>NC_134548.1:4400601-14400601 GCF_050624435.1 Tenrec ecaudatus
CTTCCTTCTTCTGAGGGGGTCTGGGCAGAAGCCTTTTTATCTAAGGTGCCCGCTGGGCGGGTCCCAGAAGCACACCCCGGACTGCGGCCTGGTCCCTGGGCAGCCCACGGTGCTTGCAGGCAGAACCGCCTGTCACGCCCCGCCTCCACGCCATCATTCCCACCCCCTTTATGCAGCTGATTCTTCTCCCATCTCCCCTCCTGCCCTGAGGGGGCGGGCGGACAGACACGTGACCTGAGCCCAGGTCACAGAGGACCTCTGATGTTCTGGGGGCTCCGTGTCCAGGACCGATGTCAGGCCAGGCAAGGGGCCAGGGCCTGGGTGTGAGACCAGGGAAGGTGGTGCCCTCGAGTCCTGGAGCCGTGGGCCCTGCAAAGAGCCTCCAGCTTCCAAGCTAGCTAGAACGCACCCAGGCCGCCAGCGTCAGGGCCACGCTCCCCACGGCCTACCATTGCCGGCGGCTGGCTGGGGACAGGTGCAGGGAGCTGTGTGGCACCAAAAGAAGCCCCAGCTCTCCCCACACCACCCTGTTAGCATGACCACATCCAGGTGGCTGCCCCCAAACGGGCCTTCTGCGACACAGCCTACAACTGGGAAAACCACCTTGGTGGGTGCTGCCAAGTCGGCTCTGGCCCATCGCCACCCCAAGCCCAGCAGAGAGCGACACTGCCCGCCCTCACAGTCGCCTGGATGTGGGAGCCCCTGGTGCCAGCCTCGCTGTGGGCCCACCTCAGGGAGGGAGGGCCTTCCTCCTGCCGCCGCCCCTGCCCTCGACCAAGCAGGGGGTCCTCCCAGGGTGTCGTTTAATGAAGAGCCACCTCACTCCTTTCTGGACCGGCTCCTTTGCATGGGATGCGCCTTGGGCATGGCTTCTTCCTGCTACTAAGTTATCCTTGAATTAGCTCCCACCGCCCACTCTGCTTGTCCTGCTTTGAGGCGGGAGCAGAAAGCCCAAGGGCGCCTCTGGAAAACGTGGACTCTCTTTCCGGGAAGCTTGAAGGGAAGTGTCCCCTTCCTTCCCCTGGGAGGCTGCAGACAGAGGTGCGCTGCGCAGTGGACGGGAGCGGCCGGGCGGCTTTCGACGGGAGGCAGCGCCACGCGGTGGCCGCGCCGAGTAATTGCAGGTGCCCCGAGGAAGCATCAACCAGAACCGGGTCACCGGGCAGTTTCTGGCTTCTCGAGGAAGACGCAGAGACAGTGATGGGCACAGAACAAGACGGAGCTAAACAAAACAGCAACAAGACCGAGGGTACAAAGGCGAGAAAAGCCTGTGACGAGTCCCAGGTCTGTGTGCTGAGTGTTTTCTGCTGAGCCTGATGGGGTGCCACCCCCTGGCCCCACAGTCTGTTTTGGGGATTCCCCGGGGACAGCGTCACCTCCATGAATGGAGGGATTCTCTTGGCACCTCGTTTATGAAAGGGGTTCTCTGGCCTTTCTCCTTAAGCACGGGTTCTCTGGACGTCATCTTTATGAAGGACGGGTGTCTGGGAAACATCTCTAAGAACGAGCGTTCTGTGGGCGACAGATTAAAGAATGGGGATTCTCCGCTGTCATCCTTATGTATGGGGGTTTTCCTGAACCACCTGGGTGAATGGGCTTCTCTGGACATGAGCTCCAAGGATAGGGTTCTCTGGGCCTCGTCTCTGTTCATGGAAATGCCCTGTCGTCACCTTTCAGGATGGGATTTTCTAGCATCATCTTTATAAAAGACAGTTCTCTGCCTGGGCATCATCTTTATGAAAGAAGGTTCGTTGCCTGTGCATCATCTTTATGAATGAAGGTTCTCTGCCTGGGCATAACCTTTATGAAAGAAGGCTCACTCTCTGGGCATCATCTTTATGAAAGAAGGTTCTCTCTGTGGGCATCATCTTCATGAATGGACGTTCTGTCTGGGGATCATCTTTATGAACAAAGTTTCTCTCTCTGGCAGCCTCTTTATGAAACAATTTTCCCTCTCTGGTATCACATTTATGAATAAAGGTTCTCTCTCTGGGCATCTTCTTTATGAAAGAAGCTTCTCTGATGGGGCATCATCTTTATGCAACAAGGTTCTCTATCTGGGAATCTTCTTCATTAGTGAAGGTACCCTCTCTGGGAATCATTTTTATGAAAGAAGGTTCTCTGCCTGGGCATCATCTTTATGAATGAAGTTTCTCTCTCTCAGAATCATCTTTATGAAAGAATGTTCTGTCTCTGGGCATCGTCTTTATGAATAAAGGTTCTCTCTGTGGGCATCATCTTTTCCGTGAATGGTGAACTTGCTGAGTAGGGCTCAACTGGGCGTGAGCTCCCCAGAAGTAGAACGCAAAGGATGACTCTTTTTCTTCCCTCTGTATCTCTCACTGTATCTCTCTAACTATCTCTCTCTCACTCTCTCCCCTCTCTGTCAATCTCTTTCTTTCTCTACGCCTTCCCTTCCTCCTTTCGTTCATGTCCCCCTTCTTCATTTTCCGTTTATAATTTAAGGTAGGGAACCTGGTCGTTGTGCATTGTATGACTAGGCTGACGATAAGGAGTTCCAAGCAGCAGTGATTCAGCTGGAGGACCATGAAACATCGTTCGCCCCCAAAGGTTTTCACAGTGTCTGAAATCCACCGAGGGCAATCTCTGCTGTCCTGGGTCATAGCCATCAAGTGGAATCGATGGGAGATCAGTGATTTTGGTTTGCAGTGGTTCTCTCAGCTGTCTTAGGATGCTATCTGACCGGCTAGGATATAGGTGTAGCTCTTTTTCTATGCATATTGTTTTCCCAGTGCTCTTGATTGCCATGGCCCCCACCAATTCCTGCTGCTGTAGGTTCCCGGACCAGCTTCTCCAGAACCATCCAGAAACACCCCGTGTAAGCTGTCTTTCTAGACTTGCCCAGTCACACAAACTGACACCAGACCACCTTCTGGCCACCTTGCTCACGGGAAAGTGGTGTAATGCAACATTTTGCACTTGCGGGGATTGTCCAACCTTGCTCAGTTTCATGTCATACCAAATCTTGCACGCCAGGAGGTGTTTGAAACTTTCCTCCTCAGGCTTTGGGGATGTGGTCTGTAGTGTTGACTGTATGCTCCCAGGTTGATGGAGATATTCCACCAGGCACTGACTTCCTTTCTCACGCAGGAGGGCTGGCAGGTGGGTAAAGGAGTCCTTGGTGCTCCACTAGGTGGGTAGGGAGGAACCTAGAGGGAGTTGGGGACCTCTAGTCCGCAGGCAGCACAAGGTCTTGTGGGAAGGGGATCAGGCAGGCAGGGAGTGAGTCTGAATTAGGCTGGCCAAGTGCGGACACTGGCCCCACTCAGCAAACCGTTCGGTCAGCCTTTGGCTGCAGGAGCCCAGGGCTTGAAAGTCTTGTCAGGGGAAAGGCCTGCGGGATCACCTTTGGCGACTGCGTTCTGAGGTGCGCCGCGGGAGCTTTGCCTGCACGCACTAAATTCGGGAGCAACGGACAGAAGAGTCCTGGGAATGCCTATGAGCTTTCTTGAGTTCTTTGCTCGGCACGGTGAAGAAGGCAGCCCAAAGCAGCATGCTATGTCATCCAGGTGAGTTTGCATGAGGGAACCCGGAAGGGTCAAGTACACCTTCCTCAAAGTGGTAAGTGCAGCTTGTGCAAAGACGGCCAAGCCAGGCGCCAGCCTCGCTGGGATGAACTAGCTGGCAGGCAGAAGCAGGTGGAAAACAAGGGCTGCCTGAGGGCAAGAGCCCAAGAGCCTGGGGTCCCCTAGGAGCCCCGGAGCTGGCACTGAGTGGGGTACATGGGTGCTGCTTGGCCCATGAGCACAGGACTCCCCGCACACATGGAGCCTGAGAGCCGAGGCACAGCATTAGGAGATTGCTTGCCTGTGACCAGGGCGTGATGGGCGGGGCCTGTCGGAGTTGGGCGGGGCCGGGAGGCGGGGCTTCCTGTCTTTATCTGCGCCTGCCCTCTCCTGCCAGGTGGTGGGGTCCCCTGATGGCAAGGACCCCCAGGTGGAGAGTAGGCACAGGCTTCGAAAGCTCAAAGGAGCCTCCAGATCCGTGAGCTCTCTGAGCAGCATGGGCCTATGAGGCAGTGGCCTCCTTCACGTAGATCTCTTGAGGTCCCTGTGTCAACGCAGGAACCTTGGGAAGCGGGTGTGGGAGACTGTCCGGACCGCTTAGAGCGGGGCTACCTCGGGTAGCGGACGGTGGCCTAAAGGTTCTGGGGACCAAAACAGCCCCGGAAATCGCTGTCGGCCTTAGGCCTGCCCCCTCCCAGGCCGAAGACACCACTTTCACCCCAGCCCGTCCGCTCTCTACAGGGGGACAGCAGCAGGCTCTGTGAAGAACCCGTGGCCCGAGCCGGGGAAGCTCAGAGAGCCGGGCCCCACGAAGGCGCCTGGAACCATAGTTCTCACGCACGCTGCTAGTGGGAAGGTTTTCCCGGTGCCACTGCCGGGCCGGCAGCGCTTCATGGGGGTGTGTGAGCCCGACTGTGAAGCCAGACGTTGCCTTCAAGGCCCTAGAACCACCCGGACTTGAGCTCAAACGTCAGGTAGCCCGGGCAACAAAGGCGAATGCCAATCGGATACATGAAAACAGCCCCGGCAGGACTGGGCCCGAGAGAAGGATGGTAACAGGAAGTGCCCAGGGGGGGACACATTTGGGGGGTGGGACACCCGTTGACCGGAAGAGCCCTCGCTGGGACCTAAAAGGCACCTGTCCCTGCGTGAAATTTGTCCCCGAGAAGTATGCCACCGGATGTCCGGCTTTGAGACCGCCCCCTAATGTTGTCAGAGGACTGTCCCTGCAAGAATGGCGACTCTGTTCCATCTGTGCACAGGTGTACGGTGTGTAGTACCTCCCCTTCATGACATCAATGGACTCTCGCGGGCTGAAAGGGGACTCTGATAAATCAGGCCCCGGTTGTTCGGGTGCGTGGCACCGCCCTTATGATGTCAGCGGCCTCTTAACTATGTGAATGGCGACTCTGATCAAGGGTCTCTGAGGTCTTCGGGATGAAGCCAACAGTGCACAGGCACACCTGTCATGGATAGCAATACAAAGAGTGGTTTCAATAAAATAAAAAACCTTAAATAACCTGGCCATACTGCGGATGGGGCAAACCCACCAGAAATCCCGTAGTCTGAACGAAGCGGGGGATTCCTTCATGGAAGTAGAAGGCTCAGGATGTGCCAGAATCTCCTGTCGCCCCAGTGAGCTCTTTCCTTGACTGGTGAACCTGCTGAATAGGGCTCAGCTGGGCGTGAGCTCCCCAGAAGTAGAATGCAACGAATGACTATTTTTTACCCTCTGTATCTCTCCCTGTATCTCTCTGTGTCTCTCAAACACTCTCTCTCTCTCTCTCTCTCTCTCTCTCTCTCTCTCTCTCTCTCTCTCTCTCTCTGCCCTATTTGTCAATCTCTTTCCTTCTCTACGCCTTAGCTTCATCCTTTCGTTCATGTGCACCTTTTTCATCTTATTTTAAAAATTTACAGCCGGAAAGCGGTCGTTGTGCATTGAATTATTAGCCTGAAGCTAGGAGTTTCAAATCAGCAGTGATTTAGCTGGAGGACCATGAAACATCGTAAGCCCCCCAAAGGTTTTCACAGTGTCTGAAATACACCGAGGGCAATCTCTGCTGTCCTGGGTCATAGCCATCAAGTGGAATCGATGGGAGATCAGTGATTTTCGTTTGGAGTGGTCCTCTCAGCTGTCTTAGGATACTATCTGACTGGCTAGGATATAGGTGTAGCTCTTTTTCTATGCATATTGTTTCCCCAGTGCTCTTGATTGCCATGGCCCCCACCAATTCATGCTGCTGTAGGCTCCCGGACCAGCTTCTCCAGAACCAACCAGAAGCAGTCCGTGTAAGCTGTCTTTCTAGACTTGCCCAGTCACACACACTGACACCTGACCACTTTGTGGCCACCTTGCTCACGGGAAAGTGGTTTTAATGCAACATTTTTGCACTTGCGGGGATTGTCCCACCTTGCTCAGTTTCATGTCATGCCAAATCTTGCACGCCAGAAGGTGTTTGAAACTTTCCTCCTCAGGCTTTGGGGATGTGTTCTGTAGTGTTGACTGTATGCTCCCAGGTTCATGGAGATATTCCACCAGGCACTGACTTCCTTTCTCACGCAGGAGGGCAGGCAGGTGTGTAAAGGAGTCCTTGGTGCTCCACTAGGTTGGTAGGGAGGAAACTAGAGGGAGTTGGGGACCTCTAGTCTGCAGGCAGCACAAGGTCTTGTGGGAAGGGGATCAGGCAGGCAGGGAGTGAGTCTGAATTAGGCTAGCCAAGTGCGGACACTGGCCCCACTCAGCAAACCGTTCGGTCAGCCATTGGCTGCAGGAGCCAGGGCTTGAACGTCTTGTCAGGGGAAAGGCCTGCGGGATCACCTTTGGCGACTGCGTTCTGAGGTGCGCCGCGGGAGCTTGGCCGGCACGCACTAAAGGCGGTAGGAACAGACAGAAGGGTCCTGGGAATGCCTATGAGGTTTCTTGAGTTCTTTGCTCGGCACGGTGAAGAAGGCAGCCCAAAGCAGCATGCTATGTCATCCAGGTGAGTTTGCATGAGGGAACCCGGAAGGGTCAAGTACACCTTCCTCAAAGTGGTAAGTGCAGCTTGTGCAAAGCCCGCCAAGTCAACCGCCAGCGTTGCTGGCATGAACTAGCTGGCAGGCAGAAGCAGGTGGAAAACAAGAGCTGCCTGAGGGCAAGAGCACAAGAGCATGGGGTCCCCTAGGAGCCCCGGAGCTGGCACTGAGTGGGGTACATGGGTGATGCTTGGCCCAAGAGCACAGGACTCTCTGTGGACATGTAATCTAAGAGCCGAGGCACAGCATTAGGGGACTGCTTACGTGTTGCCAGGGCGTGATGGGCGGGGCCTGTCGGAGTTGGGCGGGGACGCAAGGCGGGGCTTACTGTCTTTATCTGCGCCTGCCCTATCCTGGCTGGTGGTGGGGTCCCCTGATGGCAAGGACCCCAAGGTGGAAAGTAGGCACAGGCTTCGAAAGCTCAAAGGAGCCTCCAGATCCGTGAGCTCTCTGAGCAGCAAGGGCCTATGAGGCAGTGGCCTCCTTCACGTAGATCTCTTGAGGTCCCTGTGTCAACGCAGGAACCTTGGGAAGCGGGTGTGGGAGACTGCCCGGACCGCTTAGAGCGGGACTACCTCGGGTAGCGGACGGTGGCCTAAAGGTTCTGGGGACCAAAACAGCCCCGGAAATCGCTGTCGGCCTTAGGCCTCCCCCCTCCCAGGCCGAGGACACCACTTTCACCCCAGCCCGTCTGCTCTCTACAGGGGGACAGCAGCAGGCTCTGTGAAGAACCCGTGGCCCGAGCTGGGGAAGCTCAGAGAGCCGGGCCCCACGAAGGCGCCCGGAACCATAGTTCTCAAACAAGCTGCTGGTGGGAAGATTCTCCCGGTGCCACTGCCGGGCCAGGAGCGCTTCATGGGGTTGTGTGAGCCCGACTGCGAAGCCAGACGTTGCCTTCAAGGCCCAAGAACCACCCGCACTTGAGCTCAAACGTCAGGCAGCCCGGGGAACAAAGGGGAATGCCAATCGGATACATGAAAACAGACCCGGCAGGACTGGACCCGAGAGAAGGATGGTAACAGGAAGTGCCCAGGGGGGACACATTTGGGGGGGGGTACACTCGTTGACAGGAAGAACCCTCGTTGGGACCTAAAAGGCACCTGTCCCTGCGTGAAATTGGTCCCCGAGAAGTATGCCACCGGATGTCCGGCTTTGAGACCGCCCCCTAATGTTGTCAGAGGACTGTCCCTGCAAGAATGGCGACTCTGGTCCATCTGTCCACAGGTGTACCGTGTGTAGTACCTCCCCTTCATGACATCAATGGACTCTCGCGGGCTGAAAGGGGACTCTGATAAATCAGGCCCCGGTTGTTCGGGTGCGTGGCACCGCCCTTATGATGTCAGCGGACTCTTAACTATGTGAACGGCGATTCCGGTCAAGGGTCTCTGAGGTCTTTGGGATGAAGCCAACAGTGCACAGGCACACCTGTCATGGATAGCAATACAAATAGTAGGTTTCAATAAAATAAAAAACCTTAAGTAACCTGGCCCATACTGCGGATGGGGCAGACCCACCAGGAATCCCGTAGTCTGAACGAAGCGGGGGATGCCTTCAAGGAAGTAGAAGGCTCAGGATGTGCCAGAATCTCCTGTCGCCCCAGTGAGCTCTTTCCTTGACTGGTGAACCTGCTGAATAGGGCTCAGCTGGGCGTGAGCTCCCCAGAAGTAGAATGCAACGAATGACTATTTTTTACCCTCTGTATCTCTCCCTGTATCTCCCTGTGTCTCTCTAACTCTCTCTCTCTCTCTTCTCTCTCTCTCCCTCTCTCTCTCTCTCTCTCTCTGCCCTCTTTGTCAATCTCTTTCCTTCTCTACGCCTTAGCTTCATCCTTTCGTTCATGTGCACCTTCTTCATCTTCTTTTAAAAATTTACAGTCGGAAGCCTGTCGTTGTGCATTGCATGACTAGCCTGAAGCTAGGAGTTTCAAACCAGCAGTGATTTAGCTGGAGGACCATGAAACATCGTTCGCCCCCAAAGGTTTTCACAGTGTCTGAAATCCACCGAGGGCAATCTCTGCTGTCCTGGGTCATAGCCATCAAGTGGAATCGATGGGAGATCAGTGATTTTGGCTTGGAGTGGTCCTCTCAGCTGTCTTAGGATACTATCTGACCGGCTAGCATATAGGTGTAGCTCTTTTTCTATGCATATTGTTTTCCCAGTGCTCTTGATTGCCATGGCCCCCACCAATTCCTGCTGCTGTAGGTTCCCGGACCAGCTTCTCCAGAACCATCCAGAAACACCCCGTGTAAGCTGTCTTTCTAGACTTGCCCAGTCACACAAACTGACACCAGACCACTTTCTGGCCACCTTGATCACGGGAAAGTGGTGTAATGCAACATTTTGCACTAGCGGGGATTGTCCAACCTTGCTCAGTTTCATGTCATACCAAATCTTGCTCGCCAGGAGTTGTTTGAAACTTTCCTCCTCAGGCTTTGGGGATGTGGTCTGTAGTGTTGACTGTATGCTCCCAGGTTGATGGAGATATTCCACCAGGCACTGACTTCCTTTCTCACGCAGGAGGGCTGGCAGGTGGGTAAAGAAGTCCTTGGTGCTCCACTAGGTGGGTAGGGAGGAACCTAGAGGGAGTTGGGGACCTCTAGTCCGCAGGCCGCACAAGGTCTTGTGGGAAGGGGATCAGGCAGGCAGGGAGTGAGTCTGAATTAGGCTAGCCAAGTGCGGACACTGGCCCCACTCAGCAAACCGTTCGGTCAGCCATTGGCTGCAGGAGCCCAGGGCTTGAAAGTCTTGTCAGGGTAAAGGCCTGCGGGATCACCTTTGGCGACTGCGTTCTGAGGTGCGCCGCGGGAGCTTGGCCGGCACGCACTAAAGTCGGGAGCAACGGACAGAAGAGTCCTGGGAATGCCTAGGAGGTTTCTTGAGTTCTTTGCTCGGCACGGTGAAGAAGGCAGCCCAAAGCAGCACGCTATGTCACCCAGGTGAGTTTGCATGAGGGAACCCGGAAGGGTCAAGTACACCTTGCTCAAAGTGGTTAGTGCAGCTTGTGCAAAGCCGGCCAAGTCAACCGCCAGTCTCGCTGGGATGAACTAGCTGGCAGGCAGAAGCAGGTTGAAAACAAGAGCTGCCTGAGAACAAGAGCACAAGAGCATGGGGTCCCCTAGGAGCCCCGGAGCTGGCACTGAGTGGGGTACATGGGTGATGCTTGGCCCAAGAGCACAGGACTCTCTGTGGACATGGAGCCTGAGAGCCGAGGCACAGCATTAGGGGACTGCTTACGTGTTGCCAGGGCGTGATGGGCGGGGCCTGTCGGAGTTGGGCGGGGACGCAAGGCGGGGCTTTTTGTCTTTATCTGCGCCTGCCCTCTCCTGGCTGGTGGTGGGGTCCCCTGATGGCAAGGACCCCAAGGTGGAGAGTAGGCACAGGCTTCGAAAGCTCAAAGGAGCCTCCAGATCCGTGAGCTCTCTGAGCAGCAAGGGCCTATGAGGCAGTGGCCTCCTTCACGTAGATCTCTTGAGGTCCCTGTGTCAACGCAGGAACCTTGGGAAGCGGGTGTGGGAGACTGCCCGGACCGCTTAGAGCGGGGCTACCTCGGGTAGCGGACGGTGGCCTAAAGGTTCTGAGGACCAAAAAGCCCGGGAAATCGCTTTCAGCCTTAGGCCTGCCCCCTCCCAGGCCGAGGACACCACTTTCACCCCAGCCCGTCTGCTCTCTACAGGGGGACAGCAGCAGGATCTGTGAAGAACCCGTGGCCCGAGCTGGGGAAGCTCAGAGAGCCGGGCCCCACGAAGGCGCCCGGAACCATAGTTCTCACTCAAGCTGCTGGTGGGAAGGTTTTCCCGGTCCCACAGCCGGGCCGGGAGCGCTTCATGGGGGGTGTGTGAGCCCGACTGCGAAGCCAGACGTTGCCTTCAAGGCCCTAGAACCACCCGCACTTGAGCTCAATCGTCAGGCAGGCCGGGCAACAAAGGCGAATGCCAATCGGATACATGAAAACAGACCCGGCAGGACTGGACCCGAGAGAAGGATGGTAACAGGAAGTGCCCAGGGGGGACACATTTGGGGGGGGTACACTCGTTGACAGGAAGAGCCCTCGTTGGGACCTAAAAGGCACCTGTCCCTGCGTGAAATTGTTCCCCGAGAAGTATGCCACCGGATGTCCGGCTTTGAGACCGCCCCCTAATGTTGTCAGAGGACTGTCCCTGCAAGAATGGCGACCCTGGTCCATCTGTCCACAGGTGTATGGTGTGTAGTACCTCCGCTTCATGACATCAATGGACTCTCGCGGGCTGAAAGGGGACTCTGATAAATCAGTCCCCGGTTGTTCGGGTGCGTGGCACCGCCCTTATGATGTCAGCGGACTCTTAACTATGTGAACGGCGATTCCGATCAAGGGTCTCTGAGGTCTTTGGGATGAAGCCAACAGTGCACAGGCACACCTGTCATGGATAACAATACAAATAGTAGGTTTCAATTAAATAAAAAACCTTAAATAACCTGGCCCATACTGCGGATGGGGCAGACCCACCAGGAATCCCGTAGTCTGAACGAAGCGGGGAATGCCTTCAAGGAAGTAGAAGGCTCAGGATGTGCCAGAATCTCCTGTCGCCCCAGTGAGCTCTTTCCTTGACTGGTGAACCTGCTGAATAGGGCTCAGCTGGGCGTGAGCTCCCCAGAAGTAGAATGCAACGAATGACTATTTTTTACCCTCTGTATCTCTCCCTGTATCTCTCTTTGTCTCTCTCTCTCTCTCTCTCTCTCTCTCTCTCTCTCTCTCTCTCTCTCTCTCTCTCTCTCTCTCTCCCCTCTTTGTCCATCTATTTCCTTCTCTACGCCTTAGCTTCGTCTTTCGTTCATGTGCACCTTCTTCATCTTCTGTTAAAAATTTACAGTCGGAAGCCTGTCGTTGTGCATTGCATGACTAGCCTGAAGCTAGGAGTTTCAAACCAGCAGTGATTTAGCTGGAGGACCATGAAACATCGTTCGCCCCCAAAGGTTTTCACAGTGTCTGAAATCCACCGAGGGCAATCTCTGCTGTCCTGGGTCATAGCCATCAAGTGGAATCGATGGGAGATCAGTGATTTTGGTTTGGAGTGGTCCTCTCAGCTGTCTTAGGATACTATCTGACCGGCTAGGATATAGGTGTAGCTCTTTTTCTATGCATATTGTTTTCCCAGTGCTCTTGATTGCCATGGCCCCCACCAATTCCTGCTGCTGTAGGTTCCCGGACCAGCTTCTCCAGAACCATCCAGAAACACCCCGTGTAAGCTGTCTTTCTAGACTTGCCCAGTCACACAAACTGACACCAGACCACTTTCTGGCCACCTTGATCACGGGAAAGTGGTGTAATGCAACATTTTGCACTTGCGGGGATTGTCCAACCTTGCTCAGTTTCATGTCATGCCAAATCTTGCACGCCAGGAGGTGTTTGAAACTTTCCTCCTCAGGCTTTGGGGATGTGGTCTGTAGTGTTGACTGTATGCTCCCAGGTTGATGGAGATATTCCACCAGGCACTGACTTCCTTTCTCACGCAGGAGGGCTGGCAGGTGGGTGAAGGAGTCCTTGGTGCTCCACTAGGTGGGTAGGGAGGAACCTAGAGGGAGTTGGGGACCTCTAGTCTGCAGGCAGCACAAGGTCTTGTGGGAAGGGGATCAGGCAGGCAGGGAGTGAGTCTGAATTAGGCTAGCCAAGTGCGGACACTGGCCCCACTCAGCAAACCGGTCGGTCAGCCATGGCTGTCGTGCCCAGGGCTTGAAAGTCTTGTCAGGGTAAAGGCCTGCGGGAGCACCTTTGGCGACTGCGTTCTGAGGTGCGCCGCGGGAGCTTTGCCGGCACGCACTAAAGTCGGGAGCAACGGACAGAAGAGTCCTGGGAATGCCTAGGAGGTTTCTTGAGTTCTTTGCTCGGCACGGTGAAGAAGGCAGCCCAAAGCAGCATGCTATGTCATCCAGGTGAGTTTGCATGAGGGAACCCGGAAGGGTCAAGTACACCTTCCTCAAAGTGGTAAGTGCAGCTTGTGCAAAGCCGGCCAAGTCAACCGCCAGCCTCGCTGGGATGAACTAGCTGGCAGGCAGAAGCAGGTGGAAAACAAGAGCTGCCTGAGAACAAGAGCACAAGAGCATGGGGTCCCCTAGGAGCCCCGGAGCTGGCACTGAGTGGGGTACATGGGTGATGCTTGGCCCAAGAGCACAGGACTCTCTGTGGACATGTAATCTAAGAGCCGAGGCACAGCATTAGGGGACTGCTTACGTGTTGCCAGGGCGTGATGGGCGGGGCCTGTCGGATTTGGGCGGGGACGCAAGGCGGGGCTTTTTGTCTTTATCTGCGCCTGCCCTCTCCTGGCTGGTGGTGGGGTCCCCTGATGGCAAGGACCCCCAGGTGGAGAATAGTCACAGGCTTCGAAAGCTCAAAGGAGCCTCCAGATCCGTGAGCTCTCTGAGCAGCATGGGCCTATGAGGCAGTGGCCTCCTTCACGTAGATCTCTTGAGGTCCCTGTGTCAACGCAGGAACCTTGGGAAGCGGGTGTGGGAGACTGCCCGCACCGCTTAGAGCGGGGCTACCTCGGGTAGCGGACGGTGGCCTAAAGGTTCTGGGGACCAAAACAGCCCGGGAAATCGCTGTCGGCCTTAGGGCTGCCCCGTTCCAGGCCGAGGACACCACTTTCACCCCAGCCCGTCCGCTCTCTACAGGGGGACAGCAGCAGGCTCCGTGAAGAACCCGTGGCCCGAGCTGGGGAGGCTCAGAGATCCGGGCCCTAAGCGGCGCCCGGAACCATAGTTCTCACGCACGCTGCTAGTGGGAAGGTTTTCCCGGTGCCACTGCCGGGCCGGGAGCGCTTCATGGGGGTGTGTGAGCCCGACAGCGAAGCCAGACGTTGCCTTCAAGGCCCTAGAACCACCCGCACTTGAGCTCAAACGTCAGGCAGCCCTGGCAACAAAGGCGAATGCCAATGAGATACATGAAAACAGACCCGGCAGGACTGGGCCCGAGAGAAGGATGGTAACAGGAAGTGCCCAGGGGGGACACATTTGGGGGGGACACCCGTTGACCGGAAGAGCCCTCGTTGGGACCGAAAATGCACCTGTCCCTGCGTGAAATTTGTCCCCGAGAAGTATACCACCGGATGTCCGGCTTTGAGACCGCCCCCTAATGTTGTCAGAGGACTGTTCCTGCAAGAATGGCGACTCTGGTCCATCTGTCCACAGGTGTACCGTGTGTAGTACCTCCCCTTCATGACATCAATGGACTCTCGCGGGCTGAAAGGGGACTCTGATAAATCAGGCCCCGGTTGTTCGGGTGCGTGGCACCGCCCTTATGATGTCAGCGGACTCTTAACTATGTGAACGGCGACTCCGATCAAGGGTCTCAGGTCTTTGGGATGAAGCCAACAGTGCACAGGCACACCTGTCATGGATAACAATACAAATAGTAGGTTTCAATTAAATAAAAAACCTTAAATAACCTGGCCCATACTGCGGATGGGGCAGACCCACCAGAAATCCCGTAGTCTGAACGAAGCAGGGAAAGCCTTCAAGGAAGTAGAAGGCTCAGGATGTGCCAGAATCTCCTGTCGCCCCAGTGAGCTCTTTCCTTGACTGGTGCACCTGCTGAATAGGGCTCAGCTGGGCGTGAGCTCCCCAGAAGTAGAATGCAACGAATGACTATTTTTTACCCTCTGTATCTCTCCCTGTATCTCTCTGTCTCTCTAACTCTCTCTCTCTTCTCTCTCTCTCCCTACTCTGTCTCTCTCTCTCTCTCTCTCTCTCTCTCTCTCTCTCTCTCTCTCTCTCTCTCTCTCTCTCTCTCTCTCTCTCTCTCTTTCTCTCTCTCTCTCTCTCTCTTTCTCTTTCTCTCTCTCTGCCCTCTTTGTCAATCTCTTTCCTTCTCTACGCCTTAGCTTCGTCTTTCGTTCATGTGCACCTTCTTCATCTTCTGTTAAAAATTTACAGTCGGAAGCCTGTCGTTGTGCATTGCATGACTAGCCTGAAGCTAGGAGTTTCAAACCAGCAGTGATTTAGCTGGAGGACCATGAAACATCGTTCGCCCCCAAAGGTTTTCACAGTGTCTGAAATCCACCGAGGGCAATCTCTGCTGTCCTGGGTCATAGCCATCAAGTGGAATCGATGGGAGATCAGTGATTTTGGTTTGGAGTGGTCCTCTCAGCTGTCTTAGGATACTATCTGACCGGCTAGGATATAGGTGTAGCTCTTTTTCTATGCATATTTTTTCCCCAGTGCTCTTGATTGCCATGGCCCCCACCAATTCCTGCTGCTGTAGGTTCCCGGACCAGCTTCTCCAGAACCATCCAGAAACACCCCGTGTAAGCTGTCTTTCTAGACTTGCCCAGTCACACAAACTGACACCAGACCACTTTCTGGCCACCTTGATCACGGGAAAGTGGTGTAATGCAACATTTTGCACTTGCGGGGATTGTCCAACCTTGCTCAGTTTCATGTCATGCCAAATCTTGCACGCCAGGAGGTGTTTGAAACTTTCCTCCTCAGGCTTTGGGGATGTGGTCTGTAGTGTTGACTGTATGCTCCCAGGTTGATGGAGATATTCCACCAGGCACTGACTTCCTTTCTCACGCAGGAGGGCTGGCAGGTGGGTAAAGGAGTCCTTGGTGCTCCACTAGGTGGGTAGGGAGGAACCTAGAGGGAGTTGGGGACCTCTAGTCTGCAGGCAGCACAAGGTCTTGTGGGAAGGGGATCAGGCAGGCAGGGAGTGAGTCTGAATTAGGCTAGCCAAGTGCGGACACTGGCCCCACTCAGCAAACCGTTCGGTCAGCCTTTGGCTGCAGGAGCCCAGGGCTTGAACGTCTTGTCAGGGTAAAGGCCTGCGGGATCACCTTTGGCGACTGCGTTCTGAGGTGCGCCGCGGGAGCTTTGCCGGCACGCACTAAAGTCGGGAGCAACGGACAGAAGAGTCCTGGGAATGCCTATGAGGTTTCTTGAGTTCTTTGCTCGGCACGGTGAAGGAGGCAGCCCAAAGCAGCACGCTATGTCACCCAGGTGAGTTTGCATGAGGGAACCCGGAAGGGTCAAGTACACTTTCCTCAAAGTGGTAAGTGCAGCTTGTGCAAAGGCGGCCAAGTCAACCGCCAGCCTCGCTGGGATGAACTAGCTGGCAAGCAGAAGCAGGTGGAAAACAAGTGCCGCCTGAGGGCAAGAGCACAAGAGCATGGGGTCCCCTAGGAGCCCCGGAGCTGGCACTGAGTGGGGTACATGGGTGATGCTTGGCCCAAGAGCACAGGACTCTCTGTGGACATGTAATCTAAGAGCCGAGGCACAGCATTAGGGGACTGCTTACGTGTTGCCAGGGCGTGATGGGCGGGGCCTGTCGGATTTGGGCGGGGACGCAAGGCGGGGCTTTTTGTCTTTATCTGCGCCCTCCCTCTCCTGGCTGATGGTGGGGTCCCCTGATGGCAAGGACCCCCAGGTGGAGAATAGTCACAGGCTTCGAAAGCTCAAAGGAGCCTCCAGATCCGTGAGCTCTCTGAGCAGCATGGGCCTATGAGGCAGTGGCCTCCTTCACGTAGATCTCTTGAGGTCCCTGTGTCAACGCAGGAACCTTGGGAAGCGGGTGTGGGAGACTGTCCGGACCGCTTAGAGCGGGACTACCTCGGGTAGCGGACGGTGGCCTAAAGGTTCTGGGGACCAAAACAGCTCGGGAAATCGCTTTCAGCCTTAGGTCTGCCCCCTCCCAGGCCGAGGACACCACTTTCACCCCAGCCCGTCCGCTCTCTACAGGGGGACAGCAGCAGGCTCTGTGAAGAACCCGTGGCCCGAGCTGGGGAGGCTCAGAGAGCCGGGCCCCACGAAAGCGCCCGGAACCATAGTTCTCACGCACGCTGCTAGTGGGAAGGTTTTCCCGGTGCCACTGCCGGGCCGGGAGCGCTTCATGGGGGTGTGTGAGCCCGACGCGAAGCCAGACGTTGCCTTCAAGGCCCTAGAACCACCCGCACTTGAGCTCAAACGTCAGGCAGCCCTGGCAACAAAGGCGAATGCCAATCAGATACATGAAAACAGAACCGGCAGGACTGGGCCCGAGAGAAGGATGGTAACAGGAAGTGCCCAGGGGGGACACATTTGCGGGGGACACCCGTTGACCGGAAGAGCCCTCGTTGGGACCTAAAAGGCACCTGTCCCTGCGTGAAATTGGTCCCCGAGAAGTATGCCACCGGATGTCCGGCTTTGAGACCGCCTCCTAATGTTGTCAGAGGACTGTCCCTGCAAGAATGGCGACTCTGGTCCATCTGTCCACAGGTGTACGGTGTGTAGTACCTCCCCTTCATGACATCAATGGACTCTCGCGGGCTGAAAGGGGACTCTGATAAATCAGGCCCCGGTTGTTCGGGTGAGTAGCACCGTCCTTATGATGTCAGCGGACTCTTAACTATGTGAACGGCGATTCCGATCAAGGGTCTCTGAGGTCTTTGGGATGAAGCCAACAGTACACAGGCACACCTGTCATGGATAACAATACAAATAGTAGGTTTCAATTAAATAAAAAACCTTAAATAACCTGGCCCATACTGCGGATGGGGCAGACCCACCAGAAATCCCGTAGTCTGAACGAAGCGGGGAATGCCTTCAAGGAAGTAGAAGGCTCAGGATGTGCCAGAATCTCCTGTCGCCCCAGTGAGCTCTTTCCTTGACTGGTGAACCTGCTGAATAGGGCTCAGCTGGGCGTGAGCTCCCCAGAAGTAGAATGCAACGAATGACTATTTTTTACCCTCTGTATCTCTCCCTGTATCTCTCTGTCTCTCTAACTCTCTCTCTCTCTCTTCTCTCTCTCTCCCTACTCTCTCTCTCTCTCTCTCTCTCTCTCTCTCTCTCTCTCTCTCTCTCTGCCCTCTTTGTCAATCTCTTTCCTTCTCTACGCCTTAGCTTCGTCTTTCGTTCATGTGCACCTTCTTCATCTTCTGTTAAAAATTTACAGTCGGAAGCCTGTCGTTGTGCATTGCATGACTAGCCTGAAGCTAGGAGTTTCAAACCAGCAGTGATTTAGCTGGAGGACCATGAAACATCGTTCGCCCCCAAAGATTTTCACAGTGTCTGAAATCCACCGAGGGCAATCTCTGCTGTCCTGGGTCATAGCCATCAAGTGGAATCGATGGGAGATCAGTGATTTTGGCTTGGAGTGGTCCTCTCAGCTGTCTTAGGATACTATCTGACCGGCTAGGATATAGGTGTAGCTCTTTTCTATGCATATTGTTTTCCCAGTGCTCTTGATTGCCATGGCCCCCACCAATTCCTGCTGCTGTTGTCTCCCGGACCAGCTTCTCCAGAACCATCCAGAAACAGCCCGTGTAAGCTGTCTTTCTAGACTTGCCCAGTCAAACACACTGACACCAGACCACTTTCTGGCCACCTTGCTCACGGGAAAGTGGTGTAATGCAACATTTTGCACTAGCGGGGATTGTCCAACCTTGCTCAGTTTCATGTCATGCCAAATCTTGCAAACCAGGAGGTGTTTGAAACTTTCCTCCTCAGGCTTTGGGGATGTGGTCTGTAGTGTTGACTGTATGCTCCCAGGTTGATGGAGATATTCCACCAGGCACTGACTTCTTTTCTCACGCAGGTGGTCAGGCAGGTGGGTAAAGGAGTCCTTGGTGCTCCACTAGGTGGATAGGGAGGAACCTAGAGGGAGTTGGGGACCTCTAGTCCGCAGGCAGCACAAGGTCTTGTGGGAAGGGGATCAGGCAGGCAGGGAGTGGTTCTGAATTAGGCTAGCCAAGTGCGGACACTGGCCCCACTCAGCAAACCGGTCGGTTAGCCATTGGCTGCAAGAGCCCAGGGCTTGAAAGTCGTGTCAGGGGATAGGACTTCGGGAGCACCTTTGGCGACTGCGTTCTGACTTGCGCCGCGGCAGCTTTGTGGGCACATACTCAAGGCGGGAGCAACGGACAGATGAGTCCTGGGAATGCCTATGAGGATTCTTGAGTTCTTTGCTCGGCACGGTGAAGAAGGCAGCCCAAAGCAGCATGCTATGTCACCCAGGTGAGTTTGCATGAGGGAACCCGAAAGAGTCAAGTACACCTTCCTCAAAGTGGTAAGTGCAGCTTGTGCAAAGCCGGCCAAGTCAACCGCTAGCCTCGCTGGGATGAACTAGCTGGCAGGCAGAAGCAGGTGGAAAACAAGAGCTGCCCGAGGGCAAGAGCCCAAGAGCTTGGGGACCCCTAGGAGCCCCGGAGCTGGCACTGAGTGGGGTACATGGGTGATGCTTGGCCCAAGAGCACAGGACTCTCTGTGGACATGTAATCTAAGAGCCGAGGCACAGCATTAGGGGACTGCTTGCGTGTTGCCAGGGCGTGATGGGCGGGGCCTGTCGGAGTTGGTCCGGGACGCAAGGCGGGGCTTTCTGTCTTTATCTGCGCCTGCCCTCTCCTGGCTGGTGGTGGGGTCCCCTGATGGCAAGGACCCCCAGGTGGAGAGTAGGCACAGGCTTCGAAAGCTCAAAGGAGCCTCCAGATCCGTGAGCTCTCTGAGCAGCAAGGGCCTATGAGGCAGTGGCCTCCTTCACGTAGATCTTTGAGGTCCCTGTGTCAATGCAGGAACCTTGGGAAGCGGGTGTGGGAGACTGCCCGGACCGCTAAGAGCGGGGCTACCTCGGGTAGCGGACGGTGGCCTAAAGGTTCTGGGGACCAAAACAGCTCGGGAAATCGCTTTCAGCCTTAGGCCTCCCACCTCCCTGGCCGAGGACTCCACTTTCACCCCAGCCCGTCCGCTCTCTACAGGGGGACAGCAGCAGGCTCTGTGAAGAAACCGTGGCCCGAGCTGGGGAGGCTCAGAGAGCCGGGCCCCACGAAGGCGACCGGAACCATAGTTCTCACGCAAGCTGCTAGTGGGAAGGTTTTCCCGGTGCCACCGCCGGGCCAGGAGCGCTTCATAGGGGTGCGTGAGCCCGACTGCGAAGCCAGACGTTGCCTTCAAGGCCCTAGAACCACCCGCACTTGAGCTCAAACGTCAGGCAGCCCGGGCAACAAAGGCGAATGCCAATCGGATACATGAAAACAGACCCGGCAGGACTGGGCCCGAGAGAAGGATGGTAACAGGAAGTGCCCAGGGGGGACACATTTGGGGGGGACACCAGTTGACCGGAGAGCCCTCGTTGGGACCGAAAAGGCACCTGTCCCTGCGTGAAATTGGTCCCCGAGAAGTATGCCTCTGGATGTCCGGCTTTGAGACCGCCCCCTGATGTTGTCAGAGGACTGTCCCTGCAAGAATGGCGACTCTGGTCCATCTGTCCACAGGTGTAAGGTGTGTAGTACCTCCCCTTCATGACATTAATGGACTCTCGCGGGCTGAAAGGGGACTCTGATAAATCAGGCCCCGGTTGTTCGGGTGAGTAGCACCGTCCTTATGATGTCAGCGGACTCTTAACTATGTGAACTGCGATTCTGATCAAGGGTCTCTGAGTTCTTCGGGATGAAGCCAACAGTGCACAGGCACACCTGCCATGGATAGCAATACAAATAGTAGGTTTCAATTAAATAAAAAACCTTAAATAACCTGGCCCATACTGCGGATGGGGCAGACCCACCAGGAATCCCGTAGTCTGAACGAAGCGGGGGATGCCTTCAAGGAAGTAGAAGGCTCAGGATGTGCCAGAATCTCCTGTCGCCCCAGTGAGCTCTTTCCTTGACTGGTGAACCTACTAAATAGGGCTCAGCTGGGCGTGAGCTCCCCAGAAGTAGAATGCAACGAATGACTATTTTTTACCCTCTGTATCTCTCCCTGTATCTCCCTGTGTCTCTCTAACTCTCTCTCTCTCTCTCTCTCTCTCTCTCTCTCTCTCTCTCTCTCTCTCTCTCTCTCTCTCTCTTTCTCTCTCTCTCTATCCCTTCTCTCTCTCCCTTCTCTCTCTCTCTCTCTCTCTCTCTCTCTCTCTCTCTCTCTCTCTCTCTCCCTACTCTCTCTCTCTCTCTCTCTCTCTTTCTCTCTCTCTCTCTCTCTCTCTCTCTCTCTCTCTCTCTCTCTCTCTCTCTGCCCTCTTTGTCAATCTCTTTCCTTCTCTACGCCTTAGCTTCGTCCTTTCGTTCATGTGCACCTTCTTCATCTTCTTTTAAAAATTCACAGTCGGAAACCGGTCGTTGTGCATTGCATGACTAGCCTGAAGCTAGGAGTTTCAAACCAGCACTGATTTAGCTGGAGGACCATGAAACATTGTTCGCCCCCAAAGGTTTTCACAGTGTCTGAAATACACCGAGGGCAATCTCTGCTGTCCTGGGTCATAGCCATCAAGTGGAATCGATGGGAGACCAGTGATTTTGGTTTGGCGTGGTCCTCTCAGCTGTCTTAGGATACTATCTGACCGGCTAGAATATAGGTGTAGCTCTTTTTCTATGCATATTGTTTTCCCAGTGCTCTTGATTGCCATGGCCCCCACCAATTCCTGCTGCTGTAGGCTACCGGACCAGCTTCTCCAGAACCATCCAGAAACAGCCCGTGTAAGCTGTCTTTCTAGACTTGCCCAGTCACACACACTGACACCAGACCTCTTTCTGGCCACCTTGCTCACAGGAAAGTGGTTTAATGCAACATTTTGCACTTGCGGGGATTGTCCCACCTTGCTCAGTTTCATGTCATGGCAAATCTTGCACGCCAGGAGGTGTTTGAAACTTTCCTCCTCAGGCATTGGGGATGTGTTCTGTAGTGTTGACTGTATGCTCCCAGATTGATGGAGATATTCCACCAGGCACTGACTTCCTTTTCACGCAGGAGGGCTGGCAGGTGGGTAAAGGAGTCCTTGGTGCTCCACTAGGTGGGTAGGGAGGAACCTAGAGGGAGTTGGGGACCTCTAGTCCGCAGTCAACACAAGGTCTTGTGGGAAGGGGATCAGGCAGGCAGGGAGTGAGTCTGAATTAGGCTAGCCAAGTGTGGACACTGGCCCCACTCAGCAAACCGTTCGTTCAGCCATTGGCTGCAGGAGCCCAGGGCTTGAAAGTCTTGTCAAGGGAAAGGTTTGCAGGAGCACCTTTGGCGACTGCGTTCTGAGGTGCGCCGCGGGAGCTTTGCCGGCACGCACTAAAGTCGGGAGCAACGGACAGAAGAGTCCTGGGAATGCCTATGAGGTTTCTTGAGTTCTTTGCTCGGCACGGTGAAGAAGGCAGCCCAAAGCAGCATGCTATGTCACCCAGGTGAGTTTGCATGAGGGAACCCGTAAGGGTCAAGTACACTTTCCTCAAAGTGGTAAGTGCAGCTTGTGCAAAGGCGGCCAAGTCAACCGCCAACCTCGCTGGGATGAACTAGCTGGCAGGCAGAAGCAGGGGGAAAACAAGAGCTGCCCGAGGGCAAGAGCCCAAGAGCATGGGGTCCCCTAGGAGCCCCGGAGCTGGCACTGAGTGGGGTACATGGGTGATGCTTGGCCCAAGAGCACAGGACTCTCTGTGGACATGTAATCTAAGAGCCGAGGCACAGCATTAGGGGACTGCTTATGTGTTGCCAGGGCGTGATGGGCGGGGCCTGTCGGATTTGGACGGGGACGCAAGGTGGGGCTTTTTGTCTTTATCTGCGCCTGCCCTCTCCTGGCTGGTGGTGGGGTCCCCTGATGGCAAGGACCCCCAGGTGGAGAATAGTCACAGGCTTCAAAAGCTCAAAGGAGCCTCCAGATCCGTGAGCTCTCTGAGCAGCATGGGCCTATGAGGCAGTGGCCTCCTTCACGTAGATCTCTTGAGGTCCCTGTGTCAACGCAGGAACCTTGGGAACCGGGTGTGGGAGACTGCCCGGACCGCTTAGAGCGGGACTACCTCGGGTAGCGGACGGTGGCCTAAAGGTTCTGGGGACCAATACAGCTCGGGAAATCGCTTTCAGCCTTAGGTCTGCCCCCTCCCAGGCCGAGGACACCACTTTCACCCCAGCCCGTTCGCTCTCTACAGGGGGACAGCAGCAGGCTCTGTGAAGAACCCGTGGCCCGAGCTGGGGAGGCTCAGAGAGCCGGGCCCCACGAAGGCGCCCGGAACCATAGTTCTCACGCACGCTGCTAGTGGGAAGGTTTTCCCGGTGCCACTGCCGGGCCGGCAGCGCTTCATGGGGGTGTGTGAGCCCGACTGCGAAGGCAGACGTTGCCTTCAAGGCCCTAGAACCACCCGCACTTGAGCTCAAACGTCAGGCAGCCCGGGGAACAAAGGCGAATGCCAATCGGATACATGAAAACAGACCCGGCAGGACTGGGCCGGGGGGAAGGATGGTAACAGGAAGTGCCCAGGGGGGGCACATTTGGGGGGGACACCAGTTGACCGGAAGAGCCCTCGTTGGGACCTAAAAGGCACCTGTCCCTGCGTGAAATTGTTCCCCGAGAAGTATGCCACCGGATGTCCGGCTTTGAGACCGCCCCCTAATGTTGTCAGAGGATTGTCCCTGCAAGAATGGCGACTCTGGTCCATCTGTCCACAGGTGTACGGTGTGTAGTACCTCCCCTTCATGACATCAATGGACTCTCGCGGGCTGAAAGGGGACTCTGATAAATCAGGCCCCGGTTGTTCGGGTGCGTGGCACCGCCCTTATGATGTCAGCGGACTCTTAACTATGAACTGCGATTCCGATCAAGGGTCTCTGAGGTCTTCGGGATGAAACCAACAGTGCACAGGCACACCTGTCATGGATAGCAATACAAATAGTAGGTTTCAATAAAATAAAAAACCTTAAATAACCTGGCCCATACTGCGGATGGGGCAGACCCACCAGGAATCCCGTAGTCTGAACGAAGCGGGGGATGCCTTCATGGAAGTAGAAGGCTCAGGATGTGCCAGAATCTCCTGTCGCCCCAGTGAGCTCTTTCCTTGACTGCTGAACCTACTAAATAGGGCTCAGCTGGGCGTGAGCTCCCCAGAAGTAGAATGCAACGAATGACTATTTTTTACCCTCTGTATCTCTCCCTGTATCTCCCTGTGTCTCTCTAACTCTCTCTCTCTCTCTCTCTCTCTCTCTGCCCTCTTTGTCAATCTCTTTCCTTCTCTACGCCTTAGCTTCATCCTTTTGTTCATGTGCACCTTCTTCATGTTCTTTTAAAAATTTACAGTCGGAAACCGGTCATTGTGCATTGCATGACTAGCCTGAAGCTAGGAGTTTCAAACCAGCAGTGATTTAGCTGGAGGACCATGAATCATCGTTCGCCCCCAAAGGTTTTCACAGTGTCTGAAATCCACCGAGGCCAATCTCTGCTGTCCTGGGCCATAGCCATCAAGTGGAATCGATGGGACATCAGTGAGTTTGGTTTGGGGTGGTCCTCTCAGCTGCCTTAGAATACTATCTGACCGGCTAGGATATAGGTGTAGCTCTTTTTCTATGCATATTGTTTTCCCAGTGCTCTTGATTGCCACGGCCCCCACCAATTCCTGCTGCTGTAGGCTCCCACACCAGCTTCTCCAGAACCATCCAGAAACAGCCCGTGTAAGCTGTCTTTCTAGACTTACCCAGTCACACACACTGACACCAGACCACTTTCTGGCCACCTTGCTCACGGGAAAGTGGTTTAATGCAACATTTTGCACTTGCGGAGATTGTCCCACCTTGCTCAGTTTCATGTCATGCCAAATCTTGCACGCCAGGAGGTGTTTGAGACTTTCCTCCTCAGGCTTTGGGGATGTGTTCTGTAGTGTTGACTGTATGCTCCCAGGTTGTTGGAGATATTCCACCAGGCACTGACTTCCTTTCTCACGCAGGAGGGCAGGCAGGTGGGTAAAGGAATCCTTGGTGCTGCACTAGGTGGGTAGGGAGGAACCTAGAGGGAGTTGGGGACCTCTAGTCCGCAGGCAACACAAGGTCTTGTGGGAAGGGGATCAGGCAGGCAGGGAGTGAGTCTGAATTAGGCTAGCCAAGTGTGGACACTGGCCCCACTCAGCAAACCGTTCGTTCAGCCATTGGCTGCAGGAGCCCAGGGCTTGAAAGTCTTGTCAAGGGAAAGGTTTGCAGGAGCACCTTTGGCGACTGCGTTCTGAGGTGCGCCGCGGGAGCTTTGCCGGCACGCACTAAAGTCGGGAGCAACGGACAGAAGAGTCCTGGGAATGCCTATGAGGTTTCTTGAGTTCTTTGCTCGGCACGGTGAAGAAGGCAGCCCAAAGCAGCATGCTATGTCACCCAGGTGAGTTTGCATGAGGGAACCCGGAAGGGTCAAGTACACTTTCCTCAAAGTGGTAAGTGCAGCTTCTGCAAAGGCGGCCAAGTCAACCGCCAGCCTCGCTGGGATGAACTAGCTGGCAGGCAGAAGCAGGTGGAAAACAAGAGCTGCCTGAGAACAAGAGCACAAGAGCATGGGGTCCCCTAGGAGCCCCGGAGCTGGCACTGAGTGGGGTACATGGGTGCTGCTTGGCCCATGAGCACAGGACTCCCTGCAGACATGGAGCCTGAGAGCCGAAGCACAGCATTAGGAGACTGCTTGAGTGCTGCCAGGGCGTGTTGGGCGGGGCCTGTCGGAGTTGGGCGGGGCCGGAAGGCGGGGCTTCCTGTCTTTATCTGCGCCTGCCCTCTCCTGGCTGGTGGTGGGGTCCCCTGATGGCAAGGACCCCCTGGTGGAGAATAGTCACAGGCTTCGAAAGCTCAAAGGAGCCTCCAGATCCGTGAGCTCTCTGAGCAGCATGGGCCTATGAGGCAGTGGCCTCCTTCACGTAGATCTCTTGAGGTCCCTGTGTCAACGCAGGAACCTTGGGAAGTGGGTGTGGGAGACTGCCCGGACCGCTTAGAGCGGGGCTACCTCGGGTAGCGGACGGTGGCCTAAAGGTTCTGGGGACCAAAACAGCCCGGGAAATCGCTTTCAGCCTTAGGTCTGCCGCCTCCCAGGCCGAGGACACCACTTTCACCCCAGCCCGTCAGCTCTCTACAGGGGGACAGCAGCAGGCTCCGTGAAGAACCCGTGGCCCGAACTGGGGAGGCTCAGAGAGCCGGGCCCCACGAAGGCGCCCAGAACCATAGTTCTCACGCAAGCTGCTGGTGGGAAGGTTTTCCTGGTCCCACTGACAGGCCGGGATCGCTTCATGGGGGTGTGTGAGCCTGATTGCGAAGCCAGACGTATCTTCAAGGCCCTAGAACCACCCGCACTTGAGCTCAAACGTCAGGCAGCACGGGTAACAAAGGCGTATGCCAATCGGATAGATGAAAACAGACCCGGCAGGACTGGGCCCGAGAGAAGGGTGGTAACAGGCTGTGCCCAGGGGGGACACTTTTTGGGGGGGGACACCCGTTGACCGGAAGAGCCCTCGTTGGGACCTAAAAGGCAGCTGTCCCTGCGTGAAATTGGTCCCCGAGAAGTATGCCAGCGGATGTCCGGCTTTGAGACCGCCCCCTGATGTTGTCAGAGGACTGTCCCTGCAAGAAAGGCGACTCTGGTCCATCTGTCCACATGTGTACGGTGTGCAGTACCTCCCCTTCATGACATCAATGAACTCTCGCGAGCTGAAAGGGAACTCTGATAAATCAGGCCCCGGTTGTTCGGGTGTGTAGCACCGCCCTTATGATGTCGGCGGACTCTTAACTATGTGAACGGCGATTCTGATCAAGGGTCTCTGAGGTCTTCGGGATGAAGCCAACAGTGCACAGGCACACCTGTCATGGATAGCAATACAAATAGTAGGTTTCAATAAAATAAAAAACCTTAAATAACCTGGCCCATACTGCGGATGGGGTAGACCCAGTAGAAATCCCGTAGTCTGAACGAAGCGGGGGATGCCTTCAAGGAAGGAGAAGGCTCAGGATGTGCCAGAATCTCCTGTCGCCCCAGTGAGCTCTTTCCTTGACTGGTGAACCTGCTGAATAGGGCTCAGCTGGGCGTGAGCTCCCCAGAAGTAGAATGCAACGAATGACTATTTTTTACCCTCTGTATCTCTCCCTGTATCTCTCTGTCTTTCTCTCTCTCTCTCTCTCTCTCTCTCTCTCTCTCTCTCTCTCTCTCTCTCGCTCTCGCTATCGCTCTCGCTATCGCTCTCGCTCTCTCTCTCTGTGCCCTCTTTGTCAATCTCTTTCCATCTATACGCCCTTAGCTTCATCCTTTCGTTCATGTGCACCTTCTTCATCTTCTTTTAAAAATTTACAGTCGGAAACGGGTCGTTGTGCATTGCATGACTAGCCTGAAGCTAGGAGTTTCAAACCAGCACTGATTTAGCTGGAGGACCATGAAACATCATCCGCCCCCAAAGATTTTCACAGTATCTGAAATCCACCGAGGCCAATCTCTGCTGCCCTGGGTCATAGCCCTCAAGTGGAATCGATGAGAGATCAGTGAGTTTGGTTTGTGGTGGTCCTCTCAGCTGTCTTAGGATACTATCTGACCGGCTAGCATATAGGTGTAGCTCTTTTTCTATGCATATTGTTTTCCCAGTGCTCTTGATTGCCATGGCCCCCACCAATTCCTGCTGCTGTTGTCTCCCGGACCAGCTTCTCCAGAACCATCCAGAAACAGCCCGTGTAAGCTGTCTTTCTAGACTTGCCCAGTCAAACACACTGACACCAGACCACTTTCTGGCCACCTTGCTCACGGGAAAGTGGTGTAATGCAACATTTTGCACTAGCGGGGATTGTCCAACCTTGCTCAGTTTCATGTCATGCCAAATCTTGCACACCAGGAGGTGTTTGAAACTTTCCTCCTCAGGCTTTGGGGATGTGGTCTGTAGTGTTGGCTGTATGCTCCCAGGTTAATGGAGATATTCCACCAGGCACTGACTTCTTTTCTCACGCAGGTGGTCAGGCAGGTGGGTAAAGGAGTCCTTGGTGCTCCACTACGTGGGTAGGGAGGAACCTAGAGGGAGTTGGGGACCTCTAGTCCGCAGGCAGCACAAGGTCTTGTGGGAAGGGGATCAGGCAGGCAGGGAGTGGTTCTGAATTAGGCTAGCCAAGTGCGGACACTGGCCCCACTCAGCAAACCGGTCGGTTAGCCATTGGCTGCAAGAGCTCAGGGCTTGAAAGTCGTGTCAGGGGATAGGACTTCGGGAGCACCTTTGGCGACTGCGTTCTGACTTGCGCCGCGGCAGCTTTGTGGGCACATACTCAAGGCGGGAGCAACGGACAGATGAGTCCTGGGAATGCCTATGAGGTTTCTTGAGTTCTTTGCTCGGCACGGTGAAGAAGGCAGCCCAAAGCAGCATGCTATGTCACCAAGGTGAGTTTGCATGAGGGAACCCGGAAGGGTCAAGTACACCTTCCTCAAAGTGGTAAGTGCAGCTTGTGCAAAGCCCGTCAAATCAACCGCCGGCCTCGCTGGGATGAGCTAGCTGGCAGGCAGAAGCAGGTAGAAAACAAGGGCCGCCTGAGGGCAAGAGCCCAAGAGCATGGGGTCCCCTAGGAGCCCCGGAGCTGGCACTGAGTGGGGTACATGGGCGATGCTTGGCCCAAGAGCACAGAACTCTCTGCGGACATGTAGCCTGAGAGCCGAGGCACAGCATTAGGGGACTGCTTGCGTGCTGCCAGGGCGTGTTGGGCGGGGCCTGTCAGAGTTGGGCGGGGACGCAAGGCGGGGCTTCCTGTCTTTATCTGCGCCTGCCCTCTCCTGGCTGGTGGTGGGGTCCCCTGATGGCAAGGACCCCCAGGTGGAGAGTAGGCACAGGCTTCGAAAGCTCACAGGAGCCTCCAGATCCGTGAGCTCTCTGAGCAGCAAGGGCCTATGAGGCAGTGGCCTCCTTCACGTAGATCTCTTGAGGTCCCTGTGTCAACGCAGGAACCTTGGGAAGCGGGTGTGGGAGACTGCCCGGACCGCTTAGAGCGGGGCTACCTCGGGTAGCGGACGGTGGCCTAAAGGTTCTGGGGACTAAAACAGCCCGGGAAATCGCTTTCGGCCTTAGGCCTCCACACTCCCAGTCCGAGGACACCACTTGCACCCCAGCCCGTCCGCTCTCTACAGGGGTACAGCAGCAGGCTCTGTGAAGAACCCGTGGCCCGAGCCGGGGAGGCTCAGAGAGCCGGGCCCCACGAAGGGGCCCAGAACCATAGTTCTCACGCAAGCTGCTGGTGGGAAGGTTTTCCCGGTGCCACTGCCAGGCCGGGAGCGCTTCATGGGGGTGTGTGAGCCCGACTGTGAAGCCAGACGTTGCCTTCAAGGCCCTAGAACCACCCGCACTTGAGCTCAAACGTCAGGCAGCCTGGGCAACAAAGGCGAATGCCAATCGGATACATGAAAACAGACCCGGCAGGACTGGGCCCGAGAGAAGGGTGGTAACAGGAAGTGCCCAGGGAGGACGCATTTGGGCGGGGACACCCGTTGACCGGAAGAGCCCTCGTTGGGACCTAAAAGGCACCTGTCCCTGCGTGAAATTGTTCCCCGAGAAGTATACCACCGGATGTCCGGCTTTGAGGCCGCCCCCTGATGTTGTCAGAGGACTGTCCCTGCAAGAAAGGCGACTCTGGTCCATCTGTCCACAGGTGTACGGTGTGTAGTACCTCCCCTTCATGACATCAATGGACTCTCACGGGCTTAACGGGGACTCTGATAAATCAGGCCCCGGTTGTTCGGGTGCGTAGCACCGCCCTATGATGTCAGCGGACTCTTAACTATGTGAACGGCGACTCCGATCAAGGGTCTCTGAGGTCTTCGGGATGAAGCCAACAGTGCACAGGCACACCTGCCATGGATAGCAATACAAATAGTAGGTTTCAATAAAATAAAAAACCTTAAATAACCTGGCCCATACTGCGGATGGGGCAGACCCACCAGGAATCCCGTAGTCTGAACGAAGCTGGGGGATGCCTTCAAGGAAGGAGAAGGCTCAGGATGTGCCAGAATCTCCTGTCGCCCCAGTGAGCTCTTTCCTTGACTGGTGAACCTGCTGAATAGGGCTCAGCTGCTCGTGAGCTCCGGAGAAGAAGTATGCAACGGATGACTATTTTTCTTTCCTCTCTATTTCTCCCTGTATTTCTCCCCCCCCCCCCCACCCACCGCCTCTCTGTCAATCTCTTTCTTTCTCTTGAGGTCCCTGTGGCTAAGCAGCAACCTTGGGAAGCGGCTGTGGGGGACTGTCCGGACCGCTTGTAGTGGGTCTACCTCGGGGAGAGGAGATTGCTTCAAAAGGTCTTGGGTCCAAAACAGCGTGGGAAATAGCTTTCGACCTTTGTGCTCTTCCCTCCCTGCCATAGGCCTGCACTTTGACCCCCGCCTGTCCTCTGTCTACAGGGGGACAGCCGCAGGCTTTGTAAAGGACCCGTGGTTTTTGCTGGGGTTCCGCACCGTTTGGACATCACGAAAGCGCCGGGAACCATAGTTCTCATTCCAGCTTCTAATGGGAAGATGTTCTTGGTTCCCACTGCCAGTCCGGAACCACTTCATGGGGGTGTGTTAGCCTGACTGCGCGGCCAAACGTTGCCTTCAAGGCCCTTGTACCACCAGCAATTGATAATAATAATTGCATTAACATATATTTGTAGTTTCTGTGTCACTGTCCAGGAATAGGGCAAATAGCTGGGCAGGTTTGTTCAGGGACTCAGTCACACATTTAAGGTTCCCATTTCTTTGTGTCTTGCTGTGCCGCCCTCCTAGCCTGAGTTTTGATCGTCATTCAGTTTCCCAGACCTGAAAACCTCCAAGACAGTGTCTGAACAAAAGTGGAGCCTCGGTTAGCTTCATGTCCATCTTACGAAGGAAGTGTTATTGGGCCAAAGTGTTATTGCATCAGAATGTCAACATTCACTTTGTCGCTGTTATGCAGAACTGGGGGCACCTTGCTTATCTGAGGTCGTTCAAGACCTCTCTGGAGAGAAAACCAGCAAACAATAGTTTTAACTGATCTGGAATCAACAGGCCCATCTCTGTGGTCTACCTTATTAACCGTTATTGTTTGAGGGCACTGCTGGAGCACAACAGGTGGCCAATATTGTTTCAGGGAGTCATGCTTTTTTTTGTTTTCCTCATGCCACACTGTATGATGTTTATCTGCTCCTTCCTACGAAGAGCCCTCTTAAAACTGACTTTGCACACTGGTTCAACATACGGAGGCGCTCAGCCTATCTGAAGACAGTAAAGCAGAGCAGCATGTGTACATGTTTCCTTTTATTAAAGGTTTCATTAGGGACCCATACAACTCTTATCACAATCCATACATACATCAATTGTGTAAAGCACATCTATACATTCATTGCCCTCATCATTCCCTAAGCATTTTCTCTCCACTTAAGCGCTTTGCATCAGGTCCTCTTTCCCCCCCTCCTTCCCCGCTCTCCCCTCCATCACAATCCTGGGTAATTTCCATGATACAATAGCTGAGGACAAACGGGTGCATAAGCAAATGTGGTGAAGAAACCTGATGGTGCCCGGCTAGCAAAAGAGATAGCATCTGGGGTCTTAAAGGTCTATAGGTAAACAAGTGGCCGTCTAGCTCAGAAGCATCAAAGCGCACATGGAAGAAGCACACCAGCCTGTGCGATCACGAGGTGCCAAAGGGATCAGGTATAAGGCATCATCAGAACAGAGAAATCTTACCTTAGTGAATGAAGGGGGAAGTGCAGATTGGAGACCCAAAGCCCATTTGTTGGCCACTGGAGATCCCCTTGCAGAGAGGTCTAGGGGAGGAGATGAGTCAGCCCGGGTGCGATGCAACACCAATGAAGAATGCAGCTTTCCTCTAGTTCCTAAATGCTTCCTCCGTCACCCCGCCCCCCACTATCATGATCTGAATTCTACCTTGTAAGTCTGGATAGAGCAGAGGATGTATGCTGGTGCAGACACGAGCTGGAGGCACTGGTATTCCAGAGGGCAGTGGCAATACTGGGAGGTAGAGGGAAAGGGGCTTGGAAATAGAGAACCAATTACAAGGATCTCCATGTGACCTCCTCCCTGGAGGACGGACACGAGAAAAGGGGCTGAAGGGACAGGGTAAGCCATGACAAAATAATTTATAAATTATCAAGGATTCATGTACATATTTTAATGACGTCGGTTCCATTGCGAACTCAGAATTTAAATTTGGAGGGATGCACATACAGGGCCGATCCCATTTCTGTTCTGCACATATTACTGATGTCCCCAGTTCGGCTTCAGCTCAGCGCTAGACCTGGCATATTCACCACCTGTTGTGAGCAAAGCTCCACGTCCCAAAGCCAGCGGTGGCGCCAGGACCAGCAGCCATGGGGGCCAGCCTGGACAGAAGTCACAGGTGGGAGCGAGGGATGCAGGACGGACAGCGGCGTTCCGGTCACTTCCGCTTCCCGCCCCCCGCCTGTGTGGAGCGGAACGTTCGGGCGGGAGAAGGCGGGGCTGGCGGAAGGCTCCGCCCCCGGGACCACGCCCCTCACGTCGTCTCTTCGTGGCCGGCTGGAGCCTGAGGCGGCGGAACAACGGACGCGGGCAGGTGGAGCCAGGCGGTGGACGCTGTGAGGTGAGGGAGCGTGCCGGCTGGGCTAGTTTGGGGGATAACCGTGCACAGGACCCCCGTTTCTCCGCAAGTACCCAACGGGCGTGTGGTCTCCGGTGTTTCAGGGGCTTCAGCCGCAAGACCTTGTCGCGCCTCACGAGGCACGAAGGGCGGGCCTCAGCACGAGGAAGGCGACCGTTGGTGGGGCCCCCCTTGCTGCCTGATCAAAGACAGAGCAAAGCTCTCTTGCAGTGAAGTGTGGGAGAGCCTGGGCTCGGGGCTCTGCGCTCTGGCGTCGAATGACTCGCTTTGTCTTGGAACCCGAGTCTCCCCGGGCACTTCCTTCCTTCAGGCCGTGCTCTCGGCGTAGCAATGGTTCTAGAACCCGTTGCTGGCCAGTCCGTTTCCACGCCTGTCCTAGAAAGGGGTGCATTTCAACCATTTCAGCAGCAGGAGTCAACGGTTCATGGGTTTATCGACTCTGCTTAGACCTTAAGGAGGATTCCCTTCTCAGATAGCATAGGAAAGACTGTGATGCCGACCAGGAAAGTTCAAATCTTGGTAGTGTTTGGAAGGATTCCATGGTTTATGCGTGTCCACGGGTGGTTGTGCTGGTTTGTGTTTTGTGATAAAATTTGTAGGTACATTTTGGACCTCTTTGAAAGGTACTCGGTATCCATTCATTGACCCACCAACCTGTATCAGACAGATGAAGCACGAGCAGCATACTCCTATGTTTGCGTGGGAACTATAAACTTCAAATGAACTTTCTATAATTAATTATGCGAGGAATATCTTGATATAATTTTTTAAGGAAGTAAATTGCATGGGTAGTAAGTTAACGGTTTTCCAAACAACCAACCTAGTGGGAATTTATGGGTTTATTTTTCTCTGAAGTACTGTTCTTCATAGATTCTAACATGCACACTTTTAATTTTTTGACATTGGGGTGCGTCTTCTAGTCGGTATGTTACGAAGGAAAGCCATGCTAGACATTTGAGGTGCCTGTGGGCATTTTTTTGTTTGTTTGGTTTGCTGTGTTTTCCCCTAAGCTAAGACCAGCCCATCAAAATTTTTTTCATCACTTGAAGATCTATGATAGAATATAGACAACATTTGTACCACACCTGTAGATCACTTGGTGCGGGTTTGAAATTTTCACAATATTAAGACATCTTAATGATAAGAGATGGACAATACAAGATGGATTGCCATAGTGGCTGCCACAACGGGCTCAGGCATAGGGTCAGTTGTGGCAAGGGCACAGAACTGGGCAGTGCTTTGCTCTGTTGTGCCTAGAGTTGTGGCTGTGGGTCAGAGCAGACTTGATGGCACCTACCAACAACCTAACAAAGGATAAAAATTGACACAACAATGGACCCAAAGTTTGTGACAATTGTGAGCAAATTGAAGGACTGGTAGTGCTTGGTCTGTTGTTCATAGAGTTGCTATGAGTTGTAAGGGACTTGAAGACTCCTGACAACAATTGTAAACTCAACATGCTTTTTCCATTCATGTTGCTCTCTTTTGGGTTCTTGCAGTAGTGTTCTGTGGTTTTCTTCGTATATAAGTCTTCGTATCGCTGGTTAACTTTATTCCTGTGTTATTAATGTTTTCATTAACTATTGTAAGTTGATTGCTTTCCTGAATGTCTTTACAGGGTTCCCTTCAATGGTATAGAGGAACTTAAGAGATTTTCGCATGTTAATCTTTTCTCTGCCACTTTGCCCAACCCCACTTATTAGCCTAATAGCTTTCCGGTTGAGTTTCTGGGATTTTGTGTGTATAGAATCTTATCTTCTGTGAGTAGACATAGTTGTATTTCTTCCTTCCCTAATTAGAGGACTATTTTTCCCTTGCCTGCCTTATAATGGCTCAGGTGACGAGTTGCAGTACACTATTGAATAGGAGTGGTGCTGCAGGGTCTTCTGGTCTGATTCCCATTCACGGAGGGAGTGCTTTCTGTTTCTCTTCATTGTGATCAGTGTTGGCAGTTGGTTTAATGTATACACATTTAGTTATGTCGAGGCATTCTCCTTCCATTTCTATAGATTTGAATGTTTTCATTAGGAATTGGCGTTTGACTTTGTCAAACACATTTTCTGCATCTGTTGATGTGATCATATGAGTCTTTCGCATTATTTTGTTTATGGCGCAGATTACATTGATTGTTTTTCTAATGTTGAACCATCCTTGGTTGTCTTGCTTGGGACACATCTCACATGGACATGATTCGTGATTTTTTTTGACATGGTTTTGTATTCAGTTAGCTATCGTATGTACTCATGTACAAGCAGAGTTTTCCAACTCATTTTTTAATACGTGTTTTTGTGGTAAAATCAGGTGCCTCGGCTGTATGCGGGTTAGCTTATACACGAGTATATATGGTATTTGGTGTTGAGAAATATTGCTGCTGTATTCAGGCAGGATATATTTTTAATATATTAGATATTTTTAGTGTCATCTTTGTCTAAGCAGGCTTATATTCCCTTCATAAAGTGATTTATTCCATCCTTTTCTGTATCCTAAGGTCGTTGGAATAGGATTGGTGGCAGATATTCTTTTGTTGGGAGCTATTGGATGATGTGTTTCATGTCTTCCTCTGTTACAGGTCTGTTCAAACTTTCCACTTCAGTTTCTCTTACTTTAGGTAAGCAGCATGTTTCTAAAAACCCTTTCCATATTTTCTAGGTTTTTCATATGTGTTTGAGCTTTGTTCCTCATAGTGCACTGATATCCTTTTCATGTCAAATGGTTCTGCCATGGAGTCACCAGTTTCATGTCTTGTTTTACTTAATCGTTTACTGGGATCTCATCATAATTCATACAGACATCTCTTTTGTCAAATAACTTTGTACATATGTTACCATCATCATTTTCAAAATATTTTCCTTCTACTTGAGCCCTTGCTATCAGTTACTCATTTTCCACTTTCCTTTCCCTCGTACTCCTGTCCTCCCTCCCTCATGAACCCTGGATAGGTTATATATTATTATTTTTTGACCCATATCTCACTTCACCCATTTTTCTGTTGTCCATCCCCCTGGGGGTTGGTGATATTTAGATCATTGGGATCAGTTTCCCCTCTCTTTCCCCACCTTCCCCTCACCCTCCTGGTATCACCACTCCCATTATTGGTCCTGAGGGTTTTTTCTGTCCATTATGGGTCCTGAGGGGTTTTTCTGTCCTGGATTCCCTGTGGTATAGCTCTTACCTGTACCCCTGTGCATGCCCTGGTCTAGCCAGATTTATAAGATAGAATTGGGATCATGCTAGTGAGAGGGAGAAAGCATTGAAGAACAAGAGGAAACATACAACAATTCATTTCTTATTCAGAATAATTTCATCTTCTCGTCTTTTTCATTTGAGTGTTGTCAGTGGTCTCTAAATTTTATTAATCCTTTGAAATAATCACCTTTCAGTCTCGTTGCCTTTTTCTGGGTTGATTTTCCCCTTTCAGTCTCGTTGCCTTTTTCTGGGTTGATTTTCCCTTTCCTTCTGCATTTATTTTTTTCTAATTTTTATATTTTTCCAATAGTTTTGGACTACAGGATTAATTTACTGTTGATTTTCTAATAGTTGGTGCTGCTGGGTTAAGGTATTGGTTTGAATGCATTATATTTTGATGTAAAATTCCCAACAATTTGGACTGTGTTCCAAAGATTTGTGTCTTTGGTATTTTCATACTCAACAGATTCAAGAAAAAATTAAATTTTATTTTATCTGCTTTATTATCCAATAGTTTTTAAGTAGGTAGTTACACACACACACACACACACACACACACATACGAATGAATTTCTAAACCTTACTCTTGTTAGTATCTGGTTCTATTCTACTGAGGTCTGAGAAGATATTTTGTGGTACATCAGTTTTTTAAAGTTCATTCTGGTTTTCTCTGTGGCCACAACTATGCTCTGCTCATGAGACTGTTTTGCATGTAATGGAGAAGAATGAGTGAGGGGAACTTCAAAGAGTTTGTAGAAAATGGAAGTAAAGGCAAATATGTAAACGTATCTAATAGAGATAGACATGTAATGACAAGCCCTATTTCTCAATATAAGCTTCTTCAGATTTAAGATATTTGTGTAAGTGATAAGAGAAGCTGTTTAGTCCATCCTGAAAGAACTGAGTGTGTAGGGAACTTAACCATGTCAATGCTGATTATCTATGTTATTGACTGGAGAAAGCTGGGTGTCATTTAAAGATTCTTTAACATTAGAAAGCCAACAGAAATCCGAAGACAGTGAGAGGTGGCTCATCGTGAGCCCTTGAGAATCTAGGACAGTAATTGTTTCCTGGAGCAGAAAACCTAGTCCTCCTACCTTGGAGCTGCTGGTGATTTTGTACTGTGAACCTTTGGATCCCAGCAAAACCTGTAATCGCTATACCACCAGGCCATTAACATCTACTGAAGCTAAATCTTTAGGTTTCATCCCTGTATTCCCTGGTCACTGAGAAGGTAGGACACCAACACCCAGATAAGTTTTTCAGATGATCTCATATCTCCTCTCAGCTGTTGGGTGCCAATTTTGTCGCCCAACAACATTTCAGAAAACAGATAACACAAAAGTCATCGATTGGCATTTGCCTTCCCTGAGCTGCTGAGCACCAAAGGAATGATGTCTGTGTCCAGAAGTGACCTATCCCTTCTGGTTGTTATAGAACTAAGCGTTAGTTTTAAAGGACGAAAAGCCATCAGAATTTCTGTTCTTCTTGTTCTGGTAAGTAGCCAGTAACACAAGGGTCCTGTAACTTTCTTCTTGTAATGTACTTTTCCCTTCTCTCCTTCCATGTCCGCAGGAAGGAGAACACACAGAGCTCGCACTGTTCCCGCAGGAAAATGATGATGGAAGATACCGAGGTGGCCGCAGATCAGATCCCCCAGCTGAGGCCCAGTTTGGGCCTGAAGGGCTCTGTGAAACGCACCTCCAATCAGGGTGAAAATTTGACCCCACTGAGTAGCAGTCCTGATCCTGAGAGCGCTCGCCAGCACTTCAGGAATTTCTTCTATCCTGCAGCAGCTTCCCCCCTCCTGGTTGTCGACCAGCTTCAAGAATTGTGCCGTCATTGGCTGAGACCAGAGAGTCACTCCAAAGAGCAGATCTTGGAAATGCTGGTGCTAGAGCAGTTCCTGGCCCTTCTGCCCAGGAAGTTACAGAACCAGATGCAGAAGCACCGCCCACAGAGCATCCAGGAGGCTGTTGCTCTGGTGGAACTCTATCGGGGAAAATATGGTCCAAGGAGAAAGAAGGTGAGAAGAACGAGTCTTGACATGTCCATGAAAACAGGATAGATATGGGTCTCCTGGGGAAGGTGGGGATCCTGAGGGATGAGGTAGATATTGGGTTGCTCTTCTGTTTCTCCCTTTGGACAGCGGAGGTAGAACCTGAATCCATCGATTCTCAACAATAGTCTTCCACAAGTCTCAGTACTTTTACCTGTGCTGTTTGTGATCCCCACTATCCAGCAGGCACTCTATGTCTTGTTGCACCCAACCATCTCTCCTGGACAACCAGAAAGTCACAGTGGGGTTTGTGCACCTGCTGGGCATTGACTGAACCCTTTGGCTTCTTCCTTGAGGGCTTTTCCCTGTCTCTCTCTTGAACCCTATCCTGATCTCTCTCGCATACTAATAACATTTTTCTGTCTCTGGCTCGCCTTACAACACAAACAGGTGGTGGGACTTCTTCAGCAATGGCACGTCCTAACCGGCAGCCCATTTTTCCTTCAGAATTTGGTGACCTTTGAAGATGTCTCCCTGATTTTCAGTGATGAAGAATGGGAGTTACTGGATTTGGATCAGAAGGCCCTCTACAGCAGTGTGATGCAGGACACCTATGGGAGCGTCATCTCTCTAGGTAAAGATTGAAATTTCCCCTTATGAGATTTTAAAAAATCATTTAATTGGGGTTCGTGCCACTCTTATCCAAATACATACATACATACATACATACATACATACATACATACATACATACATACATACATACAGTGTCTCAAGTTTTTTGAGCATTTGTAGCCATCATCCTGAAAGCATTTTCTTTCTACTTGAGACCTTGTTATCAGCTCCTAATTTTCACCTTCCTTTCCCACCCTCCCTTCCTCATGAGCCCTTGATAATTTATAAATTATTGTTATTTTGTCATATCTTAACACTGTCAGATGTCTCCCTTCAACCACTTTTCTGTTGTCTGTTCCCCAGAGAGTGGGTTATACATAGATCATTGTGTTCGCTTCCCCCTTTCTACCCCACCTTCCTCATACCTTCCTGGTATTGCTACTCTTGTTACTGGGCTTGAGGGGTTTAATCTGTCCTGGATTTCCCATGTTTCCAGCTCTGATCTGTACCACTGTACATCCTCTGGTCTAGCCAGATTTGTAAGTTAGAATTGGGATCATGATAGTGGGGAGGGGGGCATTAAAGGACTAGAGGAAAATTGTATGTATCATCAGTGCTATATAACACCCTGACTGACTCGTCTCCTCCCTGCGAACCTTCCGTGAAGTGATGTCCAGTTGCCTACAAATGGGCTTTGGGTCTCTACTCTACACTCTTTCTCATTTACAATGATATATATTTTTTGTTCTTTGATGCCTGATACTTGAACCTGTAGACAATCCAGGCAGTTGTGTTGATTCCATGTGGGCTTTGCTGCTCCTCAGCTAGATATCCACTTGTTTATCTTCAAGCCTTTAAGACCCCAGATGATGTATCTTTTGATAGGTGGTCATCATCATCTTTCTTCACCACTTTGCTTATATACCTGCTGTGTCTCCAGCGACTGTGTGGAGGGACGTCCTCCTCCAGACTTTGTGTGCATATATGGGCTCTACATCATCCATATCCCCTTTTCCTCCTTTATGTGCTGCCATGAGGCCATGGCATGCCGGCCCCTCTCCCCAGTCTGTCAGTTTAGTTATGTCCTCTGTAGCACATACTTCTAGGGAATGGAGTCAATCTGGCTCTGATTGGGGACAACCGTTTAACCCAATCTTTTTATGCTTTTCTCCACCTGGCTACATCGTGTCAAACTTTTGTCTACACACACACACACACACACACACGTCAGTCAGTCTGTGTTGACTAGAGAATTCCAAAGGAACTCATGTGTGTAAAAGAGAGCTTTATAGAAAAAAACTAATTATATATTAAAAAACACCCCTGCCCACTGCAGATCAAGTCCATACGTCTGATATTCGCCCCTGTGTCCGAGACCAGTCTATAAATTCCTTGTCAGACTCAAGCAACACCTTTAATGAGGCCAAATGCAGGAATATCACAGGCCATTGTGTAGAAAGTCTTGTGGATGCAGTGGTGGTGGAAGCAGCTCAATGCTGGTGTGGGTCTCCATGTGGTTCCTACAGCGCTAGGGTTTGACAACATCAGTGCAGCTCCATATGGCTTGTCAAGAGGAATGTCTCATAGGGAGAGTGTGTCTGGCCTCCAGTGAGCTATTTCTCCCCATCGCACATTCAAATTAGGTCATCCACTGTGACCTGATTGAAAGTCTAAACTCCACCCCTTCCTCAAGTTGACAATAGATTATATAACTGCCACAACAGGTATAGATATACGAATATTTAACTGTCTTGGTGAACATACCTGTATAAAAAGTTTTGCAATTGTAAAGTGGAAGGTCTCCTACATTTTTGTTGTTGTTGTTGTTTTGTTAATGGTGCTTTTTTTTTAACCTGGGTTTCTTCTTTTCCTTATAAATTTGACTAGTTTTCCCACTTCTTAGAAGAATTGTGCCGGGCCTTTTATCGGAATTGAATTTATAGAGTGCTTTTTATTTGACAATTTCACCATATTCTTCCTGTCCATGAGCATGGGTCATTTGACCATTTGCATTTTGTCTCTTGTAGTTTTGTGCCAGTGCTTTATAGTATTTTGTATAAGTTTTTGTGGAAGTCTTTTTTTGTTGTTGTGGAAGTCTTTTTTGTTTTTAGATTTATTCCTAAGTATGTAACTCTTGGGTTGGTATTGGACATGTTATCGTTCTTCACATGCCCTTTTTAGAGTCCTCTTCCTTAATAAAAAACAAGACAATTGATATTTTTATGTTGATTTTATAGCCTGTGACTTTGCAAAAGTTTTCTATTGTTTCCAGCAATTTTTAAAATGGAATCTGGGGTTTCCTGTATATCGGATATGTCATCTGCAACAAGAGTTTTGTTTTTTTGTTTGGTTTTTGTTTCCATGTTTAGTTGTCTTTTTTTACTAATGTCTGGGCTACTTCCATCCGAATCAGATTGTTTTTCTCACTCAAATTGTGAAGTTTTTGGTTCTTAGTCTGATGAATAATCATTAGGTTATCTCTTAATAATCTTGTCTATTATGTTAGAAAACACTGGGCCCTCTTGATGTGTTGTATTTGAGCAGGAAGCCATTTTGTTTTAGGTTAGCATGCTGATTCTTTCCTGATTTGGAGCCCATCAGCCCAAGGACAGCTTAATCTTCACAGCTGTTATTTTGGAATGCTTTATATATCCAGTACTTCTACATAGGCTCCCATTGATTCTCTACTGATGCTTCCTGATGTGGTGGTAGGTGTCTTCCCAGGCCAGGCCAGGCCAGGCCATCCAGTGTCTCTTGGTGACCAAAGGGAGTCTTCAGCACCGGTGGTGGAGGACACTTCCTAAACTGGTTTACTTATTGTGGCTATTGTGTCTCTTTCCAGTTGTGCCAATCCACCCTAGTGCCACCCAGGGAAGGAAATTTGAGGCCTGCAGTGGTCTTTTACTCAGACTACTTGTCATTTCTGTCCATATACCCCAGTATCTTTTGGTGTAAAGGAAAGCATTTCTGGTTAACTACACTCCAGATTGTTCTGCTGTTGACGTTGGTTTTCTGGGTGCTATCAGAGGGACTCCATTGCCTTCTGGGGAGAAATGAACTTGCCAAGACTGTCTCTTTTTGCTGGGTTTGGGTGGGAAATTCTTGATCAAGTTTACTTTCTATGGGATGCTGTAATATTGATCCTCCACTTCTGTGCTTCCAAACATAGTTGTCTAATTCTTACTACTTTTCAGAGATCCACGTTTATTTTTATTTATATTATAACCTCTGTTTCCAGTCATGCTGATCCAAAAGAGTAGGGGGGAACAGGTCAATGTCATTTGGCCAGAGCAGTACCGAAATCATTGTTCTTATATTAAAAGAAAAAATTCAATCATAATGGACTCTTCCTCCATCCCTGTTCTTTTCTTGCTATGAGATGTAGATGACTAATTCTTCCATATATTCCAACAGGATTGAAGCGCAGAAACCATCCCGTGAATGATCAGCCTGTACCCCTTCCTAAGCTAAAAATAAAAGGCCCAGGAGGCAAGGCATCCAAAAAAAACAAAATTTGATGCTCCACAGAAAACCGTGGTGGCATATTCAAGATGCCTACACAACATCCAAATTTTCAAGGGAAGAAAAGAAAGTAGCATTCAGCCTGTAAACACAACCTTTCCAAATTTATAGATCTTCAGAAGAAAAATCTCTCAGGAGAGAAACCATCTATGTGCCAGGAATGTGGGAAAGCTTCAGAGAGAGATTTGATGTTAAAAAGCACAAGATAATTCCTACTGATGAGAAACCATACAGATTCAACATTGTGATATAAGTGTTAGATAGAATTCAGTTCTTAATAAGCACCTAATGGCACTCCAAGGAATAAAACCACAAAAATGTTCATGGGGTGGAAAAAGCTTTACTCAGAAAACATACTTACATACAAACCATAGACTCCACACTGGAGACAAATCCTCTCAATGTCAGGAATGTCAGAAATGGTTCTGATAGAAATCCATTCTTATTAATCACCAGAGATCCCATACAGGTGATCAGCCCTATTCATGTAGCACATGCAAGCGAAAATTTAGCAGGTGATCAAGCCTAATGAGACACCAGAAATGTCACAGGCAGAGGGAATCTTGTCCCGTTGATGAAATAATAAGAAAAAACACATTACTAATATTAGGGAGCTCATCAATGAGAAGTGTGTGGGGTGCCAATGTTATGTCTTACAGAAAGGAATCCTAGTTTTTTTTATCTTGTTACGTGTTATATTTTCAGTTAGAGAACTCAAAACATAGTACCATAAACCTAGTACCATAGAGCTATAACCCAATAGCACAGGGTTGAATTGTTCCAGTGAGTTTCTGAGGCGAGAGCCCTGTGCAGTTTCCCCATCATTCTCTGGTAGTTTTTCTGATTGGGTGTGAACCCCAGCCTTGTGCCCATTACAACACCAGTCTTAAAAAGAAAGTCTCCGTGAGGCTTTGTAATAGTTCACCATCCCTTGTTTATGTAGAGACATAAGTGTTTTATAAATAAAACAATACAATTATATCGTGTGTTTCCATGTCTGTCATTCTGTCTATCTGTGGTTACTTAGAGCTTTCTAATGCGCAGAGGTGGGTACTCATCAGGTGACCTGTACTTGAAAAACATATGATGTTCATGAATCCCAGATTCATCCCCATTCCATGACCCACAGTTTTATTGGTGGATACTTCAGCTATCCTACAATTCAGTAGTTGTGTACAGCCATCATCAAACTCAGTCTCAGAACATTTTCCTAATTTTTGTTCTCATGATTATTACTTATCCACTTCCCCCAACCTCCCCTGCCATACCCACATGGAATCACTAATCCAGTTACTCTGTTTATAGATTTACCCATCCTGGACTTCATATCCAGAAAATCCTTTAAAAGCTAACAAGAATAACAAAGTAAAACAGTTGCAAACCGTGTTAGTATGGCTTGACGAGAGGAACAAATCCAGAGTCTTATATGTGGATAAGAGAAAGCTTTATATGCAAGAGCTGTTGAATATTCAGAAAACATTCCAGCCCATTCCAGGTAAAGTCCATAATTCGGATACTAGCCCTTACGCCCTATCCCAATCGATAAAGTCCTGTTTAGACACACGGAACCAGCAATGATGCCGAATGCAGGACCATCACAGGCCAGTGGGTGGAAAGTCTTATGGATCTGGACACAGTGGAAGCATCTTGGTGCTGGCAGAAGTCTCCACGTAGTTCCTTCATCTACAGGGATCTAACCCAGCTCCATGTGTCTTCTCTACAGGATGCTTCGCAGGGATAAGCATGTGTCCAGCCTCAAAAGAGTTATGTATCTCCTTAGTGCCTCCAAATGAAGTCATCAAGCTAGACTTGTTTGACAGGCTGCACTCCACCCCTTAACTCTTAAGTGTCATATTGACACCAGATTATTTTACTGCCACACAAAACTCAGTTGAAAAGAAAGCAGAAAACATTTTAAAATTACATTGAATGGATCACAGGGGAGTGCAATGGATAGGGATCTAAGTTTTAACCTAACTGCACCTGCCAACAGTCTTCTTTCCAATGCATGCTGCATCTCATTCCTTACTAATAGAGATGGGAGATAGATATGCACCCTTTCAAATGCAGAGAATTACTTTAGGTGGTTAGTACTTTCCTTTATGCCTGTCATTCTAATGGCTTAAACACACAAGCGTGGTGTAGAGCGAGTTTACCCAGGTGCCAGAGGAGTCTCTAATGTGTGTATCAGGAGAAGCACCTGCACTCTAGTGATGACTGCCCTCAGCACCCACTATTGCAATGTCTTCTATCCAGCAATCTTAAGCAGTAAGGGACTAAATGCCAACACAAACCCTATGGGCCTTCTAAGCACAAAGCATCCACTGACCCTCTCAACATTGGCAAAACTTGTGGTCAGAGTGGGAGAGATCTGGCTTGATCCGTAGAAATGAGGGCCACGCTGGCACTCCTAAAAGGCTATGTAGCATGCCAGACATAAGTGCTTCACTCAAGTAAATTTGACATGAGTGTGTCAGGGAAACTTTGTATTTCTTTACTGGACACCTCTTCCCAGCATTTATATGGAACTGCACAATGGGAACTTGGTAAGGGGAGAGGCATATGAGCATACAGTATTTTCACCATGACCTCACCACAAGACTTTTTGCAGTGTGTGCGTGTGTGTGTGTGTGTGTGTATGAGTGGGAGACATGTCTGAGATTTGAAGTGAAACACTAGTTTGGGAAACATTGACTTAGTTAAAACTTTCAGCATCATAGATGTTTCAGGTTCAGAGAGGTTGCTTGAGTTGGCAGAACACAAATTTAGTCTCACACCCCCAGACTCACAAGTAAGCACTCTCCTCCACACTACATGACCTTGGAAGGGAGGAGAGGTTTTCAATAATGGGTTATTTTTTCTTTCTTTTTTTAAATGCTATTACCTTTATGGAAGCAGACCACCAAATCACTCGCATGGAGTGGAGGGTAACTGTGAGCCAATTTGGTTTAGCACGTGGAATAGGGTTAATGTGAACGTGAGTGGGCCAACACGCCTCCTTGATCTGAGCTACCATAGTGTGGTTGGTGGGATTTTCTGTGAAGAAACCAAACAGTTCATGTGGTCTTCATCTAATTGAAGTAGTTCTCATTTGAGATGTAGACTGGCAATGTGCAACTTGAGAAAAATTCGCTGATCACAGATCCACTCAGCTCAGGATTCACTAGCATGTGGTATTCCTGCTTCCTCTTCATCAGCTTCTGCAGCTACAGGAGTCAGGAGGAGCTTTGACCTTACATCTGACACAAGGATTTGAACCTCACTGGGTTACTTTTATCACCTCACTGGGTTATGACTACTATAGTACCCATTTATTGGTACAATGCTCTTTGTATATATTTGTACACCACTTCTCTACATAACCCAATCTAACACAGCAGCTAAGCATTTAACTAGTGTGTTAGTACAGCAACACACACACACACAGAGAGAGAGAGACAGACAGAGAGAGAGAGAGAGAGAGAGAGAGAGAGAGAGAGAGAGAGAGAGAGAGATACAGAGAGACACAGAGAGATACAGGGAGAGATACAGAGGGTAAAAAATAGTCATTCGTTGCATTCTACTTCTGGGGAGCTCACGCCCAGCTGAGCCCTATTCAGCAGGTTCACCAGTCAAGGAAAGAGCTCACTGGGGCGACAGGAGATTCTGGCACATCCTGAGCCTTCTACTTCCTTGAAGGCATCCCCCGCTTCGTTCAGACTACGGGATTTCTGGTGGGTCTGCCCCATCCGCAGTATGGGCCAGGTTATTTAAGGTTTTTTATTTTATTGAAACCTACTATTTGTATTGCTATCCATGACAGGTGTGCCTGTGCACTCTTGGCTTCATCCCGAAGATCTCAGAGACCCTTGATCGGAATCGCCGTTCACATAGTTAAGAGTCCGCTGACATCATAAGGGCGGTGCCACGCACCCGAACAACCGGGGCCTGATTTATCAGAGTCCCCTTTCAGCCCGCGAGAGTCCATTGATGTCATGAAGGGGAGGTACTACACACCGTACACCTGTGGACAGATGGACCAGAGTCGCCATTCTTGCAGGGACAGTCCTCTGACAACATCAGGGGTCGGTCTCAAAGCCGGACATCCGGTGGCATACTTCTCGGGGAACAATTTCACGCAGGGACAGGTGCCTTTTAGGTTCCAACGAGGGCTTTTCCGGTCAACAGGTGTCCCCCCTCAAATGTGTCCCCCATGGGCACTTCCTGTTACCCTCCATCTCTCGAGTTAAGTCCTGCCGGGTCTGTTTTCATCTATCTGATTGGCATACGCCTTTGTTGCCCGGGCTGCCTGATGTTTGAGCTCAAGTGCTGGTGGTTCTAGAGCCTTGAAGGCAACGTGTGGCTTTGCAGTCGGGCTCACGCACCCCCATGAAGCACTTCCGACCCGGCAGTGGGCACCGGGAAAACCTTCCCACTAGCAGCTTGCGTGAGAACTATGGTTCCCGGCGCTTTCGTGAGGCCCGGCTCTCTGAGCCTCCCCAGCTCGGGCCACGGTTTCTTCACAGAGCCTGCTGCTGTCCCCCTGTAGAGAGCGGACGGGCTGGGGTGAAAGTGGTGTCCTCGGCCTGGGAGGGGGCAGGCCTAAGGCTGAAAGCGATTTCCCGGGCTGTTTTGGTCCCCAGAACCTTTAGGCCACCGTCCTCTACCCGAGGTAGCCCCGCTCTAAGCGGTCCGGGCAGTCTCCCACACCCGCTTCCCAAGGTTCCTGCGTTGACACAGGGACCTCAAGAGATCTACGTGAAGGAGGCCACTGCCTCATAGGCCCTTGCTGCTCAGAGAGCTCACGGATCTGGAGGCTCCTTTGAGCTTTGGGAGCCTGTGCCTACTCTCCACCTGGGGGTCCTTGCCATCAGGGGACCCCACCACCAGCCAGGAGAGGGCAGGCGCAGATAAAGACAGGAAGCCCCACCTTCAGGCCCCGCCCAACTACGACAAGCCCCGCCCATCACGCCCTGGCAGCACGCAAGCAGTCCCCTAATGCTGTGCCTCGGCTCTCAGGCTACATGTCCGCAGGGAGTCCTGTGCTCTTGGGCCAAGCATCACCCATGTACCCCACTCAGTGCCAGCTCCGGGCCTCCTAGGGGACCCCATGCTCTTGGGCTCTTGCCCTCAGGCAGCCCTTGTTTTCCACCTGCTTCTGCCTGCCAGCTAGTTCATCCCAGCGAGGCTGGCGCCTGGCTTGGCCGTCTTTGCACAAGCTGCACTTACCATTTTGAGGAAGGGGTACTTGACTCTTCCGGGTTCCCTCATGCAAACTCACCTGGGTGACATAGCGTGCTGCTTTCGCTGCCTTCTTCACCGTGCCGAGCAAAGAACTCAAGAAACCTCATAGGCATTCCCAGGACTCTTCTGTCCGTTGCTCCCGACTTTAGTGCGTGCCGGCAAAGCTCCCGCGGCACACCTCAGAACGCAGTCGCCAAAGGTGATCCCGCAGGCCTTTCCCCTGACAAGACTTTCAAGCCCTGGGCTCCTGCAGCCAATGGCTAACCGACCGGTTTGCTGAGTGGGGCCAGTGTCCGCACTTGGCTAGCCTAATTCAGACTCACTCCCTGCCTGCCTGATCCCCTTCCCACAAGACCTTGTGCTGCCTGCGGACTAGAGGTCCCCAACTCCCTCTAGGTTCCTCCCTACCCACCTAGTGGAGCACCAAGGACTCCTTTACCCACCTGCCAGCCCTCCTGCGTGAGAAAGGAAGTCAGTGCCTGGTGGAATATCTCCATCAACCTGGAGCATACAGTCAATACTACAGACCACATCCCCAAAGCCTGAGGAGGAAAGTTTCAAACAACACCAGGAGTGCAAGATTTGGAATGCCATCAAACTGAGCAAGGTTGGACAATCCCCGCAAGTGCAAAATGTTGCATTACACCACTTTCCCGTGAGCAAGGTGGCCAGAGAGTGGTCTGGTGTCAGTGTGTGTGACTGGGCAAGTCTAGAAAGACAGCTTACATGGGCTGCTTCTGGATGGTTCTGGAGAAGCTCGTCCGGGAGCCTACAGGAGCAGGAATTGGTGGGGGCCATGGCAATCAAGAGCACTGGGAAAACAATATGCATAGAAAAACAGCTACAACTCTATCCTAGCCGGTCAGATAGTATCCTAAGACAGCTGAGAGGACCACCCCAAACCAAACTCACTGATCTCCCATCGATTCTACTGGACGGCTATTGCCCAGAACAGCAGAGATTGGCCTCTGTGGATTTCAGTGGTGCTCAGTGCTTCGCGGTTGGCTGTTTACCCAAAGGTTGGTGGTTGAAGTCCATTAGCCGCTCCTCTGGAGAAAGATGAGGCAGTTGGCTCCCGTAAAGATGGTACCACTGGGAACCCCAGCGGCCAGTTCTTCTCTGTCCTACAGGGTCACTGAGTGGGAATCCACTTAGGGCTATGGGTTGGCTTTAGTTTCCACATCAATCTATGAACGTTTACCATTGCCTTCATCAGACCATGCACACCTGAAGATGTTGGGGCCACACTGATTCATAGCGACCCTGTCGGACACAGGGTCTCCATGGCTGCTCATCTTTACAGAAGCATTCGGCCACATCTGACTCTGTGAGGAGGCTGGTGGATTCAAACCACTGATCTTATGGTTGGAAGTCAAGTGCTTATCCCGCAATGCCACCACGTTCATTTTTATCTCCTCTATGAAAGCCATGGATTGCCAACAAAACCCAGTAAATCTGTCTAGGAAGAAGCCACGATGCTCCTTAGAGGAAAGGATGGTGAGACTGTGTCTCACGTACTTTGGACATGCTTCCAGGAGAGACAGGTCCCTGAGGAAGGATATCATGCTGGTTAAAGTGGAGGGGCAGTGAAACAGAGGAAGGTGGAGGAAATGGATGGACACACTGGGGCTGCAACAAGGGGCTCGGGCATAAGAACCATTGAGGACAGCGCCAGACCAGGCAGTGGTTCATTCTGTTGTACAGGGGCTTGCTATGGGTCAGAACTGATTGCACAGCCCCTGACAACAACCTAAAAGCCACGGACGACTATTGCTTGGCTTGCTGCTCACAACAGGACACTGGTTTAGTATTACATTTTTAGAGGTGCTTCTCCTGATTGCTACTGATGTGTAGGAATAGGATCAAATCTCTGGGATTTCTGCAAGAGAGTACTTTTTCTTTTTGGTGACAAGGAGCCCTTGTGGCGTAAGAGTTATGAGGTGGGCTGCTAACTGCAAGGTCAGCGGTTCAAGCACCAGTTGTTCTGTGGGAAAATACGTAGCTTTCTACTCCGATAAAGAGTCACACTTTCAGAAACCCACACAGGCACTTCTGTCATGTCCTATAGGGTTGCTGTGAGTCGACATCGACTTGATGAAAGTGAGTTTTGTTTTGTTTGGGGTTTTTTTTTTTGAAGATCAGATAGGGATATCTAACAGTTTACTAGATAAAATAGTACTTTAAACAATATCTCATTTGTAGTGAGGAGGGGGTGGAAGAGGAGGAAGAAGAAAGAGGGGAAAAGGAAGAGGAGGGCGATTCTGCGATGGGAAGGAAAGAGGAAGCCCTGTGGCAAAACAAAGACAAACTGATGTAAATTTAATCAGATAAAGACATTCCATTTATGCTAATGAACTAGACATTCCATTCAGTGTGGGGATAAGGATGGTTAGCATGGACCCAGCAAAATCAAGATCAAGTTTAGCTTCCTGGCTCACCAAGTAGGGAAGGCACGGGACAAACAGAAGGAAGAACCCCTTGAGAAGCTGATGGAGGAGTGGGATAAACAGGAAAGCCCTGTTTTGACTGTTAAGGCACAAATGTGTGCGCATATATGATGGTGTTGCATGTGGGTGTGGTGCATGTACGGTGTGTTGTGTGGGATGTGTGTATCTAGTTTTGTGTTTGCGTGGTTTCTGTGTGTATACGGTGGTGTTGTGTATGTGTTGTGTGTAGTGTGGTATGTGTGCGGTGTGTATGTGATGTGTGTCTATATGAAGTTGTGAACGTGTGCATGTATATACAGTGTTTGTGCATGTGTGGTGTGTGTATGTGTAACATGTGTGTGTGTGGGTGCTGTGTGTATGTTTGCATGTTGTGTATGTAGTGGTGTGGTGTTTTTGTGTACTGTGTATATGTTGTGTGTGGTGCTGTGTACTGTTGTGTGTGTGATGTGTGTGCATGTACTTTTATCTCTTGGTGTGTCATTAGGTGCTTATTAAGAACAAAATTCCATCTAAACCTCATATCACATTGCGAACATCTATATGGTTTCTCGTCAGTATGAATTCTCTGGTGCTTTTAAGGTCAGAGATCTCTCTGAAGCTTTTCCCACATTCCTGATACTTAAATGGTTGCTCTCCTGAGGGAACTTTCTTCTGAAGACCTGTGCATTTGGGAACATCTTATTTACATGTTGAATTGCTACTTTCTTTTCTTCCCCGGAAAATGTTGATGCTGTGTAGGCGCCTTGAATATGCCACCACGGTTTTCTGTGGCGGTGCTTCTCTGCAGAGCACCACTTTTTGCTTTTTTTGATACTCTGCCTCCTGGGGCTTTTCTTTTTAACTTAGGAGGAGCCACAGGCTGATCACTCACAGGACGGTTTCTGATCTTCAATCCTGTTGGAATAAAGAGAAGAATCAGTCATCTATATCCCATAGTAAGAAAAGTGCAGGGATAGAGGGAGAGCCAATAATGATTGGTTTGTTTTTTTTTAAATATCAGAAGAAAAGGTTTTGACACTGTTCTGGGCAAATAGCATAGAGTTATGTCTCCCTACTCTTTTCGCTCAGCACAACTATATGGACCGAAATAACAAGTGATCTGAGTACAATGCCTCTGCAGGCCTGAAACTTCCTTCCTTCAATAGGTGGCACTGGGGTAGACTGGCACAACTGGAAAGAGGAGCCCTAGCCAGAGTCAGTAAACCAGTTTAGGAAGTGTCTTCCTCCACCTATGCCTAAAAATACCTTTCATCACCAAGAGACACTGGGTGGCCTGGCCTTGTAAGACATCTACCACCCCATGACACAGTGCCAGTAGGGAATCAGTGAGAGCCTCTGTGGAAGTAAACAAAGCAGCCCAAAACAACAGCTCTGCAAATTAAGCTGTCATTAGGCTCATGGGAACCAGAGCAGGAAAGAATCTGCTTGCTATGCAAAAAAAAATGGCTTCCTGCTCAAATCAAAGATGTCAAGAGGGCCCAGTCTCTTCTAACATAATAGGCAAGATGACTAGGAGAGCACCTAATGATTACTCATGAGAACCAGAACCCAGAAAGTCACAGCTTGAATGAGAAATACTATCTGATTAGGATGGAACCAGCCTAGACATCAGCAACCCAAAGACGACTAGACATGGGAACATGAAACAAAATACATATCCAAAAACAACAAAATTCTTTTTGCAAATGACATATCAAATATATAGGAAACCCCAAAAATTCCATTTTAAAAATAGCTGGAAAGAATAGAAAAATTTTGCAATGTGAGATCAACATAGGAATATCAATGGCCTTGTTTTATATTAAAGAAATAGGAATGGCCAATAAATATATGGGAAAACAATCATTATCCATAAGAGAAATGTCACTTAAAACAACTGAGGTACCACCTAACACCCTCAAAGACAGCCCAGTTCAAAAAATCAGAAAGCAACAAGTGCTGGAAGGGCTGTGTTGACATAGGAACTCTCATCCACTGCGGTGGACCTGTAAGTATGTACAGCCATTATGGAAATCGATTTAGTGATTTCTGAAACAGAGGGAAATTAAGCTACCATATGACCCAGCAATCCCCCTACTGGGCATATACCCAGAAGAAGCAACAAACCAAGGCCAGACATCTGTGCTCCAATGTTCATAGTGGCACAATTCACACATGCAAGGAGATGGAAACAACCCAAATTTCCATCATTTGATGAGTGGATTGAAAAACTGTGGTACATACATACAATGGAGTACCATGTATCACTAAAAAGCACTGATGAATACATGAAACATATCTCTATATGGGAATAACTGGAGGAAATTATGCTAAGTGAAGTAAGCCAAGCATAAAAGGACAAGTACAATAAGAGTCAGCTGAGGTAAGTTTACTAAAGAAAGAAAAGGAAGAAATTCAAAAGGGGCACAGGGAAAAAGTTACCGTATAGAAACACTCCTGGGGTGAGGTTCACGTAGTATGACAGGGGCCAGACCAAATACAGGGGTTCATATGGGAGTCAACTTGAAAGGAGGGCGTGGGGAGGAAAGGAAAAAAAAGAGATGTGTGTCGAGTGTATTGTTTGTGTCTCCCAGGGAAAGAGGGACCAGACATAAATCCAGTGTTCTGGGATGCGAATGCAGCATGCCAGCATGAAGAGGGGAGGCAGTGGAGGGGCCTGAGGGCTTGGCCCCAATGGCAGCTATATGGACAACTGTCCCTCCCCCCAAAATAATTTACTTTAGAGGACAGCACTGAAGCTTCAGCTAGGGGAGAGGGACATGTCTGATCGGAGCACACGGGAGCAAATGAATAGGGAGGAAGAGAGAGTGGTGCACATCCAGCCACCAGGACTGGAGGACGATATCCCCGCTCTGAACAGCCAATGCACAGAGTAGAGCATATGGGTGTTCCCACTATGAGACATGACGTCCCTCACTGACCCATGGCTCCACGGGGGACAACAATGGAGACTCAGTTTTGCCTGACCACACCTAAGCAAAACACCAAGGGCGCATGGCAGAGCAATGGGGGGAGCAGAGAAAGGGAGCTCCAGAGGGAGTGCAAAGGATACATATGGTAGCCAACTAAAAAGGAGGGGACAACGGAAGAAAAAACAACCAAGGCATGGGTAGCGGGGTAACAGGGTACTAACCCATACGAGGACAGGATATTTTTTATATCTCCACAGGTAACGAAGGAAAAAAAACACTTCAACTTGGTGCTTCAACCCAGTGCTCCTGGACATGAATGAAACATACCTTCATGGAGCAGGACACAAATGGACAGGTCTGAGGGGAGCCCCAAGCCCAACTACGTGGACAGCATTCCCTCGCTGAAGAAGAATTCACTTCAGAGGACAACACCGAAGCTACACCTCAGGGAGAGGGACGTTTCTGATCACTGCACACAGGAGCAAATCAAGGGAGAGGAAGAGAGAGTGGAACACAGCCTAGCCCACCAAGCTCTGAGGATGATATTCCTGCTCAGAGCAGCCAAAGCACAGAGAGGACCATAGGACCAGTCCCACTATGAGATACGATGTCCCTCACTGACACCTAGCACTTCTGGGGAAAACACTGGAGACACTCTGTGGGAATTGCTCCCAATGTGACCCCACCACACTGAGGCAAAACATTAAGGGCGTGCAACAGAACAGCAAGGGGAACAGAACAACAAAGTCCCCAGGAAACACCAAAAAATAGACTTTGGGGCCAGGGAGTGGCACCCCATCAGACTCCATTGGAAAACACTCATAAAGGTCAAAAAGAGATCTTGAACTATTAACAGGCTTTTTTTGTCCTTGCTTTTTTTGTTGCTTTTTTTTCTGACAATGTTTTGCTCTGTTGTTGTCTTCTGTGCATATTACTATCTCTGTAGGTCTATCTAGATGAGATAGGCCAGATAATCCCTCTGGAGAGAAAACTATGGGGTCTACGGTTGCTGAGGGACAAGGGAGAGGGACACATGAGGGAAAGGAAGTGGGTGTTAACAAACCCAGGAACAAGTGAACAAGTGGTCCGAAATCAATGGTGAGGAAGGTGTAGTAGGCCTGCAACCACGAATAATTACTGAAACCCAAATGAAAGCTGAGCATGATAGTGGGACAAGAGGAAAGTTAAAGAAAATAGAGGAAAGAACTAGGAGCCAAAGGTCATTTATAGAGGTCTACATACAGGTATGTACATATGTAAATATATTTATATGTGATGAGGAGGAAATAGATCTATGTGCATATATTTACAGGTTTAGTATTACAGTAGCAGATGGACATTGGGCCTCCACTCAATAACTCTCTCAATGAAGGAACACATTGTTCTATTAAACTGGCATTCCATGATGCCCACCTTCCTGACAGAATCGCTGAAATCAAAGTGGATGCATAAGCAAAGGTGGTGAGGAAGGGTGATGGTGACCAGCTATCAAAAGTTATAGCATCTGGAGTTTTAAAGGCTTGAAGATAAACAAGCAGCCATCTAGCTGAGAAGCAACAAAGCCCCCATGGAAGAAGCATACTAGCCTGTGTGATCACGAGGTGTAGATAAGATCAGGTGTCAGTCATCAAAGAGCCAAAAAACTTATCATTGTGAATGAGGCAGAGAATGAAGGGGAGACCCAAAGCCCATCTGTATTAAACTGGACATCCCCTTACAGAAGGATCTTTGGGAGGAGATGAGCCAGTCAAGGTGCAATACAGCACCAACGAAACATACAATTTCCCTCTAGTTCTTTGATGCTTCCACTCCCTGCTCCATGACACCAATTCTACCTTAAAATCCGGCTAGACCAGAGGATGTACACTGGTACAGATCAGAGCTGGAAACACAGGGAATTCCAGATAGGTAAACCCTTCAGGACCAATAACGAGAGCAGCGATACCAGGAGGGTAAGAGGAAGGTGGGGTAGAAAGAGGGACTGATCACAATGATCTACATAAAACCCCCTCCCTGGGGGATGGTCAAAAGAAAACTGGGTGACATTGGACAGTGAAAGACACGACAAAATAATAATAATTTATAAATTATCAAGGGTTCAGGAGGGAGGGACAGTGGGGGGAGAGGGGAAAAATTAGGAGCTGAAAGCAAAGGGCTCAAGTAAAAAGAAAATGTTTCGAGAATGACGATGGCACCAAATGTACAAATGTGCATGACAGAATGGATGTATGTAAGGACTGTGATAAGAGTTGCACTAGCCCCCAATAAAACAATTTTAAAATATTTAAGAAGAGGAAAAGTTAATCTTTACCTAGAGAGATGATGCTCTCATAGGTGTCCTGCATCACACTGCTGTAGAGGGCCTTCTGATCCAAATCCAGTAACTCCCATTCTTCTTCAGAGAAAATCACGGCGACATCTTCAAAGGTCACCAAACTCTGAAGAAAAAAAATGGGTTTCCCTCAATACTTGCCACTGCAGAAGCAGTCCAACTACCTATTTGAGTTTCAAGGTGAGCCAGAGACAAAAGGAGGTTAACAGTATAAAAGAGAGGTAAGGAGAGGGTTAAAGAGACAGGGAAAAGTCCTCAAGGATGGAGCCAAAGGGGTAAGAATCAAATTCCCAGAGGTGCCCAATCCCCACTGTGCCATGTCTGATTGTCCAGAGGAGATGTCTGGGTGGAACAAGCCTCGAAGTGCCGGCTGGGTAGTGAGGATCACAGACAGCACAGGAAAAGGGCTGAGACTTGTAGAAGACTATTGCTGGGGACCTACAGACTCAGGTTCTGCCTCAGCAGTCCAAAGGGAGAAACAGAAGAGCAACCCAATATCCACCTCATCCCTCAGGATCCCCACCCTCCCCTGAGGCCCATACCTATCCTGTTTTCATGGACATGTTAAGGTTCTCTTCTCACCTTCTTTCTCCTTGGACCATATTTTCCCCGATAGAGTTTCACCAGAGCAACAGCCTCCTGGATGCTCTGTGGATTGTGCTTCTGTATCTGGTAATGTAACTTCATGGGCAGAAGGCCCAGGAACTGCTCTAGCACCAGCATTTCCAAGATCTGCTCTTTGGAGTGACTCTCTGGTCTCAGCCAATGACGGCACAATTCTTGAAGCTGGTCAACAACCTGGAGTGGGGCAGCTGTTGCAGGATAGACGAAGTCTCTGAACATCAGGTGAGCGCTCTCAGGATCAGGACTGCTACTCAGTGGGGTCAAATTTTCACCCTGATTGGAGGTGCGTTTCACAGAGCCCTTCAGGCCCAAACTGGGCCTCAGCTGGGGGATCTGATCTGCGGCCACCTCGGTATCTTCCATCATCATTTTCCTGCGGGAACAGTGCGAGCTCTGTGTGTTCTCCTTCCTGCGGACATGGAAGGAGAGAAGGGAAAAGTACATTACAAGAAGAAAGTTACAGGACCCTTGTGTTACTGGCTACTTACCAGAACAAGAAGAACAGAAATTCTGATGGCTTTTCGTCCTTTAAAACTAACGCTTAGTTCTATAACAACCAGAAGGGATAGGTCACTTCTGGACACAGACATCATTCCTTTGGTGCTCAGCAGCTCAGGGAAGGCAAATGCCAATCGATGACTTTTGTGTTATCTGTTTTCTGAAATGTTGTTGGGCGACAAAATTGGCACCCAACAGCTGAGAGGAGATATGAGATCATCTGAAAAACTTATCTGGGTGTTGGTGTCCTACCTTCTCAGTGACCAGGGAATACAGGGATGAAACCTAAAGATTTAGCTTCAGTAGATGTTAATGGCCTGGTGGTATAGCGATTACAGGTTTTGCTGGGATCCAAAGGTTCACAGTACAAAATCACCAGCAGCTCCAAGGTAGGAGGACTAGGTTTTCTGCTCCAGGAAACAATTACTGTCCTAGATTCTCAAGGGCTCACGATGAGCCACCTCTCACTGTCTTCGGATTTCTGTTGGCTTTCTAATGTTAAAGAATCTTTAAATGACACCCAGCTTTCTCCAGTCAATAACATAGATAATCAGCATTGACATGGTTAAGTTCCCTACACACTCAGTTCTTTCAGGATGGACTAAACAGCTTCTCTTATCACTTACACAAATATCTTAAATCTGAAGAAGCTTATATTGAGAAATAGGGCTTGTCATTACATGTCTATCTCTATTAGATACGTTTACATATTTGCCTTTACTTCCATTTTCTACAAACTCTTTGAAGTTCCCCTCACTCATTCTTCTCCATTACATGCAAAACAGTCTCATGAGCAGAGCATAGTTGTGGCCACAGAGAAAACCAGAATGAACTTTAAAAAACTGATGTACCACAAAATATCTTCTCAGACCTCAGTAGAATAGAACCAGATACTAACAAGAGTAAGGTTTAGAAATTCATTCGTATGTGTGTGTGTGTGTGTGTGTGTGTGTGTAACTACCTACTTAAAAACTATTGGATAATAAAGCAGATAAAATAAAATTTAATTTTTTCTTGAATCTGTTGAGTATGAAAATACCAAAGACACAAATCTTTGGAACACAGTCCAAATTGTTGGGAATTTTACATCAAAATATAATGCATTCAAACCAATACCTTAACCCAGCAGCACCAACTATTAGAAAATCAACAGTAAATTAATCCTGTAGTCCAAAACTATTGGAAAAATATAAAAATTAGAAAAAAATAAATGCAGAAGGAAAGGGAAAATCAACCCAGAAAAAGGCAACGAGACTGAAAGGGGAAAATCAACCCAGAAAAAGGCAACGAGACTGAAAGGTGATTATTTCAAAGGATTAATAAAATTTAGAGACCACTGACAACACTCAAATGAAAAAGACGAGAAGATGAAATTATTCTGAATAAGAAATGAATTGTTGTATGTTTCCTCTTGTTCTTCAATGCTTTCTCCCTCTCACTAGCATGATCCCAATTCTATCTTATAAATCTGGCTAGACCAGGGCATGCACAGGGGTACAGGTAAGAGCTATACCACAGGGAATCCAGGACAGAAAAACCCCTCAGGACCCATAATGGACAGAAAAAACCCTCAGGACCAATAATGGGAGTGGTGATACCAGGAGGGTGAGGGGAAGGTGGGGAAAGAGAGGGGAAACTGATCCCAATGATCTAAATATCACCAACCCCCAGGGGGATGGACAACAGAAAAATGGGTGAAGTGAGATATGGGTCAAAAAATAATAATATATAACCTATCCAGGGTTCATGAGGGAGGGAGGACAGGAGTACGAGGGAAAGGAAAGTGGAAAATGAGTAACTGATAGCAAGGGCTCAAGTAGAAGGAAAATATTTTGAAAATGATGATGGTAACATATGTACAAAGTTATTTGACAAAAGAGATGTCTGTATGAATTATGATGAGATCCCAGTAAACGATTAAGTAAAACAAGACATGAAACTGGTGACTCCATGGCAGAACCATTTGACATGAAAAGGATATCAGTGCACTATGAGGAACAAAGCTCAAACACATATGAAAAACCTAGAAAATATGGAAAGGGTTTTTAGAAACATGCTGCTTACCTAAAGTAAGAGAAACTGAAGTGGAAAGTTTGAACAGACCTGTAACAGAGGAAGACATGAAACACATCATCCAATAGCTCCCAACAAAAGAATATCTGCCACCAATCCTATTCCAACGACCTTAGGATACAGAAAAGGATGGAATAAATCACTTTATGAAGGGAATATAAGCCTGCTTAGACAAAGATGACACTAAAAATATCTAATATATTAAAAATATATCCTGCCTGAATACAGCAGCAATATTTCTCAACACCAAATACCATATATACTCGTGTATAAGCTAACCCGCATACAGCCGAGGCACCTGATTTTACCACAAAAACACGTATTAAAAAATGAGTTGGAAAACTCTGCTTGTACATGAGTACATACGATAGCTAACTGAATACAAAACCATGTCAAAAAAAATCACGAATCATGTCCATGTGAGATGTGTCCCAAGCAAGACAACCAAGGATGGTTCAACATTAGAAAAACAATCAATGTAATCTGCGCCATAAACAAAATAATGCGAAAGACTCATATGATCACATCAACAGATGCAGAAAATGTGTTTGACAAAGTCAAACGCCAATTCCTAATGAAAACATTCAAATCTATAGAAATGGAAGGAGAATGCCTCGACATAACTAAATGTGTATACATTAAACCAACTGCCAACACTGATCACAATGAAGAGAAACAGAAAGCACTCCCTCCGTGAATGGGAATCAGACCAGAAGACCCTGCAGCACCACTCCTATTCAATAGTGTACTGCAACTCGTCACCTGAGCCATTATAAGGCAGGCAAGGGAAAAATAGTCCTCTAATTAGGGAAGGAAGAAATACAACTATGTCTACTCACAGAAGATAAGATTCTATACACACAAAATCCCAGAAACTCAACCGGAAAGCTATTAGGCTAATAAGTGGGGTTGGGCAAAGTGGCAGAGAAAAGATTAACATGCGAAAATCTCTTAAGTTCCTCTATACCATTGAAGGGAACCCTGTAAAGACATTCAGGAAAGCAATCAACTTACAATAGTTAATGAAAACATTAATAACACAGGAATAAAGTTAACCAGCGATACGAAGACTTATATACGAAGAAAACCACAGAACACTACTGCAAGAACCCAAAAGAGAGCAACATGAATGGAAAAAGCATGTTGAGTTTACAATTGTTGTCAGGAGTCTTCAAGTCCCTTACAACTCATAGCAACTCTATGAACAACAGACCAAGCACTACCAGTCCTTCAATTTGCTCACAATTGTCACAAACTTTGGGTCCATTGTTGTGTCAATTTTTATCCTTTGTTAGGTTGTTGGTAGGTGCCATCAAGTCTGCTCTGACCCACAGCCACAACTCTAGGCACAACAGAGCAAAGCACTGCCCAGTTCTGTGCCCTTGCCACAACTGACCCTATGCCTGAGCCCGTTGTGGCAGCCACTATGGCAATCCATCTTGTATTGTCCATCTCTTATCATTAAGATGTCTTAATATTGTGAAAATTTCAAACCCGCACCAAGTGATCTACAGGTGTGGTACAAATGTTGTCTATATTCTATCATAGATCTTCAAGTGATGAAAAAAATTTTGATGGGCTGGTCTTAGCTTAGGGGAAAACACAGCAAACCAAACAAACAAAAAAATGCCCACAGGCACCTCAAATGTCTAGCATGGCTTTCCTTCGTAACATACCGACTAGAAGACGCACCCCAATGTCAAAAAATTAAAAGTGTGCATGTTAGAATCTATGAAGAACAGTACTTCAGAGAAAAATAAACCCATAAATTCCCACTAGGTTGGTTGTTTGGAAAACCGTTAACTTACTACCCATGCAATTTACTTCCTTAAAAAATTATATCAAGATATTCCTCGCATAATTAATTATAGAAAGTTCATTTGAAGTTTATAGTTCCCACGCAAACATAGGAGTATGCTGCTCGTGCTTCATCTGTCTGATACAGGTTGGTGGGTCAATGAATGGATACCGAGTACCTTTCAAAGAGGTCCAAAATGTACCTACAAATTTTATCACAAAACACAAACCAGCACAACCACCCGTGGACACGCATAAACCATGGAATCCTTCCAAACACTACCAAGATTTGAACTTTCCTGGTCGGCATCACAGTCTTTCCTATGCTATCTGAGAAGGGAATCCTCCTTAAGGTCTAAGCAGAGTCGATAAACCCATGAACCGTTGACTCCTGCTGCTGAAATGGTTGAAATGCACCCCTTTCTAGGACAGGCGTGGAAACGGACTGGCCAGCAACGGGTTCTAGAACCATTGCTACGCCGAGAGCACGGCCTGAAGGAAGGAAGTGCCCGGGGAGACTCGGGTTCCAAGACAAAGCGAGTCATTCGACGCCAGAGCGCAGAGCCCCGAGCCCAGGCTCTCCCACACTTCACTGCAAGAGAGCTTTGCTCTGTCTTTGATCAGGCAGCAAGGGGGGCCCCACCAACGGTCGCCTTCCTCGTGCTGAGGCCCGCCCTTCGTGCCTCGTGAGGCGCGACAAGGTCTTGCGGCTGAAGCCCCTGAAACACCGGAGACCACACGCCCGTTGGGTACTTGCGGAGAAACGGGGGTCCTGTGCACGGTTATCCCCCAAACTAGCCCAGCCGGCACGCTCCCTCACCTCACAGCGTCCACCGCCTGGCTCCACCTGCCCGCGTCCGTTGTTCCGCCGCCTCAGGCTCCAGCCGGCCACGAAGAGACGACGTGAGGGGCGTGGTCCCGGGGGCGGAGCCTTCCGCCAGCCCCGCCTTCTCCCGCCCGAACGTTCCGCTCCACACAGGCGGGGGGCGGGAAGCGGAAGTGACCGGAACGCCGCTGTCCGTCCTGCATCCCTCGCTCCCACCTGTGACTTCTGTCCAGGCTGGCCCCCATGGCTGCTGGTCCTGGCGCCACCGCTGGCTTTGGGACGTGGAGCTTTGCTCACAACAGGTGGTGAATATGCCAGGTCTAGCGCTGAGCTGAAGCCGAACTGGGGACATCAGTAATATGTGCAGAACAGAAATGGGATCGGCCCTGTATGTGCATCCCTCCAAATTTAAATTCTGAGTTCGCAATGGAACCGACGTCATTAAAATATGTACATGAATCCTTGATAATTTATAAATTATTTTGTCATGGCTTACCCTGTCCCTTCAGCCCCTTTTCTCGTGTCCGTCCTCCAGGGAGGAGGTCACATGGAGATCCTTGTAATTGGTTCTCTATTTCCAAGCCCCTTTCCCTCTACCTCCCAGTATTGCCACTGCCCTCTGGAATACCAGTGCCTCCAGCTCGTGTCTGCACCAGCATACATCCTCTGCTCTATCCAGACTTACAAGGTAGAATTCAGATCATGATAGTGGGGGGCGGGGTGACGGAGGAAGCATTTAGGAACTAGAGGAAAGCTGCATTCTTCATTGGTGTTGCATCGCACCCGGGCTGACTCATCTCCTCCCCTAGACCTCTCTGCAAGGGGATCTCCAGTGGCCAACAAATGGGCTTTGGGTCTCCAATCTGCACTTCCCCCTTCATTCACTAAGGTAAGATTTCTCTGTTCTGATGATGCCTTATACCTGATCCCTTTGGCACCTCGTGATCGCACAGGCTGGTGTGCTTCTTCCATGTGCGCTTTGATGCTTCTGAGCTAGACGGCCACTTGTTTACCTATAGACCTTTAAGACCCCAGATGCTATCTCTTTTGCTAGCCGGGCACCATCAGGTTTCTTCACCACATTTGCTTATGCACCCGTTTGTCCTCAGCTATTGTATCATGGAAATTACCCAGGATTGTGATGGAGGGGAGAGCGGGGAAGGAGGGGGGGAAAGAGGACCTGATGCAAAGCGCTTAAGTGGAGAGAAAATGCTTAGGGAATGATGAGGGCAATGAATGTATAGATGTGCTTTACACAATTGATGTATGTATGGATTGTGATAAGAGTTGTATGGGTCCCTAATGAAACCTTTAATAAAAGGAAACATGTACACATGCTGCTCTGCTTTACTGTCTTCAGATAGGCTGAGCGCCTCCGTATGTTGAACCAGTGTGCAAAGTCAGTTTTAAGAGGGCTCTTCGTAGGAAGGAGCAGATAAACATCATACAGTGTGGCATGAGGAAAACAAAAAAAAGCATGACTCCCTGAAACAATATTGGCCACCTGTTGTGCTCCAGCAGTGCCCTCAAACAATAACGGTTAATAAGGTAGACCACAGAGATGGGCCTGTTGATTCCAGATCAGTTAAAACTATTGTTTGCTGGTTTTCTCTCCAGAGAGGTCTTGAACGACCTCAGATAAGCAAGGTGCCCCCAGTTCTGCATAACAGCGACAAAGTGAATGTTGACATTCTGATGCAATAACACTTTGGCCCAATAACACTTCCTTCGTAAGATGGACATGAAGCTAACCGAGGCTCCACTTTTGTTCAGACACTGTCTTGGAGGTTTTCAGGTCTGGGAAACTGAATGACGATCAAAACTCAGGCTAGGAGGGCGGCACAGCAAGACACAAAGAAATGGGAACCTTAAATGTGTGACTGAGTCCCTGAACAAACCTGCCCAGCTATTTGCCCTATTCCTGGACAGTGACACAGAAACTACAAATATATGTTAATGCAATTATTATTATCAATTGCTGGTGGTACAAGGGCCTTGAAGGCAACGTTTGGCCGCGCAGTCAGGCTAACACACCCCCATGAAGTGGTTCCGGACTGGCAGTGGGAACCAAGAACATCTTCCCATTAGAAGCTGGAATGAGAACTATGGTTCCCGGCGCTTTCGTGATGTCCAAACGGTGCGGAACCCCAGCAAAAACCACGGGTCCTTTACAAAGCCTGCGGCTGTCCCCCTGTAGACAGAGGACAGGCGGGGGTCAAAGTGCAGGCCTATGGCAGGGAGGGAAGAGCACAAAGGTCGAAAGCTATTTCCCACGCTGTTTTGGACCCAAGACCTTTTGAAGCAATCTCCTCTCCCCGAGGTAGACCCACTACAAGCGGTCCGGACAGTCCCCCACAGCCGCTTCCCAAGGTTGCTGCTTAGCCACAGGGACCTCAAGAGAAAGAAAGAGATTGACAGAGAGGCGGTGGGTGGGGGGGGGGGGGAGAAATACAGGGAGAAATAGAGAGGAAAGAAAAATAGTCATCCGTTGCATACTTCTTCTCCGGAGCTCACGAGCAGCTGAGCCCTATTCAGCAGGTTCACCAGTCAAGGAAAGAGCTCACTGGGGCGACAGGAGATTCTGGCACATCCTGAGCCTTCTCCTTCCTTGAAGGCATCCCCCAGCTTCGTTCAGACTACGGGATTCCTGGTGGGTCTGCCCCATCCGCAGTATGGGCCAGGTTATTTAAGGTTTTTTATTTTATTGAAACCTACTATTTGTATTGCTATCCATGGCAGGTGTGCCTGTGCACTGTTGGCTTCATCCCGAAGACCTCAGAGACCCTTGATCGGAGTCGCCGTTCACATAGTTAAGAGTCCGCTGACATCATAGGGCGGTGCTACGCACCCGAACAACCGGGGCCTGATTTATCAGAGTCCCCGTTAAGCCCGCGAGAGTCCATTGATGTCATGAAGGGGAGGTACTACACACCGTACACCTGTGGACAGATGGACCAGAGTCGCCTTTCTTGCAGGGACAGTCCTCTGACAACATCAGGGGGCGGCCTCAAAGCCGGACATCCGGTGGTATACTTCTCGGGGAACAATTTCACGCAGGGACAGGTGCCTTTTAGGTCCCAACGAGGGCTCTTCCGGTCAACGGGTGTCCCCGCCCAAATGCGTCCTCCCTGGGCACTTCCTGTTACCACCCTTCTCTCGGGCCCAGTCCTGCCGGGTCTGTTTTCATGTATCCGATTGGCATTCGCCTTTGTTGCCCAGGCTGCCTGACGTTTGAGCTCAAGTGCGGGTGGTTCTAGGGCCTTGAAGGCAACGTCTGGCTTCACAGTCGGGCTCACACACCCCCATGAAGCGCTCCCGGCCTGGCAGTGGCACCGGGAAAACCTTCCCACCAGCAGCTTGCGTGAGAACTATGGTTCTGGGCCCCTTCGTGGGGCCCGGCTCTCTGAGCCTCCCCGGCTCGGGCCACGGGTTCTTCACAGAGCCTGCTGCTGTACCCCTGTAGAGAGCGGACGGGCTGGGGTGCAAGTGGTGTCCTCGGACTGGGAGTGTGGAGGCCTAAGGCCGAAAGCGATTTCCCGGGCTGTTTTAGTCCCCAGAACCTTTAGGCCACCGTCCGCTACCCGAGGTAGCCCCGCTCTAAGCGGTCCGGGCAGTCTCCCACACCCGCTTCCCAAGGTTCCTGCGTTGACACAGGGACCTCAAGAGATCTACGTGAAGGAGGCCACTGCCTCATAGGCCCTTGCTGCTCAGAGAGCTCACGGATCTGGAGGCTCCTGTGAGCTTTCGAAGCCTGTGCCTACTCTCCACCTGGGGGTCCTTGCCATCAGGGGACCCCACCACCAGCCAGGAGAGGGCAGGCGCAGATAAAGACAGGAAGCCCCGCCTTGCGTCCCCGCCCAACTCTGACAGGCCCCGCCCAACACGCCCTGGCAGCACGCAAGCAGTCCCCTAATGCTGTGCCTCGGCTCTCAGGCTACATGTCCGCAGAGAGTTCTGTGCTCTTGGGCCAAGCATCGCCCATGTACCCCACTCAGTGCCAGCTCCGGGGCTCCTAGGGGACCCCATGCTCTTGGGCTCTTGCCCTCAGGCGGCCCTTGTTTTCTACCTGCTTCTGCCTGCCAGCTAGCTCATCCCAGCGAGGCCGGCGGTTGATTTGACGGGCTTTGCACAAGCTGCACTTACCACTTTGAGGAAGGGGTACTTGACCCTTTCGGGTTCCCTCATGCAAACTCACCTTGGTGACATAGCATGCTGCTTTGGGCTGCCTTCTTCACCGTGCCGAGCAAAGAACTCAAGAAACCTCATAGGCATTCCCAGGACTCATCTGTCCGTTGCTCCCGCCTTGAGTATGTGCCCACAAAGCTGCCGCGGCGCAAGTCAGAACGCAGTCGCCAAAGGTGCTCCCGAAGTCCTATCCCCTGACACGACTTTCAAGCCCTGAGCTCTTGCAGCCAATGGCTAACCGACCGGTTTGCTGAGTGGGGCCAGTGTCCGCACTTGGCTAGCCTAATTCAGAACCACTCCCTGCCTGCCTGATCCCCTTCCCACAAGACCTTGTGCTGCCTGCGGACTAGAGGTCCCCAACTCCCTCTAGGTTCCTCCCTACCCACGTAGTGGAGCACCAAGGACTCCTTTACCCACCTGCCTGACCACCTGCGTGAGAAAAGAAGTCAGTGCCTGGTGGAATATCTCCATTAACCTGGGAGCATACAGCCAACACTACAGACCACATCCCCAAAGCCTGAGGAGGAAAGTTTCAAACACCTCCTGGTGTGCAAGATTTGGCATGACATGAAACTGAGCAAGGTTGGACAATCCCCGCTAGTGCAAAATGTTGCATTACACCACTTTCCCGTGAGCAAGGTGGCCAGAAAGTGGTCTGGTGTCAGTGTGTTTGACTGGGCAAGTCTAGAAAGACAGCTTACACGGGCTGTTTCTGGATGGTTCTGGAGAAGCTGGTCCGGGAGACAACAGCAGCAGGAATTGGTGGGGGCCATGGCAATCAAGAGCACTGGGAAAACAATATGCATAGAAAAAGAGCTACACCTATATGCTAGCCGGTCAGATAGTATCCTAAGACAGCTGAGAGGACCACCACAAACCAAACTCACTGATCTCTCATCGATTCCACTTGAGGGCTATGACCCAGGGCAGCAGAGATTGGCCTCGGTGGATTTCAGATACTGTGAAAATCTTTGGGGGCGGATGATGTTTCATGGTCCTCCAGCTAAATCAGTGCTGGTTTGAAACTCCTAGCTTCAGGCTAGTCATGCAATGCACAACGACCCGTTTCCGACTGTAAATTTTTAAAAGAAGATGAAGAAGGTGCACATGAACGAAAGGATGAAGCTAAGGGCGTATAGATGGAAAGAGATTGACAAAGAGGGCACAGAGAGAGAGAGCGAGAGCGATAGCGAGAGCGAGAGCGAGAGCGAGAGAGAGAGAGAGAGAGAGAGAGAGAGAGAGAGAGAGAGAGAGAAAGACAGAGAGATACAGGGAGAGATACAGAGGGTAAAAAATAGTCATTCGTTGCATTCTACTTCTGGGGAGCTCACGCCCAGCTGAGCCCTATTCAGCAGGTTCACCAGTCAAGGAAAGAGCTCACTGGGGCGACAGGAGATTCTGGCACATCCTGAGCCTTCTCCTTCCTTGAAGGCATCCCCCGCTTCGTTCAGACTACGGGATTTCTACTGGGTCTACCCCATCCGCAGTATGGGCCAGGTTATTTAAGGTTTTTTATTTTATTGAAACCTACTATTTGTATTGCTATCCATGACAGGTGTGCCTGTGCACTGTTGGCTTCATCCCGAAGACCTCAGAGACCCTTGATCAGAATCGCCGTTCACATAGTTAAGAGTCCGCCGACATCATAAGGGCGGTGCTACACACCCGAACAACCGGGGCCTGATTTATCAGAGTTCCCTTTCAGCTCGCGAGAGTTCATTGATGTCATGAAGGGGAGGTACTGCACACCGTACACATGTGGACAGATGGACCAGAGTCGCCTTTCTTGCAGGGACAGTCCTCTGACAACATCAGGGGGCGGTCTCAAAGCCGGACATCCGCTGGCATACTTCTCGGGGACCAATTTCACGCAGGGACAGCTGCCTTTTAGGTCCCAACGAGGGCTCTTCCGGTCAACGGGTGTCCCCCCCCAAAAAGTGTCCCCCCTGGGCACAGCCTGTTACCACCCTTCTCTCGGGCCCAGTCCTGCCGGGTCTGTTTTCATCTATCCGATTGGCATACGCCTTTGTTACCCGTGCTGCCTGACGTTTGAGCTCAAGTGCGGGTGGTTCTAGGGCCTTGAAGGCAACGTCTGGCTTCGCAATCAGGCTCACACACCCCCATGAAGCGATCCCGGCCTGTCAGTGGGACCAGGAAAACCTTCCCACCAGCAGCTTGCGTGAGAACTATGGTTCTGGGCGCCTTCGTGGGGCCCGGCTCTCTGAGCCTCCCCAGTTCGGGCCACGGGTTCTTCACGGAGCCTGCTGCTGTCCCCCTGTAGAGAGCTGACGGGCTGGGGTGAAAGTGGTGTCCTCGGCCTGGGAGGCGGCAGACCTAAGGCTGAAAGCGATTTCCCGAGCTGTTTTGGTCCCCAGAACCTTTAGGCCACCGTCCGCTACCCGAGGTAGCCCCGCTCTAAGCGGTCCGGGCAGTCTCCCACACCCACTTCCCAAGGTTCCTGCGTTGACACAGGGACCTCAAGAGATCTACGTGAAGGAGGCCACTGCCTCATAGGCCCATGCTGCTCAGAGAGCTCACGGATCTGGAGGCTCCTTTGAGCTTTCGAAGCCTGTGACTATTCTCCACCAGGGGGTCCTTGCCATCAGGGGACCCCACCACCAGCCAGGAGAGGGCAGGCGCAGATAAAGACAGGAAGCCCCGCCTTCCGGCCCCGCCCAACTCCGACAGGCCCCGCCCAACACGCCCTGGCAGCACTCAAGCAGTCTCCTAATGCTGTGCTTCGGCTCTCAGGCTCCATGTCTGCAGGGAGTCCTGTGCTCATGGGCCAAGCAGCACCCATGTACCCCACTCAGTGCCAGCTCCGGGGCTCCTAGGGGACCCCATGCTCTTGTGCTCTTGTTCTCAGGCAGCTCTTGTTTTCCACCTGCTTCTGCCTGCCAGCTAGTTCATCCCAGCGAGGCTGGCGGTTGACTTGGCCGCCTTTGCAGAAGCTGCACTTACCACTTTGAGGAAAGTGTACTTGACCCTTCCGGGTTCCCTCATGCAAACTCACCTGGGTGACATAGCATGCTGCTTTGGGCTGCCTTCTTCACCGTGCCGAGCAAAGAACTCAAGAAACCTCATAGGCATTCCCAGGACTCTTCTGTCCGTTGCTCCCGACTTTAGTGCGTGCCGGCAAAGCTCCCGCGGCGCACCTCAGAACGCAGTCGCCAAAGGTGCTCCTGCAAACCTTTCCCTTGACAAGACTTTCAAGCCCTGGGCTCCTGCAGCCAATGGCTGAACGAACGGTTTGCTGAGTGGGGCCAGTGTCCACACTTGGCTAGCCTAATTCAGACTCACTCCCTGCCTGCCTGATCCCCTTCCCACAAGACCTTGTGTTGCCTGCGGACTAGAGGTCCCCAACTCCCTCTAGGTTCCTCCCTACCCACCTAGTGCAGCACCAAGGATTCCTTTACCCACCTGCCTGCCCTCCTGCGTGAGAAAGGAAGTCAGTGCCTGGTGGAATATCTCCAACAACCTGGGAGCATACAGTCAACACTACAGAACACATCCCCAAAGCCTGAGGAGGAAAGTCTCAAACACCTCCTGGCGTGCAAGATTTGGCATGACATGAAACTGAGCAAGGTGGGACAATCTCCGCAAGTGCAAAATGTTGCATTAAACCACTTTCCCGTGAGCAAGGTGGCCAGAAAGTGGTCTGGTGTCAGTGTGTGTGACTGGGTAAGTCTAGAAAGACAGCTTACACGGGCTGTTTCTGGATGGTTCTGGAGAAGCTGGTGTGGGAGCCTACAGCAGCAGGAATTGGTGGGGGCCGTGGCAATCAAGAGCACTGGGAAAACAATATGCATAGAAAAAGAGCTACACCTATATCCTAGCCGGTCAGATAGTATTCTAAGGCAGCTGAGAGGACCACCCCAAACCAAACTCACTGATGTCCCATCGATTCCACTTGATGGCTATGGCCCAGGACAGCAGAGATTGGCCTCGGTGGATTTCAGACACTGTGAAAACCTTTGGGGGCGAACGATGATTCATGGTCCTCCAGCTAAATCACTGCTGGTTTGAAACTCCTAGCTTCAGGCTAGTCATGCAATGCACAATGACCGGTTTCCGACTGTAAATTTTTAAAAGAACATGAAGAAGGTGCACATGAACAAAAGGATGAAGCTAAGGCGTAGAGAAGGAAAGAGATTGACAAAGAGGGCAGAGAGAGAGAGAGAGAGAGAGAGAGAGTTAGAGAGACACAGGGAGATACAGGGAGAGATACAGAGGGTAAAAAATAGTCATTCGTTGCATTCTACTTCTGGGGAGCTCACGCCCAGCTGAGCCCTATTTAGTAGGTTCAGCAGTCAAGGAAAGAGCTCACTGGGGCGACAGGAGATTCTGGCACATCCTGAGCCTTCTACTTCCATGAAGGCATCCCCCGCTTCGTTCAGACTACGGGATTCCTGGTGGGTCTGCCCCATCCGCAGTATGGGCCAGGTTATTTAAGGTTTTTTATTTTATTGAAACCTACTATTTGTATTGCTATCCATGACAGGTGTGCCTGTGCACTGTTGGTTTCATCCCGAAGACCTCAGAGACCCTTGATCGGAATCGCAGTTCATAGTTAAGAGTCCGCTGACATCATAAGGGCGGTGCCACGCACCCGAACAACCGGGGCCTGATTTATCAGAGTCCCCTTTCAGCCCGCGAGAGTCCATTGATGTCATGAAGGGGAGGTACTACACACCGTACACCTGTGGACAGATGGACCAGAGTCGCCATTCTTGCAGGGACAATCCTCTGACAACATTAGGGGGCGGTCTCAAAGCCGGACATCCGGTGGCATACTTCTCGGGGAACAATTTCACGCAGGGACAGGTGCCTTTTAGGTCCCAACGAGGGCTCTTCCGGTCAACTGGTGTCCCCCCCAAATGTGCCCCCCCTGGGCACTTCCTGTTACCATCCTTCCCCCCGGCCCAGTCCTGCCGGGTCTGTTTTCATGTATCCGATTGGCATTCGCCTTTGTTCCCCGGGCTGCCTGACGTTTGAGCTCAAGTGCGGGTGGTTCTAGGGCCTTGAAGGCAACGTCTGCCTTCGCAGTCGGGCTCACACACCCCCATGAAGCGCTGCCGGCCCGGCAGTGGCACCGGGAAAACCTTCCCACTAGCAGCGTGCGTGAGAACTATGGTTCCGGGCGCCTTCGTGGGGCCCGGCTCTCTGAGCCTCCCCAGCTCGGGCCACGGGTTCTTCACAGAGCCTGCTGCTGTCCCCCTGTAGAGAGCGAACGGGCTGGGGTGAAAGTGGTGTCCTCGGCCTGGGAGGGGGCAGACCTAAGGCTGAAAGCGATTTCCCGAGCTGTATTGGTCCCCAGAACCTTTAGGCCACCGTCCGCTACCCGAGGTAGTCCCGCTCTAAGCGGTCCGGGCAGTCTCCCACACCCGGTTCCCAAGGTTCCTGCGTTGACACAGGGACCTCAAGAGATCTACGTGAAGGAGGCCACTGCCTCATAGGCCCATGCTGCTCAGAGAGCTCACGGATCTGGAGGCTCCTTTGAGCTTTTGAAGCCTGTGACTATTCTCCACCTGGGGGTCCTTGCCATCAGGGGACCCCACCACCAGCCAGGAGAGGGCAGGCGCAGATAAAGACAAAAAGCCCCACCTTGCGTCCCCGCCCAAATCCGACAGGCCCCGCCCATCACGCCCTGGCAACACATAAGCAGTCCCCTAATGCTGTGCCTCGGCTCTTAGATTACATGTCCACAGAGAGTCCTGTGCTCTTGGGCCAAGCATCACCCATGTACCCCACTCAGTGCCAGCTCCGGGGCTCCTAGGGGACCCCATGCTCTTGGGCTCTTGCCCTCGGGCAGCTCTTGTTTTCCCCCTGCTTCTGCCTGCCAGCTAGTTCATCCCAGCGAGGTTGGCGGTTGACTTGGCCGCCTTTGCACAAGCTGCACTTACCACTTTGAGGAAAGTGTACTTGACCCTTACGGGTTCCCTCATGCAAACTCACCTGGGTGACATAGCATGCTGCTTTGGGCTGCCTTCTTCACCGTGCCGAGCAAAGAACTCAAGAAACCTCATAGGCATTCCCAGGACTCTTCTGTCCGTTGCTCCCGACTTTAGTGCGTGCCGGCAAAGCTCCCGCGGCGCACCTCAGAACGCAGTCGCCAAAGGTGCTCCTGCAAACCTTTCCCTTGACAAGACTTTCAAGCCCTGGGCTCCTGCAGCCAATGGCTGAACGAACGGTTTGCTGAGTGGGGCCAGTGTCCACACTTGGCTAGCCTAATTCAGACTCACTCCCTGCCTGCCTGATCCCCTTCCCACAAGACCTTGTGTTGACTGCGGACTAGAGGTCCCCAACTCCCTCTAGGTTCCTCCCTACCCACCTAGTGGAGCACCAAGGACTCCTTTACCCACCTGCCAGCCCTCCTGCGTGAAAAGGAAGTCAGTGCCTGGTGGAATATCTCCATCAATCTGGGAGCATACAGTCAACACTACAGAACACATCCCCAATGCCTGAGGAGGAAAGTTTCAAACACCTCCTGGCGTGCAAGATTTGCCATGACATGAAACTGAGCAAGGTGGGACAATCCCCGCAAGTGCAAAATGTTGCATTAAACCACTTTCCTGTGAGCAAGGTGGCCAGAAAGAGGTCTGGTGTCAGTGTGTGTGACTGGGCAAGTCTAGAAAGACAGCTTACACGGGCTGTTTCTGGATGGTTCTGGAGAAGCTGGTCCGGTAGCCTACAGCAGCAGGAATTGGTGGGGGCCATGGCAATCAAGAGCACTGGGAAAACAATATGCATAGAAAAAGAGCTACACCTATATTCTAGCCGGTCAGATAGTATCCTAAGACAGCTGAGAGGACCACGCCAAACCAAAATCACTGGTCTCCCATCGATTCCACTTGATGGCTATGACCCAGGACAGCAGAGATTGCCCTCGGTGTATTTCAGACACTGTGAAAACCTTTGGGGGCGAACAATGTTTCATGGTCCTCCAGCTAAATCAGTGCTGGTTTGAAACTCCTAGCTTCAGGCTAGTCATGCAATGCACAACGACCGGTTTCCGACTGTGAATTTTTAAAAGAAGATGAAGAAGGTGCACATGAACGAAAGGACGAAGCTAAGGCGTAGAGAAGGAAAGAGATTGACAAAGAGGGCAGAGAGAGAGAGAGAGAGAGAGAGAGAGAGAGAGAGAGAGAGAGAGAGAGAAAGAGAGAGAGAGAGAGAGAGAGAGTAGGGAGAGAGAGAGAGAGAGAGAGAGAGAGAGAGAGAGAGAGAAGGGAGAGAGAGAAGGGATAGAGAGAGAGAGAAAGAGAGAGAGAGAGAGAGAGAGAGAGAGAGAGAGAGAGAGAGAGAGAGAGAGAGAGAGAGAGAGAGAGTTAGAGAGACACAGGGAGATACAGGGAGAGATACAGAGGGTAAAAAATAGTCATTCGTTGCATTCTACTTCTGGGGAGCTCACGCCCAGCTGAGCCCTATTTAGTAGGTTCACCAGTCAAGGAAAGAGCTCACTGGGGCGACAGGAGATTCTGGCACATCCTGAGCCTTCTACTTCCTTGAAGGCATCCCCCGCTTCGTTCAGACTACGGGATTCCTGGTGGGTCTGCCCCATCCGCAGTATGGGCCAGGTTATTTAAGGTTTTTTATTTAATTGAAACCTACTATTTGTATTGCTATCCATGGCAGGTGTGCCTGTGCACTGTTGGCTTCATCCCGAAGAACTCAGAGACCCTTGATCAGAATCGCAGTTCACATAGTTAAGAGTCCGCTGACATCATAAGGACGGTGCTACTCACCCGAACAACCGGGGCCTGATTTATCAGAGTCCCCTTTCAGCCCGCGAGAGTCCATTAATGTCATGAAGGGGAGGTACTACACACCTTACACCTGTGGACAGATGGACCAGAGTCGCCATTCTTGCAGGGACAGTCCTCTGACAACATCAGGGGGCGGTCTCAAAGCCGGACATCCAGAGGCATACTTCTCGGGGACCAATTTCACGCAGGGACAGGTGCCTTTTCGGTCCCAACGAGGGCTCTCCGGTCAACTGGTGTCCCCCCCAAATGTGTCCCCCCTGGGCACTTCCTGTTACCATCCTTCTCTCGGGCCCAGTCCTGCCGGGTCTGTTTTCATGTATCCGATTGGCATTCGCCTTTGTTGCCCGGGCTGCCTGACGTTTGAGCTCAAGTGCGGGTGGTTCTAGGGCCTTGAAGGCAACGTCTGGCTTCGCAGTCGGGCTCACGCACCCCTATGAAGCGCTCCTGGCCCGGCGGTGGCACCGGGAAAACCTTCCCACTAGCAGCTTGCGTGAGAAATATGGTTCCGGGCACCTTCGTGGGGCCCGGCTCTCTGAGCCTCCCCAGCTTGGGCCACGGTTTCTTCACAGAGCCTGCTGCTGTCCCCCTGTAGAGAGCGGACGGGCTGGGGTGAAAGTGGTGTCCTCGGCCAGGGAGGTGGGAGGCCTAAGGCTGAAAGCGATTTCCCGGGCTGTTTTGGTCCCCAGAACCTTTAGGCCACCGTCCGCTACCCGAGGTAGCCCCGCTCTTAGCGGTCCGGGCAGTCTCCCACACCCGCTTCCCATGGTTCCTGCATTGACACAGGGACCTCAAAGATCTACGTGAAGGAGGCCACTGCCTCATAGGCCCTTGCTGCTCAGAGAGCTCACGGATCTGGAGGCTCCTTTGAGCTTTCGAAGCCTGTGCCTACTCTCCACCTGGGGGTCCTTGCCATCAGGGGACCCCACCACCAGCCAGGAGAGGGCAGGCGCAGATAAAGACAGAAAGCCCAGCCTTGCGTCCCGGACCAACTCCGACAGGCCCCGCCCATCACGCCCTGGCAACACGCAAGCAGTCCCCTAATGCTGTGCCTCGGCTCTTAGATTACATGTCCACAGAGAGTCCTGTGCTCTTGGGCCAAGCATCACCCATGTACCCCACTCAGTGCCAGCTCCGGGGCTCCTAGGGGTCCCCAAGCTCTTGGGCTCTTGCCCTCGGGCAGCTCTTGTTTTCCACCTGCTTCTGCCTGCCAGCTAGTTCATCCCAGCGAGGCTAGCGGTTGACTTGGCCGGCTTTGCACAAGCTGCACTTACCACTTTGAGGAAGGTGTACTTGACTCTTTCGGGTTCCCTCATGCAAACTCACCTGGGTGACATAGCATGCTGCTTTGGGCTGCCTTCTTCACCGTGCCGAGCAAAGAACTCAAGAATCCTCATAGGCATTCCCAGGACTCATCTGTCCGTTGCTCCCGCCTTGAGTATGTGCCCACAAAGCTGCCGCGGCGCAAGTCAGAACGCAGTCGCCAAAGGTGCTCCCGAAGTCCTATCCCCTGACACGACTTTCAAGCCCTGGGCTCTTGCAGCCAATGGCTAACCGACCGGTTTGCTGAGTGGGGCCAGTGTCCGCACTTGGCTAGCCTAATTCAGAACCACTCCCTGCCTGCCTGATCCCCTTCCCACAAGACCTTGTGCTGCCTGCGGACTAGAGGTCCCCAACTCCCTCTAGGTTCCTCCCTATCCACCTAGTGGAGCACCAAGGACTCCTTTACCCACCTGCCTGACCACCTGCGTGAGAAAAGAAGTCAGTGCCTGGTGGAATATCTCCATCAACCTGGGAGCATACAGTCAACACTACAGACCACATCCCCAAAGCCTGAGGAGGAAAGTTTCAAACACCTCCTGGTTTGCAAGATTTGGCATGACATGAAACTGAGCAAGGTTGGACAATCCCCGCTAGTGCAAAATGTTGCATTACACCACTTTCCCGTGAGCAAGGTGGCCAGAAAGTGGTCTGGTGTCAGTGTGTTTGACTGGGCAAGTCTAGAAAGACAGCTTACACGGGCTGTTTCTGGATGGTTCTGGAGAAGCTGGTCCGGGAGACAACAGCAGCAGGAATTGGTGGGGGCCATGGCAATCAAGAGCACTGGGAAAACAATATGCATAGAAAAAGAGCTACACCTATATCCTAGCCGGTCAGATAGTATCCTAAGACAGCTGAGAGGACCACTCCAAGCCAAAATCACTGATCTCCCATCGATTCCACTTGATGGCTATGACCCAGGACAGCAGAGATTGCCCTCGGTGGATTTCAGACACTGTGAAAATCTTTGGGGGCGAACGATGTTTCATGGTCCTCCAGCTAAATCACTGCTGGTTTGAAACTCCTAGCTTCAGGCTAGTCATGCAATGCACAACGACAGGCTTCCGACTGTAAATTTTTAACAGAAGATGAAGAAGGTGCACATGAACGAAAGACGAAGCTAAGGCGTAGAGAAGGAAAGAGATTGACAAAGAGGGCAGAGAGAGAGAGAGAGAGAGAGAGAGAGAGAGAGAGAGAGAGAGAGAGAGAGAGAGAGAAAGAGAGAGAGAGAGAGAGAGAGAGTAGGGAGAGAGAGAGAGAGAGAGAGAGAGAGAGAGAGAGAGAGAGAGAGAGAAGGGAGAGAGAGAAGGGATAGAGAGAGAGAGAAGAGAGAGAGAGAGAGAGAGAGAGAGAGAGAGAGAGAGAGAGAGAGAGAGAGAGAGAGAGAGTTAGAGAGACACAGGGAGATACAGGGAGAGATACAGAGGGTAAAAAATAGTCATTCGTTGCATTCTACTTCTGGGGAGCTCACGCCCAGCTGAGCCCTATTTAGTAGGTTCACCAGTCAAGGAAAGAGCTCACTGGGGCGACAGGAGATTCTGGCACATCCTGAGCCTTCTACTTCCTTGAAGGCATCCCCCGCTTCGTTCAGACTACGGGATTCCTGGTGGGTCTGCCCCATCCGCAGTATGGGCCAGGTTATTTAAGGTTTTTTATTTAATTGAAACCTACTATTTGTATTGCTATCCATGGCAGGTGTGCCTGTGCACTGTTGGCTTCATCCCGAAGAACTCAGAGACCCTTGATCAGAATCGCAGTTCACATAGTTAAGAGTCCGCTGACATCATAAGGACGGTGCTACTCACCCGAACAACCGGGGCCTGATTTATCAGAGTCCCCTTTCAGCCCGCGAGAGTCCATTAATGTCATGAAGGGGAGGTACTACACACCTTACACCTGTGGACAGATGGACCAGAGTCGCCATTCTTGCAGGGACAGTCCTCTGACAACATCAGGGGGCGGTCTCAAAGCCGGACATCCAGAGGCATACTTCTCGGGGACCAATTTCACGCAGGGACAGGTGCCTTTTCGGTCCCAACGAGGGCTCTCCGGTCAACTGGTGTCCCCCCCAAATGTGTCCCCCCTGGGCACTTCCTGTTACCATCCTTCTCTCGGGCCCAGTCCTGCCGGGTCTGTTTTCATGTATCCGATTGGCATTCGCCTTTGTTGCCCGGGCTGCCTGACGTTTGAGCTCAAGTGCGGGTGGTTCTAGGGCCTTGAAGGCAACGTCTGGCTTCGCAGTCGGGCTCACGCACCCCTATGAAGCGCTCCTGGCCCGGCGGTGGCACCGGGAAAACCTTCCCACTAGCAGCTTGCGTGAGAAATATGGTTCCGGGCACCTTCGTGGGGCCCGGCTCTCTGAGCCTCCCCAGCTTGGGCCACGGTTTCTTCACAGAGCCTGCTGCTGTCCCCCTGTAGAGAGCGGACGGGCTGGGGTGAAAGTGGTGTCCTCGGCCAGGGAGGTGGGAGGCCTAAGGCTGAAAGCGATTTCCCGGGCTGTTTTGGTCCCCAGAACCTTTAGGCCACCGTCCGCTACCCGAGGTAGCCCCGCTCTTAGCGGTCCGGGCAGTCTCCCACACCCGCTTCCCATGGTTCCTGCATTGACACAGGGACCTCAAAGATCTACGTGAAGGAGGCCACTGCCTCATAGGCCCTTGCTGCTCAGAGAGCTCACGGATCTGGAGGCTCCTTTGAGCTTTCGAAGCCTGTGCCTACTCTCCACCTGGGGGTCCTTGCCATCAGGGGACCCCACCACCAGCCAGGAGAGGGCAGGCGCAGATAAAGACAGAAAGCCCAGCCTTGCGTCCCGGACCAACTCCGACAGGCCCCGCCCATCACGCCCTGGCAACACGCAAGCAGTCCCCTAATGCTGTGCCTCGGCTCTTAGATTACATGTCCACAGAGAGTCCTGTGCTCTTGGGCCAAGCATCACCCATGTACCCCACTCAGTGCCAGCTCCGGGGCTCCTAGGGGTCCCCAAGCTCTTGGGCTCTTGCCCTCGGGCAGCTCTTGTTTTCCACCTGCTTCTGCCTGCCAGCTAGTTCATCCCAGCGAGGCTAGCGGTTGACTTGGCCGGCTTTGCACAAGCTGCACTTACCACTTTGAGGAAGGTGTACTTGACTCTTTCGGGTTCCCTCATGCAAACTCACCTGGGTGACATAGCATGCTGCTTTGGGCTGCCTTCTTCACCGTGCCGAGCAAAGAACTCAAGAATCCTCATAGGCATTCCCAGGACTCATCTGTCCGTTGCTCCCGCCTTGAGTATGTGCCCACAAAGCTGCCGCGGCGCAAGTCAGAACGCAGTCGCCAAAGGTGCTCCCGAAGTCCTATCCCCTGACACGACTTTCAAGCCCTGGGCTCTTGCAGCCAATGGCTAACCGACCGGTTTGCTGAGTGGGGCCAGTGTCCGCACTTGGCTAGCCTAATTCAGAACCACTCCCTGCCTGCCTGATCCCCTTCCCACAAGACCTTGTGCTGCCTGCGGACTAGAGGTCCCCAACTCCCTCTAGGTTCCTCCCTATCCACCTAGTGGAGCACCAAGGACTCCTTTACCCACCTGCCTGACCACCTGCGTGAGAAAAGAAGTCAGTGCCTGGTGGAATATCTCCATCAACCTGGGAGCATACAGTCAACACTACAGACCACATCCCCAAAGCCTGAGGAGGAAAGTTTCAAACACCTCCTGGTTTGCAAGATTTGGCATGACATGAAACTGAGCAAGGTTGGACAATCCCCGCTAGTGCAAAATGTTGCATTACACCACTTTCCCGTGAGCAAGGTGGCCAGAAAGTGGTCTGGTGTCAGTGTGTTTGACTGGGCAAGTCTAGAAAGACAGCTTACACGGGCTGTTTCTGGATGGTTCTGGAGAAGCTGGTCCGGGAGACAACAGCAGCAGGAATTGGTGGGGGCCATGGCAATCAAGAGCACTGGGAAAACAATATGCATAGAAAAAGAGCTACACCTATATCCTAGCCGGTCAGATAGTATCCTAAGACAGCTGAGAGGACCACTCCAAGCCAAAATCACTGATCTCCCATCGATTCCACTTGATGGCTATGACCCAGGACAGCAGAGATTGCCCTCGGTGGATTTCAGACACTGTGAAAATCTTTGGGGGCGAACGATGTTTCATGGTCCTCCAGCTAAATCACTGCTGGTTTGAAACTCCTAGCTTCAGGCTAGTCATGCAATGCACAACGACAGGCTTCCGACTGTAAATTTTTAACAGAAGATGAAGAAGGTGCACATGAACGAAAGACGAAGCTAAGGCGTAGAGAAGGAAAGAGATTGACAAAGAGGGCAGAGAGAGAGAGAGAGAGAGAGAGAGAGAGAGAGAGAGAGAGAGAGAGTAGGGAGAGAGAGAGAAGAGAGAGAGAGAGAGTTAGAGAGACAGAGAGATACAGGGAGAGATACAGAGGGTAAAAAATAGTCATTCGTTGCATTCTACTTCTGGGGAGCTCACGCCCAGCTGAGCCCTATTCAGCAGGTTCACCAGTCAAGGAAAGAGCTCACTGGGGCGACAGGAGATTCTGGCACATCCTGAGCCTTCTACTTCCTTGAAGGCATTCCCCGCTTCGTTCAGACTACGGGATTTCTGGTGGGTCTGCCCCATCCGCAGTATGGGCCAGGTTATTTAAGGTTTTTTATTTTATTGAAACCTACTATTTGTATTGTTATCCATGACAGGTGTGCCTGTGCACTGTTGGCTTCATCCCGACGACCTCAGAGACCCTTGATCGGAATCGCCGTTCACATAGTTAAGAGTCCCCTGACATCATAAGGGCGGTGCCACGCACCCGAACAACCGGGGCCTGATTTATCAGAGTCCCCTTTCAGCCCGCGAGAGTCCATTGATGTCATGAAGGAGAGGTACTACACACCGTACACCTGTGGACAGATGGACCAGAGTCGCCATTCTTGCAGGGACAGTCCTCTGACAACATCAGGGGGCGGTCTCAAAGCCGGACATCCGGTGGCATCCTTCTCGGGGACCAATTTCACGCAGGGACAGGTGCCTTTTAGGTCCCAACGAGGGTTCTTCCGGTCAACGAGTGTACCCCCCCCAAATGTGTCCCCCCTGGGCACTTCCTGTTACCATCCTTCTCTCGGGCCCAGTCCTGCAGGGTCTGTTTTCATGTATCCGATTGGCATTCGCCTTTGTTGCCCGTGCTGCCAGACGTTTGAGCTCAAGTGCGGGTGGTTCTAGGGCCTTGAAGGCAACGTCTGGTTTCACAGTCGGGCTCACACACCCCCATGAAGCGCTCCTGGCCCGGCAGTGGCACCGGGAAAACCTTCCCACTAGCAGCTTGCGTGAGAACTATGGTTCCGGGCTCCTTCGTGGGGCCCGGCTCTCTGAGCCTCCCCAGCTCGGGCCACGGGTTCTTCACAGAGCCTGCTGCTGTCCCCCTGTAGAGAGCGGACGGGATGGGGTGAAAGTGGTGTCCTCGGCCTGGGAGGGGGCAGGCCTAAGGCTGAGAGCGATTTCCCGGGCTGTTTTGGTCCCCAGAACCTTTAGGCCACCGTCCGCTACCCGAGGTAGCCCCGCTCTAAGCGGTCCGGGCAGTCTCCCACACCCGCTTCCCAAGGTTCCTGCGTTGACACAGGGACCTCAAGAGATCTACGTGAAGGAGGCCACTGCCTCATAGGCCCATGCTGCTCAGAGAGCTCACGGATCTGGAGGCTCCTTTGAGCTTTCGAAGCCTGTGCCTACTCTCTACCTGGGGGTCCTTGCCATCAGGGAACCCCACCACCAGCCAGGAGAGGGCAGGCGCAGATAAAGACAGAAAGCCCCGCCTTGCGTCCCCGCCCAACTCCGACAGGCCCCGCCCATCACGCCCTGGTCACACGCAAGCAGTCCCCTAATGCTGTGCCTCGGCTCCCAGGCTCCATGTCCGCAGGGAGTCCTGTGCTCTTGGGCCAAGCAGCACCCATGTACCCCACTCAGTGCCAGCTCCGGGGCTCCTAGGGGACCCCATGCTCTTGGGCTCTTGCACTCAGGCAGCCCTTGTTTTCCACCTGCTTCTGCCTGCCAGCTAGTTCATCCCAGAGAGGCCGGCGGTTGACTTGACGGGCTTTGCCCAAGCTGCACTTACCACTTTGAGGAAGGTGTACTTGACCCTTTCGGGTTCCCTCATGCAAACTCACCTGGGTGACATCCATGCTGCTTTGGGCTGCCTTCTTCGCCGTGCCGAGCAAAGAACTCAAGAAACCTCATAGGCATTCCCAGGACACTTTTGTCCGTTGCTCCCGACTTTAGTGCGTGCCCACAAAGCTGCCGTGGCGCAAGTCAGAACGCTGTCGCCAAAGGTGCTCCCGCAGGCCTTTCCCCTGACAAGACTTTCAAGTCCTGGGCTCCTGCAGCCAATGGCTCACCGACCGGTTTGCTGAGTGGGGCCAGTGGCCGCAATTGGCTAGCCTAATTCAGACTCAATCCCTGCCTGCCTGATCCCCTTCCCACAAGACCTTGTGCGGCCTGTGGACTAGAGGTCCCCAACTCCCTCTAGGTTCCTCCCTACCCACCTAGAGGAGCACCAAGGAATCCTGTAGCCACCTGACTGCCCTCCTCCGTGAGAAAGGAAGTCAGTGCCTGGTGGAATATCTCCATCAACCTGGGAGCATACAGTCAACACTACAGACCACATACCCAAAGCCTGGGGAGCAAAGTTTCAAACACCTCCTGGCGTGCAAAGTTTGCCATGACATGAAACTGAGCAAGGTCGGACAATCGCCTCAAGTGCAAAATGTTGCATTACCCCACTTTCCTGTGAGCAAGGTGGCCAGAAAGTGGTCAGGTGTCAGTGTGTGTGACTGGGCAAGTCTAGAAAGACAGCTTACACGGACTGCTTCTGGATGGTTCTGGAGAAGCTGGTCCGGGAGCCTACAGCAGCAGGAATTGGTGGGGGCCATGGCAATCAAGAGCACTGGGAAAACAATATGCATAGAAAAAGAGCTACACCTATGTCCTAGCCGGTCAGATAGTATCCTAAGACAGCTGAGAGGACCACTCCAAACCAAAATCACTGATCTCCCATCGATTCCACTTGATGGCTATGGCCCAGGACAGCAGATATTGCCTTCAGTGGATTTCACATACTGTGAAAACCTTTGGGGGCGAACGATGTTTCATGGTCCCCCAGCTAAATCACTGCTGTTTTGAAACTCCTAGATTCAGGCTAGTCATGCAATGCACAACGACCGGTTTCCGACTGTAAATTTTTAAAAGAAGATGAAGAAGGTGCACATGAACGAAGCACGAAGCTAAGGCGTAGAGAAGGAAAGAGATTGACAAAGAGGGCAGAGAGAGAGAGAGCGAGAGAGAGAGAGAGTTAGAGAGATAGAGAGTTAGAGAGACACAGAGAGATACAGGGAGAGATACAGAGGGTAAAATATAGTCATTCGTTGCATTCTACTTCTGGGGAGCTCACGCCAAGCTGAGCCCTATTCAGCAGGTTCACCAGTCAAGGAAAGAGCTCACTGGGGCGACAGGAGATTCTGGCACATCCTGAGCCTTCTACTTCCATGAAGGCATCCCCCGCTTCGTTCAGACTACGGGATTCCTGGTGGGTCTGCCCCATCCGCAGTATGGGCCAGGTTATTTAAGGTTTTTTATTTTATTGAAACCTACTATTTGTATTGCTATCCATGGCAGGTGTGCCTGTGCACTGTTGGCTTCATCCCAAAGACCTCAGAGACCCTTGATCGGAATCGCCGTTCACATAGTTAAGAGTCCGCTGACATCATAAGGGCGGAGCTACGCACCCGAATAACCGGGGCCTGATTTATCAGAGTCCCCTTTCAGCCCGCGAGAGTCCATTGATGTCATAAAGGGGAGGTACTACACACCGTACACCTGTGGACAGATGGACCAGAGTCGCCATTCTTGCAGGGACGATCCTCTGACAACATCAGGGGGCGGCCTCAAAGCCGGACATCCGGTGGCATACTTCTCGGGGACCATTTTCACGCAGGGACAGGTGCCTTTTAGGTCCCAACGAGGGCTCTTCCGGTCAACGGGTGTCCCCCCCCAAATGTGTCCCCCCTGGGCACTTCCTGTTACAATTCTTCTCTCGAGCCCAGTCCTGCCGGGTCTGTTTTCATGTATCCGATTGGTATACGCCTTTGTACCCGGGCTGCCTGACGTTTGAGCTCAAGTGCGGGTGGTTCTAGGGCCTTGAAGGCAACGTCTGCCTCGTTGTCGGGCTCACACACCCCTATGAAGCGCTCCTGGCCCGGCAGTGGCACCGGGAAAACCTTCCCACTAGCAGCGTGCGTGAGAACTATGGTTCCGGGTGCCTTCGTGGGGCCCGGCTCTCTGAGCCTCCCCAGCTCGGGCCACTGTTTCTTCACAGAGCCTGCTGCTGTCCACCTGTAGAGAGCAGACGGGCTGGGGTGAAAGTGGTGTCCTCGGCCTGGGAGGGGGCAGACCTAAGGCTGAAAGCGATATCCCGAGCTGTTTTAGTCCCCAGAACCTTTAGGCCACCGTCCGCTACCCGAGGTAGTCCCGCTCTAAGCGGTCCGGACAGTCTCCCACACCCGCTTCCCAAGGTTCCTGCGTTGACACAGGAACCTCAAGAGATCTACGTGAAGGAGGCCACTGCCTCATAGGCCCATGCTGCTCAGAGAGCTCACGGATCTGGAGGCTCCTTTGAGCTTTCGAAGCCTGTGACTATTCTCCACCTGGGGGTCCTTGCCATCAGGGGACCCCACCACCAGCCAGGAGAGGGCAGGCGCAGATAAAGACAAAAAGCCCCGCCTTGCGTCCCCGCCCAAATCCGACAGGCCCCGCCCATCACACCCTGGCAACACGTAAGCAGTCCCCTAATGCTGTGCCTCGGCTCTTAGATTACATGTCCACAGAGAGTCCTGTGCTCTTGGGCCAAGCATCACCCATGTACCCCACTCAGTGCCAGCTCCGGGGCTCCTAGGGGACCCCAGGCTCTTGGGCTCTTGCCCTCAGGCAGCCCTTGTTTTCCACCTGCTTCTGCCTGCCAGCTAGTTCATCCCAGCGAGGCTGGCGGTTGACTTGGCCGGCTTTGCACAAGCTGCACTTACCACTTTGAGGAAGGTGTACTTGACCCTTCCGGGTTCCCTCATGCAAACTCACCTGGATGACATAGCATGCTGCTTTGGGCTGTCTTCTTCACCGTGCCGAGCAAAGAACTCAAGAAAGCTCATAGGCATTCCCAGGACTCTTCTGTCCGTTGCTCCCAACTTTAGTGCAGTGCCGGCAAAGCTCCCGCGGCGCACCTCAGAACACAGTCGCCAAAGGTGATCCCGCAGGCCTTTACCCTGACAAGATTTTTAAGCCCTGGGCTCCTGCAGCCAAAGGCTGACCGAACGGTTTGCTGAGTGGGGCCAGTGTCCGCACTTGGCTAGCCTAATTCAGACTCACTCCCTGCCTGCCTGATCCCCTTCCCACAAGACCTTGTGCTGCCTGCAGACTAGAGGTCCCCAACTCCCTCTAGGTTCCTCCCTACCCACCTAGTGGAGCACCAAGGACTCCTTTACCCACCTGCCAGCCCTCCTGCGTGAGAAAGGAAGTCAGTGCCTGGTGGAATATCTCCATCAACCTGGGAGCATACAGTCAACACTACAGACCACATCCCCAAAGCCTGAGGAGGAAAGTTTCAAACACCTCCTGGCGTGCAAGATTTGGCATGACATGAAACTGAGCAAGGTTGGACAATCCCCGCAAGTGCAAAATGTTGCATTACACCACTTTCCCGTGATCAAGGTGGCCAGAAAGTGGTCTGGTGTCAGTTTGTGTGACTGGGCAAGTCTAGAAAGACAGCTTACACGGGGTGTTTCTGGATGGTTCTGGAGAAGCTGGTCCGGGAACCTACAGCAGCAGGAATTGGTGGGGGCCTTGGCAATCAAGAGCACTGGGAAAACAATATGCATAGAAAAAGAGCTACACCTATATCCTAGCCGGTCAGATAGTATCCTAAGACAGCTGAGAGGACCACTCCAAACCAAAATCACTGATCTCCCATCGATTCCACTTGATGGCTATGACCCAGCACAGCAGAGATTGCCCTCGGTGGATTTCAGACAGTGTGAAAACCTTTGGGGGCGAACGATGTTTCATGGTTCTCCAGCTAAATCACTGCTGGTTTGAAACTCCTAGCTTCAGGCTAGTCATGCAATGCACAACGACAGGCTTCCGACTGTAAATTTTTAACAGAAGATGAAGAAGGTGCACATGAACGAAAGACGAAGCTAAGGCGTAGAGAAGGAAAGAGATTGACAAAGAGGGCAGAGAGAGAGAGAGAGAGAGAGAGAGAGAGAGAGAGAGAGAGAGAGAGAGTAGGGAGAGAGAGAGAAGAGAGAGAGAGAGTTAGAGAGACACAGAGAGATACAGGGAGAGATACAGAGGGTAAAAAATAGTCATTCGTTGCATTCTACTTCTGGGGAGCTCACGCCCAGCTGAGCCCTATACAGCAGGTACACCAGTCAAGGAAAGAGCTCACTGGGGCGACAGGAGATTCTGGCACATCCTGAGCCTTCTACTTCCTTGAAGGCATCCCCAGCTTCGTTCAGACTACATGATTTCTGGTGGGTCTGCTCCATCCGCAGTATGGGCCAGGTTATTTAAGGTTTTTTATTTAATTGAAACCTACTATTTGTATTGTTATCCATGACAGGTGTGCCTGTGCACTGTTGGCTTCATCCCAAAGACCTCAGAGACCCTTGATCAGAATCGCCGTTCACATAGTTAAGAGTCCGCTGACATCATAAGGGCGGTGCTACGCACCCGAACAACCGGGGCCTGATTTATCAGAGTCCCCTTTCAGCCCGCGAGAGTCCATTGATGTCATGAAGGGGAGGTACTACACACCGTACACCTGTGGACAGATGGACCAGAGTCGCCATTCTTGCAGGGACAATCCTCTGACAACATCAGGGGGCGGTCTCAAAGCCGGACATCCGGTGGCATACTTCTCGGGGACCAATTTCACGCAGGGACAGGTGCCTTTTAGGTCCCAACGAGGGCTCTTCCGGTCAACGGGTGTCCCCCCCAAATGTTTCCCCCCTGGGCACTTCCTGTTACCATCCTTCTCTCGGGCCCAGTCCTGCCGGGTTTGTTTTCATGTATCTGATTGGCATTCGCCTTTGTTGCCAGGGCTGCCTGACGTTTGAGCTCAAGTGCGGGTGGTTCTAGGGCCTTGAAGGCAACGTCTGGCTTCGCAGTCGGGCTCACACACCCCCATGAAGCGCTCCCGGCCCGGCAGTGGCACCGGGAAAACCTTCCCACTAGCAGCGTGCGTTAGAACTATGGTTCCGGGCTCCTTCGTGGGGCCCGGCTCTCTGAGCCTCCCCAGCTCGGGCCACGGTTTCTTCACAGAGCCTGCTGCTGTCCACCTGTAGAGAGCAGACGGGCTGGGGTGAAAGTGGTGTCCTCGGCCTGGGAGGGGGCAGGCCTAAGGCTGAAAGCGATTTCCCGGGCTTTTTGGTCCCCAGAACCTTTAGGCCACCGTCCGCTACCCGAGGTAGTCCCTCTCTAAGCGGTCCGGACAGTCTCCCACACCCGCTTCCCAAGGTTCCTGCATTGACACAGGGACCTCAAGAGATCTACGTGAAGGAGGCCACTGCCTCATAGGCCCATGGTGCTCAGAGAGCTCACGGATCTGGAGGCTCCTTTGAGCTTTCGAAGCCTGTGACTATTCTCCACCTGGGGGTCCTTGCCATCAGGGGACCCCACCACCAGCCAGGAGAGGGCAGGGGCAGATAAAGACAAAAAGCCCCGCCTTGCGTCCCCGCCCAAATCCGACAGGCCCCGCCCATCACGCCCTGGCAACACGTAAGCAGTCTCCTAATGCTGTGCCTCGGCTCTTAGATTACATGTCCACAGAGAGTCCTGTGCTCTTGGGCCAAGCATCACCCATGTACCCCACTCAGTGCCAGCTCCGGGGCTCCTAGGGGACCCCATGCTCTTGTGCTCTTATTCTCAGGCAGCTCTTGTTTTCCACCTGCTTCTGCCTGCCAGCTAGTTCATCCCAGCGAGGCTGGCGGTTGACTTGGCCGGCTTTGCACAAGCTGCACTTACCACTTTGAGGAAGGTGTACTTGACCCTTCCGGGTTCCCTCATGCAAACTCACCTGGATGACATAGCATGCTGCTTTGGGCTGTCTTCTTCACCGTGCCGAGCAAAGAACTCAAGAAACCTCATAGGCATTCCCAGGACTCTTCTGTCCGTTGCTCCCGACTTTAGTGCGTGCCGGCAAAGCTCCCGCGGCGCACCTCAGAACGCAGTCGCCAAAGGTGATCCCGCAGGCCTTTACCCTGACAAGACTTTTAAGCCCTGGGCTCCTGCAGCCAAAGGCTGACCGAACGGTTTGCTGAGTGGGGCCAGTGTCCGCACTTGGCCAGCCTAATTCAGACTCACTCCCTGCCTGCCTGATCCCCTTCCCACAAGACCTTGTGCTGCCTGCAGACTAGAGGTCCCCAACTCCCTCTAGGTTCCTCCCTACCCACCTAGTGGAGCACCAAGGACTCCTTTACCCACCTGCCAGCCCTCCTGCGTGAGAAAGGAAGTCAGTGCCTGGTGGAATATCTCCATCAACCTGGGAGCATACAGTCAACACTACAGACCACATCCCCAAAGCCTGAGGAGGAAAGTTTCAAACACCTCCTGGCGTGCAAGATTTGGCATGACATGAAACTGAGCAAGGTTGGACAATCCCCGCAAGTGCAAAATGTTGCATTACACCACTTTCCCGTGAGCAAGGTGGCCAGAAAGTGGTCTGGTGTCAGTTTGTGTGACTGGGCAAGTCTAGAAAGACAGCTTACACGGGGTGTTTCTGGATGGTTCTGGAGAAGCTGGTCCGGGAACCTACAGCAGCAGGAATTGGTGGGGGCCATGGCAATCAAGAGCACTGGGAAAACAATATGCATAGAAAAAGAGCTACACCTATATCCTAGCCGGTCAGATAGTATCCTAAGACAGCTGAGACGACCACTCCAAGCCAAAATCACTGATCTCCCATCGATTCCACTTGATGGCTATGACCCAGGACAGCAGAGATTGCCCTCGGTGGATTTCAGACACTGTGAAAACCTTTGGGGGCGAACGATGATTCATGGTCCTCCAGCTAAATCACTGCTGGTTTGAAACTCCTAGCTTCAGGCTAGTCATGCAATGCACAACGACTGGTTTCCGACTATAAATTTTTAACAGAAAATGAAGAAGGTGCACATGAACGAAAGGATGAAGCTAAGGCGTAGAGAAGGAAAGAGTTTGACAAAGAGGGCAGAGAGCGAGAGAGAGAGAGAGAAGAGAGAGAGAGAGAGAGAGAGAGAGAGAGAGAGAGAGAGAGAGAGAGAGAGAGAGAGAGAGAGAGAGTTAGAGAGACACAGAGAGATACAGGGAGAGATACAGAGGGTAAAAATAGTCATTCGTTGCATTCTACTTCTGGGGAGCTCACGCCCAGCTGAGCCCTATTCAGCAGGTTCACCAGTCAAGGAAAGAGCTTTCTGGGGTGACAGGAGATTCTGGGACATCCTGAGCCTTCTACTTCCATGAAGGAATCCCACGCTTCGTTCAGACTACGGGATTCCTGGTGGTTCAGCCCCATCCGCAGTATGGGCCAGGTTATTTAAGGTTTCTTATTTTATTGAAACCTACTATTTGTATTGCTATCCATGACAAGTGTGCCTGTGCACTGTTGGCTTCATCCCAAAGACCTCAGAGACCCTTGATCAGAATCGCCGTTCACATAGTTAAGAGTCCGCTGACATCATAAGGGCGGTGTTACGCACCCGAACAACCGGGGCCTGATTTATCAGAGTCCCCTTTCAGCCCGCGAGAGTCCATTGATGTCATGAAGGGGAGGTACTACACACCGTACACCTGTGGACAGATGGACCAGAGTCGCCATTCTTGCAGGGACAATCCTCTGACAACATCAGGGGGCGGTCTCAAAGCCGGACATCCGGTGGCATACTTCTCGGGGACCAATTTCACGCAGGGACAGGTGCCTTTTAGGTCCCAACGAGGGCTCTTCCGGTCAACGGGTGTCCCCCCCAAATGTTTCCCCCCTGGGCACTTCCTGTTACCATCCTTCTCTCGGGCCCAGTCCTGCCGGGTCTGTTTTCATGTATCTGATTGGCATTCGCCTTTGTTGCCAGGGCTGCCTGACGTTTGAGCTCAAGTGCGGGTGGTTCTAGGGCCTTGAAGATACGTCTGGCTTCGCAGTCGGGCTCACACACCCCCATGAAGCGCTCCCGGCCCGGCAGTGGCACCGGGAAAACCTTCCCACTAGCAGCGTGCGTGAGAACTATGGTTCCGGGCGCCTTCGTGGGGCCCGGCTCTCTGAGCCTCCCCAGCTCGGGCCACTGTTTCTTCACAGAGCCTGCTGCTGTCCACCTGTAGAGAGCAGACGGGCTGGGGTGAAAGTGGTGTCCTCGGCCTGGGAGGGGGCAGACCTAAGGCTGAAAGCGATTTCCCGAGCTGTTTTAGTCCCCAGAACCTTTAGGCCACCGTCCGCTACCCGAGGTAGTCACGCTCTAAGCAGTCCGGGCAGTGGCCCACACCCGCTTCCCAAGGTTCCTGCGTTGACACAGGGACCTCAAGAGATCTACGTGAAGGAGGCCACTGCCTCATAGGCCCATGCTGCTCAGAGAGCTCACGGATCTGGAGGCTCCTTTGAGCTTTCGAAGCCTGTGACTATTCTCCACCTGGGGGTCCTTGCCATCAGGGGACCCCACCACCAGCCAGGAGAGGGCAGGCGCAGATAAAGACAAAAAGCCCCGCCTTGCGTCCCCGCCCAAATCCGACAGGCCCCGCCCATCACACCCTGGCAACACGTAAGCAGTCCCCTAATGCTGTGCTTCGGCTCTTAGATTACATGTCCACAGAGAGTCCTGTGCTCTTGGGCCAAGCATCACCCATGTACCCCACTCAGTGCCAGCTCCGGGGCTCCTAGGGGACCCCAGGCTCTTGGGCTCTTGCCCTCAGGCAGCCCTTGTTTTCCACCTGCTTCTGCCTGCCAGCTAGTTCATCCCAGCGAGGCTGGCGGTTGACTTGGCCGGCTTTGCACAAGCTGCACTTACCACTTTGAGGAAGGTGTACTTGACCCTTCCGGGTTCCCTCATGCAAACTCACCTGGATGACATAGCATGCTGCTTTGGGCTGTCTTCTTCACCGTGCCGAGCAAAGAACTCAAGAAAGCTCATAGGCATTCCCAGGACTCTTCTGTCCGTTGCTCCCGACTTTAGTGCGTGCAGGCAAAGCTCCCGCGGCGCACCTCAGAACGCAGTCGCCAAAGGTGATCCCCCAGGCCTTTACCCTGACAAGATTTTTAAGCCCTGGGCTCCTGCAGCCAAAGGCTGACCGAACGGTTTGCTGAGTGGGGCCAGTGTCCGCACTTGGCTAGCCTAATTCAGACTCACTCCCTGCCTGCCTGATCCCCTTCCCACAAGACCTTGTGCTGCCTGCAGACTAGAGGTCCCCAACTCCCTCTAGGTTCCTCCCTACCCACCTAGTGGAGCACCAAGGACTCCTTTACCCACCTGCCAGCCCTCCTGCGTGAGAAAGGAAGTCAGTGCTTGGTGGAATATCTCCATCAACCTGGGAGCATACAGTCAACATTACAGACCACATCCCCAAAGCCTGAGGAGGAAAGTTTCAAACACCTCCTGGCGTGCAAGATTTGGCATGACATGAAACTGAGCAAGGTTGGACAATCCCCGCAAGTGCAAAATGTTGCATTACACCACTTTCCCGTGAGCAAGGTGGCCAGAAAGTGGTCTGGTGTCAGTTTGTGTGACTGGGCAAGTCTAGAAAGACAGCTTACACGGGGTGTTTCTGGATGGTTCTGGAGAAGCTGGTCCGGGAACCTACAGCAGCAGGAATTGGTGGGGGCCTTGGCAATCAAGAGCACTGGGAAAACAATATGCATAGAAAAAGAGCTACACCTATATCCTAGCCGGTCAGATAGTATCCTAAGACAGCTGAGAGGACCACTCCAAACCAAAATCACTGATCTCCCATCGATTCCACTTGATGGCTATGACCCAGCACAGCAGAGATTGCCCTCGGTGGATTTCAGACACTGTGAAAACCTTTGGGGGCGAACGATGTTTCATGGTTCTCCAGCTAAATCACTGCTGGTTTGAAACTCCTAGCTTCAGGCTAGTCATGCAATGCACAACGACAGGCTTCCGACTGTAAATTTTTAACAGAAGATGAAGAAGGTGCACATGAACGAAAGACGAAGCTAAGGCGTAGAGAAGGAAAGAGATTGACAAAGAGGGCAGAGAGAGAGAGAGAGAGAGTAGGGAGAGAGAGAGAAGAGAGAGAGAGAGTTAGAGAGACACAGAGAGATACAGGGAGAGATACAGAGGGTAAAAAATAGTCATTCGTTGCATTCTACTTCTGGGGAGCTCACGCCCAGCTGAGCCCTATACAGCAGGTTCACCAGTCAAGGAAAGAGCTCACTGGGGCGACAGGAGATTCTGGCACATCCTGAGCCTTCTACTTCCTTGAAGGCATCCCCAGCTTCGTTCAGACTACGGGATTCCTGGTGGGTCTGCCCCATCCGCAGTATGGGCCAGGTTATTTAAGGTTTTTTATTTAATTGAAACCTACTATTTGTATTGTTATCCATGACAGGTGTGCCTGTGCACTGCTGGCTTCATCCCAAAGACCTCAGAGACCCTTGATCAGAATCGCCGTTCACATAGTTAAGAGTCCGCTGACATCATAAGGGCGGTGCTACGCACCCGAACAACCGGGGCCTGATTTATCAGAGTCCCCTTTCAGCCCGCGAGAGTCCATTGATGTCATGAAGGGGAGGTACTACACACCGTACACCTGTGGACAGATGGACCAGAGTCGCCATTCTTGCAGGGACAGTCCTCTGACAACATCAGGGGGCGGTCTCAAAGCCGGACATCCGGTGGCATACTTCTCGGGGACCAATTTCACGCAGGGACTGGTGCCTTTTAGGTCCCAACGAGGGCTCTTCCGGTCAACAGGTGTCCCCCCCAAATGTGTCCCCCCTGGGCACTTCCTGTTACCATCCTTCTCTCGGGCCCAGTCCTGCCGGGTCTGTTTTCATGTATCTGATTGGCATTCGCCTTTGTTGCCAGGGCTGCCTGACGTTTGAGCTCAAGTGCGGGTGGTTCTAGGGCCTTGAAGGCAACGTCTGGCTTCGCAGTCGGGCTCACACACCCCCATGAAGCGCTCCCGGCCCGGCAGTGGCACCGGGAAAACCTTCCCACTAGCAGCGTGCGTGAGAACTATGGTTCCGGGCTCCTTCGTGGGGCCCGGCTCTCTGAGCCTCCCCAGCTCGGGCCACGGTTTCTTCACAGAGCCTGCAGCTGTCCACCTGTAGAGAGCAGACGGGCTGGGGAGAAAGTGGTGTCCTCGGCCTGGGAGGGGGCAGGCCTAAGGCTGAAAGCGATTTCCCGGGCTTTTTGGTCCCCAGAACCTTTAGGCCACCGTCCGCTACCCGAGGTAGTCCCGCTCTAAGCGGTCCGGACAGTCTCCCACACCCGCTTCCCAAGGTTCCTGCATTGACACAGGGACCTCAAGAGATCTACGTGAAGGAGGCCACTGCCTCATAGGCCCATGCTGCTCAGAGAGCTCACGGATCTGGAGGCTCCTTTGAGCTTTCGAAGCCTGTGACTATTCTCCACCTGGGGGTCCTTGCCATCAGGGGACCCCACCACCAGCCAGGAGAGGGCAGGGGCAGATAAAGACAAAAAGCCCCGCCTTGCGTCCCCGCCCAAATCCGACAGGCCCCGCCCATCACGCCCTGGCAACACGTAAGCAGTCCCCTAATGCTGTGCCTAGGCTCTCAGACTCCATGTCCACAGAGAGTCCTGTGCTCTTGGGCCAAGCATCACCCATGTACCCCACTCAGTGCCAGCTCCGGGGCTCCTAGGGGACCCCATGCTCTTGTGCTCTTGTTCTCAGGCAGCTCTTGTTTTCCACCTGCTTCTGCCTGCCAGCTAGTTCATCCCAGCGAGGCTGGCGGTTGACTTGGCCGGCTTTGCACAAGCTGCACTTACCACTTTGAGGAAGGTGTACTTGACCCTTCCGGGTTCCCTCATGCAAACTCACCTGGATGACATAGCATGCTGCTTTGGGCTGTCTTCTTCACCGTGCCGAGCAAAGAACTCAAGAAACCTCATAGGCATTCCCAGGACTCTTCTGTCCGTTGCTCCCGACTTTAGTGCGTGCCGGCAAAGCTCCCGCGGCGCACCTCAGAACGCAGTCGCCAAAGGTGATCCCGCAGGCCTTTACCCTGACAAGACTTTTAAGCCCTGGGCTCCTGCAGCCAAAGGCTGACCGAACGGTTTGCTGAGTGGGGCCAGTGTCCGCACTTGGCCAGCCTAATTTAGACTCACTCCCTGCCTGCCTGATCCCCTTCCCACAAGACCTTGTGCTGCCTGCAGACTAGAGGTCCCCAACTCCCTCTAGGTTCCTCCCTACCCACCTAGTGGAGCACCAAGGACTCCTTTACCCACCTGCCAGCCCTCCTGCGTGAGAAAGGAAGTCAGTGCCTGGTGGAATATCTCCATCAACCTGGGAGCATACAGTCAACACTACAGACCACATCCCCAAAGCCTGAGGAGGAAAGTTTCAAACACCTCCCGGCGTGCAAGATTTGGCATGACATGAAACTGAGCAAGGTTGGACAATCCCCGCAAGTGCAAAATGTTGCATTACACCACTTTCCCGTGATCAAGGTGGCCAGAAAGTGGTCTGGTGTCAGTTTGTGTGACTGGGCAAGTCTAGAAAGACAGCTTACACGGGGTGTTTCTGGATGGTTCTGGAGAAGCTGGTCCGGGAACCTACAGCAGCAGGAATTGGTGGGGGCCATGGCAATCAAGAGCACTGGGAAAACAATATGCATAGAAAAAGAGCTACACCTATATCCTAGCCGGTTAGATAGTATCCTAAGACAGCTGAGACGACCACTCCAAGCCAAAATCACTGATCTCCCATCGATTCCACTTGATGGCTATGACCCAGGACAGCAGAGATTGCCCTCGGTGGATTTCAGACACTGTGAAAACCTTTGGGGGCGAACGATGATTCATGGTCCTCCAGCTAAATCACTGCTGGTTTGAAACTCCTAGCTTCAGGCTAGTCATGCAATGCACAACGACTGGTTTCCGACTATAAATTTTTAACAGAAAATGAAGAAGGTGCACATGAACGAAAGGATGAAGCTAAGGCGTAGAGAAGGAAAGAGATTGACAAAGAGGGCAGAGAGCGAGAGAGAGAGAGAGAAGAGAGAGAGAGAGAGAGAGAGAGAGAGAGAGAGAGAGAGAGAGAGAGAGAGAGAGTTAGAGAGACACAGAGAGATAGAGGGAGAGATACAGAGGGTAAAAATAGTCATTCGTTGGATTCTACTTCTGGGGAGCTCACGCCCAGCTGAGCCCTATTCAGCAGGTTCACCAGTCAAGGAAAGAGCTTTCTGGGGTGACAGGAGATTCTGGGACATCCTGAGCCTTCTACTTCCATGAAGGAATCCCACGCTTCGTTCAGACTACGGGATTCCTGGTGGTTCACCCCCATCCGCAGTATGGGCCAGGTTATTTAAGGTTTTTTATTTTATTGAAACCTACTATTTGTATTGCTATCCATGACAAGTGTGCCTGTGCACTGTTGGCTTCATCCCAAAGACCTCAGAGACCCTTGATCGGAATCGCCGTTCACATAGTTAAGAGTCCGCTGACATCATAAGGGCGGTGTTACGCACCCGAACAACCGGGGCCTGATTTATCAGAGTCCCCTTTCAGCCCGCGAGAGTCCATTGATGTCATGAAGCGGAGGTACTACACACGGTACACCTGTGGACAGATGGACCAGAGTCGCCATTCTTGCAGGGACAATCCTCTGACAACATCAGGGGGCGGTCTCAAAGCCGGACATCCGGTGGCATACTTCTCGGGGACCAATTTCACGCAGGGACAGGTGCCTTTTAGGTCCCAACGAGGGCTCTTCCGGTCAACGGGTGTCCCCCCCAAATGTGTCCCCCCTGGGCACTTCCTGTTACCATCCTTCTCTCGGGCCCAGTCCTGCCGGGTCTGTTTTCATGTATCTGATTGGCATTCGCATTTGTTGCCAGGGCTGCCTGACGTTTGAGCTCAAGTGCGGGTGGTTCTAGGGCCTTGAAGATACGTCTGGCTTCGCAGTCGGGCTCACACACCCTCATGAAGCGCTCCCGGCCCGGCAGTGGCACCGGGAAAACCTTCCCACTAGCAGCGTGCGTGAGAACTATGGTTCCGGGCGCCTTCGTGGGGCCCGGCTCTCTGAGCCTCCCCAGCTCGGGCCACGGGTTCTTCACAGAGCCTGCTGCTGTCCCCCTGTAGAGATCGGACGGGCTGGGGTGAAAGTGGTGTCCTCGGCCTGGGAGGGGGCAGGCCTAAGGCTGAAAGCGATTTCCCGGGCTTTTTGGTCCCAAGAACCTTTAGGCCACCGTCTGCTACCCGAGGTAGTCCCGCTCTAAGCGGTCCGGACAGTCTCCCACACCCGCTTCCCAAGGTTCCTGCGTTGACACAGTGACCTCAAGAGATCTACGTGAAGGAGGCCACTGCCTCATAGGCCCATGCTGCTCAGAGAGCTCACGGATCTGGAGGCTCCTTTGAGCTTTCGAAGCCTGTGACTATTCTCCACCTGGGGGTCCTTGCCATCAGGGGACCCCACCACCAGCCAGGATAGGGCAGGCGCAGATAAAGACAAAAAGCCCCGCCTTGCGTCCACGCCCAAATCCGACAGGCCCCGCCCATCACGCCCTGGCAACACGTAAGCAGTCCCCTAATGCTGTGCCTCGGCTCTTAGATTACATGTCCACAGAGAGTCCTGTGCTCTTGGGCCAAGCATCACCCATGTACCCCACTCAGTGCCAGCTCCGGGGCTCCTAGGGGACCCCATGCTCTTGTGCTCTTGTTCTCAGGCAGCTCTTGTTTTCCACCTGCTTCTGCCTGCCAGCTAGTTCATCCCAGCGAGGCTGGCGGTTGACTTGGCCGGCTTTGCACAAGCTGCACTTACCACTTTGAGGAAGGTGTACTTGACCCTTCCGGGTTCCCTCATGCAAACTCACCTGGATGACATAGCATGCTGCTTTGGGCTGTCTTCTTCACCGTGCCGAGCAAAGAACTCAAGAAAGCTCATAGGCATTCCCAGGACTCTTCTGTCCGTTGCTCCCGACTTTAGTGCGTGCCGGCAAAGCTCCCGCGGCGCACCTCAGAACGCAGTCGCCAAAGGTGATCCCCCAGGCCTTTACCCTGACAAGATTTTTAAGCCCTGGGCTCCTGCAGCCAAAGGCTGACCGAACGGTTTGCTGAGTGGGGCCAGTGTCCGCACTTGGCTAGCCTAATTCAGACTCACTCCCTGCCTGCCTGATCTCCTTCCCACAAGACCTTGTGCTGCCTGCAGACTAGAGGTCCCCAACTCCCTCTAGGTTCCTCCCTACCCACCTAGTGGAGCACCAAGGACTCCTTTACCCACCTGCCAGCCCTCCTGCGTGAGAAAGGAAGTCAGTGCCTGGTGGAATATCTCCATCAACCTGGGAGCATACAGTCAACACTACAGACCACATCCCCAAAGCCTGAGGAGGAAAGTTTCAAACACCTCCTGGCGTGCAAGATTTGGCATGACATGAAACTGAGCAAGGTTGGACAATCCCCGCAAGTGCAAAATGTTGCATTACACCACTTTCCCGTGAGCAAGGTGGCCAGAAAGTGGTCTGGTGTCAGTTTGTGTGACTGGGCAAGTCTAGAAAGACAGCTTACACGGGGTGTTTCTGGATGGTTCTGGAGAAGCTGGTCCGGGAACCTACAGCAGCAGGAATTGGTGGGGGCCTTGGCAATCAAGAGCACTGGGAAAACAATATGCATAGAAAAAGAGCTACACCTATATCCTAGCCGGTCAGATAGTATCCTAAGACAGCTGAGAGGACCACTCCAAACCAAAATCACTGATCTCCCATCGATTCCACTTGATGGCTATGACCCAGCACAGCAGAGATTGCCCTCGGTGGATTTCAGACACTGTGAAAACCTTTGGGGGCGAACGATGTTTCATGGTTCTCCAGCTAAATCACTGCTGGTTTGAAACTCCTAGCTTCAGGCTAGTCATGCAATGCACAACGACTGGTTTCCGACTATAAATTTTTAACAGAAAATGAAGAAGGTGCACATGAACGAAAGACGAAGCTAAGGCGTAGAGAAGGAAAGAGATTGACAAAGAGAGCAGAGAGAGAGAGAGAGAGAGAGAGAGAGAGAGTAGGGAGAGAGAGAGAAGAGAGAGAGAGAGAGAGAGACAGAGTAGGGAGAGAGAGAGAAGAGAGAGAGAGAGAGTTAGAGAGACAGAGAGCTACAGGGAGAGATACAGAGGGTAAAAAATAGTCATTCGTTGCATTCTACTTCTGGGGAGCTCACGCCCAGCTGAGCCCTATTCAGCAGGTTCACCAGTCAAGGAAAGAGCTCACTGGGGCGACAGGAGATTCTGGCACATCCTGAGCCTTCTACTTCCTTGAAGGCATTCCCCGCTTCGTTCAGACTACGGGATTTCTGGTGGGTCTGCCCCATCCGCAGTATGGGCCAGGTTATTTAAGGTTTTTTATTTAATTGAAACCTACTATTTGTATTGTTATCCATGACAGGTGTGCCTGTGCACTGTTGGCTTCATCCCAAAGACCTCAGAGACCCTTGATCGGAATCGCCGTTCACATAGTTAAGAGTCCGCTGACATCATAAGGGCGGTGCCACGCACCCGAACAACCGGGCCCTGATTTATCAGAGTCCCCTTTCAGCCCGCGAGAGTCCATTGATGTCATGAAGGGGAGGTACTACACACCGTACACCTGTGGACAGATGGACCAGAGTCGCCATTCTTACAGGGACAGTCCTCTGACAACATTAGGGGGCGGTCTCAAAGCCGGACATCCGGTGGCATACTTCTCGGGGACCAATTTCACGCAGGGACAGGTGCCTTTTAGGTCCCAACGAGGGCTCTTCCGGTCAACGGGTGTCCCCCCCAAATGTGTCCCCCCTGGGCACTTCCTGTTACCATCCTTCTCTCGGGCCCAGTAGTGCCGGGTCTGTTTTCATGTATCTGATTGGAATTCACCTTTGTTGCCAGGGCTGCCTGACGTTTGAGCTCAAGTGCGGGTGGTTCTAGGGCCTTGAAGGCAACGTCTGGCTTCGCAGTCGGGCTCACACACCCCCATGAAGCGCTCCCGGCCCGGCAGTGGCACCGGGAAAACCTTCCCACTAGCAGCGTGCGTGAGAACTATGGTTCCGGGCGCCTTCGTGGGCCCCGGCTCTCTGAGCCTCCCCAGCTCGGGCCACGGGTTCTTCACAGAGCCTGCTGCTGTCCCCCTGTAGAGAGCGGACGGGCTGGGGTGAAAGTGGTGTCCTCGGCCTGGGAGGGGGCAGACCTAAGGCTGAAAGCGATTTCCCGGGCTGTTTTGTTCCACAGAACCTTTAGGCCACCGTCCGCTACCCGAGGTAGTCCCGCTCTAAGCGGTCCGGACAGTCTCCCACACCCGCTTCCCAAGGTTCCTGCGTTGACACAGGGACCTCAAGAGATCTACGTGAAGGAGGCCACTGCCTCTTAGGCCCATGCTGCTCAGAGAGCTCACGGATCTGGAGGCTCCTTTGAGCTTTCGAAGCCTGTGACTATTCTCCACCTGGGGGTCCTTGCCATCAGGGGACCCCACCACCAGCCAGGAGAGGGCAGGCGCAGATAAAGACAAAAAGCCCCGCCTTGCGTCCCCGCCCAAATCCGACAGGCCCCGCCCATCACGCCCTGGCAACACGTAAGCAGTCCCCTAATGCTGTGCCTCGGCTCTTAGATTACATGTCCACAGAGAGTCCTGTGCTCTTGGGCCAAGCATCACCCATGTACCCCACTCAGTGCCAGCTCCGGGGCTCCTAGGGGACCCCATGCTCTTGTGCTCTTGTTCTCAGGCAGCTCTTGTTTTCCACCTGCTTCTGCCTGCCAGCTAGTTCATCCCAGCGAGGCCGGCGGTTGACTTGGCCGGCTTTGCACAAGCTGCACTTACCACTTTGAGGAAAGTGTACTTGACCCTTCCGGGTTCCCTCATGCAAACTCACCTGGATGACATAGCATGCTGCTTTGGGCTGTCTTCTTCACCGTGCGAGCAAAGAACTCAAGAAAGCTCATAGGCATTCCCAGGACTCTTCTGTCCGTTGCTCCCGACTTTAGTGCGTGCCGGCAAAGCTCCCGCGGCGCACCTCAGAACGCAGTCGCCAAAGGTGATCCCGCAGGCCTTTACCCTGACAAGACTTTTAAGCCCTGGGCTCCTGCAGCCAAAGGCTGACCGAACGGTTTGCTGAGTGGGGCCAGTGTCCGCACTTGGCTAGCCTAATTCAGACTCACTCCCTGCCTGCCTGATCCCCTTCCCACAAGACCTTGTGCTGCCTGCAGACTAGAGGTCCCCAACTCCCTCTAGGTTCCTCCCTACCCACCTAGTGGAGCACCAAGGACTCCTTTACCCACCTGCCAGCCCTCCTGCGTGAGAAAGGAAGTCAGTGCCTGGTGGAATATCTCCATCAACCTGGGAGCATACAGTCAACACTACAGACCACATCCCCAAAGCCTGAGGAGGAAAGTTTCAAACACCTCCTGGCGTGCAAGATTTGGCATGACATGAAACTGAGCAAGGTTGGACAATCCCCGCAAGTGCAAAATGTTGCTTTACACCACTTTCCCGTGATCAAGGTGGCCAGAAAGTGGTCTGGTGTCAGTTTGTGTGACTGGGCAAGTCTAGAAAGACAGCTTACACGGGGTGTTTCTGGATGGTTCTGGAGAAGCTGGTCCGGGAACCTACAGCAGCAGGAATTGGTGGGGGCCGTGGCAATCAAGAACACTGGGAAAACAATATGCATAGAAAAAGAGCTACACCTATATCCTAGCCGGTCAGATAGTATCCTAAGACAGCTGAGAGGACCACTCCAAGCCCAAATCACTGATCTCCCATCGATTCCACTTGATGGCTATGACCCAGGACAGCAGAGATTGCCCTCGGTGGATTTCAGACACTGTGAAAACCTTTGGGGGCGAACGATGATTCATGGTCCTCCAGCTAAATCACTGCTGGTTTGAAACTCCTAGCTTCAGGCTAGTCATGCAATGCACAACGACAGGCTTCCGATTGTAAATTTTTAACAGAAGATGAAGAAGGTGCACATGAACGAAAGACGAAGCTAAGGCGTAGAGAAGGAAAGAGATTGACAAAGAGGGCAGAGAGAGAGAGAGAGAGAGAGAGAGAGAGAGAGAGAGAGAGAGAGAGAGAGAGAGAGAGAGAGACAGAGTAGGGAGAGAGAGAGAAGAGAGAGAGAGTTAGAGAGACAGAGAGATACCGGGAGAGATACAGAGGGTAAAAAATAGTCATTCGTTGCATTCTACTTCTGGGGAGCTCACGCCCAGCTGAGCCCTATTCAGCAGGTTCACCAGTCAAGGAAAGAGCTCACTGGGGCGACAGGAGATTCTGGCACATCCTGAGCCTTCTACTTCCTTGAAGGCATTCCGCGCTTCGTTCAGACTACGGGATTTCTGGTGGGTCTGCCCCATCCGCAGTATGGGCCAGGTTATTTAAGGTTTTTTATTTAATTGAAACCTACTATTTGTATTGTTATCCATGACAGGTGTGCCTGTGCACTGTGGGCTTCATCCCAAAGACCTCAGAGACCCTTGATCGGAATCGCCGTTCACAGAGTTAAGAGTCCGCTGACATCATAAGGGCGGTGCCACGCACCCGAACAACCGGGGCCTGATTTATCAGAGTCCCCTTTCAGCCCTCGAGAGTCCATTGATGTCATGAAGGGGAGGTTCTACACACCGTACACCTGTGGACAGATGGACCAGAGTCGCCATTCTTGCACGGACAGTCCTCTGACAACATTAGGGGGCGGTCTCAAAGCCGGACATCCGGTGGCATACTTCTCGGGGACCAATTTCACGCAGGGACAGGTGCCTTTTAGGTCCCAACGAGGGCTCTTCTGGTAAACGGGTGTCCCCCCCAAATGTGTCCCCCCTGGGCACTTCCTGTTACCATCCTTCTCTCGGGCCCAGTCCTGCCGGGTCTGTTTTCATGTATCTGATTGGCATTCGCCTTTGTTGCCAGGGCTGCCTGACGTTTGAGCTCAAGTGCGGGTGGTTCTAGGGCCTTGAAGGCAACGTCTGGCTTCGCAGTCGGGCTCACACACCCCCATGAAGCGCTGCCGGCCCGGCAGTGGCACCGGGAAAACCTTCCCACTAGCAGCGTGCGTGAGAACTATGGTTCCGGGCGCCTTCGTGGGGCCCGGCTCTCTGAGCCTCCCCAGCTCCGGCCACGGGTTCTTCACAGAGCCTGCTGCTGTCCCCCTGTAGAGAGCGGACGGGCTGGGGTGAAAGTGGTGTCCTCGGCCTGGGAGGGGGCAGGCCTAAGGCTGAAAGCGATTTCCCGGGCTTTTTGGTCCCCAGAACCTTTAGGCCACCGTCCGCTACCCGAGGTAGCCCCGCTCTAAGCGGTCCGGGCAGTGGCCCACACCCGCTTCCCAAGGTTCCTGCGTTGACACAGGGACCTCAAGAGATCTACGTGAAGGAGGCCACTGCCTCATAGGCCCATGCTGCTCAGAGAGCTCACGGATCTGGAGGCTCCTTTGAGCTTTCGAAGCCTGTGACTATTCTCCACCTGGGGGTCCTTGCCATCAGGGGACCCCACCACCAGCCAGGAGAGGGCAGGCGCAGATAAAGACAAAAAGCCCCGCCTTGCGTCCCCGCCCAAATCCGACAGGCCCCGCCCATCACGCCCTGGCAACACGTAAGCAGTCCCCTAATGCTGTGCCTCGGCTCTTAGATTACATGTCCACAGAGAGTCCTGTGCTCTTGGGCCAAGCATCACCCATGTACCCCACTCAGTGCCAGCTCCGGGGCTCCTAGGTGACCCCATGCTCTTGTGCTCTTGTTCTCAGGCAGCTCTTGTTTTCCACCTGCTTCTGCCTGCCAGCTAGTTCATCCCAGCGAGGCTGGCGGTTGACTTGGCCGGCTTTGCACAAGCTGCACTTACCACTTTGAGGAAGGTGTACTTGACCCTTCCGGGTTCCCTCATGCAAACTCACCTAGATGACATAGCATGCTGCTTTGGGCTGTCTTCTTCACCGTGCCGAGCAAAGAACTCAAGAAACCTCATAGGCATTCCCAGGACTCTTCTGTCCGTTGCTCCCGACTTTAGTGCGTGCCGGCAAAGCTCCCGCGGCGCACCTCAGAACGCAGTCGCCAAAGGTGCTCCCGCAGGCCTTTCCCCTGACAAGACTTTCAAGCCCTGGGCTCCTGCAGCCAATGGCTGACCGAACGGTTTGCTGAGTGGGGCCAGTGTCCGCACTTGGCTAGCCTAATTCAGACTCACTCCCTGCCTGCCTGAACCCCTTCCCACAAGACCTTGTGCTGCCTGCAGACTACAGGTCCCCAACTCCCTCTAGGTTCCTCCCTACCCACCTAGTGGAGCACCAAGGACTCCTTTACCCACCTGCCAGCCCTCCTGCGTGAGAAAGGAAGTCAGTGCCTGGTGGAATATCTCCATCAACCTGGGAGCATACAGTCAACACTACAGACCACATCCCCAAAGCCTGAGGAGGAAAGTTTCAAACACCTCCTGGCGTGCAAGATTTGGCATGACATGAAACTGAGCAAGGTTGGACAATCCCCGCAAGTGCAAAATGTTGCATTACACCACTTTCCCGTGATCAAGGTGGCCAGAAAGTGGTCTGGTGTCAGTTTGTGTGACTGGGCAAGTCTAGAAAGACAGCTTACACGGGGTGTTTCTGGATGGTTCTGGAGAAGCTGGTCCGGGAACCTACAGCAGCAGGAATTGGTGGGGGCCATGGCAATCAAGAGCACTGGGAAAACAATATGCATAGAAAAAGAGCTACACCTATATCCTAGCCGGTTAGATAGTATCCTAAGACAGCTGAGACGACCACTCCAAGCCAAAATCACTGATCTCCCATCGATTCCACTTGATGGCTATGACCCAGGACAGCAGAGATTGCCCTCGGTGGATTTCAGACACTGTGAAAACCTTTGGGGGCGAACGATGATTCATGGTCCTCCAGCTAAATCACTGCTGGTTTGAAACTCCTAGCTTCAGGCTAGTCATGCAATGCACAACGACTGGTTTCCGACTATAAATTTTTAACAGAAAATGAAGAAGGTGCACATGAACGAAAGGATGAAGCTAAGGCGTAGAGAAGGAAAGAGTTTGACAAAGAGGGCAGAGAGCGAGAGAGAGAGAGAGAAGAGAGAGAGAGAGAGAGAGAGAGAGAGAGAGAGAGAGAGAGAGAGAGAGAGTTAGAGAGACACAGAGAGATACAGGGAGAGATACAGAGGGTAAAAATAGTCATTCGTTGCATTCTACTTCTGGGGAGCTCACGCCCAGCTGAGCCCTATTCAGCAGGTTCACCAGTCAAGGAAAGAGCTTTCTGGGGTGACAGGAGATTCTGGGACATCCTGAGCCTTCTACTTCCATGAAGGAATCCCACGCTTCGTTCAGACTACGGGATTCCTGGTGGTTCAGCCCCATCCGCAGTATGGGCCAGGTTATTTAAGGTTTTTTATTTTATTGAAACCTACTATTTGTATTGCTATCCATGACAAGTGTGCCTGTGCACTGTTGGCTTCATCCCAAAGACCTCAGAGACCCTTGATCAGAATCGCCGTTCACATAGTTAAGAGTCCGCTGACATCATAAGGGCGGTGTTACGCACCCGAACAACCGGGGCCTGATTTATCAGAGTCCCCTTTCAGCCCGCGAGAGTCCATTGATGTCATGAAGGGGAGGTTCTACACACCGTACACCTGTGGACAGATGGACCAGAGTCGCCATTCTTGCAGGGACAATCCTCTGACAACATCAGGGGGCGGTCTCAAAGCCGGACATCCGGTGGCATACTTCTCGGGGACCAATTTCACGCAGGGACAGGTGCCTTTTAGGTCCCAACGAGGGCTCTTCCGGTCAACGGGTGTCCCCCCCAAATGTGTCCCCCCTGGGCACTTCCTGTTACCATCCTTCTCTCGGGCCCAGTCCTGCCGGGTCTGTTTTCATGTATCTGATTGGCATTCGCCTTTGTTGCCAGGGCTGCCTGACGTTTGAGCTCAAGTGCGGGTGGTTCTAGGGCCTTGAAGATACGTCTGGCTTCGCAGTCGGGCTCACACACCCTCATGAAGCGCTCCCGGCCCGGCAGTGGCACCGGGAAAACCTTCCCACTAGCAGCGTGCGTGAGAACTATGGTTCCGGGTGCTTTCGTGGGGCCCGGCTCTCTGAGCCTCCCCAGCTCGGGCCACTGTTTCTTCACAGAGCCTGCTGCTGTCCACCTGTAGAGAGCAGACGGGCTGGGGTGAAAGTGGTGTCCTCGGCCTGGGAGGGGGCAGACCTAAGGCTGCAAGCGATTTCCCGAGCTGTTTTAGTCCCCAGAACCTTTAGGCCACCGTCCGCTACCCGAGGTAGTCCCGCTCTAAGCGGTCCGGGCAGTGGCCCACACCCGCTTCCCAAGGTTCCTGCGTTGACACAGGGACCTCAAGAGATCTACGTGAAGGAGGCCACTGCCTCATAGGCCCATGCTGCTCAGAGAGCTCACGGATCTGGAGGCTCCTTTGAGCTTTCGAAGCCTGTGACTATTCTCCACCTGGGGGTCCTTGCCATCAGGGGACCCCACCACCAGCCAGGAGAGGGCAGGCGCAGATAAAGACAAAAAGCCCCGCCTTGCGTCCCCGCCCAAATCCGACAGGCCCCGCCCATCACACCCTGGCAACACGTAAGCAGTCCCCTAATGCTGTGCCTCGGCTCTTAGATTACATGTCCACAGAGAGTCCTGTGCTCTTGGGCCAAGCATCACCCATGTAGCCCACTCAGTGCCAGCTCCGGGGCTCCTAGGGGACCCCAGGCTCTTGGGCTCTTGCCCTCAGGCAGCCCTTGTTTTCCACCTGCTTCTGCCTGCCAGCTAGTTCATCCCAGCGAGGCTGGCGGTTGACTTGGCCGGCTTTGCACAAGCTGCACTTACCACTTTGAGGAAGGTGTACTTGACCCTTCCGGGTTCCCTCATGCAAACTCACCTGGATGACATAGCATGCTGCTTTGGGCTGTCTTCTTCACCGTGCCGAGCAAAGAACTCAAGAAAGCTCATAGGCATTCCCAGGACTCTTCTGTCCGTTGCTCCCGACTTTAGTGCGTGCCGGCAAAGCTACCGCGGCGCACCTCAGAACGCAGTCGCCAAAGGTGATCCCCCAGGCCTTTACCCTGACAAGATTTTTAAGCCCTGGGCTCCTGCAGCCAAAGGCTGACCGAACGGTTTGCTGAGTGGGGCCAGTGTCCGCACTTGGCTAGCCTAATTCAGACTCACTCCCTGCCTGCCTGATCTCCTTCCCACAAGACCTTGTGCTGCCTGCAGACTAGAGGTCCCCAACTCCCTCTAGGTTCCTCCCTACCCACCTAGTGGAGCACCAAGGACTCCTTTACCCACCTGCCAGCCCTCCTGCGTGAGAAAGGAAGTCAGTGCCTGGTGGAATATCTCCATCAACCTGGGAGCATACAGTCAACACTACAGACCACATCCCCAAAGCCTGAGGAGGAAAGTTTCAAACACCTCCTGGCGTGCAAGATTTGGCATGACATGAAACTGAGCAAGGTTGGACAATCCCCGCAAGTGCAAAATGTTGCATTACACCACTTTCCCGTGAGCAAGGTGGCCAGAAAGTGGTCTGGTGTCAGTTTGTGTGACTGGGCAAGTCTAGAAAGACAGCTTACACGGGGTGTTTCTGGATGGTTCTGGAGAAGCTGGTCCGGGAACCTACAGCAGCAGGAATTGGTGGGGGCCTTGGCAATCAAGAGCACTGGGAAAACAATATGCATAGAAAAAGAGCTACACCTATATCCTAGCCGGTCAGATAGTATCCTAAGACAGCTGAGAGGACCACTCCAAACCAAAATCACTGATCTCCCATCGATTCCACTTGATGGCTATGACCCAGCACAGCAGAGATTGCCCTCGGTGGATTTCAGACACTGTGAAAACCTTTGGGGGCGAACTATGTTTCATGGTTCTCCAGCTAAATCACTGCTGGTTTGAAACTCCTAGCTTCAGGCTAGTCATGCAATGCACAACGACAGGCTTCCGACTGTAAATTTTTAACAGAAGATGAAGAAGGTGCACATGAACGAAAGACGAAGCTAAGGCGTAGAGAAGGAAAGAGATTGACAAAGAGGGCAGAGAGAGAGAGAGAGAGAGAGAGAGAGTAGGGAGAGAGAGAGAAGAGAGAGAGAGAGTTAGAGAGACACAGAGAGATACAGGGAGAGATACAGAGGGTAAAAAATAGTCATTCGTTGCATTCTACTTCTGGGGAGCTCACGCCCAGCTGAGCCCTATACAGCAGGTTCACCAGTCAAGGAAAGAGCTCACTGGGGCGACAGGAGATTCTGGGACATCCTGAGCCTTCTACTTCCTTGAAGGCATCCCCAGCTTCGTTCAGACTACGGGATTTCTGGTGGGTCTGCCCCATCCGCAGTATGGGCCAGGTTATTTAAGGTTTTTTATTTAATTGAAACCTACTATTTGTATTGTTATCCATGACAGGTGTGTCTGTGCACTGTTGGCTTCATCCCAAAGACCTCAGAGACCCTTGATCAGAATCGCCGTTCACATAGTTAAGAGTCCGCTGACATCATAAGGGCGGTGCTACGCACCCGAACAACCGGGGCCTGATTTATCAGAGTCCCCTTTCAGCCCGCGAGAGTCCATTGATGTCATGAAGGGGAGGTACTACACACCGTACACCTGTGGACAGATGGACCAGAGTCGCCATTCTTGCAGGGACAGTCCTCTGACAACATCAGGGGGCGGTCTCAAAGCCGGACATCCGGTGGCATACTTCTCGGGGACCAATTTCACGCAGGGACTGGTGCCTTTTAGGTCCCAACGAGGGCTCTTCCGGTCAACAGGTGTCCCCCCCAAATGTGTCCCCCCCTGGGCACTTCCTGTTACCATCCTTCTCTCGGGCCCAGTCCTGCCGGGTCTGTTTTCATGTATCTGATTGGCATTCGCCTTTGTTGCCAGGGCTGCCTGACGTTTGAGCTCAAGTGCGGGTGGTTCTAGGGCCTTGAAGGCAACGTCTGGCTTCGCAGTCGGGCTCACACACCCCCATGAAGCGCTCCCGGCCCGGCAGTGGCACCGGGAAAACCTTCCCACTAGCAGCGTGCGTGAGAACTATGGTTCCGGGCTCCTTCGTGGGGCCCGGCTCTCTGAGCCTCCCCAGCTCGGGCCACGGTTTCTTCACAGAGCCTGCTGCTGTCCACCTGTAGAGAGCAGACGGGCTGGGGTGAAAGTGGTGTCCTCGGCCTGGGAGGGGGCAGGCCTAAGGCTGAAAGTGATTTCCCGGGCTTTTTGGTCCCCAGAACCTTTAGGCCACCGTCCGCTACCCGAGGTAGTCCCGCTCTAAGCGGTCCGGACAGTCTCCCACACCCGCTTCCCAAGGTTCCTGCATTGACACAGGGACCTCAAGAGATCTACGTGAAGGAGGCCACTGCCTCATAGGCCCATGCTGCTCAGAGAGCTCACGGATCTGGAGGCTCCTTTGAGCTTTCGAAGCCTGTGACTATTCTCCACCTGGGGGTCCTTGCCATCAGGGGACCCCACCACCAGCCAGGAGAGGGCAGGGGCAGATAAAGACGAAAAGCCCCGCCTTGCGTCCCCGCCCAAATCTGACAGGCCCCGCCCATCACGCCCTGGCAACACGTAAGCAGTCCCCTAATGCTGTGCCTCGGCTCTCAGGCTCCATGTCTGTGGGGAGTCCTGTGCTCTTGGGCCAAGCAGCACCCATGTACCCCACTCAGTGCCAGCTCCGGGGCTCCTAGGGGATCCAATGCTCTTGTGCTCTTGTTCTCAGGCAGCTCTTGTTTTCCACCTGCTTCTGCCTGCCAGCTAGTTCATCCCAGCGAGGCCGGCGGTTGACTTGGCCGGCTTTGCACAAGCTGCACTTACCAGTTTGAGGAAGGTGTACTTGACCCTTCCGGGTTCCCTCATGCAAACTCACCTGGATGACATAGCATGCTGCTTTGGGCTGTCTTCTTCACCGTGCCGAGCAAAGAACTCAAGAAACCTCATAGGCATTCCCAGGACTCTTCTGTCCGTTGCTCCCGACTTTAGTGCGTGCCGGCAAAGCTCCCGCGGCGCACCTCAGAACGCAGTCGCCAAAGGTGATCCCGCAGGCCTTTACCCTGACAAGACTTTTAAGCCCTGGGCTCCTGCAGCCAAAGGCTGACCGAACGGTTTGCTGAGTGGGGCCAGTGTCCGCACTTGGCTAGCCTAATTCAGACTCACTCCCTGCCTGCCTGATCCCCTTCCCACAAGACCTTGTGCTGCCTGCAGACTAGAGGTCCCCAACTCCCTCTAGGTTCCTCCCTACCCACCTAGTGGAGCACCAAGGACTCCTTTACCCACCTGCCAGCCCTCCTGCGTGAGAAAGGAAGTCAGTGCCTGGTGGAATATCTCCATCAACCTGGGAGCATACAGTCAACACTACAGACCACATCCCCAAAGCCTGAGGAGGAAAGTTTCAAACACCTCCTGGCGTGCAAGATTTGGCATGACATGAAACTGAGCAAGGTTGGACAATCCCCGCAAGTGCAAAATGTTGCATTACACCACTTTCCCGTGAGCAAGGTGGCCAGAAAGTGGTCTGGTGTCAGTTTGTGTGACTGGGCAAGTCTAGAAAGACAGCTTACACGGGGTGTTTCTGGATGGTTCTGGAGAAGCTGGTCCGGGAACCTACAGCAGCAGGAATTGGTGGGGGCCATGGCAATCAAGAGCACTGGGAAAACAATATGCATAGAAAAAGAGCTACACCTATATCCTAGCCGGTCAGATAGTATCCTAAGACAGCTGAGAGGACCACTCCAAGCCAAAATCACTGATCTCCCATCGATTCCACTTGATGGCTATGACCCAGGACAGCAGAGATTGCCCTCGGTGGATTTCAGACACTGTGAAAACCTTTGGGGGCGAACGATGATTCATGGTCCTCCAGCTAAATCACTGCTGGTTTGAAACTCCTAGCTTCAGGCTAGTCATGCAATGCACAACGACAGGCTTCCGACTGTAAATTTTTAACAGAAGATGAAGAAGGTGCACATGAACGAAAGACGAAGCTAAGGCGTAGAGAAGGAAAGAGATTGACAAAGAGGGCAGAGAGAGAGAGAAAGAGAGAGAGAGAGAGAGAGAGAGAGAGAGAGAGAGAGAGAGAGAGAGAGAGAGACAGAGTAGGGAGAGAGAGAGAAGAGAGAGAGAGTTAGAGAGACAGAGAGATACCGGGAGAGATACAGAGGGTAAAAAATAGTCATTCGTTGCATTCTACTTCTGGGGAGCTCACGCCCAGCTGAGCCCTGTTCAGCAGGTTCACCAGTCAAGGAAAGAGCTCACTGGGGCGACAGGAGATTCTGGCACATCCTGAGCCTTCTACTTCCTTGAAGGCATCCCCCGCTTCGTTCAGACTACGGGATTTCTGGTGGGTCTGCCCCATCCGCAGTATGGGCCAGGTTATTTAAGGTTTTTTATTTAATTGAAACCTACTATTTGTATTGTTATCCATGACAGGTGTGCCTGTGCACTGTTGGCTTCATCCCAAAGACCTCAGAGACCCTTGATCGGAATCGCCGTTCACATAGTTAAGAGTCCGCTGACATTATAAGGGCGGTGCCACGCACCCGAACAACCGGGGCCTGATTTATCAGAGTCCCCTTTCAGCCCGCGAGAGTCCATTGATGTCATGAAGGGGAGGTACTACACACCGTACACCTGTGGACAGATGGACCAGAGTCGCCATTCTTGCAGGGACAGTCCTCTGACAACATCAGGGGGCGGTCTCAAAGCCGGACATCCGGTGGCATACTTCTCGGGGACCAATTTCACGCAGGGACAGGTGCCTTTTAGGTCCCAACGAGGGCTCTTCCGGTCAACGGGTTTCCCCCCCAAATGTGTCCCCCCTGGGCACTTCCTGTTACCATCCTTCTCTCGGGCCCAGTCCAGCCGGGTCTGTTTTCATGTATCTGATTGGCATTCGCCTTTGTTGCCAGGGCTGCCTGACGTTTGAGCTCAAGTGCGGGTGGTTCTAGGGCCTTGAAGGCAACGTCTGGCTTCGCAGTCGGGCTCACACACCCCCATGAAGCGCTCCCGGCCCGGCAGTGGCACCGGGAAAACCTTCCCACTAGCAGCATGCGTGAGAACTATGGTTCCGGGCGCCTTCGTGGGGCCCGGCTCTCTGAGCCTCCCCAGCTCCGGCCACGGGTTCTTCACAGAGCCTGCTGCTGTCCCCCTGTAGAGAGCGGACGGGCTGGGGTGAAAGTGGTGTCCTCGGCCTGGGAGGGGGCAGGCCTAAGGCTGAAAGCGATTTCCCGGGCTTTTTGGTCCCCAGAACCTTTAGGCCACCGTCCGCTACCCGAGGTAGTCCCGCTCTAAGCGGTCCGGACAGTCTCCCACACCCGCTTCCCAAGGTTCCTGCGTTGACACAGGGACCTCAAGAGATCTACGTGAAGGAGGCCACTGCCTCATAGGCCCATGCTGCTCAGAGAGCTCACGGATCTGGAGGCTCCTTTGAGCTTTCGAAGCCTGTGACTATTCTCCACCTGGGGGTCCTTGCCATCAGGGGACCCCACCACCATCCAGGATAGGGCAGGCGCAGATAAAGACAAAAAGCCCCGCCTTGCGTCCCCGCCCAAATCCGACAGGCCCCGCCCATCACGCCCTGGCAACACGTAAGCAGTCCCCTAATGCTGTGCCTCGGCTCTTAGATTACATGTCCACAGAGAGTCCTGTGCTCTTGGGCCAAGCATCACCCATGTACCCCACTCAGTGCCAGCTCCGGGGCTCCTAGGGGACCCCATGCTCTTGTGCTCTTGTTCTCAGGCAGCTCTTGTTTTCCACCTGCTTCTGCCTGCCAGCTAGTTCATCCCAGCGAGGCTGGCGGTTGACTTGGCCGGCTTTGCACAAGCTGCACTTACCACTTTGAGGAAGGTGTACTTGACCCTTCCGGGTTCCCTCATGCAAACTCACCTAGATGACATAGCATGCTGCTTTGGGCTGTCTTCTTCACCGTGCCGAGCAAAGAACTCAAGAAAGCTCATAGGCATTCCCAGGACTCTTCTGTCCGTTGCTCCCGACTTTAGTGCGTGCCGGCAAAGCTCCCGCGGCGCACCTCAGAACGCAGTCGCCAAAGGTGCTCCCGCAGGCCTTTCCCCTGACAAGACTTTCAAGCCCTGGGCTCCTGCAGCCAATGGCTGACCGAACGGTTTGCTGAGTGGGGCCAGTGTCCGCACTTGGCTAGCCTAATTCAGACTCACTCCCTGCCTGCCTGAACCCCTTCCCACAAGACCTTGTGCTGCCTGCAGACTACAGGTCCCCAACTCCCTCTAGGTTCCTCCCTACCCACCTAGTGGAGCACCAAGGACTCCTTTACCCACCTGCCAGCTCTCCTGCGTGAGAAAGGAAGTCAGTGCCTGGTGGAATATCTCCATCAACCTGGGAGCATACAGTCAACACTACAGACCACATCCCCAAAGCCTAAGGAGGAAAGTTTCAAACACCTCCTGGCGTGCAAGATTTGGCATGACATGAAACTGAGCAAGGTGGGACAATCCCCGCAAGTGCAAAATGTTGCATTACACAACTTTCCCGTGATGAAGGTGGCCAGAAAGTGGTCTGGTGTCAGTTTGTGTGACTGGGCAAGTCTAGAAAGACAGCTTACACGGGGTGTTTCTGGATGGTTCTGGAGAAGCTGGTCCGGGAACCTACAGCAGCAGGAATTGGTGGGGGCCATGGCAATCAAGAGCACTGGGAAAACAATATGCATAGAAAAAGAGCTACACCTATATCCTAGCCGGTCAGATAGTATCCTAAGACAGCTGAGAGGACCACTCCAAGCCAAAATCACTGATCTCCCATCGATTCCACTTGATGGCTATGACCCAGGACAGCAGAGATTGCCCTCGGTGGATTTCAGACACTGTGAAAACCTTTGGGGGCGAACGATGTTTCATGGTCCTCCAGCTAAATCACTGCTGGTTTGAAACTCCTAGCTTCAGGCTAGTCATGCAATGCACAACGACAGGCTTCCGACTGTAAATTTTTAACAGAAGATGAAGAAGGTGCACATGAACGAAAGACGAAGCTAAGGCGTAGAGAAGGAAAGAGATTGACAAAGAGGGGAGAGAGAGAGAGAGAGAGAGAGAGAGAGAGAGAGAGAGAGAGAGAGAGAGAGAGAGAGAGAGAGAGAGAGTAGGGAGAGAGAGAGAGAAGAGAGAGAGAGAGAGATTTAGAGAGACAGAGAGATACAGGGAGAGATAGAGTGTAAAAAATAGTCATTCGTTGCATTCTACTTCTGGGGAGCTCATGCCCAGCTGAGCCCTATTCAGCAGGTTCACCAGTCAAGGAAAGAGCTCACTGGGGCGACAGGAGATTCTGGCACATCCTGAGCCTTCTACTTCCTTGAAGGCATTCCCCGCTTCGTTCAGACTACGGGATTTCTGGTGGGTCTGCCCCATCCGCAGTATGGGCCAGGTTATTTAAGGTTTTTTATTTAATTGAAACCTACTATTTGTATTGTTATCCATGACAGGTGTGCCTGTGCACTGTTGGCTTCATCCCAAAGACCTCAGAGACCCTTGATCGGAATCGCCGTTCACATAGTTAAGAGTCCGCTGACATCATAAGGGCGGTGTTACGCACCCGAACAACCGGGGCCTGATTTATCAGAGTCCCCTTTCAGCCCGCGAGAGTCCATTGATGTCATGAAGGGGAGGTACTACACACCGTACACCTGTGGGCAGATGGACCAGAGTCGCCATTCTTGCAGGGACAGTCCTCTGACAACATTAGGGGGCGGTCTCAAAGCCGGACATCCGGTGGCATACTTCTCGGGGACCAATTTCACGCAGGGACAGGTGCCTTTTAGGTCCCAACGAGGGCTCTTCCGGTCAACGGGTGTCCCCCCCAAATGTGTCCCCCCTGGGCACTTCCTGTTACCATCCTTCTCTCGGGCCCAGTCCTGCCGGGTCTGTTTTCATGTATCTGATTGGCATTCGCCTTTGTTGCCAGGGCTGCCTGACGTTTGAGCTCAAGTGAGGTGGTTCTAGGGCCTTGAAGGCAACGTCTGGCTTCGCAGTCGGGCTCACACACCCCCATGAAGCGCTGCCGGCCCGGCAGTGGCACCGGGAAAACCTTCCCACTAGCAGCGTGCGTGAGAACTATGGTTCCGGGCGCCTTCGTGGGGCCCGGCTCTCTGAGCCTCCCCAGCTCCGGCCACGGGTTCTTCACAGAGCCTGCTGCTGTCCCCCTGTAGAGAGCGGACGGGCTGGGGTGAAAGTGGTGTCCTCGGCCTGGGAGGGGGCAGATAAGGCTGAAAGCGATTTCCCGAGCTGTTTTGGTCCCCAGAACCTTTAGGCCACCGTCCGCTACCCGAGGTAGTCCCGCTCTAAGCGGTCCGGACAGTCTCCCACACCCGCTTCCCAAGGTTCCTGCATTGACACAGGGACCTCAAGAGATCTACGTGAAGGAGGCCACTGCCTCATAGGCCCATGCTGCTCAGAGAGCTCACGGATCTGGAGGCTCCTTTGAGCTTTCGAAGTCTGTGACTATTCTCCACCTGGGGGTCCTTGCCATCAGGGGACCCCACCACCAGCCAGGAGAGGGCAGGCGCAGATAAAGACAAAAAGCCCCGCCTTGCGTCCCCGCCCAAATCCGACAGGCCCCGCCCATCACGCCCTGGCAACACGTAAGCAGTCCCCTAATGCTGTGCCTCGGCTCTTAGATTACATGTCCACAGAGAGTCCTGTGCTCTTGGGCCAAGCATCACCCATGTACCCCACTCAGTGCCAGCTCCGGGGCTCCTAGGGGACCCCATGCTCTTGTGCTCTTGTTCTCAGGCAGCTCTTGTTTTCCACCTGCTTCTGCCTGCCAGCTAGTTCATCCCAGCGAGGCTGGCGGTTGACTTGGCCGGCTTTGCACAAGCTGCACTTACCACTTTGAGGAAGGTGTACTTGACCCTTCCGGGTTCCCTCATGCAAACTCACCTGGATGACATAGCATGCTGCTTTGGGCTGTCTTCTTCACCGTGCGAGCAAAGAACTCAAGAAAGCTCATAGGCATTCCCAGGACTCTTCTGTCCGTTGCTCCCGACTTTAGTGCGTGCCGGCAAAGCTCCCGCGGCGCACCTCAGAACGCAGTCGCCAAAGGTGATCCCGCAGGCCTTTACCCTGACAAGACTTTTAAGCCCTGGGCTCCTGCAGCCAAAGGCTGAACGAACGGTTTGCTGAGTGGGGCCAGTGTCCGCACTTGGCTAGCCTAATTCAGACTCACTCCCTGCCTGCCTGATCCCCTTCCCACAAGACCTTGTGCTGCCTGCAGACTACAGGTCCCCAACTCCCTCTAGGTTCCTCCCTACCCACCTAGTGGAGCACCAAGGACTCCTTTACCCACCTGCCAGCTCTCCTGCGTGAGAAAGGAAGTCAGTGCCTGGTGGAATATCTCCATCAACCTGGGAGCATACAGTCAACACTACAGACCACATCCCCATAGCCTGAGGAGGAAAGTTTCAAACACCTCCTGGCGTGCAAGATTTGGCATGACATGAAACTGAGCAAGGTGGGACAATCCCCGCAAGTGCAAAATGTTGCATTACACCACTTTCCCGTGAGCAAGGTGGCCAGAAAGTGGTCTGGTGTCAGTTTGTGTGACTGGGCAAGTCTAGAAAGACAGCTTACACGGGGTGTTTCTGGATGGTTCTGGAGAAGCTGGTCCGGGAACCTACAGCAGCAGGAATTGGTGGGGGCCATGGCAATCAAGAGCACTGGGAAAATAATATGCATAGAAAAAGAGCTACACCTATATCCTAGCCGGTCAGATAGTATCCTAAGACAGCTGAGAGGACCACTCCAAGCCAAAATCACTGATCTCCCATCGATTCCACTTGATGGCTATGACCCAGGACAGCAGAGATTGCCCTCGGTGGATTTCAGACACTGTGAAAACCTTTGGGGGCGAACGATGTTTCATGGTCCTCCAGCTAAATCACTGCTGGTTTGAAACTCCTAGCTTCAGGCTAGTCATGCAATGCACAACGACAGGCTTCCGACTGTAAATTTTTAACAGAAGATGAAGAAGGTGCACATGAACGAAAGACGAAGCTAAGGCGTAGAGAAGGAAAGAGATTGACAAAGAGGGCAGAGAGAGAGAGAGAGAGAGAGAGAGAGAGAGAGAGAGAGAGAGAGAGAGAGAGAGACAGAGTAGGGAGAGAGAGAGAAGAGAGAGAGAGAGAGATTTAGAGAGACAGAGAGATACAGGGAGAGATACAGAGGGTAAAAAATAGTCATTCGTTGCATTCTACTTCTGGGGAGCTCACGCCCAGCTGAGCCCTATTCAGCAGGTTCACCAGTCAAGGAAAGAGCTCACTGGGGCGACAGGAGATTCTGGCACATCCTGAGCCTTCTACTTCCTTGAAGGCATTCCCCGCTTCGTTCAGACTACGGGATTTCTGGTGGGTCTGCCCCATCCGCAGTATGGGCCAGGTTATTTAAGGTTTTTTATTTAATTGAAACCTACTATTTGTATTGTTATCCATGACAGGTGTGCCTGTGCACTGTTGGCTTCATCCCAAAGACCTCAGAGACCCTTGATCGGAATCGCCGTTCACATAGTTAAGAGTCCGCTGACATCATAAGGGCGGTGCCACGCACCCGAACAACCGGGGCCTGATTTATCAGAGTCCCCTTTCAGCCCGCGAGAGTCCATTGATGTCATGAAGGGGAGGTACTACACACCGTACACCTGTGGACAGATGGACCAGAGTCGCCATTCTTGCAGGGACAGTCCTCTGACAACATTAGGGGGCGGTCTCAAAGCCGGACATCCGGTGGCATACTTCTCGGGGACCAATTTCACGCAGGGACAGGTGCCTTTTAGGTCCCAACGAGGGCTCTTCCGGTCAACGGGTGTCCCCCCCAAATGTGTCCCCCCTGGGCACTTCCTGTTACCATCCTTCTCTCGGGCCCAGTCCTGCCGGGTCTGTTTTCATGTATCTGATTGGCATTCGCCTTTGTTGCCAGGGCTGCCTGACGTTTGAGCTCAAGTGCGGGTGGTTCTAGGGCCTTGAAGGCAACGTCTGGCTTCGCAGTCGGGCTCACACACCCCCATGAAGCGCTGCCGGCCCGGCAGTGGCACCGGGAAAACCTTCCCACTAGCAGCGTGCGTGAGAACTATGGTTCCGGGCGCCTTCGTGGGGCCCGGCTCTCTGAGCCTCCCCAGCTCGGGCCACGGGTTCTTCACAGAGCCTGCTGCTGTCCCCCTGTAGAGAGCGGACGGGCTGGGGTGAAAGTGGTGTCCTCGGCCTGGGAGGGGGCAGACCTAAGGCTGAAAGCGATTTCCCGAGCTGTTTTGGTCCCCAGAACCTTTAGGCCACCGTCCGCTACCCGAGGTAGTCCCGCTCTAAGCGGTCCGGACAGTCTCCCACACCCGCTTCCCAAGGTTCCTGCGTTGACACAGGGACCTCAAGAGATCTACGTGAAGGAGGCCACTGCCTCATAGGCCCATGCTGCTCAGAGAGCTCACGGATCTGGAGGCTCCTTTGAGCTTTGGAAGCCCCTGCGTACTCTCCACCTGGGGGTCCTTGCCATCAGGGGACCCCACCACCAGCCAGGAGAGGGCAGGCGCAGATAAAGACAAAAAGCCCCGCCTTGCGTCCCCGCCCAAATCCGACAGGCCCCGCCCATCACGCCCTGGCAACACGTAAGCAGTCCCCTAATGCTGTGCCTCGGCTCTTAGATTACATGTCCACAGAGAGTCCTGTGCTCTTGGGCCAAGCATCACCCATGTACCCCACTCAGTGCCAGCTCCGGGGCTCCTAGGGGACCCCAGGCTCTTGGGCTCTTGCCCTCAGGCAGCCCTTGTTTTCCACCTGCTTCTGCCTGCCAGCTAGTTCATCCCAGCGAGGCTGGCGGTTGACTTGGCCGGCTTTGCACAAGCTGCACTTACCACTTTGAGGAAGGTGTACTTGACCCTTCCGGGTTCCCTCATGCAAACTCACCTGGATGACATAGCATGCTGCTTTGGGCTGTCTTCTTCACCGTGCCGAGCAAAGAACTCAAGAAAGCTCATAAGCATTCCCAGGACTCTTCTGTCCGTTGCTCCCGACTTTAGTGCATGCCGGCAAAGCTCCCGCGGCGCACCTCAGAACGCAGTCGCCAAAGGTGATCCCGCAGGCCTTTACCCTGACAAGACTTTCAAGCCCTGGGCTCCTGCAGCCAAAGGCTGACCGAACGGTTTGCTGAGTGGGGCCAGTGTCCGCACTTGGCTAGCCTAATTCAGACTCACTCCCTGCCTGCCTGATCCCCTTCCCACAAGACCTTGTGCTGCCTGCAGACTAGAGGTCCCCAACTCCCTCTAGGTTCCTCCCTACCCACCTAGTGGAGCACCAAGGACTCCTTCACCCACCTGCCAGCCCTCCTGCGTGAGAAAGGAAGTCAGAGCCTGGTGGAATATCTCCATCAACCTGGGAGCATACAGTCAACACTACAGACCACATCCCCAAAGCCTGAGGAGGAAAGTTTCAAACACCTCCTGGCGTGCAAGATTTGGCATGACATGAAACTGAGCAAGGTGGGACAATCCCCGCAAATGCAAAATGTTGCATTACACCACTTTCCCGTGATCAAGGTGGCCAGAAAGTGGTCTGGTGTCAGTTTGTGTGACTGGGCAAGTCTAGAAAGACAGCTTACACGGGGTGTTTCTGGATGGTTCTGGAGAAGCTGGTCCGGGAACCTACAGCAGCAGGAATTGGTGGGGGCCATGGCAATCAAGAGCACTGGGAAAACAATATGCATAGAAAAAGAGCTACACCTATATCCTAGCCGGTCAGATAGTATCCTAAGACAGCTGAGAGGACCACTCCAAGCCAAAATCACTGATCTCCCATCGATTCCACTTGATGGCTATGACCCAGGACAGCAGAGATTGCCCTCGGTGGATTTCAGACACTGTGAAAACCTTTGGGGGCGAACGATGTTTCATGGTCCTCCAGCTAAATCACTGCTGGTTTGAAACTCCTAGCTTCAGGCTAGTCATGCAATGCACAACGACAGGCTTCCGACTGTAAATTTTTGACAGAAGATGAAGAAGGTGCACATGAACGAAAGACGAAGCTAAGGCGTAGAGAAGGAAAGAGATTGACAAAGAGGGCAGAGAGAGAGAGAGAGAGAGAGAGAGAGAGAGAGAGAGAGAGAGAGAGAGAGAGAGAGAGAGAGAGAGTAGGGAGAGAGAGAGAAGAGAGAGAGAGAGAGTTAGAGAGACAGAGAGATACAGGGAGAGATACAGAGGGTAAAAAATAGTCATTCGTTGCATTCTACTTCTGGGGAGCTCACGCCCAGCTGAGCCCTATTCAGCAGGTTCACCAGTCAAGGAAAGAGCTCACTGGGGCGACAGGAGATTCTGGCACATCCTGAGCCTTCTACTTCCTTGAAGGCATTCCCCGCTTCGTTCAGACTACGGGATTTCTGGTGGGTCTGCCCCATCCGCAGTATGGGCCAGGTTATTTAAGGTTTTTTATTTAATTGAAACCTACTATTTGTATTGTTATCCATGACAGGTGTGCCTGTGCACTGTTGGCTTCATCCCAAAGACCTCAGAGACCCTTGATCGGAATCGCCGTTCACATAGTTAATTGTCCGCTGACATCATAAGGGCGGTGCCACGCACCCGAACAACCGGGGCCTGATTTATCAGAGTCCCCTTTCAGCCCGCGAGAGTCCATTGATGTCATGAAGGGGAGGTACTACACACCGTACACCTGTGGACAGATGTACCAGAGTCGCCATTCTTGCAGGGACAGTCCTCTGACAACATTAGGGGGCGGTCTCAAAGCCGGACATCCGGTGGCATACTTCTCGGGGACCAATTTCACGCAGGGACAGGTGCCTTTTAGGTCCCAACGAGGGCTCTTCCGGTCAACGGGTGTCCCCCCCAAATGTGTCCCTCCTGGGCACTTCCTGTTACCATCCTTCTCTCGGGCCCAGTCCTGCCGGGTCTGTTTTCATGTATCTGATTGGCATTCGCCTTTGTTGCCAGGGCTGCCTGACGTTTGAGCTCAAGTGCGGGTGGTTCTAGGGCCTTGAAGGCAACGTCTGGCTTCGCAGTCGGGCTCACACACCCCCATGAAGCGCTGCCGGCCCGGCAGTGGCACCAGGAAAACCTTCCCACTAGCAGCGTGCGTGAGAACTATGGTTCCGGGCGCCTTCGTGGGGCCCGGCTCTCTGAGCCTCCCCAGCTCGGGCCACGGGTTCTTCACAGAGCCTGCTGCTGTCCCCCTGTAGAGAGAGGACGGGCTGGGGTGAAAGTGGTGTCCTCGGCCTGGGAGGGGGCAGGCCTAAGGCTGAAAGCGATTTCCCGAGCTGTTTTAGTCCCCAGAACCTTTAGGCCACCGTCCGCTACCCGAGGTAGTCCCGCTCTAAGCGGTCCGGACAGTCTCCCACACCCGCTTCCCAAGGTTCCTGCGTTGACACAGGGACCTCAAGAGATCTACGTGAAGGAGGCCACTGCCTCATAGGCCCATGCTGCTCAGAGAGCTCACGGATCTGGAGGCTCCTTTGAGCTTTCGAAGCCTGTGACTATTCTCCACCTGGGGGTCCTTGCCATCAGGGGACCCCACCACCAGCCAGGAGAGGGCAGGCGCAGATAAAGACAAAAAGCCCCGCCTTGCGTCCCCGCCCAAATCCGACAGGCCCCGCCCATCACGCCCTGGCAACACGTAAGCAGTCCCCTAATGCTGTGCCTCGGCTCTTAGATTACATGTCCACAGAGAGTCCTGTGCTCTTGGGCCAAGCATCACCCATGTACCCCACTCAGTGCCAGCTCCGGGGCTCCTAGGGGACCCCATGCTCTTGTGCTCTTGTTCTCAGGCAGCTCTTGTTTTCCACCTGCTTCTGCCTGCCAGCTAGTTCATCCCAGCGAGGCTGGCGGTTGACTTGGCCGGCTTTGCACAAGCTGCACTTACCACTTTGAGGAAGGTGTACTTGACCCTTCCGGGTTCCCTCATGCAAACTCACCTGGATGACATAGCATGCTGCTTTGGGCTGTCTTCTTCACCGTGCGAGCAAAGAACTCAAGAAAGCTCATAGGCATTCCCAGGACTCTTCTGTCCGTTGCTCCCGACTTTAGTGCGTGCCGGCAAAGCTCCCGCGGCGCACCTCAGAACGCAGTCGCCAAAGGTGATCCCGCAGGCCTTTACCCTGACAAGACTTTTAAGCCCTGGGCTCCTGCAGCCAAAGGCTGACCGAACGGTTTGCTGAGTGGGGCCAGTGTCCGCACTTGGCTAGCCTAATTCAGACTCACTCCCTGCCTGCCTGATCCCCTTCCCACAAGACCTTGTGCTGCCTGCAGACTAGAGGTCCCCAACTCCCTCTAGGTTCCTCCCTACCCACCTAGTGGAGCACCAAGGACTCCTTTACCCACCTGCCAGCCCTCCTGCGTGAGAAAGGAAGTCAGTGCCTGGTGGAATATCTCCATCAACCTGGGAGCATACAGTCAACACTACAGACCACATCCCCAAAGCCTGAGGAGGAAAGTTTCAAACACCTCCTGGCGTGCAAGATTTGGCATGACATGAAACTGAGCAAGGTGGGACAATCCCCGCAAGTGCAAAATGTTGCATTACACCACTTTCCCGTGATCAAGGTGGCCAGAAAGTGGTCTGGTGTCAGTTTGTGTGACTGGGCAAGTCTAGAAAGACAGCTTACACGGGGTGTTTCTGGATGGTTCTGGAGAAGCTGGTCCGGGAACCTACAGCAGCAGGAATTGGTGGGGGCCATGGCAATCAAGAGCACTGGGAAAACAATATGCATAGAAAAAGAGCTACACCTATATCCTAGCCGGTCAGATAGTATCCTAAGACAGCTGAGAGGACCACTCCAAGCCAAAATCACTGATCTCCCATCGATTCCACTTGATGGCTATGACCCAGGACAGCAGAGATTGCCCTCGGTGGATTTCAGACACTGTGAAAACCTTTGGGGGCGAACGATGTTTCATGGTCCTCCAGCTAAATCACTGCTGGTTTGAAACTCCTAGCTTCAGGCTAGTCATGCAATGCACAACGACAGGCTTCCGACTGTAAATTTTTAACAGAAGATGAAGAAGATGCACATGAACGAAAGACGAAGCTAAGGCGTAGAGAAGGAAAGAGATTGACAAAGAGGGCAGAGAGAGAGAGAGAGAGAGAGAGAGAGTAGGGAGAGAGAGAGAAGAGAGAGAGAGAGAGTTAGAGAGACAGAGAGATACAGGGAGAGATACAGAGGGTAAAAAATAGTCATTCGTTGCATTCTACTTCTGGGGAGCTCACGCCCAGCTGAGCCCTATTCAGCAGGTTCACCAGTCAAGGAAAGAGCTCACTGGGGCGACAGGAGATTCTGGCACATCCTGAGCCTTCTACTTCCTTGAAGGCATTCCCCGCTTCGTTCAGACTACGGGATTTCTGGTGGGTCTGCCCCATCCGCAGTATGGGCCAGGTTATTTAAGGTTTTTTATTTAATTGAAACCTACTATTTGTATTGTTATCCATGACAGGTGTGCCTGTGCACTGTTGGCTTCATCCCAAAGACCTCAGAGACCCTTGATCGGAATCGCCGTTCACATAGTTAAGAGTCCGCTGACATCATAAGGGCGGTGCCACGCACCCGAACAACCGGGGCCTGATTTATCAGAGTCCCCTTTCAGCCCGCGAGAGTCCATTGATGTCATGAAGGGGAGGTACTACACACCGTACACCTGTGGACAGATGGACCAGAGTCGCCATTCTTGCAGGGACAGTCCTCTGACAACATTAGGGGGCGGTCTCAAAGCCGGACATCCGGTGGCATACTTCTCGGGGACCAATTTCACGCAGGGACAGGTGCCTTTTAGGTCCCAACGAGGGCTCTTCCGGTCAACGGGTGTCCCCCCCAAATGTGTCCCCCTGGGCACTTCCTGTTACCATCCTTCTCTCGGGCCCAGTCCTGCCGGGTCTGTTTTCATGTATCTGATTGGCATTCGCCTTTGTTGCCAGGGCTGCCTGACGTTTGAGCTCAAGTGCGGGTGGTTCTAGGGCCTTGAAGGCAACGTCTGGCTTCGCAGTCGGGCTCACACACCCCCATGAAGCGCTGCCGGCCCGGCAGTGGCACCAGGAAAACCTTCCCACTAGCAGCGTGCGTGAGAACTATGGTTCCGGGCGCCTTCGTGGGGCCCGGCTCTCTGAGCCTCCCCAGCTCGGGCCACGGGTTCTTCACAGAGACTGCTGCTGTCCCCCTGTAGAGAGCGGACGGGCTGGGGTGAAAGTGGTGTCCTCGGCCTGGGAGGGGGCAGGCCTAAGGCTGAAAGCGATTTCCCGGGCTTTTTGGTCCCCAGAACCTTTAGGCCACCGTCCGCTACCCGAGGTAGTCCCGCTCTAAGCGGTCCGGACAGTCTCCCACACCCGCTTCCCAAGGTTCCTGCGTTGACACAGGGACCTCAAGAGATCTACGTGAAGGAGGCCACTGCCTCATAGGCCCATGCTGCTCAGAGAGCTCACGGATCTGGAGGCTCCTTTGAGCTTTCGAAGCCTGTGACTATTCTCCACCTGGGGGTCCTTGCCATCAGGGGACCCCACCACCAGCCAGGATAGGGCAGGCGCAGATAAAGACAAAAAGCCCCGCCTTGCGTCCCCGCCCAAATCCGACAGGCCCCGCCCATCACGCCCTGGCAACACGTAAGCAGTCCCCTAATGCTGTGCCTCGGCTCTTAGATTACATGTCCACAGAGAGTCCTGTGCTCTTGGGCCAAGCATCACCCATGTACCCCACTCAGTGCCAGCTCCGGGGCTCCTAGGGGACCCCATGCTCTTGTGCTCTTGTTCTCAGGCAGCTCTTGTTTTCCACCTGCTTCTGCCTGCCAGCTAGTTCATCCCAGCGAGGCTGGCGGTTGACTTGGCCGGCTTTGCACAAGCTGCACTTACCACTTTGAGGAAGGTGTACTTGACCCTTCCGGGTTCCCTCATGCAAACTCACCTGGATGACATAGCATGCTGCTTTGGGCTGTCTTCTTCACCGTGCGAGCAAAGAACTCAAGAAAGCTCATAGGCATTCCCAGGACTCTTCTGTCCGTTGCTCCCGACTTTAGTGCGTGCCGGCAAAGCTCCCGCGGCGCACCTCAGAACGCAGTCGCCAAAGGTGATCCCGCAGGCCTTTACCCTGACAAGACTTTTAAGCCCTGGGCTCCTGCAGCCAAAGGCTGACCGAACGGTTTGCTGAGTGGGGCCAGTGTCCGCACTTGGCTAGCCTAATTCAGACTCACTCCCTGCCTGCCTGATCCCCTTCCCACAAGACCTTGTGCTGCCTGCAGACTAGAGGTCCCCAACTCCCTCTAGGTTCCTCCCTACCCACCTAGTGGAGCACCAAGGACTCCTTTACCCACCTGCCAGCCCTCCTGCGTGAGAAAGGAAGTCAGTGCCTGGTGGAATATCTCCATCAACCTGGGAGCATACAGTCAACACTACAGACCACATCCCCAAAGCCTGAGGAGGAAAGTTTCAAACACCTCCTGGCGTGCAAGATTTGGCATGACATGAAACTGAGCAAGGTGGGACAATCCCCGCAAGTGCAAAATGTTGCATTACACCACTTTCCCGTGATCAAGGTGGCCAGAAAGTGGTCTGGTGTCAGTTTGTGTGACTGGGCAAGTCTAGAAAGACAGCTTACACGGGGTGTTTCTGGATGGTTCTGGAGAAGCTGGTCCGGGAACCTACAGCAGCAGGAATTGGTGGGGGCCATGGCAATCAAGAGCACTGGGAAAACAATATGCATAGAAAAAGAGCTACACCTATATCCTAGCCGGTCAGATAGTATCCTAAGACAGCTGAGAGGACCACTCCAAGCCAAAATCACTGATCTCCCATCGATTCCACTTGATGGCTATGACCCAGGACAGCAGAGATTGCCCTCGGTGGATTTCAGACACTGTGAAAACCTTTGGGGGCGAACGATGTTTCATGGTCCTCCAGCTAAATCACTGCTGGTTTGAAACTCCTAGCTTCAGGCTAGTCATGCAATGCACAACGACAGGCTTCCGACTGTAAATTTTTAACAGAAGATGAAGAAGGTGCACATGAACGAAAGACGAAGCTAAGGCGTAGAGAAGGAAAGAGATTGACAAAGAGGGCAGAGAGAGAGAGAGAGAGAGAGAGAGAGAGAGAGAGAGAGAGAGAGAGAGAGCAGGGAGAGAGAGAGAAGAGAGAGAGAGAGAGAGTTAGAGAGACAGAGAGATACAGGGAGAGATACAGAGGGTAAAAAATAGTCATTCGTTGCATTCTACTTCTGGGGAGCTCACGCCCAGCTGAGCCCTATTCAGCAGGTTCACCAGTCAAGGAAAGAGCTCACTGGGGCGACAGGAGATTCTGGCACATCCTGAGCCTTCTACTTCCTTGAAGGCATTCCCCGCTTCGTTCAGACTACGGGATTTCTGGTGGGTCTGCCCCATCCGCAGTATGGGCCAGGTTATTTAAGGTTTTTTATTTAATTGAAACCTACTATTTGTATTGTTATCCATGACAGGTGTGCCTGTGCACTGTTGGCTTCATCCCAAAGACCTCAGAGACCCTTGATCGGAATCGCCGTTCACATAGTTAAGAGTCCGCTGACATCATAAGGGCGGTGCCACGCACCCGAACAACCGGGGCCTGATTTATCAGAGTCCCCTTTCAGCCCGCGAGAGTCCATTGATGTCATGAAGGGGAGGTACTACACACCGTACACCTGTGGACAGATGGACCAGAGTCGCCATTCTTGCAGGGACAGTCCTCTGACAACATTAGGGGGCGGTCTCAAAGCCGGACATCCGGTGGCATACTTCTCGGGGACCAATTTCACGCAGGGACAGGTGCCTTTTAGGTCCCAACGAGGGCTCTTCCGGTCAACGGGTGTCCCCCCCAAATGTGTCCCCCCTGGGCACTTCCTGTTACCATCCTTCTCTCGGGCCCAGTCCTGCCGGGTCTGTTTTCATGTATCTGATTGGCATTCGCCTTTGTTGCCAGGGCTGCCTGACGTTTGAGCTCAAGTGCGGGTGGTTCTAGGGCCTTGAAGGCAACGTCTGGCTTCGCAGTCGGGCTCACACACCCCCATGAAGCGCTGCCGGCCCGGCAGTGGCACCGGGAAAACCTTCCCACTAGCAGCGTGCGTGAGAACTATGGTTCCGGGCGCCTTCGTGGGGCCCGGCTCTCTGAGCCTCCCCAGCTCGGGCCACGGGTTCTTCACAGAGCCTGCTGCTGTCCCCCTGTAGAGAGAGGACGGGCTGGGGTGAAAGTGGTGTCCTCGGCCTGGGAGGGGGCAGGCCTAAGGCTGAAAGCGATTTCCCGAGCTGTTTTAGTCCCCAGAACCTTTAGGCCACCGTCCGCTACCCGAGGTAGTCCCGCTCTAAGCGGTCCGGACAGTCTCCCACACCCGCTTCCCAAGGTTCCTGCGTTGACACAGGGACCTCAAGAGATCTACGTGAAGGAGGCCACTGCCTCATAGGCCCATGCTGCTCAGAGAGCTCACGGATCTGGAGGCTCCTTTGAGCTTTCGAAGCCTGTGACTATTCTCCACCTGGGGGTCCTTGCCATCAGGGGACCCCACCACCAGCCAGGAGAGGGCAGGCGCAGATAAAGACAAAAAGCCCCGCCTTGCGTCCCCGCCCAAATCCGACAGGCCCCGCCCATCACGCCCTGGCAACACGTAAGCAGTCCCCTAATGCTGTGCCTCGGCTCTTAGATTACATGTCCACAGAGAGTCCTGTGCTCTTGGGCCAAGCATCACCCATGTACCCCACTCAGTGCCAGCTCCGGGGCTCCTAGGGGACCCCATGCTCTTGTGCTCTTGTTCTCAGGCAGCTCTTGTTTTCCACCTGCTTCTGCCTGCCAGCTAGTTCATCCCAGCGAGGCTGGCGGTTGACTTGGCCGGCTTTGCACAAGCTGCACTTACCACTTTGAGGAAGGTGTACTTGACCCTTCCGGGTTCCCTCATGCAAACTCACCTGGATGACATAGCATGCTGCTTTGGGCTGTCTTCTTCACCGTGCGAGCAAAGAACTCAAGAAAGCTCATAGGCATTCCCAGGACTCTTCTGTCCGTTGCTCCCGACTTTAGTGCGTGCCGGCAAAGCTCCCGCGGCGCACCTCAGAACGCAGTCGCCAAAGGTGATCCCGCAGGCCTTTACCCTGACAAGACTTTTAAGCCCTGGGCTCCTGCAGCCAAAGGCTGACCGAACGGTTTGCTGAGTGGGGCCAGTGTCCGCACTTGGCTAGCCTAATTCAGACTCACTCCCTGCCTGCCTGATCCCCTTCCCACAAGACCTTGTGCTGCCTGCAGACTAGAGGTCCCCAACTCCCTCTAGGTTCCTCCCTACCCACCTAGTGGAGCACCAAGGACTCCTTTACCCACCTGCCAGCCCTCCTGCGTGAGAAAGGAAGTCAGTGCCTGGTGGAATATCTCCATCAACCTGGGAGCATACAGTCAACACTACAGACCACATCCCCAAAGCCTGAGGAGGAAAGTTTCAAACACCTCCTGGCGTGCAAGATTTGGCATGACATGAAACTGAGCAAGGTGGGACAATCCCCGCAAGTGCAAAATGTTGCATTACACCACTTTCCCGTGATCAAGGTGGCCAGAAAGTGGTCTGGTGTCAGTTTGTGTGACTGGGCAAGTCTAGAAAGACAGCTTACACGGGGTGTTTCTGGATGGTTCTGGAGAAGCTGGTCCGGGAACCTACAGCAGCAGGAATTGGTGGGGGCCATGGCAATCAAGAGCACTGGGAAAACAATATGCATAGAAAAAGAGCTACACCTATATCCTAGCCGGTCAGATAGTATCCTAAGACAGCTGAGAGGACCACTCCAAGCCAAAATCACTGATCTCCCATCGATTCCACTTGATGGCTATGACCCAGGACAGCAGAGATTGCCCTCGGTGGATTTCAGACACTGTGAAAACCTTTGGGGGCGAACGATGTTTCATGGTCCTCCAGCTAAATCACTGCTGGTTTGAAACTCCTAGCTTCAGGCTAGTCATGCAATGCACAACGACAGGCTTCCGACTGTAAATTTTTAACAGAAGATGAAGAAGGTGCACATGAACGAAAGACGAAGCTAAGGCGTAGAGAAGGAAAGAGATTGACAAAGAGGGCAGAGAGAGAGAGAGAGAGAGAGAGAGAGAGAGAGAGAGAGAGAGAGAGAGAGAGACAGAGTAGGGAGAGAGAGAGAAGAGAGAGAGAGAGAGAGTTAGAGAGACAGAGAGATACAGGGAGAGATACAGAGGGTAAAAAATAGTCATTCGTTGCATTCTACTTCTGGGGAGCTCACGCCCAGCTGAGCCCTATTCAGCAGGTTCACCAGTCAAGGAAAGAGCTCACTGGGGCGACAGGAGATTCTGGCACATCCTGAGCCTTCTACTTCCTTGAAGGCATTCCCCGCTTCGTTCAGACTACGGGATTTCTGGTGGGTCTGCCCCATCCGCAGTATGGGCCAGGTTATTTAAGGTTTTTTATTTAATTGAAACCTACTATTTGTATTGTTATCCATGACAGGTGTGCCTGTGCACTGTTGGCTTCATCCCAAAGACCTCAGAGACCCTTGATCGGAATCGCCGTTCACATAGTTAAGAGTCCGCTGACATCATAAGGGCGGTGCCACGCACCCGAACAACCGGGGCCTGATTTATCAGAGTCCCCTTTCAGCCCGCGAGAGTCCATTGATGTCATGAAGGGGAGGTACTACACACCGTACACCTGTGGACAGATGGACCAGAGTCGCCATTCTTGCAGGGACAGTCCTCTGACAACATTAGGGGGCGGTCTCAAAGCCGGACATCCGGTGGCATACTTCTCGGGGACCAATTTCACGCAGGGACAGGTGCCTTTTAGGTCCCAACGAGGGCTCTTCCGGTCAACGGGTGTCCCCCCCAAATGTGTCCCCCCTGGGCACTTCCTGTTACCATCCTTCTCTCGGGCCCAGTCCTGCCGGGTCTGTTTTCATGTATCTGATTGGCATTCGCCTTTGTTGCCAGGGCTGCCTGACGTTTGAGCTCAAGTGCGGGTGGTTCTAGGGCCTTGAAGGCAACGTCTGGCTTCGCAGTCGGGCTCACACACCCCCATGAAGCGCTGCCGGCCCGGCAGTGGCACCGGGAAAACCTTCCCACTAGCAGCGTGCGTGAGAACTATGGTTCCGGGCGCCTTCGTGGGGCCCGGCTCTCTGAGCCTCCCCAGCTCGGGCCACGGGTTCTTCACAGAGCCTGCTGCTGTCCCCCTGTAGAGAGCGGACGGGCTGGGGTGAAAGTGGTGTCCTCGGCCTGGGAGGGGGCAGGCCTAAGGCTGAAAGCGATTTCCCGGGCTTTTTGGTCTCCAGAACCTTTAGGCCACCGTCCGCTACCCGAGGTAGTCCCGCTCTAAGCGGTCCGGACAGTCTCCCACACCCGCTTCCCAAGGTTCCTGCGTTGACACAGGGACCTCAAGAGATCTACGTGAAGGAGGCCACTGCCTCATAGGCCCATGCTGCTCAGAGAGCTCACGGATCTGGAGGCTCCTTTGAGCTTTCGAAGCCTGTGACTATTCTCCACCTGGGGGTCCTTGCCATCAGGGGACCCCACCACCAGCCAGGAGAGGGCAGGCGCAGATAAAGACAAAAAGCCCCGCCTTGCGTCCCCGCCCAAATCCGACAGGCCCCGCCCATCACGCCCTGGCAACACGTAAGCAGTCCCCTAATGCTGTGCCTCGGCTCTTAGATTACATGTCCACAGAGAGTCCTGTGCTCTTGGGCCAAGCATCACCCATGTACCCCACTCAGTGCCAGCTCCGGGGCTCCTAGGGGACCCCATGCTCTTGGGCTCTTGTTCTCAGGCAGCTCTTGTTTTCCACCTGCTTCTGCCTGCCAGCTAGTTCATCCCAGCGAGGCTGGCGGTTGACTTGGCCGGCTTTGCACAAGCTGCACTTACCACTTTGAGGAAGGTGTACTTGACCCTTCCGGGTTCCCTCATGCAAACTCACCTGGATGACATAGCATGCTGCTTTGGGCTGTCTTCTTCACCGTGCGAGCAAAGAACTCAAGAAAGCTCATAGGCATTCCCAGGACTCTTCTGTCCGTTGCTCCCGACTTTAGTGCGTGCCGGCAAAGCTCCCGCGGCGCACCTCAGAACGCAGTCGCCAAAGGTGATCCCGCAGGCCTTTACCCTGACAAGACTTTTAAGCCCTGGGCTCCTGCAGCCAAAGGCTGACCGAACGGTTTGCTGAGTGGGGCCAGTGTCCGCACTTGGCTAGCCTAATTCAGACTCACTCCCTGCCTGCCTGATCCCCTTCCCACAAGACCTTGTGCTGCCTGCAGACTAGAGGTCCCCAACTCCCTCTAGGTTCCTCCCTACCCACCTAGTGGAGCACCAAGGACTCCTTTACCCACCTGCCAGCCCTCCTGCGTGAGAAAGGAAGTCAGTGCCTGGTGGAATATCTCCATCAACCTGGGAGCATACAGTCAACACTACAGACCACATCCCCAAAGCCTGAGGAGGAAAGTTTCAAACACCTCCTGGCGTGCAAGATTTGGCATGACATGAAACTGAGCAAGGTGGGACAATCCCCGCAAGTGCAAAATGTTGCATTACACCACTTTCCCGTGATCAAGGTGGCCAGAAAGTGGTCTGGTGTCAGTTTGTGTGACTGGGCAAGTCTAGAAAGACAGCTTACACGGGGTGTTTCTGGATGGTTCTGGAGAAGCTGGTCCGGGAACCTACAGCAGCAGGAATTGGTGGGGGCCATGGCAATCAAGAGCACTGGGAAAACAATATGCATAGAAAAAGAGCTACACCTATATCCTAGCCGGTCAGATAGTATCCTAAGACAGCTGAGAGGACCACTCCAAGCCAAAATCACTGATCTCCCATCGATTCCACTTGATGGCTATGACCCAGGACAGCAGAGATTGCCCTCGGTGGATTTCAGACACTGTGAAAACCTTTGGGGGCGAACGATGTTTCATGGTCCTCCAGCTAAATCACTGCTGGTTTGAAACTCCTAGCTTCAGGCTAGTCATGCAATGCACAACGACAGGCTTCCGACTGTAAATTTTTAACAGAAGATGAAGAAGGTGCACATGAACGAAAGACGAAGCTAAGGCGTAGAGAAGGAAAGAGATTGACAAAGAGGGCAGAGAGAGAGAGAGAGAGAGAGAGAGAGAGAGAGAGAGAGAGAGAGAGAGAGAGAGAGAGAGAGACAGAGTAGGGAGAGAGAGAGAAGAGAGAGAGAGAGAGAGTTAGAGAGACAGAGAGATACAGGGAGAGATACAGAGGGTAAAAAATAGTCATTCGTTGCATTCTACTTCTGGGGAGCTCACGCCCAGCTGAGCCCTATTCAGCAGGTTCACCAGTCAAGGAAAGAGCTCACTGGGGCGACAGGAGATTCTGGCACATCCTGAGCCTTCTACTTCCTTGAAGGCATTCCCCGCTTCGTTCAGACTACGGGATTTCTGGTGGGTCTGCCCCATCCGCAGTATGGGCCAGGTTATTTAAGGTTTTTTATTTAATTGAAACCTACTATTTGTATTGTTATCCATGACAGGTGTGCCTGTGCACTGTTGGCTTCATCCCAAAGACCTCAGAGACCCTTGATCGGAATCGCCGTTCACATAGTTAAGAGTCCGCTGACATCATAAGGGCGGTGCCACGCACCCGAACAACCGGGGCCTGATTTATCAGAGTCCCCTTTCAGCCCGCGAGAGTCCATTGATGTCATGAAGGGGAGGTACTACACACCGTACACCTGTGGACAGATGGACCAGAGTCGCCATTCTTGCAGGGACAGTCCTCTGACAACATTAGGGGGCGGTCTCAAAGCCGGACATCCGGTGGCATACTTCTCGGGGACCAATTTCACGCAGGGACAGGTGCCTTTTAGGTCCCAACGAGGGCTCTTCCGGTCAACGGGTGTCCCCCCCAAATGTGTCCCCCCTGGGCACTTCCTGTTACCATCCTTCTCTTGGGCCCAGTCCTGCCGGGTCTGTTTTCATGTATCTGATTGGCATTCGCCTTTGTTGCCAGGGCTGCCTGACGTTTGAGCTCAAGTGCGGGTGGTTCTAGGGCCTTGAAGGCAACGTCTGGCTTCGCAGTCGGGCTCACACACCCCCATGAAGCGCTGCCGGCCCGGCAGTGGCACCGGGAAAACCTTCCCACTAGCCGCGTGCGTGAGAACTATGGTTCCGGGCGCCTTCGTGGGGCCCGGCTCTCTGAGCCTCCCCAGCTCGGGCCACGGGTTCTTCACAGAGCCTGCTGCTGTCCCCCTGTAGAGAGAGGACGGGCTGGGGTGAAAGTGGTGTCCTCGGCCTGGGAGGGGGCAGGCCTAAGGCTGAAAGCGATTTCCCGGGCTTTTTGGTCTCCAGAACCTTTAGGCCACCGTCCGCTACCCGAGGTAGTCCCGCTCTAAGCGGTCCGGACAGTCTCCCACACCCGCTTCCCAAGGTTCCTGCGTTGACACAGGGACCTCAAGAGATCTACGTGAAGGAGGCCACTGCCTCATAGGCCCATGCTGCTCAGAGAGCTCACGGATCTGGAGGCTCCTTTGAGCTTTCGAAGCCTGTGACTATTCTCCACCTGGGGGTCCTTGCCATCAGGGGACCCCACCACCAGCCAGGAGAGGGCAGGCGCAGATAAAGACAAAAAGCCCCGCCTTGCGTCCCCGCCCAAATCCGACAGGCCCCGCCCATCACGCCCTGGCAACACGTAAGCAGTCCCCTAATGCTGTGCCTCGGCTCTTAGATTACATGTCCACAGAGAGTCCTGTGCTCTTGGGCCAAGCATCACCCATGTACCCCACTCAGTGCCAGCTCCGGGGCTCCTAGGGGACCCCATGCTCTTGGGCTCTTGTTCTCAGGCAGCTCTTGTTTTCCACCTGCTTCTGCCTGCCAGCTAGTTCATCCCAGCGAGGCTGGCGGTTGACTTGGCCGGCTTTGCACAAGCTGCACTTACCACTTTGAGGAAGGTGTACTTGACCCTTCCGGGTTCCCTCATGCAAACTCACCTGGATGACATAGCATGCTGCTTTGGGCTGTCTTCTTCACCGTGCGAGCAAAGAACTCAAGAAAGCTCATAGGCATTCCCAGGACTCTTCTGTCCGTTGCTCCCGACTTTAGTGCGTGCCGGCAAAGCTCCCGCGGCGCACCTCAGAATGCAGTCGCCAAAGGTGATCCCGCAGGCCTTTACCCTGACAAGACTTTTAAGCCCTGGGCTCCTGCAGCCAAAGGCTGACCGAACGGTTTGCTGAGTGGGGCCAGTGTCCGCACTTGGCTAGCCTAATTCAGACTCACTCCCTGCCTGCCTGATCCCCTTCCCACAAGACCTTGTGCTGCCTGCAGACTAGAGGTCCCCAACTCCCTCTAGGTTCCTCCCTACCCACCTAGTGGAGCACCAAGGACTCCTTTACCCACCTGCCAGCCCTCCTGCGTGAGAAAGGAAGTCAGTGCCTGGTGGAATATCTCCATCAACCTGGGAGCATACAGTCAACACTACAGACCACATCCCCAAAGCCTGAGGAGGAAAGTTTCAAACACCTCCTGGCGTGCAAGATTTGGCATGACATGAAACTGAGCAAGGTGGGACAATCCCCGCAAGTGCAAAATGTTGCATTACACCACTTTCCCGTGATCAAGGTGGCCAGAAAGTGGTCTGGTGTCAGTTTGTGTGACTGGGCAAGTCTTGAAAGACAGCTTACACGGGGTGTTTCTGGATGGTTCTGGAGAAGCTGGTCCGGGAACCTACAGCAGCAGGAATTGGTGGGGGCCATGGCAATCAAGAGCACTGGGAAAACAATATGCATAGAAAAAGAGCTACACCTATATCCTAGCCGGTCAGATAGTATCCTAAGACAGCTGAGAGGACCACTCCAAGCCAAAATCACTGATCTCCCATCGATTCCACTTGATGGCTATGACCCAGGACAGCAGAGATTGCCCTCGGTGGATTTCAGACACTGTGAAAACCTTTGGGGGCGAACGATGTTTCATGGTCCTCCAGCTAAATCACTGCTGGTTTGAAACTCCTAGCTTCAGGCTAGTCATGCAATGCACAACGACAGGCTTCCGACTGTAAATTTTTAACAGAAGATGAAGAAGGTGCACATGAACGAAAGACGAAGCTAAGGCGTAGAGAAGGAAAGAGATTGACAAAGAGGGCAGAGAGAGAGAGAGAGAGAGAGAGAGAGAGAGAGAGAGAGAGAGAGAGAGAGAGAGAGACAGAGTAGGGAAAGAGAGAGAAGAGAGAGAGAGAGAGAGTTAGAGAGACAGAGAGATACAGGGAGAGATACAGAGGGTAAAAAATAGTCATTCGTTGCATTCTACTTCTGGGGAGCTCACGCCCAGCTGAGCCCTATTCAGCAGGTTCACCAGTCAAGGAAAGAGCTCACTGGGGCGACAGGAGATTCTGGCACATCCTGAGCCTTCTACTTCCTTGAAGGCATTCCCCGCTTCGTTCAGACTACGGGATTTCTGGTGGGTCTGCCCCATCCGCAGTATGGGCCAGGTTATTTAAGGTTTTTTATTTAATTGAAACCTACTATTTGTATTGTTATCCATGACAGGTGTGCCTGTGCACTGTTGGCTTCATCCCAAAGACCTCAGAGACCCTTGATCGGAATCGCCGTTCACATAGTTAAGAGTCCGCTGACATCATAAGGGCGGTGCCACGCACCCGAACAACCGGGGCCTGATTTATCAGAGTCCCCTTTCAGCCCGCGAGAGTCCATTGATGTCATGAAGGGGAGGTACTACACACCGTACACCTGTGGACAGATGGACCAGAGTCGCCATTCTTGCAGGGACAGTCCTCTGACAACATTAGGGGGCGGTCTCAAAGCCGGACATCCGGGGGCATCCTTCTCGGGGACCAATTTCACGCAGGGACAGGTGCCTTTTAGGTCCCAACGAGGGCTCTTCCGGTCAACGGGTGTCCCCCCCAAATGTGTCCCCCCTGGGCACTTCCTGTTACCATCCTTCTCTCGGGCCCAGTCCTGCCGGGTCTGTTTTCATGTATCTGATTGGCATTCGCCTTTGTTGCCAGGGCTGCCTGACGTTTGAGCTCAAGTGCGGGTGGTTCTAGGGCCTTGAAGGCAACGTCTGGCTTCGCAGTCGGGCTCACACACCCCCATGAAGCGCTGCCGGCCCGGCAGTGGCACCGGGAAAACCTTCCCACTAGCAGCGTGCGTGAGAACTATGGTTCCGGGCGCCTTCGTGGGGCCCGGCTCTCTGAGCCTCCCCAGCTCGGGCCACGGGTTCTTCACAGAGCCTGCTGCTGTCCCCCTGTAGAGAGCGGACGGGCTGGGGTGAAAGTGGTGTCCTCGGCCTGGGAGGGGGCAGGCCTAAGGCTGAAAGCGATTTCCCGGGCTTTTTGGTCCCCAGAACCTTTAGGCCACCGTCCGCTACCCGAGGTAGTCCCGCTCTAAGCGGTCCGGACAGTCTCCCACACCCGCTTCCCAAGGTTCCTGCGTTGACACAGGGACCTCAAGAGATCTACGTGAAGGAGGCCACTGCCTCATAGGCCCATGCTGCTCAGAGAGCTCACGGATCTGGAGGCTCCTTTGAGCTTTCGAAGCCTGTGACTATTCTCCACCTGGGGGTCCTTGCCATCAGGGGACCCCACCACCAGCCAGGAGAGGGCAGGCGCAGATAAAGACAAAAAGCCCCGCCTTGCGTCCCCGCCCAAATCCGACAGGCCCCGCCCATCACGCCCTGGCAACACGTAAGCAGTCCCCTAATGCTGTGCCTCGGCTCTTAGATTACATGTCCACAGAGAGTCCTGTGCTCTTGGGCCAAGCATCACCCATGTACCCCACTCAGTGCCAGCTCCGGGGCTCCTAGGGGACCCCATGCTCTTGTGCTCTTGTTCTCAGGCAGCTCTTGTTTTCCACCTGCTTCTGCCTGCCAGCTAGTTCATCCCAGCGAGGCTGGCGGTTGACTTGGCCGGCTTTGCACAAGCTGCACTTACCACTTTGAGGAAGGTGTACTTGACCCTTCCGGGTTCCCTCATGCAAACTCACCTGGGTGACATAGCATGCTGCTTTGGGCTGTCTTCTTCACCGTGCGAGCAAAGAACTCAAGAAAGCTCATAGGCATTCCCAGGACTCTTCTGTCCGTTGCTCCCGACTTTAGTGCGTGCCGGCAAAGCTCCCGCGGCGCACCTCAGAACGCAGTCGCCAAAGGTGATCCCGCAGGCCTTTACCCTGACAAGACTTTTAAGCCCTGGGCTCCTGCAGCCAAAGGCTGACCGAACGGTTTGCTGAGTGGGGCCAGTGTCCGCACTTGGCTAGCCTAATTCAGACTCACTCCCTGCCTGCCTGATCCCCTTCCCACAAGACCTTGTGCTGCCTGCAGACTAGAGGTCCCCAACTCCCTCTAGGTTCCTCCCTACCCACCTAGTGGAGCACCAAGGACTCCTTTACCCACCTGCCAGCCCTCCTGCGTGAGAAAGGAAGTCAGTGCCTGGTGGAATATCTCCATCAACCTGGGAGCATACAGTCAACACTACAGACCACATCCCCAAAGCCTGAGGAGGAAAGTTTCAAACACCTCCTGGCGTGCAAGATTTGGCATGACATGAAACTGAGCAAGGTGGGACAATCCCCGCAAGTGCAAAATGTTGCATTACACCACTTTCCCGTGATCAAGGTGGCCAGAAAGTGGTCTGGTGTCAGTTTGTGTGACTGGGCAAGTCTAGAAAGACAGCTTACACGGGGTGTTTCTGGATGGTTCTGGAGAAGCTGGTCCGGGAACCTACAGCAGCAGGAATTGGTGGGGGCCATGGCAATCAAGAGCACTGGGAAAACAATATGCATAGAAAAAGAGCTACACCTATATCCTAGCCGGTCAGATAGTATCCTAAGACAGCTGAGAGGACCACTCCAAGCCAAAATCACTGATCTCCCATCGATTCCACTTGATGGCTATGACCCAGGACAGCAGAGATTGCCCTCGGTGGATTTCAGACACTGTGAAAACCTTTGGGGGCGAACGATGTTTCATGGTCCTCCAGCTAAATCACTGCTGGTTTGAAACTCCTAGCTTCAGGCTAGTCATGCAATGCACAACGACAGGCTTCCGACTGTAAATTTTTAACAGAAGATGAAGAAGGTGCACATGAACGAAAGACGAAGCTAAGGCGTAGAGAAGGAAAGAGATTGACAAAGAGGGCAGAGAGAGAGAGAGAGAGAGAGAGAGAGAGAGAGAGAGAGAGAGAGAGAGAGAGAGAGAGAGAGAGACAGAGTAGGGAGAGAGAGAGAAGAGAGAGAGAGAGAGAGTTAGAGAGACAGAGAGATACAGGGAGAGATACAGAGGGTAAAAAATAGTCATTCGTTGCATTCTACTTCTGGGGAGCTCACGCCCAGCTGAGCCCTATTCAGCAGGTTCACCAGTCAAGGAAAGAGCTCACTGGGGCGACAGGAGATTCTGGCACATCCTGAGCCTTCTACTTCCTTGAAGGCATTCCCCGCTTCGTTCAGACTACGGGATTTCTGGTGGGTCTGCCCCATCCGCAGTATGGGCCAGGTTATTTAAGGTTTTTTATTTAATTGAAACCTACTATTTGTATTGTTATCCATGACAGGTGTGCCTGTGCACTGTTGGCTTCATCCCAAAGACCTCAGAGACCCTTGATCGGAATCGCCGTTCACATAGTTAAGAGTCCGCTGACATCATAAGGGCGGTGCCACGCACCCGAACAACCGGGGCCTGATTTATCAGAGTCCCCTTTCAGCCCGCGAGAGTCCATTGATGTCATGAAGGGGAGGTACTACACACCGTACACCTGTGGACAGATGGACCAGAGTCGCCATTCTTGCAGGGACAGTCCTCTGACAACATTAGGGGGCGGTCTCAAAGCCGGACATCCGGTGGCATACTTCTCGGGGACCAATTTCACGCAGGGACAGGTGCCTTTTAGGTCCCAACGAGGGCTCTTCCGGTCAACGGGTGTCCCCCCCAAATGTGTCCCCCCTGGGCACTTCCTGTTACCATCCTTCTCTCGGGCCCAGTCCTGCCGGGTCTGTTTTCATGTATCTGATTGGCATTCGCCTTTGTTGCCAGGGCTGCCTGACGTTTGAGCTCAAGTGCGGGTGGTTCTAGGGCCTTGAAGGCAACGTCTGGCTTCGCAGTCGGGCTCACACACCCCCATGAAGCGCTGCCGGCCCGGCAGTGGCACCGGGAAAACCTTCCCACTAGCAGCGTGCGTGAGAACTATGGTTCCGGGCGCCTTCGTGGGGCCCGGCTCTCTGAGCCTCCCCAGCTCGGGCCACGGGTTCTTCACAGAGCCTGCTGCTGTCCCCCTGTAGAGAGCGGACGGGCTGGGGTGAAAGTGGTGTCCTCGGCCTGGGAGGGGGCAGGCCTAAGGCTGAAAGCGATTTCCCGGGCTTTTTGGTCTCCAGAACCTTTAGGCCACCGTCCGCTACCCGAGGTAGTCCCGCTCTAAGCGGTCCGGACAGTCTCCCACACCCGCTTCCCAAGGTTCCTGCGTTGACACAGGGACCTCAAGAGATCTACGTGAAGGAGGCCACTGCCTCATAGGCCCATGCTGCTCAGAGAGCTCACGGATATGGAGGCTCCTTTGAGCTTTCGAAGCCTGTGACTATTCTCCACCTGGGGGTCCTTGCCATCAGGGGACCCCACCACCAGCCAGGAGAGGGCAGGCGCAGATAAAGACAAAAAGCCCCGCCTTGCGTCCCCGCCCAAATCCGACAGGCCCCGCCCATCACGCCCTGGCAACACGTAAGCAGTCCCCTAATGCTGTGCCTCGGCTCTTAGATTACATGTCCACAGAGAGTCCTGTGCTCTTGGGCCAAGCAGCACCCATGTACCCCACTCAGTGCCAGCTCCGGGGCTCCTAGGGGACCCCATGCTCTTGGGCTCTTGTTCTCAGGCAGCTCTTGTTTTCCACCTGCTTCTGCCTGCCAGCTAGTTCATCCCAGCGAGGCTGGCGGTTGACTTGGCCGGCTTTGCACAAGCTGCACTTACCACTTTGAGGAAGGTGTACTTGACCCTTCCGGGTTCCCTCATGCAAACTCACCTGGATGACATAGCATGCTGCTTTGGGCTGTCTTCTTCACCGTGCGAGCAAAGAACTCAAGAAAGCTCATAGGCATTCCCAGGACTCTTCTGTCCGTTGCTCCCGACTTTAGTGCGTGCCGGCAAAGCTCCCGCGGCGCACCTCAGAACGCAGTCGCCAAAGGTGATCCCGCAGGCCTTTACCCTGACAAGACTTTTAAGCCCTGGGCTCCTGCAGCCAAAGGCTGACCGAACGGTTTGCTGAGTGGGGCCAGTGTCCGCACTTGGCTAGCCTAATTCAGACTCACTCCCTGCCTGCCTGATCCCCTTCCCACAAGACCTTGTGCTGCCTGCAGACTAGAGGTCCCCAACTCCCTCTAGGTTCCTCCCTACCCACCTAGTGGAGCACCAAGGACTCCTTTACCCACCTGCCAGCCCTCCTGCGTGAGAAAGGAAGTCAGTGCCTGGTGGAATATCTCCATCAACCTGGGAGCATACAGTCAACACTACAGACCACATCCCCAAAGCCTGAGGAGGAAAGTTTCAAACACCTCCTGGCGTGCAAGATTTGGCATGACATGAAACTGAGCAAGGTTGGACAATCCCCGCAAGTGCAAAATGTTGCATTACACCACTTTCCCGTGATCAAGGTGGCCAGAAAGTGGTCTGGTGTCAGTTTGTGTGACTGGGCAAGTCTTGAAAGACAGCTTACACGGGGTGTTTCTGGATGGTTCTGGAGAAGCTGGTCCGGGAACCTACAGCAGCAGGAATTGGTGGGGGCCATGGCAATCAAGAGCACTGGGAAAACAATATGCATAGAAAAAGAGCTACACCTATATCCTAGCCGGTCAGATAGTATCCTAAGACAGCTGAGAGGACCACTCCAAGCCAAAATCACTGATCTCCCATCGATTCCACTTGATGGCTATGACCCAGGACAGCAGAGATTGCCCTCGGTGGATTTCAGACACTGTGAAAACCTTTGGGGGCGAACGATGTTTCATGGTCCTCCAGCTAAATCACTGCTGGTTTGAAACTCCTAGCTTCAGGCTAGTCATGCAATGCACAACGACAGGCTTCCGACTGTAAATTTTTAACAGAAGATGAAGAAGGTGCACATGAACGAAAGACGAAGCTAAGGCGTAGAGAAGGAAAGAGATTGACAAAGAGGGCAGAGAGAGAGAGAGAGAGAGAGAGAGAGAGAGAGAGAGAGAGAGAGAGAGAGAGAGAGACAGAGTAGGGAGAGAGAGAGAAGAGAGAGAGAGAGAGAGTTAGAGAGACAGAGAGATACAGGGAGAGATACAGAGGGTAAAAAATAGTCATTCGTTGCATTCTACTTCTGGGGAGCTCACGCCCAGCTGAGCCCTATTCAGCAGGTTCACCAGTCAAGGAAAGAGCTCACTGGGGCGACAGGAGATTCTGGCACATCCTGAGCCTTCTACTTCCTTGAAGGCATTCCCCGCTTCGTTCAGACTACGGGATTTCTGGTGGGTCTGCCCCATCCGCAGTATGGGCCAGGTTATTTAAGGTTTTTTATTTAATTGAAACCTACTATTTGTATTGTTATCCATGACAGGTGTGCCTGTGCACTGTTGGCTTCATCCCAAAGACCTCAGAGACCCTTGATCGGAATCGCCGTTCACATAGTTAAGAGTCCGCTGACATCATAAGGGCGGTGCCACGCACCCGAACAACCGGGGCCTGATTTATCAGAGTCCCCTTTCAGCCCGCGAGAGTCCATTGATGTCATGAAGGGGAGGTACTACACACCGTACACCTGTGGACAGATGGACCAGAGTCGCCATTCTTGCAGGGACAGTCCTCTGACAACATTAGGGGGCGGTCTCAAAGCCGGACATCCGGGGGCATCCTTCTCGGGGACCAATTTCACGCAGGGACAGGTGCCTTTTAGGTCCCAACGAGGGCTCTTCCGGTCAACGGGTGTCCCCCCCAAATGTGTCCCCCCTGGGCACTTCCTGTTACCATCCTTCTCTCGGGCCCAGTCCTGCCGGGTCTGTTTTCATGTATCTGATTGGCATTCGCCTTTGTTGCCAGGGCTGCCTGACGTTTGAGCTCAAGTGCGGGTGGTTCTAGGGCCTTGAAGGCAACGTCTGGCTTCGCAGTCGGGCTCACACACCCCCATGAAGCGCTGCCGGCCCGGCAGTGGCACCGGGAAAACCTTCCCACTAGCAGCGTGCGTGAGAACTATGGTTCCGGGCGCCTTCGTGGGGCCCGGCTCTCTGAGCCTCCCCAGCTCGGGCCACGGGTTCTTCACAGAGCCTGCTGCTGTCCCCCTGTAGAGAGCGGACGGGCTGGGGTGAAAGTGGTGTCCTCGGCCTGGGAGGGGGCAGGCCTAAGGCTGAAAGCGATTTCCCGGGCTTTTTGGTCCCCAGAACCTTTAGGCCACCGTCCGCTACCCGAGGTAGTCCCGCTCTAAGCGGTCCGGACAGTCTCCCACACCCGCTTCCCAAGGTTCCTGCGTTGACACAGGGACCTCAAGAGATCTACGTGAAGGAGGCCACTGCCTCATAGGCCCATGCTGCTCAGAGAGCTCACGGATCTGGAGGCTCCTTTGAGCTTTCGAAGCCTGTGACTATTCTCCACCTGGGGGTCCTTGCCATCAGGGGACCCCACCACCAGCCAGGAGAGGGCAGGCGCAGATAAAGACAAAAAGCCCCGCCTTGCGTCCCCGCCCAAATCCGACAGGCCCCGCCCATCACGCCCTGGCAACACGTAAGCAGTCCCCTAATGCTGTGCCTCGGCTCTTAGATTACATGTCCACAGAGAGTCCTGTGCTCTTGGGCCAAGCAGCACCCATGTACCCCACTCAGTGCCAGCTCCGGGGCTCCTAGGGGACCCCATGCTCTTGTGCTCTTGTTCTCAGGCAGCTCTTGTTTTCCACCTGCTTCTGCCTGCCAGCTAGTTCATCCCAGCGAGGCTGGCGGTTGACTTGGCCGGCTTTGCACAAGCTGCACTTACCACTTTGAGGAAGGTGTACTTGACCCTTCCGGGTTCCCTCATGCAAACTCACCTGGATGACATAGCATGCTGCTTTGGGCTGTCTTCTTCACCGTGCGAGCAAAGAACTCAAGAAAGCTCATAGGCATTCCCAGGACTCTTCTGTCCGTTGCTCCCGACTTTAGTGCGTGCCGGCAAAGCTCCCGCGGCGCACCTCAGAACGCAGTCGCCAAAGGTGATCCCGCAGGCCTTTACCCTGACAAGACTTTTAAGCCCTGGGCTCCTGCAGCCAAAGGCTGACCGAACGGTTTGCTGAGTGGGGCCAGTGTCCGCACTTGGCTAGCCTAATTCAGACTCACTCCCTGCCTGCCTGATCCCCTTCCCACAAGACCTTGTGCTGCCTGCAGACTAGAGGTCCCCAACTCCCTCTAGGTTCCTCCCTACCCACCTAGTGGAGCACCAAGGACTCCTTTACCCACCTGCCAGCCCTCCTGCGTGAGAAAGGAAGTCAGTGCCTGGTGGAATATCTCCATCAACCTGGGAGCATACAGTCAACACTACAGACCACATCCCCAAAGCCTGAGGAGGAAAGTTTCAAACACCTCCTGGCGTGCAAGATTTGGCATGACATGAAACTGAGCAAGGTGGGACAATCCCCGCAAGTGCAAAATGTTGCATTACACCACTTTCCCGTGATCAAGGTGGCCAGAAAGTGGTCTGGTGTCAGTTTGTGTGACTGGGCAAGTCTAGAAAGACAGCTTACACGGGGTGTTTCTGGATGGTTCTGGAGAAGCTGGTCCGGGAACCTACAGCAGCAGGAATTGGTGGGGGCCATGGCAATCAAGAGCACTGGGAAAACAATATGCATAGAAAAAGAGCTACACCTATATCCTAGCCGGTCAGATAGTATCCTAAGACAGCTGAGAGGACCACTCCAAGCCAAAATCACTGATCTCCCATCGATTCCACTTGATGGCTATGACCCAGGACAGCAGAGATTGCCCTCGGTGGATTTCAGACACTGTGAAAACCTTTGGGGGCGAACGATGTTTCTTGGTCCTCCAGCTAAATCACTGCTGGTTTGAAACTCCTAGCTTCAGGCTAGTCATGCAATGCACAACGACAGGCTTCCGACTGTAAATTTTTAACAGAAGATGAAGAAGGTGCACATGAACGAAAGACGAAGCTAAGGCGTAGAGAAGGAAAGAGATTGACAAAGAGGGCAGAGAGAGAGAGAGAGAGAGAGAGAGAGAGAGAGAGTAGGGAGAGAGAAGAGAGAGAGAGAGAGAGAGAGAGAGAGAGAGAGAGAGAGAGAGAGAGAGACAGAGTAGGGAGAGAGAGAGAAGAGAGAGAGAGAGAGAGTTAGAGAGACAGAGAGATACAGGGAGAGATACAGAGGGTAAAAAATAGTCATTCGTTGCATTCTACTTCTGGGGAGCTCACGCCCAGCTGAGCCCTATTCAGCAGGTTCACCAGTCAAGGAAAGAGCTCACTGGGGCGACAGGAGATTCTGGCACATCCTGAGCCTTCTACTTCCTTGAAGGCATTCCCCGCTTCGTTCAGACTACGGGATTTCTGGTGGGTCTGCCCCATCCGCAGTATGGGCCAGGTTATTTAAGGTTTTTTATTTAATTGAAACCTACTATTTGTATTGTTATCCATGACAGGTGTGCCTGTGCACTGTTGGCTTCATCCCAAAGACCTCAGAGACCCTTGATCGGAATCGCCGTTCACATAGTTAATTGTCCGCTGACATCATAAGGGCGGTGCCACGCACCCGAACAACCGGGGCCTGATTTATCAGAGTCCCCTTTCAGCCCGCGAGAGTCCATTGATGTCATGAAGGGGAGGTACTACACACCGTACACCTGTGGACAGATGGACCAGAGTCGCCATTCTTGCAGGGACAGTCCTCTGACAACATTAGGGGGCGGTCTCAAAGCCGGACATCCGGTGGCATACTTCTCGGGGACCAATTTCACGCAGGGACAGGTGCCTTTTAGGTCCCAACGAGGGCTCTTCCGGTCAACGGGTGTCCCCCGCAAATGTGTCCCCCCTGGGCACTTCCTGTTACCATCCTTCTCTCGGGCCCAGTCCTGCCGGGTCTGTTTTCATGTATCTGATTGGCATTCGCCTTTGTTGCCAGGGCTGCCTGACGTTTGAGCTCAAGTGCGGGTGGTTCTAGGGCCTTGAAGGCAACGTCTGGCTTCGCAGTCGGGCTCACACACCCCCATGAAGCGCTGCCGGCCCGGCAGTGGCACCGGGAAAACCTTCCCACTAGCAGCGTGCGTGAGAACTATGGTTCCGGGCGCCTTCGTGGGGCCCGGCTCTCTGAGCCTCCCCAGCTCGGGCCACGGGTTATTCACAGAGCCTGCTGCTGTCCCCCTGTAGAGAGCGGACGGGCTGGGGTGAAAGTGGTGTCCTCGGCCTGGGAGGGGGCAGGCCTAAGGCTGAAAGCGATTTCCCGAGCTGTTTTAGTCCCCAGAACCTTTAGGCCACCGTCCGCTACCCGAGGTAGTCCCGCTCTAAGCGGTCCGGACAGTCTCCCACACCCGCTTCCCAAGGTTCCTGCGTTGACACAGGGACCTCAAGAGATCTACGTGAAGGAGGCCACTGCCTCATAGGCCCATGCTGCTCAGAGAGCTCACGGATCTGGAGGCTCCTTTGAGCTTTCGAAGCCTGTGACTATTCTCCACCTGGGGGTCCTTGCCATCAGGGGACCCCACCACCAGCCAGGAGAGGGCAGGCGCAGATAAAGACAAAAAGCCCCGCCTTGCGTCCCCGCCCAAATCCGACAGGCCCCGCCCATCACGCCCTGGCAACACGTAAGCAGTCCCCTAATGCTGTGCCTCGGCTCTTAGATTACATGTCCACAGAGAGTCCTGTGCTCTTTGGCCAAGCATCACCCATGTACCTCACTCAGTGCCAGCTCCGGGGCTCCTAGGGGACCCCATGCTCTTGTGCTCTTGTTCTCAGGCAGCTCTTGTTTTTCACCTGCTTCTGCCTGCCAGCTAGTTCATCCCAGCGAGGCTGGCGGTTGACTTGGCCGGCTTTGCACAAGCTGCACTTACCACTTTGAGGAAGGTGTACTTGACCCTTCCGGGTTCCCTCATGCAAACTCACCTGGATGACATAGCATGCTGCTTTGGGCTGTCTTCTTCACCGTGCCGAGCAAAGAACTCAAGAAACCTCATAGGCATTCCCAGGACTCTTCTGTCCGTTGCTCCCGACTTTAGTGCCTGCCGGCAAAGCTCCCGCGGCGCACCTCAGAACGCAGTCGCCAAAGGTGATCCCGCAGCCCTTTACCCTGACAAGACTTTTAAGCCCTGGGCTCCTGCAGCCAAAGGCTGACCGAACGGTTTGCTGAGTGGGGCCAGTGTCCGCACTTGGCTAGCCTAATTCAGACTCACTCCCTGCCTGCCTGATCCCCTTTCCACAAGACCTTGTGCTGCCTGCAGACTAGAAGTCCCCAACTCCCTCCACCAAGGACTCCTTTACCCACCTGCCAGCCCTCCTGCGTGAGAAAGGAAGTCAGTGCCTGGTGGAATATCTCCATCAACCTGGGAGCATACAGTCAACACTACAGACCACATCCCCAAAGCCTGAGGAGGAAAGTTTCAAACACCTCCTGGCGTGCAAGATTTGGCATGACATGAAACTGAGCAAGGTTGGACAATCCCCGCAAGTGCAAAATGTTGCATTACACCACTTTCCCGTGATCAAGGTGGCCAGAAAGTGGTCTGGTGTCAGTTTGTGTGACTGGGCAAGTCTAGAAAGACAGCTTACACGGGGTGTTTCTGGATGGTTCTGGAGAAGCTGGTCCGGGAACCTACAGCAGCAGGAATTGGTGGGGGTCATGGCAATCAAGAGCACTGGGAAAACAATATGCATAGAAAAAGAGCTACACCTATATCCTAGCCGGTCAGATAGTATCCTAAGACAGCTGAGAGGACCGCTCCAAGCCAAAATCACTGATCTCCCATCGATTCCACTTGATGGCTATGACCCAGGACAGCAGAGATTGCCCTCGGTGGATTTCAGACACTGTGAAAACCTTTGGGGGCGAACGATGTTTCATGGTCCTCCAGCTAAATCACTGCTGGTTTGAAACTCCTAGCTTCAGGCTAGTCATGCAATGCACAACGACAGGCTTCCGACTGTAAATTTTTAACAGAAGATGAAGAAGGTGCACATGAATGAAAGACGAAGCTAAGGCGTAGAGAAGGAAAGAGATTGACAAAGAGAGCAGAGAGAGAGAGAGAGAGAGAGAGAGAGAGAGAGAGAGAGAGAGAGAGAGAGACAGAGTAGGGAGAGAGAGAGAAGAGAGAGAGAGAGAGTTAGAGAGACAGAGAGATACAGGGAGAGATACAGAGGGTAAAAAATAGTCATTCGTTGCATTCTACTTCTGGGGAGGTCACGCCCAGCTGAGCCCTATTCAGCAGGTTCACCAGTCAAGGAAAGAGCTCACTGGGGCGACAGGAGATTCTGGCACATCCTGAGCCTTCTACTTCCTTGAAGGCTTTCCCCGCTTCGTTCAGACTACGGGATTTCTGGTGGGTCTGCCCCATCCGCAGTATGGGCCAGGTTATTTAAGGTTTTTTATTTAATTGAAACCTACTATTTGTATTGTTATCCATGACAGGTGTGCCTGTGCACTGTTGGCTTCATCCCAAAGACCTCAGAGACCCTTGATCGGAATCGCCGTTCACATAGTTAAGAGTCCGCTGACATCATAAGGGCGGTGCCACGCACCCGAACAACCGGGGCCTGATTTATCAGAGTCCCCTTTCAGCCCGCGAGAGTCCATTGATGTCATGAAGGGGAGGTACTACACACCGTACACCTGTGGACAGATGGACCAGAGTCGCCATTCTTGCAGGGACAGTCCTCTGACAACATTAGGGGGCGGTCTCAAAGCCGGACATCCGGTGGCATACTTCTCGGGGACCAATTTCACGCAGGGACAGGTGCCTTTTAGGTCCCAACGAGGGCTCTTCCGGTCAACGGGTGTCCCCCGCAAATGTGTCCCCCCTGGGCACTTCCTGTTACCATCCTTCTCTCGGGCCCAGTCCTGCCGGGTCTGTTTTCATGTATCTGATTGGCATTCGCCTTTGTTGCCAGGGCTGCCTGACGTTTGAGCTCAAGTGCGGGTGGTTCTAGGGCCTTGAAGGCAACGTCTGGCTTCGCAGTCGGGCTCACACACCCCCATGAAGCGCTGCCGGCCCGGCAGTGGCACCGGGAAAACCTTCCCACTAGCAGCGTGCGTGAGAACTATGGTTCCGGGCGCCTTCGTGGGGCCCGGCTCTCTGAGCCTCCCCAGCTCGGGCCACGGGTTCTTCACAGAGCCTGCTGCTGTCCCCCTGTAGAGAGCGGACGGGCTGGGGTGAAAGTGGTGTCCTCGGCCTGGGAGGGGGCAGGCCTAAGGCTGAAAGTGATTTCCCGGGCTTTTTGGTCCCAAGAACCTTTAGGCCACCGTCTGCTACCCGAGGTAGTCCCGCTCTAAGCGGTCCGGACAGTCTCCCACACCCGCTTCCCAAGGTTCCTGCGTTGACACAGTGACCTCAAGAGATCTACGTGAAGGAGGCCACTGCCTCATAGGCCCATGCTGCTCAGAGAGCTCACGGATCTGGAGGCTCCTTTGAGCTTTCGAAGCCTGTGACTATTCTCCACCTGGGGGTCCTTGCCATCAGGGGACCCCACCACCAGCCAGGATAGGGCAGGCGCAAATAAAGAAAAAAAGCCCCGCCTTGCGTCCACGCCCAAATCCGACAGGCCCCGCCCATCACGCCCTGGCAACACGTAAGCAGTCCCCTAATGCTGTGCCTCGGCTCTTAGATTACATGTCCACAGAGAGTCCTGTGCTCTTGGGCCAAGCATCACCCATGTACCCCACTCAGTGCCAGCTCCGGGGCTCCTAGGGGACCCCATGCTCTTGTGCTCTTGTTCTCAGGCAGCTCTTGTTTTCCACCTGCTTCTGCCTGCCAGCTAGTTCATCCCAGCGAGGCTGGCGGTTGACTTGGCCGGCTTTGCACAAGCTGCACTTACCACTTTGAGGAAGGTGTACTTGACCCTTCCGGGTTCCCTCATGCAAACTCACCTGGATGACATAGCATGCTGCTTTGGGCTGTCTTCTTCACCGTGCCGAGCAAAGAACTCAAGAAACCTCATAGGCATTCCCAGGACTCTTCTGTCCGTTGCTCCCGACTTTAGTGCGTGCCGGCAAAGCTCCCGCGGCGCACCTCAGAACGCAGTCGCCAAAGGTGATCCCGCAGGCCTTTACCCTGACAAGACTTTCAAGCCCTGGGCTCCTGCAGCCAAAGGCTGACCGAACGGTTTGCTGAGTGGGGCCAGTGTCCGCACTTGGCTAGCCTAATTCAGACTCACTCCCTGCCTGCCTGATCCCCTTCCCACAAGACCTTGTGCTGCCTGCAGACTAGAGGTCCCCAACTCCCTCTAGGTTCCTCCCTACCCACCTAGTGGAGCACCAAGGACTCCTTCACCCACCTGCCAGCCCTCCTGCGTGAGAAAGGAAGTCAATGCCTGGTGGAATATCTCCATCAACCTGGGAGCATACAGTCAACACTACAGACCACATCCCCAAAGCCTGAGGAGGAAAGTTTCAAACACCTCCTGGCGTGCAAGATTTGGCATGACATGAAACTGAGCAAGGTTGGACAATCCCCGCAAGTGCAAAATGTTGCATTACACCACTTTCCCGTGATCAAGGTGGCCAGAAAGTGGTCTGGTGTCAGTTTGTGTGACTGGGCAAGTCTAGAAAGACAGCTTACACGGGGTGTTTCTGGATGGTTCTGGAGAAGCTGGTCCGGGAACCTACAGCAGCAGGAATTGGTGGGGGCCATGGCAATCAAGAGCACTGGGAAAACAATATGCATAGAAAAAGAGCTACACCTATATCCTAGCCGGTCAGATAGTATCCTAAGACAGCTGAGAGGACCACTCCAAACCAAAATCACTGATCTCCCATCGATTCCACTTGATGGCTATGACCCAGGACAGCAGAGATTGCCCTCGGTGGATTTCAGACACTGTGAAAACCTTTGGGGGCGAACGATGTTTCATGGTCCTCCAGCTAAATAACTGCTGGTTTGAAACTCCTAGCTTCAGGCTAGTCATGCAATGCACAACGACAGGCTTCCGACTGTAAATTTTTAACAGAAGATGAAGAAGGTGCACATGAACGAAAGACGAAGCTAAGGCGTAGAGAAGGAAAGAGATTGACAAAGAGGGCAGAGAGAGAGAGAGAGAGAGAGAGAGAGAGAGAGAGAGAGAGAGAGACAGAGTAGGGAGAGAGAGAGAAGAGAGAGAGAGAGAGAGTTAGAGAGACAGAGAGATACAGGGAGAGATACAGAGGGTAAAAAATAGTCATTCGTTGCATTCTACTTCTGGGGAGCTCACGCCCAGCTGAGCCCTATTCAGCAGGTTCACCAGTCAAGGAAAGAGCTCACTGGGGCGACAGGAGATTCTGGCACATCCTGAGCCTTCTACTTCCTTGAAGGCATTCCCCGCTTCGTTCAGACTACGGGATTTCTGGTGGGTCTGCCCCATCCGCAGTATGGGCCAGGTTATTTAAGGTTTTTTATTTAATTGAAACCTACTATTTGTATTGTTATCCATGACAGGTGTGCCTGTGCACTGTTGGCTTCATCCCAAAGACCTCAGAGACCCTTGATCGGAATCGCCGTTCACATAGTTAAGAGTCCGCTGACATCATAAGGGCGGTGCCACGCACCCGAACAACCGGGGCCTGATTTATCAGAGTCCCCTTTCAGCCCGCGAGAGTCCATTGATGTCATGAAGGGGAGGTACTACACACCGTACACCTGTGGACAGATGGACCAGAGTCGCCATTCTTGCAGGGACAGTCCTCTGACAACATTAGGGGGCGGTCTCAAAGCCGGACATCCGGTGGCATACTTCTCGGGGACCAATTTCACGCAGGGACAGGTGCCTTTTAGGTCCCAACGAGGGATCTTCCGGTCAACGGGTGTCCCCCCCAAATGTGTCCCCCCTGGGCACTTCCTGTTACCATCCTTCTCTTGGGCCCAGTCCTGCCGGGTCTGTTTTCATGTATCTTATTGGCATTCGCCTTTGTTGCCAGGGCTGCCTGACGTTTGAGCTCAAGTGCGGGTGGTTCTAGGGCCTTGAAGGCAACGTCTGGCTTCGCAGTCGGGCTCACACACCCCCATGAAGCGCTGCCGGCCCGGCAGTGGCACCGGGAAAACCTTCCCACTAGCAGCGTGCGTGAGAACTATGGTTCCGGGCGCCTTCGTGGGGCCCGGCTCTCTGAGCCTCCCCAGCTCGGGCCACGGGTTCTTCACAGAGCCTGCTGCTGTCCCCCTGTAGAGATCGGACGGGCTGGGGTGAAAGTGGTGTCCTCGGCCTGGGAGGGGGCAGGCCTAAGGCTGAAAGCGATTTCCCGGGCTTTTTGGTCCCAAGAACCTTTAGGCCACCGTCTGCTACCCGAGGTAGTCCCGCTCTAAGCGGTCCGGACAGTCTCCCACACCCGCTTCCCAAGGTTCCTGCGTTGACACAGTGACCTCAAGAGATCTACGTGAAGGAGGCCACTGCCTCATAGGCCCATGCTGCTCAGAGAGCTCACGGATCTGGAGGCTCCTTTGAGCTTTCGAAGCCTGTGACTATTCTCCACCTGGGGGTCCTTGCCATCAGGGGACCCCACCACCAGCCAGGATAGGGCAGGCGCAGATAAAGACAAAAAGCCCCGCCTTGCGTCCACGCCCAAATCCGACAGGCCCCGCCCATCACGCCCTGGCAACACGTAAGCAGTCCCCTAATGCTGTGCCTCGGCTCTTAGATTACATGTCCACAGAGAGTCCTGTGCTCTTGGGCCAAGCATCACCCATGTACCCCACTCAGTGCCAGCTCCGGGGCTCCTAGGGGACCCCATGCTCTTGTGCTCTTGTTCTCAGGCAGCTCTTGTTTTCCACCTGCTTCTGCCTGCCAGCTAGTTCATCCCAGCGAGGCTGGCGGTTGACTTGGCCGGCTTTGCACAAGCTGCACTTACCACTTTGAGGAAGGTGTACTTGACCCTTCCGGGTTCCCTCATGCAAACTCACCTGGATGACATAGCATGCTGCTTTGGGCTGTCTTCTTCACCGTGCCGAGCAAAGAACTCAAGAAACCTCATAGGCATTCCCAGGACTCTTCTGTCCGTTGCTCCCGACTTTAGTGCGTGCCGGCAAAGCTCCCGCGGCGCACCTCAGAACGCAGTCGCCAAAGGTGATCCCGCAGGCCTTTACCCTGACAAGACTTTCAAGCCCTGGGCTCCTGCAGCCAAAGGCTGACCGAACGGTTTGCTGAGTGGGGCCAGTGTCCGCACTTGGCTAGCCTAATTCAGACTCACTCCCTGCCTGCCTGATCCCCTTCCCACAAGACCTTGTGCTGCCTGCAGACTAGAGGTCCCCAACTCCCTCTAGGTTCCTTCCTACCCACCTAGTGGAGCACCAAGGACTCCTTCACCCACCTGCCAGCCCTCCTGCGTGAGAAAGGAAGTCAGTGCCTGGTGGAATATCTCCATCAACCTGGGAGCATACAGTCAACACTACAGACCACATCCCCAAAGCCTGAGGAGGAAAGTTTCAAACACTTCCTGGCGTGCAAGATTTGGCATGACATGAAACTGAGCAAGGTTGGACAATCCCCGCAAGTGCAAAATGTTGCATTACACCACTTTCCCGTGATCAAGGTGGCCAGAAAGTGGTCTGGTGTCAGTTTGTGTGACTGGGCAAGTCTAGAAAGACAGCTTACACGGGGTGTTTCTGGATGGTTCTGGAGAAGCTGGTCCGGGAACCTACAGCAGCAGGAATTGGTGGGGGCCATGGCAATCAAGAGCACTGGGAAAACAATATGCATAGAAAAAGAGCTACACCTATATCCTAGCCGGTCAGATAGTATCCTAAGACAGCTGAGAGGACCACTCCAAACCAAAATCACTGATCTCCCATCGATTCCACTTGATGGCTATGACCCAGGACAGCAGAGATTGCCCTCGGTGGATTTCAGACACTGTGAAAACCTTTGGGGGCGAACGATGTTTCATGGTCCTCCAGCTAAATCACTGCTGGTTTGAAACTCCTAGCTTCAGGCTAGTCATGCAATGCACAACGACAGGCTTCCGACTGTAAATTTTTAACAGAAGATGAAGAAGGTGCACATGAACGAAAGACGAAGCCAAGGCGTAGAGAAGGAAAGAGATTGACAAAGAGGGGAGAGAGAGAGAGAGAGAGAGAGAGAGAGAGAGAGAGAGAGAGAGAGAGAGAGAGAGAGAGAGTAGGGAGAGAGAGAGAAGAGAGAGAGAGAGAGTTAGAGAGACAGAGAGATACAGGGAGAGATACAGAGGGTAAAAAATAGTCATTCGTTGCATTCTACTTCTGGGGAGGTCACGCCCAGCTGAGCCCTATTCAGCAGGTTCACCAGTCAAGGAAAGAGCTCACTGGGGCGACAGGAGATTCTGGCACATCCTGAGCCTTCTACTTCCTTGAAGGCATTCCCCGCTTCGTTCAGACTACGGGATTTCTGGTGGGTCTGCCCCATCCGCAGTATGGGCCAGGTTATTTAAGGTTTTTTATTTAATTGAAACCTACTATTTGTATTGTTATCCATGACAGGTGTGCCTGTGCACTGTTGGCTTCATCCCAAAGACCTCAGAGACCCTTGATCGGAATCGCCGTTCACATAGTTAATTGTCCGCTGACATCATAAGGGCGGTGCCACGCACCCGAACAACCGGGGCCTGATTTATCAGAGTCCCCTTTCAGCCCGCGAGAGTCCATTGATGTCATGAAGGGGAGGTACTACACACCGTACACCTGTGGACAGATGGACCAGAGTCGCCATTCTTGCAGGGACAGTCCTCTGACAACATTAGGGGGCGGTCTCAAAGCCGGACATCCGGTGGCATACTTCTCGGGGACCAATTTCACGCAGGGACAGGTGCCTTTTAGGTCCCAACGAGGGCTCTTCCGGTCAACGGGTGTCCCCCGCAAATGTGTCCCCCCTGGGCACTTCCTGTTACCATCCTTCTCTCGGGCCCAGTCCTGCCGGGTCTGTTTTCATGTATCTGATTGGCATTCGCCTTTGTTGCCAGGGCTGCCTGACGTTTGAGCTCAAGTGCGGGTGGTTCTAGGGCCTTGAAGGCAACGTCTGGCTTCGCAGTCGGGCTCACACACCCCCATGAAGCGCTGCCGGCCCGGCAGTGGCACCGGGAAAACCTTCCCACTAGCAGCGTGCGTGAGAACTATGGTTCCGGGCGCCTTCGTGGGGCCCGGCTCTCTGAGCCTCCCCAGCTCGGGCCACGGGTTATTCACAGAGCCTGCTGCTGTCCCCCTGTAGAGAGCGGACGGGCTGGGGTGAAAGTGGTGTCCTCGGCCTGGGAGGGGGCAGGCCTAAGGCTGAAAGCGATTTCCCGAGCTGTTTTAGTCCCCAGAACCTTTAGGCCACCGTCCGCTACCCGAGGTAGTCCCGCTCTAAGCGGTCCGGACAGTCTCCCACACCCGCTTCCCAAGGTTCCTGCGTTGACACAGGGACCTCAAGAGATCTACGTGAAGGAGGCCACTGCCTCATAGGCCCATGCTGCTCAGAGAGCTCACGGATCTGGAGGCTCCTTTGAGCTTTCGAAGCCTGTGACTATTCTCCACCTGGGGGTCCTTGCCATCAGGGGACCCCACCACCAGCCAGGAGAGGGCAGGCGCAGATAAAGACAAAAAGCCCCGCCTTGCGTCCCCGCCTAAATCCGACAGGCCCCGCCCATCACGCCCTGGCAACACGTAAGCAGTCCCCTAATGCTGTGCCTCGGCTCTTAGATTACATGTCCACAGAGAGTCCTGTGCTCTTTGGCCAAGCATCACCCATGTACCTCACTCAGTGCCAGCTCCGGGGCTCCTAGGGGACCCCATGCTCTTGTGCTCTTGTTCTCAGGCAGCTCTTGTTTTTCACCTGCTTCTGCCTGCCAGCTAGTTCATCCCAGCGAGGCTGGCGGTTGACTTGGCCGGCTTTGCACAAGCTGCACTTACCACTTTGAGGAAGGTGTACTTGACCCTTCCGGGTTCCCTCATGCAAACTCACCTGGATGACATAGCATGCTGCTTTGGGCTGTCTTCTTCACCGTGCCGAGCAAAGAACTCAAGAAACCTCATAGGCATTCCCAGGACTCTTCTGTCCGTTGCTCCCGACTTTAGTGCCTGCCGGCAAAGCTCCCGCGGCGCACCTCAGAACGCAGTCGCCAAAGGTGATCCCGCAGCCCTTTACCCTGACAAGACTTTTAAGCCCTGGGCTCCTGCAGCCAAAGGCTGACCGAACGGTTTGCTGAGTGGGGCCAGTGTCCGCACTTGGCTAGCCTAATTCAGACTCACTCCCTGCCTGCCTGATCCCCTTTCCACAAGACCTTGTGCTGCCTGCAGACTAGAAGTCCCCAACTCCCTCCACCAAGGACTCCTTTACCCACCTGCCAGCCCTCCTGCGTGAGAAAGGAAGTCAGTGCCTGGTGGAATATCTCCATCAACCTGGGAGCATACAGTCAACACTACAGACCACATCCCCAAAGCCTGAGGAGGAAAGTTTCAAACACCTCCTGGCGTGCAAGATTTGGCATGACATGAAACTGAGCAAGGTTGGACAATCCCCGCAAGTGCAAAATGTTGCATTACACCACTTTCCCGTGATCAAGGTGGCCAGAAAGTGGTCTGGTGTCAGTTTGTGTGACTGGGCAAGTCTAGAAAGACAGCTTACACGGGGTGTTTCTGGATGGTTCTGGAGAAGCTGGTCTGGGAACCTACAGCAGCAGGAATTGGTGGGGGTCATGGCAATCAAGAGCACTGGGAAAACAATATGCATAGAAAAAGAGCTACACCTATATCCTAGCCGGTCAGATAGTATCCTAAGACAGCTGAGAGGACCGCTCCAAGCCAAAATCACTGATCTCCCATCGATTCCACTTGATGGCTATGACCCAGGACAGCAGAGATTGCCCTCGGTGGATTTCAGACACTGTGAAAACCTTTGGGGGTGAACGATGTTTCATGGTCCTCCAGCTAAATCACTGCTGGTTTGAAACTCCTAGCTTCAGGCTAGTCATGCAATGCACAACGACAGGCTTCCGACTGTAAATTTTTAACAGAAGATGAAGAAGGTGCACATGAATGAAAGACGAAGCTAAGGCGTAGAGAAGGAAAGAGATTGACAAAGAGAGCAGAGAGAGAGAGAGAGAGAGAGAGAGAGAGAGAGAGAGAGAGAGAGAGAGAGAGAGAGACAGAGTAGGGAGAGAGAGAGAAGAGAGAGAGAGAGAGTTAGAGAGACAGAGAGATACAGGGAGAGATACAGAGGGTAAAAAATAGTCATTCGTTGCATTCTACTTCTGGGGAGGTCACGCCCAGCTGAGCCCTATTCAGCAGGTTCACCAGTCAAGGAAAGAGCTCACTGGGGCGACAGGAGATTCTGGCACATCCTGAGCCTTCTACTTCCTTGAAGGCTTTCCCCGCTTCGTTCAGACTACGGGATTTCTGGTGGGTCTGCCCCATCCGCAGTATGGGCCAGGTTATTTAAGGTTTTTTATTTAATTGAAACCTACTATTTGTATTGTTATCCATGACAGGTGTGCCTGTGCACTGTTGGCTTCATCCCAAAGACCTCAGAGACCCTTGATCGGAATCGCCGTTCACATAGTTAAGAGTCCGCTGACATCATAAGGGCGGTGCCACGCACCCGAACAACCGGGGCCTGATTTATCAGAGTCCCCTTTCAGCCCGCGAGAGTCCATTGATGTCATGAAGGGGAGGTACTACACACCGTACACCTGTGGACAGATGGACCAGAGTCGCCATTCTTGCAGGGACAGTCCTCTGACAACATTAGGGGGCGGTCTCAAAGCCGGACATCCGGTGGCATACTTCTCGGGGACCAATTTCACGCAGGGACAGGTGCCTTTTAGGTCCCAACGAGGGCTCTTCCGGTCAACGGGTGTCCCCCGCAAATGTGTCCCCCCTGGGCACTTCCTGTTACCATCCTTCTCTCGGGCCCAGTCCTGCCGGGTCTGTTTTCATGTATCTGATTGGCATTCGCCTTTGTTGCCAGGGCTGCCTGACGTTTGAGCTCAAGTGCGGGTGGTTCTAGGGCCTTGAAGGCAACGTCTGGCTTCGCAGTCGGGCTCACACACCCCCATGAAGCGCTGCCGGCCCGGCAGTGGCACCGGGAAAACCTTCCCACTAGCAGCGTGCGTGAGAACTATGGTTCCGGGCGCCTTCGTGGGGCCCGGCTCTCTGAGCCTCCCCAGCTCGGGCCACGGGTTCTTCACAGAGCCTGCTGCTGTCCCCCTGTAGAGAGCGGACGGGCTGGGGTGAAAGTGGTGTCCTCGGCCTGGGAGGGGGCAGGCCTAAGGCTGAAAGCGATTTCCCGGGCTTTTTGGTCCCAAGAACCTTTAGGCCACCGTCTGCTACCCGAGGTAGTCCCGCTCTAAGCGGTCCGGACAGTCTCCCACACCCGCTTCCCAAGGTTCCTGCGTTGACACAGTGACCTCAAGAGATCTACGTGAAGGAGGCCACTGCCTCATAGGCCCATGCTGCTCAGAGAGCTCACGGATCTGGAGGCTCCTTTGAGCTTTCGAAGCCTGTGACTATTCTCCACCTGGGGGTCCTTGCCATCAGGGGACCCCACCACCAGCCAGGATAGGGCAGGCGCAGATAAAGACAAAAAGCCCCGCCTTGCGTCCACGCCCAAATCCGACAGGCCCCGCCCATCACGCCCTGGCAACACGTAAGCAGTCCCCTAATGCTGTGCCTCGGCTCTTAGATTACATGTCCACAGAGAGTCCTGTGCTCTTGGGCCAAGCATCACCCATGTACCCCACTCAGTGCCAGCTCCGGGGCTCCTAGGGGACCCCATGCTCTTGTGCTCTTGTTCTCAGGCAGCTCTTGTTTTCCACCTGCTTCTGCCTGCCAGCTAGTTCATCCCAGCGAGGCTGGCGGTTGACTTGGCCGGCTTTGCACAAGCTGCACTTACCACTTTGAGGAAGGTGTACTTGACCCTTCCGGGTTCCCTCATGCAAACTCACCTGGATGACATAGCATGCTGCTTTGGGCTGTCTTCTTCACCGTGCCGAGCAAAGAACTCAAGAAACCTCATAGGCATTCCCAGGACTCTTCTGTCCGTTGCTCCCGACTTTAGTGCGTGCCGGCAAAGCTCCCGCGGCGCACCTCAGAACGCAGTCGCCAAAGGTGATCCCGCAGGCCTTTACCCTGACAAGACTTTCAAGCCCTGGGCTCCTGCAGCCAAAGGCTGACCGAACGGTTTGCTGAGTGGGGCCAGTGTCCGCACTTGGCTAGCCTAATTCAGACTCACTCCCTGCCTGCCTGATCCCCTTCCCACAAGACCTTGTGCTGCCTGCAGACTAGAGGTCCCCAACTCCCTCTAGGTTCCTCCCTACCCACCTAGTGGAGCACCAAGGACTCCTTCACCCACCTGCCAGCCCTCCTGCGTGAGAAAGGAAGTCAGTGCCTGGTGGAATATCTCCATCAACCTGGGAGCATACAGTCAACACTACAGACCACATCCCCAAAGCCTGAGGAGGAAAGTTTCAAACACTTCCTGGCGTGCAAGATTTGGCATGACATGAAACTGAGCAAGGTTGGACAATCCCCGCAAGTGCAAAATGTTGCATTACACCACTTTCCCGTGATCAAGGTGGCCAGAAAGTGGTCTGGTGTCAGTTTGTGTGACTGGGCAAGTCTAGAAAGACAGCTTACACGGGGTGTTTCTGGATGGTTCTGGAGAAGCTGGTCCGGGAACCTACAGCAGCAGGAATTGGTGGGGGCCATGGCAATCAAGAGCACTGGGAAAACAATATGCATAGAAAAAGAGCTACACCTATATCCTAGCCGGTCAGATAGTATCCTAAGACAGCTGAGAGGACCACTCCAAACCAAAATCACTGATCTCCCATCGATTCCACTTGATGGCTATGACCCAGGACAGCAGAGATTGCCCTCGGTGGATTTCAGACACTGTGAAAACCTTTGGGGGCGAACGATGTTTCATGGTCCTCCAGCTAAATCACTGCTGGTTTGAAACTCCTAGCTTCAGGCTAGTCATGCAATGCACAACGACAGGCTTCCGACTGTAAATTTTTAACAGAAGATGAAGAAGGTGCACATGAACGAAAGACGAAGCCAAGGCGTAGAGAAGGAAAGAGATTGACAAAGAGGGGAGAGAGAGAGAGAGAGAGAGAGAGAGAGAGAGAGAGAGAGAGAGAGAGAGAGAGAGAGTAGGGAGAGAGAGAGAAGAGAGAGAGAGAGAGTTAGAGAGACAGAGAGATACAGGGAGAGATACAGAGGGTAAAAAATAGTCATTCGTTGCATTCTACTTCTGGGGAGGTCACGCCCAGCTGAGCCCTATTCAGCAGGTTCACCAGTCAAGGAAAGAGCTCACTGGGGCGACAGGAGATTCTGGCACATCCTGAGCCTTCTACTTCCTTGAAGGCATTCCCCGCTTCGTTCAGACTACGGGATTTCTGGTGGGTCTGCCCCATCCGCAGTATGGGCCAGGTTATTTAAGGTTTTTTATTTAATTGAAACCTACTATTTGTATTGTTATCCATGACAGGTGTGCCTGTGCACTGTTGGCTTCATCCCAAAGACCTCAGAGACCCTTGATCGGAATCGCCGTTCACATAGTTAATTGTCCGCTGACATCATAAGGGCGGTGCCACGCACCCGAACAACCGGGGCCTGATTTATCAGAGTCCCCTTTCAGCCCGCGAGAGTCCATTGATGTCATGAAGGGGAGGTACTACACACCGTACACCTGTGGACAGATGGACCAGAGTCGCCATTCTTGCAGGGACAGTCCTCTGACAACATTAGGGGGCGGTCTCAAAGCCGGACATCCGGTGGCATACTTCTCGGGGACCAATTTCACGCAGGGACAGGTGCCTTTTAGGTCCCAACGAGGGCTCTTCCGGTCAACGGGTGTCCCCCGCAAATGTGTCCCCCCTGGGCACTTCCTGTTACCATCCTTCTCTCGGGCCCAGTCCTGCCGGGTCTGTTTTCATGTATCTGATTGGCATTCGCCTTTGTTGCCAGGGCTGCCTGACGTTTGAGCTCAAGTGCGGGTGGTTCTAGGGCCTTGAAGGCAACGTCTGGCTTCGCAGTCGGGCTCACACACCCCCATGAAGCGCTGCCGGCCCGGCAGTGGCACCGGGAAAACCTTCCCACTAGCAGCGTGCGTGAGAACTATGGTTCCGGGCGCCTTCGTGGGGCCCGGCTCTCTGAGCCTCCCCAGCTCGGGCCACGGGTTCTTCACAGAGCCTGCTGCTGTCCCCCTGTAGAGATCGGACGGGCTGGGGTGAAAGTGGTGTCCTCGGCCTGGGAGGGGGCAGGCCTAAGGCTGAAAGCGATTTCCCGGGCTTTTTGGTCCCAAGAACCTTTAGGCCACCGTCTGCTACCCGAGGTAGTCCCGCTCTAAGCGGTCCGGACAGTCTCCCACACCCGCTTCCCAAGGTTCCTGCGTTGACACAGGGACCTCAAGAGATCTACGTGAAGGAGGCCACTGCCTCATAGGCCCATGCTGCTCAGAGAGCTCACGGATCTGGAGGCTCCTTTGAGCTTTCGAAGCCTGTGACTATTCTCCACCTGGGGGTCCTTGCCATCAGGGGACCCCACCACCAGCCAGGAGAGGGCAGGCGCAGATAAAGACAAAAAGCCCCGCCTTGCGTCCCCGCCTAAATCCGACAGGCCCCGCCCATCACGCCCTGGCAACACGTAAGCAGTCCCCTAATGCTGTGCCTCGGCTCTTAGATTACATGTCCACAGAGAGTCCTGTGCTCTTTGGCCAAGCATCACCCATGTACCTCACTCAGTGCCAGCTCCGGGGCTCCTAGGGGACCCCATGCTCTTGTGCTCTTGTTCTCAGGCAGCTCTTGTTTTTCACCTGCTTCTGCCTGCCAGCTAGTTCATCCCAGCGAGGCTGGCGGTTGACTTGGCCGGCTTTGCACAAGCTGCACTTACCACTTTGAGGAAGGTGTACTTGACCCTTCCGGGTTCCCTCATGCAAACTCACCTGGATGACATAGCATGCTGCTTTGGGCTGTCTTCTTCACCGTGCCGAGCAAAGAACTCAAGAAACCTCATAGGCATTCCCAGGACTCTTCTGTCCGTTGCTCCCGACTTTAGTGCCTGCCGGCAAAGCTCCCGCGGCGCACCTCAGAACGCAGTCGCCAAAGGTGATCCCGCAGCCCTTTACCCTGACAAGACTTTTAAGCCCTGGGCTCCTGCAGCCAAAGGCTGACCGAACGGTTTGCTGAGTGGGGCCAGTGTCCGCACTTGGCTAGCCTAATTCAGACTCACTCCCTGCCTGCCTGATCCCCTTTCCACAAGACCTTGTGCTGCCTGCAGACTAGAAGTCCCCAACTCCCTCCACCAAGGACTCCTTTACCCACCTGCCAGCCCTCCTGCGTGAGAAAGGAAGTCAGTGCCTGGTGGAATATCTCCATCAACCTGGGAGCATACAGTCAACACTACAGACCACATCCCCAAAGCCTGAGGAGGAAAGTTTCAAACACCTCCTGGCGTGCAAGATTTGGCATGACATGAAACTGAGCAAGGTTGGACAATCCCCGCAAGTGCAAAATGTTGCATTACACCACTTTCCCGTGATCAAGGTGGCCAGAAAGTGGTCTGGTGTCAGTTTGTGTGACTGGGCAAGTCTAGAAAGACAGCTTACACGGGGTGTTTCTGGATGGTTCTGGAGAAGCTGGTCCGGGAACCTACAGCAGCAGGAATTGGTGGGGGTCATGGCAATCAAGAGCACTGGGAAAACAATATGCATAGAAAAAGAGCTACACCTATATCCTAGCCGGTCAGATAGTATCCTAAGACAGCTGAGAGGACCGCTCCAAGCCAAAATCACTGATCTCCCATCGATTCCACTTGATGGCTATGACCCAGGACAGCAGAGATTGCCCTCGGTGGATTTCAGACACTGTGAAAACCTTTGGGGGTGAACGATGTTTCATGGTCCTCCAGCTAAATCACTGCTGGTTTGAAACTCCTAGCTTCAGGCTAGTCATGCAATGCACAACGACAGGCTTCCGACTGTAAATTTTTAACAGAAGATGAAGAAGGTGCACATGAATGAAAGACGAAGCTAAGGCGTAGAGAAGGAAAGAGATTGACAAAGAGAGCAGAGAGAGAGAGAGAGAGAGAGAGAGAGAGAGAGAGAGAGAGAGAGAGAGAGAGAGACAGAGTAGGGAGAGAGAGAGAAGAGAGAGAGAGAGAGTTAGAGAGACAGAGAGATACAGGGAGAGATACAGAGGGTAAAAAATAGTCATTCGTTGCATTCTACTTCTGGGGAGGTCACGCCCAGCTGAGCCCTATTCAGCAGGTTCACCAGTCAAGGAAAGAGCTCACTGGGGCGACAGGAGATTCTGGCACATCCTGAGCCTTCTACTTCCTTGAAGGCTTTCCCCGCTTCGTTCAGACTACGGGATTTCTGGTGGGTCTGCCCCATCCGCAGTATGGGCCAGGTTATTTAAGGTTTTTTATTTAATTGAAACCTACTATTTGTATTGTTATCCATGACAGGTGTGCCTGTGCACTGTTGGCTTCATCCCAAAGACCTCAGAGACCCTTGATCGGAATCGCCGTTCACATAGTTAAGAGTCCGCTGACATCATAAGGGCGGTGCCACGCACCCGAACAACCGGGGCCTGATTTATCAGAGTCCCCTTTCAGCCCGCGAGAGTCCATTGATGTCATGAAGGGGAGGTACTACACACCGTACACCTGTGGACAGATGGACCAGAGTCGCCATTCTTGCAGGGACAGTCCTCTGACAACATTAGGGGGCGGTCTCAAAGCCGGACATCCGGTGGCATACTTCTCGGGGACCAATTTCACGCAGGGACAGGTGCCTTTTAGGTCCCAACGAGGGCTCTTCCGGTCAACGGGTGTCCCCCGCAAATGTGTCCCCCCTGGGCACTTCCTGTTACCATCCTTCTCTCGGGCCCAGTCCTGCCGGGTCTGTTTTCATGTATCTGATTGGCATTCGCCTTTGTTGCCAGGGCTGCCTGACGTTTGAGCTCAAGTGCGGGTGGTTCTAGGGCCTTGAAGGCAACGTCTGGCTTCGCAGTCGGGCTCACACACCCCCATGAAGCGCTGCCGGCCCGGCAGTGGCACCGGGAAAACCTTCCCACTAGCAGCGTGCGTGAGAACTATGGTTCCGGGCGCCTTCGTGGGGCCCGGCTCTCTGAGCCTCCCCAGCTCGGGCCACGGGTTCTTCACAGAGCCTGCTGCTGTCCCCCTGTAGAGAGCGGACGGGCTGGGGTGAAAGTGGTGTCCTCGGCCTGGGAGGGGGCAGGCCTAAGGCTGAAAGCGATTTCCCGGGCTTTTTGGTCCCAAGAACCTTTAGGCCACCGTCTGCTACCCGAGGTAGTCCCGCTCTAAGCGGTCCGGACAGTCTCCCACACCCGCTTCCCAAGGTTCCTGCGTTGACACAGTGACCTCAAGAGATCTACGTGAAGGAGGCCACTGCCTCATAGGCCCATGCTGCTCAGAGAGCTCACGGATCTGGAGGCTCCTTTGAGCTTTCGAAGCCTGTGACTATTCTCCACCTGGGGGTCCTTGCCATCAGGGGACCCCACCACCAGCCAGGATAGGGCAGGCGCAGATAAAGACAAAAAGCCCCGCCTTGCGTCCACGCCCAAATCCGACAGGCCCCGCCCATCACGCCCTGGCAACACGTAAGCAGTCCCCTAATGCTGTGCCTCGGCTCTTAGATTACATGTCCACAGAGAGTCCTGTGCTCTTGGGCCAAGCATCACCCATGTACCCCACTCAGTGCCAGCTCCGGGGCTCCTAGGGGACCCCATGCTCTTGTGCTCTTGTTCTCAGGCAGCTCTTGTTTTCCACCTGCTTCTGCCTGCCAGCTAGTTCATCCCAGCGAGGCTGGCGGTTGACTTGGCCGGCTTTGCACAAGCTGCACTTACCACTTTGAGGAAGGTGTACTTGACCCTTCCGGGTTCCCTCATGCAAACTCACCTGGATGATATAGCATGCTGCTTTGGGCTGTCTTCTTCACCGTGCCGAGCAAAGAACTCAAGAAACCTCATAGGCATTCCCAGGACTCTTCTGTCCGTTGCTCCCGACTTTAGTGCGTGCCGGCAAAGCTCCCGCGGCGCACCTCAGAACGCAGTCGCCAAAGGTGATCCCGCAGGCCTTTACCCTGACAAGACTTTCAAGCCCTGGGCTCCTGCAGCCAAAGGCTGACCGAACGGTTTGCTGAGTGGGGCCAGTGTCCGCACTTGGCTAGCCTAATTCAGACTCACTCCCTGCCTGCCTGATCCCCTTCCCACAAGACCTTGTGCTGCCTGCAGACTAGAGGTCCCCAACTCCCTCTAGGTTCCTCCCTACCCACCTAGTGGAGCACCAAGGACTCCTTCACCCACCTGCCAGCCCTCCTGCGTGAGAAAGGAAGTCAATGCCTGGTGGAATATCTCCATCAACCTGGGAGCATACAGTCAACACTACAGACCACATCCCCAAAGCCTGAGGAGGAAAGTTTCAAACACCTCCTGGCGTGCAAGATTTGGCATGACATGAAACTGAGCAAGGTTGGACAATCCCCGCAAGTGCAAAATGTTGCATTACACCACTTTCCCGTGATCAAGGTGGCCAGAAAGTGGTCTGGTGTCAGTTTGTGTGACTGGGCAAGTCTAGAAAGACAGCTTACACGGGGTGTTTCTGGATGGTTCTGGAGAAGCTGGTCCGGGAACCTACAGCAGCAGGAATTGGTGGGGGCCATGGCAATCAAGAGCACTGGGAAAACAATATGCATAGAAAAAGAGCTACACCTATATCCTAGCCGGTCAGATAGTATCCTAAGACAGCTGAGAGGACCACTCCAAACCAAAATCACTGATCTCCCATCGATTCCACTTGATGGCTATGACCCAGGACAGCAGAGATTGCCCTCGGTGGATTTCAGACACTGTGAAAACCTTTGGGGGCGAACGATGTTTCATGGTCCTCCAGCTAAATCACTGCTGGTTTGAAACTCCTAGCTTCAGGCTAGTCATGCAATGCACAACGACAGGCTTCCGACTGTAAATTTTTAACAGAAGATGAAGAAGGTGCACATGAACGAAAGACGAAGCTAAGGCGTAGAGAAGGAAAGAGATTGACAAAGAGGGCAGAGAGAGAGAGAGAGAGAGAGAGAGAGAGAGAGAGAGAGAGAGAGAGAGAGAGAGACAGAGTAGGGAGAGAGAGAGAAGAGAGAGAGAGAGAGTTAGAGAGACAGAGAGATACAGGGAGAGATACAGAGGGTAAAAAATAGTCATTCGTTGCATTCTACTTCTGGGGAGCTCACGCCCAGCTGAGCCCTATTCAGCAGGTTCACCAGTCAAGGAAAGAGCTCACTGGGGCGACAGGAGATTCTGGCACATCCTGAGCCTTCTACTTCCTTGAAGGCATTCCCCGCTTCGTTCAGACTACGGGATTTCTGGTGGGTCTGCCCCATCCGCAGTATGGGCCAGGTTATTTAAGGTTTTTTATTTAATTGAAACCTACTATTTGTATTGTTATCCATGACAGGTGTGCCTGTGCACTGTTGGCTTCATCCCAAAGACCTCAGAGACCCTTGATCGGAATCGCCGTTCACATAGTTAAGAGTCCGCTGACATCATAAGGGCGGTGCCACGCACCCGAACAACCGGGGCCTGATTTATCAGAGTCCCCTTTCAGCCCGCGAGAGTCCATTGATGTCATGAAGGGGAGGTACTACACACCGTACACCTGTGGACAGATGGACCAGAGTCGCCATTCTTGCAGGGACAGTCCTCTGACAACATTAGGGGGCGGTCTCAAAGCCGGACATCCGGTGGCATACTTCTCGGGGACCAATTTCACGCAGGGACAGGTGCCTTTTAGGTCCCAACGAGGGCTCTTCCGGTCAACGGGTGTCCCCCCCAAATGTGTCCCCCCTGGGCACTTCCTGTTACCATCCTTCTCTTGGGCCCAGTCCTGCCGGGTCTGTTTTCATGTATCTGATTGGCATTCGCCTTTGTTGCCAGGGCTGCCTGACGTTTGAGCTCAAGTGCGGGTGGTTCTAGGGCCTTGAAGGCAACGTCTGGCTTCGCAGTCGGGCTCACACACCCCCATGAAGCGCTGCCGGCCCGGCAGTGGCACCGGGAAAACCTTCCCACTAGCAGCGTGCGTGAGAACTATGGTTCCGGGCGCCTTCGTGGGGCCCGGCTCTCTGAGCCTCCCCAGCTCGGGCCACGGGTTCTTCACAGAGCCTGCTGCTGTCCCCCTGTAGAGATCGGACGGGCTGGGGTGAAAGTGGTGTCCTCGGCCTGGGAGGGGGCAGGCCTAAGGCTGAAAGCGATTTCCCGGGCTTTTTGGTCCCAAGAACCTTTAGGCCACCGTCTGCTACCCGAGGTAGTCCCGCTCTAAGCGGTCCGGACAGTCTCCCACACCCGCTTCCCAAGGTTCCTGCGTTGACACAGGGACCTCAAGAGATCTACGTGAAGGAGGCCACTGCCTCATAGGCCCATGCTGCTCAGAGAGCTCACGGATCTGGAGGCTCCTTTGAGCTTTCGAAGCCTGTGACTATTCTCCACCTGGGGGTCCTTGCCATCAGGGGACCCCACCACCAGCCAGGAGAGGGCAGGCGCAGATAAAGACAAAAAGCCCCGCCTTGCGTCCACGCCCAAATCCGACAGGCCCCGCCCATCACGCCCTGGCAACACGTAAGCAGTCCCCTAATGCTGTGCCTCGGCTCTTAGATTACATGTCCACAGAGAGTCCTGTGCTCTTGGGCCAAGCATCACCCATGTACCCCACTCAGTGCCAGCTCCGGGGCTCCTAGGGGACCCCATGCTCTTGTGCTCTTGTTCTCAGGCAGCTCTTGTTTTCCACCTGCTTCTGCCTGCCAGCTAGTTCATCCCAGCGAGGCTGGCGGTTGACTTGGCCGGCTTTGCACAAGCTGCACTTACCACTTTGAGGAAGGTGTACTTGACCCTTCCGGGTTCCCTCATGCAAACTCACCTGGATGACATAGCATGCTGCTTTGGGCTGTCTTCTTCACCGTGCCGAGCAAAGAACTCAAGAAACCTCATAGGCATTCCCAGGACTCTTCTGTCCGTTGCTCCCGACTTTAGTGCGTGCCGGCAAAGCTCCCGCGGCGCACCTCAGAACGCAGTCGCCAAAGGTGATCCCGCAGGCCTTTACCCTGACAAGACTTTCAAGCCCTGGGCTCCTGCAGCCAAAGGCTGACCGAACGGTTTGCTGAGTGGGGCCAGTGTCCGCACTTGGCTAGCCTAATTCAGACTCACTCCCTGCCTGCCTGATCCCCTTCCCACAAGACCTTGTGCTGCCTGCAGACTAGAGGTCCCCAACTCCCTCTAGGTTCCTCCCTACCCACCTAGTGGAGCACCAAGGACTCCTTCACCCACCTGCCAGCCCTCCTGCGTGAGAAAGGAAGTCAATGCCTGGTGGAATATCTCCATCAACCTGGGAGCATACAGTCAACAATACAGACCACATCCCCAAAGCCTGAGGAGGAAAGTTTCAAACACCTCCTGGCGTGCAAGATTTGGCATGACATGAAACTGAGCAAGGTTGGACAATCCCCGCAAGTGCAAAATGTTGCATTACACCACTTTCCCGTGATCAAGGTGGCCAGAAAGTGGTCTGGTGTCAGTTTGTGTGACTGGGCAAGTCTAGAAAGACAGCTTACACGGGGTGTTTCTGGATGGTTCTGGAGAAGCTGGTCCGGGAACCTACAGCAGCAGGAATTGGTGGGGGCCATGGCAATCAAGAGCACTGGGAAAACAATATGCATAGAAAAAGAGCTACACCTATATCCTAGCCGGTCAGATAGTATCCTAAGACAGCTGAGAGGACCACTCCAAACCAAAATCACTGATCTCCCATCGATTCCACTTGATGGCTATGACCCAGGACAGCAGAGATTGCCCTCGGTGGATTTCAGACACTGTGAAAACCTTTGGGGGCGAACGATGTTTCATGGTCCTCCAGCTAAATCACTGCTGGTTTGAAACTCCTAGCTTCAGGCTAGTCATGCAATGCACAACGACAGGCTTCCGACTGTAAATTTTTAACAGAAGATGAAGAAGGTGCACATGAACGAAAGACGAAGCCAAGGCGTAGAGAAGGAAAGAGATTGACAAAGAGGGGAGAGAGAGAGAGAGAGAGAGAGAGAGAGAGAGAGAGAGAGAGAGAGAGAGAGAGAGAGTAGGGAGAGAGAGAGAAGAGAGAGAGAGAGAGTTAGAGAGACAGAGAGATACAGGGAGAGATACAGAGGGTAAAAAATAGTCATTCGTTGCATTCTACTTCTGGGGAGCTCACGCCCAGCTGAGCCCTATTCAGCAGGTTCACCAGTCAAGGAAAGAGCTCACTGGGGCGACAGGAGATTCTGGCACATCCTGAGCCTTCTACTTCCTTGAAGGCATTCCCCGCTTCGTTCAGACTACGGGATTTCTGGTGGGTCTGCCCCATCCGCAGTATGGGCCAGGTTATTTAAGGTTTTTTATTTAATTGAAACCTACTATTTGTATTGTTATCCATGACAGGTGTGCCTGTGCACTGTTGGCTTCATCCCAAAGACCTCAGAGACCCTTGATCGGAATCGCCGTTCACATAGTTAAGAGTCCGCTGACATCATAAGGGCGGTGCCACGCACCCGAACAACCGGGGCCTGATTTATCAGAGTCCCCTTTCAGCCCGCGAGAGTCCATTGATGTCATGAAGGGGAGGTACTACACACCGTACACCTGTGGACAGATGGACCAGAGTCGCCATTCTTGCAGGGACAGTCCTCTGACAACATTAGGGGGCGGTCTCAAAGCCGGACATCCGGTGGCATACTTCTCGGGGACCAATTTCACGCAGGGACAGGTGCCTTTTAGGTCCCAACGAGGGCTCTTCCGGTCAACGGGTGTCCCCCCCAAATGTGTCCCCCCTGGGCACTTCCTGTTACCATCCTTCTCTTGGGCCCAGTCCTGCCGGGTCTGTTTTCATGTATCTGATTGGCATTCGCCTTTGTTGCCAGGGCTGCCTGACGTTTGAGCTCAAGTGCGGGTGGTTCTAGGGCCTTGAAGGCAACGTCTGGCTTCGCAGTCGGGCTCACACACCCCCATGAAGCGCTGCCGGCCCGGCAGTGGCACCGGGAAAACCTTCCCACTAGCAGCGTGCGTGAGAACTATGGTTCCGGGCGCCTTCGTGGGGCCCGGCTCTCTGAGCCTCCCCAGCTCGGGCCACGGGTTCTTCACAGAGCCTGCTGCTGTCCCCCTGTAGAGATCGGACGGGCTGGGGTGAAAGTGGTGTCCTCGGCCTGGGAGGGGGCAGGCCTAAGGCTGAAAGCGATTTCCCGGGCTTTTTGGTCCCAAGAACCTTTAGGCCACCGTCTGCTACCCGAGGTAGTCCCGCTCTAAGCGGTCCGGACAGTCTCCCACACCCGCTTCCCAAGGTTCCTGCGTTGACACAGGGACCTCAAGAGATCTACGTGAAGGAGGCCACTGCCTCATAGGCCCATGCTGCTCAGAGAGCTCACGGATCTGGAGGCTCCTTTGAGCTTTCGAAGCCTGTGACTATTCTCCACCTGGGGGTCCTTGCCATCAGGGGACCCCACCACCAGCCAGGAGAGGGCAGGCGCAGATAAAGACAAAAAGCCCCGCCTTGCGTCCACGCCCAAATCCGACAGGCCCCGCCCATCACGCCCTGGCAACACGTAAGCAGTCCCCTAATGCTGTGCCTCGGCTCTTAGATTACATGTCCACAGAGAGTCCTGTGCTCTTGGGCCAAGCATCACCCATGTACCCCACTCAGTGCCAGCTCCGGGGCTCCTAGGGGACCCCATGCTCTTGTGCTCTTGTTCTCAGGCAGCTCTTGTTTTCCACCTGCTTCTGCCTGCCAGCTAGTTCATCCCAGCGAGGCTGGCGGTTGACTTGGCCGGCTTTGCACAAGCTGCACTTACCACTTTGAGGAAGGTGTACTTGACCCTTCCGGGTTCCCTCATGCAAACTCACCTGGATGACATAGCATGCTGCTTTGGGCTGTCTTCTTCACCGTGCCGAGCAAAGAACTCAAGAAACCTCATAGGCATTCCCAGGACTCTTCTGTCCGTTGCTCCCGACTTTAGTGCGTGCCGGCAAAGCTCCCGCGGCGCACCTCAGAACGCAGTCGCCAAAGGTGATCCCGCAGGCCTTTACCCTGACAAGACTTTCAAGCCCTGGGCTCCTGCAGCCAAAGGCTGACCGAACGGTTTGCTGAGTGGGGCCAGTGTCCGCACTTGGCTAGCCTAATTCAGACTCACTCCCTGCCTGCCTGATCCCCTTCCCACAAGACCTTGTGCTGCCTGCAGACTAGAGGTCCCCAACTCCCTCTAGGTTCCTCCCTACCCACCTAGTGGAGCACCAAGGACTCCTTCACCCACCTGCCAGCCCTCCTGCGTGAGAAAGGAAGTCAATGCCTGGTGGAATATCTCCATCAACCTGGGAGCATACAGTCAACAATACAGACCACATCCCCAAAGCCTGAGGAGGAAAGTTTCAAACACCTCCTGGCGTGCAAGATTTGGCATGACATGAAACTGAGCAAGGTTGGACAATCCCCGCAAGTGCAAAATGTTGCATTACACCACTTTCCCGTGATCAAGGTGGCCAGAAAGTGGTCTGGTGTCAGTTTGTGTGACTGGGCAAGTCTAGAAAGACAGCTTACACGGGGTGTTTCTGGATGGTTCTGGAGAAGCTGGTCCGGGAACCTACAGCAGCAGGAATTGGTGGGGGCCATGGCAATCAAGAGCACTGGGAAAACAATATGCATAGAAAAAGAGCTACACCTATATCCTAGCCGGTCAGATAGTATCCTAAGACAGCTGAGAGGACCACTCCAAACCAAAATCACTGATCTCCCATCGATTCCACTTGATGGCTATGACCCAGGACAGCAGAGATTGCCCTCGGTGGATTTCAGACACTGTGAAAACCTTTGGGGGCGAACGATGTTTCATGGTCCTCCAGCTAAATCACTGCTGGTTTGAAACTCCTAGCTTCAGGCTAGTCATGCAATGCACAACGACAGGCTTCCGACTGTAAATTTTTAACAGAAGATGAAGAAGGTGCACATGAACGAAAGACGAAGCCAAGGCGTAGAGAAGGAAAGAGATTGACAAAGAGGGGAGAGAGAGAGAGAGAGAGAGAGAGAGAGAGAGAGAGAGAGAGAGAGAGAGAGAGAGAGAGAGTAGGGAGAGAGAGAGAAGAGAGAGAGAGAGTTAGAGAGACACAGAGAGATACAGGGAGAGATACAGAGGGTAAAAAATAGTCATTCCTTGCATTCTACTTCTGGGGAGCTCACGCCCAGCTGAGCCCTATTAAGCAGGTTCACCAGTCAAGGAAAGAGCTCACTGGGGCGACAGGAGATTCTGGCACATCCTGAGCCTTCTACTTCCTTGAAGGGTTTCCCTGCTTCGTTCAGACTACGGGATTTCTGGTTGGTCTGCCCCATCCGCAGTATGGGCCAGGTTATTTAAGGTTTTTTATTTAATTGAAACCTACTATTTGTATTGTTATCCATGACAGGTGTGCCTGTGCACTGTTGGCTTCATCCCAAAGACCTCAGAGACCCTTGATCGGAATCGCCGTTCACATAGTTAAGAGTCCGCTGACATCATAAGGGCGGTGCCACGCACCCGAACAACCGGGGCCTGATTTATCAGAGTCCCCTTTCAGCCCGCGAGAGTCCATTGATGTCATGAAGGGGAGGTACTACACACCGTACACCTGTGGACAGATGGACCAGAGTCGCCATTCTTGCAGGAACAGTCCTCTGACAACATTAGGGGGCGGTCTCAAAGCCGGACATCCGGTGGCATACTTCTCGGGGACCAATTTCACGCAGGGACAGGTGCATTTTCGATCCCAACGAGGGCTCTTCCGGTCAACGGGTGTCCCTCCCAAATGTGTCCCCCCTGGGCACTTCCTGTTACCATCCTTCTCTCGGGCCCAGTCCTGCCGGGTCTGTTTTCATGTATCTGATTGGCATTCGCCTTTGTTGCCAGGGCTGCCTGACGTTTGAGCTCAAGTGCGGGTGGTTCTAGGGCCTTGAAGGCAACGTCTGGCTTCGCAGTCGGGCTCACACACCCCCATGAAGCGCTCCCGGCCCGGCAGTGGCACCGGGAAAACCTTCCCACTAGCAGCGTGCGTGAGAACTATGGTTCCGGGCGCCTTCGTGGGGCCCGGCTCTCTGAGCCTCCCCAGCTCGGGCCACTGTTTCTTCACAGAGCCTGCTGCTGTCCACCTGTAGAGAGCAGACGGGCTGGGGTGAAAGTGGTGTCCTCGGCCTGGGAGGGGGCAGACCTAAGGCTGAAAGCGATTTCCCGAGCTGTTTTGGTCCCCAGAACCTTTAGGCCACCGTCCGCTACCCGAGGTAGTCCCGCTCTAAGCGGTCCGGACAGTCTCCCACACCCGCTTCCCAAGGTTCCTGCGTTGACACAGGGACCTCAAGAGATCTACGTGAAGGAGGCCACTGCCTCATAGGCCCATGCTGCTCAGAGAGCTCACGGATCTGGAGGCTCCTTTGAGCTTTCGAAGCCTGTGACTATTCTCCACCTGGGGGTCCTTGCCATCAGGGGACCCCACCACCAGCCAGGAGAGGGCAGGCGCAGATAAAGACAAAAAGCCCCGCCTTGCGTCCCCGCCCAAATCCGACAGGCCCCGCCCATCACGCCCTGGCAACACGTAAGCAGTCCCCTAATGCTGTGCCTCGGCTCTTAGATTACATGTCCACAGAGAGTCCTGTGCTCTTGGGCCAAGCATCACCCATGTACCCCACTCAGTGCCAGCTCTGGGGCTCCTAGGGGACCCCATGCTCTTGGGCTCTTGCACTCAGGCAGCCCTTGTTTTCCACCTGCTTCTGCCTGCCAGCTAGTTCATCCCAGCGAGGCTGGCGGTTGACTTGGCCGGCTTTGCACAAGCTTCACTTACCACTTGAGGAAGGTGTACTTGACCCTTCCGGGTTCCCTCTTGCAAACTCACCTGGATGATATAGCATGCTGCTTTGGGCTGTCTTCTTCACCGTGCCGAGCAAAGAACTCAAGAAACCTCATAGGCATTCCCAGGACTCTTCTGTCCGTTGCTCCCGACTTTAGTGCGTGCCGGCAAAGCTCCCGCGGCGCACCTCAGAACGCAGTCGCCAAAGGTGATCCCGCAGGCCTTTACCCTGACAAGACTTTTAAGCCCTGGGCTCCTGCAGCCAAAAGCTGACCGAACGGTTTGCTGAGTGGGGCCAGTGTCCGCACTTGGCTAGCCTAATTCAGACTCACTCCCTGCCTGCCTGATCCCCTTCCCACAAGACCTTGTGCTGCCTGCAGACTAGAGGTCCCCAACTCCCTCTAGGTTCCTCCCTACCCACCTAGTGGAGCACCAAGGACTCCTTCACCCACCTGCCAGCCCTCCTGCGTGAGAAAGGAAGTCAGTGCCTGGTGGAATATCTCCATCAACCTGGGAGCATACAGTCAATACTACAGACCACATCCCCAAAGCCTGAGGAGGAAAGTTTCAAACACCTCCTGGCGTGCAAGATTTGGCATGACATGAAACTGAGCAAGGTTGGACAATCCCCGCAAGTGCAAAATGTTGCATTACACCACTTTCCCGTGATCAAGGTGGCCAGAAAGTGGTCTGGTGTCAGTTTGTGTGACTGGGCAAGTCTAGAAAGACAGCTTACACGGGGTGTTTCTGGATGGTTCTGGAGAAGCTGGTCCGGGAACCTACAGCAGCAGGAATTGGTGGGGGCCATGGCAATCAAGAGCACTGGGAAAACAATATGCATAGAAAAAGAGCTACACCTATATCCTAGCCGGTCAGATAGTATCCTAAGACAGCTGAGAGGACCACTCCAAGCCAAAATCACTGATCTCCCATCGATTCCACTTGATGGCTATGACCCAGGACAGCAGAGATTGCCCTCGGTGGATTTCAGACACTGTGAAAACCTTTGGGGGCGAACGATGTTTCATGGTCCTCCAGCTAAATCACTGCTGGTTTGAAACTCCTAGCTTCAGGCTAGTCATGCAATGCACAACGACAGGCTTCCGACTGTAAATTTTTAACAGAAGATGAAGAAGGTGCACATGAACGAAAGACGAAGCTAAGGCGTAGAGAAGGAAAGAGATTGACAAAGAGGGCAGAGAGAGAGAGAGAGAGAGAGATAGAGAGAGAGAGAGAGAGAGAGAGAGAGAGAGAGAGAGAGAGACAGAGTAGGGAGAGAGAGAGAAGAGAGAGAGAGAGAGTTAGAGAGACAGAGAGATACAGGGAGAGATACAGAGGGTAAAAAATAGTCATTCGTTGCAATCTACTTCTGGGGAGCTCACGCCCAGCTGAGCCCTATTCAGCAGGTTCACCAGTCAAGGAAAGAGCTCACTGGGGCGACAGGAGATTCTGGCACATCCTGAGCCTTCTACTTCCTTGAAGGCATTCCCCGCTTCGTTCAGACTACGGGATTTCTGGTGGGTCTTCCCCATCCGCAGTATGGGCCAGGTTATTTAAGGTTTTTATTTAATTGAAACCTACTATTTGTATTGTTATCCATGACAGGTGTGCCTGTGCACTGTTGGCTTCATCCCAAAGACCTCAGAGACCCTTGATCGGAATCGCCGTTCACATAGTTAAGAGTCCGCTGACATCATAAGGGCGGTGCCACGCACCCGAACAACCGGGGCCTGATTTATCAGAGTCCCCTTTCAGCCCGCGAGAGTCCATTGATGTCATGAAGGGGAGGTACTACACACCGTACACCTGTGGACAGATGGACCAGAGTCGCCATTCTTGCAGGGACAGTCCTCTGACAACATTAGGGGGCGGTCTCAAAGCCGGACATCCGGTGGCATACTTCTCGGGGACCAATTTCACGCAGGGACAGGTGCCTTTTAGGTCCCAACGAGGGCTCTTCCGGTCAACGGGTGTCCCCCCCAAATGTGTCCCCCCTGGGCACTTCCTGTTACCATCCTTCTCTTGGGCCCAGTCCTGCCGGGTCTGTTTTCATGTATCTGATTGGCATTCGCCTTTGTTGCCAGGGCTGCCTGACGTTTGAGCTCAAGTGCGGGTGGTTCTAGGGCCTTGAAGGCAACGTCTGGCTTCGCAGTCGGGCTCACACACCCCCATGAAGCGCTGCCGGCCCGGCAGTGGCACCGGGAAAACCTTCCCACTAGCAGCGTGCGTGAGAACTATGGTTCCGGGCGCCTTCGTGGGGCCCGGCTCTCTGAGCCTCCCCAGCTCGGGCCACGGGTTCTTCACAGAGCCTGCTGCTGTCCCCCTGTAGAGAGCGGACGGGCTGGGGTGAAAGTGGTGTCCTCGGCCTGGGAGGGGGCAGGCCTAAGGCTGAAAGCGATTTCCCGGGCTTTTTGGTCCCAAGAACCTTTAGGCCACCGTCTGCTACCCGAGGTAGTCCCGCTCTAAGCGGTCCGGACAGTCTCCCACACCCGCTTCCCAAGGTTCCTGCGTTGACACAGTGACCTCAAGAGATCTACGTGAAGGAGGCCACTGCCTCATAGGCCCATGCTGCTCAGAGAGCTCACGGATCTGGAGGCTCCTTTGAGCTTTCGAAGCCTGTGACTATTCTCCACCTGGGGGTCCTTGCCATCAGGGGACCCCACCACCAGCCAGGATAGGGCAGGCGCAGATAAAGACAAAAAGCCCCGCCTTGCGTCCACGCCCAAATCCGACAGGCCCCGCCCATCACGCCCTGGCAACACGTAAGCAGTCCCCTAATGCTGTGCCTCGGCTCTTAGATTACATGTCCACAGAGAGTCCTGTGCTCTTGGGCCAAGCATCACCCATGTACCCCACTCAGTGCCAGCTCCGGGGCTCCTAGGGGACCCCATGCTCTTGTGCTCTTGTTCTCAGGCAGCTCTTGTTTTCCACCTGCTTCTGCCTGCCAGCTAGTTCATCCCAGCGAGGCTGGCGGTTGACTTGGCCGGCTTTGCACAAGCTGCACTTACCACTTTGAGGAAGGTGTACTTGACCCTTCCGGGTTCCCTCATGCAAACTCACCTGGATGACATAGCATGCTGCTTTGGGCTGTCTTCTTCACCGTGCCGAGCAAAGAACTCAAGAAACCTCATAGGCATTCCCAGGACTCTTCTGTCCGTTGCTCCCGACTTTAGTGCGTGCCGGCAAAGCTCCCGCGGCGCACCTCAGAACGCAGTCGCCAAAGGTGATCCCGCAGGCCTTTACCCTGACAAGACTTTCAAGCCCTGGGCTCCTGCAGCCAAAGGCTGACCGAACGGTTTGCTGAGTGGGGCCAGTGTCCGCACTTGGCTAGCCTAATTCAGACTCACTCCCTGCCTGCCTGATCCCCTTCCCACAAGACCTTGTGCTGCCTGCAGACTAGAGGTCCCCAACTCCCTCTAGGTTCCTCCCTACCCACCTAGTGGAGCACCAAGGACTCCTTCACCCACCTGCCAGCCCTCCTGCGTGAGAAAGGAAGTCAATGCCTGGTGGAATATCTCCATCAACCTGGGAGCATACAGTCAACACTACAGACCACATCCCCAAAGCCTGAGGAGGAAAGTTTCAAACACCTCCTGGCGTGCAAGATTTGGCATGACATGAAACTGAGCAAGGTTGGACAATCCCCGCAAGTGCAAAATGTTGCATTACACCACTTTCCCGTGATCAAGGTGGCCAGAAAGTGGTCTGGTGTCAGTTTGTGTGACTGGGCAAGTCTAGAAAGACAGCTTACACGGGGTGTTTCTGGATGGTTCTGGAGAAGCTGGTCCGGGAACCTACAGCAGCAGGAATTGGTGGGGGCCATGGCAATCAAGAGCACTGGGAAAACAATATGCATAGAAAAAGAGCTACACCTATATCCTAGCCGGTCAGATAGTATCCTAAGACAGCTGAGAGGACCACTCCAAACCAAAATCACTGATCTCCCATCGATTCCACTTGATGGCTATGACCCAGGACAGCAGAGATTGCCCTCGGTGGATTTCAGACACTGTGAAAACCTTTGGGGGCGAACGATGTTTCATGGTCCTCCAGCTAAATCACTGCTGGTTTGAAACTCCTAGCTTCAGGCTAGTCATGCAATGCACAACGACAGGCTTCCGACTGTAAATTTTTAACAGAAGATGAAGAAGGTGCACATGAACGAAAGACGAAGCTAAGGCGTAGAGAAGGAAAGAGATTGACAAAGAGGGCAGAGAGAGAGAGAGAGAGAGAGATAGAGAGAGAGAGAGAGAGAGAGAGAGAGAGAGAGAGAGAGAGAGAGAGAGACAGAGTAGGGAGAGAGAGAGAAGAGAGAGAGAGAGAGTTAGAGAGACAGAGAGATACAGGGAGAGATACAGAGGGTAAAAAATAGTCATTCGTTGCAATCTACTTCTGGGGAGCTCACGCCCAGCTGAGCCCTATTCAGCAGGTTCACCAGTCAAGGAAAGAGCTCACTGGGGCGACAGGAGATTCTGGCACATCCTGAGCCTTCTACTTCCTTGAAGGCATTCCCCGCTTCGTTCAGACTACGGGATTTCTGGTGGGTCTTCCCCATCCGCAGTATGGGCCAGGTTATTTAAGGTTTTTATTTAATTGAAACCTACTATTTGTATTGTTATCCATGACAGGTGTGCCTGTGCACTGTTGGCTTCATCCCAAAGACCTCAGAGACCCTTGATCGGAATCGCCGTTCACATAGTTAAGAGTCCGCTGACATCATAAGGGCGGTGCCACGCACCCGAACAACCGGGGCCTGATTTATCAGAGTCCCCTTTCAGCCCGCGAGAGTCCATTGATGTCATGAAGGGGAGGTACTACACACCGTACACCTGTGGACAGATGGACCAGAGTCGCCATTCTTGCAGGGACAGTCCTCTGACAACATTAGGGGGCGGTCTCAAAGCCGGACATCCGGTGGCATACTTCTCGGGGACCAATTTCACGCAGGGACAGGTGCCTTTTAGGTCCCAACGAGGGCTCTTCCGGTCAACGGGTGTCCCCCCCAAATGTGTCCCCCCTGGGCACTTCCTGTTACCATCCTTCTCTTGGGCCCAGTCCTGCCGGGTCTGTTTTCATGTATCTGATTGGCATTCGCCTTTGTTGCCAGGGCTGCCTGACGTTTGAGCTCAAGTGCGGGTGGTTCTAGGGCCTTGAAGGCAACGTCTGGCTTCGCAGTCGGGCTCACACACCCCCATGAAGCGCTGCCGGCCCGGCAGTGGCACCGGGAAAACCTTCCCACTAGCAGCGTGCGTGAGAACTATGGTTCCGGGCGCCTTCGTGGGGCCCGGCTCTCTGAGCCTCCCCAGCTCGGGCCACGGGTTCTTCACAGAGCCTGCTGCTGTCCCCCTGTAGAGAGCGGACGGGCTGGGGTGAAAGTGGTGTCCTCGGCCTGGGAGGGGGCAGGCCTAAGGCTGAAAGCGATTTCCCGGGCTTTTTGGTCCCAAGAACCTTTAGGCCACCGTCTGCTACCCGAGGTAGTCCCGCTCTAAGCGGTCCGGACAGTCTCCCACACCCGCTTCCCAAGGTTCCTGCGTTGACACAGTGACCTCAAGAGATCTACGTGAAGGAGGCCACTGCCTCATAGGCCCATGCTGCTCAGAGAGCTCACGGATCTGGAGGCTCCTTTGAGCTTTCGAAGCCTGTGACTATTCTCCACCTGGGGGTCCTTGCCATCAGGGGACCCCACCACCAGCCAGGATAGGGCAGGCGCAGATAAAGACAAAAAGCCCCGCCTTGCGTCCACGCCCAAATCCGACAGGCCCCGCCCATCACGCCCTGGCAACACGTAAGCAGTCCCCTAATGCTGTGCCTCGGCTCTTAGATTACATGTCCACAGAGAGTCCTGTGCTCTTGGGCCAAGCATCACCCATGTACCCCACTCAGTGCCAGCTCCGGGGCTCCTAGGGGACCCCATGCTCTTGTGCTCTTGTTCTCAGGCAGCTCTTGTTTTCCACCTGCTTCTGCCTGCCAGCTAGTTCATCCCAGCGAGGCTGGCGGTTGACTTGGCCGGCTTTGCACAAGCTGCACTTACCACTTTGAGGAAGGTGTACTTGACCCTTCCGGGTTCCCTCATGCAAACTCACCTGGATGACATAGCATGCTGCTTTGGGCTGTCTTCTTCACCGTGCCGAGCAAAGAACTCAAGAAACCTCATAGGCATTCCCAGGACTCTTCTGTCCGTTGCTCCCGACTTTAGTGCGTGCCGGCAAAGCTCCCGCGGCGCACCTCAGAACGCAGTCGCCAAAGGTGATCCCGCAGGCCTTTACCCTGACAAGACTTTCAAGCCCTGGGCTCCTGCAGCCAAAGGCTGACCGAACGGTTTGCTGAGTGGGGCCAGTGTCCGCACTTGGCTAGCCTAATTCAGACTCACTCCCTGCCTGCCTGATCCCCTTCCCACAAGACCTTGTGCTGCCTGCAGACTAGAGGTCCCCAACTCCCTCTAGGTTCCTCCCTACCCACCTAGTGGAGCACCAAGGACTCCTTCACCCACCTGCCAGCCCTCCTGCGTGAGAAAGGAAGTCAATGCCTGGTGGAATATCTCCATCAACCTGGGAGCATACAGTCAACACTACAGACCACATCCCCAAAGCCTGAGGAGGAAAGTTTCAAACACCTCCTGGCGTGCAAGATTTGGCATGACATGAAACTGAGCAAGGTTGGACAATCCCCGCAAGTGCAAAATGTTGCATTACACCACTTTCCCGTGATCAAGGTGGCCAGAAAGTGGTCTGGTGTCAGTTTGTGTGACTGGGCAAGTCTAGAAAGACAGCTTACACGGGGTGTTTCTGGATGGTTCTGGAGAAGCTGGTCCGGGAACCTACAGCAGCAGGAATTGGTGGGGGCCATGGCAATCAAGAGCACTGGGAAAACAATATGCATAGAAAAAGAGCTACACCTATATCCTAGCCGGTCAGATAGTATCCTAAGACAGCTGAGAGGACCACTCCAAACCAAAATCACTGATCTCCCATCGATTCCACTTGATGGCTATGACCCAGGACAGCAGAGATTGCCCTCGGTGGATTTCAGACACTGTGAAAACCTTTGGGGGCGAACGATGTTTCATGGTCCTCCAGCTAAATCACTGCTGGTTTGAAACTCCTAGCTTCAGGCTAGTCATGCAATGCACAACGACAGGCTTCCGACTGTAAATTTTTAACAGAAGATGAAGAAGGTGCACATGAACGAAAGACGAAGCTAAGGCGTAGAGAAGGAAAGAGATTGACAAAGAGGGCAGAGAGAGAGAGAGAGAGAGAGAGAGAGAGAGAGAGAGAGAGAGAGAGAGAGAGAGAGAGAGACAGAGTAGGGAGAGAGAGAGAAGAGAGAGAGAGAGAGTTAGAGAGACAGAGAGATACAGGGAGAGATACAGAGGGTAAAAAATAGTCATTCGTTGCATTCTACTTCTGGGGAGCTCACGCCCAGCTGAGCCCTATTCAGCAGGTTCACCAGTCAAGGAAAGAGCTCACTGGGGCGACAGGAGATTCTGGCACATCCTGAGCCTTCTACTTCCTTGAAGGCATTCCCCGCTTCGTTCAGACTACGGGATTTCTGGTGGGTCTGCCCCATCCGCAGTATGGGCCAGGTTATTTAAGGTTTTTTATTTAATTGAAACCTACTATTTGTATTGTTATCCATGACAGGTGTGCCTGTGCACTGTTGGCTTCATCCCAAAGACCTCAGAGACCCTTGATCGGAATCGCCGTTCACATAGTTAAGAGTCCGCTGACATCATAAGGGCGGTGCCACGCACCCGAACAACCGGGGCCTGATTTATCAGAGTCCCCTTTCAGCCCGCGAGAGTCCATTGATGTCATGAAGGGGAGGTACTACACACCGTACACCTGTGGACAGATGGACCAGAGTCGCCATTCTTGCAGGGACAGTCCTCTGACAACATTAGGGGGCGGTCTCAAAGCCGGACATCCGGTGGCATACTTCTCGGGGACCAATTTCACGCAGGGACAGGTGCCTTTTAGGTCCCAACGAGGGCTCTTCCGGTCAACGGGTGTCCCCCCCAAATGTGTCCCCCCTGGGCACTTCCTGTTACCATCCTTCTCTTGGGCCCAGTCCTGCCGGGTCTGTTTTCATGTATCTGATTGGCATTCGCCTTTGTTGCCAGGGCTGCCTGACGTTTGAGCTCAAGTGCGGGTGGTTCTAGGGCCTTGAAGGCAACGTCTGGCTTCGCAGTCGGGCTCACACACCCCCATGAAGCGCTGCCGGCCCGGCAGTGGCACCGGGAAAACCTTCCCACTAGCAGCGTGCGTGAGAACTATGGTTCCGGGCGCCTTCGTGGGGCCCGGCTCTCTGAGCCTCCCCAGCTCGGGCCACGGGTTCTTCACAGAGCCTGCTGCTGTCCCCCTGTAGAGATCGGACGGGCTGGGGTGAAAGTGGTGTCCTCGGCCTGGGAGGGGGCAGGCCTAAGGCTGAAAGCGATTTCCCGGGCTTTTTGGTCCCAAGAACCTTTAGGCCACCGTCTGCTACCCGAGGTAGTCCCGCTCTAAGCGGTCCGGACAGTCTCCCACACCCGCTTCCCAAGGTTCCTGCGTTGACACAGTGACCTCAAGAGATCTACGTGAAGGAGGCCACTGCCTCATAGGCCCATGCTGCTCAGAGAGCTCACGGATCTGGAGGCTCCTTTGAGCTTTCGAAGCCTGTGACTATTCTCCACCTGGGGGTCCTTGCCATCAGGGGACCCCACCACCAGCCAGGATAGGGCAGGCGCAGATAAAGACAAAAAGCCCCGCCTTGCGTCCACGCCCAAATCCGACAGGCCCCGCCCATCACGCCCTGGCAACACGTAAGCAGTCCCCTAATGCTGTGCCTCGGCTCTTAGATTACATGTCCACAGAGAGTCCTGTGCTCTTGGGCCAAGCATCACCCATGTACCCCACTCAGTGCCAGCTCCGGGGCTCCTAGGGGACCCCATGCTCTTGTGCTCTTGTTCTCAGGCAGCTCTTGTTTTCCACCTGCTTCTGCCTGCCAGCTAGTTCATCCCAGCGAGGCTGGCGGTTGACTTGGCCGGCTTTGCACAAGCTGCACTTACCACTTTGAGGAAGGTGTACTTGACCCTTCCGGGTTCCCTCATGCAAACTCACCTGGATGACATAGCATGCTGCTTTGGGCTGTCTTCTTCACCGTGCCGAGCAAAGAACTCAAGAAACCTCATAGGCATTCCCAGGACTCTTCTGTCCGTTGCTCCCGACTTTAGTGCGTGCCGGCAAAGCTCCCGCGGCGCACCTCAGAACGCAGTCGCCAAAGGTGATCCCGCAGGCCTTTACCCTGACAAGACTTTCAAGCCCTGGGCTCCTGCAGCCAAAGGCTGACCGAACGGTTTGCTGAGTGGGGCCAGTGTCCGCACTTGGCTAGCCTAATTCAGACTCACTCCCTGCCTGCCTGATCCCCTTCCCACAAGACCTTGTGCTGCCTGCAGACTAGAGGTCCCCAACTCCCTCTAGGTTCCTCCCTACCCACCTAGTGGAGCACCAAGGACTCCTTCACCCACCTGCCAGCCCTCCTGCGTGAGAAAGGAAGTCAATGCCTGGTGGAATATCTCCATCAACCTGGGAGCATACAGTCAACAATACAGACCACATCCCCAAAGCCTGAGGAGGAAAGTTTCAAACACCTCCTGGCGTGCAAGATTTGGCATGACATGAAACTGAGCAAGGTTGGACAATCCCCGCAAGTGCAAAATGTTGCATTACACCACTTTCCCGTGATCAAGGTGGCCAGAAAGTGGTCTGGTGTCAGTTTGTGTGACTGGGCAAGTCTAGAAAGACAGCTTACACGGGGTGTTTCTGGATGGTTCTGGAGAAGCTGGTCCGGGAACCTACAGCAGCAGGAATTGGTGGGGGCCATGGCAATCAAGAGCACTGGGAAAACAATATGCATAGAAAAAGAGCTACACCTATATCCTAGCCGGTCAGATAGTATCCTAAGACAGCTGAGAGGACCACTCCAAACCAAAATCACTGATCTCCCATCGATTCCACTTGATGGCTATGACCCAGGACAGCAGAGATTGCCCTCGGTGGATTTCAGACACTGTGAAAACCTTTGGGGGCGAACGATGTTTCATGGTCCTCCAGCTAAATCACTGCTGGTTTGAAACTCCTAGCTTCAGGCTAGTCATGCAATGCACAACGACAGGCTTCCGACTGTAAATTTTTAACAGAAGATGAAGAAGGTGCACATGAACGAAAGACGAAGCCAAGGCGTAGAGAAGGAAAGAGATTGACAAAGAGGGGAGAGAGAGAGAGAGAGAGAGAGAGAGAGAGAGAGAGAGAGAGAGAGAGAGAGAGAGAGAGAGTAGGGAGAGAGAGAGAAGAGAGAGAGAGAGTTAGAGAGACACAGAGAGATACAGGGAGAGATACAGAGGGTAAAAAATAGTCATTCCTTGCATTCTACTTCTGGGGAGCTCACGCCCAGCTGAGCCCTATTAAGCAGGTTCACCAGTCAAGGAAAGAGCTCACTGGGGCGACAGGAGATTCTGGCACATCCTGAGCCTTCTACTTCCTTGAAGGCTTTCCCTGCTTCGTTCAGACTACGGGATTTCTGGTTGGTCTGCCCCATCCGCAGTATGGGCCAGGTTATTTAAGGTTTTTTATTTAATTGAAACCTACTATTTGTATTGTTATCCATGACAGGTGTGCCTGTGCACTGTTGGCTTCATCCCAAAGACCTCAGAGACCCTTGATCGGAATCGCCGTTCACATAGTTAAGAGTCCGCTGACATCATAAGGGCGGTGCCACGCACCCGAACAACCGGGGCCTGATTTATCAGAGTCCCCTTTCAGCCCGCGAGAGTCCATTGATGTCATGAAGGGGAGGTACTACACACCGTACACCTGTGGACAGATGGACCAGAGTCGCCATTCTTGCAGGAACAGTCCTCTGACAACATTAGGGGGCGGTCTCAAAGCCGGACATCCGGTGGCATACTTCTCGGGGACCAATTTCACGCAGGGACAGGTGCATTTTCGATCCCAACGAGGGCTCTTCCGGTCAACGGGTGTCCCTCCCAAATGTGTCCCCCCTGGGCACTTCCTGTTACCATCCTTCTCTCGGGCCCAGTCCTGCCGGGTCTGTTTTCATGTATCTGATTGGCATTCGCCTTTGTTGCCAGGGCTGCCTGACGTTTGAGCTCAAGTGCGGGTGGTTCTAGGGCCTTGAAGGCAACGTCTGGCTTCGCAGTCGGGCTCACACACCCCCATGAAGCGCTCCCGGCCCGGCAGTGGCACCGGGAAAACCTTCCCACTAGCAGCGTGCGTGAGAACTATGGTTCCGGGCGCCTTCGTGGGGCCCGGCTCTCTGAGCCTCCCCAGCTCGGGCCACTGTTTCTTCACAGAGCCTGCTGCTGTCCACCTGTAGAGAGCAGACGGGCTGGGGTGAAAGTGGTGTCCTCGGCCTGGGAGGGGGCAGACCTAAGGCTGAAAGCGATTTCCCGAGCTGTTTTGGTCCCCAGAACCTTTAGGCCACCGTCCGCTACCCGAGGTAGTCCCGCTCTAAGCGGTCCGGACAGTCTCCCACACCCGCTTCCCAAGGTTCCTGCGTTGACACAGGGACCTCAAGAGATCTACGTGAAGGAGGCCACTGCCTCATAGGCCCATGCTGCTCAGAGAGCTCACGGATCTGGAGGCTCCTTTGAGCTTTCGAAGCCTGTGACTATTCTCCACCTGGGGGTCCTTGCCATCAGGGGACCCCACCACCAGCCAGGAGAGGGCAGGCGCAGATAAAGACAAAAAGCCCCGCCTTGCGTCCCCGCCCAAATCCGACAGGCCCCGCCCATCACGCCCTGGCAACACGTAAGCAGTCCCCTAATGCTGTGCCTCGGCTCTTAGATTACATGTCCACAGAGAGTCCTGTGCTCTTGGGCCAAGCATCACCCATGTACCCCACTCAGTGCCAGCTCTGGGGCTCCTAGGGGACCCCATGCTCTTGGGCTCTTGCACTCAGGCAGCCCTTGTTTTCCACCTGCTTCTGCCTGCCAGCTAGTTCATCCCAGCGAGGCTGGCGGTTGACTTGGCCGGCTTTGCACAAGCTTCACTTACCACTTGAGGAAGGTGTACTTGACCCTTCCGGGTTCCCTCTTGCAAACTCACCTGGATGATATAGCATGCTGCTTTGGGCTGTCTTCTTCACCGTGCCGAGCAAAGAACTCAAGAAACCTCATAGGCATTCCCAGGACTCTTCTGTCCGTTGCTCCCGACTTTAGTGCGTGCCGGCAAAGCTCCCGCGGCGCACCTCAGAACGCAGTCGCCAAAGGTGATCCCGCAGGCCTTTACCCTGACAAGACTTTTAAGCCCTGGGCTCCTGCAGCCAAAAGCTGACCGAACGGTTTGCTGAGTGGGGCCAGTGTCCGCACTTGGCTAGCCTAATTCAGACTCACTCCCTGCCTGCCTGATCCCCTTCCCACAAGACCTTGTGCTGCCTGCAGACTAGAGGTCCCCAACTCCCTCTAGGTTCCTCCCTACCCACCTAGTGGAGCACCAAGGACTCCTTCACCCACCTGCCAGCCCTCCTGCGTGAGAAAGGAAGTCAGTGCCTGGTGGAATATCTCCATCAACCTGGGAGCATACAGTCAATACTACAGACCACATCCCCAAAGCCTGAGGAGGAAAGTTTCAAACACCTCCTGGCGTGCAAGATTTGGCATGACATGAAACTGAGCAAGGTTGGACAATCCCCGCAAGTGCAAAATGTTGCATTACACCACTTTCCCGTGATCAAGGTGGCCAGAAAGTGGTCTGGTGTCAGTTTGTGTGACTGGGCAAGTCTAGAAAGACAGCTTACACGGGGTGTTTCTGGATGGTTCTGGAGAAGCTGGTCCGGGAACCTACAGCAGCAGGAATTGGTGGGGGCCATGGCAATCAAGAGCACTGGGAAAACAATATGCATAGAAAAAGAGCTACACCTATATCCTAGCCGGTCAGATAGTATCCTAAGACAGCTGAGAGGACCACTCCAAGCCAAAATCACTGATCTCCCATCGATTCCACTTGATGGCTATGACCCAGGACAGCAGAGATTGCCCTCGGTGGATTTCAGACACTGTGAAAACCTTTGGGGGCGAACGATGTTTCATGGTCCTCCAGCTAAATCACTGCTGGTTTGAAACTCCTAGCTTCAGGCTAGTCATGCAATGCACAACGACAGGCTTCCGACTGTAAATTTTTAACAGAAGATGAAGAAGGTGCACATGAACGAAAGACGAAGCTAAGGCGTAGAGAAGGAAAGAGATTGACAAAGAGGGCAGAGAGAGAGAGAGAGAGAGAGATAGAGAGAGAGAGAGAGAGAGAGAGAGAGAGAGAGAGAGAGAGAGAGAGAGAGACAGAGTAGGGAGAGAGAGAGAAGAGAGAGAGAGAGAGTTAGAGAGACAGAGAGATACAGGGAGAGATACAGAGGGTAAAAAATAGTCATTCGTTGCAATCTACTTCTGGGGAGCTCACGCCCAGCTGAGCCCTATTCAGCAGGTTCACCAGTCAAGGAAAGAGCTCACTGGGGCGACAGGAGATTCTGGCACATCCTGAGCCTTCTACTTCCTTGAAGGCATTCCCCGCTTCGTTCAGACTACGGGATTTCTGGTGGGTCTTCCCCATCCGCAGTATGGGCCAGGTTATTTAAGGTTTTTATTTAATTGAAACCTACTATTTGTATTGTTATCCATGACAGGTGTGCCTGTGCACTGTTGGCTTCATCCCAAAGACCTCAGAGACCCTTGATCGGAATCGCCGTTCACATAGTTAAGAGTCCGCTGACATCATAAGGGCGGTGCCACGCACCCGAACAACCGGGGCCTGATTTATCAGAGTCCCCTTTCAGCCCGCGAGAGTCCATTGATGTCATGAAGGGGAGGTACTACACACCGTACACCTGTGGACAGATGGACCAGAGTCGCCATTCTTGCAGGGACAGTCCTCTGACAACATTAGGGGGCGGTCTCAAAGCCGGACATCCGGTGGCATACTTCTCGGGGACCAATTTCACGCAGGGACAGGTGCCTTTTAGGTCCCAACGAGGGCTCTTCCGGTCAACGGGTGTCCCCCCCAAATGTGTCCCCCCTGGGCACTTCCTGTTACCATCCTTCTCTTGGGCCCAGTCCTGCCGGGTCTGTTTTCATGTATCTGATTGGCATTCGCCTTTGTTGCCAGGGCTGCCTGACGTTTGAGCTCAAGTGCGGGTGGTTCTAGGGCCTTGAAGGCAACGTCTGGCTTCGCAGTCGGGCTCACACACCCCCATGAAGCGCTGCCGGCCCGGCAGTGGCACCGGGAAAACCTTCCCACTAGCAGCGTGCGTGAGAACTATGGTTCCGGGCGCCTTCGTGGGGCCCGGCTCTCTGAGCCTCCCCAGCTCGGGCCACGGGTTCTTCACAGAGCCTGCTGCTGTCCCCCTGTAGAGATCGGACGGGCTGGGGTGAAAGTGGTGTCCTCGGCCTGGGAGGGGGCAGGCCTAAGGCTGAAAGCGATTTCCCGGGCTTTTTGGTCCCAAGAACCTTTAGGCCACCGTCTGCTACCCGAGGTAGTCCCGCTCTAAGCGGTCCGGACAGTCTCCCACACCCGCTTCCCAAGGTTCCTGCGTTGACACAGTGACCTCAAGAGATCTACGTGAAGGAGGCCACTGCCTCATAGGCCCATGCTGCTCAGAGAGCTCACGGATCTGGAGGCTCCTTTGAGCTTTCGAAGCCTGTGACTATTCTCCACCTGGGGGTCCTTGCCATCAGGGGACCCCACCACCAGCCAGGATAGGGCAGGCGCAGATAAAGACAAAAAGCCCCGCCTTGCGTCCACGCCCAAATCCGACAGGCCCCGCCCATCACGCCCTGGCAACACGTAAGCAGTCCCCTAATGCTGTGCCTCGGCTCTTAGATTACATGTCCACAGAGAGTCCTGTGCTCTTGGGCCAAGCATCACCCATGTACCCCACTCAGTGCCAGCTCCGGGGCTCCTAGGGGACCCCATGCTCTTGTGCTCTTGTTCTCAGGCAGCTCTTGTTTTCCACCTGCTTCTGCCTGCCAGCTAGTTCATCCCAGCGAGGCTGGCGGTTGACTTGGCCGGCTTTGCACAAGCTGCACTTACCACTTTGAGGAAGGTGTACTTGACCCTTCCGGGTTCCCTCATGCAAACTCACCTGGATGACATAGCATGCTGCTTTGGGCTGTCTTCTTCACCGTGCCGAGCAAAGAACTCAAGAAACCTCATAGGCATTCCCAGGACTCTTCTGTCCGTTGCTCCCGACTTTAGTGCGTGCCGGCAAAGCTCCCGCGGCGCACCTCAGAACGCAGTCGCCAAAGGTGATCCCGCAGGCCTTTACCCTGACAAGACTTTCAAGCCCTGGGCTCCTGCAGCCAAAGGCTGACCGAACGGTTTGCTGAGTGGGGCCAGTGTCCGCACTTGGCTAGCCTAATTCAGACTCACTCCCTGCCTGCCTGATCCCCTTCCCACAAGACCTTGTGCTGCCTGCAGACTAGAGGTCCCCAACTCCCTCTAGGTTCCTCCCTACCCACCTAGTGGAGCACCAAGGACTCCTTCACCCACCTGCCAGCCCTCCTGCGTGAGAAAGGAAGTCAGTGCCTGGTGGAATATCTCCATCAACCTGGGAGCATACAGTCAACACTACAGACCACATCCCCAAAGCCTGAGGAGGAAAGTTTCAAACACTTCCTGGCGTGCAAGATTTGGCATGACATGAAACTGAGCAAGGTTGGACAATCCCCGCAAGTGCAAAATGTTGCATTACACCACTTTCCCGTGATCAAGGTGGCCAGAAAGTGGTCTGGTGTCAGTTTGTGTGACTGGGCAAGTCTAGAAAGACAGCTTACACGGGGTGTTTCTGGATGGTTCTGGAGAAGCTGGTCCGGGAACCTACAGCAGCAGGAATTGGTGGGGGCCATGGCAATCAAGAGCACTGGGAAAACAATATGCATAGAAAAAGAGCTACACCTATATCCTAGCCGGTCAGATAGTATCCTAAGACAGCTGAGAGGACCACTCCAAACCAAAATCACTGATCTCCCATCGATTCCACTTGATGGCTATGACCCAGGACAGCAGAGATTGCCCTCGGTGGATTTCAGACACTGTGAAAACCTTTGGGGGCGAACGATGTTTCATGGTCCTCCAGCTAAATCACTGCTGGTTTGAAACTCCTAGCTTCAGGCTAGTCATGCAATGCACAACGACAGGCTTCCGACTGTAAATTTTTAACAGAAGATGAAGAAGGTGCACATGAACGAAAGACGAAGCCAAGGCGTAGAGAAGGAAAGAGATTGACAAAGAGGGGAGAGAGAGAGAGAGAGAGAGAGAGAGAGAGAGAGAGAGAGAGAGAGAGAGAGAGAGAGAGAGAGAGAGAGAGAGAGTAGGGAGAGAGAGAGAAGAGAGAGAGAGAGAGTTAGAGAGACACAGAGAGATACAGGGAGAGATACAGAGGGTAAAAAATAGTCATTCCTTGCATTCTACTTCTGGGGAGCTCACGCCCAGCTGAGCCCTATTAAGCAGGTTCACCAGTCAAGGAAAGAGCTCACTGGGGCGACAGGAGATTCTGGCACATCCTGAGCCTTCTACTTCCTTGAAGGCTTTCCCTGCTTCGTTCAGACTACGGGATTTCGGGTTGGTCTGCCCCATCCGCAGTATGGGCCAGGTTATTTAAGGTTTTTTATTTAATTGAAACCTACTATTTGTATTGTTATCCATGACAGGTGTGCCTGTGCACTGTTGGCTTCATCCCAAAGACCTCAGAGACCCTTGATCGGAATCGCCGTTCACATAGTTAAGAGTCCGCTGACATCATAAGGGCGGTGCCACGCACCCGAACAACCGGGGCCTGATTTATCAGAGTCCCCTTTCAGCCCGCGAGAGTCCATTGATGTCATGAAGGGGAGGTACTACACACCGTACACCTGTGGACAGATGGACCAGAGTCGCCATTCTTGCAGGAACAGTCCTCTGACAACATTAGGGGGCGGTCTCAAAGCCGGACATCCGGTGGCATACTTCTCGGGGACCAATTTCACGCAGGGACAGGTGCATTTTCGATCCCAACGAGGGCTCTTCCGGTCAACGGGTGTCCCCCCCAAATGTGTCCCCCCTGGGCACTTCCTGTTACCATCCTTCTCTCGGGCCCAGTCCTGCCGGGTCTGTTTTCATGTATCTGATTGGCATTCGCCTTTGTTGCCAGGGCTGCCTGACGTTTGAGCTCAAGTGCGGGTGGTTCTAGGGCCTTGAAGGCAACGTCTGGCTTCGCAGTCGGGCTCACACACCCCCATGAAGCGCTCCCGGCCCGGCAGTGGCACCGGGAAAACCTTCCCACTAGCAGCGTGCGTGAGAACTATGGTTCCGGGCGCCTTCGTGGGGCCCGGCTCTCTGAGCCTCCCCAGCTCGGGCCACAGTTTATTCACAGAGCCTGCTGCTGTCCACCTGTAGAGAGCAGACGGGCTGGGGTGAAAGTGGTGTCCTCGGCCTGGGAGGGGGCAGACCTAAGGCTGAAAGCGATTTCCCGAGCTGTTTTGGTCCCCAGAACCTTTAGGCCACCGTCCGCTACCCGAGGTAGTCCCGCTCTAAGCGGTCCGGACAGTCTCCCACACCCGCTTCCCAAGGTTCCTGCGTTGACACAGGGACCTCAAGAGATCTACGTGAAGGAGGCCACTGCCTCATAGGCCCATGCTGCTCAGAGAGCTCACGGATCTGGAGGCTCCTTTGAGCTTTCGAAGCCTGTGACTATTCTCCACCTGGGGGTCCTTGCCATCAGGGGACCCCACCAACAGCCAGGAGAGGGCAGGCGCAGATAAAGACAAAAAGCCCCGCCTTGCGTCCCCGCCCAAATCCGACAGGCCCCGCCCATCACGCCCTGGCAACACGTAAGCAGTCCCCTAATGCTGTGCCTCGGCTCTTAGATTACATGTCCACAGAGAGTCCTGTGCTCTTGGGCCAAGCATCACCCATGTACCCCACTCAGTGCCAGCTCTGGGGCTCCTAGGGGACCCCATGCTCTTGTGCTCTTGTTCTCAGGCAGCTCTTGTTTTCAACCTGCTTCTGCCTGCCAGCTAGTTCATCCCAGCGAGGCTGGCGGTTGACTTGGCCGGCTTTGCACAAGCTTCACTTACCACTTGAGGAAGGTGTACTTGACCCTTCCGGGTTCCCTCTTGCAAACTCACCTGGATGATATAGCATGCTGCTTTGGGCTGTCTTCTTCACCGTGCCGAGCAAAGAACTCAAGAAACCTCATAGGCATTCCCAGGACTCTTCTGTCCGTTGCTCCCGACTTTAGTGCGTGCCGGCAAAGCTCCCGCGGCGCACCTCAGAACGCAGTCGCCAAAGGTGATCCCGCAGGCCTTTACCCTGACAAGACTTTCAAGCCCTGGGCTCCTGCAGCCAAAGGCTGACCGAACGGTTTGCTGAGTGGGGCCAGTGTCCGCACTTGGCTAGCCTAATTCAGACTCACTCCCTGCCTGCCTGATCCCCTTCCCACAAGACCTTGTGCTGCCTGCAGACTAGAGGTCCCCAACTCCCTCTAGGTTCCTCCCTACCCACCTAGTGGAGCACCAAGGACTCCTTCACCCACCTGCCAGCCCTCCTGCGTGAGAAAGGAAGTCAGTGCCTGGTGGAATATCTCCATCAACCTGGGAGCATACAGTCAACACTACAGACCACATCCCCAAAGCCTGAGGAGGAAAGTTTCAAACACTTCCTGGCGTGCAAGATTTGGCATGACATGAAACTGAGCAAGGTTGGACAATCCCCGCAAGTGCAAAATGTTGCATTACACCACTTTCCCGTGATCAAGGTGGCCAGAAAGTGGTCTGGTGTCAGTTTGTGTGACTGGGCAAGTCTAGAAAGACAGCTTACACGGGGTGTTTCTGGATGGTTCTGGAGAAGCTGGTCCGGGAACCTACAGCAGCAGGAATTGGTGGGGGCCATGGCAATCAAGAGCACTGGGAAAACAATATGCATAGAAAAAGAGCTACACCTATATCCTAGCCGGTCAGATAGTATCCTAAGACAGCTGAGAGGACCACTCCAAACCAAAATCACTGATCTCCCATCGATTCCACTTGATGGCTATGACCCAGGACAGCAGAGATTGCCCTCGGTGGATTTCAGACACTGTGAAAACCTTTGGGGGCGAACGATGTTTCATGGTCCTCCAGCTAAATCACTGCTGGTTTGAAACTCCTAGCTTCAGGCTAGTCATGCAATGCACAACGACAGGCTTCCGACTGTAAATTTTTAACAGAAGATGAAGAAGGTGCACATGAACGAAAGACGAAGCCAAGGCGTAGAGAAGGAAAGAGATTGACAAAGAGGGGAGAGAGAGAGAGAGAGAGAGAGAGAGAGAGAGAGAGAGAGAGAGAGAGAGAGAGAGAGTAGGGAGAGAGAGAGAAGAGAGAGAGAGAGTTAGAGAGACACAGAGAGATACAGGGAGAGATACAGAGGGTAAAAAATAGTCATTCCTTGCATTCTACTTCTGGGGAGCTCACGCCCAGCTGAGCCCTATTAAGCAGGTTCACCAGTCAAGGAAAGAGCTCACTGGGGCGACAGGAGATTCTGGCACATCCTGAGCCTTCTACTTCCTTGAAGGCTTTCCCTGCTTCGTTCAGACTACGGGATTTCGGGTTGGTCTGCCCCATCCGCAGTATGGGCCAGGTTATTTAAGGTTTTTTATTTAATTGAAACCTACTATTTGTATTGTTATCCATGACAGGTGTGCCTGTGCACTGTTGGCTTCATCCCAAAGACCTCAGAGACCCTTGATCGGAATCGCCGTTCACATAGTTAAGAGTCCGCTGACATCATAAGGGCGGTGCCACGCACCCGAACAACCGGGGCCTGATTTATCAGAGTCCCCTTTCAGCCCGCGAGAGTCCATTGATGTCATTAAGGGGAGGTACTACACACCATACACCTGTGGACAGATGGACCAGAGTCGCCATTCTTGCAGGAACAGTCCTCTGACAACATTAGGGGGCGGTCTCAAAGCCGGACATCCGGTGGCATACTTCTCGGGGACCAATTTCACGCAGGGACAGGTGCATTTTCGATCCCAACGAGGGCTCTTCCGGTCAACGGGTGTCCCCCCCAAATGTGTCCCCCCTGGGCACTTCCTGTTACCATCCTTCTCTCGGGCCCAGTCCTGCCGGGTCTGTTTTCATGTATCTGATTGGCATTCGCCTTTGTTGCCAGGGCTGCCTGACGTTTGAGCTCAAGTGCGGGTGGTTCTAGGGCCTTGAAGGCAACGTCTGGCTTCGCAGTCGGGCTCACACACCCTCATGAAGCGCTCCCGGCCCGGCAGTGGCACCGGGAAAACCTTCCCACTAGCAGCGTGCGTGAGAACTATGGTTCCGGGCGCCTTCGTGGGGCCCGGCTCTCTGAGCCTCCCCAGCTCGGGCCACAGTTTATTCACAGAGCCTGCTGCTGTCCACCTGTAGAGAGCAGACGGGCTGGGGTGAAAGTGGTGTCCTCGGCCTGGGAGGGGGCAGACCTAAGGCTGAAAGCGATTTCCCGAGCTGTTTTGGTCCCCAGAACCTTTAGGCCACCGTCCGCTACCCGAGGTAGTCCCGCTCTAAGCGGTCCGGACAGTCTCCCACACCCGCTTCCCAAGGTTCCTGCGTTGACACAGGGACCTCAAGAGATCTACGTGAAGGAGGCCACTGCCTCATAGGCCCATGCTGCTCAGAGAGCTCACGGATCTGGAGGCTCCTTTGAGCTTTCGAAGCCTGTGACTATTCTCCACCTGGGGGTCCTTGCCATCAGGGGACCCCACCACCAGCCAGGAGAGGGCAGGCGCAGATAAAGACAAAAAGCCCCGCCTTGCGTCCACGCCCAAATCCGACAGGCCCCGCCCATCACGCCCTGGCAACACGTAAGCAGTCCCCTAATGCTGTGCCTCGGCTCTTAGATTACATGTCCACAGAGAGTCCTGTGCTCTTGGGCCAAGCATCACCCATGTACCCCACTCAGTGCCAGCTCCGGGGCTCCTAGGGGACCCCATGCTCTTGTGCTCTTGTTCTCAGGCAGCTCTTGTTTTCCACCTGCTTCTGCCTGCCAGCTAGTTCATCCCAGCGAGGCTGGCGGTTGACTTGGCCGGCTTTGCACAAGCTGCACTTACCACTTTGAGGAAGGTGTACTTGACCCTTCCGGGTTCCCTCATGCAAACTCACCTGGATGACATAGCATGCTGCTTTGGGCTGTCTTCTTCACCGTGCCGAGCAAAGAACTCAAGAAACCTCATAGGCATTCCCAGGACTCTTCTGTCCGTTGCTCCCGACTTTAGTGCGTGCCGGCAAAGCTCCCGCGGCGCACCTCAGAACGCAGTCGCCAAAGGTGATCCCGCAGGCCTTTACCCTGACAAGACTTTTAAGCCCTGGGCTCCTGCAGCCAAAGGCTGACCGAACGGTTTGCTGAGTGGGGCCAGTGTCCGCACTTGGCTAGCCTAATTCAGACTCACTCCCTGCCTGCCTGATCCCCTTCCCACAAGACCTTGTGCTGCCTGCAGACTAGAGGTCACCAACTCCCTCTAGGTTCCTCCCTACCCACCTAGTGGAGCACCAAGGACTCCTTCACCCACCTGCCAGCCCTCCTGCGTGAGAAAGGAAGTCAGTGCCTGGTGGAATATCTCCATCAACCTGGGAGCATACAGTCAACACTACAGACCACATCCCCAAAGCCTGAGGAGGAAAGTTTCAAACACCTCCTGGCGTGCAAGATTTGGCATGACATGAAACTGAGCAAGGTTGGACAATCCCCGCAAGTGCAAAATGTTGCATTACACCACTTTCCCGTGATCAAGGTGGCCAGAAAGTGGTCTGGTGTCAGTTTGTGTGACTGGGCAAGTCTAGAAAGACAGCTTACACGGGGTGTTTCTGGATGGTTCTGGAGAAGCTGGTCCGGGAACCTACAGCAGCAGGAATTGGTGGGGGCCATGGCAATCAAGAGCACTGGGAAAACAATATGCATAGAAAAAGAGCTACACCTATATCCTAGCCGGTCAGATAGTATCCTAAGACAGCTGAGAGGACCACTCCAAGCCCAAATCACTGATCTCCCATCGATTCCACTTGATGGCTATGACCCAGGACAGCAGAGATTGCCCTCGGTGGATTTCAGACACTGTGAAAACCTTTGGGGGCGAACGATGTTTCATGGTCCTCCAGCTAAATCACTGCTGGTTTGAAACTCCTAGCTTCAGGCTAGTCATGCAATGCACAACGACAGGCTTCCGACTGTAAATTTTTAACAGAAGATGAAGAAGGTGCACATGAACGAAAGACGAAGCTAAGGCGTAGAGAAGGAAAGAGATTGACAAAGAGGGCAGAGAGAGAGAGAGAGAGAGAGAGAGAGAGAGAGAGAGAGAGAGAGAGAGAGGGAGAGAGACAGAGTAGGGAGAGAGAGAGAAGAGAGAGAGAGAGAGTTAGAGAGACAGAGAGATACAGGGAGAGATACAGAGGGTAAAAAATAGTCATTCGTTGCATTCTACTTCTGGGGAGCTCACGCCCAGCTGAGCCCTATTCAGCAGGTTCACCAGTCAAGGAAAGAGCTCACTGGGGCGACAGGAGATTCTGGCACATCCTGAGCCTTCTACTTCCTTGAAGGCATTCCCCGCTTCGTTCAGACTACGGGATTTCTGGTGGGTCTGCCCCATCCGCAGTATGGGCCAGGTTATTTAAGGTTTTTTATTTAATTGAAACCTACTATTTGTATTGTTATCCATGACAGGTGTGCCTGTGCACTGTTGGCTTCATCCCAAAGACCTCAGAGACCCTTGATCGGAATCGCCGTTCACATAGTTAAGAGTCCGCTGACATCATAAGGGCGGTGCCACGCACCCGAACAACCGGGGCCTGATTTATCAGAGTCCCCTTTCAGCCCGCGAGAGTCCATTGATGTCATGAAGGGGAGGTACTACACACCGTACACCTGTGGACAGATGGACCAGAGTCGCCATTCTTGCAGGGACAGTCCTCTGACAACATTAGGGGGCGGTCTCAAAGCCGGACATCCGGTGGCATACTTCTCGGGGACCAATTTCACGCAGGGACAGGTGCCTTTTAGGTCCCAACGAGGGCTCTTCCGGTCAACGGGTGTCCCCCCCAAATGTGTCCCCCCTGGGCACTTCCTGTTACCATCCTTCTCTCGGGCCCAGTCCTGCCGGGTCTGTTTTCATGTATCTGATTGGCATTCGCCTTTGTTGCCAGGGCTGCCTGACGTTTGAGCTCAAGTGCGGGTGGTTCTAGGGCCTTGAAGGCAACGTCTGGCTTCGCAGTCGGGCTCACACACCCCCATGAAGCGCTGCCGGCCCGGCAGTGGCACCGGGAAAACCTTCCCACTAGCAGCGTGCGTGAGAACTATGGTTCCGGGCGCCTTCGTGGGGCCCGGCTCTCTGAGCCTCCCCAGCTCGGGCCACGGGTTCTTCACAGAGCCTGCTGCTGTCCCCCTGTAGAGATCGGACGGGCTGGGGTGAAAGTGGTGTCCTCGGCCTGGGAGGGGGCAGGCCTAAGGCTGAAAGCGATTTCCCGGGCTTTTTGGTCCCAAGAACCTTTAGGCCACCGTCTGCTACCCGAGGTAGTCCCGCTCTTAGCGGTCCGGACAGTCTCCCACACCCGCTTCCCAAGGTTCCTGCGTTGACACAGTGACCTCAAGAGATCTACGTGAAGGAGGCCACTGCCTCATAGGCCCATGCTGCTCAGAGAGCTCACGGATCTGGAGGCTCCTTTGAGCTTTCGAAGCCTGTGACTATTCTCCACCTGGGGGTCCTTGCCATCAGGGGACCCCACCACCAGCCAGGATAGGGCAGGCGCAGATAAAGACAAAAAGCCCCGCCTTGCGTCCACGCCCAAATCCGACAGGCCCGGCCCATCACGCCCTGGCAACACGTAAGCAGTCCCCTAATGCTGTGCCTCGGCTCTTAGATTACATGTCCACAGAGAGTCCTGTGCTCTTGGGCCAAGCATCACCCATGTACCCCACTCAGTGCCAGCTCCGGGGCTCCTAGGGGACCCCATGCTCTTGTGCTCTTGTTCTCAGGCAGCTCTTGTTTTCCACCTGCTTCTGCCTGCCAGCTAGTTCATCCCAGCGAGGCTGGCGGTTGACTTGGCCGGCTTTGCACAAGCTTCACTTACCACTTTGAGGAAGGTGTACTTGACCCTTCCGGGTTCCCTCATGCAAACTCACCTGGATGACATAGCATGCTGCTTTGGGCTGTCTTCTTCACCGTGCCGAGCAAAGAACTCAAGAAACCTCATAGGCATTCCTAGGACTCTTCTGTCCGTTGCTCCCGACTTTAGTGCGTGCCGGCAAAGCTCCCGCGGCGCACCTCAGAACGCAGTCGCCAAAGGTGATCCCGCAGGCCTTTACCCTGACAAGACTTTTAAGCCCTGGGCTCCTGCAGCCAAAGGCTGACCGAACGGTTTGCTGAGTGGGGCCAGTGTCCGCACTTGGCTAGCCTAATTCAGACTCACTCCCTGCCTGCCTGATCCCCTTCCCACAAGACCTTGTGCTGCCTGCAGACTAGAGGTCCCCAACTCCCTCTAGGTTCCTCCCTACCCACCTAGTGGAGCACCAAGGACTCCTTCACCCACCTGCCAGCCCTCCTGCGTGAGAAAGGAAGTCAATGCCTGGTGGAATATCTCCATCAACCTGGGAGCATACAGTCAACACTACAGACCACATCCCCAAAGCCTGAGGAGGAAAGTTTCAAACACCTCCTGGCGTGCAAGATTTGGCATGACATGAAACTGAGCAAGGTTGGACAATCCCCGCAAGTGCAAAATGTTGCATTACACCACTTTCCCGTGATCAAGGTGGCCAGAAAGTGGTCTGGTGTCAGTTTGTGTGACTGGGCAAGTCTAGAAAGACAGCTTACACGGGGTGTTTCTGGATGGTTCTGGAGAAGCTGGTCCGGGAACCTACAGCAGCAGGAATTGGTGGGGGCCATGGCAATCAAGAGCACTGGGAAAACAATATGCATAGAAAAAGAGCTACACCTATATCCTAGCCGGTCAGATAGTATCCTAAGACAGCTGAGAGGACCACTCCAAGCCAAAATCACTGATCTCCCATCGATTCCACTTGATGGCTATGACCCAGGACAGCAGAGATTGCCCTCGGTGGATTTCAGACACTGTGAAAACCTTTGGGGGCGAACGATGTTTCATGGTCCTCCAGCTAAATCACTGCTGGTTTGAAACTCCTAGCTTCAGGCTAGTCATGCAATGCACAACGACAGGCTTCCGACTGTAAATTTTTAACAGAAGATGAAGAAGGTGCACATGAACGAAAGACGAAGCTAAGGCGTAGAGAAGGAAAGAGATTGACAAAGAGGGCAGAGAGAGAGAGAGAGAGAGAGAGAGAGAGAGAGAGAGAGAGAGAGAGAGAGGGAGAGAGAGAGAGAGTAGGGAGAGAGAGAGAAGAGAGAGAGAGAGAGTTAGAGAGACACAGAGAGATACAGGGAGAGATACAGAGGGTAAAAAATAGTCATTCCTTGCATTCTACTTCTGGGGAGCTCACGCCCAGCTGAGCCCTATTAAGCAGGTTCACCAGTCAAGGAAAGAGCTCACTGGGGCGACAGGAGATTCTGGCACATCCTGAGCCTTCTACTTCCTTGAAGGCTTTCCCTGCTTCGTTCAGACTACGGGATTTCGGGTTGGTCTGCCCCATCCGCAGTATGGGCCAGGTTATTTAAGGTTTTTTATTTAATTGAAACCTACTATTTGTATTGTTATCCATGACAGGTGTGCCTGTGCACTGTTGGCTTCATCCCAAAGACCTCAGAGACCCTTGATCGGAATCGCCGTTCACATAGTTAAGAGTCCGCTGACATCATAAGGGCGGTGCCACGCACCCGAACAACCGGGGCCTGATTTATCAGAGTCCCCTTTCAGCCCGCGAGAGTCCATTGATGTCATGAAGGGGAGGTACTACACACCGTACACCTGTGGACAGATGGACCAGAGTCGCCATTCTTGCAGGAACAGTCCTCTGACAACATTAGGGGGCGGTCTCAAAGCCGGACATCCGGTGGCATACTTCTCGGGGACCAATTTCACGCAGGGACAGGTGCATTTTCGATCCCAACGAGGGCTCTTCCGGTCAACGGGTGTCCCCCCCAAATGTGTCCCCCCTGGGCACTTCCTGTTACCATCCTTCTCTCGGGCCCAGTCCTGCCGGGTCTGTTTTCATGTATCTGATTGGCATTCGCCTTTGTTGCCAGGGCTGCCTGACGTTTGAGCTCAAGTGCGGGTGGTTCTAGGGCCTTGAAGGCAACGTCTGGCTTCGCAGTCGGGCTCACACACCCCCATGAAGCGCTCCCGGCCCGGCAGTGGCACCGGGAAAACCTTCCCACTAGCAGCGTGCGTGAGAACTATGGTTCCGGGCGCCTTCGTGGGGCCCGGCTCTCTGAGCCTCCCCAGCTCGGGCCACAGTTTATTCACAGAGCCTGCTGCTGTCCACCTGTAGAGAGCAGACGGGCTGGGGTGAAAGTGGTGTCCTCGGCCTGGGAGGGGGCAGACCTAAGGCTGAAAGCGATTTCCCGAGCTGTTTTGGTCCCCAGAACCTTTAGGCCACCGTCCGCTACCCGAGGTAGTCCCGCTCTAAGCGGTCCGGACAGTCTCCCACACCCGCTTCCCAAGGTTCCTGCGTTGACACAGGGACCTCAAGAGATCTACGTGAAGGAGGCCACTGCCTCATAGGCCCATGCTGCTCAGAGAGCTCACGGATCTGGAGGCTCCTTTGAGCTTTCGAAGCCTGTGACTATTCTCCACCTGGGGGTCCTTGCCATCAGGGGACCCCACCAACAGCCAGGAGAGGGCAGGCGCAGATAAAGACAAAAAGCCCCGCCTTGCGTCCCCGCCCAAATCCGACAGGCCCCGCCCATCACGCCCTGGCAACACGTAAGCAGTCCCCTAATGCTGTGCCTCGGCTCTTAGATTACATGTCCACAGAGAGTCCTGTGCTCTTGGGCCAAGCATCACCCATGTACCCCACTCAGTGCCAGCTCTGGGGCTCCTAGGGGACCCCATGCTCTTGTGCTCTTGTTCTCAGGCAGCTCTTGTTTTCAACCTGCTTCTGCCTGCCAGCTAGTTCATCCCAGCGAGGCTGGCGGTTGACTTGGCCGGCTTTGCACAAGCTTCACTTACCACTTGAGGAAGGTGTACTTGACCCTTCCGGGTTCCCTCTTGCAAACTCACCTGGATGATATAGCATGCTGCTTTGGGCTGTCTTCTTCACCGTGCCGAGCAAAGAACTCAAGAAACCTCATAGGCATTCCCAGGACTCTTCTGTCCGTTGCTCCCGACTTTAGTGCGTGCCGGCAAAGCTCCCGCGGCGCACCTCAGAACGCAGTCGCCAAAGGTGATCCCGCAGGCCTTTACCCTGACAAGACTTTCAAGCCCTGGGCTCCTGCAGCCAAAGGCTGACCGAACGGTTTGCTGAGTGGGGCCAGTGTCCGCACTTGGCTAGCCTAATTCAGACTCACTCCCTGCCTGCCTGATCCCCTTCCCACAAGACCTTGTGCTGCCTGCAGACTAGAGGTCCCCAACTCCCTCTAGGTTCCTCCCTACCCACCTAGTGGAGCACCAAGGACTCCTTCACCCACCTGCCAGCCCTCCTGCGTGAGAAAGGAAGTCAGTGCCTGGTGGAATATCTCCATCAACCTGGGAGCATACAGTCAACACTACAGACCACATCCCCAAAGCCTGAGGAGGAAAGTTTCAAACACTTCCTGGCGTGCAAGATTTGGCATGACATGAAACTGAGCAAGGTTGGACAATCCCCGCAAGTGCAAAATGTTGCATTACACCACTTTCCCGTGATCAAGGTGGCCAGAAAGTGGTCTGGTGTCAGTTTGTGTGACTGGGCAAGTCTAGAAAGACAGCTTACACGGGGTGTTTCTGGATGGTTCTGGAGAAGCTGGTCCGGGAACCTACAGCAGCAGGAATTGGTGGGGGCCATGGCAATCAAGAGCACTGGGAAAACAATATGCATAGAAAAAGAGCTACACCTATATCCTAGCCGGTCAGATAGTATCCTAAGACAGCTGAGAGGACCACTCCAAACCAAAATCACTGATCTCCCATCGATTCCACTTGATGGCTATGACCCAGGACAGCAGAGATTGCCCTCGGTGGATTTCAGACACTGTGAAAACCTTTGGGGGCGAACGATGTTTCATGGTCCTCCAGCTAAATCACTGCTGGTTTGAAACTCCTAGCTTCAGGCTAGTCATGCAATGCACAACGACAGGCTTCCGACTGTAAATTTTTAACAGAAGATGAAGAAGGTGCACATGAACGAAAGACGAAGCCAAGGCGTAGAGAAGGAAAGAGATTGACAAAGAGGGGAGAGAGAGAGAGAGAGAGAGAGAGAGAGAGAGAGAGAGAGAGAGAGAGAGAGAGAGAGAGAGAGAGAGTAGGGAGAGAGAGAGAAGAGAGAGAGAGAGTTAGAGAGACACAGAGAGATACAGGGAGAGATACAGAGGGTAAAAAATAGTCATTCCTTGCATTCTACTTCTGGGGAGCTCACGCCCAGCTGAGCCCTATTAAGCAGGTTCACCAGTCAAGGAAAGAGCTCACTGGGGCGACAGGAGATTCTGGCACATCCTGAGCCTTCTACTTCCTTGAAGGCTTTCCCTGCTTCGTTCAGACTACGGGATTTCGGGTTGGTCTGCCCCATCCGCAGTATGGGCCAGGTTATTTAAGGTTTTTTATTTAATTGAAACCTACTATTTGTATTGTTATCCATGACAGGTGTGCCTGTGCACTGTTGGCTTCATCCCAAAGACCTCAGAGACCCTTGATCGGAATCGCCGTTCACATAGTTAAGAGTCCGCTGACATCATAAGGGCGGTGCCACGCACCCGAACAACCGGGGCCTGATTTATCAGAGTCCCCTTTCAGCCCGCGAGAGTCCATTGATGTCATTAAGGGGAGGTACTACACACCATACACCTGTGGACAGATGGACCAGAGTCGCCATTCTTGCAGGAACAGTCCTCTGACAACATTAGGGGGCGGTCTCAAAGCCGGACATCCGGTGGCATACTTCTCGGGGACCAATTTCACGCAGGGACAGGTGCATTTTCGATCCCAACGAGGGCTCTTCCGGTCAACGGGTGTCCCCCCCAAATGTGTCCCCCCTGGGCACTTCCTGTTACCATCCTTCTCTCGGGCCCAGTCCTGCCGGGTCTGTTTTCATGTATCTGATTGGCATTCGCCTTTGTTGCCAGGGCTGCCTGACGTTTGAGCTCAAGTGCGGGTGGTTCTAGGGCCTTGAAGGCAACGTCTGGCTTCGCAGTCGGGCTCACACACCCCCATGAAGCGCTCCCGGCCCGGCAGTGGCACCGGGAAAACCTTCCCACTAGCAGCGTGCGTGAGAACTATGGTTCCGGGCGCCTTCGTGGGGCCCGGCTCTCTGAGCCTCCCCAGCTCGGGCCACAGTTTATTCACAGAGCCTGCTGCTGTCCACCTGTAGAGAGCAGACGGGCTGGGGTGAAAGTGGTGTCCTCGGCCTGGGAGGGGGCAGACCTAAGGCTGAAAGCGATTTCCCGAGCTGTTTTGGTCCCCAGAACCTTTAGGCCACCGTCCGCTACCCGAGGTAGTCCCGCTCTAAGCGGTCCGGACAGTCTCCCACACCCGCTTCCCAAGGTTCCTGCGTTGACACAGGGACCTCAAGAGATCTACGTGAAGGAGGCCACTGCCTCATAGGCCCATGCTGCTCAGAGAGCTCACGGATCTGGAGGCTCCTTTGAGCTTTCGAAGCCTGTGACTATTCTCCACCTGGGGGTCCTTGCCATCAGGGGACCCCACCACCAGCCAGGAGAGGGCAGGCGCAGATAAAGACAAAAAGCCCCGCCTTGCGTCCACGCCCAAATCCGACAGGCCCCGCCCATCACGCCCTGGCAACACGTAAGCAGTCCCCTAATGCTGTGCCTCGGCTCTTAGATTACATGTCCACAGAGAGTCCTGTGCTCTTGGGCCAAGCATCACCCATGTACCCCACTCAGTGCCAGCTCCGGGGCTCCTAGGGGACCCCATGCTCTTGTGCTCTTGTTCTCAGGCAGCTCTTGTTTTCCACCTGCTTCTGCCTGCCAGCTAGTTCATCCCAGCGAGGCTGGCGGTTGACTTGGCCGGCTTTGCACAAGCTGCACTTACCACTTTGAGGAAGGTGTACTTGACCCTTCCGGGTTCCCTCATGCAAACTCACCTGGATGACATAGCATGCTGCTTTGGGCTGTCTTCTTCACCGTGCCGAGCAAAGAACTCAAGAAACCTCATAGGCATTCCCAGGACTCTTCTGTCCGTTGCTCCCGACTTTAGTGCGTGCCGGCAAAGCTCCCGCGGCGCACCTCAGAACGCAGTCGCCAAAGGTGATCCCGCAGGCCTTTACCCTGACAAGACTTTTAAGCCCTGGGCTCCTGCAGCCAAAGGCTGACCGAACGGTTTGCTGAGTGGGGCCAGTGTCCGCACTTGGCTAGCCTAATTCAGACTCACTCCCTGCCTGCCTGATCCCCTTCCCACAAGACCTTGTGCTGCCTGCAGACTAGAGGTCACCAACTCCCTCTAGGTTCCTCCCTACCCACCTAGTGGAGCACCAAGGACTCCTTCACCCACCTGCCAGCCCTCCTGCGTGAGAAAGGAAGTCAGTGCCTGGTGGAATATCTCCATCAACCTGGGAGCATACAGTCAACACTACAGACCACATCCCCAAAGCCTGAGGAGGAAAGTTTCAAACACCTCCTGGCGTGCAAGATTTGGCATGACATGAAACTGAGCAAGGTTGGACAATCCCCGCAAGTGCAAAATGTTGCATTACACCACTTTCCCGTGATCAAGGTGGCCAGAAAGTGGTCTGGTGTCAGTTTGTGTGACTGGGCAAGTCTAGAAAGACAGCTTACACGGGGTGTTTCTGGATGGTTCTGGAGAAGCTGGTCCGGGAACCTACAGCAGCAGGAATTGGTGGGGGCCATGGCAATCAAGAGCACTGGGAAAACAATATGCATAGAAAAAGAGCTACACCTATATCCTAGCCGGTCAGATAGTATCCTAAGACAGCTGAGAGGACCACTCCAAGCCAAAATCACTGATCTCCCATCGATTCCACTTGATGGCTATGACCCAGGACAGCAGAGATTGCCCTCGGTGGATTTCAGACACTGTGAAAACCTTTGGGGGCGAACGATGTTTCATGGTCCTCCAGCTAAATCACTGCTGGTTTGAAACTCCTAGCTTCAGGCTAGTCATGCAATGCACAACGACAGGCTTCCGACTGTAAATTTTTAACAGAAGATGAAGAAGGTGCACATGAACGAAAGACGAAGCTAAGGCGTAGAGAAGGAAAGAGATTGACAAAGAGGGCAGAGAGAGAGAGAGAGAGAGAGAGAGAGAGAGAGAGAGAGAGAGAGAGAGAGAGAGAGAGGGAGAGAGACAGAGTAGGGAGAGAGAGAGAAGAGAGAGAGAGAGAGTTAGAGAGACAGAGAGATACAGGGAGAGATACAGAGGGTAAAAAATAGTCATTCGTTGCATTCTACTTCTGGGGAGCTCACGCCCAGCTGAGCCCTATTCAGCAGGTTCACCAGTCAAGGAAAGAGCTCACTGGGGCGACAGGAGATTCTGGCACATCCTGAGCCTTCTACTTCCTTGAAGGCATTCCCCGCTTCGTTCAGACTACGGGATTTCTGGTGGGTCTGCCCCATCCGCAGTATGGGCCAGGTTATTTAAGGTTTTTTATTTAATTGAAACCTACTATTTGTATTGTTATCCATGACAGGTGTGCCTGTGCACTGTTGGCTTCATCCCAAAGACCTCAGAGACCCTTGATCGGAATCGCCGTTCACATAGTTAAGAGTCCGCTGACATCATAAGGGCGGTGCCACGCACCCGAACAACCGGGGCCTGATTTATCAGAGTCCCCTTTCAGCCCGCGAGAGTCCATTGATGTCATGAAGGGGAGGTACTACACACCGTACACCTGTGGACAGATGGACCAGAGTCGCCATTCTTGCAGGGACAGTCCTCTGACAACATTAGGGGGCGGTCTCAAAGCCGGACATCCGGTGGCATACTTCTCGGGGACCAATTTCACGCAGGGACAGGTGCCTTTTAGGTCCCAACGAGGGCTCTTCCGGTCAACGGGTGTCCCCCCCAAATGTGTCCCCCCTGGGCACTTCCTGTTACCATCCTTCTCTCGGGCCCAGTCCTGCCGGGTCTGTTTTCATGTATCTGATTGGCATTCGCCTTTGTTGCCAGGGCTGCCTGACGTTTGAGCTCAAGTGCGGGTGGTTCTAGGGCCTTGAAGGCAACGTCTGGCTTCGCAGTCGGGCTCACACACCCCCATGAAGCGCTGCCGGCCCGGCAGTGGCACCGGGAAAACCTTCCCACTAGCAGCGTGCGTGAGAACTATGGTTCCGGGCGCCTTCGTGGGGCCCGGCTCTCTGAGCCTCCCCAGCTCGGGCCACGGGTTCTTCACAGAGCCTGCTGCTGTCCCCCTGTAGAGATCGGACGGGCTGGGGTGAAAGTGGTGTCCTCGGCCTGGGAGGGGGCAGGCCTAAGGCTGAAAGCGATTTCCCGGGCTTTTTGGTCCCAAGAACCTTTAGGCCACCGTCTGCTACCCGAGGTAGTCCCGCTCTTAGCGGTCCGGACAGTCTCCCACACCCGCTTCCCAAGGTTCCTGCGTTGACACAGTGACCTCAAGAGATCTACGTGAAGGAGGCCACTGCCTCATAGGCCCATGCTGCTCAGAGAGCTCACGGATCTGGAGGCTCCTTTGAGCTTTCGAAGCCTGTGACTATTCTCCACCTGGGGGTCCTTGCCATCAGGGGACCCCACCACCAGCCAGGATAGGGCAGGCGCAGATAAAGACAAAAAGCCCCGCCTTGCGTCCACGCCCAAATCCGACAGGCCCGGCCCATCACGCCCTGGCAACACGTAAGCAGTCCCCTAATGCTGTGCCTCGGCTCTTAGATTACATGTCCACAGAGAGTCCTGTGCTCTTGGGCCAAGCATCACCCATGTACCCCACTCAGTGCCAGCTCCGGGGCTCCTAGGGGACCCCATGCTCTTGTGCTCTTGTTCTCAGGCAGCTCTTGTTTTCCACCTGCTTCTGCCTGCCAGCTAGTTCATCCCAGCGAGGCTGGCGGTTGACTTGGCCGGCTTTGCACAAGCTTCACTTACCACTTTGAGGAAGGTGTACTTGACCCTTCCGGGTTCCCTCATGCAAACTCACCTGGATGACATAGCATGCTGCTTTGGGCTGTCTTCTTCACCGTGCCGAGCAAAGAACTCAAGAAACCTCATAGGCATTCCTAGGACTCTTCTGTCCGTTGCTCCCGACTTTAGTGCGTGCCGGCAAAGCTCCCGCGGCGCACCTCAGAACGCAGTCGCCAAAGGTGATCCCGCAGGCCTTTACCCTGACAAGACTTTTAAGCCCTGGGCTCCTGCAGCCAAAGGCTGACCGAACGGTTTGCTGAGTGGGGCCAGTGTCCGCACTTGGCTAGCCTAATTCAGACTCACTCCCTGCCTGCCTGATCCCCTTCCCACAAGACCTTGTGCTGCCTGCAGACTAGAGGTCCCCAACTCCCTCTAGGTTCCTCCCTACCCACCTAGTGGAGCACCAAGGACTCCTTCACCCACCTGCCAGCCCTCCTGCGTGAGAAAGGAAGTCAATGCCTGGTGGAATATCTCCATCAACCTGGGAGCATACAGTCAACACTACAGACCACATCCCCAAAGCCTGAGGAGGAAAGTTTCAAACACCTCCTGGCGTGCAAGATTTGGCATGACATGAAACTGAGCAAGGTTGGACAATCCCCGCAAGTGCAAAATGTTGCATTACACCACTTTCCCGTGATCAAGGTGGCCAGAAAGTGGTCTGGTGTCAGTTTGTGTGACTGGGCAAGTCTAGAAAGACAGCTTACACGGGGTGTTTCTGGATGGTTCTGGAGAAGCTGGTCCGGGAACCTACAGCAGCAGGAATTGGTGGGGGCCATGGCAATCAAGAGCACTGGGAAAACAATATGCATAGAAAAAGAGCTACACCTATATCCTAGCCGGTCAGATAGTATCCTAAGACAGCTGAGAGGACCACTCCAAGCCAAAATCACTGATCTCCCATCGATTCCACTTGATGGCTATGACCCAGGACAGCAGAGATTGCCCTCGGTGGATTTCAGACACTGTGAAAACCTTTGGGGGCGAACGATGTTTCATGGTCCTCCAGCTAAATCACTGCTGGTTTGAAACTCCTAGCTTCAGGCTAGTCATGCAATGCACAACGACAGGCTTCCGACTGTAAATTTTTAACAGAAGATGAAGAAGGTGCACATGAACGAAAGACGAAGCTAAGGCGTAGAGAAGGAAAGAGATTGACAAAGAGGGCAGAGAGAGAGAGAGAGAGAGAGAGAGAGAGAGAGAGAGAGAGAGAGAGAGAGACAGAGTAGGGAGAGAGAGAGAAGAGAGAGAGAGAGAGTTAGAGAGACAGAGAGATACAGGGAGAGATACAGAGGGTAAAAAATAGTCATTCGTTGCATTCTACTTCTGGGGAGCTCACGCCCAGCTGAGCCCTATTCAGCAGGTTCACCAGTCAAGGAAAGAGCTCACTGGGGCGACAGGAGATTCTGGCACATCCTGAGCCTTCTACTTCCTTGAAGGCATTCCCCGCTTCGTTCAGACTACGGGATTTCTGGTGGGTCTGCCCCATCCGCAGTATGGGCCAGGTTATTTAAGGTTTTTTATTTAATTGAAACCTACTATTTGTATTGTTATCCATGACAGGTGTGCCTGTGCACTGTTGGCTTCATCCCAAAGACCTCAGAGACCCTTGATCGGAATCGCCGTTCACATAGTTAAGAGTCCGCTGACATCATAAGGGCGGTGCCACGCACCCGAACAACCGGGGCCTGATTTATCAGAGTCCCCTTTCAGCCCGCGAGAGTCCATTGATGTCATGAAGGGGAGGTACTACACACCGTACACCTGTGGACAGATGGACCAGAGTCGCCATTCTTGCAGGGACAGTCCTCTGACAACATTAGGGGGCGGTCTCAAAGCCGGACATCCGGTGGCATACTTCTCGGGGACCAATTTCACGCAGGGACAGGTGCCTTTTAGGTCCCAACGAGGGCTCTTCCGGTCAACGGGTGTCCCCCCCAAATGTGTCCCCCCTGGGCACTTCCTGTTACCATCCTTCTCTCGGGCCCAGTCCTGCCGGGTCTGTTTTCATGTATCTGATTGGCATTCGCCTTTGTTGCCAGGGCTGCCTGACGTTTGAGCTCAAGTGCGGGTGGTTCTAGGGCCTTGAAGGCAACGTCTGGCTTCGCAGTCGGGCTCACACACCCCCATGAAGCGCTGCCGGCCCGGCAGTGGCACCGGGAAAACCTTCCCACTAGCAGCGTGCGTGAGAACTATGGTTCCGGGCGCCTTCGTGGGGCCCGGCTCTCTGAGCCTCCCCAGCTCGGGCCACGGGTTCTTCACAGAGCCTGCTGCTGTCCCCCTGTAGAGATCGGACGGGCTGGGGTGAAAGTGGTGTCCTCGGCCTGGGAGGGGGCAGGCCTAAGGCTGAAAGCGATTTCCCGGGCTTTTTGGTCCCAAGAACCTTTAGGCCACCGTCTGCTACCCGAGGTAGTCCCGCTCTTAGCGGTCCGGACAGTCTCCCACACCCGCTTCCCAAGGTTCCTGCGTTGACACAGTGACCTCAAGAGATCTACGTGAAGGAGGCCACTGCCTCATAGGCCCATGCTGCTCAGAGAGCTCACGGATCTGGAGGCTCCTTTGAGCTTTCGAAGCCTGTGACTATTCTCCACCTGGGGGTCCTTGCCATCAGGGGACCCCACCACCAGCCAGGATAGGGCAGGCGCAGATAAAGACAAAAAGCCCCGCCTTGCGTCCACGCCCAAATCCGACAGGCCCGGCCCATCACGCCCTGGCAACACGTAAGCAGTCCCCTAATGCTGTGCCTCGGCTCTTAGATTACATGTCCACAGAGAGTCCTGTGCTCTTGGGCCAAGCATCACCCATGTACCCCACTCAGTGCCAGCTCCGGGGCTCCTAGGGGACCCCATGCTCTTGTGCTCTTGTTCTCAGGCAGCTCTTGTTTTCCACCTGCTTCTGCCTGCCAGCTAGTTCATCCCAGCGAGGCTGGCGGTTGACTTGGCCGGCTTTGCACAAGCTTCACTTACCACTTTGAGGAAGGTGTACTTGACCCTTCCGGGTTCCCTCATGCAAACTCACCTGGATGACATAGCATGCTGCTTTGGGCTGTCTTCTTCACCGTGCCGAGCAAAGAACTCAAGAAACCTCATAGGCATTCCTAGGACTCTTCTGTCCGTTGCTCCCGACTTTAGTGCGTGCCGGCAAAGCTCCCGCGGCGCACCTCAGAACGCAGTCGCCAAAGGTGATCCCGCAGGCCTTTACCCTGACAAGACTTTTAAGCCCTGGGCTCCTGCAGCCAAAGGCTGACCGAACGGTTTGCTGAGTGGGGCCAGTGTCCGCACTTGGCTAGCCTAATTCAGACTCACTCCCTGCCTGCCTGATCCCCTTCCCACAAGACCTTGTGCTGCCTGCAGACTAGAGGTCCCCAACTCCCTCTAGGTTCCTCCCTACCCACCTAGTGGAGCACCAAGGACTCCTTCACCCACCTGCCAGCCCTCCTGCGTGAGAAAGGAAGTCAATGCCTGGTGGAATATCTCCATCAACCTGGGAGCATACAGTCAACACTACAGACCACATCCCCAAAGCCTGAGGAGGAAAGTTTCAAACACCTCCTGGCGTGCAAGATTTGGCATGACATGAAACTGAGCAAGGTTGGACAATCCCCGCAAGTGCAAAATGTTGCATTACACCACTTTCCCGTGATCAAGGTGGCCAGAAAGTGGTCTGGTGTCAGTTTGTGTGACTGGGCAAGTCTAGAAAGACAGCTTACACGGGGTGTTTCTGGATGGTTCTGGAGAAGCTGGTCCGGGAACCTACAGCAGCAGGAATTGGTGGGGGCCATGGCAATCAAGAGCACTGGGAAAACAATATGCATAGAAAAAGAGCTACACCTATATCCTAGCCGGTCAGATAGTATCCTAAGACAGCTGAGAGGACCACTCCAAACCAAAATCACTGATCTCCCATCGATTCCACTTGATGGCTATGACCCAGGACAGCAGAGATTGCCCTCGGTGGATTTCAGACACTGTGAAAACCTTTGGGGGCGAACGATGTTTCATGGTCCTCCAGCTAAATCACTGCTGGTTTGAAACTCCTAGCTTCAGGCTAGTCATGCAATGCACAACGACAGGCTTCCGACTGTAAATTTTTAACAGAAGATGAAGAAGGTGCACATGAACGAAAGACGAAGCCAAGGCGTAGAGAAGGAAAGAGATTGACAAAGAGGGGAGAGAGAGAGAGAGAGAGAGAGAGAGAGAGAGAGAGAGAGAGAGAGAGAGAGAGAGAGAGAGTAGGGAGAGAGAGAGAAGAGAGAGAGAGAGTTAGAGAGACACAGAGAGATACAGGGAGAGATACAGAGGGTAAAAAATAGTCATTCCTTGCATTCTACTTCTGGGGAGCTCACGCCCAGCTGAGCCCTATTAAGCAGGTTCACCAGTCAAGGAAAGAGCTCACTGGGGCGACAGGAGATTCTGGCACATCCTGAGCCTTCTACTTCCTTGAAGGCTTTCCCCGCTTCGTTCAGACTACGGGATTTCTGGTGGGTCTGCCCCATCCGCAGTATGGGCCAGGTTATTTAAGGTTTTTTATTTAATTGAAACCTACTATTTGTATTGTTATCCATGACAGGTGTGCCTGTGCACTGTTGGCTTCATCCCAAAGACCTCAGAGACCCTTGATCGGAATCGCCGTTCACATAGTTAAGAGTCCGCTGACATCATAAGGGCGGTGCCACGCACCCGAACAACCGGGGCCTGATTTATCAGAGTCCCCTTTCAGCCCGCGAGAGTCCATTGATGTCATGAAGGGGAGGTACTACACACCGTACACCTGTGGACAGATGGACCAGAGTCGCCATTCTTGCAGGAACAGTCCTCTGACAACATTAGGGGGCGGTCTCAAAGCCGGACATCCGGTGGCATACTTCTCGGGGACCAATTTCACGCAGGGACAGGTGCATTTTCGTTCCCAACGAGGGCTCTTCCGGTCAACGGGTGTCCCCCCCAAATGTGTCCCCCCTGGGCACTTCCTGTTACCATCCTTCTCTCGGGCCCAGTCCTGCCGGGTCTGTTTTCATGTATCTGATTGGCATTCGCCTTTGTTGCCAGGGCTGCCTGACGTTTGAGCTCAAGTGCGGGTGGTTCTAGGGCCTTGAAGGCAACGTCTGGCTTCGCAGTCGGGCTCACACACCCCCATGAAGCGCTGCCGGCCCGGCAGTGGCACCGGGAAAACCTTCCCACTAGCAGCGTGCGTGAGAACTATGGTTCCGGGCGCCTTCGTGGGGCCCGGCTCTCTGAGCCTCCCCAGCTCGGGCCACAGTTTATTCACAGAGCCTGCTGCTGTCCACCTGTAGAGAGCAGACGGGCTGGGGTGAAAGTGGTGTCCTCGGCCTGGGAGGGGGCAGACCTAAGGCTGAAAGCGATTTCCCGAGCTGTTTTGGTCCCCAGAACCTTTAGGCCACCGTCCGCTACCCGAGGTAGTCCCGCTCTAAGCGGTCCGGACAGTCTCCCACACCCGCTTCCCAAGGTTCCTGCGTTGACACAGGGACCTCAAGAGATCTACGTGAAGGAGGCCACTGCCTCATAGGCCCATGCTGCTCAGAGAGCTCACGGATATGGAGGCTCCTTTGAGCTTTCGAAGCCTGTGACTATTCTCCACCTGGGGGTCCTTGCCATCAGGGGACCCCACCACCAGCCAGGAGAGGGCAGGCGCAGATAAAGACAAAAAGCCCCGCCTTGCGTCCCCGCCCAAATCCGACAGGCCCCGCCCATCACGCCCTGGCAACACGTAAGCAGTCCCCTAATGCTGTGCCTCGGCTCTTAGATTACATGTCCAGAGAGAGTCCTGTGCTCTTGGGCCAAGCATCACCCATGTACCCCACTCAGTGCCAGCTCTGGGGCTCCTAGGGGACCCCATGCTCTTGTGCTCTTGTTCTCAGGCAGCTCTTGTTTTCAACCTGCTTCTGCCTGCCAGCTAGTTCATCCCAGCGAGGCTGGCGGTTGACTTGGCCGGCTTTGCACAAGCTTCACTTACCACTTGAGGAAGGTGTACTTGACCCTTCCGGGTTCCCTCTTGCAAACTCACCTGGATGATATAGCATGCTGCTTTGGGCTGTCTTCTTCACCGTGCCGAGCAAAGAACTCAAGAAACCTCATAGGCATTCCCAGGACTCTTCTGTCCGTTGCTCCCGACTTTAGTGCGTGCCGGCAAAGCTCCCGCGGCGCACCTCAGAACGCAGTCGCCAAAGGTGATCCCGCAGGCCTTTACCCTGACAAGACTTTCAAGCCCTGGGCTCCTGCAGCCAAAGGCTGACCGAACGGTTTTCTGAGTGGGGCCAGTGTCCGCACTTGGCTAGCCTAATTCAGACTCACTCCCTGCCTGCCTGATCCCCTTCCCACAAGACCTTGTGCTGCCTGCAGACTAGAGGTCCCCAACTCCCTCTAGGTTCCTCCCTACCCACCTAGTGGAGCACCAAGGACTCCTTCACCCACCTGCCAGCCCTCCTGCGTGAGAAAGGAAGTCAGTGCCTGGTGGAATATCTCCATCAACCTGGGAGCATACAGTCAACACTACAGACCACATCCCCAAAGCCTGAGGAGGAAAGTTTCAAACACTTCCTGGCGTGCAAGATTTGGCATGACATGAAACTGAGCAAGGTTGGACAATCCCCGCAAGTGCAAAATGTTGCATTACACCACTTTCCCGTGATCAAGGTGGCCAGAAAGTGGTCTGGTGTCAGTTTGTGTGACTGGGCAAGTCTAGAAAGACAGCTTACACGGGGTGTTTCTGGATGGTTCTGGAGAAGCTGGTCCGGGAACCTACAGCAGCAGGAATTGGTGGGGGCCATGGCAATCAAGAGCACTGGGAAAACAATATGCATAGAAAAAGAGCTACACCTATATCCTAGCCGGTCAGATAGTATCCTAAGACAGCTGAGAGGACCACTCCAAACCAAAATCACTGATCTCCCATCGATTCCACTTGATGGCTATGACCCAGGACAGCAGAGATTGCCCTCGGTGGATTTCAGACACTGTGAAAACCTTTGGGGGCGAACGATGTTTCATGGTCCTCCAGCTAAATCACTGCTGGTTTGAAACTCCTAGCTTCAGGCTAGTCATGCAATGCACAACGACAGGCTTCCGACTGTAAATTTTTAACAGAAGATGAAGAAGGTGCACATGAACGAAAGACGAAGCCAAGGCGTAGAGAAGGAAAGAGATTGACAAAGAGGGGAGAGAGAGAGAGAGAGAGAGAGAGAGAGAGAGAGAGAGAGAGAGAGAGAGAGAGAGAGAGAGAGAGTAGGGAGAGAGAGAGAAGAGAGAGAGAGAGAGTTAGAGAGACACAGAGAGATACAGGGAGAGATACAGAGGGTAAAAAATAGTCATTCCTTGCATTCTACTTCTGGGGAGCTCACGCCCAGCTGAGCCCTATTAAGCAGGTTCACCAGTCAAGGAAAGAGCTCACTGGGGCGACAGGAGATTCTGGCACATCCTGAGCCTTCTACTTCCTTGAAGGCTTTCCCTGCTTCGTTCAGACTACGGGATTTCTGGTTGGTCTGCCCCATCCGCAGTATGGGCCAGGTTATTTAAGGTTTTTTATTTAATTGAAACCTACTATTTGTATTGTTATCCATGACAGGTGTGCCTGTGCACTGTTGGCTTCATCCCAAAGACCTCAGAGACCCTTGATCGGAATCGCCGTTCACATAGTTAAGAGTCCGCTGACATCATAAGGGCGGTGCCACGCACCCGAACAACCGGGGCCTGATTTATCAGAGTCCCCTTTCAGCCCGCGAGAGTCCATTGATGTCATGAAGGGGAGGTACTACACACCGTACACCTGTGGACAGATGGACCAGAGTCGCCATTCTTGCAGGAACAGTCCTCTGACAACATTAGGGGGCGGTCTCAAAGCCGGACATCCGGTGGCATACTTCTCGGGGACCAATTTCACGCAGGGACAGGTGCATTTTCGATCCCAACGAGGGCTCTTCCGGTCAACGGGTGTCCCCCCCAAATGTGTCCCCCCTGGGCACTTCCTGTTACCATCCTTCTCTCGGGCCCAGTCCTGCCGGGTCTGTTTTCATGTATCTGATTGGCATTCGCCTTTGTTGCCAGGGCTGCCTGACGTTTGAGCTCAAGTGCGGGTGGTTCTAGGGCCTTGAAGGCAACGTCTGGCTTCGCAGTCGGGCTCACACACCCCCATGAAGCGCTCCCGGCCCGGCAGTGGCACCGGGAAAACCTTCCCACTAGCAGCGTGCGTGAGAACTATGGTTCCGGGCGCCTTCGTGGGGCCCGGCTCTCTGAGCCTCCCCAGCTCGGGCCACAGTTTATTCACAGAGCCTGCTGCTGTCCACCTGTAGAGAGCAGACGGGCTGGGGTGAAAGTGGTGTCCTCGGCCTGGGAGGGGGCAGACCTAAGGCTGAAAGCGATTTCCCGAGCTGTTTTGGTCCCCAGAACCTTTAGGCCACCGTCCGCTACCCGAGGTAGTCCCGCTCTAAGCGGTCCGGACAGTCTCCCACACCCGCTTCCCAAGGTTCCTGCGTTGACACAGGGACCTCAAGAGATCTACGTGAAGGAGGCCACTGCCTCATAGGCCCATGCTGCTCAGAGAGCTCACGGATCTGGAGGCTCCTTTGAGCTTTCGAAGCCTGTGACTATTCTCCACCTGGGGGTCCTTGCCATCAGGGGACCCCACCACCAGCCAGGAGAGGGCAGGCGCAGATAAAGACAAAAAGCCCCGCCTTGCGTCCCCGCCCAAATCCGACAGGCCCCGCCCATCACGCCCTGGCAACACGTAAGCAGTCCCCTAATGCTGTGCCTCGGCTCTTAGATTACATGTCCACAGAGAGTCCTGTGCTCTTGGGCCAAGCATCACCCATGTACCCCACTCAGTGCCAGCTCTGGGGCTCCTAGGGGACCCCATGCTCTTGTGCTCTTGTTCTCAGGCAGCTCTTGTTTTCAACCTGCTTCTGCCTGCCAGCTAGTTCATCCCAGCGAGGCTGGCGGTTGACTTGGCCGGCTTTGCACAAGCTTCACTTACCACTTGAGGAAGGTGTACTTGACCCTTCCGGGTTCCCTCTTGCAAACTCACCTGGATGATATAGCATGCTGCTTTGGGCTGTCTTCTTCACCGTGCCGAGCAAAGAACTCAAGAAACCTCATAGGCATTCCCAGGACTCTTCTGTCCGTTGCTCCCGACTTTAGTGCGTGCCGGCAAAGCTCCCGCGGCGCACCTCAGAACGCAGTCGCCAAAGGTGATCCCGCAGGCCTTTACCCTGACAAGACTTTCAAGCCCTGGGCTCCTGCAGCCAAAGGCTGACCGAACGGTTTTCTGAGTGGGGCCAGTGTCCGCACTTGGCTAGCCTAATTCAGACTCACTCCCTGCCTGCCTGATCCCCTTCCCACAAGACCTTGTGCTGCCTGCAGACTAGAGGTCCCCAACTCCCTCTAGGTTCCTCCCTACCCACCTAGTGGAGCACCAAGGACTCCTTCACCCACCTGCCAGCCCTCCTGCGTGAGAAAGGAAGTCAGTGCCTGGTGGAATATCTCCATCAACCTGGGAGCATACAGTCAACACTACAGACCACATCCCCAAAGCCTGAGGAGGAAAGTTTCAAACACTTCCTGGCGTGCAAGATTTGGCATGACATGAAACTGAGCAAGGTTGGACAATCCCCGCAAGTACAAAATGTTGCATTACACCACTTTCCCGTGATCAAGGTGGCCAGAAAGTGGTCTGGTGTCAGTTTGTGTGACTGGGCAAGTCTAGAAAGACAGCTTACACGGGGTGTTTCTGGATGGTTCTGGAGAAGCTGGTCCGGGAACCTACAGCAGCAGGAATTGGTGGGGGCCATGGCAATCAAGAGCACTGGGAAAACAATATGCATAGAAAAAGAGCTACACCTATATCCTAGCCGGTCAGATAGTATCCTAAGACAGCTGAGAGGACCACTCCAAACCAAAATCACTGATCTCCCATCGATTCCACTTGATGGCTATGACCCAGGACAGCAGAGATTGCCCTCGGTGGATTTCAGACACTGTGAAAACCTTTGGGGGCGAACGATGTTTCATGGTCCTCCAGCTAAATCACTGCTGGTTTGAAACTCCTAGCTTCAGGCTAGTCATGCAATGCACAACGACAGGCTTCCGACTGTAAATTTTTAACAGAAGATGAAGAAGGTGCACATGAACGAAAGACGAAGCCAAGGCGTAGAGAAGGAAAGAGATTGACAAAGAGGGGAGAGAGAGAGAGAGAGAGAGAGAGAGAGAGAGAGAGAGAGAGAGAGAGAGAGAGAGAGAGAGAGTAGGGAGAGAGAGAGAAGAGAGAGAGAGAGTTAGAGAGACACAGAGAGATACAGGGAGAGATACAGAGGGTAAAAAATAGTCATTCGTTGCATTCTACTTCTGGGGAGCTCACGCCCAGCTGAGCCCTATTCAGCAGGTTCACCAGTCAAGGAAAGAGCTCACTGGGGCGACAGGAGATTCTGGCACATCCTGAGCCTTCTACTTCCTTGAAGGCATTCCCCGCTTCGTTCAGACTACGGGATTTCTGGTGGGTCTGCCCCATCCGCAGTATGGGCCAGGTTATTTAAGGTTTTTTATTTAATTGAAACCTACTATTTGTATTGTTATCCATGACAGGTGTGCCTGTGCACTGTTGGCTTCATCCCAAAGACCTCAGAGACCCTTGATCGGAATCGCCGTTCACATAGTTAAGAGTCCGCTGACATCATAAGGGCGGTGCCACGCACCCGAACAACCGGGGCCTGATTTATCAGAGTCCCCTTTCAGCCCGCGAGAGTCCATTGATGTCATGAAGGGGAGGTACTACACACCGTACACCTGTGGACAGATGGACCAGAGTCGCCATTCTTGCAGGGACAGTCCTCTGACAACATTAGGGGGCGGTCTCAAAGCCGGACATCCGGTGGCATACTTCTCGGGGACCAATTTCACGCAGGGACAGGTGCCTTTTAGGTCCCAACGAGGGCTCTTCCGGTCAACGGGTGTCCCCCCCAAATGTGTCCCCCCTGGGCACTTCCTGTTACCATCCTTCTCTCGGGCCCAGTCCTGCCGGGTCTGTTTTCATGTATCTGATTGGCATTCGCCTTTGTTGCCAGGGCTGCCTGACGTTTGAGCTCAAGTGCGGGTGGTTCTAGGGCCTTGAAGGCAACGTCTGGCTTCGCAGTCGGACTCACACACCCCCATGAAGCGCTGCCGGCCCGGCAGTGGCACCGGGAAAACCTTCCCACTAGCAGCGTGCGTGAGAACTATGGTTCCGGGCGCCTTCGTGGGGCCCGGCTCTCTGAGCCTCCCCAGCTCGGGCCACGGGTTCTTCACAGAGCCTGCTGCTGTCCCCCTGTAGAGATCGGACGGGCTGGGGTGAAAGTGGTGTCCTCGGCCTGGGAGGGGGCAGGCCTAAGGCTGAAAGCGATTTCCCGGGCTTTTTGGTCCCAAGAACCTTTAGGCCACCGTCTGCTACCCGAGGTAGTCCCGCTCTTAGCGGTCCGGACAGTCTCCCACACCCGCTTCCCAAGGTTCCTGCGTTGACACAGTGACCTCAAGAGATCTACGTGAAGGAGGCCACTGCCTCATAGGCCCATGCTGCTCAGAGAGCTCACGGATCTGGAGGCTCCTTTGAGCTTTCGAAGCCTGTGACTATTCTCCACCTGGGGGTCCTTGCCATCAGGGGACCCCACCACCAGCCAGGAGAGGGCAGGCGCAGATAAAGACAAAAAGCCCCGCCTTGCGTCCACGCCCAAATCCGACAGGCCCGGCCCATCACGCCCTGGCAACACGTAAGCAGTCCCCTAATGCTGTGCCTCGGCTCTTAGATTACATGTCCACAGAGAGTCCTGTGCTCTTGGGCCAAGCATCACCCATGTACCCCACTCAGTGCCAGCTCCGGGGCTCCTAGGGGACCCCATGCTCTTGTGCTCTTGCCCTCAGGCAGCTCTTGTGTTCCACCTGCTTCTGCCTGCCAGCTAGTTCATCCCAGCGAGGCTGGCGGTTGACTTGGCCGGCTTTGCACAAGCTTCACTTACCACTTTGAGGAAGGTGTACTTGACCCTTCCGGGTTCCCTCATGCAAACTCACCTGGATGACATAGCATGCTGCTTTGGGCTGTCTTCTTCACCGTGCCGAGCAAAGAACTCAAGAAACCTCATAGGCATTCCTAGGACTCTTCTGTCCGTTGCTCCCGACTTTAGTGCGTGCCGGCAAAGCTCCCGCGGCGCACCTCAGAACGCAGTCGCCAAAGGTGATCCCGCAGGCCTTTACCCTGACAAGACTTTTAAGCCCTGGGCTCCTGCAGCCAAAGGCTGACCGAACGGTTTGCTGAGTGGGGCCAGTGTCCGCACTTGGCTAGCCTAATTCAGACTCACTCCCTGCCTGCCTGATCCCCTTCCCACAAGACCTTGTGCTGCCTGCAGACTAGAGGTCCCCAACTCCCTCTAGGTTCCTCCCTACCCACCTAGTGGAGCACCAAGGACTCCTTCACCCACCTGCCAGCCCTCCTGCGTGAGAAAGGAAGTCAATGCCTGGTGGAATATCTCCATCAACCTGGGAGCATACAGTCAACACTACAGACCACATCCCCAAAGCCTGAGGAGGAAAGTTTCAAACACCTCCTGGCGTGCAAGATTTGGCATGACATGAAACTGAGCAAGGTTGGACAATCCCCGCAAGTGCAAAATGTTGCATTACACCACTTTCCCGTGATCAAGGTGGCCAGAAAGTGGTCTGGTGTCAGTTTGTGTGACTGGGCAAGTCTAGAAAGACAGCTTCCACGGGGTGTTTCTGGATGGTTCTGGAGAAGCTGGTCCGGGAACCTACAGCAGCAGGAATTGGTGGGAGCCATGGCAATCAAGAGCACTGGGAAAACAATATGCATAGAAAAAGAGCTACACCTATATCCTAGCCGGTCAGATAGTATCCTAAGACAGCTGAGAGGACCACTCCAAACCAAAATCACTGATCTCCCATCGATTCCACTTGATGGCTATGACCCAGGACAGCAGAGATTGCCCTCGGTGGATTTCAGACACTGTGAAAACCTTTGGGGGCGAACGATGTTTCATGGTCCTCCAGCTAAATCACTGCTGGTTTGAAACTCCTAGCTTCAGGCTAGTCATGCAATGCACAACGACAGGCTTCCGACTGTAAATTTTTAACAGAAGATGAAGAAGGTGCACATGAACGAAAGACGAAGCCAAGGCGTAGAGAAGGAAAGAGATTGACAAAGAGGGGAGAGAGAGAGAGAGAGAGAGAGAGAGAGAGAGAGAGAGAGAGAGAGAGAGAGAGAGAGAGAGAGAGTAGGGAGAGAGAGAGAAGAGAGAGAGAGGGTTAGAGAGACACAGAGAGATACAGGGAGAGATACAGAGGGTAAAAAATAGTCATTCCTTGCATTCTACTTCTGGGGAGCTCACGCCCAGCTGAGCCCTATTAAGCAGGTTCACGAGTCAAGGAAAGAGCTCACTGGGGCGACAGGAGATTCTGGCACATCCTGAGCCTTCTACTTCCTTGAAGGCTTTCCCCGCTTCGTTCAGACTACGGGATTTCTGGTGGGTCTGCCCCATCCGCAGTATGGGCCAGGTTATTTAAGGTTTTTTATTTAATTGAAACCTACTATTTGTATTGTTATCCATGACAGGTGTGCCTGTGCACTGTTGGCTTCATCCCAAAGACCTCAGAGACCCTTGATCAGAATCGCCGTTCACATAGTTAAGAGTCCGCTGACATCATAAGGGCGGTGCCACGCACCCGAACAACCGGGGCCTGATTTATCAGAGTCCCCTTTCAGCCCGCGAGAGTCCATTGATGTCATGAAGGGGAGGTACTACACACCGTACACCTGTGGGCAGATGGACCAGAGTCACCATTCTTGCAGGAACAGTCCTCTGACAACATTAGGGGGCGGTCTCAAAGCCGGACATCCGGTGGCATACTTCTCGGGGACCAATTTCACGCAGGGACAGGTGCATTTTCGTTCCCAACGAGGGCTCTTCCGGTCAACGGGTGTCCCCCCCAAATGTGTCCCCCCTGGGCACTTCCTGTTACCATCCTTCTCTCGGGCCCAGTCCTGCCGGGTCTGTTTTCATGTATCTGATTGGCATTCGCCTTTGTTGCCAGGGCTGCCTGACGTTTGAGCTCAAGTGCGGGTGGTTCTAGGGCCTTGAAGGCAACGTCTGGCTTCGCAGTCGGGCTCACACACCCCCATGAAGCGCTGCCGGCCCGGCAGTGGCACCGGGAAAACCTTCCCACTAGCAGCGTGCGTGAGAACTATGGTTCCGGGCGCCTTCGTGGGGCCCGGCTCTCTGAGCCTCCCCAGCTCGGGCCACAGTTTATTCACAGAGCCTGCTGCTGTCCACCTGTAGAGAGCAGACGGGCTGGGGTGAAAGTGGTGTCCTCGGCCTGGGAGGGGGCAGACCTAAGGCTGAAAGCGATTTCCCGAGCTGTTTTGGTCCCCAGAACCTTTAGGCCACCGTCCGCTACCCGAGGTAGTCCCGCTCTAAGCGGTCCGGACAGTCTCCCACACCCGCTTCCCAAGGTTCCTGCGTTGACACAGGGACCTCAAGAGATCTACGTGAAGGAGGCCACTGCCTCATAGGCCCATGCTGCTCAGAGAGCTCACGGATATGGAGGCTCCTTTGAGCTTTCGAAGCCTGTGACTATTCTCCACCTGGGGGTCCTTGCCATCAGGGGACCCCACCACCAGCCAGGAGAGGGCGGGCGCAGATAAAGACAAAAAGCCCCGCCTTGCGTCCCCGCCCAAATCCGACAGGCCCCGCCCATCACGCCCTGGCAACACGTAAGCAGTCCCCTAATGCTGTGCCTCGGCTCTTAGATTACATGTCCACAGAGAGTCCTGTGCTCTTGGGCCAAGCATCACCCATGTACCCCACTCAGTGCCAGCTCTGGGGCTCCTAGGGGACCCCATGCTCTTGTGCTCTTGTTCTCAGGCAGCTCTTGTTTTCAACCTGCTTCTGCCTGCCAGCTAGTTCATCCCAGCGAGGCTGGCGGTTGACTTGGCCGGCTTTGCAGAAGCTTCACTTACCACTTGAGGAAGGTGTACTTGACCCTTCCGGGTTCCCTCTTGCAAACTCACCTGGATGATATAGCATGCTGCTTTGGGCTGTCTTCTTCACCGTGCCGAGCAAAGAACTCAAGAAAGCTCATAGGCATTCCCAGGACTCTTCTGTCCGTTGCTCCCGACTTTAGTGCGTGCCGGCAAAGCTCCCGCGGCGCACCTCAGAACGCAGTCGCCAAAGGTGATCCCGCAGGCCTTTACCCTGACAAGACTTTCAAGCCCTGGGCTCCTGCAGCCAAAGGCTGACCGAACGGTTTGCTGAGTGGGGCCAGTGTCCGCACTTGGCTAGCCTAATTCAGACTCACTCCCTGCCTGCCTGATCCCCTTCCCACAAGACCTTGTGCTGCCTGCAGACTAGAGGTCCCCAACTCCCTCTAGGTTCCTCCCTACCCACCTAGTGGAGCACCAAGGACTCCTTCACCCACCTGCCAGCCCTCCTGCGTGAGAAAGGAAGTCAGTGCCTGGTGGAATATCTCCATCAACCTGGGAGCATACAGTCAACACTACAGACCACATCCCCAAAGCCTGAGGAGGAAAGTTTCAAACACTTCCTGGCGTGCAAGATTTGGCATGACATGAAACTGAGCAAGGTTGGACAATCCCCGCAAGTGCAAAATGTTGCATTACACCACTTTCCCGTGATCAAGGTGGCCAGAAAGTGGTCTGGTGCCAGTTTGTGTGACTGGGCAAGTCTAGAAAGACAGCTTACACGGGGTGTTTCTGGATGGTTCTGGAGAAGCTGGTCCGGGAACCTACAGCAGCAGGAATTGGTGGGGGCCATGGCAATCAAGAGCACTGGGAAAACAATATGCATAGAAAAAGAGCTACACCTATATCCTAGCCGGTCAGATAGTATCCTAAGACAGCTGAGAGGACCACTCCAAACCAAAATCACTGATCTCCCATCGATTCCACTTGATGGCTATGACCCAGGACAGCAGAGATTGCCCTCGGTGGATTTCAGACACTGTGAAAACCTTTGGGGGCGAACGATGTTTCATGGTCCTCCAGCTAAATCACTGCTGGTTTGAAACTCCTAGCTTCAGGCTAGTCATGCAATGCACAACGACAGGCTTCCGACTGTAAATTTTTAACAGAAGATGAAGAAGGTGCACATGAACGAAAGACGAAGCTAAGGCGTAGAGAAGGAAAGAGATTGACAAAGAGGGGAGAGAGAGAGAGAGAGAGAGAGAGAGAGAGAGAGAGAGAGAGAGAGAGAGAGAGAGAGAGAGAGTAGGGAGAGAGAGAGAAGAGAGAGAGAGAGTTAGAGAGACACAGAGAGATACAGGGAGAGATACAGAGGGTAAAAAATAGTCATTCGTTGCATTCTACTTCTGGGGAGCTCACGCCCAGCTGAGCCCTATTCAGCAGGTTCACCAGTCAAGGAAAGAGCTCACTGGGGCGACAGGAGATTCTGGCACATCCTGAGCCTTCTACTTCCTTGAAGGCATTCCCCGCTTCGTTCAGACTACGGGATTTCTGGTGGGTCTGCCCCATCCGCAGTATGGGCCAGGTTATTTAAGGTTTTTTATTTAATTGAAACCTACTATTTGTATTGTTATCCATGACAGGTGTGCCTGTGCACTGTTGGCTTCATCCCAAAGACCTCAGAGACCCTTGATCGGAATCGCCGTTCACATAGTTAAGAGTCCGCTGACATCCTAAGGGCGGTGCTACGCACCCGAACAACCGGGGCCTGATTTATCAGAGTCCCCTTTCAGCCCGCGAGAGTCCATTGATGTCATGAAGGGGAGGTACTACACACCGTACACCTGTGGACAGATGGACCAGAGTTGCCATTCTTGCAGGGACAGTCCTCTGACAACATTAGGGTCGGTCTCAAAGCCGGACATCCGGTGGCATACTTCTCGGGGACCAATTTCACGCAGGGACAGGTGCCTTTTAGGTCCCAACGAGGGCTCTTCCGGTCAACGGGTGTCCCCCCCAAATGTGTCCCCCCTGGGCACTTCCTGTTACCATCCTTCCCTCGGGCCCAGTCCTGCCGGGTCTGTTTTCATGTATCTGATTGGCATTCGCCTTTGTTGCCAGGGCTGCCTGACGTTTGAGCTCAAGTGCGGGTGGTTCTAGGGCCTTGAAGGCAACGTCTGGCTTCGCAGTCGGGCTCACACACCCCCATGAAGCGCTCCCGGCCCGGCAGTGGCACCGGGAAAACCTTCCCACTAGCAGCGTGCGTGAGAACTATGGTTCCGGGCGCCTTCGTGGGGCCCGGCTCTCTGAGCCTCCCCAGTTCGGGCCACGGGTTCTTCACAGAGCCTGCTGCTGTCCCCCTGTAGAGAGCAGACGGGCTGGGGTGAAAGTGGTGTCCTCGGCCTGGGAGGGGGCAGACCTAAGGCTGAAAGCGATTTCCCGAGCTGTTTTGGTCCCCAGAACCTTTAGGCCACCGACCGCTACCCGAGGTAGTCCCGCTCTAAGCGGTCCGGACAGTCTCCCACACCCGCTTCCCAAGGTTCCTGCGTTGACACAGGGACCTCAAGAGATCTACGTGAAGGAGGCCACTGCCTCATAGGCCCTTGCTGCTCAGAGAGCTCACGGATCTGGAGGCTCCTTTGAGCTTTCGAAGCCTGTGACTATTCTCCACCTGGGGGTCCTTGCCATCAGGGGACCCCACCACCAGCCAGGAGAGGGCAGGCGCAGATAAAGACAAAAAGCCCCGCCTTGCGTCCCCGCCCAAATCCGACAGGCCCCGCCCATCACGCCCTGGCAACACGTAAGCAGTCCCCTAATGCTGTGCCTCGGCTCTTAGATTACATGTCCACAGAGAGTCCTGTGCTCTTGGGCCAAGCATCACCCATGTACCCCACTCAGTGCCAGCTCTGGGGCTCCTAGGGGACCCCATGCTCTTGTGCTCTTGTTCTCAGGCAGCTCTTGTTTTCAACCTGCTTCTGCCTGCCAGCTAGTTCATCCCAGCGAGGCTGGCGGTTGACTTGGCCGGCTTTGCACAAGCTGCACTTACCACTTTGAGGAAGGTGTACTTGACCCTTCCGGGTTCCCTCATGCAAACTCACCTGGATGACATAGCATGCTGCTTTGGGCTGTCTTCTTCACCGTGCCGAGCAAAGAACTCAAGAAACCTCATAGGCATTCCTAGGACTCTTCTGTCCGTTGCTCCCGACTTTAGTGCGTGCCGGCAAAGCTCCCGCGGCGCACCTCAGAACGCAGTCGCCAAAGGTGATCCCGCAGGCCTTTACCCTGACAAGACTTTTAAGCCCTGGGCTCCTGCAGCCAAAGGCTGACCGAACGGTTTGCTGAGTGGGGCCAGTGTCCGCACTTGGCTAGCCTAATTCAGACTCACTCCCTACCTGCCTGATCCCCTTCCCACAAGACCTTGTGCTTCCTGCAGATTAGAGGTCCCCAACTCCCTCTAGGTTCCTCCCTACCCACCTAGTGGAGCACGAAGGACTCCTTTACCCACCTGCCAGCCCTCCTGCGTGAGAAAGGAAGTCAGTGCCTGGTGGAATATCTCCATCAACCTGGGAGCATACAGTCAACACTACAGACCACATCCCCAAAGCCTGAGGAGGAAAGTTTCAAACACCTCCTGGCGTGCAAGATTTGGCATGACATGAAACTGAGCAAGGTGGGACAATCCCCGCAAGTGCAAAATGTTGCATTACACCACTTTCCCGTGATCAAGGTGGCCAGAAAGTGGTCTGGTGTCAGTTTGTGTGACTGGGCAAGTCTAGAAAGACAGCTTACACGGGGTGTTTCTGGATGGTTCTGGAGAAGCTGGTCTGGAAGCCTACAGCAGCAGGAATTGGTGGGGGCCATGGCAATCAAGAGCACTGGGAAAACAATATGCATAGAAAAAGAGCTACACCTATATCCTAGCCGGTCAGATAGTATCCTAAGACAGCTGAGAGGACCACTCCAAGCAAAAATCACTGATCTCCCATCGATTCCACTTGATGGCTATGACCCAGGACAGCAGAGATTGCCCTCGGTGGATTTCAGACAGTGTGAAAACCTTTGGGGGCGAACGATGTTTCATGGTCCTCCAGCTAAATCACTGCTGGTTTGAAACTCCTAGCTTCAGGCTAGTCATGCAATGCACAACGACAGGCTTCCGACTGTAAATTTTTAACAGAAGATGAAGAAGGTGCACATGAACGAAAGACGAAGCTAAGGCGTAGAGAAGGAAAGAGATTGACAGAGAGGGCAGAGAGAGAGAGAGAGAGAGAGAGAGAGAGAGAGAGAGAGAGAGAGAGAGAGTAGGGAGAGAGAGAGAAGAGAGAGAGAGAGTTAGAGAGACACAGAGAGATACAGGGAGAGATACAGAGGGTAAAAAATAGTCATTTGTTGCATTCTACTTCTGGGGAGCTCACGCCAAGCTGAGCCCTATTCAGCAGGTTCACCAGTCAAGGAAAGAGCTCACTGGGGCGACAGGAGATTCTGGCACATCCTGAGCCTTCTACTTCCTTGAAGGCATTCCCCGCTTCGTTCAGACTACGGGATTTCTGGTGGGTCTGCCCCATCCGCAGTATGGGCCAGGTTATTTAAGGTTTTTTATTTAATTGAAACCTACTATTTGTATTGTTATCCATGACAGGTGTGCCTGTGCACTGTTGGCTTCATCCCAAAGACCTCAGAGACCCTTGATCGGAATCGCCGTTCACATAGTTAAGAGTCCGCTGACATCATAAGGGCGGTGCCACGCACCCGAACAACCGGGGCCTGATTTATCAGAGTCCCCTTTCAGCCCGCGAGAGTCCATTGATGTCATGAAGGGGAGGTACTACACACCGTACACCTGTGGACAGATGGACCAGAGTCGCCATTCTTGCAGGGACAGTCCTCTGACAACATTAGGGGGCGGTCTCAAAGCCGGACATCCGGTGGCATACTTCTCGGGGACCAATTTCACGCAGGGACAGGTGCCTTTTAGGTCCCAACGAGGGCTCTTCCGGTCAACGGGTGTCCCCCCCAAATGTGTCCCCCCTGGGCACTTCCTGTTACCATCCTTCTCTTGGGCCCAGTCCTGCCGGGTCTGTTTTCATGTATCTGATTGGCATTCGCCTTTGTTGCCAGGGCTGCCTGACGTTTGAGCTCAAGTGCGGGTGGTTCTAGGGCCTTGAAGGCAACGTCTGGCTTCGCAGTCGGGCTCACACACCCCCATGAAGCGCTGCCGGCCCGGCAGTGGCACCGGGAAAACCTTCCCACTAGCAGCGTGCGTGAGAACTATGGTTCCGGGCGCCTTCGTGGGGCCCGGCTCTCTGAGCCTCCCCAGCTCGGGCCACGGGTTCTTCACAGAGCCTGCTGCTGTCCCCCTGTAGAGATCGGACGGGCTGGGGTGAAAGTGGTGTCCTCGGCCTGGGAGGGGGCAGGCCTAAGGCTGAAAGCGATTTCCCGGGCTTTTTGGTCCCAAGAACCTTTAGGCCACCGTCTGCTACCCGAGGTAGTCCCGCTCTAAGCGGTCCGGACAGTCTCCCACACCCGCTTCCCAAGGTTCCTGCGTTGACACAGTGACCTCAAGAGATCTACGTGAAGGAGGCCACTGCCTCATAGGCCCATGCTGCTCAGAGAGCTCACGGATCTGGAGGCTCCTTTGAGCTTTCGAAGCCTGTGACTATTCTCCACCTGGGGGTCCTTGCCATCAGGGGACCCCACCACCAGCCAGGAGAGGGCAGGCGCAGATAAAGACAAAAAGCCCCGCCTTGCGTCCCCGCCCAAATCCGACAGGCCCCGCCCATCACGCCCTGGCAACACGTAAGCAGTCCCCTAATGCTGTGCCTCGGCTCTTAGATTACATGTCCACAGAGAGTCCTGTGCTCTTGGGCCAAGCATCACCCATGTACCCCACTCAGTGCCAGCTCCGGGGCTCCTAGGGGACCCCATGCTCTTGTGCTCTTGTTCTCAGGCAGCTCTTGTTTTCCACCTGCTTCTGCCTGCCAGCTAGTTCATCCCAGCGAGGCTGGCGGTTGACTTGGCCGGCTTTGCACAAGCTGCACTTACCACTTTGAGGAAGGTGTACTTGACCCTTCCGGGTTCCCTCATGCAAACTCACCTGGATGACATAGCATGCTGCTTTGGGCTGTCTTCTTCACCGTGCCGAGCAAAGAACTCAAGAAACCTCATAGGCATTCCCAGGACTCTTCTGTCCGTTGCTCCCGACTTTAGTGCGTGCCGGCAAAGCTCCCGCGGCGCACCTCAGAACGCAGTCGCCAAAGGTGATCCCACAGGCCTTTACCCTGACAAGACTTTCAAGCCCTGGGCTCCTGCAGCCAAAGGCTGACCGAACGGTTTGCTGAGTGGGGCCAGTGTCCGCACTTGGCTAGCCTAATTCAGACTCACTCCCTGCCTGCCTGATCCCCTTCCCACAAGACCTTGTGCTGCCTGCAGACTAGAGGTCCCCAACTCCCTCTAGGTTCCTCCCTACCCACCTAGTGGAGCACCAAGGACTCCTTTACCCACCTGCCAGCCCTCCTGCGTGAGAAAGGAAGTCAGTGCCTGGTGGAATATCTCCATCAACCTGGGAGCATACAGTCAACACTACAGACCACATCCCCAAAGCCTGAGGAGGAAAGTTTCAAACACCTCCTGGCGTGCAAGATTTGGCATGACATGAAACTGAGCAAGGTGGGACAATCCCCGCAAGTGCAAAATGTTGCATTACACCACTTTCCCGTGATCAAGGTGGCCAGAAAGTGGTCTGGTGTCAGTTTGTGTGACTGGGCAAGTCTAGAAAGACAGCTTACACGGGGTGTTTCTGGATGGTTCTGGAGAAGCTGGTCCGGGAACCTACAGCAGCAGGAATTGGTGGGAGCCATGGCAATCAAGAGCACTGGGAAAACAATATGCATAGAAAAAGAGCTACACCTATATCCTAGCCGGTCAGATAGTATCCTAAGACAGCTGAGAGGACCACTCCAAACCAAAATCACTGATCTCCCATCGATTCCACTTGATGGCTATGACCCAGGACAGCAGAGATTGCCCTCGGTGGATTTCAGACACTGTGAAAACCTTTGGGGGCGAACGATGTTTCATGGTCCTCCAGCTAAATCACTGCTGGTTTGAAACTCCTAGCTTCAGGCTAGTCATGCAATGCACAACGACAGGCTTCCGACTGTAAATTTTTAACAGAAGATGAAGAAGGTGCACATGAACGAAAGACGAAGCTAAGGCGTAGAGAAGGAAAGAGATTGACAAAAAGGGCAGAGAGAGAAAGAGAGAGAGTAGGGAGAGAGAGAGAAGAGAGAGAGAGAGTTAGAGAGACACAGAGAGATACAGGGAGAGATACAGAGGGTAAAAAATAGTCATTCGTTGCATTCTACTTCTGGGGAGCTCACGCCAAGCTGAGCCCTATTCAGCAGGTTCACCAGTCAAGGAAAGAGCTCACTGGGGCGACAGGAGATTCTGGCACATCCTGAGCCTTCTACTTCCTTGAAGGCATTCCCCGCTTCGTTCAGACTACGGGATTTCTGGTGGGTCTGCCCCATCCGCAGTATGGGCCAGGTTATTTAAGGTTTTTTATTTAATTGAAACCTACTATTTGTATTGTTATCCATGACAGGTGTGCCTGTGCACTGTTGGCTTCATCCCAAAGACCTCAGAGACCCTTGACCGGAATCGCCGTTCACATAGTTAAGAGTCCGCTGACATCATAAGGGCGGTGCCACGCACCCGAACAACCGGGGCCTGATTTATCAGAGTCCCCTTTCAGCCCGCGAGAGTCCATTGATGTCATGAAGGGGAGGAACTACACACCGTACACCTGTGGACAGATGGACCAGAGTCGCCATTCTTGCAGGGACAGTCCTATGACAACATTAGGGGGCGGTCTCAAAGCCGGACATCCGGTGGCATACTTCTCGGGGACCAATTTCACGCAGATACAGGTGCCTTTTAGGTCCCAACGAGGGCTCTTCCGGTCAACGGGTGTCCCCCCCAAAGGTGTCCCCCCTGGGCACTTCCTGTTACCATCCTTCTCTTGGGCCCAGTCCTGCCGGGTCTGTTTTCATGTATCTGATTGGCATTCGCCTTTGTTGCCAGGGCTGCCTGACGTTTGAGCTCAAGTGCGGGTGGTTCTAGGGCCTTGAAGGCAACGTCTGGCTTCGCAGTCGGGCTCACACACCCCCATGAAGCGCTCCCGGCCCGGCAGTGGCACCGGGAAAACCTTCCCACTAGCAGCGTGCGTGAGAACTATGGTTCCGGGCGCCTTCCTGGGGCCCGGCTCTCTGAGCCTCCCCAGCTCGGGCCACGGGTTCTTCACAGAGCCTGCTGCTGTCCCCCTGTAGAGATCGGACGGGCTGGGGTGAAAGTGGTGTCCTCAGCCTGGGAGGGGGCAGACCTAAGGCTGAAAGCGATTTCCCGGGCTTTTTGGTCCCAAGAACCTTTAGGCCACCGTCTGCTACCCGAGGTAGTCCCGCTCTAAGCGGTCCGGACAGTCTCCCACACTCGCTTCCCAAGGTTCCTGCGTTGACACAGTGACCTCAAGAGATCTACGTGAAGGAGGCCACTGCCTCATAGGCCCATGCTGCTCAGAGAGCTCACGGATCTGGAGGCTCCTTTGAGCTTTCGAAGCCTGTGACTATTCTTCACCTGGGGGTCCTTGCCATCAGGGGACCCCACCACCAGCCAGGATAGGGCAGGCGCAGATAAAGACAAAAAGCCCCGCCTTGCGTCCCCGCCCAAATCCGACAGGCCCCGCCCATCACGCCCTGGCAACACGTAAGCAGTCCCCTAATGCTGTGCCTCGGCTCTTAGATTACATGTCCACAGAGAGTCCTGTGCTCTTGGGCCAAGCATCACCCATGTACCCCACTCAGTGCCAGCTCCGGGGCTCCTAGGGGACCCCATGCTCTTGTGCTCTTGTTCTCAGGCAGCTCTTGTTTTCCACCTGCTTCTGCCTGCCAGCTAGTTCATCCCAGCGAGGCTGGCGGTTGACTTGGCCGGCTTTGCACAAGCTGCACTTACCACTTTGAGGAAGGTGTACTTGACCCTTCCGGGTTCCCTCATGCAAACTCACCTGGATGACATAGCATGCTGCTTTGGGCTGTCTTCTTCACCGTGCCGAGCAAAGAACTCAAGAAACCTCAGAGGCATTCCCAGGACTCTTCTGTCCGTTGCTCCCGACTTTAGTGCGTGCCGGCAAAGCTCCCGCGGCGCACCTCAGAACGCAGTCGCCAAAGGTGATCCCGCAGGCCTTTACCCTGACAAGACTTTTAAGCCCTGGGCTCCTGCAGCCAAAGGCTGACCGAACGGTTTGCTGAGTGGGGCCAGTGTCCGCACTTGGCTAGCCTAATTCAGACTCACTCCCTACCTGCCTGATCCCCTTCCCACAAGACCTTGTTCTGCCTGCAGATTAGAGGTCCCCAACTCCCTCTAGGTTCCTCCCTACCCACCTAGTGGAGCACGAAGGACTCCTTTACCCACCTGCCAGCCCTCCTGCGTGAGAAAGGAAGTCAGTGCCTGGTGGAATATCTCCATCAACCTGGGAGCATACAGTCAACACTACAGACCACATCCCCAAAGCCTGAGGAGGAAAGTTTCAAACACCTCCTGGCGTGCAAGATTTGGCATGACATGAAACTGAGCAAGGTGGGACAATCCCCGCAAGTGCAAAATGTTGCATTACACCACTTTCCCGTGATCAAGGTGGCCAGAAAGTGGTCTGGTGTCAGTTTGTGTGACTGGGCAAGTCTAGAAAGACAGCTTACACGGGGTGTTTCTGGATGGTTCTGGAGAAGCTGGTCTGGGAGCCTACAGCAGCAGGAATTGGTGGGGGCCATGGCAATAAAGAGCACTGGGAAAACAATATGCATAGAAAAAGAGCTACACCTATATCCTAGCCGGTCAGATAGTATCCTAAGACAGCTGAGAGGACCACTCCAAACCAAAATCACTGATCTCCCATCGATTCCACTTGATGGCTATGACCCAGGACAGCAGAGATTGCCCTCGGTGGATTTCAGACACTGTGAAAACCTTTGGGGGCGAACGATGTTTCATGGTCCTCCAGCTAAATCACTGCTGGTTTGAAACTCCTAGCTTCAGGCTAGTCATGCAATGCACAACGACAGGATTCCGACTGTAAATTTTTAACAGAAGATGAAGAAGGTGCACATGAACGAAAGACGAAGCTAAGGCGTAGAGAAGGAAAGAGATTGACAGAGAGGGCAGAGAGAGAGAGAGAGAGAGAGAGAGAGAGAGAGAGAGAGAGAGAGAGAGAGAGAGAGAGAGAGAGAGTAGGGAGAGAGAGAGAAGAGAGAGAGAGAGTTAGAGAGACACAGAGAGATACAGGGAGAGATACAGAGGGTAAAAAATAGTCATTCGTTGCATTCTACTTCTGGGGAGCTCACGCCAAGCTGAGCCCTATTCAGCAGGTTCACCAGTCAAGGAAAGAGCTCACTGGGGCGACAGGAGATTCTGGCACATCCTGAGCCTTCTACTTCCTTGAAGGCATTCCCCGCTTCGTTCAGACTACGGGATTTCTGGTGGGTCTGCCCCATCCGCAGTATGGGCCAGGTTATTTAAGGTTTTTTATTTAATTGAAACCTACTATTTGTATTGTTATCCATGACAGGTGTGCCTGTGCACTGTTGGCTTCATCCCAAAGACCTCAGAGACCCTTGACCGGAATCGCCGTTCACATAGTTAAGAGTCCGCTGACATCATAAGGGCGGTGCCACGCACCCGAACAACCGGGGCCTGATTTATCAGAGTCCCCTTTCAGCCCGCGAGAGTCCATTGATGTCATGAAGGGGAGGTACTACACACCGTACACCTGTGGACAGATGGACCAGAGTCGCCATTCTTGCAGGGACAGTCCTCTGACAACATTAGGGGGCGGTCTCAAAGCCGGACATCCGGTGGCATACTTCTCGGGGACCAATTTCACGCAGGGACAGGTGCCTTTTAGGTCCCAACGAGGGCTCTTCCGGTCAACGGGTGTCCCCCCCAAATGTGTCCCCCCTGGGCACTTCCTGTTACCATCCTTCTCTTGGGCCCAGTCCTGCCGGGTCTGTTTTCATGTATCTGATTGGCATTCGCCTTTGTTGCCAGGGCTGCCTGACGTTTGAGCTCAAGTGCGGGTGGTTCTAGGGCCTTGAAGGCAACGTCTGGCTTCGCAGTCGGGCTCACACACCCCCATGAAGCGCTGCCGGCCCGGCAGTGGCACCGGGAAAACCTTCCCACTAGCAGCGTGCGTGAGAACTATGGTTCCGGGCGCCTTCGTGGGGCCCGGCTCTCTGAGCCTCCCCAGCTCGGGCCACGGGTTCTTCACAGAGCCTGCTGCTCTCCCCCTGTAGAGATCGGACGGGCTGGGGTGAAAGTGGTGTCCTCGGCCTGGGAGGGGGCAGGCCTAAGGCTGAAAGCGATTTCCCGGGCTTTTTGGTCCCAAGAACCTTTAGGCCACCGTCTGCTACCCGAGGTAGTCCCGCTCTAAGCGGTCCGGACAGTCTCCCACACCCGCTTCCCAAGGTTCCTGCGTTGACACAGTGACCTCAAGAGATCTACGTGAAGGAGGCCACTGCCTCATAGGCCCATGCTGCTCAGAGAGCTCACGGATCTGGAGGCTCCTTTGAGCTTTCGAAGCCTGTGACTATTCTCCACCTGGGGGTCCTTGCCATCAGGGGACCCCACCACCAGCCAGGAGAGGGCAGGCGCAGATAAAGACAAAAAGCCCCGCCTTGCGTCCCCGCCCAAATCCGACAGGCCCCGCCCATCACGCCCTGGCAACACGTAAGCAGTCCCCTAATGCTGTGCCTCGGCTCTTAGATTACATGTCCACAGAGAGTCCTGTGCTCTTGGGCCAAGCATCACCCATGTACCCCACTCAGTGCCAGCTCCGGGGCTCCTAGGGGACCCCATGCTCTTGTGCTCTTGTTCTCAGGCAGCTCTTGTTTTCCACCTGCTTCTGCCTGCCAGCTAGTTCATCCCAGCGAGGCTGGCGGTTGACTTGGCCGGCTTTGCACAAGCTGCACTTACCACTTTGAGGAAGGTGTACTTGACCCTTCCGGGTTCCCTCATGCAAACTCACCTGGATGACATAGCATGCTGCTTTGGGCTGTCTTCTTCACCGTGCCGAGCAAAGAACTCAAGAAACCTCATAGGCATTCCCAGGACTCTTCTGTCCGTTGCTCCCGACTTTAGTGCGTGCCGGCAAAGCTCCCGCGGCGCACCTCAGAACGCAGTCGCCAAAGGTGATCCCACAGGCCTTTACCCTGACAAGACTTTCAAGCCCTGGGCTCCTGCAGCCAAAGGCTGACCGAACGGTTTGCTGAGTGGGGCCAGTGTCCGCACTTGGCTAGCCTAATTCAGACTCACTCCCTGCCTGCCTGATCCCCTTCCCACAAGACCTTGTGCTGCCTGCAGACTAGAGGTCCCCAACTCCCTCTAGGTTCCTCCCTACCCACCTAGTGGAGCACCAAGGACTCCTTTACCCACCTGCCAGCCCTCCTGCGTGAGAAAGGAAGTCAGTGCCTGGTGGAATATCTCCATCAACCTGGGAGCATACAGTCAACACTACAGACCACATCCCCAAAGCCTGAGGAGGAAAGTTTCAAACACCTCCTGGCGTGCAAGATTTGGCATGACATGAAACTGAGCAAGGTGGGACAATCCCCGCAAGTGCAAAATGTTGCATTACACCACTTTCCCGTGATCAAGGTGGCCAGAAAGTGGTCTGGTGTCAGTTTGTGTGACTGGGCAAGTCTAGAAAGACAGCTTACACGGGGTGTTTCTGGATGGTTCTGGAGAAGCTGGTCCGGGAACCTACAGCAGCAGGAATTGGTGGGGGCCATGGCAATCAAGAGCACTGGGAAAACAATATGCATAGAAAAAGAGCTACACCTATATCCTAGCCGGTCAGATAGTATCCTAAGACAGCTGAGAGGACCACTCCAAGCCAAAATCACTGATCTCCCATCGATTCCACTTGATGGCTATGACCCAGGACAGCAGAGATTGCCCTCGGTGGATTTCAGACACTGTGAAAACCTTTGGGGGCGAACGATGTTTCATGGTCCTCCAGCTAAATCACTGCTGGTTTGAAACTCCTAGCTTCAGGCTAGTCATGCAATGCACAACGACAGGCTTCCGACTGTAAATTTTTAACAGAAGATGAAGAAGGTGCACATGAACGAAAGACGAAGCTAAGGCGTAGAGAAGGAAAGAGATTGACAAAAAGGGCAGAGAGAGAAAGAGAGAGAGTAGGGAGAGAGAGAGAAGAGAGAGAGAGAGTTAGAGAGACACAGAGAGATACAGGGAGAGATACAGAGGGTAAAAAATAGTCATTCGTTGCATTCTACTTCTGGGGAGCTCACGCCAAGCTGAGCCCTATTCAGCAGGTTCACCAGTCAAGGAAAGAGCTCACTGGGGCGACAGGAGATTCTGGCACATCCTGAGCCTTCTACTTCCTTGAAGGCATTCCCCGCTTCGTTCAGACTACGGGATTTCTGGTGGGTCTGCCCCATCCGCAGTATGGGCCAGGTTATTTAAGGTTTTTTATTTAATTGAAACCTACTATTTGTATTGTTATCCATGACAGGTGTGCCTGTGCACTGTTGGCTTCATCCCAAAGACCTCAGAGACCCTTGATCGGAATCGCCGTTCACATAGTTAAGAGTCCGCTGACATCATAAGGGCGGTGCCACGCACCCGAACAACCGGGGCCTGATTTATCAGAGTCCCCTTTCAGCCCGCGAGAGTCCATTGATGTCATGAAGGGGAGGTACTACACACCGTACACCTGTGGACAGATGGACCAGAGTCGCCATTCTTGCAGGGACAGTCCTCTGACAACATTAGGGGGCGGTCTCAAAGCCGGACATCCGGTGGCATACTTCTCGGGGACCAATTTCACGCAGGGACAGGTGCCTTTTAGGTCCCAACGAGGGCTCTTCCGGTCAACGGGTGTCCCCCCCAAATGTGTCCCCCCTGGGCACTTCCTGTTACCATCCTTCTCTTGGGCCCAGTCCTGCCGGGTCTGTTTTCATGTATCTGATTGGCATTCGCCTTTGTTGCCAGGGCTGCCTGACGTTTGAGCTCAAGTGCGGGTGGTTCTAGGGCCTTGAAGGCAACGTCTGGCTTCGCAGTCGGGCTCACACACCCCCATGAAGCGCTGCCGGCCCGGCAGTGGCACCGGGAAAACCTTCCCACTAGCAGCGTGCGTGAGAACTATGGTTCCGGGCGCCTTCGTGGGGCCCGGCTCTCTGAGCCTCCCCAGCTCGGGCCACGGGTTCTTCACAGAGCCTGCTGCTGTCCCCCTGTAGAGATCGGACGGGCTGGGGTGAAAGTGGTGTCCTCGGCCTGGGAGGGGGCAGGCCTAAGGCTGAAAGCGATTTCCCGGGCTTTTTGGTCCCAAGAACGTTTAGGCCACCGTCTGCTACCCGAGGTAGTCCCGCTCTAAGCGGTCCGGACAGTCTCCCACACCCGCTTCCCAAGGTTCCTGCGTTGACACAGTGACCTCAAGAGATCTACGTGAAGGAGGCCACTGCCTCATAGGCCCATGCTGCTCAGAGAGCTCACGGATCTGGAGGCTCCTTTGAGCTTTCGAAGCCTGTGACTATTCTCCACCTGGGGGTCCTTGCCATCAGGGGACCCCACCACCAGCCAGGAGAGGGCAGGCGCAGATAAAGACAAAAAGCCCCGCCTTGCGTCCCCGCCCAAATCCGACAGGCCCCGCCCATCACGCCCTGGCAACACGTAAGCAGTCCCCTAATGCTGTGCCTCGGCTCTTAGATTACATGTCCACAGAGAGTCCTGTGCTCTTGGGCCAAGCATCACCCATGTACCCCACGCAGTGCCAGCTCCGGGGCTCCTAGGGGACCCCAGGCTCTTGGGCTCTTGCCCTCAGGCAGCCCTTGTTTTCCACCTGCTTCTGCCTGCCAGCTAGTTCATCCCAGCGAGGCTGGCGGTTGACTTGGCCGGCTTTGCACAAGCTGCACTTACCACTTTGAGGAAGGTGTACTTGACCCTTCCGGGTTCCCTCATGCAAACTCACCTGGATGACATAGCATGCTGCTTTGGGCTGTCTTCTTCACCGTGCCGAGCAAAGAACTCAAGAAACCTCATAGGCATTCCCAGGACTCTTCTGTCCGTTGCTCCCGACTTTAGTGCGTGCCGGCAAAGCTCCCGCGGCGCACCTCAGAACGCAGTCGCCAAAGGTGATCCCACAGGCCTTTACCCTGACAAGACTTTCAAGCCCTGGGCTCCTGCAGCCAAAGGCTGACCGAACGGTTTGCTGAGTGGGGCCAGTGTCCGCACTTGGCTAGCCTAATTCAGACTCACTCCCTGCCTGCCTGATCCCCTTCCCACAAGACCTTGTGCTGCCTGCAGACTAGAGGTCCCCAACTCCCTCTAGGTTCCTCCCTACCCACCTAGTGGAGCACCAAGGACTCCTTTACCCACCTGCCAGCCCTCCTGCGTGAGAAAGGAAGTCAGTGCCTGGTGGAATATCTCCATCAACCTGGGAGCATACAGTCAACACTACAGACCACATCCCCAAAGCCTGAGGAGGAAAGTTTCAAACACCTCCTGGCGTGCAAGATTTGGCATGACATGAAACTGAACAAGGTGGGACAATCCCCGCAAGTGCAAAATGTTGCATTACACCACTTTCCCGTGATCAAGGTGGCCAGAAAGTGGTCTGGTGTCAGTTTGTGTGACTGGGCAAGTCTAGAAAGACAGCTTACACGGGGTGTTTCTGGATGGTTCTGGAGAAGCTGGTCCGGGAACCTACAGCAGCAGGAATTGGTGGGGGCCATGGCAATCAAGAGCACTGGGAAAACAATATGCATAGAAAAAGAGCTACACCTATATCCTAGCCGGTCAGATAGTATCCTAAGACAGCTGAGAGGACCACTCCAAGCCAAAATCACTGATCTCCCATCGATTCCACTTGATGGCTATGACCCAGGACAGCAGAGATTGCCCTCGGTGGATTTCAGACACTGTGAAAACCTTTGGGGGCGAACGATGTTTCATGGTCCTCCAGCTAAATCACTGCTGGTTTGAAACTCCTAGCTTCAGGCTAGTCATGCAATGCACAACGACAGGCTTCCGACTGTAAATTTTTAACAGAAGATGAAGAAGGTGCACATGAACGAAAGACGAAGCTAAGGCGTCGAGAAGGAAAGAGACTGAAAAAGAGGGGAGAGAGAGAGAGAGAGAGAGAGAGAGAGAGAGAGAGAGAGAGAGAGAGAGAGAGAGAGAGAGAGTAGGGAGAGAGAGAGAAGAGAGAGAGAGAGTTAGAGAGACACAGAGAGATACAGGGAGAGATACAGAGGGTAAAAAATAGTCATTCGTTGCATTCTACTTCTGGGGAGCTCACGCCCAGCTGAGCCCTATTCAGCAGGTTCACCAGTCAAGGAAAGAGCTCACTGGGGCGACAGGAGATTCTGGCACATCCTGAGCCTTCTACTTCCTTGAAGGCATTCCCCGCTTCGTTCAGACTACGGGATTTCTGGTGGGTCTGCCCCATCCGCAGTATGGGCCAGGTTATTTAAGGTTTTTTATTTAATTGAAACCTACTATTTGTATTGTTATCCATGACAGGTGTGCCTGTGCACTGTTGGCTTCATCCCAAAGACCTCAGAGACCCTTGATCGGAATCGCCGTTCACATAGTTAAGAGTCCGCTGACATCATAAGGGCGGTGCTACGCACCCGAACAACCGGGGCCTGATTTATCAGAGTCCCCTTTCAGCCCGCGAGAGTCCATTGATGTCATGAAGGGGAGGTACTACACACCGTACACCTGTGGACAGATGGACCAGAGTCGCCATTCTTGCAGGGACAGTCCTCGGACAACATTAGGGTCGGTCTCAAAGCCGGACATCCGGTGGCATACTTCTCGGGGACCAATTTCACGCAGGGACAGGTGCCTTTTAGGTCCCAACGAGGGCTCTTCCGGTCAACGGGTGTCCCCCCCAAATGTGTCCCCCCTGGGCACTTCCTGTTACCATCCTTCTCTCGGGCCCAGTCCTTCCGGGTCTGTTTTCATGTATCTCATTGGCATTCGCCTTTGTTGCCAGGGCTGCCTGACGTTTGAGCTCAAGTGCGGGTGGTTCTAGGGCCTTGAAGGCAACGTCTGGCTTCGCAGTCGGGCTCACACACCCCCATGTAGCGCTCCCGGCCCGGCAGTGGCACCGGGAAAACCTTCCCACTAGCAGCGTGCGTGAGAACTATGGTTCCGGGCGCCTTCGTGGGGCCCGGCTCTCTGAGCCTCCCCAACTCGGGCCACGGGTTCTTCACAGAGCCTGCTGCTGTCCCCCTGTAGAGAGCAGACGGGCTGGGGTGAAAGTGGTGTCCTCGGCCTGGGAGGGGGCAGACCTAAGGCTGAAAGCGATTTCCCGAGCTGTTTTGGTCCCCAGAACCTTTAGGCCACCGTCCGCCACCCGAGGTAGTCCCGCTCTAAGCGGTCCGGACAGTCTCCCACACCCGCTTCCCAAGGTTCCTGCGTTGACACAGGGACCTCAAGAGATCTACGTGAAGGAGGCCACTGCCTCATAGGCCCATGCTGCTCAGAGAGCTCACGGATCTGGAGGCTCCTTTGAGCTTTCGAAGCCTGTGACTATTCTCCACCTGGGGGTCCTTGCCATCAGGGGACCCCACCACCAGCCAGGAGAGGGCAGGCGCAGATAAAGACAAAAAGCCCCGCCTTGCGTCCCCGCCCAAATCCGACAGGCCCCGCCCATCACGCCCTGGCAACACGTAAGCAGTCCCCTAATGCTGTGCCTCGGCTCTTAGATTACATGTCCACAGAGAGTCCTGTGCTCTTGGGCCAAGCATCACCCATGTACCCCACTCAGTGCCAGCTCCGGGGCTCCTAGGGGACCCCATGCTCTTGTGCTCTTGTTCTCAGGCAGCTCTTGTTTTCCACCTGCTTCTGCCTGCCAGCTAGTTCATCCCAGCGAGGCTGGCGGTTGACTTGACCGGCTTTGCACAAGCTGCACTTACCACTTTGAGGAAGGTGTACTTGACCCTTCCGGGTTCCCTCATGCAAACTCACCTGGATGACATAGCATGCTGCTTTGGGCTGTCTTCTTCACCGTGCGAGCAAAGAACTCAAGAAACCTCATAGGCATTCCCAGGACTCTTCTGTCCGTTGCTCCCGACTTTAGTGCGTGCCGGCAAAGCTCCCGCGGCGCACCTCAGAACGCAGTCGCCAAAGGTGATCCCGCAGGCCTTTCCCCTGACAAGACTTTTAAGCCCTGGGCTCCTGCAGCCAAAGGCTGACCGAACGGTTTTCTGAGTGGGGCCAGTGTCCGCACTTGGCTAGCCTAATTCAGACTCACTCCCTGCCTGCCTGATCCCCTTCCCACAAGACCTTGTGCTACCTGCAGATTAGAGGTCCCCAACTCCCTCTAGGTTCCTCCCTACCCACCTAGTGGAGCACCAAGGACTCCTTTACCCACCTGCCAGCCCTCCTGCGTGAGAAAGGAAGTCAGTGCCTGGTGGAATATCTCCATCAACCTGGGAGCATACAGTCAACACTACAGACCACATCCCCAAAGCCTGAGGAGGAAAGTTTCAAACACCTCCTGGCGTGCAAGATTTGGCATGACATGAAACTGAGCAAGGTGGGACAATCCCCGCAAGTGCAAAATGTTGCATTACACCACTTTCCCGTGATCAAGGTGGCCAGAAAGTGGTCTGGTGTCAGTTTGTGTGACTGGGCAAGTCTAGAAAGACAGCTTACACGGGGTGTTTCTGGATGGTTCTGGAGAAGCTGGTCCGGGAGCCTACAGCAGCAGGAATTGGTGGGGGCCATGGCAATCAAGAGCACTGGGAAAACAATATGCATAGAAAAAGAGCTACACCTATATCCTAGCCGGTCAGATAGTATCCTAAGACAGCTGAGAGGACCACTCCAAACCAAAATCACTGATCTCCCATCGATTCCACTTGATGGCTATGACCCAGGACAGCAGAGATTGCCCTCGGTGGATTTCAGACACTGTGAAAACCTTTGGGGGCGAACGATGTTTCATGGTCCTCCAGCTAAATCACTGCTGGTTTGAAACTCCTAGCTTCAGGCTAGTCATGCAATGCACAACGACAGGCTTCCGACTGTAAATTTTTAACAGAAGATGAAGAAGGTGCACATGAACGAAAGACGAAGCTAAGGCGTAGAGAAGGAAAGAGATTGACAAAGAGGGCAGAGAGAGAAAGAGAGAGAGTAGGGAGAGAGAGAGAAGAGAGAGAGAGAGTTAGAGAGACACAGAGAGATACAGGGAGAGATACAGAGGGTAAAAAATAGTCATTCGTTGCATTCTACTTCTGGGGAGCTCACGCCAAGCTGAGCCCTATTCAGCAGGTTCACCAGTCAAGGAAAGAGCTCACTGGGGCGACAGGAGATTCTGGCACATCCTGAGCCTTCTACTTCCTTGAAGGCATTCCCCGCTTCGTTCAGATTACGGGATTTCTGGTGGGTCTGCCCCATCCGCAGTATGGGCCAGGTTATTTAAGGTTTTTTATTTAATTGAAACCTACTATTTGTATTGTTATCCATGACAGGTGTGCCTGTGCACTGTTGGCTTCATCCCAAAGACCTCAGAGACCCTTGACCGGAATCGCCGTTCACATAGTTAAGAGTCCGCTGACATCATAAGGGCGGTGCCACGCACCCGAACAACCGGGGCCTGATTTATCAGAGTCCCCTTTCAGCCCGCGAGAGTCCATTGATGTCATGAAGGGGAGGTACTACACACCGTACACCTGTGGACAGATGGACCAGAGTCGCCATTCTTGCAGGGACAGTCCTCTGACAACATTAGGGGGCGGTCTCAAAGCCGGACATCCGGTGGCATACTTCTCGGGGACCAATTTCACGCAGGGACAGGTGCCTTTTAGGTCCCAACGAGGGCTCTTCCGGTCAACGGGTGTCCCCCCCAAATGTGTCCCCCCTGGGCACTTCCTGTTACCATCCTTCTCTTGGGCCCAGTCCTGCCGGGTCTGTTTTCATGTATCTGATTGGCATTCGCCTTTGTTGCCAGGGCTGCCTGACGTTTGAGCTCAAGTGCGGGTGGTTCTAGGGCCTTGAAGGCAACGTCTGGCTTCGCAGTCGGGCCCACACACCCCCATGAAGCGCTGCCGGCCCGGCAGTGGCACCGGGAAAACCTTCCCACTAGCAGCGTGCGTGAGAACTATGGTTCCGGGCGCCTTCGTGGGGCCCGGCTCTCTGAGCCTCCCCAGCTCGGGCCACGGGTTCTTCACAGAGCCTGCTGCTGTCCCCCTGTAGAGATCGGACGGGCTGGGGTGAAAGTGGTGTCCTCGGCCTGGGAGGGGGCAGGCCTAAGGCTGAAAGCGATTTCCCGGGCTTTTTGGTCCCAAGAACCTTTAGGCCACCGTCTGCTACCCGAGGTAGTCCCGCTCTAAGCGGTCCGGACAGTCTCCCACACCCGCTTCCCAAGGTTCCTGCGTTGACACAGTGACCTCAAGAGATCTACGTGAAGGAGGCCACTGCCTCATAGGCCCATGCTGCTCAGAGAGCTCACGGATCTGGAGGCTCCTTTGAGCTTTCGAAGCCTGTGACTATTCTCCACCTGGGGGTCCTTGCCATCAGGGGACCCCACCACCAGCCAGGAGAGGGCAGGCGCAGATAAAGACAAAAAGCCCCGCCTTGCGTCCCCGCCCAAATCCGACAGGCCCCGCCCATCACGCCCTGGCAACACGTAAGCAGTCCCCTAATGCTGTGCCTCGGCTCTTAGATTACATGTCCACAGAGAGTCCTGTGCTCTTGGGCCAAGCATCACCCATGTACCCCACTCAGTGCCAGCTCCGGGACTCTTAGGGGACCCCATGCTCTTGTGCTCTTGTTCTCAGGCAGCTCTTGTTTTCCACCTGCTTCTGCCTGCCAGCTAGTTCATCCCAGCGAGGCTGGCGGTTGACTTGGCCGGCTTTGCACAAGCTGCACTTACCACTTTGAGGAAGGTGTACTTGACCCTTCCGGGTTCCCTCATGCAAACTCACCTGGATGACATAGCATGCTGCTTTGGGCTGTCTTCTTCACCGTGCCGAGCAAAGAACTCAAGAAACCTCAGAGGCATTCCCAGGACTCTTCTGTCCGTTGCTCCCGACTTTAGTGCGTGCCGGCAAAGCTCCCGCGGCGCACCTCAGAACGCAGTCGCCAAAGGTGATCCCGCAGGCCTTTACCCTGACAAGACTTTCAAGCCCTGGGCTCCTGCAGCCAAAGGCGTACCGAACGGTTTGCTGAGTGGGGCCAGTGTCCGCACTTGGCTAGCCTAATTCAGACTCCCTCCCTGCCTGCCTGATCCCCTTCCCACAAGACCTTGTGCTGCCTGCAGACTAGAGGTCCCCAACTCCCTCTAGGTTCCTCCCTACACACCTAGTGGAGCACCAAGGACACCTTCACCCACCTGCCAGCCCTCCTGAGTGAGAAAGGAAGTCAATGCCTGGTGGAATATCTCCATCAACCTGGGAGCATACAGTCAACACTACAGACCACATCCCCAAAGCCTGAGGAGGAATGTTTCAAACACCTCCTGGCGTGCAAGATTTGGCATGACATGAAACTGAGCAAGGTGGGACAATCCCCGCAAGTGCAAAATGTTGCATTGCACCACTTTCCCGTGATCAAGGTGGCCAGAAAGTGGTCTGGTGTCAGTTTGTGTGACTGGGCAAGTCTAGAAAGACAGCTTACACGGGGTGTTTCTGGATGGTTCTGGAGAAGCTGGTCCGGGAACCTACAGCAGCAGGAATTGGTGGGGGCCATGGCAATCAAGAGCACTGGGAAAACAATATGCATAGAAAAAGAGCTACACCTATATCCTAGCCGGTCAGATAGTATCCTAAGACAGCTGAGAGGACCACTCCAAACCAAAATCACTGATCTCCCATCGATTCCACTTGATGGCTATGACCCAGGACAGCAGAGATTGCCCTCGGTGGATTTCAGACACTTTGAAAACCTTTGGGGGCGAACGATGTTTCATGGTCCTCCAGCTAAATCACTGCTGGTTTGAAACTCCTAGCTTCTGGCTAGTCATGCAATGCACAACGACAGGCTTCCGACTGTAAATTTTTAACAGAAGATGAAGAAGGTGCACATGAATGAAAGACGAAGCTAAGGCGTAGAGAAGGAAAGAGATTGACAGAGAGGGCAGAGAGAGAGAGAGAGAGAGAGAGAGAGAGAGAGAGAGAGAGAGAGAGAGAGAGAGTAGGGAGAGAGAGAGAAGAGAGAGAGAGAGTTAGAGAGACACAGAGAGATACAGGGAGAGATACAGAGATTAAAAAATAGTCATTCGTTGCATTCTACTTCTGGGGAGCTCACGCCAAGCTGAGCCCTATTCAGCAGGTTCACCAGTCAAGGAAAGAGCTCACTGGGGCGACAGGAGATTCTGGCACATCCTGAGCCTTCTACTTCCTTGAATGCATTCCCCGCTTCGTTCAGACTACGGGATTTCTGGTGGGTCTGCCCCATCCGCAGTATGGGCCAGGTTATTTAAGGTTTTTTATTTAATTGAAACCTACTATTTGTATTGTTATCCATGACAGGTGTGCCTGTGCACTGTTGGCTTCATCCCAAAGACCTCAGAGACCCTTGACCGGAATCGCCGTTCACATAGTTAAGAGTCCGCTGACATCATAAGGGCGGTGCCACGCACCCGAACAACCGGGGCCTGATTTATCAGAGTCCCCTTTCAGCCCGCGAGAGTCCATTGATGTCATGAAGGGGAGGTACTACACACCGTACACCTGTGGACAGATGGACCAGAGTCGCCATTCTTGCAGGGACAGTCCTCTGACAACATTAGGGGGCGGTCTCAAAGCCGGACATCCGGTGGTATACTTCTCAGGGACCAATTTCACGCAGGGACAGGTGCCTTTTAGGTCCCAACGAGGGCTCTTTCGGTCAACGGGTGTCCCCCCCAAATGTGTCCCCCCTGGGCACTTCCTGTTACCATCCTTCTCTCGGGCCCAGTCCTGCCGGGTCTGTTTTCATGTATCTCATTGGCATTCGCCTTTGTTGCAAGGGCTGCCTGACGTTTGAGCTCAAGTGCGGGTGGTTCTAGGGCCTTGAAGGCAACGTCTGGCTTCGCAGTCGGGCTCACACACCCCCATGAAGCGCTCCCGGCCCAGCAGTGGCACCGGGAAAACCTTCCCACTAGCAGCGTGCGTGAGAACTATGGTTCCGGGCGCCTTCGTGGGGCCCGGCTCTCTGAGCCTCCCCAGTTCGGGCCACGGTTTCTTCACAGAGCCTGCTGCTGTCCACCTGTAGAGAGCAGACGGCTGGGGTGAAAGTGGTGTCCTCGGCCTGGGAGGGGGCAGACCTAAGGCTGAAAGCGATTTCCCGAGCTGTTTTGGTCCCCAGAACCTTTAGGCCACCGTCCGCTACCCGAGGTAGTCCCGCTCTAAGCGGTCCGGACAGTCTCCCACACCCGCTTCCCAAGGTTCCTGCGTTGACACAGGGACCTCAAGAGATCTACGTGAAGGAGGCCACTGCCTCATAGGCCCATGCTGCTCAGAGAGCTCACGGATCTGGAGGCTCCTTTGAGCTTTCGAAGCCTGTGACTATTCTCCACCTGGGGGTCCTTGCCATCAGGGGACCCCACCACCAGCCAGGAGAGGGCAGGCGCAGATAAAGACAGGAAGCCCCACCTTCAGGCCCCGCACAACTACGACAAGCCCCGCCCATCACGCCCTGGCAACACGCAAGGTGTCCCCTAATGCTGTGCCTCGGCTCTCATACTCCATGTCCGCAGAGAGTCCTGTGCTCTTGGGCCAAGCATCACCCATGTACCCTACTCAGTGCCAGCTCCGGGGCTCCTAGGGGACCCCATGCTCTTGTGCTCTTGTTCTCAGGCAGCTCTTGTTTTCCACCTGCTTCTGCCTGCCAGCTAGTTCATCCCAGCGAGGCTGGCGGTTGACTTGGCCGGCTTTGCACAAGCTGCACTTACCACTTTGAGGAAGGTGTACTTGACCCTTCCGGGTTCCCTCATGCAAACTCACCTGGGTGACATAGCATGCTGCTTTGGGCTGTCTTCTTCACCGTGCCGAGCAAAGAACTCAAGAAACCTCATAGGCATTCCCAGGACTCTTCTGTCTGTTCCTACCGCCTTTAGTGCGTGCCGGCAAAGCTCCCGCGGCGTACCTCAGAAGGCAGTCGCCAAAGGTGCTCCCGCAGGCCTTTCCCCTGACAAGACTTTCAAGCCCTGGGCTCCTGCAGCCAATGGCTGACCAAACGGTTTGCTGAGTGGGACCAGTGTCCGCACTTGGCTAGCCTAATTCAGACTCACTCCCTGCCTGCCTGATCCCCTTCCCACAAGACCTTGTGCTGCCTGTGGACTAGAAGTCCCCAACTCCCTCTAGTTTCCTCCCTACCAACCTAGTGGAGCACCAAGGACTCCTTTACACACTTGCCTGCCCTCCTGCGTGAGAAAGGAAGTCAGTGCCTGGTGGAATATCTCCATGAACCTGGGAGCATACAGCCAACACTACAGACCACATCCCCAAAGCCTGAGGAGGAAAGTTTCAAACACCTTCTGGCGTGCAATATTTGGCATGATATGAAACTGAGCAAGGTTGGACAATTCCCGCTAGTGCAAAATGTTGCATTACACCACTTTCCCGTGAGCAAGGTGGCCAGAAAGTGGTCTGGTGTCAGTTTGTGTGACTGGGCAAGTCTAGATTGACAGCTTACACGGGGTGTTTCTGGATGGTTCTGGAGAAGCTGGTCCGGGAACGTACAGCAGCAGGAATTGGTGGGGGCCATGGCAATCAAGAGCACTGGGAAAACAATATGCATAGAAAAAGAGCTACACCTATATCCTAGCCGGTCAGATAGTATCCTAAGACAGCTGAGAGGACCACTCCAAATCAAAATCACAGATCTCCCATCGATTCCACTTGATGGCTATGACCCAGGACAGCAGAGATTGCCCTCGGTGGATTTCAGACACTGTGAAAACCTTTGGGGACGAACGATGTTTCATGGTCCTCCAGCTAAATCACTGCTGGTTTGAAACTCCTAGCTTCAGGCTAGTCATGCAATGCACAAAGACCGGTTTCCGACTGTAAATTTTTAACAGAAAATGAAGAAGGTGCACATGAACGAAAGGATGAAGCTAAGGCGTAGAGAAGGAAAGAGATTGACAAAGAGGGCAGAGAGGGACAGAGAGAGAAGAGAGAGAGAGAGAGAGAGAGAGAGAGAGAGTAGGGAGAGAGAGAGAGAGAGAGTTAGAGACACAGAGAGATACAGGGAGAGATACAGAGGGTAAAATATAGTCATTCGTTGCATTCTACTTCTGGGGAGCTCACGCCCAGCTGAGCCCTATTCAGCAGGTTCACCAGTCAAGGAAAGAGCTCACTGGGGCGACAGGAGATTCTGGCACATCCTGAGCCTTCTACTTCCTTGAAGGCATTCCCCGCTTCGTTCAGACTACGGGATTTCTGGTGGGTCTGCCCCATCCGCAGTATGGGCCAGGTTATTTAAGGTTTTTTATTTAATTGAAACCTACTATTTGTATTGTTATCCATGACAGGTGTGCCTGTGCACTGTTGGCTTCATCCCAAAGACCTCAGAGACCCTTGACCGGAATCGCCGTTCACATAGTTAAGAGTCCGCTGACATCATAAGGGCGGTGCCACGCACCCGAACAACCGGGGCCTGATTTATCAGAGTCCCCTTTCAGCCCGCGAGAGTCCATTGATGTCATGAAGGGGAGGTACTACACACCGTACACCTGTGGACAGATGGACCAGAGTCGCCATTCTTGCAGGGACAGTCCTCTGACAACATTAGGGGGCGGTCTCAAAGCCGGACATCCGGTGGCATACTTCTCGGGGACCAATTTCACGCAGGGACAGGTGCCTTTTAGGTCCCAACGAGGGCTCTTTCGGTCAACGGGTGTCCCCCCCAAATGTGTCCCCCCTGGGCACTTCCTGTTACCATCCTTCTCTCGGGCCCAGTCCTGCCGGGTCTGTTTTCATGTATCTCATTGGCATTCGCCTTTGTTGCCAGGGCTGCCTGACGTTTGAGCTCAAGTGCGGGTGGTTCTAGGGCCTTGAAGGCAACGTCTGGCTTCGCAGTCGGGTTCACACACCCCCATGAAGCGCTCCCGGCCCGGCAGTGGCACCGGGAAAACCTTCCCACTAGCAGCGTGCGTGAGAACTATGGTTCCGGGCGCCTTCGTGGGGCCCGGCTCTCTGAGCCTCCCCAGCTCGGGCCACGGGTTCTTCACAGAGCCTGCTGCTGTCCCCCTGTAGAGAGCGGACGGGCTGGGGTGAAAGTGGTGTCCTCGGCCTGGGAGGGGGCAGACCTAAGGCTGAAAGCGATTTCCCGAGCTGTTTTGGTCCCCAGAACCTTTAGGCCACCGTCCGCTACCCGAGGTAGTCCCGCTCTAAGCGGTCCGGACAGTCTCCCACACCCGCTTCCCAAGGTTCCTGCGTTGACACAGGGACCTCAAGAGATCTACGTGAAGGAGGCCACTGCCTCATAGGCCCATGCTGCTCAGAGAGCTCACGGATCTGGAGGCTCCTTTGAGCTTTCGAAGCCTGTGACTATTCTCCACCTGGGGGTCCTTGCCATCAGGGGACCCCACCACCAGCCAGGATAGGGCAGGCGCAGATAAAGACAAAAAGCCCCGCCTTGCGTCCCCGCCCAAATCCGACAGGCCCCGCCCATCACGCCCTGGCAACACGTAAGCAGTCCCCTAATGCTGTGCCTCGGCTCTTAGATTACATGTCCACAGAGAGTCCTGTGCTCTTGGGCCAAGCATCACCCATGTACCCCACTCAGTGCCAGCTCCGGGGCTCCTAGGGGACCCCATGCTCTTGTGCTCTTGTTCTCAGGCAGCTCTTGTTTTCCACCTGCTTCTGCCTGCCAGCTAGTTCATCCCAGCGAGGCTGGCGGTTGACTTGGCCGGCTTTGCACAAGCTGCACTTACCACTTTGAGGAAGGTGTACTTGACCCTTCCGGGTTCCCTCATGCAAACTCACCTGGATGACATAGCATGCTGCTTTGGGCTGTCTTCTTCACCGTGCCGAGCAAAGAACTCAAGAAACCTCATAGGCATTCCCAGGACTCTTCTGTCCGTTGCTCCCGAATTTAGTGCGTGCCGGCAAAGCTCCCGCGGCGCACCTCAGAACGCAGTCGCCAAAGGTGCTCCCGCAGGCCTTTCCCCTGACAAGACTTTCAAGCCCTGGGCTCCTGCAGCCAATGGCTGACCGAACGGTTTGCTGAGTGGGGCCAGTGTCCGCACTTGGCTAGCCTAATTCAGACTCCCTCCCTGCCTGCCTGATCCCCTTCCCACAAGACCTTGTGCTGCCTGCAGACTAGAGGTCCCCAACTCCCTCTAGGTTCCTCCCTACCCACCTAGTGGAGCACCAAGGACTCCTTTACCCACCTGCCAGCGCTCCTGCGTGAGAAAGGAAGTCAGTGCCTGGTGGAATATCTCCATCAACCTGGGAGCATACAGTCAACACTACAGACCACATCCCCAAAGCCTGAGGGGGAAAGTTTCAAACACCTCCTGGCGTGCAAGATTTGGCATGACATGAAACTGAGCAAGGTTGGATAATCCCGGCAAATGCAAAATGTTGCATTACACCACTTTCCCGTGAGCAAGGTGGCCAGAAAATGGTCTGGTGTCAGTTTGTGTGACTGGGCAAGTCTAGAAAGACAGCTTACACGGGGTGTTTCTGGATGGTTCTGGAGAACTGGTCCGGGAACCTACAGCAGCAGGAATAGGTGGGGGCCATGACAATCAAGAGCACTGGGAAAACAATATGCATACAAAAAGAGCTACACCTATATCCTAGCCGGTCAGATAGTATCCTAAGACAGCTGAGAGGACCACTCCAAACCAAAATCACTGATCTCCCATCGATTCCACTTGATGGCTATGACCCAGGACAGAAGAGATTGCCCTCGGTGGATTTCAGACACTGTGAAAACCTTTGGGGGAGAACGATGTTTCATGGTCCTCCAGCTAAATCACTGCTGGTTTGAAACTCCTAGCTTCAGGCTAGTCATGCAATGCACAACGACAGGTTTCCGACTGTAAATTTTTAACAGAAGATGAAGAAGGTGCACATGAACGAAAGACGAAGCTAAGGCGTAGAGAAGGAAAGAGATTGACAAAGAGGGCAGAGAGAGAGAGAGAGAGAGAGAGAGAGAGAGAGAGAGAGAGAGAGAGAGAGAGAGAGAGAGAGAGACAGAGTAGGGAGAGAGAGAGAAGAGAGAGAGAGAGATTTAGAGAGACAGAGAGATACAAGGAGAGATACAGAGGGTAAAAAATAGTCATTCGTTGCATTCTACTTCTGGGGAGCTCACGCCCAGCTGAGCCCTATTCAGCAGGTTCACCAGTCAAGGAAAGAGCTCACTGGGGCGACAGGAGATTCTGGCACATCCTGAGCCTTCTACTTCCTTGAAGGCATTCCCCGCTTCGTTCAGACTACGGGATTTCTGGTGGGTCTGCCCCATCCGCAGTATGGGCCAGGTTATTTAAGGTTTTTTATTTAATTGAAACCTACTATTTGTATTGTTATCCATGACAGGTGTGCCTGTGCACTCTTGGCTTCATCCCAAAGACCTCAGAGACCCTTGATCGGAATCGCCGTTCACATAGTTAAGAGTCCGCTGACATCATAAGGGCGGTGCCACGCACCCGAACAACCGGGGCCTGATTTATCAGAGTCCCCTTTCAGCCCGCGAGAGTCCATTGATGTCATGAAGGAGAGGTACTACACACCGTACACCTGTGGACAGATGGACCAGAGTCGCCTTTCTTGCAGGGACAGTCCTCTGACAACATCAGGGGGCGGTCTCAAAGCCGGACATCCGGTGGCATACTTCTCGGGGACCAATTTCACGCAGGGACAGGTGCCTTTTAGGTCCCAACGAGGGCTCTTCCGGTCAACGGGTGTCCCCCCCAAATGTGTCCCCCCTGGGCACTTCCTGTTACCATCCTTCTCTCGGGCCCAGTCCTGCCGGGTCTGTTTTCATGTATCTCATTGGCATTCGCCTTTGTTGCCCGGGCTACCTGACGTTTGAGCTCAAGTGCGGGTGGTTCTAGGGCCTTGAAGGCAACGTCTGGCTTCGCAGTCGGGCTCACACACCCCCATGAAGCGCTCCCGGCCCGGCAGTGGCACCGGGAAAACCTTCCCACTAGCAGCTTCCGTGAGAACTATGGTTCCGGGCGCCTTCGTGGGGCCCGGCTCTCTGAGCCTCCCCAGCTAGGCCACGGTTTCTTCACAGAGCCTGCTGCTGTCCCCCTGTAGAGAGCGGACGGGCTGGGGTGAAAGTGGTGTCCTCGGCCTGGGAGGGGGCAAGCCTAAGGCTGAAAGCGATTTCCCGGGCTGTTTTGGTCCCCAGAACCTTTAGGCCACCGTCCACTACCCGAGGTAGTCCCGCTCTAAGCGGTCCGGGCAGTCTCCCACACCCGCTTCCCAAGGTTCCTGCGTTGACACAGGGACCTCAAGAGATCTACGTGAAGGAGGCCACTGCCTCTTAGGCCCTTGCTTGTCAGAGAGCTCACGGATCTGGAGGCTCCTTTGAGCTTTGGGAGCCTGTGCCTACTCTCCACCTGGGGGTCCTTGCCATCAGGGGACCCCACCACCAGCCAGGATAGGGCAGGCGCAGATAAAGACAGTAAGCCCCACCTTCAGGCCCCGCCCTACTCCGACAGGCCCCGCCCATCACGCCCTGGCAACACTTAAGCAGTCCCCTAATGCTGTGCCTCGGCTCTCAGGTTCCATGTCCACAGAGAGTCCTGTGCTCTTGGGCCAAGCATCACCCATGTACCCCACTCAGTGCCAGCCCCGGGGCTCCTAGGGGACCCCATGCTCTTGGGCTCTTGCCCTCAGGCAGCGCTTGTTTTCCACCTGCTTCTGCCTGCCAGCTAGTTCATCCCAGCGAGGCCGGCGGTTGATTTGACGGGCTTTGCACAAGCTGCACTTACCACTTTGAGGAAGGTGTACTTGACCCTTCCGGGTTCCCTCATGCAAACTCACCTGGATGACATAGCATGCTGCTTTGGGCTGTCTTCTTCACCGTTCGAGCAAAGAACTCAAGAAACCTCATAGGCATTCCCAGGACTCTTCTGTCCGTTGCTCCCGACTTTAGTGCGTGCCGGCAAAGCTCCCGCGGCGTACCTCAGAACGCAGTCGCCAAAGGTGATCCCGCAGGCCTTTCCCCTGACAAGACTTTCAAGCCCTGGGCTCCTGCAGCCAATGGCTGACCGACCGGTTTGCTGAGTGGGGCCAGTGTCCGCACTTGGCTAGCCTAATTCAGACTCACTCCCTGCCTGCCTGATCCCCTTCCCACAAGACCTTGTGCTGCCTGCGGACTAGAGGGCCCCAACTCTCTCTAGATTCCTCCCTACCCACCTAGTGCAGCACCAAGGACTCCTTTACCCACCTGCGTGCCCTCCTGCGTGAGAAAGGAAGTCAGTGCCTGGTGGAATATCTCCATCAACCTGGGAGCATACAGTCAACACTACAGACCACATCCCCAAAGCCTGAGGAGGAAAGTTTCAAACACCTCCTGGCGTGCAAGATGTGGCATGACATCAAACTGAGCAAGGTTGGACAATCCCCGCATGTGCAAAATGTTGCATTACACCACTTTCCCGTGAGCAAGGTTGCCAGAAAGTGGTCTGGTGTCAGTGTGTGTGACTGGGCAAGTCTAGAAAGACAGCTTACACAGGCTGCTTCTGGATGGTTCTGGAGAATCTCGTCCGGGAGCCTACAGCAGCAGGAATTGGTGGGGGCCGTGGCAATCAACAGCACTGGGAAAACAATATGCATAGAAAAAGAGGTACCCCTATATCCTTGCCAGTCTGATAATATCCTAAGACAGCTAAGAGGACCAAACCAAACCAAACTCAATGATCTCTGATCGATTCCACTTGGCTGCTATTGCCCAGGACAGCAGAGATTGGCCTCAGTGGGTTTTAGTCTCTGTGAAACCTTCGGGGCGTACAATGTATCTTGTCCTCCAGCTGAATCACTGCTGCTTTGGAACTCCTTAGCTTCAGTTTAGTCATGCATTGCACAATGACCAGTGCTGCACCAGGGTAGGTCCATGTGGCTTCTCCTTGCGGATATCTTTCAGGAAGTGAGCTTTGCTGGCTAAAGCAGGGAACTGGCTATGGCAGGTGCACTCTGGTCCGACCTTCACATAGGAAGAGATCTGAGAACTCGAAATGTGAGTCCCCTGAGTCATTTTCCCTCCACACTTCAATCAACCCCAGGTGTGCTTATAAGCCAGGTTGGCACAATTAACTAACTACCTCAGTCTGTTGGTTCGGGAAGGATAACTAACACCATCACATCCACTACAAGAGTAACATCCACTTCAAGAGAAATAGGAATTCCCAGAAACCCCAAGCCCTTCCAGTAATACCTCTTGCTGATACAGTGATAACAGCCTGGAAATGCCCGGTGTGGCCCCCAGGAGACTGTAGAGAGAACCTGAAATTTTTTCAAACTATCCAGCGCTATGAGGATATACAGGTGACTGGTGATTGATTAAATTTACTTTCCCAGGTTGCAAAAATGAGATGCTAGTGTCAGTGATGTCTTTGACAATGGTAATGTAGGGAAATATGGAAATATGGGAAGACAAAGTGTGTTAAGAGGAGGGCAGGAACTCGCCCAAGGAGGGTGAACCAGATGGTGAAGAATAAGTTTTGAAGGCAAATGCATTAATGATCCACAAGGATAGAGTCCAAAGTGCTTGATGGTATCAATTGTGGTTGGCATAGGTAGTGGTCTTGTGTGATTGCATTTGGTAGAAGTAAATTATTTGAGTTTTTAATCCCATTTTGTTACCAGCATGACCATGTTCTTGCTGTCCTCCATTCCTGATGCTACATTCTGTTTCATATAATTGAATTCCTCTGATGATTTGTTCAGCATATTCATTGAATAAATATTTTGAGGCGATACAAAAATGAGACCAAAGTTTCCTCGTGATAAATCATGTTGTGGTCCTTCTTATGTTCTTAAAATTGATTCTTGGTCCATGTACAGTTTCTGCAGGTGCACAGTGACGTGTTCTGCAAATCACTTTCCTCCTAAGGTTATCCAAAGTTTATTATGATCCAAGCTGTTAACTGCTTTGCCATTGTCAAAAAAATAAAATAAAATGTAAAAAATAAAACATTGGAAGCCATCTTTCAGTGATTCCCTGCTTTCAATCAAGATATTTCTGACATTGGCAATTATATGACTTGTTAAAAGTTCTGTTCTGAATCTGGCTTGAAGTCCTGGAAGTTGGCTCTCAATGAACTGCTGCGAACACTGTGGTATTATCTTTAGTAAAATTGTATTTACATGCGATATTAATGATACTGTACTCTAGTGGCTATTCCCTTGTGTCAACTTTTTTTGGGATAAGTACTAATAGTATCGCTTCCAGTCTGTTGGCCAAGCCGCTGTCTACCAATTTTCCTGGTAGAGAAGCCCAAGTGCTTCCAATATTGCATCAGGGGGTAGAAACTTTTCCATTGGAATTGCATTAATTTTCCCGAGCCTAATTTTTGTCTCATGCTTTCAGTACTCATTGAACTTCTTCCTGTAGGACCATCTTTTCTTTCTTATACGCTACCTCCTATAACTTTAGAATGTCCAAGGGCACTTTTTGGTACAGTGTTTGTGTACATTCCGTCAGCTTCCTTTTATGTTCTTGTGTTATTCACTACTTATCAGAATCCTCCATAGATTCTCTCCATATTGTGAGCATAGTCTTGATATTTTTCTTGAGTTCTTTCTCTTCAAGACCAGCTACACTTTCTCTTCCTTTTTGCTTTTCTAACACTAGGTCGTTCCACATTTCATTGTTTTTGCCTTTTTTCTCCTCAAGTTGCCCTTTGAAAACTTTTCTTCAACTCTATCTTCATCATGTCTTCCATGTGCTTTAGCTACTTTTGGGCAAAGAGCCACCTTCAGCGCCCCTTTTCACATCCACTTTGATCTTTGCCTTATTTCCTGTATTTTTACTCACCTTGGCATTCTTCACCTAGTATGTTCTTGTTGTCTTCCCACAGGGAATTAGGTCTTCTGTCATTAGCCTTCAAGGTGTCAGACCTGCATTTGAGATGTTCTTCCAATCAGGTGCAATAAATGCAAGGTCCTATTGTATCTCTGAAGTACCTGTTTACAGTTTCTTGAGCTTTCACTTGGATTTATAAATTAACAATTGATTGTGTGTTCCATAGTCAATCCCTGGCTTTGATTTAGTTGCAGAGATTGGGCTACTCCATCTTCTCTCTCAACAGATGAATTAAATTGGATTTCTCTGTATTGCATCCGGAGAAGGGCATGTGTACAGCAACCTTTTGTTGCTTTCTAAAAGATCATTTCTATGATCATGTCATTGGCTCTAGAAATTTCCATCATGTGTTCTCCAGGTTTGCTTGTACCAAAAGTTGCACATTTTCCAAATACCCGACGTTCTTCTTTGTTTCTATATTTTGAATTTCTACTGTCCATAATTATCCACAGAACTTGATTGTGTGATTAGCTGAATTCTGACTAAAGCCTTTGGTGGAATTCTAATTCTGCATCTCTTGCTTTTGCGGTTGGTTCAAAATTTAAAAATTCTTGAAATGAATATATTTCCTTCAACATGGAGAAATAGAATCTTATCCTAGACAGTATTGTAGGTCAAGGTAGACTTTGAAATATCATTTTTAAACAGGAATGTGAAGCCATTCATTTAGAAAATTGTTGGACATGGACAAAGCAGACATACCAAAAAAAGTGCCTGACATTACCCAAGTAAGGGGTTGCCTTCAAGAAACAGAAAGTAACTTGCTTCGATTGTAGGGGGAAATTCACGTTTTTACCAACATTTGAAGTGCCCACAAGAGCTTGGTGAGATAGTCCTATGCATGTCATCCAAAATGCTTGTTACTGGAGACCTGTAAGAGTGGAATGAACCATTGAGTGGAGCTGTCCATGGTACACCCTTCCCTGGCATGGGGATTGTCATCCATTAGGAGTAAGTACAAGAAGATGTGCTTGCAGAAGTGACAGGTCAGTTTGACAAAACGTTGCCGACGGCATGCAAGGAGCATTTAGCCTCTCTAATGAGGAATTTTGGCCTCTCTGGCCTCCCCTCTCAAACGGCAAGTTGCTTTGGGTGAGGGGATCTGTTATGTCTGAGCTACGACAAGGCTCTCATTGGCAAAGGGTGTTTCCATGACAACCGACCAAACAATGGTAACCTGCTTGAATCTTCGTTGACTGGAAGGGTGTGTTTAAGAATATCAGGAGATTTGGGGCTGTTCCTTGTTGGTAGCAGGATGGATGACATGACGGAGAAGGCAGACATGATTGAGAAGAATCAGGAGCCTGCTGTAGATCAGTTCCAAAAAGACCCAATGGATGATTAAACCACCAACATCAGTCTTGATTATCATAAGAGGAAGAATCTGATCCACCCAGGATGATGGACGAGGGAACAGTCAGATGGCCTCATCAATGTTCCCGTTCTTCTTCACCGGCCACTCCCGTGGAGTTCAAGGTGCCAACCCTGATTTCCTTTACAATTATATCCTTAACCTAAGAACAATCTCAAGATAATGCCCTGTGACACAGTTCCCATTTTGTATCTAATTAATGGTCTCTCTAAATTTCTATTCCTCATGAAACTGACACTGAAAAGGCTAAATCTATAATTATGCACTCTTTCCATAATTATGCACTCAACTGAATGGTGTGATTGACCAAATTCTGACTGGAGCCATTGGTGGAATTCTTCAAATTCTGAAACCCTTCCTTTTGTGGTTGCTTCATAAATTTGTAAAATTCTTGTATTGAATGGATTTCCTTCAACGTGAAGAGATAGACTCTTATCATACACAGTATTATACTTCATGGTTTACTTTGGAATACCATTTTTAAACAGAAATTCGAAGCCATACATCTAGAAATTTGTGGCCATGGACAAAGGGCAGACTTGTGGCAAAAAGGTGCCTGGTATTAGCCAAGTAAGGGTTTTTGGTTTTTTTTTTAAACAGAGAGTAAATTGCTTTTACTGTCGTGGGCACATCACCTTCCACCAACATTTCAAGTCCTCACAGGAGCTTGGCGAGAAATGCCTATGCATTTTATCCAAAACACTTAGTATTGCAGACCTATAAGAAGGAATAGAATGAACAAAAGTATGGCGGTGTCCATGGTACACACTTCCCTGGCAAGGGGATTCCCATCTCTTAGGAGTGAGGACATGAAGATGTGCTTGCATAACTGACAGGAACATTTGGGAAAACATTTCCAATGGCAAGCAAGGAGCATTTAGCCTCTCTAATAAGGAATTCTGGGCTCTCTGGCATCCCATCTCACCCTGTAAGTTGCTATGGGTGAGGTGCTCTGTGATGTCTTAGCTCTTTCAAGGCTCTCATTGCCTAAGGACATTTCCATGACGACCAACCAATCAATGGTTACCTTCTTGAATCTTCATTGATTGGGGGGGGGCATGTTTAAGGAGATCTTGAGAATTGGGGGCTGTTCACTGTTGTTAGCAGGATTGACGGCATAACTAAGAAGGCAGAAATGATTGAGAAGACTCAAGAGCCTTTTGTAGATGAGGACAAAAATGACCCAATGCAGGATTAAACAACCGCAATTAGCCCTGATTATAAGAAGCGGATGAACCAGATTCACCCAGGATGATAGACAAGGACAAGGTCAGATGGCCTCATCAATACTCCTGTTCTTCTTCAACAGCCACTCCCTTGGAGCTTAAGGTGCCAACCCTGTCTTTCCTTACCAATTATCTCCTCAACCTAAGAACAATCTCAAGTTAATGCCTTTGCGACCCAGTTCCCATTTTCTGTCTACACAAGGGTCTGTCAAAATTTCACTTCCACATGGCGACAACATTACAAAGGGGACAATATGTTGTGAATTGACTTCACATAAACTGTCCCGAGCAAAGAAGTCCGCAATATCAGTATGGATGTTAGTCTGGGAACTTTAGAGAAACAAATCCACAGAAACCCATATATCAGATAGAGTTTCATGTATAGGTTAAGTGCACATCAAGAAAATGTCACAACCCACTGCTGCCTAAGACCACAAGTCCAGCATTAACCCATATATCTGACACCGATCCACAAAGTCCACCTCCGTTTCGCAAAATACACACGATGATAACAACTGTAGGAGGAAAGCAGAACCTGCGAAAGTGTAAGCATCTCAGCGCTGGCTGAGATCTCCACATGGCTGCTCCCACACCCTGGGCTGCATCAGGGTAGGTACATGTGGCTTCTCCTGGGGTATGTCTTTCAGGAAGTGAGCCTTGCCGGCTGAAGCAGGGAACTGGCTAAGGCAGCTGCACCTTGGTCTGACTATCACAAAACAAGGGATAAAGCAAGGCTCACTGAGCCTTTTATCCCTCCAGCCTTCAATTAACCCCACATGTGTTTATCGGCCAAGATGGCACAATAAACTAACTACCTCAGTGTGTTACTTAGGGAAGAGTAAGAAAGAAAATTAACATCCACCACAAGAGAAAGAGTAAATCCCAGAGACTCTAAGTCCTTCAAGTAACACTTCTTCCTCATAGAGTGATAACAGACTTGAAATACCTGGTGTAGCCTCCAGGAGACTGTAGAGAAAGCCTTAGAGATACTGCAAAACATTCAGTGCTCTGGGGATATATGGAAGACTGGAGGTTGATTAAAAATTACTTCCACAGGTTGCAAAACTCAGATGCCTGTGTATGTGATGTCTTTAGTGATGGTAAAGTAGGGTTAGATGGGAAGACAAACTGTGTTAAGAGGAGGTCAGGGACTCAGCTAGGAAGGGTGAACCACATTGTGGGAGTGGTTGAAGAATAAGTATTGAAGACAAATGCATCAGTTAGTTACAAGGAAAGAACCCCAAGGGCTTGTTGGTATCGGTGTTGGTTGTCATGTTTGGTGGTGGTGTATGTTTGTATTTTGGCAGAAGAAAATTATTTAGGATCGCAATCCCATTCTCTTACAAGAACGACCATAATCTTGCTGCGCTCTATTCCTGATGCTGCATTTTGTTTCCTACAATTATGTTACTCTGATGATTTGTTTGGCATAATCATTGAATAAAAATTTTGAGGGGATAAAAAATCGCGACCTAACTTTCCTCAGGTTAAATCATGCTGTGGTCCTTGTTATGTTCTTAAAATCGATTCTTTGTCTATGTACAGGTTATGCAGGAGCACAATGAAGTGTTCTGAAAATCAGATTCCTCTGAAGGCTAAACAGAGTGCATTATGATCCAAGCAGTTGACTGCCTTGCCATTAACATAAAAACAACCAAAACCACTGGTAGCCATCTTTCATGATTCCCTGCTTTTGATCAAGATTTTTCTGACATTGGAAATTATATAGCTTGTTCCAAGGTCTGTTATGAATCTGACTTGAACCCCTGGCAGTTCGCTCTAAATGAACCACAGCAACCATTCTTGCATGGTCTTCAACAAAATTATATTTACTTGTGATATTTATGATCCTGTACTGTAGTTGGCTATTCTGTTGTGGCAACTTTCTTGGGATGGGTAAAAATATGTATGGCTTCCAGTCTGTTGGCCAATTAGCTGTCTACCAATTTTCCTGCTAGAGAATCCTAAATGCTTCCAGTGTTGCATTAGGTTGTAGGAACGTTTCCATTGGCATTGCATTAATTCTCCGAGCCTACTTTTTGGCTCATACTTTTAGTACACATTGAATTTCTTCCATCATGACCATTTTTTTCTTGTTTATATGCTACCTCCTAAAACTTTGGAATGTCCAAGAGCACTTTTTGGTACAGTGATTATGTGCATTCCTTCCAGCTTTGCTATAAGCTCTTGCATTATGCAATACTTTCCTATTATTTAAGAATGCCCCATAGAATCTCTCAGTATTGCGAGCAGTCTGGTTAATTTCCTTGAGCTATTTCCGTTCAAGACAGGCTACACTTTCTCTTCCTTTTTGATTTTCTAACACTAAGTCTTTCCACATTTCATTGGTTTTGCCTTTTTTCTTCTCCAGTTGCCCTTAAAAATTTTCTCTTCAGCTCTTCAACTTCATCACGTCTTCCTTGTGCTTTAGCTACTCTTGGAAGAAGAGCCACCTTCAGTGTCGCTGTTGACATCCACTTTGATCTCTGACTTCTTTCCCATCTTTTTACTGACCTTGGCATTCTTCACCTAATATGTTCTTGATGTCCTCCCACAGTGAATTATGTCTTCTGACATTAGTATTCAAGGTGTCACACCTGCATTTGAGATGTTCTTTCAATCAGGTGCAATAGAATCAAGGTCCTATTTTGTCTCTGAAGGACATCTTTTCAGTTTCTTGAACTTTCACTGGAGTTTAAAAACGGACAAAGTATGGTCTGTTTCACCGTCAATCCCTAGCTAAGTTTTGGTTGAGGAGATTGTGCTACTCCATCTTCTCTCCCAATGGATGAACTTAGTTGGATTCTTCTGTATATAATCTGGAGAAGTGCATGTGTACAGCGACCTTTTGTTACATTCTAAAAGGTGTTTTCTATGATCCTGTCGTTGGCTCTAGAAATTTCCATCAAGTGTTTTCCAGGTTTTCTTGTATCAAAAGGTTCATATTTTCCAAATACTCGACATACAACACACACAACACTCACAAAACACAGCTTATACACAAAACACATACACAACAAATACACACCACACACAACTCAAATAACACTCCCAAAAAACATAGAATATACACCCAAACTACACCACTACAGACAGCACACATGCACAACACATACACCATACATGCACCCCCATAATCCACACATTCATAATAAACTCATCCCATGCACCACACACTAAATAAACAATGCAGCATATATACTACACACACAAACACCCAACACATACACAACACACACACCTAACACAGATAGTTGTAAGACGGTGCTTTTTATAATACTCATCTGGCACTGAAACCCTTTGGAAAAAACTGTTAGGGACAAGAGTAAACTCAAGATCTTAGGAAATAAAACCTGTGAAGTAACCTTTGTAGACAAGGCCCCAACGGATAAACAATAAAAACGGGTATTGTGGCAGACATAGGCACCCTTGGGAGCATAAGTGGCTGGATAGCACAGGCAGCAGAGCTAGTGGCGAGGCAACCAAAGGAAATCATATCCCCATGCAGGCTCCCTAGCAGGGACAGCCATATAAGGCCCCTCCAGAAAGAACCACACGCAGAGGACCAGGGTGAAATGGGACACGTTTCTGTTCATTAGTGCCCTCTGTTAGCAGTGGGAGAAAAACTAATTAAGCTTGTATCTGTAACAATTAAGGTCAGATCCCGTCCCTTCCAAAAAAACCCACAAAAAAACCCAAACTTGCTGCCAGAGAGTCAAGTCTGATTCGAAGCAATATCATAGCACTGGCTAGAACTGGTCTGGTGAGTTGCCAAGAATGTAACACTTACAGGAGTTGAAAGCCTCATCTTTCTCCCAAACTGTCATTAACAACCAAATTGAAACAAAACAAGCTCACTGCTATCAATTTGATGCCCACTCACAGCGACCCCACTGAACAGATTCGGACTGTCTCTGTGAGTTTCCAAGTTTGTGATCTCTTTATGGGAGTAGGAAGCCCCGTCTCCCGAGAAGCAGGTGGTGGTTTCCAACTGCTGACCGTGCACTTAGCAACTCAATGTGTAATCATTGCACACACACACTCTCTGTGCCATTAGGATGGGAAAATCCAACAGGAGCCATTTCCATCTTCTTGAAATTTTGGATGAAATTGAACACCTCATCCCTTCCCTACATTTAGGGATCTGCAGCAACCCAAATTCAGGAAAAGCTAACACTGCTTTCATTCTTAATACTTTCCCACCCCTTCCCTGTCAGAAGGTCCCTGCTGTGAATTCACATGGGTAGTACAAGGTAAAGAAATGTCTGTACCATGACAGCTGACCATCAGCTGTTCAACTGCTTCCAACAAAGCCCTGACTTTCCAACCCCGCAGCTTTCTCATTAGGGACAGTCTAAGTCTGGGAAGGAAGCTGAGCATAATAAAGAGTAGGTCCCATAAGGAAGCATCTGCAGAGTTTCTCAAGGAAATTCGTGTTTTAGATTTTTTAAAGAGACGAGGACATTTGTTGTTTTCCCTCGTTTGCATTTTTCCCATCAGAAATATATCAGAACTCTATGTAAACCCATGAAGTTGGAAGAGCAACTCACCAAACCACAAAGCTTTGAGTGTGTGTGTTGTTTTTGACTTGCTTTGCCTTCTTGACAACTTCAATAGCCCTACGGGTGTAGGAGGTACAAACTGATCTGCTGACAGCATGGTCAGCTGTTTGAAACCATTAGCTATTCCAAGGGAGAAAGATGAGTCTGTCTGCTCCTGCTTATATTTATGATGAGCCCTGTTGCAGCCACACCTGTGGATTTAGGATGCCAGCACTCCGTGGTCAGCTTCCTGGACTGATTTCCGGGATCCTACCCCACAACATCTACAGCCTGCTTCCATTACTGCACTAACAAGTGTTCTCAGTAGTAAAGATAATCAGCCCTATCATTTTTTCCAAATGTTTACATTTCCAGGGAGTGGGAGAATTATTTTTAATGGAACTCCTAGGATCTCAAGTTTACCACGACCCATAAATTAGTCTGAATAAATGAAACAAGTGAACAAACAAACAAACAAAGCAAACCCCACCAAATCTCTCTAATGTCCACAGGTACGAATCTGACCTGAATTGTGAGCAGCACTTGCTCCCTGCAACAAAGCAAATGGTTTTAGAAATTCCTCAAGAGCACGTTCACTTAACGCATCCTGTAGTTCTAGAAAATTTGTGCCGCATCTGCAATGCATATTTATGATTGTATAAAATTCTTCTCTAACCATTTCACCTTTCATAGGTCAGTGGAACTTCCTTCAAAAATGTTTCGTGTAAAACAGAGACAATGAGAAGGAGTCCAGGAAGGATAAGAATGTTTGGAAAACGCTTGTGGTAGTAATTTTTCAGTAATGCATGCTGGGATTAAACTATGGAATGATATGATGTATGTATTAACTCCAATTAAAAAAAAACATTTGGACAAATGTCCAACGTGTGCAATTTTCCCTTCATTATCACAGTAATGTGTCATTTTTAGCAACATTTTAAGCATGACACATCAAATAATTCTGAAAAACTAAAATTTAGGCCTGCCACTCTCTGTCCTGCTTTAAAACTCTCAAACAACAGGACCAGCCACAGCTCTTGTACGTTCCTCTACCTGATCAACAGCAGTTTAACAAAGCATACACTTGTTACTAATGTACTGTATTGTATGGGTGAATGATTCACTCCCCCCAAGTGGTCCAATTCGGCTAAATGTTCATTTGATCAAGAGGTTATTCTAAGTTGTACATAATCTATATAATTAATGCATTTCAACCCTCTTAGAACCCAGCTCTCCAATGTATTGATTTAAATACTTCTCAGGCCAGACTGAGTTTCAACATAACTCCACATAGAAATATTCCTTTAAGGAGTACTGGCATCCCTAAAGGATACCATGCTATGAGTTGAACTTTAATTACTGGAACACACAAAACACCCACATAATAAACTGGAAAACCTACAAAAGCCAGAACCTGGGTTGGACAGAAAGCTGTCAGGGGAGGTTAAGTCCAATATTTTACACTAATAGCAACAGAGAAGTGGTAGTACTGCACCCTGTAGAAGACAGAATATTTTGGAAAACCACAGTCTCACCAAGTTCTGACTCTTATAGGCTTCGTGGGAATATATATAGGAAATCACATTTCTCTGGTAATAGGCAATTCCCATATGCTCAAGGCCACTTGATTCCATTTCTATCCCTTAAGCCCTTATGGTTCAAAAATGCTTTGTGTGACAGGGAAAAGACAACACAAACACACAAACTTGACAATGTCCAGGCCCAAACTGTCTTGGTGCAGGTTTTCAGATTGGTTACCCTGGCAAATGCTGTTTTCAAGTTACTGCCCTACACTCTCCTTGCTGTCAAACACAAGTGTCTCTCTGAGGGAGAGATGACAAATGTGCAGTATTCAGAATTGTGGATAACATGAATTATGGGGGGAGTGCTTCAAAAAGTTCATGAAAACATTGTTTCAAAATTCCAATTTCCATGAACTTTTATTGAAGCATCTCCTTCACACATTGCTGCATATTTCTTGCTTGTTTTAAAATTTCCACCACCTGCCCCCTTACCACTTTCTTCCTTTGTATTACAGCTGGGGACTTCCCTTAGGGAGTTTTCCCATGGAGGGCAAAGAAATAGATATGAAACTAGCTGCCTGCATGTTTATTAGTTGAATGGACACAGTCAAACTTTCTGTTTATGGAACAGCAAACAGAAACCCTAATAATCTTTTATTAGGAGATCCCTCCATGATAATAAACAAAATGCCCAAACTCCTTTACACTAGTGTCTTTTGAACCGGACTATTCTGGTTTACTGTGCAAGGTAAGGGAACTGCCCCTTTTGGTTTCTGAAGCTGTAATCTTTCTGGAGATCAAAGCCTATTAATTTTCCAGTAGATCGGCTGGTGAGGTCAAACTGCTAACTCTGTGGTTAGTAGCCTAAAGCAATATGTAAAGGAGTGTTTTAAAAAAGCCAACCAATCACAAACTGTATTATTTAATACGTCTAAAAAACTGTGGAAAAACTGGCTAGAAACAAATGATCAGAATCTTAATTAAAATATCGTGCTTGTCTCATTTGCCTTAGCATTAGTGCAGCCTCTGTAACCAGTCCTGCAACCCCCTTAGGCATCTTCCCAACCAACAAATTCCCTATGAGGTCCTTTAGCTTGTGAGGAAGGGTGCCTCCCAGCACCCCCTTATGTCCTACCCCACTCCCACCCTCTGCATCTACGCCCTATGAATCCCTGTCGCAGTGAATGTGGCGCCAAAGCGAGGCTGCTTACCTTGCTAGCAGGTCAGGGTACCGAGCGCCTTGGAAAACCTGCTCCATCATATTTCGCTGAAAACTGGGTTTTGGACTTGCAGTGGTGGGGCTGCCCAGAATCCCTGGGGTGTGGATCCCTCCCAGCTTGGGATCCTGGCTCCACGGGCAGCTGCCCAGGCTTCTTGAAGTAGCTTCCACTGTGGTCCCAATGGTCCTCTTCTAACAGCTGGTAAATTCCAGTGCTAGCATAGTAGTCCTCCTTAGTTGCAGATGCTTCTTTGATTGCGGATGCAGCAGCTGCATGTCCAGACTAGAGGTCCAGGTGTGTGAACCGGCCTCTTCTAACTAGAAAGAGGTCCAGATAGAGGAAAGGCGGTGGGGGGTTGAAGTCAAAGGGAGAAGAGAAGTAAGACACAGGCACAGTAGCCCAGGGAGCACTTGGACAAAAAACAAGGATCCAGATGGAAGAGTGGAGGATCATGCTCTACCCAACCCCAAGCCACTTTCCCCCCTCTCTCCCTGGGAAAATCTACTCCCTGGAGTTGAAGAAGTGCCTGCTCCCGTCCAGACACTGCCCTGGTTCTGACAAAGACCTTCTAGTTTGTGCCAGTGTGCCGCATCCCCCAGGTAGCTGTAGCAGGAGTCCAGTGGGGGCTCCAGCCTGCTTGCAGAAAAGTTACTTTCTAGTTGCCTTGGGATGGAGGAGGGGGAGGGTATGAACTAGAGGCAAACAGGACACATCTAGAAAAAAATGGCAAGTGCTCATCAGAGTAGTATGGGGCTTGGTCCGCTTTGCGTGGACAACTGTGGCTCTGGCTCACAATTCATTTCTCTATGATCAACTAGGGCGCCTGCCTGGGGTCTGTGTGTGTGTTGGGGCAGGGGTGCATCCTTGGAGAAGTATGGGTGCGGGGCCCTGCACACAGCCCTGAGGGTTCGTGGTTGGTTCCAGTGGGTACCTGGCAAGGTGCTGTCTGCTGCCGCAAAAGTGGAATCCTGCGCGGTCTGAGTGGGGGGGAAATCCTTAGTGTGGATGTGCTTCGAGCGCTGAGTTTTTGCCCCTCCTCCAAGTTGCTCAGGAATGAACAGCGCTGTCCAGTTCATTTGCACCCAGAGTCCAAAAATCGGATTTGTGCTAAAAGGAAAGTCACGAGGAGGCACTTTGCTCTTGGCTTGTTCACTTTTGGGTCAACACAGGAAACAGCAACCTTTTCTGAGATGCTGGGGAGCAGGAACTGTGGACTAGGCTTGCAAAGGGGTCCCAGTGATCAGATGTCCCCTACAAGAAAGCCGTCCCACCTCTTGAGAAAACTTCAAGGCCTCCAGATTTTTAATAAAGAACCTCTGGTGCAACTGTGCAAACCTGTCAGGCATCTATGGCTTTCCCTTCAAGAAGTATGTGCAGGTTTCCAGGAAGTGTTACCCTAAACTCTGTAAGACTGAAAATGCACCAAATTCACTGCCACTGAACAGTCTCTATGCCTAAGAATATGACTAGCTTACATTAATAGGCTTTTCCCTTGATTTCTTTTGCATCTAACAAGTCCTGTTGTTACCACCCAAAGCACCAATATTAGCACCAGCCTTTGTTTGTTTGCTTTTACACACAGAAAACAACCCCAGTGAAGCCAAGCAACTTATCTCTTGGCCACCAGTTCAATCCATGCCAGACCTTACTGCTCCCTTTAAAAAACCATTTTGTCGCTGGTGAAAATACACAGGAGAACATGCACAAATCCAACATCTTCTCCAAGTGCAATTCAGTGACATTGACTACATTCTTTTATGTGTGCAACCATTCTCCCACTCTTTTCGGAGTTTCTCCTTCACATCAACTCACAGCTCCCTAGCATTCCAACGGAACAGCATCAATTGACTGGATGTAGATAATCATTTACAATAACTGGATGCTCAGAGTAGACCTTCTTTGTTAATTGTGCCAAACCAGTGTTTGATTTCCAGAGAAATACGAGGCCTGGTGTTGCCATACAGATCGAGAGCTTTGGAAAATCAAAGGGTCTGTTCTCTGTCATATTGCGTTTGTGTAAGTTAGAATCCAGTTGATGACGGTGGGTTTCATTTGTATGTTATTTGGTTTAAACAAGATTTTGAGAGCTATGTTTAAAGTTTTTCTCAAGCCAATGGTTTCAAGGGTTTTTCTTGCCCCATTGGCTTCAGAAAGTTTGGATATATGAGAATTTGGAACTACTCTCCATTTCTCCGTTTGATCAGAATTCCTTTTTTTTTTTCAGATCATAGCTGGAGTCACAGGTTTATTGAGGGCTTCACACACATAGGCACATATAGCATCAAAAGACCTCTGCATGCTCACTTAGTAAACTTTAAATGGCCTCAGTTCCCCTTGGGAGCCAACAGGGGAGTGGGGGCTACCAATGTAGACCCTAGCGCTCCAGACCAAGCTGGGTTCCTTCCTCTTGAGCAGCTGGGGGAAGGGGTGGCTGGGGTGGGCCCCAGGCCTCAGTAGAGGGATGGAAAGGCTCCGGTGGAGGTGGTGGTGGCAGCAGGGAGGATGGGCTCTTGGTGAGGCTTCCCCCAATCCCACTCCTTCAGCATCTTAGTCTGGCTGTTCTCTGAGATGTCGCTAGACAGAAACATCTGGTCTATGACCCTGTAAGCCTTATAGAGGTTGATCACCAGGTCTAGCTCACAGATATTGTGGACGTGCTCAGTTATGTCCTCCATAAAGTTGTGGTTTTTCTCCAAGTAGGCCAGGCTGTTGTCATTGACGCCCACGCAGATGCAGGAGAGGCTGGCATAGCATCAGTACATGATCTTAAAGTTCTGAAACTTCACCATGTTGATGTGCTTGGTGTTTTCCATAGTGTGTTAGTTTGGGTAGACTAAGGAAACAAATCCATGGACACATATATGTGTATAAGAAAGAGATTTATATACAATAGCAATTGAACATTGAGAAAATATCCTAGCCCAGTCCAGATCAAGTCCGTAAATCCAACATTAGCCCAAATGTCTGATATCAATCTATAAAGCCCTCTTCAGACCCATGAAACACATGCAATGAAGCCAAATGTAGAAGATCACAGGCCAGTGGGTAGAAAATCTTTGGATCCTGTCTCATTGGAAACATCTCAGCGCTGGAAGGGTTCTCTGCATTAGGATGGGTCCATGTGTCTTGTCAGCTGCTATGTTTCCCAGGGTGTGAACAGAAAGTCTCCCACCTCCAAAGAGGAAATTACCAGATTTCCCAGAATTCTCAGGAAAAGTCATGCCCACACAAAAGTCCCATGGGCTATCTCCGGATTGAGAGGCTAGACTCCACCCCTACACTCTTAATCCTCAAATTGACACTAGATTAGGTGGCTACCACAGATGGCAACCACAACATGCAGTTCTTCCATCAGTTTCTGTTTTGTCATCAAATTGCATGTGCCACATGGTCAGGTGAGGCTTGACCATCTGGTTCTAGATAGGGTTGAAGCGGTTCTTGGTGACTCTTTGGCGTGGTTCCCTGGCCTTATCAGCATTCTTTTATAGAATATTTGTTCAGTAATGAAAGCTGCCCACCATCCAGTGCTGTTTTAATATAAGGTAGGAGTAGGGGAGGGGAGATCTGTTTTGGGAAGAAGGCTATTAGGCAGATCATAAAAATTCTGAAAATAAGGCATCTCCTCCACCCCTTGCAGTAGCTCTGGCCTTCTCAGCCTTGTACCAAGGGTTCAGCTCCAAACTTCTAACTCACTGCCATCTACACATAGTGACCCAATAGGACTCAGCAGAACTTCCCCGGGTTTTTGAGACAGTTATTCTATATGAGAGTAAAGTCTCATCTTTCTAATACAGAATACACTGGTGGTTTCAAACTGTCTACCTTGCAGTTAGCAGCCCCACACATAATTTCACTACACCATCAGGGCTCATTAGGTATCAGCTGGGTCTCTCTAAACCACAGGCTTTTGCATCAACAGTGGAAGTTTCTCAGCTTGCCTCTTACCTTTTGCTCAAACAGGAAACAATCATAGGAATAGAGTACAGTTTATATTGCCTGCTGATCTGAGGCTTTAAAGACACAGTCGGCAGGAAGAAGTCTTAAAGTCCACCAGGGCAGCATTTTTACTTTAGAGGGATTCTAGACACTTCTGTTCTCCAGATCCCCAATTTCAAAAATAACAAAGTTAAAATGAGACTTTACAAATATGTTGGTATAAAAACATACTTACAATTCAGACTTTATTGCATTCATTTTTCCCTTTCTGATTTCAAAAGAAATTACATTTTCATGGATTCCTAAGAATAGGGTGGATGAATCCTCAGCACTGTGGTTGCTGTGCCTAATGGACACTAAGTAACTCCTGTCTTATCTTGCTGGAAAGTGATGGGTAGGGTACTAGTTAATAACTGTTCAACTAACCAGCACTATTTCAAAACCATGTCAAGAGATGGCAATACTGCAGTCTCTTTCTGCCCTGGATTACGATTTTTCCTCCTTCGTCTGCCTGTGGTTCAATTTTTCAGACCTCCTCTTCTGACAAGATCCTCTGAGCAATTGTAGTCCAAAATCAGTTCTTCCATACATGGTCTCTGTATGCTTAATCATGGTGTACAGTAGCCTACCTAGTCATCAGTAACAACTCAGGTGGTGTGTTATGTCACAGCTCCTATTTCCATTGTTATGCCAGTGTTTCTTAAACCTCAGTCTTTCATGTGCCCCCTCGCATCTTTGGCCACCTCTGGGAACCTAGTCAACCCACCATGGTGCTACTTACTTCAATTCACTCACTTTTTACAAAGCTCAAGTATCTAACTGCACTTCATCCTGGGTAGATATATCTACAGATTAAAAGATGTGAAATATGTATGTAAGGAAAGGCTTAGCAATATGTAAAATTAGAGACCCTGCAGCCAGACTGCTGGCATCTGAACCTACCTTTGCTAGCTAGCTAAGCTGGTGAGTTGATTATCCCCCCTTGTGGCTATTTTTTTTTTCATTCTTAAAAATGGGACTAAAATAGTACCTACTTAATAGGGCTATGGGGATGAATTGAACTAACCATAGCAATAACTGACAGATAATTCGCCGTGCTCATGTGTTTCATCTCAGTGTCCAAGTTCTTTGTCCAAGGGCTACAGAGAAGAGAAAGATATGAAGAGAAAGCATGTGCATATGCGGTTTTACTGTCAGGTTGTTATGTTATATGCCATCCAGTAGATTTTACTTTGGAACAGCTTCAGGTGACAGTGCAAAACACCCTGAGGGTAAGTGATCCTTACAGCAGAATCATAATAATAATAATAAATTCTAGCTCCCAATCACAAAAGTAATGGTAGATAGGGTAAATTTGGAAAATACAACGAAGCCTAAAATAAGATTCAAAATAAAACAAACAAAGTCCCACTGTTGAAGAGTCAATTCTGACTCATAGCGACCCTGTAGGATGCAGTCTAACTGTTCAATAGGGTTTCCCAGGCTGTGAGCATTTCAGAAGTCAACTACTACATGAGTCTCCCATGAAACTGCAGCTGGGTAAGCACAGACCTTTCAGTTATCAACTAAGCCTTTTAACCACTGCACCACCAGGTCTCCTAAAAGAAGAGAAACTCACCTCAAAATCTTGCCTGTCAGTCAGAGGTAATAGTGAGTGGTTGAATTTTTATGTGAAAATTAACACAAAAGTTTGAAAATTCTTTGACTGTACATTGGGTGAAAATTTCCAGAGCAGCTAATTTAAATATAATTTGCATGGATATTATTTTCCTTAAACAATCTGATAATTTACTTTTGTTGCCTAACATGATATCACAAGCATTGCCTACATTATAAAGTTTTTGTAAGCTTTGAATAAATGATTCTGTAACTTTTATCCCTTCATTCTTTCTCCATCATTTGACAATATTTACTGTCAATCATATCTATTCTTATATTTCTGTGTCAAGTTCTGTCTCTGAATAAGTGAATGAGGATGTCCAGGCATTATGTTTGACCTGTCTCATAATCTACTTGATAATCCTTTTTTCAGTTTTGATCATTTAAGATGTCCTCCTTTGTTTTTGTAGCCAGTTGATCCTTGCTAATGAATCACTTATGGGAAAAATTTCAATCGGTTGTGTTGAGGGTAGAGGAGAGAATGTAAGAAAGAGCAACAGTTCAATGGTTGGAGTGAAGTAGGGGGATAAGTGGGAGCCAGAGATAAAAGTGATGTTCCCCCTCAAATAAATTTTTATTCATGGTGATACAATATGACAGAGTAGCATTGGCTTAGGGAATGCCTTGATGAACATTATGTTACATAATTTTTACAGAATTACTAATTCCACTTTCCATAAATCAGAGAGTTTGAGTTGCCCAAGATAACATAGTTGGTCAAGGATGGAGAGAGAAGTGGGGCCTGTACCACAGGCTTAAGACTGTGGGTTCATCTTGAAAGCAATGAGGAGTCATTAGAAAGTCTATTATTGTTCAGAGTAATATTAATACCATATATATTTGATGTTGCCATCATTTATGGCACATAGAAATTACAAAAATAGTAGTACAGATAAGTTCTGTATACCTTCACTCAGCTTTCCCCAATGTTAATAACTTAAAAAAAAACAAAGTGCATGGGAAAAACAACAGGCAATTGACATTGGTCCAATGCTATCAACTCAGGGTCTCCTTACATCATTTTAATTTGGGGCTGAATAATTTTTTACTGATAGTGGAGTGTTCTACATTATAGGATGTGGAGCAGCACCCCATGATGGGATTCAAATATATTAAATGTAGTTTATTATTTCATACTGTTAATAATGAACAAGAAACATAAAGAGGTACTTAATAAAAATGTATACTTTAAGAAAAATATTGGTGAAAAATATTTAATATGTGATAACAACCAAAACTGTTATTTAGGATATTTCCATATTGATTCTGTTTGAAAGTTTCCTGATGGGTGAGAATGAAGGCAGTTTATTTTCCCATCCTTCCCAGCATCAAAGACCTCACTGACACATACATCTCATTTTTAAAACGTTTCCTTTGTGTTAAACAACCATTATTGATATCCTTTTCCAAATTATTCCACTACCATTAACATAAGGTCAATGCTCCCTGAGCAAAAACTCTTCCTCTTTCACCCATAATAACCATCAAATGGGTGCATAAGCAAATGTGGTGAAGAAAGCTGATGGTGCCCGGCTATCAAAAGAGATAGTGTCTGGGGTCTTAGAGGCTTGAAGTTGAACAAGTGGTCATCTAGCTCAGAAGCAAAAAAGCCCACATGGAAGAAGCACACCCGCCAGTGCGATCATGAGGTGCCAAAGGGACCAGGTATAAGGCATCATGCAAAAAAAAAGATATATGTGTGTATATGTATATATGTGTGTGTATGTATATATATATGTATATATATATACCATATTGAATGAAGGGGTAAGCGCAGAGTGAGACCCAAGTGTTGGCCACTGGAGATCCCCTCATAGAGGGGTTTAGGAGAGGAGATGGATCAATCAGGGTGTGAAGTAATACCGATCAAGAACACATCTTTCCCCCAGATCCTGAATGCTTCCTCCCCCCAAGTACCATAATCCGAATTCTACCTTGCAGGGCTGGATAGGGTAGAGGTTGTACACTGGTACATATGGGGGCTGGAGGCACAGGGAATTCAGGGTGGATACCTTCAGGACCAAGGGTGTGAGGGGCGATGCTGGGAGAGTGGAGGGTGAGTGGGTTGGAAAGGAGGAACTGATTACAAGGATCCACATGTGACCTCCTCCCTGGGAGATGGACGGCAGAGAAGGGGGGCTGAAAGGAGACTCCGGATGGGGCAAGATATGACAAAATAACAATGTATAAATTACCAAGGGCACATGAGGGAGGGGGGAGCGGGGAGGGAGGGGGAAAAAAGAGGACCTGATGTGGAGGGCTTAAGTGGAGAGCAAATGCTTTGAGAATGATTGGGGCAGGGAATGTATGGATGTGCTTTATATAATTGATGTATGTATATGTATGGATTGTGATAAGAGTTGTATGAGCTACTAATAAAATGTAAAAAAAGAAAAGAGGAGGAAAAAAATGATTAGGAAAAAGAATGTACAGATGTGTTTTATACAATTGATGTATGTATATGTATGGATTGTGGTAAGAGTTGTATGAGCCCCAATAAATTGTTTAAAAAAACACGTGTGTGTATATATCTATCTATATATCACCACCATCAGTTCTATTTCTCCCTTGCCATCCTGCATTCATTATTTGTCCTCGACTTACAGAACATCAGATATTCCTCACATGAAAGAAACCCCATGTATGTTGTGAATGTGGAAAAGCCTTTACCTGGAAGAATGTTCTCACTGTTCATCAGCGAACTTATACTGAAGAGAAACCCCATGTATATGATGAATATGGCAAAAACTTAACTCTGACATCACATCTCAAAACACATCTATGCACTGCTACTTGAGAAAAACCTATGTATGTGGTGAGTGTGGTAAATCTTTCAGGTGGAAAAGATGCCTTACAGCACACCAGAGATTTCACACAGGAAATAAGCCATTTGCATGAATTAAATGCAGCATTCAACATAAGAAAATATTTTTTTTCTCTTGAAAATTGGTTTTCTCAAAAGCACAAAATAAAATATAAGAAATTAGTACTAAAACAGATTACCTAACTCAAAGGCATAGTGATGAGCAACCTTTTTCTTTACATGTGTACATTTATAGAACAAGCTAGCCTGTTGGAAATCCTAGTACCAGGACTGTAGAGACTTTTTAATGCATTTTACTATTTACTTCCTTACTTTGTCAAGATAGCACATAGAGAAGCAGCTGAGGGTACTGAAGCAATCACATTTTTATTCCAAAGGTGCCATAAAGCATTCAAGTTCATTTTTTCCCTGTTCATGCACATTTATTGAACAAGTTCATTTTTTAAATAAAGAAACCATTAAGAACAAGAAACCATCTTTTCCTCACAGTTTTCTGTTCCCATGACAAACATTATCCATCTTAAATATGCAATTCTTCACTGCTTATTAGAACACACTTAATCTGCTTCTAACTGGTCAGTTCGTGTTACATTTCTCCAACTTGTTACAGTAGTTTTGCAACAAACCCGAAAGAATATATACTCTATTCTTAAGTGGCATCCTTAAAATTATTTTGAAACATCCTCAATTGGATATTTTTGGAACACAATAACATTTTCATTCCTTTTACTCATCGATATAAATATTTCTTTCCTTTGACATCTTAGAGAGCTGATTTTTAAAATCATTTTATTGGGAGCTCATACAACTCATCACTATCCATACATCCATTAAGGTGTTAAACACATTTGTACATTTGTAGCCATCATTTTTGAAAACATTGTTTCTAGTTAAGCCCTTAGTTATCAGCCCATTTGTTAACAACCCTCCCCAACACTCCTTCCATCACGAACTCTTTTTTCATGGCTTTCACTGATTTATGTCTCCCTTCATCCACTTTTATGTCATCCATCCCCATGAGGCGGTTTTAGGTAGATTATTGAGATCAATTCAACCTTTCTCCCTCCCGCCTTCCACTTACCCTCCTGGAATGGCTACTCTCAATGTTGGTCCTGAGCGCTTTATCTGTCCTGGATTCCCCGTTTTCCAGGGCTTATCTAAACCCATCTACATGCTCTGGTCTAGGCAGATTTGTAAGGTAGAATTGGGTCATGATAGTAGGGGGGGAAGAAGCATTAAAGAACTAGAGGTATGTTGTCTTTCATACATGCTGTACTGCACTGACTGGCTTGTCTTCCCCTTGAAGAAGTGTCACAGGGATGTCCAATTGCTTACAGAAGGGCTGTGGGTCTCCACTCTGTCCTCCCCCTCATTGACAATGATTGGGGTTTTTTTTTTTTTGGTTCTTTCTTTGATGCCTGAGACCTGAGCCCATAGACACCTCATGATCACACAGGTTGGCTTGCTTCTTCCATGTGGGCTTTGTTGCTTCTCAGCTAGATGGCCACTTGTTTATCTTCAAGCTTTTAAGTCTACAGTTTCTACTATCTTTTGATAGCCGGGAAACTTCAACTTTCTTCACCACATTTACTTATACACCTGCTTTATCTTCAGTGATCATCTCAAGAAAGTGAGCATCAGGGAATGCCAGGCTAATAGAACAAAGTGTTCTTGCATGGAGGGAGTACTTGAGTAGAGGCCCAATATCCATTTGATACCTTAATACTGAACCTATAAATATATGTACATCATATACTTCTGCATCATATATATGTGTGTGTGTGTGTGTGTGTGTGCGTGCTGTCATTTAGACCTCTATAAATGCCCTTTGCCTCCTAGTTCTTTCCTCTAATTCCTTCTAATTTCCTCTTTTCCCACTATCCCGTTCAGCCTTCATTTGGGCTTCAGTATTACCTCTTGGTTACATTGCTCTTGATCAAGCCCTACCAGGCATCCCACACACTCCTATAGCCATTGATTTTATATCACCTGCTGTTATCTTTCTCCTGGTTTGTAAACAACTACTTCCTCTCCCCCACCTTCCCTTCTTCATTGCCTCCTCCGGGAACCATTGTTCCTGTTTTCTCCTCCAGATTGTTTATCCCACTTATGTAGATAAGACATGCAGAGATAATAACCACAAAAACAAGACAGAACAAAACAAAGCAACAAAAGAAAACAAAAAGGAAACAAGCGATGGAAAAAAGAAAGCCTATAAATAGTTTAAGGCCTGTCCTGTTTGTCAACCTTTATAAAAGTTTTCCAGTTGAGTGTGATGAGGTGCCGCACCCTGACCCCCAAGTCTATTTTTCCTATTACCTGGGGATTTCTTTGCTCCACTTGCTGTTCTGTTGCACGCCCTTAGTGTTTAACCTTAGTGTGGTGGGGTAAAATTGGGCACAATTCCTTCACTGGGTCTCCAGTGTTGTCCCTCATAGCAGCATGGGTCAGTGAGGAGCATTGTGTCTCGTGGTGGGGCCAGCCCTATGGTCCCCTATGTGCACTGATTTCTCTTAGCAGGGCAAACATCCTCAGGGCTTGGTGGGCCAGTATGTGCTTCACTCTCCCCCCCTCCCCTTTGTTTGTTCCTCTGTACTCTGATCAGACATGTTCCTCTCCCTGAGCTGTAGCTTCCGTGGTGTCCTCTGAAGTGAATTATTCTTGGGGGAGGGGGGTCTGTCCAGTAGTTTGAATTGGCCCAAGAAAATACTTAACAAGAAAACCTTTCTATGGGTGAGTGTAACAAAGCTTTCAAAACAAAGGAAATGGTGCTAGGGTTTGGCTCGGGCACAACTGGCATCTGGGTGAGTGCGGGACCAGATGATTGGGGATTACACATGCTATGAGATGCTGTCTATCTACTGACATGGCCCATTGCTGTGCAGAGAGGGACCTTCTACTTCTGCATAGTGCATGGGGACTTCATTGCTCTTCCAGCTTTCAGTGCCAGAAACAGCTGGATATTTTGTTTCTGGATCAGAGATATGCCAAACAGTAGAGTGCCCACCAAGATGTCAGGTGTGCCCACCAAACCAGTGTGTTCTTTGTTTAGCCCCAACCCCCGGAGACAGCACAAAAGTTCCATCAAATGAAAGTGTAGAAAATAGAATACGTATGGGAACAATCACTGTTAGTCCAAAAAGTTAATAGATCACAGCAAACCTCAGCCCCTGGGAGCCAGAGGCCAGAAGAACTAGATGGTTCCCAGCTACCACTGCTAATTACTCTGAAAAGGATAAAAAAAGAAGGTTCTGAGTAGAGTGGGAGAACAAAGTGGAAGAAAACACAAAACAAAAATATACACCAGGCTTACTGTTCCCATGGGGACTTGGAATCCTAAGACTATGGCCCTTATCAAGTCTTCACTCCTGGGACTGTACTCACTCCTCTGAAGCAGATTTCAGCCAAACAATTTACAGGCTTCGAGGGGAAGAAGAATATCCTAGAGGCATACAATCAACCATAAAAAAAATCAAACAGACCTCATTTGCTTATAGATAAACACTCTTTAATGAAGGAAGGGACAGGAGAATGATTAATAATAATAGTAAAACACAGGGATGGCAGAAGTGGGAAGAGGACTTGTACATCTCGGGGACTACAATCAATGTAAGACTTGTAGAATGGAAAACCAATTTATTTAGTAAAAATTTAAATTACAATAGAAACTTAAAAAAATGTCCCTCAGTTCATCCTAATGCACAAAGAACAGAGGAACCAATACTGGACAGGGGAGCGAACCAAAGCCTGAAAATGCCCCAAGCAATGAGCAAACAAACCTTAGGAGGTGTGGCTGAGAAAATTAGTCTGCTCTGAGTTCTTCACTTTTCATGGGCAACTCAGGGCGTTTTCCCCCAACTTTCTTTTTAGAGTCAGCTTGTAGGTCCAAACCCACTGCCATCTAGTTCACTCTGACTCATTTCACCCAATTAATCCCATACAAAACTTTCAAGGTTAGACCTTAAAGGAAGCAGGTAACCTCCTGGAGCCCACCCTCACGATGAAAGAGTGTCTGGTTAGTTTGAAGTGCAGTTAGCTGGCCCTTAAAATATCTAGCCCGCACATTCATGTGCACCAGGAAAATCATGCAGATCCCAACTCAGTAGGTCTGGGACAGTAGGGCCCAGGGTTCGCTTTTCCAAGTATGGACCTTGTCTGCCTCACTCCACCCTACTTGTCCAGCTTCATATTCTTCACTCACTCGTCCACCACTCTATTCAGAACCACTGATCTACTTAGCATTTGTGGTAGGCATCCTTGTCCATAGATCCCCAAGGAATCACAGGTCTGGAGAGTCACAGCAGTATGCAATCCTTTACCCTTGGGTTACACTGGATCAGACCACTGGTTTCTAGCACATAGAAGTGAACAAAGGAGATGGCACACCATGGCATGGTTGGGTTCAAAGAAACTTTGACTGGTAGTCTTTGACTTTATACTCTTCCTGGTCAGGTCTATTTTGTTAGCTCTGTGAAGTAAGCTGTAGTCTCCTTCAGTGCTCAATGAAGACAGTCACATGGCAAGGACTTGACTAGGGAGGCTGCTGGAGGCAGTTCCTGCTGAAATGTAGAATTCTGCCAATCGTCAGGCAAATAAGCTGGGATCCTTCCCACTGGAGCCAGTACTTGAAGGCAGTGTCCATAAGAGCCTCAGAGCTGCAGGTATTCCAAGTCATGGTAAGTGTGAGACAATGAAGATGTGCTGATAGTGGGCGGCCATGTTATAAGGCCCTAGAGGATTGCAAACAATTCCAGGTTGACACCATGCAAAGGTACCATACATCTGTCCAGGGAGACCATATAAGAGGGAGAGAGGGAGAAGGGGAAAAAACATGTTCACTTTCAGGCTGTTGCACTGGGAGTCATTTGTCATGCAGCAGTGGCTAACTGATACACCTCTGACTAAACAAGGGTCAGACGGCATGACTACATAACTTTCTGCTGCATTGACATCTTGCCATTCAAAGCTCAGATGTCGCAACTTGCACAGCATTAACATATTCAACAATGTTCGCAGAATCTCCCCTGAGTCCAGACACAGCATTAAGCAGGAGGCCTAACACAATGTGGACCATCTCAACTTCCTGAAAGGCATGCAATCCTGGTATCTGTTGCAGAATTACCAGAAAAAAAGGGGGAAGCGCTAAGATACTCCGGATAGAGCAAGATATGACAAAATAACGATGTATAAATTACAAAGGGCACATGAGGGAGGGGGAGTGGGGAGGGAGGGGAGAAAAAAAAAAGAGGACCTGATGCAAAGGGCTTAAGTGGAGAGCAAATGCTTTGAGAATGATTGGGGCAGGGAAATGTGCAGATGTGCTTTATACAATTGATGTATGTATATGGATGGATTGTGATAAGAGTTTTATGAGCTCCTAATAAAATGTAAAAAAAGAAAAGAGGAGGGGAAAAAAAGAAAATGATTAAGGCAAAGAATGTACAGATGTGCTTTATACAATTGATGTATGTATATGTATGGATTGTGGTAAGAGTTGTATGAGCCCCTAATAAAATGTTTTTTAAAAAAGAGATAGTTCCCGAAAGGATAGGTTATGTTGGAAAAAGTTGCATAAAATGCATACACTAGTTCACCTTGTCATGCCTGTACCATCCAATAGAGTCCTTTATAATGAGTTGGGTCACCACCTGCCACCTCTTTTGAATGATTCCCTCCCTATTTCCATAAACTCACCTCCCCGCCAAAACTCCCCATAGAAACATTCATGTGGTTGTCTTAATAATCATCCCAGCCTCAACACAGAGACTTTCATTAGAAATGTAGTTATACTCTTCTTTCAATTTACGAAGACTTCCAGGGATATTCCTTGGTTCAATGTTGAAAACTTACCTCAGAGGTGGACAGCCATGCTTTATGACTCAGAAGAGCTGTTCATGTGAATCGGGTCAGCATTTCTCATGTCCATAAGGCTTGTTTCCGGAGATCTCGAATTCCGTGCTCCCTGACTGTAGCCACACACCCTCTAGTTCTCGTCTCCAAGTAAAAGAAGCCATTGTTCATGGGGACCATTACCCATCCTTGCATTGATGAAAAGCAATATTTGAGATGAGGAAAGTGGAAAGGAAAAAAAAAACAACAACCTGTAGATGAAGCGGTTGACAAGAGTTACCACAGTCATTTCTCACATTTGGGTACAGATTCATGAAAAGACCCTAAGCAATGCACAGGAATCACGGGAGCACTTGGTGGGAATGTTGAGGCATCTTAGTAGCGGACTGGGTTACCTGGGTGTAAGGGCAGTTCTTGGAAACTACCAGAGACCCAGAAGGAGGAAGATGAGGCCTTCTGCTCCCTTAAGGGAATTAAAGTCTCAGAAATAGAAATGAAGCAATTCTACCTACTCGTGAATCAGAATTCACACAATGACAGCAGATTTGGGGGTATGGCCCCATTGAGGGTTGGTGTGCATTTCTCCAGGGAGGTGGGCACCGCCGCTCAAAGCCCAGAGATTCTGAATCAGTAGGCTGGCAGTGTGTACTTCCTGGCACACCGTCCTTGTGCAACTTTGCTAACGATAGGGTTAGAAGTTTCACTCAGAGATGCCTTGGGAAGAAGGCAGGAAGATCTACTTCCCAAATACTCCATGAACAAATACGAACTATGCACAGGGCTGGCCACATCATAATAACAGAACTGCTGCACACAGTTTTCATCCCTGGTCAACCCCATGCAAATCGACAAGGGCTCTAGCATATGTCCAGTAGATAATAGAGAGGATGGAGGAGGTGGGGATAAAGCATGCTTACTTTCAGGCTGTTGTATTGGGAGTTATTTGTCGTGTAGCAGTGTGGAATTGATACACCTCTGATTAAATACGTGGTAAAATGATTTGCCTAGATAACTAACTTCCTGCCAAATTGCCTCTTGCCACGTAAAGCCCTGATACCGCCACATCCGAAGCATTAATATATTCAATAATGTTTGCTGAATACACCCTGCATCCCAAGAAAGGCGTCAAGCATGAGGGCGGAACACAGTGGAAACCATCTCAAACACCTACAAGGCTTGCATTCCTCTGCTCTTTTGGTCATTCATCCCCAAACACACACCACTTACAAAACAGAGACACAAAGATACAATTCCCCAAAGGAAATGTTTTGTTGGGAAAAGTTGTGGAAAATAAATACACCAGTTCACCCATGCCTGCCTGCAGCATTCAATAGCAACCTTTACATTCTTTGAGTTTTGTCAATACCCTCACACCTTTCTGAATGTTTCCCTCTCTATTCCCATCACCTCAACTTCCCCCACAAACCTCCCCAAAGAACCTTTCAAGGGGCTGTTCTAGGATTCATCCCATCTGGGGGCTCTTTAAAACATCCCAGGCTCAACACAAAGACTTTCTTTAGAAATTAGTTAAATTCTTGTTTTAAAGCCTAAAAAGACTTCCGGGGACAGTCCTTGGTTCAAATTTCAAAACGTACCTCAGAGGTGCACAGCCATTCTTCATGTCTCCAGAAAAGCTTACCATGAGAATCTGAACTTCAGTTCAGCAATTCTCTCTCACGTCCATCAGGATTCTGTGAAGGGCTCTCTGATTCAGTGCCCCCTGACTGTAGCCATGCTCCATCCAGTTCTTCTTGTCTCCAAGTAAAAGCAGCTCTTGTTCATGGAAACCATTTTCCAGCCATGCACTGACCAAAAGTGATGGTTGACACCAAGAAAGTGGGAAGGAAAAACAAGCCCCAATACATCAAGTGGCGAAGAACACTTTCCACATCATCATTTCTCTCCTTTTGCTGCATACTTGTGAAAAGACTCCAAGCCACGCACAGACATCTCTGGAGTGCCTGGTGGAATGTAATGAAGCATCTGCAGCGGACAGGGTAACCTGGGTGAAAGAGCAGTACATGGAAACTATTGGCCCCGAAGGACAAAGAGGAGCCCTTCTGCTCTCTTTAGACAGTTACGGTTTTATATTTTAAAATGGGACAATGATACCCACTCCTGAATCAGAATCCACCAAGTGACAGAAGATTTGGGGGTTTGGGCCCCATCAGTGGGCCTGGTAGGTATTTCGGCAGTGAGCTGGGCACCACAGCTTGACACCCAAAACTTCTGCTTCAGTAGGCCTGCAGTGCATCCCAGCTGGTAACAAGGTCCCCGTGCTGTCTTGTTAACGAAAAGATTGGAAGTTTCATTCCATACAGAGGTGCCTTGGCAGGAAGGCTTGAAGACCAACTTCCCAAATAGATCTGAAACAAATGCGAACCGCACACACTGCTAACCACGTGGCAAGAAAAGGACTGCTGCACAGGGTTTTCCTGGCTGTCAACTTCACATATTCAAACCCAGGCCTTTCTTCCATGAAGCCATGGACCAGGTGGGTCTGCAGGTCCAATCATTTGTCAGTCCTCTGATTTAAACTCTTTGGGATGCTCAGGGAAACAGGCAAGGCACAGAGAATTTTAACTTAGTGAAGAGGAGGTGATCTGGGGACATTGAGAACACTGACGAGCCCTTTTGACCAGAGCCAATCTATTTGAATTTTTAAATTCCACCTTCCACTCTGACAGGGAGCCCTGGTGGGTTGTGCACTGTACATAAAAATTTAGGTACTGGGAAAATAATGTCTGATAATAAATAGAAAGACAACTCATTCTCCTTCCATGAAGACTTGACAGACTCTGAAACCCAACATACCGTTCTCGCTGCTCCTGTGGGGACACTGACACTGACTCAGTAACCACTGAGGGCTTGGAGGGGTGGGATGGCACGAGGATGATGGCCCAGACCTAGAGCCAACATTTCTCCAGGGAGCTGGACACTGCTCAACAAGGTCCCTCATGGCATTCCAATGCACAGGAAACCAAGGACAAACCAATACTGATGAGGTGGCTGAAGCCACAGCCTGTAAACCCCCAAAGCACGGATCAGACCACATCTGAAGAGGCATGGCTGAGAAAATTCGTCAGCTTTGAGCTCTTCTTCCCCTGCATTCACTTTCTTTCTTAGGCAGCCTTCTCCCCAGGGCGATTTTCCCCCACTCCACCTTGAGAGGCAGACAACGGGGCCAAACGCCCTGACAGCTTGTTGATACTCACTCATTTCAACATATTAATCCCACATTGAGCTGTCTAGGATCTTTCATGGATGGAAACAGGTAGCCTCATGTTGGGACCCTCCTGACTACAGATTCGCTGGTTGGTCTGAACTGCCAATGCAGCAGTTGGAAGCTAATCAATGCCAAACAGGTTGGTTGATGGGAACCAAAAATTATTGCAGAATGAAGATCCTCATTCATTAGATCTGGGCCATATTGCCCACTGCACCTTGAGAGCCAGTTACAAGGGCCAAACCTACTGCCACCTAATGAATTCTGCCACATTTAAAATTATTGTTCCCACATAGAACTTTCAAGGTGAGACCATCCTGAGAGCAGGGACCCTCATGGAGCCCACTCTACCGACCAGATTGTCTGGTTAGTTTGAACTGTCAACATGACATTTGGTAGACCAATCAATGCCTACCACGCATGTTCGTGCGCACCAGGGAAATCATGCAGAATGACGATCCTGGGGTTCAGTAACTTTGGGCCATTTCCCCGACACAACCATGAGAGCCAGGTAACAGGGCCAATCCCACTGCCCCCTAGTGGATGCTGACTCGATTCAACATATTTATCCCACATAGATCTTTAAAGGATAGACTTTCATGGGAGCAAGTAGCAACATGGAGCCTACTCTCCTGACCAGACTGGCGGATGGTTTGAACTGCTGACACAGCACATGACAACCTAATCAATGTTGAACAGGCATGTTCCTGCTGAACAGGAAAATCATGCAGAATGTACGTCCTGATACACTAGGTCTGGGCCATTTCCTGCACTCTATCTTGAGAGGCAGCAATAGGGCTGAACACACTGCAACCCAGTTGATTCTGCCTGACTTCACCCTATTGATCTCACCCAGAACTTTCAAGGCTAGACTTTCATGGGAGCAAGTAGCATCACGGAGTCCAACTCCCGACAAGAGCGGCCGGTGGTTTGACTTGAATAGAGATCCGGATTCAGTACCTCTGGGCCATTTCCAGCACTCCTACTTGAGAGCTAAGCAACATGGACAAACGCACTGCCACCTACTTGATTCTGACTCATTGCCACCTACTGATCCCACGTAACTTTTTCAAGGCTACCTTCATGGGAACAGGGAAAATCATGGAGCCCACTCTCCTGGTCAGAGTGGATGGTTGGTTTCAACTGTCAACGTGGCAGTTGTCAGTCCAATCAATGCCGAGCAGGGCACATTCGTGTGCTCCAGGAAAATCAAGCAGAATGCAGATTCTGAATCCGAAGACCTGGGCCATTCTCTGCACTCCGTCTTGAGAGTCTATAACACGGCCAAATCAACTACCCCTTAGTCGATGCTGATGCTTTTCAACATATTGATCTCAAAAAGAGATTTCTAAGATCTAAATTCCTGGGATCAGGTAGCTTCATGGAGCCACCCTCGCAACTCCAGATTCTCTGGTTGGACTGAATTGCCAACACTGCAGTTACAAGCCCAATCAAGGCCAAGCTAGCATGTTAGTCGGAATCAAGAAAATCTGACCGAATGCAGATCCTCATTCAGGAGATCTGGGTCATTTCATCCACTCCACCTTGAGAGCCATGAAAAAGGGCCAAACCTATTGCCACGTAGTTGATTCTGACTCATTTCAAACTATTGATCCCAAATAGAGGTTTCAAGGTTAGACTTTCATGATAGGTTTCAACCGCCAACATGGCGGTTGTCGGCCCAATTAATTCTGAGCAGGCACATTCATTTGCACCAGGATAATCATGCAGAATGCAGATTCAGTAGGTCTGGGCCATTTACCACACTCCATCTCGAGAGTCTACAACAGGGCCAAACCCACTGAATCTTTTTATTCTGACTCATTTGAACACATTGATGCCACAAAGAGCTTTCAAGGAGCTTACTTCCTGGGATCAGTTAGCCTTATGGAGCCACCAACCCCACCCCAGATTTGATGGTTTTGCTGAACTGCCAACACTACAGTTGCAAGCCCAATCAATGCCAATCTGGCATATTGGTGGGAATCAAGAAAATCAGACAGAATGCCAATCTTCATTCAGGAGGTATGGGCCACTTCGTCCACTCCACCTTGAGAGACAGGAAAAAGGGCAAAACCCACTGCCACCTAGTTGATTCTGACTCAATTAAACCTATTGATCCTACATGGAGCTTTCAAGGCTAGACTTTCATGGGAGCAGCGACACTCATGGAGCCCACTTTCCTGAACAGAGTAGCTTGTTATTTTCCTCCATGACAATGGTTATCAGTCCAATCAATGAAGATTTGGTCTGTTCATGCACATCAGAAAACTCATGCAGATATCTGGAGGAAAAACAACGGGACCGACAGTTCCGGGGGGACTTGGGGTGGGGGGATAGGGAAGTAAGGAAGTGGTGTTAACAAACACAGGGACAAGGGAACAACATGGGACCCAAAATGGTAGTGAGGGGGAGTGGCAGGCCTGGTGGGGAATGATCAAGGGTAAGGTTGCGTAGAGAAGAGGTATAGCTGTAGCCCAGGTGGGGACGGAGCATGGTAGTGGGGCAGGAGGAAAGTCAAGGGAGATGGAGGAAGGAGCTGGGAGTCAAGGGGCATTTATGGAGGTCTAGACAAAGACATGTACATGCAAATATATATATATATGAGGATGGGGAAATAGATCTATGTGTCTATATTTATAGGTGTAATATTAAGGTGGCGGAAGGACCTTGGGCCTCTACTCAAGCACTCCCCCTCAATGCATGAATACTTTCTTTTATTAAATTGGAACTCTACGATGCTCACTCTCCCGACACAACTGCTGAAGCCAAAGCGGGTGAACAAGTAAATATGGTGAAGAAAGCTGATGGTGCCCAGCTATCAAAAGAGATAGTGACTGGAGTCTTAAAGGCTTGAAGATAAACAAGCGGCCATCTAGCTCAGAAGCAACAAAGCCCACATGGAAGAACACACCAACCTGTGTGATTGCGTGGTCCCGAAGGTATCAGTATCAGGCATCAAAGAACAAAAAAAATCATGTCATTGGCTGCACACCTCCATGATACGATCGTCGAAGACAAACGGGTGCATAAACAAATGTGGCAAAGAAAGCTGATGGTGCCCGGCTATCGAAAGAGATAGTGTCTGGGGTCTTAAAGGCTTGAAGGTGAACAAGTGGCCATCTAGCTCAGAAGCAATAAAGCCCACATGGAAGAAGCACACCAGCCGGTGCGATCACGAGGTGCCCAAGGGACCGGGTATAAGGCATCATGCAAAAAAAAAAGAATACACACACACACACACACACACACCATAGTGAATGAAGGGGGGAATGCAATGTGGAGACCCGAGGCCCATATTTCGACCACTGGAGATCCCATCATAGAGGGGTTTAGGAGAGGAGATGGGTCAGTCAGGGTGCGAGGTAGTACCGATGAAGAACACAGCTTTCCGCCAGATCCTGGATGCTTCCTCCCCCCAACTACCATGATCTGAATTCTACCTCGCAGGACTGGATAGGGCAATGGTTGTACACTGGTACATATAGGATCTGGAGGCATAGGGAACCCAGGGTGGATGATACCTTCAGGACCAGGGGTGTGAGGGGAGGTGCTGGGAGGGTGGAGGGTGAGTGGGTTGGAAAGGGGGAACCGATGACAAGTATCCACATGTGACCTCCTCCCAGGGATATGGACGACAGACAAGTGGGAGAAGGAGACTCCGGATAGGGCAAGATATGACAAAATAATCTGGATTATCAAGGGCGCATGAGGGAGGGGGGTGCGGGGAGGGAGGGGAAAAAAAGAGGACCTGATGCGGAGGGCTTAAGTGGAGAGCAAATGCTTTGAGAGTGATTAGGGCAAAGAATGTAGAGATATGCTTTATACAATTGATGTATATATATGTGTGGATTGTGATAAGAGTTGTATGAGCCCCTAATAAAATGTTTTTAAAAAATGAAAACTCATGCAGAATGAGGATCCTCATTCAGAACATGTGGGTCGCTTCCTGCACTACTCTTGAGAGCAAGGCAATAGGGACCAACACATGCCACCTAGTTTATTCTTACTCATTTCATGCTATTGATCCCACATAGTTTTAAAGGATCAGCATTCATGGGATGTGGTAGCCTCTTGAAGCCCACCCTCCCGACCTGGTTGGTTTGAACTCCCAACAAGGCACGTGGCAGCCCAATCAATGTGGAGCAGGCACTTTCATGAGCACCAGTAATACCTTGCAGAATTACTGATTCAGTAGGGGTGGGCCATTTACAGGACTCCTTCTTGAGTGTTGCAACAGGGGAAAAACCACTGCCACCTAGCTAATTCTAACCCATTTCAACCAATGGATCCCACATAGAGCTTGCAAAGATAGAACTTCGTGGAAGCAAGAAACCATATGGAGACGAACCTACTACCAAAACGGATGCTTGGCTTGAATTGCCAACAAGGTATTTGGCAGCCTAATCAATGTTGATCAGGTACATTCAGGTCAATCAAGAAAATCATGCAAAATGCAGATCTCTCTTGGCCATTTCCCATGCTCCTAATTGAGAGCCATCCAACAGGGCCAAACACATTTTCATCTAGGAGATTCTGACTCATTTCAAACTATTAATTCCACATTGAGTTTTCAAGGGTAGACTTCATGGGAGCAGGGTGACATGAGACTTTTTTCCCAAACAGACAGGCTGGTTGTTTTGAACTGCCAACATGGCAGCTGTCAGCCCAGTCAAAGTCGGGCAGGCAAATTCATGCCCACCAAGACTATCATGCAGAATGCAGATCATGAATCAGTAGGTCTGGGAGAGTAGGGCCCAGGGTTCTCTTTTCCAAGCATGGACCTTCTCTACTGCACTGCCACACTACTTGTCCAGCTTCATCTTCTTCACTCACTCAATCATTCACCCACACGTCTACTCAGAACCACTAGTCTACCTAACATTTGTGCAAGAAAAACTTGGCCATGGCCCCCATGGATTTTCAGGTCTGGAGACTCACAGAAGTATGCAATCCTCTACCCTTAGGTTTAGACTGCACCAGATGACTGGTTTCTAACACGAAACACTCCACAAAGGAGACAGCACACCCCTTGGCATGGTTACGCTGGAAGGAATTTGACTGGTGGTCTATGACTCTCTACTCTTGCAGGTCGGAAGGTCTGATTTGCTAGCTCTGTGAAATGAGCTGCAGTCTACTTTGGTGCTCGCTGAAGAAGCTTACGTGGCAAGGCTTCCACTAGGGAGGCTGCTGGTCCCAGCTCCCGCTGAAATGTACAGTCATGCCAAACATCAGGCAAGTAAGCTGCGGTCCTTCCCACTGGAAACCAGGAGGAAGGCATGAGGACCTATTTCCAAAATAGGCCACCAACAAATGTCAACCATGCACATTGGTAGCCACGTGGTGAGAAAGAACTGCTGCCCAGGGTTGTGCTGGCTGTCACCTTCACAGAATAAAGGCCAACCCGTTCTTCCATGAATTCATGGGTCAAGTGGGAGTGCACGTTAAATTTTTTGGCGAGGTCTCTGATGCAAAACTTTGGGCAGCTCAGGGACACGGGCGAGGCACAGAGCATCTTAACTTGGTGAAGAGAAGGTGATCTGGGGACACTGAGAACAGTGAAGTGCCCTTTTGACCAGAGCCCATGTATTTGAATTTTTGAATACTATTTTCCACTCTGACAGGGAGACCTGGAGGGTTATACACTGCACGTCACAAGGTAGGCACTTCGAAAAGAATGTCTGATGAGAAATTGAAAGAGGACTCATTCTGCTCACATCAAGACTGACAGTCTCAGAAACCCTAGAAGCCATTCCCCCTGGTCCTGTGGGGACACTGACACTGACTCAGTATCCACTGAGTGCTTGGAGGGGTGGGATGGCACGAGGGAATGGCCCAGGCCTGGAGTCAACATTTCTCCAGGGAGTTGGACACTGCTCAACAAAGTCTCACACGGCATTCCAACGCACAGGGAACCAAGGTCGCACCAATACTGGTGAGGTGGCTGAAGCCACAGCCTGTAAATCCCCGAAAGCATGGATCAGAACACATCTGAAGAGGCGTGGGTGAGAAAATTAGTTAGCTTTGAGCTCTTCCTTCCCTGCATTCACTCTTTCATGGACAGCCTTCTCCCCGGGGCGATTTCCCCCCAATTCCACCTTGAGAGGCACAAAACTGGGCCAAATTAACTGACAGCTTGTAGATTCTGACCCATTCCAACATATTAATCCCACATAGAGCTTTCTAGGATCTACCTTCACGAGAGCAGGTAGCCTCATGGTAGCACCCTCCTGACTACAGATTCGCTGGTTGCTCTGAACTGTCAACACGGCAGTTGGCAGCCTAATCAAAGTCGCTCAGGCACGTTCCTCAGGACCAAGCAGCTTGTAGATCCTGATACACTAGGTCTGAGCCATTTCTCACACTCTGTCTTCAGAATCAATAACACTGCCATTTAATTGATGCTGACTGACTTCGACCTATTGATCCCACATAAGAGTATTCAAGGCTAGACCTTCATGGGAACATGGACATTCATGGAGCCCACTCTCCCGACCAGAATGGCTGTTTGGTTTCAACTGTCAAGATGGTAGTTGTTAGCCCAATCAATGCCGAGCATGCACATTTGTTTGCTCCAGGAAACTCAAGCAGAATGCAGATCCTGAACCAGTAGGTTTGGACCGTTATCTGAACCCCATCTTGAGAGTCTCCCACTGGGCCAAACCCACAGCATCTTAGTCGGTTCTGACTCATTTCAAAATATTGATCCCCCAAAGGGCTGTCAAGAATCTACTTTCCTGGGATGGGGTAGCCTCATGGAGGCACACACACGACACTATCTTCACTGGTTGGGTTGAACTGCCCCACTGCAGTTGGAAGCCCAATGAAGGCTAAGCTGGCAGGTTAGTGGGAAGCTAGACAGAAGGCAGATCTCACTCAGGAAGTATGGGCCATTTCGTCCACTCCACCATGAGAGCCAGGACAAAGGGAATAAACCTCTGCCATCTAGTTAATTCTTACTCAGGTCAAACTTTTGATTCCACAAAGGATATTCAAGCCTTGAGTTTCATGGGACCAGGGACATTCATGGAGTCCCCTCTCCGGATCAGAGTGGCTGGTTGGTAACGAACCGCCAACAGGGCGGTTGTCAGTCCCATCCATGCAGATTGGGTCCATTCATGCACATCAGGAAAATCATGCAGAATGAAGATCCTCATTCGGTACTTCTGGGCTACTGCACACACTACCTCCTGAGAGCCAGGCAAGAGGGTTAAACCCTGGCCACCTAATTCATTCTTACGTATTTTACCCTACTAATCCCATAGTTTTTAAGGATCAACATTCATGGGATCAGGTAGCCTCTGTGAGCCTAACCTCCCTGACTTCAGATATGCTGGTTGGTTTGAACTCCCAACATGGCACATGGCAGACCATCAGTGCCCAACAGGGACGTTGATGCGCACCAGGAAATCAGGGAGAATGCATATCCTGATTCAGTAGGGCTGGGCCCATTCCTGCATTCTGTCTGGAGAGCCAAGCAACATGGACAAAACCATTGCCAGGTTGTTGGTTTTGACTCATTCACACCTATTGATCCCACATAGAGCATTCACAACTACACCTTTGAAGCAAGCAGACTCAAGGAGCCTACTTTCCTGAGTACAGACGCTCACCGGTAAAATTGCCAACAGGGCTTTTGGCTGCCCAATCAATGGAAAGAAGGCTCTTTCATGTGCACCAGTAATACCATCCAGAATGTAGAACCTGATTAAGTAGGGGTGGGCCATTTCCCAGACTCCTTCTTGAGAGTCCTGCCACAGGGATAAAAAACCACAGCCACTGAGTTCATTCTGACCCATTTCAACCAATGGATCACACATACACATAGAGCTTTCAAAGCTAGAGCTTTGAAGGAGCAAGTAGCCACATGGAGACGATACGACTACCAGAGTGGCTGATACGCTTGAACTGTGAACATGGCATTTGGCAGCCTAATCAATGATGAGGAGGCATGTTCTTGTCCACCAAGAGAATCGTGCAAAATGCAGGTCCTCCACCAGTACATTTTGACCATTTCCCACACTCCTACTAGAATGCCACACACCAGGGACAAACCCTCTGCCAGCTAGGTGATTCTGAGTCATTTTAAAGTATTGATCCCACAGAGACCTTTCATGGATAGTTCATGGGAGCAAGGTGCCTCATGGAGCCCACTCTCCCCACCTAAGGGGCAGGTTGTTTTGAAATGCCAACATGGCAGTGGTCAACCTAGTCAAAGCTGAGCAGGCACATTCATGCACACCAAGGATACCATGCAGAATGCAAATTCTGAACCAGTAGGTCTGGGACAGTAGGATCCAGGGTTCTCTTTTCCAAGCATGGACTTTGTCTGCTTCACCCCCACACTACTTGTCCACCTTCACCTTCTTCACTCACTCACTCACTCACTCACTCACTCACTCACTCACTCACTCAGTCAGCCACCCCCCCCACTCAGAACTACTGGGTACTTAACAATATTGGTAGGAAACTGTGGACGTGGCCCCCAGGGATTCCCAGCTCTGGAGACTCACAGCAGTATGCAATCCTCTGCCCTCGGGCTTAGACTGCACCAGATGACTGGATTCTAACACGTAGCACTCCACAAGGGAGACGGCACTCCCATTGGCATGGTTATGTTGGAAGGAATTTGACTGGAGGTCTTTGAGTCTCTACTCTTGCAGGTCGGAAGGTCTGTTGTGTTAGCTCTGTGATATGAGCTACAGTCTACTGTGGTGTTCGCTGAAGAATCTTACGTGGCAAGGATTCCACTAGGGTGGCTGCTGGTCCCAGCTCCTGCTGAAAGGCAAAATCCTGCCAACCGTCAGGCAAATAAGCTCCGGTCCTTCCCACTGGAGCCAGTACTTCACAGCAGCATCCTTAAGAACCTTGGGGCTGCAGGTTTCTGAGTCATGGTCAGCGGTAGATAATGAAGGTGTGCTGATTGCAGGAGGCCATGTTATAAGGCCCTGGAAGACTGCAAACAATCCCAAGTTGATCCCATGCAAAGCCTCAATGAGTCTAAGAGTGCTGCCATCCATCTGTCCATGGAGAACATTTAGGGAAGGGGGAGAGGGACAGAAAGGGGAAAAACCAGGCTCACTTACAGGCTGTTGCACTGGGAGTCATTTGGCAAGCAGCAGTGACTAACTGATACACCACCGACAAAACAAGGGTGAAATGACTTCCCCACATAACTTTCTGCTTCATTGTCCTCTTGCCATTCAAAGCTCAGAAGTTGCTACTTCCACAGCATTAACATTTTCAACATTTGCAAAATGCCTGAACCCAAGACACATTGTTAAGCAACGAGAGCAGGTAGCCTCATGGTAGCACCCTCCTGACTACCGATTCGCTGGTTGCTCTGAACTGCCAACGCGGCAGTTGGCAGCCTAATCAAAGTCGCTCAGGCACGTTCCTCAGGACCGAGCAGCTTGTAGACACTGATACACTAGGACTGAGTCACTTCCCGCACTCTGCCTTGAGAACAAGCAACAGGACCCAACGGACTCCAATCCAGTAGATTCTGACTGACTTCAACCTACTGATCCCACAGAAGAGCATTCAAGGCTAGACCTTCATGGGACCAGGGAAATTCATGGAGCCCAAACTCCCGACCAGAGTGGCTGTTTGGTTTCAACTGTGAAGATGGCCGTTGTTAGCCCAATCAATGCCGAGCATGCACATTTGTTTGCTCCAGGAAACTCAAGCAGAATGCAGATCCTGAACCAGTAGGTTTGGACCGTTATCTGAACTCCATCTAGAGAGTCTCCCACTGGGCCAAACCCACAGTACTTCGTCAATTCTGACTCATTTCAAAATATTGATCCCACAAAGGGCTGTCAAGGATCTACTTTCCCGGGATGGGGTGGCCTCATGGAGACACCCTCACGACACTATATTCACTGGGTGGACTAAACTGCCAACACTGCAGTTGAAAGCCCAACGAAGACCAAGCTGGCATGTGAGTGGGAAGCAAGAAAATCAGACAGAAGGCAGATCTCATTCAGCAGGTAGGGGCCATTTTGTCCACTCCACATTGAGAGCCAGGTTAAGGGGAATAACCCTCTGCCATCTAGTTGATTCTTACTCAGGTCAAAATATTGATTCCACAAAGGGTATTCAAGCCTAGAGTTTCATGGGACCAGGGACTCATGGAGTCCCCTTTCCGGATCAGAGTGGCTGGGTGGTTACCACCGCCAACACGGCAGTTGTCAGTCCCATCCATGCAGATTGGGTCCATTCATGCACATCAGAAAATCATGCAAAACGAAGATCCTCATTCTGTACGTCTGTGTCACTGAACGCACTATCCGGAGAGCCAGGCAAGAAGGCCAGACCCAGGCCACCTAATTCCTTCTTACGCATTTCACCCTATTGACTCCCCATTGTTTTAAAGGATCGACATTCATGGGATCTGGTAGCCCGTTTGGGCCAAACCTCCCTGACTCTAGATACACTGGTTGAACCCCCAAGCGGGCACATGGCAGACCATCAGTGCCAAACAGGGACGTTCATGCACACCAGGAAATCAGGGAGAATGCAGAACCTGATTCAGTAGGGCTGGGCCCATTCCTGCTCTCAGTCTGGAGAGCCAAGCAATATGGAGAAAGCCGTTGACAGGTTGTCGGTTCTGACTCATTCCAAGCTATTGTTCCCACATAGAGCGTTCAAGTCCTGAACTTTCAAGCATGCAATCTCAAGGAGCTTACGTTCATGACCACAGCTCATTGGTAAAATTGCCAACAGGGATTTTGCCCGCACAATCAATGCAGAGCAGGCTCTTTCATGTGCACTAGTAATACCTTGCAGAATGCTGATCCGGATTCAGTAGGGTTGGGCCATTTCCTGGACTCCTTCTTGAGGGTCCTGCCACAGGGACAAAACCACTGCCCCCCCTAGCTAATTCTGACCAATTTCAACCAATAGATCCCACATAGAGCTTTCAAAGCTAGAACTTTCGTGGGAGCAAGTAGCCGCATGGAGACGATACGACTACCAGAGCGGCTGGTTGGCTTGAAGTGCCAACACGGCATTTGGCAGCCTCATCACTGTCTATCAGGCATGTTCATGTCCACCAGGAAAAGCAAGCAAAATACAGAGCCTGAATCAGTACGTCTTGGCCATTTCCTACACTCCTACTTGAGAGCCACCCACCAGGGATAAACCCACTGCCACCTAGGTGATTCTGATTCATTTCAAACTATTGATCCCACAGAGAGTGCTCACGGGTTGACTGCATGGGAGCAGGGTGCCTCATGGAGGCCATTTTCCCAAACAAAGTGGCTGGTTGTTTTGAACTGCCAACATAGCAGTTGTCAATCAAGTCAAAGCCGAGCAGACAAGTTCATGCCCACCAAGAATATCATGCAGCATGCAGATCCTGATTCAGTAAGTCTGGCACAGTCGGGTCCACAGTTCTCTTTTCCAAACATGGACATTGTCTGCCTCACCTCCACACTGCTTGTCCAGCTTCACATTCTTCACTCATTCACCACTCACTCACTCACCCACCCCCTGTACTCAGAACCACTGGTCTACTTAACATTTGTGGTAGGAAGCCTTGGCATGGCCCCCAGGGATTCCCAGGTCCGGAGAGACAGAGCAGTATGCAATCCTCTTCCCTTGGGTTTAGAATGGACCAGAGGACTGGATGCTAACACGTAGAACTGCACAAAGGAAACAGCACACGCATTGCCATGGGGACAACGCAAGACATCTTGACTGGCGGTCTTTGACTCTCTACCCTTGCTGGTCGGAAGGTCTGTTTTGTTGTCTCTGTGAAATGAGCTATAGTCTCCGTCGGTGCTCCCTCAAGAGGCTGGTGTGGCAAGGATTCCACTGGCGAGGATGCTGGCCCCAGCTTCTGCTGAAATGTAGAATTCTGCTGTCAAGAAAATAAGCTAGGTCCTTCCCAGTGGAGCCAGTACTTGAAAGCAGCATCCTAAGAGCCTCCGGGCTGCAGGTATCACGAATCATGGTCAGTATGACATAATGGAGTTCTGCTGATTGCCGGGGGCCACGTTACAAGTTCCTATAGGATAGCAGACAATCCCATGTCAACACCATGCAAAGCCTCAATGACTCTAACAGGTATACTCTAACTGTCCATGGAGACCATATAGAGAAGGGGGAGAGGGGCTGAAAGGGAAAAACCAGGTTCACTTACAGCCTGTAACACTGGGGGTCATTTGTCAAGCAGCAGTGGCTAACTGATACACCTCTGACTAAACAAGGGTGAAATGACATCCCTACCTAACTTTCTGCCGCACTGACATCTAGCCATTCAAAGCTCAGCTGTCGCCACTTTTGCAGCATTAGTATATTCAACAACATTTGCAGAATGCCCCGTGTCCCAGTCACAGTGTTAAGCACGAGGCCTAAACTCAACAGGGACCATCTCAAACTCCCGAAAGGCTTGCAATTCTTAGCCCTGTTGCTTAGTTCCCCCCCCCCCCATAAAAAGGGGGAGGGAACAAAGATACAGTTCCTGAAAGGATGTGTTTGGGTTTTTTTTGGAAAATGTTGTGGAAAATGCATACACTAGTCCACACTGTCCTGCCTGTACCATCCAGTAGCACCCATTATATTCTTTGAGTTGGGTCACCACTCTCACCCTCTTCTCAATGGTTCCCTCCCTATTGCCATAACCACACCCCTGTGCCAAACCTCCCCATTGAAGCATGCAAGTGCCTCTCTTAGGAATCATCCCATCCAGGAGGCTCTTTCAACCAGCCAAGGCTCAACACAAAAGCTGTCTCTAGGAATCTCTTTACACTCTTGTTTCAGTATACAAAGACTTCCAGAGATATTCTTAGTTCAATGTTGAAAACCTACCTGAGGAGCACAGCCATGCTTCATGTCTCCAGAAGAGCTGTCTGTGTGATTCTGAGATTCAGTTCAACATTTCTCCCCAGTCCATCAGGATTGGTTCCGGAGATCCCTAATTCCGTGTTCCCTGACAGAAGCCACGCACCATACAGTTCTTGTCTCCAAGTAATGAAGCCCTTGTTCATGGCACCCATTAGCGAGCCCTGCATTTATCAAAAGCGGTGTTTGAGTTCAGGAAACTGGGAAGAAAAAAAGAACAACCTCTGGTAAGATTTCCCACATAGTCATTCCTCTCACATTGCTACAGATTCATAAAAAGTCCCTGAGTCATGCACAGGCATCAAAGGAGCACTTGGTAGGTATGTAGAGGAATCTTTGTAGTGAACTGGGTTGCCTGTGTGCAAGGGCAGTAGATGGAAACAACCAGTCAATCCAAATGAGGAAATTGAGGCGTTCTGCACCCTTAAGGGATTTAAAGACTCAGAAATAAAAATGGGGCACTTCTACCCACTCCTGAATCAGAATCCGCTCAATGACGGCAGATTTTGGGGTGTGGCCCCATTGGGGGCCTGGTGTGCATTTCTCCAGGGAGGTGGGCACCGCCACTCAATGCCCAAAGATTCTGATTCTGTAGGCTTGCAGGGTGTACTGGCTGGACAACTGTCCTTGTGCCAGTTTGCTAACGAAAGGGGGTGAAGTGTGAGTCAACTCAGAGCTGCCCTGAGAGGAAGGCAGGAAGACCTACTTCCCTATACACTCCACAAACAAATACGAACCATTCACAGGGCTCGTCTCGACGTAAGAATAGAACTCTGCGCACTGTTTTCATCCCCGGTCGACACCATGCAAAACGTCAATGGTTCTGGCAGACAAACCATCCATCTGTCCACTAGAAATTATAGAGAAAGGGGAGAGGGCGATAAAGCATGCTTGCTTTCAGGCTGTTGTATTAGGAGTCATTTGTCGTGCAGCAGTGTGAAAGTGATACACCTCTGACTAAAGACGCAGAAAAAATTATTTGCCTTGATAACTACCTTCCTGCCGAATTGCCTCTTGCAAGATAAAGATCAGATACCGCCACATCCGAAGCATTAAAATGTTCACTAAGGTTTGCTGAATCACCCGTGCATCTCAAGAATGTTGTTCAACATGAGGGCTATACACCTACAAGGCTTGCATTCCTGTGCTCTTTAGGTCTGTCCCGCCCCCCCCCACACACCACACACACAAAAGGGACACAAAGATAAAATTGCCCAAAGGAAATGTTTTGTTGGAAAAAGTTGTGGAAAATACACACATCAGTTCAACCATGCATGCCTGTACCATTCTGTAGTGTCCTTTTCATTCTTTGGGTTGTGTCACCGTCCTCACCTGCTTCGGAATGGTTCCCTCTCTATTCCCATGACCTCACCTCCCCCTAAACCTCGCAATTGAAAATTTTAACTGGCTCTGCTAAGACTAATCCATATGGGGGCTCTTTCAAACAGCCCAGGCTCAACACAGAGACCTTCTTCAGAAATTAAACTCTTGTTTCAGTGTGCAAAAACACACCTACGGATATTCCTTGGTTCAAGGTTCAAAACTTACCTCAGAGCTGCACATCCATTCTTCATGAATCCACCAAAGCCGTGCACGGGATTCTGAATTGCAGTTCAGCATTGGTGTCCCACGTCCATCAGGATTCTGTGCAGGGCTCTCTGATTCTGCGATCCCAGACCATAGCCATGCATCATCCATTTCTTGTCTCCAAGGTAAAGCAGCCCTTCTACATGGAGACAATTTTCCAGGCATGCAGTGACCAAAAGCAATGGTTGACACCAGGAAAGTGGAAGAAAAATCAAGAACCACAAGCAGCTCCAATAGATCAAGTGGTGGGTACACTTCCCACGTCGTCATCTCTCTCCTTTTGCTGCAGACCCGTGAAAAGTCACCAAGCCATGCACAGCCATCGCCGGAGAGCCTGGTGCGAATGGAATGGAGCACTCGTAGCAGACTGGGTTCCCTCCGTGAAAGGGCAGTACTTGGAAACAACTAGTGGCCCCGGAAGACAATGGGGAGGCCCTCCACTCTCTTCAGAGAGTTACCGTCTCAGATTTTAAAATGAGCCAATTTTACTCACTCCTGAATCAGAATCCACTCTGTGAAAGCAAATTTGGGGGTTTGGCCCCATGAGTGGGCCTGGCAGGCATGTCTGCAGTGAGCTGGGCACCACACCTCGACCCTCAATGCTTCTGCTCCAGTAGGATTGCAGATCCTCCCAGCTGGTAGCGCGGTCCCCCGGGCTGGCTTGTTAACGAAAAGATGGGAAGTTTCAGTCCATGCCGACGCACCCGGGGAGGAAGTCTCGAGGACCTACTTCCCCAATAGGCTACAAACAAATATCAGCCGTGCACATCGCTAGCCCGGTTTGAGAAAAGACCTGCTGCACAGGGTTTCCTGGCTGTCATCATCACGGAATAAAGGCCAGGCCTGTCTCCCATGAAGCCATGGACCGGGTGGGTTTTCAGGTCCAATCCTTTGTCAGGTCCTCTGATGCACACCCTTTGGGATGCTCAGGGACTGGAGTCTAACAGGTAGACCTCCACAAAGGAGATGGCACACCCTTCGGCATGACTTTTTTGTAACAGACGTTGACTGACGGTCTTGGATTCTCCACTGGTTAGAAGCTCTGTGAAGGGAGATGCGGTCTCCGTCGGGGCTCACTGAAGGGGCTGGCATGGCAAGGATTTGACTAGTGAAGCTGCTGCACTGAGCTCCTTTTCAAATGTAAAACCATGTCCAACATCAGGCAAACAATGGAGGGTCCTTCCCAATGGATCCAGTATTTAAAGGCATCATTCCTAAGAGACTCTAAGCTGCAGGTAGCCAGAGTCCCCGCGAGTGTGACGTAAGGAAGGTGTGCTGATTCCGGGAGACCGTGTCATCAGGCCTGGGGGATTGCAATCCAAGATCATCCCCGTGCAAAGCCTCAAATCCTCTCCCAGGGGCACCATCCATCTGTCCAGGAGACAATATAGAGAAAAGGGAGAGAGTGAGGGGGTAGGGAGGTGGAACATGCTTTCAGGCTGTTGCTTTGGGAGTCCTTTGTTGTGCAGCAGTGGGTTACTGAAACATGTCTGACCAAACAGTGTCAACTGACTTGCCTAGATAACTACCTTCCTGCCCATGGTCTCCTGCAAGGCAGAGATCAGGTGCTGCCATTTCCACAGCATGTATATAATCAGCAATGTTTGCTGAATGCCCGCTGGGTCCTAGGAACGGAGTTAACCACGAGGGCTAAACACCATGTGTACCATCTCAACCTCCCCCAGGACTCCCATTCTTGTTCTCTGTTGGTCAGTGCCCGCCCCCCCGCGCACCCCCAAAAGGGACACTAAGATACAATTTCTTAAAGAAAAGGTGTTGTTGGAAAACACACACCAGTTTACCCACTCCTACCTGTACTATTCAGTAGCATATTTTTCATACTTTCAGTTGGCTCACCACCCTCAGCATCTTCTGAATGATTCCCTCTCCATTCCCATCTCCTCCTCTGCACCAAAACCTCTGCATAGAACCTTCCCAGGGGCTGTCCCAGGACTCATCACCTACAGGGACTCTTTGGATAAGCCAAGACTCAATGCAATGATCTCCTTTAGAAATGTAGTTAAACTCTGGGTCCAGTGTATGAGAAGACTTCCAAGGATATTCCTTGGCTCAAGGTTGAAAACTCACCTCAGAGGTGCATGCCATTCCTCCTGTCTCCAGAAGAGCGGTCCATGAGACTCTGAAACGCAGTTCAGCATTTCTCTCATGTCGATCAGGATTCTGTGAGGGGATCTCTGACTTCGTGTTCCCTGACTGTAGGCATTCACCGTCCAGTTCTTCTTGTCCCCAAATAAAACAAGCCTTTGTCCATGGGGTCCATTAGCCAGGCACACCATGATCACAAGTGATGTTTGACACCAGAGAAGTCGCAAGGGGAGGGGGTACCCCAAACTACATGTTGATCAAGCGGTGAGAAACAGTTCCCACATAGTCATGTTTCTCCATTTGCAACAGACTTGTGAGAAGTCCTTAAGCTGTGCACAGGCACCTGAAGTTCCCGCTGGGATTGTAGAGGAGCCTTAGTAGCTGACTGGGTTACCTGTGTGCAAGGGCATTACTTGTCCCAAAAGGACAAAGACGAGGCTTTGCACTCCCTTGAGAGAGGTGCAGTCGACATTTATACAGTGAGTGTTGCCAAGGCCCTGCCCAGAAATCCTATTTCCTTGGCAACAAAGACGACACTCAGATGAGAAACAGGATGTGCTGTGAAAGGGGCTTCAGCCAGGCTGTAGCCTTAAGTCAATTCTCATTACACACCAGAGGACACGCTCAGGGCAGCCATGTGGATGCTGAGTGCGTGCACAGGGATTTACCTGCAAATCAGCCATCTTAAGACACCAGAGGACACACTCAGAGCAGAAGCCACTTGTGAGCAAGCAGTGTGGGCAAGGTCTTAGGCAGAAGTCCTATCTTCCCAAACACCAATGCAAACTCTCAGGTAAGAAACCCTATCTGTGTAAGGAAGGTGGGTGAGGCTTCAGACTCAAGGCAACTCTCATGGGGAATGAGAGGACACGTACAGGGGAGAATGCACATGTGTGCAAGGAGTGTGAGTATGGCTGTAGACAAAAGTCAATCTTCACCATACACCAATGTATACACTCAGGGGAGAAGCCATATTTGTTTGTGTGTGTGTGTGTGTGTGTGTGTGTGTGTGAGCGAGAGAGAGAGAGAGAGAGAGAGAGAGAGAGAGAGAGAGAGAGAGAGTCTCAGAAATAAAATGGCGCAACTGTACCCTCTCCCGGATCAGAACCCACTCAGTGACAGCACATTTGGGGGTGCTGTCACCACTGAGGGAGCAGGTATTCATTTCCCTTGGGAGCTGGCACCGCCACTTCACGGATTCAGTTGACCTGCATCATGTCCAGGTGTGTAGAACAGTCCTAGAGCTGTGTTGCTAATGAAAAGGTTGGAAGTTTCAGGCCACTCAGAGACACCATGCGGGGGAAGGCATGAGGACCTACTTTCCAAATAGCCACAAATAAATGGGACCCGTGCACACTGCTAGGCACATATTCAGAACAGAACTGCTGCACAGGATTTCCTGGCTGTCATCTTCACGGAATCAAGGCCAGGCCATTCTTCCATGAAGCCATGGGTTGGATGGGTCTGCACGTCCAGTCATTTGTCAAGTTGTCTGATGCAAACCATTTGGGGTTCTCGGGGACACGGTGGAGATACGGAGCACCTTAACTTGGTGAAGAGGAGGTGATCTGGGGATACGGAGAACACTGAAGTGTCTCCTTGACCAGAGCCCATCTTTTTGAATTTTTAAATACCACCTACCGCTCTGACAGGGAGCCATGGAGGGCTATACACTGCACATCACAAGACAGGCACTTGGAAAAGAATGTCTGATAAGAAATTGAAAGACGACTCATTCTGCTCCCATGAAGATTGACATCCCCAGAAACCCAAGATGCCATTCTCCCTGATCCTGTGGGGACACTGACACTGACTCAGTATCCACTGAGGGCTGGAGAAGTGGGATGGCATGAGGTAGATGTCCCAGGCCTGGAGTCAACATTGCTCCAGGGAGTTGGACACTGCTCAACAAAGTCCCTCACGGCATTCCAAGGCACAGGGAAGCAAGGACGCAGCAATACTGGTGAGGTGGCTGAAGCCACAGCCTGTAAATCCCCCAACTCATGGATCAGAACGCATCTGAAGGTACATGGCGGAGAAAATTAGTCAGCTCTGAGCTCTTCCGCCCCTGCATTCACTTTATTTCTTGGGCAACCTTCTCCCCGGGGTGATTTCCCCCCACTCCACCTTGAGACACACACAATGGGGCCAAAGCCCTGACAGCTTGTTGATACTCACTCATTACAAAGTATCAATCCCACATAGAGCTTTCTAGGATCTACTTTCATGGGAGCAGGTAGCCTCATATTGGCTCCGTCCTGACTACCGATTCGCTGGTTGCTCTGAACTGCCAACGCGGCAGTTGGCAGCCTAATCAAAGTCGCTCAGGCACGTTCCTCAGGACCGAGCAGCTTGTAGACACTGATACACTAGGACTGAGTCACTTCCCGCACTCTGCCTTGAGAACAAGCAACAGGACCCAACGGACTCCAATCCAGTAGATTCTGACTGACTTCAACCTACTGATCCCACAGAAGAGCATTCAAGGCTAGACCTTCATGGGACCAGGGAAATTCATGGAGCCCAAACTCCCGACCAGAGTGGCTGTTTGGTTTCAACTGTGAAGATGGCCGTTGTTAGCCCAATCAATGCCGAGCATGCACATTTGTTTGCTCCAGGAAACTCAAGCAGAATGCAGATCCTGAACCAGTAGGTTTGGACCGTTATCTGAACTCCATCTAGAGAGTCTCCCACTGGGCCAAACCCACAGTACTTCGTCAATTCTGACTCATTTCAAAATATTGATCCCACAAAGGGCTGTCAAGGATCTACTTTCCCGGGATGGGGTGGCCTCATGGAGACACCCTCACGACACTATATTCACTGGGTGGACTAAACTGCCAACACTGCAGTTGAAAGCCCAACGAAGACCAAGCTGGCATGTGAGTGGGAAGCAAGAAAATCAGACAGAAGGCAGATCTCATTCAGCAGGTAGGGGCCATTTTGTCCACTCCACATTGAGAGCCAGGTTAAGGGGAATAACCCTCTGCCATCTAGTTGATTCTTACTCAGGTCAAAATATTGATTCCACAAAGGGTATTCAAGCCTAGAGTTTCATGGGACCAGGGACTCATGGAGTCCCCTTTCCGGATCAGAGTGGCTGGGTGGTTACCACCGCCAACACGGCAGTTGTCAGTCCCATCCATGCAGATTGGGTCCATTCATGCACATCAGAAAATCATGCAAAACGAAGATCCTCATTCTGTACGTCTGTGTCACTGAACGCACTATCCGGAGAGCCAGGCAAGAAGGCCAGACCCAGGCCACCTAATTCCTTCTTACGCATTTCACCCTATTGACTCCCCATTGTTTTAAAGGATCGACATTCATGGGATCTGGTAGCCCGTTTGGGCCAAACCTCCCTGACTCTAGATACACTGGTTGAACCCCCAAGCGGGCACATGGCAGACCATCAGTGCCAAACAGGGACGTTCATGCACACCAGGAAATCAGGGAGAATGCAGAACCTGATTCAGTAGGGCTGGGCCCATTCCTGCTCTCAGTCTGGAGAGCCAAGCAATATGGAGAAAGCCGTTGACAGGTTGTCGGTTCTGACTCATTCCAAGCTATTGTTCCCACATAGAGCGTTCAAGTCCTGAACTTTCAAGCATGCAATCTCAAGGAGCTTACGTTCATGACCACAGCTCATTGGTAAAATTGCCAACAGGGATTTTGCCCGCACAATCAATGCAGAGCAGGCTCTTTCATGTGCACTAGTAATACCTTGCAGAATGCTGATCCGGATTCAGTAGGGTTGGGCCATTTCCTGGACTCCTTCTTGAGGGTCCTGCCACAGGGACAAAACCACTGCCCCCCCTAGCTAATTCTGACCAATTTCAACCAATAGATCCCACATAGAGCTTTCAAAGCTAGAACTTTCGTGGGAGCAAGTAGCCGCATGGAGACGATACGACTACCAGAGCGGCTGGTTGGCTTGAAGTGCCAACACGGCATTTGGCAGCCTCATCACTGTCTATCAGGCATGTTCATGTCCACCAGGAAAAGCAAGCAAAATACAGAGCCTGAATCAGTACGTCTTGGCCATTTCCTACACTCCTACTTGAGAGCCACCCACCAGGGATAAACCCACTGCCACCTAGGTGATTCTGATTCATTTCAAACTATTGATCCCACAGAGAGTGCTCACGGGTTGACTGCATGGGAGCAGGGTGCCTCATGGAGGCCATTTTCCCAAACAAAGTGGCTGGTTGTTTTGAACTGCCAACATAGCAGTTGTCAATCAAGTCAAAGCCGAGCAGACAAGTTCATGCCCACCAAGAATATCATGCAGCATGCAGATCCTGATTCAGTAAGTCTGGCACAGTCGGGTCCACAGTTCTCTTTTCCAAACATGGACATTGTCTGCCTCACCTCCACACTGCTTGTCCAGCTTCACATTCTTCACTCATTCACCACTCACTCACTCACCCACCCCCTGTACTCAGAACCACTGGTCTACTTAACATTTGTGGTAGGAAGCCTTGGCATGGCCCCCAGGGATTCCCAGGTCCGGAGAGACAGAGCAGTATGCAATCCTCTTCCCTTGGGTTTAGAATGGACCAGAGGACTGGATGCTAACACGTAGAACTGCACAAAGGAAACAGCACACGCATTGCCATGGGGACAACGCAAGACATCTTGACTGGCGGTCTTTGACTCTCTACCCTTGCTGGTCGGAAGGTCTGTTTTGTTGTCTCTGTGAAATGAGCTATAGTCTCCGTCGGTGCTCCCTCAAGAGGCTGGTGTGGCAAGGATTCCACTGGCGAGGATGCTGGCCCCAGCTTCTGCTGAAATGTAGAATTCTGCTGTCAAGAAAATAAGCTAGGTCCTTCCCAGTGGAGCCAGTACTTGAAAGCAGCATCCTAAGAGCCTCCGGGCTGCAGGTATCACGAATCATGGTCAGTATGACATAATGGAGTTCTGCTGATTGCCGGGGGCCACGTTACAAGTTCCTATAGGATAGCAGACAATCCCATGTCAACACCATGCAAAGCCTCAATGACTCTAACAGGTATACTCTAACTGTCCATGGAGACCATATAGAGAAGGGGGAGAGGGGCTGAAAGGGAAAAACCAGGTTCACTTACAGCCTGTAACACTGGGGGTCATTTGTCAAGCAGCAGTGGCTAACTGATACACCTCTGACTAAACAAGGGTGAAATGACATCCCTACCTAACTTTCTGCCGCACTGACATCTAGCCATTCAAAGCTCAGCTGTCGCCACTTTTGCAGCATTAGTATATTCAACAACATTTGCAGAATGCCCCGTGTCCCAGTCACAGTGTTAAGCACGAGGCCTAAACTCAACAGGGACCATCTCAAACTCCCGAAAGGCTTGCAATTCTTAGCCCTGTTGCTTAGTTCCCCCCCCCCCATAAAAAGGGGGAGGGAACAAAGATACAGTTCCTGAAAGGATGTGTTTGGGTTTTTTTTGGAAAATGTTGTGGAAAATGCATACACTAGTCCACACTGTCCTGCCTGTACCATCCAGTAGCACCCATTATATTCTTTGAGTTGGGTCACCACTCTCACCCTCTTCTCAATGGTTCCCTCCCTATTGCCATAACCACACCCCTGTGCCAAACCTCCCCATTGAAGCATGCAAGTGCCTCTCTTAGGAATCATCCCATCCAGGAGGCTCTTTCAACCAGCCAAGGCTCAACACAAAAGCTGTCTCTAGGAATCTCTTTACACTCTTGTTTCAGTATACAAAGACTTCCAGAGATATTCTTAGTTCAATGTTGAAAACCTACCTGAGGAGCACAGCCATGCTTCATGTCTCCAGAAGAGCTGTCTGTGTGATTCTGAGATTCAGTTCAACATTTCTCCCCAGTCCATCAGGATTGGTTCCGGAGATCCCTAATTCCGTGTTCCCTGACAGAAGCCACGCACCATACAGTTCTTGTCTCCAAGTAATGAAGCCCTTGTTCATGGCACCCATTAGCGAGCCCTGCATTTATCAAAAGCGGTGTTTGAGTTCAGGAAACTGGGAAGAAAAAAAGAACAACCTCTGGTAAGATTTCCCACATAGTCATTCCTCTCACATTGCTACAGATTCATAAAAAGTCCCTGAGTCATGCACAGGCATCAAAGGAGCACTTGGTAGGTATGTAGAGGAATCTTTGTAGTGAACTGGGTTGCCTGTGTGCAAGGGCAGTAGATGGAAACAACCAGTCAATCCAAATGAGGAAATTGAGGCGTTCTGCACCCTTAAGGGATTTAAAGACTCAGAAATAAAAATGGGGCACTTCTACCCACTCCTGAATCAGAATCCGCTCAATGACGGCAGATTTTGGGGTGTGGCCCCATTGGGGGCCTGGTGTGCATTTCTCCAGGGAGGTGGGCACCGCCACTCAATGCCCAAAGATTCTGATTCTGTAGGCTTGCAGGGTGTACTGGCTGGACAACTGTCCTTGTGCCAGTTTGCTAACGAAAGGGGGTGAAGTGTGAGTCAACTCAGAGCTGCCCTGAGAGGAAGGCAGGAAGACCTACTTCCCTATACACTCCACAAACAAATACGAACCATTCACAGGGCTCGTCTCGACGTAAGAATAGAACTCTGCGCACTGTTTTCATCCCCGGTCGACACCATGCAAAACGTCAATGGTTCTGGCAGACAAACCATCCATCTGTCCACTAGAAATTATAGAGAAAGGGGAGAGGGCGATAAAGCATGCTTGCTTTCAGGCTGTTGTATTAGGAGTCATTTGTCGTGCAGCAGTGTGAAAGTGATACACCTCTGACTAAAGACGCAGAAAAAATTATTTGCCTTGATAACTACCTTCCTGCCGAATTGCCTCTTGCAAGATAAAGATCAGATACCGCCACATCCGAAGCATTAAAATGTTCACTAAGGTTTGCTGAATCACCCGTGCATCTCAAGAATGTTGTTCAACATGAGGGCTATACACCTACAAGGCTTGCATTCCTGTGCTCTTTAGGTCTGTCCCGCCCCCCCCCACACACCACACACACAAAAGGGACACAAAGATAAAATTGCCCAAAGGAAATGTTTTGTTGGAAAAAGTTGTGGAAAATACACACATCAGTTCAACCATGCATGCCTGTACCATTCTGTAGTGTCCTTTTCATTCTTTGGGTTGTGTCACCGTCCTCACCTGCTTCGGAATGGTTCCCTCTCTATTCCCATGACCTCACCTCCCCCTAAACCTCGCAATTGAAAATTTTAACTGGCTCTGCTAAGACTAATCCATATGGGGGCTCTTTCAAACAGCCCAGGCTCAACACAGAGACCTTCTTCAGAAATTAAACTCTTGTTTCAGTGTGCAAAAACACACCTACGGATATTCCTTGGTTCAAGGTTCAAAACTTACCTCAGAGCTGCACATCCATTCTTCATGAATCCACCAAAGCCGTGCACGGGATTCTGAATTGCAGTTCAGCATTGGTGTCCCACGTCCATCAGGATTCTGTGCAGGGCTCTCTGATTCTGCGATCCCAGACCATAGCCATGCATCATCCATTTCTTGTCTCCAAGGTAAAGCAGCCCTTCTACATGGAGACAATTTTCCAGGCATGCAGTGACCAAAAGCAATGGTTGACACCAGGAAAGTGGAAGAAAAATCAAGAACCACAAGCAGCTCCAATAGATCAAGTGGTGGGTACACTTCCCACGTCGTCATCTCTCTCCTTTTGCTGCAGACCCGTGAAAAGTCACCAAGCCATGCACAGCCATCGCCGGAGAGCCTGGTGCGAATGGAATGGAGCACTCGTAGCAGACTGGGTTCCCTCCGTGAAAGGGCAGTACTTGGAAACAACTAGTGGCCCCGGAAGACAATGGGGAGGCCCTCCACTCTCTTCAGAGAGTTACCGTCTCAGATTTTAAAATGAGCCAATTTTACTCACTCCTGAATCAGAATCCACTCTGTGAAAGCAAATTTGGGGGTTTGGCCCCATGAGTGGGCCTGGCAGGCATGTCTGCAGTGAGCTGGGCACCACACCTCGACCCTCAATGCTTCTGCTCCAGTAGGATTGCAGATCCTCCCAGCTGGTAGCGCGGTCCCCCGGGCTGGCTTGTTAACGAAAAGATGGGAAGTTTCAGTCCATGCCGACGCACCCGGGGAGGAAGTCTCGAGGACCTACTTCCCCAATAGGCTACAAACAAATATCAGCCGTGCACATCGCTAGCCCGGTTTGAGAAAAGACCTGCTGCACAGGGTTTCCTGGCTGTCATCATCACGGAATAAAGGCCAGGCCTGTCTCCCATGAAGCCATGGACCGGGTGGGTTTTCAGGTCCAATCCTTTGTCAGGTCCTCTGATGCACACCCTTTCGGATGCTCAGGGACTGGAGTCTAACAGGTAGACCTCCACAAAGGAGATGGCACACCCTTCGGCATGACTTTTTTGTAACAGACGTTGACTGACGGTCTTGGATTCTCCACTGGTTAGAAGCTCTGTGAAGGGAGATGCGGTCTCCGTCGGGGCTCACTGAAGGGGCTGGCATGGCAAGGATTTGACTAGTGAAGCTGCTGCACTGAGCTCCTTTTCAAATGTAAAACCATGTCCAACATCAGGCAAACAATGGAGGGTCCTTCCCAATGGATCCAGTATTTAAAGGCATCATTCCTAAGAGACTCTAAGCTGCAGGTAGCCAGAGTCCCCGCGAGTGTGACGTAAGGAAGGTGTGCTGATTCCGGGAGACCGTGTCATCAGGCCTGGGGGATTGCAATCCAAGATCATCCCCGTGCAAAGCCTCAAATCCTCTCCCAGGGGCACCATCCATCTGTCCAGGAGACAATATAGAGAAAAGGGAGAGAGTGAGGGGGTAGGGAGGTGGAACATGCTTTCAGGCTGTTGCTTTGGGAGTCCTTTGTTGTGCAGCAGTGGGTTACTGAAACATGTCTGACCAAACAGTGTCAACTGACTTGCCTAGATAACTACCTTCCTGCCCATGGTCTCCTGCAAGGCAGAGATCAGGTGCTGCCATTTCCACAGCATGTATATAATCAGCAATGTTTGCTGAATGCCCGCTGGGTCCTAGGAACGGAGTTAACCACGAGGGCTAAACACCATGTGTACCATCTCAACCTCCCCCAGGACTCCCATTCTTGTTCTCTGTTGGTCAGTGCCCGCCCCCCCGCGCACCCCCAAAAGGGACACTAAGATACAATTTCTTAAAGAAAAGGTGTTGTTGGAAAACACACACCAGTTTACCCACTCCTACCTGTACTATTCAGTAGCATATTTTTCATACTTTCAGTTGGCTCACCACCCTCAGCATCTTCTGAATGATTCCCTCTCCATTCCCATCTCCTCCTCTGCACCAAAACCTCTGCATAGAACCTTCCCAGGGGCTGTCCCAGGACTCATCACCTACAGGGACTCTTTGGATAAGCCAAGACTCAATGCAATGATCTCCTTTAGAAATGTAGTTAAACTCTGGGTCCAGTGTATGAGAAGACTTCCAAGGATATTCCTTGGCTCAAGGTTGAAAACTCACCTCAGAGGTGCATGCCATTCCTCCTGTCTCCAGAAGAGCGGTCCATGAGACTCTGAAACGCAGTTCAGCATTTCTCTCATGTCGATCAGGATTCTGTGAGGGGATCTCTGACTTCGTGTTCCCTGACTGTAGGCATTCACCGTCCAGTTCTTCTTGTCCCCAAATAAAACAAGCCTTTGTCCATGGGGTCCATTAGCCAGGCACACCATGATCACAAGTGATGTTTGACACCAGAGAAGTCGCAAGGGGAGGGGGTACCCCAAACTACATGTTGATCAAGCGGTGAGAAACAGTTCCCACATAGTCATGTTTCTCCATTTGCAACAGACTTGTGAGAAGTCCTTAAGCTGTGCACAGGCACCTGAAGTTCCCGCTGGGATTGTAGAGGAGCCTTAGTAGCTGACTGGGTTACCTGTGTGCAAGGGCATTACTTGTCCCAAAAGGACAAAGACGAGGCTTTGCACTCCCTTGAGAGAGGTGCAGTCGACATTTATACAGTGAGTGTTGCCAAGGCCCTGCCCAGAAATCCTATTTCCTTGGCAACAAAGACGACACTCAGATGAGAAACAGGATGTGCTGTGAAAGGGGCTTCAGCCAGGCTGTAGCCTTAAGTCAATTCTCATTACACACCAGAGGACACGCTCAGGGCAGCCATGTGGATGCTGAGTGCGTGCACAGGGATTTACCTGCAAATCAGCCATCTTAAGACACCAGAGGACACACTCAGAGCAGAAGCCACTTGTGAGCAAGCAGTGTGGGCAAGGTCTTAGGCAGAAGTCCTATCTTCCCAAACACCAATGCAAACTCTCAGGTAAGAAACCCTATCTGTGTAAGGAAGGTGGGTGAGGCTTCAGACTCAAGGCAACTCTCATGGGGAATGAGAGGACACGTACAGGGGAGAATGCACATGTGTGCAAGGAGTGTGAGTATGGCTGTAGACAAAAGTCAATCTTCACCATACACCAATGTATACACTCAGGGGAGAAGCCATATTTGTTTGTGTGTGTGTGTGTGTGTGTGTGTGTGTGAGCGAGAGAGAGAGAGAGAGAGAGAGAGAGAGAGAGAGAGAGAGAGAGAGAGAGTCTCAGAAATAAAATGGCGCAACTGTACCCTCTCCCGGATCAGAACCCACTCAGTGACAGCACATTTGGGGGTGCTGTCACCACTGAGGGAGCAGGTATTCATTTCCCTTGGGAGCTGGCACCGCCACTTCACGGATTCAGTTGACCTGCATCATGTCCAGGTGTGTAGAACAGTCCTAGAGCTGTGTTGCTAATGAAAAGGTTGGAAGTTTCAGGCCACTCAGAGACACCATGCGGGGGAAGGCATGAGGACCTACTTTCCAAATAGCCACAAATAAATGGGACCCGTGCACACTGCTAGGCACATATTCAGAACAGAACTGCTGCACAGGATTTCCTGGCTGTCATCTTCACGGAATCAAGGCCAGGCCATTCTTCCATGAAGCCATGGGTTGGATGGGTCTGCACGTCCAGTCATTTGTCAAGTTGTCTGATGCAAACCATTTGGGGTTCTCGGGGACACGGTGGAGATACGGAGCACCTTAACTTGGTGAAGAGGAGGTGATCTGGGGATACGGAGAACACTGAAGTGTCTCCTTGACCAGAGCCCATCTTTTTGAATTTTTAAATACCACCTACCGCTCTGACAGGGAGCCATGGAGGGCTATACACTGCACATCACAAGACAGGCACTTGGAAAAGAATGTCTGATAAGAAATTGAAAGACGACTCATTCTGCTCCCATGAAGATTGACATCCCCAGAAACCCAAGATGCCATTCTCCCTGATCCTGTGGGGACACTGACACTGACTCAGTATCCACTGAGGGCTGGAGAAGTGGGATGGCATGAGGTAGATGTCCCAGGCCTGGAGTCAACATTGCTCCAGGGAGTTGGACACTGCTCAACAAAGTCCCTCACGGCATTCCAAGGCACAGGGAAGCAAGGACGCAGCAATACTGGTGAGGTGGCTGAAGCCACAGCCTGTAAATCCCCCAACTCATGGATCAGAACGCATCTGAAGGTACATGGCGGAGAAAATTAGTCAGCTCTGAGCTCTTCCGCCCCTGCATTCACTTTATTTCTTGGGCAACCTTCTCCCCGGGGTGATTTCCCCCCACTCCACCTTGAGACACACACAATGGGGCCAAAGCCCTGACAGCTTGTTGATACTCACTCATTACAAAGTATCAATCCCACATAGAGCTTTCTAGGATCTACTTTCATGGGAGCAGGTAGCCTCATATTGGCTCCGTCCTGACTACCGATTCGCTGGTTGCTCTGAACTGCCAACGCGGCAGTTGGCAGCCTAATCAAAGTCGCTCAGGCACGTTCCTCAGGACCGAGCAGCTTGTAGACACTGATACACTAGGACTGAGTCACTTCCCGCACTCTGCCTTGAGAACAAGCAACAGGACCCAACGGACTCCAATCCAGTAGATTCTGACTGACTTCAACCTACTGATCCCACAGAAGAGCATTCAAGGCTAGACCTTCATGGGACCAGGGAAATTCATGGAGCCCAAACTCCCGACCAGAGTGGCTGTTTGGTTTCAACTGTGAAGATGGCCGTTGTTAGCCCAATCAATGCCGAGCATGCACATTTGTTTGCTCCAGGAAACTCAAGCAGAATGCAGATCCTGAACCAGTAGGTTTGGACCGTTATCTGAACTCCATCTAGAGAGTCTCCCACTGGGCCAAACCCACAGTACTTCGTCAATTCTGACTCATTTCAAAATATTGATCCCACAAAGGGCTGTCAAGGATCTACTTTCCCGGGATGGGGTGGCCTCATGGAGACACCCTCACGACACTATATTCACTGGGTGGACTAAACTGCCAACACTGCAGTTGAAAGCCCAACGAAGACCAAGCTGGCATGTGAGTGGGAAGCAAGAAAATCAGACAGAAGGCAGATCTCATTCAGCAGGTAGGGGCCATTTTGTCCACTCCACATTGAGAGCCAGGTTAAGGGGAATAACCCTCTGCCATCTAGTTGATTCTTACTCAGGTCAAAATATTGATTCCACAAAGGGTATTCAAGCCTAGAGTTTCATGGGACCAGGGACTCATGGAGTCCCCTTTCCGGATCAGAGTGGCTGGGTGGTTACCACCGCCAACACGGCAGTTGTCAGTCCCATCCATGCAGATTGGGTCCATTCATGCACATCAGAAAATCATGCAAAACGAAGATCCTCATTCTGTACGTCTGTGTCACTGAACGCACTATCCGGAGAGCCAGGCAAGAAGGCCAGACCCAGGCCACCTAATTCCTTCTTACGCATTTCACCCTATTGACTCCCCATTGTTTTAAAGGATCGACATTCATGGGATCTGGTAGCCCGTTTGGGCCAAACCTCCCTGACTCTAGATACACTGGTTGAACCCCCAAGCGGGCACATGGCAGACCATCAGTGCCAAACAGGGACGTTCATGCACACCAGGAAATCAGGGAGAATGCAGAACCTGATTCAGTAGGGCTGGGCCCATTCCTGCTCTCAGTCTGGAGAGCCAAGCAATATGGAGAAAGCCGTTGACAGGTTGTCGGTTCTGACTCATTCCAAGCTATTGTTCCCACATAGAGCGTTCAAGTCCTGAACTTTCAAGCATGCAATCTCAAGGAGCTTACGTTCATGACCACAGCTCATTGGTAAAATTGCCAACAGGGATTTTGCCCGCACAATCAATGCAGAGCAGGCTCTTTCATGTGCACTAGTAATACCTTGCAGAATGCTGATCCGGATTCAGTAGGGTTGGGCCATTTCCTGGACTCCTTCTTGAGGGTCCTGCCACAGGGACAAAACCACTGCCCCCCCTAGCTAATTCTGACCAATTTCAACCAATAGATCCCACATAGAGCTTTCAAAGCTAGAACTTTCGTGGGAGCAAGTAGCCGCATGGAGACGATACGACTACCAGAGCGGCTGGTTGGCTTGAAGTGCCAACACGGCATTTGGCAGCCTCATCACTGTCTATCAGGCATGTTCATGTCCACCAGGAAAAGCAAGCAAAATACAGAGCCTGAATCAGTACGTCTTGGCCATTTCCTACACTCCTACTTGAGAGCCACCCACCAGGGATAAACCCACTGCCACCTAGGTGATTCTGATTCATTTCAAACTATTGATCCCACAGAGAGTGCTCACGGGTTGACTGCATGGGAGCAGGGTGCCTCATGGAGGCCATTTTCCCAAACAAAGTGGCTGGTTGTTTTGAACTGCCAACATAGCAGTTGTCAATCAAGTCAAAGCCGAGCAGACAAGTTCATGCCCACCAAGAATATCATGCAGCATGCAGATCCTGATTCAGTAAGTCTGGCACAGTCGGGTCCACAGTTCTCTTTTCCAAACATGGACATTGTCTGCCTCACCTCCACACTGCTTGTCCAGCTTCACATTCTTCACTCATTCACCACTCACTCACTCACCCACCCCCTGTACTCAGAACCACTGGTCTACTTAACATTTGTGGTAGGAAGCCTTGGCATGGCCCCCAGGGATTCCCAGGTCCGGAGAGACAGAGCAGTATGCAATCCTCTTCCCTTGGGTTTAGAATGGACCAGAGGACTGGATGCTAACACGTAGAACTGCACAAAGGAAACAGCACACGCATTGCCATGGGGACAACGCAAGACATCTTGACTGGCGGTCTTTGACTCTCTACCCTTGCTGGTCGGAAGGTCTGTTTTGTTGTCTCTGTGAAATGAGCTATAGTCTCCGTCGGTGCTCCCTCAAGAGGCTGGTGTGGCAAGGATTCCACTGGCGAGGATGCTGGCCCCAGCTTCTGCTGAAATGTAGAATTCTGCTGTCAAGAAAATAAGCTAGGTCCTTCCCAGTGGAGCCAGTACTTGAAAGCAGCATCCTAAGAGCCTCCGGGCTGCAGGTATCACGAATCATGGTCAGTATGACATAATGGAGTTCTGCTGATTGCCGGGGGCCACGTTACAAGTTCCTATAGGATAGCAGACAATCCCATGTCAACACCATGCAAAGCCTCAATGACTCTAACAGGTATACTCTAACTGTCCATGGAGACCATATAGAGAAGGGGGAGAGGGGCTGAAAGGGAAAAACCAGGTTCACTTACAGCCTGTAACACTGGGGGTCATTTGTCAAGCAGCAGTGGCTAACTGATACACCTCTGACTAAACAAGGGTGAAATGACATCCCTACCTAACTTTCTGCCGCACTGACATCTAGCCATTCAAAGCTCAGCTGTCGCCACTTTTGCAGCATTAGTATATTCAACAACATTTGCAGAATGCCCCGTGTCCCAGTCACAGTGTTAAGCACGAGGCCTAAACTCAACAGGGACCATCTCAAACTCCCGAAAGGCTTGCAATTCTTAGCCCTGTTGCTTAGTTCCCCCCCCCATAAAAAGGGGGAGGGAACAAAGATACAGTTCCTGAAAGGATGTGTTTGGGTTTTTTTTTGGAAAATGTTGTGGAAAATGCATACACTAGTCCACACTGTCCTGCCTGTACCATCCAGTAGCACCCATTATATTCTTTGAGTTGGGTCACCACTCTCACCCTCTTCTCAATGGTTCCCTCCCTATTGCCATAACCACACCCCTGTGCCAAACCTCCCCATTGAAGCATGCAAGTGCCTCTCTTAGGAATCATCCCATCCAGGAGGCTCTTTCAACCAGCCAAGGCTCAACACAAAAGCTGTCTCTAGGAATCTCTTTACACTCTTGTTTCAGTATACAAAGACTTCCAGAGATATTCTTAGTTCAATGTTGAAAACCTACCTGAGGAGCACAGCCATGCTTCATGTCTCCAGAAGAGCTGTCTGTGTGATTCTGAGATTCAGTTCAACATTTCTCCCCAGTCCATCAGGATTGGTTCCGGAGATCCCTAATTCCGTGTTCCCTGACAGAAGCCACGCACCATACAGTTCTTGTCTCCAAGTAATGAAGCCCTTGTTCATGGCACCCATTAGCGAGCCCTGCATTTATCAAAAGCGGTGTTTGAGTTCAAGAAACTGGGAAGAAAAAAAGAACAACCTCTGGTAAGATTTCCCACATAGTCATTCCTCTCACATTGCTACAGATTCATAAAAAGTCCCTGAGTCATGCACAGGCATCAAAGGAGCACTTGGTAGGTATGTAGAGGAATCTTTGTAGTGAACTGGGTTGCCTGTGTGCAAGGGCAGTAGATGGAAACAACCAGTCAATCCAAATGAGGAAATTGAGGCGTTCTGCACCCTTAAGGGATTTAAAGACTCAGAAATAAAAATGGGGCACTTCTACCCACTCCTGAATCAGAATCCGCTCAATGACGGCAGATTTTGGGGTGTGGCCCCATTGGGGGCCTGGTGTGCATTTCTCCAGGGAGGTGGGCACCGCCACTCAATGCCCAAAGATTCTGATTCTGTAGGCTTGCAGGGTGTACTGGCTGGACAACTGTCCTTGTGCCAGTTTGCTAACGAAAGGGGGTGAAGTGTGAGTCAACTCAGAGCTGCCCTGAGAGGAAGGCAGGAAGACCTACTTCCCTATACACTCCACAAACAAATACGAACCATTCACAGGGCTCGTCTCGACGTAAGAATAGAACTCTGCGCACTGTTTTCATCCCCGGTCGACACCATGCAAAACGTCAATGGTTCTGGCAGACAAACCATCCATCTGTCCACTAGAAATTATAGAGAAAGGGGAGAGGGCGATAAAGCATGCTTGCTTTCAGGCTGTTGTATTAGGAGTCATTTGTCGTGCAGCAGTGTGAAAGTGATACACCTCTGACTAAAGACGCAGAAAAAATTATTTGCCTTGATAACTACCTTCCTGCCGAATTGCCTCTTGCAAGATAAAGATCAGATACCGCCACATCCGAAGCATTAAAATGTTCACTAAGGTTTGCTGAATCACCCGTGCATCTCAAGAATGTTGTTCAACATGAGGGCTATACACCTACAAGGCTTGCATTCCTGTGCTCTTTAGGTCTGTCCCGCCCCCCCCACACACCACACACACAAAAGGGACACAAAGATAAAATTGCCCAAAGGAAATGTTTTGTTGGAAAAAGTTGTGGAAAATACACACATCAGTTCAACCATGCATGCCTGTACCATTCTGTAGTGTCCTTTTCATTCTTTGGGTTGTGTCACCGTCCTCACCTGCTTCGGAATGGTTCCCTCTCTATTCCCATGACCTCACCTCCCCCTAAACCTCGCAATTGAAAATTTTAACTGGCTCTGCTAAGACTAATCCATATGGGGGCTCTTTCAAACAGCCCAGGCTCAACACAGAGACCTTCTTCAGAAATTAAACTCTTGTTTCAGTGTGCAAAAACACACCTACGGATATTCCTTGGTTCAAGGTTCAAAACTTACCTCAGAGCTGCACATCCATTCTTCATGAATCCACCAAAGCCGTGCACGGGATTCTGAATTGCAGTTCAGCATTGGTGTCCCACGTCCATCAGGATTCTGTGCAGGGCTCTCTGATTCTGCGATCCCAGACCATAGCCATGCATCATCCATTTCTTGTCTCCAAGGTAAAGCAGCCCTTCTACATGGAGACAATTTTCCAGGCATGCAGTGACCAAAAGCAATGGTTGACACCAGGAAAGTGGAAGAAAAATCAAGAACCACAAGCAGCTCCAATAGATCAAGTGGTGGGTACACTTCCCACGTCGTCATCTCTCTCCTTTTGCTGCAGACCCGTGAAAAGTCACCAAGCCATGCACAGCCATCGCCGGAGAGCCTGGTGCGAATGGAATGGAGCACTCGTAGCAGACTGGGTTCCCTCCGTGAAAGGGCAGTACTTGGAAACAACTAGTGGCCCCGGAAGACAATGGGGAGGCCCTCCACTCTCTTCAGAGAGTTACCGTCTCAGATTTTAAAATGAGCCAATTTTACTCACTCCTGAATCAGAATCCACTCTGTGAAAGCAAATTTGGGGGTTTGGCCCCATCAGTGGGCCTGGCAGGCATGTCTGCAGTGAGCTGGGCACCACACCTCGACCCTCAATGCTTCTGCTCCAGTAGGATTGCAGATCCTCCCAGCTGGTAGCGCGGTCCCCGGGCTGGCTTGTTAACGAAAAGATGGGAAGTTTCAGTCCATGCCGACGCACCCGGGGAGGAAGTCTCGAGGACCTACTTCCCCAATAGGCTACAAACAAATATCAGCCGTGCACATCGCTAGCCCGGTTTGAGAAAAGACCTGCTGCACAGGGTTTCCTGGCTGTCATCATCACGGAATAAAGGCCAGGCCTGTCTCCCATGAAGCCATGGACCGGGTGGGTTTTCAGGTCCAATCCTTTGTCAGGTCCTCTGATGCACACCCTTTCGGATGCTCAGGGACTGGAGTCTAACAGGTCGACCTCCACAAAGGAGATGGCACACCCTTCGGCATGACTTTTTTTGTAACAGACGTTGACTGACAGTCTTGGATTCTCCACTGGTTAGAAGCTCTGTGAAGGGAGATGCGGTCTCCGTCGGGGCTCACTGAAGGGGCTGGCATGGCAAGGATTTGACTAGTGAAGCTGCTGCACTGAGCTCCTTTTCAAATGTAAAACCATGTCCAACATCAGGCAAACAATGGAGGGTCCTTCCCAATGGATCCAGTATTTAAAGGCATCATTCCTAAGAGACTCTAAGCTGCAGGTAGCCAGAGTCCCCGCGAGTGTGACGTAAGGAAGGTGTGCTGATTCCGGGAGACCGTGTCATCAGGCCTGGGGGATTGCAATCCAAGAGCATCCCCGTGCAAAGCCTCAAATCCTCTCCCAGGGGCACCATCCATCTGTCCAGGAGACAATATAGAGAAAAGGGAGAGAGTGAGGGGGTAGGGAGGTGGAACATGCTTTCAGGCTGTTGCTTTGGGAGTCCTTTGTTGTGCAGCAGTGGGTTACTGAAACATGTCTGACCAAACAGTGTCAACTGACTTGCCTAGATAACTACCTTCCTGCCCATGGTCTCCTGCAAGGCAGAGATCAGGTGCTGCCATTTCCACAGCATGTATATAATCAGCAATGTTTGCTGAATGCCCGCTGGGTCCTAGGAACGGAGTTAACCACGAGGGCTAAACACCATGGGTACCATCTCAACCTCCCCCAGGACTCCCATTCTTGTTCTCTGTTGGTCAGTGCCCGCCCCCCCACCGCGCACCCCCAAAAGGGACACTAAGATACAATTTCTTAAAGAAAAGGTGTTGTTGGAAAACACACACCAGTTTACCCACTCCTACCTGTACTATTCAGTAGCATATTTTTCATACTTTCAGTTGGCTCACCACCCTCAGCATCTTCTGAATGATTCCCTCTCCATTCCCATCTCCTCCTCTGCACCAAAACCTCTGCATAGAACCTTCCCAGGGGCTGTCCCAGGACTCATCACCTACAGGGACTCTTTGGATAAGCCAAGACTCAATGCAATGATCTCCTTTAGAAATGTAGTTAAACTCTGGGTCCAGTGTATGAGAAGACTTCCAAGGATATTCCTTGGCTCAAGGTTGAAAACTCACCTCAGAGGTGCATGCCATTCCTCCTGTCTCCAGAAGAGCGGTCCATGAGACTCTGAAACGCAGTTCAGCATTTCTCTCATGTCGATCAGGATTCTGTGAGGGGATCTCTGACTTCGTGTTCCCTGACTGTAGGCATTCACCGTCCAGTTCTTCTTGTCCCCAAATAAAACAAGCCTTTGTCCATGGGGTCCATTAGCCAGGCACACCATGATCACAAGTGATGTTTGACACCAGAGAAGTCGCAAGGGGAGGGGGTACCCCAAACTACATGTTGATCAAGCGGTGAGAAACAGTTCCCACATAGTCATGTTTCTCCATTTGCAACAGACTTGTGAGAAGTCCTTAAGCTGTGCACAGGCACCTGAAGTTCCCGCTGGGATTGTAGAGGAGCCTTAGTAGCTGACTGGGTTACCTGTGTGCAAGGGCATTACTTGTCCCAAAAGGACAAAGACGAGGCTTTGCACTCCCTTGAGAGAGGTGCAGTCGACATTTATACAGTGAGTGTTGCCAAGGCCCTGCCCAGAAATCCTATTTCCTTGGCAACAAAGACGACACTCAGATGAGAAACGGGATGTGCTGTGAAAGGGGCTTCAGCCAGGCTGTAGCCTTAAGTCAATTCTCATTACACACCAGAGGACACGCTCAGGGCAGCCATGTGGATGCTGAGTGCGTGCACAGGGATTTACCTGCAAATCAGCCATCTTAAGACACCAGAGGACACACTCAGAGCAGAAGCCACTTGTGAGCAAGCAGTGTGGGCAAGGTCTTAGGCAGAAGTCCTATCTTCCCAAACACCAATGCAAACTCTCAGGTAAGAAACCCTATCTGTGTAAGGAAGGTGGGTGAGGCTTCAGACTCAAGGCAACTCTCATGGGGAATGAGAGGACACGTACAGGGGAGAATGCACATGTGTGCAAGGAGTGTGAGTATGGCTGTAGACAAAAGTCAATCTTCACCATACACCAATGTATACACTCAGGGGAGAAGCCATATTTGTTTGTGTGTGTGTGTGTGTGTGTGTGTGCGAGAGAGAGAGAGAAAGAGAGAGAGAGAGAGAGAGAGAGAGAGAGAGAGAGAGAGAGAGACTCAGAAATAAAATGGCGCAACTGTACCCTCTCCCGGATCAGAACCCACTCAGTGACAGCACATTTGGGGGTGCTGTCACCACTGAGGGAGCAGGTATTCATTTCCCTTGGGAGCTGGCACCGCCACTTCACGGATTCAGTTGACCTGCATCATGTCCAGGTGTGTAGAACAGTCCTAGAGCTGTGTTGCTAATGAAAAGGTTGGAAGTTTCAGGCCACTCAGAGACACCATGCGGGGGAAGGCATGAGGACCTACTTTCCAAATAGCCACAAATAAATGGGACCCGTGCACACTGCTAGGCACATATTCAGAACAGAACTGCTGCACAGGATTTCCTGGCTGTCATCTTCACGGAATCAAGGCCAGGCCATTCTTCCATGAAGCCATGGGTTGGATGGGTCTGCACGTCCAGTCATTTGTCAAGTTGTCTGATGCAAACCATTTGGGGTTCTCGGGGACACGGTGGAGATACGGAGCACCTTAACTTGGTGAAGAGGAGGTGATCTGGGGATACGGAGAACACTGAAGTGTCTCCTTGACCAGAGCCCATCTTTTTGAATTTTTAAATACCACCTACCGCTCTGACAGGGAGCCATGGAGGGCTATACACTGCACATCACAAGACAGGCACTTGGAAAAGAATGTCTGATAAGAAATTGAAAGACGACTCATTCTGCTCCCATGAAGATTGACATCCCCAGAAACCCAAGATGCCATTCTCCCTGATCCTGTGGGGACACTGACACTGACTCAGTATCCACTGAGGGCTGGAGAAGTGGGATGGCATGAGGTAGATGTCCCAGGCCTGGAGTCAACATTGCTCCAGGGAGTTGGACACTGCTCAACAAAGTCCCTCACGGCATTCCAAGGCACAGGGAAGCAAGGACGCAGCAATACTGGTGAGGTGGCTGAAGCCACAGCCTGTAAATCCCCCAACTCATGGATCAGAACGCATCTGAAGGTACATGGCGGAGAAAATTAGTCAGCTCTGAGCTCTTCCGCCCCTGCATTCACTTTATTTCTTGGGCAACCTTCTCCCCGGGGTGATTTCCCCCCACTCCACCTTGAGACACACACAATGGGGCCAAAGCCCTGACAGCTTGTTGATACTCACTCATTACAAAGTATCAATCCCACATAGAGCTTTCTAGGATCTACTTTCATGGGAGCAGGTAGCCTCATATTGGCTCCGTCCTGACTACCGATTCGCTGGTTGCTCTGAACTGCCAACGCGGCAGTTGGCAGCCTAATCAAAGTCGCTCAGGCACGTTCCTCAGGACCGAGCAGCTTGTAGACACTGATACACTAGGACTGAGTCACTTCCCGCACTCTGCCTTGAGAACAAGCAACAGGACCCAACGGACTCCAATCCAGTAGATTCTGACTGACTTCAACCTACTGATCCCACAGAAGAGCATTCAAGGCTAGACCTTCATGGGACCAGGGAAATTCATGGAGCCCAAACTCCCGACCAGAGTGGCTGTTTGGTTTCAACTGTGAAGATGGCCGTTGTTAGCCCAATCAATGCCGAGCATGCACATTTGTTTGCTCCAGGAAACTCAAGCAGAATGCAGATCCTGAACCAGTAGGTTTGGACCGTTATCTGAACTCCATCTAGAGAGTCTCCCACTGGGCCAAACCCACAGTACTTCGTCAATTCTGACTCATTTCAAAATATTGATCCCACAAAGGGCTGTCAAGGATCTACTTTCCCGGGATGGGGTGGCCTCATGGAGACACCCTCACGACACTATATTCACTGGGTGGACTAAACTGCCAACACTGCAGTTGAAAGCCCAACGAAGACCAAGCTGGCATGTGAGTGGGAAGCAAGAAAATCAGACAGAAGGCAGATCTCATTCAGCAGGTAGGGGCCATTTTGTCCACTCCACATTGAGAGCCAGGTTAAGGGGAATAACCCTCTGCCATCTAGTTGATTCTTACTCAGGTCAAAATATTGATTCCACAAAGGGTATTCAAGCCTAGAGTTTCATGGGACCAGGGACTCATGGAGTCCCCTTTCCGGATCAGAGTGGCTGGGTGGTTACCACCGCCAACACGGCAGTTGTCAGTCCCATCCATGCAGATTGGGTCCATTCATGCACATCAGAAAATCATGCAAAACGAAGATCCTCATTCTGTACGTCTGTGTCACTGAACGCACTATCCGGAGAGCCAGGCAAGAAGGCCAGACCCAGGCCACCTAATTCCTTCTTACGCATTTCACCCTATTGACTCCCCATTGTTTTAAAGGATCGACATTCATGGGATCTGGTAGCCCGTTTGGGCCAAACCTCCCTGACTCTAGATACACTGGTTGAACCCCCAAGCGGGCACATGGCAGACCATCAGTGCCAAACAGGGACGTTCATGCACACCAGGAAATCAGGGAGAATGCAGAACCTGATTCAGTAGGGCTGGGCCCATTCCTGCTCTCAGTCTGGAGAGCCAAGCAATATGGAGAAAGCCGTTGACAGGTTGTCGGTTCTGACTCATTCCAAGCTATTGTTCCCACATAGAGCGTTCAAGTCCTGAACTTTCAAGCATGCAATCTCAAGGAGCTTACGTTCATGACCACAGCTCATTGGTAAAATTGCCAACAGGGATTTTGCCCGCACAATCAATGCAGAGCAGGCTCTTTCATGTGCACTAGTAATACCTTGCAGAATGCTGATCCGGATTCAGTAGGGTTGGGCTATTTCCTGGACTCCTTCTTGAGGGTCCTGCCACAGGGACAAAACCACTGCCCCCCCTAGCTAATTCTGACCAATTTCAACCAATAGATCCCACATAGAGCTTTCAAAGCTAGAACTTTCGTGGGAGCAAGTAGCCGCATGGAGACGATACGACTACCAGAGCGGCTGGTTGGCTTGAAGTGCCAACACGGCATTTGGCAGCCTCATCACTGTCTATCAGGCATGTTCATGTCCACCAGGAAAAGCAAGCAAAATACAGAGCCTGAATCAGTACGTCTTGGCCATTTCCTACACTCCTACTTGAGAGCCACCCACCAGGGATAAACCCACTGCCACCTAGGTGATTCTGATTCATTTCAAACTATTGATCCCACAGAGAGTGCTCACGGGTTGACTGCATGGGAGCAGGGTGCCTCATGGAGGCCATTTTCCCAAACAAAGTGGCTGGTTGTTTTGAACTGCCAACATAGCAGTTGTCAATCAAGTCAAAGCCGAGCAGACAAGTTCATGCCCACCAAGAATATCATGCAGCATGCAGATCCTGATTCAGTAAGTCTGGCACAGTCGGGTCCACAGTTCTCTTTTCCAAACATGGACATTGTCTGCCTCACCTCCACACTGCTTGTCCAGCTTCACATTCTTCACTCATTCACCACTCACTCACTCACCCACCCCCTGTACTCAGAACCACTGGTCTACTTAACATTTGTGGTAGGAAGCCTTGGCATGGCCCCCAGGGATTCCCAGGTCCGGAGAGACAGAGCAGTATGCAATCCTCTTCCCTTGGGTTTAGAATGGACCAGAGGACTGGATGCTAACACGTAGAACTGCACAAAGGAAACAGCACACGCATTGCCATGGGGACAACGCAAGACATCTTGACTGGCGGTCTTTGACTCTCTACCCTTGCTGGTCGGAAGGTCTGTTTTGTTGTCTCTGTGAAATGAGCTATAGTCTCCGTCGGTGCTCCCTCAAGAGGCTGGTGTGGCAAGGATTCCACTGGCGAGGATGCTGGCCCCAGCTTCTGCTGAAATGTAGAATTCTGCTGTCAAGAAAATAAGCTAGGTCCTTCCCAGTGGAGCCAGTACTTGAAAGCAGCATCCTAAGAGCCTCCGGGCTGCAGGTATCACGAATCATGGTCAGTATGACATAATGGAGTTCTGCTGATTGCCGGGGGCCACGTTACAAGTTCCTATAGGATAGCAGACAATCCCATGTCAACACCATGCAAAGCCTCAATGACTCTAACAGGTATACTCTAACTGTCCATGGAGACCATATAGAGAAGGGGGAGAGGGGCTGAAAGGGAAAAACCAGGTTCACTTACAGCCTGTAACACTGGGGGTCATTTGTCAAGCAGCAGTGGCTAACTGATACACCTCTGACTAAACAAGGGTGAAATGACATCCCTACCTAACTTTCTGCCGCACTGACATCTAGCCATTCAAAGCTCAGCTGTCGCCACTTTTGCAGCATTAGTATATTCAACAACATTTGCAGAATGCCCCGTGTCCCAGTCACAGTGTTAAGCACGAGGCCTAAACTCAACAGGGACCATCTCTACCTCCCGCAAAGTTGCATTACTCTGGCTTTTGCTGAGTTTCCCAAAAAAAGGAGTGGAGGAAGCACAAACATACAGTTCCGAAAGGATAGTTTTTTTTGGAAAATGTTGTGGAAAATGCATACACTAGTCCACACTGTCCTGCCTGTACCATCCAGTAGCACCCATTATACTCTGAGTAGCACCCATTATATTTTTTTGTATAGCACCCATTCCACCACTCTCATCCTCTTCTCAATGGTTCCCTCCCTATTCCCATAACCACACCCCTGTGCCAAACCTCCCCATTGAAGCATGCAAGTGTCTGTGCTAGGAATCATCCCATCTGGGAGGCTCTTTCAACAGCCAAGGCTCAAATCACCAAGGTTCTCTAGGAATCTCGTCATACTCTGGTTTCAGTTTATAAAGACTTCCAGGGATATTCTGAGTTCAATGTTCAAAACTCACCTCAGAGCAGCACAGCCATGCTTCCTGTCTCCAGAAGAGCTGTCCGTGTGAATCTGGGATTCAGTTCAGCATTCCTCCCATGTCCACCAGGATTGTTTCCGGAGAGCTCAAATTCTGTGTTCCCTGACAGTAGCCACGCACCATCTAGTTCTTGTCGCCAAGTAAAGAAGCCCTCGTTCATGGGATCCATTAGCCATCCCTGCATTGATCAAATGCGGTGTTTGACATCAGTAAAGTGGGAAGGAAAAAAACAACAACCTATAGATGAAGCGGTGGGGATGATTTCCCACATAGTCATTTCTCTCATATTGCTACAGATTCCTAAAAAGTCCATGAGTCACGCACAGGCATCGAAGGAGCACTTGGTGGGTATGTTGAGGAGTCTGTAGTGAACTCGGTTGCCTGTGTGCAACGGCAGTAGTTGGAAACAACCAGTCGCCCCGAAGGAGGAAATTGAGGTGTTCTGCTCTCTTAAGGGAGCTAAAGTCTCAGAAATAAAAATGGGGCATTTCTACCCACTCCTGAATCAGAATCCGCTCAATGACGGCAGATTTGGGGTGTGGCCCCATTGAGGGTGGTGTGCATTTCTCCAGGGAGGTGAGCACCGCCGCTCAAGGCCCAGAGATTCTGAATTAGTAGGCTGGCAGTGTGTACTGGCTGGCACAACTGTCCTTGTGTAAGTTTTCTAAGGATACGGTTATAAGTTTGAGTCCACTCAGAGTAGCCTTGGGAGGAAGGCAGGAAGACCTACTTCCCAATATACTCCACAAAGAAATACGAGCTATGCACAGGGCTAGCCATGTCATGAGAGAACTCTGCACACAGGTTTCATCCCTGGTCGACCCCATGCAAATGATCAAGGGCTCTGGCAGCGGTTCCATCCATCTGACCAAGAGATAATAGAGAAAGGGGGGAGAGAGAGAGAGAGGGGACGATAAAGCATGCTTGCTTTCAGCCCATTGTATTGGGAGTCATTTGTCGTGTAGCAGTGTGTAATTGATACACCTCTGACTAAACAGGTGATAAAATGAGTGGCCTACATAACTACAACTAGCTTCCTGCCTAATTCCCTCTTACAAGGTAAAGCTCTGAAACCGCCACACACGAAGCATTAATATGTTCAGTGAGGTTTGCGGAATCACCCCTGCATCCCAAGAATGTTGTTCAACATGAGCGCTGAACACAGTGGGGACCATCTCAGACACCTACAAAGCTTGCATTCCTGTGCTCTTTAGGTCTGTTCCGCCCCCACACGACACCACACACACAAACCGGACACTAAGATCCAATTCCACAAAGGAAAATTTTTGTTGGAAAAAGTTGAAAATACATACACCCGTTCATCCATGCATGCCTGGAACATTCTGTAGCGTCCTTTTCGTTCTTTGGGCAGTATCACCGCCCTCACCCTCTTCTGAATGGTTCCCTCCCTATTCCCTTCACCCCGACTGCCCCCAAACCTCCCCATAGGACATTTCAAATGCCTGTTCTAGGATTCATCCCATCTGGGGGCTTTTTCCAACAGCCCAGGCTCAACACACAGACCTTCTTTAGAAATTAGTTAAACTCTTATTTCTGTGCCTAAAGGGAATTCTGGGGACAGTCCTTAGTTCAAGTTTCAAAACTTGCCTCAGAGGTGCACAGCCATTTTTCATGTCTCCAGAAAAGCTGTCAGTGGGAATCTGAATTACAGTTCAGCATTTCTCTCTCATGTTGATCAGGACTCTGTTAAGGGATTTGGTTCAATGTTCCCTGACTGTAGCCACAAATCATCCAGTTTTTCTTGTCTCCAAGGAAACGAAGCCCTTCATGGAGACCATATGCCAGCCATGCACTAAACAAAAGAGCTAGTTGACACCAGGAAAGTAGGAAGGAAAAACAACAAAGCCCTATAGATCAAGTGGTGGGGAACACTTCCCACATCGTCATTCCTCACCTTTTGCTGCAGGCTCCTGAAAAGTCCACTACCCACGCACAGGCATCTCCAGAGTGCCTGGTGGGAATGCAATGTAGCCTTCTTAGTGGACTGGGTTACCTGGGTGAAAGGGCAGTACTTGGAAACAATTAGCGGCCTGAAGGACAAAGAGAAGGTGTTCTGCTCTCTTAAGGGAGTTACGGTGTCAGATTTTAAAATGGGGCAATTCGACCCACTCCTGAAACAGAATCCACACTCTGTACCAGCACATTTCGGGGTGCTGGCCCCATCAGCGGGCCTGCGATACATTCCTCCAGGGAGCTGGGTACCGCAGCTCGACACGCGCAGCTTCTAATTCAGTAGGTTTGCAAAGCATAACGGCTGGTAGCACAATCCCCAATGCTGCCTTGTTAGCAGCAAGACGGGAAATTTCAGTCAACTCAGAGGTGCCTTGGGAGGAAGGTTCGAGGACCTGCTTCCCAAATAGGCCACAAACAAATGTGAAGCGTGCACATTGCTAGCCACATGGCAAGGAAAGTACTGCTGCACAGGGATTTCCTGGCTGTCAACTTCACAGAATCAAGGCAAGGCTATTCTTCCATGAAGCCATGGGTTGGGTGGGACTGCACGTCCAAACATTTGGCGAGTCCTGTGATGCAAACTCTTTGGGCCGCTCAGGGACACGGGAAAGGCTCAGAGCATCTCAACTTGGTCAAGAGGAGGTTCTCTGGGGACACTGAGAACACTGAAGTGCCCTTTTGACCAGAGCCCCTCTTTTTGAATTTTTGAATACCGCCTTCCACTCTGACAGGGAGCGCTGGTGGGTTATACACTGCACAGCACAAGGTAAGCACTTGCTAAAAAGAATGTCTGATGAGAAATTGAAAGCCGACTCATTCTAGTCCCATGAAGATTGACAGCCTCAAAAACCCAAGATTCCGTTCTCCCTGGTCCTGTGGGGACACTGACACTGACTCAGTATCCACTGAGGGCTTGGAGGGTGGGATGGCACGAGGTTGATGGCCCAGGCCTGGAGTCAACATTTCTCCAGGGAGTTGGACACTGCTCAACAAAGTCCCTCATGGCATTCCAACGCACAAGCAACCGAGGATGCACCAATACTGGTGAGGTGGCTGAAGCCAGCCTGTAAATCCCCCAAAGCACTGATCAGACCACATCGGAAGAGGCAAGGGTGAGAAAATTTGTCACTTTTTTTCATGGGCAGCCCTCTCCCCAGGGTAATTTTCCCCCACTCCACTTTGAGAGGCAGACAACAGTGCCAAACGTCCGATACCTTGTTAATTCGGAGTCATTTCAACATATTGATCCCGCATCGAGCTTTCTAGGATCTACCTTCACGGGAGCAGGTTGTCTCCTGGAAACACGCGCCTGACTACAGATTCACTGACTGGTCTGAACTGCCAACACAACAGTTGGAAGCCAATCAGTGCCAAGCAGGTAGGTTGATGCGAACTCAAAAATCTCGTAGATTGCAGATCCTCATTCATTATGTCTGGGCCATTTCTCCCACTTAACCTTGGGAGTCAGTCCAAAGAGCCAAATACACTGCCACCTAATTATTTCTGACTCGTTAAACATTATTGTTCCCACAGACAACTTTCAAGGCCAGACCATCATGAGAGCAGGGATCCTCATGGAGCCCATTCTACCAACCATAATGGCTGGTTAGTTTGAACTGCCAACACAGTACTTGGCAGACCGATCAATGCCGACTACACATGTGCATGCGCACCGAGGAAATCACGCAAATGCAGATGCTGGTTCAGTGATTTGGGACGTTTCTCCCACACAGTCTCGAGAGTCAGGCAACAGGGTGAAACCAACTGCTACCTAGTTGATTATGACTCAGTCCAACCTATTTACCCCACATTGATCTTTAAAGGATAGACCTTCATGGGAGCAAGTAGTAACATGGAGCCTACTCTCTGACCAGACTGGCTGACACTATGAACTGCCAACATGGCACTTGGCAGCCTAATCAATGTTGAGCAGACACGTTCCTACGGACCAAGAAAATCATGCAGCATGTAGGTCCTGATACACTAGGTCTGGGCCATTTCCCACACTTGGTCTTGAGAGGCAGCAATAGGGCCAAACGCACGGCCACCCAGTTGAATCTCACTGACTTCACCCTATTGTTCCCACACAAAGCTTTCAAGGCTAGACTTTCATGGGAGCAAGTAGCAGCATGGAGTCCAGCTCCCGACCAGTGAGGCTGGTGGTTTGACCTTAGTGCAGATCCTGATTCAGTACCTCTGGGCCTTTTCCAGCACTCCTACTTGAGAGCTAAGCAACAGGGACAAACGCACTGCCACCTTGTTGATTTTGACTCATGTCAACCTATTGATTCCTCATAGATCTTTTAAGGCTAGACCTTCATGGGAACAGAGAAAATCATGGAGCTCACTCTCCTGACCAGAGTAGCAGGTTGGTTGCAACTGTCAACATGGCAGTTGTCAGCCTAATCAATGCCGAGCAGGCACTTTCATGGAACCACAAACAAATGCCCTGGAAATCGATTATAAGGAAGCCTGAAAATTTTTTTAAAAGCCCAAAGCCCTTTACTTTGGTGCGCTTTGAATCACACTATTTCAGTTTGTTGTACAAGGGAACAAAGCTGCCCCTTTTGGGTTGATTGCTGCTGTAAATCTTTCTGGAGAACTAAGCCTCATTTTATTCCAGTGGATTAGATGGTGCGTTCAAACTGCTACCCTTTCGTTAATAGCCTAACGGAAAATTTACAGGTGTGCTAACAAAATAAAAATCCAACTGCCTGGGCTTGGCAAAAGGGACTCCGTTTTGAATCCGGTGCCTTCAGCTTGGCTCTCAGAATTCACTTCTCATAGACCTCCCTTTCCCTGACCTCCCTCTCATTGATCTCCCCAACTCCCCTGCTCAACCTTCCAATTCCTGGAGCACACTCCACTCTCCCCGTCCTTGGCATTTAGACAAAGTCAAAGACCTCCTTTCTGAAGCACCTGTGTGCACAGATCCTGCCCAGTTTGGATCCTTCCCAGCTGTGCCTTCCAGCAGGGGTATAAAAACACAGCCTAAATTCCCCAAGGCGCGGTTTCAAAGGCTCAATCCCCTGAGTTGCTGAATCCGCCCGCAAGCCTCTCAATAAAGCCTGCTTCTAAATTTTGCCGATTGGATCTTTGGTTCTGTTTCGCGCCCCAAAATTCCTTACATTCTTGGTGCCGAAACCTGGGATAGGGGTGCGGCTCCCCCCTCCTTTGGGGGTCCCCTGAGAGCCCCCCTATCTCCCCTATCTCTCGGACCTTTAGGCGCGGCTCCCGGAATAGGCGTACGGCTCCCCCCTCCTTTGGGGGTCCCCTTAGAGCCCCCCCCCAGCACCTTGCTTTCCGCGCTTAGACGTGTTCAAACTAGTCTATGGCTGCCCTGGTGAGTCTCTCCTTCTCCCGCACTCCGTCTTCTCCCTCTTCCACACTCTCTCTCTCTAACTCCCTCTCACTCCCTGCCGGCTTGGTTTCGGCTGTTGAGCTCCGCCTGAGTTTTCCCGTCCGAGACGTGGCCACGCCGGGAATTCTCTTTCCACAGACCCCAGGGGTGACCACCGGAGAGTGATTGTCTTTGAGACGTCTTGTCCATCACTCTCCCTCCCTCCTTTGCCGCCGTCCTAGGCAGGACTCACTGGGGACGCCTGGGAGCCTCCTGCCTAGGCCAGCTCACCAGAAAGCCGAAACCTTGTCTCTGCTCACTCCTTCTGACTCTCACCATGGGCGCCGGGCGCCCCCATCCCCCCAGACTGGACTAACTCTCAGAGGGTTAGCCTAGGAATGTTTCACCTGGCTGTGATGTTTCCTATTCACACCTCTGCGGTGTCTGTAAGCTGAATCTCTTTGTCTTCTCCTCCCTCTCTCACCATGGGCGCTGGGCAGTCCAAAATTGACCCATTGACTCCACTGGGCTGTCTCTTAAAAAACTTCTCTAGCCTGGGGTATACTCAGACCTTGCTAAAGAAAAAGCTTGTTTTGCTCTCGCAAGTTCCTGGCCTCAGTATTGTCTTGATAATCAGTCTCATTGGCCCCCGACTGGCACTTACGATTTCACAGTTCTGCAGGACCTGGACAATTACTGTAGGAGGACTGTAAGGATTCTGAAGTCCCCTATGTGCAGACCCCCCCAAACCAGTACCCGCCCCCACTCTCGGGGAACTACCCAAACTGCTCAGCGCGCCGCTCCCACCGCCTTGCCAGTCCCCTCCATCCTCTGCAGCGCCCAACCGTTCATCCGAAAGCTCTCCCCTATCCTCTCCGGTAGCTGCTCACACTCGTTCCCACAGCCCTCCTGCTGCCCTCTGCCCGCTGAGGGAAGTCGCAGGCCAGGAGGGACTTGTTCAAGTCCATGTCCCTATTTCCCTACAGGACCTGTCACAGATAGAGACCCGCCTGGGCTCTTTCTCAGCAGACCCCTCTAACTCTATTAAAGAATATACCTATATTTCCCAAACGTATGATTTAACCTGGCATGACATCCAAGTAATCCTCGCTTCCACCCTAACCTCTGAGGAATACGCAAAGGTGACCAAGGCCGGAAGCCAGGTAGCAGACAAAGACCACACCATTAATCCAGACGTCTCTCTGGGGGTGCACGCCATCCCACTAGAGGACCCCGGTTGGAATCACCAACCCGGCCGGGAGTCTGACCTCCCACATAGAAATCTCATGCTTAGGCATGTCCTCAGGGGCCTGGAGACAGTCTGCAATAAAGTAATTAATTACGACAAGCTGAGAGAAGCTACACAAAGGCAGACGAAAACCTGGCTCTTTTCCTTAACCGCCTCCAGGAGGCGCTCACCAAATAGACCCCTTTAGACCCAGGGTCTAAGAGCGGGGCTTCTACTTGAGCCTCCCACTTCATCTCTCAGTCAGCCCCTGACATCAGAAAGAAGCTAAAAAAAGGCTGAGAGGGGCCCTGAGACCCCTATACAGGATCTGGAAAAAATGGCATTTAAAGTCTTTAATGCCCGAGAGGAGACGGCTGAGGCCACTCTCCAGGCGAGGGTCTAACAAATAGTTAACCTCCATTCCCAAGCCCTGGTAGCAGCCTTAAGGCCGGCAGGCAATCCCGTCCATCGCTGCGCTCCCCAGGGGAGTCAGCGCCTACCGCCAGGAGCCTGCTTCAAATGTGGCCGCGATGGCCACTGGACAAAAGTTTGCCCCAATCCCAAGCCTCCTACCAAACCATGCCCGCGGTGCCAACGGCCAGGCCACTGGAAGTCGTACTGCCCGACCCTGGCTCTGCCCCCGGCCCCGCAAAGGCGAGGCGCCGAGATCCAGGAAGCTCCAGGCACAGAGCTGCAAGGTATGGAGCTGCTGGGGTTTATGGACTGAAGAGGCCCTGGCTCCTCTACTCTGGTAACCCTCGCCGAGCCCAGGGTCACGCTCTAGGTAGCAGGTATGGGGGCTACCTATTCTGTAATCCCCTCTCACTCGGGCCCTTACTTTCCCTTCCCGGATCTCTGTGATAGGGATTGATGGGTCCCCCTCAACCCCCAGACAGACCCAACCGCTGTTTTGCACTTTTGGCAAAACTCCAGTTTTCGCACTCCTTCCTAGTCACTCCCTCCTGCCCGGCCCCGTTGCTAGGCAGAGATATTGTATCCAAGCTAAAGGCTTCTGTTTCCTTTCTAGCCTCCCAACTGCTCCCAACCTCCTAATGCTGATGCTTCATAATCAGGAGCATACCTCCTTGTTGCCTGCCTACCAAAAGTGTCGCCAGAGGTATGGGACACCAGCGCCCCCTCTGTTGCTTCCCATAAAAATCCTGAGCTTTACCCCAACCGACCGCAGTTCCCTATTTCTAAAACCCACCGACTAGGCCTAAGGTTACTTTTATTGCAAACAAAACTAAAAAACTAAAATTGTTGACAGACCCAAGCAGAAGTAAGGAAAAGGTTAGTTTGTGCAAGACCAAGTCAAACTGAGCCAGAAAACTGAGTATGCCCCCAAACCAGTAAAGAAAGATAAGAAATGTGATGAAATGTGATGATGAGGATGTGATGTGATGGAGAAGGTAATAAAGAAGTTGAAATTGTTCTGCGTGATAACGAAATTGAGAATGTTCTAGGTGGTAAGGAAGGTGCGATTGTTCTGGGTAAAACTGTTCTCGGTTTGCAATAAAAACAGAAAAAAGCAGGATGATCCCAACCTTGCATAAAGTTCAGCTTAACCAAATGTTCTGCTTCTGTGCCCTGCAGCTTTTGGGAGAAACTACAGCTTCAGCAGATAACTGCCTTTTAACTCTAAAGTGTTAGCTATAAAAATAAAAAAGGGAGATTATAGAGAATCACTGAGTTTTAACTGAAGTGTATTGGTGACTCTCTTAAGACACCGTGTCTTTATGCTTTCCCAAGTTCCGAGATGCATTAAGTAAACTGAGAACACGCTGCCCTTGTTAAAATAAAATTAGTCCCAAGGAATTGTTTGTGCTTAGAGCAATTTTATCAGGATGCTGTTGTTACACTATGCAAGCTATATACCCTTGCCTCATTCATATATAAAGCTGTACTTTGGAAATAAAATTGGCCTTTGGATCATCAATCCACTGGCCACTCTTTTTCTTCAGGTCGCCACTTGCCTTAGCAGTAAGTGAAAACTCCACGCTACATACCACCCACCATCCTCGAGCAAAATGCAAAAAAGCCCATAATAGGCAAATTATTAAACAAGGTCTGCTCGCCCCTGTAAACTCACCATGTAACACCCCTGTTTTGCCAGTACAGAAACCTAGTGGACAATACCGCCTCGTGCAGGATCTCCACCTAATCAATGCTGCAGTGGTCCCCACCACCCCTGTGGTCTCTAACCCCTACGCTCTTCCTTTCCCAAATCCCTGCAAGCACTCCCCACTTTACCTTCCTGCATCTCAAAATGCTTTCTTTACTATTCCTGTTCACCCAGACTCCCAGTTCCTGTTTGCACTCACGTAGCATGATCCTGTTACTGACTTAGCCCAACAACTTTCCCGCTCCTAGCTCAGTATGCTTTTTATCTCCTCACTACGGTTAACACATTTTCAGGATGGATCGCAGCCTTTCCCACCTCCTCTGGCAGTGCAAGCATCGTGGCCGCTCACCTTCTTCAAAACATCATTCTTCGTTTTGGCCAGCGTGCTTCAATTCAGTCGGACAACGGCCCGGCCTTCATATCTAAGGTGCAGCAGGCAGTTAGCGCCTCACTAGGCACCTGCTGGAAACTCCACGCAGCCTACCACCCCCAGTCTTCTGGTAAGGTTGAGCGAGCTAACGGTCTCATAAAACAACAGCTCACCAAACTCTCCCTAGAACTGCAACTTTCTTGGCCTCAACTATTACCTCTTGCTCTTACTCACCTTCGCACAGCCCCTCGGGAGCCGTCTGGCCTCAGTCCTTTCGAAATACTCTACGAACAGCCTTTCCTTTTCTCGCCTCTTCCTGCAGCTGACTGCCCTCCGCTAGCTTCGTACCTTCCATACTTGTCCTTGCTCCGCAACATTCCTTAGACATCCAACCAGAAAACACTCAAGTGCCTTTTTGCTACTCCAATGCATCTACACAGGCATGTAATGTCACCCGAATCCCCTCCAAACCACTAACAGCCACAGAAGAACTTTTCTTTGGTGCAACTATACACTCACTAAGCATTTGAACGTCAGTTCCACCTCTACCCTTTTGTGCCTGCCCGTCACTCTGGTTCCGCAGCTCACTATATACACTCCGGCTGAGTTCCAGGGCAAATACATCCAGGTATGCAGTCTCTGTACTAAAAGAGCAATTTTTCTCCCGATAGCAGTGGGCATCTCCTAGCCTCAGCAGCAGGTGCCGTAGGACTCAGCGGCGGGGCCCTTGGACACTATCATCACAGCAGACAAGTTATCTGCACACCTCCAGCTGGCAGTCGATGCCTCTGCCGAGCCTCTAGCCTCCCTGCAGAAACAAATAACCTCTCTTGCCCAAGTTGCCTTGTAGGACCGCCAACCTCATCACAGCTGAAAAAAAAGGGAAACCTGCCTCTTCCTCCAGGAGGAATGCTGTTATTACATCAATGAGTGGGGAATTGTGGGATCGAGAGTCCAGATCCTCAACAAGCTAAACTGTAAGCTAAACCCTCAAAACACCAGGTTCAGAACAGATCCTCTTCCTGGTGGATCTCTTCTCTGTACTCCTTCCTAGCCCCCATACTAGGACCCATAATTTTAGTTATAATTTTGCTCTTAATTGCCCCTTGTCTCATCTAGCTCCTGCAAAACCGGCTCCGCAAGATCACCCGTATAGCAGTCCACCAGAAGCTGCTGCAGCAACACCAGCCTCTCCACCCTATGCCAGGCCAGGCATTCCAGTACTCTGCTTGAAAAACCCCCCTCCCTGGTATGAGTGCATCGTCCTTATGTCCGCAGGAAGAAGTTACAGAAGAGACTGACTCCGCCCCGTTTCACTATAAAGCAGAGTTGGGTATGCCTGGTCTTGGCAACAGGGACTCCATTTTGAATCCGGTGCCTTCAGCTTGGCTCTCAGAATTCACCTCTCATAGACCTCCCTTTCCCTGACCTCCCTCTCATTGATCTCCCCCCTCCCCTGCTCAACCTGCCAATTCCTGGAGCCGGCTCCTCCCGGAGCCAGAATGTTTTGCGAAGATAAGCACACTCCACCCTAGCTGTCCTTGGCATATAGACAAGGTCAAAGACCTTCTCCATTCTGAAGCACCTGTGTGCACAGATATTCCCCAGTTTGGATCCTTCCCAGCTGTGCCTTCCAGCAGGGGTATAAAAACGCAGCCTAAATTCCCCAAGGCGCGGTTTCAAAGGCTCAATCCCCTGAGTTGCTGAATCCGCCCGCAAGCCTCTCAATAAAGCCTGCTTCTAAATTTTGCCGATTGGATCTTTGGTTCTGTGTCGCGCCCCAAAATTCCTTACACCAACCACTCAGGAAATATGCTATTAAAGTCATTTTGTTTTTAAAAAGTGAAAAACTGACTGGAAATAAATGACCAACATCTTAAAGTAATTGTAGCTGCCTCGTTCGCTTCTGCATTAGCACAGCCCCTGTATCCCAGTCCTGAAACCCCCTTAAAGCATCTTGCCAACCACCAAATCCAATAGGAGGTCCTTTAACTTGTGAGGGAGGGCGCCCACACCCTCCCCACTCCAACCCCCGCCCCCACTTACCCACCCACCCCCCTCCTCTATGCCCAAGGAATCCCAATCCCAGAGAATATGGTGTCATAGCAAAGCTGCTTACCTAGCTAGTAGGTCAGGGTACTGAGCGCTCTGGACAGGCTGCTCCATCGCATTTAGCTGAAACTCGTTTAAGGTCTTGCAGTGTGGTGGGGCTGCCCAGGCTCCCTGGCTTGTGGATCCTCCTCAGCTTGGGCACCTGGCTCCTCTGGCAGCTGCCCAGGATCTTGGAAGGAGCCTCCACTGTGGTCTGAATTGTCATCCTCACGCAGCTGGTGAATTCCGGTGCTGGCGCAGTCGTCCTGCTCCGCGGTGGATGGCTCCTTCGTGGTGGATGCCGAGGCTGGGGCTCCGGACTCAAGGTCTGGGAATGGGAACTGCTCCCTTCCAACTAGAGCGAAGCCCAGAGAGGTACTAGGGCGAAATAAGCGAAAAGACGGAGGCGTGGTAGACTCAGGGAGCACTTGGGCAGGAAAGAAGGGCCAGGTGGAAGAGCAGTGGGGGATGCTGCATCATGGCCCACCCCACCCCCCATACCATTGTCTCCCCGCGCTCCCTGGGAAAATCCACCCCTTGTGGTTGGAGACACGCGCAGGCCCCGGAGCAGACACCGCCCCGGTTGAGATGCCGACCTTCTGGTTCATCCCCCGGTAGCTGCAGCAGGACTCCTGCCTCTGTAGCGCAGCGGGGGCTCCATGCCCTGTGCAGCCAGGGGAGCTCTGGGTCACCTTGGCGGTGCGGAGCTCCAGGCTTCCGTGACGCGTCTTCTGACGTGGGGTGCCCTTTGTGAGCCAGCGCCGGGCTCTAGCGCGTCTTTATAGATAAATCTCTTCCGGGATTTACCGCGCCCGCGCTTTCGTTACTTAGAAGCCAATCATTGGCTTTCCTGTTTATGTTGTTCCTTTCCAGTGGACTGGCGTTGGGGGTGGGGAGGGAACGTGCTGGAGGCGCGCGCACATGGACAGACCCAACCTAGAAAATAGGGCAAGTGCGCGTGAGCACTGGCAAGTGATCTGGCCCCTTTGCTTGGGGAAATATTTGGCTCACAGTTGGTTCGCCTTCCGTCCACTAGGACGGCTGCCTAGTGTAGGAACGGGCTTGGCTGTGCTGCGCAGGGAAAGCCCATTGGGGCTGTTGAGCGGGGGAGCATCCTTGGAGAAGTGTGGGCTCGTGTTCATCCGCACAGCCCCGGGGGGTCGTGGTTGGTTCTGAGTGGGCTCCTGGCCAGGTGCCCTTTGCAGAGGCAAAAGCAGAGGCCTCTGCGGCCCCCGCTCACTAAAGCCTTGTGCTTGCCCCTCCTCCAAGTTGGTGAGGAATGAACAGCGCTGTCCAGTTCATTTGCACCCAAAGTCCAAATATCAGCTTTGTGATAAAAGGAAAGCAACGAGGAGGCGGTTTGCTCTGGGTTTGCTTACTTGTTTCCTTTTGCTGCGACACAGAAAACGGCGCCCTTTCCAGGGGTTCCAGGGAGCAGGAACTCGGGGCGGGACTTGAAAGGAATCCCAGTGCTCATATGTCCCCTGCAAGAAACCCCACCCACCTACTGAGAAATCTCCAAGCCCTCCCACCCCCACCCACACCTCCAGATTTGCAATAAGGAACCTATGGGGCAAATGGAAAAACCTGCCAAGTGCATGCTCTAAGAATGCCCATGCTCAGTGTCCAACCCATGATACGGGCTGCTTTGTGTTGCTTTACTGACTGCAGCGTGAACAATTTCACACACAACCTACCACCATCTCAGTCTCTGGCTGCCATCGGTGTTTCTTGCCACCTCACACAGCCTCTTCCTACAGGGCTGCCAGTCATCTACCTATTCAGCATAGGTTGACCTGTGCATACTGATTCGTCTGTCGTGGGAATTGCGCAGTTTTCATTCTTGGAGAAGCTGTTCACTACAGGTTGGTCAGGAAGCATCAGTAAGTCTGCACCTATCATTTATGCTTTACACAGACTCCATTCAAACCCACCACACGATCAGAGGGAGAAAGAGAAGGCTCTCAGCAAGAGTCTTTACGAGACAAAGATACAACCTTGAAACCCAGCATAGGGGTCACTGAGTGCTGATGTCCTGCAGGGAAGGTGGGTGTGGATTTCTTCCGCACCGGATGCATGCAAAGACTGCCGAGTGAGTGCCTCCCCCAATAAGCCCACAAAGCCTGCTTCCAGCTTCTTGCTGCCTGAGGGCAGAGCAGAGGACCGAATCTGTTATTGCCAATTTCAAGTATATTTCCCAGGTTAGCAGGTGCTGCAAACCCGGGAGAGTTCTCAACTCCCCCACGTGCCCCTTCCCCTCTCTTTCCCTGGAACTGTTTTCTTGTACTCTTGCTTCCCACTGATGAATATGAAAAATAGGACAGGCCAGGAAGCAGGAACTGGGGGCCGGGCTTGCAAAGAGGTCCCATTGCTCAGATGGCCCCTGCAAGAAAGCCGTCCCACCTCTTGAGAAAACTCCAAGGCCCCAGATTTTTAATAAGGAACCTCTGGTGCAACCGTGCAAACCTGTCAGGCATCTATGGCTTTCCCTTCAAGAAGTACGTGCAGGTTTCCCGGAAGTGTTACTCTGGAGTAAGACTGAAAACGATCCAAACTCACTGCCACTGAGCAATCTCTATGCATACGAATATAAGGTTAGCTTCAACTCATAGGCTTTTCCCTTGATTTCGTTTGCATCTAACAAGTCCTGTTGTTACCACCCAAATCACCAATATTAGCACCAGCCTTTGTTTGTTTGCTTTTACACACAGAAAACAACCCCAGTGAAGCCAAGCAACTTATCTCTTGGCCACCAGTTCAATCCATGCCAGACCTTACTGCTCCCTTTAAAAAACCATTTTGTCGCTGGTGAAAATACACAGGAGAACATGCACGAATCCAACGTCTTCTCCAAGTGCAATTCAGTGACATTGACTACATTCTTTTATATGTGCAACCATTCTCCCACTCTTTTCGGAGTTTCTCCTTCACATCAACTCACAGCCCCCTAGCATTCCAACGGAACAGCATCAATTGACTGGATGTAGATAATCATTTACAATAACTGGATGCTCAGAGTAGACCTTCTTTGTTAATTGTGCCAAACCAGTGTTTGGTTTCCAGAGAAATACGAGGCCTGGTGTTGCCATACAGATCGAGAGCTTTGGAAAATCAAAGGGTCTGTTCTCTGTCATAGTGGGTGTGTATGAGTCAGAATCCAGTCGATGACAGTTGGTTTCATTTGTGTGTTATTTGGTTTCAATAAGACTTGGAGAGTGTGTTTAAAATTTCTCTCACTGTGATAGATTCAAGGATTTATCTTGCCTCATTGGCTTCAGAAAGTCTGGATATAGGAGAATTTGGAACTCAGCTGTCTGTCCTTCCCCCATTTGATCAGAATTCCTTTTCTTTTCAGCACAGGGTGGGGGCCACAAGTTGATTGTGGGCTACACACACACACACACACACACACACACACACACCATCACAGGACTTCTGCATAATTACTCATTAAACTGAAAGTGGCCTCTGCTGTCCTTGGGAGAGTGATTCCCCAGAGGGGAGTGGGGGGAGCAGTGTCCTCCCTAGTGCTCCAGACCTAACTGGGTCCCTTTCTCCTGGGCAGATTGGGGGAGTGTGGCTGGGGTGGGGCCAAGGTCTCACTAGGGAGATGGAGAGAGAGGTCCAGGTGGAGGAAGTGCGGGCTGGAGGGAAGATGGGCTCCTGGTGAGGCTGCCCCCCACCTCAATTCCTCTCAATTGACTGCAGCATAAGCAACTCCTTCAGCACCTTGGTCTGGCTGTCCTCTGAGATGTCCCTGGCCAGGAACAGCTATTTGATCCATGACCTAGTAAGCCTATTGAAACTGAACACCAGGTCTAGCTCACAAATATTGTGTAAATGCTCATTTATGTCCTCCAAGAAGTTGCGCTTAACCTCCAGGTAGACCAGGGTGTTGACATTGACACCCAGGCATATGCAGAAGTAGAAGCCGACGTAGAATTAGTAGATGATCTTAGAGTTCTGGAACTTCACAAGGTTGATTTGCTTGTCGTCTTTGATGGAGACCAGGGCGTGCACCACTTCAATCAGTTTCTGCTTCCTGGTCCTCAAATTTCATGTACCACGTCGTCAGGCGGGTTTTGCCCACCCAGTTCTGGTTGGGGATGAAGTGATTCTTGGTGACTCCTAGAATCCTAATTCCCTGGCCTGATCAGCATTCTTTTAGAGAATCTTTGTTCAGTAATGGTAGCTGGCCACCACCCAGTGGTGTTTGAATATTAAGACTGGAGTGTGGGAGGGGATGATCTCTTTTGGGAAGAAGGCTATTAGGCAGTACTTAAAAACTCTGAGAGTAAGGAGTCTCCTCCATCCCTTGCAGTAGCTCTGACCTTCTTGGCCTTGTACCAAGGTTTCAGCTCCAAACTTCAAACTCACTGCCATCTATACCTAGTGACCCATTGGACAGAGTAGAACTGCCCCTCCGTGTTTTTGAGACACCATTTTATTTTATTGGGGGCTCTTACAGCTCTTATTACAACCCATACATATATCCATTTTGTAAAACACATCTGTACATATGTTTTCACCATCTTTTTCAGAACATATTCTTTCTACTTGACCCCCTGGCATCAGGTCCTCATTTTTGCCCTGCCCTCCCTCATTCCCCCTTGATAATTTAAATTATTCTGTTGTTTTCCAGTGTCTTATACCAACTTCTGTCTTATGTCACCCACATTTCTGCTGTCCGTTCCCCTGGGATGGGAGCCATATATCATTCATTGTGATAGGTTCTCTCCTTACTCCCCCCACCCAACCCTTACCCTCCTAGTATCACTGCTCACCTTATTGGTCCTGAGGTTTTATCTGTTCTGGATTATCTGTGCTGTGAGCTCTTATCTGTACTGGTGTAGCCATATTTGTAAGGTAGATTTGGGGTCATTGTTGTTAGGTGGGAGAAAGCATTAAGGAACTAGAGGAAAGTTGTGTGTTTCATCAGTGCCATACTACACCCTGACTGACTCTTCTATTCTTTATGACCTTCTGACAGGGGGTGTCCAATTGACTACTGATGGGTTTGGTGTCTCCACTCTGCCCTTCTCTTCATTCCCATTGATAGGAGTTTTGTTTGTTTGTTTGTCTGTTTTTGTTTGGGGTCTTTGATGCCGGATACTTGATCCCGTTGACACCTCATGATCACTCAGACTGGTGTGCTTCTTCCATGAGGGCTTTGTTGCTTCTCAGCTAGATGGCCACTTGATCCCAGAGGCTATATTTATTGGTAGCTGGGCACCATCAGCTCTCTTCACCACATTTGCTTATGCACCCATTTTGTACTTTGATTTCTTTATAAGTTATCATTGGAGAAAGTTGAGTGGGAAATACACAGAACCCATCTGTGCTACTATTTTTGAAACTTCCGTGAACCATAAATTATGTCAACATCCAATATATATAGTGATAACACAACTTTGAACAATAATAAACTCTCTAATGGCTCCTCATTGCTTTCAAGATAAAACCCACAGTTGTAAGCATGCAGTCTGACTTAGTTTATTGTGCCAACCTTGCCAATAAACACACGTGGGATTAATTGAAGGGCAGAGGGATAATTGGCTCAGTGAGGCTCGCCTTTCTAGTTCTTGCTTTTTGATGGTCTCTTGCTTTGTGATGGTCGCACCAGGGTGAAGCTGCCTTAGCCATTCCCGTCTTCAGCTTGCAAGGCTGACTTCCTGCAAGACATCCCCAAGGAGAAGCCACATGAGCCTACCCTGATGCAGCCCTGGGTGGTGGAGCAGCAGTGTGGAGAGGCCTGCCAGCGCTGAGATGCTTATACATTCACTGATTCAGTTTTCCTCCTGCAGTCGGCATCATTGCCTCTGTTTTGTGAGATGGAGGAGGACTTTGTGGATTGGTGTTGGACATTTAGGTTAATGGGTTAATGTTTGACTTGTGGACATGGGCAGCATTGAGTTGAGATGTTTTCTTGATGTGCACTTAACCCTTATATAAAACTCTCTCTTACACATGAGTTGCTGTAGAATTTGTTTCTCTAAAGTACCCAGACTAACACACAGTCCAAGCTCTCTCCACCCTTGACCAGCTGTGTTATCTTGGGAAACTCTAACTCACTGATTCTCAGTTTGCTCATATGGAAAGTGAAGATAATAATTCTGTAAGGATTGTGTAAGGTTATGTTCATTAAGGCCAATTCTTCTGTCATATGAATCCAAATTGTGTTTCTTATTTAACTTATATTATTTAAATCTAAACTTATTTACTTTGAAATGTATGTGTAATGTTTTGCATAAAAAGGCAAGGTTAGGATAAAACTTGGTGGTTGAGAAAGGAATCATCCATTTTCAGTTATTTCTTCTGGGAAAAATTGATTCAGAAATCTATTGAATCACATCTCGACACTCCTTTTAGAACAGATTAGTGTCGAGGTTCAAGATTCTACTATATTGCCATTCCTATTACCGAAGTTAATACTTATCCATGTCAACTCTCTGGTTATTAATGTTCCCTTGCATTCCCTCTCATTCCTGGTAACAAACAAAACAATGTTTCTTCCTTTTTTCCAGCTGAAACCATTTCATTAGGAGCTAATCCAGACATCATATGATTCCATAGTTCAATCACACCATCCAGTATTGCACAAACGCTACCAAATTCAACTTCAAAACATTTTCTTACTTTTTGAACTGCTTGATATCAGCTCCCTTTTATGCCCTGACCTCCCCCACCGTACCTCCCAGGAACCCTTATTTTTGTGTTCTCTCCATAGATTCACCATTCCAAGTTTTCATATTCCGAGAAACAGAGAACCACATATGAAAGATTTAAGAATGCTATGAACAATGACAAAATGCAACAGAGATAAACCCAATATGACGAGAAAAAGTTTCTTTTACTGGGTAATCTATCTGATTTTTTTGTAAGCTTTAGGACTTTTATTTGTTTGTTTGTTTTTATTTATTTTTTTATTTTAACAATTTATTAGGGACTCATACAACTCTTATCACAATCCATACATATACATACATCAATTGTATAACGCACATCCATACATTCCCTGCCCCAATCATTCTCAAGTCATTTGCTCTCCACTTAAGCCCTTTGCATCAGGTCCTCTTTTTTTCCCCTCCCTCCCCGCTCCCCCCTCCCTCATGTGCCCTTGGTAATTTATACCTCGTTATTTTGTCATATCTTGCCCTATCCGGAGTCTCTCCCCCCCCCCTCTGCTGTCCCTCTCCCAGGGAAGAGGTCACATGTGGATCCTTGTAATCAGTTCCCCCTTTCCAACCCACTCCCCCTCCACTCTCCCAGCATCGTCCCTCACACCCTTGGTCCTGAAGGTATCATCCACCCTGGATTCCCTGTGCCTCCAGCCCCCATATGTACCAGTGTACAACCTCTGCCCTATCCAGCCCTGCAAGGTAGAATTTGGATCATGTTAGTTGGAAGGAGGAAGCATCCAGGATCTGGGGGAAAGCTGTGTTCTTCATCGGTACTACCTCGCACACTAATTAACCCATTTCCTCTCCTAAACCCCTCTATGAGGGGATCTCCATTGGCTGACACTTGGGCCTTGGGTCTCCACTCTGCACTTCCCCCTTCATTTAATATGGTATATATATATATATATATATATATATATATATATATATATATATATACACACACACACATATATAATATTTTTTTTTGCATGATGCCTTATGCCTGGTCCCTTGGCACCTCATGATCGCACTGACCGGTGTGCTTCTTCCATGTGGGCTTTTTTGCTTCTGAGCTAGATGGCTGCTTGTTCAATTCCAAGCTTTTAAGACCCCAGACCCTATCTCTTTTGATAGCCGGGCACCATCAGCTTTCTTCACCACATTTGCTTATGCACCCATTTGTCTTCAGCGATCCTATCATGGAGGTGTGCAGTCAATGATATAATTTTTTGTTCTTTGATGCCTGGTAACTGAGCCCTTCAGGACCACTCGGTCACACAGGCTGGTGTGTTCTTCCATGTGGACTTTGTTGCTTCTCAGCTAGATGGCTGCTTGTTTATCTTCAAACCTTTAAGACCCCAGTCACTATCTCTTTTGATAGCCGGGCACCATCAGCTTTCTTCACCACATTTACTTGTTCACCCACTTTGGCTCCAGCCGTTGTGTCGGGAGAGTGAGCATCATAGAGTTCCAATTTAATAAAAGAAAGTCTTCATGCATTGAGGGAGTGTTTGAGTAGAGGCCCAAGGTCCTTCCGGTACCTTAATACTTAACCTATAAATATAGACACATAGATCTATTTCCCCATCCTCCTATATATATTTGCATGTACATGTCTTTGTCTAGACCTCCATAAATGCCCTTTAACTCCTAGCTCTTTCCTCCATCTCCCTTGACTTTCCTCCTGCCCTACTACCATGCTTCGTCACCACCTGGGCTAGAGTATACCTCTTCTCTAAGCAACCTTACCCTTGATCATTTCCCACCAGGCCTGCCACTCCCCCCTCTCTGCCATTTGGGGTCCCATGTTTTTCCCTTGTCCCTGTGTTTGTTAACACCACTTCCTTACCCCCCTACCCCCCACCCCAAGTCCACCCGGAACTGTCTATCTGACTTTTTTATAAGAGTGGTCTCATACAATACTTTCAACTCTTCACTCAGCATTAAGTCTTCCATGTTCATCCATGTTATAAAGTGTTTCAAATATTTCTCATTAACCTTTTACAATGTATACTATTACATTGTGGAATGTACTTGTATGTATACAAATATGTCTGTTTATCTTGTCATCTGGTAGTCGGCATATAGGTTGTTTGCATCTTTTTTCCTTTTGTGAATAATGCTGTGTTGAACGTGGGTTTGAATATATCTGTTACTGTTTCTCTAGGATATATGCTGAGTAGTAGGATTGCTGGATTACATGCTACTTACATCTCAAACTTTTAAGGTGGTGCCATACAGTTTTCCACAGTGCTTTTACCATTTTACAATCTTGCCAGCAATGGATGAGAGTTCTCATCTCTTGACACCCTCATCAGCATTTGATGGTTTCTGTAGTTTTGAACTCTGCTAGTGTCCAGGTGAGATCATATCTTGCCTACACTTGGAGGGGTCCTTTGAGTGGCAGTCTTGGTCCCTGGAATGTACCTTCGGCTGAAACCTTTCCCAGGATTCCTCTGCCCACCTCTGGGCCTGCAGGAGTGGCTCCTACTGAGGAGGCCACACACACTGTTTCCCTCCCTCATCCCACAGTGGCCATGCTGCACCAGCATGAAGGAAAATATGGCAAAACTAACAGAGATACATCTTACCCAAAGTGCTAGACCACAACTGAAGTTCCAGAGATGTCATTGTCAGTAAATACCATGTTCTCATCTCTGCAGGAAGCCTAGCACAGATAACCTTTACACAGCTACATGTCAATTAGGTCTACGGATACAAGCCTACACATTTGAAAAACTAATAATCCCACTAATGGGCAGAAACCTAGCAGAGTTACCTGTTCCTCCACATTCATAGACTTTCCAGTTCCCATGTGGACAAATGACAATTCATCTTGGAAAGATTATGGCAACTTCCTTTTAAAGATATATATATTTAAAATTAGTATTGTTACTAACATTTATGAATTTTATGTTAAAATAAAAATAATACTAGCATTAAAATGCAAACTTCTGCCTAACGGTAGTGCTTGAAGTGTGTATTTTTAGGAAAAATTATAGCCTCCCCTCATGTTGCAAATTTCTCCAAAACATAAAACATTTGCCAGTTATTGTGAACCTGACGTGGCCGTTATTGTTAGAAGGTCAAATACCCTGAATGTGTGCTGCCGGAGCCAAGTTCATAGGAAATATATGAAAGACACAAGGAGTAAAGCCTTACAGTGAGCTATAAATACTCCTAAATACACTAAAATTTATAGTTCTTTGTGTTCCTGTTTTGTTCTTCAGCCAAAGTAAAAAACACCTACAACATGAACAACACACACATCACAGAATACATACACAACACACACTCCACACACAATACACTCTTGACACAAGACATGCACAACACACACCTAAAAAACATGCAACACCTATACACATCACATAATACAACACGCAACAAACACAATGCCCACAACATAGAAAATGCACACAATACGCAAACACCACACATACAACACACTCACCCTACATACATACACAACACACACGGAACACATATCTCACACATACAACACACACCACACAACACAACAGAAATACACCCAACACATGCAACATAAAAACTCACACAATACATGTACACAACATACACAACACACTCACACTCTACACGCACAACACATACAACAAAATACAAACAACACACACATCAATCACAAAACATACACAACAAATACAACCTAATCAATAAAAAATACAACACACACCTCCCACAACACACTCAACACAAGATATGCACTACACAATCCCACAGCACACACAACACACATATACATCACATAATACAATACATAACAAGCACAACACATGCAACTTTTGAAAGGCACACAGTACACACACAGCACACACAACACACTCACCTAACACACAACACATATGCATAAAGCACACACATACACAGCACACCCACAAAACACAATACGTGCAACAAAAAATCTAACACAATATGCATACACCACGTATACAACCCCGTCAAACTCAACATACGTAACACACACACAAGAAATCACAAAACACATACACAACATATACAACCTCTTTGTACACATATACACCTCACACACACCTCACAACATATTCTCAACACAAGACATGCACAACACCGCTAAAACATACAGAAGACACATACACATCATATAATACAACACACAAGCAAAAACCATGCCACATGAAAAACGTACTCAATGCACATCCACCACACACCCAACACACTAACACTACAAACATACACAACACCCAACACAACACACGGAGCACACACACACACCACACAGCACAACACAAAACATATACAACACAGGCAACATAAAAAAATTTAAATACATGCACACAATATACACCCAACGCAAACAACACTCACATCATAAACCACATAGGCAACACACACAACATAATCAATACACAAACTCAACACACACACCGCACACAACACACTCTTGACCCAAGACATGCACAACACACTCCCACAACACACACATACACATCACACAATACAACACACTAAAGCATAACACATGCAACATAAAACACACACAATGTGCATACACTACACACAACACGCATTTCAAATCACAAATGCACACAACACACACATATGTAACACACACACCAGACAACACAAATCAAAACACAAGCAACATACAAAACTCACGCGGTACACATAGAGCACATATACAACACACACTATACACACGTCACACAAAACACAACAGACACAAAACACAAACATACATCACATCACAAAACGCGTACACAGCACATAAAATCTAAACTATACACAAACATAACACACAGTGCACACAACATACTCTTGACAGAAGACATACACAACACACTCCCACCACACGAACAACACACATACACAACACACAACATGCACAACACATGCAATATAAAATACACACAGTACACATCCACCACACACACAACATAAAAGACACACATGGAATACATTCCAAACACCCACACAACACAGACACATACACACCACACACAACACATCACACACACAACACATGGAACATAAAAAACATACATAATACACATAAACAAGATATACAATACACTGAAACTATACATACACAACACAATAAGCACACACACATCACAAAACACATACAGAACACATACAACCTAATCAATACAAAAACACAACACACTGTTGACACAAGACATGTACAACACACAACACGCATACACATCACATAATGCATACAACACGCAAAATGGAAATACTCCTACAATACATATACCCCACACATAGACAACAAACTCACACTACACACACAACACATACATGGAACACACAAACCACACACTCACATACACACCACACACATACACCACACAAACCAAAAACAACACAAGCAACATAAAAAATGCAAACAATACACATACACCAACCACACAACACACTCTCAGTGTACACACACATTGCACACACCACACACACAAAACACACACCCACAACCCAACACAAAATACACAGAACATATGCAACATAAAATATATACACAATACACATACAAAACCCACACAGCACACTCTCACTAAACACGACACACACAACACAAAGAAGACACGCAACACAGTACTCAGAACATAATCAGCACATAAACACTACACAATACACCAAACAAACAATGCACATAAACAACACAAACCAACATAGAACATTAGAAACACAAACACACACAACCTATCATATCACACACAACATACACAACACAAAAATACTTACTGCATGCAGCACGCACACAACACTCACCACACACATGAAGCACACACCACACACACACAGAACATACACACCACAAACAACACACACAAAAACACACAACACAAGCAACATAAAGAACTGACACAATACACATATAAAACATGTAAAACATACACACAGAACACACAATACAACACAGAAGACAATCACAACACACGCAATATAACACACAACATAATCAACACACAAACAACAAGCATACACCACACGCACAACACGCATACACAACATAAAAGAACATAAAACACTGAGAATGCACAACACATCATATTTCACACAACATACACAACACAAAAACACACTGAATGCAACACACACACACCACACAACATAAACACAACACAACTCACACATAAAGAAACACAACACACAATCTAAAATAGCCACAAACTAAACACTGAGTAAAATCACGCCTTACAAACAAAACACATACACAATATAACAAACCACACAGAAATCAAATTGAACTCAGAACACAGATCACACACAACACATAAAACATACACAAAACATTCACACACCCAAAACCCCACATACATCCACAGCACATCACACGACATAATACATAGAGTAAACACAAAAGCACAGATCAGACATCACACACACAACACAACACACATTACACTTACACATCACACATACACAACACATGCAACATGCACAACTCACACAATACACATACACAACACACTCCCACAACTCACACAACACAAGACACACAAAACACATTACAAGACAAAGCACATACACCACACACAAACTAATCAATACACAAACAAAGCACGCACCGCAGAAAACACACTTCTGACACAAGACATGCACAACACACTCACACACAACACACATATACATGCCATAATACAACGCACAACGCCTGCAGAACACACAATGTAAATAACACACATCACAACAAACAACACTCACAACCTAATTAACATGCAAACACAATACACATGCACAGCACACACAACACAAAACACACATCACAACCACAACTCAGAAACAAATACAACACAACAGACAACACGTGGAAAACATAGTGAAAACACAGCTCAATTCATACTGAACACACAAATACCACACACAAAACATAAAACACAAAATTGAGTACACTCACAACATATACACAAAACACACAGCCTACTCACACAAAACACCAAAAAGAACACAACACTACTCTACCAGGTCTTCTACATGCATACATTCCTAGTATGAGGTATGGGAATGGTGACACAGGGCAAACCCAATCCAGGAACATATTTGGAAGTCAACTAGAGAGAAAGGGGAAACAAAGAGAAAAGAAAAAGACATGGGTAGAGGGAGAACAGGGCACTAACCCACCCAAATGGAGAGTATTGTTTATATCTCCATAGGAGAGAGAGAGAGGGAGCACACTTCAAATCGGTCCACCAAGGCGTGAAGCCAACATAGTGACATGTATCAGGGAACTAATAGAGAGGTCAGTGCCAATCGCAACCTCCTGTCTACCCCCCCCCTCCACCGAAGAATGCACTTCAGAGGACAGCACTGAAACTACAGCTCAGAGAGAGGGGCACGACTGATCAAAGCACACAGGAGCAAGCAAAGAGGGGAGGACAGAGAGTGGAAAACATCCAGATCCACCAAGCTATGAGGACGCCACTGTACAGAGAGGACCATAGGGCCAGCCTCACAATGGTACACAGACACAATGTCCCTCGTTGGTCAATATCGCTATGGGGGACAACACTGGAGTCACAATGTGGGAGTTGTGCCTGAACAGACCCCATCACAACAGGGCATGTAAACTGTGAGCATGCAACAAAACAGCCAGGGGAGCAAAGCAATGAAGTCCCAAGGGAATACCAAAAATAGACTTTGAGGCCAGGGCGTGGAACCCCATCGGACTCCAGTGAAAATACTCCTAAAGGTCCACAAACAGACCTGGAACTATTTATAAGCTTTTGTTTCTTTGTCATTGGTTTTATTTTCATTGTTTTATATTCTTGTGTTCTATCTTGCACTGCATGCCTTTCCAGATAAGATAAGTAGGATAAATTATCCAGAGGCGAAAACAATGGAGCAACTCTTCTGGGCGCACAATGGAAAGGGGTAGAGCAAGAAAAATAGGGGGTTGTCATCCAATCCAGGGAAAAGGGAACATGTGATCTAAAATTGATGGTTAGGAGGGTGTAGGATGCCTGGTGGGACTTGATCAAGTGCATTGTAACCAAGAGGAATTACTAATACCTGAATGAAGGCCTAACATGATAGTGGAACAATAGGAAAGTAAAAGGAAATAGAGGAAAGAAGTAGAAGGCAAAGGACATTGATAGATATGTAAGTACAAGCACGTACACATGTGAATATATTTATAGATAATGATAGGGAAATAGATATATGTACATATGTTTATACGCTAAGTACTAAGATATCAGATGGACATTGGGCCTCTACTCAAGTACTCCTTCAATGCAAGAAAACTTTGCTTTTATAATCTTGCATTCTGGGATGCTCACCTTCCTGACACGATCGCTGAAGACAAAATGGGTACATAAGCATATGTGGGGAAGAAAGCTGATGGTGCATGGCAATCACAGGATATAGCATCAGGGATCCTAAAGGCTTGAAGATTAACAAGCAGCCATCTAGCTGAGAAAGAACAAAGTGTACATGGAAGATGCGTACTAGCCTGTGTGATCATGAGATGTCAGTGGGATCATGTCTCAGGCATCACAGACCCAGATAAAAAAATCATATTAATGTGAATTATGAAGAGCGTGGATTGGAGACCAAAAACCCATCTGTAGACAATTGGACATCCCCTTACAGAAGGATCACACAAAAAGAAAGGAGCCAGTTAGATTGCAGTGCAGCAATGATTAAACATACAACTATCCTCTAATTCTTTAATGCTTCCTACCCAACCCCACTATCATGACCCCAGTTCTACCTTACAAATCTGGCTAGACCACAGCATATACTCAGGTACAGATAAGACCTGGAAACACTGGGAATTCAGGACAGATAAACCCCTCAAAACCAAAAATATGATTAGAGATACCAAGAGTTTAAGGTGAAGGTGGAGGGAGAATGGGGGAACAGATCGGAATGGTCTACATTCAACCCCTTCCTAAGGGGATGGACAACAGAAAAGTGGGTGAAGGGAGACAGTGGTTGGTGTGGCATGCTGCAAAAAATTATAAATTCTCAAAGGTTCATGGGGGGAGGGTGTGTTTGAGGGGATGAGCTGATATCAAAGGCTCAAGTAGAAAGAGAATGTTTTGGAAATGTTGGCAACACATGTAAAAATGTGTCTGACACAATGGATGGATGTATGGATTGTGATAAGGACTGTAAGAGTCCCCCCAAAAGGATTTCAAAAATCCAAATAACACAAACAACACACATGCATGCACACAGATCACATACAGACCACACACACAACACGCATACACACTATAAATGTACTAAATGCGTCGCACAACACAAAACACTCATACCACATACACAACACATAAAGAATACATAACACAACAGACAACACACAACACATACACAAACACTCAACCCAACGCACATGTCATAATCAACACACAAACACTTTACTCTTAGAAATGGAACCCTTACTCCTTCATACTGCAAAGAGGTCTTTTGTAGCAGGTTTGCCCAATGAAATACCTCATTTGGTTTGTTTTCTGGATTGCTGCTTCCACAAGCACTGATTCTGGATCCAAGCAAGAAGAAATCCTTGGAAATTTCAATAAATTTTTTCCATTTTATCATAATCTTGTGTATAGATCCAGTTCTGGGGATTTTGGTTTTCTTTACATTGCTTTGCAATCCATACTGAAGGCTGCAGTCTTTGATTTTCATAAGCAAATGCTTCAAGTCCTCATTTTCAACAAGCAAAATTGTGTTGTCTGCATATCAAATGTTGTTAATAATAAGCCTTCCTCCACTTCTGTTACCAAATTGTTTTTCATATGGTCCAGCTTCTTGGATTGTTTGCTCAGCATACAGATTGAATAATATTATGAGAGGATGCCATCCCGACACAGTTTTTCTGATTTCAAATCATACAGTATTCCCCTGTTCTGTTTGAATAATTGCTTCTAAATTTATTATAGGTTTTTCATGAGAATAATGAAGCATTCTGGAATTCCTGTTCTTCTCAGTGTTATCCCTAGTTTTTTATGAATGCGTTTACATAGTCAACAAAACATAAACTAATATATATGCATGTATATACATAGTCAAGAAAGCATAAGTATATATGTATGTAGGTACATATGTACCTATCCAAAATAAAAACCCACTGCCATCAAGTGGATTCCAGTTCAGTTTCCTTATAATAGCTGATAGTCTCGTCTGTATTCTGCAGGGCAGCTGGTTGAACCGCCCACATTGTGGTTACTGGTCTGCTTACCTGCCAGTGACACCGTGTGTGTGTGTGTGTGTGTGTGTGTGCCCCTGAAGATGTTCATGAAATAATAGAATTTTCTTATAAGCATTTTGATGCACTCACACACATACAAACAGAGCTAAAAAAAAGTTAGAAAAAATCCATTATTTTTCAATCCCATTTTTCCACAAACTTTTTGAAATCCTTTTCCTAGGCTGACACACATATATCTATGTCCATATATCTGTTTATCAATATCTCGTCCAATTATGTATTTGTAGATGTTCTTTTCAAATGTCTATTTTAATAGAAGATGTGTTTTTTAGAGAATATAAGCTTATAAATGTCCTCGACCACACCTTTATTTATTGCTTTTCATTAGGTTTAAGGTGAAACATTTTGTTATATTTAAAATAGATGGTAAAAACATGGAAGAAAAGCTGGACATTTACATGGCAAAAAAAAATAAAATAAAATAAAATAGATGGAAAATATTGTATTGTTTTGGTTTTGATGTTTTGGTTTTGGCACAGGGCTTGACATGAAAATGTGAAACCACCACTCAGTAAAATAGTTGGAATCATTAAATCAGGAGTGGAATGTGGGCACTCAAGAGTATTCAATTCTTGGTTTTTCTTATTCTCTTTACTCTTAATAATGTTACAAATTAATTCTTGGATTTGCTTAGCATCTTCAAAAATGCAAGAGAAATTAATTCATATTTTAGTTTTAATCTCTCTCTCTCTCTTTGATTCCCCAAACATTAGCCAGCTGAATTATTTCAGTCATTAATTCAGTGAAGGCTCCTTGGTAGGACAGGGAATGTTACAACATGGAAGATGGAAATACCGCCCATAGAAATGTTGATGCTAGTAGTCGAAGTTATATAGGGAGACATTGACATTCTCACTACTACCTAAAAGACAAGTGTATTAGTCTGGGTAGACTAGAAACAAATTTGTAAACACTCAAATGTGTATAAGAAATAGCTTTATATACAAGGACAATTGAATATTAAGGAAACATCACAGTCCAGTCCAGATCAGGTCCATAAATCTGATATTAGCTCATATATCTGATACCAATGTATAAATTCCTCCTTAGACTCAAGAAACACATGCAATGACGCCAAATGCAGGAAGATCACAGACCAGTGTGTGGCAACTTTTGTGGATGCAGTGGTAGTGTAAACATATCAGCGCTGGTGTGGATTTCCACAAAGCTTCTCCAGCTCCAGGGTTCTAGCATAGCTCCATGTGTCTTGTCATCAGGAATATCTCACAGGGAGTAAGCGTCTGTCCTGCCTCCAAATGAGGTCACCAAGCAGTGACATGAATGACAGGCTAAATGCCACACCTTCACTCTAAAGAGTCTCAAATTGACCGCAGACTATGTAACTACCACAACAAGTAAAAAGAAGGGGAGAGCATGGGTTAAAAGCAGGATTACCCTACCAACTGCACTATAAGTGTGGCAAGTGTGCGCATCCAACCTTTATCACTAAGTGCATGACAAGGATCAGCAGAAAATCCAGTTTCCACATTTCCATCCTTCACCACCATGACCACTTTCTGAGCAAAAACTCTCTCAGATCTTAACCACCCTGAGTTGGAACAGACTTCATCCTTATCTATCCTGAGTTGGGTCAAAACATCTCTGGCCACCAAAGGCCAGGCTATCTGGGAGCAGCAGTAGGCTTAAGTGTTTGCACAACGTCCTGCCCTTCGCATCAGGTTCTCTCTCTCTCTCTCTCTCTCTCTCTCTCTCAGGTCCCCGGGTACTAGGTCCCAAGCACACAGGACACCATCCTTCTGTATCAACTACCTTTCCCTATGACCCACTCACCTAGAGTTGGTCCAAACAAAAGGGTCTGTACTGTCTATCTCTGCTATGGATTTGTTAATTGTCTAATGACTCCCAAAATTCAGGAAGAATATTCTCCATGGCTACAATTGCCCATTAATTCTGAGAAGATAGTACAGAGACATATAAGGCAAGGTCTAGTTGTCTAGAAGACCCAGCACCCCAAGGCTTTCATTGTTTCCAGGAAGGTGCTACACCCTGACCTGTGTATAGATGTCCTTATCCAAGTCAGGAGGCCCCAACGAGATTGCTAAGGTCTAGAGCCATCCCCCAGCCATTGAGACCTCAATGAATAAGCTAGACAGCATCCTGTCCTTTCCTCCTACCGGAAGGTTGCTCTTTGGGTGTGGGCTTCTATAGCCCCTGCTTCGCTAGTGAGCGTAGAAAACCCAAACCATAAGATCTACTGACTGAGAGCTGATTTTGGCATAGGGTTTCTGAAGCTGTAAATTTTTATAGGAGTAGAGAACAACACCACTCTCCCAAGGAGTGGTTAGTGGGTTCGAACCACTGACCTTGCACCTGAATTGAAAAGGTTGCTTAAAAGAGAGAGAGAGAGAGAGAGAGAGAGAGAGAGAGAGATTAAAAAGTCAAACTTGGTTCTTTGACCCACAGGGGAGTGTCCAGATGAAAGTGTCTAGATTAGTATCACGTAGTTGTCTGGAATTGGGGCAGTTTGGGTTTGGGGGAAATGTAGATTCCTCAGTGGAAAGTCATTTTAAATTGGGTTGCCTGGGGGCAGGCGGGGGGAGTAGATGAGGATGTAGTGTGCAGAGGCCAGACACGCTGATGGTGTGTGTCTTAGTTGTTCAGAAATACCACAAGGAGTTGCTTTTCACAAACAGAGAATTATATTTCTCACAAGTTAAGAAGCTGAAAGTCTGCATTCTGGGCATGGACTCTAGGGAAGGCTGTCTTTGTCTTAGCTCCTGGGAAAATCCTTTCCCAGCTTCTCCAGCAGGCCATCCTTGGAGTTGTTGCATTTGCTGACTGCCTCCATTGTCTTCAAATATACATAGTGTCATTCCCCTACACTGATAAGGCTGCATTAGTGCAACAAAGAATGCCTTACCCCCAAAGGAATAATATCCATAGATACTGAGGGGAGGATTTACAACACAGCGGAGGAGACACCCTTCAATCCCTAACAGTGTGACCCAGTGTGGAGAGATTAAACCTGGAATGGAGAACTGTTCTTCACAATGACTTTGTGTTCATGAATAATTCATAGAATACGAATAGGAGTTGTCCTGTGCTCTTGTTCCAGTGCACCTAAACATACTCTCTGACTGAAAGTTTTGTCCACATCATATCCAGAATTTTTGAAGGTGAGTGAAATGGAAGGAGGTCAAAGATTTAGCATTTTGCCTTGCCTTAGAGCAAGAGCCCACACCATTGAAAAGACATTAAAATTAGAACATCGTAAAGGTCATTAGTCAGGCTCCAATGGAGAATATCTTTTAGATACTGGTGATATCAAGGGACACCAGGGGTCCCTGGGGTGGTGCATCATATGCGAGGGTGACTTATTGGTTCTTGACAGCAGATTCTTGTTAATTTCAAGAAGCTGTGTTAGTGTAGGATGTATCTAAAGTTCATCTCCTCTGAGACATAAGGGTGGAGGCTGAGCAAGTACATAAGGATTATGCCGGGAAAGGGGGAATAACAAACGGCATCACACAGGAAAGTTCCAAGGAACAAAGAAATACGGACTGAAATAAGACAAGGACCTCCCCTCCTCACCCCCTCGCCCACAATGCTCACACAGTAACATAGTCTACCCCTAGAGACGGTGCCCTGAACTGAGATTTTAGACTGAACTTTCAGCATGATAAAGTCACCCAGATGTGGCAATTTTGTGGTAATGCTAAGCTATACATTGGTGGTGTGAACCAACCCAGTTGCACTGTGGAAGAAAGGCCTGGCAATCTTTCTCTGTAAAGACTATAGTAAAGACGACACTAGGGAATAGTTCTGCTGAGTAACACATGGGGTTTCGTGGATTTCCCTAGTGAAAGTGACCCTGGAAGGCACACTACTGTTTAAAGGGGACCAGTCGTCTCTTTGTTGGTGGATGGTAGAGTACCAGGACTGCGCAGGGGGAGTCCAGGAAAGGCCACTGGATGTGGGTAGAAGGGACCATCTAATGTAAGAGTACAGGTGTCCCATGAAGTCCCTCCCTTACCAAAAGCTCCTGAGCCAAGCAGCTGACATGGACCTGGAAAATCAAAGGATAAAGAACAGCCCCCTTCTGGAGAGGGAGGAGAAGCAGACCCTCCCTGGAGGTCGGGGGAGGACTCTTAGAGCTCCTGCAGAGGTCACAAGGAACCAGGCAGGCTGCCAAGTCCTAGCAATGCTCTCAGTTCTGGGAATGCCAGGCAGAAGTACAGCCACACACACAAACATGCACACACTACCTAACAGCTCCCCGGTGTGGAGCCTTTGTCGGGGCCAGAAATTTCCACTCCTGTTCCACAGTGGTCTCAGGTGAACAAGGGGAGAAATTCCAAGCCCTACCCAGAATCAAGGTCTGAATCCTGTGTGAGAAATGTCAAACCCCAACATGAGAACTTATGAGGTTCCATACACCTCCCCCCACTACCAATGCACCCACCTCCACGCTCTGGATCCACAGCCTAGCCTTCCTCATAGTGCCAACATAGGGTGTGCCTCATTCTCATGTCTGATTCAGAGGTCTCATGAAGGGGTGGCCCTTGGTCTGAGCACTGGGGCCTCTTGTCGGCTGTGCACGTGGGTCCCCGGAATAGTGCAGAGCCAATGTGAAGATATCAGTGAAGAACTGTGGACTCTATGGGCCCAGGACAAAACTGACATGTACTGACTGCTGTCCATTGACTTCTGCCACGAGGGTGTCAAGGAAATGAGAACCTTCCTTTCAGTCACAATTCAGCAGACAGAGGTATTCCAAAAGCTGTTGGGCATCAAGGTAAAAATCCTTTAAGAGGCCAATCCAGGGACAGAGGAGAAACAAGTGATCCAAAATCAGTGACAAGGAGGGTATGAGAGGCCTGGTGGGGATTCCGCAAGGGTGATGTAACCGAGAGAAATTACTGAAACCCAAATGAAGGCTGAGTATGATGGTGGGACAAGGGGAAAGTAAAAGGAAATAGAGGAAAGAACTAGCTGAGAAAGGGTATTTATAGAGGTCTAAAGACTGGAATGTACATATGTAAATATATTTATATAAGAGTGTGGGGAAACAGATCTACATGCATATCTTTATAGGTTTAGTATTAAGGCACAGATGGACATTGGGCCTCCACTCAAGCACTTACTCAATGCTAGAACACATTGTTCTATTAAATTGGCATTCCAGGATGCAAACCTTCCTGACATGATTGTTGAAGAAAAATTTGTGCATAAGCAAATGTGGGGAAGAAAGCTGATGGTGCCTGGCTTTCAAAAGATATAGTATTTGGGGGTCTTAAAGGCTTGAAGATAAACAAGCAACCTTTGAGCTTGGAAGCATCAAAGCCCACATGGAAGAAGCACACCAGCCTGTCTGACCACAAGGTGTAGAAGGGACCAGTTATCAGATATCAAAGAACTAAAAATCAGATCAGTGGGTGCCCACCTCCCTGATGCAATCACTGAAGACAAACGTGTGCATAAGCAAATGTGGTGAAGAAAGCTGATGGTGCCCGGCTATCAAAAAATATAGCATCTGGGGTCGTAAAGACTTGAAGATAAACTAGCGGCCATCTAGCTCAGAAGCAACAAAGCCCACATGGAAGAAGCACACCAGCCTGTGAGACCACGAGCTGTCAAAGAGATCAGGTATGAAGCATCAAAGAACAAAAAAATCATATAAATAAATGTGGGTCAGTGCAGAGTGGAGACTCAAAGCCCATCGGTAGGCAACTGAACACCCTCTTACTGAAGGGTTGTGGGCAGGAGATGAGCCAGTCGGGGTTCAGGGTAGCAACGATGAAACATAATGTTTCTCTAGTTCTTAAATGCTTCCTCCGCCCCACTATCATGATCCCAATTCTACCCTACAAATCTGGTTAGACCGGAGGATGTACATTGGTACAGATAGCAACTGGAAACACAGGGAATCCAGGACAGATGTCTCCTTTAGGACTAGTGGTGAGAGTGGCATGTGGGCTAGAAAGGGGGAACCAATTACCAAAATCTATGTATAGCCTCGTCCCTGGAGGATGGACAGCAGAAAAGAGAGTGGGGGGAGACATCGGACACTGTAACATATGACAAAATAATAATAATTTATGAATTATGAAGGGTTCATGAGGGAAGAGGGAGTGCGGAGGGAGGGGGAAAATGAGCAGCTGATATTAAGGGCTCAAGTAGAAGGTAAATGTTTTGAGAAGGATGACGGCAACAAATGTACATATGTGCTTTACACAATGGATGGATGTATGGATTGTGATAAGAATGGTATGAGCCCCTAATAAAATGATTAAAATTATATTTAAAAGGAAAAAATTCTAGATTAGTAGGAAATGGAGACACTCAAGACAATGCAGAAAGCTCATGTCATGCAAAAAAAGAAAATGCAATGTAGTTGTTGGAATAAAACATGTGGTTGACAAGAAAAAAATCCTTTAAGAGGAAAGAGAGATTATGCCCCCTGAACTTCTTCACAAGAAGAGAGCAAGCTATGAGCCTTGGAAACTAGAGAGGTCAGGTTGAGGTGGCCCCTTGTCTGTTGTGGGTGTTGCTGGTCTCTGGGGATGTGAATTGCTGTAACCAATTAGGAGGCCTGTTCAGCAGAATGTAGAGATTGACTAACAAAAATCAACATGAGCACACTGAGTTCAGAGATGACTCCTCCTTCTAGTAATTAGCGGGGTCATAAAGCCCCACCTATTTTTACCCCTGGGGACCCTGAGCACTGTTGAATAGTGAGCTGAATTAACATCCTCCCAGGCATCTTGAGGAGATCAGAGACTTATTCTTCTAAAAGGGCAACCCTGGCTTGGTGATGACCCTGATGGAGGACTGAGTCTGTCTAAGAACCCAGGACAGAAATCTGCCTGACCTCTGCTATTGTCAGTGAGACATGCTGTCAGTAGTGGTATCTGATGTGTTCATAAGTTTTTCCCTTTTGAGTCACAGAGGATATTGGGAGGTCAAGATCTGGGTTCCAAAAGTGTGTGTGTGGTGGGGTGGGAGGTGAGGGGATAGTATTGGCCTTGCAGATTATGAAAGTGAATGTGAAGACCCTGTACTTGCTCCTCAGAGGGAATCGCCACTGTCACCCCTGTTGTCAGTGAATTAAGTAAATGAAATCTGGCACAGAGCTGTAGCTTCCTAGGGCCGGGACCTCAAAGAATTCTGCAATGGCAGCAGAGAGTTTGTTAAAGTCAGAGAAGTAGCTCCCTGCTGAACATCTCATCTCCCCTTCTCTAACGGACCCATTTTATCTGTCGTCCATTCACACCCCTGCCTGCTATCCTTTTTATTTCCAGTATATCACCCAAAAAATCTAAACCAGTTTCCATTTTATTCCCCCCCCCTTTATAACCAACTAGACCTTTGGTTAGATGCAACGAGTAAGAAAACTTGCTAAGGAGAGTTTTTTAGACTGCGACACTTCACTTGTTTGCTTAAAATATTTTAAATGGATTATTATTGTTTTATTATTTCCCCCTTTTATTGGAGGAGTAAAAGGCATACAAACAAACCAAAAAGCATGCTACATCATTGCATGGCCCTTCACACCAGAACAATGACACGATCTCGGTAAATCATTCTTCCTCTTGTGGTTCTTTCTTCTTCTCTCCCTGCCCCCACTTCCCTGGCTTTCCTCTCTCCCCCTGACCATTGCCTCCATCATCATCATGTTGTGTCATTGCTGTGGGGTGCCATTGAGTCAGCTCCTACCCATAAGCACCTTATGTACAGGGAATGATACACTGCCTGCTGGTGTAGTAGTTAAACATTGGACTGCAAGCTGCAAGGTCAACAGTTCAAATCCACCGGGTGCTCTGTGGGAGAAAGACTGAGATTCCTAACTCTTGATACCCTGACCTATGGGGTCACCATGAGTCAACATCAACTTAATAACAATGAGTTCTGTTTCCTTTTGCAGTAATATTCACATTTTCACTATATTAAGTTCTTCTTAATATAGAGACATTCTTTCATTTATGTAAGTTTCTTCTGGTTCCTTGTAGAAATGTTTTATAGTTGTCTTTATAAAAACTTTTCTTTCTCTGGTTAATTTTATTTCTAAATCTCATTTCTTTTGGGTACTTGCTGTAAGTGGCATTGTTCTTTGAATTTCCAATTCAGATCCCTTTTCTTGTCTATACAACAATCTAATAGATATTTGCACATCGAACTTCCAGCATGTTATCTAGCCAAATTTTAAGTTAGGTTCAGTAATTTTTATTGAGTCTTTAAGGTTTTAAATAGATAGAAATGTGTCATTTGCAAGTAAAGAGAGTTTTTCTTATTTATCAATTGAAATGTCTTAACATCTTTTTATTTCTTTCAACACTAGTTAAAACTTCCTGTCTGCTCCTCTTGAAGAGTGCCATCATGCCTCTCAGTCGGAAGATCAAAATCTCCTCTCTTGAGAAGTCTGGTCCACGCCTAGGTGGAAACCACAGTGTTGAGCATGCCCAGGCCCCTGCAGCCAAAGAGGAAAGGCCTTCCACTTCTTCTTGCTCTCCTCCTTCTGCGGAATCTCCCCAGAGCTTCCCTGATGTTCACATCCCAGGGTTGCCACAGACATCCCTGTCCACCACTGTGGCTACAGAAGATGACTCCAATGCAAGCAGTGCTGAAGATTCCCAGACTCAAGATGAGGGAAATGCAAATGATCCTGAGGCTGCTGCGACTCCTGCTCAGAATCCCAGAGAGATCCCCTTGTCCAGAGGCTGAGCATATTGGTGCAATTCCTGCTGCACAAATATCAAATGAAAGAGCCCGTTTCAAAGGCAGAAATGATGAAGACAAAAAGCACAATGTACGAGGAGCATTACCCTGAGATGCTGAGGAGAGCCTCTGATCACATGGAGGTGACCTTTAGACTTGAGATGAAGGAAGTAGACTCTAACAGTCAACCATATGTTTTGAATAGCATTTTAGGAATCAGCAGGAATGGCTAGCAGGTCACAGAGCAGGAGATGTGGGGATTCCTGAATGCACTAGGGATCTTTGATGGGAAGATGCACTTTCTTTTGGGAGAGCCTAGGAAACTCATCACCAAAGATTTGGTGTGGGAAAAGTACCTGGAGTACCGGCAGGTGCTTAACAGTGAACCTCTAGAGAATGAATTCCTGTGGGATCCCAGAGCCTTTACTGAAGCCAGTAAGAGAAAGGTGCTGGAGTTCTTGGTCAAGATCAATAATATCAATGCTCATGCTTTTTGTGTACTCTATGAAGAAACTTGGGGGCATGAATAGAGATCAGCAACCACTCTGTGGGCTTGGGTAGGTTTTAATGCCAGAGTAAGAGAGGTTTAGGGCCCAATCAAGCAAGGCTTCCCACCTCTCATGAAGGCTGACAGGGATACACCACTTTGTTCTTAAAAATGGCAGTTCACAGTGGAGGGGCCTGAGGGATCATCCCCCATACCAGCTATGTGTACAACTACCCCTAACCCCAGAAGAATTTATTTTAGAGGACAGCACGGAAACTGCAGCTAGGGTAGAGGGACATGTCTGATCAGAGAACACGGGAGCTAATGAATGGAGAGGAAGAGAGAGTGGAGCACATCCTGGCCCACCAGGCCTGGAGGAGGATATCCCCTCTCTGAACAGCCAATGCACAGAGTGCACCATATGGCTGATCCCACTATTACACACGTCGTCCCTCACTAGCCCAGGGCGCTAAGGGGGACAACACTGGAGACTCAGTGTCGGGACTGGCCCCGAATAACCCCGCGACACCAAGGCAATACACTAAAGGCGTGCAGCAGAGCAACATGGGGAACAGAGCAGGGAGCTCCCTAGGGAGTGCAAAGGATAGACTCTGGAACCAGACCATGGCACCCCATTGGACTTGACGGGAGGACACCCCTAGAAGTCAAAAATCAGACCTTCATCTATTTACAGGTTTTTCTTTCTTTTTAAAAATTAATTTTTTTTTCTTTTTTTAAAAAATTAATTTATTCTTCTCTGGGTCATCGGTTTTCTTTTTTTCCTGTAATCATTGTGTGGTTCTCTTTTGTCGCTTTGTCTTGCTATGCCTTGTTTTTTGGTACATCTTATTATCTAAACAGATCTATCTAGATAAGGTATACTGGATGAACAGTCTGCAGGAGAAAACAATGGGACCAATGGCTCCAGGGGGGCATAGGAGAGGCGGAGGCTGGGGTAAAGAGGTGGTGTTGACCAACCCAGGGACAGGGGAGCAACAAGTGATCAAAATTAGTGGCAAGGAGGGTGTGAGAAGCCTGGTAGGGATTCAGGAAGGGCAATGTAACTGAGGGAAATTACTGAAATCCAAATGAAGGCTGAGCATGATGGTGGGACAAGAGGAAAGTAAAAGGAAATAGAGGAAAGAACTAGGAGGCAAAGGGCATTTATAGAGGTCTCAATACAGACATGTACATAAGTAAATATATTTATATAGAATGGTTGGGAAATAGATCTACATACATATACTTATAAGTTTAGTATTAAGGCAGCAGATGGACATTGGGCCTTCACTCAAGTACTTACTCAATGCAAGAACATGTTGTTCAAATGAAAGATGATTGTATTTGCTTAGCTCATAAACAATGTTGGAAAACAGAAAAATAAAAGGTGATGATTTATACATCTTGTTCCATGGCTCTAATTTTCCACAAACAGTTCTTCAGAATCTACATTTGGGAGGTTTCATGCTGGTATTGAGATATTCAGGAGAAAGATTGTCCGTCCATTTGTCCAACATCTGTCTTAACAGCAATGATGAAACGAGGAAGCCACTAAGGTCTTTAAGACTTGAGCTAAGAAGAAGTAAACTAACTTCTAGGCTCCCTCTATGGTAATGACCCTGGGCCAGTAAATTTTGGGTACTTGGGACACTTAGATCTCTGAGTAGAATGCCAAATTAAGGCAGGCTGCTGGGGCTGGAAAGGGTAGGAATTTCCTGTAGTGGGAATAGAGGAGAGTGCACTGGGGTGTGCACGACCAGACATTCATTCTCAATTTGTTCTCTAGTATCCAGGCTCAACCTGCAAGGGAGACTGAAGCTTAGTCTATACTCTGGGGTGGTGAGTAAACCAGAGAGCCATCACCACCTGTGGCAGGAATGGAAGGTATCCAGTAGCCTTTCCCGGTGCACATGGAGCCATGCACGGATTTAGAGTTCTATTCTGGTCACATACAGGACACTTCTCAGAGATGGGGTGATACTCCCTGGATGTGAGTGTGGTGTCTAGAAGCCAAGGCTCTGGCACTTTCTTAGGGAATGGGGGTTAAGGAGTCCACTCCACACACAAGACATTGGAATTAGAATATTTGGACTGACATTTAGCATACTTCAAGTGAAGACTAGACTTCCTTCCCTGGTGAAAATGAAGGGAAACTGGGGTGACATGAGTGGAATGGGGTAGATGGACCTTCTCAGTAATTCTTGGAGTCATGGGTTGCATTAAACTATGGAAGTCTACCCTGGCCCACATCAGTACTTCACCTCTTACTATGGACTGAATATTGCCCCCTTCCCTACCCTACTCCGCATCGTTACATACTTCCTCCAAATAAGATGTGCTCTCAAGCCCCACACTAGACACATGGCTATAATTCTCAGTGGGCACAGGTTTTTGTTGTTAATTTAATTAATCAGTGATAATATAGTGGGTGCCTAAAGTTCATTTTAGTGAGCTAAAAATGAACCCATTGTGTTAATCTGGGTTGATTAGAAAAACAATCCAGGAAGACTCATATGTGTGTATGAGAGTTTTATATCAATGAGTAATTGTATATTAAGTAAACATCGCAGCCCAATCCAAATCAAGTCAATAAGTCCGACAGTAGCCCTGGTATCTGATACCAGTCTATAAATTCTTCTTGAAACCCACGCAACACATGCAATGATCCCAAATGCAGGAAGATCATAAGGCAGTGGATGGAAAGTCTTGTGGATCCAGTGGCAGTGGAAGGAACTCAGTGCTGCCATGGGTCTCCATGTGTCTCCCTCCCCTCCAGGACTCTGGAGCCATCAGTGTAGCTCCATCTGGATTGTCTTCAGGAAAATAAAGCAGAGAGAGAGTATGTGTGTGTCCTGCCTTCAGGGAGGAAGACGGGAGTTCTCAGAATCCTCAGGAGAAGGTCATACCCACACAGAGGTGGTTTTGGCTATGACCTGGTCAACAGGCTAGCTTTGACCCCTTCGCTCAGGTTGGCAGTAGATTATGAAGCTGCCAGGTCCACTGAGCAAGTACCCAAGGCTCATGCTGGGACAAGGGGAATATTAGAAGGTATAGCCCATGAGAGATCTATGCAACCAAGAAGTTGTGGCTCACATAAGCATAAGGCTGGAGGCCCTTGTGTGAGAAGAAGCAGATCACTACTATCCAAAGCCTGTCAATGAGGACGTTATTGGACTTCCATTCAAAAGTCGGATTTGAGAGTGTGCAATCAATGGCAACTCAAAAATACCTGGATCGGTGCTATTTACACACTAGTTGTGCCTTGGATAACCTTCAGTTCAGTTTTTCCTTTGAGAAGGAGAATTATTCTTTCTCCCTACATCCAAACTTCATTGTTTGTGTACATAGTGTCAAGTCTTACAGAGGAATAGAATTTGTCTAAGCAAACCAAAAATCCCTGCAGTTTGGCTTAAAGTACGGTTCCACATTGTATAATTTCCATCGACATTCTTATCCATTCTCTTCCATGTCTAAATTCATGGTTCTATCAGGAGAACTACCAGATTCTGTTTTAAGAATAATTTATAATGACCTTGTAAAAAGACCAAGGATGCTTTAAAGAGGAACCAGGGATTAAAACATAAATACATACACACACACACACACACACACCAAAGATATGTGAATGGATTTTGAGCTCACACTTAAAGGCAGCTCTCATCTATCGAATGTGGGTTCTTATGACATAGCCCTGCTTGATACCTGTCTCTCAAGAAGTGTTGGGCGCTACTGGAAGTACGGTGAAGAAGCAAATGGGGACTGACTATCAGGGGGAAAAAAGTGAAAGAGCTGTAAAAACCCCAAAGACCCCAGGATTGTCGACAAGTAAGGGGAAAAGGTCTTTTTATCAGACAGAGCATGTTGTAGGGATGACTACTGCATTTGTACGTAGGTGAAAATGTAACATCTTATCATTTGAAATCCTTCTAGATCCACTGTGGCAGTTACGTAATCTCCTGTCAACCTGCAAAGGGGTGGAGTCTAGCCTGTCAAGTAGGTCACAGCTTGATGAGATAAATAGCTGGCTGGAGGCCAGATACACACAGACTCTCTGCTTTGTCTTCCTGCTGACAACACTCATGACATTGTGTTAGTAAAGCCAGAGCCCTGGAGCTGGAGGAGCCACATGGAGAGCCACACCAGTGATAAGACGTTTCCACCACTCCTGGATCCACAAGGCTTTACACCCACTGACCTGTGATCTTCCTGCATTCAGCATCATTGCATGTGGTTTCTGAGTCTTATAAGAATTCATGAACTAGTATCGAACATATGGGCTAATATCAGACTTATGGACTTGATCTGGACTGGGCTAGTATGTTTTCTTAATATATAATTACTCTTTCATATAAAGTTCTCTACTAAAGACACGAGTGTCTATTAATTTGTTTCCCTAGTGTACCCACACTAACACCTCCACTATGAAAGAGTTCCAGTTTTTTCTTATTTTGAGCTTTGATTTAGATTGAGGGTTTTCTTTGTTACATTCTGTCATTCTGCATGGGCCGTTGGGGTGTTTCCTTGATTGTGTATGTTTTCTTTTTATTAAATTCCAGGGTAGATAAAGCTGTGGTGGGATGAATGGTTTCTAAGGCTCTTTGCAGAGCACTAACTAAGAGGGCACTCCCTTGAAACCAAGACCTGACCTCCTAGTGTGTGCCTGTGCACCTCAGAGGATCCTGAACCAAGATTGGAACTAGGGTTTCTAATGATAGGTCGCCCAGGGTATGATTGCGTTTCTCAGTGAGGACAATGAGTTAGCAAAGTCAGGCATCCTAGAAGCCCCAATATCCCTTTGGGCTCCCATTAGACTTCTAAGGATATGACTTTACCAGATTTCCATTTAGGAAGAGGCTCTGGGAGCGAAGGCTTTGGCTTTGGAGAACTGTGTTCTTTCCTGCTTGGAGGGAAAAATTCTCCAGACAACTCAGGAATCCAGGGGAGAACCTTGGATATATTTTAGAGGGTCCACCAAACCCAGTGTAGAACAGCGCTAACTGCACCAGCCTGTCCCTACCCGCTAGATTCAAGGCCACATGAACACTTTAGACCATGGAAAGTCACATTGACCCAAGGGTCTTGGTCAAAGAGAGCAGCCCCATTCTGGAGAGGGAGGAGAAGCAAACCCTCCCTGAAAGGCCAGGCATGGAACCTTAATGCTACTGCAGAGGGCCTTACCACAGCAGAGACAATTCCAGAGACCTGCCTTGTTCTCATCTGTGGGAACCGCCCTCCTGGAAAAAAGAAGCCCCCACCACCCGGGGAGCCCTGTATGGAGTTGAGGGCCTTAGACTGGGCAACAATGTCGCAACCATGCTTGTGAGCGCTTCAAGGGTGCAGAGAGAGGAATTCCATGCCCTGTCCCAAGCCAAGGTCTGAATCCCCAGTGAAGAAGGAAGGGGACACAGAATCAAGAACGTGAAAGATCTCCGAAGCCCTCCCTGCACAGCCATTGCAATCCCACACCCCACCTCCATATTCATATTCCTAAAGAAGCCTCTACCTGGTGTACCTGACTCTCTCCTACGAATCAGAGGTCTGACGAAGGACCAGTCTTTAGTCTGAGGGTCCGGACCTCAGGTTGGCAGTGGATCTGGCTCCCACTGATGGCGCACTCGGGAGTCAAAATGACCATGTGGATGATAAAGTGGGCACCATTCAACACTAAAAGATAAGTACTGCACTCAGGTCTGCCACTGCCATTGACTCTGGGAGCCCAGGACAGAACTGGCAAGCCCTGTTACCCATAGGCTTCTGCTTGAAAGGTCTCAGACAGTTGAGGTTTTTAGTTCAACCCCATTCAGCTGATGGAGGAATACCAGAAGCTGTTCTCCCTGGAAAGGGGGGTGGTGGCAGGTGGGAAGTTAACAGTAACAATACCTACAGAGGAAAAAGACCACACATTCCATGCATTTCTTCCTTAAACATTAGGAGGCTGTGCAAAGCCCCCAGTCTGTTATTTTCAGACTGAAGTGAGCCTTGTCTTCTCCTTGGGGCACTCACTTACTCACAGAGAGTCTTAACAGGGTTCGGGATCAACCTGGTCAGGGCAGCATAAGGACTGTACTAGAGGACTGAGGTCCTTCAGTAACCCAGCCAGAGAAATGTCCATGTGTGCTCTAGAAACACAGACAGCCTTCCAGGAATGACATCCAATGTCTTCCTTCAGTTTGTCCTTGTAGGTCCCCAAAGGATTGGAGGAGTGGAGGGAGTTCACGGCAGCAAAAATGTGTAGCCAAGGTCTTGTCAACATTTGATCTAAAGGCTCTGGAAGTGACCTGTGAAGACCCTCTTCCTGCTCATCACGTGGATTCCCTGAAGTCAGCCCTGTTGTCGACCAGTAAGCCCAACTCAAGCACGACAAAATGCAACCTAAGCGTCACTCAAATGTCCTCCAAGGAACCACAAACAGGTGACTGGGTGCATTGTGGGTTCCTAGAGCAGGGCCCTCAAAAAGTTTGCATTGGCAGCAGGGTGATTGTTCAAGTCAGGGAGGCATCTCGCTGCTCATAGGCTCACACTTTCTCTCCTCCTCTTCTCTAGCGGACCCCTGTCATCTGATGTCCCCTCCTGCTCTTGCCTGCTGCCCTTGACCAGAGTCACCGTGCCTCACAGTCAGAAGGGTAAAGGCTACTCTCCTGAGAAATATCACCAGCTCCAGGACTGAGGTGACGCCCAGAGAGTGGAGGGTTTCCAGGCCACTGCAGCAAGGGAGCAAATCCCTGTTCTCCCTTGCCTTCTCCTTCTAAGAGTTCTCCCCAGGGCTCCCCTTAGGTTTGAGAGCCAAGGGTACCACAGGAGTCCCTGCCCACCACTGTGGCTGCTGCAGCAACTTCCAGTCCAAGGTCTGCTGAAGATACCAAGACCCAGGGTGAGGAGAATGATAGTGCTCCTGTGGCCAGCCCAAGCCCTCCTCAGAGTTCCCAGAGAGACCCCAGTCACTGGAGGTTCAGCATTTAGTTTCAGTTGCTGCTTCAAAAGCATAAAATGAAAGACTCCATTTTGAAGGCAGAAGTGATTAAGATCCTCAACAAAAAGTACAAGCAGCATTTCCCTGAGATGCTGAAGAGAGCCTCTGAGCACACGGAGCTGGCCTTTGATCTTGAATTGAATAAGTGGACTCCTAAAGCCAAACCTATGAATCAGTGGGTTTGCTCTTTTTTTAAAAATCTGTGTTGTTTTTATCTCGTTAGTAACAAAAATACATTCCATTTAAATATCACAGAAAATATCTAAATCGTTTTAAAGTCCCAAGGTCCCTTATAGATAACTTGCCTTCATGACAGCATATGTACATGACTCAATAGTTAACATCATTAACATTAAACACATACATAATGAAACTTGAAATCTATAACCCTAAAAATAAAAGAATAAAAAATATAAGCACCTAAGTCTCTTTTCATGGTGTCAATTGTGACTCATAGTTGTAGTACTGCCCGTATGAGTTTCTGAGGCTGTAAATATTTATGGGAGTGGAAAGCCTTGTCTTCTTCCCATGAAGCACCTAGTGGTTTTGAACTGGTGACCTTGTGGTTACAAGCCCAACACATAGCCCACTATGCCACCAGGACTCCAGATTTCATTTAATTCTGTAAAAGTTTGACTGTCACAAAACAACGTAGAAGTTACCATATATAGTTGTGTTTAAGCCGAGTTTTCCAGCACATTTTAATGCAGTTTTGTGGTAAAATTAGGTGCCTCAGCTGTTATTCGCATCGGCTTATACTGGAGCGTATTCGGTAATTACTTATAAGCTTGTTGATTCACTCTGAGAAAGTGAAATTTTATTTTATGTTGCAATTCTATTCGGTACCATGTGAGACACCAAGGTTCAGCTGGTGTCTTACATGATACATAATATGACTGCACCTGCCTCATGCACCGTGTCCCAACGAAAGCAGGACAAGCTCCAATGTAAGTGCCAAATAATAATCTTTCACCATGATACACTTTTCTATCAACTTCCCACTTATATGTATGCATAGTGCACACACCCGCTTTCATTCTTTCAAATGATCATAGGTGCATTGAAATAGAACACGGTATGCTTACAGGAACTGACATTTCCAAAAGCTGTTTCAGTTAACATCAAATGAGAGTAAGTTGGCTACTATGCGTTTTAGTAGGAACACAAATGACTAAGCTCAGGAAATTTATTATTCTACTTTGCCAGCATACTGGGCATTTAATGTGCTGTCTTCACATAGCAACAAGATGCCACCAGCAAAAGAACGTAAGCTTTGTACTGATTTTCAAATGGTGATCATGGATTTTTTTTCCTCAAATAAATACAGCATATAAAGACACAGGCATAGTGGTATTTAGCCCCTTTCTCTAGGTGCTATAACTAGAAATACTGATTACATAGGTTTAACTCCTCGTGGAATGGACCTCTCTTTATTCCTTGTCTTATTCTGCATGTAATTGAAAGATATTCTGAGCAGATTAATTCACTCCTGATGTTTGATGGAGCACTAACTCTTTCTGTTAATTAAAAATTTAAAATGTGTACTGAATATTCACATAGGCCATAAGCTCTAGCAAAAGGAGCCCTGGTGGCATGGTGGGTATGCACTGGGTTGTGATTCTTAAGGTCCTAAGTTGGAGACCAACAGGGGCTCTGTGGGAGAAAGATGGGGCTTTCTACTCCTTTAAAGGGTTACAGTCTCAGAAACCCACAGGGGGAAGTTCTACTGGGACCTATCAGGGACACCAAGAGTCAGAATTGACTCGATGGCAGTGAGACTAGTTCAGACAAAATGGCAATAACTTGTATGTAAGTGCAGTAAAATGATAGGAGATGAAATCGTTTTCTCTCTTTTAAGTGTTCTGCCATGACTTTGCTTCCTACCCAGTTCTTAAATGTTGGCTTTCTTTTACGTTGTCATCTCATGCAGTGCTCCCTTCTTGGGCAACCTTACTGACACCTGCTGCTCTCATCCCCAAATACCTGCTTATGCCTCTCACAGGTGCACCTGCAGGGCAAGCCTCCTCCCATTTCAGATCCAGGTCCACAAAAATTTCCATGTATCAGAGATTTTCACTTGAAAATGTCCAAGTTGCCTGAAACACACCTAAAGAAAAAATGAACGCACAATTTTCTCTTCAAATTGAGTTAAATCTTCTCACCTCCAAACCCACCTGAATTCTGACTCTTGGTGACTTCACATATGACAGAGGTGAACTCCTCCATAAGGTTTTCTGGGCTGTACTATTGACAGAAGCTGATGTCCAGAAATTTATATAATGGCACTGCTCGGTGGGTTTGAACTGCCAACTTTCATCGTTTTTTATTTTTTAAATGTATTATTCTTTGTTGGTAGTTAATACAGATATCACATCATTCCATAGTTCAATCACGGCAATTACAATTACTGCCACAATCAATTTCCAAACATTCTTTTCCTTCCAGGACTCCTTGACTTCATCTCCCTTTTGCCCACCCCTCCACCTCCACCCCTTTATCCCCCTTCTCTACACCCCAACGAAACCCTTATTCTTCTTGCTGTACCTATAGATTCAGCAATCTTGATTTTAATATGCTGAAAAACAACCACAATATATAATACAACTTCAAGAGGGTGACCCCGAATGACATAACACCTCTGAGAAAACCCATAATATGGACAAAGAAAAAATACAATAAAAAATATACAAAATGTTGAAAACCAGATGAGGTCCAACACACATCAGCAGGGGATCACCTCACTAGGTTTTAACTGTTGATCATCTATACCCATCTCTCCAATGCACTCTTAATAGCCATTTTCCTCCCATCCCTCAAAGATAGATAGAGGGAGCTCACCAGGGGTTTATTTCCTGTGTAGTTCTCATAAATGTATCTTGGGCTCCTCCTGTCATTCATGTTTAAGTTATCAGCTGATCATGAGCTCCTTGTGGCCATCTAGGCCTATTGTAACACCATAAGGCCAGCAGTTTGAAACCATGCATCAGTTACAAACCCAAGATTGCTAAACCTCTAGGAACAGCAAGAGGAATATGGGGCTTTCTACCCCTTTAAGGATGTACAGTCTTGGAAACCCAAAGGGACAATTCTGCTCTCTTCCATAGTCTTGATGAGTCAGCAACCACTTGATGGCAGTGAGTTTAGCTGTTGTTGTTGTGGAGTTGTTACTCTCAGTAAATGGTCCATTTGCAGAATTAACAAGTTCAATGGTACATATAACGATGAATCCAGTTCTAGATGCCAGGGGCGAGGCACATTGACCATATCGAAACCAGCACACAAACCAGTACTAGTTGCCACTGAGTCCCTTTCAACCCACAGTGACTTCGTGCATTACACACAAGGACTGCATTCCATCCAGCTCCCCAGGGCTGTGACCTCTGGGAGGCAGACAACCTGGTCTTTCTTCTAAGGAGTCTGTGCCTGTGTTTGAACCATACTGATCTTATAGCTAGCAGCTGAGTGTTTCACCATTTGCACCACACCAGGATTCCTAAACTAACACGGAAAGCCTGAAAACCTACTCATTCATGGCATTCCACTCTACTCACTTTTCTCTGTTTTCAGTATCACCACTGGAAAAGCATCCCAGTTTTTGAGTCTTTTTCCTGCATCCTGTTTCCCCAGCTCTTAAAACTGTTTTCTCTATGGCAGTCTCAGTGGTCTTTCCAAAATGCCTATTCGATCACGCCACTCCCCTACTATAAAGCCATCAATGGCATTATTTATCATCTAAGAAACCTAAAAACTCCTATCACCCCCTCTCCCCCATATTCCTTTTTAGTCTAATACCAGTGGTCTTCTATGAGTCTATATCATGCCTCTGGGTTCTTCTTCAAACAACCCTTCGCACAATCAACGCTCCTAAAATCTCTGCCAACCCTTGTCAATTTCACACAGATTCATCTTTTTGTCCAGTTTCAGCCACTAATTCTCCTGGGAAGCCTTCCCAAATATTATTGTGTGTATGTGTTTTTAAACAGTTTTATTAGCACTTCATCCACATGTTGTAAAATAAGTAATTCAGTCATATCAAGAAGAGTTGCACAATGATCACCATAGTCGACTCCAGAACATTTCCTTTTCCTTGCACTCATTGATATTCATGTGATTATTTTCCCCTAATTGTGTATTTCCCAAAAACATACACAACAAATCATTCTCCAATTCCATAATTCAGTTCCATTGATTATATTCTGTGTGTTGTACAACCACTATTGCTATCCTTTCCAAATTACTCCACCACCATTAACATAAACTCATTGCTTCTCAAAATCCTCGCACTGGACCATTAGGTAACATCATGACAAAAGTGACCATAAAACTCACACCTCAGCACCACAGCAGAGCCTTTTGTAGCTACCAAATGCTAAATTCAGGATGGTAGTTTAGGTTTGATAGCTGGGAATGGAATGCAATTGAGAAGATACATGCACAGGGAACTTTAACGGTATTAGGACTATTTTGATTGCCTTGCATATTTTTTATTCACTGCCATCGACTCAATTATGATTCATAGCAACCACATACAGATAGACTAGAACTGCTCCTGTGAGTTTCACAGACTGTCACTATTTACTGGAGTAGAAAGCCTCATCTTTCACCCTCGGAGCAGCGAGTGGTTTCAAACTGCTGAGCTTGTAGTCAATATCCTACCTTGTAGTCCCCTGCACCACCAGGGCTCCTAAGCAAACAGTATGACCACCAAAATGGTAGAAATATTTTTGTGTTAGAAGGGAATGATCCATAGGACAGAAGCAAATGCACTGTCGGTCACCCCCATCATAGTGTTCCATAGGACAAACTGTTAGTGTCCTTGTCTATAAAAACCAAGGAATGCTTGAAACCCAACCTGTACAAGAGCTGCTGTGATGAAGTGAAATTATAAACATGAAAATGCTATCCCCAAATTTACTGGATCAGATATCATTCCACTTTTGTCTTTCCCTGTCCTTTTTAAATCTTTATTGTAATCATGAATACAAGTGTGGGATTCTTAGGCTAGATGACAAATTCCACGAAGGCAGGATCTGGCTATATTTTGATGTCTTCTTTATCCACAGGGCATGATCTAAATTTATTACTGGTAAATATTTCTTAGAGTAAGGAATTGTGGCTGCTGGAGTCAGTTCTGACTCCTAATGACTATGTGCAGCGAAACGAAATCCCGTGTGGTCCAGCACCATGATCACTACTGTACTTATATTTGTGCCTATTGTTGCAGCCACTGTGTCAATTCATCTTGCTGGGGTCTTCCTCTTTTTCGCTGCCCCTCCACTTTACCAAGCCTGATGGCCTTCTCCAGAGACTAGTATCTCCTGACAAAAAGTCCAATGTATTGAGATGTAAGAGCCCCCAATAAAAATATTTAATAAAAACGGGATGAAAAAAGGAACCACAAACCAAATCCACAGCTGACCAGATTTTAAACATTCCAAATAGCCAAGTACCCAGTAAGATAAGACCTTCTTTAAAATTGACTTATACAACTGTTTTATGCGAGGACTCCAAAATGTTCAAGAAAGGATGAAAGTTGAAAGATGGTTTGGGAGATTTCTACTATAAGAAAGTGTGTGTGTGTGTGTGTGTGTATGGGTGTAACACTGCATTTTAATATTGGAAGTACCAGGAACTGCTAAATACACAAGTAAGTCTGTCTTGGAAGAAGTACGGCCAGAGGGCTCCTTAGGGGCAAGTATGGCAAGACTTCATCTAATATTCTTTGGGCATGTTCTCAGGAGAGACCAGTCCCTGGAGACGGACATCATGCTTGGTAAAGTGGAGGGACAGCAAATAAAAGGGGAAGATCCTCAACGAGATGGATCGAATAAGTGGCTGCAACAATGGGCTCGGGCATGGGAATGGCAGTAAGGACAGCTCAGGACCGTGTGGTGGTTCATTCTATTGTTCCTAGGATCGCTGTGGGTATGAACCAATAAGATGTCATCTAACAGTAACAACAGGTGCCCAAATTAAATAACCTTTTCTCTTGGCTAGATATATACCCTGTAATTTTTGTTTCTTTTGCCCACCTGAGATTTTCAATATATCCTTTACAGGAACATATTTAAGCCTAGTGTTTAAATTAAACAACCTTGTCTCTGGGTTTGTGAGGCATCTCTTTCCCCCATTCAATTCTGCTAATTTTCTCCTTGTTTTGGTCTTGAAATATATTAACAACTAGGTATCAAAAAGGTATCATGTTATCAAATTATTATTTTTTTATTGTCAATAATGGACCTTCCAATGCACTTACTGCTGCTCATATGGAACCTGTACATAGACCAAAAGGAAGTATTTTGAACAGAACAAGAGGACACAGCATAGTTTTAAAACAAAGAAGGTGAACATCTGGGATATATCCCTTTACCACAGTTATTTAATCCATATACTGAGCAAATAATCAAAGAATCTGAACCGTGTAAAGAAGAACATGGCATCGAGATTGGAGGAAGACTCGTTAACAACCTGTGGTATGCAGATGATAAAACCTAGCTAGCAGAAAGTGAGAGGACTTGAAGCATTTACTGACGAAGATCAAAGAGGACAGCCTCCAGTATGAGTTACACCCCAATGTAAAGAAAAAAATCCAAAAAAGTGGACCAATAGACAGAAAACACTGAGGTTGTCAGAATTGACTTTACTTGAATCCATAGATGACGCAGCAGACAAGACATCACGTGAAGTGTTGCTTTGGGCAAATCTGCTGTACAAGTTCTCTTTAAAGTTGTTGAAGGATAAGTATGTCTCTTTGTGATAGCAGGTGCACCTGACCCAAGCAAGGATATATTAGTCCCTTCATAAGCTAGAGAATGAATGAGGAAGACTGGAGAAGAACGGATGCCTTTGGATTGGGGTGTTGCAAGAGAATATTGAAAGAGTCATGGGCTACCAGAGAAACCAACAAATCTGTCCTGATGGAGGTACAGACGGAATGTTCCTTACAAGTAAGGATGGCAAGACTTCCTCTCACATCCCTTGGATGTATTATCAGGAGAGCTTAGTCCCTGGACAAATGATACATGATTGGTATATTAGAGAGTCAGCAATGATGTAGAATACTTTCCAGGAAATGGATTGACACAGGGGGCTGCCACCATGGGCCCAAACATGACAACAATTGTGAAGACTGCATAGGACCATGCAGCGTTTCCTTCCGCTGTGCACGCAGTTACTCTGAATCAGAAATGACTTGGATGCTTCAGCAACAACTGCCTGTTATTATGTTTGTTTGGCAGATTGCTTCTGTCCAAATGAATTAATGTCATTTGGATTTTATTTTACTTTATGTTGTACATTTTGTATATGATATAAAATCCTTCTCTGTTTTTAGTGAGAATCTGTGACAAACAATAAATAATTGTACTTACAATAGACTTGTCAAACAATCTTTTATGATAGTAGCTGAGGCCCAGGCAGGGAAATGCATGGTCAAATTCAGAGACATGTTGGAGCTGAGCCATCACTAAACCCCAGGTGTCCTCCTTCCAGTGCAGGGTTCCTCACATCACCCTTCATTGTAATACAGGATCATTCCTAACCCTTTGAAAATACTGGGGTGTAAGAGTAATTGACTGCTTTTTACATTTAAAAAATATTACTGTAATTAAAGAATGAACGAGTTTGAAACCCTGTTGGTTTCTCTTTAGTATTTTGAGGACAGAGAGCAGAGCTTATTCCTCAATCTGATTATGGCATGCACCTTATATGATTTGTTAACCTAATGAAAATAAGAGACAGTTCCTGAGTTGATGTAAATATGAAGACTCTGTGAAGTTTAATGTTCTTTGAAGTTCCATGCTCAAATGTTGTCTCTCAGTTTGGAAATAAGAGACCTGGGTTTTGCTTACTAGGGTCAAATATTTGAGGAAGGTAAGCTGCTGCCTAATACATGCTAGAAGCTATTAGACACAATTGTTTCACTGATGGTGAAATAAATTAATAGCATTGGGAGGTAGAAACTTTTATTTTATATCCATTACAGAATATGTGACTTGGTAGTTCCATCTCTAATCATGGTCAGAACCTGCAAGCAGATATCCTTTTGTAGATGTGGTAGGCAGACGAACTTTCTGTGTAAACCTGTTCCATTGAGTGCCAGAGATCCCTGAGATTGTTATGGGCTACCACTCCCATGACTAGACTATGCTGCACAGTTGACATTAAGAAATGGACATTCGGTTTGGTGGGCCTGACCTAACCAGGTGAACCCTTGAAAAGAATAAGACTCTTTCTTGTGAAAGGACTTTGTAGTGCTTCAGATATTCACCACAGAGCACAAGCACTTAGTAGCAGAGGGAAGGATCCCAATTTGACAGACACTAAGGAAACAAGAATCTCAATCCTCCAAATATCAAGGAACCGGACTCAACCAACAACCCAAATGATCTTAGAAATGGTTTCACCCCAAATGTCACCTGATAACGGTGCATCCCAACTAACAGGACAGCCAGAGAGTGAGGGCCTGGACACAGAGCACAGATGAGCTGCATCTCATGTTTCCAGGACTATAAAATGTGTGGCAGGTGGGGATAGTCCCCATAATCCTAACAAGGGCCCAAGACTGTACTCTTTATGGAAACAGGTTGCCACAGTTTTCTTCCTTGGAGCAGCCAATTGGATCACACTGCTGATCTTGTGGTTCGCAACTTAATCACTGCACCAACAGGATTCCTTTACTGACAATTAGCTATATAGAAATAACACAGAAACTCTAGCCTGTCCAAGAAAGAACGCACTGAAAAGTCAAAGCAAATTTTCCATGGATTCCAAAGCGATCACTAGCTGTAGGTTTAAAGAACATGTCATTGAACAATGACTAGGCTTGAACACTTATCATTCCAATACATCTCATCAATAATCATTAATAACACATGAATTATTCAACCTGCTAAGACTAAATTCTGGTTTAGTTTTCAAGAAATTCTCTTTTGGGTGAATAAACAAGAGAAGAAATTCAACAAATTTTGACTCAAAAATTGTGTGAAAAGCTATGCCAGAAACATTGACTGAAGAGTTCCCTTACTGGAGGCATCCTCAGCTGATCTGTTTGAGGAGACTGTTAAGCTGTTACAGTGATTGAGTCATTTCCTATCATTACATAAGATGGTAGCTATGAGTCAGAACTGACTCAATGGTAGAAAAAACAATTTGGCTTCTTCTGGAATATTCTTAAAGTGAAACAAATGGATTTTTTTGAATTTACTATCTACCTCTCTAGGCAATAAGGCAAGGCAATTATAGAGATCCTCTATAATTACCCCAAAGGGTGACTAACAAAATAATTTATCTATTGACATGTTGTAGCTACTTATATCAAAAGGAATGATATAATTAGAGAATTAAGATCATGTATCCTTTAGTGGATTAATAAATAAAGGTAATGTACCTGTTCTATGACTGTCAGTTTGGTGGGATTTTCTGATGTCTACAGTATCAATAGACTAAGAACCAATAAATATAAATTAATCTGATAAAACTTAACTTATAACTAGTGAAGATTGTTGGTGCTGCCAGGCTATTCTGTTGGGTTCATTTTTTCTTTACTAAGTATTACTGCATATGTTCAAGGATGCCTTATATAACATAATGTTATATAAATACAAAGTCTGTAAATTTAGAAATTCATTTGAAATGATACAACTTTTCGTGCAGTCTAGGCTTTGCAGTCCCTGAGGAGCCCTCAGTGAGCTCCAGCCAGCTCTCACCACCTGGGGCCCTGTTGGGTCCCCAGTGCCAGCCCTAAGCCTGCCGCAGCCCGCCCCAGCCACCCCAGGAGACGGCACAGTGGCCTGAGCCTCCACACAATAAGGTTACTCCTGTCTCCCAGAAGCATGGGGCCTATTAAAGGATCAAGGAAAAATCAACAGACCACATCACTCCCAACAAAAAAATCAGAAAAACGAGGCACTTTAACAGACCTAACGTCACTCATAGAAGAAACAGATATAGATCAGCCACAAAAGGAAATCTTCAGAACTCTGCTTGCAGTAATACAGGAGCTAAGAGAAGAAAACCAAAATAAGGATGCAACGATAGAAGGGATGAAATGCACAATAGAGGGGATGAAGTCCACAATAGAGGGGATGAATACTATCCACCAAAAGGAACTGCAGAAACTAACAGAGGAGGTAGCAGAGGCCACACAAAAGGTCACAGAAGCTATATCTAGGCTTGAGGAGGCTGAGAACCGTATCAGTGAACTCGAGGACGCTCAAAACAAACGAAGCAAGCGAGAAAAACAATCAGATAGGAAAATTAAAGAAACAGAAGACAGCCTGAGATCAATGACAGATGCTATGAAGAGGAATAATATTCGAATAATTGGTCTACCGGAACACAACATAACACACAAATCGACCGCCAAGATAGCAAAGGAATTCCTGGAAGAAAATTTCCCCAACCTAACAAAGGAGAATCCGACTCTCATACAGGAAGCAGAGAGGACGCCGGCTAAGCTAAACACCAAGAAGAACACGCCAAGGCATATAATTGTAAAATTATCCAACTTAGAGGAAAAAGAGAAAATTCTACGAGCATCAAGAGAAAGGAAGACAGTCACATACAAAGGAGCGCAGGTAAGGGTATGCTCAGACTTATCAGCTGAAACCATGAAGAGGAGGAGAGAATGGAGCAGCATCTTCCAAATTCTGAAAGATAAAAATGCCTCCCCCAGAATCCTATACCCTGCCAAGTTATCCATTAAGATAGAGGGTAAGATAAGGGTCTTCCAGGACAAGGAAGAACTCAAAAAATATACTGCAAGTCACCCGACCCTGCAGAACATACTGGCTGACTCACTATGGCCAGAAGATCAAGCTCCAACTAGAACCTCCAGGAGACCACCATATATCCCATCTCCATCTAGAAGCCAACATGCCAGCAACACGTACCAGGACAACACGGTCTCAGATGGAAAAGAGGACAGGATAGAAACCCTCCACTCAAACGCAGTACACTGATATGAAGGAAGATAGGCAAAGACCCAAAACACAAAACAGAATATGGCAACCATGAAGCCAGAGATTGTAATAATCACTTTGAATACAAATGGGCTCAATTCATATGTTAAAAGAAAGAGGCTGGAGGATTGGATTAGAAAACATAACCCATCAATCTGCTGCCTGCAAGAGACACACCTTAAGCAAGCAGACAAGCATATGCTGAGAATAAAGGGCTGGCAGAAAGTTTACCAAGCAAATGGTAACTCCAAGAAGGCAGGAGTGGCTATCTTAATCTCCGACAAAATGGATCTCAAGATCCAAAACATAAAAAGAGACAAAGAGGGACATTACATAATGCTCAAAGGCTCAGTAAACCAGGAAGCAATAAGCATACTGAATATTTACGCACCTAATAATGGTGCGGCAAATTTCGTCAAACAAACTATTAAAAAAATGACAGAAGAAATCACGGAAACAACAATAATAGTGGGGGACTTCAACACTCCACTATCAGAGAAAGACAGGTCACAGGGAAAGAAGCTCAGCAAAGAGGCCAGAGAGCTAAACAATGTAATTAGGCAACAGGGCCTGATAGACATCTATAGAGCCTTTCATCCAAAAGCAAAAGGTTTCACATTCTTCTCCAATCCACACGGATCTTTCTCAAGAATAGATCACATGCTGGGGCACAAGGCCAGCCTGAGTAAATTCAAACACATAGATATTATCCAGACGTCTTTCTCAGACCACCATGCCATAAAGCTGGAGATTAATAGAAGGGCACCCAGAAAAGCAAGGGCCACCAATTGGAGAATAAACAACGATCTCCTGCGACATGAATGGGTTAAGGTCCAGATCAGAGAGGATATCAGGAAATTTCTAGAAACTAATGAGAACGAGCATACAACATATCAAAACTTATGGGACACTGCAAAGGCAGTTATCAGAGGTAGCTTGATATCACTGAATGCATACATGAAAAAAGAAGAAAGGCGTATGACAGATATGTTAACACAAAACCTCCAACAACTAGAACAGAGTCAACAGAACTACCCCTCCAATAGCAAGAGAAAAGAAATAATAAAAATCAGGGCGGAGTTAAACCAGTGGGAAGACAAAAGAACAATGCAAAGGATTAACGCAACTAGAAGCTGGTTTTATGAACGAATTAATAAAATTGACACTCCCCTGGCAAAGCTTACCAAAGATAGAAAGGAACAATCATCAATAGCCAGGATGAGGGATGAATCGGGGGCAATAACAACAGACCCCAATGAGATAAAAAGGATAATCACAAAGTACTATGAAGGTTTGTATTCTAATGAATTCAGAAACCTGGAAGACATGGATAAATATTTAGAAAAACAATCTATCCCTAGATTATCTGAGACAGAGATCAAGAACCTCAACAAACCCATAGCGAAGGAAGAAATAGAGAGTGTCATCAAAAACCTACCAAGGAAAAAGGCCCCAGGGCCAGATGGCTACACAGCAGAATTTTACCAAACATTCAGGGAAGAGCTGACACCGATCCTCCACAAAGTATTCCATAACATAGAAAAGAACGGCAAGCTCCCAAACTCATTTTACGAAGCCAGCATTACTTTGATACCCAAACAGGGAAAAGACCCCACAAGCGTAGAGAATTATAGACCAATATCTCTAATGAACATAGATGCAAAAATCCTTAACAAAATATTGGCCAATAGAATACAAAGGAACATCAAGCATATCATTCACCACGACCAAGTAGGATTCATCCCAGCGATGCAGGGATGGTTTAACATCCGAAAATCCATCAATATCATTCACCACATCGAGAAGAAAAAGGATAAAAACCATATGATAATATCCATAGATGCAGAAAAAGCATTTGACAACATCCAGCATCCATTCCTAATCAAAACACTCATGAAGATAGGATTGGAAGGTAAGTTCCTCAAGCTCATACAAGCTATCTATGAAAGACCAACAGCCAACATCATAGTCAATGGAGAAAAGACAAGAACAATACCACTGAAAAAGGGTACAAGACAAGGATGCCCCCTGTCCCCTCTTCTATTCAATATCGTTTTGGAGGTTCTGGCTAACAACATAAGACAGCGGAAGGACATCAAAGGGATCCAGTTGGGAGAGGAGGAGGTGAAACTATCGTTATTTGCAGATGACATGATCCTATACATTGAAGACCCACAAAACTCCACAGTTGGAATACTTACAGCAATAGAGGAATACGGAAGAGTAGCAGGATACAAGATCAATAAACAGAAGTCGGTAGGGTTTCTATACACATCGGACAGGGCCATGGAAGAGGCGATTAAGAGGGAAGTACCCTTCACAGTAGCCAAGAACAAACTGAAATACCTAGGAATATACTTAACAAAAAATACTAAAGACCTATATAAGCATAATTATAAAACCCTATTACAGGAAACCAAAAGTGACCTTCACAAATGGATGAAGCTCCCCTGCTCATGGTTAGGTAGGCTGAACATAGTAAAGATGACAGTTCTTCCTAAAGCACTCTACAAGTTCAATGCTATACCAATCCAATTACCATCAACCTTCTTCAAAGAATTGGAAAAACTGACCACCAACTTCATATGGAGAGGGAAGAAACCCAGAATTAGCAGAGAACTCCTCAAGAAGAAGGACACAATTGGAGGACTCGCCCTGCCTGATTTTAATGCCTACTACACAGCTACAGTGGTCAAAACAGCATGGTACTGGCACAATGATAGACACTCAGACCAGTGGAAAAGAATAGAAAGCCCAGGAGTAAAATCATCAGCATATAGACAACTGATCTTCGACAAGGGCCCCAAAAACGTCAAGTGGGAAGCAGATGCCCTCTTTAATAAGTGGTGCTGGAAACAATGGATATCCACATGTAGAAAGTTGAAACAAGACGTCTACCTCACCCCATGCACAAGAATACACTCAAGGTGGATCACAGATCTAGAAGTCAAACCCCAAACCATCAGGACCATTAAGGAAGGAATTGGGACTAATCTCAGAGCACTGGCCCAGGGAGCACATAGGCTCACTGCAACAGGGAAGGGGTCACACACAGGTGATCTGGAAATCGACAAATGGGATCTAATAAGAATAAAACACCTGTGCACCTCGAAAGACTTTGCCAAGAGGGTGACAAGGCAACCCACAGACTGGGAGAAGATTTTTAGTAATGACACGTCAGACAAAGGGCTCATTACTAAAATCTACAACACCATCATGACCTGCAAAAAGAGGAAAACAGTTAACCCCCTAAGGAAGTGGGCAAAAGAAATGAGAAGAACTTTCACTAGAGAGGAGATCAATATGGCCAATAAATATATGAGAAAGTGCTCCAAGTCCCTTGCCATAAGAGAAATGCAAATCAAAACAACCATGAGATACCACCTAACACCCCTGAGGCTAGCCCAGATCAGTAAATCAGAGAGCAACAAGTGTTGGAGGGGCTGTGGTGAAATAGGAACCCTCCTCCACTGCTGGTGGTCGTGCAGATTTGTACAGACACTGTGGAAAGCAATCTGGCGATACCTAAAGAAAATGGAAATCGATCTACCTTACGACCCAGCCATCCCTCTACTGGGCATATACCCGGTTGAAGCAGCAAATAAAACACGACCAGTCATATGCGCTCCAATGTTTATTGCGGCACAATTCACAATAGCAAAGACTTGGAAACAGCCTAAGTTTCCATCGATAGACGAGTGGATTAGCAAACTTTGGCACATACACACAATGGAGTATTATGCAGCATTGAAAAGCACCGATGAGCACATGAAACACGTTATTTCATGGGAAGAGCTGGAAGGAATTATGCTAAGCGAGGTAAGCCAGTCCCAAAGGGACAGGTACAACATGAGTCCCCTGAGGTAAGTACAATCAGCATGACAGAAATGGGGCATTAATCCACCCAAGGGGAGGGTATTGTTTATATCTCCACAGGGAAAGTGGGACCAGACTTCAACCCAGTGTCGCAAGGTGTGAATGCATTATCCCGGCGTGGAGGACGGAACCGGTGGAGAGGTCTGGGAGGCAGGCCCCAGCACCATAAATTAAGTGGATTCCTGCCCCTCCCCCGAAAAGAACTTGTTCCAAAGGACGACATTGACCCTGCAGCTATGGGAGATGGTCATATTTGACCAGAGCACACGGGAGCAGATGAAGGGGCAGGAGGAGAGAGTGGAGCACAGCCTGGCCCACCAGGCCGTGATGATGATGTTCCTGAGTAGAGCAGCCAGTCCACAGAGAGAACAACATGGCTGGCCCTACTATGAGACATGATGCCCCTCAGTGACTAAGGGCGATACAGGGGACAGCACCGGAGACACAGTGTGGGAATTGCACCTGACCTGATCCCACCACACCGAGGCAATGCACTGGGGGAGTGCAGCGGAACAGCAAGGGAATGGAGTGGCAAGGTCCCCAGGGAATGCTGAAAGTGGACTTTGGGGCCAGGGCGTGGTGCCCCAACAGACTGGTCTGGAAAACGCTCCTAAGGGCCAGCAAAGATCCCTGAACTAACTACAAGCTTTTCTCTTGTGAACTGTTTTGTTCTGTTCTTTTTCAGTGGTTTGTTTTGGTTGTTTTGTTGTCCGGTTATATACTGTTGCTTTGTGTTCCTCTGTCTAGTTTTCGTGCATGTTAGTGACTCCACAGGTCTGTCTGAATAGGACAGGCTGGATGAACTATCGGGAGGAAAAACAACGGGACCGACAGTTCCGGGGGGACTTGGGGTGGGGGGTAGGGGGGGTAAGGAAGTGGTGTTAACAAACCCAGGGACAAGGGAAAAACATGGGACCCCAAAGGGTAGAGAAGGGGGAGTGGCAGGCCTGGTGGGAAATGATCAAGGGTAAGGTTGATTAGAGAAGAGGTATACTCTAGCCCAGGTGGCAATGAAGCATGGTAGTAGGGCAGGAGGAAGGTCAAGGGAGATGGAGGAAAGAGCTAGGAGTCAAAGGGCATTCATGGAGGTCTAGACAAAGACATGTACATGCAAATATATATAGGAGGTTGGGGAAATAGATTTTTGTGTCTATATTTATAGATCAAGTATTAAGGTGGCGGAAGGACCTTGGGCCTCTACTCAAACACTCCCTCTATGCATGAATACCTTCTTTTATTAAATTGGAACTCTATGATGCTCACTCTCCCGACACAACAGCTGGAGCCTACATGGGTGAACAAGTAAATGTGGTGAAGAAAGCTGATGGTGCCCGGCTATCAAAAGAGATAGTGACTGGGGTCTTAAAGGCTTGAAGATAAACAAGCGGCCATCTAGCTCAGAAGCAACAAAGTCCACATGGAAGAACACACCAGCCTGTGTGATCGAGTGGTCCCAAAGGGATCAGTTACCAGGCATCAAAGAACAAAAAATCATATCATTGACTGCACACCTCCATGATAGGATCGCTGAAGACAAATGGGTGCATAAGCAAATGTGGTGAAGAAAGCTGATGGTGCCCGGTTATCAAAAGAGATAGTGTCTGGGGTCTTAAAGGCTTGAAGGTGAACAAGCGGCCATCTCGCTCAGAAACAAATAAGCCCACATGGAAGAAGCACACCGGCCAGTGCGATCACGAGGTGCCCAAGGGACCAGATATAAGGCATCATGCAAAAAAAAAAAATATAAGTGTGTGTATGTATGTGTATTTATGTGTATATGTATATATGTATGTGTATATATATATTATATTAAATGAAGGGGGAAGTGCAGAGTGGAGACCCAAGGCCCAAGTGTCAGCCAATGGAGATCCCCTCATAGAGGGGCTTAGGAGAGGAGATGGGTTAATTAGGGTGTGAGGTAGTATCGATGAAGAACACAGCTTTCCCCCAGATCCTGGATGCTTCCTCCCCCCAACTACCATGATCCGAATTCTACCTTGCAGGGCTGGATAGGACAGAGGCTGTACACTGGTACATAGGAGGGTTGGAGATACAGGGAATCCAGGGTGGATGATACCTCCAGGACCAAGGGAGTGAGGGACGATGCTGGGAGAGTGGAGGGTGAGTGGGTTGGAAAGGGGAAACTGATTACAAGGAGCCACATGTGACCTCTTCCCTGGGAGAGGGACAGCAGAGAAGGGGGGAAGGGAGACCCCGAATAGGGCAAGATATGACAAAATAACGAGGTATAAATTACCAAGGGCATATGTGGGAGGGGGGAAAAGGGAGGGAGGGGGGGAAAAAAAGGAGGACCTGATGCAAGGGGCTTAGGTGAAGAGCAAATGCCTTGAGAGTGATTGGGACAGGGAGTGTATGGGTGTGCTTTGTACAATTGATGTATGTATATGTATGGATTGTGGTAAGAGTTGTTGGAGTCCCTAATAAAATGTAAAAGAAAAAAAAAAAAAAGAAAATGATTAGGGCAAAATATGTACAGATGTGCTTTATACAATTGATGTATGTCTATGTATGGATTGTGATAAGTGTTGTATGAGCCCCTAATAAAATGTTTAAAAAAAAAAAAAAAAAAAAAAAAGAAATGATACAACTTTTCTTAAAATATAAATGACTAAATGGTTCCATGAAGAAATAGAAATTGAAGAATAAATTTATTTGAATAATGTAACTGAAACCTGAATGTGTCCCAATGCGTCAGTTCTGATTCATATGTATCACCTTATGGAACGATAGAAAATTACTGGCTCATGTGAACAGGCAAGCTCTCTCGTGAGCAAAGAACAGCTGATGATACCCCACACACACATAAAGAAACAGTCCAGCCAAGCTCACTGACATGGAGACAATTATCCTAAATAAATTCTTAGCAGATATGAGACAGCAGGGAAATGAATAAAGAAATAGGATGTGCCCAAAGAATATACAAAAGGCATATCACAATATTGTGAATTGGAATCTGAAACATTTACAGAGAGAGGTGAGCCTTCAATCACATGCTGAAGCGTAAACTTTCATATGCAACACCAGTTCACAGTACTTAATAAAATTTATCAAACTTATATTGGAAGGAAATTTACAGCTTGTCAAATCTTCAGCAAACATACTTACACGTGGAATATTGAAAGCATTCCCAAATAAATTCCAGACCAAGACAGAAGGATGGCACAGTCTGGAATATACAGCCAGTGCCCAGCCATATACAATAATAGCAAAATATATCAAAAGTATGAATAATGAAAATAGGTAATATGATCATATAATTTAAAAATCCCAAAGGACTAATTCACAAAATATTGAAGTATACAAGAAACCTTTAAAAATTATAGAAATTTATTTTCCATTGAGGTTTTTCTCTATTGTTTTATCACTGCTTTAATTTTTTGTTTTTGGTTTTGTATGTGTTCCCGTATATGAAATCCAAGATCAATAAATCTATGGAGACAGTGGTGGCATGAGTAGTTTCCATTGTGTGGCAGAGGAGGTTGTATGGGTAGATGGGTGTGTGTGTGTGGTGGGGCGGGGGGAGGGGCAGAGGGAGGAATGGGAAGCTAACAGGAATGAGTACGAGAAAGAAGAAGGTGCCTTAAAATTGAATGTTGCTCAACTCTTTTTAAGAATATCAATCTATTGAATTGTATGATGTGTGAATTGCGTGTCAATAAATCTGTACTGTTGTCCACAAACTTTTTAATGCCCCCTCATGGAAGAGACCTCAGAAAGCTGGTGTGGAAGATCGCGATGGCCACTGAAATTGAAGGCAGGGACTCGGAACATTTCATGGGAAATGCAGGATTCAAAACAGCAGCTACATCTGAAATCATGCCTAACACTGGAACTCAAAAAAACAGTCAGGATCCCTACAGAGGCAACGATACAAACTTGCTGTTAGAATTAATCAAAAGAACAAAGTTGGATACAATGTTTATTAGTGAAGAACAGAACACAAAAAAAGATTGTCTAAACCTAAGTCTATCTCAGTGCCTTCTGGTCAATTCTGACTCACAGCAACCCAGCTCCTCTCACCCCCTTGACCAGTTTAGTGCCTCACCTGGAGGTGGACTCAGATCAGCAGAGAAGAGGTTCCCACAAGAAACAAGGTAAGGTGCAGAGTGAGGCCTGGGGGGTTCCATGCATTCTGAAGAGGGGACCAGAGTTCACTCCCTCAGGACTCTGAGCCTCAGAGCCCCTACTATCTGCTTTGGGAGGTCCCCAGGCATGGCTGCTAGGCCCAGGCTCCCCCTTACTTTGTTTGTTGGGCAAATGGGGGTCTTCACATCCCTGGCTGATTCTTTTTAACAGGGCTTGCAGGAGTCAATAAGGCCTCTGTACATTCTGTGGAGCAGAACATAGGTGGCTCCACAGTGCCTCACCCCATGTGAGCACAATAACCCCCGGACTGGGGGATCTGGAGTAGTGGTTCTCAACCTTCCTAATGCCATGATCCTTTAACACGGATCCACATGTTGTGGTGAGGCCCCAGACAAAAAATTATTTTCATTGATACTTCACAACTGTAATTGTGCTACTGTTATGAATTGGGTGACCCCTGTGAAAGGGTTGTTAGACCCCCTAAAGGGTTGAAGACCCACAGGTTGAGAACCGCTGATCTGGTGGCTGTGCTGAGTGACACTTTGTTCTAAGAGCCAAAGCTCGAGATCTACAAAAGAAGTCTGAGGTCCTACCAGTTCTCAAGGTATGTATCTCAAGTAACAACTTCCTCCCATGTCAGGGTAGACCAGCTCCTAACACATCATCATGGGTGCCATAGGCACAATTGTGCAGCAGTAATAAATAAAGATTATAGGTAAAGTCATAGAGTGCATGAGAGACAGAAGAGATTGAAATAATGGAGTCAGACACCTTTCATGGTAGCATAGTCACCTCAGCCTCACTTGGTGGTCCATGTGTGTGTGTGTGGGAAGAGAGAGAGAGAGAGAGAGAGAGAGAGAGAGAGAGAGAGAGAGAGAGAGAGAGAGAGAGAGAGAGAAAGGTGGGGAGATATTTATAGCTAATCAATGCTTATATATTATCTGGGAATGTGCAAGCCTCCTAATTACAGGTGAAGACATGCATCACAGGAAAAGGTTGTGCTATAGGTAATATAGTAATGGGAGGGGGCTGATCTAGGGGTGCATACACTATTGAAAGAGGAGGGGATAAGGGTATGCATGTGACAAGATGGGTGGGTCTAGATTCAGGATGGCAGCCTAACGTTGGATGTCACTGAGCTGGTGTGACCTGTTCTCTGGCTCACTATTGAAACCATTATCAGTAGGGTGTAAACCCACCCTGCAGGGACCAAACTGATGGCTGCAAGCCTTTGGGAAGAAGTAGCCCATTGTCTTTAACAACAGGGAGTGGGCCCTACTTGTGGTGGGACCAGACAGTAGTCTGGTAATAGAGTGTCTTCAGGGAGGTAACTTGACAATCATTTACCATTAGCTGCAAGCAGTGTCCTAAGTCTAAAATATATTTGGAGGAGACAACTTGGGAGAAATCTTTGTGTTTCCCACACTCCCAGAACAGAGGAAGCCCAATAGAGCCCCACCCTGATGATCAGCTCCTGGGAGGCCAGAGACATGCTTGTTAGACTCAATGCCCCCTGACTTTGTCCAAAGAGGCTGTGGGAAGTGAGGCTTTTGTCAGACACAGGCAGTCTCAGATCAGGAGAGTGATGAATTCCAAGACCGGCCAGGAGTCCAAGTGAGTATTCTGAGCTGACAACCCTGGAAAGAACAGACAAGGCCACAGAGTCCTACCCAGCCCCTACTTGTGAGTTTCTAATGCAATATTGTCAAGGGAAGGTAACCTGCTGAAATAACCTTTCTTGGAGCTAGGGGAGAATCTCCCTACTGAGTCTCCACCCATCTCATCCTTTTCTTCTAGGCTGAGCTCTTCACCAGTGCAACTCTCTGAGCTCTGGATAAGAAATCATGCCTCGCGGCCAGAAGAGTAAGCGCCGAGCACGGGAGAAAAAGCGCCATGCCAAAAATGATACCAAAGCCCTAGAGGATGCTCAGGCTACTGCAATGATCTCGCCCTCCCTGAATTTGGCCACCACAGGGACACAGGACACTTTGCTGTCTTTCCAGGGAGCTGCTGCTGCATCTTTCACAGATTCAGATGCAGATGCCCAGGGGCATCCAAGCTCCCCTCAGGCCAGTAGTAGCCTAAGCAAAGATCCTTTAACAAAGAAGGTGGTCTTGTTGGTGAAGTTCCTGATGGAGAAGTATCAAATGGAAGAGCCAGTCACAAAGGCAGACATGGTGAATTCTGTTGTCAAAGAATACAAAAAGCATTTCACTGAGATCCTCAAGAGAGCCTCTGAACACCTGGAGCTGGCCTTTGATGTGGAACTGAAGGAAGTGGATCCCATCAGGCACTGCTATTCCTTTATCGACAAATTGGATTCCAGCGTGGATGAAAGGATTCCAAATGAGGCCAGCCTGCGTCACAGTGGTTTCCTGATGATGGTGCTGAGTGTGATCTTCCTGAAGGACAACTGCGCCTCTGAAGAGGAGATCTGGGAAATGCTGAATATGATTGGGGTATATGCTGGCAGGAAACACGTCATCTATGGAGATCCTAAGAAAGTCCTCACCCAAGATCTCGTGCAGCTGAAGTACCTAGAGTGCCGGCAGGTGCCCAACAGTGATCCTCCACGATGTGAATTCCTGTGGGGCCCCAGAGCCTACGCTGAAACCACCAGGATGAAAGTCCTGGAGTTCTTGGGCAATATCAATGACACCACATCCAGTGCTTTTTCACCCTGGTGTGAAGAGGCTTTGAGAGAGGATGAAGAGAAAATGTAAGCCAGAATTGCAGCCAGGCCTTGAAACAGGGCAAGAGAAGTAGCTCCTCTGGACCAGAGTGAAAACTAAAAATGAATGATTCTTCAACTTTTTAAAAGAGGCTGGCAAGAGTCTAATAGTGGTGGGTCAGGTTAGATTTTGGGGGAAAATATATATTTAATTCCGGTTCTACATCTATAGCTTGGAATTCTACTTTTCTTTCCCATTTTTAAGTAGAAATGTTCAATGCTGAAATCGGAGGCAGATTCTTCTATGTAAAAAAAATAAACGGCAGCTGGCATTATTTGAGCAGTGGCTGGAGAAAACACATGGTCTACATTATCTATATGCTTCTGTTCTTCATTGGCAACTATGAGTGACTTCTGCCTCCTCCCTCCTTCCCTGTGCCCTGCCCCCTGTCTTTCTTCCTCTTGTTATCATAGACAATTCCTTTAAGTAGAACGCTTTAAAGGGTTTCAGAAAACAGATTCATGAATGGTTTTGACTATACATTTATTGCTGCTTATTAGATCTAAGAGCCAGAGTTTTGTTATTCTGCAGAAGAAGCTAACTTTCCTTCATATTGAGTGATCCAGAACAAGATAAGAAGGCATTGGAATAGACACTCCCTTGTAAATGTGACTTAAATCAACAGTAAATAGTTGGGCTCAAGAAAGAGAGAATAGTCAAAGATGGTCAGTTCTTAGTTTGCCACCTCAATTCTATTCTGTTGTTTAGTGAAAATAAAAGAGAAACACCTGGCTTATTCATCAATATTAAGAGAAATAAAACTTTTAATAAACTAGAGCATTTGTTTCCTGACTCAATCATTCCTCACATTAATTTTTCACATCTGCTTTTGGAAAGGAATCTTGTTAGCAATGGGAAAAGTAGGGTAAAAAAATACCCAGCCCCTGGCCTGACAATTTTACAGTCTCAAAGCAGCAACCCCACCAGGAAGATGACCAAATCGCCGGTCAAACGTATATGACAAATATGAAGAAACGTACGATGAGAAATCTGTGATAGAGCCTAGGGTGGTATAGGTGGGGGCGTGGAAGAGCGGGGAGCTGGAGGTATTGGGGAAGGTGAGGTTTTGGGACTATTAAGTCACTTTTAAGTTAAACTGGGTGTGGGGCACTGGGTGATGGGGCTGGATGAGGTTATGGGAGTGGTGAATCAAACACTGATTCTAAGATGGATTTTTTGTTCATCAATTAACCCGGGGAAACACCCCTGCAGGGCAGATTTGGGAGGTGTCCAGTGCTCTTGCTCCAGCGCACTTGAACTCAGAGCACAAACTAGGTTAACGCACAGGGTCTCTAGGGAGTTTCCAAGAAGTAAAGACATTCCTTTGGAGAGAGATGCCCAGATATATTACTGGGCTGTTAGCCTTTTCCCTGGTCTAGAAGAGCCAGAGCTTAGTTTATTAAAAGTAAAAACTACTCATTGGCATCATGTCGAAGCTGGGTCATAGGGGTCCCACAGCACAGTGCAGAACTGCCCCTGTGAGTTTCTGAGGCTAGCTCTTTATGGGTGTAGGAATCCCTGTATCTTTCAAAGAAAAGCTGATGGTTTTGAACTTCTGACCTTGCAGTTAACAGCTCAGCTCTGGTCTGGAAGAACCAAAGCCCACTCCATTATAAGGACATTTCAATAATGTAAATCTTTGGTGTAATTTGGCAAACTCAAAGGGAGGGCTGGATTTCTGGCTCGTGTGAAAGGAGTAAAAACAAATGCAGTTTAGAAGGAAGGGCTGTGGAGAAGGAGAATAGTTAGTGCTTAAAATCCAGTGCCACGATGAGAATAGAGGCACCAGGAGGATAAGGGGAAGGTGTGGGGAGAAAGGGGGCATCGATCACAAGGATGAACATATAACCCGCTCCCAGGGGTACAAACAACATAAAAGTTCATGAAGGGAAGCAGAGGACAATATAAAATATGAGAGTAATCTATAACTTATCAAGGGTTCATGAGGGAGGGCGGGCGGATGAGGGAGAGGGAAAATGAGGAGCTCAAGTAGAAAGAAAATGCTTTGAAAATGATGATTACAGCATATGTGCATGTATGCTTGACACAATGAATGACTTTATGAATTGTGATAAGCAATGTAAGAGCCCACGATAAAAGTATTTAATGAAAAAGAATCCATTCTAGAAGCACTGAGTTGCATCCAAGTGGAAGAGCCGCCCCACCCCCAAATTAAATCACATGCATTCTAATGGGGAAACTTTGTTTGACATGCTAAACAGAATTGTTGGCTGATTTTGTATTATTTTCCCTAGAAAGCTACATATTCTGAGTTAAAAGAGAATCTCCAGAAAATAGTGTGATATAATCTAAGAAACAAAAATCTTCATAGTGATAATTACCAGTCACTAAGGACCTGGTGTTTGCCCCAAATGTCTCTGGGATGTGCCCACCTCTTCATTCCCTCCTACTCAGAAGGCTGCACCTGGTCCCCATGAACCAGGCTGCGGGCCTCACCTCCTATTTCCTGATTACACCCACCCACACCCACACAAACACAAAACAAGACCATACTCACTTCCAACAGTCCATGCCGACTCATAGCAACCCTGTGGGTGTGTGTAATCAAACAAAGTTTCCCCATTAGAATGTATGTGATTTAATTTGGAAAGGCATGTGCAACTCTTTCAGTACATACAGATCACTCTGAAGTTAAATTGAAAAAATCAAAGTATATTATTCAGATAATGATGATTTAATTTGCTTGCAAAATAGATATATGGCTCTCTAAGAATTTTAAAGTGTTTTGAGGGAAAGGATGAGCTCTTCCTTCTCAAAAAGTTGCCAACTCCTGCTCTATATAATGCTGGTCTCATTAACATAATAAAGGAACGATCACTCCCAAATGGGATCGCATCTAAGTGGATAAGGGTTAGTAGTCCAACACATCTTGTGAAGGGACATCATTCGAAGAATCACAGTGTATAATCTGGGTAGAAACTCCAGGACAGCTTAGATAAATAAGCATGGGCATCTCTGACTAGCTAATACCAGCTGGAAGTTGCAAAGTGATTTGCATATGCAAGTAGACTGTATGAAAAGATCAGAAGCATGCCGGATACTTTACCTATCTTTGAATTCCCCTTGACTGCTGGTAGGCAGACTATAGCTCCCCTACATCATCCAGTGATGTTACTGATAGATTCTGGGAGCGGTACGCCTCATGTTTTTGTTGGTGGTTCAGTGCATCCTTCCCGGTGAAATAGGCCAGGAGCTGGCTTAACATATGCCCAACCAAAAGCTAATTAAGTTGCAGTGCAGTTGATTCTTTCCATGGTCACCAGATGTGTTTCAGAGTTGAGATGTGCCCATAGGATTTTCAATGACTGATACTTCAGAAGGAAAACACCAGGTCTTTCTTCAGAGGCACCTCTGGTAGACTCAAAGTGTTAGATTTTTGGAGTGCATAATACTTTCAGTTCTTTGCTTCACTCACTGAAATAATTCACATGGAAGCACACGTGTAATTCAAGTGAGTTTTATGAAGGAATGGAAAAGTTTAAGGGAGACAACCACATGGAAAAAAGCACTCACATGTGTGTAACTGGGAAAATCCCAGGGGCCAAGAGATTAAGAGAGCAAGGGGCAAGAGGACCAGAGGACAAGAGACTGTGCCAGAGCATGCTCTCCGTCTTTATTCTGACTGGTAGAAGGCACAGTTGATGGTATTGGTTGCCCTCATAGGCTAAGTTAAGCCCACCTTGGTGATATCAAGAGCCTGAGCCTAGGTTGGGTGCCTAGGCGTACCTCCCTCCTGGCTCAGGGACATGAGTATGAGCATACTCAATTTGGGGTCTTCATAGGTATTCAATGGTTTCCTCATGTTTTTCCACCCTCCTCTCTAGGGGCCTTTTCAGGCATGGAACTGACAACCTCCTGTCCTTAAATCTCCCTACATAGTGTTCCCTACTGTAGGAGAATGGACCCAAATCTTTGGGGGGTACTGGGCAGGAATGTCTCTAGCTGCTTCCTGCTGTCAAAGGGGACACTTCATGGCGTTTGTGGTCCACCCTTCCTACTCTGTCCTTAGGGGTTGTCCACTTAGGGGCCTACGCTGAATGAGGTTGGGGTGATCCAGGAGCTGGTGATCCTGGTGTTGGCACACTTGGCTTGGTGTCATTAGTAATCTGACAACTTCTGGAATAAAAAAACAAACAGGTGAACAGTTTAGGTGAGGCTGGGGCAAAGCCGTGAGATAGCAGTACGCTTAAAAGTGTGGGTAACTCTTGAAGAAATCTAAGGGTTGACGGGCATGGGTGCCAGTTTACTTCAAACACAGGAATTGAGTGTCTGGGGTCTTAAAGGCTTGAAAGTAAACAAGTGGTCGTCTAGTCCAGAAGCAACAAAGCCCACATGGAAGCAGCACACCAACATGTGTGATCATGAAGGGTCAAGGGGACCAGGTTTCAAGCAACAAAGGCGGGGGGAAAATCCTATCATCATGAATGAGGGGAGTGCATGATGGGGACCCAATGCCCATCTGTAGACAACTGGACATCCCTTGCAGAGGGGTAGTGGGGAGGAGATGAGTCACTCAGGGTTCAGTGTGGCAACAATGAAACTCAAAACCTTCCTCTAGTTCTTGAACACTCCCTCCCCCCACCCTCCAACTATCATGATCCCAATTCTACCTTGCATATCTGGTTAGACCAGAGGATGCACAGCAGTACAGATAGGAACTGGAAACACAGGGAATCTAGAACAGATGAACCCCTCAGGACCAGTTGTGAGAGTGGCGATACTGTGAGGGAAGGGGGGATAGAAAGGTGGAACTGATCACAAGGATCTACATATAACTTTCTCTCTGGGGGGTGGGCAACAGGAAAGTGGATGAAGAGAGATGCCGGGCAGTGTAAGATAAGATAAAATAATAATTTATAAATTATTAAGGGTTCATGAGGGAGAGGGGAGCAGGGAGGGACGGGGAGGGGAAAAAGGAAAATGAGGAGGTGATTCAAGGAACCCAAGCGGAAAGCGAATTTTGAGAATGATGAAGGCAATGAATGTATAAGGGTACTGTACACAATTGATGTATGTATGGGTTGTGATAAGAGTTTTATGAGTCCCAATAAAATGAGTTTTTTAAAAAAACACAGGAATCGTGTGAACACACTTACTAGGATAACGACGTGTGGTTCTGAGGTAGGGTTTTCTGCAGAGGACTTATCTGCCTCGGGGTGTTGGGGAAACACCATCTAAAGACTGCCCAATGGTTCACAGGAGTACATGTCTTTTTGCTCTGCTTCTGAGGGGTCTGGTTGTGGTAGCTTCCACAGTTTCACCCATGAATAGTGGATTCAAACTCTTTGCCCTGGAATTTTTAAAATCGTTTTATTAGGGGTTCATACAACTCTTATCACAATCCATACACACATCAATTGTATAAAGCACATTTGTACATTCATTGTCCTCATCATTCTCAAAGCATTTGCTCTCCACCTAACCCCCTGGCATCAGCTCCTCATTTTTCCCCTCCCTCCCTGCTTCCCCCTACCTCATGAACCCTTGATAATTTATAAATTATTATTTTATCATATCTTGCGCTGTCCATTGTTTCCCTTTACCCACTTTTCTGTTGTCCATCCCCCAGGGAGGAGGTCACAGTTAGAACCTTGAATTCGGTTCTCCCTTTCCAATCCACCATCTCTCCACACTCCAAGTATCGCCACTCACACCACTGATCCTGAAGGGATCATCCATCCTGTATTCCCTGTGTTTCCAGTTCCTATCTGTACCAGTATACATACTCTGGTCTAGCCATATATGTAAGGTAGAATTGGGATCATGATAGTGGGGGAGGAGGAAGCATTTAGGAACTTCAGGAAAGTTTTATGTTTCATGGGTGCTACATCGCACCCTTACTGGTTCATCTCCTGCCTGAGACCCTTCTGTAAGGGGATGTCCAGTAGCCTACAAATAGGCTTTGGGTCTCCACTCCCCACCCCTCCTTCATTATGATATGATTTTTTTGTTCTGATGATGCCTGATACCTGATCCCTTCGACACCTCGTGATCACACAGGCTGGTGTGCTTCTTCCATGTGAGCTTTGTGGTTTTTTGAGGTAGATGGCTGCTTGTTTACCTCCAAGCCTTTAAGACCTCAGACGCTCTATCTTTTGATAGCCGGGCACCATCAGCTTTATTCACCACATTTGCTTATGCATCCATTTGTATTCAGCGATTGTATCAGGGAGGTGAGCACACAATGATATGATTCTTTGTTCTTTGATGCCTGATAACTGATCCCTTTGACTCCTCCTGATCACACAGGCTGGCGTGTTTCTTCCATGTACGCTTTGTTGCATCTGATGTAGATGGCCATTTATTTACCTTAAAGCCTTTAATACCTCAGACGCTATATCTTTTGATAGCTGGGCATCATAATCTTTCTTCACCACATTCGCGTATTCACCTGCTTTGTCTTCAGTGGTTATATTTGGAAGGTGAGCATCATAGAATGTCAATTTAATTTTTAAAAGTATTCTTGCAGTGAGAGAGTACTTGAGTGGAGGCCCAAAGTCCTTCTGCTACCTTAATACTAAACCTATAAATATATGCACATAGATCTATTTCCCCATCCTCATATATATATATATTTGCATATGTACATGCCTTTATTTAGACCTCTATAAATGCCGTTTGCCTCCTAGCTCTTTCCTCTATTTCCTTTGACTTTCCTCTTGTCCCACTATCATGTGCAGTCTTCATTTGGCTTTCAGTATTTCCTCTTGGTTACATTACCCTTGATCATGCCCTACCAGGCCTCCTACACTCTCCTCAACACCGATTTGGATCACTTGTTGTTCCCTTGTCCCTGGGTTTGTTAACACCACTACCTTTCTCCCTCTCTCCCCCTCTCCCATGTCCCCTGGAACTATCGATCCCATTGTTTACTCCTGCAGATTATTCATCCAGCCTATCTTAGTTAGACAGACCTGCAGAGAAAATAACATGTGTAAAAACAAGACAGAGGAAAGCCAAGCAACAATACACAACAAAACAACAACAAACCAATGACAAAAAACAAAACACAACAAGAAAGAAAAGCTTGTAATCAGTTCAAGACTGTTTGTTGGCCTTTAGGAGTGTTTTCCAGTCCAGTCTGTTGGGACACCATGCCCTGGCCCCAAAGTCCACCTTCAGCATTCCCTGGGAACCTCGCCAGTTTGTTCCCTTACTGTTCTGTTGCACCCCCTTAGTGTTTTGCCTCGGTGTAGCCGGATTAGCTCAGGCACAATTCCCACACTGTGTCTCCGGTGTTGTCCCCTGTAGGACTATGCATCAGTGAGGTATGTCATGTCTCATAGTCGGGCCAGCCACGTGGTCCTCTCTGTGGACTGGCTGCTCTAATTGGGAACATCGTCCCCAAGGCTTGGTGGGCCAGGATGTGCTCCACTCTCTCTTCCTCTCCCTTCATCTGTTCCCGTGTGCTTTGATCAGATATGTCCCTTTCCCGGAGCTGCAGATTCAGTGCTGTCCTTTGAAATAAATTCTTCTGGGGTGAGGTTGGCTCTGGAATTTTAGTAGCAGTGGGGGTAGAGAGGATTACTGGCAAAAGACCCTTCCAAACTTGCTGGAGCAGGGCATAGGGGAACCTGTCTTTCCAGGTTTTTATAAGAACTAGGTCTCTGGGAAGGCACAAGGGTGGTAGCTTTTCCTCCCCTTGGGCATGGATGAGTTCATACTAATAGAATGCCTCCTGGCATTGGGCTACTCTTAAGGCATATTGCTGAATTAAAGCCACCTCACTGTCTCTGTACAAGGACAGTTCACCCATATACAACTGCACAGGGGCTTAAACACATAGGCTGCCGTGGAGCAATTCTGAGACATGGCAGAGCGATTGGCAGTGTGTCTTCCCAGTTCATCTGAGTTTCTTGTGTCAGTTTCCTGAGGGTTAGCTTTAATTGTTGATTAATTCTCTCTACCTGTCCTGAGGACTGCTGCCTGGTAGCACAGTGGAGACAATAAGTTATTCCTAAGTGTTGAGAGAATGCCTGGTTGATGTGGAAGATGAAATCAGGGCCATTATCACGTTGCAGTGATTTGGGAAGCCCAAATCGAGGGATTACTTCCTGAAATAACATTTTAGACACTTTGTGAGTCTTCTCAGTGCGGGTGGGATGTGTTTCCATCCACCCAGTAGAGGGGTATGTGAACACTACAAGATAATTGAATCCTTGGATGGCTGGACTCTGGGTAAAATCTATCTTCTAGTCTTCCCTAGGGTAGGATCCTTTGCGCTACATGGGCTGTGCAAGGTGATTTCTAATTGCCCCTTGGGGACTGTTGGTCTGGCGTGTGGGGCAGTGAGAGGTTACTAGTTGAGGTTAAGTTGGTCCCACAGAACTTTTGTGTGAGCAGGGTCAAGGAGGGTTTATAGCTAAGATGGGTATCATCATGGACATCTTTTACAACTTACCACTTTACCCTTTGTGACAATAGGCAGTAGCTTGTTGTTTTCTCCCACCCTCCATCAGGCTGGAGGCAGAATTCCTGAGTTTTTAGCCTGTTCCACTTCTTCTAAAGAGTAATCTGGAAGTGGAAGCTGATTTGGGGGAATGAAGGCATTAATGGAGTCTAGGGGATTTGTACCCAGGACTGCCTTGTCAGATGCTTGTTTGGCCTTGGCGACTTCTGAGTTACCCTTCTGGTGCCCTTGGCAATGTACTACTGCCAATTTAGTGGGTTTGGGGAGAACCTCTAAGAGTGCCCTGATTTGGTCCTTGTACTTAATGGGCTTCCCTCAGTGATTAGCTATCCTCTTTCCTGACAGATTGAAGACCCGTATATGGAGAACTAAAACTCCATATTTTAACTCTGTGTACACAGTTAATTCCTTTCCCTCTGCTAGCTCTAGATGCAGTGACAAATCTATGAGTTCAGCCACCTGGGCTGCTGTACCCGAGGGCAGGGAATTGACTTCAATGAATTGGTCCAGAGAAACAATAGTATCATTGGCCCTGCACTGTCCATCAGTCACAAAGCTGATACCATCAGGGAACCAGACACAGTTGCTACAGCAAGCAGTTTTTTAAGGTCTAGCTGTGGCAGTTTGTTAGCAGAAAGTTGCTCAAACTTGGAATGGTGGGGGGGGGGCTCAGAGTCCTCCCTGGGGTCAGGGAGTAATGTAGCTGGATTGAGGCTGCTATAAATCTGGATGGTGACACCAGGCTTCTGTATCAGGAGGATTTGGTATTTCCTATGGTGCCTGTCAGATAGCCAGTTATAGCATTTAGCTTGTAAAGTTGGGAGCTTCTATGGTTTGTCAGGACCACTAAAGTTCCTCATATGGTCATCTTAACTGCTTCTTGAACTAAGAGTGCCACAGTAGCTGTTGTGTGTAGCCAACTAGCTGAGGCTGAGGGCTTAGCTTCTGGATTAGAACTCCCAGGGCTAACCTCTTTCTCTGTTTATAGGTCCTGGGAGACCCAGTGCTGGAGCCTGGAGCAGAAGAATCTTAAGTTGGTCCATTGCCTCCTTTTCTTCTGTGCCCCACAGGAGCGGTTCTAGGTTACTTTTCCTTTTCAGGCTCTCATATAGGGGTTTTGCTAGGAGTCCATAGTTGGGAATCCAGATTCTCCAAAACCCAGTAAGGCCTAGAAACGCTCGTAGATATCTTTGCGTTTCTGGCTCAGGATGCTCCACAATTGCCCTTACTCATTCTAAGGAGAGTCCTTTCTTTCCTTTGGCCAAGATAAGTCCTAGGTGCCTTAAATCTGGTTTCACTAGCTGAGCGTTGGCCCTAGAGACTCTGTAGCCTCTCTCTGCCAAGAATTTTAGAACTAGGACTGCATGAGCGATAGACTGCTTCCAAGAGGCTGAGCAGAAGAGGAGATTATCTACATACTGTATGACTGTGTACCCCCTCTAGAGCAAAGCCAGCTAAGTCCTACCTTGGGGCTTGTCCAAACAGATGGGGGAAACCTCAGAAGCCCATTTGCAACACAGTTGAGGAAAGTTGGTGTGACTGCCCCTGTTATAATTTCCACTTAAGGTGGAGCGGGATACAGAAAAGAGTGTCCTTCAAGTCCAGGATGCTGTACCACTGTTTGGAGCTAGGAACTTCTCCTAGGAGTGTTAAGGCAGTAGGCACTCCTGGGTGCAGGGGGATCACTGGTTCATTAATTATCTTAAGGTCTTTAACAAGCCAGTAAGACTCATCTTTCTCTTTGACTGGTGACATTGGGGTGTTAGGTGGGGAATTAACAGGGACCAAAAGTCCTAGCTGGAGCAATTAATTATTAAGGGTTTATAATCCTTTGATGGCTTCAGATTTCAAAGGGTATTGGTGCTGACGGGGAAACTGAGTTGGGTCCATTAGGAAAATCTTTACAGGGGTTGCATATATAGCTCTGCCAGAAACTCTCGAGTCCCAGACTTCAGGGTTTGTGGAACTTCCCCACTGTTCCTCTGTGGGGCTTAGCAGTTCCTCTGAGGTAAGGGACATTTGGAAAACTATAGTGGGACAGGATGAGTCCCCATGACCACGTAGGTGTGTAGCTTACATAATACATCTCAGTCTAAAAGAGTGACTGGACACTTGGGGACTATGCATATGAAAGTTGTACATTGAATAAGGAACACTGAAGAAGAATCAATCCTTTGGGATGTTGGTGCTGAAGAAAAATACTGAAAGTACCATGGAATGTTAAAAGAATAAACTGAGAGGTATTGGAAAAAGTAAGGTCAGAGTGATCCTCAGAGGCAAGGATGGTAAGAATTTTTCATACATATTTTACGCATATTTTCAGGAGAGACCTGTCCCCGGGGAAGGACATCATACTTGGTAAAGTGGTGGGCAGCGAAAAAGAGGAAGGCCTTCTATGAGATACATAGATAGATTGACACAATGGCTGCAACAAGGGGCTCAGGCGTAGGAATAATTGTGAGGTTGGCACAAGATCATGTGGTATTTTCTTCTGTTGTGCATAGGGTTGCTATGGGTTAGAGCCAAAACTATGGCAGCTAAGAACCACCCTCTACATCCAACAATGTCTAGCTTAACTCACTCTCTTCAGTGTACTACATGCCCTCAGTCAGCATTTACTGTATTTTACAGTCTGGCACAGCCAGATCTTTTGGTCTAAGAATCCTCTGCCCTTGGGGTTAGACGGGACCATGTGACTGAATTCTAACCCAGAGAATTCCATAAAGGAGACGGCACACCCATTGCCACAATTATGTTGGAAAAGAAGTTGACTGACGGCCTTGGACTCTACTATCGCTGGTTGGAAGGTCTGTTTTGTTGGCCCTGTGAAGCAAGCTGTAGTCTCCTTCAGTGCTCGCTGAAGAAGCTCAAGGGGCAAGGATTCAACTAGGGAGGCTGCTGGACCGAGCTTCTGTTGAACTGTAAAACTCTGCCAACCTTCAGGAAAATAAGCTAGGGTCCTTCTCAGTGGAGCCAATACTTGCAGCCAGTGTCCTTAAGAGCCTCTGAGTTGCAGGTACCCTGAATCCCCGCAAGTGTGAGATAATGAAGGTGTGCTGATTGCCGGTGGCCATGTCATAAGGCCCTGGAGGATTGCAATCCCAGGTCAACCCCTTGAAAACCCTCAAATCCTCTAGCAGTGGCACCATCCATCTCTCCAGGAGACAATATAGAGAAGTGGGAGAGAAGGAGAGGGGCGAAAACCTGCTTGCTTTCAAGTTGGTGCATTGGGAGTCATTTGTTGTGCAGGTGTGGGTAACTGATACACCTCTGACTAAACACAGGGGCAAATGACTTTCCTAGATAACTTCCTTCCTGCCCATGGACTCTTGCGAGGCAAAGGTCAGATGTTGCTACTCCTGCAGCATTAATGTATTCAGCAATGTTTGCTGAATGTCCCCAGAAAGGTTCTAACCTTGAGGGCTACACACTTCTCAACTTGCCTCAAAGCTTGCATGCCTGTGCTCTGTTGGTCAGTTCACCTCCCACTCCACCCCAAAAAATATGACACTAAGATACAATTCCTGAAAGAAAATATTTCCTTAGGAAAAGTTGTGGAAAATACACACACCAGTTCACCCAAGCCTACCTGTATCATTCAGTAGTGTCCTTTACATTCTTTGAGTTGTGTCACCACCCTCAGCCTTATGAATAGCAGGCCTACCTCAGGTGTTAAGAGAAAGACTTGGAAATCTAAGTGTGAAAAATAAGTCATTGAGCACCCTGGAGCAGTGTTCTGTTCTGACACACAGATCCGTTGCAAGCAGTCCTTGGCCTGGTCTGCTAAATAAGAGGTCAGAAGTGTGACACAGGGTGGTGCAAACACGAAGATTGGAAGTTATGTTCACCCAGGGGCATCACAGTTGAAAGGCCTGTCAATCAATTTACAACAAATCCTGCCCTTGGAAACCCTATGGGTACACTGCTCTTCTGACAAATGGGGGTGGTGCAAACGTGTACTTTCCCGATCCACTAACAGAGGTCAGAAATTCGAGTTTACTCAGAAGAAAGGACTAGCTGTCTAATTCCAGAGCATCAGTACTTGAAGGACCTATGGAATACACACCTGTGGTGTAAACAACTCACCATGCTGGGAACATAAAGTTAGAAGTTTGAGTCCACTTGCTGGCACCTTAGAAGAAAACCCTGGCAATCTATTTCAAAAACCTTCCTTAAAGCCCTGCAGAGCACACCTTACTAATCCACACGGTTGTTATAAAAGTTGAATAGCTAACCTGCTAACATGAAGTCTGGAAGTTTGAATCCACTCAGAGGAACCTCAGAAAAAAAGGCTTGGCCATCTCCTTCCAAAGAAGCAGCCCTTGAAATGCCTACAGGGAAGAGTTCTCTTCTGACCCATATTGATCGTGCAAACAAGCCCCTCTCTAGGCAGCTGACACAAAGCTTCCATGTATGAGTGGACCGAAGGCGCCCAAGAAGGAATGCCTGGCCAACATGATCCAAAAGCACAGATCTTGAAAATACTTTAGAGCACCCAATGATATGATTTTTGTTCTTTGATACCTGATAATAGATCCCCTTGACACCTCGTGATTGCACAGGCTGGTGTGTTCTTCCATGTGGACTTTGTTGCTTCTGAGCTAGATGGCCACTTGTTTATTTTCAAGCCTTTTCGACGCCAGACACTATATCTTTTGATAGCCGAGCACCATCAGCTTTGTTCATCATATTTGCTTATTCGCCCACTTCGTCTTCAGCGGTTGCATGGACACAGTTCTTTTGCTAGCCTGCTAACATAAAAGTTGGACGTCTGAGTCCAGTCATCAGTGCGACAGAAGAATATCCTGGCAATAAAATTACAAAAAAATAACAATGATCCGGTATAGAGCCTTATGGACCACAGCTCTCTTCTGACACACATGGATGGTTCAAACAGTTATTTTGCTAGGCTGCTCACAGGAAGCTTAAAAGTTTGAACCCATGCAGGAACACCTTAGAAAAAAGGCATAGCAGTCTGTTTTCAAAGGTAGCTGTTGCAAAGACTAAGGATCTGAGTATTCTACTGACACACAGTGGTGCTAACAGTTACTATTCTGGTGTGTCAAAAAGAGAGGTTAGAATTTTTAGTCCACTCTGAAGCACCACAGAAGAAAAGCCTGATAATATACTTCCCTCCCCAAAATAGCCTTTTAAACCCTAAAGATTTGAGTTGTTTTCTGAAACACAGTGGTGATACAGTTAACTTGCTAGGTTGCTCACTTATGAATATGTTAGAAATGTCAGTACACACAAAGGTGCCTCATAAGAAAGTTCTGGCAATCCATTTGCAAAGAGCCATAGAAAACCCTATGGTGAACAGAATCCTTCTGACACTCAGGGTGCTGCAGTTAATTCCCTAGGCTGGTGGCATAAAGCTTAGAAATTTCAATTCACTCAAAGGTGTCTGAGAAGAAAGGCCTGGAAATTTTATTAAAAAATATATCCCCTAGCCAATGAGAGGTCAAAAATCACAGAACACTTCTCCCACAGCATCTTGGAAGAGGAAAAGGAACCACTGAGGCCAAAATGCCTCATTGGCAAGTGGGAATGTTCACTCCATGACATTTCTAAAGCTATCACAAATAGGCTTGCAGTATCTAAAAACACACCTCAATATGCTCACTAATGATGGAGTATGGCACAAGCTAGGGAATGAGTTTACCATGGAAACCCAAATACCGCGATTCATGTTATCCTTTTTCATCTCTCTCCAATACCCAGTATTTTGGATCTCACTGAAAATCTTTCAAGCTAATATGTCCCTTTTTACATTTTCGTGGAAATGTGTTTTTTTTTTCTACCACGCTTTAAGAAATGTTCTTTTTGCTTGTTGAAGGCAAGATACATTTTGGCTACTGCCAGATGCTTTTGTCCATCCTACTGCCCTTTCCCATTGTCCAGAATTTTTCATGTTTAAAAGGGACATATCAAAGTCAACCTTGAAGTACAACACTTTCAGAGATAGGATTTCATACATCCACATTTCTGAAAACCAATTCAATACAAGTATTATACAAAGGTATACACCAGCCAAGAAAGCAGGGGCTGTAGATATTGAGGAATTCTACCAGAGGCATCAATCAGTAGTTAATCAAACATGTAATCCAGATGCATTGATAATTATAGACAGTAGTGATGCAAAAATTGGGAAGAGAAGGAGGCAGAGTAAATGGAAGGTAAGGATTTAGCGATAGAAGTAAAGTTGAAGGTCGCTTGATAGAATTTTGCAAGACCAATGACTGCAATATAGCAAATTCCTTTTGTCAATGAGAGAAAGGGAAAATGTAAATGTGCATTTTTAGATGAAATGGAGAAAAATAGGATTAAGTTCATGCATGAGAAGAGAAGATGGAGAAGCTGAATCTCAGCAGCTAAGACTAGGCCAGAGATTGACTCTGGAACAGACCATCCATTCTTCCTATACAAGTTCACACAGATCCTGAAGAAACTTAAAGCAGGTCCAGGGCAGCCAAAATATGACCTGGATTTGTTCTCACCTAAATTTGGAGAACATCTCAGGAGAGGGTATGATGCCTTGAACACTAATGACGGAATACCTGGTGAGCTGTGGGAAGACATCAAGATCATCATTGTTAAGCAAAGTTGATGCCAAGGTGGGAGTAGAATGCCCCTTAGAGTTTAATCAAGTGCAATATAGCTGAGAGGAAATACAAGAGCCATATGAAAGTCAAACATGACAGTTGGATGGGAGGAAAGTGAAAGGAAATAGAGGAAAAAATAGGAGGCAAAGGACACATATAAATATAAATAAAGGCACATACACATATAAATATATTTTATATAACCCTTAGTATATAGATTTCTGTAGATAGATAGATAGATAGATGATAGATAGAGAGAGAGAGAGATGTATTTCTAGGTTATGTAATAATAAAGAAGGCAGACATTGGACCTCAATTCAAGTCATCCCTCAAGGGAAGAACACTTTATCCTAAAGACCTGGCACTCGGTGATACTCACCTTCCGGACACCATCACTTAAGGGAAAATATTTGCTTAAGGAAATGCGGTGTAGAAAGCTGATGGTGCGCAGCTATAAAAAAAATACATAGCACCTGGGGTCTTAAAGGCTTCAAGATACAGAAGTGGCCATCTAACTGGGAAGCATACAAGCCCACATGGAAGAATCGCATTATTCTGTGTGATCAGGAGGCACGGACAGGATCATGTATCAGGCATCACAAGACCCAAAGTAAACAAACATACCGATGTGAACGAGGTGGGGGCGTTGATACCCAAAGCCCAGCAGTAGACATTTGGACATCACCTCACAGAAGGGTGACAAGGAAAGCATGAGCCATCCAAAGGGCAGAATTTCACTGATGAAGCATACAACATTCTTCTAGCTCTTTAATGCTTCCTCCCTCCCCCACACCCCATCATGACACTCATTCTAACCTAAAAATCCTGCTAGACAACAGAATGTACACTGGTACAGATAAGAGCTCTCTACTCGTTGAGTCCAGGAAAGAGAAATGCCTCGTTGAAAATAATTTAGGTAGCCATACCATGAGGGTAGGTGGAAAAGGAGAGGAGAAATGGAGAACCGATGGGAAGGACCAACGTATAACCTCCCCAGGTGATGAACAAGAGAAACATGGGTAAAGAGAGACAGAGGATGCGTCAAGATCAGAAAATCATAATACATTTTATTTATCATGGTTTCATGTTGGTGGAAGAGTTGGGGAGAAATGGAGGGACAAAGATGAGGCGCTCATACCAAGGGTTCGAGTAGACAGAAAATGGATGTATGGATTGTAATAAGAGTTGTAAGAGCCCCCAATAAAATTATTTTTTAAATTTTTTTAAAGTACCTCATAGTTGAAGAGAGACAAAACTCTTGAAAAAGACAGGCTACAGGAAGCTTTCCTTAATTATAGAGGAGCTAAACACATGTAAGAATGAGGAATGTGATAGATGCATAGAACATTTGAATGGGCACCGGGAAAAATCAAATTCAAAAATTATAATGAAATGTGAAACGATCCAGTGTTAGACAAACATAACGGAAGAGAGAGCTCGGCATGAGTCAACCTGAAGGAACTGAACGGAAAAAATCAATATTAACCAACATTGATGGAATACCACCTGAAATGTTTCAATAAACTAATCCAACCCTGGAAGCACTATGGCTTCTCTGCCAGCAAGTTCGGAAGACAGCAGCTTGGCCAACTGACGAAATAGGTCTACCTTTGTACCATCCCAAGAAAGTCAACCCACAGAGCGCTGACACTGCTGAATAGCATCAATAGCACATGGAGGTAAACTTTGTTGGAGATAATGCATCCGTGGTTGCAGGACTACACTGGTAGCAAGCTGTGAGATATTCAGGCCATATTCAGAAGAGAACGTGGAGCTTAGCCTATCATTGCGGATGTCAGAAATATCTTGGCAGCAATCACAGAATTCCTGAAACATAGGGACTTGTGTTTTATTGACAATGACCAATCAGTGGAGAAAATGAAGCATGAGAAATGCTGAGCAGCCTTGTGAGAAATGGGAATTCCAGAGCCCTTCATTGTGTGCCGACGGAATGGAGCAGAGGTTGTACACTGGTGCATATGGGGGCTGGAGGCACAGGGAATCCAGGGTGGATGATCCCTTCAGGACCAGGGGTGTGACGGGCGATATTGGGAGGGTAGAGGGTGGATGGGTTGGAAAGGGGGAACCAAAAAAAAACAAGGATCTACATGTGACCTCCTCCCTGGGGGATGGACAACAGAAAAGGTGGTGAAGGGAGACGCCTGATAGGGCAAGATATGACAAAATAATAATTTATAAATTATCAAGGGCTCGTGAGGGAGGGGGGAGCGGGGAGGAGGGGAAAAAGAGGACCTGATGCAAAGGGCTTAAGTGGAGAGCAAATGCGTCGAAAATGATGAGGGCAAAGAATGTACAGATGTGCTTTATACAATTGATGTATGTATATGTATGGATTGTGATAAGAGTTGTATGAGTCCCTAGTAAAATGTTTTAAAGAAAGAAAAGAAAGGAGAGGCTGTTTTGAGAAGAGAACAAGACTACAGCATGCTATAACACGAGTACAGTTAGGTACCACAGGTGTATCGTCACAATTTGCTGGATCAATTTAAATACTGAGCTCATCATCAGAGAAGATTGATTATCCAAAGGAGAATGCAGCATCACGATTGGAGGACGGCAAGAACTTGGTTTCCTATATTGGAGAATGACACTGCTGCCACAAATAAGTGAGTTTCTCCAAACACACACCACCACCACCAAAACAAACTACTTTGTACCTTTTCCTTCTGGATTACTCATGACATTTTTTTTTCAATATCTAAAGTCTCCTCACATCCTCGGCCTCACCATCAATGGAGGCACACCCATCCTCCTCTTAAAATATCTTGTCTTCTCTTCTTCTTCTTCTCCGTCGTCACCATCAAGAATATCACGGACACACGCACCTCCTCGTTCCGACATATGACACTTAATGTGAATCATAAACCACTCAGCAGTCTATCCTCCAGTGTAAGTTTTGGTGGCTATGTCATTCAGGGATTTTACAGAGCCTCCTCTGAAGCCACCCCTGGCATTTTAATGTTGTCAGCCCTTTGGGAGAAAAAATTGTTACATGCAGGACTGCTGTTTTCAGAGACCTCCTCTATCTCATTTGCTGGATGTTCATCTTCTTTCATGTCCTTCCTGTTAAAAAAAAAAAAGCCTTCTACTGCCCATGTCTTTGCTCTGGTAGGTTTTTGGAACCTCTGGTCATGAGACATTGTAACTTTTGCAACATCTTTTCCATCTGAGAATAAAATAGAGAAAGACCATTACTTTGAGAGAAAGTGGGAGCAGAATTGCAAGGGTATTATCATGAGATGGGTCTTATATTGGTAAGGGGCACATGGCAGGCAAATATATGGTTGGAACCTTGGGGGAGGGGAAAGCAGGGTAAGGTGAGGAAGAAGAGCCTTGAATAATCTATATGACCTTGTACTTTTCCATAATCCTGTGGGGATGGGTGGTCTACCTCTTTTCATTCCCACAGGTGCTTGTGACTGTATATTTTTCACATTGTGTCTGCTTATTCACTATCCACAGCAGGCTCTTGTGTGATCTCAGTCATGCCTGCCTGCTTAGACACTCCATCCATTCTGGAAACGAATGTGAATTTCTCTCAAGTCCATTGATCTCCTAAAACACACCATCCCACACAACTGGGAGCAAACAGGTCAGCTTCGTTTGGTCGCTCGTCATGGCTACACTCTCTGCCAATGTGAGCCCTATAGAGTCTCGACCTCACAGAGCATTTCACCCATAGTACCCTAAAGGAGGTCAGGTGACCCCAGAGGAGCCAATATACCTGGCGCGAGAGGGAACACGTTCTCTCTATGTCATTGGAAAGCTTTCCCAAACTGATCTGCCCATTCTACAAACACAGCACCCTATGTCCACGCCTAATGGATGATGGTACCAGTGCCAGCGAGTCAATGGACCAATGTGAGATTGCAGGGAGAAGGGCCCTTGGAAAACTGAGTGCCCAAGAGGAAAGGAAAACTACCAGAGGGTCCCTCTACTCTCAATGTAAGCCCTCAAGAATATGGGAGCCTGGAAAAAATCCCCAGGGAACCCCTGAAGGCAGAACCCGCCCTCCTTCCACCCATGAAAATCAGGGTAGCTGACTGCCTGCTTTCACCCATGGAAAGCAGAGAGTGTTATCACATTCTGCCGGGCTTATGTTTCTATCATGGCTCCTTAAAAAAAAATTAAAAAGGCCCTGCTGCCCTAGAGGGGAGAAACAAGCTTTGTTCCACTGCATCCCCAGAGCAGAACATCCCATGGAGCTCCTGCTTTGCCTAGTAATAAAGACGAACATTTTGTTCAATCCAATCGAAAGTTGTGTTCATATTTTGACAGATAATAGAAAGTATACATGCATTTATCTTTGGTGTGTCTACAAACAAGGCTTCCATATTGGTCATCACCTGAAAAATGGAAAGGTTTCAAATCATTTACAAAAATGGTGCCCTCATGGTGTGTTCTAGCAAGTAGAATGGAATTAACTGATTTCTTAATGTTTGCTTACTGTTTGTCCATGCCCTCTGTCATTTTACTTTTGTATGGAAAGTAACCACAGCTTGTGGGGGTTGCATTCGCCCTATTACCCATGATACAGTTCTCTCTGGTCACCAAGAGCCTGTAGCGTAACCAATTGGAGGTCAAGAGAGTTCAGTACCATCCTATGACACTCACGGAGATAGTGGCCTGTCTTTAAGAACTCAGGAAGTCATGGCCTGGTTAAATGAGTGGGTAGGCCTGCTACCCTCCAGGAGGTCTGCATTTTGTGGTACTTAAAGAGTGGTGGCCCTGGCCTCTGGAACTCCCTATGCTTTGATCCCTCTCACGGAGCTCAAGCAGTGATATCTCAGATCCCTGGAGTCCATGCAGGAAGAAAGCCGAAGCCCTTGCAGCATGTTCCTGCTGGTGGCTATGCCCTCTGAAACCCTGGAGGTGATGTCTCTGTTTCCTGAACATCACAGTAGCTTAGTCACACCCACTGGGACTGAGGACACTGTGACCAGGCCACTGGCAGAACAGGAGGGATTATCCCAAATCTACGTCCTCAGGTAATTGTGAGCCCCGCCTCCTAGGACCTAGGACCCTGTGGGAGAAGCACCTGGCTTGGCCATCTGGATTTCTGGATGCTATAACTCCCCTGTTGGGAATCATTGACACAGAGAAGCAATAGGTGGTCCTCAGCCTGTGGTACTAACTTCCCCTAAGACCCCAAAGCAAGACCATTAGCTCCATGAATTTGTAGGATCCACACAGCCCAATGCCTTTGTATAATTAATAAAACACCAGGAAAAATCTGATATTATGCGCCTGTGTTCATGTCACCAGAGGAATCAGCCATGTTGTCCCCTGCCCTCTTCCGAAACAGGCTTGAGCTCTGGCAGCTCCCTGTCAAGGTCCTTCGGCAACATTTGTAGAATTTTCTTATCCTGAGATGTGATGCTGGCATAGTTATATTCCCACAGAGCCAAAGAGTTAACAAATAGCCCAGAAATCAACTGAAACAACAAACAGTCCACAAAATGTGGGCTGGTGCCTCTGTGCTTCACTGTTAGGCTGCTACCCTGAAGGCCAGTGGTAGAAAACTCACCAGCTGCTGTGATGAAGGAAGATCAACAGTCTCATATACCCTATGTAGGGCCACTGTGTGTCACGATGGTAGCGGGGGCTCTGTTCTTGAATAGTAAGGTTGTTGTTTTTTAAATCAGGAGGAAAAATATGAACTCTTTAACAATGAAGCTGGATAAGCAAGGGTGACAAACGCATGCAAACTATTCAAATGCTGTCCGGGGAACACCCCACGTATAAGTCCTCTACTTCATCCACATTTTTGTGGGTCATGGGTTTCAGTCTGAACGCCCTGGCAACCGGAAGAAAATAGAGAGAGATTGTGTATGACGACACCGCTGGACTTTGCAAACTTCTTGGAAGGGGTGTGAGGCAGAAACTGCAGAGACAGGGCAAATGGAAGGCTCCACTAAAAAGGAGCAATGGGGAAGTGGTAAGAGTGCATCCTGGCAAAGTGGGAAACCATTCGAAGCTTTTACACAAGACTCCTGTTGAGTTTCAGCTCTCTCGGGTCTCACTGTACTTTCAGAATCCTGAGTAGGGAAGATACCGCCAAATTTGGCGGGGGGGGGGGGGGGGGGGGGCATAGGGAGACTGAGACTGTAGAGGGAAATGTTAGCCGAATTGCCTGTGTAATAATTAAAAGCATGCAAACAAATTTGTTATATATAAAGCCAAATAGAGACACAACAGGACATGCATTTGCCCTGCTTTCCATAGACAAACTGCTCATCCCCTTACTAGACAAGGACTCTTAAAGATTTTAAAAGAAAGACTGGCAATCAGCCAAGGGGAAAAACAGATTGAGACATGCACAGGCAATCATAGGAGAAATAAAGATCTAAACACAATAAAGGACGGGCCATATGTCTGCTCACCCTAAAAATCAAAGCCAAGAACAAGAAACCACTGAGACCTTATTATTCCCAACGTTACTACCGAACATGAAGAAAATAATCATCTTTCCCATTCCCCCTATGAAAAGACAATAAGAGGACCATTTTCGTGAAAAAAAATTGTGAATCTTTCAGATTTTCGATGGATGGTGAAAACACAAGCCGTGTGTGCACACGCGTCCCTGCTCCAGCAGGTGGCCAGGCGCTCCTGGGACAGATGCCGGCTCTGCGCCACCAAGCGGCTGGGCCTTAGGGGAGGATCTAATGGCGCGCACCGACGGATGCGGCCACAGAGGGCGCTCTGCACACGCGCACTGGCATCCGAGGAGGCGCTCAGTGGCAGGGCTGGTGGATGAAGCACTTCCGCAGTTGGAACCCTGTCGTTGAGAGGGGAGGGGATCACGTGACGCCTGGCTGTCTGCGCAGGCGCACTGGGGTGCACGCATTTCTGAGGGGAGGGGCTTACAAGATCCCGGATGAGATCAGCGACGGTTTGTCGTGCGCTCTGAGGAGAGATTCGCGCGCTCTGAGGAGAGATTCGCAGGTCGAGGAGACGCCATGCGGGGCTCACGTGCCGGGGGCAGAGGGGTGGCCCGTGATTTAGCAAGTGCCCAGGATAGCCGGCAGGGTACACACCGCCCTGAGGGCCAGCGTGGTCACGGAGAAGCCGAGGATACCGGTGATCAAGGGGGCCGTGAAGGCCTCAGAGGCCATGGCTGCCTTCAAGGCTCTCACGGGCATGCTGGCCAGGATGGGGACCGGGAGAGCCACCATGAGGCGCCCAGTGGTCCCGAGGGTCCCCAAGTTGAGAGTAGCTCCAGGAGTATCGATCCGCATGGCCCGGGTAGCTCTAGCGGTGGCCGTCAAGTGCACCCCGTCGCCCTCGGCGTCCAGGCAGCACCTGGGAACCCCGAGCGCCCGAGTGGTGAAGAGGCGGTGGAGAGAGCAGACCCTCCGGCGCCTGGGGCAGCGCAGGCCCAGGCTGTTCCAGGGCCCGTTGGAGATCCGGTGCGGGCACCTCGTGGTCCAGCCAACCGAAATCTCGACTTGTATCCTTTGTGAGAGAAACTCACCACCCACCCCTGCCACGTCCTGCATGCCCACTGTGACCTTCTCGGGTGGGTGGGGGAGGCTCTTGGTCCATGGGGGGCGGGGAACTGCAGTGGTCTGTGTAGATATCACAGGCCCGGAGGTACTGAGGGGCTGGCGTACAGGGGTGGTGGGACAGCAGGCCCACGTAAGGGGGAGGGAGGCAGTCTAGACCGGTTTGAGCTGGGCATTGCTTGGTGGAGGCCAGAAGGAGAGGGTGTCCTGCTGAAGCCAGTCCTGAGAGGGACGAGGAGGCTGCGGCTCAAAACAGTGTCCAGTGGTCCCTTAACCACCCGCTTGCAGCACGATCGTCGCTCCATTCCGGTCTCCTCTGGAGGCAGAGACAGCTCGAAGCATGCTGGCCCCAGCTTTACGGAGCTACCGGGAACAGATTAATATGCAGTTGAGCGTTCAGGGCAGCGTCCTGACTGTGTAAGTTCTACAAGGGGCCTGGGATGATGAGGGTGGCAGCTACTTGGCCTAATATGCGCCAGAGAGGGCGCATGTTGGAGATAAAATACAAACCCACTGCTATCGATCGCAAGGCTGTCAGTCCTTACGGAGACAGCCAGCGTGACCATTCTCCCTAGGAGCACTGGTGGGTTTCAACAGTGACCTTGGGTATAGCGATCCGAAGTGTTAATCTGTACCTCACCCCCACCCCAGGAGAAGCTGACTCTTTGGTCTGGTTAGGTAGTGTGTGCACCGACTGCGATGGCTTTGCTGGCCTGATAAATTATATCCTCTCCTCTCCCTTTAGCCGATGGATCGAAGAAGACGCTCTTGTGCTACGAGTTTCCACCAACTGTTTCCTGGAACAACTTAGCCTGGTGAAACGCCATCTTGACAGCATCGCACCCCCAGGTCTGAGAAACCCTGAGGGGCAAAGGGGGGCTGATGCCTAAGCTTCCTCCCATCGTTCCCAGGGTTTCCTCCCCACAGCACTGTTTGCTGGAGTCGTTTGCCACCGTGAGCCTGTTTGCCTGAGTTAGACCTTGAGCGCTGAGGACCACTGCTTTGGTTTTCTTGTTTGGGGGGAAGAGGGCGCTTCAATGGTTGTCAGTGCAGGAAATCAAAGTGAGCTGCAACATTTCGTTCTGATATTTGAGGGGAGGTTCTGGGACTCAGAGTTCCAATTGATTCGATAGAATTGAGGATAATTGGAAAACCAAAGTTCATTTTTTTCTCAATTGTGTTCTATCATTCAACATTTACCACTGCAAACAGTTTCGAATTTTCTTTGTATATTTTCATGTATGTATTAGTGTACCCATCTATGTATGCAGGGTAAACTTTTCAGGAGGTTAACATTAAAATTTTCTTGTGCACATTGGAATTTTTCATGAATTTTTATTTCACAGGTAGGTTTTTCCTGTCACCAAACTTCCACAAAAAAAGAGGTTATGGGTGGTGTGCATAAAAGATATGCAATATGCACCAAGTATACTGTGAAATAAAGGAGACTAATTCTGTGTTTTCAGGAAAGGCTTTAGGAGGCATTTCAGCTTTGGGCATGGATGGTGGGGAAGAGAGCTCCTTTAATGAACCGTGAAATACCTACGGCAGAAGTTTTCTGCATCGATGGTTTACAAGACCATGGCCACATATGTACAAATGTGTTTGACACAATGGATGAAGGCATGGGTCGTGGTTTTGGCTATGGTTTGACTAAAGGCTTTGAATGCCTTTTTGTTGTTGTTAACCTTTTCTTTCTTCCTTTTTAAAAAAAAGAAAAGAAAAGAAAAGAAAACCACTGTATCTTTTCAGTTACCTCTCTTGGATGCTGGTCTTCTCTTTGCCATCACCACCCACCCCACCCTCAATGAAAGCCGTGTCAAATTAATCCCTGGATTGACTGCTTCATCTTTTTATTTTCATGTACGGTTGTATCGCAATTATGGTTTGAGATGAACACTATAAACATTTTACTTTTTGCTAAATGATAGGAAGTTGACTAGTAATCAAAAAGTGTAGTATGGACTTAGTTAAAAGTGATTGCTTCTTTTTTTTTTTCCTACCTGCACTTTTAAAAAAACATCCTCTAATACGAGCTTTTATTATCTCTATACATGAGTATCCATGTCTTTTTAAAAAATCATGACCTTAAGCTTCCACTGATGAGGCAGGTAGGGAAGGAGATGAAGATGAATTCTAAGTTGTTACTAAAAGTATTCCTATTTTTGTCTTGGGAGGGGCTGCCTGACTCTGAGGGTGCCAGTGCCCTTTTCATTCATATCGGGGTGCAGAGACTCGCAGGGGACACTCTATCCTGTGCGGTCTTTAAGAAGCAAAAATAATTTTTTTTTTAAAAAGGCAGGGTGGCCAAAACGGAAATCACTTTGGATTTCAGATCTCATTCTCTTAAGGGTTCGTATTTTTATAATATGTATGTTGTTTGTTTCTTAGGTAAAATTTTACCAGGTATATCCCCCACCCCAGGGAAAAGCAAACCCAACCCAACCCTGACATTGAGATGGCATGGCCGAGCTCTCTGCCACGGAACTTGCTTCCCAAACTGACAATGGTTGTCTAGGTTTTAAGCAAATAAAGTACTGGTTCATGCGAAACTCAAATGCAAATGGGTTGAGAGGTTTCCTTTCTGAGAACAGAGCTGCCGTTCTTCTCTTCTGCTGTAGATGTGCACTCAGCTCCTATGACCCAGGCTGGTTTTGAGGTAGAGTGTTTTCCTCTCCACACCCCAGCGGCCCCTTTCTTCTGCAGCGCCTTCCATCAGTGCATCTCTCCACTGCTTGCTTTTAACGCCAACGCCTCGACCTGCTCCACCACGATGCGCCCAAGGCTCGACTCCTCCGGTGTCCACCCCCTGTCCTGGGCGAGGGCATGGGGACCCTTGGCTCTAGTCTTTCCCCTTGGTCCCATGCTTACTGCTCTGGTTGCTGAAAGCAGGCGTTTGGGGCTCAGCAGTTGCTGAGGAAGATAGACCTGGGGTTAAAATGGTTTCTCATAGCCAGCTTGTGCACACCGGCCTGTGTTCCAGAAGGTAGTCAACTATGCAAGGGGCAAGGCCAAATTTCCAGATGGTACAAAGAGAGGATCCTAATCTTGTTTCTGGAACAGGGCCCAGACTCCTGGGCTGTGAGTAGCTGACCCATCGTCCATTGGTGAAGAGATCAGGGCCAAGCCTACCTGATATTAAGAACTTGAGCACACACACCCTGGGGTTCCAGAATGCAGGGCGAAATCCTACCTGATTTCTACACAAGAAGCCAAGGTCTTCTAACGACCCAGTGGCAGGGAGAAGGCCACATTGGTTGCAACTTGATGGGAGAAGGCCACTTGGGGATCAGGAGCTTGGCCACATTGCTTCATAGGTGTTGGGGATGGAGCACCAAAGGCTAAATGAGCCATGGCTGAGCTCTAGGTGAGGGTTCATTTTCTTCTGGAAGAGAGAGTTTCCAGCTATCTTCCCCTAAAAAAACAAAACAAAAAAAAACTAGGAAGCAGGGACATTCTGCCCCTGGACTCAGAGGTGGAACCTTGTACCCTCCAGTAGCACAGGCCTGCAACAAGCTCTTCACAGCTCCCATAGCCTGTTGTGGTCCAGAGAGAAGAGAGGCGATTGCCTTCCCGTTCCTAGTTGCACAGCTATTGCCTCTCTGTGGCAGAGAAGGCGACTGCTTCCAGCAGAGGAGCTTTTGCCTCCAGGAATCTGGATGGCCCAGCCAGGTGCTTCTCTCGCAGGCTCCTAGGTTTCAGAGGGTGGGGCCAACATTTCACTGAGGACCAGAGGACGGGGCTATTTTCTCTCCTACTAAAGAGCTAGGGTCACAGGCTCCTCAGTCACAGTGGGCATGGTGAAGCTTCTCTGATTTCCAGGAATTGGAGACGTGACCTCCAGAGTTTCAGAGGGCATAGTCAGCAGGAGGAACATGATTCAAGGGCTTCAGCTTTCTTACTGCATGGACTCCAGCGACCTGGTATGTCACTGAATAAGCTCCAAGAGAGGAAGCAAAGCAAAGGGAATCCCTGGGGGTAAGGCGCCCACTTTAAGTATCAAAAATTGCAGAGACGATTTTTTTAGGGCTCCAAAGTAGGTTTCGTGACCTCCTGGTGGGTAGCAAACCTATGTGCTCATTTAACGCAACACGGTGTTCATGATTTCCTGGGTTCAAAGAGGGAGGTCCCTGTCTCCATGAGTGTAACAGGATGGCACTGCACCATCCTGAACTGCAATTGGCTAGGCTACAGCCTCCTAGTGACGGGAGGGAACTGCAGCATGGGTAGTAGAGAGGGCCATTGCACCCCTGATTCCAGAGGGAAGGGACAAGCTGAGCTTACTTCCCAGAGACGACGACCCAGCGTCCTGGTCAGGAATCACTTATTGAGTATCAGAGGAGCAGACACTTCTACTGTGTCATGAGGGCAGGCCCCCATGTCTTACATCCAAGTGTTGTCCACTAACTTTAGGCTCCTAAAAGAGAGGCTCTCCTTGGGGCAGTTGCCTCAGCCCTAGTGGCTAAGGGAGAGATCTTTGGCACCCTGAAGTTACAGAGTATGTGATTTGCGCTGGACTCATTCCTCCGATCAGAACAGGCATCATCCCCCCTCCGTACCACCGCTCAGGTAAGGGTTGCAGTCACTGCAGCTCCACACACAAGCACACGGAGGACCTTCAGTCTGCTAACCAGCTTCCGAAGCAAACAATGCCCTCGCGAATCTGTTCCCGTGGCCACCGGGTCCCATCTACTACACAGACAATTCCTCAATTCACGCAAACCCACAGCAGGCTTCCTAATCAAAGGCAGTCAGTTCTCTTTTGGGTCAGCAAGTTCAGGACAGCCACATATTCCTTGGGCCAGCAAGGCCCCTTTACCTTTGACAAAGGCTCAGAGACCCCCAACTCCACCAGCAGACTCCCTAGCCAAGGGCACTCAACCCAGTTTCCCTGTGAGTCCACAAGTCTACTGCGGTAGTCTCGCCTTATGGACCAAGAGCACAGCACAGCAGCTGCCCCCACAAGTCTCCCAGTTCTGCATGCATTCAAGTGTCACAGCCCGCTATGGCTCCTGAATGTCCCCCCTGAGGGAGGAAGGTGAGGTTCAAAAGATAATGTTTTACATACAATTTAAGCAACTGCCTAATTTCCCTCAAAACTACGGTGCTAGAATTTCCCACTGCAATCCAGGACTCACAAGCTCTATATATGATTGAACGCACACACATATTACCCCAACCATGCAATGATCAGTCAAGTGCGGCATCCACTTTTTATCTCAGCTTTAAGATTTATTCTTTTCAAAAGAGCATGAGTCGTGCACACATTATTTCAATTTTGTTACTCAGTACACAATACAATGAACCTTTTAATTAGCACAATGTCACCAAAAGTTTTATTCCAACTGTTGCAGATGCATAGTCACAGCCTTCAGAGTGTATTTCGGCATCATGGCCAATGTAGTCACATGCTCTGGGGACAGCAAGTGCTTTCAGCTCTGTTGAGAGGCCAAGGGGTCAAGGTTCATCAACAGGTTACCCAACAAGGCTAAGCAGGTCTTTTCCCCGTATTCATACATCTAAGGGATCGGCTCTCTGGTGCTGTGAGTCCACAAGCCTACAGTGTCTACCACATAACAGATACTCGATAATCCCATTAGGCTGAGGTAAGCCATGCCAGTCTACCGTTTCTGCTGTTTCCACTCGGTTGCTGCAGTTCGGTATGGCGTCATAATGTAGGAAGCGCTGAGAATCCATGTCCAAGACACAGGATGCTTTTTACCAAACTAAAGTTTGTGGTGGCAGGATGGCTGCATACGTAAGCCAAGTGGCTTAACCCTATTGGGTGGAATTTCCACACCCGTTCTGAATAAGAATCAACCTGTGCCCCTGGACTACACTGCCCAATCCCCTTGCAAGTGGTTTTGTCTGCAAATATTTTCTTACACGCGACCCCGTACTGGTACGTGTAGGCCCAGAAGCCCTTCAGGGAGCTTCTCCCAAAGATTCATAGCATCCCCACAGGGCAGAGGAAAACTGGCCCTGTCAGTTTCTGAGCCTGTAATTCTAACTAAACCTAACAACCAAAGACTACAGGGCAGGATGAGCCTTCCGTTTTCCACAAACTGCAAACCTTTTCAGCAGTGGAAAGACATATCTTCGGAGGTGAGGCACGTGGTTCTGAAATGCTGACCTTGCTATTAGGATCCTAATTTGTAACTCATATTGCCTCCCGGTTTCCACCTTCTGGAAGACTAGGGCCACTGTAACGAAGGTGCTGTCTCACCTCCTCATGCCCAGTGGAGAAAACATAAATATCCCAATGTGTTATGCTTATCTCCCATTTTCCATAAGACCAAGGCCAATGCCACACCAAGAAACTCAAGTCCTGGTTTCCCAAAGATGGAGAATTTAGGTCTCAAAAGCCTTTATGCTTTTAAGGGAGGATGAGGGGGAGGCACTGATTCTGGGGTAACCAGGAATGCCAGAAAGCTTGGGGACTTGCTGCCTCATGGATGGGGGAGGTTCCATGGATTTCTGTTTTACATAAATTGGGGCCATAGGTTCCCATTTCCCCTTGGGAATAACTATTGCCTTGTAGGTCTCAGTGTGCTGGCAACCAAGAGCTGCGTGCCAGAGGACGAGGGAAAGTCTTACTAGTGTCCAAGGGTATGATTTTGAACATCTGATTCCTTGGAAATTGATTGTACAGCCTTTCTTCTAAACTGCCTCTGAATGAACTCACACTTCTAACCTGGATGGTAGCAGGCTAATTACTTAACCATGTGAACCAACCTTGTGTTTTATTGACCAGGCAAATCAAGCAACTGCATGAATCAAGAAAATCAATGGGTAGCCTTGAGGGAAATGGGAATTGCATAACACTTCATTGTGTGTCTGCTGATCCAGAACATGAGATGAGTCATTTTTGAGAAGAAAACAAGGACCACGACAAGATTTAACATGGTTGCATCACCTCACCATGTTTGTTTAATCTATATGCTGAGCACATCACGTTAAGTTGCACTTCCTGAAGAACGTGGCATTATGATTTTAGGATGCTAAGAATGTGTTTGTTAGCGAATGGCAATGCCACACCAATTAAATGAGTTCCTCTGAGAACACCACACACACACACACCACCACCACCACCACCACCACCACCACCAAGCTCTTTGTAATCCTTTCTTTTGAGACATTGATGGCTTGTCTTCAATAACTAGTCTGCACACACCATCTTGATCATCAGTCACGGAGGGCCCCTGAAAACCTCGTGGTCTTCTCTCACCATCACAGAACGCACTGACACATGTGGAATCCATTTGAATCATAAACCAATTTCAGTATATCCTAAGAGTGTATGATTTGTTGTCTATATCTTTCAGGTTTTCTCCAGGGTCTCCTCTGAGGCCACACCAGGTACTTTATTGTTGTTAATACTGCGTGAGCAAGAGGTTTCTCGCGAGGACTGGCGAACTATGTGGAAGACTGGTGTACTGTGGGACTTCCTCTATCTCTTGTGGTGAACATTCATCTTCTTCCATATCCTTCCTGTAATAAAAGACTACGACTGCTCACTTCTTTGCTCTGGTTGATGTTGGTGAATTCTGGTCCCTCCAGATTGTACCTTTTGCAACATCATCTCCATTGGGGGAATAAAATAGAGAGGGACCATTAGTTTGGGGTGGGGGGGGGGAAGGAGGAGGGTAGCAAGGGTATTATGTTGAGAAGGGGCCTAGGTTGAGGAGAGGGCATGTGGCAGGCAAAAACAAAGTTGGAACCTTGGTGGGGAAGTAAGTGGAAGGTGAAGAAGGAGAAGAAGAAAAAGCAGCAGCAGGAACGCACATGAATTAGGCCATCTCACCTTGTCCTGGCCCATTAGCCTTTGCATTGGGGTTCTTTCTCTTCTCATTTCCACCTGTGCTTGTGATGGTTTGATTTTCCAATGTGTCTGTTTGGAACTTATCTACAGCAGACTCTCCTTCTCAGTGATGTCTGCCTTCACATTCACCTTGTTTATACTGGGACCAACAGTGTTTTTTTTGTTTGTTTGTTTGGTTTTTTTTACCCAAGCCTCTCGGTCTCAAGAAACACTCCCTCTGAGGTAACGAGGAGCCGAGCAGGTAAGTTTTCTTTGGTCATCGTCATGGAGGCGCCTCAGCCAATGAGAAACTTTGCGATGTCAGACACAAAAAACACTTGTCCCATAGCAACTTGCAGGAGGAGAGAGGACTGCAGAAAGTCCAACATGCATGACTGGAGAGGGAGGGGGAGAATTTTCGCTCCATGCCGTTTGAAAAGCCTCTTCTGCAAGTATGCCTCCCTATGCTGACAATTGATGGAGGATGGTACTCGTGTCAGTAAATGAGTTTCCATGGACAGCCCCATTCAGTGGTTCATTCTACTCATTTTTACCTGTAGCCATTACCTAGTGTTTTGGATGTCTCACTGAAAATCTTTCCAAGGTAATATTTCCGCCTTAAGCTTTGATGGAAACACCAGGTTTCCTACTATGCTTTAAGAAATTTCCTTTTTGTTTGTTGAAGGCGAGCCACTTTTTGGCTATTGTTAGACAATTTTTTTTCAATCCTCCTGTCCTTTCCCAGTGTTCAGAAGTTTTCATCTTTAAAAAGGACACATCAAAGTGAATCATGTTATAAAGTACTGTCTACGATAGGATTATGTATATACATGTTTAGGCAAAGCCATCTGATACAAGTATTATGAAAAGTTACACAGCAGCCACAAAAGGAAAGGATGAATATATTGAAGAATAATACCAAAGACTTCAGTCAGAAATTGATCAAACATGTAATCCAGATACATTGATAACTATGAGCACTAGAAATGCAAAAGTTGGAAACAACGAAGGAGGTAAAGTATTTGGAAGGTGGGGATTTGGTGATAAAAGTAAACTGGAGATGGCTTGATAGAATTTTTAAAAAACATTTTATTAGGGGCTCATACAACTCTTATCACAATCCATACATATACATACATCAATTGTATAAAGCACATCCGCACATTCCCTGCCCCAATCATTCTCGAAGCATTTGCTCTCCACTTAAGCCCTTTGCATCAGGTCCTCTTTTTTTCCCCCTCCCTCCCCGACACCCCCTCCCTCATGTGCCCTTGGTAATTTATACATTGTTATTTTGTCATATCTTGCCCCATCCGGAGTCTCCCTTTCCCCCCTTCTCTGCCGTCCATCTCCCAGGGAGGAGGTCACATGTGGACCCTTGTAATCAGTTCCCCCTTTCCAACCCACTCACCCTCCACTCTCCCAGCATCGGCCCTCACACCCTTGGTCCTGAAGGTATCATCCACCCTGAATTCCCTGTGCCTCCAGCCCCCATATGTACCAGTGTACAGCCTCTGCCCTATCCAGCCCTGCAAGGTAGAAATTGGATCATGGTAGTTGGGGGGGGAGGAAGCATCCAGGATCTGGCGGAAAGCTGTGTTCTTCATCGGTACTACCTCGCACCCTGACTGACCCATCTCCTCTCCTAAACCCCTCTATGAGGGGATCTCCAGTGGCCGACACTTGGGCCTTGTGTCTCCACTCTGTGCTTCCCCCTTCATTCAATATGGTATATATATATATATATATATATATATATATATACATATATATATATATATATACATATATATATACATACACACACATATATATACATATACACACATATATCTTTTTTTTTGCATGATGCCTTATACCCAGTCCCTTTGGCACCTCGTGATCACACTAGCTGGTGTGCTTCTTCCATGTGGGCTTTTTTGCTTCTGAGCTAGATGGCCGCTTGTTCACCTTCAAGCCTCTAAGACCCCAGACACTATCTCTTTTGATAGCCGAGCACCATCAGCTTTCTTCACCACATTTGCTTATGCATCCATTTGTCTTCAGCGATCCTATCATGGAGGTGTGCAGCCAATGATATGATTTTTTGTTCTTTGATGCCTGATAACTGATCCCTTCGGGACCACTGGATCACACAGGCTGATGTGTTCTTCCATGTGGACTTTGTTGCTTCTGAGCTAGACGGCCGCTTGTTTATCTTCAAGCCTTTAAGACCCCAGTCACTATCTCTTTTGATAGCCGGGCACCATCTGCTTTCTTCACCACATTTACTTGTTCACCCACTTTGGCTTCAGCAGTTGTGTCGAGAGAGTGAACATCATAGAGTTCCAATTTAATAAAAGAAAGTATTCATGCATTGAGGGAGTGTTTGAGTAGAGGCCCATGGTCGGCTTGATAGAATTTTGCAAGACCAATGACTCAAAGAAAATTCCTTTTTGCAATGACACAAAAGGTGGCTGTATATGCGCACTTATGTAGATGGAATGGAGCGTAATCCCATTTCATTCATATTTGGGAAGAGAAGATGGAGAAGCTGAATCACAGCAGCTAAACACAGGTCAGGAATGGACTCTGGAACAGACCATCATTTGTTCCTATAGAAGTTCAGGGGGATCCCGAAGAAACTTAAGCACGTCCAGGACAGCCCAAATATGGCCCTGAATTGTTCACACCTGAATTTGGAGAACATGTAAGGAGCAGGTATGGTGCCTTGAACACTAATTACAAAGGACTTGGTGAGCTATGGGAGGGTATCCAGAACATCATAGTTATTAAATATCAATGGTGGGGAGAGCCTAGAATACCTGGTGGGGTGTGATCAAGTGCAATATACAGGAGAAGGATTACTTATAGTTGAATGAAGGTCCAACATGATAGTGGGACAGGAGGAACGTGAAAGGAAATAGAGGAAAGAACCAGTAGGCAAAGGACATTTATAGAGGTCTAAATACAGGCACATACATGTGCTTATATATTTATATACAAAAATAGGTATATAGGTCTATGTAAATACTTTTATATGTTAAGTATTAAGGTAGAAGACAGACATTGGGCTTCTACTCTAGTCATCCTTCAACTCAGTATACCACCTTGTTCCAAGAACTTGGCATTCTGTGATGCTCATCTTCCTGTCAGGATCGCTGAAGAAATAATCAGAGCATAAGTAGTTGTGGTGAAGAAAGCTGATGGTGCCCAACTATTGGAAGGCATAGATAGCTTCTTCGGTGTGAAAAACTTAGAGGCAATGACCATCTCAGGATGTCCTGCATTGCTTCCCTCTTCATTCTTCAGTGCCGCTTCCCCCACCCACCTTCCCTAGGCCTTTACATCCTCCACTCTTGTCCTATCTACACCACTCACTGTCTGCACCCTGCACCTCAGTTCTTGCACTGGTCTCTCACTGACCAAGGCGTCCTTGAGGCGTCCCTACTGCACAACTCCACATCGTGGCCTCGGCCTTGGCAAGGGGGTAATATCTGTCCTTGGAAACAACACTTCTCCAGCATTCTATTTTTCTGGGCCTCCAGGAGCCGGCACCACATCTGTATCCGGCTGGGTTCATACTAATTTTGCATCACCGGAAGAGCCAGAGGGTCAGAGACTGCCAGAGCCTCCTCGCCACTTTGGCCACCCAGCAAAGTTGAATATCAGGTGGAACCGGTGCCCGAGGGCAAATGAGGCTTGTATTTGGATAATCTTGAAAGATTTGAAGACTCCAAACCTGTCTCAAAAATGGTGTTCTCAGGGATAATGGGGTCTCAAAGTGCTATTCTTCATGTCTTTGGTTTTTATTTAGATTAAAAAAAACTGTTAAGAGAGGGGGGAGCGGGGATGGGGTGGGAAAAAAAGAGGACATGGTGCAAAGGGCTCAAGTGGAGAGCAAATGCTTTGAGAATGATTGGGGCAGGGTATGTGCGGATGTGCTTTATACAATTGATGTATGTATATGTATGGATTGTGATAAGAGTTGTATGAGCCCCTAATAAAATGTTAAAAAAAAAAGGGAAACAAAAAAATAAAATGATTAGGGCAAAGAATGTTCAGGTGTGCTTTATACAATTGGTGTATGTATATGTATGGATTGTGATAAGAGTTGTATGAGCCCCTCATAAAATGTTTTAAAAAATACTGTTCATTATTTCTTTATTGAGTATGCTCAGATCTATATTTTTATATAAATTTTCTATTCATGTATCTGTCTGTTTTTCTCTTTGATTCTTTGCCTGTCTTTCTTAAATGATTTCTAAGTGTTCTTATCTAGCAAGGATATTAGCCATTAGTTAGTCGATCAAATGCAGTACAAATTCTTTTCCTGCTGTATCTCTTTGGCTTTTTTTACTGGAAGTTTTTTTCCATGACATTAAATTCTTACACAGATAATTCGGCAGACATTCCCCTGTTCACTCTTGGTTTCCCTCTGCCTTTCCCCACAAATTGTGCGGTGGGCTTATCCCATTCTGTTTATGAACATACAGCGAAACCTGAGAGGCATAGAACTCTGTGGGACTCTCCTGTCAAAAATTTGAACATTCCTCGCCTTTGCCTGGGCTCTGCCTTTTCACTTGACCATAGCTTGTTTTTAGTGTAAAGTTCAAGTTCCCTTCTTTCACCGGTTTCTGTCTCACAGTTTCCAACTTCTTCCCAAAGTTTCATGGTTTTATCTTCCATTTGGTTTCTTGCTCTACACGCTTCTGGTTGTCCAGGAATTCCTATCTGAAACCCATGCCCTGGAAGCAAACGGATGAAGTAGAAAACTCGTGGGTGGAGAGTTCAAATCAGACACTTGATTCTTCTGGACAATATTTCAATGATTCAAAATAATTTGAGACACCAGTTTACCCAGCTTCATGATTAAATAATTCACATTTCTGTTCCTTGCTTTCAACATCAGCTTTATTAGAGAACACCCAAACCCCACTACCATCAAGTGAACCTGAAGAATAGTGACCCTGTGTAGGGTTTCAGAGACTGCCAGTCTGTCTCCCTCCAACCAGCTGGTGAATTGTGTATCAGCTTCCGTGAGATTAGCAGCATAATGCTTCTACCACAGCACCACCAGCACTCCATATGTTATATTCTAAGCAGCTTGGGGTTATTTCTAGACTTTTCTTCTAAGTCCATTGATCTGTGTGAATGTGATTATTTACAGCATCATCCTTCACCAAAGGATCCTCTGACAAATGCCAAAGTGCAGATCATATTCAGAAGAGGATATAGTGCAGCATTCCGGATGTCAGATGGGTCTGGGATGCAAACACAGAGTAACATAAAGATATTTACTTGTGTTTTATTGACTATGCCAATGCATTTGATTGTGGGGATCATAGCAAGTAATGGATAGCCTTCAGAAAATGGGAATTCCAGAACACTTCATTGTGTTCATGGAGAAATGACATGGATGGATCAAAAGGCAGCTGTTGGAATCAAGTAAGGCAACAGTGCATGGTTTAAAATCAGGACAGGTGTGTGACAGGGCATTATTTTCATCATATTTATTCAATCTGTAGGCTGAGCAAATGATAGAAACAAGTGCCGTATATGAAGGACACTGTGGCCTCAAGATTGGAGGAAGGCTTAACAACCTTGCTTACTGTTGGTGGAAATCAAGGACTGTAGATTTCAACTCATTGTCAATGTTCAGAAGACCCAAATCCTGCAAACTGGACCTATAGAAAACAGTAAATTTTTACTGCAACTTGGGAACAATTGGTTCTTACTTCATTACCCTGATTGATACTCTGCCCTCAGGAAGGGAAAACTGAAGGGAACGCTGGTGCTATAGCAAAATGTGGCAAATTTTAGATGGTGCCCAGCCAGCACATAAAATAACATCTGGGATCTGACAGGCTTGTCTCCAAACAAGCAGCCAGCTAAGTGAGATGTCAACTTAGTCCACATGGAGGAAGCACATCATCAGTCACTGAGGGATTGGAATCTAGATGAGTTAAAGTTGAAGTAGTGAGCAGCGCCAGAACATAAACTGTGAGAACCCAGTGTGCAGAAGGCAATGGATAACAGTGGGGCATAAATCTGATCTCATCGGTTAAAATATTCTCAGTGGATCCTCCTGATGATGCAGGCTGGACCTGATCTGGTTTCCAAATTTTATGTATTTTGGGTTTGCATTGTTTTGTCAGGTTTTTGTTTGTTCATATTAGAGTGTACCTCAGAGGTGATATGTCAATGGAGGTCAACCTCATAAAGCTGCATTATATGCTTTTCTGGGTTTTGGGTATATTAAAGGAGAATTGATACACATATAAGGAAAGCAAGTAGAATAAAGGGTTTGGGAGAGTGGGATACAGTGGTGGAGGTGGGGTAAACTGAAGATGATGTCAAGGAGTCCGTGTAGAAAAACAATGGTTGGAAACTGATTGGTAGCAATTGTATAGTTCAAATTGATGTGATTTAATATGGATTATTTTCTTATATTTACTAAATCCCAAGTAATAAAAAAGACATTTAAAAAATTACATGACAAGAAGGTGGCCATCCACTGATATGAATGTTTGTTCTTTCATGCCTGATACCTGGTTCCTCCGACAGCACCTGTTCACAACGGCTGGTGTGCTACTTCCATGTGGACTTTGTTGCTTCTGAGCTATATGGCTGCTTGTTTACTTGCAAGTCCTTATGACCCCAGATGCTACATCTTTTGATAGCCAGGCACCATCAGCTTTCATCACCACATTTGTCTATGCACACATTTGTCTTCAGTGATCGTGCTGGGAAGGTGTGCATCATGGAATGCCAATTTAATAGAACAAAGTGTTCTTGCCTTGAGTAAGTACTTGAGTGGAGTTCCAATGTCCATCTGCTGCCTTAATACTAAACCTATAAATATAAGCACGTAGATCTATTTCCCTACCATCCTATATAATATACTTACATATGTATATGCCTCTGTTTAGTCCTCTATAACTGCCCTCTGCCTCCTAGTCCTTTCCTCTATTTCCTTTTACTTTCCTCTTGTCCCACTATCATGCTGAGGCTTCATTCGGGTTTCAGTAATTTCTTTCGGTTACATTGCCCTTGCGGAATCCCTACCAGGCCTCTCAGACCCTCCTTGCCACTAATTTTGGATCACTTGTTGCTCCTTTGTACCTGGGTTGGTCAACATCACCTCTTTTCCCCAGCCTCCCCCTCTCTGATGTCCCCCCGGAACCATCGGTCCCATTGTTTCTCCTACAGACTGTTCATCCAGCCAATTTTATCTAGATAGATCTACAGAGATAATAGTATGTGTCGAAGAGATCAGGCTCAAAGAACAAAAAATCATATCATTGTAAATGAGGGTGAGTGCATAGTGGAGACCCAAATCCCATGTGAAAGCAACAGGACCCTTACAGAAGGGTCGCGGAGAGGATAGGAGCCAGTCACGGTGCAGGGTACAGCCATGAAACATAAAATGTTCCTCTAGTTCTTAAATGTTTCCTCCCCCACAATATCATGATCCCAATTCTATTACCTTACAAATCTGGCTAGACCAGAGGATGTACACTGGTACAGATAGGAATGGGAAACACAGGGAATCCAAGACAGATGATCCATTCAGGACCAGTGGTGAGGATGGCCATACCGGGAAGGTGGACAGAAGGTGGGTCAGAAATGAGGAACAGATTGCAAGGATCTACATATAACCGCCTCCCTCAGGGGTGGACAACAGAAAAGTGGGTGAAGGGAGATGCCAGACAGTGTAAGATATGACATAATAACAATAATTTATAAATTATCAAATGTTCATTAAGGAGGGGGCATTGGGGAGGGAGGGGTTATCAGGGAGGGAAGGGGAAATGAGCTGATATCAAGGCTCAAGTATAAAGCAAATGCTTTGAAAATTATGATGGCAAAAAATGTACAAATGTTCTTGACAATATGGATGTATGTATGGTTTGTGATAGGAATTTTATGAGCCCCAATAAAATGATTTTTAAAAAGTTACATGGCATACGTCAGATAAATATTGGATCTCAAAGAAATACACATACATTTCAACACTCTAAAAAGGTCTTATTCAGTGGGCTTATCCAGATCAATGCATCTATTGATCTCTTACCTTTTCTGCTTCCATAACCATTGATTATGGATCCATCAAAGACAAAACCTACCCTCCATTCATCGTGATATTACATTCGTCCTGTTGTGAGGATGGCTGTCTTCTTAAAAGGTGCATGAATGGACAATTTATATAAAACTAGAGATCTGAGCATACTCAATAAAGAAATAATGAACAGTTTTTTTAATCTAAATAAAAACCAAAGACATGAAGAATAGCACTTTGAGACCCCATTATCCCTGAGAACACCATTTTTGAGACAGGTTTGGAGTCTTCAAATCTTTCAAGATTATCCAAATACAAGCCTCATTTGCCCTCGGGCACCGGTTCCACCTGATATTCAACTTTGCTGGGTGGCCAAAGTGGCGAGGAGGCTCTGGCAGTCTCTGACCCTCTGGCTCTTCCGGTGATGCAAAATTAGTATGAACCCAGCCGGATACAGATGTGGTGCCGGCTCCTGGAGGCCCAGAAAAATAGAATGCTGGAGAAGTGTTGTTTCCAAGGACAGATATTACCCCCTTGCCAAGGCCGAGGCCACGATGTGGAGTTGTGCAGTAGGGACGCCTCAAGGACGCCTTGGTCAGTGAGAGACCAGTGCAAGAACTGAGGTGCAGGGTGCAGACAGTGAGTGGTGTAGATAGGACAAGAGTGGAGGATGTAAAGGCCTAGGGAAGGTGGGTGGGGGAAGCGGCACTGAAGAATGAAGAGGGAAGCAATGCAGGACATCCTGAGATGGTCATTGCCTCTAAGTTTTTCACACCGAAGAAGCTATCTATGCCTTCCAATAGTTGGGCACCATCAGCTTTCTTCACCACAACTACTTATGCTCTGATTATTTCTTCAGCGATCCTGACAGGAAGATGAGCATCACAGAATGCCAAGTTCTTGGAACAAGGTGGTATACTGAGTTGAAGGATGACTAGAGTAGAAGCCCAATGTCTGTCTTCTACCTTAATACTTAACATATAAAAGTATTTACATAGACCTATATACCTATTTTTGTATATAAATATATAAGCACATGTATGTGCCTGTATTTAGACCTCTATAAATGTCCTTTGCCTACTGGTTCTTTCCTCTATTTCCTTTCACGTTCCTCCTGTCCCACTATCATGTTGGACCTTCATTCAACTATAAGTAATCCTTCTCCTGTATATTGCACTTGATCACACCCCACCAGGTATTCTAGGCTCTCCCCACCATTGATATTTAATAACTATGATGTTCTGGATACCCTCCCATAGCTCACCAAGTCCTTTGTAATTAGTGTTCAAGGCACCATACCTGCTCCTTACATGTTCTCCAAATTCAGGTGTGAACAATTCAGGGCCATATTTGGGCTGTCCTGGACGTGCTTAAGTTTCTTCGGGATCCCCCTGAACTTCTATAGGAACAAATGATGGTCTGTTCCAGAGTCCATTCCTGACCTGTGTTTAGCTGCTGTGATTCAGCTTCTCCATCTTCTCTTCCCAAATATGAATGAAATGGGATTACGCTCCATTCCATCTACATAAGTGCGCATATACAGCCACCTTTTGTGTCATTGCAAAAAGGAATTTTCTTTGAGTCATTGGTCTTGCAAAATTCTATCAAGCCGACCATGGGCCTCTACTCAAACACTCCCTCAATGCATGAATACTTTCTTTTATTAAATTGGAACTCTATGATGTTCACTCTCTCGACACAACTGCTGAAGCCAAAGTGGGTGAACAAGTAAATGTGGTGAAGAAAGCAGATGGTGCCCGGCTATCAAAAGAGATAGTGACTGGGGTCTTAAAGGCTTGAAGATAAACAAGCGGCCGTCTAGCTCAGAAGCAACAAAGTCCACATGGAAGAACACATCAGCCTGTGTGATCCAGTGGTCCCGAAGGGATCAGTTATCAGGCATCAAAGAACAAAAAATCATATCATTGGCTGCACACCTCCATGATAGGATCGCTGAAGACAAATGGATGCATAAGCAAATGTGGTGAAGAAAGCTGATGGTGCTCGGCTATCAAAAGAGATAGTGTCTGGGGTCTTAGAGGCTTGAAGGTGAACAAGCGGCCATCTAGCTCAGAAGCAAAAAAGCCCACATGGAAGAAGCACACCAGCTAGTGTGATCACGAGGTGCCAAAGGGACTGGGTATAAGGCATCATGCAAAAAAAAAGATATATGTGTGTATATGTATATATATGTGTGTGTATGTATATATATATGTATATATATATATATATATGTATATATATATATATATATATATATATACCATATTGAATGAAGGGGGAAGCACAGAGTGGAGACACAAGGCCCAAGTGTCGGCCACTGGAGATCCCCTCATAGAGGGGTTTAGGAGAGGAGATGGGTCAGTCAGGGTGCGAGGTAGTACCGATGAAGAACACAGCTTTCCGCCAGATCCTGGATGCTTCCTCCCCCCCCAACTACCATGATCCAATTTCTACCTTGCAGGGCTGGATAGGGCAGAGGCTGTACACTGGTACATATGGGGGCTGGAGGCACAGGGAATTCAGGGTGGATGATACCTTCAGGACCAAGGGTGTGAGGGCCGATGCTGGGAGAGTGGAGGGTGAGTGGGTTGGAAAGGAGGAACTGATTACAAGGATCCACATGTGACCTCCTCCCTGGGAGATGGACGGCAGAGAAGGGGGGAAAGGGAGACTCCGGATGGGGCAAGATATGACAAAATAACAATGTATAAATTACCAAGGGCACATGAGGGAGGGGGTGTCGGGGAGGGAGGGGGAAAAAAAGAGGACCTGATGCAAAGGGCTTAAGTGGAGAGCAAATGCTTCGAGAATGATTGGGGCAGGGAATGTGCGGATGTGCTTTATACAATTGATGTATGTATATGTATGGATTGTGATAAGAGTTGTATGAGCCCCTAATAAAATGTTTTTTAAAAATTCTATCAAGCCATCTCCAGTTTACTTTTATCACCAAATCCCCACCTTCCAAATACTTTACCTCCTTCGTTGTTTCCAACTTTTGCATTTCTAGTGCTCATAGTTATCAATGTATCTGGATTACATGTTTGATCAATTTCTGACTGAAGTCTTTGGTATTATTCTTCAATATATTCATCCTTTCCTTTTGTGGCTGCTGTGTAACTTTTCATAATACTTGTATCAGATGGCTTTGCCTAAACATGTATATACATAATCCTATCGTAGACAGTACTTTATAACATGATTCACTTTGATGTGTCCTTTTTAAAGATGAAAACTTCTGAACACTGGGAAAGGACAGGAGGATTGAAAAAAAATTGTCTAACAATAGCCAAAAAGTGGCTCGCCTTCAACAAACAAAAAAGAAATTTCTTAAAGCATAGTAGGAAACCTGGTGTTTCCATCAAAGCTTAAGGCGGAAATATTACCTTGGAAAGATTTTCAGTGAGACATCCAAAACACTAGGTAATGGCTACAGGTAAAAATGAGTAGAATGAACCACTGAATGGGGCTGTCCATGGAAACTCATTTACTGACACGAGTACCATCCTCCATCAATTGTCAGCATAGGGAGGCATACTTGCAGAAGAGGCTTTTCAAACGGCATGGAGCGAAAATTCTCCCCCTCCCTCTCCAGTCATGCATGTTGGACTTTCTGCAGTCCTCTCTCCTCCTGCAAGTTGCTATGGGACAAGTGTTTTTTGTGTCTGACATCGCAAAGTTTCTCATTGGCTGAGGCGCCTCCATGACGATGACCAAAGAAAACTTACCTGCTCGGCTCCTCGTTACCTCAGAGGGAGTGTTTCTTGAGACCGAGAGGCTTGGGTAAAAAAAACCAAACAAACAAACAAAAAAAACACTGTTGGTCCCAGTATAAACAAGGTGAATGTGAAGGCAGACATCACTGAGAAGGAGAGTCTGCTGTAGATAAGTTCCAAACAGACACATTGGAAAATCAAACCATCACAAGCACAGGTGGAAATGAGAAGAGAAAGAACCCCAATGCAAAGGCTAATGGGCCAGGACAAGGTGAGATGGCCTAATTCATGTGCGTTCCTGCTGCTGCTTTTTCTTCTTCTCCTTCTTCACCTTCCACTTACTTCCCCACCAAGGTTCCAACTTTGTTTTTGCCTGCCACATGCCCTCTCCTCAACCTAGGCCCCTTCTCAACATAATACCCTTGCTACCCTCCTCCTTCCCCCCCCCCCACCCCAAACTAATGGTCCCTCTCTATTTTATTCCCCCAATGGAGATGATGTTGCAAAAGGTACAATCTGGAGGGACCAGAATTCACCAACATCAACCAGAGCAAAGAAGTGAGCAGTCGTAGTCTTTTATTACAGGAAGGATATGGAAGAAGATGAATGTTCACCACAAGAGATAGAGGAAGTCCCACAGTACACCAGTCTTCCACATAGTTCGCCAGTCCTCGCGAGAAACCTCTTGCTCACGCAGTATTAACAACAATAAAGTACCTGGTGTGGCCTCAGAGGAGACCCTGGAGAAAACCTGAAAGATATAGACAACAAATCATACACTCTTAGGATATACTGAAATTGGTTTATGATTCAAATGGATTCCACATGTGTCAGTGCGTTCTGTGATGGTGAGAGAAGACCACGAGGTTTTCAGGGGCCCTCCGTGACTGATGATCAAGATGGTGTGTGCAGACTAGTTATTGAAGACAAGCCATCAATGTCTCAAAAGAAAGGATTACAAAGAGCTTGGTGGTGGTGGTGGTGGTGGTGGTGGTGGTGTGTGTGTGTGTGGTGTTCTCAGAGGAACTCATTTAATTGGTGTGGCATTGCCATTCGCTAACAAACACATTCTTAGCATCCTAAAATCATAATGCCACGTTCTTCAGGAAGTGCAACTTAACGTGATGTGCTCAGCATATAGATTAAACAAACATGGTGAGGTGATGCAACCATGTTAAATCTTGTCGTGGTCCTTGTTTTCTTCTCAAAAATGACTCATCTCATGTTCTGGATCAGCAGACACACAATGAAGTGTTATGCAATTCCCATTTCCCTCAAGGCTACCCATTGATTTTCTTGATTCATGCAGTTGCTTGATTTGCCTGGTCAATAAAACACAAGGTTGGTTCACATGGTTAAGTAATTAGCCTGCTACCATCCAGGTTAGAAGTGTGAGTTCATTCAGAGGCAGTTTAGAAGAAAGGCTGTACAATCAATTTCCAAGGAATCAGATGTTCAAAATCATACCCTTGGACACTAGTAAGACTTTCCCTCGTCCTCTGGCACGCAGCTCTTGGTTGCCAGCACACTGAGACCTACAAGGCAATAGTTATTCCCAAGGGGAAATGGGAACCTATGGCCCCAATTTATGTAAAACAGAAATCCATGGAACCTCCCCCATCCATGAGGCAGCAAGTCCCCAAGCTTTCTGGCATTCCTGGTTACCCCAGAATCAGTGCCTCCCCCTCATCCTCCCTTAAAAGCATAAAGGCTTTTGAGACCTAAATTCTCCATCTTTGGGAAACCAGGACTTGAGTTTCTTGGTGTGGCATTGGCCTTGGTCTTATGGAAAATGGGAGATAAGCATAACACATTGGGATATTTATGTTTTCTCCACTGGGCATGAGGAGGTGAGACAGCACCTTCGTTACAGTGGCCCTAGTCTTCCAGAAGGTGGAAACCGGGAGGCAATATGAGTTACAAATTAGGATCCTAATAGCAAGGTCAGCATTTCAGAACCACGTGCCTCACCTCCGAAGATATGTCTTTCCACTGCTGAAAAGGTTTGCAGTTTGTGGAAAACGGAAGGCTCATCCTGCCCTGTAGTCTTTGGTTGTTAGGTTTAGTTAGAATTACAGGCTCAGAAACTGACAGGGCCAGTTTTCCTCTGCCCTGTGGGGATGCTATGAATCTTTGGGAGAAGCTCCCTGAAGGGCTTCTGGGCCTACACGTACCAGTACGGGGTCGCGTGTAAGAAAATATTTGCAGACAAAACCACTTGCAAGGGGATTGGGCAGTGTAGTCCAGGGGCACAGGTTGATTCTTATTCAGAACGGGTGTGGAAATTCCACCCAATAGGGTTAAGCCACTTGGCTTACGTATGCAGCCATCCTGCCACCACAAACTTTAGTTTGGTAAAAAGCATCCTGTGTCTTGGACATGGATTCTCAGCGCTTCCTACATTATGACGCCATACCGAACTGCAGCAACCGAGTGGAAACAGCAGAAACGGTAGACTGGCATGGCTTACCTCAGCCTAATGGGATTATCGAGTATCTGTTATGTGGTAGACACTGTAGGCTTGTGGACTCACAGCACCAGAGAGCCGATCCCTTAGATGTATGAATACGGGGAAAAGACCTGCTTAGCCTTGTTGGGTAACCTGTTGATGAACCTTGACCCCTTGGCCTCTCAACAGAGCTGAAAGCACTTGCTGTCCCCAGAGCATGTGACTACATTGGCCATGATGCCGAAATACACTCTGAAGGCTGTGACTATGCATCTGCAACAGTTGGAATAAAACTTTTGGTGACATTGTGCTAATTAAAAGGTTCATTGTATTGTGTACTGAGTAACAAAATTGAAATAATGTGTGCACGACTCATGCTCTTTTGAAAAGAATAAATCTTAAAGCTGAGATAAAAAGTGGATGCCGCACTTGACTGATCATTGCATGGTTGGGGTAATATGTGTGTGCGTTCAATCATATATAGAGCTTGTGAGTCCTGGATTGCAGTGGGAAATTCTAGCACCGTAGTTTTGAGGGAAATTAGGCAGTTGCTTAAATTGTATGTAAAACATTATCTTTTGAACCTCACCTTCCTCCCTCAGGGGGGACATTCAGGAGCCATAGCGGGCTGTGACACTTGAATGCATGCAGAACTGGGAGACTTGTGGGGGCAGCTGCTGTGCTGTGCTCTTGGTCCATAAGGCGAGACTACCGCAGTAGACTTGTGGACTCACAGGGAAACTGGGTTGAGTGCCCTTGGCTAGGGAGTCTGCTGGTGGAGTTGGGGGTCTCTGAGCCTTTGTCAAAGGTAAAGGGGCCTTGCTGGCCCAAGGAATATGTGGCTGTCCTGAACTTGCTGACCCAAAAGAGAACTGACTGCCTTTGATTAGGAAGCCTGCTGTGGGTTTGCGTGAATTGAGGAATTGTCTGTGTAGTAGATGGGACCCGGTGGCCACGGGAACAGATTCGCGAGGGCATTGTTTGCTTCGGAAGCTGGTTAGCAGACTGAAGGTCCTCCGTGTGCTTGTGTGTGGAGCTGCAGTGACTGCAACCCTTACCTGAGCGGTGGTACGGAGGGGGGATGATGCCTGTTCTGATCGGAGGAATGAGTCCAGCGCAAATCACATACTCTGTAACTTCAGGGTGCCAAAGATCTCTCCCTTAGCCACTAGGGCTGAGGCAACTGCCCCAAGGAGAGCCTCTCTTTTAGGAGCCTAAAGTTAGTGGACAACACTTGGATGTAAGACATGGGGGCCTGCCCTCATGACACAGTAGAAGTGTCTGCTCCTCTGATACTCAATAAGTGATTCCTGACCAGGACGCTGGGTCGTCGTCTCTGGGAAGTAAGCTCAGCTTGTCCCTTCCCTCTGGAATCAGGGGTGCAATGGCCCTCTCTACTACCCATGCTGCAGTTCCCTCCCGTCACTAGGAGGCTGTAGCCTAGCCAATTGCAGTTCAGGATGGTGCAGTGCCATCCTGTTACACTCATGGAGACAGGGACCTCCCTCTTTGAACCCAGGAAATCATGAACACCGTGTTGCGTTAAATGAGCACATAGGTTTGCTACCCACCAGGAGGTCACGAAACCTACTTTGGAGCCCTAAAAAAATCGTCTCTGCAATTTTTGATACTTAAAGTGGGCGCCTTACCCCCAGGGATTCCCTTTGCTTTGCTTCCTCTCTTGGAGCTTATTCAGTGACATACCAGGTCGCTGGAGTCCATGCAGTAAGAAAGCTGAAGCCCTTGAATCATGTTCCTCCTGCTGACTATGCCCTCTGAAACTCTGGAGGTCACGTCTCCAATTCCTGGAAATCAGAGAAGCTTCACCATGCCCACTGTGACTGAGGAGCCTGTGACCCTAGCTCTTTAGTAGGAGAGAAAATAGCCCCGTCCTCTGGTCCTCAGTGAAATGTTGGCCCCACCCTCTGAAACCTAGGAGCCTGCGAGAGAAGCACCTGGCTGGGCCATCCAGATTCCTGGAGGCAAAAGCTCCTCTGCTGGAAGCAGTCGCCTTCTCTGCCACAGAGAGGCAATAGCTGTGCAACTAGGAACGGGAAGGCAATCGCCTCTCTTCTCTCTGGACCACAACAGGCTATGGGAGCTGTGAAGAGCTTGTTGCAGGCCTGTGCTACTGGAGGGTACAAGGTTCCACCTCTGAGTCCAGGGGCAGAATGTCCCTGCTTCCTAGTTTTTTTTTGTTTTGTTTTTTTAGGGGAAGATAGCTGGAAACTCTCTCTTCCAGAAGAAAATGAACCCTCACCTAGAGCTCAGCCATGGCTCATTTAGTCTTTGGTGCTCCATCCCCAACACCTATGAAGCAATGTGGCCAAGCTCCTGATCCCCAAGTGGCCTTCTCCCATCAAGTTGCAACCAATGTGGCCTTCTCCCTGCCACTGGGTCGTTAGAAGACCTTGGCTTCTTGTGTAGAAATCAGGTAGGATTTCGCCCTGCATTCTGGAACCCCAGGGTGTGTGTGCTCAAGTTCTTAATATCAGGTAGGCTTGGCCCTGATCTCTTCACCAATGGACGATGGGTCAGCTACTCACAGCCCAGGAGTCTGGGCCCTGTTCCAGAAACAAGATTAGGATCCTCTCTTTGTACCATCTGGAAATTTGGCCTTGCCCCTTGCATAGTTGACTACCTTCTGGAACACAGGCCGGTGTGCACAAGCTGGCTATGAGAAACCATTTTAACCCCAGGTCTATCTTCCTCAGCAACTGCTGAGCCCCAAACGCCTGCTTTCAGCAACCAGAGCAGTAAGCATGGGACCAAGGGGAAAGACTAGAGCCAAGGGTCCCCATGCCCTCGCCCAGGACAGGGGGTGGACACCGGAGGAGTCGAGCCTTGGGCGCATCGTGGTGGAGCAGGTCGAGGCGTTGGCGTTAAAAGCAAGCAGTGGAGAGATGCACTGATGGAAGGCGCTGCAGAAGAAAGGGGCCGCTGGGGTGTGGAGAGGAAAACACTCTACCTCAAAACCAGCCTGGGTCATAGGAGCTGAGTGCACATCTACAGCAGAAGAGAAGAACGGCAGCTCTGTTCTCAGAAAGGAAACCTCTCAACCCATTTGCATTTGAGTTTCGCATGAACCAGTACTTTATTTGCTTAAAACCTAGACAACCATTGTCAGTTTGGGAAGCAAGTTCCGTGGCAGAGAGCTCGGCCATGCCATCTCAATGTCAGGGTTGGGTTGGGTTTGCTTTTCCCTGGGGTGGGGGATATACCTGGTAAAATTTTACCTAAGAAACAAACAACATACATATTATAAAAATACGAACCCTTAAGAGAATGAGATCTGAAATCCAAAGTGATTTCCGTTTTGGCCACCCTGCCTTTTTAAAAAAAAAATTATTTTTGCTTCTTAAAGACCGCACAGGATAGAGTGTCCCCTGCGAGTCTCTGCACCCCGATATGAATGAAAAGGGCACTGGCACCCTCAGAGTCAGGCAGCCCCTCCCAAGACAAAAATAGGAATACTTTTAGTAACAACTTAGAATTCATCTTCATCTCCTTCCCTACCTGCCTCATCAGTGGAAGCTTAAGGTCATGATTTTTTAAAAAGACATGGATACTCATGTATAGAGATAATAAAAGCTCGTATTAGAGGATGTTTTTTTAAAAGTGCAGGTAGGAAAAAAAAAAAGAAGCAATCACTTTTAACTAAGTCCATACTACACTTTTTGATTACTAGTCAACTTCCTATCATTTAGCAAAAAGTAAAATGTTTATAGTGTTCATCTCAAACCATAATTGCGATACAACCGTACATGAAAATAAAAAGATGAAGCAGTCAATCCAGGGATTAATTTGACACGGCTTTCATTGAGGGTGGGGTGGGTGGTGATGGCAAAGAGAAGACCAGCATCCAAGAGAGGTAACTGAAAAGATACAGTGGTTTTCTTTTCTTTTCTTTTCTTTTTTTTAAAAAGGAAGAAAGAAAAGGTTAACAACAACAAAAAGGCATTCAAAGCCTTTAGTCAAACCATAGCCAAAACCACGACCCATGCCTTCATCCATTGTGTCAAACACATTTGTACATATGTGGCCATGGTCTTGTAAACCATCGATGCAGAAAACTTCTGCCGTAGGTATTTCACGGTTCATTAAAGGAGCTCTCTTCCCCACCATCCATGCCCAAAGCTGAAATGCCTCCTAAAGCCTTTCCTGAAAACACAGAATTAGTCTCCTTTATTTCACAGTATACTTGGTGCATATTGCATATCTTTTATGCACACCACCCATAACCTCTTTTTTTGTGGAAGTTTGGTGACAGGAAAAACCTACCTGTGAAATAAAAATTCATGAAAAATTCCAATGTGCACAAGAAAATTTTAATGTTAACCTCCTGAAAAGTTTACCCTGCATACATAGATGGGTACACTAATACATACATGAAAATATACAAAGAAAATTCGAAACTGTTTGCAGTGGTAAATGTTGAATGATAGAACACAATTGAGAAAAAAATGAACTTTGGTTTTCCAATTATCCTCAATTCTATCGAATCAATTGGAACTCTGAGTCCCAGAACCTCCCCTCAAATATCAGAACGAAATGTTGCAGCTCACTTTGATTTCCTGCACTGACAACCATTGAAGCGCCCTCTTCCCCCCAAACAAGAAAACCAAAGCAGTGGTCCTCAGCGCTCAAGGTCTAACTCAGGCAAACAGGCTCACGGTGGCAAACGACTCCAGCAAACAGTGCTGTGGGGAGGAAACCCTGGGAACGATGGGAGGAAGCTTAGGCATCAGCCCCCCTTTGCCCCTCAGGGTTTCTCAGACCTGGGGGTGCGATGCTGTCAAGATGGCGTTTCACCAGGCTAAGTTGTTCCAGGAAACAGTTGGTGGAAACTCGTAGCACAAGAGCGTCTTCTTCGATCCATCGGCTAAAGGGAGAGGAGAGGATATAATTTATCAGGCCAGCAAAGCCATCGCAGTCGGTGCACACACTACCTAACCAGACCAAAGAGTCAGCTTCTCCTGGGGTGGGGGTGAGGTACAGATTAACACTTCGGATCGCTATACCCAAGGTCACTGTTGAAACCCACCAGTGCTCCTAGGGAGAATGGTCACGCTGGCTGTCTCCGTAAGGACTGACAGCCTTGCGATCGATAGCAGTGGGTTTGTATTTTATCTCCAACATGCGCCCTCTCTGGCGCATATTAGGCCAAGTAGCTGCCACCCTCATCATCCCAGGCCCCTTGTAGAACTTACACAGTCAGGACGCTGCCCTGAACGCTCAACTGCATATTAATCTGTTCCCGGTAGCTCCGTAAAGCTGGGGCCAGCATGCTTCGAGCTGTCTCTGCCTCCAGAGGAGACCGGAATGGAGCGACGATCGTGCTGCAAGCGGGTGGTTAAGGGACCACTGGACACTGTTTTGAGCCGCAGCCTCCTCGTCCCTCTCAGGACTGGCTTCAGCAGGACACCCTCTCCTTCTGGCCTCCACCAAGCAATGCCCAGCTCAAACCGGTCTAGACTGCCTCCCTCCCCCTTACGTGGGCCTGCTGTCCCACCACCCCTGTACGCCAGCCCCTCAGTACCTCCGGGCCTGTGATATCTACACAGACCACTGCAGTTCCCCGCCCCCCATGGACCAAGAGCCTCCCCCACCCACCCGAGAAGGTCACAGTGGGCATGCAGGACGTGGCAGGGGTGGGTGGTGAGTTTCTCTCACAAAGGATACAAGTCGAGATTTCGGTTGGCTGGACCACGAGGTGCCCGCACCGGATCTCCAACGGGCCCTGGAACAGCCTGGGCCTGCGCTGCCCCAGGCGCCGGAGGGTCTGCTCTCTCCACCGCCTCTTCACCACTCGGGCGCTCGGGGTTCCCAGGTGCTGCCTGGACGCCGAGGGCGACGGGGTGCACTTGACGGCCACCGCTAGAGCTACCCGGGCCATGCGGATCGATACTCCTGGAGCTACTCTCAACTTGGGGACCCTCGGGACCACTGGGCGCCTCATGGTGGCTCTCCCGGTCCCCATCCTGGCCAGCATGCCCGTGAGAGCCTTGAAGGCAGCCATGGCCTCTGAGGCCTTCACGGCCCCCTTGATCACCGGTATCCTCGGCTTCTCCGTGACCACGCTGGCCCTCAGGGCGGTGTGTACCCTGCCGGCTATCCTGGGCACTTGCTAAATCACGGGCCACCCCTCTGCCCCCGGCACGTGAGCCCCGCATGGCGTCTCCTCGACCTGCGAATCTCTCCTCAGAGCGCGCGAATCTCTCCTCAGAGCGCACGACAAACCGTCGCTGATCTCATCCGGGATCTTGTAAGCCCCTCCCCTCAGAAATGCGTGCACCCCAGTGCGCCTGCGCAGACAGCCAGGCGTCACGTGATCCCCTCCCCTCTCAACGACAGGGTTCCAACTGCGGAAGTGCTTCATCCACCAGCCCTGCCACTGAGCGCCTCCTCGGATGCCAGTGCGCGTGTGCAGAGCGCCCTCTGTGGCCGCATCCGTCGGTGCGCGCCATTAGATCCTCCCCTAAGGCCCAGCCGCTTGGTGGCGCAGAGCCGGCATCTGTCCCAGGAGCGCCTGGCCACCTGCTGGAGCAGGGACGCGTGTGCACACACGGCTTGTGTTTTCACCATCCATCGAAAATCTGAAAGATTCACAATTTTTTTTCACGAAAATGGTCCTCTTATTGTCTTTTCATAGGGGGAATGGGAAAGATGATTATTTTCTTCATGTTCGGTAGTAACGTTGGGAATAATAAGGTCTCAGTGGTTTCTTGTTCTTGGCTTTGATTTTTAGGGTGAGCAGACATATGGCCCGTCCTTTATTGTGTTTAGATCTTTATTTCTCCTATGATTGCCTGTGCATGTCTCAATCTGTTTTTCCCCTTGGCTGATTGCCAGTCTTTCTTTTAAAATCTTTAAGAGTCCTTGTCTAGTAAGGGGATGAGCAGTTTGTCTATGGAAAGCAGGGCAAATGCATGTCCTGTTGTGTCTCTATTTGGCTTTATATATAACAAATTTGTTTGCATGCTTTTAATTATTACACAGGCAATTCGGCTAACATTTCCCTCTACAGTCTCAGTCTCCCTATGCCCCCCCCCCCCCCCGCCAAATTTGGCGGTATCTTCCCTACTCAGGATTCTGAAAGTACAGTGAGACCCGAGAGAGCTGAAACTCAACAGGAGTCTTGTGTAAAAGCTTCGAATGGTTTCCCACTTTGCCAGGATGCACTCTTACCACTTCCCCATTGCTCCTTTTTAGTGGAGCCTTCCATTTGCCCTGTCTCTGCAGTTTCTGCCTCACACCCCTTCCAAGAAGTTTGCAAAGTCCAGCGGTGTCGTCATACACAATCTCTCTCTATTTTCTTCCGGTTGCCAGGGCGTTCAGACTGAAACCCATGACCCACAAAAATGTGGATGAAGTAGAGGACTTATACGTGGGGTGTTCCCCGGACAGCATTTGAATAGTTTGCATGCGTTTGTCACCCTTGCTTATCCAGCTTCATTGTTAAAGAGTTCATATTTTTCCTCCTGATTTAAAAAACAACAACCTTACTATTCAAGAACAGAGCCCCCGCTACCATCGTGACACACAGTGGCCCTACATAGGGTATATGAGACTGTTGATCTTCCTTCATCACAGCAGCTGGTGAGTTTTCTACCACTGGCCTTCAGGGTAGCAGCCTAACAGTGAAGCACAGAGGCACCAGCCCACATTTTGTGGACTGTTTGTTGTTTCAGTTGATTTCTGGGCTATTTGTTAACTCTTTGGCTCTGTGGGAATATAACTATGCCAGCATCACATCTCAGGATAAGAAAATTCTACAAATGTTGCCGAAGGACCTTGACAGGGAGCTGCCAGAGCTCAAGCCTGTTTCGGAAGAGGGCAGGGGACAACATGGCTGATTCCTCTGGTGACATGAACACAGGCGCATAATATCAGATTTTTCCTGGTGTTTTATTAATTATACAAAGGCATTGGGCTGTGTGGATCCTACAAATTCATGGAGCTAATGGTCTTGCTTTGGGGTCTTAGGGGAAGTTAGTACCACAGGCTGAGGACCACCTATTGCTTCTCTGTGTCAATGATTCCCAACAGGGGAGTTATAGCATCCAGAAATCCAGATGGCCAAGCCAGGTGCTTCTCCCACAGGGTCCTAGGTCCTAGGAGGCGGGGCTCACAATTACCTGAGGACGTAGATTTGGGATAATCCCTCCTGTTCTGCCAGTGGCCTGGTCACAGTGTCCTCAGTCCCAGTGGGTGTGACTAAGCTACTGTGATGTTCAGGAAACAGAGACATCACCTCCAGGGTTTCAGAGGGCATAGCCACCAGCAGGAACATGCTGCAAGGGCTTCGGCTTTCTTCCTGCATGGACTCCAGGGATCTGAGATATCACTGCTTGAGCTCCGTGAGAGGGATCAAAGCATAGGGAGTTCCAGAGGCCAGGGCCACCACTCTTTAAGTACCACAAAATGCAGACCTCCTGGAGGGTAGCAGGCCTACCCACTCATTTAACCAGGCCATGACTTCCTGAGTTCTTAAAGACAGGCCACTATCTCCGTGAGTGTCATAGGATGGTACTGAACTCTCTTGACCTCCAATTGGTTACGCTACAGGCTCTTGGTGACCAGAGAGAACTGTATCATGGGTAATAGGGCGAATGCAACCCCCACAAGCTGTGGTTACTTTCCATACAAAAGTAAAATGACAGAGGGCATGGACAAACAGTAAGCAAACATTAAGAAATCAGTTAATTCCATTCTACTTGCTAGAACACACCATGAGGGCACCATTTTTGTAAATGATTTGAAACCTTTCCATTTTTCAGGTGATGACCAATATGGAAGCCTTGTTTGTAGACACACCAAAGATAAATGCATGTATACTTTCTATTATCTGTCAAAATATGAACACAACTTTCGATTGGATTGAACAAAATGTTCGTCTTTATTACTAGGCAAAGCAGGAGCTCCATGGGATGTTCTGCTCTGGGGATGCAGTGGAACAAAGCTTGTTTCTCCCCTCTAGGGCAGCAGGGCCTTTTTTATTTTTTTTTAAGGAGCCATGATAGAAACATAAGCCCGGCAGAATGTGATAACACTCTCTGCTTTCCATGGGTGAAAGCAGGCAGTCAGCTACCCTGATTTTCATGGGTGGAAGGAGGGCGGGTTCTGCCTTCAGGGGTTCCCTGGGGATTTTTTCCAGGCTCCCATATTCTTGAGGGCTTACATTGAGAGTAGAGGGACCCTCTGGTAGTTTTCCTTTCCTCTTGGGCACTCAGTTTTCCAAGGGCCCTTCTCCCTGCAATCTCACATTGGTCCATTGACTCGCTGGCACTGGTACCATCATCCATTAGGCGTGGACATAGGGTGCTGTGTTTGTAGAATGGGCAGATCAGTTTGGGAAAGCTTTCCAATGACATAGAGAGAACGTGTTCCCTCTCGCGCCAGGTATATTGGCTCCTCTGGGGTCACCTGACCTCCTTTAGGGTACTATGGGTGAAATGCTCTGTGAGGTCGAGACTCTATAGGGCTCACATTGGCAGAGAGTGTAGCCATGACGAGCGACCAAACGAAGCTGACCTGTTTGCTCCCAGTTGTGTGGGATGGTGTGTTTTAGGAGATCAATGGACTTGAGAGAAATTCACATTCGTTTCCAGAATGGATGGAGTGTCTAAGCAGGCAGGCATGACTGAGATCACACAAGAGCCTGCTGTGGATAGTGAATAAGCAGACACAATGTGAAAAATATACAGTCACAAGCACCTGTGGGAATGAAAAGAGGTAGACCACCCATCCCCACAGGATTATGGAAAAGTACAAGGTCATATAGATTATTCAAGGCTCTTCTTCCTCACCTTACCCTGCTTTCCCCTCCCCCAAGGTTCCAACCATATATTTGCCTGCCATGTGCCCCTTACCAATATAAGACCCATCTCATGATAATACCCTTGCAATTCTGCTCCCACTTTCTCTCAAAGTAATGGTCTTTCTCTATTTTATTCTCAGATGGAAAAGATGTTGCAAAAGTTACAATGTCTCATGACCAGAGGTTCCAAAAACCTACCAGAGCAAAGACATGGGCAGTAGAAGGCTTTTTTTTTTTTAACAGGAAGGACATGAAAGAAGATGAACATCCAGCAAATGAGATAGAGGAGGTCTCTGAAAACAGCAGTCCTGCATGTAACAATTTTTTCTCCCAAAGGGCTGACAACATTAAAATGCCAGGGGTGGCTTCAGAGGAGGCTCTGTAAAATCCCTGAATGACATAGCCACCAAAACTTACACTGGAGGATAGACTGCTGAGTGGTTTATGATTCACATTAAGTGTCATATGTCGGAACGAGGAGGTGCGTGTGTCCGTGATATTCTTGATGGTGACGACGGAGAAGAAGAAGAAGAGAAGACAAGATATTTTAAGAGGAGGATGGGTGTGCCTCCATTGATGGTGAGGCCGAGGATGTGAGGAGACTTTAGATATTGAAAAAAAAATGTCATGAGTAATCCAGAAGGAAAAGGTACAAAGTAGTTTGTTTTGGTGGTGGTGGTGTGTGTTTGGAGAAACTCACTTATTTGTGGCAGCAGTGTCATTCTCCAATATAGGAAACCAAGTTCTTGCCGTCCTCCAATCGTGATGCTGCATTCTCCTTTGGATAATCAATCTTCTCTGATGATGAGCTCAGTATTTAAATTGATCCAGCAAATTGTGACGATACACCTGTGGTACCTAACTGTACTCGTGTTATAGCATGCTGTAGTCTTGTTCTCTTCTCAAAACAGCCTCTCCTTTCTTTTCTTTCTTTAAAACATTTTACTAGGGACTCATACAACTCTTATCACAATCCATACATATACATACATCAATTGTATAAAGCACATCTGTACATTCTTTGCCCTCATCATTTTCGACGCATTTGCTCTCCACTTAAGCCCTTTGCATCAGGTCCTCTTTTTCCCCTCCTCCCCGCTCCCCCCTCCCTCACGAGCCCTTGATAATTTATAAATTATTATTTTGTCATATCTTGCCCTATCAGGCGTCTCCCTTCACCACCTTTTCTGTTGTCCATCCCCCAGGGAGGAGGTCACATGTAGATCCTTGTTTTTTTTTGGTTCCCCCTTTCCAACCCATCCACCCTCTACCCTCCCAATATCGCCCGTCACACCCCTGGTCCTGAAGGGATCATCCACCCTGGATTCCCTGTGCCTCCAGCCCCCATATGCACCAGTGTACAACCTCTGCTCCATTCCGTCGGCACACAATGAAGGGCTCTGGAATTCCCATTTCTCACAAGGCTGCTCAGCATTTCTCATGCTTCATTTTCTCCACTGATTGGTCATTGTCAATAAAACACAAGTCCCTATGTTTCAGGAATTCTGTGATTGCTGCCAAGATATTTCTGACATCCGCAATGATAGGCTAAGCTCCACGTTCTCTTCTGAATATGGCCTGAATATCTCACAGCTTGCTACCAGTGTAGTCCTGCAACCACGGATGCATTATCTCCAACAAAGTTTACCTCCATGTGCTATTGATGCTATTCAGCAGTGTCAGCGCTCTGTGGGTTGACTTTCTTGGGATGGTACAAAGGTAGACCTATTTCGTCAGTTGGCCAAGCTGCTGTCTTCCGAACTTGCTGGCAGAGAAGCCATAGTGCTTCCAGGGTTGGATTAGTTTATTGAAACATTTCAGGTGGTATTCCATCAATGTTGGTTAATATTGATTTTTTCCGTTCAGTTCCTTCAGGTTGACTCATGCCGAGCTCTCTCTTCCGTTATGTTTGTCTAACACTGGATCGTTTCACATTTCATTATAATTTTTGAATTTGATTTTTCCCGGTGCCCATTCAAATGTTCTATGCATCTATCACATTCCTCATTCTTACATGTGTTTAGCTCCTCTATAATTAAGGAAAGCTTCCTGTAGCCTGTCTTTTTCAAGAGTTTTGTCTCTCTTCAACTATGAGGTACTTTAAAAAAATTTTAAAAATAATTTTATTGGGGGCTCTTACAACTCTTATTACAATCCATACATCCATTTTCTGTCTACTCGAACCCTTGGTATGAGCGCCTCATCTTTGTCCCTCCATTTCTCCCCAACTCTTCCACCAACATGAAACCATGATAAATAAAATGTATTATGATTTTCTGATCTTGACGCATCCTCTGTCTCTCTTTACCCATGTTTCTCTTGTTCATCACCTGGGGAGGTTATACGTTGGTCCTTCCCATCGGTTCTCCATTTCTCCTCTCCTTTTCCACCTACCCTCATGGTATGGCTACCTAAATTATTTTCAACGAGGCATTTCTCTTTCCTGGACTCAACGAGTAGAGAGCTCTTATCTGTACCAGTGTACATTCTGTTGTCTAGCAGGATTTTTAGGTTAGAATGAGTGTCATGATGGGGTGTGGGGGAGGGAGGAAGCATTAAAGAGCTAGAAGAATGTTGTATGCTTCATCAGTGAAATTCTGCCCTTTGGATGGCTCATGCTTTCCTTGTCACCCTTCTGTGAGGTGATGTCCAAATGTCTACTGCTGGGCTTTGGGTATCAACGCCCCCACCTCGTTCACATCGGTATGTTTGTTTACTTTGGGTCTTGTGATGCCTGATACATGATCCTGTCCGTGCCTCCTGATCACACAGAATAATGCGATTCTTCCATGTGGGCTTGTATGCTTCCCAGTTAGATGGCCACTTCTGTATCTTGAAGCCTTTAAGACCCCAGGTGCTATGTATTTTTTTTATAGCTGCGCACCATCAGCTTTCTACACCGCATTTCCTTAAGCAAATATTTTCCCTTAAGTGATGGTGTCCGGAAGGTGAGTATCACCGAGTGCCAGGTCTTTAGGATAAAGTGTTCTTCCCTTGAGGGATGACTTGAATTGAGGTCCAATGTCTGCCTTCTTTATTATTACATAACCTAGAAATACATCTCTCTCTCTCTCTATCTATCATCTATCTATCTATCTATCTACAGAAATCTATATACTAAGGGTTATATAAAATATATTTATATGTGTATGTGCCTTTATTTATATTTATATGTGTCCTTTGCCTCCTATTTTTTCCTCTATTTCCTTTCACTTTCCTCCCATCCAACTGTCATGTTTGACTTTCATATGGCTCTTGTATTTCCTCTCAGCTATATTGCACTTGATTAAACTCTAAGGGGCATTCTACTCCCACCTTGGCATCAACTTTGCTTAACAATGATGATCTTGATGTCTTCCCACAGCTCACCAGGTATTCCGTCATTAGTGTTCAAGGCATCATACCCTCTCCTGAGATGTTCTCCAAATTTAGGTGAGAACAAATCCAGGTCATATTTTGGCTGCTCTGGACCTGCTTTAAGTTTCTTCAGGATCTGTGTGAACTTGTATAGGAAGAATGGATGGTCTGTTCCAGAGTCAATCTCTGGCCTAGTCTTAGCTGCTGAGATTCAGCTTCTCCATCTTCTCTTCTCATGCATGAACTTAATCCTATTTTTCTCCATTTCATCTAAAAATGCACATTTACATTTTCCCTTTCTCTCATTGACAAAAGGAATTTGCTATATTGCAGTCATTGGTCTTGCAAAATTCTATCAAGCGACCTTCAACTTTACTTCTATCGCTAAATCCTTACCTTCCATTTACTCTGCCTCCTTCTCTTCCCAATTTTTGCATCACTACTGTCTATAATTATCAATGCATCTGGATTACATGTTTGATTAACTACTGATTGATGCCTCTGGTAGAATTCCTCAATATCTACAGCCCCTGCTTTCTTGGCTGGTGTATACCTTTGTATAATACTTGTATTGAATTGGTTTTCAGAAATGTGGATGTATGAAATCCTATCTCTGAAAGTGTTGTACTTCAAGGTTGACTTTGATATGTCCCTTTTAAACATGAAAAATTCTGGACAATGGGAAAGGGCAGTAGGATGGACAAAAGCATCTGGCAGTAGCCAAAATGTATCTTGCCTTCAACAAGCAAAAAGAACATTTCTTAAAGCGTGGTAGAAAAAAAAAACACATTTCCACGAAAATGTAAAAAGGGACATATTAGCTTGAAAGATTTTCAGTGAGATCCAAAATACTGGGTATTGGAGAGAGATGAAAAAGGATAACATGAATCGCGGTATTTGGGTTTCCATGGTAAACTCATTCCCTAGCTTGTGCCATACTCCATCATTAGTGAGCATATTGAGGTGTGTTTTTAGATACTGCAAGCCTATTTGTGATAGCTTTAGAAATGTCATGGAGTGAACATTCCCACTTGCCAATGAGGCATTTTGGCCTCAGTGGTTCCTTTTCCTCTTCCAAGATGCTGTGGGAGAAGTGTTCTGTGATTTTTGACCTCTCATTGGCTAGGGGATATATTTTTTAATAAAATTTCCAGGCCTTTCTTCTCAGACACCTTTGAGTGAATTGAAATTTCTAAGCTTTATGCCACCAGCCTAGGGAATTAACTGCAGCACCCTGAGTGTCAGAAGGATTCTGTTCACCATAGGGTTTTCTATGGCTCTTTGCAAATGGATTGCCAGAACTTTCTTATGAGGCACCTTTGTGTGTACTGACATTTCTAACATATTCATAAGTGAGCAACCTAGCAAGTTAACTGTATCACCACTGTGTTTCAGAAAACAACTCAAATCTTTAGGGTTTAAAAGGCTATTTTGGGGAGGGAAGTATATTATCAGGCTTTTCTTCTGTGGTGCTTCAGAGTGGACTAAAAATTCTAACCTCTCTTTTTGACACACCAGAATAGTAACTGTTAGCACCACTGTGTGTCAGTAGAATACTCAGATCCTTAGTCTTTGCAACAGCTACCTTTGAAAACAGACTGCTATGCCTTTTTTCTAAGGTGTTCCTGCATGGGTTCAAACTTTTAAGCTTCCTGTGAGCAGCCTAGCAAAATAACTGTTTGAACCATCCATGTGTGTCAGAAGAGAGCTGTGGTCCATAAGGCTCTATACCGGATCATTGTTATTTTTTTGTAATTTTATTGCCAGGATATTCTTCTGTCGCACTGATGACTGGACTCAGACGTCCAACTTTTATGTTAGCAGGCTAGCAAAAGAACTGTGTCCATGCAACCGCTGAAGACGAAGTGGGCGAATAAGCAAATATGATGAACAAAGCTGATGGTGCTCGGCTATCAAAAGATATAGTGTCTGGCGTCGAAAAGGCTTGCAAATAAACAAGTGGCCATCTAGCTCAGAAGCAACAAAGTCCACATGGAAGAACACACCAGCCTGTGCAATCACGAGGTGTCAAGGGGATCTATTATCAGGTATCAAAGAACAAAAATCATATCATTGGTTGTACACCTCCACGATACGGTCGCTGAGGATAAAGGGGTGCATAAGCAAATGTGGCAAAGAAAGCTGATGGTACCCAACGATAAAAAGGTATAGCATCTGCGTTCTTAAAGGCTTGAAGGTAAACAAGCAGCCATCTAGCTCAGAAGCAACAAAGCCCACATGGAAGAACCACATGAGCCTTTGTGATCATGAGATGTCGAAGGGATCAGGGATCAGGCATCATCAGAACAAAAATAAAACTTACCATAGTGAATGAAGGGGGAAGTGCAGAGTGGAGACCCAAAGCCCATTTGTCAGCCACCGGAGATCCCCTTACAGAGGGCACTAGGGGAGGATATGAGCCAGTGAAGGTGTGATATAGCACCGATGAAAACTACAACTTTCCTCTAGTTCCTAAATGCTTCCTTCTCCCCCACCCCCCACTATTATGTTCCGAATTCTACCTTGCAAGTCTGGCTAGACAAGAGGATGTACACTGGTATAGATAGGAACTGGAAACACAGGGAATCCAGGGTGGATGATCCCTTAAGGACCAGGGGTGTGGGTTCTATACTGGGAGGATAGAGGGAGAGTGGGTTGGAAAGAGGGAACCGATTACAAGAATCTACATGTGACCTCCTCCCTGGGGACAGACAACAGAAAAATTGGGTGAAGTGAGACGTCAGACAGGGAAAGATATGACAAATAATAATTTATAAATTATCAACTGCTCATGAAGAGGGGGGAGAGGGAAGGGAGCGTAAAAATGAGGACCTGATGTGAAGGGCTAAAGTGGAGAGCAAATGTTTTGAGAAAGATGAGGGCAATGAACATACAGATGTGCTTTACACAATTGATGTATATATGGATTGGGATGAGAGTTGTATGTGCCCCTAATAAGATGATTAAAACAAGAACTGTGTCCATCATGTTTGTGTCGTAAGGGAAAGACGTTGCATAGGATTTTCCAGACCTTGGTTTATAGACATTCATTGTCAGGCCTTTCTTCTGAGGTGCATCTGTTTGGAGTCAAACTTTTAAGCATTATATTAGCTACGCAGGGAAAAACTCCAGGGCATGAGAACCAAGCCACATGAGTTCCAGAGCTCAGGTTCAAGCATTACATCAAGGGGCAGACGCCCTAAGTCCTTCTAACCCCCAAGGCCACTAGGGTTGCAAAGGACAGGGACATCTCCACTGAAGTACCCGGGGCTTAACCTACTGGGTTGCAGAGGGCATTGAACCCACAGCCTGGAGAACCATTAGATTAGGTGAACGCTTGCCAGGCTTCATGAGAGGGGTCTCTACCTCTGGGAATAGGAAAGTGGGCTACTGTATCGTCCAGCATCAGAAAACAGCGCCAGGTGTGTGTTTCTGTGTGTGTGTGTGTGTGTGTGTGTGTGCATGCCAAGTCCTTTCAACTCCAAGAGGTGGATATATTCTAGTTTACAAAGCACAGAACAAGCACCATCTATGTCCCAGTACCTGAAGCCATCGCCCCTTTGTTAAAGAGTTCAGGGTCACTGTCTCTTTGGGCCTATAGGCAGAGGTGCAGATTCCAGGAATCCAGAGGGCAACTCCAGCCTCTTCTGAGTCCAGAGGCGGAGCTACATGAAGCCCTTGTTTCCCAAAGTATCCGTTATTTCCTTAGGAAGCACAGGGGGTAGAACCTGGGGATGCTGCCTCCTGGGTTCCAAAGAGAGGGATCACAATGTCCACTAATACTGTATGGTAGGATCACCCACTTTTGATTTTGACGTAATGGAGGTATGGCCTGCTGGGGTCTACAATCAGTGGCCCCACTTCCCAGGTCACAGATCTGGAGTTATTGGCTTGGTGGTCCCAGAGAAGGTGCTACAACCTATGAGAGGACTAGAAATCCAACTAGGCAATGAGGAGAGACCAAAGGTTGGGCCAACACTACCCAGATGAACTTGAGGTGGATCAAGTGAACAGCTCGGTAGTCTATGAGGCCAGGTAACTTACTCCTAAGTGCAAGTGTGGAGCCACCATTTTCCTGATGATGATAGTCCTCAGGATAAAATGGTTTCTGATATCCAGCACATGGAGGCTTGCCTGGGTTTCAGACGGTAATCAGTCACCTGCTCTCTGAGGAACAAGGCCATTATATAAGTAGTACAAAGGTGGCTTCCTCACATTTACCGTGAAGGAGCACCAACCCTAGAATGTCAGATGGCTCAATCACCCCAAACTGATTTTTGAAGCAGGGCCCCAACTCCTGGGCTTTTGAAAAGCACATCCACCATCCCCTGGGGACCAGATAGGGCCAAACACATAAGATATTAAGGACTTGAGAATACATACCCTTGGGTTCCTGATAGCAGGACAAAAGCCTACCTGATTACTATAAAATGGGTCCAAGAACTAATAAAGACCACGTGGCAGGGGGAGAAGGCCACATTGGTTGGAAAGTGTTGTGCACAAGTCACCCTTGGACAAGGTGCCGGGCTATTCCTGCATGGGTCTGGAAGGCAGAGCACCAAAGGCTAAGGGAGCACTTCCTGGGCTCCGGGAGAGGGTTCAGTTTATCCTGGATTCCAGAGACTCCAGCTACCCTCCGCTAAAACTTGAAAGCTGGGCCATTATCTCCCTGGACTTAGTGGTAGAGCCTTGGAACCTCCAGTAGCGCAGGCCTGGGACAAGCCCTTCACAGCCCCACAGCCTGTTGGCGTCCAGAGAGAAGAGGGATTGCCTTCCAGGACCCAGTTGCACATGCTCTTGCTTCTCTGTGGCAGAGGAGGTCACTGCTTCCCAACAGAAGAGCTTCTGCCTCCAGGAAGCTGGATGGCCAAGCCAGGCGCTTGAGGTAGTTTATTGGGCCAACCTGGCCAATAAACACATGTGGGGTTAATTGACGGGTGGAGGGAAAAATGGCTCAGTGAGCCTCGCTTTTCAAGTTCTCAGATCTCTTGCTTTGTGATGGTCAGACCAGGGTGCAGCTGCCTTAGCAGTTTGCTACGTCAGTTTGCAAGACTGAGTTCCTGAAATACATCATCAAGGAGAAGCCACATGGGCCTACCCTGATGCAGCCCTGGGTGCTGGAGCAGCCGTGTGGAGACCCCTGCCAGCACTTAGATGTTTATACATTCACTGATTCGGCTTTCCTCCTGAAGTCGGACTCATTGAATCTGTTTTGTGAGATGGAGGTGGACTTTGTGGATTGGAGTTGGACATAAGGGTTAATTGGGTTAATTTTGGACTTGTGGGCTTGGGCATCACTGGGTTGAGATGTTTTCTTGATGTGCACTTGACCTTTTTTAAAAAAAACTCTCTCTTATATATTAGTTTCTGTGGAATTGGTTTTCTAAAATACTCAGACTAACACAGTGCTTTTCTCTCAGGTTCCTAGGTTTTAGAGGTTGGGGCCAACATTTCCCTGAGGAACAGAAGGTGGAGCTAATCCCTCCTGTACTGCGAGAATTAGGGTCACAGGTCTTCAGTCCCAGTGGGTGTCGCTAAGCTTTTCTGCTTTCCAGGAATTGGAAACATCACCTCCAGGGCTTTAGAGGGCATAGACATCAGCAGGAACATGACACAAACCCTTCAGTTAGCTTGCTGTATGGACTCCAGAGAACAGGTACATCCCTGGCTCTCCTCCATGAGAGAAAAAAAAGCAAAGGATATTCCATAGACCAGGGCCACCATTTTAAGTACAACAAAGTGCAGAGACCATTTTTGGAGCCCCAGAGAAGGGATCATGGCCTCCTTGTGAGTAGAAGGCATGTGCACTCTTACACGCAAGTCTGTAGCCATTACTTTCTGGTATCAAAAAGGCCAGCTACTATCTCCATGCGTGTCATGGGATCGCACTGAATCTGCCTGAATTCCAACTGGCTAGGCTATAGCCTCCTGCTGACCATAGGGAACTGTATCATGGGTAATAGAGAGGGCCACTGCACCCCTGATTCCAGAGGGCAGGGACAAGCTGTGGTTATTTCCCAGAGATGAGGACACAGCCTACTAGTTGGAAATCACTTTTTGAGTTTCAAGGGAGTATCCCTGAAACTTTTTTTTAAAGAAATCATTGAGACCTTATTGTCTCCAACCATACTGGCAAACATTTAGAAAATAATGATTCCCAGTCTACTTATGAGAATGACAATAAGAGCATCATTTTTTTTGAAAAATTTGAAAATGGTTCAAAATTCCAGTTGATGATCAAAATAAGAGCCATGTTTAAACATGGGTACCGGCTCCAGGAGGTGGCCATGGAGATCCTGGGACAGAATCGGGCTCTGTGCCAGCAAGCAGCTGGGCCTTCAGTGGAGGACCTGATGGCAGGCCCCAATGCAGCCACAGGGGCTGTTCTGCACTCATGCACTGGGATCTCAGGAGGTGCTGGCAGAAGGAGCATTTCCAGGGTTAGAGAAGGGAAATGATCATGTGACTACTGGCTGTCTGCACAGGCACATTGGAGTCCACTCATGGCTGAGGGGAGGAGCTTACAACATGCCAGAAGAGATCAGGGGCTTCCTGAGTAGAGATTTGTAGGTCAAGGAGATGTCATGTGAGCCTCCTGTGGTGGCGACGATGGGATGGCCCGTGATTCAGCAAGTGCCAACAAGGTCCGCACCACCCTGAGGGCCAGAGTGGTCATGGAGGAGCCTAGGATACCTGTTACCAAGGTGGCCGTGAGGACCTCAGAGGCCATAGCTGCCTTGATGGTTCTCGTGGGCATGCAGGCCAGGATGCGGCCTGAGGGAGCCACCATGAGGTGTCCAGTGGTCCTGAGGGTCCCCAAGATACAAGTAGCTCCAGGCGTATCAATCTGGAGAGCCCTAGTAGCTCTAACCGTTGCCGTCAAGTGTATCCCGTTGCCCTCTGAAGCCAGGTGGCACCTGAAAATCCTGAGTGTCCAAGTGGTAAAGAGTCGGTGGAGAGAGCAGACCCTCCCGCGCCTGGGGCAGTGCATGTCCAGGCTACACCAGGGTCCGTTGGAGATCCCATGCATGCACCTCAAGGTCCAGCAAACAAAACTCTTGATTTGTATCCTTTGAAAGAGAAACTCACCACCCACCCCATCAAGCACACTGAGTCCTGGAAGGGGATATCTGTGTCTCCACTGTGACTTTCTCTGGGGTCTTGGTCCATGGGGGGCGGGGAACTGCAGTGGTCTGTGTAGATATCACAGGCCCGGAGGTACTGAGGGGCTGGCGTACAGGGGTGGTGGGACAGCAGGTCCACGTAAGGGGGAGGGAGGCAGTCTAGACCGGTTTGAGCTGGGCATTGCTTGGTGGAGGCCAGAAGGAGACGGTGTCCTGCTGAAGCCAGTCCTGAGAGGGACGAGGAGGCTGCGGCTCAAAACAGTGTCCAGTGGTCCCTTCACCCGCTTGCAGCACGATCGTCGCTCCATTCCGGTCTCCTCTGGAGGCAGAGACAGCTCGAAGCATGCTGGCCCCAGCTTTACGGAGCTACCGGGAACAGATTAATATGCAGTTGAGCGTTCAGGGCAGCGTCCTGACTGTGTAAGTTCTACAAGGGGCCTGGGATGATGAGGGTGGCAGCTACTTGGCCTAATATGCGCCAGAGAGGGCGCATGTTGGAGATAAAATACAAACCCACTGCTATCGATCGCAAGGCTGTCAGTCCTTACGGAGACAGCCAGCGTGACCATTCTCCCTAGGAGCACTGGTGGGTTTCAACAGTGACCTTGGGTATAGCGATCCGAAGTGTTAATCTGTACCTCACCCCCACCCCAGGAGAAGCTGACTCTTTGGTCTGGTTAGGTAGTGTGTGCACCGACTGCGATGGCTTTGCTGGCCTGATAAATTATATCCTCTCCTCTCCCTTTAGCCGATGGATCGAAGAAGACGCTCTTGTGCTACGAGTTTCCACCAACTGTTTCCTGGAACAACTTAGCCTGGTGAAACGCCATCTTGACAGCATCGCACCCCCAGGTCTGAGAAACCCTGAGGGGCAAAGGGGGGCTGATGCCTAAGCTTCCTCCCATCGTTCCCAGGGTTTCCTCCCCACAGCACTGTTTGCTGGAGTCGTTTGCCACCGTGAGCCTGTTTGCCTGAGTTAGACCTTGAGCGCTGAGGACCACTGCTTTGGTTTTCTTGTTTGGGGGGAAGAGGGCGCTTCAATGGTTGTCAGTGCAGGAAATCAAAGTGAGCTGCAACATTTCGTTCTGATATTTGAGGGGAGGTTCTGGGACTCAGAGTTCCAATTGATTCGATAGAATTGAGGATAATTGGAAAACCAAAGTTCATTTTTTTCTCAATTGTGTTCTATCATTCAACATTTACCACTGCAAACAGTTTTGAATTTTTCTTTGTATATTTTCATGTATGTATTAGTGTACCCATCTATGTATGCAGTGTAAACTTTTCAGGAGGTTAACATTAAATTTTTCTTGTGCACATTGGAATTTTTCATGAATTTTTATTTCACAGGTAGGTTTTCCCTGTCACCAAACTTCCACAAAAAAAGAGGTTATGGGTGGTGTGCATAAAAGATATGCAATATGCACCAAGTACACTGTGAAATAAAGGAGACTAACTCTGTGTTTTCTGGAAAGGCTTTAGGAGGCATTTCAGCTTTGGGCATGGATGGTGGGGAAGAGAGCTCCTTTAATGAACCGTGAAATACCTACGGCAGAAGTTTTCTGCATCGATGGTTTACAAGACCATGGCCACATATGTACAAATGTGCTTGACACAACAGATGAATGGATGCTTTGAGATCAGAGCTTTACGATCCTCAAATGAAATGCTTTTATAAAATATTTTTAAATGGTACTACAAAGATTCTTCATTGAAAGAAATTATTTAAAACGTCTCTTAAGGAACTCAAACTTCTACCCACTGTTTTTGCCAGCCAGGGAAATAACGACGCCAGCCCTGTGTGTCTGAAGAGTCACTCGTTAGGGCACCAAAACTTCTGACTTTTACAGTCACTGTTTACATCTCCCCTGTGTATGAAAGGAGAAGTGTTCTCTGTGGACGAAGGGCAATTTTTTTGGAAGTAGATTGATACAGCTTTCTTTTGAGGGACTTCAGGATGGACTCATACATCTTATTTTTCTCTTTGCAGCATTTGCAAATAGCTAACAACCACCCGTGTCTGAAGAGAACTGTTCTCAGGCCGGTATTTTTGAATTGATAGCCAGAACGTTCTTCTAAGGTGCCTCTGGTTGAACTCAAATGTGTAACCATTTAGTGAAAAGACTAGCATATTAGCTGATTGTTCACCTCTGTGTATCACAAGAGTCCTCATGGTTATTCAAGGACAGATATTTTGGAAGTGGGTTCTCAGGCCTTTCTGCTAAGGCATCTCTGCATAGATTCAAACTTGAGATATATGTTTCACAGACAAGGTGATAACTGTTTTCAAAACACCTGTGCTCCACAGAGAACTGTGCTCCATTTAATTTCCAAGGCTCCTACAAGTACAGACCTTTCTTTTGACATGCCTATGAATGGAGTCAACATCCTCACCTCTGTTTTAGCAGACAAGGGCAATGACTATTTGCACCATTACTGTGTGTCAGAAGAGATCTCTTCTCTACCGGGGTTTCCAGGACTGACTTTGTGAACATACATTGACAGGTCTTCCTTCTAAGGCACTGGTCAGTTGATTGGAATATTTAACCTTTTCCTTAGAAGCCTTCCCAGGTAACAATTTGCACTAGCACTGTTCAGATGAGGAGAACTCTGCTCCCACAGACTTGAAGCCTGGGTTTTTTTTGGAAGTAAATTGCCGGACCAGGCATCCCCTTTCCAAAGACCCTCAGGAAAAAGGATGACCTGCTGGACTTTTGGGCCCCTCTTTCCAGCATTCCAAGGAGCTTATCTCTCTAGGCAGTGGTTCACTCAACACCATCCCCCAGCATTCCTGACTGAAGCAATCTGCAAAAACAAAGTGATTTACTCATAGGTCCCATCCAGGCTCGAATCCTGCAGCTACAGCCCTAAAACTTCCCTTCCCTTTATCAGAACATACGCCCTTAGTTCAAATCCTATATATATCCCATCGCCTTACTCCCAGGGAAGAATTCCTAACCTAACTCCTTGGGTTGTGGAATCTGCTCGGGAGTTCTTTCCCTGCCTCAATAAAGCCTTTGTTAGGTAGCTCGCGCAGGGACTGGGGTGTCCATTATGCATGCTCAGAGGTTTGACCAGAAGAGGTGGTACACCTAGGTGGACGTTACACCTGGATTGGCCCATCTGGGCCAGGTGATTTCAATTCAGCCACTGCGGTCGACCAGGATCGTTGACCACATCTCTCTGCGTAGAACCTGAAAAGTCAGAATCCAGGACCTTGCGGCCCCTTCTGCTTCTCAAGCTGCTCCTCGGAGGTCTTGCAGCGATCTCCTCTGGCCTCAGGACTCCATGTGTGGCAGGCAACTGCCCTGAGGGTGCCTGTGTACAACTGAAATTTCTTCTAACTTTCATAAAACTCACTTGGATCAAGATCCAGGCTTCAGAGTGAATTTTTTCTCCAGCAAAAACCAAGGAACGAGGTTTATATCTCGCAAGAGAAAGATCTAACATCTTTCTAAACTTCACATTCCTGGCTGAGTTCCATCTCTGCTCTGCATCTCCATTTTCGCCTCACAACTCTGTCCTTTATGTCTGAGTAAATGTCCTTAGTTTATATTTGGGATTGGGGTCTCTTCTGTACTCTAAAACACTTGCCACGTAAGCAGTCATTTTGATTTCTGTGAATCACATCAGCATAAATCTACACGTATAGCTGTCATTTGTGTGGTTAAAGAAGGTATGTGTGGTGAAGAAACAATTGTCCCTGCAAAATCTTCCTCTTGATTTCCAGATTTCTTTTTATCACCAAGATCATATTGCTAACTGCCTTCCTGTTTCCTAATTTATTATGGGAATTATCAATAATCATCTATTCCTACTGATTACGTGGTTGGTCAATTTAATACTGAAGTGTTTGGGAGAATTCTTCAGGTTCTTCCTTAGTGATTGATCAGTAAATTTGAATTTTCACTGTGTTGCAAGACTATCTTTTACTCCCATAGATATTATTCCATAAAAGAGAGCGTTGTAGTTCAATATAGGTCTCAAAATTCTAATTTGGGGAATGCTCAGTCATTCCTGTTGAATTTGTCTCCTGCATATTAAGCCATAGGATTGTTGTATTCAAAATGCAACCACCATATTTCCTACTGATCTTTGATGTATGCCCCTCCCCAGCTGCTGTGGTCACTGCCCACCATAGCCATACCAATCTTAGATTCCACAAACTCAGGACCCACTTGAGTCTGAGGAAGTGTCTCATTTCAAATCTAAGTTTCACATGGACCTTGCTAGTCTCTACCACTGTGAGTTGATAAGAGGTCCTAGCCAGAAAACTCCCCTCTTAGGAGCAAAGGGGATCAGGGTGCAGATTCTATATGTCTAGATAAACTACTTTGGGTATCACAGAAGTCTGAGCAGACCCCACCTTTCATTCACATCTCACTACTCCTTTGGGAACAGATTGTTCAGCATGAGCAGCAGAAAATCACCCAGGCCTTGCCATCCAGCGTGTGCTGCAGAATGAGGCCTCAGGCATTGCCGCTTTGGAGTGGCTGCCATCGGAAGTCCTCCCCCTCTTCTTCATGGCAGCTGTTGTCGGGGGACACAGAGATCATTAAAACCATAGTCTTGGCCCTTCATCTGGCTCCCACTAGGGCCTCTCCTGGAGTATTGGTATTCTCATCAAGACATCTTAAAGGCCTCCCTGGTTGGTTTTGATAATCTGCAGGCCCAGAAGTTTCCACCAAGGAGATGCAAACTGAGAGTGATGGACCTGCGTGCGAACACTGACATCAACTTCTGGAAAGTGTGCTCTGGAACCCAAATCTATTACATCTGTTCCCTCATCAGAGGATCCAGTGACCACCCAGACAAGAAATAAGACTCACAAAGGGAAGGATTTCAGAGCAGGGGAGAAGCTTGAGCCATTGGCCTCCATAGTGATTGTGTTAGTCTGGGTACTGTAGATAAACAAATCCACAGAAACTCATGTATAAGAGAGAGTTTTATATAAAGATTAAGTGTGCATCAAGAAAACAGCCCAACCCAGTGCTGCCCAAACCCACAAGTCCAGCAGTGACCCATATGTCCAACACCAGTCTACAAAGTCCTCCTCCATCTCACAAAACAGAAGCAATGATGCCAACTGCAGGAGGAAAGCCAATTCAGTGAATGTGTAAGCATCTCAGCGCTGGCAGGGGTCTCCACCCGGCTGCTCCAGCACCCATGACTGCATCGGGGTAGGTCCATGTGGCTTCTCCTTGGGGATGTCTTGTAAGCTGAAGCAGGGAACGGCTAAGGCAGCTGCACCCTGGCACAACCATCACAAAGCAAGAGACCTGAGAACTAGTAAGGCGAGGCTCACCTAGCCATTTATCCCACATGTGTTATCGGCCAGGCTGGCACAATAAACTAACGAACTCAATCCACCCCTTGCCAACCTGGTACCTGTACATAATTCTTCAGCTTCCCAATTGCAATTAAGTAACAACTATACCTTAACCCTATAATCCTGTGGAATTTTCCCCCACCTATGAAAGTTTGTAAGCCAACCACTTCATGCCTTTATTTCCCCGAATTTTGGGTGTCCAATTTATATACTTAAATCAACCCAGATCTCTGAGAAGACAAGCATATTTTTCGGCATGAAGCATTTTCAGTCCAGTTGGAACCTTGCGAAGTCTGCATCCATAAGCAAAGTCAAATCCGGACAGGCCATCCATGAAGTCAGCAACAATATGCACCAGTTTACAGGCTCAAAAATCTCCAGCTGGTTGTCTTCTGGTCACCTCAATATAGACTGCCTCACTTAGCCTCCACAGGGTGCCCATTGGCCGCCTTGCCTTTAGACCATGGGCTCTTACCAATACTCAACAAGCCTAGCCCCTTCATGCTAGGTCATAAACTTTAGACCAGTCAACCAGCCTTCCTCTTTTATTCCTGTAAACCAAGTCCACAGGTGTCAGTGGCCAAACTCAACCCATCTCTTTATTGCTGCATTTCTCCCACTTCCACTCAACAAGTAGATCCAGGTAGTCACCTAGCAAGCATTTCAGCCTGCTCACAGGCTCCCTTTAACATTCAGTCCCAGAGAGGAGTTTTCTTCATGGTTCCAGATTTTTTTCCCAGCTGCTGACAAAAAGTACGGGTTCCTGAGTACTCCAAAGCAGCACTGGGTAGGGCATATCTTTCCTTACGTAGTTTTTTTTTTTTTTTGTGATGTGGTATAAACCCATTTAAAGATCAAAATTTAATGACTCAAAACAGTGAACTTACAAACTTTCTATTTTCACACTTTCCATATTTTCCCAGAAATCCACTGAGTAAATACTACAAGGAAGAGGTCATACAAACATCTACTCTCCACCTTATGATTTGTTTCTCCAGTATCCCACTCCTACGGTACCATAATGTGTTAGTCTGGGTACTTTAGAAAATCAAATCCACAGAAACTCATGTATAAGAGAGAGTTTATATATAGGTTAAGTGTGCATCAAGAAAATATCCCAAACCAGTGTTGCCCAAACCCACAAGTCCAACATTAACCCATATGTCCAACACTAGTCCAAAAGCCCTCCTCCATCTCACAAAGCAGACATAACGATGCCAACTGCAGGAGGAAAACTGAGTCAGTGAATGTATAAGCATCTTAGCGCTGTCAGGGGTCTCCACACGGCTGATCCAGCACCCAGGGTTGAATTGGGATAGGTCCATGTGGCTTCTCCTTGGAGATTTCTTGCAGGAAGTCAGCTTTGCAAGCTGAGGCTGGGAACTGCTAAGGCACAATAAGGCACCCTGGTGCGACCACCACAAACAAGAGACCAGAGAACTTGAAGGGTGAGGCTCACTGAGCCATTAACCCCATATGTGCTTATTGGCCAGGTTGGCACAACAAACCAACTAACTCAGTGTTGCTCACAGATCTGCGTTTTCTTGAAACCTTCCCAGATGAATTGCTCACCTGCCTCATTGAAAGAGTCCAACATGGAAGGGACTCCTGTGCTGTAAGAAGCTAGACTTTGTATGTCTCCCACAACTTCCCATTATTGAGGAGATCCTGAATGCGATGCAGGAGGTGATATTCCACTGCAAATGGGACCTGCACACCCTCGACTTGTTTCTTCCTTACCTGGCCAAGCTGGGTCAACTGAGCACTCTCCATCTTTCTGGAATAATGCTGGATCCCCTTGGGTCATGCAGCATGGAGGAGGGGAGAATCTCCTTGCAGAGTTGACCTCTCACCTCCTCAGTCTGCATCAATTCCAGCACCTCATTCTGGAATCTGTCTACTTCCTCAATGAACAACTCCACCAGCTGCTCAGATGTTTGCCGCCCCCCTTGGGGTCCCTCACTCTAAAATACTGTGGACTCTGATATATTTACTCTGTGCTTGTTTCCCTGCACCAGTAACCTAAGGATCCTTGGATTTGAGTGGTGTGTTCAAGGCAGCCTTAAGACATGTATTCCTCCTAAGTCTGCTAGAGAGGATCTCAGCAACCCTCACCCACCTAAGTGTAGCTCACTGTGACATCAATGACTCTGCACTCATTGCCTTGCAGCTTGCTCTGGGCCAGTGTTCCCAGCTTATCACCTTGCTTTTTTGATGGAAACCCGGCCTCCATGGCTGTCCTATCAGGAGCTGCTTCAGCACACTTGGCTACCACGCAACGTTTCCCTTCTGGGCTCCCTGTTCTTTGGCATTGCTATCAGGATCAGGGAGGTCCTCTGTATTTGCTTACTCATTTAGAGGCATTTCAGGAGCTCAGGGAAACCCTGCAGGCCTACAGGCCCCTCTCTGTAAGATTCTCACCCAGCTCAAGTACAGAACTTGGGATGAAATCATCATGCATGTGGCAAACTAATTTGATTACTCTTTTTTTTTTACCAATCCTAAGCTCTGCTTCTGGTTTACTATCTCACTTGTAAAGCATTCATATTTACTATGCTAATAAGATTATTTGGAGTTAGGTTCAATAGGATTAGGTTATCTTTGCTATGACAATGTGGTCATTTGGAGTAGAAGATTACAGGAGACATGTGACATTAACAGCCTCACCCCTGTCATTCCTTACTGGCTTCACCTCTCTTCTACAAGACATGAAAAGAGGCCAACAGACAGGACCAAATCATGTCCCTGGAACCCAAAGTCCCTCCCCTGGGAACCTTATAGACTCAGAGGAACGTGGACGCCAACGCTCATGGAATCTCCAAGGAATGCACACAGATGTTGAAAAGAGACCAGGTCCTCCCACTACCAGACAATCCAATGACAACCTTTCACATCTATGCCTAAATCTTCTGTAAACTAATATATCTTGCCTAAGATCAAATAAATGTCTCTTTGTGAAGCCATCCACTTGTGGTATTTACTTCTTCTCTTCCCAGAATATAAAAAAATATGTGTTCTTGACTTTGGATCTGTGTCTTTGACCCAAAAGAAATGGACAAGGAACGATGCCAGTTTAGGAGCTCTACCCAGGTAGTGGGCTGGGCTGGCCTATTAATTAATAATTGGAGGCTTCAAAACCACTACTTTCTACAATGAAGGATGATGAGAGTCTGCCCCCACAGAGGCATAGAGCATTGTTTACCAATATAGCTGATACTGCCCATGATCGAAGAAGGAATGAACCCCAAGGGCAAAAGCATACAGTGTATATGGGAGAAAGATAGGGTTTTCTTCTCCCACACGGAGTTACAGTCACGGAAATTCCTAGGGCCAGTCTACCCTGTCCTGGAAGTTCTTTTTACTCATTATCAACAATGGCAGTAATATTTTATACGTTATTCTGGATTATGAATTATTGTGCATACATTTTCAATTGGCAGAAGAGTGTGAGTATGTTTTTTGTTTTCCTGGTAAGGGGCATGCATTAGAATCATTAAGTGAGGGAGCCTATGATTAAGATCCATGAAGGGACTAGGGGGAAGGTTTTTGTTTTTTTCTAATTTAATCATTTTATTGGTGGTTCATACAACTCTTATCACAATCCATACATCCATTGTGTTAAGCACATTTGTACATTTATTGCCCTCATCATTCTCAAAACATTGCTCTCCACTTGAGACCTTGGTATTAGTTCCTCATTTTTCCCTCTTGCTCCTCTTCCACATGAACCCTTGATATTTAAAAATTATTATTTTGTCATACCTTACACTATCTGGCGTGTACCTTCACGCACTTTTCTGTTGTCTATCCCCCAGGGAGGAGGTTATATGTAGATCCCTGTAATCGATTCCTACTTTCCACTCCACCCTTCTTCCACCCTCCCAGTATCGCTACTCTCAGCACTGGTCCTGAAGGGGTCATCTGTCCTGTATTCCCTGTTTCCAGTGCCTATATGTAACAGTGTATATCCCCTGGTCTTGCCAGATTTGTAAGGTAGAATTGGGATCATGAGAATGGTGGTGGGAGGGTGGAGAAGCATTTAGGAACTAGAGGAAAGCTTTATGGTTCATCATGGCTACACAGCACCCTGACTGTCTCATCTCCTCCCTGAGATTCTTCTGTAATGTGCTTTCCAGTTGCCTACAAATGAGTCTTGGGTCCCAAATATGAACTTCCCCTCATTCACAATGATTTGATTTTTTTCTTCTTTGATGCCTGGTAACTGATCCCTTGGAAACCTCATGATCACACAAACTGGTATGCTTCTTCCATGTGGGCGTTTTTGCTTCTGAGGTACCTGGCCACTTATTTACCTTCAAACCTTTAAGACCCCAAACGTCTTATCTGTTGATATCTGGGCACCATGAGCTTTATTCATCACATTTGCTTATGCACACATTTCTCTTCAATGATCTTGTCAGGAAGGTGAGTATCATGGAATGCCAATTTAATGAAACAAAATATTTTTGCATTGAGAGAGTTCTTAAGTGGAGTTAGGGGAAACTTTTAATCTGACATACAAGTTGCAATAAGGGCTAAGGGACACAAGGGCACAGAGTTTTATTTTGTTCTTTTTTATGATAGAAGGTGGCTTTCATTAATGGATATACTATGATGGGATCCCTTATGAAGGTATTCCACAGTAAAAGGATTCAGGGTGGGATGATAATCCTTAATCCCTTCTCAATCTTTATCAGATTGATGTCAGAAGAGTTTCCTGAAGTATGCATCCTGATCCTTTCTTTTCCCAAGGGGTTTTAGAGAAATGAGCAGACAGAAGCAGCAAGACCAGAGACATGGAGGTCAGATGGCCTCAAGGAAGGTGTGTCTGCGATATCAAACAGTTCATCAATTCACAACCTAGAGGAAATGCATATAAAGGGAGTTTCTCCGGGGTGTGGCTGAAGAACTTTCCTTCTCTCATAGGATTTTAGGTGAGAGGTGCTTGAACATAGAGTAGGTAGCTAACTACAGCCAGGAAAAGACACCTGTCTCAGGGTGTGTCTCAGGACCCACAGTTCCCACAAGGCAACCTTCCTAGAAACAAGGTAAGCCTGATGCCCGGACACATGCAGATACAAGGGAGCTCAAGATTTCAGATGTTGTATGGATAGAAGGAAATGACCCCAGTGCCAGCGGTGAGCAAGCTTTCTCCTCCAGCTGAAGCCCTGGATTGGGATTTCAGCCACCTAAATGATGACACAATTACTTCTGGTTGGTGATGCTTCTATCATAAGAGCATTTGAGAATTAAGACAGTGTACTGGGACCCTTTTCCAGTTGGCAATCCTTTAAATATTCCCAAAGTGGTCCCATCATCCCTACTATGCTCTAGAGACAAGCAGTTGAGGTGGTATGTTTGGTAAAGTGTTGGGGTGTTCAGCACCAGATTCAACGCTGTCAGCCAATCTGTGGGGCTTGATGAAGCCATCTACTCCTGAAGAGATTGAAAGTCCTTTGGAAGCCAAAGAGGCACTTCTACTCTTTCCCATAAGTTGGGTCTAAGTTGGAAGAGACCCAGAGCTAGGAATGTTGTGCTATGGGAAATGAGCTACACAGATGAATATCCCTAAAGACATACCTATATTGCATAGATGAGAATCTGGGCGATAGAGCCATTTGTGTAACCAACTGCTCAATCCACTTTCATGTGCTAACACATTCAAAGGTTTTCTCTCCTCTCAATCACAGTGGGTAAGTTGTGATGGCTGAGAGTTTGTGTCAACAGGGCTGGGTCATGATTCTCAGGGATTGGCTCATTATGATGGCATCAGCTTGGTTGATGAGATTTCATAAAATGTCATTGCTTTCATGATGAGAATTACTGTGAACCACCAATGAGGGGGACGATACTATCTGTGGGTGTGGTTTTATCATTTACAAAAACTCTCTGAAAGCTCTTTAACTTTGTTCTGGACCTGAACATTGTATCTGACCTGAAGGTTTGGGAAAATGAGACAGAATCTTCCCATCATTCCTGCTTCTTTGGAAGTTGTCAGTCTCAACATTGTTGAGGTTGAAGTCTGCCATTTGACATGCCATCTTGGAGTCATCATCCTCTGGATCTACTTGATCAAGGATAAGAGGCAAGACTGAAAGGTGAGGCTTGTCAGCCGCTGCAACTGTGAGACGAAATAGGGAATAACATGAAAACTCTCTAAGTGGTTCTGAGGAGCTAAGTGGGGAGGGACCTAGACTTGGAGGGTGGGGTTTCCAGCTTGGTTCTCTTGGAGGCCTATGTGAAGTGAGTGTATTCTATATTCCATTATGAACATATAGATGTACTTTCTCTACTCATTAAAATCAGGGTAAACAGATTAGGGAGTCTTTCACACCTCAGTACCTCTACAGGGACTTGATGTGTCTTCATATCTTCCCTTTTTACAATGGTTGAAGTCTATAAACTTGCTTAGGCCATGATTCTCCACAGTGTGGCAGGTATGGAAAGATGTAGGTTTGGGAGCTGTGCTCAAGTGTGGGCCTATTTGTTTATTAAATCAACTGTTGGAGGCTTCAAAACCACCAGGGTTTCCAATTCAGAGGGATGAGAGTCTATTCCCATAAAGACATACAACAATGTTCCCCAAAGTGGGTGATACTGCCCACTGAGGCGAACTGGAATTGTCAATTCCGTGCAAAAAATGATACCTGCATTTATACAGGGGAGAAAGATGGGCTCTTCTATTAAGAATGACAGCCTTGTCTTGGCGAGAGCTCTGTGTGCAGATAGGACTCTGAGGAACTGCGTGCACAGGGAGGTGAGCCTTAGAGCGGCCTCAACAGAAGGCCAGGACCAATTGCTCACACAAGACCCTGTGCCTCCCTTCAGCCGGTGTTCATCTGCTCCTTCAGCTTGGAGACCAGTTTCCCCTGAGAACTTACAGAGACAAAGCAGGAAAATGCAAAGGGGTGGAACCGGAATGAAGCCCCGCCCCGCGCTCCATGTTTCAGGGTTCAGCGTTTTTGTTTTTTTCTGTAAAGGGGCGGAGCGCTAAAGGGAGCCCCACCCCTCCCGATAGTGAGCCGAAATATGGTTGGCTAGGCACCGAGGAACTAGTGAGGAAACCCGCTCCACGCATGCGTGTGGGACCTGAGACTAGGCACTGCAATGAGGAAGCTCCGCCTTCATAAGGGCTTCTGGGTGAACCAAATATCGGCGAAGCACCGCCCCTCGCCACGCTCCGTATGTGTCCAAAGAAACCTTGTCTTGTAGGGTCCAGGTGGCCTCTAAGGCAGAGCACCATTCCCTGAGTGTGTTCCAGTGTCACCTCTGCTTTGTCGGCTCCATACAGCTTTGTGGGGCCGAAGCCCCCCAACACCCGGCCTGTCTTCCTGCTGGAGGAGAGCTACGTCCTGAAGGACCCTTTTCACCAAGAAGGACAAATTACTGGTCCTTGGCTCCACATGCAACGTATGTAGTAGGAGGCTTGGGGGGAGGGGGGGCAGGGGTGCAATCTGTTCAATGCCAAGAGATTCTGCCTCCCTTGTGTCTGGGAGAATATTGCGGCTTTCCCTCAGGAAATCTGGCAAGCCGTGGAGAAGTGGAAGACCACTGCAAAGATGCCCTGTAGTAAGCCCAGTTCTCGGACCTGAAGGCAGTTGGTAGCAGGCCAACAAGCAGTGGGTACCTCCACTCTAGGCTGCCTTTGAACTGCAGTGCCTCAATGCTCCTGGGCTGTGTTTGAGGGCTGGGAAACTGGGAAACTGGTCTATAGCAGCAATGCCCAGACCACTGAGTAACTGCCAGGTCACTGGGTGGAAATTCTTGTGGGTCCAGTGGCAGTGGAAACATCTCAGCACTGGTGTGGGCTTCCACATGGCTCCTCTAGCTCCATGGCTCCATCAAAGTACCTCCATGTAGTTTTTCAACAGGAATGTCTTTCAGGAAGACAAGCCGAGCTTGTATTTGGCCTACAGTGAGCTATTTATCGCCTTTGTGCCTCCATCAAGCTGCTACCTAATTGACAGGCTAGACTCCACCCCTTCTTAAGTTGCCAGGAGATTATGTAACTGCCACAGAACACCCTGGGTCACCAGGTACATGTCTCCAGACAGCAAAGGTTAGGTCATTCCACTGTCAGGCCAGCCTACTCCAAAGGTGGGCCATTTTAATCCACAAAAAAACAAAACCGCATAGGCTTTTTAAAATTCCTCTTACATCCATTGGAGGTGGTTATTTTTCCTTTCACTCTAGCATTTTCCGTTGTCGCCTCGTCTTTATGTCAAAAAACAGTAAAAGGAAAGCATAAACACAAATTTCTGACTGGTCAAAACAAGCCCTTTACCAAACCAAATTTTCCACTCAATCCAATACAGCTTCCAGGTCCCAAGTAATGGGCCTGTACCAGTGACTATCTTGTAGAAGAGACTTAAATAAACTGGGAAAATCTAAAAAGAAACCAAAAAGAATTAAAGTCTTGGAAACCCACAGGGGCGTTTTACTCTGTCCTATGTGGTTGCTATTCATCTGCATTGATAGTGGCAGTAAGCTCGTTTTATGCTTTGTTTGGGATTATGGGCTTCAGGACAAACCTTGGTTTCAAGGTGTGATGGTATTCTTTTTTATATATAATAATTTATTGGGGGCTCTTTCATCTCTTAGTACAATCCATACCTCAATTGTATCTGACACATTCGTACATATATTCCATCGTTCTATTGTAGACATTTACTTTCCATTGAGCCCTTGGGATCAGTCCTCTTTGTGTCCTCCCTCCTCCCCACCCCCACCCCCACCCCTCGTGGCCCCTTGATAGATTGTAAATTGTTAAATATTTTCAAATTCACACCAACTACTGTCTCTCTTCCCCTCTGGTTTCTGTTGTTCGTACCACTGGATGGGGCTGTGTGGTTATGTGGTAATGGCATTCTTATTGGTTGTGGTTTTGGTTGTTAGGTGCCTTCAAGTAGGTGCCAACCCAGAGGCACACTCTGTACAACAGAAAGAAGCAGTGAACAGTCCTGGGCTATCATTAGCATTGTTCCCATGCGTGTGATCATTGTTCCATCCACTGTGTCAATCCATCCCTCTTTGATGTCCACCTTGGTCATTCTTCCTTTTTTGTCTTGTGAATGAAGTTGTTTTCTTAATACGTGATGTTATTGATGTCATTCCACAGCTGGTGCCATTTCCTATTGTTAGTTTTCAGTTAATCATATCTGTTGTTGACATGGTCTTGATACTCATATGGGATAGATCTCAGGTTATATTGGTGCTCTCATGTCTTTGATTTTTCAGCTTCATGGTCTCATCTCAGCTTCATGTTTAACTGCTAATAATGAGCGCCTCCAAAATCTCTTTTATGTTAGGGATTAAGACTGAACATTTCATTTGGGGGAGGTAATACATAACATTCAAATGCAAAAACAAAGCACTTCATTGAATTCCTTGAGATAATGTAATAATAAAGTAGATCACTTGCCCTGAGATAGAGTGTATTGAATAGTGGATTACCTCCACCCTCCTACAGTCCTTAGTAGATTGACGGGGTGTGTCCTTGGTGGATATTACTGAACTGGGATTTCATAGTCAATCTCGCTCAGATTGCCTTGTTTGGAAGGATCGATCAGTCTTCTAAGCTATATGGAACCTAAAGTATTTGTCACAATCTTGGCCCTCTTCGGGCTTTCATAATCCTCCACTTCTATTGTTATTAATGAACTTCCAATGACTGGTGATTTTGACAATTTCCTGTAATCTATGCCTTAGTGCTGGAATATCCTGACTGTGAATCTTTGCATACGATCATGACTTCATTCTAATAGCATTCCTCATCCACATCTTTGGTTTCTTTGGTATCTTTAGTTTGGTTTTGTCTTTAAGTCCTTTATGACTGAGTAAATGTCCTTAATTTATATTTGGGATTGGGGTCTCTTCTGTAATCTAAAGCATTTCCCACAGAAGGAGTCATTTGATTTCTATGAATCACATCAGCATATAAAGTCTACATGTATAGCTTCCATTTGTGTTATAAAGGAAGGTATATGTGGTGATTAAATCATTGTATTTGCAAGATCTACTCTGATTTTCAGATTTTGTTGTACGACCAAGACCATATTGTCCAACTGCTTTTCCTTACTCTCAGTTTCCTAATTTATGATTGCAATTACCAATAATCATCTATGCCTCTTGACTACATGGTTGGTCAATTTCATACTGAATGGGTTGGAAGAATTCTTCAGTTTCTTTGTTAGTGAATGTTGATAAATTTGACTCTTCGCTGTATTGTAAAGACTTTCTTGTTCTCCTATAGATATTATCCCTAAACAGAGAGCATTGTAGTTCAATATAGCTCTCATAATTTCAGTTTGAGGAGTGCTCAAGCATTCCTCATGAATTAGTTCTTCCTGCATAGTAAGCCATAGGATTGTTGGATTCAGTATGCAACCAGCATAATTCCTACTGATCTTTGATTTATGTCCATCCCCAGTTGCTGATGTCACTGCCTACCGTTGGCCTGCCGATCTTGGATTCCATAACCTCAAGACCCACTTGAGGCAGAGGAAGTATCCAGTTTGAAATCAAAGTCTCACATCGACCTTGCCAGCCTCTAACACTGTGAGTTGATAAGAGGAGTGGCATAACTGGAAAGCTCTCTTCTGAGGACCTAAGGAGGGCAGGGTCCAGATTTTGGAGTGCTAGGACTAGCAGCTTGGCTCTCTAAGAAGTCTGGGCAGACCCCTCTTTTCTTTCACAAGTCAGTACTCCCTTTGGATGCGATTGTTCAGCATGAGCACCAGGAACCCACCCAGGCTCCTGGACCTTGCCATCCAGAGTGTATTGAAGACTGAGGCCTCAGCCATTGCTGCTCTGGAGTGGCTGCCCACAGAACTCTTCCCCCCGTTGTTCATGGCAGCTGTTGTCGGGGAACACAGAGAAACAGTGAAAGCCATGGTGGGGTCTTGGCCTTTCATCCGTCTCCCTCTAGGAGCTCTCATCAAGTCTTGGGATTCTCACAAGGACATCTTAAAGGCTGCCCTGGATGGTTTTGATATTCTGTGGGCCCAGAAGTTTCCACCGAGGAGATGCAAATTGAGAGTGCTGGACCTAGGCTTAAACACTAACACCAACTTCTGGAAATTGTGGTCTGTAACTCAATCTATTGTCTTTATGCCATCATCATCTGATCCAGTGACCACCCAGCCAAGAACTAAGACTCACAAAGGGAAGGATTCCAGAGCACGGGAGAAGCCTACGCCCTTGACCTCCGTGGTGTTGCTCACAGACATGCGTTTTCTTGAAACCTTCCCAGATGAATTGCTCACCTGCCTCACTGAAAGAGTCCAACAGGGAAAGGAGCTGCCGCCTCTGTGCTGTAGGAAGCTAGAATTTGTAGGTAAACCAGAACTTCCCATTACTGAGGTGATCCTGAATGCTGTGCAGCTGGACTCTGTTCAGGAGGTGGTATTGCACTGCAGATGGGACCTGGACACCCTCAACTGGTTTCTACCTTACCTAGCACAGATGGGTCAACTTCGCACACTACATCTCTCTGGATTAATCCTGGATCCCCTTGGGTCTTATAGCATGGACGTAGTGGAGAAACTTCTTGAAAATTTCACCTCTCATCTCCTCAGTCTACATCAATTCCAGCACCTCATTCTGGAATCTCTCTATTTCCTCAATGAACAACTCCACCAGATGCTCAGTAGTTTGCCGACCCCCTTGGATTCCCTTGCCTTAAGGTACTGCGTGCCAGTGGACTCTGACATATCAAGTCTGTGCTTGTGTCCCTGCACCAGTAACCTCAGGTCCCTGGATTTGAGTGGTGTGTTCAAGGCAGGCTTAAGACATGGATTCCTCCCAAGTCTGCTAGAGAAGGTCTCAGCCACCCTCACCCACCTGACTTTAGCTGACTGTGACATCAATGACTCTGAGCTCACAGCCTTACAGCCTGCTCTGGGCCATTGTTCCCAGCTCATCACCATGGTTTTATATGGTAACCCAGTATCCATGGCTGTCCTGCAGGACCTGCTTCAGCACACTTGGCCACTGTGCAAGTTCTCCTTTCTGGAGCTGCCTGTCCCTGAGGATTGCTATGACCATCCCCAAGGGTCTATTCGTCAAGATACTCTTGCTGAGTTCATTCAGATGCTCAGGGTGACCCTGCAGACCCACAGGCCCCTTTCTATACGTTTTATCCAGAGCATTCCTAATAGACCTTGGGATGCAATATGCATACACATGAACTGCTAATGTCATTATCTTCTTCTTTAACATGTTTTCACCACCATAACCTTTGCTATTATGTTTCTGTCCAATTTGTAGGACATTCGTGTTTCTGATTCATATGAGATTGTTTGGATTGGATTTATGAGGATGAGGTTATCTTTGCTATGATAATGTGAGCCATTTGGAGCTCACGATTACAGGATGAATCTGACGTCAACAGCTTTACCCCCAGTCCACCCTTGATGGCTTTTCATCTCTCTTAAAGACATGAAAAGAGAGGCCAGCAGACAAATAGATAGATGTTGAGAGTACCCGCATGAAATGACAGGCAGAGCAAAGCATGTTTTCAAGACCCCAGTTCCTTTCCTGCCTTGGAAATCCTCTAGATCAGTGGTTCCCAACCTTCCTAATGCTGTGACCCTTTAGTACAGTTCCTCATGTTGTGGTGCCCCCTAACCATAAAATTATTTATGTTTCTACTTCATAACTAATTTTTCTATGCAATTATGAATCATAATGTAAATATCTGACATGCAGGGGTAATTTCATTGTTACAGGTTGAACGTAACTGAAGCATAGTGATTAATCACAAAACAAAATATAATTCTGTATTGTGAAATATTTATTTCTAATTACAAATCCATGAAATTTTGCTTTGGAGCATGGTATGCCATGGGTGACAATCTTAATATAAAAATGGTAAACTGCATTGCTACATTTTGGAACAGTATGCATAAAAAGCCAACATCAGTGAGAAGGTTGAGATAGCTTCTTTCTCACCAGATCAGAAATTTTCAGGGCCGTCTTTGCAAGAGCACAACGAAGATCATCTTCCACAACAAGTCTACTTCTACATTAATACTTGATACCCAACAAACTGGAAAACCCTGTTTCACAAAGATATGTTGTTAGAAATGGAAAAAGAAGGAGCAAAAAAGTATCAGACAGAACAGGATATGACTGCAAACAACTGGCATCGTAGAGAACTCAGTGCTCGCTGCATTGCTGCTAATTAATTCAATGAACTCCTTTTGTGCTGGCTCAGGAACATCTTCAACTTTGACTGTGAATGGGCTTCTGGCAAGTGAAAATGGGATGTCATATATATTTGGAAAGTATGATGAAATTTCAACTGCAAGCAAGTGCAAGTGTTCTGTCACAGAAATTATCATCATAATCCTTTTGGCCGGTTCAATATTATGTTCCTCAAAGAAAACAGATAAGGTAGGCAACATGCAAATTTTATTTTCAAGCCTTTTTTGTTTGTTTGTTTTTTGCCAAAACGGAAGTTTCATTTGAAATGACCAGATCTTTTCAGACAAATTGAGGCATGTAGCATTTGGTCCTTGTAGTGATAAATTTAACTCATTCAACATGGCAAAGATGTCAATCAAGTAAGATATTTTCTACAGTTTACTTTTTTTAGCTGAAAAGTACTTCTAACTGTGATCTTGCTTTCTGATTAAAAAGCATGATGAGTTCATCAGGAAGCTCAAAATCACGTTTTAAAACTTCCTCTTGACAACCATGTCAATTCAATGTGAAATAGCAAAGCATTATGCTGCACATCCAACTCCTTGCACAGTTGCAAAAACAGTCGACTGTTTAAAGGGCTCACTTTTACAAAATTGACTGATTTTATGAGGCTTTTCTTTACTTCTTGTAATACTTATGGCAGAGTCTATGTTGCTAATTGCTGATGAATCATACTGTGAGTTCCGATGACTTTGGGTGACTCAGTATCAAATGTTGAACATCCTCGCATAGCTGCAGCACCGTCTGTACAAACACCACACACCTTTTCCCAAGAGCTCTTATGCTCTTTCAAAAATGAACCAACTGTGTCAAATATATCACGTGCAGTAGCTGTCCTTTCAAGAGGTTTGCAAAAGAGAAACTCGTCTTTAAAGTCACCATCATTAATATTTCTTGTGTAAATAAACCAGTAACTCTGAACAGTGTGCAACATCTGTAAATTCATCAATCAGGGTGCTAAATATTGGAGATGCAGCAGATTTAATTTGCTGGATTGCCTGATCAGGGATATCAGCAGACATGTCATCTATGGTGCACAGTGTCATTAGGTACGGTAATTACACTCATTTTTGTAACAGAGTCATCTCCAATCACAAACTGAACAATGTCTTTGGTCACTGCGAGCAGTAAATCAGCAATGATGTGAAGTTTCATAGTTCTGGTAACTCTAAGTGCCATGAAACATGAAGTTTCAATGGCTGCTATGTTTAGTTCATGGTACTTGACACCAATGTAAAATCTGAGTTTCTTGAGTCCATCAGCTTTGCTTCCAAAATAGTTAGTATCCTTGCCAGCCACGCTCAGATGCTAGCTATCAAAATAGCGTTTTAGTTTGTTTGGCTTCATACAGTCGGCAGATAGAACATCACAACAAATAACACATTGCGGTTTCTCAATTCCTGCTGTAATTATTGAGGTAAAACCATACTGTAAAAAAAAATCTTCACTATATTTTCTTTTCTTAACATTCTTCTCTACACGATCCCTTGTCATGGTCTAGTTTCCTAATGAAAATAATATATAACAATAGCTTTAATAATACAAAGGATAAGACATGGCATAGTTCAGTCTATAAAGTTCATTAAATTTTCCTATGATTTATCATTGTTTTTTTAACATACATGTTACAATGACAAAGGGACAGTATTCACATCAATGACAGATGAATATAAATAGATAGATCAGCATCCAGATTAAGTTCCCATGGTACAGGGATATGTATAAATTTTTGCTGTAGTTGATGATTTGACAGTACATGATTTTACATTTACCCAGTAATTGTAATTCATGAAGTGTCGTTTTACCTCCAATATGGCAGCTTTTAACACAGTAGCTTCTTTCTACAGAGTAGCTCTTCTCTACACAGTACATGTGCTCTACACATGTGTGACTGGTCTGAATAAGTACATTATGGCGCCAACCCTGTCACATACACCTGTATTTGTATGGGGTGTATGTGATAGGTTGCGTGTGATGATATCACGTGGGGTACTTGCATGTGGGTGCACTGGGCTGAAGACAGATAGAGGATCGGTGTCTTGGTTCCGAAGACCATCGGGAGTATGTGTTTTCCGATGGCCTTTGGAGGCCCTGTGAAACTGTCATTTGACCCTTAAAGGGGTCAAGACCCACAGGTTGAGAACTGCTGCAATAAAGGGACAGATCCATCTCAGTGGAGAAGCATTAACTCTTGGTCCCTGTGAAGGTGCTCACAGATAAGTGCTTTCAGGAAGAAGTCCCAGACGAATCCCTCACTTTCCTCATTGAAAAGGTCAAGCAAAAGAAGGCTCTGCCACACCTGTGCTGTAAAAAAGCTGGAGTTTTCCAGAGATGTACCCCAACTTTCCATTCTTGAGGAGATCCTGAAAAATGGTGCAGGTGACTTTGTCCAGGAATTGAAAGTTCATGGTATTGGGACCTGCAAAGCCTCAACTTGTTTTTGTTTGGGCAGGCTCCGGACCATGCGACAACTTCCCCCAGCTCTCCCGAAAGAAAGCCTGCTGGACTGTGCCGGCTCCTTCCCCACACCTCTCAAGGCCAGATCTGGACTGTGCAGTCCCTGCCTCCAGCATTCCAAGGAGCTCTCTCTCGGGGCGGGGTCTCTACATCCCCTTCCCTCAGCATTCCACGAAGCGGGTCTGCAAAATACAAGTTGATTTACCCCCCGAACTTGTCCTGACTCAGACCCTGCAACTGTGGCATCAGAAAAATTCCTTCCCCTTAATCATATGTCCTTGGCTCAAACATTATGTATGTCCCACTGTCTCACTGCCAGGTGCGATATCCCTGACCTCACCCATTGGGTTGTGGAATCCACCCGGGGGTTCTTCCTTGCCTTAATAAAGCTTTTCTTTACTTTTCATTCCTGACTGGTTGCTTGCTCCTTTCTGTGCCTCCATTTTCATCTCTCATCTTGGTGCTGAAAATCGGGAGCGGCAGGAGGGGTCTCTGTGTCACCACGGCCTCCCTCTGGCCAGTGCAAAGCCCCTTTCCCCACTTCCACGGACCTCTGTAGCCTGTCTGAACAAGCAATTTCTGGTCAGTACCTCTGAGAATGTTCTGTCTCGTTAGTCTCATTTGTCATTCCAGACACCGAGGAACAGCAAACTCATATGGGAACATAGAGTCTGAAAAGCTGCTGGCAGGGGATTATTCTGCCACTCTAGTACTAAGAGGAGCTGGAAATCACTGCCTTTCCTCGAAAGGGGTATGATGATAAAGTCAGTTTCTCATGTCCATCTTTTCACTGTCTTTCTCTTCTCTCATGTCATCTCCAGCCCTTTGTCTCTGTGTTCACTTCTTGAGATTCCTGCCACTACCAGGACTGATGGCACTGGGCCTGGGATTCCCTTCACCTTCCGACTGCACTAGAGCACAGAGGGTGAGTCTGGGCTTCTTCTACCTGTTTGTGTTCTTTTTGTTTGCAGCTTTGCATTTTTTACTGGCCCTGAGGCCAGAACCATTCCTCTCCTTAGCTCCCCTTCGGGGGTCTCTCACTGAGCCAAGGGGTAAAGCCAAAGGCCTGTGCCAGTGAACCTTCCTGTTCCAGATGGTCCAGGACTATCCTCTGGGTCCCAACTATGATCGGGATGCCTCTCAGGGTTACTGTACCAATTCCTGTATGACAGGTGTGAACGGGGACCTTGAGATGCCCTTCTCCTCTGCCCGTACACCCTGCAGTTTGAGAAACCACGTGAAGCCCCTTGTCTAGGGACAGTCTCAACAATTTTTTTTCACGGAACCTAAAAATGGTTTGATGCTCCATGTGTTCAGCTTTCTTTGTCCTCTGCTCCCATCCTTACTTATGTGCCACCTGTCACCCAACCCAGATACTACTTGCTTAATCACCCACAGTAACTCCTGCTAAACTCCCATTACATTCCGCTACCACCCAACCCAATCTCATCCCTTCTTACTCCCTGGAAGCATTGTAGTTCACACCTACCCATCCTCCACAACACACTCTTCCACCCCCTTCAGGCGCAGAACCTAATCAGACTCCTCCTCAGCCCCCTCATACTTTCCAAGCCCCTCTAGAGCCCCACGTCACTTCTCACAGTAGGCCACATTACTTTTTTCCCCTCAGTGAGGTGGCTGGATTTGAGGGCCCCATCAGGGTTCATGCACCATTTTCCCTCACAGATCACTCCCTGATAGAAAAACGCTTAGGAACATTTTCTAACAACCCCACCACATACATTAAGGAGTTCCAATATCTCACCCAGGCTTATGACTTAACCTGGCATGACCTTTATATAGTCCTCACTTTCAGCTTCACTCCTGAAAAGCAAGAGTGAGTTTTTGCAGCTTCTCAGCAAAATGAAGATCAGGCCCATCTCACAGATGCCACCATGCCCGTGGGTCCTCAGGCAATTCCTAGGGAAGAGCCAGATTAAACCTATCAAATAGATACCCAAACAACACAAAGGCAGGGCCTGCCAGGACCTCATATTATAGTGCATGCTGGGCATCTTACAAGCCATTTCTGACAAAGCAGTCAACTTTGACAAACTGTGAGACATTACTCAGCATCCTGGTGAGAACCTGGCAGCTTTCCTCACACACCTAACTGATGCCTTAACCCAGTACAATAGGCTGAAGCTTACCTCCCCAACTGGTGCTACTGTGCTAGCTGCTCGTTTTATAATACAGTCAGCCACTGACATTAAAAAGAAACCCAAACAAGCTAAGGATGGCCCTCAGACCCCCATCCGTGACCTGGTAAACATGACATTTAAGTTTTTAACACCTGGGAGGAACAGACTGAGGCAGTTTGTGAATCCCAGGCCCACCAGTAGGCAAGCTGGCAAGCTGAATCCTTGGTTGCCACCCTGTGGCCGGCTGGAGATTGGGCTCAGAAGACTTCAGGGGCCAGCAACTTCAACAGTTTCTCTGACCACACACTGCTGGGTCCTTGCTTCAAGTGCAACCAGGAAGGGCATTGAGCTAAGCATGGCCCACATCCCCGACCACCCATGAAACCGTGCCCATCATGCTGTCAGCAGGGCCACTGGAGAAGTGACTGTCCCTCGGTGCCTAGCCTAGGATGGTTAGTCTCTCCAAACCTTGAACAGCTATTATTAACACTGCTCAGCTTGGCCAACATCAATGACTGAAGAAGGCCATAGTCAACCACCCCAGTGACACCTACCCCTATGTCGAGCCCTGGGTAGTGATGCAGGCAACATTCCAGGAAGCTGGTTTCCTTTTTTGGTGAATGTGAGAGCGCTATCTTCTCAGTCCTCCCCTCCTTCTAAGGCTCAACTTCCCCTTGCCTGGTCTCGGTTATGGGAATTGATGGTCATCCCTCCAGTCCTTTAGTTACCCCACCTTTAATTACTCCTTTTCACCTCTTTAATTCAGCTTGTCAGCATTCATTTACCTTTAAAAACAGCTCTAATGCAAACACTGACAACTCCTTTAACCTTTCTCTCCCTTCAAAGCACACTTATTGCGCTCCATTGCTATCTATTTAGGGCTGTGTTCCACCTCCATCACTGAGAGTTTAACTCTACAACAGATACCAGAAGCCATTAAACTGCCCACCAGTGGTCGCAGTAGCATTTATGAAATGCAGCATAAATGACTCACAGCAGACCTTTTAACCATTTGCTGACACTTAGTTAATACAATTTTCATTTCAGTAAATGTTTAAGTCTAGATGGAGACAGTAAGTTTCAGAAAGTCAGAGTAAGTAGAAAATAATCAGGAAAACAGTTGGATAACTTATTATAGAATATATAGCTGTGCCATAATGCGAAAGAAATTTGAACGTTTGCAGAAAGCTGTTCGCCAAGAAATTGAGAGAGAAATACATGTGTCATAGTAAGTGTGAGAAATGTGAAGGACATAAAGCTGATAGTGCCCCCAGGAACAGGGGGAAACATCAAAACAGGCAAGGTCACCCACAGCCTAACTAAACCAGCCTCCCCCATCCCGTCCTTGTCACTGCCCAATGCCCAACCACAGCTAATCTGTTATTTCACAAGTCAGGATGAAGATGCCTTTTCTCTGCATGGGCTTTGTAGACTGTTAATCCCACTCACACTTATTAGTGCAAACACGCTCGCTGACATTCATACATCGCATGCTCACGTCTACACCCTGGCCGATGAAATTTAAAAATCTCAATGTAGCTCCACTAGCTCCTCCTCCTGTTTTCAAAAACCTATCTTGGCCTGGATTATGCCCCTAGTTGAGTCCCTAATAATAATCTGTCTACTATTTCTTTTAGCTCCCTGTGTTTTCAATTTTTTTTAGAGGAATGGATGAAAGACATTTCCAGTCTGACCATCAACCAACTTTTGCTTCACCCCTACAGTCTGCTACCAACCGACCCAAGCCTTGAACCTTCCAACGTTTAACTCCTCCCCTCATCACCCTATCTCAGCAGGAAGTAGTTAAAGAAATGAACCCAGCTTCAATTACCACTAAGAGTCTGGAATATTTGGACCGGGTCTGGACCATACAATCACTTCCAACAGCTCTCCCAAAGGATAGTCTGTTGGACTGTGCGGTCCCTTGGACTTGAGAGGCCAGAGCTGGACTGTACAGTCCCTGCCTCCAGCATTCCAAGGGGCTGATCTCTCCAGGGTGGGTCTCTACTTCCCCTTCCCTAAGCGTTTCAGGAAGTGGGTCTTTGAAAAGCAAAATGATTTACTCACAGACCATATCCTGGCTCAAACCCTGCAACTGCAGCATCAGAAAGCCTCCTTCCTCTTATCAGTACATACGTCCTTGACTCGAGCCCTATATATGTTCCACTGCCTCACTGCCAGTTGTGACTTCCCTGACCTAACCTGTTGGGTCGTGGAATACTCCCAGGAATTCTTCTTTGCCTTTATAAAACCTTTTTTTACTTTTCATTCCCAATTGGGTCCTCTTTCCTTCCTGAGGATCCGTTTTCACCTCTCAGTTTTCTCCTTATCTAGTCAACAGGGTCTATCTGCATACATTTCTTCTCTCTGATTGCCTCCTGTATTACATAGTACCTGGGGACAGAAACGTGCACAAGATGGATAAATTCCTTCTACAATTTAGCTCTCAGCTTCTCAGTCTAAATCAACAACACCTCATCTTGCATTCTACCTCATTCCTCAAGAGCCACCTCAATCCGCTGTTTAGAAGTTTGCCGACCTTCTTGGACCTCTAAGTCGTTCTATGATTATGGACAATGATTTGACATTCTTGTCTTCCTTTCCTGAACCAGTCACCTAAGATCCTTGGAGCTCAATTGTGTGCCAAGGACTGGCTTCAGTCATGAATTCCTCCCTAATCTGCTGAACAGAGTTTCAGCCACCCTGGTTTACGTGAGCCTAGCTAAATGTGGCATCCAGGACTCTGAATTCAATGACTTGCTCTCTGCTCTGAGGGTCTGCTCTGAGCTAAGAACCTTGAAGTTCTGTGGAAACCCAGTGTGCATGGCTTTCTTACAGGACCTGGTGGTTCATCCTCTCCCAAGTTGCAAATTTTCCTCCCTATAGATGCCTGTCTCTCTACATTACTATGTGGGCCCCTTTCAAATCTGCTCTGGGGTACCCTGTAGAGGTGATGGGTTAGCTGAAGCTGACCCTGCAGCCCAACTGGCTCCAAAGAGCATCCATCTTTATAGGACTTTTCTCAAAGATTGTGATGCATTTTGCATTCATATGCAAGACTAATTCCATGAACCCCTCCTTTGCAATCTGTTCTCAATCCTAAATTCATCTTCACGAGGATGAGGTCATGTCTGCTGTTTAAGAAGGACGCTGGAGGTATTGGTCATAGGATGCAGCTGATATGAGCAGCCTGACTGAATTCAACCCTTGATTGCCTCACATCAATCCTTCCAGAAGACATGGAAAGGCAGATAAGTCGGCAGGCAGTGGCATGCTGAACCCCATAAAGAAACAATAGCCAGGAGCAAAATAGATCCCTGCAAACCAAGATATCGGCCCCAGGCACGAACTGGGCAAGGTGAATGCCAACACACATGGATAACTGCTAGGATCACAGGTATTACCAAGTGACAATGACCTTCCCCACCTCCCTCTAAGTTAGAAACGCAATGCCTGCGACCCTTCCCTACATTTCTCTTTTCCTAACACTAGCATTATGGGACAATAAACATCAGTTGTTAAAGTCACCTAATCTTTGTATTTATTTGTGCTGTAGCAAGACTACAAAACCTAAGAACACCTACTTTTGTGGTTGGGGTTAGTTATCACAGAACCAGATCCAACCATAGTAATCCTCTTTACAACACTGCACATTGAAATGCTGTGACAGGTTTTATTGTGACAAGATGGCCTCCATAGGACCATGTGGCTGAGTGTCAATCAGGTTGCAGCGTGATTGGAGGGCAACTGAAATAATAATGATATTGTATTTGGTTTGCTTTTGGTTTAGGTTTTGTTTAGTTTTGTTTCATTTTTCCTATTATAATTGGCCATTTTATGTGAAGATTACAGGATGCAACTAACATCACCAGCTTTACCCAGGTCAAACCCTGCTGGCTTCACAGCTGTTTTTTTTTTTTTTTACAAGACATAGAAAGAAAGAGAGGCCAGTAGACCATTTGCTGAGCTTCTTCAGGAGAGGACAGGCAGGATCAGGGAATGTCCTTGGAACCCAAGCTTCCTGTCCTGGGAACCTTCTGGACATAGTGGAACAAGAATGTCAAGACACATGGAGATTTCCAAGGAATTCAGAAACCCAAGATGTTGAAACAAGACCAATGCCTTCACCTACACTTACAGTTTGCATCTCCTGGGCAGAACCTTCTGGGAAAGAAGAATATCAAGACCATTGAGTGCAGTCTTTATGATGTCAGGGAGAGTCTGACAATCCTCCAACAGAGCCCCAGGGGAAACTGGATTAAGGCCCATATGCCAACCATGGCCTTCACTGTCTCTTGATTTCTCCCAAACATGCCACTGGGTGTGTTTGAAGGACTGACCTCTGGAGAAGAGTCCAGCACACTCTCTTAGTTCTCAAGTGCTATTTATGAGTGAAGCAAAATCAACCAGAAGTAATTGTCTTATCATTTAGGTGTGTGAAATCCAAATCCCGGGTGCTTCAGCTGGATAAGAAAGCTCTCTCCCTATTGAGTGTGGAACTAGTTCCTTGTCTCCTTGCAACACCTGAAGCTTTGACCTCCCTTATATCTGCATGTGTATGGGTATCAGCCTTAATTGTTTCAAGGAAGTTTGCCTTGTGGGAACTGGGGTCCAGAGCTGCACCCTGATTCTGGTGTCCTTTCTTGCTTGTAGTTACACCTTTAAGCTTCTTGCTCCTAAAATTCCATGAGAGATGAAAAGTTCATCAGCCACACACCAGAGAACCTCACTTTATATATCTTTCCTTAGGGTTGTTAAGGGATGAATGGTTTCACCTCCCTGACACACCTGCCTTGGGGAGCACCTGACCTGCAGGTCTCCTTTCTTAAGATCCTGCTTCCCTTTGCTCACTTCTCTAAAATCAGTTGGGAGAAGAAAGGATCAGGATGCACGCCTCAGTAAACTTCCCTGATATCAAATTCATAAGGATTAAGAAGGGACTAAGGATTATTATCCCACCCTGAATCATTTTATTGTGGAATGTCTTCATATGGGATACCACCATAACAGATCCATTCTTGGAAGCCACACTCCATCATAAAAAAAATCACAAAACCAAACTCAGTACTATGGTGTCCCTTCCTCATCCTTGTAAACTGTAGTTCTTCCAAGGCTGTTAATCAAAGACTCCCACAGTTATTGATTTTAATGCATGCTCCATTGCCAGGAAAACAGAAAAAATACTCACACCCTCCTGGCAATTGAAAATTGATGTTCCATAACAAAAATCCAGAAAAAAGCATTTAAACTCTTACAGCCATTGCTGATTATGAATAAAAAACCATACAGGGCAGAGTAGATTGGCCCTAAGAGCTACCATGACTGTAACTCTGTGTGGGAGTAGAAAGTCCCATCTTTCTCCCTTATACGCTTGTCTGCTTTTGCCCCCATGGGTTCATTCCATTTTCATTCATGGGCAGTATGAGCTATATTGGTAAACAATGCTCTATGTCTCTGTGGAGGCAGACTCTTATTCTCAAACTCTCAGATTCTCATTCTCAAGCAAAATCCAGAAGCTTGGTGGGTTCCTGCTGCTCTTGCTGAACAATCTGCTTCCAAAGGAGTCCTTAGCTGTGAGTGTAAAGAGTAGTATGCTCAGACTTCTGTGAGAGAAACGCTGGTTGTCCTAGCACTCCAAAATCTGGAAGGGAGCTTATTAACTATGCCACTCCTCAAAACAACTCTCAGTGGTAGAGGCTGGCAAGGTCCAGGGGGGCTTAGGTTTCAACCATGATGCTTTCTCTGACTCAAGTTGGTCCTGACGCTGTGGAGTCCAAGATGGGCAGGTCAATGGTGGGCCATGACCTAAGCAGCTGTGGGGATGCAGAAATAAAAGATCAGTAGGGAATATGGTAGCTTCACATTGAATCAAACAATCCCAAGGCTTATTACACAGGAAAGAAAAATTCAAGGGGAATGACCGGGCATTCATCAATTGGAAATTTTGAGATCTATATTGAACTACAATGCTCTCTATGATAGGATAGTATCTATGGGAGTACAAGAAAATCTTGTCAATATAGTGAAGAGACAAATTTCCAATCACTAATGAAGAAATTGAAGAATTCTTTCAAGCACTTCAGTATGAAATTGACCTTCCAAGTATTCCAGAGGCAGAGATACTTCTTGATAAGTGTAATAAGAAATTAGGAAATGGGGAGGTAGGAAAAGCAGTTGGAAAACAGGATGTTGGTGATAAAAGAAATCAGGAAATCACAGGGTAGATTTTGCAAGAACAATTGAGACAGACTAGCATAAGCCACCGTAACGCCATCTTGTTGACAGCTGCATGACATACCTCCTACCCCTTCCATCTCAGAAAGTCCCACTCGTGTTTGGTTTTAAAATATACTCTTATGGAATGAAGATGGGAATATTTAATTAATAACATGTTCTCTTTGATGTTATAACAAGGATATTAGTATTTTTATTTTATTAACCTAGATGTTATAATCAATGCTATTAATGCTCACTAACTCTAAGGCATACTAATATTAATTTTGCTTTCTGCTTCTGTCCACACTTTTTTTAAGTCCTGGACAGATTACAAATAACTTTTTGTCTATAAAGATAGACTGAAATTTCACTTGGGGACTACAATCAATAATCTGGTTTAGCTTCTAGCAGTCCTATTTGAACTGAGAAAAAAACCTTGTAAGTTATCAAGACAATGTAGTGACTGTCATTTATTTGAACCCCCAACACAATGATACCTTCACCACACATACCTATTTTCAATGACACAAATATCAGCTATATACGTGGACTTCTGCCGATGTAATTCACAGAAATCAAATAGACTACATCTGTTGGAAATGTTTTATAGTACAAAAGAGACCCCAGTCACAAATATAAGTTAAAGACAACATTTATTCTGTCATAAAGGACACAAAAACAAAATAAGGCCACAAACACATGAGGGACGTCATTGGAATGAAGTCATTAAGCACCCAACAATTCAGAGACATGATGTTACTTCAACTAAGTCATGGAATTCAGGAGACTGTGAAATTTATGATTTATGATTCATTAAAAATCACGGTGACAACCACTACCACCACCATTACCAAAACAACCACATCCAACACCAGGAGTATCACCAACACGAGTACACTGAAGACCAACAATAACAAAACTTCCATGAACAACATCATGCCATATACCATGACCACCAGCACTACCAAAATCACCAATACCACTATCACCACAACTAATACCAACAACAACCCTACCACCACCACCACCACCCAGTACCCCCACACCACTACACTAGCACAGTAACTACTAGCCCCATCACTACCAATTACAGCAGAATCACTAACACCACAACTAACACGACAACCATAACAGCACAAGTGCCATCACCATTCCACAACCACCAGCACTACCACAAACATCATAACCAAATATACAACCACCATCAATAGCATCAACACCACTTCCATCACCACCATCACTACCTCTGACACCAGTACCCTGAAAACCACCATCACCACTACCACCAAAAACACCAACACTAACATAATCACTACCAACTTCATGACCAATACCAACACCAGTACTACCACCATCTAACCAATAAGACCACCACTACCAACATTGATACAAGCAATACCAAAGCCAATAACACCACCACCAGAACCAATACCACCAAAAACTGCCACCAATATGACTGCCATCAAAACCACCACTATCACCAAACATGCCACCACCATCAGCACCACCACCACCATCACCAGAGAAAACACAACTACCACCACTATAATCACCTCCAAAACCAATAACATCAATGGCACCTAAATTATTAACACTAACACCATCACCACCAATAACTCCAGCACCAAAATGACCACCCGCACCACGACCACCAAAAAAGCTCCATTGCCAGTAGCAATATCACTACCCCCAAAACAATCAGCACAATTACAACAGCCACCAGCACTACCACCAAAAGTTCTGCCACAAACACCACCAGCACTACCACCAATACCAACACCAAATATACCACCACCAACATCAATACCATCAGCACCACTACCCTCACCAACATCATCATCTCCAACACCACTATCATGAAGAACACCACCACCACTACCACAAGGGAATTATCTTCAGATTGTTCTTAAGTTGAGGAGATATTTGGAAAGGAAAGACAGAGTTGGTAAATTGCGCTCCAAGCGGTGAAGAAGAACAGGAACATGGAAGAGGCCATTTGACCTTGTCCTTGTTCATCATCCTGTGTGTATCAGGTTCTTCCTCTTCTTATAATCAAGGCTGCTTCCTGGAATTTAATCCTCCATTGCATCTTTTTAGTCCTTATCTACAGCAGGCTCTTGAGTCGTCTCTATCATGTCTGCCTTCTCAATCATGTCCTCCATTCTGCAGCCAACAGTGAACAGCCCCCAAGTTTCATGATCTCCTTAAATGCACCCTCCCAGTGAATGAAGAGTAAAGCAGGTTGCCATTGTCTGGTCGATCGGCATGGCAACATCCTTAGCCAATGAGAGCCCTGGAAGAGCTCAGACATCACAGATCACCTCACCCAGAGCAACTTTCAGGGTGAGAGGGATGCCAGTGAGGACAAAATAACTTATTATGGATGGTAAATGCTCCTTGCATGACATTGGAAACTTTTTCTCAAGTGGACCTGTCACTTCTGTAAGCAAATTTTGATGTACTAACTCCTAAGGGATGAGAATCTCCAAGCCAGGTAAGGATGTAATATGGACATGCCCATTCAGTGCTTCATTCTACTCTTTGTGAAATGTCTCCATTACCAAGTGTTTTGGATGAAATGCATCGGCATTTCTCGCCAAGCTCATGTGGACACTTGAAATGTTGGTGGAAACGTGAATTGCACCACTGCAGGCAAATGAATTTACTTTCTGTTTCTTGAAGGCAATCTATTACTTGGCTAATGCCACGTCTTTTTTGTCCATATGTCTGTCCTTTGTGTCCAACAAGTTTCAAGATAAATGGCTTCGCATTCCTCTTTAAAAATGGTATTTCAAAGTCAATCTTGATGTATAATACTGTCTATGAGAAGATTCTCTCTCCATGTTGAAGGAAATCCAATAAATACACATAGTTTACAAATTTATGAATCAGTCACAAAATCAAGGGATCCAGAATTTGAAGAATTCCACCAAAGGCTTCAGTCAGAAATTGCTGAATCACGTAATCCAGTTGTGTTGGTAATTATGGACAGTAGAAATGCAAAAGATAGAAACAAAGAACAACATAGAGTGTTAAAAAATAAGCCCCTTTTGATACAAGCAAACCTGGAGAACACTTGATAGAAATTTGCAGAGCAAAAGACATGATCAGAGAAAACACCTTTTAGAATGAAACAAAAGTGACTGCGACAAGCACTTCTCTGGATGCAATACAAAGAAATCCAATTGAGTTAATCTGTTGGGAGAGAAGATGGAGTAGTTTAATCTCCACCACCAAAACAAAACCAGTGATTGTCGGAGGAAAAGACCATCAATTGTTCATTTATAAATTCAAGTGAAAGCTTAAGAAACAGAACACAGGTTTTTCAGAGATAAAATATGATCTTGACTCTGTTCCACCAGATTAGGAGAACATCTCAATTACAGGTCAGACACCTTGAATACTGACAGATGACCTAATTCGCTGTAGGAGAACATCAAGAACGTACTAGATGAAGAATGCCAAGGTCAGAAAGAAAGAAAAAAAAACAAGAAAGGAGGCAACAATCCAAGTGGATGCCAAAAGGGAGGCTGAAGCTGGTTCTTCATCATAGAATAGTTAAGGCACATGGAAGACATGATGAAATCAAAGAGCTGACTAGAAAATTGCAAAGGGCAACTGGAGAAGAAACTAGTTAAAAAATAATGAAATGTGGAAAGACCTAGTGTTAGCAAACTAAAAAGGAAGAGAAAGTGCAGCCTGTCTTCAACAGAAAAAACTCAAGAAAAATATCCAGACTCTGCTTGCAATACTGAGATATTCTATGGGGCATTCTTGAATAAGGGGGAAATGCTGAATAACGCAAGAGCTTAAAACGAAGCTGGAAGGAATACACACTGTCATTGTACCAAAAAGTGCTCGTGGATATTCCAAAGTTTTAGGAGGTAGCATATCAAGGTGCACTGAAAGCATGAGCCAAACACAAGGTTCGAGGAATGAATTGAATACCAATGGAAAGTTTCCACACTGGAAACACTTAGGTTTCTCTACCAGGATGATTGGTAGACAGCTACTTGGCCAACAGACTTGACTCAATACATATTGTTACCCATCACTAGAAAGTTGACACAACAGAATGCCCGACTAGAGTACAGGATCATTACTATCACACATAAATGCAATTTTGCTGAAGATCATACAACAATAGTTGCAGTAGTTCATTGACAGTGAGCTTCCAAGGGTCCAAGCCAGTTTCAGAAGGGAATTTGGAACAAGTCAGATAATTCCTGCTGTCAGAAATATCTTGACTGACAGCAGGGAATATCTAAAAAAAAAAAGGGGGTACCAGTGTTTATTTTGGGCAATGGCAAGGAAATCAACTGCGTGGATGATAATAAACTTTGGTTAGCTTGAGAGGAATGTGATTTGCAGAACACATCATTGTGCACCTGTAGAACCTGTTCATGGACCAAGAACCAATTTTAAGAACATAACAAGGACCACAGCATGATTTAACATGAGGAAAGTTGGGTTCCATTTTTTATCCCCTTAAAATATTTATTCAAGGAATACGCTGAACAAATCATCAGAGAAACTTGTGAAATAGAATGTGGCACCAGGACCAGAGGACAGCAAGAAATTAGTCGTGTTTGTAAGAAAAAGGGATTGAAAATCCAAATAATTTACTTCCTCCAAAATTCACACACCACTACCACACATCACTGCCACCACCCACAGCATCAAACACTTTTCTTGTATTTAGTGATAACATTTGTCCTCAATATTTAGTCTTCACCCATCCCCACCATCTGATTCACCCTCCCTGGGGGAGTCCCTGCACTCCTCTTAACACAGTTTGTCTTCCCATCCTTCCCTACCTTCCCTTCACTGAAGATCTCACTGACACATGCTTCTCATTTTTACCATCTGTGGAGGTAATTTTTAATCACCCATCAACCCCCCCCCCCCGTGCGCCCTCATAATGCTGAACTGTTTGTGATTTCTCTCTGGTATTCTCCAGACTGTTCTCAAGGCCACATCAGGTATTTCAAGGCTGTTATCACTTTATGAGCAAGAACGGTCATTTGAAGGATTGGTGTCTCTGGAACTTCCTTTCTCTTGTGTTGGACGCTAATCGTCTTTATTACTCTTCCCTAAGTAACAGACTAATCTTGCTGACTTCTTTGCTCAGGTCAGTTTCCATGAATTCTGTTGAAAATAGATTTTACCTTTTACAATATATTCTCCACGAGGAAGTAATATATAGAGAGACCATTAAGTATTTAGAAAACAGGACCTCATTCTCAGTGGGATTATATTGAGTTTGTTCTTAGGTTGAGGAGATATTTGGGAAGGAAAGACAGGGTTGGCACCATGATCTCCAAGAGGGTGGCAGGAGCAGAAGAACAGGAACACAGAAGAGGCCATCTGACCTTGTCCTTCTCCATCATCCTGTGTGGATCAGGTTATTCCTCTTTTACTCAAGGCTGCTTTCGGTGGTTTAATCCTCTATTGCATCGTTTAGGTCCTTATCTGCAGCGGGCTCTTGAGTCTTCTCAATCATATCTGCCTTCTCAGCCAAGTCCTCCATTCTGTAACCAACAGTCAACATCCCCCAAGTCTCCCAATCTCCTTAAACACACCCTCCTTGTCAATGAAGAGTAAAGCAGGTTATCACTGTTTGGTTGGTCAGCCTGGCAATGCCCTTACCCAATGAGAGCTCTGGAAGAGCTGAGACATCACAGATCACCTCACCCATAGCTACTTGCAGGTGAGAGGGGATGCCAGAGAGGCCAAAAATACTTATTAGAGATGGTAAATGCTACTTGCATGACATTGGAAACTTTATCTCAAACGGTCACATCACTTCTGAAAGCAAATTTTGATGTACTAACTCCTAAGGGATGAGAATCTTCAAGACAGGGAAAGGTGTACCATGGACATGCCTATTCAGCGCCTCATGCTAGTGTTTGTTAAATATGACCTTGAATCTACTGCACGTGATTGGAAGCACATCTCAAATGCAGGTCTGACACCTTGAGTACTAATGACAGAAGACCTAGTTCTGTTTTGGAGGGCATCAAGAAAGTAAAGGGTCGAAAATGCCAAGGTCATTAAAAAGACAGGAAAGGAGACAAAGATCAAAGTGGATGTCAAAAGCGACGCTGAAGGTGGTTCTTCATCCAAGAGTAACTAAAACACATGGAAGACATGATGAAATCAAAGGGCTGAAAAAAATTGTCAAAGAGCAACTGGAGGATAAAAAAGTTAAAAATAATGAAGTGTAGAAAGACCTAGTGTTAGAAAAGCAAAAAGGAAGAGAAAGTGCAGCCTGTCTTCAACGGAAAGAACTCAAGAAAAATAGCAAGGCTCTACTTGCAATACTGAGAAATTCTATTGGGGGGGTGGTATTTAATAATGGGGAAGTATTGAATAACACAAGAGCTTAAAACAAAGCTGGAAGGAATACACAGTCACCATACCAAAAAGTGATCATGGGCATTCCAAAGTTTTAGGAGGTAGTGTATAAAAAAAAATAGTCCTGAAGGAAGAAGTTCAAGGTGCACTGAAAGCATGAGTCATAAACAAGGCTCAGGGAGTGAATAGAATACCAAAGGAAAAGTTTCTACAAGCTGATGCCACACTGGAAGCACTTAGGTTTCTCTACGAAGAAAATTCAGAGACAGCTACTTGGCCAACAGGCTGGAAGCTTTTCATATTTATACCTATCCCAAGAAAGTTGACAGAACGGAATGCCCGACTAGAGTACAGGATAATTACTATACCAATTTTTTCTGAAAAGCATACAACAATCATTGTAGCACTTCATTGACAGTGAGCTGCCAAGTGTTCAAGCGGGATTCAGAAGAGAATGTGGAACAACCCAGATAATTGCTGATGTCAGAATATCTTGATTGAAAGCAGGGAATATGTAAAAGATGGTTACCAGTTTTTTTTTAACTATGCCAAGGTACTAAACTCTTTGGATCATCACACACTTGGGTAAGCCTTGAAAGGAATATGATTTCTAGAACACTTGACTGTACGCCTACAGAACCTGTACATGGACCAAGAGTCAAATTTGAGAATGGAACAAGGACCACACCATGATTTAACATGAGGAAAGTTATGTGTCATTTTGTATCCTCTTAAAATATTTATTCAATGAATAAACTTACTTGTATGAAATAGAATGTGGCATCAGGACTGGAGGAAAGCAAGAACATGGTCGTGCTGGTAACAAAATGGGATTGCAAACCCAAATAATTTACTTCTGACAAATACAAACACAACACCCCCACCACAAATCACCACCACCACCCACACCGTCAAGTCCCTTTGGACTCTTTCCTTGTGGATCATTGATGCATTTGTCTTCAATACTTAGTCTTCATCCAACCCCTCCATCTGGTTCACGCTCCCTGGGTGAGTCCCTGCCCTCCATTTAACATAGTTTGTCTTCCCATCTTTCCCTACTTTACCATTATCAAAGATGTCACTGACACACGCATCTCATGTTTTCAACCTGTGGAAATTATTTTTCATCAACCGCAGGTCACTTGTGTATCCTCAGAGAACTGAATGGTTTGCAATATCTTTCCAGTTTCCTCTAGAGTGTCCTGGAGGCCACACCAGGTACTTCAAGGCTTTATCACTGTATGAATAAGAAGTGTCACTTGAAGGACTTGGAATCTCTGGGACTTCTTCTTTCTCTTGTGGTGGATGTTAATCTTTCTAACTCTTCCCTAAGTAACAGACCAATATTGTTGACTTTTTTGCTCAAGTTAGTTTTGGTGAATTCTATTCACAACAGATTTTCCCTTTTGCAAAATATTATCAACTTGGAAATAAAATATAGAGAGACCATTAAGTAGAGAGAAAATCAAAACGAGTTTGCAAGGGGATTATCTTGATTTATTTTATGTTGAGGAGGAGATATTTGGAAAGCAAAGACAGGGTTGGCACCTTGATCTCCAATGGAGTGGCAGGTGAAAAAGTACAACAGGTACACGGATGTAGGGAACTGCGTGTCTCCCTACCCTGGATTTAAGCCATGAATTTACTCTCGGTTTCCTGCCATACAAATTGCCCTGAGGTTTTTCTGCCCTTTGTTCCTTTCCCGCCAGAGGGTGGCTGCCCTGAATCTTGCTAGGATTGGTGCTCTTTCACTAGCAGCTGCTATGATTGGTCAATACATGACTGATGGCATCTCCCCCCCAGGCTCACCAGGAATGCTTCATTAACATACTTACCTGTTTGATCAGTTGCCCGCCATTCCTTCCTTGTTTGGAGATGCACGACTATTGGCTACCTCAGCTGTATCTTATTTTACATGTGACGTAATGGTGCCAGCCCCTCGCTGCCTATTTAAACCTCTGCTCTCAACTCAATAAAATGAGGCTTGATCAGATTCCTGTCTTGCCTCCATTTCTTGCGCCCTTGCCCATCTTCATTCCCAGTCCCTCTTTCAGGCCCACGTTGTTGATTTCCTGCTGGCCAGGACACACGGAAGAGGGCATCTGACCTTGTCCTTATCCATCATCCTGTGTGTATCAGGTTTTCTTCTTATAATCAATGCTGCTTTCAGTTTTTTATTCCTCCATTGCCTCTTTTTGGTCATTATCTACAGTAGACTCCTGAGTATTATCAATCATGTCTTCCTTCTCAGCATCCTGAAACCAACAGTGAACATCGCCTAAGTCTCCTACTCTCCTTATACACACCCTCTGAGTGAACGAGGAATAACCATTGTTTGATTGGTCGGCATGGCAATGCCCTTAGCCAATGAGAGCCCTGAGAGAGCTCAGACATCACAGAGCACCTCACCCAGAGCAACTTGCGGCGTTAGATGGGATGCCAGAAAGGCCAAAATTCCTTATTAGAGTGAGTAAGTGCTCCTTGCGAACCATTTGAAAAGTTTTCTCAAACGAACCTGTCATTTCTGCAAGCACATCTTCATGTACTCATTCCTAAGGTATGAGAATCCCCATGCCAGGGAAGTGTGTACCATGGACACCCCCATTCAGTGGTTCATTCTTCTCTTACTTACATGTTTCCATTGCCAATTATTTTGGACAAAATGCATAGGCATTTCTCGCCAAGCTCATGTGGGCTCTTGAAATGTTGATGGAAACGTGTATTGCCCCACTACCCTCAAAGCAATTTACTTTCTGTTTCTTGAAGGCAATCCATTACGTGGCTTATGGCAGACAGTTTATGTCCCTATGTGTCTGCACTTTGTACCTGTCCAACAGTTCTCAAGGTGAATGGCTTCACATCCCTTTTTTAAATGAAATTTCAAAGTCAACCATGAAGTATAATACTGCCTATGATATGATTCTATCTATCCACATTGAAGGAAATCCATGCAATACAATTATATTACAAATTTATGAACCAAGCAGAAAAGCAATGGATGCAAATTTGAAGAATTCCCCCAGTGGCACAAAAGAATAACAATCCTTTAATTTTTTTGAAAGTTACAAGTCTAAGAAAAGTGGATTGCTGAGGAAACATATCTGCTATCATTCACTGACTGCATGTATTAAGATCTATGCATGGACCAGAAACTTTGCAGTAATATTTTTTGAATTACCCTTTTACAGGCTGTGGAGTTTTAAACTCCTGATAAGGGACATAAGGAACGTTTCTATTAATTACAAGTAAATTCCCACATAAGCTTCATCCAGAAGCATTTAAAAGTCACTTAAGCTTCGGTCTAAAGCATTAAAAACCCATAAACTTTCAGCTGGTTGACCTTAGCAAGCTCAGTTTCTAAAAGGAACTGGCATATGTTCTTGCACTGGTCACCCTACTGCTGAATCACTTCTCTATATTCTGTATGCTCAATTACAGTACTATTTCAGGCAAATTTCTTCTTAAAGACTTTCGCTGGTTTCTCTTTATCATGATCATCAGCAGTTCCTTGGATAGTAGCTAGGGTTTTCTTACTGTTTCTATGTTGCCTTCTTAATGTATGCAATCATCAAAGATTTTATCTTGATTGGAGCTACAGTCAATGTTCATGAAAGCAGAGGTCAAAAGATACAAGAATAAGCTGCATTAGGTAAATCTGCTGCACAAGATCTATTTAGAGTATTGTAAAGCAAGGGTGATACTTTGAAGACTAAAGTGAGCCTGATCTAAGTCTTGCCATTTTCAATTGCCTCACATGCGTGCGAATGTTGGGCATTAAATAAGGAAGCTTGAAAAAGAAGCAATGCATTTGTATTGTAGTGCTGGAGAAGAATATTGAAAGTACCATGGACTGCTAAAAGGACTATCAAGTCTGTCTCAGAATAAGTGCAGTCAGAGTGCTCCAGGCTTAGAGGCAACAATGGAAAGACTTTGCTTTACATTCTTTGGACATGTAGTCAGGGGAGACCAATCTTTGGGGAAGGATATCATGCTTGGTAAAGTAGAGGGCAGTAAAAAAGAGGAAAACCCTCAGTGGGATGAACTGGCACAGTGGCTGCAACAATGGGTAAATCCCGCCCCTCTGGTTCAGGTTGGACCTGATTTGGCTTCCAACATTGTCTGAATTTTTGGTTTACATTGTTCTGGTTGACTTTTGTTTGTATTGGGTTGTACCTCAGAGGTGTATGTCAATGGACATCACTGTCTTGAAGTTGTTTTATACAAGGGAGTACCACCCAAATGGAAAAAAGCTCCGTTGGGTGGAGCTTTTGTAGTATGCATTTTTTCCACTCGGCAGCATCAAGCAACTCAATCTGAGTTAGTGCATACAGTGGCATCACATGCGAAGGTTCTCGCTGGTAAATTTTTTTCATAAAAGGAGCTTCACTCGAACCTCATATTTTGTGATGACCAATTTAAGAGAAAAGCGTGTAGCTGTGAAATTTTGTTTCCTCCTCAATAAAAATGCTATAGAAATGATTTTGATGTTGAACACAACTTACAAGGACAGCACTTTGGGATAAACTCACGTGTATGGGTGGTTTTCTTGGTTCAATAAAGGTAGAATGTTGATTGATGAGAAACCTTGTTTTGAACATCGGTCAACTTCCTGAACGGATGAAAATGCTAGTGAGAAGTGCATTTAGAGTTGGTTCCACCAAGTCAGACTGTTAATCAAATTTTCTATTTAGAGATTTTGAAAAGATAGTTTAACAGTGTATGACAAAAAAATGGGTCATTTGTGGCAGAAAAGGGACTGGTTTTGCCACCACAACAATATACCTGCTCACACGGCCATCTCAGAACACTAGTTATTGGCCCAAAACAACATGCCTCTCTTGCCCGATGCACCTTACTCATGTGACCTCACTCCATATGACTTCTTTGTGTTTCGGAGAATGAAGACGGATATGAAAGGACAGTGAGTTAATGATGTAGAAGAGGTGAAGAAAAAAAATGATGGAGGAGCTTCTCATGCATCCAAAGCGATGAGTTTTAAAAGTGTTTCCAAGCATGGAATTGCAGATTTGACAAGTGTATTAAGTGTAATGGAGAGTATTTTGAAGGTGATAAGGTTGCTTTGTGAAAATTTCAAATACATAGCTTTGAAAATTTTTCTGTTTTCTAGGGGGTACCCTCTCATATGTTTTTTTTCTGGTTTTCAGTATAAGAAACCCAGGATTAGTGAAACTATAGGGACAACAAGTAGAATAAGGGGTTTGGAGAAGGGGTAACAATGGTGGGGGGAGGGGTAAAAGGTAGACGATGCCAAGGAGTTCTTGTAGAAAAAAGAATGTTTGGAAACTGATTGTGGTAGTAATTCTACAATTCTACTTGACATGATTGAAATATGGAATGATATGATATATGTGTGTTTAATCACAATTAATAATTTTTAAAAAAGAAGAAGAATAGGGAGGAACAGGATGGTGCAGAATCAGGTAGCATTTTGTTCTAAATCCATCTTTCCTATAAGGACAATAGTCTTTGTAGAAAAGACTAATTCTAGGTCTGAGACAACTTGTTACACTAGAAAGCAAGGAATTTGTAAACTTTTTTACGATGATTTTGCTGGCACTCCACAGTTAATTTAAATGATTTAAATGAAACATGATCTATAAATGAAATTATTTGGACATCAGTAAAATGTTAGCTATAATGAATTATACACCATAAAATATGTTTAGCTTCATGCAAAAAATGCTTGGCCAGTTTTGGAAAATGCTAAAGTAATATTTATGGGGAGTGGATAAATAAAGAAAACAAGACACATTATATTTTGTCCTATGTAAGTTTTACCTCAGTAAAACCAAAGAGTCAATTACTGGACTTTTGTCACTATACAATATTCTAGATACTCATCAAAGTAAGAATTATACAAATTAAGTATCATAATTCTATCATGTTTAAGGGATTGATCATGACAAAGTCAAGGTTACGATAAATTTTTGGTGGCGTAAGAATAAAAAGAGTAAAGAAAGTAGAATACACTTCTAAAGGGTGGAAGCAACACTGTGTATTAAGAAGTCATGACCAAAATGACAGATTTTTAAAAATCAGTCAAGCTTCTAGGTCTGACTTACATTCTCCAGAAACTGAATGCAATAAAATCAAGTTAAAATCATCAGGTGAAAGCATTCCTTAATATCCAAATGACAAACAAATGGGAAAACTACAAGGAGAAAAATTGAGAACCAAACTAACAGACATACTGAGGTTGGATTTATAGGTTAAAAAGAAACTTAAAATACATATAAAGTAATTTCTCTTTATAGACTTTCTTTAAATCTGAATCTAAGCAAAGTCTTTCAAAATAATTTCAAAAAATAGTAATATGACAACTCTGACTAAATTGTCAGATTAAGAATGTGCTATTATTACTATTATTTAATATGTGATAATGGTATGGTGAACATATGAAAAAACAAAATTAATGCTTATTACATAGATAATGAAAATTTACAGATGTCTGGTATCTCTCTAAAATTAAGCTGATATGGTGAGGGAAGTAACTTAAAATGGCAGAGTTTTAATTTACCTTCTGTGGTAGTTACATAACCTGGTGTCAATTTGGGACTTGAGAGGATTATGAGTGAAGGGGTGAAGTCTGTCCTGTCAATAAAGATGTAACGATTGAGGCCTCTTATGGGTGTGGCCTTCTGCTGAGAATTCTGGGAACCCCTGGATTTCCTCCTTGGGGGCAAGAGAGACTCTCAGCTCACTTCCTACAAGACATCCCTGAGGAGAAGCCACATGGACCTACTCTAATGCAGCCCTGGGAACTAAAGAAGCCACATGCGAGTCCATGAATTTGTTTTTCTAGTCTACCCAGTCTAACACACCTTCGTTTATTTTATATTTGTGCTTTTTCATTGTTTTATGAACAATCTTGATTTCTGCAAATAATTTGAACTCTATAAGTTATGTCTTAATATTACTTGTGCAATATTTTCATGTTATTAAGGCAACTCTATCACTGCAGCATGACACAAATGATGAAGCACTCCACTACTATCCAAATGGTTGGCTGTTCAAGCCCATTCAAAGGCATCTATGACTAGGGCCTGACTAATTGCTTCTGAAAATTCACAGCTTTATAAAAAATAATAATAATTTATAATCTATCAAAGGGTTATGAGGGTGGGAAGTGGGGGAGAGGAGCTGATACCAAGGACTCGATTGAAAGCAAATGTCTAGAAATAAAATGTTGGCAATATGTGTAAAATATGCTTGATACAACTGTTGTTATAAGAGCTGTACAAACCCCCATAAAATGATGTTTAATAAAAAAACGTGCAATAAAATTGAAGTCATAAAAATGAAAATAATCATACGGCGAAGCTTTACTCTGTACAGTCGAGACACTACAGTTTAGAATCAATTTAAAGGCAATGAATACAACAATAGGGACAGATTATACACTGCAGTGTTAAGCTTCTTCAAAGAACGTTTGCTATTGATGTTGAACTGAAAATATGTCCCAATTAGGGTTTAGAGCCAAAGTACTTTATTTTGGAATAATTTGACAATAATTGCATCAACTTACATACAAGGAGGGGTTTCAAAATAATCACAGAAAATATAATTAAAGATCATGGAACTTCTTAAAGCCCGTCATATATTAAATTTTTCTTGTTTCAGTTTTTTGTCTTTCAAATTTTAGGGATGAATTTCTACTTTCTTTTTGGAATAGAAAATGCATAAAGTATTTGAATTCCTGCATATAAAATAAGATATATCCAGACAAATAATAGCTTAAAAATCTAACTCCACCAGTTTCCTCCATGCTGATAGAAAACCATATTTATTTACATCTCTTTCATAGGAATTAGTAGGAAAATCTTGGTTAAATTAAAATATATTAGCCTCCAATTTCCTTTACAGTAATTATATTAAATGCTAATGATAAAGATATATCATTAATTTAAAAATTAGGCATTAGTTTTAAAATTAGGCCAACAACATGACAAACTACATCTCCCAAGGTATCATGCAAATTAGAACAAGTAATACAGTAAATATATACCCCCCAAGGCTTGTCTAGAATCTAAAAAGAGCAGAGATACCAACTCTCTAGAGATCAAGCAACTTGAAACTAAAGAGAACTGAAGGCGTCATATTGATTTAAACAGTACCTATATACCCCTCACTAAAGCACAATAATCCAGAAGAATAAATATTGGTTTGTTAATATAAGAGGAAAATAGTAACAGACTGAAATATGAGATGGCAAGCTTAAGATATTTAACTGTCTTTAAATATTTGGAAGGTGATTGCTATGTTTGAATAAATTGGAAAGACAATTATAACATATGATACATTACTAAAGGTTTGCCCAACATTATTGCATGCTAGAGGGGTGGTAAGTGCTTCCTGTTAATATTCAAGACAGTAATTACAATATGATTATTAAGGATATTTAATAGTCCAAGCATTATAATGGAGAGGTAAACATGTTATTACAAGAGTACTCTATGTTTCTAAGCAATATTATTTCAGGTTTGCATTCATTGTGCTATTTAATTGGGAAGCATCTTGGTTTCAAGTTAGTTTTTCAATTATCCATTTAATTTGCTTTCTTGATATTTCTTTTTCATTTAAACCTTCTAGAGGGGGGTGTTTTGTCTCCCTTAGCGTATCTATATGATGCCATGAATTTATTCATTTCAGAAGAATTCAGAGGACATTATTCTGAGTAAAGTTAGTCCATCAAACATTGCATGAGACCTCTGCTAGAAAGGAAAAAAACACGAAGATAGAGATTTTCATAATGAAAGAAAACAAATTAGCTCTACAGAGTGTGAGTCTGGATAGACTTCATGGCAGAGGGTTTTGAGTCCCTAAGATGGACCTATATGAGAAGATTTGGCAAGAGTTTGTCAGAGAAGACAATGCACTATTTTTTGTGTGGTACTCTGCTTTAGTTGCCACCGAGTCAATGCTGATTCATTGCAACATTATACATAACAGAATGAAATGTTCCACATTCCTGTGCCATCTTCTTGTTCATTGGTTAATGTAAGTGCATTGAAATGACTGTTGTATCAATCCATCTCATTGAGGATTTTGAAAAATGTTGCGATGCATTCATAGAAACAAAAAGAAGTCACACGGAGAGATGTCAGATCAGTGTGATGCATAAGGCAATACAGGTATGTTCTATTTTGCCCAAAACTGGCACACTGAGATAGTTGTGTGAGCAGGTGCATTGTCGTGGTGGCAAAACCAGCCCCCCCCCAGCCCACCGCCCCACCCCCTGTCTGCCACAAATCAGGCCTTTTTTGACACAGTGTTACTCTATCTATTCAGAACCCCTACATAGAAAACTTGATTAAGAGTCTGACCTGGTGGAACAAACTCCAAATCCACTATGAGTGGACATTTTTGTCTCTTCTGGAAGTTGATGGATGTCCAAAATGAGGTTTGTCATCAATCGATATTTCTCCTTTTTGAAAAGAGAAAAACATGAGTACATTTGAAAAGAAAATCACTGTGACCAGAGAGAACCTTCCCAGGGGACGCCATTGGGTACCTGAGTGAGTTGCTTAATACTGGCCTAGCAGGGAAAATGTGTACTTAGAAAATCTGCCCAGTGGAGCACTTACCATTTTGGGGGGTAACCCCTTGTTCATCCAGAACAAACAAGGAAAAAAGACCAGTGTGGTGTTTGTGATAAAGGGAGCATTTTATCACCATACATATCGAGGTTTTAAGTCACATTCCCAATATTTCATAGTACTCAAGACTCTTCCTTTTCAAAAACACTAATCTGTGTTAATCCAAATAAAGTCAATACCAATTAATTGGAACATGAGTACACAGAATTATCATACCCATGAAAGAAGTGGTGCGTTAGTCTGGATAAAGTAGGGAAACAAATCCGCAGAAATGCATATGTATAAGAGAGAGTTTCATATAAATTGTACATTAAGAAAGCATCCCAACCCAGGGCTGTCAAAACCCATAAATCCAACATTAGCCCATGTGTCGGACACCAATCTACAGACTCTTCCTCAATCTCAATGACGCTGACTGCATGAGGAAAGTTGAATCAGTGACCATGTAAGCATCTCAGTGCTGGCAGGGGTCTCCACACGGCTGCTGCAGCACCCAGGGCTGCATCAGGATAGGTCTATGTGGCTTCTCCTCAGGGATGTCTCACGGAAAGTGAGCCTTGCCAGCTGAAGCAGGGAACTGGCAAAGGCAGCTGGAACCTGGTCCAATCATCAGAAACAAGAGACACGAGATCTAGAAATGTGAGCTTGTGGAGCCATTTATCTCTCCACCCTTCAGTTAATCCCACATGTGTTTATCAGCCAGGTTGACACAATAAACCTTAACTATCTCAGGTGGCCATAATTTCAGTCAACTTTTCATTGATAATAACCATCTTGACAGTGATGAGATCTTTCCCAGAACACTTTGATTAAATCTTAATAGTTAACAGTCTAATATATTGGTGGGGGGGGAGTATGGAGTGGAGACCCAAAGCCCATTTGTAGGCCACCGGAGATCTCCTTGCAGAGGGGTCTCAGGGAAGAGATGAGCAAGACAGGGTGCGATGTAGCAACGATGAAAAATACAACTTTCCTCTAGTTCCTAAATGCTTCCTCACTTGCACTATCATGATCCCAATTCTACCTTGCATGTCTGGCTAAAACAGAGGATGTACACTGGTACAGATAGGAACTAGAAACACAGGGAAGCCAGGGCGGATGATCCCTTCAGGACCAGTGGCGTGAGTGGCGATACTGGGAGCATAGAGGGAGGGTGGGTTGGAAGGGGGGACCAACTACAAGGATCTATATGCCCTACCTGGGGCATGGACAGCAGAAAAGTGGGTGAAGGGAGACGTTGGACAGGGAAAGATATGACAAAATAATAATTTATAAATTACCAAGGGTTCATGAAGGAGGGGGAGCAGGGAGGGAGGAGAAAAATGAGGACCTGATGCAAAGGGCTTAAGTGGAGAGCAATTTTTTTTCAGAACGATGAGGGCAATGAATGTACAGATGTGATTTACACAATTGATGTATGTATGGATTGTGATAAGAGTTGTTTGAATCCCCTAATAACAAGATTTTTTTTAAAAAAAGAAATTACTGAAAATGGATGAATCCTTTTGCAACCACCACGTTTTTACCCTAAGGTTGCCTTTTTATACAAAATATTACACATAAATTTCAAAGTAAATAAGTTCAGATTTAAATAAGAAACTCGATTTGGATTAATATGACAGATGAATTGGACTTAATGAATATAATCTTACATAATCCTTACAGAATTATAGTCTTCACTTTCCATATGAGCAAACTGAAAACCAGAGTTAGAGTTTCCCAAGATAACATAGCTAGTCAAGGATGGAGAGAGCTTGGACTGAATGTTTACAACTGTGGGTTTTATCATGAAAACAATGAGGAGACATTAGAGAGTTTATTATTGTTCAAAGTTGTGTTAGCACAATATATACTTGATGTTGACTTAATTTATGGTTCTCAGAAGTTACAAAAATAGTAGTATACATGGGTTCTGTGTATTTCCCACTCAACTTTCTTCAATGATAATAACATAAAGAAATCAAAGTACAAAATGGGTGCATAAGCAAATGTAGTGAAGAAAGCTGATGGTGCCCAGCTACCAATAAATATAGCATCTGTGATCATAAAGGCTTGAAGATAAACAAGTAGCCATATAGTTTTAAAGCAATAAAGTCCTCATAGAAGAAGCACACCAGCCTATGTCATCATGGGGTGTTGATTGGAATCAGGTATCAGGCATCAAAGACCCCAAACAAAACAAGCAAACAAAAATCATATCAATGGGAATGTGGGGGAGGGCAGAGTGGAGACCCAAAGCCCATCAGCAGTCAATTGAACACACCCTGTCATAAGGTCACAAGGAAGGAAAGAACCAGTCAGGGTGTAGTATAGCACTGATGAAATACACAACCTTCCTCTCGTTCTTTAATGCTTCATCCAACCCCACAACCATGGCCCCAATTCTATCTTACAAATATGGCTACACCAGAACATGTATACGGTTACAGATACGTGCTTGCCACACAGCTAATCCAGAACAGATAAACCCTCAGTACTAATAAGGTAAGCAGTGATACAAAGAAGGTAAAGGTCAGGGTAGGGGGCAAGTAAAGGGGGCATGATCACAATGATCAACATATGGCTCCCAAACCAGTGGGACGGACAGCAGAAAAGTGGGTGAAATGACACAGAAGTTGGTGTAAGACACTGGAAAAAATGAATAATTTATAAATTATCAAGAGGTTATATGGAAGGGAGGGGATAATGAGGAGCTGATGCAAAGGGCTCAAGTAGAAATAATATGTTTTGGAAAAGATGATGACAACATATGTACAGCTGTGTTTGACAAAATGTATATATGTATGGATTGTGATATGAGCTGTAGGAACACCCAATAATATGAAATTTCAAAAGTGTCTCAAAAAACATTCAGGGACAGTTCTACTCTGTCCTATGGGTAACTAGGTATAGATGGCAGTGAGTTTGAAGTTTGAAACTGAAACCGTCGTACAAGGCCGAGGAGGCCAGAGCTACTGCAAGGGATGGAAAATTTCAGAAGTTTTAAGAACTCCCTAATAGCCTTCTTCCCCAAACAGACCTTTCTCTCCCCCACTCCTGTCTTAATATTATTTAAACAGCACTGGATGGTGGCCAGCTACCGTAGCTGAACAAAGATTCTCTAAAAGAATGCTGTTGTGGGTGTGTGTTTTGTGTGTGTGGTGTGTGCAATGTGTGTGTACACTGAGAGTGTGTTGTGTGGTTGGTGTATGTGTATTGTTTGCATTTTTTATGTTGCTTGTGTTGTTTTTGGTTTGTGTGGTGTATGTGTGTGGTGTGTATGTGAGTGTGTGGTTTGTGTGTTCCATGTATGTGTTGTGTGTGTAGTGTGAGTTTGTTGTCTATGTGTGGGGTATATGTATTGTATGAGTTTTTCCATTTTGTGTGGTGTATGCATTATGTGATGTGTATGCGTGTTGTGTGTTGTACATGTCTTGTGTCAACAGTGTGTTGTGTTTTTGTATTGATTAGGTTGTATGTGTTCTGTATGTGTTTTGTGATGTGTGTGTGCTTATTGTGTTGTGTATGTATAGTTTCAGTGTATTGTATATCTTGTTTATGTGTATTATGTATGTTTTTTATGTTCCATGTGTTGTGTTGTGTGTGGTGTGTATGTGTCTGTGTTGTGTGGGTGTTTGGTATGTATTCCATGTGTGTCTTTTATGTTGTGTGTGTTGTGTGTGTGGTGGATGTGTACTGTGTGTATTTTATATTGCATGTGTTGTGCATGTTGTGTGTTGTGTATGTGTGTTGTTCGTGTGGTGAGAGTGTGTTGTGTATGTCTTCTGTCAAGAGTATGTTGTGTGCACTGTGTGTTATGTTTGTGTATAGTTTAGATTTTGTGTGCTGTGTACGCGTTTTGTGATGTGATGTATGTTTGTGTTTTGTGTCTGTTGTGTTTTGTGTGACATGTGTATAGTGTGTGTTGTATATGTGCTCTATGTGTACCGCGTGAGTTTTGTATGTTGCTTGTGTTTTGATTTGTGTTGTCTGGTGTGTGTGTGTTACATATGTGTGTGTTGTGTGCATTTGTGATTTGAAATGCGTGTTGTGTGTAGTGTATGCACATTGTGTGTGTTTTATGTTGCATGTGTTATGCTTTAGTGTGTTGTATTGTGTGATGTGTATGTGTGTGTTGTGGGAGTGTGTTGTGCATGTCTTGGGTCAAGAGTGTGTTGTGTGCGGTGTGTGTGTTGAGTTTGTGTATTGATTATGTTGTGTGTGTTGCCTATGTGGTTTATGATGTGAGTGTTGTTTGCGTTGGGTGTATATTGTGTGCATGTATTTAAATTTTTTTATGTTGCCTGTGTTGTATATGTTTTGTGTTGTGCTGTGTGGTGTGTGTGTGTGCTGTGTGTGTTGTGTTGGGTGTTGTGTATGTTTGTAGTGTTAGTGTGTTGGGTGTGTGGTGGATGTGCATTGAGTACGTTTTTCATGTGGCATGGTTTTTGCTTGTGTGTTGTATTATATGATGTGTATGTGTCTTCTGTATGTTTTAGCGGTGTTGTGCATGTCTTGTGTTGAGAATATGTTGTGAGGTGTGTGTGAGGTGTGTATGTGTACAAAGAGGTTGTATATGTTGTGTATGTGTTTTGTGATTTCTTGTGTGTGTGTTACGTATGTTGAGTTTGACGGGGTTGTATATGTGGTGTATGCATATTGTGTTAGATTTTTTGTTGCACGTATTGTGTTTTGTGGGTGTGCTGTGTATGTGTGTGCTTTATGCATATGTGTTGTGTGTTAGGTGAGTGTGTTGTGTGTGCTGTGTGTGTACTGTGTGCCTTTCAAAAGTTGCATGTGTTGTGCTTGTTATGTGTTGTATTATGTGATGTATATGTGTGTTGTGTGTGCTGTGGGATTGTGTAGTGCATATCTTGTGTTGAGTGTGTTGTGGGAGGTGTGTGTTGTATTTTTTATTGATTAGGTTGTATTTGTAGTGTATGTTTTGTGATTGATGTGTGTGTTGTTTGTATTTTGTTGTATGTGTTGTGCGTGTAGAGTGTGAGTGTGTTGTGTATGTTGTGTACATGTATTGTGTGAGTTTTTATGTTGCATGTGTTGGGTGTATTTCTGTTGTGTTTTGTGGTGTGTGTGTTGTATGTGTGAGATATGTGTTCCGTGTGTGTTGTGTATGTATGTAGGGTGAGTGTGTTGTATGTGTGGTGTTTGCGTATTGTGTGCATTTTCTATGTTGTGGGCATTGTGTTTGTTGCGTGTTGTATTATGCGATGTGTATAGGTGTTGCATGTTTTTTAGGTGTGTGTTGTGCATGTCTTGTGTCAAGAGTGTATTGTGTGTGGAGTGTGTGTTGTGTATGTATTCTGTGATGTGTGTGTTGTTCATGTTGTAGGTGTTTTTTACTTTGGCTGAAGAACAAAACAGGAACACAAAGAACTATAAATTTTAGTGTATTTAGGAGTATTTATAGCTCACTGTAAGGCTTTACTCCTTGTGTCTTTCATATATTTCCTATGAACTTGGCTCCGGCAGCACACATTCAGGGTATTTGACCTTCTAACAATAACGGCCACGTCAGGTTCACAATAACTGGCAAATGTTTTATGTTTTGGAGAAATTTGCAACATGAGGGGAGGCTATAATTTTTCCTAAAAATACACACTTCAAGCACTACCGTTAGGCAGAAGTTTGCATTTTAATGCTAGTATTATTTTTATTTTAACATAAAATTCATAAATGTTAGTAACAATACTAATTTTAAATATATATATCTTTAAAAGGAAGTTGTCATAATCTTTCCAAGATGAATTGTCATTTGTCCACATGGGAACTGGAAAGTCTATGAATGTGGAGGAACAGGTAACTCTGCTAGGTTTCTGCCCATTAGTGGGATTATTAGTTTTTCAAATGTGTAGGCTTGTATCCGTAGACCTAATTGACATGTAGCTGTGTAAAGGTTATCTGTGCTAGGCTTCCTACAGAGAAGAGAACATGGTATTTACTGACAACGACATCTCTGGAACTTCAGTTGTGGTCTAGCACTTTGGGTAAGATGTATCTCTGTTAGTTTTGCCATATTTTCCTTCATGCTGGTGCAGCATGGCCACTGTGGGATGAGGGAGGGAAACAGTGTGTGTGGCCTCCTCAGTAGGAGCCACTCCTGCAGGCCCACAGGTGGGCAGAGGAATCCTGGGAAAGGTTTCAGCCGAAGGTACATTCCAGGGACCAAGACTGCCACTCAAAGGACCCCTCCAAGTGTAGGCAAGATAGGATCTCACCTGGACACTAGCAGAGTTCAAAACTACAGAAACCATCAAATGCTGATGAGGGTGTCAAGAGATGAGAACTCTCATCCATTGCTGGCAAGATTGTAAAATGGTAAAAGCACTGTGGAAAACTGTATGGCACCACCTTAAAAGTTTGAGATGTAAGTAGCATGTAATCCAGCAATCCTACTACTCAGCATATATCCTAGAGAAACAGTAACAGATATATTCAAACCCACGTTCAACACAGCATTATTCACAAAAGGAAAAAAGATGCAAACAACCTATATGCCCACTACCAGATGACAAGATAAACAGACATATTTGTATACATACAAATACATTCCACAATGTAATAGTATACATTGTAAAAGGTTAATGAGAAATATTTGAAACACTTTATAACATGGATGAACATGGAAGACTTAATGCTGAGTGAAGAGTTGAAAGTATTGTATGAGACCACTCTTATAAAAAAGTCAGATAGACAGTTCCGGGGGGACTTGGGGTGGGGGGTAGGGGGGTAAGGAAGTGGTGTTAACAAACACAGGGACAAGGGAAAAACATGGGACCCCAAATGGCAGAGAGGGGGGAGTGGCAGGCCTGGTGGGAAATGATCAAGGGTAAGGTTGCTTAGAGAAGAGGTGTACTCTAGCCCAGGTGGCGACGAAGCATGGTAGTAGGGCAGGAGGAAAGTCAAGGGAGATGGAGGAAAGAGCTAGGAGTTAAAGGGCATTTATGGAGGTCTAGACAAAGACATGTACATGCAAATATATATAGGAGGATGGGGAAATAGATCTATGTGTCTATATTTATAGGTTAAGTATTAAGGTACCGGAAGGACCTTGGGGCTCTACTCAAACACTCCCTCAATGCATGAAGACTTTCTTTTATTAAATTGGAACTCTATGATGCTCACTCTCCCGACACAACGGCTGGAGCCAAAGTGGGTGAACAAGTAAATGTGATGAAGAAAGCTGATGGTGCCCGGCTATCAAAAGAGATAGTGACTGGGGTCTTAAAGGTTTGAAGATAAACAAGCAGCCATCTAGCTGAGAAGCAACAAAGTCCACATGGAAGAACACACCAGCCTGTGTGACCGAGTGGTCCTGAAGGGCTCAGTTACCAGGCATCAAAGAACAAAAAATTATATCATTGACTGCACACCTCCATGATAGGATCGCTGAAGACAAATGGGTGCATAAGCAAATGTGGTGAAGAAAGCTGATGGTGCCCGGCTATCAAAAGAGATAGGGTCTGGGGTCTTAAAAGCTTGGAATTGAACAAGCAGCCATCTAGCTCAGAAGCAAAAAAGCCCACATGGAAGAAGCACACCGGCCAGTGTGATCATGAGGTGCCAAGGGACCAGGCATAAGGCATCATGCAAAAAAAATATTATATATGTGTGTGTGTGTGTATATATATATATATATATATATATATACCATATTAAATGAAGGGGGAAGTGCAGAGTGGAGACCCAAGGCCCAAGTGTCAGCCAATGGAGATCCCCTCATAGAGGGGTTTAGGAGAGGAAATGGGTTAATTAGTGTGCGAGGTAGTACCGATGAAGAACACAGCTTTCCCCCAGATCCTGGATGCTTCCTCCTTCCAACTAACATGATCCAAATTCTACCTTGCAGGGCTGGATAGGGCAGAGGTTGTACACTGGTACATATGGGGGCTGGAGGCACAGGGAATCCAGGGTGGATGATACCTTCAGGACCAAGGGTGTGAGGGACGATGCTGGGAGAGTGGAGGGGGAGTGGGTTGGAAAGGGGGAACTGATTACAAAGATCCACATGTGACCTCTTCCCTGGGAGAGGGACAGCAGAGGGGGGGGGGAGAGACTCCGGATAGGGCAAGATATGACAAAATAACGAGGTATAAATTACCAAGGGCACATGAGGGAGGGGGGAGCGGGGAGGGAGGGGAAAAAAAGAGGACCTGATGCAAAGGGCTTAAGTGGAGAGCAAATGCCTTGAGAATGATTGGGGCAGGGAATGTATGGATGTGCGTTATACAATTGATGTATGTATATGTATGGATTGTGATAAGAGTTGTATGAGTCCCTAATAAATTGTTAAAATAAAAAAATAAATAAAAACAAACAAACAAATAAAAGTCCTAAAGCTTACAAAAAAATCAGATAGATTACCCAGTGAAAGAAACTTTTTCTCGTCATATTGGGTTTATCTCTGTTGCATTTTGTCATTGTTCATAGCATTCTTAAATCTTTCATATGTGGTTCTCTGTTTCTCGGAATATGAAAACTTGGAATGGTGAATCTATGGAGAGAACACAAAAATAAGGGTTCCTGGGAGGTACGGTGGGGGAGGTCAGGGCATAAAAGGGAGCTGATATCAAGCAGTTCAAAAAGTAAGAAAATGTTTTGAAGTTGAATTTGGTAGCGTTTGTGCAATACTGGATGGTGTGATTGAACTATGGAATCATATGATGTCTGGATTAGCTCCTAATGAAATGGTATCAGCTGGAAAAAAGGAAGAAACATTGTTTTGTTTGTTACCAGGAATGAGAGGGAATGCAAGGGAACATTAATAACCAGAGAGTTGACATGGATAAGTATTAACTTCGGTAATAGGAATGGCAATATAGTAGAATCTTGAACCTCGACACTAATCTGTTCTAAAAGGAGTGTTGAGATGTGATTCAATAGATTTCTGAATCAATTTTTCCCAGAAGAAATAACTGAAAATGGATGAATCCTTTCTCAACCACCAAGTTTTATCCTAACCTTGCCTTTTTATGCAAAACATTACACATACATTTCAAAGTAAATAAGTTTAGATTTAAATAATATAAGTTAAATAAGAAACACAATTTGGATTCATATGACAGAAGAATTGGCCTTAATGAACATAACCTTACACAATCCTTACAGAATTATTATCTTCACTTTCCATATGAGCAAACTGAGAATCAGTGAGTTAGAGTTTCCCAAGATAACACAGCTGGTCAAGGGTGGAGAGAGCTTGGACTGTGTGTTAGTCTGGGTACTTTAGAGAAACAAATTCTACAGCAACTCATGTGTAAGAGAGAGTTTTATATAAGGGTTAAGTGCACATCAAGAAAACATCTCAACTCAGTGCTGCCCATGTCCACAAGTCAAACATTAACCCATTAACCTAAATGTCCAACACCAATCCACAAAGTCCTCCTCCATCTCACAAAACAGAGGCAATGATGCCGACTGCAGGAGGAAAACTGAATCAGTGAATGTATAAGCATCTCAGCGCTGGCAGGCCTCTCCACACTGCTGCTCCACCACCCAGGGCTGCATCAGGGTAGGCTCATGTGGCTTCTCCTTGGGGATGTCTTGCAGGAAGTCAGCCTTGCAAGCTGAAGAAGGGAATGGCTAAGGCAGCTTCACCCTGGTGCGACCATCACAAAGCAAGAGACCATCAAAAAGCAAGAACTAGAAAGGCGAGCCTCACTGAGCCAATTATCCCTCTGCCCTTCAATTAATCCCACGTGTGTTTATTGGCAAGGTTGGCACAATAAACTAAGTCAGACTGCATGCTTACAACTGTGGGTTTTATCTTGAAAGCAATGAGGAGCCATTAGAGAGTTTATTATTGTTCAAAGTTGTGTTATCACTATATATATTGGATGTTGACATAATTTATGGTTCACAGAAGTTTCAAAAATAGTAGCACAGATGGGTTCTGTGTATTTCCCACTCAACTTTCTCCAATGATAACTTATAAAGAAATCAAAGTACAAAATGGGTGCATAAGCAAATGTGGTGAAGAGAGCTGATGGTGCCCAGCTACCAATAAATATAGCCTCTGGGATCAAGTGGCCATCTAGCTGAGAAGCAACAAAGCCCTCATGGAAGAAGCACACCAGTCTGAGTGATCATGAGGTGTCAACGGGATCAAGTATCCGGCATCAAAGACCCCAAACAAAAACAGACAAACAAACAAACAAAAATCCTATCAATGGGAATGAAGAGAAGGGCAGAGTGGAGACACCAAACCCATCAGTAGTCAATTGGACACCCCCTGTCAGAAGGTCATAAAGAATAGAAGAGTCAGTCAGGGTGTAGTATGGCACTGATGAAACACACAACTTTCCTCTAGTTCCTTAATGCTTTCTCCCACCTAACAACAATGACCCCAAATCTACCTTACAAATATGGCTACACCAGTACAGATAAGAGCTCACAGCACAGATAATCCAGAACAGATAAAACCTCAGGACCAATAAGGTGAGCAGTGATACTAGGAGGGTAAGGGTTGGGTGGGGGGAGTAAGGAGAGAACCTATCACAATGAATGATATATGGCTCCCATCCCAGGGGAACGGACAGCAGAAATGTGGGTGAAATAAGACAGAAGTTGGTATAAGACACTGGAAAACAACAGAATAATTTAAATTATCAAGGGGGAATGAGGGAGGGCAGGGCAAAAATGAGGACCTGATGCCAGGGGGTCAAGTAGAAAGAATATGTTCTGAAAAAGATGATGAAAACATATGTACAGATGTGTTTTACAAAATGGATATATGTATGGGTTGTAATAAGAGCTGTAAGAGCCCCCAATAAAATAAAATGGTGTCTCAAAAACACGGAGGGGCAGTTCTACTCTGTCCAATGGGTCACTAGGTATAGATGGCAGTGAGTTTGAAGTTTGGAGCTGAAACCTTGGTACAAGGCCAAGAAGGTCAGAGCTACTGCAAGGGATGGAGGAGACTCCTTACTTTCAGAGTTTTTAAGTACTGCCTAATAGCCTTCTTCCCAAAAGAGATCATCCCCTCCCACACTCCAGTCTTAATATTCAAACACCACTGGGTGGTGGCCAGCTACCATTACTGAACAAAGATTCTCTAAAAGAATGCTGATCAGGTCAGGGAATTAGGATTCTAGGAGTCACCAAGAATCACTTCATCCCCAACCAGAACTGGGTGGGCAAAACCCGCCTGACGACGTGGTACATGAAATTTGAGGACCAGGAAGCAGAAACTGATTGAAGTGGTGCACGCCCTGGTCTCCATCAAAGACGACAAGCAAATCAACCTTGTGAAGTTCCAGAACTCTAAGATCATCTACTAATTCTACGTCGGCTTCTACTTCTGCATATGCCTGGGTGTCAATGTCAACACCCTGGTCTACCTGGAGGTTAAGCGCAACTTCTTGGAGGACATAAATAAGCATTTACACAATATTTGTGAGCTAGACCTGGTGTTCAGTTTCAATAGGCTTACTAGGTCATGGATCAAATAGCTGTTCCTGGCCAGGGACATCTCAGAGGACAGCCAGACCAAGGTGCTGAAGGAGTTGCTTATGCTGCAGTCAATTGAGAGGAATTGAGGTGGGGGGCAGCCTCACCAGGAGCCCATCTTCCCTCCAGCCCGCACTTCCTCCACCTGGACCTCTCTCTCCATCTCCCTAGTGAGACCTTGGCCCCACCCCAGCCACACTCCCCCAATCTGCCCAGGAGAAAGGGACCCAGTTAGGTCTGGAGCACTAGGGAGGACACTGCTCCCCCCACTCCCCTCTGGGGAACCACTCTCCCAAGGGCAGCAGAGGCCACTTTCAGTTTAATGAGTAATTATGCAGAAGTCCTGTGATGGTGTGTGTGTGTGTGTGTGTGTGTGTGTGTGTAGCCCAAAATCAACTTGTGGCCCCCACCCTGTGCTGAAAAAAAAAAAGGAATTCTGATCAAATGGGGGAAGGACAGACAGCTGAGTTCCAAATTCTCCTATATCCAGACTTTCTGAAGCCAATGAGACAAGATAAATCCTTGAATCTATCACAGTGAGAGAAATTTTAAACACACTCTCCAAGTCTTATTGAAACCAAATAACACACAAATGAAACCAACTGTCATCGACTGGATTCTGACTCATACACACCCACTATGACAGAGAACAGACCCTTTGATTTTCCAAAGCTCTCGATCTGTATGGCAACACCAGGCCTCGTATTTCTCTGGAAACCAAACACTGGTTTGGCACAATTAACAAAGAAGGTCTACTCTGAGCATCCAGTTATTGTAAATGATTATCTACATCCAGTCAATTGATGCTGTTCCGTTGGAATGCTAGGGGGCTGTGAGTTGATGTGAAGGAGAAACTCCGAAAAGAGTGGGAGAATGGTTGCACACATAAAAGAATGTAGTCAATGTCACTGAATTGCACTTGGAGAAGACGTTGGATTCGTGCATGTTCTCCTGTGTATTTTCACCAGCGACAAAATGGTTTTTTAAAGGGAGCAGTAAGGTCTGGCATGGATTGAACTGGTGGCCAAGAGATAAGTTGCTTGGCTTCACTGGGGTTGTTTTCTGTGTGTAAAAGCAAACAAACAAAGGCTGGTGCTAATATTGGTGATTTGGGTGGTAACAACAGGACTTGTTAGATGCAAACGAAATCAAGGGAAAAGCCTATGAGTTGAAGCTAACCTTATATTCGTATGCATAGAGATTGCTCAGTGGCAGTGAGTTTGGATCGTTTTCAGTCTTACTCCAGAGTAACACTTCCGGGAAACCTGCACGTACTTCTTGAAGGGAAAGCCATAGATGCCTGACAGGTTTGCACGGTTGCACCAGAGGTTCCTTATTAAAAATCTGGGGCCTTGGAGTTTTCTCAAGAGGTGGGACGGCTTTCTTGCAGGGGCCATCTGAGCAATGGGACCTCTTTGCAAGCCCGGCCCCCAGTTCCTGCTTCCTGGCCTGTCCTATTTTTCATATTCATCAGTGGGAAGCAAGAGTACAAGAAAACAGTTCCAGGGAAAGAGAGGGGAAGGGGCACGTGGGGGAGTTGAGAACTCTCCCGGGTTTGCAGCACCTGCTAACCTGGGAAATATACTTGAAATTGGCAATAACAGATTCGGTCCTCTGCTCTGCCCTCAGGCAGCAAGAAGCTGGAAGCAGGCTTTGTGGGCTTAGTGGGGGAGGCACTCACTCGGCAGTCTTTGCATGCATCCGGTGCGGAAGAAATCCACACCCACCTTCCCTGCAGGACATCAGCACTCAGTGACCCCTATGCTGGGTTTCAAGGTTGTATCTTTGTCTCGTAAAGACTCTTGCTGAGAGCCTTCTCTTTCTCCCTCTGATCGTGTGGTGGGTTTGAATGGAGTCTGTGTAAAGCATAAATGATAGGTGCAGACTTACTGATGCTTCCTGACCAACCTGTAGTGAACAGCTTCTCCAAGAATGAAAACTGCGCAATTCCCACGACAGACGAATCAGTATGCACAGGTCAACCTATGCTGAATAGGTAGATGACTGGCAGCCCTGTAGGAAGAGGCTGTGTGAGGTGGCAAGAAACACCGATGGCAGCCAGAGACTGAGATGGTGGTAGGTTGTGTGTGAAATTGTTCACGCTGCAGTCAGTAAAGCAACACAAAGCAGCCCGTATCATGGGTTGGACACTGAGCATGGGCATTCTTAGAGCATGCACTTGGCAGGTTTTTCCATTTGCCCCATAGGTTCCTTATTGCAAATCTGGAGGTGTGGGTGGGGGTGGGAGGGCTTGGAGATTTCTCAGTAGGCGGGTGGGGTTTCTTGCAGGGGACATATGAGCACTGGGATTCCTTTCAAGTCCCGCCCCGAGTTCCTGCTCCCTGGAACCCCTGGAAAGGGCGCCGTTTTCTGTGTCGCAGCAAAAGGAAACAAGTAAGCAAACCCAGAGCAAAACGCCTCCTCGTTGCTTTCCTTTTATCACAAAGCTGATATTTGGACTTTGGGTGCAAATGAACTGGACAGCGCTGTTCATTCCTCACCAACTTGGAGGAGGGGCAAGCACAAGGCTTTAGTGAGCGGGGGCCGCAGAGGCCTCTGCTTTTGCCTCTGCAAAGGGCACCTGGCCAGGAGCCCACTCAGAACCAACCACGACCCCCCGGGGCTGTGCGGATGAACACGAGCCCACACTTCTCCAAGGATGCTCCCCCGCTCAACAGCCCCAATGGGCTTTCCCTGCGCAGCACAGCCAAGCCCGTTCCTACACTAGGCAGCCGTCCTAGTGGACGGAAGGCGAACCAACTGTGAACCAAATATTTCCCCAAGCAAAGGGGCCAGATCACTTGCCAGTGCTCACGCGCACTTGCCCTATTTTCTAGGTTGGGTCTGTCCATGTGCGCGCGCCTCCAGCACGTTCCCTCCCCACCCCCAACGCCAGTCCACTGGAAAGGAACAACATAAACAGGAAAGCCAATGATTGGCTTCTAAGTAACGAAAGCGCGGGCGCGGTAAATCCCGGAAGAGATTTATCTATAAAGACGCGCTAGAGCCCGGCGCTGGCTCACAAAGGGCACCCCACGTCAGAAGATGCGTCACGGAAGCCTGGAGCTCCGCACCGCCAAGGTGACCCAGAGCTCCCCTGGCTGCACAGGGCATGGAGCCCCCGCTGCGCTACAGAGGCAGGAGTCCTGCTGCAGCTACCGGGGGATGAACCAGAAGGTCGGCGTCTCAACCGGGGCGGTGTCTGCTCCGGGGCCTGCGCGTGTCTCCAACCACAAGGGGTGGATTTTCCCAGGGAGCGCGGGGAGACAATGGTATGGGGGGTGGGGTGGGCCATGATGCAGCATCCCCCACTGCTCTTCCACCTGGCCCTTCTCTCCTGCCCAAGTGCTCCCTGAGTCTACCACGCCTCCGTCTTTTCGCTTATTTCGCCCTAGTACCTCTCTGGGCTTCGCTCTAGTTGGAAGGGAGCAGTTCCCATTCCCAGACCTTGAGTCCGGAGCCCCAGCCTCGGCATCCACCACGAAGGAGCCATCCACCGCGGAGCAGGACGACTGCGCCAGCACCGGAATTCACCAGCTGCGTGAGGATGACAATTCAGACCACAGTGGAGGCTCCTTCCAAGATCCTGGGCAGCTGCCAGAGGAGCCAGGTGCCCAAGCTGAGGAGGATCCACAAGCCAGGGAGCCTGGGCAGCCCCACCACACTGCAAGACCTTAAACGAGTTTCAGCTAAATGCGATGGAGCAGCCTGTCCAGAGCGCTCAGTACCCTGACCTACTAGCTAGGTAAGCAGCTTTGCTATGACACCATATTCTCTGGGATTGGGATTCCTTGGGCATAGAGGAGGGGGGTGGGTGGGTAAGTGGGGGCGGGGGTTGGAGTGGGGAGGGTGTGGGCGCCCTCCCTCACAAGTTAAAGGACCTCCTATTGGATTTGGTGGTTGGCAAGATGCTTTAAGGGGGTTTCAGGACTGGGATACAGGGGCTGTGCTAATGCAGAAGCGAACGAGGCAGCTACAATTACTTTAAGATGTTGGTCATTTATTTCCAGTCAGTTTTTCACTTTTTAAAAACAAAATGACTTTAATAGCATATTTCCTGAGTGGTTGGTGTAAGGAATTTTGGGGCGCGACACAGAACCAAAGATCCAATCGGCAAAATTTAGAAGCAGGCTTTATTGAGAGGCTTGCGGGCGGATTCAGCAACTCAGGGGATTGAGCCTTTGAAACCGCGCCTTGGGGAATTTAGGCTCCGTTTTTATACCCCTGCTGGAAGGCACAGCTGGGAAGGATCCAAACTGGGGAATATCTGTGCACACAGGTGCTTCAGAATGGAGAAGGTCTTTGACCTTGTCTATATGCCAAGGACAGCTAGGGTGGAGTGTGCTTATCTTCGCAAAACATTCTGGCTCCGGGAGGAGCCGGCTCCAGGAATTGGCAGGTTGAGCAGGGGAGGGGGGAGATCAATGAGAGGGAGGTCAGGGAAAGGGAGGTCTATGAGAGGTGAATTCTGAGAGCCAAGCTGAAGGCACCGGATTCAAAATGGAGTCCCTGTTGCCAAGACCAGGCATACCCAACTCTGCTTTATAGTGAAACGGGGCGGAGTCAGTCTCTTCTGTAACTTCTTCCTGCGGACATAAGGACGATGCACTCATACCAGGGAGGGGGGTTTTTCAAGCAGAGTACTGGAATGCCTGGCCTGGCATAGGGTGGAGAGGCTGGTGTTGCTGCAGCAGCTTCTGGTGGACTGCTATACGGGTGATCTTGCGGAGCCGGTTTTGCAGGAGCTAGATGAGACAAGGGGCAATTAAGAGCAAAATTATAACTAAAATTATGGGTCCTAGTATGGGGGCTAGGAAGGAGTACAGAGAAGAGATCCACCAGGAAGAGGATCTGTTCTGAACCTGGTGTTTTGAGGGTTTAGCTTACAGTTTAGCTTGTTGAGGATCTGGACTCTCGATCCCACAATTCCCCACTCATTGATGTAATAACAGCATTCCTCCTGGAGGAAGAGGCAGGTTTCCCTTTTTTTCAGCTGTGATGAGGTTGGCGGTCCTACAAGGCAACTTGGGCAAGAGAGGTTATTTGTTTCTGCAGGGAGGCTAGAGGCTCGGCAGAGGCATCGACTGCCAGCTGGAGGTGTGCAGATAACTTGTCTGCTGTGATGATAGTGTCCAAGGGCCCCGCCGCTGAGTCCTACGGCACCTGCTGCTGAGGCTAGGAGATGCCCACTGCTATCGGGAGAAAAACTGCTCTTTTAGTACAGAGACTGCATACCTGGATGTATTTGTCCTGGAACTCAGCCGGAGTGTATATAGTGAGCTGCGGAACCAGAGTGACGGGCAGGCACAAAAGGGTAGAGGTGGAACTGACGTTCAAATGCTTAGTGAGTGTATAGTTGCACCAAAGAAAAGTTCTTCTGTGGCTGTTAGTGGTTTGGAGGGGATTCGGGTGACATTACATGCCTGTGTAGATGCATTGGAGTAGCAAAAAGGCACTTGAGTGTTTTCTGGTTGGATGTCTAAGGAATGTTGCGGAGCAAGGACAAGTATGGAAGGTACGAAGCTAGCGGAGGGCAGTCAGCTGCAGGAAGAGGCGAGAAAAGGAAAGGCTGTTCGTAGAGTATTTCGAAAGGACTGAGGCCAGACGGCTCCCGAGGGGCTGTGCGAAGGTGAGTAAGAGCAAGAGGTAATAGTTGAGGCCAAGAAAGTTGCAGTTCTAGGGAGAGTTTGGTGAGCTGTTGTTTTATGAGACCGTTAGCTCGCTCAACCTTACCAGAAGACTGGGGGTGGTAGGCTGCGTGGAGTTTCCAGCAGGTGCCTAGTGAGGCGCTAACTGCCTGCTGCACCTTAGATATGAAGGCCGGGCCGTTGTCCGACTGAATTGAAGCACGCTGGCCAAAACGAAGAATGATGTTTTGAAGAAGGTGAGCGGCCACGATGCTTGCACTGCCAGAGGAGGTGGGAAAGGCTGCGATCCATCCTGAAAATGTGTTAACCGTAGTGAGGAGATAAAAAGCATACTGAGCTAGGAGCGGGAAAGTTGTTGGGCTAAGTCAGTAACAGGATCATGCTACGTGAGTGCAAACAGGAACTGGGAGTCTGGGTGAACAGGAATAGTAAAGAAAGCATTTTGAGATGCAGGAAGGTAAAGTGGGGAGTGCTTGCAGGGATTTGGGAAAGGAAGAGCGTAGGGGTTAGAGACCACAGGGGTGGTGGGGACCACTGCAGCATTGATTAGGTGGAGATCCTGCACGAGGCGGTATTGTCCACTAGGTTTCTGTACTGGCAAAACAGGGGTGTTACATGGTGAGTTTACAGGGGCGAGCAGACCTTGTTTAATAATTTGCCTATTAAGGGCTTTTTTGCATTTTGCTCGAGGATGGTGGGTGGTATGTAGCGTGGAGTTTTCACTTACTGCTAAGGCAAGTGGCGACCTGAAGAAAAAGAGTGGCCAGTGGATTGATGATCCAAAGGCCAATTTTATTTCCAAAGTACAGCTTTATATATGAATGAGGCAAGGGTATATAGCTTGCATAGTGTAACAACAGCATCCTGATAAAATTGCTCTAAGCACAAACAATTCCTTGGGACTAATTTTATTTTAACCAGGGCAGCCGTGTTCTCAGTTTACTTAATGCATCTCGGAACTTGGGAAAGCATAAAGACACGGTGTCTTAAGAGAGTCACCAATACACTTCAGTTAAAACTCAGTGATTCTCTATAATCTCCCTTTTTTATTTTTATAGCTAACACTTTAGAGTTAAAAGGCAGTTATCTGCTGAAGCTGTAGTTTCTCCCAAAAGCTGCAGGGCACAGAAGCAGAACATTTGGTTAAGCTGAACTTTATGCAAGGTTGGGATCATCCTGCTTTTTTCTGTTTTTATTGCAAACCGAGAACAGTTTTACCCAGAACAATCGCACCTTCCTTACCACCTAGAACATTCTCAATTTCGTTATCACGCAGAACAATTTCAACTTCTTTATTACCTTCTCCATCACATCACATCCTCATCATCACATTTCATCACATTCCTTATCTTTCTTTACTGGTTTGGGGGCATACTCAGTTTTCTGGCTCAGTTTGACTTGGTCTTGCACAAACTAACCTTTTCCTTACTTCTGCTTGGGTCTGTCAACAATTTTAGTTTTTTAGTTTTGTTTGCAATAAAAGTAACCTTAGGCCTAGTCGGTGGGTTTTAGAAATAGGGAACTGCGGTCGGTTGGGGTAAAGTTCAGGATTTTTAAATTTAATTAATACTGGGGTGTGATGGGAAGCAACAGAGGGGGCGCTGGTGTCCCATACCTCTGGCGACACTTTTGGTAGGCAGGCAACAAGGAAGTATGCTCATGATTATGAAGCATCAGCATTAGGAGGTTGGGAGCAGTTGGGAGGCTAGAAAGGAAACAGAAGCCTTTAGCTTGGATACAATATCTCTGCCTAGCAACGGGGCCGGGCAGGAGGGAGTGACTAGGAAGGAGTGCGAAAACTGGAGTTTTGCCAAAAGTGCAAAACAGCGGTTGGGTCTGTCTGGGGGTTGAGGGGGACCCATCAATCCCTATCACAGAGATCCGGGAAGGGAAAGTAAGGGCCCGAATGAGAGGAGATTACAGAATAGGTAGCTTCCATACCTGCTACCTAGAGCGTGACCCTGGGCTCGGCGAGGGTTACCGGAGTCGAGGAGCCAGGGCCTCTTCAGTCCATAAACCCCAGCAGCTCCATACCTTGCATCTCTGTGCCTGGAGCTTCCTGGATCTCGGCGCCTCGCCTTTGCGGGGCCGGGGGCAGAGCCAGGGTCGGGCAGTCCGACTTCCAGTGGCCTGGCCGTTTGCACCGCGGGCATGGTTTGGTAGGAGGCTTGGGATTGGGGCAAACTTTTGCCCAGTGGCCATCGCGGCCACATTTGAAGCAGGCTCCTGGCGGTAGGCGCTGACTCCCCTGGGGAGCGCAGCGATGGACGGGATTGCCTGCCGGCCTTAAGGCTGCTACCAGGGCTTGGGAATGGAGGTTAACTATTTGTTAGACGCTCGCCTGGAGAGTGGCCTCAGCCGTCTCCTCTAGGGCATTAAAGACTTTAAATGCCATTTTTACCAGATCCTGTATAGGGGTCTCAGGGCCCCTCTCAGCTTTTTTTAGCTTCTTTCTGATGTCAGGGGCTGACTGAGAGATGAAGTGGGAGGCTAAAATAGAAGCCCCGCTCTTAGACCCTGGGTCTAAAGGGGTCTATTTGGTGAGCGCCTCCTGGAGGCGGTTAAGGAAAAGAGCCGGGTTTTCGTCTGCCTTTGTGTAGCTTCTCTCAGCTTGTCGTAATTAACTACTTTATTGCAGACTGTCTCCAGGCCCCTGAGGACATGCCTAAGCATGAGATTTCTATGTGGGAGGTCAGACTCCCGGCCGGGTTGGTAACTCCAACCGGGGTCCTCTAGTGGGATGGCGTGCACCCCCAGAGGGACGTCTGGATTAATGGTGTGGTCTTTGTCTGCTACCTGGCTTCCGGCCTTGGTCACCTTTGCGTATTCCTCAGAGGTTAGGGTGGAAGCGAGGATTACTTGGATGTCATGCCAGGTTAAATCATACGTTTGGGAAATATAGGTATATTCTTTAATAGAGTTAGAGGGGTCTGCTGAGAAAGAGCCCAGGCGGGTCTCTATCTGTGACAGGTCCTGTAGAGAAATAGGGACATGGACTTGAACAAGTCCCTCCTGGCCTGCGACTTCCCTCAGCGGGCAGAGGGCAGCAGGAGGGCTGTGGGAACGAGTGTGAGCAGCTACCGGAGAGGATAGGGGAGAGCTTTCGGATGAACGGTTGGGCGCTGCAGAGGATGGAGGGGACTGGCAAGGCGGTGGGAGCGGCGCGCTGAGCAGTTTGGGTAGTTCCCCGAGAGTGGGGGCGGGTACTGGTTTGGGGGGGCCTGCACATAGGGGACTTCAGAATCCTTACCTGTCCTCCTACAGTAATTGTCCAGGTCCTGCAGAACTGTGAAATCGTAAGTGCCAGTCGGGGGCCAATGAGACTGATTATCAAGACGATACTGAGGCCAGGCAACTTGCGAGAGCAAAACAAGCTTTTTCTTTAGCAAGGTCTGAGTATACCCCAGGCTAGAGAAGTTTTTTAAGAGACAGCCCAGTGGAGTCAATGGGTCAATTTTGGACTGCCCAGCGCCCATGGTGAGAGAGGGAGGAGAAGACAAAGAGATTCAGCTTACAGACACCGCAGAGGTGTGAATAGGAAACATCACAGCCAGGTGAAACATTCCTAGGCTAACCCTCTGAGAGTTAGTCCAGTCTGGGGGGATGGGGGCGCCCGGCGCCCATGGTGAGAGTCAGAAGGAGTGAGCAGAGACAAGGTTTCGGCTTTCTGGTGAGCTGGCCTAGGCAGGAGGCTCCCAGGCGTCCCCAGTGAGTCCTGCCTAGGACGGCGGCAAAGGAGGGAGGGAGAGGGATGGATAAGACGTCTCAAAGACAATCACTCTCCGGTGGTCACCCCTGGGGTCTGTGGAAAGAGAATTCCCGGCATGGCCACGTCTCGGACGGGAAAACTCAGGCGGAGCTCAAAAGCCGAAACCAAGCCGGCAGGGAGTGAGAGGGAATTAGAGAGAGAGAGTGTGGAAGAGGGAGGAGACGGAATGTGGGAGAGGGAGAGACTCACCAGGGCAGCCGTAGACTGGTTTGAACACGTCTAAGTGTGGAAAGCAAGGAGCTAGGGGAGGGGGCTCTAAGGGGACCCCCAAAGGAGGGGGGAGCCGCACGCCTATTCCGGGAGCCGCTCCTAAAGGTCAGGAAGATAGGGGGGCTCTCAGGGGACCCCCAAAGGAGGGGGGAGCCGCACCCCTATCCCAGGTTTCAGCACCAAGAATGTAAGGAATTTTGGGGCGCGAAACAGAACCAAAGATCCAATCGGCAAAATTTAGAAGCAGGCTTTATTGAGAGGCTTGCGGGCGGATTCAGCAACTCAGGGGATTGAGCCTTTGAAACCGCGCCTTGGGGAATTTAGGCTCCGATTTTATACCCCTGCTGGAAGGCACAGCTGGGAAGGATCCAAACTGGGGAGGATCTGTGCACACAGGTGCTTCAGAAAGGAGAAGGTCTTTGACTTTGTCTAAATGCCAAGGACGGGGAGAGTGGAGTGTGCTCCAGGAATTGGAAGGTTGAGCAGGGGAGTGGGGAGATCAATGAGAGGGAGGACAGGGAAAGGGAGGTCTATGAGAGGTGAATTCTGAGAGCCAAGCTGAAGGCACCGGATTCAAAACGGAGTCCCCTTTACCAAGCCCAGGCAGTTGGATTTTTATTTTGTTAGCACACCTGTAAATTTTCCGTTAGGCTATTAACGAAAGGGTAGCAGTTTGAACGCACCATCTAATCCACTGGAATAAAATGAGGCTTAGTTCTCCAGAAAGATTTACAGCAGCAATCAACCCAAAAGGGGCAGCTTTGTTCCCTTGTACAACAAACTGAAATAGTGTGATTCAAAGCACACCAAAGTAAAGGGCTTTGGGCTTTAAAAAAATTTTTCAGGCTTCCTTATAATCGATTTCCAGGGCATTTGTTTGTGGTTCCATGAAAGTGCCTGCTTGGCATTGATTGGGCTGACAACTGCCATGTTGACAGTTGCAACCAACCTGCTACTCTGGTCAGGAGAGTGAGCTCCATGATTTTCTCTGTTCCCATGAAGGTCTAGGCATAAAAGATCTATGAGGAATCAATAGGTTGACATGAGTCAAAATCAACAAGGTGGCAGTGCGTTTGTCCCTGTTGCTTAGCTCTCAAGTAGGAGTGCTGGAAAAGGCTCAGAGGTACTGAATCAGGATCTGCACTAAGGTCAAACCACCAGCCTCACTGGTCGGGAGCTGGACTCCATGCTGCTACTTGCTCCCATGAAAGTCTAGCCTTGAAAGCTTTGTGTGGGAACAATAGGGTGAAGTCAGTGAGATTCAACTGGGTGGCCGTGCGTTTGGCCCTATTGCTGCCTCTCAAGACCAAGTGTGGGAAATGGCCCAGACCTAGTGTATCAGGACCTACATGCTGCATGATTTTCTTGGTCCGTAGGAACGTGTCTGCTCAACATTGATTAGGCTGCCAAGTGCCGTGTTGGCAGTTCATAGTGTCAGCCAGTCTGGTCAGAGAGTAGGCTCCATGTTACTACTTGCTCCCATGAAGGTCTATCCTTTAAAGATCAATGTGGGGCAAATAGGTTGGACTGAGTCATAATCAACTAGGTAGCAGTTGGTTTCACCCTGTTGCCTGACTCTCGAGACTGTGTGGGAGAAACGTCCCAAATCACTGAACCAGCATCTGCATTTGCGTGATTTCCTCGGTGCGCATGCACATGTGTAGTCGGCATTGATCGGTCTGCCAAGTACTGTGTTGGCAGTTCAAACTAACCAGCCATTATGGTTGGTAGAATGGGCTCCACGAGGATCCCTGCTCTCATGATGGTCTGGCCTTGAAAGTTGTCTGTGGGAACAATAATGTTTAACGAGTCAGAAATAATTAGGTGGCAGTGTATTTGGCTCTTTGGACTGACTCTCAAGGTTAAGTGGGAGAAATGGCCCAGACATAATGAATGAGGATCTGCAATCTACGAGATTTTTGAGTTCGCATCAACCTACCTGCTTGGCACTGATTGGCTTCCAACTGTTGTGTTGGCAGTTCAGACCAGTCAGTGAATCTGTAGTCAGGCGCGCGTTTCCAGGAGACAACCTGCTCCCGTGAAGGTAGATCCTAGAAAGCTCGATGCGGGATCAATATGTTGAAATGACTCCGAATCAACAAGGTATCGGACGTTTGGCACTGTTGTCTGCCTCTCAAAGTGGAGTGGGGGAAAATTACCCTGGGGAGAGGGCTGCCCATGAAAGAAAGTGACAAATTTTCTCACCCTTGCCTCTTCCGATGTGGTCTGATCAGTGCTTTGGGGGATTTACAGGCTGGCTTCAGCCACCTCACCAGTATTGGTGCATCCTCGGTTGCTTGTGCGTTGGAATGCCATGAGGGACTTTGTTGAGCAGTGTCCAACTCCCTGGAGAAATGTTGACTCCAGGCCTGGGCCATCAACCTCGTGCCATCCCACCCTCCAAGCCCTCAGTGGATACTGAGTCAGTGTCAGTGTCCCCACAGGACCAGGGAGAACGGAATCTTGGGTTTTTGAGGCTGTCAATCTTCATGGGACTAGAATGAGTCGGTTTTCAATTTCTCATCAGACATTCTTTTTAGCAAGTGCTTACCTTGTGCTGTGCAGTGTATAACCCACCAGCGCTCCCTGTCAGAGTGGAAGGCGGTATTCAAAAATTCAAAAAGAGGGGCTCTGGTCAAAAGGGCACTTCAGTGTTCTCAGTGTCCCCAGAGCACCTCCTCTTGACCAAGTTGAGATGCTCTGAGCCTTGCCCGTGTCCCTGAGCGGCCCAAAGAGTTTGCATCACAGGACTCGCCAAATGTTTGGACGTGCAGTCCCACCCAACCCATGGCTTCATGGAAGAATAGCCTTGCCTTGATTCTGTGAAGTTGACAGCCAGGAAATCCCTGTGCAGCAGTACTTTCCTTGCCATGTGGCTAGCAATGTGCACGCTTCACATTTGTTTGTGGCCTATTTGGGAAGCAGGTGCTCGAACCTTCCTCCCAAGGCACCTCTGAGTTGACTGAAATTTCCCGTCTTGCTGCTAACAAGACAGCATTGGGGATTGTGCTACCAGCCGTTATGCTTTGCAGACCTACTGAATTAGAAGCTGCGCGTGTCGAGCTGCGGTACCCAGCTCCCTGGAGGAATGTATCGCAGGCCCGCTGATGGGGCCAGCACCCCGAAATGTGCTGGTACAGAGTGTGGATTCTGTTTCAGGAGTGGGTCGAATTGCCCCATTTTAAAATCTGACACCGTAACTCCCTTAAGAGAGCAGAACACCTTCTCTTTGTCCTTCAGGCCGCTAATTGTTTCCAAGTACTGCCCTTTCACCCAGGTAACCCAGTCCACTAAGAAGGCTACATTGCATTCCCACCAGGCACTCTGGAGATGCCTGTGCGTGGGTAGTGGACTTTTCAGGAGACTGCAGCAAAAGGTGAGGAATGACGATGTTGGAAGTGTTCCCCACCACTTGATCTATAGGGCTTTGTTGTTTTTCCTTCCTACTTTCCTGGTGTCAACTAGCTCTTTTGTTTAGTGCATGGCTGGCATATGGTCTCCATGAAGGGCTTCGTTTCCTTGGAGACAAGAAAAACTGGATGATTCGTGGCTACAGTCAGGGAACATTGAACCAGATCCCTTAACAGAGTCCTGATCAACATGAGAGAGAAATGCTGAACTGTAATTCAGATTCCCACTGACAGCTTTTCTGGAGACATGAAAAATGGCTGTGCACCTCTGAGGCAAGTTTTGAAACTTGAACTAAGGACTGTCCCCAGAATTCCCTTTAGGCACAGAAATAAAGAGTTTAACTAATTTCTTAAGAAGGTCTGTGTGTTGAGCCTGGGCTGTTTGAAAAAGCCCCCAGATGGGATGAATCCTAGAACAGGCATTTGAAATGTCCTATGGGGAGGTTTGGGGCAGTCGGGGTGAAGGGAATAGGGAGGGAACCATTCAGAAGAGGGTGAGGGCGGTGATACTACCCAATGAACGAAAAGGACGCTACAGAATGTTCCAGGCATGCATGGATGAACGGGTGTATGTATTTTCAACTTTTTCCAACAAAAATTTTCCTTTGTGGAATTGGATCTTAGTGTCCGGTTTGTGTGTGTGGTGTCGTGTGGGGGCGGGACAGACCTAAAGAGCACAGGAATGCAAGCCTTGTAGGTGTCTGAGATGGTCCCCACTGTGTTCAGCGCTCATGTTGAACAACATTCTTGGGATGCAGGGGTGATTCCGCAAACCTCACTGAACATATTAATGCTTCGTGTGTGGCGGTTTCAGAGCTTTACCTTGTAAGAGGGAATTAGGCAGGAAGCTAGTAATGTAGGCCACTCATTTTATCACCTGTTTAGTCAGAGGTGTATCAATTACACACTGCTACACGACAAATGACTCCCAATACAATGGGCTGAAAGCAAGCACGCTTTATTGTCCTCTCTCTCTCTCTCTCTCTCTCTCTCTCTCTCTCTCTCTCTCTCTCTCTCTCTCTCTCTCTCTCTCCCCTTTCTCTTTATTATCTCTTGGTCAGATGGATGGAACCGCTGCCAGAGCCCTTGATCATTTGCATGGGGTCGACCAGGGATGAAACCCGTGTGCAGAGTTCTCTCATGACATGGCTAGCCCTGTGCATAACTCGTATTTGTTTGTGGAGTATATTGGGAAGTAGGTCTTCCTGCCTTCCTCCCAAGGCTACTCTGAATGGACTCAAACTTGTAACCGTATCCTTAGAAAACTTACACAAGGACAGTTGTGCCAGCCAGTACACACTGCCAGCCTACTAATTCAGAATCTCTGGGCTTTGAGCGGCGATGCTCAACTCCCTGGAGAAATGCACACCACCCTCAATGGGGCCACACCCCAAATCTGCCGTCATTGAGCGGATTCTGATTCAGGAGTGGGTAGAAATGCCCCATTTTTATTTCTGAGACTTTAGTTCCCTTAAGAGAGCAGAACACCTCAATTTCCTCCTTCGGGGCGACTGGTTGTTTCCAACTACTGCCGTTGCACACAGGCAACCCAGTTCACTCCAGATTCCTCAACATACCCACCAAGTGCTCCTTCGATGCCTGTGCGTGACTCATTGACTTTTTAGGAATCTGTAGCAATATGAGAGAAATGACTATGTGGGAAATCATCCCCACCGCTTCATCTATAGGTTGTTTTTTTTTTTCCTTCCCACTTTACTGATGTCAAACACCGCTTTTGATCAATGCAGGGATGGCTAATGGATCCCATGAACGAGGGCTTCTTTACTTGGCTACAAGAACTAGATGGTGCGTGGCTACTGTCAGGGAACACAGAATTTGAGCTCTCCGGAAACAATCCTGGTGGACATGGGAGGAATGCTGAACTGAATCCCAGATTCACACGGACAGCTCTTCTGGAGACAGGAAGCATGGCTGTGCTGCTCTGAGGTGAGTTTTGAACATTGAACTCAGAATATCCCTGGAAGTCTTTATATACTGAAACCAGAGTATGACGAGATTCCTAGAAAACGTTGGTGATTTGAGCCTTGGCTGTTGAAAGAGCTTCCCAGATGGGATGATTCCTAGCACAGACACTTGCATGCTTCAATGGGGAGGTTTGGCACAGGGGTGTGGTTATGGGAATAGGGAGGGAACCATTGAGAAGAGGATGAGAGTGGTGGAATGGGTGCTATACAAAAAATATAATGGGTGCTACTCAAAGAGTATAATGGGTGCTACTGGATGGTACAGGGAGGACAGTGTGGACTAGTGTATGCATTTTCCACAACATTTTCCAAAAAAAACTATCCTTTCGGAACTGTATGTTTGTGCCCCCGCCACTCCTTTTGTTTTGGGAAACTCAGCAAAAGCCAGAGCAATGCAAATTTGCGGGAGGTGGAGATGGTCCCTGTTGAGTTTAGGCCTCATGCTTAACACTGTGACTGGGACACGGGGAATTCTGCAAATGTTGTTGAATATACTAATGCTGCAAAAGTGGCAACAGCTGAGCTTTGAATGGCTAGATGTCAGTGCGGCAGAAAGTTAGGTAGGGATGTCATTTCACCCTTGTTTAGTCAGAGGTGTATCAGTTAGCCACTGCTGCTTGACAAATGACCCCCAGTGTTACAGGCTGTAAGTGAACCTGGTTTTTCCCTTTCAGCCCCTTCTCCCCCTTCTCTATATGGTCTCCATGGACAGTTAGAGTATACCTGTTAGAGTCATTGAGGCTTTGCATGGTGTTGACATGGGATTGTCTGCTATCCTATAGGAACTTGTAACGTGGCCCCCGGCAATCAGCAGAACTCCATTATGTCATACTGACCATGATTCGTGATACCTGCAGCCCGGAGGCTCTTAGGATGCTGCTTTCAAGTACTGGCTCCACTGGGAAGGACCTAGCTTATTTTCTTGACAGCAGAATTCTACATTTCAGCAGAAGCTGGGGCCAGCATCCTCGCCAGTGGAATCCTTGCCACACCAGCCTCTTGAGGGAGCACCGACGGAGACTATAGCTCATTTCACAGAGACAACAAAACAGACCTTCAGACCAGCAAGGGTAGAGAGTCAAAGACCGCCAGTCAAGATGTCTTGCGTTGTCCCCATGGCAATGCGTGTGCCGTTTCCTTTGTGCAGTTCTACGTGTTAGCATCCAGTCCTCTGGTCCATTCTAAACCCAAGGGAAGAAGATTGCATACTGCTCTGTCTCTCCAGACCTGGGAATCCCTAGGGGCCATGCCAAGGCTTCCTACCACAAATGTTAAGTAGACCAGTGGTTCTGAGTACAGGGGGTGGGTGAGTGAGTGAGTGAGTGAGTGAGTGAGTGAGTGAGTGAATAATGTGAAGCTGGAGAAAGTGTGGAGGTGAGGCAGACAAGGTCTATGCTGAGAAAAGAGAACCGTGGGCCTTACTGTGCCAGACTTACTGAATCAGGATCTGCATGCTGCATGATATTCTTGGTGGGCATGAACTTGTCTGCTCGGCTTTGACTTGATTGACAACTGCTATGTTGGCAGTTCAAAACAACCAGCCACTTTGTTTGGGAAAATGGCCTCCATGAGGCACCCTGCTCCCATGCAGTCAACCCGTGAGCACTCTCTGTGGGATCAATAGTTTGAAATGAATCAGAATCACCTAGGTGGCAGTGGGTTTATCCCTGATTGGTGGCTCTCAAGTAGGAGTGTAGGAAATGGCCAAGACATACTGATTCAGGCTCTGTATTTTGCTTGCTTTTCCTGGTGGACATGAACATGCCTGATAGACAGTGATGAGGCTGCCAAATGCCGTGTTGGCACTTCAAGCCAACCAGCCGCTCTGGTAGTCGTATCGTCTCCATGCGGCTACTTGCTCCCACGAAAGTTCTAGCTTTGAAAGCTCTATGTGGGATCTATTGGTTGAAATTGGTCAGAATTAGCTAGGGGGGCAGTGGTTTTGTCCCTGTGGCAGGACCCTCAAGAAGGAGTCCAGGAAATGGCCCAACCCTACTGAATCCGGATCAGCATTCTGCAAGGTATTACTAGTGCACATGAAAGAGCCTGCTCTGCATTGATTGTGCGGGCAAAATCCCTGTTGGCAATTTTACCAATGAGCTGTGGTCATGAACGTAAGCTCCTTGAGATTGCATGCTTGAAAGTTCAGGACTTGAACGCTCTATGTGGGAACAATAGCTTGGAATGAGTCAGAACCGACAACCTGTCAACGGCTTTCTCCATATTGCTTGGCTCTCCAGACTGAGAGCAGGAATGGGCCCAGCCCTACTGAATCAGGTTCTGCATTCTCCCTGATTTCCTGGTGTGCATGAACGTCCCTGTTTGGCACTGATGGTCTGCCATGTGCCCGCTTGGGGGTTCAACCAGTGTATCTAGAGTCAGGGAGGTTTGGCCCAAACGGGCTACCAGATCCCATGAATGTCGATCCTTTAAAACAATGGGGAGTCAATAGGGTGAAATGCATAAGAAGGAATTAGGTGGCCTGGGTCTGGCCCTCTTGCCTGGCTCTCAGGATAGTGTGTTCAGTGACCCAGACGTACTGAATGAGGATCTTCGTTTTGCATGATTTTCTGATGTGCATGAATGGACCCAATCTGCATGGATGGGACTGACAACTGCCGTGTTGGCGATGTTAACCAACCAGCCACTGATGTGGAGAGGGTACTCCATGAGTGTCCCTGGTCCCATGAAACTCTAGGCTTGAATACCCTAGAGTAAGAATCAACTAGATGGCAGAGGGTGGTTCCCCTTAACCTGGCTCTCAATGTGGAGTGGATGAAATGGCCCATACATCCTGAATGAGATCTGCCTTCTGTCTGATTTTCTTGCTTCCCACTCATATGCCAGCTTGGTCTTCTTCAGGCTTTCAACTACAGTGGGGCAATTCAGCCCAACCGTGAATATAGTGTCATGAGTGTGGCTCCATGAGGCCAACCCATTCCAGGAAAGTACATCCTTGACAGGCCTTTGTGGGATCAATATTTTCAAATGAGTCAGAATCGACTAAGTACTGTGGGTTTGACCCAGTGGGAGACTCTCTAGATGGAGTTCAGATAACGGTCCAAACTTACTGGTTCAGGATCTGAATTCTGCTTGATTTTCCTGGAGCAAAAAAATGTGCATGCTCGGCATTGATTGGGCTAACAACCGCCATCTTCACAGTTGAAACCAAACAGCCACTCTGGTCGGGAGAGTGGGCTCCATGAATTTCCCTGGTCCCATGAAGGTCTAGCCTTGAATGCTCTTGTGTGGGATCAGTAGATTGAAGTTAGTCTGAATCAACTGAATGGAAGTGCGATGGGTCCTGTTGCTAGTTGTCAAGGCAGAGTTCGGGAAGTGGCTCAGTCCTAGTGTATCAGTGTCTACAAGCTGCTTGGTCCTGAGGAAGGTGCCTGAGCGACTTGGATTAGGCTGCCAACTGCCGCGTTGGCAGTTCAGAGCAACCAGCGAATCGGTAGTCAGGACGGAGCCAATATGAGGCTACCTGCTCCCATGAAAGTAGATCCTAGAAAGCTCTATGTGGTATTAATACTTTGGAATGAGTGAGTATCAACAAGCTATCAGGGCGTTTGGCCCTGTTGTCTGTCTCTGAAGGTGGGCTGGGGGGAAATAACCCCAGGGAGAAGGCTGCCCTAGAATGGCAGGGGCGGAAAAGGTCAGAGCTGACTAATTTTCTCAGCCATGTACCTTCAGATGCGATCTGATCCATGAGTTGGGGGATTTACAGGCTGTGGCTTCAGCCACCTCACCAGTATTGCTGTGTCCTTGCTTCCCTTTACCTTGGAATGCCGTGAGCGACTTTGTTGAGCAGTGTCCAACTCCCTGGAGAAATGCTGACTCCAGGCCTGGGCCAGCAACCTAGTGCCATCCCACTCTTCAGCCCTCAGTGGATACTGAGTCAGTGTCAGTGTCCCCACAGGACCAGGGAGAATGGCATCTTTGGTTTCTGAGGCTGTCAATCTTCATGGGAACAGAATGAGTCGTCTTTCAATTTCTTATCAGGCATTCTTTTCCATGTGCCTGTCTTGGTATGTGCAGTGTATAGCCCACCAGGGCTCCCTGTCAGAGTGATAGGTGGTAATTAAACATTCAAACAGATGGGCTCTGGTCAAATGGACACTTCAGTGTTATGAGTGTCCCCAGATCACCCCCTCTTCACCAAGTTAAGGTGCTCCGTATCTCCACCGTGTCCCTGAGAATCTCAAATGGTTTGCATCAGACAACTTGACAAATGATTGGACGTGCAGACCAATCCAACCCATGGCTTCATGGAAGAATGGCCTGGCCTTGAATCCGTGAATATGACAGCCAGGAAATCCTGTGCAGCAGTTCTGTTCTGAATATGTGCCTAGCAGTGTGCACGGGTCCCATTTATTTGTGGCTATTTGCAAAGTAGGTCCTCATGCCTTCCCCCGCATGGTGTCTCTGAGTGGCCTGAAACTTCCATCCTTTTCATTAGCAACACAGCTCTAGGACTGTTCCACCAGCCTGGACATGCTGCAGGTCAACTGAATCCGTGAAGTGGCGCTGCCAGCTCCCAAGGGAAATGAATACCTGCTCCCTGAATGGTGACAACACCCCCAAATGTGCTGTCACTGAGTGGGTTCTGATCCGGGAGAGGGTAGAGTTCCGCCATTTTATTTCTGAGACTGTATCTCTCTCTCTCTCTCTCTCTCTCTCTCTCTCTCTCTCTCTCTCTCTCTCTCTCTCTCTCACACACACACACACACACACACACACACACACACACACACACACAAATGTGGCTTCTCCCCTGAGTGTATACGTTGGTGTATGGTGAGAACTGACTTTTGTCTACAGCCATACTCACACTCCTTTCACACATGTGCCTTCCCCCCTGTATGTGTCCTCTCATTCCGCATGAGAGTTGCCTTGAGTCTGAAGCCTCATCCACCTTCCTTACACGGGTAGAGTTTCTTACCTGAGAGTATGCATTGGTGTTTGAGAAGAGAGGACTTCTGGGTAAGACCTAGCCCGCACTGCTTGCTCACATGTGGCTTCTCTGAGTGTGTTCTTGGTGTCTTAAGACGGCTGATTTGCAGGTGAATCCCTGTGCACAATGTCAGCATCTACATGGCTGCCCTGAGCGTGTCCTCTGGTGTGTGATGAGAATTGACTTAAGGCTACAGCCTGGCTGAAGCCCCTTTCACAGCACATCCTGTTTCTCATCTGAGTGTCTTCTTTGTTGCCAGAGGAAATAGGATGTCTGGGCAGGACCTTGGCAACACTCACTGTATGAATGTCGACTAAACCTCTCTCAAGGGAGTACAATGCCTCCTCTTTGTCCTTTTGGGTCACAGGTTGTTCCAAGTAATACCCTTGAGCACAGGTAAACCAGTCTGCTACAAGGCTCCTGGATATTCCCAGCGGGACCTGCAGGTGTCCACGCACAGCTTAAGGAGTTTTTACTAGTCTGTGCAACAGGAGAAACATGACTATGAGGGAACTCTTTCCCACCGCTTCATCTACGGGTTTTTTGGGGTCCCCCCACCCCTTGGGACTTCTCTGGTGTCAGACTTCACTTGTGATCAGTGCATGGCTAGCTAATGGACCCCATGGACAAGGGCTTGTTTTACTTGGGGACAAGAAGAACTGGACGGTGTATGGCTACACTCAAGGAACACGGAATCAGAGATCCCCTCACAGAATCCTGATCGACATGAGAGACATACTGAACTGCCTTTCAGAGTCTCATGAACAGCTCTTCTGGAGACAGGAGGAATGGCTTGCACCTCTGAGGTGAGTTTTCCATCTTGATCCAAGGAATATCCTTGTAAGTCTTCTCATAACTGGAACTAGAGTTTACCTAAATTTCTAAAGGAGATCATTGCATTGAGTCTTGGCTGTTTCAAAGAGCCCCCTGTAGGTGCTGAGTCCTGGGACAGCCCCTGAGAAGTTTCTATGCAGAGCTTTTGGGAATGGAGAGGGAATCATTCAGAAGATGCTGAGGGTGGTGAGCCAACTCAAAGAATGTAAAATATGCTACTGAATAGTACAAGAAGGCGTGGGTAACCTGTTGTGTGTTTTCCAACAAAACCTTTTCTTTCAGAAATTGTATCTTAGTGTCCCTTTTGGGAGTGCGCACGGGGGGGGGGGGGGGGTGTGGCACTGACCTAGAGAGAGCAAGAATGGGAGTCCTGGGAGAGGTTGAGATGGCACCCATGGTGTTTAGCCCTCGTGGTTAACGCCGTTCCTAGGACGCCGGGGGCATTCAACAAATATTGCTGATTATATACATGATGTGGAAGTGGCAGCACCTGATCTCTGCCTTGCAGGAGACCATGGGCAGGAAGGTAATTACCTAGGCAAGTCAGTTGACAGTGTTTGGTCAGACGTGTTTCAGTAACCCACTGCTGCACAACAAAGGACTCCCAGAGCAACTGCCTGAAAGTCAGCATGTTCACCCACCACCCACCCCCTCACTCTCTCCCGTTTCTCGATATTGTCTCCTGTACAGGTGGATGGTGCCCCTGGGAGAGGATTTGAGGCTTTGCATGGGGACGACCTTCGATTGCAATCCCCCAGCCCTGATGACACGGTCTCCCGGAATCAGCACACCTTCCTTATGACACACTCGTGGGGACTCCGGCTACCTGTAGCTCAGAGTCTCTTAGGGATGCTGCCTTCGATACTGGCTCCTTGGGGATGGACCCTTATTGTTTGCCTGATGTTGGGCAGGGATTTACATTTCCACAGGAGCTCAGTTCCGCAGCCTCACTAGTCAAATCCTTGCCACGCGAGCCTCTTCAGTGAGCCCCGACGGAGACCGCATCTCCCTTCACAGAGCCAGCACAGCAGAGCTTCTGACCAGCGAGAGTGGAGAATCCAAGTCCGTCAGTCAACGTCTCTTCCAACACAGTCATGCCGAAGGGTGTGCCATCTCCTTTGTGGAGGTCTACCTGTTAGACTCCAGTCCCTGAGCATCCCAAAGGGTGTGCATCAGAGGACCTGACAAAGGATTGGACCTGCAGACCAACCCAGTCCATGGTTTCATGGGAGACAGGCCTGGCCTTTATTCTGAGATGATAACAGCCAGGAAAACACTGTGCAGCAGGTCTTTTCTCAAACCGGGCTAGCGATGTGCACGGCTGATATTTGTTTGTAGCCTATTGGGGAAGTAGGTCGTAGAGACTTCCTCACCGGGTGCGTCTTCCTGGACTGAAACTTCCCATCTTTTCGTTAACAATCCAGCTCGGGTCCGTACTACCAGCTGGGACGCACTGCAGGCCTACTGAAGCAGAAGCATTTGGGGTCGAGGTGCGGTGCCCAACAATGCAGAAATGCCTACTATACCCATTGATGGGTCCAAATCCCCAAATCTGACACTGAGTGGATTCTGACTCAGGAGTGGGTAGAGTTGCCCAATTTTACAACATGAGATTTTAACTCTCTTTAGAGAGCAGAAGGTCTCCTCTTTGTTTGGGGACACTAGTGGTTTCCAAGTACTGCCCTTTCACAGCGGTAAGCCAGTCCACTACGAGTGCTCCATTCCATTCCCTCCAGGCTCTCCGGAGATGGCTGTGCGTGGCTTGGTGACTTTTCAGGAGCCTGCAGCAAAAGGAGAGAAATGATGTTGCGGGAAGTGTACCCCACCACTTGATTCATTGGAGCTTGTTGTGGTTCTTGCTTTTTTTTCTACTTTCCTGGTGTCAACCATCGCTTTTGGTCAGTGCATGGCTGGAAAATGGTCTGCATGAACAAGGCCAGCTTTTTCTTGGAGACAAGAACTGGATGGTGCGTGGCTACTGTCAGGGGAACACGGAATTAGAGGTCACTGGAAAAATCTTTATGGACATGGGAGAAACGTGGAACTGAATCTCAGGTTGATACGGACAATCTCTTCTGGAGACATGAGGCATGGCTGTGCTGCTGTGAGGTGAGTTTTCATCGTTGAACCAAGGATTATCCCCGGATGTTTTTGTATACTGAGAGAAGAGTATAACTAGATTCCTGAAGAAAGTTAATTGTGTTGAGCCTTGGCTGTTTCAAAGAGCCACCTATATGGCATGATTCCTAGGACAGACACTTGAATACTTCAAAGGAGAGGTTTGGCAAGGAGGTGGGAATATGGGAATTGGGAGGGAAACATTCAAAAGAGGGTGTGGGTAGTGATCCAACTCTAAAAAAATTAGAAAGGATGCTGCTGAACGGTGTAGGCTGGACAGCGTGAATTAGTGTATGTATTTTACACAACTTTTTCCAACATAGCCTATCCTTTTGGGAAATGTATCTTAGTGCACGCCACCCCTTTTTTTGAAACTCAGCAACAGAGTGAAGGAATGCAAGCCTTGCTGGAGGTTGAGATGGTCCCAATTGAGTTTAGGCCTCTTGCTTAACACTGGGTCTTGGACTGGGGGCATTTTGAAATGTTGAATATGTTAATGCTGTGGAAGTGGCGACATCTGAGCTTTGAATGGCTAGACGACAATGCAGCAGAAAGTTACGTAGGGAAGTCATTTCAACCTTGCTTAGTCGGAGGTGTATCAGTTAGCCACTACTGCTTGACAAATGACTCCCAGTGCAACAGCCTGTAAGTGAACTTGTCTTTTTCCCCTTTCTGTCCCTCTCCCGCTTCCCTAAATGTTCTCCATGGACAGATGGATGGCAACACTCTTAGACTCGTTGAGGCATTGCATGGGCTGGACTTGGGATTGTTTGCAGTCTTCCAGGGCCTTATAACATGGCCGCCTGGAATCAGCACACCTTCATTTTCTGACACTGACCATGACTCGGGAAGCCTGCAGCCCTGTGTTTTTTAAGGATGCTGCTTTCAAGTACTGGCTCCAGTGGAATGGACCGAAACGTATTTGCCGGACGGTTGGCATGATTGTACATTTCAGCAGGAGCTGGGACCAACAGCGTCCCTAGTGGAAGCCTTGCCACGTAAGCTTCTTCATCGAGCAACACATTAGACTGCAGCTCATTCACAGAGCTAACAAAGCAGACCTTCCGACCTGCAAGAGTGGATTCTCAACGGCTGCCGCTCAAAAGTTTACTCCAACCAAACCATGGCAATGGGTGTGTCGTCTCCCTTTTGGAGTTCTACTTGTTAGGACGCAGTCATCTGGTGCAGTCTAAACCCGAGGGCAGAGCATAGCAGACAGCTGTGAGTCTCCAGACCTGGGAATCCCTGGGGGCCATGGCCAAGGTTTCTTACCACAATTGTTAAGTTACCAGTGATTCTGAGTGGAGGGGTAGGTGAATAATGGAGTGAATGAGTGATTGAAGAAGATGAAGGTTTACAAGTAGTGTGGCAGTGAGGCAGAGAGGGTCCTTGCTTGAAAAGAGAATCCTGAGCCCCTACTGTCCCAGACCTCCTGATTCAGGATCCACATTTTGCATGGTATTTTGGCGGGCATGAATTCGCCTGCCCTGCTTTGACTGGGCTGACAACTGCCATGTTGGCAGTTCAGAACAACCAGCCATTTAGGTGGGGAGAGTGGGCTCCATGAGGCACTCTGTTACCATGAAGTGTATCCATGAAAGTTCCATGTGGGATCAACAGTTTAAAATGAGTCCCAAACACCTAGTTGCCTGTGGGTTTGTCCCTGGTGGTTGGTTCTGAAGTAGGGATGTGGGAAATGGTCAAGATGTACTGATTGAGGACCTGCATTTTTCACGATTCTCCTGATGGACAGGAAAATGCCTCCTCACCAGTGATTAGGCTGTGAACTGCCGTGTGGGCAATTCAGGCCAACCAGCCGCTCAGGTAGCGTTGATGGTCTCCATGCAACTACTTGCTCCATGGTGCTCTATGTGTGATCCATTGGTTGAAATGGGTCAGAATTACCTCAGTGGCAGTGGTTTTGTCCCTGTGGCAGGATTCTCAAGAAGGAGTCCTGGAAATGGGCCACTCCTACTGAATTAGGATCTGCATTCTGCATGGTGTTACTGGTGCACGTGAAAATGCCTGCTCCACATTCATTGGGCTGTCGAAAGCCCGGTTGGCAAATTTACCAATGAGTGTCTCCAGTCAGGAAAGCAGGCTCCATGAGTCTGCTTGCTTCAATGGTCTAGACTTGAATACCCTATGTGGGATCAATAGCTTGGAATGAGTCAGAACCAACAACCTGTCAATGGTTTTGTCTATGTTGCTTGGCTCTCCAGACTGAGTGCAGGAAAGGGCCCAGCCCTACTGAATCAGGTTCTGCCTTCTCCCTGATTTCCAAGGGTGCATGAACGTCCCTGTTGGGCACTGATGGTCTGCCATGTGCCCTGTTGGGAGTTGAAAGCACTCAGCAAATCTAAATTAGGGGAGGTTGGGCTCAAAGATGCTACCTGATCCCATGAATGTCGGTCCTTTAAAACTGTGTGGAATCAATAGCGTGAAATACATAAGAAACTAGGTGGCCTGGGTTTGTCCCTTTTGCCTTGCTCTCGGGGTAGTGCGTGCAGTGACCCAGACGTACTGAATGAGGATCTTTGATCTGCATGCTTTTCCTGAATTGCATTAATGGACCCAATCTGCATGGGTGGGACTGTTGGCGGTGGTAACCAACCAGCCACTCTGATCTGGAGAGGGGACTCCATGAGTGTCCCTGGTCCCATGGAAGTCTAGGCTTGAATACCCTTTATGGAATCAATAGTTTGACCTGAGTCAGAATCAACTAGATGGCAGAGGGTTATTCCCCTTAACCTGGCTCTCAATGTGGAGTGGACAAAATGGCCCATACCTGCTGAATGAGATCTGCCTTCTGTCTGATTTTCTAGCTTCCCACTCACATGCCAGCTTGGTCTTCGTTGGGCTTTCAACTGCAGTGGGGCAGTTCAGCCCAAGCGTGAATATAGTGTCATGAGGGTGTCTACATGAGGCCAACCCATTCCAGGAAAGTACATCCTTGACAGGCCATTGTGGGATCATTATTTTGAAATGAGTCAGAATCGACTAAGTGCTGTGGGTTTGGACCAGTGGGAGACTCCATAGATGGAGTTCAGATAACGGTCCAAACTTACTGGTTCAGGATCTGCATTCTGCTTGATTTTCCTGGAGCACGCAGATGTGCCTGCTCGGCATTGATTGGGCTAACAACTACCATCTTGATAGTTGAAACGAAACAGCCACTCTGGTCGGGAGAGTGGGCTCCATGAGTTTTCCTGGTCCCATGAAGGTCCAGCCTTGAATCCTCTTATGTGGGATCAGTAGGTTGAAGTCAGTCAGAATCAACTGGATGGCAGTGCGATGGGTCCTGTTGCTGGTTCTCAAGGCAGAGTGCGGGAAGTGAATCAGGTCTAGTGTATCAGTATCTACAGGCTGCTTGGTCCTGAGGAATATGCCTGAGCGACTTTGATTAGGCTGCCAACTGCCACGTTGGCAGTTCAGAGCAACCAGCGAATATATTCAGCATGGAGCCACCATGAGGCTACCTGCTCCCATGAAGGTAGATCCTAACAAGCTCTATGTGCGATTAATACGATGGAATGAGTGAGTGTCAACAAGCTGTCAGTGGAATTGGCAGTGTTGTCTGCTTCTCCAAGTGGAGTGGGGGAAATCGCCCTTGGGAGAAGGCTGCCGACCAAGTAAAGTGAATGCAGGGGAGGAAGAGCTCAGAGCTGACTAATTTTCTCAGCCATGACTCTTCGATGTCGTCTCATCAGTGCTTTGGGAGGTTTACAGGCTGTGGCTTCAGCTACCTCACTAGTATTGCTGCGTCCTTGGTTCCCTGTGCATTGGAATGCCGGGATGGACTTTGTTGAGCAGTGCCCAACTCCCTGGAGAAATGTTGACTCTAGGCCTGGGCCATCAACCTGCTGCCATCGTACCCCTCAAAGCTCTCAGTGGATACTGAGTGAGTGTCAGGGTCCCCACTAGACCAGGGAGAACAGCATCTTGGTTTTCTGAGGCTGTCAATCTTCATGGGAGAAGAATGAGTCATCTTTCAGTTTTTCATCAGACATTCTTTCCCAAGTGCCTACCTTGTGATGTGCAGTTTATAACTCACTAGGGCTCCCTTTCAGAGTGGAAGGCAGTATCTAAAAATTCAGAAAGATGGGCTCTTCAGTGTTCTCATTGTCCCCAGAACACCGCCTCTTCACCAAGTTAAGGTGCTCTGTGCCTTGCCCATGTCCCTGAGGGGCCCAAATTTTTTGCACCAGAGGCCTTGCCAAATGATTGGACATGCAGTCCCACCTGACCGGTGGTTTCATGCAAGAACGGTCTGGCCTTTGTTCTGTGAAGGTGACAGTCAGGAAATCCTTGTGCAGCAGCTCGTTTCTCGCACGTGGCTAGCAATGTGCATGTTTGACAGTTGTACGTGGCCCATTTGCGGAGTAGGTCCCCACTCCTTCCTCCCAGGGCACCTCTGAGAGGACTGACACTTCCCATCTTTCTGTTAACAAGCCAGCACGGGGATTGTGTTCCCACCCGCGATTCACTGCAGGCCTATCCAATCAGAAGCCTTGGGTGTCGAGCTGCGGTGTCCAGCTCCCCGGAGAAATGCATTCCAGCCCCAATGATGGGCCCAAATCCCCAAATCTGTCACTCAGTGGATTCTGATTCAGAGGTGAGTAGAGTTGCCCCATTTTAAAATATGAGATTTTAACTCTGTGAAGAGAGCAGATGGCCTCTTTGTTTCGGGGCCACTAGTTCTTTCCAAGAACAGCCTTTTCACCCAGGTAACACAATTCGCAATGCAAGCTCGATTGCATTCACGCCAGACACTCTGGGGATGCCTGCGTGTGTAGCCATCTCCGGCTTGGGGGCTTTTCACGAGTCTGCAGCAAAAGGAGAGAAACGATGATGTGGGAAGTGTTCCCCAACACTTAATCTATTGGAGCTTCTTGTTGTGGGTGTTGTTTTTGCTTCCACGTTCCTGGTGTCGACCATTGCTTTTGGTCAGTGCGTTGATGGAAAATGGTCTCCATGAAGAAGGACTTCTTTTACTTGGAGACAAGAACTGGATGACGCATGGCTACAGTCAAGGAACACAGAATCAGAGATCCCTTCACAGAATCCAGATGGACATGAGAGACCAATGCTGAACTAAAGTTAAGATTCTCATGGAGAGTTTTTCTGGAGACATGAAGATAGTTGTGAACCTATGAGGTAAGTTTTGAACCTTGAACCAAGGAATGTCCCCAAAAGACTCCTTAGACATTTAAACAAGAGTTTAACTACTTTCTCAAGAAGGCCTTGTTGAGCCTGGGCTGTTTGAAAGAGCCCCCATATGGGGGTGAATCTTAGAACAGCCACTTGAAAGGTTCTATGGGGAGGTTTGGGGGCAGTTGGGGTGATGGGAACAGGGAGGGAACCATTCAGAAGAGGGTGAGGGCAGTGACACAACCCAAAGAATGAAAAGGATGCTACACAGTGTTCCAGGCATGCATGGGTAAAGGGGTGCATGTAGTTTCCACAACCTTTTCCAACAAAACATTTCCTTTGGGCAATTTTATCTTTGTGTCCCTTTTGTGTTTGGGGGGCGGGGGTGGTTCCGACCTAAAGAGCACAGGAATGCAAGCCTTGTAGTTGCTTGCGATGGTCCCCACTGCATTTAGTCCTCATGCTCAACACCATTCTTGGGATGCAGGGGGGATGCAGCAAACCTTACTGAATATATTAATGCTTTGTGAGTGGCGATATCGGAGCTTTACCAAGTAAAAGACATTGGGCAGGAAGTGAGTTATGTAGGCAGACCATTTTATCACGTGTTTAGTCAGAGATGTGTCAATTCCACACTGCTGCACGACAAATGACCCCCAATACAACAGACTGAAAGCAAGCATGCTGTAGCGCCCTCTCCCTCTCTCCCCTTTCTGTATTTTTTATGGACAGATGGATGGTGCGTCTGCTAGGACCATTGAAGTGTTACATGCGGTCGACCAGGGATGAAAACCGTGTGCAGAGTTCTGTTTCTATGACGTGGCCAGTTGTTTTTTTAAACCTTCCCCCTTTCCTGATGTCAAACACTGATTTTGATCTATGAAAGAGTGGCAAATAGCCCCAATGGGCAATGGTTTCTTTCACTTGGAGACAAGAACTGGATGGTGCGTGGCGACTGTCAGGGAACACAGAATTTGAGCTCTCCAGAAACAATCCTGATGGACATGGGAGAAATGCTGAACTGAATCCTACCTTCACACGGACAGCTCTTCTGGATACAGGAAGCATGGCTGTGCCGCTCTGAGGTGAGTTTTCAACATTGAACTCGGAATATCTATGGAAATCTCTATAGACTGAAACCAGAGTATAACCAGATTCCTAGAGAAAGTTGCTGTCTTGAGCCTCAGCTGTTTGAAAGAGCCTCCTAGATGGGAGGATTTCTAGGACAGACGCATGAATGCTTCCCTGGGGAGGTTTGGCAGGGAGGTGGGCTTATGGGTATCAAGAGGGAATCATTCAGAAGACAGTGTGGGTAGTGACCCAACTCAAATGGACACAGACAACGCTACTGAACGGTGTAGGCTGGACAGGGTGAATTAGTGTACGTATTTTACCCATCTTTTTCCAACATAACCTATCCTTTTGGGAAATGTATGTTAGTACACGCCACTCCTTTTTTTTGGAAACTCAGCAACAGAGCACAGGAATGCAAGCCTTGTGGGAGGTTGATATGGTCCCAATTGAGTTTACGCCTCATGCTTAACAATGTGTCTTGGGCTCAGGCATTTTGCAAAAGTTGAATATGTTAATGCTGTGGAAGTGGCGACATCTGAGGTTTGAATGGAAAGAGGACAATGAAGCAGAAAGTTATGTAGGGAAGTCATTTCCCCCTTGCTTAGTCAGAGGTGTATCAGTTAGCCACTACTGCATCACAAATAACCCCAGTTCAACAGCCTGTAAGTGAGCCTGGTTTTTCCCCTTTCTGTCCCTCTCCCCCTTCTCTAAATATTCTCCGTGGACAGATGGATGGCAGCACTCTTAGACTCGTTGAGGATTTGCATGGGCTCGATCTTGGATTTTTTGCAGTCTTCCAGGGCCCTATAACATGGCCGCCTGCAATCAGCACACCTTCATTATCTACCGCTGACCATGACTCAGGAAACCTGCAGCCCCGAGGATCTAAAGGATGCTGCTTTCAAGTACTGGCTCCAGTGGGAAGGACCGGAGCTTATTTGCCTGATGGTTGACAGGACTACATTTCAGCAGAAGCTGGGAACAGCAGCCTCCCTAGTGGAATCTTAGCCACGTAAGCTTCTTCAACGAACACCACAGTAGATTGTAGCTCATTTCACAGAGCTAACAAATCAGGCCTTCTATCCAGCAAGAGAAGAGCGTCAAAGACGGCCAGCCAAAGTTTCTGCCAATGTAACCATGCCAAATGGTGTGTCTCTCCTTTGTGGAGTGCTATGTGTTAGAATCCAGTCATCTGGTGCAGTCTAAACCCAAGGACAGGGGATTGCATACTGCTGTGAGTCTCAGGACCCGGGAATCCCTGGACGGCATGGCCAAGGTTTCCAACCACAAATGTTAGGTAGACCAGTGGTTCTGAGTAGAGGGATGGTTGAATGAGTGAGTGAGTGAGTGAGTGAGTGAGTGAGTAAGTGAGTAAGATGAAGCTGGACAAGCAGTGTGAGGGCGAGGCAGACAAGGTTCATGCTTGGAAAAGAGAACCGTGGGTCCTACTTTCCATGACCTACTGTTTCAGGGACTGCATTCTGCATGATATTCTGGCGGGCATGAATTCACCTGCCCTGCTTTGACTGGGCTGACAACTGCCATGTTGGCAGTTCAGAACAACCAGCCATTTAGGTGGGGAGAGTGTGTTCCATGAGGCACCCTGCTCCCATGAAGTGTATCCATGAAAGTTCCATGTGGGATCAACAGTTTAAAATGAATCCCAAACACCTAGTTGCCTGTGGGTTTGTCCCTGGTGGTTGGCTCTGAGTGGGAGTGTGGGAAATGGTCAAGATGTACTGATTGAGGACCTGCATTTTGCACGATTCTCCTGACGGACAAGGACATGCCTCCTCACCTGTGATTAGGCTGCTAACTGCCCTGTTGTCAGTTCAAGCGAACCAGCCGCTCTGGTAGCGTTGATGGTCTCCATGCAGCTACTTCCTCCATGGAAGCTCTATGTGTGATCCATTGGTTGAAATGGCTCAGAGTTACCTAGGTGGCGGTGGTTTTGTCCCTGTGGTAGGACTCTCAAGGAGTCTGGGAAATGGCCCACGCTTAATTAATCAGATTCTACATTCTGCATGGTATTACTTGGTGCACATGGAAGAGCCTGCTCTCCATTGATTGGCTGGCCAAAAGCTCTGTTGGCAATTTTACCAGTGAGCGTCTCTAGCCAGGAAAGAAGGCTCCTTGAGTGTGCTTGCTTCAAAGCTCTAGACTTGAATGCTCTATGTGGGATCAATAGGTGTGAATGAGTCAAAACCAACAACCTGTCAATGGCTTTGTCCCTATTGCTAGGCTCTCCAGACGGCGTCCGGGAAAGGGCCCAGCCCTACTGAATCAGGTTCTGTATTCTCCATGATTTCCTGGTGCGCATGAACGTCTCTGTTCGGCACTCATGGTGTGCCATGTGCGCTGTTGGGAGTTGAAAGCACTCGGCGAATCTAAAGTCGGAGAGGTTGGGCTCAAAGAGGCTACCTGATCCCATGGATGTTGACCCTTTGAAAACTATGTGGGATCAATACGGTGAATGTGTCAGAAACTAGGTGGCCTGGGTTTGCCCCTCTTGACTTGCACTCAGGAGGTAGTGCGTTCTGTGACCCAGAGATGTACTCAATGAGGAACTTCTTTCTGCGTGATTCTCCTGATGTGCATGAATGGACCCAATCTCAATGGATGGGCCTCAAAACCACCGTGCTGGCGGTGGTAACCAACCAGCCACTCTGATCTGGAGAGGGGACTCCATGAGTGTCCGTGGTCCCATGAAAGTCTAGGCTTGAATACCCTTTGTGGAATCAATAGTTTGGCCCCAGTCAGAATCAAATTGATGGCAGAGGGTTATTCCCTTTGTCCTGGCTCTCAAGATGGAGTGGACAAAATGGCCCATACCTCCTGAATGAGATCTGCCTCCTGTCTGATTTTCTAGCTTCCCACTCACCTGCCAGCTTGGTCTTCTTTGGGCTTTCAACTGCAGTGTTGGCAGTTCAGCCCATCCGTGAATATAGTGTCGTGAGGGTGTCTCCATGAGGCTCCCCCATCCCAGGAAAGTAGATCGTTGACAGCTTTTTGTAGAATCAAGATTTTGAAATGAGTCAGAATCGACTAAGTGGCTGTGGGTTTGCCCTTGATATAAACTCTCCAGATGGGAGCGCACATAATGGTCCGAACTTACTGGTTCAGGATCTGCATTCTGCTTGCTTTTCCTGGAGCAGACGAATGTGCCTGCTTGACATTGATTGGGCTCACATCTGCAATCTTGACAGTTGAAACAAACCCAACACTCTGGTCATGAGAGTGGGCTCCATGAATTTCCCTGGTCCCATGAAGGTCTGGCCTTGAATGCCCTCATGTGGCACAGTAGGGTGAAGTGAGTCAGAATCAACTAGATGGAATTATTGTTGGTTCTCAAGACAGAGTGAGGGATATGGGTCAGACCTAGTGTATCAGGATCTACAAGTAGATTGGTCCTCAGGAACGTGCCTGCTCAACTTGGATTAGGCTGCCAACTGCTGTGTTGGCAGTTCAGACCAACCAGCGAATCTGGAGTCAGGACGGTGCCACCATGAGGCTACCTGCTCCCGTGAAGCTAGATCCTAGAAAGGTCTATGTGGCATTAACACATTGAAATGAGTATCAACAAGCTGTCAGGGAGTTTGGCCCCACTGTCTGTCTGTCAAGTTGGAGTGGGGGGAAATCGCCCCAGGCAGAAGGCTGCCCATGGGAGAAACTGAATCCAGGGGAGGAAGAGCTCAGTGCTGGCTAATTTTCTCACCCATGCCTATTCAGATGTGTTCTGATCCGTGCTTTGGGGGATTTACAGGCTGTGGCTTCAGCCACCTCACCAGTATTGGTGTGCCCATGGTTCCCTGTGCGTTGGAATGCCGTGAGGGACTTTGTTGAGCAGTGGCCAACGCCCTGCGTAAACGTTGACTCTAGGCCTGGGCCATCAACCTCGTGCCATCCCACCCGTCCAAGCCCTCAGTGGATACTGAGTCAGTGTCAGTGTTCCCACAGGCCCAGGGAGAATGGCATCTTGGGTTTCTGAGGCTGTCAGTCTTCATGGGAGCAGAATGAGTCCTCTTTCAATTTCTCATCAGACATTCTTTTCCAAGTGCCTGCCTTGTGATGTGCAGTGTATTACCCACCAGGGCTTCTTGCCAGAGTGGAAGGTGGTTTTTTTTAAATTCAAAAAGATGGGCTCTTGTCTAAGGGACACTTTAGTGTTCTTCAGTGTCCTCAGAGTACATCCTCTTCAAGTTAAGATGCTCTTGCGTCTCCTGTGTCCCTAACCCATTCCAAAGGATTGGCACCAGAGGCCTCGCCAAATGATTATAGACGTGCAGTCCCACCCGACCCATGGCTTCATGGAAGAATGGCCTGGCCTTTTATCTGTGAAGGTGACAGCCAAGGAATTCTGTGAAGCAGTTCGTCTCTCACCACTTGGCTGGCAATGTGCCTGGTTGACATTTGTTAGTGGCCTATTTTGGAACTCGGTCCTCACGCCTTCCTACCAAGGCACCTCTCAGTTGACTGAAACTTCCCTTCTTTCTGTTAACAAGCCAGCACGGGGACTGTGCTCCCACCCGGGGTGCCCTGCAGGCCTATCTGATCAGAAGCTTTGGGTGTTGACCTGCAGTGTCCAGCTCCCCAGAGAAATGCATTCTAAGCCGGCGGATGGAGCCCAACCCCCAAATCTGACACTGAGTGGATTCTGATTCAGGAGTGGGTATACCGAGTTGCCCCATTTTACAACATGAGACTTTAATTCTCTTTAGAGAGCAGAAGGCCTCCTCTTTGTTTTGGGGACACTAGCTGTTTCCAAGTACTGCCCTTTCACAGCGGTAACCCAGTCCGCTACGAGTGCTCCATTCCATTCCCTCCAGGCTCTCCGGAGATGGCTGTGCGTGGCTTGGTGACTTTTCAGGAGCCTGCAGCAAAAGGAGAGAGATGACGACATGGGAAGTGTACCCCACCACTTGATTCATTGGAGCTTGTGGTTCTTGATTTTCTTTCTACTTTCCTGGTGTCAACCATCGCTTTTGGTCAGTGCATGGCTGGAAAATGGTCTGCATGAACAAGGGCAGCTTTTTCTTGGAGACAAGGACTGGATGGTGCGTGGCTACAGTCAGGGAACGCTGAATCAGAGAGCCATTCACGGAATCCTGGTCGACATGAAAGAGAAAAGCAGAACTGAAGTTCAGATCCTGATGGAGAGTTTTTATGGAGACATGACGATGGTCGTGCACCTCTGAGGTAAGTTTTCAAAGAATGTCCCCGAAAGTCTCTTTAGACATTGAAATAAGAGTTTAACTAATTTCTAAAGAAGGTCTGTGTGTTGAGCCTGGGCTGTTTGAAAGAGCCCCCAGATGGGATGAATCCTAGAACAGGCATTTGAAATGTCCTATGGGGAGGTTTGGGGGCAGTCGGGGTGAAGGGAATAGGGAGGGAACCATTCAGAAGAGGGTGAGGGCGGTGATACTACCCAAAGAATGAAAAGGACGCTACAGAGCGTTCCAGGCAAGCATGGGTGAACGGGTGCATGTATTTTCGACAAATTTTTCCAACAAAACATTTCTTTTGGGCAATTGTGTCTTAGTTATCTTTTTTGTGTGTGTGGTGTCGTGTGGGGTGAGGGACAGACCTAAAGAGCACAGGAATGCAAGCCTTGTGGGAATCTGAGATCTGGTCCCCACTGTGTTCAGTCCTCATGTTCAACAACATTCTTGGGATGCAGGAGGGATTCAGCAAACCATATTGAACATATTAATGCTTCATGTGTGGCGGTTTCAGAGCTTTACCGCACAAGAGGGAATTTGGCAGGAAGCTAGTTATGTAGTCCAATCATATTATCACGTGTTTAGTCAGAGGTTATCAATTATTAACTGCTGCATGACAAATGACTCCCAATACAACAGCCTGAAAGCAAGCATGCTTTATTGCCCTCTCTCTCTCTCTCTCTATCTCTCCACTTTCTCTCTATTACCTCTTGGTCAGATGGACGGAACCGCTGACAGAGCCCTTGATGATTTGCATGGGGTCGACCAGAGATGAAAACCGTGTGCAGAGTCCTGTTTTTACGACGTGCCCAGTCCTGTGCATAGTTTGTATTTGTTCGTGCGGTATTTGTCAAGTAGGACTACTTGTCTTCCTTCCAAGGAATCCGTGAGTGGACTCAAACTTCTAATCTTATCATTAGCAAACGTGCACAAGGACAGTTGTACCAGCCAGCACACCCTTCAATCCTACTCCATCAGAAATTTTGGGCATTGGGCAGAGGTGCCCACCTCCCTGGAAAAAAGCACACCACCCTCAATGGGACCAAACTCCCAAATTTGCTGTCAGTGAGTGGATTGTGATGCAGGCGTGGGTAGAATTGCCCCATTTTTTATTTCTGAGACTTTAACTCCTTTAAGGGAACGGAGCTCCTCATCTTCTTCATTCAGGTCTGCTTCTTGTTTCCAAGTACAGTCCTTGCACCCAGTCAACATTCCCTCAACATTGCCACCAAGAGATCCAGTGATGACTGTTGAGTCGCTTAGGGACATTTTTTGTACCTGTATCAAACGGGAGAAATGACGACATGGGAAATCATCCCCACCGCTTCATCTATACGTTGTGATGTGCACTGTATTACCCACCAGGCCCCCCTGTCAGAGTGGAAGGTGGTATTTAAAAATTCAAAAAGATGGGCTCTGGTCAAACGGACACTTCAGTGTTCTCAGTGGCCCCAGACACCTCCTCTTCACCAAGTTAAGGTGTTCTGTATCACGGCCGTGTCCCTAACGGCCCAAACTGTTTGCATTAGAGGAATTGACAAATGATTGGACATGCATAACCACCCGCCCCATGGCTTCATGGAAGAATAACCTGGCTTTGATTGCGTGAAGATGACAGCCAGGAAATCCTGTACAGCAGTTCTGTTTTGGACACGTGCCTAGCAGTGTGCACGGGTCCCATTTATTTGTGGCTATTTGGGAAGTAGGTCCTCATGCCTTCTCCCCATGTTTTCTCCTAGTGGACTGAAACTTCCAACCTTTTCATTAGCAACCCAGCTCTAGGACTGTTCTACAAACCTGGACAGGATGCAGGCCACCTGAATCCATGAAGCGGCGCTGCCAGCTCCCAAGAGAAATGAATACCTGCTCCCTCAATGGTGACAACACCCCCAAATGTACTGTCTCTGATTCGGGAGAGGGTCGAGTTGCCCCATTTTATTTCAGAGATTTTCTCTCTCTCTCTCTCTCTCTCTCTCTCTCTCTCTCACGCACGCACGCACGCACGCACACACACACACACACACACACACACAAATGTTGCTTCTCTCCTGAGTGTATACTTTGGTGTATGGTGAGGATTGACTTTTGTCTACAGCCATACTCACACTCCTTGCACACATGTGCATTCTCCCCTGTACGTGTCCTCTCATTCCCCATGAGAGTTACCTGGAGCCTGAAGCATCACCCACCTTCCTTACACAGGCAGGGTTTCTTTCTTACCTGAGAGTTTGCATTGGTGTTTGAGAAAAGAGGACTTCTGGGTAAGACCTTGCCCGCACTGCTTGCTCACATGTGGCTTCTCCTCTGAGTGTGTCCTCTGGTGTCTTAAGACGGCGAATTTGCAGGTAAATCCCTGTGCACGCTGTCAGCATCCACATGGCTGCCCTGAGCATGTCCTCTGGTGTGTGATGAGAATTGACTTAAGGCTACAGCCTGGTTGAAGCCTCTTTCACAGCACATCCTGTTTCTCATCTGAGTGTCTTCTTTGTTGCCAAGGAAATAGGATTTCTGGGCAGGGCCTTGGCAACCCTCACTGTATAAATGTCGACTGCACCTCTCTCAAGGGAGTGCAAAGCCTCGTCTTTGCCCTTGCACACAGGTAACCCAGTCAACTACTAAGGCTCCTCTACATTCCCAGCGGGAACTGCAGGTGCCTGTGCACACCTTAAGGACTTCTCACGAATCTGTTGCAAAAGGAGAAACATGACTACGAGGGAACTCTTTCCCACCGTTTCATCTACGGGTATTTTGGGGTCCCCCCTCCCCTTGCAACTTCTCTGGTGTCAGACATCACTTGTGATCAGTGCATGGCTGGCTAATGGACCCCATGAACAAGGGCTTGGGTTAGGCCCTCTTGCCTGGCTCTCAGGAGGTAGTGCGTGAAGTTGCCCACACGTACTGAATGAGGATCCTCTTGCGTGATGTCCCTGGTGTGCAAGAACAGACTCGATCTGCATCGATTGGACTGACAAATACTGTGATTGCGGAGGAAACAATCCACGCATTCTGGTCGTTCGAGTGGGCTCCGTGAGGGCCCCTGCTCTCATGATGGTCTTGCCTCGAAAGTTCTCTGTGAGAACAATAACTCAAAATGAGTCAGAATTGATTAGGTGACAGTGGGTTTGGCCCTTTTGCTTGGCTCTCAAGGTGGCGTGTGTGAAATGACCCAGGCCTCCTGAATGAAGATCTGCATTCAGTCAGATTTTCGTGATTCTGACCAACATGCCAGGTTGACATTGAGTGGGGTTGACACTGCAGTGTTGGCAGTTCAGCCCAACCATTGAATCTGGAGTGTGGTGCCTGGCTCCATGAGGCTCCTGATCCTAAGAAGTTAGCTCCTTGTGGGATCAATGTGTTCACATGAGTCAGAATCGATGCAGGCACTGGGTTTTTCACTGTTGTAGACTCAGTACGGAGTGTGGGAAATGGCCCCGACCTACTGATTCTGCATGATTGCCCTGGTGCAAATGAATGTGCCTGCTCGGCATTGATTGGACTGACAACTGCCCTGTTGACAGTTGCAACCAACCATGCACTCTGGCCAGGAGAGTGGGCTCCATGGTTTTCCCTGTTCCCATCAAGGTAGCCTTGAAAAAGTTATGTGGGATCAGTAGGTGGAAATGAGTCAGAATCAACTAGGTGGCAGTGCGCTTGTCCCTGTTGCTTAGCTCTCAAGTAGGAGTGATGGAAATGGCCCAGAGGTACTGAATCAGGATCTGTACTAAGGGTAAACCACCGGCCGCTCCTGATGGGAGATGGGCTCCATGCTGCTACTTGCTCCCATGAAAGTCTAGCCTTGAAAGCTCTGTGTGGGATCAATAGGTTTAAGTCAGTGAGATTCAACTGGGTGGCCGTGCGTTTGGCCCTGGTGCTGGACCTCAAGACCAAGTGTGGGAAATGGCCCAGATCTAGTGTATCAGGATCTACTTTCTGCATGATTTTCCTGGTCTGCAGAAACGTGTCTGCTCAACATTGATTAGGCTGCCCACTGCCATGTTGGCAGTTCAAAGGATCAGCCAGTCTGGTCAGAGAGTAGGCTCCATGTTGCTACTTGGTCCCATGAAGGTCTATCCTTTAAAGATCTATGTGGGGTCAATAGTTTGAATTGAGTCAGCATCAAGGTTGTGTGGGGGAAAGGGCCCAAAGTTGCTGAACCAGGATCTTCATTCTGCATGAATCCCCTGGTGCTCATGAACATGTGTGGTCAGCATTGATTGGTTTGCCACGTACCGTGTTGGGGTTCAAATTAACCTTCCATTCTGGTCGGTAGTGTGGGCTCCGTGAAGATCCCTGCTCCCATGCTGGTCCAGCCTTGAAAGTTGTATATGGGAACAATAATTTTTAATGAGTCAGAAATAATTAGGTGGCGGTGTGTTTGACTCTTTCGCCTGGCTCTCAAGGTGAAGTGGGAGAAATGGCCCAGAACTAATGAATGAGGATCTGCATTCTGTGAGATCTTGGGGTTCCCATCAACCTACCTGCTTGGCATTGATTGGCTTCCGCCTGCTGTGTTGGCAGTTCAGAACAACCAGTGAATCTGTAGTCAGGAATCTGTCTCCATGAGGCTAACTGCTCCCATGAAAGTAGATCCTTGAAAACTCTGTGAGGGATCAACATGTTGAAATGAGTAAGACTCAACAAGCTGTCGGGGCATTTGGCCCCATTGTCTGCCTCTCAAGGTGGAGTGGGGGGAAAACACCCTGGGACAAGGCTGCCGACGAAAGAAGTGAATGTAGTGGAGGGAGGGCTCAGAGCTGACTAATTTTCTCACCCATGCCTCTTCAGATGTCTGATCAGTGCGTTGGAAGGTTTACAGGCTGTGGCTTCAGCCACCTCACCAGTATTTGTTCGACCTTGGTTCGCTGTGCATTGGAATGCCGTGAGGGACTTTGTTGAGCGGTGTCCAACTCCCAGGAGAAATGTTGACTCTAGGTCTGGGCCATCAACCTAGTGACATCCCACCCGTCGAAGGCCTCAGTGGATACTGAGTCAGTGTCAGTGTTCCCACAGGACCAGGGAGAACGGCATCTTGGGTTTCTGAGGCTGTCAGTCTTCATGGGAGTAGAATGAGTCTTCTTTCAATTTCTCATCAGACATTCGTTTGAGTAAGTGCCTACCTTGTGCTGTGCAGTGCATAACCCACCAGGGCTTCTGTCAGAGTGGAAGGTGGTATTTAATAATTCAAAAAGATGGGCTCTGGTCAAAGGGACACTTCAGTGTTCTCAGCGTCCCCACAGGACCTCCTCCTCTCCAAGTTAAGATGCTCTGTGCCTCACCCGTGTCCCTGAGCTGTCCAAAGCTTTTGTACCAGAGCACTTGTCAATCAGTGGACATGAAGCCCCCCCCCCCCCAACAAATGGCTTCATGGAAGAATGGCCTGGAATTTATTCTGTGACGATGACAGCCAGCAAAACCTGTGCTGCAGTTCTTTTCTCGCCACGTGGCTAGCATTGTGCACGGCCGACATTTGTTTCTGACCTATTTGGGAAGTAGGTCCTCACGCCTTCCTCCCAAGGCACCTCTGCGTGGACTGAACCTTTCAATCTTTTCGTTAACAAGACAACATGGGGACCCTGCTACCAACTGCCACGCACTGAAGTCCTACTGAAGCAGAAGCTTTTGGTGTCAAGCTGCGGTGCCCAACTCACTGTAGAAATGCCTACCAGGCTCACAGATAGGGCCAAACCCCCCAAATCTGCTGTCACTGAGTGGATTCTGTTACAGAGGCGAGTAGAATTACCCCAATTTAAAATGTGAGACTCTTAACACTCTGAAGGCCTCCTCTTTGTCCTTCGAGGCCACTACTTGTTTGCAAGTACTGTACTTTTACCCTGCTAATCCAGTGTGCTACGAATGCTCCATTACATTCCAACCAGGCACTCTGGGTATGCCTGTGCGAGGCTTGTGGACTTTTCAGAAGTCTGCAGCAAAAGGAGAGAGATGACGATGTGTGAAGTGTTCCCCACCACTTGATCTATAGGGTTTGTTGTTGTGGGTATTGTTTTCTTCCCATGTTCCTGGTGACAACCACTGCTTTTGGTCAGTGCATGCCTGGAAAATGGTGTCCATGAAGAGTGGCGGCTTTTACTTGGAGACAAGAACTGGGCAATACCTGGCCATAGTCAATGAACGCTGAATCAGAGAGCCCTTCACAGAATCCTGGTCGACAGGAGAAAGAAATGCTGCACTGAAGTTCAGATCCTCATGGAGATTTTTTTCTGGAGACATGAAGATGGTTGTGCACCTCTGAGGTAAGTTTTGATCCTTGAACCAATGGATGTCCCTGAAAGTCTCTTTAGACATTGAAACAAGAGTTTAACATCTTTCCGAAGAGGTCTCTGTCTTGAGCCTGGGCTGTTTGAAAGAGCCCCCAAAATGGGATGAATCCTATAACAGCCTCTTAAAATGTTCTATGGGGAGGTTTGGGGGCAGTTGGGGTGATGAGAATAGGGAGGGAACCATTCAGAAGAGGGTGAGGGCAGTGACACAACCCAAAGAATGAAAAGGATGCTACAGAGTGTTCCAGGCATGCTTGGGTGAAGGGGTGCATGTAGTTTCCACAACCTTTTCCAACTAAACCTTTCCTTTGGGCAAGTGTATCTTAGCGTCCCTTTTGAGTGTGGGGGGCGGGGGGCGGTTCAGACCTAACGAGCACAGGAATGCAAGCCTTGTAGGTGCTTGCGATGGTCCCCTCTGTGTGTAGTCTTCCTGTTGAACACCATTCTTGGGATGCAGGGGGGATGCAGCAAACCTTACTGAACATATTAATGCTTCATGTGTGGCGGTATCGGAGCTTTACCTCGTAAGAGGTAATTCGGCAAGAAAATTAGTTATGTAGGCAAATCATTTTATCACGTGTTTAGTGAGAGATGTATCAATTACACAGTGCTGCAGGACAAATGACTCCCAATACAACAGGCTGAAAGCAAACATGCTTTATCGCCCTCTCTCACTCTCTCCCTTTCTCTCTATTATCTCTTGGTCAGACGGATGGAACCACTGCCAGAGCCCTTGATGATTTGCATGGAGACGACCAGGGGTGAAAACTGTGTCCAGAAGTCTGTTCTTACGACGTGGCTACTCCTGTGCATAGTTCGTATTTGTTCATGGAGTACTTGGCAAGTATGACTTGTTGATTTCCTCCCAAGGTATCTGTGAGTGGACTCAAACTTCTAACCCTGTCGTTAGCAAACTTGCACAAGGACAGTTGTGCCAGCCAGCACACCCTATAAGCCTACTCCATCAGAAACTTTGGCCATTGAGCAATGTGCCCACCTCCCTGGAGAAATGCACACCACCTTCAATGGGGACACCCCCCCCCCAAATCTGCTGTCATTGAGTGGATTCTGACTCAGGAGTGGGTAGAATTGCCCCATTTTTATTTCTGAGACTTTATAACACCTTTAAGGGAACGGAACTCCTCATCTTCCACATTCAGGGATGCTTGTTGTTTCCACGTACTGTCCTTGCCCCAGTCAACCCAGTTGCTAAGATTCCTCAACATTCCCACCAAGACTTCCAGTGATGCCTGTGAGTGACTTAGGGCCTTTTTACGAATCTGTAGCAAAATGGAGAAATGACGATGTGGGAAATCTTCCCCTCCGTTTCATCTACACGTTGTTTTGGTTTTTTTTAAACTTCCCACTTTGCTGATGTCAAACACTGATTTTGATCGATGCAAGAATGCCTAATAGCCCCCGTGGCCAAGGGTTTCTTCACTTGGAGACAAGAACTGGATGGTGCGTGGCTACTGTCAGGGAACATGCAATTTGAGATGTCTGGAAACAATCCTGATGGACATGAGAGAAATGCTGAACGGAATCCCAGATTCACACGGACAGCTCTTCTGGGGACAGGAAGCATGGCTGTGCTGCAGTGAGGTGAGTTTTCAACATGGAGCTAAGAATATCCATGGAAGTCTCTATATACTGAAACCAGAGTATAACCAGATTCCTAGAGAAGGTTGCTGTGTTGAGCCTCGGCTGGTTGAAAGAGCCTCCTAGATGGGATGATTCCTAGGACAGACACTTGAATGCTTCTATGGGGAGGTTTGTCAGGGGGGTGTGGTTATGGGAATAGTGAGGCAACCATTGAGAAGCGGGTGAGAGTGGTGACCCAACTCAAAGAATCTAATGGGTGCTACTGGATGGTACAGGCAGGACAGTGTGAACTAGTGCATGCATTTTACGCAACTTTTTGCAGCATAACCTATCCTTTCGGGAACTGTATCTCACTGTACCCCACCCCCCTTTTTTGGTAAACTCTGCAACAGAGCGAACAAATGCAAGCCTGGTGTGAGCTTGAGATGGTCCACGTTGTGTTTAGGTCTCTTGCTTCACACTGTGTCTGGACTCGGGCCATTCTTGAAATGTTGTTGAATATATCAATGCTGCTAAAGTGGTGATATCTGAGATTTGAATGTCTAGGTGACAATGCAGCAGAAAGTTATGTAGGGAAGTCATTTCACCCTTGTCTTGTCGGCAGTGTATCAGTTAGCCACTGCTGCTTGACAAATGACTTCCAGTGCAACGGCCTGTAAGTGAACCTTTTTTTTCCTCTTTTCTGTCCCTCTCCCCCTTCCCCAATTGTTCCTCATGGACAGATGGATGGCAACACTCTTAGACTCATTGAGGCTTTGCATGGGATCGACTTGAGATAGTTTGCAGTCTACCAGGGCCTTATAATGTGGCCGCCTGCAATCAGCACACCTTCGTTATCTGACACTGACCATGACTCGGGCAACCTGCAGGCCAGATGTTTTAAAGGATGCTGCTGTGAAGTACTGGCTCCCGTGGGAAGGGCCGGAGCTTATTTGCCTGATGCTTGGCAGGATTGTGCATTTCAGCAGGAGCTGGGACCAGCAGCCTCCCTAGTGGAAGCCTTGCCACGTAAGCTTCTTCAGCGAGCACCACAGTAGACTGCAGCTCATTCACAGAGCTAGCAAATCAGACCTTCCGACCTGCAAGAGTGGATTTTCACCAGCTGCATGTCAACATTTCTTCCAACATAACCATGACGATGGGTGTGCCGTCTCCTTTGTGGAGTGCTACGTGGTAGAATCCAGTCATCTGGTGCAGTCTAAGCCGAGGGCAGAGGATTGCATACTGCTGTGAGTCTCTGGACCTGGGAATCCCTGGGGGCCATGGCCAAGGTTTCTTGCCACAATTGTTAAGTTACCAGTGATTCTGAGTGGAGGGGTGGGTGAATAATTGAGTGAGTGAGTGAGTGAAGAAGATGAAGGTTTACAAGTAGTGTGGCAGTAAGGCAGAGGAGGTCCTTGCTTGAAAAGAGGTGCCTGGGCCCTACTGTCCCAAACCTACTGATTCAGGATCTGCATTTGCATGACATTCTTGGTGAGCATGAATTCGCCTGCCCTGCTTTGAGGGGGCTGAAAACTGCCATGTTGTCAGTTCAAAACAATCAGCAATTAAGGTGGGGAGAGCAGGCTCCATGAGGCACCCTGCGCCCATAAAGTGTATCCTTGAAAACTCTATGTGGGATCAGTTTAAAATGAGTCAGAAACACCTAGGTGACCAAGGGCCAGTCCCTGGTGGGTGGCTCTTAATTAGGATTTTGGGAAATGATCAAGATGTACTGATTGAGGATCTGCATTTTGCACGATTCTCCTGGTGGACAAGAACATGCCTCCTCACCAGTCATTAGGCTGCTAAATGCCATGTTGGCTGTTCAAGGGAACCACCACTCTGGTAGCGTTGATGGTCTCCATGCAGCTACTTGCTCCATGGTGCTCTATGTGTGATCCATTGGTTGAAATGGGTCAGAATTACCTCGGTGGCAGTGGTTTTGTCCCTGTGGCAGGACTCGCAAGAAGGAGTCCTGGAAATGGGCCACCCCTACTGAATTAGGATCTGCATTCTGCATGGTGTTACTGGTGCACGTGAAAGTGCCTGCTCCACATTCATTGGGCTGCCGAAAGCCAGGTTGGCAATTTTACCAATGAGCGTTTCTAGTCAGGAAGGTAGGCTCCTGGAGTCTGCTTCCTTCAAGGTCTAGACTTGACTGCTCTATGTGGGATCAATAGGTGTGAATGAGTCAAAACCAACAACCTGGCAATGGCTTTGTCTCTGTTGCTTGGCTCCCCAGACTGAGTGCAGGAAAGGCCCAGCCCTACTGAATCAGGTTCTGCCTTCTCCCTGATTTCCTGATGCGCATGAACGTCCCTGTTGGGCACTGATGGTCGGCCATGTGCCCTGTTGGGAGTTGAAAGCACTCAGCGAATCTAAAGTCGGGGAGGTTGGGCTCAAAGAGGCTACCTGATCCAATGAACGTTGACCCTTTAAAAACTATTCGGGATCAATAGGGTGAATGCGTAAGAAACTAGGTGGCCTGGGTTTGTCCCTCTGGCCTTGCTCTCAGGTGGTGGTGCGTCCAGTGACCCAGACGTACTAAATGAGGATCTTTCTTCTGCATGATTTTCCTGATGTGCATGAATGGACCCAATCTGCATGGGTGGCATTCACAACTGCCGTGCTGGCGGTGGTAACCACCCAGCCACTCTGATCCGGAGAGGGGACTCCATGAGTGTCCCTGGTCCCATGAAAGTCTAGGCTTGAATACCCTTTGTGGAATCAATAGTTTGACCTGAGTCCGAATCAACTAGATGGCAGAGGGTTATTCCCCTTAACCTGGCTCTCAATGTGGAGTGGACAAAATGGCCCATACCTGCTGAATGAGATCTGCCTTCTGTCTGATTTTCTTGCTTCCCACTCACCTGCCAGCTTGGTCTTCGTTGGGCTTTCAACTGCAGTGTTGGCAGTTTAGTCCACCCAGTGAATATAGTGTCATGAGGGTGTCTCCATGAGGCCACCCCTTCCCGGGAAAGTAGATCCTTGACAGCCCTTTGTGGGATCAATATTTTGAAATGAGTCAGAATCGACTAAGTACTGTGGGTTTGGCCCAGTGGGAGACTCTCTAGATGGAGTTCAGATAACGGTCCAAACCTACTGGTTCAGGATCTGCATTCTGCTTGAGTTTCCTGGAGCAAACAAATGTGCATGCTCGGCATTGATTGGGCTAACAACGGCCATCTTCACAGTTGAAACCAAACAGCCACTCTGGTCGGGAGTTTGGGCTCCATGAATTTCCCTGGTCCCATGAAGGTCTAGCCTTGAATGCTCTTATGTGGGATCAGTAGGTTGAAGTCAGTCAGAATCTACTGGATTGGAGTCCGTTGGGTCCTGTTGCTTGTTCTCAAGGCAGAGTGCGGGAAGTGACTCAGTCCTAGTGTATCAGTGTCTACAAGCTGCTTGGTCCTGAGGAAGGTGCCTGAGCGACTTTGTTTAGGCTGCCAACTGCCGCGTTGGCAGTTCAGAGCAACCAGCGAATCGGTAGTCAGGACGGAGCCAATATGAGGCTACCTGCTCCCATGTAAGTAGATCCTAGAAAGCTCTATGTGGGATTGATACTTTGTAATGAGTGAGTATCAACAAGCTGTCAGGGCTTTGGCCCCATTGTGTGTGTCTCAAGGTGGAGTGGGGGGAAATCACCCCGGGGAGAAGGTTGCCCAAGAAATAAAGTGAATGCAGGGGCGGAAGAGCTCAGAGCTGACTAATTTTCTCCGCCATGTACCTTCAGGTGCGTTCTGATCCATGAGTTGGGGAATTTACAGGCTGTGGCTTCAGCCACCTCACCAGTATTGCTGCGTCCTTGCTTCCCTGTGCCTTGGAATGCCATGAGGGACTTTGTTGAGCAGTGTCCAACTCCCTGGAGCAATGTTGACACCAGGCCTGGGACATTTACCTCATGCCATCCCACTTCTCCAGCCCTCAGTGGATACTGAGTCAGTGTCAGTGTCCCCACAGGATCAGGGAGAATGGCATTTTGGGTTTCTGAGGATGTCAATCTTCATGGGAGCAGAATGAGTAGTCTTTCAATTTGTTATCAGACATTCTTTTCCAAGTGCCTGTCTTGTGATGTGCAGTGTATAGCCCTCCATGGCTCCCTGTCAGAGCGGTAGGTGGTATTTAAAAATTCAAACAGATGGGCTCTGGTCAAATGGACACTTCAGTGTTCTCAGTGTCCCCAGATCACCCCCTCTTCACCAAGTTAAGGTGCTCCGTATCTCCACCGTGTCCCCGAGAACCCCAAATGGTTTGCATCAGACAACTTGACAAATGACTGGACGTGCAGACCCATCCAACCCATGGCTTCATGGAAGAATGGCCTGGCCTTGATTCCGTGAAGATGACAGCCAGGAAATCCTGTGCAGCAGTTCTGTTCTGAATATGTGCCTAGCAGTGTGCACGGGTCCCATTTATTTGTGGCTATTTGGAAAGTAGGTCCTCATGCCTTCCCCCGCATGGTGTCTCTGAGTGGCCTGAAACTTCGAACGTTTTCAATCGCAACACAGCACTAGGACTGTTCTACACACCTGGACATGATGCAGGTCAACTGAATCCGTGAGGTGGCGCTGCCAGCTCACAAGGGAAATGAATACCTGCTCCCTCAATGGTGACAACACCCCCAAATGTGCTGTCACTGAGTGGGTTCTGATCCGGGAGAGGGTAGTTGCCCCATTTTATTTCAGAGATTCTCTCTCTCTCTCTCTCTCTCTCTCTCTCTCTCTCTCTCTCTCTCTCTCTCACACACACACACACACACACACACACACACAAACAAATATGGCTTCTCCCCTGAGTGTATACTTTGGTGTATGGTGAGGATTGACTTTTGTCTACAGCCATACTCACACTCCTTGCACACATGTGCATTCTCCCCTGTACGTGTCCTCTCATTCCCCATGAGAGTTGCCTTGAGTCTGAAGCCTCACCCACCTTCCTTACACAGATAGGGTTTCTTACCTGAGAGTTTGCATTGGTGTTTGGGAAGATAGGACTTCTGCCTAAGACCTTGCCCACACTGCTTGCTCACAAGTGGCTTCTGCTCTGAGTGTGTCCTCTGGTGTCTTAAGATGGCTGATTTGCAGGTAAATCCCTGTGCACGCACTCAGCATCCACATGGCTGCCCTGAGCGTGTCCTCTGGTGTGTAATGAGAATTGACTTAAGGCTACAGCCTGGCTGAAGCCCCTTTCACAGCACATCCTGTTTCTCATCTGAGTGTCGTCTTTGTTGCCAAGGGAATAGGATTTCTGGGCAGGGCCTTGGCAACACTCACTGTATAAATGTCGACTGCACCTCTCTCAAGGGAGTGCAAAGCCTCGTCTTTGTCCTTTTGGGACAAGTAATGCCCTTGCACACAGGTAACCCAGTCAGCTACTAAGGCTCCTCTACAATCCCAGCGGGAACTTCAGGTGCCTGTGCACAGCTTAAGGACTTCTCACAAGTCTGTTGCAAATGGAGAAACATGACTATGTGGGAACTGTTTCTCACCGCTTGATCAACATGAAGTTTGGGGTACCCCCTCCCCTTGCGACTTCTCTGGTGTCAAACATCACTTGTGATCAGGGTGTGCCTGGCTAATGGACCCCATGGACAAAGGCTTGTTTTATTTGGGGACAAGAAGAACTGGACGGTGAATGCCTACAGTCAGGGAACACGAAGTCAGAGATCCCCTCACAGAATCCTGATCGACATGAGAGAAATGCTGAACTGCGTTTCAGAGTCTCATGGACCGCTCTTCTGGAGACAGGAGGAATGGCATGCACCTCTGAGGTGAGTTTTCAACCTTGAGCCAAGGAATATCCTTGGAAGTCTTCTCATACACTGGACCCAGAGTTTAACTACATTTCTAAAGGAGATCATTGCATTGTGTCTTGGCTTATCCAAAGAGCCCCTGTAGGTGATGAGTCCTGGGACAGCCCCTGGGAAGGTTCTATGCAGAGGTTTTGGTGCAGAGGAGGAGATGGGAATGGAGAGGGAATCATTCAGAAGATGCTGAGGGTGGTGAGCCAACTGAAAGTATGAAAAATATGCTACTGAATAGTACAGGTAGGAGTGGGTAAACTGGTGTGTGTTTTCCAACAACACCTTTTCTTTAAGAAATTGTATCTTAGTGTCCCTTTTGGGGGTGCGCGGTGGGGGGGGGCGGGCACTGACCAACAGAGAACAAGAATGGGAGTCCTGGGGGAGGTTGAGATGGTACCCATGGTGTTTAGCCCTCGTGGGTAACTCCGTTCCTAGGACCCAGCGGGCATTCAGCAAACATTGCTGATTATATACATGCTGTGGAAATGGCAGCACCTGATCTCTGCCTTGCAGGAGACCATGGGCAGGAAGGTAGTTATCTAGGCAAGTCAGTTGACACTGTTTGGTCAGACATGTTTCAGTAACCCACTGCTGCACAACAAAGGACTCCCAAAGCAACAGCCTGAAAGCATGTTCCACCTCCCTACCCCCTCACTCTCTCCCTTTTCTCTATATTGTCTCCTGGACAGATGGATGGTGCCCCTGGGAGAGGATTTGAGGCTTTGCACGGGGATGATCTTGGATTGCAATCCCCCAGGCCTGATGACACGGTCTCCCGGAATCAGCACACCTTCCTTACGTCACACTCGCGGGGACTCTGGCTACCTGCAGCTTAGAGTCTCTTAGGGATGATGCCTTTAAACACTGGATCCATTGGGAAGGACCCTCCATTGTTTGCCTGATGTTGGACATGGTTTTACATTTGAAAAGGAGCTCAGTGCAGCAGCTTCACTAGTCAAATCCTTGCCATGCCAGCCCCTTCAGTGAGCCCCGACGGAGACCGCATCTCCCTTCACAGAGCTTCTAACCAGTGGAGAATCCAAGACCGTCAGTCAACGTCTCTTCCAACACAGTCATGCCGAAGGGTGTGCCATCTCCTTTGTGGAGGTCTACCTGTTAGACTCCAGTCCCTGAGCATCCCAAAGGGTGTGCATCAGAGGACCTGACAAAGGATTGGACCTGCAGACCCACCCGGTCCATGGCTTCATGGAGACAGGCCTGGCCTTTATCTCGTGACGATGACAGCCAGGAAACCCTGTGCAGCAGGTCTTCTCTCAAACCGGGCTAGCAATGTGCACGGTTGACATTTGTTTGTAGCCTACTGGGGAAGTAGGTCCTCGAGACTTCCTCCCCGGGTGCGTCGGCATGGACTGAAACTTCCCATCTTTTCGTTAACAAGCCAGCCCGGGGACCACGCTACCAGCTGGGAGGATCTGCAATCCTACTGAAGCAGAAGCATTGGGGGTCAAGGTGCGGTGCCCAGCTCACTGCAGACATGCCTGCCAGGCCCACTCATGGGGCCAAACCCCCAAATTTGCTTTCACAGAGTGGATTCTGATTCAGGAGTGAGTAAAATTGGCTCATTTTAAAATCTGAGACGGTAACTCTCTGAAGAGAGTGGAGGGCCTCCCCATTGTCTTCCGGGGCCACTAGTTGTTTCCAAGTACTGCCCCTTCACGGAGGGAACCCAGTCTGCTACGAGTGCTCCATTCCATTCGCACCAGGCTCTCCGGCGATGACTGTGCATGGCTTGGTGACTTTTCAGGAGTCTGCAGCAAAAGGAGAGAGATGACGACGTGGGAAGTGTACCCACCACTTGATCTATTGGAGCTGCTTGTGGTTCTTGATTTTTCTTCCACTTTCCTGGTGTCAACCATTGCTTTTGGTCACTGCATGCCTGGAAAATTGTCTCCATGTAGAAGGGCTGCTTTACCTTGGAGACAAGAAATGGATGATGCATGGCTATGGTCTGGGATCGCAGAATCAGAGAGCCCTGCACAGAATCCTGATGGACGTGGGACACCAATGCTGAACTGCAAGTCAGAATCCCGTGCACGGCTTTGGTGGATTCATGAAGAATGGATGTGCAGCTCTGAGGTAAGTTTTGAACCTTGAACCAAGGAATATCCGCAGGTGTGTTTTTGCACACTGAAATAAGAGTTTAATTTCTGAAGAAGGTCTCTGTGTTGAGCCTGGGCTGTTTGAAAGAGCCCCCATATGGATTAGTCTTAGCAGAGAGCCAGTTAAAATTTTCAATTGCGAGGTTTAGGGGGAGGTGAGGTCATGGGAATAGAGAGGGAACCATTCCGAAGCAGGTGAGGACGGTGACACAACCCAAAGAATGAAAAGGACACTACAGAATGGTACAGGCATGCATGGTTGAACTGATGTGTGTATTTTCCACAACTTTTTCCAACAAAACATTTCCTTTGGGCAATTTTATCTTTGTGTCCCTTTTGTGTGTGTGGTGTGTGGGGGGGGCGGGACAGACCTAAAGAGCACAGGAATGCAAGCCTTGTAGGGGTATAGCCCTCATGTTGAACAACATTCTTGAGATGCACGGGTGATTCAGCAAACCTTAGTGAACATTTTAATGCTTCGGATGTGGCGGTATCTGATCTTTATCTTGCAAGAGGCAATTCGGCAGGAAGGTAGTTATCAAGGCAAATAATTTTTTCTGCGTCTTTAGTCAGAGGTGTATCAATTCCACACTGCTGCACGACAAATGACTCCTAATACAACAGCCTGAAAGCAAGCATGCTTTATCGCCCTCTCCCCTTTCTCTATAATTTCTAGTGGGCAGATGGATGGTTTGTCTGCCAGAACCATTGACGTTTTGCATGGTGTCGACCGGGGATGAAAACAGTGCGCAGAGTTCTATTCTTACGTCGAGACGAGCCCTGTGAATGGTTCGTATTTGTTTGTGGAGTATATAGGGAAGTAGGTCTTCCTGCCTTCCTCTCAGGGCAGCTCTGAGTTGACTCACACTTCACCCCCTTTCGTTAGCATACTTGCACAAGGACAGTTGTCCAGCCAGTACACCCTGCAAGCCTACAGAATCAGAATCTTTGGGCATTGAGTGGCGGTGCCCACCTCCCTGGAGAAATGCACACCAGGCCCCCAATGGGGCCACACCCCAAAATCTGCCGTCATTGAGCGGATTCTGATTCAGGAGTGGGTAGAAGTGCCCCATTTTTATTTCTGAGTCTTTAAATCCCTTAAGGGTGCAGAACGCATCAATTTCCTCATTTGGATTGACTGGTTGTTTCCATCTACTGCCCTTGCACACAGGCAACCCAGTTCACTACAAAGATTCCTCTACATACCTACCAAGTGCTCCTTTGATGCCTGTGCATGACTCAGGGACTTTTTATGAATCTGTAGCAATGTGAGAGGAATGACTATGTGGGAAATCTTACCAGAGGTTGTTCTTTTTTTCTTCCCAGTTTCCTGAACTCAAACACCGCTTTTGATAAATGCAGGGCTCGCTAATGGGTGCCATGAACAAGGGCTTCATTACTTGGAGACAAGAACTGTATGGTGCGTGGCTTCTGTCAGGGAACACGGAATTAGAGATCTCCGGAACCAATCCTGATGGACTGGGGAGAAATGTTGAACTGAATCTCAGAATCACACAGACAGCTCTTCTGGAGACATGAAGCATGGCTGTGCTCCTCAGGTAGGTTTTCAACATTGAACTAAGAATATCTCTGGAAGTCTTTGTATACTGAAACAAGAGTGTAAAGAGATTCCTAGAGACAGCTTTTGTGTTGAGCCTTGGCTGGTTGAAAGAGCCTCCTGGATGGGATGATTCCTAAGAGAGGCACTTGCATGCTTCAATGGGGAGGTTTGGCACAGGGGTGTGGTTATGGCAATAGGGAGGGAACCATTGAGAAGAGGGTGAGAGTGGTGACCCAACTCAAAGAATATAATGGGTGCTACTGGATGGTACAGGCAGGACAGTGTGGACTAGTGTATGCATTTTCCACAACATTTTCCAAAAAAAAACCCAAACACATCCTTTCAGGAACTGTATCTTAGTTCCCTCCCCCTTTTTATGGGGGGGGGAACTAAGCAACAGGGCTAAGAATTGCAAGCCTTTCGGGAGTTTGAGATGGTCCCTGTTGAGTTTAGGCCTCGTGCTTAACACTGTGACTGGGACACGGGGCATTCTGCAAATGTTGTTGAATATACTAATGCTGCAAAAGTGGCGACAGCTGAGCTTTGAATGGCTAGATGTCAGTGAGGCAGAAAGTTAGGTAGGGATGTCATTTCACCCTTGTTAGAGGTGTATCAGTTAGCCACTGCTGCTTGACAAATGACCCCCAGTGTTACAGGCTGTAAGTGAACCTGGTTTTTCCCTTTCAGCCCCTCTCCCCCTTCTCTATATGGTCTCCATGGACAGTTAGAGTATACCTGTTAGAGTCATTGAGGCTTTGCATGGTGTTGACATGGGATTGTCTGCTATCCTATAGGAACTTGTAACGTGGCCCCCGGCAATCAGCAGAACTCCATTATGTCATACTGACCATGATTCGTGATACCTGCAGCCCGGAGGCTCTTAGGATGCTGCTTTCAAGTACTGGCTCCACTGGGAAGGACCTAGCTTATTTTCTTGACAGCAGAATTCTACATTTCAGCAGAAGCTGGGGCCAGCATCCTCGCCAGTGGAATCCTTGCCACACCAGCCTCTTGAGGGAGCGCCGACGGAGACTATAGCTCATTTCACAGAGACAACAAAACAGACCTTCAGACCAGCAAGGGTAGAGAGTCAAAGCCCGCCAGTCAAGATGTCTTGCGTTGTCCCCATGGCAATGCGAGTGCCGTTTCCTTTGTGCAGTTCTACGTGTTAGCATCCAGTCCTCTGGTCCATTCTAAACCCAAGGGAAGAGGATTGCATACTGCTGTGTCTCTCCGGACCTGGGAATCCCTGGGGGCCATGCCAAGGCTTCCTACCACAAATGTTAAGTAGACCAGTGGTTCTGAGTACAGGGGGTGAGTGAGTGAGTGAGTGAGTGAGTGAGTGAGTGAGTGAATGAGTGAATAATGTGAAGCTGGAGAAGCAGTCTGGAGGTGAGGCAGACAATGTCCATGTTTGGAAAAGAGAACCGTGGACCCTACTGTGCCAGACTTACTGAATCAGGATCTGCATGCTGCATGATATTCTTGGTGGGCATGAGCTTGTCTGATCGGCTTTGACTTGATTGACAACTGCTATGTTGGCAGTTCAAAACAACCAGCCACTTTGTTTGGGAAAATGGCGTCCATGAGGCACCCTCCTCCCATGTAGTCAACCCGTGAGCACTCTCTGTGGGATCAATAGTTTGAAATGAATCAGAATCACCTAGGTGGCAGTGGGTTTATCCCTGGTGGGTGGCTCTCAAGTAGGAGTGTAGGAAATGGCCAAGACGTACTGATTCAGGCTCTGTATTTTGCTTGCTTTTCCTGGTGGACATGAACATGCCTGATAGACAGTGATGAGGCTGCCAAATGCCGTGTTGGCACTTCAAGCCAACCAGCCGCTCTGGTAGTCGTATCGTCTCCATGCGGCTACTTGCTCCCACGAAAGTTCTAGCTTTGAAAGCTCTATGTGGGATCTATTGGTTGAAATTGGTCAGAATTAGCTAGGGGGGCAGTGGTTTTGTCCCTGTGGCAGGACCCTCAAGAAGGAGTCCAGGAAATGGCCCAACCCTACTGAATCCGGATCAGCATTCTGCAAGGTATTACTAGTGCACATGAAAGAGCCTGCTCTGCATTGATTGTGCGGGCAAAATCCCTGTTGGCAATTTTACCAATGAGCTGTGGTCATGAACGTAAGCTCCTTGAGATTGCATGCTTGAAAGTTCAGGACTTGAACGCTCTATGTGGGAACAATAGCTTGGAATGAGTCAGAACCGACAACCTGTCAACGGCTTTCTCCATATTGCTTGGCTCTCCAGACTGAGAGCAGGAATGGGCCCAGCCCTACTGAATCAGGTTCTGCATTCTCCCTGATTTCCTGGTGTGCATGAACGTCCCTGTTTGGCACTGATGGTCTGCCATGTGCCCGCTTGGGGGTTCAACCAGTGTATCTAGAGTCAGGGAGGTTTGGCCCAAACGGGCTACCAGATCCCATGAATGTCGATCCTTTAAAACAATGGGGAGTCAATAGGGTGAAATGCATAAGAAGGAATTAGGTGGCCTGGGTCTGGCCTTCTTGCCTGGCTCTCCGGACAGTGCGTTCAGTGACACAGACGTACAGAATGAGGATCTTCGTTTTGCATGATTTTCTGATGTGCATGAATGGACCCAATCTGCATGGATGGGACTGACAACTGCCGTGTTGGCGGTGGTAACCACCCAGCCACTCTGATCCGGAAAGGGGACTCCATGAGTCCCTGGTCCCATGAAACTCTAGGCTTGAATACCCTTTGTGGAATCAATATTTTGACCTGAGTAAGAATCAACTAGATGGCAGAGGGTTATTCCCCTTAACCTGGCTCTCAATGTGGAGTGGACAAAATGGCCCATACCTGCTGAATGAGATCTGCCTTCTGTCTGATTTTCTTGCTTCCCACTCACATGCCAGCTTGGTCTTCGTTGGGCTTTCAACTGCAGTGTTGGCAGTTTAGTCCACCCAGTGAATATAGTGTCGTGAGGGTGTCTCCATGAGGCCACCCCATCCCGGGAAAGTAGATCCTTGACAGCCCTTTGTGGGATCAATATTTTGAAATGAGTCAGAATTGACGAAGTACTGTGGGTTTGGCCCAGTGGGAGACTCTCAAGATGGAGCTCAGATAACGGTCCAAACTTACTGGTTCAGGATCTACATTCTGCTTGATTTTCCTGGAGCAAACGAATGTGCATGCTCGGCATTGATTGGACTAACAACTGCCATCATCACAGTTGAAACCAAACAGCCACTCTGGTCGGGAGAGTGGGCTCCATGAATTTCCCTGGTCCCATGAAGGTCTAGCCTTGAATGCTCTTATGTGGGATCAGTAGGTTGAAGTTAGTCAGAATCAACTGAATGGCAGTGCGATGGGTCCTGTTGCTAGTTGTCAAGGCAGAGTGCAGGAAGTGACTCAGTCCTAGTGTATCAGTGTCTACAAGCTGCTTGGTCCTGAGGAAGGTGCCTGAGCGACTTTGTTTAGGCTGCCAACTGCCGCGTTGGCAGTTCAGAGCAACCAGCGAATCGGTAGTCAGGACGGAGCCACCCTGAGGCTACCTGCTCCCATGAAAGTAGATCCTAGAAAGCTCTATGTGTGATTAATACTTTGGAATAAGTGAGTTATCAACAAGCTATCAGGGCGTTTGGCCCTGTTTTCTGTCTCTGAAGTTGGGCTTGGGGGAAATCACCCCAGGGAGAAGGCTGCCCTAGAATGGCAGGGGCGGAAAAGGTCAGAGCTGACTAATTTTCTCAGCCATGTACCTTCAGATGCGATCTGATCCATGAGTTGGGGGATTTACAGGCTGTGGCTTCAGCCACCTCACCAGTATTGCTGTGTCCTTGCTTCCCTTTACCTTGGAATGCCGTGAGCGGCTTTGTTGAGCAGTGTCCAACTCCCTGGAGAAATGCTGACTCCAGGCCTGGGCCAGCAACCTAGTGCCATCCCACTCTTCAGCCCTCAGTGGATACTGAGTCAGTGTCAGTGTCCCCACAGGACCAGGGAGAATGGCATCTTTGGTTTCTGAGGCTGTCCATCTTCATGGGAGCAGAATGAGTCATCTTTCAATTTGTTATCAGACATTCTTTTCCAAGTGCCTATCTTGTGATGTGCAGTGTATAGCCCACCAGGGCTCCCTGTCAGAGTGATAGGTGGTAATTAAAAATTCAAACAGATGGGCTCTGGTCAAATGGACACTTCAGTGTTATGAGTGTCCCCAGATCACTTCCTCTTCACCAAGTTAAGGTGCTCCGTATCTCCACCGTGTCCCTGAGAACCTCAAATGGTTTGAATCAGACAACTTGACAAATGATTGGATGTGCAGACCCATCCAACCCATGGCTTCATGGAAGAATGGCCTGGCCTTGATTCCATGAAGATGACAGCCAGGAAATCCTGTGCAGCAGTTCTGTTCTGAATATGTGCCTAGCAGTGTGCATGGGTCCCATTTATTTGTGGCTATTTGGAAAGTAGGTCCTCATGCCTTCCCCTGCATGGTATCTCTGAGTGGCCTGAAACATCCATCCTTTTCATTAGCAACACAGCTCTAGGACTGTTCTATACACCTGGACATGATGCAGGTCAACTGAATCTGTGAAGTGGCGGTGCCAGCTCCCAAGGGAAATGAATACCTGCTCCCTCAATGGTGACAACACCCCCAAATGTGCTGTCACTGAGTGGGTTCTGATCCGGGAGAGGGTAGAGTTCCGCCATTTTATTTCTGAGACTGTATCTCTCTCTCTCCCTCTCTCTCTCTCTCTCTCTCTCTCTCTCTCTCTCTCTCTCTCTCACACACACACACACACACACACACACACACACACACACACACACACACACACAAATGTGGCTTCTCCCCTGAGTGTATACGTTGGTGTATGGTGAGAACTGACTTTTGTCTACAGCCATACTCACACTCCTTGCACACATGTGCCTTCCCCCCTGTATGTGTCCTCTCATTCCGCATGAGAGTTGCCTTGAGTCTGAAGCCTCATCCACCTTCCTTACACGGGTAGAGTTTCTTACCTGAGAGTATGCATTGGTGTTTGAGAAGAGAGGACTTCTGGGTAAGACCTAGCCCGCACTGCTTGCTCACATGTGGCTTCTCTGAGTGTGTTCTCTGGTGTCTTAAGACGGCTGATTTGCAGGTGAATCCCTGTGCACAATGTCAGCATCTACATGGCTGCCCTGAGCGTGTCCCCTGGTGTGTGATGAGAATTGACTTAAGGCTACAGCCTGGCTGAAGCCCCTTTCACAGCACATCCTGTTTCTCATCTGAGTGTCTTCTTTGTTGCCAGAGGAAATAGGATGTCTGGGCAGGACCTTGGCAACACTCACTGTATGAATGTCGACTAAACCACTCTCAAGGGAGTACAATGCCTCCTCTTTGTCCTTTTGGGTCACAGGTTGTTCCAAGTAATACCCTTGAGCACAGGTAAACCAGTCTGCTACAAGGCTCCTGGATATTCCCAGCGGGACCTGCAGGTGTCCACGCACAGCTTAAGGAGGTTTTACTAGTCTGTGCAACAGGAGAAACATGACTATGAGGGAACTCTTTCCCACCGCTTCATCTACGAGTTTTTTGGGGTCCCCCCACCCCTTGGGACTTCTCTGGTGTCAGACTTCACTTGTGATCAGTGCATGGCTAGCTAATGGACCCCATGGACAAGGGCTTGTTTTACTTGGGGACAAGAAGAACTGGACGGTGCATGGCTACACTCAAGGAACACGGAATCAGAGATCCCCTCACAGAATCCTGATCGACATGAGAGACATACTGAACTGCCTTTCAGAGTCTCATGAACAGCTCTTCTGGAGACAGGAGGAATGGCTTGCACCTCTGAGGTGAGTTTTCCATCTTGATCCAAGGAATATCCTTGTAAGTCTTCTCATAACTGGAACTAGAGTTTACCTAAATTTCTAAAGGAGATCATTGCATTGAGTCTTGGCTGTTTCAAAGAGCCCCCTGTAGGTGCTGAGTCCTGGGACAGCCCCTGAGAAGTTTCTATGCAGAGCTTTTGGGAATGGAGAGGGAATCATTCAGAAGATGCTGAGGGTGGTGAGCCAACTCAAAGAATGTAAAATATGCTACTGAATAGTACAAGAAGGCGTGGGTAACCTGTTGTGTGTTTTCCAACAAAACCTTTTCTTTCAGAAATTGTATCTTAGTGTCCCTTTTGGGAGTGCGCGCGGGGGGGGGGTGGCACTGACCTAGAGAGAGCAAGAATGGGAGTCCTGGGAGAGGTTGAGATGGCACCCATGGTGTTTAGCCCTCGTGGTTAACGCCGTTCCTAGGACGCCGGGGGCATTCAACAAATATTGCTGATTATATACATGATGTGGAAGTGGCAGCACCTGATCTCTGCCTTGCAGGAGACCATGGGCAGGAAGGTAATTACCTAGGCAAGTCAGTTGACAGTGTTTGGTCAGACGTGCTTCAGTAACCCACTGCTGCACAACAAAGGCCTCCCAGAGCAACTGCCTGAAAGTCAGCATGTTCACCCACCACCCACCCCCTCACTCTCTCCCGTTTCTCGATATTGTCTCCTGTACAGGTGGATGGTGCCCCTGGGAGAGGATTTGAGGCTTTGCACGGGAATGATCTTGGATTACAATCCCCCAGGCCTGATGACACGTTCTCCCGGAATCAGCACACCTTCCTTACGTCACACTCGCGGGGACTCCGGCTACCTGCAGCTCAGAGTCTCTTAGGGATGCTGCCTTCAAATACTGGCTCCTTGGGGATAGACCCTTCATTGTTTGCCTGATGTTGGGCAGGGATTTACATTTCCACAGGAGTTCAGTTCCGCAGCCTCACTAGTCAAATCCTTTCCACGGGAGCCTTTTCAGTCAGCCCCGACGGAGACCGCATCTCCCTTCACAGAGCCAGCACAGCAGAGCTTCTGACCAGCGAGATTGGAGAATCCAAGACCGTCAGTCAACGTCTCTTCCAACACAGTCATGCTGATGGGTGTGCCATCTCCTTTGTGGAGTTCTACCTGTTAGACTCCAGTCCCTGAGCATCCCAAAGGGTGTGCATCAGAGGACCTGACAAAGGATTGGACCTGCAGACCTCCCGGTACGTGGCTTCATGGGAGACAGGCCTGGCCTTTATTCTGAGATGATAACAGCCAGGAAAACCCTGTGCAGCAGGTCTTTTCTCAAACCGGGCTAGCGATGTGCACGGCTGATATTTGTTTGTAGACTATTGGGGAAGTAGGTCGTAGAGACTTCCTCACCGGGTGCGTCTTCCTGGACTGAAACTTCCCATCTTTTCGTTAACAATCCAGCTCGGGTCTGTATTACCAGCTGGGACGCACTGCAGGCCTACTGAAGCAGAAGCATTTGGGGTCGAGGTGCGGTGACCAACAATGCAGAAATGCCTACTATACCCATTGATTGGTCCAAATCGCCAAATCTGACACTGAGTGGATTTTGATTCAGGAGTGGGTAGAGTTGCCCAGTTTTACAACATGAGATTTTAACTGTCTAAAGAGCAGAAGGCCTCCTGTTTGTTTGGGGGACGCTAGCTGTTTCCAAGTACTGCCCTTTCACAGCGGTAAGCCAGTCTGCTACGAGTGCTCCATTCCATTCCCTCCAGGCTCTCCGGAGATGGCTGTGCGTTGCTTGGTGACTTTTCAGGAGCCTGCAGCAAAAGGAGAGAAATGATGTTGCGGGAAGTGTACCCCACCACTTGATTCATTGGAGCTTGTTGTGGTTCTTGCTTTTTTTTCTACTTTCCTGGTGTCAACCAACGCTTTTGGTCAGTGCATGGCTGGAAAACGGTCTGCATGAACAAGGCCAGCTTTTTCTTGGAGACAAGAACTGGATGGTGCGTGGCTACTGTCAGGGGAACATGGAATTAGAGGTCACTGGAAAAATCCTCATGGACATGGGAGAAACGTGGAACTGAATCTCAGGTTGATACGGACAATCTCTTCTGGAGACATGAGGCATGGCTGTGCTGCTGTGAGGTGAGTTTTCATCGTTGAACCAAGGATTATCCCAGGACGTTTTTGTATACTGAGACAAGAGTATAACTAGATTCCTGAAGAAAGTTAATTGTGTTGAGCCTTGGCTGTTTCAAAGAGCCACCTATATGGCATTCCTAGGACAGACACTTGAATACTTCAAAGGAGAGGTTTGGCAAGGAGGTGGGAATATGGGAATTGGGAGGGAAACATTCAAAAGAGGGTGTGGGTAGTGATCCAACTCTAAAAAAATTAGAAAGGATGCTGCTGAACGGTGTAGGCTGGACAGGGTGAATTAGTGTATGTATTTTACACAACTTTTTCCAACATAGCCTATCCTTTTGGGAAATGTATCTTAGTGCACGCCACCCCTTTTTTGGAAACTCAGCAACAGAGTGAAGGAATGCAAGCCTTGCTGGAGGTTGAGATGGTCCCAATTGAGTTTAGGCCTCTTGTTTAACACTGGGTCTTGGACTGGGGGCATTTTGAAATGTTGACTATGTTAATGCTGTGGAAGTGGCGACATCTGAGCTTTGAATGGCTAGACGACAATGCAGCAGAAAGTTACGTAGGGAAGTCATTTCAACCTTGCTTAGTCGGAGGTGTATCAGTTAGCCACTACTGCTTGACAAATGACTCCCAGTGCAACAGCCTGTAAGTGAACTTGTCTTTTTCCCCTTTCTGTCCCTCTCCCGCTTCCCTAAATGTTCTCCATGGACAGATGGATGGCAACACTCTTAGACTCGTTGAGGCATTGCATGGGCTGGACTTGGGATTGTTTGCAGTCTTCCAGGGCCTTATAACATGGCCGCCTGCAATCAGCACACCTTCATTTTCTGACACTGACCATGACTCGGGAAACCTGCAGCCCCGTGTTTTTTAAGGATGCTGCTTTCAAGTACTGGCTCCACTGGAATGGACCGAAACGTATTTGCCGGACGGTTGGCATGATTGTACATTTCAGCAGGAGCTGGGACCAGCAGCGTCCCTAGTGGAAGCCTTGCCATGTAAGCTTCTTCATCGAGCAACACAGTAGACTGCAGCTCATTCACAGAACTTACAAAGCAGACCTTCCGACCTGCAAGAGTGGATTCTCAACGGCTGCCGCTCAAAAGTTTACTCCAACCAAACCATGGCAATCAAAGGGTGTGCCGTCTCCCTTGGGGAATTCTACTTGTTAGGACGCAGTCATCTGGTGCAGTCTAAACCCAAGGGCAGAGGATAGCAAACACCTGTGAGTCTCTGGACCTGGGAATCCCTGGGGGCCATGGCCAAGGTTTCTTAACCACAATTGTTAAGTTACCAGTGATTCTGACTGGAGGGGTGGGTGAATAATTGAGTGAATGAGTGAGTGAGTGAGTGAGTGAGTGAGTGAGTGAGTGATTGAAGAAGATGAAGGTTTATAAGTATGTGGCAGTGAGGCAGAGAAGGACCTTGTTTGAAAAGAGAAGCCTGGATCCTACTGTCCCAGACCTCCTGATTCAGGATCCACATTCTGCATGGTATTCTGGCGGGCATGAATTCGCCTGCCCTGATTTGACTGGGCTGACAACTGCCATGTTGGCAGTTCAGAACAACCAGCCATTTAGGTGGGGAGAGTGGCCTCCATGAGGCACTCTGCTACCATGAAGTGTATCCATGAAAGTTCCATGTGGGATCAACAGTTTAAAATGAGTCAGAGACACCTAGGTGCCTGAGTGTTTGTCCCTGGTGTTGGTTCTGAAGTAGGGATGTGGGAAATGGTCAAGATGTACTGATTGAGGACCTGCATTTTGCACGATTCTCCTGATGGACAGGAAAATGCCTCCTCACCAGTGATTAGGCTGTGAACTGCCTTGTGGGCAGTTCAGGCCAACCAGCCGCTCAGGTAGCTTTGATGGTCTCCATGCAGCTACTTGCTCCAGGGAAGCTCTATGTGTGATCCATTGTTTGAAATGGGTCAGAATTCACTAGGTCGCAGTAGTTTGGTCCCGGTGACAGGACTCTCAAGAAAGGGTCCCTGAAATGGCCCACCCCTACTGAATTAGGATCTGCATTCTGCATGGTGTTACTGGTGCACATGAAAGTGCCTGCTCCACATTCATTGGGCTGCCGAAAGCCCGGTTGGCAATTTTACCAATGATTGTCTCCATTCAGGAAAGCAGGCTCCTTGAGTCTGCTTGCTTCAAAGGTCTAGACTTGAATACCCTATGTGGGATCAATAGCTTGGAATGAGTCAGAACCAACAACCTGTCAATGGTTTTGTCTGTGTTGCTTGGCTCTCCAGACTAAGTGCAGGAAAGGGCCCAGCCCTACTGAATCAGGTTCTGCAGTCTCCCTGATTTCCAGGGGTGCATGAACGTCCGTGTTTGGCACTGATGGTCTGCCATGTGCCCTGTTGGGAGTTGAAAGCACTCAGCGAATCTAAAGTCGGGGAGGTTGGGCGCAAAGATGCTACCTGATCCCATGAATGTTGACCCTTTAAAAACTATGTGGGATCAATAGAGTGAATGCGTAAGAAACTAGGTGGCCTGGGTTTGTCCCTCTGACCTTGCTCTCGGGTGATAGTGCGTTCAGTAACCCAAACGTACTAAATGAGGATCTTTCTTCTGCATGATTTTCCTGATGTGCATGAATGGACCCAATCTGCATGGATGGAATGGACAACCGCCATGCTGGCGGTGGTAACCAACCAGCCTCTCTGATCCGGAGAGGGGACTCCATGAGTGTCCCTGGTCCCATGAAACTCTAGGCTTGAATACCCTTTATGGAATCAATAGTTTGACCTGAGTCAGAATCAACTAGATGGCTCTCAATGTGAAGTGGACAAAATGGCCCATACCTGCTGAATGAGATCTGCCTTCTGTCAGATTTTCTTGCTTCCCACTCACATGCCAGCTTGGTCTTCTTTGGGCTTTCAACTGCAGTCGGGCAGTTCAGCCAAACCGTGAATATAGTGTCGTGAGGTTGTCTCCATGAGGCCACCCCATCCCGGAAAAGTAGATCCTTGACAGCCCTTTGTGGGATGAATATCTTGAAATGAGTCAGAATCGACTAAGTGGCTGTGGGTTTGGCCCAGTGGGAGACTCTCAAGATGGAGTTCAGATAACGGTCCAAACCTACTGGTTCAGGATCTGCATTCTGCTTGAGTTTCTGGAACACATGAATGTGCGTGCTCGGCATTGATTGGACTAACAACTGCCAAATTGACAGTTGAAACCAAACAGCCACTCTATGCAGGAGGGTGGGCTCCATGAATTTCCCTGGTCCCATGAAGGTCCAGCTTTGAATGCTCTTATGTGGGATCAGTAGGTTGAAGTCAGTCAGAATCAACTGGATGGCAGTGCGATGGGTCCTGTTGCTGGTTCTCAAGGCAGAGTGTGGGAAGTGGCTCAGTCCTAGTGTATCAGTGTCTACAAGCTGCTTGGTCCTGAGGAACATGCCTGAGCGACTTTGATTAGGCTGCCAACTGCCGCGTTGGCAGTTCAGAGCAACCAGCGAATCGGTAGTCAGGACGGAGCCAATATGAGGCTACCTGCTCCCATGAATTTAGATCCTAGAAAGCTCTATGTGGGATTGATACTTTGGAATAAGTTAGTATCAACAAGCTGTCAGGGTGTTTGGCTCTGTTGTCTGTCTCTCAATGTGGAGTGGGGGAAAATTGCCTTGGGGAGAAGGCTGCCCCAAAAATAAAGTGAATGCAGGGGCGGAAGAGCTCACAGCTGACTAATTTTCTCAGCCATGACTCTTTAGATGTCGTCTCATCAGTGCTTGGGTGGTTTACAGGCTGTGGCTTCAGCCACCTCACCAGTATTGCTGCGTCCTTGCTTCCCTGTGCCTTGGAATGCCGTGAGCGACTTTGTTGAGCAGTGTCCAACTCCCTGGAGAAATGCTGACTCCAGGCCTGGGCCAGCAACCTAGTGCCATCCCACTCTTCAGCCCTCAGTGGATACTGAGTCAGTATCAGTGTCCCCACAGGACCAGGGAGAATGGCATCTTTGGTTTCTGAGGCTGTCAATCTTCATGGGAGCAGAATGAGTCTCACTTTCTCATCAGACATTCTTTTCCAAGTGCCTGCCTTGTGCTGTTCAGTGTATAACCCACCAGGGCTCCCTGTCAGAGTGGAAGGTGGTATTTAAAAATTCAAAAAGAGGGGCTCTGGTCAAAAGGGCACTTCAGTGTTCTCAGTGTCCCCAGAGCACCTCCTCTTCATCAAGTTAAGATACTCTGTATCTCGACTGTGTCCCTGAGAGCCCCAAATGATTTGCATCAGAGGCCTCACCAAATGATTGGAAGTGCAGACCCACCCGACCCATGGCTTCATGGAAGAATGACCTGGTCTTTATTCTGTGAAGGTGACAACCAGCAAACCCCTAGGCAGCAGTTCTTTTCTCGCCACGTGCCTAGCAATATGCAAGGTTGACATTTGTTAGTGGCCTATTTTGGAACTCGGTCCTCACGCCTTCCTACCAAGGCACCTCTCAGTTGACTGAAACTTCCCTTCTTTCTGTTAACAAGCCAGCACGGGGACTGTGCTCCCACCCGGGGTGCCCTGCAGGCCTATCTGATCAGAAGCTTTGGGTGTCGAGCTGCTCCCACCCGGGATGCCCTGCAGGCCTATCTGATCAGAAGTTTTGGGTGTCGAGCTGCGGTGTCCAGCTCCCCAGAGAAATGCATTCTAAGCCGGCTGATGGGTCCCAATCCCCAAATCTGACACTGATTCAGGAGTGGGTAGAGTTGCCACATTTTACAACATGAGAATTTATCTCTCTTAAGAGAGCAGAAGGCCTCCTCTTTGTTTCAGGGCTACTAGTTGTTTCCAAGTACTGCCTTTTCACACAGGCAACGCAGTCCATTACCAGTGCTCCATTCCATTACACCAGGCACTCCGGAGATGTGTGTGCGTGGCCTGGGCACTTTTCACGAGTCTGCAGCAAAAGGAGAGAAGTGACTATGTGGGAAGTGCTCCCCACACTTGATCTATTGGGGCTTTTTGTGGTGGTTGTTGTTTTCTTCCTACGTTCCTGGTGTCAACCATCGCTTTTGGTCAGTGCATGCCTGGAAAATGGTCTCCATGAAGTACTGCTGCTTTTACTTGGAGACAAGAACTGGATGGAGCATGCCTATAGTCGGTGATCACAGAATCGGAGAGCCCTTCACAGAATCCTGGTTTACAAGAAAGAGAAATGCTGGACTGAACTTCAGATTCTCAGGGAGAGTTTTTCTGGAGACATGAAGATCGCTGTGCACCTATGAGGTAAGTTTTGAACATTAAACCAAGGAATGTCCCCAGAATTCTTTTTCAACACAGAAACAAGAGTTTAACTAATTTCTGCAGAAGGTCTGTGTGTTGAGCCTGGGCTGTTTGAAAGAGCCCCCAGATGGGATGAATCCTAGAACAGCCTTTTGAAAGGTTCTAGGGGAGATTTGGGGGAAGTTGAGGTCAAGGGAATAGGGAGGGAACCATTCAGAAGAGGGTGAGGGCAGTGACACAACCCAAAGAATGAAAAGGATGCTACAGAGTGTTCCAGGCATGCATGGGTGAAGGAGTGCATGTAGTTTCCACAACCTTTTCCAACAAAACCTATCTTTTGGGTAATTGTATCTTAGGGTCCCTTTTTTGTGTGTTGTCTGTGGGAGCGGGACAGACCTAAAGAGAACCGGAATGCAAGTCTTGTGGGTGTTTGTTTGTCATGGTCCCCACTGTGTTCAGTGCTCATGTTGAACAACATTCTTAGGATGCAGGGGAGCTTCCTCAAACCTTACTGAATTTATTAATGATTCGTGTGTGGTGGTATCTGAGCTTTACCTGGTAAGAGGCATTCTGCAGGAAGCGAGTTATGTAGGCACATCATTTTATCACGTGTTTAGGCAGAGGTGTATCAATCACACACTGATGCACGACAAATGACTCCCAGTACAACAGGCTGAAAGCAAGCATGCTTTATCGCCCTCTCTCTCTCTCTCCCTTTCTCTCTATTATCTCTTGGTCAGATGGATGGAACCGCTGCCAGAGCCCTTGATGATTTGCATAAGGTTGACCAAGCATGAAAACCGTGTGCAGAGTCCTGTTTTTCCGACGTGGCCAGCCCTGTGCATAGTTCGTATTTGTTCTTGGAGTATTTGGCAAGTAGGACTTCTTGTCTTCCTCCCAAGGAATCTGTGAGTGGACTCAAACTTCTCACCCTATCGTTAGCAAACTTGCACAAGGACAGTTGTGCCAGCCTGTACACCCTACAAGCCTACTCCATCAGGAACTTGGCCATTGAGCAATGTGCTCACTTCCCTGGAGAAATGCACACCACCCTCAATGGGGTGAAACTCCCAAATCTGCTGTCATTGAGTGGATTCTGATTCGGGAGTGGGTAGAATTGTCCCATTTTTATTTCTGAGACTTTAACTCCCTTAAGGGAATGGAATTCCTCATCTTCCTCATTCAGGTCTGCTTCTTGTTTCCAAGTACAGTCCTTGCACCCAGTCAACATTCCCTCAACATTGCCACCAAGAGATCCAGTGATGACTGTGAGTCGCTTAGGGACATTTTAGGAATCTGTAGCAATATGAGAGAAATGACTATGTGGGAAATCTTCCCCACCGCTTCATCTACAGGTTGTTTTTTTTATTTTTAACCTTCCCACTTTCCTGATGTCAAAGATAGCTTTGATCAATTCAGGGATGGCTAATGGATCCCTTGAACAAGGGCTTCTTTACTTGGAGAAAATAACTGGATGGTGCGTGGCTACTGTCAGGGAACACAGAATTTGAGATCTCCAGAAACATTCCTGATGGACATGGGAGAAATGCTGAACTGAATCTCAGATTCACACGGACAGCTCTTCTGGAGACAGGACGCATGGCTGTGCTGCAGTGAGGTGAGTTTTCAACATGGAACCAAGAATATCCATGGAAGTCTTCATATGCTGAAGCCAGAGTATAACCAGATTCCTAGAGAAAGTTGGTGATTTGAGCCTTGGCTGGTTGAAAGAGCCTCCTAGATGGGAGGATTTCTAGGACAGACACTTGAATGCTTCAATGGGGAGATTTTTCAACGAGGTGGGCTTCTGGGTATAAGGAGGGAACCAAGCAAAAGATGGTGTGGGTAGTGACCCAACTCAAAGAATATAAAGGACGATGCTGAATGGTGTAGCCTGGTCAGGGTGAATTAGTGTACGTATTTTCCACAACCTTTTACAACATAACATATCCTTTTGGGAAATGTATCTCATTGCACCACCACCCCTTTTTTGGAAACTCAGCACCAGATCATAGGAATGCAAGCCTTGCGGGAGGTTGAGATGGTCCCAATTGAGTTTAGGCCTCTTCCTTAACACTGTGTCTTGGACTCGGGGCATTTTTAAATGTTGAATATGTTAATGCTGTGGAAGTGGCAACATCTGAGCTTTGAATGGCAAGAGGAATATGCTGCAGAAAGTTATGTAGGGAAGTCATTTCACCCTGCTACACACCCTAGTCGGAGGTGTGTCAGTTAGTCACTGCTGCTTGACTAATGACTCCCAGTGCAACTGCCTGTAAGTGAACCTGTTTTTTCCCCTTTCTGTCCCTCTCCCCCTTCTCTAAATGCTCTCCATGGACAGATGGATGGCAGCACTCTTGGACTCATTGAGGATTTGCATGGGATCGACTTGGGATAGTTTGCAGTGTTCCAGGGCCTTATAACATGGCCGCCTGCAATCAGCACACCTTCATTATCTGACTCTGACCATGACTCTGGAAACCTGCAGCCCCGAGGTTTTTAAGGATGCTGTTTTCAAGTACTGGCTTCACTGGGAAGGACCCCAGCTTATTTGCCTGATGGTTGGCAGGATTGTACATTTCAGCAAGAGCTGGGACCAGCAGCCTCCCTAGTGCAATCCTTGTCAAGTAAGATTCTTCAGAGAGCAACAAAGTAGACTGTAGCTCATTTCACAGAGCTAACACAACAGACCTTCCGACCTGCAAGAGTAGAGACTCAAAACCAGCAGTCAAAGTTCCTTCCAACGTAACCATGCCTATGGGAGTGCCATCTCCCTTGTGGAGTGCTTCGTGTTAGAAACCAGTCATCTGGTGCAGTCTAAACCTAAGGGCAGAGGATTGCATACTACTGTGAGTCTCCGGACCTGGGAATCCCTGGGGATCATGGCTACGGTTTCCTACCACTATTGAGTGAGTGAGTTAGTGAGTGAAGAAGATGAAGCTGGACAAGTAGTGTGAGAGTGAGGCAGACAAGGTCCATGCTTGGAAAAGAGAACCCTGGGCCCTACTGTCTGAGAACTAGTGATTCAGGATCTGCATTCTGCATGATATTCTTGGTGGGCATGAATTTGCAGGCCTGGCTTTGACGGATTGACAACTGCCATGTTGGCATTTCAAAACAATCAGCCACTTAGGTGGGAAGGGTGGGTTCCATGAGGCACCCTGCTCCCATGAAGTGTATCCATGAAAGCTCTATGTGGGATCAATAGTTTAAAATGGGTCAGAATCACCTAGGTTAGTCCCTGGTGGGTGGCTCTCACGTAGGAGTGCCTGCTCCACATTCATTGGGCTGCCAAGCAACACAGACAAACCCATTGAAAGGCTGTTGTTTCTGAATCATCCCAAGCTATTGATCCCAAATAGAGCATTCAAATCTAGACCTTTGAAGCAAACTGACTCAAAGAGCCAACTTTACTGATCCTGACTACAGACACTCATTGGAAAATTTGCCAACAGGGCTTTTGACTGCCCAGTCAATGGATAGCAGGCTCTTTCCTGTGCACCAGTAATACCATGCAGAATGCAGATCCTAGAAGAGCTCCACATTTGTTCCCATTCCCCAAAAAAAGGTGACCCCAAAAGGGCTTAAATCATTTGTAGCTCGTGCAAGTGGAATTTTGCTGAAGATCATCCAGCAACAGTGGCAGCAGCCTGGTGACAGGAGCTGCCAGAGGCCAGATTTAGAACAAGGAACAGGGACATCACAGATGATGTCAGATGGATCTTGCCTGAAAGCAAAATTTCCAGAAAGCCACTACATTTTAGATACAGAGATATATAACTTACGTATGTGTTATATGTAAGATAAAATGCACTTGTGTTTTATTGACTACGCCAAGGCATTCGGTTGTGTGGCACAAACTCAGAAGAATGGGAATTGCAGACTATCTCATTGTGCTCACACAGAGCCTGTCCCTGGGTCAAGAGGCAGTTGTGCAAACTGCACCGGGGAGTGAATGCTGCATGGTTTAACATCAAGAGTGTGTGCATGAGGGGTGTGTCTGCTCACCATTCTTATTCAATCTACGCTGAGCAAGTCACCAGAGAAGCTGGATTATATGAACAATGAAGAGTGTGGCATTAGACTGAGAGGAAGGCTTGTTAACAACCTCTGACATGCACATGACACAACCTTTCCTGACAAAAGTGAGGAGAATTTCAAGCACTTCCTGAGGAGGACCAAGGACTGCAGCTTGCCTTATGGGTTAGGACTCAATATGAAGAAGATAAGAATCCTCACAACTGGACCAGTAAGTTGCATCACAATAACTGGAGGGGAAAACTTGAGGCCGTCAAGGATTTTGTCCTGCTTGGCTCCACGATCAGTGCTCATGGAAGCAGCCGTCAAGAAATAACTTTGAGAACTCAGGTGTGCCTCACCCAAGCCAGGTAATTTGTCAATGGCCCCATATGCATGTGAAAGTTGGATCTTGAATAAGGACAACTGAAGAAGAATGGACGCATTGTAATTGATACTGGAGGAGAAGATTGAAAGGACTATGGACTGCCAAAAGATCAAACAGATCGTCTTGGAAGAACAACACAGAGGAAGCACTGCCTCCTTGGAGGTGAGGGTGGAGAGCCTTCCTCTCAGGTACTTTGGACGTGTGGTCAGGAGAGGCCAGTCCCTGGAGAAGGCCGTCGTGCTCAGTAAAGCGGAGGGCAGTGAAAGAGAGGAAGGCCCTTAACAAGATGGATGCCCCTGTGGCTCCAATACTGGATTTGAACCTCAGAACAGTGGTGAGGACGGTGCAGGACAGGACAGGGCTTCGTTCCGCTGTGCACCGGGGCCTACGGGTTGAACCAACTGGATGGCACGTAACAACAGTGTGTGTGTGCCACACACACCCTATGTAGAGGGGGGTCTAAGGATTCACAGAAAAATCCCATTACCTTTAAATTTGATTTCCAAAAAAAAAAAATCTTTGAAGCTCCCTTGTGTGTGTGAACCCACATGCCAGCTTTAGAAATATGTGAGGTTATCTGCTTCCATGAAAATCTAAAGTTAAGGAAACTCTATGGGGAAGTTGTATTCCATTCTATAGGGTCAGAATAGACTTGACAACAGTGGATATGTGTGGGTGTGTGGGTGTGTGTGTGTTTTCCCCAAGCAGGATGCCCTTTTCCAGGGATGCACCTCTGTGGGTGGCCATCCCAAAGGTCCCAGGAAATACCTGGCCAACATGGGGGACTTTAGGCCCCTCGGGCGCCAGGACTCCCTCTCTGTTGAGTGGGTGATGATCACAGGATGCTATAGGACAGATCAGCAAGAACTGCCCCTAGGGTTTCCTAGGCTGTACCTCGTGCTGGAAAGCAGACTGCCACCTTTCTCTCAGAGAGCAGCTGGTGGGCTCCAATGCCTACAGCGGAGCTGGAAGGCGAGCATCCCTCATGGAGTCACCAGGACTCCCTGACACACATCACGATGTGGAATCCACTCAAGGATAGAGAATTCCTTGTACGTATAATGTTTGTACAGCACAACATGTGGAAATAGGATTCTATAATAATCAAAGAAATTGGGAGGAGGGAAAAATGCAACTTGGCAGTTAAGGGGAGATGGAGATTTCTGTGGGAGGGGTAGCCTGTGCACTGTGGGGCCACCCCATCCACTGTGGGGTGTGGGGCAGCATCCCTTGTTTCTCCCCTAGTCATTCCCTGTGATGGGGGCCCTGTGCACAGTCACCTCATTACAGAGACTCTGAGATAACGCCCACGCTTCCTTGTGAACTGCAGAGGAACAGAGAGGTGGCAGGTACTTGGGGATGAGCATCTTGCTGATTGGTACACAGGCATCTGGGGAGTCAATTCTCACTGCGATCGATTCCCACTGTGTTTCCTCTTTGACTACCTTGCCAAGGGGGCTGCCCAACACCCACACCTTGCATATGTCAGCAGGAAGGCGGGGGCGAGAATAACATGCAGGACAAGGAGAAACAAGGCGTCTCTGACATCCCAGTTGCTTCCTACACATACGTATGCCAATTAATTGAAGTGTTTGTAATCCTGTGGAACTTTATACCTGTTTTGAAAAGCATAAATAGGAATTATTAACAATATAACTCACAGGCTTCCAGTTCCAGGAAGCAGACTTGATGAATATTACTATAGTCTGTTCCTCTTAAGACTTATTACAGCGATGGTAAACAAATCATTAAAATCACAATTCCATGACAACAGAAATTTTATGGTGTGAAACTACCAGCAGATGTACAATTTGAGCAATATTCAAGAGGAGGGTTTCTTAACCATGTCACTGCTGATATTTGGGGCTAGGTCACTTGGTGGGGGTAGGGTCCTGTGCACTGTAGGGTGTGGGACAGCATCCCTGGTCTCCCCCACTAGTCATTCTCTGTGGGGGAGTTCTGTGAACTGTGGGGTGTGGGGTTGCATCCCTGATCTCCCCACTAGTAATTTTCTGTGGTGGGGGGGTTCTGTGGCGTGTGAGATGTGGGGCAGCATCCGTGGTCTCCCCTGACTGCTCCAAAGCTGCCGCTGTGACAACCAGAAGTCTCCAACCGTTGTCATGTCCCCTGGGCACTACAGCCCTAGATGAGCACCCATGGCCTAGATTCAGAGAGTGCCAGCAGGACTGCTGGCTCAGACAGAAGACACAGCAGTCGCCTGCATGTGCAGAGGTATCCCCAAGGCAGGGGCAGCCCGGGCAGGTCTGTCGGCAGGGCCAGGAACAAGCCGCACACAGACACCCATGTGCAGGGCCCGGAGCAGGAGCGAAAGAGGAGGCTAAGAGGAAAGGAGTCAGCCCAAAGAGCAAATGAGAGCAGATGGGGGGAGGGGGGTTAGAGGAACTTAGAGGAAGAAAGGAACGTGCGCAGATATTCCAGCTGAAAACAAAATCAAGGCCCTGCCTACTCTCGAAAGTACCAGAACGAATCTCCGTGCTCAAGGGAAATACTGAGACGCCTCAGTCCTGGAAAGATGGTCCCATCCCCAAGGACAACGGGGCACGGAGCATAGAAGGTTCTGGATTGTATGGGACTCGGGAGGGTGGGGGGAGATAGACTGTTGCAGCAACCAGCGTGTGGGAAGTGCACTGGCCCAGGGCATGATGGCACCCTTGAGGGGGAGGCAGGGCACCGGGAACCACTGCAGGCAGCAGGAGCTGGAGGCAGAAGGTGATATGTTGCAGGGTCGACCCAGGCAGGACAGGAGCCTGGCGAGCCCTGTTCACCGAAGGGCAATATCGCCTCAGGGTGGAGGGTGGGAAGTGCTGGCGAGCTCCAGGGCGGCTGTCCAGTTGGTGCCTACTCCATCCCAGACAGCGAGCTGAAGTCCAAGGGCTCAGAGCTTCCCGTGTTCCAAAACGGAGGTGGTAGGTCAGGTCGGTTTGTGAAGCTGTGGTTTGCAGCAAGCCTTACTGAGAACAAAAAGGAATCCTTCACACGTGGCCGACGTGCTTACCAAATGAATAGTATGAGTGATGAGAACGCTCTGTGCACCTCTGGGGGTGACCCTGAGTCAGAACGTAGTGGGTGCGGCCTGGCACAAAGATGCCAGGGTCCACTGCGCAGGCTCTCACCCCACGGCCCGGAGTGCCGCCCAGGCCTGCACTCTGCATGGTGGGCAGTGGACAGCTTTTCCAAGCACAGCCACAGGCGGACCCGAACCTCTAATCTTTTGGTGACCAGCTGGTATGTCCAGCATTTGTTTCCCACAGGGAGGCACACACAAGAAGACAGCAAGCAGACAGGAGAGGCCCAGGAACGGCCAGGCTTGCTAGAAATGAGAGGGGCTGCTGAAAGATGGCACCAGCGCCCGGGATTCAGACCTCTCAGCTCCAAAACCCCCACAGAAATAAACTGTGCTTCACACCCAAGTGACAGCACACGGAGACAAGAACACGTGAAAGAGGAGCTTCCGCTTGCATGGCTGAGCCAAACTGCACCCAGGCTGGGCCTCGGCGGAAGCTTCCTCTCGGGGGAGAGATTGCAGTCTTAAGGTCCGACTCGTCTGGACTTGGACTTGGTGATGCCCTACTGAATTAAGGACTCCTCTGTAGGCGTGGGGTGGAGCCACCAGGGGCGAGAACAATGCCACAGGGAACGTACAAAAGCAGAGCCCAGATGGCAGTCTAGATGCACTCCCCGGCCATGCTCCCACGTCCAACTCCTTCATGGCACCAGCTGCTTGCTCTCTCTTGAAGCTCGTGGCTCCTCAAAGCCCAGGATCATGTGGGAGCTTGCTCTCAAGGCAACTTGCTGGCTCCATCCAAGAACTTTGACCCCGTAACTGGACGGTCTCACAATGTGCTTGAACTTGCGAGTGGGAAACGTCAGCACAAGAGGGTGCAGAGGGCTCACGTGGTGGCTGCTCCTTACCCTGCACAACAGCTGGGCTCCAAGCTCAGGTTGGCTTCATCAAAGGGGAGGTGGATCAGGGCCAGGAGGGGGGCAAGGGCCAGGGAGATAAAGGACATCAGCCCTCACAGCAAGAAGCCTGCGGGCAAGATCTGACTGTGTGGGAGTCTGGAACAGGACACGGATCCAAACTGACAACAAGCAGAGGTGTGCACGGGGAGGGGTGGGGCTGTGGCAGTGTCATCAGACATACCTCAGGGTTCTTGGATCCTCCGACCACGGCATAGAAGTCTCTGTTTACCATGAGCCTTTGTGGATCAGAATCTGGGGAGTAACACAAAAGGCTCTCCTGCACCAAGCCCCCACTCGCAACAGGAAGCCCCAGGGCTGGGTGGACGCTCTTGCAAGAGTTGGCATCAACTAGGTGGCACGGAGTTTGCTTGGTTTGCTTTGGTGGCATAATCGGTGATGCCTTGAGTGGCTGCAAAAGGAACAGTTCTCTGCTGTCTGATTAGGCCACTCCATAGTGTTGTAATCAACTCCATAGGGTCGGTATGAGTTGGCATCGACTTGATGGCAGTGAATTTGGTTTGTCTGTTGGTTGTTTTGTGGTGGCATCAAGGGTTAAGGGCTAGGCTACTAACAGCTGGGTTGGAGGTTGAAACCCACCAAGCTCCAAGGGAGAAAGATGAGGTTGCTTGCTCCCATACAGAGTTTCAGTCTTGGAAGCTCACAAGGGCCATTCTACTCTGTCCTCTATGGTCGCTGAGGTCAGAACTGATTCCAGGGCAGTGGCTGTGTAAGTCATGATTAGGAGTCCCAGCACATATGGCACCCTGGTGAGGTAGCATTGGTGTCCTACATGACGGATGCTGTGTGGGACTGTGAACTGCAAGTTCCGCAGTTTGAAACCACCCACTCCTCTGCGGAAAGATGCACTTTCCCTTCTTGTCAAGACTTACAGCCTCAGAAACCCACTGCAGCCATCCTATCCACTGGAGGTGGGCTGATTTTGGCGACCTGGTATTGGGGTTTTCTGTGCACACCCCTGTTCCCTGCTGCAAGGAGTGGCCTTTCCTATTCAGGAGCAGCACTGCCCCAGCCTCACCTACCCAGAGGCCTGTCTTCTGCAACCTGCAGTGACTCAGCCGCAGCTGCTCCTGCTGGCCCCGCTGGCCCCGCACCAGCTCCCAGAAGAGCAGCTCCTGCAGCACAGTCACCCAGTGAATCAGCCTTCCCTTCTGAAAGCCCGACTCCTCAGCTCACTCCACGCCCTGGCTCAAGCATCCCCCTCAGAAAATTCTCCTCCCAGAGTGGCTGCCCAGGAGATCTTGGGGCCCCTTGTTCTGCCTGGCTCCTGGAGAGGGGCTATAATTCCTAAGGTCACTCAAAAAATAGGTCACGCAAAAGGAACGGGGCTTAACAACACAAAGCTCTCCAAGAACTTAGCAACCAGGAGAGCTGATCAGGCACAGGCTGCCAAGTGCCACGCTCTCTGGGAGGCCAGCAAAGCCTCTATGCTGCTGCATCTGGCAGCTAGAACAACAAGCCAGCTTCTGTGGAGTTGCATTTCCTCTCATGAAAAGAACTGTCCTGTCTTTTAAACTGTAACTATGCCCCCAGGTGTTTTCCTTCCTACCACAGTCCATTTCAAAGCCTGGAGACAATGAAGAAATGGTTTAAACCACCAGCCTCTCCCAGGGAGAAAGATGAGGCTTTCTGCTCCCATCAAGAGTTACAGTCACACGAGCCTGTGTGATGCAAAGACTATAAATAATAAAATCCAAACCCAGAGGAGGGAATGATACCAGTGCCTATACCCTGAACACCCAGTTACTGGAATGATATGAATGATATTGGAAACCCAAACTCCTCTTCCGTGGGTTGAGTCTCCAATGACTCCCCACTGAGCATAGTCTAGGAATGTGACAATGTTGCTACCAGACAAACAGCATGGCGAAGTGGATTTTAGCAGCTGCAGTTAGTTAGCCTGGAATGTCATTAGATCACTTCTGAATTGATTCTGATTTCTTAATATTTTCTGCTTTCTTTTGAAGTTGAAGTGTTCACTGCTTCATTTGATCATGGTGGCTGGGTCCTTTTTGGTTTGTTTTGCATATTTAGTCCCTGCTTTGAGCTTTTCCTGTGAGGAGAAGTAAGGGTGGGAGCTCTATGAAGAGAGCAGTAGGGTTGTTCATCAGTGGGCGGTCTGGAAGAAAGGAAGGAGAACTGGGGAGTCCACAGACGTGGGCACAAAAGGAAGACAGCGTCCCATAGCTGATTGTAGCAATAGATGCACAACCCTTCTGAACAGGACTGAACTGCTGAAGTGCATGATCTGCTAACTATATCTCAAGGAAACAATTTGTAAGAGACTTTCAGAAACCTAACTGCATGGCTGTCAGTTCTCTTCTGACAAGCTGGGCATCTCTGGGAGCTGTGCACTGAATTGATGCCAAAGGGTTGAGAGACCCAATTAAAAAAACAAAAACAAAACACTCGTGAAGTGGACCGGGCAGGACAGGGAGAACCGCCCCCTGTGAGTTTCCAAGACTAACTCTTTACAGCAATACAAAAACCCCTCTTCCCCCGCAAAGCAGCGAGTGGTTTGGAAATGCGGCTCTTACTTAGCAGCCAAACGGTACCCACTCCTCCCCCGTGGCTCCTGAGGGACCCACGAGACCACCACTGGTCAAATCTTATATTTCCAGTTACCTTCATTTGAATGCCACTGACCATTTAAAAGTTATTTTTAGGAGATTGATTCCCCCCTTACTTTAAATCAGTATTGCCATACAGGATCCCTCTGAGTTGGAATCAGCTCAGTGGCAGCCAGTTTGGTTTTTTGGATCACTAGGTAAGTCCAAACAAAATACTTATTAAACATGATTCAGGGAAGGGGGGAAAATGTCATCTCAAGAAGCTGGAGGTTCAGTAGCTGCATCACTGGAGAGCCCCAGCAGCTGAGTGGTTATGTGTGGGGCTGCTGGCCTCAGGGTCCACAATTCGATACCACCAGCCACTCAGCTGGAGAAAGAAGACGTTTTCTACTCCCGTGAACAGGGACAGTCTCAAAAACTTACGGGAGCAGTCTCCCTTGTCTTATAGGGTCACTGTGGGTTGGCATCGACTCCAGGGCAGTGGATCTGATCTGGGTCTAGCAGGGCCACTGTGAGTCACCATCAACCCAAGGGCAGTGGGTCTAGGTCTAGCAGGGTCACTGAGTCATCATCAACCTGAGGACGGTGGGTCTGGTCTGGGTCTAGCAGGGTCACTGTGAGTCAGCATCGGCTCTAGGGCATAGGGCAATGGGTTTGAGTGAGTGGATCCTCAGGAGAAAGTCCTTCCAATCTGCTCCCCTAAGGACTCCAAGCCAACCTCACTCCCTCAGCCCTCCAGCAGTCCTAGTGCCCTGGGACAAGGTGACCAAGGCTGTCAGTCTTGACCTGAGTGGAGAGCCCCATCTTTCTCCCGAAGGACAGCTAGGAGATTCAAGCTGCCCAGTTTGTGTGTGTCTGCAAAACAATGCCAGGCCCACAGAACCTCCAGGGCTCCTTCCCATACAGGTGATGGCCTGGACACGTACCGAGGGCAGTTCCATTCTGGCAAGTGGGTCCCATGTGTCTAGACCAAATGGATGACACCTAATGACGAGCCAGGATCTATAAAGGAATTAAGGGCCATCCCAATCAAACAGCAGACTGGGGGAATCAAATATTGATGAGTAACTTAAGCCTCATCTGTCAAAAAGTAGGCCTGGTAGCATAATGGTTATGTGCTGGCCTCCTAACTAAGGTTGGCAGTTCAAAACCATCAACTGCTCCATAGAAGAAAAGAAGGCTTTCTACTCCCACAGAGTCACAGTCTTGAAAACTCACAAAGGCACTTCATCCCTGTTTGAGAAGGTCACCAAGAGTGAGCCTCACCTCGATGGCAATGAGGCTTGTAGTCACTCAAAGCATAGAGCAATCTTGTTTAAAGAGTTCTTAACTCACCATCCTAAAGGAATTTAAAAATAGAAGCATAGGAAATACTGCCCCGTACCTGCCCTTCGTGAGATTCCCCAGCGGAGCGCACTCTGCCTCTTCTGCGTCTTATCGGGAATGTCCACATGCACATGATGGGCCACCGCAGGACCTCTGCCCCTTAAGACATCAGAGAGGACTTCCCAAGAACAGCGCATGAACCAAACGGAAAGACGGCAAGATCCATCGTCAGGCAGGGACCAGATTCCCAGGTAATGCATGCCTCCATCATCTGTCAAATTATACAACAACTTTGGGGAAAGGGGTTCTTCCTGCTCAATTCTGAAAGCTGAGACAGTCTGCTCTCAAGACTGAGCCTCAGGAATCTCCCAGAGAGCAATCCCACTCTGCCCTGTAGGGGCACTGTGAGCCCTCTGTCGGTGGGTATACAGTTAGAGGTTTGCAGGGGCTGCCATCTGAAAGGTCAGTAGTTCAAAACTACCAGTGCTCCGTGGAACATGGGTGAGTCTTTCTACTTCCGTACAGAGTGACAGGCTTGGTAACCCACAGGGGCAATGCGACCCTGCTCTGTATGGCCATGATGACTCGGCGGTGAGTTTGGTTGGGGGCCTTGGAGTGGCAGATGGCTCATATTGTCAGCCATCTCCCAGCAATCTTTTCTTGCACATTTCCCCGGCTGCACAGTGCTGGGGTCCACCCTGCATGTTGTCGTCCTGTCTCGATCCTGTGTCCCTAGGGCCCTAGACCATGACCACGTTAAACACCCTCAATTCAGGCTCCCTAACACTTCCTGGGGACCAAGTCCAGGTCCCCAATGTATGGCCAGACTGACCCAGAAACCAGCCATGGCCTCTGGGGCATCACATCAGGGGGCCTGTGTCACCTTGTCCCGTCAACTGTGGTGCCAGCACCTGAGAATTGCTTAGGATGCCAGCTAACTGCTTGTTTGCATGGGTCTGATGTTCGCACTGCCTGCCCGGCGGCCCAGGAACAAGCACGCATGGTGTGCACACCTGGACCTCCTCAAGAGCTCTGTTCCTGCATCCCTGGCATAAGTCTCTCCTGCCCATCAAGGCTCAACACCCTGAACAAATGGGGCTGGGGAAGCAGGCTGACACAAAAGGCTCAGCTGGGGAGGGGATAACTGCCTTCAAGGAGAGGGGTGCAAATATGTCCCCACAGCTCAACTTCTCCTGCCTGGGCCTGTGAGGCCCGGCATGACTGGACTCAGAGGATATATTTACCCACTTATGCTTTTAACTTATTTGGAAAAGCAATCAAACTGTCAGCGTGGAATACACATTCAGCCATGCATCAGCAGCCTTGGCTTTGGAGTGGTGCAGGCCTGACTGCCCATAGATAGACACAGCCCAGGCACAGGCCACAGGACCAGGGCCTTCCCCTGGGATTAGTTCCCTACTCTGGGCCCAAACATCTCTTAAGGGAGGAATGCCCCAGCTACCAAGAGACCTGAAGGCTGTCCCGTCACATGTTCCTTGAAATAGAAATAAGCCGTTCCCATGAACACATGGGGAGGGGGAGCAAGCCTGAGGCGCTCGTGCCCCTGAACTCAAGGCACCACCCTGTATGATGACACCTGCCTGTAGGTGTGTATGTGGGTGCATGCTGTTGTGCTGGACTTGTCTGAGAGGCCGGTCCCTGGAGAATGACATCATGCCTGGTGATGTCGAGGGGCAGTAAAGAAGAGGAAGACACTCAACAAGCTGGAGTGACGCAGTGGCGCCAACAGTAGGCTCAGACATCGGATCCTTGATGAGGCTAGCTACAAGGGGGAAGTTTGAGCAAATTGTGGGCTGTATGCAACTGCCCTGAGTCATGACTAGGGGGCAGCCACGTGGCTCTCCACATGCATCAAAGCACAAGCCATCAGGCCACCCCAGGGGTACAGGCTTCTGTGGAGCCTCCAGACTAAGGGAGACAACAAAGACAGTTCTAGGAAGAGGTGATCCACTTCCCCCAAACCAGCCAGTAAAAACTTGGTGAGTCACCACAGGAGCACAGTGCTGAAGTGGGTGCTGTGTGGCTGCGGAGACCCCCAAGTCGGGGCACTGTTCCCCAGAGTCCTAGCCACGGCCAGGACTTGATGGTGATTGTGAAGGAGTGGGCAGGGTTTCCTGTGGAGGGGAGGGGGCTTCAAACCGTGGGTGGGAAAGCAGGGTGGAATGATTGTGACCTTCCTCCATGCATGCTTAAACTCCCTCCTACTTAAAGTCCCCATGAACTGGACTTAGAGCCTTGCTGGACCATGCTCCATCTGGCTCAACTGCCTGGGGAAAGCGTCTCTCTCCTCTCTCTTACACACACACACACACACACACACACACACACACACACGGTTTTTTAAGTGGAAAAGAGAAATCACTGTCCCAGATCTGCCCGAGGTCAGGGAGAACAGCGGCAGAGTGCCCATGGGGACAGTGTGAGCGCTTACCCAACGTCCCTCCTTCGGTCCCCCCACCCCTCGGTCCCTCTGTCCCTTCTCCCCCACAGGCAGGAAGCATGTCCACATCCACTTCTGTGCAGCTTTCCTTTCTGAGCCCCAGGGGGCCATGCTCCAGCAAGATGGATGGCAGGCTGGCCCCTGGGGGGGGCGGGGCGGAAAACAGGAGAGAGGACTCCCAAGAAGAAATGCAGGGAGGGATATGCAGGAAACATTCTCTGGTGTCATTAGTCACCAGGAAAATGCAGACAAAACCCCACTGAGGTGGCTGCCACTCCAAGCAGCAGGGGTCAGGGGGCAGAGGGAGGGCAGGGCACCAGAACCTTCTCCCAGTGCTGCTGGCAGTGTCAAATGGCACTCATTCACTGCCATCAAGTCGATGCCAGCTTAGAGCGACCCCAGAGGACAGGGTGAACTGCCCCCGTGACTGTCTGAGACTGAATGACTGGGAGTGGACAGCCTCGTCTTTCTCCCTCAGAGCAGCTGGTGGTTTCAAACTGCTGACTGAGCTCTCCTTAGCTTGTGGCAGGTGCTGTGGAAAGAGTGGCAGTTCCTCCCAAAGCTAAGCACAGGATTACAATGAGACCAGGCCCACCGGCTCCCAGGAGCAGGCTGCATTCTCCACAACCACGAGCATATGACACACTTCTCCAACCAGGCCACTCCCTCGCCCATCCTCGTAGGCTGCCTGTGCACACTCCCATCACTGGCCTGGGCGGCTCCTACGCTGAAGGAGAGGCTACCCCAAAGGCAGGAAAGGCACACAGTGCATGCCAATGTTCCCGCAGCACCTTCAAAAAAGGCAGACACAAAGTACGTCTGCCAGCAGACGGGTGGATAAATAGGACCTCATACATAATACCAAAAAGCAAACGTATGGTCATTGAGTTGATGCCAACTCACAGTGACCCTACAGGAAAGGATAGAACTGGCCCCGAGACTGTCAGTCAGTCCCTATGGGAGTAGAAAGCTCCACCCTGTCTTTCTCCTGCAGAGTGGCTGGTAGTTTGGAACTGCTGACCCTGTGGTTGGCAGCCTAATGCATAACCACCAGGCCACCAGGGCTGCGCTAGCCCATCCACTGCATCTCCATTCAGCCAGGGGTGCAAGCTGTAGCCTCTTCCTGAGACAGCCGGTGAGCTTCCTGCACAAGGCGCTGGGGGTCTGATCGGACGAAGGTGTGCTATGCAAGGGGACTCCAGGTGAGGCCTTACCTTTACGGGGACGTCATGGGTACTCCTGGGCCCCGAGAATTCTCCAGCACGGGACTCCGCAGGCACAGAGCAGCATCCTGGTGAGAAACAGGGAGACGGGTGTGTTTCGGTGAGGTCTTCCCCTCTCACCCTCCTGTTCTTTGTCTTGGGCACGCGCCCCCCGTTGAGTTGGAGGGCCTTATGACTCAGCCCAGGCCCCGCCCCCATCACTGCCTCCCTGCTTCCTGCCCACGCCCCAGTAGGCATCAGGATGAGGGAGGCTTGGTGTGCAGAGTGGAGAGAAGACAGGTGGAAACAGCTGGCTGGACCTCACAGCGGATGTACAGATGTGGGAACTCTGAAAGGAACCACCTCCAAACAGGTGAAATTGACAGGCGCTCAGGGTTTCCTGCTCTCTCGAGCGAGGATGCCCCAAACCACTTCCAAGACATGCATCCAAACCTATCATCTGCCAGGCAGTCGCAGACCATGGGGCAGCGCTGGCCTGAGGGCAAAGGTCAAACGGTGAGGGAGGAAGGTGGAGGAAAGGGGGAGCAGGGGAGGAAGTGGGTAGATGCTGGGGCACCCAAGCCACTGCCATCCGCGGGATGGAACAAAATGTGTGTCAACCAAACTGGCATGTTGTCCTTCTCCAGGGATGGGTTTCTCCTGAGAACACGTCAAAGTCTGTGAGAGGAAACCAGGTCATCTCTTGCCTTCAAGGAGCAGAGGCTGTGCCCGTACTTCTCTAGTTAATAATCACTTTTTTTCAGCTGCTGCCAAGTTGGCTCCCACCTAACCGGGCCCCACATTTCTTTCCCCAGGAGCGTCCTCTGAGGCTTGCTGGCCCTGAGGAGGGAAAGGCCCTGGTACAAGTCAGCCAGCGGGGACAAGGCTGGGTGGGCAGCCAGCGCTGGCCTGGCCCTAGGACTCCCTGGTGAATGTCGAGTTCAGCAGTCCATCCCAGCCAGGAGCGCACACGCCGTGCTATATCATACACACTGCTCACCACTCAGCCCCAAGGGGATCTGGTGACATCCCTCCCATGGAGCTTCCGGGATCCCCTCCAGCAGCCATGTGGTTTCCATTAGGCTGCGAGTGGGGGAGATAGCTAAAGTCACGCTGGGCAGCCAGAGCAGGAGGGTGAGCTGTTGCCTGGGGCATGTGATCAGGGGACCAGCCCATTCCCAGAAGGACTCATGTGGGAGGGGGTCAAAGAAGCAGAGGCCCCTTAGTGTCATGAGGTGCCTCCATGGCTATCACAGCAGCACCGGGGAGTGTCCCCTTCCTTTTCACATACAGTGGCCATGCAGTTATGCACTGAGGAGTCCTGGTGAGCAGTGCCCACTCATGGGACTGCTAGCTGTAAGGTCAGCAATTCAAAACAGCCAGCCTCTGATTGTGTCAGTGTGGCATCAGAATTTTAAATCATATCACTGTGTCAGTATGATCTGGTGTTGGTGTGTTGAACTTGCTTTAGTATGATGTCACAAAGTCACTGGGATGTCACATAGCATGATTTCACAGTATGACACTATGATGTCACATTGATGGAAAGTTATCATAGTGTTTCTATGATGTCACAATGTTATATCATAATGATAGTGTGATGTCACAGTGTTAGTGTGATGTCGCAATGATAACATGATGTCCTTCAAATGACATCACAGTGTGTTGCTGTGATGTCACAATGCTGGTATGCGGTCCCACTGTTCTTATGACGCCACAGTGTATTACTTTGATGTCACAATGAGCGTATGATGTCACAGTGTTGGTTTGAAGTCACAGTGAAACTGGGGATTTCCACAAAATTTTGGAAACTCCCTTGTACTTTGCAGTCCATTTCAGCAGACTGCCCCAGTGACCAGCCACACTTTCAGTTAGATCTATTGATTCAGGTGTCATTTCTATAACCATTGCAAACTCTGGGGAGAAAAATCCTCACTCAGATTTCTGTGATTTATTCCAGAATCAAAACTCACTGCCAACATTCAATTCTGACTCATTGCTGCCCTGCAGGACAGGGTAGACCTGCCCCTTTGGCCATCCCAGACTTTCGTAGCTCTCTACAGGAGTAGCCAGCCTCATCTTCCTCCTGAGGAGTGACCAGTGGGTTTAAACTGCTGATCTTACAACTAGCACCCCCACGAGTCACGCACTCTGCCAACAAAACACAAAGACCAACCCACTGCCACCGAGGCAAGGCTCCCTCGTCGCAGCCCCACAGGACAGGGTAGAACTGCCCCCTGGGTTCCCCACTGTCACGCTTGCCCAGGGTAGCAGCCTGGTCTTGCTCCTTCCTGGAGACAAGGCGGCTGGGGGCTTCGAACAGCTGGCACTGCAGTTAGCAGCTCCGCTAATTGTGTAACTGCCATGTCGTCGGGACTCCTCCATTTCCTCCACTGGTGAGAAATGACCTCTGCCTCCCTCTGCTGCCGTGGTACCGCACGTCCCCTTTTACCTAAGAAGTTCCAGGGCACTGCGAGATTGCATAGGGTCACCTGCACAGTATTCCAGGGTAGCCGTGGGATGGAGTCCCCATCACCAGCTGAGCAAGAATGTCTCCTGGGGCCCAGTGTGCTCTAGCTCAAGAGTGGCGCAGAGCCTCTCCAATAGCACTGACCCCATCCTTCCTTTCTGAGAAACATCACCGACAACCCCAGCTCGAAGGCAAGGACCTTGGCATTGCTCTTCCTGGAGGAGAGCGTTCTCGGGAGCTCCTCGTTCCAGAGCCATGAGGGAGCAGACCCAAAGACGCAAGGGGCATGTGACCCTTGCGGCTTCGCCGTGCAGTTGCTGTGGAGTTGGTGCCCTGTGACTACAGAAGCCCTGCACACAGCAGAGCTAAACACTGCCCGGCCCTGCGCCACCCTCACAAGGGTCATGTTGGGGCCTCTCATCTGTCCATCTCATGGAAGGCCTTCGTCTTTCTCATTGTCCTTACACTTTATCAAGTGTGAGCCTGGGTGGTGCAGTGCTTAAGCGATGGAATGCTAACCACAAGGTCAGGAGTTTGAAACAACTAGCCCCTCCAAGGGATAAAGGCCAGATTTTCTGCTCCTGTAAGGAGTTCATCTGGGTATCCCACAGGGACAGTGCTACCGTGCCCTAGGGGGCGCTATCAGTTGTCATGGACTCCATGGCAGTGAGGTTGATATTGGTTTGGATGTCCTGCTCCAGGAACTGGTCTCTCATCAAGATGTGAGACCACGTCTCACCACCCCTGATTTTAAGAAGCATTCTGATTGTACTTCTTCCAAAACACATTTGCTTGTCTTCTGGCCGTCCAAGTCAAGTACCCAGCACCATACATCCAATGTTCAGATGGTGCAGGCATGTGAGGTGCTTGAAAATATCATGGCTTGGGGCAGACATACTGTAGTTCCTCAAAATGGGATCTTTGAGCATTGACACTTTAAAGAAGTCTTTCATTGGCATGTCACAAATAAGGTCCCGTTTACAACTCCCTTATAGAAGAAGGAAAGTCAGGAGGAGGAGGAGGAGGAAACTGAATGTGTGGCTACTTGTCTGCATGAACAACTAACTCTTCCCTTTGCCTGGAGACTAGAAGAATTGATGGTGCCTGGCGGACTATACTCTGCATGAAGGAATCATGATCAATAAAAGGAAAAGAGAACAGAATTTCAAAATCTCTCAGAATCCAGACTTCCTAGCATCAAGGAGACGGAATGGAACTCAGAAACGACTGCCCTGAGATATGAGGGGCCGTCAAAGAGTCCCTGAGAAAATGACATTGTCTTTGCATTCCATGTGTCCATGGCTTCCTGAAGTCCCCCGCCCCATTCTCCAAACCAGAGCTTTGTACCCGTTCCTTTAGTTTTGCAGCCCTGCTGATATATATAGCAAGTCAGCATGTACATGTTATCACGATCCCCAGGTGATTCTCAGATACACCTAAGAATCCATACTACCTGTATGGATTCAATGTTCTGGGGTCGAAATGCAAACTGTGCAGTGGGCCGAATAAGAATAAACCAGTTTTTAAGCGCTGCTTTAAACCTTACACAAGAAACATCCCCTGAAGCCATCTTTAAACCAAACAGCGGTTTAGCTGAAACAGTAAAGATACTCTGCCAACGCATCCATGAATATGGGGAGGAATACAAGAGTCAGGGTTGTGGAAATGTCTTAAACATAACCCAACCTCTTGAAGGAATGAGCAGCTGGGCCCGCAGAACTCAGAATCTCCAGAGACCCCAAGGCCAATTGGTATAACTCAGTGCACAAAGACAATACTCTTTCTACATCCTAATATGGTAAGTAGCAACTGGGGTCTTAAAAGATCATGAGCAGCCATCTAAGGTGCAGCAATTGACCTCTCCTATCTGGAGGAAAGAAGAGGGGGGATAGCGGTGGGTAGGGAGAGAAACGGTGGTCGTTACATAATTTCATACCAACTTGATAAACAGAGTGAAGGGGTGCAGTCTAGCCTGTCAGTCAGGTCACAGCCTGATTGATGTCTCCTTGTGAGTGTGGCCTTATGAGGATTCTGGGAACTCCTGTCTTCCTCCCTGGAGGTGGAACACACACACACACACAGTTGCTCTCTGCTCCACATTCCTGTTGACAAGCCACATGGAGCCACGCTGATGGTAGCCAGAGCCGTGGAGAGGCTTCCACTGCCACTGGACCCACAGGCCTTTCCACCTACTGTCCTGGCCTGTGATCTTCCTGCATTCGGCATCATTGCATGTGCTGCATGAGTCTGAAGAGGAATCCATGGGCTAATATCAGACCTGTGGGCTAATATTGAACTTACGGACCTGATCTGCACTGGGCTGGGAAGTTTTATTGGTGCATAATTACTTCTTGATGTGAAGCTCTCACACACACCTATAAGTATCTCTGGATCTGTTTATCCAGTCAACCTGGACTAACACACACAGAGGGAATGCAAATGCTTGTAAACAGTGGGCTAAGGCACCACTCCAGTATTGGTCTCCATGGCCCTGAGACCAGAGGAACTAGATGGTGCCTGGCTACCACTGCCAACTGCTCCGAAATGTTCAGGGTAGAGTGGGAGGACAGTGTAGGCCCAAACCTGACAGCATAAGAAAAGACCAGGCTTATTGGAAAGAGAGAGACAGGCAGAAACGCCAAGATGATGGCCTTTAGTCACTCTGAAGGTGTTGAAAGAAACCTGCCCCGTGGGTCCATTGTCAGTCAAGCAGCAGACACGTTTACAAGGGGAACCACAGCACGGGGAGATACATGTGTACCTCAGAGGAACACAGCAGCTTCCAGCCCAAATGGCAGCATGTGAAAGGGACAGAGTTCCAGAGGGCGAGGAGGTGGGTGGAGGTGGAACATACTCCTTGGAAATGGAATGGGTAGTGTTGCAGTGAGAGGATGACAAACAATGCCGGGAAACAAAATGGGCATGCATTGGTCAAGGGAAAACCAATCTTCTCTACAAACCTTCACCCCCAAGTCATTATTTTGTTAACCCCCAAGTCATTATTTTGTTAATGTTTTACTCACTGCTTCCAGTCAATTCCAACTCTGAGTGACCCTATAGGGCCGAGTAGACAGAGTAGAACGGCCCCTGTGGGTTTCTGAGACTGTAACTATTTAAAGGAATAGAAAGCCATGTCTATCTCCCTGGGAATGGCTGGTGGCTTCAGACTGCTGACCAACAGTAACTACAGCTCCGTCAGGGCTCCTGCCTATGATGGGCTGGGGCAACAGAATGGTATGTAAATGGAGCTACTGGATTTTGTAAGGTGTGACACACACAAAAAAAACTATTATAGGGGAAAAAATAAGGGTTCCGGGGTGGGGGTAGGATGAGGGAGAATGGAGATAAAAGGGGAGCTGATAGTTCAAGAAGAGAGAAAATGCTTTGAAACATTGTGGTAGCAATTGTACAATACTGTTTGATGTGACCTATGGAATGTTACGATATATGTAAGTGCTCCCAATAACATAATTAATATTTTTAAAGTCTTCTAAAATGTGTTTCTACTCATTTAATAAGCCTTTACTCCCACAGAACATACAAACCTCGGTAAGAATCTCACTCACTGCTGTCAGGTCAGTGCTGACTCCTAGCAAAGCAGCAGGAGAGGGTAGAACTCTTCCCAGAGAGTTTACCAGACTGAGTTCATGGGAATAGAAAGTCCCGTCTTTCTCCCAACGAGTGGCTTGTGGTTTTGAACCACTGACCTGTCATTAGCACCCCAATGCATAACCACTACACTCCCTGGGGGTCCTTTCGAGAAAGAATGCCCCTCCACTCCACCCCCAAAGCCCGCCAAGACAATGATACAATGGATGAAAAAATCCACGAGCTATCGTATTAAGTGTATGCAGAATTTTCTCTTGTAAAACTCGTAGCCCCCCCACGTAGTCCACACCTGGTGCCACGTGCCCCTGTTCTTAACTACTCTCAGTCCTCAGCTGCTGGCCATCCCGCCACAATGGAACAGAGCAAAGCCAGGCCCGTCTTGCACCGGCCCCAGAGCGGCTGTTGATCAAACCACTGTGGCCCTTAGACTTGTCACGGGCTGATTTTCTAAGTCAATCTCCAGGCCTGCTAGACTCCTGACTCTCAGGTTGGAGGTGCTACTAAGCTCTTGAGCATCCTAGCTACACAACAGCCTGTACTGACACAGCTGGTTTCTGGTCTTGGCTGGACCTTGGAACCAGGTCTTCTGAGTGCGTGTGATGTGAGAACTCCCTGAGCCACCGCTGCCTCCAAATGACTCCTGCACATGCTCTTCCTTCTTCCTATTTGGAAAGGTTATGGAGACCCACAAGTGACTCTTTGCAGGGAGACGATGTGCAAATCTCTACAGGAGGAAATCCGGTTGTGTCTGTCGTTTTGCTTTTCATTGCTGAGACGCTCAGAGGATTTCTATCAAGCATCGCTAGCGCTGTAGGCCAAGCGGAAGCACCACAGGAAGTTATCTTCCCCACCCCCCACCCCAAGTCTGTCTTGAAGCAGCGAGCGCCCCTGTAACAGGCGAAGGAGCCCTAAAAACCATGGCTGGCTGGTTTTAACACAAAAGCAGACACACTTGCGTGGCTAATCAGATAGCGTCTCGTTCCTCAAACACAGCTGCCTCCTGATTAAAAGGCTGTCTTATCTGTCCACCTCACCTTAGAACAGTGGTCCTCAAGCTTCCTAATGCTGTGACTCTTTAATACAGTTCCTCCTGTGGTGGTTATCCCCCCAACCATAACATTATTTTCATTGCTACCTCATCACTGTCATTTTGCTACTGTGAGGAATTGGGCGACCCCTGTGAAAGGGTCTTTTGATCCCTCCAAAGGGGTCACAACCCACAGGTTGAGAACCGCTGCCTTAGAGGCACGATGGTGAGACTTTGTCTTACATACGTTGGACATGTCCTTGGGAGTGACCAGGCCCTGGGGAAGCACATCATGCCTAGTGGGGGGGGGGGCGTGAAAATGATAAGGCCACTCAAGATGGATGGACATGGTGGCTGCAGCTATGGGCTCAGGAGTAGAACCAGTTGTGAGGATGGCCCAGGACCGGACATGATCCCTTCTGTTGTGCACAGAGGGTCAGTCACTGGGCCGGAACAGATGTGATGGCCTCTGACACCAGCATCACTGCACTCTGCCACAAATGGGATTTTCCCTCCTCGGATCATCAACTTAGGGGTCCTGGTGGAGCGGTGGTTACTCGTGCTCCGATCTGCAGGGTGAGCGGTTTGAAGCTACCAGCCATGCCACAAGAGAAAGAAGAGTTTCAGAAACTTGGGCAGTTCTGCCAGGTCCTATGGGGTAGCTATGGTTCAGAGCTGACTTGGTGGTAGCGAGTTTGTCATCCATCCAGGAGCCCTGGTGGCAGGTGGCTATTCATCAGGCCTCTACCTTGGAAGCACAGCTGTGTCTTCAGACACACGAGGTGCCCGTGTGGCAAGGTCAGTTCAAGGACACTTGTCTTCCTGCTGACAGCCTGTGTCATGTCACCCAGCGGGGCTGCCTTACTGGCCAAGGGTAGTGGGTGTGCAGATGCGATCTCAGTGTCAGGGTCGTCTGCATGTTCAAGGCGGAGCCTGCGTCTTCAGAGAGCTCCCACCTCAGAAGACATCGGCCTGGAGTTTAGCCAAGTGCAGGTGCAGGCGCGTTAGTGTTGTTGGCACTGCTGGCAGGCTGAGGAAGCAGGATCTGGCATACCTGTGTGCCATCTCTCTCTCTCTCTCTCTCTCTCTCTCTCTCTCTCTCTCTCTCTCTCTCTCTCTCTCTCTCACACACACACACACACACACACACACACACACACCTCCTCCTTCTCCTCCCACTATCTGCTTCGCCACAGCTTTACAAATAAGGAGGTGGGGGGACTGGAGAGCATTTGCTCCTGCCTCTTGTTGATAGGGAGACACCTTTGCCAGAGGGCTGCAGCCATCCCTAAAACACCAGCCTGCCACCTTCCTCACCATTGTCTTTCTTCAGGTGAAAAACAAGGGGTTTGCATGAAGGTGCCCGGAAAACTGGCTCAGCTCCCACTATGGGTCCCCACAGGCCCTGGCTCAGATTTGGGACTGGCCCTGCCACCCGCAGCCTTTTATAAACCACGCTGCTCGGAAGCCAAGCTTTACCACAGCACCGAGGGCCCACACGGCTCACCGTTTTTACCTGAGGCAACGCTCATGACCCACAGCAGAGAGGAGTCCCACGGGAGGAAACTTGAGACTTGGGGTTGTGTGAGACCCGAGCTTTGGCTGAAGAGCCGTGGGCACCGCCTTCCGGAAGGCATTGTGCCCACAGATGAGAACAAGGCGGGGGGCAGTCCCAGGGACAGGCATTTCCTTCTGAAGACCATGTGATTCGACTGGGTGGGGGATCTGTATTCTCCATCGAGGAAAGCTAATTCTCGGAGTCCCTCCGTGCTCAGCTCCACGTCCTCCTTCTGGAAGGCTCTGAGCAAAGGGTGTACCCAGCAGATCAGCCAGAGGACTCTGGTGATAACAGGTCGTGGTGGTGGTAGTGGTCAGGTGTCTTCGAATTGGGTCCAACACACAGCAAGTCAACATGTCTGAGAAGCAGGCGTCCTCACAGTGTCCTGGTGAGCCATCAGTGTGAGGTGACCCTGAGCCCACTGTGGGGACTGTGCCACAAGGCCACTTCAAGCTGAGTCGCCCTGGCGTTGGCTGCTGAGCACCTGCTTCCCCGGCAGGATGGCGTCCTCTCCCAGACCTGATGGGATGGCGTCCTGTCCTAGCCGTGGCTCTTTCCGGGTGACGTGCCCAAAAGAAGTGAGCAAAGTGTCACATCTCCACCTTCTGGCCCCATTTCCTTGTTTGTTCTTCCGGGAAGACAGACCTGGAGCCTAAAAGACGTGTGGACTCACACATGTCTTCGGATCACACGACAAGAAGGCAGTAAGCAAAACCCATCACCGAAGGCCGTGGCTGACATAGAGAGACATGAATGGACTTCCCTGAGCTCCTGGGTGACAGGGTGTGGGGCCGCCACCTCTTCCACGACAGGGAGGCAGGACAATGGGCACTGAAGGAGCCTGGGCCTTTACCAGTCAGTTTCACCATGCTGACCCCATGCAAAGGGACCCCAAGCAGAGTCTCGCAAATGTCCTGGTCCTGCAGTAGCCTCACAGTCGGCCTTTCAGCCTCTTGTTGCGGTCTCTGTGTCGATCCATCTGCTGGAGGGTCTCTATGTTTTCCATGGACCCTCTGCCTCACCAAGCAAGCTGAAATTCTGCAGGGACCCAAGCAGCGAGCCAGCGTTTCTCACCGTCGTCACAGCTGATGTGCACTCTGGCTGTGCCTCCTCCAAGACAGGTTCATTTGTTCTTCCTGCAGTGCTTCCACTGTCCTTGGCCAACACCACAGTTCAAGTGCACTGGCTCTCAGGTCTTCCTGACCCATCGCCCAGTTTTCCAATGCATGTGAAGCAGCAGAAACCACCACCAGCATAGTCACGTGTGCTCCTGACCTGACCACACCCTTTACAGCTGAGCCAGGTGGGCCCAACCAAAATCACAGCAAACTCGCTGTCACGGAGTCAATGCCATCTCCCAACAACCCTATGGGACAGGGTAGAACTGGCCCTGGGGGTCTCCAAGATTGACTGTTTATGGGAGTGGAAAGGCCCACCTTTCTCCCGAGGAGTGGCTGGTGGTTGGGGGTTGCTGGCCTTTCAGTTAGCAGACCAATGTGTGACCACTATGCCACCTGGGCTGCAGTCGGGCCCACAGCCCAAGACTAAGACCCAGCAGGAGGCTAGCAAACTCTCCCACCCTTAGGTAGCTGCCAAGAGTCAAATGGGCTGAAAATGAAAAAATCATTGTCGATCATGGACCAGCAAACTCAGGCACGTGTATCGGTGTGTGTGTGTGTGTGTGTGTGTGTGTGTGTGTGTGCGCGCGCGCGCGCGTGTGCACGCACATGTGCACCAACATCACGTGAGAAATGTATGCTCCCAAGCCCTGCCCTGGACCAGTGGAACTCTGGAGATGGGTCCCAGGAATCTGTATTTCAGCAAGCCCCTCCACCCCCCGGGAGGATAGTGGTCAAATTTCCAGTGGATTTCGGACCCACCCTTCCCCAGTGTAAGGAGTCCTGGTAGTATAGGGGTGACGCTTTGGGCTGCTCCCTGCAAGGTCAGCAGTTTGAAACCACCAGCCGCTCCAAGGGCAAACAACGGGGCTGTCTACTCCCATAAAGACTTACAGTCTTTAACATCTTATCATTTGATCTCCTTTTGACACATTTTTACTATTTTCTTTCTTTACAATTGAGGTTTTTTTCTCTGTTTAGCTTTGTTCCTATGTTTTGATTCTCACCCCCCCCCCCGCCCCTCTCCCCCCACCCACACACACACAATGTTCTCCTGTGTATAAAACCCAGGATAGGTAAATCTACAGAGATCGATCGTGAGTGGACAAATGGTTCCCTGGGGGTGTGGAGAGGCTGGCAGGAAATCGGGGGCTAATAATAATGAGTACAAAAAGGAAGAAGATGTCCTAAAATTGATTGTGGTGATGACTGTACAATTTGTCTTAAGATGACTGAACTATTGAATGACATGACTCATAATAATTAAATACCAATAAAAATGTTTTAAAAAACAACAGCTAAGTGTTACGGTGTTCCACCCTGTCCTCCAGGATCACTGGGAGCTGGAAGGAACTTGAAGGCAGTGAGTTTGTTTTTCTTCTTTTCTGCTACAGGGTAGCCTCCTCTGAACCAATCACAACTGCAACAAAGTCGTGCTCACAGGCACCGGGCAGGCACAAGGATTTCTGCATTCTCTGCTGAGAGGACACAAGCCATCCACAACAAGAGTCTGCAAATGAGTGTCACTTCTCAGGAAATCCATCTGTCCCCTGAGATAACCCAGCTTCCCCGTGCCAAGAATTGTCAACTAGCCTGGGCAGCAGGGACAGGCCTTCTAGAGGAAGATACCAGGGAAGAGGCCACGCCTTGGGAATTGGACAGAAAATCTCTCTCTGGTGTTGTCAAAGAGCCCAGGCAGAAGTTGTCACCAAAGAAGCCCCTCTCAGAAGGACCACGTGGATGTGGCACTCATGAGCCGCATCCTATCCTCTAGTTCTTTAATCTCCCCTCCCCTTACTATTAAAGGTTTTACTTGTTCAACCGCATCAGCCATGTTAGATTTGCATGCGCTAATTTGCATAACTGATTGTTCCATACATGAAAGTCAAGACAGATAGCACTTCAGAGACAGCCACAGGAGTAACAGGCCCCTGAGAGCACAGGAAGAGAGAGGGGTTGGAGGAGGCGGGCGTGGGGCAACGGAAAGCAGAGAGCCTTGTTGATTGTATAACTCCACACAATGGGACTGGCCAGCATTGTATGTGAATGGATCTACGGGATTGTGTGAGATAGGTCAATAAAACTTTTACTTAAAAAATCAATTAGGGTGGTGGGAAAGGGGGAGGGGAAAAAGAGCTGGTGCCGAGGGCTCCATAGAAAGTAAATGTCTAGAGGAGAATGAGGGCAACATATGTGCAATCATGCCTGATTCAACTGATGGATGGATTGTGATAAGAGCTGTACGAGCCCCCAATAAAATGATTGTTTTAAGTTTTCATGAAAAAATCGCTTCACTGCACACCTAGACAGCAACGTGGGGCAGTTCAACTCTGCCCTGTGGGGCCGCTCACACGGGAAGCCTCTGGACAGCTCCCCAAAACCACAGCACAGCCAGGGCCATGCGCTCAGAGCAGAGCTGGAATCCAATCTTAATGCTCCAATTTCTTTCAAGGAGTCCCTAGAGACACAATGTATGATTAAGCACTCAGCAAAGGATTGGAGGATTGGTGGTGATAAAATGGCCAGAGTTGCCTCAGAGGAAAGGCCTGGTGAGCTGAGTCTGATGGGGCACAGCCTTAGAAATGGCGTGGGACACAGTTCCCTGAGGACACACCTCAGTGGCTCTGAGCTGGATGGGTTCATTGGCAAAGGGCTTTGTTTTTAGTTTCTTTCCATCTCTCTTTCAGCCTGGGGTAGTCGAGAGCCAACTTTCACAAACAGTATGCCTTTGTTGTTTGTGAAAGGGCTCCCAGAGTGCTGAGAGGCTACTGCTCAAAAGAGCCCCCCACCCTGGAGGGTGGTTTCTGCTCATGGGACTCACTGACCTTGAACTTGGGTTTCTCTTCCCTTGCACTCTCTGTCGGCTTCCCAGGAGAACAGAATGCACTTCCTGCTATTGATGTTCCTAGAAAAGAAAAACAACCTCCTCTTTTTCTTCTTGCTAGTTGCCAAAATTTACAGGAGTTACACTTCCAATCCAGTGAGGCAGTCTGTTTATTTTTTATTCAAATGACATCAGCTTTTTTTCAGAAATGAAACTGAACCACAGTTCACTCCTCAGCTTCAAAGTAATATTTTAAAATTCCAAAATGCAACTAGCCATGGAAAAACTTTGCCCGAAAATGAGTTCTTTCATGCCTGCTCCACTGCAGGGTGTCAAGAAGGTATATTCTGACACACGTTCATCGTTGCATGGAGCGTCTCTTCTAATAAATATTTATATAGTCTACATAGGAGGGACTTCAAAAAGCTTGTGGAAAATTTCATTGTTTTCTTAAGCGTATTTTCCATGATTTTTCAGCTTCTTCATATAAAGTACATTATCTTATAATTACACCTTATAATGTCCATGTTTATATAAACTTACATACATATAAATGCATGTTTATTTTACAAGCATTATATATGAGGAGGTACCCCAAAAATCTGGAATTGTGCTGGGCAGAGCTGAGCTGTCATAGTATGCATTTTCCTGCTACGTGAGCATCAAGCAACTCACTGTGAATTAGTGCACCCAGTGGGGCTGCCTGGGAAGTTTCTCTCTGGTCACCATGAATTTCTTCATACAAGCATTTTCACTCAAGCATCATTTTTTGTGCTAGCCAACACATTAAAGACTGGATATTTTTTTCCAGCTTACCCAAGTGGCCATGTAGTTTTTGGCTGTTTTTTTTTTTTTAATTAAACCATTAATGGTTTTACATCTCGTCAACTTTTTATCATATTTATTTATAACTTTCAGTTCTTGAATGTAAAACATTGTCTCACATGAGACAATATTTCGCAATGTATGTAGAACATTATTACTTTTATTAATTATAATCTTCATGAAATTATAAACTCCTGGTAAAAATAATCAACATAATCCATATTACTTTGAAAAATAGTAAAAGTAAATACAGTATATCAAACAAAAAATACATTCTTTGTTCCCCAGTGTTCATTTGTTAAGTTCCTTTATTATACAATGTACTATTGTTACTATACTCTAGACTGTACTACAAGTACATTGAGAAACAAAGACAGTGTGCACATATTATCCCTGAAGCACTTTGGAAAAATTATCTCCTAGCCCTTTCGTTTGATTAGTTGTGGAGACCTTATCCTAAACAGTTACAATTGTTTCTAATATTGTAGTTAGCATAGGACCTATATATAAACAAAGGCTCCTAGTACTTTTTAATGTATGGCATTTTGTATAACATTTTTCTCTGTGAAACAATACCTTACAAAATTTGCAAATATACCAGGTTTCACTTCTTTTTCCATGGGCAGCACAAGCTCTACAGGCTCTGGTTGGAAATTTCTTTTTCCATTGCTTGAAATGAACACAGGTTCATGCTGCTTCACGAGTTGTCTCGTGATCCGTCTGTAACAGATGGCGCGTGAAACACGAGTAAACTCGGGATCCATCAGCAATGTGTTAAAAGAAGTCTATGGCTGTGACATTTTGTTTCCTGCTCGGGAAAAATGCCACAGAAAACTTTTGTGATGTTGGGCACAGCTTACAAGGACAGCACTTTGGGAAAGACTCAAGTATTTAAGTGGTTTTCTCATTTCAAACGTAATGAAATACTAATTGATGGCAAAGTTCATTCTAGAAGTCCGTCAACTTCCCAAACAGATGAAAATGTCGACTCGTAGTGCATTTGCAGTTCATTCCATTGGGTCTGACTGTTATTTAAGCTTTCTATTTAGAGGTTCTGAAAAGACAGCTTAACAGTGTGTGCCAAAAACAGCCCGATTTGTGGCAGATGGGGGACTGGATTTGCCACCATGACAATGTACCTGCTCATGCAGCCTTCTCAGTGAGCCAATTTTTGCCTAAAAACAGCATGCCTCTCTTGTCCCACACACCTTACTCACCTGACCTTGCTTCATTCGACTTCTTTTTGTTTCTATGTGAGATTTGCGGAAACATTTCTACTGGTACCTTACCAATGAGGGTGCTCAATACCTCCGGATGACCTTCCCTTGCCCCCTGAGATTGTGCCTACCACCCTGAGCCACAGTCACCCCAAGACTGGCAGGTCACAATCCCCAGGTCTGGAGGGTGAGTGACCAGCCAGACTGATGAGAGGAGAGGCCGACAGGGACACATACAGATGGAGCGCTGTGCCACCTGGTGCCAACAAGAAAGTCAAGGCTGGGGCTGGGTCAACAACGGAATTCCCATTTAGGGGCGGATTTGGTCGTGGGTGTGGTCAGCCACCACAGTAAAGCTGGAGGAGATGCTTTTGTGTTGAATAAACCTGCAACCAGAAAAGAAAAAAATTAATACATAGCTTTGGGGGAAAATCCAATTTTGGGAGGTATCCCCGCGTATAACTGGTGGGATGCTAGCTCTGGGCACTTATCAGTAAAACTAAAAGAACTTTGTAACATGTGTCCAAGCAGATCAAAGGCCAGGCCAGCCCAAGAAGCATGAGAAGCCAAGGAACCAGACAACAGAAGCTGAAGAGACAGGAGCACAGGAAGCAAGACTGTCTTAGTCTCAAAGAGTAGGGCCACAGGCTCAGAAATCTCAAAGGGTGGGGCCATGGCATCTTGGGTTTTAAAGAGCACATCTTCTTGAACTCTGTTCTGGATTGTGGGGCTGCCATTCCAAATCTGAGGAAGCAGGGCTGCCATGCATCGGAGGTGGGGGATGGGGGTGGGGGTTGTTTGCAAAGAGCAGGATCAGCCAGGGCCAGGGAGTCAGAGCCACCATTCAGCTAGACAAGAAAATGGAGCCCTTCAAAGATGAGCAGGGGTTCCAGTCCCAATGGGTCTTATAAGCTGTGCTGAAGCCCAAGTATCAATATGCCTTCACCCGCAATCTCGGGAGCATAGGCAACACCCAGAATGCAGAGGGAAGTGACCCTGTTGAGATGGTCTCAGAAGTCAGGACTGTTTACAAGCCCGGGAGCAAATGCAAACGGTTCTGCAGGGGTGTGTGTGTGTGGGTGTGGGTGTGTGTCTGTGTCTGCAAATGGTTCTGCAGGTGTGTGTGTGTGTCTGTGTCTGTGTCTGCCAGGAAGTACAGTTTTCCATTTAGGATGATGAGGATATTCTGAAATATGACTGGGGCAATTATTGCACAATTTGGCAATTATGCTAAAATTCCCTTTGAAAGGGTGAACTGTGTGGTAAGTAAATTATATCTACTTTTCAAATAGGGAGAAGGGGCATAGAGAGAACTTATTGTGTGCAAAGGCACCCAGAAAATGCCCAACAGAACTACTGCCGGTGCCGCCACACCAGAACTGACTCAAGGCTCACACGGGACAGAGGAGAACAGCCCACTCGGGTTTGCAGGGTTGTAGTCTTTATGGGAACGGAGTCCTGGTGGCACAGTGTTTATGCATTGGCCTGCTAACTGCAAGGCCAGAGTTCGAAACCACCAACTGTTCCTCGAGGAAAAAGATGAGGCTTTCTACTCCTGTCATGGATTACCACCTCAGAAATCACAGGGGCAGTTCTTTGCTGTCCTATAGGGTCGCTGTAAGTCGACATAGACCTGATGGCAGTGAGTTTGGGTTATTATTACTGATTATCATTATTATTATACCATATCTGGGTTTTAGTAAGAAAATGATAAGGAAATTAACCTAAAAGCCACAAAGACTGGTCATCTGAATTAACTCAGTCCCTCTGGTCCCACAAGGGTAGCACGCACAGCCCACCCTGCTCTTGAGTCCGTACCACATCTAAGGCAACTCTCTAAACCAGTAGTTCTCAACCTCTGGGTCATGACCCTTTTGGAGGTCTCCTGATTCAGAACAGTAGCAAAATGACAGCTACGAAGTAGCAACGAAAATAATTTTATGGTTGGGAGGTCACCACAACATGAGGAACTGCATGAAAGGGTGGCGGCATTAGGAAGGTTGAGAACCACTGCTATAAACAAACACTGCAACCATTTCAGAAAGCAAAAGTGAAAAGAAAAGCAGTAAGAAACAGAGTAGAGAAAAGATACCCCATTAAATCCTTCCATCTCAGCGGTCCAGGAGCTCGACCGCTCCCTTGCTGAGGTGAAGCATCCTTTGAGTCATGTCTAGACTTCAGGCGATTGGGAGGCGTGTTGTTCAGTGAGATAGACGCATGTGCTCCGCAGCTAATGGGGGTCATGGCAGCACCCACGCTCACTCCCTGGACAGTCGTGTTGGAAATGAAGGCAGCTTCTTCATGGGAAAGGCAAGTCGCTTTGGGGATCAGCCCTTGCTTCAAGCAGCCCTGGAAGCAGGATGGGGAAGGACTGCAGTGCTAACAGAAAGGGCGGGGCCGACTGACCTGAGGCTCCAAGGAAGGAAGACATGGCTGCCTGCTCCTGTAGGGCTTGCAGTTGGGGACCAGTGCCGCCCATCGTTTCGGACTCACTGGGAATGCTTGTTGCAGCAACTGTGTCTGTCCATCTCGCTGAGGGTCTTCCTCTTTCGCTGGCCCTCTAAGCGACCAAGCACAGTGGCATTCTCCAAGACGGGGCCCCCTGACAACAGCCCAGAGAAGGAGGCCATTCTTCTCCATCACACGCAACAATGGGAGCCCAAAACCAACCCCTGGGGGAGCAGCAACTCGTTTTCAACCTCCAGGCAACCTTGACCCTCCTGCTGGGTTGTGATGTCTCTCCCGGGTGGCAGAGGCTTGCTCTTCTTTTATATATGACCCCAGCCTCAAAAGTGACACCAGAGGTCAACAGTGGTCACCTACACAGAGTAAGGTTGCTTTTTTTTTGTCATTGATCATCCTCTGTCAGTGAACAGCTAAGGAGCATCTGACAGGGGTTAATGATTTACTGCTTTTGAAATACCAAGTCACAGGGATCCCATAGGACAGGGTAGAACTGCCCCTGTGGGACTCTGAACCTGGAACCCCATGACCCTCTCCTAGTAGGCTGCTAGGACTCAGAACCCCCTACGTGGCAGAGTGAGCAATCACGTTCATTATGGTCCCAATTGTGTCATATTACAGCATGGGATATAAAAAGGCCTTTTCCGCTGTTTTTCTCCCCCAAATATATGCCAAACCTAAGAGGTTGCTTGCCAGCACATGGTGGGAGGTCAGATGTTTAGAGATTTTCTCCCTGAAGGCATCAGCCATTCAGAGCCATCAGTCTGGTCCACCTACGTGGGACTCATACCCTATTGATAGTGATTGTTTCCATGGAGAGCTCAAAGAAGTGGTCAAACCAGCTCAGTGACATCCAAGGTTAGGCTGCCATCCTGATTCTAGGATCCGCCCTTCTCATGTACCCTTAATCCCTCCTCTTCCTATAGTGTGTATACACCCAGATTGTCCCCTTCCCATAACCGTATTACTTATAGTACAACCCCTTCCTGTGACGTATGTCGTTACCTGTAATCAAGGGGCTTGCACACCCCCAAAAGATATATAAGCCTTCATTAGAAATAAATCGCGCTCTCTCTCTCAGGGCTCCCTTCCCTCCCTCCTTCCCTCTCCTCCTCCCACATCCCCACGTGGACCACCAAGAAGGGCTGACATGAGCATGCTACCAGGAAATGTGTCTGGCTCCTTTATTTTACGCTCTGCTCTCTCTCTGATTCTCTATGCCTTTACTATAACCTTTGCATTTTATAGCTGTACAATCGTGCCTATCAGACCCGTGGTTTTTGTTAGGGGCCGGTTCCCCGAACATTACGGAGCCTAGGTGTCCTATCAAGGACCCTGGGTGGTCCAGGGTGGTATCCCTGTTGTAGAGCTCCCATGTGCATAAGCCTTGCAGTCTCAGGGTGGCGCACATGTCTTCTTTGGAGCACGTGTGCTTCTCATGGCACCCCATCCCCATTTCCCCTGTAAATTAAAAAACAAACTCATTTGCCATTGAGTCGATTCCCCAACTCATGCTGCCCCTGTGGGTTTCTGAGACTTTAAATCTTTACAAAAGCAGGTGGCCTCATCTTTCTCCCTCAGCAAGCGGCGGGTCCGAACAGATGACCTTGCAGCTCACAGCTGTGAGTAACCCAAGATGCTGGTGAGTTCCTTATAAAAGCAGAACCTCTACAGTGAGAACTTTGAGGACAGGATTGTGTATTAAGTGAGAGCAGGCCTCCCAGGGCTAGGGAAGGCAGCATGCATGACCCAGCAGGGAGGGTCAAGGTCGCCTGGTGGTTGGCAAGGAGGAACTGTCCTCTCAGAGTTGATTTCGGACTCAGGTCGACCTGTGTGATGGAGAAGGCTGCTTATTTTCTAGACTTTTGTTCGGAGGGACCACACTGGGTAAATCAGAGGGCCAGCACAAAACACAGCCGCTGCTCAGCTGATGTAGCACGGTCAAGTGCAGGGTGATGGTGATGGCTTGATATCAACTCCGTCGATCCCCCATGCTGTGGAGTCATGGTAAACTCCATGATGGGAGTGTTTGTGAAGCAGCCAAGCCGTGTGGTGGGAGACCTGTTGTTGCTAGGTGCTGGCGAGGTGACCCCAACTTGTCTCACCCTTGCGCGACACAAAAAGAAACACCGGCCAGTCCTGCGTCATAGTTCTTATGTTTGGACCCATTGGTGCAGCCAGCCTTGATGTGATTATGGGAGGTTAGTGTAGACCCAGAGTGGTTCCAAATCCTGCATCTGACTCATCTGCCAGGAGCCATCAGCAGACTGCCATCCTTGTAATTGTTCCACTGACCTCAGCTCCACTCAACGCGGCGTTCACCAGCCCGGGGCCCTCCTGCTTCGTCTTCCTGCTTCCAGTTTGCCAGCCCCTGCTGCTATAGGAACAAGAGAAGCCTCCAGCAGTCACCTGACCCACTTGAACCAAAGTGGACGTGCTCTCTGAGCAGGCCTATGTTCATGGCTGGCACTTTGTTCACCCTATCTTGCAGGGCAGCCCCCCCCCCTCGCTGACCCTCACATTTACCAACCAAGAAGCTCCGTGTGACCAGCTTCGATGGCCACCAAACATGCTGTGTGTGTGCCTGCTTTGGCTGGTATCCCTCAGTCAATCCCGGGTCATAGCGGCTCTCCTGGCCCCTGGTGTTTCTCCGAAGGCTGCCCTGGGAGAGAAGTGTCCTGCTGCACCACCCCGTTTGCTCAGAGGCAGTGACAACCTAAACTGAGAGTCTTCAGAGTGTGGGTTGCTGGCAGATCAGCATCTGTCCTTTGCCCCACCCCCACCCCTGCCCACCATCCCAGAGGGAAGATGGCAGACAGGCAGTGAGTGCCAAAGGCCAGCAAGGGGCTGCAAAGTTCGATCACTCTTCCCAGTGGACTGAACTTTCCTTGAACTGGGGGTGGTCAATCCTGGTTCCAACTCAAGGAAACTCCCACTCCCACCCCCGACAAAACTCCAAAAGACAAAAACCTCCCCACCGAACAAAGGAGTCTAAGACCTGACAAGCAGCAAATGTTTTCAAAGGCTAGGCCCAGTGAATGTCAGCAGTTCCAGCCCACCCAGAGCCTCTACATGTAGCCAGATATTCTGTCCTGTTAAGACTACAGTGAAGAAAATCCTGGGACTTTCTGTTCTGTCGTCTAGGTTTGCCGTGATTTAAATTCAACTAGAGGGCATGAGGGAACCTTGGCAGCCTAGTGGGTTATGTGTTGGGCTGCTAACCACAAGGTCAGCAGTTCAAAACCACCAGTCGCTCTGCAAGAGAAAGATGAGGCGTTCAACTCCCATTAAGAGTTACACACTTGGAAACCCACAAGGGTAGTTCTAATCTGTCCTACAGGATCACTGTGAGTTGGCATCAACTCAATGACATTCTGTTTGGTTTGATTTTGGAAAGGGCACATAGGAGCCAGGGTGGCATAGTGGGTTATGTTTTGGTCTGCTAACCACCAGGTCAGTAGTTCAAATGCACCAACCGCTCCACAGAAAAAAGAAGAGGTTTTGTACCCCCATAAAGACTGACAGCATCAGAGACCCAAAGGGGAAGTTCTACTCTGGCCTCTGGAGTTGCTATGTATAATTAAAAATCAGCTAGATGGCAAACAGCATCAGGAAAAAATATTCAAGACATGGGGGTCTGGGTGAGGATTCGGGGCCTGACTCTATGCATGCAGGCATATCTCTTCTCACCTCCCCCACTGCTATCATGTGCACTCCAGCTCCTCCCATCGAAATCCTGGCAGACACAAGCAGCCACGGTCTTCTCCCACACAGCGGCTGTGCCGGGTGGGGCCCAGCTTTCAGCTAGGGACTGACGGCTTAACTAGTGTGCTGTACAGAGCAGAGAAGTATGCACAGAGATGGACAGACAGACACAGTATACCTACACCGGCACTGGATCTACACGTACCGTACACAGACACAGACGCTATATCGTCAGGAGTTGTACGTGACTCAGTGACAGTGGATTTGCTTTCTGTTATATGTACCTATACAGTATGTGTAGATATACAATATATAAAAATGTACTGTATCTAAACATCCAATATAGACACATTTACTATATCATCAAGAGTTCTAATCAACCCTATGACAGTGAGTGTGCTGTTATATGTACACATACAGTATGTACAAAGGTACTGACCCTACCCATACAATACAGATACACACACTATATCGTCAGGAATTGCAAACAACTCAATGGATGTGTTTGTTTTCTTTCATGTGTATGCATACAGTATATATACACAATCCTATGTACACATATAGCACATGTACACGTATACTATATACCATACATACGTGTGCACATGTACATCTATACACAGTATATGCAACACATAAATTGTACACACATATCATATATATACACATACTATATGTACATACATATATATACAAACATACACAGGCTGAAGGTATGCCCAGAGTATATGTACAGACAGTATATGTTCATCACAACAAAGGACAAACCTGTTACCTTCAAATGGGATCTACCTCCAGGCAGCCCTATAGGACAAGGGAGAACTGCCCCTGTGGGTCTCCAAGGCTGCTACAATCTGCACATCTTTCTCCCGCAGTTTCAAGTGGGTTCAAACTGCTGGTCTTTGGTCAACAGTCACGCACCTAACTTCTGAGCCACCAGGGTTCCCATCAGAGGGGCAATGAGAGAGTCAAGGGCAGCTTTAAGGAAGGGCAGAGCACAGTGGGGGGCTGGGGAGGCGATGCTCCTTGCCATTGGGGAGCCTTGGCTGGATTCCAAGCAGTGTGCACACTTGCAGGGCTGCTTCCAGACCGAGACCAATTAGGAAGTGAAGTGCTTCCAGAAGCCAGTCCAGGAAAGCCATTCTCGGCTGGCCACAGGAGCAGTGCGGAACCAGGTATCGCTGTGCTCTGGTCCCCAAGAGAGGTCTCCACAAGGGTATAGGCCCTCATCAGGGGAATCCAGCAGGTGGCAGTAGACCAGCATACAAATGAGTCCAGGTCTATTGTGGGGTGGGGAGGTGTAAGGAAGGGGAGGTGCACCATCTTCCTCCTCCTCCTGCTCTTCCTCTTCCTCATGGTCTGTGGAGTCCCCTTCTGCCTTAAGGCAGTGGTTCTCAACCTTCCGAATTCCGTGCCCCTTTCATACAGTTCCTCTTGTGGTGACCCCCCCAACCATAAAGTGGAGAGCAAGAGAATGTGCGGATGTGCTTTATACAATTGATGTATGTATATGTATGGACTGTGATAAGAGTTGTATGAGCCCCTAGTAAAATGTAAAAAAAAAAAAAAGAATAAAGGGGTGGAGTCTAGCCTGTCAATCAGGAAAAAAATTATATTCATTGCTACTTCATCACTCATTTTGCTACTGTTATGAATCAGGCGATCCCTGTGAAAGAGTTGTTGGATTCCCAAAGGGGCCACGCCCCACAGGTTAAGTACCGCTGCCTTAGGGACACCTGCAATGACCTACCAGTGGTCTAGAGTGAGCAACACCACACAGGGTGGGCCAGGACGTCTTGGCGACCACTTCCTGCCCAGGGGCACACTGGTGGACCTGAGCGGGTCTGCTGAACCCCCGCATGGAATGCTTTCCCATGCCCGGAGGCAAGCACAACTGTCCTAAGAGACAGGCCCCAAGCCTGGCGCCACAGGAAGCCGCTTAGTGCACAAATCTCCAGGAAAGGAGTTCACCTCGCAGACCTGGCAGCAGGAAAGGCACCTTTGAAAGCCATGTGGGACTGTGGGTGTACAAGCGATAAGGACCCCAGCACCATGTGTCACCCACTCAGGACCCAGGCACAGCCTCACTCCGCTCGGGTCTCTTCTGAACCATGTACGCGGGCTCCACCCAGTGTGGGTCAAAGGAGAGCAGTGCTCCAGGGGTTTCTGTGGCTGGGGCCCGAGTGACCTGGGCTACTAAGCATATGGTCAGCAGTTCCAACCCACTAGCTGATCCTTGGAAGAAAGATGAGGCTTTCTGATCCCAGAAAGACAGCCGTGAAAACCTAAGGAGGCCATTCTATCCTGTCCTCGGGTCCCTACACAGATCATGGGTTTAGACTGGTTTGGGTTTGGCAAGCTTTCAGAAGCAGAAAGCCAGGAATCTCGTCTGTGGTGCCACTTTTGAGATGCCAGCCCACCAACCTTTCAGAGAGCAGCCGAGTGCATTCTACTCACACACTTAGTAACATACAGCTCTCAGCCAAGGGATGCGTTGAGGTCACCTTCACTTCCTGGGATGCCAACAGTCCTTTTGCTTGGCCTGTATTTCTACCATAGGAGCCCTGATGGCATAGTGGTTCCCCGTTAGGTTTCGATCTGCAAGGTCTTCAGTTCGAAAGCACCAGCCACTTCAAGGTAGAAAGACAGGGTGTTCTACCTCCATAAAGAGTGACAGTCTCGGAAACTCAGAAGGGCAGCTCTGCCTTGTCCTATAGGTTCGCTGTGAGTCCACATTTCCTCAATGGCAGGGAGTCTAAGTATTTCCACCTCATGAACTGATGAAGCAAAACTGGATCCAGAATGTGACTCCATTCCCTGAGCACCGTGATGGCGTGGGCCGTGCTTCTCAGCAATGCATGCAAGGAGCCTCAGGACTTGCCAGGGGCCCTCCCACCACTGGAACTCAGACACCACCCGCCAGTCACTTGTCCCAGCCTAACAGATTGGTCCATAGCCAGCCTCCTCCATCACCTCCCTTCTCTTACCTGGCAGCAGGCTCTCTTGAAGTCCTGCTCCTCTCTGGCAGCAGGCTTACATGGAGGCAGAGAGATGTTCTGCAGACCCTCAGGAACAAGGAAAGTCTGCAGATCACTGTTCCCAGCAAAGTTGCTTGCTCCCCATGGTTGACATGGGGTACCCTAAAAGGATTCTGGCCCCCTGTGTTCCAGAAGAGAACTGCCCCTCAGGTTTCCTTATTTGAGCTTTATGGAATGCTATCGCCAGGCCTTTCTCCCCACATCTCTTTCCGTGACTGCAGCGAGGTGCTGTCCCATTGGCTCTGACTCATCGCAAGGAGATACTCGGCAGAACGAACCACTGCCCAGTCCTGCGCATCCTCCTGATTTTGGATTTTTGAGACTGGAAATCTCAAGAGAGTAGAAATTCTCATCTGTCTCCAAAGAGTGACTGATGGTTTCACACTGATGACCTTGCAGTTAGCAGCCCAACACGTGACCCAAATTCACGGCCTTTGAGCCCATTCCAACTTAAAGGGGCTCGCTCCTATTGACTCCACTTCTGGCTCAAAGAGCCCCTCAAAGACCCAGTAGAACTGTCCCTGTGAGTTTCCAAGACTGGGCCTCTTTGCAGGAGTGGCCAGTCTCTCTCCATAGAAAAACTGGTGGTTTCAAACTGCTGACAGAGTGGTTAGCAGCCCAACAAATAACCACTATGCCACCGGGGAGCTCCTGGGTGCCATTTCTGAGCCTAGTTCATGTCGCGTTCCTTCTGGGTGCCACAAACCCACTGGCATAGAGTGGCACACTGTAGTCATTAGATTCTGACTCCCAACTACCCCACTGGACACACAGAACTATACACCGCCACGACCGCACCACCCTCGCAATCGTTTGCATGTTGGGGGCCACTGTTGCAGCCCCTGTGTCAATCCATTTCATTGAGGGCCTTCCTCTTTCTCGCTGCCCCTCTACTTTGCCAAGCATGGGCACCTCTGGGTGGGAGAAATCACCAGTGTTTGGGCTAGCAACTGAGGGCAAAAAACGTCCAGGGCACCCAGGGCCTTGACCTCCAAGAAGCGCATGCCTAGACCAGCAGGGGCCCTGCTTCCACCCATCTAGCTGGAGAACGTCTTTGGAAGGAATGGCCCAGTTTCGCCCCAGCCAGGCTCTCTGCAGCTCGAAGTGCATCCCAGGAGCTCAGTATTTTTCCAGCCAATTTTTCTGAAGCCGATTCAGGGTGGCTGCGAAGTGGGGGAGAGCGCCTCCCCCTTCCACAACAGCGTCTTCGATTCCCAAGTTTCCTCCTTCAATGCAGGGGCATCGCCTGGTACAGCCACGGGTGCGATGGGGGGTGGGGGGGCGTGCCTCCAGGAAGGCAGGGCTGGGAGAAAGCCTCCCGCGGGCTAGGGGCGCCTGCGCAGAGGCAGGAGCCTGGCAGGAAAGCTGCAATGCGCAAGCGCCTCAGAAGCCCTCCCTAGGGCATGCTTGACTTGCACTCCCCGCGCTCCACGCTGGCCTTTCCTGGGCAGCGGTGGGGGGGGGGGGGGGGGCGTAGAGCACTTGGCTGAGAAAGGATGTTCTGCTGGCTGCATGGTGACCCCACTGCAGGATCCGAAGCTCCATCCTCTGCAGGGCCGTGCGGCGTCCTGTTGGGGACAGGGCTTTGGTCGGAAGGGCTGCCTACCCAGGAGGCAGGAAGGACAAAGCTGGCCGCCCAGACGCCATCAGGAACTGGAGGCACTGAGAGAAAGGGCTAGTGTCCGGCCTGAGGGTGCTGAGGACGAATCTGGAAAGCTGGGAAACCCGCGCCCCCAGATTCGTCCCGCGCAGGGCTCCATCCCCCCCCCAAAAAAACCCCAGTGCTCCTCATGCGTGGGCACCTCACCGGCCTCTGTTTGTGGAGATTGTGTGAGGCTCTGATGCGGACACTGTTGTAGGTGGATTTCAGGCTGACCTACACTCAGAGGACAGACCTGGTCACCTATCAGGGGGCTGCAAACAGTTCATGGGCAACTGGAATGAAAATGAAAAAAACAAAAACCAGAAAACTATCAAACCCACTGCCAATAAGTAGATGCCGACTCATAGTGTCCCTACAGAAGAGGGTAGAACTGCCCCTGTGGGTTTCTGAGAGTGTATCTCTTCGGGGGCGTCAAAGCCCCATCTTTCTCCCACTTGTGGTTTGAAACTGCTGACCTACCTGCTGACTTGCAGGTAGCAAACCAGAGCTTCACCACTACTTCACCAGGGCTCTTCCATGGAATGAAAAGATAGGGAATTTTCCCACCAACCCATTAGGCTCTACTCTTTCAGAAGTCAGTGTCCTGAAAGGCAATTAACCAGCAACCAAAGAAAGAGAGAGCTTTGTTGTTAGTGGCGTGTGCCACAGAAGGAAACACTGCCCCATCCTGGACCACCGCCACAGCGGATGGTATGTTTCCAACAGTTGCTGCAGCCGCTGTGTCAGGCCACCTGACCAACCCTCTACTTGACCAAGGATGGTTTATCTTGTCAGAAAGACCGGCAGGCATGAGCAGCTGACCTCCAGCGCTATGAGACAAGATGTGTTGTTTTAAGCCAGCAAATGTATGGCGATTTGATTTCCAGCAAGATGGAAACCTCGCCAGGCATAGGACACATGCCCTTTTCGACAAAAACACAAGGGAACAGGTACAGAGGGAAGGCCTGGAACCCCGAATGGCTGAAGAAAAAGAAAATGAATTTCTCCCGTCTTAAAAGACAACCATCCCTACATGACACAGCCACCCCCACACCTCCAATAGCTACATCTCCTGGGCAAGGACCATCAACCACTGCAGTACAAGAAGGACAATACACACACGCACGCGCGCGCACACACACCATAACAATTCCTCAGAGACTATCACAGCTCAGCAAAGAAACAAAACAGAATGCCCCAAACAAATAACCAATAGACAGAGCCAAAAGACCTTCTATTCCTGAGGAACCTACCAGAAAAGGAATTCACAAGAATGATCCGTAGGTACCTTTAACAGACAGAGAAAAAGCTGGGCAGAGGGGAGGAATAACAAAAACTATAGAAAATTCAGGAAACATTCTAAGAGATATCTAACTAAATAAATGGAAAATTGGGAAACATAAAAACAGCAAATAGAAATGCAGAAGATTAATAATAAGATACTAGAAGTATTTCCAGCACTTTAGAAAAAAAAAGAGTGGAATTGAAATGAAGAGATGATTTAGTGAGTGCATTAGTCTGGATAGACTAGAGAAACAAAATTCATAGACACCCTTAGGTAGTTTTAAATAAAGGGTAAGTACACATTAATAAAGCATCCCAGTCCAGTCCAAGCCCATAAGTCCAACATTAGCCCATATGTCTGATAACGATCTACAAAGTCCTCCTCAATCTCAGAAAACACACACAATGACGCCGACTGCAGGAGGAAAGCATCGTAGCACCAACAGAGGTCTCCACGTGGCTGCTCCAGCACCCAGGGCTGCATCAGGACAGGTCCATGTGGTTTCTCCTCAGGGATGTCTCGCAGGAAGTGAGCATTGCCAGCTGAAACAGGGAACTGGCAAAGTTAGCTGCACCCTGGTCAGACCATTAGAGAGCAAGAGACTTGAGAACTGGAAGGGTGAGCCATTCATCTCTCAGCCCTTCAATTAATCCCACATATGTTCATTGGCCAGGTTGGCACAATAAACATAAACTATCACAGCTTGAAGACAATTCTCTCAATACCAAACTACTAGAAGAAAAATTCATAGAAAGAACTGTCCCACCCCAAAAAAGGAAAGAGATCCTAAGAATTATGTGGGACACAAATAGAGGAATAATGTATTCATGATAGGAATTCCAAAACAAAAGGAAACCAAAAAGGCACACACAAAAAAGAGGAAGGCGGGGGAAGACATCACACAGTGTAATATATGACAAGATATTAATAATTTATGAATGAGGAAGGGTTCATGAGGTAGGGGGAGTGGGGAAGGAGGGGGGAAATGAACAGCAGATATTAAGGGCTCAAGTGGAAGGCACATGTTTTGAGAAGGATGATGGCAACAAATGTACATATATTCTTGACCCAATGGACGGATGTATGGATTGAGATAAGAATTGTACAAGCCCCCAATAAAATGTTTTTTAAAAAAAAGAAAAATATTCAAGAGCTGTGGGAGGAAACCTTCCCTAACATCAAGGACACCAAAGCTGATATAACCACAAACAGATGGATCCCCAAATAAAAGCACCATGTCATATCATAACTCAACCTTCCAAAATCAAGCATTAAGAGCAGCTCAGGAGAAACACAAATATGTTTCACCAGAATTCACATGCATCAATGCATAGTTCAAATAGATCCATGGGGAGAGTTCAGGGGAAATAAAGGAAGTGATGGGGGTGTGGGGAGCTTCAGAGAGTGATGATGTTTGTAGCAGATGTCTGAGTCTCTGCTGAAAACTGCAGTCTCGGAGGGCCTGCGCTTCCCTTGACAGGAAGAAGCCCCAGGCGCACGGCTGGAAAACTGTCCTTCCATGGGTGACTTGGTGGAGTGGTATAGGAGGCCCTGGGTACTGAAAATACTTAATACTGGCCTGGCTGCTCACTTAAAATCTGGAACCTAAAGCCTCCCCCACCCCCCACTCCCCAACCCCAAGGTGCCTCAGAAACGAAGCCTGGTGATCGAAGTCTAAAACAGCCATTGAGAACTTCGTGGAGCTTGGTTGTCTAACACCTGGCAGTGCCCATGAGTCTGAATCAAGCCAAGGACCCCTGGGAAAACAGGTTTTGGAGGCCAAGTTCACTGCACAAGAGATTTGCATGACGGAGTGGTTTATCCCAAGTAGAGAACACGCAAATATTTCGGGGACACCAGCTCCAGTCCGCAATTCTGGAGCAGCTAGGTGAGGCTGTGGCTTTCTGATGCCGTGGGAGTGTCCGTTCTCTCCACTTATCTGAATAAACACGGTGACAACAGGAAAAACAAACCCCCCACAGCAGCTCATCCCGGTCTTTGCCCATCAGCAGCTGCCACTTCACCGAAAGAACACACCCATCTGCCGTGGAAGCACGGGCAGAGTGCTTCCTAGAGGCAAAGATGGCGAGACTTCGTCTCACATACTTTGGCCATGTTGTCGGGAGAGACCATTCCCTGGGAAGGGCATCATGCTTGGCAGAGTAGAGGGGCAGCAAAAAAGGAAGGCCCTCAGCGAGATGTACTGAGAGTGGCTGCAACCAACGGCTCAGCCTAGGAGCAAGGTGAGGATTGTGCCGACTGGCCAGTGTTTCATTCTGTTGTGCTGTGAGTCAGAACCAACTTGACGGAATCTAACAACCACAACAACAGAGTGATAGAGACTGATTAACGTTCCATTCCTAGGTGTCCCAGAAAGAGGAGGGCGACTCTTGCCTTCTGGCTTCTCTCTTGGAATAATTTCGGGAACCTGTGAAAGGGACCTTTCCCTCTGACCTTTCCCGCCCCACCCTTCCCGCACTTTGGCTGTGATGGTGTGGTTCACTGCCGGGGGGTCAGTCCTGACTCATGACGACCCCACATGAAACAGAACAAAGCACTGCCCAGTGCTGCTCCTTGGGCTCCCCGAGTCCCCTGCCATGGCCACTGTGTGTGCTCAGCACCCTCCCACCGAGCAGGCTCGTCTTCAGGACTCTAGACACACCGCTCGGCTGTGAGCCACAGGATTTGGCTTCTCTGGTGTCAAGAAGCAGAATAACCAGGCCTTTCCTGCTACTCTGGAGGTCCTTCTGGGTCCTGTCTACCATGGGTGGCCCTGCTGGCTTTAGCAATCCCAGTGGCACGACTCCAGGCATTGCAGCACTCCGGCCACCTCAGTCCACACACTGATAGATGAGTACAGCAGAGGCAGCGGGGAGGGGAGGGCTCGTGCTGGCCAGAGGGGCAGGGGCAGGTGGCCCTCGGGGACACTGAGAATTGGCGGAAGCAGTCAGTGTCTGCACTCAGAAGAGATACCGCTACCTGCCTTCCTAAATCACAGCACAAGAGAGAACTGGTTCTCGCCCATCTGCTTCTGGAGGCAAAATCCACAGCGTGTGTGAGGAACCTGAGCGTGGTTTGGTTGGCCATGTGGTGCAGGTGGCCTTCCCAAGGCTGGGCACCAAGACTACGCAGGAGGTTGGCGGGGGAGGTGCTGCCAGGCTGTCTCACCTGGCCCCCAGCAGGCTCCATGCATTTGGCATCTGGGTGTGTGCACAGGCAGTTCACGCCTGGCAGTTTGCCTCTCAGAATGAGTCAGAGGGGGAGAGGGCGGCAAGCCCACTGTGTCCGAGGGTCGAACACTGGTCTGAGGAATGCCAGGGCAAGTTCGACGTGGTTTAAATCGAGGTGGCACCGGCCACCCAGGTGCGGGCCGCGCAGAGTGGACTGGGGCGTGAGACCGCCCATGTACCTCGAGGTTTCTGGCACATTATCCACCGAATGCTCTCGCCGCCTCACAGGCAAAAGAAGCTGTCCTCAGCAGGATCTCCACCAGACAGCCAACCAGAGGGTGCTGTGGAAGGAGGGGTGCAAGCCAAGCGGCCGGAGCTGTCATCGACTGGAGCTAAAGGAGGGACTGGGACCTAGTGGCTTAAAGAAGTGGTCTGTAAGGAGGTTGTTTTGGATCAGGGGAGAGGATCTGATGACATGAAAAACTCTTCCCCAGAAAAATCCATTATGTCCACACAGATGGGTCAGTGGTGGGATTTGGCTGGTTTGCACCCATTCAGCAGAACTGATAACTAATTTGTTGTTGTGGTTGAAATCTGTGAACCAATTGTTAAAGTGCCAAGAGATAGGTTGGAAGTCCACTCCAAGGTACCACAGAAGACAGGCCTGGCGATCTACATTGGAAGATCACCCCCGAGAATCCTAATCCTACTCTGACCACACACGGGGTCACCAGGTCAGAGTCCACTTGGCAGCAGTTGGTGGCCAGGAACCTCAGACTTGGGTGAAGTGGACCCTAGAGGTGACACTCATTCTGGCCTGAAAGGGATCCAACTCTGTAGAGGAGAGGGTCCAAAGAGACGTAGAGAAAATAAGACCAATGTGCTGTTGTCAGTCAGACCATACATGCTTGCTGTGAGCCCCTGTGAGGGGGCTGTCAGTGGGGGTTTGAACCACTGACCCTCGGTTCACAGTGGAGTGCTCAACACCATGCCACCAGGGCTCCTGGAGGTGGGTGCAGAGATGCCCCATCCACATAGCTCTCACGTAGGCTCTTCCCTCAAATGAAGATGCAAACTTAGCATCCTGGTTGCTGCTGGGACAGGGGTGTCTGTGTGTGCTGGGGCAGGGAGTGCGCTGAGCGGGGAAGTGCATCTCGGTCCTTACTTCTCACACACACACAAACACGCGCGTGTGCACACGCGCACACACACACATACACACACATACATACACATAAAAAAAAACCTTACTGCCATCAAGTCTTTTCCTACTCAAAGACACCCTGTAGGTCCAAGTATACCTGCCCCATGGGGTTCTGAGATGAACTCTTTATTGGAGGGGAAAGCCTCATCTTTCTCCCTCACAGGAACTGGCGATTTCAAACTGCCAACCTTGCCGCCCAACACGCAGCTCATTCCACCATCAGGCCTCCTCCCTACCTCACAGCACTCCCACAGTCACTCAAAATGCACTCACCAATCCCCAGACATCAACAGAGGGAGCAAACTTTGGGAGATTGGATTAAGCGAGCATTTCTTGATTAGGGCACAAAAAATAATAAGTATCTAAATACATATATATGTGTATATATAGTAGATATCATTACATACATATATGTATTTAACATGTTAAATGCATATACACGATAATATATTGCTGTACTAGTATGTTATATCAATATATAGAATATGTTATATATTAATGCATAAAACATTTAAATCAATTTTGTATGGCTAGTATTTTAATGTATGTAGTATATTATATGTCCTTCATCAGGTATTTAAAATACATCATGCCTACTACGGGTAAGAATTAAAGGCGAGGAAGGACAGGTGAGGAAGACTTTTCCATAGCACACATTCTGGCTGTAATCCAGAAGACAGGGGTAGTTCTTTCACTCCTTAATGAGAGGATATGCAAGGAGATTTTCAAATAATTATGCACTCAAGCTTTGAACGTTCCCCTCAAAATGAACGAGATACACCAGCAATAAGCAAAGGAAAAGCTGCTCTGGGCCACCAGTCTCCAGGGAGTCCAAACTGACATTCATACCTGTCCAGAGGAGTGCCTGGGCTGAACCAATTAGTAGGTGCTGTGGAGCCCACCCACAGGCACCTGGAGGAGGGGCTTGCCATCCATGCATTCTTAAAACCAGCCCCAGGAGTCCTGGGTGCCCGACACCCGTGGAGGTGGCAACCACTAGAGTTGCCTCAATGGGAGCAGCCATGGTCTTGTTCACCTTCCCCCGGCGCTGCCCCAGCCAGCTGGCTTGGGTAGAAATGGGAAGGAGGCTGTAGGATGCTCAGATAACGGCTGACAAGCCTTCGAGCTGTCAGGTGCTGACCACAAGGCCCCACAAGTCCACACCCAGGTGCCTCTTGCGAGAAACCAGGAAACAAACCCACACTGGCACCCGCACGGAACGCAGCCATGACTTTGGTCACCATCGCCCCAAACTGTGAGCAAGCTAAAGGCCATCCACCTGGAGAAGGGATACACACAATCCAACACAAGGGGGCAGCAAGAGCATTGTGAGAAACGGAATTTTCCCAGGTACCTTTAAAGGCCCCCTCATGCTCCTGGCAGCAGTCAAGAGATCTAGCGACACCTTGCCATGGGTCAACCTGCTGCGCAAGGCCTCATTAGACTGTTGAACAATAAGGATGTCACTTGGAGGGCCAAGGTGGGCCTGACCCAAGCCATGGGTGCATTCAGTGGCCTCCTATGCGCGCGAAAATTGGACACCGAATAAGGAAGACCGTAGAAGAATCGATGCGGCGCTTGAACGGCGGTGCTGGAGAAGAACACTGACAGTACAGTGGGCTGCTGACAGAACGGTCTTGGAAGAAATACAGCCAGAGCGTTCCTTAGAGGCAAGGATAATGAGACTTTGTCCCTTGTACCTTGGACATGTTGTCAGGAGACACCAGTCCCTGGAGAAGGACATCTTGCTGGATAGAGAGGAGGGGCAGCAAAGGAGAAGACGGCCCTCCACGAGATGGATGGACACAGAGGCTGCCCTGATGGGCTCAAGCATCAAGACAACAGGGTCTCATTCTGTTGCTATGAATCAGAACAGACTGCACACAGGAGACAGCAACTGGCGCACGCAGCAACCACGTGGACGTCCAGAGCACTCAGACAGAAAGCTCTGTGGATAAGAAGCCCCGGGCTGGTTTCATGCTCTGCGCTCGCCATCTGCAAGTGCCGAGAGACATTTTCTCCCAGAGCCCTGTTTTGCACGGGACCCTGTAGATGGTTCCACCCGCTGGGCTGGCCAGCATAGCGCTAGGGAGAGTCTGCGTGGATTGAGGTGGTTCCTACACTCACTTCCTCCCAAAGACTGCCCTGTGCTGCCACCCAGCAGCACCAGCTGCCCAGGACATATCAGCATGAGAAGTTGGGTCTGGGTAGCATTTTCATCTTCAGACCCGGCAAAAGCATCAACTGCTCTCAGAAATCACTTTAAAAAAAACAGTGGCAACGTCACGCGTGAGGTAGAAGTTCCCGCCATGTGCTGACCTTCGTGCTGACTCCAACGACTCGGCAGAGCCAAGTGTCCCTAGGAGAAGTGAGAAATGCAGCCTGTCGCTCCCTGGGTGACGCCACATGTTCCAAGGACTGGCTGGAATCCCTGCTGCCCGTCTGGCTGGTGGGTGGGCATCTGTCTGCGCAGGAATGCCCTGGTGTGGTGTGCTGTGGGGGAGGAGTGGGGAGAAGGATTCTCTGTAGAGAGCAGATCTCTTTGAAATATTGAGAAGGAAACATGTCACTTTGGTGGGTGCGACCCTTCCCATTGCCTTGTCTGCGAGGGAAAGCTGGACAGGGAGTCTGGAAGGCTGCCGGGTGCTCCTGAGTGATGGCGTTGGTGAGGTCTTGTAGGAATTAGAGCTAGGAGACACCTTAGCCGCACGGATGGTAAGCCCCCGTCGTCTTAGTGACTTTGGACAGGATGGCAGAGGGAACTAACTACTGGCCAGAGCTCATCATGCTTGGTAAAGCAGAGTTTTGTCGGCGACAAAAAGAAAGTGCCTCACAAGAGGGACTGACACCAGGGCTGGCATATGGGGCTCACCAAGAGCCATGTTTGTAAGGCTGACACAGGACCAGGCAGTGTTTCCACCAGCAGAAAGCGCCTAGCCCTCAGCGCCACCAGTGCTCCTTGCATGCCCAGGGTGTGTCACCTCGACGGAGCAGATGGTGGGTGTGGCTTCCCGCACTCTCTAAAGAAGGTCAGTTACACAGAGCTAAAAAACAACTGTACGGGAGCCCTATTGGACGGAATTGGATGTTGGAGAAATTGAGCTTGGGGCCAGCAGGCTTTGGTGAAGATATGGACAAGGGGGAAATGTCATCTTATCAACACACATCTCTGGTCCACGGATAGGAAAAGATGGTCAAGTTGGAGGCATATTATAGCACGTGTGGTGTGTGCGTGTGCCCATTGAAACTCATGTGCGAGAAGCAAAGGGACTGGCGTGTGCCCATTGCAACTCATGGTGCAGGAAGCAAAAGGACCTGTGTATGCCCACTGCACCTCATGCGAAAGAAGCCAAAGGCCCGGTCACAATTGTACACTCTCTGACCCTGACACAGTGAGATACTTTCTTCCAGTAGCACTGAGTTGGTTGCACAGGCAGTCTCTGAATTTCAACCGTCCTGCGCTACCCTCACAAATCATTATCACTGTCAAGGCCAGGGCTGCAGCCACTGGGTCAGTCCATCCTGATGAGAGACTTCCTTTTCCCCACGGACACTCCGCTTTACCAAGCACGATGTCCTTCTCTAGGGACTGCCAGCATGTCTAAGCCTCGCCACCCTGGCCTTTAAGGAGCGCTCTAGCGGTACCTCGGCCGAGGCAGATGTGTTTGTTCTTCTGGCTGCCCACGGTCCTGTGAACATCCTCCACTGTGATGGATAATCCAGTGGGCATGCAGTGGTTTGTGGTCACAAACACGGCGACTCTGCTATGAGGGAGGAGACCCCCATGACTAGTCTGACTGCACTTAGTGTTGAGGATATTTTAGTATTTCCAGAAGTTTTGTGAGGCTGAGCAGGTTGTACTGAGGCAGACATTAGGCCGACGGTCGATGTGAAGTATACCTGATCCGGCTTTCCTACAGACTCAGCTTCATGACGGATGTAGCAGTAGACCTCATTCCGAGTCCGGGATCACTGTGGGCCACGCCCCCCATGAATGAACCTTCCACCGCCCAAGTGTTCCTTCATTAGTAAGTCTTATCTTGGGTTCCAGCTGACGTGGGAGTGGATCTAACTGTCCTCCAAGTTCAGTGGCAAAGTGAAACAATGACGGCTCACAGTCTGTCACTTGGCATAGTGATTACACGCTAGACTTCTCAGTTCAAGGTCAGCCCTTGGAAAGCACCAGCCACCCTGCAGAAGGAGGAGGCTTTCTACTGCTGTCAAGAGTTACAGTCACCGACGTCCACAGGGGCCATTCCACCCTGTCCTGTAGGGCTGACCTGAGTGGGCAGGGACTTAAGGTAGTCCGTCTGCTCTGGGCTCTGGTGGTGACAGCTGCTTCCAGCCATAACTGGAGCCAGCGGGGGCAGCTCCAGGCTTCCAAAGCTCCCTTTCTATGTGGAGGTCGATGTGGGCCGTGGGTTCAGAGCAGCACTGGGGATGCTGCCTGAGCACCTACGCAGGGCTGCTCCACTGGGTCTGGGCCTCTTCCCAACTTGGAGGCTGGGATCTGAGAGCAGGCGGCCAGGAAAAAGGACAAGGCCAAGCTACCTCTCTCCCTCAGCCTCAGAAGTCACACTGCATCACACTCCCTGCAGGGTGACTGTGGACTGTCAGAGGCCCAACGCCAGACCAGGGGCTTTGGGAGGGACAGATTCTGCCTCCTGATGGACATGGCCAGAGCCTCGCACTGCATGTGGGTCACAGAAAGCTGGCCAGAATCTCTGGGCCCCAGACTCTGACAGCTCAAGAGGGGGCCACCCGATGCACTTACTATCATGGCTCCACAATCACAGACTGTCCCCACTGCACCATCACCTACGGGCATGAGATGTCCAGGCCACACGAGCATCTCTCTGTCCACCTGCAGCCCCACACAAGTTGGCTCTGTGTCCAGTTCACTAGAACACTCTGTTATGGGGCGCTCTTGGGGGCCTGACTGGAGATTGTCCTTGCCCAGACCAGAAACAGTAGGCAGCCTGTTCACAAACCCCTTGGAGAGGGTGCTTGTGCATGGGCTCTGTGCTAAGGATTTCAATGACATTTTGCAGTAAGCAGCATGCCCGGAAAGACAAATAGTCCAGGACAAGGTAATTACTTCTAGAAGGCACACATCCTAATCTATATGTTTTTCATAGCAGAAATGAATTATTTGCACAATGTCTTTTCCCCTTGTAAATGAGGACACTTCTGTTTTCATTAGTTGAAATCGCCTGGCGGGGGCTGTCACCACAGAGGCCCTCAGCTTCCCAGAGAAATGTGCTTCAAGCAGGAAGTCAGGATGCAGAAGCAAGAACAGAGATCTCCGTAGGTGCCCTGGTTGGGTACTGGTTCTGCATTGGGCTGCTAACTGCAAGGTTCGAAACCAACAGCTACTTCACAGTAGAAAGATAAGTCTTTTCGCTGCAGTAAAGAGTTCCAGTCTCTGAAACTCACAGGGGCAGTTCTATCCTGTCTTCTCGCGTGGCTACAGTTCAGCATCCCCTCGATAGCAGTGAATTTGGTTTGGGGTTGAGAATCCCGAAAGAACAAGCATATTGTCACACCAGCGTAAGGCGGATGATCCCCAGTGAGTCAGAGTAGAACTGTGTACTGTGGGCTCTCGCTTGCAAGTGATTGTGTGGGAGCAAATCACCATGCCTTCCTTCCAAGACCCTCTGTGTGGACTTGAACCTCCAACTTTCTGATCCTCATCCTAGTGTGTGAGTGTTGTGCACCACCCAGGGTGTCCGGATGCTGAACAGAGCTCTCAGTCCACGGAAGTGCAAGTGCACAGGTTTAGAGGGGGAGGTACGCTTGAGCAACCCGGGGACAGAGAGCAGAATGGGGCCAGAGAAGCTCAAACCCAAAGCCAAACCCACTGCCATCCAGTCAATTCTGACTCATAGCTACCCTAGAGGAGTGGGAAGAAGTGCTCCTGTGGGTTTCCTAGACAGGATTCTTTATGGGAATATAAACCTTATCTATCTCCTTTAAAGTGGCTGATGGTTTCAAACCGCTGACCTTGCCATTAACAGCCTGATGTGTAACCACTATGCCACCTGGGCTCCTCTGACAGAGCTTTGCTTTCCATGCAATATGAAGTACCATTGCTTACGCCTGTTACCAAGAATAACACCTGCAGAGCTCAAAGAACACTCAACAAAACAGGCAGGGGCCTGGTATGCTGGTGAGGAGTACCCACTGAGCGTTGGGTGGCAAAGACTCTTGGACCCAGAAGAGAACATGAATGCGCCCACCCCCCACCCCGCTGTGTGCATGCTCCTTTCATCCCTGCTCTCAGAGACATTCCTTCTTGGCTGCAGTGGTGCTTTGGGGGGAAGGGAGGAATGTGTTATTTTAATACTGCAACAGCAAGGTGTTCCTTCTAAAAATAAGTGGTCTTCGTCTGAATCCATCAACAACTTATCCTTGGCAAGCCTCTTTGCCAAGACTGGAGCGTTCACTAAAACTACAGGATTACATCTGTTCTCTTCCCAAACTATTCTGAGAGATGGTGTGTGTGTGTGTGTGTGTGTGTGTGTGTGTGTGTGTGTGTGTGTGTGTGTGTGTGTGTGTGTAAACCCGAAACGCACTGCCATCACGTTGAGTCCAACAAAGAGATGGCCATAGAGCACAGGGCAGAACTGCCCCTGTGGGTTTCCAAGACTTTAAATCTGTACGGGAGCAGACAGCCTCTTCTTTCTCCTGCCAGAGATTCAAGCCTCTTACCTGCTGTTCAGCAGCTCAGTGTGTAGCCCACCATGCCATCAGGGAGGAAGGGATTGTGTGTGTGTGTGTGTGTGTGTGTGTGTGTGTGTGTCTATAACACAGTGCTGGCCAGCTGGCCTGAACTACAGGACAGAACAGAACTTGCCAGGAAAGGTCTTCAATGCTACAATCTTTAGGGGAGCAGTCTACCACAGCTTTGAAACTTCCATGGGACAAGAAATTATTTTGAAACTCATGTTGCTTCCTGTCCTCAGCTCGGTTACTCAGGAGCTCTGGTGATGGAATAGTCACACATTGGATCAGCAATACTCAAAGTTAAAGGTTGGAAACCATCAGCTGCTCCTCAGAAGAAAGTTGAGGCTGTCCACCCCCATACAGAGTTACAGTCTCTTGACAATGAGCATCTAGAAAAAAAAACCATTTTATGGAGGGCTGTTACTAAAGTGCTTGATGCAATTGATATACTGATTGCTACAAGAGCTGTAACAGCCCTCCATAAAATGGTTTTTTTTTCTTTAAAAAAAAAAACAAAACTACAGTCTCAGAAACCCACAGGGCCAGTTTGACCCTTTCCTGCATGAGTCACAATCAGCTCATATGGAAGCAAGTTTAGCAAGAGACTGCCAGGGCTTTCTTTGGAGGAACCCCTGGCGGGACTCAAACCTATAAACTTTCTGTAAGTAGCCAAGTAGTAACCTTTGAGCACGTAGAGACTCCAAGAGCACATCAAATCACGGGTGTGGGTGATGTGTGGTGCCAGTCCATACCGCCTCTACACTGGGTAGGCAACAGACAGTGAAATGGGGAGAAGAATTTACAGACTGTTCGTCTGGATTGACTAGAGAAACAAATTCATGGACACTTATACGTGTATAAGAAAGGTAACATCCCAGCCCAGTCTAGATCAAGTCTATAAGTACAATATTAGCCCATATGTCTGATACCAATCTATAAAGTCCTCTTCGGACTCACAAAACACATTCAATGACGTTGAATGCAGGAAGATCACAGGCCAGTGTGTGAGAAGTCTTGTGTATCCAGTAGCAGTGGAAGCATTTCAGCACTGGCAGGGGTCTCCATGTGGCTTCTCCGGCTCCAGCGGTCTGACTCCATCAGCCTTTCTCCATGTGTCTTCTCCACAGGGATGTCTCACAGGGATTGAGCAGAGAAAGAGAGTGTCTCTTGCCTCCAAGGAGGAAGACAGGAGTTCCCAGAATCCTCAGGAGAAGGCCCTGCCCATCCAGAGGCCTCATTGGCTATATGCTGATTGACAGGCAAGACTCCATCCCTACACTCTTAATCCTCAGATTGACACCATATTATGTAACTACCACACAAACCCACTCAACAAATGTCTCCTGATTCAAGGGGGGAAAGGCTTTCTAAGTGATACAGTACTCACACTTCTTGGTGACCTTGGGTTCAGCCATGAATAACTGATTTACTGTCCCATCACAAACAGGAAGACTCCTTAACCCCCTGGATATGCAGAGGCACAACCTTGCTTGATGGAAATGCCGAGGACTGAAGCACTTGCTGACGAAGATCAAGGAGTGCAGCCTTCAGTGGGGATTACACCTCAATGTAAAGAAAACCCAAATCCTCACACCTGGACCCATAAGCAGCAGCAGGATGAAAGGAGAAAAGACTGACGTGGTCAGAGATTTTATTTTACTTCGCTCTACAACCAGTGTCCCAGGAAGCAGTGGTCAAGAAATCAAATGGCGTATCACATCAGGCAAGTCCGCTGCCACAGACCACTTTTAAATCAAAGATGTCGTTCTGAGCGCTGATGGACCCCTGACCCAAGTCAGCTTCCCAAGTACACGCAGCAGCGGGACAGGATGGTGAGTGAGGCAGACCAGTGAAGAATCAGAGCCTTTGGACTTAGTGTTGGCAATGAAGACTGACTTCCCAGGACTGGCAGAAAGATCAACACAGCTGTCTATGGAGGAGGATGTACAACCAGTGTGTTAGTCTGGATGGACTAGAAAAACAAAATCAAGGGAGACTCGTGTAGGTAAGAAAGAGCTTTATAGACAAGAGCAGTTGAATATTGAGAAAACATCCCAACCCAGTCCAGATCAAGCCCATAAGACCGACATTAGCCCATATGTCTAATACCAGTCTATAAAGTCCTCTTTAGACTCACGCAACATATGCAATGATGCCGAATGCAGGAAGATCACAGGTCAGTGGTGGAAAGTCTTGTGGATCCAGTGGCAGTGGAAGCATCTCAGCGCTGGCAGGGGGCTCCATGTGGTTCCTTCAGCCCCCAAATTCTGCCTCAGGGTAGCTTCATGTGACTTCTGCTCAGAAATGTCTCACAGGGAGTGGGCAGAGAGTGTGTCTCCGACCTCCAAGGAGGAATACCAGAGTTTCCAGAATCCTCATGAGAAGGCCATGCCCACACAAAGCCCTCATTGGCTACATCTTGATTGACAGGCCAAACTCCACCCCTTCACTCATAATCCTCTCAAATTGACACCAGATTATAACTACCACAGCCAGAGAGCTGCATGGAACTGAGGCATCATCTTGCATACTTTGGGCTTGTCCCAGGAGAAGGACATCATGCTTGGTAGAGGCGAGGGTCAGAGAAAAGAGGAAGCCCTCCAGGAGAAGGACTGGTCCACCAATGAGCGGCTAAAACCATGGGCTCACACAGTGAGGATGTGAGGCTGGCAGAGACCAGACAGTGATTGATTCTGTTGTGCACGGGATTACCGTGAGTCGGCCGCCCTGCAGCAGCAACAATCGTTGTCTCAGACAGCAGCCTGCACCCTGGAGAGTGGCTGGGGACTGGTGGGAAAAGTTTGAAAACAAAGAGTATGTATGAGACTAGAGAGTCAGGGGGTGGGCTTTAACATTTAAATACTATAGTTGGAAATCATGTAATGTCACTGGTTTCTACCACTTACCATCATTCACAGAGGAACCCTGGGGACTGAGCCTTTGTGCATTGACCTGTTAACCTTAAGGGTGCCAGTTTGAAACCACCAGCTGTCCTGAGGGGATAGGGCCTTTGTGAGCGTCGTCCTCCCCTCAGAAGACACTGTCTACAGAAGATACCGTCTACACCTCTGGATGAAGACTGATGTCTCTCGCAGGGCAGTCTTCACGATGGAGACTTGTGTCTCTCTCTCACACGGCAGTCCACGGGATGAAGACCTGTGACTCTCACGTTGGTCCTCCGTATAAAGACTTGTGTCTCTCTGTCATGGCAGTCCGCGGGATGAAGTCCTGTGTCTCTCTCTCTCAAGTCAATCCTCAGGATGAAGACCTGTCTCTCTCACGGCAGTCCTCGGGAGGAACACCGTTGTCTCTCTCTAATGGCCATCCTCTGAATGAAGACCCGTGTATCTCTCACGGCAGTCCTACGGATGAAGACCCGTGTCTATCTCTCGGGGCAGTGCTAAAGATGAACACCTGTGTCTCTCTCATGCCAGGAATGAGCACCTGTGTCTATCGCTTCCGGCAGTCCTCAGAATCAAGAGCTGTGTCTCTCTCTCAGGCCATTCCTCGGGATGAAGGCCTGTGTCTCTCAGGGCAGTCCTTAGAATGAACAAAGTCTCTCTCACAGGGCAGTCCTCCTGATGAAGACCTATGTATTTCACAGTGGTCCTCTGGATGAAGACCTGTGTCTTCAGGATGGACACGTGTGTCTCTCTTGCGCGGTAGTCCTCGGGATGAACAAGGGTGTGTCTCTCACAGCTCTACTCAGGATGAAGACCTGTGTCTCTCTCTCAAGTCAATCATCGAGATGAACACCTCTCTCTCTCTCTCACGGCAGTCCTCAAGATGAAGACCTGTGTTTCTCTCTCACACTGATCCTCGGCATGAAGACCCTGTGGGGACAGCAGTCAAGTGCTCAGCTGCTAGCCACAGGGTAGGCAGCTGGCCAAGCAGGCGCTGTACAGAAGACAGGCCTGGCGATCTGCTTTGGTAAGATGTCTGCCTGGAAGACCCCAGGGGGCAATCAGAATATCTCAGGGCATACAACACCAGCCAACAATGAAACCAAGACTCACAGAAAAGAAGGGCTCCCTGACACCCAGAGCTGGGGCAGGAGAATGATGCCATGGTGGAGATAGGTCCTGGTTGGTTGAAAGTGCTCCCTCCAGAGAGAGCACGGCTGGGAGAGCATGCCATTAGGACAGTGTCACAAGGCTGCATTGTTAGCTCTCCTGAGGTCCCAAATGGGTAGAAGAACGTGGATCACAGGATCCCCTCAGCTCAGCTTTACCCCTGGTCTCTGGCAGCCTCCTCAGCTCAGCAGTACCCATGAGGCAGCTTGGCTGTGGACCAAGTCTGGCAGGTGGCTGGGTACATTCGGAGCCTCGTTTTAGCTTGCTCCCAGGAGAAGCCCTGTTGGCTGGTCACCTTCCGTAAATGTGTTACCGTAAACACCAGGAATAAAAGAAATGCACGTATTTTTCTCTAATGGGCAAATGCATGGTGTGTGCGTCTGCAAAGGCTGTGACGGCGTTGAACATGAGCTCATCAAAGCTGCCACAAACAGGCGCGGTGGGAGGTGTAAGGGGCCCAGGGAATAGACGCTGTGGGGTTCCATTCCTATAGTCCGCCCTCTGTTTCAGGAACAAGAGAGGGGAGGAGGAACCAATAAAGAATAGCAAGTCTGCTTAAAGTCAAACTAGGGGTGCCGCCTCCTGGGCAGGGCGGGAGAGACTGCATTCCCAGGAAGTCACCAAATATGGGTCATATGAACCATGGTGCTGGCTCGGTTCCTGCTGATGCTGTGGTGAAGTATCAAGTCGGTCCCAACTCGTTGCCACCCATGAACAACAGAGCAAACCCCCTCTCGGCCCTGTGCCTACCTCACAAAGCTGATTATGTTTGGGCCCACGGTCACAGCCCTGGGCCAATATGCCTGGTCACGGGTCGTCCTCTGTGTCACTGCACCTCCACTTGACCAAGCAGGATGTCCTTCCCCGGGGACTGGTCTCTCCTCACCATGTGTCCAAACGTCCATGAGACAAAGTCTAGCCATCCTTGCTTGACTCTAAGGGGCATTCTGGCTGTACTTCTCCCGAGACAAATCTGCTTGTTTTTTTGGGAGTCCATGGTACTTTCGGTCCTCTTTGTCCGCACTATAATTCCAATGTATCGATTCTTCTTCGGCTTTCTTTATTCAGTGTCTGACTTTCACAGGCAGAGGCAGCGCTTAAAACTACCATGACTTGGATCCAGCGCACCTGAGAACTCAGGGTGACGTCCTTGCTCAGCCCTTCCTCCACATTGGGAAGAGGTGCTGTGCAGCAGGTGTGCCCATAGGCCATTAAAGCGCACCCTCCCTCAGTGGACTTCTTTGTCTCTTTGGTCGCTCGTCTCGGTAAGACGAGAAGCAAAGCAGCGGGCAAACCCTCTGTGGGGTGCCATGAGCGTGACATCGGTGTTTCCATTGTCTACAGAACTGCAGTGACAATCCTAAAGGCCAGGACACACCCTCTGTGACAAACAATGGAAGCCCAAATCAAATGGCATTCAGGGAAATAAAAAAGAAAACAGAACACATTGGTTCTTACAGCAGAAGTGTCTGCGAGCACAGGTACGCACTCGCAGGGGTGGGGGTGGGGGGCTCTCAAGGTGGCCTGGAAGGATCCATGTTTCTGAAGCTTGGCTCCATATTGCTCAGTATCTCAGGCCTGTCTACAGTCTCAGGTGATCACGATGGATTGATCGACACAAAGAGGTTTACCTGAAAGAGCCCCTCCTGGTGGGTGCCCGTGTGGGCTACCGCACATTGGACTGCTTCAGAACCACCAGCTGCTCAAAGGGAGAAAGATGCGACTTTCTGTTCCCATAAATGTTTACAGCCTGGAAAACCCACAGGGCCATGTTCACTCAGTCCTACAGGGGCGCTGTGAGTCAGAATTAATGGCAGTGGGTGGGTAGGTTTATCTGCTTACAACATAGCAACCGCAGCAAAAACAACAGAAAGGAAAAGTCACTGACTGGCAAAAGCCTCTGCTCCTTCAGGTCCCCATGCCCTCTGCTACTAAGTCACTGTGCCCATCCGGTCCACATGCTGTCTTACCCACCTGGAACTCTGGCCCGGCCCTGAAGCCCTGGACATACAGGGTTTAGGGGTGCTTTCTCTGCCCGCCCACCCCCCACGCCCAGAGCAGATGCATTCACCTTCTGGCTCTTAAAGTGTAAATGGTTCCACTCACTTCTAAACCTCCACGACCACAGGGCCGTTCTCGCTTCTGCAAACTGGCAAGGGACCCCCCCAAGCCTGTATTTTCCCTGATGGTCCCTTTGACTCACTCCCTGACCCTACAGGTGTGTACAACCTGGCCCCAGGAACCAAGGGGCCTCAGAGGGCCTGTGCCCTCCTTACTCATAGCTACCCAGCTAGTTCTCCTGCCCCCTTTCCTTGGTCCTGGGGGTGGGGGACCACCAAACTCACAGAACCTGAGCATGAGAGCAGAGGCAGGCAGGGCTGCTTTACTCTGGGGGGTCTTTTCTGTCTGGTTGCCAGGGCTTGCTGGGGGCGGGGGTGGGCGCAGGGGACAGACAGAAGCAAGAAGGGCCTAGACTAACTAGACATCCCCTGGCATCATGGCGGCCTTGGCAAGAAGCTCCCTGAGGCTTGAAGGGTGTGAGCCAGTGAGCTTGGAGGAGTCCCTACTCCCCAACCACCCCCCACTACGCAGGCAGTTAGGTTGGAAGGGCCTTCTGGGCCTTGCTTTGCCCCACCCCCCTCCACCTCCTCAAGGCAGTTAAAAGAATCCCCCCCCCTCTTTAAACAGTACTTCCTGTTATGCTCCAAGGCAGGCTTGGATCGTTTTATCATTAAGCAATTTTCTCTTTTTAAGTAAATAAGGCAAGAGACCGCATTTCCATAAGGCTAAGCTCTTCCCTCCCCCGCCCTGAAGCCTCAAACTTAAAGCCTCCTCTCTTATTTCCCTAAGCCCTTTACGGGGGGCCTTTTTCCAAGAGCCGACCCATGTTTAATTTGCATTCTGAAACAGAAAAGCTAATGTGTTTGAACAGTGTCTGCTTCGGGCTGAAGAGGAAACTGAATTTATACAGTCTGGTTGAAAAAAAAGAGAGAGAAATTGGCAATTGGAACCTAATGAGTCTCTGGATGAAGGCTGGGCGGCACCCTGTCTCTCCCTCTCCTCCCCTCCTCTCCCCTATCCTGCACCGCCCATCCCCCTCCTTCCGCTCCTTTCCCAGGCCAGCATTTCCCTTGGCAGCCACAGGCTCCGCCCCCCTCTCCCACGCCCGTGTCCCCTCCCCCCTGGGCGGCGGCGAGCCCGGGAGAGGTCATGTGGCCCCAACCTCGGGGGGGGGGGGGGGGGGGAGGGAAGGAGGGCGGGCTAAGGCCAAACCTGTTCTTTGTTAGGAGGTCAAGCCCAGCGCCCGCGCCGTTCGCGAGCCACTGCTGCCGAGGGCCTTAGAATAGCGGCGCACTCTGCGCCCCGCCCCACGCCGCCGGCGGGGGCTCCCCCGAAGCTCACCCGGGCTCCTGGGGCGGGGGCCTGCGCCCTGGGACCCCAGGGTCTCTGCAATAAGGAAACCCCTGGAGCGGACTCAGACTCGAGGCCAGGCCGCGCCAGGAGAGGGATCGTGGAGCATGGGAGGGAGGTTCAGACACGTTTACAGAGCTCTGTGTGGGCTGGTCAGCATTTCAACAGAGAGGGTCCCACAGCGACAGTTTGGGGACCGCTCCCAGCCGGCCGCCCTCCGGAAGTATAGGTCAGCCTGTGGTCACCATTGACAGCTGGGTACTTGAGGCGCCTCACGTGTAACTTCAGGAACTGCTGTTGGTGTTGCGCAGTCTTGTCCAGGGGCCTTCTCCAGGCAGGTGTAAGGTGCTTGGGCACACTCATCAGACACCTGGAGGAATCTGCCACTTCATGACTCCCGTGTGCGAGCCCATTCTGGGAGGGAGACTCAGCATGGCCACTGGATTGAGGAAATAGATGACAAGAAAAGGACTGGCTGCCATGCAGGCCATGCTGACGACTCACAGTGACCCTCTAGGACCAGGTGGACCTACCCCTTGGGGTTCCGGAATCAGAGGAATGGAGAGCCTCATCTTTCTCCCCTGGAGTGGCTGGTGGTTTTGAATTGCTGACCTCAAGGTTAGCAGCCCAGTGGGGAGGCCACTGCACTACCAGGGCTCCTTCTCCAGAAGATAAAAACACCTGAACAGAAAAACAACCCACCCACCACCCAGACTTACAACCTTCGGGGCAGGGGGCCTGGCTCGGGTTGGTGGAGGCCGCCACGTTAACGCGCTATCAGCAGATGCTGCCACCCAGAAACGAGATCGCAGGGTAGGGGACAGGTGAGCTGTGCCAAGCTAGTATAGGTTAGGGTACTGCTTCTGGCCCTATCAGTGGTTTGTAGGTCATTGTTTTCCCGTACGAGATAGCATTGCTATCTGCCGGAATACTCCCTTGAGTAGCCTTTTAAGCAATGAAATGTATCTTAAGCCGCCCTGCCTCCTTCTGTAGGTCACTTTCCCACCAACTCTTTCTGTGTAACTCACAAGTAAATACATTGTATCAAGATGCTCAGTAACCAACCAGGGTGATTTCCTGTGCGTGTTTGCCCCAGTGTAAAGGTAGGGAACTGGGGTTATCGCAGTCTAGAGCAGTGATTCTCAACCTTCCTAATGCCGCGATTCTTTAATAACTTCTTCAGGTTGTGCTGACTCCCAACAACAAAATTATTTTTGTTGCTCCTTCATAACTGTCGTTTTGCTACTGTTATGAATCATCTGATATGCAAGATGTATTTTCATGTTTACAACTTGAACACAAAGCATAGTGTTGAATCACAAAAAACAATATGTAATTTTATATTGTGGAATATTTGTTTTTAATGACAAAAAGTTGTCTTCCAGCATGGTGTGGCCTGGATAACAGTCTTCACACCAGGGACTCCTAGGTGGGCGTATCTGCATGTGGGCAGACCCGCCTGGAGATGGATAGAGGAGCAATGTCTTGGTTCCTAAGACCATAGGAAATGTTTTCTGATGGTCTTAGGCGACCCCTGTGAAAGGGTCGTTAAGACCCCCAAAGGGTCTAGACATTTCCAGTGAGGATTGGAAACCGGACCTGGGGCCTTTGCTACTTGCTCTATTGAGTCCCTCCCCCACCTGATTCTGCGTGCCTGCAGTCGTAAGGTGACCAGACGTCCCCCTTTTGGCGGGACAGTCCCGATTTTGAACAATTTGTCCCGCCTCCGGAGGCATTTTAAAAAAGCCCCCATTTTTGGAAAGAATGCACCACGACAAGCTAGGGAAGAACGGAGAACAGGAAGGGATTATACGGTTTTCAGCTGCCGCGTGGCTATTTCGCCAGGATATGAGTTTTATACTATTTTTGTTTATTTTATAATGTTAAACTATAATAATAAATAATTGTTGGTAACTGATTGTGGAGAACTGCTTATCAAAGTTCACATTGTTGATCAGTTGTAGAATTCGACCACCATTGTTTGGACTTAATGAACAATGGCATTTTTTGGCATTGGCAACGACGAAAACATTTTGTCTCTCAGACGATACACATCGTACTGTGTGCTAGTGCTAGTTAAACAAGGGATGTCAACAAATCAGCTATTCAGATAATTTAGGTTATTTATTTATTTATTTCATAAATTCATAAATTTTCTTGAATTTAGCAAACAGTACTCATATTATTTATATTTTATAGTGGCGACAAAAAGTCTGGCGCTGGCTGTGAAAGCGACACTTATGATTTACATTATGGCAAAATCAGAGAAAAAATAATACAAGTTAGTATTGTTATTATTTAGAAAGAAATATAGGATTAAAATGAAAATAATTTTTAAATATAGTTCTTTTATAACAATCTAATTAAATTAATTTATAAAATATATTCATGTAATTATGTACCTACTTAGAAGTGTTTTTAAGCAATATGTATATAATTTAAAAATTTTTTTAGATTTTAATCTAATGAGTAAGAAAAGAGGATGCAAATTCAATGATGATCTAAGAAGTGAATTTCCTTTTACTAAAAAAAAAAAAAAAGCGCTTACATGGTAAAATGTGAGAAATGTAATGGTGATTTTTCTATTTCGCATGGCGGGAAGAATGATCTTTCAAAGCACTTGGAGACACAGAAACAGAAAACATATTTAATACTGCTGCATCTTCCTCCAAAACACAGGAATTTTTACAGAAAACAACCTATGGGGACGAAGAAAAGAAATTAGCATGAGCAGAAGGACTTATGTCTGTTCATGCTATTAATCATGATCATTCCTTCAGATCGATGGACTGTACATCACACGTTGTCAAAAAAGTTAATCAACCAAAAATTTACCTGTGCTAGAACAAAATCCGAGGCAATTGTGGGTAATGTGCTTTCCCTATATGCATTTTCAGAATTAAACAAAAATCTAGAAAAAGTTAATATTATATCCATATAATCTGGTGCATCTAATCATAAGGATATAGTTATTTCCAACCATTATTAGATTTTTTGATTCAGAAACTGGAATAAAAATGAGAATTTTAGATTTTGTTTCTGTGCCAGGCGAAACTTGTGGAATAATTTTCAGTTCCATTATTAATATTTGGAAAAAAATTTTTAAACATAAAATGATTGCATATTGTGTAGACAACATGAACGCATATTTTGGAGGAAAAGCCAGAAGAGGTACAAATAATATTTTTAATAAATTAAACAAAATCCTTAATCAAACATTGGTGTTGGTTGTGCAGTGCACATAATACATAATGCCATTCAAACAGCTGCTGATTTGTTAGCTGTAGATGTGGAAAATATTGTTATTATAATATATTCTTATTTCTATATATACACTGTGCACGTTGAAATGCTTAAATAATTTTGTGAAACTACGGAAGTCGAATGTCAGAAAATAATTGGATACAGTAAAACGTGCTGGTTAGCCCTTTTGCCAGCTGTCAAAAGAATTTTGAAAATATACAATCCTTCGAAATCCTACTTTCTATCACAGGATTCGTCCTAGAATTTTAGAAGAGTGTTTTGAAAAAGTATCTTCAAAAATTTGGCTAGAGTTTGTACACAATCAAGCAGCTCCTTTTCAAAATGCTATAAAACTTATTGAAGGTGGCAAAATTTTGGTAATCAAAGTCGCAAATGAAGTTAATAATTTAAAATTTCAGTGTTAAGAGCGATTAGAAAATAATTTTCTTCCGTTAATTATCCATAACAGTATAAACCAGCTAGAAGAACAAGGTGCAATAAAGCATGCAGATATCATGAATCATGTTAGAAAGTTCTATAATACTGCATAGATTATTTGGAAGAGAGGACGGTACATTACAATGATATTGAACATTTTCATTGGGTTGCATTAAAACAAGAACTTAATTGGAATGATGTACAAAAATCGTTCGATCATATTACTCAAATTTTCCCATATAGTAATATTTCCGAAAATGATCTTTGTAATGAGGTGTCATTATTTTTAAAAAATAAAAGGAAAAGGTTAAATGCACTAAAAATTGTGGAATACACGCAATCCTTACCAGGAACTAATGCTGTGACTGAATGCGGTTTTTTCTACGGTAAATAAAGTGTGGACATCAGAAAAATCACAATTAAGTGTTGAGACTTTGAAAGCCATTTTATGTGTGAAATATAATTTAACAAATTCTTGTGAAAAATTTCATGACCTTTTAACCAATGACAGCACTCTACTAAAAAATTTCACTCAAATGAGAAATATGCCAAAGAATAAAATAATACTATACATAATTTTAATGTATTATATTTTAAATTGTACTTATGTTGAAATTTTAACAAATATATTACAATACTATTTTTACGTTCTATGAAAATTTTTGTTGCTCCATATAGACCACATTTTTAATCAAGAACTCCCCCTCCCCCCCCCCCCCCCCCCGGTCAATGATGTCCCGCTTTACCAATGTTACAATCTGGTCACCTTACTGTAGTGAGATGCACACTGGGCTGTTAACCACAAGGTCCGCAGGCCGAGACCCCCAGCAGCTCCTCTGGAAGCAGATGAGACTTTGTGCTCCCGTGAGGAGTTACATACGACCTTGGAAGCGCACAGGGTTAGCTCCATCAGACCCTCCACAGCTACTGTGGGTCAGAAGCAGTTGGGGGGCAAAGAAGAAGCGATGGGCAGCAGGCGAAGCCAGGTGAGCCCTCAGGACGCTCCTCCCCACACCACTGGCCATCCACTGACTGAGTATGTGATCGTGATTGATATGTTCTCGTGGTCTCTGCTGTGTCACGTGGCCAAGAAAGGCAGGTGGGAGGGGATGCAATGCCCCCCCCCCGGCCATGAATGACCCCCGCTTGAATGAACCCTGGGATCGAGGTTGCATGTCTGCTGTGTCACGGTGTCAGGGTGCACAGAGCTGCTGTTCAGTTGACTGGGACACACTGTGACTGCATGAACAGCGCAGCTCCAGGTAGCCGGCCCCCTGCCCCTGCACCGGCACCGGTGTGTGGGTATCTGTTGTCACAACAGTGCTAGTCCAACTCACACAACAGCTCCCTCCACAGGGCGGTCAAGCAGGGGTCCCCCCAGGGGTGGGATCACCACCTCGACGGCTGGACCACGCACACAGTGGCCTCACGCACGCATGCCAGGACACGGTGTGGGACCAGGCAAGCATTAGGTCCTGCTGTCAACAAGGTCACCGCTAAGAGGACTGCAGCCACCAAGGAAGCACCCATGGTCCACAGCCACCTGAGCACCGAGAGGAGAGGCCATTGGCAGGGGGTGCCTGACCCATGCAGAGGGATAGTAGCAGGAGGTGTGCCCACTGCCCAGAACTGAGTTGGGGAGGGGGGGGGCTGCAATCCGTCCCCTGACCCGAGTTACCTTTGGGAAGATGAGGGATAGGGACTGCCCGGGTTGGAGGAGCAGAGTGTCATTGACAGAGCATCACTTCCACAGATCCCTGGGTTAGGGTTCCCAGGTGATCTCTCACCTTAAGGAACAAGAAAACTCATCTCCTCCATCACCCTAGCAAATAGGAGTCTCTCAGGGAGGGGTTCTCCTTCCTCATCAAACTACTCACTGTGCCCCCACCACCCCCAGCAACCAGGAAACGTCCTTGCTCAACGTGACTGTTGACAGTGATCTGAACTGGATCCAAGGACTCTGCTGGCCCCAGATGCGAACACAAATGGCCTGGACTGGATGTTGGCTTTCTGGACCGACTGGCCCACCCGGGAATTGCGGGGACACCCCCTCCATCCACCCCCGGTCTGGCAACAAGTGTGGCCAAGCAAGACAGGAAGTGCCCTACAGCCCAGGACCAAGTCTCTAGTGATTGTCTTGATCATGCAGACTGGCCAGTGATGGGTGTATGGATGGGTGAGGATGAGTGCAGGGCTGGGGTGGGCGTCACTCTGCACAACATGATGTCTGTAGAGTAGCCCTCACCGAGGTCTCCCTCTGGCCAGATTGCTCGCCAATGAAAAGGAAACCCAACCGATCTCCCTGCAATGTGCAGCCATAGGGTGCAGGGGCTTCACTCCAAACCACCCTACCAGTTTTGTCCTAATACGGTCAAAGGCCCCACGTCCTGGACTTGGAACTAGTGTGGAGCCGCGCAAGAAGGGAAGGCTGGGGTGAACCAGCCCACCCTGTGTACAAATTGGAAGTGCTTATTGAAAAGCAGGGGTGTTACTTTGAGGCTAAAGTGTCCCTGACCCAAGTCATGGTATCGTCCATTGCCCCCTATGCATGTGAAAGCTGAACACTGAGTAATGAAAGCCGAAGAAGAACAGATGCATTGGCAGGGCGGTGCTGGAGAAGAGCATAGAAAGCAACGTGGACTGCTCAAAGGACAAACGCATCTGCCTTGGAAGAAGTACGGCCAGAGTGCTCCTTAGAAGCAAGGATGGCGAGACTCGCCTTATACACTTTGAACATGTCGTAAGGAGAGACCAGTCCCTGGAGAATATCCTGCTTGGTAAAGTACAGGGGCAGCGACAAAGAGGAAAGCCCTCCCTCCAGAAGATGGACGGACACAGTGGTTGCAACAATGGGCTCAAACATAGGAATCGTTGTGAGGATGGCGCAGGACTGGGCAGTGTTTCATTCTGTGGTGCACACTTCTGTGACAGGTTGGAACCAACTTGATGGCACTTAACAACAATAGCAGCATATCCATCTGCCCATCCACCTGTTTATATCTATGTATCCATCATTGATCCCGCCCACCCATCCATCCATCCATCCACCCATCCATCCATCCACCCATCCATCCATCCACCCATCCATCCACCCACCCACCCATCCATCCATCCATCCACCCATCCATCCACCCACCCATCCATCCATCCATCCAACCATCCACCCATCCATCCACCCACCCATCCATCCATCCATCCATCCATCCATCCACCCATTCATCTATCCATCATTGATCTCATCCATCTACCCATTCATCCACCCATTCATCCTTCCATTTATCCATTTATATATATGTATCTATTATTGATCCCATCCATCCACGCACCCATCCATCCACCCATTTATATGTATGTAACCATCATTGATCCCATCCATCCATCTATCTAGTTTTATCATCCATCCATCTATCCATCATCCGTCACCCCTCTTCCCTTCTCTCTCTGGATGTTGTAGTTAGTTGCCATTGGTAGGCTCTGACTCATGGGGCCCCTGTTAACAGCACAAACACACAAGTTGGATCCTGTGCCATCTGCCTTCACTCCATGAGCTCAAGTCTGCTGCTGTGGCCACTGTGTATTCTGAGGGCTTCTACCAGGGAGCTCGACAGCCAGCACGCTGGTGAAAGATGAGGGTTCGTTGGGACCCACCGGGTTCCATGGGCTGGCTTTCAGCAGCGCATCGCCAGACCTGTCTTGCTCGTGTGCCTGAGTCTGCAGGCCCCCGACACCTGCCCACCGTGGGTGACTGCTGGCATGCCCAACACTGATGACGGAGCTCCCAGCATGGTAGCAACACACAAGCTTCCACAGCACAGCTGATGGATACTGGGCGGTACACAAAAACGTGTGTGTGTGTGTGTGTGTGTGTGTGTATTGGGGTGGAGGGGAAGAAGACGGACAAAGTTTGTGGGAAAATTCCAGTGTCTAGTATTTCCACTTTCTCATGAACTTTCTGAAGCGCCTTCCTATGTGTAGAGAGAGATATCTAGATATATGTATGTAGAGAGAGCTGTCTTCCACACAAACACAAGACACATTAATTGAGAAAGCATACAGAGAAATCCCTTTGTTTTACGAAAATCCATTGCTTATTGTCGACATTCCTGGCACTTTGGTGCTTGCTGGTGGCTTGCTGGTGGATCCAGGGAATGCTTGGGACCAAAGACCCTGCTCTGGCATGCATGGCATCTCCAGGACCTTGATGAGTGTCTGAACTGCAGTTGACAGTGACTAAACATCTCTTGGTAGATTCAGTGACTCTTCACCAGCATCAAGTCAATGGAGATTCAGTGATGTATTTGTGGCAGGCTGGATGTCGAGTTAAGAGGATTGAACTATTGGATCCATTAGTCAGTCAATCTTCCTTCATAAGGCGGGGACTGGTTAGTGGTAACGGATCCATTGGGCAATCTTCCTTCATGAGGTAGGGACTGGTTAGTGGTGTAGCTTCTTGGGGCTGATTCTTCTCATTCTGGACTGTGCCCCATCAACAGGGAAAGGTTCCAACAGCTCTGCTCCATCCATGTAACTAAGGTCGGCTCTGCTTTGCAAGCACTATGATGGTGCAGTGGGTTACCCACTGTGCTGCCAAGGGCAAAGTCTGCAGTTCAAAACCATCAGCCTCTTTGAAGGACATAGTCTGGATGAGTAGAGAAACAAATTCATAGATGTTCAAAAAATGAATGAAAAAAATAACTTTATATCAGAGAAATTGTATATTGAGAAAACATCCCAGCCCAGTCCAGATCAAGTCCATAACTCCAATATTAGCCCATATGTCTGATACTAGTTTGTAAAGTCCTCTTGAGACTCACGCAACACATGCAATGATGCTGAATGCGGAACGATCACAGAGAGTGGGTGGAACGTCTTGGGATCCAGTGCTGGTGGAAGCATCTCAGTGCTGGTAGGGGTCTCCAGGTGGCTTCTCCAGCTCCAGGGCTCTGGCCGCATCAGCTCCATGGCTCCATGTGGCTTGTCATCAGGAATGCAAAGCAGGGGGAGAGTGTATCTGGCCTCCAGTGAGCTATTTATTTCTGTCACACCTCCAAATGATGTCATCAAGCTGCAACCTGATGGACAGGCTCAACTCCACTCCTTTGCAAGTGGACAGGAGTTGATGTCACTGCCCCAATGAGGCTTCCTGTTCCCATAAAGACTTGCAGTCTCAGAAGCCCAGGGGACAGCTGGACTCTGAACCAAAGGCATTGCATTTGTCCTTTGAGACGCCAGCTCTTCGATTTGGCCTTCGTATCATGAGTGTCTGTCAATGGGATGGTCTAGTCCCAGGCTGACACTACATCAGACAGTGCCCCGCTGCTGTTCGTGAGGTCTTCTGTAGCTAACCCCTCAGAACTGAGCATCCTTTGCCTGCGTCCCGGCAAGAAGAAAAACTTCGTGGTCACTCGTTCAGATTTGAGACATTTCTCTCACGGCCCGGGAGTGGACACAGGCTGCCTCCCAGGTGTCTGAATATAAATCCGGGTATGTCTCAGGGGGATTCTGCAGGTGCCAGTAAGCCAAATTCCATTGCTTGGACCAAAGTGCACCTGTGGTGGGATCGCCCCACCCCCGCCCCAGGTGAGCACCCCTCCTGGGCGTGGGTGCATGAAGCACCCAGAGGAGGGTTTTGTAGGAGGAAAATTGTCTGCTGCTGGACTTGGCAGGGTGGTAAAGGACGTGGTGGGCCGTGGGGACTGACTATGATCTGCCACTGGCAGCCAGCAAGGAGATGGGAGTTTAGTCACACAGCTGCGTGAGCCACGTGCTGCTAACAGCTGGGATCCACTAGGCAGGGGAATCTCTCCCTGTGTCATGGGCAGCAACCTGCCTGGTGGACACCTTGGATTGGCTGTGAGCAGAGGGCCTGAGCCCGGTGATGTGCCCAGACCCCTGACCAGCTGTGTTAGTCCATGTTGACTAGAGAAACAAATCCAGGGACGCTCATGTACGTGCAAAAGAGAGCTTTATACCAAGAAGTAATTATCAGAAAAACCTCCCAGCACAGTCCAGATCAAGTCCATAAGTCCGATATTAGCCCATCAGTCCGATACTCATCCATAAATCCCTCTTCACAGTCACACAGCCACAAGCAAGGATGCAGAATGCAGGGAGGTCACAGGCCGGTGGGTGTAAAGTCCTGTGGACCCAATGTGACTCAAAGTGGCTTGTCAACAAGAAGGTGCAGCAGAGAGAGAGAGAGAAAGTTCCCAGAATGCTTACGAGGACACGCCCACAAGGAGACATCATCAGACTGTGACCTGATAGGTTGGACTTCACCCGTTCACTTACTTATCAAGCTGACAGTAAATGATGTCACTACCACAGCAGTAGAAGGACAAGCTGCTCGATAGGGGTAGTTTTCAGCACGGTGGCCTCTGCTGGCTAGTTGGGTGTTCAAAGCTAGAGACATCACAATTCCACAAGTAGCTGCAAACCATAAAAACAAACACCCTGCCATTGAGTCTGTGCTGACTCATAGTGACCCTACAGGACACGGAAGACACTGCTCTGTGAGCTCCCCAGTCTGTAGATCACAGAGTGCAGTTGCTGGCCAGTTCTTATTTCAGATCCACAGCAAGGTGCTTGTGTCAGGCACTGGGCTATTTTTCCCCAAAATATAGGGCTCCCGTGTAAATGCTGTGTGCATGCGTGGAACCGTCATGACATGACATGCTCGAGGATCTGACAGACACCTGAGGGCGTGGGCTCCATGGCCTGCAGAGACCTTGTAATGCCTGCCTCAGTGGAGTCAGAATGCAGTGCAGCTCTGTCCCAGAAAGGCTTGGGGTCTCACACTTGGTGACCTGGGGTGACTTTCTCTTGCTTTTACAGGTGGAGAGGTGCCAGGTCCCCTCGGGCTAGCAGCTGGAGCTCTTGTTGTGTTGACATGGAAGCGAAAGGAAAGTTTATGTAAGACTGAGAGAGTACAGGGAGGGAGGGAGAGGGAAGAGCCACGCAGAGAGAAGCAGAGCGGAGGGCCCCTCTAGGGGAGGCCTGGTGCCTGGGTTGGGCTGCTCACTGCAAGTCAGCAGTTTAAAGCCACTGGCCGCTCCGAGGGAGGGAGAAGGCCGGTGCTTTCTCCTCCCATAAAGCATCACGTCTCGGAGACCCACAGGGGCAGTTCCATCTTGTTCCACAAGGTCAGGGTGAGTTGGGATTGACAATGATAGTTTGGCATTAGGGTGGAGGGGTTCTGCGGAGGGGTGTGCTGACTGGGTAGTGGGTATTTTGTGACCCCTTGCCATTTGGAGAGAGAGAGAGAGAGAATGTTTTGATAGCTCTGCTGCACAGTATTAATGACACTCCCTCCCTGCCACCGAGTGAGTGGATGCTGACTCACAGCGATCCTCTAGGCCAGGGTAGAACTGGTCCCGTGGGTTTCTGAGAGAGACTGTCACTCCTCACAGGAGTAGAGAGCCGCGCCCTTCTCCCTCCCTGGGGCGGTGGTGGTTGGGGACTGCTGACGGTGAGTAGTGGGTGGTGTAGCCCACAGTGCCCGCAGGGCTCGGCTGTGGTGATAGCCAGCTGCCCCCCAGGCCATTCTGACTGAGGACAGGAGGAGCCCAAGCCTGTGGAGCACAAGGTGTGCACAGTGGAGGCAGTGACCAATGGGAAACGATGGCAGGAGCCTTCTGACCACCAGCCTCTCAGCGAGTGGTCAGGCTCTGGGTGCGACTGCCGTCCAGGGACTCTCTCCAACCAAACCCCACTCACGCCCGTCCTATCACCTCGTGGCATTGATTTCAGGGGCTCAGTCTTCCATGAGCGGCCCACTGTGTTGGATCCACTGGGCTCACACCATGCCCACGGGAACAGGCCGTCTAGACGGCTGTCTTTTCTGGAGCACAGGAAACGGACCCGCTGAGTGTTTCCAAACAGGGTGGCTGCAGGAGATTACGCTGGGCAGTCGATGGCTACTGGTCGCAGAAGGGGACAGACAGAAGATGCACTCCCAAAGCAGGTGGGCCAGGGGGGCACAGAGGAGATGGGAATTCACTTTCATTTTCCCCTGGTGAGTTCAGCACAGTAACACGGGTCCTCGATCAAAATCAATTCTCTACCAAACAGAAATCTGAAAAATTAATGTTCAGAAAACTAATCTTTTTCTGGGGACGGGTGTGTGTGTGTGTGTGGGAGGAGCAACAAGGGCCCTGAACTGGCAGGGTTGTGGCGGGGAGCGAGCTCAGAGATTGGACTATGTGCATTGGCGTTCTCAAGCAGAAAAGATTACATACTGATGTGGGAGACGGGTGGGAGAGGAGGGCACAGGGTCTGGACTTCAGTCTGCCTGCTTCCTGTCTGGAGGATTCTCCCCTCCTTGGGGGGCCCCCGGAGTTGCCTGCACCCCATGCTGACTCTCCGACTTTTATGAAATCAATGGCATTTGGCAGAACATGACTCACTGTGATCACTAGCCATCTTTGTCAGTGGGGGTGGGGCGGGAGGGTGGTGGAGGGCAGTCATCCCAGAGCCTGTGCAGAAAATGCACCTTCGTAAAGGCAGATGAAGAATGTCAGGATAATTAGCTGTTCACATTAAGATGTTCGCGTACAAGGTTAAAATGTTTGTTTAATTGCCTCTTCTCAAAAGTGGATTTGGAAATCATGGGAGCGGCATAATTTGGGAAAGGAGGGTGAGGGAGGCGGGGCAGCTCAAAGGGTGTCTGATTGGTGCCACTGAAAGGGAGGGTGGGTGGGCCTGTTGGACCCATTGAAGGCCTGCTGTGCAAATGCTTGGTGTGTTAGGCTGGACTCGGTGGTAGTTACATAATGTCCATTTCAGCTCTAAGATGTGGAAGTATAGGGGTGTACTCTAGCCAGTCAGTCTGGTCACAACCTGATGGGGACTCCTGGTGGGCGTAGCCTTCTCATTAGGAGGGCCGTGGGAACCTCCCCTCATTCTCTGCCTTTGCCTTCCTGCTGGCCGATCCTGGTTGCTCCCAGAGCCCTGGAGAGGTGTCCACTGCCATTGTATCCACAAGACTCTGCACCCACTGGCCTGTGCTCTCCCTGCATCCGTCATCATTGCATATGACCTGTCTACATCATGCATCATTGCATATGACCGGCCTGTTCTCTCCCTGCATGCTGCATCATTGCACATGGCTGCGTGAATCTGAAGATGGACTTGTGGATTCATATCGGACTGATGAACTTGAGTTGGACTGGGCTGGGGTGTTTTCCTGGTGGACAGTGACTTCTTCATATACAGCTCTTTCTTGCCAATCAATGAGTGTGCCTGGATCGGTTTCTTGAGTCCACCTGGCCTCACACAGTCTCATGGACCTAATCCCTAACCATCACTCTGAGCAACAGCAAGTATGAGTCATCCACATCACATTGCAATGTTCTTTCAGGGAATGTTTACACAGCAAGCATAGCAACCAAAACTCGGTGTTCTGTACCCTGGTCACTGGTGTCCCTGTGGGCTCCCTTCTCATTTGCTGCATCCTGTTGGTGTCCTCTCGGGCTGTCCGCTTGCTCTGCATCCTCACACTTTCACTGTGGCTTTGCTGAAGACAATGTCCAGTCATCTGGTGCTGATGACAATGACGTTTTGAAGGCACACAGCTTCAATCTGCTACTTATGTATGCACGTGCTGTTTCACTGCACTTTCGTGATGGCAGATACAGCTGTTGGGCTTCTTGTTGGACAGTTTCTACACAAGCTGTCCAGGGATGCTGTGACCTTCTTCCCAAGGCATGAGTACATTCTCATCATTTCCATTCTGTTCGTTCCGTTTCCATGAGTTTAGTTTTCCTGACCCCTTATGTTCTTGCCTTTGCTATCAGGTTAACCATTCAGTGATTTTTTTTAACTAGTTCAGTACTTACATTGGATGTCAAAGTAACTCACTACCCTTGAGTCAATTCTAACTTATAGCAATCCTATAGAACAGAGTAGAACTGCCCCCTGTGAGTTGCCAAGACTGTCAATCTTCATGGGAGTAGAAAGCCTCATCTTTCTCTCACGAAGAAGCTGGTGGTTTCGAACTTCTGACCTTGTAGTTAGCAGTCTGGTGAGTAACCACCATTTTTTAAGCTTCCTTGTTATTTAGCTACAAGAGAATGTCAGGGATTGGTTTCGGCAAGTATAGCTCAGGGCAATTGTCTCCAGGAGTTTTCCATCTCAGCAAGTCCATCGACTTGGACTTTGTTACTCTTTGTTTAAGAACGTGGGGGTCTGCTCCACATGTCCCCACCCCAAGAATAAAATAAATTTTTTTTAATTAGGAAAAAAAAGGATGTCAAGGGGCATACATTTGCTGCTGCTGTTACCGTCAGGGTCAGATGCAGTTGATACACGTACAAGCAACATCAACCAGTTCAAGACAGGTATCCAGAAGCCTGCTTCTCATCAGCACGCACAAGGACACGATTTTCCTGCTCGATAAAGAAGCCTGTCGATCTCTGGGGGTGAACTTTTACCTGGGGACACACGCTCACACACAGCACAACACACATGCACACACACACATACGCGTGCACACTGGTGGCTCATGTCAGTTCATGCTTACTTTCCTGGTGGTCATGGGGGGAGGGGGAGCTGCCCACTGCAGGGTCATCATTTGGAGACCACCAGCCGCTCTGAGGGGGAAAGTTGAGGCTTTCTGCTCCTATAAAGAGTCCCAGCCCCTGGAGCTGCAGTCCTGCCCTGTGGGCTGCTATGGGTCAGTATTGACTCCATGGCGGCGGGTTTGGATTTGGGTTTTACTGCTCTCCTTCAGATCCCGGCTCAGAAGACCCTCTGGGACTCGGCTGCTCTGCCATGGGGCAGGAGGAGGTTTGGGGGAGTATCTCTGTGAGTGAGTCAGGGCTGGGTCTCCAGGGAACCCCACTGCAGCAGCCATGGGCATCTCCCAGTTTCCTTCGCACCAGGGATTGTGGATGCACACTGACCACAAAGTGGAGCACACGGGTGCCTTGAAGTTGTCAGGACGGAGGCTCTCAGCCCCATGTTCCCTGCTCCAAGGCCTGGACTCCCGGCAGAATCTCCTCCGCACCCATTTGCAGAACCCCACCAGTCCAATTGCTTAGCTGCTTCACCGCAAGCCCCATTTCCTAGGAAATGCTCCTGTTCGACCTGCCTCGCTGAAGAAGCCCATCGGGGGCTGGACCACCTGGCTCACTGCCCTCTGGTCGGTCCTGACTCACAGCCACCCTGGAGGGCAGGGTAGAGCCACCCTAGTGTCCTGCAGAGCGGCTGGTGTGAGCCGGTGACCCACGAGTGAGTACCAAACCTGTAACCACGAAGCTACCAGGGCTCCTCCTGGAGTAGGGAGAGCCCCTCAAACCATGGGGTATGTCTCAGCCCTTATCCATGTGGAAGACAGCCTGATGGGTGCACAGGTGAGTGGGACGACCTTCTTCATGCCCTACGCAGGTAAGGCTTTGCTCAAGGTAATCCAGCACCAGCAGCATGTCCACAGGGAGCAGCTGAAATCCAAGCTGGATTCAAAAGAGGCCGTGAAGTAGGGGTAACCCTGCTGGCGTGTCGGACGGATCTTGCCTGAAAGCAAAGCCAACAGTGAAGATGGTTCCTGGTGTCTTAGTCACTGCGCAAAGACATGCAGCCACGTGGATGATCATCACCTTCCAAACGGCGAGAGTCCTAGAACACTGTGTCGTCCTCTTGAGGGACCTGCGACTGGCCAAGAGGCAAGTGTTTTCACAGAATGCAGGGACACATACTACCTCAGATGTAGCCAACTAGAGAGTCAGCAGAGGAGAGGGCGACTCTCTGTAGGATGGGTCAGCACGCTGGCTACAGGAATGCGCTAAAACCCAGCAGCAGTGGTGCGGCAGACACACATTTGCACTACACACACACACACACACACACGGGGTCACAGTGACAGTGCAGCAGACACACGTCTACACACACACACACACACACACACACACATCCGGTCGCATCTGTCTCATCCACAATGCTGAACCACGCTCTGCCTACTTTCCCCGTTCAAGGCGGAGAGGCCACAGCCACTGCTGTCAATGGGCTCTGAGTCACAGCACTTCCTCCTGCCTGTCAGGTATAGCTGGGAAAGCAGCCAGAGACAAATAGGAACAAGTGGACGTGGTTCTGTGCTGATAAAACTTTATTTACAAATCAAGGGGCGGGGTCCTATTTGCCCTGGCAGGGGGGCGGTGAGGTTCGTTGTTTTGTTTTTACGTGTGGTCTGCTTTTCCGTTCAGGCACCATCATCTGGCAGTGGCAGGAATGGTTGCCATGGATAGACAGTGGGACAAGGGCTGGGCCCCCCTCCGTACATAATGCAGGAACTCCCCCATGCCTCAGAGTTCCCTAGAACGTGTGCCGATATAGCTGAGGTGACGTGGTGAGGCACACCAGCATTCGGCCACCTTCCCTAACCAACCCCCACCTCCCAGCAAAGGAGAAAGGGAAGCCATGAACAGATCCATCCTGTGGTTCCCAGCAATTATGCAGGTCACGTGCAGTGAATTATTTAAAGCTGGCAATTAATTATTCAACAGGCGTTCACGAGACGCGTTTCTAGACATGTGTCACAGAGGAAAGCAGGCCACGCTGTCGCCCAAAAGCTGAGACGCAATCCTGGGGGCGGGTGCAACCTGAGCGGGGCGCCAAGAAGCTGCTACAGCTAGGGAGGTTCAAGCACACTCAGCCCCTGGGGTGCAGCCTGGACTTTGAAGAACAGGGTGGGGGACAGATACGCAATGCAAAGACAATATGGAAAGCAAATCCAGCCCGAGAGTTTCGGCCCTCACTGGGTGTTTGGCTGGCCACGATGGTCCAGGCTGTGCCCGCCAGTCTGCACCGTGACTCTCAGGTGGTTGGCAGTGATGTGATCATGCATCTGGCAGCACTGTGACCGTGTCATCCAACAGTAAGATACCCCTGTGATTGGGCGGCTATGGAACGAAGCAGTCACCTCCCCAGCCAGTTTTTTTCCGGCGACTTGGGACATGACCTGCGTGCGTCAGTGAGCCGTGGGTCAGCACTATCAGTCAGCACTTGGACATGAAGGAGGGAGTGCAGCGGCTCCATGCCCAGGAGGCTGGCTGATGGGAACCCCCAGTCGCAGCTGGAGACCTGTCAGTCACAGGAAAGGCACTAAGGAAATGCCTCGACGTAGAGGTGCACCTGCAGGAGCAGGTAAAGTACGTGTACCCTTGTAGCCAGCTCGCTGCGTGTGCCATGAGGAAACCCCGGAGCTATCGATCCTAGTGGCTCTTGGCTGCTGATGTCGAAGCAGGAAGCCTCGCCTGGCCACTCTGCAGAACAGGCATAGGGCGCTTCCCTCTTGAATCACGCTGGCCCTGGTCATGGGGAGTCGGCGGACCACCTGCATCTCAACCCTGCCTTGCTGACATCCACTGATGAGTGCAGAGATGGACTTTCAGTGCTACCCGACTAGACCTTGGACCTGAGCTACAAGGACCCTCATTGAATTCCGGCTGCGGCTAAGCCTTCCTCTTAAGGGTTGTTGGACTGCCACTGTACCTGGTGGTTACTTCTGATTCTCAGGTTCTAGATGAATGTGGTACTGTCTGTCGGTCTATCTGTGACAACCTTGAAGTAAGTTAGCTCAGACTTTGTACTTCGTTTGTATTCATTTCTAAGATTAATTCTGCCCCTACCGATGTGGGTGCCCCCAGCTGCAGGCAAGACTCAAGATAGTCTCAACACCGCAAATGCTCACCCACCCCCATGCAGCACTTTTATATTCACACCCCTCCCCCCGCACCTGCTGCCCCTCCCTTGGCAGCCAACCACTCATGCTATGCCCATGGACTCTGGCAATGTGTCACCGCCACACATCAGGACTCCGGCAACTGCCTCGGGTGCATTCCCACGGTTCCCTTTGTGACGCTCACAAGACCAGGCCCACGATGGGGGCTCCAAACCCAACCACTTCAGAGTGATGATGAAAAGGGCAGACAACTGTGTATTCTGTACCCCACACACACATTAGGCAGGTGTTTTACAAACCTGGACAGCTCCTCATGCATGGTTTCTGTGTGTGCCTTGATGTGGAAGCATGGTTGGTACTGAACTGGGCCCACAGAGCAAGGACGGATATCATTTGAATATGTGAGTCAACAAATTACTCATTCACTCACTTACTCACCCACCCAGTCAATCAGTCACTCACTCACCCACTTACCCATCCACCTACCCACTCACTCACTCACTGGCATTGAGTCCAGGCCGACTCACAGTGACCCCAAAGAACAGGCTAGAACTGCCCAGGTAGGTCTCCAAGGTGGTAACAGTTTGTGGGAGCAGAAAGCCCTGTCTTTCTCCCTCAGAGCAGCTGGTGTTCTCGAACCGCTGACCTTGTGTGGCTACTCAGTCACCAGGGCTCCCCAGTGACAGGATAAGGAAGCAGGCCGTGACCAGGACTGTTTCCAACAATGGACTGGGATGGCCAAGCCCCTGAGAGGGTTGTGTAACCCCCAGAGTGGTCAGGAAAGAAGATGCGCCCCTCCCATGGCCCTTCGGCGCATGCCGAGTCTGAGCACCCTGGCACAGGGTAGAATTCTCCGTTGGGTATCCATCACGTCGTGGGAGGGGACAGCTATGTCTTTCTCCCGTAGGGTGGGTGGTGGCCACGAGTCTCAGACCCAAGCCCAGGATGGCAATGCTGGAGCGCAGACACCTGCCGGTTCTCTGAAGCAGGAGAATTTGAGTGCGGGGATCCTGGTGGAAAGGGGACCGGCTGGCTCTGTGCTGGTGGGTCCCGAAGGCAAGACCAAGAATAGGTGCCTGACTGCCGTTCATCACCACCCACCTTGCCATCCGTGGTACTGAGTTTGGCTTCCATACACAACCCCAGCCCACAGGAGCAGAATGGAGCTTTGCCCAGTCCTGCAACACCCCGCGGCAGCTGGCATCTTGGAGCCCACTGTGCGGACATCACTTGTTTCCCCGCCCCCTCTGTCACCACCCAGGGCATTCAGTTGACGGCAGCTGGCCACTTTCTATTCTAAGGCACGTTCCGGAAGGTGGCTCACACAAGGTGCCGGGAACCCAGAGATTGGGAAATCTTATTCTAAGAGTTGCACTGTGTGGAACCGATTTCTGTCTGTGCTTGGGGGCAGAGGGGAAGCCAGGCAGCATCATAGATATCTGTTGCGCTGCCATCCACAAGGTGGGCAGTTTGAAACCACCAGCCACTCTTTGGGAAAAAAAGACAGGGCTTTCTACTCAGAAACCCACAGGGGCACTTCCACCCTGTCCTGTAAGGTCGCGTTGTGTCGGCATGGACTCCACGGCAGGCAGGGAGGCTCCCATTCTGGTGAACGTATCATTATTACGACCTTTTGTGTGTGTGGTGACTGTAGCTAAGACGTCTTGCTGTTGTAGGCAGGTCGCTGTGGGGTGATCATTTTTCCAGTGAACCTCGAAGAGGCATGACCCATGGGGGCCAAGTGTGCTCAGAAGTCTATTCAGATGTTGAGCATCAGTCAGCTGATTGAGTTCGGGACCATCCATCTGGACGGAAGCAGGCGGCCTTGTCTTTCTCCTTGGGAGTGACGAGTGGGTTTGAACCACCGGCCCTATGGTCCGTACAGCCGGATACGGCCATCACCCCGCCCGTCTCTCCCTTTCACAAGATGAGGGGATTGTGTTTTCCCACGAAGTAGCACACGCCAATGACTGGGAAGTAGGTCCCCTCATGTAGCGCTGACATTTTTAGCACCGCTGAAGGCACATGGCACCGGGAGTCCAGATTTAGTGCTGGGCTACTCTCTCACTGCGATTTGTACCTAGTTTCAAACTGGGTTTTCAACTCTCAAAGACTGGGTTTCCCAAGGTCCCAACAGGTGTGGCTCTGGTGATGAATTAGTCTAATCTGTTCATTAACGCAGACCCTCAGGTCAGATGCCTCTGAGAGGCCCTGCCCCTCACCTGGACCGGGTTACCCGGCTTCTTCATGGCAGTGAGGCGACCCCTGCGCTCAGTTTGTTAACATGAACTCGCCCACCGTCATGGGCCCGGGCACTCCCTGTGGGTTCACAGCGCACCAGACTATGGAAGCAGTGGTGGCAAGCGTGTGTGTTGCTGCTGATTGCCCACTAGGATTTCAAATGCCAGCAGGGTTCCTGGGAGGAACCGGTTTCCAAAATGGACTCTACAGGCGTAGAAAGCCCCGTCTTTCTCCCGAGGCAGGGGCGGTGGGTTTGAACTGCTGGCCTGTAGCTCGGCAGTCCAGCAGGTAACCACTCCTCCATGAGAGCCCGCCCCGTTTCTCTGGGTGGCAAAACAAGATGAAGGCTTGAAGGCTCCTTGCAGCCTGGCCTCACAGCCGTCACCCTCCTAAGGAGCCCTGCGGCAGAAGGACCAGGCTTTCTCCTCTCCTGAAGAGCTATGGTCTCAGCATGGGCGAGGGTCTCAAACAGCTTGACTGTCATTAAACAGAGACCCTGGTGGCTGTGGTGATGCTCCAGTGGACTGGATGCTGGGTTCACTGATCTCACTCTTGACCCAGCCAGATCTTCATCAGCAAGTGCCTCAAGTCCTCTTCACTTTCAGCAAGCAAGTGACTGAGGGTCACTACGAGTGGGGTGGGCATGGACCCGGGGCTGTGAGTTTGGGTTTATGAAGGATCCCTGGTGCGTAGTGGTAAAAGCCCTCAGCTTCTAATGAAGTTTGCCAGTTTGGTCCACCAAGTGCCCCCGCTGGAGGCTCCCAGGAAGGCAGTCCTGCCCCCAGCCCTCCCCCTCCCCCTGATCCCATAATTGTGACACCAGGAACACCCACGGGACTGTCCAATGAGCTCACCACACCAACAGCACATCCAGTGGTTGAGAGAACGACCTGGGAGAGGTCTCAGCTCTGCTGGCCTGCTGCTGGGTCAGAGCAGTGCAGGCCAACTGTGTTCCCTGGCTCCTGCCTAGCCCCAGGGTCCCTGCCCGTAGTAGCAGGGTGAGCTTGGCTGCCTCAGTTGCCTGAGCGGGTGGGGTGGGACGGGGACAACTGTTGTGGGATCACACCTGCAAAGTCAGGGCTCTTTGTCTCATTTCCACCTGCCTGTGTCCCATTGAATGACATTCCAAAGACAACCATCCCTGAAAGAAAGGGGTGTTGCCCACTAGCCCTTCAGAAGGCTGCATGAGTAACCAGATACAGAACAACAGGAAATTTGTGTGGGATCACAGATGGGCTCACCTGTAGAGCCTTCCTACCCTGCAGCGCTGGCTGGCTGGAGCAAAGCCAAGGCCTCCCAGCCACCCGCTGGAGGGCGGGGCTGGAGGCAGGGCTGCTCGCCCCTGCCCTGCAAAGCCATGTGTTCACTTGTCTCAAGGGCAGAGCTAAATGGACATCCCAGAAAGGTCTTCTGTACTAGGGGTTCGCTCACTTGTGTGTGAGGATCCATAAACTTGCTGTCTGGGGAACAGAAAAATGGTTGCCATGGGGATGCTTCTTACTCATAGTGACTACGTGCGCGTGTGTGCAAGTGCATGTGTCTGAAGAGAGAAGAGAGAGAGAGAGAGACAGAGACAGAGAGAACCTGTGCTCTTTGGGGCTTTCAAGGGCTGATGTTTTTTCAGAAGGAGGTCATCGGGTTTTCTTTTCCGGCACCTATGGGAGGTCTCAAACTGCCCACCTTTCCCAGGTGTTCACTGTTTGCAGCACCCCATGGTGCCCGCTGAAAAACTGTTCTGATTAGCTGCTTGTTGTTTATGTGTCTGGGTGCTGCTGCATGTTTGCACATATGGTTACCCCGTGTGACAAGCAGGGTGGAAGGGCCCCATGGGTTTCCATACCTGCTTTTCATGCTGAGAGCCAGGTCTTGGTACCATGGGGCCTTAGGGTGAGTTAGTCTTTAAGGATGTGGCTGTGACATGGTTTCATATCCACTTGATAAATAGAAGGAAGGGGTAGAGTCTAGCCTGTTAGTCAGGTCACAGCCTGGTGATTGCTCCTTGTGGGCGTGGCCTTCTCATGAGGATTCTAGGCACTTCCTCCTTTCCTCCCTGGAATCTAGATGCACCCTCTTTCCCTGCTGCACCTTCCTGTTGACAAGCTACGCTGAAGGCAGTCAGAGCCCTGGAGATGCATTCACCACATTGGATCCAAAGGGCTTTGCATCCACCAGTTCATCATCTTCTAGCATTCGGCATCATTGCATGTGCTGTGTGAGTCTGAAGAGGAATTTATGGGCTAACATTGAACTTATGGGCTAATACCGGCCTTGAAATGGACTGGACTGGGATGTTTCATGGATGCATAATTCTTTTTTTTCATAATTGCTTCTTGAAATAAAGCTCTCTCTTACACATGTAGGAGTGTCCCTGGATTTGTTTCTCTAGTCACCCTGCCTAACACAGAGGGCTTACTCCCTGTGCCATCAATGGCCGCTCTAAAAGCCTTTGGGAAGACCCACTTGCCTCGGTAAAGCAAGGTCTGACCCCTTTTTGACTCCTTGGCAAGCTGTAGCACTAAATGCTCTGAAAGGGGACGGGGATGGGGCGTGGAGGTATCCGTTCCACACAGGGTTCTGTTCCCAGTGATTTTCAGATCACAGCATATTGTCACGGTGGTCACCTGCTGACAGCATTCATCTAGCCATTTTGGAACTCCTCCCCACAGCTTCTCACATGGCAGATAAAACACTAGCTCTATGCTCGGAGCCCACTCCTGTGGTGTTCATGCAACGTGTGAGCTTTGCGGATGGACTCCGGCAAAGCTGTTTCCTCGTGGTGTGGGAGTGACATCACCTGGACTGGCAGCTAAGGGTATATCGGCACTATTTAAACTGGGCTGGAGCAGAAGGAGTTTCCGATAGGGCGAAAAAATTAAATAACAAGGATCTAAAACCCTTCCCGGGGCCAAGTGTCCAATCTGTGCCAGGAGCCTATAATTTAGACGGAAATGTTGTAAATAACCACAAGTCTATTTGCAGAGCTGGATAGCTTCTGTGTGTGACACAGGATTCCATTTTCTTGATAGCCAGGGAGGTAGGAAGGCATTAGCATGACCCCATTACAGTGACTCCGATTATAGATATTTCCCCTTATCCACTTGCTTGCGAAAGAGGAAGGCCCTCGAGATGGATGGACACCGTAGCTGCAGCCATGGGCTCAGGTGTAAGAACAATACTGAGGATGCCATGGCACTGTGCAGCGTGCATGGGGTCGCTGTAAGTCAGCGCTCACAGCAGAGGCAGCACTGGCCATCTGGCCCCAAGACAGAGGAGAAAGTGAGCCTCTGCAGAGATAAGTAGCCAGCATCTGAGGCAGCAGAAGAGCACCTCCTGATGTTTCCAGGGGCCCAGGCTCCATTTGGGAAATCAGAGGTGCCTGGTCCATTTGTGTCACGATCACCTCGTGTGCAAACCTGAACAGTGCAAGGGAAAGACTGGCGGAGACAGGATGTGGCCAGGGTGTGATTGGGGAAGGCTATTAACTATACTGTGGGCTGCAGGGAGAAAGAACAAGTCCATGCTACATTCAACATGACCTTCGGAAGCCTGCTTCACTGTCGGAAAGCATCTTCAAAGACGTTGCTAGAAGAGGACCTCCTACTTGGTCCAGTGGCGGCTCATCAGAAACAAGGGAGAGCCTTCATCAGACGGATGAACCAGCAATGTACTCAAACATGCCAACAACCATGAGGATGAGACAGGGATTGGCAGTGTGTCCTTCTGTGGTGTTTGGGGTCTCCCTGATGGCAGCCAGAAAGAACAACACACACATCTGCAAACAGAGCATCATGATGTGCAGAGGGCTTGTTGGATCCCCAGCTACGTGGATACTGAGTGGCAAAGCCAGGTATCAGGGTTCCCATCTCTGGTCTCCACTTACTTTTCATCCTGAATCCTCCACAAGCTAGCAGCTCCTTCCTGGGCACTTGGAAGCAGAACATATTCCAGTGGAAGGCAGGTGAAATTGACCATGTGGGAGCTTGTATAGTGTAAACTTAAACCAGGGCTTCAGATCATGATGGGATCACAGAAGATATGGGTGTGTCGGCAAAGAGTGCTGAAGAAAGCAGATGGTACTCAGAGATCAGGAAAACTGGAGCCCGGGGATCTTAGGGGTTTGCCTTCAAGCAAGCAGCCACCTAATGGCGGTGTCAGCTGCTCCCACCAGGAAGAAGTACACCTAACTTGTATGATCCCAGGATGGTAAAGAATAAACCCGAGACCGGAGGAGGGAATTGTAATAGAGCTTAAATCCTGAGCACTCGATTACTACCCATGTAGATTAAGTCTACATTGAACTTTCTGGGACCATGGACCAGATATGGGAATAGCTTTGCCCTCTGACAGTCCATTGGAAAGTGGATGAACACAGATTTCATTTGCTTACCATGTCACATCTTACCATTTGTTTTCCTTTTTGGCCCTTTAGAAGATTCCACAGTTTATTTTTTCCCGTTTCTCTCTTTCTTTTCTTTTTACTTTTGACCCATTTTGCACTTGTTCTATTGTTTTCCCGCCTCCTGCTTTCTTTCAGATGGGAGTGAAATGAGGCTTTGAAGCTTCCAAAAAGTGACAGTCTCAGAAACCCAAAGGGGCAGTTCTACCCTCTCCTATAGGGTTCCTGTGAGTCAGCACTGGCTCGATGGCATCGAGTACTCTTCTGTAGTAAAGTTCACCTTTGTTTTCCCTGTGTGCTTTTCCTTACATAGGATCCAGGATACGTAAATCTACCAACAGTAACAAATCCTCAGGGTTACAACAGAAGTGGTGCGGGGGAAATGGGGCGCTAAGAACAATGAACACGAGAATGAAGAAAATGGTCCAAAAACGAGTGTGGCAGCAGTGGCGTGATTCTTTTAAATATATTAAAATCACTGGAATATATTACACACGAAGAATTATTGCATCTATGAAGTATATGCTGGTAAAATAGTTTAAATAAATAAATCAATGCTTTGAGATATATATATGTATATTCCCCGCGCCCCCCATGCTAGTTACTGGGAGAGTTCACCATCATTTTAAAACTCTGATTCTGTGCTGGTTTTGGGTTGTCAACCATGACAGAAGGGGGTTGAACTGGTTTGAATCAGTTTTTGCATCTCTGAAATTTATATTCTGCCAATGGACAACCTGGAGCAATTTCATCCTTCTACGGCAGGTAATAATGTACCTCTATGGTCACTTGAGTTTTGTTCTTCCCCAAAGTTTGCAATTATTTTTGAAAGTACTAAGCCATTGCCTTCTATACATTCATTAGTAATTAAATCTTAAGTGATGAAGATGTTCCACTTTAGTCATTGGTTCAAAATATTTCAGTGTAAAAAAGGCAGTTTAAAATATGAGCTTTTTAAAATTCTATATTTTGAATACACTAGAGTTCATTGCATAACTGACTGAATTACTTTAAAAATAATACGGACGGTGATAAAATAAATCTTAACACAGTATATAACTTTAAAATATTATATAGATGATTCTAAATACTCTTAGTAGGTGTTTTACGCTGGGTTCTTGTGGGATTATAAAGAGACTTTTCCCCAGCTTTATCTCCCCCAAAGATATAGGGGGAGGTCAGATGCTTACAGACATCCTCCCTGAAGGTAATCAGTCACCAGACAAAGGTAGGCCCTGCTCCCTGCTGCTGGGGACAACTGGATAAGACTTTTGACCATTAGCTTGGTTCCTGTAGGTGGGGTTTATACCCTCCTGATAATGGTTCTTATGGAGATCCAGAAAACAGATCAAACTCACTCAATGACATCCAAAGTTAAACTGCCATCCTGAATCTAGGATCCACCCATCTTGCCACATGCATACCCCCAATCCCTTCCCTTCCTATTGCGTGTGTGCCCCTAGCCCACCCTCTTCCATTACTGTATTACTTATAGAACAACCCTTTCCTGTGATGTATGTCTTCACCTGTAATTAGGGGGCTTGCATGTCCCCAGAGAAGATAAAAGCCTTGATTAGCATTAAATATCTCTATCTCTCCACGTGGACCACCAAACGGGGCTGAGGAGAGCACTGCTACCATGAATTGTGTCTAACTCCATTATTTCAGTCTCTTCTATCTCTTGTGCTCTCTATGACTTTACTATAATCTTGACTTATTATCACTGTACAATTGCGCCTACTGGACCTGTGATGATGTGCTAGGGGCTGGATTGCCCTTCCATATGGCGCCCATTACGTGGGGCCCTGTAGGAGAAGAACTCTTTTGAGTTATATCCCGAGTACAATTGCATGGCCTCATCGGACAGTGAGGATGAATCAGGAAAATTTTATTTTGCGTCTATTCTTTTAAGTGTGTGTTTTCAGGTCTGAGTGAGATATAGGTCAGGCAAAGAGCAAGGATACAGAGTATCACTATTTGCCACCTCTTGAAGCAACAAAAAATAGTGGTAATGAATAAGAGAATGGCATAGTTTCTTCAAGTGGTAAAGACTCTTCTTTTCTGGAGTCAGGCAACTTTTATATGGAGATCTCACATAAGGTAGCCATTAACTTAAGAAAAGCTCACAGGGAAGGACAGAGCATACCCAAGGAGACCTGGGCACTGTGGGTGCAAATTAAATCAGTGTTGGAGCCTCTGCAGGGTGAGAGAGCAAAGGAATAAGACCAGCAGAGCAGCGAGAAACCTCTAAACTACGCAGATTTAAGTCAGGTGAGAAAGAGGCAGAATGGGAATCAGGCAGATGAGAAGATTTTAGGCACACCTGAGAAAACGAAGTTTGAATCAGGAGATAGCAGAGTAGAAGCATCTACCCCGCCAGAGTGTAGCGTAGATAATCACAATACCATCAAGCAAGCCAGTGCTGGAGGAGAAGAGATTAGATCCAGAGAAATGCAAATAGAGAAATTTAACCTAGAAAGTGAGGCTCGGAAAGTGAGAAGCAAAAAGGGAGTAGGAAGGCACCTTTGCTCTCGCGAGTGGAGAAGAATACAGCTCTAGAAGCAGATTTAGAATTCAGAATGGCTTATCCCGTTAGAATTATAGACAGGGAGCCTGACGAGCAGCACACGAAGTGAATCAAGAACGGCGATATACTGCCTTTCCCTTTAAGCTACTGAAAGATCTCAAACAAGCACTAGCTAGTTATAATCCAGATTCACCATTTGTAATTGGTATGCTCAAGTCTATGGCAAATATGGAATATTGGATCCCTGCACACTGGAAAGCTTTTATTAACGTGTGGTTTTCCCCCTTCAGAATGTTTGCAATATCAGATGCTATGGAACAAATCAGCCCTTGCACGAACACACAAAAATGCAGAAGAGGGTATAGATATAGGGGTTTATCAGCTGCTAGGAGATGAGAATTACTTCACAATTGAGGCACAATTAAACTTTAATGAGCAGACTTCCGCACAGGTACGGGAAGTCTGTCTAAAAGCCTGAGAGAAATTAATACCATCAGGAAGCAGATGGCCAAGTTACATGACAGTAAAACAGAGGAACAATGAGCCTTATATAGATTTTATATCCAGGTTACAGGATGCTGTCCACAAGAATGTGGTGGACAAAGGGGCAGCGGATAATCTTATTTTTATATTAGCATTTGAGAACTCGGATACATCATGTCAAGCGGCCATACGCCCTTTCAAGGAACAGAGCATATTTGAATGGAGCTCAGGTAATAGAGGAAGGAGCTTGATTAGGTGACAAGATTTTAACATTGGTAAAGCGGGACACCATTGACTGGGTGGTGGTGGGGGGGCGTTCTTAATGATTAAAAATGTGGTCTATATGGAGCAACAAAATTAATTTATTAAAAATATTATTTGTACTTCTTCTGGCTTTTCCTCCAAAATATGCGTTCATGTTGTCTACACAATATGCAATCATTTTATGTTTTAAATTGTTTTTTTCCAAACTATTAATAATGGAACTGAAAATTATTTCAGAAGTTTCGCCAGGCACAGAAACAAAATCTAAAATTCTCATTTTTATTCCAGTTTCTGAATCAAAAAATCTAATAATGGTTGGAAATAACTTTATATCCTTATGATTAGATGCGCCAGAATATATGGATATAATATTAATTTTTTCTAGATATTTTTAAATTCTGAAAATACATATGGGGAAAACACATTACCCACAATTGCCTCGGATTTTGTTCTAGCACAGGTAAACTTTTTGTTGATTAACTTTTGGGCAACTTGTGATGTACAGTCCATAGATCTGAAGGAATGATTGTGATTAATAGCATGAAAAGACATAAGTCCTTCTGCTAATGCTAATCTCTTTTCTTCGTCTACATAAGTTGTTTCCCAAAAATTTCCTGTATTTTGGAGGAAGATACAGCAGTATTTAAATACTCTGTTTCTGTGTCTCCAAGTGATTTGAAATATCATTCTTCCCGCCGTGCAAAATAGAAAATTCACCATTATATTTCTCACATTTTATCATGTAATCGCTTTTGTTTTTTTTAATAAAAGCAAATTCACTTCTTAAATCATCATTGAATTTGCATTCTCTTTTCTTATTCATTATGTTAAAAATAAAAATAATAATTAAAAATTATATTATAAATTATTATAGACATATCGCTTAAAAACAGTAAGTAGGTACATACTTACATGAACATATTTTATTGTTAGTTTATAAATTAAATTAATTTGATTGTTACAAAGTAACTATATTATTAAAATTATTTTAATTTTAAGCCTATATTTCTTTCTAAATAATAACAATACTAACTTGTATTATTTTTCCTCTGATTTTGCCATAATGTAAGTCATAAGTGTCACTTTCAAGGCTGGTGCTAGACTTTTTGCCATCACTAAAAAATATAAGTAATACAAGTACTGCCTGCTAAACTCAAGAAAATGTATGTATTTATGAAATAATTAATTAAATAACTTATCTAAATTATCTGAATAGCTGATTTGTTGACATCACTTTTTTTAACTAGCACTAGCATGCAGTATGATGTGTATCGTCTGAGACAGCTACAAAATGTTTTTGTCGTTGCAAATGCCAAAAAATGTCATTGTTCATTAAGTCCAAACAATGGTGGTTTAATTCTAACAACTAATCAACAATGCGAACTTTGAAAAGCAGTTCCCAACAATTATTTATTATTAAAGTTTAATATTATAAAATTAACAAAAATAATATAAAACTCATACCCTGGCAAAATAGCCACATGGCAGCTGAAAACCATATATTCCCTTCCTGTTCTCCTGCTGTTCCCTAGCTTGTCATGCATTCTCTCCAAAAATCAGGGCTTTTTAAAAACACAGCGGGATGCGGGACAAATTGTTAAAAAGCGGAACCTCTGCTTCACCTTAAGCTTGATACTGACCCTGCCCAGCAGAGCATGGGAGGCAAATGTCTGCCTGCTGGAGCTAAGAAGATCTTAGAGAGAAACTGCAGGTATCCTCCAATTTCACAGCAGGAGACCAGACCTAGCTAAACTTGCAAAATCCCAGCCTTTGTCCTCTCTGAAGTGATGTTGACTAACCAAGAAGATGTGCAGAAGCACTCACAGCAGTTTGTTGATTCTAAAAAGCAAGAGCCTCTTATTGAAAGAGTTATATAGTTTCTATCAGAAAGATTTAACCTAAGTACTCAAGGAATTCAAATTGATACTGAAGTTAATCAGAGTTGTGAGGAAAAGCAAAAAACTGTGATTGAATCATAAATTAAGAGCGGTAATTGGGGTCTGCTATCTAAAAGAACTGTAGAATGCTAATTAGGAAAGTCTAATCTAAATTCTCAAGTTGTTCAGATTGTTGCTGGAATTATTGATCAGAATTATGAAGAAATTAAGCAGTGATAACATTTGATATACCATGGTTTATAAAGAAAGATCATTTAAGCCAAATTTTTGCTTCCTTGCATTTCTATCAGGAAAGGGTACTTGAGAAGACTGACCACCCTTTAAATGAAGGGGTCTTTTGCAATGCTGTTGTGGGGAAACAACAGCGCCCCCACTTTGAATTAGAAATGGAAGGGGAAAGGTTTTTAAACTTTGGATGTGGGGTCATTTCTTTAGGGCATTCAGGAGGGCCTAAGACCTGCCCATTAACTTCCTCTAAATCTAGCATGGATGAAATGAGAGAAGTTAACCAAGACAGAATATTGCAAGACTTTAAAAACCTACAGTGCAAGAAGCCTGAGAGGCAATACTGCTTAACTGAACCTGTAACCTTATTGGTAAACTTCGAGAAAAAAAATGTCTGTTTTGTGAGTTACTTCTGAACAAATTTATTAAGAATTTTTTCAGTCTTTCAAATAATCCTGAGTTAGTTAGCTCTCTTAATTCTCTGAGAGCTGGGAGCTGAAATTTACATGTTAACTATCTAGATGCTCTGAGAGCTGGAAGCAGAAATTTACATAACACTAAAAGCTATCTAACTAGTAGTTTTACTGGTTCAAGACCAAGCAAGGTAACTGAGATTGCTAGCAATGCTTTGAAATCTGAATTGTTAAAACAGAAGGGAGAGAAGTGGAATCTTATGTGTGACAAATTTCATTTGCTCAATTTAACCAAAAATTTCTGTGCTTACTAAAAGCTTGTAACAAAATTAGGGCAGATAAACACGTTTTCAATTCTACAGAGGAAGCTGATCCTAAGAAGTCCCAAGAAGATGGAAATCATGTTTGGGATCCAGGTCCATTTGTCACCTGGAGAAAGGGCTATACATTTATGTTCTTGCAGAATAAAGCTGATGGACTCCCCTTAGAAGGGCACAACCACGTTTGGAGAAAGATGGACATGAAGGACACAAAGGAACCTCAAAAGCTTAATCATAATTCTTTTTCCAGGTCACTGACACCCCGAAGAGAGGCGCCATTTGCTTATATGTATGTATATATATATATATATGTATATGTAGATATATCAAGATGGAGATATAGCAATGCGTATATGGAGTGAGCTGTCTTCTCATGACTTGTGTAGCTGCAGGGGCTGATAAACCCAAGATGGACAGGCCAGGTAGCAGGCTACTGTCTGCAGAGGCAAATGAATTCATGGTTCCCTGTTCAGATGGTAGGCTACTGGCTCAAAGGATGACAAACTAAAGGCTCCTAGGACCTGCAAGCAACATGGCAGGCTTCAGGCTCAAGGCCAAAGAATGGGAGGAATGAGATCCAGTTTCCAGATTCAGGAAAAAGTAGACCTTTGCAGAGCCTCCACCTCTGAAGTGCTCTGCACAAGCCTGTGGAAACTGTCCATCACGTTTCACTCCCTTTGCCCATGAGCTTTTTGAAGCCCCTCCATTCACTGGAAGCAGGTCATACCCCTGAGGGAACTCCCTTCCTCCCAGCTGATATGTTGCATACGGCAGATCTTCTCATGGAAGTGATTAAATCAGAGCAGATTCCACCATCGTCACGGGGGTGACTACATCCTGGCTACCAAACCACTGAGAGTCTCAGCCCTGCCAAGTCATCACACAGCCTTGGACATTGTTGTAGGGGCTTCTCAACTACATACTTAAAATACTGAATATTGACGTAGGCCACATCTCATGACAAACCCGTAAAATTGGTAAGCATTTATTCACAAAATACTAGGAACACAACTCTGTCCATCATCAAAGCTGATCTGGTGTCACCGTGTGATCTGCACGTCACTGTCTCACTGTCTCTCACATTAAGAAATAAGACTCTCTTGTCACCCGATGAGAGGATGCAACAGGGGTGTGGGGTGGGGTGTGTGTGTGTGTCGCCTGCATCGCCCTCCTTTGTCATGCTTTCATAATGGTGATGTTCTATCCTTTCCCAAACACCTTTTCAGATGTAGTGTGCCCTCTGCTTTACGTTGGGAACGAATGTAACTTGGGAAAGGGGGAACTCAATAAACTGTTCCGGCTGTGCGATCATCCCCAATGACAACCTTCCCCTCAACATTAAGATCCTCAATCACTGCACTTCCAAATGCAACTCCGTCTAGCCCATGCCGACTCACAGCGACTTTGTAGGACAAGGTGGAACCTCCCCTGTAGGTCTGCCAGCCTGTCACGCATTATCAGAGTAGAAAGTTCTGTCTTTCTTCCTCAGAGCAGTTGGTGGTTCTGAACTGCCAACTTTGAGGATCTCAGTCAGCCTCACAGTAACCACCAGGGCGCCTGGGTTAGGTGGGAGAGGAGGGGCGGGTTACAAAGAGTCCTCCCTTTGGGCTTTGCTTCCCCTCACATACCCCAAACATCCCTTATGTTCATTTGTCTCTCCGTGATCCCACCGTGACTCTCCTTCCCAGAAAGGCTTCATAGTCCCCACCATGCATTTGAAACATGTCCGCTTGACAGTCTCCAAAGCTGAAACTCACCACCATCAGGTTGATCCAGACTCTACGGGACAGAGTAGAACTAGCCCTGTGGGTTTCTGAAACTGTCACTGTTTAAGGGAGTAGAAAGTTTCACCCTTCTCCCAAGGAGTGTCTAGAGGTTTCCAACCCAATAAGTAACCACTATGCCATGTCATAGTAGCCTCGGCTAAGTGAGAGCAGAGATGCTTACGTCCCAGAAAGGATTGTTACAACAGTGCCTGGTGGGCACGTGGAAACGGTGTGAGCCATCTCTCCACTGAGCCGACTCTAAAGAAACAGAGAATAGCGCACAAACAGGTATACGCAGCACTATGCTTATCACAGCAGCTTCCATCATTGCAGAGACATGGACACAACCCAAGAGTGCTTGTGTAGAGGAACAGATAAACCCGCTCTAGTGCACCGATAAATGGACTATCACGTATCAATTTAAAACAATGATGACTCTATTAAACAGCGCAATGCACGAACACCACTAGAGAACAGTGTGTTCAGCAAACTCAGTCCATCTTATGAAGATAAATATTTAATAACACCATTATTATAAGGAAAGACAAAGAAAAAGAAACGTGGTTTAGACACCAAAAGACAAGACTCTGATGACTACAAGGAGGAGGGGAACAGGGAGAGGGGAGAACAGAGGGGGAAGGATGGAGCAGGGTGGGGAGAGGTCCACATACATGGAGGATTTAACAGGATGTTATTGTTGTTCTAATCCCTTGAAAGGGGCTGTGTAAATATGTACAGTGTGTTTCCTTAAAAACAAACAATATCCCTCCACATTCTTTATCCGAGTTGCTACAGAATGTGACACTGAAAAGTACCTGGAGTCCTTGTTGCAAACATGCTATGTGAGTCTGGGTAGAGCAGAGAAATAAATTCATAGACACTCATATGCGTATAAGGGAGAGTTTTAGATAAAGGGTAATTGTACATTAAGAAAGCATCCCAAGTCGTCCAGTCCAAGCCTGTAAATCCAATATTAATCCATAAGTCTGATACCAGGCTATAAAGTCATCTTCAGACTCATAAAGCACATGTAATGACACTGAATGCAGAAGGATCACAGAACAGTGGATGGGAAGTCTTGTGGATCCAGGGGCGTTGTAAACATCTCAATGCTGGCAGGGGTTCCTACGTGGCTTCTTTAGCTTCAGAGGTCTGCTTTTATTAGGATAGGTCCAAGTGGCTTCTGCAGCTCAGGGCACTAGGGTAGTTCCATGTGTCTTGTCAGCTGCAATGTCTCTCAGGGAGTCAGCAGAGAGAGAGAGGCGTCTCCCACCTCCAAGAAGAAAAACAGGATTTCCCAGAATTCTCAGAGGCTTCATTGGCTATGATCCAATTGACAGACTAGACTCCACCCCTTCACTCTTAATCCTCTCAAACTGATACCAGATTACATAACTACCCCACACATTCATCTCAAACAACAATAAAATAAACCCAAGATTGTAGTGAGATTGTAGGGAGCCACGTCTAAAAGCTTCTCCAATATAGGCAGATGCTTTGAGGGAATCAGTCACTGGGCCTGGAGGCTCTGCACCGTTGTCTCAGGGGACATCAATGTCAACTGGCATAAGGCACTTTGGTGAGTAGCAAATGGTATCTTAAAAGTTCATGAGCAACCCTGTGCAGAGGAAAGAAGAGTGGGGGTAACAATGAAACTTCATGGAGACAATCCGTGGATTGACCAGTGGATCTCAGAAACATCCGTCTCCCTGACCCAGAAACCAGAAGAAGTAGATGGTGCCCAGAGACTCTGAAGGAGGATCACCGCATTAAAAGGTCCTGTATTGAGTAGGAGAAAAATGTAAAACATAGCTAAACATTATTTAAAACAAAGCAAAGCTACTACGCTTACTGGTCAGGTAGACACGTATGGAAGGAGTTTTATAGACAGGGGGATGGGTGGAATCTTCCAGTCTGCAACTGGACTCACTCACCCCAGTGACTTCCCCTTTCAGCCGAACAGTAAGTAGATGAGTCTGTCAGGCAGAACCATAACAACCAGGGAGGTGCACATTCCTGGGAACAATCCTCCCGCTGAGAGCCAAGGGATGGCATTTGATAAAGGACAGAATTCAGATGGGTTGGGAAGGAGGAAGGGAAACAGGAAATACAAGGCCTATGCGGAAGAAGGGAGGTTTCACTGTGGGGGTTGCCATCCAAACCAAGACGTAAAGTGTGTATAAATCGTTTGGTGGAAAAATAGATCTGCTCTCCGCAACTTCACACATTCACAACAACAAGAAGCATGTTTCAAATAAAGATTTGATGACTTTGAATTCTGTTGGCAAAGAACAGACCGCCAGAGAAATGAGCAAAATCTCTCTTGGAAGACGCACAACCAGACTGTTCCTTAGACTCGAAGTTGGCAAGACTTTGTCTCCTACACTTTGGACGTGTTGTCAGGAGGGACCAGTCCCTGGAGAAGGACATCATGCTTAATAAAGGGCCAGGGGGGAAAGAGCAAGGCCCTCAGGAGATGGATTGATCCCCACCAAAAAAAAAAAAAACGAAACCAAACCAACAAACCTGAAGGTCACTGTCATTGAGTTGATGGGGATTCCTAGTGACCCTATAGGACACAGTAGAGCTGCCTCTGTGCATTTCAGAGACTGTAACTATACTTTACGGGTGTAGAAAGCCCTGTGCTTCCCCTCCAGAGTGGCTGGTGGTTTCCCACTGCTGACCTGGTGATTGCTGCCCGACACATTTGTAACCACTATGCCACCAGTGCTCCTGGAACAGACCCGGTGGCTGTAGCACATATCAATGATTGTGAGGCTGGCAGAGCCCCAGACAGTGTGTCCTGTCATAATCAGGCTGCTGTGAGTCGGAACCGCCTCGAGGGTGCCCAACCACCAGGAGCCTCTTTACAGTACCATCTTGCTGGGAATCCAGCACGGACCGACCCCCTTTCATTATTTCCAAAAGCTGACTGGCAATGTTGGATTTATACATATCTAGGGTGCCCATGCCATTCTCCTAAAACTCCTTGGCGCTCACCGGTGGGACCTTAGGGTGTCCTGGCTGATGAGCTGAGGTGAGTATGAGCTGCACGTTCTGTCCGTCAATCTGCTCCCATAAGCCTCGTTACGCCCACCCTGTTCTCTGATGAGTAATGCCTGCTGCTTACAGCTCACCAAGTCGGTCTCTTCAACACTGTCATCCTGCCCTGACATTTGCCATTCAATTTCATGATCATTCCAGAGCAAATCAACACGTTTAATCACATTAAAGCCCTGCTCCCCGGTGACAGCGTAACTGTGCTGTGCATCTGCATGGTACTGTGTGCGAGCTTGCTACGCTGTGGCTTTGATGGGCGGCCCTCTCTCCATTTCCTTCCTTCAGTCCTGGTGTGCGTTAGCAGATGCACCTGGTTCTTCTGTGGGGACGTGGCCAACGCTCCTAGAACAGCCCATTGGGAATACTTGCTTTTGGAGAGACTATTCCTTTTCTTCTTGAGTGCATGTTGAACAGACAGTGAAGTATCACACCGCTAATCTACTCCCAGTTGCTAAAAAAGTCCTGAATATCCAGCTCGCTCCAACGAACAACGGTGAGCAGTTGTCTTTTCAACATGTGGCCAGCAGGCACGGTGGACACTTGCCCATCTTCCTTGCCCCTTGCTCTGCATGGCCCTGTGTTCACCCATACGAAGTCCTGCTGACAGAGTGAGTCTCAGGGTCAGCAGTTTGAAACCACCAGCTGCTCCACAGGAGAAAGGAGGTTTTCTAAAAAGCCCTGTAGAGAGTTGCAGCCTCAGAAACCCACAGGGGCAGAGACCTCGGAAGGCCTGTGCTACCCGGCATGATGGCCCTGGATTTTCATTAGGCGTTCACCCACACCGGACGGCTCCGGGAGCTCCCTACATCGTAGCGTCCACCCCTTTCTGTCTCACAACATTCACACACATTTGTCTCTCAGTTACAGTCCTTTGATAACCAAAACCTCCTCAGCCCAGTTTTCCCTTGGGCTAACCACCTTCAAAGGAGAACAGACAAGGCGAATTAGAGTCACAGCCTTGGCAACTGGGCTGCAGTGCTCCCAGAGGATGCCCCACCCCGGGGGTGGGGAGTTGGGGCTCTGAGGCCAAGGGCCTACCACTAAGAGGCAGGGTAGAGGGTTGGGACCCAAGGGAAGCCCACCACAGGGTGGGAACCACACAAGGACCAAGGCTCCTCGCTCCATGGGGCGGGGGTGGTTGTGGTGGTGTGGTGGTAGTAGGGGGAAGATGTAGCAATCTGGTCTCTCCTAAAGACCGACAAGCTCAGAAACCCAGTCCAGCTTCGCTGGGAGTTGGATGGAATGGACTGCACGGCAGCGGGTTGTTGGTTAGCAGTCTTTAAGGAGTCCTGGTGGCACCACAGTTCAGCGCTGGGCTATTAACCTCACGGTTAGACCCACCAGCCACGCACAGGGGCACAGGGAGGCATACTGCCCCTGTAAAGGCCTGTGGTCTCAGACAACCTCTGGGGTGGTTGGACCCTGCCCCACTGGGAGCCGGCGAGTCATAGCCCAACTCCTGGTGGCCCCATGCACTCGCATGTGTGTGCACATGGGCGTGCATATGTGTGTGCTCGCCTGAGCAGAGCTGCACTCCATGTGGCGTTCCCAGGCTCATTTCTCAGAAGCGCGTCTCCAGGCCCTGCTTTGAGATACCTCCTGGTAGGCTCGAACCTCCTACCTTGTCGGTTGGCAGCCGAGTGGTGTAAGTATGTACACCGACCTCAGGCTTGGAAAGCAGTCACAGAGAGTGCACACCACCACACACACACAGGCTGCATGCCAGGAAAACTTTTACCTCCAGAGACAAAACTGAGTTTCACACTTTGTCTTTTCTCAGTGTGACACAAAGCATTCTTCTGAGCCCCTCTCCCCGCCTACCCACCTGCCTCCCACCCACCCACCTTTAGGCAATGCCCAGCCCACTCACAGCTCACTGGCTGCGTGGCACCAGGGGGCTGGCTGTGTGGCTGGTGGGCGTCAGGCTCCGGTGCCCAGATAGAAATCTATCAGCAAAGAGGTTGTTACAGCCTCTGCGCTCCCCTCCCCTGCACGTGGGTGTCTGGTAGGAGGGTCAGTTCAGCCAGCATCTAGCAGGTGCAGGCTCCCACCTGGTCTTCCTCTCACAATTTGATGGGTTGTTCTTTATTTTAATCACTGTGGATTTTTTTTTTTTAGTTTCCCAAGGTGGGCAATACCGGCCCCTGGAGGCGGGCCTTGGACGGAGCCCAGAGGGGCTGCCAAAGCAGATACCTACACTTTATCCTGGATGATGGACTATAGAAAAAGCGTTTTCATTGCAGGGCGAGTGGGGTGTGAGCCTGAGTCATTTTTCCATTCTGAAAAGGGAGTGGCAGGCTGACTACATTTAGGAGGCTAAGACCTAGAGCTTTCAAGAGCCAGTATTAAGCGAGGGCTTCAAGATGTTTGTGGAGAGATTTGATTAGCTCTGTATTTCTTCTTCCGTGAATGCTGTGAAACCCGCATGCCTCATACCGCTCATCACCAGGACTCACTCAGCTTTTGGGGTCCCTCCCACGGAACTCTCCATACACAGCCTCTGCCACAGGGGTCACACTTCCTCTGCGGAAGGGATGGATTCAGAGTATGTGGGGAAAGAAAGGGGGGCGGGGAGCAGGGATGTCAGAGGGAGAATGGTCACTTTTCCTGTGGTAGACCCAGGTTCAAGGCACTTCATTTCTTTCCCCCTTGCGCTCTGCCATCCGTGGAGGGGTGGTGGGATAGGGCGTGGGTGCTAGGCACCATGTGGGCTGAGGATGTTGGAACTGCCAGCACCTGCCATGTCCCCACCATCCTTGGGTCCCCGCGAGTCTGTTTCCGCCAGCCTGTGGGCTCCCTGTTTCCCGCGTCACCTTCTGCTGGCCATCTGCCTACAGCCACGCGAGTCTGAAAGTCTGAAGAGGCCCCGGTGTCGGCCACAGGGCCCGTGGACTTGAGTTGGACTGGGATGCCTTCTTGATACAAAATTTCCCCCTACCCAAATTCTTTCCTACACATACATTAGTATCACTGGTTGTCTCTAAACAACCCACCAACCATGGGCGCTTAACTGGTTCCAAACCGTGGGGGAAACCAGCCTCCACAACTGATAGGATCCTAAGGGGCGGCTGTGTAATTCAAAGGAAACATCAGAGACAACGGACAAAGCATGCAAGTTCTCACCTCTTCCATGGAGTCTGGAACAAGAGAAAGTGAATGTATTCTCCCACAGGCTTATACACTTTGGGGGCTAGCAAGCCACATCACACACATATGTAACAGGGTGGGCCTGTCCTAGGGGCATACACGTAATCGGAAAGGGAGGTACTAGGGGCATACAGGTGATAGCAAGGCACATATGTAACAGGGTGGGCCCATCCTAGAGTTAAGATGGTAGCTTCACCTTGAGCATCCCTGAGTTGACTGAGAGGCGGGGTGGGGTAGGGGGTTGTAATCTATGACCCTTTTCAGAAGGGAACGATGCAAGTCCTTCCCCGAGGTGAGTGAGTCTGGACTGGATGGCAGAGCTTGGTTTGGTTGGGAACCCCACAGGAAAGTGCAGCTGATTCCTCTCAGGGTCACAGTGGGGGGGGGGGGTGATCGATACTGCTGCTAATGTGTCCTCACCAGGCCCAGGCATCATCACAACGCTCCGTTTCAGCTCATGGTGAGGGACAGAAACTTCACATTTTCTTTCCTCATGAGAGCTCACAGACCCCAGGAGATGTCTGGATGGGGAGGCCTCAAAAGCTGGCATCCCTGGTCCTTATCCCCCACCCCACCCCCTGATGATGTCACGTTCGTGCATAGGGACTATATGCACAAGGGGAAGAGACCATTGGACATCTCATGGGCTGATTTTCAGAATCAGTAGATTCTCAGGTCTTTCTTAAAACCGGGAAGAGAGAGCATGTGGACAAATTCTCTATGCTGTGACTGAGAGTCTGAGAGGTACACACACACACACACACACACACACACACACACACACACACTCCACAGCTTCTCCAAGTTTATCAGAACAGCCTGAGGCTTTCAAGAGGGTTGGGGAGACAGTTCAATTGCCATATGAAACCCACCATAGTAACATTCCCTCTCCTTCTCCTTTTTTGTGAGAGGGAGGGAGGGAGAGATTTTGAAACGTCTTGCATACTTGAGGAACATCGGCTGTAACTGGTGACCCCGGGGAGTCCCGTGGCACGGTGGTCACACCACATGCTCAGCAGTTCAGAAACACCAGCCGCTCCAACACTCCAGCTGCTCCCAGGGAGCAAGAGGAGGCTTTCTATTTCCCATCAAGAGTGACAGCCCTGGAAACCCACAGGCTTTCTGTAGGGTCAACGCGATGGCGGGGAGTGTGGTTTAGGTTTCCCATAGTTCAGTAGAGCACGGGTTTAGAGCGAGTGGCACCGCTTGGAGGGCTGGCTGAAGGAAGGGCACCTTGGTCATGTCCTGGCTGAAAGAAGGGCACCTTCATCATGTGCACTTTGGGGTGATGATGGATAGACGTGCTGTGAACACCTGCACTCGCAGGGCTCGCGTGGATGCAGGTTCGTAACTCGGGTGAATGCCAACAGATGGTAGCCCGACTCCATGCAGTGTTGCAGGTGAGATGCTCGCAGGCCCTCTTCTCAAGGGGTGCTGCCATTTCCCCTCCTGCCAGCAATGACTGTGGCTCTGGAATCTCTGCAGCCTTGCCAGGGTCCAGATTGCTGGTTTCTTGAGGGTTCCAGAAAGGGGTGGCCCTCAGCCTTCATCAACTTTTGGGCAGTTCTCTGCCCTGTAGGGGCTCTGGGAGGTGGGGGCGGGGCTGGATGGCCAGGGAGTTGTTTGTAACAGTAATTGCTGACAGTGTGAAAGCAGGCCACGGTTCATTGTGCTGCGCAGGGTTCTCGAGGGGTTGCTGTGCGTCACTCCGGCTGACTTGAAAGCCTCCAATGACAACAGTGACATGTGATGTTGTGACCAATGTTTGACCTTCAGTGGTTTGGCAGGAAAGGCTTAGAAATCCCTCATGATATGACCTAACACAAAAGTAAACTATTCCACAACAGAGTCTTCTGTCAGTGGCCAATCAGGAGCCTGACTGGAGTGGAATGCCATAGCCCCTGTACTCAGGCCCCAGGGCTGATACTATGGAAAGGAAGTTGTCTCAGGGGGGTGCTCCGTTTCCTCTATAAATGGGTGCTGTAAATACTTTGTTTGCTGTCTGCTGGGTCTGGTCCTTGACTGGGGCTTATCATCCTCTGGTTCTTTGGACTTGAGCATCAGCCTGTCATTTTGCCAGCAGATCCTGGGAGCCATCATCAGACGGCTATAGTGCCCGCTGATCCTAGGAGCCGTCATCAGTGGCCAGCCAAAACTGACCAATCAACCTTGGATTCATTTGCCTGAGGCTGGAAGCCTTTCATCTTCCTGCTGATCTTGTGTTCATCAGCCTAGCCTGACTTCTGACCCATGGTCTCAATACCGACATGCTGTTGGACCGGCCTGCTTCTATGGGCCGTTCTCCGGACATGAGTTTTCTCTGTACATACTTCTACAATGCACACTGGTTTTGATCCTTGGGAGAAGCCGGCCACGAGCCTCTTTCCGTGGGTGTGTCGTCCATTTGGACACCCCCCCTCCCCCGACCCTGTGGCTCTGGTGCCTGCGTTCTCATGGGCATGCTCATTTCCTTAGAGTTGAGTGTTAAGAGTTCTTATGTATTTTGGACACGGGTCCCTTGATCAGACGTGAGTTTCGTAAATAATCCCCCCATGGTTGCTGGTCTTTACATTCCATTAACTGTGTGTTTTCCAGAGCTGAAGTCAGTCAATACACTGAGGCCCAATTTATCCATTTGTCTGTTTATGGATCATGCTACTGGTGCTCTTTCTGAAAACCAACCCCCAACCCAATGCCACACAGATCTGCTGAGGATAAGCCACCTTCTAGAAATGCCACGGTCTCGCGGTTGATGCTTTGGTCTGTGGTCCATTTTGAATTGACTTCTGGGGAAGGTGGACATCAGTGCGTGGATTCCCTTTTGGCCACCTGTAGCTGTCTAGTTAGGGGGCTTTGGTGATATAGTAGTTATGTGTTGGTCTACTCACTGAAAGGTCAGCAGTTTGAAACCACCAGCTGCTCCTCAGAAGAGAAACGGGGCTTTTTACTCCCATACAGATTTCGGCTGTCCAGTGAGTTGCTCAGACAGCATGTGTTGCGAATGTTCTCCTACCTCCATCTAACTACCTGGACTCCTTTCCGCAGGACCAGCTGGCTAGCTGGGTGGGGCTCCCTGTTGTCCTTAGTGGAAATGGAGTTGGCCCCCACCCTCCATTCGTAGGGATCCCACGCACCACAGAAGGAAAAACTGCCTGGTCCAGCGCCACCATCTGCTTGATGGTGTGTGGATTCGACTGAATCCCCCCAGGGCTTTCCTCCTAGTCTGCCTTGCCAGGAAGCTCCCCTGGAGCCGGTTCAACATCACAGCGGACAGTGGCTGTCCATGAGGTCCAGTGGCAAAGAATTGAACTCCTTGACGTCAGGCGACCCAGAGTAGATGGTAGGGGTTCCACAGTGGGCCCCCCACTGCCTCCACGTGTGTAGGAAATTTATTCTTACTGGGGGAACTCTCTTGGTATCTGTTGTATGGAGCAGCCCTCTGGATCGGACCCCCACCCCTCAGTCAGTACGTGAAGATGGGTGACCTGGCCCTGTGAGTCTCCAGTGGGCCCTGTGGAACTCATTACTGCCCTCTGTCTCCGCAGGGCACTTCTGGTCCATCAGCACACGGGCTCCTACTATCTGGTGTTAGAGAAGAAAAGTCTAAACGACACTTGAAATGAAAGCAGCAGACAGACCCTGGAGGGGCCAAGGGTTGCAGGCTCCACCCAGAGGCACCTTTAGGCAGGGCCTGGAAACACTGAGGGAGCAGTCCCTCCTGGCACACCTGAGCAGGTGACCCAGAGCTGAGCAAACAGCCAAGGCTTGTTGGTTTGCTGAGGGAGACAAGGGGAGGGGGCGGGGCCGATCATCCGGGCCACACCTGGCTGCCATGCTGAGGGAAGGTGTCCATCACTTTCTCTTAATTAGGGACACCCGGTGGTGCAGCGGTTAAGCGATCTGCTGCTAACAGGTTGGCAGCTCCAAAGCAAAGCCTATTCCAGACAACCTGAATAAACCAAACCCACAGCCCCTTTAGTGGGAGTGGATTCCTACAGGGCAGGGTGGAATCGCCCTGCGGTTCCCATGCTGCAGCTCTCTTTACACAATTCTTTACAAAACCCCACTCTTCTCCCCCAGAGGGGCTGGTGGTTTTGAACTGCTGATCTTTCGGCTTGCAGGCCAGCATACTTAACTACATCCCCAGGGATCCTTGCGGGATTGGCTTTGGCAAAGATTATAACCCTGGAAACCTTGTGGGACAGCTATGCTCGGCCGTCTCTGGGAATCACCTAAACGGCCGTGGTCTTTGGGCCCCTGCAAAGTAACCCCAAGCCTTGTACCAAGTCCAGTGTGAAATTTTCCAGCAGCTAGGGAGGAGGAGCAGAGGCAGGGAGCTCATGGGCCGAATTTTGGTGCGCAGCTACTAGAAAGTGTGCGGTAGCCAAGAGCCGCAGCCCGGTAAAGCCAAGAGCTGTGATGATGTCAACTTGTTATTTACTTTCCAAATCTGAATGACTGAGCAAGGCAAAAGGAGAATCAATCAAGCACAATGTGACCCTACAGGCGGAAAAAACGCTGCGCTTCAAACTCCCCTCCCCCCAGCGGCGTGGGGGCAGGGGAGCACGTGTAAGCAGGCCCTAGTTGCATCACGAGCTCGCCTGGGTTTTCGGTTGCACACTGGGCTTTTCCATTGCATGCAATCCCTCGGCCTCCGCCTGCATGAGCCCGGCAGCCCGGAGCAGCGCTGAGCTGGCTCCAGGGAAGGGCCCCCCCAGGTCCTTCTGGGGGGCCTCGAATGTCCACTGATATGTTATCAGCCCCGTCCGTTCTGCTGATTCACAATTATGGAGACTGTGTAAGTGTGGACTTTTTCTTGATGCGCTCTGATAATGGTGTGGTCGCAGTCGCTTGACATCATGGTCCTTACTGGGGGATTCGCAGGCCCGCCCCTTCAGAACTCACCCCCTCCCCGGCCCCCATCTACAAATGGTCCCGTGTCCCCAGGACCGAGTGAGGCCATGGCACAAACTGCCGAGTGGACCGTGGGCTCAGAGCTTGCTCGAAGCCCACTGCATACCAGAGGACATGCAAACGACTTCAGAACGCCCACCTGGGTAGACACAGGGGGGTGCACTGCCACCAGCTAAGCAGTAGGGTGTGCCGGGGAAGGGTGAGGAGACAAGGAAGGGAAGGGCGCTAGGCACACAGGCGCACCAGGACTGGGCCTAAGCAGCCATTGCCACAGCCCACACTCTGCACTTGCCCTGGAACCTGCTGACTGGGTGGAAGTCCGCTGCCCCGGTTCCCGGCTCCCACCCGCTGTGCCCCAGTTGCTCCCCAAGCATTCTGGGGTATTTTGCAAAAGACCGCCCCGTGAGTCCTCCCTTTTGGGGAAGGGTCAGGCACAATTTGGGTGTCCAGGAGCCGCAGGTTGCAGAGGGTTCTCCTGGGAGCACTGTGGGTGGGGGAGGGGACCCTCCAGCTTTGGCTGGCCCCTTACCCCTCTTTTGCGGGCAGCAGAGACTGGTGGGGCTGGGGACCGTTTTGCTGTAGGCCTGGACTTCCCTCCTTGGCCACGAGGCTCGCACTGGCCTCCGGAGAGGCCAGAGTTCGCCACCCAGGCCAAGCAGGGGAGGCCGTGGGGGAGGCCGTGGGGGAGGGGCCGAGCAGGGACGCAGGTCCCCAGCACCGTGGGGGGAGGGGATGGGCCAAGACTTGTCCCTGCACCATGGGGGTGGGGCTGTGAAGGGACGCGACCGTGGGGGGAGGAGCTTGGTCAGGTCCAGGTCCTCCCCAGAGGCCCTGGGGGAGGGGCTGAGCGGATGGGGGGTGGTGGCCCGCCCTACGGTGGGGGAGGGGCCGGGCCCCCTGTGGTGCCATCAGGACTGGGCGGGCCAGCTGGGGCGTAGGTCATCCCCCAACCCCTCACCCCGGCGGTAGGGCACTGGCGGCGGTGGGCGCTCGCGGGTCCCAGGAGGTCCCCGCCGCCTGCCCGCCCTTCGTCCCCCCGCCCCCCTCGCTCGCTAGCTCTGAGGCCTGAGCCCCCGCCCGCGCCCGCGCCGCAGCAGCGCCTCCGGCCGCCATTCCGCACCCAAACTTTCCTGCGCCGCGCTCCCGGGACTCGCGGCCGGACGGCTCGGTCCTCCTCGGCCGTGCGGGCTGGCGCGAGGACGGCCGCCAGGACAGAGCGGCGCGGCAGCGGAGGTGAGTGTCGGTTCCCAGGCCGGGGGCACAAACTTGAGTGCCAGGCAGCTTCTCGGGAGCTGGCTGGAGGCTGTGCTGGCAGTGGCGACCTCTAGGTTCTTGCGCACCTCGGAGAGGGAGCCTTTGTTTTGGGGAGGGCGGCGGCCCTCAAGTTTGGGGATGCGCCTGCCCCTCCCGCCGCCCCTTTGTCTTCTGGTCCCGGGGCGCAAAGACGCCTAGGGGAGGAGGTCTGGAGAAGGGCGCGCAGGGCGAAGGCTGGGCTCCTGGGGGTGCGGAGGGGGCCCCCGCTGCGCTCATGTTGGGAGGCGCAGAAACTGTCATCCTGGTCGGCCCCTTCTTCCCCCTGCGCCAGGGGACCGAGCTGGTGGGCACCTGGCTCCCTGGCGGGGACGCAGACTCGGCCCGGACCTGTTGCTGCTGCCTGCCCACGCGTGGGTCCTGGGGCCGGGCTCAGTCAGATAGGGATGCAGCGTGGGTGACAACTTTGAGGTTGGGGCTTGCAAGCCGCCCTCACGTGTGTCGGCGGCCAGGCCACACATGCCCCAGAATCGTCGGATTCACAAAGTTCTGTCCTGGGTGCTTCCGTCCGAGTTGGCGAGGTGGTTGAGCTACGTCCACCACCACCACCACCACCACCTCCCCCAGCCCCGAAAGAACTCTCCCCACCCCCAAAGTGCTTTGGAAAGGGCTCTGCTCTCAGCTCGGCCACGTGTGGCCTGACCTGACTCCAGAGGCGTGGTCTCCGCATCGCAGGCCCTCACCCTCACTCCGAGGGGGAGGGGGGCGCCCTCCCCTGCTCGCGGTCCAGAGCGGTGGGGTCTGTTCCAGAAAAGTCCCCAAGTGGTCGCGCTGAGAAGAACTGCAGTTGAGGCAGCAGGAGTGGGGATGGGGGAGAGCTTGTTTTAGACTCAGTCTTCCTGTCACACGTGCAGTTGGGTAAAAGGTGAGTCCCTTCCTATGTCCCGCTCGTTGTTATGGCCCCTCCGGGATCGCATCTGAGGCAGGCTGGCTCTCTCAGTGTCTCTGTCACACACACACCTGTGGGACAGGCATGGTCTGGGGTTGGTGTTTCTGGTCCCCCTGGGAGCCTAGAGTAGTCAGCTTGGCTGGGGCGTGTGTGGGGAGGGGCCCAAACCCACTAGACTGCCATGAAGTCCATGGAGTGCCTTGGTGGCCCTACTGGATGGGGGACAACCGCCCCCGTGGGCTTCCAAGACTGTAACTCTTATTGGGATTAGAAAGCTTTGTCTTCCTCCAGCTTCCTCCCTTCCGGTGAAGAGAGATGTTGAAGGTGACTGATCTTACTGACCACGTGAAAGTTTCCAAACTCCCCACCCCCACGGATCATCGCTCTAAAGCTGATTCTGTGCACCAGCGCCTGGATCAGGAGGTGTTCTCCAAGCAGACCTAGCTCTCTGTGGGACCGAGCAGCTGACCGAAGACCACATTGAGCTGGTCCCAGGAGTCAGGCAGGGACACCAAGGGCAGGCGTGACCACGTGCCCTCTCTCTACTGCCCTGGCCTTGACGCGTCCAGGAATGATGACCAGGGTGGGCACCTCTTTCAAAAACCTGAGGACACCCACATCATCTTCCTGGCTGAGTCAGGTGCTACCGAGGGTGAACATGCCAGAAACAGGTGCCTCACAAGAAAGGTGTGGCCACCAAGAAGCTACAGGGGCGCTGTGTGTGGGTGTGGGTGTGGGTGTCTCAGAGTGGGAACCTGCAAAAGGCAACTTCAGGTGTCCTTTGTAGCTGTGGCTGCTAGTATACTGCACGTGGAGTTAAAACTCTGTACCATCTTTAGTTTCCTTATCTGTAAAAGGCTCTTAAACTCCCGTTTGGTTGGGCAGAAATAGGCTCAGTGACCAACTCACCAAGTGCCTTTTGTGTGGTGGTAGACTGGTTTCATGGCACCTCCTGGGTGGTAATGTTTATTGGAAGCTGGCGGCTGGCCTTTCTCCCTGCGGGGTGGATTCAAACCGATGACCTTGCAGCTAGCAGCCAGGTGGTACCAACCATGTGTGTGGCTGGGTGGAGCAACTCGGCCTGGCCAGTGCTCAGGGGCCAGCTCCCACGATGCTGTGGCTTTCTGGGGGGCCTGCCCTGTGTCTCTGATGCTAAGGGGGCCAGAAAATTGGAGCTCACAGAGGAGTGAGTGAGTTTGGGTACCAGAAGGGAGGGGTGGTGTGTAAGGTTTTAGAAAAATGTAAAGGCGCCTGTAAGCTTCACTTGTTATTGTACGAGTAGAATAATCGATTCTTGAAGGCCACATGCCAAGGGATTCACAGACCCTGACACCCTGGCGGTAGGTGGCTGCATATTGGGCTGCAATCTCTGAGTTAGCAGTTCGAAACCACCAGCCACTTCTTGGGAGACAGATGAGGCTTACTGGTGCTCCCATAAACAACTACAGCCTTGAAGACCGACAAGGACCATTCCACTCTGCCTATTACGGTTGCCAGGAGCTGGCATTGACTTGATAGCAGTGAGTTTCTGGGTCCATACCCTGTATCACTGGTTCAAACCCACCAGCCCTTCCTGGCTAGAAAGATGAGGCTGTTTGCTCCAGGAGAGACAGACAATCTGGGAAACCCCATCTGGGGTGACTCGTGGTGGGTGTAGCTTGCTGTGGTGTGCTGCTTTGTAAACCAGTCCCACTCACTTGTCCTAGCTCATAGAGACCCTGTGGTGCTTCCTACACCCCTTTTGTTTGTGCTGACCTTTACAGTAGCAGACTGACTAGGGGGATTGAACTGCTGCACTTTTGATTCCCAACTGAACGTTGTGACCACTGTGCCAGCAGGGCGGTGTCCCGCCCCAGAGGCCAGGGCCAGAGGACTTGGAGGCCCAGAGATGCACTGTTGCTATTCGCCGGGGTGCAGCAGGCCTGCCTCAGGGGGAGGGGAGAAGCCCACGGATGGTGACCTGTGCCTGGATGTGCCAGGCCCGTGGTTGGTCCGTGAAGCAGGTGAGGGTTTTTAACAATTGTTTTTGTCAGTTCTGTTTCATGGTTCAGAACACCCCCTGTAGGAATGGACATCCGGAGGGTTTGTGCTGCTGGTTGGGTACGGATGGCCAGCCTTTCCTCCTTGCTCGGCTCCATCTGTTTGGCCTCACAGTACAGTACCTCTGCAGCTGCCTTGGACCCATGGTGACAGCAGTAGCGTGTGCGCAAGGTGTTGAGTGGGCCTTGCACACCCTGACCTCCAGCGGTGTGGCAAGTGCGTGTCCTCCGCCTGCCACTACACCCCCACCGTGGGGCTCAGGCGGTTGCTTATTTGTAGTGCAGACCTAGGACTTGAATTGGAGATTGCCTGACTTCTGAAGAGGTGTGGCGCAGTCAGCTTGGGCAGTTTGCTCTCCTGCTGACCCAGGTGGGCCTTCCCTGCCGGAGATAGAAAGTCTTATCCATCTGTCTCTCTTTTATCTCTCTCTCTCCTTGGAATCCCAGGAGGCCATCTCAACCCCAGTGGTGTGGGCTTGGTCCCTGGGCATTCCCCCTCCCACAAGGCACCCCCTCGACTCTGCTCCCCATGTGTCCACTGACCTTTCAGTGAACAAAAAGGAAGTTGAGCGTTTCCGCCAAGTGAGCTCAGGGTCCAACTTAACCTCATCTGTCCTCCGTAGTGGACGGCACTGAGCAAGGGGTCTCTGGAATCCGGCTGCTGGGCCCTGGCACTGCCATGAAGGGAGCAGAAGGCCAGCAAGAGGAGAGAGGGCCTGCTTTTGACTGAGGGGGGGTGGAGGCGGTGGGGGGAGCGGCTCAGGAGGAGGGGCGGTGGAGGTTTGAAGAACCATTTTCTGGGTTGTTTGGGGCAGGGGTGTGTGTATCAGTCTGCATGCCAGCAGGCAGCCCCTACAGGTAAGTGAGCTTCTGTTAGCTAGTTGCTAGCTGGGGTCCCTGGCAGTGGTGGTTCTTAGACGTGCTTTGAAGTAGGGAAGGGCAGTCTCCCAGATCCAGGGAAGGCCTCTCCTCAGGGAGGACCAGGTGTCACAGCTGCTCACTGCCATCTTTCCCCGTCTGAGAGCATGACACCTTGTGCCTGGGAAGTGCCCATTTGGCCCCTTAGAGGCAGGGCTCTGGGGTAGGGAACCGAGCAGTTATGGGTGTTTCCCAAACCTGGCTTGCTCTGGGTGCCAAACATTGAGGTCGTAAGCATGAAGGTCTGGCTTGCTTTTGTGTTGAACAAAACAAAACTCACTGCCATCAAGTCAGTTCTGGCTCGTAGTGATCCTTAGGACAGGGTGGGACTTGCCCCCGTGGGTGTCCAAGATGGCAACTCTTTACAGGAGTAGAAAGTCTCATCTTTCTCATGTGGAGTAGCTGGTGGTTTTGAACCGCCAACTACCAGGGCTCCCGGTCTTTTCCATGCTGGAAGGCAGATACTCCTACAGACGGAGGCTAAGTTCAGGGCGCCCCACTCCCAGCCCCAAGTTGGTTCTGCCTCTCTGTGTGATCCTAGTGGTGATGGCTGGACATCTTATGGGTCACACCCATCCCCCTCGTCTCCCAGGTCCTTCCGAGTTCTGCCCCTTGTCCCAGCTCACCCCTACCCCCTGCCAGGGCTCCCTGAGGCAGGAAAGGCCTGGAAACAGGCTTCCCATGTAGAAAGAGGGTCCCGAACAGGGGTGCCAGCTTATGGAGGGTGTCTCGGGCCGTGCCTGCCAGGGGGGCCTCAGCTTCCCGTTTGAGAGTCCCACTCCTGAGTGGGAGGCCCTGATGAAATCCCGACCACTGCAGGCCTCTCTCACCCGTCAGAGGGGTGTCGCTGGGGTGTGAGCAGCCTTCCGTGGAGCGTGTAGACCGAGAAGAAAGACCTGGCTGTTTCTTGAAAAGAAGCCCTGGTGGCTGCTGTCCACAGGTTGACAGTTCAAAACCACCCGAACGATGGGGTACACAGTCCCACAGTCCCACTCTTGGAAACTCACAAAGTGGTTCTTCCCTGTGCTGCAGGGTCGCTGCCTGTCAGCATCGACTCCTCCACAGCAGTGAGTTTGGTTTTTCAGTTCCTCTTTTGGAAACCCTGTGGATCACTGTGACCCTATCTGCTGCTGGCCACAGGGGTGATGCGGGACTGGGCAGCAGGTCAGTCTCTGCACAGGGTCACCACAGGTCAGGGCTGACCAAGACATGTCTGAGACCCGCCAAGGAGAACACCACCTGGGGGGTGGGGGTGTGTGTGCCCATGTGTGCTGGTGAAGACTGGGCTTCAGGCAGCTGGGACCATATCCTCACTGCAGTGGTATCCTCATGCCCGGAGTTGCTTACAGATCACTAGTTCAGCAGGGTGAACCCACCAGCCACTCTTTAGGAGAAAGATGAGGCTGTCTGTTCCCATAGAGATGGCAGCCTGAGAGACCCCATGGGCTCTTCTGCCCTATTCTTGGGGTCGCAGTGGAGGAGTGAACCTGCCACTGCCAAGAATGTTGAAAACTCCTTTCAATCCAAAGCAAGACCCAGATCACCATTCTAGAAACACATCTCTATTTTTAAGCTGGAAAGATAAACTTTTTTCCATCACTATTTTTAGTGTGAAGGAAGTAGGTCCTGTTTGGAGATCCCGGCTCCCTCCTCAACGTCTTGCCCCGAGTGCCCTCCCCACATCTTACTCCGAGTACCCTCCCCTCCTGTTGTTTCCACAGGGTCCCGTCCGACCAGAAGCCCCTACAAACGAGACCCCACAAAACCAAGGCACGAGCTGAGCAAGGGCTGGGGTTCATTAAAACATAGCAGTGCTATTGGTTTTGTGGGAGATGTTGCAGTGGAGAATGTCATACTGTCTAGAGTTTCACACCAGAAATGCCAGAACAGAGACAGAACCAAAGCACCCAAGAACAGAGGAGAGGCAGGCGCATGAAGAACAGTCACCCAGTCTGGTGTGGACAGGGGAGCTTGACCGCTCAAGGGACACTGGCTGGTAGTTAGGAGTGCCCTCCTTGGGTCACAGCTGGCCAGTGAGTGGGACAGGGGACACGGGACTGGTTGGTTGCATTTACTGCAGGGCCAACCTGGTGTGTGCACGTGGCAGTCGCTCTCTCTCTGTGTCTCTCTCTCTGGTATTCATGGGCCCCCAGTGGCACGCTGTAGCATTCAGAGGGGCTTGGGGTTTTTTTGAAGGCTGGGCTGGAGTGAGTTGAGGTGAGCACATAGGACACAGTTCTCTGTGGTAGCATGGTGGGGGGGGGGTGCTCCCTTTGCCATCTTGTCCCTTGGTGGCAGATACTGAGGGGCAGAGCAGGAGGGTCTCTGGAAATGGGGAGGGACGGAGAAGGTGCATGTTTACCTGGAGCTGCATCCCTCCCAGGTCAGCCAGTAAGTGGTTTTCTACCAGGGAGGGTTCTGGACACAGGTCTGTTCAGGAGGCACTGCAGGCGGAAGAGAGGTGGGGGCACTGCAGTGGGAGGAGGGGTGGGGACCAAGGAGCTGCTCAGTGTGGGCTTCGGTCCGGTGCCCGTGCTGGCTGCCGCTGCACTGGCACTAACAAAGAGTGCTGCCCTGCAGGCTGCCAGAGGCTCAGAGGCAGGGACCCTGGAGGAGGAAGGTGTCACCTTCCTTCCATGTTGGCTGAGGTCTTCTTGGGATGAGCAAGCCAAAGAAGGCAAAATCCACTATGTTCCGCACCCCCCCTTATAGTTCTTACTGGACATATGTGTGCGGGTCAGAAGCACTGTTAATGAGTGGACATGTGCTCCTGGTCACCCATGGGTGTCAGAGGAGAACAGGGCTCTGCTGGGTTTGTAGTGACATGTTTTAAGGAGAAGCAGATCACCTGGCCTTGCTTCTGAGGCGTCTTAGGGGGTATTTGACCATCCAGGCCTCTGGTGAGCAGCCTGGCGGGGTAGTCCGTGCCTGCTCGAGCTTGGCTTTCCTGCACCAGTTCATCCTGGCCTCCAAACTCTCTGGGACAAGGACGTTTGCAATGTAACACTTTGTCACAGTGTTTCCTCTGCCTTTCCAGAGAGTCCTGGCAAGGGCTGTTTGCGATGTTCAATGTTGCAGAGGGTGGGAAGACAGCTTGGCATCACAGACACCACCCTGTATCCACAGAGCCTGTGTGTCTCTCCATGGGGTAGCTGACAGCACCATCCGTGCTGGGCAGGTCGGGGTCGCTTCCAGGACTTGGGTGCACCTGACCCCCACCGTAATGGTACATGGGCCTGATAAAACTGGGCCTACAAAAATGGGGCCGTCAACATGGGAGACCAGAGGAGAAGCAGTGACGCCTCTGACTGGTGGTGCTTGGGAAGAGTCTGGAGAGGAGCGTGGGCGTGGATGGCAAAGGGAACTGCCTGTCTGGAAGGAAGGTCAACTGGGACGCTCCTTAGAAACGAGGGTGGAGGGGAAGGCTTTGGTGGACTTTGGGGGTGTGGTTGGCCACAGTGGGCGCAAAGATAACGATTGTAAGGATGACGGGGGCCCACCAGGGTGGGGTGACCCTGTACCACATGCACAGAGTGACCCTCTGTGAGCCGGAACCGCTCACCAGCACATGACAGCAGCAGCAGTGACAGCCACACCGGTGAGAGTGTTTCACTGCGGGGACAATGGTGGTAAATAACTGTCGCCTCCCCTCACCCAAGCTTCCAGTCGCTTTCCTCACAGTCAGAATAAACCGTCGGCTTCAGGTTTACAAGTGGGTTGCAAGTTTTATTTAAGGAACCCAAGTTCCCGAAGGTATTTTGAGGGGTCTTGGGATTCTGAGCAGTTCACACGAGAGGTAAGCATTTCCCGTCTGCTTCGAACTCTGGACAGGAAGCTGTCGTCCTCATCAGAATGGACAGTGTCCGCCCCCCACCAGAGTTGACCCTGTGGGCTTTGGATTCTTGACATTTTTCTCAGCGGGGGTGGGGTGGGTGTCGGTGGGTGGGTGGTGCTGGAATGCTTCCTTCCCGTGAGTCTGAACCCTAGAACACAGCCAGAGAGAGAGAGAGAGAGAGAGAGAGAGAGAGAGAGAGAGAGAGAGAGAAACGAGAGAGAGAGAGAGAAACGAGAGAGAGAGAGAAACAAGAGAGAGAGAAACGAGAGAGAGAGAGAGAGAGAGAGAAAAGAGAGAGAGAAAAGAGAGAGAGAGAGAAACAAGAGAGAGAGAAACGAGAGAGAGAAACGAGAGAGAGAGAAACGAGAGAGGGAGAAACAAGAGAGAGAGAGAGAATCAAGAGAGAGAGAGAGAAACAGAGAGAGAGAGAAACGAGAGAGCGCGCGCGAGAGAGACTGATGATTCCTGCCACCAGCCCAGCAAGACACAGAGACTAATGGGAAAGCAGACCCTGCTGCCGTCCCAGCTTCCGCCCAGCCCTCCTCGAGGCCCCACTCTACAAGTGCCCAGAAAACCTACACTTCTTTCCATCCCTGTTGGATGAGGGGAAGCAAAAGCCACCTGCCTCTTCAGAGGAGAACGCGTCTGGGCCGCATCCATGCTGGATGCTGCTTCCTGTTGCATCGAGGCAGTCCAGGCTGCCCAGGGAGGCCTTTTCGATCCTCGAAACCTCGGGGTGATTTGGTCATTGTTGACCCCTTCGCCGGCCAGCACCAGGGCTTCTGTCACCGCCCAGCATTGGTGCTGACTTGGTCAGCTACACCCACTAGTTATCTTTCCGACATTGGCGTCCACTGACACTCCTTACCAAACCACTGATCTAAAACTCTGTTGTTCCCATGAGCCAATGGGGCCCCCCAACCCAGCACTCCAAACCCACTGCCACCCAACACCGTGACCCTGCAGGACAGCACAGAGCTGCCCCTGTGGGTTTCTGAGACTGTCACTCTTTACGGGAGCAGATAGCTTTGTAGATATGCAGATAGATAGATAGATGATAGATAGATAGATAGATAGATAGATAGATAGATAGATAGATAGATAGATAGATACTGCCAACAAGTTGAGGCCAACTAATGGAGACCCTGCAGGACAGGGCACAGAGTTGCCCCTATGGGTTTGCAAGATGGTCCCTCTTGACGGGCCTAGAGGCCCATCTTTCTTGCACAGAGCGGCAGGTGCTTTTGAACTGTTGATCTTCCGGTGTGCAGCCCAATGGGTAACCACTGTACCACCAGTACTCCCAATGGGCCCCTAGTGTCTTAAAATCTGGGGGCCCCAATATGGTCAAACCCAAAGGTGGGAGGATCTGACCCACCCCGGGGCCCCTATGAAGAAAGACATAGAGCTCTCCTTTGGAAAGAGCCTGCCCTCGGAGGAGCCTTGGGCCAGCGTGGCCACCCTGATAGCCAGGTTGCCATAGGGCTCAACTGACTGGGCAGTCAGTCCTCGGTGCTTGTCTGAGCACCCAGGTGCCACGGTTGTGAGGGCGTATCGGGTACGCTTACTGCAAGGTTGGCACTGGAAATACCAGCCAAGATGCCCCAGAGATCGCGGGGTTTTCCACTTCCGCAAAGAGTGACCCATCTTGCAAAAACCCGTAGGGACAGTTCTGGCCTGTCCTTTGGGGTCGCTGTGAGTCGGCATCGACGTGATGGCAGGGAGTCTGGTTTTCTCTGAAGAGTAGCGGGGTGATGTTTAATCCTGCTGCCATGGGGAACTCCATGCAGGGTGGCGGATTGGATTCTGACTCAGGGACCCCCAAGGACATGGTGGAACGGCCTTATGGGGTTCCCAAGGCTGTACATCCTCTGGAGGCAGATTGCTCTGGGTTTCTCTTGTGGATGGGCAGCCGGGGTGGGGTGTGTGTGCAGAGTGCTGAACCGTTGGCTTTTTGGTCAGCATCTTGTAAACCGCTGCTTATTCATACCAGTTGTCCCGAAATTGGGGTTGACAAGGAGGGGGAGTAAGGAATGTTAGTGTCAAGTGTTAATTTCCCAGGTGGTCTGCTAAAGTGCCCTCCCCCCATCTTCCTGGGCAGGTGCATGGTGAGACGGCGTATTAGAAGGAACAAGTACGATGCCCACCCTATCTCTCTGCCCTGAAAACACACAAATGTCTAGTTCTCTGGACCCAGGGTGCTAGTTGAGTAGTGTGGAGGGAGGGCCTCATCACGTCTGTAGGTAGATGGAGGAGGGGGCATTTGCCTGGGGAGCTCTGGATGGCCCCTGGGATGTGGTTCAGGAAAAAGTGTGGGTGCTGGGAATCTGTTCATCCCAGCCACATGAGTGCTCTAGTAGGACCTGTGCTCCACAGGGCTTCCAGTGCTGACTGTGGGCTCAGGTCACCTGGCTTCACTGTCCAGGCACCGGTGGGTGTTGGCTTGCACTGCCAACCTGTTGGTTCACAGCCAAGCTGAGGGTTTAGCAGCCTTTGGAGACCCCTGGTCTGGGCCTCCAGAAAGTGGGTCCAAACACCCACCGCTCTGGAGATGAACCCAAGACTCCCGAGACCCTGCGGGACAGTTGAAGTGTCCCACTGCTGTTTGCAAGGCCGCAATTCTACAGACCTGACTGCCTCACCATTTGGGGGTGGGAGTGGGCAGGGAGTGAAGATGAAAGCCCAGAGTGGGAGGGGGGCGACTCCAGCATCTGGCTGGGAAGGCGGTGTGCGCACGCACACTTATGTGTTTACACATATCTCTGTGTGTGTGCCTGTCTGGAGGTGTGTGCATGCACATGCATGGGTGTTAGTTTATGCATATCAGTGTGTGTACCTGTCGGAATATGGACATGCACACGTGGTAGTTTATGCACACCGTTGTGTGTGTGTGAGACCCTGCCTCAATGTGTGTACATAGGCATGCATATGTTTGTTAGGTGCTCTTGCCTGCGACCAGCACAGAGGCTGGCCATCTCTCTGGGGGTGGGGGGCACTGTTACTGTTGGCAAGCAGCACAGGAGGGACCTGACCCGGGCCACGGCACACAAGCAGACCTTGGACAAAGCTGTGGTTTCCGCTCTCGCTATACTGCTTATACTTCAGCTCAAATGTGCCCTCAGCCCCTCAGTGCCAGCTTGATGGGGAGGCTGGGAATTCCAGAGATTGCCAGCCGGGCTGGCAGTGGTGGGCGGTGGGGGTGGGAGCACACCCAGGGCCCCCGCGGTGGCCTAGGTGGCCCGTTTGTCTGTTTATTGTTACTTCAGGGTCATCTTCCTTCCGTCATGCTGCTTGGTGGGTAAGCCACCGCTGAGTCCCAGAATTGCTGTGGTGGGGTTGTCCTCTCTGAGTGATGGTGGTGGTGACAATCCTGCTAATTATCTTCCGTCATCTGCCCGCCTGAGTTACTGCTGCTGTGACCCAGCGAGGCTCCCACTGATGCTCCTCAGGGTTTCAGCAGCTAACATTTTGCAAGTGCATAGCTGGGCCTTTCTTCCTAGGTGTCTCTGGGTAGGTGGGTAGATGGGGTTCAGATTCACACCCCACCTTGTGGTGAGTCACCCACTCCCAACTCAGCCCTGTAGAACAGACAGGGTGGGACGGCTCCCGAGGTTTTCCAGCCTGTGCTGGACAGGGAGCTGACTGCCCAGCTCTCCCGCTTGAAGCATCTGGGGGACTGGAGTGGGCCCCCTTAGCAGCCCCTCACCTGATCCTCTGTGCCACTAGGGTTTCCTCTGCAGAAGTGCCAATTCACCAAACGAAATTCAGTGCCTTCACAGCGACCCCCTAGGAAAGGGAGAACTACTCCTGTGGGGTTCCCAGACTCACTCTTTGCTGGAGCAGAAAGCCCCATCTTTCTCCCTTATAGTGGGTGCTGGCTTTGAACTGCTGGCAGAGGGGTTAGCAGGTCCCGTCCAGTGCACAACCACTGGGAAGGGTGAAGGCTGAGGTCCGATTCCTCGGGTCTTGAAAGGGCAGTGGCTGTAGTGCTGCAGGAAGCAGGCGGGGCTGAGGCCCGTGGGTCTAGCCTCTGGGAGGTGGTGTCTCTCAGTTCAAAGACCACTGACCTTGGGGAGAGAATGTGACCACACTGGGAGCCCTGGTGAAAGCCTTTGGTGTTATTTCTGTGGCGGAGAGAACGAGTTATTAAACAGTCACCTCCCTTCCCACCAAAGTGACAGCCACACCCGACTCTCTGCAGCTGTTCCATTGTATCTGCGGTTTTCTGACGAGAAGCTTGAAGTTCACCAAATCGTACCACATTGCTCCGTCCTGCCTGAGGTACGCTCTAAGACAGGGGAGGCCAAGTTCCTGGGACCCTGTGCAGCTCCTCCAGCCCACTGATATTTCTCCGCAATGCCTGGCGACGGGTACGACCCATCCCCGCCATGTTCTCAGAAAAGAGGGTCAAGCTCCAGGCTTTGTGAGCTGATTCCTAGTCGGAGCCCCTGGGTCCCAGGGTGGCCGACCTCTTCGTGGTCCTCTCTGACCCAGGTCCTCTGGGGTGTGCCGTGCATGTCCTGAAGCCCTGGTGACGGTCCCTCTGTGGAGGCGTTTGCTTGGAGGTCAGCTCTGGTCACTGCTGCTTATATAGGATTAAACACTTGGCCCGCTCCAATTTCTGCTTGTGTGTTTGTGTATTTCTCGTATGTGGTGGACAAACACACTCCCCCTCCGGGTGGGTTTCTGATGGCCCACATGTGGGTGGCAATGGGGTTTCTGCATTCATGCCGCTGGCCCCATGGCCGGCGGCCCCATGGCCGGGGTGGGGGATGGTGTTTGCTGTTAGCCTCACCCTGTGGCGCCTAGAACACAGTGATTTATGGCGAGGAGGGAGGCTGGGCAGCAGTGTGTGTGTGTGTGTGTGTGTGTGTGTGTGTGTGTACACGTGTCTCGCCACTGTGGCCTTTGGGTTTGTGGGTTTGCTATGTGGGGCTGGTTAGTGGTGGTGGTGTTAGGTGCCATCCACTTGCTTCTGTTTATCTTGACCCTGTGCACACCAGAAGGGCACACAGCCCAGTCCTGCACCGTCCTCACTATGGTTCCTCTGCCCGAGCTGATCGCTGGAGCCACTGTGTCCATCCATCCACTTTCCTTGTTTTCTCTCACTGTCCACTCTTACCAAGCACAGTGTCCTTCTGCATGGACTGGTTTCCCCTGACAACACGTCCAAAGTACGTGAGACCACAAGACGAAGACTTGCCATCCTTGCTGCCAAGTACTCTGGCCGTACTTCTTCCAACTCACTGGTTTCTCCTTTTGGCAGGCATCTGTGTCCCTTGAACGGTCTTCTCCAGCACCACCCTTCAGGTGCATGGCTTAATCTAGGGTCCAACTTCTGCGTTTGGCCCTCAAAGTAACACCCTTGCTTTCCAAGGCGCAGAAGAAGAGGTCTCTCGCGGCAAATGGACCCAGAGCAAGCGACTCTGTGGTCTCGGTGGTTTGTGCTGGTGTTTCATTTACCATAGAACTCGGTGGGGGTGGGGGGAGTGGCAACAGCAGATCCTGCCACGTTGTCGTTAAAGTTGTTAGGTGCAGCAGCAACGGCAGAGTTGGTTCCTACGCACGGTGACCCAACACTGCCCAGGCGTGCGTCCCCCTCACAGTCCTCGCCGCTCCGTGTGAGCTCGGTCTTAACCTGCTGTGATGATGTCCTGCTTCTGCTTCTTGTGCTGTTGGCTTAGAGATGCCAGGAAGGGTGGCCTTGGGGAACGGAGAACCATTTTTCCCAGCGTTTGAGGAGGCTGGTGGCCTGGGTTAGGCGGGCCAGTGGCAGGGCAGGAAGACATTCTGTGGCCCTGGGCTCTGGAGAAAGTCTTTGTTGCTTGCTCACCTTCATGTGATGTGACACTGGTCCCACTTGCTCTGCTGCTTAATCTCCTTTGATATCTCAGAAGAGATTGGTATGAGACACACCCCACTTGTGGTGTATTTGCATAACAGAGACCCCCTCCCATCACAGGTAAAAACTAAACCAATTGTCCCTGTGGAAGTGTTTCAGCTCCCAAGTCCACGTTCATGGAGTCCATTCCAACTCCTGGCAGCCCTATAGGACAGGGGAGCCCTCCCTCCACCCCCGCTGGGTTTCTGAGGCTGTCACTCTTTAGGGGAATAGAAAGCCTTGTTTTTCTCCTCCACCGTGGCTGGTGGTCTCAAACTGCTGGCCTCAAAGCCCAACCATAACCACTTTGCCACCAGCGCTCCTTTGATTTCCATCAGCTTGTTTAGTTCCTTTTATGCTTCTAGATTAGTAGCCTAATTGTGTGGATGTCCCCTGCCTCTCTAACCTTTTGGCCCTCATCCTGCCGCACTCACATCTTAGGAGAGGTGAGGAAGGCGATTACGTCATATCACGATGTGCAAGATGCTCACACTAAACTGGAACCGCCATCCCTGAGGTAATGTTCCTGCAGTGCCTGCCAAGTCCCTGAAGCATGCGTGTGCATGTGTGCATGCGTGTATGTACTGGGGTGGGGCTCGTCTCAACGGCCTCTGGGGCCTCGGTTCTCAGCAGCCCATTGTCAGGCCTTTATTTGGAGGTGGCTCTGTGGGGACTTGAACTTCCTGCCCTGCAGTTCCAAGTCGGGTGCACCAACAGAGTGCAGCTGTGCACTGCCCAGTGCCTGCGCAGGGAAGGATGCAGAGCTGATGGAGAAGACTGGATAGATGGGGGAGTGGGGGTGCGGGCGGGGGCAGTGGGGTGGGGTGGCAGTGACGGGCCATGAGTTATTGGCCAATGCCCTGCATTCTCCTCCTGTTTCATAAGATGACAGCTTTGTTGACGCTAGACCCCTCAGACCACACACTTGGTCCACACGTTTGAAGTGTGCTCTTCCCTGGTGCCGCCAGGGCTGCAGTCTAACCCTACAACGTGTCCATCACCCGGGTCGGAAACCCCCATGCCAAAAACCTTGCCCCCCCGCCCCTGGAAGGCCCCATGCGCCTCTGTGTTCCACCTCTGGATTTGCATGCACAGAGCGTTTCCTGTGAGTCTGTCTGTCAGGGGACTCATCTGTTCATGCCCCTTGCGGTGTCTCCACCCCCGCAGTGTTCCTGCCCCAGGTATCCCTGCTTATTCATCACCGTAAATAAATTAACTAAACCAAGTGGGGTGTCCTGGTGGCCTAGTGGTTACAAATCATGCCAGTGACAAACATTCTGGGGTCCTTGGTCATGCGTGGTTGAATGCTCACCTGAAAACATAAGGGTGGGTGGTTCAAACACCCTCACCCCCGCCCCCCACACGACCACCCCTCTCCCACTGCACAGAGAGAAGACAGCGGCCCTGCTCCCTCAGAGAGGGTAGCCGGAACGTGACAGCCTGGGAGTCGGGTGGGAGGAGGCTTCCCTGGCCTGAAGATGCCCTGCACAGTGGGGGTGGCTGGACACACAACATGGAGTTACAGAAACCCCGCTGCTGTCCTCACTGGCCATTCCATCAGGATTTTCGCTGAATCCTCAAGAGGGTGGGATGCGAGGAGGCCTTGCGTAGAGAAATGGCTAATGTGCCTGGCTGTTACTCCAGAGGTGGGAGGTTCCGTCCACCCACAGTTTCCGTCCACGAAAGGCCTGGTGATCGCTTATTAAGAAGCCACCCTTGGCAATGGGGGGCTGGAAATAGGTGGTATGTGTGTGTGTGTGTTGTGTGTGTGATGTGTAAGGATGATGGTCAGGTCCCAGGGGCTGGTCCCTGTCAAAGAATGGGTCCTCAGGTGACCCATGCAGGTGACCATTTTGCCCCAACAGCACCTCTGGAGGAAACCAGGAAACAGTGATATTGAGCCAGCCCTAGACATTGGCCCTGAGTGGAGATGGCCACTCCTAGCGACGTGCAACCCAGGATGGTGCTGCCCCTGCGGGTTTCCCGGATGGCCATTCTTCAGAGGGGCAGAAAGCCTCTTGTTTCTTCCTCAGACTGGCTGGTGGCTTCAAACCGCCGACCAGTCAGCAGCCAACTCTGCACCCAGGACGCCACCAAGGTGCCTGCCTGCATGTCCGACTCGACTTAGGACCGAGTCGATCCTGAGTCATTGCTGAAGAGGGCCTCCAACAAGTTCCAAAGACGGTGGCAACTCGATCACAGACTCTGCCTCTGAGGCTTCTACGCTGGGGACTACACATTGCCGTGGAAACAGGGCCAGGACCGTGTTTGCATCATGCCTCCTCGCCGTGCAACATTGTTTAGAAGATAGCAACAGGTTCACCATAAAACATAGCTGTGCTCCTCTGACCGTGTGGGGAGCATCTGTTGTCAAAACTGCAAAGCCCAAACACAACTCTTTAACCCGTACACAGATTGTCCTGCCGTGCTGATGGGCCCTGGAGCAGCTAGCCCATGGTTGCGTGTGCGTGTGTGTACATGCATGTGTGCAGTAAACAGCAGACATGAAGCTGTCTTTCCACATGAAGATACGGACGGACTAGACCAGCGGTTATCAACCTGTGAGTCGCGACCCCTTTGGGGGTGTCAAACGACCCTTTCACAGGGGCCGCCCGATTCATCATAGTAGCAAAATGACAGTGATGCAGTAGCAACGAAGTAGTTTTATGGTTGGGGGTCACCACCACATGAGGAACTGGATTACAGGGTTGCGGCCTGAGGGAGGTGGAGAACCACTGCTCTAGGCATGATGCAGATGGTGAAGAGTAGCCCAGTGGGATCCTGCGGGGTCGTGCATGCAGCAGTGAGCAAGTTACACCTGAGGCTGGGCCCGCCTACCACCCCTCCTTAAGAACCCAAAACAACAAACTCCTGAGTTCCCAGAAGAGGGTAGACTTGCCCTTGTGAGTTAGAGACCATAACTCTTTCTGGGAGTGGAGAGTCTCACCTTTCTGCCTGGGAGGGGCTGGTGGTTTAGAACCGGTGACCTTGTGGGTCTCAGACCAAATCAGAACCTCCGTGCCACCAGGGCTCTGCCCAGACCTTCCCAGGACAGGGCAGGAGAGTTCAATGCCGGAGACAGACTGGAAGAGCAGACTCCAGTCGTCATATCGCATCAGTTTGTGCGCTCTCCTTCTCTCCGTCTCCTTTCTCTTCTCTGCCTGGTTTGCTTTCGTTTTCCATTGACTGACGGACTGACTGATGCACTGATTGGTGAGCTTCAGGAGTCCCATCTTCTAAGATCAAGCAGCTTCCATGTGCCCATGGCCCTGTGGTTCTTCCCGAAGAGAGACTCTGTCTTCCTGGGCTTTCCTAGGTCAGTGCGCTGCTGTATCGCGCCAGGCTGGAGCGAGTGCCGGCACTGAGCACACTTCTCTGGTCCTCTGGCTGTGGGTCTCGCTGTGCTTGGATTCCTGCCTCTGGGGCTTCCTGCACTCCTTTTCGGCATGGGCACTTTAAAGCAGACTGGGCAGATAGCTTCCTGGAGGTTACACGGATGGGTGTTTGGAGCAATTATTTTGAGTGGGTAGTGGTCAGACTTGCCCCTTTGCCACAGCGAGGGAGGCGGGGAGGGTTGCCGTCTTAGCCTTGAGCCCTGGTAGTGGGTGTTGGGCTTTCAACCTCAGGGTCAGGGGTTCAAACTCACTGGAGAACGATGTGGCTGGGTGCTCCTGGAATGACTGACGGGTGTGCACACCCTGCACGGGGCGACCGTGGACAGGTCCTCCAGAGGGTGAGAGATGTGACCCCTGTCCCATTAGTGCTGGCTGCACACAGTGCCCCCCACCCCCGCGGCTCCCCTCTAAGCAGAGGCGCCGCACTCTCGCCAGCGTGGTGCACTGTGCCTCACACAGGTCTCTTGCCCGCCCCTGCCAGCTGGCTCCTTCCACACATGACGCCGTCCCCTCCGGGGATCGATTGCTAAAATCTGGTGCCCTGTCCAGAAACTGCCACCTGTTCTGGTTACCACCTTCGAGCTAAGGCGCGCTGTGAAAGTTTATTGGATGGTTGTGGGGGAGTGAGGGTGGGGTGGAAGAAATCAGGAGGCCATTTTTTTTACTTAGGCTGCTGCCAGCCACCTTGATCACTAAGGCCCCGTTTTCTTGTGTAGATTTGCCTAACAATGTGCATGTTTTGGTCACATGAGGGGTGTGTGTTGTTGACTTAAGTGCCCTTGGTTCTGCTCTGACATAGAGACCCGGACAGTGGCAACAGAAGGAAACCCCACTCGGTCCTGCTCCGTCCTCACAACTGTCCCCATGCCTGAGCCCACGGCTGCAGCCACTGTGTCCGTCCATCTCTTGGAGGGCCTTTTAACCGCTGACCCTCCACTTTACGAAGCATGATGCCCTTCTTCAGGGACTTGGCTCTCTTGATAGCACCAAGCCTCATCATTCTTGCTTCTCCGGCACCTGGCTGTCCTCCTGAGACAGGCGTGTTTGACCTTGGGCAGTCCATGGCTCCTGCCCTACTCTTGGCCAGCCCTGGCGTTCAGATGCGGGGATTCTCTTACTGTCTTTCTTGTTTAGTGCCGAACTTTCACCTGCATGTAAGGCGATGGAATCCACCTTGGCTGGGGCTAGGTGCACCTTTGTCCTCAGTAACTTACTCCTTGATTTTCAGTGCTGGGTGTAGCAGGTATGAAGGGCCCCAAAGCACAGTGCAGAAATTACCACTTGTTTTAAGATGTATGTTCTTTTCAAAGACCACCAGTCTGAGGGCAAACTGTCGTCACCCAGCCAAGGAGGTGTTTCTAGTTCTCAGGCCCGGGTGCACTCTGCAGACTCTGCTCTCAGGTGGGCCCATTGTGTGGGTGCTGGAGAGGCCAGAGCTAGCTCCTCTGGGGGCCAACCAGAGGGTGTTTTCTAGTCTCAAGGTCTCGGTGAATTTCCCCAAACCTGATTCCCAGCCAGCCAGGACGACTTAGCAGACCTGCCTCCTTCGTGGGGTTTTAGGGCCCTGACTGTCCATGGGAGCAGGCAACTCTAGCTTTCTCCCTCCGAGCAGCTGCTGGGATTGAACTACCAACCTTGGACTTAGTGGCCTGGTGCTTGACCAGAGGCATCACTGCCCTGGTTTTCATGTGGCTGGTGGTGGTACTGTCTTGCTGCTTCGGTGGCCAAGACATTTGGGGCAAAGACACAGGCCAAGGGGTTGAATGGTTTACTGCAGGCATAAGAGCCCCGGCTCTTCTGGCCAGACCCTGCGCAGTCCATTCTGACAGCTTGAAACATGTGTGCCGGGCAGGGGAGGGGTGGGTGTAGGCTGTTTCCCAGTGTCCAGCTTCTCGTCCCCTCAGTCGACAGATACCCTCCTGTTTTCCCTCAACACCCCTTGCGCAGGGAGCTTACCTGTGGGTGCATTCAAGAGGAGCTTGGTGCAGAGGGGTGTGTGACTCGACAGAGCGACCAGCTAGGCTGACAGAGGAGGACCGTGGCTCAGCAGGGCACCCGGAGAACCCTGGATGGATAGAAGGATGGACAGACACACAGACATCTGCGGTCACAGTGAACCAGCTTCTCCCTGAGTGTGTGCGTGCTCTCTGAACCTGCCAAGGAAGTATGCCACTCAGTTTGCAGAGAGGCTGGATGCTGGTGGCTCTTTCCCATTGCTCCCAGGTGCCAGGTCTGTCCCTGTGTCTCTATGGCCTAATGTGCCTAGGGGGTTTCCGCACACCAGTAGGTGCCAGTGGGCATTAACACACAGCACTGAAGGTAGGAACTTTTTGACCTCTATGTTGGTGCTGCTGCTGTGGGTGCGGGTGCGTCCTCCTGGGAGCAGATGGCCACGCCTTGCTCCCTTAACACCATGGTGGGTTTGAGCCTCACTCTGGTGAGTAGCTGGGTGCTTCGCCGCGGCGGCCCTGGGCTGGCCTTTTGACTTGCTGACTTGTAGGTGATTCTTGCTATCTTGGACATTCTCTCTCAAGAGTTACTTTTCTTCTTTTTTTTTTTTTCAACATGGAGTCTGTGACTTTGGAAGTCGGTATAACATGATGATTGACCCACAACACTGCCGTTTTTATCACTCAGGTGCGCAATTCACGGGCATCTGGTGACCGTGTGGTTCCGTCCTGCTGTCTGTTGCCAGCCTGAGTGGTGCCCATCGTCCACGCTGCTCCACAGAGAAGCAGAGCTGCCCGTCTACTCCTGGGAGACCGAGGGGGCTGCTTGTCCTTGCTCAACCGTGGGGCAGCAAAGGTTGGGCAGGCCCTGAGGGCATGCAGTGACAGCAACTGCAAGCACGTGGCCCCGAGGACACGCCACTCTGCTAACCAGAGCAAGATGACTGCGGCGGTGCTTGAGCGAGCTCAGTGCCTGTGAGACAGCCTCGCCAGGCGCTGTGCGACTGCCGTGGTGGTTGGTGGGGGCCATCGAGGCGTCCCTGACCTGTAGACTCCATGCGCAACAGAACAAAATGCCGTGCCACTCTCAGAGCTGCCCCTGAGCCATTGATTGGGTTGCAGTTTTGTGTGGGGTCATGGCTCAATGTGAAGAAGACCAGGACCCCCCACAGCCGGACCCACGAGGCACCGCACAACGCAGGATGAGTGGTTACCATTGGAAGCGGTGTTGTGCACATGCTGTGGTTGCCGGCAGGGAATCGTGTTTACAGTCTACTGCCAAGTGTGTCTGTCGCCAGCGCTCACAGGTGACAGCCCCCAGAGGTAGCTGGAGAGTGGTTACAATGTATCACGAGTCACCAGGCTGGAGATCGGCTGCCGCACCTCTTCCTGGACAACCTTGTTTACCCTCCACCAGGCCAGTTATCTGCTCGGTGTTGGCGTGACTTTGCCGGGTTCGGTGTCCACACCGTGAGCCAAGCTGGAGGGTGGTTTAGAGAAATGTCCTCCTCAGAGTTCACCTCCAACGTCACGTGATTCTTGAGGACTGCGTGGCTCGGAGACCACCATTTCCTCTCCCTAGGGACCCATGGGAGAAGTGCCGCTCCAATGTCACACTCATGGAATTGGGGTTTTATTGGTTTTTGTTTTTAAATGCTCGCATCTGTACGTCTCGGTGCCTGGGAATCGAGCACTGGATTGCAGTCTTGTTTGAGCTGACGTGTATTCCCTGGACATGGGGTTGGACTTGCTGCTCCCTGGAGCCAGTTCTAACGCTGTGAGTGACACTGATTCTACCCCACCCACTCAGTTTGCAGGCATTGGTGGACTCTCGCCTTCTGTCCAGGAGGCCTGGCCATCTTGCTTGTGCTGTACCACGATGCTGGACTGGTCTCAGCAGGGTTTCCAGACTGAGACCAGGAAGAAAGGCCTGACCATCTCCTGACAATCAGCAGGGAGAGTCCTATGGATTAGAGTAGTCCCATCAGTGACGGCTTATGGAACGGCACTGGCTGGCCAGCATGTTGTGCTGTGGGTCTCGGGAATGGGGCCTCACTGGGCACCGGATAGTCCTAGGCCCTGAGCTTACGTGGACTTTTGTTTCTGTCTGTGTGTCTTTGGGGAGCAGCCTATAATGGTTTCCTTGATTTTGAGTGATCGGAGTGCCAGGGGGGCATTTCAGGGAGATTAGAGTCTATTGGCATCTTAGCATGGTGGGATGATGATGCCTGGCTCTCTGGATTCAGACGCTCAGGATTTTGTTAGTGACTGCTCATTTCCGTCTCCCCACTGCCAGTTGAGAAGTAGCAGAGTACACCGTGAGTCCTGCAGTGTCAGTGGCTGGTGGGCAGACCCCTGGCCCGCTCCCCAGGGCTAAACACGGCCAGGTAAAGTCCTTATGGTTCTTTGATAAAAGAAGGGTTCCTGGTGATGGACAGTTCCTGTGTCGCTGAAAGCTACAGGAGGAAAAATTTGAAAATCAGTTCTTGGGCTTGAAAATTAGAGTACATAGAATGTGTGCAAGCTTATGCCACAGCCCCTGGAGACGCTGGGGAACTTGACCTTTTGGTGTTGGGTGTTTTGACACTGACCAAAAGCAAGCCTTGGAAATAGAGGGTGTTGGGGTCTCCTGGGAGAAAGAAGAGGCCATAGGCGTCTGGAAAGAGTTATAGCTCGGGAAGTCCAGGGGCAGCTCTGCCCCATGCAAGTTGGTCCTTGCAAGTTGGGTCGGCAACCCCCCTATGTAGTGCATGTGGTGGGGAGGGAAGTGTTTTCCTCTGCTCTGCCCTGTCCTGTGGGTCCCTGCGAGTAGGGTTGGCACCCCCTCCATGCAGTGCGTGAGGTGTTTTCCCTAAACTTGTGGAGAGGGTCCTCAGGGATGAACCTCTGTTGCATATTGGTGTTCGGGGAAATGTCAGCTCTTGTGAAAGTCTGATTATTGGGTTCCCTTCAGCTCCTTAGATGATCCCTCTTCAGAACATCACCAGTTGCCGTGGAGTCTGTCCCCACTCTTTCTGAAAGCTAGGGCCAGGACACCGTGCGGAGCCAGCAGCACGCTGTCCAGCTCCAGCACGAGGACCCCTGGTCCAAGCAGCCTGCGGCTGCAGGGGGACGTGGGAGTAGCGTGGTGGTGGCCTGGCACTGAGCCACAGCATGAGCGGCATGTGACTGAGAGGGACTTGTTGTACAGGGAGTTGCGCTCTGGGGTCTGCGTAGCCTCAACCACACTCTCTGTAGACTAACGGAAGCCGGGATGGGAGGGCCGTTGGACGGGCCCACCCTGTTCTGCTGTCTATTCCAGCTCAGGGACCCAGCTCAGGGACAGGGTGGCAGGCCCAGTGGTTTTCCAAGGCTGCCAGCCATTCAGAAAGCAGCAGATGGTGGTTTTGAGGGGCTGGCCTGCAGTTAGCAGCCCAGTGCCCCCCTACCCCAACCCCCGGGCTCTGTTGAGGGTCAGGATAAAAGAAGGCCACTCCAATTAGAATGACCCAAGTCTTTGGGAACCTCTCTCCAGACTGCAGCCCCCTTTTCCCTGGCCGATTTTCTTTTACATTATCCAAGGAGGTTAGAATACAGAAAGCAGAAGAAAGAGCAAGTTAAAATACACAGATCAGTAAGCAGTATTGACAGAAGTCAAACAAAAGTCTATTTCGGTACAGTTTCAGGCACCTTGGTTTATGAACCCATTCCTGGATTTCGTCTCTAGCCTTGTCCTCCTTGCAAGGGAGGGAAATGGACACTCCTTACTGATAAGGAGAGAGGGGTAGTTTAAACAGGATTCGCTCCAAGGCCACTTACAGACCTGCATTCCATTGTGATGTTAACACAGATTACCTCTGGCCTAGCCAAGGCTGATTGAAGGGGCCAGAAAATGCCCTCAGGGAAAAGTGTTCTCTAGGCAGTGCTGCTTAAGTTTGGAGCTGTGAGCTCGTCTGTTTCAGCTCCACCAGCCCTTCCGGTGTGGAGTGAAGCTCACCTGCAATAACGTTTGGTGTGAAGTGCGGCCATGGAGAGAGTCTAATGGCTGCTGGTTGGCAGTTTGGCAGAATCAGAAAATGCGCACGGTGGTTACCTTTTCATAGCGCGTGCTTCCTCATTGCAGGTCTCTATGTAGGGAAGGCCGGCTGGGTAGGTGGCTGAGTGCGAGACAGGCGGCGGGGAGTCACGTTTTCCCCCACTGGGGCCGGGCATCCACGTGGACACAGCGCGTGATGATCGGCCCTTCCTGTGTTGGCTGCCTGTGCTGTGCGTGGCACAGTCCCATGGGGTCCACGGTTCACTCCTGCGTGGGTGCGTGGTGGACTGTTTGTGAAGGATGCGTGCATGTATCACACGTCCTTCTACATCAGCACAAGCGGATGAGTGTTGATCTCTGGCAGCTCTGCAGGCAGGAGGGGTTGGCCAGTGATCCCACAACATGTTGCAGAGGAAATCCTGGTCGTGGTCACCCTTTGCCTGGTTTCAGGCTGTACTTGTAAAACCCACCAGCTGCCGGCACAGTCTCCTCACGAGCAGGCGCCAGTGGGCGTGCAGTGGGGGCCAGGAAAAGGTGCTTCTACGAAGATCCTTAGGAAATGCACAGTCCCCTTGCGTATCTGTCTCCTGAGGAGCGGCTGGTGGTTTTGAACCCCCGACCTCAGAGTCAGCAATCCAGTGCATAAACACTACCCCACCAGGGCACCCTCGTGTCATCGGACCCTGCTTTGCTGACATGTGCTGTTGTTTTGTCATCGGCAGTACGGTTGTGCCTCCAGTGAGCCCGGCAGTAGCCTCGTGTTACCGTGTGAGCATTCGTTCATTCCGATGCAGTGCAGCTAGAAGCCATGCCTTCCATCTGTCTGTCCGTCATGCGAGGACACTGCTGCCCCTGTGAGCACAGCTGCAGTTGTCTGCTGCAGGCGGGGCCAGTGTTCACGGCCTGGGACAGGTGAGCTGGGGTTGGGTTAGTCAGACAGCTGCCTCACAGGGATCCCAGGGCTAGAGAGGGATTTTGCACCCAGTGTGCGGAACGGTGAGTGCAAACTCACTGCCTTGCCCCCACAAGGACACTCTCGGTGCTCATAGGACATTCGAGGGGTCAAGAGGAAAGTAATCACTCCCCGAATTCAAAAGCAGTAACAAAAACAAGTGTCTGTGAAGGAGGACGGAGGGAGCTGGTGGATTCCTTAACCGCATCACCAGAAGAGTGAAACTGATCCCAAACTCACTCTGGATGTTGAAGACACTGGCTGCTTCCCTAATTCTCAGCGATGGAATGAAGCCCAGGAAATGGGCCCGCACACTGGGGGGCAGACCTACACGGAGGATGCTTCCGGGTGGTAGACAGAGGCCAGCAGGATTCCCCTGGCGTTGGTATTGTGCAAGATCAGACACTTCAGCAGCCTGCTGCTGGGTGGAACAGGAAGCCAGAAAGAAGTTTTCTGAAGGTTTGGGAGGGGCAGAGTGCTGTGTAGAGGGAGGGTATGGAGTACAGAATGTTCCAGGAGAAACACATATTCCTGGTTGAAAAAAAAACAGTAACATTGTTGGAGAGCTCTGGAAGAATGAACACAGGGGAAAGTGAAACTACAGGGGAAATGAAAATGGAGCGGACTGATGATACCTCCAGGACCCCCCCAGACAACTGCAGGAAACCCCAAGCAACGGCAAACAACAATAGACAACTCCAGGAAACCCCAGACAACTGCAGACAATTTCAGACAATTCCAGGAAACCCCAGACAACTGCAGGACACCCCAGACAACTGCAGGACACCCCAGACAACTGCAGGACACCCCAGACAACTGCAGAAAACCCCAGACAACTGCAGACAATTCCAGACAACTCCAGACAATTCTAGGAAACCCCAGACAACTGCAGGAAACACCAGACAACTGCAGGACACCCCCAGACAACTGCAGGACACCCCAGAAAGCTGCAGACAACTGCAGGAAACCGCAGACAACTGCAGGAAACCCAGACAACTGCAGGACACCCCAGAAAGCTGCAGGCAACTGCAGGAAACCCCAGATAACTGTACACAATTCCAGGAAACCCCAGACCTCTTCAGACAACTCCAGGAAACTCCAGACAAATGCAGGCAATTCCAGGAAACCCCAGACAACTGCAGACAACTCTAGGAAACCACAGAGAACTGCAGACAATTCCAGGAAACCCCAGACAACTGCAGACAATTCCAGGAAACCCCAGACAACTGCAGGACACCCCAGACAACTGCAGGAAACCCCAGAAAACTGCAGACAACTGCAGGAAACCGCAGACAGCTGCAGACAATTCCAGGAAACCCCTGACAACTGCAGACAACTCCAGACAACTGCAGGCAATTCCAGGACACCCCAGAAAACTGCAGGACACCCCAGACAACTGCAGACAACTCCAGACAACTGTAGGCAATTCCAGCACACCCCAGAAAACTGCAGACAACTGCAGGAAACCGCAGACAACTGCAGGAAACCCCAGACAACTGTACACAATTCCAGGAAACACCAGACCTCTTCAGACAACTCCAGGAAACTTCAGACAACTGCAGGCAATTCCAGGAAACCCCAGACAACTGCAGACAACTCTAGGAAACCACAGACAACTGCAGAAAATTCCAAGAAACCCCAGACAACTGCACATAACTCTAGGAAACCCCAGACAACTGCAGACAATTCCAGGAAACCCCAGGCAACTGCAGGAAACCCCAGACAACTGCAGACAACTCCAGGAAATCCCAGCAGTTGTGTGACAAGGCATCTTCGTTGTCATAGTGAACTGCTCTCCTGGCTGAGCCAACTCCCCTGTTGAAATAAGGTGGGGGGGGGCTCAAAACCAGACCCCAACTGCCAACTGTCACTTGGTCCCGGCTCACGGTGACCCCATGTGGAATAACAGGACTGGGCCTTGGGCCATGCTTTCTGGGCTCATCTCTAGGAAGTGATCACCCAGCCTTTCATAGGCACTCCCTTGAGGGTGGTGGTGGTGGTGGTATAGGTATGTCCGGCTGTCCTTCAGGGTGGCTTTTGATGTGAAGTTCATTTGACAAAAGTTCGTGAGGTATTCCCTGAAATGGCTTCATGGGGGCTTGTTTAATAAGCAGACTGTTCCCGCAGAGGACGCGTCACAAGCGAGCACTGACGAGTTCAGAGTAATTTCCTCTTCAGGAAGCGGGTGGGGGCTGCGGGGGTGGTCAGGGGGCAGTTACTTGTCCTTGAGTGTGTGCCAGTCAGGGCGATGTAATGTGTGCAGAGGGGCTCTGCTTCAGGGCCTGGGGCCTCAGGGCTCTGGCCTCTCAGAAGTAGACCGCCAGCCCTGTCTTGTCTTTCCAAGGCTCTCTGGGTGGGCTCAGGTTACCCACCTCTCAGGCTAGTGGTCGAGTACTTAATTATTGATGCCACCTGGGCATTGGGCATGTTGTCTGTCAGAGGCTGTCAAGTAGGTTCCAACCCATTGCTACCCCGTGCGCATCAGACCGAAACCCTGCCGGTCCTGCGCCGTCCTCGCCGTTGTTCCTGTGCCTGAACCCATGCTTGCAGCCACGGTGTCCGTCTATCTTGTCTAGGCTCTGCATTTGTTTCATTGCCGCCCCCTGCTGTATCAAGCATGGTGTTCTTATCTGTGGTGTGGTCTCTGCTGACATGTCCCAAGCACAGGAGGCCTACAGAGACAAATCCAGAGACACATGTGTAAGAGCTCTATATCAAGATCTAGTCCTATATCTAGGAAAAAATCCCAGCTTGGTCCAACGCAAGTCCCTGAGTAATGATAGTAGTCACTTACGCACACCTGCGTGGCTCACCTGCAGCGCAGGGGGTGTGTCTGGGGCCTGGTGTTCTTTGCTGGGGTGGGGACAGGGGCGCTGTGCAGTGCATCTCAGGCCATTACACAGCACCCCTCACCTTCACCGCCTGGATGCCAACCGTGCTCCTGCCTCCATGGGGACAGCCACCCTCATACGTCGGCCCTGCCCAGGGCCCCTTCCTAGGGGAGCGAAGGAGTGGGGTGCAAATTGGCCCCTGCTGTGGGAATCGGGGCAGTGCACCAACATGGCTGTGGGTGTCCAGGGTGTGTGTGGGGGGAGGGGGTGTGGGGGACCGGCATGGGAGGCTGCATCTGTTGCACCCTAAGAGTGTGCCTTGTGGTATGTGGGTGTGGAGTTCCCTGGTCCTGGACCAGGGTCCTGGCTCTGCCAGCAGTGACTTAGCTCCTGGCTCTGGCCCCATCCTCCCTTCATTGCTTGCTGTGGTGCCCAGGCTCCAGGGTGGCTTCCACGTCTCGCTCGCTGGGTGCCTTAGTGCCTCCCTCAGGTCCTGTGTAGTGTGCGTGCACGTGCATGTTTGTGTGCACATCCCCATCGCCACCTCTGGCTGTTCGCGAGCCCAGTGGCTACAGGCCTCCCTGTCCATCCACACATCCCTGGTCCTGGTCCCTTCCTCGGGGCAGCATTGGCATGGGGATCGCATTGACATTGAGGAACCTGGCTCTGCTGGCGTTAGTTGTGTAATTATTTATTTATTATTTGGATGTGGCTCAGACCCATACATAATTCAGTACCCTCATTTCACAGCCCACGAAACAAACTCCGGCCCAGAAAGAGCATTTCATAAATGATTAGGACAACAGAGGCACCCAGGGCTCTGTTTTTTTCTTAATCCCGCGATTTCGCTCGGTTCTTTTTGTACCCACCAAGTGTGTGCACCCACAGGCTGTGGGACTGGGGACTGATGAGGCCCCTGCGCCAGCCCAGTGGGGTGGGTGGGTGGGGGTTGTGTGTTGGGTTTCTCTCAGATGCATATCTCCCCACTCCGTGTGACCTTGGAAGCTGCACAGAGAGAGGGAGGGAGGCAGGAGAGGGGTAGCTGCTTGTTTCTGTAGGGTGCTCCCTCACCCTGGCGCCTCAATTTGGAAAGTGTCTGGGTGCATGTGGGAGGGCAACTGAGACCTCCCCACCTCCTCCAAACCTGCTGTGTTTCTACCTAACCAGCACTCCACCTCACCCTGAGGTCAGCGGTTCAAACCCAGCAGCCGCTCCAAGGGAGGAAGCGGAGACTGTGTGTTCCCGTAAACAGTTACATTCTCGGACATCCACAGGGGCAGTTGTCACTTGCCTTATAGGGTCACTGAGCTCCTGAGGGGAAAGGGCACAGAGTGGGGTGGAGGATTGACAGGTACCTAGGGTCTCCTGTGTACATGAGCAGATCATCAAGTTGTTCTCTGGAGTCATTGGGTGGCCATGAACCAACCTGCCTGATATCGCTGAGCACTTAACCACTGTGCCCCTAGGGACACCAGTCAGGCCAAACTCTTTCCCTAGGGTCCAGATTCCCTCACTACCAGGCACAATGCCACCCTGCATGCCATGGGCCTCCTCCCACCCCCCGCCGTACAGAAGGAAGCCTCAGTGCTGTGGACCATGAGCTCTAAGCAGATGAGGACCGTGAGCTCTGATCAGACATGATCTGTGAGCTCTGATCGGACATAGACTGTGAGTTCTGATCAGACATGATCTGTGAGCTCTAATCAGATGAGGACCGTGAGTTCTGATCAGACATGAACTGTGAGCTCTGATCGGACGTGGACCGTGAGTTCTGATCAGACATGATCTGTGAGATCTGACTGACGAGGCTGCACGTGACTCCGATGTGATATTTCTTAGAGCGTGGGAAGAAATACCAACAGCACTGTGCCAGACTCTTTCCGTGCTGAATGGCAGCCTAATGAGTTGCAGCGGCATTCTCGACAGAGGGGACACATCTTTATTTCTCTCCTTCTTTCATCACCACATTCTCAAAGGAGTCAGATGTAGGACAAAGCTGCCACGTACCACAGGGTTGTAGTTAAGGCACCAGAAACTGACAGAATCAGAGCTGATAGAACCAGCTTGTGCCTGAGTGTGCGTGCGCAAGTGTGCGCGCCTGTGGCATGTACCCCTGCCACTGTGAGTCACAGGTCATTGTGATTGACCATTGTGAAGGTCACCGTGTCAGCTCTGACTAGAGTGCATTGGCATGCACTTACTCACTCACTCCCCGCCATTTGCCCATCACGGTGACCTTATAGGACCGTGTAGAACTGCCCCCTGTGAGTTTTCGAGAGACTCGCTGTCTATGGGGCAGAGAGCCTCCTGTTTCTTTCTTGAAAGACTGACTGTGCTCTGTTGCCTGGTCATTGTTGCCCCTTGGCCCCCTGTAGTTTTTCTAGCTGTTGAACACCCCTGAGTCTGTGTGGGGTCATGGTCCATTGAAGTTAGGAACAGGGTTGGGGAACAGTCTATGTGTGCTTTGCAAGGCACTGAAGGGTGGCTTTCATCACAGATAGCCGCCAGCCTGACTGCCAGGTAATGGAGGCTCAATGAGCTCTGGCTACATTGGGCAGGCCTGGACTGGGCTGTAGAATGTGTTCCTGTTGATGCTTTTGTTTCACTGTTGGGGGTGGGTTAGGGTTAGGGTGCATGCCCCCCTGCAGGATGTTACCGTTGATGCTTTTCGCTCCCTCTGGAGGGCCAGGGCTCAACTGCTGGGCATGTTCCAGTTGATGCTTTTGCCTCACTCTGGGTCTCCTTCATTGACAGGTAACTGAAGGGGCAGCTCTGCAGGCCTCCACGTCAGCGCTGGAAATTACGAGGGCTAGACGCTGCGTACTTTGTTCTGAGTAAGTGACGTCATAACACGTGGGCTTCTTACTGAGTAACGAGTGGCCTGGTAGCCAACCCTCCTCTCTGTGCTTGGATCATGAGCGCGGCGGCAGCTGCGTTGGCTGCGTGGACATGCCTGTGGTGAGGAGGACAAGAGGCACGTGCAGGGAGACACACATGTCCATCTCTGCCGGCTCTCCCTGCACCCTGGGAGCTGCGAGCTCACTCCTTGAAGCAAGGGGAGGTGGCATTCAGACGCCCAGCTGCAGGCGTAAGTCAGTTTTCCGCGCTCGCTCACCAGTAACCCCGAGAACTCTGCTTTTCCTCAGAAAAGGGATGTATTGTAAAAACCCATTAGCCAGTAATCTGAGGGCCATCTTGGCCAGGGGCCTGGAGCCCTGCAGTTGTGTGGTTGCTGGTTGTGGTCGCTGTGCTGTGGTTTTTGATCTGCTGTAGGGTCCCATTGTTTTGTTTGTTCTGAGAAGGGATTTGGGACTTGAAGGATGATGCCCTGAGGCTGACGTGTGAGTTGGCCACAATGTTCCCGGTATTGTCGGCATGGAGGCACAGTGCAGAGCTGTGGAGGGCCTGCGCCTGTGCCCTGAGCATGATGGGGGGTGCATGGGGAGGGGAGGCTTGCTGCCTATGTTCTTGCTGTGGGAGTTCCTCGGCTGGGTTTTGGTGGCCTGATCACAGGACACAGAGAGGAAGAGGTGGGTTCCCCACTGGGGTTTCCAAGAGTGACACCAGGAGGATAGGAAACAAGAACAGATTTGCTCGTTTCTCCCACGAAGGCAAGCACAGGTGAATCTGCCCCCGGTGGTGACCTGCTTGAATGATTGCAGGTTCCAGTCTCCCTGAAGAGCCTAGGGAGACAGGCCCCAGCACCAATTTGGGAAACTCAGTCAGTTTGACTGACAGCCTTGCCGTCCTGATTGAGCCAGGCAGCTCAGTGTTTACCTTCTGCTCCCTCCCTGCTAACTGCCTAGAAGTGACGTCAGCTTTCTTCCGGGCTCGTCTCACTGCCAGAGCTGTAGGACAGGGTAGAACAGCCTCATGGGTCTCAGACATGGGTAACTCGGTAGGTGGGAGTAGAAAGCCTTGCCTTTCTCCCTCGGAGTGGCTAGCGGTTTTGAACTGCTGATGCTGTAGTTGGCAGCCGAATGTGTAGCCTTTATGCCACCAGGGCTGTAGAAGCCCCCAGCATATGTGTGTGTGTGTGTTTGGGGGGGAGGAGGGGTTGATTTGAGGCTACCTCTTTTTTGTGTTGGGCGTGGCATGTATGCGTATTTCTGAGGGCTGCTTTTTAAAAATAAAAAAGAGAAAAATTAGCAAAACAAAAACAAGAAACCAAGAGAAAAAAAAGAACAACCACAGAATTCCAGATCTGTCAAGGGTGTCTCTCCTTTTTCTAAATCGTGTTATCAGTATGTCATTCACCTGTCATGCAGGGTCCTCATACAGTCATGTGCGGACATTATCTCCACATTCAGTTCCAGAACATTCCCTTCTTTCTCTTCCTCATTGGTGTTAGCTCCCCATATCCCGCCATTCCTGCTTGCCCCTCCAAACCAAGCCAGGCCAAGCCCAGCTCGCCGCCACAAAGTTAGTGCCCCCTCACAGCAGCCCTGTTGGACAGGGTAGCCCTACCCTGTGGGTTTCTCAGCCCCTCACTCTTTACAGGACTGGAAAGCCTCAGCTCTCTCCCAGGGAGGGGAGCGGCAGGTGGTTTTGACCCGTGGACCTTGCAGATCACAACCACACATGTGACCACTCTGCCACCATGATCACCACTCTGGTTGTTGTCTCTCCAGATTTTGCTCCCCTCCCCTGGACTTCACACAAGGTGTCCCCCTACTCTGCTGTGGACCAGAATGCCCCTTCCCTCCATACATGGCCCACCGGTTATCTTTGGCCACTGCCGTCGCAGGCTCAAAGGATGCCTGCGGGTGTGAGGGTGGTGCCGGCCGATTGGTCTGCATTCCATGCTGCTGTGAGTCAGGGCCCGTGCTGTGGGCGTGGGGTGCATCAGGAGAGCCTGGAGCTGCGTGGGGTGCCAGACCCAGGAGGACAGAACTCTGTGGGCCCCACATAGGCGAGGGCAGCTAATGTGCACAGGCTGCAGCATGCTGGTCAAGGTGGTTGGCGGGAAGGGCAGCGGTACCTGGGTGGAAGCGCCGAGTTTCTGTGCTGCTGGGAGACAGTCTGCAGAGGGAGGGACCGGTGGACGGTGGGGCCGCTTGGTAGCCGTCACTGGTGTCCTGATATGTATTCATGATAACTCTCATTGGCAGATGTGTTGTACGGTGTTACACACACGCCCACTGAGGCATTCCAGACTCCATGCCTCTGTCTGTGGATATGGGGGCCGCAGGTGCTGAGGGCTGTCCACTGAGGGCCCTCCTCTGTGGACCATCCACTGAGGGCCATCCATCCACTGAGGGCTATCCATCCACTGTGGACTGTCTATTGAGGACCGTCCACTGATGGCAGTCCATCCACCGAGGGCTGTCCACTGTGGACCGTCCATCCATGCAGACCATACACAGAAGGTCATATGTCCACTGTTTACCATCCACTGAGGACAGCGACTCTGCATGGCCCCCGCCGAAGAATGGTCCTGGTGACCTACTGTGTGATCGATCAGTTTGCTCGGCGCCTTCCTCCCTCCCTTCCACTCTGCACCTGGAACTCATCCCTGCTCTCCTGGCACCGCCCACAACACACACCACACCCACAATGTGTGGGGGTTCCACAGCAGCGCTCTCCAGCGCCTGTGGGCCATGCTCCTTGTCTGGACCAGCTTCGGGCAGTGGACTCCTCTCTAGCCATGAAGGTGCCAATCCTGCAGCAGCTCAGAGCTGCTCAACAGTCCCCCTGAGGCAGGTGGTACAAATGTAGCCCTGGCCCATCGCAGGACCTACACCAGCCCAGGTGCTGGCCCTGGCCTGGTCCGCTGGGTTTCGTTGGGCCAGCAGCTGTGCAGGTACAAAACACGATCTTTGGTCCTCTCTCATGCTGGTTCAGCGCATGTCTGCGTTGGAGCTGAAGCATCGCTGCACCTGTGCTCACCGCAAGGCCCACGGTTTCAAGCCCACCAGCTGCTCTGCTGGAGAAAGCAGAGGCCGTTGGCTCCCATAAAGACGGACTGTCTCAGAAGGTCCGATAATAGGAGGCTTGTGAGTTGGAATTGACGGGGTGGCAGGGGGGTTGTTACCCTTGATACAACTCTGAATTTGGAAGAAGACGGGGAGTCAGGCTTGTCTCTTGTCTTCTTACTTTGTGGTTTTCCACACAAGCTTTATTAGGAAATACATTTTGGACTCTACGTGGGCAGTAGGTGGGCTTCCTTAGGCACCAGGTTTGGTTAACCTTCTCCTACACAATGTCTTGTACATTGAAAAGGAGGCTTACTTGTGCTGTTCTTCAAAAACTGTCCCCTGAGGAAAGATGACCGCTGGAACGTGCTGGCTCCCTGCTTAAACCAAGCTTTATTTACTGTGGTGGATGCCGGTTGGCTGAGTTTGACCCCTGGCTTTATGTCGGGTCGGCTGAGTTTGATCCCTGGCTTCCTGAGTGAGGACAGAGCTGTCCACAGGGGTGCTTGCCTCTCAGTAGGTTACCAGGTGTTTCTGTTTGAGAGCTGAACTCCCCCACCCAAACTTTCTGTTAGCAGTCGAGTGCTAAACTGTTGGACTATTAGAATGCCCGCTCTCCCCGATTAGGATCTGGTGCCTAGCAACCCCATGTAGGGTGCCCAAGGCTGTCAAGACGGGACCAGATCTTCTCTTTCTCTGGCGGAGAGGCTGGTGGGTTTGAACCGCTGGCCTTGCAGTTAGTAGTGCAGTGCTCATGAGACACCATCATCAGGGCTCCTTCTCGGCGTCCCTAGGCCAAAGCAAACCAAACTCGCCGCCCATGAGTCCAGCCAAACTCAAAGTGATCTGATACGGGGTTCCAGGGTTTCCTATATCTCGATGGGGGCAGGCAGCCTCCTCTTTCTTCCTCTGGGCAGCTGGTGGGTTCAAACTGCTGTCCAATGCTTCTTCAGGGACGTCTTTTAAAGTATATATGGTAGCGTGACTCATCTATGGTGCTGTGGCTACAACAGTGGGCCCAAGCATAGGGACAGCTGTGAGGCTGGTACTGGAGTAGGCGGTGTTTCCTTGTGTGGTGCGTGGGGCCGCGATGGCTCAGAACTCACAACCACACAGCTTGTTTGTTATTAGCATGTGCCTGTGTCTGCCTACCCGGCAACTAAGGAGATCTTTCACAAGCTCAACCCAGGACGTGGGCCACGGAACGTCTCCTCCTCCACAAGAAGTAACCCCAGACGGCCTAGATGGTGAGGCCGCACCCCACCCTTAACTGGGTGACAAGATTATTCTAACACAGGGGTGAGCTCAGTTCTAGATCTGACAAGGGCGAGTAAAGGTCATGGTCCTGGGAGTCCCCCCAGAGCAGTCTCTGTAGATGTTAATAAGCCTGGTCTCTTGTGTGGCTGGGTGTTCTGTTCCACATCTCTCTCCCACCCTGCCCAGGACCCTCTGGGGTGGTCCCTTTCAGAGCCGTGGGGGGTGGCAGCTGGGCACCATCTAGTTCTTCTGGTCTCAGGGCTATGGAGACTTGTTTGTGTGTCCCATCAGTCTGTTGGACGGCTTTCCATTTTCCCCATCTTCCCCACGTTCCCTTACTCCAGACAGGGAGCCACCCACAGCTGCCGCCCCTTCAGTGGCCCCTCATGTCTGCGTCTGCATTTACCATGGGCGTCCACGTCCACTGTCTTTTGTTCACCTCGGGATGTCCACCTGCAGACGCCACTTGGTGTCTGCTCACTTACCATTGTCAAGTGCTCCTCTCTGTCATCCCATCCCTGGGCGGGAAGGGAGGGGTTGTGCCCAGGGTCAGGGGCCTGGGAGTCGGCACTGCAGCCGAGCAGCCCCATGCCTGCCTGGCTTCATGGCCCAGAAGTTGGCCCAGGTTTGCTGTCTGAACTGGTGAGAAATCCTCATTGGCCTGAACTCTGGGAAACAGAAACTGCGGAACGACCTCTGGGTTTCCACAAGCCTGTTCATCTCATCCTTGGTATTTATTTAAGAAAAACGAAAGGCTCATCAAGAGACAACACCCAAGTGCACCCTGGTTCCTTAAGGCCTGGCGTATATTTTTAAACTTTAATAAACAATGTCTTAAGTGTATTTATTTAAATATGTGAAACTAGGCCATCTTCTCAGTTGAACATGTCCTGCCTAGAACATCTGACATATTTGGCCTGGGGCTGAGGCTGGGGTGGGGGCTGAGGGTGGGTGGTGGGGAGACCCATGTTCCTCTCCCATTGATTGGAGGTTGCCGATTCAGCTGGGTTAGGATCCCTGCACCTGCCTGGTGGTTCTGGAATGTGTGTGCTCCTCACTTCAGGTCATGGGTCGTTCCCTTGTGGTCACCACTCGATGTTCATGTGTTCGTTGGCCAGGAACCCAACACAGACTTATTTCTATTTGCAGGATGATGTTGAAATCCCCGCCGGGAACGGGTCTGCAGGTTACCACACACATTGTCCAGGTCCGCTGTCAGCGGGGCTCAGCTCACTGGCAGCGGGCTCATGTCTGGCTTTCTGTCTGAGCGTATTTTAAGACCCTGGCCGTGCTCTCCTTCGTCATGGAGAGGAGGGGACCCATGACAATGTGCGTGGCAGCCGGTGCCCTGGACAATGTGGGTAGTAACCTGCACACTGGACAGTGTGTGTGTGAGCTACAATCTACATTGGCATATTGGCATTTGTTCTGGCTGCTCCCCCCTCTCCCTGGTCATCCCTGCAAGCCCCTCCTCCCTTGCAGCCTGGCCCTTTGTGCAACCCTCTTTGAGGTCTCCACTCCCCCCCCCCCAGTCTCAGCTACGAGGCTGTCAGCAGGGCCCCTGAGCTTCCCACCCAGGGCGACAGTGAAGACATCTGGCCAACAGCACCGAGGGGCCGGGTTCCTGGTGCTGGGGTTTAAAATGTACACACAGCCAAGTACAGAACCGCCCCAGAGGGGCAGTGGTGGGCCCCTTCCTTGTGGTCTCTGCCCGGCAACACCTGCCCCTTGTCTGTCACCTGTTTGTCCAGCCGCGGGGCTCTGTGGGAGGTGCAGAGGACATGGTGTGGTGGGCCAGAGATGTCCCTTCAGAGTGGGGATAGGCAACTTGGGGGTCCTGACCATCCTACATGGGGCCTAGGGACAGCACACAGGGGGTCCTCAGGGGGCAGGTGGGGCGGGCTTGGCCTCCGTTGTTCAGGGCATGGAGGAGTTCAGGTGCCCAGCAGTGGACGCCCTGCGGCCCTGTGTGTCCTGCTCCTGTGCTGCATGGGGCTGGCTGTCACTGCCCTTTCCCAGGGCCAGGGGACCAGTTGCCAGACCATTCTTCGACAGTGCCTCTGGGCGGACCCAGACTGCTCACCTTGCGGACAGCACCTGTGCTTTTCATGCACAGGCCTGCACAAGCAGGGACTCTTCAACTGAGGCCGCAAACAGGCTTTTGCTCTGTCCTGTTCACGGCCACCCTGCGTGCATGCCGGCTGGGCCCACTCACCGGCTTCTCAATGACTGCCAGGCTTTCTCCTGAGCTGTCTCTGCTGAACCCGAACCTTCCACCTTTCAGGTATTGTTAGAGGAGCAAAGGGGCCCTGGTGATGTGCTAGTTATACGCTGGGCTGCTTACTGCAAGGTCAACAGTTCAAAACCACCAGCCGTTCTGCGGGAGAAAACAGGTCTCTCTACTCCTGTCAAGAGTTACAGTCTGGGAGCTTCCCAGGACAATTCTGCCCTTCCTATAGGGTTTCCATGAACCTATGGGGCTGCTATGCGCCTGTGGGGTTGCTGTGAGCCTGTGGCCTTGCTATGAGTTGGCATCAACTGGGTGGCGAGTTTGGATAAGTTTTCTGGTGAGGGTCCGACCAGGATCCAGAGAGGACAGTGACAAGCCGTAGTTCTCCTGAGGCCGCAGGCAGCATCTGGGGGTGGATGTTGTCACGGGGCCCACAGCTGCCATGGGTGACTTCAGAGCCTCACAGCCAGGGAATGGCTGCACTTGACATGTAAATACTTCTTTGCTCAAAGGTTTCCCCTGTTCCCCCTTTTCCCTTTGGAGGGTGCCTGTAACAAGCAGTTTCCTTTCTCAGTGGATCCGGGGGGATTGCCCCATCCACCCGCCTGCCCACAGAACGTGGGTGCCTCAGAGGTGTGCTTGGCCACGGCTCGCCCATCTCTAGGATGAAATGGAACCCTTAACCAGGGCTTCACGCGGAGATACTGTGGCAGCAAGCCCATAGGACGGCTTAAGAAGCAAAAGCCCTTCATGAAGGTGAAGGCACTCAGCATTGGGCTGCTAGCCGCACGGTCGGCAGTTCAAGCCCACCAGGAAAACAATGAGGCGTTCTCCTCTAGTGAAGACATGTAGCCTCAGGAACCCATCGGGGCTGGTCTGCTCTGTGCGACAAGGGGTGCTCAGGGCCAGAATCAGCTGGGTTGTGGTTTGTTGTTGTTGTTTTTTTTTACATTTTATTAGGGGCTCATACAACTCTTATCACAGTCCATACATATACATACATCAATTGTATAAAGCACATGTGTACAGTCTTTGCCCTAATCATTTTCTTTTTTTTCTCCTCTTTTCTTTTTTTACATTTTACTAGGGACTCATACAACTCTTATCACAATCCATACATACACATACATCAATTGTATAAAGCACATCCATACATTCCCTGCCCCAATCATTCTCAAAGCCTTTGCTCTCCACTTAAGCCCTTTGCATCAGGTCCTCTCCCCCCCCCTCCCCGCTCCCCCCTCCCTCATGTGCCCTTGGTAATTTATACATTGTTACTTTGTCTTATCTTGCCCTATCCGGAGTCTCCCTCCCCGCCTTCTCTGCCGTCCCTCTCCCAGGGAGGAGGTCACATGTGGATCCTTGTAATCAGTTCCCCCTTTCCAACCCACTCACCCTCCACTCTCCCAGCATCGTCCCTCACACCCTTGGTCCTGAAGGTATCATCCACCCTGGATTCCCTGTACCTCCAGCCCTCATATGTACCAGTGTACAACCTCTGCCCTATCCAGCCCTGCAAGGTAGAATTCGGATCATGGTAGTTGGGGGAGGAAGCATCCAGGATCTGGGGGAAAGCTGTGTTCTTCATGGGTACTACCTCGCACCCTAATTGACCCATCTCCTCTCCTAAACACCTCTATGAGGAGATCTCCATTGGCCGACACTTGGGCCTTGGGTCTCCACTCTGCACTTCCCCCTTCATCCAATATGGTATATATATATATACACACACACACATACATACATACATACACACATATATATACATATACACATATATCTTTTTTTTTTGCATGATGCCTTATACCTGGTCCCTCTGGCACCTCGTGATCGCACTGCCTGGTGTGCTTCTTCCATGTGGGCTTTGTTGCTTCTGAGCTAGATGGCCGCTTGTTCACCTTCAAGCCTTTAAGCCCAGGCACTATCTCTTTGGATAGCTGGGCACCATCAGCTTTCTTCACCACATTTGCTTATGCACCCATTTGTCTTCAGCGATCCTATCATGGAGGTGTGCAGCCAATGATATGATTTTTTGTTCTTTGTTTTTTAAGGCAAACCACCACATGTGAGCTGAGGTTGTGGATCTGTTTGGGTCTGAGGTGCACATTGCTACCAGCCTGGCTTTAAAGTTGTGCCAGTTTCTTCAGTGTGGCCCTGGCAGCCGATGCTGCATGCCAAGGGAGGGGTTGAATTGAGCTCTGCTCTGTGACCCATTGAGAAGCCCTGCCTAGGACCCTGCAGTGTCAGAAGCCTTTTCCCGGGTTCAGGCTACGTGATTTCATTTCAAACTGGTATCCCGAGAGCTGAAAGTCACATGCACAGGAACTGTGCATGCGCTCTCTGCTGCGTCATTGTTGCGCTCTGAATGACATTGGACACAAAAGCATGCAGCACTTGTTTACATGGTAACAAAACAGGCTGCTATGCAGCGGACACTGAGTGTCGCAGACCCATAGGTGGTGGCTTCTGCATCAGGGCAAACTTGGCCAGCATCCTCAACAGAGCACACTGGGGTACTGAACTGCGCCATGCGTGTGTGGGCACGCTCCGTTCTTGAGTCTTCCCTGTGTTCGGTGAGACAAATGACCCACAGGGTGCTCGGGTGAGACTCGGCGATGGCCAGAAGGGTGGTGGTGTGAGTCTGTCCAGAGGTGCTTTGTTTGAAGGTTCAAAGGCCCGGCAGAGGACTTCATGTGAGAAACGGCGTGGCATATGATTCTGCCCTGGTACCGACAGGTCCCCAGGAGCTGGGCCCACTTCCATAGGGAGCTTTCCTTTTTCTTAGGGTGCTTATGCTCTGAAGAAGGTTCAGAACCACTGCCAGGAGTCAATGCCAGCTCATAGCGACCCTACAGGACAGTGTAGAACTGCCTTTGTGGGTTTCCAAGACTGTGACTCTTGATTGGGAGTAGAAAGCTTCAGCATTCTCCCAATGAGCAGCTGGTGGTTTTGAACTGCTGATCTTGTGGTTAGCAGCCCACCAGTTCACCACTATGCCGCCAGCACCCTTTGGTACAGTCAGTTAGATTACATTTATAATTAATTGATTACTTCTAGATCACCATAGAAAAGAAAGAAAAACTCGCTGCCTCTGAGTTGTGGCCTGCTCAGAGAGGCTCTGTGGAGGGTAGAAGCAGCCCTGTGAGTTTCCTGTTGACTGGGATCCACAAGGTCAGTGGTTTGAAGCCACCAGCTGCTCTTCGGGAGAGAGGCATGGCCTGTAACACTTTCCTGGAACAGAGGCCTTGCCTCTCTCCCGAAGAGCAGCTGGTGGCTTCAAACCACTGACCTTGTGGGTGGGTCCCAGTCAACTGAGTCACCACTATGCCTCCAGGGATCCTCATAGAAAACAAAGGGCCCTTGAAATCTGCCTATTGCTCCCCAATACCTTGGCTCTGGGGTGGGGATGGGAAAAGGGTGTTTTGCTCACAGGGGCCATGCAGCAGCGTCCAAAGACATTTTCAGTCATCACATTTGGGAGGTAGGGTGTATGCCTGTCATCCGTGTGGACAGACCACAGAGCAGCTGTAAATGCAACAGTGCACAGGGCAGCCCCCAGTATGAGAACGGTGCACCCACACCTGAATAATATGTGTGTGTATGTGTGGGATTTGTGTGTGTGTGTGCGCGCGCGCGCGTGCGCATGTGTTGAGGTGGGGGGGCACCCTTTCAGTGCCAGTTGCACTTCCTGTTTTGTAATAAGCAGAAATGTCCACAGGCTGTGTGAGAACCATGCCCCTATGTTCAGTGAGACAGACAACCCACAGGGTGCTCGGGTGCTTGGGTGAGACTTGGTGACGGCCAAAAGGGTGGAGGGGTGAGTCCACCCAGAGGTGCTTTGTTAGAATGTCCAGAGGCTCAGAAGCGGACTCTGTGACCCCTTCCCATCTGGCCCACTGCATTCTGGCCTGCTCACTGGAAGTGCAAGCACTCTGTGTTGGTGTCCTGAGCTTTCTGGAAGTACACCGGAAGGGCAAGTGTTGGCCCAGCCCCCGTGCACCGCTGGTCTGTATACTGCCAGGAAGTGCCTGTGTTGGCTGGTGGTGGGCCCTGGATATGTACTGGTTGGACACCTGTGGTCAGGAGGGTGTGCACTGGACGTGTATGCAGGCTGGCCAGCGAGGCCAGTTGGATGCTGAGCTGTTTCAGCCATAGTTCGTTTTGCAGACCACTCCACTCCCAGATGTTCCACATCTGAGCCCTCTGAAGGCCCGTGTGCCTTAGAAGCCTGGCAAAGGTGAACACCCGGTTTGGGTCCGTCCTGAACGCTTCCGAAAATGTCGGCATAAGAACAGTGCTATGACAGCCAAAGACACACCTTTCTCCTTAAACTGTGTTTGAGCGCATCTTTGCTTGTAGGGCCCATTTTGTAAAGGAGGTGGGTGTTTGCTTCCCGCACCATCAATTTCATCTCTGATAGTTGAAGCGCCTAATCGGCGCTCTCCTCCCTGGGATTTGCCTTCACCCTGCTCCTGGTTCTAAAACCTGATTACCTGAAATGGCCACCCAGAGGAGAGACTTCATGGCCCACCCAGCATGCCTTTTCTTCCAGTGCATGGGGGGGGGGTGTCTTTCTACTGAGACGTAAGTGGACGGTCACGTGAAGATAGAGGCAGAGGGAGTCATGGTGTGACCACAAGCCCAGGAGTGCCCTGCAGCCAGAGGAGACAGGAAATATGGTCCTCCAGGGGCCTCAGCCCCCAGAGCCCTCAGAAAGTGCACGGGCCTGCAGACCCCCCCCCCCAGCTGGCTGTGGGGGAGCCTCTGGCTTAGGCCCCCTCCCCAGTGTGTCCTGCTCTGTTGGGCAGAGAGAAGGAATGGTGTGCCCTCAGGTTGTCGCCAGCCACCTAAAGATCTCTTCGTGGAGAGCCATCCACATTCCCCTAAGAAGCAGGAAACCTTTCCTGTCATCTGCACGTCCCCCTATGGTGGTGCTGGTTTTGCGGACAGTTTGCTGCTGGTTTTGCTACACTCTTGAGCAGGCCCCAGACGGGACGCAGAATCAGACGGACACTCTGGAAGGCCTCGGCTCTTCCAAGCAGGGGGGTTCAGCAGTGGCCGGTGTGAGGACGTGTTGGCGGGGCTGTGTGAAACCGTGACCCTGAGATGCCCGCCTACCTGGCGCAGGCCTCTAGTGGTAAACAGGAGGTCACCTGAGGGCCATCCCTCAGAGTCTGGCCCCTGGGGACAGGCGGGGCCCCTGGAGCAGCCAGAGCTTCCGGGAGTGAGGCTTCTTTTTGTAATGAGAGCCCGGAAGCAGATCCACCGGCATCAGCATCATTGGAGCCCTCGGGCTGAGTCTGTTTGTCTGGGGAGTCAGTTTGTCAGATGCATAAGCAGGCGGCCTTCTTGGGAGGAAATACCTAGATGCAGCCCTTGAGGTAACAAACTGCGTTCAAACCCCCATGGGGAGGGGAGTCAGGGGGGGATCCTTCTGGGTTAGCGTGCTTTTCTGAGGGGTTGCAGACTGTGTAACGTCCTCACGCCTCTTTATATCAAGAACTTGCTAGAGGGCTTGAGACGTCTCTCGAAACTACCTTATACCCCTCTGTTTCATTGAAAACACCTCTCCCATTTGATCCAGGAGCGTGTAGCTGAGGAGAGCATGTCGTTCTTTGGGGAGGGGGGTGCGGGGAGGGACTGGGGGTGTGGGTGGGGAGCAGTCAGCCTGATTTCTAAGGCTGCACCAATCAGGGAGGGACGTGACTGGCACAGCAGATTTCCAAAACAAGCCAACCCTTCTGTGAAGGCGACTGTGGAATGCCTGCGCCTGTGCCACCTCATTGGTCGTTTCTTGTGCGGTGTATGGATTGTTGTAAGCGCTGTAATAGCCCCCACTAAAATGACTTTTAAAAAAAGTTAGGATCAGGTGTGGGCGCTGTGGATTGCTCTTGAGGGCTCATCTACCCCAAATGCTAGCCTCCTGCTGGCCTTGACTTGTAGACACAGCATAGCTCTGTTTCTGTGGCCACCTGCCCTCCAGTGACCCCTTCCTTCTGTGCCTGTCAAGTCTGTCTCTCTGTTTATCTTCAGTCCGTTTGGACTGGGCCACATGCTCCCCAACCTTGCTCCAGGTCATGACGTAAACTATGCCTTCGAGGGCCCCTTTTTCCAGGACTGAAGTCTGCCCTGGACGACAGAGGCCCACCGCATGGCCAGTTCCACAGGAGGAGTTTGTGGAACTCCAGAGTTATGAAGCATTAGAATGAACCTCCCTGCCCTCGAGTTGATTCATAGCGACCCTGGAGGATGGGGTAGAACCACCCTATGAGGGTCTGGGGCTGCAACTCTTTCCAGGAGTAGAAAGCCTGCTCTTTCTTCCTCAGAGCAGCTGGTGGTTTTGAACGTCTGACCTTGCTGTCTGCTGCCTGGTGCTTCACCCCCACACCACCAGGCCTTGTAACTGAGAGCTGAGCCGTTCCTTGCTTTCAGCTAGTTTGACATCGACTGGTAAGTCCCACAGGCTGGAGTAGACTGGGCCGGTTGCCCTTTTGGGTTCTGCTGACCAGTTCAGGAGGCCCAGGCCTGCATGAGGTGAAGGGGCACACAGTGGGGCTTCAGGAGCCTATGGGCAGCCAGCATCAGGCCCTGGACGGGGGACCCACCTTGGGTAGGTCAGGGAGTCCGTTAAGATCCATGTAATTTTAGAAGCTGCAAATATCACCCATCAATATTTAATGTTCTGTTTATAGACTTTCAGCCTCTTAAAAATGCAAGGCTCGTCTGGGAGGAGGCTGGCCAGTAAAGTCCTAAACCCAAAGCAAACCCACTCACCTGGACCCTGTGGGACAGGGTAGAACTGCTCTGTGGCTCTGTATGGGAGGAGAAAGCCCAGTCTGTCTCACAGGACGGCTGGTGGATTCAAACTGCTGACCTAGAAGGGAGCAGCCAGCATGTAGCCAGTGGGCCACTGGGGCTCTTGGATGGAAATCGCTTCCCCTCCATACCCCAGGGAGTTGGGGCAAACCCGCCAACCTCCCTAGCGCTCCCCAGGTGACGCATCAGCAGCACTTACCTCAAGGCCTCCTCGCACTGCACCGTGCTCTCCTGATAATGGAAACTGTGCGGGTAACCTTTGTATCACAAACTCGGTGTAAAGAGAAAATAGATACCTGCGAGCCATGGGAAGTCCCCACCTGCGCCTGGGCTCCCCTTGTGCATGTGTGTGAATTTCAGCTTACCAGGCTGTGTGGTGGTGGTGGTGTGTGTGCTGTTGTGTGCCAAGGAGAGCACTTCAGCCTTCTGGGGGACCCTGTGTGACAGAGAGCCACCCCTCCCTGCGGTCTCCTGGCCAGCACCCTTGCCCAAGAGGATAGAGGGTTGCCAGGTCTTTGTACCTGGAGTCCCAGCACTGCCCTGTGGTGGGCAGCACAGCACAAGCCACGGGCCTGCAGACACTGGGGTGGGTGCCCGTGGCTCACCCCCTCAGGTACCTAGGCCTAGTATTTACACAGTGGACTGCCAACCACTAGGCTAGCAGTCAAAAACCACCAGCTGCTCTGCGGACAGAAGACAAGGCCTTCTCCTCCCAGGACGAGTGACAGTCCCGGGAAACCCACAGGGGCAGTTCTACCCTCTGCACAGGGTCACGATGAGGCAGAATTGACTCGATGGCAGGGAGCAGGTATTGTTTCTCTCTCTCTCTCTCTCTCTCTCTCTCTCTCTCTCTCTCTCTCTCTCTCTCCCCCCTTGCTGGATGGCAGGGAGCTGGTGTTTCTCTCTCTCTCTCTCTCTCTCGATGGCAGGGAGCTGGTGTTTCTCTCTCTCTCTCTCTCTCACACACACACACCTTGCTGGATAGCAATGAGCTGGTGTTTTTCACACATACACACACACATATACACACCTTGCTGGATAGCAGGGAGCTGGTGCGGTTTCACGCGCACACACCCCCGCCTTATAGTAGTAGGCAGCTTCCCACGTGGCTGTGCAGGGTAGGCGTTTGATAAGGTGGCACCAGTTGTGGAAAAAATGTTTATGCATCTTACCCATCAAGTGCACATAAGGAAATATATTTCAGACGCAGTGTCAGCGGTGTAAATTGCTTCCAGTTTGGGCTGTAGGATGGGCTGCTAAGAATAGACTTGTGGGTCTCTGGAGACTGATTACCAACCTGCTTTCCTGACGGTGTGTACCATCTGTATGGGGGCTGCAGGAGGTACATTCTCTCTAACAGCTTGGAGACGTTCCGTGGTGAACAGAGCCCACAGAGCAACCGTTGGGTTGTGTCTTCCACCATTTGTCTTTCAGTTTAAAGGGCTGTAGCTCAGGGCAGGAGCCCTGGTGGCATTGAGGTGAGGTATTGGCTGCGATCTGCAAGGTTGGCAGTTCTAAACCACCACCAGTTCTGAGGGAGAAGCATGGACTTTCTACTCCCGTAAAGAGTTACAGTCTCTGCAATTGGACATACCCTCATAGAAGGGTCATAAGAAAGGGACAAATCAGCCAGGGTGCAGTATAGCATTGATGGAACACACAACATTCCTCCAGTTCCCCCCCATCCCCCGCTCCCACTATCATGACCCCAGTTCTACCTTATAAATCTGGTTAGACCAGAGCACGTACACTGGTTCAGATATGAGTTCTTGACACATGGAATCCAGGACAGGTAAACCCTCAGGAACAGTAATGGGAAGAGTGCTACCAGGAAGGTAGGGGGAGGGTGGGGGCGAAAGAGGGAGAAAGGGGGAACTGGTTACAATGATCAACATATAATCACCACCACCCCTCCCCCAGGAGACAAACAACAGAAACGTGGGTGAAGGGAGACAGCAGGTGTCAGATATGAAAATAATAATAATTTATAATTTATTAGGGGTCCACAGGAAGGAGGGAAAAAAGAGGAGCCATTACAAGGGATCAAGTAGAAAGACAATGTTTTGGAAATGATGGCCACCAACATATGTACAAGTGTGCTTGACACAATTGATGTCTATGGATTGTCTTGGAAACTGAGAAGGGCAGTTCTACACTGTGCAGGAAGGGGGGACTGGGCTCAGAACTCTTTGGAGGTTTTCCCACCCCACAGAAAGGGTGAGGGGCTCCCGGGGTTTGCCTAACAGCAGTATCCGAGCTATACTTTAAACTGTCCCTCCCTGCCCCTGTGCTCTGAGAGGCCTCTGGAGAGGGCCAGCTTGGACCTGCTTACTCAGCCACCACCTTGCTCAGCAGTGCAGATTCTGAGAGGACTGCAGTTGAATCACTTCGAACCTTCTGCCAGTAAGGTGCATCTCTTGGGTCTAAGAAGGGGCATGAAGGCCAGAACCTGCCACGCGCGACCCGGTGAGCCGGCTGTAGGGACGTGGCGTGACTCTGAGCAACATGAGCCAGGCACAGGAGGATCCAGGTCATAGCAACCACTCCACTGGGTTGGAACAAGTGTGAATCCTCTGGGGGGCTGGCACTCCCTTTTCCATACGAGATCCCTGCTTATCACGCCTGGACTGGCCCCTGCCTCCTGCCTGCATATCAGATGCTGTCCTTCTGGGCTCACTCAGCTGCCTGTGCCCAGGAGCCTGCATCCCTCCAGGCCTGCCAGTGTCTAGGAGCCCTGGGACACAGTGGGTATGTGTTGGGCTACAAAGTCAGCAGTTCGAAACCACCACAGGCTCCAAGAGAGAACAGTGAGGCTATTGGTTCCCATAGACACAGCCTTGGAAACCCACAAGAGCAGTCCTACTCTGCCCTGGCGGGTCACTGTGAGTCGGAATGGACTTGATGGCAGTGAGTTTGGCCCATTGTCTGGCTGGACGTGGTGTGTAAGCATGGCAGCAGGTCCAGGTGGAAAGGACGCCCTAAAGTGGCCTTCCTCTCTGCGGTTCTTCCACGTTCCATCTGTGAGAATGAAGGCACAAAGTGATTCCAGGGCACCAGCGCTGGGCAGGGCAGTGGGAGGGTTGACAGTTTGATCATTGTCATGGCTGTCATTGTGTCTCCCAAAGACATGTCAGCTTGGCTGGGTCATGGACTCCCATAGTCTGACAGTTCCGCCCTGGTGTCATATGACAATTCTGATATGCCACTTGGCAGTTCTGACATGATGTCCACTGGCCGCTCTGATGTGATGCCACTTGGCAGTTCCAGTGTGATGCCATTGAGCAGTTCTGGTATGATATCATGTGGCAGTTCTTGCATAGTGGCAGTTGGCCCTGATGTCATTGGGCATTTTGGTAACGGTATCTTGAACCTCACTTTGTGGTTTGCTGTGCTGTAATGGGAATCAGGTGAGCTGCCCCCTCACTCAGGTGGCAACCTTGTTCTGAAGTGAGGGGAGTTTCTCCGGGCTGCTGCCTGCAGCACCTTTTTCTCTTTCATGCTGAGAGCGTGCCCCCAGCCTGAGAACAAGGGGGATCGCTGTGAGTGCTGTGCACACGTCTCAGGCTGGGCTCGGCCCTTTCCAGAGAAAAATAAAAGAAGCAATAGGACACTGTATGTATCTCCATGCCTCTGCTTGTGGGAGAACTCGGTACAAATGCGGATGTGTCCATCAGAGCGTGTGTGACGTGCTTCTCCCCCAGACGAAAACCCCTGATGTCGATTTGATGTTGGCTCACAGCGACCCTGGAGGGCAGGGTACAACTGCCCCCGTGGGTTTCCCAGACTATCCCTCTGTACAGCTGTAGGAAACGTTCTATCTCTCTCTCTCTCTCTCTCTCTCTCTCTCTCTCTCTCTCTCTCTCTCTCTCTCTCTCTCTCTCTCTCAGAGACTGTTGGTTTCTAACTGCTGGTCTTTAGGGTGTGTTATGTCATAGAATGCAGTAATAATAATGAAGTGTTGTATATGCAAACTTTAAAATGTTGTTATTCTAGCCCCTTTGAATTTCTTTATATCCTTTTGAATCATGTCTTTCGGAAGCTAAATTTCTTTTAAATTCCAGTTATTCCCCCCCCCCATTTGCTTTTGAGCACCCTGCAAAGCACGGCTTCCTGCTGTGTGCTGCCACATGGCTGACAGGGAAACACTCACCTCCGAGGGTGCCCTTGCTTGGAGAACAGTGCGTGCCAGAAAGAAGAGGATTCTTGGTGGGGATGGCACACAGGATGCTTTCCCCACGTGGGGTGTGGTGGGGGCACTCTTCCTTGCAGTTGTGGGGAAGGCTGAGTGCAGGCTTGGAGAGAATTGGGTTCGAGGGTGAGCAGCTCCTGATGGTGTTTTAATCATGTGTCCTACTCAGTGAAGAAAACCAAGACTATGTTGCCCGAAAGCGTTGGCTGTTGGGTGTGTATGCAAATGCGGGGCTTTCCCCGCCATCCAGTGGGATTTTGTCTCCCTGAGTGAGTTTGAGAAGCTGTCCTGCTTCTCTCCCTCGGTGTGGGTCTGCACGCACCTGTGAGCCTGTGGTTTGGGGAGAGCCAGGGTGCAGGCGATAGTGTTACAATGTGGCAGTATGGCCCAGGGCTGGTTTGTAGAAGAAGCAGGTAGCCTGCCCTTTCTTCCTACATACCAACAGTAAAACAATGTCTTGGCCTGCTTCAGAAGTGCCCCACCCCCCTGCCCCCCGCCACCAAGTTCAACAGGCCAAGGTCCACACCCAGCCTCAGCAGTCCTGTCCCTCCCGTAGGTCTTCCCTGGGGCACCTCGTCCCATGGCTGCAGACAGGCCTCATCTGTGCTTGTGATTTCCCAGCGAAGGCTGACCGGACGTCATTAGATCCCCAAGCAGCCCAGCTTGGCTAGGATGCAGTGTGATGAATTCAGTGCTGGAAACCGGAGGGGAACAGGGGAAGAAGCCCAGCGTGTACTTAGCTGGCACTGGTGGTGGATTGGAAGCCGGAGGACCTGGGCAGCGAGGGGAGCTTATAGGATTCTGAAGGTGGACGTGCTGAAATGCGCTCACTGCAATGGTGCTGGGGTTACTTTGTTGGCAGCTGCAACCAGGACCCGCAGGCACTTATGCTGGGTCAGACCACCCAGGTGCAGAGTCAGGTGTCTGCAGGCAGGGCCATACTTTCTCCAGACGGACAGACAGACGGATGCTCTGCAGGAGGCGCCTTCCCAGGCTTGGGGCAGCTTCTGCTGCTTCAGGAATTCCTGGGCTTGGAGTAGCGTTGCTTCGCTCTCTGCTGTCCTCACCGTGTGGCTGCCTTCCCTGTGTCTCTGTAGCCAGACTTCCTTCTTCTCTGGGGCCGTGGCCACTTTCCCTCTGAGTCTTGGCTTGTCTCCCTCGAAATCCTTCACTAAGATTAACGCGTTCCAGGACGTGAGTGTTGGGCACATATTTTTTTGGTGGGGGGTGGAGAGCCTTGGGAAATGCTAGCTGTGGTCATTACATAATCTGTTGTCAACTCGATACTCTTGAGAGTGAAGGGGTGGAGCATAACCTGTCAGTCAGGTGGCAGCTTGATGACCTCGTGTGGAGGTGCAACAGAGATAAATAGCTCACTGGAGGTGGGACCCACACTCCCTGCGAGACACATTTGCCCTGCGCCAGAGGAGCCACATGGAGACCCCTGCCAGCGCTCAGATGCTTCCAATACCACTGGATCCACAAGACTTTCCACCCACTGGCCTGGGATCTTCCGACAATCTGTGTCATTGCATGTGTTTAGTGAGGCTGAAGAGGAATTTATAGATTGCTATCGGACATATGGGCTAATAGCAGACTTAAGGACTTGATCTGGATTGGGCTGGGGTGTTTTCTTAATGTACAGTTAACCTTGTATATAAGGCTCTGTCTTACACACGTGAGTCTCCCTGGATTTGCTTCTGTAGTCAATTTCCTACCAGTGTGAATATGCACGTAATTTGGGGGGCACTGCCAGAGCCGGAACAGCAGGAAAGCGTACATCCCAGTAAGAACTCTGACAGCAGAACAGGCAAAGTTCCCAAGGGCACAGGGTTTTCAGCCTCGGCACGGCTGGATTCTCTGCCAGCTCCTTCCTTGTGTCTGGGACATCCTGCCCATCCCGCCCATGCCCGTTCTCTGGCTTCTCGATAATGGTAAGATACCCTCACTGTTGTAACAGCACAGCGTGTCCCCTGCCTCTCGGGGGCCGAATTCCCTATCCGGCTCCTCTGGAATGGAGAGGTTCAGCACGCATAGGTTGGTCAGGGCTGTCCCTGTCGCCTTTGGACGTGGGAGTCGGGCGACATCCCAACCCTGGCGAGGACGGACAGACAGACAGACAGACAGGTGCCCGAGAAGACGCGGACGCAGCACGTTGTTCTGGGGAGTCAGAGCAGCTGGACTTCTTCCTGCAGACCTGAGCAGGACACGCCGTCCCCTGAGTGGGAGGCGAGAAACGACAGGGTGTGTAACAGTGGGGTCAGCGTTCGAGGCTTAAATTCCCTCCTCTCGGGGGTGGCTCAGTTCACACAGAGCTGCGCTCAGAGGGAAAGGGAAGATGGCTCGCTGCACTGTGAAGTTTCACCGGCACGCCGTGTCGGCGATGCTGTGGAAAGCGTGTGTGTTTCAGAATTAGGTCCCCGCTCGCCGTCCTTTCCTAACTGTCTGCAGATGGTGATTTCCCCTAAGTGCTGACTGCGGACCCAAGCAAGACAAAACCCTTGTACAACGTCAGTCTTCCTTTCTCCATTTGCCGTGGTGTTACCTCTAGGTCCGGTTGTGAGCGTTGTGGTCTTCGTTGCCTTGAGCCGTGACCCAGGCTGAAGGCTGCGATCCTTGACCGGTACCAGCAAGTGCTCCCCGTCCTCCTCATGCCCAGCCAGCAAGGAAGGTTGTGTCAGGTGCACATTGCAGGGTGTTTGCGAGCCTCCTTCGGTGCTGAGGCTGCATTCTTGGCCACCCCAGTTCCCTGACGATGTGCCCGGCACGCAGATGGACTAAGTATGGTGAGGAGATGCGAGCTTGGCCCACGCTGCCCCAGATTTGAAACCATGCAGCAAGGAGCCACACAGCGGGCAGTTCCGGCACAGGCAAGGCGACACAAGCAGACATCTTTCTGCCATTCCCTGCTTTCAGCCAAGACCCCTCTGACATCCACAAAGACATCCCTTGTTCCACGTCCTCTTGTGAACCCGGCTTGAATATTTTGTCAGCTTTGTGACATTTTTTCCCCAATGTAATCTTTAGAAAAATTTCATTTGCATATGATATTACTTTGTGTCTCCAAGTTGAATCAACTGTCCTTGGAATGGGCACAGATGTGGATCGCTGTCTGTCGGCTGGCCGAGGAACTGTCTTCCTAAGTTCTTGGCATAGAGTTCTTTTTGGTGGCTCTCCATATTTCATCGCTTTGCCCCAAAAATGCAGCCTGAGGCTTGATTTTCACCGCCCCCCCCAAACGTGTCTTTCCTACACACTTCATTCTCACACCTACTTTCTCTTGCTAGCGGGCGGTGGTGGAGGGGTGGTCTTCTCTCAGCACTTTTACGCTATTCCTTTGGTCAGTCCTGGGCCATCTCCATCCGTAAGGCATTCGACCTGGTGTCCGTTTCACACAGCAGAGGAACAGCAGTGCTCTGTGCTCCAGTAGAGGGCGACGGCTTGGACTCTAGCCCAGTGGTTCTCAACCTTCCTCATGCCGCGGCCCTTTAATACAGTTCCTCCTGTTGTGGTGACCCCCACCAAACCATAATTTTTTTTCATTGCTACCTCATAACTGTCATTTTGCCATTCTTATGAATTGGGCAATCCCTGTGAAAGGGTCGGGGGTCGAACGACCTACAGGTTGAGAACCGTGGCGTTTAGCCAGTCAGTCTGTGGGAACTACAGCCCATCTGATAGCACGGAGATTGGCAGCCCTGCAAACACATGCTCCGCAGCAGCAGGGCTCCCTTCTACCTGCAGGGGTGCTGTGAGCTGGAACCATGCGGAGCAGCCTTTCTCCGTGGCGCACACGGAGGGGTCACCCTAGGCTGGGGTCAGCGCACACCTGTGACAGGGACAGCTGGCTGTGGCAGCCGCCTTGGTGAAGTCCGGAGAGAGCTGTGGGAGACGACGCATGTGTGCCTGCCCTAGCTGGGGAAGCGAGGGGCCTTTCCTCCGCAGCGCTGCAGGGTGAGTTCCAGTCTCCAGAGGCCTTTCCTTCTCTGTTGTCAGTGCTGCCGAGTCGGCATTGAGAACTGCTGGGCCTGCGCCGTCGTACACCCGGCTGTATTGGGCCTGGTTCTGTTTCGTCCATACACCCCTGCTGTGTTGGGTCCAATCCCGCTCCGTCTGTATACCCCCGTTGTTGGGTCCCGTTGTTGCAGCCCCTCTATGGGTGCATCTTAGGGAAGCTGTTCTTGCTCAGACGATGGGGAACACGTACTCCTGTGGTGGGGGCAGAACTCAGGAACATTGGCATGGCGGGTAGGTCATTTCACCAGGGTTTGTAAACCCCACTCAGGAATATGCAGCTTTTCATTCCACCTGATGAGTCAGGATCTAGTTAGGTAGCTGTGACCACACATGCCGTGCACCATGGTCTCACAGGAGACACGTGGATTTAACCTGGGAGGGACCAGGGACCATGACTGGGTGGCAGCAAGCTTCTGGAGCTCTGCCAGAGGTCCTGTCCCCTTGTTCTTATTTCTCTGAAATAAGAGCTGGCTCTCAGTGTGGAATCCACTCCATCTTTAAAGGATTGCTGACCAACCAGGCCCATGCTGTGCAGGGGTTAAGGATTTGAACTGCTGTCTCATTGGCCATCGATCAGGGAGGGCCATCTGGGTACAGCAGGATGAAACCCTGCCCCACCCTGCCCATGATAGATGATAGGTCCAGATCCGAAGTGCTCCATCAGGTCTTGTCTCACCTGATTCGGGCATGGCTAGGCCTTTCTTCCTGGTCTCTGAGTCTGAAATCTCTGCTAGAGGGTTGCATGTCCCATTAACCTTCCAGCCTCCACTGACAGGTGGGGTCCACTGGCCGATGAGAGGACCGTGCTCTTGCACATGAACAAAGAGGGCCCTGCCCCAAGTCACGGTGCACCAGTTGCACCCTTTTGGTTGGGTGACAACATTCAGTTCAGCGTCCCTGGCACTGCAGGCTGTCTTCAAACACACCTGAGGAAACGCAGGTGTGTGCCCTGTGCGGGGTGTCACCGCCGACGCGTTTTTATTCAGCCTGCTGAGCGGAAGGTCGGCCTGGACGCAGGCGCGCCTCGCTGTACATGACGTGCCTAAGTCAACCATTAACCAGAAACCTCGAGTCACTACTTACTTGCCAAGTGTCAGCATTTTGAGAGGGAGGGATAGAGATGAAAGCCTGGCTTTGGTGAAAAGCACTTTGCAGTGCACACAAGTGCTTTGGGAAGATGTACAATTTCTTGTCCCCCCCCCTTCTTTATCACCAGTAGTTCTGTTCTGGTTCTAATAGTGGGGCCCAAGCACTGGCCAGTTATTGGCTCGGGCTGTCCGAGTCTGATATCTGTTCATGGTGCTTGCAGAAGGTGTCCTGGTGCCCAGTGCTTCTGCGCTGGGCTGTGATCTTCAAGGTCAGCAGTTTGAAACCACCAGCTGCTCCGGGGAACAAAGCTAGGACTTACTTTATGCTCTTGTGAAGAGGGACCATCTTGGACCCCCATAGGGCACTTCTCCCTGTCCCGTAGGGTCGCTGACAGTTGGTATTGCCCAATGGCACCTAGTTCAGTTTTGGCTTTTGGTTATCAGCAGTACATGGATGCTCTGTCTAGCATGCTTTTGTCCATCCAGCATGGTCTTACCCTTTCTCGGAATTTTCAGTGCAACATGCACGCGTGCACACACGCACGGCATACACAACCTACCACTCGGCGCGCAGAGAAAAGGCATTGCTGCCTTTCAGGGCTGTAGTCTGTGACTTTCCACTGTGTAAGAGCAGAAACTCGGGCATGGGTTTTGAGGTTTCTGCTCAAACTGCATTCAACACAGCTGTCTGCATGTAACACAGCTCTCTGTATGTATGTAACATAGCTGCTTGTATGTACTGTCCGTATGTATGTAACAGAGCTCTCTGGATATAACAGCTGTCTACATGTTACAGAGCTGTCTGCATGTAACAGAGCTCTCTGTATGTAACAGAGCTGTCTGTATGTAATAGAGCTGTCTGTGTGTATGTAACCGAGCTATCTGTAACAGACCTGTCTGCATGTAACAGAGCTGTCAGTATGTAATAGAGCTGTCTGTGTGTATGTAACAGAACTGTCTGTAACAGACCTGTCTACATGTAACAGAGCTGTCTGCATGTAACTGAACTCTCTGTATGCAACACAGCTATCTGCATGTAACAGAGCTGTCTGTCTGTATGTACCAGAGCTGTCTCCATGTAACAGAGCTGTCTGTATGTATGTAAAAGAGCTGTCTGTCTGTATGTAATAGAGCTGTCTGTGTGTATGTAACAGACCTGTGCATGTAACAGAGCTGTCTGTCTGTCTATAACAGAGCTGTCTCAGTGTGTGTAACAGAGCTGCCTTTCTGTAACGGAGCTGTCTGCGTGTTCAATCTACACAGAGTTATTACACATGTGACTGCTGTCACTGGCAGACCATTGGTTCGGGGATTACTGTTCATATGGGACATCTGTGCAAAGTCTGACACTGGATGATGGTATTTACCAATGTCATCTTAAGGCTGTCCCCACCCCCACCCCTTGTAGTAATTTACTGCCTAATCCCCAGAACAGCAACTGGCTTTGAGTGTGGAGTGTTTCCCGAGTCCTTTTCCTCTGCAGAGGTTGTGTTTCTGCTTTAGAAATGATGTGCTTTCTCATTGATCAGGACTCACAATCTCCCCCGCCCTTCAGTTCTGTCAGCAGAGCTGTGGGTGAGCTTTGGTTCCATCCCAGTACTATTCTCTCTTCTCTATCCCTGTGGGTTTTTAAAAAATCCATTCTACAGTGAAACGCAGGGGCTTGGCTCTGGAAACCCGTTTATTCTCCTTTTCCAGCAGCCCCATGAGAATATGAGCTGGGGTCTTCTCTGCACACCTCATTGGGTTCACACATGCTCACACATGGGGAGACCTCCCACCACCTCGCGTCTGGCCTGTGAGTCACAGTCTGCCAACTGAGGAAGGCTCAGGGAGGCACTGGGGAGAGGGGAGGGGGCCTTTTTTGTTTCTGTTTGTAGTTGAGAGTGCATGGCGCAGGCCCTCTGGGAAGTGTGGGGTTCAGTGGAATGGAAGGTAAATGTTGCACACCAACTGCTGCTGGTGTCCCAGTGGTTACACATTGGTCCGCAGTTCAAAACCACCAGCTGCTCCTCAGGAGAAAGATGAGGCTTTGGGCTCCTGTAAAGAGTCACAGTCTCAGAACCCCACAGGGTGGGCAGTTCCACCCTGTCCTGGGGGGTCGCTCTGTGTTGGCATGAACTAGATGGCAGTGAGTTTGGTTTATGGGGGAGAACAAGCAGATCAACCTCAGCCAGAGTGCTTCTTGGAGGCAAGCCTGCCTAAGCTTCCTCTCACACATTCTGGGCATGTCATCAGGAGAGACAGACCCGTCCTTGGATGTGTGAATCTGGGTAGACTAGAGAAACAAATCCAGAGACACTCATCTGTGTATAAGAAAGAGCTTTATAGACAAGAGTAAATGAATATTGAGAAAACAGCCCAGTCCAGATCAAGTTCATAAGTCCAACATTAGCCCATATGCCCAGTACCAGTCCATAACCCCCTCGTTAGACTCACGAAACACATGCAATGATGCCAAGTGCAGGAAAATCACAGGTGGGAAGTCTTGTGGATCCAGTGGCATTGTAAGCATCACAGTGCTGGCACATGGCTCCTTCAGCTCCAGGGCTCTGGCTGCCATCAGCTTGTCTCCGTGTGGCTTGTCAACAAGAATATCTCGCAGGGATTGAGTGTGTGTCCCGCCTCCAGCGGGCTATTTATTTCCTTAGAGCCTCCAAATGAGGTCATGAAGCTGCAACCTGATTGACAGGCTAAACTCCACTCCTTCCCTCTTACTACTCAAATTGACACCAGATGATGTCACCACCACATTGGAGAAGGACTTTGTGCTTGGTAAAGTAGCTGGGCAGCGGGAGAGAGGAAGGCCCTCAGGGAGATGGATAGACACCGTGCCTACAGGCAGGGGCTCAGATATAACGATCGTTTGGGTGGCGCTCAGTGCCCCTTAGCAACAAGAAAACAACAACCCCAAAACATCGCTCATATACAAGGGTGTCTTAGTGTGTTTTTACCATTTGAAAAACAACTTTTAATCATCTAAACCTAGACCCTTCCAGAAGCAGTGCAAACAGAGCCCCAGTGAAGCGGGGGATGTGAGGGCGTGCCTGTTGCTGCTGCTCCTGCTTCTGCTGCTGCTGCTGCTGCCTCTGCTGCCGGGTACCGTTGAGCCAGTTCCGACTCCCAGGGGAACACTGCACACAGTGCAGTACTGCTGATTGGAACAATGAGCTGTGTTAGGCTGGTTTTTGGGGGAAGTGCCCGAGCCAGAAAGACTGGACAGCTGCTGTCAGTGTTTAGGAGCAAGGTGACAAATGGGTCCCTGTCATTGTGGATGCTGTGGCTTTGGGAACCTTGGCTCACACAGTGGGACAGCGTCTGGGAGCTCCGCACAGGAGGTCACTCGTCAGCAGAGGATCTGTGCTGACAGATGTGCTGTCATTTTGGCTGACATGTTTTGTTCCATCCCGCGGATGGCAGTGGCCTGGGTGCCCCAGCATATACCCACTTCCTCCCCTGCTCCCCCTTTCCTCCACCTTCCTCCCTCACCATTTGACCTTTGCCCTCAGGCCAGCGCTGCCCCATGGTCTGAGACTGCCTGGCAGATGGTAGGTTTGGCTGCATGTCTTGGAAGTGGTTTGGGGTATCCTCGCTCGAGAGAGCAGTAAACCCTGAGCTCCTGTCAATTTCACCTGTTTGGAGGCGGTTCCTTTCAGAGTTCCCACGTCTGTCCATCCATCCATCCACTGTGAGGCCCGGCCAGCTGTTTCCACTTCCCTTCTCTCTACTCCGCACACCAAGCCACCCTCACCCTGATGCCTACTGGGGCGGGGGCAGGAAGCAGGGAGGCGGTGATGGGGGCGGGGCCTGGGCTGAGAGAGACATAAGGCCCTCCAACTCAACGGGGGGGCGTGTGCCCAAGACAAAGAACAGGAGGGTGAGAGGGGAAGACCTCACCGAAACACACCCGTCTCCCTGTTTCTCACCAGGACGCTGCTCTGCGCCTGCGGGATCCCGTGCTGGAGAATTCTCGGGGCCCAGGAGTACCCATGACGTCCCCGTAAAGGTAAGGCCTCACCTGGAGTCCCCTTGCATAGCACACCTTCGTCCGACCAGACCCCCAGCGCTTTTGCAGGAAGCTCACCGGCTGTCTCAGGAAGAGGCTACAGCTCGCACCCCTGGCTGAATGGAGATGCAGTGGATGGGCTAGCGCAGCCCTGGTGGCCTGGTGGTTATGCATTGGACTGCCAACCACAGGGTCGGCAGTTCCAAACACCAGTCGCTCTGCAGGAGAAAGACAGGGCAGGGCTTTCCACTCCCATAGGGAATGACAGTCTTGGAAACCCACGGGGGCAGTTCTACCCTGTTCTGTGGGGTTGCTGCGAGTCGGCATCAACTCGACGGCAGTGAGAGAGGGCAGGTGTGGAGATCCCGGTGCTGAGGAGGGGAACCTGGCCGTCTTCTCCCGTGAACGGTGACAGCCTGGCAGCCCCATGGGGCAGTTGGACACTGCCCTGCAGAGTCACCGTGAGTCGAAATCAGCTCCACGGTGGCAGGTTGGGTTCCTTCCTGGTGGCTGTGCCCTCACCTCTGAATTAGGAGACTGGCTTTTACCAGCCTCTGAAGGATCGGGACCCTGGACACCCTGTTGGTCGCCTCTCTGGGCCTCACCGAAAAGCAAAATCCGCAGTCTCAGTGTCTCTACAGGCCAGGCTGGCGCTGCCCTGGTGATTTTTCTAGACTATGGCCCTTCCTGGGAGCAGAGAGCCCTGTCTTTCTCCCTCAGGGTGCCTAGAGGTTTTGAACTGCTGGCCTTACCATGAACAGCTAGTGTATGTCCACTGCAGCATTGGGCTCCCAGTCCTTTCTAGGAGACGCCATACTCACCTGGGAAGCTGACTCTACTTGAGATCCCGAGTGTAGCTTTTGCCTGGCTCCCATCCCTTAACTCAAGGAGCCTGCTGGCTCGGTGGTTCAGCGTGGAGCTGCTAACTGGACACCAGGTGTCTGAGCCCAGCAGATGCAAGGAGAGGCCATTTGCTCCTGGCAAGGTCTGGTGGCTTTGGAAACCTAGTGGGCCATTTCCAGTCTATTTGGTCCCATAGGGATCCCTGGGTCTCCCTGCTGGCGGGGGCGGGTTTGGGTTGTGCTCTCTGTTGCCTGGCGCTGTCGGTGTGGGTGTCTGACTGCAGATGTATGCGGTGGCTGTTCGTGAGCCAGGTGTGAGACAGTGTGCGTGGTTGCAGATTGTGTGTCTGATGGGGTGAACGGACGATAGCCCACTGGACTACACTACACAGGTGGACGGACACACAAGGGAGCTGTACCACACTGTGCGGGAAACACCTTCATCTTTCCATTTCCCTTCCCTGCAAATGTGTGGGAGCCCCGTCATGTGTGCACGCGTGCCAGAGTCGAAGCCCCCCTAACTGGAGCTGATGCGTCATCCACTCCTCACCCCCAAAAGGTCGGGTCTGCATACGTATGACCTCAGACTCCTCACTCCGGAAGAGTGATCGTCTCAGGAGCCCACGGGGACAGCTCTGCCCAGTCCTGCCCTGCAGGGATAACAGGGGTAAGCACTGACTCAACGGCAGGGAGTTTTGTGAAAAGAAACGATACAAGGACACGGACCCAAGGGATGTTTTGGGTTTTTAAAAAAAAATTTAAATGTATTTTATTTTTAAAATTCATTTTATTAGGGACTCTTACAGCTCTTATGATCCTCCGTCCATCAATTGTGACAAGCATATTTGTAAGTATGCTGCCATCTTCATTTCCAAACGGACTCGGGCTTTGAATGATCTTCTCCTGAGGCTTCAAAGTTAGGTCTAGACCAGGGGTCCACAAGCTTTCAAGATGGAAGAGCCAATCCTGTCTCTCGCAGCCAATCATAAATCATTGGAGAGCTGTTAGTATGTTTTTACAAACAGGCGGAATTGCCGTGATCTGAACAAGATCCTGGAAGTGCCACCAGTGTGGTCTTGTTTTCATTTCCAATGTTATGTCGGAACCACACGTACGCGCTGAAAGAGATGCACAGGCTCAGGGGCCACCGTTTGCGGACTGCTGGTCTCCACCAAAAGAGTCCGCCAGCACAATCTTTCCCAAGAATCAAATGCATTTCCCGCGATTTAAACTCTGTCTCATCTCCTTTGGATGGGTTGTCAGGAGAGACCAGTCCCTGGAGAAGGCCGTCCAGCTTGGTAAAGTGGAGGGGTGGCGACGGAAAGGGAGGACACCATGGCTGTTCCCGGGGGCTCCTGCATGGGAACAGTTGAGAGGGCGGGAGGGGGACCGGGGCTGCTTGGTTGTGTTTTGCACAGCGTTGCTATGCGTCGGAGCGTACTGGAGGGAGCCTTCAGCAGGGACTGGTCGGGTCTGACAGCATGTCTGGGTCAAAGGGTCGTTCAGACCCAGAGCCCCCAGTATTATCCCCCCTCCCTCCTTCCTGCACCCTCTGGCTGGCCTTCCAGGGTAGCTGCAGGACGTTTCAGCTACAGATGCAGAGTGTCCTGCTGGCAAATACAAATGAGGGAATTCTCTCAGCCTCCGCACGTCATGCTCTGCCTCCACGCACGCGTGTGGGTGTCATTATAAAAGTTGCATATCATTTCAAAGTGTGTAGTGAAATGTGCGTGCGTGCATGTGTGCTTCAGAAAGGACATGGGGAAACGGAGTACCAGGAACCCCCAGGACTCCTGGAAGCCCCTGGTCTGCAAAAACAGAGCAGCCACCTGGCAGTTGCCTTCTTGATTTCAATTTGGGCTGTGGCCGCATGAGATGCACGGGGCGTCTTGTCTAGGAAACGAGGGAGTCTGTGTGTGTGTGTGTGTGTGTGTGTATGTGTGTTCATGCACACGTGCTCCTATACAGGGTCCTTTATGCACCTCCCCCTGCACGCCCACACCGACGCCTCACGCTGTCTGCCCTTCCCCCTGTCCCGCAGAGGGCGGCTCCCGTGGCGCAGAGTCCTCATCGCCAGGAGGTGAGGCTAAGATGAGCATAACCAGTGACGAGGTGAACTTCCTGGTGTACCGCTATCTCCAGGAGTCAGGTAAGGCTGCCTGTGGTCAAAGGGAGACTCGTCTGCACCGTGTGCAGCGGGCACGTGCGGGCGCCCAGGGGTTGGCCAGCGGGAGTAAAATGCCCGCTGTTCTTATCTGTTCTTCGTCATTGGAAAGCCACACTGAATGCACACCGGCTCACCAGGCTCCACACAGTGACTCGAGACAAGGAGTCACACGACCCCCACGGTCCCCGTGTACACTCTCGAGCTGTGGTGGCCCCTCTGATCCCATTAGACAGCTCTGAAGAGAACACAAGGCCTAAAGGCAGGTGTTTGTTCCTCTTTTCAAAGATCATTTTATTGGGGCTCTTACAGCTCTTATAACAATGCTTACATCAGTTGTACCAAGCGTATCTATACATATGTTGCCATCATCATTTTCTAAAAATTTACTTTCTATTTGAGCCCTTGGTATCAGCTCCTCTTTTCACCCTCCCTCCCCCCCACATCCATGTGACCTCTGGATAAGTTAAGAATTATTCTTATTTTCATATCTTACACCGACCGCTGTCTCCCTTCCCCTACAGTTTCTTACCCCTTCCTCTCCCCACCTGCCCCCTACCCTCCTGGTATCGCTACTTCCATTGCTGTTCCTGAGGGGCTCATCTGACCTGGATTCCGCGTATTGTGAGCACTAATCTGTACCAGTGTACATGCTCCAGTCTAGCCAAAAGTGAAAGGCAGGACTGGGGCCATGACAGCGGGGGGTGAGGAAGCCTCAAGGAACCAGGGGAATATAGTGTGTTTCATCGGTGCTTCACTGTGCCCTGACTGACTCATCCCTTTCTTGTGACCCTTCTGTGAGGGGATGTTCCATTGTCTACAGATGGGTTTTGGGTCTCTGCCCTAGCCCCCTTCGTTCTCAACAATATACTTTTTTGTTTGCTTGGGGTCTTCTGATGCCACAGGCAGGCATTCCTAGCTAAGTCAGCTGAACTGTGGTTTGATTTAAAGAAAACTTCAGGAGGTCTTTTGATTTATGGTTTAAAGATGATCTGAGGTTTATCCAGCACCCAGTGCTCCAGAAAGCTTAGCATCCGTAAGAATAAAAAATTTCTGCCTCTCCAGCAATTTGATTTCAATTCTGTCTTCACTACCCCTCTCTCAGCTACCCTGTAGTTTTTGTCAGACTGGTTATTATTCTGGAAGGCTCCCAGTTTGCAAGTACAGATCTGTTTTGATGTCGCCGTGTTAGCTCTGGCAGAGCCAGCTCAATCCAATCCAATGACCGGATCAAATGTGCACTGGCGGGGCCCTTTCTGCTTCCCCTGGTCTCATGACAAGAACAGACTGTTCAGAGGGCGGAGAGACAGTTTCTGGCCGTCCCATCTTGGGGGCAGGTCTTTCACTCTAGAGCTCCCTTGGTTCAGATGAATTTTGATGGAAGGTAGCCAGCCTCATAGCATGCAGGTGGGAAGAGGAGGGTGTGCTCCTGGCTGGGGCAGGCATGTGTGTACATGTGAACCTGCTGGACTTAGCGCCTGAGGGAGGGTTCTTGGGCCTGAACCAATGGAGCTCTTGGCTCCCAGCGCTGCTGACCAAATGGATTGGGAGAGTCGTCATTAAAGGGCCAGGCTAGCACGCGTGTATCTTGTCCACAGTGTAGACATTGCATGAGGCTGCCATCATTCTTGGGGTGCCAGAGCTTGGCTTTGATGCCGAGCCGCGGGTCCTCTGTTATGTGGGTGCACGGCCGTCCTGAGCAGTGGGCCCTAAATGCAGTACCGGGGGGTACTTTTCAGAAATTTGATATCTGGATAACAGGGGTTCCATTTCCAGGCAGTTGGGCACATTTACCACCCATTTGAAGCCTTAAAAGAGACTGCTGAGCTGCCCCTATTAGATCCAGTCTCTTCACACATTTACTGCTCCTTGCTGCCCCTGAAACTCTGCAGTTCCCAGACCGAGGCCAGTACTAAACCTCACACCAGGTCCTGCTGCCACTGATAGGATTCTGACTCACAGCAGCCCTGTAGGACAGATTGGATCTGCCCCACAAGCTTCCCAGGGCTGGCGTCCTGACAGAAGCAGACGGTCAGTCCTTTTTTCCGAACCACTGGCCTTTCCATCAAGGCATCACTGCCTCTGCTTGTTCAAATGTGTTCAGCCCCGGCTCATAGCAACCACGTGGACAGCATGCTAGCTGTTTCCTCCTGGCCTGACCCTCAGGTGCACCTTAGGCTGTTGTCCGTTGCCTGCCGCTCACCTCTAGCCCAGACGTGCCCAGAATGCAGCATTGCGGGCCCTGTGGATTCCTTGCACTGTTTCCGTGTCCAGGCCCAGGGCTGCGGCCACTGGTGGCCAGCTCGTTCATAGTCTTCCTCCTTTTTGATGGCCCCTCTGCTTTGCCAAGCCTGATGTCCTTTTGCCAGGATGGGTTCTGCCCGACAGCACGCCCACTGCATATATGTGAGAGGAAGTCTCCCCCATCCCTGCCTCTCAGGAGCACTCTGGCTTGACCTCCTTGGGGACAGACATGTTAGATCTCCCATCGGCCATGGGATGTCAGCCCTCTCACCAACAGCACCATTCAAATTCACCACGTCGTCTGGGGGGGGGCCAGGTCCCACCTGGGTCTGGCACACATAGGAGGCTAGTGCTGGTGTGGTTCCTAGCAGACTCAAAGTCGTTCCAGCAAGGTGAGTGTCACAGAGAATTCAGCGAGGGGAGGCAGGGCCATCCCCGCTGCGGAGACAGTGGGTGGAAAGGGAGCCACGTCCAGCAGAGGGGCTTCACGGTGCCAGGTGGGTATAGGGCATGGAGCCAGGTGACACGTGTGTGGGGCAGGCTGCTCTCAGTATTACCAGGTGGTGACACGTGCATGGAGCAAGGTGCTCGCAGCATCACCAGGGAGGTGCAGTTGGCAAGATCCCAACAGATGGCTGCCTCAACAGCCTGCCATTGGCGCTGCATTGGCCGGCAGGGCCTACTGGGGCAGGCAGAGATGGCCTAGTGGGGTCCCTGTTATGCACCGCTGTAGATAGAAAGCAGAAGAGGTGGGAAGTGTGGGGCCAAGTGCCCCACAGTAGTAATGGCCGTGACTCCTCAGCCTGACACCCAATGGGCGGTCTCGGAGGTGGCCAGCCTCCCTCTCCTGGTCCCCACCAGCTGACATTGCTCTTTCTGCCTGTCTGTCTCTGGTCTCTCTGCCTGTGTGTCTCCGAACCATCTTATGAAAGCAGGGCCATCCTACGATCCCTGTCCTCACACGGTCCTCATGTCACTGTGCTCTGGGACCTGCAGGCAGCTGGCCTGACTTTGGGGCTCTTGTCTGCACGTTTGGCTTGTCAACTGTCTGCGTGTGTGGGGATACCACCTGGTGACGCTTTTCTCATACACAATCCTGGCTGCTCAGCGAAAGGCAGCCATCATGTGGCTCTGTGAAACAGTTCTGGTTCATCCCCTGTCCCAGCCCAGCGGTGGCTTCAGTCTATGGAGGTCAGCGCCCTCTGCTGTGCGATCCGATTGTTGCAGGTTTGCTGGTTTTCAGGGCTGCTGGTGGAGGGGCGTCCCCCACAGTGGGTGCGTGATCAAAGGGCCCTTGATAACTAACACGGTGGGTGTAGCACTGGGCTGTGGCCCCTGGTCTTGGACGTTTTCAAGTGTGCACCCCGGTGGTGGTCCTTGCCATCATCATGAGTCACTGCAGGGGCACCCTTGGTGACTTATTCTCACCTCGATGGCCGTGTGGGCTGTGTCTGTCCACTTTTGGCTGCTGTGAACAGCAGGCTGTGGGCATGGGCAGCGGTGTTCAGGATGGTCCTGTTGACTGAAGGTCCTGTGGAACCGCCCCACAGGGTGTTCTGGGCTGACTCCCTTGATGGCGCAGGACCTGGCTATGTTCCTGGTGCACAATTTCACCACTCTGGGTTGGAAGGAAGCAGCTAACAGCGGCTGTCTTCCTGACAGCAGGTCACTCAGTCTTCCCTCCTGAGTGTGAGGTGAGGCCGCCGGCTGTGTCAGCTGGGCTCAGCGTGGCTGCTCCTCGTGCAGCGTCGGGCTGCATTGGTGCCTCGGTCTGAGCCTGGGCACTGCTCCTTGCCCTCGCTGCAGACGGGTCCAGCACGTGTGGCACCTGTGCTGTTTGCTCCCCAGTGTCCAAGAGGCAGGCTGAGGCCTATGGCTCCAAGAAAGAGTCTTCAAGCCTGGAGCCGCCCATGCTTCCTGGGTCCTGCAGCCGGGCACTCCCACCCACGGAGTGCGTTTGCAGTGGCCGTTCCCTTCAGGGCTCCAGCCCCCCATGACACCACCTGGCCTGTCTCCCACGGTGCAGGTTTCTCGCACTCGGCCTTCACCTTCGGAATCGAGAGCCACATCAGCCAGTCCAACATCAACGGGACGCTTGTGCCCCCTGCTGCGCTCATCTCCATCCTGCAGAAGGGGCTGCAGTATGTGGAGGCCGAGATCAGCATCAACGAGGTATGCCCACCAGGGGCCTGGGCCCTCTCCTATGGCCCTGACCCGCCTGCCCCCGCCACACAGTGCACGTGCGCTATTTTGATGGCACTGTGGTTGCGAAACGTCTAGTGGGGGCATGGGGGTAGGGTGGCATTCTGGGCGTGCTGCGGAGGAGGCCCTGCCATTGCCGCCGCACCTCCCTCCCTGCCCCTGTGCCTCTTGTGGCCGCGGAGGGGTAGGGGTGCTCTGTGGGTAGCAGGTCCCTGGGGTGTGGGGAACAACGAGGTGAATGCATTGTGGGAGGGGACAGAGTGTGTGTGTACGTGTATGTGTACCCGTACGTGTGCAAGCGTGCGCACACAGCTTCTGGCCTGCCTGCGCGGGTGGTCACTGAGGACGAGCCATCTCCCTCCAGGACGGCACAGTGTTCGATGGGCGGCCCATCGAGTCACTGTCGCTTATCGACGCGGTGATGCCGGACGTGGTGCAGACACGGCAGCAGGCCTTCCGAGAGAAACTGGCGCAGCAGCAGCAAGTGGCAGCGGCGACAGCAGCAGCGTCGGCCACGGCCCCCCCTACAACCGTGTCACAGCAAAACACAGCCAAGAATGGCGAGGCCGCAGTGAACGGCGAGGAGAGTGGGGCACATGCCATTAGTAAGTCTAAGCGAATGCACACGCCCTAGCTGCAGGCGGCCTTAGGCTGGATTTGGGGTCCTTGTCCACATTTGCCTGCCCCTACGCCCCTGCCCGTGCCCTGCTTCCAGTGTTTGCACGCTCTCTGATCACAGCCGGTCACCTTTTACCATCAATTCCAAACCTAGCGCTGGGCAGCCTCTGCTGACACAGCCTCAGAGTCAGGCACGCCTGTGAATAACCTGACCACCTTCAACAACCAAGTCTGGACTTGGATGCAGTTACTGGGGGCTGGTGCGTTGATCCGACTCACAGCCATCTGTGGACAGAGAACTGTCCATGAGGCTTTCCAAGGTGGTCATCTTTACAGAAAGAAGCTCAGCGCCTCCTCTCCCAGGAGTAGCTGCTGGGTTAGAACCACTTTGTTAGCACCTCGGTTAGCAGCCATGCATTCAACCGCTGTGTCAGCAGATCCCCGTCTGGTTAGTGTAGCGGCAAGCATCTGGGCTACTTAATCAAGCCACCACCTCAAGGTGCTTCAGAGAGGAACACCATCCCAGGAGCTCCCCGTGTGTCGGCGGAGACTTCCCGATGGTGCCAGCTGAGAACTGCTCACCCTCTGCTAATCACAGGGACACCGATTTGCAGGCACCTAGAGGCAACTGGGAAGAAGAGCCATGTGGCTCCCCAAACCAAACTTGTTACCTTGGAGTCGATGCCTGACTCAGTGCCCCCTAGGATGGGGTAGAACAGCCTGTGAGTTTCTGAGACTGGAAAATCCCGGAGTAGAAAGCCTAGTCTTTCTCCAGAGGAGCGGCTGCAGGTTTCTAACTTCAGACCTTGTGGTTAGCAGCCCAACATGTAGCCGCTATGCCACCAGGGGTCCTTAGGGGCCCACAAGAGGCCTTCAAAAAGCTTGAGGGAACATGGAATGAAAAGATAGTGAGATTTTTTCCATGAACCTTTGGAAACCCCCTGGGACTTGTGATAAAATCAGCCTTCGGGGCTCAGTTCTAAGCAGACACCACTGGGTGGACTGGGAGCATGTTCACCCCACCCAGTCAGGTGGGTTGCATAAGACGTTAAACCCACGGCCCAGTTTCTCTGTAATATGCAAGCCACAAGTCTTTCCTTGCTTCCACCGCCAGATAACCATTCGAAACCAATGGAGATCGATGGGGAAGTCGAGATCCCAGCCAACAAGGCCACCGTGCTGCGGGGCCACGAGTCCGAGGTGTTCATCTGTGCCTGGAACCCTGTGAGCGACCTCCTTGCATCTGGGTAAGGGCTTCTGGTCCGGTAACGGCTCTAGGTGTGCTTCTGACTGTGCTTGCTGAGGGGCAGCTCCGTGTAGCTCAAACTTGTCTTGCTTAAGCTTGGTCTGAAACACTTTCGGGGGCGCTGTGCCAGAAACGTGTCACCGTATATCTGCTGTCTCAGCAGCTGCCGCAGTGCACTCAGTAGGGACCACTGCACAGAGCTGGAACCGACTTGACGGTGCCTGGCAGCAGCAGTTTGCTGCATCCGCTTTCAGGAGAGGACCACAGGGCAGGGTGGGGTGGGAGGTGGCTTTAAGGAGCAGGAGTTGATTTTCTTCGTCCTGGAGGCTAGAAGTCCACACTCAGGGCACCTGTACTAGGGGACCTGAGTTCCTCATGTGGCTGGTGCCTGTTTCATCCATCTGCGCCTAACACAACAAAGAAACCAGATTCCCACATGGAACCTGGGGTCAGGCGTCGATTTCCATCGCTCGTTTTGGGGAGGGCATAGTCCTGTCTGTAGCGAGGACATGATCTCATCAGCGAGGAGCAGGGGAGATGTGTGAGGCAGGGTGATACATGTGAGGAGCAGCAGGTGGAGACGCGGGGCTCACAGGGAGGGTACCCCGGGTGAGCAGCCCAGCCAGCCTGCAATAGCTTGTTCCCTTGGCAACGCTGAGTGGCCTCGTGCTCTTGTCTTGTGCAGGTCTGGGGACTCCACGGCGAGGATCTGGAATCTCAATGAGAATAGCAGCGGGGGCTCCACCCAGCTTGTGCTGAGACATTGTATCCGGGAAGGGGGCCACGATGTGCCCAGTAACAAGGATGTCACCTCGCTGGACTGGAATGTAAGCCCTTTCCCCTGCCGGCTGGATGCTGGACCGTCTGGCCCTCCACAAGCAGGTCCTCTGCTGCCGAGGATGCTGGCGAGGACGCTCTCGGGCCGTCCCCGGTGGCGCTCGGCATATGCATCTGGAAGAGAGGCTCATGGAGAGCTGGCTGTGACACGGGCACTGGGTTCCCCTTCAGGCGCTCCATCCCTGACAGCTCGCCTTCTACTGAGCTCCGGTCTCCCTGCCGAATGGTGGCACCACATGCCGGGTTTTCTCCTTGTTCTCTTGCCGGCCCCCAGCACCACGTCACCTGGTAGCACGGGTTACGGCTGACTGACGCTCCCTGATGGAGCCCTGAGGCTCAGTGGTTACGCACCTGGCTCTTAACCAGAAGGTTGGTGGCTGCAACCTCCTCAGGAGAAAGACCCAGGTCTGCTCCCGTGAAGGTGGGAGACCCCTTACAGCATTTCTCTGTGGGTTCACGGTGGCCCAGCTGCATGTGGCTGTGATACCCCACTGTGTTGACAGCCAGATCTGCCTGGGTGGACTCTCAGGCCTCGAGGCTTCACCCGCCCCTTTGGCTGTCGGGTCGTGCTGCAGTGGGCATGGGCACAGGGTCCCTAGCTGTCTAATCTTGCTGCAGTGGGCATGGGTACAGGGTCCCTGGCTGTCAAGGCGTGCTGCTTTGGGCACGGGTGCAGGGTCTCTGGCTGTCCAGTTGTCCTGCAGTGGGCATGGGTGCAGGATCCCTGGCTGTTGAGTCTTGTGTAGTGGGCATGGGTGCAGGGACCCTGGCTGTCCGGTTGTCCTGCAGTGAGCATGGGTGCAGGGTCCCTGGCTGTTGAGTCTTGTGCAGTGGGTATGGGCAGATGGTCCCTGGCTGTCGAGTCGTCCTGCAGTGGGCATGGGCGCAGGTTCGCTGGCTGTCCAGTCCTGTCTCTGAGGTTGACCATGTGGTTGGCATCGCTGACTCACACAGTAACTGGCAGCTTTTAAGGCACAGTCCTCCTGTCTCCCAACCCACCCCTCTCCCGTGGTCAGCTTGGGTTTGTAGAAGAGCCAGGCTGAGGGAGCCAGGAGCAGGGGAGCCCCCACCTTGTTCTGGGGATGCTTTGAGTGACCTGCGATACTTCAGCAGCAGATGCCTGTGGGTCGCGTCCCCTGTGCTCTTGGTCATTTCTGTACTCACCAGACCTGTGCCCCTCTGTGTGTGCAAACTCTTTCTGCAATTCTCGCCCGTGTCGATGAGAGTCCGGCAGTGACTTCCACTGCAGGGTCTGCCTGGGGCACCGGTTATGGTGTGCTTGCTGGTGCCTCCCTTGTAGCCATAGTGAGTCTTGTGTCCCAGGAATGGCCAGCCGGCCAGCGGAACCTTCTGTGCCGGCTCATGAGACCAGGACTCTCGGGAGGATGGGAGCTGTGGGCTGCACCCAATGGGGCACCCGCTGAGCAACAGTGATCTCTCTCTGTTCCCTAGAGCGACGGCACACTCCTGGCCACGGGTTCCTACGACGGCTTTGCCAGGATATGGACAGACGACGGTGAGTCCCACGGCCCTCCTGTGTGTGTCGGGGTGCTGGCTGCAACTCGGAAGCTGACGAACCTGTCTTACCCCCTAACAGGCAATCTGGCCAGCACCTTAGGGCAGCATAAAGGCCCCATCTTTGCCTTGAAGTGGAACAAGAAGGGGAATTATATTCTAAGTGCCGGTGTGGACAAAGTGAGTATTGCTGGGTGCAGCCCATCCAGGGGTGTACGTGTTCATGTCCCCTTCCTCTGCAGCAGCTCTGTGATGCCTGGGGGCCCCCTGACTTTCCGTCTTCCTTCAGAAACAGACATGTGTTTTTGAGGTTCATCTGAGTCAGGGGAAATCACAAGAAAGATGCCCGACAGAGCCTTTCCGAGCTTGCCAATTTTCCTGGGGGTGCCATTCATCATGGTGGCAAGTGTTTCCACCACCCATTTCCTGGCCATCCCCCGCCCTCACTGACCTAGTGTCCCCGTATGCAGCCCGCCACACCTGTGTATTAGTAAAGTTTTATTGGCACACCACCTAACCCATTCCCGTGTGGCTGTGTGACGAGAAGAACTGTAAACCTTCGGGATTTTGCCAGAATAGACTGGCTGTCCCTTGTTCTGGAGGACAGCGAGCTAAGCCAACAGCTCTTCCAAGCAACTCCTCTCTCTGAGGCCAGAGACCCTCTGCTCAGAAGCAGCCCCTCAGAATGAAGCAGGAGACCCTCTGCTCAGAAGCAGCCCCCCTCTCTGAAGCCGGAGACCCTCTGCTCAGAAACAGCCCCCCCTCTTAATGAAGCAGGAGACCCTCTGCTCAGAAGCAGCCCCCCTCTCTGAAGCCGGAGACCCTCTGCTCAGAAACAGTCCCCTTAATGAAGCCGGAGACCCTCTGCTCAGAAACAGTCCCCTTAATGAAGCCGGAGACCCTCTGCTCAGAAGCAGCCCCCTCTCTGAAGCAGGAGACCCTCTGCTCTGACATGCCAGCGGGGCCCGTGTGCAGACACAACTGAGCTGCTGCCCTTGGTATGCCAGGCATTGTCACGTCGCTGCAGGCAGGCATTCCAGGTCTCCATCAGGTGTGAGGTACCCACAGCACGCTGCCCTACCCACAGTGGCCCATGAGGTCTCCATAGGGTGTGGGGTACCCACAGCATGCTGACCCACCCACGGTGGCCCCAAGGGACTGCTGGCTGGGAGACTGACCCACACGCTGTGCCCCCGTGGCAGGCAGCTCTGCCTTGAGCAGCTCTGGGAAGGGGCCAGGGGAGGCTCATCGTTTCCCTAGGGACACAGGACAGCTGTGGATGGGAGGCAGGCAGAGCCTGAGACCCTGTCCCCCAGGCTGTGTTCCTGGACTGTGATGCTGGCTGGGGTACACGTGGTGGTAGCTGTCGTCCTCTCCGCTACCCTCCCAGGCGATGGGGCTCTCTTATCCATCAGGGACGTGCACCTCTGGAAACCTGCTGATCTTGTGGGTGGCATCCTCTCGGTGAGCCTCCGCAAGAGGCGGAGCTGCTTTATCAGTCCCAGCCCTACCATCAGGGGGCAAACAGCCATCTGCTGCAGGGTACCTTCCAGCCCACGAGGAGCCCTTGGGGTGGAGGGTTGGTTATGTGTTGGCTGCGATCCACAGTCAGCAGTTCACGAGTCACCATCCTGCTCCCATAAAGAGGGACCGTCTGTCCATCTATGTCGCCCACAGCCCCAGCTCAGCCTGAGTAGGCAACAAGTCAGTGACAGTGAGGTTTCTCTTTGGAGCTTGTTTTTCTTTTTCTGTAGAGTTTGTCTCCAGTTCTTAAAAACTCCCTACACGAGTCATAATCCATAGAAGGCTGAAATATTTGCTCTTCACCTTCAAGGGCCTCAGGTCCTCTTCACCAGCCAGGTGTGTCACCTGCACGTCGCAGGTTGTTCACCAGCCTTTGCTGCATGCTTCTTCATATACTCCTGATGATTTGCTCGACCCGCAGATTGACTAAGTGTCCTGAAGAGGATACGACTGATGCACATGTTCCTTGATTTCAATGGCCTGGGCCGAAAGGGAGCCCCACCTGGTGCAGAGACCTGAGCCCTTGTCTGGCTGAGAACTTGCTGGTCCCTGCCCACTCAGAGGCTCCTTGGGGGAAAGGGCTGGCTATCAGCCTGAGAACGTCCTGGCACTGGGAACCCTGTGGACCATGTTGCTAACCCACACTTGGGCTTCCTGTAAACCATACACTGATCCACCATCACAGGGCTTTCTGGTGTCGGATTCTGTATTGATTACGTGGTGTACAATTCTGTATTGATTACGTGATAGGTCATAAGAGTTGGACAGTTACCTGTTTTGCTTGGGGTGTTTTCCGTGTTTTGATGGCACCTTTTTTAATACTACTATAAAATGTAAAACTGCCCACGCAGGTCCCCTTGTCCCTCTGTTGGAAAACCCTGGCTAAGGAAGGCGAGAAGCTCACTGTGCATGTCTTGGGCTTGTTCTCTCAGAGGAAAAGCTTGGCAGGGAGAGTCACTAACGCTTGCTTTTGTTTCCGGGGCACAGACCACCATCATTTGGGACGCCCACACGGGAGAGGCCAAACAGCAGTTCCCTTTCCACTCAGGTGAGTGCACTTGGTCCTCGAACCTGTGACAGTCTCTTCTGGTGCCCGTCAGATTAGTGACCCCCACCTGGCAAGGAGGGACTGGGGTCACAGGGAGCACAGCTCCTCAACCTTTCCAGATGCAGCAGCCCCAGACTGCCGCCAGCTGGGGGAGAGAGGGGCGGTCTGGAAGCAGAGCCCAGCCTAGCGGAGTGCGACCCAGGAGGGAAGGAGGGGTCCTGCAGCAGCGCCATCCCCACCTCAGCTTCAGTGGTCATGGCTGGGAGGGGCCGCGGGATGCAGCAGAGGGAACAGGCACCAGAAGCCAAGTTTGGGGACAGCCAGGCTCCTGTTCCCAAGGCCGCCTCCCTGCAGACGCGGCCACAGCAAGAAGTCAGATGGGCCCACGGGCAGTGAAGTGTTGTCTGTCCCCTAGTTGTGCCTGCCGGGACTCAGCACCCAGGCTGCTGCTGCGGTCCCAGGTGCACCCCCACTGGGTGCATCCCAGAATCCCAGGCCCTTAGAAGGAAAGCAGGCTTTCTGCACAAACCACATGCTCCTTTCTGAGCTCGCACACGCTTGCCTGCTGTCACTCTGTGCCCATCTGCCTACCTTTATGTGTTGGGGCCCCCCAGGGCCCCAAATGCCCAGAGATCATATCCTCCCACCCTCACTTGCTCCGCTCCACCCAGCTCCCTCCTCGATTACTGTGTTAGGTCTGTCTGGGATAGACCCAGGAGCAGAGGCTCAACAGACTGGCAGGCGGAAGGGCCATGGGGCAGCGGGCTCCACTGCCCATCGTGGGAATATCCCCTCTGTCTTGGAGGACATCCTGTTTCCATACCAGGACGTCAACACTGCACTTGGGGGCATAGCCATGTCCAGCACAGTGCCATGGAGTCTGTTTGCATTGCTGTGGACCCCCGCACTCCCCAGGCCCTCGTCCTGGTCCTGACTGCCAAACCCCATGGCTTCCGCTGGCACTTGCCCTGCCTGTACCTGCAGTCAGTGGACCACAGTCCTAGGGGTTCCCTTTGGTGATGGGTGTAAATGCCCCTCCACCCTGCATGGTGCTGCCCAGGGAGCCACATGGCACAGATGTTCCCCGTATGGATTGACAGGGTAAGCAGGCACTAGTGCCCGTGAGCATGCCCCAGCTTCCACCCCACACATAGTCCTATCCCACGTGCATTGATCCCAAACTCCAGCTCACTGGTGAAGTTCTGACCCACGAGGACCCAGTAAGACCGGGTACAGCTGCCTGCCCTGGTGGTTGCCGAGACTACTGGAGCTCTTTACGGGAGTAGAGAGTCTCATCTTTCTACCTTGAGGAGGCTGGTATTGATCTGCCGGCCTTTCGGTTGATAAGCCAGCACATACCTCACTGTGCCACCCAAATGCAAGCCACCCCTGGATTTCGTCCAGTACTGGGTAGGGGGGTTCCTGCACCCAGCACCACGGGCTCAGCCCAAGAAAGCCTGACCTGCAGTTGAGGATGCTTGACTGCCAGATGCCACGTCCCACAGGCCCCCTGCTCTGGGCTCAGTGGGAAGAGGAAGAGGCCTCCCCTGAGGCTGGCCACTTGGGCAGCTCCAGTTGGCTGCATGGATTGTGCCTGTGGGGAGGAGGGAGGCCCAGTGTACAGGGTGGGGAGGACTTGTCCATTGAGGAGGTCAAGGTGTGGACTGGTTCCTGCAGCCTGGACTGACAGTCCCCTCAGGACCATGGCCCACCCTGGATGGGAGACCTCTCGCCCCGCCTCCTGAACTTTGCCAGCCCCTCCCCTCCATCCTGCCCCACAGGGAGCATCCTGTTGCCCCTCAGAGTTTTCAGAATAAGAGGCCCAACTTGGCCCCAGATCTCCTTCTGCTCATGATGAGCATCTCTGAGTGGCTCATTGGCATTTCCCGGGGCAGCCCCCCACCCCCTGCCCTGACAGATGCAGTGTGCATTGACACCGCCCAGATGTAGCAACTGGTAGCATGTCCTGCTCTGTTAAAGGGGACATGCCTTACCCAGGGCCATGAAGGTAGCCCAGCAGCCTGTCTGTGGGTGTAGACGGGTGCTCCCTGTGGCCTGAAGGACAGAGGCTGTGGGTGCCTGCCAGATCATGGTGGCTGCGTGACCAGATAGGACCAGGTCTCACCTGTGTCTGTGTCCGTGCCCATCGCGACTGGTCTTGGGAGCCATGCGCATGCATAACCAGGGACGAGATGCCCCCGTCCGTGTGTCCGCAGCCCCTGCCCTCGATGTGGACTGGCAGAACAACACGACCTTCGCCTCCTGCAGCACTGACATGTGCATCCACGTGTGCAGGCTCGGCTGCGACCGCCCCGTCAAAACCTTCCAGGGACACACGGTGAGCGTCTGCTGGGCACTGCTCTTGCGGGTGTGGGGGGTTGGCTGGAAGAACGGGGCCCTGGTTCTTGCAACCAGGGACTGGAACAGGTCTTGGGCCTTCAGAGCCGCTAGGCACAGCGGCCTCCACACTGCCCTACTCGCTGCAGTCAGTGGGTCTAGGCCACCAGCCAGCCTGTGGGAGGAAGCCAAGGCTATCTGCTCCCTCCCACAAAGCCTGAACATTTCAGAAGCCCCGCAGGGCAGTTCTGTGTTCCACTCTCCCAGTGCTGTGACTCTGGATCAGCTGGGGTGGTGACCTGGATGGCCCAAGAGCACGTGGGCAGCAGAGGTGAGGGGATATGGGAGCAGGGAGACTGAAGTCCTGGGCACAGAACAGCCTGTGCACCGCCAGAGAGAAGGCTGTGGAAAACGTAAGGAAAGTCACCACTCAGTCCCTGGAGGAACGGCCACACAAGGCTGGGCTCGCCATGGAAACTTCCACTGAGATCATTTGACAGCCGTACAGGGGCTGAGAGGGGAGCAGGGCAGTACAGTCTGTGCTGTGCCAGGGCCATTGGAAGTTCTGCCAAGCCCGAGTGCTGAGACTGAACCTCTCTCAGCCCCAAAAGAACGAGTAAGGACTTGTTCCTTGATGTGTCAGCTTGGGTGGACTAGAGAAACAAATTCATGGACGCTTCTGTGTGTATAAAAAAGAGCTCTATATTAAAGAGCAGTTGCTTACTATGAAAACATTCCAGCCCAGTCCAGATCAAGTCCATAAGTCTGATATTAGCCCATGAATTCCTCTTCAGACATACAGCACATGCAATGATGCTGAGTGCAGGAAGATCACAAGCTGGTTCATGTAGAGTCCTGTGGATCCATTGGCAGTGGACGCATCTCCAATGCTCTGGCTGCCATCAGTGTGGCTCTATGTCAATAGCAATGTGCAGCAGAGAAAGATGACATTTCCAGAATCCTCATAAGGCTACACCCACAAGGAAGTGTCCATCAGAGGCTGTGAGCTGATTGGCAGGCTTGACTCCACCCCTTCACTATTTATCAAGTTGACATGAAACTATATAACTACCACAGTGTACTATAAAAAGAGTAGGCACACAACGAAGCAGGGAGAGAGAAGATGATCCAGGAGGGGGGAGGCAGATCACCTGAAAGGACCCTTGGAGGACTCTGTTTCCTTCAAAAGCAGGAATAAGGGTTCTTGAAATGTACAAGAACATAAAGGGAAACGTGCTCCTCATGAGTGACAGTAAGGCGGCCTCACAATGAAAGGAGAGGGCAGACTCAAAGGGGGGACTCAGCCCGGGACGAAGGCCTGCTCCACAGCTGATTGGGGTTCGCAGTCTGAAGAGCAGTGAGAGGCATGTTGCTGGGTCTGTGGGATGGAGGTGCCCTCCACCTGTGTAACCTGCGTGAGTGATGGAGCAGGTGGAGCAGAGCAGCTATTTAAAGCCGCCACGGCCCCTTTCCCCAAATTCCAGCGCCTCTGCAGGCATCGTGGCTTTTATGCATTGGGCCATAGATCCGCAAGGTCTGCAATTCTAAACCACCGGCCGTTGCAAGGGAGAAAGATGGGGCTTTCTACTCCCTTTCGGACCTCTTAGTGTGCAGACTGTCTCTGCTAGAACTGAGTTTGTGTGTGTGTTGACTTTGTGTTTACCGCCTGTTTGCTCTGGACAATGCTTCAACCCTGTGTGTGTATATCTACACCTGCTTAGCAGTGACCATACCAAAGCCAGGTGTCAGCCTGTCGAGTCCCACTCCTGGTGCCCCTTTGTGGGCCAGCATAAAACAACATCCACAGGCTTCTTCCCGAGGGCTTTGAGCTGGGAGTGGCGGGCAGCCCTTTATTCCCAAAGACCCTCTGGTGGGTTCAAACCTCCAGCCTTTGTCTGGCAGCTCCAACCATTTCTTTAGGCACTCTTTCTGCACTTGCCTTTGATTTCTTATGTCTGTCTGTCTGTGCTCTTGTGAGCTATGACCACTCCGTCTCCTGCCTTGGCAGGACCCTGGCACAGAGTTGTCCGCTCATGGCTGGAGCCTCCGTCTATTTTTGAATGTTATCCCCCTCTTCTTTCTCGTTTTCCACCAAGAGAGAGGGGCAGAGAGCCACTGTTGGGTGGAGAATGGCACATGCACGTGGATGCCAAAAACTCACTGCCATCAAGTTAATCCCAACTCAGTGACCCTGTGGGACAGCAGAACTGTCCAATGAGTTTCTGAGACACGAGCTATACACAGGAGTAGAGAGCCTCATCTTTCTCCCTCGGGGCAGCTGGTGGTTTCAAACTGCTGACTCCAGTCCACCGTGTAACCACTGTGCTACCTCTGAATTTCAAAGTCTGCCCTCAAAGTGGCTGTGGATTTATCGACTGCTCTGTGTAAAAGCCTCCTTCACGTGACTGCCTTCCCAGTTGCGATGATTTAGTGCTGCCATTTTAATCCGGACGCGTTGGCTGGTGCTGTGCCCGGGCCCAGGGCTGGGCTTTAATGTGTATGAGACGGGCAGCAAGCGGTTCCATCAGTGGGCTCATCTTTTGCAAAGCTGGCAGGGCGCTGCCGCCCCCTGCTGGCCAGATTTTGCAGGGTCGCCACACTCTTGGAGCCCAGAGCTGTCCAAGGTTTATACTGCACAATTCAGTGGTGTTGTGACTTCTTTAGGCTATAGCCCCGTTCCCGCTGCCTCACGGCCCCTCCCTCCTAACGCAGCCCTTGCTCTCTTTCAGAATGAGGTCAATGCCATCAAGTGGGATCCCTCTGGGCTGCTGCTGGCTTCCTGCTCTGATGACATGACCCTGAAGGTAAGCTGGTCAGAGCTGTGCCCTTGCCCCCTGTGCCAAGGGACCCTTTCTTGTTCCCACCAGGAACAAGGTCCCTCTCCTTTCGTTTACCCCACCGGGAGCTCGGTGATGGGGTCCTTGGGTACTTCAAAGGGCAACACAGTCAGGAGGCTCTAGTTGCCCCCTGTCACCTTGAAATAAAGGCCTTGCTGCCTGGCTCTGGAAACAGCCGTAGGAAGCCCTAAAGGAGTGCAGTTCCATTCAGACACACTAGGGGCGCCAGGAGTCAGCACAGTCAGAAGGACCAGAGCCCTTGGTGATCAGCCTCTGTCTGATGCAGTTCTGCTTTTCAGCCAAGGGCCCTGGGCATCCCCCTCTGCAGGCACCTCCTGTGCAGCCAGGCCTACTGGGTATCCAGAGCATCCCCAATGATCAGGGTATCCAGGGAGGACCCTGCGCAGGTCATGCCTGTGTGTATCCATAGTCCCCAATACCCAGAGTTGTTTGGGGGTTCCTTGAGCAGCAGCTATGGGGTGAGGGTGCTGGGGAATCCTCTGTGTGCTCAGTATCTTCTCCATCTGCACCAGATCTGGAGCATGAAGCAGGATACATGTGTCCATGACCTGCAGGCGCACAGCAAAGAGATCTACACCATCAAATGGGGCCCTGCCGGGCCAGCCGCCAGCAACCCCAACTCCAGCATCGTGCTTGCCAGGTAGGAAGGCAGAAATGTGCAGTGCGGCTGAGCACCGGTCCCCGGCATGGGAAGGCCCTCAGTGTGGCCCCAAAGGGTCTGGCGGTGAGAGCCAGTAGGAAGGGGCCAGGCCCAGGAACTAGGCGTATCTCCAGGGTTCCTGGAGCCATGTGTCCCGTGGTCACAGTCCCCCCATGGCGGCACCAGGAGCTGCATATCCCCACGTGATGCCACCCCGTTGTCCCCTCAGCGCTTCTTTTGACTCCACGGTCCGCCTCTGGGATGTGGAGCGGGGCGTCTGCGTGCACACGCTCACCAAACACCAGGAGCCTGTCTACAGCGTGGCCTTCAGCCCTGACGGGAAGTACCTGGCCAGTGGGTCCTTCGACAAGTGTGTCCACATCTGGAACACTCAGGTAAGCTGTCCGGTCCCAGGGACTCCAGCCTCCCTGACGGGAGGGTCTTTGCCCACTCCCCAGTGGGCACCCTGAGCAACCCCTCCAAGCTCTTGGCCGTTAAAGGGAGTGTGATACATTGCATTCCGAGGGCTCGGAGCTCGTCTGCCCGCAGAGTGCCTGGCACCCACATCTAGAGCTTCCATGGTTTTCTCCCCGAGCGTTAGCAGTCATCTCAGAACAGCATTGCTCCTTATCACAGAAGCAACCCTCTAGGCCAATGATCTTCAACCTTCCTAATGCCACGACCCTATCATGCAGTTCCTTGTGTTGTGGTGACCTCCATAACATTATTTTCGTCCCTATTTCATAGCTGTCATTTTGCTACTCTTATGAATTGGGCCACCCCTGTGAAAGGGTCGTTCGACCCAAAGGTTGAGAACCACTGCTCTAGATCCTGGGCTGTGTATGTAGTCTGGGGGGTGGGGGCAGGAGGGCTGTCCTCCTGTCCAAGGTGTCTAAGGTGGAACAACCAGCTGGGGAGACTCCAACTCTGATCCACTTAATTCCACCAGCCTGGAGATAGAGGTCATTACGTTACAGCAGGTGATTGCCTTTGATGGCATTGTGGAAAGTGATTATATTACAAAGGCTAAGTGTGTTCTGTAAAGTCATTGCATTACCATGGGTGATTACATTGCATCACAAAGGGCAATGGCATGATTACATGACATTGTGGAACAGCCACTGCTCTGTTGTTTGTCGTTGCCCACCTTGGCCCAGCCACACTGGCACATGGTAAGAGCCTTCACCGGAAGAAAGGCCTGAGGTGAATAATGTTTCAGCAGAGCTGATGGGGAGTCCTTGGATCAGAGTTACCAGTCAGGCGAGCCCTGAGTCTCACGGGAATGGGCTTGTCCCCCAGCCTACTGGCTGCGCCGTGTGACCTCTGCAGGAGGTGGGCAGGGAAGGGTCGACCGTGCTCCACTGCCCATTGCCACGAGCAGTCCTGTGTGTGGTGAAGCTTGCCATGGTGACTGCAGAGGCAGGGTTCACCCACGCTGGCCCGGAAGTGCCCCGAGCCGACGGCTCTCTAAGTGGCTCTTGCTTTGCCTTGCAGAGCGGGAACCTCGTGCACAGCTACCGGGGCACCGGCGGCATCTTCGAAGTGTGCTGGAACGCTCGCGGGGACAAAGTGGGTGCCAGCGCGTCTGACGGCTCTGTAAGCAGCTCTGGGGGCTTGTGGGAAGGGGGTGGGGACAGTGGCTCAACCCTGAGGAGACCCAATGTCCAGGTGTCTGGGGCTGTTGTCATCGGTAGGAGTGGCCTTCATCCCCAAAGGCTCGGGTAGGGCCTGGCGCACAGCAGGCACTGCCCGGTGCGAGTGGAGTGAAGGACACCCCCACCCAAGTCCGAGATGCTGCCCCACACCCCACAGTGCACAGGGCTCTGTACTGAGCTGTGCGGTGCGAGCAGAGCCAGTGTGGCAGCTCTGGCAGCGGCACCCTCTGAGCTGACTCGTCTCCTTTAGGGCACCCACAGTTAAAACAAACACTCCTCCCTCTGCTTGGTGGAGAACTCTGAGAAGTATCTTAGTTCTCCGCTCTCCTGCTTCTCTTTTCCTTGTGGAAGAGGAGACGGGAGTGACACTTCCTTCTAGGAGGGTGGGATTTCATGCTGTGACATGAGTCCATGCTGTGGGGTGCATGAACACTCTGTCACTGGGTTGGCAGTGGGGGGCCTTTTCTGCTAAAGAGCGCCCACTGTGGGCTGCATGTGTGCTCTGCTGCCACCACTGAACCTGGCCGTGGCTTCATGAAACCAGCCACAGGCAGTATGTGAACAAGAAGCATGACTGTGTTTTAATAAAACTTTATTTATAACACCAAGTAAAGGGCCAGCACTGGTTAGTCCGCCCCAGTGCCTGCTCCAGGTGTGTGTGTGTGGCCATGAAGGTCACCGGCTCTGTGTGTTTCTTCCAGGTGTGTGTGTTAGATCTTCGGAAGTGAGCGCCAACGGTGAGCGTGTGGAGGATCTTCGGTGGTGGACCAGCAGTGTGCAGTGGCCGCACCCTTTAAACACAGTTCTGTCTGCTCCAAACCTGACTTGCATTAGAGTGTACTCTGAAAGCAACATGGCCCGGCCACAGGAGTCTCTCTTTTTCTGTAACCTCCATCCAGAAGTTTCAACCGAGCAAACAAAACAAAAGAAACCCCAAGCAGCCTGCAGCTGCCCGATCGGAGGAGTGGGGGTGGGGGTGGGGGAGTGGATGATGCCACTACCTGTATGATCGGTCCCTGGCCACCAGCTTTTGCTCACGTGGTCAGGTTTCCATCATGGGGTCAGGAGGGGTGGGGGGCAAAAAACCCCAGCTGTGCCAAAAAACAAAGCAAAATGCTGTGATAAGCCAAAAAAAGGGAAGAAAGCCAGCCCCTCCTCCCTGGGCGTGGGTGTGGATGTGCATGTTGGGTGGTGTGAGAATGTGAACATGCCTCCCCCCTCCCCTCTGCAATTTGGACACTACAGCTGCTCTCAAAAGGGCATTCCCAAACCAGTTTGTGCTCCCTGCGAGCTTTCTCCTTTCCAGAACTGTGTTTGGTTGGATGGGCTTCTGTTTGCAATCTTGTCGCCCAGGGATGCCATGGCATGGATGATGGGGAAACGGTTTGGGGGGGATCTGTTGCCTCTACCCCATTGTTACCCCTACTCTCCCTCTGTCAGGTTTCCTCTGTGCCCCAGGACACCCTAGAAAGGAACGGTTAGGGGTGGGCAAGAAGGAGGCCTTGCAGGGGCCACCTGCCCCCGTCCTGAGTGACTTGCAGTGTTCTTGGTGTCTCCAGGGTGCATTGCCACGTTACAAGTGCTTTCCCTGATAGTGCAGCGCAGGAGATTTTACAGTAGAGACAACAAGAAGAAAAATTACGAGAAAAAGTCCAGAGTATTTTTTTGGGGGGGGGGGAGAAAATATTTTTATGTTGAAACAATTTAAAAATCCTAAAGTGGTCATCAGGCAGAGCTTTGTGTGGTCCATGTGTTAAGAGGTTTTGCAAAGATGCAGGCAGGGTCTAAGGAGGCCCCCAACCGAAGGTAAGGAAGGGACGCGACCTGGGCGTTTACAGCAGTAGGATGGCTCTGCGTCCTGAGAGGACCGTGTGGCCACTGCTTGGGCTCCAGGAATAGCGTCCTGCTGCTGTGTGGTCACCTTGGTGGTCCTCGGGCGAGAACTGAGAAACCTGAAGTGCATTTCCAAGACCCAGCGAACTGAGGCCTCCGTCGACCCCCGCGGAGTCACTCCCTTCCACCGCCTCCAGGGTCTCCCCAGCTGGCTTATTTCTCCCAGCAGGCTTCAGAAATGGTGGGGAAGCAGCATTCGCCTGGGCGGCCCGGCCTGGCCTTCCCCCACCTCTGTGGGCACTTTGCTGTGATGGGCTCAGAGTGCAGCGGTGATTCCAAAGTCGTGGGCCTACCCTCGCATGGGGAGGAGCATGTGCAACTTGGTGTCCTGAGAGGCCCTGCTTTGCCCGTACCCAGTGACTGGGCCACAGGGCACTGACCTCGTTTTCAAGTGAACGGAGGCGGGAAGCACATTCTGGAAGGAAGGGGGTTTTTCCCTCCTTGGGGTGTCCAGAGGGGAGGGGAGGGGAGAGGGTCAATGGGGGCGTTTGTTCTGTGGAAAGACGGGCAATGCCGTGCTGTTGGAAAGGGTCACCAGAGGGCCGGGGCCAGGACCGGATGGCCGTTGCAGGGGTGGGGGCTTCGAAGGCCAGCAGGGGCTCTTTTCCCACAGCCACCCCAAGAGGGGACTCGCAGGCACCCCCTGAATGGAGAAGCTGGGCCTGGTGCCGGATTCCGTGGGCACTGCAGGCTGCAAGGGGAGCAGCTAGGCGCACCCGTCAGCAGGAGGGGTGCCCGGCTGCACAGAGTTGGCTGTGGAGGTCAGGGCGCGTCATGGTGGGTGGGTGTGTGCTCGGTGCGAGCCGCCGGCCATTCCTCAGGTCCATGCAAGCAGTCAGCATGTCCCCCGTGTCCACGAGCTGCTTCATAAGCTTACCACATCCAGGCACCTCACCATGAGACTGCAGGATGCGCACTGGGCTAGAGCCCATCTCTGCACAGCAGTGCACCCCGCTCGCCGAGGACGGCCACAAGGGGACCAAGCATGGGCGCATTGTCAGCAAGTGCACCATGGGTGGAAAGAAAGCCAGGCTGCCCACCCCGTTGACCGAAGCCCCATGTGTGTGCACCCTGCCATGGGTGGATAGATGTGTCTCGGCGGTCCGGGAACGTTCCTTCTGAGATGGCCTTGTCCACAGCCCTGAGGGGGCGTCATGCCTGTGTACCGGTGACCAAGGCTGGCGGCAGAGCCAGCATGATGCTGCTTCAGCAAGTCTCTGTTTTGAAGTGACAACGCCCAGGGACCGTGCCGGAAGGACCTGCCGGCCGCCCATAGGGACCCACGCCTGCCCACTGCCACCAGACTGGACTTGTGTTCAGACCACAGATCCCAGAGCCGGTTGAAGTGCACTTTCATCAGGTGGAAGAGTCTGCTTCTTCGTCCCCTCTGTTCTTTCTCAGCCTTTCTGACTTGTTTTCTTTTTTTACACTTGTGTTTCTCTCGGCCACTCACTGGTGTTCTGAATTCTGGCTTCTGCAGTTTTTATTGTCTGTGTCAGACGTGCAGCCAGGCCTGGTTCTCCTCCGTGTTTGCAGACTCCAGCCCATGCTGACCCCTCTCGCCTCCCCGCTCCTGCTCACCCTCTCCTCACGCTTTTTGACACGAGTCCCCTCGTGTGTCATAGCGCCTTTGTGTGCAGCGAGAATCAGCAGGTCACATTCAGTGTCTTGAATAAATTGCTCTATTTTGATAGGAGAGCTCTCAGCCGTCTGCTTTCTGAGAGTGTTTGGGAACGCATGCGCGCGGATGCCCAGGAGTTTCTTGTTTGCAGGCCTCTAAACTGAACAAGAAAAGTGGGGAACACAGCACCTCAGTTGGCTACGGCCACCCACCCATGAGAACCTTATAGCACGGAGCCCATTCTGATGCACCGTCATCCTGCACAGGGTTTGCAATCGGAGGCTGGGGGTCTTTCCGGAGGAGGACAGCCTCATCTGTCTCCCACGGAGAAGCTGGTGGGTTTGAACTGCTATCCTTGCAGCTGGTGAAAGTCCAGTGCTAATCCATCAGGGCCACTGGACCCTGATGGTAATCGAGGCTTATTGGATTGGGATGCGCTCAGATGCATTTCCTTTCGTGTGTTTAACCTGGCTCTTGGACCAGTGTAAACAGTGTATACATCCTTTTCTCCAACCATGAGGTTGGTTCTGACAGTTTGGCATCCCAGACGTTAAAGTCATTGAAGAACAACCCAAAGTGAATGCAGTTGATTCTCTAGAACAATGCAGACCAGCAACCCACAAACGCCAGCATCAAAGCTGGTCAAACACAGAGGGGCAGGGTCCCCTTGCTCAGGGGTTATCCCAGAAGACAGCCACATTTTCTTGCTTCCCGGTGCTTAGAACAGCTGAGTCCTCAGTGTCCCATGGTCAAGTCAGCACTCGCTAACATGGTGGTGGAGAAGCTGTGGTGGCAACGTGAGTTCCCCATTGGAATAACTGCAAGGTTTGAAACCACCTCCAAGGGAGAAAAACCGGGGCTTTGTACTCCCGAAAGAGTTATAGTCTTGGAAACCCACAGGGCCAGTTCTTCTCTGTCCTATCCGAATGAGTCAGAATCGACTTGGTGGCAGTCAGGAGCAGGATGAAAGCATTCTGAGAACCACGAAAACATGGCCCAGAAACACACAGTGAGCACCTTCTGGTGGGAAATGGCATAGGTAGATCTGCTCAGCGCAGGATGGCCACACACCTTCCATTGAAGAAGAAAAGGTATTTCTGTAGATGGTGGTAAAACAAGGTACTTAGTGCCCGAGTCTGCCTATGTGAATGCCGCTTTTTGGGTTCCCTGAAGTGAGTGAATGGGGGTCCCTGCACACAGTGAATAAGCCTGGCCTCTAACTTTACTTTTGGTGGTGGGAGGCCCCTCGGAATAAGGTGTGGTGATCTGTTTCTGAAAACTCAGACACTAGTGGAAATGGCTCTTGCAGCTGGTATGTTTCCTGTTTGTGTTGTTGCATATTTAATGGATGGGCCTGTCAGTCCTGTTAGATGGCAAGTTCACAGAGGACCCTGGAGTCTGAGTCTCAGAACCTCCCACCTTTCCCCATGAGTCATTCCTGGTTCCCAAGGCTCTGAAGAGAGCCCGGGCAGACGGTAGTTGAGAATGACTCTTACGGGGCTTTAGTGAGTTTCCAAAGGGGGCAGTTTTGGCTCCTGGAGGGCTTCAGGGTCTTGACCTGGTGATAGACGGTGAACCATGACATCAACAGCTGCCCCCTTTAGAATAAGCGTGTCCTGGCTCCCAGCAGCATCTGGACAAGGAGACCCAAGAGACTGGCAAGTTGTGTTTGAAAAGAGTGATTTGGGTGTAACCCAGTTACAGAACCACGGGGAGCCCCTGGGAAGAGCCTGTGGCAGGCCCATGTGTGAGTGCCGGGAGCACAGTGTAAATGCCCTGAGTTTTAGCAGCTGTGGTGGGATGTGCCAGCTGCAGGGGCTTTCTCTATGAAGGCCCCAGAGCTAATGTGCCGCAGCCACTGCCTCCTGTCAACATCTGCCTGTCTACTGAGACTCCTGCTTTGAGTTATTGGGGACGCTGATTTTCAACATGGAGGCTTTGTTCCTAAAAAGATGGCTGTTGCTGTCCGTCCCAACAAACAGTGACTCCTGAAGGACCACTGCCCAGACAGTGCCTTACTCTGTGACACTGCTCCTGGCTGGAGTAGGGCCAGGTGGTTTCCCCTTCTGAGGTGGGGAGAAACCCGTTTTTCAGAGGGCAGCCAAGTGAAAATGGACTTGTGTGACATCTGTGCCACCCAACTGCTATTCACAAGGTTGATGCCGAGAGAACCCTATCCTTAAGATGCCTGAAGAACCCCCATTCATAAAGATGATGCCCATAAAACCCTCAGTTTTAAAGATGGTGCCCAGAGAACACGATTCATAAACATGATGCAGAGTGAACCCTCATTCATAAACATGACGCCCAGAGAACCCCATCCTTAAAGATGATGTCCACAGAACACACATGTAAACATCACACCCAGAGAATGTTCATTCTTAAAGATGATACCCAAAGAAATACAACCTTGAAGATGATGCTCACAGACCCCATTCATAAAGATGATGCCCAGAAAACCCCTTCCCTAATGTCAAGAAAACCCATTCATAAAGACACTCAGAGAACCACCATTCATAAAGACTATTCCAAGAGAACCCCATTCTTAAAGATGATGCCCTGTCCTGAAAGATGATATCCAGAGAACCCCATCCATAAAGATAATGCAAGAGAATCCCCATCCTTAAATATGCCACAGAATCCCCATTCATAAAGATGGTGCAATGATAAAGATGATGTACAGAAAAGCCCATCATTACAGATGATGCTCAGAGAACCCCCTTTCATAAAGATGATGCCCAGAGAATCTTGATTCGTAAATTTGACGCCCATAGAACCCTCATTCTTAAAGATGACACCTAGTGAACCCCATCCTTACAGACGATGTCCAAAGAATGTTGATTCATAAAAAAATATCCAAGGAACCCTATCTTTAAAGATGACACCAGAGAGTCCCCCTTCATAAAGATGATGCCCAGAGAACTTTCATTTGTAAAGATGATGCCCAGAGAACCCCATTCATAAAGATGACACATGAGAATCCCATTCTTAAAAATGTGCAGAGAATACTCATTAATACAGATGGTGCCCAGAGAATCTCTATTTGTAAGGATGGTATTCAGAGAGCCCTCATTTATAAAGCTGACATCCAGAGAATCCTAATTCATAAAGATGATTCCCAGAGAACCCCAATCATAAACATGACACCCAGAAAACCCTCATTCCTAAAAATGCCCAGAAAACCGCCATTTATAAAGATGATGCCTATGGAACCCTATTCATAAAGATTATGCCCAGAGAATCTCCATTCTTAAAGATGATGCCAAAGAACCTTTATTCGTAATGAGGAACCCCAGAGAACCCTCATACATAAAGATGACTTCCTGAGAATCTCCATTCATACAGAGGAATCCCAGAGAACCCCCATCCTGAAAGATGATGCCAGAGAATCCCCATTTATGCAGATGATGCCCAGAGATACTTCATAAAGTTGACACCACAGAATCCTATTCATGAAGATGATGCAAAAGAACCCCCATCCTTAAAGATGATGCCCACAGAACCCTCAACCCTAAATATGACACTCGGAGATGATGAAACCCAGAGAACCCTCATTCATAAAGATTATGCTCAGAGAAACCCCATAGATAAAAATGATATCCAGAGACTCTCTGCTCATAAAGATGAGGCCCAGAGAACCCCATTCATAAGGAAATTACAAGAGAACCCTATCCTTAAAGATGACACCGGAGAACCATGACACCGGAGAACCCCCAGTCTCAAAGGTGACACCAGATAATCCCCATTCATAAAGATTATCTACAGAGACCTACATTCGTAAAGATGACGCCCACAGAGCCCTAATTCATAAAGACGATGCCCAGAGAAACCCAAATCACAAATATGACACCAAGAGGAGCCCATCCAATCTTAAAAATGAAACACAGAGAACCTTCATTTATAAAAATAATGCCCAGAGAAGCCTCATTCATAAAGATGGTTCCCAGAGAACTTCCATTCTTAAAAGATAATACCCAGAGAACCCCAATTCTTAAAGATAATGCCCAGGGAGCCCTCATTCTTCAAGATGATGGTCAGAGAAACCCCATCCTTTAAAATGACGCCCAGAGGACCCTCAGTCATAAAGATGATAAACAAGGAATTCCCATTCATAAAGATGACACCCAGAGAAACTTTATATGTAAAGATGACAATCAGAGAACCTTCATTCATCAAGATGAAGCCCAGGGAACCCTAATTCATAAACATGATGCCCAGAGAACTCACATTCATAAATATTATGTCCAGATAACCCCATCCTTAAAGATGATACCAGAGAATCCTCATTCATAAAAATGATGCCCAGAAAACCCTCGTTCATAAAGATAACCCCCTATTCATAAAGGTTATGCCCAGAGAATCCTGTGGCAGTTACATAATTTCCTGTAAACCTGCAAAGGGATGAAGTGTAACCTGTCAATCAGGGTCCTAGCTAGATTACCTCATTTGGAGGCACCATGGAGATAAATAGCTCACTGGAGACCAGATACACACAAACTCTCTGTTTCATATTCCTGCTGGCAAGACACATGGAGCTACACTAATTTAGCCAGGGCCCTGGAGCTGGAGAAGCCATGTGGAGACCCATGCCAGCACCGAGATGCTTCTATTGCCACTGGATCCACAAGATTTTCCACCCACTGGCCTGTGATCTTCCTGCGTTCAGCATCATTGCATGGTTGTGTGAGTCTAAAGAGGAATTTTTGGAATAGTATCGGCATATGGGCTAATATTAGACTGGGCTGGGATATTTTCTTAATATACAATTACTCTTAATATAAAACTATTTCTTGTACACATGAGTGTGTGTGAATTTGTTTCTGTAGTCTACCTGGACCAACACAAACCCCATCCTTAAGGATGACGCTTAGAGTACCACCATTCATAAAGATGATGCCCAGAGAAACCCCATTCACAATGACGCCCAGAGAATCCTCATTTGTAAAAATGATGCCCAAAGAACCCTCATTCTCAAAGATGATGCCCAGAGACCCCATCTTGGAAAACGATGCCCAGAGAACCCCTATTCATAAATGTGACACGCAGAAAGCCCTATCCTTAAAGATGATGTCCAGAGAATCCTCATTAATAAAGATTATGCCCAGAGAACCACATTCATAAAGCTGATGCAAGAGGACTTCCATCCTTAAATATTACTCCAGAGAATCCCCATTCATAAAGATGATGCCCAGAGAAACCGTTTCATAATAATGAAGCCCAGAGAACCCACATTCATAAAGATGACACCCGGAGAACTTTCATCTGCACAGATGACTCCAGAGAATCCATTCATAAAGATGATGCCCATCCGGGATAAACAATCTGGATGAGAAAACAACGGGACAGATAGTTCTGGGGGGAAATAGGAGAGGGGGAGGCGGAGGAAAGGAAGTGGGTGTTAACCCCAGGGACAATGAAACAACAAGTGATCCAAAATCGATGGCGAGGAGGGTGTAGGAGGCTTGGTAGGGATTGATCAAGGGTAATGTAACCGAGAGGCATTCCTGATACCCAAATGAAGGCTGAGCATGATAGTTGGACAAGAGGAAAGTAAAAGGAAATAGGGGAAAGAACTAGGAGGCAAAGGGTATTTAGAGAGGTCTAAATACAGGCATGCACATATGTAAATGTGGTGAGGAAAGCTGATGGTGCCCGGCTATCAAAAGATATAACATCTGAGGTTTTAAAGACTTGAAGATAAACAAGTGGCCATCTAGCTCAGAAACAACAAAGCCCTCATGGAAGAAGCACACCAGCCTGTGTGACCACGAGGTGTTGATGGGATCAGGTATCAGGCATCAAAGAAAAAAATCCTATCATTGTGAATGAGGGGGAGTGTGGAGTGGAAACCCAAAGCCCATCTGTAGGCAGCTGGACATCATCTTACAGAAGGGTGGCAGGGAGGAGACAAGCCAGTCAGGGTGCAGTGTAGCAACGATGAAACATACAACTTTCCTCTAGTTCCTAAATGCTTCCTCCCCCCCACTATCATGATCACAATTCTACCTTACAAATCCGGCTAGACCAGAGGATGTACACTGGAACAGATAAGAGCTGGAAACACAGGGAATCCAGGACAGATGAACCCCTCAGGATCAATAATGAGAATAGCGATACCAGGAGGGGAAGGGGAAGGGGAAGGTGGGGTAGAAAGGAGGAACAGACCACAGGGATCTACATATAACCTCCTCCCTGGGGGATGGACAACAGAAAAGCGGGTGAAGGATGTCAGACAGTGTAAGACATGACAAAATAGTATATAAATTATCAAGGGTTCATGAGGGAGTGGAGGTGGGGAGGGAGGGGAAAATGAGGAGCTGATACCAAGGGCTCAAGTAGAAAGAAAATGTTTTGAGAATGATAATGGCAACAAATGTACATTGTGCTTGACACAATGGATATATGGATGGATTGTGATAAGAGTTGTACGAGCCCCCAATGAAATGATTAAATAAAAAAAGATGATGCCCAGAGAACCTTCGTTTGTAAAGGTGACACCAGAGAATCCCCCTTCATAAAGGTGATGCCCAGAGAAATTTAATTTGTAAAGTGATATCCAGGGATCCCTCATTCACAAAGATCATGCCCAGAGAACCCCATCCTTAATATGATACCCAGAGAAACTCCATTCATAAAGATGATGCCCAGAGAACCTTCATTTGTAAAGAGGATGCTCAGAGAACCCTCATTCATAATGATGATGCCCAGAGAAACTCCATTATTGATGTCAGATGTATCCTGTTATCTTCACCTCCAAATGGTAACATTATCATAGCAAAGATAAAGTAATGCTCATGAATCAATCAAAAACAATCCATTTTCATAGGAAACATGGACGTTTTACAAATGGCATAGTAAACCAGAAACAGGTTAGGATGGAGAAGACTTGGTAAAGAAAAGGCAATGTTATTTTCTGTCTATCCCAAGAACGTCTGGGAGCAAAACTTACAAAGAGGGGCCTGTGACCTTGTAGGGTGAGGCTCAGCTCCTGCATTACCTGTACAAGAGCACCCTGGTGCCGAAAACCATAGGGATCCACATGACAATGCTGAGGGACAGGGAGCTCCAGAAGTGATACTTTTCACAGTGGGACAGTGTGAAGAAGCAGGCCCTGCAGGACAGCCATGCAGACTAGGTTTCCACACAATAGCAAGTTGCTAAGGTGGGAACAGTGGCCCAGAGCAGGCTGCCAGGAACTGAGCCCAGAGTCCTTCTTCAGACTCATGTACTATATGCAATGATACAGATCACACCCAGTGGGTGCAGAGTAAGTGGATCCAATCGATCCAGTATCAATGGAAAATCATGGGGCTTCAGGAGTTGGCAGAGTAGCCAGCAAGCAGGAAGGTGAAGGCAGAGAGAGGGAACAGCCTCCAGAGAGATGTATTTCAGGCCACCCTCCAAGGGAGTTCTTAGGCTCCAACCTGATTGACAGGCTGAATGCCACTGATGTGTTTATATAGGTGCAATGCTGCAACCCAAAATGCTCAAACTGTCTTATTTCACTAACATGACTCCTTAGGTGCTATCATGACCTCTTGAGATGGGGTTGACATTCATGTGAGATCTATATTTAAGGTTGCACTTGGGTTCTTGGGCATTTGTTTGATTTTCTTCAACTTCAACTTCAATTTACATGTGAGCATATGATTCCCTCTTTGACGTCAGGTTAGCTCCCTTTCTGAACATTGAAAATGAGCTTTCCCAACATTAAAAAGTTAGAGCCTAAAACCAGAAGTTTCCTTTTGTTTGCAACTTTCGGGTACTAACTGCCAGAAATTATCAAGGCCAATGTATGTATGTAGGTAGGTATGCATGTATTTGACGTTGGTCTCCTTTAATGGGGGTGGGGGTGGCGCCTCGTTGAATCACGTAAACAGGATACCAGAGAGGGTGACTCTAAACTGAAGGCCCGGATGTAAGGGCGGAAGATGCGATGTGTGAGGAGAGGAAGCGGGATCCGGGCTCCACGTGGACGTCGGTCTTCTTCCGGTGACGTCTTTCCGCCCTTTCGATGCAGCAGTGCGCCCACTCGCAGTCCTGGTCGTAGCGGTGAGAGGGCGCGCACCTCGAAAGGCCGTCTCTGGAAGCCCGGGTCGTGCTGGTGAAGTAATTCTGGGTTTCATCGTGGGATGCGACGTAACGGGGGGAACGGGGCGCGGGCAGAAGCGCTGGGGTGACTCTAGCGTCTGTGCAGACGCGCCATGTCTGATCCCCGTCCGTGTTCTCTGGGCTCGGGCTCCACAGGTGGCGTTCCTCGTGGACGCCCTTGGTCAGGACGCCCTTTCTGAAGACGAACGGGAAAAGGTAGGACTTGTTCAAGGAAATACCCGCCACCCCAGTCATGTGCTTTACAATATTTCGCCTAATAAGTCTTGTTTTCTTAGCGGGATGGGAAGTAACCCGAGGTATGCGTGGTGGGGAGTCGCGGCGGTGCAGGAAGCAGTGACGTCATTCTAGCGTCTGCGCAGACGCGCCATGTCTGATCCCCGTCTGTGTTCTCTGGGTTCGGGCTCCTCAGGTGGCGTTCCTCGTGGACGCCCTTGGTCAGGACGCCCTTTCTGAAGACGGACGGGAGAAGGGAGGGTTTGTGGGAGGAATTACTCCCCATAGTCAAGTTCGTCACAGTATTTCACATGAAAATTCTTGTTTTCATAGTGGGGTATGAAGTAACGTGAGGGGTGGGGGTGGGGAGTCGCGACGGTGCAGGAAGCAGTGACGTCATTCTAGCGTCTGCGCAGATGCACCGTGTCTGATCCCCGTCTGTGTTCTCTGGGCGCGGGCTCCACAGGTGGCGTTCCTCGTGGACGCCCTTGGTCAGGACGCCCTTTCTGAAGACGGACGGGAAAAGGTAGGACTTGCTGAAGGAAATACCCCCATATTCATGTTCGTCACCATAGTTCACCTGGTGTTTCTCATCGAAAGTGGGTGTTTTCTGAGCACCACACCTTTCCCAGCCTGCCGCCTTCTGCGAAGCAGGTAGTAGAGGTGTTTCCATGATGAGTGCAAGGCAAAAGACAGCTGGGTCATCTCCAGGGACAGGTGCATCATGGGTAATCTCTATGTATGCCTCCTATTAACTGCATGTTTGTTCCATTTCAGACTGAAGAAGCTGGTAAAACCCTTCTGTGTCTCCATCCCCAGTTTTCACAGCTGCTGAGGAAATTAGAGTCACCGTTTAATCAACTGGGTTGTCCTGCACACCCATATGTATTCTGTCACGGAGGGCATTGTCGATCAAGATAGATTTTCAAACTTCCTCTCTGATGATCAATGATAAATTTGTCTTTCCCTACATGCTCTGCCATCAGATTGCATCATTCAAGAGGCCCCTGAGCTTTTAGGTTCTCTTTGACATTTGTGTAATATAGCCCTAAGGTGTGACCCTAAGTGATAAGCCTCCTGGTTGTGAAGGACTGAAGGTGTGACCCCCCAGTAAACAAAGCAACAAAACCAAACTCACCGCCATCCAGGACATGCTCTTTTAGGAGAACCGCAGCCTTTCACACCTTGCTGAGATGGCAAAGAGGGGCAATTTCTCCCTAGTGGCACCTAATCTTATCTCAGGAGAGGGTATAGGAGAAGGGTGGGTCAGCAATCATGGAGTTTGGTAAATAAGTGACATGGCCACAAACAAAATGCATCATCTGAAAGGTAAACCCTCACCCTATTTACAATTTAAAAAATACATTTCAAATGTCAAATGGTAAAAGCATGACTCATTGATAGTATCTATGTAGCTATCTATATATTCTGTGCCTCTACCAAGCTGCCATGAATCTCAGATAAATGTGGAGCCTCTGTCCCTTCCCTCCCCCACCACAAAAATATATGAAAGAAAATGAGGCAAGTAGAGGGCCACCTGCTCAGGGGGAAAAAAAGTGATCACTTGTGAGGGACTTCCGGTTTGAGAAGCTACCACCCAGTTGTGTTGTTTGGAACATTCTCTATAAGTCGTCATTACACAACTGAATAGAGAAGGAGCCCAGGCACAATAGTGGGTTAAGCTTGGGGAGGGTAACCACAAGGTCAGTAAAACTAACCATATCTTGAGGCAAAGCTGAAGCCATCTTCTCTGCTCAGACACCCACAGAGGCAGTTCTAATCCCCTGTGTGTGTTCTCACCAGGAGCCAGAACCTACTCAAGGGCTCAGAATCTGATCTCTAGGGAATGAGTTGGCCAGATACAATCCAAAAAGGTTAAACCATCTGTTGTCAGCAGCCAATAAGCAGAAGGTTGTGGTTCCCCCATTGTGCCCTGACCCACAACAAAGGAGTGCTCCATAGTGTACTATATCTGGGCCTTTCATCAGACCTATGGGACTTGAGACAGCACCACCATATTGCCTAGTTAACTTTGATTCATCTACCTCCCCAGCTGCTGAGCACACTGCCCGCGATTGTACCAGCTCATCTTGGATTCTACAGCCTCTAGACCACGTTGAGTGAGGAGAAGATCCAGTTTGAATCCTAAACCCCACGTGGCCCTTACCATTTTCTACCACAGTAAGTTGTTAAGAGCAGTGGTATGGCCAGACAGCTCCCCTCTGAGAAACTAAGGGGTGCTGAGTGAGATCCAGATTTTGCAGGGCTAGGACAACCAGCTGGGCTCTTCGAGAGGTCAACCAGCAGGTCTGCTGTTTCCATTCCCAGGTCAGGATTCTTTTTGAAGTACTTTGATCAGCATGAGCAGCGGCGACCTTCCCAGGCTCTTGGACCTTGCCATCCAGAGTGTGTTGCAGAATGAGGCCTCAGTCATTGCTGCTCTGGAGTGGCTGCCCTCAGATCTCTTCCCTCCCTTGTTCAAGGCAGCTGTTCTCAGGGGACTCAGAGAGACAGTGAAGGCCATGGTGTTGTCCTGGCCCTTCACCCAGCTCTGTCTGGGGGCTCTGAAGGAAGATTGTCAGTATTCCTATGACATTTTAACAGCTGCACTAGATGGTCTTGAGATGCTGCTTGGCCACAAGGTACGGCCCATGAGATGCAAACTGAAGGAGCTGGATTTACGGCTAAACACTGACACTAAGGTCTGGAACAGGAGGCTTGCAGCCCAATCCATTGACTCTGTGATTTCATCAGAGGAGCCAGAGACAACCCAGTTCCTGCCCCCTGTGAGGGTGCTCATAGACCTGTGCTTTCAGGAAGATATCATGGACGAATTCCTTATCATCCTCAGTGAAAGGGTCAAGCAGGGAAAGGCTCTGCCTCCCCTGTACTGCAGAAGGGTGGAGTTTGTTGGGGATGTGCCCCAATTTCCCATTCTTGAGGAGATCCTAGGACTGGTGCGGCTGGACTCTGTCCGGGAGGTGAGAGTGCATGGCAGATGGGACCTGCACGACCTCAACTGGTTGGCTCCTTACCTGGCCCGGATGGGTCACCTACATACAATCTGTCTCTCTCGAATCACCCTGGGGTGCCTGGTGTCATGCAGGCAGGAAATGGTGGAGAAGCTCCTTGTCCAATTCACCTCTCACTTCCTCCGTCTGCATCAAGTCCAGTGCCTCATCCTGGAAGGTGTCTTCCTCCATGGCCACCTCCACCAGATGCTCAAATGCTTGCAGACCCCCCTGAAGTACCTCACCATCAATGACTGCGTGCTTAAGAATTCTGACATGACATACCTCTCCTGCTGTCCCTGTACCAGCAACCTGAAGTCCCTGGATTTGAGTGGTGTCTTCAGGGAAGGCATATATTATGCCTTCTTCCCAGGTCTGCTAGGGAGGTTGTCAGCCACCTTGACCCACTTGGCCTTAGATTCTTGTGGCATCGAGGACTCTGAGCTCATGGCCTTGCAGCCTGCTCTGGGCTACTGCACCCAGCTCAAGTCCTTGGCGTTGTGCGGGAACCCAGTCTCCATCACCGTCCTGCTGGCCCTGCTGCATTATACCATGCCACGGTGCCAGTTTGCCTTTCTGGAGCTCCCTGTCCCTCCCCATTGCTATGTGGGACCTGACAATATTCTGCATGAAGGAACTTTTCAAGTGGTCCTTCAGGACCTGACACTGACCCTGCCGATGAGCAGGCCCCACTCCATACGTTTGGTTACCTGTCATAGTCGGAATGGGTCTGATGCAATCGTCATTGATATCAAGCCTTGATGTCACAATGGAACAAGATCCAAATAAGATCAAGGCGACAGTAGGAGGGCTTTGGTTGTGAACACCCATAAATTGTAGACGGCTATGGGGGACAGTGGGAGCCCCAAATCTATCTGCCGATTAAGCCTCTTACAGGTGCCCTCTGGCCACAGGAGAGGGATGGGAACAGCTTTTCTGTCAGGTAGAGATAATTGTGAACATGGAGATGGTGAGGGGAACCATGGTAAGAAAGGATAGTGGGTCAGTTGACCTCCTTCCTGACCCAACCTTAATTTGTTCTTGGCTGTTGTATTTCTTCCTGTTCCACGAGAAAAAATTCCCTTCTACCTTTTTAATCTTACTGGTGGTATTTCCTTTCTGTTTACTTAAATTTTTTCCCTTTATGTTTCATTTCATTTTTGTTTTCCATTGTTTGTGTTGGGTCTGCCAGTATATGAAGCACAGATGAGGCAGACTAGCAAAAGAAACTCCGTTTTTTTGTTAACTGCTGAATGACCTTCCTCATACCCCCTCTCCTCTCAGAAAGTTTCACTAGAGATTGATTTTTATGTACGCTCATGTACCCAGGTTCTGAACCGTACAATTAGTTTAGACTATTCTTCCATATATCATTTGTTTTAATATTGTTCATTTTGATGTTGTGATCTGGATGGTGTAGTTAGCCTTGTTATAGTAACCAGGATGTTATTGTCATTTTTGGAATTGTTTGTTTTATGATAAGGAATGTACCTTGTAATGCATGCTTGCTATTTCAGTTATCAGAATGTTATAATCAGTGCTGTACCCTGTAACGCTTCCTAACCCTAAATAGTAACATTAATTTTCCTTTCTCCTTCTGTCCAACTTGAATAAGTCTTAGACAAAGATAAATGAGGGTTTTCGCCTTTAAAGATGGACTAAAATGTCGAGTCGGCATTGAAATAAAAGAATCGCTTTTAGATACTAGCAGTCCGGTTATAACCAAATAAAGACTCGCTTAAATTATCAAGACTTCATAGTGGCCGTCATTTATTTTAATCCATACTATTCTGCCACGTTAACCGGGATGTCACTGTGTGTTGATGCCTCCACTCAGCAGCTGCCTCTGGAAGTGTCGGCCCTTTAGGGGAGGCACCAGGACTCTGGACTCCTACCTTCCCCGTCCAGCGGCTGCCTGGGGACACTGGAACTTTGCAATTCTGTCTGCATATGCGGTTTCTCCAGATGCAAGTTTAACTGTGGGGCTGATCTTCTGCTTTGTCTACTAAAAGGGGACTGGACGCGATCTGAACTCTTCCCAGTCACTTAAGAGAACGCTGCCTACGAATTCCAGTAATTTGCTGAACTGGCGACTTGTCTTTTCAGACCGTCACTTTATAAGTTTGGTGGCTTGTTCAGTCGGTAGACTGTCCTTTCAGACAGTCCCTTAACAAGTTTGGTAATTCGGTTTGGCTAGTCATGGCTATTTGTGTTTCATGGCCAGTCTGAGTATCTGTTTTATTGTGTATGTGTGCGTCCTTTTGTTTCCCCCAACTTGTCTGCCTTTTTATTTTTCTTCTAATCCTCCCTCCCGTGACTGGGTTCCTGGCTGTTAGCCTAGTGGTCACAGACCTGACTGACTGGCTGTCTGGACAAGCAAACAAAAATCACAAACTTCTTTTGGTTATTATTTTTGTGCTTTCTATTGGCAAGTGTAAATTGTTGGATAAAAGTGAATGAATTTTAATCAGGACCAAACATTCTTTGTTTTATAAATTTCAAACCTCTGTGTGGTATATTTTAAAGGACATGGAGTGGTTTTATCGACAAATCTGGCATCTGGACAGACTGCATGAGTATGAATCTAATCTGCCAGGGCACTTAGCCACAGTTTAAGCCTTGGGAGGGAGATTCCTTTGTGTTGGTGCTTTTGTTTGCATTTTGCAAATTAATAACAATTTTAAACGCGTTATACAGAGACAGTCTGGTTTGGTGTTCAGTTCTCCTGGTTTCATGTTGGTACTGTCTTTCTCATGTGGCCCCGAAGAGCTTGTGCCTTTCTGAAGTGTGGTTCTGTTAGGTAGCTTAGCCTAGGGAATTGGGAAGTCCATTTACGCATGCCCAGGAGAGCCAGCAAAGGACAAAGCTGGATTTTCCCGCCAGTGGGCCCAGATGGGCGTTACACCTGGAGCAGCCCACCTTGGCCAGGTGATTGCAATTTAGCCAATGGGATCAACCTGGGGTCGTTTACCACGCCTCCCCCGGGAACCCTTGAATAGGCAGGGACCGAGAGGGAGAGGGGTCTTGGCTTGCTCGTGCGGTCTGGTCGTCTTTGTGGGAGGGGAGAGATCCTTGCGTGTCCCGGAGCAGTCTCTGCCAGGCCGCATGGTCAAAGGAATCCTATGGGTGCCGCGTAAAACCTGAAGCTTCTTTTAACTCTCATTAAATTCATTTGGATCACGAGCCCGGCTTCTTCTCGCATGGAGCCAAGGACTGAGGTTGGAATCTCACCGGAGAGAGAGACCTTACAGTTCTATCTGCTTTGCAGCGCTGTTAAAACAGATTACCTGGGGTCTCTGTGTCTTTGTTGAAAGACTTTTATCAGTTTCACCCAGAGGTTTGGGAACCGGAATGTGTTTTTGAATGGGTAATTAATTTTTGCTTCCTGTGGGGTACCAGCCTCCACAATTGAACGGGTCCCAGGGGCGGTTGTGTAGTGGAGGGGCAAAATTCAAGAGATATGAGACAAGATAAAAGCATTCAATTGCTCACCTCCTGGACAGCCATGACCTCAGCAGCCAGGTCCACAGAGAAAGAGAGAGAGAGAATGTATTTCTAACCAAGGCTTATATACACTCGGGGGGTGTGCAAGCCCCCTAATTCCCTGTCACCATGTGCATAACGGGAGAGGGTTGTTTAATAGGCACGCAGGATGGGTCATAGTAGGGATATACATGCAAATGGAAGGGGAAGCACGAGAGGCACACAAGGGACAGGGAGGCATGCAGGTAAGGAGATGGGTGGACACTAGAGCCAAGATTGCAGTCTACCCTTGGTCCTCCCTGAGCTGACTTGACCTTGGTGTCTTTGGACTCTCCATGGGAACCATCCATTCCCCTTATCAGAAGGGAGTGGGCCCTACTAGGGTGGGACAGACTATAGGTCCCATTGCTCTAGATGGCTGATACCCTTCAGGGAAGTGTGTAACCTTTAAGCACTGGACCTCCAAGTGCATAGTTAGAGACTTAGGTTTGGCATCTATGATGGGGGACAACCTGGGGAGTCACCTTTCTGTTTCCCACAGCTCCCCAGAAACACTTTGTAAGTTCAGCCCATAAAAGCGGTTTTTCTTTACTTTTGTTTATTTTTCCCCCTGGCAACTCTGTTTATGTTTCCTCATCTTCGGGAGGGAATGGATGGTTTTAAATTAATAAAAAACATGTAGGTGTATGTTTGCATCTAATGACAGTGCTAACCTGTGGGTCAGAGGAGCACCGGAACAGTGTCACTGTAAGTGGAACTCCCCTTCCATTTGTCTGCATCAGACGGAGACGGCAAAAAACAATCAGCTCAACTGCGCATCCTTTAAAGTGCCTTTCTCCTCCTTTCCCAGTGGCATGCGGCCTTGTTCGTCTTTGGTTAATTTTCGGGTTATTGCTCAGGTCACACTTTATGGTTGCTCAGTGTCTGTGACTTTCTGTACAAGAGCTTCCTGCCCCTGCAAAGCGTACTCTCAGTGCTTGGCAGCTTAGGGTGTTCTCTGTCACACGCCTGGTTCCACCTGCACTCCGGGATCCCTTTTAAAATGAAAAGTTCTCTGTGGTGACTCCAAGCCTTGCCCATCTACTGTGTCTTCTTGGGCAAAGTCCTCCTGCCTTGCATGAATCTGTCTGCTGTGTTCTCTGTCCCTGATCCCTCTCAGGCAGCAGGAATTCCCACCCTCTCCCTTCCATGGAGAGGAAAGAGTGGTTACAGAAGCTGACTTCCTGCTCTCACCTGGAAAGGGCAGAGAGGGTTAGCGGATGCTGCCCCCTGCTCTGGTGAACTCTGGTCAAATCCCTGCTTTTGTTTTGTTTAAACTCATCGCCCCACTTGAACTGACTACCAACAAATAATGGTTTTGCTTTTCACGTCAAAAGAGCACATTTTGATGTTGTGATCTGGATGGTGTAGTTAGCCACGAGGCCCAAAAAGCTGTGTTGGGCTTCAGCAGGGAGGGGACATGAAAGGAAATAGAAATGAATTAAAGTTTCTTTTTAAAATCAGAATTAATAGAAATTGCTGAAAGGGTTTATAATGTCTGGAGAAACAAGCCAAAGGGCTGTAGCCCGAACTGTAGTGGTGGCCTTAAAAGAAGCAGTCAGACTCTCAGAAACCTATAAAACCAAAGATGGTTAAAGTTCAGATTCAGAACAGGAGACCCCTAGGAAGGAACCAATGTACATTTTATAAAGAAAGAAAGCATTAAAAATAATAGTAATGTGACCATGAGGTGTAGAAGGGACCAGGTATCAAACATCAAAGAACAAAAAATCGTATTGCGTGCCCACCTTCCCAATATGATCGCTGAAGACAAATGTGTGTATAACCAACTGTGGTGAAGAAAGCTGATGGTGTCGGGCTATCAAAAGACATAGTGACTGGGGTCTGAAAGGCTTGAAGATAAACAAGCGGCCATCTAGCCCAGAAGCAACAAAGCCCACATGGAAGAATCACACCATCCTGTGTGACTATGAGGTGTCGAAAGGATCAGGTGTCAGTCATCAAAGAACAAATATATCATAGTAAATGAGGGGGAGTGTAGAGTGGAGAGCCAAAGCGGAGACGAGTCAGTCAGGGTTCAGTGTAGCAAGGATGAAGCATACAACTTTAATTCTTAAATGCTCCCTGCCTCCCCACCACCACCACTACCATGATCTCAAATCTACCTTACAAATCCAGCTAGACCAGAGGATGTACACTGTTACATATAGTACCTGGAAACAGGGAATCCAGGACAGATAAGCCCCTCAGGACCAGTGGTGAAAGTAGCGATACTGGAGGGTGGAAGGAAGGTGGAGTAGAAAGGGAGATCCGTTTATAAGGATCTACATATAACCTCCTCTCTGGGGGATGGGCAAGAAGAAAGTGGGTGAAGGGAGACATCAGACAGTGGAAGACATGACAAAATAATTTATGAATTATCAAGGGTTCATGAGGGAGGACGAGCTGGGAGTGGGGGAGGAAATGAGCTGATACTAAGGGCTTAAGTGGAGAGCAAATATTTTAAGAATGATGAAGGCAATGAATGTAAAATGCCCTTGACACAATTGATGTATGTATGGATTGTAATAAGAGTTGTATGAGCCCTCAATAAAATGATTAAAAATAATAGTAATGAAATATTGAAACCTTTGCTCAATCTAGGGAAAAGTTGTATTTCAATAAAAAAGTACAAGTTTTTCTTTGATGTGTCCAGAGATTCCTACAAGGACAGTGTCAGTCAGAGACCAAATAATTTCTCCCAAGACTCCTGAATGCACGTTTCTGGCCAAGTTGGCAGTGCTTACTATTTCATCTATAGTATGTGTTGATCACTCTCATTGGGCTTACATTCTTCACACAAATTGTTAAATAGCATTTTCCAGGACCTGTGGTTTCCACCAATGACACTCAGTGAACTCCAGGACTGTGAAAGATAGAAAAAAATCGCTTTCTCAATAAGAAAGGACATGCCTTGAACTTTAAGTGGGTTGTAATATTTATTGTGTATGAAAAGTGAAAAAGGTTGTCATAAAGCTAAAATGCAAGTGTAAATGTCTTATCTGTTAATTAAACTGATTATAGATTTTTCTCCTTAGTAGGACTAACTTTACAATACTATATAGCTTAGCAAAGAAAATAATAAGTTTTGTAAAGTTTCACTTAGCGTAAAATTGTACAAAGAGAGTGGCATTAATTATGCTCTCAAAGGCCACATAAATATATATATATATATATATATATAGTTAATCATTTTGTTACTATTGTTAATTGGGGGTTCTCATAAAAATTGTCCTAAAGGTATGAATACAACTATTTGTAATTATGTAAACAAGGCTATGTGGAATTGTACAGAATTTTTTATGGCACTAACACTCCATTTTTTGTGTCCCTGAACAGTGATACTTGTAAAAATGGTGTGCAGCTACACAGCCAGAGGTCAGATAAGGCCACACTGCTTACGTAATTGTGTTCTCGAAAGAACATGGAAAGTTAAAGTTTTAATTCCTTTGATTAATCCTGTCTAAGATGGCTAAATACATAAATAAATGTAAGTTTAAACTAAGGGGGCAAGAAGGCTCTTTAAACCTCTCTGGCAGAAACTGCTACTTGATCCAAGTGGTTGACAGAAAGTCAAGGTGGCTGATAGAGGGCTTAAATCAGTCAACAGCCTGAGACCTTATTTCGTGTCTATACACGTGTTTAAGTAAAAGCTGAAATAAAATAATTAAAAAGGAAATCTGTTTAAAAATTGAGTTTAATATCTGGCTTTTCTAGGTCTATACTGTTTTAACTATTGTTATTAACACAGTAATTGATAAAAGTGATAATTGAAAAGTAAAAGAATAGAACGTTTGCAAGCCTACTTGTTTTCGGCCATCAATTTGAATCTTTAAAATGGGTATTGGCCACGCCTACAAAGAAGGCTCTGAAAAGGTCATCCTCACCTAGTGCTTTGAGTGCTCTGGACATTTGCAGACACTGGTGAAGATTGCTGTTGGTAGAAGAAAATGGCTTTTTTAAAAAAAACTTTAAACTAGTTATTTTTAAAACTTTAAATACTTTTGGCTTTTTTTAAACTTTAGTGGTTTGTGCCTAAAGCGGAAAAATTTTAAAGCCATGCAGAAACACTCTTCTCTAGGTTTAAACATTAAAAGGAGCCTGCAGGCAGCCTGAAATGTTTGCTAGGTGACCATCTAGCTCCACTTGTTGTGTGGAAATGGAAAGAAATGTAGCAATAAGAAAACAGGTTCAGTCTGGTCACTAAGATCTGAGAACTTGGTTCACAGGAACTACAGAAGAAGATGACAGTGGGTTGGCTGAAGCTCATGGCCTGGCCCAAGGGGGCCAAAATTGTCTTAAAAGAAAACAAAGATTGTGACTGGGCCCATAGTCAAAGGCAAGCCGAGCACTGGTGGTGCTCAGTGAGGCAGCCCACATTGAGTTAACCAAAACATGACCAGATGAAAATATTTTTGAGCCTGTGAACTGGGGATTTTGCTGCTGAATTTTATTTTTTTGCAGAGTACTAAATTGTATGAACATAAACTTGTACATAGGTCAAGATGCAATTGTTTGGAGAGAACAAGGGGATAATACTACAAGGTTGGTTTGTTTGTTTTTTAAATCATTTTATTGGGGGCTCATATAGCTCTTATCATTGTGTTAATCACATTTGTACATTCGTTGCCCTCATCATTCTCAAAACATTTGCTCTTCACTTAAGACCTTGGTATCAGCTCCTCATTTTTCCCCTCCCTCTCTCCCCGTCTCATGAACCTTTGATAATTTATTAATTATTATTTTGTCATGTCTTACACTGTCCAACGTCTCTCGCTTAACCCACTTTTATGTTGTCCATCCCGCAGGGAAGAGGTTATATGTAGATCCTTGTAATCATTTACCCCTTTCTACCCCACCTTCCCTCCACCCTCTGGTATCGCCACTCTCACCACTGGCCCTGAAGGGATCATCTGTCCTGGATTTCCTGTGTTTCCAGTTCCTATCTGTACCAGTGTACATCCTCTGGTCTAGCCAGAGTGGTAAGGTAGAATTGGGATCATGATAGTGGGGGGAGGAAGCATTTAAGAATTAGAGGAAAGTTGTATGTTTCGTTGCTACACTGAACCCTGACTGACTTGCCACTTGTTTACATTCAAGCCTTTTTTCCCCTCCAATATTTATTATTTAAAAAATAATTTTATTGGGGGCTCATACAATGCTGCTCACAATCCATACATCCATCCATTGTGTCCAGCACATTTGTTCCCACCATCATTCTGAAAACATTTGCTTTCTACTTGAGCCCTTGGTATCAGCTCATTTTTACCTCTCCCTTCTTGCTCCCCCCTCCCTCAGGAACCCTTGGTAATTTATAAATTATTATTTTGTCATATCTTACACTGCAGACATCTCCCTTCAGCCACTTTTCTGTTGTCCGTCCCCCAGGGAGGAGGTTATATGTAGATCCTTGTAATCGGTTCCCTTTTGTACCTCACCTTTGCTCCACCCTTCCGGTATCACCACTCTCACCATTGGTCCTGAGGAGTTCATCTGTCCTGGTCTAGCGGGATTTGTAAGGTAGAGTTGGGATCATGATAGTGTGTGTGGGGGGGAAGCATTTAAGAATTAGGGGAAAATTGTATGTTTCATCATTGCTATGCTGCACACTGACTGGCTCATCTCCTCCCTGAGACCCTTCTGTGAGGGAATAGCCAATTTCCTACAGATTGGGGTTGTGTCTCCACTCTGCACTTACCCTCTTTTGTTCTTTGATGCCTGATATCTGATCTCTTCGACACCTCGGGGTCACTCCGGCTGGTGTGCTTCTTCCATGTGGGATTTGTTGCTTCGTAGTTATATGGATGCTTGTTTACCTGCAAGCCTCTAAGACAGTCAGATGCTATATCTTTATTTTTTTTTGTTGAGTCGTTTCTTTATTGAGAGGAAATGTCCATTTTAATCTTCCTGGGCTGCTTTTTAAATTTTGTTCTTTTTCTTACTGCTGTTACTCTTGCTGCTAGCAGCCGGATGCTATATCTTTTGATAGCCAGTTACCATCAGCTTTCTTCACCACATTTGCTTATGCCAACATTTTTCTTCAGTGATCATGTCGGGAAGGTGTGCATCATGGAATCCCAATTTAATAGAACAAAGTGTTTTTGTATTGAGGGAGTCCTTGCGTGGAGGCCTAAAGTACATCTGCTATTGATGACGAATTTATGGATGGCCTGTTCTGATTTGACTTTGCTATGGATGCAGACTCAGAAGGTTCCAATGTGAATGAAGATTCTTCACATCAAAGAACATGCTTGTCTCCTCAAGGCACTAGGTTAATATAACTAGGCAGTATAAAAATTGGATGCCCCAAATTGTGGGGATAAATGTATAAGTAAGTGGCTTACAAACTTTCTTAGATAAAAATAAAAAAAATTGTTTTGTTCACTTATAGAATATTATGTTTAAATAAGGCTGGTGCATTTCAAACTTTTAGTTTTATTTTGTTAAAATTATTGTCCTTGTTTTAAAAATTGTATGTGGCTTAAAAGTTCCTTAAGGGTGTCGTGTTAATCCGACACCGACCCTTTGACTGTTCCAAGGGCACCTGCAGGGCAAAGATTCATAATCACAATTTTCTTAAATCCCTGAAACCTAACAAACAGATTGTCCAGCACCAACTCCACAAACTCTTGAGGAAGGCAGAGCCCCAGCCACCAGCAAGCAGCCTGCCCGCGCACCCGTTCCATCCCGGTGACTGTCCTCGTAAAGCAGTTCATGCCCACTGGGCTGAGGCCACGTTGATAAAGGCCTTCACCATCATGCTCACAATTCCGACCACGGTCAAGGTGACCAGACTTGTTGCACTAGTATCACAAGGCTGCCTGCCTGACGCAGAATGAAGGGTTCGTTCTTCTCTAAAAGACTCCTTAAACCAAGACTTTCTCGGGTTCTTAATGCTGTTATCTCAGTCTAGGTTTTCTGCCAATTGTAATTAAACTCTTAAAATGTGTTAAAGGCATTGTAAAGTTTCCCGGAAATGTGGTTTTCTTGCTCCTTTAGCCTTACCCCCTGCTTGTCTCCTTGTCTGTGTAACGACTAGGTGTTGCAGGGTCTGCGGCCAGAGCTGTAGCTGCACTCATCACCCAGAGTCGTGGCTTGAAAGGCCTCTCGGGTATAAGTCATGCAAATAATAAGTGATTAAAAGGCATCATTGTACATTCGTCAGCACAAATTCATTAGGAGGGTTCATCTAAACCGTATAAATCTGTAAAGCTCATGGTACGGAGAACCCGTTATACCAACCTCAGTGCAGAAGAAGACACTGAAGAATCAATGATTTGATCCCAAATAAAAAGAGTAGGGGATGAGGCAGACGAGCAAAAGCAACTCCATTTGCGGTCGCGGCTGAATGACCTGCCTCCTCCCCCTCCCATCTCAGAAAGTCCCATAGAGGTTGCTTTCAGAATGTCCTCTCCAGTTCCCAGCTTCTGGACAGGACAACTAGTTTAGACTATTTCTCCATGTATCCTTTGTTTTAATATTGTTCCTTTTGACGTTGTAATCAGGATGGTGTACTTAATCTTGTTACAGTAACCAGGATGTTATAGTCAACTTTGGTATTGTTTCTTTTATGATAAGGCATGTGCCTGGTAATGCATGCTTGCTCTTCTTCCAGCTACCAGAATGTTATAATCAATGCTGTACCTTGTAATGCTCCTTATCCTTAAAGAATAGTCACATTAATTTTGCTTTCTGATTCTGTCCATGCTTGCTTAAGTCTTAGACAAATGATAAATGAGTTTTTCACCTTTAAAGATAGACTGAAATATGGACTCAGGACTGCAATCAAAGAATTGCTCTTAGAGTCTAGCAGTCCAGTTATAACCAAATAAAGACTCTTCTAAATTATCAAGACATTATAGTGGCTGCCATTTATTTGAACCCATAACACAGATGGAGTGGATGCATAGAGATAATCACTGATGGAATGGTTTATCAGGAATAGCATGTGGGGAGGTTGGGGGGATGGAATTGGGGAGCAAGCAGTGAATAAATGTTGGTCAGAAGCAGCATCTGATATGACTACTCTGACTGAAGTCCATGCTTCTTTGTAACCAGGCAACACAGATGCCAAGATACAAGGAGATCTGCTGGGATGTGCAGGCACCCCAGATTTTATGAAGGGATAACCTCCCCAACCTCCTTCCAAGAGAGAACCCCACTGCCTACCACCCTGCCCTACATTTCTGCTTCCGACCACGTGCACTAGCTGACAATAAATAACTCTTTGTAACACGTGTGGCATTCATTTCTTCTGTAGCGGGGGGACTATAAAACTTTAGACCAGCGGTTTCCAACCTGTGTGTCCTGAACCATTTGGGAGTCGAATGATCCTGTCAGGAGTGTCGCTTGATTCATGAGTAGCAAAATTATAGTAGTGAAGTAGCAACGAAAATATTTTTATGGTTCGCGGCTGTGACAACAACACAAGGAACTGTATTAAAGGGTCACCACATTAGGAAGGTTGAGCACCACTGACCTAGATGGCCATAGAATGAGTACGTTGCTGTGTCTATTCCTGACATGGAGAGTGCTTGTAGGACTCAGCAGAAACTGGCACCTGAATTGGGGATACTGGTCACCCCTCTACATCTGTCCCACCTCACCACCTCTGCAGCAGTTTGAGGCCACCTTCTCCATGTGTGATGCTTCGTTCTCCGGGTCCACTCAGCTGAGCGGTGCTGCTCAGGGACAGTTCAGTTGTCATGAGGTCCTGGTGGAGTCCTGGTGGTGTCCTGACAACTTTGCCCTGGCAGTGGTTGGAAGGAAGTAATTTTAGTCATGTTACATTTGTTGAGTGATAATCCCTCGCTTCTTGGCTTTGCCCAACAAAGAATTCATGTGGAAGGCTGGTTTGTGATTCAAGGGGGTTTTATAAAGGACAGGAGAAGTTTTAGGTTTTCCATTCTACAAAGAGTGCACACTATTTCAAAGTGCACGGGGTCCCACAACTGAATAAAGGCAAGCTCGTGGGACTCAGAGGCCACCCGTGGTGAACTGAGGACAGACACTGCAGCACAGGAGCCCGGTTAAAACAGGAGAGAATCCTCTCAGCCCTGCCACTGACTGGGGGGGGGGGTGTCCAAGAGCAAGTGTAAACAGGGGCTTTAGGCTCAGAATAGGCCCAGAGAGGCCCTTGTACATCCTGAGCTGGCACTGACGGGGTCCACCCAAGTGGGGAGTGAGTGCGTCCTACCTCCACCTGCCTCTGACCAGGAGCAGAGTGAAGAGACCGGCCTTCCCTCTGCCAAGGTGTGTTAAAACTCTAGCTGGGTAGGTGTGGTCGATGATATTGATTGACTCCTTTGGCTGAATCAAGCCCACCTGGGCCTATTGGAGGCCACCAAATTTTAATGCCCACCTGGCTCAGGGGGAGGGGGCCAACCCGAGTTGGAGCATGCCCAGTGAAAGTCTTCATGGGTGGCTAATGCCTGCCTGATTTTTCTTTCCCAAACCCTGTAGGAGACCTTATCAGGCATGGGAGTGACAGATCCCCTGTCCCTGTCTGACTACCTAACATTTCTGCACTGAAGGGGCATGGATCAAAATCTTTGGGGTACTGGGTGACTACGTCTCTGAATGCTTACTGTTAGTCCCAGTGTACCAAGGACCCCCCCTAAGGGTCCCTGAAGTTAAAGCATACTCTAGCCCAGATGTTGGTGTGCGTGAATAGCTGTAAGTCCAGCTTATTCAGTTTCCATCTCCTGGGTTGAACCTTGTGGGCATGAAGCATCTCAACAGCATCTTGTATAGCCTTTAAGGTGGAATGGGGAGACTGATAATCCGTCATCAGAACATCCACATGGAGCTGGGTGAAGGGCCAGAAGCACACCATGCCCTTCATTGTCTCTCCGCGACCCTGTAGAAGGGCTGCCATGAGCAAGGGAGGGAAGAGATCTGAGGGCAGCCACTTGAGAACGTCAACGGCTGAGGCCTTATTCTTTAATACACTCTGGATGGCAAGGTCCAGGAGCCTGGGAAGGTTCCTGCTGCCCATGCTGATCAAAATGCTTCAAAAGGAATCCTGACCTGGGAATAGAAAGAGGGGTCTGCTCAGAACTCTGGGAGAGCCCAGCTGGTTGTCCTAGCCCTCTAAAATCTGGATCCCCCTTCCACACACATATCACCTCAGAGGGGAGCTTTCTGGCTATGCCACTCCTCTTATCCACTCACTGTAGTAGAGGCTGGCAAGGTCCCCATGGGGCTTAGAGTTCAAACTGGATCTTCTCCTCACCCAACGTCGTCTAAAGGCTGTGGAATTCAAGCTGAACCGGTCCAATGGCGGGCAGTGAGCTCAGCAGCTGGGGAGGCGGATGAATAAAAATTAGGTAGGAAATATCATGGTGGCTGTCTCAAGTTCCATAGCCTGTAGGTCTGATGGAAGGCTGAGATATAATCAATAACTAACTAGAACATGATTCTGTGACGGGGAGGAGACCACAACCGTTTGCTCATTGGCTGCTGACAATAGATGGTTTAGCCTTTTTGGCTTTTATCTGTGTAGCTCATTCCCTAGAGCTTAAATTCAGAGCCATTGAGTCGGTTCTGACTCCTGATGAGCCCACAGATGAAAGGGGAACTGCCCCTGCGGTGTGTGAGCAGAGTAGATGGCTTCAGCTTTGCCTCAAGGCATGGTGAGATTGATTGACCCTGTGGGTACCAACCTCCTACTGTGACTAGGTTCCTTCTCTATCCAGCTCCATAATGATGACTCATATAGAATGTTCCAAACATCACAACTGGGTGATTTCTTCTCAAGCTGGAAGTTCTTCCCAAGTGATCTCTTTCTGAACAGGTGGCCCTCTACTGGCCTTTTTCTTTCATCTATTTTTTTGGTTGGGAGTGAGGAGGGAGAGAGACAGGGGCTCCACAGTTATCTGAGATTCATGGCAGATTGGTAGAGGCACAGAGAATATAGATAACGACATAGATACTATCGATGAGTCATGCTTTTACCATTGTACCTTTGAAATGTATTTTTTAAATTGTAAATAGGGTGAGGGTTTACCTTGCAGATGATGCATTTGGTTTTAAGCCATGTCATTTACTTACCAAACTCCATGATTGCTGACCTACCCTTCTCCAGTAATCTCTCCTGGGATGAGATTGGCTGCCACTTTGGAGAAATCGCCCTTCTTATCTAGCTCTTCGAGTTTGTGAAAGGCTGCAGGTTTCCTGTGGCCCTCCTAACTGAGCATGGGCTGTATGGCTGTGAGCTTGGTTTTGTGGTTCTGTTTATTGGGGCGTCACACCTTCAATCCTTTACAACCAGGAGGCTTATCACTTTGGGTCACACCTTAAGGGTGACTTACACAAACCCTCTCCTCCCCCCAAAACTAAAAATAAGTGGCCTCTTGAACCCAGTAAAACTGATGCTTTATGTAGTGCCCCATCCTTATTTATCATCTATGTTCTTGAAGTAACTTGGTGATGTTGAGATTGTGTCTCAATGGGGCTGGGCAAGGATTCTCAGGGGGTTGGAAAGCATGATGATGTCAGCCTAAATGACCAGGTTTCATAGGATGTAAATACTTCCATGAAGAGATTTGCTACCAGCCTCCAATAGGTGAGAGGCAGTTTCCAAATGGGTGTCATTCTCTCCGTTTTAAACAGACTTTCTCTGCAAGCTCTGGAATTTATGCCAGATCTGTGAGGATGCTCTTCCTTCATCTGACCTGCATAGCTTCAGACTGGTAACAGGAAGTTGCCCTGTTTCCTTGTTAGCTCCAATTCATCAATCCTCCCCGTGAACAAGCAGCCTGACATCTGACCTAGCCATTTTGGTTTCAGCTGCCACTGAAACCACCTGAGTCAAGAGAGCCCTACTGTGAGTTGAAAAAGGAATTAATATGAACTCTATAAATGGTTCTTAGTATCAAAGTGGGGGAGGGAGACAAAGTTTGGAGGACTGGGGTCCACAGTGTGGCTTTCCCAGAAGTCTGAGCAGACTCATGCTACCACCCCCAGGTCAGTAATCCTCTGGAAGAAGATTGATCATCATGAAGAGCGGGGATCCACCCAGGCTCCTGGACCTTGCCATCCTGGTGTGTTGCTGAATGAGGCCTAAGCCATTGCCTCTCTGGAATGGCTGCCCACATATCTCTTCCCACCCTTGATCATGTCAGCTATTGTAGGGAGACACAGAGAGACAGTGAAAGCCATGTTGGGGTCCTGCCCCTTTATTAGCTTCCCGTTAGGGGAAATCATGAAGTCTTGGCATTATCACCAGGACAGATTAAAGGCTGTACTTGAGTGTATTGATATCCCCTTTGCCCAGAAGGGTTGTCCCACGTAATGTTAACTGGAAGCCCTGAATTTACGCCTGAACACTGACACCAACTTCTGAAATGTGTGGTTTGGAACCCCATCCATAGCCTCTGTGGCCCCCTCAGAGGATCCAGAGGATCCAGTGGCCACCCAGGCAAGAACTAATACTCAAAAATGGAAGGATTCCAGAGTTTGAGGGTGGTGCCTCAATCCTTGGCCTTCCTGGAGGTGCTCCCAGACTTGAGCTTTCAGGAAACTGTCCCAGATGAATTGCTCACCTTTTTCATTTAAAGTGCCAAGGTGGACAGTACCTGCCACTCCTGTGCTGTAGGACACTGGAATCGGACTAAACATTATTGTTTCCCTAGAACCCTACTCCTGGTACCATAATGTGTTAGTTAGGGTTGACTAGAGAAACTAATTCATAGACACTCATGTGTATAAGAAAGAGCTTTATATAAAAGAGCAATTATATATTGAGAAAACGTCTCAGTCCAGTCCAGACCAAGTCTGTAAGTCTGATATTAGCCCATATGTCTGATACTAGTCCATAAATTCCTCTTTAGACTTACACAGCACATGCAGGAAGATCACAAGCCAGTCGGTGGGAAGTCTTGTGGATTCAGTGGCAGTGAAAGCATCTCAACGCTGGCACAGGTCTCCACGTGTCTCCCTTAGTTCTCTGAGTGTCTCAACAGCAGGAAAGGGAAGGCAGAGAGAATGGGTCTGGCCTCCAGTGGGCGAATCATCGCCATATCACCTCCAAATTAGGTCTTCAAGCTATGACCTGATTGACAGGCTAGACTCCACCCTTTCACTCAAGTTGACAGCAGATTATGTAACTTCCACAGAGATCTATCACAACTTCCCATTATTGAGGAGACTGTGAATGTGGTGCAGCTGATCTCTGTTCAGGAGGTGAGACTGTGGGATGGTTGGGACCTGCAAAGTCTCAACTGGTTTGCTCTGTACCTAGCTCAGATGGTTCACCTGCATACACTTTTTCCCTCTGGATGTACCACATATTTCATAGTCTCTGGGAAAATCTATGAGGATGTTGGAGACAAGCTACTTGTACAATTTGCCTCTCAGCTCCTCAGCCTGGATCAGATCCAAAGTCTCTTGCTGCACTCTACCAAATTTGTCCATTGCTCTCTCCACCAGCTGCTCCATTGCTTACAGATGCCCTTGGAAACTCTCTGATTAGTCATTGCACACTTGTTGGTCATGATTGGACATACTTGTCCTGGTGTACCAGTCACCTAAGGCCCCTCAATTTGAGTGGTGTATGCAGAAAAGACTTGGACTATGAGCTCTTCCCTGCTCTGCTGAACAGAGTCTCAGCCACCCGGGTCTACCTGGACTTAGCCAACTGTGGTATCCATGACTCTGACCTCAATGACTCGCTGCCTGCTCTGAACACCTGCTCTCAGCTCCGAAGCTGGATGCTTTGGGGAAACCCAGTGTTCACATCTGTTCTACAGGACCTGCTGGGTCACACTGTCCCAAGGTGCAGTGGAAATGAAGGCCCGAAGTGAGGAGGCATTTCTAATGAGAGGGAGGAGGTAAGTGCTAGCACTCACAGGGGCAAGCAGGGGGAGGGGGATCCACGGAGACTCACCATGAGACCAAGTCTCAGGCTCTGTGGGGGTAGGGACAGGGAAGGAGAGTTTTATGGTTTGTTTGTTTTTTACAGCAGAAAAGGAAAACTAAAACTGGTTCTTGCACCACTCAGGGTTTGGTTTTTGTGTCTGATTTCTCAGGGTGCATGTCCCTACATGTCAGATGCTGAGTGACATTGGCCCAGTTCGCTAGGGGATTCCATTTGGCAGCCTTTACAAGTCCCAGTCAGAGACAGTCATAGCCCTTGTTAGGGCCTTAGATTTCCATCTGGACTCTTCTCTGGACTCAAATATGCCCTCAGGCCGATGAGCCTATGATAGGCAGATCAGATAGAAGGGCTGTGGAGGATTAAAAAAAAGTCAGAAATAGGACTAGTTGATTTCTCTAGTTCCAAGACCTGCAGGTCACACAGAGGAACCAGATCCAGTTCAAAGCCTGAGAGTTTCATACAATCCGTATCCATGATGAGACCATGGCGATGAGCAAATTACTTATCAACTCATTGGCTTTCACAGTCGAACTCGCCTCAACGTTATGACATGATATCCAACCTCATCACCAAAGGCTGGCTGCATCCAATCTGCCCTACCCCTGGGAACCCTGGATCAGACATGTTGACACATAACCTCAACCCTCCCTCATGACCAAAGCACTACAAAAACATGTGTTTATGACAGTATAGGACATTTTGTAAAGGAATGTAGAGGGTGAGGTGCAAACATTAGCTTCCTTATATGGATAATAACTGATGCAAAGTTATATGGGATGTAGGGGTGGGGGCTGGAGATGGGGTGGGTGAGGGGATTTCAGGTGTAATCAATGAATGCAGGAGTGGGGAGGGAGCATTGAAACTGATTGCTATTACACAACTTATTTTCAAGGCGATTTATACCTGGAAGTGGGGGTTGTTCTTTAAAATTTTAATAAATCATTTTATTGGGGCTCATACAACTCTTACCACAATCCATCCAACCATCCATTGTGTCAAGCAGATTTGTACATATACTGACATCATCATTTTCAAAACATTTTCTTTCCACCTGAGCCCTTGGTATCAGCTCTTCATTTTCTCCTTCCCTCCCTCCCCCATCTTTCCTTCCTCATGAACCCCAGATAATTCCATTTTTCATCTCTTACACTGACTGATGTCTCCCTCCACCCACTTCTGTTTTCCATCCCCCTGGGAGGAGACCATAGGTAGATCATTGTGATCGGTTTCCCCCTCTCCCCCGACCTTACCCTTACCCTCCTGATATGGCTACTCTCAGGAATTTATCTGTCCTTGATTCTCTGTATTTCCAGCTCCTATCTGTACCCACGTACATGCTCTGATCTAGCCAGATTTATAAGGTAAAATTGGGGTCATGATAGTGGTGAGGAGGACAGTAAAGAACTAGAAGAAGAAAGTTGTATGTTTCATCAGTGCTATACTGAACCCTGACTGGCTTGTGTCCTCCCTGTGACCAACTCTTTTATAAGGGATATTCAATTGTCTACAGATGGACTTTGGGTCTCCACTCTGCACTCTCCCTCATTCACAATAATATGATTTTTCGTTCTGGGTCTTTGATGCCTGATACCTGATCTTATCAACACCTCATGATCACACTGTCTGGTGTGCTTCTTCCATGTGGACTTTGTTGCTTCTCAGCTAGATGGCCGCTTGTTTATCTTCAAGGCTTTAAGACCTCAATGCTACATCTTTTGATAGCCGAGCACCACCAGTTTTCTTTACCACATTTGCTATGCACCCATTTTGTCTTTAGCGATTGTGTCAGGAAGGTGACCATCACAGAATGCCAGATTATTAGAATGAAGTGTTCTAGTGTTGAGGGGGTACATGAGTAGAGGTCTGATGTCTACCTGCTACCTTAATACTAAATCTATCAATATATGTACATAGATCTATTTCCCCATCCTCATATATAAATCTATTTACATATGCACCTGCCTGTATTTAGACCTCTATAAATGCCCTTTGCCTCCTAGTTATTTCCTCTACTTCCTTTTACTTTTCTCTTGTCCCACTATCATGTTGAGCCTTCATTTGAGTTTCAGTAATTCCTCCCGGTTACATTGCCTTTGATCAAGCCCTGCTAGGCCTCCTACACCCTCCCCACCATCGATTTTAAATAATTTGTTTTTCCCTTGTTACTAGAGTTGTTAACACCAACTTCCTTTCTCCCATCTCCCCCTCTTGCATGTCGTCCCGGAACCTCCGGTCCCTTTGTTTTCTCCTCCAGATTGTTTGTCCCGCATGTCTTATCTAGATAGGTATGCAGAGATTATAATATGCACAAAACAAGACAGAGAAAAAACACCAAAGCAGCAAAAGAAAATAAAACTGTAATAACACAAAAAATAACCACCAAGAACAACAACAAAAAATGCCTATAAATAATTCAAGGTCTGTTTGTTGACATTTACGACTGTTTTCCAGTCGAGTCTTATGGGGTGCCAGGGCCTGGCCCCACAGTATATTTTTGGTATTCCTCGGGGACTTCATTACTCTACTCTCCTTGCTGTTTGGTTGCATGTCCTTAGTGTTTTGCCTCAGTGTGGTGCGGTCAGATCGTGTGCAATTCCGTCATTGTGTCTCTAGTATTGTCCTCCGTAGTGCTATGGACCAGTGAGAGACATAGTGTCTTGTATTGGGGCCACCCCTGTGGTCCTCTCTGTGCATTGGCTGCTCTGAGCAGGAATATCATCCTCAGGGCTTGGTGGGCCAGGATGTGTTTCACTCTCTCTCCTTCCCTCTTCGTTTGCTCCCATGTGCTCTGATCAGACGCACCCCTCTCCCTGAGCTGTAGCTTCAGTGCTATCTTCTGAAGTGAACTCTTCTGTGGGGAGGAGGGGCTGTCCATGTAGTTGGGATTGGGACCAGCCCTTCAGACCTCTCTATTGGTTCCCGGCTTCATGCCGGTATATTGCATTCACATCTTGGCACGCCTGGTTGAAGTCTGGTCCCTCTCTTCCTCTCCTGTTGAGACATAAACAACACCCTCTCCTTGGGTGGGTGAGTGCCCTGTTCCCCCAGCTACCCATGTCTTTCCTCCCCCACTCCTTTTTAGTTGGCTACCATATGTATCCCTAGATTTAGTCTGGTGCCTGCCATACCACCTGGACCTCACCCCAGGAATGTATGTATACAGTAGCTTTTTCCCTATGCCCCCTTTACATTTTTAAGCTTACATCAGTGGACTCATGCTGTACTTGTCCTTTGTGCTTGGCTTACTTCGCTTAGTATAATTTCCTCCAGTTCTTCCCATGTGGCGATGTGCTTTTTAGGGATGTGCAGTACTCCAGTGTATGTATGTACCACAGTTTTGAATCCATGTGTCTGTTGATGGAAATTTGGGTTGTTTTCAACCCCTTGCAATCGTGAACTGTGCCGCAATAAACGTTGGGGCACAGATGTCTTGTCGTGGTTTGTTTCTTGTCTCTTCTGGGTATATGCCCAGTAGGGGGGTTGCTGAGTCATATGGTAGTTCAATTTCCATCTGCTTTAGATATCACTAAATCAATGTCCATAGTGGCTGTACATACCTACAGGTCCACAAGCAGTGGACCAAAATTCCTATCTCTCCACAGTCCCTCCAACATTTGTTGCTTTCTGATTATTTTGAATTGGGCTATCTTTGTGGGTGTTAGGTTGTTTCTCATAGTTGCTAATTTGTATTTCTCTTATGGCTAGGGATCTGGAATCTTTTCTCACATGTTTATTGGCCATTTGGATTTCTGCCCTTGGGAAACTTCTGTGCATGTCTTTTGCCCACCTCCTCAGTAGACAATTGATTTTTTTTTCTTGTTGTAAGTTAACAGAATATTGTAGATTTTAGCAATAAGGCCTTTGTCTGATGTGTCATTGCTAAAGATGTTTTTCCAGTCTGTGGGCTCTCTTATTACTCTCTTGGCACATTCTTTTGATCTACGCAAGTGTTTTATCTTTAGTATATACTACTTGTCAATTTGTGCCTCTTCTGTGTTTGTGTCCTTCCCTCTTTCCAATGGCCTATGTACTCCCTGAGTCAAAGTTATCAGATTTGTTCTAATTTCCTTGTTGATGGCCTTAATAGTTTGGCGTTTTAGCTCTAGGTCTGTGATCCACCTTGAGTTTATTCTTATGCATGTAGTGAGGTAAGGGTCTTGCTTCATTTTTATGTATATATATATATATATATCTCCATTTTTTCTAGCACCACTTATTGAAGATGGCATCTGCTTCCCATTTAATATCTTCGTGGCCACTGCCTGCTGGCTTTCCTGCCTTTCCATCCGTACTTGATGAATATGGATGGGACGCAATCAAGGGTGGACTTCAGTCAGACTGGTCATATAAGATGCATTCTTATGAAAAGGGATGGAGAGGGAGGAGAGGACATCCTGGCCCAGTAAGCCCTGAGGATGATATTCCTGTTCAGAGCAGACAAAGCACAGAGAATATCATAGGGCCAGCCCCACCATGACACATGACGTTTCTCACTAAGCCATAGCGCTGTGTGGTACAACACTGGAGACACAGTGTGGGAATAGTGCCCAATCTGACCCCATCACACTGGGGCATAACACTAAGGGCACGCAACAGAGCAGAAAGGGGAGAAAAGTGATGAAGTCCCCAGGGAATACCAAAAATAGACTTTGGAGACAGAGTGCAGCACCCCATTAGACTCAACTGGAAAACACTGTAAAGGCCAGCAAACAGACCTTGAACTATTTATAGCCTTTTCCATTTTTGTCAGTGGTTTTCCTTTTGTTATTGTTATTTTGTTTTTTCTTATTGTTGTTATTGTTTCTGTTGATCTTGACTTCCTTTGATGTTTTATTTGGCTTTGCCTGATTTTTGTACTCATTAATGTATGTGCATGTATATCTAGATAAGATCATCAGGATAAATAATTCAGAGATGAAACAAACGGGACCAATGATTCTGGAGGGATATGGGAGAAGTGGAGGTGGGAGAAATCAACCCATGGACAAGGTAACGCCAAGTGAACTAAAATCAATGGAAAGAAGGGTGTAGGATGCCTAGTGGGGCTCAATCAAGGGCAATGTAGCAGTGAGGAATTACTAAACCCAAATGAAGGCCAAATGATGGTGGGACCAGAACAAAATAAAAGGAAATAGAGGAAAGAACCAGGAGGCAAAGGACATTTATAGAGGTCTAAATAGAGGCATATACATATGTAAATATATATGTATATAATGAGAGCGGAATAGATCTATGTACATATGCCTATATGTTAAGAATTAAGGTTGCAGATGGAAATTGGGTCTCGACTCAAGTACACCCTCAAGACAAGAACACTTTGTTCTAACAATCGGATTTCTGTGATGCTCACCTTCCCAACACGATCTCTGAAGACACAATGGGTGTGTAAACAAATGTGGTGAAGAAAACTGATGGTGCCCAGCTATCAAAAGATAGCATCTGGGTCTTGAGGACTTGACGATACACAAGTGGCCATGTAACTGAGAAGCAGCAAAACCCACATGTAAGAAGCACACCACCCTGTAGGATAATGAGGTGTTGATAGGATCAGGTATCAGGCATCTAAGACCAAGAACAAAATCACACCCAATGTGAATGGGGTGGGGGGCATGGAGTGGCGATCCAACGCCCATCTGTAGACAACTGGACATCCTCTCACAGAGGGGTCACAGGGAAGAGATGAGCCAGTCAGGGTGCAGTATAGCATGGATGAAACATACAACTTCCTCTAGTTCTTTGATGCTTCCTTCCCCCCACTATCATGACTTCAGTTCTACCTTGCAAATTGGATTAGTCCAGAACTAATGCACACTGCTACAGATAAGAGGCTGAAACACAGGGGATCTAGGATAGATAACCCCCCAAGGCCAAAAAATGAGAGTAGAGATACCAGGAGAATTAGGGGAGGGTAGGGGGCAGAAAGGGGGAATCAATCACAAGGATCAACTTAGAACCCCCTCCCTGGGGGATGAACAACAGAGAAGTGGGTGAGGGACGATGAAGACAATGTAAGATATGAGAATAATGATCTATAATTTATCAAGGGTTCGTGAGGGAGGGCGGGCAGGGGAGGGAGGGGGAAGAAATGGGGAACTGATAACAGGGACGCCAGTGGGAAGATAATGCTTTGAAATTGATGCTGGCGGCATATGTGCAAATGTGCTTGACACATTGCAGGAATGTATGGATTGTGATAAGAGAGGTAAGAGCCCCCAATAAAAGTAAGAAAAAATGTGCTGTAAAAAAACAAACCAACAACTACCACCAAGAAAAATACAGCTAACCCATTTTTTAAATGGGTATGAAAAAAAAGATGTATCCTTTACACCATACCCTCAACCATCTTCTTCATCATAACAAACATGGCCTAATCTGCATGAAACACATGGAAGCCTCACTAATTTCAGAAGTACTGGTCTTTCAAAAAGCAGGCTTTTAAGATTTTTTGACATAGATAGGGTAAGATATGAAAAAATAACGATGTATAAATTACCAAGGGCACATGAAGGAGGGGGGAGCGGGGAGGGAGGGAAAAAAAAGAGGACCTGATGCAAAGGGCTTAAGTGGAGAGCAAATGCTTTGAGAATGATTGGGGCAGGGAATGTATGATGTGCAATTGTACAATTGAGGTATGTATATGTATGGATTGTGATAAGAGTTGTATGAGTCCCTAATAAAATGCAAAAAAAGAAAAAAAGAATGAATAAAATTCTGATATATAAAAAAAAGAAATTCGGATAGATAGTAATTAGGATTCATAGCCCTGCTGAGATCATTGGGAGGGGTGTTTACCTGGGGTGTGACTGCAGTACTTAGGTCTCAAGCCAGCAGAGAGATGGGGAAACTGATCACAATGATGAGAGTTCACCTGGATAAAAGTGTTTCTGTGCATCTGCAATGCCTACCTGGTGCTAATAAGCTATTCCTAGACCCAGGGTAAATTGATGCAAAGACATGTGGGCCTCTCCAACGAAGGTCAGCTCCATGGATATCGCAAAACTACAAGGGCCATCCCCATACAGAAGGAAAAGCTTTGTATTTGTGTAATATGCTAACTCTTGAAATGTTTGATTGTCTAGTTGTTTTTACACAGCGACTCTGTGTATTCCTTCTATCTTCTTTTGATGGTCCCTCCATCTTTCATCCACCACTTCTCTTCCAGCTTGTGGTCCTATGTTGACTTGTGAGGATGGCACAGGACTGGGCAGTGCGTCCTTCTGCTGGGCAGAAGGCCTTTATGGGTTGGGAAGGGCATAAAGGCTCCTTACAAGAGCAACATCTTTCAAAATTATGTTCGTAGACTTTTCATTGTGTAACTCAAGGCTGGACCTTCCCCTGCATTTCTGTCAGCTTAAGGTCTTCTTCGGTTCCTTCAGCTGATAAATTCTCAGGGAGTTCACCTGCTGTGTCGTTTCACTGTGAGCACCTATATCCCAAGGGATTTTTGACAACCCTACTTTCATCGCGGCTCAAAACAAAACTCACTGCCCCTGCGTCAATGTGGACTCATAACCAGCACCTGTGCGTTTCTGAGCCTATATCTGCTCATGGGGGTACAAATCCCAATGTGAATCCCTCCCTACAACTCCCAGGATCCTTGTTTTCATCTGAAACCATGGAATAAACCCAATGCCATCTTGAGAACCCCACACCAATTTTCTGAACACCAAACTCATAGATGGATTTACAAGGGCACAAGCAGTAGCTCTGAATCTCCCTGGTTGTCCTGGAATCCAGGAGGAGCAGAATTCCTTGGGAAAGACAGATACATGAACATGAAACATAAGGGAAGAATAAGGAGGGTACACTGAGGGCAATTTCCCTTCAGCCTAAGACATGTAAATAAGAGAGAGCTTATTCCTTTGTTGAGGATCAAGAGTCCCTTCTTGACCATCTGCTTATATTTTACTTTCTCCATTGGAAGGAGGAAACCATAAACAAATCTATATAAAGGACCCTGCCTATACTTTTCTGAGGACTAGGTCAGACAAAGCTTCCATGGGGTGTCTGCCCATTCCCACCTCTCTTCCCTACCATAAGTACAGAATGAAATTCCCTTCCTCCTTACTATTATAACTTTGATCATTTTCTTCTTCTGCAGGATGTTTCACTATAATGCTTTAATTTGACTCCTCAAGTTGCACATTGAAAAACTATGTTTAGGTCTTTTCCTTTCTCATTTCTTCCATTTGCTTTAGCTACGTTTCTACCAATGGTAGAAGTCAGAGTCTCTAAATATACTTTAAAAAAAAGAATTCAGAGTCTCTTTGACATTGATCTTGGTCATTTTTCTTTTCTTTCTTGTGGAGAAACTTTGTTTTCTTCATGCAAAATTTTATTAAAGACATCCACAGGTGACCAGTTTTCTGTCCTTAGTGTTCAATTAATCACACCCCTTTTTGACATGGTCTTGACATTCACGTGGGATATAGCTAAGGTAGATTTTGGGGCGCTCATAGATTTGTGTCATTTTAAGCTTCAGAAAATTCTTTGTGATCTTGAACCAATTCAGCAGACAACCTTGCCCTCAGACAGAGTGTACTGGGAGAGAATTGCTTCCATTCCTCTCCAGAGAATCCTTGGAGGACCAGTGTCTTAGGGGCTTCCCTGGGTGTGTCTTTGATCATTGCATGATCAGGAACATACCCTAGTTCTCTTTCCCAGACTGTCTTGGTTGGAAGGACCCACTTGCAAGTTGTATCCAACAAAATGTGTGTGTCTCAATCATGGCCTTGTTCCCACTTCCACACTCCTCCCTTCTCATTGTGCTTAATGATCTGCCAATCAGTTGTGAATGAGACAGTTTCCCATGTTCCATACCTGGGTTAGGCTGGGCTGACTAAAGAAACAGATCCAGTAAAACTCATATGTGTAATAAAACGTTTTAAATATTGCATCTGGGGTCTTAAATGCTTGAAGTTACAAAAGCCGCCATTCAGCAGTGAAGCAAAAAGTCCACATGGAAGAAACACACCACCGGTTTGATCATGAGGAATCATAGGGAATGGGTAATAATCATCAGCAGACACATAAAAAACTGATAGTCTTGGTAGACTAGAGAAACAAATCCATGGACACATATAGGTGTAAGAAAGAGATTTATATATAAGAGCAATTGAACATTGAGAAAACATCCCAGCCCAGTACAGATCAAATCCACAAGTCTGATATTAGCCCATATTTCTGATATCAATCTATAAAGTCCTCTTCGGACTCACGAAATACATGCAGTGATGCCAAATGCGGAAGATCACAGGTCAGTGGGTAGAAAGTCTTTGGAGCCAGTATCACTGGAAATATCTCAGCACTGGAAAAAAACATATTGTTGGGAACAAACGGGGCTGGAGTGGAGATCTAAAGCCCGTCTGTAGATGGTGGAACACTCTCCCCACAGTGGGGCCACAGGGAAGAGATGAGTCACCAGGGTGCAGTAAAGAATCGATGAAACACACTATATTCCTCTGGTGCCTTGAGGCTTCCTCACCCCACCCCACCCCAGCTATGACCTCAGTGCTGCTTCTCAATTCATACTAGACCAGAACATGTACACAAGCAAAGAAAGGATGGGAGCTCATGACACACAGAATCCAGGAGTGGGAATGGTGATGCTGAAAGGATAAGGGGGAAGAGGGGGAGAGGAAGGAAAAAAGGGGTAACTGATTGCAATGATCAACATATAACCATACACCCCTTTATAGGGGGAAGAACAACAGAAAACATGTGGGAAGGGAGGCAGCGGTCGATGTGAGAGATGAAAATAATAACAATGTACAATCTATCGGGGGGTTATGAGGGGGGAGGGGGGAGGAAAAAAAGAGCTGGTGCCGAGGGCTCAATAGAAAGTAAATGTCTAGAAGAGAATCAGGGCAACATATGTACAAACATGCCTGATTCAACTGATGTGTGGATTGTGATAAGAGTTGTATGAGCCCTCTATAAAGCAATTTTTTTAAAGAAAAGCAAAATGTTTTATATCAAGAAGTAATATATTGAGAAAACACCCCAGCCCAGTCCAACTCTGGTCTGTAAGTCTGATAATAATTCATGAGTCCCTCTTCAGACTCATGTAGTCATATGCAATGATGCAGACAGATCACATCTGGTGGGTACACAGTCAATGGGTCCAATGGATCCAATATAATTGGAACCGTCACGGGGCTTCAGCAGCTCTCAGGGTGACCAGCAAACAGGAAGGTGAAGGCAGAGAGAGAGGGGGGGGCCAGCCTCCAGAGAGATGTATTTCAGGTCAACCTCCAAGGGAGGTGTTAGGCTGCAACCTGATCGACAGGCTGAACTTCACAGATATGTTTATGTAAGGGCAATGTCACAACAAAAATTTATCAAACTAGCTAGTTAACTAGCACCTTGTGAATCCTCAGGTCCTATCATGATTTCATGTTTATGGTGTCCCTCATCCTGATCATGTGTATGTGGCTTTGTGTTGTCTTTGTGTGAACAAATATTGAATAAATATCCTCCTTATTTTGTATTTGGGATTGGGGTCTCTTTTGTGTTATAAACCACTTCCCACTGATGTAGTCGATTTGATTTCTGTGAATTATATACACAGAAGTCCTCATGTTCCGCTGCCATTTGTGCTGTTGAAGGAAAGCATGTGTGGTGAAGATATCACTGTCCTTTTAAAATCTATCCTGTGATTTCTCTCATCAAGATCCTATTTTCCAACTGCTTTTCCTTCCTCTTTGATTCCAAATTTCTCACTCCTATTGCCAATAATTACCTATGCCTCTGGACTACATGGTGATCAATTGCAGTCTGAAGTGGTTCCTAGAATCCTTCAGTTTCTTCCATGGCGGGAGATGAGCAAATTTGACACTTCACTGTATTGACCAGACTTTCTTGTACTCCCATCAATATCATCCCATCAGAGAGGGCACGGGAGTTCAAGATAGATCTTGAAATTGCCATTGGCTGAATGCAAGTCATCCCTCTGGGATTTGCCATTCCTTCATAGTAATCCGTATGATTGTCTGAGTCAGCATGCTACTTTTCCATTCAGTTCCCATTCAAGCAATCATAAAGGATTGGGGGTGAGTAACAAAACCTCCATCCTGTCTGAACCTTGGTCACAGAGATGTGAAGGGATTCTTCTTGGTTGTGGTTGTGGTGGTTAGTTAGATGGCACCAAGTAGACCCACACCCATAACCACCCTATTAAAGAAAAAAGGAATCCCTGCACAGTCCTGGGCCATCCTAGGAATTGTTCACATGCTTGTGGTTATTGTTGCCGGCATCGCGTCACTCCGTCTCAATGAGGTCTCTCCTCTTTTGTGCGGCCCCTCCCCTTTACCAAGCTTGATGGTCTTCTCCTGGGACTTGTACCACTTGACAGCAAGTTGAAATCATGTGAGATGAAATCTTGCCAGCCTTGCCTCTAAGGAGCTCTCTGGCAACACATTATATCACCAGAGGGGTTATAGGAGATGGATAGTTACAAACTCTCTTAGGCAGTTTGATAAATTCCTAAAATTGCTGAACACAAAATTGATGATCTGAGATATATATCCCCACCCAATTTACAATAAAAACTTGTTTCATAGCAAAATAAAAACATGACTTATTTCTATTGTCTGTTCTTCCACCAAACTGTCTTAAATCTGAAGAGCAAATTTGACATTTCATCCCCAAACCTTTCCCCTGCTCCCAGACTTGGGAGTACTGGTCACCCTCTTTATCTCTCTCAATTCATCGTGTTTGAAGGTGGAGTTTGCATACCTTGCCCACCTGTAAAGCTTCATTTACTGGGTAACCTTGGTAAAGCAGTGCTTCCTAAGGGCTACTGCAGTTATGTCATGATGTCATTTGGGGGACCCTTTTGGGTAGTATCTTATCCCAACTGGTGTTGGGAAGGAAGTTCTGGACAAGTAAGCACAAGGTTTATGGACCACTCACAGCAGGTGCTCCACAGAGAAGGACAAGTTGATCTGCTCCAGTCAAGATTTATGACCTCAGAAATCATATATGGGTGGCTACCTAAGGTGGACTACGTGGGCTGTTGCCAGTTTATATTGAGATCCAAACCAGAAGATCGGGCCTTAAATCTAAGTCTTCCTATTTGGCTTGGACTGAATGCATTCTAGGGTGTGTTCATCAGAGTTCACTTGGTTGCTTTTCTCAGCACAATCAAGGTATAAAAATTTGGGAGCTGGTCACCCCATGTGTATTTCGGCACTCACGGTCTATGCTGCTGCTCCCTGTCATGTCTTCTGTTATGCGTATCTCATCGGCTTGTGGTGACTCAATCTCTGTGACAACTTGGATGGGCTTGGATATATCTAAGGTTGAATTTGTGGCTTTCGTGAATTCTTGTCCTTTTTGTGTGCTTCTTGAGCCCAACTTCATTTTTGTCTGTTGACAATGAGCTTCTCCAACTTCTCTGTTATGTTTTTACTTAAATTCTGAGCATTTCATTTGTGGGTGGGTAGGGATAACAGTCAAAACCAACAAATCACTAGAGGAGTACCCACACGGATTAAATTTCATTAAATTTCTTGGGATCTTGAACCAATGTAGTAGATAGCATTGCCCTCAGGCAGAGTGCACTGAAAAGAGGATTGCGTCCATCCCTCCCTGTGTTGTAGGGGCTTGCCTGGGTGTGTCACTGAAGGACCACAATGGAGGTTCCATAGTGAGGATCATACCCTAGCCATCTTTCCCACACTATCTTGGTTAGAAGGACCCACTTGTAAGCTCTATGCAACATAATTTATGTGTCTCCATCATGGCCATGTCTGGCTTCCATATTCCACCACCACCACCCCTCATTGTGAAAAGTGACCTGCCAATCAGTCGTAAATTTGAGACTGTTTCCATTGTTCCATGCCTGTGTTAGACTGGGCTGGCTGAAGAAACAAATCCCATGACATGCATATATGTAAGAAAGAGCTTTATATCAAGGAGAAATTATCTATTGAGAAAACAGCCCAGCCCAGTCCAACTCAAGTATTTAAGTCTTATAATAACTCACGAGTCCCTCTTCAGACGCATGTAGTCCCATGCAGTGATGTAGATCACATCCTGTGGGTACATATTCAGTGGATCTAATTGATCAAATATCTATAGAACCATCACAGGACTTTAGCAGCTCTCACGTTGTTAGCAAACAGGAAGGTGAAACGGGAGAGAGAGTGGGGCCAGTTTCCAGACAGATGTATTTCGGGCTAATCTCCAAGGGAAGTCTCAGGCTGCAACCTGATTGGCAGGCTGAACGCCACTGATATGTTTGTATAGGTGCAATGTTGCAACCCAAAATTCTTAACATATATTATTTAACTAACACCATGTGGGACAGTAGGTGCTATCAAGACGTCTTCAGATGGTGTTGACATCCATGTGGGATCTATCTAAGGTTGTATTTGGGTTCTTGTGCATTTGTTTGATTTTCTTCAACTTCAATTTACATGTGAGCAAATGATTCCCTCTTTAACAGTCAGCAGCTTCCTGTTTGAATGCTGAAAATGAGCTTTTCCAACCTCACGAAGTTGGAGCTTTCATTTGTTACCAAGTTTCGGGCAGTGAGGTCAGCAGCTGAGGAGGTGGATGAATCAAAGTTAAATAGGAAAGATGGTGGTGACTGTCTCAATTCCCATGGCCTGCAGGTCTGATGAAAGGCCCAGATATAATCAATAAATAACTAGAAAATAATTCTGGGAGAGGGAGGAGACCACAACCTTCTGCTCATTGGCTGCTGACAACAGATAGTTTAGCCTTTTTGGATTTTATCTGTGTATCTCATTCCCTAGAGCTCAAATTGTGAGCAATTGATTGGTTCTGGCTCCAGGTGAGCCCACAAATGAGAGGAGAACTGCCCTTACGGGTGTCTGAGCAGAGTAGAAGGCTTCAGCTTTGTCCCAAGGCTTGGTGAGATTGATTTACCTTGTGGTTGCCTGCCCAACGCTTCAGCTCAGTAATGATTATTTATATAGAATGTTTCAAACAATACAAGTGGGTGATGTCTTATCAAACTGGAAGTCCCTTCCAAGTGATCACTTTCTGAACAGGTAGTGCTCTACTGGCCTCCATTTCTTTCATCTATTGTTTGGGTGGGAAAAGGAAGGGACAGGGGCTCCACATTTATCTGAGATTCATGGCAGCTTGGTAGAGGCATAGAGAATATAGACAACTACACAGATAATATAGATAACTCATGTTTTTACCAATTTGCCTTTGAAATGTATTTTTAAACTTATAAATAGGGTGTGGGTTTTAGCTTGCAGATCATACATTTTGGTTTCAGCAATGCCATTTATTCATTGAGGTAGTTAGTTTATTGTGCCAACTTGGCCGATAAACACATGTGGAATTAATTGAAGGGCGGAGGGATAAATGGCTCAGTAAGCCTCGCCTTTCTAGTTCTCGGGTCTCTTGCTTTCTGATGGTCAGACCAGGGAGCAGCTGCCTTAGCAGTTCCCTACTTCAGCTAGCAAAGCTCACTTCCTGTGAGACGTCCCCAAGGAGAAGCCACATGGGTCTACCCCATTGAAGCCCTGGGTGCTGTAGCAGCCATGTGGAGACCCCTGTCAATGCTGAGATGCTTACATGTTCACTGATTCGGCTTTCCTCCTGCAGTCGGCATCAGAGTGTGTGTCTTGTGAGAGGGAGGAGGACTTTGTGGATTGGTGTTGAACATATGGGTTAATGTTGAATTTGTGGACTTGGACAGCACTGGGTTGGGATGTGTTCTTGATGTGCACTTAACCTTTATACAAAGCTCTCTCTTATACATGAGTTTCTGTGGATTTGTTTCTATAAAGTTCCCAGACTAACACACGTATAAAGCTCCTTGATTGTTTACCTACCCTTCTCCTATAATCTCTCTTGGGATAAGTTTGGCTATCACTTGGGAAAAATCTCCCCTCTTACCTATCTCAGCAAGTTGTGAAAGGCTGCAGGTTTCCTGATGTCCTCATAATTGAGCATGGGCTGGATGGCTGTGAGTTTGGTTTTGTGGTTCTGTTTATTGGGGTCACACCTTGAATCCTTTACAACCAGGAGGCATATCACTTAGGGTCATACAAAAGTTAAAAAAGAAACAAAACCTAAAAATAAGTAGCCTCTTGAACCCGGTAACCTGATGGGAGAGCATACATGGAAGGACACATTCAGCATTCATTATCAGAAAGGAAGTTTCAAGATCTATCTTGAATGACAATGCCCTCCGAGACAGAACACATATGGATATCCAGGACAGCCTAGTGGATACAATGATGCCTCAGTTTTCCTCAGCAGCCATGAAAGCTGTCAATGGAGAAACAAAAGAGTTTTACCAACTTCTTCAGTCTGAAATGGACCAAACATGCAGTTAATAGGATGCATACATAGAGATTACCCATGATGCACCTGTCCCTGGAGATGACCCAGGTGTCTTTTCCCTTGCACTCATCATGGAAACACCTCTACTAGCTGCATCTCAGAAGGCGGCGGGCTGGGAAAACTGTGGCGCTTGGTAACATCCAGTTTCGATGAGAAACACCGGGTGAACTACTGTGATGAACATGAATATGGGGGTATTTCTTTCAACAAGACCTCCCTTTGTTCCTCCACCTTCAGAAAGGGGGTCCTGACCAAGTGCGTCCACAGGAACACCACCTCTGGTGCCTGAGTGCAGAGAACATGGATGAGGATCAGAAATGGCACATTTGTGCAGACGCTGGAATGACCTCACTGGTTTCTGCCCAAACCCTGTTCCCCCCTTTATTTCCAATCCAACTAAGAAAACCAGAATTAATTCACCTGCACGACCAGAGGATCAAGTGATGGCCTTTTGTGATGTATGCCCTCTCACCACTATGACCAGGATGATAAGTGAGTGCTCTGTTGAAAAGAAGGGGTGGAAAGACATCATGGGAAGAAGACTTCCACGTGGAAGCAGGATCCCCTCTTCCTCTTTACATACATCGCATCTTCTGCCCTTAAATCCAGGCCTGTAGTTTAGAGCAGTGGTTCTCAACCTTCCTAATGCCGTGACCCTTTAATACAGTTCCTCATGATGTGGTGGCCCCCAAGCATAACATTATTTTTGTTGCTACTTTGTAACTGTAATTTTGCTACTGTTATAAATTGTTATGTAAATATCTGATACGCAGGATGTATTTTCATGATTACAAATTGAACATAATCAAAGCATAGTGATTAATCACAAAACAAGATGTAATTATATATTGTGAAATATTTATTTCTAATGACGCGTAAATGAAATTTTGTCTTGAAGCATGGTGTAGCATGGGCAACAGTCTTAATATAACAGCAGTAACCTACATTGCTACATTTTGTGACAGTATGTGTAAAAAACCAATGTCAGTGGGAAGGTTGAGATAGCTTCTTCACCAGATCAGAAATTCTCAGGGAAGTCTTTGCAAGAGCACAACGTAGATCATCTTCCACAACAAGTCTACTTCTGTATTTATACTTGATAATCAACAAGCTGGAAAGTCCTATTTCACAAAGATATGCTGTTGGAAATGGAAGAAGGCACAGCACAGTCTCAGACAGAACAGGATATGACTGCAAACACTTGAGGCAGAATTTTGTAACTGACCCTGTAGAGAAATCAGTTCTCACTGCATCGCTGTTAATGTTCAATGAAATCCTCGTGTGCTGTCTCAGAAACATCTTCAACTTTGACTGTCTGGCAAGGGCAAATGGAGTGTCAGGTAGATTTGGAAAGTATGGTGAAATTTCGTCTACAAGCAAGTGAAAGTGCTCTGTCACAGAAATTATCATTGTAATCCTTTTGTCTGGTTCAATGTCATGTTCCTCAAAGAAAGCAGGTAAGATAGGCAACATGTAAATTTTATTTTCATCCAATTTTTTTCCAAAGCTGAAGTTTCATTTGGAATGATTAGATCATTTCAGTCCTAGCAGTAATAAATTTTACTCATTCAAGATGGCAAAGATGTCAACCAAGTAAGCTATTTTCTGCAGTTCACTTTTGTCGTTGAAAAGTGCTTCACACTGTGGTCTGGCTTTCTGATTAAAAAAACGTTTTTAGTTCATCACGAAGCTCAAAAACACATTTTAAAACTTTTTCTCTCAACAACCATCACACTTTAGTGTGAAATAGCAGATCATTATTCGGTACATCCAACTCGTTGCACAGTTGCTAAAACAGTTGACTGTTTAAAGTGCTCACCTTTACAAAATTGACATAACTTATGACGCTTTTAATTACTTCTTGAAACTTTTGTGGCAGCATCTTGGTTGCTAATATTTGCCGATGAATCATACAGTGAGTTCCAATGACTTTTTGGCGATTTCAGTACCAAATTTTGAAATCCAGATTGACAATCTAGCATAGCTGGAGCACCATCTTTGCAAATGCCACAAACCTTTTCCCAAGAGATCTTATGCTCTTTCAGAAATGAACCAGCTGTGTCAAATACATCATGTAATTATCAATTCAAGAGGTCTGCAAAAGAGAAATTTATCTTTAAAGTCGCCATCATTAATATACCTCACGTAAACTAGTAACTGTGAACAGTTTGCAACGTCTGTAGATTCTTCAAGCTGGTTACTAAATATTTGAGGTGGAGCAGATTTAATTTCATGGATTACCTGACCAAGGATATCAGCAGACCTGTCATCTATTCTTCTTCAGAGAGTTTCGTTAGATAAGGGAATTGTACTCAATTTAGTAACAAACTTGCCTCTGATTATAAATCGAACAATGTCTTTGGCCGCTGGCGACAGTAAATCCTCAGTAATGGTGTGAAGTTTCGTAGCTCCGGTGATTCTGAGTGCCACCAAATAAGAAGCTTCAACGGCTGCTACGTTTTGTTTGTGGTACTTGTCACCAGAGTCAAGTCTGGCTTTCTTGAGTCCATCAGCTTTGCTTCTAAAATAGTTGGTATCCTTGCCAACAAAGCTTCGATGCTTGCTATCAAAATGACCTTTGGGTTTGTTCGGCTTCATAGATTTGGCTGATAGAACTTCACAACAAATAACATATTGCAGTTTCACAATTACTGTTGTACGTACTGAGGTAAAACCACACTGTAAAAATCCTTGCTATATTTTCTTAATGTTCTTCTCTACACCATCCATTGTCATGGGATGGTTTGCTAATGAAAATAATATATAACAATAGCTTTAATAATACAAAAGATGATACATGGCATAATTCAGTCAATACAGTTCATTAAAGTTTCCAATGCTGTGTTTTTTTAGTTACATACCTGTTACTATCAAAAGGGGGCAGTATGCACATCAACCACACCTGAATATAAAAAGACTAATCAGCATCCAGATTAAGTTCACATGGTGTTTGTGTGTGTGTGTGTGTATATATATATATTTGATGATTTTACATTTACCCAGTAATCATAATACATGAAGTGTCGTTTTACCTCCAATACTTCTGCTTTCAACACAGTAGTTGCTTTTAACATAGTAACTGCTTTCAACACAGTAGCTGCTCTTTATATATGTGTAACTGGTCCGCATAGTACATTATGGTGCCAACCATGTCACACACATCTGTATTTGTCAGGGTGTTTGTGATGGAGTTGGCGCAATGATGCCATCATGCCAGGTACTTGTATGTGAGCATATCAGCCTGTGGTCAAACCTGCCTGGAGATGGATAGAGGGGTGGTGTCTTGGTTACTAAGATAATCTTAAATATATGTTTTTTGATGGTCTTAGGCAACTCCTGTGAAATGGACGTTCGAGCACCAAAGGGGTGGTGGCCCACAGGTTGAGAACCTGTGGTTTAGAGTCACCCTCTCCACCATCTTGTTTATGCATGCAAATACATGTGGTGTCACCCCTCCCCCCTCACACAATAAAGGAGTCTAAAAAAAATAGGCATCAATAATTTCTGGAATTTAGAACCCGAGAGTTGCAAAGAAAAGAAAAGTTCAGATTTTAAGCTCTAACTTTGAGATGTTGGAGAAGCTCATTTTCAGCATTCAGAAAGAAAGCTGGGCTGACTGTCAAAGAGGGAATCATTTGCTCAGATGTAAATCCAGGTTGAAGTTAAAGAAAATTAAAGCAATGCCCAAGAACCCAAAGGCAACCTTAGATATATCCCACATGAATGTCAACACCATCTCAAGAAGTTCTGATAGCCCCCAAGTATTCATATGATGTTAGTTAAAACATTACACCTAGAAAAACAAATTAAAAATATAGCATTACACCTATATAAATGTATCAGTGGGCTTCAGCCTGTCAATCAGGTTGCAGTCTAAGACCTCCCCAGGAAGTTGGCCTGAAAAACATCTCTCTGGAGGCTGGCCCCCCTCTCTCTCTCTGCATTCACCTTCCTGCTTGCTGGCTACCCTGAGAAATGCTAAAGTCTTGTGATGTTTCCACAGACATTGCATTGATTGTATTCACTGACTCTGTACCCACCGGATGTGATCTGCATCATTGCACATGCTTACGTGAGTCTGAAGAGAGACTCGGGAATTATTATCAGACTTATGGACCAGAGTTGAACTGTATTGTGCTGTGCTATTTCCTCCGTATACAATTACTTCTTGATATAAAGCTCTTCCTTACATATATGCGTGTCACTGGATTTGTTTCTTTAGTCGGCCCAACCTAACAGAAGCATAGAACATGGGAAACTGTCTCCAATTCACGACTGATTGAGGCATTCATTTCTACCTGTACCAGGACTATAAAGCCTTAGACTGTGATAGAATGAATTAATTGCTCTGTCTACCTATATCATGGAGAATGGTTCTGGACTCAACAGAAACTGGCACACAGAACTGGGGATACTGGTCACCCTTCTGCATCTTTCCCCTCTCCACCTTTGCAGCAGTTTTAGGCTACCTTCTCAATGTGTGATGCTTCCTTTTCCATGTCTACTTGCTGCTCAGTGCTAATCAAGTTACGTCATGATGTTCTTGTTGGAGGCCTGGTGGTGTCATCATGAATTATCCATGGTGAGGTTGGAAGGAAATACTTCCAGTAAAACAGCTATGTACAGGTCTGAGGACCACTGCCACCAGTTACTTACTGAACACAAGAAAAACAGAAGACTGTCTGCTCCAGTAAAGGTCTACAGCCTTCTCTCAGACACATCTTACTTATGTGGAATGTTTCCTTTTCTGCGTCTACTTGATGGGGTCATGGTTCTGAGTAGTTTGGCAGGTGTGTAATGTCTTCAGCTTTGGCATTCTGGAGGACAAGCTGGGCTATGTCTTGGCCTGTTACCTGGGGGCTGGGGTCTTCAAACCCACCACTTCTTCAATAGAGAGAGATCAAGCAGGCTCTCCTACAAACATACACAATGGTGTTTCCCCTAGTGGGTGATATCGTACCTCCTGAGGGGGCACTGGGATGATCCACAGGGCTACAAAAGCACATGCCTATACTTCATCCTGTATGATGGGCCGTTGTGCAAACATTTCACTTGTCCTGGGGGTGCTGAGGGAGTATATTCTGAAGAGAGGCCGGTGGAGGACACAAGTTGAGCAACCTGTGCTTTGCCTCCCAGGCACACCTAGGGAAGAGCTCTTCTGTCTCCCACATGCTCGCTCAGAGCAGCAATACACTTCATGGTCAGTAGGTTTGGTTTCTTGCATTTTCTAAAGGTAGAATTTGGCATCTGATGATCTTTCACGTGGTGAGTCAGGTGATAAGTGGTAAGTGAGCCAAGTGTCACAGCATTCGTGTTGGCATCCCCAAGTCTCTATCCTCTCATAGCACCGATGAGATCCTCAGAGGGCTGTTTCCCTGGGTTAAGCCTGTTGCACTTGTTGTATCACAAGGGATTATCTTGGATAAAGCAGCAGAGGAGGAAACTGACTACAACCATGAGAGTTGAGCAGGACAAACGTGCTTATGTGGACCTGCAATCCAAGACCCAGTTCCAAGCCACAAGGTAAAGTTGATGGGAAGACACTCAGGGCTCTCCAAGGAAGGTCAGGTCCATGGATGTTGCAATGTGGCCAGGGCCCGTCCTTCCCCAGACTCAACAGAGGGAAGCATCTTGTCCTACTGCCATTGTTTCCTGTTTATTTGCTACCTCTTGAAATGGTGGAGTGTGTAGTTCTCTTTGGGAAAGCATCTCTGTGTTCCTTCCATTTTGTGATGGTCCCTCTTCTTTCAAGCATCATTTGTCTGCAAGCTTGTGGTACCCTGGTGTCTGGTGGGGATGTCAGAAGATGAGGCATCGTTCCCTTTGATGTGCATATTAGGGTCGCTTGGGTCAGGACAGGCATGAGGGCACCAAACAGCAAAAATGTCTTTAAAAATTTTGGCCATAGGTTATCTAAATTCCCACGGAAGGCTTTATTCTTTTTCTCCAGTATTTGCATCTAAAGATATTCGTGAGTTCTTCTAGCTTTGGGTATTCTCAGTGTGCTCTTCAGCTCTGTCTTTGCACCATGGAAGTGTCTACACTCAAAGGCCTTTCTCACCCAGCTCTCCTTTCCTCCTCTCATCACAAATGGGGCAGTAGTCGTTCGATGCAGCAGAAAGGTGCTTCCAGACTTGGGGGTACAGGTTACCCTCTTCATCTTTTCCAATTCACCATGTTGGAAGGTGGGCTTTTCATACCTTTCCCACCTCTAAAGCTTCCTGTGCTGGGACACCTTGGTAGAGCAGTGTTTCTAAGGATTACTGCAGGTATGTCATGATGTCATTTGGGGAGTCCTTTTGCATAGTACCTTATCCCATGTGCTGCTGGAAAGGGAGTGCTGGGCAGCTAAGCACTAGATCGATGGACCATCCACACCTGGATCTACAGAGAAGGACACGTTGATCTCCTCCAGTCAAGAATTAAGACATCAGGAATCATAGATGAGTGGCTACACTTCATGGACTAAGAAGCCTGTTGCCAGCTTATATTGAGATCCAAACCAGAAGATTGGGGCTTGATTCTAAGTCTCTCTATTTGGCGTGAGCTAAATTAATTCTAGGGTGCATTCATCAGAGTTCACTTGGTTGCTATTCTCAGCATCAACAAAGTATAAAGACTTGGGAGCAGGTCACCCATGTATAATTCTGCACTCACTCTCTCTGCAGCTGCTCTCTGTCATGTGTTCTCTTATGGAGAGCTCATTTACTTGCTGTGGGTCATTCTCTGTGACAACTCAGATGGGCTTGGATATATCTATTGTGGAATTTGTGGCTCTCGTGGCTTTGTGTCCTTTTTAATAGCTTCTTGGCTCCAGCTTCTTTTTTGTCTGCTGATAATGAGCTTCTTCAACCTCTCTGTTATGTGTGTGCTTAAAATCTGAGAATTTCATCTGTTGGTGGGTAAGATAACAGTCAAAAACCCAAAAACCACTAGAGGAGATCCCACACACATTACGCCTCATTAAATTCCTTGGGATCTTGAACTAACGCAGTAGAAAACGTTGCCCTCAGGCAAAGTGCATTGGAAAGAGGATTGCCTGCATCCCTCTCCAGACAATCCAGGAAGAACCAGTGTCCTAGGGGATTGCCTGGGTGCATCCTTGGTGGACAGTACTGGAGATTCCACAGCCAGGGTCATGCCCTGGTCCTCTTTCCAAGACTGTCTTGGTTGGAAGGACCCACTTGTAAGCTCTATCCAATATACTGCTTGTGTCTCAATCATGGCCTTGTTCTGGCTTCCATATTCCCCCCTCTCATTGTGATAAATGATCTGATAATCAGTCGTGAGGTTGAGACAGTTTCCTTTGTTCCATGTCTGTGTTAGGCAGGGCTGACTAAAGAAACAGTCCCGTGACATGCATAGCTGTAAGAAAGAGCTTTGTATCAAGGAGCAATTATTTATTGAAAAACAAACAAACAAACAGCACAGCCCAGTCCAACTCAGGTCTGTAAGTCTGATAATAATTCTTAAACCCCTCTTCAGACTCATGTAGTCATATACAATGATGTAGGTCACATCCAGTGAGTAGAGTCAGTGGATCCAACGGATCCAACATCAATGGAACCATCATGGGGCTTCAGCAGCTCTCAGGGTGGCCAGATATCAGGAAGGTGAAGACAGAGAAAGGGGGACAGCCTCTAGAGAGATGTACCTATTTCGGGCTAAACTCCAAGAGAGGTCTTATGCTGCAACCCAATGGACAGGGTGAATGCCACTGATATGTTTATATAGGTGCAATGTTGCAACAAAAAAATCTCAAAATGTCTTATTTCACTAACATCAGATGACTCGTTAGGTGCTACCAGAACTTCTTGAGATGGTGTTGACATTCATGTCGGATATATATAAGGTTGCATTTGGGTTCTTAGGCATTTATTTGGTTTTCTTCAACTTCAACTTGAATTTACATGTGAACAAATGATTCCGTCATTCACAGCCAGATTCCTTTTTGAATGGTGAAAGCGAATTTCTCCAACATCACAAAGTTAGAGCTTAAAATCTGAACTGTCTCCCATCCAAGTACTAACCAGGCCCGACCCTGCTATCAAAAAAAGATATAGCGTCTGGGGTCTTAAAGGCTTGAAGGCAAATAAGCGGCCATCTAGCTCAGAAGCAACAAAGCCCACAGAGAAGAAGCACACGGCCTAAGCAAATACAAGGTGTTGAATGGACCATGTAGCAGATACAAAGGAACAAAAACAATCATTGTGTGATCACCTTCCTCACATAATGGCTGAAGACGAAAGTGTGCATAAGCAAGTGTGGTGAAGAAGGCGAATGGTGCCCGGCTACTGAGAGATATAGCGTCTGGGGACTTAAAGGCTTGAAAGCAAACAAGCGGCCATCTAGCCCAGAAGCAACCCAGCCCACACGGAAGCAGCACACCAACATAGGTGACCATGAAGGACAGAGGAGACCAGGTCTCCAACTTCAAAGGTGGGGTGGTGGTGAGAATCACATCACCGTGAAAGAGGGGGAGTGCATGATGGGGACCCAATGCCCACCAGTAGACAGCTGGACACCCCTTCCAGAGGGGTAGTGAGGAGGAGATGGGCCACTCAGGGTTCAGTTTAGCAACAATGAAACTCAAAACCTTCCTCTAGTTCCTGAACGCTTCCTCCCCTCCCAATCATCATGACCCCAATCCTACCTTGCCTTGCGGACCTGGTTATACAGTGGACCTGGTTGTACAGCGGTGCAGTGGGGATCTGGAGGCACAGGGAATCTAGGACAGACGAACCCCTCAACTCCAGCGGTGGGAGTGGTGACACCAGGAGGGAAGGGCATGTAGAAAGGAAGAGCCGATCACGGAGATCTATGTGTAACCTCCTCTCTGGGAGATTGGCAAGGGGGAGGAGGGTGAGGGGAGACGCCGGGGAGTGTAAGATAAGATATAATAATTATTTATAAACTATCAAGGGACCAGGGGTGGGATCGGGGAGGGAGGGAGATGGGGGAAAAAATGGAAACCGAGCTGATTCCAGGAACGCAATTGGAAGGTGAATTATGAGAGTGATGAGTGCAACGAATGTATAAGGGTGCTTTGCTCAATTGATGTATGTACAGATTGTGATAAGAGCCTTATGAGCCCCAATAAAAAGATTTTTAAAATGTTAAAAATAAATAAATAAATAAATATTTTCCTAGTAAAAAAAAAAAAGAAAGAAAATGAAGATGACAGCATATGTGCTAATGTTCATGGCACACTGGATGAATTTATGGATTGTGATGAGATGTAAGAGCCCCCAATAAAGGTATTAAAAATCTGAACTCTTGTTTATTACTAACTTTCGGATTCTAACTACCAGAAATTATTGATGCCCCTTTTTAAATGTTGAACTCATTTATTTGGGGTGGGGGTGGCACCACATTTAATCGAGTGAATAAACAAAATAGTGGAGAAGGTGACTGTAAACCAGCGGTTCTCAACCTGTGAGTTGCAACCCACATGGGGATCAAATGACCGTTTCACAGGGGTTGCCTAAGACCGTTGGAAAACACATATTTCTGATGGTTTTAGGATCCAAGATGATACTCCTCTATCCGTCTCCAGGCAGCTCCACCCACTTGCAGATACACACACATACAGGTTCTCGGTGTCCCTGGTGTGAAGACTGGTATCCATGCTACACCATGCTTCAAGACAAAATTTCATCTCTTTATAATTAGAAATAAATAGTTCACAATATATAATTACATATTGTTTTGTGATTAATCATTATGATTTAATTATGTTCTATTTTTAACCATGAAAATACATCGTGCATATCCGATATTTACATTACGATTTTTAAGAGTATCGAAGTTACAGTAATGAAGTAGCAACAAAAATAATTTCTCGGCTGGGGTTCACCACATCATGAGGAACTATACCAAAGGGTCGCTGCATTAGAAAGGTTGCGAACCAGTGCTCTAAACTAAAGGCCCGGGTTTAAGAGTGGAAGATGAGATGTGTTAAAAGAAGAAGCTGGGTCCTGCCTCCACGTGGAAGCCTTCTGGTGACATCTTTCTGCCACTTCTTTTCAGCAGCACACCCACTTGTCGTCCAGGTCATAGAGGTGAGAGTGTGCACACTGCAAAAGGCTGTCACTTGATCCCCTGGTCTTGCTGGTGACATAATTGTGTATTTCATAGTGGGATGGGAAGTAACGGGGGGAATGGGGAGCAGGCAAGAACCAGTGAGGTCACTCTAACGTCTCACAGATATGCCATATCCCTAATCCTCGTCTATGTTCTCTGGGCTTGGGCACCACAGGTGGTGTTTGTCATGAATGCACCTGGTCAGGATGCCCTTTCTGAAGATGGAGGGGAAAAGGAAGGACTTGTTGAAGGAATGCACCCCCACAGTCATGTTCTTCATAGTATTTCGCCTGGTGTTTCTCATTGAAACTGGATGTTACCAAGTGCTGAAGCTTTCCAGGCAGCTGCCTTCTGTGATGCAACTAGTGGAAGTGTTTCCATGATGGGTGCAAGGGAAAAGACAGCCTGGGTCATCTGTAGGGACAGATGCATCATGGGTAATCTCTATGTATGCCTCCTATTGACTGCATGTTTGGTCCATTTCAGACTGAAGAAGCTGGTAAAATGTTTTAGTTTTTCCATCGACAGCTTTCGTGGCTGGTAAAGAAATGTGAGTCATCATTGTATCCACTAGGCTTGCGTGGAAACCCATATATATTTCCTGTCATGGAGGGCATTGCCATTCAAGATGGATCTTGAAACGTCCTTTCTGATGATGAATGCACAGTTTGTCATTCCCTACATACTCTGCCATCAGATTACCTGTTTCCAGAGGCTACTTAGTTTTTAGGTTTTCTTAGAGTTTTCTGTAAGTCAACCTTAGGATGTGATCATAAGTGATAAGTCTCCTGGTTGTAAAGAATTAAAGATGTGACCTGAAAGGTTGGAGACAGAGGCCCAGAACAGAGATAGAACTTAGCCAGGAATGTGAAGTTTAAAAATATTTTTTTGAGGCAGAAGAACTCCCGGGAGGGAAGGAAGAGCAGGGAAAGGGACAGGGGCATCTTGAGCCCCTGTGAGGGTTCCGAGACCCACTCATTAGGTCAGGAAAGTCACGTCTGGCATTGAGGCAATGGGACTTATATAGAGTATGAGATTACAGGCACAGGAGCAGGTAAGGGGAAGGGAGATTCCATGTGCTGTGGTTGCAAGTTTCAGGCCAGGTGATGTCCTGTCAGTACATCATGTTGTTCCTAGTAGGAAACAATGCTAGGGAGAGGGGGGCTTTGTCTATCCGGGGAGCGAAGCTCTGTGAAACGCTGAAGGCAGGTGCTTTGAAGTTCAGGTGCTCTGAAATTCGGCCTGGTCATTTGTCTTCTCGAGAAGCTGGTACAAGGGGCTTCCTTGGTCCAGACCTGGCCCCAAAATCCCAAACCCTTAATAGTAGTGTTGATGGGCATTGTGATCTATCATTAATGACCAACTGCTGAGGATGAGCAATGAGGTGGGGGCCAGTTAAGAGCAGGGAAGTCTGGGGCATGGGCCGGTCAGCAAAGGACTGTAGGGGTGAAGCAATAGCTGGTTGAAGGTCAGGTTGGAGATGGCTTACATCTGTTCCTGCAGAAATTTAATCACACACGGAGCTAAAGTACTAGTACACAGATAATACTCAGAGACCCAACGAGGGGCATAATCCAGCCCATGACAGGATTTTGAAACCATGAGGAACTGGTGGTACTCCAGTGACGTTTTCTCATTTAATTTGTAATGATGCAGAGTGCTATAACATTTGATTTAACCACTTCTGACTTATTTCTATAGTGTATGTATGCTTTTGTTAGCTGTTAACAGATTTAATGCACGATGGTTTTGAAGGGTTACCTGTGCCAGGGATGTAAGTTGTTGGTGCAAGGAGATGAGAGACTTCAAGGTGTAGTTCATGACCAGCTGGAGTTTTTTGTTAAAGTTTTATGTTTGGAGTATGCTGTGCCCTAATGGGTGAGTGTACCGATGTGGGCATGTGGATGCATGAACCTAAGTGAGCGAAATTGTATTACTGAATGTGAGGAGGCATATAGGCATGTGAGTGTGTGCTGACATCTGTACAGAATGTGAGTGACTGTTGTATGAATAGTAAATATAGGAGTGTAAGAATGAGCTGGTATAATATCAGTTACATGATGTCTGCAAACTTTATGTAGAGAAAAGCCACTACCAGGCTGATTTGTGAAGTAGCAGACTAGTTGTGGTTGGACATTGGGCAGTAACAAGGAGGAGATGGTGAAGTGGAGAATTGGAGTTGGGTTGGCGCTGAGGTTTCTGGCAATGGTGTCGGACGTCCTATTGCCCTGTGCGACAAGAGAGTTATTAGTTTGATGTTCTTTGCCGTGGATGAGAGCTATTTTTTGTTGGTAGTTGAAGGGCCTGTAAGAGATTGGCTTTTAATGTACCCTTTACAATGGGGGACACCTTAGTGGTGAGAATTCCCTGCTACTTCCAGATGGTGGCCTGACAGGGAGCTATAAGGAATGCTTTCTTAAATTATATACTGGCTGTTTTTCCTGTAGCTAAATGAAGAGCTCGAGTGAGAGCAATAAGATCCACCTTCTGAGTTGTTCCAACTGGGAGGCAAGCAGCTTCCCAGACCCCATTCAATGAGATGAGAGCATAGGCCGCTTTTTCCAGTTCCTGGGTGTTTACAATGGGACTGCCATCAACAAACAAAATTAGGTGTGGATTAGGATACAGTTGGTCAGAGAGTTTGGGTCGGGCCAGTGTCAGCTCCTCAACTGCCTCGGTTCAAGAGTGACTGCTCGGCTCTTGTGAGTCTAGAAGTTGGGGCAAGAGAGTTGTCGGGTTTAAAGAGGGATCCGGAAGGAGGGTTATGTCAGGGTTTGGAATAAAGATGAGGTATACTTCTTGGAGGCGGCTTGGGGACAGTAGAGACAGAACCCGATCCAACAGGAGGTCTTGAAGTTTGTGGGTGGATAACGTCTGGATGGGCTCTCCCAGCAATAACTCTAAGGCTTCTTTGGTGAGGATGGCAGGTGCCTCCAGGGCCCGGAGGTGTGGTGGACAGCCCTTGAGCATCATGTCCCATTTCTTGAAAATATCAGCCACGGGGATAGAGCAGGCCTCAGGGGCTGAATTAGGACACCAACCGCTATACCTTGCTTTTCATCCATGTAAAGTTAAAAAACGGTTTGGCGGGGTTTCTTAAATGCAAGTTTGGGCAGTGGAGGAGAACATGTTGGAGTTTCTTTAAGGCTGCCTTGACTTGCTGGGGAGACTTAAAGGGGTCAACAGGAGTGTTCTTAACAGCTTCATGACGGGTTTACTAGAGGTTTTGAAGGCTTGCCATGTATACCTACAACCGTGACAGGGGAAGGAGAAGTGGGTTCCGAGAAGGAAGGGAAAACAAAGAAGGGAGCCCCCATGTTTACTAAAATAGAGACTGGCTTGTCCGCTACCTTGAGTGTCACCCGAAGCTCAGCAAGTGTTACCGGGATCATTGAGTTTGGGCATCTTCAATCGTTGTCGGTTTTCCAAGCTCAGCCGTGCCCATGGGAGTCAGTGTTTGGAAGAACCGTCCCTCCGTGGCTAGACACCGAGGGGCTGTCGTTTCCCCATTGGCCCTGCTGACTGCACAGAAGGCAAAGATTTCTGGGCAGTTGGGGCTTCGGGCAGTGCCCTTCCTGGCTACACTTAAAGCAAGGTCCATGGGGCGTATGGTTAGAAGCATGGTTAGGAGCGTTGTTTCCTGATGTCTTCAGATCCCTTCCTCCAGCCAGCCTCAGAGCGTCAATCCAAGCCTGGGCCTGCCAGCGAGACTTCTGGCATGCTTGGGACTCACAAACTGTCTGAGCGCCTTCCTCTCGTGGCTTAAAAACTTTAGATGCCATGATTACCAAATCACAGATGGGGGTCTGAGGGCCACCCTCGGCCTTTTTGGTTTTGTTTTGTTTTAGGTATTAGGTATCAATACCGGACTGAGTTATAAAATAAGTGGCTGAAACAGTAGCTCCTGCTGGAGAGGTGGGTTCTAACCTAGTGTATTGGGCTAAGGGCTCAGTCAAGTGTGAAAGAAAAGCCGCAGTTTTTTAATCTGGCTGCTAAGTAACCTCTTGTGGCTTGTCTAAGTTAATTGCTTTATGAGAGATGGCTAGCCATTCGGCCAGCAAACGTCGTATTATGCAGTTTTGCCTAGCCCTGCCTTTTCATGGAGCTTGGGTATCTCTTTGATAAGTCCAAGGTGACTGCTCCCTAGGAGCTGCCTGATGGCCTGTGGACATGGCGGCATCTGTGAGATGGACCTGGTCTCCATGCTGCTTGGCAGCTGTAGAGTCCTGCTCCCGCTCATCAGGGGTAAGGGTAGAAGTGAATACGACATAAAGATTATGCCACTTTAAGTCATAGGCTTGGGTTAGGAACCAGATCATCTTACTATAGGTGGTAGGGTCCTGTGAGAACATACCTAGCTGCTTCTTACAAAGGCTGTGACTGAGGGGCTTGGGAGCCTGTGAGTGTTGCTTCAGCAGAGGCTGAGTAGGGAGGGAGCCGGGAAGGAGAGAGAGAGAGAGAGAGAGAGAGAGAGAGAGAGAGAGAGAGAGAGAGAGATTCTGGGTAATCCAAAGGTTTGCCTCTGGGGAGGGGACAGGAATAGGAGGCACAGTCTCCTTGGGGAGAGAGCAGGTCTCAGTGGTGCACTTGCCTCAGGGAGGGGATGGATGTTGGAGGCACAGTCGCCTAGGTCTTTGGGAGTGCCTGTCCCTGGAATTGAGCCAAAAGTACTTGTGCGGGTTGGCCAGAGAGACAAAAGAGAGGATTGGGAGTGGAGAAAGAAAAAGAAAAGGTTGAACGTACAGAATCTTAGACCATTTTGTGGTTTGGTGACAGAAGTTGTTGAGGTTGCCTAAATATTTAAAGTACCGTTTCTGGTGAGTGCAACCTGTTGTCTAATTGGTATTGTGGACACACTTGGTTACAGAAGAAGACCAGACACTTAAAGCAAATGTCTGGAGACAGGCCCAGCTCAGTGAGATTGGTCAGGAGCCATCCCAAGGGACTGTCCCTGGGAAGCTTAGAGAGTGAGTTTTTCAAGGTGTATCAAACTGCAAGGGCAGAGAAGAAGGACGTCTCCTGGTCCCCATCCGCACCCTAAAGTCAGGGGGTGGCCCGATAACCCAGTGAGAGCTAGGGGTCCAGTGGGAGAGTCCTGGACACCCCAGAACTCAGCGACAGTGAAAGACACCTCCGGAAGCTAGGGAGGGGGAGTGGCCTGGCTTTGTGGCAAGCTGAATGGAGGGTGACCAAAGGCCTTTTTTCAGGAGGGAGTGATATTTAGATAAGGTCTGAGAGCAAGCACCACAGAACTTCTAGGGAGAAGGAGGAAGTGGATCTTAGAGTAAACTTGAGAGCAGGCACCGCAGAACTGCCAGCATGAAACACACACACATGTAGACTTCTTTGCATTCCAGACTTCTTTACATTCCAGCTCAGTCAGAAGGTGCACTGACTGCCAGGCCCAGCGTCAGCAGCCCCGCCATTGGTAGTAATCCCAGGAAGTAAATGCAGAGACCAAAGGCTGTAAGCCACATGAGAGGGAAGATTGATACAGGGAGAAGATGGACAGGAGAAACTGGCCCTATCGTCACACCCCTCACAGGGAAAGGCAGTTATTTCCATCTCCTCTTGGTACTAGGGTGGCAGGATAACCTTCTGCCTACAGCCGTATGGCCCCTATGTTCCCATATGAGTTTGCTAGTCCTCAGTGTCCAGAAAAACAAACGAGAGAGAATGAAAGTGCACAGAAATACTGACTGGAAAAGCGCTTGCACAGGAAGGTTTCAGAGGTCTGTGAAAGCAGAGGATGGGGCTGTGCACTGGCCAGAGGGAAGCCGGGTTGACACAAAAGCCCCTCCTGCAGCGTCCGGGTTTTGGCACCAACATGGAAGGTTGGAGAGAGGGGCACAAAACAGTGTTAGAATTTAGCCAGGAATGTGATGTTGAGAAAGATTTGATTGAGGCAGGTAAAGAACTCCCAGGACAGAAGGGAGATCAGGGAAAGGGATGGGGGCATCTTGAGCCCCCGGGAGGCTTCCGAGACCCAACAAGTTAGGTCAGGGAAGTCGTGCCTGGCAGTGAAGTAATGGGACTTACATAGTGTAAGAGCTTGAAGGTATAGGAACCTGTAAGGGGAAGTTTCTGTGGTTGCACGTTTCAGGCCAGATGACATCCTGTCAATAATCATGTTGTTCCTAGGAAACAATGCTAGGGAGAGGGGGGCTGTGTTCTGTCCGGGGAGGACCTCTTTCCCTGTGAAGCGATGAAGGCAGGTGCTTTAAAGTTCAGAAGATTTGAAATTCAGCCAGGTCATTTGTCTTCTCGAGAAGCTGGTACAAGGAGCTGCCTTGGTCTGGACCTGACCCAAAAATGACCCCCAATAAAGAAAGCAACAACACCAAAATCACAGCCATCCAGGCCATGCTCATTTATCAGAACTTTAGGAACCGTGAATTCTTACCCAAACTTGAGATAAGAGGGGCGATTTCTCCTGAGGGACAGCCAATCTTATCGCAAGAGAGCTTATGGGAGAAGAATACTTAAGCTATCATTGAGTTTGATAAGTAAATGATATTGCTTAAACCAAAATTTATGATCCAAAAAGAAACTCACACCATATTTACAATTTTAAAACTATGTTTTACAGGTAAAATGGTAAAAGCATGAGTTATCAATATTATCTATGTAGTTGTCTATATTCTCTGCCTCTTCCAAGCTACCATGAATCTCAGATATATGTGTAGCATCTGTCCCTACCCTCTCCTACCCCCCCAAAAAAAATAGATGAAAAGAAAATGAGGACAGTAGAGGGCCACCTGCTCAGAACGTGATCACATGGGAGGGACTTGTTGTTTGAGAAGATATCAACCAGATGTTATGTTTGGAACATTCTATATAAATCACCATTACAGAGATGGATAGAGAAGGAACCCAGATATAATAGTGGGTTAAGCTTTAGGAGGGTACCCACAAGGTTATTAAAATTAACCATGTCTTGAGGCAAAGCTGAAGCCATCTACTCTGCTCAGACACCCACAGGGGCAGTTGTAATCTCCTGTGTGAGCTCACCAGGAGCCAGAACCTACTCAAGGGCTCAGAATCTGATCTCTAGGGAATACTATTCAAAACGTCTAAACCATCTGTTGTCAGCAGCCAGTGAGAAGAAGGTTGTGTTTCCCCCCATCATTCCCTGGCCCCCAACGAAGGAGTGCTCCATAGTTTATTATATCTGGGCCTTTCAACAGACCTATGGGGCATGGGACTTGAGACAGCACCACCATATTTCCTAGATAACTTTGATTCTTCAACCACCGCAGCTACTAGGTCCCTGTACCCAGGACCTGCTCATCTTGGATTCCACAACTCCTGGACAACCTTGAGAAAGAAGAATCCAATTTGAAAACTGGGCCCCTTGTGGACCTTGTCAGCTTCTATCACAGTGAGTTGATAAGAGGAGTAGCCAGAAAGCTCCCCTGTGCGGAGATAAGGGGGCAGAGCGGGATCCAGATTTTGGAGGGCTAGCATAACAAACCAGGCTCTGCCAGTAGTCAACCAACAGACTCCTGTTTCCATTCACAGGTCAGGATTCCTTTGGAAGCATTTTGATCATGAGCAGCATGACCCCTCCCAGTCTCCTGGACCTTGCCATCCAGAGTGTGCTCCAGGATAAGGCCTCAACCATTGACGCTCTGGAGTGGCTGCCCATAGATATCTTCCGTCCCTTGTTCACAGCAGCCTTTCAGGGTGGGCACAGAGAGACAGTGAAGGCCATGGTGTTTTCCTGGCCCTTCACCTATCTCCGTCTGGGGATGCTGATGGAGGATTGCGAGTCTCTCTATGACATGTTAGAGGCAGCACTCGATGGTCTTGAGATGCTGCTTGCCCACAAGGTAAGACCCAAGAGATGCAAACTGAAGCAGCTGGATTTACGGCCGAACAGTGGCACTGAGATCTGGAACACGTGGCTGGCAACCCAACCAGATGGCTCTCCGACCTTATCCAAAGAGCCTGAGACCACTCAGCCCAGTACTCAGACTCTGATAGAGGGCAGAACTAGGTCACAGAGGAAGCAACAGCTCCTGCCCCCAGTGAAGGTGCTCATAGACCTGTGCTTTCAGGAAGAAGTCCTGGACGAATTCCTCACCCTCCTCGATGAGATCATCCAGCAGGGAAAGGCTCTGCCTCCCCTGTACTGCAGAAAGGTGGAGTTTTGGGGGGATGTGCCCAAGTTTTCCGCTCTTGGGAAGATCCTGGAAATGGTGCGGCTGGACTCCGTCTGGGATGTGGAAGTGCGTGGCCCCTGGGAGCTGCATGACCTCAAATGGTTTGCTCCGTACCTGGCCCGGATGGTTCACCTGCACACAGTCTCTTTTTCTGGAATCTCCCTGGATTGCTTGGGGTTATGCATGCAGGAAGGGGTGGAGAAGCTCCTTGCCAAATTCACCTCTACCTTTCTCCATCTACATCAGGTAGAGCACCTCATCCTGGATGGTGTCTTTCTCCATGGTCACCTCCCATAGCTGTTCAAATGCTTGAAGACACCCCTGAAGTACCTCACCATCAAACAATGCATGCTGATGGACTCTGACTTGACATACCTGTCCTGCAGTCCCTGCACCAGCCACCTGCAGTCCCTGGATTTGAGTGGTGTCTTCGGTGAAGACATAAGTTTTGACTTCCTCCCAGGCCTGATAGGGAGGTTGTCAACCACCTTGACCAATTTGGCCTTAGATTCTTGTGGCATCAAGGACCCTGAGCTCATGGCCTTGAAGCCTGCTCTGGGTCAGTGCACCCAGCTCAAGTCCTTGGCATTGTGAGGGAACCCAGTCTCCGGGGACGTCCTGTTGTCCCTGCTGCATCACACCATGCCACGGTGCCAGTTTGCCTTTCTGGAGCTCCCTGTCCCTCCCCATTGCTATGTGGAACCCCAAGATACTCTGCATGAAGGAACTCTTGAACAGGTCATGCAGGACCTGACCCTGACCTTGCCGATGAGCAGGCCCCACTCCATACGTTTGCTTTCCTCTCATAGTTGGAATGGGTCTGATGCAATCATCGTTGATTTCAAGCTGTGATGTCACAAGGTAACAAGATCCAAATAGGGTGAAGGGGACAGTCGGAGTGCTTCAGTTGTGACCACCCATAGTTTGTAGAAGGCTATGGGGACAGTGGAAGCCCCAAATCCATGAGCAGAGTAGCTAGTCAGATGAAGCCTTTGTCAGATGTCCTCTGGCCACAGGCGAGGGATAGGAACAGTTAACTATCAGACAGATTATTGCAAACTTGATGGTGGATGGAACCATGGTAAGGTAGGATAGTGGGTCAGATGACCTCCCTCTTGACCCAACCTGAATTTGTTCTAGGCTTCAGTATTCCTGGCTTGTTCCACGACAAAGCTCTCTCTTCTGCCTTTGTAATAGTACTGCTGGTCTTTTCTTTCTCTTGAATTTGTGTTTTCCCCCTTATTTCTGTTTCATTTCAATTTTTCCCACTGTTGCTATTGGGTCTCCCAGTTTATGAAGCATGGACGGAGTGGATGCATAGAGATAATGACTGATGTAATAGTTTACCAGAGCGAGCATGTGGGGAGGTTAGGGGGGTGAAATCGGGAGCAAGCAGTGAATGAGGGAGTGGGGATGGAGGACTACAACTGATTTTGATCATGCTTCCACAAGTCTTTTCAATTATGGAGTTGTGTGATATGTGAAGTTAATATCAAGAAAACTACCAAAAATAAGGAACCAAAGTAGACCAATGGTCAACATAGGTGAAGTAGGAAGAGTTTTGATTAGGGGGAATTGTGTTTATGTTAATGGTGGTGGAATAATTGGGAAAAGGATTTCAATAATGAATGTACAACACATAGAGTATCGTCCATGGAACTGAATTAAACACATGCAGAAGATGTTGATTGAGAGACTGTTGCCTTGTGTATATTTTTGCCAGGATTAAAAACAATTACACTAATAATCACGAGTAACCAGAATGAAGAACATGTTCTAAGCTTGGTAGTGGTAGTGATTGAATAGCTCTTCTCGGTGGGACTGTGCTATGGAATGGTATGATAGGGGGATCAAGGGCCAAGACCATTGTTTTCTTTAAACGCGAGGTGGTGTGCTAACGCTCTCCTTAGCCATGTATTCTCAACCCCACCTTCATTCTCTGGTTGTGACTCCACTTACAAAAGCACAGTAAGTTTCCTAAACGAGTGAGATTTGGGATTAGGCTCCTGAGGATTAGGTCATGTTTACTACGATCATGCGGGAGCTTGGAAGTGTTGGTCAGAAGCTGCATCTGGTATGACCACTGGCTGAAGTCCACCCTTCTTTGTAACCAGGCCACATGGATGGCAAGATACAAAGAGATCTGCTGGGATGTGTAGGCGCCCCCGATGTTGTGAAGGGACAACCTCCCCACCTCCTTCCAAGAGAGAACCCCACTGCCTACCATCCTGCCCTACATTTCTGCCTCCAACCACTTGCACTAGCCGACAATAAAGAACTCATTGTAAAGCTATCCACTTGGGGCATTCATTTCTTCTGTATTGGGGGGACTATAATACTTTAGACCAGCACTCCTCAACCTGTGGATCCCTCCCCCTTTGGGGGTTGCATGACACTGTCACAGGGATCGCTCCATTCATAACAGGAGCAAGATTAGAGTGATGATGTAGCAATACAAATAGTTTTATGATGGGAGGGGGGGTTCACCACAACACAAGGAACCATTACAGTGGTGAAGTAGCAATAAAAATAGTTTTATGATGGATGGGGGTTTACCAAACACAATGAACCATTTTGAAGGGTCAAGGCAATTGGAAGGTTGAGCACCACTGACCTAGATGGCCATAGAATGAATTTGTTGCTGTGTCTATTCCTGACATGGAGAGTGCCTGTAGGACTCAGCAGAAACTGGCACCTGAATTGGGGATACTGGTCACCCCTCTACATCTGTCCCACCTCACCACCTCTGCAGCAGTTTGAGGCCACCTTCTCCACGTGTGATGCTTTGTTCTCTGGATCCACTCGCCTGGGCAGTGCTGCTCAGTGTCAGTTCAGTTCTGTCATGATGGGCTCCTTGGAGTCCTGGTGGTGTCCTGATGAGTGAACGCTGGCGGTGGTTGGAAGGAAGTACTTCTAGTCATGCTAGGTTTGTCTAGTGGGTAATCCCTCACTTCTTGGCTTTGCTGGAGGAAGAATTCACGGCAAAGCCTGGTGTGTGATCCAAGTGGGTGTTAATAAAGGACAGAAGTTTCAGGTTTTCCAGCCTAGAGTCCATGCTGTTTCAGGGAAGTGTGCCGAACCACGTGGAAGCTGAGACTGGGGCTCACTACTGAACACGGGTAACCTGGTGGGACTGCGCACCAACATGTGGTGCCCTGAGGCCAGAGACAGCGGCACAGAGCAGGATAAACACAGAAGAAAATCCTCTCTGACCTTCCACTCAGCAGGAGCAGGGGGTCCAAGATCAGGTGAGAAGTGAGTCTGTGGACCCTGAATTGTCCCAGAAAGGAATGGATGTGTTTGCAGAGTAGGCCTGGAGTGGGTGCTAAAGGTGCCCACTCAGTTGGTGTGTGTGTGCCTCCCACCTCCATCTGTCTCTGTCCGGGAGCAGGGTAAAAAGAGACCAGCATTCCTGCTGCCAGTATATTTTAAACTTCTGGCTGGAAATATGTGTTCGAAGATATTGGTTGACCCATTGGCTGAATCAAGCCCACCTGGTTCTATTGTGGGGGGCGGCACACAAGTGGAATGCCCACCTGGCTTGAAGTGGGTGTGTGTGTGACTGAATTGGAGCATGCCCAGGTCAAGGGTCTTCCTGGGTGGCAATTGCTTGCCCAATTATCCTTTCACAACCTCCTGTAAGGGGCCTGTGCAGAGACAACCCCCGAAGACGGGTATGGAATGCACTGTGGCTACCCGAGATCTCACTCAACAGCAGCCCGCTCTGCGGCCAAGGGTAACGTATGGCAGGCGTCCCTTTCCCTTCCCCCCCGGTGCGCCTGCCCTGTCCTCCCCTGTGTTTCCTGCTTCTATGCTGGGCTGCGTGTCTGCCTCTCCGAGGGGCCTCACAGGCTTCCCCCAGCCTTGCTTCCTGGGATGTGGTGTGGAATTCTGGTCCCAAAAGCCTTTTGGCTTTTTGTTGGTCCACTCTGTGTTCCCTCTAGCTAGACGGCTGTGCACCCCGAAGTCAACCTAGTTGACTCTATGGGATGCCCATTCCTGCAGCTTCCCCTCTGCCAACTCCAGACTTGCCTGCACCCGGAATCTGCCATCTTCCTTGCAGGGGAGCCCAGTACGGGATTTTGCACTCCCCAACAAGGTGGCACCGCCTCATATCCGCCACCCTGTTTCCGGGCCACTGAGAACTTAGCCAGCTGGTGCCCACTGCAAGATGACGTCTGGGGCTCCAACCATGTGGGGGGCTGCCGAGTGTGCCAGCCCTGCCCAGTTTCACGGGGGTTCTTCTGGGTTTTCCCACAGATTCTCCTCTCAACCCCCTCCCCTGTTTTCTCCTGATTTTACATGCAAACTACTTGGTCCTGTTTGGGGCTTTGCTTTAGCTTCCTGCCCATGGGCTGGTTCGGTTTTCCTTACTGGCTGGTTTTCCTTTGCCAAAGCCTCGGCAAAAGGCATGGGAAAACCAGGCCCCTGAGTAACTGCTAACTCTGCTGGTATCCAAGGCTTTTCAGCACCAATGCCTTTGGCCCCTGGGCCATGCATGTTCCTGGTGCAGTTCCCGTGTCAAAGTATGTGTGCAGCCAAGGATCCCAATTTCCCTAGAATGTTCCCTGAGCCAATTGACAGCTCTCTCCCGCCGTTCGTACCAGGGTTGTGGAGAGGCCGCTCATGCCAGTGGTCGCCTTTGAAGGATGTTGGAAGGTGACTCCAAGCAGTGGTCTTGCCTTCGGAGGTCCGGGGACTTACTCATGCCAGCAACTGACTCTGTTGGCCCAGTGTGGTCACCCAAGCTGGTGGCCCATACTTGCTGTCTAGAACACGGTCAAGGCCCAGTTAGCCAGCAGAGGCTGGAACTCCTCCAAGCCGTACCTCTGGCAGGGGTACCTGCTCGAGGCCCCAGTTCCACGGCCCCTCACGGCGCATGCTGGAAGTGCAGTTAGGGCCCTGAGCCGTCCACCTCTCCTGACTTTTCTGTTGATTGTCTTTCCTAGATGGGCATTGGAGCCTCGGTGTTCAACATTGTATCCTGTTTAACTGCAGACGCTGGAGAAACAGAAGGTAATCTCATTCTGCAACACCATCTGGTCCCAGTACATTCTAAGTGATGGGGAATCCTGGCCAAAGAACGGCACACTTTCCCGTCTGACCCTGATTCAGCTAGAAGGTTTCTGCACAAGGAAAGGAAACTGGGAGGAATCACTTTCTGTTAAAGTTCTGTTTCTCTTGGGAAGCAGTAAGCACATTTGTGCCTAGTGTACCCCTCAGGGGCCATGAAACAGAAGGCGACTCTACCCCAAGCACAGTTGCACCACTGTCGGACCCTGAACCTGTGGATCAGCGGTTCTCAACCTGTGGGTTGCAACCCCTATGGGAGGAGGGGGGAAACGACCTCTTCACGGGTGGTCACTCAATTCATCACAGTAGCAAAATCATAGTTATCAAGCAGTAACTAAAATAATTTTACAGTTAGGGAGTCACCACAACATGAGGAAGCAAAACTCTGTATCTAAGGGTTGCGGCATTAGGCTGCTTGAGAACCACTGGTGTATAGGCTGGGGGACAGGTGACCCAGCCACAGTTCTACCCTTAAAAGAGACAGCAGGGGACAGAAAGAACGAGTAATCACAGGTGCTAGGAAATTTGTAGAAAGATGATGTGTGGTGAATGATCAATATCCAATAGGAGAAAGAGCTGTGCCTACTCTTGACCCTGTTTGGGATTGTAGGGATCCCAAGGACTGGGGGCGGGTGACACTGGGACATTTTCTGGTGTGTATCCAAAGCGGACTGAAGTCAGGTGGGCAAAAGGCCATTAAGTATGTCAAGGTGACCGCTATTCACTAAGGGTCTGATGAAAGCCCCTTAAGATCCTTAGAGAGGCTGAGACAAGCCCCGAGGAACCACATCACTGGAGACATAGACTCATATGAAGGACAAGTCTTACTCATGGATAAATTTCTCACACAGGTGCACCAGATATTTGGAAAAATCTCCAGAAGTTGGTGCAGAAGCCCGCAGGAGTTAGCTTAGAAGAGGCGGTCACTAGTACTAACTCCAACTTTTCCAATGGTGACAAGTGGGAAGCCCAGGCTCAGGAGAAGATATAAAAGTATGAGCACCATATCTAACCAACGCCACTCCACTGCCTCCCAGGTCCCAAGACCCCTGCTGCAATGGGCACACCATCCCATGTGTGCGTTGGTATTTGTGTGCCGTGCCAAAGTCTGCCTTACTGGACTCAGTCCTCCCCAGGGTCCATGCTATCACTGTAAGCAAACTGGCCATGGGCAGTGCTCTGTCCTATGGGAAAACTCAAGAGGAGAGCGATGTGCTAGCCAGTCTGCACCTGGTACCTGGACAAAGCAGCCCATCCGGATGGCCCCAGCACAAAAGGTTGCTTTCCCTGGTCTGGAACCCTGGTTGTGCATGGATGTTGGAAGGTGGGCCAATATATTCTCTCTTAGTGCTGTCTATTCTGTCTTACCACCTCCCCCGGACCCTTGGGCACCACCCCCAACTGCACCATCCTTGGAGTGTCAGGGTTCCTATAGTCAAACTGTTTACAGAGCCCATAAGGTGCCTATGTACAAGCTCTATTACACTCACAGCTTCCAAGTAAAGTAGTCCCTGAACGTCCATCCGCCCTCCCAGAACGAGATGCACTGTGTAAGCTTCACACCTACATCATCATTAGGCCTCATTCTAGTTCCACTGTAGCGTTCCAAATGTCCTTGACCTCAGAGGAGCTGCAAAGTCCCCCACAGGAACAGTGGGAAAGTGCCTTACACCGTGCCGTCAGGGACATGGGAGTCCCCGGCAGAGCTAAGGATGCAAACACTGGAACGTTTTTTCCTAAAATATCCCCAACAGCCTTTAGGCAAGTCAATGCTTTCACAGCACTCCTGTGTTTAAAGTAAACTGGCGCCCATGCCTGTCAGTCCTCAGATTGCTTTTCAAATCTTCCAGTGACACTAACACACACTTCCAGGGCACTGCTGACTCACAATGTTACCCCTGCCTTACCAAACTGTCCACCTGTTTGATTTCTTCCAGAAGCCATCAGGTTACCAATGTATCTAAGCCAAATGTGCCAATCCCAGGATCACCAGCTCTTGGATCACACCAACTTCGTCCATTATGGGCCCTAAGTGGACTACCCTTCTCATCAGAAGGGTGTAGACCCCAAAGCCTCACTTTGTGCCCCTTTTGCCATCAGGAATCGGTCAGATGACTGGATGTCATCATCCAGTATCCCAATATTTTGGATCCATACTCCTGCAGTGGGGAAATGTGAGGTAGTCAGACAGCAACAGGGGGATTTTCCCTCCCATACCTGCACAGGCCTCCTACAGGAGGTTGGGAAAGGAAAACCAGGCAAGCATTAGCCACCCATGAAGACTTTAACTGGGCATGCTCCAATTCAGGCCCCCTGAGCCAGCTGAGCGTTACACCTGCATGGATTCCAATAGGCCCAGGTGGGCTTGATGTAGCTAATGGGGTCAACCAGTACCTTCAACCGTGCCTACCCAGCCAGAAGTTTAAAATACCTTGGCAGCAGGAAGGCTGGTTTCCTTTTTGTTTTGTTCCACCTGGACGGGCCCCTTCAGCGCCTGCTCCGGGCTTATGCGGCGCTCACAGCCTCTCTTTTCACTTCCTCTTGGACCCCACTCTTGGTCAGTGGCAGGTTGGAGCGAATTCTCTCTTGCCTCTTTTTACCCTGTGCCTGTGCCCGTTTGGGATGTTCCAAGGTCTCTGGCCTCAGTTCACCGTGTATGAGCATTCATTCCCACGAGGTTGCCTGGATTCAGTTTTGGGTCCCAGCTTGGCCTCTGCGTGGTTTAGCACACTACCCTGAAATACCATGGACCCTTTTCAGACTGTAAAACCAGAAACTTCTCCCGTCCTTTATGAAAACCCACTTGGATTACAAACCAGACTTTGGCGTGACTTCTTTCTCAAGGCATTACCCACTCGATGAACCTAACAGTAATAGATATACCTCTTTTTAAATTGTATTTATTTATTTTAAAAATGGTTTTATCGGGTAGCTCATACAACTCTTATCACCAAACATCCATACATATATACATACAATTCTAGGGTGTGTTTATCAGAGTTAATTTGGTTGCTTTTTCAGCATAATCAGGCTATAAAGAGTTGGGAGCAGGCCACCCCCTACGTATTTTGGCATTCACTGACTATTCTGCTGCTCCCTCTCATGTCTTCTCTTATGCCTATCTCATCGACTTGTGGTGAGTCATTCTCTGTGACAACTTGGATGGGCTTGGATATACCTGATGTTGAATTTGGACTCTCATGGATTCGTGTCCTTTTAGTGTGTTTCATAGGCCAAACTTCATTTTTGTCTGTTGATAATGAGCTCCTCCACATTCTTTTGTCTGTTTGTGCTTAAATTCTGTACATTTCATATTTCAGTGGGTAGCGATAACAGTCACCCGCCCCCACCCACAACCACTCGAGGAGTCCCCACAGGGATTAAGTTTCAATAAATTCCTTGGGATCTTGAAATAGTGCAACAGATAACCTTACCCTCAGGCAGAGTGCATCGGAAGGAGGATTGCTTCCATCCCTCTCCAGAGAATCTTGGCAGGACCAGTGTCTTAGGGACTTGCCTGGGTGTGTCCTTGGTGGACAGTACTTGATGGTTGCATGATCAGGAACATACCCTAGTCCTCTTGCCCAGACTGTCCTGATTGGAAGGACCCACTTGTAAACTGTATACAACATAATGTGTGTGTCTCCATCATGGTCTGGTTTTGGCTTCCATACCCCCAACCCCACCCCTGTGCTCCCATTTTACTTAAGGGTCGGTCAATCAGTCGTGAATTTGAGACAGTTTCCCATGTTCCATGCCTGTGTTAGGTTGTGCTGACTAAAGATTCAAATCCAGCGATACATATATGTAAGAAAGAGCTTTATATCAAGAAGCAATTATCTACTGAGAAAACAACCCAGCCCAGTCCAACTGTGATCTGTAAGTCTGATAATAATCCATGAGTCCCTCCTCAGACACATGTAGTCATATGCAATGATGCAGATTACATCGGTGGGTACAGTCAGTGGACCCAATCGATCCAACATCAGTGGAACTATCTTGGGGCTTCAGCAGCTCTTAGAATGGCCAGCAAGCAGGTAGGTGATGGCAGAGAGAGAAGGGGGCCAGCCTCCAGAGAGCTGTATTCCATGCCAATCTCCAAGAGAGGTCTTGGGCTGCAACCTGATGGACAGGCTGAATGGCACTGATTTGTTCATTTGGGTTCAATGTTTGAACTGACATTATATGAATCCTTAGATGCTATCCTGACCTCTTGAGATGGTGTTGACATTCATGTGGGATCTATACCTAAGGTTGCTTTTGGGTTCTTGTGCATTTGTTCGATTTTGTGTTTACATGTGAGCAAATGATTCCCTTTTTGACAGTTATACAGCTTCCTTTTTGAATATTGAAAATGAGCTTTTCCAACATTAAAAAGTAAGAGCCTAAAATCAGAAGTTTCCTTTTGTTTGCAACTCTCAGTTTCTAACTACCAGAAATTATCAAGGCCAATGTATGTATGTAGGTAGGTATGCGTGTATTTGATGTTGGTCTCCTTTAACGGGGGTGGGGGTGGCGCCTCGTTGAATGACGTAAACAGGATACCAGAGAGGGTGACTCTACACTGAAGGCCCGGATGTAAGGGCGGAAGATGCGATGTGTGAGGAGAGGAAGCGGGATCCGGGCTCCACGTGGACGTCGGTCTTCTTCCGGTGACGTCTTTCCGCCCTTTCGATGCAGCAGTGCGCCCACTCGCGGTCCTGGTCGTAGCGGTGAGAGGGCGCGCACCTCGAAAGGCCGTCCCTGGAAGCCCGGGTCGTGCTGGTGAAGTAATTCTGGGTTTCATCGTGGGATGCGACGTAACGGGGGGAACGGGGCGCGGGCAGAAGCACTGGGGTGACTCTAGCGTCTGTGCAGACGCGCCATGTCTGATCCCCGTCCGTGTTCGCCTGGCTCGGGCTCCACAGGTGGCGTTCCTCGTGGACGCCCTTGGTCAGGACGCCCTTTCTGAAGACGGACGGGAGAAGGGAGGGTTTGTAGGAGCAATTACTCCCCACAGTCAAGTTCGTCACAGAATTTCACCTGAGAATTCTTGTTTTCATAGTGGGGTATGAAGTAACGTGAGGGGTGGGGGTGGGGGTGGGGGTGGGGGTGGGGAGTCGCGACGGTGCAGGAAGCAGTGACGTCATTCTAGCGTCTGCGCAGATGCACCGTGTCTGATCCCCGTCCGTGTTCTCTGGGCTCGGGTTCCACAGGTGGCGTTCCTCGTGGGCGCCCTTGGTCAGGACGCCCTTTCTGAAGACGGACGGGAGAAGGGAGAGCTTGTAGGAGGAATTACTCCCCATGGTCAAGTTCGTCACAGAATTTCACCTGAGAATTCTTGTTTTCATAGTGGGATATGAAGTAACGTGAGGGGTGGGGAGTCGCGACGGTGCAGGAAGCAGTGACGTCATTCTAGCGTCTGCGCAGATGCACCGTGTCTGATCCCCGTCCGTGTTCTCTGGGCTCGGGTTCCACAGGTGGCGTTCCTCGTGGGCGTCCTTGGTCAGGACGCCCTTTCTGAAGACGGACGGGAGAAGGGAGGGTTTGTGGATGTTCTTTACAGTATTTCACCTGAGAATTCTTGTTTTCATCGTGGGATGCGACGTAAAGGGGGGAACGGGGCGCGGGAAGAAGCACTGAGGTGTCTCTAGCGTCTGTGCAGACGCGCCATGTCTGATCCCCGTCCGTGTTCGCTGGGCTCGGGCTCCTCAGGTGGCGTTCCTCGTGGACGCCCTTGGTCAGGACGCCCTTTCGAAGACGGACGGGAGAAGGGAGGGTTTGTGGGAGGAATTACTCCCCACAGTCAAGTTCGTCACAGAATTTCACCTGAGAATTCTCGTTTTCATAGTGGGATATGAAGTAACGTGAGGGTGGGGGTGGGGAGTCGCGGTGGTGCACGAAGCACTGAGGTGATTCTAGCGTCTGTGCAGATGCGCCATGTCTGATCCCCGTCCGTGTTCTCTGGGCTCGGGCTCCTCAGGTGGCGTTCCTCGTGGGCGCCCTTGGTCAGGACGCCCTTTCTGAAGACGGAAAGGAAACGGGAGGACTTGCTGAAGGAAATACCCCCATATTCATGTTCGTCACCGTAATTCACCTGGTAATTCGTGTTTTCATCGTTGGATGGGAAGTAACTTGACGGGGGAGCAGGGCATGGGGGAGGTGCAGGAACCAATGAGATCATTTTACCGTCTGCGCAGACACACCATTTCTCACCTTCGTTCATGTTCTCTATGTTGGTACCAGGGCTGGTGTTCCTAGGGGACATACTTGGTCAGGACGCACTTTCTAGAGCTGGAGGGGGAAAGGCAGGGATTTTTGAAGGAATTTCCCCTCATATTCATGTTCTTTACCGTATTTTGCCTGATAATTTTTGTTTTCATAGTGGGATGGGAAGAAACGTTGGAGGTGGGGGCAGGGTGTAGCGGAGGCGCAAGAGTCAATGAAGTCACTCTAGCGTCTTTGCAGATGCGCCATTTTTTATCCTAGTCCATAGTCTGTATTTGGGCACCAGAGGTGGCGTTCCTCGTGGGTGCACTTGGTCAGGCGCCCTTTCTGAAGATGGAGGGGAAATGTAGTTCTTGCTGAAGGAAATATTCCTATATTCATGTTCATCACAATAATTCACCTGGTTTTTCTCACTGAAACTGGATGTTACCGAGCGCCACAGCTTTCCCATCCAGCTGCCTTCTGCGATGCAGCTAGTAGAGGTCTTTCCATGATGGGTGCAAGGGAAAGGACAGCCTGTGTCATCTGTAGGGACAGGTATATAATGGGTTATCTCTGTATGCCTTCTATTGACTACATGTGTGCTCCATTTCAGACTGAAGAACTTAGTATAACTCTTGTTTTTCCATCGACATTTTTCATGACTGCTGAGGAAATCTCGAGCATCATTTTATCAACTGGGCTGTCCTCGATACCCATATGTATTCTTTAATGGATGGCATTATCATTCAAGATAATTTTTCAAACTTCCTTTCTGATGATGAATGATCAATTTGTCATTCCCTACATTCTCTGCCATCAGATTGCCTCATTCAAGAGCCCCCATAATTTTTAGGTTTTCTTTGACTTTTGTGTAAGTCACCCCCAGAGTGTGACCCTAAGTGATAAATGCCTCCTGGTTGCAGAGGATTGAAGGTGTGACCCCCAGTGAATAAAGCAACAAAACCGAAAACACAGCCATCCAGGACATGGTCAGTTATGAGGACCGCAGGAAACCTGTATCCTTTCACAACTTGCTGAGATAGATAAGAGTGACAATTTTTTCTGAGTGGCAGTCAATCTTATCCCAGGAGAGATTGCAGCAGAAGGGTAGGTCAGCAATCATGGAGTTTTATAAGCAAATGACATTGCTGCAAACAAAATGTGTGATCTGAAAGGTAAACCCTCACCCTGTTTGCAATCTTAAAAGTACATTTCAAAGGTCAAATGCTAAAAGTATGAGCTATGCATATTATCTATTAAGTTATCTATATTCTTTGTGCTTCTACATCAAATAAATGTGGCACTTATGTCCCTTCCCTCTATCCCCCGACCAAAAAAATAGATGAAAGAAAAGGAGACCAGTAGAGGGCCACCTGCTCAGATGGGAAGGACTTCTAGCTTGAGAAGAAAACACCCAATAGTGGTGTTTGGAACGTTCTATATAAATCATCATTACTGAGCTGAATAGAGAAGGAACCCAGGCACAATAGTGGGTTAAGTTTGGGGCTGGTACCCACAAGGTCAATACATTTAAACATGCTTTGAGGCAAAGCTGAAGCCGTCTACACTGCTCAGACACACACAGGGGTAGTTTAATCTCCTGTGTGGGCTCACCAGGAGCCAGAACCTACTCAAGGACTCAGAATTTGTTCTCTAGGGAATGAGCTGCCCAGATACAATCCAAAAAGTTGAAACCATCTGTTGTCAGTAGCCAATGAGAAGGTTGTGGTCCCCCTCCACCCCCCACACTGTAGTGCTCTCTAGTTATTGATTATATCCCAGACGCATAGGCCATGGGACTTGGGACAGCCACCACCATCTTTCCTACTTAACTTCGATTCATTCACCTCCCAGCTGCTGACCTCACTGCCCACCACCGGACCGGCTCATCTTGGATACCACAGCCTCTGGACCAGGTTGATTGAGGAGTGGAATTCAGTTTGAAAATCTAAGCCCCACGTGGACGTTGCCAGCCTCCACCACAGTGAGTTGATGAGAGGAGTGGCATAGCCAGAAAGCTGCCCCCTGAGGAGCTAAGTGGGAGGGAGGGGCATCCAGATTTTGGAGGGCTAGGACCACCATATGGGTTCTCCCAGAGTTCTGAGCAGACAACTGTTTCCATTCACAGGTCAGGATTCCCTTTGAAGCATTTTGATCAGCATGAGCAGCATGAACCTTCCCAGGCTCCTGGACCTTGCCATCCAGAGTGTATTGAAGAATGAGGCCTCGGCCATTGCTGCTCTGGAGTGGCTGCCCAGAGATCTCTTCTCTCCCTTGTTCAAGGCAGCCTTTGTTGGGGGACACACAGAGATAGTGAAGGCCATGGTGTTCTCCTGGCCCTTCACCCATCTCCGTCTGGGGGCTGCGATGGAGGATTGTGAGTCTCCCTATGATGTCTTAAAGGCTTTAGTAGATGGTCTTGAGATGCTGCTTGCCCACAGGGTTAGACCCAGGAGATGCAAATTGAAGCAGCTCGATTTACGGCTCAACACTGACACAGAGGTCTGGAACATGTGGCTTGTTTCCCAGTACAATGGCTTTGAGACTTCATCACAGGAGCCTGAGGCCAGCCCGTCCAGTACTCAGAGTCCAGAAGAGGGGAGATCTGGGTCAGGAGAGAGGCATCAGCTCCTGCCCCCTGTGAATGTGATCATAGACCTGTGCTTTCAGGAAGAAATCCTGAATGAATTCCTCACCATCCTTGGTGAAATGATCAAGGATGGAAAGACTCTGCCTCCCCTGTACTGCAGGAAAGTGGAGTTTGTTGGGGATGTGCCCCAAGTTCCCGTTCTTGAGGAGATCCTAGAAATGGTGCGGCTGGACTCTGTCTGGGATGTGGAAGTGGATGGCAGATGGGACCTGCACGACCTCAATTGGCTTGCTCCTTACCTGTCCCAGATGGTTAACCTGCACACAATATCTCTCTCCGGAATCACCCTAGGTTGCTTGGGGTCATGCAGGCAGGATGGGGTGCAGATGCTTCTTGCCGAATTCACCTCTCACTTCACCGGTCTGTATGAAATCGAGGACCTCATCCTGGATTCTGCCCTCCTCCATGGCCACCTCCACCAGCTGCTTACATGCTTTCAGAGCCCCCTGAAATACCTCACCATCAATGCCTGCAAGCTTGTGGACTCTGACTTGACATGCCTGTCCTGCTGTCCCTGTACCAGCCACCTGCAATCCCTAGATTTGAGTGGTATATTTGGGGATAACATAAATTATGCCTTCCTCCCAGGTCTGCTAATGAGGTTGTCAGCCACCTTGACCCACTTGTCCTTAGATTCTTGTGGCATCAAAGAATCTGATTTCATGGCCTTGCAGCCTGCTCTGGGCGAGTGCTCCCAGCTCAAGTCCTTGGTGTTGTGCGGGATCCCAGTCTCCATGGAAGTCCTGCTGGCCCTGCTGCATCACATTGTGCCACGGTGCCAGTTTGCCTTTCTGGAGCTCCCTGTCCCTCCCCATTGCTATGTGGGACCCCGAGGCACTCTGCATGAAGGCACTCTTGAACAGGTCATGCAGGAACTGACCCTGACCCTGCCGACAAGCAGGCCCCACTCTATACGTTTGCTTTCCTCCCACAGTCGTAATGATTCTGATGCCATCCTCATTGAGATCAAGACATGAGGTCACAAGAAAGCAAGATCCGAATGTTAGGTAGTTCAGACAAGGACCAGGGGATTTGTCCCGTCCATGCCTAAAACCTTGACCTACATTTCTTTTTCCTGCCACTTGCACTAGGAGACAATAAATACCTCTGTGTAAAGCTATCCACTTGTGACATTGATTTCTCCCATAACGGGACTGAAAACCTTTAGACGGTCACAGAATGAATTCGTTGCTGTGTCTGTTCATGACATGGAGCGTGGTTGCTGTACTCCGCAGAAACTGACTCCCAGAATTGGGAATACTGGTCAACCCTCTACATCTGTCCCACCTCACCACCTTTGCAGCAGTTCTAGGCCACCTTGATATGTGATGCTTCGGTTTCCATGTCCGCTCAGCTGGGCACTGCTTCTCAGCGCCGGTTCAGTTATGTCATGATGTGCTCCTTGGAATCCTGGTGGTGTCCTCATGGCTTAGCCCTGGTGTGTTTGGAAGGAAGTATTTCTAGTAGGACAAGTGTTCATAGGTCTGAGGGACAATCCCACCAGTTACTGCACAGAGGAAACAGAAGACTGTCTGCTCCAGTAAAAGTCTGCAGCCTTCTCTCAGACACATCTTATGTGGGATGTTTCCTTTTCTGCGTCTACTCGATGGGGTCATGATTCCGAGTAGTTTGGCAGGTATGTAATTTCTTCAGCTTTGGCATTCTGGGGGACAAGCTGGGCTATGTCTTGGCCTGTTACCTGGGGGCTGGGTCTTCAAACCCACCACTTCTTCAATAGAGATCAAGCAGGCTCTCCTACAAACATACACAATGGTGATTCCCCTAGTGGGTGATATCGAACCCCCTGAGGGGGCACTGGGGTGATCCACAGGGCTACAAAAGCACATGCCTGTACTTCATCCTGTATGATGTGCCATTGTGCAAACATTTCACTTGTCCTGGGGGTGCTGAGGGAGTATATTCTGAAGAGAGGCCGGTGGAGGACACAAGTTGAGCAACCTGTGCTTTGCCTCCCAGGCACACCTAGGGAAGAGCTCTTCTGTCTCCCACATGCTTGCTCAGAGCAGCAGTACACTCCATGGCCAGTAGGTTTGGTTTCTTGCAATTTCTAAAGGTAGAATTTGGCATCTGATGATCTTTCACGTGGTGAGTCAGGTGATAAGTGGTAAGTGAGCCAAGTGTCACAGCATTCGTGTTGGCATCCCCAAGTCTCCATCCTCTCGTAGCACCAATGAGATCCTCAGAGGGCTGTTTCCCTGGGTTAAGCCTGTTGCACTTGTATCACAAGGGATTTTCTTGGATAAAGCAGCAGAGGAGGAAACTGACTACAACCATGAGAGTTGAGCAGGACAAACGTGCTTATGTAGACCTGCAATCCAAGACCCAGTTCCAAGCCACAAGGTAAAGTTGATGGGAAGACACTCAGGGCTCTCCAAGGAAGGTCAGGTCCATGGATGTTGCAAAGTGGCCAGGGCCCGTCCTTCCCCAGACTCAACAGAGTGAAGCATCTTGTCCTACTGCCATTGTTTCCTGTTTATTTGCTACCTCTTGAAATGGTGGAGTGTGTAGTTCTCTTTGGGAAAGCATCTGTGTTCCTTCCATCTTGTGATGGTCCCTCTTCTTTCAAGCATCATTTGTCTGCAAGCTTGTGGTACCCTGGTGTCTGGTGGGGATGTCAGAAGATGGGGCATCGTTTCCCTTTGATGTGCATATTAGGGTCGCTTGGGTCAGGACAGGCATGATGGCACCAAACAGCAAAAATGTCTTTAAAAATTTTGGCCATAGGTTCTCTAAATTCCCACGGAAGGCTTTATTCTTTTTTCCAGTATTTGCATCTAAAGATATTCATGAGTTCTAGCTTTGGGTATTCTCAGTGTGCTCTTCAGCTCTGTCTTTGCACCATGGAAGTGTCTACACTCAAAGGCCTTTCTCACCCAGCTCTCCTTTCCTCCTCTCATCACGAATGGGGCCGTAGTCGTTCGATGCAGCAGAAAGGTGCTTCCAGACTTGGGGGTACAGGTTAGCCTCTTCATCTTTCCCAATTCATATTGGAAGGTGGTGTGTTCGTCTAGGAAGACTAGAGAAACAAAATTCAGACAATTGTGTATATAAGAAAGAGTTTTACGTAAAGGAAGTTGCACATTGAAAAAACAGCCCAGTCCGGATCAAATCCATAAGTCCGATATTAGCCTATATGTCTGATACCAATGTATAAATTCTTCAAACAAACAAAATGACGCCAAATGCAGGAAGATCACAGGCCAGGGTGTGGAAAGTAATGTGGATCCAGTGGCAGTGTAAGCATCTCAGCACTGGCAGGGGTCTCTGTGGCTTCTCTAGCTCAGGGCACTAACATGTCTTGTCAGCAAGCATGTCTCTGGGAGTATGCCTGTGTCCCTACTCCATTGAGTTATTTATGTCCATGGCACCTCCAAATGAGGTCATCAAACTGTGACTTAATTAACAGGCTAGACTCCACCCCTTCACTCTTAAGTCTGAAAATGACAACAGATTATATAACTACCAAAGGTGGGCTTTTCATAGGTTTCTTCCCTGTGAAACTTCATGTGCTGGCTCACCTTGGTAAAACAGTAGTTCCTAAGGGCTACTGGAGGAATGTAATGATGTCGTTTGGGGAGCTCTTTGGGGTAGTTCCTTATACCAAGTGGTGCTGGGGGAAAGGTGTTGGATGGGGGAGCACAAGGTCTATGGACTGCCCACACCTGGTGCTCCACCGAGAAGGACAACTTGATCTGCTCCAGTTACCATTTATGACCTCAGAAATCATAGATGGGTGGCTACCTATGATGGACTACGTGGGCTGTTGCCACAATTTATATATTGAGATCAGAAGATTGTGGCTTGACTCTAAATCTTTCTATTCGGCCTGGGCTGAATGCATTCTAGGGTGCATTCATCAGAGTTCATTTTGCTAGTTTTCTCAGCATAAATGAGGCATAAACAGTTGGGAGCAGGTCACCCCATATGTCTTTGCAGCCGCTCTCTGTCATGTCTTATGCATACCTCATATACTTGCTGTGGGTCACTCTCTGTGACAATTTGGATGGGCTTGGATATGTCTCATGTTGAATTTAGGGTTCTCATGAGTTCATGTCATTTTCTTTAGCTTCTTGGACTGCATTTCATTTTTGTCTGCTGATAATGAGCTTCAACGTCTCTGTTATGTGTGTGCTTAAATTCTGAGCATTTCATTTGTGGGTGGGTAGAGATAACAGTCAAAAAATCCCAAACCACTAGAGGAGTTCCCACACACATTAAGCCCCATTAAATTCCTTGGGATCTTGAATTAATGCAGTGGAAAACCTTGCCCTCAGGCAGTGCATTAGAAAGAGGATTGATTGTCACGTCTGGTAGTGATTCAAAGGGACTTACATAGTGTATGAGTTTAAAGGCATAGGAGCCAGAAAGGGGAAGGGAGGTTCCTTGTGCTGCAGTTTCAAGTTTCAGGCCAGGTGACATCCTATTAGTAAATCATGTTGTTCCTAGTAGGAAACAATGCTAGGGAGAGGGGGGCTGTGTTCTATCTGGGGAGCTAAGCTCTGTGAAACGCTGAAGGAAGGTGCTTTGAAGCTCAGGTGCTCTGAAATTTGGCCTGGTCATTTGTCTTCTCGAGAAGCTGGTACAAGGGGCTTCCTTAGTCCAGACCTGGCCCAAACATCCCAAACTCTTGAAACTAGTGATGATGGGCATTGTGATCTACCATTAATGACTAACTGCTGAGGGCGGGCGACAAAGTTGGGGGAAATTAAGTGCTGGGAATTTGGGCAAGGGCCAGTCGCCAGAGGACTGTAGGGGTGAAGCAATAGCTGGTTGAAGGTCAGCTTGGAGATGGCCTTCATCCTTTCCTGCAGAAATGTAAACACAAGGAGATAGAGAAGTAGTATACAGATTATACTCAGAGGCCCAATGAGGGGCATTATCCAGGCCATGAGAGGATGTTGAAATCATGAGGAGGAGCTGGTGGTTCTCCACTGATGTTTTCTCATTTAATTGGCCATGAGGCAGAGGGGTTTAACATTTGATGTAACCATGTCTGACTTATTTCTATAGTGTACATACCCTTTTGTCAGCTCTTAACAGATTTAATGAATGATGCTTTTGAAGGGTTACCTCTGCCAGGGATATAAGTTGTTGCTGCAAGGAGGTGAGAAACTTCAAGGTGTAGTTCCTGACCAGCTGGAGTTGTTTGTCAAAGTTTTATGTTTGAGTATGCTGTGCCCTAATGGGTGAGTGTGCAGACGTCGGCATGCAGATACATGAACATAAGTGATTGAGTTTATATTACTGAACGTGAAGGGACCTACGGGCCTGTGAGTGTGTATAGGGTTGTGTACAGAATGTGAGTGAATGTTGTATGAATAGTGAACATGGGAGTGAAAGAATTAGCTAGTGAGTGTATTAATAGTTATATGATGTCTGCAAACTTTATGTAGAGAAAAGCCACTTTCAGGCTGATTGGTGAAGTAACAGACTAGTTGTGGTTGGACATTGGGCAGTGACAAGGAGGGCATGGTGAAGTGGAGAATTGGAGTTGGGTTGGCGCTGAGGTTTCTGGCAATGGTGTCGGACGTCCTATTGCCCTGTGCGACGAGAGTTATTAGTTTGATGTTCTTTGCAGTGGATGAGAGCTATTTTTTTGTTGGTAGCTGAAGAACCTGTAAGAGATTGGCTATTAATTACAGTGGGGGATGCCTTGTTGATGAGAATTCCCTGCTACTTCCAGATGGTGGCCTGACAGGGAGCTATAAGGAATGCTTACTTAGAATATATATTGACCATTTTTCCTCTAGTTAAATGAAGAGCTTGAGTGAGAGCAATAAGCTCCGCCTTCTGAGAAGTGGTTCGAACTGGGAGGCAGGGAGCTTTCCAGACCCCATTCAATGAGACAAGAGCATAGGCCACTTGTTGCTCTTCCTGGGTGTTAGCAACATAACTGCCATCAACAGTTAGGTGTGGATTAGGATACAGTTTGTCAGAGATTTTGGGTCGGGGTAGTGTCAGCTCCTCAACTGTTTGGGTGGAGGAGTGGCTGCTCGGCATTGGCGAGTCTAGGAGTTGGGGCAAGAGTGTTTCCGGGTTTAAAGAGGGAGCCTGGCGAAGGGTTATGGCAGGGTTTGTAGTAACGATGAGGTATGTTTCTTGGAGGCGGCTTGGGGACAGTAGAGACAGAACCTGAACCGAGAGGAGGTCCTGCAGTCTGTGGGTGGATAACTTCTGGATATGCTCTCCTAGCATTAATTCTAAGACTTACTTAGTAAGGGTGTCAGCTGAAGCCAGGCACAGAGGCAATTGGGGAACCTTGAGCATCATGTCCCATTTCTTGAACAGATCAGCCATGGGGGATAGAGCGGGCCCCAGGAACTGAGTTAGGATACCAAACCCTGTATCTTGCTTTTCATCTGTGTAAAGTAAAATAGGTTTGGCAGGGTTCGTTAAAACGCAAGGGTGGAGGGTGGAGCAGAACATGTTGGAATTTATTAAAGGCCGCCATGACTTGCAGGGGAGAGTCAAGGGGGACAACAGGCGTGGTCTCAGCGGATTCATAAAGGATTTACTAGAGGTTTTCAAGGCTTGCCGTCTATACCTACAACCATGACAGAGTAAGGAGAAGTGGGTTATGAGAAAGAAGGGAGAACCAAGAAGGTAGCCCCGTCTTTACTAAATAAGAGACTGGCTTGCGCACTACCTTGATTGTCACCCGAGGCTCAGCGAGTGTTACCAGGATCAGTGAGTCTAGGCATCTTCATTTGCTGTTGGTGTCCAGGTCCAGCCGTGCCAAGGGCAGGTCAGGGTTTGGAAGAACCGTCCCTCCGTGGCTAGGCACTGAGTGGCAGTCATTTCTTCATTGGTCCTGCTGACTGCACAAAAGGCAAGGATTTCTGGGCAGTTGGGGCTTCGGGAAGTGCTTAGCCCAATGCTCTTCCTGGCTACACTTAAAGCAAGGCCCATGGGGTGTATGGTTAGAAGCATGGTTAGGAGCGTTGTTTCCTGATGTCTTCAGATCCCTTCCTCCAGCCAGCCTCAGAGCGTCAATCCAAGCCTGGGCCTGCCAGCGAGACTTCTGGTATGCTTGGGACTCACAAACTGTCTCAGCGCCTTCCTCTCGTGGCTTAAAAACTTTAGATGCCATGTTTACCAGGTCACGGATGGGGGTCTGAGGGCCATCCTCAGCTTTTTTAGTTTTTGTGTTTCCTAAAAAATATTAATACCTGACAGTTATAAAATAAGTGTGTATAGCTGTAGCTCCTGCTGGAGAGCCAGAGCCTAGCCTAGTATACTGGGCTAAGGCCTCAGTGAAGCATGAAAGAAAAGCCATGGGTTTTTATCCGGCTGCTAAGTAACCTCTTGCAGTTTGTCAAAGTTAACTGCTTTATTAGAGATGGCTTGCAAGTCAGCCAGCAAGTATCATATTATTTGGTCTCGGCTAGCCTTGCCTTTTCATCAAGCTTGGGTATCTCTTATAAGTCCAAGCTGGTTCCTCCCTAGAAGCTGCCTGAGGGCCTATTGGCATGGTGGCATATGTGAGATGGACCTGGTCTGCATGCCGCTGGGCAGCTATAAAAATCTGCTTCCGCTCATTAGGGATAATAGTAGAAGTGATGACTACTAAGGGTTATGCCAGTTTAAGTCGTAGGTTTGGGTGAGGAATGGGAACTTCTTAATATAGGTGGTAATGTCCTGTGAGAGCATAGCCAGCTGCTTCTTAAAATGGCTGCGATTGTGGAGCTTGGGAGGCTGCGGGTTTTGCTTCAGTGCAGGCAGAGTAGGGAGGTGGCCGGGAAGGAGAGAGAGAGAGGCAGAGACACTCCGAGGAGTCCAACGGTTTGGCTCCAGGGGAGGGGACAGGTATAGGATGCACAGTCTCCTCGAGGAGGATGCAGGTGTTGGAGGCGCAGTTGCCTCAGGGTGGGGACGGGTGTCAGAAGTAGAGTTGCCTAGGAGTTTGGGAGTGCCTGTGCTGGCAATTGAGCCAAAAGTACTTGTGCAGATTGGCAAGAGATGCAAAAGAGGATCGGGAGCAGAGAAAGAAAAAGAAAAGTTTGAACGCATGGAACCTTAGACCATTTGGGGGTTTGGTGACCGAAGTTGTTGAGGTTATAGAGAATATTAAAAGTACCATTTCTGGCAAACCCGACCTGTTGTCTAATTGATATTGTGGCCACACTTGGTTAAAGAAGACCAGCTGCTTATGGTGAATGTCTGGACCCATGCCCAGCTCAGTGAGATTGGTCAGGAGGTATCCCAAGGGACTGTCCCTGGGAGACTTAGAGAGTGAGCTTTTCATGGTGTCTTAAACTGCAAGGGCAGAGGAGAAGGGCACCTCCTGTTCCCCATATGCACCCTTCAGTCAAGAGGTGGCCAGTAATTCTGAGAGGCATCCTGGTCAGAGGTAGGGGCCCAGTGGTAGAGTCCTGGACTCCCCAGAACAGGAAGGTTCCCCGGCGCAGGTCTGCAGCTTTAACCGGCAGGCAGGGACCTTGGGTATGGTACAGTGAAACACACCTCGGGAAGCTAGGGAGGGGAAGGGGTCTGGCTTTGTGGATGGCTCAATGGAGGGAGCGAGAAGCCTTTGTTCAGGAAGAAGCGGATTTTAGATAAAGACTGAGAGCAGGTATTGCAGAACTTCCAACATGAAACACACACACACACACACACACACACGTAGAAGAAGCTCAGACTTACCCTTTGCATTCCAGCCCGGTCAGAAAGTGCAGTGAGTGCCAGGCCCAGCGTCAGTAGCCCCGCCATTGGTAGTAATCCTAGGAAGTAAACGCAGAGACCAAAGGCTGTAAGCCACATGAGAGGGAAGATTGATACAGGGAGAAGATGGACAGGAGAAACTGGCCCTATCGTCACACCCCTCACAGGGAAAGGCAGTTATTTCCATCTCCTCTTGGTACTAGGGTGGCAGGATAACCTTCTGCCTACAGCCGTATGGCCCCTATGTTCCCATATGAGTTTGCTAGTCCTCAGTGTCCAGAAAAACAAACGAGAGAGAATGAAAGTGCACAGAAATACTGACTGGAAAAGCGCTTGCACAGGAAGGTTTCAGAGGTCTGTGAAAGCGGAGGATGGGGCTGTGCACTGGCCAGAGGGAAGCCGGGTTGACACAAAAGCCCCTCCTGCAGCGTCCGGGTTTTGGCACCAACATGGAAGGTTGGAGAGAGGGGCACAAAACAGTGTTAGAATTTAGCCAGGAATGTGATGTTGAGAAAGATTTAATTGAGGCAGGTAAAGAACTCCCAGGACAGAAGGGAGATCAGGGAAAGGGATGGGGGCATCTTGAGCCCCCGGGAGGCTTCTGAGACCCAACAAGTTAGGTCAGGGAAGTCGTGCCTGGCAGTGAAGTAATGGGACTTACATAGTGTAAGAGCTTGAAGGTATAGGAACCTGTAAGGGGAAGTTTCTGTGGTTGCACGTTTCAGGCCAGATGACATCCTGTCAATAATCATGTTGCTCCTAGGAAACAATGCTAGGGAGAGGGGGGCTGTGTTCTGTCCGGGGAGGACATCTTTCTCTGTGAAGCGATGAAGGCAGGTGCTTTAAAGTTCAGATGATTTGAAATTCAGCCAGGTCATTTGTCTTCTCGAGAAGCTGGTACAAGGAGCTGCCTTGGTCTGGACCTGACCCAAAAATGACCCCCAATAAAGAAAGCAACAACACCAAAATCACAGCCATCCAGGCCATGCTCATTTATCAGAACTATAGGAACCCTGAATTCTTACCCAAACTTGAGATAAGAGGGGCGATTTCTCCTGAGGGACAGCCAATCTTATCGCAAGAGAGCTTATGGGAGAAGGATAGTTAAGCTATCATGGAATTTCATAGGTAAGTGGCATTGCTTAAAACAAAATTTATGATCTGAAATGAAACTGTGACCATATGTTAAAATTTTTAAATGTGTTTTAAAGGTAAAATGGTAAAAGCATGAGTTATCAATATTATCTATGTAGTTGTCTATATTCTCTGCCTCTACCAAGCTGCCATGAATCTCAGGTAAATGTGGAGCCCCTGTCTTTTCCCTCTCCTACCAAAAAAAAAAAAAAAGAATAGATGAAAGGAAATGAGGCTAGTAGAGGGCCACCTGTTCGGAGAATGGTATCGTGGGAAGGATTTGCAGTTTGAGAAAATATCACCTATTTGTGCGTTTGAAACATTCTATATAAATCATCATTGCAGAGCTGAATAGAGAAGGAACCCAGGCATAATAGTGGGTTAAGCTTTGGGAGGGTAATCACAAGGTCAATAAAATTAACCATGTCTTGAGGCAAAGCTGAAGCCATCTACGCTGCTCAGACACCCACAGGGGCAGCTGTAATCTCCTGTGTGGGCTCAACAGGAGCCAGAACCTACTCAAGGGCTCAGAATCTGATCTCTAGGGAATGAGTTGCCCAGATACAATCCAAAAAGGCTAAACCTAAACCATCTGTTATCAGCAGCCAAAGAGCAGAAGGTTGTGGTTCCCAACATTCCTCTCCCCCCACCCCACACACACATACACAAAAGTAGTACTCTGTAGTTTTTTATTATATCTGGGCCTTTCAACAGACCTACGGGCCATAGGACTTGAGACAGCCACCACCATATTTCTTAGTTAACTTTTATTCATTCACCTCCCAGCTGCTGAGCTCACTGCCCGCCATCACACGGGCTCATCTTGGATTCCACAGCCTCTGGACCAAGTTGATTGAGGAATGGAATTCAGTTTGAAAATCTAAGCCCCACGTGGACGTTGCCAGCCTCTACCACAGTGGGTTGATGAGAGAAGTGGAATAGCCAGAAAGCTCCCTTCTGAGGAATTAAGAGGGTGGGAGCAGCATCTAGATTTTGGAGGGCTAGGATAACCAGTTGGGCTCTCCCAGAGTTCTGAGCAGACCGCTGTTTCCATTCACAGGTGAGGATTCCTTTTGAAACTTTTTGATCAGCATGAGCAGCAGGAACCTTCCCAGGCTCCTGGACCTTGCCATCCAAAGTGTTTTGCAGAATGAAGCCTCAGCCGTTGACGCTCTGGAGTGGCTGCCCTCAAATCTCTACCATCCCTTGCTGATGACAGTCCTTCTACAGGGTCGCGGACCTTTTACTCAGTTCCGTGTGGATGTTGTGATGATGGATTGTCAGTCTCTGTTTATTAGTCTGGGTACTTTAGAGAAACAAATCCACAGAAACTCGTGTATAAGAGAGTTTTATATATATAGGTTAAATGTGCATCAAGAAAACCTCCCAACCCAGTGCTGCTCAAACCCACAAGTCCAACATTAACCCATATGTCTGACACCAATCCACAAAGTCCTCCTCCATCTCACAAAGTAGACATAAGGATGCCGACTGCAGGAGGAAAGCAGAGTCAGTGAACATGTAAGCAACTCATTGCTGGCAGGGGTCTCCACAGGGGTGCTCCAGCACCCAAGGCTACATCGAGGTAGGTCCATGTGGCTTCTCCTTGGGGATGTCTTGCAGGAAGTCAGCCTTGCAAGCTGAAGCAGGGAACTGCTAAGTCAGTTACACCCTGGTAAGACCATCAAAACAAGAGACCAGAGAACTAGAAAGGCAAGACTCACCGAGCCATTTATCCCTCCATCCTTGAATTAATGCCACATGCATTTATCAGTCAGGTTGGCACAATAAACTAACTCAATTAGGCATGGCCTAAACTCATTGAGATGCTTCATGCCCACAAGTTTCGACCCAGGAGATGGAGACTGAATAAGCTGGACTTACAGCTATCCACGCACACTAGCATCTGGGCTAGAGTATGCTTTAACTTCAGGGACCCTTAGGTGGGGTCCTTGGTACACTGGGACTAACAGGAAGCATTCAGAGACGTAGTCACCAAATACCCCAAAACATTTTGATCCATACTCCTACAGTGCAGAAATGTTAGGTAGCCAGACAGGGACGGGTGGGGGGGGGGTTGTCACTCCTATGCCTGAGAAGGATCCCTACAGGAGTTTGGGAAAGAAAACTCAGGCAGGCATTAGCCACCCATGAAGACTTTCCCTTGGCATACTCCAATTCAGGCCACCCCCTCCCCCTGAGCCAAGTGGGTGTTACAATTTGGTGGCCCCTAATAGGCCCAGGTGGACTTGATTCAGCCAAAGGGGTCAACCTATACCATCGATCACACCTACCCAGCTAGTTTTAACACACCGTGGCAGAGGGAAAGCCGGTCTCTTTTCACTCTGCTCCTGGTCAGAGGCAGGTGGAGGTAGAAGGCACTCGCTCCCCATTGGGGTGGGCCCCTTCAGCACCAGCTCAGGATGTACAAGGGCCTCTCCGGGCCTTTCTGAGCCTAAAGTATCTCTTTACACTTGCTCTTGGACACCACCACCACCACCACCACCCTCACTACCCCCCCACTATCCTCCCAGTTAGTCGCAGGGCTGAGAGGATTCTCTCCTCTGTTTTAACCGGGCTTCTGTACTGTGATGTCTGTCCTCAGTTCACCACGGGTGTCCTCTGAGTCCCACGAGCTTGCCTTTATTCAGTTGTGGGCCCCCGTGCCACTTTGAAATAGTGTGCACTCTTTGTAGAATGGAAAACCTGAAACTTCTCTGTCCTTTATAAAAAAAAACCCTTGAATCACAAACCAGCCTTCGGCGTGAATTCTTTGTCGTGCAGAGCCAAGAAGTGAGGGATTATCCACTCAACAAACGTAACATGACTAGAAGTACTTCCTTCCAACCACCGCCAGGGCTAAGTCGTCAGGACACCACCAGGACTCCAAGGAGGACCTCATGACAACTGAACTGGCCCTGAGCAGCACTGCTCAGCTGAGTGGACCCGGAGAACAAAGCATGGAAAATGGAGAAGGTGGCCTCAAACTGCTGCAGAGGTGGTGAGGTGGGACAGATGTAGAGGGGTGACCAGTATCCCCAATTCAGGTGCCAGTTTCTGCTGAGTCCTACAAGCACTCTCCATGTCAGGAATAGACACAGCAATGTACTCATTCTATGGCCATCTAGGTCAGTGGTGCTCAACCTTCCTAATGTGGTGACCCTTTAATAGAGTTCCTCATGTGGTGGTGAGCCCCCCAATCACAAAATTATTTTCATTGCTATTTCACTACTGTAATTTTGCTACTGTTATGAATAAAGCAATCCCCGTGACAGAATCATTTGACCCCCAAATCAGTCGGGACCCACAGATTGAGAACCGCTGTTCTAAATTTTTAGGTTTTTAAAAAAATCATTTTATTGGGGCTCATACAACTCTTATCACCATACATACATACATCAATTGAGTAAAGTACCCTTATACATTCGTTGCCCTTATCATTCTCAAAATTCGCTTTCCACTTGGATTCCTGGTATCAGCTCATTTACTTTTTTCCTTCCCTCTCCCTCCCCGCTCCCCACTCCCTCATGAACCCTTAATAATATATAAATTATTAATTTATCTTATCTTACACTGCCCGGCGTCTCGCTTCACCCACTTTTCTGTTGCCCATCCCCCAAAGAGAGGCTATATGTAGATCCCCGATATTGGTTCCCCCTTTCTATCACTCCCTCTTCCCTCCAGGTATTGCCACTCTCACCGTTTGTCCTGAGGGATTCATCTGTCCTAGACTCCCTGTGTTTCCAGATCACAACTGTACCGCTGTGCATCCTCTGGTCTAACCAAGTTTGCAAGGTAGAATTGGGATCATGATAGTTGGGGTGGGGAGGAAGCGTTTAAGAACTAGAAGATGGTTGTGTTTCATTATTGCTACACTGAACCCTGAGTGACTCTCCTCCTCCCCACTACCCCTCTGCAAGGGATGTCCAGTCGTCTATAGATGGGCATTGGGTCCCAATCATGCACTCCCCTCATGCATGATGATATGATTCCCCACCCCCGCATCTTTTGGGCTTGAAACCTGGTCCCCTCAGCCCTTCATGATCACACATGTTTGTGTGCTGCTTCCATGTGGGCTTTGTTGCTTCTGGGCTAGATGACCGCTTGTTTACTTTCAAGCCTTTAAGTCCCCAGATGTTATATCTCTCAATAGCCGGGTACCATCAGCCTTCTTCACCACACTTACTTATGCACACATTCGTCTTCAGCATTTATGTGGGGAAGGTGATCACACAATGATGGTTTCTTTTTTGTCAACTAGCGTAAGTGGTCGGAAGCAGAAATGTAAGGCAGGGTGGTAGGCAGTGGGGTTCTCTCTTGGAAGGAGGTGGGGGAGGTTGTCCCTTCATAACATTGGGGGCACCTGCACATCCCAGCAGATCTCTTTGTATCTTGGCATCCTTGTTGCCTGGTTACAAAGAAGGGTGGACTTCAGTCAGAGTGGTCATACCAGATGCAGCTTCTGACCAACACTTCCAAGCTCCCACATGATCGTAGTGAACATGACCTAATCCTCATGAGCCTAACCCCAAATCTCACTCATTTAGGAAACTTACTGTGCTTTTGTAAGTGGACTCACAACCAGAGAATGAAGGTGGGGTTGAGAATATATGGCTAAGGAGAGCGTTAGCACACCAACTCTCATTTAAAGAAAACAATTGTATTGGCCCTTGATCCCCCTATCATACCATTCCATAGCACAGTCCCACCGAGAAGAGCTATTCAATCACTACCACTACCAAGCTTAGAACATGTTCTTCATTCTGGTTACTCATGATTATTAGTGTAATTGTTTTTTAGTCCTGGCAAAATATAAACAAGACAAGAGACTCTGAATCAACATCATCTGCATGTGTTTAATGCAGTTCCATGGATGATACTCTGTGTATTGTACAATCATTATTGAAATCCTTTTCTCAGTTATTCCACCACAATTAACATAAACTGAATGCAGCCTAATCAAAATTCTTCCTGCTTCACCTATGGTGACCATTGGTCTACTTCGGTTTCTTATTTTTGGTAGTTTTCATGATATTGATGTCACATATCACACAATTCCATAATTAAAAAGAGTTGTGGAAGCATGTTAAAAATCAATTCTAATCCTCCCCCTCAACTCCCGCATTCACTGCTTGCTCCCCAATTCCCCTCCACCTCCCCACATGCTATTCCTGGTAAACCATTCCATCAGTGATTATCTCTATGCATCCACTCCACCTGTGTTATGGGTTCAAATAAATGGCAGCCACTAAAATGTCTTGATAATTTAGAAGAGTCTTTATTTGGTTATAACTGGACTGCTAGACTCTAAGAGCAATTCTTTGATTGCAGTCCTGAGTCCATATTTCAGTCTATCTTTAAAGGTGAAAAACTCATTTATCATTTGTCTAAGACTTAAGCAAGCATGGACAGAATCAGAAAGCAAAATTAATGTGACTATTCTTTAAGGATAAGGAGCATTACAAGGTACAGCATTGATTATAACATTCTGGTAGCTGGAAGAAGAGCAAGCATGCATTACCAGGCACATGCCTTATCATAAAAGAAACAATACCAAAGTTGACTATAACATCCTGGTTACTGTAACAAGATTAAGTACACCATCCTGATTACAACGTCAAAAGGAACAATATTAAAACAAAGGATACATGGAGAAATAGTCTAAACTAGTTGTCCTGTCCAGAAGCTGGGAACTGGAGAGGACATTCTGAAAGCAACCTCTATGGGACTTTCTGAGATGGGAGGGGGAGGAGGCAGGTCATTCAGCCGCGACCGCAAATGGAGTTGCTTTTGCTCGTCTGCCTCATCCCCTACTCTTTTTATTTGGGATCAAATCATTGATTCTTCAGTGTCTTCTTCTGCACTGAGGTTGGTATAACGGGTTCTCCGTACCATGAGCTTTACAGATTTATACGGTTTAGATGAACCCTCCTAATGAATTTGTGCTGACGAATGTACAATGATGCCTTTTAATCACTTATTATTTGCATGACTTATACCCGAGAGGCCTTTCAAGCCACGACTCTGGGTGATGAGTGCAGCTACAGCTCTGGCCGCAGACCCTGCAACACCTAGTCGTTACACAGACAAGGAGACAAGCAGGGGGTAAGGCTAAAGGAGCAAGAAAACCACATATCCGGGAAACTTTACAATGCCTTTAACACATTTTAAGAGTTTAATTACAATTGGCAGAAAACCTAGACTGAGATAACAGCATTAAGAACCCGAGAAAGTCTTGGTTTAAGGAGTCTTTTAGAGAAGAACGAACCCTTCATTCTGCGTCAGGCAGGCAGCCTTGTGATACTAGTGCAACAAGTCTGGTCACCTTGACCGTGGTCGGAATTGTGAGCATGATGGTGAAGGCCTTTATCAACGTGGCCTCAGCCCAGTGGGCATGAACTGCTTTACGAGGACAGTCACCGGGATGGAACAGGTGCGCGGGCAGGCTGCTTGCTGGTGGCTGGGGCTCTGCCTTCCTCAAGAGTTTGTGGAGTTGGTGCTGGACAATCTGTTTGTTAGGTTTCAGGGATTTAAGAAATTTGTGATTATGAATCTTTGCCCTGCAGGTGCCCTTGGAACAATCAAAGGGTCGGTGTCGGATTAACACGACACCCTTAAGCAACTTTTAAGCCACATACAATTTTCAAAACAAGGACAATAATTTTAACAAAATAAAACTAAAATATATACCATTTGAAATGCACCAGCCTTACATAAACATAGCTTTATAAGTGAGGAAAACAAAATATTTTGTATTTTTATCTATGAAAGTTTGTAAGCCAACTACATTATGCCTTCATCCTCCCGATTTGGGGCACCCAATTTTTATACAGCCTACTTCCCTAGTGCCTTGAGGAGACAAGCATGTTCTTTGATGTGAAGAATCTTCGTTCCAGGTGGAACCTTGTGACTCTGCATCCATAAGCAAAGTCAAATCAGGACAGGCTGCCCATAACATCAGCAGCAGTATGCATCAGTTCCCAGGCTCAGCTATCTTCTTTTCATCTGGTTGGATTTTGGTTAACTCAACGTGCGCTGTTTTCCTTGGCTCCACCAGGGTGCCCACTGGTCGCCTTGCCTTTGACCATGGGCCTAGTCACAATTTTGTTTTGTTTTCAAAACATCTTTGGCCCCCTTGGGCCAGGCCATGAGCTTAAGCCAACCCACTGTCATCATCTTCTGTAGTTCCTGTGAACCAAGTTCTCGGGTCTTAGTGACCAGACTGAACCTCTTTTCTTATTGCTAAATTTCTTTCCATTTCCACACAACAAGTGGACCCAGGCGGTCACCTAGCAAACATTTCAGGCTGCTTGCAGGCTCCTTTTAATGTTTTAGACCTAGAGAAGAGAGTTTCTTCGTGGCTTTAAAATTTTTCGGCCTTTGGCCCAAACCACTAGTTTAAAGTTTTAAAAAAAAGCCAAAAGTGTTTAAAGTTTAAAAAATCACTAGTTTAAAGTTTTAAAAAAGCCATTTTCTTCTGCCAACAGCAATCTTCACCAGTGTCTGCAAATGTCCAGAGCACTCAAAGCACTGGGTGAGGATGACCTTTTCAGAGCCTTCTTTGCAAGTATGGCCGATACCCATTTTAAAGATTCAAATTGATGGCCGAAAAAAAATAGGCTTACTAACTTTCTATTCTTTTACTTTTCAATTATAATTTTTGCTAATTACTTTGTTAATATCAATAGTTTAAAAAAAGGCATAGACTTAGTAAAGCCCAATTTTAAACTCAATTTTAAACATATTTAATTTTTAGTTTATTATCTTTGACTTAACACTTTTATTGGCACCAAGCATGGCATCAGGCTGTTTACTAATTTAAGCCAGAGCAGGGCTCCCAATCAGCCACCTTGGCTTTCGGTCAACCACTTGGATCAGGTAGCACGGTTTCTGCCAGAGAGGTTTCAGGGGCCTTATTGCCCCCTTAGTTTAAACTTACATTTATTTATGTATTTAGCCATCTTAGACAGGATTAACCAAAGATAACTTCTAGGAATTAAAACGTCAACTTTCCATGTTCTTTTGAGAACACAATTGAGTAAACAGTGTGGTCTTATCTGACCTCTGACTGTGTAGCTGCAACCATTTTTTTTAAGAGTCTCACTGTTCAGGGGAACAAAAGATGGAGTGTTAGCCCAATAAAAAGATTCTGTATAATTTCAAATAGCATTGTTTGCATAATTACAAATAGTTTCATTTATATCCGTAGAACAATATTTTGATTATTATTAATCATTTTAATGAGAGTTCGTACATCTCTTATCACAATCCATCCATCCATCCATTGTGTCAAGCACATTTGTGTACATCTCTTCTTGATATGATTGAACTATTGAATTACATGATATGTGGATTAGGTCCCAATTAAACTGCTTTTTTTCTTTTTCGTGATTTCAGGGTTTATTGGCAAAGTTGTTTTGATGAAATGTTTTCAAGTCAGGGCTCGTAGTGACCTTACGGAGAACCGAAGGAAACACTGCCCGGTCCTTTCACCATCCTCACAACTGTCCTTCTGTTTGAGCCCATTGCTACAACCACAGTTGTCCATCCAACTTGCTGAGGGCCTTCCTCTTTTTCGCTGGCCCTCTGCTTGACCAAGCAGGCTGTCCTTTTCCAGAGAGTAGTCACTCCTCTTAATGTGTCCAAAGTAAGCAAGTCTTGCCACCCTTGCCTCCAAGAAGCATTCTTGCAAGACAGATTTGTTGGTTCTTCCATCAGTCCATGCTACGTTTAATCTTCTTTGCTAGCACCATCATCCAAATGCAGTCATTCTTCTTTGGTCTTCCACATCCACTGTACAAATTTCACAGGTGTATGAGACAATTTAATACACAATGGCTTGGGCCAGGCACAGCATAGTCCTCAAGGTAACATCATTGCTTTTCAAAACTTTGAAGAGGCGTGTGCAGCAGATTTAGTCAATGTGCCCCCTTTTCTTTTTTTTAAAATCATTTTATTGGGGGCTCATACAACTCTTATCACAATACATACATACATCAATTGTGTCAAGCACATTTGTACGTCCGTTGCCCTCATCATTCTCAGTAAATTTGCTCTCTCCTTAAGCCCTTGGTATCATCTCCTCATAAATGAGGGGGAGTTCAGAGTGGAGACCCAAGGCCCACCAGAAGGTAACAGGTCACCTCCTTACAGAAGGGTCTCAGGGAGGAGAGGAGTTAGTCAGGGTGCAGTGTAGCAACAATGAAACATACAGCTTTCCTCTAGTTCTTAAATTCTTCCTGCCCCCAATATCATGATCCCCATTCTACCTTACAAATCCGGCCAGGCCACAGGGTATACACTGGTACAGCTAGGAACCGGAAACACAGGAAATCCAGGACAAATGATCCCTTCAGGACCAGTGGTGAGAGTGGTGATAATGGAGAGTGGAGGGAAGGTGGGGTTGAAAGGGGGAACCCATTATAAGGATCTACATATAGCCTCCTCCCTGGGGGATGGACAACAGAAAAGTGAGTGAAGGGAGATGTCAGACAGTGTAAGACATGACAAGACAATAATAATTTATAAATAATCAGGCTTTTCATGAAGGAGGGGGGGAATAAGAAGGGATGGGGGGCAAAGAAGGAGCTGATACCTTTAGAAAATTTTATGAGAACCCCAATTAACAATACTGACAAAATTCTTAATGATATATATATTTAATATGGCCTTTTACAGTATAATTAACACCACTCCTTTTATACAATTTTATGATAAGTGAAAACATTACAAAATTTATTATTTTCTCTGTTAAGCTGTGCAGTATTATTCTTATATTTAGCTAAAGTTACTCTTGCTAAGGAGAAAAATCTATAATTGGTCTGATTAACAGATAACCCAGACATCGACACTTGCATTTTAGCCTTTTGCAGATTTCACATAGAATGGATAAGAGTTATAACGCAAGTAAAGTTCAAGGCATGTCCTTTCCTATTGAGAAAGTGATTTTTTTCCTATCTTCCCACAGTCCTGAAGTTCACTGAGTGTCATTGGTGGATGTTATTTAACATTTTGTATGAGGAATGTAAGCCCCAAAAGAGTAATCAGTACTTACTATAGATGAAATAGCAAGCACTGCCAGCTTGGCCAGAAGCATGCATTCAGAAGTCTTAGGAGAAATTATTTGGTCTCTGACTGTCCTTGTAGGAATCTCTGGAGCAAACCTGCTTAAAGTACACACATCAAAGAAAATGTTATACTTTTTTTTCTTTTGAAATACAAATACTATTCCCTTGATTGAACAAAGGTTTTAATATTTCATTACTATTATTTTTTGGTTATTTTAAAAACTCATTTTATCAGGGTCTCATACAACTCTTTTCACAATTCATACATACATCAATTGTGTAAGGCACATCTGTACAGTCATTGCCCTCATTATTCTCAAAACATTTGCTCTCCACTTAAGCCCCTGGCATCAGGTCCTCATTTTCCCCTCCCTCCCCTCCCCCCTCCATCATGAGCCCTTGATAATTTATAAATTATTATTTTGTCATAACTTGCCCTGTCCGATGCCTCCCTTCACCCGCTTTTCTGTTGTCCATCCCCCAGGGAGAAGGTCACATATAGCTCCTTATAATCGGTTCCCTCTTTCCAACCCACTCTCCCTCTACCCTCCCAGTATCACCACTCACACCACTGGTCCTGAATGGATCATCTACCATGGATTTCCTGTGTTTCTAGTTCCTATCTGTACCAGTGTACATCCTCTGGTCTAGCCAGACTTGCAAGGTAGAAATCGTATCATGATAGCGGGCGGAGGGATGGAAGATTTAGGAACTAGAGGAAAGTTGTATTTTTCACCTTGAATGGCTCGTCTCCTCCCCTAGACCCCTCTGCAAGGGGATCTCCAGTGGCCGACAAATGAGCTTTGTGTCTCCACTCCGCACTCCACCCCTCATTCACGATGCTGATTTTTTTGTTCTTATGATGCCTTATACCTGATCCCTTTGATGCCTCGTGATTGCACAGGCTCGTGTGCTTCTTCCATGTGGGCTGTATTGCTTCTGAGCTAGATGGCCGCTTGTTTTCCTTCAAGTCTTAAGACCCTAGACACTATACCTTTTGATAGCCAGGCATCATCAGCTTTCTTCACCACATTTCCTTATGCACCCATTTGTCTTCAACGGTTGTGTCAGGAAGGTGAGCATCACAGAATGCCAATTTAATAGAAGAAAGTATTCTTGCATTGAGGGAGTACTTGAGTGGAGGCCCAATGTCCTTCTGCTACCTTAGTACTAAACCTATGAATATAGGCACATAGATCTATTTCCCCATCCTCATATACAAATATATTTGCATATGAACATGTCTTTATCTAGACCTTTATAAATGTCCTTTGCCTGTCAGCTCTTTCCTCTATTTCCCTTGACTTTCCTCCTGTCCAACTATCATGCTCAGTCCCCACCTGGGTTTAATTCCTCTTGTTTACATTACCCTTGATCATGCCCTACCAGACCTCCTACACCCACCTCACCACCAATTTGGGTTCCTTGTTTTTCCCTTGTTCCTAGGTTTGTTAACACCACTACCTTTCCCCCCACCTCCCCTTCTCCCATGTCTTCCCGGAAATGTTGGTCCCATTGTTTTCTCCTCCAGATTGTTCATCCAGCCTATCTTATTTAAACAGACCTGCGGAGATAATAACATGCACAAAAACAAGGCAGAGCAAAACCAAGCAACAATATACAACAAAACAACAACAACAAACCATGGACAAAGAAAAAACACAACAAGAAAGAAAAGCTTGGAGTTAGCTCAAGGATCATTTGTTGGCCTTTGGGAGTGTTTTCCAGTCCAGTCTGTTGGGGCACCGCACCCTGGCCCCAAAGTCCACCTTCAGAATTCCCTGGAGACCTTGCCGCTCCATTCCCTTGCTGTTCTGCTGCACTCCCCCAGTGCTTTGCTTCCGTGTGGTGGGATCAGATCGGGTGCAATTCCCACACTGTGTCTCCAGTGCTGTCCCTCGCAGGGCCCTGGGCAGTAAGGGGCTTCATGTCTCGTGGGGCTGACCATGTGGTCCTCTCTGTGGACTGGCTGCTCTAATTGGGTTCATCGTCCTCAAGGCCTGGTGGGCCAGGATGTGCTCCACTTTCTCCTATGCTCCCTTCATCTGCTTCCAGGTGTTCTGATCAGATCTGTACCTCTTCCGGAACTGCAGATTCAATGCTGTCCTTTGAAATAAATTCTTCTGTGGGGAGGGGCAGGTGTCCACTTAGTATTTGGGACTGGGGACAGCCCCTCAGACCTCTCCACTGGTTCCCTACTCCATGCCAGAATGTTTCATTCACACCTTGGGGTACTGGGTTGAAGTTGGGTCCCTCTTTCCCCTGTGGAGATATAAACAATATCCTCACCTTGGGTGGGTTAACGCCCCGTGTCCCCACTACCCATTTCTTCCTTATTTTCACCATTTTTTTTCCTTTCCCCAACTCCCCAGTTGTCTACAATGTGCATCCCTGCATTTGATCTGGTCCCTGCCATACTACACGGTCCTCACCCCAAGAATATCTGTATACAGTAGCTTTTTCCCTATGCCCCTTTTGCATGGTTTTAATGCTTACCTCAGCGAACTCATGTCGTACTTGTCCCTTTGTGCCTGACTTAGCACGATTTCCTCCAGTTCTTCCCATGCTGCGATGTGCTTCATACATGCATCACTCCTTTTTAGTGATGCATAGTACTCTATTGTATGTATATACCACAGTTTTTTAATCCATTCGTCAGTTGATGGAAATTTGGGTCGCTTCCAACTCCTTGAAATTGTGAACTGTGCTTCAATGAACATCGGAGCACAGATGTCTGGCCTTGGTTTGTTTCTTGCCTCTTCTGGGTATATGCCCAGTAGGGGATTGCTGGGTTGTATGGTAACTTGATTTCCATCTGTTTTAGATATTGCCAGATCGATTTCCATAGTGGCTGTACATACTTACAGTCCCACCAGCAGTGGATGAGAGTTCCTATCTCCCCACAGCCCCTCCAACACTTGTTGCTTTCTGATATTTTGAATTGGGCTATCTCTGAGGTTGTTAAGTGATACCTCATTGTTGTTTTAATTTGCATTTCTCTCATGGATAAAGAGCAGGAACATTTTCTCATATGTTTATTGGCCATTCGGATTTCTGCACCTGTGAAACTTCTGTTCACGTCCTTTACCCACTTCACAAGTGGGTGATTAGGTTTTTTTTGAAAGCTAGCTGAGTATTGTAGATTTTAGTAATAAGGCCTTTGTCTGATGTGTCATTGCTAAAGATGTTTTCCCAGTCCATGGACTGTCTTATTACTCTCTTGGTCAATTCCTTCGATGTACACAGGTGTTTTATCTTCAGTATATCCCATTTGTCTATTTGTGCCTCTGTGTGTGTGTCCTTCCCTATTTCTGATAGCCTATGTACTTCTTGTGCCAAAATTCTCAAGTTGGTCCCCATTCCCTCATTGATGGCCCTAATAGTTTGGGATTTAACTTCAAGGTCTGTGATCCACCTTGAGTTTATTCTTGTGCATGGAGTGAGATAAGGGTCTTGCTTCATTTTTCTGCAGGTAAATATCCATTTTCCCCAGCATCACTTGTTAAAGAGGGCATCTGCTTCCCATTGGATATTTTTGGGGCCCTATTTCTGTACCAATACCATGCGGTTTTGACATCTGTGGCTGTATAGTATGTGCTAAAGTCAGGTAAAGCAAGCCCTCCCACTGTGTCCTTCTTGAGAAGTTCTATGGTAATTCTGGGCTTCTTACCTCGCCATATGATATTGGTAATCAGTTTTTCCTTTTCTTTGAAGAATGATTAGGGTAATTTTATAGTGGTTGCATTAAACTTATATAGTGCCTTTGGCAGAACTGACATCTTGACTATATTGAGTCTTCCAATCCAAGCATGGTATATTCTTCCATTTATTGAGGTCACTCTTGGTTCCTTGTAATAGTGTTCTGTAGTTTTCCCCGTATAGATCTTTTGTTCTTTTAGTCAGGTATATCCCTAGATATTGCAATTTGTATTTGGCTACTGTGATCTCCTCTTCTGTGGTCTTATCCGATGTGTATAATAGCCCGGTGGACTTCTGTTCGTTGATCTTGTATCCTGCCACTCTCCCATACTCCTCTATTGCTTCCATTATGCCCCTGTGGAGCTTTTGGGATTTTCCATATATAAAATCATATCATCTGCAAATGAGGATAGTTTCACCTCTTCCTTCCCCAGACGAATATCTTTGATGTCTCTTTTTTGCCTTATTTTGTTAGCTAAAACCTCCAGGACGATATTAAGTAAGAATGGGGACAAGGGGCATCCTAGCCTGGCCCCCTTTTTCAGTGGAATTGTGTTAGTCTTCTCTCCATTGGCTTCGACGTTGGCTGTTGGTTTTTCATGTATAACTTGTATTTTCTTGAGGAACTTTCCTTCCATTCTGATTTTCTCAAGTATCTTAAACAGGAATTGGTGTTGGATGTTGTCGAATGCTTTTTCTGCAACTATCGATATTATCATGTGGTTCTTATAATTTTTCATGTCAATGTGGTGACTAATACTAATGGTCTTTCGTATGTTGAACCATCCCTGCATCCCTGGTATGAAACCCACTTGGTCATGGTGAATGATTTATTTTATATTCTGTTGGCTAGTATTTTGTTAATGATTTTTACATCAATGTTCAGTAGGGATATTGGTGTGTAGTTCTCGATTCTTATGGAATCCTTTCCCGGTTTTGTTATCAGAGTTATACTAGCTTCACAGAAGGAGTTTGTCATCTTTTTCTATGTTCTGGAAGAGTTTGTGTAGAATTGGTGTTAGTTCTTCCCTAAATGCTTGATAGAATTCTCCAGTGAAGCCATATGGTCCAGGGGATTTTTTGTTGGTAATCCCTTGATAACTTTGTCTATTTCTTCTATTGCTATGGGTCTGTTAAGATTCTTGATGTCCACCGAGGATACTCTAGGGAGGAATTGTTTTTCCAAGAATTTGTCCATGTCTTCCAAATTTTTGAATTCATTAGAGTACAATCCTTCATAGTACTGTGTAACTCTCCTTTTGATCTCATTAGGGTCTGTTGTAATGTCCCCTCTTTCACCTGTTATTCTTGCTATTGAAAATTTTTCCCTCCTTTCTTTGGTTAGGTTTGCCAGTGGTCTATCGATTCTGTTTATCCTTTCAAAGAACCAACTTTTAGCAGTATTAATTTTCCCCATAGTTTTCTTATTTTCCCTCTCCTGAATCTCAGCCCTGATTTTTATAATTTCTTTTCTTTTGCTATTAGAGGCTTGTCCTGCTGACTCTGCTGTAGTTGTTGTAAATTTTGTGCCAGCCTATCAATCGTGAGTCTCTCTTCCTTTCTCAGGTGTGCATGTATTGTTACGAAACTTCCTCTGATGACTGCCTTTGCTGTGTCCCATAAGTTTTGGTATGTCATGTGCTCATTCTCATAGGTTTCAAGAAATTTCCTAATTTCATCTTTGATCTGTGCCATTACGCACTCCTTTTGCAGTAGAGAGTTTTTCATCCTCCAATTGTTTGCTCTTGTTTTCTTTGTCTTTCTTTTGTTGATTTCCATCCTTAAGGCACAGTGGTCAGAGAGAGAGGTCTGTATGATTTCAATGTGCTTAAATTTATGTAGATTCACCTTAGGCCCCAGAATGTGGTCTATCTTCGAATATGTGCCATGTGGGCTTGAGAAGAATGTGAAATTATTAGCATTTTGGATGAAAAGCTCTATAAATATCTATCAGGTGAAATTGTCTAATTGTGGTGTTTAGATCTCTAGCATCCTAGTTGAATTTTTTTTGCCTGTGATCTATCTTTCTCAGAGAGTGGGTGGGGGGGACAGAGAGCAGAGATGGAAACAAAAGCAACCGTGTAGCTGAACCCCGATCCCTGCCCGTGGAGCTGCAAGGGTCCAGTCCCTGCCCGGAAGCAGGTGGGGGCAAATTGGAACTGTGTTGATAACAAGCCCCCCTACAGGCTCCAAATAGTCCTGGATCCGGCAGAGAGTGGCGAGGCCAAGGTCAAGCCCCAGCCGGCTTCCACTGAGGTAAGCCAAAAGGCCCCAGCCCCTCAAAACTCCATGGGTCTGTGCCTACTTTTTTTTTATGATGCTCCTCCTGCATTCTGATTGTGTTAAAGTTCCCTCTAAGCAACTCTCCTGGGATGTATTCTGCAGAGTCCCTCTGGTATGTGTCACTCCGTCGCCATCTTTCCTTCATTAATCCTCGTTACTATTATTTTAATACTTTCTTTCTTTATAAAATGTGCATTGGTTCCTTCCTAAGGGTCGCCTCTTCTGAATCTGAAGTTTAACCGTCTTTGGGTTCATAGGCTTCTGAGGGATCTGACTCCTTCTTTTAAGACCACCACTACAGTTCGGGCTACAGCCCTTTCGATTGTTTGTCCAGGCATTATAAACCCCTTGAGAAATTTCCTTTAATTGTGATTAAAAAGGATAAATTTAAAAATAATTTTATTGGGGGCTTATACAGCTCTTATCACAATCCATACATACGTCCATTGTGTAAAGCACATTTGTACATTCATTGCCCTCATCATTCTCAAAATATTTGCTCTCCACTTGAGCCCTTGGTATCATCAGCTCCACATTTTTCCTCCTCCTTCCCCCCTCCCCACTCCATCATGAACCCTTGATAATTTATGAATTTTCATTATTTTGTCATGTTTTACACTGTCCAACATCTCCCTTTACTCACTCTTCTGTTGTTCATCGCCCAGAAAGGTGGCTATGTGTAGATCCTTATAATTGGTTTCCCCTTTCTACCCCACCTTACCTCCACCCTCTGATATCACCACTCTCACCACTGGTCCTGCAGGGATCATCTGTCCTGGATTCCCTGTGTTTCCGGTTCCTATCTGTACCTCTGTATATCCTCTGGTCTAGCCATATTTGTAAGGCAGAATTGGGATCATGATAGTAGGGGTGGAAGCATTTAAGAACTAGAGGAAAGTTGTATATTTCATTGTTGCTACACTGCATCCTGACTGACCCGTCACCTCCTTATGGCCCTTATGGAAAGTGATGTCACATTACCTAAAAGTGGGCTTTGGGTCTCCACTCTGCACTCACCCTTATGGAAAATTATATGATTTTTTAATTCGTTGATGCCTGATACCTGATCCCTTAGACAAAAATAAACAAAATTAAGTTCGTTTCTATTTCTTTTCATGTCCCACCCCTGATCAACAGTTTTTTGGTCCTCATGGGGAACCCAGTTGTGCTCTGTTGACATGAAAAGCACAACCATTTTTTGATGGCGGTCATTTCAAGTGAGGAAATGAATTTAGGAAAAGCAAAACAAAAAAAGTAGGGATGTGACCAGAGTTCTGCAAAGCAGGAAGGCAGCATCTGCTGACCCTCTCTGCTATTTTCAGGTGAGAGCAGGCAGTCAGCTTGTGACTGCTCTTTGCTATGCATAGATTGAGGTGTGGGGAGAGGGTGCAGGAATTCTTGCTGCCTGAGAGGGATCAGGGACAGATACTGGAAAGGCAGGGGGACTTTTCGCAAGAAGCCACATTAGATGGGCAGGGCTTGCAGTCACCACAGAGAACTTTTCATTTTACAAACGGATCCCGGAGTGCAGGTGGAACCAGGCGTGTGACAGAGAACAGCCTGAGCTGCCAAGCTCAGAGAGTACGTTTTGCAGGGGCAGGAAGCTCTTGTACAGAAAATCAGAGACACTGAGCAACTATAAAGTGTTACCTGAACAATAACGCGAAAATTAACAAAAGACGAACAAGACAGCATGCCACGGGAAAGGAGGAGAAAGGCGTTTTAAAGAGTGCTCAGTTGAGCTGATTGTTTTTTGTCCTCACAGTCTCATGCAGACAAATGGAAGGGGAGTTCCACTTACAGTGACACTGTTCCTGTGCTCCCCTGACCCACAGATTAGCACTGTCATTAGATGCAAACATACACCTACATATTTGTATTAATTAAAAAGACATTAATTCCCTTCCGAAGATGCGGAAACATAAACAGAGAGTTGCCAGGGGAAAAAAATAAACAAAAGTAAAGAAAAACTGCTTTTATGGGCTGAACTTACAAAGTGTTTCTGGGGAGCTGTGGGAAACAGAAAGGTGACTCCTCAGGTTGTCCCCCCATCATAGATGCCAAACCTAAGTCTCTAACTATGCACTTGGAGGTCCAGTGCTTAAAGGTTACACACTTCCCTGAAGGGTAACAGCCATCTAGAGCAATGGGACCTATAGTCTGTCCCACCCTAGTAGGGCCCACTCCCTTCTGATAAGGGGAATGGATGGTTCCCGAGAGTCCAAAGACACCAAAGTCAAGTCAGCTCAGGGAGGACCAAGGGTAGACTGAAATCTTGGCTCTAGTGTCCACCTATCTCCTTACCTGCATGCCTCCCTGTCCCTTGTGTGCCTCTCGTGATTCCCCTTCCATTTGCATGTATATCCCTACTCTGACCCATCCTGTCGTGCCTATTAAACAACCCTCTCCCGTTATGCACATGGTGACAGGGAATTAGGGAGCTTGCACACCCCCCGAGTGTATATAAGCCTTGGTTAGAAATACATTCTCTCTCTCTCTCTCTCTCTCTCTCTCTCTCTCTCTCTCTCTCTCTCTCTCTCTCTTTCTCTGTGGACCTGGCTGCTGAGGTCATGGCTGTCTAGGAGGTGAGCAATTGAATGCTTTTACCTTGTCTCATATCTCTTGAATTTTGCCCCTCCACTATACAACCGCCCCTGGGACCCATTCAATTGTGGAGGCTGGTACCCCACAGGAAGCAAAAATTAATTACCTATTCAAAAACACATTCTGGTTCCCAAACCTCTGGGTGAAACTGATAATAGTCTTTCAAAAAAGACACAGAGACCCCAGGTAATCTGTTTTAACAGCACTGCAAAGCAGATAGAACCACACTTCAGAAAGGCACAAGCTCTTCGAGGCCACATGAGAAGGACAGTACCAACATGAAACCAGGAGAACTGAACACCAAACCAGACTGTCTCTGTACAATGCGTTTAAAATTGTTATTAATTTGCAAAATGCAAACAAAAGCAACAACACAAAGGAATCTCTCTCCCAAGGCGTAAACTGTGGCTAAGTGACCTGGCAGATTAGATTGACACTCATGTTGTCTATCCAGATTCCAGGTTTGTCGATAAAACCACTCCATGTCCTTTAAAATATACCACACAGAGGTTTGAAATTTATAAAACAAAGAATGTTTGGTCCTGATTAAAATTCATTCACTTTTATCCAACAATTTACACTTGCCAATAGAAAGCACAAAAATAATAACCAAAAGAAGTTTGTGATTTTTGTTTGCTTGTCCAGACAGCCAGTCAGTCAGGTCTGTGACCACTAGGCTAACAGCCAGAAACCCAGTCACGGGAGGGAGGATAGGAAGAAAAAAAAAAAAAGACAGACGAATTGGGGGAAACAAAAGGACACACACATACACAATAAAACAGATACTCAGACTGGCCATGAAACACAAATAGCCATGACTAGCCAAACCAAATTACCAAACTTGTTAAGGGACTGTCTGAAAGGACAGCCTACTGAACAAGCCACCAAACTTGTTGCCAATTCAACAAGCCACAAAACGTATTAAGTGATGGTCTGTAAAGACAAGCCGTCATCTCAACAAGTTACTGGAATTCTTAGGCAGCGTACTCTTGAGAAGTGACTGGGAAGAATCTAGACCACATCCAGAGCCCTTCCCTAGACTAACCAGAAGACCAGCCCCACAGTTAAATTTACCTCTGGAGAAACCGTATATGCAGACAGAATTCCAAAGTTCCAGCATCCCCAGGCAGTCGCTGGACTGGGAAGGTAGGAGTCTGGAGTCCTGGTGCCTCCCCTAAAGGGCCGACACTTCCAGAGGCAGCTGCTGGGTGGAGGTGTCAACACACAGTGACATCCCGGTTAACATGGCAGAATAGTATGGATTAAAATAAATGACGGCCACTATGAAGTCTTGATAATTTAGGAGAGTCTTTATTCCGTTATGACCAGATTTCTAATATCTAAAAGCGATTCTCTGATTGCACTGCCAAGTCAACATTTCTATCCATCTTTAAAGGCAAAAAGCCTTATTTATCTTTGTCTAAGACCTAAGCAAGCATAGGCAGAAGCAGAAAGCAAAATCAATGTTACTATTTGTATTAGTCTGGGTACTTACGTATAAGAGAGAGTTTTATATATAGGGGCAACAAGAAAACATCCCAACCCAGTGCTGCCCAAATCCACAAGTCCAACATTAACCCATATGTCGAATACCAGTCCACAAAGTCCTCCTCCATCTCACAAAGCAGACATAATGAGGCTGACAGCAGGAGGAAAGCTGAGTGAACGTGTATGTATCTCAGCGCTGGCAAGGGTCTCCACAGGGGTGCTCCAGTACCCAGGGCTGCATTGGGGTAGGTCCATGTGGCTTCTCCTTGGGGAAGTCTTGCAGGAAGTCAGCCTTGCAAGATGAAGCAGGAAACTGCTAAGGCAGCTACACCCTGGTGCCACCATCACAAAGCAAGAGACCCGAGAACTAGAAAGGCACGGCTCAACGATCCATTTATCCCACGCCCTTAAATTAATCCTACATGTGTTTATTGGCCAGCTTGGCACAATAAACTAACTAACTTACTATTCTTTATGGTTAGGGAGCGTTACAGGGTACAGCATTGATTATAACATTCTGTTAACTGGAAGAAGAGTAAGCATGTATTACAAGCTACATTCCTTATAAAAAGAACAATACCAAAATTGACTATAACATCCTGGTTGCAATAACAAGGTCAACTTCAACATTCATTACAACATCAAGGGGAACAATATTTAAAAGTGATATATGAAAGAATAGTCTCAACCAATTGTGTCCAGAACCTGGGTACATGAGGGTACATTTTAGAATCAACATTTAGTGGGAATTTCTGAGATGAGAGAGGGAAGGAGGCAGGTCATTCATCAGCTAACAAAAAAGGAGTTTCTTTTGCTAGTCTGCCTCATTTGTGCTTTGTAAACTGGCAGATCCCGCAGCAACAATGGAAAACAAAAATAAAATAAAACAGAAATTAATACCACCAGTAATATTAAAACAGAAAGAAAATACCACCAGGTAGAAGGAAAAGTTTTCTCATGGAATAAGCAAGAAATACAACAGCCTAGAACAAATTGCGTTTGGGTCAAGAGGTAGGTCAACTGACCCACTATCCTATCTTACCGTGGTTCCCTCCACCACCACCAAGTTTACAAAAATCTCTGCCTGATAGTAAAGCTGCTCGCATCCCTCGTCGGTGGCCAAAAGCTAAATCTGACTAGATAGCCTGCGGATGGATTTGGGGCTCCCACTGTGCACAAATGATGGGTGTTCACAATTGAAGCTGTGATACTGTACCCGTCATAACTTTTGAATCTTGTTATCATGTGATATCAACTCTTGATCTCAATGATGATTGCATCAGACGCGTTCCGACTATGGCAGGTAACCAAACGTATTGAGTGGGATCTGCTCGTCGGCAGGGTCAGGGTCAGGTCTTGCATGACCTGTTCAAGAGTGCCTTCATGCAGACTATCTCGGGGTCCCACATAGCAATGGGGAGGGACAGGGAGCTCCAGAAAGGCAAACTGGCACCGTGGAACGGTGTGATGCAGCAGGGCCAGCAGGACGGCGATGGAGACTGGGTTCCCGCACAATGCCAAGGACTTGAGCTGGGTGCAGTAGCCCAGAGAAGGCTGCAAGGCCATGAGCTCAGAGTCCTCGATGCCACAAGAGTCTAAGGCCAAGTGGGTCAAGGTGGCTGACAACCTCATGAGGAGACCTGGGAGGAAGGCATAATGTATGCTTGCCCCGAAGACTCCACTCAAATCCAGGGACTGCAAGTGGCTGGTACAGGGACAGCAGGACAGGCATGTCAAGTCAGAGTCCACCAGCATGCAGTCATTGATGGTGAGGAACTTCAGGGGGGTCTGCAAGCATTTGAGCATCTGGTGGAGGCGGCCATGGAGCAAGACAGATTCCAGGATGAGGTAATCGACCTGATGCAAATGGAGGAAGTGAGAGGTGAATTGGACAAGGAGCTTCTCCACCCCTTTCTGCCTGCATGACACCAGGCATCCCAGGGTGATTCCAGAGAGACAGATTGTGTGCAGGTGACACATTTGGGCCAGGTAAGAAGCCAACCAGTTGAGGCCGTGTAGGTCCCATCTGCCATGCACTCTCACTTCCCGGACAGAGTCCAGCTGCACCATTCCCAGGATCTCCTCAAGAATCAGAAGTTGGGGCACATCCCCAACAAACTCCACCCTCCTGCAGTACAGGGGAGGCAGAACCTTTTCCTGCTTGACTCTTTCAATGAGGATGGTGAGGAATTCATCCTTGACTTCTTCCTGAAAGCACAGGTCTATGAGTACCTTCACAGGGGACAGGAGCTGGTGCCTCTCCTCTGACCTGGATCTTCTCTCCTTTTGAGTGGAACTCCTGGGATAGGCAACCTCTGGCTCTTGTGATGAGGTCACAGAACCATTGGATTGGGTTACGAACCTCTTACTCCAGACCTCGGTGTCAGTGTTTAGCCGTAAATCGAGCTGCTTCAATTGACATCTCCTGGGAAGAACCTTGTGGGCAAGCAGCATCTCAAGACCATCAAGTGCAGCCTTTAAGACATCATAGGGAGACTCACAATCTTCCATCACAGCCCCCAGACGAAGCTGAGGAAAAGGCCAGGAGCACACCATGGCCTTGACTGTCTCTCTGTGCCCCAAGATTACGGCTGCAGTGAACAAGGGAAGGAAGAGATCTACGGGCAGCCACTCCAGAGCAGCAATGGCTGAGGCCTCATTCTTCAATACACTCTGGATGGCAAGATCCAGGAGCCTGGGAAGGTTCCTGCTGCTCATGCTGATCAAAATGCTTCAAAGGGAATCCTAACCTGTGAATGGAAACAGGTGTCTGCTCAGAACTCTGGGAGAGCCCAGCTGGTTGTCCTAGCCCTCTAAAATCTGGATTCCCCATCCACACACTTATCACCTCAGAGGGGAGCTTTCTGGCTATGCCACTCCTCTCATTAACTCACTGTGGTAGAGGCTGGCAACGTCCACGTGGGGCTTAGAGTTCAAACTGGATCTTCTCACTCAACATGATCCAAAGGTTGTGGAATCCAAGATGAGCCGGTCCGATGGCGGGCAGTGAGCTCAGCAGCTGGGGAGGTGGATGAATCAAAGTTAGGTAGGAACGATGATGGTAGCTCTCTTAGGTCTTAAGGCCTGTAGGTCTGATGGGAGGCCAAGATATAATCAATAACTAACTAGAAAATAATTGCATGGGGGGAGGAGACCCAAATATTCTTCTCATTGGCTGCTGACGACAGATGAGTTGGCCTTTTTGATTGTATCTGTGTAGCTCATTCCCTAGATATCAGATTCTGAGCCCTTGAGTAAGTTCTGGCTCCTGGTGATCCCACAGATGAAAGGAGAAATTCCCCTGCGGTGTCTGAGCAGAATAGATGGCTTCAGGTTTGCCCTAAAGCATGGTGAGATTGATTGACCCTCTGAGTAACAGCCCAAAGCTTAACCCACTATTGTGCCTCGGTTCCATCTCTATTCAGCTCCATAATGATGACTTATATAGAATGTTCCAAACAATACACAACTGGGTGATAACTTCTCAAGCTGGAAGTCCCTCCCAAGTGATCACTTTCTGAGCAGGTTGCACTCTACTGGCCTCTTTTTCTTTCATCTACTCTTTTTTTTTTTGGGTGGGAGAGGGAACTGAGATTCATAGGAGCTTGGTAGAGGCACAGAAAATATAGATCACTACATAGATAATATAGGTAACTCATCCCTTTACCATTTTACCTTTGAATGAATTTTTAAAATTGTAAATAGAGTGAGGGTTTACCTTTCAGATGGTACATTTTGTTTTCAGCAATGTTATTTACTTATTAATCTCCATGATAGCTTAGCTATCCTCATCATATATCCTTTCCTGGGATAAGATTGGCTGCCACTTGGGAGAAATCACCCCTCTTACCTATTTCAATGAGTTTCTGAAAGGATGCAGATATCCTGTGGTCCTCATAACTGAGACTGTGTGTTTGGTTCTGTTTCTTTGTTTACTGGGGGGTCACACCTTCAATCCTTTACAACCAGGAACTTATCACTTCGGATCACACCTTAGGGCTGTTTTATACAAAAGTCAAAGAAAACCTAAAAACTAAGGGGCCCTTGAATGAGGCAATCTGAGGACAGAGCATGCAGGGAAGGACACATTCAGCAGCTTTCCTCATCAGAAAGGAAGTTTCATGGTCTATCTTGAATGACAATGTCCATCGTGACAGGATAATATATATGGGTGTACAAAACAACCCAGTTGATACAATGATGACTCAAATTTCCTCACCAGCATGAAAACTGTCAATAGCCAAACTGAAGGGTTTTTCAATTTCCTCAGTCTGAAATGGACCAAGCATGCAGTCAGGAGGAGGTATTAATAGAGATTACCCAAGATGCACCTTTCCCTAGAGATGACCCAGGCTTTCTCTTCCCTTACACCCATCATGGAAACCCCTCTACTAGCTGCATCCCAGAAGGCAGCTGGCTGGGAAAGTTGTGGTGCTCGGTAACATCCAGTTTCATAGGAAACACCAGGGGAAATACTGTAAAGAGCATGACTGTGGAAGGAAATTCCTTCAATAAGCCCTTCCTTTCCCCTCCAGCGTCAGAAATGGCGTCCTGACCAAGTGCGTCCCCAAGGAACACCATGTTTGGTGCCCGAGCACAGAGAACATGGATGGGGATCAGAAATGGCGTATCTGTGCAGACACTAGAATGACCTCACTCGTTCCTGCCCACGCCCTTTCCCCTGACCCGCATTATTCCAATCACACTATGAAAACCAAAATAGCTTCACCTGCACGACCGGAGGATCAAGTGACAGCCTTTTGTGGTGCACGCCCTCTCACCACTATGACCAGGACAGCAAGTGGGTGCACTGCTGAACTGAAAGGGCAGAAAGACATAACCAGCAGAAGACTTACACATGGAGGAAGGACACCATTTCCTCTTCTTACGAATCGCATCTTCCTCCCTTAGATGCAAGCTTTAGTTTAGAGTCAGACTCCCCACCATGTTGTTTACACCTGTGATTAAATGTAGTGACAACCCCACCCAATTAAAGAGTCCATCATCTCCTCAATGCAAAACCACTTTTTTCTATTAAATTGGCATTCCATGATGCACACCTTCCTGACAGGATCGATGAAGAAAAAATATCTGCATAAGCAAATGTTTTGAAGAAAGCTGATGGTGTCTGGCTATCAAGATATAGCATCTGGGGTCTTAAAGGCTTGAGAATGAACAAACGGCCATCTAGCTGAGAAGCAACAAAACCCACATGGAAGAAGTGCACCAGCCTGTGTAAACACGTGGTCTCCAAGGGATCAGTTACCAGGCACCAAAGAACAAAAAATCGTACCATTGTAAATGAAGGAGCATACAGATTGGGGACCCAAAGCTCATCTGTGTATAACGTGACACCCACTTAAAGAAGGGTTCTGGGAAGGAGCAGTGCCAGTCAGGGAGCAGTGTAGCAACAATGAATCATACAACTTTTCTCTAGTTCTTAAATGCTTCCTCCCCTCCCCCTTCTATCATGATCCCAATTCTACCTTACAAATCTAGCTAGACCAGAGGATGTACACTGGAACAAATACGAACTGGAAACACAGGGAATCCAGGAAAGATGATTCCTTCAGGACCAGTGGTGAGAGTGGTGATACTGGAGGGTTAAGGTAAGATGGGGTAGAAAGGGGGTACCGATTATAAGGATCTACGTGAAACCTCCTCCCTGGGGGATGGACAGCAGTAAAGTGGGTGAAGAGAGGGAGATGTCGGACAGTGTAAGACATGACAAAATAATAATACTTTATAAATTCTCAAGGGTTGATGAGGGAGGGGGAAGAAGTGAGGCAAGGGAAATAATGAGGAGCTGATATCAAGGGCTTAAGTGGAGAGCAAATATTTCGAGAGTGATGAGGGCAAGGAATGTACAAATGTGCTTGACACAATGGATATATGTATGGATTGTTATAAGAATTGTATTAGCCCCTAAAAATGATTTTTTTTAAAAAGAGTCCTTCATCCAAAAAAAAAGTAGGCATCGATACTTTCTAGCAGTTAGAACCCGAAAGTTGGAAACAAAAGGAACACTCATATTTTAAGCTCCAACTTTGTAATGTTGACAAACCTCATTTTCAACATTCATAAAGAGAACTAGCTGACTGTGAAGGAGGGAATCATTTGCTTGCATGTAAATTAAAGTTTAAGAAAATCAAAATCCCAAGAACCCAAATGAAACCTTAGATATATCTCACATGAATGTCAACACCATCTGAAGAAATAATTCATATGACTCCTATGATGTCAGTTAAAACATTGCATGTATATGAACATATCAGTGGAGTTCAGCCTGTCAATCAGGTTGCAGCTTAAGACCTCCCTTGGAGATTGGCCCAAAATACATTTGTCTGGAGACTGGCCCCTCTCCAGTTTCACCTTCCTGCTTGCTGACTAGCAGAGAGCTGCTCAAGTCCCATGATGGATCTACATGCTTGACTGCCTTAGAACTTCTGAAGTCTCATGATGTTCTACAGATATTTGATTGATTGGATCCACTGACTCTGTACCCACAGGATGTGATCCACATCATTGCATGTGGCTGCATGCGTCTGAAAAAGGACTCATGGGTTATTATCAGACTTACATACTTGAGGTGGACTAGGCTGGGCTTTTTCCTCAATAGATAATTACTCCTTGATATATAGCTCTTTCTAACACACATGCGTGTGACTGGATTTGTTTCTTTAGTCAGCCCAGCCTAACAGAGCCATAGAACACGGGAAACTGTCTCAAATTAACAACTGATTGGCAGATCATTAAGCACAATGAGAGGGGGGAGCACGGAAGCCAGAATGAGGCCACGATTGAGACACATACATTATGTTGGATAGAGCTTCCAAGTGGGTCCTTCCAACCATGACTGTCTGGGAAAAATGTCTAGGGTGTGATCCTGACTGTGGAACCTCCAGTACTATCCACCACGAAGGACACACCCAGGCAAGCCCCAAGGACACTGGTCCTCCCAGGACTGCCTGGAGAGAGATGGAAGCAGCACTCTTTCCAACGTACTCTGCTTGTGGGCAAGGGTTTCTACTGCATTGGTTCAAGATCCTAAGGAATTTATTGAGGCTTATCCGTGGGTTAACTCCTTTAGTGGTTTGGGGGCTTTTGACTGTTATCCCTACACACTCACAAATGAAATACACGGAATTTAACCACTAAATATGAAAGAAATTTCGGAGAAACTCGTGATCAGCAGTTAAAAATGAAGCTGAGACCAATAAGCTATCGAAAATGACAGGAACTCATGAGAACCCCAAATTCAACCTTAACTATATCCAACACGAATGTTAAGACCCTGTCAAAAACAGGTGTGATTAATTGAACACTAATGACAGAAAACTGGACCAACTATGGATGGCATTAAAAACATCCTGCATGAAGGATCTTGGGCCTCTACTCAAGCACTCCCTCAATGCATGAATACTTTCTTTTATTAAATTGGCACTCTACGATGTGCACCCTCCCGACACAACTGCTGCAGCCAAAGCGGGTGAACAAGTAAATGTGGTGAAGAAAGCTGATGGTGCCCGGCTATCAAAAGAGATAGTGTCTGGGGTCTTAAAGGCTTGAAGGTAAACAAGCGGCCATCTAGCTCAGAAGCAACAAAGCCCACATGGAAGAACACACCAGCCTGTGTGATTACGTGGTCCTGAAGGGAACAGTTATCAGGCATCAAAGAACAAAAAATCGTATCATTGGCCGCACACCTCCATGATACGATCGCCAAAGACAAAAGGGTGCATAAGCAAATGTGGCGAAGAAAGCTGATGGTGCCCAGCTATCAAAAGAGATAGTGTCTGGGCTTAAAGGCTTGAAGGTGAACAAGCGGCCATCTAGCTCAGAAGCAACAAAGCCCACATGGAAGAACACACCAGCCTGTGCGATCACGAGGTGCCAAAGTGACCAGGTATAAGGCATCATGCAAAAAAATATGTATGTATATGTATATATACCATAGTGAATGAAGGGAGAAGTGCAGAGTGGAGACCCAAGGCCTATTTGTTGGCCACTGGAGATCCCCTCATAGAGGGGTTTAGGAGAGGAGATGGGTCAGTCAGGGTGCGATGTAGTACGGATGAAGAACACAGCTTTCCCCCAGATCCTGAATGCTTCCTCCCCCCAACTACCATGATCCATATTCTACCTTGCAGGACTGGATAGGGCAGAGGTTGTACACTGGTGCATATGGGAGCTGGAGGCACAGGGAATCCAGAGTGGATGATACCTTCAGACCAGGGGTGTGAGGGGCGATACTGGGAGAGTAGAGGGTGAGTGGGTTGGAAAGGGGGAAACAATTACAAGGATCCACATGTGACCTCCTCCCTGGGAGACGGACGGCAGAGAAGGGGGGGGAGGGAGACTCCGGATAGGGCAAGATATGACAAAATAACAATCTATAAATTATCAGGGGCTCATGAGGGAAGGGGGAAAGGGGAGGGAGGGGGAAAAAAGAGGACCTGATGCAAAGGGCTTAAGTGGAGAGCAAATGCTTTGAAAATGATTGGGGCAGGGAATGTATGGATGTGCTTTATACAATTGATGTATGTATGTATGTATGGATTGTGATAAGAGTTGTATGAGCCCCTAATAAAATGTAAAAAACAAAAACAAAAAAACATCCTTCATGAAGAAAGCAATGTCTCATTCACAAGAGAGAAATGAAAAACGATCCAGTTGGATGTCAATGAGACTGGATCCTGCCATTGATAGAAATGTAGCTAAACCCAGTTGAAGAAATGAAAAAGGATAGCTGAAGAGAATATTTCCATGGGCCACTTGAGAAGACAAAGTACAGTAGTATAGTGAAACATGCTGCCCAAGAGGGAAATCATCAGGGAATTTCATTCTGTACCTGCGTTAGGTAACAGAGGTGGGAAAGGGCTGGCACCCATGGAAGCTTTTTCTAACCTAGTCCTCAGAAAAGTATAGGCAGGGCCCTTTGTAGGCAGATTGGTGTATGGTTTCCTCCTTTCAATAGAGAATCCTAAGCTGACTCTCAATTGGGGACTGTTTTGAGCCTTCGGGTCCAATTTGAATGGGAGCTCTCTCTTATTTACATGTCTTAGGCTATAGGGGAATTCCCTTCAGTGTACCGTCCATGTCCTTCCCTATGTTTCTTGTTCACTTATCTGTGTTTCCCAAGGAATTCTGCTCCTCCTGGCTTCCAGGACATCAGTTCGTAGAGGGTAAGGGGGTGTTGGCAGTCAGAAAATGAGAGGGGGTATCTCAAGATGGCATTGGGTCTATTCCATGGTTTAATATGAAAATGAGGAGCCTGAGTGGTGTAGGGATACACTTTGGTCCAAAGGAGAAAGACTGGGATTTCTACATCCATGAGCATTTACAGGCTCAGAAGCCCACAGGTGCTTGCTATGAGTCTGCATTGACGTGGGGCAGTGAGTTTTGTTTTGAGCCACGATGAAACTAGGGCTGTCAAAAATCCCTTCGGGTGTAGGTGCTTACAGTGAAGAGACACAGCAGGCGAACTCCCTGAGAAATTATCAGCTGAAGGAACCGAAGACCTTAAGCTGACAGAAATGCAGGGGAAGGTCCAGCCTTGAGTTACACAATGAAAAGTCTATGGACTTAATTTAGAAAGATGTTGCTATTGTGAGAGCCTTTGTGTCCTTCCAGACCCGTAGGGACTCTCTGCCCAGTCCTGTGCCATCCTCACAAGTCAACATGGGACCTCAAACTGACAGAGAAGTAGTGGAGGAAACATGGAGGAAGTATCAAAAGAAGATGGAAGGAATGCCCAGAGTCACTATACAAAAAGATCTAGACAGTCATGACTTCAAGAGTTAGCATATGAAACAAATACAAAGCTTTTCCTTCTTTCTGAGGATGGCCCCTTTATCTTTGCGATATCCATGGAGTTGACCTCCTTTTCAGAGGGCTGCATGTCTTAACTTGGGTATAAGACTTGGGCAGGGATTTCAGATCCACAGAAGCACCTTGATGCATGGGAACTCTCTTCACTGCAACCCGTTGCCTCCTCTCCCTGCTGGCTTTTATCCCTGAAAATCCAGTGAGCCACATGGACGTCTGCAGCCCCGCTCCAGGAAAACTCCCTTCCCAAGTATCTCACCAGGGCTATGAATCCTAACTGCTCTTAATCCTAACTTTTATCTCTAGGAGACTTTAAAAGCCCTTTTTGAAAAGGCTAGGGCTTCATAAATTCATGACGTTTCTATGGGTTTCACGAAGACTAGGCGGTGTTTGCTATGATGAAGAAGGAGGTTGGAGGTATGGTGTGAAGGTTACAGTTGATATGACCGGCCAGACTGAAGCCAACCCTTGATTGCTTCACATCCACATTCCACGACTAGACATAGAAAGGCAGATAAGCCAGAAACCATCAGCTATACTGACCCCCTTCCGGAAACAACAGCAAGGACCAAAGTATATTCCTGCAAATCAAGGTCCCTGCCAAGGGTACATGCAGCAATTGGGCAATGTGGATGCCAAGATGCATGGAGATCTGCTAGGACTGCAGGTGCCCCTGATGTTGCAAAGTTACAAGCCATGCCACCTCTTTCCAGGAGAGAAAACCACTATCTACAAGTTTGATCCACATTTCTGTTTCCTACCACTTGCAACATGACACAATGACTTCTCATAGTGAGGACAAAGAGAATTTCATTTTGTATATGTGCAAGAGAAAAGAGGTGGTAATAGGCTGACCTCCCATCAAAACTTTGCCATAACCCAAAGAACAATAAAGGCAGCTGCATATCTATTTATTTATTTATTTATTTGTTTGTTTGTTTGTTTATTTCCGGTTTCCTCCTTTCAATGGAGAAACTAAACATAAGCAGTCATTTCTGCAAAGATTTGCTAACGATTTTGTTCTAAAAAGGGCAGGCACCTTTTTTGTTCCATCAGGTCAGAATTGAAGAGGACAAAGGAAGGCGCTCCCTCTGGTTTACATGTCTGAGACTATAGGAGGTTCCCTCATGTCTGTCCTTCTGTCCTCCTTATCCTTTCGCCTATGTTTCTGGTGCATTTATCTCTCATTCCCATAGCAATCTGCTCTCCCAGGCTTCCAGACTACCATGGAGATGCAGAGCTACAGCTCTTCCCCGTATCCTGGTAAGTTCTCTCTGGGAGTTTGGTTGTCATAAAACGGCATTCGGACTATTCCATGGCTTAAAATAAACGGAGGAGCCTTGGTAATGTAGTGGCTATGTGTGGGGTTGTTATCCCCATGACCGGCAGTTCAATCCCACAAGCAGCTCTGCGGGGGAAACATGGGAAATGAAGTTGGAAACCAACAAGGGTTCACTTTGAGTCAGCATTGGCTGGATGGCAGGGAGTTTTGTTTCAAGAAGATGAAACTAGGACTCTGTAGGAAATGCCTTTGGGTATGGGCACTAATACAGTGCAAAGACAGAGCTGAAGCACCACCTGAGAATTTGTTAAGGAAGCGAAGAAGACCTTAAGCTGATAGAAGGGGAGGAAAATGTAAGCCTTGAGTTGCACAATTAAACTATCTATAGACACAGATTTGAAGGATGTTTTTGCTAAGAGCCATTGTTGAAAGACGGAGTGTCGATCCAAAGATGGAGGAACACAAAAAGAACTAGATGTTCAACCATTTCGAGAGTGAGCCTGTGTTCAAGAAACAGTGAAAGCAAGACAAGGCCGTCCTGCTGTGGGTTCTGGGCCCCAAAGTTTTACCTTTGCAATATCCTTGGATCTGAGGTCCCTTGGAGAGCCCCATGTGTCTTCCCATCAACTTACCTTGGGTCTAGGAACTGGGCAGCAATTGCAAGTCCACAGAAGCACTTTGATCCAGCTCAACTCTCTTGGTTGCAATCAGTTTCTTCCTCTCTCTGCCGGCACTTATAACCAATATTCCTTGTGATGTCACAAGCCCCACAGCAACACTCCATGGTACTCCCCTCCCTAGGATCTCATCAGGGTGATGACGGGATCAGAGGCTTAGCATCCCAGCCCCAGTCCGGTTACACCTGGCTTACTTCTCACCTCGGCTCACCACATCGGCCAGCGTAGCATAGATGCTAAAACCTACCATTAATATAATAAAATAAAGCGGGCCCACTGGCCAAGGAGTTTGTTCCCACTTGCAATAACCCTGTGGGACAGAGAAGAACTGTTCCCTTGATGTCCTCAGGGATGGAGATCATCCCACAGCCGGTCCAGTTTGCTATCATTAGTGTTCATCACGTCGGTTCCTGGGATGGTCTTGACCTTCAGGGGATTTACTTAAGGTTGTATTTGGGCCATCATGGATGGGTTTTATTTTCTTCACCTTCGATTTGAACTTCTATTTGAGCAACTGATGGCCTCTCTCACAGTTGGTCCAGGCTTTGTTATTGACTCCTGAGAAGGAGCTGCTCCAACATCTCCTCTAGGTCAGAGCTCAGATTCAGGGCATTCACTTTGGACGAGGCTATAGATGACAGAGAATCACCAGATCCATTAGCTGGGTAACCTCCTCCATTAAGCCTCACTGAATTCCGTGGGACCCGTAAGCAAGGAAGCAGATAATCTCACCCTCTGGCAAAATAATTTGGAAAGTGGATTCTGTCCATCTTTCTCCATCATCCCTGGTGGAAGTAGTCTCTTAGGGACTTACCTGGGTGTGTGATTGAGAGAGGTAATGGAGGTTGCATAGTCCCGAGCAGGGTGTGGCAATATTTTGAGATCGAAGAGCCAATAAAGGCCCTCACAACAATTCAAAAATCATTCCAGTTCCCTGAAGTTATTTTAACAAACATATTCATTTTTACGATTATCCTTTAAATACAGGTATGATACTTTCCAACACACTGTTACGTCAGAGTCACACTTCCGTACTAAAAGAGCTTCTTGAGGCTCTCAAACCCACGTCTGCTGAACCCTGGTGGTCTGGTGTCAGAACCGAGAAGTCTTGCACTGACTGACTTGGTTGGAAGGACCAATATTAAAAGCACTTCTCTCTAACACTGCTGCAGGATCTATGGAAGCAGACAGTTTCCTCTTTCACAATTGGAGAAGTTGATGTTTCTGAAGCCTCCAACTCTTGGTGAATAGCTCAATGCAGCCCACTTGGCCAGATATCCCAAACCAGCATCCTCACATAAATAACACCTGCTTTGAGTCATGGTCTGAGCAAGTTGATGCAGATAATAAACCATTACCCCTAGGAAAGACATTAGGACACATCAAATGGCCTGAATAGACCGAGGTGTGAAAGAGATGGAATGAGAACTGCACACCGTCCTCTGTTTGTCCTGTTTATATTGAGCACATCAAAATTCCATATGTTCTTGATGCAATACAGAAGGCATTCACTTCACACAAAAAGTAGACATGCATGTTTTATGCTGCAGAGGCTCATTTTGCAAGAAAAATCGCAACATATGTCAGGCTTTCACCAACGAAATCAGTTCTCTCCCAGTTTGGGTGGGTGGAAAGAAATATTTAGGGGACTGACTGTAGGGATAGGCCTTTTCAATTTGTTGGCACTGGGGCAACATCTTTGTCTCCATTCAGTGACGGAGGCCTGGCATTCCACCTCCTGCTTCCCAGAGGAATGAATCAAGTAAAAAATGTTTCCAGGCAGTGAGAGTGCTCAGGTGTATCATCTGCTACAATAAGGTGCAAACAAGTTCAACTGGAGCAGGTTGCAGCTGCAATCCTCCCTGGCGTCTTGGACAGCTATGCACAAGTCTGAGACCCAATCCCACAAGTTACTGCATGGAAGAAACACAAGACTCTGTCCATGTAAAGGTTCACTGCCCTATCTTATTTGTGATGTTTCAAATTCGCTGTCATGATTCTTTGTAGGTTGGCAGGTATGTAATCATGTCAGCTTTGACATTCAGGGGAGCATGCTGGGCTAGGTCTTGGCCTGTTACCTGGAGGCTGAGGTATTCAAACCCTCGATTTCTCCAATAGAGAGATGTGGCAGTTTCTCCTACAAACGTATACAATGGTGTTTTCCAAGCGGTTGATATCGCACCCCCAGAGGGGCAGTGGAGTGAATCATTGGGCTATAAAATCACATGCCTATACTTTATCCTGGATCATGGGCCATTGTACAAATATTTCACTTGTCCTGGAGGTCTGAGCAATTTTATTCTGAAGAGAGGCTGGTCGCGGACACAAGTTGAGCAACCTGTGTTTTATCACACTAAGAAACCTAGGAAAGAACTCTTCTGTGTCCCACACAGTGGCTCCAAGCAGGAATGAACTCCATGGGCAGTGGGTTTGGTTTCTTTTATTTTTCATTTTATTTTTCATGGTAGAATTTGGCATCTAATGATCTCCTACAGCATTTGGGGTGAGATACCAAACTCTCCGTCCTCTTCTAGTCCTGATGAGATCAAAGGGGGTGTTTCCCTGGGCTGTGGGTGCTGCCCTTTGTTGCATCACAAGGGATTATCAGGGATAAAAGCAGCAGAGAGGAGGAAACTCACAACAAACACTAGGAGAGTTGAACCAGACAAACCTACTAATGTGGACCTGTAATCTGTGCCCAGGCCCTAGACCAAATTCCTAGACACAAGGTAAAGTTGATGGGAGACACTGGGGCTCTCTTGATTGTTTGATGCCTCTTGAAATGGTGGAAATTGTAGTTCTGTGTGTTCCTTCCATCTTGTCATGGTCCCTCAGCTTTCAAGCGTCCCTTTTCTGTCAGCTTGTGGTACCCTTGTGACTCATTTAGATGGCAGAAGATGGAGCAGTGTTTCCCTCTGATGTGCATCATAGGGTCACAAGGGTCAGGACAGACACAATGGCACCAAAAGCAACAATGTCATTAAAAATTTTGTCCATAGATGCTCACAACGTCTCCGTAAGGCTTCATTCGTTTACTCCAGTACTTTTGGCTTAAATTATTCTTGAGTTTTTCTAGCTTAAGGTACTCTCAGTGTGCTCTTCAGCTCTGTCTTTGCACCATGGAAGCGCCTACACTCAAAGACATTTCTCATGCAGCTCTCCTTTCATCCTCTTATCCTGACCGGGCTGGTGATCATTTGACACAGTAGCAATGGGCTTTGAGAATTGGGAGTACTGGTCACTCCCTTCATCTTTCCCAATTCACCATATTTGAAGATGGTGTGTTAGTCTAGGTTGACTCGAAAAACAAAATTCATAGACACTCATATGTATATAAGAAAGAGTTTTATATAAAAGAAAAAATTGTATGTTGAGAAAACATCCCAGTCCACTCAAGATCAAGCTCATCTATACGATAATAATCCATATGTCTGATACCAATCTATAGATTCCTCTTCAGACTCACAAAACATATGAAATGACACTGAATGCAGGACAGTCACAGGTCAGTGGGTGGAAAGTCTTGTTGCGATGTACGCATCTCAGCGTTGGCAGTGGTCTCCATGGAGCTTCTCCAGCTCCAGGGCTCTAGTATAGCTCCATGCTTCTTGTCAGCTGGAATGTCTACCAGCCAGTGTGCCTGTGTCCCACATCCAGTGAGCTATTTTTCTCCATGGTGCCCCCAAATGAGGTCATCAAGCTGTGACATCATTGACAGGTTAGACTCCACCCTTCACTTCTAAATCTCAAATTGGCAACAGATTACGTAACTACTGCTGGTGGGCTTTGCATACCTTGCCCACCTGTCAAGCTTCATGTGCTGGGTCATCTTGGTAGAGCAATGGTTCTAAGAGCTACCGCAAGTATGTCATGATGCCATTTGGGGAACCCTTTGGGGTAGTTTCTTATACCAAGTGGTGCTGGCAAGGAAGTGCTGGACAGCTGAGCACAAGGTCTGTGGACCGCTCACACCAGGTGCTCCACAGAGAAAGACAAGTTGATTTTCTCCAGTCAACATTTATGACCTCAGAAATCATAGATGGGTGGCTGCCTATGATGGACTAGGTGGGTTCTTCACACCGTTTATATATTGAGATACAAACCAGAAGATTGGGGCTTGACTCTAAGTCTTTCCAATTTGCAAGGGCTAAATGCATTCTAGGGTGTGTCCATCAGAATTCATTTGGTTGCTTTTCTCAGCACAATCAAGTTATAAAGAGTTGGGAGCAGGTTACCCCATATGTATTTTGGCACTCACTCTCTTTGCTGGTGCTCCCTGTCATGTCTTCTCTTATGCGAATTTCATTGACTTGCGATCAGTCATTCTCTGTGACAACTTGGATGGGCTTGGACATATCTAATGTTGGATTTGTGGCGCCCAAGGATTCCTGTCTCTTTTGTGTGCCTCTTGGGCCCAACTTCATTTTTGTCTGCTGATAATGAGCTTCTCCAACTTCTCTTTTATGTGTGTGCTTAAATTCTCAGCATTTCATTTTTTGTTGGGTACAGCTAACAGTCAACCTCACCCCACCTGACCCCCAACCACTAGAGGAGTCCCCACAGGTATTAAGTTTCATTAAATTGATTGGGATCTTGAACCAATGCAGCAGATAACATTGCCCTCAGGCAGAGTGCATTGGAAGGAGGATTGCTTCCATCCCTCTCCAGAGAATCCTGGCAGGACCAGTGTCTTAGGGACTTGCCTGGGTGTGTCCTTGGTGGACAGTACTTGATGGTTGCATGGTCAGGAACATATCCTAGTTCTTTTGCCCAGACTGTCTTGATTGGAAGGACCCATTTGTAAGCTCTATCCAACATACTGTGTGTATCGCAATCATGGCCTTGTTTTGGCTTCCATGCCCCCAAGCCCACCCCATGTGCTCTCATTGTACTTAAGGATCTGCCAAATCAGTCTTGAATTTGAGACAGTTTCCCGTGTTCCATGTCTGTGTTAGGTTGGGCTGAAGAAAGAATCAAATCCAGTGACACTCACATGTGTAAGAAAGAGCTTTACAACAAGAAGTAATTATGTACTGAGAAAACAACCCAGCCCAGTCCAACTCTGGTCTGTAAGTCTGATAATAAGTCATGAGTCCCTCCTCACACTGATGTAGTCATATGCAATGATGCAGATCACATCTGATGGGGACAGAGTCAGTGGACTCAATCGATCCAATATCAGTGGAACAATCATGGGGCGTCAACAGCTCTTAGGATGGCCAGAAAGCAGGTAGATGGAGGCAGAGAGACAGTGGGGGCGTGGGGAGTGGGCAAGCAGCCTCAAGAGAGCTGTATTCCAGGCCAATCTCCAAGGGAGGTTTTAGGTAGCAACTTGATGGAGAGGCTGAATGGCACTGATATGTTCATTTGGGTGCAATGTTTGAACTGACATTATATGAGGTGCTATCATGACCTTCCCATATGGTGTTGGCATTCATGTGGGATCTATACCTAAGGTTGCATTTGGGTTCTTGTGCATTTGTTCGATTTTGTGTTTACATGTGAGCAAATGATTCCCTTTTTGACAGTTATATAGCTTCCTTTTTGAATATTGAAAATATGCTTTTCCAACATTAAAAAGTTAGAGCTTAAAATCATAACTTTCCTTTTGTTTGCAACTCAGTTTCTAACTACCAGAAATTATCAAGGCCAATGTATGTATGTAGGTAGGTATGCGTGTATTTGATGTTGATCTCCTTTAATGGGGGTGGGGGTGGCGCCTCGTTGAATGACGTAAACAGGATACCAGAGAGGGTGACTCTAAACTGAAGGCCCGGATGTAAGGGCGGAAGATGCGATGTGTGAGGAGAGGAAGCGGGATCCGGGCTCCACGTGGACGTCGGTCTTCTTCCGGTGACGTCTTTCCGCCCTTTCGATGCAGCCGTGCGCCCACTCGCGGTCCTGGTCGTAGCGGTGAGAGGGCGCGCACCTCGAAAGGCCGTCTCTGGAAGCCCGGGTCGTGCTGGTGAAGTAATTCTGGGTTTCATCGTGGGATGCGACGTAACGGGGGGAACGGGGTGCGGGCAGAAGCACTGGGGTGACTCTAGCGTCTGTGCAGACGCGCCATGTCTGATCCCCGTCTGTGTTCGCCTGGCTCGGGCTCCACAGGTGGCGTTCCTCGTGGGCGCCCTTGGTCAGGACGCCCTTTCTGAAGACGAACGGGAAAAGGTAGGACTTGTTCAAGGAAATACCCGCCACCCCAGTCATGTGCTTTACAATATTTCGCCTAATAAGTCTTGTTTTCTTAGCGGGATGGGAAGTAACCCGAGGTATGCGTGGTGGGGAGTCGCGGCGGTGCAGGAAGCAGTGACGTCATTCTAGCGTCTGCGCAGACGCGCCATGTCTGATCCCCGTCTGTGTTCTCTGGGCTCGGGCTCCTCAGGTGGCGTTCCTCGTGGGCGCCCTTGGTCAGGACGCCCTTTCTGAAGACGGACGGGAGAAGGGAGGGTTTGTAGGAGGAATTCCCGCCCCCCCACACACACAGTCAAGTTCTTTACAGTATTTCGCCTGAGAATTCTTGTTTTCACAGTGGGATATGAAGTAAAGTGAGGGGGGGGCGGGGAGCCGCGGCGGTGCAGGAAGCACTGAGCACATTCTAACGTCTGCACGCGCCATGTCTGATCCCCGTCCATGTTCTCTGGGCGCGGGCTCCACAGGTGGCGTTCCTTGTGGACGCCCTTGGTCAGGACGCCTTTTCTGAAGTCAGATGGGAGAAGGGGGGAGGGCTTGTTAAAGGAAATACCCCCATATTCATGTTTCTCACAGTAGTTCACTTGGTGTTTCTCATTGAAACTGGATGTTACTGAGCATCACGCCTCTCCCAGCCAGCTGTCTTCTGTGATGCAGGTAGTAGAGGTCTTTCCATGATGGGTGCAAGGGAGAAGAAAGATTGGGTTGCCTGTAGGGAAAGGTGCATCTAACAATGGCCTCCTATTGACTGGATGTTTCTTCCATTTCAGACTGAAGAAGTTGGTAAAACGTTTTCATTTTTCCATCGACAGCTTTCGTGGCTGGTAAAGAAATGTGAGTCATCATTGTATCCACTAGGCTTGCGTGGAAACCCATATATATTTCCTGTCATGGAGGGCATTGCCATTCAACATAGATCTTAATACGTCCTTTCTAATGATGAATGCACAGTTTGTCATTCCCTACATGCTCTGCCATCAGATTGCCTGTTTCCAGAGGCTACCTAGATTTTAGGTTTTCTCGGACTTTTGGGTAAGTCACCCGTACGGTGTGACCATAAGTGATAAGCTTCCTGGGTGTAAAGGATTGAAGGTGTGACCTGAAAGGTTGGAGACATAGGTGCAGAACAGAGATAGGATTTATCCAGGAATGTGAAGTTGAGAAAATTTTATTGAGGCAGGGAAAGAACTCCCGGGATGGATGGGAGAGTAGGGAAGAGGACCGGGGCATCTTGAGCCCCTGGGTGGCGTTCCTCATGGATGCCCTTGGTCAGGACGCCCTTTCTGAAGTCGGAGGGGGAAAGGCAGGACTTGTAGGAGGAATTCCACCCCCCCACACACACACACAGTCAAGTTCTTTACAGTATTTCGCCTGAGAATTCTTGTTTTCACAGTGGGATATGAAGTAACGTGAGGGGTGGGGAGGTGGGGAGTTGCGGCGGTGCAGGAAGCAGTGACGCCATTCTAGCGTCTGTGCAGACGCGCCATTTCTGATCCCCGTCCATGTTCTCTGAGACCCAATGCGTTAGTTCAGGGAAGTCGCCGCTGACAGTGAGGCAATGGGACTTTATATAGAGTACGAGGTTAAAGGCATAGGAGCTGGTAAGGAGAAGGGGGTTCTTTGTGCTCTGGTTGCAAGTTTCAGGCCAGGTGACATCCTGTCAGTAAATCATGTTGTTCCTAGGAAACAATGCTAGGGAGAGGGGGGCTTTGTCTGTCCGGGGAGGTAAGCTCTGTGAAACACTGAAGGCAGGTGCTTTGAAGCTCAGGTGCTTTGAAATTCAGCCAGGTTATCTGTCTTCTTGAGAAGCTGGTACAAGGGGCTTCATTAGTCTGGACTTGGCCCAAACATCCCAAACTCTTAATACTAGTGATGATGGGCATTGTGATCTATCATTAATGACAATGCTGAAGGCAGGCGATGAGATTGGGGGAAATTAAGAGCTAGGAAGTCTGGGCCCGGGCTGGTCGGCAACGGGCTGTAGGGGTCAAGCAAGAGCTGGTTGAAGGTCAGGTTGGAGATTGTTTTCATCCGTTCTTACAGAAAGTTAAACAGAGAAGGAGCTAAAAGTACTAGTACACAGATTATACTCAGAGGACCAACGAGGGGCATTATCCAGGCCATGACAGGATTTTGAAACCATGAGGAGGAGCTGGTGGTGCTCCAATGACTTTTCCTGATTTTATCAGCCATGATGCCTAGTGCTTTAACGTTTGATTTAACCACGTCTGACTTATTTGTATAGTGTATGTACCCTTTTGTTAGCTGTTAACAGATTTAATGCATGAAGGTTTTGAACGGTTATCTTTGCCAGGTATGTAAGTTGTTGGTGCAAGGAGATGAGAGACTTCAAGGTGTAGTTCATGACCAGCTGGAGTTTTTTGTTAAAGTTTTGTGTTTGGAGTATGCTGTGCCCTAATGGGTGAGTGTGCAGATGTCGGCATGCTGATGCATGAACTTAAGTGAGCTAGTTTGTATTATTGAGTGTGAGGGGGCGCATGGGCCTGTGAGTGTGTGAAGGGCATGTGCATAGAATGTGAGAATGTTGTATGAATAGTAAACATAGGAGTGTAAGAATGAGCTGGTATATCAGTTACATGAAATCTGCTGATTTGTGAAGTAACAGACTAGTTGTGGTTGGCTACTGGGCAATGACGAGGGGATGGTGAAGTGGAGAAAATTGGAGTTGGGTTGGCGGTGATGTTTCTGGCAATGGTGTCGGCTTTCCTATTGCCCTGTGCGACAAGTTGTTAGTTTGATGTTCTTTGCAGTGGATGAGAGTTACTTTTTGTTGGTATCTGAAGGGCCTGTAAGAGATTTGCTATTAATGTACCATTACAATGGGGGACCCCTTGGTGGTGAGAATTCCCCGCTCCTTCTAGATGGTGGTGTGACAAGGAGCTATAAGTCAATGATACTTAAAATATATATTGACCATTTTTCCTCTAGCTAAATGAAGAGCTCGAGTGAGAACAATAAGCTCCACCTTCTGAGAAGTGGTGCCGACTGGGAGGCGGGCAGCTTCCCAGACTTGATTCAATCAGACAAGAGCATAGGCTGCTTGTTGCTGTTCCTGGGTGTTTACAATGGAATTGCTATCAACAAACAGGTGTGGATTAGGATACGGTCAGTCAGAGAGGTTGGGTGGGGCCACTGTTAGCTCAACTGCCTGGGTGCAGGAGTGCCTGTTTGGTTCCTGCGAGTCTAGGAATTGGGGCAAGAGAGTTTCTGGGTTTAAAGATGAATCCTAGTGCAAGGATATGTCAGGGTTTGTAATAAAGATGAGGTGTATTTCTCGCAGGTGGCTTGGGGCCAGTAGAGACAGAACGCGATCTGAGAGGAGGTTCTGCAGTCTGTGGGTGGATAACGTCTGGATGGGCTCTCCCAGGATTAACTCTAAGGCTTCTTTGGTGAGGGTGACAGCTGCCACAAGGGCCTGGAGCCATGGTGGCCAGCCCCTGAATGTCATGTCCCATTTCTTGGACAGATAAGCCATGGGGAATAGAGCAGACCCCAGGGGCTGAGTTAGGACACCAACCGCTATACCTTGCTTTTCATCTGTGTAAAGTAAAAAACGTTTGGCGGGGTTGGTAAATGCAGGAGTGGAGAGTGGATGAGAACATGTTGGAGTTTATTAAAGGCCACCGTGACTTGCTGGGGAGAGTGAGGGGGGTACAAGGAGAGGTCTTAGTGGTTTCAGAAAGGGGTTTTCAAGGCTTGCAGTGTCTACCTACAACCGTGATCAGGGAAGGAGAACTAAGAAGGTATCCCCCATGTTTATTAAAACAGAGACTGGCTTGCAAGCTACCTGGATTGTCACCCGAGGCTCTCAGCGAGGGTCACTGGGATAATTGAGTCTGGGCTACTTCCATCGATGTTGGTAGTCAGGCCTAGCTGTGCCTACGGCAGATCAGGGTTCAGAATAACTGTCCCTCCTTGGCTAGACCCCCAAGGGCAGTCGTTTCTCCAGTGGCCCTGCTGACCGCACACAGGGCAAGGCTTTCTGGGTGGTCAGAGCTGTGGGAAATGCCTAGCCCAATGCGCTTCCTGGCTACACTAAAAGCAAGATCCGGGCGTCAGATGGTTAGAGGCTTGGTTAGGAGCTTTGTTTGCTGATGTCTTCGGACCCCTTTCAGCAGTCGACCTCAGAACAGCAATCAAAGCCCGAGCCCGCCAGCGAGCCTGCTGGTTTCCTTGGGACTCTCGCACTGCCTCAGCCCCTTCTGCCATGTTTACCAGGTCACGGATGGGGTCTCAAAGCCACCCTCTGCCTTTTTAAGTTTTTAAAAAATATATTTATAGCAGACTCAGTTATACAATGAGTGGCTAAAACAGTAGCTCCTGCTGGAGAATCGGGGCCTAGTCTTGTGTACTGGGATAAGGGCTTAGTCAAGTGCTGATCAGCTGTAGAGACCTGCTCCCGCTCATCAGGGGTAAGGGTAGATTATGGCAGGTTAAGTCCTAGGCTTGGTTAAGGAATGGGAACTTCTTACTATAGGTGGTAGGGTCCTGTGAGAAAATACCCAGTTGCTTCTTACAAAAGCTGTGGCTGAGGGGCTTGGGAGGCTGTGAGTGTTGCTTCAGAGGAGGCTGAGTTAGGGTAGTAGTCAGAAAGGAGAGAGAGAGAGAGAGTTTCTGGGGAGTCCAACGGTTTGGCTCTGGGGAGGGGACAGAAATAGGCGCAGTTGCCTCAGGGAGGGGATGGGTGTTGGAGGCACAGTCGCCTAGGTCTTTGGGAGTGCCTGTACCAGGAATTAAGCCAAAAGAACTTGTGTGGGTTGGCAAGAGATGCAAAAGAGAGTGTCTGGAGCGGAGAAAGATAAAAACAAGCCCGAACGTACAGAATCTTAGACCATTTGGGGGTTTGGTGACAGAAGTTGTTGGGGTGTGGAGATTATTGAAAGTACCATTTTCTGGCGCCACCTATTGTCTTATTGGCATTGTGGCCACACTTGGTTACAGAAGAAGGCCAGATGCTTAGGGCGAATGTCCAGAGCCACTCCCAGTTCAATGAGATTGGCCAGGAGGGATCCCAAGGGACTGTCTCTGGGAGGTTTATACAGTGAACTTTCCATGGTGTCTTCAACTGGAAGGGGTGTGGTCAGAGGAGAAGGACGTCTCCTGGTCCCTGTGAGCACCCGTTAATCAGGAGGTGGCCCAATAACCCTGAGAGGCATCCCAGTCAGAGTTAGGGGCCCAGTGAGAGAGTCTTGGACTCCCCAGACAGAAAGGCTCCCTTGTGCAAGCCTGCGACTTTAACCGGCAGACAGGAACCTTGAGTCAGTGACAGTGAGAGACACAGCAGGACACTAGGGAGGGGGAGGGGACTGGCTTTTTAGCCAGCTGAATGGAGGGGGCCAGAGGCTTTTGTTCAAGAAGAAGTGGATTTTAGATAAGGTCGGAGAGCAGGCACCACAGAACTGCTAGCACAAACACACACACACAAGAAGAAGCTCAGACTAACCCTTTGTATTCCAGCCTGGTGAGAAGGTGCAGTGACTACCAGGCCCAGTATCAGCAGTCCCACCATTGGCAGGAATCCCAGGAAGCAAAGACAGAGGCCAAAGGCTGTAGGCCACATAAGAGGGAAGACCGATACAGAGAAAAGGTGGACAGGAGAAACTGGTCTCATCGTCGCACCCCTCGCAGGGAAAGGCAGTTATTTCCAACTTCTCTTGGTACTAGGGTGGCAGCATAACCCCTTACCTGAAGCCGTACGGACCCTATGTTACCATATGAGTTTGCTGGTCCTCAGTGTCCACAAAGACAAACAAAACAGAACGAACAAGCACAGAAATACCGGAAAAGCACTTGCAAAGGCAAGTTTCAGAGGTCAATGAGAGTGGAGGATGTGGCTGCGCACCGGCCAGAGGGCGGGTTGGGTGGTAGAGAAGCCCCTCGTGCCACTCCGGGTTTCAGCACCAAGATGAAAGGTTGGAGACGGAGGCGCAGAACAGAGATAGACTTTATCCAGGAATGTGAAGTTCAGAAAGATTTTATTGCGACAGCGAAAGAACTCCCAGAAGGGAAGGTAGAGCAGAGAAAGGAACGGGGGCATATTGAGTCCCCAGGTGGATTCCACGACCCAAGGAGTTAGATCAGGGAAGGCGTGCCTGGTAGTGAGGCAATGAGACTTATATAGGGGATGAGCTTAAAGGCATATAATCCAGTAATGGGAAGGGAGGTCTTTTGTGCTGTGGTTTCAAGTTTCAGGCCAGGTAAAGTGCTGTCAGTAAATCATGTTGTTCCAAGGAAACAATGCTAGGGAGAGGGGGGCTGTGTTCTGTCCAGGGAGGTAATTTTGTTCTTAGGAAACTGCTAGGGAGAGGGGTGCTGTGTTTTTGCGTAGAGGTCATTTTGCTCTGTGAAATGATGAAAGCAGGTGCTTTGAAGATCAGGTGCTTAAAACTCAGCCAGGTCATTTGTCTTCTCGAGAACCTGGTACAAGGGGCTGCCTTGGTCCAGACGTGGCTCCAACATGCCCCCCAATAAAGAAAGCAACAACATCAAAAACAGCCATCCACACCATGCTCATTTACAAGGACTGTAAGAACCCTGAATTCTTACCCAAACTTGCTGAGATAAGAGGGGCAATTTCTCCCAAGTGATAGGCAATCTTATCCCAAGAGAACCTATAGGAGGAGAGTAAAGCTATTCATGAAGTTTCATAGGTAAACGACATTCCTTAAAACAAAATTAATGATCTAAAAAGAAACTCTCAACACATTTACAGTTTTAAATATATGTTTCAAAGGTAAAAGCATGAGTTATCGATCTTACCTATGTAGTTATCTATATTCTCTGCCTTTACCAAGCTGCCATGAATCTCACATAAATGTGGAGGCCCTGTCACTTCCCCCTCCTACCAAAAAAAAAATAGATGAAAAGAAAGGCCATTAGAGGGTCACCTGCTCAGAAAGTGATCACATGGGAGGGACTTCCAGTTTGAGAAGTTATCACCCAGTTGTGTCATGTTTGGAACATTCTATATAAGTCATCTTTACGGATCTGAACAGAGGAGGAACAGAGGCACAAGAGTGGGTTAAGCTTTGGGCTGTTACTCAGAGGGTAAATCAATCTCACCATGCCTTAGGGCAAAGCTGAGGCCATCTACTCTGCTCAGACATCCACAGGGGCAGTTCTAATCTCCTGTGTGGGTTCACCAGGAGCCAGAACCTACTCAAGGACTCAGAATCTGTTCTCTAGGGAATGAGCTGCCCAGATACAATACAAAAAGGCTAAACCATCTGTTGTCAGCAGCCAGTGAGAAGAAGGTTGTGGTTCCCCCCATCATTCCCTGGCCCCCAACAAAGGAGTGCTCTATAGTTTATTATATGTGGGCCTTTCATCAGACCTATGGGCCATGGGACTTGAGACAGCCACCACCATATTGCCTATTTAACTTTGATTCATCCACCTCCCCAGCTACTAGGTCCCTGTCCCCAGGTGCTGAGGTCACTGCCTGCCATAGGAGCTGCTCATCTTGGATTCCACAACTCCTGGACAACCTTGAGAGAGAAGAATAATCCAGTTTGAAATCTGGGCCCCTTGTGGACCTTGTCAGCCTCTATAACAGTGAGTTGATAGGAGGAGTGGCCAGAAAGCTCCCCTGTGAGGAGATAAGGGGGCAGAGCGGGATCCAGATTTTGGAGGGCTAGCATAACAAACCAGGCTCTGCCAGTAGTCAACCAACAGACTCCTGTTTCCATTCACAGGTCAGGATTCCTTTGGAAGCATTTTGATCATGAGCAGCATGACCCCTCCCAGTCTCCTGGACCTTGCCATCCAGAGTGTGCTCCAGGATGAGGCCTCAACCATTGATGCTCTGGAGTGGCTGCCCATAGATATCTTCCGTTCCTTGTTCACAGCAGCCTTTCAGGGTGGGCACAGAGAGACAGTGAAGGCCATGGTGTTTTCCTGGCCCTTCACCTATCTCTGTCTGGGGATGCTGATGGAGGATTGCGAGTCTCTCTATGACATGTTAAAGGCAGCACTCGATGGTCTTGAGATGCTGCTTGCCCACAAGGTAAGACCCAAGAGATGCAAACTGAATCAACTGGATTTACGGCTGAACAGTGTCACTGAGATCTGGAACATGTGGCTGGCAACCCAACCAGATGGCTCTCCGACCTTATCTGAAGAGCCTGAGACCACTCAGCCCAGTACTCAGACTCTGATAGAGGGCAGAACTAGGTCACAGAGGAAACAACAGCTCTTGCCCCCAGTGAAGGTGCTCATAGACCTGTGCTTTCAGGAAGAAGTCCTGGACGAATTCCTCACCCTCCTCGGTGAGATCATCCAGCAGGGAAAGGCTCTGCCTCCCCTGTACTGCAGAAAGGTGGAGTTTGTTGGAGATGTGCCCAAGTTTTCCGCTCTTGGGAAGATCCTGGAAATGGTGCGGCTGGACTCCGTCTGGGATGTGGAAGTGCGTGGCCCCTGGGAGCTGCATGACCTCAAATGGTTTGCTCCGTACCTGGCCCAGATGGTTCACCTGCACACAGTCTCTTTTTCTGGAATCTCCCTGGATTGCTTGGGGTTATGCATGCAGGAAGGGGTGGAGAAGCTCCTTGCCGAATTCACCTCTACCTTCCTCCATCTACATCAGGTAGAGCACCTCATCCTGGATGGTGTCTTTCTCCATGGTCACCTCCCACAGCTGTTCAAATGCTTGAAGACACCCCTGAAGTACCTCACCATCAAACAATGCATGCTGATGGACTCTGACTTGACATACCTGTCCTGCAGTCCCTGCACCAGCCACCTGCAGTCCCTGGATTTGAGTGGTGTCTTTGGTGAAGACATAAGTTTTGACTTCCTCCCAGGCCTGATAGGGAGGTTGTCAACCACCTTGACCAATTTGGCCTTAGATTCTTGTGGCATTAAGGACCCTGAGCTCATGGCCTTGAAGCCTGCTCTGGGTCAGTGCACCCAGCTCAAGTCCTTGGCATTGTGCGGGAACCCAGTCTCCGGGGACGTCTTGTTGTCCCTGCTGCATCACACCATGCCACGGTGCCAGTTTGCCTTTCTGGAGCTCCCTGTCCCTCCCCATTGCTATGTGGAACCCCAAGATACTCTGCAAGAAGGAACTCTTGAACAGGTCATGCAGGACCTGACCCTGACCTTGCCGATGAGCAGGCCCCACTCCATACGTTTGCTTTCCTCTCATAGTTGGAATGGGTCTGATGCAATCATCGTTGATTTCAAGCTGTGATGTCACAAGGTAACAAGATCCAAATAGGGTGAAGGGGACAGTCGGAGTGCTTCAGTTGTGACCACCCATAGTTTGTAGAAGGCTATGGGGACAGTGGAAACCCCAAATCCATGAGCAGAGTAGCTAGTCAGATGAAGCCTTTGCCAGATGTCCTGTGGCCACAGGCAAGGGATAGGAACAGTTAACTATCAGACAGATTATTGCAAACTTGATGGTGGATGGAACCATGGTAAGGTAGAATAGTGGGTCAGATGACCTCCCTCTTGACCCAACCTGAACTTGTTCTAGGCTTCAGTATTCCTGGCTTGTTCCACGACAAGGTCTCTCTTCTGCCTCTTGTAATAGTACTGCTGGTCTTTTCTTTCTCTTGAATTTGTGTTTTCCCCCTTATTTCTGTTTCATTTCAATTTTTCCCACTGTTGCTATTGGGTCTCCCAGTTTATGAAGCATGGGCGGAGTGGATGCATAGAGATAATAACTGATGTAATAGTTTACCAGGGACAGCATGTGGGGAGCTGGAGGGGAATCGGGGAGCAAGCAGTGAAAGCGGCAGTGGGGATGGGGGACTAGAACTGATTTTCATCATGCTTCCACAACTATTTTTAATCATGGAGTTGTGTGATATGTGAAGTTAATATCAAGAAAACTACCAAAAATAAGGAACCAAAGTAGACCAATGGTCACCATAGGTGAAGCAGGAAGAGTTTTGCTTAGGGGGCATTCAGTTTATGTTAATGGTGGCGGAATAATTGGGAAAATGATTTCAGTAATGGTTGTACATCATGCAGAGTATCCTCCATGGAACTGAATTAAACACATGCAGAAGATGTTGATTGAGAGACTGTTGCCTTGTGTATATTTTTGCCAGGATTAAAAATCAATTACACTAATAATCATGAGTAACCAGAATGAAGAACATGTTCTAAGCTTGGTAGTGGTAGTGATTGAATAGCTCTTCTCGGTGGGACTGTGCTATGGAATGGTATGATAGGGGGATCAAGGGCCAAGACAATTGTTTTCTATTCTCAACCCCACCTTCATTCTCTGGTTGTGACTCCACTTACAAAAGCACAGTAAGTTTCCTAAATGAGTGAGATTTGGGGTTAGGCTCATGAGGCTTAGGTCATGTTCACTACGATCATGTGGGAGGTTGGAAGTGTTGGTCAGAAGCTGCATCTGGTATGACCACTCTGAAGTCCACCCTTCTTTGTAACCAGGCCACATGGATGGCAAGATACAAAGAGATCTGCTGGGATGTGCAGGCACCCCAGATGTTATGAAGGGACAACTTCCCCCACCACCTTCCAATAGAGAACCCCACTGCCTACCACCCTGCCCTACATTTCTGCTTCCAACCACTTGCACTAGCTGACAATAAAGAACTCTTTGTAACATGTGTGGCATTTATTCTGTATTGGGGGGACTATAAAACTCTAGACCAACACTCCTCAACCTGTTCGTCCCGACCCTTTTGGGGGTTGCATGACACTGTCACAGGGATCGCTCCATAACAGGAGCAAGATTACAGTGATGATGTAGCAATACAAATAGTTTTATGATGAGGGGAGGGTTTCACCACAACACAAGGAACTGTATTGAAGGGTCACAGCATTAGGAAGGTTGAGCACCACTGACCTAGATGGCCATACAATGAGTACGTTGCTGTGTCTATTCCTGACATGGAGAGTGGTTGTAGGACTCAGCAGAAACTGGCACCTGAGTTGAGCATACTGGTCACCCCTCTACATCTGTCTCACCTCACCACCTCTTCAGCAGTTTTAGGCCACCTTCATTTGCCATGCTTCATTCTCCGGGTCCCCTCAGCTGAACAGTGGTGCTCAGTGTCAGTTCAATTGTCATGATGTGCTCCTTGGAGTCCTGGTGGTGTCCTGACGACTTAGCCCTGGCAGTGGTTGGAAGGAAGTACTTCTAGTCATGTTACATTTTTCGAGTGGGTAATCCCTCGCTTCTTGGCTTTGCTAGAGGAAGAATTCACAGTGAAGCCTGGCTTGTGATCCAAGTGGGTTTTTATAAAGGAAGTTTCAGGTTGTCCAGTCTCAGGAGTCCATGCCGTTTCAGGAACGTGTGCCAAACCACGTGGAAGCTAAGGCTGAGGCTCACCACTGTACACGGGCAACCTGGTGGGACTGCGCACCAACTTGTGGTGCCCTGACGCCAGAGACAGCGGCACAGAGCAGGATAAACAGAATCTCTGACCTTCCAAGGGGGTCCAAGATCAGGTGAGAAGTGAGGCTGTGGGCTCTGAATAAGCCCGGAATGGGTACATGTGCTTCCCGAGTAGGGCTGGGCTGGGTGCTAAGGGTGCCCACTCAAGCGGTGTATGTAAACCTCTCCCCTCCAACTGCCTCTGCCAAGGAGAAGGGTAAAGAGACCAGTATTCCTGCTGATAGAGTATTTTACACCAGTGGCTTGGGAGGTGTGGTCAAAGGTGTTGGTTGACCCCAATAGCTGAATCAACTTCACCTGGGCCTATTGTGGGCCACACAGGTATAATGCCCATGTGGCTCGATGGTGGGGGAGGCAGTCTAAATTGGAGCATACCCAGTTCATGGGTCTTCCTGGTTGACAATTGCCCCATTATCCTTTCCCAATATCTTGTAGAGGGCCTGTGCAGAGACAACCCTGTACCTGTCTTATAATTTTTGTACTGCCGTGTGACTCAGAGATAACCTTTGGAGGACACCAAGACGGGTATGGAATGCACTGTGGCTATCTGCGAGCCCACTCAACAGCAGCCTTCTCTGGGGCCAAGGGTAACGTATGGCAGGCATCCCTTTTCTTTCCCCCCGGTGCGCCATCCTGCCCTGTCCCCCTGTGTTTCCTGCTTCTATGTAGGGCAGTGTCGGCGTCTCCGAAGGACCTTGCAGGCTTCCCCCAGCCTTGCTTCCTGGGATATGGTGGGGAATCCAGTCCTCAATGGCTTTTGACTTTTCGTTGGTCTGCTCTGTGTTCTAGCAAAACGACTGTGGGCGCACAAGTCAACCGAATTGGTCTCTGTGAGTTTCTGGTTCCCGTAGCTTGCCCTCTGCCAACTTAGCTGAACCCCGCGGCTGCCCGCTTACTTGCAGGGGAGCCCACAATGTGATTCTGCACTCCCCAACAAGGTGGCACCACTCCATATCCTCCACCCTCTTTTTTATGGGCCACTGAGCACTTGGCTTGTTGCTGACCTCTGCAAGATGATGCCTTGAGTTCCAACCACGTAGGAGCTGCCAAGTGTGCTAACCCTTCCCAGTTTCCCGGAGGTTGGCCAGGCTTTACCCACAGATTCTCTTCCCCACATCATCCCCTTTTTTCTCCTGGTTTTAGCGTAGAAGATGTGGGCCTAGTGCTAACGACACCTTTTCCAATCGTGACAACAAATGGGAAGTCCAGGATCAGGAGAAGAAGAATGTGAGACATGCAGGTATGGACACCATATCTAACCAATGCCAGTCCACTGCCTCCCAGGTCCCAGGACCCCTGCTGCACTTGGGCACACCATCCCACAGGTGTGTTGGCATTTGCGCCAAGGGGCAAAGTTTGCCCTACTGGAAACAGGCCTCCCCGAGGTCCATGCTACCATTGTAAACAAACTGGCCACTGGCATCGCTCTGCCCTATGGGGAAACTCAAGAGGAGAGCAATCTGCTAGCCAGTCTGTACCTGGTACCTGGACAAAGCAGCCCATCCAGATGGCCCCAGCACAAAAGATTGCTTTCCCTGGTCTGGAACCCTGGTTGTGCATGGATGTTGGAAGGTGGGCCAATACATTCTCTCTTAGTGCTGTCTATTCTGTCTTACCACCTCCCCCGGACCCTTGGCACCTTGCGCCTGCACCATCTTTGGACTGTCAGGAAATCCTGTAGCCAAACACTTTACAGAACCCTTAAGGTGCCTATGGACAAGCTCTATTTCACTCACAGCTTCCTAGTAGTCCCTGAATGTCCAGCCGCTCTCCCAGGCCAAGATGTACTGTCTAAACTACACAGCTACATCGTCATTAGGCCTCATCCTAGTTCCACTAAAGTATTCCAAATGTCCCTGACCTCAGCAGAGCTGCAAAGTCCCCCACAGGAATAGTGGGAAAGTGCCTTACACCCTGCCGTCAGGGACACGGGAGTCCCCGGCAGAGCTAAGGATGCAAACACTGGAACGTTTTTTCCTAAAAGGTCCCCAACAGCCTTTAGGCAAGTCAATGCTTTCACAGCACTCCTGTGTTTAAAGTAAACTGGCGCCCATGCCTGTCAGTCCTCAGATTGCTTTTCAAATCTTCCAGTGACACTAACACACACTTCCAGGGCACTGCTGACTCACAATGTTACCCCTGCCTTACCAAACTGTCCACCTGTTTGATTTCTTCCAGAAGCCATCAGGTTACCAATGTATCTAAGCCAAATGTGCCAATCCCAGGATCACCAGCTCTTGGATCACACCAACTTCGTCCATTATGGGCCCTAAGTGGGCTACCCTTCTCATCAGAAGGGTGTAGACCCCAAAGCCTCACTTTGTGCCCCTTTTGCCATCAGGAATCGGTCAGATGACTGGATGTCATCATCCAGTATCCCAATATTTTGGATCCATACTCCTGCAGTGGGGAAATGTGAGGTAGTCAGACAGCAACAGGGGGATTTTCCCTCCCATACCTGCACAGGCCTCCTACAGGAGGTTGGGAAAGGAAAACCAGGCAAGCATTAGCCACCCATGAAGACTTTAACTGGGCATGCTCCAATTCAGGCCCCCTGAGCCAGCTGAGTGTTACACCTGCATGGATTCCAATAGGCCCAGGTGGGCTTGATGTAGCTAATGGGGTCAACCAGTACCTTCAACCGTGCCTACCCAGCCAGAAGTTTAAAATACCTTGGCAGCAGGAAGGCTGGTTTCCTTTTTGTTTTGTTCCACCTGGACGGGCCCCTTCAGCGCCTGCTCCGGGCTTATGCGGCGCTCACAGCCTCTCTTTTCACTTTCTCTTGGACCCCACTCTTGGTCAGTGGCAGGTTGGAGCGAATTCTCTCTTGCCTCTTTTTACCCTGTGCCTGTGCCCGTTTGGGATGTTCCAAGGTCTCTGGCCTCAGTTCACCGTGTATGAGCATTCATTCCCACGAGGTTGCCTGGATTCTGTTTTGGGTCCCAGCTTGGACTCTGCGTGGTTTAGCACACTACCCTGAAATACCATGGACCCTTTTCAGACTGTAAAACCAGAAACTTCTCCCATCCTTTATGAAAACCCAATTGGATTACAAACCAGACTTTGGCGTGAATTCTTTCTCAAGGTATTACCCACTCGATACACTCGATACACCTAACAATAATAGATATGATTCTTTTTTATTTTATTTGTTTTTTAAGAAACGATTTTATTAGGTAACTCATACATCTCATCAAAATCCATACATATATCCAATGTGTCCAGCACATTTGCACCTTTGTTGCCCTCATCATTCTGAAAACATTTGCTCTCCACTTAAGCCCTTGGTATCAGCTCCCCATTTTCCCCCTCCCTCCCTGCTCCCCTCTCCCTCATGAACCCTTGATAATTTATAAAGTTTTAGTATTTTGTCATGCTTTGATTTAGGTGGGTGTTTTGTACTTTAGATCTTCAATTTTGTGTTGAGTATTTAAATTTTTTATCCCACTTCCTAATACCTTGTAACTATCCATGTCCTGTAACCCCTCCTGAGGTATAAAGTACTACCACACATGGCCAGAGAGTTCCTTAGAGGCAAGGCTGGCAAGATTTCATCTCACATGATTTCAACTTGCTGTCAAGGGAGACGAGTCCCAGGAGAAGATCATCAAGCTTGGTAAAGGGGAGGGGCCACACAAAAGAGGAGAGCCCTCATTGAGATGGAGTGACACGGTGCCTGCAACATTGGCCACAAACATGCGAACAATTCCTAGGATGTCCCAGGACTGTGCAGGGATTCCTTCTGTCTTTCCTAGGGTGGTTATGGGTTTGGGTCTACTTGATGCCATCTAACTAACCACCACAACCAAGAAGAATCCCTTCACATCTCTGTGACCAAGGTTCAGACAGGATGGAGGTTTTGTTACTCACCCCCAATCCTTTATGATTGATTGAATGGGAACTGAATGGAAAAGTAGCATGCTGACTCAGACAATCATACGGATTACTATGAAGGAATGGCAAATCCCAGAGGGATGACTTGCATTCAGCCAATGGCAATTTCAAGATCTATCTTGAACTCCCGTGCTCTCTCTGATGGGATGATATTGATGGGAGTACAAGAGAGTCTGGTCAATACAGTGAAGTGTCAAATTTGCTCATCTCCCGCCATGGAAGAAACATTAAGGATTCTAGGAACCACTTCAGACTGCAATTGATCACCATGTAGTCCGGAGGCATAGGTAATTATTGGCAATAGGAGTGAGAAATTTGGAATCAAAGAGGAAGGAAAAGCAGTTGGAAAATAGGATCTTGATGAGAGAAATCAGGATAGATTTTAAAAGGACGGTGGTATCTTCACCACACACGCTTTCCTTCAACAGCACAAATGGCAGTGGGACATGAGGACTTCTACGGATGTAATTTATGGAAATCAAATCGACTACATCAGTGGGAAGTGGTTTACAGCACAAAAGAGACCCCAATCCTAAACACGAGTTGAGGAGGATATTTACTCAATCTTTGAACATACAAAGACAACACAAAGCCACAGACACATGATCTGGATGAGTGGTGCCATGAACATGAAGTCATGGTAGGACCTAAGGAATCACAAGATGTTAGTAGAATAAGGCATTTTGATTATTTTTTGTTGGACATTGCACCTATCTAAACATATCATGGAGTTCAGCCTGTCAATCAGGTCGAAGTCTAAGACCACCCTTGGAGGTTGGCCTGGAATACATCTCTCTCGAGGCTGGTCCATACCTCTCTACCTTCACCTTCCTGCTTGCTGGCCATCCTAAGAGCTGCTGAAGCTCTGTGATGGTTCTACTGATGTTGGATCCATTGGATCCACTGACTCTTTACCCACTGGATGTGATCTGCATCATTGAATATGACTGCATGCAACTGATTATTATCACCCTAGCAGACCAGGATTGGACTGTGCTGTTTTCTCGATAGATAAGTACTTCTTGATATAAAACTCTTCCTTATACATGTGTCACTGGATTTGTTTCTTTAGTCAGCCCAGCCTAACATAGGCAGAGAACACTGGTAACTCTCAAATTCATGACTGATTGGCAGATCGTTAAGCACAATGAGAATGGGGAGTAAGGAAGCCAGAAGTCCGTGATTGAGACACACATTATGTCAGATACAGCTTACAAGTGGATCCTTCCGACCAAGACTGTTTGGGTACGATGGCAAGGTTATGATCCTGACTGTGCAACAAGACACTGGTCCTTCCTGGATTGCCTGGAGAGGGATGGAAGTACTCCTCTTTCCAATACACCCTGCTTCGGGGCAAGGTTAGCTACTTCATTCATTCAGGATCCCAAAGAATTTAATGAAGCTTAATCCATGTGATGTCTACTCTTGTGGTTTGTGGTTGTTGTGTGTTATCCATTCCCAACCACAAATTAAATGCTCAGATTTTAAGCACTAACATAAAAGAGATGTTGGAGAAACTCATTATTAGCAGTCAAAAATGAAGCTGAGATCAAAAAGCTATTGAAAATGACAGGAACTCATGAGAATCCCAAATTCAACCTTTGCTATATCCAACATGAATGTTAAGACCGTATCAAAAACAGATGCAATTAATTGAACACTAATGACAGAAAACTGGACCAGCTTTGGATGGCATTAAGAACATCCTGCATGAAGAAAGCAAAGTCTCATTCACAAGAGAGAAAAGAAAAATGATCCAGTTGGATGTCAATGAGACTCTGAATCCTGCCATTGGTAGAAATGTAGCTAAACCCAGTGGAAGAAATGAGAAAGGAAAAGAGCTGAACAGAATATTTCCATGGGCCACTTGAGAAGACCAAGTACGGTAGTATAGGGAAACATGCTGCCCAAGAGGGAAATCATCACAGTCATAGTAGTGAGGAGGATGGGAATTTCATTCTGTACTTGTGGTGGGGAAGAGAGGTGGGAATGGGCTGACACCCCGTGGAAGCTTTGTCTGACCTAGTCCTCCAGAAAAGTAGAGGCAGTGTCCTTCATATACAAATTGGTGTATGATTTCCTCCTTTCAATGGAGAAAGTAAAATATATGCCGACTCAAGAGGGGACTGTTTGGAGCCCTCAGGTCCAACTTGAATCAAGCTCTCCTTTACATGTCTTAGGCTATAGGGGAATTCCCTTCAGTGTACCCTCCATATCCTTCCCTATATTTCTGTTTCATGTATCTGTCTTTCCCAAGGAATTCTGCTCCTCCTGGCTTCCTGGACAACCAGGGAGATTCAGAACTACTGCTCTTCCCTTGTAAGTTCGTTGGGGGAGGGGGAGGTTTGGTGGTCAGAAAAAGTGGGTTTCTCAAGATGCCATTGGGTATATTCCATGGTTTAGGGTGAAAATGAGGAGCCTGGGTGGTGTAGGGTTACACATTGGTCCAAAGGAGAAAGACTGGGATTTGTACCCCCATGAGCAGATACAGACTCAGAAACCCACAGGTGCTTGCTATGAGTCTACATTGACGCCGGGGCAGTGAGTTTTCTTTTGAGCCAGGATGAAAGTAGGGTTGTCAAAAATCCCTTGGGGTGGAGGTGTTCACGGTGAAAAGACACAGCAGGTGAACTCCCTGAGAATTTATCAGCTGAAGGAACCGAAGAAGACCTTAAGCTGACAGAAATGCAGGGGAAGGTCCAGCCTTGAGTTACACAATGAAAAGTCTATGGACTTAATTTTGACAGATGTTGCTCCTTAAAGGAGCCTTTATGCCCTTCCCGACCCATAAAGGCCTTCTGACCAACAGAAGGACGCACTGCCCAGTCCTGTGCCATCCTCACAAGTCAACATAGGACCACAAGCTGGCAGAGAAGCGGTGGATGAAACATTGAGGGGCCATTGGAAGATGGAAGGAGCGGACAGAGTTGCTATATAAAAAGAACTAGACATTCACGCATTTCAAGAGTTAGCACATGAAAAAGGACAAAGCTTTTCCATCTGCCTGGGGATGGTCCTTTTAGTTTTGCAATATCCGTGTATTTGACCTACCTTGGAGAAGCCCGCATGTCTTTGCATCAACTTACCCTGGATCTAGAAACAGCATCTCAGCACCAGGTAGACATTGCAGGTGCCTAGAAACACTTTTATGCAGGTGACTCTCTTCATTGTAATCAGTTTTCCTATCTCTCTGCTGGCTTTTATCCCTAATAATCCTGAGTCCTGAGGCCACACCCCAGGTAAAGCCCCCTCCCAAGAATCTTACCAGAGCTATGAATCCTAACTATTCTCTATCCTAACTGCTACCTCTTTGGCGGTTCTCAACCTGTGGGTCGTGCCCCCCTTGAGGACTGAATGACCCTTTCACGGGGGTCGCCCAGTTCATAATAGTAGCAAAATTACAGTTATGAAGTAGCAATGAAAATAATGTTATGGGGGCTTGAGTGGAAAGCAAATGTTTTGAGATTGATGAGGGCAATGAATGTACAGATGTGCTTTACACAATCGATGTATGTATGGATTGTGATAAGAGTTGTATGAAGCCCCAATAAAATGATTTTTTGAAAAAAGTTTTACCCTGTCACCAAAAAAACTAAAAAATAATGTTATGGTCATTACAACATAAGGAACTGAATTAAAGGATCACAGCTTTAGGAAGGTTGAGAACCACTGCATTGTAAAAGCCCATTTTTGAAAGACCAGTGTTTCCGAAATCAGTGAGGTTTCGAGGGGTTGCATGAGCATTGGGCCACGTTTGCTATGATGAAGAAGGAGGTTGGAGGTGTGGTGTGAAGGATACATCTGATAGGACCAGTCTGACTGAAGACAGTTTCCCATGCACATGCCAAGACTAGAGATAGCAAGGCAGACAAGCCAACAGGCAGCGGCCATGCAGGCCCTCTTCAAGAAACAACAGCCAGGAGCAAGGTATATTTCTGAAAACCAAGGCCCCTGCCCTAGGCACATGCAGGCACTAGACAAAGTGGATGCCAAGACGCATGGAGATCTATAGGCACCCCTGATGTTGCAAAATGACAAGGACCACCCCCCCTTCTTCAAAGAGAGAACCCCACTGCCTACAACCTTACCTTACATTTCTGTTTCCTGCCACTGGCATTATGAGACAATGAACATCTCTTTTTAAAGCCAGGCACTCGTGGTATGTATTTCTCCTGTAGCAAGAATACAAAACTTAAGAATGTCTACTCATTCGTAAAGGTGATGCCCAGAGAACCTCCATTCATAAAGATGTTACCCAAAGAACCCTAACTCATCAAACTGATGCCCAGAGAACCCTAATTCATAAATACGATGCCCAGAGAGCCCTCAGTCATACATATAATACCCAGAGAAACACATTCATGAAGATGATGCCCACAGAATCCCATTTTAAAAGACGACGATCAGAGAGCCTCCAGTCATAAAGATGACATGCAGAGAAACACCATCCTTATAGTTGACATCTACAGAAACGCCATTCATGAAGCTGATGTTCCGCTCTTTGCCAGGTTGTGGTGGCAGGGGCGCTGTGGGCGTATCTGTAATGGCTGGACTGGGAGCAGTGGCCGGCCAGGCATGAGGCAAAGCCACATGGCAGCAATGGCAGCAGGAGACGCAGCAGTGATCGCAGCACCAGCAAGGTGGACTGGTGGACATGTGCCATTGCCAGTACCTGGGAAAGATGACGGACTTCAATGGCCAGTCCCCAGCTTGCCAGCATTTTTCATTGGAATACAAGTTGCACATTTATGGCAGTTCTGAGAGTGAGGGCAGACTTTGGCCCAGTTCAGCGCACAATTTTTGCTGAGAAGCTTGAGGGTTCCATGTGCCTTGAAGATTCTGGACATGGAGACTAGCCACAGAAATAGTTTTGTTTTGTTTTTTTGGTCGATTGCAAGCATTTTTCTTTTAATGACTCCAGTAAAATTAAACTTTGGGTAAACAAAAGTGGAAAGCAACCTTTATTAATTTATTTGCAAGCTACACTTTTAACTTGTCTCACTAGTGCCTAGATGTAGTAAGAACTGCTTTCATTTTGTATATAGTTAGATTTTTTTTTGGAGTCCGAAGATATCCATCTCTGGAAAACTGAAAACCTGGAAGGGAGTGGATGCGGCCTAATCCCTACACTTGTAACCACAGGGCTTGGAAGATCAGCTCCAGTGTTAGAGAAAGGTTACCACCATTCCAAGATAGAGGTAATGCCAAAAACACATTCTCCAGATGGCGAGATGTCCCCTCAATAGCCCTCCATAAAAAAGATGTCTCCTACAGATGCCTGGCTGCTCGTCCTGTGGTTGAATACCTATTTTTAAAAGCAATGAGATTATTGTACCCTTCCTGCTCAAGGAGCTTGTCTTTCCCACTCAAGGAGTAGTCGTCTCTCTTGGATGCCTTTTGATACTTATCACAGGGTGTTCCCCTGGCGAGCTCAGGGGACAGCCAAGGTTAAGCCACTGACCATGCTATTGTGTATGTACCTGCTGGAGGCTTGCCTGCCTCACTACTATATATACTCTCTGTAAAATAAACTCGCTCTCTCTTATTCCAACATTGGAGATGAGCCCAGTGCCTCACTTGTCTGTCTGCTTTCTTTACCTCAATTGCACATGCCACTCCTAAGGAATCGTTCGACTGTGAGGTTGAATCCCACATCCATCTACAATCATTGAAGCCCAAGTTTCATTTGGATTCGAGGGGGTTCAAAATACTTCAGCATATCTTGAAGAGAGAAGGTTCTTAATGATCAAACAACTTGAACAAGAAAAACACTGACAAATAATGGGCATTCTAGTGGTCTTTTAAATGTTTTCTGCTGTGAGACATTTCAAGATTTATTGATTCCCACCCCACCCCCATCTCCCATGCCACACCTTTTTTAATGTATAAGAAATAGCTTTATATAAAAATCATTATATATTCCCCAATAAATTGTTTAAAAAATCATTATATATTAAGAAAATATCACAGCCTAATCCAGATTAAGTCCATAAGTCTGAAACTAGCCTGTAAGTGCCCTAATAGTCCATAAATTCCCCTTCAGACTCATGCAGAATATACAATGATGCCCAATGCAGGAAGATCTCAAGCCAATGGGTGAAAAGTCTTGCAGATCCGAAAGTGTCGGTGGAAGCATCTTAGCACTGGCACAGGTCTCCATGTGGCTCCTCCAGCTCGCCAAGGGTGGCTCTTCACCACTTGTCAACAGGAATACCAAGGCTGAGAAAGAGTGTGGCTTACCTCCAGGGAGAAAGAGAGGAAGCCCCAGAATCCTCATGATAAAGCCATACCCACAAGTAAGCATCATCAGGCTGTGACCTGATTGACAGGCTATACTCCACCTCTATACTTATTGATCAAGTTGACAAGAAATTTTGTAACTACCACACCATGGTACTTGCAATATTCTTTACCAATAACATAATTCAAATACATCAATTATTACCTGGTCTTCTTTATTCAATGTCCAATTTTCTTTTCTGTTTTAAATACTTTTATTGGGGGCTCTTATATCTCTTATCACAATCCACACATTCCTTCAATGCGTCATGCACATTTACACATATGCCACCATCATTTTCAAAGCATCCTCTTCCCACGTGAGCCCCTGATATTAACTCCCCATTTCTTCCCCCTCCCTCCCCCACCCACCCTCCCTCACGAACCCTTGATATGTTATAGATTATTTCCCCCATAATGTACATCGTCCTCCATCACCCACATTTCCATGATTAGTCCCCCTGGGAGGGAGTTCTAGATTGATCCTTGTGATTGATTCCTTTCTCCCCACCACCCTCCCCTAATCCTTCTGGTATCTCTACTCTCCTTGTTGGCCCTGGGGGGATTATCTATCCTGGATTCCCTGTGTTGCGGGCTCTTATCTGTAGCAGTATGCATGCTCTGCTCTAATCCAATTTGTAAGGTAGAATTGAGGTCATGATAGTGGGGTGAAGGAAGCACCAAAGAGCTAGAGGAAAGTTGTGTGTTTCATCCATGCTATACTGCACCCTGACTGGCTCATCTCTTCCCTGTGGCCCCTCTGTGAGAGGATGTCCAATTGTCTAGAGATGGGCTTTGGGTCTCTATCCATGCCCCGTCCCCCCCCCCCCAGCCAATTCACATTGGTATGGTTTTATTCTGAGTCTTGGATGCCTGATACCTGATCCCATCGACATTTCATGATCACACAGGCTAGTGTGCTTCTTCCTTGTGGGCTTTGTTGCTTCTGAGCTAGATGGCCGCTTGTTTGTCTTCAAGCTTTTAAGACCCCAGACGCTATATCTTTTGATAGCCTGGCACTATCAGCTTTCTTCACCGCTTTTGCTTAAGCACCTGTTTTATCTTCAGTGATCGTGTCTGGAAGGTGAGCATCACAGAATGTCGGATATTTAGAACAAGGTGTCCTTGCATTAAGGGAGTACTTGAGTTGAGATCCAATGTCCATCTGCAACCTTAATTCTTAACATACAAATATGAGTACATAATTCTATTCCCCACTCATTATGTATATATTTACATATGTAATTGCCTATATTTAGGCCTCTGTAAATGTCCTTTGCCTCCTGGTTCTTTCCTCTATTTCCTTTTTACTTTCCTCTGGTCTGACGATCATGTTCAGTCTTCATTTGGGTTTAGTAATTCCTTGCTACTACATTGCCCTTGATTGAGCCCCACTAAGCATCATGGCACACTCTTACACATACCCATGCTTGCACACACATGCTCACTTTTAATTTGCCATAATTTAATGTCCAGACCCTGTGGATCTCTCCTATGAGAACATGCGGTTTCAGATAACTCACAATGCTACTGTGATAGCTATTTTTGTGCTAACACAGCACCCGTAAGAAGATATGGGTGAAGTCTTGCCCATCAATCAGGTCACAGCCTGATAGTGCCTCAAAGTGGGCTTTGCATTATCATAAGGAGAATATCGGGAACTTCTTCTCTCTCTCAGCTTCATCTTCGTTTTCATGGACCACGTGAAGATCTGTGGAGACCTGTGATATGGCCACTGCCATTGGATCCACACAACTCTACACCCACCAGCATGTGCTCTTCCTGCACTCTGCATCATTGCATGAGGCTTTGGAAGTCTGAAGAAGGACTTATGGAGTAGTATCAGACTTGTGTATTTGAGTTGGACTGTGCTGGGATGTTTTCCTAATACACAATTACTTCTTGATATAAAGCTTTCTCTTACACATATATGAGTGTCACGGGATTTGTTTCTCTAGTCAACCCAGCATAACACAGCTCTCCTCAACAAGTTCACAGGTCAACTTAAGAAGTATGGCTTGATAACTTTGGTTCGAGTTTGTGATGCTACATATGATAAAGCACCAGTTGAAAATGAAGGAATCTATGTTCTAGATTGACCATTTGATGATGGAGCTCCACCTCCTAATCAGATAGTAATCAGATGATTTTATAAGCCTCTTAAAAACCAAATGTCATGAGGATCCGGGTTGCTGTGCTGCAGGATTAGGAAGGGCACCTGTGCTGGTTGCACTTGGTCTGATGGAATGTGGAATAAAGTCTGAAGATGCAGTTCCGTTTATAAGACAAAAAAGAAGAGGCACATTCAATTCCAAACAGCTGCTGTACCTGGAGAAACACTGTCCGAAGCTACAATTGTGCTTCAGAGACACCAGTGGGCATTGTTGTTTTCAGTAGAGAGATGGCAACAAAGGCTGGAGTGATTGTGGCACTTAGATACCTGGAAATGTGAATCTGGAATCTTAATGGTGTCATCAAAGTCAGGATGGAGTCAGTAGCCTTCAAACACTCCTAATGATTGGATCACAACCCAAAATGAAATCTGACATGAGTAAAATGTATAAGAAAGGAAAAAGGGGCTGATTCAGTGAAGGGTGATTTTGTTAGTGTTGGAGTTTGAATTCCTGCCAGGATTGAATTATTTAAAAAAATCATTAAATAAAACCTTTACAAAGGAAAACCAGCAAAATATTAACCTGTACAGAACCATCTGTTGGGGAGCACATGCTTCCATTGTGCTTGTCACAGAGCTCTCCCTGCATTTTGGCATCTGACTTTTCTTTCTTTTCTCGCTGCCTGATACTAATTGTCATTGGAAAAGGGAAAGTCCTCATTGCTATAGATGTGCATGTGGTCTGGCAGCCTCATGGTCACTTAGGCTCTTCTAGAAAACACACACATGAAAGAGAGAGAGAGAGAGAGAGAGAGAGAGAGAGAGAGAGAGAGAGAGAGAGAGAGAGAGAGAGAGAGAGAGAGAAAGGAAGGAAGGAGGGAAGGAAGGAGCAGGAATGGGGTTAGGGTAGGGAGAAAAAGAAGCAGTGGCTTACATATTTTATGATCTAGTGGTTTTTAGTCTTTACTGATAATGAGGGTATTTGTGTTAGTTTCTTTTTCAGAAAACTGTCCAACATTAGTCAAAGTAGCCGAGAGCCGCTTGGTTTGGCGTTTAGTAAATTAGTGAGGAAGTGGCACTTTAAGAGAGGAGCCTGCAGAGGATGTGCACTGGTGCAGATAGGAACCAGTAACACAAGGAATACAGGATAGATGATCCCTCAGGACCAGTGGTGAGAGTAGCGATACTGGAGGGTGGAGGGAAGGTGGGGTAGAAAGGGGGAACCGATTATAAGGAGCTACATATAACCTCCTCCCTGGGGAACAGACAACAGGAAAGTGGGTGAAGGAAGACATAGGACAGTGCAAGATATGACAAAATAATAATTTCTAAATAATCAAGGCTTCATGAAGAAAGGGGAGAGGGGAAGGAGGGGGGAAATGAGCAGTTTCCAAGGATTCAAGTAGACAGCAAATCTTTTAAGAATGATGAGGGCAACAAATGTACAAATGTGCTTGACATACAATGGATGGATGTATGGAATGTGATAAGAGTTGAACGAGCCCCCAATAAAATTATTTTTTTAAAAAGAGAGAGCGAGGTGTCTGTCGCCTCAGGAACTTAGCTGAGAGTGGAATTCTTTCCTTTTCCAACCAATGAAGTTAAGTAGGTGTCTCAGCAACATTTGCTGTCTGAAGGCATTGCTAACAGAGTGCTTGGGTAGAGCCTGCGCATCGTCTACACCTCATAGAACTAACTGTGGCTAGCATTTTTCGGGTCTTCTGGCTAACGACATTTCCAGAAACTACTGGCGATTCGAAATGTTGATTTCAGATTTAGTTATACTCAGAATTTTCAGAAACAGTCAAAGGAATAGGAGCGAAGACTCAATGTTTTGGATGTGAGAAATGCCTGTGACAGGTCTTTTAACTACTGCCCTTCATATGTACAGTTCAGTTTCACCATTGGTTGCCTTGTTATTTTCTTACTAAAAATCACTGGTTCAAAACCAACAATGCCTAGTGAGTACATGTCCACAAGCCAGACAGTGTAGAAGAGAAATGGAGAGCGACCCACCGAGTAGCCAAGAGGAAACTGTATCGCTTGTGCGGCAGGGTGGTCGTGTTTCTGCAGATCCTTTGCTGGTTCAATGGGCTCCTCTGGATAAGCAGTGATTCTGTCCTTTTGCTTGGGCAGTTGTGGCCGGGTGCAATGACAATGCAACTTGAGGGGCACCATCAAGAGCTCTTACACTCTTTCACCTAAATAGTGCTGTTCTGCTTCAAAGGCTCTGAATACAGGCTTGGGGGTGTCTTGTCCTGCTGGAATGTGCTATGCAGAGCCATAAACTTCCATTGTCTTCGGATCAGCTAGGCCAGTAGGAATGGACCGGGACGTGTCTCACCCTGTTGTGTCAGATGTTGGCAGGCGATGTGAACTGCCTAGTTCTGATTGCCGGAGTTGTTTTGATGTGTAACTAAATGCAAACATGTAGATTTTCTTCTCACAAAACAAAACACAGCTTTTTGAAATTGTTTCTAGCCTTTTAAAGTGAAAAATAATGGTATGCTCCACTAATGCTTTTATTTTCAGACATGATGGTAAACTCCGTGAACACAAGTTAAAGATCAAAACAACCTAACCTCTAAGCTGATTAATACCATACAGCAAATGATTTCCCAGTGACAGGCCCTGAGTTTTGTGGTTGTTGGGGAGTGGGTGGTGGGAAGAGTGCAGCGTCCAGCCAGTATCAGTGCCTGCCTGAGTCAGGAAAATCGCAATCCTGGTTCTGTGTGAGGAGACAGGTGTTAGAAGGCTACGTGAAATATCAGCCCTCACTTTGTTGAAATTTCAGACTAATGTTAATTGTTCTTAGAACTGGATTTTGTTTTACCCTCAAAATGAAAACTTTTTTTTCATCTTTCTGGCTTTTGTGAAGTGTTGCTAGTTGTCGCCAGTTTGATATGGTGAGAGAGATATCAGACTGATAAGGGGGCGTGAAGCCTGATCTCAATCCAAACCCCTGATTCCATTTAAAGAATAAGAAAACATAGTTTAGATACTCAAAAAAGGAAAAGTAGACATTCAGAGAACCCCATCCTTAAAGAGGATGACCAGAGACTCCATAGTAAATTGTACACACCAGGGGTCGCTAGGTGCAGAGCCCACAGCCCAGGGTGGGTGCATTTCTCCAACCACTGGTGGAGACATGGAGGTCCCTTTGGCACCTGTATAAGCAGCCGGCTCCTCTCTGGCTACACTATGAGCTCCACCTCTGGGGACAACCTGGGCTTTTTTTCCTGGAAGCTGCTTGTCCACCATCGGGTAAGCCAGGCTGTGAGGACCACCAGATGGCTGACTCTCTTCTTGGCTTGAAACAGGCAATGTCCTGTGGGGGGTCCCTTCCAACCCCAGAATGTTCTTCCCTGAGTACTCCAAGGTACTGCAGTGTCTGCCTTTTTGCAAGCAAAGCAACTCCACAGGCCTCTGACATCCAGTCTCATGGCAAGGCAATGCTCCTGGCACTGGTGGCGTCTCTCTATGCAGCCTGTGCACCTGTGGTTAGCTCAGTGTCTGTCTCCTGGATCCCTTGGCTGACTGGAGCACCATGTTGGAGCCAACCAACCAACTAAACTCACTGCCCTGGAGTCGATCCCGGCTCCCAACCACCCTGCAGGACAGAGTGGAACTAGCTATGTGGGTTTCCAAGGCTGCGGATCTTCACAGGGGCTGAAAGCCCCGTCTGTCTATGGATGAGGAGCTGCTGGAGAGCAGCCCATGTGTGAGGTCCCAGTGCCTGGCCTGTAGCCAGAAGGCCTCATGCACCCCTCCTCTCTCCCTCCCTTGTGTGTCAGTAGATGATCAGAGTTCTTATGAACAAGCTCCAGTCCCTGACTCAAGCAGGTGGCCTGGGGCCACTGGCCAGCTCAGGGAGGGCTGGAGTACCAAGAAGACGAGAGTGGCAGCCCACAGCAGGCCACAGAACCAGTCCCATATGTCCACCCCCACCCTCATACTGGATCCTGACAGACCAGGCCAATTCCACCCCCTCCTGAAGCTCATATCTGCAGCCCGGCCTTGAACACATCAACTTGGGACAGGGATCTGGTTGCCTAGGGCAAGTCATGGGCATGTGCTCTAGCGGCCAGGGCAAGCAAGGAGATGGGTGCTCAGCTAGAGGGAGAGGCTGTGAGTGGTTAGTGTTGGGTGCTGTCAAGTTTGTCTGGGAACAAGTGGAGCCAGTGTGTTCTTAGAAGTGAAGACAACGAGAGGAGACCTTATCTCACGTCCTGGCACATGGTGCCTTGAGAAGAACATCATGCTTGGTAAGAAAGAGGGTCGGCCCAAAGAAGACACGTCAATGTGTGGGCTTGCTGTGAGCACCACGGTGGAATAATACAGATGCAGGTGAGGCTCAGAGCATAAAAGCAGCAGCCAGGTCCCCAGGCCTCTGCAGTTGGTGCTGTTGTTTATCATGGTACCACATGACTGTGGCTGTGAACAGAATGTGTGCGGTTCAAGCCCTCCCTGGGCTCTCTGCTCCCTGAAGATCACTGCTTAGGGGACCCCACGGGGAAGCTCCACTCAGTTAGGGGGCGAATCAGCCCTCCACGACCACAGCAACATCATGCCCCCACCAGAGACACACAGCTGCTGACACACAGTCATCTTCTGCCACAAAAACACCCATGGTGACCCAGTGGGGCATAAGGGGCACGGGGGCGGGGTCTCCCTCAGAGCAAGCACTAGGGGTGTGGTACAGACAGGACCCAAGTTGGACTCAGGACTTTGCTTTATTTTGTCTGCGACTGCCCAGGGGCTGGGGGCAGGCCTCGAGCTGACAGCTCAACCATGACAAACCGGCGGCGAGGCGAAGGCTAGTAGAGTGCTGGGCCCTGGGTGGCTGGTTTCTCCTTTCAGGGGTGGCATACTAGGGTGTAGTTCTGGCGGGGTGACAAATGGCCGCACAGCCAGAAGAATCTGGGGATGGACGCTCCAAACCCCTTCACAGGTCCCCATGTACTCCTGGAGCAGGCTCAGCCTCAAGCCTATGGGGGTGCCCGCTGGATGTACAGGTCTCCATCATGCTCACCTCAGAACCTGGGGAAGGAGGGGGTGATCAGACAGCATCTGCAGGCAGCTCTCCTTCAGAGCAAAGGCCCCTTTTCAACAACAAAAACAGCAACTATACACGTGGACTTCTCCAGATGGAACACACAGGCATCCAGTTGACTGCATCCGTGGGAAGCTCAATAGCAGCAACTGAACCCAGCCCATCAATCGCTCATCTGTAAGTTCAGATCAAAGCTGAAGAAATTAAAACAAGTCCCGGAGAGCCGAAATGCCTCTTTGAGTCTATGCCACCTGAATGCAGAGAACTCTCCAAGAATGCTGTGGGTGCACTGAACATTGGCGAGAAAAGCACATGCTTTCTCCACCGTGAATCTGCTTCTGGGGACCCCTTCCTCTCTCCCAGGCTGGGCTCTATCACCACCTCTCTCTCTCTCTCTCTCTCTCTCTCTCACTCACTCACTCAATCTGGAACCACTACCCTCCCAACTCGGCCTCCATCACTACACCCCTATCTCTGATTCACTGGCCTTCCTGGCCCTGTGAGTGGTGGCCTTTCAAAACAACCTGTTTCTCAAGCACTGCCTCAGCCGTAAGCATCAAGGGCTGGCAGCAGGGAAGTCGCTGTGCAGCATGTGCTGGAAAGGGACTCCGCTTGTGTCTGAGAAGTGACTACACTGGGCCAAGACCTAGCTTCATGCAGGTCTGTGCAGATATGATGGGGGCGATGGAGGGGTGGGCTTGCCAATGGCATACACATAAGAAGAGTACCAGCATTTCGTGGGCACACCCACCACTTCCGTGAGTTGATCCACACAGAGTAATGCCTGGCATCCAAGTGGAACATCTCCTGGATCCCAGGTGGTGTAGTGGTCACACATTGGGCTATAATCCTCAGGGGTGGCATATCTAAACTGCCAGTAATTCCACAGCAGAAAGGTGGGTTTTTCTACTCCCATAAAGAGTCAGAGTCTCAATGACTTCTGGGAAAATGGCAACCGAGTAATACACACCAGAGGGACTCCACAGAAATCAATCCAGGAGAGTTGCTTAGAGGGAAATTCAACACTGCTGGATTGCATGAGGATCATCATAAAGATAAGTAGGAGCATCATAAAGATAAGTAGACACAGAGCCACAAGGTTTTGAGGAACTGGGGGCTTTTGTCTTACCACAGTGGAGGCCAGCTAGGGCTTAACCTTAGCCCCACCACTGTCGCGGATGGAGCTGGGACCATTTGGAGACCACGCAGGGGCTTTAACTCAACACAGTCACAGCTTTTTGCCACCACCTCAGGGCAGGGACTAAAACCTTGTAGCTCCACGGGCAGGGATCGGGCTCAACTACATTGTTACCTTTGTTTCCCTCTCTTTTATCTATCCCCGCACAGGCTCAGCGGGCTTACTTTTTAATTTTTCCCCCTGCTCTTTATCTCTTTCCTGTTCTCTCACACTCCACTGCTGACCTCCAGACCACTCCCTTTAGCCTAGGGCATTTATGCCTGCCCCCCACCCAGTTAAGTGAGTTCCACCCTGTCCAGCTAGCCCAAGGCCCTGCCGACCTCCACCAAGGGATACTCCACCAGCTTCTTTCAGGGGACAGCCTGCTTGTGTGGATGGGGGAGCTCCTAGTTTTCCTCTGTTGTCCCACGTGACTGAAGGAACTTCCTCCCACCTACTTTAGTGCCTCACAAGACCTAAGACAGCTTGGCCAACACTCGTCAACATTCCAAGCTGCTGTAGGAACCTCTGCCCAACCTCCGAACCACCAAAGCAAGCAACCCACCAGCCTTCTGGGACACTCCTCTGAGAGGGAAGCCACAGGAGGATAGAGTGGTAGGTTAATCCCATAGTAAAATTAGCTGTAGGCAGTTCAAAGAAGCATTCCTACAAGTCTCCCAGAGAGAGCCATCCATGCTCTTCGACTCCGTGGAAAATGGCACCTGGCTCCTCTAAAAAAAAGCAATGCAAAGAGCCATCAGCTCCAAAGAACTCAACGAAAAAACAGGAGAAGCAAAAGGCAATGGCAGAAGATGTATGGAACATAACAACATGCATAGAAGAAGCAGACATTGAGCTGCCACAGAAAGAAATTTTCAGAATGCTGCTTGGAGTCATACAGGACACGAGTGAAACAATACAGAAAAAGGATGAAATTATATTGGAGATAAAGTCCATACACCAAAGGGAAGTACAAGAGCTTAGGGAGAAAATAACAAAAACCAGTAGCAGACACACGGACTTCGAGAATCCACTAGAGGAAGCAGAGAACCGCACCAGTGACTTAGAGGACAGCCAAGCAGACTTTAACAAACACGAACAAAAATCTAGTAAGATCATCAGAGAAGTTGAAGAAAACCTAAGAGCTATGTCTGATGCTATGAATAGGAACAACATTAGAATTATTGGCTTACCGGAGGAAGACACAACAAAGAAGTCAACTGCCACAATAATAAGAGAATTCCTGGAGGAAAACTTCCCCATCTTAATGAATGAAAACCAGACAACCATTCAGAGGGCTCAAAGAAGACCAGCTAGACTGAATCCCAAGAACAAGTCACCAAGACACATAATAAACTACCCAACTTTGTGGAAAAGGAGAAAATGATGAGAGCAGCTAGGGAAAAACAAGCAATCACATATAAAGGTTCCCAAATAAGGATATGCTCAGACCTATCAGCAGAAACTATGAAGAAGAGGAGAGAGTGGAGTAACATATTCCGAAAATTGAAGGAAAACAACGGAAACCCAAAAATACTCTACCAAGCCAAATTATCGATCCACATAGATGGAGAAGTAAGAGTCTTCCCAGACAGAAAAAAATGCAAAGAATACGTTAGAAGAAACCCAGCCCTACAAAATATCCTTGCCAACCCAGTATGGGCAGAAGAACAACACTCACCAAGCAAAATAAGAGACCACAACATAGAACAACCTTACCCAGAGGGCAACAAAGAGAACACAGATCCCAAGATTGCATTTCTTTATGGATGGAAAGAAGTAAAGAATGATACACAAACACACACACACACAAACACTCACATGCACAACACACTAATAAGAAAGGAAGGTAGGAAAACACCCAACACAAAAGGAATAAGATGACATCACAGATGGAGTTAATTACTGTGAATATCAGTGGCATGAACTCAGGCATTAAAACACTGAGGCTAGCAAACTGGCTTAGAAAACACAACCCATCAATCTGCTGCCTACTGGAGACACATCTAAAGGATATAGACAAAAATAGGCTGAGAATCAGACTGGAGAAAGGCATACCAAGCAAACAGCAATTAAAAAAAAAAAAGCAGGGGTTGCAATCCTAATCTCGAATAAAATTGACCTCAAAGTGCAAATCATAAAAAGAGATAAGGAGGTACACTATATAATACTCAAGGGAATGGTAGACAAAGAACCACTAAGCATTTTAAACATATATTCCCCGAATAAGAGATCCGCTGAAAACATAAACCAAACACTCCAAAAGATGAAAAAAGAAATCACAGCCTCAGCAATTATAGTGGGTGACTTCAATACACCACCATCTGAGAAAGATAGATCACAGGGAAAGAAACTCAACAAAAAGGCTAGAGATCTAACACTACAATTAGACAATTTGACCTGATAAATATTTATAGAATTTTCATCCAAATACAAAAATATTCACGTTCTTTTCTAGCTCACATGGTAAATATTCGAAGACAGACCACATGCTGGTGCATAAGGTGAATCTACATATTTAAGCACATTGATATCATACAGACCTCTCTCTCTAACCACTGTACCATAAGGTAGGAAATCAATAAAAGGAAGACATTGAAAACAAAAGCAAACAATTAGAGGATGAATAACTCTCTATTTCAAAAGGAGTGCTTACTGGCACAGATCAGAGATTAAATTAGGGAATTTCTAGAAATCAATGAGAATGAGAAATCCAAAACTTATGGGACACAGCAAAGCCAGTTATCAAAGGAAGTTTCATAGCAATACATACACAATGGAGAAAGGAAGAGAGACTCATGATTGATATGCTGGCACAAAATTTACAACAACTAGAGCAGAGTCTGCAGGACAATCCTACTAATAGCAACATAAAAGAAATGATAAAAATCAGGGCTGAGATTCAGGTTAGGGAAAATAAGAAAACTATGGAAAAAGTAATGCTGCTAAAAGTTGGTTCTTTGAAAGAATAAATAGAAGAGACCGACCGCTGGCAAACCTAACCAAAGAAAGGAGGGAACAAATTTCAATAGAAAGAAAGAGGGATGAAAGAGGGGACGTGACAACAGACCTTAATGAAATCAAAAGGATAATTACACCGTACTATGAAGAATTGTACTCCAATGAATTTAACGACTTGGAAGACATGCACAAATTCTTGGAAAAACAATCCCTTCCTAGACTGTCCCCAAAGGATGGCAAGAATCTCAACAGACCCATAGCAATAGAATAAATAGACAAGGTTATCAAGGGACTACCAACAAAAAATCCCCTGGACCAAATGCTTCACTGGAGAATTCTACCAAGCTTTTAGGGAAGAACTAACTGCAATCCTACAAAAACTCTTCCAGAACATAGAAAAAGATAGCAAACTCCTGAAATCCTTCCATGAAGCTAGTATAACTCTGATACCAAAAGTGGGCAGGATCCCACAAGAATCTAGAACTACAGACCAATATCTCTAATGAACATTGATGCAAAAATCCTTAACAAAATATTGGCCAATAGAATACAAAATTATATAAAACAAATAATTCAACATGACCAAATGGGACTCATAACAGGGATGCAGGGATGGTTCAACATACGAAAGACCATTAGTATCATTTGCCACATTGACATGAAAAACTATAAGAACCACATGATAACATAGAGAGATGCAGAAAAATCACATGACAACATCCAACAGCAATTCCTGTGTCAGACACTTGAGAAGATAGAAATGGAAGGAAAAGTTCTCAAGACAATATGAAAAACCAACAGCCAACGTGGTAGTCAATAGAGAAAAGACTAACACAATCCCACTGAAAAAGAGGACCAGACAAGGATGTCCCTTGTCCCCACTCTTATTTAATATCGTGCTGGAGGTTTTAGCTAACAGCATAAGGCAAAGAAAAGACATCAAAGGTATTAGTTTGGGGAAGGACGAGGTGAAACTATCGTTATTTGCAGATATGATTTTATATATGGAAAATCACAAAAGTTCCACAAGGGGAGTACTAGAAGCAATAGAGGAGTATGGCAGAGTGGCAGGATACAAGATCAACAAAAAGAAGTCCATTGAACTGGTATACACATAGGATGAGACCACAGACGAGGAGATAAAAAAGGTGGTACCCTTCACAATAGCCAAACACAAATTGAAATATCTAGGGATACACCTGACTAAAAGAGAAAAATTCTATATGAGGAAAATTACAGAACACTGTTATAAGAAACCAAGTGTGACCTCAACAAATGGAAGAATATCCCATGTTCCTAGATTGGATGACTCAATATAGTAAAGATGTCAGTCTGCCAAAGGCACTATATAAGTTTAATGAAATCCTGATACAATTACCCTTGTCTTTCTTCAAAGAAACAGAAAAACTGATTACCAACTTCATATGGAGAGGGAAGAAGCCCAGAATTAGCAGAGAACTCCTCAAGAAGAAGGACACAGTGGGAGGGCTTGCTTTACCTGACTTTAGCACATACTATACAGCCACAGTTCTCAAAACTGCATGGTATGGGTACAATGACAGATATTCAGATCAATGGAAAAGAACTGAAAACCCAGAAATAAAGGCATCAGCATACAGACAGCTGATCTTTGATAAGGGCCCCAAAAATATCAAATGGGAAGCAGATGCCTTCTTTAACAAGTGCTGCTGGAAAAAAAATGGATATTTACCTGCAGCAAAAAAGAAGCAAGACCCTTATCTCAACCCATGCACAAGAATAAACGCAAGGTGGATCACAGACCTTGAAGTTATACCCCAAACTATTAGGTCCACCAATGAGGGAATTGGGACCAACTTGAGAACTTTGGCACAGGGAATACATAGGCTATCGGAAATAGGGAAGGACACAACACAGAGGAGGCACAAATTGACAAATGGGATAGACTGAAGATAAAACACCTGTGTACATCGAAAGAATTAACCAAGAGAGTAATAAGAGAGTCCATGGACTGGGAAAACATGTTTAGCAATGACACATCAGACAAAGGCCTTATTACTAAAATCTACAACACTCTGCTAGCTTTCAAAAAGAAAAAAACGAATTGCCCATTTGAGAGGTGGGCAAAGGACTTGAACAGATGTTTCACAGGGGCAGAAGTCCGAATGGCCAACAAACATATGAGAAAATGTCCCCGATCTTTAGCCATAAGAGAAATGCAAATTAAAACAACAATGAGGTACCACCTAACACCCTCAAAGGTAGCCCAATTCAAAAACTCAGAAAGCAACAAGTGTTGGGGGGCTGTGGGGAGACAGGAACTCTCATCCACTGCTGGTGTACTTGTAAGTATGTACGGCCACGATGGAAATTGATCTGGCGATATCTAAAACAGATGGAAATCGAGTACCATACGACCCAGCAATCCCCCTACTGGGCATATACCCAGAAGAGGTAAGAAACAAACCAAGGCCATACATCTGTGCTGCAATGTTCATTGAGGCACAGTTCACAATTGCAAGGAGTTGGAAACAACCCAAATTTCCATCAACTGACGAATGGATTAAAACAACTCTAGTATATACATACAATAGAGTACTACGCATTGCTAAAAAGCAGTGATGAACGCATGAAGCACATCGCTGCATGGGAAGAACTGGAGGAAATCATGCTAAGCGAAGTAAGCCAAGCACAAAAGGACAAGTACAACATGAGTCCACTGAGTTAAGCTTTAAAAAATGCACCAAAAAAAGCAAAAGGGATATTAGGAAAAAGCTACTGTATACGAACATTCTTGGGGTGAGGACCAGGTGGTGTGGCAGGGACCAGACCAAATCCAGGGATGGGATACATTTGGTAGCCAACTTAAAAGGAGGTGGGGAAAGGGGGGGAAAAGAAAGAAAGAAATGGATAGCGGGGGCACAGGGCACTAACTCACCCAAGAGGAGGGTATTGTTAATATCTCCATAGGTAAAGAGGGACCAGACTTCAACCCAGTGCTCCAAGATGTGAATGCAACATGTCGGCATGGAATAGGGAACCAGTGGAGAGGCCGGCTCCAATCCCAATTACATAGACACCTGCCCCTCCCCCCAGAAGAATTTATCTCAGAGGACAGCACTGAATCTGCAGCTCCCAGAGAGGGGCATATCTGATCTGAACACACGGGAGCAGATGAAGATGGAGGAGGAGAGAGTGGAGCACATCCTGGCACACCAGGCCTTGAGGATGATGTTCCTGATTAGAGCAGCCAGTCAACAGAGAGAACCACATGGCCGGCCCCACTATGAGACATGACGTCCCTACAGGGGACAACACTGTAGACACAGTGGAATTGCGCCCGATCCGATCCCACCACATCGAGGCAAAACACTAAAGGGGTGCAACAGAACAGCAAGGGACCAAAGCGGCGAGGTCCCCCAGGGAATGCCAAAGGTGGACTTTGGGGCCAGGGCTTGGTGACCCAACAGACTGTACTGGCAAACACTCCTAAAGGCCAACAAACGGTCCTTGAACTAACTGCAAGCTTTTCTTTCTTGTTGCTGTGTTTTGGTGTTTTTTGTCATTGGTTTGTTGTTGTTGTATTGCATATTGTTGCTTGGTTTTGCTCTGTCTTGTTTTAGTGCATGTTATTATCTCCGCAGGTCTGTCTAAATAAGATAGGCTGGATGAGCCGTCTAGAGGAGAAAACAATGGGACCAACAGTTCCGGGGGACATGGAGATGGGGAGGTGGGGGGAAAGGTAGTGGTGGTAACAAACCCAGGGACAAGGGAACAGCAAGTGATCTAAATTGGTGGTGAGGAGAGTGTAGGAGGCCTGGTAGGGCATGATCAAGAGTAATGTAACCGAGAGAAATTACTGAAACCCAAATGAAGACTGAGCATGATAGTGGGACAAAAGGAAAGTCAAAGGAAATAGAGGAAAGATCTAGGAGACAAAGGGCATATATAGAGGTCTAAATAAAGGAATGTACATATGTAAATATATTTATATATGAGGATGGGGAAATAGATCTATGCATATATATTTATAAGTTTAGTATTAAGGTAGCAGATGGACATTGGGCCTCCACTCAAGTACTCCTTTAATGCTAGAATACTTTGTTCTATTAAACTGGCCTTCTATGATTCTCACCTTCCCGACACAATCGCTGAAGACAAAGCAGGTGAATAAGCAAATGTGGTTAAGAAAGCTGATCAAAAGTTATAGCGTCTGGGGTCTTAAAGGCTTGAAGGTAAACAAGCGGCTATCTAGCTCAGAAGCAACAAAGCCCACATGGAAAAAGCACATCAGCCTGCATGATCACGAGGTGCTGAAGGGATCAGCTATTATGCATGAGAGAACAAAATTCATATCATTATGTACTCACCTTCCTGATATGATAGCTGAAGACAAATGGGTGCATAAGCAAATGTGGAGAATAAAGCTGATGGTGCCCGGCTATCAAAAGATATAGTGTCTGGAGTCTTAAAAGCTTGAAGTTAAACAAGCGGCCATATAGCACAGAAGCAACAAAGCCCACATGGAAGAAGCACACCAGCCTGTGCGATCATGATGTGTCAAAGGGATCAGGTATCAGGCATCATCAGAACAAACAATCATATCATTGTGAGTGAGGGGGGAAGTGCGGAGTGGAGATCCAAAGCCCATTTTTTACACATTGGACATCCCGTACAGAAGGGCTTCGGGGAGCAGATGAGCCAGTCAGGGTACTATGTAGCAACGATGAAAAATACAACTTTTCTCTAGTTCCTAAATGCTCCCCCCCCCCGACATACACTATGATGATCCCAATTCTACCTTACAAATCTGGCTAGACCAGAGGATGTACACTGGCACAAATAGGAACTGGAAATACAGGAAATCCAGGGCGGATGATCCCCTGCAGGACCAGTGATGTGAGTGGCGATACTGAGAGGGTGGCGGGAAGATGGGTTGGAAAGGGGGAACTGATTACAAGGATCTACATGTGACCTCCTCCCTGGGGGACGGACAACAGAAAAGTGGATGAAGGGAGAAGTCGGACATGGCAAGATATGACAAAATAAAATTGTCAGGGTTCATGAAGGAGTGGGGAGCGGGGAAGGAGGGGGAAATGAGGAGCTGATGCCAGGGGCTTAAGTGGAGAGCAAATGTTTTGAGAAAGATGAGGGCAATGAATGTACAAATGTGCTTTACACAATTGATGTATGAATGGATTGTGATAAGAGTTGTATGAGCCCCCAATAATATGATTTTAAAATTTTTAAATCAAGAGAAAAAACTAAGAGTTAGATCCTCAGAAAACCACAGGGGCCGTTCCATAGAGTCGCTGTGAGGCGACATCAGCTCAATGGCAGTGGGACAAAAGAGAGTTCTCCAGAGGGTTTGCTACACTGTAGTCTTTACCGAAGCCCCTGCCCCCTCTTTCTACCCCAGGGTAATCACTGGGCTTGAACCAGCAACCATTACATTAGCAGCTCAACAGTAACCATCTGTGCCAGCAGCAAGGAGCTATTGCCTCCAGGCCAGGGAGAGACAATGGCTAGAAAAGCCTGGGTTAGAATGGAAGGGGCAGCATCAGGGCCAAAGGACACTGGCACGTCTCCCCCACAAATGCACCTGAGTCCCGGGGAAGACGCTGTTTGGGGGCTTCCTGACCCAGTCTAGGAGGACAGGCAGGTGCCTGTCAACATGGGCTACAGACTCGACTGTGAGGAGGGGGTTGGCAGCTGGGGTACATGCCATCAGGCGGATCCAGCAGAAGGGTCTGGATGGTGGACCAAAATGTAAGGGAGCACTCCCATTTGCTAGAGAAGCACCCACTTTTCCTGCTATCAGGAAAAGGCCTGGGGAAACTCCAAGACACCCCTTTCAACTGCCCAGTAGCATGCCTGCTGCAAGGACTAGTTCTCCCAGGGTCACTACCCCCATCCACTCCCGCTCCCCAAACCAGCGTGTGGCCCCTCACTCCAGGCTCGTTGATGAGAACCTTGGCGTCCCCTGCAGGCTCTTTCCAGAAGATCCAGGCTGCTGTGTCACATCCCATGACCAGGGAAAGGCTCCTTGCACCCCACAGCCTGCCCGGATGCAGGCGCTGCTGGAGCTGCCTCGAGTAGGCTGACTGGGTGTGTGGCTGAGTTGGCAGGCAGGGGAGGCCTTGGGGAGGGCAGCTAATTCCCCAAGAGCAAAAAAACAGGCCTGGACCCCCTTCGTGAGCTGGATTTGACCAGTCTGCTCTGGTACGGCCAGGGTTGGGCTGGCATGGGGAGGCCTGATGACTCTGGGACCCGGTTACTGGGAAGCAGGGTCTCAGAGAGTTGCTAGGGTTGAGTCCCTGGACAAAGTCCATTTATCCTTGACACCACATCATGAGAGGTGGAGGGAGCCGGTGTCAGCCCATGATGAGCAGAGAAAGGTGCACTTGGGGGAGGGAGAGAAGCCCAGCTGGAAGGAGGGCTTCCCAGCTAGTTAAAGGAAAGGGCCTTGAAGGCTGCCTCTGGGCACCCCATGTGCCCCTGCCCCAAACAGGCACACCCCTCATCATGAAAGATGGCCAGGTCTCAAAGGTACTGCTCAAAGATGTCCCCGTACTGGCCTCCAGGGTGTTCTGCGTGTATGGAAACTAGACATGTTGGGCTGACGCCTGAAAGGTCAGCAGTTCAAAACCCAGAGATGATACCATGAGGGAGGAAGATGAGGCTTTCTACTCCTATAAGGAGTTAGTCTTTGAAAACCACAGAAGCAGTCCTACCTTGTCCTAGAGCCTTTGTAGGTATTGACTCAATGGCAGCAGGTTTGGTTTTGGGCTTAGAGGCCCTCTACAGAGAAAGGGCCCCACTCTGTGGGGGAGTTATGTTTACGTTTTTTTTTACCTTGAAAGAAGGACAAGGCCGAATTATTGTATAATTTCCAATAACAACACTGTTGGGGGGAGGTAACTCCAAAAGAGGAATGGCTGAGTAGGAAGTGGGTTGCCTCCAGAGACAATAAATGTGGGAGAGACACTAGTAGACCGAAAACTGAGCAGTGTGTGCAAAGATGTGGGAGAGGCATACTTAGGGAGAGAACTGAGCCATGTGCACAGATGTGGGAGAGACATGTGGAGAGACAATGGAGCCGTGTGCACAGATGTGGGAGAGACACACATGGAGAGAGAACCGAGCTGTGTGTGCACAGATATGAGAGAGATACATGCAAGTGGAAAATGGAACTGTGTGTGTAGTGATGTGGGAGAGACACGCTGGGAGAGAGAATTGAGCTGTGTGCACACACATGTTAGAGAGAAACACATGGAGAGAGAATAGAACCGTGTATACAGATTTGAGGGAGACCCAAGGGGAGAGAGAACTGAGTGGCATGCACATGTGGGAGAGACACACGTAGAAGACACATGTAGAGAGAACCGTATTATGTGTGCACAGATGTGGGAGAAAGACACATAGAGAGAGAACTGACCACTGTGTGCACAGATGTGGGAGAGACAGGTGGAGAGAAAAATGAGCTGTGTGTGCACAATTTTGGGGGGACATACGCAGAAGAAGAACTGAACCATGAGTGCACAGATGTGAGAGAGACACACGTGGAGGGATAAATTGGCCGTATGTGCACAGGTGGGGGAGAGACATACGAGGAGAGAGGACTGAACCCTGTGTATACAATGAGGGAGAGACACATGTGGACAGATAACCGAGCTGTGTGTGCACACAGGTGTAAGCGACACACACAGTGAGAGAATTGAGCTGTGTGCAGAAATGTGGGAGAGAACTGATCTGTGTGTGCACAGATGTGGGAGAGACAAATTCAGAGAACGAACTGAGCCATGTGTCCACAGATGGTGGAGAAAAATACACGGAGAGAGAACTGAGCCGTGTGTGCACAGATGTGGCAGAGACACAGCCAGAGAGGTAACTTACCTGTGTGCAAGGATGTGGGAGACACACACATGGACAGAGAACCGAGCTGTGTGTGCACAAATGTAGGAGTAACACACATGGAGAACCAAGCTGTTTGTGTACAGGTGTGGGAGAGACACATGCAGAGATAGAACTGGCCCATATGGGCACGGTGTGGGAGGGGCACACGCAGAGAGAACTGAGCCATGTCACAGATGTGAGAAACACTCGGAGAGAAGGATAGAGGGAACCGAGCTGTGTGTGCACAGAAAGGGCACGCACACACTCAGGGAAAACTGAACTGTGTGTGCACAGATGTGAGAGAGAGACACGTGGAGTGATAAATGAGCCATGTTTGTGAAAAAGTGGGAGGGAGAAATGAGCCTGTGCACAGATGTAGGAGAGACACAGGCAGAGAGGGAACTGGTCTGTGTGTGCACAGATGTGGGAGGGATAAATGCAGAGGGAGAACTGAGCCATGTGCCCACAGGTTTGGGAGACATACACGTGGAGATGGCACTGAGCTGTGTGTGCACAGGTGTAGGAGAAACACACATAGAGAGAGAACTGAACTATGTGTGCACAGATGTGGGAGAGACACGTGCGGAGAGAGAACTGAGCCGTGTGCACAGATGTGGGAGAGAACACATGCAGAGATAACTGAGCTATGTTTGCACAAAATTGGAAGAGACACAGAGGGAGAGTCAACTGAGATGTGTGTGCACAGCTGTGGGAAAGACGTATGGATAGAGACCCAGTTGTGTGTGCACAGATGTCGGAGAGACAGACTCGGAGAGAGAACTGTCATGTGTTCACAGATGTGGGAGAGACACACGTGGAGAGATAAATGAGCCATGTTTCAAAAAAGTGGGAGATATGCGGAGAGAGCAATGAGCCGTGTGCACAGATGTGGGAGAGACACAGGCAGAGAGGGAACTGAGATATGTACATGGATATGGGAGAGACATATGTGGACAGAGAACTGAACAGTGTGCTCACAGATGTGGGTGAGACACAAGTGGAGAGAAAAATGAGCTGTGTGTGCACAAAAGTGGGAGGTACCCAGAGGGAGAACTGAACCATGTGTGCACAGATGTGGGAGAGAACATGTACAGAGATAACTGGGCCATGTTTGCACAAAAATGGAAGAGACACAGATGGAGAGAGAACTGAGCTGTGTGTGCACACATGTGAGAGAAACATGTGGAGAGAGAAATCACCTGTGTGTGCACAGATGTGGGAGAGACACATGTGGAGAGAGGACTGAGCTATGCATGTACAGATATGGGAGGGACACTCGCAGAGGGAGAACTGAACCAAGTGTGCACAGATGTGAGAGAGACACATGTGGAGAGAAAATGAGCCATGTTTGCAAAAAAGTGGGAGAGACACAGGCAGAGAGGCTACTGAGCTGTGTACATGGATGTGGGGTGACACACTCGGAGAGAGAACCGAGGTGTGTTTGCACAGATGTGGGAGAAAGACACGTGGAGATAGAATGGACCTGTGTGTGCACGAATGTGGGAGAGACAAATGCAGAGGGAGAATTGACCCGTGTGTGCAGGGATGTTGGTGGAAAACACGCAGTGAGAGAACTGAGCTGTGTGCACAGATGTGGGAGACACACACACACAAACACAGAACTGAGCCATCTGCACAGATGTAGGAGAGAAACATGCAGAGAGGGAACTGAACTGTGTGCACGGATGTGGGAGAAACAGACGTGGAGAGAGAACTGGGTTATGTGTGCACACATGTGGGAGGGACACTCACAGAGGGAGAATTGAACTGTGTGTGCACAGATGTGAGAGAGACTCACGTGGAGAGATATGAGCCATGTTTGCAAAAAGTGGGATAGAAATGAGCCGTGTGTACAGATGTGGGAGACACACATGGAGAGAGAACTGAGTTGTGTGTGCACAGATGTTGGTGAGACAAATGGGTAGGTACAACTGAGCTCTGTGTGTACAGATGTGGAAGGGACACACATGGAGAGAGAACTGTCCCGTGTGTGCACAGATGGGGGAGAGACATACAAGGAGAGAGAACCAAACTGAATGTGCACGATGTGGGAGAAACACGTGGAGAGAGAACCAAGCAGTGTGTGCACACATGTGTGAGCGACACATGCTGTTAGATACTTAAGCCGTGTGTGCACGGATGTGGGAGATAAACATTGGGTGAGAGAACTGAGTCATGTGTACACAGATGTGGGAGAGACACACATGGATGCAGTACCGAGCAGTGTGTGCACCGATGTGGAGAGACACATGTGGAGAGAGAACCGAGCTGTGTGTGCACTGATATGGGAGGGACACATGCAGAGGTAGAACTGAGCCATGTGTGCACAGATGTGGGAGAGACCCACAGAGAGAGAACTGAGCTGTGTGCACAAATGTGGGAGAAACACCAGAAGAGAGAACTGAGCCGTGTGCACAGTTGTGGGAGAGACACAGGCAGTGAGAGAAATAAGTTGTGTGCACGGATGTGGGAGACACACACGTGGAGAGAGAACAGACCTCTGTGTGCAAAAATGTGGGAGAGACAAAAGCAGGGGTAGAATTGAGCCATGTGTGCACAGATTGGGAGCGACACATATGGAGAGAGAATTGTATGTGTGCGCACAGTTGTAGGAGGGACACTCGCAGAGGGAGAACTGAGTCGTGGGTGCACAATGTGGGAGAAACAGACATGGAGAAAGAACTGAGCCTTGTATGTCCAGGTGTGCACCTACATGGGAGAGATTCGTGCTGTGAGAGAACTGTCTGTGTGCAAAGATGTGGGAGAGACACACCTGGAGAGAGAACTTATCTTTTTTCTTCCTCGGCGGGCCTGGTGGTTTCAAACTGCTGACTTTGTAGTTGTCAGCCCAGCTTGTAACCACTGTGCCACCAGGGCTCCCATGAGAACTTATCTTTTTGTACACCGATGTAAGAGGAACACAGGCAGAAGGAGAACTGAGCTGGGTGTGCACAGAGGTTGGAGAGCCACTCGTGGAGACAGAACTGAACCATGTACACAGATAAAGGATAGACACTCGTGGAAAGAGAACTGAGCTGGGTCCACAGATATTGGAGAGACACATGTGGAAAGAGAACTGAGCTGTGTGTGCACAGATGTGGGAGGGGCACATGTGCAGAGAGGAATGGGCTGTGTGTCCACAGCCATGGGAGAGACACACGCGGAGAGAACTGAGCCGTGTGTGCACAGATGTAGGAGATACACATGGAGAGAGAACCGTGCCTTGTGTACAGATGTTGGAGAGGTACACACGGAAAGAGAACTCAGCTGTGTGCATAACTGTGGAGGAGAAACGTGGAGAGAAAACTGAGCCGTGTGAACAGATGTGGGAGATTCACACACGTGGAGAGCAAACTGAGCTGTGTGTGCACAGATATGGGAAGGACACAGGCAGAGAGCGAACTGAGACATGCGTGCACAAATGGAGAACTGTGATGTGAGACCTGGATTTGGATGGGGGGGGGTTGCAGGAGAGAAGGGGGATTGTCGGAGAGAGGGCGAATGTGGGAGGGAATGATGTGGGAGAGACACTAGGGAGTTGGCGGAATGGCTCTTTGTCAAAGACATTAGGGATCTGTGAGGCAGAATGTGGGGGGAGAAGAAAAAACTGACCTTACTCCAGGGGTTCTGGGAGAGGCAGTGATTACGGAAGCAGACAGGAATTAGACAAATAAGTATGGCCATGATAAGGTATTATGGGACGGAGATGGAATTGTGGGAGACAAAGTGTCACCATCCTGGATTCTATAGGAAGGTAAACCCAAACCAAGCTCCCTACCCTGGGGTTGATTCCAGTGGGGGGCTGTGGGCCTCATCCCACCTGGGTTGGTTACCTTCAGACAGTAGGCTCAGAGCCTCGTCGGACGGGTGGCCAAAGCCCTGAGTCGTCTTCCTTGTCCCGTGACCTTCATAGGGTCCCCCAGAACCCACTGGGGAGATGCAAGTCCTCTCGGCTTCCGGGCTCGTCAGCGACTCCCACTGCAGCTCCTTCCTGGGCGCCCGCAGGTCCAGGCCACACCCTGCCCAGCCATAGAAGGCCAGGGACAGGAGGAATCCCTGGGCTGGGTTGAGCATGCTCTGCATGGGGGACAGACAGAGGCACAGGTCAAAGGCAGGGGATGGGGAGGATGGAGGGAGAAGTAGAGTGGATGGAGTCCTGTCGGAGGAGGAGGAGAGAGAGGAGAGGAAGGAGAGGAGGGAGCGAGGGAAGGAAGAGTGGAGAAGGAAGAAGAGAGGGGCTAGATAAAGAAGGCTGCGGATGTGAGCAGGGACCCAAAAACCCAACCTCACTGCTCACTGCTCTCAGTCAATGGCGACGCACAGTGACCCTGAAGGATAGGGTGGAAATGCACCTATGGGTTTCCCAGGCTGTCACTCTTTGTGGGAGTAGACGACCTCGTCTACCTCTGAAGAGTGGCCGTGGTTTGAACTGCTGGCCTTGCAGTTAGTAACCCAACATAACCACTATGCCACAGGGCTCCTGGAGGAGGGACCAAACCCAAAACCAAACTCACTGCCATGAGTCAGTGCTGACTCAGTGACCCCATAGGGCAGGGGAGTTTCTGAGACTGGCACTGTGGAGCAGAAAGCCCTGGAGGAGAGATGGGAAACCAGATAAAGGAGGGGAAAGAGGAGGGAGGAGAGAGATGGGGAAGAAACCCCCCTCAGCCACATAGGACTTCCAAGCTTCCTGCAGGTTGAACACAATGTCCCCCTGCCCCACTACACTCGCTTGCGCATGGGGCCACACACACGCACACACACGATGGCAGCAGGGGAGAAGACAATGGGCGTGCTTTGCTTTGCACCAAGACGACTGCACGCAGGGCCACTTGCTCAGCGGCTAACTTCTGATTCACAAGCCTTCCATGAAACCAAAGGCCAGGAAATGGCAGCAATGCCTTTGTAAAGTGAGCGAATGCCTTGTCCACCCATCTGCTGCCCATTTCAGAGCCTCCGCATGGACCCAGGGGCCGGACACCATAAACTGTGCCAGCTATAGTCAGGAGTTGTTATAGCTGCTAGTCCAAAGGGCTATGGCACAGGGTCTGCAGGACAGGGGCGGTCAGTCTGAGGAGCAGCCCCACGACATCCTCCTGGGCTGCTGTGAGTCAGAATGGTGTCTGTAACAGGTTTGTATTTCTGGTTGGTGAATTGGCACTGACTGCAAGCCTAAGAGACAGTGGTCCTTCCCTGAGGGCTTGCTAGGCTGTTACCTTTACTGTAGGTCAGGTTGTGGGCTGCTGACTGCAAGGTGAGAAGTTCAAACCCAGCACCCGAACAAACCCTGAGAGAACAAAGAAGGTGTCTGCTCCAGGAAAGGTGCCCAGTCCAGGACTCAGAATGGACTTTCTCTGTCTTTATGGGGTAGACTGCCGCTTTGTTTTCTCTCTCAGCTGCTTCCTGCTGCCCTGATCATGCTTCTCCCAGGAGGTGCCGAGAGCCCTGGGGCCAGCGGACAGCCATGGGACAGCCGGAGGGAAGAAGGTAGGGAGCACAGGGACACAGCTTCCACCACTCAGACTGTACTTCCTGCGTTCACCACTTGGTGCTTCTGAGTCAGGATTTGAACGAAAGCAGGTTCCTGAAGCAGAGAATATGCATGGTGGGGTGGGGGGGGGGCAGTATGTCACGTGCACATGCACGCACAAGCCCTCACACACACACACACGGAGTTCCCTAAAGGGGCCAAGTGAGACAATAAGGCATGAGGACTAGGGGGGCCATGCAGCCTTATCCTGGCCTCCTTGTGGAAGCTGCAGCAATACACGCTGGACACCAAAGGGCACATGTCCTTGCCATGAACCTGCATTCAAGCTTTTCATTATACATGTAATGTAATCACAGTACTGGGGCCAGAGGGGGGTGGGCGGTGATGAGGGTACTCTCCCTGGGCAATCCTTGTGACCACTACACCTAACATAGTCTCCAAGCTTGCTTTGGATAGCATTTGGTGGGAGCTCTGCTGGAGTAATAGTCACGCCTTGGGCTGTGATCCCCATTGTTGGCAGGTCGAAACCACCAGCCGCTCCTTGGGGAAAAGAAGGTTTTCTACACTGTAAAAAGTTACAGACCCCACAGGGGCAGTTCTGTCCTGTCCTGTAGGGTCACTATGAGTTGACATGGACTCGATGGCAGGGCATTTGGGGGTGGTAGCTGTATGTACTGACAGTTCATAGCCTGCGATTCCCACCCAATTCTGGGATCTTCACAATCATTCACTTGTGAGGCCTGCAGAACTTTCCCTAAGGGTGGTCGCTGGAAGAAAGACCATCGCTGGCCTCAAGGCTGCCTTTGTCTTGCTGGAATCTGGGCTGTCCACTCTCCTGGGCAGTGTGAGTAGTGAGTGATAAAAAGACACCTTCACCCCTGGTTTCCCCTCATCTGGAATATGGCTTGCCCCAGTGATTGTGGAATACCTCCAGCGGAACCAATGACTCCTGATTCCAATAGTGCCTGGGGTTGGCTCCCTGAGAACCACAGCAGCTAATCCAGAGACCTATTGGAACCATGGCGAACTGTGACAGGCAGCCACGTAAGCTTTGTGTCCCTCCTGTCATTTGGCCTTCTTCTGAGAAGAGAATGCCAGATCACCACTGACCTACCATGATGACTCGTGTAGTCTTAACAGCAATTCTGATGTGTCACTGACCTACCAGGAAACCAAGGTCATCTTCATGGAAATTCTGATGTATTACTGACCCACCATGACAACCCACATCATGTTGCCAGCAATTATGATATATCCATGACCTACCATGCCTACCCACTTCATCTTGAAAGAAATTGTGGTGTCACACTGGCATACAATAATGACCTACCCACTCTTGATGGCAATTGTGACATCTCACTGACCTACCATGATGACCCACCTCGTCTTGACAGCAATTCTGAAATATTCATGGCCCACCATGACGACCCACAGATAGCAATTCCGATGTATCCATGAGGATCCACGTCATCTTGGCAGTAAATCTGACATGTCTATGATGAACCATGAAAACCCATGGCGTATGGATGGCTATGGGACATTTCATTGGCCTACCATGATGACCAACACTGTTATGATGGCAATTCTGACCTATTGATGACCCAAGCAGTCATGACAGCAATACCGAAATATGCATGATCCTCTATGACGACTCACATTGTCATGACAGAAATCCGATATATCCATGATACACCATGATGACCCATGTTGTCTTGAGGACAATTCCAAAGTATACATGAGTCACCATGGTGATCCACGTTGAATGATGGCAAATCTGACATATCTATGACCCACCATGCCAACCACAGCATCTAGACAGCAATTCTGACAACTCACCAACATACCATGATGACCCACGTTGTCTTAATGGTAATCCTGCCATATCCATGACCCACCATGACCACCATGACCACCATGTCATCATGACAGAAATTCGGATGTATCTATGGCCTATGCTAATGACGCACATCGTCTTGAGGGCAATTCTGAGCTATCAATGACCAACCATGACAATGCCGTCATCTATATGACAAGTCTGACATCTCACTGACCTACCATGAATGCCCACGTTGTCTTGACAGCAATTCTGAAGTATCCATGACCCGCCATGACAATCTACGTCACCTTGATGACAGTCTGTCATATCCATATCAACACTATGATGACCCACGTTGTCTTGACAACAATTCTTCCATTTGTATCACCCACCATGATGAACCAGATTGTCATTTTGCTAATTCTGATCCACCCATGACCCACCATGATGACCATGTCATCTTGACGCAAATCTGAAATATTCATGACCCACCATGATAACTCACAGCATCTAGATGGCAATTCCGATATCTCACTGACCTACCCTGAAAACCCAGGTTGTCTTGATGGCAAATCTGTAGTATCCATGACCCATGATGATCTATGTCATTTTGACAACAATTCTGACATATCCATGAATGACCATGACAACCAACATCGTCCTAACAGCAATTCCGATGTATCCATAACATACCACGACAACCAATGCCATCTTGATATTAATTCTAAAATATCCATGACCCCCAATAATGACCCACATTGTCATGACGGCAATTCCGAAGTATCCACAGCCTACCATAATGATCTACATAATCTTGATGGCAAATCTGACATATCTATGACCCACCATGACAACCCACGACATTTAGATGGCAATCTGACATTTCACTGACCTACCATAACAACACACATTGCCTTGATGGCAATTCCAAATTATCTATGAGCCACCATGATAGACATCATCGTCTTGACTGCAATTCTGCATACCCCTGACCCACCAGGGCACCCCAAGTCATCTAGACAGCAATTCTGACATCTCACTGACCTACCATGATGACTCACACAATCTCTATGGCAATTCAAAGGTATCCATGACCCACATCACCTTGATGGCACTTCCAAAGTATGAATAACCCACCATGATGACCAATGTTGTTTTGACTGCAATTGTGAGGTATCCATGATCCACCATAATTATCCACGTCTTAGTGACTGTAATTCTGACGTAGATATGATCCACCATGATGACCCACCCTGTCGTGACGGCAATTCAGAAGTAGCCATGACCCACCATGTTGACCAACGTCATCTTGATGGTAATGCTGCCATCTCACTGACCTACCATGATGACCCACAATGTTTTGACAGCTATTATGACATATAACTGACCTACCAAGACAACTCACATCACCATGATGGATATTCTGATGTCTCACTCACTTACATGGATGAACAGATCATGTTGACAGCACTTCTGACTTTTCACTGACCTACCACTATGACCCACGTCATCATGATGGCAGTTCTTACATGTCACTGACCTACCACAACAACCCATGTCATCTTAACAGCAATTCTGATGTATCCATGACCTCCCAGGACTCTCATGTTGTCTTCATGGCAATTCTGAAGTAACCATGACCCACCAAGACGACCACATCATCTTGATGCCAATTCTGGCATATCACTGACCTACCATGACAACCCACGTCGTCTTCACAGCAATTCTGACGTATCTCAAGGAGCCGCTGTTCACATTGGGCTGCATTTCAAGGTAAAATAGGAGACCTTCATTGATGATGTTCGACAACCAGCTGTTGGGAAAGACACAGTACAGGTGAACAAGACGTCCAGTGTCATGTGCCTTTACAAAGTAGGCGGGGGGAGGGGTGCTCTACCTTGGAGGACAAACCCGGACTCCCGGTGGCCTAATGCATGGGCCTGTTCTCTGGACCTACCTGAAACCAGCATGTTCAGAATTCCATTGGGGAAGTGTAACTCCCTCTCTAGGTGAAAAGCCAAGATCACACCTGCTCCCAAGGGCTGCAGTTGATGCCACTGCAGGGCCAGCTTACCCACCACCCACTGGTCCTTGCAGTAATCACAGCTGGGAGGGTGGTCCAGCCATCTTTGGCACTGCATGCAGGGGTGGGTGTTTGCATATGGTGGTGGGTGGATGAAGAGCAGAGAGCCTGCTCAGACTGACATGTTTTACACGTCCCCTCCCGCCATTCCACTGAGAGTGTCCGCTTCCTGGTAGCAGGTGAATTATTTACAGGATCGGCTCAGCACAGTCAGAAGCGCTTTCTGATATCCATCTTTCCTGCCTGGGTTGCAGGTCTGTTTTCAAAGCATGCACCAGACACTCGTGGGCAGGACACCTGGGTGGGGCATGGAAAAAGCCAGAGCAAGAAGAGGGGCAGTTCTACTCTGTTCAATGGGGTCACTAAGACTCAGAATTGACTCAGTGGCAAAGAGTTTGGTTGTGGAGTTGGGGGTGGGTATATTTCCTCACAGGGCACAGAGCACAGCTTCAAAGACTTCCTTCCCCAAAACTCTTATCTCTGGCCCTACTGGGCCCCACTTAAGTCAGTCAGCAAGACACTAAGTTGTTTGCATAGCCTATCCCACTAGCAATGAAAACCAACCAAACAGAAATGGAAGGTGCTTACCAGATGAACAAAACCAGCATTATTTTGAAAAACCGGGTTTTGATCACGTCCCCCATCCGCCTCTCAGTCTCTGTGTAAACTCCTTGTCTTCCTTTCAGCAGAGAGGCCACTGTGAAGCAGAGAGCAGATGGTGCACAACATTCACGACAGTGTGCTGAGTGACAGCAGAGCCGGGACAGTCAGAAGCAAATCAAAATGCAGGTCATTGTTCATCAGCAGCTTCTGACTTTCCCTAGACTCTGGGGAAGGTGAATGAATGGCTGACTGGCTGGATACATGCATGGATAGATGGATGGATACATGCATGCATGGATGAGTGGATGGATACACATAGATGCATGGATGATGGGGGATGCATTGAAGGATGGATAGATTATGGATGCATGGATAGATAGAAGCTCTGCTGAAATCTGTTCATTTCACAGAGAAGATGCAATGGATGTGTGGATATACATAATACATTGTTGAGAACCCATACAGTAGAAACACACAGTTAAATACTTTCAATATGTACAATTTGCTGACACTGATGACACTTTGAGTTATGCCATCATTTTTCACCCTTCTTCCCTGAATTCTCTGGTTTTCACTCTTCTTCCTCCATTAGCATAAATCCACTGCCCCCTACATGTCCTCTCTAATCTTACCAGTTGCTGTTGTAAGCCTAACAGAGCATGATACGTAGAGCCAACCTTCTTAGCCAGTCAAGCTAAGCTATTGTTTGGTCTTAAGATGACTCTGGGGAGATTTTGATTTAAGATTTAAAGATGATCTCAGGGCAACATAAAATCTAGATTCTATGAATATTTAAAATTTTGCTCTTCAGGTACCCCCTCTTGATGAGGATTTTACTATGGAGTCTTCAATCAGAATGTTCAGTAATGGTGAGCAGGCACCATCCAGTTCTTCTGGCCTCATGGAGAGGAGATAATTAGCTACATGGAATGTAGATGTATGTGTTTAAAGCTTTCCCTTTGAAGTAATTTTAGATTGGCATAATAAATGTTATGGCATATTCGAGTGCCCCTGCACCCTTCACCTAGCTTTTCCCAGTGTTAACGGTTTCCATAACGACAGTCCATTTGTCACAGCTAGGGAATGAATAGTGGTAAGTTTGCTGTTGCCTTCAGCTGCTATCAAGTTGACCCCAGCTCATGTGATTGAAGACTTGTGATCCATATGGTTATACCCCCAGCCCTTTCTTCCCAGTCTGTCTCTGCTGAAACCTGTTTGGCAGCAGAGAGAATGTGCAGCCTCCACTGACAGACAGGTGGAGGCTGCACATAAAGCTCACTAGCTGGGACTCACACCCCCAACTCCCACATGGTAACTGAGGATCCCACCACTGAACCACTGCTGACCAAATGCCAGGCTTTCTTCACATTTCACCAGTTACAGAACAGGTCTGTTTTCCCTGTGTTATAAAGGCACTAAACACTTGCTACTTTTAAACATTGAGAACATGTTAATTGTCCATTTCCGACAAGCTGAAAATACACAAGCACTTACAGAAGAATTAGCCACCACATCCCACCATCCAGGCAACCACTCCTGGTATCCAACTGCATTTCCTTCCAGAACGCTGTCTACCCATCATTCGCAGTTGCTTAGTGGAATAATCCCTAATGCTCATGAAATTTTGTTTTATTAAAAAAAAAAGGCTATATTGAATACAATGCTTTAAAATGTAGCTATGTGGGCCTGGTCCAGAGAGCCACAATGGTCTCCTATTACTTGGGACTTGCTGTGGGAATCTGAGGAGCACCTGGTGACACCGTGACTTAAGCACTTGGCTGCTACCTGAAAGATCATAGGCTGAAACCCACCAACTTCTCCCTGGGAGGAAGATGAGACAGTCTGTGACAATGACAACCCAGGGAGCCCTTTGGGGGCACTTCTTCTCTGGCCTATGGGGTCATTAAAAGTAGGGGTAGACTCCCGGGCAATGGAGCTGGAGGTAGGATTCCCCCAATGGTCAGGTAGGTGGGCAGAAACACACTCCCTGCCTCTCACTGACTCACTGCATTCCTCCTGCCCAGCTCTTACCACTTCTTGGAATCACTTCCTGTTTCCTGCTCCACAGCAGGATGCTTCTTCCACTGAGAGGAGATGCAAGCTGAGTGCATTATGGGAGACATGGGGTCTGTAAGCCAGGGCTCCCCACTCCACTGCCCTCTACTTCTCCTCCTTCAAAGACCACCCAGCCCAGCCCAGTCCAGTGAAAGGTGTGCTCCTCCTGACTCTACATGAACAAGCATTAGCAAGTGGCATGCATAACCCAGGGATACTAGGCTTGCTCATTTTTCGTTCAACCTGATCACTTCCTCCAAGTGGCTTTGCATCAGACTCTGGAGGATGGCAAATGGGTCTGTGGTCCTGGCCAATTACAGAAGGCTGAAACACATCATTCTAGGGACACAAGTGTGCAGGGTATTCTAATCCACCATCTATGTGTACAGGCCCCATCCCCACCAGTGGCCAAGTGCTCGGGGGGATTCTCCTGCCCCACCTGCAACAGCGGAGTCTCTGGGTGGAACAAATCATTCACGGCTTTAGGCTGTTAACTGAAAAGATGGTGGTTCCAACCCACTGAGTGTCATCTCATAAGAAAGCCCTGGCCCTGGAAGGCCTTCCATAAAATCCGCCATGGAAATCCCAGGGCTCAGTGAGACCCTGGACACATGGGGTGGCTGAAGGCCCGATGGTGACTGGCTTACCTGCAGCCACCGTCTTCTGGAACAGGATGGGGTTGGCCACCAAGACGAGCAGCAGTGGCAGGTACGTGGTGACATAGTGCGGGATGGCGTGCTCCAGTCCCTTCTCACACCTGAGGAAGGGCAGCCACGTCACTCTTCTCAGAGGTGCAGCTCAGCTAAAATACCAACACCTCTGGGAGCCGAGATAAGATAGGGGCGTGAACGGGAGAAGTTGAAGGGCCAGAAGGGAGGAAGGTGATGGGGAGAAGAGAAATGTAGAAGTCTGCCTCTGAGTGCTCGGAGAGTCTGAGACGGACTACTTCCAAAGGGGCAGGTAGGAAAATCAGGACTGATGGACTCTGAGTTATTCCGGGGACATGGCAGGTGGGTAAGGGGGCCTACGTGGGGTCTGGCTGGTGAAGGAAGGGGAGGGAAAGGCAAAAGGGCAGGAAAGACTAATACACACATACACACCAAGCGAGCTCATTGGATGCTGGCATGGCCCACCCAATGCTGCCCACCAGCCCCCGTGCGGTGCCCTCCTCTTCCTGGTCAACGGCCTTTGTTCTCTCGAATGCGGGCTAACAGACCTGTGTTTCAAGGGTATGGTGACCACTGCCCGGTGGCTCTCAGGGGAGAGGACAGATTTCCACCCATCAGTCATTGAAATCACAGGTCCCTCAGGATGTGCTGAAGTCCACCACGTGTGGAAGGTACTGATGCTGGAGCTAAGGGCTGGCAGATGCAGGGCACCAACAATACAGAAGAGAGAATTGGGAGCAGAGAGACAGTGTGGGCCCAACCAGAGAGGGAGGAAGGATATTGGCTCTGGAAAGGGCTCCTTGGCCCAAACTCACTATCATCGAATCAATTCTGACTCACAGGGTAGAGCTGCCCCTGTGGGTTTCTGAGACTAAGTTTTTATGGAAGTAGAAAGTCTCATCTTTCTCCCCGGGAGCAGCTGGGGCCTTCGAATGACTGGCCTGTGTCTAGTGATCCAACACATAACCCACCAGGGCTCCTGGGGCCAGCGGGTGGAAAGGTCAAACTGAAGGCCCCCAGTATGTGCTGAGCAGTCACACCAGAAAGGCCAGCGGCTGTGTGGTAGCCACAGAAACGCCATGTGGTCACCTTCTTTGAACAGGTGCTTCTACCTGCTGCTATTAAGGTTTGGATGGCCTCCCCAAGGGAAGGTGGGGAGGAGAGGCAAAAGCAGCCTAGAATGAAACGGCAGGTAGGGTGTTCCTGGAGTGTGACAAGCCCCAGGCCTCCCTCCAGGCTGTAGAAGGGAGGAGTCAGAGGAATTAGACCTGGATCCAGCAGCTCCCTGGCCACCAGGGTCCCTGCAGGATTTCTCCATTATGAAAGCTGTTATGAAGCCTAAACCTCACCTACTTGGGGGTGCCCTACTGAGAGAGAGTAGACATATCGACACACTGCAGGGTAGTGAGGGGGTCTGGGAGACAAGGGGCTAAGGCCTGCCCAGGGCTCCCTGAGCCATTGAGTCCATGCCAATGCTGACTCCCAGTGCCCCTACAGCCCAGGACTAGCTCAGAGAGTGTGGGCAGAACCATGCCCACTCACAGCGATTCCACAGCCCAGGGCTGCCCACAGAGAATGTGGGCAGGACCATTCTCCACTCAGTGGTCCTGCAGCCCAGGGTTAGCTCACAAGGAGTGGGCCTGGCTGAACACTGGACCTCCAGGAGACTATGAAGGCAATTCTCCACTTGTCAAAGCAACCCTGTGAAGTCAGACCATCGACATACACAGTGATCCCTGCCATGATTCATGGTGACCAGGCCAGCACTGAGCTGGAGACATGGGTCAAAATGACGGAGAGAAATGGTGTACAGCGGGGTCAGCCTGTCCAGAATCAGGTGGCAAACCCTAAGGACTGCCTCACTGCTGTCTCTCTGCCTCAACTCCACTCTTCTATTGCCACCTGAACACAGCAGCAGACAATACATTGCAAGCAAATCAGCATGACTGCAAGTCAATAAAATTTTATTGATAAAGACAAGCAAATAGTCGGATGTGTCCTGAGAATTGTATTTTGCTGATCGCTGATCTTTAAAAAAAAACAAAACAACAAAGTAAACTAAAAAGTAGTGGCCATTGAGTTGATTCTGACTGGTGGCTACTGTAGAAACAGGGTTAAAACAGCCTCCAGAGGGTGCCCCAGGTAGGTCTTTGTCCTATGGAACTGAGGGGTGGGTTTGAACAGCCAACTTTGGGGATACCAGGTAGCACTTAACATCTTTATCCCTGGTGTGCACAGCCCTAAAGTCAAAGAGACATGATCTGTCTCTTCTCCCCTGAAGGAGATCACCCCCTCCCAAGGACCTTGAAGTCCTACAAACAACTGTGCTTGCAGGCTCTTCAACCTGATGGTCTTTGTATACCTGTGATCTGGATGGTGACAGGGAGGAGAGCAGAGAAGTGAGGAAACACAGCAGACAGAGGTGGGAATGAAGGTCTTCTGACAGCTCCTCCTAGTTGGCCTCTTCCTGCCCACCACCACCTATAATGGTGAACTTACCTGGACAGCCAGGGGAAGTGAGTTGGAAGGGTTAGAATCAGAATGTAGTTTAGAGAAAGGTGTGTGTGTGTGTGTACGTACGTACGTACACACACACATGCTAAGTGGGGCTAAAGCTTTGTGCACGGCCACCTGCCTACCTAAATGTGCCAAGGAAACTCCAGTATCCATGCAATGTGGTCAGCCCCTGGTTCCAGCAGCACAGGGTCTTTTCTGCCAGCAGGCCGGCACAGCTGGGGAGCGGGTGCCTAGGGACCCGGGGTTCTGCCTTACCTGGACACAGATGGAAAGTAGAGCAACAGGCCACCCTCCACGCAGAACAGGGCAGCCAGCCCCCAGGCCATCATGCGGTAGAGCAGGATAGTGCTAGGACAGACAAACGGGAAAAGCCACCATTGAGAGGGGCACGGAGGAGGCCTGGCATGCAAACATCTAGAAAAATTCCAGGAAGGAGCATGCACCCTAAACAGCGAGCCCCTTTGTTGCGTTGGATGAACTTTGTGTTTGCTCACAGTGATGGTGGATTCCCACCCCATGTGAGTATAGAAATGCCCCGCCCTGTTTTCCTGGAAGCCACCTTTACAGATGAGAGCTACTCGGTGGGTCCAAACTGCTGACCTTTCAGTGAATCGCCAACTGCCTACCTGCTGTGCTCCCAGGGCTCCTTCCGAACCACACGGCAATCTTTTACCACAGCAGCTGCCATGGATCTTGGTTACACATTGTGTTAGTACTGGACTGTAAGCTTGAGGTGGGCAGCAATGTCATGGGCCCACAGGGTGTCCACACAAGATGAGGGCAGGGTCCCTGGTCACCACCTCCACACTCCTTTAAAAGGGGACACCACATCGTGTTAACAGGCCAGTGTTGGCGTTCACCTGGTGCACGCACACACACTTCAACCACAGGGCCGTGAACAGATAAGAGCCAGGGAGAACAGCAAGGTCCAGGAGTCACAGTTCGTTGTAGCCGTCCACCTTCAGAAGCAGTCCAAGTGCATCAGAGAGTTGTGATCCATGGGAGTCTTAAGGACTGAGTCTTTTTTTAAACATTTTATTAGGGGCTCATACAACTCTTATCATAATCCATACATACATCAATTGTGTAAAACACATCTGTACATTCATTGCCCTCATCATTCTCAAAACATTTGCTCTCCACTTAAGTCCCTGCCATCAGGTCCTCATTTTTCCCCTCCCTCCCCGCTCCCCACTCCCTCATAAACCCTTGATAATTTATAAATTATTACTTTGTCATTTCTTGCCCTGTCTGACGTCTTCCTTCATCCGCTTTTCTGTTGTTCGTTCTCCAGGGAGGAGGTCACATGTAGACCCTTGTAATTGGTTCACCCTTTCCAACCCACCCTCCCTTTACCCCCCCAGTATCGCCACTCACACCACTGGTCCTGAAGGGATCACCCGCCCTGGATTCCGTGTTTCCAGTTCATATCTGTACCAGTGTACATCCTCTGGTCTAGCCAGACTTGCAAGGTAGAATTGGGATCATGATCGTGTGTGGGGAGGAAGCATTTAGGAACTAGAGGAAAGTTGTATTTTTCATTGTTGCTACATTGCACCCTGACTGCCTCATCTCCTCCCCGAGACCCTTCTGTAAGGGGATGGCCAGTGACCTACAAATGGGCTTTGGGTCTCCACTCCGCACTCCCCTCCTCATTCACTATGATAAAGATTTTTTTGTTCTGATGATGCCTGATACCTGATCCCTTCAACACCTTGTGATCGCCCAGGCTGGTGTGCTTCTTCCATGTGGGCTTTGTTGCTTCTGAGCTAGATGACCGCTTATTTACTTTCAAGTCTTTAAGACCCCCAGGCGCTGTATCTTTTGATAGCTGGGTACCATCAGCTTTCTTCGGCGCATTTGTTTATGCACCCATTTGTTTCTGGTGATCATATCATGGAGGTGAGCCCTCCATGATATGATTTTTTGTTGATGCCTGAGATCTGATCCCTTTGGCACCTTGTGATCACACAGGCTGGTGTGCTTCTCCCATGTGGGTTTGGCTGCTTCTCAGCTAGATGGCCACTTGCTTACCTTCAAGCCCAGACACTATATCTTTTGATAGCTGGGCACCATCAGCTTTCTTCACCACATTTGCTTATGCACCCAATCAGGTCTGGAAGGTGAGCATCATGGAATGCCATTTTTATAGAACAAAGTGTTCTTGCATTGAGCTAGTACTGTACACTGCTCTTTTGAATGGTGTGCATTAATATTTTTATCATCATGGTGGTTAACCAAACTTTACAGCCTTATCCTTACTTCTCAAGATGACTCAATCTCCTGGGCAGTGTGAGTGAATCCCACTGGTTTCAGTGAAAAATGTGACAGGGGTTAACTGAGAGCTTCTGGGCAGAGCACCAGAGAGCAGCACACAGAAGGGGCTACTGTGAGCAGGAAGGGCCGTGGGCTGGCAGGGTGCAGGTGCGGAGGTTCAGCTGCATTCATTCGGGCCTGGTGGAGGTGGCCATGGACAGAAAGCAGAACACTTGAGCAGGCGGGGTTGGGGCTTCGTGGGGAGGAGGATGCTCACACTGGCAGAAGCGGCCTACTCATTAGAACCACACCCATTCCTTCTCAGATGCACCTCTGCACTCCACATGAACCGGACACATGTCTTTTGTCATAGTCAGGACCCGGCTGACTGGAGAAAGATGGTCTCTGCACCTCCCCAGTATGGCGACCTCTTTGGGGCTTCCCAGTGCACTCCCCACCTTTCCTGCTTGCAATCTGCCTTTATTCTGGGGGGGTTGTCTGTGGACCCCACTCACAAAGGGCCGCTTGGGCCCATGGCACTTGGGCTGAGGGCTCCCAGCTCCCCACTGAAGGGGGTCTAGCTGTGATGGGGCACAGGCAGGCGGTCCAGGACACCCCTTGTCTGCAGACGACAGGAGCAAGCAGTCCAGCCAGTAGTCCCAAAGGGACCCTGGAGGCCATCAGGACTGTACTTGCCCCCACCCACTGGTGTTCCTCAGCCTTGCCCTGGCCCACCCCAGTTCGTGGCAGTGATAGGTGGCTCTCAGCTAGGTTGGGTCACGCTCAGGGGCCAGCATTTGGGGGCACTTGGAAGTCCCAGGCAGATGTCAGGAGGGGCTGCCTTCCTCTGCAGGGCAAAACCATCCCTCCCTGCCCCTGCCACAGGCTGGGGGTGCAGGAGTCGGCTAAGGAGAGGGGCTGGAAGAGGGGGAGCCCGACAGGGCTGAGCCCACCCAGGCTGTGTGGACAGTGGCCTGTGCCTGGATGACCACGTGGGTCTGAGTGGGACTTGTGCCAGACCACATGCGTGGGAACATATTCATGAGGGCTGGAATCTGAAATGCACGCCCTGCCAGATGGGCAGCCAAAGCCCCTCGCCCAGCCCGGAGAAGCTCTCAGAGGTGCCAGGGGCCTCCTCAGACCCCCTCCCCATCTTCTCAGAGCAATGAGTGGCATCCATTCCTGGATTACTGTTTAAAACACTCTCCCACACAGCAGCTGGAGCCTCAGTTAAAGTTTAACTCCGAGTCTTACTTAATGACACTCCTCGGGAGACAGCGTTACAGTAAAAAAGTCCCCAATGCCAAAGAAAACAGTTCGGTCCTGCAGGATCTAGAAGGAAGGGCGTGAGCAGTGTGACCCCAGACATCCCCCCCAGAAGCCAGACACCCCAGCTGCAGCCTCTCTTCCCAATGAACCACTGACAAGACTGAAAACAAGAAAAAAACAAAATAGGAAGGGTTGCCACTGAGTCATTTCCAACTCCTGGCGCCCCCATGTGTCCACAGGGTAGAACTCTTCTGTGGCTTGTCTTGGCGTTTGTCTTTAAGGACGAGGGCAGCCAGGCATTTTTTCAGCAGCAGAGCCAGGTGGGTTTCATTTGTCTTTACTCTTTAGGTTCCTAGTCAAGTGCAACCCATATGGAACCACCAGGGGGCCTCCTCTGGAAACAAGAGGGCTTTTAGAAAAGGCACATCAAGCTAAAGTCCGTGAAAATGAGGAAGACCCTCCAGAAGGTGGATCAGCACATTAGCCTAGCGGTTCTCAACCTTCCTAATGCAGCGACCCTTTAATGCAGTTCCTCATGTTGTGGTGACCTCCCAACCAGAAAATTAGTTTCGTTGCTACTTCATAACAGTAAGTTTGCTACTGTTATGAATCGCAATGTAAATATCTGATATGCAGGATGTATTAGGCGACCTCTGTGAAAGGGTCGTTCGACACTCCCAAAGGGGTCGTGACCCACAGGTGGAGAACCACTGCGCTAGCCAGAGCGATGTGCTCAGACGGAGCAGCGATCATGAACATGAGGCGGGACCAGGCAGCTGAAGGTCCCCATGTGTTGGGATCACTAGAGACTGCGATAGGAGCTTCTGGAGTGGCCCCACCAGCAGGGCTCACACAGCTCCCTGCTGGCCCCTGGGAGACCTCAAACAAGGGCCTCAGGAAGTTTGCCTCTTGGTTTCTATGGCTACTGAACCCCGGCTGGTGCCCAGCTGAGGACCCACCGTCTGAGGGGAAGCCCCCCAACACCACCCCACTCTGGCCAACACCCAGCTGGAGCTGGAAGTGGGCCCTGGTGGAAGGAAGGGAGGGGGAGATGTTTGCAAACTTCTCCCCCACCCCCACCCCCACCCCAGGCATTCTCTGCCTGTATGCTAGAATCCATTTCAGAGGCCATGCTGCCCACTGCACTCTAGACTCTGTCCCCCATGGCCCTGCCACAGCCGGGGCTGGGCTCCAACATGAATCCTTTGCAGCTACTTGTCGCCATGAAACTAAGTTCTGGCCAATAACATGTTGGTGGGATTATTTGTGAAACTCCCAGAGCATCTACTTATGGCAAACTGGATTAGTGGGACATAAGCCCACTTTCTCCTTCTTTCTGCTGCCTGGAATGCAGGCGTAAGGGCTGGTGCTCCAATATGTGGACGATGGAAGCCGTACAATTGGATGATGGAGCAGGAAGAAGGAAGGAGCCTGGGTCCCAGAGATCTATCCTAAGAGCTCTGGATTGTCTACCTCTGAACTTGTTTTGCAGGAAATGGAACTCTCTATCTTTTGATTTGCATCAAGCATCCCTGGTGGTGCAGTGGTTCCGTGCTTGGCTGCTTGCTGACACAGCCACGTTGGTGTTCAGAGTTGGTGGTTTAAGGCAGAGGGACCAGAGTTAATGGGGCATGCTACGCTTAGAGATGTCTACAATTTTGGAGGCAGAGTCGGCTAAGATAGACCAACATTGTCTACAACTTGCATACCATCTGCATTGGATTTTTTTTAAGGTGAATTCATTGAACAAATGGATTTCGTTCAATGAGTTCGCTTTTAAAAGGGTGAGGTTGAATGCCTTCCTCACGCAACGCACATTTACTCCAAAAACTGAATCCCATGTTTGCAGGTGAATATGAAAGCGACACCATTCTATTTACAACACTGAGGAGTACAACTTTCATGACCGAAGGTTTGACTGGATTCCTGGCTATGACCCCAAAGCACTGACACCAAAGAAAGCACAGGTGTGCTGGGCTTCATCAGAGCTGCAGCCTCCTGTGCTGCCAAGAATGCCACGGAGACAGTGAAAAAGACAAGCCACAGAATGGGGGAGGGGGATGTGCAAGTCATATATCTGATGAGGGAATTGCATCTGGACTGAGGTGCACTGGTGATGCAGTGGTTAAAGGGCTCGGCTGCTAACTGGAAGGTCAGTGGTTCAAACCCACCAGCCACTCCACGGAGAAAAGGGAGGCATGCATTCTGCGTCTGTCCAGACTGACAGCCTTGGAAACCCTACGGTTTCTCCGCTCTGCTGTGAGTCGGAGTCAATGGAACAGCATTGGGCTTTTATTTGGAACCTAGAAAGAGCTTTCGTAATGCAACAATTAAAAGGCAGATCATTGGATCAGAGGCTGTTAGGGATCAAAGGGACCCCAGTGATTCAGAGGGTGAGGAAGGAACCTTTGGGGGCAGGGTGTTATGCTAACCAGGAGGGACCACTCAGAAACGGATGGTCAGAATAGATGTACAACTCAGAGAGGGTAAGTAATGCTCCTGAAATGTACACATGGAAAGTGCTGAACTGGCCTATCGTGGCCAGATGTTGGGTTGTTACCTGTACGGTTGGCAGTTCAATACCCCCAGCCACTCCTCAAGAGAAAGACGAGGCTGTCTGTTCCAGTAAATATAACAGCCCCAGAAACCCTACAGTGGATTGCTATGGGTCCGAATCAGCTCAGTGGCAAAAACGCACGTGCACTGGTGAATCATATGGTCTGCTGTGTATATTCTCAACACCACAAAATAAAATACATTCCACTTCGATGGGCAGGGGATTTGAATAGACGCTCATCCAGAGAATGTATAGAAATAGCTCATCGAAACCCCACACCCATCGAGTTCATTTGAAGTCATATCAAGTTGATTCCGACTTGTATCGATCCTGTAGGATATAGTCAAACTGCTCCGTAGAGTTTCCAAAAGTTTCCAGAAGCAGACAGCCTCCTCTTTCTCCTCAGGAGCAGATGGTGGCTTCAAGCTGAAGACCAGTGCTTAAATAACAGTGCCACCAGGGCCGGTAAGCACATGAAATAACACATAAACAGCATGCGACCTTAGAAGCTAGAAGCACAATGAGATGCTGCACTGCCATCGAATCAAGGCTGACTCATAGTGACCCGGTAGAACAGGGTAGGACTGGCCCTGCGAGTTTCTGAGACGAAAACTGTTCACAGGAGTTGAAAGCTTTTTTCTCCCGTGGAATGGCTGGTGGTTTTGAACTGAAATCACCTTGCAGTTAACAGCCCAACGTGTAACCACTATGCCACTAGAGCACCCCTGACCCCCCATAGGATGGCTAAAATAAGAGCAATAACAACAATTATTGACCAAGTTGCGAAGAAATTGCAACTTTCATACGTTCCAAAATGTTGCAGCCACTTTGGAAAAAGTTGGGCACTTCTTTAGCATATTCGGATGAGCCAGCAGTCCCAGCCCTAAGTAAACAAGCGCGTGAAGAGAAATGCTCGCCACAGCACTGTTCAAGATGGTAAAAATGTGGAAACAATTCAAATGTCCACCCACCGGTGAGTGGCTATGCAAACGTGGAATATTGCTCAGCCAAAAGAAGAAATGAAGTAACGCTACAACTGCAATGTGACGGACTCCAGGACATCATGCTAAGGGAAACCAGACAGGCCCGAAAAACCAAACAGAGACATAAAGCAGCTTAGCAGAGGCCAGAGTTTGAAGGGTGGGAAAGTGGAGGCTGCCTGTTAATGAGTTACCAGAAAAGCAAAGCAGGTGCCCTGGCTCCATGCAGACCCATTCAGACTCTTAGTGACCCTGCCCGACAAACCAGAACTGCCCCCACTGAGTTTCCAAGGCTTTCATCTTTAGAGAAACAAATGGTTTTCCTATTCTAGTAAAGAGCCGCAGTCTCGGAAAGCCACAGGAGCGGTTCTCCTCTGTCCTATAGTGCCTCTTTGTGATCGCAGTGCCTTTCGTCTCTTAGTTTTGCTGCAGAGGGTCTGGTGGGGGTCAAACCACCAACTCTTCAGTCAGCAGTGAGTGTTTTAACTACTGTGTCAATGGTGCTCCTCCCACAAAGATGGCAGCCTTGGAAACCGTATGGGGTGCTATGTGTGTGTTGGGGGGAGGGCGTTGGGGCATTGCACTCTGTCCCCTAGAGTGCTGTGCATAGGAATCAACCCCTGCAGTGGATTTTTCATCTTATCATTGGGGCTGCTGTACAAAGCATCTCCCTCCCCGCGAGGATTAGGGAAACGTGTTTACTGTGGTTTCTTCATGGCCCAAGGATGTCCCTCTGAACCCTTGTCCTGTGGGGGAGACCCCTGGTTCCATGAGGCTGGCAAGAAGAGGGGAGGACCTTCGAGAGGCAGGGGCTCTGCGAGGGCTCTGACCATGCGCTGTGGGGACCACGGCTGTCGCCATCAGGAACGCCTTCCTGCCTGGCATGTAAAGAGCATTTGCCACAGTGCTAGCCCCATGCTTTCTTTTCATTACCATTTTGAACAGTTCTATGGGCACTTCATCCTGTTAAGAAGACTTGTGCAATTATCGCCACAATCATGATAGAACATTTTCTTCTTCCTTGTACTCATTGTTATTCGTGTCATTCTTTTTCTAATTGTGGCAAAAATAAACACAACAAAACATTCTCCAAGTCAACAACTTCTACGCGAGCTTTCTAACTCATCCTGCCCCTTCTGGACCCTACACACGCCGAGCCCTTAGGTGGCGCATGTGGTTGTTGAGCGGAGGCAGAAGAAAGGCCTGATGATCTACTTTGGGCAAATCGGGCTTTGAAAAACCCCAAGGAGTGCACTTCCACTCTGACGCTCACGGGGGCGCCGTGGGTCTGGATCAACAGGACAGGACTGCTTGAGAAGGCTGAGGCAACCACCAGCTTTTACTGGTGAGTTGCCGCCCCACGGGGCAGAAGCTGCTGCCTCTTTTCTGGGCGCCTACCTCAGTCCCGCAGATCTGCGAACCACCAGGTAGGCGTCGAGCGCGTAGCAAAACAGCCACCAGAAGCTGGCGCTGTACAGCAGCTGGATCCACATCTGCAAGTGAGAAGAGGCCCGCTTCAAAGCTGCCGCAAACTAGGACCGAATTCCCAGCCCAGCCGGCCCCAGGCTTCCTGTGTGTGATGTCAGATTCACCCCACCCCACCCCACCCCTGCACACACACACACACACACACACACACACACACACGAAAGCCGTAGGGCACATGTGCACTGGCAGAGCTTTGAAACATAAGGAGGGCCTGGAGTATGTGTGCGTGTGCACGCTGTTCCTCGTGTGCTCCGTCCTCTGCGTGTGCACTTAGCTGCAAATGGCACTAAAACATGCAGCTTCTACTGCCACGAGGGCGCTTTGAAGTTCGAAGTCTGGCTCTTTTTCTCCAAGGGGAGGCGCGCTGGCAGGAAGGAACGAGCCAGGCCAGGTCAGCACGCTGAGGCTATTGTGGGCTCCAGCAGATGTTTCCGGGGGATGCGATTAGAACGCTGCTGGGGAGGGGAAGGAGGGCTGGGGAGCCGAGTGGGAGACCTTGGAGGCCTCTGCGGGCCCTTTGAGATGGGCCACAGGGGTGGTAGCTCAGGGCTGTGTCACGTCAGCAAAGCAAAATTGTGCCCTTAGGACAATCGCTTCCATTTGGGGCCCACTGGTTTTGTTGCAGTCATTAAAATAAAGAGGTGTGTATTGTGAGGGGCAGGTGAGGGAAGTAGCAGGCAGAAAAACAACAATCACCCCAAAGAGTAAACTGGTTGCCACCCAAGGGACCCTGACTCGGAACCACCCACACCCCATATGGGTGGGAGTAGAACAGTGCTCCATGGGGCTTTCAGGCTGAGGTCCTGGGAGTGATGGCCAGGCCTTTCTTCCAAGGCACCTAGGGTGGATGCCAACACATTGGTGAGCAGGAGATATGCCACCCTGAATCTCCAACACAGGACTTAAGCCCCAAGACCTTGGAGTCAGATTCAACTCCGGAAGCCCTGCCGGAGAGGAGAAAACTGCCTCCTGAAATATGATCTTTCCGCAGGACCCTGGTTGGCCAGGTACTTAGTAGAAAGGCTGATCTTTGGTACCCACCCGCTGTCCCAGGGAGGAAGGTGTGCATTCGGCCTGCTTCCACAAAGTCCTGCAGCCCTGGACACCCGGTGGGGCCATCTATCTCTCCACGGATGGCTCTGAGTTGGAATTGCATCCACACAGAGAGCTTCATCTGTGCAGAGCAGCCTGTCCCGTCTGTCTGTCTACAGTGAAGTTGCTGGCAGACTTGAGTGGCCTGGCTTTCCTAGAACACTTAGCCTTGGGCAGCCTGATTAAAACACAGGTGGTGCGCGCTTCTGCTCAGGAGGTCTGCGGTGGGGCCTGGGAACTGGCATCTCTGATGAGGTGCCGTGGTGGCGCAAGGGGAAGAGCATAGGGTTGGGGGTGGGGTTTCAAGCCCACTAGCTGCTCCTCAGCAGGAAGATGAGGCTGTCTGCTCATGTCCAGCTGACACAGCCTCGGAAATCCTGTGGAGCAGTTCTACTGGGTCCCATATGGTCATCCTGAGTGGAAATCGGCAAGGGGGTCTGATTTGGGAGCTTTTTATTAGGGGGGTCAACAGGTTCCCAGGGGAGGCTGGTGCTGCCATCCTGTACAGCTGCTGCAGGCCTGGGGACCGGGTCACCCCCAGGGCATGAGCAGAATAGGAGCATAGGGAGGGAGGGGGGGGAGAGGGGGGGCAGGCACTTACTGCAGTCCCCACACAGAAAGCTGCAGGCCAAACTTCTGTGCCATTCCCTGCTGAGATGTGGGCCACGAAACCCGGGAAGGTCAGCCACACCCCAGAGCGCAGCACAAGGCCTGCGGAGAGGAGAGAGTATGCCTGAGTCAAGTTCAACTGGGCCATGCATGGCCTTGTCCCGGTCCCCCCAACCCTGAATAAGGCCTGTGACTCCTAGTCCCTAGAGCAGCCCCCCCCCCCGCCGTGACTCCTTTCCCCGCACTCCAACCTCCAGAACAGTGTCTCTGACTCCCTCCTGGACAGTGCCTGTGACTTTTAGCCCAGAGACCCCCTGCCCCCAGCGCAGGGCCTGTGACTGCTAGCCCTGATACTGGAGGTGAGGACCCCTCTGGGCATAGAGCCATACAGCACAGGACATGTCTAAATGTAGGAGATAGTGGGGAGCAGAGTGGGCATGGAACCAGGCAAGCAGGCAGGCCAGCGGGTCAGGGGGTGGGGTAGCACAGCAGCATAGGAAGAGACCTGGTGAAGAGAAGCTGTGGGCAGTGGGGACCCTCCCCTGCCCTGCTTTCTAACACTCCCCCCACCCAGCCCCTGATTTCACACTTCCAGCTCCAACTCCTCACCTGTGAGGAAACTGGGCTTCCGAGGTGAGGCCACCCAGGGGCTCCTGGTGGCACAGCGGTTAGATGCTGGGTGGCCTGTTGCCTGAGTGAGCTCTGATTGAGTACCACCCCACAATCCCAGTCCCCAGGCAGAGCTATCGTTCCCAGCACAGTCTGCTTGGGCTCTGTGGATGCCAGCCAGGTAGGTAGGTGGTGGTTCTTGTGTGAGGGCTGCCTCCCCACTTTTCCTAGCCAGTGATCCCTTGTGGGCGCACAGGGACCTCTTCTACGAGGACTGAAGCCCTCGGCTGTGACCTTTCAGAGGCAGCTCACCAAGCCTCTCTTCCAAGGCACTTGGCTGGGTCCCAATAGGCAAACTAGTGGCTGACCGCTGAGAACACGTCACTGTCTGCAGGTGGGATGCCCGGGAGTGGGCAAGCTTGCCTATTAACTATTTCTTTGGTTCGCAATCCGTGGGCCATGAGTCCTTAGCCAGGAACCTTGGCACTTTCACCAGACACCCAATGGGGCCCAGCCCCACGTCCTAAGCCGGTCAAAACCTGTGGGCCGTAGGCCCTTCTCCAGGCACCCAGGGAGTTCCACTCTGAGAGCCTTGCGCCCTAACTCGGGCACCCTGGGTGGGGGTCTCACCCGCCTACCACACTCTTACCCAGACAGCCGAGCAGGTCGCAGGCGATGGCAGCGCGCAGGATGAGCGCAGAGGCTGGCGGGCCTGAGGCGGAGCCAGGCACGGGGGCCACCAGGCCCGTGGGCCGACGTGGGGCCCACAGCTGCAGGAGGCCGAGTGCCAGCCGGAGGGCACCGCTGCCCAGGCAAAGCGCATGGACGGCCCACGGCTGGAAGCTTAGCAGCAGCTGCGTGGCCCCGTCCCGCGTGGGACAGCAGAAGGTGGCCAGACGCGGGGAAGCCATGGGCGGCTGGAGACACTACACGGCGGCGCGGGTGAGTTGTCTGCTGGGACCTCGCGGCTCGGCCCTGGTCATGTGCTGGCCGGCAGGGCAGGCATCATGTGCTGCCGACTGGAGGCCCAAGGCCCCCAGGGCCTCTCCACCCGCCCCTCATCCCGCAGTGGCAGAGAGGGCGCCTGGGCCAGAGCAGGAAGGCTGTTTCAGGAAGGCTGGGGGCAGGCAAAGGTAGGGGCTGATTGGGATAATAGGGGTTGGGGGTGGGCAGCTTTCCAGACTTGGGGTTTTATTCCTGAAGATGTGGGCTCCCTGCAGACCATTCCTGTTTGGGAGCCGGCACCCCTTCATAAACTGGGTCTGTCCTGTGCAGCTGGCTGTTCGGAAAGGACTGGCCGCAGCTTCGGCAAGAACAGCAGCATAGGGTCTCCTGGACAGTGCTTCATGCCTGCAGGGGCCAGACAAGTCAGCCAGGCCTTTCTCCTGCCCAGCTGCTGGGGCAGAGTAGGTTCAAAGCCCTAGCTCCCCTTCAGCAGCAAGGGCTTGACTACAGCCAGGCTCCTTGTTACAGCACTGTCTTTGTAATGTTCCCTCTGCCATGGGAACAATGGCCTTGTGGTGGGACGACACCCGGTGGGTCACAATGGCCGGATCTGCATGGGATCCTGGGGGAGGGCAGGGCCTGGCAGGGGCTGTAAATCAAGCCCATTAGACTACAGAACACAACAGGATTTTCCTTCAAAGTGAATGAATTAGCCATTCGAGTTTCAGGAAATGGGGAGTCATGTAGCAAAGCCCCCTACACACATACATACATATACCCATATGTGCACACACGCATACACACACATACATGCACAAACACGCGTGCACACACACGTTGCCTTCTGTTTCATTTGCACTGAGGTACAACATCATCAACGCAACCCAACTCTGCCGGGGAGTCTGTGCGGACTGCCAGTGACCCTGTGGGAGGACTAGTGGTAGAGTGGTTACTCCTTAGGCTGCGATTCAAAAAGTCCGGAGAAACCACCAACCCCTCTAAGGGAGACAGGTGGACCTTTCTGTGCCCATAAAGAGTTAAGAGTCTTGGAAAATCACAGCGGTGGTTCTACCCTGTCCTATAGGGTTGTTTTGAGTTAGCATCAATTCCATGGCAATGAATGGCCCCATAAGATAGAGTTCAAGTGCTCCTGTGGGTTTCTGAAACCGTAACTCTTTATGGGAGTAGAAAAGCTCATCTTTCCCCTATAGAGTGGCTGGTAGTTTTGAACTGCTGACCTTGTGAACAGCCTAATTCATAGCCCGCTAACCCACCAGGGCTCTCTGGTGCAACAACAGAGGGTTACATTTTTGAAATGTTAAATTCGCTTTGGAGAGTGACTCTGGTCAGGAACAAAAAACTGTTCAAGTTTCTTCAAATATTTCTTAACAACAGCTTTGACTTTTTCCTGTCTATTTTCGTGTACATTGAAGATCTTGCTCCAGTTAACCAAACACAGAAAAGACGTTTTTTAATTATTCAGTTCTAATGGTAACAATGGACATACTGTGTGAAGTTAAAAGGAAAAAGAGAGTGTTTCGACGTTGACTGAGAAGTCCCATTTAGACCGTGGCTTTCATAAGCCAGCTTGTATTTTAAAAGGGAGGTAGCAAGCAGTCCCGCCAGCATCCTCAAGTTCAATGACACTGTTGTTTGCTGTGGCGGGGCAGGGCAAGTCCCCTCCTGGGGCCCCACAAGGGTCTGCATAGAGCTGGGCGCCAAGGTGGGCCTGGGCAGCAGAACCCCAAGCCTTCTAGGCACCCTCTGGTGATGCACTGCCAAGCTAGCATTAGTTGAGCCACATAGCTGACCCCTTTCCCCAAGCCAGGCCCCGTTTTCCCTCTCCAGCAACATGAAGCTTTACTGTGACGCCACTGGCCCTTTTCTCACCAACCAAGTAAACGCAAACACTCATTCACACTCCCATGCCTTTTGCAATTGTAAGTCAGGTCAAGTACCAGTGTGGCTGAGACCCTTGCTCTGGGACCACAAGGCTGGGCTTCCTGTGGGGACCCCTCGAGGAAGACGGAGGTGATGTGCAGCCTTTACCCATGGGTGGCTGTGCATACAGCTGCTAACTGCAAGGTCAGCAGTTCAAAACCACCAGCCAGCCCACAGAGAAAGACAGTGCTTTCTACTCTGTACAGTTAGAGTCTCAGAAACTCATAGGGGCAGGTCTACCCTGTCCTCGAGGGTCGCTATGAGTGGGCATGGACTTGAGGGCAGGCGGAAGAGCTCTTTGGTGTGATTGACAATAGAAAACAGAAAGGTCTGTCTGTCTGTGGACTCCTTGGCAACCAGGGACCTGATAACTACTTGTGACCCTTGAAAGATGCTGTCTGCTTAGCCCCATAAGCACAGTTGGCTCTTGAAGGCCATGGTAGGACTGTGCTTTACAAGATAAAAGTGGAAAACGAGGAGCTCCCGGATGGCACAAACGACTGAGGAGAGCTTGGCTGCTAACTGAGAGGTTGGAGGGTTAAGCCCTCCCACTGGCACTTCGGAAGAAAGGCCTGGCACTCTGCTCCCAAAACCAGCCGTGGCAGTGCTGTGGGGCACAGTTCTACACTGACGTGCAGGGGGGCGCTGTGAGTCAGAGTGCACTCTCAGTGTCTGCTTTGGCACATTTGCAGGTGATGTCCGCGGTTTGGACTATCAGGCCCCTGCAGAAGTCTCACTCCCGTTCAACCTCTGTGTCATGTCACCCTGCAGCTCACCTCTGCTTCCCACAGGAAGACTGCCGGTATTGTGAAAGGGAGTCAGCCCTCAGTGGCAGCAGGAAGAGGAGTGAAACGGCCAACTCTGTCAGCAAAGCAAGAAAAGGCCTTGGGGCCAAGGTGAGACCGAGTCAAGGTGGCAGGAACTCTTCCTTGAAGGTGTGCAACTGTGAGTATGAAAGACCATGGACCAGCATAATGCAAACATGCACACGCACATAGACACACAGACATGTAGCCAGCACGTCTGGAAGTGTCAGAGGCCATCGTGGCTCGCTGAACTGTTACCAGCTGGGCACGAACTTGGAGGATTTGTCCAGTAACAAGGAGTGGAGTTCATTTCTAAAGTCACTATCCCTCCATTTAGTCACTTTTGAATCAATTGAGATTGTGGTAGTTATAGTTTCTGGTGTCAACTTGCTAATATTAAGAGTGAAGGGATGGAGTTTAGCCTGTCAATCAGGTGGCAGCTTGATGACCTCATTTGGAGGCACAGAGATAAATAACTAACTTACAGGAGGCTAGACACACACTCCTGTCCCTGCTAGGCATTCCTGTTGACCATCCACATGGAGCTATGCTGATGGCAGAGCCTTGAAGCTGGAGGATACATGTGGAGACCCACGCCAGCGCTAAGATCCTTCCACTACCACTGCATCCACAAGACGTTCCACCCACCGGCCTGTGATCTTCCTGCATTCAGCATCATTGCATGTGTTGCGTGCGTCGGAAGAGGAATTTACAGACTGGTATCGGACATATGGGCTAATATCGGACTTATGGACTTGAACTTGGACTTGGTTGGGATGTTTTCTCAATATGCTCTTTAATATAACGTTCTTTCCTATACGTGTGAGTCTCCCTGGATTTGCTTCTCTAGTCTACCTGGACTAACACAGCAATCTACAGCGACCTTGTGTATGCAGGTAGAACTTGGTTACTAAAGGGTCCAGCAGTAATACCAGGGGTCTCAGCCATAGCCAACATCTCTGACCCTTTCTCCATCCGCACTTAGCACGTGACACCTCGCCTTCTCAACACTTGTCACAGAAACCTTCCCCCCTCTCTTCACTGGTCTGCTGGTGCCACAGCCAGCCAATGTGGGGGGAGGGGGGCTCCTTGTAGACATAATAATGTATTTCTGTCCCCAAAGTTTATGAAGGCAGGATCCCTTTGTTCTCTCTCTCTCTCTGACTTTCTTGACCTTCTCGTGTGGCCGCACGTCCGTCCCTCTGTCTCTTCCTGTCTCCAGCTCTCCCTTTCTTACTTTCGGCTCTTCTCACCTCACTCTGTCTTCCAATCTCCCCTCGCCTGCCCCCTTTACCCTCATTTCGTTCTAAACACCCAGGTAGGCCTTAACGCTAATAAAATGAAAGCCATGCTCTGGGTCCACTTTCCTTTTATTTCCATTCTAACGGTTACATAAAGGTTTTCTTTTCCTCTGTTTCTTTCTTTACTCGTGGTTGAGACTAGACAGAGCAACACATTCTTACGCCAATTCAACCGTTTGTACATTTGCACCTCAGTGATATTAATTCTCACCCTCCTTGCCTGGGCTGGTCCATCTCCATTAACATAAACTCACCTGTGAGGTTTTCAACAGCTAGTGGGGTATTGGGGGCGGGGAGGGGGTTGTGGCAGGGCAGTAGATAGCCAGGCCTATCTTCCAAGGGGCCCCTGGGTGGACTTACACGGCCAACCTTGGGGTGAACAGTGGAGCTGTTCCCCGTTCATACCTCCCCAGGGACGCCAGGGGGTCTTTCCGGGCCTTGTATCCACGACTGCCTAGGCTCACGTACCGGAAACAGGACGACGTGTGCTCAGTAAGGACAGACTTGGCTGGCTTCGAGACGGCAGCTTCATTGGTCCTCAGGGGGCCATGAGCGAGGATTCAGGAAATCCACAGTAACCTCAAGGACTTGCCTGTGGTTGGAGCTGCAGAGTGCCGGTGCTGCCCCCACCCCTCCGTGGGGCCGCACAGGGCTACTGTGCATGCTCCTGCCAGGAGCCCGAGGGAGCCCATGTTCAGCACCCAGGGCGCTGGCGGTGAATGCTGGGGAGAAGCGGGCGCGGCCATGTCATCTCTGCAGGCTTTCACCTAGCGCACACCCCCGTCTGCTCCGCCCCACTCTCCCCATGCTCTTCGGAAGGTCTTATTCCTTTGCATTCTGTCGTAAAGTCGAGCTTCTGCAGTAGACCCCACATGTAGCCAGCCTCCCAAAGTGTGACTTTTTAGTGTGCCCCCTACCAAGCCAGCTCCCAGTCCTGGTGCCCCACGTCTGTCAGAGGAGGACAGTGCCTCCAGGGACTTCAGTGGCTGAGTTCTGGGAAGTAGCTCACCAGGCCTTTCTTCCGAGGCCCCTTGGAGTGGGCTGGACTCATTTCCATGTAGCAGCTGAGCACATTATCCAGGACTCAGTCTATGCCCCTGGTTCAGCAAACGTCTTCTTCACGGGCCACAGTGAAGAGTTTAGCTGGTGGTTTTGAACTGCTGACCATTCATATCACAGATCATCGCATATCTGTAGTATCTGTCGCCCTCACGAAACTCTGCCAATGGCTCACCAAGTCACGCCAACCAGCTGCCCAGCAGTCGATTCTAACTCATGGCAACCCCACCGATCAGGGTGGAATGGCTCCATGGGCTCCTGAAGCTGTTAGTCTTTGCAGAAGCAGACAGCCTCGTTTTTTTCTTGGAGAGTGGTGGGTTCACAACAGTGACCTTTCCCTTAGTCTTCGAGCACTTAACCACTATGCCACCGGGATTCACAAAAACAGGCAGCTACCCTCCTGGTGTTTGCAATCGCCTCGTGTGCATGTGAAAGTCGGACCTGGAAGAAGGAAGCCCAAGGACGCATCGATGTGTTCTAATTGTGGTGCCGGCAAAGAATATTGAAAGTACCATGGACTGCTAAAAAGACAAACAAATCTGTCTCAGAAGTACAGCCAAAGTGCTCCTAAGACTAGAGGCAAGGCTAGGGAGACTGTCTCATGAACTTTGGACATGTTCTTAGGAGAGGCCCATCCGTGGCGCAGGACGTCGTGCTTGGTCCAGTGGAGGGGCAGCGACAGAGAGGAAGGCCCTCGACGAGATGGATGGGCACAGTGGCTGCAGCCGTGGGCTCAGGCACAGGAACTGTTGTGAGGATGGCCTGAGACTGGCGGCGTTTCGTTCTGTCGAGCATCGGTCACTGTGAATTGGAAGGCCAGGAGTTGAGAGCACCTAACAACAATCTTTCAGACAAGAAGCGTGGTAAGACGATGGTGAAAGCTCAGCTACTGACCCCAAGGTTCAGGTTTTGAATCCACCAGCAGCTGGGCCCCAGGAAAGCCTGGAGCCTAGGAAACCCTTTGGGGCCCGTGGACTGTGCCACTGGGGCCGCCGTGAGTCAGACCCACCTTCTCTGCCACACGAGTGTTGGAGCCAACTCCCTAGCACCTGCCAACAGGAGGGCCCTCCTCTCGTATCAAGCTATGCAAAACCTAGAAGAGAAAATTAGAAGCACGAGAGGGCTCTGATACGTGTGCTTGTTGCTGCTCTGGAAGCAGTGAATCATAGAGAAGCAAGCCCCCTACGAGAAATGTTCTCACCATCTTGCCAGCTTCCCCCCCCCCCCAAACAAAAGAGCTACTTAACAAAGTGCAATGTATACAATATCTGCGGAGGACTTCCCCTCCCCCACAATTACAGCTACCAAGACTTCTAGGGGTTTTCCCAGAGCGCCTGTGTGGACTGGAAAGAGACCCTTCCTGGTGAAGACCCTACAGTCTCACACAGCCGTCCTCTGGGACTTCCTGTTGTTTCCACCGCTCGTCAAATCCCCTGCATTCCTCGCAGTTCAGTAAAACATTCAATTTAAACAAGTCTCTTGGCAGGCAGCCAGGGAAGGAATTTCCCCAATGAAATCAGCAGCCTTCCTTCAGCTCTGGGCCCCTCCTTCCTCACCCACCACCAGATGGTGCCTGCCTCCAACCCTGACGGCTCCACTAGGCTTCCTCCCAAGGCTCATCTTTCTGAAGCCAACCACCAGCCCTTTCTCCCACATGCCTCTGGCTGGGCTTGAGGCACCAACCTTTGTGTTAGCACAGGAACAACCTGTGGGTTCAAACGGCCCAGGGACATCCCTTTGCTGCTACGATGCTTCAACTATTTTCACTCTGAGACTGTAAAGACATTGTGTGTGTGTGCCAGTGGATGTGGTAGGGTGAGAGGGAAGGATGGAGTCGCAGTGGACAGTGGTGGACAAGACTTTTTCTGAGTCTCTGAAGTCTTTGGGGCACATAACTAGGAGTCGAATTGCTCTGTCAAATGTTAGTTCTGTTTTTTTGAGGATCCACCACACCATTTGTCCCACACCAGCTGTGTCATTTTGCATCTCCACCCGCGATGGGCCGGGGTTCGCCTCCCCCATCCTCACCAACATGCATTTTATTTATTCGTTAATTGTAACCACCCTAGCGGAGTGTGCTGGCCTCTTACTGTGGCTGAGGCTTGCATCTCTTCAATGCTTAATGACCCCGGGCATCTTTTCAGGTGTTTGGTGGCCATTTCAGTATGCTCTTTAGTGAAATGTTTATCCAGGGCCTTGGCCCATTTTAAGAGTGGGCTATTTTCCTTTTGTTGTTAAGGTGTTAACCTTTTATAGATACCAGAAACTCTCGCTGCCATCAAGTCTATGCCAACTTATAGCAATCCTGTAGGACAGGGTGGAACTGCCCCGGAGAGTTTCCGAGACTGTTGCTTTTCCACAGGAGTAGAGACAGGACTAGAGACCCGCATCACTCTCCCACAGAGCAGCTAGTGGTTTCCAACTGCGGCCCTTGCAGACTGCAGGTAAACACATAACCACTATGTCACCACGGCTCCCATATATACCAGGGGGCTGCAAAAGGTTCCCGGAGAAATGGAAGATAATGGAATGAATCGTCCCTCCCCGGGACTTGTCCTATTCCATTCACATGCTAATGAAACTCTAATTGAGAAAAAAGTTTTTATTATTGTTGAGGTATACATACAACATCTACCAACACAACAATTCCGACATGTATGTGAAATCCATTACATTCTGCTCTGAGCTCTTCTTCTCAGTTAATAAGCTCACCACAGCCTCTGATCTTTCAATGGCTGCGGTCCTTCTGTTCCCATAGAAATACTTCGTAGAAAAGCACCAGGCTCAACACATTCTTTTTGTTTTCTTCTCCACATAGCATTATGGATCACAGTGTGTTGGCATAGAGCTCACATGTCATACAGCCCCATCGTTCCATCACATCAAGAAGAGCTGCACCGCCAGCAGCACAATCAGGTCTCGAAGAGTTTCTTCATTCTCATCCTCATCTGTATTAGCTCCCCATTTCCCCCCAACCTCCCTGTCACACCCCCAAGGAACCATGAATCCAGTCACTGTCTCTGTAGATTTATCTATCCTGGATTTCATATACAGAAAAACAAAACAAGACAAATCTAACAACAATAACAAAGTAAAGCATAAAAACCTCAATAGAAAAGGAAGCAGAAAATATTGGAAATGAGAACAAATTTAAATGGATCACAAATTTAAGTGGATCAAATGATAGGGTACTCAATCTTAACCCAACGGCATCTGCAACAATCCACTTTCTAATGCATTCTGCATGTGAGCCAGGCTATTCACATCCCTGGTCCATGGTCAGCGGGGATTCTCCAGTGCCTCAGGTAGACATTCTTGACTAAAGTATTATTTAGTTTAAGGAGTCCTGGGGCACTGTGGGTTTAAGCAGTTTGGGTGGTTGCTAATAGTGGGGCCCACAGTTCAAATCCACCCAGCCCAGCTGGTCTGAGGGAGGAAGACGAAGCAGCCTGCCCTGTGCAGATTCATTCAGACTTGGAAACCCTAAGGAAAAGTTCTACTCAGTCATGTGGAATTGCTGTGAGTTAACTCGATGGCAGTGGGATTTGGGTGGTGGTGGTGGAGAAGGTGTGGTGGGGTTTATGCACTGGCCTGCTAACTGAGAGGCAGCACTTGGAGCAAACTCACCCGTTGCTCCTTGGGAGAATGATGAGGCAGCCTGCTTCCACAAAGCCAGGAATCTTGGAAAGCTTCTGGGGTAGTTCTAATCTGTTCTATACGGTCCTTATGAACTGGAATCAAACACACAGAACACACCACAACTTTGTCTCAACAAGACTTCAGGGGCTATTTCTGGCTTAAACATGAATGTGGGACCATACTTTATTAACAGTTTTATTGACATATAATTCACTTATCATACAACCGCTCAATCATACCAAGAAGTTATACAATCATCACAAACAATTTTAGAACATCATCCTCTTTTTGTACTGTTATTAGCTCCCCATTTCCCCCCATCCTCCCCTGCCATATTCCCAAGGAAATAGTCATCCAGTCGCGCTGTCTCTATAGACTTACCCAGGGCAATAATTATTGGGGTTTATACAGCTCCATAAAATCGGGATCCTGCCAGACTTAAACGTGGTGTTCTGGGATGTGAATGCAGTGTGCTGGCATGGAGTGGGGAGCCAGTGGAGGGGTTTGTGGGCCCGGCCCCAATCCCAACTATCTGGACAACTGGCCCTCCCCCCAGAGGAATTTACTTTAGAGGACAGCACTGAAGCTACAGCTTGGGGAGAGGGCCAAGTCTGATCAGAGCACACGGGAGCAAATGAATGGGGAGGAAGAGAGAGTGGAGCACATCCTGGCCCACAAGACCTGGAGGACGATATCCCCACTCAGAACAGTCAATGCACAGAGTGGACCATATGGCTGGTCCTACTGTGAGACACAATGTCCCTTGCTGACCCATGGCCCTACAGGGGACAACACTGGACAGTGTCGGGATTGGCCCAGTCTGACCCCATGACATCCAGGCAAAACACTAAAGGCGTGGGGCAGAGCAGCTTGGGGGGCAGCGGCGGAGGGGGAAGCAGAGCAGGGAGGTCCCGAGGGAGTACAAAGGATAGACTTTGGGGCCAGAGTGTGGCACCCCATTGGACTTGACTGAAGGACAGACCTAGAGGTCAACAAACAGACCTTGAACTATTTACAGGATTTTCCTTTAATAAAAGTTTTAAAAATTCTATTTATTTACCTATCTATCTCTTAATTTATTTATTTATCTTTTGGTCATTGTTTTTGTTGCTGTTGTCATCGTATTTTCTTTTGTTGATTTGTCTTGTCATGTCTTGTTTTTTTGTGCATATTTTTATCTCTTCAGGTCTATCTAGATGAGATAGGCTGGATGAACAGTTTGGAGGAAAAAACAGGACCGATGGTTCCAGGACATGGGAGGGGCGGAGGCAGGGTGGAGAAAGACATGGTATTGATCACCCAGGGACAAGGGAGCAACAAGTGATACAAAAATAGTGGCAAGGAGGGTGTGAGAGGCCTGGTAGGGATTCAGCAAGGGCAATGTAACCAAGAGAAATTACTGAAACCCAAATAAAGACAGCATTATAGTGGGACAAGAGGAATGTAAAAGGAAATAGAGGAAAGAACTAGGAGAGGAAAAAAAAAAGAACTAGGAGAAAAAGGGTATTTATAGAGGTCAAAATACAGACATGTACATATGTAAATATATTTACAATGGATTGTGGGAAAATAGATCTATGCACATATATTTATAGGTTTAGTATTAAAGCAGCATATGAACATTGGGCCTCCACTCAAGTACTTCCTCAAAGCAAGAACACTTTGTTCTATGAAATTAGCATTCCATGATGCACACCTTCCCGACACGATCACTGACAACAAATATGTGCAAAAGCAAATGTGGTGAAGAAAGCTGATGGTGGCCAGCTATCAGAAGATATAGCATCTGGGGTCTTAAAGGTTTGAAGGTAAACAAGCAGCCATTTAGCTCAAAAGCAACAAAGCCTACATGGAAGAAGCACACCAGCCTGTGTGATCATGAGGCATCGAAGGGATCAAGTAGCAGGCATCAAAAAACCAAAAATCTTATCATTGTGAATGAGGGGGAGTGCAGATTGGGGACCCAAAGCCCATCTGTAGGTAACGGGACATCCCCTTACAAGAAGGGTCTCGGGGAGATGAGCCAGTCAGGGTGCAGTGTAGCAACAATGAAACATACAACTTTCCACTAGTTTTTTAATGCTTCCTCCACCCCCTCCCATCATGGCCCCTATTCCACCATACAAATCCGGCCAGACCAGAGGATGTACACTGGTACAGATAGGAACTGGTAACACAGGGAATCCAGGACAGATGATCCCTTTAGGACCAGTGGTGAGAGTGGTGATACCGGAGGGTGGAGGGAAGGTGGGTTAGAAAGGGGGATCTGATTATAAGGATCGATATATAACTTCCTCCCCGGGGGATGGACAACAGAAAAGTGGGTGAAGGGAGACATCGGACAGGGCAAGATATGACAGAATAATAATTTCTAAATTATCAAGGGCTCATGAGGAAGGGGGGAGCGGAGAGGGAGGGGAAAAATGCGGACTTGATGCCAGGGGCTTAAGTGGAGAGCAAATGTTTTGAGAATGATGAGGGCAATGAATGTACAAATGTGGTTGACACGATGGATGTCTGTATGGATTTGTTAGGCAGGCTAGCGCAGGACTAAAAAATGTCCATTAAAGCTTGCCCAGAGAGCCACGCACAGGAACAAGGAGTGGCGCAATGCATGTGCTCAGAGGTCCAGGTTTCCCGCAGGTAGGCATGGGTGGGCGCTAAACCTGGATTGGCCCACCTAGGCCTGTGAATTCGATTCAGCCAATGGGGTCCATCAGGGGTCGTCCGCCATGCCTCCCCGTGGAATCCTGGAAAAGGCAGGAGCCCAGAGTGGAGAGAGACTTTGTCTGCGTGAGGCTGAGCAGCTTCCGCCAGGCTGCATGGTCGGGAGGAGTCCTATGGGTGCCGTGTAAACCTGAAACTTCTTCTAACTCTCATAAAACTCACTTGGATCACAAACCAGGCTTCAGCGTGAATTCTTTCTTGCACAGGGCCAAGCACTGAGGTATAACTCTAGCCCAGCGAGAGATCTAACAGATTGTGGTAATAGCTGTATGAGCCCCCAATAAAACGATTTTTTAAAAAAATCAGGGTCCTGTAAGAATTTGGCTTTCTTTTCTGCCTCTTCTTCCTACTGATCAGGAACTTTCTAGAAAGATTCTTGGGTAGGTTTTAGGGAATAAAACAGGGTGATCCCATGCACCACTTCCCCTGCCAGGTGGTCGACAGCTTTCCTCCTGCACCTTTAAATGACTTGTGGGGACTCACCTGCCCACCAACACCGAAATACCTACACCTGACCCACTGATTCCCAGAGGCACACTCTGAAGGCCTCCTTAGAAAAAGTACAAGTAGCTCACACTTCCAAGTGGAGGCATCCTGGGCTGAATTCAGAGGGTGGGGACCACCAGCCCTGATTGGAGCTTGGCTCTGGGTCTCACAGGTCCCACACAGCAGGAGACATTAACCGCTGAGGCACTGAGTCCAGAGGCTGTAGATCCAGGTCCAACCGGGGTTCTCTGAGGAAAGGGAGCAACGATTCTGGAAGATTCTGTCCAGTACTCTTAACAGTAGCTCACCTGTTAGAGTACCTGAAGGAACAAGTGTTCAGTCCTGCACGCTACAAAGACGAGTAAACAGAGCCCCTTGGAAAGAGCAGATGCCTGCCTGCAGTGAGTAGTCTAGGGAAGTGGAGGAAGGCAGGCAGGAAGGAGTAGCACACCTTGCACAGAGGCGGACCTTCAGGGAGTGAGAGCCGGGTTTGGCCGGAAGGGAAGGACTCTCTGGGCTGTAAACTAGAATAGGCACCAGCCTGCCATGTCGCTCCCGGGACCCTGACGCGGGCGGGGAGCTATGGGAACAGGTTGGCGCCCTTGGCTCTGGCCTGCCTTTCCGGAGCACGCGCCCGGCTGCCGGGCGCCCTGCGCCGCGCGGGAAAAGCGGGTCGGCCCACCTGCCCACGCGCCGCCCGCCGCCTGAGGTTCAGGAACAAAGGCGGCGGCTCGTCCGGTGGCGGCAGGGACGCCCAGGTGGCCATGCGCCCCAAGATGGAGGGCGCAGGCGCTCGGTCCCCCGCCCGCGCTTCCGCCGCCTCTCCTCCAGCACCCGCAACCTCACCTGCTAGCCCACCCTGCCGTCCTGGCCCGAGTCACCGCGCACTGCGGCCTCGGCTGGCCTCGTGTCTCAACCACCGAGAGCGGGCGCCTTGACCTCTCCGGCCCTGGGTCTCCCCCTCCCAGGCCCTCCCACCGTCCCGGAGCCTCCCGTGCGCCCCCAGCTTCCCTCCTATCCAGCCCGAATCTCCCCACCGCGGGCGCGCGCCCCTGCCTGCTCCCCTCCCCCCGCGGGCGCGCGCCCCTGCCCTGCGGCCCCCGAGCCGCGCGCGCACGCCCTCCGCGGCCCCGCCCCCCGCGCCGCCCCCCGCGCCCGCCTCCTGGCTCCAGCCGCCCGGCCGGCACTTCTACCCAAGTTGCGGTGAGAGTTGGCCGGGGTACAGGGCGGCGCGGGACCCGAGGCTCTGGCCTGGGCCGACGACGGACGGGCGGACGGGCGGCCAGCGCTGGGCTCCGGAGGGGCCGGGCGCCATGGAGAGCGCCGAGCCCCGCGCACGGCCCGAGCGTCTGGCCGAGGCGGACGGCGGGCGGCTGGTGGAGGTGCAGCTGAGCGGCGGCGCCCCGTGGGGCTTCACCCTGAAGGGCGGCCGTGAGCACGGCGAGCCGCTGGTCATCACCAAGGTAAGGCCGGTGACAGCCCAAGGGGCGTCCGCGCGCCCCGGGCGCTCCCAGGTGTATGGCTCTGGTTCCGGGTCCCGGCCCCTCCCTCTCCCTCACCGGGAAGGGGCCCGGGAGCCCCCCAGCCCCCACACCGGGCGGAGCCCGCCGAGGCCAAAGCGGCTTGCACCTGCGGCCTGGCCAGAGGTCAGGGCAGGGACTTCCCTGCCAGCCTGGGGTGGGGGCCTCGCCAGGGCCCTGGCCACCCAGCCCCGAAACGGCCGCCAACCCGCTTGGGTTCCCATCGGCCATCAATATTTACTGACTCGGCTCCAGTCCCGAGCCCTGGCGCCGAGCTACCTGCCGAAACTTGCAGCAACTTCTCCCTTTAGACAGGCTAGGGAAAGAGGGGAGCCCCGACGTTTCGTTCGAAGAAGGGTGTTTTGAGAGGGTGAGGGACGAAGGAGGGGGGGTGGGGCTTGCTTTTGAGCTTTCAACCTTCTTTCCTTGTAAAAGAAAAATCTACCTGAAACTTTGGAATTTAACAGCGGTACAGCACACCCCTCTGAAAACAAACAGCCTAATAAGCAACCGACCCTGTGTGGGTCAGTTTGTCTGGGAAAGGCTGGGCCTTGCCCAACCTGGGGACAAAGTTTCCTTTACCATTTAAGATTCGTGGCTGTTGGAGGCCTGTGAAGGTGACTTAGGGCTCCCGGCCTCCCGCAGCAGGAAGAACCAGAGAGCCTCCCTCGGGTAATGCCTTTCCACGGGCTGCCCCAGAGCCAACGTGACACCAAGCCTTCCTCTCCTTTCTCTGTGCGTGTGCAGGTTCAGAACTGGAGATGTCCTGTGGGTGGGGCTTGTGGAGACGGTGTTGGATTGATCTGGAACAGAGCGAGGCTGTGTTTTGTTACAAGTTGACCGAGTGTGAGCGTGTGCACTGTTAGTCACTGTCCCTTCATGACGGCTCCGGGGCTCATGCACACCCGCTCCCTACAGTTTTCCAAGGCGGTGACCTTTTGGAAGCACAGCCCCAGGCCTCGCGTCCAGGTCCCTTTCGGGGAGGGTGCGAGCCCCAGCCTTTCAGCTGGCTCTTCCCAGGGCCTCAGGGTGGGCTCCTTGCCCCCTTGCTCACAGCTGTTAGCAGGCCCTTACCTGTGTGAGTTTCAGGACTGCTGAGGTTGCCCTTGCCTGGCTGAGGGAGCCTTGTGAAGGAGCCCTGGTGGTGTGGTGGTTACTCGTTGGCCTGTGATGCTCATGGTCAGCAGTTTAAAACCACCAGGCACGCCTCAGGAGAAAGAGGCTTTCTGCTCCATCAACAGTCACAGTCTGAGAAACCCACAGGGGGCTCTGTGAGTGAGTCAGCGAGGTACAGTGAGGTGATGATGGCCAAGGAAGCAAAGCCTGCTATGTCCACTGTCAGCACCCCCCACATTTCATCAATAAGCTGAGAGGCTGGGTACCAACCCTGCTCCTCAGATTTATCTGTTGACTGCCTGTCCAGAGGGCAGCCCGCTTTGTTGCTCTCACCCGGTCTCAGAAGACTGAGGGCAGTTTATGCTGGACAAACTCAGCTGCTTCATCAGAATCTGTAGAACGGGGGTCCCTTGTACAGGTACCCCAAGTCCTAAGATTTGGTAGCTCCCACCCCCCGTGTCTGAGAGGCCCCCCCTTCTAGACAAGTAGGGAGAGTTAGTGTCCGCACTGCCCAGTGGACACGTTCCAGGGGTGTTGGGGGGATGGGGCGGGGCAGACAGCTTGCTCCCGGTTTTGCCCTTTGGCACTCTCTCCGGGTATGTGATTCAGGTTGGTTTTAGAAAGCTTTTGTGACCGCACTGGGAGTTTGGTGTGTGCTCAGCTTTTCCTCCTTCAGGAGTTTCACAGGAAAGAAGTGCTGACGTGTCTTATCTGACTGAGGTATCCGGAGCCCCGCCATCAGCTGCTATTGTTGGGCGTCCTGTGGGCCAGTGGGAATGGTCAGCCCTGACAGGCGAGGTCCACCTAGAGGTACTGTGAAAGAAAGACCTGGCGTTCTACTTCTGAAAGCTCCCTCCCCACTGGAGTGCAGCTGCTCACGGATTAGGAAGGGGTGTGAGGAAAGCGTCCACTACCAAGTAGAGAGAGGAAGGAGCGGGCTGGGATAGGGACCATACTCCCCAACCTGCCCCCTGCCACCGTGGAATCCCTTTAGACTCAGCGTGCAGCTAACCCACGCAGTTCCCAAGTTCATCACCCTGGACTTCTCCATGGAGCCAGCTGCCTGGTGGGCTTCCACAGCTTACCTTTGGGCTGAGTGCTTCCCCACCCTGCCTCTGGGGCTCTCTGTGATAGAGATTGGGGGCAGATGCTTTCCCCTCTCTGGCTGGGGTGAGTCCAGGCTTGCTTGTTCCCAGCAGCAACTGAAACCTGTGTCACAGCTGGTCAAATGACAAACACACACACTGGAATGAAACAGGTGCTTGTAAAGTCCTGGGATGTCGCACAGCCACCGTGCGGATCTGAAGTAGATTGGTGCAAGATCAAGTCACCTTGTAGCCAGGAGTCATCTAACCGCCTCCGAGACTCCTGCCCAGCAGCTGTGTGCAAACCTTTATTTCCAGTCTTATTGGCATAGTGCAAAGGGTCAACACCTTCGGCCACTCACAGAGAGGTCAGGCGTTTGCGTCCAGTCAGGCAGCACGATCCATGTGCCTGGCAGCGATTGGGATTCAGAAAAGCCACCTATTGGAAACCCCTGTGCACACACGGCCGCCTGGCTGCACCAGGGAACTGGATCCCAGCAGGTTTCTGGGCTATGCCACTTGGGGGTAGATTGCCGGGTCTTTCCTCTGAGGCACCTCTGGGTGGATTCACACCTCCCGTCTTTGGGTCGTAGCCCAGTGAGGTCACCACCTGCAGGTTTGCACCACCCAGGGCCCAGGAAGGGGGTTTCGGCGTGTTTTTGTCTTTTTGCTCTGACTATAGTATAATTTCCTGTGACAGACCTGTGTGTGTGGGTGGTGGAGGTCAGAATCCAGTTCCCCTGTCTTGTGAAGTCTCAGGTGGGCTGCATGCCAGCCTTCTGAGTTCAAGAAGACTTGGTGTCCCATGACTGTCCACCGACACACCAGAGCCAAGGTCCCTCCCCACTGCCCACTTGGAATGGCTGAGAAGCACTGGGCCAGCAGTCGCCCCTGCTCGTGAGTCAGGGTCTGCCTGAGTTTCACTCCATTAATACAGCCAGGGCTGGGGGACCCCACACAAAGGAGACAAAAGCACTGACCCACAGACTCGGGCCTGCCTTGCCTGCAACTCTACATGCCGCCCCATGAGCCATGCCTTCCAGGAACCATGCGTGGGTTTAATGAGCTAAAGAACCATTGAAGGAAAGATGTTCCTTGCTCATAGCGGCCGTATGTGCACAGGTGGAAACACTGCCTGGTCCTGGGCACCCTCACAGTCTCTGCGGATCTGCAGCCCATGGTTGCAGCCACCGTGTCAGCCCACCCCCTACAGTCAGTCAGTCCTCCTCTTCCCAGCCCCTCTGCTTCGCCACGTGTGATGGCCTCCTCTGTCCTGACGACATGTCGAAAGGACAGAGACCCAGTCTCGCCCTGCGTGTGCCTGAGGAACCTTCTGGCAGTCCTTCTTTCTCCAGGATGGATCTGTTTGCCTTTGGGCGGGCAGCCCAGGGTGCCTCCACTCTGCTTCCCAGCACCCACAGGCAACTACGTAACTTCTCTGCTCTCCCTGCTTCCTTGCAGGCAGATGAGGTGGCAAAAGGTCTGGCACAGAATTGTGCCCGGGCTATTGCCTGCTTTTACCTACTCAGTGTAGCACCGGGGGACAGCTGTTCTGAGCCGAGAATGGTGTTGCAGGGGGACACTTAGCGGAGTCTGGAGAAATTTGTGGGTGGGGCGTTGGTATTTGCAACCTAGTGGGTAGTTGTTGTACAGGATGCTACCCAGCTTCCTTCAATGCACAGGGCAGCCCTGCCACACAGAGCGGGCCAGCCGTAGTGCTTGATGAGAAGCCTCCTGTAAGGAGGAGTTGGCATTAGGTGTGGCACAGTTACTTAATACTGCACTGCAGGCCAGCCGTCCCAGCCACTGCTGTGAGCAGATGGCACTGCTAAGGCCCTAACACGTAACCTGCCAACATCCCCCCCCCCCGCCCCCTCCCCTGCACAGAGGGCCGAGTGCTGGGCTACGAGCTCGACTGTAGGCACTGTGGACTCACTCAGACATGCTAGCTGTCCTGAGTTAGGGGTGGCTTAGTGGCAGCTGGTTTGGGGATAAAGGGGTCAGACACCCAGTCCAGGTTCCAAAAACGGACACTTGGAAGTGCTGGCATTGCTGAGGCTACAGCAGCCATGTCCATCGATGGTGCTCCTGTGATTAGCACGGGTCTTCCATCCAACCGACCCTCGGAAACCCAGAAAGCCATATCCACTGCCTTCAGGTCAATTCCAACTCCGCCCCCTAAATAGGCTTTCCTAGGAGGCTCCAGTCTACTGCAGCCATAGCCACCTTACCTCTTTGCCCTCACCTGACAGTGACAGTGCTGCAGGGCCACTGAGCCTGAACCGCAGACCTGGCAGCAAACAGCATGGCCCTGCTTACCAGGCAGGGCTGAGGGGAGGGAGCTGCATTCCATAGTAACTGGAGGGGCTCACATTCCAGAGGGATGGTTCTGGGACTTCATTGGGAAGCATTCAGTCTGCCAGCTGGGTGTTAGCCGCCCCCCTGCAGCCTGAGGAATGTTTGCTGAGGGTCCTAGGCCCTCCCAGGCCCCAGTGCCCGAGATGGGATAGTTCCCACTGGCTGATCCCCAGGGTGCCTGGGGGAAGGAACCTACTGGAGGAAGGGGTGGAGGAGACCTGCTTGGCTCCCTGGAACCCCCACCCAGAACTAGAGCAGTCTCTTCCTGGGGCCTCCGGTTGACTCAGTTTCTGGGGCAGGGGAAGGGGTTTGTCTCTCTAGCACCCACCTTGGACTCACCCACTTGGGGGTCCCAGAGCATGAAGGCCTTCCGTGACTGTGACCCAGGCTACCTTTTGCTCTTGGTGGCCTTGCTGATTTCCTACGTCTGGCCCCATGTGTGAATGTACAGACGCATGCCTCTTTCCCAGCCCCACCCGCAGCTCTTTTGGCGGTCATCCTGACGGGAGCTGATGGCCAGGTCTCTGCGCTGCTGCAGCTGGGTGGCCGACCAGTGGTGAGCAGTCCAGTGCTCTCTGCTCCTCCTGCCAAGGACCTCACTTCCTCTCCCATCCCAGCCCCGCCCCGGCTGGGGCGGGGCATGTCTGTGGGGAGCATACAGGCAGGTGGGGTGTGCTCTGGAGGGCCTGGGGCCCCTGAGGACTAAGGCAGAGCTGGGTGTTCATAGGGTAGGAGGTGCTAATGTCCAGTGAACAGCCCTATCAACTGGTTTGAAAAGGGGCCACTTTCTCTGTGGTCAGGCTGAGTAGGACTTAGTGTTGTGTGTGTGTGTGTGTGTGTGTGTGTGTGTGTGTGTGTGAGAGAGAGAGAGAGAGAGAGAGAGAGAGAGAGAGAGAGAGAATGAATATGAATGCAGGAGAGTAAGTACGTGTGTGATCATGCCACCTCCTACATAAAGACGATGTAGCACCTTAGGCCCTTATATTTGTCCCAAGAGCCAAATTACTGTCCTCGTACCAGGGAAGAAGAAATAGGGCCTGTTGCTCTTGGTGACCCCACTCCCCACTGCCCAAACCACCCCCACCATTGGGCTGTTGTGAACCATAGGGTTTTCCAGGGCCTATTTTTGGAAGTGGATCAACCAGGTCTTTCTAGTCTCTCTCAGTCCAGAAGCTCTGCTGAAACCCAGCAACACCCAAGCCTTGGCTGACCATTGGGCAGTGGCTGCCTGTAGGGAGCTGGGACGTGGTGGGTGGCATTGGATTCTACCACTGACTCTCCCCCACCCCACACACACTCCTTGATGGTTCTGTGTGTAATTCAGCAACAGTGACTGCTGTCAGGGAAATGAGTGCCTGGTCTGTCAGCGTTGAGGGCTGGGGGCCTGCTGCCAGTCGACCCCCACCCACTGTAGGGCATTGCTTGCAGCCCTCTCTGAGAACAACCTCCAAAGGAAGGAAGGCCTCTTGAAGACTCCGTGTGGCCAAAGGAGCCATTTCTCCGACCAGCGCTGAAACTCCTCCTCTATGGTACATCTGCCCTGGTAACCAGCTTTGCAACCCCAACCCCAACCCCACTGCCGTGGGGACCGGTCAAGCTCATAACTACCCTAGGCTAGAGTAGAACTGCCCCTAGGCAGGAAACTTGACGAGGGCAGATAGCCCCCTCTGCCTCCAGTGGGACAGTGGCTGGGGTGGGGGTGGGGAGTAGCAGTGAACTGCAGACTTGGGCTTTGCGGCATGGTATGGAACTCACTGCCTCCCTGGCTTTTAGCTGTTATCTGTCATCCATTCTTTGCCCACTCATGCTGGTTCTGCCTAGTGATTCTGGCGCCCGGCTGGGTGCTAGGTTTGCGGTCTTTCTCTCAAGGTGCAGCTGGTGGTTTAGAACTGCTGACTTTGTGGCTTGAAGCCCAGCATGTAACCACTACAGCCCCCAGCCTCCTGCTATGGTCACCAGGAGTTGTAATTGACTGCACGGCAGTGGGTCTGAAGCAGAGTGGGGGAGAGCTCAGTTGCTGGCTGAAAGGTCAGCGGTTGGAACCCACCAGCTGCCCCACGGGAGAAAGAGGTGGCAGTCTATTGCTGCACAGATGACAGACAGCCTTGGCAACCAAGTGGGGGACCTTCTCTTCTGAATTGGAGTCCACATGACAGCAGACAACCATGCCAAGGAAGCTAAACATTGGTGCTGGAAGTGCCTGTGGGTGCCTCAGAAGAAAGGCCTGGCTCTGCTTCCTCCAGCATCGCCCTGAAGACCCTGTGCAGCCCAGTTCCAGCTTGTGGGGCTGCTGTGAGCTCGGATCCACTGATGGCAAGGGTGTGTTTTTCTTTTAGCTTAGTTAGAACAATGGTGTATTTAAAAAAAAAAAAAGTCAGGCTAGCCTGCTTTGGTCGAACCTGCTGAGTTGCTCAGCCAAAGGTCATACTTGTTCCGGGAGGAGGCAGGGTCTGGCCCTCTGGGAGGGCCTGGGGGCCTGGCGCTGGGTTGGAAGAGGCAGCAAGGTTGGGATCTTCTGGTCAGAGGTGAAGGAGGCTCTGTGAGCCAAGGTTTATGAAGGTCAGGGTGGGGGCTCTATGTCCTCAAGGCGATGTCGCACTTCCTTAGAGTGTCTGGGTATCTCTTTTAAGGGTTTGTTTGTATTTTTATCAAAGGGATTCTTGTAAAACAGTCAAGTCATGCTAGCTGTTGATCTTCCCCTGCCCTCCTCCCTTCCCCACGACAAAAGTTGCCACTTTGTAGCAATCCCTCTGGCTTCCTCTGGGTCCACAGCCCTAATTTAGGACAGTGTGGGTCTGTCTCTAACTCCTGGGTTTGTAAGCTTGGGGGAGAACTTGGTGGTGAGCTCTTGGCTCTAGGAGACCTGGGGCGTGGCTGCTGCTCCAGGGAGAGGTCTGGCAGCCTGCTGGGGGTGGGGTGAGGAGTGGCTTAGCCAGCCCTGTGCTGTTGGTGGCTAAACATTGACTGGCAGCTCCCAACAGCACCAGCATGGTCTTCCCACTCTAGACATCCTACGGGAAGGGGCAAGCTTTTTTCACCACACTCCTGCCCTGCCCACCTCCTGCTCATCTCATGGAGGGCAGAAGGAAATATTCCCCAGTCTTGCACCGTCTCTGCAGCCACTGGTCCGAGGCCCCAGGAGGCTCACCTTCCAACATTCAATCATACGTGGTTCCGCTGTGACCACTCGGTTTCTCATGGATTGGTTTTCAGAAGTGGATCTCCAGTTCTTTCTTCCTAGTCTCAGTCTGGAATCTTCACTGAAACCTTTCTACCCTGCTGGTATTTAAAATACGGAGTCAGAAACACGGCCTGGTCCTGTACCGTCCTCACAACTACCCCTCTGCCTGACCTCCTTGTTGCAGCTGCGGTGCCTGCCCACCTCCACAAGGGCATTCCTCTCCTCCACTGTCCCTTCACTTTACCAAGCATGGTGTTCTTTTCCAGGGGCTGGTCTCCCGATGACATGTCAGTACGTAAGATGAGGTCTCCCATGCTTGCCCCTGAGGAGCGCTCTGGCCCTGCTTCGTCCGAGACAGATCTGTTTGTCCCAGTAGCACTCCGTGGGCTTTGAGTACTCGTCTCTAGCTCCACAGTGCACATGCATCTATACTTCTTTGGTCTTTCCTTGTCCAGTGTCCAGCGTTCACGTGCATAGGAGGCAATGGGGAATACCATGGCGTGGGTCAGGTGCATCCTAGGCTCTAAATGTCTGCAGGTACATCCAGATGCACACTTTAGTCGCTAGAGTAGCACCCTTGCTTTTCATCACTCTAAAGAGGTCTTGTGCAGCACATGTACCCGAAGCAATGTGTCTTTGGATCTCTTGACTTCCACTTCCACAAGCATTTAACTGAATCCAAGCAAGACGAAATCCTGGACGACTTTAACCTTTTCTGTTTCTCATGATGTTACTTATTGGTCCATTGTGAGGATTTTGGTCCTTATATAGAGTTGATAATTCATACTGAAAGCTGCAGTCCTTGATCTTCATCAACAACTGCTTCACGCCTCCTTGCCTTCAGCAAGCAAGGTTGTGCCATCCAATCCAGTTGATGGCAACTCATAATGACCTTATAGGACAGGGTAGAGCTGCCCTTGTGGGTTTCTTCTCCCTTTATGGGAACAGAAAGCCCCATCTTTCTCATTTTGAGCTGCTGGTGGTTTTGAACTGCTGACCTTGTGGTTAAGCAGCCCAGTGTATAACCACTATGCCACCAGGGCTCCTTGGTGTTTTGGTTAGATGAGGGTGTTTTCTCTCCATGCCAGTGACCTTGGGAGCTGGGCAGCTCTTTGTTGTAGGGCCTGTCTGGTTCCTTGTGGGAGTGTGACCTCATCCCTGGTCTCCGCCCACTAGGTCTCAGGAGTGTCCAGGTAAAAATGTCTTGCAGGTACATCCAGATGCACCCCCACCCTGCCACCTCGGCGGCAATCGTATTCGTTGTTGGTTATTCTGATGGCCGAGCTGAGCCTTGTAGAGAACATTCCTTCTGAAAATCTGTAAATCTCTGGCAGCTCCACAGGTAAGTGCTGGGCTGGGGGAGATAGCCTGCAGCCCTTGGGAAAACCGCTGGCTGTCTCCGTCTGCAGGAGCCCACTCATGTTGTCAGGTGGGTTCGTGCCCTTTAGTCCCAGAGTGCAGCTCTTGCCAGGCCTGCCCCGTCCTCCCAGCCCTGGCCCAGTCCACTGTTACGGCTGAGAATCTGTGAGTGGGAACCCACTGAAGGGCGCTCAGCAACAGCAGCAGGGCCACGGTGGTTCTGTTTGTGGCGTTTCCTCTGCACTTTATGCTTGGAGTAGCTCTGGTTACTCGTTGGGCTTGTCACTGTAAGGTCAGCAGTTTGAAACTACAAGCCACTCCTCGGGAGAAAAACGAGGCTGCCTACTCCTGTAAAGATTTACAGTCTTGGAAATCCACAGGGCCAGTTCTGTCCTGTCCGATAGGGTCGCAGTGAGTCAACACCGACTTGCTGGAAGGGAGAGACATTTGGTTTTGGTTTATTAGTGATGACTGCTCCAAGCCTTCCCTAACAGTGATGCCGCCATCTCCTTTCCCAGCACCTGGTGGGGTCAGTTTCTGCAGTTGTCTGTCTAACGGGGCCCGTTTGACCTGAGCAGTGAATCCCATTCTCACTGGCTGCGGAGAACTCGGTGGTAAACTGCTTTCCCTCCACGCTTGGAAGGTGGGCTTCCATGTTCTGCTGGCTTGGGCTTGAGATGCAGACCTTTCTGCCTCTGCACCCTCTGTCTGCAGTCTTGTTTGTATCCTCTGGGCTGAGCTGCTGGTTCCCAGGTGGCACAGTGTGTGGTGAGAGAGGTGAGGACAGAGGGAGCAGGAGATACGGAGCAGGGGGGCCATGTGTTGCTGCCTTGAGAGGACTGCAGTCAGTGCCATGAAACAACGTGTGTAAGTGTTTCATGGCAAACAGAACTGCTCTGGAAGCCACCCAGTTCACAGAATACTGGTTCTGTTTCGTCTTTTTTTTTTTTTTTAGAAGGAAATGTGTCTCTTGTGCTTGGTCCAAGGGTTCTGGGGTGACACCACTGGTGATCTGAAAATACTGGTGGTTTGAAAGGCTTGGTGAACACCTTCCAGGGCACCTCAAAACCAAACTCAAACTCCCTGCCATCCAGGCACTGCCGGCCTGTCATGACCCTGTAGCACTGGGTGGAATTGTACTTGTATATTTCTGAAACTTCAACTCGATGGGAGTAGAAAAGCCTCATCTTTCTCCCATGGAATGGCCTGTGGTTTTGAACTGCTGACTTGTGGTCAATAACCCAATGTGTAACCACTATACCACCGAAAAACTAGCCACTGGAAAAAACCCACTGAGCACAGCCCTACCGGGATGCACGTGCCCCCCCCCCCCTGAGGCAGGGCGGTACAAGGGGTCTGTGCGTTTATAATTAACGCGTATAAATGTATTCGTGACGAGACTATTAACAAAAAACCTCTACTGTGCGCTAGGTGGGAATTTGCAGAGTCGACCTGTAGTCTTACACCCCCACAGCGGGTTGGCAGCCACGTGCTTTAACTTCTCGACCCTTGTCCTCACTCCCTTCAGTCAGTCCCGACTCAGTGACCCCACCGGGAAGGGGAGAACGGCTTCTGTAAGTTTCTGAGCCTGTACCTCTTCACGGGAGCCGAACAAAAGCTTCACCTTCCTCCCAGAGAGCTAGCTCCTAGTGGTGTTGAACTGCTGACCTTCTGGATAGCAGCCTAGTGGGTCACCACCAGGGGTAACCCTAGGGAGAGCTCCCTTATGCCCATACAGGAGGGCAGCCTGCAGAAGGAGTCCCTCTGGTGTCCAGGTAGTATGGAGGGCCCCCCCACCCATTTTTACCACTTAGGATGAGCCTGAAGACACGCACAGCTGCAGGCTACTGCCTGCCTTTCTGGCTCCAGCTGAGGGTATTGAATTTACACTCCCGCCCTCCCTGCCCATGATTGCCTGGCAGCCGTGGAAGAGGTGGGGCAGGAGCCCGGGAGGCCCAGTGCAGAGACTTGGCCCCCAGCTGGGGCCGCCCAGGGGCAGAGGTGGCCGCCTGATGTCAGGGACTGGACCTTTCTATGGTACTGGCCTCTCCCTTATAGCGACTGTGGTTGACTGGGAGGCTTACAGTGAACACCATCGTTCATTGTGCGGCCTCAGACAGAGGTATTAATTAGGATCCAATGCGGCAGGCCTGCCTTACCCAAGGGGATAGAACACAGACACACCGGCTGGACCTGGGAGAGACAGGCACTCCAGAGCAGCACTGTGGACGATGGCCCCGTGGGGCAGGGGCAGCAGGCCTGGAAGTCTGGGGCATTGGGGGGAGGGGGGACATTCCTGTTCCAGCGCTGAAGCATGACCAATGGTGAGGTGTGGGGGCGCTTGGTCCCTCCAGTGGAGAGCTGGCCATAGATCTCCCCTGGAGGAGCAGGAGGCTTGTTGTCCGTGACTTGCAAATTCCAAAGGTGATGAAACACTGTGTCCATGTAGCTGTGTATAAACACGACTCGCATGTGTCCGTGAATTATAAACGGAGAGATACTTATCTGCCCTAATTGTGCGCGTGTTCAGACCTCTGTTAGCTCGATGCTTTTAAAAATTTTCTCTGGGTGCACTGACCTTGAGACTACATTTAAAACGTTGGAAATGGAAGTAAAAGTTTAATTAGTAGTAAGTAGCCTCAAACATAGAATCATTGCTGGCAGTACCAGTATATTAATTATAGCCCCTACCCCCATGGAATTTCTTGCTCTGTACCATGTAGGACTAATTATTAAATACTTAAAGGTAATTTTCATAAGAATGATCTTTGGCGTAGAATGGTAGCTTTTATTATTTTGAAATACCGTAAATACTCATGTATAAGCTGAGTTTTCCAACACATTTTTAAGGCAGTTCTTGTGGTAAAATTAGGTGCGTTGGCTGATATTCGGGGTGGCAAATACTTGAGTATATGCGGTAGATTACAGGAACTCTGGTTGTATAGTGCGGTACTTGTTGGACTGCTAACCACAAGGTCAGCAGTTCAAACTCACCAGCTGCTCGGGGGGAGACAGATAGAACTTCTGATCCTGGAGAGAGTCACAGCCATGGAAGCGCCAGGAACAGCTTGAAGGCAGTGAGTTTGGTGTTGGTTTGGTTTGGTTTGGTGGCATGCACATTTAGCTGCTAACAGAAAAGTTAGGGTTTGAACCCACCAGCTGCTCTAGCCTGAGAAACCCAAGGGTCATCTCTTCTTAGTCTTGTAGGGTTGCTCGGAGTTGGAATCGACTCGATGACAGGGGAGTTTATTTGGAATAAAAAGTGGCACATGTTGTGTTTGAGTGGTTTGTTTGCCTGGTAATGTAGACTTTTGTGGACAGCAGTGTTAACAAAACCACCACCACCATCACCACCCGGCTCCCCGGTCTTTTATGTTGGTCACAGACGTCAGTCTTCCCAACAACTGTGATTGTGTGAGTGTTTGGGTACACGTGGCATTTCTTAGCGCTTCATTGTGGTTCCATACCCTTCCTGATGAACGACAGGTTTACAAGGAAGGCTGGACTTGGACACCTGGAAGGCCAGGCCTGCTGCTGCTCCTCACACCAGACATGTTAGGACCACCGTGTCCCACAGCTGGTGCTATCAAGGTGGGGCAGGGGAGGGCCAGTTGCAGAAGGTGGTGTTTGGGTGGAAAGTGGTCGACAAGGGCAGCAATTTGGAGCCACCAGCCACTCCTCAGGAGAAAGGCGAGCTTTCTACTCCTGAAAAGAGCGACAGTCTCAGAAACTGGCATTCCTACCCTGTCCTGTAGGGCTACCATGAGGCGACATTGAGTGGTTGGCAGTGAGTCATTTTTTCCTTCTTTTTTCCCCCTGCGTGTAATGTTTCAAGCTTCGTGCTATGTCCTAGACTATCCCTTTTCCTGGTTGAATAGTACTCCCTTGTGGGGCCAGCAAGTTGTGTTTGTTGGCCCATCAGGTGCTGCTTGCTCCTTTGACTGTGAGAGTAGACAGCTAGCCCCTGCGTGCATTGGTTATTTTTGACAGGCAGGTGCCCAGAGCAGGGGTGCTTTCTGAGCCCCAGGGGACTCCCGGGGTTTCTGTGAGGCTGGGCAGAGGGGCAGGGCCAGGCTGTGGCTCCCTGGGTGGCCATGAGGACTGTGGCAAGGGAGGAGGATGTCTTTGGGGTGGCTGGAACAGAGAGACTTGACAGCAGACCCTGGAGTGCAGGTGACTGCCAAGCAGCAGCCGACTGAGGAAGACCACAGCTGCAATAGTGGGCAGTGGTCCGAGCCTGGAGGCAGAGAGGTGAGGGGCTAGCCCCTTTTCTAGTGACACGGCAGATGTTTTCCCAGGTGGGTTGATACTCCCAGGTTTACAGGGGGCTCACCACAGCTCTGGTGGTGTAGTGGACTTTCTGCTCCCATAAAGAGTGTCAGCCTCGGAAACCCACAGGGGCAGTTCTGCCCTGACCTGTAGGCTCACCATGACTTGGCATGGACTCGATGGCAGTGACTTTGGTTTGGTTTTATCCCCACCCTGCCCAGCAGTGGGCAGCCTCAGCCTCACTTGTCAGGAATTCACAAGGCACTCCATAACCAATGTGGGGAGTCAGGATCTTGGGGGCAGGGTGGGGCGGAGCTTTTTTAGTTTGTGCTCCAGGTTAGGAACCTTGCTCTACAGGCATTGTGTCGGCCACTGGCCTGGGTCAGAGGAGTCCTGTGCTCCACAGGGCTTTCAGTGGCTGAGTGAATGCCAGGCGGTCTTTGTTATCCATTCCCATCCCACTGGGTCTCCATGTAGAGCAATGTCCCCACCATTGACTGCTTGTGAGTTGTTCACGGTCCCAGGCAGATTTTTTGTGCTTTAACCAGCCTTGCCGTGTTGGCCAGGGGCTGGCTGGAGACCATTGTCAAGTGAGCAGTGACTCCTTTGGGGCTGGCTGTATTGAGGGTGTAGGACTGCACGGTTGGGGGCTGTTCCTGGGGTGAGGGCATTGGGGGCAGCTGGAGCCCAGGAACAGAGCAGCTCACTGCCGCCGGCAGGTGGCCGCCACATGGAGGGTGGGCTCTGCAGGTGGCCTAGGAGGCAGGTGACAGCCTCACCCCATTGTGAAAGGCACCTGCTTGCTGTGGTGGACTGGGGAGCATCCTGGTTCTCAGGCGTGCTCACTGGGTGGGGCTTGGCGGCTTCCTGTGCCATGGGATCGCTCACTGACTGCAGCATAGCCTGGCATACTTTCCTAGGCCTGCAGTGTGGCCGCCTCCGGGCAGTTTGCATGCTCTCTCAGAGTAGAGGCTGAGACTGGACCTTAGAGGGCAAGGGGGCCAGTGGTGGTCTCCCCAATGGGCCCGTGGAACACACGCCACATAGCGGTGACCAGTCTTTCTCCTTATGCACAAAGTGCGTACCCTTCGCCCAAGGTCCTCACCGCCTGACCCCATCACCCTTGTGGGTGGTGCACACGGTTAAGTGCTGGGCCACTAGGCGAAAGGTAGGAGGACTGAACCCACTAAGGGCTTCGGAGTTAGTCCAACTCCTTCAACCTCATCCATTGCTTTATTGCAAAGGGGAAAAAAATACTAGCTGTGATAATCCTCCCTGTCTCTCCCCCCCCCATGTTTTTCTAAAGCAAATTCCTCCCTGAGGCTCTTTGAGAATGTAACTCTTTAGACGCACACAGTGTATTAGGGCAATACGCTGGACATGGACATCCCTGACTCCCCCATACATGATTTCCCCGGCAAAGGGCCCCTCGGGGCTTCCTGGTTTTGAAGCTCAGTAAGGGGAATTCCTGAGGTAGATACATCACAGAGGGGTGGGGAGGGGGCCTCTTGTGTGTGCTTTCTGCTCTCCCGGCAGCCCTAGCCAATGCTCTGAATAATGTATATATGTGGGGGGCTGGGAGTGGGGGTGGGGGTGCAGCTTGAAAGTGGCAGCTGGTTTTTAACTCAGTGCCGTCTGCTGCCGGCCAGAGCGAGGGTCAGCATGAACTGGACATCAACTGCACAACTACTAGCACCTCAGGGGACCCCATCCCCAATTGGACTTGTGTTGTCCTGTTAGATTCTCAGGCGGACATCCCCCACGGAGTGTGACCCGCCACCCTGTGTCCATTCCACAGCTCTGCAGTCTCAAGGGAGAGAACCAGCCAAAGGGGTCACTCACTGGGTGACCCTGCCAGACGGGGGGGGCACCATCTGTGCATGACTCACTGTTCCGCATTCTGCTTGCTCAGTTACTCACCGTGCCCTGAGTGGTCATGGTGTCACTGGATGTAGAAAGATCTTACATCACAATTCTGTTGTTCTTGTTGTTGGGACCACCCGGTTAGTTCGGACCCATAGCAACCCATGTAGAGCAGAACTCAACACTACTCGGTCCAAGGGCATCCTCACTGCTGTTTCTTGGGTGAGCCCATTGTTGCCGCCACCTGCAGGGGCGGGGAGGGCCTTCTCCATCACCAATCTTCCTCTTCCAAGCATGATGTCCTTCCCAGGGACTGATCCTGCCAGGACATGACCAAAAACTTTCTGCCACCCGCCTCACTGGCAAGGAGCATTTGGGCTGTACTTCCTCCAAGACAGATTGTCTTCCGGCGGCTGGCCCGAGCTTTAATTCCGTCTTCTCCACCAGCACTGGCATTCTACTGCATCGGTGCTCTGGTGTGTCTTACTCGTGGTCCAGCTGGCCTGTGCATACGAGGCAATCGAAAACCCCATACTTACGCCTGGCACGCCTTAGTCCTCAGTGAGACCTTTGTTTCTAAACCCTGGACGAATTCCTTCGCACCAGAGGCGCCCTGTGCAGTAGGAGCTCTGGATGGACCCCTGCTTTCACAGTGCTGCTGGAGTTTTCAAGTAAAATGAAATCCTTGACAGTGTTGATATTTCCTTTGTTGCTGCAGGAGTTTTGTTTTCCCCCAAGGAAGTGTTTGATCTTTATCAGGGTTGCTTTAAGCCTCTCCACGTTCAGGCAGCATGGTTGTGTTGTCCGCACGTCTCTGGTGGCCCAGCTTGTCCAAGTATTTGCTCAGCACGCAGATTGAGTGAGCGTGGTGAAAGGATGCAGCGCCGACTCACCTCTCCTGATTTTAAGCCATGCCGCACTCTGTTCCAATGATTCTGCATCCTGTCTGCGTACACAAGTAAGCATGTTTCTGGTATTCTGTTTTCAGCCAAGCTTTACCCGACATCAGCAGTTATGTCCCTTTTCCCGAGCCCTCTTCTGAGTATGACTCAGATTGCTGTCATGTCCCTGGTGATGTCCTGCTACAGCCATCCCTGGCTCCATCACTCACTCACAGCCAAAGAGTCGATGTTGACTCGTAGTGACCCTATGGGTTTCGGAGGCTGAGTAGAAAGCCTCATCTTTCTCCCGTGGGGCAGCTGGCAGTTTCAAACTACTGATATTATGGATCGCAGTCTAACATGCAACCACTATGCCACCAGGGCTCCTATTAATGATGCCATTGGGTGTTTTCACATTCGATTGGGTCTCTTTTCTTTGGGATGGGCACAAGTATGGACCTCCAGTCGCTTGGTCAGGTGGATGGGGGGTGGGTGTCCGTGGTGCGGGTGCCACTGGGGACGCCATCCCTAGTGGCACCCCTGTAGTCAGCTCTTTGCTCTTGGCTTCTCTTTTCCAGTCTCCCAGGGAGGTTCATCCAGTCTAGGTTTTCATCGGAGGTTGTCCTTGGCTCCGGGCAGGGGTCAAGGCCTGGAGACCATTGGGTTGTCACAGATGTTGGGGGTAGGGGGTGTGACTGTGTATGACTCTTGCTCCATGCCCTGCAGCATAAGATGGCGCCCACTGCAGGGAGCCATGGTCCAACCTGGTGAGTGGGCACTGGGTTGAGTAGGCTTCTGGGCGCAGGGTCAGGGGGTGCTGGCTATCGGGGGTCAGGGTCAGGTTGGGTGTTGGCTGTTAGGGGTGGGATCAGGGTCGGGGTGCTGGCTGTCAGAGGTGGGGTTGGGGTGCTTCCAGTTGGGGTGGGGTCAGGGGGTACTGGCTGTCGGGGGTGGAGTGGGGGGCTGCTGACTGCCAGGGGCGGAGTCAGGAGTGCTGGCTGTTGGGGGTTGTGTCAGGAATTAGGGTCAGGGGGTTTGGGTGCTGGCTGTCAAGGGTGTGCACTGTGGGAGTGTGTGTACACACGAGTGCGTGTGGTTGTGTGTGGGAAGCACCTAGTTGCTTTTGGCATTTCACTAAGGACACCAGCCATGTGAAATTCCAGAAACTCAGTGCCCAGTTTCCAGAGGGGCTGTTCCCGCCCCCCACATTCCTTTTCCCACCAGGTATTCTCATTTCACTCATCCCTGCCGCCCCTGCTGCAGAACCCAGTAATGTCTGAGGGGAGTGATTTGTCAGAAGTGGGGGGGGGGGACATTTGCAAGTCACAGGAGTGGAGACAACTAGGGAACAATTACAGGTGGAAGCCCTGGAATGGGAGATTTGGAGGAGACCCATATTGAGCCCTCTCAGGAGCCTGCTGGGGGCGACAACATCATTGCCAACACTGTTTGACTGCCGTCTTTGAGCTGGTCACCATTGTTTCTGACTCTGCCTGTCAAGAGATCTGGTTGCTGTGCAATGCTCATGCTACTCCTGTTTTCCAGAAGCAAGATTTAAGATGGGGAAACTCCATCCCACTGCCATCAAGTTGATTCTCCACCCAGAGCCAGGCCATCTACATAGGGTTTCCCACATTGCGGGTCTCTATAGGAACAGACTGCCTCATCTTTGTTCCCTTGGGCTGCTGCTGGGTTCAAACCACCGACCCAACCGTTAGCAGGCCTGTGCCTACCCAGCAGCGTCCCCAGGGCCCCCCTCCTCCGACTCATAGTTTCCCCCACATGGATATTGTTCTGGTGTCCCCCATGTTAAACATTCACATCTGTTCAGAGCTGGCTCATAGTGCTGGGGCACAGTGTCCCCAAGTCACAGCTCATTTAGGGTGCGTGCGAGGGCACTCGAGCAATGAGGATGCCGTTGGGTGCTGTGCAGGCCTTGGCCCCATGAGGCTACAACATGAGTCAAACGGGCGGGACACAGCAACGACACAAGGAGAAAAGTTCTGACCATCCACCTCCCAGGACTTAAGATGGGCTGCCCTGAAAGCCAGCCAGAGTGGGGGCTGTTTGAAAGTTGTGAAGCCTCTTATAAGGAGCGGCGTGACAGTGCTGCAGTGGGTCTTTCCGCAGCAGCCCCTGGCAGGCACAGGCTCATGACCACACAGGACAAAGGTGGGCTCTGCTTCCTGGGCACCTGGCTTCGGCGTGGGCTCTGTCCCCGGAGAACCTGTGGGCCCGCAGAAGGAGAACTCAGTGCGTGGTTGTCAGAGGTGCAGATTGGAGGCCAGCTTGCTGTGGAGGAGGGCAGGTGCGGGTAGACAAAATCTGAGGGTCCCCCAACTCAGGGACCCCCCTCCTCCTTCTGGAGTGTTGGCAAGGTCCTCCCTGCTAGCTTGCTCTTGCACAAGTGTCCCTGAAAGGTGGTTGCTGCCCAAGTAGGTTTCTCCCTTTGGGATTGTTGATTTTGAATCATATTGCCTGCAGGCCAGAGCTGCCCCCAGGCATGGAGGGAGGGTGGGACCTAGGGACAGAAGGAGGGCGGGTTGGTTTCCTGTGCTGTGGATATTGAGGTTGGGGTACACACTGTTGCTGAGGCCTCCTTGCTCCTCAGAACCAAGTCGGGTTTCACTTGTGGTCTGTGCTGGTGAAGATTGTATCATAATACACACAGGGCTGCACCACAACAGACGTGTCCGCCCGCCTGGCCTGCTGTAGAACTCTCTGGCCTGCCAAGGGTGTGTGTGTGTGTGTGTGTGTGTGTGTGTGTGTGTGTGTGTGTCTATTGGGGGAGGTCGCGCATTTCTCTTCTGCAGGTTTGGGCCAGTTCCCTGCCTCCCACCTCTGAGCTCCACTCAACCGCTGTGCTTACTCCTACCCTTTGTGTATGCTTCTGTAGGCTTTCTGAATATCTGCCGGACCCAGGGCGGCCCTCCCCTGGCCCACAGCCTATGCACAGGGGACTGGAAAGTGGCTCAATGCGACCCCCAGCATCACTTGCAGAGTAGACCCTTGTGATCACAGGGCTCTCCGGGGCTCATTTTCAGAAGTGCATCACCAGGCCTTTCTTCCTCATCACTCCCAGGCCACATGGGCACATGCCAGCCTCGCTGACACGGTGGCTGCTTGTGATAGGTGCTCAGTTCAAAAATTGGCCCTGGGCTGCATGTGTGCGTGTGTGCAGGGCGAGAATTTTACCCAGGAGCAGCCCTCCTGGGTACAGGTATCCTTCCTTCTCCTCACGGAGAGCCTGGAGCCCAGACACATGCAAGCAAAGGCAAGCAAAGGTGTGGGTGCCCCCTTCCGCCCTCCAAGAGCCAGCCAGCCAACCAGGTCTCCAGGCTGGCACTCTGAAGGGCAGGCTGGCAGGTAGGCTCATCATCCTCTGAGGACCTTGTGTGGTATTTAACATAGCCACTCAGGAAGCCCTCTGGCTAAAGGATTCTCTAGTGGTTATGCATTGTGCTGCTCACCAATAGGTCAGCAGTTCAAGTCCACCTGCTGGTCTGTGGGACAAATATCAGGCTGCCTGCTCCAGTAAAGAGTTAAAACTCACTGTTACTGACTCACTGCGTCCCCTGTGGGTCTCCTCACCTCCTTGGAGTCAGTGCTGACTCACGGCGCCACCAAGGGCTTCTGAAACTATAACTGTTAACAGGAGTAAAAAGCCCAGTCTTTGTCCCATGGAGCCGCTGGTGGTTTCAAACTGCCAACCATGCGGATCACAGCCCCACTCGTGACCAGTACGTCTCCAGAGCTCCTCCAGGAAAGAGTTGCAGCCCTGGAAACCCACATTGGCACTTCTGCCCCTTCCCATGCCATCGCCGCAAATCAGAGTTGACCTGATGGCAGTGGTGTTGGTGTGTGGGTTCAATGTAGGAGTCTTTCCAGCCATGATATGGATGCAATCAGCCCTGCTCCCTCAGCCTGCATCGATTTGTTTGTGGTAGCTGCCGCCGCCAGGCGGCCTTGGGTCCTTAGACTGCTCGGCGTCCAATCTCATAGGTGGGTGATTGTTCTGAGGGCAGCAGCCCCACCCATGGCTGTGGGTGCCCTGGAGTTGATGGCACTTCCAGCACCCTGGAACGACGGGGTGGGGGTGGGGGTGGCGATGCCCATCAGTGCTGCTTTCTTCACAGATCAAGGGCTAGGACTTTCCCCTCAAGCCAGTGGGTGACTCTGAACCACTGGCCCTTCTGCCACTTGGGGCTCTAGGAGCCTTCCAGGGCTGGAGGCAGCCCCTAGACAGGGCCTGCGGGCAGAGACAAGCGCGGGAGGAGACCCACGGTGGTGCGGGCAGAGCCAAGCCTGGGAGTAGCTCCTTGGCAGGGGCTCCACGCAAGGCCAGGGCTCGGGGAACCCCTCAGTGGGGGCTGTGGGTAGGGGAAGGGTGGTATACTGCTGAAGAGGGCACCCTGGATGGTATGGAGATGGAGGAGGGAGGGAGGGAGGGTATGGTTCGAGAGGTGCACCCGCCCAGCGAGCAGCCCCACAGGTAACCGGAAGCCCGAAGAAAAGGCCCCACATTGGGTATGTGCTCCTGCCCAGGAACCTGCCTGGCACCTTGGAGAGCCACCCTCCCCACCACCCCTCGCCAGCTTCCTGTGTTTGCACCATACCTCCAGTCCCTGAGCCAGCCGTCTGTAAGGCAGAGCTCCCCAGGAAGCAGGCTGGTGCTGATCTGAAGACCCGAGAGGTGGGCAGACATGGGCACAGCAATGCTCAGGTGGGTACTGACTGTCCGCAGGAGTGAGGGCTTGCAGGTGAGGGAGGTGTCGTGGCCTACACCTGGTTGATGGGTGGGGTCTGCCCCCAGGGCTCATGGTCAAGCCTCCCTCTGGGGAAACCTCAGAGTCCAGCGTCCTGTGCCTACCCTTGGCCATTCAAGGTGACCCTGCCTTAATCCTGAAGTATTCAGCTTTGTCTTAGAGGTTGCTGTTCATTTTTGAGTCCTTGTGTTCAGTGGGCTGAAGTGTGGCCACCCTGAAGAGAGCTGCCCGGTACAAAGCCTTCCCTGCCCATAGTTGCCACCCATACGGTGACCTGATGTTTCCAGGACTTGACGCCCGTGCCCTCCAGCCTGGTGGTCCCCAGGGCTGCAGAAGGAGGAGATTGTGTGCGTGAGGAGGGATGAGTGGAGGAAGGGCCACCTGGGAGTCAGCTCAGCCCCTACCCCCTCCTTCAGTGCCCTGGTGGCTGCCCACCCTTCCAACAGGTGGCCTCAGGCCTGTGGTCACAGCACCACCCCCCACTGCCCTGCAGTCAGGCCGGTTCTCACTCCCAGCCACACTCGGGCGGGGGAGGGGCGAGTCTGACCCTCCACGCCACCATAGCTCCTCAACCTGGAGTCTGGGAACACAAGACCAGGAGCCATTTTGGGGGTGTTGGCCCAGAGGCTGAGCTGAGCCTGAGTCTTCCTGGGAGCACCAGCTGAAAGGCTGGGACAGCAGAGCAGACTGGAGGGGCCTCACCAAGACCAGGGCAGACTGCAGCAGTGTGAAATGAGGTCAAGGCCCACACTCCAGGCTCCAGTCTCCAGTCTCCAGGACGCCTGCTTGGGAGACTACAGCAAACCAGCCTCCACCTCTGCAGGGTGGGCATGGAAAACTCCAGACTTGTTTGTGGAAATGAGGAGCCCAAGGCCTGCCCCGATGGCCCCTGCACAGTGTTCTGTGGGTTCCCAAGGCTATACTTCTACAGATGTGGGCTTATCCACCTCCCAGGGAGGTGCTGGTACCCCAGCCTTGAACCACCAACCTTTGGGTTCGCAGACGAGTGATTTAACCATGGCGCCACCAGGGCTTGGAGCCTTGGAGGCCTGGGGGCTGCCCTGCTGAGCCCTGCAGGGTCACCATGACTAGGGTATGGGGGAGCAGGAACGCTTGTTTGCAGACTTGCTCCAAAAGTCACATCCCCCAAGTATTAGAAAAATGTGTTTAGTGTGGTGTGTGCGTGACCCCAGGAAGCCCCTCTGAATTCTTGTGCTTGGGAGGAAGCCTGTCCTCCCCCAGCTCCCCAGGGCTGCAGGAGGAGGGGAACTTCTGCAGGCTGGGCCCCATGGAGGCTGTGGACATGAGTTGTGGGGATGCACATGCCCCGTGCAGCTGTCCTGAAGGAGCCTGAACCGTGGCAGGACACAGTTCTGCTCGCATAGGTGCCAGATTCATAGTGTCTGCCGAGCAGTGGGGCTTGGGGAGGGTCCTCGCATTCCACACAGGAGACCGGAGTTTATTCCTGCCAGGGCACCTCATGCACGGCCACCACTGTCTGCTCGTGACGTGTCACAGGTGCTGTGTTCCTGCTCAGGCTTCAGCTGAGTGGGGTGAGTGTGCACGTGTGTCAGCTGAGTGTGCACACTTAACATGGACAAGGAAGAGAGTCTACAAATTAGTCTCGGAAAGCCTACAGCATTACTTGAAACTGCTAACACCTTCACCACTGCCTCCTCTACCTCCTCCATCACCACCTCCATCTCCACCACCTTCACCACCACCACTACCACCATCTCCACCTCCACCACTATCTCTACCACCACCACCAAGCACCACCTCCACCACCACTACCTCTTCCTCCACCTCCACCATAAAAAAGGTTGCAGTCTGATGCCTTTTAATCTCAGAGTGGTCTCTTGCCCAGATTGAGCTCTGTGGCCCCTCCCCTCGTGTCTCCTGGGGGCTGAGCTAACCTGCAAATACAGAGGCTTCATACTTTGGGATTTTCAAAGGGATTCCCCCCACCCCCTCCCTGCATTCTCCCACCCAGAGAAGGAGAGGGGCTGGGAAGGTCAGTGGAGGCATGGGGGGGGGGGTTGGGTTTCCACAAAAAGCAGCCCAGATCACCACCCTGGCTCAGGAATGCTGGCTTGCATTCCACTCTGTCTGTCTGGGTCGTCTGTCTGTGCCTTTGAAGTGAGGACTCTACCGGCTGCTGTGCAGGGAAGGGATGAGGCTGCCCACTGCTGTGCAGATTTGAAGTCTAGGCAGCCTCAAGGCGGGGCTATTTCATGCTGGGGGCCTGTGAGTGGAGTGGACTCTGACTCCCGGCTCTCCACTGCCTCAGGTAGAACTACACTCCGGGATTCCACTGGCCGCTTCTCAGAAGGCGCTTGCCGTGGAACCTTCAACCTTTGTTTGGGTGAGCACCTGATTTGTCTGATGTCATCTTCACCCCGCAGGGCCTCCTGTGATTCACTGAAGCTGTTGCTCTCTTTACACGTCCTTCAAACCAAAACCAAAACCACCGTCTTCCACCTGCTTCTGACTCCTCAGGGCCCTACAAACCCTCACGTTCACTCCCATGGAGTCACTTCTGACTCACAGTGACCCTGCAGGATAGGGCAGAACTGCCCTGGGGGTTCCGAGAGACTGTTACTCTTTACAGAAGTAGAAAGCCTCATCGTTCTCCTTGGAGTGCTGGTGGTTTCGAACTGCTGACCTTGTGAGCAGCCCTGTGCAGGACCTCTGTGTCACCAGGACTGTCAAGGACCTTACAGGACAGTGAAATGGCCTCAGCGTTTCCAGAGCTGTCGGTCTTTCCAGGAGCAGGCAGCCTCCTCTTTGTCCTGAGGAACAGCTGGCGGGTTTGAACTGCTGGCCTGGCTGGCCGCTGCGTTCAGCCGGCAGGCTGCAGGAATTTCATAGGATGGACGGGTCTGCTGGCTGCTTTCTCCTGGTTGCATTGGGTTACCTTGGGAGGAAGACCCCAAGGAAAAGCCCCCGGCTGCTTTTCACTCCAGTTCTCCACGTTTTCTGACCTTAGGAATTCACGCAGATGCCCACAGCTGTTCCGATGGTGGGAAGCTTTCTTTGAAGAGGTCTCTATAAGGGAAACACACGAGTGTCCCCCCAACTGTTGTCGGGGCAGGTGGGCTCCTGTGGCCACGGTGGCTGAGGTGGATGGATGGACCATTACGATGGCCTGGCCATGGCTTGGGCTCTGCGCCACCCTGTGCCCTGGGTGAGAGAAGTAGTTCAGGGTTTAAAAGGGCTTGTTGGTGAATTGATCTGTAGCTTCGTTCCTCTTGTCCACTCCTACAAATATGCCTGTGCCCGCTTCAAACCTTAAGGCAGACCACCAGCAATCCAGTGCTGTCCAGCTTGCTCTGAGCCCTTGCCGCACAGTGGGAGAGAGTGGGCCTGCCAGGCTTTACCTGTGCATCTTCCTAGAGGCCTGGTCTGTGTCTGTGCATGACGGGGAAGGTTTATTGTGTTAGGGCAGGTGGTGTGCCAAAGCTTATCTGGCAACTATGTCAGGCTCTCCTTGTAGCTAAAAAGAAATAAGTGGGCACTGCTGTGTTCCAATAAAACTTTATTCACAAAAACAGTTGGCAGTACGGATGTGGCCCCCCTGTCCCCCCCACCCACCCCAGCTGTGATTCCTGGACTCCTTCCCGGCTCCAGAAGTATCTATGAAACTCCCAACTCAACTGCCTTCCAGTCCGTGCCGGCTCATAGCCATCCTATCTTACAGGACAGGGTAGAACTGCCCCTATGGATTTCTGAAGCTAATTCTTCACAGTGCAGACAGAGGCAGCAGGCAGTTTGGAAAGGCATCCCTTGCAGTTAGCAGCCCGACTGGTAATGGCTTTGCCTGCAGGGCTCCGCCAAGTGTGGCCCGCTTTTGCTGTTTCTCTGTGGTATCAGCCTCCTCGCATGTTCACTTGGTGAGTCCTGGGCCCTGGTGTGTGGGAGGATCAGTGAATGGCCGCAGGTGGTCCTGGTCTCCCAGGAGGAAGACAGGAACTGACTTGTGGAGCCCCCACCGCTTTCCCCTCCCTTGACGGGTAAGCATACTCCCTGGCATTTGGGCTGCTTTGAGCTGGCCCCTGAATTGACCATGGACAGCTGCTTCTCTTGCTGGCTTGGGGGCTGAGGGATTGCCCGCCCACCCACCCACCCAGGCCTGCAGCAGCGCCTGCAGCAGCATAAGTCCAGGCCTGCAGGCCTCAGGTGGGGAGCTGCCTAGAGCCAGTGGGCGGCACATTCCTCTCAGGACTGGCCGGGGGCGCATTCCAGCCTCGCCTTTCACCCATCAGCCCTGACTCCTTCTCTCTGGCCTTTCAGGAATGGGAGAGATAGCTGATGCTGCCGGGAGGTGAAGGTGTCTCATTCTTAAAGCTCCTTTGGGTAAAGTGTGACCTTGGCAAACCTATCTGGGGGCGGGCTGGCTGCTGAGCCCTGAACATCAGGCTGTGCTTAGCTTATTCCTGATGAAGACAGGATCCCTTCAGAGCCCTAGCCTGCCTTGCCTGGCTGCTGCTGCTCCTGGGAGGAGCAGGGAAGGGTGGGGGCGAGAATCGGCCGAGACATCCCTGCTTCTCTCTGCCAAGACTTTCTGGCTGGGCTTCCCTGGGGTGTGTGTGGTCTCCCCTCACCCCACCCCTCTGTGAAATATTCATAGTCCAGGAAGAGGGAGGGTTAGGGGACATGGGGGTCAAAGGCACACGCCCAGAATCCAGGGGCAGTACCCGGCGGGTGGCATCCTCCTGTGTAAATAGACATCAGTGACAGCAGTGCTGGTTTGTAGGACATCTCTGTGCACCTGGGCAGGGGCAGATCTGCCATCAGAGCATCTCCACACAGACTGGTGGGGACACACCTGAGTGAGAGCTGGAGCAGGCTTGACTTCAGGCAGCTGGGGGGCCAGGACTGAGCAGTGCGGTGCTTGCTGTGGTAAGGGCATGCAGTTACACCAGCGCTCGATGCCCTCTGCATGCTGAAAGAAGACAGCCCCACACTTGGTGGCATGGGAGAGTGGCAATCCCAGCTTTTCCATGGGATCCCATTTTGTAAGTGGATCACCAAGCCTTTCCTCCTAGTCTCACTGCTGAGGCGCATCAGCAGTAATCGAACCTGCGTCTCCCGGTCACCCCGGGGAACTACTTGCTTTCCCTTACTGCCACATGGTTGACTTCTGTCAGGACCCCTCTCAGCCCAGGCCTGTCAGACTCGTATGGAGTCCTTGGCCATGCCCATGGCTCGGTCTTGGGCGGGTCCTGAAATTTGGAAGCCTGACCCCAAGCAGAGGTACTTGAGAAGATAGCCTGGACCTGCTTCCCCCCAGGAGCCTGGAGCCCTGTGGAGCACATTTTGCAGACACCTCTGCCTGGGGCTGCCCACGTTGGAGTCAACTCAGCTGCAAGTGGTGGGCCCTCGGTGTCCTCTGCAGCTGGAGAGTACGCTCAGCCTCTGCTGAGCCTCTGGTGACAAAAGGACGAAGGGGGGGAGGGGGCAGGCGGGCGGGGAGGGAGCTTGGATGGCAAGATTTCATCGGCTCTAAACTTCCTGTGGCCCCTTTCATGTTTCTGCAGAGGTTTGCGGTTTGGGTGCAGATGTGTGAGTGTGTTGCCCCAGAAACCATGCCTGGCTGCTCCGACCTTCTGGGACTGTTAGATCTCTCTGGAGCTAGAGTTATACCTCGGTCCTTGACTCCGTGCTAGAAAGAATTCACACCGAAGCCTGGTTCGTGATCCAAGCGAGTTTTATGAGAGTTAGAAGAAGTTTCAGGTTTACACGGCACCCATAGGACTCCTCCCGACCATGCAGCCTGGCGGAAGCTGCTCAGCATCAGGCAGACAAAGTTCTCTCTCCTCCTGGATTCTAGGCTCCTGCCTTTTCAAGGATTCCAGGGGGAGGTGTGGTGGACGACCCCTGGTTAACCCCATTGGCTGAATTGAATTCACTGGCCTAGGTGGGCCAATCCAGGTTTAGCGCTCACCCATTGCTAACCGCTGGAAACCTGGACCTCTGAGCACTTGCAGTGCGCCACTCCTTGTTCCCGTGCGTGACTCTCTGGGCAAGCTTTAATGGACATCTTTCAGCCCTGCACTAGCCTGCCTAACAGGACCTTCTTTGTTGCCACTGTCAGGGAACGGGGCTCAGGCGGGGTCAGGCGCACTGCTGGTTGTATAGTTTGGGGGGGTAGGTAAGGATGGAGTTGGGTAGACGTCTCGCTTGTAAGAGGGTATCCAGCTGCTACTGTGCTAGCTTTGAGCTGTTGTCTTCTCATTTTGGCTTTTGAGGCCGTTAACCTTTCTTCCTGTCCTGTGCATCTCTTGGCCTCTGCTCCCTGCCCATGGAGCCAGATGATTCTCCTTTTGGGCGAGCCTCGCAGGCTGGGCTGAGGCCGTCCAGAGCTGGCCCCAGAGTGGGGTCAGACCTGGGGCTTACCGTGGATGGGATACTACCTGCCCTCCATAGGTGCTTACTGCAGGTGTGCCTGGGGAGGCAGCCCCACTCTGCAAGCACACTTAGCTATAGGACACAGTCGGCTGCCTGGCCGTGCTGTGCACCGGCACGCAGTGAGCCCCATGACCGCAGCGGCGTGTCGGAATGCAGCCCTACCGCAGAGGGAATAACAACAAACACTGCCCCAGTTCCCCGGAGTCGATGTCCCTGGTGGAGAAAACCCGTGAGCACTAGCGGACGTGCACACGTGGAACTGTGTCCCTTGGGGTTTTCTGTGGCTGGTTTTGGGGAATTTGATCACCAGGCCTTTCTTCCAAGCCACCTCTGGATGGACTGGACACTCAGCGAGTTGCTGAGACCCTCCAGGGACTCCAAGCAAAAGTTGGACAGTACATACTTTAGTGTATCAGCCTCAGAGGACTGCAGGTGCCCTGGTGGTTTGGTGGATTAGACCTTGGGCTATTAACTCCAAGTTCAGCAGTTCAGATCCACCTGCCACCTTGCAGGCTATCTATACCTGTAAAAACTTGCCATGGTGGAAACCCACCGGGCACTAGTACCCTGACCTGCAGGGTCACTCTGAGTTGTGATAGACTCGATGGCAGGGAGAGTGTTTTAATTCTCTTGTTGTAACTGCATTCAGGTGAGCGTCCAGCTAAAGTCAGCATCCTGCCCCCAGGGTTGTGTTAGGATCTCATGACCTGGAGGGACACCCTGCACCCTAGTCTCCGAGTGCTGGGTGCATGGGCATGAATGAACAGGTCGGGAAACCCTGCTGAGGGTGGCCCACTGGGGGCTGTCTGGCAGACGCAGACAGCACAAGCTACCCCTGGGGGGATGGGTCCCCTTGGCCCTGATCTTTATGGGAGCAGGTGACCAGCCCCTTTTCTGCAGAGCAGTGGGTGGGTAGGGCACCGAGCTCTTGGTTGGCAGCAAGGGTGCTCACATCACAGTCATCAGCAAATCGTGCTTTGAGATTCCATGTGCCTTATCCCCAGTTCCTCCAGTGGCAACCACTTGCAAAACGGTAGCCACATCACCAGCAGCAGCAGCGGTGTGATGTGGTCACGGGCAGGGTGCACAGCCGTACCTCTACCACGGTGCTGCCGTGTAGAGGGGGGGCAGGTTGTTCACGGCCACGCTGCTCCTGCCTTAGCTCCTGGCCCCCGCTGCCATGCTGCTGCTGCGCTGCTGCCGCAGTCAAGAGCGCACCCACAGGGCATTTTTGAGAGGGTGCTGAGCAGCGCCCTCGTTTTGTGGCTGGGTCCAAGCCTCCGCTTGGCTCTGTGACCCATTCTCTGCAGGTTCAGCCTGGTGGAGTGTGTCCAGAGGCTGTTTCCATGTGCTCCTGAGCCCTGGTCCTGCTCCCCAGGACGGCCCTGCTTCCCAAGGCGACCCTCTAGCCCACAGAGGAGCTGCCTGCGGGCCCCCAAGGGCTGCTGTCGAGTTCCTCTGCAGCAGCTGTGGCTTGCAGCCTCTGAGCTCATCCTTGTCAGCTGCTTGCTTTAAGCCCTGCGCCAACAGGGCTCCTGCTTTGATGGACAGGAGGCTTTACTTACCTTGATTTCTGCACATGCTCTCCTGGGAAGATGTCTTCCCTGCCCCTCTCCTTCCACTCTTCCCCTTCCTCCCTCTCTCCCTTCCCCCAGAATGGAAAGGGCTCCCTGGTGACTCACCTTCTGCCTTCTGAGAAACTGCACAGGTTCCTTTTGGGCCGGGGGTCTGGCTCCAAGCTGCTTCTCCCCATGGTGGAGGTTGGTTTCTCCCAGAATCAACCTGGGCAGAGGGTGGCGCGGGCAGGGGTGGCCCACAGCTGGGTTGGCCCACTCTTTCCAGCTGCTGTCGCTCGATTTCAGAGCCTCCGGGGACACACACACACTTTGTCCCCATTACCTCTCTGGCTGGGGCTGCCAGCCCTGGGGGGTTTTCTTAGCTCTTCCTTGGGAACAATGACTCGCTCACGTCTAGAGAAACGGGGTGGTGGGTGGGCTGAGCGCCTCCCCTGTGCCTCGTCCCCTCAGCCCCCATGTCCCCTGGTTCATTAGCTCTGCTCCTAGCTGCAAGGGCAGTGGTGAGTGGCGGGCTTCTCATCTCCACAGGAGCGCCTTCTGGAGGGCAGTCTGGCCAGAGCAGCCACTTCCCCATCGGCCAGTTGGAGCTTCTGTGTGCTGTGCTGCCAAGTAGGGTCCAACAGACCAGGAAGAAAGGCCTGGCAATCTACGAGGAGGCTTTAAAACATGTCTGGGGCAATGGCATCTACTAATGGAACACCAGCCCTTCCAAATCAGAGCTCCCCCTTGCAGCGGGCCCCTTGACAGACCTATATTGCTTTCAGGCTTAAAGTAAAGATGTGCAAAGTCATGTTCACTCAGGAAGGTCCACCCATGGAAGTGGGCCTGTGGGCCGCTGATCATGGCTCAGCCACTCCAGGGAACTGTCTGTAAAGGTCACATGGTTGTCTTCTCACCCTGGCTCTGCCTGTGGGCTGGGGGTGGGGAGTCGGCACTGATGTAGGGGCACAGACAGTGAATTGAATTCTTTGCACAGGTGCATTTTTAGGGTAAACAGCAACATCGAGCCAGGACCTTGTTGCAAAATCCTCTCCCCAAAGCAGATCCTTTTGCCAAGTGTCACTTGGAACCCATGCCAAAGGATGATGTGGGGCATTCTGGGAAGGTCACGGCAGCCTCCCCTTGTCTGTTCACCGTGCTTGCACGCTGGAATCGCCAGGAGGCCCCCACATGCCAGGACCAGGTCGAACTCCCAGGGAGGAAAGGTACATCTGGTTTTAAAGTGTGATCCCTGATGAATCTTGAACCTGCTGTTGGGCTCACGCTGCTGGCGATCCTGGTGACGTGTATACCTGACAGAAGGAAACCCTGCCCGCACCTGCTCCACCTGGGTGTTGTAGCCCAGTGCCGTAAGCAGACACTTGAATTATTTCTTCAGTTCCCTCCCCCTTCTCCAATTCCACAATGCCCTCAGGGTTTGGTTCTTTGAAGAGGGCACAAGGCATATGAGCTAGGTCTGGGCCTTGCTGCTGTGGCCAACACTTCCTCTGTTTGTACAATCCTTGGGAAGAGATTTTGTCAGTGTCTATCTTTCATGGGAAAGGGCTCCCCTCCCTCCTCTGAGTGCATCAGCAAGCGCCAAGTCCTCGCAGGGCTGTGCCCCACAGGAGCTGTTGCTGGGTCTTACCACAGAGAGGCCTGATGTGACCATGGACTGGGCCAGGGGCCGAAGCTGGGGGGGACGTCAGGACAAGGCCCTGGGGGGTGGGTTAGGGGGCAGAGGCTAGGGGGATGTCTGGAGGCCAAGTCTGTTTCAGAACAAGTCCAGGAAGCCTGAAAGGCCTGAGCCCTTGTGAGGAAGTGACCAGGAAACACACTAGACTGACAGTGACCCTGAGGGAAGTGTCCCTTCAACCTCTGTCCTTGATTGTTCTTGCTGGACTTTTTGCAGACGGCCCAGATCGGTGGGGGAGGGAGACCCTGGGAGGGGAGGGGAGGGGAGGTGACACAGGCACTGAAGGGTGGCCTCTCATACTAGTGACCAAGCAGAGACCCAGGCCTGGGCAGCACTGCACTCTGACATACAGGGCCACCGTGAACAGGAACTGACGCAGGACCCTTAGCAACAATGCCACAGGGATGGGCAGTGGGTGATGGGTGCCCCCTCAGAGGGAAAGACCCTGCCTCCACTGCCTTCCCCAGGGGCCACCGCTGATGGTCCTTAGGGGTTTTTTTTGGGGGGGGGCTGTGTCCTCGGAACACCAGGCCCTTAACCACTGAAGACCCTCCCCGCCCCACCCTCTGATAGCCTGCATGGGGACCCAGAGCACAGCGCCTTCTGTCCCTGCTGCTCATCCAGGCCTTTGAGGAAAGCACATCCTCCTGAGGAGTGCTCAGAGCCCCAGGCCAGGATGCCACCATGCTTGGCCTCACGGGAGAAGGGGGAAGATGTAAGCCGGGCGCCCGAGCTCAGGCAGCTCCCACGGTGGCGTTGTCTGAAGAACACGCTGGAACATGCCTCCTTGGAATAGTGAGGTGGTGGGAACTCACATGGGGAGTAAACAGCTGTCAGTGGCCATGTGGGGACACTGTTTTCACGTCCAGCAGCTTCCTCCTCCTCCTCCTCCTCCTCCTGGATGGCCTGCCACAGCTGCCTACTGCTGTTTTCACTGTGAAAACTGCGGAATCATGTATGTCTGGGAGTCTCATTCACTGGGCAAGGGCCCCATGATTCCTTTCCAGATGGTCTGTGAGGAAGAGGGGCTGGAACACAGCATTCCCGGCGGCCCAAGTGGCTCAGTGACTGAAGGGAAGGTCGGCATTTCATACCCATCCACCTCTCCATAGGAGAGACATCTGGCCATGGGCACCATAAGCATGATGTCCTGGATACCCCAGGGCCGTGGACACCCGATTGGGACAGTGCTGCTGTGTCTTTCAGGGTTGCTGTGAGTTGAAATACTTGGCTTGGGGTGTGTTTACCCCTGAGGGTGCTTGGCACTTCTAAATCATCTTAGAGCTTGGAAAACCTGAGTCATGGTGGGATCCATCCCCCCACTTCCCACCCTGCCATCTAGAGGGGAAAACTTGCTTGGGACAGGCGAATCTGTTGATGTCAGCAGATTCCTTACCTCCTGCTCATCTTCCCCAAAATGTCTCCTGTTGCCGTGTTGTCCCCTATAGAGTTGGCCCCTGCCCTAGCCACCCAGGGCTGCTGTGACACCACAGGGGGTGCCTTCCACAAACAGGAACTGGTTTTCCCAGTTTAGGAGTGCAGACGTCCAAAGAAAGGGGGGCTGGTTCTCAGGGGAGGCTTGTCTGTTGCTCTTTTTCCTGGTTCCAGTTGGTTCTTCGCACAGGGTCTCCAGGTCTGAAGGACATGCCCTGCCTCTGGCTCTTCTTTCTTGGTGGAAATGAGGTCCCTCTGCTCTCTGCTCCCTTGGTTAGGCTCTCTTATATCTCATAAAAGGTTGACTTTGGAGACAACCCAATCCTGTAGGTCAGTGGTTCTCAAATTTCCTAATGCCGTGACCCTTTCATACAGTTCCTCATGTTGTGGTGACCCCCCCCCCCAACTAGAAAATGATTTTTGTTGCTACTTCATCACTACCATTTTGCTACTGTTATGAATCGGGTGACCCCTGTAAAAGGGTTGTTCGACTCCCCAAAGGGGAGAACCACTGCTTTAGATGGTACCCTGTCTCATTAACATTACTGCCTCCAGCCCACTTGCCTTCACACTGTGGAGGTGAAGACTCGAAGCACTTGCTGATGAAGAGCAAGGATTGTGGCCTTCAGTGTGGATCGCAAATCAACGTGAAGAAGAGCAAAATCCTTACCACGACCCAATGATAACATCATGGCAAACAGAAAAGGTTGAAGTTGTCAAGGCCTTGTGTGGATGCTCATGGAAGCGGCAGTAGAGAGAAACAGCGCGTTGCATTGAGCAAATCCGCTGCACAAGACCTCTTGTGAGGCTTGAAAAGCAAGGCGGTCACTTTGAGGACCAAGGTGCGCCTGACCCAAGCCTTGGTGTTTTCAGTCGCCTTATATGCAGGTGAATGTTGGACCCTGAATAAGGAAAAAGACTGAAAAAAATCTATGCATTTGGATTATGGTGCTGGTGAAGAACATTGAAAGTGCCATAAACTGCCCCCAAAACAACAACTCTTGAGTTGGAAGAAGTACAGCCAGTGTGCTCCTTAGAGGCATGGATGCAAGCCTTCATGGACCATACTGCGGGCACATTGCCAGGAAGACACCAGTCAGGCGTTCTTCAGGGGCGGACTGACTGGTAAAGCAGAGGGCAGCGGTAGAGAGGAGGATGTTTGGCGAGCTGGGTGACACCATGGCTGCAGCATTGGGCTTCAGCACAGTAACAGGGACCAGGCAGCGGTTCATTCTGTCCTAAGTGCGGTTGTCATGAGTCGGAACCAACTCGATGGCACAAAGACAACAAACTATCCCAAATGGAGGATGATTACGTTGGATCACCAAACCACACACCACTGAGAATCACTGTCTGTCCAAGTTGACACATGTCTCGGGGCTGTGGCTCAACCCACGAGGGCCTCTGATTGCTGACGCCTGTGCCCGGTGGAGAGTGAAACGCACCATCCCTGTGATCACTTCCAGGCCCGGCCACTCTGGGTTTCCAGGGACTGGTTCTCAGAAGGCAATCGCCAGCTCTTTCTTCTGAGTTTATTTGGGTCTGAACCCGGTTCAGCATCAGAGCAACAGTAACGGGACAGGTGGTGGCTATGTCTCAGGTGCATTGCCCAGGAGTCTACCCTGTTCTCACACGTGGAAGGCGAGCATTTGCCAGTGGGCCGCCCGCTGACCACCTGCATGGTAGGGGAAGAAATGAAGCACTGCTGAGGCATGGGCCCAGGGCCAGTGCAGCCAGGGGGAGGGCAGCAAGTGCATCCCAGCATGGGATTGTGCATGCCAGTGACGCAGCTGCCACCGAGGGGGCACCGCAGCCCCTTTCTCTCGGGAACAGGGACAGATGTGTTCTGTTGCCCCTTGAAGGGTCTGGGCCAGGAGGCTGGCTCCTGCAGAGCAAGACCTGTGGGCAAGGGAAAGGTTTGCGTCTGATGGCACAGGCCACTGCCGCATGTGGACTCCAGACTGCTGCCAACGGCTAGCACCCGGACCTGCGTGGTGCGTGCGTTTCCCATGAAGCAGGACCCGGCAGAGGGCCTGCTCCCTGAGCACCCAGCCCTGCATGGTGCGTGCATTTCCCATGAAGCGGGACCCGGCAGAGGGCCGGCTCCCCGCTGCAAGGTTGGGCGAATGAGGCTTTTTTGCTACACGGGCATGTAGGCATGACCCAGTAAGCCTCCACTTCATGCCTCTTGTTGAAAAAGTGGACGGAGGCCCAACATAAGGAATTATGAACCAGGGGTAAGGAGAAGCCACCGGCCGTTCTGTGGGACAAAGACAGGGCTGTCTGCTCCCATCCTTAGTGACAGTCTGAAAACTCACAGGGGCAGCTCTGCCTTGTCCTGCAGGGTCGCTGTGAGTTGGCAGGGACTCCATGGTGGTGAGGTTTTTGATGGCATGATGCGTAAGTGCTTGGCTGCTAACGGGAACCTGGTGGTTGGACCACACCAGGGGCTCCTTGGGAATAAGATCTGGCAGTCTGCTCCCTTAAAGATGACCACTTATGACGCCCGCCCTGTGGTGCAGGGATCGACCTGTGGCCCTGACCGCATGCCACCAGAGGGTTACAGCTAAGAGAAGCCCACCAGGTCACCACTGTGTGCAGTGCTGCTGGGATGTGCTGCAAGCCCTGTACAGCCCATGGCACCCTGGGCAGCTAGCAGGTCATGAGGAAGGCCTGCCAGCCGCTGCCCACCAGCACCCCATGGAAGGTGCTGGGAGCCAGCTGGGGCAGCTGCCTGTGGAGCTGGTAGCACGGAAGTGTCAGAGCCATTTCGTCCTCCAGTGTCCCGGCAGCGCCTCCTGCTGACAGAGCTTGGCATCACAACAGCTGGCCCAGAAATGTCTGCAGGGCACAGCTCTCCTGTGGTCACAGAGCAGGGCACTGAAGGGTGGAGGTGGAGTTGAGCGTTATCCCTGGTGCATTAACAGAAGTAGGTTCACACTTTCCTCCTCCTGGCTGGTCGCAGAGGGCTGCTCAGGAGAGATTTGGGGAATGTTGGTCCCTGTGGGCTGACTCTCATGGGGAGTGGCCTGTGGTGTATGGTGTACACGGTGTGGTGATCAGGCCTGGGCTGTGTGGGATCACCGTGAGGGACCTCAGGGCCTGGTCAGATGTTTCCAGGAGAAGAAATCCATTCCAAGTAGAACGGCAAGGTCAGTCTTCCACAGGTCTTTCTGTAGCTTTGGTTGCTGAGTTGGTGCTGACTCATGGCAGTGGCTGCCTCCTCTGCCCCTCTTTTGCCCAGATACCATGCAAGGTCAGACTCTTGATCTCTATGGCTGGTGACTCCTTATCTTTAAACACTGACTCAGACCTTAAACCCCCTGCACTGTGGGCTGAGCTGACTCAGTCCTCAGGCACGCCCAGCTTCCTGCCTCTCAGGAATGTCCCCAGCCCACCCAAACTCTGCCTTTTCTACAGTGTCCCCTTGGCTTGCTCATCTCCAGCTGTGGCACTGCATCTGCCTCGCACCCTCCTGCAGCAGGTACCAGTTTCCCAGGTGTGAGCCCTCACCCCATTGCCCTGTGGCCAGGTGGGTTTGGGACCCTGATCACCTAGCAGCAGCTCCACCAGGGCAGGGAAGCCTGGGTAAACTTCCTTCTAGGGAAGTGGGGCCTCTTGCGCTCTGCTTTTCCCAGCTGTGGAGCATTGCCTTCATCTCAGAAAGAAGAGCAAGACATTTCCCACTCTGTAGGACAGTGAAGTCCTCACTGGGCCCCTTTTGGGCTGTGGGGTGCCACGAGGGCATAGCAACCCTGTCGGACCAGAGTCGAGCTTCCCTGGGCTTTGCAGACAGCCAGCGGTATGGTGGCCATGTGCTAAGTGTCATGCGGAAAGCTAACGTGCACCTGACTCAAGACATGAAGTTTCGTTTGCCTCCGACAGTGCATAAGGGAGACCCCGAGAGCAGCGGCTGCCTCTGTGTGTGTATGGGGGGGGGGGAGGCAGAGGGTATGAGCGAGACCACAGACTCCAGGGGAGCACACCATCTGCCTCGGGGGAGGCAGAGCCAGGATGCTTCTTAGAGGCCAGCGTGGCGAGACTGGGTTTCACGTACTTCAGACATGCGAAGTGGTGGGGCAGTGGTGGAGAGGAAGGCTCTCACTCCAGATGGACGGCACAGCAGCTGCAACCATAGGCGACAGCATAGCCTTGTGAGGCGGGCCCAGGACATGTCATGCAGGGCCACGACGGGCGACACCCACCGTCCTTACTAGAGGGACCCTGCTGGCTTTCTGGTTAAGCTCTCAGCTGCCAATGGGGAGAGGTCAGCGGTTCAAACCCAGCCTCTGCGCCCTAGGCTACTGAGTCAGAATTGATGACAGTGCAGCCTCGTTTCTGGTTCTGAATCTGTGGGATCAGGCTGCCAGGCCTTTCTATCACTGACTAGCTTTTTCATTATTTGCTGAGCGTTTAACCAACTGCCAAAACCCAAAACCAAGCTCACTACCGTTGAGTCGATGCTGACTCATAGTGGTCCTGGAGGATAGGGTAGAACTGGCCATGTGGGTCTCTGAGATGGACTCTATGGGAACAGATAGCGCCATCTTTGTCCTGAAAAGTGGCTGGTAGTTTTGAACTGCTGGCCTTGTGGTCGGCAGCCTGACACATGCCCAGGGCTCCCCATGGAGCTACCAGGCGCTTCACTTAAGGGAGAAGAGTGAGTGTCCATGCGTGGAGCAGCACCTATGTGGAACCCAGGTTGTGGTCCTGCTGTGAGGGGCCTGGTGACCCGTGATGGTCCATGGGACCGCTGGCCTGTGCCTTGTTCTTGTGTCACCGTCACCTCGCCAGTGGTTTGGCTGGACCAGGAACCAAGCCCCTGGCCCTGCAGCGGGAGGCTCTGTGTTCCTGCCAGGCTGGTGCCCCCATGGACAGCAGCCACCCTGCTGACAGTGGAGCCTGCATGGCATTGTCAGGCTGAACGGCTCTAGCGGGCTTTCAGACTCATGGACGAGGAAGAAAGGTCTGGTGATCTGCTTCTGGGATTTGAAGAAAGCCCATGGATCACAGTGTTCCAATCCCCTTGTGCATAGGCTGCCCTTGAGCTGGGGCTGACAACAGAGTCAACTCATTGTTTGTAAAGGGAGCTTCTGAAGGGGGGGCGGGGCGACAAGGCTCTGCTTTCTGCAGATGAGGCAGGGGCGCCATCACGCTGTCAGGTTCTAGGACCCCCTCGGTCATCTCAGTGGCTGAGGGATATCATGGGGGTGCTGGGTGCATCCCCAACACTGCCTCAGGTTCAGGGACCCCTCAGTCATCCAGCAGCTGATGGGGGCCACAGGGGTTGCAGGGCCACTAGTCATGTCCCCCAAATTGTTTCAGATCATGGATTCTCTCATTGTCCTGACAGCTGATGGGGGGCCACAGGGATGCTGGGCCACTGACCCTATTCCCGAAACTGCTTCTCATGACAGTTCTTTCTCAGTCATCCTGGCAGCTGATGAAGGAGGTCATGGGGAGTGGGTATGTATGTGGGAGGGAAGAGGATGGTGCTGCCACTGGCCCTCTCCATGAAACTTCCTTGGACTCAGGGGTCCCTGTGTTGGCCCAGCAGCTGACGGCATGTTTGTCTGTTTCAGATTGAAGAAGGAAGCAAAGCCGCAGCCGTAGACTCACTGCTGGCTGGAGACGAAATCGTGGGCATCAATGGCGTGGGGCTCTCCGGCTTCCGGCAGGAAGCCATCTGCCTGGTGAAGGGCTCCCACAAGACCCTAAGACTGGTGGTGAAGAGGTAAGCACTGTGGCCCACCCACAGAAATCAGGGCACACTGGATGTACACCCAGCTGCAGCCATGCCCCCAGCACCCACTGCCAACAGCCTGGCATGGAGTGTTTGTGGTGGAATCACATCCCTGGGCAAACCAGCACCAACCATTCAGAGTCCACATTGTATCAAAGAACAAAACAGATCTGACTTGGAGCTAGTTGTCCAGAATGCGCCTCAGAGGCAAGGAGGGTGAGACTCCATCTCATCTACTTCTCCAGTCCTTGGAGAAGGCCTTCAGGCTTGATGCAGTGGAGGGGCAAGCCACACAGAGGAAGGCGGGCAAGGAGGTAGGCAGTGTTCTGTGGGAGGTAAGCGTTTCTGCAGTGGATGTTCAGAAGTCGACCTGCAGACCTCTACCCCAGCCTGGAAGGAAGCCCCACTCCCAGTGACGCGCTAGCATTTGAAACACGGGTGGTGGCAGAGCTTGAAGTGTCTCAGACACACACAAGCCCTAATGGGGCATCAAGCTGGCCAACAGGTGGAGTTCACTAGTGCTCATGGTCTGTGAGTGGACCCACCGGTGCCTCTTGTCCCACAGTTGGTGCTGTGGACACGATGATGTGGTGTTGACTGTTGTTAACACAAGGTGACACTTTTCTTCAGTGCTGGGAACCAAGCATGTGCTCAGCTGCCAACTCAGAGGTTGGTAGTTTGATCCCATCAGCCACTGTGAGGGAGGGAGAAAACTGTGTTGGCTGGCTTCTGAGGACTCTCAGCCTTTAAGACCCCCACCCTCAAGGGGTACTGTGAGTCTGAATCGAGGCAACAGCAACAGGCGTGGTTTCAGGCTATGTAAAAAGAAACCAAACCTGCAGCCCTGGAGTCCATGCGACTCCCAGGGACCCTGTAGGACAGTGGGGAGCTGCCCCTGTGGGTTTCAGAGGCGTCTTGACACCTGGTGCAGAGGGCCTCAGCTTTCTTCTGCAGAACGGCTGGTGGGTTTGAACCAGCGACAGCCCAACGCGTAACTCACTGTGCACCCAGAGCTCCTTCTGGGCGGTGTTTTATAAAACACCTGAAGACTCGCATGGCCTTACAGACACAGACTGCCTCATCTCTGTTCTCTCTGGCTGGGCGAGAGCTCTTCAGCCCTGGGAAGAGCTGACATCCTCGGTGATAGCATCAAAGAAAGACCCTGTCCCCAAGGAGGGTCCCTTTCACAGTTAGAGGAGTCGAGACTTCCAGCCAGACTTTATGAGACACAGTTCAGTCCTTAACAGGAGGCCACCAGTAGTCTGCTGCCGTTGCCCTAGGTAGATTTGCATGTTCCAGAGTTTTCTACAGAGCACCCGGAAGGGATTGGCTGCTTGTAAGAGGCACCAGTGGGTGAAGCCACAAGGGCATCTGAAAGGGGAACGAATATTCACTTAAAACTGAGACCTAAGGCCCAAGTGTCAGCCAATGGAGATCCCCTCATAGAGGGGTTTAGGAGAGGAGATGGGTTAATTAGGGTGCGAGGTAGTACCGATGAAGAACACAGCTTTCCCCCAGATCCTGGATGCTTCCTCCCCCCAACTACCATGCTCCAAATTCCACCTTGCAGGGCTGGATAGGGCAGAGGTTGTACACTGGTACATATGGGGGCTGGAGGCACAGGGAATCCAGGGTGGATGATACCTTCAGGACCAGGGGTGTGAGGGGCGATGCTGGGAGAGTGGAGGGTGAGTGGGTTGGAAAGGGAGAACTGATTACAAGGATCCACATGTGACCTCCTCCCTGGGAGAGGGACGGCAGAAAAGAGGGGGAAGGGAGACTCTGGATAGGGCAAGATATGACAAAATAACGAGGTATAAATTACCAAGGGCACATGAGGGAGGGCGGAAAAAAAGAGGACCTGATGCAAAGGGCTTAAGTGGAGAGCAAATGCTTTGAGAATGATTGGGGCAGGGAATGTATGGATGTGCTTTATACAATTGATGTATGTATATGTATGGATTGTGATAAGAGTTGTATGAGCCCCTAATAAATTGTTTTAAAAAAAAACAAACTAAGACCACACCCGCCAGTGCCTTCGAGATGTTTCCCAGGTCACGGCACCCCGTGTGGTTGATAGCAGAACTGCCCTCTAGAGTTTTCAATGGCTGATTTGGGTTCTAAGCTGCATCTGGGTGCACTTGAAAGCACCAACCTTGCAATTAGCAGGCAGGCTTCTGAGCTATCCAAGACACATCAGGTGCATATGTTTTTCTTGTTCTGTGTTTTTATTTTTATTTTTTTTGTCTTTATTCATTGTGTGTGACGTGACCCCTTTGTCAGCCACCCAGTGACACTGAGCTCTGCCTTGTGGCCGTTCTGGTGGTTCTGTTTTGATTGCTTCCGTTTCTCTGCCCCTTCCATGCTCGTCTTTGCTGGAAGGTCGTGGAGACGGTTGATTGCAGAGATGTGAGCGTTTAAGGCCCTCGGTGCTCATTTGTAGTCTTGGGAGGCGTTCTGCTGTTCAGCTGCAAAATGACCTCGGGGGAGTTTCAGTTCAGCCTTTGAAGAGTACTCCCAAACGGTAGTTTTGGGGTGCCGTCTGGTCTCAACCAGTCCATAGTAAAAGCAAGTAAGCCTTGCTTTTTTGTTTTTATTTTTAAGATTTTGAGGCTCATTTGCACACTTTCCTCTCTCTGATTTCATCAGTCCTGTGTGGAGTGGCCCTGAGCAGAAGGGTTTGTAGCTGTAGCTGGGCACCATCTACTTCTTCTGGTCTCCAGACAGGTGAGACCAGGCTTTGTGTGACTGTTAGAACAGTGGACTCATTCCTTCTCCAAGTCTTCGGTCTCCTTCTTTCTCGTCTGATGTTTACAAGAGGCACCCAACAGTGGTGTCTTAGATGGCCGCTCGCATGCTTTGCATACCCTGGATGCTGCTCACTAAGCTTGGACGTGGACATGAGCTTTGTCAATTATGACAATGATTGAGTCATCTCCAGAGACTGCAATCCTAAGTCGTCCAACTCAGAAAACCACCAGATGCTCCATGTGCACATGCACGTGTCCACAGCTAACATACACCTCTTGTTTTGTGGGTGTCCTTTGGTTTAACAGGCAGGCCTGGTGGCCAGGTGCCAGAGGCAGGCCTGGAACGGGCTAGTGTACAAAGCAGCCGGCTCTTGTTTCCTATCTATGGCCACTGCATATCTTGTCATCGTTTAGAAAGCCGTGCCAGGAACCTGATCCACCAGCAGACGGCCCCCAGGTCCACCACAGAGGGGCGGGACCAAGGTCCACCACAGAGGGATGGGCCCCAGGTTCACCACAGAGCGGTGGGACTGAGGTCCTCCGGGAGTCGGGCACTCAGATCAGTATCCACGCCGTGGCGTCTCTCTCCCTGACACCTGAGACGGGGCTTCCTTTCCCTGTTGGAGCATGGGAGGAAGACAAAGCATGTGGACAGCGAGCCTGGCCTAGGGCGCAGATGTCCCACCTCTTGTCTGGGGTGTCCGTGGGCAGCCAGGCGCCCAGGGCTTGGGCACACCGAGTCTGTCCCGGGCACCTGCTGGCCTCGCCTCTCCTGTACCTGGCAGGTGCTGCTTGCAGGAGAGCCAGGTAGGCAAGTCCCCCTGTGTTCATCATCTCTGCTGCACTGGCATTGGTCCACCAGGAGTCAGGCCTGGCGGGTCTGTCTGTGCTGGGTCTGGGTGCTGGGTTCACAAAGCCCCGGGGGCCTGGCTGGTCTGTCTGTGCTGGGTCTGGGTGCTGGGTTTACAAAGCCCTGGGGGCCTGGCGGGTCTGTCTGTGCTTGGTCTAGGTACTGGGTTCACACAGCCCCGGGGGTCTGGTGGGTCCGTCTGTGCTGGGTCTGGGTGCTGGGTTCACACAGTCCCGGGGGCCTGGCGGGTCTGTCAGTGCTGGGTCTGGGTGTTAGGGTCACACAGCCCCAGGGGTCTGGTGGGTGTGTCTATGCTGGATCTGGGTGCTGGGTTCACACAGCCTTGGGTGCCTGGTGGGTCTGCCTGTGCTGGATCTGGGTGCTGGGTGCTACAGGCCACTTGTATTGTATAACCCTGGGCTTACACTTGGTTGTTTCTGAAAGAGGGAGGACCAGAGACCAGTCCTCTGCTATTTTTGTGAACTTGGCCTGGGAGGTGGTCCTTTGACTGCTTGGGCCCCCACGGGAGGGGCCAGGCTCTCCGATATATGTGAGAGGATATAGAGGAATGGGACGGAAAGGGCCTAGTATGGGGTCTGTGCTTGTCACCAGGGTTATGGTTACTGCCATTCTGGCTCTAAAGCACATGGGTAGGAATGCTGCAGAGAGCCCCAGGTCCCATCCAGGTGACTTCTAGAAGATTCCTCACCTTCCACGCCAGAGACCTGGGATCGGTTCCTGGCCAGCATGCGTCGTGCACAGCCCCACCGCCTGTCACTGCAGCCTTGTGTGTGGCTCTGATGCTGGGGCTGGTTTCAGAGGAGCTTCCAGACTAAGGTAGAAAGGCCTGGCGATCTCCTTCTGAACACCAGCCCCAGGGAGACAGATCCTGAGGATCACAAGGTTTGGGGTATGTTGCCCGTGAGGTCTCCTGGAGCCAGATTTTGACTCGGGCTAGCTGACAGCAAGGACATGTTTGTCTGTGTCCATGTCTCCGAGGCAAGTGGTTTGTTTTCTTAAAAGCCACAGGCTCTGCTCCCAAACCAAAAAGGCACGGTGGGGTTTGTGCCTGCCATGTGGTGACCTCACATGTGATTCTTAGAGCTTTCAGTGACTGGGTTTCAGAAGTAGATCTCCAGACCTTTCTGCCAGGGCACCTCTGAGCTGGGCCTCCAAGCTCTTGGTCCGCAGCTGCAGATACATGACTGATTTGCACCACTCAGGGCCTCTCAGCTTTGGAAAGGGCTGCTTCATTTCAGATGCTCCTGGGAGGATGGAAGCAGCTCTGGGGGCAAAGCCGGTTCCCTGTGGGACTGCTAACTAAAGGTTGGTGGTTCTCCTAGCTGCTCCCCAATAGAAAGGTGAGGCTTCCTGCTGCCCTGCAGAGTTATGCTCTTGGAAACCCGCAGGGACAGTTCCACTCTGTCCCCAGGGTCACAAGAGTGGGAATCCACCCGAAGCATTGAGTTTGGATGGTGCTGTCTCTCAGCCTTGTCAGCTCTGCCTCCACAGCCCCTCTGCTGTTCCTGATCGGTGCGACCGCTCCGTGCAGTGGCCACACAGAACTCACAGGCAGTGCTCAGTGTTGGGGGCCTTGTTGCTGGTGACCCAGTGACAGTGTAGGTGAGGCATACTCAGGCTGCAGTGGTTCGGTCAGGGTGTGTTAAAGTTCCTTCAGGACTGCTAATGAGTGCCTGGAGGGCATGAAACTGCTGTAAGCTTCACTCCGAAGGCACTCACCTCCAGCCCCGTGGGTCCGTCCACAAACCCAGCTCCCCAAGTTAAGTGCCCAGAGGCACCCACTGCACAAGCCAGCCTCCACCGCTCGTCTGGGGCTCTGGCTCTAGGTTCTGCTGCTGCTGCTGATCTTCATCACAGCTGTCTTCTTGATCCAGGAGCTTCAATGTCCAGGGGTCTTGGGGTCCAAAGGGTGTGTGCTCTCAGATGACTCACTTTATACCCAGCAGGTTGGCCATCACAATGAATCCTGGCAGTGTCTTCCCCCACCTTCGACAACCCAGACCTTCCTACCCAAACAACACTCGTACACAACACACGCAACACAAACACAAGAAACAGAATACACAGAACACACAGCAAATATACACCACACACATCACATACACAACATAAACAAACACAAGACACATACCCAGCACACATTCACAAGACACAACACATACCACAAACACAACATATATACAAAACACAAGAAACAAGACACACAACATATACACGACACACCATACACAACATCAAACAGCACACACCAAACACACACACAACTCACATACACCACACACACTACACATACACAACATAACACGCACACCATAACCATGACACAGCAAACAACATACATACACAAAACACACAAGACACAATTGCACACGACATACACAACAGAACACAAAACAAGACAAAATACACAACAGATACACAACACACTACTGAAATAACAGACACAGCATACTTCCATAACACTCACATACAACGTGCACACCAGAAACATGACACACACAATACAACACACAGTGTGTTGTGTGTGTGGTATCATCAGTGTGTGGTGTGTGTTTTCTGTGTAGTGTATTGTGTATGTGTGTTGTGTGTTATGTGTCTTCTGTGTTTTGTATAATTTGTTGTGTTTGTGGTGTGTATTTTGTGTGTTGAGTTTTATGGAAGCATGCTGTGTCTGTGTGTTGTGTGTGTTTATGCTGTGTGGGTTGAGTAGGTGTTTGTGTTCCGCGTGTTATATTGTGTATATGTTTTTGTGTTATATATGGTGTGTGTATTTTGTATGTGTTATGTCTTCTATTTCTTGTGTGTGTTGTGTATATGTGTGTTGTGGGTGTGGGGTGTGTCTTGTGTGTTGTGAAAGTGCTGTGTATGTGTGTGTATGTTGTGTGTTGTATATGGCAGGTGTTATATGTGTTGTGCGTGTTGTGTGGTTTGTGATGTGCGTTCTGGTGTGTTGTTATGTTGTGTATGTGTATTGTGTGTTTGTGGTATGAATGTGTTGGTGTGCTATTCTGTGTCTTGTGTATTGTGTGCATTCTGTGTTGTGTGATCTTGCATATGTGAGTTTTTGTATAGTTGTGTGGTGGGTGTTGTGAGTAGTATTATGCGTTGTCTTTTATGTGTATATATTGTGTGTGCTGTATATGTGTGGTGTGAGTGTTGTGTGTGGCGTGTCTTGTGGGTGAGGTGTATGTGTTGTTTGTGTTGTGTGTGTGTTGGGCATGTCTGGTGTGTGTGTTGTGTATCTTCTGTGTATTTTGCGTTGTGTGTGTCGTGTTTGTGGTGTTTATGTTGTGTTGAGTGTTGTCGAAGTGTGCTGTCTACATGTGTTGTGTTGTGTATTTTGTGTGTGTAGTGTGTTTGGTTTGTATATGTTGTGTGGGGTGTGTTGTATGTGTGGTTTTGTACTGTGTATATGTAGTTTGTGTATTGTATATATTGTGCATGTTTGTTGTGTATATGTATTTTGTGTATTGTGTGTTGTGAATGTCATGTGTTATGTGATATGTTGTATATGTGTTGTGTTATGTTGAATATGTGTATATGTGTATTGTGTGTGTTCTGTGTGTTGTGTATGTGTGCTTTTTGTGTGTTGTGAGTTGTATTATGTGTCTATATGTGCTGTGAGTGTATACTGTGATTGTGTTGTGTGTGCTGTGTATGTTGTGTTTTATGTGTTGTGTGTGTTCTTTGTGTTTTATAATGTGTGTGTTGTCTTGTTTAGTTGTATTATGTGTTGTGTGTGTTGTGTGTTTGTGGGAGTCACAGGGACCTTGGCCGGAAGAGGCACATTAAATAATTTGCTACCCTGCAGCTAGGGATGATTTCTCTTTAATATACTGAGGTGATTTCCTCAAGCTTGTAATTACTGTGTCTGTCTTTGCTCCAGACGTATACTTTCGTACTAATTTTGTCTGCGGTGCAGCTCATTCCTCCGTCTTTTCCTGCAGGTTTCTCGTGAGCCTGGGCCTTTGTTAGGAAGTGTGTGTGTAGCCCCTCTCTGGCCAGCTCCTGTTGCCACATGTGAGCAGCCTTCATGAAGCCCTGGGAGGAGAGCCCTGTGTGCTAAGCTTCACGGGGAAGCGGATTAGGGCAGGGGGCACACCGGTCGGCCGGTATGGGCCAGCTGGGCTGTACCGCTGTGCTTAATGCTTTGAAGAAAGTTTTGATGGCGCCCACCCTGTTCTGAGGGAAACTGCCTACAGCCTGCTGCGAGCTGTCACCGAGCCTGGGGGTGGTGAATTCTGCTCCTTGCAAACCCTCCAAACCCCCCACCCCACCCCCAACTGGCAGCAGGTGCTCAGGGCCACCACATGATTAGCACAGATGTACCATACATTGGTGGGGCGGTCCCCACCTCTCCCTCTGGGGGCAGGCATTCAGGGGGTGTGCCAGTGGGGGATGGGCATTGTTTGTCCATGTGTTCAGAGTGGGGGCAGGAGGGCTCGCAGGGCTGTGTGGAGCGTTTGGGCAGAGCATCTGTGGGCTGCTTTCCTCGTGGAAACAAAGCCGGTGCAGGTGTTTCTGGGTGTACACAAACAAGCACAGAGATGGCGAGTGGCTGATGGTGGGGTGGGGCTGTCAGAGTGAAGTCTGGGATCCTAATCAGATAAGTCTCAGTAATCCGGTCAGATGGTTCACGTCCTAAAGGAGCGTCTTTGTTCCATTCCCCCTCCCCCCTCCCCCCATCACCACGGTATTGTCCCCATGGTGCCCCATAGTCAGCTTGGGAAAGGTGGTTGCCAGACCTTTCTTCTGAGTACCTCTGCGTGAACCTTTGGGTGACCGATGGAGTGCCTTCTCCGTCCCATCCGGGGGCCCTGGCGTAGATGCCAGTGTTGGGCAGTCTGCTTCTGCTGCTTTTGTGTAGCTTGGGCTTAGCTCGTGCCAGCCCCCATCGCACCAGCCACCTGTTTCTTGGTTCACCTAGTCGAGTGGGCTCCTATGTTGTTGACACCAATGGAAGGACCACTATCATTTAGTGGTTCCACTTTGGGCTGCCAACTACATGCCCAGCAGTTTGAACCCACCTGCGACTCTGAGGGAGAAAGACGAGGCTTTTTACTCCCGTAAAGAGTTCTAGTCTGAGACACCCACAGGGGCAGGTCTACCCTGCCCACGAGGGTTGCTGTGGGTCAGCATCGACTCTATGACAGTGTGTTAAATACAGCAGTGGTCCACCAAGTCTGTGCTGAGCCCAGGCTGAAATGCAGCGTGCAGTGGAATGGTAGATGATAGGTACTATTATGCCGGTAGGTAAGTTGTGACGTTACCCCATCTCAGCCCGATCTGTGAGTGCTGCGGACTTGACGGACTACAGGTGGTCGGACCAAAGCCCCTTTGGTCTGGGAAGTAGACGTTCCCCTCCCCACCCCCGGTCCTTTTCCCTAAGCATCAGAGTTCACAGGGAAGTTGTCTGTGTTTGTGACCCATGAGGGAGCTTCAAAAAGTGTGAGGGAAAGATAGAATTACATGGTAATGGAGTTTTTCCACTCACTTTTAGAAACCCCCCGTACCTGTAGAGCACCTTCTCCGTGAACGCACACACCGCGAATTCATACCACTCAGACTGCGGGCCTGCGGCATGGACCGCCACACCACCTTCTGTGTCCTCCACCACCCGGCGCGCCGGCACCACAGGGCTCCCTTCCTGTCTTCCTGCCATGCTGGGGTCTCCCAAGGACCCAGGATTGGCCTGCCCCCAGCTTCCCCACCCTCTTCTGTTGGGTGTGGAGGACCGGGCACGTGTGAGCATAGGGGTCCAGCGCAAAGTCCCTGATGCCAGCCTGGCGTGCACCTGCATCAGGTGTTCACAGTCCCAGGTGTAGGAAGGGGTGCCCTGGTGCCTGGGGCTGATCACCATGCGACGGGGGCCAGCCTGGCTCCCGAGTGTGTTGCGCTCCTTCCAGGGATCCCCAGTGGATGGCATGCAGGCCTGCTACCTGTACGAACATAGTCGCTGTGTGGACTAGGCGCCGCTGGGCTCCCATCTGACACACTGTGTGTGTGGGTGGTGAGGGGCACACACATGTGGCTGTGAAGCGGGGTGCCCTGCCACCAGGATTTCAAGGACCAATAGGGTCGCCCCTTGTGCACGTGTGCAACAGATCTTCCAGGCGAACAGGGACTAGGAAGGTGCCTGGCTATCTGTTTCTGTAGTACAAGGACAGCCCAGTGGGTCACAACAGAACATTGTCCGACAGACTGCTGGAGATCCGGCAAGGCTGCAACATGCCGACAACTGTGAGGCCAGCCCAGCAACCAGTGGAAGTTCCGTGGGCTTCACACCAGCTCACTGGGGGGTCGATCTGACAGCAGCATATACATGACAGACCTCCCTTTGTCTCCTGTTTGGGAAGATGGGCCTCCGGCTTGCCCTTTCTGACCCATAAGCCTTTGCAGCCCTGTGAGAAGGAAGATGAGTGTCCATGGATGAACACCAGGTGGCAGACGAGTTCACGCCTAGGGGTACCTCTGTCCCTTCATCTCAGGGCATCCTGCCTTCTCTAGTCCAGGGGCTCTGGTCCCCTGCATTTGGAGCCTCCTGTTACTCTGTGCACAGAGCCCGGCAGATCTCCACTTCCTCCCCATGGTGACCCTGCTGGTGGTGACAATGTCATGCTGTAGAATTTTCATTGCCTAACCTCTGGAAGTAGATTATTAAGCCTTTCTGCTTAGTCTTAGTCCAAAAATTCAATGACTGCTGTGCTCTCATTGAGGGTGGCCATGTTTGAAACCCTGCCTGAGGATCCTCCAGCACTCGAAAACCTTCTCTAGAGATCATGGTTACCTCTCACTGCTATTTGGAAATGGGTCACTGGGCATTTCCATTTTGTCCCAGTAAAGAATCTTCTCTGACACCAGTTTTTCTGGTGACCTTGCTGGTGGTGTTTCCTGCACAATCTCAATCTGTGCTGCAAGGCTACATAGTTTCCATTGCCTGATGTTTGGTGGTCGTCAGTCAGGTCTTTCTTCCTCATCTCTCGTAGTGCTGACAACTTTCCTGACACCAGTACTGCACAGGAATCTGCGTGGTGTTTGGAATCCTGATGGCGTTGCTTACAGCACTGTAGCAGATAGTATTTACATAGGCAAAGAGAGTTCTCATGGCAGCTTATGGGGAGTAGATGACCAGGCCTTGCTTTCTATTCTTAGTAGAAATTGCCACTGAGATATCTGTGCCATATGCGACCTTGCTTTTATTTGAAATTGGAAAGTAGGAAGATAAAAGGAAACAGAGGAAAGATCTAGGAAGCAAAGCTATAGATAGAGGCATAAACATAGGTGTGTGCATATTTAAATCTATTAATTCATAAAAATCTTAATTAAAATCTATTAATTCATATGTACTGGCCTATATACATATATTTATATGGAAATACATTGAAGAGGACTTTGGCCTATGCTCAAGCCCTGCCTCAACACAAGAAGACTTTGTTATAACGACCTGGCATTCCATGATGCTCACCCTCCTGGTATGACCACTGAAGACAACGCGGGTGCACAAATAAATGTGGTGAAGAAAGCTGATGGTGTCCAGGTCATCTGGGGTCTTAAAGGCTTGAAGTTAAACAAGCGGTTATGCAACAGTGAGGCAACAAAGCCCACATGGAAGAAGCATACCAGCGTGTGTGATCATAAGGTGTCAGCAGGATTAGGAAACAGGCATCAGAAGGCCCAAAACAAACAAAACCATATTGTTGAGGACGAGGAGGGTTGGAGCAGAGACCCAAAACCCATCTGTAGACAACGGGACATCCCCTCACAGAAGGGTCACAAGGAAGGGATGAGTCAATCAGGGTACAATATAGCATTGATGAAACATACAAAATTCCTCTGGTTCCTTGAGGCTTCGTCATCACCCACTATCATGAGCCCAGTCTTGCCTTCCACTTTGGGCTAGTCTGGAGCATGTACACTGGTACAGATAGCTCACGACACACGGAATCTAGTTCTGATAAACACCTCAGGAACAGAAATGGGAGCAGTGATACCAGTAGGGTAGGGGGAAGGTGGGGAGAGGAGGGGAGGAAGAGAGAGACAATCGCAATGATCGACACATAACCCCTCTCCCCGGGGGTACAAACAACCGATACCATGGGGGAGACCGCATTCCGTGTAAGATATGACAATTATAATAATTTATAGTTTATCAAGAGGTCATGAGGGTAGAAGGGAAGGAGGGAGGGGAAAAAAAGAAGAGCTGATACCAAGGGTTCTAATAGAAAGTAAATGTCTAGAAAATAATGTCAACATATATACAAATATTCTTCAAATAATTGATGTATGCATTGTTATAAGAGCTATAAGAGCACCCAATAAAATGATCTTAGTTGGAATTTCTGCTTAGATCTCTGCCATATATGACCCTGTTTCTATCTGAAATTGGATGATATATCTTCTGGAACCTCCTCAGACACTGTTGTGATGTACTTTTGGAATTTTCATTGGCTGCCCCCCGGAAGTAGATTGCCAGGCCTTTCTGCCTCGACTTAGCCCAACTTTGAAATGGTTGTACTCTCAGGGAGGGTGCTGGTGTTTGAAATGCTGCTAACTGACCTTCCAGGACGCTGCTAGGAATGGATCAGGTCATCTCTCACTGATGTTTAGAAATAGGTCACTGGGCCTTTCTTTTTGTTCCTGTCAAGGATTTTCTCTGCCACCAGTCCTCCTGGTGACCTTGCTGGAGTTTGAAAGAATAATGGCATAGGTTACTGCATATATTCATACTGTCCTGACAGGATTCAGAGAATGTTCACTGGCTGGTGTTTGGTAGTCATCAGCCAGGACTTACTTCCTCATTTCTCTTAGGGCTGACACTTTTCTGACACCAGTACTGCACTGGGATCTCTGTGGTGCTTAGACTACTGATGGGGTAGCTCACAATACTATAGCAGACAGAGTGGAATTTCTCAAGAAAGTACTCATGGCAGCTTTGGGGGAGTAGATCACCAGGACTTGCTTCCTAGTCTTATTTTGAATTTCTACTGAAATCTGTCTTCCATAAGTGACCCTACTTTTATTTGAAACTGGATGGCATGCCTTCTAGAACCGTATCTGACCCTGTCATGCTGTGCTATGTAATTTTCATTGGCTGATCACTTGAAGTAGATTGCCAAGTCTTTCTGCCTTATTTTAGACCCCACAATTGAGGAAGCTATCCTCTCAGTGAGGTGCTGGTGTTTGAAATCCTGTAGGCAGATCTTCCAGCGCAATGATAGAAAACGTTCTTTAGTCCTCAGGGTTACCTCTCACTCATGTTTGAAAATGGACTATTAGGCCTTTCTTTTTGTCTCAATTAAAGATCATATCTGACAGGAGTCCTCTTTGTGATACTGTTAGTGTTTGAAAATGTAATGTCAGGCCAGCCCCAATACCAACTACATGGACACTCTCCCGACCCCCCCCCCCCACCCCTCACTTCCCGCAGAAGAATTCACTTCAGAGCATGGCACTGAAACTACAGCTCAGGGAGAGGGGCATGTCTGATCAGAGCACTTGGGAGCAAATGAAGGGGGAGGAAGAGAGAATGGAACACACCCAGGTCCACCAAACCTTGAGGATGAGATCCCCGCTCAAAGAAGCCAATGCACAGAAAGGATCATATGGCTGGCCCCACTGAGACATGACATCCTGCACTGACCCATAGCCCTACAGGGAACAACACTGGACACACAGTGTGGAAATTGTGCCCGATCTGACCCCACCACACCGAGGCAAAACACTAAGGGTGTGCAACAGAACAGCAAGGGGAACAGAGCAACTAAGTCCCCAGGGAATACCAAAAATAGACTTTGGGGCCTGGATATGACACTCCATCAGACTCAACTGGAAAACACCCCTAAAGCCAACAAACAGTCCTTGAACTAACTATAGGCTTTTCTTTTGTTATTGGTTTTTTGTTCTTGTTGTTTTCTTTTCTTTTTTTGCTTTGTTTTGCTCTGTCTTGTTTTTGTGCATATTGTTATATCTCTGTAGGTTTATCTAGATAAGATAGGCAGGATAAACAATCTGGAGGAGAAAACAACAGGACTGACAGTTCTTGGGAGATGTGGGAAAAAGGGAGGCAGGGGAAAGGAAGTGGATGTTAACAAACCCAGGGACAGGGGAACAACAAGTGATCCAAAATCGATGATGATGAGGATGTAGGAGGCCTAGTAGGGCTTGATCAAGGGCAATGTAACCGAGAGGAATTACTGAAACTCAAATAAAGGCTGAACGTGATAGTGGGACAAGAGGAAAGGAAAAGAAAAGAGAGGAAAGAACTAGAAGGTAAAGGTCATTTATAGAGGCCTAAATAAAGGCATGTACATATGTAAATATATTTATATATGATGGTGGGGAAATAGATCTATGTGCATATATTTCTAGGTTTAGTATTAAGGTTGTAGATGGACATTGGGCCTCTACTCAAGTACTCCCTCAATACAAAAATGGTTTGTTCTGTTAAACTGACATTCCACGATGCTCACCTTCCCAACACAATCACTGAAGACAAAGCGGGTGCATAAGCAAACGTGAAAAAAGCTGATGGTGCCCGACTATCAAAATATATAGCATCTGGGGTCTTAAAAGCTTGAAGGTAAACAAGCGGCCATCTAGCTCAGAAGCAACAAAGTCCATATGGAAGAAGCACACCAACCTATGTGATCATGAGGTATCAAAGGCATCAGGTATCAGGCATCATCAGAACAAAAAAAATCGTATCATTGTAAATGAGGGTGAGTGCAGAGTGGAGACCCAAAGCCCATCTGTAGGCAACTGCACATCCCCTTACAGAAGGGTTGTGTGGAAAAGATGAGCTAGTCAAGGTGCAGTATAGCACTGATGAAACACATAACTTTCCTTTAGTTCTTTAATGCTTCCTGCCCCTCACTCTTATGATCCCAATTCTACCTTACAAATCCTGCTAGACCAGCAGATGTACACTGGTACAGATAAGAGCTGGAAACATTGAATCCAGGACAGATAAACCCTCAGGACCAATAATGAGAGTAGCGATACCAGGAGGGGAAGGGGAAGGTGGGGGAGAAAGGGGGAACCGATCACAATGATCTACATTTAACCCCCTCCCTGGGAGACGGACAACAGAAAGGTGGGTGAAGGGAGACATTGGACAGTGTAAGACATGACAAAATACTAATTTATTAATTATCAGGGAGAGGGAGTGTGGGGGGAGCTGATTCCAAGGGCTCAAGTAGAAATAAAATGTTTTGAGAATGATGAGGGCAGTGAATGTACAAATGTGCTTGACACAATGGATGATTGTGATAAGAGTTGTATGAGCCACCACTAAAATGATTTATTTTAAAGTTTATTTGCTGAGCCAAGCTCTGTTACACAATTCAAAGGAAAGAAGGAAGGAAGAGAAAAATTAAATACCTATTTATTTACCAAGACCCTGATGGAAGAAGAACATGTTCCTTCCATAAAGTGTCATCTTTTGAACTTGGTGTGTGGGGGGTGGTGTCGTAGTTGCACGCACCGTAGCACTCTGTGCTGTAAGGAAAGGTGCACAGCTTTTCATTCCCGGGTGTTTGTTCCTCAAGGTTCTTTGTCTCCCTTAGTGCTGAAACTTTGATGACACAAGGTTTAGAGCAGGGCTCCTCAAACTTTTTAAACGGGGCCAGTTCACTGTCCCTCAGACCCGTTGGTGGGGCGGACTATAGTTGAAAACAAAAAGCTCTGAACAAATTCCTATGGACACTGCACATATCTTATTTTCAAGTAAAAAAAAAAACGGGGCAAAAACACCCGGTGGGCCGGCTAAAGGTCCTCATCCTCAGCGGGTCACATGTGACCCGCGGGCCGTAGTGTGAGAACACCTGTTTTATAGTTTCCATTGGCTGACCCCTGGAAGTAGATTGCCAGGCCTTTCTGCCTCGTTGTAGCCCCAAAGTTGGAGACGGCTGTACTCTCAGGGTGCTGGTGTTTGAAATCTTGTTAACGAATCTTCCAGCACAATGATAGAAACCTCTCACTGATGTTTGGAAGTAGGTCGCCACGCCTTTCTCTTTTGTCTCAGTCAAGGATCTTGGCCACCAGTCCTCCCGGTGACCCAGCTGGAGCTTGAAAGAGTGATGGCATAGCTTACTGCACCCTGTCACTCTGAACTCCAAGGGATCGCACAGTGTTCATTAGCTCACGTGTGGTAGTTCTGCCAGGCCTTCCTCGTCTCTCTTTGTGCTGACACTTTTCTGACACCAGTTCTGCACTGAGATCTGTGTGGTTGGAATACTGATGGTGTCGCTTACAGCACTGTATCAGTGTTGAATTGGCCAGGAGTTCTCATGGTAGCTTACGGTGTAAGAGCATCACCAGCCTGCACCTCTCACGCTCAGCCCTCTTAGAAAAGAACGCTTACCTCTCGTGTGAGGGTGCCAGCCAGTGCCCCGTCCTTCCAGGTGCAGGGTTGAGATGCCATCACCCCAAAGTATAGGGCACTCGCTTTTCCAAGCCTGTTTCTTTCACTCTTTCTTCTGTCTTCAGTCCTGGTTATCCAAGGTTACCCCGTCCTTTCTGACCTGTAAGAGAGAGGAGAGCAGGTGTGGACATGCTAGCACAGGAAATGCCATTTGAGTGTGACATGAGCACGGCCAGAGCCTGTCTGACCAGGATCCTGAGGGCCTCAATGAGGTACAGTGTTGGACCTGCAGATGGTCTCCGAGGTGTGATGCGTTCTGTGCGTGCTGCGCTTTCCCTGTAGCTCATGTCAGATAAGGTCCTGCTTCAACTCACCCTGCCCTGTCGCAGGGCCCTCATTTGCTGGCAGAGGGGTGCATGGACAACATGAGCATGCGCTAGCATACGGGAGTGAGCTGAGGTCACAAGTGTACACCGATGTCCTAGGGCCACAGTTACATCATGGGTAACAAACACGCTGCTGTCAGACACAGAATGACCGCACAGGTATACCCTGCCGGCAGCCACAGGCAGCCTTTAGAAACTTCCTTTGTGAGCGCATTATGGAAGATGCATAATCTGAGAATGTGTCCCAGCCACTGCATGTCCTCAAGGACACCCAGGGTCCTGAACAATATTAACTGACGCCTTCTTAGAGCAATTCCAGAGGGTGCAAAGTGGGAGCACTGCTGGTGGAAAGGTTGGCAGTTCAAGCCCACCTAGACTAGATGCCGCAGAAGAAAGGCCTGGTGATCTAGTTCCACCAGGTCAGAGCTATTTGCACTCAATAGGACGTTCCTCTCCTTTGGCACTACATGGACCCTGACACTGGGGATAGTGCCATGGGTTCTGGGCTTCTACTTGCGGTTTCTTGGATTGTTTGTACCCTCTGGACTGACTTGGAAGAGTAAGGATTGGCTTGAGTTGTGGAGGTGAGGATCGCGTGCAGCACATCCATCAGGAACAGTAATGACAATGGGAGTGTCCTGGCCCAGGAATCGTGGACCAGCAACGAGCTACTGTCGAGTGGACCCCATGTGCATCGGGGTAGGACCTGGTACCTCAGGCTTTCAGTGGCTGCCTTCTCAGAAGTAGATAGCCACACCTTTCTTCTGGGGAACCTCTGGGGTGACTCAAACCTCAGTGTTGGGTTAGGAGCCAAGTGCACGCACCATTGGTGTCCACAGCGACTAAGTACAGCACCAACCCTGCTGGAAGGGGGCATGTGCCCTGACCTGGCGCATCAATGCCGCCTGCGTGAGTCCTGAGCCGTCTGCCTCTTTTTCAGGAAGAATGAGCTGAGCTGGAGGCCACACTCCTGGCACGCCACCAAATTCTGTGACGGTGCCCCAGAGTCCATGGCCACTCCATTCTCTGCAGCAGGCACCTGCCCATCCTGGCACGTCCGCCATCCCGTGAGGTAGGTGCTCTCCCACCTGAGCCTGTCAGCCCCAGCCTCTCCCTCAGCTCTCCCACCCCATGTCCACCAGCCTCACTACCTTCCTCAACTGTCTGACCCTGAGCCTGTCAGCCCAGCCTTTCCTCACCCAGCTCCTTTGTTTCTGAACCTCCTCTTTCCACCCCCTGGAAAGTACACGTCCACGAGTGCCCCTGTTTCATTTAGACATTTGAAAGTATTTCACTCCGCAGGCAGCTATGTGACACGTGTAAGCTAGAGAGATGAAAACACCGAGAGGAATCTTCCTGGGTGTGTGCTCCCTCTTGTTCTGTGAGTTCATGTATGCGTTTGCATGACTGTGGAAGTGTGCGTTTGCAGGTGTGTGCTTGTGAGTGCATGCTGAGACTGTCATGTCGACATGTGGCACTGTTGGTTGTACATGTGTGGAGTGTGTGTGAGACTGCATGCCCGCCTACATCTGGAGCTCACGCAGCCCTCTCACAGTACACTGTCAGTTAGCAGCCACAGCTCTGCGGACAGTTTCAGAGTAAAGCGTGCCTATGGTACGAATGAAATGCATTGCCATTATGCAGGGAATCACTTCTGGGCTTTCTGGCAAACCACAGACCCTCAGCCAGTCCAGTGGGTCTTTCTTTGAAGCAGGAGGCCTCTGGTCTCTTTGTGGCAACAACAGATTGGATCTGCTCTGCAAAGGCCCACCTCCACTCACACCTGGACTATGTAGAAAAGTCACCCAGGAATTCGGGGAAGAGAGCAGGAAAGCCTTTCCTACCTGGGAACAGGTGTAAAAAACTGGCAGTCCACCTTCCTCCTTCAGGCCATTGGGTCAGTTCATTATCCTGCCCTGGTGCTCAGCATGGGGTTTTCTTCTAAAAAATCTTAAACCAACCCACTGTGACCCAATCGGTTCTCACTTGTAGTGACCCTGCAGGGCAAACCAGGACTGACTGCCCCTGTGGGTTGCATGGAAGACCATGGCCACAACTTCCTCCCCTGGAGCAGCTGGTGTATTTGAACTGCGGACCTCGGCAAGCAGTTGAATGTTCTAACCACTGGGAAACCAGGGCCCCTAAACATAATGTACCCCTCTTTTTTCCCTTTTGAAACCTGAAGGTTGCAGCTTTGTCACACTATAATTAAATTTTTTTAAGAAGTAGTTTTATTGGCATGTACTTCACGTATCATACAATTTAACCGTTCAGTCATATTAAGAAGAGTTGGACAATCGTCATCACAGTCCATTTCAGAACATTTTCTGCTCGTTTGTACTCACTGTTGTCAGCTCCCCATTGCCCCCGGCCTCTCCTGACATGCCCTAGGCAATTAGCAATCCAGTTGCTGTCCCTAGAGAGCTACCTACCCTGGATTGCATGTATTGAAAACAGAACTCAACAATCATGACTAGACAAAACACAGAAAAACCTCAGTTGAAAAGAAAGCAGAAGATCCTCAAAACTGAAACAACTTTAAAATGCATATCAAATGAGAAGGTGTTACACTGCAAGCTAACTACACCCGCTGTGACCTTAGGCAGCGCTTCGAGAGAGTGTCAGATACTGATGGCCTGAACAACAGAAGCAGAACATCGTCGGAGATAGTGCCCGGGGATGGGCCCACAGGTATAAGTGCACTCGAATTGTGACTGAAGTGAGGCTGATTTCTCAAAGTAGAGTCCACCAGGGTGACTCGAGTTGGGGAAAGCCTCTGGGAGTGGAGCCTTGGGGATCTTCCTTTGCTGATGGGGCACGACTCAAGGTGAGGAGAAACAGCTGCAAATAGCTGCTAGTGGTTGCAACTTGGAATATACAAATCTAGGAAAATGGTAAGTTGTGGAAGATGAAATTCAATGCCTAACAATCGATATCCTAGGCATTAGTGCTCTGAAATTGGCCATTTTGAATCAGAAAATCATCTGCTTCAGGAATAACACAAGAGGCTTGGCATTCCTTGTCAAGAAGGACATGGCAAAATTGATCATGAGGTACAATGCTGTCTGTCATAGGATTGTTTCTGTCGCCTTCAAGGAAATCTAATCAGTGCGACTATTATTCAAATTTATGCACCAACCACAAAAACTGGTGAGGAAGCAATTGAAGAAGTCTACCAATGACTTGTCGGAAATTGATCAAACATGGATCTACATTAATTGATAATTATTGGCAATTGGGAAGCAAAAGTTGAAAATCAAGAAAGCAACAGTACTTGGAAAATATGGACATGGTGATGCAAATGAAGATGGAAATCACGTGACAGAATTTTACAAGACCAATGACTTGTTCAAAGGAGATAGCTTTATAACAACATAAAAGATGACTTCTCCACATGGAACACACAGAAATCATGGAGAAGCTCAATATCCCCAGCTAAAACCAGGCCAGGAGCTTACTGTGGAACAGATAATCATTTGCTGATGTATAAGTTGAAGATAAAGCTGCCAAAAATGAAAACATGTCCACGAGAGCCAAAATAATACCTGGAGTCTATCCCACCTGAATTTAAAGAACACGCCAGGAACAGATCTGACCCACTGACCACTAATGACAGGAGACCTGGTGAGCTGTGGGAAGAGAGCACAAAGACAGGAAAGAAGGAAAAGATCAAAGTGTGCGTCAGAAGAGACTCTGAAACCTGCTCTTCATCGTAGAGTAGCTGAAGCAAACAGAAGGAAGGATGAAGTCAAAGAGAAGCCAGATATTATAATGAAACGTGAAATGACCTGGAACTAGGAAACCAAAATGGAAGAACACTCCCAGCAGATCTGAACATCTCCAGAAAATAAATCACGCCTCGAGTTGCCATATTGAAAGGTTCTAGAGGCAAAATAGTGAACGATGCCCAGAGCATCAAGAGAAGAGGGCAAGAAGACACAGGATGGCTGCACCCTACAGAACCAAATGACATCCCACCATTTTGGGAGGTAGCAGATGAGCAAGAACCAATGGTGCTTGAAGGAAGAAGTTCAAGCTGCACTGAAAGCATTAGCCAAAAACAAGGTTCCAGGGATCGATGGGATACCCACTGAAAGGTTCCAGCAAGCTGGTGAAGCACTGGAAGCACTCACTCATCTACGCCAGGAAATTTGGAAGATGGCTACTTGGCCAATTCACTGGAAGAGCTCCATGTTTGTGCCCATTCCAAAGAAAGATGACCTAACAGAATGCTCAAATAGTATCGTTGATATCTCAAGAAAGTAAAATTTTGCAGAAACTCTTCCACCAAAGGTTGCGGGGAACATTGATTGGGTTCATGGACAGGTTCAAGCCGGATTCAGAAGAGAACACGAATAAGGGATATCGTTGCTGATGTCAGATGGTCTTGGCTCAAAGCAGACAGATGGTTACTTGGTTTTCACTGACTATGCAAAAGCATTAGGCTGCGTGGACCAGAATCAACTGTGAATCCCCTTGAGAAGAATGGGAATTCCAGGACACTTCATTGTGCTCATTCGCAACTTGTACATATGTGGATCAAGAGGCGGTTGGGTGAACAGAACAAGGGAATACTTCATGGTTTGAAATCAGGAAAGGTGTGTTTCAGGGTTGTATCCCCTCACTCTTCCTTGTTCATTCTGTTTGCTGAGCTGGATTCTGTGAATAATATGACATCAGGATTGGAGGAGGGCTTATTAACAACCTGATATGTACAGTTGACACCACCTTGCTTGCTGAAAGTGAGGAGGACTTGAGGCACTTGCTGATGAAGATCAAGGACTGTAGTCTTCCGTGTGGATTACGACTCCATGTTAAAAAAACCCAAATCCTCACCACTGGACCAATAGGGAGCATCATGCCAAATGGAGAAAAGGTTGACATTGGCAAGGATTTCGTCATACTTGGATCCACAATGAAATGTGAATGGAAGCATCAGCCAAGAGATCAAAGATGCAGTGCATTAGGTAAATCTGCACAAGACCTCATTAGAGTTTTTAAAAGCAAGGATGTTACTTTGAGGACCAAGGGGAGCCAGAACCAAGCCAGGGTTTTTTCCATTGCTTCCAATGCATATGTGAAAGTTGGACTTTGAATAAGAAAGACCAAAGAAGAATTGATGCATTTGTATTGTGGTGCTGGAGAAGAATATTGAAAGTACCATGGACTGCTAAAAGGACCAAGGGATCTGTCTTGGAAGGAGTACGGCCAGACTGTTCTTTAGAAGCAAGGATGGTGAGACTTAGTCTTACATTCTTTGGACATGTCAGGAGAGACCAGTTCCTGGAGAAGGACATCATGCCTGGCAAAGTGGAGGGGCAATGAAAACGGAAGGCCCTCAACAAGATGATGGACATGGTGGCTACAAAGAACTCAGGCATAGGAACAGGATAGGACAGGACCGTGCAGTGTTTAGTTCTGTTGTGCATGGGGTCACTATGGGTCAGAACCAACCTGATGGTACCTGATAACATCTGCCATCATCTATTTTACACTTTTCTCTGTCTGGTAGCAAAGCTATTCATATCCCTGAACAATAGAGGGAATTTTCCAGAGACTTAATCCACATGGGGACCCCGCAGATGGATAGACTTAATCCACATGGGGACCCCACAAATGGATTATGGGCTTCCAATGTCATCCATAAAACCAAAAAATCAAAATCACTGCCATCGAGTCAATTCTGACTCAAGGTTATGCTGTAGTGCGGGATGGAACTGCCCCTGTGGGTCTCTGAGATTGTAACTCTTATGGGAGTAGAAAGCCTCGCCTTTCTCCTCTGGAGCTGGCTGCTGATTTTGAAGTACTGACCTCATGGTTATCAGCCCAGCATATAACCACTACCCTGCCAGGGATGCCTTCTGTTTACAATGTAAGCTCTGATACCATTCACTCCTTCGGATTTGGATTTTATTATTTTCAAACCTTGGATCACACTGGTTGGTGTGCTTCCTCCATGTGGATTTAGTTGATGCCTCATCTGATGGCTACTTGTTTGGAGACAAGCCCTTAAGGCCCCAGACAGTAGTCTTTCTAACACCTGGGCACCATCTGAGTTCTTCACCACACTTTGCTGTAGCACTCATATCTTCATGAGGGTGAGATTTGGATAGGGCCATGCCTTAAGAACTAATTGTTCTTAGATTGGGACGACAATTAAGTGCTTACCCACTGGTTTATATACAAGGAGGTACCAAAAACCCCCAGAATTGCACTGGGCAGAGCAGAGCTTTTGTAGGACACATTTTCTAGCTAGGTGAGCATCAAGCAAGTCACTCTGAGTTCGTGCACACAGTGGCACTCTGTTCACAGGGAATTTTTTCATAAAAACAGTTTCATTCGAACCTTGTTTTTTGGATTGCCAATGTAAGAGAATAGCTGGCGGCTGTGAAATTTTGATTCCTGCTTGGGAAAAATGCTGCAGAAGCTGTTTTGCTGTTGAACACAGCTGACAAGGACAGCGCTATGGGAAAAACGCAAGTGAACAAGTGTTTTTTTAATTTCAACAAAGGTGAAATGTGGATGACAAACCTTGTTCTGGATGTCCGTCAACTTCCCAAACAGACGAAAATGTCGACTTGTAGTGCATTTGGAGTTCACTCTACCAGGTCAGACTGTTAACCAAGCTTTCAATTTAGAGTTTCTGAAAACATTGTGTACTAGTGTGTGATAAAAGAGGTCTGATTTGTGCCAGACAGGGGACTACTTTTGCCACCACAACAGTGCATCTGCTCACACAGCCATCTCAATGGGCCAGTTTTTGGCAAAAAACAGTCTGCCTCTCTTGCTCCACGTGCCTTATTCACCTAAGCTCACTCCATGAGACTTCTTTTTGTTTCTGTGAATGCAGAGGGACATGAAAGGACAGCAATGTGACGAAGGAGAAGAGGTGAAGAAAAAAGGGAGGGAAAGTGCTGTCAGCCATCCAAACAGATGAGTTTGAATAACGTTTCCAAGAATGGAATCACAGATTTGACTGATGTATTGAGTATAATGGAGAGCACTTTGAAGGTTGTTTTTTAAAGCAATTTAAAAACATAACTTTGGAGGAAAAAATTCCAGGTTTGGGGGGGTGGGGGGAGTATACCCCTTTGTATGCCTCTAGTTCACTTTAGAGTCATCACTATCATTTTATGATGGAAAACATAAATCCTATTATAATGAAACTTTTAATCTGCCTGAATAATACATTGTTTCCCCATCCAGCCTGACAAATGTCACGCTACCTCCCGGAATAACTAATTTGTTAATTAGTCTTGGATAGCTTCATTTATTATTTTGTCTTGGATGCTGTCATAATTATGACCCTGAGTTACAGAAGCTGGGGTAGTAGCTGAAGTGCTGGCCGCTAATGGAATGGTTAAGTGTGTGTGTGTGCGTGGGCCTGCGCCTGCTGAACACACCAGCTGCTCCTTGGCAGAAAGATGTGGCAGTCCGTTTCCATCAAGAAGACCATCTTGGAAACCCTGTGGGGCAGTTCTATTCTGCCCTTTAGGGTCCCAGACATCAGAAAGAGAGAGAGAGAGAGAGAATTAATGATCCATAATCAGAAGCATTTCAAACGTTAGCCTGGGGGTCCGCACATTTTCTCTGACAAGGGACAGTAGTGAATTCTCTTTGCTTCTCAGCCCTTGCATCTGTCTCAGCTATTCAGTGTGACAGTAACCATGAATGACCAAGGCTGTGGACTAATACTAAACTTGATTGACGAACATGGGAATGTGCCATATAAGTTTCATGTGTCATGAAATACCACGGTGTTCATTTTTCCCCAACCATATGAAAACATGCACGCCGAATGTAGCTCGTGAGCTATTTGCTAGCCTTGGTTAATACTGTCTGGGAAGTTTGGCCAGTCCATGGACTTTCATGAGCAAAGGGGCTACTGGCATTTAAAGTTACTGGGTTTTATGTTGTGCGTTTTATTTCAGAAAATTAAAGATAAGGGCATTACTTGAGTAGAACCTAACCTTAGAAAGGATGCTCAGCTGTACACCTGTTGATTTAGACCCCAGGCCCAGGGACCGCGTGTGTGCCTGGGACCCGAGTGTGCGCACGTCAGCAATTTCAGGAGCATCCTCCTTGCTCTTGCCATGCATGTAGAGGGGCTCTGTTGTGGTACCTGAGGGACTAGTCCTTTCCAAAGCACCTTGTACTCCCTCCCCCTGCCTTCGTCTTCTTTGCTGCTTGTCCTACAGCGAACTTTCTTGCCCATTTCTCTCTCCAGCTCGTCTTCCCATGACCTGTCTGGCTCATGGGAGCAGACCAACCTGCAGCGTACCTCTGACCACTTCAGCTCCCTGGGGAGTGTCGATAGCTTGGACCCTCCTGCCCAGCCCTGCCCCTCTGGCCGCCTGTCGGCTGCCAAGTCCAACAGCAGCATCGACCACTTGGGTGGCCCGAGCAAGCGTGATTCAGCCTATGGCTCCTTCTCCACCAGCTCCAGCACGCCGGACCACACGCTGCCCAGGGCGGACGGCTCTTCCACAGAGAACCTGCTGTACAAGGTGGGGCTGTGGGAGAGCTCAAGACCAGGCGGAGGCAACAGGCAGCCCTCAATGAGCGGTGACCTGACTCATGGCCTGGAGGAGCGACTGGCCCATCTGCCCGCCGGCCCCCACCAGGAGAGTAGCAAAAGCCCTAGACAGGAGGGCAGCCCAGAGCCAAAGGCCCCCGCCAGGTCCAACTTCGGGCCCGTCTGGTATGTTCCTGATAAGAAGAAGGCCCCTGCCTCGCCCCCACCTCCCCCACCACCTCTGCGCAGTGACAGCTTTGCTGCCACCAAGGGCCATGAGAAGACCCCAGGGTCTCCGTACTCAGAGGCGGCCACCGCCCCGCCCCGGGGCCCACCAGTGATTGAATGGAGAGCGGACCCCACAGACGCACTGCGACAGCTGGCACGGGCTGGAGACAGGAGGTGGCCTGGCAACTGTGGCCACCCTGTGGACCTGCCCCTGGAGGGGCGCTGGCCTGACGGCCGGGTGGGCGGCCTCCACAGGGCCCCCAGTGGGCTGCAGGGCTCAATGTCTAGCTGCGACCTGCGCTTTGTCCAGTCCCCCTATGGCCACCAGCACCCTCGCCAGTGCAGTGACGAGAGCCCCTTCCTCTACGAGGGCCCCAGACCCCCTGCTTCCCCCCGAGTGCTGCAGCAAGTACCCTTCCTGGGGGAGGCCCGCGAGCTTCTCCCTGATCACTTCCAGGATGATGGCAGCTGTGCCACGAGCAGGTGGCAGGGCACCACTGACCAGAAGGTGGACGGCGCTGGGCAGAGCCGCTATTGCAGTACCAGCCCTAGGCAGCCTGCCCCGCTGAGTGAAGAGTACTGGCGGTGCCCGGCCCCCCACCCACAGGGCCCGAAACAGCTGTGCTCCCTACCTCAGCATGGCAACCCCAGCGAGAGAGAGCCTTGGGAGTCTGTGGAGAGGGGTGGGCAGGGTTGGCCCCTGGGAGCTGACGAGCCCCCCCAGACCAGCCATGTGGAGAAAGTCTGCCCCAAGAGAGCAGTAGACAGTGACTTCCAGTGGGGGCACGGAGAGAGCAGCAAGATTTCGCCACAGAACACGCCCATGCTGCACTCGTTGACCCAAGAGGGGAGGAAGGGCCGCACAGGGCACCACCAAGATGATGGCTCAGGGGACTCCCACAGGGGTGGCCCGGGGAAGCCACGCCCCTTTGACGCCCAGGTAGGGAAGGCAATTCGGAGAAGCGACCGCTTTGCCACCACGCTGAGGAATGAGATCCAGATGCGGCGAGCCAGGCTGCAGAAGAGCAAGAGCTCAGTGACTCTGGCGGGGACTGGGGAGGCGGAGGAGGACCCCACCGGCTGGAGGGCCGACCTGGGGGCAGCCCCTGGTGCCCCTCCAGAAGGCTCCTTCACCAGCACCTACAAAGACCACCTGAAAGAGGCCCAAGCCAGGGTCCTGAGGGCCACGTCTTTCAAGCGTCGAGACTTGGACCCCAGCCCAGGTGAACCTTTCCCAGTGGCCTCAGAGCGCAGGCCTGAGGACCACAGCGCCTCAGCTCTGTACCCCTTGGGTCTGGACTCTGCCCCCCACTTCCTTGAGGGAGGCTCGTCTAAGTCGTCTTCGGCTGGAGGCGCTGCTGTGTCCCATGTCCCCCGCATCGGGGGCCGCAGGCGCTTCACGGTGGAACAGAAGCTGAAATCGTACTCGGAGCCCGAGAAGATGCACCAGGTGGGGCTCTCGGGGGAGTGCCGCCCTCGCCAGCGTCCAGAGGCAGCCGAGGACACGGTGGGCACGTTTGCTGACAGGTGGAAGTTTTTTGAGGAGACCAGCAGGCCTGTGCCCCAGCGGCCAGGGCGCAGACAGGCCCGGAGTGGGCTCTCCCGAGAGAAGGCGGACCGGCAGCAGACAGCAGGTCAGGGGTTCGAGGGCGAGGAGACGTGGCTACGCACAAGGGCGCGCACCACCTCCTTTGGGGAGAGCGCCGGCTCTCACAAGAAAGCAGGAGAAGGCGAGATAGCTGACCAGTCCCCCCAGAGACTCGGCACATTTGCAGAGTATCAAGCCTCCTGGAAGGAGCAGCGGAAGCCTGTTGAAGCCAGGGGCTCCGGCCGGTACCACTCCGCCGACGACATCCTGGACGTGGGGCTGAACCCGCGCGAGAGGGCACAGTACCTGCATGAGAGGTCCAGGTCGTCGCCATCCACGGAGCACTACACCGAGGTGAGCACCCACGCACCCCCAGCGCGCATACATACTCTCCTGACCCCCACAGGTGCCTCCATCCAAGCCATCAACTGCCCCAAAAGTCCTTCACCGAAACTGTTTATGGAGCTCAATTCTCCTCAGACACACTGGGGGTGCCCTAGCTCAGGATCCGCAGCCACCCGTTTTTAGGACACACCCCAAGGCATTGGCAGGCAGCTGTTTTGTCAGCTGTGCATTGAGCATCTGTGCGTTGCCACTTTCCGGGTATCCACAGAGTGGCTGTGTCTGCAGAAGCCCGCCTCCTTCCATCCCAGCCTTGTCACTCTCTCGCATGCTTCATCCTCCCTCAGGATCGATGAGACTAGACAAAGATCCCAGGAAAATTTTGGGGTGGCCGCCCCCCAGTGAATACCAGAGCCAGTCCAAATTCCATAGTGTTTTCAGTGACTGTGACCTGGAAATGAATTGCCAGGTCTTGCTTCTGAGGCTTCTGGGGTGGATCCAAACCACCAACTTTTCTTGATGTAGTCAAGCACTAGCTAGTCAGCTTGTCCTCACCCCACCCGTCCCTCTCAAGTGAAAAGGGGGTGCTGTATTTCAAGTCCAGAGCGGACTTTTCACACACTGGTGACCCGTGCCCTGGGGAAGAAACCTCCAAAGACAGTCGAGCCCCAGGGCCCGAGGGGCCACAGCTGACACTTTGTTTCCCGGCCAGCTGTGTCTCAGAGCTTTACAGACTTCCTGTGGGAGCCCTGTGTCCCGCCCTGGGCAGCAGTGGGCTCAGCCCCCTGGTTGAAAGCAGCTCCAGAAGTGACCCAGCCAGTCACATGGCCACAGCGGCACGGCCAGCGTCACCAGCTCCGTGGCCACAAATGAGGGGTTTCATAATAACAGATGTGTGGGAGGAGGGGCGCGCTGACTCGGCACCTCCCTGTGCTGCCCTTTGCAGGGAGTGTCTGTGGAGGCCCAGAGGCCGGCTGAGGACCCCGCGGAGCCCGGAGAGCCCGGCACCCCTGCCCAGCCAGCCCAGGAGGACAGCTCCACTCTGGGGTAAGTGACGCCTGCGTGGGAGTGAAGACACACATGTCTCAGGGAGGCCGCTCTGTGGTGAGTGGGTGGTTGGTCGGTGCAGCCCAGTTGTCTGTATTCTAGTCAAGTCCACCAGAGTAGAGGCCAGCCAGTGTGACGTGGAGCCACCGACCCAGGAGTGGGTGCCTGGCGGGCTGGAGCAGGGCAGATGTGCGCCATAGCACCCCTGGGAGCAGCTTCCCAGGGGCCACTGGGCTTCCTCGGGCAGGGCTTCCTGCCTCCTGCAGGGAGCCACGTTCTTCATGTTGACAGCAGCAGCAGGCCATGAATTTGCTGCTGTGGATGAGACGCCAGCTCCAGCAAGGACACGGCAACCTATTGTGCAGTGGGGTCACTGCTGGAAACCGGCGCTACCCACAGGGAATGTTGCTAACAGGGCAAACGCTGTTCCTGCTGTGCTTGCTGCTCACTTACTCTGCAGCTGTGAAGTGGAGATCCAGTCAAAGGGATCCCTGAGGGAAGTTAGTTAGAGCACCGGGCCTTCATTTTGAGATGTTACAAGAGTAGCATTCAAAGGCGGTTGCATTAATTACATTGTATCATCGTGTCCTTCCCAAGGCAGAGGAGAAATGGTCTGCCAGCCAGGAGCTGCAGTACTGGAGTAGGTAGGGATCAAGTATGCATCAACTCAAGTGACCCTGTACTCTACACAACCAAACGCTGCCGATCCTGCAGCAGCCTCAGAATTGTTGTGTTTGAGCCTGTGTGGCCATCACTGGGTCTGTCTTTCTTGTTGAGGGTCATTTTTTCTGCTGCTCCTTCCAGATCCCAAGTTTGCGAGACAAAGTCTCACCAACTCCTTTCTAAAGAGCAGCCTGGTACTTCTCCACGACAGACATGTGGGTTCATTGTTCTGAAAGAACTGTTCTTCGGACAGTTGTGGGTGTGCAGGTGTACAAATTGTGGCATTCCATGTCCCTTCGCTCCCTGTACACTGCGCACAGGTTCACATATCCCTGTGCCGTGTACATTGCACACGGGTTCCCATATCCCTCCGCCTCCCTGCATGCAGTTCCTTTCGCTGGGATGAAACAACACTGACGCAATAATAGGAGCGAGAATCGAGGTTGACACATGAGAAGTCACAAGTCACATCCTGTAGGTTGACAAGATGGACAGTATCAAATGCTCCCATCTCGGTATCATGTAGCGTTTTTACTGCCATAAATATGACCTCTGCCACCAAGCAGCCCCAAGCCCCGGGCACGCACTGCCTTTGAGTCAATTCTGACACATCGCAACCCTGTAGGGAAGAGTAGAACTGCTCCTGTGAGTTTCTGATACTAACTCTTCACAAAGGGAGTAGAAAGCCTCCTCTTTCTCCCACCCGAGCGGCTAGTGGTTTGAACTGCTGACCTAGCAGGTGGCAGCCCAACTCAAAACCACTACACCACCAGGGCTCCTGACCCCTCTGGCCGAACAGCTGAATTGAAAAGGCACTGCCTGTGGTAGGAAAGGCAGTTAATGTATGTGCAGCAGCATCACCTGGGCCTTGAGAATCGCAGGTGATTGTGATCGTGAAACTAGACATTAACCCCGAAATTCAAGGTCCTGCAGTACCAACAAGCGATTCCAGCATTTGCTTTCAAGAGCCATGTGTAACAGGCTCGGTTTCATTTGTCTCCGGGGAGGCCTGCTGCCCTTGAAAGGGAGGACCTGGCAGTGTGTGGCTAGCAGAGACCTGGTGGAGCTGCTGGGCAGGCACTCGGCCTGGGCAGTCAGGCAGGCCCTCAGGAGCAGCTCATCTGACAGCAGGCCCCGTGGGCGGCTGGGGCCGACGCATAATACACCCACAGTGCACAGCAGCACAGTGCGGGCTTTGTGATGCTGCAATCCCAGCGAGGCGCATGGAGGAGCCAACCACCACTCGCTGCTGGAACCGGGCTGCGCTGCAGGGAACGCATGCGCAGGACTGCCTCTCTGGAGCGTCCAGCCCTTCCGAGGCCCACGTGGGGCTTAGCTCTGAACAGAGTTCTCCGCAGTGTTGCTCCTCCGCTGTGAAGACTGCCAGCGGCATCATGAATAGATAGAATGCACTCACTGTCTTTTTTGAGGGGGTTAAATGGCATGATCTATAGTAAAAGGGGCTGAGGGGAGGAGTGGCTCTATGATTCATTTATTACAGCGCCTCTCCTAGCTGACTGCTTAACCACGGTGAAGAAATCCATTCCAGAGGCTTTCTGCGACTTCCAGCAAATTTCAGAAGCTAGTGAGCGTGTGTGTGTGTGTGTGTGTGTGTGTGTGTGTCTAGATGCAATGAAATCTTAGAGTACATGGGTGTGGGTGGGTGTGGCTAAATGCAATGAAATCTTAGAGCACGAATGTTGAAATGACCTTCTGAACCTTTTCCAACGGACCTTTCAGTTCTGAGGTGCCGTCAAGAAATAGCACACTTTACAGATGCAATTTGAAGATAAGAGGAATCGAGGTTTAGAGCAAAGGATCGCCCTGTTTAAAGCAAGCCGCAGCCTACCACAAACAACATCTCCAGTGTTTTTACAGATGCTGAACCGAAACCCCTTGCTATGGAGTCAATTCTGACGTACAGTATCTCCACAGCACAGATGATGTAACTGTCCCCCAAAAGGTTTATGAGAGCAGCCCATGTGTAGCCTCCTGCGTCACCAGGGCGTTTAAAGCGTCTGCACACAGCACATAAAGTACTGATTGACTGTGTTCACATGGTGATGCAACATGCTTTTTGAAGTGTTCTGCTGGGGTGAGGAGAGGGGTCAGGTCAGGGCCCTTTACCCGGGAGACTCACAGCTGCCCTACGTGACAGCAGAACTGTGGGGAGGGGTGGGAGATCCTATGCACGTGGCTTGATGGATAACTGCCAGGCCTTGTGGTGGTGATGGGCCATGCACTGGGCTGCGATCCGAAAGGTTAGCCATCGCAACCACCAGCTGCTCTACATGAGCAAGTCGGGTTTCCTACTCCACAAAAAGTTACAGTCTCTTGAATTCAAAGGGGGAAATTCTCCCTGTCCTGTAGCGTTGCTGTGAATTGGCATCCACTCGACGGCAGTGAGGAGTTGCCGCTTTTGGTTTTGCCAGAACCTTTATCCCTTTATCCATTGGAGCTGCTCGTGGGGCTGAACCACCGGTCCTTTGGTTATCAACTGAGGGCTTAAGAGGTGCACCTGTTAGTACACAGTGACAAAATGTAGGCACGAAAAGGAAAGCGGTTCTTGTGCCCCCCTCCCCCCAGCAACCACCACCAAAGGGCTGCCCTTTAGGTTCAGAGACAAGCCAGGCAGGATGGAGTCGGAGACAGAAGGAGTGATCAGAATAAAAGTCCACTGTGGTAGAAATGGCTTTTGGAAAGCATCAAGCCTCCCAGCCAGCCATCAGATGATTGGATCCACTGGCCCTCACCTGACACACCAGAGACAAGTAACTGGACTGCCTTCTTGGAAGGGGAGAGGCCAGAGGAAGTAGAGTAAGAAACATTAGAACTCACCAGGGGCATTTCCAGTGGTGCCCTGGGGGAGCTGTGACAGAAAAGCCACTAACTCGTTGGGTCCCCTCTGCTCACAGAGAGCGACCCCAAGTGCAGCAGGAGGTATGCTGCCCCAGCCTCACCACTGTGGCTGTTAGAGCTCCTTGTTGTAACCACGGTGTCCTCTCCCCGAGGGTCTTCTTCCTCATTTTTGATGACCCATTACTATACCAAGCATGATGTCATTTTCCAGGGACTGGTCCTCCCTCCTGATAAGTGTGTGACAGTCTCAGCAACCTCACTTCCAAAGAGCATTCTGGCTGTCCCTCCCCCAAGGCAGGTGGGCTGGTTCTGCTGCTTTCCGTGTTCTTGACTGGCCCCCAAGTCAGAGGCATCTAATTGTATTTGGTCAAACGGAGTGGCTTGAAACAACAGGTGTTCATTCTCTTGCTGCTCAGAGGTCAGGTGTCTGAAGGTGGGTTCCTTTGTCAGGTCTTTGGTGGCCAGTGGCTGGCTTGGGTCAGGCCTTTCTCTCAGCATCTGCTGCTTGCTGGCTGCCCGCACTGTTCCTGCCCCTCGAGGCCCTGGACAAGTAGGTCAAAACCTGGGAAGGAGGCGAGCTGGGTGGTCAACCTTAAAGATGCAGCGTTCCCTTGGTCACGGCTCCCCGGGTGTTTCTAGACTGCCCAGTGTGACAGGAGCCGTGTCTCGGTCAGTGTGTGTGCTCCTCTGTGTGTGCGTCCATGTGGCAGATTGACACCCAGCCTTGCTGTCACGTTGCTGTGCAGAGCACTCACTGTGTACCAGCTTTCTTGCCTGAGATGTTTTATGCATTAAGGTCATTAGTATGACCTCATTGACCCTACGGTGGGCTCTTTGACCACCCTTGTTTCAGAATAACTCGCCCATCTTCCAGTATTGCCCTGACCCTCCCTGCCACCACCTGGGTGAGTGAGTCCCGCCTCCTCCAGTGGGAGGCACCCTGCACACACCTTCTGGGACACAGCCTTTGCAAACTTTCCCACTGCCATCGAGGCCCGAAGTCACGCTTCTTGATTAAACCTAGTGGGCTTTGCTGCTTAGTCAGAAATGGAACCAAAGCTAACCTGCCAGTAGCTGTGGATGTGTGCTTGTGCCCCCCCCCCACCTGGAAGGGGGAGTTATGAGGGGAGTGGAGTGAGGAGGGACCTTGGGTGCTTGGCCCCTAAGCCCCAAGACCAGCACCTGGAGCCAGCCGAGCCTGGAGAAAGGTGGACGTTCTTCTTCCCTGGTGAGCCATCCTGTCAGTTTAAGAGTGTGCTTGCTGTGTGCTGCGCCTAGTTGGCCCTTAGTGACCCTGTGTACAGGCAGCCGTCTCCTGCCTGGCTTGTGGCGCTGGCCTCTGTGCGGGGTTTCAGAGGTAGGTCGCCCAGCCTTTTCCTACTTCCTAGTGACACCCAAGCCTCCACTGACAGCCAGACGTGGCTGGACACGAGGTGGGTTGGCAGGAGTCAAACTGGAGTCTGTTGAGTCGAGGGCAAGAATTATACTACTAAACCACACGACGTTGCTTTCATGTCAGAGCTATGAAGTCGTTGTCTGTAGAAAATCTAACGCCCACCAAGGCGAGGCTGCCTCTGCTACCACCTCCTTCTGAGCGTCGCTGCCTTCCTATGAACTGCCACATACACACACGCTAGTGTCCACAGCTGGGGCCAGCTTGCCCTTGTTTTCCTGTGAGACACTTTTCATCCTGAAACGGCTTTTTGTTTAATGTCCCTTTTAATGCGGGACTTTCACATTTGGCTGATTTTCCTCCCTGAACAGCTGCCTCCTTGTTGTGAACCCGGAAGGAACGGGACGGTGTCCGCCAGCTGCCTTGCCTGATATTGAGATCAATGACTCCATAGAAGAGCACTAGTGTAAGCAGGGGAATGCACAGCAGAATTGACTCAGATGCTCCTGCTCTGCACACTTCCTGGAGCCTCGAGGCTGGCTGAACCCTTGAAACCATTGTCCCGAGATCAGCTTTAAACACTAAGCCAAAGTCATCTCCTGGAGTCTTCTTAAAATTAACCGTTGGCTCAGCTTCCTAATGAAAAGGGTTGGGTGGCTTAGCCTAACCAATACAAAGAGTCGCCATGCTTTCGGCATTGTGCTGTTGAAGAACGGTGGACTTGGGATCAGATGGAAAATGGCAACTCACAAGGCTAGATGAGCACCTTCTTGGGTGGTGGTGTGTTCATGGGCAGAGTCATTCAGGAAAGGAGGGTGAGCATGCGCGCATGCTCGGGCATCACTGTCCCTGCCTGATGACACATGCAGAAGCGATTGCCTTGCTGTCTGTCTCAGCAACAACAGCATGGGCACGACTCGGGAGAAGAGAAGGAGAGCCCACCTGTAACACTCATCATTTGTCAACAGTCAGAGGGACATTTGGCTTCCAGAAGTTATTTCCCCCAGAATCGATGTGAGTGGTTTTAGGTTTGTGTGTGTATTCGTATAAATCTGCCTTAAGTCATGCCTTTTCTGAAGTCTCACACACTTGAACTGAAAAAGGAAAACAGGTCTGTGAGTTGTGGCTTTCTCTTCAAGCAGTTTAAAGTACATTCAAGTGTTTCCAGATGCCTTTTCAACACAAAACACCAAGCCCATCCAGCAGACCCAGAGCGACGCTGTGGGACTGAGTAGAACTGCCCCTTTGGGTTTCTAAGGCTGTCCTTTTTATGAAAGTAGACTGCCTCAATGTTCTCCCCTGGCTGGTGGTCTCGAACCACTGACCTTTGAATTAGCAGTCAATCACCTAACCGCTGTGCCACCAGCACGTTAAATGGGCAGCATTTTAAGCGTGCCACAAACCTAAGGAATTCACAGAGAAGCATCTTAGGTCTGGGAGCTACTTTCAGCCTGCCCTCCCTGAGGTTATGCTGAGTAACCCCACCACCTCCTACCCCACCGCCAATCAAGCTTCACCACCCAAACCCAGAGAAGAGGGAGGGGGCATGGAGGAGGATGGAGCATGGAGAGTCTGTGGCCCAGCTACCTACTTGTCATTGGCCTGTGCATTTTTGTAACTTGTCTGCCTCCCTGTACTGCATTAATTAATGTTCTATAATTTATCTCTAGGGTCTAATATCCATTGCAATGGCTACACAGACAAAATTCATGATTAAAGGGCTTATTAAGGAAGGTGACAAGTTGTAACGCCAGTGAGAAATGCTCAGGGTTGAGTCGTTTATCAGGATGTGTTCAAAGTTTCAGGTATGCTAATGAATTCCCAGAGTGGCACACCACTCTGCTGTAAGCCTTAATCCGAGGGCATTCAGCTCAAGGGTCAGGGCAGCAACCCCCGCTCCCCAAATTAAATGCAGAGAGACCCCCCTGCCAGTTAGCCTGAGCTCAAAGGCATTCCGTTCTGCTGCCATGGATCGACAGGTCCAATTGCTTCAAGTTAAGTACCCAGAGGCCCTGCACTCTGCAAGCCAGCTGCCTGCACAACAAAACACTCGTTCATCTTCGTTTGCTCCATGGGTTGGGAAGGCCATCACTCTGTGCCGTGCTCTGGCCCCTGGTCCTGCTGCCGCTGCTCTGATGGCATAGCTGTCATCTGGATCCAGGAGGTCCACTGTGCAGGAATCTTGGGATCCAGAGTGCTTCTCAGAGGGCTCATTGTATGTACTGCAGGGTTGCGTACACTCCAGGGAATCTTGTTCACAATTACTCCAAGGTGAAGCCTATCAGTGTGTTCCTCCACAGAACCTTGCAAGGAAAGGCCGTTTGGTGTGAGTTAGAGACTTTGACCAGAAGAGCCACGTTACATATTTCACTGCCCCCGCATTCCCTCTACTTGGAATACTTTATTCTTCCTCCCACTGACCCTGAGTCAAGAGTTCAGGGGTCAGGAAAAAGAGTACACCTATGCTTCACTGCACGGCTGTCTCCTTGCCTGGTCTCACACACGTAGGGCTCTGCAGTAAGTGTCTCTATTGCTAGCGTTAACCGTGTACATCTGGCGGTAACCAGCACCACGGCGTCAGGTGAGGAGCATGTGGGTTATGATGGTTGTCAGCTGGCTGGGCCATGCTTGTCAATGGTTTTGCATCTGTGTAATGATGTCGCTTGAGGCGCTCTGGTGGCACAGTGGTTACACATCAGACTGCAACCTGCAAGGTCCAAAGTTCAGAACCACTAGTCACTCCTCGGGAGAAAGACAGGGCTTTCTATTTCCATGAAGAGTGACAATCTGGGAAACCCTCCGGGGCAGTGAGTTTGGTTTTGTTAGCGATGTCATTTGGCAGTTAGGTGCTTCTGTGATCTGACGTGACCATTCTTCCTTTTCTCACAGTATGCCCATGTTCGCATCACTGCCTGGTCTTTGAAGCCTAACCGTGGTGCCATGCTGGCTTCCTAATGAAGCCCCTGCCTGCCTGCCTCCCCCATTCTGCCCTCTCTGCATGCAGAGCCCCTTCCAGCTCTTCCTCGGGGAAGGAACAATCCACGCCCCCCAGGCTGGCCTCGGATTCCCCCTCTGAGGGCGGTGGGAGTCGGCCAGGTGTGGTCCTGGTCTTCTGTGGATCTAAAGATACACCTTGCTGGTGTAGCTCACCCGAACGCCACTGGAATGGTCTGGGACCAGGCAGAAGGCCCATGGGGCAAGTGAGGTTTGTGGGGTTCAGGCTGGCTGACTTCTCAGTCGTGAGAAGGTGGTGAAGAGGCAAGACCTTGAGCCAGCCAGCCACTGCACAGGAGAGAGATGGGGCAGTCGGCTTCCATGAGGACAGCTGCCTGGGAGACCCCAGAAGGTGCCCTCCGCTGTCCTGCTGGAAGTGCTTGCTGCGTGCTCCTAGAGGGCAGAGCCGAAGTGTCCTGGCTGCACAGGAGGCAGCAGACGTTGGCTTGCAGAAGGAAGGACTGACTGTATAGGGTCGGCTGAGTCAGGCAGGTCACAGGCCAGGTCCAGCCCAGTACCTGTTTCCCTCCATCTGCGCTCGTTGGTTGACACGGTGTTTGTGGTAGGTTTCCTGCTAATATGGCTGGGCTGGCTGGTTCCTGTGGAGATGCTGTGCGTCTCCACGTCTAAAGGAGAGTAAGCAGATCAAGGCTGTATCAAGGGTCGGCCAAGGCTTCCCAGGCAGAGCCCTGTAGGACGCCCCTGGCAGGTTTCTATGGCGGGAAAAGTGCTTCAATGCAACATTCCTGGCCCTTTTCTTATCACGCGGCCATTCATTTAAAAACAAAACTTTTTCCTTTGAGGTAATCTATCATGATCATCCCACTATTCTGATTGGATTTTTAAGGCACATTAATGAGATAAACCTGTTCCTGAGACACCTTGTCCACTGACCACAGAGATTTTAAAACATACTTTGTTTGCTATGAACCACTAGACCCCTAGTAGCAATACTTTTCACTGACCCCGATATCTGACCTTCAACAGGGAAATTTGTCCACTCTTGCGTTTAGTGAAGATGGTACAACTGATGTGCACTCAGATGGGAAGTTCAGAGGGTCAACCCAGTGGCACTGTGGAAGAAAGACCTGGCTATCGGTTTCTGAAAACTTAGCCATGATAAAAACCCACAAAAAAACCTGTTATAGTCCCCTAGCTATACTCTGGCACACACACAGCCCTCCTGAGTTGGAATCACCAGGACAGCAGCTGGTTCATCAGTGTGGGTTTAATAAGAGATGGAAGGGGTCTTTGATAATTGTGCTTCCAGCTCTGGGAGATGGAAGTGTTGGTCTTAGACCAGTGTGTTTCTGGGTCTAGGAGGTGAAAGTGTTGGTCTCACGTGTGTGTCCTTTTGGGCCCAGGAACACGGGGCCTGGAGAGCCACCTGTCAGGTGTTTTGAAAGTCTTCCTTGACGGTTGTCTCTGCTGCTCCTTGTGGTATGAGTTCACTGTGTCTTGGTGGCTGTTGCACTGGGGGAGCACGGGTGGCCCTCCTCCTGTCATGCACAAGTCTGTAAACTTGGGAGGCAGGAGCGCTGTATGCCGCAAGTGCCTACCGGTGCCTCCTTGGTGCTGGTTTTGCTTGTTCAGGGATAACATGGGCCAGGACACGGTGCCTGGGGACCACAAGAGCCTGGTCAGCTCACTGCTCAGTTAACAAGGAATGACTTGAGGCTCGGCCTTGCGGGGCAGGGTTCCCATGGAATGTAAGCACCCAAGGGTGACTGCTTTGTTCGTGCCTTTCTTATCTGAGGAATTGCTCAAGGACAGGAACATCAGAATGTCTGGTGAATGCCGGCTGGGGTGTGATTTATTACAAGTGTTTACTGCTTAATGTTGTAGCAGTCACTCCAACAGAGTTTCAACCCGTGAAAAGACACAGCATGGGATGCTGCTGCCTCACTGAGAATCGCTGTGAAGCGTGAACCTACAGGGTACACACAAGCTTGTTAGAGCATTCACTGGGGTCTCCCTTACGGTGGATGGTAGACCACGGCCGGTGCCCGGATCTTGACTAGGAATACTATTTTCTTAACAAAGGAGCAAGGGGCACCGCTCCCAAGACTGAGGAATGTACTTGTTGAGCTGGGTGTGTCAGAACGGACGAAAGTGTGCACACAAGCCTCTGCCAACCATGTCAGGTGAGGGCGTTTCAAAATGGAGTGGAGAGATGGGACAAACTGGCTTTTTCCCACAGACCCTTTGAAGCCCCTTGGTGGTGTCGGGATGACTCAGTAGGCTACTAGCCACAAGGTCAGCAGTTTGAAACCACCAGCGCTCTGAGGGAGAAGAATTTGGTCTTCTATTCCTGTAAAGAGTTGCTGTCCAACAAATGTACAAATGTGCGTCACACAATGGATGGATGGATGGATGGATAGATTGTGAAAAGAGCTGTATGAGCCCCCTAAAAATAATTTTTAAAAGAGAGTTGTCATCTTAGAGACCTGCAGGGACAATTCTACCCTGTCCTGCAGAGTTGCTGTAAGTTGACACTGACTCGATGGAAGTGAGAGTTTTGTGTATTGGGGTTATTGTTAGAATGGGAAAAGGAAAGCGGACCCAGAGCGTGGGTTTGAATGAACAGGTTTTATTAGAGCTACTGTCCTGCCCAGGTGTTGAGAATGGAAAGAGAGTGAAGGGGGCAAGGTGAGGGGAGATTGGGAGACAGAGTGAAGAGACATCAGCCAAAAGTAAGAAAGGGAGAGCTAGAGACAGGAAGAGACGGGGGGAAGGACAGACATGGGCCCACATGAGGAGGTCAAGAAAGTCAGAGATAGAACAAACAAAGGGATCCACGTTCATAAACTTTTGGGACAGAAATGCATCATGTCTAAAATGAGCCCCACCTCCCCTCCCCCCGGTGATAGGTGGGGGGGTATCATGTTTTGCTTAGGTAGGGAGATGGAGAAGGGGTCAGGGATGCTGGGTGTGGCTGAGAACCCTGGTGTTCTTGCTGGACCCTTTAGTTATGAACCCGGATATGAATCAATGCCCACGAGCCCACCCAGACAGAAGTAAAATTAAAAATGGAGGGAAGAGACAAGTCTTCCCTGAGGAAGACTTTCACATCACTTAGATGCCTCGCCCCACCAAGGGGCAGCTTGCATCCCCACAGGGCATGTGTCCCGGCCTTCAGAAAGGGGAGGCGTGCGTTACTGAAGTGCGGAAGCTTCAGCAAGTTCCCTTTGACTAGGTGAGATGAACACCACCAGTAGTGAGCGTTGGGTGAAGGGAAAGGCCTTCCCGTGTCTCCTGCTGCTAGGAGCCTGTTAGACATTGCTCTTAGTCACTTTCTGATTGGCTGGCTCATGTGGGACACAGGAAACCGCTGCCGGGTCCTTCTTGGCTCGAGGATCGCAGGGATGCACAAGGCTATGGATGTGGCCACTGTGCATTTTGAGGGCCTTCCACTCGAGGTGTGTTTTAAGGTGGGTCTTGTAGCCATAGTTCCTGTCACCACCAAGCAGCCTTTCCTCATGGGTCTGGTAAGAAGGTAGGGAGCTACTGCTTGGATTAGATGGGTCAGCTGAGAGTGGTGGCCACCCTGCTGGCCATAAGGCAAGGCATCTCAGAAATAGGAGTGGGGAGAGCCAGCAGCGTGTCCTGAGATCCCTGATCATTGAGCCTCCATGATCCAGGAGACAGCTTTGATGCCAGAGCAGCAGCAGCAGCACCAGGAGGCAGAGCAGTGTGCTTCCCAGCCCAGAGAAGTACAAGCTGGGTGCTTTGGGCTTGTGGAGTGGGGTGCCTCTTGGCATTCACTTCTGGGAGCTGGAGTTGAGTGAGTTCAGGTTGAGGCTTTCAGCAGGGGCATGCCCTTTGGGCATGTAATATCAGCCCTAAAAAGCTGATTGGACAGCTCTACCCTGAGCCTTTCCACCTGTTAGCTTCCACAATAAAGCCCAGAATTCTGAGTTCTGCGTGGCCCTTGCAGCAAATTATAGCAAGTTGAAAAGCAGGGCTGGACCAATAATGAGAGGAGTGATACCGGGAGAGTGAGGGGAAGGTGGGAGGAGAAAGGGGAACCGATCACAAGGATGGATGGATATATATATATATATATATATATATATCTCCCTCCCAGGGGGCGGACAACAGAAAAGTGGTGAAGGGAGACATTGGACAGTGAAAGACATAAAGATATAATAATTTATCAATTATCAAGGGTTTGAGGAGGGTGGGAATGAAGAACTGATACCAAGGGCTCAAGTAGAAAGAAAATGTCTTGAGAATGATGAGGGCAACAAATGTTCACATCTGCTGGACACAATGGATGGCTGTATGGTGATAAGAGGTTATGAGCCCCCAATAAAATGATTAAAAAGAAAGGGAAGCAGGGCTGTGGAGATAACTGAGAAAGCACGTGCTGACACAGGTCAGCGCTCATCTGTGCACGCCCCAGCCTGGGAGCGGTCCTGGCCCACAGGGCTTTCCTTGGCCGATTTCTAGAAGCAGATCTCCAGGACTTTCTTGCTGGTTTCTGTTCATTGGGAAGTTCTTTTGATACCTGCTCACCCTAGATGACCTTGCTGGTATTGAAACTGTGAAACAGGCTGAGCTTCCTAAGTCACAGCAACATACAAGACGCTACAATGAGACCAGCTGACCGAAACCTGCTGCCATCAAGTCACTTCTGACTCTTAGGGACCCTAGATTGGGTTTCCCAGGCTGTCCATCTGTATGGGAGCAGACAGCCTCGAAGTACTCCTGCAGAGCAGCTGGTGGGTTTGAACCATTGACCTGTGGTTAGCAGTCCAGTGCCTAACCCACAATGCCACGAGGTCTCTCTCCACAAACTGACTGCTGAAAGAAAGCCCTCAAACCCTCAGGAGAGAAGCTTCAGACAAATCCCAGGTTTGGGGCACTCTGCACATCCCCACCAGCCCTTCTCGGAACCACCAAGGACCCCCTGAGAAGGTGCGTCCAGCAACAGTGGATTCAGCAATAACAGACCTACTGTTACTGCCTCGGGAGAAGGATGGGCTTTCTGCTCCGGGAAAGAGTGACGGTCTTGGTCTTGGAAACTCACGGGGGATGCCTGCTCTGTCCTACAGAGAGGCTCTGAGTCAGAATCCTCCCAGGGCACTGTGTGAGCCTGCAGCTCTGGCAGTGACGTGGGGACGATGTCGCCCATGCTGAAGACTGGGTGTGAGCCCTGTGAGAAATCAATGTCCTGCCTTCTCAACTTTCCAGGAGAACTTGGAAAGTAACGCGTGTATGGCCTGAAAGATCCATTCTTTTTTGCAAAGTGGTACTTTTGTGCTATCAGGGAAGGTTTGTGCAGCAGCCAGCCATTAGAGCCCCATCCAGTCATGGTGCCACAGTTGTCCACGGACACAGATGACAGTCCTCAGAGATTTCCCTCTGGTGGATCTGGAGCCCTTTACTCAGTTTCCCGGCCCCCTGCATTTAAACAGGAAGTCCTGCAAGAGCTTTTCAGTGACCTCCTTTTGGCAGGCATCATCCTGACAGCCTTCACCAGTGCCTGACCCTCGCTGCCGCTGGCATGGCCCAGGTGGAGAGGATCAGGGAGCTGGCCCAAGGTAGGTGGTGCATTGTTAGTGACGTAGCCTGGACTGGCCAAACAGTGTGTGGCAAATGCTAAGCGTCGGGCCTGGGGAAAAGATGCAGACCCAAGGCCCCCCTGTTTGGCTGCATCAGTCCTGCCAAACCTACTCACCTGGCATTCCTTCTTGGTGGGGGTAGCACGAATAGTCTCCCGGACAGGCGTGTGGAAATGCTTAGTGGCTATAACACCGATGAACCCAGCACCGAGTTACGCCGCTAGGTTGTCACATGGTCCACCGCGGCTCATGGTACTGCCGTGTGGGCCAGTGTGGAACTGTTCTCCCCAGTTTGCAGACAGCCAGGTTTCTTCTGAGGTGTGTCCGGGTAGACTCAAACCTGTAGCCTTTTGGTTATCAGGGAAGCATGTCAACAGTCTCCCATCAGGGTCCCTAAGCATGACGTGGGTGTGCGCTTTGTAAAACTGTTTGGGTGGTGGTGGGAGTGGGGAGGCCTGGGGTGGGAAGAGTGTCAAGTAAAATACCAAACCCTCTGCCATCAAGCCAATTCTGACTTACAGCTACATACTTTGGGCTGCTAACTGCAAGTTCAAAGCCACCAGCCACGCCACAGGAGAAAGGGATTTCTACTCCCGTAAAGAGTTCGTCTTGGAAACCTGTGGGGGCACTTCTACCCTTTCCTGCAGGGCCGCTATGATTTGGTATCAACTCCCTGGCAGTGAGTTTGGTTTGGTTTGGAATGAGTTTCCCAGGCTGGGGCTCTTGCTGGGAGCAGACAGCCTCATCCTTCTCCTTCCGAGGGGCTCGTGGATTCAAGCTGCTGATCTTGTGGGGAGCAGCCTGACACATGGCCACTGCGGCCCGGGACTTCTTGAGGGGGTCAAGTGGTGCCCTTCACAGTTAAAAAGAATCAAGTAGGTGTTTTTTAAAAAAGTAGATCCGGAACAATAATGGGAGTAGCGAAACCATGGTGGGGGGCGGGGGTGGAAAAGGGGGAACTGATCACAATGATCGACATATAACGCCCCCACCCAGGCTGACGAACAGCATAGACATGGGTGAAGGGAGACAGTGGACAGTGTAAGATATGCAAATAAGAATACTTTATAAAATATCAAGTGTTCGTGGGGGGGGTAGGGGAGGGAAAAATCAGCTGCTACCAAGGGCTCTAGTAGAAAGAAATGTTTTGAAAAGGATGATGGCAACACATGTACAAATGTGCTTGACACAATGGATATGGCTTGTTATAAGAGCCCCTAATAAATACATGACTTAAAAAAATAGATTCTTGAAGTCACTCACTCATGCTATAATCATAGTCATATAGGAGATGCGTAAAATAGCACCAGAGTTTTGTGAAATGAACAAGAACTGGGAAGAATTGCTGTGGATTGAGAAGGGGTTGATAGAACCCACTGTCCTTGGGTCGATTCCGACTCCTGGCCACCCTAGAGGACAGAGTAAGGTTTCTGACATTGTCCTCTTTGCAGCCTCCCTCATCTTTCTCTTTTAGAGCGGCTAGTGGACTTGAACCACTGACCTGGTTAGCAGCCCACAGCCTCCGTGACTGTGCTTAAGGTTGAGGCATGATACAATCTGGCGTGCGGCTGAAACCCAGGATTTGGTGGCTTGGGCATTTTGCTTGTGGGGAGAGGGCGGTGTCTCTGAATAACAGGGACCCAGCGAGGTCTTGGTCTGCACTGGGAGTGGAGGTCCTGGGGGCCCCAGGGACCTTCAATGCAGACCATTGCGGATTGGGAGGCCTGAGCAAGGCGGGGTAGCCCAGAGATCCTTGGTTTTCTTCCCAAGTGGAAGCACTTGGCTGCTGGGTTGATGGATGAGATTCCTAATGAGTGCGTAATGACCCTGGGCATATAGACAGACACAGCTGGGGGCACTGGGGTGTCCTCTTTTCTTCATTGTTCCCGCTGTGCTATCACCGTGGCTGTCGGTGGGGGCCCCACACAATGCAGACACATGTGTGGCTACCTCGGGCCTCCACGAGGAGGTGCGGGCCTTTGGGTGCTAGGAAGACAAGCCTGTAGGAGAGTCGGCTTTGACGTCTCTGGAGCCTGTCGGAGGGCAGAAACCACCCCTGTGAAGTGACCTGACATAGGACTGGACCCACACTCTCTGAGGCCATGGGCTTGCAGGAGCTTGTCCTTTGGGAGGTGTGGGCACAGACAGCAGGGGGGGTGTCTCAGGTTTCACCCCAGAGCTGAGAGAGACCCCCGGGACCTGGGATAGGAGTGGCTGAGTGCCCTGGCTGTTGCTGGGGCTTGTCAGCAGGTTTTGCTCTGGCTCTGGAGGCAGCTGCTTACCAGCCCCTGGTGCAGAGGCTGAGGCCCCCTGCAGAGACAGTGCGCATAGTGCCCTGGGGTGACAGGTCCTGCCTGCGGCCCGCCCAGTGCTGACTGCCCTGGAACGTGGCATGCACACGCACATGGGGTCACGTGGGCGTGGGTGTGCATGCAGCCTCTGCAGCTTTTGTTTGCACTGTTGGCTGGCAGTGCAGCGGGGCTGGGGGCCAGTGCCTCTCTCCGCACTGGGAGGGGCAGCACTGGCCTCCTGCCTCCCGCCCCTCCCCACTAGCGGGTGGCCCCAGGCAGGGAGAGCCGCTCTGGAGCTGGGCTCCTGCTTGCTAGCTGTGCACGTGAGTCTGCAGACCCGCCTCCCTGCAGACTGGCCGCGGAGACGTCACACACAGATCTGCCTGTCCTTGCCTGTCCCTCCTCAGCAGCAGCAGCGAGGACAAGCAGGGATGCTGTCCGCTGCAGCCCTGAACACGGATGCTCTAGAGAGAAAATGGTAAGTCAGCCGGTCCGAGGGAACGGTCAGCAGGATCAGGTGTGCCTGTCTTGTCAGGGGGACAGCAGTGGGCTGGGCTCGGGCTCAACGCAGTCTCTAGGAGATATTGGTGCAGAAAATGGAATCCATACTGTCCTCTGCCTTTTCCTAAGCCCTGATGGCCCTCACTGGTGACGGGCTCGACACAGACCCTTTACTCCTTCAGGTTTTTGATGCATGGGGCTTTTAGCCTTCGCTATTGTGATGAAGGAAACGGGCAGTTGGGTTTAGCGTGTCTCTGAATGCTGGCTGTGCTCAGTGAGGCAGCTTTCTGTGTGGGGAGAGTGCCGTTTTCACAAGGAAACTGCTGCCCGTAGCTGTGGACACACACATGCACTCATGCACACGCATGTGCACGCACACCCAGTGTGCGTCTGTGTCGCCCAGCTCGTGAGATGGGGGTGGGAGGGTGGGTGCATATTGCAATGCATGTGCTGGCTGCTTGGAGAAAGGCTTTCGGAAATCTACCTGGCGGTGGTTTAGTTCTGCAGCCTGCTGCCTCAACCCAGCAGCTTAAGATGTAGAAAGTGATGGACGGAATGAAAAATAGCATTTTTCCACCTTTCATGTCCATCAAGGGGAGGTTTGGTGCAGAATTGGTTGAGTGGAGGCATCCTCCTTTGCCTTGCAAGCTGACGCCGCAAGGGTGCGTTCTGCTCACGGTCTGGGCGTCTGGGGGCAGAGGAGACTGGGAGGAAGGAGCCATACATGCCTGCGCCTTATTTTGTTACGCAGAGAGGAAAAAAACACTTGCACATTCTCTCCTTCCCCCGTCTGTCACCAACTGGTGTGTGCATGCTTGTGTGTGTGTGTGTGTGTGTGGTGTGTTCTTGCTCGCCGGCTCTCACGGATGTACACGCTTTCAAAGGCATATGCTGTGCAGGCAGCCCTCATTCACAGAGCTACCAGCAGATCCCACTCGGGTCAGGTTTCACATGGAGCCCAGAGCACCATCCCTGTCCGTAGTCACCATGTATGCGGCATGCAGGCTGGGGCCCACTGCCAATGACAATGGCCTTGGATGCACAATTGCTCCTGCTGCTCTGGGCGGACGCTGCTCTCGAGTCGCTGGCACGTTCTGCGTCTGTGGCAAGCATTTCATGCACGCCTCTTCCTCTCTTCGGCATGGGGGATTCAGGAGTCCTGAGTGGGGAAGCTGGATAAGCTCTCCGTGCCGCCCCGCCCACCTGTCCCTGGGTGGACATTGGTCTGGAGCTGCTTTGTCTGGGGCCGGCTTGATCGCCACCACATTCCCTGGAGATGCCTGAACTTCCTGGAGTGGCACAAGGAATCCTCCAGTTCTTTAAAGAGTCACCTCGGAAAGATCTCTGCAGAAATTCCTCCCTGCTCACAAAGCCTTGCCGCATGCATATGTTGGGCCTTGGGACCAGGGCTATGGGGCTCATTTTGCGTTCCAGCAAAGTGATTGAAAACCCACCTCCACCACCACTGAGTCCATTCTGGCTTGAAGTGGCCCCTCGGGACAGATTGGAAAAGCTCCCTAGGGTTTCTGAGGCAATATTTCCCCATACTACAGGCTACCACATCCTAGAACCTCTGCCGGGCTCAAACCACCAACCTCTTGGTTAGCAGCTCGGCACTTAAGGCGGTGAGCTATCCCATACTAGCCTTGACCCCAAAGGTCTGGTGGAGGACCTGACTTAGTACCAGAGGCCACAGTGACCATCTTGTACAGTCACATCTGTGGTCTGACAGTAGCAGTAGGCTGGCGGGTGCCAGGAGGGTAGCGAGGATTGGGAAGTGCAGGATGGAAACCTGTGCCATCTGGAACCTTGGTATGGTTCCAAGGCCACCTCGCCTTCCAGACCCCTGTCCCTCCCTCAAGTCTCAGGTGTGAGTGACACTTGTCAGAGTGGGCAGCATGCTTGCCACACATTTTTGTTAAAACCACTGCAGTAAAAAAAAACAAAAACAACCCAACAACACAGCAATAGCTATATTGTTTCTCTGACCTTCAGAAAAATTGGGATTCTTCCCCAAAGAAGCCGGGAGCATGAGTTTCTCCCAAAATCCTGGACCCAGGCCTCTTCGGCTGCACTGAGGTCTCGTGTGTAGTGTGCTGTCAGCCTGCATAGGAAGGAAAGACAGACATGGGCATCACACACACACACACTCTCTCTCTCTCTCTTTGGGGTATCCCTGCACAGATGCAGTTAACTTTTGTCATTGGGCTACATGTCCTTCCCATTGGCCTTTATTGATGTTATTGTGGGGAAGGGGGGTTTGGGGGACAGGAGGGGTGGACCGTGTCTTTGAAGGTTCAACCCACTCAGGGTTTCAGCAGTGAAGACTAAGAAGCCACAAGCTGGCAAATGAGGTTCTCTGGGGTATAACTTGGCTAACATTGGTTTTATTTTAGGACAGAAAGCAGTGCCAGCGGTCCCATTGGAAGGCCGTGACAAGTAGAAGAACTGGGAATTGCAGGCACCTAGTCTGTAGAGTCGAGGTTGCCACACGCTGAATCCAAGCCAGCTTGCTGTGTTTGGGGAGTGGCTGCAGTCTGACGGGATGCTCCATGGCTGAATGTGGATCAGTTCAGGGAACACTTTCAGGATTTGGGGCCCGGTGCATTTGTGATGGAGGGAAACTGCAGAACCGCATGACTTTCTCATGACTGATGGCCACAACACGCCCTGTTCTAACTAGATTTTAATGTGGTTCACAGCAAGGCTTCCCAGAATGCCCCATACGTAATGGTAACTATGTATCTCCGAAGTCCCATAAACTCACATAGTGCTGACTCCTAGTGAGCACCTGGGGGTGTCTGAGACTGTAACTGTTTATGGGAGTAGAAAGCCCAGTCTTTCTCCCTCTGAGCTGCTGCTGGTTTTGAACTGCCAACCATGTGGGTCACAATCCAATGGAAACCACTGCCCACCAGGGCTCCTCCAAAGTCACATAAGTGGACCCAACCTTGTAATTTTGACCTGTGTATTTAAAGTTGGAATTTATATGAATGTGGTGCTGCAGCTTCCCAGCCTGTGGTGGGCCCACTGAGACTGGTCCTTAGACACTCTGCTAACCTGACAGAGAAGCCGCTCAGGGTCACCTTTCCTCCAAATGACAGACTGGGTGCCTCTCTCCCTCATGTAGACCAGGCTCCTCGGAACACACCATCCAACAAGACCAGAAACCAGACGTAGGACAGGAGGACAGAAGGAGAAGGGAACCGGTGGGAAGCAGGCAGAGTGCTGCTGCTTCTACAGACTGCAACTGGTGTAACAGAACACAATCGGTGTCAGTTGTCAGATGGAAAGCTAAACTGGACTTTCTAAGCTTTCTCCCAAACCACAATGAAAAATATGCACTTGGAAAAAACCAGGCATGACCCCTGGGGTTTCCCTGCGTTAGATGACCTCCTCAACAACTGTTTGGGTGGGGGGGGGTGGGGGGGCATGTGTGAAGATTGCAGTGAGAGTGAGGGCCGGCTGTCTGATGAGCCGGCAGGTCAAGGTGTAAGTGTTTGGGGCTCCCATGCCCTTGTTTGAGGTGGGAGAACCGGACTCCTCCTCCATGCTTGCACCCTGCCAATGTTAAGTTGGTAAAATAATGAATTTTCCCGCTGAAGAAGTAAACCAACTCTGACACCCACACCTGGCACACAGCCTGGGGACCCTGCTCACTGAGGGAAGGTCGGCCCCTTCCCGTGTCTCACCACTGCCTGCCACTCCTTTCTCTCCTTGGCCACTGTTACACTCATCCATCTGTCCTCCTGGTTTAACTTCGGGAAGCACATCAGAACACTGATACATCAGGGCTTGAAGTCGTGGGGATCAAATCGAGGCCATGTAGCGAGATAAATAAGCACACTGCAAAGAGCAGAGGCTTCTCAGTAACAAGTTAGTGTTTGGATTGTGGGCATCCTCTTCTGGAAGGCTGCCGGGACTGGTAATTGCCTCAGTGGGCAGGAGGGCGTGGTGGAGCAATGGCATAGTGGTTACTCACTCGTAGAGCTGCCAACCACAAGGTCAGCCGTTTGAAACCACCAGCCACTCTGCAGAGGAAAGGTGAGACTTTCAACCCCCATGAAGAGTGACATTCTTGGAAACCCAGAGGGGCAGTTCTCCTCTGCCCTAAGAGGTCACAGTGTGCTGGGATCAACTCAGTGGCAGTGAATGTTGGGGTCTGAGCCTCCTAGGAAGGAGGGTGTCTGTGTGGAGGTCTGAGCGTCCAGGGACGGGGGTGGGGGGGGAGTCATGGCTGAGCACTGGCTGCAAGCAGCAGGCTGACAGTTGGAACTCCCCCGGAAGCTTGGAGCGAGGAGGAATCAGATTTGTTCGCAGATTTAAGGCAGGCGGATTGGTAAGGCGTGTGTGGAGTGTGCTCTCTGAGAAGGGGTGAGGGTCCCTATTGCATGTCCAGGGTAACTGGATTGGTGGCGTGAAGAACTCCCATCTCTTCTACTGTTATCTCTGAAAGTACAGAACCGGGATATTAGGCACAGGCGCCCTGGCTCATCCACACACAGATAACACGCATCTGCACACATACACAGCACACACAGCTACATGAGTACATGGCAGGTACACGCAGACACAGCTATGTATACAACACAGATACGTCCAGCCCAGACGAATGTGCATGGGGGAGTCCATGCATCTATCCAGATTGCACACACAGACAGGTACACAGACACACCTGTACATATACACAAGGTGCACACTGACCCAGTTACACATGTGCACATGTACATAAGCACACACATCCAGCAGACAACAACCGCACACGTATACTGCAGGTGCACACATGCCACTCACACACACAGACTCATACTTGGATCGTGGTCATTGGCCACGCATACCATTTCCCTCGGCACACACTGCACAGCCACGCAGCCACTCCCATCTCAGGGGAGCACCTCGCCCAGTGAGCCCCTGTGAATGTATTGTTCGGCTGGGCACTGAGCTGCGGGTGTCATGGAAAGGCCCAGTCTCCTGTCCACAGCAGCAGGCATGTGAAGCCGGTTTTGCAGTCAGCAGTTTCCCCTGAGGGTAGTGAGTGGAAAAGTGGACGGGCCCTGGGGGCCTGCTCTGTCATGGCTGCAGCCTTCACTGATGGGGGCCTCGGCCCCTGAGCAGCCCTGGCACCAAGCACCTGAGGAAACCGCCTGAACAAGGCCACTGCATGCCCAGGTCTTGGGCAGGTCTGTTTGGCCTGGTAGCAAACGGGCTCCTTCTCCCCTTGCCCTTGGTCTCTACCTCCTGGTCTCTGAGGACTGAGGCATCAACCAGGGAACTATCACCCGGAAGTGGGGATGCGTCGTCTGTGTCCCATCTGACCCCTATGAGCCGGAAAGTAGCAGGCGTCTCTGCAAAGGTGTCTCAGCAAATTCCAGACAGGTATGACAAGTGTGACAGGTGTTGGCCCAGGTCCTTTAGCTCAAATGGACCTGCTGGCCTGCCTGTTGGTGCGTGGTCATCTGTGGTGTGTGTGCTGATACACAGGTACATGTGGGCACGCGCGTGCACACACACGCCCACTCCCTCGCCCAGTCTTATGGTCCGGTAGTCAGCTCCCCAAAGAAGGTGCCTTTCTTTCTGGTTTTGTCACCTTGTTGTTGTTGTTAGGGGCCATTGAGTCAGTTCCAACCCATAGTGACCCTGTGCACAACAGAGGAAAAAAATCCCTGCCCGGTCCTGCACTATGCTCACCATGGTTCCTCTGCATGAGCCTGTTCTCGCAACCACTGTGCCCATCCATTTGTGGAAGGCCTTCTCTTCGTCACTGCCCTTCTGCTTCCCCTAGCATGATGGTCGCACTCCACTGGTTTGACCCCTGCCCTGACCTGCAGCCCTGAGAAAGCCCGGGACAGTCTCTCAGGAGCCACGTGAAGGCATCAGCACTCTTAGAAGGAAGTGGCTTGGAGCGTAGCAGCGAGGGACAATGTGCACAAACATTAAGGCCTAAAATTGTTGGCTACTATCTGAAGGGCCAGCAGTTCAAAACCACCCAGCCGCTCCTTGGGAGAAAGACCGGGCTTTCTACTCCAGTCAAGTTCCTGTCTTGGAAACCCACAGGGTCGCTGTGAGTCAGCACTGACTCGACGGCAGTGGTTTTGGTTTGTTGCTTTGTTCTTCCTTTAACCGGAACATTCAGTTTGCGTTTGTGAACCTGGATTCCTTTGCCAGCATGCAGACCAGTGTCGCCTCAAGGGCACTTGAATACCTGCTACGGTGGGCTGGGCAGCGGTGCAGAAATGTTCAAGGGGTGGGTGCCTTACAGTAGTTAAGTGGGGTGGGATTTAAGCCACCTGCCTGTGCCTGGGCCCTTGGGTGGTACAAACACTTCTAATCGAAAGACCAGACACAGCACTTCCTGGTGTTTGTCGATGATACCACCCCTGGAGAGCAGTGCTGGGGGGAGGGGACTCCAAAAGAGGTGCCTATGCTTTTTCCTGGATGGGGGTGGGGTATAATACAAAAGCTTTTAGTGCCAGGGGCCACTGAGTAATGTGTTTTCCCCCTGGGTAGGGGGTGGTTGGCCACATTTGGGGATTAGAACCCATCCAGTGGCAGTGTCTCAGAAGTCAGGCAGGTGATCTAGTTCCGAGAACGCTCACCTTGAAAGACCCACAGATGTGCCCTGCACAAGTGGTGCACACGTGGAGAGCTGGATGTCGGAGCTGACCCCAGGGCAGCAGCTCCCTACATAGGTGTGGGGTCCAGTGTCCTCAGGAGAGGGAGGTGGGGGTCATTGGCTAATGGTGTCTTCTGTCTTGCAGAGTGGCCAGCACACAGCGTCAGGGAGATAGTCCCTCAGGAAGCGCGGAGCTGCCACATCTGTGTGCAGAGGACCAGTGTCCACTGGCTGCAGCCAGCGCTCCCCCACTGGACGCCCTCGGGAAAGGCCGGTGCCGAGCCGGGACGCTGCCCCGGGACTACCGATACACAGTGGAAGAGGAGAGCCCGGCTGACCTGCACCCACCACCTCGAAGCTTGGGACCCCCCACCCCCAGTGTGCCCTCATCCCTGCCTGACAGAGAAAGGGACGCCAGACTGCCGAGCGCTTCCTCTGTCACAAAGCGGCTGGCCCCACTGCAGTCCCCATCCCACAAGCAGGAGCCCCGGAGGTCCAGGGGGCAAGACACCACGGGGGACACCGCCGAGGGGGCTGTACCTACAGCCGAGGTGCCGCCGCCCAACCCCGTGGACCGGCTGCCTCTCTTCCAGAGCCCTCCCACCTTCTCCAGGCCCCACTGTGCTCCACCGGCCGTGCCCTGTGAGCATGACCGCCCGCGGATGAATGCTGAGCAGGCCTGGCAGCCACCAGCAGCCACCATGGAGACCTCGCGCTCCCCATCCCCTCAGTTCGCACCCCAGAAGCTGACTGACAAGCCCCCCCTGCTCATCCATGATGATAGCGCCACCAGGTAGAACCCTAGACCAGGAGCCCCACACCTCTGGGTTCTCGGGGCTTGCAGAAGGCCCCCTCCACCCCGGGGGCTTCCTGGGACCCTCCACAGCCATTCTGAAGCGGGGACCTCAGGCTTGTTTGGAAGGTGGCCCCATGAATAAGGACGGGGAACCAGAACAGGGGAGCAGCTGTGTGGTGATGTTAGCTGGGCCGCAGTAGTCTGGAGCCAATGGCAGTGTCTCCACAGAGGGCCAGGAGGGACTGTCATGATGGTGACAAGTGGGTGGCTCCGAAGGACAGTGATGGAGTGTGTCATAGGGGGGAGCTTTGCCTGGTAGTGTGAAACCAGCATTTATTCAGGAGCACCGGGCAGCCACTCCTGGCCCTCTGGGGCTTGCAGCTTCATCATCTCGGGGACCCTCCCTGTCTCTCCATGTTCCCTTTTTATTAGATATGTGAGAGGGAACCTCGTCATCCCTGCCTCCAAGGAGCACTCTGGCCGAACTTCTCCCAAAACAGATCAGTTTATCCTTTTAGTAATCCCTGGTACTTTCAATCCTCAGTATTCTCCTCCAGCACCACAATTGTCTTAGGTTTGCACATGTCTCCAAGAAGCCCTGGTGGCAACGTGGAGACCTGGTGGCAACATGGAGCTGCTAACTGAAAGGTCAGCAGTTCAAATTCACCAGCTTCTCTGAGAGAAAAAGATAAGGTTTTGTGCATCCATAAAGAGTTACACTCTGGAGACTCACAAGGGCAGTTCTTCCCTGCCCTTGGAGGGTCTGTCCGAGTTGGAATGGACTTGATGGCAGTGAGTTTGGTTCTTGGTTTAAGCCGTCCCTGTTTTCCTAAGTTAGGACAGAGTTGAGACGTCTGTGAAACACTAGATAAAATAAAGACATTTGCTCTTTGACTGGTTGTTGCTGGAGGGTGGGAACCCGAACCAAAGCTCTGCTTGTTGCCATCCAATTGTCTCCTACGCTAAGCGACTGTTAAGGACCCCCTGGAGGTGTCCAAGGGGCAGCAGCTCTGGAAGAGCCGCACTAGTGGCACAGGAGCTAAGCGCTTGGCAGCTAAAAGAAGGGTCAGTGGCTCAGGTCACCAGCTGCTCTGTGGAGAGAGAAGGTGGGCAATGGGCTTCCAGGAAGCGCCCAGGCCGCCCTGCTCTGCCCTATAGGGCAGCTAGCTGTGAGTTGGGATCGATTTGGCAACAGGCTGGCACATCTTTCCCCCGCCGGGTCGTTGGTAGATTCAGAGTGCCCTCCTTCCGGATGGCACTGGGTGCTTAACCACTGTGGTACCAGGGCTTCTTCAGGAGTTGGGGGAATGCACAGGACTCTCACTATAGCCTGTGCTGGGCAGCGAGCACTCCTGCCACAGCCACCTCTAGGAGCGGGCCTTCCTGGCCTCGGGGAAATGCAGAGAAACACCACTGGACTTTAAAAAAGGGAGGATGAGTTGCTCCTGGCCACAAAGCCAGTGTGCACACTGTTGATGGCAGAGTCTTACGCACTGATGCGCGCAGTGAGCGGAGCCCGGCCACTAGGAGAAGGGGTGCAGTGTAGGGAGGCTGGAATGCAGGACAGGGGCCCTGGAAGAGTGGGTTGAGTGTAGCAAGATGAGGTGGGGAGCCGGATGGTGCACTGCAGGTTAGGTGCAGGTACACAGGCGCCTGTGAGAGGAAGTCCGAGGGGGGCTGGGCATTGCTCAGTGAGAGAGCATCTGGGTTTGTAGAAGCATGCAGCCGTGGTGCCCCTGAGGATGTGCCCAGGACTAGAATGCCAGCCCCTGCACCAGGGGGTGGGTGTAAGAGTGCTTGAAGTCAGGAACCCATGGCTGGGAGGGAGGGCAGCCCCGCAGTGCCTTCTGACTGGAACTCTTGCTGCAGGATCGAGCGGGTGATGGACAACAACACGACAGTGAAGATGGTGCCCATCAAGATCGTGCACTCGGAGAGCCAGCCCGAAAAGGAGAGCCGCCAGGGCCTGGCACGACCCACCGAGCCGCCCGCCCTACCCAGCGCCCTTGGACGCGACCAGATCAAGATGCTGAGCTCAGCAGGCAACCCATATTCCCGCTTCTGCGTGTACACTCGGCAGGGCGCGGAGCCCGGGGAACCCTCTCGCAGCCAGCCCCCCGCCCCCGAGAGCCATGCCTCACCCGCTGGGCTGGGCTATGGGAAGGGCCGAGGAAAGACGGAGGAGGACCTCAAGTCCGAGGAGCTGGCCCGCGAAATCGTCGGCAAGGACCGTTCCTTGGCTGACGTCCTGGACCCCAGTGTGAAGATGAAGACCACCATGGACCTGATGGGGGGCATCTTCCCCAAGGCTGAGCTCCTCCTGGAAGAGGCCCAGCAGCGAAGAAAGCTGCACCCCAAAGCACCCTCCCCTCGGACCCTGGAGGAGGAAAAGTGAGCACCATGCCCTACCCCCACCCCCACCCCTACCCCCAGCTGGCCTTGGGCTGCTGCCCTCTTGTCTGTCTGTCCGTCAGGACACGGGAGTGTGTGTGTGTGGGCGGGGGGAGGGTGTGACGGTTACCTGCTTCCAGCTTGGCCTTTGGGGTAGGGTGTCCAGGAGGGCTGCAGGATCGCCCCAGCTTCTTGTCACATTATGATACTCTCAGACATGGAGCAGAGGGTGTCACCTGGGGGGTAGGGGGCCAGCCATTACTCCAGGGCCTGGGAGAGATGAGAAAGGACCCCCAGTACCCAGCATTGTCAGCGTAGGGTGTTTGCTTTAGAACACTACCGAGGTCTCCTTTCATAAGCCAGTGGTCAAGTGGGGGGCCTCTGCCATGACCTGCAGTCATTTCCAGCTGTCAGGACTAGGGTGGGGCCCACGCAAAGATGCTGTGCATTCCCAGGTGACACCCTCTGCTCCTTGCCTGGGGCAGTCCACACAGGCTCGAGCTGCACGGCTGCCGGTTGCTGTTGAGAGTGCGTGCCCAAGCATGGTGATTCTGCACTTACAGATGCAAGCGTGGGTCCAAGGTGTTCCCTGTCGTGAATGGGTGGCCAGGTCTTTCTTCTGAGGCACCTGAGGGTGGGCTCCGATGGCCGTTCATTCGGCTGGTGTCAAGCAGATCAGATTTGCACCAGGGCCAGCTTGGGGGTGTGTTCAGTAGGTTTTTACTTTTTATTCACACAGAGGTGGCTGAATTGGTTTCTCTTAGTTTTTGGGAAAGCCCTTTGCTGCATTGCTCAGCAGTAGTGAGATTACAAAGACACAAACTCTCCTTTCCTGGTTGGGCAGGGGGTGGGGGTGGGGGTGAGTCACCATGCAGTCATTGGCACAGAACAAAAAGGAGAATAGGACTGCACTGACCCAAGAAATAGGGAACAGGAGCTGCTGGTGACACACACCTTCCCCTGGCTCAGGCCCACCAGACAACCTGCCCCCTCCTTTCTGGGTGCAGACCCCAGGCTCCCCACTCCCTGTGCATCTTCCCACCCTCCTCTCTGGGTACAGGTTCCCCTCGGACATGCCTGCGGTTGGTTGGTGGTGATGTTGATTGGATAGCGCTGCACAGACTGTGCTCAGTGGCTGTGGTGTCCGATCCGAGTCTGGCAACCCTCCACCTTGGGGCCAAAGTGTGTTCCATGGGGTTTCAAGGCTGTGATTTTAGGGAGAAGATAGCCAGGCCTTTCTTTCTCTGCAGCTCCGCGTGGGGTTGAACTGTGAACTTCTCAGTTAGTTGGACATGCAACTGTTTTGTCTTCCAGTGACTCCTCAAGCTTGATCTATTTGCCATGACCTTTGGAAGTCATTGTAACCTTGCCCCTCCCTGTCAGCATCTGTCCCCTGGACTGGTGTCCTCGCATTATTGCTGCTACTTACTTGCCACACCCGGGTGGGTGCTAGGGGCATGGTCAGGCAGACCGTCTCAGTGAGTAACCTTCTGATGTCCCCCAGGAAAGAGGAGTCGGGTGCAGCGACGACCCTGTCCCTGACCACCAACTCCACATACTACAGTACTTCGGCCGCCAAAGCAGAGATGCTACTCAAGATGAAGGACCTGCAGGGGCAGCAGCAGGCCGAGGAGGACACAGCCAGCGACCTGGACCACGACCTTGCTGTGAAAAAGGTGGGCACGCAGCCCAAGGGGACAGCTCACAGTCCACAGACCTCACAGAGCCGGAGGGGGCAGCTCACAGCTCCTGCTCTCACTCAGCTTGAGGGGCAGCAGGCTGTGGTAGCTCCACATCAGTTGGCAGCCCAAACTTCAACCATTTCCCAACCAGCTAAATTGTCGTTGTTCCATTTCAGTTTAACTGATCTGCCCCTTCTACACCCAGGCAGCTCCAGGGCAGCTCTGACCTCAGGCCTGCCCTCTCCACACATGTAGCACTCTCTGCTGAGCCACATGCTCTCTCAGTCTGGGCCCAGTCTGCACAAGGGAAGCTGTGGCATGCGGTCTGTTGTGTGTAACACAGTGTTGTTGGCCAGTGCAGTGTGAGCTTTACAAATCCTAATCGCTATCCTTCATCTTGTTTTTTGTCACCCACTTACCACTGGGGTCCTCTCAGCTCTTGGTGACCTGCGTGTGCCAGAAGAACTCAGATTTCCGATGGCTAAACCTTTGGAAGTTGTTTGCCAGCTCTGTCTTTCAAGGGGTCTCTGGTTGGACTTGACTGTCCAACCTTTGGTTAGCAACCGAGTGCATGGACCGTTTACGACCCCGGGGTCAAGTTGGTCCTGGCTCAGAGGGAGCCTGTGCACAGCAGAAGTGCTGCTGGTCCCATGCTGTTCTCACCACCATGGATGGGTCTGAGTCCCTCAATGGCAGTACCTGTGTGGTGTCCATCCAACTTATCTCCAGGTTACTATGCAGGTTCACCTGCTCCAGGGCCTCATAGTCCTCACATGTCCAGAGTATGTCTCACCAGCCTCGACTGATTCTGAGGAGCGTCCACCCATCTGTGGCTCTTGGCTGGACACAGTGCACTCACTGTTCTTTACCATCTCCTACGTTCCAGGGTATGACTTCTGCACGCATTCTTACTCACTGTCCACCTTGCACATGCATAGGAGTCAAGTGAACATGCCATAGCTTAGGGCAGCTGCATGATTGCTCTTAAAATGCAAAAGAGGTCCTGTGCAGCAGGTGTGCCCAGTGCAGTTTATGGTTTGTCTCAACTGCTGCTTCCATAGGCACCAATTGTGCATCTAAATAAAAGGAACAACTTCAACATTGGTTGATATGCCTCGCCATGATTTCATTTTTAGCCTTATTCCCACGGGTGGAAAGAACCCTGCTTGCATAGAGGTTATGTATGGACTGCTTGCTAACTACAAGGTTCGTAGTTTGAAACTTCCAGCTGCTCTGAGAGGAAAAGATGAGGCTTTTTACCCATGTAGAACAAGAGTTACACCTCAGAAACCCACGGAGGCAGTCCTACCCTGTCCTGTGGGTCACTGTGAGTCGGCATTGACTCTGGCAGTGTTTTGTTTTTCTGAGTTTGGTTCTGTGGGCGGTACAGTGAATCACCTGCATGCCTCTCCTGCTAGCCATTGTCTTTGCAATTCCCACCAAATGGCTGAGCAGGCCTTTGCAAAGAGAAGTGTCTGTGGCCCCACCCCAACAGGACTGGGTAGCTTGCTGATAATGTAACTCAGAAACATGGCACCCACGTGGGGTGGTGGGCTGTATATGGAACTCTACCTTGAGGAGTGGCCAGTTTACCTTCCTGAGAGATTGTAAAAATGAGCCATCTCAGAAGGAGAGGTTGAGATTTCACTACCGTGAAGGAATAGAGCGAGTCTTTTGGACCCCCAGTTCTCTGTGCACTGAAACTCCAGGAGAGAGAGAAGAGAAGGCAACAGAGGAAGAGAGCCAAGAGGGTGAGACAGAGCAGGCCCACTGAGCGAGTGAGAAAACTGAGTGCCTTGGGGAGGAGACTTACTTGTAGACATTTTTGGAGAACTGGGTTTGCCAATCCATGGAGCTAGAGCTGAATGCTGGCCAAGTAAGGCTTACCACTAGACAGACATGGAGTGCCTTTGGGACATTTATCAATACAGCTGAAAGAGCTTTGTAATGTTGCCCAAACTGGGTCAAGGCCAAGGGAACACAAGGTGGAGAGGCTAAGGACCAGAGAGCTGTGTGTGGGCATGACTGACTGAACAACTATCCTGAGCATTTCTGACCCTGAATTGTAATCTGCCACTTCCCTGAGTGCCCTATAACAGCAAGAATTGGCTGTGAGCTCTCTGTGGGCCCGGCATGAGGCTGCTAACCTCTAGGTCATCCATTCAAATCCAGCAGCAGCTCCGCCCAAGAAAGATGAAGCTGCCTGCTCCCATAAAGATAGACGGTCAAAAACCCTGCGCAGAATTGCTGAGTTGGAAACAATTCCATGACAATGGGATTGGTGTTGGGATACTACCCAAGTGATGCAGCGGGACCAGTACCGAGGGGACCCAATGTTTGTGGGGGTCTAGCAAAGCATATGTCACGCAGAGCTGGTGGCCGTGGCATGCTGCTCTAACCCCTGGCACTTTTCTCCTGACCATTGGTGCTTTTCTTGGTGTGTCTGAGTGAACAGCACGTGGGGGGGGGGGGTGTGGCTGGCAGAAAGATATGGCTGTGCTAGTTAGGCAGTGGTGTGAGGAAAGCTCGCCTGCTGTCCTACAGAGCTGCCCCTGGCCTTTCTCTCCGTGGAGAGCCACAAGTGGACTTCTGGTCTGTATGGAAGACCAGGTTCGCTTCCTCGTGTGCAGGCACCACCTGTCTGCCAGCGGCAGCTTACGTGCTGCAGTGACCCTGAGCAGCTTTCAGCTGATATCCCCATCACCCGGGGTAGAAGGAAAGTGGGGCCAGTTCTGAAAACCAGCCTGAAGGGCCCAGGCAGCAGCTCAGGGCCGCGCGGCTGGGTGCTGTTTATTGTGTGTGAGGTCACCGTGAGTCCTGGTGACCAGCAGGAGCCGACTGAAACAGTGACAATGACTGAGGAGGGGCATCACTGTCTCCAATTCCCCGAAGGCCAGTGGCTGTCGTCTCATCCACGATAGCACTTCGTTGTTCAGGAGCCCAGGCATTTCTTTAATTTGTGCCTTTAAAATTTGGTCATTTTCAAAACTCACTGCCATTGGCTCAATGCTGACCCAAAAAGACCCTATAGGACAGGCTAGCACTGCCCCTGTGGGCTTCCAGACTGTAATCCTTTGCTAACAACAGTAGAAATCCTTCCCTTTCTGCTGCAGAGCGGCTGCAGGTTTTGAACCGCGGACCTTGCAGTTAGCAGCCCAGTGTGTAACCATTCTGCCACCAGAGCTCATCAGTTAAGGTGAAATGCATGCACTGTCTTCAGCACTGGCTTTTGCGCTCCCTGGCATGCATTGGTGAACAGTCACATACAGGAGCCCTGGGCCACCGTAGTGATGCTCCTGGCTGCGAACAGAAAGGTTGACAGAACCCCGTAGCTCCACAGGACAAATGGCCCAGCAGTTTGCACCCATCAAGATGAGTGCCTCGGAAACACAGAGGTTTCTGCTCCATGGAACAGGGTCATGATGAGTCAGGTTCCACTGGCCAGCAGTGAGATTTTTCTCAGTTGGTAAGTATGCCTTGAAGATCCTTGTTGAAAACTAAAAATTTATTTTTCCAAATACCACAGGTCTCGTGTTAGGGCTCTAGAAGCCCTTTAGCACCTGGTGTGTGGAACATTTTTTAGGTCATGCAATCCGGTGCGGGGCATTTTGTGTCTGAGCAGACAAGTCGTCCCAGTGTGAAGCATGTAGGTGTCACGTTGGTTCTGCGGGGTTGGAACAGAGTGACCCTTCAGTACCACTAATGGGCCATGCCTGCAGCTTGATCTAACCAGACATGGCCTCTTGGTTTTTTGCAAAGTGCCGGTAATCTAACCACCTCAGAAGGACAGCGTGTCGATCCACTTCTGTAAAGTCTGCCTTAGAAAGCCCCAAGGAGCCCAGTTCCACTCTGACAGCCACGGGTCACCATGGGTCATCATCACCTGGCTCTGAGCCCTTGGGTAACCAGCTGACAGGTTAGCAGTTCAAATCTACCAGCCACTCCTTGGCAGAAAACTGTGGCCCTGTGCTTCCATGACGATGCTGGAAACCCTAGGGGCCAGTTTTTGGCTGTCCTGTAAGGTCGCTTTTAGTTTGCATTGACTCCACAGTGCTGGGTCTGGCTCCTTTGAGGGTGGTGGTGCTGAGGGTTAAGCATGCTCAGTTGCTAATCAAAAGTTTAGCGCAGCAGTTCTCAACCTGTGGGTCATGACCCCTTTAGGGATTGAGCGACCCTTTCACAGGGGTCGTCTAAGACCACCGGAAAACACATATTTCTGATGGTCTTAGGAACCGAGACACCACTCCTATCAGTCTCCAGGCAGGTCCGCCCACGTGCAGATGCACCCACATACGAGTACCCAGCGTGAAGCCTGTTACCCATGCGACACCATGCTTCAAGACAACATTTCATTTATTTGCCATTAGAAATAAATATTTCACAAGATATAATAACATTGTTTTGTGATTAATCACTATGTTTTAATTATGTTTAATTTGTAACAATGAAAATACATCCTGCATATCAGATATTTACAATTCATCACAGTAGCAAAATTACAGTGATGAAGTCACAACGAAAATCATTTTATGGTTGGGGGTCACCACAACATGATGAATGGTATGAAAGGGTTGCAGTCTTAGGAAGGTTGAGAACCATTGGGTTAGAGCTTCAAGTCTCCCCGAAGGGGCTTCAGAAGCAAGGCCTGGCAGCTTGTTTCCAAAAAGTCGCCCAGGGGAAACAGTTTGGGACACACTGCTTCTCAGACATATACTGGGGTCCCCAGGACTTGGAGCCAGCTTGATGGTAACTGGCTGCTTGTTTGGATTTGTTTATTGTGTGAATCTTTTATTGTAAAAGCCCAGAGCCCTATTATTGCTGTGGAGTCCATTCTGATGCATAGAGAACCCGTCAGCAGTAGAACCACCCCCCAAGATTTCTACATCTGTGGTGGTTTTCATGGAAGCACACTAGCCTCACCTTTTTCCTCTGGGGCTGCCAGTGGGTTCGAACTGGCGACCTTTGGGAGAGCAGCTCAGGGGTCCTTTCTTTATATGTTGTCGAAAGGAGATCTCCCCGTGGGGGGTGTGCTGGGGAGGCTGACTGCTGTCTCTCTGGCCCCCGCACAGCAGGAGCTCATCAGCAGCATTGGACGCAAGCTGCAGGTGCTGCGGGAGGCCCGGAAGGCTCTGCTGGAGGACATCCAGGCCAACAACGCACTCGGGGACGAGATGGAGGCCATCGCCAAGGAAGTCTGCAAGCCCAATGAGTTTGACAAGTTCCGCATGTTCGTCGGGGATCTGGACAAAGTGGTCAACCTTCTGCTGTCCCTGTCAGGCCGCCTAGCACGCGTGGAGAACGCGCTCAATAACCTGGACGACAGTGCTGCTCCTGGAGACCGGGTAACCTTACTGCGTGGTATACTGGGTGGGAGGGGGAGCGGCCCCTGAGAGGTGGCGCCAGGGGCTGTGCCCATAGCCCCTGGCATCCCAGCTAGTTCACACATAGCCTGCCCTCCTGGAAGATGCTGTCGGAACGCCAGACCTCCCTTTTAGAAAACCGGGTCTCGTTGGGTGGAGCGCATGGCGAGTGACTGAGCTTGACTAAGGAGAGACGCCATGTGTTTTCAAGGCTGTGACCTTCCAGACACAGGCTGTCAGGATGTTTACTGAGGAGGCATCCCTGGGTGGGTTTGAACCGCCAACCTTCCAGTGGGTGGGTAATTCAACCGTATCATGTGCCCAACCTAGGACCACCCACTTCTTGAAGGCAAAGCTTATGAGTAAGATGTGCGGACGTGATTCACCACCACTCCCTAGCAGGGCATCCTTGGTCTTCAGGAGAAGCTGTGGCTCCTCTTGACATCTTTTGTGCCCCCTGGCCATCCCTGCTCTCATCTTCTCCTGGGCAGCACCCTTTTTCTTCCTTTCCTTTACCCACGTGTAAGCATGCGACCCCACCCAGCGGTCACCCAGTGACTCCAGCTCCAGCCGGGTAGGGCGAGAGGGTGTCACAGTAGAACTGTGTAGGGATTGCAGGCCTCAACCATTGGGGTTGCCCATGGACTCCTCCCCAGGCCTGTGTCAAAGCCAGGGTCATAGGCCCTGGGCCCACCCTGCCCTGTTCCTGCTAACCCTGGGAGGTCTGAGACAGCCAGCTGGCCGGTACAACTGGCTTCCACAGACTTTAAAGTGGTTGTTCCCATCCTACCCCCCACCCCCGTCACCAAGCCTTCCTTCCTGATACCCCTGGGTGGATTTGAATTACCCACCTTTGGGCCAGCAGCTGATCTGGTTGACTGTTTACTGGCCCCACAGACTGGGGAGTGGGGTAGCCAGGAGCCCCGTGGGGCAGACAGGTACTGGGGTGGACCAGATGCTGCAGTGGGCCCCTATAGCCACCCTGAGACGAGGTCCGCCCACACCACACACACACCTGAGGACTTGGGCCAAGCCCTTTGGGTCTATCTCCTGCCCTCCACGAGGGGGCCCCAGGGTCCTGGGAGTTAGCTGGGTGGCATCTGTGGGAGCCTTTTCCTGGAGCTGTGGCCCTGCCTGACTGTGTCTCTGCCTCCACAGCAGTCACTGCTGGAGAAGCAGAGGGTCCTGACCCAGCAGCACGCAGACGCTAAGGAGCTCAAGGAGAACCTGGACCGGCGGGAGCGCGTCGTGTCTGACATCCTGGCCAGCTACCTCAGCGAGGACAGCCTGGCGGACCACAAGCACTTTGTGAAGATGAAGTCGGCCCTCATCATCGAGCAGCGGGAGCTGGAGGACAAGATTCACCTCGGCGAGGAGCAGCTCAAGTGCCTGCTGGACAGCCTGCCGCCCGAGCGCGCCAAATAGGGCCAGCCCCACGCCACCCCGACAGAGTGCCCCGCAAGGCGAATCTGAGGAAAGCAACAAGCCCTTGTCTGTCGGGTGCTTTATCTCACTGTTCTGTTCCCCAGGGCACCGTGGGCGCCCGGAGGGCCGTCTGCTGTCCCCGACTACTAGGGGCTCCCGGGGCGATTGCCATCCCAGCCTGTCACTTGGGGGCACGCAGTCACTACGTGGGTTTTGTCCCTGCCCCAGTGGTGGCATGCGTGCAAGCCACACCTCTCTCTTACTCGGGCGCACTCCACCCGGCCCCCTGTGCGATGCTAAGGAAAACTTACAGCTGCCCAAGCGGTTCATACCCTACTGGTTAAAGCCAGATGTGAAAGGAACAGCCGTTCTTACTCCGGAAGTCCCTGGGCAGTGCGGTGGCGCAGGCGCACGCGCTCATGGCCCAGCGCACACAAGTGCACAGCAGACAGGTAGCTGGGGTGGCACAATTCAGAGGACCTTTCCCGCCAAACTAATTACCTGTGTGTGTCTAGTGTTATTGTGCTTGTTAGATATTTCTTTCATGAGACCAAGTTAATAGGTTTAAATTATGTCCCAGCCCTCTGTTCCGTGTGGGGCTGCTTCCCCACACCTGTGACTTTGCTTTCATAGAACATTCCTTTGCTGGTCGGAACCACCCTCTGGTCTCCAGGAGGCCGCCTGTGAGCCCGGCCAGCACTAAGCTCTGTCTTGCTTTGCCACTGCCCTGAGAGGCTGGGTACCCTCGGATTGCTGGCAATGCCGGGATTCCAGAGCGAGTTTCAAAGTGGAAACGCTACAGCCTGACCACCCTTCCCAATTGAGAAGCCTCAGTTGCAGGAACACACATGCAAACTGCAATCTGACAGGACTTGTCTCCGGAGAGTGTCAGGAATGTTCTAGGCGCAGCAGTCAAAACACAAAGGGCCAGCCAGAAAAGGGCGGAAGACTTTAATAGACCTTCACCAAAGAGCACACATGCATGGCAGATGCACAGAGAAAGACTTTAAGCCTCCTGGAGGTAGAGCCTCCTGATGTCATCAAACAATTGTAGATCGATGTGTTTCCTCAGAAGTTTCCATCCAGTTAAATGCATGGTTCATGGTGATTGAGTCCCTGGGATGTCTTCTTGTGTAGGTGATATTAGGACATTGGTTATTTAGTAAGGGATCATTTTAGCCACCCCCCTTATTTGCATAAAGAAGGTGACCGGCAGGTGGGTTGGCACCCATGGGTCTGTAGTGAGCACGGCCTTACCAAAGCACACGGCAGTTGTAAGGGGCAGGAGTGGGCACTGCCTGCCACTGGCTGTGAGCTGACGTAAGCATCCCCCACCTGGGCGCCTCGGGGAAGGTGAGCACCTGCCAGTCCCTTTACAGCAGCAGCAGCAGCCTCCAAGGCCAGAAAGCTGCGTGCTCTTTCATGTGATGGCATTGCCTCCAAAGTCAGCACTTTCTACCTTGAAGCAGCCCTGCTCCCCATCCTTGCCACCCACTTAAATCACTTGCTGTGTGACCTGGTCATATCCTGAGAGATGGAGCCAACTGTCCCCAAGCTCCAGTGTCTCTCCAGATAAAACGAGCTGGGTGAGGACAAAACTTGGAACCTTCTACCTGTGACCCCCCCCGAGTCCCCCAACCCATGTGGTATTGTTACCATCCTAATGGTGTGTATGAACTGTGAGTAATAGAATCTCGTTGTGTCTCCAGCCTTCTGATTTTATTATATATATAGCAATATAGCTGTCTGTATTATCCTCTTCCCAAAGCACATTTCATCACCAGCGCCCTGTCCCTACCACTCAGTGCCACATCGATGTCTGGTCGGCAGGGCCCAGAGATTCCCGGGAGTCGAGGTTGATACTCTGTATATACTTCGAACCTTGCAAATACCAACCATCTGGTGCTCGGGCCTCTCCCGGCTTCCTGGAGCTGGGCAGCTCCTCAGCTCCATGTGTCTGAGCTTACTGGGGAGCCTCCTCTGAGTCGTTTCCCTCTGGGAATTGCCTCAGCGATCTGCAGCCCACAGTGTGGACAACGTGAACAGATTTCATGCTTGACACTTGCCATGTCCCTATCAACAGATTCTCTTGCCTGATTGTAACAAAGTAATAAATTGTCTGTTGGTGTGAAGCAGAGTGTCTGATTGACTCACACGCCATCTTTAAAAAATGTGACGTTTCCCCACCATGCATCAGGGCCCTCAACCATGGAGTGCGGTGTTTTCTTTTTTTTCGAAGTGAGTTTTGTATTCATTGCTGCATTGGAGCCCCCTTATTACCAATCCTGCTCAGGCTGACCCAGTTGTACTTGGGGTACAGGCTGTAGCAGTTAGCTTGTACTGCAATAAGGCTGTGTAACAAACACCTCAAATCCTAGTGACGTAAGTGGAGAGTTTGTTGGGCTCTTGAGTCCTTAGGTCTGCAGGCTGGTACAGGCAAGGCTGCGCTCCACACACCCTCTCCCTTGGGGCTGACAGGCGGGCTATCCTGGGTTTGTCCATGGTGTGTCCGTGGCAGCTGCTTCAGAGAATGCACCCAGTCACAAAGGTGCTCTTCACATCTTTGAGGGCATCTCATCTGCTGCCCTGCCACCACAAGTGCCTGGGTGCTGCAAGCAGGGTATTGCTGAGCTGCCAACTTAAGGGACAGAATTTCAAGTCCATCAAGCAGTGCCACGAAAGCAAGGCCTGGGCATCTACTTCTGGAAAATTGGTCACTGCAAACCCTGTGGAGGATGGTTCTCTGACACACGGTGGCATAATTCAGGTTCAATGGCAACTTTTTAACCTATTGTCCAAGGAAGGAACCCCGGGGACAGTGGGTTAGGAGTTGGGTCGCTAACTAAAAGGGTGACAGTTTGAGTGCCTTAGCTGCTCTGCAGGAGAGGGGAGACAGTCTGTTCTTGTGAAGACTTAGAGCCTGGAAAGCCCTACGGGGTATTGCTCTGAGTTGGAATGGACTCTGGTTGGCAGTGGTGGTGGGGTGGTGGTGGTATCGGACAAAGAAGTCACCTGAGGGTCACCTTCAGTGGAGGGAGGTGTGTGGAGTCTGGAAAGGGTAAGGAAGTGACACCTGGTGGATCCTGCCTCCCACACCAGTCATTGCCCTCTGGATAAAGATCCCTTTAGGCTTCTGGGCTCTGGGGTCTCAGACCTGGCTACCTCCTAGTCATCCGGCTTGCTGTAACCAACATGGAGTTCACACCAAACCAGGTACCTTAAAGTTGACATCAACCCATTACCCACCCCCTGCCAGTCACAAAAGCTGTGCCCACGGGTAATGAGTGGTTCGACTTGTGCACATAGATTGCTGCATCTTTCTGCTTCCCATGTACCCCTTTGTGGACTCAGCCAATCTTGGTCACCCAGAGATTTTTTAGGAGCGTGTGTTAAGGAGCCCTGGTGGCCCAGTGGTTATGTGTTGGGCTGCGATCCAAAAGGCGAGCTGTTGGAGACCTTCAGCTGATCCATGGGAGAAAGACGGGGTTTTTCTACTGCCATTAACAGTGACAATGTCAGAAAGTCACAGGGCCAGTTCTATGCTGTCCTACAGGGTGTATGAGTTGGCCTGGACTCACAAGCAGTGAGTTGGTTTGTGGCTTTTTGTAGGTGGTGGGTGGTTTTGTTGTTGTTGAAAGTGCATGGAAATCACGGCTGGCTAGGCAAAGCATTGGCCACCATTCCTATTTTTCTCCTCTATCGATATTCAGGGCATGCAGAATCCTCAGTGGGAACGACTAGAGAGTAACAGTTAACTCTTCCAGCTTATGGCCTGGGACAGGTATCTTGTCTGTCCTGAAGCGGATTGGTTGGAGTGAAGGGCAGATGAATGGGGTGGGGTGTCTTAAAATAAAATCTGCTTATAAATTAGGTCAAAGAGGGACCCTGTGTTTCAAATGGAGACAAGTATACAACAGTTAAATCAGCTGAGAATACTAGGTTTAGTTTTTGTGTTTGCTTCTTGGATCCTTCTTCAGGCCTGTCTCCTCTGAGATCTGAAACTGCCAAGAAATGGAGAGACAAGAAAGCTTTGGATGCAGTCTCAGGAGACTGCTGTGGTGTCGGGCTGACCCCCTGTGTCATTCTCAGGTGTCAGAAACCCACAGGAGCATTCTACTCTGCCCTATAGGGGCAGTTAGTCGGCATCGACTCAATGGCTGTGAGTTTACTGTGTTGGTTTGGTGGCTGTACTCACCAGCCAATATGGTTTTTCTTTGTTCTTTTAATGACACCGATTCAGTGCCCTGCACCTCCTTGCCATGTAAAAGGAGCTGATGAGGCAGCAGGCGTACCGGGAGCTCGATGCCCCATGCAGACTTCCCATCAATGGGGATAGGAGCTGAAGGGAGGCCTGGCCTTTCCCTTAGAGCAGACAGAGAGTGCAGGCCCAACCAGAAGAAAACCTATTTTTGTTCCGTAAAAGCAGTGGTTTATGGGCTTTCTGTGACATTGTCACCCCTCTCCAGGGAGGCCCATGGTCAGAGCCCCACTGGCAGAGGCACCTCATCATTTCTGCCTGTGCATCCCTCATGAGAAAGCCAAATGAGCCAGCGGCATGCCATGCCGTTGGACAGGAACACAGCTCGCTCACTCCTCCCCCAGCCCAGTGCGGCTTAGCGCAGGCCTGGTGGGGATCTCTGAGAGGTAAACAGTGACTGCGTGACAGGAAAGACTTGGCTGCTTGCTGATAGAGCGACTATTGTGCTCTGTCAGGGTCTTTCTGAATCAGCATCAACCTCACAGCACACAGCCAGTATAGCCCAGAGCTACCTGGGTCATCACCATGCCACCTGGCACAGGAGAGGGCAGAATGGGGGTGGGAGTCCTAGCTGATGGCCATTAAGGGAGCTTTCTGTGGCCACCTGAACATACTCCTAAGGGCCCCCAAAGGCATAAGCTTGACATTTCAATGCCACCTGCTTCCATTCAGTCAGTGCTGGCTCACCCAGTCAGAGAAGAGCCAGAGCTGTGGGTATCTCAGCCAGTGGTCTCTAGGGAAAGGGCCCTGGTAGCGCAGTGTGGTCAGCACTGGGAAGCTCACCTCAAGGTCGGTGGCTCCGCGGGACAAGGGCGACTGCTCCTGTTAAAACTTACCACCTCAGAAAACTTCCATGGGGTGGATAACCAAAAACTCACTCCAGGCAAGTCAGTTCAGACACACAGTAACCTCATAGGACAGGGTAGAACTGCCCCTGTGGGCTTCAAAGAGGGACTCTTTACGAGAATAGTCTTTCGCCCATGGAGACAGTAGTGGTTTTGAACTGCTGACCCTGTGGTTAGCAGTCCAACGGGTAACGAGCTGGAATGGATTCGATGGCAGTGGGTTTGGTTTTGTGGTTTTGGTTTAATCTCTGGAAGTCGACTGTCCCAACTTTCTCCGGAGGAGCTGCTCAGTTGGCAGCCAAATGCTTCCAGGACTGTCCGTCCAGCGTTCCTGTCAAAAAGACTTTTCTTGGCACTTAACCCACATATCATGCACTTGGGTACTTCAGTCATATTAAGAAGCAGTGCAGTCGGGATGACCCTCTGGAGCTGCGGTGGTCAGCAACATGTCCAAGGTCATTCAGAGATCTGTGAGGCCTACCAGGCTGACGTGCCTCACCTTAAAAGCCCATGCAGCTCCAAAGGACACCCAGCAAAATCTCTGTCATGTCAAGGAGCTGTCACTCTACTCAGTTTCAGAAGACCCATCCCACTATGTGGAGGAGCCAAGGCCCGCCCTTGAAGAACACATTAGTATGTCCGTCTCCAGCGAGCCCCAGGCACAAACTGTTGCTCAGGGCGGGGTAGAGAAGTGTGATGATCTACAAAACGCACCTCCGGATTTTCCCCAAGCCTTGGTGTTACTGGTGCTGCTGGCTGTGTTAGAGTCCTCTTCACCAGAGATTCATAAATGCAGGAGACGCTATACGCACCTGGTTTCCTGGGAATCGCTGCTTCTGTGTGTTACCCGCACGAAGCCCTCGACTTTGGCCGGGCCAGCAGAGAAGTCGTACCTGACTAGGGTTGCAAGGATACACAGCTGTGGACGATTTGTGGGAGCCCTTTCAAAAGCCAGGAAATGGGAAGAATCCACCTAGAAATAGGTAGTCTGCCCCTTGCTCTGACTTTCAACCAGGTGTAGGCTGGCATTGGAAACTCCAGCAGGTAAGGCAGTCTTTCTTTTTTTAAATCATTTTATTGGGGGCTGGTATAACTCATCATAATCAATATATGTATCCGTGTGTCAAGAACATTCATATGTTTGTTGCCATCGGCATTCTCAAAACATTTTCTTTCTACTTGAGCCCTTGATATCAGCTCCTCACCTTTCCCCTCCCTCCCCTTGATAAGTTAAAAATTAGTGTTTTTTCATGTCTTACACTGTCCCATGTCTCCCTTCACCCACTTTTCTGTTATCTGTCCTCCAGAGAGGGGGTTATGTGTAGATCCTTGTGATCAGTTCCCGCATCTCCCCCACCTTCCCCTGACCCTCCTGTTAGCGCTACTCTCATTATTGGTCTTGAGGAGTTTCATCTGTTCTGGATTCCCTGTGTGTCCAGTTTCTATCTGTACCAGTGTGCATCCTCTGGTTTAGCCGGATTTGTAAAGTAGAATTGGGATCATGATAGTGGGGGTGGGTGGGGGGAGCATTAGAGAACTAGAGGAAAGTTGCATGTTCCATTGTTTCTACGCTACACCGAGACCCTTCTGTAAGGGGATGTCCAATTGCCTGCAGATGGACATTGGGTCTCCACTCCACACTCTTCCTCATTCACAATGATGTGATTTTTTGTTCTTTGATGCCATACCTGATCCCTTCGACACAACCTCGTTGTCACACAAGCTGGTGTGCTTCTTCCGGATACAGAATTCCGGATACGGGAATTGTGCCCAATCTGACCCCACCACACTGAGGTGAAACACTAAGGGTGTGCAACAGAACAGCAAGGAGAACAGGGCAACGAAGTCCCCAGGGAATACCAAAAATAAGACTTTGGGGCCCAGGGCTTGGCACCCCATCAGACTGGACCGGAAAACACCCCATAAGTCAGTAAACAGACCTTGAACTATTTACAGACCTTTTGTTGTTGTTGTTTTCTTTTCTTTTTGTTGCTTTGTTTTGCTATGTCTTGTTTTTTGTAAGTCAGCATTTCTACAGAAAAATGAACAAGCTCAGTGAGGAGACAAGCCAGTCAGTGAGGTGTAGCAACGATGAAGCATACAACTTTCCAATGATTAAAGAAAAGAAAGAAACATACAACTTTCCTCTAGTTCTTTAATGCTTTCCCCACCCCACACCCCATATTGTGATCCCAATTCTACCTTAAAAATTCTACTGGACTGGAGGATGTACACTGGTACAGATAGGAACTGGAAACACAGGGAATCCAGGACAGATGAACCCTTCAGGACCAGTGGTGTGAGTGGTGATACCAGGAGGGTGGAGGGTGGGTGGGGTGTAAAGGGGCAACCGATTATAAGGATCTACATATAACCTCCTCCCTGGGTGACAGACAACAGAAAAGTGGGTTCAGGGAGACATCGGACAGTGTAAGACACGACAAAATAATAATTTATAAACTATGAAGGGTTTGTGAGGGGGTGAGCGGGGAGGGAGGAGGAAAAATGAGTAGCTGATACCAAGGGCTCAAGTAGAAATAAAATGTTTTGAGAACTGTGATGGCAACACATGTACAAATGTGCTTGACACTATAGTTGTATATATGGATTGTGATAAAAGTACCAGCCCCCAATAAAATGATGTAAAAAGGAAAGAAAAAAGGGCCAAGTCAGTATTGAATGTAGCAAAGGGCAGTCTTCTTCAGGAACAACTGGACCGCACCTTGCTTGGTCCTGGGTAGGGCCATATTATATGCGGACTCATCTGGAATCTTTTCACCTCGAGATAATGTACAAGCCTTAGAAATCCTTATAGTCATATTGCTATTTATATAAATGATAAAATTCCAAGTTAAAGGACTAGAAGAAAAGAGAGTAGAGCAATCTTCACCACAATCAACGTTAAAACATATTCTCTGTTTTTGGACTTAGAGTTATTGACAACAACCCCCCCACCCCACCCCATTTTTCTTAAACCTCTCCTGCTATCATCAGGTGCTGCATTTGAACTAAGTGCATCTGCCACAATCCACTGGGCACTGTGCGCTGTCCAGCAGTACGGCTAGTCACAGCCTGGAATGTGGTCAGAGACCCCGTCCATATGTTGACACGGCAAATGGATTAGGGACTTCCGCCCTCACCCATGGCTTTCTGCAAACTGGGTGTTCACAATTCAAGCTCTAATACTGTCCCCCATCAGGATTTGGCTTTATTACTTACAATCCTGGATCACACAGACTGGTGTGCTTGTTCATGTGAACTTGGCTGACGCCTCATTTAGAGGGCCCCATTTTTTTTAATTTAAATAGAACATTTATTAAGCCTTAAAAGTGTTTTCATTTAAATAATTTTATTGGGGGCTCATACAACTCATCACAATCCGTACATCTATCCATTGTGTCAAGCACTTTAAAATAATCATTCTAATGGGGCTCATACACCTCTTGTCACAATCCATACATACATCCATGGTGTCAAGTACATTTGTACATTTGTGGCCATCATCATTCTCAAAACATTTTCTTTCTACTTGAGCCCTTGGTATCAGCTCCTCATTTTTCCCTCCCTCCCCGCTACCCGCTCCCTTATGAACCTTGATGATTTATAAATTATTATTTTGTCTTATCTTACACTGTCTGACATCTCCCGCCACCCACTTTTCTGTTGTCCATCTCCCAGGGAGGAGGTTATATGTAGATTCATGTAATTGATTTCCACCCCACCCTTTCCCCTTCCCAGTATCACCACTCTTACTGCTGGTTCTGAAGGGATCATTCATCGGATTCCCTATGTTTCCAGTTCCTATCTGTACCTATGTACATCCTCTGGTCTAGCCAGATTTGTAAGGTAGAATTGCGATCATGATAGTGGAGGGCAGGGGGAGGGAGCATTTAGGAACTAGAGTAAAGTTGTATATTTCATAGTTACTACACTGTACTCTAATTGACTTGTCTCCTCCCTGTGTAAGGGGATGTCCAATTGCCTACAGCTGGGTTTTGAGTCTCCACTCTGCAGTCCCCCTTATTGACTGTGATATGATTTTTTGTTCTGCTGATACCTGATCCCTGATCCCTTTGACACCTCATGATTGCACAAGCTGGTGTGCTTCTTCCATGTGGGCTTTGTTGCTTCTCAGCTAGATGGCCGCTTGTTTACCTTTAAGCCGTTAAGACCCCACATGATGTATCTTTTGATAGCCGGCCATCATCAGCTTTCTTCACTGCATTTGCTTATGCACCCATTTGCCCTCAGCGATCGTATCATGGAGGTGTGCTCTCAATGATATGATTTTTGTTCTTTGATGCCTGATAACTGATCCTTTCAGCACCTCGTGATCACACAGCCTGGTGTGCGGCTTCCATGTGGGCTTTGTTGCTTCTGAGCTAGATGGCCGCTTGTTTACCTTCAATCCTTTAAGACACCAGACGCTATGTCTTTTGCTAGCCGGGCACCATCAGCTTTCTTCACCATATTTGCTTATGCACCCACTTTGTCTTCAACGATAGTGTCGGAAAGGTGAGCATCATGGAATGCCAGTTTAATAGAACAAAGTATTCTTGCATTGAGGGAGTACTTGAGTGGAGGCCCAATGTCCATCTGCTACCCTTAATACTGAACCTATACATATATACACATAGACCTACTTTCATATCCTCATATATTTAAAATGTACATGCCTTTATTTAGACCTCAATAAATGTCCTTTGCCTCCTAGCTCTTTTCTTTATTTCATTTTACTTTCCTCTTGTCCTATTATCATGTTCAGCCTTCATTTGGGTTTCAATATTTCCTCTCGGTTACATTACACTTGATCATGCTCTACCAGGCCACCTACACCATCATCACCACCGATTTGGATCACTTGTTGTTCCCTTGTCCCTGGGTTTGTTAACACCACTTCCTTTCCCCCCAACTCTCCCTCTCCCATGTCCGCCCGGAATATTTGTACATTTGATGCCATCATCATTCTCAAAACATTTGCTTTCTACTTGAGCCCTTGGTATCAGCTCCTCATTTTTCCCTCCCTCCCCACCCCTCCCTCCCTCATGAACCCTTCATAATTTAGATTTTTTTTCCATGTCTTACACTAACCGATGCCTGCCTTCACCCACTTTTCTTTTGTCCTTATCCCCGAGAAGGGGTTATATGTGGGTCATTGTAATCGGTTTCCCCTTTCTTCCCCCACCTTCCCCTTACACTCCAGGTGTTGCTACTCTCATTATTGGTCCTGAGGGGTTTATCTGTCCTGGATTCCCTGTGTTTCCAGCTCTGATCTGTACCAGTGTACATCCGCTGGTCTACCCAAGATTTCTAAGGTAGCATTAGGGTCTTGATAGTGGGTGGAGTGGAAACAGTAAACAACTAGAGGAAAGTCGTATGTTTCTTTGGTGCTATACTGCACACCGACTGACTCGTCTCTCCCTTGTGACCCTTCTGTAAGGGAATGTCCAATTGTCTACAAATGGGCTTTGGGTCTCCACTCATAGAACTGTTAAGCATGCCTTGAGCCAGAGTTTTAAGATGGTACCTCTTATTAGAAGCTTTATGGGTTAATGCTGGGATGGTGAAAGCAAATCTTTCATGATCATAAGGATCTAATGGAATAGTGTAAAAAGCAATCCATTAAACCTATCACAATCATATTCCAATTTTTTTGAATCATGCTAGGTGAAAGAAGACCCGGCTGCAGTATCCCCATAGGCTGAATAGTAGAAGTAATACATCTTAAGTCTACATGCATCCTCCATTTGCCTGAGTTCTTTCTAATTACAAATACAGGGGAATTCCAGGGGCTGAGTCTCTGCTATATGATCTTCTCTCAGCTGTTCTTGAACTAAATTATGTAGCGCCTGCAACTTCTCACTATTAAGAAACCACTGTTCTATCCAAATGGAATAAATTGATTTCCAAGTTAGTTTAATGGGTACAGGTCACACAACAGCAGTCTCAAATAGAAAGTTAGATATCCCAAACCATAGCAATTGGGGGGGGGGGGGTGACTTCGATTTGGGAAGGATCTCCCTGTTCATTTTTCCCAAGGCCATTTTCCTTATAATCCATATTCTTCATAATATTCTGCACTGCAGATTTGTGCAGAGCTATATATCATCTAGCTTCCCATTGCTGTAGAAGATATCTTCCCTACAAGGTAATCGGGGTAAGAGTTTCCAGTGGTTTAATTACCCCTGTCTGGCCTTCAGCCCCTGTACAATGTAGGATCTTGCCACTTTGCCACACCTTCTCTTGGTCAACTTCTCCTATATCCCCCATAGCAATGTTAGGTCAGTGGCCAAGCTTTTGGTACTGTTGATGGCTCATAACTGAAGAGTCAGCTTCTGAATCTAAAAGCCCTGAAATTATTTTTCCTTCAATTATTAACTCCATCAATGGGTGCTCTTGTTTATCCATGATAGCATTCCAGATTATCCCATGACCCAAGGGTGGCCCTGAATTCCCAGGCTTTTTTTTCCTGATTGATGCTGTTTCTGTTAACCAGGACATGGGGTATTAAGAGTAATTTTCCTATGCAGTCTCCTTTTTTTTATAACCCATGTTACATCAGACTTAACCACCGCCTCAATTTCCCCTTTATAAGCCTAATCGATGACTCCAGTAACAACCTGAACACCCTGAGAATTTAGGTTCATTTTCCCAAATAAAAGCCCTATGGCTTCTTTAGGTAGCATACCGCAAATTCCAGTCTTAATAATTTCTGGTGAGCCACCTGGGATAAGCTGAAATTCTTCTTGGCTGTTTAAATCAATTGAAAAGCTATTCCTCCCCACCCCGCCCCAGTGTGATTGAGTGATAAGGCTAACTGGACTCCTATGCATTGTGTGCTAGGCTGGGGAGGAATAGAGTAGTCCCTCTGGCTTGTTGGGTGGGGTTTGGAGCACCCCTCTCCACAGGTTTCCACTCTGGGAAGTGCTCATCAACAGGATTCCCTCACTGTTGAATCCTGAGTGACATTGATTTGCCCAATGAGCTCTGTTCTTACAACAGGGCACAGTCCAGGTTCTCTGGAACCTGGCCCTGGCCCCCACCCTAGTCCCGGCCCTGGCTGCTCTTAGTTTCCCAGCTGTTTGGTGGGTGCTGCCAGCATTCACTTTGAAAAGGAGCGACTTTCCCATGGCTAAAGCATTTCCCCCTAGGCTTGCTGTAGTTGGCTATCCATAGCGAAGGCTAGGAGGTCCGGCTTATATTCATCCATTCCTTACATTCCTGCATTTTCTGAGATAATCAAGGAGTGAACTCTGCTCCCTGAATGGGCAGACAGCAGGTTGACAGGAGGAGTTCGAGTTTTCATAGGCTAGAATAAGAATGAGATTGTCTGCTACCTCCAGTCCCCCTCATTTTTGCACATTGCATCATCATTCTTTTGCTTCACTGCAGTGTAACCGGGCCGTCTGCCTCTTGATGGTATTATTTTTTCCCCCAAGCCTGCACACAAACATCTCATATCTATGAAAATGTTTGTTCAGTAACCTGCAATTGTGCTTCCACTGTGATGAAATTCCCACTCCCCATTAACTGACCTAACCCTGATGGTATGCCCTGCTGTATGTTCCTGCAAGCCCGTGTCTCAGCTCCTTCGGTCAACCAGACCCGGTATTTCAAGGAGTCCAGAGTAGAGAGGCATGCTTTACTCAATGCATTCCAATCTTTGGGGATCAGACATTAAGCTTCAGCTAGAGATTTAATCATGCTGATTATGAAAGGGAAGTCAGCCCATAGCTTACCACTGCCTGTTTGATGTCCTTCAGCAGCTTAAAGGGGAAGGCACCTGTCTGCATTGGGTGGTCTTTCTATTACCGGAACAGGGAAAGCTGGTCTGGTTTCTAAATTTTCTGCAGTACCTCTTTTTACCTTTGAAAGTAAAAGTGCTCTGTCAGGCTTAGTGTCTTCCTTGCTCTTAGCTACTCCCTTTGGGTCAGGCCTTTCAGGCCTCTCGGAGTTGCGTTCCTCAGGGGGAGGCGGAGGCATTTGTCAAGAGGCTACCTACTAAAACAGTCTTAATTTCTTCAGATTTTTCCAAAACCGTCTCAACTGTCGCATACTCATTTTGGATCACTTTGCCTGCTTCTGCAATGCTAGGTAGTTTATTTCCAACTTGTCCTTACGTTAATGCTTCTCTTTCCTCTCCTGCTCTGTCTGTACAGGTTCTAAAACTACCTTAACTTGAGCCTACAGAGACCAGGTCTCTAGCAGAATACTCTGCTCCTCTCCGTGTGCTTTCTTTAAGTTGCATCTACTTCTTCCCAGGTTCCTAGATCTAAAGTTCTTTCTTCTGGGAACCTTGGATCACACTTTTTTTTTATTACTTGTAGAAAACCTTGCATCTTTTTGCTTGTTACTTTTACTCTCTGTTTTTTCAGTGAGTGGATGAGTGCAGTAACATAAGTTTCAGTTTTACCTTTACCTCGCCCCACCATCCTCTTTAAAATACTTATATTATAGTTATTGCTATTACTGTTATTATTATTACTTATCTGCGAACCAGATGATTATTTATCCCTGAACCAGATCCTTACTTCAAACAATTAACCTGATTCACTCCACTTCCAATGGGGTTATGCAACCATTGCACGGGATAATTTCTCCTCCAGGAGACCTTCCTTTGGCCCTGTTTGGGGTGCCAAATTGTGGGGTTCTAGCCCCCACAATTGAATGGGTCAAAGGGATGGTTGTGTAATTGAGGGGCAAAATTAAAGAGACCGCAGAAGAGATAAAGCATGTGATTGCTCTCCTCTGGGACCATCATGACTTCAGCAGCCAGATCCGCCCAGAGAAAGAGAATATATTACCAACCAAGGCTTATATACACTCAGGGGGCGTGCAAGCACCGCTGATGACATTGCTGATCAAATGCGCCAACTGCCACGTAGCAGCCTTCATTGCTGTCACTATTGGATGGTTCCTCTCCAAGAAAGCCAAGCGTCCCACTGAATGGCAACTGTGCCACATGGACTGCCGGGCACCCTGCATCACTCCAAACCTGGCCTGTGTGGGAATGTGGGGAGTCTCTTTGTACTATCGGAACAGCAACAGGGACATCTGTTGCCCCCGTTTCTGCTAGAGCAGAACCTTTCTCCCTCTTGATATCCAAGTCTCCCCAAACCTCCTGCTGGTGGCCACCAGCCTGGGACCGTGTGGGAAAGCTTTCATCACCTTGGCGATTAAGAGTGTGTACTTGGGGCCTCTTCATAGGGCGGCCACCTGAAGTCCATTCGTGGTCTCAGGGGTTCTGTACCTGACTGCCAGCTCCTGCACCGCAGTCTTGGTGGCCTGGAATTTCTTCTCCATGCTCAGCGAGCAAAGGTCTGGCTTCCCATGCTCTGTCTCCCTGCCCTTCCTGCCCGACACTCAGGAGGTGGGAACGGCCTCTCGGATGGCGGCTCTGGGCTCTCTGCTGATGCGGCCAGCGGCCTCATTTTGCTCTCTTCCAACGTGTCCTGGGACAGCCAGCTGCACGCTTAAGCCACAGCAGGAAGTGCCTGTTTGGTTTGGTAGTCCATGGCAACCAGGGCCTTCCTGGGCTAAGTGATCTAGGGCAAAATCGCTTTAGGAAGAAAGTGGCAAATAAACTCTCTGGTTATTTTCTGTGTCTGGACTTAGTGCATTCATTGGTTGATTGAATTAAATAACTTAATTAGCCTTTCCTTTTATAACACCAATTGGTCTAAGTAGACCTGGAATGTAATTACGGGTTCGCTAACATAAATAAACAGTGCTATCAGTTTAGTCTGAGGACCCTGGTGGAGCAGGTGCATTTATTATCTGTGGTCTCACTCCCTGTCGGACAGGGTAGAACTCCTTCCGTGTGTTCCTGTGACTGAAACTCTTTACGGGAGTAGAAAGTCCCATCTTTCTCCCGAGGAGTTTCGAACTGCTGACCTTGTAGTTAGCAGCCCAGTTTGTACCCTTCCCCCTACCAGGGAGGGCTCCTTGTCTATGGTGCAGAAGCAAACGCTCTCTCCTTAGAGTGGGAGTGAAGTGTGCACGGGTTCTGCTGTGTTATAACTCGATTGCTCCTCTAGAGGCGGCCCCCCAGTGCTCAGAGGCAAAATGGTCCCCTTGGGACAGGTGAACTCAGCAGCAGACTGCAGGGACAGACAGCTGGCTTCATCACACTTAAGTAGTGAGTCCCACCTGAGGTGCCCCCAAATGCTGGGTCTGTGGTCTGGTGTGACAAAAGCCAATGAAGAAACACTGAGGTGAGGAGCCAAAGGGCCGGTTATCCCCAAGATAACTGTATCGCTGGCTTCACAACAGCCAGAGCTGGGCCAACACATGGTAAAATATCAAGTACTGACAAGTTCCAAAAAGCGGGGAGAGGGGGCAAGGAGCACTGGAAAGGATCGTGATTACATAAGTCATTTGAAAGGCGATTGAATCATAGCGGGGGGTGCTCTACAATTGATGTGGTAATTGTTCTCCAATTCTACTTCATATGATTGAACGATTGAACTATTGAAATGTATGATCTGTCAACTACGTGCCAATAAAAATGTCAGGAAAAAAAGAATTAAATGTGGAATCTATGTTAAACCATTAAAAAAAAAAGCTCGGATAAAGAGTTTTAACAAGAATACTGTGGGTTACACATAAGACACAAGTTTCTTTATTTTTCCACTCAGACTTTCTGCACAAGCAAACTGCATACACATCCTGCCCCACCCCGGGTCAGTCTTACCATTGCCTCCTTGAAACATCCTTATCACTTATGTAACCGTCAGCTAGAGCTTTCTTGGAACCAAACATGTTGATCATAGTCGTAGGTAAGTATGAGTCCCTCCAGGGCCTTGTGCACATCTTCTGAAGCAACAGAAGGAAAAGGAACACAGGGCCCAGGTCCTTTGTGCTCAGACCTGCAGGAACACAGGGCCCAGACCCTTTGCGCTCTGACCTGCAGGAACACAGGGCCAAGGGTCTGGTTTGCTCTCAGACCTGTGCTGGTTATGCAGCCATATGCCCCGCCCCTCCGCTGCTGTGGGTCAGCGGGCTCTGACCCGTCTCTGCTGTCAGCAAGCCCCTTGACGATCATGGTTTCCCAGAAAGTTACAGTTACTTCTCGGTTCCCACCAGGGAACACTGGTGAACACTGGGAAGAATATGACCCATTCCTCCCTAGAACGCCGTGCATCCAACCGCCCTATGGCAGGGTGCTGTACATACCCTGGGACCAGGGATACTCCTCCTCCTGGGATTCAGAATGGCAACATCTCATGAAGTGCTTCCCTAGCTCACTCAGTGTCCTCAGCCTCCCCGGCACCATCTCTATGGTACAAGTGGCTTCCGATGTCTATCACAGCTAGCGCCTATGGTCTGCATGGCAGCAGTGAGGGCCCCACCAACTTTGGTTTCAGTGAACAACAACCACCCCACAGCCATGGAGCTGGTTTAGACTCCAGGAGTGCTGGTGGCACGGCATGTTGAGCGCTGGGCTGCTAACTGCTGGGCGGGTGGTTCAAGCCCACCAGCCACTCCTAGGTAGAAAGAGGGCGCTATGCTGCGCTCATCAAGAGTCACGGGCTCAGAAACCCACACGGCACTGCCACCCTGTCCTCGAGGTCCCGATGAGCCAGAACAGACTCGCTGGCAGTGAGTTTTGCGTCTGCACCCGGAAAGGTTTGCTGTTTCAGAAACCCTAAGGAGTGGTCTACTCTACCCTGTAGGGCCGGTCATGAATGACACGCCACGTGACTCACCCCCATCACGGGATTGTCAGGTCTGGCAGGAGGAACAACCCGGTGGTTTTAGAATATCCACACAACACACAACAACTATCGCTCTCTAATTCCAGAATGTGTATGTAGTTTTAACCTGAAAGAAGCTCCACCTGTAGAAAGCAGTGAGTTGGGGGGTGGGGGTGGGGGGTCTTCCGCTGCGTGTATTCTCAACAACAAAACAATCTCTGCGACAAATGTGATGGGACAATCCCATGATGATCCGTAGGCCTGGGCATTAGAAGTGCAATGGCTTCCACCAAGCTCTACTAGCAAGGTCACTCAGTCCCCCAATCCCAGCGGCTCAGTTCAAAAATCATGACAAAGAACTCCATTGGTCTCCCTTGGGTCAGAGAATCAGCTGAAGAGCAGGGTGGGACGGTGGACACAAGGCACTCGACAGGCCATCACCTCGTATTGCCTGCAGGAATAAATGAGTGCATGGCTGCAAAACACTCAGGTAGGTTAAGCGAGTTATTATAAACTTAAACAAAATACAACGCCAAAAAAAATAAGCAGCAGTCATCTAGAAATAACCCAGCTAATTAGATTTCGACTTTGTCTTGGTCTGTGATGGTGATCATGGGGATTGTAATGGCCTTGTCATAGAGGGCGGAGAAAAGCCCCAAAGCATCAGCAGCTCTCAGGCTGCAGGAGGATCTGCTGTCCAAGCATGTCCCTGCCAAGTTCCTCTCACCTGTATGTGCTTCCCTCTTCTCCCTTGTCTCTCCCAAGCATCCTCCTGAAAATCATCTCTCATAGTGATACAGGCAACCAACAGCATGGCTTTCAGGGAAATCTGGGCCAAGTGTCTGTGAAGCGGTGCTTCTTAAACTTAAGTGTGCATCTGAATCCCTTGGAAGACTTCATAAAACATCAAACCCGAACCCGACGCCCTGCCATGGAGTGCAGTCTGACTTACGGCAGCCCTACAGGACAGGGCAGAACTTCCCTTATGGGTTTCAGAGATTAAATCTTTCCTCTCTACAGGAGTGAAAGCCTCATCTTTCTCCCAAGGAGTAACTGGTGATTCGAACTGCTGACCTTGCTATTAGCAACTCTGCAAAAGTTGAGTTGGCAAATGTGATCTATGCCGTTATATATGCACCTACTTCTTACTTATAAGCTAGTTAACTGACATTTATCATTTGTTTCTAATAGAAGCCCAGCTGGGTTCCAGGAGTTATGTTAGAATAGGGCAAGTCCCCTCCTGGCTGCAAAGACTGACTTAATCGGCTCTGTCTGTGGTGCGAAATGACACAAGTGAAACTGTTGGAAGGAAGGGTTACAAGTCACAGCATGGGGATGAATAAGCTTCACACAGCGGCTGCAAGGGAAGGATCAGTCCCACGAATTGTCCCCTAAGTGACTCCTGGGCTCTGAGGTTAATATAGATAGTGCCCATATGTATTCATATGAAACACTGCTGGATGCCAGCAAGCCTGGATTGGGACTTGAGAATTTGTGCTACCAACAAGTCTTCAAGAAAGGCGGATGCTGTTGATCTGGGAACTACACTTTCGAACCAATGCGCTATCTAGAACAGTGGTTCTCAACCTGTGGGTCGCTACCCCTTTGGGGGTCGAACGATCCTTTCACAGGGGTCTCCCGATTCTTCAAAGTAGCAAAATGGCAGTTATGCAGTAGCAATGAAAATCATTTTCTGGTTGTGGGGGTCACCACCACACGAGGAACGGTATTCAAGTGCCGCGGCGTTATGAAGGTTGAGAACCAACCACTGATCTAGAACTTACCCACTTCTATGAAAACTCACTCATTCTGAGCACCTGCTGAATGACGATGCCATTTTAAACTCCAACTCTTCAGGGGACCACTTTTGCTGGCAATAGCTTTTGTGCGCGCTCCTCGGCTCAGCCGCCGCCAGGGCCTGATCTTCCTCAGGTACAAGTCCCTGGGTCAAGTTGTGGCGCATGCGCACTCGCGCATGCCCCAGCGCATGTAGGCGCACGGCCCGCAGATGGCCTGGGTGCTGCCAGCCTTCTGGCACAATTCAGAGGATGTTTTCCCACCAAGCTAGGATAGTTGATTCTGAAATGGGGAAAATCCCGTGTACCTTAACCCCCTGAAGGAAACTTTTTAGTTCCGTACCGAAGGGCAACGGCAGAGGAAAATAAAGCGAACCTGGGGGAAAACAAAGGCGAGAACGAAGTTCAAGTTCTGTAAGACAAGGAAAAGCAGTCCTGCATTAGAGACCTTCTTAAGAAAGTTCTAGGGCCCATGCTCCGTTTGTAAACAGCATTTACCGTCTTTGTCCCCTAGTGCTGCCAGAACAAAGCACTACCAAATGGGGTGGCTTTAAAGAACAGAAATTTATTTTCTCACAATTCTGGAGGCTAGAGGTTCAAATTCAGGGTGTTGGCAGTGCCTCGTTCTCTATCAGCTCTAGAGGAAGATGCGTCTTTGTGTTTTATGGGATCTGAGAACCTCGGAGTTTCTAGGCTCCCTCTGATTTATATATGTGACTCCACATCTGTTCTACCCTTTAATAAAACAGCCCCTCAGGAGGAATTCCCAGTGGGACTCACCCGACTCTGATATGATCTAACTGCTCATATCTTCAAAGAAAGGCCCCATTTCCCCCCAGCAAGGTTGTAGTCTCAGGTACAGGGGGGTTAGGACTTCAACGTATCTTTCGAGGAGACACAAATTATATCATCTTCTTTATCCAAATGCACTTTTCTTCGCATGTCCATTTTAGGAGAAAACGAGGTGGGGTTTTCAGACAGTCTGTTGTCATAGAGCTGTGACACGATCAGAAAAAGGCCTCCCATCACCAGCAAAGAGCCACCAGTCCAACCACAAAACATAGCGCTGCCGCATTTCCACCGAGGTGCATAGGTTGTGAACTTGGGAGTCAAGAACTTCTGCACAGTGACATGAGCCATGTAGGACACGGGCACTAATGTGGTGAGGCCAGCAAGGAAAAAAAAAGCTCCCCCTGCGATGTTCATACTTCGATCAAAAGGACTCCCCAGATGGCCCCAGTACCTCAGACAGGTCAGTCCAGGAATGATGGTCAGGAATCCAAACGTCCCAATAGCCCCTGCGAGGCACATGAGGACTCGGGCCATCTGGATGTCAGTGGAAATTTCCAGGAGGTTGATGTAGGCCTTGCATACGCTCTCACCGGGATCCTGAGTCACACAGGCTTCCCACAGGCCCAACATGAATGTCTCCTTCTCCAGAAACTCCGAGGAAAAAGTCAGCCACTGGGGCAGGAAGAGAGTGACCAAGGAACACACATGGCCAGCCACGGCCACCAGGAGCCCCGCATACTGGATGAAGCAGAGTATCCTGGTCCTCATGTTGCTCCCCGCTTCCAGGTGAATCTGAATAACAGAGTTGCTCTCAGGAGCATCGGGGCCAGCTCGTCAGATGGGAAACTGGAAGTAGTAGCTGCATTGCACCGGTCTAGTTACAAGCCTGCGTTCACGCCCTCCTTGCCTAATCAGAATGTGGCTGCTTATTACATCAAGGTCCTCAGTAACTGGGCTGCGATTGCTCCCCCGTGATTCATGCAGACACATGCATACCAGGAGCATGGATGGGAGACCTGCAGCCACCACAGAGCCAGGTGGGCGGCCCCACAGGCTGGGGCAGATCCCAAGGCTGTTTGTTGAAGGGAGTCTAGTTTTTTCTTTGCAAAAGGCTGTCACTTTTGTGATTGTATTCTCAAGAAGTAAATCACGCATATATATGTGGAGTTGGTAGGCATGAGGGTTTTGAAAGGTGGTTTAACATGGTCCCTCTGGCCCCTTTTCCTCCTGTGCTGTGCTCTGCCAGCCTGTTTCTTCCAGGCTTTGGTATGTGCTTTCATCATGCCTAACCCTGCCTCCACAAGACACCGCCAAGCACCCTCCCTTCCATTAAGACCAGAGATTGGGATCACCCTCAATTTAGACAGAGACAAATGATTGGTCTCTCCAGCTCCGAGGCAGGCTCATCATGACCAAAGGCAAGGGGAAAGCTTCCAAGAACCCCCTTCCATTCCAGAAGCCTCTCTCAAATGACACCTTCTCCAAAAGATGCTTCGAAAGCCATCCCACCCCCTGGTTGTACTTCTGTAGGGCTCACTCCTCTTTTGTCACATTTTTTGTCCTTTTCCAGAATATCTGGGTTTGTTCACACACCCTGGTCTACTCTGTGAATTCTTCCAAAGCAGACCATTCTTCTCCTTTAAAACCGGTGGTGAAAATGGGGGGAGCATACACACATCTCCTTTGCGTGTCTGGTGTAGGTATCCCTCGCATCTCACACACAACCCTGAACTAACACCAGCTGAAGGGTCTTGGTGCAAGTGAGTTGTACTCGACTACTAAGCTAAAGATCGCTTGTTCGAACCCAGCCAGTGACTCCAGGGAGAAAGACCAGGTGAGCTGCTTCCATAAAGATTATAATCAAGTAAACCCTGTGGACCTCAGTTCTACAGTCTGGGACATGGGGTTGCCACGAGTCAGAAGCAAGTAGACAACAAATATTGTTGGCGTTTACCTACCTGGCACTTCTAATATTATTTGAGACTTTAGATTGCAAAAGGATTGGCTGTACCAAGACTCTTTGGAAGCTCCAAGATGGTCTACAGTGCCTGCAAGTCCTACTTAGGAAAAATTGTTGGAGGAACTCGGGATCAGGGGGTCTAAGAGTCTTGACAATGTTACAAGAAGTAGTAGAGCTCTCCGGTACCCTGGGCATCATGCCAACACCCTTCCTCCCCAGATAGAGGCTGACATTGACTTTGACCCCATCAGGGAGCCCATTAGCAGTGGAATGGAGGTCAGAGTCACCAGTGGACTCCTCTCATTCCCATTGGGTTTGAGGGTAAGGGTCCATGAGAAATCCATGGAAGGAACTATCATTGCACCTCCAACCTCACCCCTCACTGGCTTAGTCACCGGGATCAAGTAGAGTTCTGTCTCCTTTCACTTCTAGAGTGAAGCACTTGATGGGATCTCTCTCTCTCTCTCTCTCTCTCTCTCATTCTCTCTCTCTCTCTCTCTCTCTCTCTCTCTCTCTCTCTCTCTCTCTCTCTCTCTCGATCACACACACACACACACACACACACACACACACACACACACACACACACCATCTCTTTCTCCCAGAGAAAAGAGAAAAGAAAAGACTCATTCTCCAACTGCTGGGAGGAGGCAGCACGTGGAGGGTGGCATTACTGCACAGCCAGTCTTAATTCTTGGCGCATAGGTGGACCTCTGCTGACAAAAGGACATGCAGGTATGATTCTATCTGTAGCTTGTAAAGGATGCCCCAAGCCTTCACTCCAATGCAGAGGACAAACAGGAATGTCAGTGAGGCCCAAGATAGGATACAACATAAGCATTCTTGGCTGAGGTTGGAACCCAATCGGTCATGTATGTTGTGGTTGCATTTCATTGTGGAAACAAACAGATATGGCATACAGTTTAAATTGTATTCATTTATAGTTGGTATTTTATTTAATTTTGAACTATTCAGTTCCATCGTTCAAGCATATCGAGAAGAGTTGTATCATCACCACCACTAGAACATTTGCTTCCTTCTTGTGCTCATTGTTATTAGCTCCCCATGTCCCTCCAACCTCCCCTGATGTACCCCCAAGAAACCATTCATCCAGTGACGGTCTCTATAGATGTCATAATTCTGGATTTCATATTCTGGAAACCATCTAAAATGTCCAACTTTAGACATTTCCAAGTGGCATGAAATCACTCACCATGTTTTGCAAACAATCACCACAATTTGTTTCCAAACTTTTCACCACCCAAGAGAAACTCAGCCGTCCTTAAGCAATCACTACCTTCTCCCTGACCCTCTATCCCAGAATCTCTAATCTGCTTTCTATTTCTATGCATTTGTATTTCCTAGCTACAAAGGGTCTTCTAATAAAAGTTCATAGAAAATGTAGTGGATAAGCAAATGTGGTGAGGAAAGCTGATGGTGCCTGGCTGTCAAAAGAGATAGTGTCTGGGGTCTTAAAGGCTTGAAGATAAACAAGTGGTCATCTAGCTGAGAAGCAACAAAGCCCACATGGAAGAAGCACACCAGCCTGTGTGATCACGAGGTGTCCAAGGGATCAGGGATGAGGCATCAAAGAACAAAAATCATTTCATTGTAAATGAGAGTAAGTGCGGAGTGGAGACCCAAAGCCCATCTGCAAGCAACTGGACACCCCCTTACAGAAGGGTCGCAGGGAGGAGACGAGCCCGTCAGAGTGCGATGTAGCAACGATGAAACATACAACTTTCTTCTAGTTATTAAAGGCTTCCTCCCCCCATCATGATCCCAATTCTACCTTACAAATCTGGACCAGACCAGAGGATGTACTCTGGTACACAGAGAAACTGGAAACACAGGGAATCCAGGACGGATGATCCCTTCAGGACCAATGCTGAGAATGGCGATACCGGGAGGGCGGAGCGAAGGTGGGGTAGAAAGGTGAAACCAATTACAAGGATCTACATATAACCTCCTCCCTGGGGGATTGACAACAGAAAAGTGGGTGAAAGGAGACGTTGCACAGTGTAAGATATGACAAAATACTAATCTATGAATTATGAAGGGTTCAGGAGGGAGGGGGAGTGGGGAGGGAGGGGGAAATTGAGAAGCTGATATCAAGGGCTCAAAAAGAAAGCAAATGTTTTGAGAATGATGATGGCAACAAATGTACAAATGTGCTTGACACAGTGGATGTATGTATGGATTGTGATAAGAGTTGTATGAGCCCCCAATAAAATGATTTAAAAAAAGAAAAATGTAGTGGAAAGATCATGGAATTTTTTTCCAGGAACTTTTTGAAGCTCCCTCATATTTCATATAACTGGGGCCTTACCATAGTTTTCCTTTTGTGTCAGGCTGATCGCCAGTTGAATAAATGATTGTATTATATGTGTGCTTCGATGTTCAAGGGGCCCTGGCATTTGAGAGCCATGGTCAGGGCTCTGAACACACCCATATTTGTCTCTTCATTAATTTGTTTGCCACAAGTGAAAATTGGGTCATTGCAGGATTGAGATTACAACATTCTTTATGACAAGCATAGCTGTGAACTGATGTCCCACTTTGCTAGTGGCTCTGCCTGGCCTCAAGCCCAGGAGAAGGAAAATTACGTAGAGCAGGTAACAAAAAGACCACATGCCATGAGCCAGGCCCTCATCTCCCCTGCCCCAAGGATGCTTTGAGAAGCCATCCCCGGAGCAAGGATAGTCTAGGCTCCCCAGGCGGCTCAGTCATTTGACCAGCCCTATGTGAGTCAGAAGCCCTAGCTCTCTCCATGCCTTGTTAGAGACATGGTTCAAATCCAGACTCAGAGGCAGGCAAAGCTCACTTCCATGCTAAAGATCTAGCCAGGAATTCTTGTCAAGCCACCGTGACTGCATCGTGTGTGTAGCCCCCTCGAGCGTCCCAGTTCCTCTCAGAGCCCTTCGTACTCGCTGCCTCTCAAAGACTTCACTTGGCAAGAAGAGATCAAGGGCAATTCCATCCTCTGTGGTGGTCTACTGTGGGTTGTTCACCATGACCCACAATGACACAGGCCCTTTAATTAGTGCTGGGAAAGTTTTGAATAGGACTTATATCCAAGTACCAGTGACCACTTTAAACAGATTGCTATTATCTTATGGGGGTCCTGGCCTATTATGATTTCGATTCAGTTCTTTCAAGTTTAACTTTTTTTTTTGGCATGCTTTTGGTATGTGTTGTTCATTAGCTGCTGTTTAGTGGGCCTCAGACTCAGGGAAAATCCGTGCACAATGATATCAAACCACTGCTATCCCCAGTAGGAAGACACATCCCCAGGGGGTCCTGACCACAGGTCACTCCCCTTTCTTCTTGCTTTTTTTTCTTCCCCACTGGGAACTGCAACCTGGAGAACACCTAGAAATGGTCAGCCAGCTGACCTTGTGACTTTTGCTTCAAAGGGGGCAGAAGCTGTAAGAATGAACCATAACATACCAATATTTGGGTCCAATTTTCCTAGCCATTGCCCTTCGATTATGCTGGGGTTTGGGGGTTAAGGTAGAAAGAGAGGTACTAATCATTAAAATGGAATCATAGACTATGTTTCTTCAAAAGCCAGAAAGCATTTTGAAAGGCAGGCTGCTCAATATGACCCCATCGCTCAAATGCTTAGAATGACTCCTGGTTTTAAAAATGCCCCAGTTGCTGTTCGTCCTTCCAGCAACTGATATTGGTTCAACAGCTCTGATGGGCAGGTGCGGACGGAGACCCAGGGAAGGCAAATGTGATACCGATGGAGGTCAGAGCGGGCTGCCAGGGCTGGTGAACAAGAGCCAGGGAGGCTTCTGGATCGATGTGCCGATGCCAGGAGACTGGAATGCAAGGAGTGGGAGGGCAGGTGGTGGGAGCAGCAGATGAAACGCAAAAGGGAGATAAAAGTGACCTGACCATTGGCAGGTTTGTTTCTGCAGAGGAAGCCGAGCACCAGGACTGGATTAGTCTTCTGGCAGCCGTAGAGATGGGGCCTCTGGTGTCAAGAAGTGACACTGCATCAAGAGCAGGGAGGGGTGCAGGTGGGCACCTGCGGCCAGGAAGCCATTCTGAGGGCTTGTTAGCGCAGTGTGAGAGCTCGAAGGGCCCAGACTTGGCCCCAGACAGAGCTGTGTTCTAAATTCTTCCCATGAGCCCTTGGATACATGGGATCAAGGAGGAATGTAGTGTCCCTACAGTGCCAGGTACCTGGGGTCCTGCTGTTTGGGGAAGGTGGGGAGCCCGGAGGGGAGAAGTGTCAGGGAAGCCGGAGAAGCCTGGGGATGGGCTGTGAATGGCTTTGGTGGAAGTGGTTTCGGTGGCATGTTGACACTCTCTCGGGCGGGCCAGTGTCAATACTCTCTTTTAGCTCTACCAATAGGTGTCATTGACCCACAGAGCCGGTACAGAGAGCTCTGTAGGGAACAGCTGTACTGGGAAGGTGGACGGTATGTAGAAGGCAGACATCCCATCAGATGCTCATTGTGTGTGTGTGTGTGTGTGTGTGTGTGTGTGTGTGTGTGTGTGTGTGTGGTGGGGGAGCTTGTTTTGTCATTGCTGGGAGAGACTGGCTGGCGAGGACTTTTGCTCTCTGATGAATCTGGTCAGAGCCACGGGAGCATGCGTGCCCTGGTGCTTTGTCAGAATCATCCCCAGAACCGACTCCGACACGTTTCCTTCCTTCCCTCACTGTCACCTGAGAGCCAGGGGACACTAGTGGTGTCTGGGGACATTTTTGTTTGTCACATCTGGAGCAGGGATGCTACTGGCATCTAGTGGGTACATGTCAGGGTGGCAGTCTACCTTCTTACAATGCTCCGAACAGTCCTCTCTGCAGGGAGTAGGGGTCAACCCCATATGTCCATGGAGAAAGAAAGCCTTACTACAGACCTGCTCTGTGCCTGGCCAAGGACTTGGAGGGCTGGTGGGGATGGGGGGAAGACACCCCTTCTAGGAGTCAGGCACGAAACACAAGTCACTGAGCTCAGCTGTGAAAGGCCACCAGAGGGTCCAGGAAGGGCCTCATTCACTGTCCAAGAACAAGAGAAAAAGAGGAGACCCCAGCCAGGGTCGGGCAAGGGGTGGAGGAGGGAGAAGAGTCTTAAGAAAAGATCACATATTTGGGCATTAACAGAGGGCGAGTGGACTGCCAGGCTTGAAAGTGGAGATGAAGGGGGTGGATGGACAGAGGGAGGGATGGATGAAGACATTGGCTTCAGATTCAGAGCGACTCTGTGGCACAAAGTTGAACTCCTCTGCATGGTATCTACGGCTGTGTGTCATGACACGAGCAAAGGGTCTCCTCTTGCTCTCTGGGAGTGACCAAAGTCCAAGTGCTTAGCCCACCGCATCACCAGGGCTGGATAGATCTGGGGGTCAGGGTGAAATAATCATATTAACGGGAACCTCTAGATGGTGATGGCTCAAGTTTCGCTGCAGTTTGTCCAACGTTGGTGTTTATTTGAGCACGCTCCTACAAAAATGCTGGTGGAGATACAATGTAAAGAAGGGACATCAAAATGTGTCCAGTGGCACTCCAAGTCATGACACTCTAATGTGCAGCAGAGTGCAACCGTGCTCCACGTAGGTCCCCGTGGATGCTGTGTTTGAAGGGAGCCAGGTGGAAGAATTGTCTGGTGAAGGTGTCTGGCCGTCTCTAATGTCACACGGTGGATGAGATAGCAGCAGCAGCTTCAGGCTGCTACCTGTGGGGCAGAAGGCAGAAGCTCCTCCTCTCCAGCCTCTCACCCACCCTGACCCCAGTCATCCTCTCTACAGCTTTGCTGGGTTCAGGAATTCATTGGTGTGGCCTCCCAGAACTCATAGACCATACTCACAGTTACGGGCCTTATTAGGGAAATAACTCATTACAATTCAGGATCCGGGATGAAGCAGGATATTGCTCTTTCATCAGGATAGCCTCTTCTCGGCTGTGCCTGGAGGCGCACCTCTCTCTGGCCTCTGTGCTGCTCAGACAAGTGTTAGAAAGCTCTTTTAGCTCCACCAACACGTGTCCAGAGGCCTGTCACTTGATCAGTAAGCCTCAGTTGCAAGACTTTCTCTCCATCTGTGGGTTGGAAAGTCAGGCGCTGCTAGCACGCCTCTTGCTGGAAGAGTCTCAGCTTTCTGGCTATGTGGGCCGGGAAGCCCACTGTGCCATCTCTTCCTGGCCTCCTGATTCTCTGGCATCTGTTGCTGCTGTTTCTCGGCCACTGCTTCTCACTGTCTCTAGCTATTACTGCTGTTACAGTTCCCGGCCTCTCCCCACTCTCTCCTGGGTGTAGGAGGTTCTCAGCATAGGGACCCTGAGAACTGAGTCCACTCCTAGCTCTTTTTTTGTGGTGGTCGTCAAGTCCCCCCTTCCACCTCTGAGATGGCTCATTTTAAGCCTACTGAGATGGAAAAACTGGCCAATTCCTCCTTTAGGAGTCTCTACACCTTATTTACATGCCCCCCAGCCAAATCATACAGCTAATAAGTGTCCACTTTCTTAAGTGTCCAGTTTCTTCTACTGTGTGGATCCAGCACCACGCATCTACTACACTGATGGGCTGTGTTAGCGCTTCTTAAGCATCATCCTCAAGGTAGGGAATTAATAAAAGGTCAAAATTTGGCATTCTGTTTCAGGGACTAACTTCTGACACTATAAGAGAGAGTTGAACTATCCCAGAGGGTTTCCAAGGTAGTGAACCTTGCCGGGAGCAGTCAGTCACCTCTTTCTCCCTCACAGTGGCTGATGTGTTTGACCCTGTGACTTCTATTAGCAGCAACATTCTTCACTACTGCACAAACAAGCGCTACCCTTTCATGAAGCATTCTTCTATTTCTGCATTAGAGGGCAGCCTTCGCACAAATAGTAGCAAAAGACCAAAAAACAAACCCAAATCCACTGCCTTCTTGTGCCAACTCATAGCGACCCTATAGGACAGGGTAGAACTGCCCCTGTGCATTTCCGGGACTGTAACTGGGTACTGGAGTAGAACGCCTTGTCTTTCTCCCTCGGAGCGGCTGGTGGTTTTGAACTGCCAACCTTGCGGATCAGTGGGACCACTATGCCACCAGGGCTCCTCAAGAGCAAAATAGTTTCAAAATATTGCAGCTGAAATAGGAGACTGCTTCGTGTGTGGAGATGGATGTCACTATTTTCTGCAAAATACCAATAATATGTACTAGATAAATCCCACCTGAACTGAGGAACCCCACTGGGCCCTCCAGAGCCTGCTTAAAGCCAAGAAGGTCTGATAGGATCAAATTACACTCCTCCAACAGACTTGTGTTTCTGTTCTTGCATAACCTGAACCACTGTCCCTGCCTTCGTCACATCCTGTCCTAATTACAATTTTTTCTGTGTGTGTGTGTGTGTGTGTGTGTGTGTTTACCCACCCCTGGTTGGAACACATCAGTGGCACTACAGAAAAAGTCCTGGCGATTCTGTAAAGATTACAGTCAACAAACCCCACAGAGCAGGGGTCGGAATGAGCCCAGCAGCAAGAAGTTAACCCACTGGGGTAGGTTCCTAATAAAAGCCAAGCTCAAGTGACTGTCGATGATGGGTCCAAACCACTCTGCTGATGGCCATTAGCATTAGCACTCAAAATGGGACATCCCTGGGCTAATCCTCACCTACGAAGCCTAGGTCTGCTACTGAACACGTTCCCTCGGGATTCCTGTGCGCATACAATTGAAGGCATCTGGGCCTAGTGCTTTTTCTGCCGTCATTGTATACTTCCTTATGTACTTCAGCTAGAGTTAGTACATTGTAGCACAATCTTTGTCTAGAGCAGACAAACAGAATCCTCCTGCTTTATATTGTTGCCATGTATGGAGTGCTATAAATCACAAGTTTTATGTAGTGTAGTGAAGTTGTATGAAGCAAAACAAAATACCAAGATGTATTGGCCCAGACAGATGTGCAGGGTACAGCAATTGCTGTCCCTTGTGTCTAATGCTCAAGGGGGAGTGGGTAGTATTTAATCGTTTTCCGTAAAAAATTGGCAATGTACATTTCAATACACCAATAGACTGAATCGGGGGTTGCTGCTGGGTGGTATGCAATCGATTTCCTCTACTGGAGTACAAAACCTGTTTTTTTTCCCATATTAAAAACAACAACATCTGGAATTGATCTGTTTTCTTTCATCACGAAGCATTCCTTTCTGTGTCCACAAGAGGGCAGGAAAAACACATCATATAGCGAAAAGAGTTGGAAAACATTGTGTCTGAAAGGATGCTGCCATCCTGTGAAAAAATAGGAGAATGCACTTGGGTGGAGATGAATTCAGCTCTTTTTTGTTCTAAGGGTCCTGGTGGCTCAATGATTACGTTGGCGGTTCTAAACCACCAGCTGCTCCTCAGGACAAAAGACATGGTGATCTGGTCCAGAAAGAATTCAGCACTCGGGGCAAGACTGACTCTTTACTTTGGATAGCCCTCACTTGGATTCGACTCAAAGGCACAACTATAATTGATGGCTGTTTGTTATTTGCACAAACAAATTATTCATTAGGCAATTTTTTCCCTATTCTTCCCTTTTGCATCAAACGTATCTTGATCATCTAACCTGGCTTACAAGGTGAGGATGTTAGGTTTCTGGAGTGAGAGACCCGGTTTGTGCTTCACAACGCTGAAAGAATTCATGTCGCAGATGCACGTCTGTAATCCAAGTGACATTAATGAGGCAAAGGGGAGTTTCAGGCCTTCACAGAAAATTCCAGGGCCCAAGAGCAGGAAATCCCAAAAGAGCGCCCAGTGAACAAGTCCTGAGAGAGAGCTCAGCCCCCAGAACCTGGGGGCAGGGGCACTGCCCTCTGACCTGAGACCTGTAAGAGCACACCTGAACAAGTGAGGAGTCAAAGAGGCTTGGCCTTGCTGTGGCAGACTCTTAGCTCTTCCGGCTGGGGAGGCATGCTTGAAGGTAGTGACTGATGTCATTGGCTGACTTGAAGCACATTTGGTTGATGTCACATGGCTGTGCCTAGTCTTTTCACCCAGGTGGACCTCCCACCTGGGCCTAAGGGGCTTGTATCTGAGCACGTTCAGTTTGGATCTTTCCATAGATGTTTAATGGGTGCCTGACTTCTTCCCAACCCCTTTGTTGTGGCCCTCTGCAGGCACTGGGGAGACAGCCCCCTTAGGCCCGACTCTGGTGACCTAACAAGGAACAAGGTTTTTTTTTGGGGGGGGGGTTAAGAAAAAATAGGTTTTATTCTTTCTATCTTTCTTTATAGTTCTTTTTTTAAAATTGTTTTATTACGGGCTCATACAACTCATATCACAATCCATCCATACATCAATTGTGTAAAGCACATTTGTACATACATTGCCCTCATCATTCTCAAAACATTTGCTCTCCACCTAAGCCCCTGGCATCAGCTCCTCATTTTTCCCCTGCCTCCCCACTCCCCCTCCCTCATGAATCCTTGATAATTTATACATTATTATTTTGTCGTATCTTGCCCTGTCCGAAGTCTCCCTTCACCCACTTTTCTGTTGTCCATTCCCCAGGGAGGAGATCACATGTAGATCCCTGTAATCTGTTCCCCCTTTCCAACCCAGCTTCCCTCTACCATCCCAGTATCACCACTCACACCACTGGTCCTGAAGGGATCATCCGCCCTGGATTCCCTGTGTTTCCAGTTCCTATCTGTACCAGTGTACATTCTCTGGTCTTGTGTTTTGGAAGCAAGGATGAAGGTAGAATTGGGATCATGATAGTGGGGTGGGGGGGGAGCATTTAAGAACTAGAGGAAATTTGTATGTTTCATCGTTGCTACATTGCACCCCGACTGGCTTGTCTCCTCCCTGAGACCCTTCTGTAAGGGGATGTCAGTGGCCTACAAATGGGCTTTGAGTCTCCACTCTGCACTCACCCCCTCATTCACTATGATAAGACTTTTTGTTCTGATGATGCCTGATCCCTGATCCCTTTGACACCTCATGATCACACAGACTGGTGTGCTTCTTCCATGTGGGCTTTGTTGCTTCTCAGCTAGATGATCGCTTGTTTACCTTCAAGCCTTTAAGACCCCAGGTGCGATATCTTTTGCTAAGCCGGGCACCATCCACTTTCTTCGCTACATTTGTTTATGCACCCATTTGTTTCTGGCAATCATATCATGGAGGTGAGAACACCATGATATGAGTTTTTGTTCTTTGATGCCTGGAACCTGATCCCTTTGGCACCTCGTGATCGCACAGGCTGGCGTGCTTCTTTCATGTGGGCTTTGTTGTTTCTGAGCTAGATGGCCGCTTGTTTACGTTCAAGCCTTTAAGACTCCAGACAAAGGACAAGGTTTTTCTGTAAATTTTCGGTCACTGTGGTGACTTGTGTTTTGAAAGCAAGCATGGAGAGTCTTCATTTCACATACTTTGGACGTGTGGTCAGGAGAGACCAGGCCCTGGAGAAGCACATCATGCTTGGTCAAGTAGGGGGCACTGAATAAGAGGAAGACCTTCAACAAGGTGGATGGACACCGTGGCTGCAACAATGTGCTCAAACATGCCAACATTTGTGAGGGTGGGACTTTGTCGTGTCGTGTACAGGGGCGCTGTAAATCGGAACTGACTTGGTGCCTAACAGCAGCAACAAGGTGAATGGCGGTTTATCCTGTGGATCTGTGAGGTTTCTTGAGGGGGCGATACCTTGGTTCTCAGCTTTTCATGATGAAAGAATGCACACCCTTGCCCGTTTTGTAATCCAAGTGGGTTTCGATGAAGGACAGGGTACCTGTCAGGTTTTACAGTCTCACAGGAATTCACAACTGGGCCTGAAAAACCACTTGGAAACGAGCACCCACCCATGCAAATCTTTGGGGGGGGGGAATCCCAGGAGACCAGAAGCCCAAGAACCCTAGAGGCTGAGAGCATGTGGGCCCCAAGTAGGCCCAGAACGGGCTCATGGGTATCCCTTCCCCTTCCCCTGCCTCTGACCAGGAGCAGGGTAAGAGAGTTTCCCAGAGTGTGCTTCCTGCCTTTATTCTGGCCCACCCCCCTGGCTGAGGGAAGGCGTGATTGAAGGTAGTGGTTGACCCTATTGGCTGGGTTGAGCTCACCTGGGTGATGCCACAAGTCTGAGCCTAGTTTGAACCGCCCAGGTGTGCCTCCCACCTGGCTCAGGGGCTTGAGTACAAATATGCTCAGTTTGGGCATCTAATGGCTGCCTGATTTCAGTGCAACCTCCTTTATGGGGGGCTTTGCAGACATGGGAGGAACAACCCCCTGTCCCTAAATCAGATGCATTCTCATTTGGTTAATATGTGTTCAGACTGATGGCCTGTGCTTTCAGCTACCTGGTGAGTGTTCTCTGCCTGCCTGCTCTACCCTCCATTTACAGGAAAGTCTGCTCTGGGTGAAGGGAGTATGAGGGGTGGGCTCTGCGGTATAGATAGGAACTTGGTGAGGATGCCAGAGAAGGGCATTTTATCTGAGAGAACACAATGTGGACAGGGTGACAGGTGTGAGAACACAAGAAGGGAGCAGCTGACTATCCCTGGAGCTTGAAGTTGTGGGGAGCAGTAGTAGAGCAGACCTTGAAGATAGAGTAGGAGTTCACCAAGAGGATGGGGTGGGGGTGGGGGGGAAACCTGTGAGGCTGAAAGATCAGCCTGGGGAAATGCCTGCAGACCGGCTGCTATTCCTGTGCTGCAGTTCCCTTGGCAGGAGACCAGGCAGGGGGTGGGAGAGAGGCAGAGGCACCTGGGAAGGGGAGGAGGATCTGATTCTAAAGAGTTGTATATGCATCATCACAGTCAGCTCTAAAGCTGCCTCCCACCTCCGGCATTCACGGATTCCCTCCCCCTACACCTTGTCCTTCCCCCCCCCTTCCTGATAAACAGTGAGTTAGTTACTGTCTCTATGCATCCACTCCTTCTGTGGATGGATTGTGATAAGAGCTGTAGGAGCCCCCAATCAAACGCTTTTTAAAAATAAAGATTATCTAAGCTTGTTAAGAGAATGCACACCCTCGCGCTCTGGTTCTGGTGTTCATGGAAGAGGTGAGCCCTTGCATGCCTTGTCTGGTGTCTCTTTAATTTACCTTTCAGTGACACAACCACCCCTAGGACCCATCCCGTTGTGGAGGTTGGTCTCCCACGGAACAATCAAGAACTATTTGCGCCTAGAGCAAATTCAGGTTGGGTCAAGAGAGAGATCAATTGACCAAGTATCATATTATACCATGGTTCGATTCGCCATAGTCAAGTTTGTCTGGTTCAAGTCCCCGGAGCTACCAGAGGCCCAATCTGAGCAGCAACCTGCAGATGGACTTGGAGCTCCCACCGTCTTCTAAGGCTTCTCCGAATGGAGCGTTCACAGTGTAACCTCTGACACTTTCCCCTTCATCCTATTTGGATTTTATTGCTGTCATCTTTGGATCACACAGGCAGGTGTGCTTTCCTGTGGACACTTCTTTGTTTGCAATAAATTGCCTCATTTGTGGCTGTTGAGCGTCATCGAATTAATTTCAACTCAAGGCAACTACATGTGACAGAGTAGCTGTAATCTCCCAGCTGGGTGAGTTTGATTGCCATATTTAGGTTAATAACGCATTGCTTAACCATTGCGCCACAATCTTTAATTACCAATATGTAACAACCACACCTGGGCTTCGGAAATGATTCTGCGCCAATCATGCATTATGCATCATTCTCCCATGTCACCACAGGAGCACAGCACACGCCCACAGACCAGCAGAACTAGTTGGAAAGTATTCCGTCTGCTATTATGCTGCCACCCTGTGGAACCGTAGGAGAATGCATGTGCCTGCGATGAAAGCGGTTATTTTCTATTTAAGGAGCTCTGGTGCCTCAATGGTTAAGTGGGCGGTTCCAAGACACCAGCTGCTACCCTGGACAAAAGATTCTGTGACTGGCTCCCAGAAAGAGCACAGCTCTGTGGCCCAGGTCTGCTTTGTCAAATTGGGTGGCTAGGAGTTGAAATGACCCCAGTGTCCCACATCAGCAACTGATGGGGCTGTTTATGAAGTTACTTACACAAATTATTTCTTAAATACTTTCATTTTCTGATAAAGGTGAGAATTCATGATCAAAACTGGCATAGAGAAGAAAGCGCAGGTCACCAATCACCATGCTATCACAGTTCTTGGAAAGAGAAAGGAACCTACATAGTTTATGGATTTTTAATGAGAAATTGTTGCCAATTTGCACATATTTGATGACCTTGAGGGCCTCAGAAAACATTTCCGATGGCCTCCTGCTCTAAGGGGATGAAGCTTCCACATGAATTTGCTGAGTGCACACCCGCAGCTCCTACTCCCAACTATAGAATATTGTGTTTGATTTTTCTGGTTTTAATTGGAAACTCTATTAAAAGAAATACCTAGTTTATTTTATTTCCCCCAATAGTTTTTTTTGTGTGTATAAAAGAGTTTTATATAAAAGGGCAATTGTACATTAAGAAAACATCCCAGCCCAGTCCAGATCAAGTCCATAAGTCAGATATTAACCCCTATGTCAATATTAGCCCATAAATTCCTCTTTAGACTCACATAGCCATGCAATGATGCTGAATGCAGGAAGATCAAAGGCCAGTGGGTGGAAAGTCTTATGGATCCTGTGATGGAAGCATCTCAGCATGGATATGCATCTCCACATGGTTCCCCCAGCTCCAGGGCTCTGTCTGCCATCAGCATAGCTCCATGTGACTGTTCAGCTGAAATTTATCTCCCTTCCTGCCTCCAAATGAGGTCCTCAAGCTGCAACCTGACTAACAGGCTAGACTCCACCCCTCACTCTTAATAGTCTCAAGTTGACACCTGATTATGTAACTACCACACACTGTCTTAATTTTGAGATACGAAGTCCAAAATCAAGGTGTATGGTAATTCAGGGCCTTCTGGAGATTGTAAGGTAGAATCAGATCCATGTGACTCTCCTGACTTCTAGGGAAAACTGGCCTTAATTCCTTAGTTTAGATGCACCTGTCAAACCTCTGCCTCCATCTTTACATGGCCATGTCCTTTCCTCCTAGTCTTCTCTTTTCTCTGAAAACCTCCTCTACTTCTTTTTTTTTAAATTTTAACAATTTATTAGGGGCTCATACAATTCTTATCACAGTTCATACATATACATACATCAATTGTATAAAGCACATCTGTACAGTCTTTGCCCTGATCATTTTTTTCTCCTCTTTTCTTTTTTTACATTTTATTAGGGACTCATACAACTCTTATCACCATCCATACATATACATACATCAATTGTATAAAGCACATCCATACATTCCCTGCCCCAATCATTCTCAAGGCATTTGCTCTCCACTTAAGCGCCTTGCATCAGGTCCTCTTTTTTTTCCCCTCCCTCCCCTTTCCCCCCTCCCTCATGTGCCCTTGGTAATTTATACCTCGTTATTTTGTCATATCTTTCCCTATCCGGAGTCTCCCTTCCCCCCTTCTCTGCTGTCCCTCTCCCAGGGAAGAGGTCACATGTGGATCCTTGTAATCAGTTCCCCCTTTCCAACCCACTCACCCTCCACTCTCCCAGCATCGTCCCTCACACCCTTGGTCCTCCCCCAATAGTTTTATTGAGATATAACTCACATGCCATATACTTCCTGTCTTGTATTCAATTATTGTCTATATATCCTATACATCCACCCTGTAAATCGGGAAACATATAGAAAGAAATGTGGGAAACAGAAGGATTTCTCCCAAGCTGTCTCCCCCAATTATATGCCAAACTTAGCTGCTTGCGAATGACTAGACACTTGGAGGTCATCAGAAGTAGATCAGGGGTCATTCTCCCTATGGGTTATCAGCCATCTAGAGCAAGCAGTCACCACTGTTTATCCCACAATAAATAGGGCCCACTCCCTTCTGATAAGGATAGTAGTTGTCTGTTTCCTTGTAGACCCCAGAGAGGTCAAACCCACCTAAGAACGACCAGGGTTAGGCTGCCATCCTAAATCTAGGGTCTGCCCATCTTGTCACATGTATACCCCAGATCCCTCCTCTTCCTATTGCGTGTATTTCCCTCTCATTACTGTATTACCTATAGCACAACCCCTTCCAGTGACATATGTCCTCACCTGTAATTAGGGGGCTTGCATGTCCCCAGAGAAGATAAAAGCCTGCGCTAGCATTAAAATCTTTCCCTCTCTCCACGTGGACCACCAAGTGGGGCTGAGGTGAGCATGCTACCATGAATGGTGTCTGACTCCATTTATTTCAATACTTCTATCTCTCATGCTCTTATAACTGTACTATGATCTTTACTTATTATCATTGTACAATTTCAACTACTGGACCTGTAATGATGTGTTAGGGGCTGGCTTCTCCTGATAAAGAAAGGAAAGAAAGAAAGAAAGAACGAACGAACTACCGGCAAGATTAAAATGAGACAAAGGAGAAAAAAAACCTGTTGAGAAAAAAAAATCAAGAAATATTTAAAACTTGGACAGATCCAACATGGGTCAAGAGGGAGATTAAATGAGCAGGTATCACATTGTAACCTAGTTCCTACTGCCACCCTCTGGTTTACAATGGTCTCTGTCTGATCGCAAGGTTGTTTTCGTCCCTCACCTGTGGTCAGAGGGGATCCTCAGAGGCTTAATCCAGGTGGAGACCCTGCAGATGGATTTTGAGTTCCCACTGTCATCCATAAATCAAACCAAACTCACTGCCATCAAGTCAGTTCTGACTCATGGCAAGTCTATAGGGGAAGGGTTGAACTACCCTTGTGGGTTTCTGAGACTGTAGCTCTTTACAGTAGAAACCCCCATTTTTCTCCCAAGGAGCTTCTTGTGGTTTCAACCTCCAGATCTGTGGATCATATCCCAATGTGTAAACAGTACACCACCAGGTTCACAGTTTAAGTTCGGATTATCTTTCCCTCCTTTGTATTTGGATTTTGTTATTTATCATCCTTGGATCACACAGGCTATGTGCTTCTATGTAGTCTTGGTTGAGTCCTCACTTATATGGATATTTGTTTGAATACAAGACGTTAAGACCCCAGACATTATTCTTTTTGATAGCTGAGCACGATCTGATTTCTTCACCACACTTTGCTATAGCATGCTTATCTTCAGTGATCTCTTCATGATGGTGAGCATCTTGGATTGGGGCTAGAATTAAGTAGGAGCCCAGAACCCATTCACTCGTCCACAGATTATGCACAACTCTGTAAACCTACACAGTTTAAATGAAACTATGTCCCCACTATACACAGTTTTCTAACCCTCCCTTTTGCATCAAGTTTATCTTGACCATTTTCCCTGATTATCTAGCTGTTTTGGGGTAACTATGAGTTGTGAAGGGTACGTGTTATTTTATCCTGTGGATACAGTATTACTTATTTAACAGATAGTAACTGCTCATTTAGAAAAGATTTCACATATAGAAACTCTATGAAAAAAAATTGAAACAGGTGCCCAATGAATCACAGCCCAGCGTTGATGGATGTCAGCTGTTGGCCGTCTTTGCTCCACTTGCGGTGCACTCACTCTCCAAGTCTGGGCTTCCTCGTCAGTTCAGTTCAGCTGCTATTTAGTGAGAACCCAGGACCTGCCAGGACATGGGGACAGGACACAGAGTCAGAGTGAGGAGTACAGGGATCTTGGAGCTGGGGTCTTGAAGATGGAGTAGGAGTTCACCAAGAGGAAAGGGAGGAGATCCTGTGAGGCTGAAAGATCAGCCTGGGGAAATGCCTGCAGACGGGCTGCTATTCCTGTGCTGCAGCCCCTCAGGCAGTTCCCATGGCAGGAGACCAGGCAGGGGGTGGGAGAGAGGCAGAGGCGCCTGGGAAGAGGAGGTAGGATCAAAATCTGAATGGTGTTCAATGTCAGGCTCAGGAGCTGTGATATTTCTGATGAAGTGGGAACCTGGGGAGTGTTTGTGATGAAGGGACATGATCAGGTCATCGGGAGATGAGACTTCTGGTGGGGGTGGGGAGGGGGAGCAAATTCTAAGGAGGATGTAGGAGCACAGTGCGAGCAGTACCAGGCAGGTGCTGAAGGAGTCTGGTAGACAGAGTGATGGAGTCTGGCTGTGTCTCTCCAGCTCCATAGGCATGAACAGCTGGCTAGGATGTACACTGAGCAAACAGGTCTCTCAAAGCTGTGCTTTGACTTGCTGAGTCCTTGCCCTAATGCATCGCGAGCTAGCATTCAGATGGGAGTCAGATAAACAGTGAGGTCAGATGCTCATGCCCCCCAGACTTCTGAGGCCTCTCAGACCTGACACCAGGTGTCCAGGGGACCCTGAGACCGGCTTTGGAGTGATGCCCAGCTCTATGCCTGGCAAGAGCCCACAGTTGTGCAAAAGAGACACCTCAGGAACATCTTGCAGCTAGTCAAGGTGAAGGGGAGTAGGACAGTTCATCTGGGGGTGAATATGCAGGGCCCCCAGTATACAGATCCCAGCTGATGACTGGAGCATAAAGCTGTGCCATGAAACACTTCTGGTGACCTTGTCGCAGCTGCAGCACAGCGAGTCAGACCCGCAGAGAAGACCTCCAAGAGGAGAGCTAAGTCCTGAGTCTTCACAACGAACAAGATCAGGATCATTTCCAGGCCAGCTCCGCTGAGTCCTGGAGGGGCAAAGGGAGACGTGAGTGTGCCTCTGAATTCTTCCTGTCCTTGATCTCCTACTTGAACTATGAGATCTACGAAACGATGCCTCCATACAAAAACACCCTATTCTGGTTTTAAACTCTAGACAGAAATGGCATCACATGTACATCGCTCATATTTGCTTCTCATGATGATTTTGAGATTTGGTGTACCCATAGTTCATTTTAACAGTGTGGAGTTCTCACCATTAGTCAATATAATCCAATAGACAGATATACTTCATCAGCACATGCCCCTATTGGCTAGCATTGAAGTTGTTGCCAGTCCATTAGAATCAAAGCTCTTGGGCTGAGTCGAGGGCTGGGGATGTCTCTGGAGACTAGAATAGGAGGGACTGAACATGGGATCCTTGGAAGAGAGAGGGCTGACCCATAAGCCTTGGCTTGCACCAGCAGTGATGCCCATTGGTGGTCCAGTTAGGAGTGGAGGAGCAACCGGTCACGGTCACCTTGGCCTTCCCCATCATGGTTTGTGATACCGTTTTCAGTCCCTTAGAAGTTCAGCACCAGCAGTAGAATGGAAGCCCCACCCCCCAAACCAGAAACGTCCACCCCGAAGCGTGAGTGTGACCTTGCTTGGAAAGAGGGTCTTTGCACATGGGATTCAGTTCAGGGTCCCTACATAAGGTCGTTCTCTAGCCTATAACAAGTGTTTTTCCAAGAAGAGGAGAAGACACGGACAGAAGAGAGGAGAAGGCACAGGGAAGATCGAGGCAGAGATGGAAGTGATGGAAGCACAAGGCAAGCAACACCTGGAGCCATCCAGAGCCGGCACAGGAGGGGCAGGTGTTCCTCCTCATAGGAAACAGGGCCCTGCCCATGCGTGGCTTTCAGATCCCTGGCTGCCAGAACTATGGGAACCAATATCTGGCCTCTCAAAAATTTTGTTTCTCTTTAAATGTATATGTATTATAAATGTATATGTGGGAGTCACTTAATCTGGTGTCAATTTAAGGATGAAGAATGTAGGGGTGGAGTCTAGGCTGTCAATCTGGAGAGAGCCAATGAGACTTCTGTGTGGGCCTGGCCTTCTCCTGAGAATGCTGGGAAATCTGGTTCTTCCTCCTTGGAGCTAGAAGACACCTCTCTCTGTCTCTGGGACTCCCTGGGAGACATTGCAGAAGACAAGCCACATGGATGCAACCAGACCTCGGAAGCCAGCGAAGCCACAGAGAGACCCCTGCCAGCGCTGAGATGTTTCCAATGACACTGGATCCAAAGACTTTCCACCCACTGGCCTGTGATCTTCTGCAATTGGTGTCACTGCATGTGTTTCATGAGTCTGAAGAGGACTTTATAGATTGATATCGGAAATATGGGCTAATATCGGACTTAGGGACTTGATCTGGATTGGGCTGGAATATTTTCTCAATGTTCAATTGCTCTTGTATATAAATCTTTCTTACAGTCATATGTGTGCCCATGGATTTGTTTCTCTAGTCTACCCAGACTGACACAGTATATAACACACCATTCACCAATTCTATATTTGGACATGTTCAACTCAGCGATAACCATGACATTCATCGGGTGCCACCACCACCACTGTCCCTGGCCACGGTTTTTATCACTATACACAAAGACTCCCTGGTCACCTCAAATAATCTGGTTACCATACACTTTGCATGTTCTGGACAAATTCATCTAAGTGCCATCATACAGCAGTTGTCATTTCTGTTTAGGGCCACTGGACCGCAGGAGGTCGAGGCTCTTCTAGGGGAGAGGGTTTTGTGATCCATTGTTTCCCATGGGTTTCACCACGTTAGTGTGCCTGCTGGGTAAAGTCTTACAAAGCCCAGGACCACAAAGATTTTTCTGCTCCCGAAGTGGAGAAGGATGTGTGGATATTTAATATTTTATTCATCAGCAAAGGTGAAAAGAATTTGACTTCTCAGAAGAGTAATTTTTGGCAACTGTTCTGAAAAAGTATAACTGCATAATTAAGCTTGTGATTTTTGTGGAAAAGTAATTGCATATGCAGTAGACATTTGACTTCACCTTTATTTCTTTTAAAATAATTTTACAATTGTAAGATAACTTGGCATATATACTTCCCATATCATACGATTTGATTGCTCGATCATATTATTTGCTCTGTTTTCTAAGCGTCATTTATTAGATTTAAACAAGTTACTTACATAGTCGGGAAGGTGCTTGCTGATTGAAACCATTGGAATGCCTAGAACGGCACTGCGCGGACCAAGAGTTTCAAACAGTGGAAGGCTGCAGTCCAAGTCCACTTTGAGTCTGGACTCCATCTGAGGGTCTTTGGGACCATTCACAGCCGTGTTAACCATGCTGTCTCGCAGAGAGGGTTGAACCACAGATGACCGCTCCCGGGAAGCCCAGGAAGAGGCAGGCTTGCCCCTTGTTTCACTTTCAGGGAGAACCAGGGAACTTGCCAGGAGGGTCTTCAATGATTTTAAGATCATAGCCATATGTTACCCCAAAGCTGGGGTTCCCCTGGGTGTGACTCAGGGCCACCATGTAGCCAGGTGGTCAGAGCCCTGGCCTGAGCCTGTTTAACTTTTAAAATCTGCAGTTGTGCACTTAATAAAGGCCATTTCGTACTTCTGTAGTCCTGCTTGAGACATTGATAAACTGACTTGCCATCAGTCATGATTTTCTGACGATTTCTTGTTTGTGATGAGAACTAATTGACCCTAAGGCAACAAATTCGTTTGGAGAAATCCTTGATCTCTGGGAATTTCTACGGTCAAGTTTCCACCTCAGAAACCCACAGGGACAGTTCTACCCTGACCTATGGGGTCACTGTGAGTCGGAATTCACTTGCTGGCAATGAATTGTTGTAGAGTTTGGCTTCATGCCCTGAATGAGTTGTCTTTGTCCTATCTAAGGCTAGCAAAGAGTTTGCTAAAGAACAGCAGTTCTCAACCTGTGGGTCGCAACCCCTTTGGGGGTTGAATGACCCTTTCATAGGGGTCGCCTGATTCATCACAGTAGCAAAATGAGAGTCATGAAGTAGCAACAAAAATGATTTCATGGTTGGGGGAGGGGGTGTCACCACCACATGAGGAACTGTATGAAAGGGTTGCGGCATTAGGAAGGTTGAGAACCACTGCTATAAAATATGTTTGAATTTGGGTTTCCCTCCTCATTAACCAATTCTGACTCACACTGACCCTATGGGACAGGGTAGAAGTGACCCCTGTGGGTTTCTGAGACTAAAACTCTTTACAGGATTAGGAAAGCTCCCCCTTCTTCTGTGGTGAGGATGTTTTCAAACAGCTGACCTGGTGCTTGGCAGCCCAACACTGAGTTACTCGGTCACTAGGGCAATAGCCTACATGGGACATTGTTTTATGTACTAGGTTTGTAAATGGGATCATATACATTCCACAAGCCCTTATAACATGGTTACCTTTTCTTCTTTTTAAAAAGTAGTTCATTTATTTTCAAAAGTCCCACCAAAATGCAATTCACATCTGACGTATTTCAATAATTCATTCACATTCCTGAGAGTTGTGCCACATTCCCGCAAATCAGTTTCAGGGCTTTGCTTCTTCCATGTACTCGTTGTGAGCTTCCCATTTCCTGGCAGCCTCCCCTGTCATATTTCTTTGAATCTATTAATCCAGGCCTGGGGATTTCACATACAGAAAACATAGGAAACAAAATCGAAAAACAAATAAAACCAACAATGGAAAAAGAAAAAACAGAGAAATATGTCAATTGAAAAGAAAGCGGGGAGAAGATCCAAAGCCGTTCTGTAGACAATTGGGCATCCCTTCACAGAAGGGTCACAAGGGAAGAACGAGTCAGCCCGTACAGATGTGCTTTATCCAATTGATGTATGGATATGAGTGGATTGTGATAAGAATTGTATGAGCCCCTAATAAATTGTTAAAATTAAAAAAAAGTTTCTGAAAGAATACAAGAAAAAAAAAGAGAGAAGATGATGTGCTTTATACAATTGATGTATGTATATGTGTGGATTGTGATAAGAGTTGTATGAGCCCCTAATAAAATGTAAAAAAAAAAAGAAAATGATTAGGGCAAAGAATGTACAGATGTGCTTTACACAATTGATGTATGTATATGTATGGATTGTGATAAGAGTTGTATGAGCCCCTAATAAAATGTTTTTTAATAAAAAAAAAAAGAACGAGTCAGCCAGAGAGCAGCACATAGAACACACACATTCCTCTAGTTCTTTAATGCCCCCCCTGCCCCCAATCATGACCCCAGTTCTATCTTACAAACCTGGCTAGGCCAGAGCATGTGCACTGTTACAGATAAGAACTCTCAACACATGGAATTTAGGACAGACAACCCCTCAGGAACAGTAATGGGAGTAGCGATACTATGAGGTAGGTGAAGGTCGGGGGAGAAACAGGGAACTGAATGCAATGACCAAAGTATGCCCTCTCCCCCCGCCCCAGGGGGACGAGCAACAGAAATGTGGGTGAAGGGAGACTACAGACAGTGTAACAGACAAAAATAATAATTTATAATTTATCAAGGGTTCATGAGGGTGGAAGGGTGGGCGAGGGAGGGAAACAGAGGAGCTGATAACAAGGGCTCAAGCAGCAAGAAAATGTTTTGAAAATGATTATGGCAATATATATACAAATGTATTTGATACAATGGATGTATGGATTGTTATAAGAGCTGTAAGGGCCCCCTGCAAAATGATTTATTAAAAAGAAAAGAAAGCATAAAATATTAACAACTGGAACAAATTTGAAATGGATTGCTGTTCCCGGTTTCCGAGCTAGTCAAAACAACACTGAGTAAATCAAATGAGAAGCTTTTCTTCAAAGCCAGCGACCTGGAGTTAGCTCACACTCAGGTTTCCCAGTTTATAAAACATCAGATCACAAGCAGGGGGTACAACTGTTAGGCAGCTTAGCCTAGGGAATTGGGAAGTCCATTTACGCATGCCCAGGAGAGCCAGCATAGGAAAGCTGGATTTTCCCGCCGATGGGCTTGGATGGGTGTTACACCTGGAGCAGCCCACCTGGGCCAGGTGATTGCAATTCAGCCAATGGGATCGACCTGGGGTCGTTCACCACGCCTCCCCGGGAACCCTTGAAAAGGCAGGGACGGAAGGGAGAGGGGCTTGGCTGATCTGGTCGTCTTCGTGGGAGGAGAGAGATCCTTGCGTGACCTGGGGCAGTCTCTGCCAGGCCGCATGGTCAAAGGAATCTTATGGGTGCCCCGTAAAACCTGAAGCTTCTTTGAACTCTCATTAAATTCACTTGGATCACGAGCCCGGCTTTGGCGTGAAATCTTTCTCGCGCGGAGACAAGGACCGAAGCTGAAATCTAGCCCGGAGAGAGAGACCTTACACAATCAATCACGGACACACGCACATACTCAAAGTGGGAAGGTTTGGAGGGATTTCCAAAGTTTGCAGTCGTCAGGGTGAGATGTTCTTAGCCCCTGCTGGTTTCAAAACTGGCCACGGTGAGCAGGAGATCGGACGTAGTCAAGCATAAGCAAAAGTTACAGAAGCCAGATTCAGCCGGTTGGTTTATTAACCACCAGGTTATTTCAATTCCCCATTTTCTTTTTAGGAAATGCAACCATTGATTTAAGTGGACAACAAATTCTGGGACTCCCCCTGAACTGCCTCTTCACTGTCGTGATCTTGTCCTCTCTAATAGCCCTTCCGCAGTTGAGTTTGGTCAAGTCCAACATACAGGCCTATTATGATAAGAGCCTCTGCATTGGTGGCAACTGGTTACTATTTGTAACCTCTGAACAGCCACTCCCCAATACGTCAATACCTGGGGAGTCTGGCCTTGGTAGCACGAGGAGTGTTTTAAAATAACCACTCCTGGTCTGGTTCTTCTAGTACTGGGATTAGAGCAGGTTGTGGGAAATCCCCCTTCTCCTGCTTCCAGTCCTAATCATATTAGGGCGATGCACACGGAAGTTTTTAGCCTGAGAGGCTGAGACTGGTCCAGCTTGGTTACTTCCCATCTTCACGGTGCTGCCTTTGCTTGAGGGTGATGGATCCCACTGGTCACTCTGGCTGCTTTGAGGGCCATTGGGGTGGTCAGAATGACTGTTGCTGGACCATGCCAACTGAGAGTGAGTCCTTTGACAGTATTTATTAAGATACACGGGATCTCCTGGGGAAAAGTTGTAAATGGCGGAAATTGTGGAAGGCACAATGTGGTAACATCCTCTGGTCTGGATGGCTGGATGAGCCTGTTGGAGAGACTGCACGTATCTTCAAAGTGAATGGTTTTGGATTTCTGCCAGCTTCCAGTCCCGTACCAGGGGTCAAAGCGGTGGAGGTCTCCCAAACATTATTTCATAGGGAGTGAAAGCTTCCTAGTACAGGGTACATCTTGCTGCCAAAAGAGAGAATGGCAATGAGTCAAGCCACCCCCCAACCCCCAGTCTCTAGAATAAGCTTTGTGAAGGTGGTCTTTAAAGTCCTATTTATTCTTTCAACCTGATCAGAGCTCTGAGGTCTATAAACACAATGCAGTTTCCATTTTATTTCTAGAGCTTGGGTCACCACTGTCTGGCACATTTGAGCCACAAAGCGAGGGCCATTATCTGATCCAATAGCTAGGGATAATTTCATGCAACAACCTTTTAGCAACCACCAGGGCAGTCTCTCTATGGGTACCAAATGCCTCTGTCCATCCTGAAACGGTGTCTAATCTACAAAACCCAATAGACACGTATTCCCCTGAGCTGGAGGACCGGTTTTAGTGAAACCAACCTCCCGCCTTTCTCTCAGAGTCAATCCCCTTTTCCTGAAACCCAGGCAAGTTTTTCCTTTCTTGCCATTCAGACGCTTGGCACCAGGAGGCAACATCTAGTGGCAGGTGGATTAGATGAGTGATGGCAAACTGAGGCGATACAAGAGCCTTCATCATCGTCTCTCCCAGATGTGGAACTGAATAGAGGTTCTGTACGAGAGTCTGCCCGAGAGCACGGGCTACTGACAGTGTCAACCATCTGGCTCTTCCTCTTCGGTATAGGCTGGACAGTCTGGTAGTTGAAGGGTAGGAAAGGTCATTGCTAGAAGGATGGGACACTGCTGGAACTGGCCCTAGGGCCACCTCTCTGGCTGTTTGGTTGGCTAGCCTGCTTCCAGTGGCACTGGCGTTTTCTTTTCCATTGGATGCCCAGAGCCAATCATAAAGGCTGTTTTTTTTTTTTTTAGGGAGCCAAAAGCTTCAATCTGCTGCAGTATTTCTTGGCTGTTCTTTATATAGTCTTTTCTCCTGATGTTAAGAACCTCTTTCTTAAAGCCTAGCACAGTATAAACCTGGTGGGTCAAGAGAAAGTAAACCGAGGAGAGTAGAGGGGTTCGTGACTGTGGGATGAATAGTCTCCACATGTCTGTGTCCTGTCAGGGGAGTGAGCCCCTAACAAATCACCACGGGGCTGGTAGGCGCAAATGTACAGCGATAATGAGTAAAGATTATAGTGTCGTCATAGAGAGTGAGGTAGAAGAGAAATTGAAATAATGGACTAATGCACATTTCATGGTAGCAGGCTCACCTCAGCCCCGCTTGGTGGTCCACGTCAGGATGTGGAAGGTGGGAATTGCAAGAGAGAGAGGGATTTATGGCTAACCAAGGCTTATATATCTTTGAGACATCCATGCCCCCTAATTATAGGTAAAGACTTACATCACAGGAAGGGGATAAGCTAGGATGTACACATAATAGGAAGGGGAAGGACTAGGGGTGCACATGTGACAAGAGTGTACTTTAGATTCATGATGGCGGCCTAACCTTGGTCACCCTTGAGTGGGTTTGACCTCCCATGGCTCTCCTTCAGGGAAACAATCTACTACTGTCCTTATCAGAAGGGAGTGGGCCTTACTTAGGGTGGGACAGACTATACCAGGGGTCCTCAAACTTTTTAAATAGGAGGCCAGTTTACTGTCCCTCAGGCAAAAAAAAACAACAAAACTATGAACAAATTCCTGTGCACACTGCACTTATCTTATTTTGAGGTTAAAAACCGAAAGGGGCAAAATCACCCTGAGGGCTGGATAAATGTCCTTGGCGGGCACATGTGGCCTGAGGGCCATAGTTTGTAGTTTGAGGACGCCTGGACTATACAGTCTGATTGCTCTACATGACTGATAACCCGCTCTGACCTACCTTCACTGACCTCCAAGTGTATAGTCATTTACCATGTGTAGCAAGCAGCTAAGTTTGGCATATATTTGGGGGAGACAACTTGGGAGAAATCATTCTGTTTCCCACAGTGGACCGCTCTTAAATCTTGGACAGGTCTCTAGTTGTTGGTTCCTGGCTTCAGGATTGGCAATAGTGGAGCGTTCCAACCAACTTGCATGGCATGAGATGTTTGCTTCCAATAGTCATTGAATATGGGTTGCGATCCCCTGCCGAGCACATTGGCTCATGGGATATTGTTTTGCCCAATCAGAAGTTGCTGTTGCAAGTAAGTTCACTACCACTGGGTGTCTGTGCCTTGCCAAACCGGGAGAATTCAGTTCAACCTAAACTCCTGGATATTCTGTTGTTAAGGTGTTTAATAATGGGCTCCTTGTGTGTTGGGGGAAGGGGTTGGGTGGGTGAATCACAAAGCACATGCTCACCAGCCAGAAGGACAGTTATTGTGAAGTGGAGGGTGCTTCCCTCCCCACCTTATTCGCTCTTTCATTGTCCTACAGGATGGAAAGAAATGGTGACTCCCAATTTGTGCAACAAATGCCTTCCCACAAGGATAAGGGTAAGCTGTCATTACGAAAAAGAAACAAGTAACTTGCATATGAACAAATCTCAAGTTTTCCATGGTAATGGAGCACTCCTAGATTCTTCCAGTAGCTTCTTGATTTAGATCGAGTCATTAGATCTAGTCACGGGTGCCAGTGGTTTGGTTAAAACTGCCTTTCAGCTCCTGTGTCTACTAAAATGGTGCCCTGTTGGTGCCCTATGTGGACACACACCAGAGGCTCATGGGACCAAAGGTAAAGGAGCCCTGGCCCCGTCAAACATTTTCTTCTAACGACAAAATGATCCTTACTTTTCTTTCTCTTCCCTTCCCTTCCTTATTTCACGGAGGCAGGGACGGGGTGGGGCCACTCTTATTTCCAATGTCCTTTGCTGTGCACCAGGCACACTAATCCCTACTTAATGGGCACCTTCTATTCTTCCCTTCCTGGGAGAAAATGTAAAGACATTGGCGCTTCTCTCACAAATCAATCAGGTTGTGGAGGGGCTCATATTCTATCGTAGTCGGCCTTGTTTTCCATCACGTGGCTCCTGTGGGCAAACATGTCCAACTGCAGCACCTGAAAGACCTCACTGAGCTTATTAGTGAGATGCTGGGCAGACAGAAGCCTAGGGGGAAGGAGCAGGTGGGAACCAGACCCATGGTATGCCGGTGTCCTGAGAACTCACAGTGGGCAGTGCTCAGGAGACAGACAGGTCTGTGGGTGCTCTCACTCGAGCAGCCCCATGGGAGACCTCAACTCTGGTGAGTGAGACCCCCAACCTTCTTACTAGGCATAGCTGGCTGCTCTGGATAAAGCCTGTTGTGCTCACCCCACTGCGACCCAACAGGCTCCTGCCAGCATCCTGCATCTCTCTGGGTCAGGATTCAAGGGGGGTGAGTTGCCTGTGAGTGTGATTTGCAGCAGTGCCCTGTGTGTCAGCAGGAGAGTCCCAGGCCTGCCTTCTTAGATGCCTCTGGACAGACTCCAGCCTCTCACCTTGCTCCTAGTCGTCCCCTCCTTCACCCTCTCTGTCCTAGTCGTGTTGTGCTGCCCCAACAGAAACACCACAGTGGATGGCAAAACATGCAACTTGTCTGTCTCAGGGCTTAGGAAGTAGTCGTCCAGGTCCTGGGAAGGAGCTCCAAGGAGGCCTGGTGGTGTCCTTAGTGGTTATGTGTTGGGCTGTGAACTGCAAGGTTGCCATTTGAAACAACCAGCTGCTGTGCAGGAGAAAGGCGGGGCTTTCAACCCCAGTGAAGAGTTACAGTCCGGGAAACGCACAGGGGCAGCTCCACCCTGCCCTGCTGAGTCCCACTGATCCAGGTGAAAGGGGAGGAGCAACCTCCTGTCACATAAAAAGTCTCAACAAGGGGAAGAAGATGCCAGCTACTGGGTTCCTCATTGCACACTTTCGGCCTAATTTCTAGGCAGCCCTTGGTGACCCAGGTTGTGCACTATAGACTCCTGGGACTTTAGGGTCTGTCTTTTCAAGGTACACACCATCCTTCTGGGTCAAACAAGAAGGATTCCATAGGAACCCCCTCAAAGTGAACTGGGCCTGACTTCCAACTCACCTGTAGCCCTTGGGCTCAGACTGAAACTGCCTAGTGTGAGAAACCTGATGTCCTTCTCCCGGGAGTGGTCCCTCCCGACGACATGTCCAAAATATGTGAGATGAAGTTTTGCCATCCACGTCTCTGAGGAGCACTCTGGCAATGCTACGTTGAAGACAGATTTGTTTGTCCTGTAGCAGCCCGTGGTCCTTTCAATATTCTTCTCTGGCACCACATTCAAATGCATCGATCCTTCTTTCATGCTCTCCATTCAATGTCCAACATTCACGCGCATAGGAGCGATGGAAAACACGATGGCTTCACGAGGATCAGCTTAGTCCTCAGAGTAACACCCTTGCTTGTCCATATTCTATAGAAAGCTTGGGCAGGAGATGTACTCAGTGTAACACGCCTTCAGACTCTTGACTGCTGGGTCCATGAGCATTGAATGTGGATTGAAGCAAGACAAAACCCTTAACAGCTTCAGTCTTCTCTCCATTCCTCATAATGTTCCCTCTTGGTCCAGTCATAAGGATTTGGGTCTTCCTTACATTGAGTTGTAATCCCTACCAAGGCAAACCATTTCATCTTCATCAGCAAGGCTTCAAGTCCTCTTCACGCTCTGCAAGCAAGCTTGTGTCATCCTCACATTGCAGGTTGTTAATAAGGCTTCCTCCAACCCTGATGCCACACTCTTCATCACATAAGGCAGCTTCTCGAATAATTTGCTCAGCATAAAGATGAATAACTACAGTGGGAAGATACATCCCTGACACACACCTTCCCTGATATGAAACCATGCATGACTGTCTTGTTCTGTCCAAAGACGGCCTCTTCATCCATGTACAATGTGCTCAGGAGAGCAATGAAACATTTGGGAATGCCCATTCTTATAAAGGTTGTTCATAATTTGTTATCATCCACAAAATTGAATGCTTTTGCATGGTTAGGAAAACACAAGTAAACATCTTTCTGGTAATCTCTGCTTAGAGCCCAGTTCCTTCTGACATCAGCAATGATATCCCTTGTTGCACATCATCTTCTGAATCCAGCATGAACCTCTGGCTGCTCCCTGTCAATGTACTGCTACCACCGTTGTTGGATGATCTTCAACAAATTTTGACTTACCTGTGATGTCCCTATTGTTGCTCTGTAAGTAGAGTGCTGTGATGGGTCCCATTTATTTGGACTGGACACAAAAATGTATGTCTTACAGCCAGCATGCCTTGTCGCTCTCTTCCAAACTTCCTGGCATAGACTAGGGTGCCTCCAATGCTTCCTCAGTTGTTGAAGCTTTCCATTGCTTTCCCATCGTTCCTGGAGCCTTGTTATTGGCGCATGCAAGTTATCGGCAACAACAGCGCAGCTTGAACTTCTGCCTTCAGCACCATTGGTTCTTGCTCATATGCTGCCTCTCGTGTTGAAGCGATGCTTTAGGTACCTTGAGAGTTTTTGTGTCGACATGGCACCTGTAAGAAGATATGGGTGTTGTTTCGCATCTTGATGACCTGCTCTGGGGGTCCGACCAAGAGAAATAGGCTCTCTGGAGGCCAGCCCATCTCTCTCTGAGTTCACCATCATGCCAGAGGGGCACTGTGGGACCTGAGAGAGACCTTTGATGTTTCCACCGCAATTGCATGTACACCCTGCACCCACCGGCCTGGGATCAGCCTCCTGCATCCTTGCATGAGCATGTGTGCATCTGAAGAGGGACTGACAGATTAGTATTTGACATATGGACTTGATCCGGACTGTGCTGGGGTGTCTTACTGATGCATACTGACTTCTGGATGTAAAGCTCCTTGTACACATGTAAGAGTGTCACTGAATTTGCTTCTCTAGTTACCGGCCAAACCCAGGCACAAAGACTATGTATTCTGTCCACCTTTTTCCTTGTCCCTGCATCTTTGGATATTTTGCCCACAGAGACTTTCAACATCATAACTCAAGGCTTGCATTCTTTTCTTGATTCCTTTCAGTTTAAGGTGTGCTGTGAGTGCTCCTCCTGTTTGGTTTTCAAACATTAGGCCTTTGCACATCTCGTTATACTATTTCACCTTGTGTTCCTCGGCGACCCCACTGAAGGTTTCCTTACCAGTTCTTCCATTCGCTTTAGCTACTGTCCAATGAAGGCTAAGTTTCTGAGTCTTTTCTGACAACCTGGAGTATTTGAATGCCTTGCACATCAGAAATGAGGGCTGCAGCCTCCGGTATGGTTCGCAACTCACTGCTAACCGACCAGAAACAAACCCAAAGCCATTGAGTTGATTCTAACTCATGGTGACCCTATAGGACAGGGGAGAACTGCCGTGAATGTGGCTGAGATGGTCACTCTTCACAAGAGTCCTACAGAGCAAGTTCCTCATCGCTGCAAGAGTGGAGAGCATCGTGAAAAACAAAGACAGGTGTGAAGTTGTCAAGGATTTCATCTTCCTTGGAAACACAGTCAGTGCTCAGGGGAGCAGGATCCCAGAGATCAAATGACCCTGCACTGGGCAAATCTGCTGCAGGAGGGCTCTTCGTGGGGAAGAGCAAGGATGCCACTAGAGGGCTGAGGTCCCCAGGACTCAGCTCCTGGTTGTCTCAGTGTGTTCCTGTGCATGTGACAGGTCGACATTGATGGAGGAAGGCCAAGGGAGAATCCATGCAAAGGCACGGTGGTGCTTGTGAAGCCTGTGGGCAGTAGCCCAGGACAGCTGCTCTGCAGGAGGAAGATGAGGCTGTCTGCATCTCTTAGGAGACTGAACTACAAGTCCTTATGCAAACACGCATCATCTTAATGCCTCTCCTTTAGTCAGAGTAAGTTAACTGATTATGGGATGAAAGTACACCACCCCTAAATATGCCCTACTCCACAACCATGACAGATACAGACTAAACACAAGCAAGAACTGCTTATTGATCCTCATCTTGCTACATCACTGCGAACATTTGGAAGGAAACTTGTAAAGCTATGGACACTCACTGGGTGCCCCTGCTCCATTCTCTTCCTTAAAGAGCACGTTCATTAAAACACGGCAGACAAAAGGCTCCACTGATCCTCAGTGGAAGAGAGCTAGCTAATGTACTGAGTAATTCATGCATGTGAACTCACTGGATGCGATTAGAAGGCGTCCTAGCCAATTGAATGGTTCAGTATCTGAGACAACCACCATGATGCATTCCCCGTGTGTTCCCAAGACAGCGGCACAAGCACATAGTACAGCAACGTGGTTGGCATTTCCTCTGTCTGTGCTCTGCTGCCATTCGTGGGAACCCAGGAGCATGCACATGCCTTGAGCTGAATGCTGCTACTTTTTTCACTTGGTTTGTCATTGGCATTGGTTTGTTTGTTTGTTTGTTGAGTGTGCGGGTCATTGATTGCAGGGGAGAAACTGCTCAGAGCAGCAGTCATGGTGGAGAGTCAACAGGTCAGGCAGGCATCAGGCTGAGGGCCTCAGCTTGGTCTTCAGGTTCCCCAGCGTCTGGATGGGATGGGGTGACAAGTGTCCCTCTCTGTGGAGGAGTCGGGCTCCCGAGACACTGGGGCAGGGCCTGATGAGGCAGACCAGCAGGGCTCACCCTACGGGTCACATCTCTGTCTTCTGGGTCGTGTCCAGGACGAACTGGTTGTTCCCGGGCAAGGCCTGGAGGATCTCCACGCCTTTCTGCTCAGTCTCCATGGGGACCTTCTTGTTCTTGGGCAGCCACGGGCAGACCGTGTTCTCCTGGGGGTGTTGCTGTTCTCATTGCAGAGGACGAGTACGTTTCAGGTCAGTGTCCTTCACAAACATCTTGTTCTGATACAGGCAGCTGATTTGCAACTCAGCGGGGTTCTGGGTTTTCTGGGCAGGGACCTTCCACATCCACTTGTGTTTCTCCCTCTTGGTAAGGATGAGATCCAGGGGCACCTTGGGGGTGGGCTGCACCTCATTGATGAGCACTCTCAGGGGGCGTCTGCTTCCCCAGGAAGGCCTGGTTGTTGGTGGCCATCATCACGGTCTCCCAAGTCCCTGCCAGCTCCTGCAGCTCCAGGGCATTTTCAGTGAGGGAAGTAAAGATGTTCTGGGCACTGCTGATGAGGGCCAGGCTTAGGGCGATCAGGAGGCGCTTCCTGGTGTAGGCAGAGGTGCACTTGAGCTGCAGAGCAGGTGAAGGCTGAGGTAGTGCTCCCCGCACCCAACAATTTTATTGATGTGGAACTTATGTATCACGTAATTGAGGAGTTCAATAATCTCAAGGGGAATTGTACAATCACCACCACATGTGTCCCACGCCATTCCTTACCCCCATTGCCGAATCTCCTTTAAATGCATTCTAGTGCAGCCAAGACCAGTCCTAGTAATCCCTACCCGCTCTGCTTCTTTCTTCACTCCCCAAGACCCCTTTCCCTTCTTATCACCCCTACCTCCCCCCTGCATTCCCTGTAACACTTTGTACCCATTATTATCATTAGATACCCCCGCCTCATCTGTTTCACAGAGGGGGAAATCCCACAGAAAACAATGAAAAACAACTGCTGTTTCGTGTTCAAGGAGTTTGGTGCCTCCAGGCTTAGGTGGGAATTTCTTACCCACCAGCAGCTCCTGAGGGGAAAACACCTGAGATCTCCCTGGAAAACTCCAGCCTGCAGGGGCATCTCTGCCCTGTTACCTTGAGTGCTCTGAGTTGGAATTAAATTGAAGTCACACAATATCAATGATCTGTTTCTTTTCTTTTGAAGTTACATGTGTAACCAAAATGCTCTTTGGAATATGTATCTTTACCGTAAAGACTATTCTATGTTTATGATAAAGATGGGTGTAGAGGGGACACCAGACAAATCGCATATTGTGGCGTTACTGGGACAGTGGAGGTGATGGAGAAGGCATTTCATCCCCTTCGCTCCCTGACAGATGGTGGAAAGAAGGGGAACCGACACAAGAAGAAGCTGAGTCTCCATTTTGAATCGTTGACTAATCTGACTTTTACAGCAATGTTATCCTGAGCATTGTCCGGTGCCTCTAGATACTCCTTGATATGGGGAGGTTTAAAGGCTTTGCGCCGTCTCACCTGTGAACACAGAACAGCTTATTCAACAGACAGGAACGGGCCCTTCTGGCTGCTTTTCCCATCTTTACATGATAAAAGTGGAGGGAGAGCTCCCTCATGGAGAAACACCCCCCAAACAAAGTAAACAATGATATGAACGCATACCTAGTTGCTGGAGCAAAGTAAACTTTTGTAATGAGGGCATAACGCAGGGGAAAGTGGTCACTGATTAATGAAGGGATAATATGATAAAATATTAATGACAAGACACATTATTTCCAATCTCACGGTCACACTCAATGAATCTAAGAGTGGCACCAGGAGGGCAGGTTCTCAGACTATAAATTGTGCAACTCGTAGGGTTCTGGGGTGGTTTACCTCAGTTCTTGCTTCTCAGTGCTGAAAGAATTCATTCCGCAGAAGCACTTTCATAAATCCAAATACTTTTATGAACGAACATAGTTCATTGTATTGTGTTGTGCAATATGGATTCATGGGGTTATGCAAGGTAAAGAAACCTACATTGTAAATATAAACAATTTTCCATGCATTTATGAATAAATAAATAGGTTTTGCAAATAAATAACTAAAGAATAAGCCTTTACAGTTGGAGTCCTGTGACAATTAAGAAGGGAATTATGAGAATTAGAGAACCCAGTTCAAGGAGTACCTCTGTGTGCTGGGGACTACTGAGAGGGCTGTGACCGCGGGAAGCAGGGAGGGAAGGGGAGAGTTGTAGAGCTAAGTCATGGTTATTGCCTCAGGTCCTGTAAGGTTTCTCCAGTGGTAACACCTCTGTTCTTGGCTTTGAACGCTGAAAGAAGTCATGCTGAAGCCTGTATTGTAATCCAAGTGGGTTTTTATGAAGGACAGGACAAGTTTCAGGTTTTACATTCCCCAAGAGGTACACATGAGGCACCAGCAATCTCGTGGAAAAGAGTACCCACACACGCGGAACTTGTTTGTTAGTGGAGGGCAGATCCTGGGGGCCCAGAAGTCCAAGAACCCAAGAGGCTAAGAGGATGTGGGCCCAGAGGCTGTGGGCACTAAGTATTCCCCAGTATGGGCTCATGTCGGCCCACAGAGGGGACAGACACTCTCACCCTCCCCTGCCACTAGGCTCAGGTAAGGGAGAGAGGCCTTCCACAGCCAGGCTATTTCAAGCCTCTGTCTTGGAGTATTGGTTGATGGTATTGGTTGACCACATTGCCTGGTTTGAGTCCCCCTGGGTCATGTCATGAGCCTGGGCCTAGTTTGGACCGCCCAGGTCTTCCTCCCACCTGGCTCAGGGGCTTGAGTTAGAGCATGCTCAGGGTGGGGGTTTCATAGGTGTCATTGCCTGATTTCTTCACAACCTCCTCTACAGGACCCTTTGCAGGGCTGGGAGGGTCAAACCCCTGTCCCTAAAACTATCTTTCTCTCACTTTTCCCCACTGAAGGAGTATGGACCCAAATCTTTGGTGTCGTGGGCAATGACATCTTGGTTGCTTCCTGCTAACCAAGGAACACGACTTGGCCTTCTTTACTGAGGTGGGATGGGTGTTGCCCACTTAGAGGCCCGCAGTGGATGATGTTGGGGGATCCTGAGGTTGTCAATCTTGGCTTAGCGTTATTGGTAACCTGACGACTTGTGGAAGAAACAAACAGGCGGCCAGTTGCGGGGAGGCTTGGGCAAAGCGGTGAGAGAGCAGTGCCCTTGGAGGTGGGGGTGAGTGTCCCTGGAAGTTTAGAAACGAAACCTGAGGAGGGACCGGCATGGGGGCCAGTTTACCTTACACACAACACAGGGATTGTGTGAAAAGCATTTACTAGCTTGAAGAGGGCTGTGCGTCAGAGGTAGGGTGTTCTGCGGAGCACAGCCATATATGTCTGGGGGTGGCAGTGAACTGGCATCTTAAGAATGTCCAAGAGTTCACAGGAGTCCTTGTCTGTTTGCTCCCCTGCTGAGGACTCCAGTTGGGAAGCATTTTACAGTGTTGCTCAAGCACTCTGACCTGGAACTGTGGGATGTCATGAGCCTGGGCCCAGTGTGGCCCACCCAGGTGTGCTTCCCACCTGGCACAGGGGCTTGAGTGCACGCATGCTCAGTTTAGCGTCTTCATTGCCTGCTTTCTTCCCAACCACCTCTGTGGGGGCCTTTGCAGGCATGGGAGGGACAATTCCCTGTCCCTGACTCTAGTTACCTGAGTGTTCCTTCCTGCCCAACTCCTCCTGGTTGCAAGGTGCCTCAGAACCAGTCCTGGGAGGAGCTCAGCCACGCTCAATCTAGGTCCTTTTACCTCGCTGGGTGATGGTGTCACGTGTGTTTGTTAGACACAGGCATCCTGATGGGAGTCTGCTTACAGATGACCTAGTTTGTCTGGTGTACTGAGCAAACCAAGCTCAAGACACAAACAACATTGAGATATTCCACTGTCACCTACTGAAACTTATGGTCACAAAGGAATGCTACATGTTGCCATGGAAACACAGGCACTGGTTTAAAAGGAAGGTCCCTGACATAGGAAGTAAATATCTTGAATTTGAGCAAGGTTTGGAATTGAACTGGATTCATCTAAGGGAGTGAGCTGTTCATTCTCTGAACGTTTTTTCACTTTGTTTTGAATGTTTTCTTTAGAGACCTAGAGTGCGTTTATTTATTTTTGAAAAGTGAGCAAGAGAAGCATCTACGTTTCATACATGCTTTTATGTGGGACAAAATGAATAATTTTTTCTCTAGTAATTTGTGTCAATAAACTTGAAAGGCAACTATCAGGAGATGCCATTTCTTTCTTACATTTTATGTATCTTTAAAAGAAAATTAAATATAAACATACCGTTGGATTGATATTTCTTTGAGATCATAAATGTTGTGCTGTGATGATCAATACATATAAAGTATGGTCACGGGAATCAACTATGCCCATTAGTGTGTCTAGTGATGTAGTGTAGTATAAACTCAATTTACCTCAAATAAATTAGAAACACAAGCATGCTTCCCCTTTCCATACATTCCATATTTAAGCTCCTTTTTGATGTACGGGAACTGCAAAGTCACTGGTTCTTAAGCTATGGCATGCGCTGAGTCTGGTTTTCAGTGACCCAAAACTGCGTCCGTTACTGTGAATGGACAAGCTGAATGATGATCTTCAATGGACAGAGATGACCATTACACGGAAATATTTACTACATCTACTCCACCTATAGTTTCTCAGGAGACGACGGATTATTGTGATAACTCTCTGTGTATCTGAGTGACAGCCCCTGCCCATATTTCCTCTTGGTAACCTGCATCTTACCACTTCCATGTCATTCCCATTGATTGATTCCTTAAGAGGGAAGTGAAGAGATGATATTGAAATATATTTTGTCAGACATTTGACCTCTCGAGTAACAATTTAGTACGAAAGATCCATTGTTGATATACATTTGGGTATGTTCCAAGGAGGTCATCAAATATAATATTACAGAAATATTTTTAAAAGAACACAAGTTTCTAATATTTTCCCATTGTTCTTTCACATTTGGAAAGCTTGAATTTATAGAAAAAAAGCTATTTAAAGGCAATGGAAAATAGACAAAAGCATGCTAATCTTAATGTGTCTACACCAGTCACATATTCAAATTAAGCAAAAGCAATAATAATGTACCAAAGATGTCAATGTATAGGCAGGAGGAAGTTCAGTCATGAGATGAGTTGTGAGGATAAAGGAAGGTGTGGACAGACCAAGTGCCCGAGTGAATTTTATAAAGGGTTAATAGTATTGAGGAAAGCTTCATGTGACAGGGACATTACACCTTCTATGCACTCCTTGAATGAAAACAGGAGCCTATACAAGTGTCAGGTAGGGAGCCTGACGATTCCTCTATGTTTCCTGAGTCAACCTTATGGGGAAGAAAGCTGTAGCCGTGTGCTGGTCAAGATCCCTACATGGCCCATTGATCAACGTCAAGGGCAAGTCCAGGGCCCCTGCAAAGAAGAAGCAGGGAGTCGGGAGTCCTTCCTTCCTGGGGCGCTGTTTCATAAATGTCCTTTCTGGGTTGGTGAAGGCTTCCTGTTTCAAGCTTTTCACCCTGAATGGCCTGAAGGTTTACAGAGCAGATCATCTGTGTTACATTCCACAAGACAGGTCATTGTAGGAAACATGATGACAAGTGGAGAGAAGAGTGAAGTTGGCAAAGACCGTGTCCTGCTGGGAGCCACAACCAATGCTCATGGAGGCCGCAGAGATCAAGGGACACATCCTCGCCGCTGTCCACTCGATGCCGACTCATAGCAACCCTATAGGACAGCGGTCACTGTGAGCTTCTGAGACTGTAAGTGATTAGGACAAAGGGACGTCCAGTCTTCTCACTCAGAGCCGCTGGTGGGTTTCAAACCGCTGACTTTTTGGATTGCAGTCCAATTTATAAGCACTCCGCCACCAGAGCACTGGGTCAGCCTGTGAACAGTTTTGCCCTTAGACGTAGTGCATTAGAAAAGTCCGTTATCCTCACCTCTGAGCCAGCCCAAGGAGGGGTAGTCTCCCTTTGAGAAGTACCTGGGTGGGACTTTGAGGGACACTGGGGTCCTGGGGTGGCTCAGGCATGAGGCATGCCCTCGATGCTTTGGTTGGAAGTCTCTGGGCCAGTCCTGTAAGCTCTTCTGCCCAGCACCATGTGTGTGTCCCAATCCCATGACTATGAGGCAGACTAGCAAGAGAATCTCCATTTCTGTTAGCTGCTAGTTGACCGGCCCACTACCCCTCCCCTTATCAGAAAGTTCGTGCTACTGATTAGGTTTAGAATGTGTGCCCATGTTCCCAGATTCGGGACATTATAATTACTTTCGATTAGTCTTCAATATATCGTTCCTTTTTATTCTTTTTCCTTTTCTTAAAATCATTTTATTTTAATTAATTTTCAATATTGTTTCCTTTGATGTAATGTGAATGGTGTAGTTAAGCTCTTCTGCTAACCACGATATTACAAACAGTTTTAGAATTGTTTCTTTTTCATCAGAGGTGTAGCTTGCGATGCTCACTTGCTCCTTTTGAAGTTACAATTCACCCATTAATGTTGCTTTCTGCTTCTGGTCACACTTGCTTGAGTCCTAGACAGGTGAGACGTGGGTTTTGGGTCTTTGAGAATGGACTGAGAAGTCCACTCAGGGCTGCTCTGCGGGTTTGGCTTGTGGTGGGGTTCGGATGTGACCCTAACTCTCCTCAGCACCCTCTTGGCAGGACTCCAGTGGAGAAGTCTGCTCCCTTGTCAAGGGGCTGCGTGTATTTAGATACCGCTAATTAACCACTCTGCTAAATCTGGGCATCTCGTTAGCCATGGCCATCTGTCTGTTTCTGTAAATTGTCTGTCTGTCTTTTTGTGTTGTCTGTCTGGTTGTCTGTGTTTTTGTGTATGTGCATCTTCATGTGTCCCCAGCTCTCTGTCATTTGCTCCTTGTCTTCCTCTTCTCCCTGCCGGGGACTGGGCTGCTGGCGAGTAGTCTCACTGTCAGACCTGACTCACGGGACGTCTGGACCAAAAGGATTCTTTGGCCATTCTTGTCTCTCTGTGTGCTGTTAGCATGTTTACATTGTTTGCTAAACGTTAATCAGGAACATTTAGTCAGGAAGAAAAAACTGAGCTCCGTTTTCAAATTTTATTTGCTACATGTTATATAGAAAAATGGTAATGTAAACTAACTTTAATTCTGACAAGGTAATTGGAAAATGTATTCAGACGTACTCTAAGAATATAAGAATGATCTCACCCGAAAAAAAAAAAACAGGTTAATCAGGATAAGGCAGTTTTGTTTTTACACATGTAAAATATTTGCGTGGTATTTTTAAAAAGAACATTGAGTGGTTTTACCCACAAAGCTGAGATTTGGAAGGACTGTGTGAATAAATCATTAATCTAACCTGCCTGGGAACTTACACGGTATTAATCCTGGGGAGGCAGATTTCTTTGTGTTTGTGATTTTGTGTGTGTGTGTGTGATTTTGTTTTTATTGTGAAAATGGCTAACAATTTTAAACAGCTTATACAGAAAAAGTTTGGTTTGGTTTTCTATTCTCCTGGTTTAATTTTCCATACTTTGTTTTTTCATGTTGCCTCCGAAAATCTTTTGCCTTTTAAATGTTTCGCTGTATCTGTTTGCAGCGTTGTTTCAAATAGATGACACATGGAGCTCTGTCTTTTTTTATGCTGTGTCTTTGTTGCAGGACCCTGAGTAGTCTCACCCAGAGGTTTGGGAACCAAAATGTGTTCTTAAATCGGTAATTTATCTTTGCCTGCAAGAAGCACTATGTACGTTCAATTTCAAAAGGGAATTTTCTTTACCTATTTCTTCTTCTTTTTCTGTTTTTGGCTGTTTGTATTTTCTTTTTTCCTTTGGAAGGAAATTCGTGATTCTTAACTCAGAAAGATTATGTAGGTGTTTGTTTGCATCCAATGACAGGTCTAACCTGCAAGTCAGGGAGCACCTGAATGGTGTCCTAATGGTCTGCAGGTACTGAGAGGGTTAAAAAATCAGCTCAAGTATCCACCCTGTGAATTGTTGGTCTCCTTCTTCCCCTTGGAATGCATCTCATTCAACTGTGGTTATTTCACAGGGTACCTTTGGGGTCACACTTTAGGCTTCTCCGTGTCTGACTTTCTGTACAGGAGCAGCCTGCCCCTGCCAAAGGCTCTCTCCAAGTCAGCAGCTCAGGGTGTTCTCTGTAACACACCTGGTTCCACCTTTACTGCAGGATCGTTTTATAAAATAAAATATTCTCTCTGCTGGCTCCAAGCCCAGCCCATCTACTGAAGCTTCTTGGGCAAAGCCCTCCTGCCTTGTCTCCCTCTGTCTGCTGTGGTCTCTGTCCCTGAAGTCCTGCAGATAGGAGCTTCTACCCACCACCTCCACCCCCATCCGTGGAGAGCAAAGAGGGGTCCCAGATGCTGACTGCCTGCTCTCACCTGTAGCGAGCAGAAAGGGTCAGCAGACGCTGGCTCCCTGCTCTGCAGAACTTTGGTCAAATCCCAGCTTTTTCTTTTTTGTTGTTTTTCTTAAACTCATAGGCCCACTTGAAAACACTGCCAGCAAATAATGGTTGTATGTTTCACGTCCAAGGAGCTGTGTTGGGTTTCAGCAGGGAGGGGTCGTGAACGGAAATTGAAATGAAAATAAATAAATAACGTTTCTTATCCCCCCCCCCCGAATTAATAGAAATTGTTAAAGGAGTTTATTTTCCCTGGGGAAACTAGCGACAGGGCTGTCGTGTGAACTATAGTGGAGGCCTTAAAAGAAGCAGGTGAGACCCCTCAGAAGTCTATGAACCCCAAGACAATTGGGTTCAGATTCTGAACAGGCCACCCTTAGGAAGGAACCAATGGGCATGGAGTAATAAGGAGAAAACCAGCGAAGAATCATCATCGTCAGATATTAAAACCTTTGCTCAATCAAGGGCAACGTTGTGTCCGTCTTTCAACACACAATGGAAAGCATGTGGGACTTTCTCTTTGGTGTGTCTACCTTAAGCGGGTTTTCTCCAGAGGTTCCTGCAGGACCGTCTCAGTCAGAGGCCTAAGATTTCTCCTCAGGCTCCTGAATGTCTGCTTCTAGCTGTGCTGCCACTGCTTGTTAATCCATCTAACCTGAGAGCACCTCCCTCTTGTGAGGCCTACATTCCTTACCCACTGGTACCACAAATGGCAAATAGCATTTGCCAGGGCCTGTGGTTTTCACCAATGACACTCAATGAACCCCAGGACCATGGAAGATGGGGGTGAAATCGCGTTCTCAACAAGAAGGGACGTGCCTTGAACTTTACTTGGGTTACAAGTCTTAACCATTCTGTGTGATAACTGCAAAAGGTTGTCTTAAATGTCGTGGTTATCTGTTAATGTCTTGGTTATCCGATAATCAGACTAATTATTGATTATTCTCCTTAGCAGGATAAAGGTCCTCACAAGAATGGTCTTCTGATCTCCTGCACATCATTATCTCTTGATCATTTGTTAATTATCCCCTGATATTCTCTGATGGGAGAATTGTTAAAGGAAACGTAGTGTTTCCTCATGTACATCCAGTAGGCCATTATTTTTATTCTCCACATTGACATGAAAAATGTAAGAACCTCATGATAATATCGATAGATGCAGAAAAAGCATTGGGCAACAACAAACACCAATTCCTGTTTAAGACACTGAAGAAGACAGGAATGGGAGGAAAATATTTCACTACAATGCAAGCTACATATGAAAAACGAATGGCCAACGTGCTGGTCAGTGGAGAAAAGATGAAAACAATCCCTCTGAAAAAGAGGACCAGACAAGGATGCCCCTTGTTCCGCTCCGATTTAACATCATACTCGCTAACAACATAAGGCAGAGTAAAGACATCAAAGGTATTCGTCTGGGGAAGGAAGAGCTGAAACTCTCATTATTCACAGACGACAGGATTGTACATATGGAAAAGGACAGAGGAATGTGGTGCAGTGGTAGGATAAGAAGATCAACACACAGAAGTCTATTGGACTGCTTTAGCCATTGCACAGACCCAGTGAAGAAGGGATCATAAAGTTAGTACCCTTCGCAAGAGCCAAGCACAAATATCTAGGGATAAACCTGACTAAAAACCCAAAAGATTTGTACGAGGAAAACTACAGAACATTACTACAAGAAACCAAGGGTAACCTCGACAAACGGAAGGATATGCCATCCCCATGGATCGGAAGGCTCAATGTAGCAAAGATGTCAGCTCTGCCCCGGAGCATATCATTCAATGCTATCCCTGAACAAATACCATCATCTTTTCTTCGAAGAATTGGAAAAACCGATTACCAACTTCACATGGAGAGGGAAGAAGCGCAGCATTAGCAGAGAAGTCCTCAGGAAGGACACCGTGGGAGGCTTGCTGTACCTGACTGCAGCAGCACCTATCATACAGCCACAGTGGGCCAGGCATTACGAATGCGACAAAACCGTCCATCCGACACCGTTAAGGTGCTGTGCAGCTTATGATATTGAGAACCCACTTTACAAATCCGAGTGCAGAAGAAGTTGCTGGTGCATCAGTGATTGGATTCCTAAACCAAAGGAATAGGGAATGAGGCAAACTAGCAAAAGAAACTCTGTTTTTGTTAGCTGCTGGATCATTTGCCCGCTTCCACCTCCCACCTCAGAAAACTGACTGCTTGTGACCTGCCTGCTCCCCACCCCCCCTTTGGGAAAGTCTCTGCTGGGGATAATGTACTCTCATTTTCCCAGGTTCAGAACATTGCAACCAGTTTGACTATTCTCCATTTTATTGTTTCTTTTGATTATTTTTCAATATCGTTCATTTTGATGTTCTAATCTGAAAGGAGTAATTAAGCTTATTATGGTAACCAGGATGTTATAATCAATGTTAGATAACATTTTGATAATAGATGTACCTGGCAATGCTCACTTGCTCTTTTTGAAGTTACAAATAACCCATTAATGTTGCTTTCTGCTTCTGTTCACGCTTGCTTGAACCCTGGACAGGTGATAAACGATGTTTTGTCCTTAAAGGGCTGCTGTGAGGAGAATCACGTTAGTTCTCGGCAGCCCAGCCAGCTGAGTAACACACGTGCTCCATTTCCGGACATTGCAGTGGCTGTCATTTATTTCCAGCCGCAACACCTATTGTTCTGCATGCAACGATGATGGATTGACCTGCTGCCACTCCCGTTTCTGCTCCGGTTTCCTTCGACCCCCATGTTCTTCTACTTCAGCCTCCCACTCTCTCTAATCCATCGGACACCGTTATGATCTCCGGCTCCTGGCCCCCCTCCTCTGAATGATGTGCCATTGTCTTCCCTGTATATGTCTAAGTCTAATCCGTGTTCTCCTTAAATTTTATTTGAGGTTTCGGGTCTCCCTTGGACTCTAAAACATTAAAATAGAAAAAAAATCTTTCTCAAACAAATTGGCCTTCATCAACTCCTGGAAATCTTTGCATTGTTAAATTTATATAAAATAAACAACCAAACTCACTGTCATTGAGTCTATTCCAACTCGTAGCAACCCTGCAGGAAGGGCAGGCCTGCCCAGCAAGCTCTGGACACTGTCACTCTTTATGGGAGTGGAAAGTCTCCTCTTCTCTCCTACGGACAGGCTGGAGGTTTCCAATGGCTGATATCATGGTGAGCAGCACACCTCTATCCCCTCTGCCGCCAGAGACCCCACAAATTGACCATAGCCCTTTCATTAAGTTTGGACAAATGCTTACTGATATCGACAATCAGAATAAGGTTTAGAAATTTTTTAAAAACTTCTAACATCTCGCTTAGGAACCCCATTCAGAGAGAGAAGACCATCATATTTCTACATCCACACTTTCCTCAAGCTTTACAAGAATCTCCAGAGAAACCTTTCATTTCTTGAATATATATATAATTTATTAAAAATAGGTCTTAGAAACCTGGGTACAGCCCGCAAGCCTGTCTCTCTCAGACATTAAAGCAGCACCTCAGAAGATTAAAGATTCTAAAACCTGATTGCCACACCTTTCTGAGAGGACACAGAGTGCTTAAACTTTGATGAAATTAAAAAAATCAAAAATGTATGTGAGTCTGTGAGGTAGCTCAAGTAGACACTGAGTTTTTTTATATTTAATATGTTGGCCCCTCTCATTGGGCATGAAGGACTACTAGTGGGTAAGATACAAAACAGACTCACTTCAGCATAAGGCACAAAGGAAAGATATTTTCAGGTTTCTCATAGGGAATTATATGATAGCATTTATCCCCAATTCAAAGGCAATTGGAATGCCTCTGGACCGCCTTGGATTGGGAGACCTGGCCCTGTGGGTTGCCCTGTCGGTAACTCTTCCCTGGAGTAGAAAGTCTCATTTTCCTCTGACACTCACAGCCGGGCTTTGATGGATGTCAGCTGTTGGCCGTCTTTGCTCCACTTGCGGTGCACTCACTCTCCAAGCCTGGGCTTCCTCGTCAGTTCAGTTCAGCTGCTATCTAGTGAGAACCCAGGACCTGCCAGGACATGGGGACAGGACACAGAGTCAGAGTGAGGAGTCCAGGGCTCTTGGAGCTGGGGTCTTGAAGAGGGAGTAGGAGTTCACCATGAGGAAAGGGAGGAGAGCCTGTGAGGCTGAAATATCAGCATGGGGAAATGCATGCAGACGGGCTGCTATTCCTGTGTTGCAGCCCCTCAGCCAGTTCCCTTGGCAGGAGACCAGGCAGGGGGTGGGAGAGAGGCAGAGGCGCCTGGGAAGAGGAGGCAGATCTGATTCTCCAGAGCCTGCACTGCCAGGCTGGGACTTTGTGTATCACTTTGAGAGAAGAAAAAAGAGCAAACGCAATTGTTTGATAGGAATATGACACATTTGTTCACTTGATATTCTCAGAAACAAGCTCGCTGCCACCAGTCAGTTCTGACTCATAGAAACCCTCTAGGCCAGGCTAGAGCTGCCTCTGTGCGTTTCTGAGCCTGCAACCCTTTCCAGGAGCAGAAGCCCTGTCCTTCTCCGGGGGAGCTAGCTGGCTGGTGCTTTTGAACCGCTGACCTTGTGGGGAGCAGCCAATAAGTAACGCTTATCAAATTCACACTGGCTCCCTGAGCTCTAGTCTCCATGCTGCCCTAATTGTTTCCCGTTCCCCCTCCCCAGCCCCACTTTCTCACGGTGATGGAAAGAGCAGGAACTTTCTCCTGAAGAAACTGCTTCTCCAGTATAAATTATTTCCCAATCCCACCTTTCTTTGCAAATGTGTACTGAGCATTTTTATGTTATCTCTAATTCTTCCCTGATATGATGAGTTTTAAAGGTTGTGTGGTGTTTTATCCGCAGAACACATAATTTGTTGAACAGTAGAAAGGGGCCATTTAGACTGCTTTTTTTCTGTTTAAAAAAATAAAAGTTTCCCCTCCCCCAGAAGATTTTGTTTTAAAGGACGACATTGATTCTGCAGCTCCGGGAGAGGGACATATCGGATCAGAGCACACGGGAACAGATGAAGGGGGAGGAGGAGAGAGTGGAGCACAGCCTGGCCCACCAGGCGTTGAGGATGATGTTCCTGATTAGAGCAGCCAATCCACAGAGAGGACAACATGCTGGCCCTACTATGAGACATGATGCCCCTCAGTGACCAAGGGCGCTACTGGGGACAGCACCGGAGACACAGTGTGGGAATTGCACCTGACCGGATCCCACCACACCATGGCAAAGCACTGGGGGAGTGCAATGGAACAGCAAGGGAATGGAGTGGCAAGGTCCCCAGGGAATGATGAAAGTGGACTTTGGGGCCAGGGCGGGGTGCCACAACAGACTGGACTGGAAAACACTCCTAAAGGCAAACAAACAATCCTTGAACTAACTACAAGCTTTCTTTCTCGATGTATTTTGTTGTGTTCTTTGTCAGTAGTTTGTTGTTGTTGTTTTGTTGTATACTGTTGCTTTGTTTTCCTCTGTCTTGTTTTTGTGCATGCTATTATCTCCACAGGTCTGTCTAAATAAGATAGGCTGGATGAACTATCTGGAGGAAAAACTATGGGACCGAGAGTTCTGGGGGGACTTGGGATAGGGGCAGGTGGGGGGGTAAGGAAGTGGTGTTAACTAACCCAGGGACAAGGGAACAACATGGGATCCAAATTGGTGGTGAGGGGGGGAGTGGCAGGCCTGGTAGGGAATAATCAAGGGTAAGGTAACGTAAAGAAGGGGGATAGCTGTAACCTAGGTGGGGACGGAGCATGGTGGTGGGGCAGGAGGAAAGTCAAGGGAAATAGAGGAAAGAGCTAGGAGTCAAAGGGCATCTATAGAGGTCTAGACAAAGACATGTACATGCAAATATATATATGAGGATGGGGAAATAGATCTATGTGCCTACATTTATAGGTTTAGTATTAAGGTGGCAGAAGGACCTTGGGCCTCTACTCAAGCATGCCCTCAATGCATGAATACTTTCTTCTATTAAATTTGCATTCTATGATGCTCACCCTCCCAACACAATTGCTGGAGCCAAAGTGGGTGACCAAGTAAATGTGGTGAAGAAAGCTGATGGTGCCCGGCTATCAAAAGAGATAGTGTCTGGGGTCTTAAAGGCTTGAAGATAAACAAGCGGCCATCTAGCAACAAAGCCCACATAGAAGAACACATCAGCCTGTGTGATCACATGGTTCCAAAGGAATCAGTTAGCAGGCATCAAAGAACAAAAAATCATATCATTGGGTGCACACCTCCATGATACGATCGCTGAGGACAAACGGGTGCATAAGCAAATGTGGAGAAGAAAGTTGATGGTGCCCGGCTATCAAAAGAGATAGTGTCTGGGGTCTTAAAGGCTTGAAGGTGAACAAGCGACCATCTAGCTCAGAAGTAACAAAGTCCACATGGAAGAAGTACACCTACACCAGCCTGTGCGATCATGAGGTGTCAAAGAGATCAGGTATAAGGCATCATTAAAAAAAAATCTTAGCATAGTGAATGAAAGGGGAAGGGCAGAGTGGAGACCCAAAACCCATTTGTCAGCCACTGGAGATCCCCTCACAGGGGTCTAGAGGAGGAGATGAATCAGTCAGGGTGCGATGTAGCACTGATGAAGAATACAGCTTTCCTCCATTTCCTAAGTGCTTCTCCCCCACCCCCACTACCATGATCCGAATTCTACCTTGCAAGTCTGGATAGGGCAGAGGATGTACATTGGTGAAGATAGGAGCTGGAGGCACAGGGCATCCAGGGTGGATGATACCTTCAGGACCAGTTGTGTGAGGGGCGATACTGGGAGGGTAGAGGATGAGTGGGTTGGAAAGGGGGAACCGATTACAAGGATCTACGTGTGACCTACAATGTCATCTCATTCATGGAGGCAGAGCTGACAAAGCAACAGAAAGGGTTAGTCTGGGATACTGTTGACGAAGTGTTCTGTTCCTTCATCTAAAGGCGTTTCTATTGAATATGTGTCTTCATGCTGCTTTCTCTCCTTGCACGGATCTTCCTGTAGCTTCACATTATGTTGCGGATTTCCTCTCCAACTGTTTTTTACAGGTTATATGTATAGAGAAAGTTCACAGTTCACACGGAAAGAACAATTTATTAAATAAAGCATAACCCTTTACAGTTGGAGTCCTGTGACAATTAAGAAGGGAATTATGATGACTAGAGAACCAAGTTCAAGAATTACCTCTGTGACTGTACACTGGTGCATACAGGAGCTGGAGGCACAGGGAATCCAGGGTGGATGATACCTTCAGGACCAGGGGTGTGAGGAGCGATACTGGGAGGGTAGAGGGTGAGTGGGTTGGAAAGTGGGAACCGATTACAAGGATCCACATGTGACCTCCTCCCTGGGGGATGGATAACAGAAAAGGGGGTGAAGGGAGACACCGGATAGGGCAAAATATGACAAAATAATAATTTATAAATGATCAAGGGCTCATGAGGGAGGGGGAGAGGGGAGGGAGGGGAAAAAAGAGGACTTGATGCAAAGGGCTCAAGTGGAGAACAAATGCTTCGAAAATGATTAGGGCAAAGCATGTACAGATGTGCTTTATACAATTGATGCATATATATGTATAGATTGTGATAAGAGTTGTATGAGTCCCTAATAAAATGTTAAAAAAAACTAAAAGTTTAAGGAGAGATTCATCATGGAGAAATGCAGCTCAAAGAAATAAACAAGGGATATTAGCACATGACTGATTGCTGGTGAAAAATGCAATTTTACAATGAAAGAGGAAAAAGCGGTCACAATCACTAAAAGGGGAATATGATATAAATATGAATAAAACAGTCATTTGTTGTTTCAGAATTTATGGTCTTACTACATGAACCAACGAATTAATAATTCATAGAATATAAAACATGGAAACAATGACAAAGAAGGTAATTAAACATAAAACAAGGGAACTATTCTGGGGTTACATCATGGGGAGGCAGTGGGGTCTGAACCCCCCAAAACGGAGTGAACCAAGAAGGGAGCATACCAGGCCAGCAGCTGGAGCAAGGCAGAGCAAGGAAGCCTCTGGGGAGCCCCCAAGGAGGCGCTCCAGGCAGGGAGGGCAGCTCCTGGACAGTCTTGAAGGTCAGTGAACAGAACTGGGATTTTAATATATTTCTTTCTTTCTCTCTCTCTCTCTCTCTCTCTCTCTCTCTCTCTCTCGCTCGCTCGCTCTCGCTCTCGCTCTCGCTCTCGCTCTCGCTCTCGCTCTCTCTCTCCTTCTCTCTTAATTTCTGCTTTTCTTATTTATTTACTGTTTTCATAGTTTTAACTCAGTTTGGGCGATGTCATAGTCAGTGTACCTCCCTATATAGGCTAGTCACAGGAGGCATGCCCTACGAGAGAGCAGGAGGATCAAAGGTCTGGTGAGACTTGGGAGGTGAGGGCAGTGGGGGAACGGTAGGTGGGCAGGCTGCACAGTGGACAGGAGAATAACTGGGGTGGTGGAGTCAATAACAAAGAGGAGATGGGGATCTGATGAGTGGGGGTTTGTCCTCACTCCCCACTATCATGACCCCAGTGCCGCTTCTCAATTCAGACTAGACCGGAACATGCACACAGGCATTGAAAAGGATCGAAGCTCATCACATGCAGAATCCAGGAGTGGGAATGGTGATGCCGGAAGGGTAGGGTGACGAGGGGGAGAGGAAGGAAGAAAAGGGGAACCGATGGCAATTATGGACACATAACCATACACCCTTCTACAGGGAGATGAACAACAGAAAACATGGGAGAAGGGGGACAGTGGTCGGCGTGAGAGAGGACAATAATGCCCATGTACAATCTCTCAGGGGTCATGAGGGTAGGGGGGTGGGAGGGGGAAAAAGCTGCTACCAAGGGCTCAATAGAAAGTAAAGTCTTGAAAAGAATGCAGGCAACATAAGTACAAGCATGTCTAGTTCAAATAATGTATGGATTGAGATAAGAGTTGTACGGGCGCCCAATAAAATGATTTAAAAAAAATTAAAAACCAAGGGTGCTAATATTGGCTTCAATTTCGTAGAGGTTCTAAGAAGTGTGAGTCTCCCTTCAGGGTCGTAGTTCTACAGAGGATTCTGGGTTCGGAGGGAGAGAGCAGTGTAGTAAAAGGAGAGACAACAGTGCATTTGAATTGTGATGCTGCAGAGGAGTATGGAAAGTACCGTGCACTGCCCAAAAGAACAAGAAACCTGTCCCGGAAGAAGCACGGCCAGAGTGCTCCTTAGAGGCAAGGGTGGCAAGACTTCTTGCAAACTTTGGACATGTTGTCGGGAGAGACCAGCCTCTGGGGAAGGACATCGTGCTTGGTAGCATGGAGGGGCAGTGACAAAGAGGCAGGCTGTCAAGGAGATGGAAGGAATCCATGGCTGTCACCGTGGGCTCAGGCACAGGGACCACAGAGCATGGTGCAGCACCAGGCAGTGTATGGTGTGGTTATGAGTCAGGCGGTTTTGAACTGCAGACCTTGAGCGTCACAGCTCAACTCGTGACTTCTACGCTACCCGGGCTCCTTCTTTCACGATAAGCCATTTGCAAACACGGAGGTTGTGTTTCAGATCATGTTTGCAACCTACTTTTCTCTTATTATTTCACCCATTTCTCTCTCTGCCCCAAACCCACCCTGGGTGTAAACGCAGGAGCCCTGGTACCTTCCTGGGTGACGTACCTGGAAGCTAACCAGCTGCTGGAACCCCCCAGGTGGAGCTCTGCGGGAGAGGGATGTGGCTTCCTGCTCCCTTCCACAGTGACAGTCAGACACCCCAGGGGCAGTGCCTTTCTCACTTGAGGGTCTGCTAGGAGTCGGAACCCACTGGGAGGCAGTGAGTTTGGATTTGGGTTTTGGGTGTGGAAATACAAAATTGAGTAAAACTCGCCTTGCTTTTGAGACTAACTTAGCTACCGGGCTTCTGTAAATGTGTATAATCTCAGTGGTGTTGCTTTATTCCAAAGAAACTCAGTCATTGTGGGAGTGTACAATGACCACACGTGAATGTGCCCGCCTCAATAACTATTAGTGGTGCAGTTTTAACGCAGGTAAAAAAATATACATCACATATATATGGAATATTATATAATCGATTTTGCAGACTCCCAGCCATCGAGGATGGGAGAAAAGTTGGGTTGTGGAACACTTCCGTTCTTTCACACACGGAAAGAGAGAGAGGACCACAGGAATTAGCAAATATCAACTTAGGTTTCCTTCCATTTCCCAGAGAGCCACTGTCACAATAAAAACACTTCAAGAAATAGATGTCAGAAGACCTGGCATGTCAAATTCCAATGTCAAATGGGCACGTACAGGAAGAGCTGTACCAAATGGTCTGTCCATGAAACAGGTCCCCTGAAAAGCCTATTTGTTTATCCGGGTCTTTAAGTGTTTCAGGAACAGAGAAGCAAGTTCAAGAAGGGTCAGATGTTGGTGAGAGCTGTCTCCAGAGCCATCCCACTCTGTAGTTTCCTGCCCAAGGACAAGGTCTCTGGCCACAGTCTCCTGCTCTCACTTTCCTGAAACAAAGAAGAGGGGCTTTGCCTCCTCCTCCTCCTCTCCCTCCTCAAGCCCCTCCCCCACCCTTCTCCTTCTTCCCCCTGTTCTTCCCCCTCCTCCTCCTCCTCCCCCTCCACTTTGTTCATATGCCACAGTACTAGCCAGCAAGCCCAGTCCTAGGTCCATCACCTCACAAGAAAGCAAAAACGCACAGAGGACAAAAGTTGCACAGGTATATGGGAAAATTCCTCTGGCTCTTCATTCCATCGGCCGATGATCTTTTTAAGGAGAGTTTGCTTGGCATATATCTCAAGAGTTCAATCATAATAAGAAGATTTAGTTGTAAAATCATCACCACATTCAGTTTTAAAACGTTTTTTTCTTACTTGTACTGATGGTTGTCAGCACCCCATTTCCTCTATGTTTCCCTGCAGTGACCTGGAGACACCATGAACCCAGTGACTGTTTCTAGAGTGGATTTATCCATCCTGCATTTCACGTAGAGAACGCCATGCAAAAGAAGACAACTCCAACAAATAGACCAACAGCAACAACGAAGGACAACAGAGCAAAACCTCAACCGAAAATAAAGCAGAAAATATTTCAAAATTAGAACAAATTTAAGAGGGACTGAAAGGGAAAATCAAAGGAGAAGGTGTTCCACTGCAACCTGACTGCGTCTGTGCTCATGCACTCTCCAGCTCCGCGTGAGAGCCAGCCTGCGCCCAGGGTGGGAGTGTATTCACAGGAGGCTTGATCCACTCGGATTTCACCTTCCCGTTCGTGTTTCCCACTGCAAAACTTTAAAATGGGCCAAAATGCAGAGTAAATGATCATATGTTAGATTTTATCCTAACTCCATCTGCCCTACTGGACGTTGCAATGGTCCCTGTCTGATAGCAAGGCGTTCCCACCCTTCAACTGTGGTCAGAGGGGATTCCCCAGAGGCGAAATCCAAGTGGGGTCCCTGCAAATGCATTGTGGGCTTCCATTGTCACCCACAGCCTCTGCAAGCCAGGTGCTGACTCTTTAAACTGTGTTTCCATTCCCTCCTTCAGGTTTGGATTTTATCATTGACAAGCCTTGGGCCACACTGGCTGGGGTGCTTTTTCCATTGTGGGTTTAGTTGATGGCTCAGATGGCAGCTTATTTGGAGACAGGCCTTTAAGATCCGCGATGCTATTCTTTCTGGCAGGCAGGTTCCCATCTGCTTTTCCACCCCACTTTGTTATAGCACACAAAACCCCAGTGATCTCTTCATGTGAGTGAGCACAGGACAGGACCATGCCATATCAACTCATGGTTCTTAGAATGGGGATACAGTTACATGTGACCCCCAAACCCATTCCTGTGTCAATCTGTGGTTTACATATGTCTCTGACTCATCTCAGAGACACCGTTGCCATCTAATGTTAGAGAACATTATCTATCATCCCCTTGGGGCATAAGGTAAATTCTATTGTGAGTGTCATTAATCAAGTCAATGGCATAGAATTTAAAAACGTGTTGAAAAGGAAATTATACATCAGAGGCCGGCTATGAACAGCTGCACATCCACTGTTGACTGCTAAAGATGAAACTCTTAAGTGACTTTACGTTATTTATTCCAACAAGGGGTTTGTGGGAGGGCAATACTTTCAAAAATATTTATTCACAGCGGCAGAGGCACGCACATCAGGTTAATGCAAGTCATAGGAAAGCAAGGAGGCACTTAAATAGTTAGTATATATTCAACCGGCCGTTTCGGCCACGACCTTTCTCTCCTAGGACCATGGCCCAATTGATCCGTCACTTGGAGCAGAAGGCTCCGGGGAAGGGAAACACTGCTGTGGCATATCCGAAGACTCAAGTGGCCACAGTTTGGCACTATGCCAGAGTGGAACTGGTTCTTCCAACCCCTGCTGAGATCCGTGCAGCATTTCAGAGCCTGAAAAAAACAGTCAGTGGTGCTCAGACTGGTTCCTTACCAGCTCACAGTTAAGGAAGTTCTCTGGAAGGATTGCAGGCCACTCAAGTGTGGATGTGGTTTTATATTGGCGAGATCATAGGAAAACTAGGCATCATGGGCTATGGTGTATCAAGACCAGTCTTTAACATCTGATTCTATTTGGTTTGCTATTTTAGTGTTTTTGAACCATGTGTGATCAGTCTACTGTAATAAAATAGATCATTCTGAAAAATAATAAGTATATGGTATTTCACGGCTCACTATTCACTGGGCCCCCTCAAGGCAAGAGATTCAAACCATCCAAGTCCAAGATATGCCAGTTCTATACGCTTGGGATAGGTAGCAGTCCTCTGCTTCTTCTCACACGAGGCGGTTTCCGCCAGAGTCCAAGGGCTACAGGTGAGCTGGAGGTCAGGCCCAGTTCACTTAGATGGGGCTTCTATGGAATCCTTCTGGTTTGGCCAAGAGGATGCTGTGCACCTTGAAAAGACAGACTGTAAAATCCCAGGAGTCTATCATACACCGCCTGGATCAGCAAGGGCTGCATAGAAATTGGGTCAAAAGTGTCCAATGAGAAACTTGGTACCAGGTTTATTCTTCTCCTGTTAAGCCTTTTTGCCTGATGGGTAAAAACATTTAGAAGTTCTCATGTGTGTTCACCAGTATTGGCAACAACAGATGAAAGGAAAAAGAAGACATGGGCATCTGTACAATGGAAGGATGGATAGAGAAGGTATAACAAGTCCTGATACATACCATACAGAGAGCCTTAGGAACGAAGGGACCACAGATGTTGAAAGGTGACAGAGCCTTCCTTTAGAGCTGAGAGAGAGAGAGAGAGAGAGAGAGAGAGAGAGAGAGAGAGAGAGAGAGAGAGAGAGATTCCCCAGGAGCTCAGAAGTCCCACTGCTATCTAGTCAGTTGTGACTCAGTAGGCCTCAGCAGGGCAGGGTGGAGCTGCCCCTGTGCGTTTCCCGGACTGTAACTCTTCACTGGGGTAGAAAGCCCCGCCTTTCTCCTGCACAGAGGCTGGGGGTTTCAAATGGCGACCTTGCAGTTCACAACCCAACACATAATCACAAAGGACACAATCAGGCCTCCTTGGACCTCCTGCCCTGGACCTGGACAACTACCTCCTAAGCCCTGGGACAGACAAGTTGCGTGTTTTGCCATCCACTGTGGTGTTTCTGTTGGGGCAGCACGACACGACTAGGACAGAGAGGGTGACGGAGGGGACAGCTAGGAGCAAGGCGAGAGGCTGGAGTCTGTCCAGAGGCATCTAAGAAGGCAGGCCTGGCACTCTCCTGCTGACACACAGGGTTTTGCTGCAAATCACACTCACAGGCAACTCACCCCCCTTGAATCCTGAGCCAGAGAGACTCTCCAAGCTGCCACGAACCTGGTGGGTCTCAGTGGGTTGAGCGCAACAGGCCTTGTCTAGACAGGAAGCCAAGCCCAGTAATAAGTTTGGGGGTCCCACTCACCAAAGCTGAGGTGTCCCATGGGGCTGTTCTTGGGTGGGGCACCCACTGGTCTCTCTGTCTCCTGAGCACTGGTCACTGTGAATTTTCAGGACACCAGCACACCTTGGGCCTGGCTCCCACCTGGCCCTTCCCCCAGGCTTCTGTCTGCCCAGCATCTCACGAATAAGCTCAGTGAGGTTTTTCAGGTGCTGAAGTTGGACATGTTTGCCAACAGGAGCAACGTGATGGAAAACAAGGCCAACTACATGCTCCTGTCTGTGATCGAATATGAGCCGGAAGGTCCCTCGCAGACACCACATGAAAGCATGAGGCAGTGGAAACCAAGCATGAGGGCTTTTGTATGGCGCTGAAGGAAAAACTCCCTTAGAATTATATTTCCTAAGAAGTCGCCTCACACTTTTCCATCATTTCTAACTTACAAAGAAGGTTGCTGATTCCTCCGATAACCAACGTGTTTCTTCACTGATATTTCCCAAATGCAAAGAATATCTGTTACCACAATGCAATGGTCCAAATCATGAAATGCATATGTGCAATCCTGGTATCCTTGGGTCTCGATTGCATGCCATCCAATGTCCAATCCATGTCTTCCCTCCTCTAGAATTTGATCCCAGCTCATTAGTTGGTGTCTTCTGGCTGTCTTCGTATTTCCTCTCAGAATGGCTTCTCACCTTGAAACTTATCACCCTGAACCCTTTGAAGAGAACTGCAGTTTCTTGATAGAAGAATATGCCTCACTTTAGGCTTGAGTGATGTTTCCTGATGAAATGCAGGCTGCACATTTTGGGAAAGATCACCAGGAAGAACTGGTGCTCACACACCCCTCCAGGAAACACAGGATGCTGGAGACTTACACCTGATGGTTAGGATCCCTGATAGTGCAGTGGCTTAAGCATCGGGCTGCTAGCTAGGAAGCTTGGGGTCCAAAACCACCAGCTTCTTGATGGGGGGTGGAAGGCGATGGGAAGGAATCTGTTTCCATAAAGATGCAGAGTGTCAGGACGCTAGGGTCCCTGTAAGTTGGCATGGACTCAGCGGCAGGGTATCTGGTTATCAGCGACCTGGAGGACAAGGGAGCATGCTTCGTGCTAGGCTGGATCACACAGTGCTCTAGAGCTCGTGGGTGTGTTCTGATAACTGGATGGGTTTCTAGAGGCGGGTTTACCAGGAAGCCTATAAAGCTTGAAGAGGAGCCCTCTAAATGAGGCGCCAGTCAAGTTCACATGAAGAAGCCCACCAGCCTGTGTGACCCAGGATTGTAAGTAATAAAGCCAAATCCTGATGAGGGGACAGTATTAGAGCTTGAATTGTGAACACCCAGTTTGCAGAAAGCCATGGGTGATAGTGGAAGGTGAAAATCCTTTTGCCGTGCCAACATATGGACGGGGTCTCTGACCACATTCCAGGGCTGTGACTAGCCGTACTACTACACAGCCCACAGTGACCAGTGGGTTGAGGCTGATGAACTTAAGTTAAAATGTAACACCTTATCATTTGATCTCCCTTTTGACTCATTTTAAAGCTGTTTCAGATTTTAATACTTTCTTCTTTTTTGATTGCAGGTTTTCTGTGATTTACTTGTTCATTGTTGATGAGGCTTTGTTTGTTTGTTTTGTATGTTTCCTTTATAGACGTGGTTCTCAACCTTCCTAATGCCACGACCCTTTAATATGGTTCCTCATATTGTGGTGTCCCCCCCAAGCATAGAATGATTTTTGTTGCTACTTCACAACTGTCATTTTGCTACTATGATAAAACAGGCAACCACTGTGAAAGTGTTGTTCAACCCACAAATGGGTCGGGACCCACAGATTGAGACCTACTGCTTAATAGAGATCCTAGGGAGACCTGAATAGGGAAAGTTTTCTAAAGGCACGATGACAGGGGAGGTTGGGGGAAATAATCAATAACAGTGAGCACAAAACCAGAAAAAATTTTAAAGTTTATTGTTGTTAGGATTACTTTACCTTTATTTTTCATTTCTTTTACCTTGGAACTTTATTATGTACATAAACAGCAACATGAGCATAAGAATTTCTAAGGCTTGTACATTATTTCTAGGTGAAAGGATTCCAAATGAGTCCTTATATAATATTGCCCTACGCAAGACCAAGCAAGATGCAGTTGAGCAGTTTCTGAAAAAGACTGCTGATTTGCCACATTCAAACTCACTTGGTTTTTTTCTGTAGAACTATTGACTTACCAGATGTAGTTTTCAATGCTTGCTATACCTGAGAAATTTATAAAATTTATTTAAAATTTTGTTTCTATTGAGACAAGATAGAAAATCCAATCTCCTTGAAGGTACAGGCAGGCTGCCAACTTTTATTGTCCCTAACCAATTCTGCATTTTTCCAAATAGATTCCTTTAACATTTGGTGGTATTGTAAATACTTAGGATACAAACACAAAGAGAGAAAAATGCCAAAGACCATGGGAAATTCCACCAGTCAAGCACAGACACCCTTCTGCTGTAGGCTGTGGAACGTTGCAGTAGGATTTCCTGATGGATGTGCAGGGAAATTGTCTAAGAGGAAGCTAGGGAGGTGTACACGGAAGCGCAGAGGAACAGGCGGGTGGGAAGAGAACAGAAAGAGTTTTGGAGAATAGAAAGATGGTCCCCCCCTTGTTGGGCCAGATGGGGACGCTAATACTCTGGTGGCACTTCAAGCCCTTGGAGCTTTCCACCAGGCTCTAAGCACAACCCAGGGTGCTGGCTGCTGCCCTGCAGGAGCCCAATGGAAATTCCTGAAGGAGGACAAGACAGGCTGGGAAGGAGTGGGGAAGAGTGTTTGCTCCTTAGGCAAGGGGACAGGACCAACACATGTCATGGGCCAAGGTCGTGGACGACAGCTCATCCAGAGGGGGACTGATTGAAACAGTGTTGGTCTGTCTTTCGGTCTGAGATAAAATGGACATTTTGCCCCTTGTTCCCTGGGAAAGGTTACAAAAAGCAGCCACAGCAAGTTTATCAATTTATTTGTGTTTCATTCTCATCCTCCCTCCTGCCTATGAATAACTTGAAGTGTCAATGTTTCTTTGTAAGGCTGAGAAGGGCACTGCCTTTGTGGAAATGCTGGCAGGGGCACGCTGGTTATGGGATCCCAGGAGTATAGAGGCTCTCCTCTGAGAAAGCTCTGGACTCTGGAGTGTCTCTGCTGCCAAGACCACGGCGACTAACTTTTTGTCCGTCCTTTTTGTACAAAAGTTTCTTCTTGCAGTGCGTACCCCCTCTGGAATCCGATTGCTTCGTGAGATAAGACCCGGTCTCTATCGTGGCTCCAGGTCGTGCGGTGAAAGGTAGATCTGGTAAGTTTAATGGAATATAGTTGTGAAGGGGAAACGCCTGTGTGGTCCTCAGGCCCCCAGGAAGGAGCTCTGAGGGCCAGGCTTTGGGGAAGTTTTGGGGCACCCTGCTGGTTGATGGAGGCTGAGCAGAGCAGGCTAGAGGCTTAAAGCCACCATCTCTCTCCCTCTCCTGAAGAGAAAACCAACTAGGCAGTGCCAAGTTAGAAACCTTCGTCTCTTTTTTTCTTTTCAGGGGTAAGGGGTATAGTAATCAATCAGTCTTAGTTAGAAGGGACGGGTACAGTGAAGAAACTGTGAGAAGCATTTTTCACTGGCCTGGCTAGCGTAGTGAGTGGTAGATCAGTCCCTGGCTGTGATCAGTAAGAAGTTGTGAGAGTTGCTCCTGCTGCTGAGAGCTGCTACACAGGGGAGTGTGACAGGTGAAGCTTATGGAGCAGGTGCCGCGCGTCTGAATCACTGGTAGATCTGTTCTTCTTATTCACTTTGCTTGACTTGTCCATGCCGAGAGCAGATTGAAAATAGACTGTATGCTTGTAGGAAAAGGCACGTATGTTGTGATGTTTTGTTTTTTGTAAGCGCTGTTTGAAGCAGTTTCATTGCTGCTCTACACAGGAGCCAAGGAAGTGTGAAGATAAAGTTATGCATAATTTGGTAATGAATTAAATAAAAAATTGGAAAGCTACTATGAAATATAAAAATCCTCTCAGACACTCCGGAGCATTTATGGTTTCATTCATAGGCCTTTAAAACCCATATTAGGAGTTGGGATGGGAATTAAAGAGATTGATTTAAAAAAGCTTCAAGCTAGCGTGTGTTTGCCACAGGGGAAAATCAGGGTCGGGTCCCTGTTATCAGGAGTTCCATTGCATGCTAGAGAATTGGCCTCACAAGCAGACTAAAGAGAAAAAATATGAATGAGAGGGCTTGGAAATTTGCCTTGTGTGTCGTTTGGCGGTGAAAACATTTATTTGCGGTACATAATGCCCAAGTAGTGAGAGTAATCAGACTTAAGTCTTTTTCTTTTAAGTCGGTGATGGATTTGAAACAGGTAGTAGTCTGTCGTGGCGTTTTTTGCTTCCTTGAGCAACTTGTGATAGAATCTGTAGCTGACGGGAGACAGTTCATTTTTACTCATTGCAGGAAAGGAGGGGCCAAGGTGTGGGCAGGGACAGAAACTCGGGTTTGATTTGATTAATTGCCAGTCACGTGTGTTCAATTCTTTTCTAGTTTTTCTTTCTTACATTTTTATGTTCATTTTTTTGGATGCTGTTCCGTTGGCAGAATTAAACCCAGCCTGCGCCAGAGCTCTCTCTCAGGCAGGTGTAAGATGGCCCGAACCAAGCCTACTGTGCGCAAGTTCACTGCTGGGAAAGCGCCCCGCAAGCAGCCAGTCACCAAGGCTGTAAGGATGGGTGCCTCCTCCAAGGGCGGGGTGAAGAAGCCTCGCAGGTACCGGCCCGGCACGGTGGCGCTGCGCGAGATCCGCCGCTACCAGAAGTCCACCGAGCTGCTCATCAGAAAGCTGCCCTTCCAGAGGCTGGTGAAGGAGATCGCTCAAGACCTGAAGATGGGCTTGAGGTTCCAGAGCGCGGCCATCGGCGCCCTGCAGGAGGCCAGCGAAGCCTACCTGGTGGGCTTGTTTGAAGACACCAATCTGTGCGCCATCCACGCCAAGAGAGTCACCATTATGGCCAAAGACATGCAGTTGGCTCGCCGCATACGGGGCGGGCCTTCTTAAACCGAAGCCCCCTTTTCGGGTGTTTAGTAGTAAATGCTATACGATGATTTGATTTCACGCGTGGCCTTTTTGGTAGCACGTAGTTTGTAAGACGTTGTGTGTGTGCTTCAGTCTTTCCCTCTTTCCCTCAGGATGAAGGAAGGAAGCTCAGAGCCAGCAGGGGGGTGGGTCCTGCTGCTCAGGAGGGAGGCCTTGCTGTCCAGCAGAAGGGATGCGTGCCACTTGCTGCTTCTCAGGAGGCGTGTTTTTGTATGGGGAGGACTTGTTGGGAAGCTTCAGGGTACTAGAATCCATAATGAATGCGACAGGGTCCTTTTGATATCAAACTGGTTAATACTTTATCAAGCTTTTTCATAATCAGGGCTGTTAAGTATGACTATACATCACTGTCATCGAATGTGGGCCTTTTCAAGGGTGACAAGACACAGATCTTAAGCACCATGCAACTTACAGTTTCCTGAAAGAAAGAAAGAATAAAACAAAGAAAGAAAGAAAATAAAACTGGGATCTATAGAATACACTATGTGCATTAATAATCATGGTTTTACATATTTCACTCTCAACATTTTAAAATTAATTTTACATCCACGTGTGGTGGGGAGTCTGGTCATTCAGGTGTGTGTCATTGAGGGTCCAGGTGGTTTTGCCTCTAAGGAGCCTGTGCCTGTTTCCATAGTCGTGAGGTCTCTGCCTCATTCTACCTGGCGTACGTCCTCATGCTCCCACGTGTTTCCCAACCCTGAACATATGTTGCTGGCCATGTTGACAGTGCTTGTTCTTTCATGTGAAGTAAGTGCAGTTTACTCTTTTTTTAAAAAACATTTTATTAGGGGCTCATACAACTCTTACCACAATCCATACATATACATACATCAATTGTATAAAGCATATCCGCACATTCCCTGCCCCAATCATTCTCAAAACATTTGCTCTCCACTTAAGCCCTTTACATCAGGTCCTCTTTTCCCCCCCTCCCTCCCCATTCCCCCCTCCCTCATGTGCCCTTGGTAATTTTTACATTGTAATTTTGTCATATCTAGCTCTATTCGGAGTCTCCCTCCCCCCCGCCCCTTCTCTGCCATCAATCTCCCAGGGAGGAGGTCACATGTGGATCCTTGTAATCAGTTCCCACCTTTCCAACCCATTGCAGTTCACTCTTATTGAGCTTACGTTCGCCATCCCCCATTACTACAGATCGCTCAGTGGCACTTCCCAGAACCTGTGGTTTTCACCAATGACAGCCAGTGGTGACCAATGGTGTTAGGCAGTGTTCTGTAGACCAGCAAACCCAGGGCATTTATGATTTTATATATGTCTATGGATTGGTATATACAGTGAGAAGGCATTTAACAGCTAATAGGTCCTCACATCATTACAGAGAGTTCAAATCAACTCACTTCTGTGGAACAGTTAATAAACCGGAAGTCCTTCAACCCAAGTAAGCTGCTGGGACCAAGGTCAAGGAAACGGACAGCAGAGTCTTCCCTGGGCCAAGGCAAGTGGAGTCTGCCCACAGGCAGGGTGGCTCACCAACAGTCAGTAGCCCAGGAGCTCAGGGAAGCAGGCTCTGATGGGAAATCTAACACGTGCACTGGAAAGAGAGAATCCATCAGCCTCTGGTTCTAGGGCCATGATCCAGGGCTTGGTTTGTCCCACAGGTAGGTTAGGTCACGGAGAAAGAGTTACAGCAGCAGCTAACTAGCACACACTCCAATCACCACAGAGCAATTTGTAATGGCCACAGGGTTCCTGGTGTGGATTCCTGCGCTTTCCATCTTCTGTCACGTAAAGAAGAGAAGTGTCCATTTACTGACCTTCGCTGTCCCAATAATGTGACAATATGTGACTTGTCTTTTCTTCTCTATCAACTTTTGTCATGAATATAGCGTCGTCTTCATTAGGAAAGACACTATTCAAGAGAATAATGTCTGTAAGTAACTTCAAAATACACCGAGCAATCAATTGTGCAACATTGAATCAATTCCAGCCCTACCACTCCAAGGCAACAGGGAGAAGCACTCAGGGCGGTAACTTGTGGTTTCACCCCAGGAGCAGCAGGTGGGTAAGAGCCCCACGGCATTCAGCTCAAGGCAAATGCTTGCTCCTGTTTCCACAGGAGATGACAACACAGTGCCTCAGGTACTTTCTGTGTTTGCTGTTCTGTGTGCTTGTGCTGCCGACTTGTGGACACACCGGAATTGCATCGTGCTGGTGCTTAGAATAATTAACCCATGACCTTGGTTCCTCTGCCATCTAATGCTGCCTAAGTTGCTTCCGATTCATTCGATATTCAGAAAGATGACATAGGTATCTTCCACTGAGGTTCAAGGGGCCTATTACCTAGCGTGTTTTAAGGAGCATGATCTTTAGGTAAGACAGTGGAGCAGGGGACCTCAGGCAGCGCCCTTAGTGTAAAAGTTTCCTTCAAAATGTTAGCATTAATGTTGTGAGGTAAGGATAATTGATGAATCATTTTGCTGGTGAGGTTCACATCAGTACTAGTTGTTGAGTGGGACACAGTATGTGTGGTTTGGTTATACTCCCACAACATGTTAGCTTATTTGAACTAAAGGAATAGCCCTAAGACTATTTACATTAACATAAGGGCTTTAATTAAGCCAGTGTGGGGACCAGCTTCCGCAATGGAACAGGTCCCAGGGACGGTTGTGTGATCGAAGGGTAAAATTAATGAGACATCGCCTCGATAAAGCATGCAAGCGCTCCCCTCTAGGACAGCGGGGGATCTGAGAAGTGGGGGTGTTGTCGGAGCAACAGCAAAGTAGCTTAGAGGAGGTCCCGAGAGGCAGAGATGAGAGGAAAGGGACAGTGGGGCAGGAGGAAGGTAAAAGGAAACAGCAAGGACCAAGGAAGGAAATAAATGGATAGAGGTATGAACAAAGGGGTGTACTTATGTAAAGAAATTGATCCATAAAATTGAGGTACTGGCTGAAGTACATATATTTGTACGGCAATACACTGAGGTTGGGGATGGACTTTCGGCTTGTGCTCCTACCCTCCCTCATTTCAAGAACACTTTGTTCTAACCAATAGGCGGTGTGAGGTGTTCACCCTCTCGACACAGTCGCTGAAGACATAATGGGTACATAAGCAAATGTGGTGAAGAAGGCAGATGGTGCCCAGCTATTAAAAAATACAGCAATTGGGGTCTTAATGGCTTGAAGTTACACAAGCCGCCATTCAGCAGTGCAGCAACAAATCCAAAGGAAGGAGCACATGGCTGGTGTGATCATGAGTAGTCATAGGGTCCAGGTACTAGGCATCAGCAGACACATAACAAACAAAAACATATTGTTGAGATGAGGGGGTCTGGAGCACAGATCCAAAGCCCATCTGTAGAGAGTGGAACAATCTCCCCACAGGGGGAAAGCATTAGTCTCCAGGGTGCAGTAAAGTATCCATAAAACAGACTACATTCCTCTGGTTCCTTGAGGTGTCCTCACTCCCCACTATCACGACCCCAGTGCCGCTTCTCAATTCAGACTAGACCGGAACATGCACACAGGCATTGAAAAGGATCGAAGCTCATCACATGCAGAATCCAGGAGTGGGAATGGTGATGCTGGAAGGGTAGGGTGACGAGGGGGAGAGGAAGGTAGAAAAGGGGAACCGATGGCAATTATGGACACATAACCATACACCCTTCTACAGGGAGATGAACAACAGAAAACATGGGAGAAGGGGGACAGTGGTCGGCGTGAGAGAGGACAATAATGCCCATGTACAATCTCTCAGGGGTCATGAGGGTAGAGGGTGGGAGGGGGAAAAAGCTGCTACCAAGGGCTCAATAGAAAGTAAAGTCTTGAAAAGAATGCAGGCAACATAAGTACAAGCATGTCTAGTTCAAATAATGTGTGGATTGAGATAAGAGTTGTACGGGCGCCCAATAAAATGATTTAAAAAAAATTAAAAACCAATGGTGCTACTATTGGCTTCAATTTCGTAGAGGTTCTAAGAAGTGTGAGTCTCCCTTCAGGGCCGTAGTTCTACAGAGGATTCTGGGTTCGGAGGGAGAGAGCAGTGTAGTAAAAGGAGAGACAACAGTGCATTTGAATTGTGATGCTGCAGAGGAGTATGGAAAGTACCGTGCACTGCCCAAAAGAACAAGAAACCTGTCCCGGAAGAAGCACGGCCAGAGTGCTCCTTAGAGGCAAGGGTGGCAAGACTTCTTGCAAACTTTGGACATGTTGTCGGGAGAGACCAGCCTCTGGGGAAGGACATCGTGCTTGGTAGCATGGAGGGGCAGTGACAAAGAGGCAGGCTGTCAAGGAGATGGAAGGAATCCATGGCTGTCACCGTGGGCTCAGGCACAGAGACCACAGAGCATGGTGCAGCACCAGGCAGTGTATGGTGTGGTTATGCGTCAGGCGGTTTTGAACTGCGGACCTTGCGGGTCACAGCTCAACTCGTGACTTCTACGCTACCCGAGCTCCTTCTTTCACGATAAGCCATTTGCAAAAATGGAGGTTGTGTTTCAGATCATGTTTGCAACCTACTTTTCTCTTATTATTTCACCCATTTCTTTCTCTGCCCCAAACCCACCCTGGGTGTAAACGCAGGAGCCCTGGTACCTTCCTGGGTGGCGTACCTGGAAGCTAACCAGCTGCTGGAACCCCCCAGGTGGAGCTCTGCGGGAGAGGGATATGGCTTCCTGCTCCCTTCCACAGTGACAGTCAGACTCCCCAGGGGCAGTGCCTTTCTCACTTGAGGGTCTGCTAGCAGTCGGAACCCATGGGGAGGCAGTGAGTTTGGATTTCAGTTTTGGGTGTGGAAATACAAAATTGAGTAAAACTCGCCTTGCTTTTGAGACTAACAAAACTACCGGGCTTCTGTAAATGTGTATAATCTCAGTGGTGTTGCTTTATTCCAAAGAAACACAGTCATTGTGGGAATGTACAATGACCACATGTGAATGTGCCCACCTCAATAACTATTAGTGGTGCAAGTTTAACAAAGGCAGAAAGTGTACATCACATATGTATATGTGTGTAATATCGTATAATCAATTTTCCAGACTCCTAGACATCGAGGAGGAGAGAAAAGTTCGGTTGTGGAACACTTCCGTTCTTTCACAAAGGGAAAGAAAGAGAGGACCACAGGGATTAGCAAATATCAACTTAGGTTTCCTTCCATTTCCCAGAGAGCCACTATCACAATAAAAACACTTCAAGAAATAGATGTCAGAAGACCTGGCACGTCAAATTCCAATGTCAAATGGGCACGTACAGGAAGAGCTGTACCAAATGGTCTGTCCATGAAACAGGTCCCCTGAAAAGCCTATTTGTTTATCCTGGTCTTTAAGTGTTTCAGGAACAGAGAAGCAAGGTCAAGAAGGGTCAGATGTTGGTGAGAGCTGTCTCCAGAGCCATCCCACTCTGTAGTTTCCTGTCTAAGGACAAGGTCTCTGGCCACAGTCTCCTGCTCTCACTTTCCTGAAACAAAGAAGAGGGGCTTTGCCTCCTCCTCCTCCTCTCCCTCCTCAAGCCCCTCCCCCACCCTTCTCCTTCTTCCCCCTGTTCTTCCCCCTCCTCCTCCTCCTCCCCCTCCACTTTGTTCATATGCCACAGTACTAGCCAGCAAGCCCAGTCCTAGGTCCATCACCTCACAAGAAAGCAAAAACGCACAGAGGACAAAAGTTGCACAGGTTTATGGGAAAATTCCTCTGGCTCTTCATTCCATCGGCCGATGATCTTTTTAAGGAGAGTTTGCTTGGCATATATCTCAAGAGTTCAATCATATTAAGAAGATTTAGTTGTAAAATCATCACCACATTCAGTTTTAAACCGTTTTTTCTTACTTGTACTGATGGTTGTCAGCACCCCATTTCCTCTGTCCTGCCCTCCCCAAAAGATCAACAGGAATAACAAAGTAAAACAGAAAAACTTCAATTGAAAATACAGCATAGAAAATGGAAAAACTGGAAGAAACTTAAAGGGGCTAAAACGGAGATCAAATGCAAAAGTGTTCCACTGCAACCTGACTGCGTCTGTGCTCATCCACTCTCCAGCTCTGTGTGAGAGCCCGCCTGCACCCAGGGTGAGAGGGTATTCACAGGAGGCTTGATCCACTCGGATTTCACCTTCCCGTTCGTGTTTCCCACTGCAAAACTTTAAAATGGGCCAAAAAGCAGAGTAAATGATCATATGTTACATCTTATCCTAACTCCATCTGCCCTACTGGACGTTGCAATGGTCCCTGTCTGATAGCAAGGCGTTCCCATCCTTCAACTGTGGTCAGAGGGGATTCCCCAGAGCCGAAATCCAAGTGGGGCCCCTGCAAATGCATTGTGGGCTTCCATTGTCACCCACAGCCTCTGCAAGCCAGGTGCTGACTCTTTAAGCTCTGTTACCATTCCCTCCTTCAGGTTTGGATTTTATCATTGACAAGCCTTGGACCACACTGGCTGGGGTGCTTTTTCCATTGTGGTTTTAGTTGATGGCTCAGATGACAGCTTATTTGGAGACAGGCCTTTAAGACCCACAATGCTATTTTTTCTGGCAGGCAGGTTGCCATCTGCTTTTCCACCCCACTTTGTTATAGTACACAAAACACCAGTGATCTCTTCATGTGGGTGAGCACAGGACAGGACCATGCCATATCAACTCATGGTTCTTAGATTGGGGATACAGTTACATGTGACCCCCAAACCCATTCCTGTGTCAATCTGTGGTTTACATATTTTTTCTACTTCATAACTGTAATGTTGCTACTGTTATGAATCGGGAAACCTTGTGAATGTATTGTTTGACTCCAAATGGGTCACGGCCCACAGGTTGAGGACACCTGCTTTATAATGATCCTAGGGAGACCCAAACAGGGTAAGTTTCATAAAGGCATGATGGCAGGGGAAGTTGGGGGAAAGAGACAATAAATAACAGTGAGCACAAAACCAGAAAAATTTTAAAAGTTTATTTTGGTTAGGATTGCTGTACCTTTTTTCTCTTTTAACTTGGATTTTTATTATGTACATAAATAGCAATATGAAAATAAGGATTTCTAAGGCATGTACATTATTTCTAGGTGAAAGGATTCCAGATGGGTGCACATATACTATTTCCCCACCCAGGACCAACCAAAGTGAATTCAAGTTGTTCCTGAAAAAGAATGCTGATTTGCTACATTCGAACTGACTTTGTCATTTTTTTCTGTAGAAATATTGATTTACCAGATGTACTTTCCAATGCTTGTCCATACCTGAGGTATTTATAAAATTTAATAACAATGTTGTTTTTTTAAGGCAAGGTGGGAAATCCAATACCCTTGAAGGGACAGGCAGGCAGGCAATGTTTATAGCCCATAACCAATTTTGCATTTTTCCAAATATAATACTTTGAAATTTAGTGGTATTGTAAATATTTAGGATATAAACACAAAGAGAGAAAAATGCCAAAGACCATGGGGAATTCTACCAGTCAAGCACAGACACCCTTCTACTGTATGCGGTGAAACGTGGCTTTAGGATTTCTGATGATTGTGCAGGGAAATTGTCTAAGAGGAAGCTAGCGAGGTGTACATGGAAGTAGAGAGGAACAGGAGGGTGGGAAGAGAACAGAAAGAGTTTTGGAGAATAGAAAGATGGTCCCCCCTTGTTGGGCCAGATGGGGACCCTAATACTCTGGTGGCACTTCAAGCCCTTGGAACTTTCCAGCAGGCTCTAAGCACAACCCAGGGTGCTGGCTGCTGCCCTGCAGGAGCCCCATTGGAAATTCCTGAAGGAAGACAAGACAGGCTGGGAAAGGGTGGGGAAGAGTGTTTGCTCCTTAGGCAAGGGGACAGGACCAACACATGTCATGGGCCAAGGTCTTTGAAGGAGGACCACAGCTCCACCAGAGGGGGGCTGATTGAAACACTGTTGGTCTGTCTTTCCATCTGAGATAAAATGGACATTTTGCCCCTTGTTCCCAGGCAATGTGTGCAGAAAGCAGCCACAGCAAGTTTATCAGTTTCTTCTTGTTCCCAGTCTCATCCTCCCTCCTGCCTATGAATATCTTGAAGTGTCAATGTTTCTTTGTATGGCTGAGAAGGGCACTGCCTTTGTGCAAATGCTGGCAGGGAGGGGCACGCTGACTACGGGATCCCAGGAGTATAGAAGCTCTCCTCTAAGAAAGCTCTGGACCAAGGCGACTAATTTTTGTCCGTCCTTTTTGTACATAAGTTTCTTCTTGCAGTGCATACCCCCTCTGGGATACGATTGCTTCGTGAGATAAGACCCGGTCTCTATCGTGGCTCCAGGTCGTGCGGTGAAAGGTAGATCTGGTAAGTTTAATGGAATATAGTTGTTCAGGGGAAATGCCTGTGTGGTCTTCAAGCCCCCAGGAAGGAGCTCTGAGGGCCAGGCTTTGGGGAAGTTTTGGGGCACCCTGCTGGTTGATGGAGGCTGAGCAGAGCAGGCTAGAGGCTTAAAGCCACCATCTCTCTCCCTCTCCTGAAGAGAAAACCAACTAGGCAGTGCCAAGTTAGAAACCTTCGTCTCTTTTTTTCTTTTCAGGGGTAAGGGGTATAGTAATCAATCAGTCTTAGTTAGAAGGGACGGGTACAGTGAAGAAACTGTGAGAAGCATTTTTCACTGGCCTGGCTAGCGTAGTGAGTGGTAGATCAGTCCCTGGCTGTGATCAGTAAGAAGTTGTGAGAGTTGCTCCTGCTGCTGAGAGCTGCTACACAGGGGAGTGTGACAGGTGAAGCTTATGGAGCAGGTGCCGCGCGTCTGAATCACTGGTAGATCTGTTCTTCTTATTCACTTTGCTTGACTTGTCCATGCCGAGAGCAGATTGAAAATAGACTGTATGCTTGTAGGAAAAGGCACGTATGTTGTGATGTTTTGTTTTTTGTAAGCGCTGTTTGAAGCAGTTTCATTGCTGCTCTACACAGGAGCAAAGGAAGTGTGAAGATAAAGTTATACATAAGTCGGTAATGAATTAAATTAAAAAATTGGAAAGCTAGTATGAAATATAAAAATCCTCTCAGACTCTTCGGAGCATTTATGGTTTCATTAATAGGTCTTTAAAACCCATATTAGGGGGTGGGGTGGGAATTAAAGAGATTGATTTTTAAAAGCTTCAAGCTAGAGTGTGTTTGCCACAGGGAAAAAGGAGGGTCGGGTCCCTGTTATCAGTAGTTCCATTGCATGCTAGGGAATTGGCCTTACAACCAGACTAAATAGAAAAAACATGAATGAGAGGGCTTGGAAATTTGCCTTGTGTGTCGTTTGGCGGTGAAAACCATTTATTTGCGGTAAATAATGCCCAAGTAATTAGAGTAATCAGACTTAAGTCTTTTTCTTTTAAGTCGGTGATGGGTTTGAAGCTGGAAGTAGTCTGTTATGGCGTCATTTTCTTCCTTTAGTAACTTGTAATTGAATCTTTAGCAGAGGAGAGACAGTTCATTTTTACTAATTGCAGGAAAGGAGGGGCCAAGGTGCAGGCAGGGAGAGAAACTCGGGTCCGATTGGTTTTTCTTCCTTACATTTTTGTGTTCATTTCTTTGATGCTGTTCCGTTTGCAGAATTAAACCCAGCCCTGGTTGGAGCTCTTCCTGGGGCACTTGTAAGATGGTCCGAACCAAGCAGACTGCGCGCAAGTTCACTGCTGGGAAGGCTCCCCGCAAACAGCCAGTCACCAAGGCTGTACGGATGAGCGCCTCCTCCAAGGGCGGGATCAAGAAGCCTCGCAGGTACCGGCCTGGCACGGTGGCACTGCGCGAGATCCGCAGCTTCCAGAAGTCCACCGAGCTGCTCATCAGAAAGCTGCCCTTCCAGAGGCTGGTGAAGGAGATCGCTCAAGACCTGAAGTTGGGCTTGAGGTTCCAGAGCGCGGCCATCGGCGCCCTGCAGGAGGCCAGCGAAGCCTACCTGGTGGGCTTGTTTGAAGACACCAATCTGTGCGCCATCCACGCCAAGAGAGTCACCATTATGGCCAAAGACATGCAGTTGGCTCGCCGCATACGGGGCGGGCCTTCTTAAACCGAAGCCCCCTTTTCGGGTGTTTAGTAGTAAATGCTATACGATGATTTGATTTCACGCGTGGCCTTTTTGGTAGCACGTAGTTTGTAAGACGTTGTGTGTGTGCTTCAGTCTTTCCCTCTTTCCCTCAGGATGAAGGCAGGAAGCTCAGAGCCCGCATGGGGGTGGGCCCTGCTGCTCAGGAGGGAGGCCTTGCTGTCCAGCAGAAGGGATGGGCGCCACTTGCTGCTTCTCAGGAGGCGTGTTTCTGTATGGGGAGGACTTGTTGGGAAGCTTCAGGGTACTAGAATCCATAATGAATGCGTCAGGGTCCTTTTGCTATCAAACTGGTTAATACTTTATCAAGCTTTTTCATAATCAGGGCTGTTAAGTCTGACCATACATCACTGTCATCGAATGTGGGCTTTTCAAAGGTGAAGTGATACAGGTCTTAAATACCGTGCAATTTACATTTTCCTTTAAAAAATCCTGGCATCTATAGAAAACAATATGTGCATTAATAATTGTGGTTTTATATATTTCAGTGTCAACATCTGTAAATTAAACATTTTACACCCACACGTGGTGAGGAGTCTGGTCATTCAGGTGTGTGTCATTGAGGGTCCAGTTGGTTTTGCCTCTAAGGAGCCTGTACCTGTTTCCATAGTCATGAGGTCTCTGCCACATTCTAACTCGCGTACGACCTCATTCTACCACGTGTTTCCCGACCCTGAACGTATGTTGCTGGCCATGTTGACAGTGCTTGTTCTTTCATGTAAAGTAAGTGTAGCTCACTCTTATTGGGCTTACATTCCCCATCCCCCATTACTACAGATCATTCAGTGGCTGCTTAGGCAGCAAAGGCAGGTTGGCTCACCAACAGTCAGTAGCCCAGGAGCTCAGGGAAGCAGGCTCTGATGGGAAATCTAACACGTGCACTGGAAAGAGAGAATCCATCAGCCTCTGGTTCTAGGGTCATGATCCAGGGCTTGGCTTGTCCCACAGGTAGGTTAGGTCACGGAGAAAGAGTTACAGCAGCAGCACACTAGCACACACTCCAATCACCAGAGAGCAATTTGTAATGGCCACAGAGTTCTTGGTGTGGATTCCTGCGCTTTCCATCTTCTGTCACGTAAAGAAGAGAAGTGTCCATTTGCTGACCTTTGCTGTCCCAATAATGTGACAATATGTGACTTGTCTTTTCTTCTCTATCAACTTTTGTCATGAATATAGCGTCGTCTTCATTAGGAAAGACACTATTCAAGAGAATAATGTCTGTAAGTAACTTCAAAATACACCGAGCAATCAATTGTGCAACATTGAATCAATTCCAGCCCTAGCCCTCCAAGGCAACAGGGAGGAGAAGCGCTCAGGGCGGTAAATCTTCTGGGGAGCAGATCACTTGTGGTTTCACCCCAGGAGCAGCAGGTGGGTAAGAAACCCACAGCATTCAGCTCAAGGCAAATGCTTGCTCCTGTTTCCACAGGAGATGACAACACAGTGCCTCAGGTACTTTCTGTGTTTGCTGTTCTGTGTGCTTGTGCTGCCGACTTGTGGACACACCGGAATTGCATCGTGCTGGTGCTTAGAATAATTAACCCATGACCTTGGTTCTTCTGCCATCTAATGCTGCCTAAGTTGCTTCTGATTCATTCGATATTCAGAAAGATGACATAGGTATCTTCCACTGAGGTTCAAGGGGCCTGTTACCTAGTGTGTTTTAAGGAGCATGATCTTTAGGTAACACAGTGGAGCAGGGGACCTCAGGCAGTGCCCTTAGTGTAAAAGTTTCCTTCAAAATGTTAGCATTAATGTTGCGAGGTAAGGATTATTGATGAATCATTTTGCTGGTGAGGTTCACATCAGCACTAGTTGTTGAGTGGGACACAGTATGTGTGGTTTGGTTATACTCCCACAACATGTTAGCTTATTTGAACTAAAGGAATAGCCCTAAGACTATTTACATTAACATAAGGGCTTTAATTAAGCCAGTGTGGGGACCAGCCTCCGCAATGGAACAGGTCCCAGGGACGGTTGTGTGATCGAAGGGTAAAATTAATGAGACATCGCCTCGATAAAGCATGCAAGCGGCCCCCTCTAGGACAGCCATGATCTCAGCAGCCAGATCCACACAGAGAGCGAGAACACATTGCCAACCAAGACTTATCTCCACTCAGGGGGAGTGCACGCCCCCTAATTACAGGTAACAGAATGTGTCACAGGAAGGGCTTGTACAGTAGGCATGGGTCAGGAGTTACTTCATGTAGGAGCCTTCATCTGAGTTGAGTCTTCCAAATGCTGACATTCAGGGGGGATTCTCTGGGGGGACATAAGACACACAGGCTGCCTAGCTACCTCCACCCAGCCACCCAGGCACCAACCCAGCCCCTCACCCCCTCACCACTGCAAGCACCACTGCAAGCACTGCAAGCACCACTGCAAGCACTGCAAGCACCTCCCCTGGGTCCTTTGCACCTGAAAATGCTCGTGAGCAAGGCCTGGGTTTGATTAGCATAGGAAGCCGGCTCTTTAGTTTCTCAATATCCTGGTCTCTGGTTTGGAGCCCTGGTTATCAGGACAACCGGTTTGGGTTTTGTTGATCTGATTTTGAACTTTGACTAGACTTGGAGAAATGAAATAGAAGTTGCGCATGGGGGACGCTCTGGACGGGCCGGGGCAGGATGGGGAGAGGCGACAGAGAGGAGCCTGTTGGAACTTCCTCTCCACCCAGCTGCATTGTCAGGAGAGAGAGTTGAGTGATCCTCATGAAGGCCTCCTGGTCCTGCTGGCCCTCCCTTAGTCCTGAAGGTAGGCGGACACCAGCAGAGCAACCAGAGCAGGACTCAGTCAAAGGGGACTCTGGACCCGATGCGCATTCCAGAAGGGGTCACTCTGGTCTGGAGCGGCCAGAGTGCTGTCCCGTAGCTGTGCCACAGACTCTGTCTTGCTTGTGTTCCATTTACTGTAGAACCTGAAACAACTACAGTTCTCTGTACATTCACTTGCATCACAAACCAGCTTCGGCATGAATTCTTTGTCAAGCACAGCCAAGGACCGAGGTATATCTCTCCCCGCAGAGATCTAACTAATACATACACCCTTCCATGCCACCCTCTCTGCACAGGCACTCTTCCTTTGAGAAGAGAGGTGATAGATGGATGAGAGATACAGACAGACAGACAGACAGAGATAGAACCTCATGCAGCAGGGGCTCCTCTAGGCTCTCACAGGAAAGCGTCACACTCTCCAATCTCTCATAAACCATAAAGCAGATATGGAGCCAAAGAGTGAAGTGAATGTATATGGTCGCCAAAAGAGTCAATGTCACTGGTCCAGGGTCATGGATGTTGTCTTCCAAGGAAGGTCTGATCTGATCAGATCATTCATCTATCAGTGACTTTCAAGGAAGCTCAGCAGTGTCTTCCAAGGAAGATCAGACCATGATGGGTTCTGGAGGGGCAGTGGGAGCTTCCTTCCATGAGGGAACCCTGCTGAGTAGCGTGGCTGGCATGTTGTGTCAGTCCTCTCCACCTGCCGCTTCTCAGTCTGTATTATCAGCATGTCCCTCCTAACATAGGATTTGAGTGTTGTTTGTTACACCACCTCAGCGTGTGTCTGTATTATACCAGCCTTGGAAGAGTGCCTGCTCTGTCCTTTACAGGTTCACACACACACACACACACACACACACACACACACACACACACACCCCACTATGTTATTCTGGGTAGACTACAGAAACAAATTCAGAGACACTCATATATATAGTAAAGATCTTTGTATACAAGAGCAATTGAATTTGAGAAAGCATCCCAGAGCAGTTCAGAACAAGTTCATAAGTCCCATATTATCCCATATAATCGATACCAATCTATAAAGTCCTCTTCAGACTCTGGAAACACTTGCAATGGCACCGAATGCAGGAAGATCACAGGCCAGTGGGTGGGAAGTCTTGTGGATCCAGTGGCGGTGAAAGCATTTCAGCGCTGTCAGGGGTCTCCATGTGGCTCCTTCAGCTCCAGGGCTCTATCATAACTCCATGTGTCTTGTCAGCAGGACTGTCTTGCACAAAATGAGTGTGGGTGTCTCGCCTCCAAATGAGGTCATCAAGCTTGGACCTGATTGACAAGCTAAACTCCACCCCTTCACCCTTCAGACTCAAATGGACAACAGATTATGTAACTACCACACTCACACACACACACACATGTCCCCCACCCCCAACACACACTGGCCAGATATGCGTGATACCCTGGGGCCCTGAAAGAAAAATTTAAAATACAAACATTTAAATATATATATATTTGGGAACTGAAAACAGAACTATCTATCCAGAAGATGCAGGAGGTGACCGTGTTTTCCAGAGTGTAAAGAGAGCTGGGTGACCCCCATTTTTGGCACCGATGGGCAGGGGCTGTACATAACTATGCACAGTAGAAATTACCACACTCTTTGCCCACTGTGCCAACTGGTCGACATTTGGGGTGTTTGGCATAATTGACACTACCCAAACAGGTGTGCATGGTGTACACACACACACACACACACACACACTGTGCACAGGCCAGAGGTGCTCCATATTACAGTATCACATAGCAAAATTATTAAATAAATATAAAAGGCAATTTTTTCTGGAAGCATTTTAAACAGTGGTAAGATTTGTGAAAAAAATCTAACCCATAATAACAGGAAAATATGCCAGAGAGGAGGAGGGAGAAGTGGTGGACAGGCACATGGGCAGGCTGACGGCAGTCAGGCTTGCCCTAAGGCATAGGTGCCCACCAGAGCATTTCTAACCTGTGTGCCAAAGTGACTGCAGGTGGGACTCTCAAGAGTTAGCCTGGAAAATGACTAAGTCCCCAGTGGGTACTGCTCTTACTGTCCAGAGGGAGAGAGAGAGAGAGGCTGGCCTTTCCCAGTCAGGAGGGTCACGTACCATCAGCTGGCCCTGGGCGGAGAGGGGCACTCCGGGGATTCAGAAAGCCTGCTTCAGCCTCTGCTGGATCCCATGGTCCCGCCACTGGACCTCCCCACTTCCCTGCACAGGAGGGTGCTCTCCCCTGTTCTGGAGGCTTCCCTGAGCCCCACTGGAAACAACCTCCATAGACTTTCTGCTCCCAACACCCCTTCACTGGCCCCAGGCCTGGGGCACCACCACCTAAGGACAAGGCCCCTGCAGGGAAACACTGGAGAGGAAGCTGGGAAGACCCCCAGCAGTGAAGGCGTCACTGACCAGGAGGAGGACACACAAACAGGGCAAAGGAGGTCCCCCCCTCCTGGCCTCTGGGTTCTGAAGGCCTGCACTGGACATAGGAGATCCAGTGAAGGAGCCAGGCAAACCCTTAAGTCCTGGGCTGCCTTTCAAGAGATCACAGCAGGGAGCTGCTCCGCTGTGGGGAAACCTCAAACCCGAAGCAGCAGATCTAAGAAAGGTTCAGTGACAGGCTCCCTAAGCATGTATGGTGCGTGATGGGCGCGGGTGGCCCAAGAGCCAGCTGGGGTGCCTGGGAGCGTTAGCTGAGGTTCCGCAGCGCTACCTTATGGTTGGTTCCTCCTGGGCGGGATTCACACTTAGACGTGGTCAGTCAGAATCCCACAGATGCTAGCTTCTCCCATAGGCTGCTCAGCCAAGCATGTATACCAACTGTCTGCACCTGGGGTTTCTCTCTTCGCTGAGCAGGATTCCTATGGCAACAGCACACCAGCAGTAGGGTCAAATTAACGTGTCCCACGACTCTCTACACTCATCTCGCATTCCTCATTAGTGGGTGAACAATTCAGCCCTTAGTGTGTTCTGCTTCACCATGATAGGAAGAGCCCACATCCAAAGCGACGAAGTTATGAACGATTGGCTGCCACAAGCCAGTTATCCCTGTGGTAACTTTTCTGACATCAGCTTACAACCTAAAAAGTCAGATGGATCCTGAGGTCTGTATTCAGGTCTTTCAATGTCTGTATTTCTCTGGAAAATCAAGATCAAGGGAACTTTTGTGCTTCTGCTCCACGGGACGTTTCTGTCCTCCGTTGGCTCACCTGAGGACACCTGCGTTACAATTTGACAGGTGTACACACCCAGTCAAACTCCCCATCTGGTATTGTCCTCATAGCAGAAGGTGCCAGGCTTTCCAGAGGCCAGGCAAGCAGAGCCAGAAGGGAGAGCCCCTAGGCTCTCCACCCCTCACCCTCCTACCAAGTCAGTGACAAAAAGATCAGAGTCCTGGTATTTCACTGTGGCCCACAAAGCAAGTGGACCCCGCCCCCTGGAGGAAACGGAGAGGGGCAGGGGGGTGGGGCTCCCACTTATTCCACACCTCTCCTGTCTCTTCACCATCCCAGACCAAAGTCAAGCTCAAGTCAAGCTTCCTTCCCCGCTGATTCCCACAAGCCCATTCTCTTGTCTGTGGTTTTCCTGGATAATAGGTAGGGACAGTGGGAATCTCTTTCATCCATTCAGGGGCGTCACTAACTCGATAATGCGGCATTTGACAACCTTCAGACAGTCCTAGTTACTCCCGTCCTTTACCCGTGCTTCATTGACTGTCTTCCCTTTGACATTCAGAGCACTGGGCAGCAATCCCTTCCTGTAGATACCCTTGCGGGCCTTGGCGATGCTTTGTTTCAGTTCATTCTAAGTGGGTTGCTGGCGCCTGTTGAGGCGAGGCTCTGCGAAGAACCCGGGTCCTGGGATGGACCTGGCGGGGGATGGCGGAACAACATCAGGGTCTCCTTGCGCAGCTAGGGAGGCGGAGCAGACAGAAACCTGCACACACCGCAGGCGCCCAAGCAAGGGCGGCCGCCACCAGTGCCCACCAGGCTCCCTGAGGGCTGCCAGGACACAGGCATCTCCCAGGTGCCTGGGTCCTCTTGGAGTCCAGGGACCCCGCGGCGGACACGCCCCTCCCCTTCCCCCCACACCAGTGGAAGCATCCCGGCACACATCCCTTTCCTCCACACCCCACTCCAAAGTCACTGGCAGCAACTGGCCTGGAACTACCTGGGGGTGGGCCTGGGCCCGAGTGTCCTGGCCTTGGGTGGGGACTCACAGTGTGTCGTCCAGTTGCTGGGAGACCCAAACCCCACTAAGCGGGAATCGCGACGTTTTCAAAGGCTCAGGCCCCTCTCCTAAGGTGAACCCATTCCAGGGCACCCTGCCCTTCACAAAGAATAGAGAACTCTCCAGTGGCTCCCGCCGGAGAGGCTTCTCCGGGATCCGTTGCGTTAGTTACCGCACTGGCCGCCTTGCGGTGCTGTCTCCACCACTCCGGATTCAGGGATCTGAACCCGACTCCCTTTCGATCAGCTGTTGGCAAAGGAGTTCATGACCTTCCCTCTGTAACATCGCTCGCCCAACTCTCAGGACAGACTGACCCGCGCGTTCAACTGGTTTTCACAGGGAACCCTTCTGCACTTCCCCTTTCGAGTTCTCCTTTGAATATTTGCTACTACCACCAAGATCTGCACCTGGAGGGGCTCCAACCCGGGCCCGCGCCCTAGGCTTCAAGGCTCACCTCAGTCGCCCTCCTCCTCGCTCAGGCTTATCATCTGAGGAGTTAGGGGAACCCCGATGGATGATCGGCACCCACCCTCCAAGGTGGAAGGGAGTGGGGCCCTTCCAGCTCTGACCCTCTTGCATTTCCTGACTGCCAGCGGAGACCACGTGGCCCCGACTCTCCAGCAACATGCCATCCGTTTTTTCAGGTCTGTTTGATTTGACAGGTGAGTTATTACAAACTCTCTATCGGATTGCGACCTCCGTGGCCACTGTCCTGCTGTCTATATTAGCCAACATCTTTTCTGCGGCTTTTGCCTCATTGGGCGCCTTAACCCGTGTTTCGGTCCCCCCCCCCCGCCCCCCAGCAGTGCTAGTTGTGCTTACCAAAAGTGACCCACTAGACATTTGCTTTCCACACCCAGCTCCACGCCAGCCGGCCCGGCTTCCTACCCATTTAAAGTCTGAGAATAGATTGAGATAGTTTAGGTCCCAAGACGTCTAATCATTCGATTTATGGTATAAAACTGCATGTGGTGGGGATGGGGGGAAGATGCCGGAGGTGTTTCTGAGAGCACCAGCTATGCTGAGGGAAACCAGCGACTAGATGGTTCCATTGGTCTTTCCCCTCTATGCGCAGATCAGACGTCTGATTTGGACATCAGGACCGCTGTGGACCTCCACCAGCGTTTCAACTGGCTTCGCCCTGTACAGGTAGGGGTCAACACCTTTCCAGTCCCAATACATGAGCTCCTGCTCCACCTCTCCCACGAGACGAGGGAGACAGGCTGCTGGTGCGTCCTCAGGAACCCATCTTGGCCAGTGGAAGAGGCGGCCCTTCACCTTCATTGCCCCATGGCGGCTTTTGTGGGAGCCCCTGACTCTCCCATGTGTTCGACTCCTTGGCCCGTGTTTACAGACGGGTCGAGCTGATGCCTTAAGCTCACTTCTCTGTGACTGGCATGGCATGACCAGATCATTACCCCCACCCTCACCTCCATGGGGCGACATTAATGGAGAGCACTGAGGACGTTCACACACACACACACACACACACACACACACACACACACGCCCTGATCCCACTGCACCAGAGACTGCCCCCAATGCTCTGGGAGCTGCTTCTTGCTTAGCCCTCCCTTTCTCCAGAGAGTGGTGCCCCCTTCTAGCACCTCTGGGAGACCCGCCTTCCTTCCCCCACCACCCACCACAGGGCACAGGTGCACAGCCCCTGGTGCCAAGACGACAGAGAGAGAGAGAGAGAGAGAGAGAGAGAGAGAGAGAGAGAGAGAGACTGAGAGACTGAGAGAGAGACCGCAGGATGCTCAAGGAAGAGACACCAGGCCTCAAACTCCTCACTAGCTGCTTCTGACTTCGCTCCATCTCTAGCGCAGAGCGCCACACTAGCCCACTAATCCCCCAGCCCCACCCCAGACGCTGCCCACCACATGCCAAATAGAGTGGAGGGGTCACAAGTTAGGAGAGAAGGTAGGGTGGGAGCGGGAGACAATCAGAAGGCACCGTGATCTGTCCTAGGAGGACTGAGGGCCAAGCCAACCTATGAGAGGCCAGTGGGGGCCTTTTGAGTAAGCCTCCAGCCTGCAAATCACCTGGACTGGCAACCCAAGGGAACAATTGAACTTCAAGCTTTGCTGAGAAAGGGGTACCCTGGGAAGAACCCAGGGTCACAGCAAGTTCGTTCCAAGGGTCTATGTCAATGTGTCCTGCAATTCACATTAATTCCCACAGCTAGCTGCTTTCTTCATGGACCCATGAGCCCAGTGACCCACCGTTGAGAGTTGTTCAAGTTTGAGAGATTTTTTTCACTGAGCAGCATAGTATCCCTTCACAACCACCATTATGTCACCACCACCACCATGAGGAGCTCCTGCCCCCTGCATGGGGTTCGCACATGCAGGATCCTGCATACCAAGGCGGCAGCCTCCAGTTCCCTTCTCCAGGTGACCAGCAGGCTGTTGGACGTGGCACAGGCGACCCAGCCTTGGGACAAGGTCTGGGGGAGGACTAGAGGGGATAAGGTCCCCTTCAGAGTCTTCCCATGGGCCCACTGCCCTGAACCATGGTGATCAACCTGTCTTTTAACCTCTGCGCCTGGACAGGGTAGCTGAACAAAGCACATAACAGGCCACCAGCCACTGTAGGGGAACCTCAGCTACAGTCCGGCACCCAGCTGGAGAACCCCAGAGGGGCAGCGCTGCTTGCCTATGACAGGGAAGAGGTGGAAGAGGGTGTCCCTAACCCCAGGGGCCCCACGCTGCCGCCATCTGTCCCAGAGCAGCAACCAACCTCAAGGCTGTCTTCCATCCTGCACTCCCCCCCACACCTCCATACCGCTGCTGGGGCCCCAACCGCCTTCCCCCAACACCAGAGGGGGATTTCTCCTAGCTTGCCAATCGCACTTACCTGCTACCTGTCCAACGCAACACCCCCAGTGCCACAGAAGGGCATCTGAGCAACAGAGAGAGAGCAGGGACTTCAGGCAGGCAGATGGTGTATGGGGACGTCCAGGGGGCCATGGTGTCCAGGGAGGTTTGGGGGAGGTAGGCAGAGCCGGAAGAGGCTGAAGGGTCCTGGAGAGGAAGGACAGGAGGAGGACCAGCCTTATGAGCAAGGAAAACCAGACCCAGGACGGAGGCCTTACCCGCCAGGGTAGGGGGACTCCCACCACCCCAACACCACAGCCCAGGACAGGAGGGTGGAGACAATGGAGTGGCGGGAGCAACCGCCCTCACCCTTCCCCCCTCCGCCCAGCCCCGCTCTGCTGCTCATGCCTCCAGAGATGCCAGGAAGCGCAAGCCCAAGGTAGGGCGCCAGGGCCAGAGGGTGGGGACTTGAACCCCTGATGCTCACTTCACCTCCTGGGGACTGCAAACAAGGCTGCTACTGCTATGATGGCAGCAGAGGTGAAGACGAAGTCCACGACCAGCCCCCAGAGAGGAGTTGACACGCAGTGATGGGCCTCTGCCCCACAAGGAGTTGGGGTGAGGGAAGAGTGGAGGGTGGGAGGAGCAGGGAACTCCCTGGGCTAAGTCCCAGACCGTGGCAGAATCCCAAACCATTCCTCCCCTTTTCCCACCGCTTCCAGGGGACTGCCAACCTGCAACCAATACCGCCCCCTGGAACGGAGGACCGGGTCCCAACACTGGCGCAGCACCACCACCCGCAACCGCCATGAGCACCGGGCGACATCAGGTGTCTGCCCGAGACGCTTTGGACACCCTGGCTCAGGGTAGGATCTGCGGCCCAGAGGCAGGGCTGGGATGCATCGGGCTCGCTTTCTCACTAAACCAGCCCATCGGTAGCAGCGACTGGTGGTGTGGGTAAAGGGCAGGTACTGAATCAATCAACTCAAGCGGATGACCCGCGCTCAGTGGGAATAATTGCAATCCCCCATCCCAGCCAGAATGGGGTTCCAGGGGACACCAGCGCCGCTGGCGGGGAGTAGGCTCTCGCTGAGCCAGTGTAGCAGACAAATCACTCCACCAACTAAGAACTGCCATGCATCGCCCCCTACGGAATTGAGAAAGAGCTATTGATCTGTCCATCCCGTCCGTGTAAGGGCTGCGTGAGGTTTCCCGTGCAGAGTAAAACGAAGCCTCAGGATCCACTCCTGGAAGTGCCCTTCCGTCCATTCCTTTAAGTTTCAGCTTTGCGACCCCACCCCACCCCCCTACAAACAGACTCTGGTTTCCTGGAAGCTGTTCCAGGAGTCAAGAGAATAATGTTGCTGCATCAACAGCCAACGTCGTTTCTGGTCAAAAGACTGTATCTGATCGCCTTTGAACCTCCGATGCTTGTTCCTGAATAATGAAAACGTTCTTGGTAAATGCTTTCGCTCTGGTCTGCCTTACGCCTGTCTAAGAATTTCACCTCTAGGGGCGCAATCCAATACCCCGCTGTCCCTGCTCATCAAGGCTTCGGTTCTTAAAAGCAACAAAATAGAATCACAGGCCTATTCCATTACTCCTAGCTGTGGTAACCAGGGGGACACGGGCCCGCTTTGAACACTCCAATTTGTTCAGAGTAAAAGACTTGGCCTCTGGGGACACTCAGGTAAGGGCATTCGGGTACCGCTCAGAGGTAAGGGGCAGGGACTGTGGTAGATTGCATGGCAGTCTGCCACCTAGCAAGATGCAACCAGGAGCCTTGTAACTGCAGCAGCTTTAACATAAGCTATTGGCACTGGAATTGCCATGGCTGATTGAGTCCCAGCCCTCTATAAAAAGGAGAGAGAGCTAACAGCCAAGTCAAGGACAGTCTTGCCCTCAAAGGACTTGCCTAGGTGTGCCCTGAATGCTGATAGTTGAGGTACATGCTCCTTATGAGCACGAGTCACACCTCTATCATCACGTAGCCAAGTACCAAAGGCCCTAGACATGCTGGAAGCTTTTCTAAGCTAACACTTGGCACTGTGGTAGAAAAGAATCCACTGATTCTGTGAAAATGGAACTTCAGCAAATGTATTCAGAAGAAGAGGAATGACCCTCCTTCATAGGGAGCCATTAGTCTGCCCAAGGGAGGACTGACGACTTCAACTACAGGTTCACACAGATGTTGATCGTTGACGAAACAAAGATAGTATAGTACAGTCATTTGTTTGGCTCATTTTGGTTGTGGTAACAACTCTGATTGTTTATAGAGAATTACAGTCATTGATTCCTGGAACTCATTACAGGGTTCTCAATCATACTTTTATAATTTTCAGATGGGATCTGGTCTCGGAGGAAAAATCCCTGCATTTATAGAGGTCTAAATACAGGCATGTACATTGTAAATATATACATATTATGATGATTGTGCACATATTTGTAGGTTTAGTATTAAGGTAGCACATGGACATTGGGCCTCCACTCAAGTACTCACTCAATATAAGAACACTTTGTTCTATTAAACTGGCATTTCATGATGCTCACTTTCCTTACAGGATCATTGAAGACAAATGGGTGCATAAGCAAACGGGGTGATGAAAGCTGATGGCGCTCGACTATCAAAAGATAAAGCATCTGGGGTCTTAAAGGCTTGAAGATAAACAAGCGGCCATCTAGCTGAGGAGCAACAGAGTTCACATGGAAGAAGCACCAGCCTGTGTGATCATGAGGTGCCCATGGGATTGAGTATCAAGCATTAAAGAACAAAAAACCATATCATTGTGAATGAGGGGGAGTGCAGAGTGGGGACCCAAAGCCCATCTGTAGGCAAGTGGACATCCCCTTATAGAAGGGTTGCAAGGAGGAGAGGAGCCAGTCAGGTTGGAGGGTAGCAATGGTGAAACATACAACCTTCCTCCAGTTTTTTAATACTTCCTCACCCCCACTGTCATGATCCCAATTCTACCTTAGAAATCCAGCTAGACCAGAGGATGTATACTGGAACAGATAGGAACTGGAAACACAGGAAATCCAGGACAGATGAATCCTGCAGGACCAAAGGTGAGAGTGATGGTACTGGTAGGGTGTGATGGAAGGAGAGGGAAAAAGGGGGAACTGATCACAAGGATCTATATATAACCCTCTCCCTGGAGGACAGACAACAGAAAAGTCAGTGTAAGACATGACAAAATAATAATTTATAAATTATTAAGGATTCATGACTGAGGGGGAGAGGAAGGGGAAAAATGAGGAACTGATGCCAAGGGCTCAGGTAGAAAGCAAATGTTTTGAGAATGATGAGGGCAGCAAATGTACAAATGTGCTTGGCACAATGGATGGATGTGTGGATTGTGATAAGAGTTCTATGGGGGCCTCAGCCCACGCGCTCCCAGCCTTTCCTCTCAGCTGCCCGCCAGCTCCTTTGCTTGTTCTTGCTTTAGTTCACGCTCTCCGCAAGGATCGAGGGCTCTCTGAGCACAGGCTTCAGCTGGGAGGGGAGGCGGCAGTAGCAGCTCAGAGGAAGCTGGGAAGATGTCGGGGGAGGCCGAGCAGCAGGAGCAAACTATCGCTGAGGACCTGGTCGTGACCAAGTATAAGATGGGGGGCGACATTGCCAACCGAGTCCTTGGGTCTTTGGTGGAAGCTTCCAGCTCAGGTGTGTCGGTGCTGAGCCTGTGTGAAAAAGGTGATGCCATGATTATGGAAGAGACCAGGAAGATTTTCAAGAAAGAAAAGGAAATGAAAAAAAGGCATTGCCTTTCTGACCAGCATTTCAGTCAATAACTGTGTCTGTCACTTCTCCCCTTTGAAGAGTGACCAGGACTATATTCTCAAGGAAGGCGATTTGGTAAAAATCGACCTTGGAGTCCACGTGGATGGCTTCATCGCCAACGTGGCCCACACTTTCGTGGTTGATGTAGCTGGGGGGACCCCAGTGACAGGGCGGAAGGCAGATGTCATTAAGGCGGCTCACCTTTGTGCTGAGGCTGCCTTACGCCTGGTCAAACCTGGAAACCAGAACACACAAGTGACAGAAGCCTGGAACAAAGTTGCCCATTCGTTTAATTGCACCCCGATTGAAGGTATGCTATCACACCAACTGAAGCAGCATGTCACCGGTGGGGAGAAAACCATTATCCAAAATCCCACAGACCAACAGAAGAAGGACCATGAAAAAGCTGAGTTCGAAGTACATGAGGTATATGCTGTGATGTTCTTGTCAGCTCAGGAGAGGGCAAGGCCAAAGATGCAGGACAGAGAACCACCACATATAAACGGAACCCCTCTAAACAATACGGCCTGAAAATGAAAACGTCACGCGCCTTCTTCAGCGAGGTAGAGAGACGTTTCGATGCCATGCCACTTACTCTAAGAGCATTTGAAGATGAGAAGAAGGCCCGAATGGGTGTGGTAGAGTGCGCCAAACATGAACTGCTACAACCATTTAACGTTCTCTATGAGAAGGAGGGTGAGTTTGTTGCCCAGTTTAAATGTACAGTTCTGCTCATGCCCAATGGCCCCATGCAGATAACCAGTGGTCCCTTTGAACCTGACATCTACAAGTCCGAGATGGAGGTCCAGGATGCAGAGCTGAAGGCTCTCCTCCAGAGTGCAGCAAACCGGAAAACTCAAAAAAAAGAAAGAAAGAAAAAAAAGAAGACCTCCAAGACTGCAGAGAACGCCACCAGTGGGGGTACGTTAGAAGAGAATGAAGCTGGGGATTGAGGTGGGTCCCATCTCCCCAGGCTTGCCACTCCTGCCTCATCCCCTTCCCACCGCACCCCAGGCTCTGTGGAGGGCAGGTCGCCTTCTCCATCCAGGACCACCAGCAGAGCAGGGTCTCCCTGCCCAACCCTGTCCCCCAACCCATCCCTTTCCAACAACAACCAGCTCCAACGGACTCTGGACTCTGGTCTCGGGAGGCCAGGCTTCCCAGCGACCAAAGACTACTCTAAATAGAAAAAAAGAAATTTAATAATAAAATCAGGAGTCAAAAAAAAAGAGTTCTATGGGACGCTAATAAAATAATTTTTTTTAATTCCGTCCATAAAGTTGATGCCGACTTATAACCACCTTTTGGGACAGGGTAGAACTTCCGCTGTGGGTTTCTGAGGCGGTAACTGTTCACGGGAGTAGAAAGCCCTGTCTTTCTTCCGTGGATCACCTGGTGGTTTCAAATGTCAGCTCTTTCAGTTAGCAGCTCAATGCATGAGCACTACGCCACCTGGCGTCTCCGCCTGGGAGAAAAGAAGAGCCCAAATAAAAGCATTGTTTTACACCTGCTTAGGGCAGTCCTTTTCTTACTTAGTTTTGTCCTTTGCACTTTTTAATTGTTTTTGGGGGGTGAAGGGTTCATCATATCATTGAGAGCTCTTAGAGCTGTCATAACACTGCAGAATTCAAACAGATCCTGCAGACATGTGCAATGGCTGCTATGATCAGTTTCAAACCATTTTTTCTTCTTGAACTCTTCAATACCTGCTCCCCTTTATCCTCTTTCTCCAACACCCTTCACCCAGGAACCCATCTTGTTATTGTTATTTATTATTACTCTGTTATTATTATACATGCATATATTTACCCACAACTTACCCCATCCCATATATCCATTCACCTACAATTCTGTTATTGCTCCCTTCCAGTGGGGTTATACAGTAATCATTGCTATCAGTTTTCCCATTCCCCCTGGCACTGCCCCCCTCCACCTTCCGTATCCTCAGGGAGTCATTGCTACCATTGCTGTTCCTCAAGGGTCATCTGTCCTGGCCTTGCTGCATATAACCATCTTACTTCTACCTATGAACATCCATAGGCCTAGCAGTACTGATGAGGCGAAACCTAAGCCTTAATAGTAAGGGGGAAATTTTTAAAAAATAGTAAGGGGAGGAAATATTAAAGAACTAGAGGATAGGTATGCGTTTCATCAGTGCTATAGTGCACCCTGAATTCCTCAGTGCCCCTGAGTGGCCCCTCTGTGAGTTGCAAGTGGGCTTTGGGTCTCCACTTTGTCTGTGCTCCTTCTGGTCAATTTGATTGCTTACTCTTGAACTTGGGGTACCTATCAGGACACTTGAAGATCACACAGGCTGGTGTGCTTGCTGCATGTTGGCTTTGTTGCTACCCTGCTTGATGGCCACTTATTTGACTGCAAGCCTATAAGACCTCATATGCTGTAATTTTTAATAGCCGGCCAACATCAGCTTTCCTCACCATTGTTTCATTATGGACCATTTTTTGTCTACAGCTATCTGTAGGGGGAACAGGCTAATTTTGCCCTATTGCTGATGTGTTGTTGCCATGGGAATCCTGCTTAGTGAAGAGAGGAACCACAGTTGCAGACAGTCAGTGTGTGTGCTTGGCTGAGGGGCCAATGGGCGAAGCTAGCATCCGTGGGATTCTGACTGACCACGTCTAAGTGTGAATCCCGCCAAGGAGGAACCATAAGGCTGTGATGTGGAGCCTTGGTTGGCCTCAGATCACCAGCGGCCACAGGCCCTACTGGCTGGTGGGCCACCTGTTCCCATTACGCACGACACACGCTTAGGGAGCCTAGTGCTGAACCTTTCCTGGAGGAGCTGCTTCTGGTTTGACATTACCTCCACAGCGGAGCAGCTCCCTGCTGTGATCTCTTGAAAGGCAGCCCAGGACTTAAGAGTTTGCCTGGCTCCTTCACTGGATCTCCTATATCCAGTGCAAGCCTTCAGAACCCAGGGGCCAGGGGAGGAGAGTAGGAGGGGGGACCTCCTTTGCCTGTTTGTGTGTTCTCCTCTTGGTCAGTGACGCCTTCACTGCTGGGGGTCTTCCCAGCTTCCTCTCCAGTATTTCCCTGCAGGGGCCATGTCCTTAGGTGGTGGTGCCCCAGGCCTGGGGCCAGTGAAGGGGTGTTGGGAGCAGAAAGTCTATGGAGGTTGTTTCCAGTGGGGCTCAGGGAAGCCTCCAGAACAGGGGAGAGCACCCTCCTGTGCAGGGAAGTGGGGAGGTACAGTGGCGGGACCATAGGATCCAGCAGAGGCTGAAGCAGGCCTTCTGAATCTCCAGAGTGCCCCTCGCCACCCAGGTGTTAGGTGCCCTCAAGAGGCCCAGGGCCAGCTGATGGTATGTGACCCTCATGACTGGGTAAGGCCTGTCTCTCTCTCTCTCTCTCTCTCTCTCTCTCTCTCTCTCTCTCTCTCTCTCTCTCTTTCTCACTAGACCCATACAGAAACATGCCTCCTGAGAAGCAGCAAGTGGCGCCCATCCCTTCTGCTGGATAGCAAGGCCTCCCTCCTGAGCAGCAGGACCCACCCCCCTGCGGGCTCTGAGCTTCCTGCCTTCATCCTGAGGGAAAGAGGGAAAGACTGAAGCACACACACAACGTCTTACAAACTACGTGCTACCAAAAAGGCCACGCGTGAAATCAAAGCATCGTACAGCATTTACTACGAAACACCCGAAAAGGGGGCTTCGGCTTAAGAAGGCCCGCCCCGTATGCGGCGAGCCAACTGCATGTCTTTGGCCATAATGGTGACTCTCTTGGCGTGGATGGCGCACAGATTGGTGTCTTCAAACAAGCCCACCAGGTAGGCTTCGCTGGCCTCCTGCAGGGCGCCGATGGCCGCGCTCTGGAACCTCAAGCCCATCTTCAGGTCTTGAGCGATCTCCTTCACCAGCCTCTGGAAGGGCAGCTTTCTGATGAGCAGCTCGGTGGACTTCTGGAAGCTGCGGATCTCGCGCAGTGCCACCGTGCCAGGCCGGTACCTGCGAGGCTTCTTGATCCCACCCTTGGAGCAGGCGCTCATTCGGACTGCCTTGGTGACTGGCTGTTTGCGTGGAGCCTTCCCAGCAGTGAACTTGCGCGCGGTCTGCTTGGTTCGGACCATCTTACAAGTGCCCCAGGGAGAGCTCAGACCCAGGCTGGGTTAAATTCTGCAAACGGAACAGCATCAAAGAAATGAACACAAAAATGTAAGGAAGAAAAACCAATCGGACCCGAGTTTCTCTTCCTGCCTGCACCTTGGCCCCTCCTTTCCTGCAATTAGTAAAAATGAACTGTCTCTCCTCAGCTAAAGATTCGATTACAAGTTACTAAAGGAAGAAAATGACGCCATAACAGACTACTACCAGCTTCAAACCCATCACCGACTTAAAAGAAAAAGACTTAAGTCTGATTACTCTTACTAATTGGGTATTTTTTACCGCAAATAAATGTTTTCACCATTAACGACACACAAGGCAAATTTCCAAGGCCTCTCATTCATGTTTTTTCTATTTAGTCTGGTTGTAAGGCCAATTCCCTAGCATGCAATGGAACTACTGATAACAGGGACCCGACCCTCCTTTTTCCCTGTGGCAAACACACTCTAGCTTGAAGCTTTTTAAAATCAATCTCTTTAATTCCCACCCCACCCCCTAATATGGGTTTTAAAGACCTATTAATGAAACCATAAATGCTCCGGAGCGTCTGAGAGGATTTTTATATTTCATACTAGCTTTCCAATTTTTTATTTAATTCATTATCGAATTATGCATAACTTTATCTTCACACTTCCTTGGCTCCTGTGTAGAGCAGCAATGAAACTGCTTCAAACAGCGCTTACAAAAAAACAAAACCTCACAACATACGTGCCTTTTCCTACAAGCATACAGTCTATTTTCAATCTGCTCTCGGCATGGACAAGTCAAGCAAAGTTAATAAGAAGAACAGATCTACCAGTGATTCAGACGCACAGCACCTGCTCCATAAGCTTCACCTGTCACACTCCCCTGTGTAGCAGCTCTCAGCAGCAGGAGCAACTCTCACAACTTCTTACTGATCACAGCCAGGGACTGATCTACCACTCACTACGCTAGCCAGGCCAGTGAAAAATGCTTCTCACAGTTTCTTCACTGTACTCGTCCCTTCTAACTAAGAATGATTGATTACTATACCCCTTACCCCTGAAAAGAAAAAAAGAGACGAAGGTTTTTACCTTGACATTGCCTAGCTGGTTTTCTCTTCAAGAGACGGTGAGAGAAGGTGGCTTTATACCTCTAGCCTGCTCTGCTCCCCCTCCATCACCCATCAAGATGCCCAAAACTTCACCAAAGCCTTGCCCTCAGAGCTCCTTCCTGGGGGCTTGAAAACCACACAGGCGTTTCCCCTGAACTACTATATTCCATTAAACTTACCAGATGTACCTTTCAACACACGACCTGGAGACACGATAGAGACCAGCTCTTATCTCACGAAGAAATCGATTCCAGAGGGGGTACGCACTGCAAGAAGAAACTTATGTACAAAAACGACGGACAAAATTAGGCGCCTTGGTCCAGAGCTTTCTTAGAGGAGAGCCTCTATACTCCTGGGATCCCGTAGCCAGCGTGCCCCTGCCAGCATTTCCACAAAGGCAGTGCCCTTCTCAGGCATACAAAGAAACATTGACACTTCAAGTTATTCATAAGCAAGAGGGAGGATGAGACTGGGAACAAGAAGAAACTGATAAACTTGCTGCTGGCTGCTTTCTGCACACTTTGCCTGGGAACAAGGAGCAAAATGTCCATTTTATCTCAGATGGAAAGACAGACCAACAGTGTTTCAATCAGCCCCCCTCTGGTGGAGCTGTGGTCCTCCTTCAAAGACCTTGGGCCATGACATGTGTTGGTCCTGTCCCCTTGCCTAAGGAGCAAACACTCTTCCTCACCCCTTCCCAGCCTCTCCTGTCTTGTCTTCCTTCAGGAATTTCCAAAGGGGCTCCTGCAGGGCAGCAGCCAGCACCCTGGGTTGTGCTTAGAGCCTGGTGGAAAGCTCCAAGGGCTTGAAGTGCCACCAGAGTATTAGCGTCCCCATCTGGCCCAACAAGGGGGGGGACCATCTTTCTATTCTCCAAACCTTTTCTGTTCTCTTCCCACCCGCCTGCTCCTCTGCGCTTCCGTGTACACCTCCCTAGCTTCCTCTTAGACAATTTCCCTGCACATCCATCAGGAAATCCTACTGCAACGTTCCACAGCCTACAGCAGAAGGGTGTCTGCCCTTGACTGGTAGAATTCCCCATGGTCTTTGGCATTTTTCTCTCTTTGTGTTTATATCCTAAATATTTATAATCCCACCATGTGTTACAGGAATATAATTGGAAATATCAGCTAGGGGCATTAAAACTTGTCTGCCTGCCTGTTCCTTCAAGGATATTTGATTGAGCATCTTGTCTTAATAAAAACAAGCGTGAACAGAAGCAGAAAGCAACATTAATGGGTTAATTGTAACTTCAAAAAGTGCTAGTGAGCATTGCCAGGTACTTCTATTATCAAAATATTATCTAACATTGATTATAACATCCTGGTTACCATAATAAGCTTAATTACTCCTTTCAGATTAGAACATCAAAATGAACGATATTGAAAAATAATCAAAAGAAACAATAAAATGGAGAATAGTCAAACTGGTTGCAATGTTCTGAACCTGGGAAAATGAGAGTACATTATCCCCAGCAGAGACTTTCCCAAAGGGGGGGTGGGGAGCAGGCAGGTCACAAGCAGTCAGTTTTCTGAGGTGGGAGGTGGAAGCGGGCAAATGATCCAGCAGCTAACAAAAACAGAGTTTCTTTTGCTAGTTTGCCTCATTCCCTATTCCTTTGGTTTAGGAATCCAATCACTGATGCACCAGCAACTTCTTCTGCACTCGGATTTGTAAAGTGGGTTCTCAATATCATAAGCTGCACAGCACCTTAACGGTGTCGGATGGACGGTTTTGTCGCATTCGTAATGCCTGGCCCACTGTGGCTGTATGATAGGTGCTGCTGCAGTCAGGTACAGCAAGTCTCCCACGGTGTCCTTCCTGAGGACTTCTCTGCTAATGCTGCGCTTCTTCCCTGTCCATGTGAAGTTGGTAATCGGTTTTTCCAATTCTTCGAAGAAAAGATGATGGTATTTGTTCAGGGATAGCATTGAATGATATGCTCCGGGGCAGAGCTGACATCTTTGCTACATTGAGCCTTCCGATCCATGGGGATGGCATATCCTTCCGTTTGTCGAGGTTACCCTTGGTTTCTTGTAGTAATGTTCTGTAGTTTTCCTCGTACAAATCTTTTGGGTTTTTAGTCAGGTTTATCCCTAGATATTTGTGCTTGGCTCTTGCGAAGGGTACTAACTTTATGATCCCTTCTTCACTGGGTCTGTGCGATGGCTAAAGCAGTCCAATAGACTTCTGTGTGTTGATCTTCTTATCCTACCACTGCACCACATTCCTCTGTCCTTTTCCATATGTACAATCCTGTCGTCTGTGAATAATGAGAGTTTCAGCTCTTCCTTCCCCAGACGAATACCTTTGATGTTTTTACTCTGCCTTATGTTGTTAGCGAGTATGATGTTAAATCGGAGCGGAACAAGGGGCATCCTTGTCTGGTCCTCTTTTTCAGAGGGATTGTTTTCATCTTTTCTCCACTGACCAGCACGTTGGCCATTCGTTTTTCATATGTAGCTTGCATTGTAGTGAAATATTTTCCTCCCATTCCTGTCTTCTTCAGTGTCTTAAACAGGAATTGGTGTTTGTTGTTGCCCAATGCTTTTTCTGCATCTATCGATATTATCATGAGGTTCTTACACTTTTTCATGTCAATGTGGAGAATAAAGCTAATCGTTTTTGGTCTATTGAACCATCCTGCATCCGTGGTATTAATCCTATTTGGTCACGGTGAATTATTTGTTTTATATACATTTGTATTCTATTGGCCACTATTTTGTTAAGGATTTTTGCATTAATATTCATTAGGGATATTGGTCTGTAGTTCTCGATTCTTGTGGGATCCTTGCCCAGCTTAGGTATCAGAATTATATTGGCTTCATAGAAAGGGTTCAGAAATTTGCCATCTCTTTCTATGTTCTTGATGAGTTTGTGTAGGATTAGTGACAGCTCTTCGTTGAATGCTTGGTAGAATTTGCCTGTCAAGCCATCTCATCTGGGGGATGTTTTTGTTGTTAATCCCTTGATAACCTTGTCTATTACTTGTATTGTTGTAGGTATTGAGATTGTTGACATCCATTGGAGATAGTCTAGAGAGGGATTGTTTGTCCAAGAATTTTTCCATGTCTTCCAAGTTGTTGAATTCATTGGAGTACAAGCCTTTGTAGTACTGAGTAATTTTCCTTTTGATTTCATTATGGTCCATTGTAATGTCCCTAGTTTCATCCCTCGTCCTTGCTATTGAAATTTGTTTCCTTCCTTTCTTTCGTTCAGTTTTCCAGAGACCTGTCAATGCTCTTTATGCTTTCAGAGAACCAAGTTTTAGCAACATTAATTTTCCCATAGTTTTCTTATTTTCCTTCTCATGAATCTCAACCCTGATTTCTATCATTTCTTTTCTTTTCCTTAGGGAGGCTTGATCAAGGGCAATGTAATTGAGAGGAATTACTGAAAACCAAACAAAGGACAAACATACTAATGGGAGAAGTGGAATGTAACAGAAATAGAGGAAAGCAATGGGTGGCAAAGGACATTAATAGAGGTCTAAATATAGACATGTACATATGTAAATATATCTATATATAATGATAGAGGAATAGATCCATGCACATATATTTATTTATAAAGTATTAAGGCAGCAGATGGACATTGAACTTCCCCTCAAGTACTCCCTCAACACAAGAATATTTTGTTCTAGTAACCTGGCATTCTGTGATGCTCACCTCCTCAACATGATCGCTAAAGACAAAACGGGTGCATAAGAAAATGTGGTGAAGAAAGCCGATGGTGCCCAGCTATCAAAAGATATAGCATCTGGGGTCTCAAAGTCTTGAAGAGAAACAAGTGGCCATCTAGCTGGGAAGCAACAAAGCCCACATGCAGGAAGCACACCAGCCTTTATATCATGAGGTGTCCATGGGATGAGAGATCAGGTATCAAAGACCCAAAGCAAAACAAACAAAATCATATCAATGTGAATGAAGGGGAGGGCAGAGTGGAGACCCAAATCTCATCAGTAGTCAATTGGACATCCCCTGTCAGAAGTGCCACAAGGAAGAGAGGAGCCAGTCAAGGTGCAGTATAGTACCAATGAAACATGCAATTTTCCTCTAGTTCTTTAATGCTTCCCCGCACCCCACTATCATGACCCCAATCCTATCTTAAAAATCTGGATAGACCAGAACATGTACACTGTTACAGACAAGACCTCGCAACACAGGGAATCCAGGGTAGATAGACACCCCCAGGACCAATAATGGGAGTAGCAATACTAGGAGGGTAAGGGAATGGATGGGGGAGTAAAGGGGTACTGATCCCAATGATCAACATATGGCACCTCCCAGGGGAATGGACAACAAAGAAGTGGGTGAAGGGAGAAAGCGGTGGGTGTAAGACATTTAAAATATGAGAAAAAATTACGAATTGTCATGGGTTCATGGGGGGAGGAAGGGGGAGAGGTGGGAAAAATGAGGAGCTGATACCAAGGACTCAAGTAGAAAAAAAAAGTTTTGAAAATGATGATGGCAACATGTGTATAGATGTGCTTGACACAATGGATACATGTATGGATTGCGATAAGAGCTATAAAGAGCCCCCAGGAAAATAAAGTAACAACAAAAAAAAGCATGGCCCATTAAGAGTCCCAGCATTAATAACAAAAAGGAACCAGGGAGGCTAGTAATTAAGGTTGTAACCCAAGTAGACCAAAAAAACAATTTTTGATAACAAATGGCCTGTCGATTCTCTTTTTTATTACCCTTCCTTTACACTTTTGCAGACTAAAATGAGAGTTTTTTTGTACAATCCCAGTTTTGTTTGCATAAAAGCAGTATTATTCTTTACGGGCCGTGCACAGTTTACCTTGTTAAGGAATAACACATTCAGACCCTGTCTATTCCGCAAGGCTGCTTTAGCTAAGGACTTAATTTGCTCTGACGATTTTCAAATGGTTTCTTCTGATCTGTTAATATTTACCTTGATTATACTGGAGAGGCCTTTCAAGCCATGCCCCCGAGTGATGAGTGCAGAGATACCTGTGGCTGGGGAACCTGCAGTACCTAGTTGTTAACCATAAAAGCAAACAAAACACAAACAAGCAAACCTAAAAGTAGACAAACAGGTGGGAAGGCCAAAAGAACAAGAAAAGTACGTGTCCTGGAATGCCTTAAAATATACTTCTGACGTACTGCAACACATTTTGATAGTGTGATTACAATATGCAGAAAACATAGACAGAAATACCAGTAGTAAGAAACCGGGGAGGGTCTTAGTTTGAGGGGTCTTTAACGCAAGTGACCACACTGAACCCATTTTCTTATTGCTGCATTTCTTTCCACTTCCACACAAGTGGACCCACCTGGTCACCTAGCAAGCATTTCAGGCTGCTAACAGATGCTCTGTAAAGTTCAGTCCTAGAGAAGAGAGTTGCTTTATGGCTTAAAATTTTTTTCAGCTTTATGCACAAAACTAAAGTTTAAAAAGTTTAAAAAGACAAAAGGGTTCCTTTTTCTTCTGCCAGCAGCAATATTCCCAAATAGCTACAAATGTCCATAGTACTCAAAGCACTAGGTGAGCCTTTCCTTCTCAGAGCCTTCTTGGCAGGAGTGCCCTATTCCCAATTTAAAGATGCATAAGGTTGGCTGAAGGCCACTAGGCTTTACAAGCTTTCTATGTGTACTTTACAATCATTATTGTCCTCAATTGCTGTAATAATAATACTCAGAATAAAACAGTGTGAAGCTAGGAAAGCCATATATTAACTTAATCCTTCAACAGTCAAAATTAATTTTATTCTAATCCTTATTTAAACTATTTAATTGACATGAAATATGGTTTTAGGCCCCAGACTCCATTAAACCAGGAAGGGTCTTCTGTCAGTCATTTTGATTAAACAGGATGGTCTCTGTCAGAGAGAGGTTTAAGGGGTCTTTTGGTTTCTTTATCTTAAAATTTACATGTATTATATTTAATTTTTGACCATCTTAGACAGGATTGACCAAAGATAAATACTAGGAATTAAAACTTTAACTTTCCAGAAAACAATTGAGTAAACAGGGGGATCTTATCCGACCTTTGGCTGTGTACCTATAAGAAAGTTTTGCAGGTCCCACTGTTCAGGAGAACAAAGGATGTAGTGTTATCCCAATAAGATGATTCTGTATAATTCCAAACAGCATTGTTTACATAATTGCAAATAGTTTAATTTATGCTCTTAGAACATTTTTTATGAAGACTTCAATTAAAAATAGTGAATTATTAACAATAGTTTTAACGTGGCCTTTGACAGTGCAATCAATGCGACTCCTTTTGTACAATTTTATGAGTGAAAATGTTGCAAAATGTATTATTTTCTTTGAAGAGCTGTGAAATAGTATTTTTATATTTAGCAAAATATTTTGCAATGGAGAAACATCAATAATTAGTCTGATTATCAGATAACCAAGATATTAACAGATAATCACGACATTTAAGACAACTTTTTGCAGATATCACACAGAATGGTTACGACTTGTAACCCAAGTAAAGTTCAAGGCACGTCCCTTCTTGTTGAGAACGCGATTTCCCCCCCCCCCATCTTCCATGGTCCTGGGGTTCATTGAGTGTCATTGGTGAAAACCACAGGTCCTGGCAAATGCTATTTGCCATTTGTGGTACCAGTGGGTAAGGAATGTAGGCCTCACAAGAGGGAGGTGCTCTTAGGTTAGATGGATTAACAAGCAGTGCCAGCACAGCTAGAAGCAGACGTTCAGGAGCCTGAGGAGAAATCTTAGGCCTCTGACTGAGACGGTCCTGCAGGAACCTCTGGAGAAAACCCGCTTAAGGTAGACACACCAAAGAGAAAGTCCCACATGCTTTCCATTGTGTGTTGAAAGACGGACACAACGTTGCCCTTGATTGAGCAAAGGTTTTAATATCTGACGATGATGATTCTTCACTGGTTTTCTCCTTATTACTCCATGCCCATTGGTTCTTTCCTACGGGTGGCCTGTTCAGAATCTGAACCCAATTTCCTTGGGGTTCATAGGCTTCTGAGGGGTCTCACCTGCTTCTTTTAAGGCCTCCACTACAGTTCACACGACAGCCCTGTCGCTAGTTTCCCCAGGGAAAATAAACTCCTTTAACAATTTCTATTAATTCGGGGGGGGGTGTGTAGGAAACAGTATTTATTTATTTTCATTTCAATTTCCGTTCACGACCCCTCCCTGCTGAAACACAACACAGCTCCTTGGACGTGAAAAGCACAAGCATTATTTGCTTGCAGTCTTTTCATGTGGGGCTATGAGTTTAAGAAAAACAACAACAAAAAAGGCAGGGATTTGACCACAGCTCTGCAGAGCAGGGAGCCAGCGTCTGCTGACCCTTTCTGCTCGCTATAGGTGAGAGCAGGCAGTCAGCATCTGGGACCCCTCTTTGCTCTCCACGGATGGGGGTGGAGGTGGTGGGTAGAAGCTCCTATCTGCAGGACTTCAGGGACAGAGACCACAGCAGACAGAGTGAGACAAGACAGGAGGGCTTTGCCCAAGAAGCTTCAGTAGATGGGCTGGGCTTGGAGCCAGCACAGAGAATATTTTATTTTACAAAACGATCCTGCAGTAAAGGTGGAACCAGGTGTGTTACAGAGAACACCCTGAGCTGCTGACTTTGAGAGAGCCCTTGGCAGGGGCAGACTGCTCCCGTACAGAAAGTCACACATGGAGAAGCCTAAAGTGTGACCCCCAAAGGTACCCCGTGAAATAACCAAAGTTGAATGAGATGCATTCAAAGGAGACCAACAATTCACAGGGTGGATACTTGAGCTGATTTTTTAACCCTCTCAGTACCTGAAGACCAAAAGAGGGCAGTCCCAGTTACAAGGACACCATTCAAGTGCTCCCCTGACCTGCAGGCTAAAGCTGTCATTAGATGCAAACACACACCTACATATTCTTTCTGAGTTAAGAATCACTAATTTCCTTCCAAAGGAAAAAAGAAAAGAAAATATAAACAGACAATTGACAGAAAAAAAAGAAAAAATAGGTAAAAAGAACTCCATTTAGAGATTGAACTTTCATAGTGTTTCTTGGAGAAAAGATAAATTGCCCATTTAAAAACAAATGTTGGTTCCCAACCTTCTGGGTGAGACTACTCAGGGTCCTGCAACAAAGACACAGAACATAAAAAAAAGACAGAGCTCCATGTGTCATCCATTTGAAACAACACTGCAAATAGATACAGCAAAACATTTAAAAGGCAAAAGATCTTCAGAGGCAACATGAAAAAGCAAAGTATGAAAAATTAAACCAGGAGAATAGAAAACCAAACCAAACTTTTTCTGTATAAGCTGTTTAAAATTGTTAGCCATTTTCACAATAAAAACAAAATCACACACACACACAAAATCACAAACACAAAGAAATCTGCCTCCCCAGGATTAATACCGTGTAAGTTCCCAGGCAGGTTAGATTAATGATTTATTCACACAGTCCTTCCAAATCTCAGCTTTGTGGGTAAAACCACTCAATGTTCTTTTTAAAAATACCACGCAAATATTTTACATGTGTAAAAACAAAACTGCCTTATCCTGATTAACCTGTTTTTTTTTTTTTTTCGGGTGAGATCATTCTTATATTTTTAGGGTACGTCTGAATACATTTTCCAATTACCTTGTCAGAATTAAAGTTAGTTTACATTACCATTTTTCTATATAACATGTAGCAAATTAAATTTGAAAACAAGCTCAGTTTTTTTCTTCCTGACTAAATGCTCCTGATTAACGTTTAGCAAACAATGTAAACATGCTAACAGCACACAGAGAGACAACAATGGCCAAAGAATCCTTTTGGTCCCGACGTCCCGTGAGTCAGGTCTGACAGTGAGGCTACTCGCCAGCAGCCCAGTCCCTGGGAGGGAGAAGAGGAAGACAAGGAGCAAATGACAGAGAGCTGGGGACACATGAAGATGCACATACACAAAAACACAGACAACCAGACAGACAACACAAAAAGACAGACAGACAATTTACAGAAACAGACAGATGGCCATGGCTAACCAGATGCCCAGATTTAGCAGAGTGGTTAATTAGCGGTATCTAAATACACGCAGCCCCTTGACAAGGGAGCAGACTTCTCCACTGGAGTCCTGCCAAGAGGGTGCTGAGGAGAGTTAGGGTCACATCCGAACCCCACCACAAGCCAAACCCGCAGAGCAGCCCTGAGTGGACTTTTCAGTCCATCCTCAAAGGCCCAAAACCCACGTCTCACCTGTCTAGGACTCAAGCAAGTGTGACCAGAAGCAGAAAGCAACATTAATGGGTGAATTGTAACTTCAAAAGGAGCAAGTGAGCATCACAAGCTACACCTCTGATGAAAAAGAAACAATTCTAAAACTGTTTGTAATATCGTGGTTAGCAGAAGAGCTTAACTACACCATTCACATTACATCAAAGGAAACAATATTGAAAATTAATTAAAATAAAATGATTTTAAGAAAAGGAAAAAGAATAAAAAGGAACGATATATTGAAGACTAATCGAAAGTAATTATAATGTCCCGAATCTGGGAACATGGGCACACATTCTAAACCTAATCAGTAGCACGAACTTTCTGATAAGGGGAGGGGTAGTGGGCCGGTCAACTAGCAGCCAACAGAAATGGAGATTCTCTTGCTAGTCTGCCTCATAGACATGGGATTGGGCTGGGATTGGGACACACACATGGTGCTGGGCAGAAGAGCTTACAGGACTGGCCCAGAGACTTCCAACCAAAGCATCGAGGGCATGCCTCATGCCTGAGCCACCCCAGGACCCCAGTGTCCCTCAAAGTTCCACCCAGGTACTTCTCAAAGGGAGACTACCCCTCCTTGGGCAGGCTCAGAGGTGAGGATAACGGACTTTTCTAATGCACTACGCCTAAGGGCAAAACTGTTCACAGGCTGACCCAGTGCTTTGGTGGTGGAGTGCTTATAAATTGGACTGCAATCCAAAAAGTCAGCGGTTTGAAACCCACCAGCGGCTCTGAGTGAGAAGACTGGACGTCCCTTTGTCCAAATCACTTACAGTCTCAGAAGCTCACAGTGACCGCTGTCCTATAGGGTTGCTATGAGTCGGCATCGAGTGGACAGCGGCGAGGATGTGTCCCTTGATCTCTGCGGCCTCCATGAGCATTGGCTGTGGCTCCCAGCAGGACACGGTCTTTGCCAACTTCACTCTTCTCTCCACTTGTCGTGATGTTTCCTACAATGACCTGTCTTGTGGAATGTAACACAGATGATCTGCTCTGTAAACCTTCAGGCCATTCAGGGTGAAAAGCTTGAAACAGGAAGCCTTCCCCAACCCAGAAAGGACATTTATGAAACAGCGCCCCAGGAAGGAAGGACTCCCGGCTCCCTGCTTCTTCTTTGCAGGGGCCCTGGACTTGCCCTTGACGTTGATCAATGGGCCATGTAGGGATCTTGACCAGCGCACGGCTACAGCTTTCTCCCCCATAAGGTTGACTCAGGAAACATAGAGGAATCGTCAGGCTCCCTACCTGACACTTGTATAGGCTCCTGTTTTCATTCAAGGAGTGCATAGAAGGTGTAATGTCCCTGTCACATGAAGCTTTCCTCAATACTATTAACCCTTTATAAAATTCACTCGGGCACTTGGTCTGTCCACACCTTTCTTTATCCTCACAACTCATCTCATGACTGAACTTCCTCCTGCCTATACATTGACATCTTTGGAACATTATTATTGCTTTTGCTTAATTTGAACATGTGACTGGTGTAGACACATAAAGATTAGCATGCTTTTGTCTATTTTCCATTGCCTTTAAATAGCTTTTTTTCTATAAATTCCAGCTTTCTGAATGTGAAAGAACAATGGGAAAATATTAGAAACTTGTGTTCTTTTAAAAATATTTCTGTAATATTATATTTGATGACCTCCTTGGAACATAGCCAAATGTATATCAACAATGGATCTTTCGTACTAAATTGTTACTCGAGAGGTCAAATGTCAGACAAAATATATTTCAATATCATCTCTTCACTTCCCTCTTAAGGAATCAACCAATGGGAATGACATGGAAGTGGTAAGATGCAGGTTACCAAGAGGAAATATGGGCAGGGGCTGTCACTCAGATACACAGAGAGTTATCACAATAATCCGTCGTCTCCTGAGAAACTATAGGTGGAGTAGATGTAGTAAATATTTCCATGTAATGGTCATCTCTGTCCATTGAAGATCATCATTCAGCTTGTCCATTCACAGTAACGGACGCAGTTTTGGGTCACTGAAAACCAGACTCAGCGCATGCCATAGCTTAAGAACCAGTGACTTTGCAGTTCCCGTACATCAAAAAGGACCTTAAATATGGAATGTATGGAAAGGGGAAGCATGCTTGTGTTTCTAATTTATTTGAGGTAAATTGAGTTTATACTACACTACATCACTAGACACACTAATGGGCATAGTTGATTCCCGTGACCATACTTTATATGTATTGATCATCACAGCACAACATTTATGCTCTCAAAGAAATATCAATCCAACGGTATGTTTATATTTAATTTTCTTTTAAAGATACATAAAATGTAAGAAAGAAATGGCATCTCCTGATAGTTGCCTTTCAAGTTTATTGACACAAATTACTAGAGAAAAAATTATTCATTTTGTCCCACATAAAAGCGTGTATGAAACGTAGATGCTTCTCTTGCTCACTTTTCAAAAATAAATAAACGCACTCTAGGTCTCTAAAGAAAACATTCAAAACAAAGTGAAAATACGTTCAGAGAATGAACAGCTCACTCACTTAGATGAATCCAGTTCAATTCCAAACCTTGCTCAAATTCAAGATATTTACTTCCTATGTCAGGGACCTTCCTTTTAAACCAGTGCCTGTGTTTCCATGGCAACATGTAGCATTCCTGTGTGACCATAAGTTTCAGTAGTTGACAGTGGAATATCTCAATGTTGTTTGTGTCTTGAGCTTGGTTTGCTCTGTACACCAGACAAACTAGGTCATCTGTAAGCAGACTCCCATCAGGATGCCTGTGTCTAACAAACACACGTGACACCATCAGCCAGCGAGGTAAAAGGACCTAGATTGAGCGTGGCTGAGCTCCTCCCAGGACTGGTCCTGAGGCACCTTGCAACCAGGAGGAGTTGGGCAGGAAGGAACACTCAGGTAACTAGAGTCAGGGACAGGGAATTGTCCCTCCCATGTCTGCAAAGGCCCCCACAGAGGTGGTTGGGAAGAAAGCAGGCAATGAAGATGCTAAACTGAGCATGCGTGCACTCAAGCCCCTGTGCCAGGTGGGAAGCACACCTGGGTGGGCCACACTGGGCCCAGGCTCATGACATCCCACAGTTCCAGGTCAGAGTGCTTGAGCAACACTGTAAAACGCTGCCCAACCGGAGTCCTCAGCAGGGGAGCAAACAGACAAGGACTCCTGTGAACTCTTGGACATCCTTAAGATGCCAGTTCACTGCCACCCCCAGACATATATGGCTGTGCTCCGCAGAACACCCTACCTCTGACGCACAGCCCTCTTCAAGCTAGTAAATGCTTTTCACACAATCCCTGTGTTGTGTGTAAGGTAAACTGGCCCCCATGCCGGTCCCTCCTCAGGTTTCGTTTCTAAACTTCCAGGGACACTCACCCCCACCTCCAAGGGCACTGCTCTCTCACCGCTTTGCCAAAGCCTCCCTGCAACTGGCCGCTTGTTTGTTTCTTCCACAAGTCGTCAGGTTACCAATAACGCTAAGCCAAGATTGACTACCTCAGGATCCCCCAACATCATCCACTGCGGGCCTCTAAGTGGGCAACACGCATCCCACCTCAATAAAGAAGGCCAAGTCATGTTCCTTGGTCAGCAGAAAGCAACCAAGATGTCATTGCCCATGACACCAAAGATTTGGGTCCATACTCCTTCAGTGGGGAAAAGTGAGAGGAAGCTAGATTTAGGCACAGGGGTTTGTCCCTCCCAGCCCTGCAAAGGGTCCTGTAGAGGAGGTTGTGAAGAAATCAGGCAATGACTAGACACCTATGAAACCTGCACCCTGAGCATGCTCTAACTCAAGCCCCTGAACCAGGTGGGAGGAACACCTGGGCGGTCCAAATTAGACCGAGGCTCATAACATGACCCAGGGGGACTCAACCCAGGCAATGTGGTCAACCAATACTCCAAGACAGAGGCTTGAAATAACCTGGCTGTAGAAGGCCTCTCTCTTTTACTTGGCTTCTAGTGGCAGGGGAGGGTGAGAGTGTCTGTCCCCTCTGTGGGCCGACATGAGCCCATATTGGGGAATACTTAGTTCCCACAGCCTCTGGGCCCACATCCTCTTAGCCTCTTGGGTTCTTGAGCCCCCCAGGGAGGAGGTCACATGCACATCCTTGTAATCGGTTCCCACTTTCCAACCCACTCTCCCTCTACCCTCCCAGTATCGCCCCTCACAGCCCTGGTCCTGAAGGTATCATCCACCCTGGATTCCCTGTGCCTCCAGCTCCTATTTGCACCAGTGTACAGTCACAGAGGTAATTCTTGAACTTGGTTCTCTAGTCATCATAATTCCCTTCTTAATTGTCACAGGACTCCAACTGTAAAGGCTTATTCCTTATTTAATAAATTGTTCTTCTTGTGGGAACTGTTAACTTTCTCTATACATATAACCTGTAAAAAACAGTTGGAGAGGAAATCCGCAACATAATCTGAAGCTACAGGAAGATCCGTGCAAGGAGAGAAAGCAGCATGAAGACACATATTCAATAGAAACGCCTTTAGATGAAGGAACAGAACACTTCGTCAACAGTATCCCAGACTGACCCTTTCTGTTGCTTTGTCAGCTCTGCCTCCAGGAACGAAATGACATTGACCTTTGTGTATACAGTAAAAAAAACTAAAGTGTCCACTTCTCAGGGTGATTTGGAAATTTCAATGCTTGGTATAAATGTGATGTAGTTAATTTTCAATGGAGTATGTATTAAGTAAATGTATGTACATATGTTAATGAGCTCCAAATTTCCAGCATTTATGCTTATTTTTTTTCACACATTAGGAAGCTTTTGTTATATATTTTCTGTTAATAGAACTTAAACCTCCAACTTCTAAACACAAAATAAATAAATGAAAATATTTATAGGGAAAAAGACAGACTTGACACAATCTATCAGAAATGAGAATCAAATATAAGCTCTTTTATTTTAGGTTTTATTCTATCCTTGTCATTGCTTCTGAAACATAGCCAGATTAGGGATAAAGAGGTTTTCTCCCCCTGATGCCTACATGAAACAAAGCTTAGCTGTCCATGCCACAAGAAAGGCTTCCAAAGAAACAGACACACTACTTAGACACCAATGGGAAAATCCCAAATGGAGGATGCTCAGACCCAATCCGCCTAGGCTCAGGTGGAAGTCAAGCTGGGCACACACACCTTAGGCAGCAGCCATCTGACATCACAGAGATGGCCCTTAACTGAGCCAATAAGGTCTGCCAACACCCTCAACCAGGCCTCCCAGCCAGTGGGGATAGGAGGGGTAAAAGCAGGCCTGGGGCAGGTCTGGCTTTTTGATCGCTTTCAAGTGCTCACTGCAAGGGCGGGGGATGGAGGAGATCTCTGCCAAGCACATGTTCCTGAAGCACCTACAGATCCTCTTGGAACAGTATTCTCTTGACTATTTTGGAATTCCCTGCTCTTGGTTCTTGCTGCTGCTTCCCCAGGCTGACTCCGCACTCCTGTTCCCGAATTCCTTCCCCGTGTTTTCCATAGTTTCTCTGAAAAGGCCATTTTCAGTCTCAAACTTTCTCAGGCCCCTCCCTGCGGCCTTGCACACAATCCAGGGATGGTGTGTATTTTCTGAGACTGGAATACTTGAACCTTCCCTTCACCTCATAAAAGTATTTGGATTTATGAAAGTGCTTCTGCGGAATGAATTCTTTCAGCACTGAGAAGCAAAAACTGAGGTAAACCACCCCAGAACCCTACGAGTTGCACAATTTATAGTCTGAGAACCTGCCCTCCTGGTGCCACTACTAGATACATTGAGTGTGACTGTGAGCTTGGAAATAATGTGTCTTGTCATTAATATTTTATCATATTTTCCCTTCATTAATCAGTGACCACTTTCCCCTGCATTATGCCCTCATTACAAAAGTTTATTTTGCTCTAGCTACTAGAAATGCATTCATACCCTTGTTTACTTTGTTTGGGGGTGTTTCTCCATGAGGGAGCTCTCCTTCCACTTTTATCATGTAAAGATGGGAAAAGCAGCCAGAAGGACCCGTTCTTGTCCGTTGAATAAGCTGTTATGTGTTCACAGGTGAAACAGCACAAAGCCTTTAAACCGTCTCAGTCATGTTCACGGCAGTTCTCCCCTGTCCTATAGGGTCGTTATGAGTTGGATGCAACTCGATGGCTTTGGGTTTGCTTCTTGTAGTTTAACAGTGAGTTGTCAACCATACCGAAGACCGCAGCCCTCAATTTTGATCTGCAAAGCATTCAAGTCCTCCGGGTTGGCAGAAGAGACTATGAAACTTAGTCTTCATCGCACAGTAGCTAAAGCAAATGGAAGAACTGGTGAGGAAAACTTCAATGAGGCTGCCTGAGAAGACAAGATCAAATATTATAATGAAATGTGCAAAGGTCTAATATTGGAAAACCAAACAGGACTAGCATGCACAGCATACCTTAAACTGAAAGGAATCAAGAAAAGAATGCAAGCCTTGAGTTATGATGTTGAAAGACTGTGAGGAAAGTATTCAAAGATGCAGGGGCAAGAAAAAAAAGGTGGAAAAATACATAGTCTCTGTGCCTGGGTTTGGCCGGTTGACTAAAGAAACAAATTCAGTGACACTCCTACATGTGTACAAGGAGTTTTACATCCAGAAGTCAGTATGCATCAGTATAACACCCCAGCACAGTCCGGATCAAGTCCATAAGTCCAATGATTGTCTGTCTCTCTTCAGATGCACACATGCTCATGCAAGGATGCAGAAAGATCACAGGCCAGTGGGTGCAGAGTGTACATCCAACAGTGGTGGAAACATCACAGGCCTCTCTCAGGTCCCACAATGCCTCGTTGCATGATAGTGAAGTCAGAGAGAGATTGGACTACCTACAGAGAGCCTTTTATCTTGGTTGCAACCCCAGGGCAGGTTATCAAACTGAGACCTGATATACAAGCTAAACTATACCTCTATCTTCTTACTAGTGCCATATCAACACAAAAACTCTCAAGGTACCTAAAGAATCTCGTCAACATGTCCTTGTTTCAAGAGGCAGCATATGAGCAAGAACCAATGGTGCTGAAGGCAGAAGTTCAAGCTGTGCTGTTGTTGCCAATAACACTGCATGCACCAATAACAAGGCTCCAGGAATGATGGGAAAGCAATGGAAATGCTTCAATAACTGAGAAAGCATTAGATTGTCCACTAGTCTGCACCAGGAAATTGGAAAGAGAGCGACAACACATACTTACTGGAAGACATCAATATTTGTGTCCAGTCCAAAGAAACAGGACCCATCACATTGGTCTACTTATACATCAATAATAGGGACATCACAGGTAAGTCAAAGTTTGTTGAAGATCATCCAACAATGGTGGTAGTAGTACATTGACAGGGAGCAGCCAGAGGTTCATGCTGGATTCAGAAGATGATGTGCAACAAGGGATATCATTGCTGATGTCAGAAGGAACTTGGCTCTAAGCAGAGATTACCAGAAAGATGTTTACTTGTGTTTTGCTAACCATGCAAAAGCATTCAATTTTGTGGATGATAACAAATTATGAACAACCTTTATAAGAATGGGCATTCCCAAATGTTTCATTGCTCTCCTGAGCACACTGTACATGGATGAAGAGGCCGTCTTTGGACAGAACAAGACAGTCATGCGTGGTTTCATATCAGGGAAGGTGCGTGTCAGGGATGTATCTTCCCACTGTAGTTATTCATCTTTATGCTGAGCAAATTATTCGAGAAGCTGCCTTATGTGATGAAGAGTGTGGCATCAGGGCTGGAGGAAGCCTTATGAACAACCTGCAATGTGAGGATGACACAAGCTTGCTTGCAGAGCGTGAAGAGGACTTGAAGCCTTGCTGATGAAGATGAAATGGTTTGCCTTGGTAGGGATTACAACTCAATGTAAGGAAGACCCAAATCCTTATGACTGGACCAAGAGGGAACATTATGAGGAATGGAGAGAAGACTGAAGCTGTTAAGGGTTTTGTCTTGCTTCAATCCACATTCAATGCTCATGGACCCAGCAGTCAAGAGTCTGAAGGCGTGTTACACTGAGTACATCTCCTGCCCAAGCTTTCTATAGAATATGGACAAGCAAGGGTGTTACTCTGAGGACTAAGCTGATCCTCGTGAAGCCATCGTGTTTTCCATCGCTCCTATGCGCGTGAATGTTGGACATTGAATGGAGAGCATGAAAGAAGGATCGATGCATTTGAATGTGGTGCCAGAGAAGAATATTGAAAGGACCACGGGCTGCTACAGGACAAACAAATCTGTCTTCAACGTAGCATTGCCAGAGTGCTCCTCAGAGACGCGGATGGCAAAACTTCATCTCACATACTTTGGACATGTCGTCAGGAGGGACCACTCCCGGGAGAAGGACATCAGGTTTCTCACACTAGGCAGTTTCAGTCTGAGCCCAAGGGCTACAGGTGAGTTGGAAGTCAGGCCCAGTTCACTTTGAGGGGGTTCCTATGGAATCCTTCTTGTTTGACCCAGAAGGATGGTGTGTACCTTGAAAAGACAGACCCTAAAGTCCCAGGAGTCTATAGTGCACAACCTGGGTCACCAAGAGCTACCTAGAAATTAGGCCAAAAGTGTGCAATGAGGAACCCCGTAGCTGGCATCTTCTTCCCCTTGTTGAGCCTTTTTACCCAGAGCTTGTTGCTCCTCCCCTTTCACCTGGATCAGTGGGACTCAGCAGGGCAGGGTGGAGCTGCCCCTGTGTGTTTCCCTGACTGTAACTCTTCACTGGGGTAGAAAGCCACGACTTTCTCCTGCACAGCAGCTGGTTGTTTCAAATGGCAACCTTGCAGTTCACAGCCCAACACATAACCACTAAGGACACCACCAGGCCTCCTTGGAACTCCTTCCCAGGACCTGGACGACTACCTCCTAAGCCCTGAGACAGACACGTTGTGTGGTTTGCCATCCACTGTGGTGTTTCTGTTGGGGCAGCACGACACTACTAGGACAGAGGGGGTGAAGGAGGGGACGACTAGGAGCAAGGTGAGAGGCTGGAATCTGTCCAGAGGCATCTAAGAAGGCAGGCCTGGCACTCTCCTGCTGACACACAGGGTTTTGCTGCAAATCACACTCACAGGCAACTCACCCCTCTTGAATCCCTATCCAGAGACTCTCCAAGCTGCCATGAGCCTCATGGGTCTCAGTGGGGTGAGCGTAACAGGCCTTCTCTAGACCAGGAAGCCAAGCCCAGTAAGATGTTTGGGGTCCCACTGACAAGAGTTGAGGTCTCCCATGTGGCTGCTGTGGGGTGGGGCACCCACAGGTCTCTCTGTCTCCTAAGTACTGGCCATTGTGAGTGCTCAGGACACTAGCACACTGTGGGCCTGGCTCACACCTAGCCCTTCGCCCAGACTTCTGTCTGCACAGAATTTCACCCCAACATTCTGTTTGGCTGTCTGTGTCTCCATGAAAGTAACCACTGTTTTCTCATGGACTCTGCCAGTGTTTTCCTGTTGGCGGGGAGTGGGGTGAGAAGCAGGGGCTGATGCGCAAGGGAACTGTGTTTCCCAAGCACAGGATCAGACAGCCTTTCCATTGATGGTGCCTGGATCCAGGAGTAGCCCTGCGGGATAAAGTCTATGCAGGTACAGTCTCAGAACCCACAGGGGGTCACTGTGAGTCACACTGAGTCCATGGGAGGCAGAAAATGGGGTTTGGAGTTGGTGCTGACATGAGTCGGCAGTCAAGGGGATCCATCCCTATGCATTTCCCTGATTTCCCTGAGGATCCAGCCCTGTCTCCTAATAATGACCCCTCTTGACCTGTGACATGGTATCCACCCACATCACCTATGCGTCACTCAAAAAAATCCACTGCCATCAAGTGGATTCGGAATCACTGAGTCCCGATAGGAAAGGGAACAGCCGCCCCATGGGTCCCCGAGACTGCAGTTCTTTGAGGAATAGAAAGCGTCCCCTTTCCCCCGTGCAGTGGCTGCTGGTTTTCCACTGCTGGTCTTGCAGTCAGCAGCCCACGCCGTGACCCTCGGCACCAGGGTCCTTGGGGTCCACAGAGAACGATGGGCTGCAGACTAGCTTCTTCTTTGAGTCTTTGTTTCTTCTTTCCCTTTCTGCTAGATCTATTTACTCAGCCTAGTGATCACTTTTATTAGTCAATTAATTGTCCGCTCTGTACCAGTTTGGGGTCAGACAGACACAAAGTAAGCCCCCTGCTCCTTCAGGGGCTTTGGGTTTAATGGGCAAGACTCTTAAGTCACTAACAGCTCAGTGAGGCGTTCCAGGTGCTGCAGTTGGACATGTATGTCAACAGGAGCCACGTGATGGAAAACCAGGCCGACTGTATGCTCCTCCTGTCCGTGATAGAACATGAGCCTGAAGACCCCTCGCAGACAGCACATGAAAGTGCGAGGCAGGTGAAACCAAGCATGAGGGGTTGTCTGTGGCACTGAAGGGAAAACTCCTTTAAAATAACATCTCCTTAGAAGTAGCCACACACTTTTCCATCATTTCTAACTTACAAAGAAAGTTGCGTATACTACCAATAATCACAAGTATTCCTTCACCCATATTTCCCAAATGCAAAGAACATCTGTTAAGCAGGATGAAATATTCCAAATCATGACATGAACATGTGCAATCCTGTTGTCCTTAGGCCTTGTTTGCATGCCATCCATTGTCCAATCCCCGTCTTCCCTCCCCTAGCATATGACCCCAGCTCATTAGCTGTCATCCTCTGGTTGTCTTCTGATTTCCTTTCAGAAAATCTCCACACTCAAATACCCCTGAAGCAAGGGCTAACCCCACATGGTCGCTGTGCCCGTGCAGCAGAGCTTAAATTAGAGAAAGCCATGGGTGATAGTGGAAGGTGAAAATCCTTTTGCCGTGCCAACATATGGACGGGGTCTCTGACCACATTCCAGGGCTGTGACTAGCCGTACTACTACACAGCCCACAGTGACCAGTGGGTTGTGGCAGATGCACTTAGTTCAAATGTACCACCTTATTATTGGGTCTCCCTTTTGACTCATTTTAAAGGTATTTCATTTTTTAAATATTTTCTAATTCTTTTTTGAAGTGTTTCTGGGTTTTTAAATTCATTGTCATTGAGTTCTTTTTCTCTCTCTTTGTTTTGTATGTTTCCCTATATTGTGATCTGGCATAAGTGAATCTATGGAGACAGAAAGGGTATTAATTTCGTAGAGGCATGATGGCAATGGAGGTCAGGGGAAATGGAATAATAACAATGATTATAAAAACAGAGAATATGATTTTGAAATGTTTTAAAGAGGAGTGCTCTGCTCCTTCCTTCTTGTCTTTGACCTTGAAATTTTACTATGCACATAAATGGCACCACTAGCATGAACATTTCTAAGGCTTGGACTTTACATGGCACTTTATATATATATACATGTATGGCACCACCAGGACCAAGCAAAGTGTAGCTCAGTTGTTCTTAAAGAAAATGGGACATTTGCGACATTTAGTATTGTCTTGGTCCTATATTTTAGAAAGATTGAATTAGCACATGTAGTTTCCAAGGCTCCCCTATACCCAAGACATTTAGAAGGTTTTTTTTATTTTTTTATTTAGAAGGTTTTATAAAAATTTTGTTTCTATTAAGACAAGATGCTCAATCAAATATCCTAGAAGGAACAGGCAGGCAGACAAGTTTTAATGCCCCTAGCTGATTTTTCCAATTATATTCCTGTAACATATGGTGGTTTTATAAATATTTAGGATATAAACACAAAGAGAGAAAAATGCGAAACACCATGGGGAATTCTACCAGACAAGCGCAGACACCCTTCTGCTAAATGCTGTGAAACATTGCAGTAGGATTTCCTGATGGATGTGCAGGGAAATTGTCTAAGAGGAAGCTAGGGAGGTGTACACGGAAGCGCAGAGGAGCAGGCGGGTGGGAAGAGAACAGAAAGAGTTTTGGAGAATAGAAAGATGGTCCCCCCCCTTGTTGGGCCAGATGGGGACCCTAATACTCTGGTGGCACTTCAAGTCCTTGGAGCTTTCCACCAGGCTCTAAGCACAACCCAGGGTGCTGGTTGCTGCCCTGCAGGAGCCCCTTTGGAAATTCCTGAAGGAGGACAAGACAGGCTGGGAAAGGGTGGGGAAGAGTGTTTGCTCTTTAGGCAAGGGAACAGGACCAACAGATGGCATGGGCCAAGGTCTTGGAAGGAGGACAACAGCTCATCCAGAGAGGGGCTGATTGAAACACTGTTGGTCTGTCTTTCCATCTGAGATAAAATGGACATTTTGCCCTTGTTCCCTGGGAAAGGTTACAAAATGCAGCCACAGCAAGTTTATCAATTTCTTCGTGTTCCCAGTCTCAACCTCCCCTCCTTCCTATGAATAACTTGAAGTGTCAATGTTTTGTTTTGTTTTTTTTTACGGCTGAGAAGGGCACTGCCTTTGTGGAAATGCTGGCAGGGGCACGCTGGCTACGGGATCCCAGGAGTACAGAGGCTCTCCTCTGAGATAGCTCTGGCCTCTGTTGCATCTCAGCCAGTCACCCTAACTTTTTGTCTGTCTCTTTTGTATATGTTTCCTCCTCTTGCAGTCAGTACTCCTGCGGAACCAGATCGATTCCTGAGATAAGAGCTGGTCTCAAGCTTGGCTCCTGGTCCCCTGGCGAAAGGTAGATCTGGTAAGTTTATGGGAAAGTATAATTGCTCAGGGGAATCGGGTAAGAAACGCATGTAGGAGAAACGTGCATGTGTGTTCACGGCCGGCAGGCCCCCAGAAAGGAGCTAAGAGGGTAAGGCTTTGGGAAGTTTTCGGGAATCTTGCTGGGTGATGGGCCTGAGCAGAGCAGACTAGAGGTGTAAAGCCACCTTCTCTCTCTCCCTTAACAAGAAAAGATGGCGAGACACATCCAGATAAATCTTTCCTTTTTGTACCCTTTCACGGTTCACGAGTTAGAACGGAAGGGTACAGTGAGGAAACTTTAAGAAGCATTTTTATTGGCTAGCGTAGTGAGTGGTAGAGTCAGTCCCTGGCTGTGATCAGTAAGAAGTTGTGAGAGTTGCTCCTGCTGCTGAGAGCTGCTACACAGGGGAGTGTGACAGGTGAAGCTTATGGAGCAGGTGCCGCGCGTCTGAATCACTGGTAGATCTGTTCTTCTTATTCACTTTGCTTGACTTGTCCATGCCGAGAGCAGATTGAAAATAGACTGTATGCTTGTAGGAAAAGGCACGTATGTTGTGAGGTTTTGTTTTATGTAAGTGTTCGTTATGGTAAGCGCTAGTTAAAGTAGTTTCAGGGTTGCTCTGCACAAGAGTAAAGGAATTGTGAACATAAAGTTAAGCATAATTTGGTAATAAATTAAATATTTTTGAGATCTTCCCTAAATTGGACGCTCAGGAGAATTTATTTACCTTTCATGAATAGCTGTTTTAAAATCAGCATTTTGGTGTGAAATTAAACAGGTTGATTTTAAAAAGCTTCCAAGCTAGAGATTGTTTGCCACGGGGACAAAGCAGGCCTCTGTTTTCTGAAGTAACATTGCATGCTAGAGAATTGGCCTTACGCCCGGACTAAAAACAAAAAATATTAATAAGCAGTCTTGTAAATTTGTTTGGTGGATTGTTTGTCATAATCGATTATTTGTGGTAAATAATCCCCAGGTAATGACAGAAATGAGACTTAATACTTTTAAAATTGGTGATGGATTTGAAACTGTCAGTTCTGGCATTCCTCATATTAATTGTAATCGAATCTCTAGCTGCAGAGAGACAGTTCATTTTTACTAATGCATGAAAGGGGCACGATGCGGGCAGGGAGAGAAACTTGGGTCCGATCTGACTCCTGGCCAGGCGCCCGCGTTTACATCTCTGCTGCTGTTTGGTTGGCAGAATTCAACCCAGCCCGGGTGGGAGCTCTCCCGGGGGCAGCGAAAGCCATGCAGGAGTCCCTGAGGTCGGTGTCTGGTGTCACATGGCCCGAACCAAACAGATGGTGTGCAAGTCTTCTGGGGGGAAGTCTCCCCACAGGGCGGTCCGCAAGCGCGCCCCCTCCGAGGGCAGCGGGGTAAAGAAGCCTCGCCGGTACCAGCCTGGCCCGGTGGCACTGCGCGAGATCCGCAGCTTCCAGAAGTCCACCGAGCTGCTCATCAGAAAGCTGCCCTTCCAGAGGCTGGTGAAGGAGATCGCTCAAGACCTGAAGATGGGCTTGAGGTTCCAGAGCGCGGCCATCGGCGCCCTGCAGGAGGCCAGCGAAGCCTACCTGGTGGGCTTGTTTGAAGACACCAATCTGTGCGCCATCCACGCCAAGAGAGTCACCATTATGGCCAAAGACATGCAGTTGGCTCGCCGCATACGGGGCGGGCCTTCTTAAGCCGAAGCCCCCTTTTCGGGTGTTTCGTAGTAAATGCTGTACGATGCTTTGATTTCACGCGTGGCCTTTTTGGTAGCACGTAGTTTGTAAGACGTTGTGTGTGTGCTTCAGTCTTTCCCTCAGGATGAAGGCAAGAAGTGAGTGCTCACAGCCCTCAGTGGGGTCTGGGGTAATCCAGGCCCTCACAACTAGTCATGGGTTGGATTGGTGCAATTGCATGGTTAAAATATAGAGATTACAATAAAGTCGTAGAGAAATAAGAGAGATAGGAGGGAGAGTAAAATGAAAGAGTCAGACACATGTCATGGCAGCACGTTCACCTCTGGGATGACCATGATCTCAACAGCCAGGTCCTCATATCTCTCAGGCAGAGATGGCAAGATAGTTTCTATTTCTGGCCAAGATCTATATACACTTGGCAGCCGTGATTGCAGATAACCACACATGTCACAAAAATGGTTGTACAATAGGCATACACATCACAGGAAGGAAAGGGAAGGGATTAGGGACGCACATGTGACAAGATGGGTGAAGCCAAGATTCATGATGGTGGCCTAACCTTGATTGCCCTTGAGCTGGAGACTTGTTTTAGTCTAAACTTTCAGGGGAAGCAATCCACTTTCCCAAACAGCAGGGAGCGAGCCCCACCTATGGCAGGACAGACAATAGGTCTGCTTGCTCTGAATGGCTGAATGCCCACAAGGAGAAGAATATCTCTAGACATCTGACCTCCCACCTTGGGCTGGCAAACAGCCTCTAATGTTTTGAATATCTTTGGGAAGACAAAGCTGGGGAAAAGTCTTTTTATATCCCACAGTGTTGTGGGCCCTGCTGCTCAGGAGGGACGGGCTGCTGTCCAGCAGAGGGTATGGGTGCCACTTGCTGCTTCTCAGGAGGCGTGTTTCTGAATGGGGAGGACTTGTTGGGAAGCTTTGAAGGTACTAGAATCAATAATGAATGCGACAGGGTCATTTTGCAATAAAGCTGGTTAGGACTTGATCAAGTGTTTTCACAATTGAGGCTGTTAAGTCTGACTATACATCACTGTCACAGAATGTGGGCTTTTACAAGGGTGAAAAGACACAGGTCTTCAGCAGAGTGCAACTTAGTTTCCTTAAAAAAAGAGGAAAAAAAGAAAACCTTGCATCTATAGAATACAGTATATGCATTTATATTTGCGGTTGTATATATTTCAGTGTCACCATTAAAAAAAACATTTTATTGGGAGCATGTACAACTCTTATCACTATCCATCCATCCATTATGTCAAGCACATTTGTGCATTTATTGCCATCATCATTTTAAAAACATTTTCTCTTTACTTGAGCCCTTGGTAGCAGCTCCTCATTTTTCCCTTCCCGCCTAGCCCCCACTGCCTCATGAACCCATGATAATTGATAAATTATTATTATATCATTCTTTTTTTAAAAATACTTTTATTGGGGGCTCTTACATCTCTTATCTCATTCCATACATTCCTCCAATGTGACAAGCATGTTTGCACATATGCCGCCATGATTATTTTCAAAGCATTCTCTTCCCACTTGAGTCCCTGCTATGAGCTCCCTATTCCGTATCAGCATTTTTAATTAAACATTTTACACCCGCACGTGGTGGGGAGTCTGGTCATTCAGGTGTGTGTCATTGAGGGTCCAGTTGATTTTGCCTCTAAGGAGCCTGTGCCTTTTTCCATAGTCGTGAGGTCTCTGCCACATTCTACCTGGTGTACGTCCTCATTCTACCACGTGTTTTCCGACCCTGAACATATGTTGCTGGCCATGTTGACAGTGCTTGTCCTTTCATGTGAAGTAAGTGCAGTTCACTCTTATTTGGCTTACATTCCCCATCCCCCATTACTACAAATCGCTGAATGGCATTTGCCAGAACCTGTGATTTTCACCCATGACACTCAGGTGTACTATTCTTAGTATTCTCAATGCCAGCCGTCGTTTGTTTTTCCCACTGTCAAATACCTTTTCATAGTCTATAACAAAAGGAAACATTTTGCTGGTATTCTCTGCTTATAGCCAAACGCCATCTGATGTCAGCAATAATACCCCTTGTTCGTTTGTCCTCTTCTGAATCCAGCTTGATTTTCTGGCATCTCCCCATGAATGATCGTCAGCAAAACTCGACTTGCAGGTGATACTAATGATATTGTTTGGCCACTGCCACATTGAATTAGGGTACCTTTCTTTGAAATGGTTTAAAAAAAAAAGGATCTCTTCCATTCAGTGACCTGGTAGCTGTTTTCCTGATTTCTTAGCCTAAATGAATGAGTGCTTCATGTGCTTGGTCAATTTGTTGGAAAATTTCAGTTGGTATTCTGTCAATTCACGGAGAATAGTTTTTGGCCAATGCCTTCAGTGTGGCTTGGACTTCTTCCTTCAGTTCCCTTGGTTTTTGATTAGATATTGCCTCTTGGCGTAACTGAATGTCTACCAGTTCTTCTTGGTACAGTGACTCTGTGTATTCCTTCTATCTTGTTTTGATGCTTCCTGCAGTGTTCAATATTTTTACCACTGAATCATTCAATATGGCAACTGTAGGCTTGGATTTTTCGTCCATTCTTTCAGCTTGATATATGCTGAGCTGAGCATTTCAGGGGACAGAAGGGCACCCAACAAATCATCACTGGTCTGGTAGGTGCAATTGTACGGTTGAGATATACAAAGATTATAGTACAGTCAGAGAGCATGAGAGATAGAAGAGAGATTGAAATCATGGAGTCAGAAACACTTCATGGTAGCATGCTCACCTCTTGGATGGCCATGATCTTACATGCCAGGTCTGCACACAGGATGGGCCGAGGCGAGGTGGGGCGGAGACCCAGCAGGAGGCTTAAGGACCCCGTTTATTGTTAACCAAGGGTTATATCTACTTAGGGGGGTGTGATTACAGGTAACCACACATCACAGGGAGGGGCAGTACAATAGGCATACACATCATAGGAAGGGGATGTACAATGGGCATAGGTGTAACAGGAAGGGGATAAGCTAGGGCTGTACGCATGATAGGAAGGGGAGGAACTAGAGGTGTACATGTGATGAGATGGGTGGATCCTAGATTCATGATGGCTGCCTAACCTTGGCCACGCTTGGGTGGGCTTGACCTCTCTGGGGTCTATTACAAGGAAATAGTCAACTACTATCCTTATAAGAAGGGAGTGGGTCCTATTTGTGAGATAAACAGTGGTGACTGCTTGGTCTAGATGGCTGATAACCCTTAGGGAGAATAACCACTTACCTATTTCTGTTGACCTCCAAGTGTATAGTCATCCCCCACGTGTAGAAAACAGCTAAGTTTGGCATATATTGGGGGAGACAACTTGGGAGAAATCTTTGTTTCCCACAATTCCTCATTTTGTTTTATATATAAAATTCAAAAGAGCCACATGGGTGACATGGTTATTTTCTATACCTTGAAAGCTGCCGAGACAAATTTAATGACCAAATTAATAGAGCCTAAAAGTCAGCCTTGTAGGAAACATTTTGAAACCAGGCAGGGAGGATAAAGTCCCTTTAAGCCTATCTGCTATTGGAAGAAGCTATGAGTAGGGCTGGATGCCACAGCGGGAAGAATTAGACCAAAAAAGAGCATCTGCTTCTTTGGGGCGATAGAATCAACCATTTTCTCATTTTAAGGCAGCACAGCTTTAAGGGGAGAAAGTGTGGAATTGATAGATCACTGCAGGAAAATGTACTCGGACTATATCTCCAACTACCAGAGTGGTGGCTTTCCTACTGTGGAACACTGGCCTTCCAGATTCCTTCCATACACGTCAGGGAATAAGTCCAAGTCTATTTCCCTTGCTGTTACTATCCTACATTTCCCCTTTCTGCATTACGTTGTAAGATTCAATAGTGTCACGGAAACAATACAATCTCTCTTCATATCTCTTAGCTTCTTATAGAAGCGACAGGAGACTGTGAGCATCAAAATTATGATGAATAAACAACACAGTCAGACTAGAACTTAAGCTGTGTGAAATACTTTGAGCCCAAGCTTGAGGATCCAACCCTTCCATGCCATTCACCAATTGCTTAAGTACCTCAGCTAGTGGAATGCCTTAAATCCACCCTTGATTGTATAGAAAATATACCATTTTAGCTGAATAACATTTAAAGAAATGTTTCCCTTAAACCCTTGCAAATGTTTCTTATCAAATCCCAATCATGCAATGTCTTATTATAAGGATAAGGGGTTATATAAAAATCAGTTATATTCAAATCACATTATAGCATTAACAAGTCCCAAATCTTGATCTTTCAGCAAAAGAACAGTCTGTTGTAATAGTAAAATGTTCCGTTTTGATATAATCCCAGAGTTTCCCTTAGACAGCATTAGCAATGAAGGAAACATCTCATCAGTCAGCGATTACCAGTCTCAGGAATCTGTGAGGTCTTCTTGACGTGTTGAATAACTTCAGTAAGCAGGACAGTGTCAGGTCACACATCAGCTTCCCTCCTTTCTTCTGGACCTTGCTGGCTGAAGAGAAATCCATCTATCTCCTTTGCCTGTGAAAACATAAACAAATAGCCCCTCCTTTCGGGGTGTCAATGACCTGGAAACAGCTTCATGGTTAAGCTTTTGCCATTCCTTTATGTTCTTCATCTTTCTCCAAACGTGATTGCATCCTTCTAAGGGGAATCCATCAGTTCTATTATGCAAAAACATCAATGTATACCCCTTTCTCCAGGTGACAAATGCACCTGGATCCCAAACGCGATTTCCATCTTCTTGGGACACCTTGGTATCAGCTTTCTCTGTAGAAGTGAAAGTGTGTTTATCTGTCCTAAATTTATTACAAGCTTTTAGTAAGGATAAAATTTTTTTCATGTGAAATTTTCATGCATATGATTCCTCTTCTCCCCCTTCGGTTTTAACAATGCAGAAGTTAAAGCACTGCTGGAAATCTCAGTTAACTTGTTAGGCTTTGACCCAGTGAAACTACTAGTTGAGAACTTCTTACTACACTCAAGATGATTTGAAAGACTGAAAAAAATCTTAGTAAATGTGTTCAGCTGTTCTTAAAGTAACTTACCAAACAGACATTTTCCCTTCAAATTTACAAATAAGGTTACAGGCTCTTTACACTGTATGATTTTTACAACCTTATAATATTCCATCCTGGTTAAATTGTCTCATTCCCTCCATGCTGGCTTTGGGTGAAATTAATGGGCAGGTCTTGGGCCCTCATGAATGCCCTAAGGCAATAATTCCATATGCAGAGTTGAAAAATGTTTTTCCTTCAATTTCTAATTCCATGGGGGGGGGTGCGCTATTGTTTCTCCACAACTGCATTCTAAAAGACTCCTTGATTTAAAGGGTGGTTAGACTTTTCACGTACTCTTTCTGGATAGGTATAAATTTTAACTCTAGAAATGCAAGGAAGCAAATATTGATTTAAGCTATCTTCCTTCTTTATAAACCATGGTATATCAGATTTCATCACTGCCGTAAATTCTCCATAATCCTGATCAATAACTCCAGCAACCACGAGAACACCTTGAGAATTTAGGTTAGACTTCCTTAATAAACATCCCATAGTTCTTTTAGGTAGCGGACCCCAATTACCACTCTTAACAATTTCTCATTTAATTACAGCTTTTAGCTTTTCCTCATGACTCTGATCAACTCCAGTATCAATTTGAATTTCATGACTATTTAGGTTAAAACTTCCTGATACAAACTCTATTACTCTTTCAATAAAATTCTACTGCCTTTTAAAATCAACAAAGTGCTGTGAGGGCTTCTGAGCTTTTACTTGGCTAAGCAAACTCACTGCAGCTAGGACAGAGGCTGGGCTTTTGTTACTGGGGTTAGGTCTGGTCTCCTGCTGTGAGGCTGTCCGGATACTTTAAACCCCAAACTGGGGGGGGGGGGGGGGGCCTGTCCTATGCTCTGGCGCAAGCCGCAGTTTGCTTTTCGTGGCCAGGTTGATTGGCCTGTGCTGTCTGCATTATCTTTGAAGATGACCTATCTTCCCACAACTAAAGCATTTTCTTTTAGGCCTTATTGTAATCTTCCAAGGCAGATGCCATGAGGTTGGCCTTGTACTGATCTGGCTCTTCATTCCTGCCCTGTTCCATATAGGGAATACTGTGAATTCTTGTGGGTGTTTCCTATAATGACGCCTGTCTATACCTCTAATGGGATAAGCCACTCTAAATTCTAAATCTGATTCCTGAGCTATGCTGTTCTCTACCTGTGAAAGCAAAGGTGCCTTCGTACTCCCAGCCTCTTTGCTTCTTGCTTCCCGAACCTCACTGAAAGTTTGGAGACGGAGGTGCGGAACATACATAAAATTTAGCCAGGAATGTGAGGTTGAGAAAGATTTTATGGAGGCAGGGAAAAAGCTCCCAGGAGGGAAGATAGAACAGGGAAAGGGATGGTGGCAATTTGAGCCCCGGGTGGGTTGAGCCCCCAGGTGGGTTCAGCGACCCAAGGAGTTAGGTCTGGGAAGTCTCACCTGGCAGTAAGGCAATGGGGTTTATATAGGGTATGAGCTTAAAGGCATAGGAGCTGGTAAGGGGATGGGAGGTTCTTTGTGCTGGGGCTGCAAGTTTCGGGCCAGGTGACATCCTGTCAGTAAATCATGTTGTTCCTAGGAAACAATGCTAGGGAGAACAGGGCCGTGTTCTGTGTGGGGAGCTAAGCTCTGTGAAACTCTGAAGGCAGGTGCTTTAAATATCAGGTGCTCTGAAATTCAGCCAGATCATTTCTCTTCTTGAGAATCTGGTACCAGGGGCTGCCTTGGTCTGGACCCGGCCCAAACATCCCAAACTCTTAATACTAGTGATGATGAGCATTGTGATCTATCCTGAAGGACTTTCTCCTGAGGGCGGGCAACGAGGTGGGGGGAAATTGCGAGCTGGGAAGTCTGCGGCCCGGCCTGGTCGGCAGCGGATTGTAGGGGTAAAACAAGAGCTGGTTGAAGGTCAGGTTGGAGATGGCTTTCATCTGCTCCTACAGAAAGTTAAACACTCAAGGAGCTAACAGTACTACAACACAGATTATACTCAGAGGCCCAACGAGGGGCATAAGCCAGGCCATGACAGGATTTTGAAACCATGAGGAGGAGCTTGTGGTGGTCCACTAACGTTTCCTGATTTTATTGGCCATGATGCAGAGTACTTTAACATTTCATTAAACTATTTCTGACTTATTCCTATAATGTACGTTATATTATGTATTATATTTCTATTATGTACGTTGTTAGCTGCTAACAGATTTAATACACGACGGTTTTGAAGGGTTATCTATGCCAGGGATGTAAGTTGTTGATGCAAGGAGGAGAGAGGGTTTGAGGTGGAGTTTATGACCAGCTGGAGTTTTTTGTTAAAGTTTTGTGTTTGGAGTATGCTGTGCCCTAATGGGTGCGTGTTCAGACGTGGGCATGCGGACGCATGAACCTAAGTGAGCGAGTTTGTATTACTGAGTGTGACAGGGGCATATGGGCCTGTGAGTGTGTACAGGGTTGTGTACAGAATGTGAGTGAATGTTGTATGAACAGTGACCATGGGAGTGAAAGAATTAGCTAGTGAGTGTATTAATAGTTACATGATATCTGCAAACTTTATGTAGAGTAAAGCCACTTTCAGTCTGATTTGTGAAGTAGCAGACTCGCTGTGGTTGGACATTGGGCAGTGACAAGGATGGGATGGTGAAGTGGAGAATTGGAGTTGGGTTGGCGGTGAGGTTTCTGGCAATGGTGTCGGCCTTCCTATTGCCCTGTGCGACAAGAGAGTTGTTAGTTTGATGTTCTTTGCAGTGGATGAGAGCTATTTTTTGTCTGTAGCTAAAGGGCCTGTAAGAGATTGGCTTAATGTACCTTTTACAATGGGGGACACCTTAGTGGTTAGAATTCCCTGCTCCTTCCAGATGGTGGCCTGACAGTGAGCTATATGGAACGCCTACTTAGAATATATATTGGCCATTTTTCCTCTAGCTAAATGAAGAGCTCGAGTGAGAGCAATAAGCTCCACCTTCTGAGAAGTGGTTCCAACTGGGAGGCAGGCAGCTTCCCAGACCCCATTCAATGAGACAAGAGCATAGGCCACTTGTTGATGTTCCTGGGTGTTTGCAACATAACTGCCATCAGCAAACAAAGTTAGGTGTGGATTCAGATACAGTTCATCAGAGAGTTTGGGTCTGGGCAGTGTCAGCTTCTCAACTGCCTGGTTGCAGGAGTAGCTGCTCGGTTCCCGCGAATCTGGAAGTTGGGGCAAGAGTGTTGCCGGGTTTAAAGAGGGAGCCTGGTGGAGGGTTATGGCAGGGTTTTAGTAAAGATGAGGTGTATTATTTGCAGGCAGGTTGGGGACAGTAGAGACAGAACCCGATCCGAGAGGAGGTTCTGCAGTCTGTCTGTGGATAACGTCTGGATGGGTTCTCCCAGTGTTAACACAAAGGCTTCTTTGGTGAGGGTGCCAGCTGCTTCCAAGGCCCGGAAGCATGGTGGCCAGCCCCTCAACATCATGTCCCATTTCTTGGATAGATCAGCCATGGGGGCTAGAGCAGGCCCCAGGGCTGAGTTAGGACACCAACCGCTATAACTTGTAAAGTAAAAAAGGTTTGGCGGTGTCAACACAGGGGTGGGGAATGGAGGAGAACATGTTGGAGTTTATTAAAGGCCGCTTGACTTGCTGGGGAGAGTCCAGGGGGCCAACAGGAAATGGTCTCAGCAGCTTTATAAAGGGATTACTAGAGGTTTTCAAGGCTTGCCGTCTATACTTACAACTGTCACAGGGGAAGGAGAAGTGGGATCAGAGAAGGAAGGGAGAACTGAGAAGGTAGCCCCCATGTTTACTAAAAAAGAGACTGGCTTGCCTGCTATGTAGATTGTCACCCAAGGCTCAGTGAGGGTTACTGGGATCGTTGAGCCAGGGTGTCTTCAATTGCTGTCAGTGGCCAAGCTGAGCCATGCCAATGGCATGTCGGGTTTCAGAGGGACTGTCGTTCTGTGGCTAGGTGCCAAGGAGCAGTTGTTCCTTCAGTGGCCCTGCTGACCACACGCATGACAAAGCTTGCTGGGTGGTCTGAGTTGTGGGCAGTGCTTAGCCCAATTCCCTTCCTGGCTACACTGAAAGCACGTTCTACTTGGCAGACGGTTAGAGGCATGATTTGGAGCTTTGTTTGCTTATGTCTTTGGATTCCTTCCTCCAGCTGGCCTCAGAGCGGCAATCAAAGCGCGGGCCCAAGAGCGAGCCTGCTGGCGTGCTCGGAACTCAGGCACTGCCTCAGCCCTTTCCTCTCAGGTATTAAAAACTTTAGATGACATGTTTACCAGGTCACGGATGGGGGGTCTCATGGCCACCCTCAGCATTTTTAAAGTTGTTTAAAAAAATATATTAATAGCTGGCTGAGTTATAAAATAAGTGGCTAAAATAATAGCTCCTGCTGGAGAGGTGGGTTCTAACCTAGTGTACTGGGCTAAGGGCTCAGTCAAGTTTGAAAGAAAAGCTGCCAGTTTTTATCTGGCTGCTAAGTAACCTCTTGCAGTGTGTCAAAGTTAATTGCTTTATGAGAGATGGCTTGCAAGTCATCCAGCATGCATCATATCATGCGTTCTTGGCTAGCCTGCCTTTTTGTCAAGCTTTGATAGTTGTTTGTTAAGTCCAAGCTGGCTCCCCCACTAGGAGCTGCCTGAGGGCGTACAGGCATTGTGGAAACTGTGGGATGGACCTGGTCTGCATGCTGCTGGGCAGCTGTAAACTCCTGCACCCGCTCAACAGGGGTAAGGGTAGAAGTGAGGACTACATAAAGATTATGCCAGGTTAAGTCCTAGGCTTGGGTGAGGAATTGAAACTTCTTAATATAGGTGGTAGGGTCCTGTGAGAAGATACCCAGCTGCTTCTTACAAAGGCTGTGGCTGTGGGGCTTCAGAGGCTGCAGATGTTGCTTCAGTGGAGGCTGAGTAGGTCGGTAGCCAGGAAGGAGAGAGAGACTCCGGGGAATCCAATGGTTTGGCTCCGGAGAGGGGACAGAAATAGCAGGGACAGTCGCCTCAGGGAGGAGATGGGTGTCAGAGGTGCAGTCGCCTAGGTCTTTGGGAGTGCTTGTGCTGGGATTTGAGCCAAAAGTACTTGTGTGGGTTGGTAAGAGATGCAAAAGAAAAGACAAGCCTGAACGTAAGGAATCTTAGACCATTTTGGGGTTTGGTGAAAGTGAGGTTGCTGAGAATAATGAAAGTATCATTTTCTGGCCAGCATGACCTGTTTTCTAATTGGTATTGTGGCCACACTTGGTTACAGGAAAAGACCAAATGCTTAGGGTGAATGTCTGGAGCCAGGCCCAGCTCAATGAGATTGGCCAGGGCAGATCCCAAGGGACTGTCACTGGGAGTCTTAGAGAGTGAGATTTCCATGGTGTCTTCAATTTCAAGGGGTGCGGTCAGAGGAGACGGACATCTCCTGGTCCTTGTGCGCACCCGTCAGTCAGGAGGTGTCCTGATAACCCTTAAGGGCATCCCAGTCAGAATTAGAGACCCAGTGGGAGACTCCTGGACTCCCCAGAACAAGAAGGTTCCCTGGAACAGGGCTGTGGCTTTAACTGGCAGACAGGAACCATGGGTCAGTGACAGTGTAAAACACCTTAGGAAGCTAGAGAGGGGGTGGGGGCCTGGCTTTGTGGCTGGCTTAATGGAGGGGGCCAGAGACCTTCATTCAGGAAGAAGCAGATTTTAGATAAGGTCTGAGAGCAGGTACTGCAGAACTGCTAGGGAGAAGGAGGAAGTAGATGTTACAGTAAGTCTGAGAGCAGGCACCACAGAACTGCCAGAATGAAACACACACGCGCGTGCGCGCACACATGTACAAGTAGCTCAGACTCATGCTTTGCGTTCCAGCCCAGTCAGAAGGTGCAGTGACTACCAGGCCCAGTGCCTGCAGCCCTGCCAGCAGCAGGAACCCCAGGAGGCAAATACAGAGACAAAAGGCTGTAGGCCATATGAGAGGGAAGATTGATACAGAGAAAAGGTAAACAGACGAAACTGGCCTTATCGTCGCACCCCTCACAGGGAAAGGCAGTCATTTCCAGATCCTCTTGGTACTAGGGTAGCAGCATAACCCCCTGCCTCGAGCCATACGGACCCTATGTTCCCATATGAGTTTGCTGGTCCTCAGTGTCCAGAAAGACAAATGAGAGAGAACGAATGTGTACATAAATACCGACAAGAAAAGCTGCTTGCATAGGCAGGCTTTAGAAGTCCATGAAAGGGGGAGATGGGGCTGCACACCTTCCAGAGGGAGGCTGGGATGGCACAGTAGACCCTCCTGCCACTCCAGGGTTTCGGCACCAAGATGAAAGGTTGGAGACTGGGGCACAGGACAGAGATAGAATTTAGCCAGAAAAGTGAAGTTGAGAAAGATTTTATTGAGGGAGGGAAAGAACTCCCAGGAGGGAAGGGAGAGCAGGGAAAGGGATGGGGTATCTTGAGCCCCTGGGCGGGGTTCGGGGCACCAAGGAATTAGGTCAGGGAAGTCTCATCTGGCAGTGATGCAATGGGACTTATATAGGGGATGAGCTTAAAGGCATAGGAGCCGGTAAGGGGAAGGGAGGTTCTTTGTGCTGCGGTAGCAAGTTTTGGGCCAGATGACGCCCTGCCAGTAAATCAGTTGTTCCTAGGAAACAATGCTAGGGAGAGGGGGGCTGTGTTCTGTCGGGGGAGGTAAGCGCTCTGAAACACGGAAGGCAAGTGCTTTGAAGCTTGGGTGCTCTGAAATTCAGCCAGGTCACTTGTTCTCGAGAAGTTGGTAGAAGGGGCTGCCTTGGTCCAGCCCTGGACCAAACATGACCCCCCCCCCGCCGCCAAAAAAAAAAAAAGAAAGCAACAACACCAAAATCACAGCCATCCAGGCCATGCTCATTTATAAGGACTGTAGGAACCCTGAATTCTTATCCAAACTTGCTGAGATAAGAGGGGTGATTTCTCCCGAGGGACAGCCAATCTTATCGCAAGAGAACTTATAGGAGAAGGATAGTTAAGCTATCATTGAGTTTGATAGGTAAATGACATTGCTTAAACCAAAATTTATGATCTGAAAAGAAACTCACACCATATTTACTAATTTAAAAATATGCTGTAAAGGTAAAATGGTAAAAGTATGAGTTATTGATATTATTTATGTAGTTATGTATATTCTCTGCCTCTACCAAGCTGTAATGAATCTCACATAACTGTGGAGCCCCTGGCTCTTCCCTCCCTGACCAGAAAAAAACTAGATGAAAGAATATGAGACCAATAGAGGGTCACCTGCTCGGGAAGTGGTCACTTGGGAGGGACTTCCAGCTTGAGAAGAAAGATATCACCAAGTTGTCATGTTTGGAACATTCTGTATAAGTCATCATTACAGAGCTGGATAGAGAGAAGGAACCCAGACACAGTACTGGGATAAGCTTTGGGCTATTACTCAGAGGGTCAATCAATCTCACCATGCCTTAGGGCAAAGCTGAAGCCATCTACTCTGCTCAGACATCCACAGGGGCAGCTCTAATCTCCTGTGTGGGCTCACCAGGAGCCAGAACCTACTCAAGGGCTTAGAATCTGATCTCTAGGAAATGAGCTGCCCAGATACAATCCAAAAAGGCTAAACCATCTGTTGTCAGCAGCCAATGAGCAGAGGGTTGTTGTTTCCCCCATCATTCCCCACCCCCCAACAAAGGAGTGATCTGTAGTTATTTATTATATCTGGGCCTTTCATCAGACCTACAGGCCACGGGACTTGAGGGAGCCACCACCATATTTCCTATTTAACTTTGTTTCATCCACCTCCACAGCTGCTGAAGTCCCTCTCCCATCTGCTGAGATCACTGCCTGACATAGGACCTGTTCATCTTGGATTCCACAACTCCTGGACCACCTTGAGTGAGGCAAATAATCCTGTTTGAAATCTGAGCCCGTCATGGGCCTTGCCAGCCTCTACCACAGTGAGTTGATAAGAGGAGTGGCATGGCCAGAAAACTCCCCTGTGAGGAGATAAGGGGGCAGAGCGGGATCCAGATACTGGAGGGCAAGCATACCCAACAGGGCTCTCCCAGAGGTCAACCAGCAAATTCCTGTTTCCCTTTACAGGTCAGCATTCCTTTTGAAGCATTTGATCATCATGAACAGCATGACCCCTCCAAGACTCCTGGACATTTCCATCCAGAGTGTGTTGCAGAATGAGGCCTCAGCCATTGATGCTCTGGCGTGGCTGCCCATAGATCTCTTCCGTCCCTTGTTCACGGCAGCCTTTAAAGGTGGACACAGAGAGACAGTGAAGGTCATGGTGTTTTCCTGGCCCTTCACCTATCTCCGTCTGGGGATGCTGATGGAGGATTGCGAGTCTCTCTATGACATGTTAGAGGCAGCACTCGATGGTCTTGAGATGCTGCTTGCCCACACGGTTCGACCCAAGAGATGCAAACTGAAGCAGCTGGATTTACGGCCGAACAGTGGCACCAAGATTTGGAATACGTGGCTTGCAACCCAATCCAATGGCTCTCCGACCTCATCAGAGGAGCCTGCGGCCATCCAACCCAGTACTCAGACTCCCAAAGAGGGCAGATCCAGGGCACAGGAGAAGCATCCGCTCCTGCCCCCTGTGAACGTGCTCATTGACCTGTGCTTTCAGGAAGAAATCACAGATGAATTCCTCACCCTCCTCAGTAAAATCATCCAGCAGGGAAAGGCTCTGCCTCCCCTGTACTGCAGAAAGGTGGAGTTTGTTGGGGATGTGCCCAAATTTTCCATTATTGGGAAGATCCTGGAAATGGTACGACTGGACTCTGTCTGGGATGTGGAAGTGGGTGGCCCCTGGGACCTGCATGACCTCAACTGGTTTGCTCCGTACCTGGCCCGGATGGTTCACCTGCACACAATCTCATTCTCTGGAATAGCCCTGGATTGCTTGGGGTTATGCAGGCAGGAAAGGGTGGAGAAGCTCCTTGCTAAATGCACCTCTCACTTCCTCCATCTACATGAGGTTGAGTACCTCATCCTGGAAGGTGTCTTCCTCCATCGCCGCCTCCACCAGCTGCTCAAATGCTTGCCGAACCCCCTGAAGTACCTCACCATCAATGACTGCATGCTGGTGGACTCTGACTTGACATACCTCTCCTGCTGTCCCTGTATCAGCAACCTGAAATCACTGGATTTGAGTGGTGTCTTCGGTAAAGACATACATTTTGGCTTCCTCATAGGCCTACTACGGAGGTTGTCAGCCACCTTGGCCAACTTGGCCTTAGATTCTTGTGGCATCAAGGACTCTGAGCTCATGGCCTTGAAGCCTGCTCTTGGACACTGCACCCAGCTCAAGTCTTTGGCGTTGTGTGGCAACCCGGTTTCCAAGGATGTCCTGGTGGCCCTGATGCATCACACCGTGCCACGGTGCCAGTTTGCCTTTGTGGAGCTTCCTGTCCCTCCCCATTGCTATGTGGGACCCAACAATATTCTGCATGAAGACACTTTTCAAGGGGTTATTCACGACCTGACCCTGACACTGCCGATGAGCAGGCCCCACTCCATACGTTTGCTTTCCTCTCATAGTCGGAATGGGTCTGATGCAATCGTCATTGATTTCAAGCCGTGATATCACAAGGTAACATGATCCAAATAGGATGAAGGGGACAGTCGGAGTACTTCAGTTGTGAATACCCATAGTTTGTGGAAGGCTATGGGGACAGTGGAAGCCCCAAATCCATGAGCAGAGTAGCTAGTCAGATGAAGCCTTTGGAAGATGCCCTCTGGCCACAGGCGAGGGATGGGAACAGTTTACTATCAGACAGATTATTGCAAACTTGATAGTGGTGGATGGAACCATGGTAAGGTAGGATAGTGGGTCAGATGACCTCCCTCTTGACCCAACCTGAACTTGTTCTAGGCTTCAGTATTCCTGGCTTGTTCCACGACAAGGTCTCTCTTCTGCCTCTTGTAATAGTACTGCTGGTCTTTTCTTTCTCTTGACTTTGTTTTTTCCCCCTTATTTCTGTTTCATTTAATTTTTCCCACTGTTGCTATTGGGTCTCCCAGTTTATGAAGCGTGGACAGAGTGGATGCATAGAGATAATAACTGATGTAATAGTTTACCAGGGCTGGCATGTGGGGAGGTGGGGAAGTGGAATTGGGGAGCAAGCAGTGAATTGGGGAGTGGGGATGAAGGGCTAGAACTGACTTGATCATGCTTCCACAACTCTTTTAAATTATGAAATTGTGTGATATGTGAAGTTAATATCAAGAAAACTACCAAAAATAAGAAACCAAAGTAGACCGATGGTCACCATAGGTGAAGGAGAAAGAGTTTTGCTTAGGGGGCATTGAGTTTATGTTAATGGTGGCAGAATAATTGGGAAAAGGATTTCAATAACAGTTGTACAACACACAGAGTATCATCCACTGCACTGAATTAAACACATGCAGAAGAGGTTGATATTTTTTCCAGGACTTAAAAGCCATTACACTAATAACCATAAGTAGCCAGAATGAACAAAATCTTCTAAACTTGATAGTGGTAAGGATTGAATAGCTCTTCTTGGTGGGATTGACCTATGGAATTTTATTATAGGCAGATCAAGACCAGTGCAATTGTTTTCTTTGAACGAGAGTTGGTGCCCTAACGTTCTCCTTTACCATGTATTCTCAATCCCACCTTCATTCTCTGGTAATGAATCCACTTACAAAAGGACAGTAAGTTTCCTAAATGAGTGAGATTTGAGGTTAGGGTCATGAGGATTAGGTCATGTTTACTACGATCATGCGGGAGGTTGGAAGTGTTGGTCAGAAGCTGCATCTGATATGACCATTCTGACTGAAGTCCACCCTTCTTTGTAACCAGGCAACATGGATGCCAAGACACAAGGAGATCTGCTGGCATGTACAGGTGCCCCTGATGTTATGAAGGGACAACCACCGCCTTCCATAAAAGAATCCAACTGCCTACCACCCTGCCCTACACTTCTGCTTCCGACCACTTGCACTAGCCAACAATAAAGAACTCTTCGTAAACTATCCACGTGTGGCATTCATTTCTTCTGTAGCGGGGGTGACTATAAAACTTTAGACCAGCGGTTCACAACCTGTGGGTCCTGACCCCTTTGGGGGTTGAATGACCCTGTGAAAGGGGTTACCTGATTCATAACAGTAGCAAAATTCCAGTGTTGAAGTAGCAACGAAAATAATTTCATGGTTTGGGGGGTCACCACAACATGAAGAACTGTGTTAAAGGGTCACAGCTTTAGGAAGGTTGAGTACAACTGTTGTATAGACTGGGGAAAAAGGTAACCCAGCTAAAGTTGTACCCTTAATAGAGATAGCTGGGGACAGACTATGACAGACACCAAGAAAGAATGAGTAATCAAAGGTGCTAGGAAATTTGTAGAAAGTTTACATGTGATGAATGATCAGTACCCAATAGGAGAAAGAGTTGTGCCTACTACTGACCCTGCTTGAGATTGCAATGATCCCAAGGACTGGGTGGGGTGTGTGACACCGGGATATTTTCTGGTATGTATCCAAAGCGGACTGAAGTCAGGTGGGCAAAGGGCCATTAAGTATTCCAAAGTGGTCACTATTCACCAAGGGCCTGAGGAAAGTCCCTTAAGATCCTTTGAGTGCCCGAGAGAAGCCCGAGGGATCACATCACTGGAGACATAGACTCGTATGAAGGGCAAGTGTTACTCATAGATAAATTTCTCACACAGGTGCACCAGACATTTGGAAAAATCTCCAGAAGTTGGTGCAGAAACCTGTAGGAGGTAGCTTAGAAGATGTGGGCAGTAGTGCTAACGGCACCTTTTCCTATCGTGACAACAAATGGAAAGTCCAGGCTCAGGAGAAGAATGATGCTAGACATACAGGTATGGACACCGTATCTAACTAATGCCATGCCACTTCCTCCCAGGTCCCAAGACCCGTGCTGCAATGGGAACACCGTCCTATGTGTGTGTTGGCATTTGAACCATGAGCCAAAAGGTTGCCCTACTGGAAACCGGCCTCCCCAAGGTTCATTGTATCAGTGTTAAAAAAAAAAATACTGGTCACAGGCAGCACTCTGTCCTATGGGGAAACTCAAGAGGAGAGTGTGTGCTTTAATGTGTGTGCTTAAATTCTGAGCATTTCATTTGTCGGTGTGTAGGGATGACAGTCAACCCCCCCTTAACCATCCCCCAACCACTAGGAGTCTCCCCACATGGATTAAGTTTCATTAAATTCCTTGGGATCTTGAACCAATGCAGCAGATAACCTTGCCCTCAGGCAGAGTGCATTGGAAGGAGGATTGCTTCCATCCCTCCCCAGATAATCCTGGCAGGACCAGTGTCTTAGGGACTTGCCTGGGTGTGTCCTTGGTGGACAGTACTTGATGGTTGCATGGTTAGGAACATACCCTAGTCCTCTTGCCCAGACTGTCCTGATTGGAAGCACCCACTTGTAAGCTCTATCCAACATAATGTGTGTGTCTCCATCATGGTCTGGTTTTGGCTTCCATACCCTCAACCCCAGCCCTGTGCTCTCATTGTACTTGAGGATCTGCCAATCGGTTGTGAATTTGAAACAGTTTCCCATGTTCCATGCCTGTGTTATGTTGTGCGGACTAAAGATTCAAATCCAGCGACACACATATATGTAAGAAAGAGCTTTATATCAATAAGTAATTATCTACTGAGAAAACAACCCAGCCCAGTCCAACTCTGGTATGTAAGTCTGATAATAATCCATGAGTCCCTCTTCAGACGCATGTAGTCATATGTAATGATGCAGATCACATCCGGTGGGCACAGAGTCAGTGGACCCAGTCAATCCACCATCAGTGGAACCATCATGGGACTTCTGCAGCTCTTCGGATAGCTGGCAAAAGGTAGTTGATGGCAGAGAAAGGGGAGGCAGCCCCCAGAGAGTTGTATTCCATGCCACTCTCCAAGGGAGGCCTTGGGCTGCAACCTGATGGACAGTCTGAATGGCACTGATATGTTCATTTAGGTGCAATGCTTGAATTGACATTATAGAAATCCTTAGGTTCTATCCTGACCTCGTGAGATAGTATTGACATTCATGTGTGATTTATCTAAGGTTGCATTTGGGTTCTTGTGCATTTGTTTGATTTTGTGTTTACATGTGAGCAAATGATTCCCTCTTTGAGAGTCCGACAGCTTCCCTTTTCAATACTGAAAATGAGCTTTTCCAAAATCACAAACTTAGAGCTTAAAATCAGAACTTTCATTTTGTTTGCAACTCTCGGGTTCTAACTGCCAGAAACTATCAAGGGCTATGTATGTATGTATGTATGTATGTATGTATGTATGTATGTATGTATGTATGTATGTATGTATGCATGTATTTGATGTTGGTCTCCTTTAATGGGGCTGGGGGTGGCGCCACGTTGAATCATGGGCATAAACAAGATACCAGAGAGGGTGACTCTAAACTGAAGGCCCGGATGTAAGGGCGGAAGATGCGATGTGTGAGGAGAGGAAGCGGGATCCGGGCTCCACGTGGACGTCGGTCTTCTTCCGGTGACGTCTTTCCGCCCTTTCGATGCAGCAGTGCGCCCACTCGCAGTCCTGGCCGTAGCGGTGAGAGGGCGCGCACCTCGAAAGGCCGTCTCTGGAAGCCCGGGTCCTGCTGGTGAAGTAATTCTGGGTTTCATCGTGGGATGCGACGTAACGGGGGGAACGGGGCGCGGGCAGAAGCACTGGGGTGTCTCTAGCGTCTGTGCAGACGCGCCATGTCTGATCCCCGTCTGTGTTCGCCTGGCTTGGGCTCCACAGGTGGCGTTCCTCGTGGACGCCCTTGGTCAGGACGCCCTTTCTGAAGACGGACGGGAGAAGGGAGGGTTTGTGGGAGGAATTACACCCCATAGTCAAGTTCGTCACAGAATTTCACCCGAGAATTCTTGTTTTCATAGTGGGGTATGAAGTAACGTGAGGGGTGGGGGTGGGGGTGGGGGTGGGGAGTATCGGCGGTGCAGGAAGCAGTGACGTCATTCTAGCGTCTGCGCAGACGCGCCATGTCTGATCCCCGTCCGTGTTCTCTGGGCGCGGGCTCCACAGGTGGCGTTCCTCGTGGACGCCCTTGGTCAGGACGCCCTTTCTGAAGACGGACGGGAGAAGGGAGGGTTTGTGGGAGGAATTACACCCCATAGTCAAGTTCGTCACAGAATTTCACCCGAGAATTCTTGTTTTCATAGTGGGATATGAAGTAACGTGAGGGGTGGGGGTGGGGAGTCGCGGCGGTGCAGGAAGCAGTGATATCATTCTAGAGTCTGCACGCGCCATGTCTGATCCCCGTCCGTGTTCTCTGGGCTTGGGCTCCACAGGTGGCGTTCCTCGTGGACGCCCTTGGTCAGTCAGGACGCCCTTTCTGAAGACGGACGGGAGAAGGGAGGGTTTGTGGAAGTTCTTTACAGTATTTCACCTGAGAATTCTTGTTTTCATCGTGGGATGCGACGTAACGGGGGGAACGGGGTGCGGGAAGAAGCGCTGAGGTGTCTCTAGCGTCTGTGCAGACGCGCCATGTCTGATCCCCGTCTGTGTTCGCTGGGCTCGGACTCCTCAGGTGGCGTTCCTCGTGGACGCCCTTGGTCAGGACGCCCTTTCTGAAGACGGACGGGAGAAGGGAGGGTTTGTGGGAGGAATTACTCCCCAAAGTCATGTTCTTTACAGTATTTCGCATGAAAATTCTTGTTTTCATAGTGGGATATGAAGTAACGTGAGGGGTGGGGGTGGGGGTGGGGAGTCGCGGCGGTGCAGGAAGCAGTGACGTCATTCTAGCGTCTGCGCAGACGCGCCATGTCTGATCCCCGTCTGTGTTCTCTGGGCGTGGGCTCCACAGGTGGCGTTCCTCGTGGACGCCCTTGGTCAGGACGCCCTTTCTGAAGACGGACGGGAAAAGGTAGGACTTGCTGAAGGAAATACCCCCATATTCATGTTCGTCACCATAGTTCACCTGGTGTTTCTCATCGAAAGTGGGTGTTTCTGAGCACCACACCTTTCCCAGCCTGCCGCCTTCTGCGATGCAGGTAGTAGAGGTGTTTCCATGATGAGTGCAAGGCAAAAGACAGCTGGGTCATCTCCAGGGACAGGTGCATCATGGGTAATCTCTATGTATGCCTCCTATTAACTGCATGTTTGTTCCATTTCAGACCGAAGAAGTTGGTAAAACCCTTTTATTTCTCCATCGACAGCTTTCTTGTCTGCTGAGGAAAACTGAGGCATCATGGTATCCACTGGGTTGTCCTTGACACCTGTATATATTCTGTCAAGGAGGGCATTATCATTCAAGATAAATTTTCAAACTTCCTTTCTGATGATGAATGATAAATTTGTCATTCCCTACATGCTCTGCTATCAGATTGCCTCATTCAAGAACCCCCTTAATTTTTAAGTTTTCTTTAACTTTTGTGTAAGCCACCCCTAGAGTGTGAACCTAAGTGATATGCCTCTTGGTTGCAGAGGATTGAAAGTGTGACCCCAGAGAATAAAGCAACAAAACCGAAAACACAGCCATCCAGGACATGGTCAGTTATGAGGACCGCAGGAAACCTGTATCCTTTCACAACTTGCTGAGATTGATAAGAGGGGCAATTTTTCTGAGTGGCAGTCAATCTTACCCCAGGAAAGATTGCAGCAGAAGGGGTAGGTCAGCAATCATGGAGTTTTATAAGTAAAAGACTTTGCTGAAAACAAAATGTATGATCTGAAAGGTAAACCCTCATCCCATTTACAATTTAAAAAGTAAATTTCAACGGTAAAATGGTAAAAGTATGAGTTATGCATATTATATATTTAGTTATCTATATTCTCTGTGTCTCTACATCAAATAAATGTGGCGCTTCTCTCCCTTCCCTCCACTACCCCCCAAAAAATAGATGAAAGAAAATGAGGCCAGTAGAGGGCAAACTGCTCAGAAAGAGATCGCATGGGAGGGACTTCTAGCTTGAGAAGAAATCACCCAATTGTGGTGTTTGGAATGTTCTATATAAATCATCATTACTGAGCTGAATAGAGAAGGAACCCAGGCATAACAGCGGGTTAAGCTTTGGGCTGGTACCTACAAGGTCAATAAATCTAAACATACTTTGGGGCAAAGCTGAAGCTGTCTACTCTGCTCAGAGACCCACAGGGACAGTTTAATCTGTGTGGGCTCACCAGGAGGCAAAACCTACTCAATGGCTCAGAAGTTGAGATCTAGGGAATGAACAGATAAAATCCAAAAAGGCTAATCCATCTGTTGTCAGCAGCCAATGAGCATAAATTTGTGGTCCCCCCCCCCCCACAGTAGTACTCTCGAGTTATTATATCCCAGACCTACAGGCCATGGGACTTGGGACAGCCACCTCCATCTTTCCTACTTAACTTCGATTCATCCACCTCCCAGCTGCTGAGCTCACTGCCCGCCATCAGACCGGCTCATCTTGGATTCCACAGCCTCTGGACCAGGTTGATTGAGGAGTGGAATTCAGTTTGAAAATCTTAAGCCCCACGTGGACGTTGCCAGCCTCTACCACAGTGAGTTGATGAGAGGAGTGGCATAGCCAGAAAGCTGCCCCCTGAGGAGCTAAGTGGGAGGGAGGGGCATCCAGATTTTGGAGGGCTAGGACCACCAGCTGGGCTCTCCCAGAGTTCTGAGGAGACCCCTGTTTCCATTCACAGGTCAGGATTCCCTTTGAAGCATTTTGATCAGCATGAGCAGCAGGAACCCTCCCATGCTCCTGGACCTTGCCATCCAGAGTGTATTGAAGAATGAGGCCTCAGCCATTGCTGCTCTGGAGTGGCTGCCCAGAGATCTCTTCTCTCCCTTGTTCAAGGCAGCCTTTGTTGGGGGACACACAGAGATAGTGAAGGCCATGGTGTTCTCCTGGCCCTTCACCCATCTCCGTCTGGGGGCTGTGATGGAGGATTGTGAGTCTCCCTATGATGTCTTAAAGGCTGCAGTAGATGGTCTTGAGATGCTGCTTGCCCACAGGGTTAGACCCAGGAGATGCATATTGAAGCAGCTCGATTTACGGCTCAACACTGACACCGAGGTCTGGAACATGTGGCTTGTTTCCCAGTACGATGGCTTTGAGACTTCATCACAGGAGCCTGAGGCCTCCCCGCCCAGTACTCAGAGTCCAGAAGAGGAGAGATCCGGGTCAGGAGAGAGGCATCAGCTCCTGCCCCCTGTGAATGTGATCATAGACCTGCGCTTTCGAGAAGAAATCCTGAATGAGTTCCTCACCATCCTTGGTGAAATGATCAAAGAAGGAAAGACTCTGGCTCCCTTGTACTGCAGAAAAGTGGAGTTTGTGGGGGATTTGCCCCAAGTTCCCATTCTTGAGGAGATCCTAGAAATGGTGCGGCTGGACTCTGTCTGGGATGTGGAAGTGGATGGCAGATGGGACCTGCACGACCTCAATTGGCTTGCTCCTTACCTGTCCCAGATGGTTAACCTGCACACAATGTCTCTTTCCGGAATCACCCTAGGTTGCTTGGGGTCATGCAGTCAGGATGGGGTGCAGATGCTTCTTGCTGAATTCACCTCTCACTTCGTCGGTCTGTATGAAGTCGAGGACCTCATCCTGGATTCTGCCCTCCTCCATGGCCACCTCCACCAGCTGCTTACATGCTTTCAGACCCCCCTGAAATACCTCACCATCAATGCCTGCAAGCTTGTGGACTCTGACTTGACATGCCTGTCCTGCTGTCCCTGTACCAGCCACCTGCAATCCCTAGATTTGAGTGGTATATTTGGGGATAACATAAATTATGCCTTCCTCCCAGGTCTGCTAATGAGGTTGTCAGCCACTTTGACCCACTTGTCCTTAGATTCTTGTGGCATCAAGGAATCTGATTTCATGGCTTTGCAGCCTGCTCTGGGCCAGTGCTCCCAGCTCAAGTCCTTGGTGTTGTGCGGGATCCCAGTCTCCATGGAAGTCCTGCTGGCCCTGCTGCATCACACCGTGCCACGGTGCCAGTTTGCCTTTCTGGAGCTCCCTGTCCCTCCCCATTGCTATGTGGGACCCCAAGGTACTCTGCATGAAGGCACTCTTGAACAGGTCATGCAGGACCTGATCCTGACCCTGCCGACGAGCAGTCCCCACTCTATACGTTTGCTTTCCTCCCACAGTCATAATGATTCTGATGCCATCCTCATTGAGATCAAGACATGAGGTCACAAGAAAGCAAGATCCGAATGTTAGGTAGTTCAGACAAGGACCAGGGGATTTGTCCCGTCCATGCCTAAAACCTTGACCTACATTTCTTTTTCCTGCCACTTGCACTAGGAGACAATAAATATCTCTGTGTAAAGCTATCCACTTGTGACATTGATTTCTCCCATAACGGGACTGAAAACCTTTAGACGGTCACAGAATGAATTCGTTGCTGTGTCTGTTCATGACATGGAGCGTGGTTGCTGCACTCAGCAGAAACTGACGCCCAGAATTGGGAATACTGGTCACCCCTCTACATCTGTCCCACCTCACCACCTTTGCAGCAGTTCTAGGCCCCCTTCTTGATAATGTGATGCTTCGTTTTCCATGTCCGCTCAGCTGGGCACTGCTTCTCAGTGCCGGTTCAGTTATGTCATGATGTGCTCCTTGGAGTCCTGGTGGTGTCCTCATGGCTTAGCCCTGGTGTGTTTGGAAGGAAGTATTTCTAGTAGGACAAGTGTTCATAGGTCTGAGGGACAATCCCAACAGTTACTGCTCAGAGGAAACAGAAGACTGTCTGGCACAGAGGAAACAGAAGACTGTCTGCTCCTGTAAGTCTACAGCCTTCTCTCAGACACATCTTACTTATGTGGAATGTTTCCTTTTCTGCGTCTACTTGATGGGGTCATGATTCTGAGTAGTTTGGCAGGTATGTAATGTCTTCAGCTTTGGCATTCTGGAGGACAAGCTGGGCTATGTCTTGGCCTGTTACCTGGGGGCTGGGGTCTTCAAACCCACCACTTCTTCAATAGAGAGAGATCAAGCAGGCTCTCCTACAAACATATACAATGGTGTTTCCCCTAGTGGGTGATATCGCACCCCCGGAGGGGGCACTGGGGTGATCCACAGGCCTACAAAAGCACATGCCTATACTTCATCCTGTATGATGGGCCATTGTGCAAACATTTCACTTGTCCTGGGGGTGCTGAGGGAGTATATTCTGAAGAGAGGCCGGTGGAGGACACAAGTTGAGCAACCTGTGCTTTGCTTCCCAGGCACACCTAGGGAAGAGCTCTTCTGTCTCCCACATGCTCGCTCAGAGCAGCAATACACTCCATGGCCAGTAGGTTTGGTTTCTTGCATTTTCTAAAGGTAGACTTTGGCATCTGATGATCTTTCACGGGGTGAGTCAGGTGATAAGTGGTAAGTGAGCCAAGTGTCATAGCATTCGTGTTGGCATCCCCAAGTCTCCATCCTCTCGTAGCACCAATGAGATCCTCTGAGGGCTGTTTCCCTGGGTTAAGCCTGTTGCACTTGTTGTATCACAAGGGATTATCTTGGATAAAGCAGCAGAGAGGAGGAAACTGACTACAACCATGAGAGTTGAGCAGGACAAACGTGCTTATGTGGACCTGCAATCCAAGACCCAGTTCCAAGCCACAAGGTAAAGTTGATGGGAAGACACTCAGGGCTCTCCAAGGAAGGTCAGGTCCATGGATGTTGCAAAGCGGCCAGGGCCCGTCCTTCCCCAGACTCAACAGAGTGAAGCATCTTGTCCTACTGCCATTGTTTCCTGTTTATTTGCTACCTCTTGAAATGGTGGAGTGTGTAGTTCTCTTTGGGAAAGCATCTGTGTTCCTTCCATCTTGTGATGGTCCCTCTTCTTTCAAGCATCATTTGTCTGCAAGCTTGTGGTACCCTGGTGTCTGGTGGGGATGTCAGAAGATGGGGCATCATTTCCCTTTGATGTGCATATTAGGGTCGCTTGGGTCAGGACAGGCATGATGGCACCAAACAGCAAAAATGTCTTTAAAAATTTTGGCCATAGGTTCTCTAAATTCCCACGGAAGGCTTTATTCTTTTTCTCCAGTATTTGCATCTAAAGATATTCGTGAGTTCTTCTAGCTTTGGGTATTCTTAGTGTGCTCTTCAGCTCTGTCTGCACCATGGAAGTGTCTACACTCAAAGGCCTTTCTCACCCAGTTCTCCTTTCCTCCTCTCATCACGAATGGGGCGGTAGTCGTTTGATGCAGCAGAAAGGTGCATCCAGCCTTGGGGGTACAGGTTAACCTCTTAATCTTTCCCAGTTCACAATGCTGGAAGGTGGTATGTTAGTCTAAGTAGATTAGAGAAACAAAATTCATAGACAAGTATATAAGAAAGTTTTATATAAAACAAATTATATTAAAAACAGCCCAGTCCAGATCAAGTCCATAAGCCTGAGATTAGCCCATATGTCTGATACCAATGTATAAATTCTTCAGACTCAGGAAACACACAAAATGACGCCAAAAGCAGGAAGATCACAGGCCAGGGTGTTCAAAGTCATGTGGATCCAGTAGCAGTGTAAGCATCTCAGCACTTGCAGGGGTCTCTATGTGGCTTCTCCAGCTCAGGGGACTAGCATAGCTCCATGTGTCTTGTCAGCACCTAAGTTCCAACTCCAGTGAGTTATTTATCTCCCTGATACCTCCAAATGAGGTCATCAAGCTGTGACCTACTTAACAGGCTGGACTCTATCCCTTCATTCTTAAGTCTCAAAATGACAACAGATTATATAACTACCAAAGGTGGGCATTGCATAGATTGCTCCCCTGTGAAATTTCATATGCTGGCTCACCTTGGTAGAGCAATGGTTCTTAAGGGCTACTGCAGGTATCTCATGATGTCATTTGGGGAACCCTATGGGGCTAGTTCCTTATACCAAGTGGTGTAGTTCCTTATACCAAGTGGTGCTGGGGAAAAAGTGTTGGATGGGGGAGCACAACAAGGTCTATGGACTGCACACACCAGGTGCTCCACCTAGAAGGACAAGTTGATCTGCTCTAGTCAACATTTATGACCTCAGAAATCATAGATGGGTGGCTACCTATGATGGAGTACGTGGGCTGTTGCCACAGTTTATATATTGAAATCCAAACCAGAAGATCGTGGCTTGACTCAGTCTTTCTGTTTGGCATGGGCTGAATGCATCAGAGTTCGGTTGGTTGCTTTTCTCAGCATAAACAAGGTAAAAACAGTTGAGAGCAGGTCACCCCGTATGTATTTTGGAACTCTTTGTCTTTGCAACTGCTCTCTGTCATGTCTTATGCATACCTCATATACTTGCTGTGGGTCACTCTCTGTGACAATTTGGATGGGCTTGGATATGTCTCATGTTGAATTAAGGGTTCTCATTAGCTCATGTCACTTTCTTTAGCTTCTTGGACTGCATTTCATTTTTGTCTGCTGATAATGAGCTTCAACGTCTCTGTTATGTGTGTGCTTAAATTCTGAGCATTTCATTTGTGGGTGGGTAGAGATAACAGTCAAAAACACACAAACCACTAGAGGAGTTTCTACACACATTAGGCCTCATTAAATTCCTTGGGATCTTGAACTAACGCAGTAGAAAACCTTGCCCTCAGGCAGAGTGCATTAGAAAGAGGGTTGCTTCCATCCCTCTCCAAACAATCCAGGGAGGACCAGTGTCCTAGGGGCTTGCCTGGGTGTGTCCTTGGTGGAAATTACCAGAGGTTCCACAGCCAGGATCATGCCCCGATCCTCTTGCCCAGACTCTCTTGGTTGGAAGGACTCACTTGTAAGCTCTATCCAACATACTGTGTGTGTCTCAATCATGGCCTTGTTCTGGCTTCCATATTCCCCCTTCTCATTGTGATAAATGATCTGATAATCAGTCGTGAGGTTGAGACAGTTTCCTTTCTTTCATGCCTATGTTAGGCTGGGCTGACTAAAGAAACAATCCCGTGACACACATAGATGTAAGAAAGAGCTTTGTATAAAGGAGAAATTATTTATTGAAAAAACAGCACAGCCCAGTCCAACTCAGGTCTGTAAGTCTGATAATAATTCTTAAACCCCTCTTCAGACTCATGTAGTCATATACAATGATGTAGGTCACATCCAGTGAGTACAGTCAGTGGATCCAACGGATCCAACATCAATGGAACCATCATGGGGCTTCAGCAGCTCTCAGGGTGGCCACCAATCAGGAAGGTAAAGACAGAGAGAGGGCGACAGCCTCCAGAGAGATGTACCTATTTTGGGCTAACCTCCAAGGGAGGTCTTAGGCTGCAACCTGATGGATAGGCTGAATGCCACTGATATGTTTATATAGGTGCAACATTGCAACCGAAAATTCTCAAAATGTCTTATTTCACTAACATCATGACTCCTTAGGTGCTATCAGAACTTCTTGAGATGGTGTTGACATTCATCTGGGATATATATAAGGTTGCATTTGGGTTCTTGGGCATTTGTTTGGTTTTCCTCAACTTCAACTTCAATTTATATGTGAACAAATGATTCCCTCATTCACAGCCAGATTCCTTTTTGAATGGTGAAAACGAACTTCTCCAACAGCACAAAGTTAGAACTTAAAATCTGAACTTTCTTTTATTACCAACTTTCAGGTTCTAAGTGCCAGAAATTATCGATGCCTTTTTTTTTTTATGTTGAACTCCTATTTGGGGTGGGGATGGCACCACATTTAATCACGTACATAAACAAAATGGCAGAGAAGGTGATTGTAAACCAGCGGTTTTCAACCTGTGAGTCACGACCCACATGGGAGATAGAATGACCCTTTAACAGGGTTTGCCTAAGACCATTGGAAAACACATATTTCTGATGGTATTAGGAACCAAGACACCACTCTATCTGCCTCCAGGCAGGTCCACCCAGATGCAGATACGCCCACATACAAGTTTTCAGTGTCCCTGGTGTGAAAACTGTTACCCATGCTACCTCATGCTTTTAGACAAAATTTCATCTGTTTATAATTATAAATAAATAGTTCACAATATATAATTACATATTATTTTGTGATTAATCACTGATTTAATTACCATATATACTCGTGTATATGTCGAGTTTTTCAGCACAAAAAACGTTCTGAAAAACTGGGGTTTGGCTTATACATGGGTCAGTGGTACCCCAGCGAGATGTATCATCTCGCTGGACAACCCCCTCCCCCCCAAGGTAGCGGGACAAGCACCCGTTATCTCGTGGGTGATTGCCATTTCTCCGCTGTTCATTCAAAGCCCCGCTGGCACTGCAGGGCTTTGAATGTTTGTTTACTCACATCTAACCAATCAGAGCCGTCCTATGACATGGACCGCTCCAATTCGCAGAAGCATCCATAATGATTCAATTATGCCAGCAGCTGAACTGGTAAGGATGTCTGTGGCTGTGCTCCATCTCTCCCCTCTGGTTTCTGTGTTAATTCACATCCTGAATACCCCGCCTGCACGGACTCTTCCCCCCTCCTCCCGGCTAACAGGTCGCGGGTGGGGGGGCATTGCCATGAAAGTTATTTTTCAAAGTCTTGTTTTTTTTTATGCTATTAGAAATGGATACTCTTGAACCAAAACAAAAATGCCGGTCCTATGAGGCTGGTTTCAAAATGAAGGTTGTGTCAAGAGCAGAAGAGAGCAATACCAGTATTGCAAGTAGGGAATTCTGTGTTGACGAAAAGCAAGTGAGGGAATGGCGGTAAATGAAGGCTGACTTGGAACAGATTCCAAAAGCTAAAAATGCTCATCGTGGTTTAACGTCTTTTTATGGGGCTCTAGAGAGTGAATTACAGAAATGGGTTCTGGAGTGTCGTCAATATGGTGACTGCATAACACACATGGGAATCCGCATATGTGCGCTACAAATGGCTAAGGATGACAAATATAAAGCACCAGGCACTGAAAAATTTGCGGTGTCAGCAGGATGGTGTACATGCTTCATGAATAGGTTTGAGACAAAGAACAAAGATTTCCCAGAAATTGCCACAAGACCGTGAAGAAAAATTATGTTATTCCAGTCATTTATTATAAAACAAAGAAGGACTTATAATTATGACCTGGCAGATATTGGGAATATGGATGAAACTGCCATGACTTTTGATCTTCCAAGCAACAGAACTGTGGCAAGTTTAGGAAAAAAACAAACATTTTTCTCAAAACCACAGGAAATTAAAAAACTCTTTACAGTTGTTCTATCATGTTTGGCTAATGGAACTAAGCTGCATCCTGTCATTATTTTAAAAGGAAAGACCTTGCCTAAAAAGATCAATTTCTCACCAAGAATTACTATGCATGCACATGTTAAAGGCTGGATGGAAGAAGACATAACAAAAAAAAATGGCTGGAAGAAATTTGGAACCGACGACCAGGAGCAGCCTTAAAGAAAAAAGCCATTGTTACTTGTTTGGGATATGTTCAAAGCCCCCCTATTGGATGACATTTTTAAAAATTGGCAAAATCTAGTGAAGTTACTTTAGCCGTTATTCCAGGTGGGCTTACATCTGTACGGCAGCCTCTGAATGTATCTTTGAATAAGCCTTTTAAAGACCATGTGCAAAGGATGTGGCATGAATGGATGTCGTCTAGTCAAGCCCGACTAACAAAAGGAGGAAATCTCATGGAGCCTGACATAGAGTTAATAGCAAAGTGGGTTTGAGATGCATGGGAAGACATTCCAGAAAACATGGTGTGGTGTGCCTTCCAGAAATGTAGTATTAGTAATGCTATGGGTGGCAGTGAAGACTGCTCTTTTTATGAAAATGACAGCAGTGATGGTGATCACAGAGATCTCAGTGAGGACAGCATCTATGATGACCTCACACCAGCTGAAGCTCTGAATTGGGATACGGATGATGATGAGGAATCCAGTTTTGAAGGATCTTAACTCTTTACATTTTAGCTTGGTTGCTGATTGAGCTCAGGGAATAGTACTCTTAAGGTATCATTGTTGATACCTTATTGTTTTTGTGGAACCTATTTTCTACTTACTGTGCTAGTTTACTAATGTTAAGTGATTTGTCCTTTTATTTATGTTTTTATTCAAAATAAATATTTAAATACATTACCTCACTGATGTCTCAATTTTTAGTAATTTTATTTTCATTTGTTTTTATTATTGAAACTCACCAATAGCTTCTGCAGTTTCCACCCTAGGCTTATGCTCGAGTCAATCAGTTTTTCTGGTTTCCCAGGTAATAATTAGGTACCTCAGTTTATACTCAGGTCGGCTTATATTCTAGTATATACGTACTGTTCTATTTGTAACCATGAATATACATCGTGCATATCAGATATCTACATTATGATTTTTAAGAGTAGCAAAATTACAATCATGAAGTATCAATGAAAATAATTTTATGGCTGGGGGTCTCCACATCATGAGTAACTGTGTCAAAGGGTCATGGCATTAGGAAGGTGGAGAACCACTGCTCTAAACTAAAGGCCCGGGTTTAAGAGTGGCAAATGCGATGTGTGAAAATGGGAGGCTGGGTCCTGCCTCCACGTGGAAGTCTTCCGGAGATATCTTTCTGCCCCTTCTTTTTTGCAGTGTACCCACTTGCCATCATGGTCATAGTGGTGAGAGTACGTGTGCCACAAAAGGCTGTCACTTCATGCTCTGGTCCTGCTGGTGATGTAATTGTGGTTTTCATAGTGGGATGGGAAGTAATGGGGGGAACAGGGAGCAGGCAGAAACCAGTGAGGTCACTTTAGCATCTCACAGATGCGCCATTCCTACTCCTCATCCATGTTCTCAGTGTTCGGGCATCACAGGTGGCTTTCCTCGTGAATGCACTTGGTCAGGACACCCTTTTTGAAGACAGAGGGAAAAAGGAAGGGCTTGTTGAAGAAATCCCCCAGCCATATTCGTCACAGTATTTCACCTGGTGTTTCTCATTGAAACTGGATGTTACCAAGCGCCACAGCTCTCCCAGCCAGCTGCCTTCTGCGATGCAGCTAGTAGAGGTCTTTCCATGATGGGTGCAAGGGAAAAGACAGCCTGGGTCATCTCTAGGGAAAGGTGCATCATGGATAATCTGTCAATGCCTCCTATTGACTGCATGTTTGGTCCATTTCAGACCGAAGAAGTTGGTAAAATTCTTTTTTTCTCCATCGACAGCTTTCATGGCTGCTGAGGAAATCTGAGTCATCATTGCATCAACTGTGTTTTCCTGCACACCCATATATATTATACTGTCACAGAGGGCATCGTCGTTCAAGACAGATCTTGACACTTCCTTTCTGATGATGAATGCTGAATGTTGAATGTGTCCTTCCCTGCATGCTCTCCCATTGGTTTTCCGGGTTCAAGAGGCCACTTATTTTAGGTTTTTTTTGGCTTTTGTGTAAGTCACCCCTAAGGTGTGACCCAAAGTGATAAGCCTCCTGATTGTAAAGGATTGAAGGTGTGACCCCCCAATAAACAGAACCACAAAACCAAGCTCACAGCCATACAGCCCATGCTCAGCTATGAGGACCACAGGAAACCTGCAGCCAGGAAAGTTAAGTTGAGAAAAATTTTATTGATGCAGGAAAGAACTGGGAGGGAAGGGAGAGCAGGGAAAGGGATGGGAGCATCTTGAGCCCCAGGGAAGCCGCACCTGGTACTGGAGTGGCGGGACATATATAGGGCATGAGCTTAAAAGGCATAGGAGCCAGTAAGGGGAAGGGAGGTTCTTTGTGCTCTGGTTGCAAGTTTCAGGCCAGGTGGTGTCCTGTCAGTAAATCATGTTGTTCCTAGGAAACAATGCTAGGGAGAGGGGGGCTGTGTTCTGTCCAGGGAGCTAAGCTCTGTGAAACACGGAAGGCAGGTGCTTTGAAGCTCAGGTGCTTTGAAATTCAGCCAGGTTATTTGTCTTCTCGAGAAGCTGGTACAAGGGGCTGCCTTAGTCCGGACCCGAACCAAACACTCACCTTCTATGTTCAATCTCCCCACTAGCTTTTCTTTGGATCTAAGCTTATCTCTCTCCCTCTAGCACTAACTTGCTTGATTGTATTGTGATTCCCTACGCTGTACTCTGGTGGTGGCACAGGTGCTGAATCTAGTCTGATATCTCCTTCTGATTCAGACTTGGTTTTTTTCAGCTCTGTTTAAAATCTTCTCATCTGCCTGATACTCATTCTGCCTGCTTCCTACTTGCTTTAAGTCTGCTTACCTTGGAGATTTTTCATTGCTCTCCTGGTCTTGTTCCTCTGCTCTCACCCTGCAGAGGCTCCATCACTGTTTTAATCTGTGCCCACAGCACCCAGGTCTCCATGGGTATGCTCTGTCCTTCCCTGTGAGCTTTTCTTAAGTTAATGGTTACTATATCCCAGATCTCCATATCAAACATTCCTGACCCCAGAAAAGATGGATTAAATGTCTTTGCCACTTGAAGAAACTCATTCATTCCCTTATTCATTACCACTATATTTTGTTGCTTCAAGAGGTGGCAAAGTGTGATGCCATACTCTGTATCCTTGCTCTTTGCCTCACCCATATCTCACTCGGTCTAAAAACACACTTAAAAAGATAAACTTAATTTTCCCCCTAATTCACCCTCTCTGTCTGAAGAGGCAGTACAATTGTTACACAGGATATAACTCTAAAGTATTCTCTTCCTACAAGGCCACACATGATGGGTGCCATTTGCGGGGGAAAGGTTGACCCCCAACAAATCATCACTGGTCTGGGAGGTGCAACTGTACCGTTGAGATATAAAAAGATTGTAGTAAAGTCACAGAGTATGAGAGATAGGAGAGAGATTGAAATAATGGAGTCAGACACATTTCATGCTAGCATGCTCACTTCATGGATGGCCATGATCTTACCAGCAAGGTCCGCGCACAGTGTGGGCCGAGGCAAGGTGAGGCAGAGACCTGGCAGGAGGGTCAAGGACCCCATTTATTGCTAACCAAGGGTTATATTTGCTTAGGGGGCATGATTACAGGTAACCAACGTGTCACAGGAATGGGCAGTACAATAGGCCTACACATCATAGGAAGCGGATATACAATGGCTATAGGTGTAACAGGAAGGGGATGAGCTAGGGCTGTACACATGATAGGAAGGGGAGGAACTAGAAGTATACATGTGACAAGATGGGCGGACCCTAGATTCATGATGGCAGCCTAACCTTGGCCAGCCTTGGGTGGGCTTGACCTCTCTGGGGTCTACTACATGGAAACAGTCAACTACTATACTTATAAGAAGGGAGTTGGTCCTACTTCTTGTGGGATAAACGGTGGTGACTGCTTGCTCTAGATGGCTAACCTTTAGGGAGAATAACCCCTGACCTACTTCTCATGACCTCCAAGGGTATAGTCATTCCCCACATGTAGCAAGCAGCTACATTAGGCATATATTTGGGGGAGACAGCTTGGGAGAAATCTTTCTGCTGACCTCAGAGCATGTTCCATTTGGGTTTTCAGATCCAAGTGTTTGCAAATTCTTTCCTAAAATGTAGTCTTGGAAATGTTCGGTTCAGTTCTTTGACATCTTCATTGCTTCCTTTTGCTTTAGCTGCTCTGCAGTGAGGAGCAAGTGTCGAGTCTCTTCTGACATCCATTTTGATCTTGTCTTTCCTGACTTTTTCATTGCCGCCTGCTTTCTTTATGTGTGATGCTGTTGCTATCATCCTGCCATCAAAGCTCATGGAAGCAACAGTCAAGAAACCAAATGACATAGAGCTTTGGGCAAATCTGCTGCACACATCTCTAAAGTGCTGAGGAGCAAAGATGACCGTTGGAGGCTCCCTTGCACCTGACCCAAACCATAGTATTTTCAATCGTCTCCTATGCAGGTGAAAGTGGGACATTGAATGGGGGAAACCTAAGAATTGATGCATCTGGGTTATAGTGCTGGGGAATAATACCAAAGTCCCATAGAGGGCCTGAAGAATAAAGCTGTCATGGAAAAAGTCTAACCAGAATGCTCCTTGAGAGTGAAGGGAGCAAGTCCAGAGAAACCACTGCATGGCTGAGAGGGTTGAGCAGGCACGGGACAGGAGCTAAAGCCAAAGAAGAGGGGGAAGGAGGGCCGGGGCCCTAGTGGTCAGGCTACTTGAGGCCTCTGGCTGGGATGTGCGGTCCAAGGTCTTGGTTGAACCTATTGGATCAATTAAGCCCTCCTGGGCCTAGTTTGGGCCACCCAGATGTGCAGCCCACCCGGCTATGGCTTGAATTAGTGCATGCTCATTAGTCTTTGTGACTGGCTTAGGGTTCGCCTGTTGCTCTTCAGTCTCCTATGCTGGGGGTGGGGGAAGGTTCCAGGCATGGATAGGGACAACCCCTTGTCTCTGTTTCTTGCTACCAAACAATAGGATCCCTTTAGGGACTTATTATAAAGAATTTCGTTAAAAAACCTGACGACTGCCTTGTGAAGAGCATGGCCAGGAACTTTGTACCCAGGATTCCCCTATTGTGGCAATTCAATAGCAGTGGAGTGAGAAGGAGTGTCCAACTACCACCCACTGGTCAAGGGCAACGATGGCCACCAATCACACTCCTGCGCCAACACACACACACGCGCGCGCGTAAGAGGGAGAAAATGCCACAAGAACAGACAATGTGCTGCTGCTGGTGCCCCAGGGTGGCAATGTCTGTAGGGGCTTGCCTGGGTGGTGCCCTGACTGGAACCCATCATCGTGCCTCGAGGAAGGGCCACCACTTGGTCATGGGGTCCCACCCTGACTGTTTGGGACAGCCAGAGCCCCCAAAGCCTTCTAGTGAGCTCATCCTTTGATGCACTCATCTCTGTGTTGCTCCAATCACAGTGGTTGGTCCCATGCCCACTTCTGTGGTCCCACCCACACCTGTGGTCTGTCCGTGCCAGTCATGATCAATTCGTTTTCCATTCTGCTCCTTTGCTTTTAGCAAAGTGGCCTAGTGACCGAGAATTCATCAACAGACACAACTCCTTGTGTTAGGTCGCCAGGATAGGGATACAGGGGAGCTGTCCCTCCCATGCCTGCTCAGGCTCCCATAAAGGAGGTTGGCAAGGAATCAGGTAAGCATTAAACACCCATGAAGACTTTAATTCTGGCCTCCCGAGCCAGGTGGGCTTTCTACCTGAGCGGCCCAAACTAGGCCCAGGCTCATGACCCCACCCAGGTCAACCAATACCTTCTACCAGCCAATGAGGTCAACCAATACCTTCTACCATGCCTCAAGAGCTAGGATTTAAAATACCCTAGCAGCTGGAACGCTGTCTCTTGGAGCCCAGATCCTGGTCAGTGGCAAGTCCGAGAGGATTCCCTTCTCTCTGTTGTCCCCTGCTCCTGTGCCGTGCAGATCATACCCGGGTCTCTCTGGCCTCAATTCACCACCTGTGTCCCACGAGGTTGCCCGTATTCAGCTGTGAGCCTCACTGTGGCTTACTTGCAGTTTGGCACACTTCCCTGAAATAGCGTGTATTCTTTTGAGACTCTAAAACCTGAAACTTCTCCCATCCTTTATAAAAACCGACTTGGATTACAAACCAAGTTTTGGGGGGAATTCTTTCTCATGCAAAGCCAAGAACTGAAGTATTTCCCACCTGAGAAACATAACAATTGTAAAGAGTTGTACTGGGTAGGTTTCTGAGACAGTCAGCAATGTCACACCAAATCAATGAAACGAGAAGCTTCTAGTGAAAGCCAGTGACCAACCCACTGACCGACCAGCCAAGCTGCAGTCAGCTGTGGCTCAGTCTCTGCGGGGTCCTGAGCACAGTAACACCCTCCACTTAGAAGGCCTCAAACCACAGCAGGGAAGGATGATCAATCATTGACACATGCAGTTCCTCTAGGTGAGAAGGTTTGGGATGGGGGGGCGGGATATCCAATGCTTGCATTCCTCAGGGGGAGGTGTTCCTAGCTACTGTTGCTTTCCAGAACTGTTCACTGTAAGCAGGGAGGTCTGACATAGTCAGGTATAAGCAAAAAATAAGCCAAATTCAGCCGGTTTATTAACCGCTAGAGTATTTCAGAGTGTCTACCTGCCTGCACCTGGCCATTCTCCCCCTGCCCCCCAGCTACCACCCATGAAACACTTAATAAATAGTTATCTATGAAATACACATGAATTTGTTGCATTTAGAGGTCTCTTTCTACCCTAGCGTTACCTCCAACAGGTGGGCCCAATCAATGCCCACTCCAACTTGACCAGAAAGACATTACAGGATTTATTGACAGATGGACCAACACCCCCACCCTCAGCCGCACCCCGAACACTCCTCCCACAGTCACCACCAGTTTGTAGGGGTCACAGTATTCACTGTTGGAGGTTCTCTGACAATATTCAATATCTGGGCAGGAACTACTTCACATAGGAGCCTTCATTGGAGTTGAGTCTTCCAAATGCTGACATCCAGGGGGGATTCTCTGAGGGGAAACCTAAGACCCACAAGTTGCCTAGCTCCCTCCACCCAGCCACCAACCCACCTCCTCACGCACCTCCCCTGGGTCCTTTGCACCTGAAAAGGCTCCTGAGCAAGGCCTGGGTTTGATTAGCATTGGAAGCTGGCTCTTTAGTTTCTCAATATCCTGGTCTCTGGATAGAACCCCCGTTGTCAGGACAACCGGTTTGGATTTTGTTGATCTGATTTTGGACTTTGACTAGACTTGGAGAAATGAACTAGAGGTTGCCCATGGGGGACCTCTGGACCGGTCAGGACGGGAAGAGAGAGGCGACCTAGAGGAGCCAACCAGGAATGCCGTCCCCACCCAGCTGCATTGACACAGGAGAGAACTGAGGGGTCCTCAGGAAGGCGGCCTGGTCCTGCTGGCCCTCCCTTAGTCCTGAAGGCAGGCCAGCCAGCACCTTCAGAGCACCCACTGCAGGGACTCCATCAAAGGGGACTCCCAGTCCTGACCTGTCTCAAATCTCAGCAGGTGTCACTGTCAGGTTGGTGGGTGGCCATAGGAAACTTAGGTGGAGGTGGGTTGGGCACCAACCAGGGCTGGGAGGGGCGACAGAGGATTTGGCAAAATCTCTGGGCGCCTGGTGTGAGCGTGCTTCCATGGATGGGTGGTTAGGCGGCGGCAGGGAGGGGGGTTGCAGCGGTAATTGAGCCTCTGCCTGGGCACCAACGGCCAAGCCACAGCCACAGCCCACGCTGCGTGCACACCCTGCTCTCAGAGATCAGGTGTGTGTGTGTGTATACACCCCACCCTCACCTCGAACTCTTTTGACCTGTTTTTTCTCGCTTTGAGTTTTAAAATGGTTTCGTTATAAGGACGAAGTTGGGGATCTAATGTAAAGTATTTGTTCACTCAAAGTCAGTGGTCGGAAGTATTTTATGATTTAGTGTTTATTTGGAGTTAAACTCAATGGTGGGGGGGGGGTGTGGAGCACAGGCTTAAACAGCCGGAAGGAGAGAGAAGTGTCTGCTTTAGAACTGTTTTAGGAGGGGCTGCAGGTAAAGGCAAAGGAATGCTGACAAGCTGGGTTAAGGGGAATGGTGAAAAAGGTATAGGGGAGGGGGAATGTGGGACCAAAGAGTATAGGGGTTGAGAACTACCGGGTGTATGGGGATAACAGCTTCGTTAATGAGGCACACGTCCTGGACCAAGCGAAAGTACCATTTGGTTTCTTACTGGTAAGATTGGAGTGTTGCAGGGAGAGTGGGTAAGAGTAATGAGCTTGTTAGAAAGGAAGCATCATTGTATGATGGGTTAACATCGGGAAACAATGAGGTCTGTAGGACCAGTTCTTCCAGGTCGGGTGTAAGAAGGAGAAGGAGCAGAGGTGCTATGAGATCACACATAAGGTGTAAGGAGGTTCCTAGCTAATTTAAAATGTTTCTTCCCAACAGAGGGACCAGGCAAGAAGGGATTATAAGAAAGGAATGAGTAAAGGGCTAGTACACCTGGGGCAGGTAGGCTTGCCATCAATATCCATGACAGAGATTGAGGAAGGACTTCCTTGCTCTGAAAATGAGGGCAGGTCAGAAATGAAATTTCTGTGTAAGAAGGAAATTTACTCACCCAATACCTTGAGCAATACCCCAGGCTTGTTGAGGGTGATGAGGGTCCAATCAGGGTCTCCTCAGACCTCGGCCAATCTCAGCAGGGTCAACGGCGGTTCAGAAATTGGAAGGACAGTCCTCCCTCCTGGAGATGCTTTTCCAAGGACAGTCGCTTTTCCAAGGACAGTCAGACTTCCAGTGGCTGCTTGGATCGCATGCCAGCAGGGTTTGATTGGAGCGTTAGGCCTGGGGCACTTCTGTGACCAGTGCCCTTCTCTGCATTTGAAGCAGGCACCAGGTGGTGGTCATTGTTCCCATACAGCCTTGCCCTGAACTGCCCTTCTTGGGACTGGGGATCGCCAGCCACAGGGCTGCTACTAAGGCTTGGGTTTGAAAATATACCTTCTGCCTAAAACAGGCATCATGGCTGACTGCCTGCTCCTCACGGCTGTGAAAACCTTAAATGCCATAGGCACTAAATCCTGGACCAGGTTTGGAGGGCCTTTCTTCCGCTTTTTAAGCTTTTAATGTAAAGCATCAGTTAAGCAGCTTGAAAGGTGGTTGGATTCTCATCAGGCTTTTAAGTGACCTTAAGATTATTAAAATTGACTTCTATATTGGAAATGGCCTGAAGCCAAGTCAGGACACACTGAAGCATTTTATTACAGCAGGTACGCCTGTCCCTACCTGCTTGATTGTTAATTTGTAAACTTTAGCCAGGTTTTTGTCTGGAAACCACCTAGATCAGGGTGAGTTAAATGAACCTGGTCGGAGTGCTGCTGACCAGCAGGAAAAATGTGCTCCCTCTTATCTGCAGTTAGGGTGGAGGAGAGGATGACAAAAACTATCGTGCCAGGACAAATCATAAGCTTGAGTTAAATATCGAAGCTCCATAATACAGGTGGTGGGATCTTTAAAAAGGAGCCTAGATGCTTTTCAATCTGAGATAAATCGGTGGGAGAGAAGGGAACATGAACCAGGCCACTTTCAGTCCTGGCCACTTTCCTGAGTGGACAAAGGACAAGGGGGCTTCTGTGATCTCATGTGCTTGGTAACTGGCTGGCAAGTGCAGACTCAGGTTCCTCCAGCTAGGCAGGTAGTTCGGGAGACGAGGACTTGGGGGCTCCGGGTGTGGCCAGAATAGGGAGAGGGGTGAGTAGGAGGGGAGACCAGGTGTTCAGGCAGGTCTGAAAAGGTAGACACCAGAGGGGGATGCAGAAGCAGGAGGAGAGGAGGGATTTTCTGTAGTCAAGAGGACTTGGGAAAGGGAGCAAGAAATACAGAGAAGGACGGGAGCGCAGAGAAAAGGCGGCCTGGACATATAGAATCTCAGACTATTTGTGAGCTTACTGGCAGAAATTGTCGAGATTTCAGAGGATCTTGAAATCAAAAGTGCAGCAGGTGATTAAAGTTGTTACTTCCTGGAGTATTTTGACCCCTCCCTCCTGCCGGTTTCAGGGTGGCGACCACAGGTGTGTGCTCTGCTTCTCTATCTGGGAGAGGTCTGTCCAGGCTGCTAGTGCTGGCTCAGAGGAGGTTGAGCAAGGAGGGAGCCTGGAAGGGGAGAGAGAGACTCCGGGGTGCTTGAGGGGTCTGGCGCGGGAGGGGGCGGGTGTTGGAGGCACAAGTCACCTCAGCCTTTGGGAGCTGAAGGGGTAGTGGAGGAAGTGATGGTGAGGAACACCCAGAATTTGGAGGAGGCCTTACTGGGGCGCAGATAAGGAGTCAGGCGTTCAGAAAACGATGGAAGGGGAGTACTGTCAGGGACCTGATTAAGAGTGTTTGTCTAAGAGAACTTGAGCAGGGTGACAGGTAGTAGAGAAGGACAGGAGCGAAGAAAAAGACCTGAACATATGGAACTTCTGATTATTTGACAAAAATTGTTGAGGTTGCGGGGGAACTTTAAATTCGAAAGTGCTATTTTCTGCCTAGCCTGGTGACTCATTGTCCAATTGGTATTGAGGCCAAACTTGGTTACCGAAAAAGACTAGCCGTTGAGGGCGGAGATCAGGAACCAACCCCAATTCAGTAAGGTTGGCAGTGGGCACATCAAAGGACTGTCCTTAGGGGGTTGGGACAGAAGACTTCCCATTGTGTCTCAAACTAAAGGGGTTATGGACAGAGGAGAAGGGTGTCCCCTGGTTCCCGTTTGCACCGTCAGTTAGGAGGTGGCCTGGTAACCCTTTGAGGTGTCCCAACTTTTCACTACTCCTACTTTACTGTTGTACATTCCCCAGGGAGGAGGTTATATGTAGATCCTTGTAATCGTTTCCCCCTTTCTAGCCCACCTTCCCTCCACCCTCCAGGTTTTGCCACTCTCACCCCTGAAGGGATCATCTGTTCTGCAGTCCCTGTCATTTAAATTATTAAATATAAACAGTTCATTTTAAAAAAAGATAAATTTGAGAAAAGAAAGCAGAATTATGTATCCAAAAGCCGTAGGAGGTAAAGGTTACCAGAGAGGAAAGAGAGCTGGGTCGCTCATAAGCAGGGCTCTGAGGGGCAGGGGCAGCATATAATATGCACAGAAGAACTTACTGCACTGTTTGCCTGAACGTGCCTGCTGATCGGCCTCCAAGGTGTTTGGCATGAACGACACTATACAACAGGTATGTGTAGTGTACACACACACACACACTCCCCCCAACGCATACACACCATATACAGGCCAGACACGCTGCAAACGCCAGTGTCTTGTAGCAAAGTAAATAAACATAAAAGTCGTTTATTTTCTGGAAACATTTTGAAAAAGTGGTGAGATGCTAGGAAAATAACTGAACCCAACCCAGCACTATAGGGACCTTTGACAAGGAGGAGAGGGGTGAGCTGGTTGACCCCCAGGTGGGTGGCAGCTAGGAAAATGACTAAGTACTGGTCTACCCACCTCCAAAGTACCATGACCGCCCACAATCACTTGCAAGACACCCCCCCCCAACGCGTGCGCTCCTCCCTCTCTCCTGCTCCTCTCTTGCCCTCCAGGTTCACCTTGGTCTTGGGGAGGGAGAGAGGGGATGTAGGACATAAGGGTCCAGAGGCACTTGACAGGACAGGAGAGGGGCTCTCCACAACAGTGACAGGCTTCCCATCAACCTGAGTTTCCTCCTCCCCGCACACATCCCTGTCCTAGGCAGGCCCACCTAAGGACAGGGTCCCTTGCAGGGAAGCACTGGGGGAGGAGGCTAGGAAGACCTCCACCTTTGAAGGACATACTGACTAGGACGAGGGCGTCCACGTGATAAGGGAGTTTCCTCGTCCTCCTCTCCGCCCTGTGGCCCTGGGTTTGAGGACCGGCTGCAGGCATAAGAGAGCTAGCATGCCAGACAAAACCTTGTGTGCCTGGTGCCTTTCAGTAGATCACAGCTAGGGAGCTGCTCCTCTATGGATGAGACTGCCACCCAGAGCAGGTGGTCTCAGAATGGTTTGACACTAGGCTCCCCATGAACATTCAGTGTGTGATGGCCAAGCGGGCAACTGCCTTTCTGGCTGAGCCCGTTTTCCAGGACCAGGAGTACTCCGCATAGGATCCTGGTCCTGGCGCGGGGCCGGGACACTCAGCCCACCAAGATGGGTGCTTGGAGCCCACTAGCCAGCTGGGAAGGTGGGGTGCCAGTGATCCAAGGCCAACTGAAGCTCCCCAGCGCTGCCTTTTGGTTCCTCCTGGGAGGCTTTCTGACTTAGAGGTAGTCAGTCAGAATCCCACACATGGTAGCTTCGTCCATTGGCTGCTCAGCCAAGCACACACACCTGTGGTTCCTCTCTTCACCTAGCAGGATTCCCATGGCAACAGCACATCAGCTGTGGGGTCAAACTAACCTGTCCCAAGATGCTCTAAACCCAGCTCACGTTCCCCATTAGTGGGTGAACAATCCAACACTTGGTGAATTCTGCTTCACAATTATAGGATGAGCCAACATAGAAATCGAAGGATCAAAAGTGACGAACCTACGAACGCTTGTCCGTCACAAGCCAGTTATCCCTGTGGTAACTTTTCTGACATCTCTTGCTTACAACCCAAAAAGTCAGAAGGATTGTGAGACCCCACTTTCACAGTCTGTATTCCTCCTGAAAATCAAGATCAAGGGAGCTTTTGCCCTTCTCCTTCAGGGGAGGTTTCTGTCCTCCCTGAGCTCACCTTGTGACATATGCATTACCATTTGACAGGAGTACAGCACCAGAAGCAAGAGCCCCTTTAGGCTCCCCCTCCCCGCTACCGTCAGTGAAAAAAATGAACAGAGTAGTGCTATTCCACTGTGGGCCTTAAGGCACAAGGACCCCGCCCCACTCCCTGGGGAAAACAGAGGGGCACCGCAGGTCTCCCACTTATTCCACACCTCTCTTCACCAGGCCAGAGCAGAATCAAGGTCAAGTCAAGCTTCCTTCCCAGCTGATTCCGACAAGCCCATCCCCTTGTCTGTGGTTTCGCTGGATAGTAGGGACAGCGGGAATCTCGTTCATCCAGTGGTATGCGTCACTCATTAGATAAGGAAGCATCTGGCCACCTTAAGAGGGTCCTAGTTACTCCCACCAATTACCGCCCCTCATTGAATCTCTTCACTTTGACATTCCTAGCCCTGGGCTGAAAACACAGCGAGTCTACAATCTCCGCGGGCCTTTGAGATGCTTTGTTTGAATTAAACAGTCAGATTCCCCTGCTCTGCATCAGGTCTAAGTGGGATGCTAGCGCCGGCCAAGGCGAGGCGCTGCGTGGAACAGCGGCCCGGAGGCGGACCCAGAGGGGGATGGCTGCCAGGACCAGGGGCTCTGTGCTCAGTGGGTGAAACGGAACAGAGGGAAGCCAACAGCTGCTGCCAGCGCATAGGGAGGGGGGCAGCCGCCAAGGCCACCAGACAGGCTCCCTGAGCATGGCCTTGAAGCCTGCCACAGCTGGGGCGATCCACAGGAAGGGCAAGAGTCGCTGCCATCGCAGGACCTCCCTGGTGCCTGTGTTCTGGTCGAGCCAGAGAGCCTGGCGGTGGACTCGCCTTCCCCTAGGTCTCAGCATCCAGGCCTGAACCTCCGCCCAAGACAGAGAAGCCTCCACAGTTAACAAAGAGACCTCCAGAAAGGCCTACTAGGGCCCAGGCAGGTGGTCCCTGGGCCTGGGGGAGGGGAAGGGGCGGCACCTTATCAGCTGCAGCCCACCTCTAGCCCCACTTAGAGCCTATGCATTTTTCGAAGTGACTGATCCAGCCTGCCACCTTTCCTAACCTACATTGTTCCAACAGGCCACAGGCTGTTCCCCTAGGAAACCTGCTTAATGGGGAGGGCTGGGCACTTCACTGACACCTTCTCCCCAGGATTTTCAAGGGCCAGGAAGAGCTCAGAGGACGCAGCTGAAACTGCGACACTTTCCAAGGCTCAGGCTCCTCTCTCTGGCAGACGAGAAGCCCTTCCAGGGCACCCTACCCTTCACAAAGGAAAGAGAACCCTCCCAGGGACTCCTCCTGGCTTCTCCGAGGTCCATTTGGTCCCCCGCACTGGAAACCTCAAGGCAGTCCATCTCCGCCACTCCGGATTCTGGGATCTGAATCAGACTCCCTTTCAGTGGGCGGAGGGCACCGCCGGTCCCTTCAGAAGGCACTCGCCCATCTCTCATATTCAACATGGACCCCTTCCCCATTTCACCCTTCAAAGTTCTCCTTTGAATACTTGCTATGGCCACAAACATCTGCACCTGCAGGGGCTCCACCTGGCCCACGCCCTGGGCTTCAAGGCTCACTCTGTGCACTCGCTTCGCTGTACTGGCACTGTGTGGGCCAAACACCTGGTCCCCATCTGCTACATGCCTAGGACATTGAGGACTGTCCACCTTGTCTTGATCCCGCTGCACCAGACAGCCCCCAGAACTCGGGGAGCTGCTCTTAGCCCTTGCTTTCTCCATGGAGTGGCACCACACCCAGCTATCTCCAGCACCCCCACGCCCCACTCAGCAACACCACGCCGGAAGCCCAGCATAAGCCAAAGCTAGTTGGGGCCCTGCAGTGGAGCCAGTCCACTGGAGGCCAGCAGGACCCTTGGAGTAAAGCCCCAGCCGCACAACCCCCTGGGCGGGCAACCCCGGGTCACAATCAGGAGTAGCCAGGGAGGGACCTAGTGTGCAAATGCATTCAAAGGGTCCCTGATTAAGGTGTCCTGCAATTCACATTAATTCTCGCACCTAACTGCTTTCTTCATCGATGCACGAACCCAGTCATCCACCACCAAGAGTGATAGGGTGATAGGAGTTTCAAAATTTTTTCCCCACTGGTTCTGCATAGTATCTCCCCACAACCAGCACTACCACACCACAACCCCTCTCTTTCCCCTTGGGGGCGGTGTGCAGCAGATGGGTGGCATGGAGCCTCAAGGGAGCCAGAAAACCAGCAAAATCAGACTCTGGAAAAGTCAGATGGCATTAGAGGGACATGGCAGTGCCCGACGCTCGCCCCCGAAAGACAGGCATGAAAGTCACCCCGCAGGAGCCCAGGGGTGGCTCCTGCCCCCAGGATACCAGGAGTTCTTGTAAACTTAGGACCCCACAAGGACAAGGCTGCAGTCATCGGGGTCCCTCTCCTTGGACCACCAGGCCCGCAGACGGGCACTCATCCTGGTCCTGGAGGCAGGGTCTTGGGGAGCAGGAGGGCCGCTCCAGTCCTCTCCCCAGGGCCGATTGGCGACCCCCTGAGTCTTCAGGCGACCTCTCACCAGCATGTGACAGGGAACCTCAGCCCCAGCATGCACTCTTCCACCTGGGAACACCAGACCTTCAGAACTGCCTGCCTGTGGCAGGGAAGAGAGGGGCCGAACCCCGTAGGCCCCACACTGCAGCTGCCTGGACACCAGGTCGCAAGCACTCTTCCATACCTGACATCCTCCCACCTAAACCTATCCGCCGCCCCTGCCGCTCAGACCGCCTTCCCCCAAACCCTGACGTCAGAGAGGAATGTCTGGGACAGTCCTACCCCCCTACCGGAGCAGCCCAAGGCCACAGGCGCCACTGAGGGGTGTGGCCAAGGCAGAGGGAGCACGCAGGGCTTCTGGCAAGTGGAGGAGGAGGGCTGTGCCAGGAGAGAGGTTGGTGGAGGGGGAAAAGGGGGAAGGACCCAGGGGAGGAAGGACAGGACCAAAGCTGGACCCAAGAGGGGAGGAGGACTCCCCACCCTCCAAGCCACAGCCCAGGGCAGAGTGCGGAGGCAGCACCACAGGCAGCGGGCAAATCCGGAGAAGCACCAAGAAGGCAGACAAAACCCCAAAGGGAAGTGCTCGCCCAAGGCTGGCTACCAGCGCCTGATGCCGGGGACTAAAATCCACAAGCCTCGCTTCGCCTCTTGGGGAGGGAAAATGCAGTGTCTCCTGGGACGATGGCATCAGAGGTGACTGGCCCCTGGAGGTGTTCTGACAGCAACAGCCCAGACTTGTGGATGCCCCTTGAGGAGGTTGGGGTGAAGGACCACAGGAGGGCAGGGAGAGCAGGGAACTCCCTGGGGAAGTGCCAGACCCCTGTCCTAACTCGATTCTTCGCCCCAGGTTCCAGGCGACAGCCAACTGACCCACAGCCACCGCCCAGGGAACCTAGGACCTGGCCCCAACACCAGGGCAGCACCACCGCCGCCGCACCGCCCGCGGGCCTCCAGGGGCACTGCGTGGCATCAGGTGTCCACAAGAGGCGCTTCGGAGCGCCCTGGCTCAGGGTTGGGTCCATGGGCTCAGATGCACCACTCAGGTGCTGCGGGCTCTTATTCCCCCGGGGAGTGTCCTTAATGATCTTTCCGCAGGTTCACCTAAGGAACCCTTGTTATGACTTTTACTTCCTCTAGCTAGATCAGCGGTTCTGAATCTGTGGGTCGCAACCTCTTTGGGAGTTGAACGACACTTTCACAGAGTCACCTAACCCATCAGAAAACCCCTCTTTCCAATGGTTTTAGGAACTGAGACACTGCCCACCTAGGAGTCCCCAGTGTGAAGACTCTTTGTTACCTATGGGACACCATGCTTCAAGACAAAATTTCATTTATCTGTCATTAGAAATAAATATTTCACAATCTATAAATACATATCGTTTTTGTGATGAATCACTGTGCTTTAATTTTGTTCAATTCGTAACCATGAAAACACATCCTGCCTATCAGATATTTACATGACAATTCATAAAAGTAGCAAAATGACAGTTATGAAGTAGCAACAAAAATAATTTTATGGTGGGGGGGGGGAGGTCACCACAACATGAGGAACTGTATGAAAGGTGGCGGCATTAGGAAGGTTGAGAACCCCTGACCTAGATAGTCAAGCTGGACCATCTTCGGAGAGCACTCCCCCAGCCAACCAGGCTGGAGCCAATCTGTATGCCTAGCTAAACCAGACCCTGGGTAGTAGCCAGGGGCGGAGAGTACCAAGGGAAGGGACTGAATCAATGCCAGCTGATGATCACAGTGTTCATGGTCTGGAATTCTGACAGTATCTGCTCACCTTCGAATGAACCTCCCATTCTTGATTAATGAAAACATTCTTGTCAAATGCCTTCACTCTGGTCCTTCATGTTCTGGTCCAACAATCTCACCTCTAGCGGTGCAATAAGAATGTCCCTGGCCGTTCCCGTTTAATCATGGCCACAGTTCCAAAAACCAACAAAACAGAACCGGGGTCCTACGCCATTATTCCTAATGGTGGTATCCAGGTGGCAAGGGCCTGCTTTGAACATCTACATTTTTCAAAATAAACGCTTCCAGCCTCCAGGAACACTCAGCTAAGAGCACCCAGCAGGCGTCCAGAGGCAAGGGGCAGGGAAGGGCAGTAGCTCCCCTGGCAGGGGAACTGGAGCCTGCTGCCCAAGATGCAACCAGGAGCCTTGTAACTGCAGCAGCTTTAACATAAGCTATTGGCACTGGAATTGCCATGGCTGATTGAGTCCCAGCCCTCTATAAAAAGGCGAGAGAGCTAACAGCCAAGTCAAGGACAGTCTTGCCCTCAAAGGACTTGCCTAGGTGTGCCCTGAATGCTGATAGTTGAGGTACATGCTCCTTATGAGCACGAGTCACACCTCTATCGTCAGTAGCCAAGTATGGAAAGGCCCTAGACATGCTGGAAGCTTTTCTAAGCTAACACTTGGCACTGTGGTAGAAAAGAATCCACTGATTCTGTGAAAATGGAACTTCAGCGAAGGTATTCAGAAGAAGAGGAATGACCCTCCTTCATAGGGAGCCATTCGTCTGCCCAAGGGAGGACTGACGACTTCAACTACAGGTTCACACAGATGTTGATCGCTGACGAAACAAAGATAGTATAGTACAGTCATTTGTTTGGCTCATTTTGGTTGTGGCGACAACTTTGATTGTTTATAGAGAATTACAGTCATTGATTCCTGGAACTCATTACAGGGTTCTGAATAATACTTTTATAGTTTTCAGATGGGATCTGGTCTAGGGGGGGAAATCCTTGTCATCAAAGGGAATTTATTGAGGTCTAAATATAGGCATGTATATTGTAAATATATTTATATATGATGATGGGGAAATAGATCTATGTGCACATATTTATAGATTTAGTATTAAGGTAGCAGATGGACATTGGGCCTCCACTCAAGTACTCCCTCAATGCAAGAAAACTTTGTTCTATTAAACTGGTATTCCATGATGCTCACCTTCCTGGCAGGATTGCTGAAGACAAAGCAGGTACATAAGCAAATGTGGTGAAGAAATGTGATGGATACCGGCTATCAAAAGATAAAAGCATTTGGGGTCTTAAAGGCTTGAAGATAAACAAGTGGCCATGTAGCCAAGAAGCAACAAAGCCCACATGGAAGAAACACACCAGCCTGTGTGATCAGGGGGTGTCGATGGGATCCCGTATCAGGCATCAAAGAACAACAACAACAAAAAAATCACATCATTGTGAATGAAGGGGAGTCCGGAGTGGGAACCCAAAGCCCATCTGTAGGACATCCCCTTACAGATGTGCTTGGCACAATGGACGGATGTATGCATTGTGATAAGAGTTTATGAGCCCCCAATAAAATGATTAAAAGGAAAAATCCCAGTCATTGAGTTGATGGCAACCCCATAGGACAGGGTAGAACTTCCCCTGTGGGTTTCAGAGACGGTAACTCTTCAGGGGATTAGAAAGCCCGGTCTTTCTTCTGTGGATTACCTCGTGGTTTCAAACATCAGACCTTTCAGTTAGCAGCCCAATGTATAAGCACTATGCCACCAGAGCTCCGGTATGGGAGACAAAAGGAGCCCAAATAAAAACGTTTATATACACCTGCTGAGTGCCATACTTTTATTACTTAGTTTCATACTTTGCAGTTTTTTGGGGGGTGGGTGAGTGGAGTGGGGTTCATCATTTTATTGGAAACTCTTAGAGCTGTCATAGTATTGCATATTTCAAACAGATCCTGCAGACATGTGCAATGGCTGCTATGATCAGTTTCAAACCATTTTTTCTTCTTGAACTCTTCAATACCTGCTCCCCTTTATCCTCTTTCTCCAACACCCTTCACCCAGGAACCCATCTTGTTATTGATATTTATTATTACTCTGTTATTATTATCCATGCATATATTTACCCACAACTTACCCCATCCCATATGTCCATTCACCTACAATTCTGTTATTGCGCCCTTCCAGTGGGGTTATACAGTCATCATTGCTATCAGTTTTCCCATTCCCCCCTGGCACTGCCCCCCTCCATCTTCCTGTGTCCTCAGGGAGTCATTGCTACCACCGCTGTTCCTCAAGGGTCATCTGTCCTGGCCTTGCTGCATATAACCATCTTACTTCTACCTATGAACATCCATAGGCCTAGCAGTACTGATGAGGCGAAACCTAAGCCTAAATAGTAAGGGGAGGAAATGTTAAAGAACTAGAGGATAGGTATGTGTTTCATCAGTGCTATAGTGCACCCTGAATTCCTCATTACCCCCATGTGGCCCCTCTATGACCTGCAGGTGGGTTTTGGGTCTCCACTTTGTCTGTGCTCCTTCTGGTCAATTTGATTGCTTACTCTTGAACTTGGGATACTTATCAAGATACCTCAGGATCACATAGGCTAGTGGGCTTGGTGCATGTGGCCTGCTTGATGGCCAGTTGTTTGACTACAAGCTTTTAAGGCCGCAGGTGCTATATTTTTTTAACAGGCGGGCACCATCAGCTTTCTTCACTATGATTTGCATATGCAAACCTTTTGTCTACAGTGATCTGTCAGGAAGGTGAGTATCACACAGTGCCACATTATTAGAACTATTCTTGTACTTAGGTGTGATTTTAGATGAGCGCAACCTTTGTTCTCAATCAGGCTGTTCTTTGCTCTCACCCTGAAGGCCCACTGAAATGCACATCTCCTTCTCTCTCCCTCCCTCTCTCTCTCTTCCTTTCTCAGCTTCTATCTGCCAGCTCCTTCTTCCTCACCAGCTGGTTCCCTGCAATAAAGTTGCTCCCTGCAATAAAAACAGGCAGGCAGTGTCAGCAGCCAGGCAAGACCCCATAAACTCCTTCTTCACCAAACTCTATTACAGCTTGCTAATGAGCTTGTGTTAATACCTGTTTCTTTCCTCTTTTGTACAACTGAGGTTCCTGTGGCCTCTATACCTTATAGGCTAGGTCTCTCCTTTTCTTTCACTGGACTCTTACCTCCCTTGACTACTTTAATCCCTTTTATATCATTACCTTTGATCTCTGTAACTCCCATTGTCCTTAAGTAAAATGAATTAAGAAATATCCATGTTTTGTCTTTTGAGCTACAAGGAGGCCCATGTCAGAGCTGAGATGGTTCCACCAGCACTGGATCCACAAGACTTTCCATCCACTGGCCTGCATTCAGCATCATTGCATATGCTGTGTGAGTCTGAAGAGGAATTTATAGACTTGTATCTGACATATGGCCTAATATTGGACTTAAGGACTTGATCTGGACTGGGCTGGGATGTTTTCTTAATATACAATTACTCTTTATATAAAGCTCTCTCCTACATACATATGAGCGTTTCTGGATGTGTTTCTGTAGTCAACCTAGACTAACAGGACCTATCTGTAGCAGCAATGCTGGAAGTGGGGAAGGATTCTGTGGAATAGTTTGTTTCATCTGTTGGAACTGAGGTTGATTTGGCAGAAATTCCAACGGCTAACCTCCCTAAGTTCTTGTTGTCGTCCTCGCTGTGGTAGCAGCTGCAGCTAGAGCCACTGTGGAAGATGGAAGTGCCCCAGCACTAGCTGCTTGAGGGGGTCCACCACAGGCTGACTCTCTCCAGCTCCAGGGATTCCCATGGAAAGGCCTCGGCTGCTTGGTCAGGGTTGTTGAACCTGCTCTCCGGGCTGCCATGATGCTCTGCTTCGTAGTCCACGGACACTGTCACTGTTCACATACTCTCATAGCACTGGCTGTTCACACGCACTAGTTGAAAATTCACAGAGGTTTGGCTCGGAGAAGCTGTTGGGAAACCTTGGTGTCATCAAAAAGTAGAAATCTGTAGCTCATTATACTCATGCTAAAAGTCTGACCGAAACTTTAAACAAAGGGTCCCCTGCTCTGCTTTCTGACTGAGATATTATGCTCATTAAAAACACATGCATAAAAAAAACACACCCTGTCTGAGGTTCGCTTCAACCTCCATAGAGGAGACCTATTTAAACTCGCTTGCTAATCTTGCTTCCAAAGGAACTCGATGGAATCAGAGGGTATAAGAACCAATTAGATGGTTACTCATTCTAACCACCAGTACGAAAGAATAAAGAGTTACAGTCTCGAAAATCCATGGGGGACCGTTCTACCCTGTCCCTATGGGTCATTATGAGTCAGAAACCCCTCCTTGTCCAAGTTTGGTTTTGATTTTATTCTAACCACCACCATGATGCATTCTCCTATGTGTCCACAAGACGGCAGCACAAGCACGAAGAACAGCAAACCTGGCCGGAAAGTTCTGTCTGCGCTGTGCTGCCATCTCGTGTGAAAACAGGAGATTGCACTTGCCTTGAGCTGGATGCTGCAATTTTCTGTCCAAGGAACTCTGGTGCCTCAATGGTTAAGTGGGCGGTTGTTACCCACCAACAGCACCTGATCTACATCTGCAGACCGGTGATCTGCATCCCCAGAAACATTGCTGCCCTAAGGACGGTTCTTTCATGTTACCTTGGGTGCTATGAACTGGAATGGACTCCGTGTCACACAAAACAATGAATTGCTCAGTTTATTTTACAGTTACCGAGGTAAAGAAATTAACTTTAATATTTATTTCTATGATAAAAAGTTGAGTCTATATTCATGATCTCATTTAGGACAGGTAGAACCATCTTTACGTGTTTCCTGGACTCTCTACTGAAGTAGCAAGCCTCGTCTTTCTCCTGCATTCAGGCTGATGGCTTTTTGTTTGTTTTTGTAAATCGTTTTATTGGCGGCTCACACAATTGTTTTTGTGTGTCTGTTAATTTACTATTGATTTTATTTCGTACAATTCTTATCACAATCCATCCATCCATCCATCCATTGTGTCAAGCACATTTGCACGTTTGTTGCCATCATCATTCCCCAAACATTTCTACTTTAGCCATTGGTATCAGCTCCTCATGTTCCCCCTCCCTTTCCCACCCTCACTCCCTCACTAACCCTCGATCATTTACAAATTACTATTATTTTTTCATGTCTTACACTGTCTGATGTGGGTGAAGGAAGACATCACACAGGCTGGTGGTTTTTATCTACTAACCTTGTATCCTGCAGTCAATCTGGTCTCCACTTGGCCACCAGGGTTCCATTGTACTCAGAATATTCCCCCAAAAATGAAGAACAAGCAGGAACATATATATGCACACCTGTGTTAATCGCAGCCTCACCTCAGACATCAAAAATAGAAACCAAAATGCTTGTCTGTGGGAGAATGTATACATAAACCATTGGATTTACATACAATGGAATACCCATGGCATACCATGCATCCATAAGAAACAATGATGAAACAGTCTGACATCACCTGGATACCTTTGGAAGACATTAGGTCAGCAAAGTTAGTGAATCTCATAAAGCCAAATGAGACCAGGATTATAGAAGGAACATCCAGGGAAATGGTTTTCACACTGAAAGAGGCAGACTCTGATGGTTAAGGGGAGGTTGGAAGGAAGGGAGAGGAGTGGAGGAAAGGTAGGGAGCAGAGGGAGAAAACAAATTTTACAAACATAATCTTTTCATGAGGGAGAGCGGGCAAGGGAGGGGAGGAAAATGCTTTGAAAGTGATGATGGAAGTTTGTGTGCAAATGTGCTTGACACATGAATGAATGTAGAGATTGTGATAAGAGCTGTAAGAGCCCCCAATAAAAGGATTTTTTAAAAAAGCAACAACCCCAAAACATAATCTTTGCCGATGGTAGACTTAAAGGAAACAAGGTTCCTACCGAGTTTACAATGAAAATAAGCAAGCACGACATCACCCTGTGTGCTAGCGTGCTTACCATTGGGAGTAACATTCACTTTATCTGAACACCTTGCATTTTCCTTTTCTCTGAAACACAAACAAATCCTTTATGGCTTCCTTCAAAGTTTCAGGTTTGTCAGGAGTTTAACACAAAGCACTGGAAAACAATATTTAAGTTGTGAGTTATTTTAATTCAAAGATTCTAATAGAAAAAGAAACATATATTTTCCCTAAACACATAGCTTTGCTTTGAGTCAGGAATTTCTTCTGTTGACCCCTTCCCTTCCAGGAAGACTGAAGAAAGAGTAAGACGAATCATTTAACATCATAATTAACAAAAAATGTTATTTTAATAATGAGAAATCCAATTCTTTGTTTTATATGTTCGTTTAAGCAGAGGTTTTAGAAACTCTTATGCAGTATCCCATGAAACGTTTAGTTGTAATGCATAATAACCTTGATTAACTGAAACAAAAAACTTTAAAGAACTTTGAATATTTCTTGTATCAAAATCTTTTAAATGGCGAGGAGCCCTGGTGTTGTACGGGGCTACTCACTGAACTGGTAGCCGCAAGGTCAGTGGTTCAAACCCTTCAGTTGCTCTGCCAGAGAGAGAGGGGGCTGTCTGCTCCCATCACCACCTCAATGGCCGTAAGTTTGGAGGGTTTTTTGGTTTCAGTTATTTTGAAGGGTTATGTTTTTAAGATGATCATCCTCTAGTGCAGAAGAGTCTAACTTCCGGCTTTGCAGAAGCCTCTGGGTTACAGTGAAAGCCCCACATCCATTTGCAGCATCTCTACCTGAGTTAAAGATGCAATGAAGTCATTGTCACCTTTGACTAGGGTGAAGGAGCTCGGGGGGGAGGGGCAAAGTGCTTCAGCGATGGGCTGCGATCCCAGAGATCAGCAACTTGAAAGTCCCCAGCCACTCTTCGGGAGGAAGGTGAAACTCCCTATTCCTGTCAAGTGGCACCTTCTAGAAAAGCCACCGGGGCAGTCCTACCCTGTCCTATAGGGTCACTATGGGTCGGCATCGACTCAATAGCTGGGAGTTGGGTTTTTGGTTTATTAACCAGGGATGTGAACAATCTCACCCTCCAGCAGAGATTATTGGAAAGTGGATTATCACCACCCTGCTGGTCAGCCCAAGGAGGGGCAATTTCCCTTGGGGCTTGCCTCGGAATTCACATTGGGGTACTTTGGTGGCACAGTCTGGAGTCCTGCCTGGCCTGCCAGGGTCAGAAGTCTCTGAACCAGTCTTGTGAGTTCTTCAGGCTAGCACAATGTCTGTGTCCCAAACACAGTTCCATTTGCATGTCTATAGCCTCGACTGGGAATATCAAAGCTTGTTCTCATGCCAGTCATGCTTCCGCTCCAGTGTCCTCTGTCCTCACAGATCCGACTTAACCCTACCATTCTTTGTCGGCATTAGGATGGCAGTATGATCTCACGCGACTGGTCTCCCTCTTCTCAATGATGCTTCTTTGTCTTGCCTGTTCCTGTTCACCTCTTAATAATGCTTTCCTTAGATTATATCTGCGGTCTCCCTTCTACGCTACAACCAGAGTAGAAAAATCTTTCTCAAACAATATTGCCTGCGTTAACTCCTGGAATATTGGGGCTAGTAATGCATATGAAAGCAAAAAGCAAACTGACTGCCACCGAGTGGACTTCTAGGGGACTCTATAGGCAGGGCAGAACTGACCCTGGGATCTCAGTGCCTGGAACGCCTTTTCCTTAGGGAGCAGAAAGCCCCTTCTGGTAGTTTCCCACTGCTGACCTTGTGGTTAGTGGTGGCCCAACACTTGCTCACTACAACACCAGGGAGCATAAACCTACATCAGTGCCTATTTATTATACTTACACACATGCTCACTTGTATTTGTAATGAAAATAAAGTCTTAGAAATAAAAAAATCCCTGTTATCTAATTCAATAACACTATCGACAGACAGACATCGTGTTTCCACACCCTCATGCTTTCTAAGACTCTCCAGAGGAATTTTTTATTTGTTTGATTGCATTTTAATATATGTCTACTAATTCATATTAACATTTACAAAATAGCGATTAGAGATTAGTGGCCCGGGCTCAACAGACAGTGTGCATCTCTCAGACTTGAAAGCAGCGCCTCCGGAGGAAAACAATATTCACCATTGGTTGGCACAGCTTTCTGAGAGGAGGCAAAACTTAATCACTGACTACATTACAAAGAAAATCCACCAATCCATACCTGTGTTAGTCTGTGAGGTAGCTTAAGGACAGCTTTTTATTTTAAACATGTTACTCGCACTCATGGGAAAGTACTTACAAGTGGGTAAGGCAACATTAGCTCACTTCTGCTTAGGGCGCCAGGAAAAGATGTTTGGAGGGAGGGAGCTAATTCTAGGACAGCTTTGATCCCAAAGTCAAATCCAAGGTGAAGCTCCAGAAGAAGCTGGAAAAACTAAGCCTTTTCATTCTCATTTGCAGCTCAAAGAACTTAATTTGTTCAATTCAAATGTAAATCTCTCGCAATGCTTCAAAACTGGAGTTAGTTGGCATTTTTTCTACTTACTAAGCAACCAAAGGTTTGAAAATCAGTAAACCTTTGCTTGGGAGTCTAGAAACAAGCGCACCAGAAGAACCTTAGCAGACATTCAGTGGAAACCGAGTTCACCTGGCTGAAGTAAGCTAAAATTCAACGTGAACTGATCTCACGCAGCTTTGATCCCAATTTAAGGAGACCTGACAGCTGCTTTGTGTTAGAGTGGTTCTTAACCTTCCTCATGCCGCCACCCTTTCAGACAGTTCCTCATGCTGTAGGGACCCCCAGCCATAGCAATATTTTTGTTGGACTTCATTACTGGCAATTTGCTACTCTTATGAGTCGCCATGTCAATATCTGATAGGCAGGATGTATTTTCATGATTGCAAATTGAACATTATTAAACATAAAGCATAGTGATGAATCACAAAACAATATGCAATTATATATTGTGAAATATTTGTTTTCCAATCGTCTTAGGCGACCCCTGTGAAAGGGTCCTTCGACCCCCAAAGGGGTCGCGACTCACAGGTTCAGAACCGCTGTATTAAAGGGTCCAGCAGGAACGCTACAGTTGTCAGCCATAGGCAGCGTCTCTAACCCCTTCTCCATCCGCACTGAGCATAAAGTGACACCTCGCCTTCTCAAGACGCCTCACAGAAACCTCTGCTGTCTTCACAGTCCTGCTGGTGCCACAGCCAATGCGGGGGCAGACTCCTTTCAAACATGATCATGTCTTTCTGGTCCAAAAGCGCATTAACAAGGGATCTCTTTGTTCGCCCTGTATCGGACGTTCTGAACCTTCTCGTGTGGCCGCACGTCCGTCTCTTCCTCTCTCTAGCTCTTACTTTCGGATATTTTCTCTTCCCTCTGTCTTCCCATGTCCCCTCACCCTGCCCCCTTCACTCTGATTGCGTTCTAAACACCAGGGGGCAGGACAGGTCGTTCTCGCTAATCAAACCCATGCTCTGGGTCCGCTTTCCTTTTATTCATATTCCAACATGTATAAGGTTGTCAGTAGCCAATCCTCAAAAGTGGACAGTTTATTCCTCCGTTTTAGCCTTTTCGTATCCAGGCAGCAGAAAGGAAGCCAGTGCAAGGCGGCGGGGGAGGGGGGGCGCCGCGGGGGACCTTGCTGGCATTACAAATACCTGGGCCCGGGCTCCCAGCGTGGCAGCAACACGCAAACCACAGCCGTCCATGAACCGCCAGGAAGATGCACAAACCCAGAGAGCAGCCGACAGTCAGACAGAGTGCAGGCCTTTGGACTAAACGGGAGGGGCTGACCCGCGGCTGCACCAGTGAGCGCCAGCACAGGGACAATCACGAGCATGGAGCCACATGCAGCAGCGTTTCCTGGGTTGCGCTTAAGGTCTCCATGGGTCGGAGCCCACTCCAGGGCACCGAAGCACACACAGCCCAGCGACGGGGTCTGAAACGACGAGGGCGCTGCCTTCTTGGGGAGACCCCGGAGGACGCTTCGTGGTTGGCGGTGAACGTTGCTGTTTTCAACAGGAGCCAGCCTGTCGGCCCAACGTCCAAGTGGGCCGTGCCACACGATGAGACGCTTCTCTGACGAATCCTGAGCATCTGCCCCAGAAGGCTGGTCTGCCCACGTGGCAGTGCTCCCCCGTCAAGTAAGCTGCCATTGCTGCGAGTGGGAATGCAGTCGGACACACAAGCACCCCGCTCACACCACGATTTGAAGGGTGGGAAAACACCGCTGCCATTTGAGAGGAATGGAAATCTGAACAGGGCGTGACTGTCCTGGAGAAGTAGAGTGTTTGTTTCAAGTCAGAAAAGATAACTTGATGATGTTTGGGAAGGAATTCTTATCAGGGGAGTTGTAAGATCTCTCTCTCCGCGCTAGATTTACACCTCAGTCCTTGGCTCCACAGGAGAAAGAATTCGCGCCAGGTGATTTTACTTAAAAGAAGCTTCAGGTTTTACGCGGCATCCATAGGATTCCTTTCCACCATGCGGCCTGGCAGAGACTGCTCGGGGTCTCGCACAGGTCTCTCTCCCAAGTCCTCCTCCTCAAAAAAAAAAAAAGACTGTTCCAAGTTCTTTCTCAAGGTCTCTCCCCAGTTCCTTCAGTTTCTCATTCTCTCTCCCCCTGGCTCCTGCCTTTTCAAAGATTGCGGGGGGGGGGGGGGGGGGGAGGAGGGGAGGGCCGGGGGCGTAGTGGACGACCACAGATCGACCCCATTGGCTGGATTGAATTCACCTGGCCCAGGTGGGCCAATCCAGGATTAGCGCCCACCCATGCCCACCTTCGGGAAAACCTAGGCTTTTGTTCTCGTGCTTGGCTCTCTTGGGCATGTGTCATTGGACATCCCACCCCTGCCTATCTGCCTAACAGAGTAGCACTTGAACTCTTGGCCAATGAAATTATAATGGCATCTGAAATTTGCTTCAAAATGACATTAGCCTTCATGTCCAAATCCGAGTGCCTGTACCTGGGACGTTTCTGACTCGTTTATTCACATCGTCGATAGGGTAGATGCAGAGACATATTTGCTTTGTAGCACCCATTCAGCTACCACCCATGTAGAGAAACCCGTTTCCAAAAAGCAGGACTGTAGAGCTCAAGGCTTCTGGCCAATGATGGGCATTGGTTCACTCCCTACATAGGGAGCGCCGGCCTCTGCAGGCAGCGGGCCTTCTTAAGGGAGAACACGCTCTGTAATTGCAACTCTTGGAGGGGAAAATATGTGCAGGCTCCTGGCCAAAAGCATTTTATACAATCATGAACATTATAATGTTTATGTGACCTATTGTTTTCTTTAGAAAAAATAAATTTCAAAGTGGTGACTGTTCTGTGGCTCCAAAAATGTTCAGTGGTTCTGTCCACATGCACCCGCTCACCTGAGTTCGCTCTCAGTGTGTCTTGTCCTCTCCTCACCAATGTCGGACAGTATGAATTTAGAGTGAACTCCTCAGGTTGCTAAGAGAACAAGGCAATGTAATAGTCTACACGGTTAGAGCCGGGTTTCCAGATTAGTCAGGGCCACACTGCAATGGGTCAACAGCAAAGCTCTATTGGAGCTACCAAATGCTCAATCCCTCACTCCCCAAAGCAACACTGGAACTCCCACTTAGAGAGCCACCAACCACGAAAGGGCGGGCTGACTTTTGCCATCCAATCACAACTTCACATGTTAAGTAAGGGGATGGATAGACCCACCAGGACACTTCCTGCTAGTATCCAAGATGGGCATGGGCTTGCCAAAATGATGAATCTGGTGGCTCTGGGCAGGGCCAACCAATGCAGAAATAGCAGGCTGAAGGAATGGAAAGATAGAGAAGCAAGAGTCAGCAGGTTAGCAAATGGGGCTTAGGTACTTCCGTCAAAGTATACAGCCCTTAGCGTGTACAAGTGTGGCCCACCACGAACCATGGCCAAAGCAGGCATTCCGGGAGGGCACTGGGGCTGGTGAAAGCAAACCCAAAAGTAGTTCAGCCTAAGCGGAAAAATACAGAAGCTATATTCAGCTGGTTAATTCATAAATATCAGGGTTTTACAGTTCCCCATTTTCTGTTTGGGAAATCAAATCATTGATTAGTTGGGATTGTAAGTCTAAACCAGCGGTTCTCAACCTGTGAGTCGCAATCCCTTTGGGGGTCGAACAGCCCTTTCACAGGGGTCACCCGATTCATAGCAGTAGCAAAACTTGACAGTGATGACGTAGCAACGAAAATAATGTTATGGTTGGGGTGAGTTACCACGCCAGGTGGGCCTGTGTGAAAGGGTCCCGGCATGAGGAAGGTTGAGAACCACTGCAATAATGTTCTCTTCCTTCCTCTGTGTCAGGTTCTTAACCCTTGGTAATGATAAGGCTGTAGTGCTAAAACCTTTGCTGGCATTTCTCTCACTAAGGCATTACATTGCTTGCTAAGGTGCTGAAAACCCATGGGTCAAGTGTGCCAATAAGTACTAATAGTGCCAACAATGATCCTACTGTGGGGGGAGGTCAGATGCTCACAGGCATCCTCCCTGAGGGCGATCAGTTGCCAGACTGCAGTAGGCCCATTCCCTGCTGCTAGAGACAATGGATTAATGGTCTCTATCAGTTGAGCCAGGGAACAGGCCAAACCGATCTATGGCATCCAAGGTTAGGCTGCCATCCTGTATCTAGGATTTGCCCATCTTGTCACATGTATACCCTAATCCCTCCTCTTCCTATTGCGTGTATTTCCCTAGATGACCCCCTCTCACTACTGTATTACCTATAGCACAGTCCCTTCCTGTGACGTATGTCCTCACCTGCAATTAGGGGGCTTGCATGTCCCCAGAGAATATAAAAAACCTGGACTAACATTAAACGCTCTCTCTCCCTCCACGTGGACCACCAAGTGGGGCTGAGGTGAGCATGCTAATATGAATTGTGTCTGACTCCATTTATTTCAATACGTCTATCTCTCATGTTCTCTATAACTTTACAATGATCTTTACTTATTATCGCTGTACAATTGCACCTACCAGACCTGTAATGACGTGTTAGGGGCTGGCTTCCCCTGACAGTCCTATTGGTAAGGGCAAGAGCCAGGGTAAAACAGAATGAAACACTCCCCCAACCGGGGTTTCCAGGGATTGAGCCCGATTCTTTCTTTAAGAGCCCTTTCTTAGTTCTATCTTTCAACTCCTTTATTTGGCCAGTTGCTATATTTGACCCATTTAAATATTCACCACATTCCTCTCACGGTGCCAGACAGGTTCCCCCTTTATCTCCAGTGAGGAAATCTCGTGCCTCGCGGTTTTGTAGTACCACACTAGGTTAGGAAGCTGTCCTTGGCGTGCCAATATCATATCGGCCACCTGGTTCACTTCCTCACTCCGTGCCTTTGATCCCCCTTTTTCGAGAAATATTCCGAAGTTCCCACTCTTCCCAATCCAGCCTCTGCTCCCACTCCTGCCCCATTCCTGCCGTAGCTGTCCCTCCTGCCCTTTTTCCTCGCTCTACTGGGGACCACAGGTGGGCCTCAAATGTGGACTCTTGGAGCAAACGAACGGTGGGGAATCAGAAACACGAGGACGCAAGCACAGATTCCATTCCTCAGCAAACACCTATAGGCAGTGCCCCCCACAACAAGCAGGTGCCACTGGACTCACCTTCCGGTGGGTTTCTCCTGTTCACATGAAGCCTCTGAGCACGCCATTCGCTACGCCACTGGGGGTCTGCGCCGATATTTGTCATTCCTATAAGGTTAGGCATGTTCAATGGAACTTTCTCAAGAGCCCTACACCTGAAAGCACAGGGGTGCTTGTGATCGGTTCTGGCTTGGCTGGGGCAGCTTGGCTCTAGGCCTCTTTGGGAGCCGGTAGGGCCACGTAGTCCATAAAACCAAAGGGTCAGCATGCCCAGCAGGTGGTGTGCGGGGGGCTACACTTTGTCCTATGGGTCCTGATAAGCTCTGGTAGGCTCCTCTAAGTCCTGCAGCGAGGAGCTTATGCTTTAGGACTGGAATCCAGGGACCATGCTAATGGGGTTTCATCTTTTTTTCTCTCCTGCTTTTGAATGTACATTAAATATCCTTTTCTAGCTGAATCAACATCTAATGAAACGTTTCCCTTAAACCCTTGCAAATGTTTTCTAATCAAATCGCTATTAAGTAAGGTTACATTGCATAGGTCAGGGTTTGCACAGACATCGGCTCCATTCCAAGCACATTTTAGCATTAATTGATAAGTCCACAATCTTGATCTTTCAGCAGAAGAGCAGTCTGCTGTAGTAGTCCAGTCACTACGGTACAACATGTTCCGTTACGATAGCATCCCAGAGTGTCCCTTAGACGACATCAACAAGGGAAGAAATATGTCCGCAGGCAGCGATTGCCACTCTCAGGAATTGGTGAGGTCTTCTTGTTTTGGATAACTTTAGTGACAGGACAGGGTCAGGTCACAGCATCAGCTTCCCTCCTTTCTCCTGGGCCTTCCGGACTGAAGAGAGCTCCATCCACCTACCTCTCCTTTGCCTGCTGGACGGCCATGACCTCAGCAGCCAAGTCCGCGCACAGCACAGACAGAGAGGGCAGGGCACTCGAGTGGGGTTTCATCTGTCTACCGCCTGCTTGGCAACTTTGTTCCTGGCCTCGTCAGCCACCCTTCCCCTGTCTGACCATCCTAACTGGGCAATTTCCAGGCTGTCATTCCACATCATGTGACACTTTGGGGGTTTTGTCTAGATAACAGGAAGCATGCAAGTCAGTTCCCACCCCAGGCGGACGATTTCTTATTGTGCTGGTATCCCTACCTTGACCACTTTGATCCCAAAATCCCCCATGGCCACTGTGCAGTGGAAGCAAAATGATTATTCAGAGGGGACACGGGAAAGTTTTAGCTTGAGGGGATGTTCCCTGCAGGGTTGCCAACCATTCCTTGGGTGCTGTTTTCACTGTGGACCATTGACAATAGGCAGGTGCTCCAGCGACTATGCGGGCTGTTGGGGTGGTCAGGACAACAGTCAGAAGGCCAGGCCAATCAGGGTTAAGTCTTTCTTTTGCTCAGTGCTTTTGGACCTACACGTGGTCTCCTGAACACAAATCATGGACGGGGACTGAGGAGGGAGACAGAGCATTCACAGCCACGCGTGGGGCTGTCCAGTTGTGCCTGTTGAACAGACTGCAAGTATTTTATTCGTGAGTGGTTCTTGATTTCTGCTAGCTTCTGATTTTGTACATGGGGCAGGGGTCTTCTGAACATTATTTTAAAAGGGGTAAACCCCTCCTAGTAAGGGGTACACCTTACTCACAGGACAGCCAGCAACAACAAATCAAGCCTATTCATTCTCTCGACCTTGCTAGAGCGGTGGGACCAGAGCTCTGGATGCTCAGTGGAGCTTCCATTTTATTCCTAGGACACTGCCTGGGGTTTAGGAAATCTGAGCCTCACAGCTAGGACCATCATTCTCTGATACAATGGCTGATGGCGAGCCATACGTGGAGATAATTTCATGCAATCATTTTTTTCTTAAATCGATTTATTGGGCCTTGCACAATTCTTATCACAACCCATCCATCCATCCCTTGTATCAAGCACATTTGTACATTTGTTGCCATCATCATTCTCAAAACGTTTTCTTTCTACTTGAGTCCTTGCTATCAGCTCCTCATTTCCCCCCTCCCTCCTCATTCCCCCCTCCCTCATGAACACCTGATAATTTATAAATTATTACTTTGTCATATCTTACCCTGTCAGAGGTCTCCCTTCACCCACCTTTCTGTTGTCCGTCCCCAGGGAGGAGGTTATATGTAGATCCTTGTAATTGGCTCGCCCTTTCTACCCCAACTTCTCGCCACTCTCACCACTAATCATGAAGGAATAATCTGTCCTGGATTCCCTGTGTTTCCGGTTCCTATCTGTACCAGTGTACATCCTCTGGTCTAACCAGATTTGTCAGGCTGAATTGGGATCCTAATAGTGGGGGAGGAAGCATTTAAGAAGTAGAGGAAAGTTGTGTGTTTCATCGTTGATACCCTGCTCCCTGACTAGCTCGTCTCCTCCCCACAACCCTTCTGTAAGGGGGTGTCCAGTTGCCTACAGATGGACTCTGGGTCTCTACACTCTGCACTCATCCTCATTTACAATCGCTTGATTTTTTGTTCTTTGATGGCCGATACCTGATCCCTTTGACACCTCGTGGTCACACAGGCTGATGTGCTTCTTCCATGTAGGCTTTGTTGCTTCTGAGCTAGATGGCTGCTTATTTACACCTGCAAGCCATTAAGACCCCTGATGCTATATCTTTTGCTAGCCAGGCACCATCAGCTTTCTTCACCACATTTGTTTATGCACACATTTCTCTTCAGCAATTGTGTCCAGAAGGTGGGCGTCATGGAATGCCAATTTGATAGAACAAAGTGTTCTTGCATCGAGTACGTACTTGAATGGAGGTCCAATGTCCATCTGCTGCCTTAATACTAAAACTATTAATATATGTACACACATCTATTTCCCCACCATCCTATATAAATATATTTACATATGTACATGCCTGTATTTAGACCTCTATAAATACCCTTTGTCTCCTAGTTCTTTCCTCTATTTCCTTTTACTTTCCTCTTGTCCCACTATCATGCTCATCCTTCATTCGGCTTTCAGTAATTTCTGTCGCTTACATTGCCATTGCTGAATCCCTACCAAGCCTCTCACAGCTTCCTTGCCACTAATTACAGATCACTTGTTGCTCCCTTGTCCCTGGGTTGGTCAACACCACCTCCTTTACTCAGCCTCCCCCTCTCCCATGTCCCCTAGAACCATCAGTCCCATTGTTTTCCCCTCCGGACTGTTCATCCAGCCTATCTTATCTAGCTAGATCTGCATAGATAATAAGATGCACCAAAAAACAAGGCATCACAAGACGAAAGAGACCGACACAACAATGACAACAAAAAAGAAAACCAATGACCCAAAGAAGAATAAATTAATTTTAAAAAGAAAAAATTAAATTAAAAAAAGAAAGGAAAACGTGTAGATAGATCAAGGTCTGATTTTTGACCTCTAGGAGTGTCCTCCAGTCAAGTCGGATGGGGTGCCATGCTCTGGCCCCAGAGTCTATCCTTTGCACTCCTTCGGGAGCTCCTTGCTCCGCTCCCCTGTTGCTCTGCCACATGCCTTTATTGTTTTGCCTCGGTGTCACGGGGTCAGTCTGGGCCAATCCTGACATTAAGTCTCCAGTGTTGTCCCCGTAGGCCCATGGGTCAGCAATGGACGGCGTGTCTCGTAGTGGGATCAGCCCTATGGTCTACTCTGTACTTTGGCTGTTTAGAGTGGGAATATCATCCTCAAGGCTTGGTGGGCCAGGATGTGCTCTACTCTCTCTTCCTCTCCCTTCTTTTGCTCCCATGTGCTTTGATCAGACATGTCCCTCTCCCTGAGCTGCAGCTTCAGTGCTGGCCTCTAAAGTACATTCTTCTGGGGGGAGGGACAGTTGTCCATGTACGCGGTACGGGGGCCCAGTCCTCAGGCCCCTCCACTGACTCCCTTCTCCATGCTGCCACCATGCAATCATTTCTTAGTCACCACTAGGGCTGTTTCCTGCCGGGCCTCCAATGCCTTCGTCCATCCCAAGAAAGTATCTACAAAACCCAAGAAGTCCTTGTTTCCCCGTGCTGGAGCACTTACCCCAGTGAAGTTAACTTCCTGCCTTTCTCCAGGAGTGGATCCCCTGTCTGATTCCTTAAAGGCCTTTTCCTCTTTGGACTTTCACCTGGGCACAGGCTTGGCATCTGGAAGCAATGCCTTGTCACAAATGGTTCAAATTAGGCATGACAAACCGGGGTGCCAGTAGGCATTCATTTTTGTTTCTCCCAGGTGTGTGACTGAGGGGAGGTTCTGTAATGAGGTCTATCCAAGGGCATATGTCACCGAGACTCGCCCATCAGGCAATGTCCACCATCCATGGGGGTTTGGGTTGCCCCCTTGGCACAGTTTTCTTCTTCATCATCTTTTGTATAAATTGGATGATCAGGTAATCTGGAGCTCAGGAAATTCATTTCAGGAAGGATGGAAATTGGCAGAACTGAACCCAAGGCTGCTTCCATAGCACTTTAACAGCCAACTGGTTGCCCACTGCACTGAGGCTTTACCCCTTCTGATGCCTGCTTCCGTGTATCATGGCCACCTTCTTAGGAAACCCGGGGGCCTCTATTAACTCCAAAATCTCTTGGCCGTCTGTTACAGCTTTTTCCATGTGCTGTGAATGATTCTCTTTCTTTGTGTAATTGGGAAAGGACATGAAGAGTTGCAAAGGCATGCTGCCTGTGGTTGTTACAGAATCTGGTGTCAATTTGGGACCTGAAAGGATTAAGAGTAAAGCGGTAGAGCCTAGTCTGTAAATTGGATCCTAGCCAATGGGGCCTCTGTGTGGGCATGGCCTTCTGAGAATGCTGGAATTTCTGTATTTTTCTTCTTTGGAGACGGGAGACACACTCTCTCTCTCTGCTGGCTCCCGGTGAGACATCCCCAATGAGAAGCCACATAACCTGATGCAGCCCTGGAATCTGGAGAAGCCACATGGAGACCCCTGCCAATGCTGAGATGCTCACAGCACCACTGGCCTATGATCACCCTGCACTTGGCATCATTGCGTGTGTTTCATGAGTCTGAGGAGGACTTTATACATTGGTATCAGACATAAGGGTTAATATCAGACTTATGGACATGATCTGGACTGGGCTGGGATGTTTTCCCAATATTCAACTGCTCTAGTATATAAAATTCTTTCTTGTACACATATGTCTTGCTATGGATGTGCTTCTCTAGTCCACCCGGACCCAAACCCTTCCAGCGAGTGTAAATGTTCACCCATTTTCCTTTGCCCGCCTTCGCGCCTGCAGCACAGCAATCAGCTCGACCTGCTGAGCAGAGGTCCCTGCGGGGAGGGGCTGAGTCCCAGTGACTTGCTGACTCATGGCGACTGCAGCGCCTGGTCTGCTCGTCCCCACAGTGATCTAGCTGCTGCCATCTGTGAAGAATCTTTCCTCAGCATCGCCTATGAGTTTGTGCAGTCAATTGGGCCAAAGGCTCTGGGTCAACTCCAAGACGTCTTCTTCACACTGGTGAAGGGGATGTCTTGTATGGTCATCATCCGGAAGTAAGGTGGCAGGGTTTAAGTTCTTTTGAGCTGAAAAACGAATCCTGGGGTGGTCCAGTAGCAGGCTTTGGTATTGTGTCAGGCAGGAATTTGACACCCAGTGGTAGTTGGCATCCTGCAGCAGTGTCTCAACAGCACGTGGTGCCACGATGAGTGGATCTTGCCCCGCTGGGAGCGTCTCGGCCCCTCTGACCGCCATTGCCCATGGCTGCTGTGGCTCGCAGGCATGCAGGCCCTCCCGAAGCACCGCATCCACTCTCTCAGACAGAGGCGCCACTGGTGTCTTCCAAGGCCCCAACCCCTGGGTAAGCACTTCCTTCACCACACCTTGGTTTGCATGCAGTAGTAGCTGAAAGACAGAGCCAAAGTGGGGGCAGGGACAAGATTTTCCTTTAATTGATTAAAGAATTCCAGTTCTTTCTCTGTCCACTGGAGGGTTTCAGTTCCTTTAGTCGCCTCGTAGAGAGGTCTGGCTATTTTAGAAAAGTTGAGTATCCACAGGCAACAATACCCAGCTGCCCCCAGGGATTCCCTCACCTGCCGTTTGGTCTTTGGTATGGGTATGTCTAAAATGGCCTGCGTTGGGGATTGTGACAATGTTCTTTTTCTCCTTCCAACATGTAATCTAGGAAAGTGACACGGGTTGAACATACCTGGGCCCTCTTAGATGAAACACGATATCCCAGTTCTTGGAACTGTGACAGAAGGTCCTTGTTAGCTGTGAGACATGGCTCAGGACCTGGGGCAGCCAGCAGTCGGTCATCGACATACTGTAATAACATACGGTTAGGGTGGGTCATTTGGCAGGATTTGAGATCTTCCTGGAAAGCATCTCCAAAAAGGGTAGGGGAGTGTGTCAAACCCTGAAGGAGAAGAAGGGTCCAAGTCAATGGAATTATTTCTCTTGAAGGTTGAGTCCATTCAAACATGCTTTGACTCACAGGTGCCAATGGGATACAAAAAAACAAAAACAGCATCCTTCAAGTCTAAAACAATGTAAGTCTGATGTTCAGGGGGGAGTTGGCTGAGTAGTGTATAGGGGTTTGAGACTGTGGGATGCATGGTCTCCAACCCGTTATTTACCGCCCTTAGATCTTGGACAGGCAGAGAGTTATTTGTCCCGGGATTTTGGACTGGCAATAAAGGAGTATTCCAGGCGGGTTTGCATGGAGTCAGGATGTCTGCTTCCAGCAACCGTGGAATGTGAGGTGCAATCCCTTGTCTGGCTGCATGACTCATGGGGTATGGTTTTACCAGGATAGGAAGGTTCTTGGCAAGCCGGGCTCACTACCACCAGGGATTGGTGGATTGTAAAACCAGGTGGATTCAGTTCAGCTCCAACCTCTGGGCATTCTGTGTGATCAAAGAGTGGGCTTGTGGTGGGCATTGCTGTTTCATGAAGTGTATATTCTCTGGCCAGGGGAACAGTTATAGGCAATTAGAGAGCAGTGTTTTCCCATTTCTTCTCCCCCCCCCACCTCACTCCCCCTTTGCTCTACAGCATGGAGGGAGATGTTGATTCCTAATTTAGGCAAACGTTTCATCCCTCAAAAGGGTACGGGCAATAGGGTAACACCAAAAATGAATGAGGGACTCACTTGTGGCCCAAATCCACAAGTCTCTCAGTGGTAAGAGGACACTCCTGGACTTCCCCTGAATTCTAAGAGCAGGCTTTATTAGTGCCCCCAATGGCTTTGTTAAAACAAAATTTTCTTTTCCTGTGTCCACTAGAAAGGTGGCACACTAACCACCCCCTCCCACACACACACTTGGGCATGTACCAGGAACAATTGGGGGCAAAATGTAAAGAGCCTTAACCCCATCCACCTTCTTCCTCTAAGGCAGTGGTTCTCAACCTTCCTAATGCTGCAACCCTTTAATACAGTTCCTCATGTTGTGGTGACCCTCCCCAACCATAAAATTATATTCATTGTTATTTCATCACTGTCATTTTTCTACTGTTATGAATTGAGCTACCCCTGCGAACGGGTCATTCTACCCCCAAAGGGATCATGACCCACAGGTTGAGAATGGCTGCTCTCAGGACAAGATGAATTTTTCCTGTCTTTTCTCTGCCCCGCCTTATCTTTTAGGGAGCACTCTCATTTCCAATATCCCCTTTCCCTGCACAGGGAAAACTGGTCCTGACTCAGTGGAGGTCTCCTCTTATTTCTTCCTGTGCCCCTCTCCCTTTTATGAGAAGACCTCTGGGGGATTTGCAGTATGCAGTGGCTAAGACTGTGATTTGCCTTCGCACAGGCCTCTCCTCCTCTCCTCTCCCAATTCCTAGTATTAGACACGTTCTGAGCTACCTCCAAGAGGTGGGTGGCATTCCTTTCCACAAAACCCTCCAATTTCTGCAACTTCCTAGTTATGTCTAGGGCTGCCTGGGTGACAAGTGCCATGCTTAATGCCCTAGCGTTTCCAGGAGCTTGACGATCAAATGGGGGTGCGCACCAAATAAGTTTCTTGCAACCATTCAAGAATCTCACCAGGGGATTCTGTGGGCCCTGGATGACTTCAGTAGCCTTTGATCAATTAATTGGTTTCTGAGCAGCCCCCTTTAATCCCATAATTTAGGCCTGGTGGAGGGCTTCCAGAGGTTGGATCCCCACCTTCGTGGTGGGATCCCAATCAGGCCTTGTGAAGGAGAAAATTCTTTCTATTCTCTCTTGATCTTCCCTGACTTCTCCACTTACCCTTTCTTCGCCTGTACACAAAGTTAATAAAAGCTGTTGACAACCATCAGATTCTAACAGGGAACCGAGTGCCTACAACTTCTCCAAAAAGGGTGGGTGGGATGTCAGGCTCTGCGACTTGCAATTATAGAAGTCTGAAGTGTGGAAAGGCGCATAGACTGAGAAGGGCCTATCTCCCGGTCACATCCCTTCAGGTGGAGGTGCTTCCCTTAAAGGCAAAAGAGATACAGTTGTTTGGGGTGCCTGCTCCATGGTTCCTGTGATGGCAGCGGCTTGCCCTGCGCCTCCTCAGGTCCCTGGGGGTGAGGATGAGTCCAGGGAGACACAGGCTTCATTTCTTACAGACCTCACAGGGTTGTAGCATGGGGGAAAGTCAAGACCTGGCTCATTGGAAGGGGATGAGAGTGGCATAACTTGGGGACTTACTGTTCTTCTGGCTGTTCCCCTGATGGGGAGCTGGCAGGAGACAAGGATTAGGGAGTACTTGCCAACCATACAGCTTTGAAGCCACAAAAGGGTTTTCTGGATTAAAAGTAACCATTGATCAATGTATGGAAACTGACCTGAGGGCCCAGGTTTTTCAGTGCCCTCCTGCCATACCCTGTAAACCAAATAAGGACCCAACAATCCAACATCTGTCCATCCAATGCCAAAGCTTGGTCATTCAAATTGCCCAAAAGTTTTAAGCCTTTTGGGGGGACAATTTTATTCCCAAATCCTTGGAAAATACAGCCATAAAATGAAACATACATTGCATTGGGGGTGGGGTTTCAAGGGTTAACTAGTGGAATTTCCCACTTCTGAGTGTGGTGCCCTGTTGGCCTTGGCTTTGATCCCAAAGACTTATAATGTCTTCAGATGTCAATAGAGAGCACCCAATAAAAATAAAAATCGACCTGAGGCAACAGGTTGTGTTTATCCACTTGTTTCCTTAGGGATATTTGGCTGTGCCCTGCCAAAACAAAACAAAACAAAACAAAGTATATATACGTGTGTGTGCATGTGTGTGTGTGTGTGTGTGTGTGTGTGTGTGTGTGTGTGTGTAATCTCAGAGAGGGAGTTGTGGGGAAATAAGAAACTGTATGACACTGGGGACGACTCTCACAGTTATGAGATAGAAATGATTCCTGATACACATTCTCCGGACTGAAAGCCAGTTGTTCTCTCTGTAACCCTCCCCTAAAGGTGCTACAATAGAAGATGCCTCCTCTTGCATCTGATTGCTTATTCTACTACACCTGGAGACTATCTTTTTTTTTAACAATTTATTGGGGCTGATACAATTCTTTTCACAGTTCATACATATACATACATCAATTGTATAAAGCACATCTGTACAGTCTTTGCCCTAATCATTTTTCTCCTCTTTTCTTTTTTTGCATTTTATTAGGGACTCATACAACTCTTATCACAATCCATACATATACATACATCAATTGTATAAAGCACATCCATACATTCCCTGCCCCAATCATTCTCAAGGCATTTGCTCTCCACTTAAGCCCCTTGCATCAGGTCCTCTTTTTTTTCCCCCCCTCCCTCCCCATTCCCTCCTCCCTCATATGCCCTTGGTAATTTATACATCGTTATTTTGTCATATCTTGCCCTATCCGGAGTCTCCCTTCCCCCCTTCTCTGCTGTCCCTCTCCCAGGGAAGAGGTCACATGTGGATCCTTGTAATCAGTTCCCCCTTTCCAACCCACTCACCCTCCACTCTCCCAGCATCGTCCCTCACACCCTTGGTCCTGAAGGTATCATCCGCCCTGGATTCCCTGTACCTCCAACCCTCATATGTACCAGTGTACAGCCTCTGTCCTATCCAGCCCTGCAAGGTAGAATTCGGATCATGGTAGTTGGGGGGAGGAAGCATCCAGGATCTGGGTGAAAGCTGTGTTCTTCATCGATACTACCTCACACCCTAATTAACCCATCTCCTCTCCTAAACCCCTCTATGAGGGGATCCTGGAGACTATGAAAGACCCGGTTCTTTTGTCTGTCCCACCCAAAGTGCAGCCAACTCCCTTCTGACACCTTCTTCTGATACTGATAAGAGATTGTTCCCCTGGAGATAGTTCAAGGCTATCCAAGGTTAAACCGAGGACCCACTCTAGTACCTGTCTCAAAAGGTTCTGGGGGCAGGAACTCACAGTGAATCACTAGTTAATATAATTATTCTAAGATATTTAACTGTTTTCATCAAAGGGGGGAGGACCCACAGGCACCTTCTTACAGGACCCTCTGGGCACCTGTTTTGTCTTAAAGGACTTCCTGCAAGGACTCCCTAGGGGCCAAAATAAGTTGAGGAAGAATAAGGGAAAGGAATGCACAGAGGGAGGTGTTCCTAACTCTGAGAGGTATCAGTAGAGGAAAAGTGGGGCGTGGGAGAGAGGGCGGGGAAATACAAAAGTGTCTGAGGGAGGAAAAAAATGAAAGTTTTCAAGACGTCTTTTGGGTCAAGGAATTCCTCAGAAATGTTCTCCAAAAGAGATAACCATGTGTCCAGGGGCAATACGTCCTTCTGGATACACACCACGCTAAGTATCCCTTTCAACCCAGCCTGAGAATGAACCGGTGTGTCCCGGGTGGGGCAGCTCCCCCCAGCTAAATTCCAGCTCAGTTCCTTCTCCCTTTTACTTCCCTTCTGATGTCTCAGTTCCAAGCAGGAAGTGTTATGTCTCTGGTAGGATCCCACAACCACTAAGAAACTTCTTCTGGTATAAAACATGTTGTTGTTGTTGTTTTTAATACACCTCAGATTCCTGAGTGAAAAATAGAAAAAGAAAAAGAAGAATGTATATAAGGCCCAAACCAACGCTTTGGCAGGGAGTCCAGTCAATTGACAATGTAAGACATGAAAAAATAATAATAATTTATAAATTATCAAGGGTTTGGGAGGGAGGGTGGGAGAGGGAAGGGAAAAAGTGAGGAACTGATACCAAGGACTCAAGTAGAAGGAAAATGTTTTGAAAATGGTGATGGCAACAAATGTGCTTGACACGATGGATGGATGGATGGATTGTGTTATGAGTTGCATGAGCCCCCAATAAAATGATTTATTTAGAAAAAATAAAGTAATAAAACAAAGAAAATAATGCTCACCCATTCTGAAGTTAGATTGTAAACAACAAAAGTTACACTACAGGAAATGGAAATTAAACAAACAACTACCCATATGAACATAGGGTGCATAGGTGCCACACATTCAAAAAGGATATGTAACTGTAACAGTCAACAGATGGCATCACAGACATTTAAGATGATGAAAGCCACCAGAAGGAATGTTGGACTGTGAAAACGACCTTACAACTTAAATGTAATTCTTCAATGAAAATAGGTTGTTGTTAGGTGTCAGCAGCTTTGCTCATGCAATACATCATTAGATCTTTCTCTCTCTCTCTCTCTCTCATCATTTTATTGGGAGTTCTTACAGACACCATAACATTCCATAGTTCAATCACATCAAGCAGTATTGTACAATTTATATCAAAAATAGCTTCTGAACATTTTCTTTTTTCATTAACTCCTTCGTGTCAGCTCTCATTTGTCCCTTGCTCCACCACCACACCCCCTAGGAACCCGTCTTCTTCTTCTTTTGCCATATCTTACACGACCCAATATATCCATTCACATATAATTCTGTTAGTCTATCCCAACGAGTGGAATTACTGTGGCTTCCATAAGCATTGATTATGGATCCAAGCAAGACAAAATCCTTGATAACTTCAATCTTTTCTCTGCTTACTGTGCTCTTACATACTGGTCTAGTTGTGAGGACCTTGATCTTCTTTACATTGAGCCATAATCCATACTGAAGGCTGCAATCCTTGATCTTCATCAGCAATTGCTTCAAATCTTCTTCACCACAAGCAAGTCTGTGTAATGTGCATAACAGAGGTTGTTAATGAGTCTTCCTCCAATCCTGATGTCACCTTCTTTTTATTTAATAAATCATTTTATTGGGGCTCATACAACTCTTATCACAATCCATACATACATCAATTGAGTAAAGCACCCTTATACATTCGTTGCCCTCGTCATTCTCAAAATTTGCCTTCCACTTGGGTTTCTGGAATCAGCCCATTTTCCTTTTTTCCCTCCCCCTCCCTCCCTGCTCCCCCCTCCCTCAGATGTCACATTCTTCTTCACACAAGCCAGCTTTTCTCATGATTTGCTCAGCATAGAGATAGAATAATTTTGGTGAGAGGTACAACCCTGACACACACCTTTACCTGCGTTTAAACCATGTAGTATTTCCTTGTTCTGTTCACACAACTGTCTCTTGATTTATGTACAATTTCCTCATGAGCACAATAATGTGTTCTGGAATTCCCATTCTTCTCTAGGCTTATTAAGTTTATTATGGTCCACACAGTTGAATGCCTATGCATAGTGAATAAAACACAAGCAAACATCTTTCTGGTATTCTCTGCTTTGAGCCAAGATACATCTGACGTCAGCAATAATAGCCCTTGTTCCACATCCTCTTCTGAATCCAGACTGAACTTCTGGCAGTTTCTTGTCACTGTACTGCTGCAACCATTGTTGGGTGATCTTCAGTAAATTTTTACTTGCACGTGATAGCAATGATATTGTTCGATAATTTGAGTTTCCAGTTGGATCACCTTTCTTGGGAACAGGTACGAATATTAATCTCTTCCAGTCAATTGTCCAAGTTTGTCAAATTTCCTGGCATAGAGTGCTTCCAGCGCTTCATCAATTTGTTGAAACCTTTCAATGGTTATTCCGTCCATTCTTTGAGCCTTGTTTTTAGCTACTGTTTTCAGTGCAGTTTGAACTTCCTTCTGCACCATTGGTTCTTGCTCATATGCCACCTCCTGCATATGAGCTACTGATCATCTCCTCCCCAGCCAGCCCTGACCTTGTTTTAGCTGCTGATATTGAGCTTTTCCATCGTGTCTTCTCAGTGATGTAGTCACCTTGATTTCTGTGTTTTCCATCGGGAGAAATCCATGTCTACAGTTCCCTTTTGTGTTCTTGGAATAAGATATTTGCTTTGAGCAAGTAGTTGGTCTTGCAAATTTATCTTATGTGAGGACTTCTAGAACCAAGACCATAGATTCCAACTACTGTTCCACTTTGTTTACAACTTTTGCACTCTAATTGCCAATTATTATCGGTGTATCTTGATTGCAAGTTTAACCAGTCTCCCACTAGTTCTTGGAAGAACTCTTCAATTTCTCCATCACTAGTGTGGTAGTTACATAATCTGTTGTTAATTTGAGACTGTTAAGAGGGAAGGGGGGGAGTTTAGTCTGTCAATCAGGTTGCAGTTTGATGACCGCATTCGGAGGCGGTAAGGAGATAAATAGCTCGCTGGAGGCAGGACACAGGCTCGCTCCTTGGGATACATTACTGATAAGGAGACTGATGGAGCTACACTGATACAACCAGAGAGTCCTGGAGCTGGTGGAGCCACGTGGAGACCCATGCCATCGTTGAGATGCTTCTACTGCCACTGCATCTACAAGACTTTCCACCCACTGGCCTGTGTTCTTCCTGCATTCAGCACCATTGCATGTCTTTCATGAGTCTGAAGAGGAATTTATAGATTGATATAAGACATATAGGTCATATTGGATTTATGGACTTGATCTGGGATGGGATGCTTTCTTAATGTACAATTGCTCATGCATACAAAGCTCTTTCTTATCCACATATGAGTGTTTATGAATTTGTTTCTCTAGTCAACCTAGACTAACACACGTAGCTTTTGCGGTTGGTGCATACATTTGAATAATAGTTGTATTGGTTGGATTTTCTTGAAGGCGGATAGATATGATCCCATAACAGACAGCATGATACTTCATGATGTATTTTGCAATGTCCTTCTTGACACTGAGTGACAAGCCATTCCTCTTGATTGTGTGATTCCTGGGCATAGTAAATCATATAATTTTATGATTCAAAATGACCATATTGGTCCTTTTGAGCTCTCTAATGCCTAGGATATCAATCTTTATGCATTCCTGTTCATTCTTGACTACTTCCAATTTTCTAGATTGATACTTTGCACATTCCAATTTCTGATCATTAGCAGATGTTTGCAACTTTTTCTCCTTACCTTGAGTCCTGCCCCATGAGCTTATGAAGATCCCCAAAGCTCCACTCCCACAGGCGTTACCCCACTCATGTCGCTATGGTTGAGTCCACTCTGAGAATCAGCTCTTCCTCAGTCACATTTTGAGTGCCCTCGGACCTGAGCAGCTCATCCTCAGGCACTGTCTCTGACAATGTTCTGCTTCCACCCATTGGGCCTTCATTATTTGACAATGTTTCTAAGCTGTGAGTAAGGCTTTCAGCAGCTCCTTCTTCTGAAGTGGACCGCCGAGTCCTTCATTGTCTGTTCTTAGACTGGAAGTTCCACTGAACCCTGTTCACTTTGGGTGACCCTGCTGGCATTTCAAATACCAGTGACATAGCTTCCAGCATCTCAGTGACATACAGGCCACCAAAGTATGACAGACAGACAGACAGACAAGTGATGGAATGAAAATATGAGCCAATAAAAATGTCAGAAGACAATTCTCACAATTTTGATGTGTGAACTGAATCCACTAGGCCAGGCTTTACAAAACAAAATATATTAACAGTGGATATATGAAGAAAAGTACTGCTTAGCTATGGTGTTCCCAGGAGTGAAATACATGGGAAACCTACTAAATAACTATGTGATCTATACAGGCAGAAAAATGCTAGATCAGATGAATAGCAGAATAGAGCCGTGCTCCCTCAATCAATTCCCAGACCTGAGCCAGTTTATAGACCCACAAGTTCTTGCGGGAGGGGAAGGTCAGGTCCCTTTGAAGAAGAGCCCTGATACATCACCAAAGGTTTATACTTTCAGTCTTTCTTCTAGTCTTCCCCAAAGGGACCCGCAGCCTTCCACACAACTGAATGTTCACTAGGGGGAAAGAAAATAACCAAACTTTTGGATGATTACTGGACATTGGCTCTGAACTGACACTAATTCCAGGAGATCCAAATGTTCCTAAGGCCTATTAGTCGGAGTGGGGGCATTTTCAGGTCAACTTATCGATGCAATTTTAGCTCAGGTACGCCTCATCATGGGTCCAGTGGCCTCCCGAACTCATCCTGTTATTTCCCCAGTTCCAGAATACATCATTGGAATAGACATACTTAGTAACTGGCAGAACCCCCATATTGGATCCCTGAAATGTGGAATAAGGGCTATCATGGTAGGAAAGGCCAATTGGACACCATTAGAACTGTCATTTCCTAGGAAATTAGTAAACCAAATCATTACCACATTCCTAGAGGGTTTGGAGCGATCAGTGCCACCATCAAAGACTTGAAGAATGCATGGCTGGTGATTCCTACCACATCCTCATTTAACTCATCTCTTTGGCCAGTAAAAAAACAAAAACTACAACAGATGGATCTTGGAGAATGACAGTGGATTATCATAAACTTAACAAGGTGGTGACTCCAATTGCAGCTGCCCGTCTCAAAGGACCACCAGCAACAGTTTGCCTTCAGCCGTCAGGGGCAACAATATCCTTTCACAAATCTCCCCCAGGGGTATATAAATTCTTCTTCCCTGTGTCATAATTTAGTCCGAAGGGAACTTGATCGCCTGTGTATTCCACAAAATGTCACACTAGTCTAATATTGATAACACGATGCTGATTATACCTACTAAGGAGGTTGTATCAAAGACTCTAGATTCATTGGTATTGCATCTGCATGAAAGAAGGTGGGAAATCAACCCACTGAAGATTGAGCGACCCACCATGTCAGTAAAATTTCTAGAGATCCAGTGGTGTGGGGCATGTTGACACATTCCTACTAGAGTGAAGAATAAGCTATTTCATCTGCCCTCCACCAACCCTTGCCCCCACCAACTAAAGAGGAGGCACAATGACTAGTGGGCTTCTTAGGATTTGAGGCAACATATCCCTCATTTGAGTGTTCTACTCCAACCTATTTATCAAGTGACATGAAAGGCCTCCAATTTTGTTTTGGACTCAGAACACGAAAAGGCTCTGCAACAGTTTCAGACTGCCGTGCCAGCTGGTTTGCTGCTGGGATCATATGATCCTGCTGACCCAATGGTGTTAGAGGTTTCAGTCATGGGTTGAGATGCAGTGTGGAGTCTTTGGCAGGCCCCTATTGGTGAATCATAGCGTTTACCCTTGGGATTTTGGAGTAAAGTCCTGCCATCCTCTGCAGACCACTACTCCCCTTTTGAAAAACAGCTGTTGGCCTGTTACTGGTCCTTCATGGAGACTGGATGCCTCACCATGGGCCCCCAAGTCACCATGAGGTCTGAGCTGCCCATCATAACCTCGGTATTGTCTGACCCACAGAGTGATAAAGTTGGACGTGCAGAGCAACACTCCATTGTTAAATGGAGGTAATATATATGAGATCGGGTCAAAGCAGGACCTAAAGGGACAAGTAAGCTGCATGAAGAAGTGGCCCAAATGCCCAGAGTCTCCACTCCTGTCCCAGTACCTCCCTTCTCCTAGTCTGCACCTATGGCCTCCTGGGGAGGTCCTTATGATAAGTTAGCTAAAGAATGGAAAATTCATGTTTGATTTACTGATGGCTCTGCATGATATGTGAGTGACACTGCTAGGTGGACAGCAACATCACTACAGCCCCTTTCTGGAATTTCCCTAAAGGACAAGTGGTGAAGGAAAATCCTCCCAATGGGAAGATCCTCAAGAAGTGCACCTGGCCGTTCAGTTTGAGTGGAAGGAGAAATCTCACATGGCCAAATGTGAGATTTTATGCTGATTCATGGGCTGTGGCTAATGGCTTGGCTGGATGGTCAGAGAATTGGGAGGAACATGATTGGAAAATTGGTGACAAGGAGGTGTGGGGAAGAGGTTTTTAGCTAGAACTCTCTGAATGGGCCAAGAAATTAATCGTGTCCACTGGTGAGAAAGACTTTAACAAACAAGTGGATAAAATGACACACACTGTGGAGACAAGTCCTCCTCTTTCCTCTGCCACTCCTGTCATTGCCCAATGGACACATGAACAAAGTGGACATGGTGGCAGGGATAGAGATTATGCATGGGCACAGCAACATGGATTTCCACTCACCAAGGCTGACTTGGTGATTTCCACTGCTGAGTGCCCCATTTGCCAGCAGCAGAAGCCAACATTAAGTCCAAGATCTGGGACCCTTCCTCAGGGAGATCAACTGGCCACCTGGTGGCAGGTTGATTACATAGGACCACTTCCATCATGGAGGAGACAGCGTTTTGTGTTTACAGGAATAGACACCTACTCTGGATATGGATTTGCCTTCCCTGCATGCAATGCTTATGCCAAAGCTATCATTTGTGGACTTACAGAATGCCTCATCCACCGTCATGGCATCCCACATACCTTTGCTTCAGATCAAGAAACTCACAGCGAATGAAGTGTGGCAATGGTCCATGCCCATGGAATCCACTGGTGGTATCATGTTCCTCATTATCCTGAAGCATCTGGATTGATAGAACCATGGGATGACCTCCTGAAGACACAATTACAACACCAACTAGGTGGCAACACCTTCCAGGGCTGGGGCATTATTCTCCAGGAGTCTGTATATGCTCTAAACCAGAACCAGTATATGGTGCTGGGTGTCCAACTGTCAGGATTCATGAGTCCAGGAACCAAACGGTGGAAGCCAGAGTGGCACCACTCCCTATTACTCCTAGTGATCCCCTTGAAGCATTTTTGCTTCCTGTCCCAGCAACCTTGTGTTCCTCAGGTCTGGAGGTCCTGGTGCCGAAGGAAGGAACTCTCCCACCCAGAAACACAGCACGGATTCCACTGAACTGGCAGCTGAGAATGACCTCTGGCCATTTTGGGCTCCTCATGCCTTTGGATCAACAGGTCAGGAAGGTTGTCAATGAACTGAGTGGTGTCATTGATCCTGATTACTAAGGAGAAATTGCTACTTAATGGAGGTAAAGAAGAATATGTCTGGAACCCAGGAGATTGCCTAGGCTGTCTCATAGTACTACCATGCCTGTCATTACAGTAAATGGTAAACTACAGCAATCCAATCCTGGCAGGACATCTAATGACCCAGACCCCTCCGGAATGAAGGTGTCTGGGTCAGCCCATCAGGCAAAGAACCATGGCTGTCTGAGGTGCTAGCCAAGGGCAAAGGTAATACAGAATGTATAGTAGAAGGTAGTTCTACCTAACAGTTATGGCCACATGATCAATTGCAAAAGTGAGGTTTGTGATTGTCAATCTTTCTTCTTTATATGTGCTTATTGAATATCGTTCCTTTGTTCATGTACAATGCATCAAATATAATTAGATTCAGCGTGTTTTCATTTATATGTATGATAGATGTATGATGTTAAGTGTAATTGGCTTCATTAATGTCTGGAAATTATATATGGCTAAAGAATTGTGTACAGGTGCTAAGTTTGCAAGGAGTGGAGTATGGTAGTTACATTTAATGTGCCAACCTAGCAAATGGGAATATGTGGGATTAATCAGGTTGCAATTTGATTGGAGGGCAAAGAGATAAATGGCTCTGTAAGTCCCCCACCCCCTATTGCTCTCTCATTATTGGAGTGTGCTGGAGCAGGCTACTTCCTTAACTATTTCTCTGTCTCAACCTGTGAACTACACTACTGGCTGGCCAAGCCAACACAAGGATCATGTTGCTTGAGCTTGATGCTGGTGGATCCTGTTGCCTTGCATTGCTTGCATTTGATATCTGATCCAGGACTGGTTCACTAAGCTTCTGAACCTTCAACTGTTGGTGACCCACCCCGCTGATTGCTACCTGTGGGCAGACTTTGTGCTTGCCTTGCCTGAGGGAGGATTCCACTGTCTGCTTCCTTGACCTTGGACCTGGCAGCCCATGTGAGTAGAAGGACTTCCAGCACATTAACTATTCCACAGAAGTGAGTTGAACTGAACCCTCGGTATGCTGTGTGGACTAATTAGCTATTCTATTCCTTCTCAGTGTATAAGCCTCTCTCTCTCTCTCTCTCTCTCTCTCTCTCTCTCTCTCTATATATATATATATATATATATATATATATATATATATATATATATATATATATATATATATATATATATATTCATAAGTGCCCAGGTTTTGTTGCTATAGAACCAACCAAGCCCCACCCCCACAAATGAATTAAAAAGTGGAAAGTATGAGATTAAGTTAAAAAAATATTGCATTCAATAGATGTGGCAGTTACATAATCTGTCAACTTGTGAAGGGGTGGAGTCTAGCCTGTCAATCATGTCATAGCTTCATAACCTTTTTTGGAGGTGCAAAGGAGATAAATCTCTCATTGGAAGTCAGATACACTATCTGCTTTGTCTTCTTGCTGAAAAGACTCATGGAGCTACACTAGAGCCCTGGAGCTGGAGAAGCCATATGGAGACCCTGCCAATGCTGAGATGCTTCCACTTCCACGGAAACCACAAGACTTTCTACCTACTGACTTGTGATGTTTCTGCATTTGGTGTCATTCCATGTGTTGTATGAGTCTGAAGAATTTATAGACTTGTATCTGCCATATGGACTAATATTGGACTTATTGACTTGATGTGGACTGGGCTGGGGTGTTTTCTTAATATACAATTACTCTTGGATTTAAAGCTCTTTCTTATACATGTTAGGGTACCTTGGTAGTGAAGAAACAAAGAAACTAGATAAACAAATCACAAAGAGGGAGAGTGGATGCTTGTTTGATTTCTGCCTCATGGTAGTTTTCCTGCTTTGGCTAGCCAGAGTTCAAATATGTCCATGTGGTTTATTGGGCTGTTTTTTGGAAGTTAAAGTTTTGTATATTTTGTTTGGTTTTTGTCTTTGGTTATTTCTCTTTGAAATGCCAAAATTGCATTGGGAATTTCTCAGAGACCATGCTGCTTAGTGGGGATGGCTGACAGAGAGTCAAAATGGCTGACAGAAAGCCTGGCTCTGGCTTGATTCTGAGGCCTTAGGTCATATTTCATATCAATGGAATGGTTTAGATTAAGATAAGCTAGATAAGGATTGAATTTGACTGTTTTAAGAACTGAGTTTAGGATCTATCTGTACAAATTTATACTGCTTTCTTCTGCCTGTTGTTATTGATCCAATGATTGATAGAAATTATCATAGGGAAATATAAATATAGTTTGTAAGCTGTTCAGCTACCAATTTGAAATCTTCAACTGAGTTAGTATATGCCTACAAAGAAGGCTCTGAAATGATAAGCCCTACCCAGTGTCTTGAGTGGTCAGCACACTCGAAGTTGTAAAGACTTGCCTAGGGGTCTGTTGACTGCAGGAAAACACAGAGCTCTTTGGCTTTTTGAATTTTGAACTAGTGGTTTGTGTCACAAGCTGGAAATAAATTGGAACCAAAAACAAACTCTCCTCTCTGAGACTGAATGTTAAAGGAAGACTGTGGCAGCCTGAAATGCTTGGTAGGTGGTCATCTGTATCCACTTGTTGAGTGGAAGTGAGAGAAATGCAGCAATAAAGAGGCGGGTTGAATCTGGCCAATGACACCCATGGACCTGGTTCACAGGGACTAGAAGGGAAGATGAGAGCGGGTTGACTGGTGTTAAGTTCATGACCTAGCACAAGGGGTCTAGGGTTGTTCAGAATTTGTGATGGGGATCATGGTCTAAAAGCAAGGCAGTAAGTGGGCACACCTGGTGATGCTAAGTACGGCAGCCCACATTGAGTTGACCAGAACCCCACCAGATGAAAAGAAGATTTTTGAGCCTGTGAGCTGGTGCATACTGCTGCTGACTTTATGGATGGCCTGTCCTGATTTGACTTTGCTTATGGATGCAGACTCACAAGGTTCCAACTGGAAATGAAGAGTCTTCATATCAAAGATTCGGTTTTTCTACTCAGAGCACTGGATTGATATAAGTGGGCAATATAAAAATTGAATACCCCAAATTGGGCACATAAGGCATGAAGTTCCTGGCTTGCAAACATTCAGAATTGAGGGAATACATGCATATGATTATGGTGTAGGTATTTCCTTAACTGCAATTGTTAGGCATAGAATACTGTTGTTTGGTTCACTTATAGAATGTTATGTTTAAATGAAGCTTTGACACATATTGAGTTATACGCATTTTAGTTTTATCCTGTTAGGAACAGATAGGATGTTTTAATTTTCTTATTAAAAATTATGTATGGCTAAAGAGTTGTGTAAAAGTGTCAAGTTGACAAGGGGTGGTCTGTGGCAGTAATCTCCTGTCATCCTGTGAAGGGGTGGAACCTATCCTGTCAATCTGGTCGTAGCTTGACCTCATTTGGAGGCCCGAAGGAGAGAAATAACTCACCGGAGGCTAAATGCACTCTCTACTTCATCTTCCTGCTGACAAGACACATGGAGCTCTGCTAGAGCCCTGGAGTTTGAGGAGCCATGTGGAGCCCCATGACAGTGCAGAGATGCATCCCCTTCCACTGAAACCACAAAACTTTCCACCCACTGGCCTGTGATCTTCCTCCATTCGGCGTCATCGCATGTGTTGTGTGAGTCTAAAGAGGCATTTATAGACTGGTATCAGACATATGGGTTAATATCAGACTTATGGACGTGATCTGGACTGGGCTGGAATGTTTCCTTCATATACAATTACGCTTTACTATAAAGTTCTCTCTTACACATATGCGAGTCTCTGGATTTGCTTCTCTAGTCTAGCTGGACTAATGTAACAGTCCATAAAAATGTTTTCATTTGGGATCTTCTTTTCTCCTAGAGGGGAGCTCTGATGGAGTAGTGCTTATGCGTTGGACTGCTAACTGAAAGGTCAGATGTTTGAAACCACCCGGTGCTCCAAGGAAGAAAGACAGATTATTCTATTCCCATAAAGAGCTACACTCTAGAAACCCATAGGAGCACTTCTACCCTGTTCTGTAAGGTCACGATGAATGGCCATCAACTCGATGGCATTGGTTTTTTTTTCCTTTCCTAGAACACATCCCATCTGAAAGTTATAAAACTATGATTGAGAACCCTGTGATTTGTTCCAGGAACCAATGATGGTAAATCTCTATATCCAGCCACCAATAAAAGCCCACCCCTCACCCCTAAGCCTTCTAAGTTGTTACCACAACCAAAATGAGCCAAACAAATGAGTGTATTATACTATCTTTGTTTCGTCAATGATCTCCATCTGTGTGAACCTGTAGTTGAAGTCGTCAGCCTCCTTTGTGCAGACTAATAGCTCCCTATGAAGGAGGGTCATTCCTCTTCTTCTGAATACATTCGCTTAAGTTCCATTTTCACAGAATTGATGGAGTACCCCCCAAAATTATCTTTTAATAAAAATGTTTCCAGTAAAATGGTGGTATATTTGTCATTCAGTAAATATAGGCTGCTGCTTCTATGCTGGGTGCTAGTCATCGCTCCTGATGGGAGAATATAATGTGTCATTGGAAGTCTTACAAAGCAAAGTATACGCAGGAAGTGGTGGTCAATATGGTTTTATAAAATCATGAACCATTAGTAGTGTTCATCTGCTGCCATCAACACTGGTGACTGAAAAAGGCACAGGTCAGCAGGCTGATGAGTGAGACCTAAGAGGGGTCCAGCTACAGTCCAGATGAATCCTCGAGACTCGTCTATGATGCTTCCATGCAATAAAGTCTGTGTAACAAAACAAACAAATGCTCGCAGTGTTGAAGAGCAAGGATGCCACGCTGAGGACTAGGTTTCCCTGACCCAGAAAATGGTAATTTCAGTGGACTCATATGCCTGTGAAAGTTGGCCATTAATAAATAATGATAACTAAATCAAGGAGAATCAATGCATTTGAATGATCATGCTTGTGCCAGGGGAGGGGACCAGGTACACCTGCTTGGTATGTGATGGACAGCTAGGTGGCCAATTCAAAAGAACCAGCTGCTCTGCAGGCTAGCGATGAGTCTATCTGTAGCCCAGTCACTTGTGGTACTGGCTTAACCCAAACCCGTCTCTTAGTGTAAAAAATCTTAGTGCTATTCCTTTAGTCCAAATAAGCTAACTCATTGTGGGTTTATAACAAGGCCAGGCACCAAAGTGTCCTACTCAACAACTAGTACGGATTTAAATTTCACCAGCAAATGATTCATTATTCATCCTTATCTCACACATTAAAGCTAAAATTTGGAAGGAAACGTTTGACAATGAGGCCACTGCCTGAGGTCCCCTGCTCCACTGTCTTACTTAAAGATCATGCTCATTAAAACACACTAGGTAAAATGTTCCCTTGAGCCTCAATGGAAGAGACCGTTTAATCTTGCTGACTAATCCTTGAATCTGAACCAACCAGGCGGCATTAGGTGGCAAAGGAACCAATTACATGGGTTAATTATTCCTACCACCGGCACAGTACATTCTCCTGTGTGGCCAAAAGTCAGCAGCACAAACCCACAGAACAGCAATCCGAGTTGGAAAGTACTGTCTGCACTGTGCTGCCATCTCCTGTGGAAACAGGAGCGTGCACTTGCCTTGAGCTGAATGCTGTGGGCGTTTCTTACCCACCTGCTGCTCCTGGGGTGAAAAGACAAGTGATCTGCTCCCCAGAAATTTACCGCCCTGAGGGGCTTCTCTTCCCTGTTGCCTTGGATACTATGAGTTGGAATTGATTCGGTGTCACACAAAACAATTAATTTCCCAGTTTATTTTGAAGTCAGATACACAGAGATTATTCTTTGGATTATTTGTTTTTATAAGAAAGATGATTCTATATCCAGGGCAAAACTTGATACAGCGACGAACACACGAGTCACATGTTGTCACATTACTCAGACAGCGAAGGTAAACAAGTAGACATTTACCGTCCTTTCTTTATATGACAGATGATGGAAAGCTTAGGAATCGATACAAGGAACCATGTAGCCATTATAAATTGATCTCTGGTGATTGAAACGTGCTGGAGTGTGCTGCTGCCTTAGCTATTTCTCTGATTCAACCTGTGAGCTACATTACCTGTGGGCTAAGGCAACCCATGGATCATGTCCTAAAAGCCTTAGGCTGCTGAATTCTGTCACCTTGCATTTCATGCGTTAGATTTCCCACCAGGGCCTGTTTCTCTAAGCTCCAGAACTACTGACTGTTGGTGACCCAGCCCTGCCTTTGCTACCTGTTGGTAGCACTTGCTTCCCTCAGAGAAAACTCTGCTGTCTAATTCCTTGACCTTGGACCCGACAGCCACTTGAGTTGAAAAAATTCCAGTTTATTAACTGCTCCACAAAAGTGAGTTGAACTGAAACCTCTGTAGTGCTGTGAGGACTAATTAACTGTTAAATTCCTTCTCACTTTATAAACTTACCCTCTTATGAACATATGTAAACATAAGTGCCCCGGCTTTGTTGCTCTAGAGAAGACTGCCTAACACCATTGGTCACCACTGGCTGTCATTGGTGAAAACCGCATGTTCTGGGAAGTGCCACTGAGCGATCTGTAGTAATGGGGGATGGCGAATGTAAGCCCAATAAGAGTGAACTGCACTTACTTCACATGAAACACGTGGGAGCATGAGGACGTACGCCAGGTAGAATGTGGCAGAGACCCCACGACTATGGAAACAGGCACAGGCTCCTTAGAGGCAAAACCAACTGGACCCTCAATGACACACACCTGAATGACCAGACTCCCCACCACGTGTGGGTGTAAAATGTTGAATTTACAAATGTTGACACAGAAATATATAAAACTGCTATTATAAATGCACACAGTGTATTCTGTAGATGTCAGGTTTATTTTATTTATTTATAAGGAAGCTGTAAGTTGCACTGTGGTTAAGACATGAGTCTCTTAACCCTTGAAAAGCCCACATTGTATGACAGCGAAGTATAGTCAGACTTAACAACCCTGATTATGAAAAAGCTTGATAAAGTATTAACCAGTTTGATAGCAAAAGGACCCTGTCGCATTCATTATGGATTCTAGTACCCTGAAGCTTCCCAACAAGTCCTCCCCATACAGAAACACGCCTCCTGAGAAGCAGTAAGTGGCGCCCATCCCTTCTGCTGGACAGCAAGGCCTCCCTGCTGAGCAGCAGGACCCACCCCCCTGCGGGCTCTGAGCTTCCTGCCTTCATCCTGAGGGAAAGAGGGAAAGACTGAAGCACGCATGCAACATCTTATAAACTACGTCCTACCAAAAAGGCCACGCGTGAAATCAAAGCATCGTACAGCATTTACTACTAAACACCCGAAAAGGGGGCTTCGGTTTAAGAAGGCCCGCCACGTATGCGGCGAGCCAACTGCATGTCTTTGGGCATAATGGTGACTCTCTTGGCGTGGATGGCGCACAGATTGGTGTCTTCAAACAAGCCCACCAGGTAGGCTTCGCTGGCCTCCTGCAGGGCGCCGATGGCCGCGCTCTGGAACCTCAAGCCCATCTTCAGGTCTTGAGCGATCTCCTTCACCAGCCTCTGGAAGGGCAGCTTTCTGATGAGCAGCTCCGTGGACTTCTGGTAGCGGCGGATCTCGCGCAGTGCCACCGTGCCGGGCCGGTACCGGTGAGGCTTCTTGACCCCTCCCTTGGAGGAAGCGCTCTTCCGGACAGCATTGGTGACTGGCTGCTTGCGCGGAGCCTTCCCAGCAGTGAACTTGCGCGCGGTCTGCTTGGTTCGGACCATCTTACGTTTGGGAGCACTGCGTTCCTGCTGCTGCTCCGAGTCTGGGTTGAATTCTGCCAAGCGAACAGCAGCAGAGAAATGTACACAGGTGACTGGCAATGAATCAAATCGAACGCAAGTTTCTCTCCCTGCCCGCATGGTGACCCTCCTTTCGTGCAATTAGTGAAAATGAACTGTCTCTCTCAGCTAGAGATTCGATTACAATGAATACAAGGAAGACAATAACGCCAGGACAGGCTACAGGCTACTTACTACCTGTTTCAAATCCCTCACCTATTTAAAAGCGAAAGTATTAAGCCTGGTTTCTGCCATTACGTGGGGGGGTTATTTACCGCAAATAAATTGTTTTCACTGCCAAACGACACACAAGGCAAGTTTCCAAGGCCCCTTGTTAATATTTTTTCTCTCTAGTCCGGGCGTAAGGCCAATTCTCTAACATGCAATGGAACTACTGATAACAGGGACCCTGGTTTTTCCCTGTGGCAAACACATTCTAGCTTAGAAGTTTTACAAATCAATCTCTTTAATTCCACCCACCCCCAATATTGAGTTTAAAACGTCTATTAAATGAAAGGTAAATAAATGCTCAGGAATGTCCAAATTAGGGAAGCTCTTTATATTTCAAAAATATTTTCAAGCTGCTCTCAGCATGGACAATTCGAGTAAACTTAATAAAAAAGGACAGATCTATCACAATGATCCAGATGCACGGCACCTGCTCCATTAGCTTTATCTGTCACGCACCCCTGTGCTGCAGCTCTCAGCGGCAGGGGCAACTCTTACAACATTTTACTGATCATAGGCAGGGACTGAATCTACAGTTCCCTATGCTGGCCAGTAAAAAAGTGCTTCTAATAGTTTCTTCACTGTACCCGTCCCTTCTAATGAGGACTAATTATTATACCCCTTAACAGTGAAAGGGAAAAAGGCAGTTTTTCATCTAGACATGTCTTGCCATCCTTTCTTGTTAAGGGAGAGAGAGAAGGGGGCTTTACACCTCTAATCTGCTCTGCTCGGGCCCATCACCCAGCAAGATGCCCCCAAACTTCCCCAAGGCCTTACCCTCAGAGCTCCTTCCTGGGGCCTGCAGGCCGCCCACATGCAAGCACATTTCTCCTACATGCGTTACTTACCCTGAGCATTAATATTTTCCCTTAAACTTACCAGATCTACCTTTCACCGCGGGACCAGGAGCCAAGATAGAGACTAGCTCTATCTCAGGAATCAATCGGATTCCAGAGGAAGAGGAAACTTATATACAAAAGAGACAGACCAAAGTTAGGTGCCGTGGTCTCTGCAGCAGAGACGCTCCAAGTCCAGAGCCTTCTTAGAGGTGAGCTTATATACACTTTGGATCCCGTAGCCAGCGTGCCCCTCCCTGCCAGCATTTGCACAAAGGCAGTGCACTTCTCAGGCATACAAAGAAACATTGACACTTCAAGATATTCATAGGCAGGAAGGGAGGATGAAACTGGGAACAAGAAGAAACTGATAAACTTGCTGCTGGCTGCTTTCTGCAACTTTTGCCTGGGAACAAGGGGCAAAATGTCCATTTTATCTCAGACCGAAAGACAGACCAACAGTGTTTCAATCAGCCCCCCTCTAGAGGAGCTGTGGTCCTCCTTCCACCACCTTGGGCTATGACATCCGTTGGTCCTGTCCCCTTGCCTAAGAACAAACCCCTCTTCCCCACCCTTTCCCAGCCTGTCTTGTCTTCCTTCAGGAATTTCCAATGGGCTCCTGCAGGGCAGCAGCCAGCACCCTGGGTTGTGCTTAGAGCCTGGTGGAAAGCTCCAAGGACTTGAAGTGCCACCAGAGTATTAGCGTCCCCATCTGGCCCAACAAGGGGGGGGACCATCTTTCTATTCTCCAAAACGCTTTCTGTTCTCTTCCCACCCGCCTGCTCCTCTGCGCTTCCGTGTACACCTCGCTAGCTTCCTCTTAGACAATTTTCCTGCACATCCATCAGGAAATCCTACTGCAACGTTCCACAGCCTACAGCAGAAGGGTGTCTGCGCTTGACTGGTAGAATTCCTCATGGTCTTTGGCATTTTTCTCTCTTTGTGTTTGTATCCTAAATATTTACAATACCACAAAATGTCAAAGGAAGCTATTTGGAAAAATGCAAAATTGGTTAGGGGCTCTAAAAATTGGCTGCCTTCCAGTCCCTTCAAGGATATTGGATTTTGCTTCATGGCTTAATAAAAACATTTTAATAAAATTTTATAAGTTTCTCAGGCATAGGAAAGCATTGGAAACTGCATCAGGTAAATCAGTCTTTCTGCAGAATAAAGGACCAAGTCAGTATTGAATGTGGCAAATCAGCAATCTTTTTCAGGAACAACTGGACTGCACTTTGCTTGGTCCTGGGTGGGTCTATATTGTTTTCGGACTCATCTGGAATCCTGTCCACTAGAGTTAATGTACAAGCCTTAGAAATTCTTATTCTCATATTGCTATTTATGTACAGAATAATATTTTAAGTTAAAAGAAAAAAAGAGTAGAGCAATCATCATTACAATCAAATTTAAAACATTTTCTGTTTCTGTGCTCACTGTTATTGACCGTCCATTTCCCCTGACCTCTCCTGCCACCATGCCTGTAGGAAACTAATCCTGGTCCTGTCTCCATAGCTTCACCTGCCCCAGATCCCCTATAAACAAAGAAAACAACAATAAAAACTCAACAACAATGAACAAATAAAACACAAACTTCTATCAAAAAGAATTAGAAAATATTAAAAACGGAAACAACTTTAAATGAGTCACACGGGGGATCACATGGTAAGGTGCTGTGCATCTGCCACAATCCACTGGTCACTGTGCGCTGTCCAGCAGTATGGCTAGTCACAGCCTGGAATGTGGCCAGAGACCCCGTCCATATGTTGACACGGCAAATGGATTAGGGGCTTCTGCTATCGCCCATGGCTTTCTGCAAACCTGGTGTTCACAATTCAAGCTCTAATACTGTTCCCCCATCAGGATTTTGCTTTATTGCTTACAATCCTGGATCACACAGGCTGGTGGGCTTCTTCATGTGAACTTGACTGACGCCTCAATTAGAGGGCTCCTCTTCAAGCTTTATAGGCTTCCTGGTAAACCTGCCTCTAGAAACCCATCCAGTTATCAGAACACACCCACGAGCTCTAGAGCACTGTGTGATCCAACCTAGCAGGAAGCATGCTCCTTCGTCCTCCAGGTCGCTGATAACCAGACACCCTGCCGCTGAGTCCATGCCGACTCACAGGGACCCTAGGGTCCTGAAACTCTGTACCTTTATGGAAGCTGATTGCTTCCCATCCCACACCCTCCACTGAGAAGCTGGCGGGTTTGAACCCCAGGCCTCTTGGCGCAGTATGATGCACAACCAGTGATCCTTAACACCAGGAGTTATTCAGCTATTATCCTGGGCATCCTGGAAGAGTGTGCTGAGCACCAGTTCTTCCTGGTGATCTTTCCCAAAATGTACAGCCTGGATTTAATCAGCGAACATCACTCAAGCCGAAATTGAGGAATACTTTTCAAACACCATTGTTAAATTCTCTTCAAAGGGGTCCGGGTGATAAGAGACAAAGCCAGGAGCCATTCTGAGAAGAAATAGGGAGACAACCAGAGGACGTTAACTAATGAGCAGGGATCAAATCTTAGAGGAGGGAAGACATGGATTGGACAATGGATGGCTTGCAATCAAGGTCCAAGGACAACAGGATTGCATCCATGTTCACTTACTATTTTAGACCATTTCATTGTGGGTAACAGACATTCTTTGCATTTGGGAATTCTGGGTGAAGAAATATGTTGGTTATTGGTGATATCAGCAACCATCTTTGTAAGTTAAAAATGATTGAAAAGTGTGAGGCTAATTCTTAGAAAATGTGATTTTAAGAGAAATTTTCCTTCCGTGGGACAAACTTCCCCCTGCTTGGTTTCACCTGCCTCGCACTTTCATGTGGTGTCTGTGAGGGGCCTTTAGGCTCATGTTCTATCACAGACAGGAGGAGCATGTAGTCGGCCTTGTTTTCCATCACGTGGCTGTTGTTGACATACATGTCCAACTGCAGCACCTGAAACATCTCACTGAGCTTATTAGTGAGATGCTGGGCAGACAGATGCCTGGGGGAAAGGCCAGGTGGGAGGCCCAAGGTGTGCAGAACACTCACCGTGGCCAGTGCTCAAGAGAAAGAGAGGCCTGTGTGTGCTCCACCCCAGACCAGCCCCATGGGAGACCTCAGCTCTACTAAGTGGGACCCCAACACTTTTTACTGGGTTTGGCTTCCTGGTCTAGACAAGGCCTGTTGTGCTCACCCCACTGAGAGCCATCAAGCTCATAGCTCCTTCCTGCATCTCTCTGGATCAGGATTCAAGGGGGGTGAGTTGCCTGTGAGTGTGATTTGCAGCAGTGCCCTGTGTGTCAGCAGGAGAGTGCTAGGCCTGCCTTCTTAGATGTCTCTGGACAGACTCCAGCCTCTCGCCTTGCTCCTAGCCGTCCCCTCCATCACCCTCTCTGTCGTAGTCTTGTCGTGCTGCCCCAACAGAAACACCACAGTGGATGGCAAAACACGCAACTTGTCTGTCTCAGGGCTTAGGAGGTAGTCGTCCAGGTCCATGGCAGGAGTTCCAAGGAGGCTTGGTGGTGTCCTTTGTGATTATGTGTTGGGCTGTGAACTGCAAGGTCGCCATTTGAAACCCCCAGCGGCTGTGCCGGAGAAAGTCGTGGCTTTCTACCCCAGTGAAGAGTTACAGGCAGGCAAACGCACAGGGGCAGCTCCACCCTGCCCTGCTGAGTCCCACTGACTCAATAGCAGTGAGAGTTTTGAGCTCCTGGGGAATATCTCTCTCTCTCTCTCTCTCTCAGCTCTAAGGGAAGTCCTGTGGTTCCATCCATCCACCCACCCATCCATCCAAACATCCATCCATCCATCCACCTATCCATCCACCCATTTTACATATGGCCATGGCTTATTTTTCCATTCATCAGCTGCTGCCAATACTGGTGACAATGCAAGAGAACCTGAAAATGTTCTGTTGGCAGGTGAACTTGAAGGAGCATCCTCCCGTCGGGTAAAAAGGCTCAACAAGGGGAGAATATGCCAGCTACTAGGTTCCTCATAGGACAATTATGGCCTAATTTCTATGCAGCCCTTGGTGACCCAGGTTGTGTGCTATGGACTCCTGGGATTTTAGGGTTTGTCTTCTCAAGGTGCACACCATCCTTCTTGGCCAAACCAGAAGGATTCCATAGAAGCCCCATCTAAGTGAACTGGGCCTGACCTCCAGCTCACCTGTAGCCCTTGGACTCTGGCGGAAACCGCCTCGTGTGAGAAGAAGCAGAGGACTGCTATCTATCCCAAACGTATAGAACTGGCAGATCTTGGACTTGGATGGTTTGCATCTCTTGCCTTGAGGGGACCCAGTGAATGGTGAGCCAGGAATACCATATACTTACTACTTTATTGCCCCCTTGCTTTCCTAGGACATGTATTAATCTGGTAGGTGTGCCTCTGCCATTGTGGAATAATATTATTGAAAGTATTGCCCTCCTACAAACCCCTTGTTTGTATAAATAATGTCCAGTCTTTTAAGAGTTTACTATGTAGAAGTCAGCCATTGATGTGCTGCTGTTCATAGCTGGCCTACGACATATAGTTAACTTTTCATCACTGTTTTAAATGCTAAGCCATTGACTAAATTAATGACACTCAAGATAGAATTTACTTTATCCCCCAAGGGAATGATGGGCAATGGTCTCTAACATTAGATGACATTGGTGTCTCTGAGGTGAATCAGAGACACATACAAACCACAGAGAGACACAGGAATGGATTTGGGGTAACGTGTATTTCTAGCCTGAATCTAAGGACAATGAGTTGTTTTGGCATGGCCCTGTCCCATGCTTACCCTCATGAAGAGGTCACTGAAGGTATGATCAAAGTGTGCTGAAGAAAGCAGATGGTTCCCAGCTATCAGAATGAATGGCATGTGGGTTCTTAAAGGTTTGTCTCCAAATAAGTAGCCATCTCAGACATCAACTAAAACCGCAATGCAAAAAGTACACTAGCCAGCGTGGTCCAAGGATTGTAAATAATGAAATCCAAATCAGAAGGAGGGAATGGTAACAGAGCTTAAATTGTGAACACCTTGCTTGGAAGCTCAAATGCATTTGCAGGTTCCCCACATGGATTTTGCCTCTGGTGAATCCTCTCTGAACACAGCTGAGGGATATGAAAGCCTTGTTGTCAGACAGGGACCATTGTAATGTCCAGTAGGCAGATACAGTTACATTAAAATGTAACATCATTATTTGAGCACCCCTTTGGCCCACTTTAAAGTTTTGCAGTGGGAAACACGAACGGGAAGGTGAAATCCGAGTGGATCAAGCCTCCTGTGAATACCCTCCCACCCTGGGCGCAGGCTGGCTCTCACGCGGAGCTGGAGAGTGGATGAGCACAGACGCAGTCAGGTTGCAGTGGAACACCTTCTCCTTTGATTTTCCCTTTCAGTCCCTCTTAAATTTGTTCTAATTTTGAAATATTTTCTGCTTTATTTTCGGTTCAGGTTTTACTCTGTTGTCCTTCGTTGCTGCTGTTGGTCTGTTTGTTGGGGTTGCTGTCCTTCGTTGTTGCTGTTGGTCTGTTTGTTGGGGTTGCTGTCCTCCGTTGTTGCTGTTGGTCTGTTTGTTGGGGTTGCTGTCCTCCGTTGTTGCTGTTGGTCTGTTTGTTGGGGTTGCTGTCTTCTTTTGCATGGCGTTCTCTAGGGGAAATCCAGGATGGGTAAATCCACTCTAGAAACAGTCACTGTGTTCATGGTGTCTCCAGGTCACTGCAGGGAAACACAGAGGAAAGGGGATGCTGACAATCATCAGTCCAAGAAAGAAAACTAGTTCTAAGACTGAGTGTGAGATGATGATTTGACAATATGACAGTAAAACTGGTTTTTAAAAGATCGTGGACCAATGGAACTAACAGCCAGTGAAATGTTCCCATGAACTTTTGAAGTGCTGTCATCTGCGTGAGCTTTTGCTTTCAGGCCTTGTGGGTTACCTTGACCGACCTAGGACTGGGGCTGCTGGCTAGAACTGTGGCAACATGTTGAGGAGCTGCTCTCAGTGCTTTGCCAGAGCCCTGCTGGACTATTCACTCTCAGAAGAAAAATGTCAGTGTGCATGTTCATGACCTTGCTCAATTCTTCCTTTGCTGCCAAGAGTCCCTTCATTTAAAACCCAAGGGAACATCTGCCAAAAGGACCACCTTTGTGAGCCTGCACATGACAGGCAGGCATTGGTGGAGTCCCTCAGAGTGTATGGGAAAGTGGGGTTTGCACGGAGTGTCTCCAGCCCTCTAGAACTTCGCTTCTGTGAGCTGCGCTCTCTTTTACAGAGAGTCAGTTTTGGGGAAAAAAAGCCTCCTCCTGGGATCCCTCAGAAAGAGCAATTTGGAGCCCAAGAGGAATCCCCGCTTTCACTAGTGGTCACAGCCCCAGGCTCTGCCACCAGCCGCTCTCCTTCCACCAGGGGGCACCCAGAAAGAAGAATATGAAAGGTCCCCTGAGATAGACCCCATAATCCTCCCACTCTTTCCTTTCTCTAGAACAGTGGATCTCAACCTGTGGATCTCAACATCTTTGGGGGTCAAATGACCCTTTTACAGGGGCCGCCCGATTCATAACAGTAGCAAAATTACAGTGAAGTAGCAACGAAAATAATTTTAGGGTTAGGGAGTCATCACAACATGAGGAACTGTGTTAAAGCATCGCGGCATTAGGAAGGTTGAGAACCACTCTTCTAGAAGATAAAGGCTTTTAACCATCTCACGGCTGAATGATTGGAAACCCTCAGAGAAATGAAGAAAATAAGCATTTTGCCACCTGAAGGTGATATTCTGAAGTTCTGCCCTCTAAACTTTTAGAGAGATAGATGGAAAGGCCAGGAGAGATAGGGATCTAAGTAAATGTGTGGCCATATAGAGGAGTCTGTGGGCGGCATGGACGCTGTGTTCATCCGGGTTGACTAAAACAAGGTCATAGGCACTCATATATGTCTCAGAAAGAGCTTTCTATACAAGAGCAATTGTATATTGAGAAGACATCCCAGTCCAGTCCAAATCAAGTCTTTAAGTCTGGTATTAGCCCATGTCTGATACCAATCTATTAAGTCCTCTCCAGACTCACAAAACACATGCAATAATGCCGAATGCAAGGATGATTACAGGCTAGTGGGTGCAAATTCTTGTGGATCCAGTGGAGTAAGCAGCTTAGTGCTGGCAGAAGTCTCCACCTGGCTTCTCCAGCCTTGAGGGCACAGGCTATATTCAGCAAAGCTCCATTTGTCTTGTCAGTAGAGCGTCTCTTGGGGAGTGAGTAGAGAGAGTGTCTCCCAACTCCAAGGAGTTCCCAGAATTCTCACGAAAAGGCCACGCCCACACAGAGGCCTCGTTAGCTATTTCCTGATGGACAGGCTAGACTCCACCCCTACACTCTTAATCTTCAAATTGACACCAGATTACGTAACTACTACAATTGGTTAAGCACTTGACTAGTAACCTGGTTAAGCATTTGACTAGTAATCTAGCCGGAGGCACATTGGAAGAAAGGTCTAGTGATAGATTTGTTTCCTTGAGTCTTTGATTTTCGTCAGTCATATTTGCTCGGAACGAGGAGTGGCCAGTTGTTGCGTACTACATGGAGACCACTGACCTGCTTTTACCTGGAGACATCAAGCAGACGTACAAAGACAGCACGAGTGCCCCAGTGCTCCTCTGAGCCTTGCTTTGTATCTCTCTAGTACATTGCATGCCTGGTGAATGTCATACTATCAACTTACAATTTTGTTTTCTGCTTCTCAAATTCAACCCATGTCACTAAAGACACTTCTACTGCGATATCTGGTAAGTATCACAGTGAGCCAGCAGTTCAAACCCCCAGCCCGCTCCTTGGGAGAAAGATGGGATTTGTACGCTCTTATACAGCTACAGTCTGGGAAACTCACGGGGGTCAGTTCTAGCCTGTCTTATGAACTGCTGTGAGTGTTCGTTCCCTCCCTCCTGCCAACGAGGTTCCAGTGAGTTTCCCGAGAGAAGGAGGTTCGTGAGGATCTGGTAAGCCTGACAGTGAGGGAGTTTATGTCAAGAACTATTGCTCCCGGGGCTTTAGTTCATGCGCGCATGGGTTTGCGCCAAACAGAAGGTATTGAAACATGGGACTGGGTCGGTGGATGGCTGCAGACAAGTTCACTCGGCACCACACAGGCTTTCAGTCTCTTTAGAATGCTTTCCGATAAGGACCCAAGCCAAACCCTGCTTGCCTTCAGAGCAGACCTGCCGAACCAGTTCCATTCAAGGCAAAGAGCCAGCTCAAAAGGTTATGGTGCCACTTTGGGGTGCATCCTGAAGTGTCATCTTGATAGATTTTTCTCAAAAGACCTGGAGAAATCATGGGGCTGAGCAGGATGGAATATTAAACATTGGAAACTGCACTTGTGAGAAAACGGTCCGGAAAGCTGAGCCGAGCCCTGGTTTTCCATTGAAAAGATGAACGTGTTCCTGTAGTGAAGGCAGCAAGACCTGTCTGAGGAGGAGAGAAGCTCCTTGGGATGGCCTACCCATCCACCCTACAGCCATGGCCTTATCCCTGCAGGCTTCTTTATGTCTCCCAACCTCAGAGAGCATGGAGAGGAGCCTGAGGGGCGCCCTCGGGGTGCCAGCCCTTCCACTTAGACGGGGTAAGGTGCCAAGGAGATCCGCATTCTTTGGGGGAGGTTAGGAGAGATGGAAACTCTGCAGAGAGGATTTGGCAACAAGAAATAGCTTCACATCTTTAGATTTTTGTTTAATAAAGTTTCTCTGAGTTTGTAGCCATGACTGATCAACAAGGTCTGAAGTTTGAAACCACCAGCTGCTCCTGGGGAGATAGATGAGGCTTTCTACTCCTATATAAAGTGATAGTCTTGGAAACTCACAGGGGCAGTACTACTCTTGCCTAGAGGGTAGCTATGGGTTGCCAACAACTCCAAGCCAGAGAGTTTGGTGGTTGCTGTGTCTAAATGATGCCCCAGTTGTCTCAAAGTAGCTTTCCGCTCCTCCTCAGAGAAACAGAGCTTCCATGCATGTCTTTGTGGCTGACTATGTGGCCACCTAGAATCGCCTCTTGGAAACAATGCTCAGAAGTGACACTGCTTGTTCCAAACTTCTGCACATGAGAAGGCTTTCAGGAAGTATCACCCAAGGGCTGTGGCCAACCCCTGCTCAGTGCACACTCCCAGCAGGACCGTGGGTAGGGCGACCACATCGTCTCTGCAGTAAAACAAGTCACTCCTGGCTACTTCCCACCAGAAGGTCCCACATTGAGCCTGTTCCCAAACGCACTCTTGATGCCCTGTGGGTTTTTTTTGCAGGGCCACTCTGAATGCTGCCACCATGACATTGCTGATCAAACGTGCCAACTGCCATGTAGCAGTCTTCATTGCTGTCACTATTGGATGGTTCCTCTCCAAGAAAGCCAAGCGTCCCACCGAATGGCAACTGTGCCACATGGACTGCCGGGCACCCTGCATCACTCCAAACCTGGCCTGTGTGGGAATGTGGGGAGTCTCTTTGTACTATCGGAACAGCAACAGGGACATCTGTTGCCCCCGTTTCTGCTAGAGCAGAACCTTTCTCCCTCTTGATATCCAAGTCTCCCCAAACCTCCTGCTGGTGGCCACCATCCTGGGACCGTGTGGGAAAGCTTCCATCACCTTGGCGATTAAGAGTGTGTACTTGGGGCGTCTTCATAGGGCGGCCACCTGAAGTCCATTCGTGGTCTCAGGGTTCTGTACCTGACTGCCAGCTCCTGCACCGCAGTCTTGGTGGCCTGGAATTTCTTCTCCATGCTCAGCGAGCAAAGGTCTGGCTTCCCATGCTCTGTCTCCCTGCCCTTCCTGCCCGACACTCAGGAGGTGGGAACGGCCTCTCGGATGGCGGCTCTGGGCTCTCTGCTGATGCGGCCAGTGGCCTCATTTTCCTCTCTTCCAACGTGTCCTGGGACAGCCAGGTGCACGCTTAAGCCACAGCAGGAAGTGCCTGTGTGGCTTTGTAGTCCATGGCAACCAGGGCCTTCCTGGGCTAAGTGATCTAGGGCAAAATCGCTTTAGGAAGAAAGTGCCAAATAAACCCTCTGGTTATTTTCTGTGTCTGGACTTAGTGCATTCATTGGTTGATTGAATTAAATAACTTAATTAGCCTTTCCTTTTATAACACCAATCGGTCTAAGTAGACCTGGAATGTAATTATGGGTTCGCTAACATAAATAAACAGTGCTATCAGTTTGGTCTGAGGACACTGGTGGAGCAGTGGGCTAAGCACTGGGTTGCAAAGCAAAGGTCAGTGGTCTGAAACCACCAGCTGCTCTGAAGGACACAGCTGACGGCGGCCTGCTCCTCTGGACTCTAGCAGCCTCAGAAAACCGTGTGCAGAAACACTGCTCTGTGCTAGGGGCTGGCTCGCTAGGAGCCAATGAGACTCAAGGGCTGTGGGTTTACAAGTCTCCTGCACAGAAACAAGAGTCCCTGTGTACAGTAACGCTTCACCTGTTTCTCTACTTACCTACTAAAAGCCACTGACTGAATTTATTTTCTGTGGTCTCCCTCCCTGCCACGGTGTCGATGCCGACTCCCAGGGACCTTGTCGGACAGGGTAAAACTCCTTCCATGTGTTCCTGTGACTGAAACTCTTTACGGGAGTAGAAAGTCCCATCTTTCTCCCGAGGAGTTTCGAACTGCTGGCCTTGTGGTGAGCAGCCCAGTTTGTACCCTTCCCCCTACCAGGGAGGGCTCCTAGTTTATGGTGCGGAAGCAAACGCTCTCTCCTTAGAGTGGGAGTGAAGCGTGCACGGGTTCTGCTGTGTTATAACTTGATTCCTCCTCTAGAGGCGGCTCCCCAGTGCTCAGAGGCAAAATGGCCACTGTTAGAACGGGAACAAAAGCAAAGCAGACCCAGAGTGTGGGTTTGAATGAACAGGTTTTATTAGAGCTAATGACCTGCCAGAGAGAATGGAATGAGAGTGAAGGGGGCAGGGGGAGGGGAGGTTGGAAGACAGCGTACAGAGAGAACAGCGGAAAGTAAGAAAGGGAGAGCTAGAGACAGGAAGAGACAGAGGGAGGGACAGACCTGCGGCCACATGAGAAGGTTAAGAAAGTCAGAGAGAGCGAACAGAGGGATCGTGTGTTCATAAACTTTTGGGACAGAAATACATTATTATGTCTAAAAGGAGCCCACCTCCCCCTCGCCCCCCCGCAATGGTTGGCTGTGGCACCAGCAGACTGGTGACTAGAGGGGGAGGTGTCTGTGAGAAGTCTTGAGAAGGTGAGGTGTCACTTTGTGCTAGGTGGGGGGATGGAGAAGGGGTCAGAATCTCTGGCTGTGGCTGAGAACCCTGGTGTTCCTGCTGGGCTCTTTAGTCACCACTGAAAGAAACGGTCCCCTTGTGACCTGTAACAGGTGACTCAGCAGCAGACTTCAGGGCCAGTTATCTCCAAGATAACTGTATCGCTGGCTTCACAACAGCCAGAGCTGGGCCAACACATGGTAAAATACCAAGTACTGCAAAGTTCCAAAGAGCGGGGAGAGGGGGCAGGGAGCACTGGAAAGGATCGTGATTGCATAAGCCATTTGAAAGGCGATTGAATCATAGCGGGGGGTGCTCTACAATTGATGTGGTAATGATTCTTCAATTCTACTTCATATGATTGAACGATTGAACTATTGAAATGTATGATCTGTCATCTACGTGCCAATAAAAATGCCAGGGAAAAAAGATTTAAATGTGGAATCTAAGTTGAATCATAAAAAAAAAAAAAGCTCGGAGAGAGATTTATGACAAGAAGACTGTGGGTCACACATAAGACACAAGTTCCTTTATTTTTCTGCACAAGCAAACTGCGTACACATACTGCCCCACCCCGGGTCAGCCTCCTTGAAACATCCTTATCACTTGTGTAACTGTCAGCTAGAGCTTTCTTGGAACCAAACATGTTGATCATAGTCGTAGGTAAGTATGAGTCCCTCCAGGGCCTTGTGCACATCTTCTGAAGCAACAGAAGGAAAAGGAACACAGGGCCCAGGCCCTTTGTGCTCAGACCTGCAGGAACACAGGGCCCAGGCCCTTTGTGCTCAGACCTGCAGGAACACAGGGCCCAGGTCCTTTGCGCTCCGACCTGCAGGAACACAGGGCCCAGGGTCTGGTTTGCTCTCAGACCTGTGCTGGTTATGCAGTCATATGCCCCGCCCCTCCGCTGCTGTGGGTCAGCGGGCTCTGACCCATCTCTGCTGTCAGCAAGCCCCTTGACGATCATGGTTTCCCAGAAAGTTACAGTTACTTCTCGGTTCCCACCAGGGAACACTGGTGAACACTGGGAAGAATATGACCCATTCCTCCCTAGAACGCTGTGCCTCCAACCGCCCTATTGCAGGGTGCTGTACATACCCTGGGACCAGGGATACTCCTCCTCCTGGGATTCAGAATGGCAACATCTCATGAAGTGCTTCCCTAGCTCACTCAGTGTCCTCAGCCTCCCCGGCACCGTCTCTATGGTACAAGTGGCTTCCGATGTCTATCACAGCTAGCGCCTATGGTCTGCATGGCAGCAGTGAGGGCCCCACCAACTTTGGTTTCAGTGAACAACAACCACCCCACAGCCATGGAGCTGGTTTAGACTCCAGGAGTGCTGGTGGCATGGCATGTTGAGCGCTGGGCTGCTAACTGCTGGGCGGGTGGTTCAAGCCCACCAGCCACTCCTAGGTAGAAAGAGGGCGCTATGCTGCACTCATCGAGAGTCACGGGCTCAGAAACCCACACGGCACTGCCACCCTGTCCTCGAGGTCCCGATGAGCCAAAACGGACTCGCTGGCAGTGAGTTTTGCGTCTGTGCCCGGAAAGGTTTGCTGTTTCAGAAACCCTAAGGAATGGTCTACTCTGCCCGATAGGGCCGGTCATGAATGACACGCCACATGACTCACCCCCATCACAGGATTGTCACCTCTGGGAGGAGGAACAACCCGGTGGTTTTAGAATATCCACACAACACACAACAACCATCGTTCTCTAATGCCAGAATGTGTATGTACTTTTTACCTGAAAAGAAACACTCCATATGTATTATTTCCCATTAGTCTCTGAGGCTTCTTTTTATCCCTCACAAAACAGTCTCACACTTCTGGCTTCGTTTCTATTCAGCCTTTGGTGACTCAGGCCGTGACGTGTGCTATGCAGTACTAGGACTTTAGACGTTGCCACTTGGAGGCACACAGCATCCTGCATCGGCCACACCAGAAGGACTCGATGTAGAAACCCCACTAAGTGAACTGGGCTCTGTCTCCTCAAACTCACCTGTAGCAGATTTAAGGGCCTGACTGACATGTACTCCACTAGATGTAAGACTGAAACACCTACTGTGAGAGGCAGCAGAGGATGGCTAGTCCTGAGAGATGGAATTGCCGGTCGTTAGACCTAGGTTCAAATCACTCAGTTTGAGGGTGCCCAGTGAATTGGTGGTGTAGGACAACCATATATTTACTATTATAATGCCCACCATGCTTTATTATGATATGTATTAATCTTGTAGGCAGGAGTTTGCATTTGTGAATGAGTGTTTTTGAAAGTTTTGCCCTATCATCTCCCCCATTTTCAGTGTAAATAGTGTGCAATCGCTTAAGAGTTCAATCTGTACAAGTCAACAATTCATATATTTCAGCCTGAAAGAGGCCTATACTTGTAAAATTTCCTTTTCTCAACAGTTTTTGATATTCTAGATCCTTGGCTAAATTAATGACATTATTAATAGAATTATCTTAAGCACCAGGGGGATGTGTGATAATGTTCTCTTTCATAAAATGAAAAGGATACCCCTAACGTGAACCAGAGACTTATATACACCATAATAGGATATGGAGCTTGCACTTAATTCTAGTCCCAATGTAACACCAATTGGTTCTTATGACATGGGCCTACTCTATATTCACCCTCATGAAGCAATCACTGAAAATATGGGTGTTTTTGAAGTATTCCTTTGAGAAGTGAGCACTTCCAGGGCCAATGGAAACACGCAGTGTACACTGTCTGTCTCCCTTCCTTCTTCTTCCAAAGAAATGTGTTTATCAGCCAGCCGGATGTCCAGTTTCTGCCTTTTGTAAACCCACAAAATGCTGATCGGGCGAAATATGGAGGCAAATGTGTAAAACTAGGTTTCTGGCCTCTGTAAAGGTTTTTCTTTATTAGATAAGAACACACAGTCATCAGTACGATACTACTTTCACAGAGAGAACACAGATGAAACTATATGGAGCATTTTGATTGTATAGGAAAATAAGACCAGTAAAATCGGTCAGAAAGGTTGGGAAATGGATCTGGAGAAAATATACACTCAGGTCATGACATGTTCAAAGCACTGTCTTCACAGCAAGGTGGCTCTTTATTTGCATTTTCTTTTTCTTGTGATTCGACGTCACTGTAACTGTTGCTTGTTCATAAATGGGGGGGGGGGGGGGCGGGTCTGCTTGTCCATGGAAGTGTCTTCTGACTGAGTAGTACGAGTATGTCGAGATATTTTCTTTCCCTTAAGATCAGCTACTGAGCGAGAAAGCGAATTTGCCCAGTTTCCCTGCAGAATGTTTCAATATTCGTAGCACAAAGTGCTGATGATTTCTAAGTTTCTACATCATGTCCTAGCAACCCGTCACGTACAAAAATCAATCAAATCATGAGTTTCCCCAAAATGTTGTCACATAGTTTATTTTCATGCTTTGGCTCCTTCCATAAACTTGATCAAACCTTGACCTTTGTGTTCCCAGTGGGTTTTTTAATGGATCGTGCACAATGTGCCAGGAGAATAAAATGAGAATTTGAGTGTATGATTGTCCTTTCAGGCAGAGTGCTGGGGTGGAAAGGGGTGCCATTTCGGATTACTGAATACCCAATATGACACTTGGCATGCTCCTCCCCTGCTGCTCAGAGCAGATGAAAATGGAGGAAGAAGAGGAGGCAGGAGAGGTGTCTAAGAAGAAGGAGGGGGAGGGGGAGGAGGAGGAGGCAAAGCCCCTCTTCTTTGTTTCAGGAAAGTGAGAGCAGGAGACTGTGGCCAGAGACCTTGTCCTTGGACAGGAAACTACAGAGTGGGATGGCTCTGGAGACAGCTCTCGCCAACATCTGACCCTTCTTGACCTTGCTTCTCTGTTCCTGAAACACTTAAAGACCCGGATAAACAAATGGGCTTTTCAGGGGACCTGTTTCATGGACAGACCATTTGGTACAGCTCTTCCTGTACGTGACAATTTGACATTGGAATTTGACGTGCCAGGTCTACTGCCATCTATTTCTTGAAGTGTTTTTATTGTGACAGTGGCTCTCTGGGAAATGGAAGGAAACCTAAGTTGATATTTGCTAATCCCTGTGGTCCTCTCTCTCTTTCCGTGTGTGAAAGAATGGAAGTGTTCCACAACCCAACTTTTCTCTCATCCTCGATGGCTAGGAGTCTTGAAAATTGATTATACAATATTACATATATATATATATATATATGTGATGTATATTTTTTACCTGTGTTAAAGCTGCACCACTAATAGTTATTGAGGCGGGCACATTCACGTGTGGTCATTGTACATTCCCACAATGACAGTTTCTTTGGAATAAAGCAACGCCACTGAGATTATACACATTTACAGAAGCCCAGTAGCTAAGTTAGTCTCAAAAGCAAGGCGAGTTTTACTCAATTATGTACTTCCACACGCAAAACTCAAATCCAAACTCACTGCCTCCCCATGGGTTCCGACTCCTAGCAGACCCTCAAGTGAGAAAGGCACTGCCCCTGGGGTGTCTGACTGTCACTGTGAGAGGGAGCAGGAAGCCACATCCCTCTCCCGCAGAGCTGCACCTGGGGGGTTCCAGCAGCTGGTTAGCTTCCAGGTACGTCACCCAGGAAGGTACCAGGCCTCCTGCGTTTACACCAAGGGTGGGTTTGGGGCAGAGAAAGAAATGGGTGAAATAATAAGAGAAAAGCAGGTTGCAAACATGATCTGAAACACAACCTCCGTTTTTGCAAATGGCTTGTCGTGAAAGAAGGAGCTCGGGTAGCGTAGAAGTCACGAGTTGAGCTGTGACCCGCAAGGTCCGCAGTTCAAAACCGCCTGACGCATAACCACACCATACACTGCCTGGTGCTGCACCATGCTCTGTGGTCCCTGTGCCTGAGCCCACGGTGACAGCCATGGATTCCTTCCATCTCCTTGACAGCCTGCCTCTTTGTCACTGCCCCTCCATGCTACCAAGCACGATGTCCTTCCCCAGAGGCTGGTCTCTCCCGACAACATGTCCAAAGTTTGCAAGAAGTCTTGCCACCCTTGCCTCTAAGGAGCACTCTGGCCGTGCTTCTTCCGGGACAGGTTTCTTGTTCTTTTGGGCAGTGCACGGTACTTTCCATACTCCTCTGCAGCATCACAATTCAAATGCACTGTTGTCTCTCCTTTTACTACACTGCTCTCTCCCTCCGAACCCAGAATCCTCTGTAGAACTACGACCCTGAAGGGAGACTCACACTTCTTAGAACCTCTATGAAACTGTAGCCAATAATGACTCCCTTTCTTAAGTTTGTACATAACTTGTCATTGATTCCCTGTTTCACATTTTATGAAGTATTCTTTGTAGTCATAGCTTCATTTAGTAAGACCATAAATTCTGAAACAACACATGACTGTTTTATTCATATTTGTATCACATTCCACTTTTAGTGATTGTGACCGCTTTTTCCTCTTTCATTGTAAAAGTGCATTTTTCTCCAGCCATCAGTCATGTGTCAACAGCCCTGTTTATTTCTTTGAGCTGCATTTCTGCACGGTGAATCTCTCCTTGATCGTTTATACCTTAAAGAGGGAAAAACCGTCTGGCCAGTTTCTACTGTTCAACAAATTATGTGTTCTGCGGATAAAACACCACACAACCTTTCAAACTCATCATATCAGGGAAGAATTAGAGATAACATAAAAACGCTCAGTACACATTTGCAAAGAAAGGTGGGATTGGGAAATAATTTATACTGGAGAAGCAGTTTCTTCATGAGAAAGTTCCTGCTCTTTCCATCACCGTGAGAAAGTGGGGCTGGGGAGGGGGAACGGGAAACAATTAGGGCAGCATGGAGACTAGAGCACAGGGAGCCAGTCTGAATTTGATAAGCGTTACTTATTGGCTGCTCCCCACAAGGTCAGCGGTTCAAAAGCACCAGCCAGCTAGCTCCCCCGGAGAAGGACAGGGCTTCTGCTCCTGGAAAGGGTTGCAGGCTCAGAAACGCACAGAGGCAGCTCTAGCCTGGCCTAGAGGGTTTCTATGAGTCAGAACTGACTGGTGGCAGCGAGCTTGTTTCTGAGAATATCAAGTGAACAAATGTGTCATATTCCTATCAAACAATTGCGTTTGCTCTTTTTTCTTCTCTCAAAGTGATACACAAAGTCCCAGCCTGGCAGTGCGGGCTCTGGAGAATCAGATCTGCCTCCTCTTCCCAGGCGCCTCTGCCTCTCTCCCACCCCCTACCTGGTCTCCTGCCAAGGGAACTTGCTGAGGGCCTGCAACACAGGAATAGCAGCCCTTCTGCAGGCATTTCCCCAGGCTGATCTTTCAGCCTCCTCCCTTTCCTCATGGTGAACTCCTACTCCATCTTCAAGACCCCAGCTCCAAGAGCCCTGGACTCCTCACTCTGACTCTGTGTCCTGTCCCCATTTCCTGGCAGGTCCTGGGTTCTCACTAGATAGCAGCTGAACTGAACTGACGAGGAAGCCCAGGCTTGGAGAGTGAGTGCACCGCAAGTGGAGCAAAGACGGCCAACAGCTGACATCCATCAAAGCCCGGCTGTGAGTGTCAGAGGAAAATGAGACTTTCTACTCCAGGGAAGAGTTACCGACAGGGCAACCCACAGGGCCAGGTCTCCCAATCCAAGGCGGTCCAGAGGCATTCCAATCACCTTGATGGCACTGACGATTTTGGTTTTGTTTTGCTTTCAGTTTGAACGTTTTTTTACTGTAGAGTTTCTATATGTGAGATCATTTATAATTTAAAGCCAGGTAACACAGCCTGCCTGGACCAGACTGTAGCCATGAAATAAGTGCTAATGGATGTACATGGGGAAACACTGTGTTTCTTTTAACAATCCTCCTATCAGAGAATATCGGGGGATAATTAACAAATTATCAGGAGATGCTTGATATGCAAGAGATCAGAAGACCATCTTGTGAGGACCTGTATCCTGCTAAGGAGAATAATCAATGATTAGTTTGATTATCAGATAACCAAGACATTAACAGATAATCACGACATTTAAGACAACGTTTTGCAGATATCACACAGAATGGTTAAGACTTGTAACCCAAGTAAAGTTCAAGGCACGTCCCTTCTTGTTGAGAACGCGATTTCCCCCCATCTTCCATGGTCCTGGGGTTCATTGAGTGTCATTGGTGAAAACCACAGGCCCTGGCAAATGCTATTTGCCATTTGTGGTACCAGTGGGTAAGGAATGTAGGCCTCACAAGAGGGAGGTGCTCTCAGCTTAGATGGATTAACAAGCAGTGCCAGCACAGCTGGAAGCAGACTTTCAGGAGCCTGAGGAGAAATCTTAGGCCTCTGACTGAGAGGGCCCTGCAGGAACCTCTGGAGAAAACCCGCTTAAGGTAGACACACCAAAGAGAAAGTCACACATGCTTTCCATTGTGTGTTGAAAGTTGGACAAAACGTTGCCCTTGATTGAGCAAAGGTTTTAATATCTGACCATGATGATTCTTCACTGGTTTTCTCCTTATTACTCCATGCCCATTGGTTCCTTCCTAAGGGTGGCCTGTTCAGAATCTGAACCCAATTGTCTTGGGGTTCATAGACTTCTGAGGGGTCTCACCTGCTTCTTTTAAGGCCTCCACTACAGTTCACACGACAGCCCTGTCGCTAGTTTCCCCAGGGAAAATAAAGTCCTTTAACAATTTCTATTAATTCTGGGGGGGGGATAATAAACGTTATTTATTTATTTTCATTTCAATTTCCGTTCACGACCCCTCCCTGCTGAAACACAACACAACTCCTTGGACGTGAAAAGCACAAGCATTATTTGCTGGCAGTCTTTTCATGTGGGGCCATGAGTTTAAGAAAAACAACAAAAAAGAAAAGGCAGGGATTTGACCACAGCTCTGCAGAGCAGGGAGCCAGCGTCTGCTGACCCTTTCTGCTCGCTATAGGTGAGAGCAGGCAGTCAGCATCTGGGACCCCTCTTTGCTCTCCACGGATGGGGGTGGAGGTGGTGGGTAGAAGCTCCTATCTGCAGGACTTCAGAGACAGAGACCACAGCAGACAGAGGGACACAAGGCAGGAGGGCTTTGCCCAAGAAGCTTCAGTAGATGGGCTGGGCTTGGAGCCAGCAAAGAGAATATTTTATTTTACAAAACGATCCTGCAGTAAAGGTGGAACCAGGTGTGTTACAGAGATCACCCTGAGCTGCTGACTTGGAGAGAGCCCTTGGCAGGGGCAGACTGCTCCTGTACATAAAATCAGACACGGAGAAGCCTAAAGTGTGACCCCAAATCTACCCAGTGAAATAACCACAGTTGAATGAGATTGCATTCCAAGGGGAAGAAGGAGACCAACAATTCACAGGGTGGATACTAGAGCTGATTTTTTAACCCTCTCAGTACCTGCAGAACAATAGGAGGGGAGTTCCGCTTACAGGGACACCAGTCAGGTGCTCCCTGACCTGCAGGTTAGACCTGCCATTGGATGCAAACAAACACCTACATATTCTTTCTGAGTTAAGAATCACTAATTTCCTTCCAAAGGAAAAAAGAAAAGTAAATATAAACACAACAGAAAAATAAGAAGAAATTGGTAAAGAAAATTCCTTTTTGAAATTGAACGTACATAGTGCTTCATGCAGGCAAAGATAAATTTCCGATTTAAAAACACATTTTGGTTCCCAAACCTCTGGGTGAGACTACTCAGGGTCCTGCAACAAAGACACAGCATAAAAAAAGACAGAGCTCCATGTGTCATCCATTTGAAACAACGCTGCAAACAGATACAGGGAAGCATTTAAAAGGCAAAAGATCTTCAGAGGTAACATGAAAAAGCAAAGTATGAAAAATTAAACCAGGAGAATAGAAAACCAAACCAAACTTTTTCTGTATGTGCTATTTAAATTGTTACTCACTTTCACAATAAAAACAAAATCACACACACACACACAAAATCACAAACACTAAGAAATCTACCTCTCAAGGATTAAAACTCTGCCAAGTGCCCAGGCAGCTTAGATTAATGATTTATTCACACAGTCCTTCCAAATCTCAGCTTTTCGGGTAAAACCACTCAATGTTCTTTTTAAAAATACCACACGAAGATTTTATATGTGTAGAAACAAAACTGCCTTATCCTGATTAACCTGTTTTGTTTTGTTTTTCGGGTTAGATCTTTCTTATATTTTTAGGGTACGTCTGAATACATTTTCCAATTACCTTGTCAGAATTAAAGTTAGTTTACATTACCATTTTTCTATATAACATGTAGCAAATAAAATTTGAAAACGGAGCTCAGTTTTTTTCTTCCTGACTAAATGTTCCTGATTAACGTTTAGCAAACAATGTAAACATGCTAACAGCACACAGAGAGACAACAATGGCCAAAGAATCCTTTTGGTCCAGACGTCCCGTGAGTCAGGTCTGACAGTGAGGCTACTCGCCAGCAGCCCAGTCCCTGGGAGGGAGAAGAGGAAGACAAGGAGCAAATGACAGAGAGCTGGGGACACATGAAGATGCACATACACAAAAACACAGACAACCAGACAGACAACACAAAAAGACAGACAGACAATTTACAGAAACAGACAGATGGCCATGGCTAACCAGATGCCCAGATTTAGCAGAGTGGTTAATTAGCGGTATCTAAATACACGCAGCCCCTTGACAAGGGAGCAGACTTCTCCAGTGGAGTCCTCCCAAGAGGGTGCTAAGGAGAGTTAGGGTCACATCCGAACCCCACCACAAGCCAAACCCGCAGAGCAGCCCTGAGTGGACTTCTCAGTCCATCCTCAAAGGCCCAAAACCCACGTCTCACCTGTCTAGGACTCAAGCAAGTGTCACCAGAAGCAGAAAGCAACATTAATGGGTGAATTGTAACTTCAAAAGGAGCAAGTGAGCATCGCAAGCTACACCTCTGATGAAAAAGAAACAATTCTAAAACTGTTTGTTATATCGTGGTTAGCCGAAGAGCTTAATTACACCATTCACATTACATCAAAGGAAACAATATTGAAAATTAATCAAAATAAAATGATTTTAAGAAAAGGAAAAAGAATAAAAAGGAACAATATATTGAAGACTAATGGAAAGTAATTATAATGTCCCGAATCTGGGAACATGGGCACACATTCTAAACCTAATCAGTAGCACGCACTTTCTGATAAGGGGAGGGGTAGTGGGCCGGTCAACTAGCAGCCAACAGAAATGGAGATTCTCTTGCTAGTCTGCCTCATAGACATGGGATTGGGCTGGGATTGGGACACACACATGGTGCTGGGCAGAAGAGCTTACAGGACTGGCCCAGAGACTTCCAACCAAAGCATCGAGGGCATGCCTCATGCCTGAGCCACCCCAGGACCCCAGTGTCCCTCAAAGTCCCACCCAGGTACTTCTCAAAGGGAGACTACCCCTCCTTGAGCTGGCTCAGAGGTGAGGATAACGGACTTTTCTAATGCACTACGCCTAAGGGCAAAACTGTTCACAGGCTGACCCAGTGCTTTGGTGGCAGAGTGCTTATGAATTGGACTGCAATCCAAAAATTCAGCGGTTTAAACCCACCAGCGGCTCTGAGTGAGAAGACTGGACGTCCCTTTGTCCTAATCACTTACAGTCTCAGAAGCTCACAGTGACCGCTGTCCTATAGGGTTGCTATGAGTCGGCATCGAGTGGACAGCGGCGAGGATGTGTCCCTTGATCTCTGCGGCCTCCAAGAGCATTGGTTGTGGCTCCCAGCAGGACACGGTCTTTGCCAACTTCACTCTTCTCTCCACTTGTCGTGATGTTTCCTACAATGACCTGTCTTGTGGAATGTAACACAGATGATCTTCTCTGTAAACCTTCCGGCCATTCATGATGAAATGCTTGGATCCCCCAACATCATCCACTGCGGGCCTCTAAGTGGGCAACAACCCATCCCACCTCAGTAAAAAGGACCAAGTCGTGTTTCTTGGTCAGCAGGAAGCAGCCAGAGATGTCATCGCCCACGACACCAAAGATTTGGGTCCATACTCCTTCAGTGGGGAAAAGTGAGAGGAGACTAGATTTAGGGACAGAGGTTTGTCCCTCCCAGTCCTGCAAAGGCCCCTGAGGAGTTGGTTGGGAAGAAATCAGGCAGTGATTAGACACCTGTGAAACCCCCACCCTGAGCATGCTCTAACTCAAGCCCCTTAGCCAGGCGGTCCAAATTAGACCCAGGCTTATGATATCACACAAGGAGACCCAACCCATGCAATGTGGTCAACCAATAGCATCAACCAATACTCCAAGACAGAGGCTTGAAATAGCCTGGCTGTGGAAGGCCTCTCTCTTTTACTTGGCTTCTAGTGGCAGGGGAGGATGAGGGTCTCTGTCCCCTATGTGGGCCGACACGAGCCCACCTTGGGACATACTTAGTGCCCACATCCTCTTAGCCTCTTAGCCTCTTGGGTTCTTGGGCTTCTGGCCCCCCAGCGTCTGTCCCCGTCTGCCAAGTTCAGCATGTGTGGGTCCTTTTTTTCCAGGAGATTGCTGGTGCCCCGTTGTGAAACTCTTGGAGAATGTAAAACCTGAAACTTTCTTCCCATAGAGCATTTGTGTCAAGTAAAACTATACAATGCTTTTTGTTTAGAATCTCGTTCTTTTTAAAATCATTTTATTGGGGGCGCATACAATTCTTTTAACATTCCATACATACATCAAATGTGTAAAGCACATTTGTACATTCGTTGTCCTCATCATTCTCAAGTCATTTGCTCTCCGCGTAAGCCACTTTCCCCTGCGTTATGCCCTCATTACAAAAGTTTACTTTGCTCCAGCAACTAGATATGCGTTCATACCATTGTTTACTTTGTTTGGGGGGTGTTTCTCCATGAGGGAGCTCTCCCTCCACTTTTATCATGTAAAGATGGGAAAAGCAGCCAGAAGGGCCCGTTCCTGTCTGTTGAATAAGCTGTTCTGTGTTCACAGGTGAGACGGCGCAAAGCCTTTAAACCTCCCCATATCAAGGAGTATCTAGAGGCACCGGACAATGCTCAGGATAACATTGCTGTAAAAGTCAGATTAGTCAACGATTCAAAATGGAGACTCAGCTTCTTCTTGTGTCGGTTCCCCTTCTTTCCACCATCTGTCAGGGAGCGAAGGGGATGAAATGCCTTCTCCATCACCTCCACTGTCCCAGTAACGCCACAATATGCGATTTGTCTGGTGTCCCCTCTACACCCATCTTTATCATAAACATAGAATAATCTTTATGGTAAAGATACATATTCCAAAGAGCATTTTGGTTATACATGTAACTTCAAAAGAAACGAAACAGATCATTGATATTGTGTGACTTCAATTTAATTCCAACTCAGAGCACTCAAGGTAATAGGGCAGAGATGCCCCTGCAGGCTGGAGTTTTCCAGGGAGATCTCAGGTGTTTTCCCCTCAGGAGCTGCTGGTGGGTAAGAAATTCCCACCTAAGCCTTGAGGCACCAAACTCCTTGAACACGAAACAGCAGTTGTTTTTCATTGTTTTCTGTGGGATTTCCCCCTCTGTGAAACAGATGAGGCGGGGGTATCTAATGATAATAATGGGCACAAAGTGTTACAGGGAATGCAGGGGGGAGGTAGGGGTGACAAAGAGGGAAAGGGGCCTTGGGGAGTGAAGAAAGAAGCAGAGCGGGTAGGGAGCACTAGGACGGGTCTTGGCTGCACTAGAATGCATTTAAAGGAGATTCGGCAATCGGGGTAAGGAATGGCGTGGGACACATTTGGTGGTGATTGTACAATTCCCCTTGAGATTATTGAACTCCTCAATTACGTGATACATAAGTGCCACGTCAATAAAATTGTTGGGTGCGGGGAGCACTGCCTCAGCCTTCACCTGCTCTGCAGCTCAAGTGCACCTCTGCCTCCACCAGGAAGCGCCTCCTGATCACCCTAAGCCTGGCCCTCATCAGCAGTGCCCAGAACATCTTTACTTCCCACACTGAAAATGCCCTGGAGCTGCAGGAGCTGGCAGGGACCTGGGAGACCGTGATAATGGCCACCAACAACCAGTCTTCCTGGGGAAGAAGACGCCCCCTGAGAGTGCTCATCAATGAGGTGCAGCCCACCCCCAAGGTGCCCCTGGATCTCATCCTGACCAAGAGGGAGAAATACAAGTGGGTGTGGAAGGTCCCTGCCCAGAAAACCCAGAACCCCGCTGAGTTGCAAATCAGCTGCCTGTATCAGAACAAGATGTTTGTGAAGGACACTGACCTGAAACGCCCTCGTCCTCTGCAATGAGAACAGCAACACCCCCAGGAGAACACGGTCTGCCCGTGGCTACCCAAGAACAAGATGGTCCCCATGGAGACTGAGCAGAAAGGCATGGAGATCCTCCAGGCCCTGCCCGGGAACAACCAGTTCGTCCTGGACATGACCCAGAAGACAGAGATGTGATCCGTAGGGTGAGCCCTGCTGGTCTGCCTCATCAGGCCCTGCCCCAGTGTCTTGGGAGCCCGACTCCTCAACAGAGAGGGACACTTGTCACCCCATCCCATCCAGTTGCTGGGGAACCTGAAGACCAAGCTGAAGCCCTTAGTATGATACCTGCCTGACCTGTTGACTCTCCACCATGACTGCTGCTCTGAGCAGTTTCTCCCCTGCAATCAATGACCCGCACACTCAACAAACAAACAAACAAACAAACCAATGCCAATGACCAAACTGGTGAACAAAGTAGCAGCATGCAGCTCAAGGCATGTGCATGCTCCTGGGTTCCCACGAATGGCAGCAGAGCACAGACAGAGGAAATACCAACCACGTTGCTGTACTATGTGCTTGTGCCGCTGTCTTGGGAACACACGGGGAATGCATCATGGTGGTTGTCTCAGATACTGAACCATTCAATTGGCTAGGATGCCTTCTAATCGCATCCAGTGAGTTCACATGCATGAATTACTCAGTACATTAGCTAGCTCTCTTCCACTGAGGGTCAGTGGAGCCTTTTGTCTGCCGTGTTTTAATGAACGTGCTCTTTAAGGAAGAGAATGGAGCAGGGGCACCCAGTGAGTGTCCATAGCTTTACAAGTTTCCTTCCAAATGTTCGCAGTGATGTAGCGAGATGAGGATCAATAAGCAGTTCTTGCTTGTGTTTAGTCTGTATCTGTCATGGTTGTGGAGTAGGGCATATTTAGGGGTGGTGTACTTTCATCCCATAAGCAGTTAACTTACTCTGACTAAAGGAGAGGCATTAAGATGATGCGTGTTTGCATAAGGACTTGTAGTTCAGTCAGTCTCCTAAGAAATGCAGACAGCCTCATCTTCCTCCTGCAGAGCAGCTGTCCTGGGCTACTGCCCACAGGCTTCACAAGCACCACCGTGCCTTTGCATGGATTCTCCCTTGGTCTTCCTCCATCAATGTCGACCTCTCACATGCACAGGAACACACTGAGACAACCAGGAGCTGAGTCCTGGGGACCTCAGCCCTCTAGTGGCATCCTTGCTCTTCCCCACTGAAGAGCCCTCCTGCAACAGATTTGCCCAGTGCAGGGTCATTTGATCTCAGATCCTGCTCCCCTGATCACTGACTGTGTTTCCAAGGAAGATGAAATCCTTGACAACTTCACACCTGTCTGTGTTTTTCTTTGTGTGTGTGTGACATTATTTTTATTCTAGGTTTGTTGCCATAGCAATGCTTACAATTTCCTTAAAAAACGACTTGCAGTTATGAGATGCGGACCCATGCTTTTGTTGCCGTTGCTATCTGTGCACCTTTCTACCAACAATTTTTCCCATTAACATTTTATTTTTAATTATCCCATTTCCTGATTAACTGACTACAACACCCACATTCCCTTGTTTTCCAGAAATCTGGGAGAATTTGTAAATATATTTTCCCTAATATTTAAGTAATCACTTAACCAAATAATCAGAAATTAATTATATTTAAGTAGCAGTCACACCTTGTTCCTGTTTCTAACTTCCCCCTACAATACCCACAATTCCTTTTCTTTTATTTCTTGATTTCAATGTAAATGTCTCTCCTTATCCTTCACGTGATTTATAGTTTGGTGACTCATCATTTAATATATTTTGCTTCATGTTAATAATTTCTCTAATATCATTACCCACATTTAATCCATGTCATTTATATATAAACTAATTAATATTTGAATAAATTAAAGTTTTAAAAATACTTATATTGGGGGCTTTTACATCTCTTATCACAATTCATACGTTCCTCCAAAGTGTCAAGCACATTTGCACATATGCTGCCATCATCACCATTTTCAAAGCATTCTCTACCCACTTGAGCCCATGATATCAGCTCCCCATTTCTATCGCCTCCTCCCCCGCGCGCCCTCCCTACTGTCTGTGTTTTTCTGGATGTTCTCTATTGATGCAGCCATGAGGGGCTTGCCCTTTAGGACTCCTGTGAAGAGTGACCGTCTCAGCCACGTTCACGGCAGTTCTCCCCTGTCCTATAGGGTCGCTTTGAGTTGCAATCGACTCGATGGCTTTGGGTTTGTTTCTGGTCGGTTAACAGTGCGTTGTGAACCATACCGGAGGCCATAGACCTCAACTTTCATCTGCAAGGCATTCAAGTCCTCCAGTGCGATAGTTTATTGTGCCAGCCTGGCCGATAAACATAAGTAGGATTAATTGAAGGGCGGAGAAATAAATGGCTCGGTGAGTCTCGCCTTGCTAGTTCTGTGCCTCAATTTACAGGGTACACAACCTGTGGGACACCTAGTCTGTGGACTATATCGCTGTAAGTTAAGGTCCCTTTAAGCCCACACGAGTGGAATGTTCATCTCTGGAGCTGGGGACTGACAGTTGGTGACAGTGGGTGACCAGCATTGGTGTTTGCTGCCTGGGTATATATAGCCCAGCTCTTTCTACAGATAAAGGAACTGGCGGCTCTCAAGACTTAAAGGACTGCTAGTGTCTCACTGCTTTATAATTTAACTGTTACTTTCTTGTACTATCTATCTGTATATAATTTAACGGTTCATTTCTTGGGTTTTATATCTATCTTTATAAATATAGTTATATATAATTACTAGCAATCTGGTTTTGTCTCCCTAGAGAACCCTGTCTAACACATCCGGGTTGTGAGAAGAGACTCGGAAACTTAGCCTTCATTGGACAGTAGCTAAAGCGAATGGAAGAACTGGTGAGGAAAACTTCAGTGGGGTCGCCGAGGAACACAAGGTGAAATAGTATAACGAGATGTGCAAAGGCCTAATGTTTGAAAACCAAACAGGAGGAGCACTCACAGCACACCTTAAACTGAAAGGAATCATGAAAAGAATGCAAGCCTTGAGTTATGATGTTGAAAGTCTCTGTGGGCAAAATATCCAAAGATGCAGGGACAAGGAAAAAAAGGTGGAAAGAATACATAGTCTCTGTGCCTGGGTTTGGCCGGTAACTAGAGAAGCAAATTCAGTGACACTCCTACATGTGTACAAGGAGCTTTACATCCAGAAGTCAGTATGCATCAGTAAGACACCCCAGCACAGTCCGGATCAAGTCCATATGTCAAATACTAATCTGTCAGTCCCTCTTCAGATGCACACATGCTCATGCAAGGATGCAGGAGGCTGATCCCAGGCCGGTGGGTGCAGAGTGCACATGCAATTGCAGTGGAAACATCAAAGGTCTCTCTCAGGTCCCACAGTGCCCCTCTGGCATGATGGTGAACTCAGAGAGAGATGGGCTGGCCTCCAGAGAGCCTATTTCTCTTGGTCGGACCCCCAGAGCAGGTCATCAAGAGGCGAAACAACACCCATTTCTTCTTACAGGTGCCATGTCGACACAAAAACTCTCAAGGTACCTAAAGCATCGCGTCAACACGAGAGGCAGCATGTGAACAAGCACCAATGGTGCTGAAGGCAGAAGTTCACACTGCACTGTTGTTGCCGATAACTTGCATGCGCCAATAACAAGGCTCCAGGAACGATGGGAAAGCAATGGAAAGCTTCAATAACTGAGGAAACATTGGAGGCACCTAGTCTATGCCAGGAAGTTTGGAAGAGAGTGACAAGGCATGCTGGCTGGAAGACATCCATTTTTGTGTCCAGTCCAAATAAATGGGACCCATCACAACACTCTACTTACAGAGCAACAATAGGGACATCACAGGTAAGTCAAAGTTTGTTGAAGATCATCCAACAATGGTGGCAGCAGTACATTGACAGGGAGCAGCCAGAGGTTCATGCTGGATTCAGAAGATGATGTGGAACAAGGGATATCATTGCTGATGTCAGAAGGAACTGGACTCTAAGCAGAGATTACCAGAAAGAGGTTTCCTAGGGTTTTGTTGACTATGCAAAAGTTTTCGATTGTGTGGATCATAACAAATTATGAATAACCTTTATAAGAATGGAAATTCCAACCCCAAACTATGAGGGCGTCAATGAGGGAATTGGGACCAACTAGAGAACGTTGGCACAGGGAATACATAGGCTATCAGAAACAGGGAAGGACACAAACACAGAGGGGGCACAAATTGACAAATGGGATATACTGAAGATAAAACACCTGTGTACATCGAAAGAATTAACCAAGAGAGTATAAGAGAGTCCACGGACTAGGAAAACATCTTTAGCAATGACACATCAGACAAAGGCCTTATTACTAATAGCTAAAATACTCTTCTAGCTTCCACAGAGAAAATATCTATTTTCCAACTGAGGAGTTGGGCAAAGGACCTGAACAGAAGTTTCACAGTGGCAGAAATCCAAATGTCCAATAAACATTTGAGAAAATGTTCCCTATCTTTTGCCATAAGAGAAATGCAAATTAAAACAACAATGAGATACTACCTACCACCTTCAAAGGTAGCCTGATTCAAAATATCAGAAAGCAACAAGTGTTGGAGGGGCTGTGGGGAGACAGGATCTCTCACGCCCTGCTTGTGGACCCGTAGGTATGTGCAGCCACTATGGAAATCGATCTGGTGATATCTAAAACAGATGAAAATTGAGCTACCTTACGACCCAGCAACCGCCCCCACCCCCCCACTGGGCATATACCCAGAAGAGGCAAGAAACAAACAATGGCCAGACGTCTGTGCACCTATGTTCATCCCAGCACAGTTCACAATTGCAAGGAGTTGTACACAACCCAAATTTCCAGCAACTGATGAGTGGATTAAAAAACTGGTGCATACATACAATGTTGTACTACGCATTGCTACAAAGCAGGGATGAACATGTGAAGCACATTGCCGCATGGGAAGAACTGGAAGAAATCAAGCTAAGCGAAATAAGCCAAGCACAAAAGGACAAGTACAATATGGGTCCACTGAGGTAGGCTTAAAATATACAAAAGGGACATAGCGGGAAAGCTACTGTATACAAACATTCCTGGGGCAAGACCCAGGTAGTATCGTAGGGGCCAGACCAAATCCAGGGATACTTATGGTAGCCTATTAAAAAGGAGGGGGGGATGAAAAAGAAATGGGTAGCGGGGGCACAGGGCACTAACCCACCCAAGGGGAGGATACTGTTTATATCTCCTCAGGGAAAGAGAGACCAGACTTCAACCCGGTGCTCCAAGAAGTGAATGCAACATGCCGGTATGGAGTAGGGAACCAGTGGAGAGGTCTGAGGGGCCGACCCCAATCCCAAATATGTGGACAGCTGCCCCTTCCCCCAAAAGAATTTATTCCAGAGGACAGCACTGAAGCTGCAGCTCAGGGAGAGGAACATGTTTGATCAGAGCACACAGGAGCAAATGAAGGGAAAGGAAGAGAGAGTGGATCACTTCCTGGCCCACCAAGCCTTGACGACAATATTCCCGCTCAGAGCAGCCAATCCATAGTGAAGACCACATGGCTGGCCCCACTATGAGACGCTACATCCCTCACTGATCCATAGCCCCACAGGGAACAACACTGGAGACACAGTGTGGGAATTGCCCCTGATCTGATCCCGCCATACTGAGGCAAAAAACGAAGGGCATGCAAATGGACAGCAAGGGGAACCGAACACCAAAGTCCCCGGGGGAATAACAAACATAGACTTTGGGGCCAGGTCTTGGCACCCCATCAGACTCTACCAGAAAACCCTCCTAAAGGCCAACAAACAGTCTTTGAACTGACTACAACCTTTCTTTTTGTTGTTGTTGTGTTGTGTTTTTTCCGTTGTTTTTGTTTTGTCATTGGCTTTTTGTTGTTCTTTTGTTGCTTGGTTTTGCTCTGTCTTGTTTTTGTGCATGTTACTATCTCTGCAAGTCTGTCTAAATAAGATAGGCTGGATGAACAATCTGGAGGAGAAAACCATGGGACTGACTGTTCCAGGGGGACATGGGAGGGGGAGGTGGGGGGAAAGGAAGTGGTGTTAACAAACACTGGGATAAGGAAACAAGATCCAAATCATTGGTGAGGAGGGTGTAGGCAGCCTGGTAGGGCATGATCAAGGGTAATGTAACTGAGAGGAATTACTATAACCCAAATGAAGGCTGAGCATTGTAGTGGGACAAGAGGAAAGGAAAAGGAAATAGTGGAAAGTGCTAGGAGGCAAGAGACATTTATAGAGGTTTAAATAAAGGCATGTACATATGTAAATATATTTTATATGAAGATGGGGAAATCGATATATGTGCATGTATTTATAGGTTTAGTATTAAGGTAGCAGATGGGCATTTGGTGTCTGCTCAAGTACTCCCTCAATGCAAGAACATTTTGTTCTATTAAACTGGCATTCCCTGGTGCTCACCTTCCCAACATGATTTCTGAACACAAAGCGGGTGCAAAAGCAATCTTGGAGAAGAAAGCTGATGGATCCTGGCTATCAAAAGATATATGGTCTAGTGTTTTAAAGGCTTGAAGGTAAACAAGTGGCCATCTAGCTCAGAAGCAACAAAGCCCACCAGGAAGAAGCACACCAGCCTGTGTGATCACAAGGTGTTGAAGGGATAAGTTATCAAGCACCAAAGAACAAAAAAATCATATCATTGTGCACTAGGGGGGTGCGGGTTGGGGACCCAAGCCCATCTGAAGGCAACTGGGCATCCCCTTACGGAAGGGTTGCAGGGAGGAGACGAGCCAGTCAGGGTGCAGTGTAGCAACAATAAAACATACAACTTTCCTCTAGTTCCTCAATGCTTCCTCCCCACCCACTATCATGATCCCTATTCTCCCTTACAAAGCTGGATTGATCAGAGGATGGACACTGGTACAGATAGGAACTGGAAGCACAGGGAATCCAGGAGCAATGATCCCTTGAGGACAAGTGTTGAGAGTGGCGATACTGGAAGGGTGGAGGAGGGTGGGAATGTACAATCCCAGGAGTCCATAGCACACAACCTGGGTCACCAAGGGCTGCATAGAAATTAGGCTAAAAGTGTCCAATGAGGAACCTAGTAGGTGGCATCTTCTTCCCCTTGTTGAGCCTTTTTACCCGGAGCTTGTTGCTCCTCCCCTTTCACCTGGATCAGTGGGACTCAGCAGGGCAGGGTGGAGCTGCCCCTGTGCGTTTCCCGGACTGTAACTCTTCACTGGGGTAGAAAGCCCCGCCTTTCTCCTGCACAGAGGCTGGGGGTTTCAAATGGCGACCTTGCAGTTCGCAGCCCAACACATAATCACAAAGGACACAAGCAGGCCTCCTTGGAACTCCTGCCCTGGACCTGGACGACTACATCCTAAGCCCTGAGACAGACACGTTGTGTGGTTTGCCATCCACTGTGGTGTTTCTGTTGGGGCAGCACAACACGACTAGGACAGAGAGGGTGACGGAGGGGACGACTAGGAGCAAGGCGAGAGGCTGGAGCCTGTCCAGAGGCATCTAAGAAGGCAGGCCTGGCACTCTCCTGCTGACACACAGGGCACTGCTGCAAATCACACTCACAGGCAACTCACCCCCCTTGATTCCTGACCCAGAGAGATGCAGGATGCTGGCAGGAGCTTGTTGGGTTGCAGTGGGTGAGCGCAACAGGCCTTGTCTAGACCAGGAAGCCAAACCCAGTAAAAAGTGTTCGGGTCCCACTTAGTAGAGCTGAGGTCTCCCATGGGGCTGGTCTGGGGTGAGGCACCCATGAGCTTCCCTGTCTCCTAAGCACTGGCCATTGTGAGTGCTCAGGACATCAGCACACCATGGGCCTGGCTCCCACCTGGCCCTTCCCCCGGTCTTCTGTCTGCACAGAATTTCACCCCAACATTCTATTTGGCTGCTGGGTCTCCATGACAGCGACCACTGGTTGCTCAGGTGCCCGGTTGGCCTCTGCCAGCATTTTTCCTGTTGGCGGAGAGTGGGGTGTGAAGCAGGGGCTGAAGAGCAAGGGAACTGTGTTTCCCAAGCAGAGGCCATTCCGTTGATGGTGTCTGGATCGAGGAGCAACCCCACGTGAGAACGGCTGAGCAGGTACAGTCTCAGAACCCACAGGGGGTCACTGTGGGTCACACTGAGTCTATGGGAGGCAGCTAATGGGGTTTGGAGTTGGTGCTGACATGAGTCGGCAGTCAAGGGGATCCATCCCTATCCCTTTCCCTGATTTCCCTGAAGATCCAGCCCTGTCTCCTAATAAAGACCGCTCTTGACCCGTGCCATGGTATCTACCTACAACACCTATGCGTCACTCAAAAAAATCCACTGCCATCGAGTGGATTCGGCCTCACTGAGTCCCAATAGGAAAGGGAACAGCCGCCCCATGGGTCCCCGAGACTTCAGTTCTTTGAGGAATAGAAAGCGTCTTAGTTTAATTGTAGCACCTTATCATGTGATCTACCGTGCGACTCATTTAAATTTGTTTCCATTTTTAATATTTTCTAATTCTTTTTGATAGAAGTTTTTGTTTTATTCATTGTTGTTGAGTTTTTTATTGTTTTGTTGTTGTTTTTCTTTGTTTATAGGTAATCTGGGGAAGGTGAATCCTTGGAGACAGGAACAGGATTAGTTTCCTACAGGCATGGTGGCAGGGAGGTCAAGGGAAATGGACGGTCAATAACTGAGTACAAAAAGTGAGAAAATATTTTAAATTTGACTGTGGTGAGGATTGCTTTACACCTTTTGCCTTGCCTTTTAACTTGGAGTTTTATTAGATACATAAATAGCAATATGAGAAAAGGGATTTCTAAGGCTTGTACATTATCCTTAGGTGAAAAGATTGTAGGTCAGTTGCATATTGTACGGCCCCAACAGGAGCAAGAAAGGTGCAGTGGAGTTGTTCCTGAAGATTTCTGATTTGCTGCATTCAATACTGACTTGGTCACTTTTTTTCCTGTAGAAATACTGACTTTCACGATGGAATTTGAATGCTTGCCTATACCTCAGAAATTTATAAAATTATGAATTTAAATTATAAATTATATAAATTATAACAATTTATAAAATTTTGTTTTTATTAAACCATGATGCGAAATCCAATATCCTTGAAGGCACAGACAGGCACACAACTTTGATTGCCCCTAGCAGATTTTTCAGTTTTCCAATTATGTTCTTTTGATATTTCATGGTATTGTAAATATTTAGGATACAAAAGCAAGAACAGAAAAATGCCAAAGACCATGAGAAATTCTACCAGTCAAGCGCATACACCCTTCTGCTGTAGGCTGTGAAACGTTGCAGTAGAATTTCTGATGAATGTGCAGGGAAATTGTCTAAGAGGAAGCTAGCGAGGTGTACATGGAAGTAGAGAGGAACAGGCGGGTGGGAAGAGAACAGAAAGAGTTTTGGAGAATAGAAACATGATCCCCCCTTGTTGGGCCAGATGGGGACCCTAATACTCTGGCGGCACTTCGAGCCCTTGGAGTTTTCTAGCAGGCTCTAAGCACAAACCAGGGTGCTGGCTGCTGCCCTGCAGGAGTCCCATTGGAAATTCCTGAAGGAAGACAAGACAGGAGAGGCTGGGAAAGGGTGGGGAAGAGGGGTTTGTTCTTAGGCAAGGGGACAGGACCAACACATGTCATGGGCCAAGGTCTTGGAAGGAGGACCACAGCTCCTCTAGAGGGGGGCTGATTGAAACACTGTTGGTCTGTCTTTCGGTCTGAGATAAAATGGACATTTTGCCCCTTGTTCCCAGGCAAAGTGTGCAGAAAGCAGCCACAGCAAGTTTATCAGTTTCTTCGTGTTCCCACTGTCTTCCTCCCTCCTGCCTATGAATAACTTGAAGTGTCAATGTTTCTTTGTATGCCTGAGAAGGGCACTGCCTTTGTGGAAATGCTGGCAGGGGCACGCTGGCTACGGGATCCCAGGAGTATAGAGGCTCACTCTGGAGCATCTCTGCCCCGTGACCTAAATTTTGGCCCTATATGTTTCCTCTTGCAGTCAGGATCCCTGTGGAACCGGATCAATTCCTGAGATAAGAGCTAGTCTTTATCTTAGCTCCTGGTCCCCCGGCGAAAGGTATATCTGATAAGTTTAAGGGAAAATATAATGGTTCTGGGGAAACGAGTACAAGACACACGTAGGAGAAACGTACATAAATATTCATGGCTTGCAAGCCCCCAGAAAGGAGTTCAGAGGGCAAGGATTTGGGGCACCCTGCTAGATGATGGGGGCGGAGCAGAGCAGACTAGAAGTATAAAGCCACCTTCTCTCTCCCTCTCTTGAAGAGGAAAAGGGCTAGGCAGTGCCAAGTTTAAAACCTTCCTCTTTTTTTCCTTTCATGGGTAAGGGGTATAATAATCAATCAGTCTTAGTTAGAAGGAAGTGGTACAGTGAAGAATCGTTGAGAAGCATTTTTTACTGGCCAGCATAGGGAACTGTAGATTCAGTCCCTGGCTATGATCAGTAAGAAGTTGTAAGACTTGCTCAGCGGCCCGAGAGCAGCAACACAGGGGTGTGTGACAGATGAAGCTAATGGAGCAGGAGCCGCGCATGTGAATCATAGTGATAGATCTGTCCTTTTTATTAAGTTTGTTTGAATTATCCATGCGGAGAGCAGATTCAAACTAGACTGTGTACTTGTAGGAAAAGGCACGTAGGTTGTGATGTTTGGGTGTTTTTGTAAGCGCTAGTTAAAGTAGGTTCACGGCTGCTCTACACAGGAGCAAAGAAGTCTGAAGATAAAGTTATGCATAAGTCAGTGAAAAAATTTTAAAAAATACGTTGAAAAGCTGAGATGAAATATAAAGATCATCCCAGATGCTCCTGAGCATTTATGCTTTCATTGATAGCTGTTTCAAACCAATTTGTGAGGGTGGGAATTAAAGAGATTGATTTAAAAAGCTTCCAAGCTAGGGTGTGTTTGCCACAGGGATAAACCAGGGTCCCTGTTATCAGTAGTTCCATTGCATGCTAGAGAATTGGCCTGACGCCCGGACTAGAGAGAAAAAAAATATTATCAAGAGGACTTGGAAACATGCCTTGTGTGTCGTTTGACGTTGAAAACCATTTATTTGCGGTAAATCATGCACAAGTAGTGAGAGTAATCAGACTTAAGTCTTTTTCTTTTAAGTCTGTGGTGGTTTTGAAACAGGTAGTAGTCTGTCATGATATTATTTTCTTCCTTGAGTAACTTGTGATGGAATCTTTAGCTGAGGAGAGATAGTTCATTTTTACTAATAGCAGGAAAGGAGGGGCCATGGTGCGGACAGGGAGAGAAACTCGGGTCTGATTTGACTAATTGCCAGTCACCTGTGTTCAATTCTTTTCAATTTTTTTCTTCCTTACATTTTTGTGTTCATTTGCTTTATGCTGTTCCGTTGGCAGAATTAAACCCAGCCTGGGTCAGAGATCTCCCTGGGGCAGGTGTAAGATGGCCAGAACCAAGCCTACCGCTCGCAAGTTCACTGCTGGGCAGGTTCCGCCCAAGCAGCCATTCACTGAAACGATCTGGATGAGCACCTTCTACAAGGGTGGGATCAGGAAACCTCACCGGTACCGGCCCGGCACGGTGGCGCTGCGTGAGATCCGCAGCTTCCAGAAGTCCACCGAGCTGCTCATCAGAAAGCTGCCCTTCCAGAGGCTGGTGAAGGAGATCGCTCAAGATCTGAAGATGGGCTTGAGGTTCCAGAGCGCGGCCATCGGCGCCCTGCAGGAGGCCAGCGAAGCCTACCTGGTGGGCTTGTTTGAAGACACCAATCTGTGCGCCATGCATGCCAAGAGAGTCACAATTATGCCCAAAGACATGCAGTTGGCTCGCCGCATACGGGGCGGGCCATCCTAAGCCGAAGCCCACTTTTGAGGTGTTTTAAAATAAATTCTGTATGATGCTTTGATTTCACACGTGGCCTTTTTGGTAGGACGTCATTTATAAGACCTTGTTTGTGGGCTTCAGTCTTTCCCTCTTTCCCTCAGGATGAAGGCAGGAAGCTCAGAGCCCGCAGGGGGGTGGGTCCTGCTGCTCAGGAGGGAGGCCTTGCTGTCCAGCAGAAGGGATGGGCGCTACTTGCTGCTTCTCAGGAGGCGTGTTTTTGTATGGGGAGGACGTGTTGGGAAGCTTCAGGGTACTAGAATCCATAATGAATGCGACAGGGTCCTTTTGCAGTCAAACTACTTAATATTTTATCAAGCTTTTTCACAATCAGGGCTGCTAAGTCTGACCATACATCACTTTCATCGAATGTGGGTCTTTTCAAGGGTGACAAGACACAGATCTTAAGCACCATGCAACTTACAGTTTCCAGAAAGAAAGAATAAAACAAAGAAAGAAAGAAAATAAAACTGGCATCTATAGAATACACTATATGCATTAATAATCGTGGTTTTACATATTTCACTCTCAACATTTTAAAATTAATTTTACACCCACACATGGTGGGGAGTCTGGTCATTCAGGTGTGTGTCATTGAGGGTCCAGTTGGTTTTGCCTCTAAGGAGCCTGTACCTGTTTCCGTAGTCATGAGGTCTCTGCCACATTCTAACTGGCGTACGACCTCATTGTACCATGTGTTTCCTGACCCTGAACGTATGTTGCTGGCCATGTTGATCATGCTTGTTCTGTCATGTGAAGTAAGTGCAGTTCACTCTTATTGAGCTTACGTTCGCCATCCCCCATTACTACAGATCGCTCAGTGGCACTTCCCAGAACCTGTGGTTTTCACCAATGACAGCCAGTGGTGACCAATGGTGTTAGGCAGTGTTCTCTAGACCAGCAAACCCAGGGCATTTATGATTTTATATGTATCTATGGATTGGTTTATACAGTGAGAGGGCATTTAACAGCTAATAGGTCCTCACATCATTACAGAGAGTTCAGATCAACTCACTTCTGTGGATCAGTTAATAAACTGGAAGTCCTTCAACCCAAGTAAGCTGCTGGGACCAAGGTCAAGGAAACGGACAGCAGAGTCTTCCCTGGGCCAAGGCAAGTGGAGTCTGCCCACAGGCAGGGTGGCTCACCAACAGTCAGTAGCCCAGGAGCTCAGGGAAGCAGGCTCTGATGGGAAATCTAACACGTGCACTAGAAAGAGAGAATCCATCAGCCTCTGGTTCTAGGGCCATGATCCAGGGCTTGGCTTGTCCCACAGGTAGGGCAGGTCACGGAGAAAGAGTTACAGCAGCAGCACACTAGCACACACTCCAATCACCAGAGAGCAATTTGTAATGGCCACAGGGTTCCTGGTGTGGATTCCTGCGCTTTCCATCTTCTGTCACGTAAAGAAGAGACGTGTCCATTTGCTGACCTTCGCTGTCCCAATAATGTGACAATATGTGACTTGTCTTTTCTTCTCTATCAACTTTTGTCATGAATATAGAATCGTCTTCATTAGGAAAGACACTATTCAAGAGAATAATGTCTGTAAGTAACTTCAAAATACACCGAGCAATCAATTGTGCAACATTGAATCAATTCCAGCCCTAGCCCTCCAAGGCAACAGGGAGGAGAAGCGCTTAGGGCGGTAAATCTTCTGGGGAGCAGATCACTTGTGGTTTCACCCCAGGAGCAGCAGGTGGGTAAGAACCCCACAGCATTCAGCTCAAGGCAAATGCTTGCTCCTGTTTCCACAGGAGATGACAACACAGTGCCTCAGGTACTTTCTGTGTTTGCTGTTCTGTGTGCTTGTGCTGCCGACTTGTGGACACACCGGAATTGCATCGTGCTGGTGCTCAGAATAATTAACCCATGACCTTGGTTCCTCTGCCATCGAATGCTGCCTAAGTTGCTTCCGATTCATTCGATATTCAGAAAGATGACATAGGTATCTTCTATTGAGGTTCAAGGGGCCTGTTACCTAGTGTGTTTTAAGGAGCATGATCTTTAGGTAAGACAGTGGAGCAGGGGACCTCAGGCAGTGCCCTTAGTGTAAAAGTTTCCTTCAAAATGTTAGCATTAATGTTGTGAGGTAAGGATTATTGATGAATCATTTTGCTGGTGAAGTTCACATCAGCACTAGTTGTTGAGTGGGACACAGTATGTGTGGTTTGGTTATACTCCCACAACATGTTAGCTTATTTGAACTAAAGGAATAGCCCTACGACTATTTACATTAACATAAGTGCTTTAATTAAGCCAGTGTGGGGACCAGCCTCCGCAATGGAACAGGTCCCAGGGACGGTTGTGTGATCGAGGGGTAAAATTAATGAGACATCGCCTCGATAAAGCATGCAAGCGCTCCCCTCTAGGACAGCCATGATCTCAGCAGCCAGATCCACACAGAGAGCGAGAACACATTGCCAACCAAGACTTATATCCACTCAGGGGGCGTGCACCCCCCCTAATTACAGGTAATCGAATGTGTCACAGGAAGGGCTTGTACAGTAGGCATGCATGCGACAGGATGGGTCTTGGTAGGGATACAAATGCAAATGGAAGTGGAGGCACTAGGGGCACACATGTGACAGGAAGCCATGCAGGTAAGGAGATGGGTGGACACTAGAGCCAAGACAGCAGTCTACCCTTGGTCCTGCCAGAGCTGACTTGACCTTAGTGTCTTTGGACTCTCCAGGGGAACCATCCACTCCCCTTATCAGAAGGGAGTGGGCTCTACTAGGGTGGGAGAAACTATAGGGTCTGATTGCTCTAGATGCCTTATATCCTTCAGGGAAGTAACCATTAAGCAGTTGACCTCCAAGTGAATGGTCATTGATCATGTATTAGAACTGATTACAAGGATCCACACGTGACCTCCTCCCTGGGAGACCGATGGCAGAGAAAGGGGGCAAGGGGAACACCGGATAGGGCAAGATATGACAAAATAACAATCTATAAATTATCAAGGTCTCATGAGGGAGGGGGGAGCGGGGAGGGAGGGAGAAAAAAAGGGGACCTGACGAAAAGGGCTTAAGTGAAGAGCAAATGCTTTGAAAATGATTAGGGCAAAGAATGTACGGATGTGCTTTATACAATTGATGTATGTATATGTATGGATTGTGATAAGAGTTGCATGAGCCCCTAATAAAAGGAAAAAAAAAGCAGCCCCTTAGGTTTGGCATCTAATATGGGAGGACAACCTGGGGAATAACCTTTCTGTTCCCCACAAATCTCCCCTTTTGTTTTATATACTGAATTCAAAAGAGCTACAAAAGCAACATAGTAACTTTCTGTACATTGAGCTGCCAAGGCAAAAATTTTTTGTTTTGTTTTTAAACGTTTTATTAGGGGCTCATACAACTCTAATCACAATCCATATACACATCAAGATAGGCTGGATGAACAATCTGGAGGAGAAAACATCGGGATCGACAATTCTGGGGGACATGGGAGAGGGGGAGGTGGGGACAAAAGTAGTGGTGCCAAGTCACATTTAATGACAACAAGTAATGCAGCCAAACAAAAAACTGGAACTCTGGCAAATAATTTGAATCCAGTCTCTGGGATAAAGCGCCCCCAACCAGGGCCCATTCATTATTGGGGGAAGGTATCAAGGGAGTTGGGTGACATGACAGGAAGATAGAGCAACCAATGTCAGCTTCAATAGTTAAAGCTGCCGGCCACATGACAATCAGCCATGTTCTTGTATGAGATAACTTTAAGGCAGTACTATTATGGGAGGTCATAGTGGGGAATAATATTCATTAGGAAAATGTGATTGGGACTCACTTCCCACTCACAAGGGTGAAGGACTCCCTTCACCCCCAGAAACCCAGCCTGTCAGGCTCCTTAATATATGAGAATAAAGGATTCATCCAGATACACCCTCTGCCCCTCACAAAAAATCCCCCTTTTGTTTTATGTATAAAATTCAAAGAGCCATTGAGGCTACAAGATTTTCTTTCATATACAGTAGCTTTCTTCAGAAGCAGCATGTGATTGCTGAGTATTAAAATTATGATAAGGAACCCCAATTAGACTAGAACGTAAGCCATGTAAAATACATTGAACCTAAGCACATGGGATCCAGCCTCTCTATGCCATCCACCAATTGTTTAATTGTGCCAACACTAGGAGATGATTGAAAATCTAAATACATTGAGAATCTCCATTTTTAGCTGTCTGATTTCTAAAGGGATTTTCCCTTTACCTAAGCTATAAGAAAAACTTTGATGGAAAAAAATTCCTATTTTAGATGATTGACATCTAATGAGATGTATCCCTTAAATTCCTTGCCAATAGTTTATTATTAAAGCCCAGTCCTGTAGGATTACATTATACAGAAAAGGGGTTACAAAAAATCTGCATCATTAGTACATTTTGACATGAAATGATATTGAAAGTCCACCTTCTGATTGTCTAGTAAATTAACAGTCTGTTGCAGTAGTCCCATCATTTATGCGTGAAAATGTTGACCTATGACTGTGTTCGAGTGTCTTTCTGGTACCGGCGGCAATGTTGGAAGTGAGCACGAGTATTGGAATGGCAGCAATTGCCATTCTCATGAGTCTGCGAGCTCTTCTGGGTGTTCTGGTTAACTTCAGCAATCAGAAATGACAAGTGAGGTCTTTGGGGTTGTCTTCTGATTCTCCATGTCACTTTGTCAGGGGTTGTTTCCTTTCTTCGCCGGCCTGCATCCCCGTCCCCTCTCCCCGAGGCCATAGCCTGTCAAACACTTTATGAATGGTTATCTATGAATTAGATTTGAATTTGTTTCATTTGGGGTGTCTTTCTGCCCTAGTGCTGCCTCCAACAGGTGGGCCCAATCAACAACCACTCCAACTTGAGCACAAAGACATGACAGGATTTATTGACAGATGGACCCACAATCCCACCCCCAGCCAAACCCCGAACACTCCCCCCACAGTCACCACCGTTTTGCAGGGGTCACAGGGTTCACTGTTGGATGTTCGCTGACAATATTCAACATCTGGGAAGGAATTACCATATATACTCGTGTATAAGCCCAGTTTTTCAGCACAAAAAATGTGCTGAAAAACTGGGGTTCAGTTTATACACGGGTAAGTGGTACCCCAGCGAGATAGCATCTTGCGGGTGATTGCCGTTCCTCTGCTGTTCATTCAAAGCCCCGCTGACACTGCAGGGCATTGAATATTTGTTTACTCACATCTAACCAATCAGAGCCATCCTATGACGTGGACGGCTCCAATTCACAGAAGCACCCGCAGTGATCCACTTATGCGGGCAGCTGAACTGGTAAGGATGTGTCTGTGGCTGCGCTCCGTCTCTCCCCTCTGGTCTCTGTATTAATTCACATCCTGCATTTCCCACCCTAGGCTTATACTGGAGTCAATCAGTTTTTCTGGTTTCCCAGGTAATAATTAGGTACCTCGGCTTATACACCGGTTGGCTTATATTTGAGTATATACGGTACTTCACTTGGGAGCCTTCATTGGAGTTGAGTCTTCTAAATGCTAACATCCAGGGGGAATTCGCTGAGGGGAAACCTAAGACCCTCAGGCTGCCTAGCTCCCTTCACCCAGCCACCCAGCCACCAACCCACCACATCACCCAACTCCATGGGTCCTTTGCACCTGAAAAGGCACCTGAGGAAGACCTAGGTTTGATTAACATAGGAAGCCTGCTAATATCCTGATCTCTGGCTAGAGCCCCCTTGTCAGGACAACAGGTTTGGGTTTTGTTGATCTGATTTTGGACTTTGACTAGACTTGGAGAAATGAAATAGAGGTTGTGCATGGGAGACGCCCTGGACAGGTCAGGACAGGATGGGAAGAGAGAGGCGACCAAGAGGAGCCTGTCAGGAACACCATCCCCACCCAGCGGCATTGTCACAGGAGAGAACTGAGGACTCCTCAGGAAGGCGGCTCCGATCCACAGGCCCTCCCTTAGTCCCGAAGGCCAGGCCGGATGGCAGGCACCAGAAAAGCAACCTGCGCAGGGACTCTGCCAAAGGGGATTCCCAGTCCTGACCCTTCGGGAATCTCAGCAGGTGTCGCTGTCAAGCAGGTGGGCGGCCATAGGGAGGGGAGGCAGAGGAGGTGGATAGGGGGGCTGGGGAGTGGGGACTGACCTAACACTGCCAGGGGTGAGAGAGTACCTTGCAGTTCCCAGTTAAACACATAATCACAAAGACACGACCAGGCCTCCTTGGACCTCCTGCCCTGGACCTGGAGGACTACCTCCTAAGCCCTGAGACAGAAACGTTGTGTGGTTTGCCATCCACTGTGGTGTTTCTGTTGGGGCAGCACAACACGACTACGACAGAGAGGGTGACGGAGGGGACGGCTAGGAGCAAGGCGAGAGGCTGGAGTCTGTCCAGAGGCATCTAAGAAGGCAGGCCTGGCACTCTCCTGCTGACACACAGGGCACTGCTGCAAATCACACTCACAGGCAACTCATCCCCCTTGAATCCCTATCCAGAGACTCTCCAAGCTGGCATGAACCTGATGGGTCTCAGTGGGGTGAGCGCAACAAGCCTTGTCTAGACCAGGAAGCCAAGCCCAGTAAGATGTTTGGGGATCACAATTACTAGAACTGAGGTCTCCCATGGGACTGCTCTGGGGTGGAGTACCCACAGGTCTCTCTGCTACTGAGCACTGGCTTAGGACAACAGCACACCGTGGGCCTGGATCCCACCTGGCCCTTCCCCCAGCTTCTGTCTGCACAGAATTTCATCCCAAATTTCTGTTTGGCTGTCTGGGTCTCCATGACAGCGACCACTGGTTTCTCATGGTGACCTGTTGGCCTCTGCCAGCGTTTTCCTGTTGGCAGGGAGTGGGGTGGGAGGGAAGGGGCTGATGAGCAAGGGAACTGTGTTTCCCAAGCACAGGATCAGACAACCTTTCCGTTGATGGTGCCTGGATCCAGGAGTAGCCCTGCGGGATAAAGTCTAGGCAGGTACAGTCTCAGAACCCACAGGGGGTCACTGTGAGTCACACTGAGTCCATGGGAGGCAGAAAATGGGGTTTGGAGTTGGTGCTGACATGAGTCGGCAGTCAAGGGGATCCATCCCTATGCATTTCACTGATTACCCTGAGGATCCAGCCCTGTCTCCTAATAATGACCCCTCTTGACCCGTGCCATGGTGTCTACCCACATCACCTATGCATCATTCGAAAAAATCCACTGCCATCGAGTGGATTCGGACTCACTGAGTCCTGATAGGAAAGGGAACAGCCGCCCCATGGGTCCCCGAGACTGCAGTTCTTTGAGGAATAGAAAGCGTCCCCTTTCCCCCGTGCAGTGGCTGCTGGTTTTCCACTGCTGGTCTTGCAGTCAGCAGCCCACGCCGTGACCCTCGGCACCAGGGTCCTTGGGGTCCACAGAGAACGATGGGCTGCAGACTAGCTTCTTCTTTGAGTCTTTGTTTCTTCTTTCCCTTGCTGCTAGATCTATTTACTCAGCCTAGTGATCACTTTTATTAGTCAATTAATTGTCCGCTCTGTACCAGTTTGGGGTCAGACAGACACAAAGTAAGCCCCCTGCTCCTTCAGGGGCTTTGGGTTTAATGGGCAAGACTCTTAAGTCACTAACAGCTCAGTGAGGCATTCCAGGTGCTGTAGTTGGACATGTGTGTCAACAGGAGCCACGTGATGGAAAACCAGGCCGACTACATGCTCCTCCTGTCCGTGATAGAACATGAGCCTGAAGACCCCTCACAGACAGCACATGAAAGTGTGAGGCAGGTGAAACCAAGCATGAGGGCATTTGTATGGTGCTGAAGGAAAAACTCCCTTAAAATAACATTTCCTAAGAAGTAGCCTCACACTTTTCCATCATTTCTAACTCAGAAAGAAGGTTGCTGATACCACCAATAACCACATACAGATTTCCCAAATGCAGAGAACTACTGTTACCCACATGCAATGGTGCAAATCTTGAAATGAACATGTGAAATCCTGTTGTCCTTGGGCCTCGACTGCCTGCCATCCATTGTCCAATCCCCGTCTTCCCTCCTCTAGAATTTGATCCCAGCTCATTAACTGTCCTCTGGTTGTCTTCTAATTTCCTCTCAGAAATGCTCCACACTCAAATACCTCTGAAGCAGGGACAAAACCCATGCGGTGACAGTGTCCAGGTAGCCGGGCACTGCTGTGTGCCTGACCCCCAAGGGACAGGCGGGAATTGCTCTCGGGAGCCCACCAAAGTCAGCAAAGCCAATGAGGACGCAGGGAATAGCAGACGGACCCACAGGTTCCCACAGCGCCTCACCTTGTTATTGATCACCCTGAGCTCTTTGAAGAGAACTGCTTTTTCTTGATTGAAGACTATTCCTCAGTTTAGGCCTGAGTAATGTTTCATGATGAAATGCAGGTTGCACATTTTGGGAAAGATCACCAGGAAGAACCGGTGCTCAGCACACCCCTCCAGGAGACACAGGATGCTGGTGAGTTACACCTGGTTATAAGCATCCCTGGCTGTGCTTGGGTTAAACATCAGACTGAGCCAAGAGACCTGGGATTCAAACCCACCAGCCTCTCATTGGGGGATGGAAGATGGGGTATGGAAGCAATCTGCTTCCATAAAGATGCCCAGATTCAGGGATCCTAGGGTCCCTGTAAGTCGGCATGGACTCAGCGGCAGGGTGTCTGGTTATCAGCGACCTGGAGGACGAGGGAGCATGCTTCGTGCTAGACTGGAGCACACGGTGCTCTAGAGCTCGTGGGTATGTTCTGATAACTGGATGGGTTTCTAGAGGCAGGTTTACCAGGATGCCTATAAAGCTTGAAGAGGAGCCCTCTAAATGAGACGTCAGCCAAGTTCACATGAAGAAGCCCACCAGCCTGTGTGATCCAGGATTTAAGTAATAAAGCCAAATCCTGATGGGGGAACAGGCTTGAATTGTGAACACCCGGTTTTCAGAAAGCCATGGGCGATAGCGGAAGCCCCTAATCCATTTGCAGTGTCCACATGTGCATTAGCTCTCTGACCACATTCCAGGCTGTGACTAGCCGTACTGCTGGACAGCGCACAGTGCCCAGTGGATTGTGGCAGATGCACTTAGTTCAAATGCAGCACCTGATCATGCGATCTCCCATGTGACTCATTTAAAGTTGTTTCCGTTTTTAATATTTTCTAATTCTTTTTGATAGAAATTTGTCTGTGTTTTATTTGTTCATTGTTGTTGAGTTTTTTGTTGTTGTTTTTCTTTGTTTATAGGGGATCTGGGGCAGGTGAAGCTATGGAAACAGGAACAGGTTTAGTTTTCTAAAGGCATGGTGGCAGGAGAGGTCAAGGGAAATGGACGGTCAATAACAGTGAGCACAAAAATGGAAAAAAAGTTTTAAACTTGATTGTGGTGATGATTGCTATACTCTTTTTTCCTTGTATTTTAACTTGGAGTTTTATTAGATACATAAATAGCAATATGAGAAAAAGGATTTATAAGGCTTGTGCATTATCCTTAGGTGAAAAGATTGCAGATCAGTTGCATATTGTATGGCCCCACCAGGAGCAAGAAAGGTGCAGTGGAGTTGTTCCTGAAGATTTCTGATTTGCTGCATTCAATACTGACTTGGTCTTTTTTTTCTGTAGAAATAATGACTTTCACGATGGAATTTGAACGCTTGCCTATACCTCAGAAATTTATAAAAATTTTGTTTTTATTATACCATGATGCAATATCCAATATCCTTGAAGGCACAGGCAGGCAGACACCTTTAATTTCCCCTAGCAGATTTTGTAGTTTTCCAATTACATTCTTTGGACACATGGAGGTATTGAAAATATTTAGGATACAAAAAGAACAGAAAAATGCCAAAGACCATGGGGAATTATACCAGTCAAGCGTAGACACCCTTCTGCTGTATGCTGTGGAACGTTGCAGTAGGATTTCCTGATGGATGCGCAGGTAAATTGTCTAAGAGGAAGCTAGGGAGGTGTACACGGAAGCGCAGAGGAACAGGCGGGTGGGAAGAGAACAGAAAGAGTTTTGGAGAATAGAAAGATGGTCCCCCCCTTGTTGGGCCAGATGGGGACCCTAATACTCTGGCGGCACTTCGAGCCCTTGGAGTTTTCTAGCAGGCTCTAAGCACAACCCAGGGTGCTGGTTGCTGCCCTGCAGGAGCCCCATTGGAAATTCCTGGAGGAAGACAAGACAGGAGAGGCTGGGAAGGGGTGAGGAAGAGGGGTTTGCTCTTTAGGCAAGGGGACAGGACCAACACATGTCATGGCCCAAGGTCGTGGAAGGAGGACCACAGCTCATCCAGAGAGGGGCTGATTGAAACACTGTTGGTCTGTCTTTCTGTCTGAGATAAAATGGACATTTTGCCCCTCGTTCCCTGGGAAAGTGTGCAGAAAGCAGCCACAGCAAGTTTATCAGTTTCTTCTTGTTCCCACTCTCATCCTCCCTCCTGCCTATGAATAACTTGAAGTGTCAATGTTTCTTTGTATGGCTGAGAAGGGCACTGCCTTTGTGGAAATGCTGGCAGGGGCACGCTGGCTACGGGATCCCAGGAGTATAGAGGCTCTCCTCTAAGAAAGCTCTGGACTCTGTTGCTTCCTGCCCGGCGCCCTAATTTTTTGTCCAGCTCATTTGTATATGTTTCCTCTTGCAGTTAGTAAACCCCTGGAACCAGATCCATTCCTGAGATAAGAGTCTCTATCTTGGCTCCTGGTCGCTGGGGGAGAAGGGGGTGTGGAAGGTAGATCTGGTAAGTTTACAGGAAAATATAATTGCTAAGCTGAAACGAATAAGAAACGCGTGCAGTAGATACACCTGTCAGGTCTGCCAACCCACCGGAAGGAGCTCAGGGTTTAAGGGTTTGTGGAAATTTTAGGGCATTTTGAGGGGTATTGGAGGTGGGGCAGTAGTGCCTAAAGGTGTAAAGCCACTTTCTCTCTCTCTGGACTAGAAAAAGGTCATGTAATACGCAGATAAAACCTTGCTGTTTTTTCCTTTCAGGGTTAAGTGATAAAATAATTAGTCCTTGTTAGAAGGGACAGGTACAGTGAAGAAACTTTAAAGAGAGGTTCGTTGTTCCCAGGGTAGCAAATGGTAGATGTAGTCCCTGGCTATGATCAGTGTGTGGCAGAGGAAGCTTATGGAGCAGGTGCCGCGTGTCTGAATCACTGTGGTAGATCTGTTCTTTTTATTGTTTGCTTGAATCGTCCATGCCGAGAGCAGCTTGAAAATAGACTGTACGCTTGTAGGAAAAGGCACGTATGCTGTGAGGTTTTGTTTTTGTAAGGACTATTTGAAGCAGTCTCACGGCTGCTCTACACAGGAGCAAAGAAAATGGGAAGATGAAATTACACGTGCTTCGGTAATAAATTAATAAAATATTTTTGAAAAGTTAAGATGCAATATAAAAATCTTCCCTAAGGTGGATACTCCTGAGAGTTTATTGACCTTTCATGAATAGCCGTTTTATTTATTTTTGAATAGCGGTTTTAAAACCAATATTTTGGTGGAAAAATTTAAAGAGATTGGTTTTTTAAAGCTTCTAAGCTACAGATTGTTTGCCACAGGGACAAAGCAGGGTCTCTTATCAGAAGTTACATCGCTTGCTAGAGAATTGGCCTTACGCCCAGAGTAAGGAAAAAAATATTAACAAGAGGTCTTGTAAATTTGCTTGGTGGGCTGTTTGATTGTCATACCATTTATTTGCGTAAATAATCCTCAGGTGATGACAGAAATCAGACTTAATACTTTTAAAATTGGTGATGGATTCGAAACAGTCAGTTCTGGCGTTATTTTCTTCCTCGTATTAATTGTAATCGAATCTCTAGCTGCACAGAGACAGTTCATTTTTACTAATGCACGAAAGGGGCACGATGCGGGCAGGGAGAGAAATTTGGGTATGATCTGACTCCTTGCCAGGCCCCCGTGTTTACATCTCTGCTGCTGTTCCATTGGCAGAATTCAACCCAGTCCGCGTTGGACCTCTCTCGGGGGCAGCAGAAGCTACGCGGGGGTCCCTGAGGTCAGTGTCTGGTGTCTCATGGCCCGAACCAAGCCCACCCTGCGCAGGTCTCCTAGGAGGAAGTCTCCCCGCAAGTCGGTCCGCAATGCAGTCCGCAAGCGCGCCCCCTCCAAGCGCGGTGGGGTGAAGAAGCCTCGCCGGTACCGGCCAGGCACGGTGGCACTGCGCGAGATCCGCCGCTACCAGAAGTCTACCGAGCTGCTCATCAGAAAGCTGCCCTTCCAGAGGCTGGTGAAGGAGATCGCTCAAGACCTGAAGATGGGCTTGAGGTTCCAGAGCGCGGCCATCGGCGCCCTGCAGGAGGCCAGCGAAGCCTACCTTGTGGGCTTGTTTGAAGACACCAATCTGTGTGCCATCCACGCCAAGAGAGTCACCATTATGGCCAAAGACATGCAGTTGGCTCGCCGCATACGGGGCGGGCCTTCTTAAGCCGAAGCCCCCTTTTCGGGTGTTTAGTAGTAAATGCTGTATGATGCTTTGATTTCACGCGTGGCCTTTTTGGTAGCACGTAGTTTGTAAGACGTTGTGTGTGTGCTTCAGTCTTTCCCTCTTTCCCTCAGGATGAAGGCAGGAAGCTCAGAGCCCGCATGGGGGTGGGCCCTGCTGCTCAGGAGGGAGGCCTTGCTGTCCAGCAGAAGGAATGGGCGCCACTTGCTGCTTCTCAGGAGGCGTGTTTCTGTATGGGGAGGACTTGTTGGGAAGCTTCAGGGTACTAGAATCCATAATGAATGCGACAGGGTCCTTTTGCTATCAAACTGGCTAATACTTTATCAAGCTTTTTCATAATCTGGGCTGTTAAGTCTGACCATACATCACTGTCATCGAATGTGGGCCTTTCAAGGGTTAAGAGACTTATGTCTTAACCACAGTGCAACTTACAGCTTCCTTATAAATAAATAAAATAAACCTGACATCTACAGAATACACTGTGTGCATTTATAATAGCAGTTTTATATATTTCTGTGTCAACATTTGTAAATTCAACATTTTACATCCACGCGTGGTGGGGAGTCTGGTCATTCAGGTGTGTGTCATTGAGGGTCCAGTTGGTTTTGCCTCTAAGGAGCCTGTACCTGTCTCCATAGTCATGAGGTCTTTGCCACATTCTACCTGGCGTACGACCTCATTCTACCACGTGTTTCCCGACTTTGAACGTATGTTTTTGGTTATGTTGGCAGTGCTTGTTCTGTCATGTGAAGTAAGTGCAGCTCACTCTTACTGGGCTTACGTTTCCCATCCCCCATTACTACAGATCACTCAGTGGCACATCCCAGAACCTGTGGTTTTCACCAATGACAGCCAGTGGTGACCAATTGTGTAAGCCAATGTTCTCTAAAGCAACAAAATCATGGAATTTATGAATATAGATAGATAGATAGAGAGAGATATGGATATCGAGATCGAGATAGAGATCGAGATCGAGATCGAGTGGTTGTTGCTGTGAGAAGGAATATAACAGCTACTTAGGCTGCACAACAGCACGGAGGGTTCAGTTCCACTGCCATCCATGGAACAGTCAATATACTGGAATTCCTTCAACTTATGTGGGCTGCCAAGTCCAACATCAAGGATACAGACAGCAGAGCCTGCCCTGGGGCAAGGCAACTGGCGTCTGCCCAGAGGCAGCAAACTGCAAGGTGGGTCATCAACCATCAGTAGCATGGGCACTTTGCGAATCAGGCCCGATGGAATATCTAACATGAGCACTGCAAGGTGCCAGAATTCACCAACCCCAAGCTCAAGCGATGTACAAGCCAGTAGTGTGGTGAAGCAGGTCTTTAAGGAGCATCAAGCTCTAGTGACATGATCCACACTTTGGCTTGACCAACAGGTAGTGTAGCTTACAGGTTGAAGCCGAGAAATAGCTAAAGCCGCAGCACGCACCAGCGTGCTCCAATCACTAGAGAGCAATTTGTAATGGCCACACAGTGCGTTGATTCTTGTGTTTTCCAGCAACTGTCATGTAAAGAAGGGAAGATAAATGTCTACTTGTTCACCTTGGCTGTCGGAGTAATGGGACAATGTGTGACTTGTCAGTTCTCTATCAAATTTTATCATGAATATAGAATCATCTTTATTATGAAAACAAATATTACTGAAAATAATCTCTGTGTAAGTAACTTCAAAATACACTGAGCAATCAATTGTGCAACATTGAATCACTTCCCACCCAAGGCCTCCAAGGCAACAGGGAAGAGAAGCCCCTCAGGGCGGTAAATCTTCTGGGGAGCAGATCACTTGTCTTTTCACCCCAGGAGCAGCAGGTGGGTAAGAAACGCCCACAGCATTCAGCTCAAGGCAAGTGCACGCTCCTGTTTCCACAGGAGATGGCAGCACAGTGCAGACAGTACTTTCCAACTCGGATTGCTGTTCTGTGGGTTTGTGCTGCTGACTTTTGGCCACACAGGAGAATGTACTGTGCCGGTGGTTGGAATAATTAACCCATGTAATTGGTTCCTCTGCCACCTAATGCCGCCTGGTTGGTTCAGATTCAAGGATTAGTCAGCAAGATTAAACGGTCTCTTCCATTGAGGCTCAAGGGAACATTTTACCTAGTGTGTTTTAATGAGCATGATCTTTAAGTAAGACAGTGGAGCAGGGGACCTCAGGCAGTGGCCTCATTGTCAAACGTTTCCTTCCAAATTTTAGCTTTAATGTGTGAGATAAGGATGAATAATGAATCATTTGCTGGTGAAATTGAAATCCGTCCTAGTTGTTGAGTAGGACACTTTGGTGCCTGGCCTTGTTAGAAACCCACAATGAGTTAGCTTACTTGGACTAAAGGAATAGCACTAAGATTTTTTACACTAAGAGACGGGTTTGGGTTAAGCCAGTACCACAAGTGACTGGGCTACAGATAGACTCATCACCAGCCTGCAGAGCAGCTGGTTCTTTTGAATTGGCCACCTAGCTGTCCATCACATACCAAGCAGGTGTACCTGGTCCCCTCCCCTGGCACAAGCATGATCATTCAAATGCATTGATTCTCCTTGATTTAGTTATCATTATTTATTAATGGCCAACTTTCACAGGCATATGAGTCCACTGAAATTACCATTTCCTGGGTCAGGGAAACCTAGTCCTCAGCGTGGCATCCTTGCTCTTCAACACTGCGAGCATTTGTTTGTTTTGTTACACAGACTTTATTGCATCGAAACATCACAGACGAGTCTCGAGGATTCATCTGGACTGTAGCTGGACCCCTCTTAGGTCTCACTTATCAGCCTGCTGAACTGTTCCTTTTTCAGTCACCAATGCTGATGGCAGCAGATGAACAATACTAAAAAAAAAAAAGGCATGGTGCATCTGTACGATGGATGGATAAATGAAGAGAGAACAAGTCCTGATACATTCAGAGATCCTTAGGAACCAGGGCCTCACAGATGTTGGAAGATTACAAGGCCTACCCTTACAGCTGATGAGAGAGAGAAAGAGAGAGAGAGAGAGAGAGAGAGAGAGAGAGAGAGAGAGAGAGAGAGAGAGAGAGAAATTGCTTTCCCTAGAGCTCAAAACTCACACTGCTATGGAGTCAGTTCTGACTCACAGTGACTCAGCAGGGCAGGGTGGATCTGCCCCTGTGCGTTTCCCTGACTGTAACCCACACAGTGGCTCTCAACCATCCTAATGCCATGACCCTTCAATACAGTTCCTCATGTTGTGGTGATCCCCAAACATAAAATTATTTTCAATGCTACTTCATCACTGTAATTTTGCTACTATTATGAATCATAATGTAAATATCTGATATGCAGGATGTATTTTCATGGTTACAAATTGAACATAATTAAAGCATACTGATTAATCACAAAATAATATAGAACTATATATTGTGAGATATTTATTTCTAATTACAAATACATGAAATTTTGTCTTAAAGCATGGTGTAACATGGGTAACAGTTTTCACACTGATAAATCATATGTGGTTATATCTGCATGTGAGTGGACCCGCCTGGAGATGGAGAGAGGAACAGTGTCTCGGTTCCTAAGACCATTGGGTCGTTCAGCCCTCACAGGGGTCTCAACCCACCGGTTGAGAACCACTTCTGTAACCGTTCCCAGGGATAGAAATCCCCACCTTTCTCCTTGGGGTTCTTTAGAGAAACAAAACCAGGACACTTATGATTATAGATAGATAGACAGATAGATACACCATGAAGGAATATAACAGCCAATTAGTCCACACAGCAGTACAGAGGACTCAGTTCAACTCACTTCTGTGGAACAGTTAATATATTCTAAGCCCTTCAACTTGCGCGGCTGTTGAGTCCAAGGTCAAGGAAGCAGACAGCTTAGCCTTCCATAGGGCAATGCATGCAGTCTGGACACAGGCAGCAAACAGCAGGGCAGGTCACAGCAGCAGGTCACAGCAAGATGACAGGATTCAATAGTCCCAAGCTCAAGTGATGTATACACCAGCAGCATGGCGAAGTAGGTCTCAAAGGAACCTCAAGCTCTAGCGACATAATTCACGGTTGGCAGTCCCACAGGTAGTGTAGCTCATGAGTTGACGGAGAGAACTAGCAGCCACATGCTGGTCCTATCACCAGAGAGCAAGAACGAGAGAGGCGGTGCTTGTCAAGTCATTTATCTGCTTGCCCTCCAATGAAACTGCGACCTTATCAATCGCACATGTTCCCATTGGCCAAGTTGTCACAATAAACCTACCTGTCACAGTCCACACCTTGCCAACCTGGCACCTGTACACAATTCTTAAGCCATATATATTTTCCAGACATTAATGAAATCACACTTATGTGTAATATCAAACATCTATTATTCATATAAATGAAAACACTGAATCTAAGTGTATATGGTACATTATACATGAACAAAGAAAATATATTTAATAAGTAGATATAAAAAGTATCAACTAACAATCACAAACCTCACTTTTGCAATTGATCACTGGTCATAACTGATAGGTAGAACTACCTTCTACTACTAAACATTCTGTATTACCTTTGCCCTCAGCAAGCACCTCAGCTGCTTGTGGTTTTTTTGCCTGATGGGGTGATGCAGACCTTCATTCCTGAGGGGTCTGGGTCATTATAAGTCCTGTCAGGATTGGGTTGCTGTAACTTACCATTTACTTTAATCACAGGTCATGGTAACACTAAGAGTCGGCCTATGGGATCTCCTGGATTCCAGACATATTCTTCTTTACCTCCAGTATGTAGCACCAGTCCAATTTCTCCTTGGTAATCAGGATCAATCACACCACTCAGTACAGTGACACCCTTTCTGATCTGTTAATCCAAAGGCACGAGGAGCCCAAAGTGGCCAGGGGGCATTTTCAGCTGCCAGTTCAGTGGAATCCGTGCTGTGTTTCCAGGTGGGAGAGTTCCTTCCTTCGGAACCAGGTCCTCCAGGCCTGAGGAACACAGGGTTGCTGGGACAGGAAGCAAAAATGCTGCAAGTGGATCACTAGGAGTAATAGTGAGTGGTGCCACTCCAGCTTCCACCCCTTGGTTCCTGGACCCATGAATCCTGGCTATTGGAGACACTGCACCATATATTGGCCACTGCCTTATTGCATATACAGCCTCCTGGAGAACATTGCCCCAACCCCGCACTTGTTGCCACATAGCGGGAGCCGTAATTGTGTCCTTAGGAGGTCATTCCATCATTCTATCAAGTCAGCTGCTTTAGGACGATGAGGAACATGATACGACCAGTGGAGTCCATGGGCATGGGCCCATTGCCCCACTTCTTGTGCTGTGTAGTGAGTTCCTTGATCTGCAGCAATGCTATGTGGGATGCCCTGCCGGTGGATGAGGCATTCTGTAAGTCCACGAATAGTAGTTTTGGTAGAAGCATCACATGCAGGGAAGGCAAATTCATTTCCAGAGTAGGTGTCTATTCCAGTAAGAACAACACGCTGTCCCCTCCATGATGGAAGTGGTCCTATGTAATCAACCTGCCACCAGGTTGCCAGTTGATCTCCCCAAGGACTGGTCCCATCTCTTGGACTCAATGTTGGCTTCTGCTGCTGGCAGATGGGGCACTCAGCAGTGGCAGTGGCCAAGTCAGCCTAGGTGAGTGGAAGTCCACGTTGCCGTGCCCATGCACAGCCTCCATCCCTGCCACCATGTCCACTTTGTTCAAGTGCCTATTTGGTGATGACAGGAGTGGCAGAGGAAAGAGGAGGACCAGTCTCCACAGTGCGTGTCATCTTATCCACTTGATTGTTAAAGTCCTCCTCTTCAGAGGTAATCCTTTGGTGAGCGCTCACATGAGATACAATTACCTTTATTTTCTTGACCCATTCAGAGAGGTCTATCCACATACCTCTTCCCCACACCTCTTTGTCACCAATTTTCCAATTATGTTCCTTCCAATTCCCTGACCATCCAGCCAAGCCATTAGCTACAGTCTTACATCTGGCCATTTCTCCTTCCAGGCAAATTGAATGGCCAGGTGCACTGTTGAAAGTTTTGCCCATTGGGAGGATTTCCCTTCACCACTGTCCTTTAGGGAGATCCCAGAAAGGGGCTGTAGTGCTGCTGCTGTCCACTTACGAGTGGCACCTGCATATCGTGCAGAGCCATCCGTAAACCAAGCATGACTTTTCTGTTCTTCACTTAAAGTATGTTAAGGAACTCCCCAGGAGGCCATAGGTGCAGACTGGGAGAAAGGAGGCAATGTGACAGAAGTGGAGACTGTGGGCATTTGGGCCACTTCTTCATGCAGCTTACTTGTCCCTTCAGGTCCTGCTTTGGCCCAATCTTGTATATACCACTTCCATTTAACAATGGAGTGTTGCTGTTCACGTCAAACTTGATGACTCTGTTGGTCAGATGATACCCAGTTCATGAAGGGCAGCTTAGACTTCATGGTGACTTGGTGGCCCATGACGAGGCCTTCAGTCTCCACTAAGGCCCAGTAACAGGCCAACAGCTGTTTTTCAGAAGGGGAGTAGTTCTCTGCAGAGGACGGCAGGAGTTTACTTCAAAATCCCAAGTGTATCCACTGTGATTCACCAATAGGGGTCTGCCAAAGACTCCACACTGCATCTTTATGCAGCTGGATCATATGGCCCAGTGGCAGAGCAGCTTGCACGGTAACCTGAACCTGTTGCAGAGCCTTTTCTTGTTCTGGGCCCCACTCAAAATTGGAGACCTTTCATGTCACTTGTTAAAAAGGTCAAAGTAGAACACTCAAATGAGGGATATGTTGCCTCCAAAATCCGAAGAGACCCATTAGTAATTGTGCCTCCTGTTTAGTTGGGGGGGGGGGCAGATGCAATAGCTTATTCTTCACTTTAGTAGCAATATCTCGATATGCCCCACTCCACTGGACCACTAGAGATCTTACTGAGTTGGAGAGTACCTGAATCTTTGTTGGATTAATTTTCCAACCTCTTCCACGCAGATGTACCAATGAATCTAGAGTCTTTGATACATCCTCCTTAGTGGTTCCAATCAGCATGTCATCAATATAATGGACCAGTGTGACATTTTCTGGAATAGACAGGTGATCAAGGTTCCTTCAGGCTAAATTATGGCACAGGGCAGAAGAGTTGATGTACCCCTGGGGGAGAGTTGTGAAAGGGTATTGTTGGCCCATGCCAGCTGAAGACAAACTAGCTCTTGTGGTCCTTGGAGACTGGTATTGAGAAGAAGGCATTAGCCAGATCAATAGCTGCATACCAAGTACCAGGAGAAGTATTAATTTGCTTAAGTAATGAAATCACATCTGGAATGGCAGCAGCAGCAGTTGGGGTCACCACCTGGTTAAGTTTACGATAATCCACTGCCATTCTCCAGGATCCATCTGTCTTCTTTACAGGCCAAATAGGTGCATTAAACAAGGATGTGGTAGGAATCGCAACTCCTGCATCTTTCATGTCTTTGATGGTGGTACTGATCTCTGCAATCCCTCCAGGATTGTGGTATTGCTTTTGGTTTACCGTTTTCCTAGACACTGTCAGTTCCAATGGTGTCCACTTGGCCTTTCCTACCATGATAGCTCTTATTCCACATTTCAGGGATCCAGTATGGGGGTTCTTCCAGTTACTAAGTATGTGTACCGCAAAGATGCATTCTGGAACTAAGGAAATAACCACGGGATGGGTCCAGGGGCACACTGGACTCACGGTGAGGCATACGTGAGCTAAAACTGGATCGATAACGTGACCTCCAAATGCTCCCACCCTGACTGGTGGGCCTTCGAAGCACTTTGGGTCTCCTGGAACTAGGGTCAGTTCCGAGCCAGTATCCAGTAATCCCGGAAAAGTTTGATGATTTCCTTTCCCCCATTGAACACTCTTGTGAAAGGCCGCAGGTCCCTTTGGGGAAGGCTAGAAGAAAGACTAACAGTATAAACCTTCAGTGACATAGCAGGGTCCTTCTTCAAAGGGATGCATCCTCCCCCTCATTCAAGGGGTTGTGAATCTGGAAACTGGCTCAGGTCTGGGAATTGATTGAGTGGTTGTGACTCTCTATTGTGTTGGTCACCTGATCTAATGTTCTTCTGCCTGTATAGATCATGTAAATATGTAGTAGGTTTCATGTATTTCACTCCTAAGAACACTGTGGTTAAGTAGCCAATGCCATAAGTCCACATGAGACAGGTTGTTTTGATTACTACGGAAACCTTGCTGTCCATTATGTTAACCACGTCCACCCTGTCTTGTTGTTTCAGTTCTGTCTCTACCACCACAGGGCCCAATTGACTCCATTGTAGGCAAATGTCAGAGTTCACTTAGGAAAGTTCCCACAGGTAGTGTAGCTCACAAGCTGAGCCAGAGAACTAGCAGCAGCAAGCTGGTCTGATCACGATAGAGCAAGACAGAAACAGAGGTGGTGCTTAATGAGCCATTTATCTCTTTGCCCTCCAATCGAACTGCGACCTTATTAATCCCACATGTTGCTATTGGCCATGTTGGCACAATAACCCTACGTATCACACCCCTGCACAGAGGCTGGGGGTTTCAAATGGTGACCTTACAGTTCACAGCTCAACACATAATCACAAAGGACACAATCAGGCCTCCTTGGACATCCTGCCCTGGACCTGGACGACTACCTCCTAAGCTGTGAGACAGACACGTTGTGTGGTTTGCCATCCACTGTGGTGTTTCTGTTGGGGCAGCACGACACGACTAGGACAGAGAGGGTGAAGGAGGGGACGGCTAGGAGCAAGGCGAGGGGCTGGAGTCTGTCCAGAGGCATCTAAGAAGGCAGGCCTGGCACTCTCCTGCTGACACACAGGGCACTGCTGCAAATCACACTCACAGGCAACTCACCCCCCTTGAATCCTGATCCAGAGAGACTCTCCAAGCTGGCATGAACCTGATGACTCTCAGTGGGTTGAGCGCAACAGGTCTTATCTAGAGCAGGAAGCAAAGCCCAATAAGAAGTTTTGGGGTCTCACTCACCAGAGCTGAGGTCTCCCATGGGGCTGCTCTGGGGTGGGGCACCCACAGACCTCTCTGTCTACTGAGCACTGACCACTGTGAGCTCTCAGGACACCAGCACACCTTGGGCCTGGCTCTCCCACCTGGCCCTTCCCCTAGGCTTCTGTCTGCCCAGCATCTCACGAATACGCTCAGTGAGGTTTTTCAGGTGCTGAAGTTGGACATGTTTGCCAACAGGAGCAACGTGATGGAAAACAAGGCCAACTACATGCTCCTGTCAGATCGAATATGAGCCGGAAGGTCCCTCGCAGACACCACATGAAAGCATGAGGCAGTGGAAACCATGCATGAGGGGCTTTTGTATGGCGCGGAAGGAAAAACTCCCTTAGAATTATATTTCCTAAGAAGTCGCCTCACACTTTTCCATCATTTCTAACTTACAAAGAAGGTTGCTGATTCCTCCAATAACCAACGTGTTTCTTCACTGATATTTCCCAAATGCAAAGAATATCTGTTACCACAATGCAATGGCCTAAATCATGACATGAACATGTGCAATCCTAGTATCCTTGGGCCTCGATTGCATGCCATCCATTGTCCAATCCCCATCTTCCCTCCTCTAGGAGTTGATGCCAGCTCATTAGTTGGCGTCCTCTGGCTGTCTTCGTATTTCCTCTCAGAAGGGCTGCTCACCGTGAGTCTCTGAAGAGAACTTGAGTCTGGTGTTTGAAAAGAATTCCTCAGTTTGGGTTTGAGTGATATTCCCTGATTAAATGCGGGCTGTACATTTTGGGAAAGATCATTAGGAAGAACTGATACTCTTCCCAACACAGCCCTCCAGGAGACACTGGATGCTGGTGAGTTACACCTGGTGGTAAGGATCGCTGGTTGTGCAGTGGGTTAAGCATCAGCCTGAGCCAAGAGGCCTGGGGTTCAAACCCACCAGTTTCTCTGTGGGGGGATGGGAGGTGGAGGACGGGAAGGAATCTGCTTCCATAAAGATGCAGAATTTCATAACCCTAGGGTCCCTGTGAGTTGGCATGGACTCAGCGGCAGGGTGTCTGGTTATCAGCGACCTGGAGGACGAGGGAGCATGCTTCATGCTAGGTTGGATCACACAGTGCTCTAGAGCTCGTGGGTGTGTTCTGATAACTGGATGGGTTTCTGGAGGCGGGTTTACCAGGAAGCCTATAAAACTTGAAGAGGAGCCCTCTAAATGAGGCATCAGCCAAGTTCACATGAAGAAGCCCACCAGCCTGTGTGATCCAGGATTGTAAGTAATAAAGCAAAATCCTGATGGGGGAACAGTATTAGAGCTTGAATTGTGAACACCAGGTTTGCAGAAAGCCATGGGTGAGGGCGGAAGCCCCTAATCCATTTGCAGCGTCAACATATGACGGGGTCTCTGACCACATTCCAGGCTGTGACTAGCCGTACTGCTGGACAGCGCACAGTGCCCAGTGGATTGTGGCAGATGCACTTAGTTCAAATGCAGCACCTGATCATGCGATCTCCCGTGTGACTCATTTAAAGTTGTTTCCGTTTTAAATATTTCCTAATTCTTTTTGATAGAATTTGTCTGTGTTTTATTTGTTCATTGTTGTTGAGTACTTTTATGGTTTGCTTTTTGGGGGGATATGTTTTCCTTTATAGGGGATCTGGGGCAGATGAAGCTATGGAGACAGGAACAGGATTAGTTTCCTACAGGCATGGTGGCAGGAGAGGTCAGGGGAAATGGACGGTCAATAACAGTGAGCACAGACACAGAAAATGTTTTAAATTTGATTGTAGTGATGATTGCTCTACTCTTTTTTCTTTTAAGTTAAAATTTTATTATATACAATCATGGCAATATGAGAATAAGGATTTCTAAGGCTTGTACATTAACTCTAGTGGACAGGATTCCAGATGAGTCCGAAAACAATATAGACCCACCCAGGACCAAGCAAGGTGCAGTCCAGTTGTTCCTGACAAAGATTGCTGATTTGCTACATTAGAACTGACTTTGTCATTATTTCTGTAGAAATATTGACTTACCAGATGTAGTTTCCAGTGCTTGTCTATACCTGAGAAATTTATAAAATTTAATAAAAATTTTGTTTTTATTGAGCCAAGATAGGACATGCAATATCCTCAAAGGGACAGGCAGGCAGCCAATTTTTAGAGCCCCTAAACAATTTTGCATGCTTCCAATTGTATTCCTTTGACATTTGGTGGTACTGTTAGGTAGTTTAGCCTAGGTAATTGGGAAGTCCATTTACGCATGCCCAGGAGAGCCAGCAAAGGACAAAGATGGATTTTCCCGCCGGTGGGTACAGATGGGCGTTACACCTGGAGCAGCCCACCTGGGCTAGGTGACTGCAATTCAGCCAATGGGATCAACCTGGGGTCATTCACCACGCCTCCCCGGGAACCCTTGAAAAGGCAGGGACTGAGAGGGATAGGGGTCTTGGCTTGCTCGTGCGGTCTGGTCGTCTTCGTGTGAGGAGAGAGATCCTTGCGTGACCCTGAGCAGCCTCTGCCAGGCCGCATGGTCAAAGGAATCCTATGGGTGCCACGTAAAACCTGAAGCTTCTTTTAACTCGCATTAAATTCACTTGGATCACGAGCCCGGCTTCGGCGTGAAATCTTTCTCTTTCGGAGCCAAGGACCGAGGCTGAAATCTAGCCCGGAGAGAGAGACCTTACAGTACTATAAATATTTAGGATAAAAACACAAAGAGAGAAAAATGCGAAACACCATGGGGAATTCCACCAGTCAAGCGCAGACACCCTTCTGCTGTAGGCTGTGAAACGTTGCAGGAGGATTTCTGATGGATGTGCAGGGAAATTGTCTAAGAGGAAGCTAGGGAGGTGTACACGGAAGCGCAGAGGAGCAGGAGGGTGGGAAGAGAACAGAAGGAGTTTTGGAGAATAGAAAGATGGTCCCCCCCCTTGTTGGGCCAGATGGGGACGCTAATATTCATGCTAGATTTCAAACGTGTGGGACTTTGTTTTTTGAGGGATTAAAAGGAAGCCTCTACCAGTAATAGTAAATAAAAGATATGGAGGGTTTCTTTTCAGGTAAAAAAGAAAAATCCTGGATTGAGAAAGTGATGGTTGTTGTGTGGATATTTTCAAACCGAGTTGTTCCTCATCCCAGAGTTGACAATCACAATCACTTTGCTGTGGCAACCTGTTGAAGAACCTCCCGGCCACCCTCTCAAAGTGCATCGCCAGCGCTCTGCTGGAGCTTTCAGCCTCAGAAGAGAAAAGCCAGAGGAGTATTCATGAGGCACTTGTTGGCAAAAGTCTAAGGTCTCATCCTTCCGTGTGGACCACATCACAGTGTCGAGAAAGCCCACAGAGCAACAGCTCAACAGTCGGCACCATCGTGATAAATACAGAAAAGTTGGAAGCTGTCAAGGATGTCAAGGATGGCACAGGCCCTCCTGCGAGGATAGAGCAGGGCTGAGAATCTGTCCTTCTGTTGTGCTTAGGGTCGTTCTGGATTGGAACCAACTCAGATACCCCTCACAGCAGCAACCCCCACCACATGGCTAGTGTGAACACAAAGCATTCATGGGACATAAAATGTGGACCAAAGGACAAAGCATGTAATAAACCTGTTTTTTCCTTAAAGACCTACCATGGACTACAATGGCAGACAAGTCATAGAAGTTTATTCCTTTAAGGTAATATATCAAAATGTTGGGGTGCATAGGGGAAGAACCAAATAATAAAAGAAAGAACGACACCGTAGAGTTTCAATGCAGTGACAATACAGTATTAGGTGCATTACAAAGCAGTGTAATAATCTATTTTAACATTAATTTCTTTCCCATTCAGACAGTTAGACCTCGTAGAACGAAAGCTATTCTAAAGGCAATGGGAATTAAACAAATTAAACACTGTGTGAGTCTGGGTGGACTAAAGAAACAAGTTCTTAGACACTCATATGTCCATACAAAAGATTTTTTTTATATACAAGAGCAATTGTATATTAAGCAAACATCACAGCCCAGTCCAGATCAAGTCCATAAACCAAATATTAGCCCACATGTCTGCTACTAGTCCATAAATTCCCCTTTAGACTCACACTGCCATGCAATGATGGCGAATTCAGGAAAATGACAGGCCATTGGTTGGAAAGTCGTGTGGAACCAGTGGCAGTGGAAGCATCTCAGCTCAGACTGGGGTCTCCTTGTGGCTTCTCCAGCTCTAAGGCTCTGGCTGTCATCAGCCTGTGTCCATGTGGCTTGACAACAAGTGTACAAAGCATCTGGCCTCCAGTGAGCTTTTTATCTCCTTAGTGCCTCCAAATGAGGTCATCAAGCTGCAGGCTGATTGAGAGGCTAGACTCCACCCTTTCTTCACGTTAACAGTAGATTACATCACTGCCACAGTTAGTAATTCTGTTGTTTATATGAGTCATGAATCCAAATGAAGTTTAAAATATTATAATAGTCCGAAGATGGTAATACAGGCCCTTTAGATGGCTACAGTCATGAGAAGAATTGTGAAGGTGATAAAAGGTATCTACGGACTGAGTTGCTGGAGGAATTTTATAAAGGGCTTGTGCTATGTGGCAAATGTCCTGTGGGACAGACAATACAACTGAAAAGCAATCCTTCAATGAAAATATAAGCCACTTAACAACATTAGGTAAGGATTTGAAAATCTGTATGAAGTTAGTTAACTGAGTGTACCAGGGCAGCCTTACAGAAGCTTGAGCTTTGAATATGTGAAGGCTCATACGTTACCAGTTTATACACTTCAGCAGATAAGGTTGAGTACCTTCAAAATCGATAAGCATTAAGCAGAGAGTCATTATGTCGGTGTTGTATCCTCTCATCTTACTTATTCAATCTGTATGCTGGATTGATTCAGAGAAGCCAGATTATATGAAGAAGAATGTGGCATCAGGCTTGGAGGAAGGTTTATCAACAACCTGAAATATGCAAATAACACAGCTTTGCTTGCTGAAAGTGAGAGGACTTGAGGCACTTGCTGATGAAGATCAAGGATTGCAGCCTTCAGTGTGGATGACAACTCAATGTAAACAAAATCAATGCTCATGGAAGCAGCAGTCAAGAGATGAAACCGTTTTTCTCATCAATTTGGTGTTCTCTGGGAGCGTTACCATGAATCTGCTCCTGGAGAAAAAACAATATGCTCTGCTCCCCCAGACGAATGACAGCCCTTAGGACATGCTATTACCATGCATGCTATGAGTTGGCATTGACTCACTGTTTTTTTAATGATTTTATTTTATTATTTCAATTTATATTATTATTATAAGATTAGCATACATAAAGCACAAGCCACACATTGCCACTTTACTCAAACTATCTAGGTTATCCAGAATTTATGGTCACTTCTTTAGATGACAGCTGAAGGAAAGAGCAGGAATGGACACAAGGAAAAAAACTATGTCCCCATTTTGAATTGTTTCCTAAACATACTTTTTAACCAAATGTGTATTGAGTATTGTTTTCCCTGTATGTCTAACTAGTTCTTTATCTTATAAGTTTTAAGGCTGTGTAGTGTTTTATCCTGTGGATACATTAGAATGTGTTTAACAGCGAGAAGGAGGTCATTTAGGCTCTTTTACCATCTATGAGTGACAAAAGTTTAAGGGGCGCTTCTTCATGGAGAACCACAGCCCCAAAGAAATAAGCAAGGGTTATGAACACTTAAGTGACTTCTCTAGAAAAATAACCTCTTGTAATGAAGGGCATGAGGGAGGAGCCAATGGTCACTATTCAATAAATTTGAATGTGATAAAACATTACTAGAAAGATAGATTGTTGTTTCAGAAATTATGGTCTTACTAAATAAAGCTATGACTGACATGAACAGTACTTGGCTCTGGGAACATCATGATAGATAGTTTTATGTAAACTTGGAGATATATAAAAGTGTAGGGGTATGTGATATTCATAAATTATAATCTTGCTTGCAGAATGGGAGTTTAAAGCTCTTGCTAATGAAAATCAAGTATTACAGCCTTCCATGTATATCACAATTCAATGTAAAACATTTTTTCAAAACAACCTTACAGCTGAAGCAATAAGACGCATCATGATAAACAGAGAAAAGATTGATGCTGTCCAGGATTTCATCCTTGGATTCACAATCAATGCTCCTAGAAGCAGCAGTCAAGAGATCAAATGAAACATGGCATTGGGTCAGTCTGCTGCACGAGACTGCTTGACAGTGTTGAAGAGCAAGGATGTTACCTTGAGAACTAAGATGGCGCTGATCGAAGCCAGGGTACTTCAATTGCCTCAGATGCATGTGAAAGTTGGACATGACCGCAGGCAGACTGAAGAGGAATCGTTGCATGTGAATCATGGTGCTGATGCAGAATATGGAAAGCAGTACGGGGTGCCCAAAGAGCCAACAAACGTGTCTTGAAAGAAGTACATCCAGAAGACTCTTTAGAAGCAGGATGGGGAGACTTCATCCCATGGACTGTGGACATGTGATCAGGAGAGATCAGTCCCTGAAAAGGGATACCATGCTGGTAGAGTAGAAGAGCAGACAACAAAAACAAAACCCTTGACAAGATAGATAGACCCAGCCACTGAAACACTGGGTTTGGACATGACAGCAATTGTGAGGACCGAGCAGGACCTGGCAGTGTTCAGTTCTGTTGTGCATCGGCTCGCTACAAGTTCGAGCCAACTCACTGGCACCTAACAACAGCATTACCCTGGGATGTGAACCAGCTTGCCCTTAAGCAGATGGCATTAGAAAGTGGAATGTGGATTGTCTTCACCCCTCTAACCAGCCCAGGGAGGGGTGGTCCCCTTTAGGGGCTTGCTTTGGTGTATCCCTGATGAAGACTACCCTCCTGGGGTCACATAGTCATGAGTCTTGCTCTGTTTGCCCCCAGAACCAATTTTGTAAGTTATTTTGGCCCATGTGAGTCTCTGAATCTCAGAAATGTTTGGACGCCATTATGACTCCATGCTAATGGTCTCCTTTGCCCAGATGATCTTGTCTTGTCTTTATTCCCGATACTAAACAAGTCCATGACATGATGTCATGATTCCATTACTTCAGTCCCTGTCTTGGTGTAACCTTATTTTCCTTAAGCCTAGTATCATCAAAGCCAATGTTTTCAACTATAGACTTCACATCAGTACCCTTGTCTTGTGGTACAATGGAGACTGCAAACCTCAGATATAATTATTAAATCTTGAACAGAACAAAGAGAAGACAAAACATCATTTGGGTGAAGGAGACCATGTAGATAAACCCATTTCAGGAAATCAAGGCAATAGAGCGAAAACACTTCGGGGGTGGGGTGGGGTGGGCGGGGCGGGGCGGGGATGAAGGTATATTTGTTCTTTCCCTGAATATTGAGTGCTGATGTTTTGCTAAGGAGCCTTGGTGGCATAGTGGTTACACGTTGGGCTGCCATCCCCAGTGCAGCAGTTCTAAACCACCAGTCATTCTGTGGGAAAAAGACAGGCTTTCCACTCCCATAAACAGTTACAGTCTTGGAAATTCATGGGAGCAGTTTGCTCCTGTCCTGTAGGGTCGCTATGAGTTGGTAAGGACTGGATGGCCGCAAGAGAGAACCTACCCCGGTAAAGAGTTAGGTCATCATTGGAATTTAACAATACCACCGTCAAGGAGCCCTACTCCCTCACTATCGGGGATGCAAATTTAACTTATGGAAAATTGTAGGAAACATTAAACAATGCAGGCATTGTCTGAGGGTCTCCTCTCTTACTTAAATATCATGATCATGAAACTACACCAGCTAAAAATTTTCCCCTGGACCTGAGAAGGAAAGACCTATTTAAGTTTGCTGACTAATCCCTGAGTCTAAACCAACTAGATGGCAGCTGAACAAATTAAATGATTAACTATTCCAATAACCACCATGATGCATTCTCCTATGTGTCCACAAGACGGCAGCACAAGCACGAAGAACAGCAAACCTGTACGGAAAGTCCTGTGTCTGCGCTGTGCTGCCATCTCGTGTGAAAACAGGAGATTGCACTTGCCTTGAGCTGGATGCTGCAATTTTCTGTCCAAGGAACTCTGGTGCCTCAATGGTTAAGTGGGCGGTTGTTACCCACCAACAGCACCTGATCTACATCTGCAGACCGGTGATCTGCATCCCCAGAAACATTGCTGCCCTAAGGACGGTTCTTCCATGTTACCTTGGGTGCTATGAACTGGAATGGACTCCATGTCACACAAAACAATGGATTGCTCGGTTTACTTTGAAGTGAAGAAATTGTTTTGAATATCTGTTTTATGAGATATATGATTCTAAAATGGTGTTGAGAAGAAACCACCAGGTCCATATTGTCACATTGCTTAGCCAAGGTTATCCAATAGGTATTTATTGTCACTTCGTTTCCTGACAGCTGATGAAAAAAGCAGGAAGTGACAAAAGAAAAAATGATGTCCCTATTATGATTGTTTCCCCACCTTACCTTTTAAAACCGATAGCTATTGAGCATTTTCCACTGCATCTTTAGATCTTCCTAGAAATTTTGAGTTTTAAAGATTGCCTGCATGCATTATAACTTGTTTATAACCAATGGGCCACTTTGGCTGTTTCACCTCTTTTAAAAATATATGTTTAAAGAGAACTTCATAATAGATAAAAAAAATAAAAAAACACCCCCAAAGAAATAAGCAAGGGCTATTAACACTATAAGCATCCGTGGTGGTATTTTGGTTACGAATTGGGCTCTGGTCAGTAGTTCAAAACCACCAGCTTCTCTGAGGGAAAACAACAGCACTTTCTACTCCTGCAAGGAGTTACAGTCTCGGAAACCCACGGGAGTCTGTCCTGTCCTACAGGGTCCCTATGAGTCAACTTCGGCTCGATGGCAGTGGATTTTGCTTTTTTAAAAAATTAACCCTGTGACAAATAAATGTTAGTAATGAGGTGCATAAAGGAAGAGAAAATGGATACCAACCAATAAAAAGGGAACACGATAAAAGTATTACAAAAATACACAATGCTTACGAATGTATAGTCTTACTAAACAAAACGATGAGCAGTATTAACGGTGTATTCCAACTTTAGGTTTTGTTGCTCCTCGGTTCCCCGGCCACACGTCAACTTCCCCCTTGTGTCCTCAGTGGATGCTTTCATCAGTGTGCCCATGCTCTGCTGCTCTGTGAGGTGCTCTCTGCTACAGGGGACACCGGGCTCCTCCTCAAGGCCTCGTTCCTGAGACTCTGGTTTCTGTGCAATGGGGACTGTGCGTGGGGTCACACCCAATCCGACTGCCATTCTTTTGTGCCAAGAAACAGCTCTGAGAAACAGTGTTTGTTCAAATTGGCGGCAACAGGCACGTGCCGTCCGTGCCAGAGGAAAGTGGTAACGTTCTGGGGTAGCCATTCCTGACTCAGGCGCCGCACGTGTCTAAGATTTAATATATTGTTATTCCCTGGTGAGCCCATAACTGTTACCTGAAAAGATTCATCATACTTCCTATGACCTGATTGAAATTGTCTTCTGTATTAGCTTTTTGGTCTTAAGTTTTGTTCCATCCTTTGCAATCTGGCTCCAGATTGAATAGTCCAGGAACCAAAGACCTGGATGCCTGCGGTTGGGCTTTCAGAGATGGCAGCAGCAGCAGCAGCTCAGTTTGCAATCTTATTTGCATTTCCAAATCGGATTTAGTCGCTGTTCCTCCAAAGAGATGTGCCTGGGGAAGAGAAGTGGTTCTCAGGCCGCCCCTGAGTGGGCCACACTGCACCACGGACAGCCTGTGCCCCAGATTAATCCATTAAATTCCCTCCCATACGGAAAGGTTGAGTTTGTACAAGGAAAGCTATTGCAAAAGCAACGAATTTCAACCAAAAAAGACCAATCTTAATGTTTCCATAGGAATTGTGAATTCAAACTTAATTTAACTGCTGAAAATGACAGGCCTGCTAGTTAAAGCCTCTGAACAAGTGGAAGCCTCGTAAAGCTCTAGGATCCATACAATGCAAAGGGGGTGCTGGTTCATATGGTGTTTCTGTTCCCAACGGTTTGCGGAAGTGCTTTCCTGCTTTCCATAGTGTTTCCACCATTGTACAGACCCATCAGCAATTTTTCCCTTCATTGTCACCAGTGAACAAAGACAAATAAGGGAGCTGCTAAGGTCAATAATGATAAGCAAATGTAGTAGGCAGCATTAACCTCCATTTACTTGGGAAATACTATCTTACAATATATATTAACTTGGAGTTTTGTGGAATGAACCAATCAGAATCAATATAGTAACTACCACATCGCATAAAGAAAGCAATAAATAGATTTAATCCAAGCGTTCCAGTAAAAAGCTGGTTAGTGGATTTGTGGCTTGGGTTACATAGTGATCTTGTTTTTGTGTTGCCATCTGTTTCTCATCTTTCCAATTCTTGTTTCCCCTCACAATCAAGCATTTATTACCATATATTCTCTAGTATAGGCCAACCTGATTATCAGCCAAGGCACCTAATTTTACCACAAAACCTGCATAAAAATGTGCTGAAACAAATGACTTATACATGAGTATATATATACAGTATATATGCTTACACTGTTTAACAGGGGAAGCAATTGCAGTGGTATTTCAGAAGCTATACCATCTTTCAATGCAATATCTGCTTATAGATTCTAAATAGTATTTTAAAATATACAATCTCTCCAAAAGAAAATAGTCAACTCAAGATAACTTTTATAAAAAAAAATCACTTTATTGGGAACTCTTACAGCTCTTATCACAATCCATACATCCATTCCATCAAGCACATTTGTACACATGTTATCATCATAATTTTCAAAACATTTCCTTTCTGCTAGAATCCTTGGTATCAGCTCCTCATTTTCCCCACTTCCTCCCCACCCACCTCCCTCATGAACCCTTGATAATTTATAAATTATTATTATTTTGTCATGTCTTATACTGTCAGACGGATCCCTTCACCCGTTCCTTGTTGTCCGACCCCCAGGGAGGGGGTTATATGTAGATCTTTGAGATCAGTTCCCCCTTTCTACCCCAACCTCCCTACACCCTCCCGGTATCTCCACTCTCACCACTGGTCCTGAAGGGATCATCTGTCCTGGATTCCCTGTGTTTCTGGTTCCTATCTTTACCAGTGTACACCCTCTGGTCTAGTTGGATTTGTAAGGTAGAATTGGGATCATGATAGTGGGCGGTTGGGGTGGGGGGGAAGCATTTAAGAACTAGAGGAAGGTTGTATGTTTCATTGTTGCTACACTGCATGATGGCTGGCTCGACTCTTCTGGAAGGGGATGTCCAGCCAACTTTCACTGTTACTGTATATTGCCTTTTCCTTCACCCAAGTGAACACTCATCGATCCTCTAGCCTCCCTCCCATCTGCTCCAATCCCATGCAACCATCAATGAATGTTTCCTTAAACGGGAAACCCTTTCTTCACTTTTTTATAATACTAGTTTCATAGAACACGTGTCCTTTTGTGATTCACCAATTTCACTCAATAGAATGTCCTCCATGTCCATCCATGTTATGGAATGTTTGGAAGGTTAATTATTGTTTTCTCAACATTGCATAGCAAACCACAGTGTGCATGTCCTACTGTTTATTTATCCACTCTTCCACTGATAGGTATCTCCCTTGTTTCCATCATTTTGCTATTGTGAATATTGCTTTGATGGACACCTATCGATTGGTGTTGGGTATCTTATCGTTCAAATTGCTTGGTCCTATGGTATGCTGCATTGGAATGATGGCACTGGCAAAGAACACTGAAAGTCCATGGACTGCCAAAGGCACCGCCTGGTCCTGCTCGGTCCTAGGAGGAGGCCTTGCCAGCAAGGCAGCCACCAAAGCAGCAGCAGCAGTTCCAGCAGCCAGCCCAGCCTCCAGCCGCCCCCCCACCCCACCCCGCCTCCACCCCCACCAGACAATTGGGCTCCAGCCTCCTCCCACCCCTTCCGCTTGACCTGCATGCAGTATACTTTCTTAATTAAAAATAAATTCCCAGTCCCTATCTACTGTCTGGGAGTGGGGGGGTGGGGTCCGTTTGGCCTGACAGGACACCAAGCACATCACCCATGCCTGTCCAGGCCTATTATTTCCCCCGTGGGCAGCTGAGGGATGGAGAGATACCGATCTGCCCAGGTCACATTGGCCAGGCGATGTGCACCTGAACACTGGACGGTAAGCTTGGCAGGAGCAGAGATGTTTGCTCTCTGATGTGTCCCAGGGTCTGAAACAATATGTCCATATAATAGGCACTCGGTAAATACGCATTGAATTCCAGGGGGTGGGTGGGGGTGGGGGAGATTTCCCCTTGGGAATTCCACAGTTATCACCATAAACTTGTGAACTGGCCTCTCTGCCTGGAGTTGAATGGACTCAGCAGATCCCTTAGGAAGATACTGCTTTGACTGTAATTTTTTTTGAAGGCTCTCTGAGGTAGTTAGTTTATTGTGTCAACCTGACCGATAAACACAAGTGGAGTTAATTCAAAGGCGGAGAGATAAATGGCTCTGTGAGTTCCCTTTACGAGTTCACGGGTCTCTTGCTTTGTGACGGTCGGACCAGGGTGCAGCTGCCTTAGCCAGTTCCTGCTTCTGCTGGCAAGACTCACTTCCTGCAAGACATCCCCAAAGAGAAGCTGCATGGACCTACCCCGATGCACCCCTGGGCGCTGGAGCACCCGTGTGGAGCCCACTGCCACTGCTGAGATGCTTACACATTCACTGACTTGGCTTTCCTCCTGCAGTCGGAATCTTAGTGTGTGTTTTGTGAGATGGAGGAGGACTTTGTGGATTGGTGTCAGACATATGGATTAAGGTTGGACTTGTGGGTTTGGGCAGCACTGGGTTGGGATGTTTTCTTGATGTACACTTACCCTTTATATAAAACTCTCTTATACATGACTTTCTGTGGATTTGTTGCTCTAAAGTACCCAGACTAACACACTCTCTAACGAGATTAAAATAAATGCATTACTTAGAGAATTCTGTGCTGCCACCCACACATTTTGTTTGGAATGAGCATGTGCTTGGATGAGCTCGGGTAATCTTGAAGGAAGGGAAAATGGCAGATCAGTTTGGGAAACCAATGCAGCTGGTGCTCCCATAGGTCAGCAGACAGGGACCGGGTGACCCAGCATCTTTAGAGGTTGACGAAAAGGTTATACAACTAGCTAGTGGTGATGGATGCCCAACCTGGTGAGAGTAGCACAAGCACTGAATGGTGTACTGTAAAATGGGGTAATTTGATGGTCTATATATGGCATGATAGCCCGATGTAAAGAGTGGAGAAACATTAATGATATTTGAGATGGTTAGAGGTCTGAACACTAATTGAGCATGTGAAAGAAATCAGTTAGTTTGTTCTAAGTAGTGTGATTGTTTTGTAAAGTCATCCTGAGTGTTTGGATATTGAACTCCTTACACATGAAATGATAATGGCTCCTGAAATTTGCTTCCACATAATGAGTGCCTGTCCAAGGCTGGTTTCTCGCAGTGACTGTTACAAGCAGCACAGCGGTTCACGATGTTTCTGATTGGTTTATTTACATCACCGACAGGACTGTTGCAGAGGCTTCTCTAGCTCCCAGCCATCTAGATCTGCGGTTCTCAACCTGTGGGTCGAGATCCCCTTGTGAGTTTAACGACCCTTTCACAGGGGTCAACCGATTCATCTCAGTAGCAAAATTGACAGTGATGAAGTAGCAACGAAAATCATGTGGGGCGTCACCACCACATGAGGTAGGCATTAGGAAGGTTGGGAACCACTGCATTCTTTGGAAAAGCAGAGCAATAGAACTAAAACACTTCTGGCACAATTGAAAGGTTATGTTCATTCCTAAAGAAAGAGTGCTGATGCTATCCTGAGTGCTGATCTTCCTGTGGGAGAGGATGATTTGTAATTGGAATTTTTAGAAGGGAAAAGTACGTACACAGAGTAATGGCTAAAATGGTTTTCTAAAATCAGGTGTCATTGTATAGAAGATTTTATGTGCATTCATAGTTTTAATTGGAGAAAAACTATTCCACGTGGTTAATGTTATTTGGTTACCCAAATGTCCAGTGGTTCTATTCACATGTACCTGTGCATGAGCACGAACTCACTGTGCCTTTTCTTGGAGGTTGGGATTCATTGTTTGTTCATTGTCTTCCTCACACATGTTTGACAATATGAATTTACCTTGAACTCTGAGCTCAGTTTGCTGCAAAGAGTGAGAAATCCCAAAAGTGTATTCAAACATATCATGTACCCGGCTAGACGCTCATCACAAAGAAGGACAGTAGAAAAGATGTTTTGCCTAAACAGAATTGTATGGCTTATAAAATTGCATTGGTTAAGAGTGAATATCAAGGGAACAAATGTGTCATTTCCATATCAGTCAACTGCCATTTCTGTTTTACTATTACAATGTGCTACACCAGCATTTGCAATTTAGCAGTATAAGCAAAGAAGAAATGAAAACTATTCATATTATTACCAGTGAGCAGTTATGAAAAACATGAAAGCCAACTCCATATTCTTTCAAACCTATAACTGTAAAGATAAACCTTTTAAGAGACAGAACATGAACCGATCTGTGCTCTCCCATGGTTATTGCAACACAGTTTACAGTAGCAAGAAGCTGGAAACAGCTTAAGTTCCCATCAATAACAGAGTAGATAAAGGAACTGGTACATACACACAATAGAATACTAAAAATCCCTAAAACACAGCAAGGAAACCAGTAAAGACCTTATGACGAAGATGCACCTGGAAACCATTATACTGAGTGAAGGACAAATAGTGTATGAGTCCATTCGTATTAGATAAACACCAAGATAAAGTCAGGTTTCTGCTCTCAGGTCATGTAATCTTCTAATCCAGTCTCCCAAGCAACAAGATAGTGATCCTACCTAGTGCCCATGAACCAGACCCTTTATTTGTGCACCGTTAACCCCACTTTGACGGAGGAAGGTTCCCCTCAGCTGGGGCCAGTTTCTCAAGCTGGGGGTGAGGGGGTAGGAGAAGACCAATCTGTGGCTGCCAGATAACACGATTCCAAGGTCACCCCCAAATCAACAGACACTCCTACAAGAGTGATAAGTGAATCTGACTGGAAATTCAAGTCAAGAGATGGGGAGAGGGAGTCAGCATATCTGGTTCCAAGAAGATGATTATCTTTCTGTTGCTTGGTAAACTGGATGGGGCAACCTGCCATTGTAAAACAAACCAAAACCAAAAAAAAAAAAAAGAAACCTCACTTAATAATACTTATTGTGATAAGTATTATTAAGTAACAGCCCCCAATAAAATATTTTTTTAAAAGAGAAGAAAAAGAAACAAACTAAACAGAAAAAATAAAAATAATGCTTACATCAACCCCAAGGGAAAAATATAGCCAGTACTATGTTCCTAATTGGTCACTTCACCTAGTTTCTATCCAACCCTTTGTGTTCCAGGCCACATGCTATAGGCAAGTGGGACTTTAGACTCTGTCCTTTCCATCATAAGCCACACCGGTAGGATCCAATTTGTAAACCTCACTAAGTGAAGTGGGATTTCCCTTAAACTCCCCTGTAGCAGATATAAGGAACTGACAGAGTCCCTTGAATTTAAGGCCGAAACTCCCTAGTGTGAGAAGCAGATGACCGTGATCCCAAGGTGATGGAACTGGTGGTCTTTGGAATTTGGTTAGAATATCTTGCTTTGAGGGTGTCCAGTGAATGGTAGCCGGGGACTACCATATCTTTCATATAGTTTCCTATAGTTATGATTTTTTTTTTAACTTTTCTGTGACATGGGTTAATCTGACAGGCATGGTGCCGACTTTGTTCCTGAGTGTTGTAGAAAGTGCTCCCCTATGCTGCCACCTTGTGGACACACAGGAGAAGGCATAGTGTTTACTGCTCATGCTCTTGGATTGTATTGGACTCCCTGCCATCAAGTTCATGCCAACTCATAGCGACCCTCGAGGACAGGGTAGAAGTGCTCCTTTGAGATTCCCAGACTGTAACTCTTTACAGGAGTAGAAAGCTCTGTTTTTCTCCCACAGAGCGGCTGGCGGTTTTTAACTGCCGAATTTGTGGATCTCAGCCCAAATCGTACCACTCACCAAGCCACCAGGGAACTTTGCAGTCAAATATATAATCAGGTAATTAAATTAAACTTGTGAATTTTGTGAAAAACTAATTTTATTGGAACATTTACAGAGAATTTAAGTTCCCCTATAGTTTTTAGTTTTGACTATATGATTGAACAGTTCTTTTGTTAACTCAGACCATTGGAGAGGTTAAAACAGGAACTGAGTGTGGACTTGAAAGGAATTTCCAATCGACTTTAAAATATTTGATGGTGTTTCATAGGCTAGTTTGGCAAAGGGGATCAAGTACTTTCCACATACTCCTTAAAATTTGTTGCTATTATTTTCCATACTTCGGTTATAATAATAAAAACCTGTAGGCTGAACTTCAAAGGTTAAGGCATTTGAACTTGGAAGCTAAATAAATTAGCTATCAGATTATAACACAAGTAACATGTGCACACACACTTACAAGGGTTATATAATCAACATTTTTAAAGCCATGTATTGTCCAAATAAGTGTGCTTATATGCACAAATCACAAATATACACAACTTTATGTCACTAATATGAACAAATACCAGTGATGTACAAATCTTCAGTATGGATTGCACCTGAACTTAAAGAAAACAAAAATCCTCACATCTGGGCCACTGAGGAACATCACAGAAGTGGGTAAAAACATTAACGTCATCAAGGATTTCATTTTCCTTGGATCTACAATCAAAACCCATGGAAGCAGCAGTTCAGGAAATCAAAGGATGTATTGCATTCAGCAGAGCTTTGGCAAATGATCTTGTTAAAATGTTTAAAAGCAAAGACGAAGATGCACCTGACCCAAGCCATGGTATTTTCAATTGTCTCAGATGGATGTGCAAGTTGGGTCATGAATAAAGAAGGCAGAGCAACACTGGTATATTTTCATCGTAATGAATACTCTGAGAACCATGGACTGCCAGAAGAACAAACAAGTCTGTCTTAGAGGACAGCCAGTCAGAATGTACCTTCGAAGCAAGGATGGCAAAACTTAGACATCCATCCCTGGAGAAGACCTGCATGGTGGACACAATGGAGGGTCAATGGAAAAAGAAGACCCTTGATGAGATGGGTTGTCGCAATGACTGCACAGCAAAGACTGAGGCTGATGCATGACCAGGCAGTATTCACTCTGCTGTAGAGAGCGATGGCATGAGTCAGAACAGGTTTACTGGTGGCTTACCCACCACAGCAACAGGAAGATAAGTTCCATCCACATTCTGGAACCCTTCTCAGGCCTCCAGAGCCTGCTCTGAGCCCACAAGGTCTGCTAGCATTAAGTTGCATCCCCATGAGACTTTGTTTCTGTTCTTACATACCTGGAATCGCATTTTCTGCCTCGGTCACATTTTCTACCATATGCAGGTATGTGTGTGTGTATGTGTTTACTCTCATGAAAGTGTGCTTGAGTATTATTATCTTTCCCCACTTGTCTGTCAGTTGTCATATTATGATGGCTTTTTAAAAAAATGTAATCATGTCATTGGGGGCTCATACAACTCTTATCACAATCCATACATCCAACCATTGGGTCAAGCTTATTTGTATATTTGTCGCCACCATCATTCTCAAAACAATTGCTTTCTACTTGAGCCCTTAATATCAGCTCCTCATTTTCCTCCCTCCCTTGCCACAGCCCCTTTCCTCATGAACCCTTGACAATTTATAAATTATTAATATTTTGTCATGTCTTACACTGTGTGATGTCTCCATTTACCCACTTTTCTGTTGTCTGTCCCCCAGGGAGGGAATTATATGTAGATCATTGTGATTGGTTCCCCCTTTCTACCCCACCTACCCCTAATGTTCTGGTATTGCTACTCTCATTATTGGTCCTGAGGGGCTTATCTGTCCTGGATTCCCTGTGTTGCCAGTTCTTTTTTTTCCTTTTTAATCATTTCATTGGGGCTCATACAACTCATATCACAATCCATTAGCACTTCATCCACATGTCATACAATTAAATAATTCTATCATATCAAGAAGACTTGTCCATAAGTGAAATATTCAGATATTGTGATATGTAGTTAGCCTACATTGGCCCAATATCCCTCTCAACTGTGTTTTAAAAATTAGTACCAGGGAACCAATCAAGGACAACATTAATAGAAGATCTTTATGTTCCAGGGAGATAAACAATAAGACTACCATAAATTAATAAGCAGGTTTCTAAAGGGAGTCAAAGGCAGATAAAAAAAACAATAACATAGATCCAGGAACAGGTTTTGAAATCACACTAAATCCTAGCTCCGGTTTAAGAAAAATTAGTTCTTACCTCATGGCCCTGCTTGGTACCCCGCACCCAGGAAGGGAACACAGAAGATATGGGTGCTATAGCAAAGTGTGGGGAAAAAATTAGATGGTGCCCAGCTATCAGATCAAATAACATCTGGGACCTTAAAGGCTTGCCTTCAAACAAGCAGCCATCTAAGTCAACTAACCACATAGAAGAAGCACACCAATGTCAGTGACCAAAGGATTGTAAATCATATAATCTGAAGCCAAAGGAAGGAATTGTATCAGAGCCTATATTATGAGAATCTGCTTTGGCCAATGCTATCAATGACAGTGGAAGTTCAAGAAATATTTGTGAGATCTACAGAGGAAATGAGCCTCCAGTTACTTACCTCGATCCATAATGTAGGGACAGGAATGAATTGGTTACAAAACAGAGTGCATTAGAGAGATGACTATAGATAATGAAAATGAAAAACCTGACTAGAACAGTTAAAAACCCTATCGGTTGAATCCCCCCGTGGCCCGCCCCCCACACACATGCACTTTGGGTCTGATCTAGTTTTCAACATTTTCTCTCTGTGTGTTTTCATATTGGGGTAAACTCGGATGTATTTTGTCACTTGGGGTATCCCTCTTGAATGTTTGTTATATGTTGTTCTGTTTTTATAGGAAGCCCAGGATTGATAAATCTCTAGATACAGCAAGTAGAATAAGGGCTCTTTGTGGGGTACAGTGGGGAGGGAAGGGGGTAAAGGAGAGCTGATATCAAGGAGTTGAAGAAGAAAGAGAATGTTTGGAAACTGATTGTGGTAGCAATTGTTCACTATTGCTTGATGTGATTAAACTATGGAATGATATTATATCTGCATTAGAAGAGATGTTCAATTATCACCACAGTCCTCTCTAGAACACTTTGCTTCTAGAATAATAATTCACTGTTAGGATGCGAATGCAGCATGCCGGCATGGAGAGGGGAGCCAGTGGAGGGCCCTGAGGGCTCAGCCCCAATCCCAGCTACGTGGACAACTTCCCCTCACACCAGAAGAATTTACTTGAGAGGACAGCACTGAAGCTGCAGCTAGGGGAGAGGGGTATGTCTGATCAGAGCACATGGGAGCAAATGAATGGGGAGGAAGAGAGAGTGGAGCACATCCTCACCCACCAGGCCTGGAGGACGATATCCCTGCTCCGAACAGCCAATGCACAGAGTGGACCATTTGGCTGATCCCTCTATGAGACACGGCGTCCCTCGCTGACCCATGGCCCTATGGACGACAACATTGGACACTCAGTGTCAGGATTGGCCCGGTCAGACCCCGCGACACCGAGTCAAAACACTACAGGCGTGTGGCAAAGCAATGGTGGTGGTGGGGGAGCAGAGGAGGGAGTTCTCGAGGAAGTACAAAGGACAGACTTTGGGGCCAGAGCGTGGAACCCAAATGGACTTGACTAGAGGACATACCTAGAGGTCCAAAATCAGAGTTTGATGTGTTTACAGGTTTTTATTTCTTTTCTTAATTATAATTTTTTTCTTTTCCTTTCTTTTAAAAAATTAATGTATTCTTTTCTGGGTCACTGGTTTTCTTTTTTGTTGTCATCATTGAGTTCTCTTTTGGTGCTTTGTCTTGCTATGCCTTGTTTTTGGTGCATATTATTATCTCTGCAGATATAGCTAGATAAGATAGGCTGGATGAACAATCTGGAGGAGAAAACAATGGGACCAGTGGTTCTGGATGGACATGGGAGAGGGGGAGGCGGGAGAAAGGAGGTGGTGTTCACCAACCCAGTGACAAGGGAGCAACAAGTTATTTAAATTAGTGGCAAGGATGGTGTGAGAGGCCTAGTAGGGATTCAGCAAGGACAATGTAACAGAGAGAAATTACTGAAGCCCAAATGAAGATTGAGCATGATAGTGGGACAAGAGGAAAATAAAAGGAAATAAAGGAAAGAACTAGGAGGCAAAGGGCATTTATAGAGATCTAAATACAGGCATGTACATATGTAAATGTATTTATATAGGATGGTGGGAAAATAAATCTACGTGCATATATTTATAGGTTTTGTATTAAGGCAGCAGATGGACATTGGACCTCCACTCAAGTACTTACTCAATACAAGAACACTTTGTTCTATTAAATTGGCATTCCATAATGCACACCTTCCTAATATGATCGCTGAAGATAAATGTGTGCATAAGCAAAAGTGCTGAAGAAAGCTGATGGTGCCTGGCTATCAATAGATATACCATCTGGGGTCTTAAAGGGTTGAAGATAAACAAGGGATCAGGTATCAGGCATCAAAGAACAAAAAAATCATATCATTATAAATGAGGGTAAGGGCAGAGTGGAGACCCAAAGCCCATCTGTAGGCAAGTGGACACCCCCTTACAGAAGGGTCACGGGGAGAAGACGAGCCAGTCAAAGAGCAGGGTAGCAACGATGAAACATACTACTCTCCTCTAGTTCTTAAATGCTTACACCCACACCCCCACTATCATGATCCCAAGTCTACCTTACAAATCCAGCTAGATTAGAGGATGTACATTGGTACAGAAACACAGGGAATCCAGGACAGATGATTCCTTCAGGACCAGTGGTGAGAGTGGAGATACTGGGAGGGAGGAGGGGGTGTGGGGTGGAAAGAGGGAACCGATTACAAGGATCTGCATATAACCTCCTCCCTGGGGGATTGATAACAGAAAAGTGGGTGAAGGGAGACATTGGACAGTGTAAGATATGACAAAATAATAATAATTTATAAATTGGCAAGGGTTGGTGAGGGAGGATGGAGCAGGGAGGGAGTACAAAAAATGAGCTGATACCAGGGGCTCAAGTAGAAAGCAAATGTTTGAGAATGATGAGGACAACAAATGTACAGATGTGCTTGACACAATGGATCTATGTACCAACAGCAGCTCCAAGGGACTAAGATAGAGCTTTCTACTCCCATAAAGAGTTTCAGTCTCAGAAGTTCACAGCGACAGTTCAACCCTGTCTGATAGGGTCCGTGTGAATTGTCCTCAACTTGATGGTAGTGAGTTATTGAGTATTGAGTTCTGGGCAAAATATTGAATGATGCAAGAAGCATCAAAAGAAGATGGAAAGATGTGGGAAAATGTGATATATAATATACTATATGTACTCGTGTATAAGCCGAGTTTTTCAGCACATTTTTAATGCGGTATTTGTGATAAAATTAGCTGCCTTGGCTGATAATCGGGTCAGCTTATACTCGAGTATATATGGTAATAATAAGGGTTCCTGGGTAACCCAAGTGGAAGGCGAATTTTGAGAATGATGAGGGCAACGAATGTATAGGGTGCTTTACTCAATTGATGTATGTATGGGTTGTGATGAGAGTTGCATGAGCCCCAATAAAAAGATTTATTTAAAAAAGTAAGGGCTCCTGGGTGTGTAGGGTGGGGCAGGGAGGGGATAAAGAGGAGCTGAGATCAGAGGTCAAGAAGAAAGAGAAGGTTCTGAAATTGATGGTGGCAGCTATTGTACAATTATGCTTGATCTAATTGAATTGTGGATTGTTATAATATTGGTAAGTGCCCCTGATAAAACAATTAAAAAAAATAGAATACCCAAAATCATGGTACCATAAAGAACTTGTCAACATCCCACGATTTCAGGAGCAAGAACCAATGGCAATAAAAGAAGTCCAATTTGTACTGAAAGTATTGGCCAAAACCAAAGTTCCAGGAATTGGCAGAATACCAATCGAAATGTTTCAACAAGCTGATGAAGCCCTGGAAGCACTCACTTGCCTGTGCCGGAACATTTGGAAGACAGCTCCTTGGCCAACTGACCCTATTTGTACCCATTCCAAAAAAAGGTGACCCCAACGAATGTTCAAAATACACAACAACATCACTGATATCATATGTAAGTAAAAATGTTGCAGAAGGGCATCCAACAATGGTGGCAGCAGGACATTGACGGGGAGCTGCCAGAAGTTCAGGCTGGATTCAGAAGAGGACGTGGAACAAGGGATACCACTGCTGATGTCAGATGGCTCTTGGCTCAAAACAGAGCATATCAGAAAGATTTTTACTTGTGTTTTATTGTCTGTGCCAAAGCATTCTATTGTGTTGGAATTCCGGAACACTTCTTTGTTCTCATGTGGATCTTGTACTTGAATGAAGAGGAATAAGGGAATACTGCATGGTTGTAAGTCAGGAAAGGTGTATGTCAGAGTTGTTTCCTCTGACCATATTTATTCAATTGGTGTGCTGCGCAAACAATCGGAGAAATTGAATTCTGTGAAGAAGAATTCAGCATCAATATTGGAGAAAGGATTATTAACAACCTGAGATATGCAGATCGCGCAACCTTGCTTGCTGAAAGTGAAACATTTGGAGCACTTGCTGATAAAGATCAAATAGTACAGTCTTCAGGATGGATTACAACTCAATATAAAGAAGACCTAAATACTCACAACTGGACCAATAGGTAACATCATGATAAACAGGGAAAAAAATTGAAGTGGTTATTTTGCTTGGATCCACAATCAATGTCCATGGAATCATCAGTGAAAAGATCAAACAAATCATTGAATTAGGTAAATTTTCTTTACAAGCCCTCTTTAGAGTGTCGAAAAGAAGTGAAATGACTTTGAGTATTAAGGTGCACCTGACCCAAGCCATGGTATTTTCAATTGCTTCATATGCATGTGAAAGTTGGGCATTGAATAAGGAAGACCCAAGAAGAATCGATGCATTTAAATAATGGTGCTGGAGACGAATATTGAAAGTCCCATCGACTGCTAAAAGAATCAACAAATCTATCTTGAAAGAAGGACAGCCAGAATACTCCTTAGAGGCCAGGAAGGCAAGACTTCATTTCACATTCTTTGAACAAGGTTTCAGGAGAGACCAGGCCCTGGAGAAAGACATCATGTTTGGTAACGTGGAGGGGCAGGGAAAAATAGGAAATTCCTCAACAAGATGGATGGACAAAGTGGCCGAGACCCTGGGCTCAAGCACAGGAACTATTGTGAGGGTGGGGCAGGACTGGGCAGGGTTTCATTCTATTGTGTATGGGGTCGCTATGTATTGGAACAAATTCCATGGCACTGAACAATAACAGCAGCAGCATCTTTGACCTTGATTACTAACCTCAGGATTGTTGATTGTAATCCCCTGGCGCACCACAAAAGAAAGGCCTGGTAATCTGCTTCTGTAGAGATTACATCCACCAAAACGCTAAAGAGCACCGTTCTACTCTGTAGTACCTGGGGTTCCCATAAACCAGGCTGAACTGAATGGCATCAAGCTATGTAATTGTACCTAAAGATTCTGTGGTATAGTGAATGACTTGATATGTAGCATAGTGGGTTATGCATTGAGCTGCTAACCTCAAGGTCAGGGGCTCAAATCCATGAGGCACTCAGTGGGAGATTTTGATGAGGCTGTGTGCTCCTGTAATGATTTAAAGTCTTGGAACCCCCAAAGGTCCATTCTGCTCTGTCCTACAGGGTCGCTGTGAGTCAGAATCAACTTGCTGGCAGCCTTGTAACTCCCACCATGTGACTTTCAGTGAGCAAAGGTGGAGGAAGGTACTGATAAAAGGTTTCTATGATTAAGTTGTGATGGTTAACGGTACTAATTGTGACTATTAAAGCTTAGAATTCCATCAAGGGAGTTTGGTCAGTTTGTCTTCCTCCTGGGTATAAAATGAGCCATCTCAGAAACAGGAATGGGGATCTCCCACTCATCATGAATGTAGAGCCAAGAGTGGAGTACATCCTCTTGACTCTGGGTTCCCTGCACACAGAACCTCTTTGATCCAGGAACAGAAATCTGGGACTCCAGAAAAGCGGCAGCAGAGCAGCGCCAGTACCACAAAGATCCACAGCACAAACGTAATGGCTTTTCAGCCCATGGAGTGAGTAAAGCTGAGGGCTGTTGGGGCAGGATGCTTGCTTGTGGAGTAGCATGGCTCCAGGCTACTCACTAGGAAAACTGGATTTGCTGACTCTTGGAGGTAGAGCTGATTGCCTTCTGACTAAGGCTTACTGCAGAGTGTTGTGCCCTCTTGTCATTTACTGGCAACACTAAAAAATGTTACATTGCTAAGGGGTCATGTAACTGAGAGGCTAAAGACCAGAGAAAGACATTCACTTAGAGACATTGGCCAATGTGTGTGGGCACAGTTAAGAAGAGGCTGCCCCGACTGGAAGACTGTATCCTGAGCACTTCTAATGCTGAATTGTAACCTGTTAACTTCCTCTTTAAGCCCCGTAATCGTGAGTGCCTGTTGTGAATTCTGTGTGATGATTGCAATGACATATCAAACCCAGACGAGAAGCAGAGTGCTGCAGGAGGGATGGCTGGTGTCAGGGTTGGCCGAAAAGATTAGAGGATGGAAGCCTATCTGATCTCAGCCTCATAGGAATCAGACTTGGATTGATTAGTTTGTTCTCCTTCCCCTTTGTGAAGTCAAAGACCGTCATACCCTGCCTGTGTAGTTTAAAAACAACAGATTGCTAGTAAAAGACAGCAAGTCTATGCTTATTTAGGAGGGACTAAACCACTGTGTGCATGGACAGTATGTGCATAGGAACTATTGAGCTCTAATCGGTGGGATTCCACATGGTCAGCCTGGGCCCAGTGTTAAGGGAGGTCCAAGTTCTCTAGGCCTCAAGCAGCAGTACTGCCAGCATTGGCATTCAACATGGGAAATCTCTGGGCTGAACCAAACCTACAAGTTCCCCACATGATTCCAATGCACACGCAATTTAAGAAGGATTGACCTAGTCGTTTTTCTACCGTCATTTTATAGCTGATTATTGACTTCAGTTGGAATTGATTTCCATGCAGTAACACTTCTGGGGCAGGAAAGCAAAGTATTCCTTCTTTATTACAACCATTCATGTAGGGAAGTAAATTACAAGTTTTGTGAAGGGTAGTAAAGTTCTGTGGGAAAGGGGGAAGAAAAAGCCCTGAACACATATTGGTTCAGACCAGAATGCAGGTTACAGCCACTGCTGCCACTCTGATCGTTTTGCTTGAATTTCATGTCTAATGGGGAGTACGGTAGCATTTATTTGTTTTCAGTAAAATGCTGACCATTCCAAATGAAGACTCTAGATTGTCTCTGTTATGCACCATCAAGTCCATTTCAACTCCTAGTGACCCCAGGGGACCCAGAAGACCTGCCCAGGCTGCTTAGGGAAACAGATAGCCAGGCCTTTCTCCAGCAGAACCGATGGATGGGTTTGAACCCCCACCCTTAGGTTGCCAGTCAAGTGCTTCACCATTGCACCATTATGTTTAATTGCCAAGACCTTAAAAACAGATACTGTCTTTAGACTTGGTGCTTCTCCAATCGTGACGCATTCTCCTCTTTGTCCACACGAGGGCAGCAAAATCACATAGAATTACAAAATTGGTTTGAAGTAGTGTGTCAGAAATGCTGGCCATTCAAATGTTGGCTGTTCCAACCCGTTCCCCCTCACCTACCCTCGCCTCTGCTGTTTCTCAGGAGTAAAAATAATCTGGTGATTTGCCCCAGACGGAGTTATGAGCTGTACTTGCTTCTAACACACAACACCGAGTGATTGCTCAGTTTATCTTGATGTGACATGCACAAATTATCCATAATCAACTTTCTGAAAAAATGAGTATATTCATTATAAATTGATATGGAGAAGAAAACACAGGCCACCTCTGGTCACATTATTCAAAGGGAGCCAAGAATAACACGTTGCGATTTATCTTCACTCTTTTAGGTGTTGGAAAGAGAAGGCGTCTAAACATTGGAACAGAAAATACATTCCTACTCCCACTAGACATTACTTTCTAATGAGGAGACATTATCGCTTGTTTAGCGACTCACCTCAAATGACAAAAGTAGTTTTACCTGACCTTAAATGCTAAAAGAATTCACATATAAAAACGCCATAGACAAAAAAGTAAAATAAAAGACACCCAATTAGCCAACTTAGATGCAAATTCTTTTTTTTAGCCATTTGTGATTAATTTTTTAAAAAAAAAGAAAAAGAAATTTAGAGGTAAAATGGAAGGTCCCCCTTTACTATGAGTTTCGATCATTGTTTCACAAAGTTAACATTGAATCTAAAGCTGATGTTTATTGTTCCCATTCTTGATCTCATAACTACAAAAAGATGTACTCAAAAACAATACACGTAGTATTGTTCTGCGCTTTAAATTCTAGACATAAATGTAATCACTACTGCATATACTATATGCACTTGACATGATGATTTTTAGGTTTACCCTTGTAGCTATAGCAGGAGCTCATCTTAATAGTTCTAAGACATAATAATGTAGAAACAAAATTTAAGATAATTCATTAGCACATTTTCTTTTTTAACCATTTTATTGGCCTACAATTTTGTTACAATATATTCAATAGTTAAATCACATCCAGAAGAGTGGTACAAAAAAGAGTTAAAGTTATAGAGATTAACTTTTACTATTTATATAATTCTTGACATTGTATATCGTCTATATTGTCTTTGTAAACAAAGTAACAAAAATGTTAATCACTAAAAGCAAATGTTTAATAAACCTTTTAGAATAGCATTAAATAGAGTTGCTTTAAACTGAACTACCAAAGATAAAAAGAGCTGTAAAATCATCACATCTTAGGTTGTCTCCTTCCCTTTAGAATCAAAGTTCTTGGGATCATGCAGATGTTGATGAGTTCACCAGGGAAAGCGTCTAGCGAAGGAAAGGATGTAAGGCTGCGAGGACTGTGATGCACTTAGACGAGGAAGGGCTGACGACAAAGTATGTGCTGCTTCTATTCCACGAGTCACTGTCAAATTGCACTCCCAACTGATGCCAAGGGCCAGTGTAGCCAGGACTAAAACATTCTTGCTGCTAAGTAGCATTCCAGCTGCGCTTCTTCCAAGACCGAGTTGGTCTTTTTCTTTTGCGGTTCATGGTGTAGTCATGGTAAGTGTTTGCAAGAGTAATTTGACAATGACTAGTGGAACAGAAGCACTGTAAGCAAGAAGTTTTGACAAAGGGACAGAGCCAGCCAGTGGCAGCACTTCCGGGATGGAACCAGACCACTCCCACTCCTACTCACTTCCGGTCTCTCAACACACCTGGGAACCCGACGAGATCTGGTAGATTGACATAATTCCCAAGGGTCAGCCTGAGAGCCACAGAGCAAAGCCATCCTTTTAGGATGCCTAAATGCCATTAAGATAAAGGAAGAAATCATTAGTTATCATCTATCATCAACCAAGTACCTTGACATATCTGCGGGGGCTTCAAAAAGATAATGCATTTCCCACCCCCAAACTTAAAAATATATTAATTGGGAGTTAATACATGTATCATTCCAGAGTTCAACAACGTCAAACAGAATTGTACAGTTGAGTCCTTTGTTGCAGCCACTGTGTTAGTCCATCTCAAAATCATTTTCCAAATATTCTTTTTCTTCCAGAACTCCTTCACATTGTCTCCATTTTACAACTCCGCCCAACCCCAAACACAAACCGCTACTGTGCCCCTGCCGGAAATCCTTACTTTACTTGCTGTTCCTATAGCTTCATCAATCCTGGGGCCCGTGTGCTGAAACACAGAAAAATAGATAACACAATTTCAAGAGGGCGACCTACAATGACATGACATCTCTGAGATGCTCCCTAATATGGACCAAATAAAGAAATAAGAATACAGAGAACGTTGATAACAAAATCAGGTCCAGCATGCGTCAGAGAAAGGATCCACTGACAAAGTGTAACTGCTCAAATGGGATTTAAGCCTTAGGTCTTCTATACTTATCTCTCCAGTGCACTCCGTTTAGTAATTACTTTCCTCCCATCCCTCCGTCGAGGCTAGAGGGAGTTCACTGGAGGCTGATTTCCTGTGTGGATCCCACAAGTGAACCTTGGGCTCCCACTGTCATCCACAGCCTTCTGCAAACCAGATCCTCACACTTTAGGCTCTGCTACTAATCCCTCCTTAGACTTCAGATGATATGCTTTACAATCTTTCGGTGACTGATGGTGGTGTACTTCTTCCATGTGAACTTAGGTGACATCTCACTTAGATGCCTACTTGTTTGGAGATAAGCCTTTAAGACCCCAGATACTTTTTTATCAGATAGCCAGGCACCATCTAATTTCTTTGCCACATTTGGCTACAGCACCCATATCTTCTGTGTTCCCTTCCTGAGGGCGAGTATCGAGCCGGGCCATGATGTCGGAACTAATTGTTCTTAATTTGGAGCTAGGATCTAGTGAAAGCCCAAAACCCACCCCTAGAACTGCTATTTATTTATGTATTTATTATTAATTGCAAGCTAATACATACATTATATCATTCTATAGTTCAATCATGTCAAGTAGAAATGTACAATTGATACCACAATCAGTTTCCAAACACACATTTTCTTCCTGGACCTGTTTACACCATTTCCCTTTACCATACCACCACCATTGTACCACCTCCCCTCCTCCACCCCCAAAACAAAACAAGACAAAACCCCCCTATTCTACTTGCTGTCCTTATAGGTCCATCAATCCTTGGTTTCATACACCGAAACACAGAAAAACATAGAACACACCTTCAAGAGGATGACCCCAATGACATAAAACCTCTGAGATACACCTCAACCCGCAAACTTTTTGAAGTCCTCTGATTTCTTCTTTAAAACCGTCCTTCATTTTGTCATTGGGCAGAGGGGATGTGGAGCCCAGCCAAAGAGGTAAGGGCTAGCAAGTGTCTAGTGGGTGGAGGTTACAGATTGGAGGCTGCTAAACTTCTTATAAAGCACAGAATAACAATAATTTTAAAATGTTTAGAATCTTTTTATTTGTTTATCATTTTATTGGGGGCTCATACAGCTCTCATCACAATCCAGCCATCCATCCACTGTGTCAAGCACATTTGTAAATTTGTTGCCATCATCATTTTCAAAACACGTTCTTTTTACTTGAGCCCTTGGTATCAGCTCATTTCCCAGTCCCCCACCCTCCCTCCCTCACAAACCCTTGATAATTTATAAATTATTATTATTTTTCCATTTCTTACACTGACAGATGTCTCCCTTCACCCACTTTTCTGTTGTCCATTTTCCTGGGATGGGTTACATTACATCATTATGATTGGTTCCCTCTATTTTCCCCCTCCTTTCCCTCCCCCTCCTGGTTTCGCTATTCTCATTGTTGGTCCTGAGGGGCTTATCTGTCCTGGATTCCCTGGGTTTCCAGCTCTTATATGCTCTGGTCTAGCCAGATTTGTAAGGTAGAATTGGGATCATGATAGTGGGGGGTGGGGGTGGAGAAAGCATTCAAGAACTAGAGGAAAGTTGTGTGTTTCATTGATGCTATACTGCACCCGGACTGGCTCGTTTCTTCCTCGTGACCCTTCTGTAAAGGAATGTCCAATTGTCTACAAATGGCCTTTGGGTCTCCACTCCGTCCTCCCCCTCATTGACATTGATATGATTTTTTTGTTCTGGGTCTTTGATGCCTGATACCTGATACTATCGACACCTCATGATCAAACAGGCTGATGTGCTTCTTCGATATGGACTTTGTTGCCTATCAGTTAGATGGCTGCTTGTTTACCTTCAAGCCTTGAAGACCCCAGGTGCTATATCTTTTGGTAGCTGAGCACCATCAGCTTTCTTCACCACATTTGCTTATGCACCCATTTTGTCTTCAGTGATCGTGTCAGGAAGGTGTGCATCATGGAGTGCCAGGTTATTAACAAAGATTTACCAGGTTCTAAATGTTCATCATGCTAAAGTTGAGAAACATGGTACATGTGGCTATCAGAACAGATTCAATGGCAATGCTGGGTATATGCAGCAAAGAGAAGGCAATCAATAGATATCAGCTATCTGAATAAATGGTTATCTTGTCAATGATATAAATCACATCTTCTCCCCAATAGAAATGACCAGGACATTGGTACTTTCATCTCCTACAAAACAAGAGCATCAGAAGAATAGATATGGTGCTGCTAACCTCATGCAAAGAGAAGCAAGCAGACAAGATGTGCCTATGTGGAAGAACAAGGCACTGCCTCTAAGGTCATCCTTTGGAAAATTTTATCAGAGCCTCAAGAAATATTCTTTGAGGACCAGGGGTTTTTGTCAGCCAATAAAAAGATGGCTGACACATCTCAGGAATCTACCACGTATAGAAGTATTTTGGGCTAGAGGAAAAAGGCTATATTGCTAGGCAAAGAAATGGGAAATACAATAAAGTGGTCAATGTCTCCATCTACCACCTACATCAGCCCTACAAATGTCCATGTGTGCACACAAGAAGGAAAAGTGTGCACAACTCACAAGCGCTGAAGACAAAATGGGTGCATAAGCGAATGTGGTGAAGAGACCTGTGGTGCCCAGCTATCAAAAGATACAGCCTCTGGGGTCTTAAAGGCTTGAAGGTAAACAAGCAGCCATCTAGCTCAGAAGCAACAAAGCCCACATGGAAGAAACACACTAGTCAGTGTGATCATGAGGTGTCGACGGAATCAAGTATTAGGTATCAAAAGATCTAAAACAAATAACTACCGTATATTGATGCACACGGGGGGGGGGGGGTTGGAGTGGAGACCCAAAGGTCATCTGTAGACAATGGGATATCCCCCCACAGAAGAGTCACAAGGAAGGGATGAGTCAACCAAGGTGTAGTATAGCACTGCTGAATCACACATCATTCCTCTAATTCCACTACCATGAGCACTACGCATCATTCCTCTAATTCCACTACCATGACCCAGTTCTACCTTACAAATCTGGTTAGACTGGAGAGCACACATTGGTACAGATAAGAGCTCTTGGCACATGGAGTTCAGGACAGATACGCCACGTAGGAACAGTAGTGGAAGTCGCGATCTCATGAGGGTAGGGGGACAATCGGGGAGAAGGAAGGGAGAGAAAATGGGAACCCATCACAAGGTTGGATATGGCACCCCCAGGGGATGAATAACAGAAATGTGGGTGAAGGGAGACAATGGACAGTGGAATATATGAAATAATAATAACAATATATAATTGATCAAGGATTCATGAAGGTGGGAGGATAGGGAAGGGAGGAGAGAAAAGAGGAACTTATACCAAGTAGAAAATGTTTTGGAAATGATGATGGTAACCTATGTGCAAATTGCTCGATACAATTGATGTCTGGGATGTTATAAGAGCTGTAAGAGCCCCCAATAAAATTATTCTTTAAAAAAAAAAAAGGAATGTGCACAACTCAAACTCAGTGGCAGGCTCCCGAGACCACCTTCCACTGGTTATGGAGTCCTGGGAAAAACAACTCTAAGTAAAGTCATAGTGGGCCTGCGGAGTTCCTGACAAGACCCTAGTCAGGGTTTCACCCAAATCTCGGGGGTAGCTGGGAGTGTAACTGATCCATGCTAAGGAATGCATCTTTCAGTTACATGTGGACTTAGCAACACTTCCCTTACATGAGGATTTAGATGCCTTTCTGAGAATCAGAAAGAAGGTATTCAGCTTTGAGGTGAAGAAGACAGAGGAGTGTATGTGTGTAATATTGTACGCGTCAGCAAAATTCAAGAGAACTTCACTTTTAAGAGTAATAGCTTTGGAAATCACTGTCCAATATACAATTGAGTACTGTATTTGGTGACATAGTGGGTTACTAATTGGGCTGATGAGGGCAAGGCTAGCAGTTCAAACCCCCAGCCACTCTGTGGGAGAAAGACAGGCTCTCTACTCCCGTAATGAGTTCTAGCTTCAGAAATCCACAGGGTCCGAGAGGGCCGCCCAGAGTGAGAATGACCTTGATAGCAGTGAGTTTGGCTTATTGATTAAAACTTGTGATTTTTGTGGGAACGAATTTGATATGCAGGACAGTATTAGAACATTTGAAGAGGACTTAAATTCTACTATCTTTAAGTTTTATTTGTTAAATGTAAAAGAGTATCTATACACCTGAGACGATTTTTGTGCATTGAGACCACTGCACTGATTAAAACTGGAATTGAGTGTCGTGGGTCAGGAGTTTCAAATGAACTTTATGGTGTATGATGATGTGTCACGAATGGGTTTGCAAATGAGATGAAGTACTTTTCATGTACCCCTTTAAAGGTTGTTGTTATGATTTGATCGACTTCTGTTAGAATATTAAGACTTACAAGCTGGGCGTAAAAGGTTGAGGAAAAGGTTACGGCATGTTAAGCTGGCATTTAAGTATATTGACTATCAAATTGTCAAACAATGAAAGTTTTGGCAGACACATGCATACTGTTCGGGGGTGAAATCACCACAAAGTGATCATAGTGAAGAAAAGAGATTTTATTTGGCATATGCAACAAAAACAACAAACATTGGGAAATGGACGCAAAGATGTCATCAGAACAATGTATGCCCGGTTCTGAAGAACCTTACAAAGTCAATGGTATATATAAAATTACAATCTTTTAGATTAGCTAAAAACTACTAAATCCCCATGATTCTTCAACTTAGTTTTTCTCATTAATCACTGGCACAAGTTTCAGTAACAAGAGTCAGGGAGGGTCTTTATTGGTGCTACAAATCTTCCCATTTACCAAATACCAAAGGAAGAAGATAAGAGTGGAAAATATGTGCTAATTGTCGTCTAAATATCTTGTTTGTGAGGGAAACTATGTTTTTCCAAGAATTGCCTTAACTAGTAGTTGTCTAGCTCAGGGCCCAGTTGATGTGTTCTTGCTCTTCCAGCTGATCACATTTCTCATATGCACAGGCAGAGGATAATTGTTCCAATTTTGTCCCTTAAGTCACTCCCTCATTTTGAGCAGAGTTTGAGAATTACACATTGATGGTCAACACCTGGACTTAGTACAACCTCTAGATGGTGGTCATTGCAGGCTCTTAATACTGATGGTGTTGGTTTTCCACTGGATGCCATCTGGTCCTTCACCATGACCTCAAGTTTGAGTGACATTTCCATTAATTGTGTTGTAGAAATGAGTAAAGTTGGTGTACATCAACATGTTATCCCAAAGCTTCCTTTTTCCTAGAATGTATGTAAGATAGTTAAAAATTGTTTTGTTATGCTTGGTATTATAAGAATTATGAATTTGAAATGTTATTATCCCAGATAATAATGACCTAGGCCATGCACCTCTTCCTGACAGTAGTCGACCAAACAAATCTGGCTTCTGCAAGAGAGTTTTAGTGTGTAACCAGATTGCTTGTTGTCTAATTCTGTGTACATATTGTTTTATTTCTGCTGTGTTATCTATCCATGTGGAGCAAGCGGTATGTGCTAGAGTGCAAACCATCTTATTGGCCTCATTTTGTAAAACCCAGGCTTTTCTATAGTCTAGTATCACTTTGACCTATGAGGTTAAAGATTGCTGTTGTGCTCCCATCTCATTAACAACCTCATCTCCCCTTTGACAATAATAGATAATACATTTCTCAAAAAAATTCTAATTCATCTATACTCTTAATAGGAATGATGGAAAAGATCATCAAGCCCTCATATGCAAGTTCAGACTGAAGCTTAAGAAAAATAAAAGAGCATTACAGCCAAAATACAACCTTGAGTATATCCCATCATTATTATTAGAGAAAATCTCAAGACCAAATTTGATGTACTGAACACAGATGAGAAAAGACTTGATGAGCCATAGGATGACATCAAGAGCATCATACATGAAGAAAGCAAAAGATCATTAAAAAGAAAGGAAAGAAAGAAAAGACTGAAGTGAATATCAGAACAGACTCTGCAACTTGCTCTTGGTGACTCACAATGACTGTATGTATAACAGAATGAAACACAGTCCAGTCCTGTGCCATCCTCGCAATTGTCAAACGTTTGATCCCATTGGTGCAGTCACTGTGTCCATTCATCTTGTCGAAGGTCATCCTCTTTTTGCTGCCCCAGTATTTTACCAAGCATGATGTCCTTCTTTAAGAACTGTTTTCTCTTGACAACATATACAAAGTACATGGGATAAAGACTTGCCATCCTTGCTCTAAGGAGCATGCTGGTTGTACTTCTTCCAAGAGAGATTTCTTTGTTAATTTGGCAGTGTTTCGTGCTTTCAATATTCTTTGCCAATGCCATAATTCAAATGCATCAATTCTTCCTTATTCAATGTCCAACTTTCACATGCATATGAGGTTATCATGATGGCTTGAATCAGGGGCAACTTAGTCCTCAAAGTAACATCCTCACTTTTCAATCCTCCAAAGAGGTCTTGTGCAGCAGATTTGCCCAATGAAATGTGTCTTTTGATCTCTTCACAACTACTTCCATGAGCAATGACTGTGGATTCAAGTGAGATGAAATCCTTGACACTATCAATATTTTTTCTGTTTATCATGATGTTAACTGTTGGTCCACTTGTGAAGATTTTGGTCTTCTTTCCAATGAGTTATAATCCACACCGAAGGCAGCAATCCTTGATCTTCACCCACAAGAGCTTCAAGTCCTCCTCACTTTCAGCAAGCAAGCTTATATCATCTGCATATCTCAGGTTGTTAATGAGCCTTTCTCCAATCCTGCTGCAGCATTCTTCTTCATAGAATCCATCTTCTCTGATTGTTTGCTCAGCATACACATTGAACAAGTATGGTGAGAGGATAAAACCCTGATGTACACCTTTCCTGATTTGAAACCATACAGCACTCTCCTTTTCTGTTCGCACAACTGTCTCTGTATCCATGTATGGGTGCCCCATGAGCACAATAAAGTGTTCTTGAATTCTCATTCTCCTCAAGGCTATCCATAGTTTATTATGAACCACACAATAGGATGCCTTGGCATAGTTAATAAAACACAAGTAAACATCTTTGTGGTATTCTCTGCTTTAAGCCAAGATTCATCTGATAGCAGCAATGATATCCCTTGTTCCATGTTTTCTTCTGAAACCAGAGTGAATCACTAGCAGCTCCCTGCCAATATACTGCTGCAACCGTTGTTGAATGATGTTCAGCAAAATTTTACTTGCAAGTTATAGCAATGATATAGTTCTACAATTTGAACATTCTGTTAGGTCACCTGTCTATGGAATTGGTACCAATATGGATCTCTTCCAGTCAGTTGGCCAAGTAGCTGTCTTCCAAATTTCCTGGCATAGGCAAGTGAGTGCCTCCTGTACATTTTACCCATAGGTTCATTTAATATTGCACGGTAAAGGGGGAAAGATTGACGTTGTCAAGGATTTCATCTTGTTTGAATCCACATTCAATGCTCCCAGAAGCAGCCCTCGAGGGATCAGACATTGTATTGGGTAAATCTATCGCACAAGACCTCTTTAAAATGTTCAAAAGTAAGAATATTATTACTTTGAGGACTAAGGTGCACCTGACCCAAGCCATGGCATTTTCTATTGCCTCCTATGCATATGGAAGTTCGGCATTGAATAAGGAAGATAAGAAAAATTGATGCATTTGACCTATGGTGCTGGTAAAGAATATGGGTCGTACCATGGACTCACAAAAGGAACAAACAGTTCTGTTTTGAAAGAAGTGAAGCTAGACTGCTCCTTAGAGGCAAGGGTGACAAAACTTTGTCTCAAGTACTTCAGACATGATTTCAGGAGAGACCAGTCACTGCAGAGGGACATCGTGCTTGGTCAAGTGGAGGGTCAGTGAATAAGAGTAAGGCCTCCATGAATGGATTTGCACAGTGGCTGCAGCAATAAGCTCAAACATAAGAACAGTTGTGTGGATGTCACAGGACTGGGTGGTATTTCATTCCATTGTGGTTTGGGTCGCTATGAGTCAGAACTGACTGGATGGCACTTAAAAATAACAACAACAATTTTGCAGCAAATACATGTGTTACTAAAATTAAGCAGGGACTCTTTCACTTTAGTTTTATGAAATTCCTTATCTGGTGTCATTTGCAATATACATGATCACCAGGGCCTGGGGCTTAACAATCTAGACTAGAATAGACATTATAAGCACACGCATACTTAACTACTTCATCATTAGTCTTAGAATAGTACATTAAAATTTAACAATATTTTAATAAGCCAGTATAAATGAAATTTTATCCATGACATCAGAAGAAGCATAGCTAATTCTGTAAATATTTCAAATACGGTTAATTTGTGAGACTGGAAGGAATAAATCACAGATTCGTCAATACAGTTGTAAGCACTTGAGACCACGGAAGATTTCCTCATCCACCCACTGTCATTGGATCAAGTTCCACTTGTGTCTGAAGGTTTCACTGGTTTTTCTTCTCCAGAGACCACAACCTCAGCTCTTTTGTACCTAGAGTGGTTCTAGAAAGACAAAATCATTAAGATGCATTTTCTAAATTAGTTAAGTCTGATGAGTTTTCCAGGCACGGTTAACTCTGCCTCCATTGGTACTGACAGCTCTGCCTCTATTCATAAGCTGTTACTCAAGGGTGTGAGAGGGCAATGTTGATATACACCATATTATCACCAATAAGTGAAGTGTTCGTGAGAAGTCCGGTTCTCGGTGTTTGCGTGTTCGATGGTTTTCAACAGTTTTGTCCGGGGGACAATTGCAGGGAAGCTGGTTGACTCGCACTGCTGACAACTGTTGAAAACCATCGAACACGCAAACACCTAGTAAAGGGAAGAGATGAGCTGGGGATTTGGAGGCACAGTTCAAGCACCGCCTAAAAGACCTCAACATGTCTACGTGTCCCCTGAGAGAAAGTCTTACTTCTTACAGTAACAGAGCTGATGTTTCTGAAAACCAAACCCAGAGTCTTTTCATAGGAATGACTGGATTTCCTACCCCACCCTACCCCACCCTGGCCCAACCCCTCGGCTTGGGAATGAATGTGTGCCTTTGGGAAGGAGCAGGTGGAGGAAGGACCGCAGGCGAGATTCTGAGGTGAACCTTGAGCACCTGCCCCTGCCTTGGCTCCCGTAACTCCTACCGGGTCCAGCCCAGACGTGATTAAAATGTTCCTCATCTTCACCAACTACAGGGAGCCACAGTGCTATAGTGAAGCCACACTGCGAATCATAAGACATTCCCTTTGGTATCGAAGAGAGATGAAAATTTTTGTAATTTCCTAAGAGGAATGTTAATAGGAGAATCTGATAACAAGCAATTTATAGACATTACACAACATTGTATTTTGTCTTCGGTGTGCATTCTTTCTTCAGAAAGTGTACTTGACATTTTATATTTAATTCAACTGTTTGTGGCAATATTGGACAAGTGTTTTGAAAATGCCTGTGAGTGAGATTTAATATTCAATGTAGATACGACCCACAATATTCCCACAAAAATGGTGATGGGGGAGATTGTATTGGGGCCCAAAATGAATGTGACGGTTACACAAATCGATACACAAAATAAACTGTAGAAATTTGAGACTAGCTTAGCTGGGAGTCTAGTCTGTGCCGTATCAGCGTCCTGAAACCTCAAGAAATATCAACATTGGTGACATCAGTATAATAGTGCCAAATCTTCACACTTTCAAATTAAAAAATACTTAAACGCTACTCCAGGTAAAACCCAAGGGGAAACGTTATACAAGTTTACCATGTAGTTGTTTACCAAAAATAGAGGAGGGGATTCTTAACGTTTGCTCTTGGATTTAAGTCAAGGTACTTCCTGGAAGTTGTATAAAACCAGTGTGTGATATTCAATATTGGTTTTCCTTACTCAGTACTTGTGAAGAAATGGAGTAGTTCCTCCGTGTGTGCGGTTGTTGTTGCTGTCCCCACCCCTTCATATACTGTGTTCCAATGCCCACATAAGGCATGCCTGTATATATTGGGTATTACAATATTTTGAAGAGTGTTTGAGATATTGCTTTCCTTATGTACAAGCCATACCGTTGTGTTTTTTTATGGATCACAAGTATCATACTCAAAACCCGACTCACTACCATTGAGTCAATACCTACTCCTAGCGACCCTATAGCACAGGGCAGAACTATCCCGGTGAGCTTCCCAGACTGTGACTCTGTGTGGGAGTAGAAAGCCCTGTCTGTATCCTACGGAGTAGCTGGTGGTTTTGAATTGACAACCTTGCAGTCAGCAGCCCAACACATAACCACTACTCCACCAGGGCTCCTGATTACAGTACATTGTTTAATTCCATCTGCTGTTTGTTATAATTGTTATTTAAAGAACATATGTATTGAGTGAAAACACTATGATCTTTTACTCAGTTTAAATAAACTCCAAGGTAACTGGACTTATAAAGCATCATTCTGTTTGCCTGATATCTACTTTAGTAGTAATTTTCATGCCCTTCTGACTCAACAAATCAAATAAAAATGTATTGTATCAGTGTTGTTGGTTTCTTTTCAAGTAGCTGACTTACAATGCCATCTGAATTTCCTACCTCAAAGAGTGTCTGATGTTAAACTGAGGGCATTGATAGGGAAGAAAAGGAACTCTGAAACTTGGAGTGAGGACCTTTGGGCACATAATCAGGAGTATGGGGCTGTGGAATTCTAAATTTCATAGAATCACTTCAACCAAGAGCACCACCCTTCGGGTCTAAAGAAATTGCTCCACCTTTGCCTGCAAATCCATTATCAGTAAAATCATTATCCCTTCCACCCACAAGGCAACAGTGAATGCTGATTTGACACCTGGTACATTATCTGGAGCATCACCTAAGGCAGATGCCGGACAAGACATTGCTGAGTGTTCCTAGGAAACATCCTCACCATCTGTTATTGCTTCTAAACCTATAAATAGACTTAAGTCCCAGTGCACCCCAAAAGATGAAGTACAAATGGGGACCAAAGAACAAGTATGCTACGCTACAAAAGAACTGTGAGAATTTTCTAACACGTACAAACTGAAACATGGAGAATATGTGTGGGAATGTCTACCAAGAGTGTGGGGTAATGGCACAAGGAACATAAAGTTTGATCAGTATTGTTCAGCATTTCAGCTCAAGAGGTCACTGCTGAAAAACTGGGGTTTGGCTTATACACGGGTCGGTGATACCCCAGTGAGGTGTAACATCTCGCTGGGCCCTCCCCCCTCCCCGAGGTAACAGGACAAGCGCCCATTATCTCGTGGGTGTTTGCCATTTCTCTGCTGCTCATTCAAAGCCCCGCTGACACTGCAGGGCTTTGATTGTTTGTTTACTCACATCTAACCAATCAGAGCCGTCCTATGATGTGCATCCTTGAATAAGCCTTTAAAAGACCGTGTGCAAAGGATGTGGCATGAATGGATGTCATCTAGTCAAACCCGACTAACAAAAGGAGGAAATCTCATGAAGCCTGACATAGAGTTAATAGCAAAGTGGGTTTGAGATGCATGGGAAGACATTCCAGAAGACATGGTGCAGTGTGCCTTCCAGAAATGTAGTATTAGTAATGCTATGGGTGGCAGTGAAGACTGTGCTTTGTATGAAAATGACAGCAGTGATGGTGATGACGGCGATCTCAGTGAGGACAGCGTCTGTGATGACCTCACACCAGCTGAAGCTCTGGATTGGGATCCGGATGATGATGAGGAATTCAGTTTTGAAGGATTTTAACTCTTTACATTTTAGCTTGGTTGCTGATTGAGCTCAGGGAATAGTACTCTTAAGGTATCATTGTTGATACCTTATTGTTTTTTGTGGAACCTATTTTCCACTTACTGTGCTGGTTTACTAATGTTAAATGACTTGTCCTTTTATTTATGTTTTTTATTTAAAATAAATATTTAAATACATTACCCCACTGATGTCTCAATTTTTAGTGATTTTAGTTTCATTTGTTTTGATTATTGAAACTCACCAATAGCTTCTACATTTTCCACCCTAGGCTTGTACTCGAGTCAATCAGTTTTTCTGGTTTCCCAGTAATAATGAGGTACCTTGGCTTATACTCGGGTCAGCTTCTATTCGAGTATATAGGTAAGTATTTACTTGATTGGCATAAGTGGAAGAATTCTAGAATTCAGAGAATCAGGACCCCTCAGTCAATTCCCATACTTCAGCCAGTTTACAGACTCACAATGCCTTGAATGAAGGTGAGGCTGGATCTTTTTGAGAAAAGACCCCAATATACTGCCCATAATTCAAACTATTATTCTTTCTCTTAGTCCTCCCCAAAGGCATGCACAGTCTTTTACAAATGTGACTGCTATAGTTGGTATAAAGGAACTAATCTGACTTTTCTGAGATGAGTAGATAGTAGTTCCTAATCCATATGGATTGCAGAAGACCCAAAACATTTACAAGGGCCACCCATCAGAGTGCAATGTATGGAGGTCAAGTTATTCATGGAGTCTGAGTTCAGTTTTTTTTTAATCTCACAATAGGAGTGGGCCCTTGAACCCATCCTGTAGTAATTTCCTCGGTTCTAGAACACATCATTGTAATAGACACTCTAAGCACCATATTGGATCCCTGACATGTGGAATAAGAAATAGGTTAGTAGGAAAAAACAAGTGGAAGCCATTAGAACTGCTTCTGCCTCGGAAAATAGTAAACCAAAAGCAATACCACGTTCCTGGAGGGATCGCAGAGATCAATAGCACCATGAAGGACATGAAGAATACAGGGATAGTGATTCCCACCACATCCCCAGTTAACTCACCTATTTGGCCTGTGCAAAACATACGCGGATCTTGGACAATGACAGTGGATTGTTGTAAATTTAACCATGTGGTGACTTCAATTGCAGTTGCTTTTCTAGACGGGGTTTCCTTGCTGAGCAAATAAACCTCATCTTGGTACTTAGTTTGCAGCTATTTATCTGGTCAGTGCCTTGTTCTCAATTTATGACTTGAAAGATCAGCAGAAGAAATGTGCCTTCATCTGGCAAGGGCAAGAATACACCTTTACCCTCATATCTCAGGAGTATATGAACTCCTCAGCACTGTGCCATAATTTAGTCCAAAGGAAATGTGATCACCCTTTCCTTCCGCAAGATACCACACCAGTCCATTTTATGGGTGACATTATACTGATTGAACTTACTCAGGAAGAAATACCATTGACTGTCGATGTATTGGTAAAATGTCTACGTGCTAAGGGTGGGGAATCAACCCAACAAAATTTCAGGCCCTTTTGTGAAATTTCTAGGGTTCAGTGATGTGGAGTTTGTCAAGACATTCCTACTAAAGTGAAAGAGATGTAGCTGCACCTCATCCCTCCCACAAGGTTTCCCAGGGCTCCCTTAGATTTTGTACAAACCTCCATCTTCTACTGTTTGATTTATTTACAGGAAATACAGCGATGTTGCAAGGGCTTGCACACAGTATAATTAAACCTTGTGAAAGGAAATCGTGAATAATTGTTTCTAGCCTTGCTATAGCTTCAGACTTGCATATGTGTTAGGATGTTTTTGGCAAAGGTTTTGAAATGTGTTTTTGAACCTGTATTGGTTCCATTGAATTCAGGGGGCACTTGTTTTAGTTTTTCTTTTCCTCCCTGAACTTATTCTATAGTTCATCTACTCTCATTAATCCTTGCATAAAACACAAAGTGTCTTCCACTTTTCTTTCAATAAAAGACTTCTAAAGAGGGAACGTTTAATAGAATTTCTCCACTGTCAGTAAGCTGAATGTAGCAGTATCATTTAAAAATTAGTCTAATAAATTCCTGCTAAGAAGAAAGGAATACAAATATTCAATATCCTAAAGGTATTGGCACTGGTTCTTAAGGAGGTTAATTTTACTATTCATCTGAAATTCCTACGAGTTTTGAAGTTCTGCTACTCAGAGAAAAGAGTTTCCGTAAACATGCGAGATTTAGTGCTGACTCAGTATCCCCTGTGTCAGTCAGGAAGGTACAAGTTCACTGGAAGCATTGTTTCTCTCTGAGTGGTGAAGGGAACCTTGGGAAAATCCCCATACCCCGAGAGCACTGTCAATGTAACTATAATGGAAACAATCCCCTTTAAAGTGACCAGCTCTCCTGCAGTCATTACAATCCTGCTCATTTTGGTGGAACCTTGTCATCATTGCCTCTACTTTGCAGCCATTGCAACCGTAAAGCCATTAGTTGAGGTTTCATTTTTGACTGCTCTGTCTTCATAGCTTTGAACTCACTTTTCCTATTCTTTTCTTCTCCCATCTGAACTAATTTGTAAGCAACTATAGCCGACTATGAATAATTTGCATTTTCTCAATTCGAATAAATGTTCATGAACACCGCTAGTTCAGGCAATAAACTCACTGGCATCAAGTGAATGCTGCTTATAGCAATCCTCTAGGAAAGAGTGGAACGTCCCCGTGGGTTTCCAAGACTGAAACTCTTTGGGGGTGCAGTACGCCTTGTCTTTCTCTCATGGAGCAGCTGGTGGAACTGCTGACCTTGGGTATGCATTTATTATTTCTTGAACTAAAATTTGAACCTCATCTCTCAATTCCTTTCCATTAATGCCAGTTTGGGGGATGAAACTTTCTTCTGGGTCCTTTTACTGGATTATACAAATCTGAAGAACCTGGTTCATAGATACTAGTCTAAACAGTAAATTCCTGCTAACATTCTGGAGGTCCAGAGGACATTCACAAGGATTAGAAAAATCTTACATAATACCTTTTAGGTCAGTGTGTCAGTCTGGGTAGACTAGAGAAACCAATTCATAAACATGCATATGTGTATAAGAAAGAATTTTATATACAAGAGCAGTTAACTATTGAGAAAACATGCCACCCCAGTCCAGATCAAGTTCATAAGTCTGATATTAGCCCATATTTCCCATACCAATCTATAAAGTCCTCTCCAGACTCATGAAACACATGCAATGATGCCAAATGCAGGAAGATCACAGGCCAGTGGGTGCAAAGTTTTGTGGATCCAGTGGTGATGGAAGCATCTCAGCATTGGCAGGGATCTCCATGTGGCTCTTCCAGTTCCCATGGCATAGGGTCTATCGGCGTAGTGACATGTGTCTTGTCAGTAGAGTGTCTCTCCAGGGAGGCAGCATACAGAAGAGTGTCTCCCGCCTCCAAAGAGGAAATACAGCAGTTCCTGGAATCCTCAAGAGAAGACCATGCCCACACAGAGGCCTCATTGGCTATGACCCGATTGACAGAGTAGAGTCCACCCCTTCACTCTGAGTCCTCTCAAGTCTCAAATTGACACCAGATTATGTAACTACAACAGTCAGATAAATCAAGGATTTACTGTAACAAAAGAGACAGACACTCAGTCTCAAGCAAATCACTGACATGGAAGGAAGTTCAGCTAAGAGAGAACTCGAGGTCATGCCAAGATATAAAGCAACAGGCTTCTCTTTTTTCTTATTTCCTTCTCCTGAATTTTTCCATCATCTGTAATATTCTTTGGAGAGCTCCATTAATGAAAGAATCCATCAATGCCATTTACCTTTGTGCAATGCTAACATTTCTTTTGAGTGCTTGGTCAGTGCTTCATTGAACAAACGCAACAGTATTAATTGTCATCTCATTGAGGATTCAAAATATCAATTAAAAAAAACTCTTCCTACTGATTTTGATTGATTTTAGATCTTTTTGCTTCTAACTTACACCTCAACAAGACCAATCTAGCTAATTCCAAAGTTTCTTATCTAGGTCACAGAAGTACTTTTTTTTTTTTTGCTAAATCATGCCATTTTTCTATATTGTACCAAATGAGACCATAAATTTGTTATAGGTAGTGGGTATTCCAGATTTGAGAACTGCGATTATACTTTGATCTTGGTTATTTCCCATCCATAAACTGAATTGCAAGGGGAGAAGAAAAGGTGTCAAAACCACACTTTTTCCCAAACTTTCTCTGGGTCACCAAAAACTAAGCTCTTGGTGGGTGTTGGACGCTTGGGGCAGTGATTGCCTCGAACCAATGCTTACCTTGCCTGTGTGCATTTGCTTGTGGGTGACAGGAAGCTTAGTGTTCTAGCCAGCCTCAGGACCTGACACCAGAGTTTGTAGTGCTTATGACGAGTGCCGATGATCACACTCAAAAATGATTTTTACTGGTCAATCTGAATGTTGCCGTTGCAAGCGCTTGAATCTGGGCAGCCAATTGCAGTTCACCAAAGCTGTTCCTAGATGTCACTCTTGACCAACCTACAAAACAAAAATCTCAAAGGGTGGCCTTCATCAAAACTTCCAGCTTTTCTAAGCAAAATGCTAAACATACACGTAAGAAAACAGGAGAAAGGGAACAAAGAATATGCAATGTCTCCTTTTCCTCCAGCACAGTCCGTGTCGAACAGACATGGAGCGGGAGGGTATGAGGGCTAGAATATAGGACCTTCCTTGACAGCTTCTTCTCAGCCTGTCAGGTCACCCAGGTCTCCACTAAGTCTGTTGCTTCAAAAAATCCTGCTGTGGCGACACCGAGACTTGTCCCGGGCAGCGTTCCTCCTCTTTCCTGATGCCGCGAGCCTTTCATACAGTTCCTCCTGTGGTGGTGACCCGCTTCCTCACTGTCTACTTCCTCATGTTGCTACTTCCTCACTGTCACTTTGTTGCTCTTACGAATCATAACGTCAATCAGTAATATGTTTTCTGATGGTCTTAGGTGACCCTGGTGAAAGGGTCGTTAGACCCCCTCAAAGGGTTGCGACCCACAGGTTGAGAACTGTTGGCTTAGGGTGAAATTACTACAAAATGATAGTAGTCAAGAACAGATTGTATTCCATTTATGCCCCAAAAAGGGGGGAAATGGACAAATATGTCATCAGAACAATGTCGACCGAACATTGCGAAGGCAACAGTTTATATAAGATTACAAATCTGGAAACTTCACCTTTCCAGAGATTAGCTAAAATCTACTCAATCACCATGATACTGCAGTTTAAATAGATTTTCTCATTAGTCATTGATACCAACAGTTGGGGAGGGGGCCTCTTCAGTGGCCCAACAAACCTTACTACTTAACAAATACCAAGGAAGAAGATAAGAGTGGAAAATATGTGATAATTGCCCCCTCTCTAAATATCTTGTTTGTGAGGGAAACTATGTTTTTCCAAGATTGCCTTAACTAGTAGTTGTCTAGCTCAGGGCCCAGTTGATGTGTTCTTGCTCTTCCAGCTGGATCACATTCCTCATACGCACAGGCAGAGGATAATTGTTCCAGTTTTATCCCCTAAGTCAACACACACACAAACACACACCTCACTTCCGAACCCAACCAAACCCCATTGCCATTGAGTTGAATTTCCACTCATAGCGACCCTCTAGGACAGAATAGAACTGCTCCCTAGGATTCCCAAGGGTGTCAATCTTTACAAAAGTAGTTTCTCTCCCATGGACAGGCTGATAGAGTCAAACTGCCAATCTGGCAGTTAGCAGCCCAGCAGTTTATTCAGTGCACCACCACGGCTCCTTGTACCACACTCAGGAGGCTTTCTATCAGTACTTCGAAGGATTGTATAATGTGTAAATATGGGTGCTTGAAAACACACACATAACAAGTCTCTCTGTACATCCCTATGTTAGTAATACTCACATCATCAGCTACCAACAATGCTTAGTAGATAAATTCCACTCAAACGCAGGAACCCCGCTTAGCTCTCCAGAGTCTGTGAACAGCCCATAAGGTCTGATAGGACCAAAATCCCATCCTCCAAAGGACTTGCATTTCTGTTTTTGTGTAACCTGAGTCGTCCTCTGCCCTTGTCACATCCTCTCCCTTTTATAGTGTGAAGATGGGAAGACTTCATCTCACATCCTTTGGACTTTTATTAGGAGAGACCAGGCCCTGAAGAAGGACTCACGCTTGGAAAAGTAGAGGGGCAGGGAGAAGGGGTATCTCCTCAGTGAGAGGGTTTGGTGCAATGGTTGCAATAATGGGTTTGAGCATAGCAACAATTGTGAGGAGCGAGAGAGAGTCCTGTTGTACATAAGGATCACTCTCTGAAAAGGAGCCAATTTGATGGCATCTAACAACAACAGCAACACAAACCGAAAGGTTGGCAGTTGACACTCACCCAACAGTGCAGCAGAAGAGAGACCTGGAAATCCAATTATGTAAAGATTGCCACCACGAACACCCCATGGACCATACATAGTTCTCTCTGTAGCACATGAGGTCACCAGAAGTCACAATGGACTCAACAGCAGAAGAACCAACTGATTTTGGTCCCGGATTAAAAACAAAGTTTTGGCTATACCAATTTAGGTAATGGGCATTCATTACAAGTTCATTCCTGTCCTACCCCCTCTGAGAATTTGCATCTCCACTCCAGATAACCTGAATGAGAATGTACATTTTAGCAAGATTCTCAAGTGGTTCTTCTGTAGAGTCCCAGTTGGTTTATTTGTGGTGGAATGCACCAGTTGGAAATCCTAACCCAAACAACCTTGTTCATGGCCAATCTGTGCAGAGCAAACAGTGGGCTCTGACTGGGTAAATCCCACTGTGGCCAGTTTGTAGCCACCATCAGTTGGAGATGTTCATTCTCTAGGCCCCGGAGAGAAGTATGGTCAACATCACCAATCAAAATCGGGTACCTCTGGGCTTACGCCTAATCTACTTTATCAAAAACTGCTTTTGATCAAGCTCCTTCAGGTGATTCCTAAATACCTGTAATTTAAGAAACATTGTTCTGGTGGTAAAGAAACCTAGTGCTGGAGTGCTCAAAGTATTTAACTGCTAACCAAAAGGTTGGAAGTTTAATACCACCAGCCCCTCTGTGGAAGATGCGGCAACCTGCTTTTATAAAGATTGACAGCCTTGAACACCCCATGAGACATGTACAGCAGTCTGAAACACTGCCTAGTCCTGATTCATCCTCGCCATCGTTACTGTTTGAGCCTATTATTGTAGCTACTGTGTCAACTCATCTTACTCAGGGGTTTCCTCTGTTTCACTGATCCTCTGCTTTACCAAACATAGTGTCCTTCTCCAGGGACTGGTCCCTCCTGATAACATGGCCAACGTATGTGAGACAAAGTCTTGCCATCTTCCCTAATCAGGAGCATTCTGGCTGTCTTTCTACCCAAACGGATTTGTTTGTTCTTCTGGCAGTCCATCACGTATTCGCTATTCCCTGCCAGTACAGCAACGCAAATGCATCCATTCTTCTTCAGGCTTCCTTATGTATTGTCCAACTTTCATAGGCATGCTAAGTGACTGAAAAAAACATGGCTTGGGTTAAGCTCACATTAGTCCTCAAGGTGATATCTTTACTTTTTAACACCTCAAAGAGGTCTTGTGCAGCAGATTTGTCCAAAACAACAAGCCATTTGATTTCTTTCTTCCCTTTTCACTTTTTATTGTGAATGGAGGGACGTTTGCAGAGCAGATCATTAGTTTCACAGTCAACAATATGTACAGTTTGTTTCACATAATTCATTGCAATGTCCTCAGTGCACCGTCACTTATCCCATCTATCTTCTCCCGGAGCTTCCTGCTTCCACTCCTCCTGTTTCCCTAGCCCTGTTGAACTTTGTACTTGGGTAAACACTGCCCATTTGTTCTCATTCTTGTGAGGGCTCTAATCTCTACTGTATATATCTCTAATGTTCTTCTTCTTATAAACCTCTGCATTGGTCTCTGATGTTCTTCTTCTTTTTATAAACCTCTGCATTGTTTGACAGAAAGTTGAGCCATGGTTATATAGCTTGATTTCTTGAATGCTGCTGCCTCCATGAGCACTGATTGTGAATCCAACTAAAAGGAAATCTTTGACTACTTCAATATGTTCTCCATTTATCATGCTGCTGCTTGTTGTCCAGTTGTGAGGATTTTGGTTTTCTCTAGTTGAGGTATGCTGAAGGCAATAGTTTTTGATCATCATCAAGTGCTTCAAGTTTTCTTTGCTATCAGCAAGCAAAGATGCACAATTTACATTTTCCAGGTCGTTAATAAGGCTTCCTCCAGTTATACTGCTGAGCTCATCATATAGTCCAATGTCTCAGATTATTTCCTCAATATGCACTTGTTTGTCAGTTTGTCTGACTGTGGTGGCTTGTATGTTGGGTGAAGCTATGTCACTGGTATTTCAAATACCAGCAGGGTCCACCCAGAGTGTACAGGTTCCAGCAGGGCTTCGTGACTAAGAACAGACTACAAAAAGAGAACAATCTGTTCACTTCTGAGGAATTAGCCACTGACAACACTATGACCAAAAGTGAAAAATTGTCAGGTATTGAAAACCTCATGAGAAGAAGCAGAACATTTTCAGAGATAGGGTGAGAAGATAAGGTTAGAAGGCACTCAAAATATGAGGAAGCGCTGCCTTCACAAAATAGAGTCGATCCTAATAATGTGGATGGAGTAAAGTTTGGGGAGTAAAGCCATTGGGACCTTCATTTGCTGATGAGGCACAGCTTCAAACAAGAAGAAACCATTGGAAACATCAATTAATAATCAGAATTTTTAATGTATTAAGTATGGATCTAGGAAAAATTGAAAGTTGTCAAAATTGAAAGGGAACACATAAAGATCTATATACTAGGTGTTAGTTAGCTGAAATGGTCTGGTATTGGTATTGCCCATTTTGAATCAGAAAATCATGTGGTTTCAGATTCCAAGAATGACAGATTCAAGAGAAATGGCACTGCATTCATCATTTTTTAAAAAAGCTATTTCTATAGGTAAAAATAAGGGTTTCTGGGGGGTAGGGTAGAAGAGAGAGGGGATATAGGGGAGCTGATATCAAGGAATTCAAGAAGAAAGAAAATGTTTTGAAACTGTGGTAGCAATTTTACAATACTGCTTGATGAGATTGAACTATGGAATGTTATGATATCTGTAAGAGCTCCCAATAAATTTATTATTTTTTAAAAGACATTTTAAGATATAAGTTGAAGTACAATGCTATCTATGATACGATTATATTTATGGACATTTAAGGAAATCCAATCAACACAACCAATTTTCAAATTTATACACAAACCACCAAAGTTTGTGATGAAGAATTCTACCACTGTCTTCAGTCTGAAATTGATAAAACATGCAATTAAGGTGCATTGATAATTATTGGCCATTGAAATATCAAAGTTGGAAACAAAAAGGAGCAGTAGTTTGAAAACATGGGCTTGGTGATAAAACTGAAGCTGCAGATCTCAGGATAAAATTTTGAAAACCAATGATTTATTTATAGCAAATATATATTTCAACAACACGAAAGGTGACCATGTACATGGACCTCTCCAGATGAAGTACAGAGAAACCAAATTTCCTCCATCTGTGAGAAAAGACAATGGAGCGCTTGATGTTAGCAGCTAAAACCAGGCCTGCCTCTTCTGCCTTCCTTCTGAGACACCAAAACTAATCTCTTCTTTTCCTCCTCCTTCTAAGCCTACTTCAATGTGAAGATGACCCATCCTGTAAACAGATGGTATCAGCTTTCAGTACTCATAAATATACTATAGTCCTGTAAATAAATGTATTTTCCCTCTTTTGTTTTTTTTTCTTGATATTTTCTTTTCTGTAAATTATTATAAGAATATGGTATATGTTGCATATAACATACAAAAGAAACCAAGCCAGAGGCTGACTATGGAACAGATCATCAATTTCAGTAGCTAAGGCACATGGAAGATATGATGAAGTCAATAAGCTGAATAGAATATATCAAAAGGCAGCTCGAGAAGACAAAGTCAAATATTATAATGAAATATATACAAAGACCAAGAGTTGGGGGAAAAAAAATGGAGAACACGCAGATACCTGAAACTGAAAGAACTCAAGAAAATATTCAAGTTCCAAGTTGCACTATTGAAAGATTCTTGGGGGGTGGATTGAATGATGCAGAAACATCAAAAAGATGATGGAAAGAACACCATAAAGAATTCATCAACATTCCAGCATTTCAGGAGGTAGCATATGAGCAAGAATCAGTGGTGCTTAAGGAGAAAGTTCTAGCTACACTGAAAGCATTAGCCAGAAACAAGGCTCCAGGAATTGATAGAATACCCATTGAAATGCTTTAACAAGCTGATGAAATGCTGGGAGCACTCACCTGTCTATGCCAGGATATTTGGAAGACAGCTATTTGGCCAACTGACTGGAAGAGATCCATATTTGTGCCCCATTCCAAAGAAAGGCAATACCTTTAAAGCCTTGCAGTATTTCTTTGTTCGGTTCCCACAACTGTCTCTTGGTCAGTTTACAAGTTGTACATGAGCACAATGAAATGTTTTGAAATTCTCATTCTTCTCAAGGTTATCTATAGTTTGTTATGAACCGCATGGTCAAATGCCTTGGCAGAGTCAATAAAACATAAGTAAAGATATTTCTGGTATTCTCTGCTTTCAGCCAAGATCCATCTGACATCAGCAATGATATCCCTTGTTCCACATCCTCTTCTGAATTCAGCCTGAACCTCTAGCAGCTCCCTGTCAATGTATTGCTGCAACCTTTTCCATTGTGTATGATAACAATGATATTATTCTATAATTTGAGCATTGTTAGGCCACCTTTCCCTGGAATTGGTACAAATATGGATAACTTCCAGTTGGCCAAGTAGCTGTCTTCCAAATTTTCTGGCATAGACGAATGAATGCTTCCAGTGCTTTACCAGCTTGTTGAAATATTTCAATGGATATTCCATAAATTTCCAGAACCTTGTTTTGACTAGTGCTTTCAGTACAGCTTGAACTTCTTCCTTCAGCACTATTGGATTCGCTCATATGCTACCTCCTGAAATGGTGGAACGTCAACAAGTTCTTGTGATGCTTCTGGCATAATTCAATATTTTCCAAAGAATCTGTCAGTAGTGCAGCTCGAGACCTGAATTTTTTCTTGAGTTCTTTCAGTTTCAGATATACTGGGTAAGTTCTTTTTTTTGTTTTTCTAATTCCAGGTCTTTTCATATTTCATGATAATATTTGACTGTCTTCTTGTGCTGCCCTTGGAAATGGTCAAATATTCAGCTGTTTGACTTCCTTATTTCTTCCATTTGCTCCAGCTACTCGGCAAGTATGCAACACTCAGAGTTTCCACTGACTTCCATCTTTCAGTTCTTTCCATTTTTTTGAAGGACCTTTTACTTTCATCATGAATGATGTTCTTGATTTCTTTTCACAGCTCATCAGGTCTTCTGTCATTAGTGTTCAATGCGTCAGATCTCTTCTTGAACAAGGATAACTGCATGGTTTAAGATCAGGAAAAGTGTACAACAGAATTTCTTTAATCTGTGTGCGGAGCAAATATTCAGAGACGCTTGATTATGTGAAGAGTAATGCAGTATCAGGATTGGAGGAAGGCTTACTAACAACCCGTGATATTCAAATGACACAACCATACTTGCTGAATGTGAAGAGATCTTGAAACAATTGCTGATGAAAATCAAGGATCATAGCCTTCAGCATGGATTACACTTCAATGTAAAGAAGACCCAAATCCTCACAACTGGAGTAGTAGGTAACATCATGATAAAGAGAGTAAAGAATGACATTGTCAAGCATTTCATCTTGTTTGGATCCACAATCAATACTCATGACAGCAACAGTCAAGAAATCAGAGGGATTGCACTGGGTGAGTCTGATGCATAAGACCTCTTTAAAGTGTTGAAAGGCAAGAATGTTACTCCGAGAACTAAGGTCTGCCTTACACAAGTCATGGCATTTTCAATCACCTCATCTGCATATGAAAGTTTGACATTGAATAGGATGACAGAAGCAGAATACATGGATTTGATTTATGATGCTGATGAAGAATATTGAATAGTATCATGGACTGCCAAAAGAACAAACAGATCTGTCTTGGGAGAAGTACAGCCAGGCTGCTCCTTAGGGGCGAGGATGATGAGACTTCCTCTTATAAACTTTGGGCATGTTGTCAGGAGAGATCAATCCCTGAAGAAGGACCTCATGCTTGGCAAAATAGTGGGGAAGCAAAAAGATGAAGACCTGCCAGAAGATGGATTGACACAGAAGCTTTAACAATGGGTTCAAACATAAGAACAATTGTGAGGCTGGCACAGGCCCAAGTACATAGGGTCACTTTAAGTCAAACCGATTCGATGACACCTAAAAATAACAACAATATATTTAGTAAATATTATCAAAGGATACTACCTTGATGTACACCTTTCCTCAATTTAAACCAGGCAATATCCCATTTTTTGTGTGCAAATGACGGACTCTTGGTCTATGGACAGATTCCATATGAGTCCAATGGAGTGTTCTAGAATCTCCATTCTTCCCAATGTTATCCATAATTTGTTATAATCCATACTGTTGAACGTCTTTGCATAGTCGCTGTTATTGTTGTTGTTAGGTGCCGTTAAATCGGTCCCAACTCATAGCAACCCTATGTACAACAGAACGAATCCCTGCCTAGCCCCATACCATCTTTACCATCCTAATATTTGAGTTCATTGTTGTGGCCATTGTGTCAATCTATCTTATCGATAGTCTTCTTCTTTTTCACTGACCTTCTACTTTATTAAGTTTGATATATTTTTCCAGGGACTAGTCTCTCCTAGGGAGAAAGACAGGACTTTCTGCTCCCAAAAGAGTTACAGTCTTAGAAAATCACAGGGGTTATTCTACGCTGCCCTCTAAGGTCACTATGAGTCAGCATCAACTTGACAGCAGTGAATGAGTCTCTCCAAGGAACCCTCTTAGCGTAATGGTTATACATGGGGCTGCTAACTGCAAGGCCAGCAGTTTGAAACCACCAGCTGCTCTTTGGGAAAAAGAGAGCATTCTACTCTCCTAGAGCTACAGTGTCCAACACCCACACGAGGCAGCTCCACCCAGTCCTATAGGGTCGCTATGAGTTGGAATCAATTTCATGGCAGTGATTTTAGTTTAATCTCTCCTGAAATAACATGTCCAAAATATGTGAGACAAAGACTTGCTATCCTCACGTCTAAAGAGCCTTCTGGCTGGACTTATTCCAAGATAGTGTTCTTCTAGTAGTCCAGAGTACTTTTAATATTCTTTGCCAACATTATTATCCAAAGGCACCAACTCTTCTCTGGTCTTCCTTATTGTTCAACTTTCACACACATATGTTATTGTTATTAGGTGCCATCGAGTCATTTCCAACTCATAGGAACCCAATTGTTTTATGTTTGAGCTCATTGTTGTAGTCACTGTGTCAATCCTTATTGTATATGAGGTGATTGAAAATACTGTGGCTTGGGTCAGGTGCATTTAGTGTTCAAAGTGATATCCTTGCTATATATATATATATATATATATAATGTTATTTTAAAAAGATATTTACAATAAAGAAGTCATGCTTCTTACATGATTCTATCATGTGGCTTCCTGTGGCATTTTGATTACCAAAGTAATATTTTCCATTGCTGATCCTTCTTCTTTATTTCCAACTTTTTTATTTCAATCATCAGTAGTTATCAATGTATCTTGCCTGCATGTTAAATCAATTTCAGACCTCAGAAGTTAGTTAAAATCTTCAATTTCTTCATCCTTGGCATTAGTGGTTGGTGTAGAAATTTTACTACTTGTCATATTAACTGACCTTATTTACAAGGAAGTTCTTATTCTATCACTGACAGCATATTACTTCAGGATAGAACCTGAAATGTTCTGTTTTACTACAATTATGTCATTCCTCTTCAAATTTGTCATTCCCAGCATAATAGAGCAAATTACTGTACACTTGAAAATTTCCAGTTTTTTTCAGCTCAATGAGGTAAAATACTGATTTATTTGTTCTATTTCATTTTTGAAAACTTCTAAATTTCCTGGATTCATACTTTGTACACTCCATACTCTGACTATTACTGGATATTTGCAGCCTGTGTCTCCTCCTTTTAAGTTGTGCTCCACCAACACATGAATCCATATCATTAAAGGTACCTTAGCTTTGAGGATTTCAGCCGGTAGTGTTTACAATTGAATATAAAGAAAACCAAAATGCTCATAACTTGGTAACATCATAGAAACAGAGAAAAGACTGAAGCTGTCAAGGAGTTCATGCTGCTTGAATCCACAATCAGTACTCATGGTAGCAGCAGTCAAGAGATCAAATGACACAGTACTTTAAAGTGTTCAAAAGCAAGGCTGCCTCCCATGCACAGTTTAAAAACCAAACAAACAAACATTAACGGTTTTGCTTCTTGCTTTAGTGTTATTTTATTTTTAATCTCTTGTTGTTTTCTCCTTTTAATTTAAGTTTTTTTTTCGTTTTTGATCTATTTTTTCATTTGTCTTCTCTTTGATCCTTTTATTTCATTCACATCTTCCTAAAAGCAAATGCTGATACTACTAATATAATGTTTTCTTTCCATCATTATTAGCCTTTCCTTCATTCTTGCAAAATAAGGAAACTCTTTTGTTTTCCTTTTCTTATAATCCACCAATTAATACTACCCGATACCCCCTTTTTCCCCTTTCCTTTTATTTCTCCACCCTCTAATATGTTCCCTTAAACTCTTTGATCTCTCCCCTAGCATTCACTCTAACACTCTCCCTGCTATACTTGTTCTGAAGTGTCTACCATCCTCCTCTGCACCACCTAACAGAGTTAACTACCCCCACAGAACCACATTTCAATACTACCTCTAACACTCACACCATGCTGTCAAAGAAACAACCAAAAATATTAGTCCCCACACACAGAAACCAAGAGAAACTACAAAAAGAAACGAACAACTCCCAGACTTAAAATATATGCCTGTAAATGAACAGACCATATAATTACCAGACAAAAAATTTTAAATATTGATGATTGCTCTCATACAACAGATGAAAAAGAGTCTGACAGAAAAAAAGGGAGATAACCTTACTGCAAACCTTAAAAGTAAAACTCCAAACAGAATTACAAAAGATGAGAACTACAATAATAGAATTACATAATGCTAGGAAAGAATAGAGAAATAAAATTTAAGGAATGAAAACTTGAATTAGTAAAATAGTGTCCATAAAGTCAAACTTTTAGATTCCTATCTATGAGAAGAACAAACAACAACAAAAATGTAAAGTTTGAGAACAATGTGTGACACAATCAAGAGGAACAATCTGTCTTACAGGGATTCCAGAAAAGGAAGAAACAAGAAAAGCCACACAGTGAATAATCCAAGAACATCTGGAAAAAAATGTTCCTCACCACACAAAGGATGAAAGATAACTATCCAGGAAGTTGAAAGAACTTCAGAGAGACTCTGAAAGGAAAACTCCCCAACATATTATAGTCAAGATGTTTAACATCAATGACAAGGGAAAAAATTTAAGAGCAGCCCGAGAAAAAAGAATAGTTACATACAAAGGGACAGCAATTAGAATTACATTAGGTTTCCCAGCAAAGACCATGCAGGCAAGAAGATAATGGAGCTGCAGGTCTGTCTAAATAAGATAGGCTGGATGAACAATCCGGAGGAGAAAACAACAGGAGTGACGGTTCCGGGGGTGGGGGAGCATGGGAGAGGGGGAGGTGGTGGAAAGGAAGTGGTGTTAACAAACTCAGGGACAAGGGAACAATAAGTTATCCAAATCTGTGGTGAGGAGGGTGTAGGAGGCCTGGAAGGGCATGATCAAGGGCAATGTAACCGAAAGGAATTACTGAAACCCAAATGAAGGCTGAGCATGATAGTGGGACTAGAGGAAAGTAAAAGGAAATAGAGGAAAGAATTAGGAGGCAAAGGGAAGTGATAGATGTCTAAATAGAGGCATGTACATATGTAAATATATTTATGTATGAGGATGGGGAAATAGATCTATGTGTATATATTTATAGGTTTAGTATTAAGGTAGCAAATGGACATTGGGTCTCCACTCAGGTACTCCCTCAATGCAAGAACACGTTGTTCTATTAAACTGGCATTCCATCATGCTCACCTAAGCGACACGATCGCAGAAGACAAAGCACGTGCATAAGCAAATGTGGTGAAGAAAGATGATGGTGCCCGACTACCAAAGGATATAGTGTCTAGGGTCTTAAAGACTTTAAGGTAAACAAGCGGCCATCTAATTCAGAAGCAATAAAACCCACATGGAAGAAGCACACCAGCCTGTGTGATCACGAGGTGTTAAAGGGATCAGTTATCAGGCATCAAAGAACAAAAATTCATATCATTGTGTGCTCACCTTCCCGATACAATTGCTGAAGACAAATGGGTACATAAGCAAAGGTGGTGAAGAAAGCTGATGGTGCCCGGCTATCAAAATATATAGCATCTGGTGTCTTAACGGCTTGAAGGTAAACAAGGAGCCACCTAGCTCACAAGTAACCAAGTCCACATGGAAGAAGCACACCAGCCTGTGTCAACATGAGTTGTCAGAGGGATCAGGGATCAGGCATCAAAGAGCAAAAAAAATCAAATCATTGTGAATGAGGGGGAGAACAGACTAGGGACCAAAGACCCATCTGTAGACAACTGGACATCCCCTTATAGAAGGGAGAAGATGAGCCAGTCAGGATGCAGAGTAGCAATGATGAAACATATAACTTTCCTCTAGTTCCTCAATGCTTCCTCCCTACCCACTATCATGATCCCAATGCTACCTTACAAATCTGGCTAGACCAGAAGATGTACAACATACAGATAGGAACTGGAAACACAGGGAATCCAGGACAGATGATCCCATCATGACCAGTGGTGAGAGTGGAGATACTGGTAGGGTAGATGGAGAGTTGGGTGGAAAGGGGAACCAATTGTAAAGATCTGCATGTAACCTTCTCCGTGGAGGTTGGACAACAGAAAAGTGGGTGAAGGGAGATGTTGGACAGTGTAAGATATGGCAAAATAATAATAATTTACAAATTATCAAGGGTTCATGAGGGAGGAAGGAGTGGGGAGGGAGGGGGAAAATGAGGAGCTGATACCAAGAGTTCAAGTTGAAAGCAAATGTTTTGAGGATGATGATGGCAACAAATGTATAAATATGTTTGACATAATGGATTTTTGTATGGATTGTGATAAGAGTTGTATGAGCCCCCAATAAAATGATGTTAAAATAAGAAGATGGAGCCATGCATATAGTCTTGAAGGAAAAAAAAAACTTTATCAAGAATTTTGTACCCAGTAAAGTTATCACTCAAATATATTGGGTATATAATAGTATTTCCAGACAAGGAGAAATTAAAGAAATTTACAAAAAAACAAGACCACCATTACAAAAAAATATTCAATGAGGTAATAAGGCCAAAAAATCAACAACAGCACACAAACCTGGAACCAACACATAAGATAATTCCTCACAAAACCCAACACCCACAGAGCAACATCCAAAACTCTGAAGAAATACAATAAGAAAGAAACTAACCACACTACACCCACTCATACACCACACCCACAAATGCAAAGCAAAATGACAGTAAAAAATCCATATATATTAAAAATCTCACTGAACCTTAATGTCCTAAGTATACCAGTAAAGAGACAGAGAGTAACATAATGGACAAGAAAACAAAATCCATCAATATGCTGCCTGCAAGAAATACACCTCAGCAACAAAGACATGAACGCACTAAAAACTCAGAGGCTGGTCAAAAGCATACCAAGCAAACGACCACCCCCAAAAAGTCTGTGCAGCAAGATAACTCTCTGAAAAAATAGACTTAAAGGCAAATAATAAGAGACAAGAACAGAAACTACATAATGATTCAAGGAACCAAAAGCCTAAGAAAGCATAACCATAATAAACATATGTGCACCCAACAAAAGATACTTGAAATGCATAAATCAAATCTTCACATAATTGAGAAAGGATATACATCTGGATGATAATAACAGGACAATTCAATATGCCACTCTCAAGGAAAGACAATATCAGGAAAGAAACTGAATGAAGACACAAAACAACTGACCCACACAATCACTAATCTCGATCTACTAGATATAGACAGAACACTCTATCCAACAAAAACACAATACACACACATGCATCTCCAATTCACACAAAACATTCTCAAGAATGTCATACATGTTGGCCCAAAAGCATGCTTTAACACATTTTTTAAAATTGAGATTCTACAACCTATCTTCTTGGATCACACTATAAAAACTAGAAATCCACAATAGAAGGTACAGAAACATAAAGACAAACACATGGAGATCGAACAACATAATGCTAAAAAATGGGAAATAAATCAAATAAGGGAGGAAACAAAAAGAATTCCTTGAAACAAACTAGAACAATAACACAATATATGCAAGTTTTTAGGATACAGCAAAAGCAGTAATCACGGGATAATTTATTTTTTTTCTTTTAAAATCTCAGTACTTCTAGTAGTTTATTTTGCACGTAGTAGGCACTCAATATTTCTTTATATATATATATTTTATTAATAAATCTTTTTATTGGGGCTCATACAACTCTTATCATAATCCATACATACATCAATTGAGCAAAGCACCCTTATACATTCGTTGCACTCATCATTCTTTTTTTTTTTAACAATTTATTGGGGCTGATACAATTCTTTTCACAGTTCATACATATACATACATCAGTTGTATAAAGCACATCTGTACAGTCTTTGCCCTAATCATTTTTTTCTCTTTTCTTCTTTTACATTTTATTAGGGACTCAAACAACTCTTACCACAATCCATACATATACATACATCAATTGTATAAAGCACATCCATACATTCCCTGCCCCAATCATTCTCAAGGCATTTGCTCTCCACTTAAGCCCCTTGCATCAGGTCCTCTTTTCCCCCCCCTCCCTCCCCATTCCCCCCTCCCTCATATGCCCTTGGTAATTTATACCTCGTTATTTTGTCATATCATGCCCTATCCGGAGTCTCCCTTCCCCCCTTCTCTGCTGTCCCTCTCCCAGGGAAGAGGTCACATGTGGATCCTTGTAATCAGTTCCCCCTTTCCAACCCACTCACCCTCCACTCTCCCAGCATCGTCCCTCACACCCTTGGTCCTGAAGGTATCATCCACCCTGGATTCCCTGTACCTCCAACCCTCATATGTACCAGTGTACAGCCTCTGTCCTATCCAGCCCTGCAAGGTAGAATTCGGATCATGGTAGTTGGGGGGAGGAAGCATCCAGGATCTGGGGGAAAGCTGTGTTCTTCATCGATACTACCTCACACCCTAATTAACCCATCTCCTCTCCTAAACCCCTCTATGAGGGGATCTCCATTGGCCGACAATTTGGCCTTGGGTCTCCACTCTGCACTTCCCCCTTTATTTAATATGATATATATATATACATATATACACATACATATATACATATACACATATACACACATACATACACACACTTATATCTTTTTTTTTTGCATGATGCCTTATACCTGGTCCCTTGGGCACCTCGTGATCGCACTGGCCGGTGTGCTTCTTCCATGTGGGCTTATTTGCTTCTGAGCTAGATGGCCGCTTGTTCACCTTCAAGCGTTTAAGACCCCAGACACTATCTCTTTTGATAGCTGGGCACCATCAGCTTTCTTCACCACATTTGCTTATGCACCCATTTGTCTTCAGCGATCCTATCATGGAGGTGTGCAGTCAATGATATGATTTTTTTTCTTTGATGCCTGGTAACTGATCCATTTGGGACCACTCGATCACACAGGCTGGTGTGTTCTTCCATGTGGACTTTGTTGCTTCTGAGCTAGATGGCCGCTTCTTTATCTTCAAGCCTTTAAGACCCCAGTCACTATATCTTTTGATAGCCGGGCACCATCAGCTTTCTTCACCACATTTACTTGTTCACCCACTTTGGCTCCAGCCGTTGTGTCGGGAGAGTGAGCATCATAGAGTTCCAATTTAATAAAAGAAGGTATTCATGCATTGAGGGAGTGTTTGAGTAGAGGCCCAAGGTCCTTCCGCCACCTTAATACTTGACCTATAAATATAGACACATAGATCTATTTCCCCATCCTCCTATATATATTTGCATGTACATGTCTTTGTCTAGACCTCCATGAATGCCCTTTGACTCCTAGCTCTTTCCTCCATCTCCCTTGACCTTCCTCCTGCCCTACTACCATGTTTCATCGCCACCTAGGCTAGAGTATACCTCTTCTCTAAGCAACCTTACCCTTGATCATTTCCCACCAGGTCACGGGATAATTTATAGCAATCAACATACACATGAAAAAGGAGAAGAAATCCAAAATGAACACCCTAACACAGCACATTCAACAACTGGAACAAGGATAACAACATAAACCCGCGATACAAGAAGAAAATGAATCATCAGATCAGTGCAAAAGAAAAGGAAAAGAATCAACAAGGCAAGACATTGTTTTTTTGATCAACAAATAAACCTCTGACAAACTTAACAAAGGAGTAAAAAGAAAAGATGTAAATATCTTTAAAAAGAGATGAAAAGGGTGACATCACAACAGACCCAAATGAAATAAAAAGAATAATAGCACACTCCTATAAAAATACTGTACTCTGACAAATTTGACAACCTAGAAGAAATGAACAGATACCTTGAAATACATCATCCATTCAAATTAATGGAGACAAATGTAAAAAAAAAAGAATTCAACAGATCCATATCAAATGAAGAATTAGAGAAGGTCATTAAGAAACTCCCAACCAAGAAAATCTCAGGACCAGATGGCTTCACAGAGGAATTCTACAAAGAGAAGACCTGTCGCAAATACTACACTTTTTGTTTCAGAATACAGGAAAAGACAACAAACTCATTCTATGAGGCAACTATAACTCTGATACCCAAACCAGGCAAAGACACCACAAATACAGAAAATTACAGACCAATATCCCTCATACACATAGACATAAAAATGCTCAACAAGAGATATTGGACAGCGTAAGATATGACAAAATAATAATTATTTCTAAATTATCAAGGGTTCATGAGGGAGGAGGGAGTGGGGAGGGAGGAGAAAAATGAGGAGTTGATACCAAGGACTCAGGTAGAAAGCAAATGCTTTGAGAATGATGAGGGCAACAAATATACAAATGTGCTTAACCTAACGGACGTATATATGGATTGTGATAAGAGTTATATGAGCCACCAATAAAATGATTTTTTAAATACTCAACAAAATTCTGGCCGATAGAGTCCAACAGAATATAAGAAAAATAATTCACCATCACCGAGTGGGATTTGTTCCAGGGATGCAGGAATGGTTCAACATTTGAAAAACAATCACTGTAATATGCCACATAAGCAGAGAGCAAAAACCACATGACTATATCAATAGAGGCAGAAAAGGTATTTGTTCATATGCAACACCCATTTCTGACAAAAACACTCAACAAAAATAGGAATAGAAGGGAAACCCCTCAGCAAAATAAAAGGCATATATGAAAAACCAACAGCCAATCGAATACCATGCTTAATGGGGAAAAATGAGAAACATTTTCCCTGAAAATCAAGATCAGACAAGGATACCCCCATCACCACTCTTATTCATCATCATACTGGGAATCTTAGCCAGAACCATCAGACAACAAATAGAAATCAAGGGATTATAAATAGAAAAAGAAATGAAATTCTCACTATTTGAAGATGATTTTAGTGTGTGTGTGTGTGGGTGTGTGTGTGTGTGTGTGTGTGTAAAATCTCCCAAAAGTCTCCTGGAAACAATCGAGGGATTTGACAGAGTAGCAAGTTACAAAATTAACAAGCAGAAATCAACTGGATTCCTGTATAACAGGAAAGAGAACTAAGAAAAAGACATTAAGAAAATAATACCATTCACAATAATCACACAAAAGATAAAATACTTAGGAGCCTATCCAAAGGAAAAAATTAATGTGTGCAGAGAAAACTACAGAACACAACTACAAGAAGCCAGAAAAGACCTACATAAATGGAAGACTATACTGGGTTCATGGATAGGCAGACTTAATGTTTTGAACATGTAAATTCTACCTAAAACACAGATACAACACAATTCTATACCAAATATATTGTTTCCCCCTATAAATCAATTTTTATTTGCTTAAATAATATTTCAACTTGTATGCAAACATTGTTTAGCATAATCTTTCAGAGCATCCTAGGATTTCACTAATCCACACCTTAAGGTGCCTGAAAAATACTTTGTGTTTTGTCTCAGGAATCCATGAAATTCTGCAAATTCTTCTAGTTCTAAAGCAGTGGTGTTTGCCAATATTAGCACTTTTCTGAAACACAGGCAGTATCTGGGAGTAAGAAAGGACAGCAAGCTTTATCTTACCTAAAATTGCAGAAAGGCGAGAGTAATGGTGCTTTGAAATATGGTTTTCAGAAATCAACTATTATACAAGCAAGAAATACCTCTTAAAAGTTTATAAACTCAAAAAAAAGAGGACCTGATGCAAGGGGCTTAAGTGGAGAGCAAATGCCTTGAGAATGATTGGGGCAGGGAATGTATGGATGTGCTTTATACAATTGATGTATGTATATGTATGGATTGTGGTAAGAGTTGTTTGAGTCCCTAATAAAATGTAAAAGAAGAAAAGAGAAAAAAATGATTAGGGCAAAGACTGTACAGATGTGCTTTATACAATTGATGTATGTATATGTATGAACTGTGAAAAGAATTGTATCAGCCCCAATAAATTGTTAAAATAAAAAAATTAATAAAAAAAGAAATGCAAGAACTGAGGAAACACTTATGTAAAGTATCTTTTCTGAATAAAATGCAGTTTATTCCAGAAAAAAAAAGTTTATAAACTCCCCAAAAGCTGGAAGTTGTGTTGAATAGTTCATTATTATTTGTATTATTTTACATGAGTCCATTAAACCAGGTAGAAATCAGTCTGCAAAAATCCTCAAAACAAAACATACTTTAAACATGTTAAAGGTAGAAGATTCAGTCACGTCATTATTTTGCTATGGCAGCCAAATAGTCTTTAACCTCAGTTGGAATCGGCCTCTTAAATCTAGCTTCATTGCATATTCCAACGTCTACGTTATCATCTGTCATCTGCCCTTCAAAGCTTTCCTTTAGGGCCAAGATGGCTGTATGAATGGCATCTTCAAGTCCCAGGTCTTCATTATATCTTTTTTCCAGGAAAGTTTTCCCATTCACATAGTATTTTCCCATTGCTGTGGCTTTCCAGGAAAAGTAAGCACCGAATGGATCCGACTGAAAGAAAATCGGCCCTCGTTCCAACCACAAATTAGCAAAGAAACTCCCAATGGACGTACACCACCTGACTGGGATGACAACACCTTCTTGCACGACAGAAACTACTCTTTGTGACCAGCAGTGCTGTGAGAATAGGCTCTTGGTCAACCAGATATGACTACTGAGCTAATTTTCGAGCTCTGTGTGCAAGTACTCTGTAAGCTGGGCCCAGGCCACTATATACCAAGCCTATAAGCTTGGTCGTGGGTTCCACTTTGTGTACACTGCGCTCATCATACAGTTGCTAATACCACACCATTTGCAGCTTTAATTCACACTGAAGGAGCTCCTCCAGCCACAGCTCCCAAAGCATATTCAGTCTGGGCAAGTTTGCCAGATGGGCTGAATGTTGTCAGTGCAAAGCTGCATCCATGTTCCCTCATCTTTACCTGGTGAGTCAAAATACAATTATACACATTCCATTTATGCTCTTTAAATAAATGGAAAAATGAATAACCGACTTCATATGGAGAGGGAAAAGACCCAGGATATAAAAGAACTTGTTAAAAAGAAGAACCAAGTAGGAGACCTCATACTACCTGACCTAAAACCCTTCTACAGCCAAAGTAGTCAAATCAGCCTGGTATAATGAGAGAGACATAGACCAAAGGAACAGAACTGAAACCCCAGAAGAAAATGCATCTGCCTACAGGCAACTGATCTTCAGCAAAGAACTAAAAACTATCAAATGAGATGAAAACACATGATGTTGGATAAATTAGATCTCCATATGCAGAAGAGTGAAACAAGACCCACATCTCTCCCCATGCACAATGACAAACTCATGATGGATTACGGACCTAAATGTAAACTCCAGAGCTATCAGAATCATCCATGAGAAAACTGGAACAAACTTAAGGGCACTATTGCAGGGCATACAAACACTAGCAAGTGTAATAAAGGAAGCACACATAGTAGAAGGCAAAAATAGAGTACTAGGACTTATTGAAAATGAATCAGTTATGCACTTCAAAAGACTTTATCAAAGGAGTAAAATGAAAGAAAGCCCACAGATTGGGGGGGAAATTTTTTGGCAATGACACAACAGACATGGGTCTAATTATCCAAATCTATAGAATTGTACAGCAGCTCAATAAGAAAATAAATGACCCAACTAAAAAGTGGTTAAAAGACATGAATAGATATTTCACTGAAAATGACACTCAAATGGCTAACAGACACATGAAATAATGCTCATGATCACTACAACAAGCTTTCACCGTATAATCGCAATGATAGCCCAATTCAAAGAAACAGAAAATAACAAATACTGGAGAGGATGTGGAGAGACTGGAACTTGTATATACTGTTGGTGGATCTGTAAATACAACCACCATGGAAAGTGATATGCTGCTATCTAAAACAACTGGGCAGGGAAATCCTTTAAGATCCAGCAATACCACCATTGGATATATCACCCAAAGAACTAAGAGGCAAGACATAAACAGATGTATGCTCTCCCATGTTTATTGCCGCACGGTTCACAATAGCAAGAAACTGGAAGCAGCTCAAGTGTCCAACAGTAGAAGAATGGATGACGAAACTATGGCACATAGACACAGGAATAATATACACCCCTAAAAAAGTGACAAAATCATGAAACACCACATGAGCTAGAAAGACCTGGACACCATTATGTTGAGTGAAGGCTGTCAATCACAAAAGGACACATACAGTAGGAGCCCACTACTATTAAGAAAAACACCAAATAAATTAATTTTGGAGACCAGTTCCCAAATAAAAGGTTAGCGAGCCTACGTGGTGTCCGTGAACCATACATCACTGCTGTAATATGCACATCTTAATAATCACCTCAATAGAGGAGTCCTAATCTCAGCTGGAGTCTCTCCTTCAGAAGGGAGAAAAGGGAGAAGGCCATCCATTTGATGCCACACAGCATTGAGAGGAGGCCATGCCAAATCAGCTGACACCCCACAGGAGAGAGAAGGGGACTTTAGTGGAAAGTCAAGTCAAGATCAGGGGAGGGGAGCATCTAGATTTCGGAGGAGGCATTTACACTTCTGTTCGTTGGCAAATGGGGAGAAGCAGCGTCACATTGGGAAGGGACACTCAACAATCATTAAATAGAACCCAATAGGAGAATAAATCTGATGTTATGTTGCTAGTTACACACTTTTGCTTTCGTTTCTACCCAGCTCTTGTTGAGCCATGCCATGTGCTATGTACTATGATGACCTTAGACTCTGTCCTTTCATGAAAGATGGCATCCTTCATAGGCCACACCAGAAGGTCTTGATGTGGAAATCCCATTGAATAAGTTGGGCTTTATCCCCAAATTACCTGTAGCCCTTGGACGTAAGACCAAAATTCCCTTGTGTGAAAAGAAACCCATGACAGGCACCTAAGGCTGTGGAATTTGTGGTTGTTGGACCTTGGTTAGGATCCCTGGCTCTGTGACCATCCAATGAAAGGTGGGCCAGACCAAAAGACATTTATGATTTTAATGCCCTTCTGCTTTACTGTGACAGGTATTAATCTGAGAGGCAAGGTTCTGCCCTTGTAAATGAATGTTACTGGAAATGTTCCCCTAGCACCACCCCCCCATGGTCAATGTAAACAGAGCTCAATCATTGAAGGGTTCAATCTGTACAAGTCAACAACACGTTGATTGCGACTCAGAGCCAGGTTATACTCACATAATCTCCTTTTCTCAACATCATGTTAAGTTCTATGCCATTTGATAAATTAATGATGCTATCAATGGAATTGCCTTGTGTCCCAGGGGTATGCTGATAATGTTCTTTCTCATAAAATAATAATGATACCTCTAAAGTGAACCAGTCTGTGGACAAATGGATGAATACTGGGCTCCCACTTAATTCTAGTCCCAATCCAAGGACATTTGGTTCTGATGACATGACCCTGCTTGATGCTCACCCTCATGAAGAAATCACTAAAAATATGGTGAAGAAAGCAGATGGTACCCAGCTATCAAAACGAATAGCATCTCAGGTCTTAAAGGCTTGCGTTCAAATAGCCATCTAAGTGAGGCATCAACTAAGTCCCCAAGGAAGAAGTACACTACTCTGTGTGATCCAAAGATAACAAATAACAAAATCCAAATACAAAGGCAGGAAAGGTATCCAAGCTTACATTGTGAACACTCAATTTGCAGAAGCTGATAGATGACAGTGGAAGCCCCAAATCCACCTGAAGGGACCCTACGTGGATTAAGCTTCTGGTGAATCCCCTCGAACCACTGTCAAGGTAACTTGAATAACCTTGCTATCAGATTGAAACTATTGTAAACTTGATTATAGTGGATGAAAGTAGGGTATAGTATGATACCTGGTTCCTCTTGACCCATTCTGAATGTATTCTTGTTTTAAACATTTCTTGCTTTTTTTTTTTTTCTTGACAGGGTTTTTCCCTCTGGTTTATTTTCATGTTGGCAGTGGTCTTTTCTTTAAAAATATATATTTACTATTTCCGGGCTTTTTTGTATGTTTCCCACTTTATGAGGCACAGGAAGGGCGGATGTTTATAGACAATAACATGTGTAATGGCTTATTGGGAATGGAGGGTTGGAGGAAAATGGGGAGCAAATAATGAATACAGGAGGGGGAGGATTCTCTAGGACTCTTTTAAAATATGACACAATCATGGAAGTGTGATATTTGAATTATAGATATTTCAATAAAACTACTGAAAGGGAGAGAGAGTACTAATTTGAGGACTAAGGTGCACCTGACACAGCAGGGTATTTTCAGTAGCCTTATATGCATGTGAAACTTGGACGCTGAATAAGGAAAACCAAAGAGTTGATGCATTTGAATTACAGTGCCAAGCAAGAATATGGAAAGTATGATGAATTGCTAAAAGAGGAAACAGATCTGTTTTGGAAGAAGTGCAGCCTTAGACGACTGCTCCTCAGAAGCATGGATTGCAACATTTCATCTCTTGTCCTTTGGACATGTCAGGAGAGACCAGTCCCTGGAGAAGGAATTCACGCTTGGTAAAGTGGAGGAGCAGTGAAAAAGAAGTCCTTCAGTAAGATGGATTGACACCATGGATGCAACAATGGGCTCAAACATAGGAACAATGGTGAGGCTGGCTCAGGACCCTGCAGTGTTTTGTTGTGTTGTGCATAGGGTTTCTATGGGTTGGAACCAACATGATGGCGCCTGACAACAGTTTTGAGGAGGTACCTCTTCCCCAATCGTGTTCTGTGCATCTTCCAACCAGAGGATCTCATCTTCTGATGCTGTATCAGATAGCGTTCTTGCTGCTCTTCATACTTCATAAGATTTTCACTTGGCAACTTTTAATTCCCAATATGTAAAAAAATCTGGATTTAATAAATATCTGCTATATATTCAGAAGATGGCAGCAAAAGTACGTATAGTAGCTAATATTAGCTCAAAGTATTTTGTCTGAAAATTTTCTGCTCCCTTATGGAGATATAGGAAATTGGTTTTGTAATGGAGAACACTATTTTTTGCTCAAGAAGCCCTGGCGGGGCCACAAAGAATGGGTCAATGGCAGCCCACCAGCAGCTCTGAGGGAGAAAAGATCTTGTTTTTGGCTCATAAATAAATTGTTATTGTTGTGAGAAGGACAGCAGAGGAATGGGTGAAAGGAGACAGTGGTCTGTATAAGACATGGAAAAAATGATACATTATCAAGAGGACATGAGGAAGGGTAGGTGGGGAAGGGAAGAAAAAACTGAGCCGCTGATACCAAGGACTCAAGTAGAAAGAAAATGTTTTGAAAACGATGATACCAACATATGTACAGATGTGGATGACACAATGGATAAATGTATGGATTGTGATAAGAGCTGTAAGAGCCCCCAATAAAATAAAATGTTAAAAAATTGTTCTTGTTGTAGTTAGATGCCGTGGAGTTGGGCCACACTCATTCCGACCCTGTGTGCAGTAGAACAAAACACTGCCTGGTCGTAATGTTTGAGCCCATTGTAGTAAGCACTGAACAAACCAGCACATTGTGCGCCTTCCTCTTTTTCCGCTGACCCTCAGCTTGATCAAAGATGATGGCCTTATCCAGGGACTAGTCCCCCTTGATAACATATTCAATGTACATGAGACAAAGGCTTGAAATTCTCAAGTCCAAGGGTATTTTGGCTATACTTTTTCCAATGCAGACTGTTTTTCCCTGCTTTGGGCAGTCCATTTAATAGTCCTCATCCACCCCATAATTCAAAATGATCAATTTTTAGTCTTTTTATTCATTGTCCAGCATAGGAAGCAATTGACAAGATTGGGTTAGGCACACCTTAGTCTTCAAAGTGATACTTAAAAAAAAAACCTTTTAGAAAAGTCCTTTAAAGCAGCTTTCTCCAATGCAATATGTCGTCTGAATTATTGACTGCTGCTTCCATGACTGATGATGCAAGTAAAATGACATCCTTGACAACTTCAATCTTTTCTCTATTTACACTATGCTTACTTTTCCAGTTGTGAGGATTTTTTTTTATTTACTATGTAATCCCTCATTCAATCTGCACCCGCCACAAAGACAGACAGAAAGTGCAGGGACTTTTTATTTTTTTGCATCCCAGTGCAAACCAGAAGAACAATGGTCAATTGCGAGGATTTTTGATGTCTCTTTTAAAAATTTTGTTTGCTTTCTGTTGAGGTGTGATGCATACTGAAGTAGATAGTCTTTGACCTGCATCACTAAGTGCTTCAAATCCTGTTCACGCTCAGTAATCGAGGTGGTATTAACTGTATATCACAGGTTGTAATGATTTTTTTCTCCAATTCCCAGGCCCCATTCTTCCCCAGCTTCTCAGATTATTTGCTCAGTGTGCTGATTGAATAAGTATGGTGAAAGGATACATCCCCAAGCATGCCTGATACATACCTTTCCTGATTTTAAACCATACAGTATGCCCCCCCCCATTTAAAACTATTGTCTCTTGGACCATGTATATGTTCCCTGTCTCTTTGACCACATACAGATTCTACATGAGAACAATTAAGTATTCTGGAAGTCCAATTCTTCTCAATGTTATCCATAATATGGTACAATTAGCAATTTTGAATCCCTCTTTGCATAGTCAATAAGGCAAATTACCATAAGCCAGTAAAGATGACAGCCTAGGAAACCCTATGGGACAATTCTACTCCATCACTATATTTCAGAATTGACTCGTGGCACACAAAAATAACTGATTGATGAGATTATTTTGACCTTACTTGCACAAATTTTCCATTTTATGATTTACTATTCTGATAAAATGACTATATATTCAGTATAAATATTGGTATGGAGAAGAAAACACAAATCACATATAGTCACATTACCCAAAGAGCCAAGGACAACAAGTTGGTACCATATATACTCGAGCATACGCCAACTCAAATATCAGCCAAGGCACCTAATTTGCCCACAAAACAGCATTAAAAAATGCTGAAAAACTTGACTTATACATGAGTATATATGGTATATATTTTCATTGTTATATATGACACATGTGGGAGGAAGAATGGGGCATCAGGTTTGGAAGAAGGCTTATTAACACCTGTGATATACAGATGACACACCTTGCTTACTAAAAGCCAAGAGGACTTGAAGCACAAGGTCAAAGACTACAGCCTTCAGTATGGGTTGCAACTCAATGGAAAGAATATAAAATGCCCCAGAATTACACTAATAGACAACAACATGATAAATGGAGAAAAGATTGTTGTTTTCAAGGGTTTCATTTTACTTGTATCCACAATCAGTGCACATGGAAGCTCTGCTTCTCAAACTCACTGCCACTGAATCACTTCTGACTCATAGCAATCCTATAGGACAGAATAGATTTGCCCCTGTGTGCTTCTGAGGTTGGAAATCTTTTCCTGAGGTTGGAAATCTTTACAGGAGTAGAAGGCCTCATCTTTCTTCCGTGGACTGGTTAGTGGTTTCAAAAAGCTGACTTTGTGATTATCAATTCAACTTATAACCCACTACATGACCGGGCTCTCAAATGATATATTGCATTCAGCAACTCTGCTTCAAAAGAACTTTTTAAAATGGTAAAAAGCAAAGATAACACTTAGAGGACTGAGGCATGCCTGACCCAAACCATGGCGTGTCCAATCACATATACATATGAAAGCTAGCCAGTCAATAGAGATGGCCAGAGAAGAATTTATGTATTTGAATCGTGGTGTTGGTGAAAAATACTAAAATTACCATGGACTTCCAGACAAAGTTCATCTTCAAGGACTTACAGCTAATTGCCCCTTAGAATGGAGAAGGGTGAGACTTTGGACATGTTATCAGGAGGGACTAGGACCTGGGGAAGGATATCCTGCTTGGTCAAGCAGAGGTTCAGTGAAAAAGAGGAAGACGCTCAACGAGATGGATGGACACATGGCTGCAACAATGAGCTGAAGCATAGCCACGATTTCAAGGATGGTGCAGGAGCAGACAGGGGTTTCTTCTGTTGTAGATAAGGTACGCAGCACCTAACAACAGCAACAACAACAGGTATTGGAATGATGATTGGTTAATAGCTGCGCCCTGAACCATGGCACCACCAGGTCTAAAAATGTTCTCTACAAGTTATTCAATCATGTGTGAATTTTTAATTGCCTAAATGTGGTGTGATGGATGCTTAGACAATTAGTATTAATAGTTAAATAGTAGCCTCCCACTATATGGCAGGGGTGGGGACTGTCTATTAGAATCACGTGAAGTCCTGGCACCCTTGGGGTTTCAGAAAGTGGTGTAACTCGTGATCCTCGCCCTACACTCGTATACTACTGATTGGATTAAAGAAGATCACAAATTCTTTTCCGTTCCTGGTGTTTCCCCTTGTCTTGGATGAATAGGCTTTGTGACTTGTTCTTCTTATTAGATACCATTGAGTCGGTTCTGACCCATATCCACCCTATGCACAACAGAAGCAAACATGGCTCACATTTGCTCCTGTTGCTGAACTCATTGTTGCAGCCACTGTGTCAATCCACCTCATCAAAGGCCTTGATCTTTTTGGCTGCCTCTCCACTTTACCAAACATGATGTCCTTCTTCAGGGACTGACCTCTCCTAGCAATCTGTCCAAAGAAAGTAAGCTGAAATCTTGTCATCCTTGCCTCTAAGGAGCATTCTGGCTGTACTTTTTCCAAGACAGATTTATTTGTCCATTTAGCCACCCATGATACTTTTAATTTTCTTAACCAGCAGCACAATTCTTTGGTTTTCTTTATTCAATGTCCAATTCTCACACGCATATGAGGTGATTGAAAATACCATGTCTTGGATCAGGCGCACATTAGTCCTTAAAGTAACATCCTTGCTTTTCAGTACTCTATACTCTAAAGAGGTCTTGTGCAGCAGAGTTGCCAAATTCAGGGAGTCCTTTGATTTATTGACTGCTGCTTCCATGAGGCAATACCACTTGGAGCAGAAGAATCGGCCAGCTGAGCAGAGGAATCAATTCAGTTGTCTGAATTCCTGGCTCACAGAATCATAGGCAAATAAAACATTGCCATTTGGGCCAGAGCTTTTGGAGATGCTTTGTTACACAGCAATAACGATTTGAAACAAATACATAGCAGAAGTTGTTTAAAATGGCACTCTACTTAACACAGAACAGGTATGGCAAAGCTAAACGGGATCCCTTAGAGTACTTCCCTCCTAGAAGGGGAAGCGAGATAGTGAGAAAAGCAAGGCGAGCCAAAACTTAGACAAGAATGAAGACAAAAGGGAAGGAAGAAGTTGCAAAAAAAGTCTTGCCATCTTTGGCTTGGCTACATGTTCCCAGACGTACCCAAGTCATGCTTCCCTCCTCCCCAACCCTTTCGTTTCTTGCTGTGACTTTTATTGCAGTGTAACTTACCTACACATCAGTGCACAAGTCCTAAATATAAACCTCAATGAATATTCACCAAGTGAACTCGCCCAGGTAACCAGCCCCAGACTTATGATGAACTTGTGTGTACCTTGAGTCACTCACTTGCCCTTCAAACAGCTACAACCCTCTGGGACTCTGTTGCCATAGGTCAGTTATGCCTATTTTAAAATATAAGTAGGGCTTATATTACATGCACTCTTTTGTACCTGGTTTCTTTTTTAAATTAATTAATTAATTAATTAATTACTTGCTTTTGCCTTTCCCTTCACCCAAGTTAATATATGTCTACCCTCTAGTTAGTGATTTACCCTCTCTTCCCTTCCCACCCCTGGTAGCTGCTGAAGAATGTTTCTTTTAGTGTGAAAACCTTTTCTTGACTTTTATAATAGCCTCATAAGATATTTCCCCCCCTTCTTTTCCAAAAAAAGTGCTTTTATTTTGAATTGGGTAAAGGTTGAGAGAGTAGATCAATTTTCGATTCACCGATTCATACAGATTTTGTTTCATGTCATTGACCGCAATCCCTACTCCGTAATATCACTTATCGCACTTCTTCTATGTACTTGCTGTTTCCTTTGCTCCGTCTTTCCTAATCCTTCTGAACTTTGTCCTTTTGATCTCAGGCAATTGCTTCTCTTGGGTAATTGTTCCTCTTACAGACTTGTCTATTGTTTGGCTGAAATTGAGCCATGAGGTGAGTTATTTTCACACTTCAAGAGTAACTAAGGGTCATAGTTTTGGCGGCTTCACCAGTCTCTATCTGACCAGTAAACATGGACACTTTTTATGATTTTGAATTTTGTTCCACATTTTCTTCTCACTCTAGCTTTGTAGTTGTTAGGTGCCATCAAGTCAGCTCCAACCTATTGAGACTCTCTGCACAATAGAATGAAGCACTGCCCGATTGATCCTGTGTCATCCTCACAATTGTTCCTATGTTTGAGTCCACTGTTGCAGTCGCTGTGTCAATCCGTCTTGTGGCGAGCCATCCTCTTCATTTGTTGTTAATGTCCTTTTCCAGGAACTTGTTTCTCCGGACATGTCCAAAGTATGTAAGACAAAGTCTTGCCATCCTTGCCTCTCTAAGGATCACTCTGGCCATACTACTTCCAACACAGATTTTCTTATCCTTCTGGCAGTCCATGGTATTGTCAATGCTCTTTGGCAGCACCATCATTCCAATGTACCAATTCTTCTTTGGTCTTCTTATTTAATGACCAAATTTTTCGTGTATACGAGGTGATTGAAAATATCATGGCTTGGATCAGGTGCACCTGAGACCTCAAAGTAATACCCTTTTGCTTTTCAATCATGTAAAGAAGTCTTGTGCAGCAGATTAACCCGATGCCATGTGTCTTTTGATCTTTTAACAACTGCTTCCATGAGCAATGATTGTGGATTCAAGCAAGATGATATCCTTGACAACTTCAAACCTTTTCCAATGTGTCATGATGTGACCTATTGATCCAGTAGTGAAGACTTTGGTCTTCTTTTAATTGAGCTGTAATCCACACTGAAGGCTGCAGTCCTTGATCTTCATCAGCAAGGGCTTCAAGTCCTCCTCACTTTCAGCAAGCAAGCTGTGTCATCTGCACATCTCAGGTTGTTAGTAAGCCTTCCTCCAATCCTGCTGCTGCCTTTTTCTTCATATAATCCATCTTCTCTGATTATTTGCTCTGCATACAGATTGAGCAAATATGGTGAGAAGATACAACACTGATGTTCACCTTTCTTGATTTGAAACAATATGGCACTCCCCTGTTCTGCTTGCAAAATTGCCTCTTCACTCATGTATATGTTCTGCAGGAACACATTCTTCTCTTAGGTATCCATGTTTTTTTTTAATGATTCACACAGTGTATGAATGCCTTGGCATAGTCAATAAAACACATGTTAACATTTTTTCTGGTATCCTTTGCTTAGAGCCAAAATCCATCTGACATCAGCAATGATATCCGTTGTTCAATATTCTCTCTGAATCCAGCCAGAACCTCTAGCAGCTCCCTGTGAATCTACTGCTGCAACTGTTCTTGGATGATCTACAGCAAACTTTTGACTTGCATATGATATGAATGATATTGTCTTATAATTTGAACTTTCTGTGGGGTCACCTTTCTTTGGAATGGATAGAACTATGGATCTCTTCCAGTCAATTGTCCAAGGAACTGTCTTCCAAATGTCCTGGCACAGACAAGTGAGTGCTTCCAGTGCTTCATCAGCTTGTTGAACCATGCCAATTGGTATTCCATCAATTCTTGGAGCTTTGATTTTGGCTAATGCTTTCAGTGCAGCTGGAAAATCTTCCTTTAGCACCACTGGCTCTTGCTCATATGCCACCTGTGTGTATATTTGAGGTAGCTAGTTTATTGTGCCATCCTGGCCAATAAACAAATTAATCGAAGGGTGAAGGGATAAATGGCTTGGTGAGCCTTGCCTTTCTAGTTCTCGGGTCTCTTGCTTTGTGATGGTCGGATCAGGGTGCAGCTGCCTTAGCAGTTCCCTGCTTCAGCTTGCCAGGCTGACTTCCTGCAAGACACCCCCAAGGAGAAACCACATGGACCTCCCCTGATGCAGCCCTGGGTGCTGGAGCAGCTGTGTGTAGACCCCTGCCAGCGTTGAGATGCTTGCACGCTCACTGACTCAGCTTTCCTCCTGCAGTCGGCATCGCTGCGTCTGTTTTGTGAGATGGAGGAGGATTTTGTAGATTGGTGTTGGACATAGGGGTTACTCTTGGACTTGTGGGCTTGGGCAGCACTGGGTTGGAATGTTTTCTTGATGCACACTTAACCTTTATATGAAGCTCTCTCTTATACATGAGTTCCTATGGATTTGTTTCTCTAAAGTATCCAGACAAACACATTACAGGATTTCTTAACCTCACTTTTAATGACATTTGGGGCTGGATTCTGTGCATGTGTGTGTGTGTGGGGGGGGGATGTTGACTATGCTGAGCACCAAATGATGCATAGCAGCACCCCTGGTCTCCTCCCACAAGATGCTCCCCCCACCCCCCAAGCATGAGAACTAAAATGGTCTGCAAATCAAACCCACCGTCATTGAGTCAATAGGACCTAATAGAACTGTCCCTTTGGGGTTTCTCAGGCTGTCATCATCATGGGAGCAGAAAGTCTCATCTTTCTCCTGGGAAGCAGCTGGTGGGTTTGCCTTGGTTTCTAGTCATAGGCAAATCTCTCCTGGGAGACAAAATGGCTCTGTTTGTGAACCGCTGTTACATTACAACCCTCTGTGGTTGCTGCTTCGGGTTCAAATGAGGAAGGTCACCTGGGTTCAGAAGCGGTTCCACTGATATTACAAAAGATACTAAGTGGGTGAAGGGAGACATTGGACAGTGTAAGGCATGGCAAAATGATACTAATGTATAAATTATCAAGGCTTCATGAGGGAGGGAGGGTGGAGGAGGGAGAGGAAAACTGAGGAGCTGATACCAAGGGCTCAAGTAAAAAGCAAATGTGTTGAGAATGATGGTGGCAAATGTACAAATGTGGTTGACACGATGGATGGATGGATTGTGATAAAAGTTGTACGAGTCCCCAACAAAATTATTTTTTAAAGAGAGAGAGAGAGAGAGAGAGAGAGACTAATTTGCCACACTAGGGTGTCCCTGTGGGTTTCCAAGACTGTAGCTCTTAATAGGAGTAGGAAGTGTCACCTTCCTCTCTGAGAAGAGCTGGTGGTTGCTAACTTCAGCAGCCCAACTCAGAACCACTCCACCACCACGGTTCCCTCACCCCAACCAATAGAGGCAACTCTTTTTTTTTTTTTAGAGGCAACTCTTAAAGACTGTTGTGTTGCCTCTGCCTTTTGGCTGCCCCTTGTGCCAGAGAAGAACTGTCTTCTATGGGATTTTCTTGGCTGTCATCTTCACAGAAGCTAATTGCCAGGCCTTTTTTCCACGCTGCTGCTGGGTGGGCTTGAACCTCCAATCTTCTGAGAACAAACTGTGTCATTCAGGGAGCTTAATGACCCAGACGTTGCTTATTTCTGTGTCTGATAAATTATCCTTTTTCTTTCTTTCTTTTTATTTTTTTGAAGCTAGAGATTTCCCAGCTGCTCTGCCTGGTTCATGTAAGAGTCTGTTTTTCCAAATACACAAGGGACTAGACTTGTAATCCCGAGCAGGCAAGAATCCAGCAACGAGGAAGCATCTTGTAGAATGCCGGCTCGCAGCACATGCGTCTTCCTCAAATGATGGTTTGCCTGGAATACATTTTAAATTGGCTCGTTAGCTTTTTTTTCTTTTAACATAACCCATGGGTTGGGAAGGAAAAGAAATCAAAATGTAGGCTTGGGAGGGGCAGCCTGGAGAGGAAGGAAGTGGGTGGCTACAAATGTTCTAAGTTTGGGTGAGAAATCAGTCTAACATAAAAAAAAATCTGTTTTAATAACTCATCCTCCCAGTTTGCAGCGAAGTCATCCTAAAGCACCCCAGGCATGAACCAAACGGAAGAAAGAGCCACAAGGGAATTGAACTCAGTCCTGCACAAGCTGGACTCTTCTGAAACACCCTGCCTCTCTTGACAGTAAGATCAGGAAAGGAGGAGAGAAACCATCTCAATCTTGACACATCTGCCGAAACGATGGAAGTCCCACGGCTGCAAAGTCCTCCCAGGCTACCATCCACACACACAATCTCAGCAATGACTTTCTCGATTACAAGTGAATCAGAAACCGCAAACCATAGAGCCATGAAATAAAGCATCACCGCACGCCTCCCCTGCACGTCGTGGACTCTTTGCATCCCCCCTTCGTGGCTGTCCCTAAAACCAAAAAGGCAGGAAGGAACCAGAACAGCACCTTCTCATCTCCTTGTGGATTTGCATTATGTAAATGTCTGTGAAGCTCCCACACTTGAAGAACCATTCCAGCCTTTAAAGGCCTCCAGACAATGAGCCATTTCTTATCCAGCCCCAGTGCAGCTCATTTCCGGGTTCCTCCACTCACCATGTGTAGAATTACCCAATGTGTCACTTCCTAGAACTCGTGATTGTTTCTATGAGGTAGGCGAGACTTCTCGTGCGGGATTTATTTTTCTCATTTTAGGCATGATGATTGCAGCCTTCGCAAGTGCTCACTTTTCCAGAAGCTTCTCAAGTATCGAATGTGTGTGGATCCAATTGAGTCCCTTCCTTTTTCAAAGTTATGCTACGGGGGAGGGGCTGGGGAGAGCAAGACAATGGACCAATCCTCAGACTCTTTGTTTGGTCTTCTGGTATGCCAGAAATCTGTTAGATTACACCCCAGCAATCATTCTGAAGAAAGTATCCTGCAAGTTGTAGCGAGGTGCATTTTCGCAGCTCGGGGAAAGGGGATTTCCCAGGAGGGCTGAGCAGAGAACAAAAGTTATCAGCATCTCCTTTACCCTGCAGCTGAAGTACATTTTTCCTGAGCTATTTTTCCATCCCAAATCTTGGTGGGAAGATGGGCCGCTTCAAAAGTTGGGAGTTTTATTGTTGGCAGGGCTGTGGCTCAAATCCGGGGGATCAAGAGAGCATACTTGTTCATTCCATTAAGACTAAAGACTGGACCTTGCAGGGTTCTGTGTGTGCACGTGATTTTTCTCCCCCCACAAAATACTCCAGCTGTAAGAAGGGCTTCCCTTCTGCCCCGGGCCCGGCCAAGTCACAAGCACAGACAAGATTTCCCAGACGTATGACCAAGTGGGGAGTCTGAGGTCCTTCACCACTTTGCCATACTGTTTTCATCCCAGGTACATGGGGACAACCACAGATGCCTAGGACAAATGGTGGAATTCACAAGCTTGGCGATCCAAGCTCTGGTCACTTTTTCTTCTGAGTGTGCTTAATTTGGGAGCCCAATGCAATAGGCCCCCTTCAATGATCTGGGGCTAGTGGATGGGCACGGGGATAAAGGACTTTAGTCTGTCTTTATTGGCATGCTTACCCACACTCCTTTCTCCCCTGTTAATGTGCAAATGGAAGCCTTTGAGGTCCAATGGTTGAATTCCCACCTTCCATGCAGGAGACCCAGCCTTGAGATCCGCCCAGTCCACCTCATGCACAGCCACAACCTGACTGGCAAAGAGGTTTAAGGTGGTGTTATGATTCGGAACAGGTTTCAGTGGTGCTTCCAGACTAAGATAGACTAGGAAGAAAGGCCTGGAAATCTACTTCTGAAAATCAGACGCATTGGATGAAAACCCTCTGACCGACCACCAGGGATCCATAACCACTCCTGTGGATAGCACAGAACCGGGCCCTCTTTCATTCGATGTGCATGGGGTCCCCAAGAGTGGGAGGCCCCAACAACAAAGAACAAATGCCATTGTCGGGAGACTTGTGTATGCTGCTAGGGTGACCAAATAAGTATTTCCTAGGTGCTTGAAACAGAGCCTGGCACTTTGAAGACTATGTTAGGTCAAAAGCCCTGGAAACAGCGCCTGAGATAAGGATTCTCACGCAAATGGTCGACAAGGATGTACTTACAGGAATTTGGCAGGTGGGCTCGAGCAAGGATACCATCAAGATGATTCCAACTCATAATGACCCGATGTGACAGATAAGAACTGCCCCACCGGATTCTCTTGGCTGTAATCTTTATGGAAGCAGATCACCAGGTCTTTAGAGCCGCTGGGTGGGTTCAAACCATCAGCAGCTGAGTCACGATTTCAGGAGCAGTCCAGCCCCTACCTGATTCCACAGAGAGCTCTGGAGCAGAAGTCGTGGCAGTGTCTGTCTGTACTCACCCCACCCCACCCTCTCAGACCTGGCCCGATGATCCCAATGCAGCAGTTACACAGCTGTACCAATAATTGATGAGAGTGGCAAGACTCAGAACACAATTGCTTCCCCTCAGCTCCCCGCTTGGGTTCAGAAAGTGTCCTGGTTCCCCTGGCTTTATTCACCATTGTATTCGATTTACAGGGTCCCCCAGACTTTGTCTGGCTCACTGTAGCACTTCAGCACAGTGCTGCACAAAGCAGGCTGTCCACCCTAGGTGCCGTCTGTAGACCCGTGCTCCTCAGTGAAAGGGCAAAGCTTATTTCTGATTTTCTTATCTCTGAGTAGCTCCCCCCATCCTTTACTCTTTTTTATTTTTAACTCATAATGGGAAAAACATACAGACATACATCATCACTTAATGTCCATCCAGACAACATCTGACTTCTGTAAGCCAGGGCACCCAGGCGTTAGAGAGCCAGGATGAAAGATCCTTGTCATCTCCAAGTGGAGTTGGAGGCCCACTTTTGGCCTGCTGCTTCACACAGCTTGGGAGCCAGCCACCTAGTCTGCAATGGTGGAGGCTTAGGCTCAAACTTTCAAGCTCAGTCTCCATTGGTTCCCATAGTTAAGTGGGCTAGTCCTTGTGTTTTGCATGGTGTGGCCCTGTAGTGCACCTTTGGAAAGGTATTCGCCCCAGGCGCCCCTGCTCTGGCTCCAGCGCCCTCGGCACCCTTAGCCCATACCGTCCCCTCCCAGGGCAGGTTCTCACAGGCGAGCTGGCCTTCCCTGCAGCTGACTTAGCAGAGAGGCCGCAAGAGCCGGGCAGACCGGCCAAACACTCACCTGAGGCATCCACAGTGGGAGCTGCCCAGGTCGAGTCCTGCAGCCTCGGGCCAGCGCGCTCAGCAACCCCTCTGAGGCCACAGGTGTTTGCATAATGCCCTGTGTTCACAGGAAGTATTGTAGGTCTTAAGTGATGCACACCTGTATGTCATAAAATTTGATATTTTAACCATTTTATGTGTACAATTCAGTAGCATTGATTGTATTCATGATGTTGTGTAACTATCACCACTAGTTATTTCCAAAACCTTTTCATCACTCCAAACAGAAACTCTTACCCCCGAAGCCGTAACACCCAGCAAACGCCGCTCCACACCCGATCCTGGGTACCACTCATTTAATGTCTGTAGCTCTGCATTTGCTTGAGATATTTCTTATAAGTAGCTCATACAATATTTGTGCTTCTGCGTCTTGTCTTCTTTCACTCAGCGTAACGTTCTCGAGGTGCACCATGCTGTGGCGTGTATTAGTGCTTTGTTCCTCTCGATGGCAGAGTAATGTGCCATATGTGTACAGACCACATCTTGTTACTCTATTTATCTGTTGATGGGCATAGCTTGTGCCCACCTTTTCGATATTGTGAATAATGTTGCAATGACCATGGTATCCCTTCTCGCCGTGACTGCTGTATTTCCTCACTGTTTAAATTTTAAAAATACTTGTGATCTGGCCTTTTCCTTCTATGGGAGTCCTTGGGTGGTGCAAATGGTTACCGTGCTTAGCTGCTAACTGAAAGGTTGCACGTTCAAGTCCACTTAGAGGCACCTTGGAAGACAGGCTTGACCATTTACTTTGGAAACAAATGAGCCATTGAAGATCTTGGACACACATGGGACTGCCAGGAGTTGCCATTCACTCCATGACAACAAGTAGTGGTTTTTCCTTTTCTAGGTGTGTGTGTGTGCGCGTGCATGTGTATTTTCTCTCTCCCTCCCCCCTCTATATCTGTAAAATCAACGCTGACAACAACAAAAAACAGACCCATTGCGGTCAAGTTGATTGTGAGTAGAACTGTCCGGTAGGGTTTCTTCCTGGAGGAAACTTCCTCTTTCTCTCTTGAAGGGGCAGGTCAGTTTGAACTGCCAGCCTTTCAGTTCGCAGCATAGTATTTTAACCACTGCACCATATGGGTCCTCCGTGACCCATGAAGGCTCTCAAACACAAAAGTATTCGGTTTCACTTGCCGAATGGTCTCTTATAGCTGGAGTTGGAAACTGCAGATGGTTCACAGAAACTGCTCAGTGGCGCCCCCTTCAAGTGGTGCCTTGGGCACCTGCCATACCTGCCTTACCGTAGACAGGCCTCTGCCTGTCAGTGTTTAACAGGATTCCAGGGGTGGAATTTCTGGCATATAGCATCTGGGTGGGGGCAGGTACTTGGGAAGCAAGGACGTTTCTGTGTTGTGGTGGGAGAGGGGATAGGAAAAACCTTTTTTGGATCTGTCCCAGTTTCCTTCATGATTTTCTGTGAAAAACAAATGTTCCCTTTATTAAAGCACTGTCATCGTTTTAAACGCCTCACCTCCCCCCAAGTGGAAGCTAGATCCTTTAAAAAATAATAATCTCACCAAAGGAATGCAAACTCTTGTGAACATTTGGGGACATTTTCCTCTAGTCTTTGCCCTATGTATATGGCTTTGGGTCGCTGTTTGAGTTTTATTCAATATGTTTATGTCACTGTTAGCTTTTTCTAAAAGGCTCCCTGCTACGTTGTTGCATTTCCTTGCATGAAGTCTTGCAGCTGGGGAGTTTGGAGCCGACAGAGCCCAACCCTTCAGGCCTTCAGTTTCCCCAGCGCTGAGATGCAAGTGGAAAGTCAATTACCACGAAGGGTTAATATTTTAGGAGTCCACCTGGTTTCCTCCTAGCTTCTCTGGGGTCTCTGCTCCACAGATCGGTAGATGTAAGAGTTCAGGAAGAGTGGGGGGACCTTGGTCTGAGTAGGGAACCCTAGAGGGCTCTCCTGGTAGAGACTCCAGATGGCCTCCTGCCTGACTCCCTACTGCCAGGTGTGTCCTCCTTGCCCTGACAGGGAGAAGCGGCTGTGGGTCTCTCTCCATCTTCGGAGCTCCTCCGCCCTGTCCCTACTTTGGTGAATTCCCTTTCTTCAAGAGACGATCTGGGGGATCGAGGAGCCAGGGGGGCGCAATCCCAGGGGCCAGGTAGGATGGGTGGACCCCCCCCCCCCAGACTTCCAAGGCCCAAGTGAGGCCACCTCCTGTTCTCAGCACTTAAGGGTCAGGACTGAGTTCCAGGCCGGCCATGCTGCAGCCCAGGTGAAGGTGGGGGGGGGCATCCTCTCTATCCTTCCTCTGCCTGGTGACCGGCGGTGGGGGGCGGAGGGGGGCTGGAGGCGGCAGCGCCCATCAGGCCCCTGAGTCAGAGGCCTGCGGAGTTGTAGGGCCGCAGTGGAGAGGGAGGAGCGCGCGGGGGACAGGGGAGGAGGGAGCAATGCCGCCGGGAGGAGGGAGATCCGTGGGAGAAGGGAGGAGCGCGCTGGGGAAGGGAGGAGCACGCGTGGGAGCGGGCGGGGCCGCCGCGGGGCAGAAGGCGGGGCGGGGGCGGAGGCCGTCCAGCCCCGCCCCCGCCGCGCTAAGAAGGGAAGATGGCCGGGCGCGCCGCAGGCTTGAAGGGGCCGCAGGCAGCGGTAGTGGCAGCGGCAGCGGCAGCAGCAGCGGCAGCAGTGGCAGCAGCAGCAGCAGCTCCGGGGCTGTGACTCTTGCGGCGGCGGCAGCAGCGGCGGCGACAGCGACTAGGCGGCCCGACGCGGACAGAGCGGCGGGCGCGCAAGCAGGCGGGCAGCGGGCGCCCGTGCGCGGCGCCGGGCAGAGGATGCTCCGGGCGCGGCGGGCGGCTCCCCGCGGCCGCCCCCGCGCCCCGGACACCCGGCCTTAGGCTGGCTGAAGAGGCGGCGGGCGCGGGGCGGCCGGGTGGCGGGGCGCGCGCCGTCATGCCGTGGCTAAGCGGCGGGCGGCGGCGGCGGCGGGGCCAGCGGCCCCGGGAGGTCACCCGGGAAGCGCCCTCGCGCGAGGCGCCGCCAGCCGCGTCCCCAGTCGCCGCGCCGCCCGCTCCCCCTGCGCCCCAGCCGCCGCCGCGGGGCCGGGACAGCGCGGAGCTGCCGCTGCCGGCTGGCTGGGAGGAGGCGCGCGACTATGACGGCCGTGTCTTCTACATTGACCACAACACGCGCCAGACGTCTTGGATCGACCCCCGCGACCGGTAAGGACCCACCACACTGGGAGCCAGGGCGCGATCGGGCTAGCAGCCTCTCCCGGATCCGAACCTGCCGGGTGGCCCCTAGAGTCCGGGCGACGATCGGGCGTCCCTCTCGGCCCCGGGACCCTCCAGGGTGGGGGCACTCCATATCCTGGGCCCAGGTCGAGGACCCCAGGAAGCACCCCATCTCTGGGGTCCCGGATCTCGAGCCCCCGGCTTATGGAACCGCGGTCTCCTCCCTCTGACTCTGTTCCCTCACGTCACCCGCTGTCCGGCGCCGGGGAGCTGGGCGCCTGGAATTTCCTCCGCTGGGCTGACGGATGGCTAGCTTTTCCTCTTTCCGCGGGACCTCGCCCATCCCTGGCCCGGGCTTCTGCGGCCCGGCGCCCCAGGACCGGCTGGGTAGGCGACCCTGGCTCCGTCATGGCGAGCTGAGCTGTCACCTGGGAAGCACAGGAGTCGCGCCCCTCATGGGGCGGGGGTGGGTGGGGGTGGGTGGGTGGTGGTGGTTGTTCTGCGGGCTCAGCCTTTTCCATCCAAATCTTGATGCCAGACAAGGCGCTTCAGGGATTCCCACCCATTTTGAGTTGGGAGAGCCAGTTCTCAAGCTGTGCTGAGTTGCTTTTTAGCTCCTAAAAATCAAGAGAGTTAACGTGCCGTTTGAAATACCCCGGTGGACGGCGGCCAGCATGGGAGATGATTAGACCCAGATGGTTTGGGAAGAAATGAAAAACAAAAGTGGTCTTTCAGGTCCCCTTTTGTGGCAGATATGCGCAGGGCACAAAGTTGCCTGATTATTCATATAAATAAATAATCACAGAAACACAACTAGATTTCGGTTAATCAAGTTCACTTAAGGTAGTTTCCTCTTTCCCTGTTTTCTTAATTGTCCATTGGTTTCAGGGGTTCGCCTGCATCCTTGGTGGAATTGGGAATTGTGGGGAACCCTAGTGTTTCCACTGGTCATCTGATATCTTGTCCTCTCTAGAGTAACTTCTCGTCACCGGGGCCTGAGTGCCAAAGAGGAAACACTGCTGGCTTTCCAGTGATTTCCAGATTTCTGAAAGGGCCCAGTGTGATGACATGGTGCCTGCTTCCTCCTGCCCACGCATGGCACTGGCGTTTTAAAATAAACGTTTGAGGAGGGAAGCTGCTGTATTATTGTTTGAAGAGGTTAATTTTTTTTTGGTGTGTGTGTGGGGGGGGGGGGCTCACGGAAAAACCTAACGAAATCCTGGTTTCCTGTGCTCTCTGGGAACATGGCTGAGCTCTGGACTTGGAATCTGGTCTAGATCCTAGGACCTTATTATGGGTTACAAGGATGCTTAGGGGAAAGTTATTTTGAAAATCAGGTGAGATCATATTATAATTTTATCCAAAAGCTAGGCCCACAGCTGTTTGATCAAGCCTGGGATAGGTCTGGAGTTGGTAAAACGCTCACCATCAGGGGCCCTTCACCCTATCTGTCGGTAACAAACCCAAACAACTGGAAAATGACCCAATTAAAAAGACCATTTTGCTTAGAAAAGGCTAAAGCTCACTTTATGAGGGTAATATAAAACAGTTGTGGTCCTAGTGGGGTGGCGATGCCTACTGAAAAATAGAAATGACAGCATTCCTATTTCATGGTTCAACCCGCCACCTAGGTGAACAATAGATACTGGAGACGGCCAGCATACAGAAAGGTCCCTCCTTCCCCTGTAGTTCCTGCACGTTTCCTCTGTTCCCCTCTCCCCAAATCCACATGCCTGATGGAACCACGTTTCTACTTCACCCGTTGCAGCCATGTCTCTTGGGTTACAGGTTTTCAAAATTCCCATTTCTAATGCTAAATGTGTCGGTCGAGTGGACAAGAGTGAACATTTTTACATTTTTTGGTAAAGTAAAAACATGTGTATACTTTCAGAGACACTGTTTTTATACCGAGGGAAAATGCGGCAGGGGACGGCTTGAACTTCAGCTCCCAGAATACCTTGCCCGAAATATGTATGGAATGTTCAACAAGCCACAAACATTTAAGTGGAGTTGGTTGAAGGCTGTAATAGTCGTCTCTGCAGCTCCACTTTCACAACAGAAAATAGCCAATTTTTATGGGTGACCAGTTAGTCTTTAAAGTTGTTATTAATTTTTATTACACAGGCAGAGCTGGGCTCCAAGCACGTTTTCTCTCATGTGCATCAGATACTCTGAGAACCCTTTTTGAGTCCTGTTGGCTTCTCACGACCAGGAGCTGGTGATCAAGAAATGAACTGATGGACTCCGGAAACAATTGCCCTGAGATAATCTTTAAACCTTAAGCCAAAAAGATCCCCTGAAGTCTCCTTAAAACCAAATGCAGGTTTAGTTTAACTAGGAAGGAATGTCTGCCTTGAGCTTTGTGCTCTTCTTAGGTCTATCTCTAAGCGGTCAATTTGACAACAGCAACTCTACAGATTAGATAGGAAGCTTAGGGAGGGGTGGGGTCGGGGTGGGGGCGGTGAGGCTATGTTAATAGGGGAGAAACAACCCAGAAAAAGAGGGTGAGGATGGGTTCCCAGCAGGAAGAATGTCCTCAAGGACACTGAATTCCTTGGATTCGTGTTTGTGGAGCTGTGTATGATTTTCAACAGAAAGAACAAAATACACTTAAAAAACAGGAATGAACTGGTGGGAAAGAAAACAAATAGCTAATAACTTTTCTGAAGTCATTGTGGAGGAATAAAATGAATTCAGTAGGTTAGGTGAGTATTGTGGCATAGAACGATCATTCCCTGCGTGAGTTAACAAAAACTATTATTCCATAAAATCAGCTGCTGTGAGCAGAGTTAGGGAAGGCCAAGGATTGTAAACAAAATCTCTTGGAAGTTTTATAGTGATTCCATTTAATGTTACATTTAACATTTGCTGTTGCCAGCTCAGGGAGGGCTGGTGATTTATCACCAGAAACGGGTTTCTTCTTCAGGTTGTACCAAAGAGAATGCAAGCCTCAGGGGTCCATCCCTTACAGCTCTGGCTAAAATCTCAGTGTGGGAGCATGGGAAACACTCATGTTGATTACAAAATGGAGGATCCATAGGTTGAAGCCCACTATTTCTTGAAACCAGTACTGTGCCTAGCAGTTTCCTCGTTGGTTTACTGAGCATTAGACCCACCCACATTGTTAGAGAATATAATGAGCATCGATCATTTCCACAGGGCCCAGTTTCTATGTAGCAGCTGTCATTCTTTGTACCCTGCAAATCCTCACTCAGGGTTCATTCATCACCTTATAGAACTAACTGTACTCACAAGTATTTCCCACTTGGGTGGAAATTTGGGGAGAAACCTTTTTGCTCTCTTGGGAAGATTTTGCTGAATAACTGCTTCCTGCCAAGTGGTTTTGATATTACTCTTCTGCAGATTTGCTGAGAGGTGGAAACTTATATTTGGGAGGCGATCACATCAGAGACCAAAGTAGAGTGTACCTAATCATGCAGCCTGCAGAGAACTACGCTTATATCATGGTGCACAAGCCAGGTACTACCTGGAGGAATCTGTGGTACTTTAAGTCCTTGAACAATTGCTGTAGGGAGGAAAACAGTCCACGCATGGCTCTGGAATCTGCCAGGTTGGAGCAGCACGTAACAGGGCCAGATGACATCATCACTACGTTCTGGGAAACTTTATTTAGTATTAATTTATAGGAGGTTTTTTATATCTCACAGAATCTGTTTCTGGATTACATAAACTGCCTTGGCTGGGGCTTTCTGATAAACGAAAAACAAAGAAGTAGTGTCCTATGAACAGGGGGGAGGAGGGGCCATCTTGTCATCAAGGTCATATGTGGCAAACCCCTAGAAGAATCTTCTTTTCCATTTAGATTGTCAACAAGCACCACTTGGTCTAATTTCATTCTTTCTCTGTGTTTCCTTTTTTTTTTTTTAAGAAAAGTGGATGGAAAAGTCATTTAGCTCCAAAAATAGTTCCTGGATGTTTAGAAACCTCTAAGCCCCTCCCCTCCCCCTTTTCACTTGGATGGTGGAAGGGAAATAATGTGTATTACCTTCTCTGGTTAAATCACATGTTCAAGGTCATCTGGGGAGCCTCTGCTGGACTTCCTGACCTTTGACTCAGGTCTTTTTTGTTTTTACTTTCAATGTTGACTGCCTTTCTAAAACAAACAAACAAACCAAATCAAGAAAATTAAGATAAACGTGGAAGGTAAAGTCTACTGACTTCAATTATCTCTAATAAAGTGAAAATATTACATAGACTCGTGGCCTCCTATGCATTGGGGCAATATATGGAGACCACGAAGTAACCATTTGTGTGGGAGATGGGTCACAAACATAAAAAGGCAGACAATAATAGTTGCGAGGCACCTATGATTCACTCAATTCTTCAGGGGGTGATTGCTTTGGAGAAAAGTGTGGGTGGCTCACTTGAGACTGCAGTGGTCTCCATTGTGGCCCAGTGAGGGTTCCTTGTGCTTTTTGAGTATTGTGGAGGGAAGGGGGCAAGTGCCTGGAGATGGAGAAGAAAATCAGAAAAGTACAGGGATGAGGACATGTTGGGCGGGTTGGGAACATATCAGGGAATCAATCAGTGTGATGTACCCAGAGTTGTCTTTTAAGAGCCAAGACTTTGGCCAGACTGGTAAGAGACTCCTGTAAGCTTTGGAGTTAGAGGACCTAGCATCATTTTATTCAAACTTGTTTGGCATTTGAGGGCCACATCCAAGGGACTTGATTGAGGCTCCACTCAGTAGGTAGAAGGGCAGGTCCGTCCATGAGCTGAGATCTTCTGATCCCCAATCCAGTGACCTTTCAGGCAAGTTGTTCAACTGCTTAGTCACCGTGCATTTATAAACATCTGATCTCTTTCCATTCATTCTATAACTGGTTATTTGTTACACAACTTGTAGGTTTTACGTACTCTTTCAGGTTTGGGGGCTCCGGGGTTGACAAAACCAGACAGATCCCTGCCTCAGTAAGGCTGATATGTGTGCTCTTGGAAGCCCTCTTCCCTGATGCCTTGTCATGCCAATCCCACCCACTGGATTCTCCTTCTTGGGACCCCATGCTTTGGGGAATCATTGCTCTTGTCAGCAGTCATTGAGATGACCCCAATGCCTACAGGCCCCATGGGTGCTCAGAGTAGAGCTGCCCCGTAGGGTTTTCAAGGCAGATGTCCAGGCCTGTCTCCCGAGGCGCCTCTGGGTAGGTTTGAAGGCCAGCCTTTGGGCTAATAGTTGAGTGCATAACCCATTGCGCCACCCAAGGACTCCTGTGGTGTCAGCAGGTATTATTATCTAGGTCAGGTGTCCTCAAACTACGGCCCGCGGGCCACATGCGGTCCCCCGAGGACATTTATCTAGCCCGCCAGGTGTTTCCCCCCCCCCTTTTTTTTACTTCAAAATAAGATGTGTGCAGTGTGCATAGGAATTTGTTCATAGTTTTTTGTTTAAACTATAGTCCAGCCCTCCAACGGATCCGAGGGACAGTGACCTGGCCCCCTGTTTTAAAAGTTTGAGGACCCCTGAGTGTGAAACTGTCATGGAAAGCCCTCAGCAATTACAGAGTATAGGCAGATGAAACTGACTGATGCACTTTATGGGGCTCAGGCAGCTGTGTTTTCTCCACTCGTCTGAAGATGCCAATGAGCAGGACCCATTTTGTGTCAAAGTTCCCAGAAACGTGACCTAGGTGCTGGTACTTTTGCTACGTTGAAGGTAGAAATCTTAACATGGTAACCATTCTTTCATTTCTCTCTGCACTTGGGGCAACAACTGTCATTTGTCTCCCCCCCCCCACGCCCCTTAGTTGACCCTGCTTTTGTCCTGCAAACCAGCTGGACAGACCTGTGGTAGGATTCTAGCAGTCATGTAGCTAGCTGTGCATACTTGGACAAGTGTTATAACCTCTCTTGGATTCGTTTTTCTCACATCTCCACTGGGAACAATGACGCTTCAATGAAGTAGAGGAGGCGGTGTTCAGGGCCTGTATTCGGAGTGTCATCGGCACCAGGCAAAATGTGGCTTTTTAGAATTTCTTTATTATTAGAAACAGTGCAGTTGAGTGTGGTTGCAAGCTACTAGTCAAATAGAGAGAGTGGGAAAGCCCAGTGGACTGACGATCCACGGTCATATATATGCAAGTGTAGAATTAGGCACACTTGCCCATGAAGTGTCATTTGTGTGTGTGTGTGTGTGTGTGTGTGTGTGTGTGTAATCAGCTAGGAGAGCAGTATTTCCCAGGTCTAGATGCATAAACTTCCTTAAGAAGCCCTGATGGGACAATGATTAAACTGCTAACCAAAAGATTTGTAGTTTGAAGCCACCCAGGTGCTCCATGGGAGAAAGATCACAGCTGAGAAAACACTATCGATGGGCCAGTCCACATGGAGTTGCTATGAACTGCAATTGACTCAATGGGACCCCAAAACAAGGTGCACATGTTGGATGACTGTATTACCCCACTTGAGGGGTGATAACAGAATTGTATGTGAATGGATATATTGTATGGTGTAAGATGCGGCTAAATAAATAAATAAGGGTTCCTGGGGGTTGTGGTTAGAGAGGGAGGGGATAAAGGGAGCTGATTTCAAGGAGTTCAAGACAAAGAAAATGTTGTGAAACTAATTGTAGCAATTGTACAACTCTGCCTGAATGTTATGGTTATCTGTCAGAGCGCCCAATAAAATGATTTAAAACAAAAAGAACAAACTTAAAAAAAATACGTACAAAACTAGGAACAATAGCTACCTGTCTTGGGATGGTGGGGATAGGAACAGATAAGGACATAGTCCTGGAGAGATTTTTCACTTTGTAGCTTTATTTTTAATCCCTTTTGCTTTTTAAAAATACATGTACTAGGAAATAAATAACAAAGCGTTTCCCAGCTTAAACATTGTTAAGTGGTTTCATGACGTTAGTGATGTTCACCATGCTGTGCTCCCAACACCACATTTATTTCCAAAAGTTTTCCATCACCTCAAACTCAATTCTTTCTTGTCTTTTTTTTTTCTTTCTTGTCTTTTGAACCAAGTGTGTCTGATTAACTCTTCAAAGAATGAAATGGCGGGGGAGGAAAAGCATTAAATCAGAGGATAGAGTTGTAGGTATGATTTTAAGAACCTCCCTTTCCTTTGCTCCTGCCTCTTCTCTCCTCCTGTCTCTCTCCTCCCCCACCATTCTTTACATGGAGATTTATATGGCAAGTTTATATTCGCTTAACTTGAGTCCAGTACATCAGGATCTCAATTACATTCCTGTTGATCATAATGATCTAACTCAATAAAATGTAACAATGTTGATATTAGGTGGATATTTTCAGCTCTGTAAATTTTGGAATTCGACATTGTTCCAAATAGCTATTTTATTGCATCCACAAAACAAAACCCTAAACCTCTTGCAATCCGGTTGATCCTGACCCACCGCAGCCCTGTAAGACAGCGCAGAAACCCATAGGGTTTCCGAAGGGATGCAGATTGTCGTATCTTTCTGCCAAGAGGTGGGTTCAAACCTTTTCTGCTGTAGTCAAGCTGTGCCACCAGGACTTCTTGTTTGATTGCGGGCTGCCTGTGAATTGCTTATCCCATTAAAAAAAATATCCCTTGCTCTTTTTTCCTGGGTCTCCGTTAATATTTGAGAAGTGTCAGCTATGTCAGGCTAGATAGGCACTCTTAGCTGGCTTGTGTGAACCCCATGAGGGTTTGGCATAGGAGAGTTTAGAGCTGCTTGGCCCAGGGTGACTGGCAGACCTCACCGTGAAGGTCAGGGGTGAGGCCAGGGCCACATCCATCTGGTCTGCTGGACTCAGATCTCCAGGGACATCACCTGGCATTTGGAGACCAACACGTGGATGCCTTTGGTTGTACTTCAGTCCCCCCCTCCCCCCACCTCGTTCTCCTTGCTTCTGTCCTGAAGTGTTTTCTGGTTTTCTTTGCCTTTCATGAAAGCTGACTTCCAAGTGAAAATGACTGTGCTTAAAGAAGCGGGGGGGGGGGGTACAGTGCTAAGTTTTGGAACCTTCTGATACAAGTCATCTCATTGTTGGGGTCCAATCACATACTACATGTGTGACAGGCCAATAGACTGGCCAAAACCAATTGTTCAAAAGAACAAGATGGCTACCGTTGCTGATGGTTTTGAGCAAAAATTTTAAGAAGGATCTTGATCCAAAGGAGGAAGAATGCGGAACAGAATTTCAACATCTCAATGGAATCCCAACTTTCCGGAGTTATGGAGGCTGCCTGAACCTCTGCTCGGGGCAGAGCAGATTGCTCTGAGATAATCTTTAAACTTTAAACCCGAACTATCTCCCAAAGTCTTCCTTGAACCCCCAAACAGTTTATCTTGATAAGGAAAGTATGTTTGCCTTTAGCAGTGTGATGTTTTAAAAAATTCTCTATGTGAGATCAAATTGACAACAGCAAGGAGAAACTTTGGGGGCGGTAAGTAAGTTAATGGTGATGGAACTATTTGAGATGGCAAGAAACACTTGAAGAATGCAGTCATTCTCAGCAAGGTATCCAAGTCGAAGTTTCTAAGATGGTGTAAGCTTGTGCATAGTTTCACGTACATATACACACGCAATGTAAGACGTCCTATGACCCAAAAGCTCACTGATTAAGTTGTCTCTTTGCATTCCAATGAAGTTCTTTATGCAGAAAGCCAGGGAAATGCCTATAATTAGAAAGATTGTCTTTTAAAAAATACACAGTTTAAAAGCTAAGGATTAGTGGCACAGGCACGGTTAACTCCTGGGAAAATTGGAAAGTAGGAAGTCCCCCCTCTTTTGTGCTTCCAGGTAAGTGAGGCCCCTGTGCTTTATGAACTTTTGGCTCACACAGGCCAGGTCAGAGGGTCGTGTGCATGCACAGATGTACGTGCTCTGAATACACAGGAAGAAATCAGAGCTGCCCTCTCCACCCGCTGCCTCTTTCACAGACCTGTAAGCACAGAAGAGATGCCGTGGGACCAGTGTCTCAGGCAGAGCCACTTATTAGCCTGGTTCCCTTCATCAGAAACAAAACAGACAGTGAAACTCCAAAGCAGCAGACTGGCCTAGTCAACATGACACACAAAAGGAAACCCATATGATTCTGCGCATACATCATTCTGGAAAGAATAAATTATAGGGAAGGAGGATAGATGAAGTAGTTGCCAGGAGTTCGGAACAGGGGCAAGGGTGGGTGTGGCCTGAATGAGGCCTGTGGCGTTGGAACAGTTCTTTCTTTTGATTGTCGTGGTGGTTATTGAAGCTACATGTGTGAAAAATATAGAACTCTCTGTGTGTGCATGCACACACACAAGTGTGTGTACCACAGGCCGACTCAGAATTAACTTGGTGGTGTGCATCACTGTTTCTATGCCAGTGTGCTGTAATTATTATGCGAGATGGGATGGGTGGGGAGGGCAGGTGAATGGTACCAGAGATCCCCAGTACATGTCTTTGTAACTTTCTGTGAATCTATAATAATTTCAAAAATCAAAAGGGAGAATAAAGCTATTTGCAATGAATGCAAACTTAAACCTTCTCCTCTTTAACTCATCCCTGAACTATATCTGACAAAGATAGTGACTTTCATCTGGGAAAACCAGCCAAATGTTCTGCCAGAGAGTCAATTCCAACTCATAGCGACCATATTGGGCAGATCAGAACTGTCCCTGTGTAATTCTCACTAAAGGAGCCCAAAGGCCCATCTTTCTCCCTCAGAGCAGCTGGTGGGTTCAAACTGCTGACTTTGCTCCCTTTTCAGCTAGGAAGAGGGAATGGAGTTTTGCCTCCCTATTTCTCCCAAGGGACATTTGGTGATGTCTGGAGACATACGGGGTTGTCATGGATGTTCTGGGGACATTTTGGGTTGTTAACTCACAAACCAGTTGAATTGGGGCTTGGGGGACAAGGATGCTGCCTAACATCCTATAATCCTGTAGTGCACAAGCCAGCCCTGATACAGAGAATGGCCCCACACCAAATATCAGCCACCGCTTCTCTCAGCCAGTCATCAAGCCTGAAATTGGCCGAGGCTGGAGCAGAATGCCCAGGCCTGTCCAATAGTGAGCTGTGAGGAGAGATCTGAGACAAGTGTGGCCCCTTCCCCCCAAAGATGTACCTACCTCTGATTGATATACTGTCTCCTTGTTAACTTGGAGCTGGGCAGCCATGTCACTGCTGTAGAAACCACAAGGGATGTGGCTGAGAATTTGACTGTGGCAGAGAAGAAAGAAAGGCCCTGTGTCGGGCCCAGTGAGTGGACAGATAAATTCGGGTTCTGGAGCTGGCTGCCTGCAGCACTTTTCCTTCGGTGAAACACCACCACCTTTAGTGGAGACCCTGGGTGCTACCAATGGTTAACATACTTAGCTACCAGCCGGAGGACTAGAGTTTCACGTCTACTCAGTGTGCCTTGGAAGAAAGGCCTGGCTTCTACTCACTACTCACCACCCCACAAAACAACAACCACAGCAGCTACAGAAACCCAGCCATTGAACTCCCTATGGAGCACAGTTCTCCTTTGACTCCCATGGGGTTGCCAGGAACTGGAGTCAACTTGATGGCCTCTGGATTGTCCTTTAAAATCCAGTTCAATGTGGGCTTTCTGCTACTTGTAGCCAGCAAAGGCATCCCAATTTGCACTTATTTCATCCCATGTTGCCTTGTTGTTTCTACCGCTGGCATTGCGATTGGAGAGGAAAACTTCCGTTGAGTGGCTATGCCATTGTTTGGGAAATAATCCCTTATTTGGGGACATTTCTATTTTGCCTGTGGACATTTACGATCATAAATGCTTACAATGCTGCTTCTGGGTAATTATTTTCTTTAGATGGTTTTTTTCGCCCTTGTCTTAGGAGCTATTTGTAGGCATGATGTGTTCGTTCATATGGATAAACTTTTACTTTGAAATGATTTTAGAGTTACAGAAAAACTGCAAAAATAGAACATTTTCTGATATATTATTGGTCTTTGAATTTCTTTGGGTTTCTTTTCCTTCCTTCTTTTTATTGTGTGTGTTTATTTCACTAATGTCCTTTTTCTGATCCAGTGGCTTTGAGAGTTATTAAATTGCTATGGTTTTTTTGGGTCCAACTTAATATTTGTAAGTTTCCCCTACAGTTTTATTTTGGGTGTATTGATCTATATTTGTTACATTTGACAAATGTGGTTTAGTTTGAGTTGAACACACTTTGGAATTATGAATCCTAGGAACATAAGATGCAAGATGGGAATTCTAGATTCAGAAAAATGCACAAGCTCATGGAAACTTGCTTTTGCTGTTTGGGGGTGTCTAGACCTCTTGGAGCCCATTTATGCAGAATACTGGGGTCTTGGTTTGAAATGAGCAGAAACCCTAGAGATGCCGGCCCTGCATGCTGTAAGCAGAGTCAGATCACTACCTCAGGCACATCATGTTGTAACTACTGAACACCGATCTATGGAAAACATTCCATGCTTCCTCTAACTCTTCTCCAGCCTCATACCAACCAACCCAGCATTAGATTGTGGCCTATAGTCACATGACACAATCGGTCCTCATGTACTGGGTACGTTTCACATTCAAAGTGAAGTGAAGCTGGTTTCCATTACAGAACATTTTGATCAAAGATGGTATGGAAGAGAATGTGGAACAGAATGTTAAATTTTAATGGAATCCAGACTTTCAGGAGCCTGTGAGGCTGGATGAATCCCTAACTGAGATACTTTTTAAACTTTAAATGTAATTACCACCTAGTAATCATTACTAGCTGGTGGTGCTATTGGGTAAGCATTCAACTGCTAACTGCAAGGTTAGTGATTGAGAACCATCAGCTGTTCCAGGGGAGGAAGTTGAAGCTGTCCGCTCCTGTACAAATGGACAGCCTTGGAAACCCTGCATAAGGTTGCTATGAGTCGGAATCAACTCCATCACAGTGAGTTTGGCATTGGCTTTGGAATCATCACTAGATTCCCAATAGAGTGGGTTCTCCCTAAGGCAACTAACTTTTCATTTGGAGGAACATATCTTTTAGAATGATGCACTAGAATTATGATTTGTTGTAGTCAAGTCGAACCTACTACCTCTTTAGGGAGCAGTATCAGAGTAAAGTGAATTTTGTGGAGAAAGGCAACTTCTTTTCTGCCATCCATTTTTAGAAGAACCTTTGAAGATTACATCATTTGCCTTTTGTTTCTTCTTGAGATGTATTAAAATGTAACATTTCCTTAATAATTAGGTTCATAAGGGTAGACACTGGGTTTTGTGTTTTCTGAAATGTACTGCTCACCACAGGGACTGCCCAAGCATGGTTAGTACTGATTTGAGGCATGGACAGGCTCTGATGATTTGCTGTGTGATCCTCAGGAATATTATTTGGACTCAGTTTCCTTGTCCATAAAATGAGGGCAAAGTCTGGTTTCCAGGTTATTTTGAAGGTTCAAGAAGACTATAGAAAGCACAAGTGTCTAGTGTATCTTAGACACCCAACTTTTGATCCCGTCATAGTAACTAGTCATGCAATTTGTGATTCTTCAGCATCTTCTGCCCCTCAAAATGCTCACCCTCCACTTGACCGCTTCTTCTGAATTGCCTTCTTAGTTTGCTCGCAGTTGCAGAGACAGCCCACCAGTGTGGAGACAAGGGCTGAAACACCACAGTTATGATTTTTTCCCTTCTCTGCATAGAGCTGTTCTGTGCACTCTTTGTTTTGTGGCTGGAGAAGTGAAGTCGCTGGGACTGGAGTATTACTAAAGAGAGAGAACAGATTAGAGCTAAGGCCATCAAACTGTGTCTGTAAAGGGCCAGCTGGTAATATATCTTTCGCTTGGTAGGTCTCCATCACAACTACTCAACTCTGCTCATGTCTTACAGAAGCAGCTGTAGACAATACCTAAGCAAACGGATGCGGCTGTTCACCAATAAGACTTTACAGAAATACGTGGTAGAGTGCATTTTACCCATGGAGTGCAGTTAATCAGCCCACAATCTTTCATGCTTCTATGTGTCCCATGCTAACATGACCCAAGCTTTCATGTCTTGAACTTTCATTTTATTAGCTTGGATGGAAATCTGAAAGTAATCCAAGTATGTACAGAATGATTGATTTCCAGTGGATGGCATTGGACTCTGGAACTTAGCATTTAGAGCACTCAGTGATGCTGAACCAAACCAAAGCCATTGCCATCGGATTGATGCAACTTGGAGGACAGAGTAGAACTGGCTCCCAGAGGATTTCCGAGGCTGTAATAGTTGCAGAAGCAGCTGCCACATATTTCTCCTGCAGAGTGGGCTGGTGGCTTTGAACTGCTGCCCTTTCATTTAGCTATCCAGTGCTTTAACCACTGTGCCAACACGGTGCCTTTCAGCGATGCTAGAGACTTTAAAACTCATAGCTGATGATGGGAACTTGTTCCATAATGAGTAGAGAGTTGTTGGACAAAGTGAGGTTAAAAGTTTATTCCAACTAAAGATCTATAGTTGAATCTTCTCAGCTACCTTCTGAAGTTACTGCAGGACAACTTTCACATTTACATGTGCAGTTGAATGCACTTTGGGGATCAAACTTTGTGTCCAAATTGTGGTGCTGCTTGGGTCTTGGAAGGAGTGTGGGGTGGTTCCAGGGAAGCTCCCAGAGGGCAGAGCTCAGGGAGGAGGGGGCGGTATGCCATCCTGACACGTGCACACACTTCTTGCCTTGGGGGTGGGGAAGGGGCGCTCACTCTCCAGTGGTGGGAGGTAGGAAAGAGGGATGGCAGAAAGGCCACAGCATAGCCTATGTAGTTCACTTTCATGAAGATTTACAGACTTGGAACCCCCGTGGGGAAATTTTACTCTGTCCTGTAGGGGCTTCCTGGTTCGGAATGGACTCAACTGCAGTCAGATAGTGAGTTGGGTTGACCCAGTATTTCCATCCTGTTGATGCTAGTAGCAAAAGCCAAGACACCAGAAACCAATCTCTCCCCGTCCTATATCAGAAACCTCCAAAGTGTCACCCTATAGATGACATATTGACAAAAATGTCAAGGATTAACAGGAATATCATCTTACCTTCAGATGCAATTATGAAAGAAGGACAGAATAGCATTTGCATTTTATGTGCCACCATCTTGGCCAGAACCAAGGATTCCTGTTTGAACAATGCCCAGCACTCAACTTTGCCTTGGGCTTTAGACTTAATTACTTTCCATTTTTAAACAAGAACACATGTACTTACTATGCTTTTAAAGTTATTAGTAGAGAGAATTGTTTTTGTTATGTCACTTACCGCCTAGCCCCTTTTAAAATATGGATCACCGTAAAGTTTTATGTAAACATATAACGGATAAAACACTTGTTACTCATGACTCATTGTGAATGCCTCCGCTCTAAATTTACAGCCACCTCTGAGATTATTGGATGGACCTGCACCTACATTTCCTTCAGATGAATTTTTATAAAGAAGAGAAAAAGAGCATAGTGATTAGGCATAGTGATTAGGTGCTTGACTACTAATCAAAAGGCCAGCGGTTCGAATCACCAGTCTCACCATGGGACAAAGATGCGGCAGCCTGTTTTTGTAAAAACATATAGCCTCGAAAAGCCTGCTCTGCCCTGCGGGGTGGGGGTGGGGTGTCACTATGTGTTGAAACGACTCACTGGACTCACTGGCAGTCGCCTGGTCAGTGTCAGAGTCGTGGGTGGTGTAAACAGGGTGTTACGCCCTTGACTACTGACAGGTTGGAGGGTTGAACCTACTCGAACGCACCTCAGAAGAAAGGCCTGGGGATCTATTTCAGCCCTTTGAAAACCCTTTGGAGCGGAATTCGCCTCCGGTGCCGGTGGGGTCAACATGAGTTGTCATCAACACCGGTTGGGGTTTCCTGCGTGTGCTATCTTTCAGGGGGGGAAGTGAGCCTCATCCCATTTTTGTACCAAGGAAAATACCATGATAACCTTTCCACTTGGGGGATGGGCACTTCTTTATCTCCTTTTCTGAGTTAGATCCCAAGCACTTCCAGGTCCGGCAGGGCTAGGTCGTGCAAGACCCCTTTCCAAATGCATGGGTAATTCAAAGACAAATTGGATTCAGTGTGGACACCAAGTTGCACGTCAAATGGATAAGAGAAACACTGAGTCGACTGCTGCATCCTTCATCTCTAGAGCCCTTTTTTGGTGCACAGTGGTGCTTGGATGTGCTACCTCTCTGCCCTGAGTTAAAGACTCTTTGGTCTAGTCCAAACCACCAAAATAAGTGAAAATCAGTAATTTTTCCAGGAAGCAAACCAATGCCACAGTGGCACTGTGAGCCTGTGAGTTACTGGAATTGGTTTTATAAAGCAGTTGGCTGGTAATATTTGGAAAGCCAGGTTGTGGGGAGCTGTAAGAAGTGGTTGGCTTTTTTTTTCTTTACCAAAGAAGCAACCCTAAACTAAAAGTACAGTCTTGTATTAATTAATGGGTTTCCAAAAAGCTTTGAAGCTCGTTTTCTCTTCCCCATGACTAGGGTGGTCTGCAAAAGTATATGTGAGACAGAAAGTGATGTTTTGCCTGTTTTGTAGGTTCTTTTTGGTAATTTTCTGATGGTAAAGTATACAGGACATAAAATTAGTCATTTTAGACATTTTCAAGGACATACTTTTGAAGGACTCATGGTGGTCTACTCTAATAAATTTGGTGATTGAAACTCACCGGCTACTCTGAGTGAGGAAAAATGAGGCTGTCTGCTCTCGTAAAGACTGACAGCTTGGGAAACCCTGTATAGTATTGCTAGGAGCCAGAATCGACTCTGTGGTAGTGTTTTTTTAACATATAATTTAATGACCTTAATTAGATCCATCATAGTGGGGAACCATCAACAAATAACTGTTTTTGAAGCTTTTTTGATTACCCCAAAGAAAAAGTTAATACTTCGGAAGCCATAACCTACCTCCCCTTCTGCACACTCCTGATACTCACCAATAAACTTTGCTTGCTAGGATTTGCCTATTCTAGATATTCATGTAAGTGGGATTATACCATATTTGTCTGTTGGTGTCTGGTTTATTTCATTTCACTCAGCATAGTGTTTTCAAGGCTCATCCATGTTGTAACATATATCAGAACTGTATCCCTTTTTACGGCTGAATAATCCCCTGTTATGCAGATAGACCACAGTTTGTTTATCCATCCTCTGTTGGTGGACAGTTGGGTCGGTTTTACTTCTTGGCTCTTGCGACTGGTACTGAAAGCCACAGTGGTGTAGATTGGTTTGTTTGCATGACTGCGTTGGCGTCTTCTGGGTATGTTCCTAGGAGTGAAAGGACTGCGTCGTAGTAGTTGTGTGCTCAACGATGTGAGGAGCCACCAAATGTTTTCCAAGAGGCTGTACCATTTGCAAATCTCACCAGCAATGGCTTGAGGGGTTCCATTTTCCAAATTCTCACCACATTTGTTAGTTTTCATCTTTCTGATAGTAGCCATATATATATATATATATATATATATCATTGTAAAAGTGGTTTGGAATTTCCCTAATCACTAATGATGAACAGCATTTTGTGGGTGCTTCCTGGCTGTTAGTTTATCTTCTTGGGAGAAATGTCTTTGCAAGTCCTGTTCTCATTTTTCAGTGGGGCTATTTGTCTTGTTGGCTGTTGGGCTGTAGGAGTTCTTTATACATGCTGGATACCAGGCCCTTATCTGATATGCTTTTGCAACATGTATCCATGTTTGAAAAGTGCAACCAGGCTCAAGGACTACCGCTTTAGACCAGTGTTGTTGGTTTTTTTTTTTTTTAATACTTTTGTCGGGGGCTCTTACATCTCTTATCACGATCCATACATTCACCCAGTGTCAAGCACATTTGCACATGTGGCGCCATCATCATTTTCAAAGCATTCTCTTCCCACTTGAGCCCCTGATATCAGCTACTCCTTTCTTCCCCCTTCTTCCCCTGCCCGCTCTCCCTTCCCTGCCTGCCCTCCCTCCCTCACGACCCCTTGATGAGTTATAGGTTATTATTTCCAAAGCTTGCATCGTCCTCTGTCTCCACTCACCCAGCGCTTTTGAACTCTAGCAGTGGGTGTGGTATGTTGGGGTGCCTTTAGTGAAGGCCTTTGTTTTGTTTTGTTTTAGTTACCAGTAACAAAAAAATCATTCTTCAGAGTGCTAAGATTCTCGTTAAAAAGTCATTTTATTGGGGGCTTGTACAACTCTTATCACAATCCATACATACATCCACTGTCTCAAGCACATTTGTACATATGTTGCCATCATCGTTTTCATTTTCAAGGATTCATGAGGGAGGGAGGGGAAAATGAGGAGCTGATACCAAGGGCTCAAGTAAAAAGACCAGTGATTCTTAAGACTGCCGACAAAACACCTGGAAAGCCTTCTAATAATGCTCAGCTCTCTACACCCAGGCTCCCCAGTTGATTCCAATAAGTCTTACCCCCTTCCCCAGAACAAACAAAAAACTGCATGGCTAAGCAGTTGTTTAAAGTGACCAACTTCCTGACTGGATGAATAGGTGTCATCGAAACAGAGAATGGGCCAAATCGCTAGAGGAAAAGCCCCATGCTCTCACTCCCTCATAATGGTTTGGGCAAAACATTTTTAAAGGTCTATTGACCAGCCTTGGTCATGAGTACATGTATTCCAGGATGGCCCGGCAGCCCTGAAGTACCACGGAGCCCTTTCATGTTCTGTGTTTCTCAGGAGGTGATGCCTCCAAGCACCATGAGAAAGATGCTTGAGCGATTGCTTGTAAGGTTTAGGACTCCTGCTAGTTTTCTTCGAGTGCTGGCTCATGGGTTTACACCCATTTTAACACTCTTCCTGTGGAACACTGAGGCTTTGCATGCAGAGAAACAGTGCTACCAGGCTGAGCCCCCACCCCCCTTGCCCACCTCTTCATTAAAAAGGATGGCTGCGGGTGGGGCTCGCACCTCAGAAGGGGGTGGTGCTTCTTTATAGGAAAAGAAGTTCTTATGCAGTAGGAGGCTGGATGGAGGAATTGGTGGTTCCAGGGTAGAATTCTTGTAGTCTTTCTTGTAGGATTCCCGGGTTCAATTCCTGGCTCGTGCACCTTATGTGCTCCCTCCCACCCCGACCCCCACCAACTGTCAGTGGAGGTTAGTATGCTGTTAAGATGCTAAACAGGTTTTAGTAGAGCGTCCAGGCTAAGATGGACCAGGAAGGCAGGCCTGAGGATCTACTTTTGAAAACCAGCATGTGAAAACTGGATCCTAGTGGTCTGATCTTGTACCCTGTTTGATTGCTGGGTGGGGTCCCTTCCTGCTTCTCTGGCCTCATTCCCCATGGACAGTCCTTCCTGTCACTCTCCATTCCAGTCTAGACCCTGGACTCCCCCCACCCCCTGCTCTTGCTGCTTCGGAGCGAATGACTCCTTGGACCAGGATTGGAGGGAGAAGGAAAGGAGACAAGTCATGATTGAAAACTTTCAAAGGTTCACTTTCAGAGCTGTGCCCATTGCTTCATTAAATTGCATGCCAGGTTGGAGAGAGATTTTTGCTGTGCCGTTTTAATCGGCTTATCTTACTTGGGCACGTTATTGTATTCCATCTTATGAAAAGGAGGCAGACAAAAGTCTGTTTTGAATCCTTTCCTGGTGCGCCTCATGTCTCCTGCGGAAGCACGCGTTCTGTATACCAGCGTTTTAAAATCGATGACTCTTCGAGAAACGCCACCACACTTCCTAAAAAGGAGAACCCGACTGGCATCCTTACTGCATTTTACCGTGGCTTCAGCCACGTGCATGTGGGTGTGAAACGTTTGTGTTCATGTCTTTGGCTTGCTGTTTGATTTGCTCCTCTGCCAGACTATGGACATCACGTCCCATGGGTTTTCCCACCCTTGGCACAGCGATGCCCGGTTACAACTGGTTGCTTGAGTGCACGGTCAATTGATTGCAGTTCTGAAGATACTTTAGATGTTCAAGTTGCAATTCTCAGTTTGAGAAAAAAGAAGCTCATTAAAAAAGCTCACCAGGTTGTTTGTTGTTAGTCGTCAGAGTCCGCTGCAACTCGTGCTATAGCAGATGTTTAAAACATAAATTGAGCATATGTACAGATGTGTGTATATGTACAAAAACTTGACAGAATAGAAAATCCTGTTTGGTAAAGTGGGGAGCCGGCAGACACACATGAAAGGGCTTCAAAACTTTTAGGAGATTTTTTATTCCATTTCTCCACAAACTTTTTGAAACCCCTTCATATAGGTATCGTGTGTGTGTGTGTGTGTGTGTGTGTGTGTGTTGTGGGTTGCTGTGGAATTGGCTGCAATTCTTGGCAAACCCACATTCCAAAGAAGGAATCGTTGCCTGGTCCTCTGCCATCCTAGCCATCATTAGTCTGCTCCAGTCCATTGTTGTAGCCACTCGCCGTGTTTTGGTGTTTTCCCGTTTCCACTGTGTGTCCAACGTCCGGGCTTCTTCTCCCCGCGTGCTCTTGAACCACATTCTGCTGTGTTCCACACAGCTTTCATTGGCTGAGTTTTGGGAGCTGATCACTGCCATGCCTGCCTTTCTTCCTACTCTAGCTTAGCCTGGAAGCGCAGGTGAAACCTGTCTACCATGCGTGACCCTGCTGGTATTTAAAAAACTGGTGGCCTATCCGCCAACATCACAGCCACCACAGTTGGATAAGGCTCACAGAAGGGTGGGGTGGCGGTGGGATAGAAAGGACTATGAAGTCTCCATTGATGATTCCTCATTGTGCTCTCCTATGGTGTTTTCCTTTCATTTCGACATCAGGGACCTAAGAGACAACTGCATTGTGACCTTTGAGTGTCACTTATGTAAGGGGTCCCCAGTGCTGACCTGTGTCACAGCACCAGCCAGTGAAATTTGGGTCTCGGGCTGCCTCCACCTTGCTTGCATTAGTGAGTGCATATGATTTCAACTCCCTGATGACACTTGGGGCTGTTGAGGGGCTTTTTGTGTAAACCTTAACCTTGGAAACTGGAAACTGGGATTGTCAAGGGCAAGAAAGGTCAAATAATACATGCCATGGTATTTTTTAATTGGGGAGAGGTAAAGGTTTGATGTTCTACTGACCATAACAATAATTTATAGTGATGTTGAGTCGCTTCCTCCTCTGAGCCTCAGGAACTCTCTCCCTACGCCTCTGCCCTTGAACCAATCTGTTGGGTAGTGGTGATTGGTTGCTTACTTGTTCCCGGCCCCAAGCTGCATTCCTTGAAGTTAACCCCTGGCCCCTAGCACCTCAAATCATTTTCTTGCAGTGAATATTTAAACCGACGGCTAGCTTGGTACAGCTGTCGTAGCGTTTTCCCTGGGGCGAAGTCCCCACACTCACTCATGCTTGGTCAAGATGGCATGCCTCACTTGACAGACAGAACCTCTTGATCCATAATGTCTAATTGCCGGTCTGTCTACTGGGCAGACTCCTTCCTCCCAGCACCTCACCTGGCCACAGTGCTTCCAGACTTACAATTCTACAACAACAAATGGCCAGGGAGTGAGGGTGGAATTCTGTGGTAAACTGGTGAATGGCCCTTTCCAAAGTGGGTGGCCCCAGTTTGCTTTAAACATTGACAGATGGCGGTACTCAGGCTCCAGCAAGTGTGGCTTGGTTATGGGATGTTCAGTGACAAGTTAGAGGGAGCAGGTGGTCCCGAAGGAGGGGGGGGGCACATATTCACCGTGTCGCTTTCCATTCTGCAGACAATCTGGTGCTCCTGCCAGCCAGCAGCCCCATTGGCCAGTTCTCAACTCGAACCCATGTCCCCAGGACTTGGGAGACATTCAGGCTCCTGCAATGACGCTTGCTTGTCTGCAGGGTTCAATGGATGATGTTAAGCTTATTCTAATAGTGTTTTTTGTTTTAAATTGTGCTAGTGCAAAAAAAAGTGTGGTAGTGTATACAAAATAAAGTTAGACATTCTGACTGTTTTAAAGTATATAGTTCAGTGACATTAATTATATTCAACATGTTCTGTACCCATCACCACTATTTGCAGCATGATTCTATCTCCCCAAACAGAAACTCAGTACCCCTTAGAAACAACTCCCTAGAACCTGCTCCCCCAACCCTTAGTGACGACACTTGGACCTTTCTCTTGATGCATTTTGCTGGTCTAGGTTTTCCACTTTGGCAGATTAGTCGAATCCTAGTGGTTTTGCCCTGTTGTGTGGGAGTCATTTCACTCAGTCTGACGTTTTCAAAGTTTATCCAAGTTATCGTGCATCTCAGGACTTTGTGTCTCTTTGGGGCTAATACCCCATTGTATGCAAGCAGAGTCCCTGGGTGCTCCCTTGCTTGTCACCACCTTATCAGTCAGTTCTTAGGGAGTGTATTCCTGAGGTTGCCAAGGAATTGGCCCTGATTGCTGTCCCTGCCAAGTGCTAGCTCAGACCTCACTGCGTCTTCCCACCAGCCCCTCAGCCTCCTGTCCCTGCCGTCCACCTCCTCTGTAGACACAGGGATCTTTCATAAAAGCAGATCTGAGGACAGCCCATGGACTTCCCATTCCTTGGTGGATTCATGTTACCTCTGTGCCACCCACACACCTTGGTTCTTGATCGGGACAGCCATTCCCCTCTGGCCATACACTTCCCCATTGGCCACACCCTCGTGCTCTCCCTTCTAGGACCTGCAGAAGCCAAGTCTCTGGTCCAGCTCCGACTGGGTGCAACTGTCTTTCCTTCTTCCTTGGCCCACCCCAGGCAGACTAGAAATGTGAGCAGTGCTACTCTGAGTAGCCCTTGCTACCCTGAGCACTGGGCATATACTTGGACGGTTTTTGCCCTGGGGCTGAGCTTGGGGAGTCAGCCTCCTGAAAAATGGAGCTCCTTGCCTGGCAACACGTGGGCCTGTCTGAGGGCAACATTTCCTAGGGAGGTGATGAATAGTTTTTCTCGTTGTCACAGAGCTCCAAGACCTTCAACGAAGCACTGACCCTGTGAATGTCTTCTTCTCTGCACCCTTTGCTTTCCTGACATATGTTTAATTCATTCAGGCTGGTTGGCTGACTGTACATCCTTTGGGCCTTGACAGTCATACCCCCCCCCATGTGCTGGCTCCTGACTTCAGCTGGTGATACTATAAAGAGAGGCATTCTGGTGCCCCCAATAAAACAGATCAAGTGACTGCTGAAAAGTTGGATTTAGAGGAGGAGTAATTAATGCAAAGGCCCTGGGCAGAGCAAATAGTTAATGCACCCAGCTACTAACCTCGAGATGGGGGTTCAAGTCCACCCTGAATATCCTAGGAGGAAAGGCCTGGCAATCTACCTTCCCCAACTCCATCATTAAAAACTCTGTGGATCACAGCTCTGTGCCCTGCCACACACAGGACACCATAAGTTGAAGGTGACTTGATGGTCCAAACTCAAAAACCATACTCACTACCATCAGTTTGATTCCAACTCCTAAGTGACCCTGTGGGTTTTCAAGGCTGACTCTTTGTCCTCCTGTGGAGCAACAGTTGGTTTTGAACTGCAGCCAGGGTGGCGAGCAACCCAGCGAGGAACCCACTCCTTCACCAGGCCACTGGGGATGAATGCAAACACATTCGGTGGGAGATCAAATCAGTGTACTGTGACTCTTAGCAGCCCAGGGAGGCCCCTCTACAATGGTACCAAAGGAGAAAGAAGAGAGCTGGAGCTTGGCAGGGTTTAAAAAGCTGAAATTGAGAGGACAGGACCCAGAGGACCTCTGTGTGCCACTCAGCATCTCTGCGTGGCCCGCGGAGAACTGCCCTGCAGCCTCTATGGTCACAGACTGCACCTCCCCCTGTGATGCCATTTCTAAAGAATGCCATTGTCCGGCCTCTTTTCTCTCCCAGGCCAGCACTGTTTCCCTGTCCCATCCCACACAAATTCACTTTTTCCGTCAATTGTTACTATTTGTTTCTTTTTCCCTACCCCCTCCCCTTTCCTAATCCTTCCTTCACACCTCTCCTTTTCATTTTTAGATATCCCTTCCTGGCATACACAGTGGTAGAGTTCGACCAGTCAGACCCCGGTGAGCACACCTCTATTCTGCCTCACGCAGGGTCGCCTTGAGTTGGAGCACTGTGGGGATGAGAAAAGTAAAGAGCTGGCGGAGAACTTTCCTAGCGGTGTTCTCACCAGAGTAGGCATCTAGACATCTGCCAGGAGGGTGTGGGAGACAAACAACCACGGACGAATGAAGTACCGGCTCTATGGTGCTCCTTCTCCCAGCGGTAGCATGGCACTGCTGGGTCGTGTGTTTCTCGGGGTGGCAGGCCCTCACAGTGTCAGATTTGGGACCTCTTTTGCTCAGTGAGGAAGTAGCGGGGGCTTATGGTTATGAGTGGAGGCGTCTGAGTTTTCTTGACTACTACCACCCCCAACCTGCTTTTGCCACTTCGTTGTGTACGTGTGTGGCCTTGAACGCCGGGTCCTCTGCTGTAAAGCCGTGTGCCAGTTAAAGGAGAGGCTCCCTGGTTGGCAGAGCCCAATGCCTGACTCAACTGTAGGGTTGCTGGGTTGGCTGCGGAGTTTGACTTGGTAGCACAGGGCAGCTTTGAGTGTGAAGCTCTTTTGCTTTATGTAATTGGGTACATAGATGTGTCCTGGGGATGTTACCTTCTAAGTACCACTGCTTGTTATAAAAGTAAGGAAGTCATTTTGCATCTCACACACAACCCACATAAAAGCTTCATCATATAGCACTTATTGTATTCATCAGGCAAGATAAAAATCTTCTCTATTATTTTCCATTTTTAAAACTTAAAAAAACCAAAACATGCCCGTTCAGTGGATTTCACTGCTCACTAATGAATCATGACTGTAGTATGTTATTTGCTGCTGTCGAGTCTCCTCTGACTCATGACAACCCCATGTGTAACTGAACCAAACACTGTCCGGTCTCATGAGTGTTGGCCTACTCAAGGCTCAAGGCCATTGTGGGAGCCATGTGGTCTATTCTGAATGCTTTCCAACGGAGGGGACTCATCTCTCAGCGCAAGACATCAGGTGAGGTTCTGTGTTTTCTAAGGTTTCCTTGACTCGTTTGTGAAAAGTGATCATCAGGCCTTTCTTCCTAGTGTTAGTCCTCTTGCTCTGTTGCAACCTGTCCACCATGGTATTTGAAAGACAGGTGGCTTAGTCTCTACCATCACAGCAACTTGCAAGTTGCCACAGAAGGACGATCTGCGAGACAGGTGGTGCGATGCATCTGATGGCTTCCTGCAAGGGAGATGGCAGTAAGAGGTGTGATAACATCCAGGCCTTCAGGGTGGTTTTCCTCCCTCAAGTGCCTTGTATGATGTGGAACTCTAAAACTGTTTCGTCCCACTGCAAATAAAGTATTTAGTAAAGTCTCAATATGTGTATGTCAATCATGGCCTATGTGTTGGGATCAAAATGTCAAACTCAGCAGTTTGAACCCACCAGTTGCCCCATAGAAGACAGATGAGGTTTTCTGCTCCAGTTAAGATGTACAGGCTCAGAAACCCACAGGGGCCAGTTCTAGCCTGTAGGACAGGGTCTCCATGACTAGAAATCATAAAGTTGGAGTTCTCTTTGCCTACTGAAGTCCAATTTACATTGCATGTATGTAATTCGGCACCTGTTGAGAATCTGAACAGATTGATGACTTCTGGTCACTGTATACAATTGTGCAGCCCAGAGTTCCCAGTCCCACCCTAACCCCTAAAGACCACTGGCCTGCCCTCAGTTTATGTGTATTTTAAAAGGCCTGCTTTTCTGGTTCACCTTGGAAAAGGTATGTTCTCAGGCAGACTCTCCTGGGCATTGTCTTGCCCCCACACCAGTGAATGAACTACAGTGGCCGGAGTTCTCAATGGTGGCCACCCAGCTAGGCGTGGAACCAGCGAGGAGGACCCACCGAGAGGGCTGGGGTGGGATGGCAGAGGCTTACAAGGCAGCTACATAGGGGAGGCCCAGAGTTGACTTGGCATATATAACTGGGCTTCCTGCCTGCCCCGACTTCCCCCATTTACTGAGTGGGGCCAGGATACCATGCACCTGTTCTTACTGACTACTGAGGAGAAAGAGCTGCATCCATCCCTGTGCGGGTAGCCTGTGACCATCTCGCCCATCCATCCAGGCACTCACGCCTAAGCCTGCACTCTGACCAGCCTCTACGATCGGGACACAATCCATGTACTTACAGGCTCACCGGAGATCTGCTTCTGGGTAGCAGGCACCACTCATCATTGGCCAGAGGAGGTGGGGCGCTCAGCTGCATGGTGGTGCACCGCCTAGAACATGAAGTTCTGTGAGTTCAGGGCAGAGTTGGATGAGGTGGCATTCTTGCCCCGAAGGCACACCCACTTGGGCAGATGCCATGTGGACAAATCAGCACATTCTACTTGTAGTTTGAGTAAATGTCACAGGAGAAAGTGACAAGGCGGGCCACAGCAAGGAATGCTGCTTACTTTCTGCTGGGATAGGCTAGGGCTAGGTGAGAGGAATCCAGACTAGATCTTGGGAGGAAGGCCAGGGTCTGATCAGGAAGGGAGCGGCTGGGAAAACTCCAAGTCACTGCCATTGAGTCCATTCAGACTCCCAGGGACCCTATCGGACAGAGGAGAATGGCCCCAAGACTGTAACTTTATGGGAATAGAAAGCCCCCTTGGAGCCCCCTTGTCTGGTGGTTTTGAAATGCTGACCTTGCACTTAGCAGCCCAACTCGGAACTGCTATAACACCGGGACAGAGGGAAGAAGAGTCCAAATTTGGGGATGACAGTTGTGTGGCTGGGGCGGGGGAGGGACTGATTCCCGAGCAAGATTTTATGGTCTTGGAAATCTGCTTTTAGAGTCTATCGAGGGCTTATGGAGAAGGGCGTCTCAGGCCAGGCATTTCTTAAAGGGCAAGTGGCTTAGGCCGCGATCGTTTATAGAATGAAACAGTGACAGATCCAGAGGACACCTCAGTACTGTGCAGTCTACCACAGTAGCTGCAACCACACGGGTCTATGGATTAGGCACTTGAATGGACATGGGAGCTGTCAACTACACCCGATCTTTCCAAGCCTTCCTACCTATCTTGTGTATAAATATTTATACTTATTATAGGTCACAATGGTAATGGTTGGGGAGATATTGGGTTAAATAAAATCTATTATTCAAATGACTGTAACCTACTTACTTTGATGTCTTGAAGATTGAGCTTCTGTACATGGCTCTCCCAGTGTGTCTGTTGACCTGCGCTGCCGCAGAGAAGTCTGGGTGCCACACGACGTTGTGTCCCTCGAGCATATACTTCCATAGGGAGGTGAAGAATGTGTTTGTGTAGCATTGCAAGTCGTGAGGGACTCGAGAAACTCCTTTTCCCAGTGGCTTTCCATCAGGGAACTCTTGCTGGGGGGTATACTCGCATGGGCGAAGAGGACTGTGCACCCTCTCCCTTCTCATACCAGCCTTACAGGCTCTGACGCTGTCCCTCTTTTGCAGCAACACACTGCCCCACCAGAATCATAATGGCCTTCTCCCTGGGTTTGGGGGGCGGGGGGTGATGTACAAGAAAAACAAGCATTTGTGGGTTATGTAGGAAGTGCCAGAGCCTTTGTATTGGTCAGAGTGTTCACCCTCCCCATCCGCCTAGTAAGGACAAGAAAATTCAGGCGCAGCAAGACTGAGTCATTGCCCAGGTGCATCCTTGCAGTTTGTTGTTGTGAGCGGTTGGCCGGCCAGCCCCCGACTCCCAGAGCCCCACAAACAACAGAATGAAACACTGCCGCTCCCGGCACCATCCCTGTGATGGGTTGCCAATCAGACCCTTGTGATCCATGACGGTTTTATTGGTGGATTTTCAGGAAATGGATCGCCAGGCCTTTCTTTCTCAGGCGTCTCAGTGGGGAGGCATCCCAGCAACATGCAAGCCTCCACTGACAAACAGGTGATAACTACATCAGTGGTGTATTGGCTGGAAATCGACTCCAGGGCTCCCACGTAACGCAAATTTTGCTGCCATGGAGTCAGTGCTGCCTCCTAGCAGTCTGCCTGTGGGTTTCCAAGACTGGAACTGTGGACAGGAGTAGAAAGCCCAGTTTTTCTCCTTTGGAGCTGCTGGCACTTCAAAACTGCCAGCCATGAGGATCGCAGCCAAACACTTTACCACTACACTGCCAGGGCTCCATAGTCTCCCACAGGGGAAGTGGGAATTTTACCACTGAGCCTTCACTGCCTCCTGCATCTATGCTAATCAGTAGAATGTGTTCAGTGTTAGGTAGTTTTCCCATAAGCTTTGTGAAAGTTAAGTCTCTATGCCTGTTGTACAGAAATCTGTACCAAGGGAGAGCCCTTCAGTACAGTAATTAGCACATCACTTGTTTGTGGTGTTCTTGGGGGGAGTGGGGTGCATTTGACTCTGGTGCTTCTAGTGCCTGAAAAAGTGTGAGAACTGCTAGGCTCACAAGGCAAGCCGAGCCCCGGGAAAATTGCTGTTCTTCTTAAATGCCTCCAGGACTGATTTGTCTTAGGACAGTTTCTTCTTTGCCGGAGGATAGAATATCTTGCCAAGATCTTGCCTCTTTGTCTGCTGTGGACACTCCCTTCCTGGTGGACAGGCCCACAGTCAGGAAACCACATTATGGATCAGAAGTTGGCCTGGCCCGTAGAGAATCGGAACAAAGGGATGGGGGAAGTCTTCAGAGCAGTTCATCAAGCTTGAGTAGCTTGACGAATCACCTTTTTTGCTTCTAAGGATATATGCTTCGAAAAACAGAGCGGGGAGATGACCTTGTAGTACCCTGGCCTCCCCACTCCTGCTTTTCTTATAATCTAGACCTTGTTGATCTCAGCTGCATTTGAAAACCCCCTTTCTTTCTCCATCCTGTCCACTTCCAATGTTTTCTTGACTTAATTGGGTCCATGCTGGTTGTTATGTGATATCAATTTCAGAAATTGGCGTAATTTATCAAATACTTCAAGGCAGGCCTCTTGTGTGCGAGGGCTCTGCCTTAAAAGGTGATTAGAGAAACCAGCATTCTTTCCTTTAAGGAACGCAAGCTAATTGGGGAGGTAGCTCTGTAAAATAATAAATAAGCTACAAAGCGATAAGCTCTGTCCAAAATAGAAATATGGGCAGTGGTCCTCCTAACCCCTTCCTCCCAAGACTTCATGATGGGGCAAGAGAAACCATCTGGCCCTTTCCAGTTAAACTCACAGTCTTAAGTAAAACTGTGGCAACTGAGCCAGCCCTTCCAATCAAGTTAACCCATGCTAAGCCTTTTGCCACACAAAGAGTCCTTATTTTTTGTATGCAATGTGGCTTAGATGATCTCTCATCCCCCTGCTTGTGTGTCACAGAGCCCACTGGGCTTTACATTGTCTTGGCTGTTGTCTGCATCTGGCTAACATGTCTTGACTCAGGAAAGACACTCACATCATCAAATGAGACGGCAATATTCATGCTTTGCCCACATCCTGATCACTTGCCCGCTTCATCCAGATCTCCAAGTGTGCTTCTAGCTAAGTGTTCTCTCATACCACTCCCACACTGCAGTCGATTTACAGAATAGAGGATTCTTGTTCAGGTCAGCCCACTGTGGGCCATGAGAGTGGGGCTGGGGCTGGGGCTGCCAGGATGCTCTGATCTCCACAGTCATTCCGGGACGCAGGCTCTTTCCGTGGTGTGACTTGCCCATTTCTAGGCTCTTTGCAGCCATCCACTGGCTCCTCTGCGTTTGGCCGATGGGCTAGGAAAGAGAAGGCTGCAAGGAGTTTGGGGGACAGGCCTGGAAGTGGGGTGAGTTCTGCCTACGTTCCGATGACCGAAACTCAGCCACCTGGCCTCACCCCGCTGCAGGGAGCCCACTGCGGAAATGTGATTGTGTGTCCAAGAGGCAAGTGAATCAGGGACTAGCTGGACACATAGCATTGTTACTGGTCCCAGTGGGATGTGGGCCGACCTAAGGACAACTGGAGAGAGTTACAGCTTGTAGCTAGCGAAGCAGCAAGACTTCAAGCCTACAATAGAACCACAACAGGTATCCCCTGCTTTTTGAAAGTTTGCTTTATACCGCTTCGCTGTTACAAAAGACCTACCCCAACCGAAAAAAAGTCCAATCCCACTGCCATTGAGTGGCTCCTAACCCATCGGGACCCTGTAGGACAGCGTAGAACTGTTCCTGAGGGTTTCTGAGACTGTCAGTCTTCACAGCAACAGACAGATTCACCTTTCTCCCATGGAAGTGGGCTTGAACCACCAGCCTTGCAGTTTGCCATCCAACACCTAACTCACAGCGCCACCACGGCTCCTTTGAAAGACCTACATGCGTACCTGTTTTCATTAACTGAAGAGGATTTCCGCTTCTAGGGAAAAGGCAAACAGTGAAGCTGGCAGTCAGCGTGTGTTTTGCAGCTAGCTGTTAAAGAGGCAGCACACACCCCGAGCAGTGAGAGCAGGCTTCTTCCCCACAGCTACACTCAGCCGTCAGCAGTGTCAGGCCACCACCGCTTTGAACTCTATCTGTGAACCCCATGAGTGTACGATCTTTTAGGTTTTGTATGTAATTTTTGTGATTCAGTAGATTATTTTGAGGGGGCTGGAAATGTTCCTGTCCCCCCCCCCACACACACAAATGAATAGTAATTTCTTTTTCATTTCATGCCATTTAGGCTCACAAAAGGTTAAAAAAGTTTCATAGGAACGCTCGATGTTCAGATAGTGGGGGAAATCTATATTGCCAAGGCGCCTGCAAATGCAGTTCTGTGCTACTCCGGGCAAGGAGTCATTCTTTGTGATTCTCTGTGGCCGTTGGTTCTGTAGACTTCTTGCCATTAAGAAAAACTTTTTTCTTTTTTTTGCCATGTGTTTTATGAACCTTTTCCGCTTCAGATTAGCCTGGAAATTTGCCCATGAACTGTGCTGGTTAGCTTTGAGTTGGCGACCATGAAAAGATTGACGAGGTCTAATTTTGTTTTCTTTTTTATTCGCAAGAAGACAATTTCATGCCAAAAATCCCAGATGTTATTTAAGGATGATCTATTCTGAGGCTCCGTCTCTAATGATTGAGCCGCTCATGTGGCATTAATACACGGAGAGGCCAATGGCAATGCTTAGCCTTAGTTCTAGGTGTGATTCTTGTCAACCTGGAATTCAGAATCGGGACTTGCTGACAAATGCCAGCTCAATTTATGAGTGCATTCTGAATAAATAGCCAAGGAAACACTTTACATTTTCTGAAATTTTTATTCTGTTGTTGAGAATACACAGAGCAAAGCCTACACCAATTTAACCATTTCTACCTGTACATTCCAGTGCCATTCATTCCATTCCTGAACTGTATAGCCAAGCTCACCCTCCATTGCTAAGTTGTTCCTCCCCCAGTAACATAAACTCCCCTTCTCACCCCAAGGTTCCTATCTAATCCTTCTGGTTGCTGTGATCAATTTGTTCCCATATAGATGCTTATTAAAAGTGCATAATGCCTATGGTGAACCTCTCTTTACTAGTCAAGCGAAATTGTTGCTTTGTTTTAAGAAGACTTCAGGGGATATTTTTTGGTTCAAAGGTTAACAATGATCTCAGGGTAATACTTTCAGGGGTCATCCAAGCTCAATGGCTCCAGAAAGTCTGAAGGCCATGAGATTTTGATATTTTGTTTTTGCATATGTTCCCCTGTTTGATCAAGATTCTTTTACAGAATCTCTGATCAAAATGTTCAATAATCATAGCCGGGCACCATTCCAGATCTTCTGATCCCATGACCGAGGAGGCAGTGGTTTGTGGAGGCCATTAGCCACACATTCCATTTCTTCATCCTGCTCCTGACTCTCCTTCTTCCTCTGTTGCTAGGTACATGTGTAGTGATTATTCAGAGTGATTTTGTTTGAGACTGATGTGGCAGTTTTGCGGAACATTCACCATTCTGCTCTGAAGAATATTTCTAAAAGTGCTTCGCTGCTTCATTTTTGGGCAGGCGACCAACATCTATGGGAATCTGATGAAAACTTTGGACTTTCCTCATCAACTTTTTTGAACAGTTTCCGGGAGTTGGGGGACCCACTCACTGCTAAGTGCGAATGTTCTGCCTTGGGGTGTGAATGCTATGCCACTGAATGCCTGGAGAAACTCACACAGCAAACAGGGTATAATTCACCCACCTAACCACAACCGGGCTGAGTTCCCATGTTCCTGCAGGCTGTGAACTTCACTGTGAGCCAGGTTATGGTAGAAAGGTGAAGGAAGTCATTCTAATATCTTGAGGACTGGTTTGGAACTGAAGTTGAGATTAATAGTATCCTCTCTGAATAGCCTATTACAAACAAGCACGAATTGGAAATATAAAGATGAACTTGTTCCAAGAGACTGGAAAGTGTATTCCAAACCCCAAAGGATGACCGTGGCCTCCTTTTGTTCAAGAACTTGTGCTAAGAATTGGGGTATACATTTCTCTGTACTCCCACTCTCTACAATCCACCTTTATATGAGACATATTCAAAAAGTTCATGGAAAAATGGAGTGAAAAGATAATGGAATTTTCCCATAAATTTGGTGAAGCCCCCTTGTAATTTTTCTGCAATGTGGATAGGTGGTTTCTACATTCCAGCCCCCTGAACCTTGGCTTGGGAGGTGGGTGTGGCCCTACCTAGTCCAGAATGCTTTGCTTTGGAACTGAGAGCCTCACTTTGCAGATCTAGGGATCCATGTTTTAAATAAGTGGTTCATAAATGTTAAACACACTGACTGACTCTCGTGGCGGTTTTCCTTTGGGGGAAAGTAGAAGGGAGTTGCAGAAAGCTGACAACTTTCATGGTTTTACTTCTGTGCCAAGGACAAATGGCAACGCAATGAAGGAATCTGCTCTATTTGGAACTAATTAGAGAGGAGGTGAGGGGCCCCAATGGAAGAAGTAGGACTCTTAGAACAAAGTGCATTATTATTTTTAGCTTACCTTTCATTGAACCTATTTTAGATCATGTTCAGCATTTGAACTATTAAATACAAATATATCCAAATAGATTAAATTCAAAGAAAAGAAAATGTATTACCTAGTTAAAACCAGTTCCAGGTTAGATGAAGCCTCATATTATCAATCAATGCAAAAATCGTTTTGGGACTTGGGAGTATCAGTTGTGTTGTCTGAACTTGACGGACTTCAGGAGAGATCACTGGAATCAAGATCAACCCCAGGCTGATTCCCATGAGGTGGAGGTCAGACATACCTCCTCTTGCCAACATTTTTTTTAACCAATGCTAGCACCAGCACTTCCTCCCGTGGCATATTCTACTACTCGGGCTGGGGGGGTTTGATCATTTGTTACAGTGATCATGCAGCCCTCCTCTCAGACCCCCGATGACAGGCTCCTTTTAGCCCCCTGAGGACAACCTTCCTTCAGCTCCCTGAGGACAGACTTTGGCTCTGCCACCTGTTGCTGCTGGCTCTGCTGCTGGGCCCCTTCCAGGCCTGTCACTGTCCGTGCTGCCACTGGGCCCCTCCTGGGCTTCTCACCATCTTCAGTGTTATAGGTCTTGGCCAGTGTTATAGCCCTTTTAGAAGGTTCCTTAGGGTCTCTTGCTTCCTGCTGCAACTTTCTTCCTTCTACTCCTCTTGTTGGCTGCACATATATGTATATACAATGCTTTGTAACTTTGAGGGCCTGGCCCCTCTGAGGGGGGGGGCAAATTGACCAATCAGTCCTTTCTTGGTAAGCCACTGATATGTCATTTGCATGGTATGCTATCGCAACTCCATATGCGTAGGAGGCTATAGTCACCTCATTTGCATAGTCAACTGTCCAATCCTTGCCCTCCATAGAAACTCAAACGCACTGCCATCGAGTCGATTGCAACTCAAGGCAACCCATGAACTGCCAGAGTAGAATTGCCCCTGGAAGTTTCTGAATGACTCTTTTCAGGGGGAGAAAGCTTCATCTTTCTCCCACAGAGTGGGGGTTGAACTGCTGACCTTGTGGTTGGTTAGCCCAATGCATAACCTACTATGTCATCTAGGCTCTCTATAACGGTAGCCTAGCACCAGACTAAAAGTATTGGGAAAAAAGTCCAAAAAAATCACACCAAGTTGCTTACTGCATACCAGTAATCTAGACCAGTGGTTCTCAACCTTCCTAATGACATGGCCCTTTAATAAAGTTCCTCATGTTGTGTTGACCCTCCCAACCATCAAATTATTTTCATTGTTATTTTGTAACTGTCATTTTGCTACTGTTATGAATCCGGCGACCCCTGTAAAAGGGTTGTTCGAACCCCCAAAGGGGTCACGACCCACAGATTGAGAACCGCTGATCTAGACAAAGGTTTTAAAAAACCTTATGGGCTTAGGGGGGAAAAATCTCTCAAACCATTTTCCCCTTTTTCATCCACAAAGAAAAATTCCTTGAAATAGCATTCCTTGCTGTCAAGTCAACCCTGACTCATTGCGAACCTAGAACAGAGTCGACTTGCCTGAGTGTTCCTGAAGCCGTAATCGTATTGGAAGCAGACTGCTACATCTTTCTCCTACAGAGCAGCAGCTGGTGATTTTGAACGAACGGTCATTTGGTTACCGGCTGAGTCCTTCACCACAGCACTACCAGTACTTAAACTATATAGCACTACTTAAAAGGAAGTCCCTGGGTGACTACTTACTTGTATCAGACTACCTTTCTACTGGTTAAGGCACCTGACTATTATCTGAAACGTTGGTGAGTCTAACCTACGCAGAGGTGTCGTGACAAACAAGTGTGGTGGTCTTCTTCCAAAAGGCCCGTCTTGAGAAAGCCACGGAGCAGTTCTCCTCTGCACTTACTTATAAGGTCACTTATAGAAACTTCAAAGGAACCCTTACAAATTGACCGGCTGAAAGGGAACTCAAAGTGAGGGTAAACTCCCTACGGGCATCGAGTTAATTCCTCTTCGTGGCTACCATATTGAATTGCTGAGCTTGTCAGCCTTTATGGGAGCAGATTCCATCATTCTGCCGAGGAACACTTGGTGGGTTTGAACTGCTATCCTCACTGTTACCAGCCCAATGCATAAAGCCACTATGCCACCAGGGTTCCTTAGAAGTGAGGGCAGGGTGTGAGAATTACATAACAAGCACATCACAAGGAGATCATTGCTTCTAAAAGCCTGGTCGAAATCTGCAGGAGGCGTTATGGTGTTAATTTAAGTGGTAGCTGTGCCAATTCACTGTCTCACACATCATGTGAGAGAATTGGGCTTTGCTTTAATGGATAATTTTGATATAAATTAGATATTTGAGAAATTACAAAATAAGACAGTGACCCTGCAGTTCATGGCATTGCTTTCATTTTTCATGGCACCTTCTGTGCCTGCTCTCGAGTGCTGGGGCTTTTCTGCCTTTTTGTCACCAAATGGACAAAGGACTTGCAAGGGGCTTTTTGAATGGTCTTCTCTACCCCACGGAGTTGAATGTGGAGATGTCAACGAACTCTCTACTTGATGTTGGACATGCCTGATTGGGTCCAAAGATGCCCAGGGGATCTTCTTGGATTGTACTCCAAGTACTTTATTTTCCCTTCAGCGTCCCTGAGGGATCACCTTTGCTCAGCCACGTTTTTCTCTAGGCTTATATACAGAAATCTAGAAAGCAGAAACTTAGTCAAGACTCAATTTGGATTAAAATAGGATTGCTCTTACCGTGGCTTGATGCTCATTTAGGACCCAATTCACCCATATACCCTGTCATGATTTTTGGTTGACTTGGAATCACATCATTGTCATATCATTCCTGGATTGGGACAGGCTGCAGGTGCGGTGTAGGTTAATCTTGTCATACTGTGATTTTTTTTTGTTGAGTGCTGGTATTTTAGGAGAATGCCCACAGCATGCTTGAATTCATCTTCCCTATCTCTCTTTTTTTAAGAGTCTTGGTGCTACAGTGGTTATGTGTTGGGTTGCTAACCGTAAGGTGAGCAGTTTGAAACTACTAGCTGCTCTTCAGGGGGGAAAAGTTGAGGCTTTCTTCTCCCACAAAGAGTTACAGCCTCAGAAACCCTTAAGGGAGTTCTACCCTGACTTATAGAGTCGCTATGAGTCAGAAACAATTCAATGTCAGTGAGTTTGGTTCTGGGTTTGGTAGTGCAGTGGATTAAGTGTTGGGCCGCTAACCGAAAAATCACTGGTTCAAACCCACCAGCTGCTTCATGGGAGAAGCATGTGACAGTCTGGTTCCATAAAGATTTACAACCTTAGAAACCCTAGGCAGCAATTCTCTCTGTCCTAGAGGGTTACGGTGAGTAGAATCAACTTAGATGGTAGGGTGGGGGCAGGGTGGGAGTTTTTGCTATTATCTTTGTTTTTATATTGATTCTTAACTTTGAAATCCATGTTTAGAATGTGCTTAAAATAAAGGAACATTAACATCAAGGGCTTTCTGATGGTGCTTTATCAACTTCTAAAATGCTCCTTGGAGAGAGTTCTGTTACAGAAGCTGTTTGGGGAATTCACACATTCAAAATTCACACCGGTCTCATGGGTTTTGGCTTCATGCCTGGTGCCTCACTTTCTTGGGGAAGGGAACTTGAACAGAACAGGAGTCCTAATTGGATGTGGGAGGGTTGGGTTAGTGAAATTTAGGTTATAAGATTCCCATGCATACCAGTCAGTGTGTTATTATAGAGACAGGCGAATAGATAGCTGCCTACACGCAGACAATTCTAGGTGTGTCCAGCTTTCTACAACAGCTGCAGGCCTAAATCTGTCTTGTCAATCATCATGATCCCTGGGAAGGGGGCGGAGCGGGAAGCTCTATTTAAAAAAAAAATCCATTTGAAAATCTCTGACTTTATCTTTTGCCTCAGTCTAAGACTTCCTGAGTCAGATTTCCTTTTGTTGTTTTGTTCCCTCCCTCCCCCAGAATACCCAAAGAAAGGACCAATTGATAATTCCTATCTGGACCAGATGAGGAATATAGAAATACTTAATGGACATCGTATTGTGCTATTAACTTGCTGTGCTTTTCCATTTGGCCAGTGGCTACAGTGTAATTCATGAAATTTGGAGCACGGGGAAAGGGAAACCTTGCAGATGCCATTTGTACAGACCCAAGCTGGCATTCATGTGTAATGTATGGCGATGGAGTGTTGGGAGGGGGTATGTCTCAGGTAATGAGAACAAAGCATAGCTACTCTCCCATTGTTCTGGAAGAGCTACATTCCATTGCCCCACGTCACTAAACATACGCTTTGGAGGAAGATGCTTGTTTTACCTGTTTTGTTAGTAACTGTCAATATCTGTTTTCACTGGTATTTAAAGTTGTACTTTGAGATGAATGCTTTTATGTATGAAGATACTGGTACTGTTACCAATAATTATTTGGGTAAAGCCTGTGAATTAATTTTCCAACTACACAGATCAAAATCAGTCAATTGAACAAGAGATTACATAGTTTTGTATTAAAACCCACTTGTCAAAATAATGATAAAAAATTTAAAGCCCATGGGTCAAGCCCATGGCAAACTTTATGACATTGACCTGATTTTCAAATATGTTTTTATGGTTTTCTTTTGCAGGATAACAAAGCCATTGACCTTTGCTGATTGTGTTGGGGATGAACTTCCTTTAGGATGGGAAACTGTATATGATAAACAAATTGGAATTTATTACATGGACCACATAAATAGTGAGTATGATGCCACATTGTGATGATTATTTGTGAATGGGTTTTCATGTTGGAGCTCAAAGACATGAAGAAGTTTTTGCAGAGCTCCAAAATTGCCATTGCCTGAAGCAGCATGAGACTGGGCTTTATGAATGTAATCTGAAGTTATACTCTTCAGAACATGAAGAGCCTTACTTGTGTTTTGCAGAGGTGTGCATGAAACACGTTTTATAGCGGTTTTTAATATCTAATATAAGGAATAGATTTCCCAGCCAGCCTGTGAACAGAACTACATGTTTTCATGAGAAGATTGTTTATTACAAAGTGTAACTTAAGCGCTCTTGAAACAATAAATGCTCAAGGGGTTACTTCATTTTAACATGTACATTTAATTTTAACTTTAATGTCTGATACCTTTTTGATCTTGATGAAAGAGGTCCATGCTATCAAGACTGCAGCTGAAACGCTGGGTCTTTGAGCCTGTCACCCTCATTCCAGAACTACAGTGACTCTCAACTGGGGGCAGTTATTCAAGGGGACACTTGGCAATGTGTGGAGCCATTTTTGATCATCACAAGGTGTGTACTGGGAGTGCTATAGGCATCTAGTGCGGAGGGGCAAACCAGCTGCTTAACACACTACAATGCCGAGGACAATCAAGAGTGATCTGCTACCAGATGCCCATAGTGCCAAGGGTGAGACTTTGCACCCAGAACCCCAATGAATCCAGGGTTTGTCCTCCACTCCTCATATGGGGCTTTCTGGCTCTTCTTCAGCCTTCCTTGGACATGGGTACAAACTGGAGATCCATTTCTCTCTCAGATTGATACTTTCTCACAATCTCCCACTCATAGTCTAGCCTCCCTCAGTGTTTCTGTCATTGTCATTTTTATTACCAGGACATCTCTTTATAAGATAAAGATATGAACTCTGGCTTCCCTGTGGCATGTGTTCCCTGTCTCCGTTTATTAAACATGGGGAGGCAGGGCAGTGTGAGGGGGTGTCCTGAAAATAGCCGGTGCCCTCCTCATGAGTAATTTAGGAAGAGCTTTCCTTAGTCCGGGCTCACGGCTTCTCATTTCCCCTTAGTGTGATCTCCTCCAGGTTGGTGTCTTCAGGACTCATTCCTGCGTGGCTGCCAACCCTCTGAGTTTAGTACTCAGAAACCTAATTTGGGAGTCCTTCCTGTCCCTGTCCTGGGATACATTGCATTCAGCTGGCACTCAGTCAGAACTGCCATCCAAAGACTGTGCAGTGGCCCTTGGAGATGAGAATAAGTGGTGTCTCTGCCTGCAGCTCTCCCGAATGGCAAGAGAGGGCTTCTAGATAGGGATAGAGGTGAAGAGAGAAATCAAGATAGAGGTAATGATAGACCTAGAGATATCAGTAGAGATAGGGAGAAAGAGAGCCGGAGACAGAGCCTGTGTGTGTGTGTGTGTGTGTGTGTGTGTGTGTGTGTGTGTGTGTGAGAGAGAGAGAGAGAGAGAGAGAGAGAGAGAAAGAGAGAGAGAGAGAGAGAGAGAGAGAGAGAGAGAGAGAGAGAGAGAGACCATGAGAGAGAGACCATGAGAGAGAGACCATGAGAGAGAGACCATGAGAGAGAGACCATGAGAGAGAGACCATGAGAGAGAGAGAGACCATCTGGGCTTAGCATCCCTGCAGTGGGACGGCTGCATGGCTTTATCAGCAGGCTCTCTCCTTCCCCACCTGGTTTCCCAGTGGCATTGGCCTTATGCAGTCCGTCTAGACAACTTGCTTGCCACTCTTGAGACCCAAGTGCCTGCAAGTTCGCCGGGCCCATAAGCCCAATGTGGTCATCCTCCAGTGCCCCTCTTCCCTCCCGCCTCTTGCTCATTCCTTCAGTCACAACAGGCCTTGGCAGAGTGCCTCTCATTGCTGCCACTCAGTTGAGGCCCCGAGGACATAGGAAAGTGAGGCCCAGCCTCACCCTCATGGAGCTCCTATTCTAGGCCAGGAACACCGAGGTTGAGTCATTAACTCCTCCTCCCAGAGAGTGGTAGTGGTCACCAGGGAGCAAGGGAAGGAGAACAGGGGACTTATGCTTAAGGGGGAAGAATTTCTGGACGTTTGGCAGCCTCAGGATGTTTTGGAACTAAGTAGTGGTGATGGTTGCCCAATATGAGAGCTGTGTTTCATGTCACTGAATTGTACACTTAACAATGGGCACCAGAGCAAATTTGACATGATCCAGTAAGGCCCGTGAAAGGCAGACCTGCAGAAAGCAGAGACGTGTCAGAAAAGGAAAGCACCATTTCCCCCCTCTAATAGAGAGCGATAAGAAAGTGGTGCGGCTGCACCCTGTCAGAGGCAGGGAACGTGTGAGACCCAGAAAAACAAGACTGTCCAGTCGAGTTCCTGCTCGCGCGGTTTTCACTGCATCTATTGTCGCACAATACATTTTTTTGATGAATCTGGAGAGATGCTAGATTCTCTGCTTGGCAGAAGGGAGCAGAGCAGAGTAGATGAGTCAATTTGGCCTGTTCAGGGACTTTGGACAAGTTCAGTCTGTTTGTGGCAAAAAGGACAGAAAATCAAGATGAAGCTGGCTAGTCTGTTTGGGGCCTCTTAGGTAAAGATGCTTCCATGGCTAATAACACCTATGGCAATTACTTTGAAATTACTGAATGATCTCTTGCAGCTAGTGAAGGAAACCGAGCTAGCCAAGCAAAATCGCTCACTGGGGCCCCCGCCCTTAGTGGTACCATACCCGCCATAACCTACCCATGTTCCACTCTTACGGCGTTTGGACTTGGTACGTTAAGAATCGCCAGCTGATTTGTTAGGAAGCCTGGACATTTCTGGAGGGAGATCATGAGGTCCTGATTAAAGCAAAAGGGGCTGGAGCGAAAGGTGTGCTGCTCATTGAGAGGCAATCAAGGGTCAGCAACCAGCAAGTCTTGGGGACACATGGAATATTCTTGGTAAGGGAGAGGAACGGGAGTTCGTTGAAGAAGAGTCCCAGGTGATGGCGATCACTGAGAGCGGGAAGGCCTGAGGAGAAGCAGGTGTTTGTTATCTTTGATTTTGGCAGTGAAAGGGCAGAGGCTAAGAATGGGCTCTGCTTTGCATGAGTGACTCAGAATGACTTTGGGTCTGTCCAGATGGAGCTGTGTCTAGGAGGCAGTTGGAAATAAAAGACAGGAACTCAGGAGAGAGCTTGGAGCCCGAGATAGGCTTAGGAGAACCATTGGAGTGAGAAGGCAGAGCGGAAGACAGGAATTTATGGGTAGGAGGAGACAAGGAAGTCAGCAAAGAGTGAGAAAATGCTGCTAGGTCTTTCACGGAGATGAAAGAACTGGAGAGCAAGCCAAGTCAAGTGGCAGTGGAGTTTATAGCTTCCTGCATGAAGGAAGTCCATAAGAAGAAGGTTGTAAATATTTCTTAGTTTGACAGTTACGAGCTCATTTGGGCTCATCTACTCCCGGGTTTATTTACAGTGTGGTCATTATCTGTGGGCAATTGTATTGTCTTCCCCACTCCAGTGGACTATTTTGTATCAGCCTTGTGGGACTTTCTTCTCGGCTCAACCGTGGCTCTAGAGAAATAATAGGTGTTCCACATTCTAGATGGGTTTGTTATATGGAGTCTGCCAGAATGTGCATCCTGGTAAGGAATGAAGTTTCTGGTTGACTAGGAGCATGACTGCGTGGCTGGTGGCCAGCCTACAGCTTGTCCTTGTAAGCCACATGTGCTCTTACTCTTTTTGATTCCAGAGCTCACCCAGATTGAGGATCCCCGAGAGCAGTGGAGGCGGGAGCAGGAACGGATGTTGAAGGAATATTTAATTGTAGCCCAGGAGGCTCTCAATGCCAAGAAAGAAATATACCAGATTAAGCAGCAGCGGTTCGAGCTGGCCCAGGAGGAGTACCAGCAGCTGCACAAGATGTGTGAGGACGACTGCCGCTCATATGCCAGCTGTGAGTTGACCCTAGCCCCTGCGGTTAACACTCATGACTTTATGAGCTATCTCTCTGCTTGGTCACTCGGGCAAGCCAGTTTCATACTGGGTCTAGTTGCATGCTGTAGGAAATCACTACTCTGTACTGGAACCAGCTGGTCATCTGGCAGTCACTCAACAAATATTTGGCAAGCACTCAGCTGGTAACCAAAAGGTCAGCAGTTCGAACCCACCATGGGAGAAAGAGGTGGAAGACTAGTTCCATAAAGATGACAGCACATAGGTGCCAAGCCCTCAAAGGAGTGGTAGTGGCAGGAGCCCATAACATACTTGTCAGCTGGCCAGTGACATGGGTCTCTCACCGCCCAGAGCTCTCACGCTGTTAGTCATCTCACGCAGGGAGGCGTCACCTGGTGTCCCAGATGCTGGGAACAGAATACAATTTGGATTTGTTGCCTACTCCTCTCTTCTTCCTTAGGCAGGAGTGCAAGTGAAAGGAACCCATAGTCAATGAGCTCGATGTTTTATAGGGACTCACAAGATTGCAACACGATGAAGTCCTCCTTGTTGTTATCTTCATTGTATACCTGAGAAACTGAATCTTGGGGAGGCCAAATCACTTTTTCCACGTTCAAAAACACCAAACGATTGCCATCGAGTCGCTTCTGATGCATATGATTCAGAGTAGAACTGGGGCTCATAGGGTTTTCAACAACTGGTTTTCAGGAATAAGATGGTCCAGTCTTTCTTCTGGGGTGCCTCTGCATGGATTTGAACAGCTAGCCTTTTGGTTAATAGCCAAGTGCTGAGGTGGTTTGCACCACCCAGAGACTTCTTCAAGGCCACACATTCAATAGCAGAATTTGTTTTTAGCCTTCGGTGGAAGAGCTGATTGTGGCTTTGGAACACATCATCTGTCCCCCGGTTTTCAAGTTACCTGAAGATAAAAATTGGCAAGCCGTCTGCCGAATTTGGTAATGGGGCCAAGTTAAGGGCAGAACAATTTCTACTACTTTAAGTTTCTCATGGCCCAGGGTAGAATTGCTAAACGACTTGTTTGTTTTCTGGCAAAAAGTTTACACCTGGCATTGGAATGTGACTCAGTAGTTAAAATACTAGACTGCTAACTAGTTTGAAGGTCGGTGGTTCAAACTCATCAGCCACTCCAGGGGAGAAAGACGTGGCCATTTACTTCTGTAAATATTCACAGCCTTAAAAATCCTATGGGGGCCGTTCTAGTGTGTCCTTATAGAGTTGGCATCTACTCCAAAGCAGTGGCTTGGATATTGGTGTACAAGGAGTGTGGGAGCAGAGCGTAGAGAGGACAGATGAGAGCAATTGGATTTCACCAACACCTTTCACAGATTTCCCATGGAGCTTTATAAATCACCAGGCGAGTACTTTAGTCATTGGAAAGATCGTGTGTCAATATTGGGCTTTTTGATATCTAATAATACCCAAGCTTTGACTGTTTTTTTGTCACCCCCCCACCCCCCGTCAAAAAAATGTTTTTGAGACTTGAGACTAAGGCTGCAGTTCTCTTCTCTATGCGTTTATGAGCTAGGGCCCCAGTGCTCAGCCCTAAACGATGCTTTCTAGAACATTGGCATGGCCATGTTCTGCAAGATTGGGGCAAATTCTTTGTGAACTACACCCCGTACCTTTTCTCCACCTCCATGTTGTAGCACTTTCTCCTGGTTTCCATCACAACGTGTTGGCTTCCTTTTGAACACGAAATTAACTTGTTCCCCCCTCTCACATATCTGGAGCTGCCCTCTCATTCTTCCCCCATGTGTTCAGAGAAGGTAGATGATCATTTCTAGGAGCTTCTGGGAGGAATTCTTGCACCAGATAAAATTGCAGCCTGAACTATAGATCAACAAACGATGAGTCAAATCCAGCACCCCACTGTGTTTTAAAATAAAGCTTTATTCGAACACATACTCCCTCTTTTCAGTGCTGTCCATGGCAGCTAGAGTGGCAGAATCGAGGCGTTCATAGAGACCTTATGGCACGCCAAAACCTAAACTATTATTGGAGCACTGGTGACATAGTGGTGACAGTCTCAGAAAATCCATAGGGGCAGTTCCACCCTATGCTATAGGTTACTATGAGTCAGAATTGACTCAATGACTGAGTTTTTGAGACTGGTTATTATGAGCCCTGGTGGTGTAATGGGTTCCGGGTAGGTCAGCAGTTTGAAACTACCAGCCACTCTAACAGAGAACGATGGCACTTTCTACTCCTAAAGAGTTACGGCCTCAGAAACCCACAGGGGCAGTTCTGCCTTATCCTCTTAAGTTTGCTGTAAGTTGGAGTTGACACGATGGAAGTGTTTGTGTGTGTGTGTGTAGGAGAGAGAGATTGAGACAGAGATTGCCAATCCCTCATCTCTACCACTTGTTGTCACCTTGGTCACAGAATCCCCCTAGAGGTTTATAACAAAATACTGCTGCCTGGGCCCCACTCCAGAGATTTTAATTAAATTGGTCTTGGGTGGGTCCAATCCTGTGTGGGGGTTTTTTGTGGGTTTTTTTTAAGATTCCCCAAGTACTTAGGCCTACGTAGTTAATGCCTCTTCTAGCAACAACAGGAATATGATTTTATTACCTGGATCCTGGGAGCTACTAAGAGTCTATGCCATAAATCTCCACCAAAAGTCTCCTTGGGTGGCTGGGAAAGAGCCTACCTTATCTCCGGTGAGAAAGTGCTGACCCCGCCCTAAATTCTTGTCTCAGGTGGTGGAGAAGTTAGTTCTGCCTTATCAGTCATCAGACGTGCCAATGTTCTCTCTGAGGCTATAAGCCCATCCCAGCAAGACTGTCTTCTGCTGGTTCCTTGTTAAAGGGTTTCTCAGCTGCTATCTGGATTAGGATAAGGGCCACAGCTTGGATATTCGCTTTTGTTTTCCTTGATTTAGCATGTTGGAGCAGGCAAGAGAAAAAGAGATCATGCTGCATTTTTCATGTGTAATACCTGGCAATCCTCACCCTTGCACATGTGTTTACCAAGAGCTAATCCTCAACTATGTTCTGAAGAGAGCGTTCTTAGTTGGGGTTTGATGGCATCTTGCATTACTTCTGTCAATGGACTTTTTGAGCCTTTGCTTGTAGTGCCTTTTAAAAAGTGTCATCCCCTCCTTAGTTGGCTTCACTTCTTTACATGTGTACCTTTGTCCCTACTTTGATAATTAGTGCCTGTTAGGGTGGAACCTGCCTGGGCTTGCTGTATGTTTTTTCCCCAGAGCCCTCTCTGCTCCCTGGAGCAGCCCCCTAAGCACTAGTCCCTGAGGCACACACCTGGTCCTGCAGGGCCAGCTGCCAGACAGACCATTTTGGAGAAGGATGGTCTTGTTAAAGCAGTTCCTCCCCTGGGGTGCCCCTCGGGTGTGGCACAGAGGAGAGATGTGTGTCAGAGAGAGAGGCCTGAGCTTCCTCCTTGGAGCATCTGGTAAAATAGAAACGCAAGGTAAGTGCTGGGGCATGCAGCCTTTTGCGTGCTAAATAAATAGGCCAAGTCCACTTACTTGGTGATGGGCAGCCCCAGAAACCCAAGTTCTGGACACAAAGCCCTCTGTGACTGACAGTGTGGTGGCTCCAAGTCACTACCGAACTCGGTCTTTTAATTCACAAAGTGATTTTCTGTATTTTATGAGAACAGATGACGTAAGTGTGAGTGACACCCATCATAGCACATTATAATATTTTACATTGTTGTGGTCCAGTGAGGCTATACCTTTTGTTATTATAGCATCCAAAATGATATTACATGTCTGAGCAGATTCCTTAGGCTATTTGATAGCTCCGCTCACTGAACTCTTAAAGAGAAGAAAGCTTCAGAGGCAAAAGTCTGGTCTCCATCATAAACCTAGAGATTGGAGACATGTGTTAGCAGAGGAAGTGATTTCTTTTTATATATGTTTTGGAGGGCATGCTGTTAAAAATGGGATCCAGAGTCCTGGGCTATACCTTCAACTCTGTAAAATGTTCTGTCAGAATGCACATGGAAAGAGTTGAGAATTTGTGTTTAGAAATGGAATTAGAATATGAAAAGTTATACTGCTGTTTACAAATATCCTTAGCAATTGAAGATCAAATGTATTCACTGTCAAGATTAAATAAATCCCCACCCCTCCAAGTCCTGAAATTTTACAGTTTGGGGGACTGTAACAAAGGTAACATGACTAGTGTCACATACATGAAATATCTTCAGTCATTTTGGATGGCTTCAGCTGTGAGTAACAGAAGAGGCTATGTCTGATTGGACAATAAGAAATTCATTATCACATAGAGAAGGCCTCTGGAGCTACCATGAGTTTCCTCAGTAGTGGACTCCGTGGCTCACTGAGAGCATTGGCTTATCAAGCTCCTCTGCTAGAACTCCGGTTGCTCTCTGGGTCTCCCCTGGGGGAGAGGTAGACACAGGGAAACATGGATGTTCTCTTAGGTGGGAGGGAGTAATGGAGGAAAGTTTGCTGTGTGGAGGACCACAGTATCCACTTCACCTCCCGGGATGCATTTCAAGTCTCGTTGCTATAAAATTGTATGGACCAGAAAAATGTTGCCATAATTGTTACTAATAGTAGTAACAGATAATGGTTTCTTATTTTTTACATGGCAGTTCACATTGTTGGAATTTGGTGTTGGAGTTACTTGCTACCCTTAATGGGAAAGAACCATTTTCTCCTTCAACTGCAAGTTTGACAAATTTACACACATGCAGGTGCCAGCCCATGACTTAGTTGCATATTATCTTAGAATTATAAGCATTTATGCATCTGTTTAGGAAGCTAAAGTCCCAGGAGTTTAACGTATAGATTTGTTGAAATGATTTCGTTCTTTAAAGGGGATTGTGTGAAGTTTTTCTCTTGTTACAGATCTTAATAAATGGAAGCAAAAACGAAAAAAGCCCAAATGGAAGTCATAGAGTTTGGAAATAGATATCCAGGTGTAAGGCATTATTTTACCACACGTCTTTGGGAGATCATGATTCTACATAAGAAAATTTCTGGAATTTGGAAAACATACAAAAATAATCAATATTAAGAAATATTACTTATTGACAAACATTGCGCTCCTTCAGATATTTCTTTCTAGTCGATTCTGTTGTTTGCAATCCTGGCTTATGGAGATTTATGGAACCAAATCGAGGCTATTAAATAATCCTGCTACTTAAGTTGCAGATGGCCTTGCATATGAGTCTCCTTTCTAATCTACAGTCAGGACATGATTTTGACTTCATTTTTAGTGGTTGGCCCCTGAGTTATCAGAATGCGAGGCAGCCTTTGGGATGCCGATCAAAGAAGTTCAAACAAAGGAGGCTGAGGCTGCAGATGGGTCTTCTGAGCAGGTGGGACTTGTGGATGAAAGCACTCCAGAGTCAGTTCCCCCTACCCCCCCCCCACTGCAGTGTGAGAGGCTCCTGAGAGAGGAGCCCCTCCAACAGCTCCATGGAGAGAACCAAGCAAGGCACTTCTCTCCAGTTGCCAAGGGCAGGGAGCGGAGACAGCCACACCAGGAAAACACCCTGACTGAGAGAGGAAGGACTGGGATTCAGGCCCTTTGGGGCAGACAAAAACGTGTTAAATGTGCATAGGGTGTCAACAGCTCTGTGTGTGTGCTTCTCCCCTAGGTTGTAGTTAGTCATGCTAATGATGTTGTGTCTGTCAAGAGAGTTTTCGTCCTGGTCCTGCACTGTGATGTGCTCTAGCTTCACATCCACAGCAAACCAGCCCGTGGAACCAAAGTTTGCAGGCTGCAATTCTGTTTGGGTGGCAAAAACTGGAGGGGAACAATCTGTCCAAAGCCTGCCAGATATGGACACATGACTAGCAAGTGGTTCAAAAATTTTTAAATAAAATTGTAATTCATTTTATTTCCTGTTTCAATCATGGTTCCTGTGGAGATAATAGCTGTGACGAAAATTTTTTTTAAGATAAAATCATTTGGAATGCAACCCCTGAGACTAACCGTACTTGCCATTTTGATGTCTAATTTTCTAGTGACTTCTATGTAGGAGTGCACTTTAAAAGCAAGTAAAAATGGGTCCATGCTGCATGTACTCTTCACATATTAAGATTCATTTTCCATACTGTAATCATTCCTCCTCAGACCCCCTCCCCTCACCTTGGATTATGTATTGCATTGAAGTTCACACCTGCCAGCTGCTCTTCTGGAGTCACAGTCCCAGAAGCCCACACAGGCAGTTCTGTTCTGTCCCATAGGATCGCTGAGTTGGAATTGACTCTGTGGCAGTGGGTTTGGTTTATTTTGGGTTGGGTGGATGTCATTTCTAAACCAAGTGGTTCTATAGTAAAGAGCTTTGGTAGCACAGCAGGAAAACCCTTGAACCTACCCAGAATCTCTGCAGAAGAAAGACCTGGCACTCTACTCCTGTAAGATTACAGCATTGGAAATTCTACTTCGTCATATGAGGTCTCAATGAGACGAAATCTATGTACAACAGCAATAACAACAGTTGTATAGTAGACACATTCAGAGGTTTGATTTATGTCTTGCTGTATATTTTATTATGTGTCATTGTATAGAAAGGCCTCATGTAACAATCAACAAAGAAAATCTGAGTTTGTGGAATGTTAATTCTTTAGGAACCAGTGCTAGCGTGTAAGCCTGAGACTTAGATACCATACTTTCGTATGGTGACTCTGAACTTCCCGCCGAGATAGATGCAGGTCTTTATTTGAAAGGGTCTCAGATAACAGCGAATGTTTCTCTTCTGTGTTTAGCCTTCTCTGGATACTCAACAAATACAAAGTATGACCCCCACCAAATTAAAGCAGAAATCGCAGGCCGTCGGGATAGGGTGAGTAAAAACGAATGGTTTCCAAGTGAAAAGCGCCATATGTATTTTTGTAGCATTCCCTGTCCAGGTTCACTTGGTGCTCAGTGGTATGCTTGAGTTCAGAGATTATTATTGCATTTTGTTTTAGTCTCTACTTTTTTTCCCAATAGGAGGGGACAAGTTTCCTTTGAAACTCTTAGTTCATATTACATGAAAATAATCTTGTATCTGCTGTTTCGAGGGGCTGGAAGACCCAGTCCTATTTGGAGAGATCTGTGACCAGCAGGGCCCAGCCGTAGAAGGCTTTTGTTTATTCTCCATTAAATTAAATTTTTGATGAAAAGTCCAGCAAAACCATTTCCATGAACTTTTTGAAGCCCACTTGTGTGTGTGTGTGTGTGCGCATAGATGAGGACATAGGGGAGGAGGGCAGAAGAGTAAGGTTTTGATCAGCAGCATTGGTTGCATTCTTCACATCGTGTCAGAATTCTTCGGATTTCTATTCTCGTCATTTTGCTGCCATTTCCTTACTCTTCTGCCCTCCTCCCCGATGTCCTCATCTCAGCTTTAAAATAGCTGTTGACCTTCTGGTCTTATGTGTGCTTGCGTATGCATGCGCGCGCGCGCACACACACACGAGTGGGCTTCAAAAAGTTCATGGAAAAATCCCCTTTTTTTGCATTCCATTTTTGTGTGAAGTTTGTGAAGCCCCCCTCTGTGTGTGTATGAGTGTTTAAGTGCGTACGAGCAATACTCAAGGATAACAATCTACCATTTTGCCGGGGATTGATAGATTTTTTTTTTTTTGGCAGAGTAATTCCTACAAATCCATGTGACCAGATGGGTTCTGGTGCTCTCTTTGTGTGTTACCTTCGTCCATGCCAGGGTGTCTGGGAAAGGGGACAGTTTGCATAGGAGACTTTAAACCAAGATTTTAATGTACTAGTTGTCAAATTTGCCTAGGAAGAACATCTGGGGAGCTGGCCAAAAATGTAAACTGCCAGGCCCACCTTTCTGCATTAAAGTAGGCCTGAATTGGTCCCCGAATTTGTTTGAATAAACACTCTAGGCAATTGAGTTACAGGTGGTCAGGGACCACATATCTAGAAATAATATTTAATATGTGGTTTCTATGAGTAGGACATAAAAGTAAAAATGATCAAAGTTTTACTTACTTTGCTAAATGTAATATACCAAGCAGTACTTTGAAAAGGAAAGTAATTGCCAGTCCCCCACTTGGGTATGAAGCTCTCAGGGATCTGGGATTTTTGTACATAAGCAAAGCGTTTTTTTCCCCTCTGGATGGGCTGTTTTATGTATGTGCATATGAGTGGAGGTTTATGAAGAAAATATACATGATTCATGGAATTGCAAGGTAATAAAACTTAAATGACAAAACCAGTAGGTAAAATTTCTTGTAGCTTGTCTTTTGGGATAACCAAACAACGTCGTTTATCTTTAGCTTTCCAGATTGAAACGAGAGCTGGCTCAGATGAAGCAAGAGCTGCAGTACAAGGAAAGGGGAGTGGAGACCCTGCAAGAGTGAGTTGCCCAAGTCCCCAGAAGGGAGACGTTTCCTGCGATTTCATTTTGTGCTGTCCTGTTTGGTGTCTGGACATGTGTCCTAAAGCCTCATGGGTGTTTCACACTGAGGCTTTAATATATGTGCTCCTCCTTTCTCGATCCTAAACACCAAGATGTCTCTTTTCCTTGAAGGTTAGTGCAGCTCTGTTAAATCACAACATTCAGGAAATGCAACCGTGACGTTGTTTTCCTTTACCATTTCTTTTATATTTCTGCATATTGCACTGTTGACACACGTTGCTGTTGAAATTGACTCCTTCTTTGTTACTTTTGGTCTCTTTCTTCTTAATTAAAATTTAAATTCATTTCAATTAAGTAGAATATAAATTTTAGTTCTCAAGGTTCAGAAGCGCTACCACAAGGGCTCAGTCAGTAGCCACTTGCAGTGAACCTGGCACAATCGACATTTTGGGCTGCATTGCTCTTTTGCTGTGGGAAACTGTCCTTTGCATTGTAGGCTATGTAGCAACATCTCTGGCCTTTACCTACTACATGGTGGGCACAACCCAAAATGGCTGCAGAAATGGTCAAATGTCCCCCAGAGGGCACAGTTTTCCTTGGCCTACGCCAACGCCACAGACAGCACAGATAATAGAACATTTTACATCATCACAGAAGGTTCTGTAGACAGTGTTGGCCTGTAGCTCTTCCTCCATTTTACATATTTACAATTAGAACTTTATCTCTACTGAGAGTTGGGGTGCATTTCTTACAGTCCACAAGTCATAATACCTCCGCCAATGGAATGAACAGAAGCCAGTGTTTTACAAATGCTGACCTGGTTGATGCAAAAGAATCCGTTTCAAGAAAGAGTGTGGGATGCCTATTGATTGCGATTCATTTTGTTTCAATTCAGAGACTTACTTCACTTTCTGAACTTGGGCAATGCTTTATGCTTTTTGTACCTGGTTTTCTTATCTGTAAATGGTGATAAAAACCAAAACCAAGCTTACTGCTATTGAGTTGGTTCCCACTCATAACACACCTATAGGACAGAGTAGCACTGCCCCATAGGCAGTATGGAAACAGCCTGCCACGTGTTTCTCCCTCGGAGCTTCAGGTGGGTTGGAACCTACCAGCCTTTTGGTTAGCAGCTGAGTACTTGTGTGCTGCACCGCCGGGGCTCTTGTACATGATGACAATTGGACTAAACTGAGCCCAGTGTCTAGCAATAATAAGCCTCCTGTTGAAAGGGTGGGGGCCATTATCATGACTGCTATGATACATGCCAGTAACAACCCTGTTCTGCATCCTCTACTGCATCAGTCTCAGTGTGTCAAGTGGACAGCATGTTGTCCTTCCTAAGGAAGGATGAATGAAGTGAGCATTTGACCAGCATTGTCTAGGTTCTGTGGCTTTCTGTCTTCTGAAGACACTCAAATACCTGTTAGGATGCTCCCACATGAGCCGTGGGAGTGTCATTCTGGATCCCTTCTGCGAACTGGCTGGTTAAGAAAGGAAAGCCATTGTATTTAACTTGACAGTCGTCTCTAGTGACTAGTACTGACAAGTGAACTAGGGGCTTCCTTAGTGACTCATGTCATGTATCTCCACGGGATAAAACACTGCCCAGTCCTGCATCATCCTCCCATTGTTTAAGCCCATTGTTGGCGATACTGTGGCAGTCCATCTCATTAAGGGTCTTCCTCTTTTTCACTGATCCTCTACTTTACCAGTCATGCTGTCCCTCTCTAGGACCTGCTCCCTCCTGAGAGCAGGTCCAGAGTCCGTGCGATGAAGTCTTGCCATTCTCGCATCTTAGGAGCATTGAGGCTGTACTTCCTCCTGCACAGATTTGTTTTCTCATGGTAGTCCATGTGGCACATTCCATATTCTTAACCAACACTCTCATTCAAAGACAAGGGTCCTTCATCATTCTTCCTGATTTAATGCCCACCTTTGCTTAGGGTCCACTATTCTGGTTCACCCATTGTCCTCCTTTGAGAACAGAGGTGGTATTGTCAAGTCAGCTTCAGACTGACTGCTCTAGAAAAGAAACTGCCGAGTGTTGAGATGACTCAGAAAGCCTCCTTCCCCATGGAACGGCTAGGAAGGCATCCATCTGCTTTAGATGCAGTGATGTTGAGGGCGGGAGGGGTGGTTGCCTTGCTCCAAGGTAATGAAGCAGGAAGCAGGAGTCAGTGCAGGGCGAGTGTGAAGTTTATACTGGCAGCCAGAGTGGAGTGTGGGTTGGGTTCCTGGCAAGGCGAGGGGTTAGTGCGCTTGGTCTTCTCTTGCTACTTTTGTTAGCAAACTCCCACGTTTGGGAGCAGTGACTGTGAACTTGGCCCTGGTCAAGGGGAGTATCCTCCTGCCCGCCAGAGCTCCTGGGGCGGCCTCCCCTGAGAAGGGCATGGGGTACAGCCCTGGACCTGGCCTTGGTCCTGAGGGACCCACACCCAGCAGTGCGATCCCGTCGTGGCATGGAGGTTTTCCAGGCTGAGTAGCTGCCAGAGCCATTGGCGAATCTGCACATTGCCTCGCCTCCATTGAGGGCTGCGTTTCTCTGCCTCGAATGGCGTTTTCTCGCTGCGAGTGGTGGTTCGTGTATTTTGCTACACAGCCTTACAGGAAGGAGAGCACTCACAGACATTTACACTATGCTTACAAATCTTGGTAAGCGGAAAGCAATCAGTTAGCCTTCTTTGGCATTACACAGTCCATGAGACTAACATTTTTCTGTGATCAGAGATAGGACTTTTACGTTTAGATGCCACCACGTAAGTTATATGTTCTCTTGGGATTTTTTAAAAACAATTTTGTAAGCATTGAACATGTGATTTTCCCATCTTCCCCCTAAGCATAAAATCCCCACAAGCAGCAGAGATGCTAGATGAGCTCTGGGACCCCAAGGAGCCTCTCTGATTTTATCATGCGCGTCAATTTTAGGCCGAGCCCGCAATTTTCCTCCAGAAACTTTTCTGCTGTTCTTGCTTCCCAGAATATCCAGTGTATTCTTTCCCAGAGCACCACACCAGGAGTTTGGCCGGTTGTAGCATTTGAAACTCAACGTGTTTATCTTGGTGAGCTTTCCTGGCTAGCCTGGGATCCCTCATGCCGCCTAGGTCCAAATGAGAAAAAAGAACCTTTTGTATTTTTTAAAAAATCTATATATATTATGAATTTTTGTAGAGGGGAGCTGGTTGTAGACACATACTCTGGACTATGATAGATGATACGCATGTGTGCTTATGCGTATGTGGCTAAACTTCACATTTTTATTACGGTATAATATGAAAAACTGCCCTTTTAGTCTTAAAAAATTTATGCAACTGGTTTTCTTGTTCAACCATTAACAAATGTATGTGGTTCAGTGACATTAATTACATTCATCACCTTGTGCAAGAGTCACCTCTAATCCATTTCTGAAAGTGTTCTGTCACCCAAGCAAACTCACCAAAAAGCCCCCTCCAGGCCCAGGAGCTCCCCAGTCTGCTTTGGTCTTGTTGTATTTGCCTATTCTAGATCTTTCACCGAAGTGAAATCATACTACATTCGCCCTTTTGTCTTGGACTTAGTTTTCTCTCAAGGTAAACTTTCATTGATGGAAAATGTCAACCCTAGATGAGTCCAGAGAATGGTCTACTAAAAGCCTCACAGACCCATCACTGAGCTTCAGGGATTAAGGACATTTTACCCCGCTCACTTCCTGTGTTCTCACTGCCTTATTTTGTAGCAAATCCCAGAGTCATACTTAATACCAAAATTTAACTCCTAAAAATTATGAAGTGCCTTTAAAAAACTTAGGGACAGTGCCCTCAGCACCCATAACAACCACCCAGTCTGTTCTGACTCATGGCAACCCCTTGTGAATCAACTGTGCCCCAGAGTGGTTGCAATGGATGGGTTTTCCAGAAAAAGATCACCAGCACTTTCTGCTGAGATGCCTCTGGGCGAGCTCACATCTCCAGATTTTTGGTGACAAAAACTCCAGCGAGCTGGGGGGGGGGGGGCGTCTCCCCAGGGCATTTTCACACTTTCCAAGGTGGCTTGACTGGCGATTCAAATGCAGGCGCATACATTGCATTTGGTCAATACACTTTTCTCTGTCCCCTTTTCAAAAACAAAACAAAACTTGTTTTGTTGAGGAAACGGGATTTGCTGCTTCTGTAGAATTTCCCAGGCGGCCTGGTGGCACTGTGCTTAAATGCCTGGCTGTAAACCCAGGAGGTCAGTGGTTGTAACATACCAAATGCTCCACAGGAGAAAGATGTCACTGTGTCTTAAAGATTCATCGTTTCTGAAACCCTGTGGGCAGTTCTGCTCTGTCCTATGGGGTTGCTGTCTTTCCATTTCCCAATCTTTGCCAACAGAACACATTAACAGGCTTTTGACCTTTTGACAGTCTTTACAGGGGAGAAACAGGATCTCAGGCTAGTTTTGATTTGTGTTTGTCTTGTGGTCCTTTATAAAAAAAAAATGTCCGGGTATGCATGCCGGCAAGTACTTTGCAACACTGTGTCCCATAGAACAAAGCACTGTCTGATCCCTGCACCTTCCTCACAATCATGCTGAAGTTGGAGCTCATTTTTGTGGCCATGGTGCCCATTCATCTCATGGAGGTTTCTTCTCTTGCCCATGGATCCTCTACTCAGCTTGATGTGCTGTTCTCCAGGGACTGGTCCCTCCTGAGAACATGTCCAAAGTACACGAGGCAAAGTCTTGCCGTCCTTGCTTCTGATGAGCATTCTGGCTGCACTTCTTTCTAACACATGTTTGTTTGGTGTTCTGGTAGTCCAGGGTATAGATAATAGGCTTTAGCACCACCTGAGTTCAAAGGCATCGGTTTGTCTGCTGTCTGCCTTTCTCATCATTCAGCTTGCGCATGCAGAGGGGTGTTTGAAAAGACCACCTCTTGGAGCAGGTGCACCTTAGCCTTCAGAATGACTTTTTCTTTAACACTTTAAAGAGATCTTTTGTAACTGAGTTGCCTGGTGCAACGTGCAGCTTATTTCCTGACTGCTACTTCTCTGTGCATTGATCGTAAATCCAAATAAACCAAAATCCTTGACAACTTCAATTTTCTCTCTATTTATTGATGTTGCTTATTGGTCCTTTGTAAGATTTTTTAAAAATGGTTTATGTTGTAAGGCAAGCTATACTGAAGGCTGTACATAGTCTGAGATCTTCAGTAAGTGCTTCCTCACTGTTGGCAAGGATGGCTGTGTCATGTGCATGTCAGAGTATACACACGGGAGCTTCCCATTGTTCATGGGAAAAACTTCTGTTACCTTTGCATTTCATTTTTCTACAGACTTTCACAAGGCCCCATCATATATATACTTTATGAAGTATTGGATGAACTACTTTTTGAAAACACAATGAGAAGCAACACAATGGGTAATTAAAGTCTTCGGAAAAAAGGATTATTCTTTTCTAGTGAAAGATCGACTGGGCTTTCCTGACCCAAAGCTTCACAAGCTTGTTTGGTAAAATTATTTGAATGTGACTTATTACTGGCCGCCGGAGGCAAGGGGGAAAGAAGCAGGACAGTAGTGTACATGTGTTTCCCAAATAAGGAATCCACTAGACACGGCAGTTGGGTATGAGGAGGCTTGCCTCTCCAGTTCCTATCTCAGGATCTAGAGTTGTCCTGCCATCAAGCAGATCTTTCTCATCTTGCTAAACTGAGTTTTCTAGGCCTACGTGACATGGAAGCCCTGCTCAATCCTGTGTCTATAATATCCCTGAGCACTGGTGCAATGATAAAAGACACAGCCTGCACCACCCTGATCACCTGTTTTAGCTCATCAGTTGCCTGTGGTGTGATGTCTGCATACCTGTAGCCTGATACCTTCCCAGTTTCCGCAAGATCGTCATTCTCACATGGGGTGCTTTTAAACTGGACCCTCCGCATTGGCCCACCTGTGACATTCTCTCTCAGAAAAATCTCGAGCCCAACAGATTGCGCTCCCTATCCCAACCGCATTTCCCTTTTGTTCACCCACCATAACTCCACTGGCCTCCTTGTTGTGTGGCCAGTGTACCAGCACCTTCTTGCCTTTCTCATGGGGACTCATAGTTTCCCGTGCCTTGAGCGTTCTTTTCCCCAAATTCCCTTCCCATAGGTTTCTGGTCACATACCATCTTGCCAAGATTCTTGTGTGACTACCGTATGTTAAAAAGCCCTTTATCGTACTGTGTCCCTGCTCCGTTGTCCTGAAACATCTCCCACCAGACCTAATAAGGTGTTATTGATTAAAAGACTGTTTGAACAGCAGTTTGAGGTGTGTAGAAAAAATGTGCAGACATGACAGTTTTCCTGTACATCTTCTCTTCCCACAGCACACTGTATTCTTCTGTTCTTAATACCTGCATTCCAGAGGTATATTTGTTACAGTTGATGAACTGCTGTAATACATTCTTATTAGCTGGAGTCCATAGTTTACAGGAGTGTTCACTCAGCGTTGCGCAGTTCAATGGATTTTGACAAACGCATAATGTCATGTGTCTCTAGTTACAGGGTAATGTAGGAGAGTTGCACTGTCAAAATGCCCCAAATGCCTGGGCTCCCTTGTTTCTCTCTCTCTCTCCCCCCCTCTCCCCTGTGTCCAAGCCTCTCCTCAGGACCTTGAACATTCTGTTCTTGGGATTACATAGAGCAGCCAATGCTTCTGGCAACCCTGGCACAGAGCCCTCTGTGCTTATATCCTGTGACCTTCTGGGTAAGAGCAGATATGTCCTTGGACAGAAATTGTGTCCAGGCTATACGGCTCTCAGGAGGTCTCTCTCCATCCACCTCATAGCCATATTGACCACTGCACCTCATACATGGCCATCACCTGCCAGTTGGTGGAGGCTTAAATGCTGTTACAATGCTGCGTAGGTACTAGTAACATTTCCATAGTACGCAGACTGAGAAAATCAGCCCGAGCGAGCTGTATGGATCTTAATCTTTTGTCCACAACTGATCCACAAGACTCTGCAGGAGCAGACACCGTTTTGTGCCATTACATAGCAAAAGGAGTTGTCATTTGGGCAGGGCTGACTGGGCAACCTCTAACAACAATTTTAGCTGTCCGCTAGCATTTCCTTCTCTTCTCAAATATGTCTTCTACAGCATTTTGGCCTCCTGCTATTAAAAGTCCTATTACTTACTGCCGAGGGGCCCTGGTGGAGTCGTGGTTATATGTTGGACTGCTAACCCTAAGGTTAGTAGCTCCTGGGGAGAAAGACCGTGTTCTACTCCCGTAAAGAGTTTAGTCTCACAAAACCCTTTGGGTCAGTATCATTTCCTATAAGGTTGCTATGAGTCGGCATCCACTCTATTGCAGTGATTTTGGTTTAGTCCGTTACTTATTACTGCTATTCAAATCACAGGAAGCATGCGCAGCCTTTGTCCCAATAACCAGTTCCATTACCATGCGGTACATTGGTGACCATTAGATAAGGTGCGTTGCTTCTGGCCTCTTAATTGCTTGATTAGCTTCCTTATGGGAATGGGATGAAGGAGGATAAATCCATTTGTTGCCTTACCTAACCGCAACTGCACACTTCTGAGCATTTGATCCTAGACTTATTAAAGATTGGACATCATGTTTTCTAGCTGAGGGGATTTAGTAGTTTCAGAAGAGAGTGCGGTTGTTCTCCATTAGAACATGCTTCGATGAACAGTGTCCCATTAACATAGCAAATCAAGTACAGCCCCTGAGAAAACAGTGGCTAGACTCCGCTTACCGTACAGCCCCATAGAAATGGGGGTAGAAACAGCAAGAACAGTGTTGTTGCTGTGGGACCTGGTGTTGCCAGAAACAGACACCCTGCAGGAAGCTCTCCAAGGTGTCGCAGCTCACATTCCTTGGGCTTCAAATCTGTGCTAGTCACGTGAGATAACAGTCTGGGGCCTGGCAGCCTGTTTCTTCAAGACGCAGGCTTCAAAAGTTGTTCACTTTTACTCTTCTTTTTCCAGTACATTTCTCTTGATATCTTAAATTGAACAACTACCATGGAAACTTGATGGGAGGGAGAGGTCGATGAGAAATGTGTCTCAAATGCCGTCTCACACGACTGTCCTGCATTCCTCATTTGAAGATGAATCTTCTCTCTTGAACCCACTTCTTTCAAAGGCCAACCTAAAGAGCCACCAGTTCATTTTGCTGCCAAGCACGATGGGTTGTGTGGACAGTCTTCCATTTTTCACACTCGTGGGTTTGGAGGCCTTTGTGTGAAGCGTGTTGCGAACCAAGCCATGAAGAAGGATGAGTGTTGGCGTGGAAAAGCCTCAACGGCGAACTTCACTGTGTTCTTCTTCCTGGTTGTGAGCAAGTCACTTGACCTTCCTAAAGTGGAGTGGCAAAATAGAGAGGAGTGGAAAGTAAAACTAGGTGTTTCTGCACACCAATTTCTCTCTCTCTCTCTCTCTCTCTCTCTCTCTCTCTCTCTCTCTCTCTCTCTCTCTCTCTTTCTCTTTATATTACCTAATATCTTATTTCTTTATCCATACTGGTTGTTATTCTGATTGAGCAGTTCTCAATAATCTAGCACTTTTATTTGAGATGTCAGAACAGCCGTAGGCCCTTAGTTAAATAAAAATAAGAACAAGGCAGTTTTCTTGTTTTATATCAGCCACACATGTTATGATTTTCTATATGACATTGAATACAGTGACATTTTAGAAAATACCAAGAAATGGAACATACCATCTGAACTGGACGAAGGTTTACAGGGCTTTAAAAGAAAAATCTCAGGTAAGTGAATTTTACAGATGGGAAGGAAGAGAGGTTGCCTTACCTTTGAAGATCTTTTCCCCCACAGATGAAAATGTATCACAATTGATAAATGGAAGCGGTTTGAGTGATATGAAATGTATCTTGCACTTAGGAAAACATATGGCCCAAGCCTGCCTTGCCTCTGTAGGACTGTGAGAGATGGTGCACTCAGTGATGTGTGTACGTAGCAGGAAGAAGCATTGCGCATGGTGGGATTGGATGCAGACTGCCGAGTTGAGAGATGTGGCTTGGATCCCAGCTGTGTCAAATATTGGTTTATGATCTTGGGCTCTTGAGTCTGTATGAGCCTCAATTTATTTTTTATAAATCTAAGGCAATTCTATTTATCTCTGTGGTGACTGAGAAGATCCAATGATATGACAAAAGTAAAACATGTAGCAAGACCCACTCACCTGGTAGGTGCTTGATAGATTTCATAGTTCCTGATGGCATGTTAGATAAACCTAGAGCTTTGAAGTAATTTTCTCTCGTGGTTTTCACATGTAAATTAAGAGCTTTATTGACCCATACCAAACGTACACTCCTGTGGTTTGTGTATATTCACAAATACATGTAGCTATCACCACAGTAAATTTTAGAATATTTCCATTACTTCCAAAAGAAGCCACTCCCTTTAGTTATCATGTCCTTAATACTTACCATTCCCTTAACCCTTTTCCCCAGTGCCCCAGGCAACTGCTTCTCTCCTTTCTCTCTGTAGATTTCCTTATTCTGGACATTTCTTAAGATTGGAATCATACAAGATGTGGCCTTTTGTGACTGGCTACTTTCATGCAGCATAAAGTCCATCCATGCTCTAGCATGAATCAGCCTTTCCTTCTTCTTTATAGCTGAATACTATTTCATCATATGGATAGACCAACACTGTGTTTGTCCATGCATCAGTGGATGGACACATGAGGTGTTTCTCCCTTTTGACAATTATGAATCATATTGCAGTAAACATCTATTTTCTACTTGGTTATCCACGGACTCTTTTCCACGTTGCTCCTGGTAACAACTTGTATGGAACTGGAATCTGTTAGACTGAATAATGGGAATCTCCTTGTGGAATCTGTGGTGAGGGATTCTGAGCCCGCTTACTCCTCCTGCCTCCTCACCCTTTGACACCTCCATGACGGGGAATATTCAAGTCCAGTCTTCTTATTTTTTTCAAATGAAACTTAACCTGTCTCAGAGTCACATGCTTTAGAGCTGTGATTGGTGCCCAGCCCCCTTTGCCGTGTGGCCGAGTGTCTGTTCTGACTGAGTTGCAGTATCTACTGATGGAGACTCGGTTCTAGGCAATGCAGTTCCCCAGCCTGTCAGAAACAGGCCTTGTTTTCTTCTCTATGACAGCCATTCCCATTCTAGAACCCGGAGCCTTGAGAGGCCGCTGATTCCTGCTTGGGATTCCCTGATGGCCACAGTATCAGAATTCACAGCTCCTAAAAGCTGTGAGTAAATCATAATGCTTAGGTACAGAACCCAGCTGACATGGTCAGGGTCTCAAATGGTGTGTGTCTATAGCCTGTGTGGACATTCAGCTAGCATTTATGTCCAGGCACTGGAGAAAATTGTCTGTAATGCAGTAGAGCGTCATTGCTCCTGGTGGATAGTCACACAGTGCGTTGATTCATTTGCTATGGCTTTGATTTCGGAGGAGCAGGGCTATCTGATTAGCAGAGGTGTTAGAGAGCAATCTGAGTTTTTCTGGCTTCAGACTTCCCTGTCTGGAAATGGTCTAACGCTTTTTGACAGACTTCATCAGACTAGGTGTGTTGTGGTTCATGAAATTAAAAATACACATATCGTAAAGTGCTTTCTTTATCAGAAGGTGAATCCAAGGGGAGGCTATTATGTACATGAGTCTAGCTTTTCCATGTGAGCAGAGTTGGGGCCACTTTGATGGCAGATTTAGTGCTGTGAAATGTACGGCCTCGTATTTCCGTCTGGTGTCAGAGACTCTTCATTCTGTGTTCTCTATGGAGCATCTAAAATGGAAAAACACATGGGCTTCGCTTGATGTGCTCTGCCATGACATGTCTTGGCGTTGCTGGTATCCCTGTAAGATAAACAGACCTCTCCAAGGGGCTCCTGCCCATGCACGGCTGTACTCTCCAACTAGAGACGGAGGAGAGGCCTTGCATGTGTTGCTGGTGTTGCTTTGCCGGTGAACAATGTAGGGCAGACCTGATTGTCAGTTGCAAGTCTTTCTCCTGTTGATTCACGGGCTAGGCCGAGATGTATAGAGACGCCCCATAAGTTGACTTTCCTTGTTACTGTTGTTAACTGCCATTGAGCCAGCCCTAGACTCATGGCCCCCTCATACACAATGAGACTGGGCAGTTGTGCTCCATAGGGTTTTCCTTGGCTGATTTGAAGAAGCTGATCACCAAGCTGTTCTTCCTCGTCTGTCTTAGTCTGGAAGCTCCAATGAAACGTGTTCAGTGGCATACTGTTGTTATTGTTGTCAAGTCTGTTCCAAACTCATAGCTACCCTACGTACAACAGACCCAAACACTTCCCTGTCCGGTGCCATCTTCACAATTGCTGTCCTGTTGGAACCACTGTTGCAGCCACGTTGTTAACCCCTCTCATCAGGGGTCTCCCGCTCTTTCACTGTCCTTCTAGGTTACTAAGCACGATGTCTTCTTTTTCCAGGGACTGGTCTCTCCTCTCTTGAGAACAGGTCCGAAGCGCATGAGACAAAGTCTCACTGTCTTCGCATCAATATCATAGGAGCACACAGAGAAGCCTTCCCTGTCGGTGAAATTGTGACAGTTACACAGCAGCCATCAGCTAAGCAGTCGTCCGAGAGTAGGCTCCAGTCTAGTGCTTCTAAGACTTGGTAGATGAATGAGCAGATCTCTTCATTCCACATTTGGGGAGGGACCCAGGACAATGTATTCCTTTTAACTTCAAAGATAAGTTCTGGTGGGCAGCTGTGATTGGGAACGCCCTCCTAAGTCTCATGCCTTTTTAAAGTCACTAAGACTCCTGAACATTGAGACTGCTCCAGGTGACCCAGTGAATTTGCATCAGAGCTAAGACACAACTTCTAGTTCTGTTCCTTTTCATTATGCCTGTGGGCCACACATAACATTTCAGTGAAATAGAGTGATTTTTGTCGTGGGTCAGAAACTGAAAGACCTCATGGGTTTTGCAGTTGTCTTGTAGGCCTGTATAAGGCGACAGCAAATGAGTGATAAAGTCAGTCCTTGTCATGGAAGTAGGGCTGGCTTTAAGGGACAAGATAACATTTCACAAAATGTATAAACTCCAACCATAACCAGTGGCATCAAGTTGATTGTGATTGATAGTGATCTTATAGGACAGATTAGAACAGCCCCTTTCTCCCGTAGAGCAGCTGGTAGAGGCAAACCGACCACCTTTTGGCTAGCCCACTGCTTTAACCATGGTGCCACCGGGGTCCTCTGAATGTGGTCGAAGGGTTAATATTCCTGTTGCTGCTACTGTCCGTGTTCTAGGTATGGCTCCCACTTTTTAAGAAGTACAGCCAGAGTGCTCCTTAGAGGCAAGGATGGCGAGACTTCGTCTTACGCACTTTGGACATGTGGTCAGGAGAGAGCAGTCCCTGGAGAAGGACGCCATGTTAGGTAAAGTGGAGGGGCAGCGAAGGAGAGGCAGGCCCTCAGTGAGATGGGTGGACACGGCAGCTGCAACAGTGGGCTCGGGCACAGGAACGATTGTGAGGAGGGCGCAGGACCGGGCAGGGTTCTGTTCTGTTGTGCATGAGGTCACTATGGGTCAGAACTGACTGGATGGCACCTAACAACAGCAACAAGTGGCAGGACAGTGTTACAAAAAGCAAAAAAAAAAAACCAAACCCGTTTGTCTTCCAAATCAGTACTTTTTGTTCAAATGTCCAAGTCAAGACTTCTGCTTTGTCAGAATAGATAAGGAATGGTACACTTGAAACATTTCAGATGGTATCGAGACTTCCGGGCATTGCCGTTTGTACACTTGTGTCCAGTATCTCCCTGAAAGCACTCGGGACACTGGCCGTAAATATTTGTATCTGATGAGCAACAGCTATGCTGTCGAAATATTTGTGCCTTCATTCCCCAGGAGTGAATGGGTTCCCGTGACTTGTTTTATTTGCCCTTCTCTTATTCCAAGGGTGTCGAATGTTCAAATACCTCTCATGCCAAGTTTTATTGTGAGTTGTGATATATGCCGCAGGGAATTTGTTAATGATAATAAAGTATGGGAGTTGGTAAATCATTGACTTTTCTAGCCATGAGTGAGTAGATTCAACATAATAATCACCTAAAACATTACACGCCCGGCATCCTGCCCAGTGAGCCCTTCCCTTGCATTTCCTCATTAAATCTTACCCACCCTGTGAGAGAAATATTTTTAGTGCCCCCACTTACATATGAGGAAACAGAGGTGCAAAGAGGTGGTGTGACTTGCCCAAAGCTCAATAGCTAGTGACTGATAGTCCTGGGATGTTTCCTGAGTAGAAAGTGGAGGACTTCAGGCCAATGGTTTTCAGGATATTGGCGTTCTAGTTCTCGTGTTGCCACAGCAGAAAAACCACCACAAATGAGTGGCCTGAACAATGAGACTTTTAAAAGGAGATTTATTCTCTTACAATTTAGGAAGCTAGAAGTTCAAATTCAGGGTACCAGATCTCGGTGAAAACTTTCTATGTTCGCTCCAGGAGAAGGTCCTTGTCTCCTTTCGGCATTGTAGGCTTGGCCAACCTTGGAGATCTCTGTGTCTTCCATCTGTCTTCCCCCTGGGTTTTGGAGTTTTTAGGTGAGGTCCCTGAGTATAGAAGGTGTGCCTCACTCCTGCCCCCACCTTTTTTTTCTTGATACCCTCCTCCTCTACTTGCTTGTTGAATCTTTATTATATTTCAAAAGATACAAATTCTGTAGCTTGTACCCTGCCTCATTAACATACTTACTGCCATGGAGTTGATTCTGACACACAGTGACCCTATAGAACAGAGTAGAAACACCCCTGTGGGTTTCTAAGGCAAAACATCTTTATGGGAGCAGGACGTTTCATCTTTCCCCCTCAGAGCAGCTGATGGACTCAAACTACTATATCTAATCCTGCCTCATTCACATCCTAGAGGTTAGTGTTTATAACACAAGAGAATTAGATCATCACAATAGAGGACAATTGCATAATATTAAGAATCATGGCCTACCCCTGGGGTCAGCAAACTTTTGAGAGGAAAGAGCCAATCCTGTCATTCACTGCAACTTAAAAAGTATTCAAGAGCCATAAATGCAGTTTTATGAACAAATGGAGTCACCATTATTTGAGTACACTCATTTAGCATTTTTCAATTTTACTTCAAGCTGCAGTTTGCTGACCGCTGTCCTAGCCAAGCTGATACCTCATTCACGAACACACAATTCAATGTATAACAATAGGGGTCATTTAGAACCAGAATCTTTTTTTCTATGTAATGGCGATCTAGAACCTGGAACATAGTTTATCCTACTTGTAGAGCAAAGATTCCCAACAATTTTAGCCCTGTGGGTTACCAGTTCTCAAAACTTAAAATGTGGCTTGAAAAAGGACAGGCTACAAAAGACTGTCTACTCTTTGAGGCCAGGACCCAGTGTTGGTTTTTTTACACAGTATTCTGCCCCTGCCACCTAAAACAAACAAGGCTTGGTTCATACAAGTGTTAGACGGATGTATGGATTGATGTTTGGTTGGGTAGACAGACAGATGAACAGACAGACAATTGGATGGATGCATAGATGGGTAGATGGGTGGAAGGCAGGAAGGATAGAGGGAGGGACTGATGTTTAGTGATATAAAATGATGGATTGATGCATGGGGAAGAAGGAAGGACGAAGGATGATCGATGGCTAGATGGGGATAGAGATGCCTACGTGAATAGATATTTGAATGCAAGAAGAGAATTGAGGTAGGTAAGAGAGCAATAGATTAAAACATGAATGAAATAAAAGATAGAAAGAGAAGACAGAATTTTCCAACTTTTGCTAAAGATACATTACCAAAAGTTCACAACCTTTTGCTATTTCCCATTCATTTTCTGTGCACCTAGATCTCCTTTGGATGTTTAATCTACTTTGACAAGGAAAGCTTTATGGGGATCTTTTTTCTCTTTACCAAAACTTTTCTCACCTTTCTATGAAACTATTTTGGGATTTCTTTAGATCGTTTGTGGAAAGACTCATTTTCTTTTCTTCCTTAACCAGGATTGATCGTAAGATGTCAAATGCACACACCAATTATAAGCTAGATGAGGCACAAGCGATCATGAATGAACTCCGGACCATCAAAAAAGCCATTTGTACAGGAGAGAAGGAGAGGCGGGACCTGATGCAGGTGAGACGTGGGGCTGCAGCCCTTCCTCAGAGCAACTGTCTTGTTACCTGGCTGTGTCCTTTCTTTTGAGATACATATATATATATCGTATACACTCAAATATAAGCCAACCCTGGTATAAGCCGAGGTACCTAATTATTACCTGGGAAACCAGAAAAACCGATTGACTCGAGTATAAGCCTAGGGTGGAAAATGCAGGATGTGAATTAACACAGAGACCAGAGGGGAGAGACGGAGCGCAGCCACAGACACATCCTTACCAGTTCAGCTGCCCGCGTAAGTGAATCACTACGGGTGCTTCTGCGAATTGGAGCCGTCCATGTCATAGGACAGCTCTGATTGGTTAGATGTGAGTAAACAAATATTCAAAGCCCTGCAGTGTCAGTGGGGCTTTGAAAGAACAGCGGAGGAATGCCAATCACCCGCGAGATGTTACACCCCGTCTGGGTACCACTGACCCATGTATAAGCCGAACCCCAACTCAGCTTATACACGAGTATATACAGTATATATATTTCATAAAATATATACGTTTTATCTATATATACAAACACATATTGAAGCCCCGATGATGCAAATGGCAAAGTGTTCAACTACTAACCAAAAGATCATTGGTTCCAACCCACCCAAAGGCTCCTCAGGAGAAGGACCTGGCAATCTACTTCCATAATCATGGCAGCTCAGAGAACCCTAGGGGGCAGTTCTACTCTGTTACTTAGTTATACTATGAGTTAAAAACAACAGCAGACAATACAATATATGTATGCATGACAAAGAACCACAAACCAAGTGGCTTACGGCCATGGGTGGTTGTTTTTTTTTCTCTCATTCTGAATGCCAGAAGCTCAAAGTCAGGGTGTTAGCAGGACTCGCCTCTCTTGAAAGGCTCTAGATAGAAGAATCCCTCTTGCCTTTTCTAGCTTCTGGTCTCTGCTGGCAAGCCTGGTGTTTCTTGCCTTGTAGATGCACCCCTCCTGTCTCTACCTCTGTTGTCACATGGTCTTCTCCCTGTCTCCATGTTTATATTTATTCTTCTTATAAGGATATCAGTTACTGGAGTTAGGTCCCACCCTCGATCCAATATGGCAGCACCTTAACTTGTTGACTTTGTCAAAGACCCATTTGCCAAATGAGGTCACATTTGCTGACACCAGAGGTTAGGATTTCAGGATAGCATTTTAGGGGATACAGTTCAACTGACAGCCAAAGAGAATACCTTTTCATCGTTCAATAGTCAAAATGATAGAGCCTATGTTAGCAAGTCTTGGTATTGACCCATTCTCCCATCAACAAACTACTACGAAGGATTGATTGATGTGTGCCGACACACAGAAGTAGGAACGCATGTTCACCTTTCTCACACAGCTCGGGACCCTGCAACACTGGTCTGTCCTCTGTCACGTGACCACACAGCCACCTGTGCACAATGAGCCGCTTCATTCCTTTGAAATGATTGCTTAGCATTCCACCCTGTGGCTGTTTGAAAGTGAACATTGCTGGGAGCATTGAGCTTTTGCCACTTTGCCAGTGGGCGACTGCTGGTCTATCTGCTGGATGTTGGAATGCATTCAAGTGTTTCTGTGGCTTTTCATTTCTCTCAATAACCTAAGTGAACCCTTGGTACCTGGAAGGCTTTTGTCTAGATTCTCAAGAATGTGCAACATGCCAGCTCTGACTGAAAGGCCAAATGAGACAAGTGCACAAATAAGTAATGTGTCTGACAGCATTTTCTGAAGTCAAGGCAGGGGCCTGCTTGTGTCAGGTTCCCGGGTGCTTGTCAGAACTACAGAAATCTGTATTTGCCAACAGCCTTTCCTGGTCATGATAAGCAAAGGATGAATTCGTAGATTCCCTCATAGCAATAGTGACAACAGGAAAAACAGCCATTTCTGAGACCTCAATGGGCAACATTGGAGAGCCATTCTCCACATAAGACAAGCCTAAGTCCTAGTGTGGACCAAGGTGTTTCCTGGTGGAAAAGTTCTTTCCCTTAGCCGTCTCAAGTTGTGGTGACCCCCAACCATAACATTATTTTTGTTGCTACTTCATACCTGTCATTTTGCTACTGTTATGAATCGGGCGACCCCTGTGACGGGGTCGTTCGCCCCCCCCCACCGGACACCCTGCCTTGGCTTTCTGAGGCCACAATGTGCAGGACTGTGTAAGCCACCTTGTTGCCATACTTGGGTTCCCCACCGTGGAAGCAGGAGATAAAAGGTCTGGAAGAAGCTTCAAGGCCCCAGCATCTTCTTTGAAGTGTCTGCAGTTTAAGTCGTAGAAGCTCCCCAGAGAGGTCTAGGCCACATCTTCTTCCATTAAAATGAAGTAAGCTGCCTGATCTTTCTGATCCAAACTCAGCACTGACTCATGGCAAGAAGACCACAGCCATGCAGTGGAGAGAGAGTCCAGGTGGGCCAGTTCCCTACTAATCAAGTAGCAGATGGAGAAGCAAAGCATAAAGATCCTTGCTAAAGGAGAGATCAACATTAATATCTCTCTTCCAATCTCTCACCTCATTCTATTCCAGAGCCTGGCTAAGCTTACCGATGGCTTCAAGAACTGCTGCTCTCTTGCGGAAGTGCTCCAAGATTTCCCTCCCAATCCGGGTGCACTTGGGGATTCTTGTTTACCTCAACAGTTCTGCGATGCTGGGTCTCAGACCGACATCATTGGAGAGGTATGCTCACCTGACGCAGTTGCTGAGAGAGAAGAGGGCAGCTTTTGTGTGGGTACCACTCATTTGTTTAATTTTCCATTTTCACGTCAGAATGATTTTGGCTTTTGTGCAGTTCAGTCTGAAGAGAAAAGACTGTGTCTCATCTCCAGCTGAGAAGGTGCCCTAGTGTACGAGTCAATCGAACTGCTGAATGCGTCCATCCCTGTGATTTTGAGTCTTACAAATGGCAGAATGGTTTTGAGAACTGAGTTTACTGTTTTCTTGACAGACCTAAGACCTGTTTGAATGTGGGTCAGCAAAGTGTTTCTGTGAAGGGCCTAATAGTAAATAAATTTGACCTTGTGGGCCATGTGGTCTCTGTTGCAACTACTCCGCAGTGCCACAGTAGCGAGAAACCTGCCACAGATGAGTCGTAAGTGGATGTATGTGGCTGTTTGCCAATAAAACTTTATTTACAAAAACAAGTGGGCCAGCCCGTGTGTAGTTGGCTGATCTCTGACTTCAACCAGTGATTTCTAAAGTGTTTTTTTTTCTTCGTAGCTGACCCACCCTTGGGTTTATCCCTGAATGCTGTTCCTTATTCCTCTAGTAAAATGTCAGGAAATTGAATTAAATTGAATTTTGTGTGAGACTTGGAAACATTTCAGAATGCCCCTTTGGATAATTTTTGAAGCCTTGAGTTAGAAAAATGCAAAACAGAACAAAACAAAAACAAGCACCGCCACTGAGGTTGACAATAACTTGTTTGAAGCTGGGTGATGAGTACTTCAAGTCCCTGCTATTGTCATGTCAGTGAGGGGTCATTGGTGTTGGCGTTAACCACTTGAAAAAGCAGTTTGGATTGCTTTTATTTCTTAGAACTTATTGAGTAAAGATGAGATACTAATGGAGTGCAGAAGGCAGGGGGATGGGTGGGTGGGGAGAGACAACAGAAAAGAGGCAGACAACTCAAGGTTTTAAATAATTAGCTAATATTTTGAAGTTTTGGCATATAATGCCACTTTGTGGTACAAAATATAATAAATAAGGACTTAGGCTTACTACAACTGTTCCCATTTCAATTTCCCCTTCATTATTCTCATGTGTCTTCTTGGGTTTAACGAATATGTCCACCATCTGTAACACCCAGAGAACAGTAAAGAATGCCTGGCTTTTTGCATAAAGGTTTCAGAGTAAGGAAGGAAAGAAGTACAAGGCTCAGGAAATTCCTCGAATAGTCCATTGGTCAGCATAAGGTTACGGTTCTTGCGTGTACAAACAGTTTGTGCTCAACTGATTACCCGAAAGGTTGACAGTTGCTTAGGAGATACTGAGCTTTAGATAAAGGGAAAATTTGAAAATGGTGGTTGATGATGGTTGTCCAACATGATAAATGCAGTTACAGTCGCTGAATTGGACAGGTCAAAAGTATTGAAATGGCAAATGTTTTGTTTCATATGTATTTACCATATCAAAATGAAAATGGAACATTTCCACAAACTCTTTTGAAGTTCCCTTCATAGCTGGTGTAAGGGAGGAGTTCTGGTAGTGCTGTGGGTTAGGCATTGGGCTGCTGACCACAAGGTTCATTGTTCAAACCCACCAGCTGGTCCTTGTCCATTTTTTCCCTTAAAGATTTGTACTCTTGGAAACAATCTATCCATCTATCAGAATTGGCTTTTGACTGTGGGTTGGGTTCATATCAGGTCTAATAAAATTCAGATCCACCGGTGGAGCCAGTTGATTAAAAATACAGTATAGGCTATTCCCAGGAACCCAGGAAGAGGTAACCAAGGTGAATTATAATGACTTCCTGAACAGATCCTTTTGGTTTTGTATGGAAATTTGATGTACTTTTTAATATTGGTATGAAAAATGTAAGTACAACTACAGGTTGGTTTCTGAGCACTGCATTTTTTATTCAAATACACCTGTTCCCTTCACTCTTTCTCTTTTTACCTTTCATTCTAAGGTACGCCCTGGGCCATCAGACAGTCATGTAACCTCCTAGACCATGGTCCTCAACTTACTGAGGAACAGGAGACTGTGCTGCCCCAAATGGGATGAAATGTTTTGCCTTAGTACCGACTGCTACTAAGTACTTTTCTATTTTCTGTTTTGTTTTAATTGTGGTGAAATCCACGCAACATAAAAGTGGCCATTAATCAATTTAAAAAGCACAATCCTCTGGACATTAGGGCACTCGCAGTGTTGTGAAACCACTACCTCTATCTAGTCCCAGAATGTTTCCATCACCCCAAATGGACACCAAACACCCATTAGCAGTCACTCCCCATTCCTCACAACCGCTCACCCTAGGCAACCGTTCATCTGCTTCCGGGCTCTGTACATCCACCGAGTTGTTGCATACTAATGGAGTCGAACTGCATGGCCTTTGGGATCTGGCTTCCTTCACTCAGAATGTTTTTGAGGTTCGCCCATGTTCTATCTCTACTTTCAATCTTCATCTGTCATTGTTGCTTGAAATTGCACAATGGAGGAATACATTCCCACTGTTAAAAAAGTTACTTTTAAAAAATGCACCACTTTGGGGAAAGCCGAAGTCTTCTGGCCTCACTCCAACCGCTGCCAAGCAGAAGTCTTCTGCAGAGTCTTATTTGGTCGGTTTCCTTCTAGATGTTTGACACATTGAGGTGGAAAGAAAAGAAGGTTCCTCATTGTTGAAATGAATTTTCTATTTTGAAAATATGTCTTTTAAAGCAATTATAGATCTATGGCATATCGTTCTCCAAACTGTTAGCTATTTTGAAGTGTGCAATTCAGTGACACCGTCACTTTGCTGTACACCCATCAGCATGATCTAGGATCATAAACAGAAGCACAAAGCTCCTGAAGCAATCATTCCTGCTTCTCCTCCCTCCTGCCTGCCTCCATCCTGCTGCGGATGAACTTTGGCCTCTTTCCCCTTGCTTATGCATTCTACGCGTATTTCCTGTAACTGGGGTCATATGATATTTGTCCTTTTGTATTTGACCCATCTCATTCAGCATCATGGGTTCAAGGCTTATCCGAGCATATTAAAACATGACTTTAACATATGCTTTCCTTTTTGTGTGTGTGTCTGTTCCTGAAAGTTTGTCTTTGATGATAAAACAAGACTTATAGACCGAGTCCGACTTAACTGGCAGTATGAAGAAGCCAGGAAGAGGTAAGAAGCTCTTTTTCCAGTTTTGCCTTCTGCTTATTTCCCCTTTCCCATGGAAAGAGGCTCGGCCGAGTTCCAATGCATGCTTGTCCACAGTTTTATAAGAGAGCAGTGCCTGCTATAAGATATTGGATATGCATTTATATTTAGCTTATTGCTACATGTGGTACAATTTCAAGTGCATTTAAAATGTGACATTCTCAGTATTTCAAATGGTTATAAAGACTTGATCCATTAAGAAGCGATTAAAAAAAACAACTTATCCTCCCAGAACTCTTTGTCCCCCTCACTCCTCCTCTCCTTCTGTCCATCCTTCCAAGGGATTGAGCATCGGCCACTTGGGCCAGCCTTAGTTCAACCCTTTCTGTCCTCGTACCTACCTATGTGGCTCCTGATGCCTTAGGTTAATGGGCAAAACTACATATCTTGGTTTCAACGACATTTTCTTTAGTGTTGGGACAACATGAGATAACCAACCTATTTCTTTTTGGTGGACAGTGTGTAAATGCCATCAGTTATATTGACCTGTAATTGACCTAATCTGCCCACCGAAGATCAAGATTTGGCTGTGCTTGTGAATTCCTATCTCTCCTTCCTTTCTTCCCTTCCTCCTGTTTCACCTTTTGTTGCTTGTCTTCCCTTCCTCGTGTTTCACAGGGCATGGGCAAAACAAGGACGGTGGGGTGTGCCTTTCATGGCCAGAATTTTTATTGGGTTACATTTCGTTCTTGGGCCTCATTGTTGTTAGTTGCCATCAAGTCGTTTCCAACTCGTGGTGACCCCATGTGTGTGGGATAGCACTGTTCTCAGTAGGGTTTTCAGGGCTGGAGCCTTGGGAAGCACATTTCCAGGCCTGTCTTCCAAAGGGCCTGTGGGTAAGTTTGAACAGCCATATTTCAATGCAACCAGCACGAGCCCTGCAATGTTTGTTTGCCAACTGCGCCCTCCCCTGTGAGGTATTTTTGTAAGCGCCATTATAAAATTTGGCACTGTGGTGCTTACGAAAATACCTTGGCGGTGGGGGTGCTTAACCGTTTGCGCAACCCAGCAGCCATCCTCCTGGGCATGGAGCCCTGTGATCGTGGCCCGAGTCGTCAGTGCCTTTCATGTCCTTTTTGGAAAGACTTTCCCTCTTTTGTATCTTCTGGAAAGAGCCTTAAAACCAAATTATTTTCAAATGTCCTTCTGAAAACTAGGAAGCATATATCTCTGCTTAATGTTTCTTTTGTCTCAACGGAAACAGGACCTGGGGGTGGGGGGTGGGTGAGGGTGGGTGGGTGGAGCAGAAGAGCAGGCAGGGAGAGGGAGATCTTTGCTCGAGAGCAAAGAGAGCTGAGCCCGCTCAGTATAGCGGACAGTGCACGAGTGTCTGGAAATCCACTTTGCTGGCTTTTTCGCAAATGTAAAAATAGCAGCACAGGCGGATCATATGACTCCCTGCTGCAGGGCAAGTGAACGATGAGGGGCCCTGTGTGTGTGTGTGTGTGTGTGTGTGTGTGTGTGTGTGTGTGCACGCGCACGCGCACAAGGAGGGAGGGTTTCTAGCCATTATTCCTTGCCTGTTACGATCCTAGTGTTGGGTGTTAGACGTCCCCATGGACAAAGCTCCTTCAGCTGGGCTGGCTATCTCGGTGTCCACATTCTTCACTTATCATACATTCCTCCGCTCTGGCTTGCCTGCGCTTGTGAGTGACTATTGTCTCTTCTGCACAGTCCTCTGCTCCTGCTTGCGTTCTGCTGAAACGTCTCCGTGTGGGTGCTGGAATTTGCTGTGCTGTCTTAGAATGCAGAAAGTCGATCGTCGCTCCACTGGCGCACGATTGTTTCAGAGTTTGCTGTGACATTTTCCAAACTTAGCAAGTGCGTTCATTGTTTTCCAGAGATCGTGTTGGTGTAGAGGGAGTAACCCTTTCGAGATTCAGAGGCTGTGTTTGTGAAACTCGCTGAGTACTTAAGACCAGTATTCAGGATCACCCACTGGCCTTCCTTAATATCTTTGAAAAAGTGCGAGAGGGCTTCAAAAAGTTCGTGGGGGGAGAAAAGCCATGATCTTTTCGTTCCATTTTCCTATGAATTATTTGAAACTTCCTTCATATTCTTTCTAGATTGATGGCCCCTTCTTAGCATCAGGCAACAGCTATAAATGCAGAGAGGAGTTTCATACCCAAGCATTTTAGCCTTTGGAACAGCAAGGGCTTCTCCAAAACACCTTTCAGGGCTGCAACAGCACCATTTCCAAAGCCAAGCTGAGTACTGAAGCCAGCCCTGGTTAGCTGGCTCAAGTGCCTTCTCCTTATCCGGCAGCACAGGGGTTCTGCATGGGGGGCGGGGGGAGAGGCTTGACCTCTACTCCCTTCCCCAGAAAGACTTTCCTATATATGAGACCTTTTCAGTTGTCAAAACTCTCGCACGTGGGCATGCACGCACGCCCACACACACACATTTTACAGGGATCTAATATGTAGAGAACGGGTGCTGCTAAAGATCATGCAATGCACGGGACAGACCCACAGCAAAGAATAATCTACCCCTAAATGACAGTAGTTTGAGAAACTTGAGCTAAGTGTAATCTGAGAACTGGGGGTTGCCCATCTTGGTCCTAAAATCCATACTTGAGTCAGAATTGACTCTGTGGCAACTGTTTCATACAGTCAATGCCTGAGAAACATCCTATGACATGGATGGATCTGGAAGGTTTAGGACCACAGTCTCATGGGACAACTTAGTCAGTTGGCCTAAGATAATTCATAAAGATATTGTTCTACATCTTAGCTTGGTGAATAGTGTCTGAGAGCTTAAAGCTTATAAGCAGCGATGTGAAATACAACTATTCGTCTTGTTTGGATTAAAAGAGAATGAATGAAACCAAAGACTCAAAAAGAAACTACTGCACAGGGCTAACATTCCCTATGAGCCATACCTTCTGTGAACATGATTTCTCACTGATTCCAGGCTTGCTGGAACCCCCAAATTCACATGTCATTACCATAACTCCTTAATCGTCAAACTCAAAACCTCAAAAAAATCCCCTAATCAAATCACATAGAACCTTGACATGGATGGCATCTGATTAGTGAAGTACTTTCCATAGAAGAATAACCTTCTCTCGTGGCAGGGGGAGGCAGAGGGGGAAGAGGGGTAGCATTCTCAACTTTAAGCGGAGCGTGTTTCCTGAGTTTTCAAATCATGATGCAAACTTCAATCATTTTCGTAGAGATTAACTCAGTCTCCTATTTATTTTGATACTGGCTAACACTGTCGGCCATTCTCACCAGGGACACATTTGAAGACAGACTGGGAGAAACCGTCGAACAAAAATCTCAATTCTTCCAAAAGGCCAGACTTACTGGCTCAATAGAGCTCATGACCCTAACATATCCTTGAATTTGAAGCTGTAGCCAGTCTTAAGACAAATTTATTATCTGACTGAAAGGTGACCTTCAAGACTGGTCTGTTTCTATTGCACATTACTCACAGTGCTCTCTTAAATAATCAGTGATATGAGAGCACAAGGGGTCAACGTTTACCCGAAAGCAAAGATGAGAAGGCAAGGAGGGGCCAGGAAGCTAGTGCGATAGAAACAGACCAAGCAGAAGGGAAATAATGAGAGTCCTGACACGTTGTGAAAATGTAGACCAATGACACGGAAAACCTTGCATAAAAATTATTGTCCTTCTGAAATTATTAAACCTAATCTATGCATATTGTCACCTAAAACATATTGAATATATCCATGTATCTTAAATGACTGCTGCTGCTTTCTTTCCCCTTAAGGAATATCTCTTTGAATTCCAAAAGCAGACCATAGGGTAGGAACATTTCAAATGATTAGTTAAAAGTTTGGGGTTGTTTTTTTTTCTCCAAGAGCCAAGTTAGAGGAACACATCTTTTTTAGTCTCTCCAGATGATGCAAATGGCTCCTTTTTTACCTGAGAGCACATGTCCCAGAACTGTGCCAACTGCAGCCATCTCCATAGAAACACTGCCTGACCAGATGGGAACAAAACATTCTGTCCATCCAGTTTCCTTTCTCTGACTTAGTGCTTGCTGCCAGGGTCAGGCCTGCTGCTCCTCTGTTGACAGCAATCTGTGCAGCTCATGCTTTCAATGCGATGTGGCGGTAACTTGGACATTTTCTTCATTTCTTTGGGTGTCAAGTTTGAGGGCTGGAACTGTTAAGGATTAAAGCCCCCCCCCCCAAAAAAAATATTGAAGTCCTAACCCCCTGCCTTTGAGTGTGATCCTGTTTGGAAACAGGGTCTTCCTTTTGCAGATGTTATGTAAATTAGGTCATACCACAGTAGGGTGGGTCCTAGCCTTAATCCCTTTTGAGTGTTGTTGTTTTATATTTTTAATTGTGAATTAGGTACCTGGAGGTTTACCTTACAAGATCTTCAGTTTTGTATTCAACAGCTTAATTATGTATCAACAGCCACCCACCCAACTACCACCAATAGCTTACTTTACCTCAACCCTTAGCTTTCTCTTTTCCCTCTGCTTCCCTTTGAGTGGCATTTTAGAAATGAGAGGAGCAGTCACGGAGCAGAGTCATGTGAAGATGGTCATGTGAAGATGAATCTGCAAGCCAAGGAATGTCACAAGACACCTGGGGCTATCAGAGCTGTGAGAGACCAGAAAGTATCTTCCTTGAGAGCCTTGAGCAAGAACAGGGCCCTGCTCATGCCCTGAATTCAAGCTTCTAGCCCCTAGTACTATGAGACAATGCCTTTCTGTTCTTAAAAGCCACCCACTTTGTGGGATTTTGTTGCAGAAGCCCTAGGAGACTAAGACGGGCTTAGTTACCAAAGACAATGAAAAGTACCCTTTCCATCTGTAATTGTTTCATAGCACTGTTGTAACAAAGTACCACACACTGGGCAGCCCATTAAAAACAGAAGTCTACAGTCTCACAGTCCTGGAGGCTAGAGGTCCAAATGATGGGGTGTCAGCTCTGTTGATTTCTTTTAGAGGCGTTAAGGGAGGATCTGTGCCATGCCTCTTCCTGCCTTCTGATGATGGCCTGTGATCCCTGGTGTTCTAATCTCTGCCCATCTCCACATGGCAGTCTTTGTGTCTGGGTGGGTTTCTTTTCCTCTTTTATAAGGTCACCACTCATACTGAATTAGGATCCATCCCACCCCAGTATGACTTCATGTTAACCTAATTGATACCATCTTCAAAGACCAAAGTTACACCCACCGGTGAAGATTTTAGCGTTAGACTTCTCCAAGTGCACCATGAGACTTCATCTTTCCATTTGACTTTGACCCCAGCTGAGCTTGTCTTGAGCCTTTTCTTCTTTAAAAGAAAACAAAATAAAATATTTTACTTGTAGAACAGTTTTTGGTTTACACAAAAGTTTTACAGAAAGTACAGCGAGTCCTCATTTATCCCCCCTTCCCCTCACACACACACACACACACACACTCGCTCTCTTTCTCAACACTTCGCATGCCTGTGGTCCATTTGTTACCAATGATGAACGGAAATTGAAACATACTATCAATTCAAGCACATAGCCAACCTTTGCTTTTCATTTAAATGGATATTATAAAAATGGCATAGAAACAAACTAAGGAGGAAGAAAAAGCAGATGTTTCAAACCTATAGCTGTCACTGAAACCAGGAGGCACTGAGCCAAGACCATTTTCTGCAAGGAGACAAAGGGCCCCCATGCCCCTGTCCCCATCATGTGGGATGGTGGGCTGCCTGGGGTTTGGGTGGTTCCTTCTGAAAGCAGCAACATTTTAGGAATATGAGAAGTTATGTAATGGATTTTAGATTTTAGGTACAGATCCAAAGCACTGGAGCTTCCCACTTACATGTAAGGTTGCCAAGAACCTGAGCCAACTGACCAGACACTAACAACAACTCTTGTCATGTAAAACAATGCTCCGTGTGGTCTTAAAGGTGGCTTTTATTTTGAGAAAATGCAACCCGGGTTTCTGATGACCGTGTGAGGTGCTCCAGTGGTTTCTGCAGCATCAGTGCCGTTTTCCACTCCTGGTTTCATAGTGCCTGTGCTGCAACCGACAAGGTGGGCAAAAAAAGTAGAACAGTTATTCCTGTTTGACGTCTGTCCACTTTAGGACCTGTTCAGGGAATATAATTTGGAAACCAAACAATATATATGAAACTGGAAGGCCTGACTGAGGAGCTGCTTGCTTTTCTTCGCTGTCCAGGACCCAGGAGCTTTGAAAGGCATTTGTGAAAGTTTATACGGAGACCGTAAAATGTATTACCTATCAAATACAAGAATCAATAAAGAATGTAGTTGACTCGTGGAAGCAAAAACCCAAACCCTGGCCAATTGTAAAGTACTCTTTATTCTCTTTAATGATGCACTTGGACGTTTTTTCTTTTTGCTTTTTTGGCAAACTTTCATCATGACCTTGCTCAGCTTCCGTGTATTTAATTTCACTGAAATGGAATTTCAAGGAAACATTTTTCTGGAAATGATTTTTCCTTTACTACTCAGAATGGGTAGGAAGGCGCTGGGAGAAGTGAGGAGAACCATCTTATCTACCCCATGGGAGGGTGGGGTGTGTGGAGAATGGTTGCTGTCAAGTAGACTCCAATTCATAGTAACTCCATGTGTTTTAGAGCACACCTGGGCTTCAGTGACTGGTATTTCTGAGACATAGGCTGCAGACATTATTGCTAAGGCACTCCAGGGTAGAGTCAGACCACCAACCAACCTTTTGGTTGGCAGCCAAGCACACCGGCTCTTAGTTCCACTCGGGTACTCCAGTCCCGTTGGAATGTACGAGAAATCATTGAAGGACATGTTCTTTCCACTTCCAGTCCAGATAGACGGGCATGTATGAGTCTCTTGGCCTGGCCGGGGGCAGGACCCAGTGTCCACATCCGGCAGCCCCTTGGTTTCCCCTCTAAGGGGGCAGATGTAGGAAAGACCACCATACTTTCTGAAATATGCCAGTATTCTTCTAGATTCATCTATTGCTTGAATATGAGCATGCAAACATTATGGTTGTGGTACAGTTGTAGCACACACACAATTAAGGCATCGTTCCCGAGCCCAGCAGGGCTTACACAGCCCAGTCAACGTTCCAGGTGGGTGGCACGAAGGCAGCGTCATCCTCGTTTTGTTTTTCCCCAGATAGGTCGTCCCTCACCATCCGTCCTTTTGGATTTGTCCCCTGAGCTGTGGAAAGTTCCAGTCCACTGTTCCCTTTTGGCCCTGGTGCTCCTGCTTGCATGCCAGCAATGGGCCGGCCTTTTGAAATTTGCCCTTTACTTCTCCTTCCTCCTGGAATTTATCCCCCCTCCTGCCCCCCTCTTTTTTCTTTCTGATAGTGACTAGTGCTTGAAGTTTTCCTGGAAAGGCTGATTATCTTAGGACTGAATCGCCACCACCCACAGCAGCTTGAGTCATTGCAGAAGGGCAGCTAGCTAGCCTAGAGCTGCCGGACTCTGATGGAATCTCAGTCTCCTCGCGCATAAACCTGCCTTTAGAGGTCATCAGTCTACAAGGACCTCGGCAAACTGGAAAGACGTGCTTTGTCGCATGGGTCTGTTGGCGACTTGTCACGTTGCTGTGGATCCAATACACTGAAATGAAAAAAGTCGGAGGCCACAGTGATCTTGCTTCTGGGTGACGAGATCTTTCATGATTTATTCGCTATCTTCGACTCTAGTAGAAGGTCCCCGTAATTGCATTGTGTATAATGTCTGACTTGGTACCTTGGGGTGTATTTTCCTTGGGCCTCAGTTATATGGCTACAGTAAAGTTGAACTATACTAATTAGATGTAGGTGGACACCTCGCCCCACTGGACTCCGCAGGCCTGTTTAGTTGCCTCTGCCCTTCGTTGGGTCGGTGACACGACTCAACACCGTTTTCCAACACATTTACAGGAACTATGTTTTAAGGGAGTCAAGAACTTGTGTGGAGCCATTCCAGCCGTGAAACCAGTAGCATTTCAAACGAGTGAAATGCATGCTTGCTTTTCAGCTGTAACGGGTTGGGTCGTAGCTGTGGGGTTTCCTGCTTGCCTAATACCCACAGGGGCTGGCGAGTCTCTGTGCTCACAGCTACTTCTGGTGGAGCCTGACTTATTGCAGGGCCGGCCAGCAGGTTTTCGTAGACGTGCCAGCTCCAAGCTCTGAGCCGTGTCTGTGTGGAGTGAGCAGGTTTCTACAGCCTGGACCCAATGGGCAGGCTGGCAGCCCTGATGAATAACAGGCTCACTGAGCGCTTTCATCCTGCGTTTGCCATTCCCATCAATGGAGAGCAGCGGGTCTCAGACTTGAGTGCCTTGGATTTCCGGTGTGGCCTGAGCCAGGGTGTGTGCAGTCCCTGCCTTCTGAGCCTTGCATTCCAGTGCACAGGTGAGCAGTGCAACTCTCGCTTGCGGTTTAGGCGGGTTGTTACTGGGGAGGCTCCGCAGTGAAGACAGAAAGCCGGAAGCTCCTCTGTGGGGATCCAGCACAGTGGTTAGCTGTTGATCAGGACAGGGCGAGACTAGGGGGAAGAGAGTGCCTCTGTTCACACCCGCCACAGAGAAGGCCACTGGTCTGAACCAACATGCAGTACTGGGTCCGAGGAGGGCTGCCACCTTGGTTACAAGCCTTTGAAACAAGCAGGAGAGGATATTATTGTCACTCTGACTCATTGACTAGGGAGGAGTACGTAAAGGATGCACACCCCATTTCTATGACTCATTGCCTCTAAAACCTTTGTTTGCATCATGAAGGGTTTACGCAGGGCAGTTGGGTTTACAGGATCCAAGGATTGGAGCCGAGAGTGGGTTCTGGTAATCAATCCTTGTCCCTCTCTTCCAGAGTCTCCAATATCCAGCAGCAGCTGGCCCAGCTGGATAATGAGTCCTGGCCGGGACTGGCTGAGGCCGACAAGGACCGGCTCCAGCTCCTCAAAGAGAAGGAAGCCCTGCTTCAGGAGCTCCAGCTCATCCCTCAGCAGCGGAGGTCAGCAGAAGAAGTGATGCGCCTGGAGGAGGAGATTCAGCGAGCTCGCGCCACATCTGTGCAGGGTGCCACAGAAAGGTGGGCTGCTCCCGACAGCTCCAGGAGAGGCAGAGACAAAGCTTCCGGGGGTGCTGGTGGGGGCACCTGGTTAAAAGAAAATTTGGAGCACTTCCAAGTAGCTCTAGAACATTCTTGATTGTCATCAAAGCAGCAACCGCCTGGGGTGTTTCCTTGCCAACTGAAGGGGAGGCATGAAAGTAGAGAGGAACCGCCTGCTTAGAAGTGATTGAGAAGGGGAAGGACAGCTTGCTCACCACTTACCTCAGGCCCCTTCTGGTATTCCTACCCTGTGGTTTTGTCCAAATAGCGCCATCTAGAGGTGAGATGTCGTCGTACTGCCCCTATGCACTGCCAGCAGAGGCCCAGCTCTAGAACGGGGTGACCCTGCTGCCCATGGGAAGTCACCGTTTCCCACATCATGAGTATTGCAAAGAGCCGCCCTGCTGCTTTGATCTCTGCCCTGCATTTCTGGCCAGGAAAGCACGTTCTTCCTTTGGCAAGAGGAAGCCTGCCGCTTCTGAACAGGCCACCCCACACTCAATCTTTGCACTCTCATACAGCGTGGGAAACATGGGGCCAGCCCAGTATCTTTTTGTCCTTTTCATCCAGTGCCATGGCTTCTGGCTCCCATTCCCGGGTGTGATCACTGACTTGGTAGCAGTGGGGTCTGCTTTGCACATTGAGGTGTTGTCAGACGTTTATCTGTGTGTGGCATTTGCTGAGCTTTGTAGCGTCCTCCCAACCCCACCCCCCCGCCCCCACTGGCCCCAGCCCCATCCATAATGTACTGGTTCCTTGAAGTTTCGCTTCTTATCATGATTGTAAACTGTTATCTGAGGGTGGGGGGCAGTCAGTGGTGGTTCAGTGGCAGAATTCTCACCTTCCACATGGGAGGCCCTGCTGCGTCCCTAGCCATTGCTGCTCATGCACGGCTACCTCCTGTCTGTCGGTGGAGGCTTGCATGTTGAACGGGTTTTGACGGAACTTTCAGACCAAGATGAAATAGGAAGAAAGGCATATTGATCCACTTCCCCAAACTAGCCACTGAAAATCCTATGGATCCCAGTGGCCCAGACGGGGCATTGAGGTCACTGTGAGGTGAGAGCCCACTCAATAGAGCGAACAATAGCAAGCTGTGTCTAAGTGAATGTTGTGAAGGTTTCTGTAACATTGTAGCACTATTTTCTACTTACCCTCATCTTTGTTTCCTCAGCTGTGATAACAAAGTACCATTAACTAGATGGATTATAAGGACAGATATGTATTCTTTCACTGCGTTAGAGGTCAGGAGTCCTAGATTTGGGGGAGGGGGTGTTACCATGTCAGTGTCTTCTGAGCGTGCTAAAGAACCTGCTCCTTGTCCCCCACAGTGTTGGCAACATTTGTTCTGTTGGTGTGTTTTCTCCTTTAGAAAACAAAAAAAAAAATCAACATTGCCATCTAAGTAGGAGCAAAATGGCATCTCATTGTGCTTTTGATATGCATCCATCTGGATGGTTAATGACACGGAGCCTCTTGTCATGTATTTGATGGACAGTTAAATGTCCTCATGGATGAACCAAGTCTTTTACCCATTTTATGATCGAGTTATTTGTCTTTTGGTTGTTGTTAACATTTTATATGCTCACATACATTCGTTATTAGCTTCTTTTTGGATATATGGTTTTTGAAGATGCCAGTGAGCAATTTGTATTTTCCCTTTTTTGGTATAAAGTCTTTGGACAAACAATATTTTTAAAAAACCTTTTATGAGGTCCCATTAATCTATTTTGTCTTTTACTGTTCATGACCTTGTTATTAACCCATTGTTGAACACTAGGCCCAACAGCGAGTGTGGCCCTTGCTTGTTCTCCTAAGAATTTTATAGTTTCCATTGGTGCATTTAGGTCCTTAATTTACTTTTTAATTTGCTTTTATGTGTGGTGTGAAGCATGGGACCCAGTTTCACTTTCCCCGCACGTGGGCATCCAGTTTTCCTGGCACTGGTTTTTGAAGAGACTCCTCTTTCCCCATCATACCAACTTAGCACCCTTGTCAACAATCATAAGTATATGGGTTTATTCAGGAACTTTCATTTCTTTTCCATTGATCTATGTCTCTATTGCCATACCAGTGCCAGGCTGTTTGGACCACTATCACTACTGTATAGTGTGTTCTAAATCAAGTGTGAGTTTCAGTTGTGTTAATTTGGGAGTTGAAAATTCATGCGAAAGTGTTAAGGGAAATACCACCAGCCTTGTTCTGGGCCTGCAGAGCTTCCAGCCTACCGGTCACTGTTGGTTGTAGGATATGCTTTGCCGAAGTCGTTCCTGCCCTAGAATTCTTGGAAAAGAGGTTTCCTGTCATTGGGAAGGTGTAGTATTGAGAATAAGAAATTAGCAGTCAAATGTCTTGTTGTGAAAGTGTACTTTCTTTGAAATGCAAAGGCGCCCTGGTGATGCCTTGGGGCAAGCACTTGGCTGCTAACCTAAAGGTGGGTGGTTCTAACATACCAGCTCCTCTGCAAGAGGAAGATTTGACAGCCAGCTTCCACACAGATTAAAACCCAAAACCAAACTGATGGCTATCATGTCACTGCCAGGTCATAGTAACCCTACAGCCGAGGCCAGAGTAGAACTGCGCTACCACACGATGACCACATCGTCCTCAAGCAGAGTGGCTGGCGGACTGGAACCGCCAACGTCTCAGGTTCAGCCCTTAGTCCACTGTCCTTTCAGGGCTCCTTCTGTGATGACTTCAGCCTTGGAAACCCTATTGGGGGGGTTCGACTCTGTCCTACCGGGTCAGAATTAGGATTTATTTTTTTTGCTTTGTTTTATTTGAAATCCACTAACTGGCTATTGTCTTATCTGTAGGATTATACTTCAGGAGAAAAAAAATTCTCTACTTAAGCAGCTAGAAGAAGCTACCCGCTTAAAGTCCTATCTGCAGTCCCAGCTGAAAAGGTTGGTTACTTGAAAGGAAAGATACCCACTACTGCAACACTGTGTTCCAATGGCGCTGCCACGGACTTTGTGATTCTCTTTCACCTGGATTTTCACCCGTGGTCATTTGGAACTTGAGGTGGAATAAATGCAGAATGCAAGAATGGACAGAGGGGATAATTTTTTTAATATGATTTGACGACTGAAGAGAATGGAACTCAGAACAACCAGTCTGAAGTCACATTTATCTTAGGGTTTTTATAATCCACAGCTTTTGAAAGGTCTATCTCTGCATATATGCACACATGCATTTCTTTTCAATGTTTTTAGATTGGTGAGGTTGGGGTGCTCAGTCATTGCCGGTGTCTTCAAGTACTTACCGTCTTGTGAAGTAGTGATTTCAAGGCTTTATATGTCCCGTCTTCCCAGTTCTCCTACCTAATGGTCGGAACAGGTATTGCCCCAGTCCTGGTGACAAAATGGGAGGTTCAGAGAGGTTCACTAATTTGACCTACTGTACTCCGCTGTGTTTGAGGCAGCACTGGAACCTAGACACTTATACTTCAGAGCCCTGGATTTGAACCCATGCCCCATATTGACATTAAAAAGAAACCAGAGAGGTCTTAATGAAAATCATGAGCATGAGCACTGAGGGTTTCAAATTCCTCCAGTTACTGGCCGCATGAGGCCAGCGCTTCTTCCCTCACGGAACAGATGACATGTTCTTGACACTGGTCTTGGAGCTGGGACGCTCAGAGTGTGGCCTGTCTCGTTTCAGCCTGTCTGCCAGCACCCTGACGGTCTCCTCGGGGAGCAGCCGGGGCTCGCTGGCCTCCAGCCGGGGCTCTCTGGCTTCCAGCCGGGGCTCCTTGAGCTCCATCAGCTTCACCGACATCTACGGCCTGCCGCAGTATGAGAAGACTGATGTCGATGGCAGCCAGCTTTTGCGCTTCGACCTAATTCCCTTCGACTCCCTGGGGAGAGATCCCCCCTGCTCTGATTGCCCCGCCCCCACCACCTTTAGCAAGCAGAGACGGTCCCTGGACACTCCCCAGTCCCTGGCTTCTCTGTCCTCCCGTTCCTCCCTGTCCTCCCTGTCTCCCCCCAGCTCACCTCTGGACACGCCCTTCCACCCTACCTCCAGGGACTCTCCTTTGGCCCAGGTGGTCGATGGCTTTGAGGTGCCAGGCCTGGGAGCGCTAGACAAGCTGAGAGCCCAGGCCGCTGCTGTGGGGGATGAAGAGCCGCAGGGAACAGCAGCCCTTCAGCCACATCTGTTCCCCAGCGAGGGGGAAGGATTGCGAGAGCGAGGACCCCAACAAGCTGGGACTCCTGCAGGTGGAAGTAAGTATCACTAAGGTTTGTGGGTTCCCTCAGCCCTCGGAAAGGTTTAAAATTCAGGGGAAAAAGTATGTTTGATTACATGGAGACTGCCTGACGTTTCCCTGACCTCCCGAGCTTTAAATTTAGGAAGCTCGATCCGATTGGGAAGGGAACAAACCTGGGCCCATCTGCATCATTTCCTGGTGGCTTTTCCCATCCATTCCCAGGCAGCCATTCCCACATATTTGGCCCGTTGTAAGAAAAGAATGTAATTGTTGAACAGACCAACAACCACGTAGTAGTTCCCATTCAGAGGATGAGAGCGAGGGCAAAGGGCCCGATGAGTTCTGCAGTGGGTGCCAGGGCAGAATGTCCTGCGCTGCCCGTTGAAGACGAGCACCCAGACTGGAGGCCAGTTGGTGCCAAGCAGAAATCTCAGTGTCTTTTTCAACTGGGAACAATGTTGCCACCCCTACCAAGGACATTCGACATTGACTGGAGATATTTTGGGTTGTCACAACTGGGTACGGGGAGAGTACTCCTGGCTTCTCGGGGGCAGAGGCCACAGATGCTGTTCAACACACGCCATTGCGCAGGACAGCCCCTTCCAATGAAGGTCCCATGTATTGGCACCAAGGTTAAAAAAAAAACAAAACAAAAACCAACCCTGGTGACCTACTGTGGCGTTGTTGAACACCTTTGCTCAAAAGAAAACTACCAAACCGCTGTACTTAGGGTTGTGGAAACCACTTCGGATGAGCAGTTCGGAGCCCTGGGCTCCGGTTTCATTCCCTGCCCTCTCCACTGACCAGCTGTCTGACCTTGAGCCACAGGCATCCCTTCCACTCCTCTGAGTTTGGGCTTCTCCATCTTTGAACAAGTGTGGTCTTTCTGATCCCTCATGGGGCTCACCATTCTGCTGCCCCCATGGGTTCCATAGAATGGATTCAAGGAGTCTCTGGTAACACGTGGATATTGACCCCCGAGACACATCCTGTTCTGTGGCCGCAACAGGGCTTTCTGGGACTGTGACTCGGCACCATCTTCTCTGTGTTTGCACCCCACCCCCTTTGCCTGTGCCCCTAGGTTCTGCTTCTCAGGCACAGGTGCTCCATGTCTCTGCCTTTCATTGAAAGCAGGAGGTAACACACCAAGAGCAGGATGGCACCTCCTTCCATGCTTACATTTGTTTCCTGCATAGCCTCCCTACCCCCAGGCCAACTCTTCTTTAAAGGTGGAGTTATAAGAGTATCCATCTGGCCATGAGAGGACTGAGGCCAAGCGAAAGCCAAGGTGGGAGGGAAACGAAGTAGCTTTATTTCTGATGATCATTTCTTGACCTTCTCTTCCCACCCTGGCAGACTTAAAACAACCAGAACCCAAATCTGCTGCCATCAAGTCCATGCTGACTCACAGGGAACCTAGAGGGCAGCGTAGAATTGTCCCTGCAGGATCTGAGACTGTAACTCTTTATGGGAGTAGGAAGCTACATCTTTCTCTCATGGAGCAGTTAGTGGTTTGGGATTGCTAACTTTGCGGTCATGCCCAGTGCATACCCACTATAGCACCAGGACTCCTCTCGGTAGACCCCCAAACCAAACCAAACCAAACTCACTGCCATCCCGTCGATGCTGGCTCATAGTAACCCTACCATGCCACCAGGGCTTCCTTGACAGACCAGCCCCCCTCTCCACCCCCTCGTTAGGTTAAATGGCTTAGGCTCCAAGCTAAGGCTCCATTTTGATACTGCCACCTGGTGGTAGACTCTTCCATGCCAGTGTTAGTCGTATCCTTTTTTCAAACTTTCTGAGATGGACTTGGGCTCCCAGAGGGTTGGTTGGCTAACATGCATCAGGTGACTTCTCGCCTACCTTAGTACTTGCAAGAACTCCAAAGCCCAGTGTTACTTCAGCTTTGTAAATGTCATAGAACTCATCATGTTACCCCTTCCCTCTGGTGATGCTGTCAGGTAAATTCTGAGCTGTGACCTGTAAGGTCAGCAGTTAAAACCCACCAGCTGCTCCTCGTGAAGAAGGTGAGGCTTTGTGTTCCCACAAAGATTTGTAGCCCTGGAACCCTGATATAGGGTCGCCATGAGTCAGACTAAACTCAATGGCAATGGGTTGGGTATGGTGGTTGAAGTCATATACTTATATACTCGAGTTTAAGCCGAGTTCTTCAGCACATTTTAATGTAGTTTTTGTGGTAAAATTAGGTGCCTCGGTGGATATTTGGGTTGGCTTATACTCCAGTATATAGGGTAGATCCTTCCAACTTCCCATTCCCATTATCAGAACTGTCCATGTGTAACCCTAAGCAAGTTTCTGACATACTTTAACCAATTGCCACCGAGTCAACCCTGACACATGGCTGCCCCATAAGTGTTCGGGTTGAACTGTGTTCCATAGGGTTTTCAGTGGCTGGTTATCCAAAAGTAGATCACCGGGCCTTTCTTCTGAGGCGCATCTGGATGGACTCAAACCTCCGACCCTTTGGTGAGCAGTCTAGCACGTTAGCATTTCTACCCCTCTGGGAAGTTTATCCCAGCTTAGTAAGAGAACATTCGAACATTGCCCAGACGTCCAAGGCCAGCACACTGAGTGATTTCTTCCATCATGCTGTTGGTCAATGTGACAGGAGAGAGGGTGGGTCGAGTGGGAAAAGTCACTGTGTCATTGACGTCTTCATGGTGTTAGTACACTTCCGTCTTCCCTGGACTTTAAAAGTCAAATGTGTCATGACTTTGAAATACTTATTTTTGCCCCATCAGTCCACTAGTATTTGCTAATATAAACCTGTAAAAACCTTGACTTCGATGATCTGTTTGTTGGCATTTTTATTACAAGCATTCTCGGCTTAAAATTATTGGCATACATTCTGCAGTGTTTTTCACTTTCTTTTCTTCTTTTTAAATCTCGCTTCTCATGCAGCATGGCAGAACTATTCGCTGTAAGTGTCCTTGAAATTCTTGTTCACCCATGCTGGTTAGGCTGTGAATTCATCTTGGTGGAATGGATACATTTCTTTCTTATGCCCAGGGTGCAGCCCAGGAGAGCATATTATGTAGCTCAGTTGTACTCTAGTTTATCAGCTACTATTTTTATTGTTGCAATTATTGTTCTTTCTACATTAACATTCACAATGACTCCTTCATTGTAGAGGAACTTTTCTTAAAGTGCTAACTCTATTTTCTGAATGTGCTCCCCCGCCCCCCCTACCCCGCATTGCCCCAGATGTTAATGGTTTCTGTTATGTGAGCACACTGTCTGACTACTCTGTCCATGATGTGATTTTCTGTTGTATTTTTGTCCTTTTTATTAAGTGCTATTGATATTCGTGAGCATGCATGTTGGGCTGCCTGTCTGTCTTTAATGATGGAACATGCAAGCACTTGTTTGAAGGAGCATCTATTCCTTGCCTCCTTGATGTTGCTCCGCAAGCTGACCTAATGTGCTCTCTGTGGGCCCCTTTTGCTCACCCTGAGCAGCAGCCGGCCATCATCTTGGGTTGGCTCCTGCTCCTAGGTGCACTGTGAGCTTGGCGACGAAGCCTGAGCCTGTGGAGGTTGAAGTCATTGCTGTCCTCTGTCTCTTCCTTGGCTGGCATTGTGATGGCGAGGGAAAAGGGGCCTCCGAGCTCCACCCTCCTCTGCCTGGGAGCTGTCTCGGCTTGTGCCCCAGTGTCAATTGCCAAAACTAAACAAAGCAAAGCCAGCTGCTATTAAGTCCACGCTGACTTCTGGTACGGGGTATACAGTGACTGTAGGGTTTTCAATGACTAATGTTTTGGTGGACCACCAAGCTTTTCTTTCAGGGTGCCTCGGGGGCGGGGGGGCTTGAATCACCAACCTTTTGTTGAACAGCCAATCATGTTAACTGCCCTCCCCCCAGATTTCATCCAACTAGTACATTCTGTTTGAAATTCAAGGCAAATAGTTTGGGTCTTTGCATAAAGTGGGGTTGAAGAAAGGAACTGGACCTATAACTGGAACTCTTGACTGTCCAGAAGGGCACAACTTCTCATTCCTTGCTGACTATGCGAAGGGAGACAGTCACTGTAGGGTTTTGCATTGCACAAGGTTAGCATTTTATCTCTAAGTGAAACTAGGAGACCAAATGCCCCAGCCTCGTCCTATTGTCTGGTGCAATATTTAACAAGTAGTTATGTTTCATTGGTGTAAATAAATAGTCTGGTTGAAAAGAGGGTTGGCTGTAGCTTTGGTCATTTCCCTCAATCAAGGGTTCACCCATGCCAAGGTTTTCTGGTTAGGGAGCTTATACAGCCAAAGAACTGTATGGCTGTATCAAGGAGGGCATGCGTTATGACCAGGGGCCATCAGGGCCACGTTTCTAAGCGGAGTATTTTGATTATTTTTTCCCCCATAAAAACACAGTCGCAAATGGGCGAGACTCCTGTGTACATAAGCATACTTAGTCTAGGGAGATGAGATGAGATGCGTAGTTCTTTGGTGTTTCTTTCGTTCAATGGAGTTGGCTCTGATGAGTGAGGGGTAAGAAACCATCCTAAAGAGAAGAATGTCAGCACTTGTCCTTGGCTCTTGATTAAAGTAGATCTGAAACTTAGACTCAGCTGCCTAGTAATAGTAGCATTGACATGCTAGGGAAGCAGTTCTGGAAGAGAGGCTGACCCCAGGGCCCTTGGGAGAGGTATTGCCATCTGAAGCCTCCCTAACTCCTCCCCTGAGGAAATACCTTCTGAGTCATGATTGAAATGGGTGGTCTGGTGACTTGATGGTTACTCAATTTTGTTAGAACTTATTTGTAACATTAAATATTTTCTTTCCTGATTATAAAAAGCAGGGTGTGTTTATTGTCTAAAATATGAGGAAATGCCAAACAGCATAAAGAAAAAAATTCAAGATAGTCACACACACAGGTAGAACCGTTGATCATTTGAGGTTGTTTGCCATTAACCATTTGCGGACGTCTTGCTTGGTCTTTTGGTTCTGCCAGTCTGTCTTACAGTACCTTGTGAAGGCCTCTCTGCCAGCATTGTATGTTGTGTGTGCATGTGCTCATTAAGGAGACGAAATGGTATTTATGATCCCAAGTGCCTTTCCAAAGAATTTAAAGAAATAGGCATGTCTTTAGTTTTTCAATGTGGAAAAAAATATTGGGCACAGTTGTATGTGTTTAGGATTATGTTCAGTGCAATCATGAAACCCTTGGTAACCTGTGTGTGTCTTCCTTATAGCAGTGACTCTTCGAGAAGACAGTGCCAGGAGGTTGGAGAGGAGAACCCGCCGTGTCTCTGCCTGCCTGTCCGACTACTCACTAGCCAGCGACAGTGGAGTATTTGAACCTTTAAGCAAAAGGTCAGAAGCTGCTCTTATGGGTTCCCTCACCCTGACCAGCTTTATGACAGTGTTATTGTGAAGGATTGAACCAAAAGGACACATATTGAGACTTGTACATATTTACAATTTGTTTTTCTGGGAGCAGAATTATTTTGCAAGTTGTTTCAACTGTGGTAGATGGGGGCTTTAGAAACCGGAATAGCAAATGCTGATGGAGTTTCTGGGTCAGCTTTGGAGGGGTAGGAAGATTTCTCTTTTTCAAGTCCTGGCAATAGAAACCTGCTTAGTTTCAGGGTTGGGGGTAGTGTGTCAACCAAGCCCGTGATCACCATTGCATTTACTCCAACTCAGAGGGACCCTCTAAGACCACGTAGCACTGCCCCATAGGGGTTTCCTGGATGTCAGTCTCGATGGAAGCAAACTGCCACATCTTTCTCCTGCAGCAAGGCTGGTGGGCTCCAAGTGCTGACCTTGTGCTTTGCAGTCGAGGGCTTGCCACTTGTGTTACCAGGGCCTCTTTTATTAGAAGAGACATCAATTAGAAAGGAGTCTCCTCCCTCCCTTCCATAGCTATAAGACTCACTTTGCAATGACAAGACAGCTTTGGGGGCTTGGGGCTTGGCTTGGCTTTTCTGGGATATTGGTTGGTTGTTTGAACATTAGTGAATCTCGGTTATCACTATGCCATTCTGCCTATGACAAGCGTTTTCAAAGTGGTTTGGAACTTTACCCTGAATAGCACATGTGATTTTGAAAGGAATGCAAGGTTACTTTCTAAAAAAAGAAAAAGAATACAGTTTGCCAGCAGGTTACCCAATGAGCTATGTCTAGGGTCATGGGTCCAGGCACCTGTTGTGCCCTTTCAGACAAGTAGGGAGTTGTCTGCTCTGGAAGGTTAGCCAGGCCCTTCTAAGATCAGGACACTTCTAGCAGGAGGCTTGGAATAACCCGGGTGCATTTCCAATTGTGTGTAGGAGTGAAGAGGCCGAGGAGGCTACGTCCAGCGAGGCTGGCCATGGCGAAGAGCCCCAGATCCGTGTAGGATTTGTGTGAGTACAAAAGGCTCTGTCCCTGCTGGTCTCGAAGGCTTTGATCAGAGGTCACTGGGGTGCTCCCTTGCCAGCGAGTCCCACCTCCACCCACAGGTCCTACCTGTGTGTTACCCCTAGCCTTGATACCCCCGGGACTGCTGCACCTCATTTTTTGGTGAAGGGTAGAGGTAAGGAGTGATGGCTGACTCCTAGCTGGTCCAGGGTGGCAGGGGTTGGGGGACACTAATACTGCTGGTACCGCAAGTCTCTGGAAAAGTCTGATTTCCTGGGGACAACGTTCCCACATTTCAGCCAGGAGTCTATTCCATTCACAGCAACACAGACAGCAAGGCCCTTCTCCACAGCCCTAGAGGAGGTCATCAGGTGGTTTCACAACAGGACACTTTTGGGCTTCTGGTTGCAGTCTCAGCAAAGACCCCAACCAGTGATGGCCACGTTGATGTTAGCAAGGCCAACAGGTTGTCCTTGCTCCCATTTCATAAATCCAGACCAGCATTTCTACCACTTGACCCTCTTGGCAGTTGGGGTTGGATCGTTCTCTGTGGTGGTGGCCATCTTGTGCCCTGTGGTGTGTGGAGCAATATCTCTAGTCTCCTCCCCACTGGTCCTTCTGTGTGATTTGGAGGCCATCCTATGCCTTATAGGGTGTGGGGCAACATCCCTAGATTCTCCACCTCATCCATCCTTTCTCCTCGGTTTTGGTGCGTAGAATACATCTAGACATTGCCCGGAGTCTCTGCAAAGTCCCGGCCTCCTCCTCTAGAGGGCTCCTGCTCCGGGTCATTCCGCTCTCCACCTTGGAGGCTCTGCAGTTGGTGAGCTCATGTCTTATTTTCTAGGCATGATAGCAGCAGTGAGTGTCTCCTCGTGAACGTGCTCCAACTGAAGAACTTTTCTGGACTGGGTGTGAAAGAAGACTGCAAAATGTAAGCCTGCACTGCCCACCCCTGCAAAGCCTGGGACTTGTTCATTAGAGAAGGGACATGTTCATAGCTGATGAGGCTCTCTTTAGACAACACAGCCCAATGACCTAGTCTGCTTGTCAATTTTGTAAGTAAAAGGCAGTTTGGGGACGTGAGTTTACCATAAAACATCAGGCAAGGCTCATTTGCAATGTCAAGAATTGTAAACGTTATGAAGAGTCTAGTATATTCTTTTGGGCAGAGCCAGGCTAGCTCTGTGCTGCAGGACAAGATGCTAAGGAATGCGCCATCAGCAGCATTTAGGATTCACGTGCCCTTCCTGGCTCCAGGGCTGGGTTGGTGCTGATGCCGCCATGTGCTGGAGCCGCCCTGTGCTGTATCTGAATGCAGGTGATAAGTGTTAAAGGCCTCTGGCTAACTCAACAACAGAAAGGCAAACAGCTCAGGCAAAACACGGGCAGAGGATCTGAATAGACATTACACCAGGAAGATACACAAATGGCCAAGAAGCACATGAAAAGTTACCCAGGGTCTGTTTGTCATTAGGAAAATGCAAATCAAAACCACAATGAACTACCACTTCCCACCACAGAGAAACAGAAAACAGCAAGTGCTAGTGAGGATTGGACCCTTCATCCTTTCCTAATGGGAATGGAAAATAGTACATTCGCTCAAGAGGTTAAATGGAGAATTTCCATATGACCCAAGCGATTCCTCCCCTCAGTATAGACCCAAAAGACTTGAAAGCAAGTATTCACACACATGTACACCAGTGCTCATTGCAGCATAATTCACAGTAGCCAAGAGGTGGAAACAGCCCAAGCGTCCAGCAACAGAGGAATGGATAAATAAGATGTGGCTATCCATACGATGAGCTATTAGCCACAAAGAGAAAATGAACTGCTGATAAATCTTATAGGTGAACTTCAAAAGGCAAAATGAGTCCGACATAAAGGTCACCGATTGTATGAAACCATATTTTCCTCCACACACACTAAAGGCCCCATGCTGTAATTTGGGTGTCCTTGACTAGGGGACAGGGGCCCTGGTGGTGCTGGAAGGGAAGCTAACCGCAAGGCTGGTGATTCACACCCATCAGCCACTTCATGGGAGAAAGAGCAGGCTCATCTGCTTCTGTAAACAGCCTCAGAAGCCCTATATAGGACCACTGAGTCAGAGTGGACTCAATGACAGTGAATTGGGTGGGGGGGGGCTTGTCTAGGGAGGGAGGATGAGCTACTCATATGACTAGTTAACAGATACCTGGTTGATGACTTCGGCATTGTGGTTGTGGTGATCTGCATGGGGGCCTGATGGAGAGCTTGCTTATCCCGGGGAGTGACCATCCCTGTAACGGTCAGTTGAAGCCCAAGGGTGGACTTCCTCTTCCAAGAGGAAGGGGTCTTCTGAAGACCTTGAAAGCAACCTGGTTTTAAGTGACTAAGGTTTTGCCCTGGAGATCGGCTCACTTTAATGGTGTGCTGTCCCTGTCTTCACGATGGGTTGAGCTCTTTCCATGAAGATGGAAACAGCTGGCCCCAGCAGACAGCTGGCGAGGGAGAACTGAACTCACCTCACACATGTGTGCGGAGCTGGAAGAGCGTCCACAAAAAGATCAGAACAGATGTGGCCCACGAAGACAGTGAAACAGCAGAGCCTCCATGCGAATCTGGCATTTACATGGTCTTTCGTCTAGTGACTGATTGCCCCCCCCCCCGCCCCCGCCAGCTCCAGTATTACACCCAAGTCTTTGGACCTTCACTTTGTTGAGCAGGGGGCTTTTCCCAAAAGGCTCAGAAATTTGTGATGTGTGCATCCAACAAGGGGAAATGAAAAGTGAAGTGCACACGTGTGTGTGGCTCATGCTATGCATTTTTTGGGAGGGCTCAGATCTGTCAGGAAGTGTTAGCTACTGTCTTCTTCCTTTCGTTCCAGACACATCCGTGTCTACTTGCCGCCGATTGACTCCAGCACGCCCAACACCTATTGCTCTAAGGCTCTTGAGTTTCAGGCCCCATTGATATTTAATGAAGTCTTCAGAATCCCTGTGCATTCAAGCTTATCGACGTTGAAGTCTCTTCAATTATACGTGTGCTCTGTGAATCATCAACTGCAGGAAGAACTATTGGTATGGCTCCCTTCTTTGTCTTTGGGCTGGTCTGTCCTCTCTCTCTCTCTCTCTCTCTCTCTCTCTCTCTCTCTCTCTCTCTCTCTCTCTCTCTCTCTCTGCCTTTGTATCTTTGTCTTTCCATGTTTCAGTGTCCATTTTCATCCTTCCCTTTCTCCTTCCCTCTCCCTCCCTTATCTCTTTCTTCCTTCCATCTTTTTTTTTTTTTTTTTTTGCTTAGAAAGTATAAGTGATCTCTCTAACTGGGAGTATAGAAAAGGATAGTACCATTTATCTAGACCAGAGTTTTGTACTTTAACTATGTTATCTCAGATGATTCTGCAACCCTCCCCCAATGAGGCAGTACCAATTTTAGTTGAAATTGATTCATTTTTAGTTGAGGGAATTTTGCTAGAGTTAGTCAACAGGAAAATTCAGCACCCAGTTAAAATGGAATTTCAAATAAGCTCTGTTTATTAATTATTTGAAGTATATGTCACATAATATTTGGGACATATTTTCGCCAAAAAAAAAGTTTAACAATGCATTATTCAGATCGAACCCGATGCCCTGTATGTGGGGACTTCAAAATGTGTGGAAAGATGAAATTAAAAGATGAGGCATTTTACCCATGAGCTTTTTGAAGATCCTCTGGCAAGTCTAGAACTTGAGACACGCAGGGATTCGGCAGTTTGCCCTCAGGCCCACCGAGTTATTCAATGTCCAGGTCTGGATTCAGAAGTCAGTGAGGTTTCTTTCCAAAGTCAGAATGCCACTCCTTTGGTCATGTTACCTCTGCAGCAAAATCAAGACATGTAGAGCAGAGATCAGCTGGTGTCAAACAGCCTGGTGCCTCACCCGACACCCCAGCTTCTGCATTCTTGGTTTCCTTTCCAGCTGGGAGGTCTGCCTGATCGAACCACCCATTAGGTTCCTCCTAGGTCATGTTCATTTTACTGTCCCATTGGAAGGGCAGTGTGTGTTCTCAGTCTCTCTCTCTCAAGACTCGAAGGCGTACTTGGCATGTTAAAGGACTTCAGTGTTGAGATGAACTCATTCAGTGCCACTTCCTTCACCATCTTTATAGGGTATCGCACAAATTAACTTGGCCAACTATGAGAGTTCCTGCGACATGCAGCTGTGCTGGTATCCCGTCCAGGTCTTCACCAGCACCGGGCCCCAGAGGCCCCGGGAGAATGAGCGGGCAGAAGCGCCCAGAGCACGGGAGCCCACGCACTCCAACTTCGTGAAGACGGTACATACTGCTCTGATTTCGGGAGTGAGTCCCGGCCACTCTCCTGGCTTTTAAAAATAACACAGACCGGGACTGGGGGGAGTGGTTTCCAAGAAGTCTCTATGTAGACTTTGTCTCCCGAGAGAGATGAAGAGGTAGAGTTTCCAGGAAAGTAAAACCATGGACCATCCCTGCGCGTTTTATTCTGTGCAGGTTCTAGATTTGCCAACTAGCCTGCTCACTAACATGTATCTGTAACCTCCAAATCGATACTGGCAGCCCTTTTGCCATCATTTGGAAACTGCCACAAAGGGGCAAGCAGCTTGACTGGTCTGCTGTGCACGTTGCCAGCTGAGGTGGCAAAAGTGATAGATACCCCATCATCTTGTTTCTACTCCCACATGGCACTGCCAACAAGTGCCCCTGAATGAATCGTAGTCATTTGATGCTCTGGATGTGGGTGTGTACGCGCGCGCTCGTGCGCACACATTCCTGTACCTTTCATTGGCAATTTCTCCTTTTTAAATACCCTTTAAGGTCAGCGGGGAAGTGCTGGCTAGTGTTCCTCAGTGCAGAAAGGCTGTGATGGGCCTCATGGAGACCGTGACAGTGTTAGATGAACTTCTTTCAGTGGTTCTCAAACTTCCTAATGCTGCGACCCTTTAATACAGTTCATGTTGTGGTGACCCCCCAACCATAAAATTATTTTCGTTGCTACTTCATCACTGTCATTTTGCTACTGTTGGCCCTGAATTCAGGCTTAATGGAATGGCAATGTACTGAGATTCTAAATAACAGTCAGTGCTGTCGAGGAGAGACTGCCTCACAGCCACTGTGTCTAGACTGCCAAGACGCCAAATCATTACTGGCACAGACAGCCTCATCTTTCTCCTACAGAGCCACCAGTTTGAACCACCGTCCTTACTGTTAGCAGCCCAGGGTTTACACCAGAGATTCCTTTAAACTGATGTCAAGCAAAGTTAGCTATTGACTGGTAGACTAAGATATTAAGTCCAAAGACTGGCAGGACTCTCTCTAACTGGCACATCTGCCCTAGAGACAAGAATCCAATATTCATTAATTCCATGTTTGTGGTGGCTTTCTAGAACCTACTATGAATAACGAGGCTCAACTCTGTGTACACATATGGCCACTTTATGATTACTTTTCCAATCATTTCTTCCATTAAGAATATACATACCAGAATACATACACTGTCTAATATGTTTAATTCAGTGGCACTGATGACATGCATCATCATTGAAATGTTTAATGCCATGTTTCTAACGTTCCTGATCCCACGTGACTTATGGTTGGTAATTTTCAAATGGAAGTCCTCACAACTTCCAGAAAAGACCAAACAGGTGCCACACTGTTGACAGGGGAGGTGAGTTTCTGCGCCAAGGTGGGATGATCAGCTTACTGTGTGACAAAGGCTCTCAAAGGTGGGTCTTCATGGAGTGCCCTGTCTTTGTAGGATGCTGTCACCGTGCTACTGGCGAGAACCACAGCCCAGCTGCAGGCCGTGGAGAGGGAGCTGGAGGAGGAGCGGGTGAAGCTGGAGTGCACCAAGGAGGAGATCCTCCAGGTGGAGCAGCGGGAAGGCCAAGTGGAAGCCATGCCCGACAGGTAGGGGCCAGTGGGGTCTCCTCGCTGCGAGCACCCATCCTCCTCCAGGCAAAGGAGGATGTTCACCATCTGGGGACCGACTGCTCCTAAGAGAGACCCATGGAAATGAGTCTCAGGGAAGGGCCGCCCGGGTTCGTGGGGCCATCATGTTAGAGGTGGCTCCACCCTAGGAGCTGTGCCTTTGAGGGGGAAAATCTATTTCTTGTCCAGGCCAATGGTGAAAAGGGCCGGGAGATTCTTCAGTGTCCGTGTCCTCTCGGGGAAGGGGAAAGCGAGGCTGCTCTGGATGAGGGCAGGGCTACCAACTCTCCCCCCAACTCTCCCTCTCTGTGTTTTGCCTTGTCCTTCTTTCCCAGCATCTCTCGACACCTGGGAGGATGGAGGCACACTCTCTTCTGCCAGGACTAGAAAGAACAGGGCTCCATGATGTTCTTTTTCTTTTAAACAGCTTGCTCACATACAGTCCAATTCCCCCTTTTAAAGTAAACAGTTTCAGTGTGTTCAGAGTTGAGCAGCCATCACCACCGTCCATTTGAAAACATGTGCATCACCCCAGGAAGAAACCCTGTGCCCCCACTAGCAGTCACTCCTAGGCCACCAATGATCTACACTGTGTCCATGGAGTTGCTGTTTTATAGCCATGAAACTATGCGTGGCCCCAGGGAGGTTCCCAGACCAGGCTTGTGTGGAATAGGTGGAGGATCCAGATCAACCACCTCTACTGAACTGCTTTCCATCTGTCGTCATGAGCACTTGATACTGCTTGACATAGCCCAGCGGTTCTCAACCTGTGGGTCGCGACCCCTCTGGAGATCGAGCGACCCTTTCACAGGGGTTGCCTGATTCATCACAGTAGCAAAATGACAGTGATGAAGTAGCAACGAAAATAATTTTATGGTTGGGGGGTCACCACAACATGAACTGTATTAAAGGGTCGCAGCATTAGGAAGTTTGAGAACCACTGACTTGAACATTTCTCCACAGAAGGCCCTATTTCCAAAGTTGCCTACTTTTTCCTAGTATCTTCTCCTGAACTCGGTTCTGAGGACTTTATTTCAGGGAGAATCAGGAAGGGTACAGAGGAGGGAGATAACCAGAAGCTGGGGGGGCTTGTGGGAGGGGCAAGATTCCAGGAGTCTGGTTTCTTCAGTGGCTACAATTGGGTCACAGAGACAGACCAAACCTCTTAGTGAGACACTCGGTATAGTTGTCTTCCCTAGAAGACCTGGAAAACCATTAGGCTTGAGAACACCATAGCTTCAATCATCGGAAGCAAGGGAGTTTGGCTTCTCTTGTGAGTTGTGGTGTTTGGTTGTTTGTTTCAATGTCCCACCTTTAGGAATTGGCAAGCTGACTCGGTTGATAGTGGATGCAGCAACTGCATCCAGACTGGCCCTGTGTACCCAGAGCCCTGTCGTGTGGGTGTCGAATCCATCCACGGACACCTCTTTGCTGGCCAGGCAGAACCTTACCACCCTGAGCAACACCAGCCCCCACTTCATAAGGTAAATAGAATGCACCAAGGGAGTTGACCCAGACTCTTGCCATTTTATGATACAAAGATTGGTGCCCTGGAAGGAGATTGGGGTGGGGGGAACGGAGGGTATCCTCAGAATCTCCACCATGAGACATTGGAGGATTGGATAATGGGATGAACCCAAAGGAAAGGTCAGTTGATGAAAGAGAGGAGAACAGTGCAGCTTGCCTACAGATATGCCAGTGATGTGGTTTGGGATCGACTGCAGTATGATAAGGAACATATTGCTGCGTTAGGGCATCATAGGTAAGATGGTGTTTTATCACATGTAGAGGGAAAGAAGTGAATGGCCTAATATTTGTAAAGTGCTTCCAATCAGCACAGCAGACACTACAGACATGATTATCAACATGGAGACTAAAAATAAAACATTACTCCTTCACGGGCCATCTTGCATATTGTCAAGTTGGTTCCATCTGATTCATAGGGACCCTATAGAATGAAGTAGAATTACCCCATAGGGCCTTCTAGGCTTTGAATCTCTACAGAGCAGATTGCCTCCTTTTTCTCCTGCAGAGAAGGTGGATGGGTTCAAACCACCAGACTTCCTGTTAGCAGCTGGATGATAAGCATTGTGCCACCGGGGGCTCCTGCTCCTTCACCTCGAGTGCCCAATTGTCAGTGCTTCCCACACTGGCATTTATTCTTTCCATATGCATGTGTCAGCCCGAAGAGGCAACAATAAACAAAACCCAGGGAAACTCCTGCCCTCAAGGGGGAAACAGACTAGCCAGGGTCAGTTGAATATGACAGGAGGCCTTAGGGCTTCAGTTTGTCTTTTTGGGTGGACACAATTCCATCCAGCCTAGTGACTAAGCTAATTGTATGGCTTGTGTTATAAGAAAAGTAATAATAATAATAAATGAACTAATCTCCAGGTTGATAAAGAAACCAATACAGAAGATCTCTTCCCTGAAGAACTTGCCAGCCTTCCAAAAGACAGGGCTGGCCACAGACCCCGCGGGTCTCCTTTTGTGCGCAGCAGCACGATCGTTCGTTCACAGACCTTCTCGCCAGGAGCACGAAGCCAGTATGTTTGCAGAGTAAGTTGGACTTTTTTGGCTGCGTATCTGGAAAGCCCACCCCCACCCCCAACTACTTTTCGTGTTGAGATACTTTTTGTGTTGTGTTATCACCTGTAATACCATTCCCTGACACCAATCATAGGTGAATGTGAAATAGGAGGTGTGCTGTCATCCCTCCTTTTCCTCCAATCGCAGGCTCTGATTATTGGCTAGGTTATAATATATTCCCCACCCCAGGTTTTGAAGGTTGCATATGCTCCAACTAATAGACAAGAAACAGGATAGATCATTTCCACATCAGACTAAGGAGTAGCACTTCAAAACAAGGCAAAGCTTGAATTGGGTTCAGATCTGCAAAGGCAGGTCACTCTGCATAACTAGAAGTTCTCAATTGAAGTTACAGCAGTGGATAGCCAGGGCTGCCTTGAGGATTTAAAACATGGCAGCGATAGACTTTGAATTCACCCATCTGTCAGTTGTCATTCCTAAAGTGATAGTGGGAAATGCCTGGTCCTCGACCTGACTGAGGGTCATAGCCTCAGGAGTCCCACCTGTCTCTCTAACCAGTAAGCCTGGTCTTTATTATGAGTTTGACTTTTGTTCCACATTGTTCTCCCACTCTATCCAGGGTCTGCAAATATGACCCTGTTCAGTGCATTTGGTGGTGGTGGCCAGGCACCATCTAGTTCTTCTGGCCTCGTGCTGGTGGAGGCTGATGTTTGTGTGGTCCTTTGGGTTAATTGTTTCTATACGTCTTTCCAGTTTTCATCATCTTCTTTCCTCTGGACTCAGAGAAAACAATGGGTTCACCTTAGCCGCATTTACCTGGATATCAAAATCTGTCACTTTTAATATTTGGTTCCACCATAGCAAATGTATTTGAATAGTTAAAAATAAGTATGGGTTCTAAAACAAGTAAAACGTAAAACAAACTTTACATTCTAATTTGGACATTAAAAATTATATTTGAGAATTAGTAAGTGAAACCAAATGTGTTTGTAGCATGTATTTTGTTCTTGAGGTAGTAAAAAGATACAGTGCTTATACGGCAGTCGAAAATAATTTCACCCATTTGTTGCATTATGCTTGTTGGTGGAACCTTCACAGATTTACATGAGGATCCCCTCCCCCACAAAAATACTTTCAGACTTCACCCTCACTTTCCTTGGAATCCTTGATACTGCATCTTCACAGTTCATTAGACTGCTCCTGAGACCCTCCAAGGGTGCGAACCATTGCAGAACTCATACAAATATGATTGGGCTTCAAAACATTCACAGCCACAATGGAATGCAAAGAGAATGGAAGGTTCCCACGAACTTTTTGAAGGCACGTTTTGTTTGCTTTGTGCAAGCCACTCTTGGTTATATTGCTGCTGGCACGTACTTCAAGCAGTCAACCAGAGAGACGGGAATGTGGGATGGTAGCCTATCAATCTGCAATGAAAAGGAAAATATAATTGTTAATTGTACATCAAATTATAAAACGATAGCAATCAATTTCATGCCGTGCCCTGCCAGGTCCCTGCCACTAAAGCACTGCTTTTTTCTGTGTGTCCTATCTGCTTGGCATCTGTGGGCCTTTACTTTGGAGAGCTAGTGTCCCTATTTGGTTAATTCCCTGAGAGGACGCTTATCTCTGAGTGCACCCCATCACACTCTCCAAACCGTCCTGTACGAAAGGAAGAGCAGTCGGCTTACAGACCTGCCAAGGAGTGAACTCGGATGTGCGGATTGAGAAAGACAGGGAGAAAATCCTTTGCTGTAGTATGCTCCAGACTCTAAATGAAAGTGTGGGTTCCTCGGCGGTGCCTATTGTTTTTCCGTGTGTTTATAGCAGTCACAGGTTATTTAGCCAGCCGTGCCACTGCATTTCCTGAGTACTTGGGAGTCATTGACGCGAATCGCAAGGAAATGAGGGCAAGGACTGTGGCTTTAGCACAGGTGCACAGTCATCCTGAAGCGAGAACTCCCCCGTGCTACCAAATGAGATGCAGCATGTCGTGGCTCCTGTCAAGAGAGCAGTATTTCCTTTTCTTTTCAACTCCTGGCAGTGAGTCTGTTCCCTGGGAAGCCATATGTGTTCCAACTCTTGCCAAAGCCGGAAGCACCGCAAATGAGAGTGATGAATAAGATGGGAAGCGTGCTGAGGCCAGAGCAGGTTGTCACAAGCATCTTCTGTGATAGGAAATCACTGTTGGCATTTCTAGGACCAAAGTGCTGTTACTGATGTTAATCTGATGGACAAGAAGGAGGGGTGGGGTGGGGGGCGTTCTTCTCCACCTGTTTTGTTTTCATTGGAGTTCTTGTGTAGATTATACTCGTATTTGAAATGAAACTCACAGACTTGTTAAAAGCACCCAAAGTCATAAATGAATTTAGGCACCTTTGAAACAAAATGATCCAGCTCAGAGGATACGGCACGATGAATATTGAGTTTCTGAACTTCATTCGATTTGCTGTGCAGCTTTATCGTAGTGACAGCGACAGTTCAACACTGCCACGAAAATCATCCTTTGTCCGAAACACTCTGGAAAGACGAACCCTCCGCTATAAGCAGGTGTGTATCACATAAACTAATAAGGGGTTTTGTGTTTTCCTTGGGAATATTTTTATGAACCATGACAAGTAGTATTTTAGGTAACACTTAAGCCAATATTAATTAGAAGGGTAGTATAGTTATTTTCCTGTAATTTGAAAACCATATATAATGCCAAATTTGCCAATTATTTCTTAATTTCTGGAGATAATATTATGATCTAAGATAATTTGTGGTCTTTCCATGTTTATATGTAATAAATTTCTAGAGACAACCATTTCTATACAGCAGAAATCCTTTTTTTTGGCAATGTCTCCACAAGGAGGCAAAAAAAATTGTGTGAAAATTCTATTTTAGTTCCATTTTCACTGAACTTTGTGAAGCCCCCTTGTGTGTGTGTACACACAGTTTTACACAAATAATGCACATGATGTATATTTGTTTGCCAACCACATTCTCCCTCTGAATGCCATTTTTATAAAGCACACAATGCTATTTTTTATAGCAATCAGTTAAAAAAAGAATTTGACCTAGCACAGTTATAAAAATACCTCACCGGGTGGGGGCATGGGTAGAAAACACAGGTATAACATGTATTATTTGTTTTAAAAACATCAGAGATGAGAAGTTTGGGGTCTTGCAACCTATAGGGATCTTCTCATAGGCCTATCCTGTGATCTTTGTTGGCTGGAACATTCCACTTCCTCCAGACCATACCACGTAGTCAGATTTGCCACTTTGCATTTGCAAGCTTGTTGTTCCCTGTCTTTTTAGGCAAAAATTCTTTAGAATGAAAAACAAAACAAAATCTTCAATTTCCATCCTGTAGTTGTACTTCAAGTAGCTGTTGACTATGTATTAGAAGAAAATTTATCATTCAGCTACAACCACGGTTCTCAGCAGAAACTGTATTGCCATTGTGGATCAGACAGTTCTTTCCTGGGCCTGTGCATTGAAAGTTTTTTCGCAGCATCCCTGGCCCCTGCCCACTAGATGCCAGTCACACTCCCCACACCGCTGCCCCCACGTTCTGACCATCTAAAATATCTTCTAGCATTTTTAACAACTTTTTTCTGAATTAGAGATTCACAGAAAGTTGCCAAAATACTGTAGAGGGGACCCTGATACCCTTTACCTAGTTCTCCACTCTCCCACCCGCCCCCCTCGGATTTCATCTTATATAGTACAGTTGCCAGAATTGAGAACAACCCACAGAGCCTATTCAGAGTGTATCAGTTTCACATGCACTCATTTAGGAGTGTGGGTACTTTGATACAATCTTATCACCTGTCGATTCATGTAACGACTAAGATACAGAGCTAGCCTAGCACTACAGCCCTCCTGCTCCCTCACAGTGAAACCGCCTGTGACGTTCCCTCAGGGGGGATTGGGGGGGGGGCGGAGGCTGCACTTCTATTGCTGCATGCCTTTTCCTTATGGTGGTAAGTATATCTGTGAGATACTTCTCTTCAGGCATTTTTGTCCAGTGTCCCTTAGAGAAGGAGAAATCATCCCTGATTGAGAACCACTGAGCCGCTATGTAAGATAGCAACACTTTCAAAGCCTTTGCATTCATGCAATTGCGGCATGTATAAGGGTAAGTCCCGAAGTATTGCTCCTGTAGTTCCACTTCATCACCACAGATGGATTCCCCCTGCCCCAGCCCAACACGTTTCAACCTGTCTCTGTGATCAGTGGATTGCTTGTAGACACGTTTTCTTGGCCACATACTGGTCTTCATCTCCTTAGGGTGCTGCATACAACAACGCAAACCCTATCAAAATAGTGCTCTGGGAGGGGAGCTTCCGGGCCAATGCCGGTCAAGGCAGCGAGAGCAGCTCAGAAGTTTGTGGCAGCTGGTTTGGGAGATTCAAAAGAGGTCATCTTGACAGATTTTCTTAAAGGACACAGAACAATGCCAGGCGCATATGATGAAGAAGTTTTAATCCAATGAAAACTGCGTTGGTGAGATAAAGGCTAGGAAAATTTCCTCAAGGATTTTTTCCCCATTGCAACAGTGCACCTGCTCATTTGTCAAGGGTAGCAAGGACTGCCCTACAAAAATCTCCTTGGGAAACCACACCCCATCTACCCTACAGCCCTCATCATGCTCCCCACCCCAACTGCTTTTTGTCCCCCAAATTCAAAGAACAGTGCAAAGGAACACAATTTGAGTCCCTCAAGATGCCCAAATTGCCATTTTGACATGGTGTCCATCAAAGAGCGCAGCAGTCTTCAGGGAAGGGCGCCAGAGATGAAAACACCCCCTTCCAACATGTATACCCCTAGATGAGCATACATACGTTGGGAAACAAGAGCTTCACATTTTGCTTTTGCGATGGTGTCTGTGCTTCTGTAGGAATACTTTTAAACTCCCCCTTATATTTGCATGTAAGTTGTGTGTATGTGTAGAAAATGGGATTATGTGGCTATGGAAGCATACACTTACTTAGAAAATACCTCAAGACTGTTTCTCATTTGGTAGGAACCACTGCCTTTAAACGCCACCCCCTCCGCCCCCCCCTTCTCTCTCTCTCTCTCTCTCTCTCTCTCTCTCTCTCTCTCTCACACACACACACACACACACACACACACACACACACATCTGTTCTCATCTTGGGGCTCGCTTGAATACAGAGTATTTGCTTCTCTGAGACTTATATCAGGAGGGAAGTTGTGGGCAGCTTACGTGTGCGTGTGTGTGTGTTTTCATACAGTTTGTAATATGCTTTTCCTCCCATCATTAAGCTCTTTCCATGTTAGTATGTGTGTGTACACACACGTATATGTTTAACATTTTACCGTGACTGCATTTTATTTGGTCTTGTAATTTCATCCATTTCCTGTAGTTATATATTTAGGTGGCTTTCTTTTTCTTTTTTATTTGCTCTGTCGAACCTCAATTTGACAACTTTCAAATGTCTAGAGTTGTGTTTTCAGATGCAAGTCTAAAAAGAAATGCTTGGACCAAAAAGTTCCCAATTATCAGGGTTTTCAAAAATATTAAACATATATTATTGTCAAATCGTACTTCAGAAAGTTTGTACCTCATTTTTAAAATTCTCCCAACCCCATATAAGAGGATCTGTTTCTGGACACTTTTGTAAACACATAGGAAAACAATTTATAGTTGTTAACTTTCATATGGAACTCGATTTTAAAATCGAGCTTGACAAAAAAAATCTGTATTTTTAAACATTGAGTCATGCTTAGAGAAATACCTCTAATCAGTATGTCTGTGGTATTCTTAGAGAATACCATAAATTGGTCTTCTCTTACTCGTTGGAGAACTTTCTAGAAGGCCAGAACTTAACAGCTGTGTTGCATTGCAGCAAGTGTGCTATGTGCCTGTTGCAGGCTATAGTGTGCTCACCACTGCTGTCTCCCGCAGCCCTGCAGCTCTTCCCTGGCTGAGCTCATGGCCCGCACCTCCCTGGATCTGGAGCTGGATCTCCAGGCATCAAGAACAAGGCAAAGGCAGCTGCACGAGGAAATCTGCACCCTTCGAGAACTGAGGCAGCGGTTAGAAGATGCCCAGCTCCGAGGCCAAACTGACCTACCCCATTGGGTACTTCGGGATGAGCGATTTTGGACCCTGCTGAAGGAAGCAGAGAGACAGGTAAGAGGGCTTGGTGTTCCAGGTGCCGAGTGGTTGCGGTCAAGATCCTAGCTCTCGGTGAGCATAGATTGTGAGGCGAAGGCCTCAGATAATAAAATCCAAGCAGCAACCTTGTTTTCTCCCTCCACGGACCAGGAGGGTAAGGAGAATGAGGTTAGTGTGTGAAAAGGCCCCACATACATCTTGGGCTTTGACACCTCTGTGAGAGAGATTAGAGGGAAGGAGCTCAAGGCCAGGCTCCCATGTTGCCATGCGGTGCCATGTTTTGTGAAGAAGTCCCCCGAGGGACTAGGGAGAGCTCCATCCATGACACACAGTGGTGTAGCTAAGGGATGGCAGATATGGCACCATTGGAGTGAGAGCATGGGCACCCGTGAGCATTTCCATCATCAGCTGTGAGAGAGGAATTCAACAAGTTACGACGAGTATTTTAGTATTTGAGAGCCCCTGTGGGTCAAAGCAGACAGTGTGATCGTACTCTGCTGAGTGTCAAAGGAGAAGACCCAAACTCAGTGCTATAGAGTTGTTTCTGACACATAACAAGATTATAGGACTGAGTAGACCTGCCCTGTCTGGTTTCCCAAGTGAGGAATCTTGACATCAACACACTGCCACATCTTTTTCCCCTGGAGCGATTGGTGGCTTCAAACCACCAACCTTTCTGTTACTGGAAAATTGCATTAACCATTGCACTGCCAGGGCTGCTGGAAAGAGAAACACTGACCAAATAAAAGCACCACCACTTGTGGCTACATTGTGGACCTCTTTCCAAGGCAAGGAAAGTTGTCCACTTGATAAAGTGCCATAATGTTTGAACCAAAAGCTCCATGGTGATGCTCTCAGGCACAATCACGCACTGTCGTTGAGGCATGCCCGCCTGTGCAACCTTACAGGACAGAAGAGAACTGCCCCTGTGGGTCTCCAAAGCTGCACGTCCTTACAGGAGCAGGACGCTCCATCTGTCTCCTGCCGAGCAGCTGGTGGATTTGAACCATAGACCTTGCGGTTAGCAGCTAACCCACTACAGCATCAGAACTCCTTGAGATCATGATAGTAAAGTTAGTGATAAGATAGGTATCAGATGTTTGAAAAGGGGCGTAATTTCAGTGCTTGCCATCGACACTATGTTCTGTCTGTCCACCTTTGGGGTTCCAGTACAGTTAAATCCTTCCTCGTCTCCGAAGATGGGAAGTGATTTCATTCGCCCACCCTACAAAGAGCAGTGGGATCCCCGTTAATCAAATATTCCTGTTCCAGACAAGACAGACCAAACTGGAGCACCATCAGGAGCAGGCAGCCGAGAAGATGCTGAAGAAAGCCTCCAAAGAGATCTACCAGCTGCGAGGGCAGAACCACAAACAGCCCATCCAAGTGCAGACTTTTAGGTACAGACACAAGGGAACGGGGCTGGGTGTCACTTGCATCTTTGTTGTTATCAGAAAAAAAATAGCGTAAGCATTGAGAGGAAAAAACCAAACAGGATGAGTCGTAATATGAAAAGTAATCAACTGTGGCATTTTCTTCTGATTGTTTTCCCCTCCGCAGTTTTCTATCTTTTTTTCCAAGCAGATCTAATTGCCTTAACTACTTTATAATACACTGCTGCTTCTTTCCAAATGTCTGCAACTGGAAATAACACCATCACTTACAAACATACATGTATGTGTCACATGTGCTTTTTAGTTAACGAAAAAGTTTCAGTTTTTTTACTACAAATGTATGCTATCCGTGTAAAAAAGTGTGTGTTTCCCGCGCATACAGTCTAATGGCTTGCCACCAACTGAACGTGCCAGATATAACATTCCCAGCACTCCTACATATAGGTATAGAGTTACGTATGTACTCCTGTGGGCCTTCACCCCATCCCGCCGCCCCCCCCCCCCCCCGCAGATTGAGGTGAAATTCACATAACATGACATCAACCATGGTAAACTGAGCAGTTCAGCGGCATTTAGGAGATTCAGTATTGGGCACCCATCACCGTGAATTAGCTTCAAAATATTTTCATCCCCGCAAAGGGAAAGCCCATGCCCATTAGCAATGGCCTCTATTTCTTCGAAACCCCAGCCCCTGGCAACTCCTGGTCTATTTCTATCTCTAGGGCTTCCACAGAAATGGAAGCAGGCCCTGTGTGGTCTTCCGTGACTGCTTCTTCCACTCCGCACAAGGTTGGCAAGGTCCCACCACATTGTAGCAGGGATCGGTCCTTCAGACCCACCTAAAATCCTATGAACTGCGCCCACTCGCTTCCTTCCATTATGATTTAGGACTCTCTATTCCTTTATTCATTCATTTATTAGTGAAGCCGCTGTTGCCCGAGTAACTCCAACCTAACAGGCACTGTGCTCGGCACCGGCGATAAAGCAAGGGAGTGGGGGAACTTAAAGTCAAATGCTGAGAATCGGTCTCCACACCATATGTTAAAATTATGGGGGTTCAAGTTCCGTTCATTCTCTATATACGAAGTTTTGTGATGGATATGAGATCCTCAATGCCAGCCTCAATGAATTTTGGTCATTTTCTAACCTGTCTTTTTTTCCCTCCCCTCCCCCCACCCCCCACCCCCATACACACACTCTAGGGAGAAGATGGCCTTTTTCACAAGACCGAGGATTAACATACTTCCTCTGCCAGCCGACGACGTTTGATGTAGTGCCTTGTACACAGGAAATATTTATCTGCCTGTTTTATTTCCATGAAGTTCTTATACTAGCTAAATTTATCTTTAAAGTGTTCGTGCAAAGCTATTAATATACACATTTTGTAAAAAACAAAAAAAACAAAACAAAAAACACACACACACTGATATCTATACATATATATTTTATAATAGTGACGGCAACAGGGCTTGGTTTTTCCTTGTTGTGAAATTGACATCTCTGAAGACACGTTATTTTATAAAAGATCAATGATCATGTTAAGAGTGTACAGTTTTTACGCTGTTTTATTTGACTTAAAGGCTGGAAGACAGAAACGAAGTGAGTGCAGGCAAATTCACTGTATTGTAATTTATTTATAGTACTTTTTTTTCCTTGAAGGAAAATCCTGACTTTAAGATATATTTTAAGACTGAAAATTTGTTCTTCGGTATGTGTCATGCAGTAGAATGGAGCTTGGGGGCTGGTTTGGTTTCTGACACCTGAAATCCCAGCGCAATGTGCTCAGTGTGTCCTTGGGGTCATTTCGCCCATGTGTAGTCATCATGTATATTGTATGCTTTCACGCTCTGTGTGTTATGTTCCAATACCAGCAGCTGTGTCGTAATCGCAATGCAAATGCTGTGTATGCATTGCAGAGCTCAGCCTTGTATTTGTGCTGGGCACTACTAACAGCTTTTTGTTTCTGTGTCGCCTTGTGCCTCTTTCTGAGCTTACCATGAGTCTAGAGCAGATGCCAGAGTCTCAGCCCACCCAGGCTTGTCTCCTGCCTCTCCATGTGGGCTGTCTAATCAGCGCATTCGCTCCTCAGACAATGCCCTGCCTTCCTTTTGAGTCTGCCACCTCATTGCAACAAATGTGCCAGGTGGCAGAGGAACCCCTATGTCACCATGAAGGAAAGTGAAAAGAACTGGGAACGTGCATTTTCAGTGAAATCACTGCTGAATATAGCAGTTCAAACACAGACGTTATAACCTTTGAAGATGCTTGATGTATGAGTGACTCGAGTTACGCCATGAGACATTTATTACCGGAGAGAGTTGAGTTTAAATCTGAATGTCTCCTTACCCCCATACTGGAATCCACCCAATATTTCTCAAGCACTCTTAAAATTAGCTCATGGGGGAAAATAGTGTAGTAAAAAATACACCTTTACATAAATACCAAGTTATAGAACTCTTGGCTGATTTTTACTATATCTGAATTGGACTCTCCTTTAGGAGGCTTGATGGGAAAATGAGGCGGAGCACGTAAAATGTAAAAGAAAACTACTCTCTCATCCTATATCTTGCTTTCCCTCCCTTTGGAAATGTCATTTTCAATCAGGGTCTCTCTCGTCAAGCTACTATGTAACCTCCCCCCTTGTGTAACCAGCCTTCCTTTTTACATTTATTACAAATGATTTTTATAAAAGCATTTCATTGACACACGACCTGTCACGGACAATGGACTTTGTCAGTGGTGGTAAGACTGAAAACTTTATATTTTACATGGTTGTCATCTCTTGCTATATATTCCTGATTTTAGTCTTGCCTTTTTTTGTTGTTGTTGTTATACCTACCCACAACAGAGATGGAGACAAACTCACAAAGCAAGCATCAGTTCTTAGCCAAATTGCCCGTCAAGAGATAACATTGCTGAACAGTGAAGACAATGAGAAGAGTTCTCGATCCTTTTAAACAGACTTTCAGAATGTAAGGAGCCCTGGTGACATGTGGATTATAAATTGGGCTGCTAACCGAAAGGTCAGCAGTTTGGAACCACAAGCTGCTCTGCAGGAGGAAGATGAGGCTTTCTACTCCCATAAAGCATTACTGTCTCAGAAACCCACAGGGGTTCTACTCTGTCCTGTAGGGTGGCTCTGAGTCAGATTTTGTTTTTGAGAAGATTGTGCAGAGGACTAGTCAGTTCTGCCTCAAGCACATGGCTCACCGGATGAGCTCTGTTTGACTTGCCTATGGTCTTCCTCATAGTGGCTGCCGCATGTAGCTCTTTCCACAGAGGTTGAGGCAACTTTACTGTCACCCTATAGTAAGCAGCAGTAGGGGGAAAACTTAGCGTGCCAAGTATTTTAAAATAAATTTCACTGCCCTAGTTTATGCAGATTTCTGTTTGGAGTGCTTCCCCTCACCCACCCAAGATGTCTTTTTTTCTCCCCATTAAAAAACAATCTCACCTTCACCATATCACAGGTGGGAAAATGTAGCCCCAGCGTTTCAGTGTCTTTCCGTTGAGCTTGTGCGTTTGCCACCTTTCTGTTTTCCTGAGCACTGTATGTGTTGGCTTTCACAGCTAAACCGGGCCATCGTGAGGAAAGAGAAAACGGAGGGAAGGGTGTTCGCTGTCTTTGCTGAAAAGGCAGGCAATGTGCGAGGCTGGGCCAAGCAGTCAAGGGGGCGTGAACCACCCTAATTCGCTTCTCCTGTGTGGCTTGATTTTGCAACATCTGATTAGGAATGTCCCACATGTCCGAAAAAACTAACTTCTGGTATGTTAAGGTTATTTTAATCTAATGTTTAAATTTACATATAGGCCATGCTTTCTAATGAGAAAACCCCTGCCATGTTTAAGCAGGAAATGATCAGAATTCTGCCACTAAGGTTCTTCTTTACAAGTAGTGCTTATGCTCCTTGCGGCTCAATGATCTGCCGTCACAGGAGGCAGGAAGGGATGGGAGAGGCAGGAAGGGATGGAAACCACACACACTGAGGATGTGGGAGAGTGCTGTTACATTGGTGGGGACTGCAATCAATGTCGTGAATCAAAATGTGTATGAATTGTTGATGATAAACCAATTTGCTCTGGAAAATGTCTCTCAAATCAGAATTTTAAAAAATTCTTTTTAAAGTACTATACGTTGTAAAAGGAAAGTTGCTTTTTACTTTATCTGATCAGTGATTTGTCCAGATTTCATAATAACCCCTAAAATCAAGAATTCTGTTGTGGGAAAATTTTATAATCAGTATTCATCTCTGTTTTTGTCACTGTTCTTTAATTACGTCATTTGTATTGTTTGAAAGTATTTCTTCTATAAAATTAAACTAACCTGCCTTAAAAGCAAAGTGGGTATATGTTTTAATTTTTTTCTCAAGGTTTTGAAATTTTTAAATAGATTTTTAATGTGAAAGTGGAATAAAACAATGAACTCATGGACTTCCCACCCAGTTCAACCTAGATGAGACAAGGCCAATCGTGTTTCGTCTATGATACCATCTACTTCTTCCTCACCAATCCCATATATCATAGCATTGACTCTGCCAAGATTTCAGTATGTACTGCTGACAGGAAGGGACTAATAAACATTCACAATACTCTTAATTCCTTAATATTAAATATTCAGAGTTTAGCTTTCCAGTTGTGACATTTTTTAAGAGTTTTGAGATGTACTTCACAGGTCATATACTTCAACGCAGTGGTGGTTAGATTTAGAGAATTGGGCAAATATTACATTCCATTTTAGACTTTTATTACCTCAAATTACGATACTGATGACACAGCCTCCCCTGAGCTCCCGGTACCAATCTACTTTCTATGAATTTGCCTATTCTAGATATTTCATATAGAGTCATACCAAATGGGTGCATAAGCAAATGTGGTGAAGAAAGCTGATGATGCCTGGCTATGAAAAGCTTTCGTGTCTGGGGTCTTAAAGACTTGCAGGTAAACAAGCGGTCATCCAGCTCAGAAGCAACAAAGCCCACATGGAAGAAGCACACCAGCCTGTGTTATCACAAGGTGTCAAAGGGATCAGGTATCAGGCATCAAAGAACAAAAAACCTTATCATTGTGAATGAGGGGGCGTGCAGAGTGGGGACCCAAAGCCCATCTGTAGGCAACTGGACATCCCTTTACTGAATGGTCGTGGGGAGGAGACGAGTCAGTCACGGTACAGTATTGCAATGATGAAACATACAAGTTTCCTCTAGTTCCTAAATGCTTCCTCCCCACCCCACTATCATGATCCCAATTCTACCTTACAAATCTGGGTAGACTAGAGGATGTACACTGGTACAGACAGGAACTGGAAACACAGGGAATCCAGGTCAGATGATCCCCTCAGGAGCAGTGGTGAGAGTGGCGATACCTGGAGGGTGGGGTAGAAAGGGGGAACCGATTACAGGGATCTACATGTAACCTCCTCCCTGAGGGACAGACAATAGAGAAGTGGGTGAAGGGAGATGTCAGTGTAAGATATGACAAAATAATTTATAAATTATCAAGGGTTCAGGAGGGAGTGGGGAGCGGGGAGGGAGGGGGGGAAATGAGGACCTGATGCCAGGGGCTTATGTGGAGAGCTAATGTCTTGAGAATGATGAGGGTAACAAATGTACAAATGTGCTTTATACAATTTATGTATGTATGGATTGTGATAGGAGTTGTATGAGTCCCCAATAAAACGATTTTAAATAAATAGAGTCATGCTATGTGGCCTGTTGTATCTGGCTTCTTTCCTTTAGCACAGTGCTCTCAAGATTTCTCCATATTGTAGCATGTACAGTCAGTTCTTGTTTATGGCTGATTAATATCCCAATATTCCAGCAGCAGAACATGGTGAGATAGAGTGCCAGGACAAGATGGACAGATACTGTGGCTGCAATGATGGACTCAAACATGACATTGATTGTGTGGCTGGTGCAGGATTGAGCACTGTGTATAGGGGGGCTGTAAGTCAGAACGGACTCATTCGGACCTATTGTGATATAAGGCCATGGAGAGTCATAGCTAATCTCTGGCTTCCCTATGGCCATGAGGCAGAGGTCAGACAAGCCTGTAGGATCCATCCTTTGCTTATTCTAACACCACGCCACACTACATCTGTGTGAGTTTCAACAATTCATTGCAATGGCCACACACAACTTATAGACTGCTCACAATTGTGAGGGAAGGTAATAGGTTACCAACCACAAGTCAGGATCAACAAAGAGTAAGGGTACAGTCCTTGGTCTTCTTAGCCAGCAACCAAGTCTATCAGCCAAGGTCCTATTGCCTCCATGGGCCAGGAAGGTGGCCTGCCACTCGGTCTCACAGTTCTATAGTCTTGGGCAAGGTGAGAAGGGACTCTATTGTCTCAGTGCTGCTTCTCTGAGTTTCCATGCTGACGTCTGATGCATTTGGTCTTGATGGACTCAACCACTTGGACAACGACATTTTTTTAAACTCATTTTATTTGGGGATTCTTACAAATCTTATGACAAACCATCATTCAATTGTATTAAGCACACTTGTACAGATGTTGCCATTAACATTTCCAAAATGTTCTCTTTCTACTTGAACCCTTGGTATCAGCTCCTCTTTTTCCCCTCCCTCCCTCCCACCCTCGTGAATCCTTGATCAATTATTTATTGTTGTTATTTTGTGTCTTACACTGTCCATTTTCTCCCTTCACCTACATTTCTGTTTTCATCCCCCTGGGGTGTGAGCTATCCAACTTTGTGGTGGGTTCCCCCTTGACCCCCCCTTCCCACCCACCCCCACCTCCACTATTCCCCTACCCTCATGATATCACTACTACAACTACTGTGCCTGAGGGTTTCATCTGTCCTCAATTTCATGTGTTGAGAACTCTTATCTACCCGTGTGTGTACTCCTGTCTAGCCAGATTTATCAGGTAGAACTGGGTCATGGAAGGGGCATGGGGAACGGGGGATGAGGAAGCATTCAGGAACTAGAGCAGTGGTTCTCAACCTTCCTAATGCCGTGACCCTTTAATACAGTCCCTCATGTTATGGTGACCCCCAATTATAAAGTTATTTTCATTGATACTTCATCACTGTAATTTTGCTACTGTTAGGAATCGGGCGACCCCTGTGAAAGGGTCGTTGCACCCCCAAAGGGGTCCCGACCCATAGGTTGAGAACCTCTGAACTGCACCCTGGTTGAATTGTCCCTTCTTTGTAACCCTTCTGAGGGGAGGGATGCCCAATTGTCTACAGATGGGCTTTGGTTCCTCAATCACATCGATAGAATTGTTTTTGATCTTTTGATACTTGACACCTGCACCCTAGACAGAGATCATGAAGTGCTCATCCAAGGTGCTTAGGTTTCTCTCTCTTCTCTGCTCTTTCAAAGACGGTTAATCCTTACAGCCTGGAGGGCAGTAATGAAAACGAACCCATCCCTTTTTATTAGTGCTACACATACCCTGTTTGCATAGTTTCATCCAATCATTTGGTGAGAGTTACAGAGACTTGGATAGAAGAGCCACATTAAGAAATTTCACACCACCACCCTAACAACAATATTCTATTGCATAAGTATGCATTTTATTAATCCGATCCCATGAGTTGACATACACATGGCTTGCTTCCACTTTTGGACTATCGTAATTAATGCCACTAGGAGCATTTGTGTATTTTTTAAATGCAGAAGCTGTTAATTTCTCTTGGATGTACGTACATCTAGGAGTGACATTGCTGAGTCATATGATACACTTGGGGACACTGCCAGATTGTTCCAAGGCACTTGTACCATTTTCCATACCCACTAGAAGTGTATGAAGGTCCCTAGCGCTCCACATCCTTAGCAACTCTTGATATTATCGGTCTTTTTTTATTGTAGCCATCCTATCAGGTGGATAGTGTGATTTGCAGTGTGCAACCAATGGCTAACCTAAAGTATGGCGGTTTGAACCTATTCAGTAGCTTGGAAGGCCTGGTGAACTGCTTTCCTAAAGATTGTAACACAAACCCCTCACTGGAGCCATTCTATTGTGTAACATGTGGTCTCCGGGGACAGGTATCCATAGACAACGATGGGTTTTTATTCAGTGAATGCGAAGTGGTACCTCTTTGCTCTTATGTCTGCAGTTTTCAATCTATAGAATGTATAAGTTTCCCCCTCCATTCCACATCTACATCCTTGTATTTGTTGGAGGAAGAAATGAGTTTGTATGTCACAATCTGACCTTTTCTAATTGTACTATCCCCCTGGCATAGTTAAACACGTTTCTCTGAGCTTTAGTCCTATACATTAGTAGCTGGGTCTAGAAGCTTCATTAAATTACAGTTCTATTAGGGGTAGGGGGTAACAGGTGACATAACTATTTCATTCTGTCACCCTTCTGGAGGCTTATAATGTATCTGTGATGTTAGCAATGGTTGAAAATCATTGTTTTGTGCTGTTCTGTTGATTCCCACTCAGTGTCCCAGGGGGTCGGTCTCTAATGGTCCCATAGGATTTCCTAGGCAGAGATTTTTTTTTGTTTGAAATCATTTTATTGGGGGCTCGTACAACTCTTATCACAATCCATACATCCATCCATTGTGTCAAGCACATTTGTACATTTGTTGCTATCACCATTCTCAAAACATTTTCTTTCTACTGGAGCTCTTGGTAGCAGCTCCTTCTTTTTATCCCTCCCTCCCTGTCCCCCTCCCTCACGAGCCCTTGATAATTTATAAATTATTATTATTTACTATATAGTTTATAGCGAGACTATATAGATAATATATAGAGATCATCACTACAGTAGATCCCCAGGTGGAGCCACTGGTGAGCTTGAACCCCCAACCTTGCAGTGAGCTGCTGAGTTCTTAATCATTGAACCACCAGGGCTCCTTAAAACCATTCATAGATCTATACATTAGGTATTGTCAAATGATGATACTCTAATTCTATCATGCCTTATCATTTAAGAAATTGACGGAATTCCCATCGAAATGCCTCAGAAAGCTGAAGAAGCACTGGAAACACTCACTCATCTATGCTAGGAAATTTGGAAGACAGCTACCTGGTCCAGTGACTGGAAGAGACCCATATCTGTGCCAAATCCAAAGAAAGGTGACTCAACAGACTGTTCAAACCCTAGAACGATATCATTGATATCACTAGCAAGTAAAATTTTGCTTAAGATCATCCAACAACATTTGCATCAGCACACTGACAGGGCACTCACTGCCAGAAGTTCAGGCTGGACTCAGAAAAGGACATGGAACCAGTGATAGAATCTTCAAAGAAATACCCTATATCCAAACAAGGTTACATTCTCATGTACAGGTGGTAGGACTTCAGCATATCTTTTTAGGGGGACCTGGTATAATCCAAAGCCAGTAGAGTCCAGGAGGACCCTGGCTATAGCACTACTAACACTTGTCTTCTCCCCATGGAGTCAGGATAGTGTTCTCCTTCTGTTATTGATGTGTAACTAGAACTAGAGTTTGCCAACCAAGAGAGCTCACCCAAGCCTTGGCGCACAGAGTTTTTATTGGGGCTTGATTCCATCCTGCCCGCGTGGTTGACCTTTCATCTCCAGTCCCTCTGGAGATAGAAATGATACCCAATGGCCAAAGGCCCCACCATAAATCACATGGTTGGCCTGACCTGGTGAAGAAGGACCCAGGCAAACAAAGACATTCCTATCGGGCATCACATTCCAAGAGCCTGGAGATCACTTGGCAGTGGCTCAGGGCAGAGGCCAGGCCGCTCTTTGGGCAAGGTTAATTCTTTCCTGCACAGCTATTTATCTTTCCCCTGATTTTATTGAAAAAGCTAGGATTCTCCATGAAATGTGATGTCGATGTTGGGGCGGGGTGGCGATGAATCTCAAGCTCTCTCTTTCTCGCTCTCTCTCTCTCTCTCTCTCTCTGTCTCTCTCCCTTTCTCTCTCTCTCTCTCTCTCTCTCTCTCTCTCTCTCTCTCTCTCTCTCTGTCTCTCTCCCTTTCTCTCTCTCTCTCTCTCTCTGTCTCTCTCTCTCTCTCTCTCTGTCTCTCTCTCTCTCTCTCTCTCTCTCTCTCTCTCTCTCTCTCTCTCTCTCACACACACACACACACACACACAGACACACAGACATCACACCATTATATGAACATGAATGGGTATGGTTTCGGGTTCCTTTTCTGCATCTGTGGGCATGATCATGCAATTTTCTCTTAGCTCTAAAAATATGATTGATCACATTAAGGGATTTTCTCTTGCTTTCATGAAATAAACTCCATTTGGTCAGAATACGAGGGAGCTTCTAAATGTTCATGGATACGGAGGTGGAAGCATTTGAACTGATTGTAATAATGTATATACAATTCTTTAAAAACGTGATTTAACTGTGGGAGTGTATGATACATGGATATTATATTAAAAACTACTAAAAATAAAACATAAAAGCTCATGGAAAAAATGCAGTGAAAAGGTAATGGAAGTTTTCCGTGAACCTGTTGAAGTCTCTTTATACATATCTTTTACTTTGATTTGAATTCAGTTTGCTGGTGTGTTATTTATATATTTTGCACCAAAAACACAATGTACTTGACCTTAGGGAAATCTTTGCTAGGTCAGGGATCAATGTTACTTTCCATGCAACACATTTGCCATCTTTTTCTTGGCTTGAGGGAATAAGTTGGGGAGACTTCAATTATAAAACTATCTGGACCTGCTCTGTACTTCGTTTCATAGGTTTATTGAAACGTATTTTCTCTATTCCCTCCGAGGAAATTGGTGACTTTAGGCATCTTTTGAGGAGTCCTGCTGGCTCGATAGGTTAGGCATTAGGCTGCTAACAGCAAGCGTGGCAGTTCAAACCCACCAGGCACCCCGAGGGAGAAAGATAAGGCTCCCCGAAGCTGGGCAGTAACATAACCCCTTGATAGGGCCGGAGGAGTTGGAGTCTTGTGGTTGGTGGTCATCTTGTTGCTTTCGGATTGATGATGTCCAAAAGCAGAAAGTGCACATTTGGAGGCATGGATTTGGTGACATTTAGAAGCAAGCGTCCTTGCTGACACTCGTGGCTTGAGGCACATGGCGTTATGGAATTCCTGCTTTTCAGTTCACCCACCACCAGCCACTCTCACCAGATAGCTTTTTCCTGCCCAGAAATTATCAGCAGGATCCTAACTAGAAGAGATGCCCACATTAAGCATTATACTCTTTGAAAAAATTACCAATCTAGTATCGATATATGAGCAAAAAACAGTCACTCGATTGTTGATTCATAGCGACCCTATATGACAGGGGGAAATGGCCCCCTGTGAGTTTCTGAGACTGTAACTCTTTATAGGAGTAGAAAGCCCTATCTTTCTCCAGAGGAGTAGTTGGTGGCTTCAAACTGCTGACCTTGTAGTTAGCAGCCCAATGCATAATCCCTGTACCATCTGGGCCCCTCCACAGGCCGTCTAAGTGGTAAATACTATTATTATTTCTAAAACCACAAAATAATACAAGCAAAACCCCCAAACTCAAACCCGTTACCATTGAGTGGATTCCAACACATAACTACCCTGTAGGACAGAGTCGCACTGCCTCATAGGTTTCCAAGGCTATAGTCTTTCGGGAAACAGACGTTCTTAACGATGGCATTGCCAAGGCTCCTGCCCCGTCTACGAAGAGAACATTGAGACTTCCAGAAGCGTGGTAAACGAGCATAGTTGGAAATGGTCATGCCATCCTTTGCAATGATGTGTGATGAAAGGCAGGGGCTTGGTTGAGATCACGTGGGGAAAACTTTAGTTCTGCTGTAATGGGCCTTGTATCCCTAGAGCGTCGCATGCTAGGCTTTCCCAGACCAGTATGCCCTCTCTCCTCACAGAAGTTCGGGGTGAGTTTGGGCCAATTACTTGGGTTTACATCAACAAGTGCTGTGCAGCAGATTCCAGGGAGTTCTGATTGGGCAGGGGGCTGGAGGGCATACCAGGGAGAAGCCTGGGCCTTGTGTGTTGGACCTGGCCAGTGGAAGGGTGAGCCATCAAGGGAGCACGATACAACATCAGGACTGATCCTACACAGGGCACTCCCACGGGCCACTACATGATTCCTTTGAGGGTCTGAAAAACGGGTTTTGAGGTTAGGTGTCAATTCAGACTCTATATGCAAAGGATTACACCAATGCCTGGTCCTGCACCATCCTTACAATTGTTCCTTTTGTCTGAGACCATTGTGGTCAGTCCATCTGGTCAAGGGTCTAACTTATTTCCACTGACCCATAATTGGGAGTCCAGCGTTATACCTGCCCTGTGCTCTCAGCATGCTGCTTTGAGATGTGAATGTCACATGACAGGTGAATCGGCTTGGTGACTGACTGGTCCATTGGTGGCATTGAAATGAAAGTGGTCTATTCTTGACATGCATTTGCATGTGTGCAATTCAAAGTCTATGAAAGTTCACCTTTGCACCAAATAATAGTTAACTAGAAGAGATGCCCCCAGTTAGCGTTATACTCTTGGAAAGAATTATCAAGATGGGAGCGAATAGAGACCAGTCACTCGAAAGGCTAAATGAGAAGCTCAGGAGCAAGTCAATTTGTGTTAAAGGTGAGGAAATCGTTTAGAAAAAGTTGCACAACTTGAAGCATGTCACCCATGTCACCGAATTGTGCATTTAGAAATTGTTGATGGGGTGTATATATTGTTGTGCATATTTTCACCGAAAAGAAAAGGCCCATGAAAGTTATGGGAGAGACCAGCCCCTGGAAAGGTACAACATGCTTGGTAACATTGTGGGCATCGTCATGTTTAGGTGCCATCGAGTCAGTTCCTACCCCCATAGCGACCCTATGTACATCCAAAGTAAACACTGCCCGGCCCTGCACCCTCCTCACCATTTTTCCTGTGCCTGAGATCCTTGCTGCAGCCTTGGTGTCCATCCGGCTCATCGGAGGCCTTCCTCTTTTTCGATGCCCCTCCACTCTAGCAAACATGATGTCCTTCTCCAGGGACTGGTCTCTCCGGACAATATGTCCAAAGTACCAGTATGTAAGGCAAATTCTTGCCATCCTGGCTTCTCAGGAGCACTCTGGCCTTCCTTCTTCCAAGACAGATCAGTTTGTCCTTTTAGCAGTCCATGGTACGTTCGAGATTCTTCTCCAGCACCCCTGTTCAAACGCACTGATTCTTCTATGGTCTTCCTTATTCAATGCCCAACTTTCCCATGCATATGATGCAGTGGAGAATACCATGGCTTGGCTCAGACACTCCTTAGACTTCAAAGAAACATCCTTGCTCTTCAGTCCTCTAAAAAGGGCTTGCGCAGTAGACTTACCTTATGCAATACGTCTTGTGATCTCTTGACTGTTACTTCCATGTACATTGATTGTCAATGCAAGCATTAAAAAATATCCTCGACCACTTCACTCTTTTCTCCATTTATCATGATGTTACCTATTGGTCCAGTTGTGAGGATTTTGGTCCACATTACATTGAGTTGTAATCCATACTGACCACTGCAATCCTTGATCTTCATCAGCAAGTGCTTCAGGTTGTCCTTACTTTCACCCGCAAGATTGTGTCATCTGCATTTCGCAGGTTGTTAATAAACCTTCTCCTACCCTGATGTCGCACTCTTTGTCTTACAATCCAGCACCTTTAGAGATTGAAGCAGTATGGTGAGAGAATAAAACCCTGATGTACACCTTTCCTGATTTAAAAAAAATCATTTTATCGGGGGCTCTTACAGCTCTTATCACAATCCATGCATCTATCCATTGTGTCAAGCACATTTATACATATGTTGCCGTCATCATTTTCAAAACATTTTCTTTCTACTTGAGCCCTTGGTATCAGCTCATTTGTCCCTCTCCCCTCCCCTCCCTTCCCCTCCCTCCCTCCTGAACCCTTGAAACTTTATAAATTATTATTATTTTTTCATGTCTTAAACCAACCTCTGTCTCCCTTCACCCACTTTTCTGTTGTCTGGCCCCCTGTGAGGGGGGTTATATGTAGATCCTTGTGATCCGTTTCCCCTTTCTCCTCCCACCTTCCCCTCACCCTCCTGGTCTTGCTACTCTCATTATTGGTCCTGAGGGCTTTATCTGTTCTGGATTCCTTGTGTTTCCAACTCTTATCTGTACCCATGTACATGCTCTGGTCTAGCCGGATTTGTAAGGTACAATTGAGGTTATGAAATAGAGGAAAGTGGTATGTTTTGTCAGTGCTATACTGCACCCTGACTGTATCATCTCTTCCTTGTGACCCTGCTGTAAGGACATGTCCAATTGTCAACAGATGGGCTTTGGCTCTCAACTCGGCACTCCCCCCATGGACATTGATAGGATTTTTTTTGTTCTGGGTGTTTGATACCTGATACCGATCCCATCAACACCTCAGGATCACACAGGCTGGTGTACTTCTTCCATGTGGGCTTTGTTGCTTCTACCTTTCCTGATTTTAAACCATGAAGCACAACTGCCTCTTGATCCATGTACAACTTTTAAATGAGTACAATGAACTATTCCAGAATTCTCGTTCTTCTTAAGATTATCCACAGTTTATTATGATTCACACAGTCTAATGCCTTTGCATAGTCAATAAAACACAAATTAACATATTTCTGGTATTTTGAGTCAAGATCCATCTGACACCAGCAATAATATCCCTTGTTCCATGGTCTGCTCTGAATCCAGCCTGAACTTCTTGCAGTTCCCTGCTGTTGGGTGATCTTAAGCAAAACTTGACTTGTGTGCGATATCAATGGCATTGTGCTGTCGACCGAGCATTCTGTTGCATTGCCTTTCTTTGGAATGGGCACAAATATGGGTCTCTTCCAGTCACTTGGCTAGATAGCTGTCTTCCAAATGTCCTGGCCTGGACAAGGGAATGCTTCCAATGCTTCTTCCGCTTTCTGAAGCATTTCCATGGATATTCTCTCCGTTCCTGGAGTCTTGCTTTTGGCTCATGCATTCAGTGCAGTTTGCACTTCTTCCTTCAGCACTGTTGGTTTTGCTCCTATGCTCCCTCCTGAGATGGTGGACTAGTGACGAGTTATTTGTCGGTCAGTGACTCTGTATTCTCTTGAGGCTTCCTGCATCATTCAATATTTTGCCTCTAGAATCTTTCAAAATTGCAGTGCGAGGCTTGGAATTTTTCTTGCGTTCTTTCAGTTTCAGATATGCTGCACCTGTTCTTCCCCTTTGATTTTCTCAGTCTAGGTCAGTGGTTCTCAGCCGTCTTAATGCTGCGACCCTTTCATACGGTTCCCCGTGTTGTGATGCCACCCCCAACCATAAAATTATTTTCGTTGCTACTTCATCATTGTCATTTTGCTACTGTTATGAAGCGGGTGAGCCCTGTGAAAGGGTCGTTCGAGCCCCCCAAAGGGGTCGTGACCCACAGGTTGAGAACCATTGGTTTTGGTCCTTGTACATTTCATTATAATATTTGGTTTTGTCTTCTTGCATTTGCCCTTTGAAATGTTTGATTCAGCTCTTTGACTTCATCCTTTCTTCCCTTTGCTTTCGCTCCTCTACAATTAATAGCAAATGTCAAAGTCTCTTCTGAGATTGACTTCGATCTTTTCTTTCTTTCCTATCTTTTTAATGGCCTTTTGCTTTCTTCATGAATGACGGTCTTGCTGCTTCTCACAGCTCATCAGGTCGTCTGTCTTTAGGCCTCAATGCCTCAAGTCTGTTCTTGGGATGTTCTGGAAATTCAGGTGGGGGTACACAAAGGTCGTATTTTGGCTCCTGTGGACTTGTTTTTACTTTCTTCAGCATTATCTTGAATTTACATATGAGAAATTGATGGCCTGTTCCCCAGATGGTCCGCCCATGACCTGATTTTCGCTGCTGATATTGGGCTTCTCCATCGGGTCTTCCCACAGATGTAGTCAATTTGATTTCTGTGTATTCCATCAGGGCAAGTCCATGTGTCTAGTTGCCTTTTGGGTTGTTGATAAAAGGGAGGTATTTGCTATGAACAAGTCATTGGTTTTGAAAAATTCTATCATGCCATCTCCAGCTTTGTTTTCCAACTCCATATTTTCCACCTACTGTTCCTTCTTCGTCGTTTCTAATATTTGCATTCCATTCACCGACTATCAATGCATCTTGATTGCATATTTGATCAATTTCCAACTGGAGTAGTTGGTAGAATTGTTCAATTTCTTCATCACTAGCTTTTGTGGTTGGTGCATAAGTTTGAATAATAGTTTCATTGGTTAGATTTCCTTGAAGGCAGATAGATATAATCCGATTACAGATAGCAATGTGCTTCATGCTAGATTTAGCAATATCCTTTCTGACAATGAAAACTGAGCTGGTCTTTTCGATTGTGTTATTCCCGGCATAGTAAATAATTTGGTTTTCTGGTTCAAAATGACCAATATCAGTCCATTTCAGCTCTCAAATAACTAGGATATCAATCGTCATGTTTTCTCTTTCATTTTTTTGACCATTTCCAGTTTTCTTGAATTCATACTTCACACATTCCAAGTTCCAATCATTAGCAGGTTTTAGCAGCTGTTTCTCTTGACCTTGAGTCATGTCCCATCGCATCAGCAAATGTAGGTCCTGAAGGCTCCACTCCCATAGCCTCTCTCAGACTCACATCACCATGGTCCACTTTCCTCTAAGAAACCACCTTCTTTTCAGGTACATTCTGAGTGCCCTTGGACCTGAGGGGCCCCTCTGTTGGCAATATCTCCAACCATGTTCGGCTTTCTCTGTTTAGGCTTTCAGTATTTGACAATGCTTTGAAGTTGTACATAAGTCTGTCAGTGACTTCTTCCTCCAAAGTGGGGAGCCAAGTCTTTCTTTGTTGTCTCTTCTTAGTCTGGAAGCTCCACTGAAACCTGGCCACTTTGGGTGAGCCTGCTGACATTTGAAATACTCATGACATACCTTCCAGGGTCATAGCAACACGCTATGACAAACTGACAGACACAGGTGCTAAAGTAGAGAGACAGTGAAAGTGAGGACGCCTCGAGCCTTTTTCACTGTCCTCCTGCTTAAGCAGAGGAGCAGCAAAGGAGAGGAAGGCCCGCAACAGGATGGATTGACACGGTGGTTGCAACAATGGGATCACATATAGGAACAATTGTGAGGATGACCCAGGACCGAGCAGTGTTTCCTTCTGTTGTGCATTGAGTTGCTCTGGTTCAGTAAGGACTCAATGGCATCTAACAACAAGAACATGGAAAGTCTGAGCAGCCATGGCAGCACAGTAGTTCAAGCGACCCATTGTTCTATCCCATCAGCCACTCGGATGGAGAAAGTGGGGACAATCGGCTTCCATAAAGATTAAAGCCTTGGAAAGTGTTTGGGGCAGCTTGACTCTGTCTTAAAGTGTCACTATGAGTCGGTTGACTCAGGGACAGTGGGGGTTGGTACTTTGGTTCATAGGGTCACTATGAATAAAAATTCATGTGATAGCAATGGGTGCCTTAGCTACCCGATGTCTTTCCCCAGGGCTAACCACCATCAGTGGTTTCATGTGTATTGCTTCAGAGGTCATTGTTAGGTGTCATCGAATTCGTACTGACTTGTAGCGACCCTGTGCACAACAGAAGGAAACACGGACTGGTCTCCCGTGAGCCTCACAATCACTGCTATGTTTGAGCCCATTGTTGCAGCCACTATGCCAATCCATCTCTTGGATGAGCGTGCTCTTTTCCCCTCCCTTTATGCTTCACTAAGCATGATGCCCTCTTCCAGTGACTGGTTTCTCTTGGTAATAACATGCCCAAAGCACTTTAGAAGTAGTTGTACCAACCTTCCTTCTAGAGAGCATTCTGGTTGTACTTCTTCCAAGACAGATTAGTTTGTTCTTCTGGTAGCCCAAGATATTTTCCAAAGTTCGCCAACGCCATAATTCAAATCCAGCGACTCTTCTGCAGTCTTCCTTATTCAATGTCTGACTCTCACATGCTTATGAGGCCATGGACTTGGGTTAGGCTATGAAATCACATTATTGTTCTTCAACAGTTTAAAGAAGTCTTGTGCAGCAGATTTGTCCAATGCATTCCTTTATTTGATGTCTTGACTGCGGCTTCCACGAGCATTGATTGAGGATCCAAGCAAAATGAAATCTGACACCGTCAATCTTTTCTCCATTTAGCTTTATGTTGTCTATTGCTCCAGCTGTAAGGTTTTAGTTTTCTGTACATTGAGTTGTGATCCATACTGTGTTAGTCCGGGTGGACAAGAGAAACAAATTCATAAACACGCATTTGTATATAAGGGAAAGGTTTATATACAAGAGGAATTGAACATCGAGAAAACATCCTAACCCAGTCCAGTCCAAGGCCATAAGTCTGATATTAGCCCATATGTCTGATACCAATCTATAAAGTCCTCTTCAGACTCACAAAACACATGCAATTAAGCCAAATGCAGGGCGATCACAAGCCAGTCTTTGGGTCCAGTGGCGTTGTAAGCATCTCAGTGCTGGCAGGGGTCTCTTTGTGGCTTCTTGTGTCTTTTGCCTCCCAGGAGGAAGTACCAGATTTCCCAGAATTCTCAGGAAAAGGCCATGCCCACACAGAAAACTCATTGGCGATCTCCTGATTGACATCCTAGACTCCACCTCTACACTCTTCATCCTTAAACCAGATTAGGTGACTACCACGCATACTGAGGGCTGCAGTCCTTGATCTTCATCAACAAGTCCTTCAAATTGTCCTCTCTTTCAGTCAGCATAGCTGTGTCATCTGCACGCTGTTAATGAGCCTTCTCCAACCTGATGCCGCATTTGTCATCCAGTGCAGCTTCTCAGATCATTTACTCTGCATACAGATTGAATAAGTATAGTGAAAGGATACAATGAGAGCGATCAGAAATTCAAGCCGGTGGCAGAGGAAGATGTGCCATGAGGAATTTCATCGCTTATGTCAGGCGGAGCCTGGCTGAAGGCAGGGAACGCCAGCAAGAGGTTTGTTAATGTTTTCTTGACTGTGCAACCGTGTTCAATGGCGTGGATCATAGCAACTATGGGTCTCAGATAATTCTATTTCCCAGGTATTGGCAACATGACCTTGGAGGGATTTATTAGTAGAGCAGAGCCTCTAATACATTATACAATGGTGAGCTGCAAACATGGTTTGGCAGGGCTACATTTTGGGTCTCAAATGATGCTTTATAGGCAATTCTAAACCTGTTTTTATCACCCTGGAGGATATTTGGGGGACTGATGTTTGTTTGCTGTGGGAGCCACCCTGTGCTTGCGGATTTTCTGGCCTCTGCCCACTAGATGCAGCAGCTCCCCTTTTCCCTGCTGTTACAGTCAAAATTGCCCCCCCCCATCCACTGTATGGGTCGGTTTCCACTTACAGCACCCTTACATATGGCTTCGAAGCCTGCCTCAATTTCATGGAGCAAATAGCCTCACCTGCCTCGCTCACAGCTCCTGGTGGGTTTGACCTGCTTGTCTTGCAGTTGGAAGTCCAAGCCAAGATATTGAAAAATACCCCCTTTTTGACATGCTGAGAACCACGGTTCAAGCCCTGTGTGAAGTTCGTGGGAATGAGGCAAAGAATCAAAAGGCAAGCATTGCAAAGACTCAGAGAAATCTGGGAGGAAAAGAGAAGCAGAAAAGAAATACCAAAGGCTATTCTATGACTATTGTGTCAGAATTGGTTGGACAGCCACAGATGGGTTGGGGACTGTGTGCCCTCTCATTAGCGATGCAATGTCTGCCAAGAGGAAACCTGACCTGCACTCTCCACATGGGCAGTTGCAGATTGACCTGTGATCCATTGAGTTTTCACTGAATGGAAGAGCTAAAATTAATTTGGCAGCAGTAAATATTAGCTGAATTTGGAGTCTTCTATTATATAGATACCTCTTCATTCACCCCATCCTCTTGTTGAAGCTTTAAGTTGCTTTGATATTGTAAATGACATGGCAGCAAACTTGCTTTAGTTGACTCTTTGCATCCCCTAGTAAAGTCGCTGAGCAGAAGGTACAAAAGTGGTCAGGGCTTTTTTGTAAGAGGTGAAACTAGTATATTTGGAAGGCGTCGGGGTTGCAATTGCTAAATGAAGCACCAAGCAGACTGTCAATGTACACTCTCAGGTTAGGTATGTTTAGTTTAGTCTAGTTTTTAATTAAAATTTTTTTTTACTTAAGAAAGCATTGCAAATAGACCAGTTGATGGTTGGGGGGTGGGGGTGGGGGTGTTGGACAAGTCCTTGCATTGTCTTGCAAATGTCACACCTGCTTTAGGTCTTTCCTGAGTTACTTCTGTTTGTTCTACTGCTTTTTATAGTCAATTGAGCAAGCACCTAGAAAGGAGCAGATGAAAGTAGCCTCTTGAATAACAAAATAAAACGACCCTGTCGAAGAAGAATAAAGAAAGAAAAAAACCCCAAACCATAAAGAAATCCCCAACCTACTGCTATCTATTGGATTCCGACTGGGCAGAGGGGAACTGCAGAGGACTCATTTCAATCAGTGCTTTGCTAAGCACAGGAGTACATTTCCTATTAACCCCTCCCCAAGCGACTCTTGGAACTCCTGTCACAGTCCGAGGGCGGTCCGTGCTGTGTCAGGATTGCTGGCTTCCCTCTGGACTCCAAAGCACCCAGCACAGAAGGCGGACGAGCTTGGCAGCCGCCTTGGGGGCCTCCGGTGCCAAGAGGTGACTGAGCCGGCTGAGCAGGGCTTGAGTGGCTGCGCCGCTCACGTGATGCTCTTGGGCCCTCTGGGCTCCCGGAGCTGGAGTCAACATTTGCCTCTGGCAGGAATATGCGCTTGTCAGGTCCTGTCTCCATCCACCCCTCCACCCAAAGGCGCAGTGGCTCCCTGTAGCGTCGAAACTGTCTCGCCAAAGCATCTGAAAGCCAAAGGTAAAGGCTCATTCCGAAGGGCAGATGAGAAGGGGAACCGAGAAGGTCACACTGCCACTTTGTTGCTTTTTAAAAGTTGCTGTTGAAAATAATTGATCACTGTGAGGACAAGGACCCTCTTTATCCCCAAGTTAGCGACAGACCTCCGGAAGAGAAATTTGGTTAATCTGGAGGGAAGGGGAAAGGGGGGGGGTTTGGGGAGTCGAGGGACCCGGGTTAAATATAACCCCCCAACTCAAACCTGTGGTTGTGGAATAACGCCTCACAGAGATCCTAGGGGACAGAGTAAAACCTCTCCAATAGGGTTTCTTTATGGTAGCAGACTGGTAACATCTTTCTACCAGGGAGTCGCGCAAAGTACCTGACCTCTTGGTTGGCTGCGCAACCCTTCCCGGCTGGCTCCCCCACCAAGGCTCCCCCAGGGTTCTACTGGGAAGGAGGATCGGAAGCTGCTGGGCTACTGAGCAAGTCAAAGTTTCTTTTGCCTGTTTGCAAAAGGATTCCTTTCCCTTCTCTTTGGAGGGTGTGAGCAAAGAGAAAATTACCATTAGGATTTAAAGTGGAGTGAAAGTGATTGACACGGAATTAGAATACAAGGAAAACGTCTTCTGCTTGGGTCTTCTGACCGTTTCAAAAGCATCGATGTGGTTTGGCTAAGAAAAACTTGATATGTTCACCGCTTAAGACAGAACTAGAAAACGTCGAATTTAAGAGGTGGCCGCAGGAGACTTTTCTAAGCCTTTCTAGGCAAGGCTGTTCTAAATGCGCATGGCTGCCATTCTGCATAGCCGCTTCATTATGACTCACTGCAGAATGCGAGAGAATGAGAGATGCGGGGAAGAATGAGTTACTGTGCATGGACTCTTGGATGTGTAAGAGATGAAATCCGGTGGCCGGAAGATTTAAGAAAACAAACACAGCAAGCTCCGCAGCACCGTGCGTGATTTCACAGAATCAGCTGTTGAAGCCACTTATATAAATAAGTGACGTTACCATGATTTGCTTTGGGCAAAACCAGATGAATCTTGAAAGTTAGCTAGTGCAAGTCATTCAAAGGTTTTTGTTGTTGCTTTTGCTTTGTTTTAGCAGTGCTGTTAGTGTAATAAGCTTCACATGCAAGTGTTTGCGATCCTATTGGAAACACTGAACATTTCTGCAAAGTGTATTCAGGAACTCTATATTTTAAGTGTCATTTTGCTTTGCACAAAAATACATTTACCTCTTCGTTGCTTTTGATCAGGAATGTTTTTAAAATGTAATTTAGGGGCAATATCTCAAACAGATACAGGTTGAAAAAGAAACGAACAGGAAACTGGGCTTCTTTCTTTTCCTTTCCGATCCCCTTCTGGCTGGTAGTTTTGAAAGCGTAGACTGTCATAATTTAGCTTTCTCATTCTTGTGCCATTTGTTTTCCATGATCCTTCGTGGAAGGAGCGTCGAGCTGCACACACCAAGCGAACGCCCCAAAGGGAATCCACGCATCCCAGGCTGCTGGCTTCTCTGCTCCAGGGACGGTTGTGATCTTTGCCCCCACCTGCCGCGCAGAACCAAGAGGCGTCACGTGGCGCGCCGACTCCGCCTCCCTGTGACGTCAGCGCGCTCCTGCCGTTTCTCTGGAGAAAGGATGCTCTAGGCTGCGGTCCAGGTGGGCGGCTGGCTGTGCGATGCGGCAATTCAGGTAAGGGGCGCCCTCCAGACCCGCGGCGCCACCCACGGCGAGCCAGGCCTGTGGCTGTGGTGGCTCTGCTGCTGTCGCTACGCGCACCAGGCGGGGATGGCGGGTGGCAGGCCCACGCGTGCCTTGGGTCCCTGCGTGCCCCTCCCTGGGAAGCGGGCAGAGGCCAGGCCTCCTCTTGCTCAGGAGGAAAATCACCTGGCATGATGGCAATACTTGTATTATCAGGCGAGAAAGAGGCTATTCAAAGACGCCTGTCAACTGGTTCCAACTGCCCCTGCGCTTCTGAAATAATACATTTACCAGTTCTCTGAACAGAGGCTTGCCGCTCGGCCGTTGGTAATTTTTTGCTGGAGAGAGGAAACTTAGTGACTAGCGATTTCAGAGCTAGCTGTGCAGTCACGTTGGTGTACGTTGTTTTGGCAAGATGTTCTCATTTAAAAGAGAGATCTCAATATTGATCATTGATACCACCCCCCCACCCCCACCCCTTCCAGGGGTTTCAAGTCGATTGAAAAATACCCGAGGTCAATAAAATAAGAGAGACGAGAGAGTGAATCCGCCACCTACATCTCTGAGGACAAAATGGTCTTTAGAGGGGCTCCTGATGGAGAGGAATCCCCACCCCCAAGCCTTCCAGAGGTCTTCCTTTGGATCCCCTTGCTGCATAAGTAGCCTGCTAAAAGAGGGGCTCTGGTGACTCAGCGGCAGATGGAGGGGGTCAGGTGACTTTCCAGCTCCAGCCTGGCAGGCGGTGGGATTTGAATGGCTTCTTGGGGGCTCAGAATTGGCGTTTACATCCCTTTCACTGGCTCTAGAGGAAATTGTGGCAGAATGTGCCTTTAGGATAAAATGACTGCTATTAATTTTTTTTACATATTCTTTCATGTAAATGTGATTCTGCTGGGAAGTATGGGCTCTGTGCACTGGACTGGAGCTTACCAGATGGCAAAATGTGAGTGTCCAGGATGTTCGGGGCACAGCTGTCAAGCATTGTTGTTTTAATATATCATTGAAGAAGGCGTTTTGTTCCTGATTTCCATTTTCTCTCTTAGGTTCTGGTTGACTATGAGAATTGAGATTTCTAGCTCCTAACTTTCCCGACCTGCGCCGCCCCCCCCCCCCACCAACCAGGCCCAAACTTAGAGCAAGGTGGAGAGCTAGATTCTCCTGTGACCCCTCGGATAAGTCTCTTAGTAAACATGGGCCTCTGTTTTCTCACTCTCCAAGAGGTGAAGTGATTTTGAGTGGGGTTTCTGAGCCTCCTAAAGATTGACATTCAAGCTCAAGGACTCTTTGATGTAGGGGCCTTCGTGTGCACTGTAGAGTGTGGAATGACATCTCTGGTCCCCACGCATCATTCTCTGTGGTGGGGGGTACTGTGCACTGTGGGGAGTTGGGCAGCATCCCTGGTCTCCCCCACTAGTCATTCTCTGTGGTGGGGGTCTGGTGCACTGTGGGGAGTTGGGCGACATCCCTGGTCTCCCCCACTAGATGTTCTCTGTGGTGGTGGGGTCTTGCGTGCTGTGGGGTGTGGGGCAGCATCCGGGTTCCTACCCACTAATTCTTCTCTGCGGAAGGGGCCTCCTGAGCACTGTGGGGTGTTGAGCAGCATTCCTAGCTTCTAGCCGCTTGATGCCAGTCACCCTTTCCTTCCACTCGTTAGGATAACTAAACTTGTCTTCAGACATGGCCAAATGTCCCCTGGGTGGAGAACCACTGGGCTAGATGGGTTCCAAACGTTCCTCTGCCTCCAACATTTTAGAATTCATTTTCATATGATTTGTTTGATGCTGAGCCCAAGGTCAGAAATTCAATTTCTTTCCATAACGCCATGTACATTGGAAAATACAACACGAAGGCCTTTTTATGCAGTGGTTTTCCAGAAATAGCTGACGCTGAAAAGGGGAGGGTTGTCTGTATGCCAGTTGTAGCCGGGAAGCTGGCTCGGCAGAAAGGAGAGGGAGTGTTGGGGGTGGGGTGTGGAACAAAGCACGAGGCAAAGTGTGAGGAGACTTGATGGAGTGTCGCCATATTGACATAGGAATACAAATGAACAGCTGAGAGTCCACTTCTTTCTCTGTCCTAGTGGGCAGAAGAGTGCCTCTTTGGGGCTGTTGCAATGATTAAATGGACTAACATCTGGCGATGGCACTGAGTGTGATGAGGGGAAGAGGTCAGTATGTCTATGATCATGAGGGGATGGAAAAGCACAACTGCTCACTCGCCCACTGTAGCACCAATCGAGGGTTGGCTTTGACACTCGTGGAGGTGATTGTAGCTATGTCACCTCACCTTCAAGGAGCTTCTGGAATGCTCCACTGCGCACGCGCACCCCGAGCAACGGGAGTGAGGAAAGCACGAGCAATGGAATGTGGAAATGTTTTGACATCTGAGAGGTTTGTAGGGGTTCCAAAGAGTCCCCAGACCCCACTTGGGAGAACCATGCTTTAAAAAAATCATTTTATTAGGGGATCATACAACTCTTATCACAATCCATACATACATCAATTGTGTAAAGCACATTTGTACATTCATTGTCCTCATCATTCTCAAAACATTTGCTCTCCACCTAAGCCCCTGGCATCAGCTCCTCATTTTCCCGCTCCCTCATAAACCCTCGATAATTTATAAAGTATTATTTTGTCATATCTTGCACTGTCCAACATCTCCCTTCCCCCACTTTCCTGTTGTCCGTCCCCCAGGGAGGAGGTTATATGTAGATCCTTATAATCAGATCCCTCTTTCCAACACACCCTCTCTCCACCCTCCCAGTATCGCCACTCTTACTACTGGTCCTGAAGGGATCATCTGCCCTGGGTTCCCGAGATTCATGCTCTTGAGCAATGATCTACTTTCCTACAGGTCAGCTCCAGGGGAGAGAGAGACAGCAATATGGACAATATGGCCAAAGAAGAGCAATGGTTGAGTCTGATTGATGGTTTTTATTGGCCTCTTCTTAATATTCTGTGTTTCAAAATACATGAAAAAATGTTAAAAAAGAAAAAGACCTAGGGAAAATAAACACAGAGTTTTTGGACCCTTCAGGCAGACATTCTGATTTCCAAGGGCTGGGGCGAGTCCCTGCCCCCCACAGCTTGCCTGGGTGCTGCAGATGGTTACTGTGCGCTCCTCCTAAGCAAAAAGGCGAGAAAACCCTGCTCCACTCAGAAGCACCTTGGAAGAAAGATTTGCCAATGTGCTTCTGAGAAATCGGCCATGGAAAATCCTATGGAGCCCAGTGCTACTCTGACACACATGGAGGTGTCACATGAGTCAGACTTGAGGGGCTGGAGCTGGTGGGGGGGTGAGGTTCTCTCACTGCCATCTGGTCAATGCTGACTCACAGCAAGCCACGGTGAGCTTCTGACACTGTCACCGTTTACAAGAGTAGAAAGCCCAATCTTTCTCCTGAGTAATGTGCAGCCGGTCATGTGAATTGCAGCCCAACAGGCAACTCCACCACCAGGGCTCCACGGAGGGAGGTTCTCAGGGTGCACTAAGCTTGCTCTAGGTGCCCTGATCACCTGGTCCTATAACCCCTTGGGGTGCATTACCTGAGCCTGTAACCTGAGCCTGATCACCTGAGCCTGTAACTTCACCTTGAAACTCTGCTTCAGAGGCCCCCCTGTAGCCTACCTCTTCTCTACCCCTTTGGCCTTTTGTCCCAGTCCTAGATGGGTTCATGGGAAATGTGCCTCTGTAGCCCACCCACCCCCAACTTGTCCTCTTCATTGGCTCTGGTGTATCGGTCGCAGAGAAGATCTCATCATTAACCACGTTTTGCTTAACCACTTTTTCATGGTTGGCTAGAGGTAAACTGCCCTTCTGAAGAGCAGGAGTAGGCTTGCTTGATAGGCCTTGCTCAATATTTTTAACCATTGGTTTCCATAGAAATCAGGAGCCTTGGTGGCACAGTGGTGATGCACTGGGCCGTGATCCACAGGGTCAGCAGTTGTACCCTGTCCTATAGGGTCGATAGGAGACAGCATGAACTTGATGGAGTTTGGGTTTTGCTTTCATTGACATAGTGACACCGGCACATGGTGACACTTTCTCTCAGGGTCAGGTCCTACGAAGAGAAGGCAGTCTCCTTCCCATCGCTGACCCCATCCTGCCTCATCCCCAAGGCAGCCACAGAGAAGCTTTGGAGCGATCGATCCATTCACAAGATGTGCGGGTCCATATAGCCTTCCAGAAACCGCGCGTGGCACCTACTTTTTTTCTGTTTCATTGCAATGTCCTGTGAAATTCAGGGAGCCTATTCAGTTGGTCTTGACAAGCCAGTGTTCAGAGCCCCGATCTGTTCTCTTTTAGCTAAACTCGGGCAAGATGCAACGGAGCTTCTGATTTCTAATAGTGCAGTTTACCTTTGCGTGTGCATGCACTTCATAGAAATGAAATCATACGCTTTCACGTCTTGCTTGTTTCCCTCCACGTGATTCTGGGATGCATCTCAATTGTTGCATATAGTGCTAGTTCATTCTATTTTAACAGAAACGGCACTTTTTAAGAGAAAAACAGAGCACCCGATACACCCCAGCTCTCTTCATACTGTAGTTTGCAGACCGTTGGATGCGCACACACTCAGGGTCAGTTCCACTGTGTGGCAGAGGGTATGGTGGGTTATTTAACCGACCCCTTCCAGATGGACATTTGTGTTAGTGGGTCCTTCCACACCATTGGACACGATGGTCTTCAACCATGAAAACTCCTGTGTTAATGAAGTGACTATGTTTAAGATCTCAGAAGTAAACGTTCTTGCTGCTCCCTGAGCCCTCAGCTGCTGGCCGCATGCCTGTCACAGTTCTCTGGGCAGGCCTCACATGCTCACCTGCCCTAGGCCATTCATGTCCCAATGTCACCTCTGAGTGACTTCCTCTCGTCACCTCACCCTGTCCTTCACCCGTTGCTCTGGCATTTCTCCAGACTCTGCAATTAGAAAGCTCACTCAAGTCTTTGCTCAGGGTAAGACAGGCCTTTGTGTGGTCCTTGAGGACAGGCTTTAGCTGTTGGTTGCATTGAACTGAGGGAGGAGACCAGAATCTTCTTTGAGGGAGGAGACTTGGATCCCTGAGGAAAGATTGCCCTTCCTGGAGAGAGTCCCGAGGGACTGGTTTCAGGCTGCTGACCCACATCAGGGACAACTCAACCACACAAGCAAGGGTAGTTGTGAGTTGGATACTCTTGGTCCATATTGCTGGTTTCCTCCCATCTTCTGCAGTTTGGAGGCCCAGGATAAGTTTGGGGGTTTCGCTAAGTGGGAAACACACACACACACACACACACACACACACACACACACACACACACGTTAGTTTGCTTCTCTCCTTGGGAACTCTGTTCCCTGCCCTGGTAGGCCCAGGCCTGCGGACTCATTTCTTGCAATGGACACAGTTTCCCATACTTGGGCTGGCTGAGGCCATTTTGATGGTTGCCTGTGTTTCTCTGCCTCACGGGTCTTTGTTTTTCTTGGGTGAAATGGCAAACTTATTTCATACCCTTCTCCTCTCAGTGGAGCTAGGTTAAAAGGGTTTTGTGGCAAGCAGATCCAACCACAACAAGATAGACAAGTTATTTTTCATCTTTGCTTAGTCATCCTTCTCCCCGGCCTTGCTTCCCTCCTGAACTTAGGAATCGAGTGACTGAAACGTCGGCCCTCACCTTGGTAACCTAGAATATTGTGAAACCACCCACAGCCAGGTGCGTACGGCGGCCTCTTCCCCAGAAAGAGCTCATCAGGGCCACATCAAACCTTCCCTTTACATAACCTTTACAACAATGCTAGTCCTAAGTTCCTATGGGTATATATTGACTATCATATCTATATACACAGATACATAGATTTAAATTCATGAGGGAGTATGCTTCATATAAGCAGAAACTAGATTGTTATGGAAGAAGACTTGTGAGCCATCTAAGACGGTCGCAGGAGAGGGCAGGAAAGGGAGTAGTTTTCTCTACAGAGTTGTATTCCATGTGCATTTTCAGGGACCTGGGAGCCTTCATCCACCTGTGAGGTTAGAGGGTAACTGTATATACCCCTTAATTGAGCTCTTTCCACGCAATTTAGCGAGAAAACAAAATGACTGTCTGGATACTGCCTGTCACGGAAGCAACTCGCTCTTGGGGTCTGCAGTGACTATTGGAGTCTGTCATGACTACAGACTTCTTGATTATGGTCTGAGGAAGGACCCTCAGGGAGCCAAATGTCACAACTAGAACCTCCCTGCTGACTCTCTGTGGCTCAGGCATGTAATGTAACCCCTCCCTGTGCCTCATTTGGCTTGTCTTTTCTATGGGGCTGAGGGTGACAGTGCTTCATTCATAGGGTGTTCAGAAGGCCTAAATGACATGCCCCATCCATGTCAAGTGGTTAGAATGGCAGCCAGCACTTGGTGAGCCATATGCAAAGTTGTTATTATTGTTGTGGTGATGATGATGATCTTTTACAGGAAGAGAGTCTGGGGAAATTCTAAATCCTTGGCCCTTGGCAGCAGCGACATGGAGACCTCAATGGCACCCTCCCCACATCATCCTCGCACCACCACCACCACCCACCCCTGGGATATGGGAACACTGAACTTATTGTTTCACTTGAGGCCACACGCAGTTGGCTTCACCCCTTTCCAACTCGCAGGCAGACTGTGTTCCAAAATATGACAAATAACTGCTTGGCCCTGAGGCCATAGGAACCATGCCATTGGGCAGGGAGGTGAGGGCAATGGGGAAGCATAGTCTGCAGTTGGAGTAGCACCACAGAGCACAGGGGCAGCAGGAGGTGGTGGGGAAGAGGCGGAGGAAACAGGAAGTGTGCTTCCCTCATTTCTGGGTTGGAAGGTTAGCTCAAGCAGAACTTTGAAACAGGTCAAGTTTACTCCTGGATCTGTACATGCTTTTTGGACCTTTTACTTGTCTTAAAAAATAAAGCTTTATTGAGATATAATTAGCATACATAATTGAATTGTCCAATCATATTAAGAAGGGTTGTGCTTTATCACCACCATCAGCTGTGGAACCTTTTTCCTTTCATCTTGTATCCATTGCTGTTGATGCTTGTCTTTTTTTTAAAGGTTTTTAGATTTTCATCTATTTATTTATTTAATTTTAATTTTACATTTTATTAGGGGCTCATACAACTTTATCACAATCCATACATATACATACATCAATTGTATAAAGCACATCTGTAGATTCTTTGCCCTAATCATTTTCAAAGCATTTGCTCTCCACTTAATCCCTTTGCATCAGGTCCTCTTTTTTCCCCTCCCTCTCCGCTCCCCCCTCCCTCATGAGCCCTTGATAATTTATAGATTGTTATTTTGTCATATCTTGCCCTCTCCGGAGTCTCCCTTCACCCCCTTCTCTGCTGTCCGTCTCCCAGGGAGGAGGTCACATGTGGATCCTTGTAATCAGTTCCCCCTTTCCAACCCACTCACCCTCCACTCTCCCAGTATCGCCCCTCACACCCCTGGTCCTGAAGGTATCATCCACCTGGATTCTCTGTGCCTCCAGCTCCCATATGCACCAGTGTACAACCTCTACCCTCTCCAGTCCTGCAAGGTAGAATTCGGATCATGGTAGTTGGGGAGAGGAAGCATCCAGGATCTGGGGGAAAGCTGTGTTCTTCAACGGTACTACATCGCACCCTGACTGACCCATCTCCTCCCCTAAACCCCTTTGTGAGGGGATCTCCAGTGGCCGACAAATGGGCTTTGGGTTTCCACTCTGCACTTCCCCCTTCATTCACTATGGTATATATATATATATATATATATATATATATATATATATATATATATATATATATATATATATGGATGATGCCTTATACCTGGTCCATTTGGCATCTTGTGATCGCACAGGCTGGTGTGCTTTTTCCATGTGGGCTTTCTTGCTTCTGAGCTAGATGGCCGCTTGTTCACCTTCAAGCCTTTAAGATCCCAGACACTATCTCTTTTGATAGCTGGGCACCATCAACTTTCTTCTACACATTTGCTTATGCTCCCGTTTGTCTTCTGCGATCGTATCATGGAGGTGTGCAGCCAATTATATGATTTTTTGTTCTTTGATGCCTGGTAACTGATCCCTTCGGGACCACTCGGTCACACAGGCTGGTGTGTTCTTCCATGTGGGCTTTGTTGCGTCTGAGCTAGATGACCGCTTGTTTATCTTCAAGCCTTTAAGACCCCAGACACTATCTCTTTTGATAGCCGGGCACCATCAGCATTCTTCACCACATTTACTTGTTCACCCGCTTTGGCTTCGGCAGTTGTGTCGGGAGGGTGAGCATCGTAGAGTGCCAATTTAATAAAAGAAAGTATTCGTGCATTGAGGGAGTGCTTGAGTAGAGGCCCAAGGTCCTTCTGCCACCTTCATGCTAAACCTATAAATATAGACACATAGATCTATTTCCCATCCTTATATATATATTTGCATGTACATGTCTTTGTCTAGACCTCTATAAATGCCCTTTGACTCCTAGCTCTTTGCTCCATCTCCCTTGACTTTCCTGCTGCCCCACTACCATGCTCCATCACCACCTGGGCTACAGCTGTACCTCTTCTTTACGTAGCCTTACCCTCGATCATTCCCTACCAGGCCTGCCACTCCCCCCTCACCACCATTTTGGGTCCCATGTTGTTCCCTTGTCCCTGTGTTTGTTAACACCACTTCCTTATCCCCTCCCCACCTCCCCCTATCCCAAGTCACCCTGGAACTGTCGGTCCCGTTGTTTTTCCTCCAGATAGTTCATCCAGCCTGTCTTATTTAGACAGACCTGTGGAGACAATAACATGCACGAAAACAAGACAGAGGGGAAAAAAGCAACAGTATGCAACCAGACAACAAAACAACAACAAACCACTGACAAAGAACAAAACAAAACACATCAAGAAAGAAAAGCTTGTAGTTAGTTCAAGGATCATTTGTTGGCCCTTTGGAGTGTTTTCCAGTCCAGTCTGTTGGGGCACCACGCCCTGGACCCAAAGTCCACTTTCAGCATTCCCTGGGGACCTTGCCACTGCATTCCCTTGCTGTTCCGCTGCACTCCCCCAGTGCTTTGCCTCGGTGTGGTGGGATCAGGTCAGGTGCAATTCGCACACTGTGTCTCCGGTTCTGTCCCCTTTATTGCCCTTAGTCACTGGGGGGCATCATGTCTCATAGTGGGGCCAGCCATGTTGTTCTCTCTGTGGACTGGCTGCTCTAATCAGGAACATCATCCTCACAGCCTGGTGGGCCAGGCTGTGCTCCACTCTCTCCTCCTGCCCCTTCATCTGCTCCCGTGTGCTCTGATCAGATATGTCCATCTCCCGGAGCTGCAGAATCAATGTTGTCCTTTGAAACAAATTCTTCTCGGGGAAGGAATGCTTGTCTTTTTATGTAAGTGAAGCCACCCAATGTTTTCACCTTATTTCACCAAGCATCATGGCTTCCATCTCCATCTATTTTTGTCATGTGTCTCAAGGCTTCATTACTTCGACTGGCTGAGTAGTATTCTCTTGTAGTTATGCACCACATTTCGTTGATTTCTTCATCTGTTGAGTTTTTAGCTTCATTTCTTGAACTGTTGCTTCTATGGACAATAATCGTGAATCCAAGTAAAACAAAATTATCGACTACGGCAATATGCTTATTGGTCCAATTGTGAAGATTTTTGCTTTCTTTACGTTTGGATATAATCCACACCAAACTCTGACGTCTTTGATCTTCATCAGTAAGTGCTACATGTCAGCTTCCTTTGAGACAAGGTTGTGTCATTGGCATATCTTGGGTTGGTAATAGACTCCCCTCCAATTCTGGACTTTGTTCTTCTTCATATAGTCCATCTTCTCTGATTATTTGTTCAGCATGCAGATGGAAAATATGTGGCCAAAGGGTAAAACCCTGATGCACACCTTTCCTGGTTTTCCAACAAGCAGTGTCCCATTGTTCTGTTTGACTGATTGCCTTTGGGTCTATGTATTGGTTCCACATAAGAACAATGAAATATCCTAGGATTCTCATTCTTCTCAGTGTTATCCAGTTTGCTATGATCCACACAGTCTAATTTGCAGTCAATAAAACACAAATAAACATCTTTCTGGTATTCTTAGCTTTGAGCCAAGATCCATCTGACATCAGCAGTGATGTATATCCCTTGTTTCATGTCCTCTGCTGAATACAGTTTGTATTTCTGGTTGTTTCCTGTCAGTGTACTACCACAATTGTTTTTGAACGATCCTCAATGAAAATTTCACTTGCATGTGATATTATGTTGTTTGATAATTCTCACATTCTGCCCAATGACATCATTACCTAACTGCCAACCCCCTGAGAATCAGGGCTGAGCCAAGTTGATAGTAACCGGAACCATCACAATCAGTGTCACTCTCACGTAGCCCCTTGTCATTTGCTATGCTAGGCCATATGTTGTTAATGCACACAGCAGTCGATAGTAGATTTTTTTACTATTGTTGGAAATATGAACTGTTGGATAACAAGATAGTCGATAACTGAGGAGTAACTGTGTAGCAACTATGCCAGAAAGTACATAGAGCCTGTGCCAAACATACACAAAGCCTAAATATATAGCTTCATGAATTGCCAAAACGCTCATGTCACCATGACCCAGGCCAGGACACAGAACACTGCTGGCCTCTTGTATGCTCTTATTGCCTTTGTCCCATCCTTTCTCCCAGAGGAAACTGCTATCCTGATTCTACTGTGTTTCCCTCTCTGCTTTTCTGGACCTTTTCGCCACTGCACTATGCATTCCCTAATGTCATAGATCTTTCCACCTCGGTGTGACCTACAGGCCTAATAGTCTAAATGAGCTCCAGCCTCATCTTCCCTAGGAGCACAAGAACTAGACGGTGCCCAGTTCCCTCTACCCACCATTCTGATCAGGATCACAGTAGATAGACCCTGACAGAATGAGTGCATGGGGAGGTGGAACAGCATATATATATATAATTCCTGGATTATATATATATATAATTCCTGGATTGGCTGAGACTGGAGGACTCCTTGAGGGTATAGCCCTGAGCTATTCTACTACTGTTGAACTGAACTAACTAACCCTAACTGAAACTAACCCTCAGGGTTACCTTGTAGCTAAAAAAAATCATGACTATCATCTGTAAGTACATTACTTCTTTTTTTTTTAAACAAAAAACAAACCTGTATGACACCAAGTGATCTGCAAGAATTTTACTGTCCTTGTATGAGGGCAGGGAAAGCAGATGAATAGTATTGGAACAACCAGACCAGGGGTGATGAGACTGATCAGTGTCACTGAAATTGACACTTCATAGGAATGGGTGAATGGGAACCTAAACTACTGTGGAAACCTTTACTGATAACACAATTAAAAGAAGTATTTTTAAAGTCACCGATTTGCAAGCATTCCTTTGGAAGTGTTTGAATTGAAGGGTGAGAGGGAATGGGCACACAGGTCAGGGAGGGAATCACCCTCATATCCCTTGGGAAGGGAGCTGTGGGATTAGGAGCTTTGGATGAGTTGAATTAGGAATTTGGGGTAAAGGGCCAAAGGCTGTGGGAGGGTCTTCAGGTGAGAAAGACTGGACAGCAGATTATCCTGTCTGCTTTCCACACTCACCCTGCCCCCCCTCTTCTAAAATTTCATTTGCCTTTCAGTCTGCCCAGGGTGGGAGCAGGGAGTGCGTTTGGGGAAGGAGGAGACAGCCTATCTCAATTGCAGAGATCAGCTGAGGCTGTGCTGGCCTGGAACAGCTAGGGTAGCTCCAGAAACAACTCCTTTTTGGTTTGGGTTGTGACCTACCTCAGGCAGCAGGGGCTGGTGCAGCGTTCCCTCTGGTGGCCACATGGTGCCATGAAACTCCTCTGCAACTAGCAGACACCAGTGGCCGAGCTCAGTGCCCTGTGTCAGCCAGGTTGCAAGAAATGGCATTTTGTAAACTCGGCTTGAGGTTAATCAGTGTAACTTCTGGGAAACCTATACAAAGGATAGGCTTGGGGATAGGTGCTGTCTAACTAGACCTAGGGTCTGCACTTGGAGTCTTTCCTCCAGCTGTGGGACTCTGGAGCTGATGCGTCTTTTAAGCAGGACAGGTAACCTCTAGCTCAGATGACCTTGTTCACACTCTGATGTGATCATGGTTATGCACGAGGCAGGGCCCCTGGAATCTTGAGGCCATGGGATTAACTAATTACCTGGAGACGCTTTTCTGATTAGAGGGAATCAGAGATATGATAGTGGTTCTCAACCTTCCTCATGCCGCCACCCTTTCATACAGTTCCACATGTCGTGGTGACCCGCCCCCAACCACAAAATTATTTTCGTTGCTGCTTCATCACTGTCATTTTGCTACTGTTATGAATCAGGCAATCCTTGTGAAAGGGTCGTTTGACCCCCCAAAGGGGTCTTGATTCACAGGTTGAGAACCACTGCTCTATGATGTGTGTGTGTGTGTGTGTGTGTGTGTTTAGGGCTACCGTCTTATTTTGCAAAGTTTCAGGTTGAAATGTTGCTGCCATTGTTGGGAACCGTCAAGTTCACTGCAACTCACAGCGACCCTGTAGGACCGAGCGGAACTGCCCCCAGAGGGCTCTCCAGGCGGTTGTCTCTATAGGTGTAGTTCGGCCAGTTCTTCCTCCCTTGGAGCAGCTGGGTGTTGCAAACAGCCTGCTTTTCAGTTCCCAGCTGAGCACGTCACCATTTGCCACCAAGGCTCCTTGACACGTTGCTACTGAAGCCCTTTAGTTGAATTTCCTGGGTCTTACTTCCTCCCAGGAATGAGTCATTAAATTCCTTCCAGCTTTAAACTCCTGTGCAGGTTCCCAATGACTTTGTACTTATCACCCTAACCAAAGCCCAGTCTATGCTGACTCAGAGCAACCCTCCTGGGCCGAGTAGAACTGTTCCATGCTGTACATTTTTAGGGAAGCAACCTGTCACCACCACCACCACCACCCGCCCCCCAGGGCAGCCGCTTGGTTCAAACTGCCTACTCCCAGGGCTTCTGGGTTTGCCCCACTGGGTCCCAGCTATCTGCTTGCTGCGTGCTGGCAGAAGATGAGGGCTGTAGATATGCTGGCAGCTCTGGTGCTTCAGACAGGACCCTGGCAGTTAGCCGGTGCCCAATAAATGTGGCATTAACCCGGGATGGGGCCACTGGGGCCCCCCAGGCCAAATTTGGCTGGCTGCCAGTTTTTGTATATAAAGTTTTATCGGCATGCAGCCACGGCCTTTTGTGTGCACAGTGTCCGGGGCCGCTTTATGCTACAGTGCAGAGTGGAGTCGGGCCGCTTTATGCTACAGTGCAGAGTGGAGTCGTTGTGACCGGGAGCATATTAGCATATTAGCAAAGGCAAATCAGTTTCCATCGGCCCTTCCTGGGAAATGCTCACTGACCCCGAGTGCCACTTAAACTGCTCTGCGGGGACTGGCAGGAGAAAGCTCTTTGGAAAAGTTCGTAAGACCAGCAGGAGGGATCGTGACATAGAATCTGCTGGCAGCTCACCCCCGTGAGGTACCTGCCTTCCTTGCTTATTGGAGACGTCCTGTGTTTTCCTCAAAGTTCTGACATTTCTTTCCACCTAGCCAGGTCATCCGGGGGCTGCGCCAATAGAACCAGATGCCATAGGCCTCCTTTGGGTGGGTATAAAAAAATCATAGAACCAGCATGACCCTAAGTGGCTCCAAATAGGAAGCACTCCAAATGTCCATCCACAGCAGAGTGGGTAAATTAATTGCGCTTTCTTCCTCTAGTGAAATACTACAGAGCAGGGGTCAGCAAACTACAACCTGTGGGCCAGATTTAGGCTGTCGTCTGCTTTTGTACGGTTCATGAGCTAAAAGGGCTTTTACTGTAGATACTCAAGTATAAGCCGAGTTCTCCAGCACATTTTAATGCAGTTTTCTGGTAAAATTAAGTAAGTACCTCGGTGGATATTTGGGTCAGCTTCTACTCGAGTATATAGGTGTATATATATTTTTAATCGTTGGGAAAAAAGAAATGGAAGAATATCATTTTGTGATATGTCAAAATTGTATGACAGCTACATTTCAGTGTCCCTAAATAAAGTTTTATTGGCACACAGCCTTGGGCATTGGTTTAACTATTGTCTGGCTACTCTCATGCTGCAATGGCAGCTGTGTAATCCAGACAGAGACCACCTGACCTGCAGAGCCTCAGGTTTTTACTGTGTGGCACTAGCAGGAAAAGTTTGCTGACACCATCACAGAGCAGAGAGATGGCGCAAAGGCTAATGACCCTCACCATGGATGGAGCTGCTAGTTGACGTAGAATAAAAAGAAGTCAGAAACAGCATTCAGGCCTGACAACGTCCAAAGCAGGCCAAGGCAATCAGCGGTGTGAGAGTCAGAATGCTGGTTGCCCTTTGGGGTAGGGTAGGGCTAATAGAGCACAAAAGAATTTGTGGGTGCAGGTGTTGGTCATGTAAGTGAATTTCCTTGGTGAAAATGGGCACTCTCCACTTGCTTACTTCTTGCAATCCAAATCTTGGGAGTTGCTGCCAGGCTCGTGGTGATGTGGAAACAGCAGAAGGGAATGTTGTGTTCTCCTGTTTCATCTTCATTATCGTTCCCAATGTGCTCAGGGACGGCATGCCGGGATCAGACACGATTTTCTTGTGACTCCTGGGGTTTTCATTGTCCAGTTTGGGGGATGAGATCACTAGACCTTTCTTTCCTAGTTTCTTAGTCTAGAAGCTTCAGGGAAGCCTGTTCCCTGCTGGTATTTGCAATTCTGGAGACAGGACTTCCAGCATTATAGAAATACACAAGCCCATGCAGGACATTCAGCAAGATCACGGCGAGCAGTTCTATAAGGCGCGCTAGTGGCCCAGTGGTTGAAGTACTCAGCCGCTAATCAAATGGTTGGTAGTTCAAACCTTGCAGCTGCACTGTGGGAGAGGGGCGTGGCAGTCTGCTTCTGTAAAGATTTACAACCTTGGGAACCCGGCTCTACACCACTCTGTGAGGTTGCTATGCTTTGGAATGGACTCCAGGGGCTTGGGCTTTAATTTTTTGGTTTAGAGATCTATTAAGAATCACGCAGGATCTCGTTAAACTGTAGATTCTCAGCAGCATATAGGACCAAAATGGACAGGTTTGAAGTCCTGCGTGGAACGATAACCGGAGTAGGAGAAATTACAGATCCATACCCTGCTAGAAACAGTCTCCTTCCTAGCAAATAAGGGCAGCATGTGTGTTACATAGCAGCCATCTCTTCTCACCGGCTGTGTCTGGAACAGCTGTGCTTATTAGTTCAAAGATGGCAACTAACCATGTCTCTTAGCATTGAAAAACATTCTCTCTCAATATGTTACGTTTCTGGAGTGGGGTAAACCTCAGTTCTTGCCACATGATGCTGAAAGTATTCACGTCGCAGAAGCACATGCAGTCATTCAAGTGAGTTTTTATGAAGGAAAGGGAATGTTTCAGGTTTTACTGTCTCAAAAGGGTACACACTCTTTCTGGAAAGTGTAGAAGCCACACTGGGGCTCACAACTGGCCATGAAAACCCATGTGGCAAAGAACACACACACACACACACACGTGTGGAATTGGGGGATCCTTGGGGATCAAGAGTCCAAGAATCCAAGAACATGTGGGTCCCTAGTAGGTCCTGAAGGGGCATGCAGTAGCATGCATTCCCCACGCTAGAGGGCGTCCTGACAGCATGCCCCCGAGAGAGCAAGCAGAGTGCAAAGAGAGCTGACCCTCCCGCAGCAGCCCTGGGGGGTGGGGGTGGGGGTGTAGTTAACACCTCTGGCTGGGGAGGCAGGATTGAAGGTATTGGTTGACCCCATTGGCTGAGTGCAGACCCACCTGTGTGATGTACTTAACGTGGGTGTGCCCAAGGTATTGGTTTTACCTGAGCCTAGGGAGCCCTCATCTGTGCATGCTCATCCGTGTCCAATTAGTGCCTGGTTTCTTTCTAACCCCTCTATGGGGGCCTTTGCAGGCATTTGGGAGTCAACCCCACTTGTCCCTAAATCTGGCTACTTTTCATCTCTCTCTGTATAACAAAATTTTTGCAATTTTAACCATTTCAAGTGTACAATCCAAAGACATGATGAAGTTTTACACAAATAGCACGTGTTGCACTTCCTTTGGCCAACTGTATCACCACCACGTGCCCCCCTCTGCCCCACTCCCGATTTAAGAAGTGCAAGGTTAATTTTTCACAGAAACATGCTTTAAAAATTAGCTTACCAAGCTTACAAGAATACCTGGAGGAGGGAGGATGAGCTCGGAAAAAAAAAAACTCACACGTGTAAAATGTGCGTTATTTGTGTAAAAATATGGTCATTACATTCATCATGTTGTGTGTTTATCAGCAGTATTTTCATAAAGTTTTCATCACCCCAAACAAAAACCTATGAAGCAATCACTTCCTTATTGTCCTTCCCTCTAGCCTTAGTCCCTGGTCAACACTAATCTGCTTTTTATTTAGATGCATTTGTGCATTTACATATTTCATGTAAGCGGGACCCTACACTCCCTTATTGCACTCAGCATACTGTTCTCAAGGTTCACCCACGCTGTAGCAGGCATCGGGACGCTGTTCGTCTTTAGGATTCACTGACAGTCCATTCACTGTGTGGCGAGAGCAATTTCTGCTGATCGATTGGGTTGCTAGGGACCATTTAGGTTGTTTCCCCCTAGAATAGAGGCTGTGTTTGCTGTCAGGCTACCACCAAGATCTGAGATTGGCAAACTTTTTCTATGAAGGAAAAGCGTTGTTGGCAGTAACCATCTTAAGCTTTGTGGTAACTACGGACTTGGCCACTGGAGCTTGGAAGCAGCCGTAGACAGGACGTCAAGAAGCAGGGCAGGGTTGTGTGCTGAACCAGCTTTATTTGCACGGCCAGGTAGCAGACTGTCTTTGGACCCCAGGCTGCAGTCGGTGGATCCCCAGCCTTGGTGATCAAGAACAAGTTCTGTACCCAGGCTCTGGGGTGCTGACCTAGCTGTAAAACCGTGGTCTTGAAGCCATAGGCAGAGAGAGGCCTGAACTGCCAGCAAAAGTGCTGGCAGTGGAGAGAGATCGAAGCAGGCAATGCAGGTTCCTTTGGCTCACGGTTCCTTTGGCTATGGCAAATTTGCTGAGGTGCAGTTTAGTGACATAGTGGGTTATACTTTGGGTTGCCAGCCAGAAAGGCAGCTCCAAACTACCAGCTGCTCCGTGGGAGAAAGAAGAGGCTTTCTGTGTCTGTAAAAACGTCAGCCTCGGCAATCCACAGGGACAGTATTACTTTACGCGATGGGGTCGTTCCAAGCCGGAATCGACTCAGTGGCAGTGAGTTTGTTGTTTGATTTTGCAGTGAAGCTTATTTTGCCGCTAACAATTTCGTGGAGTCCACGGCCGTTGCTGTATGTCTGAGAGGCTTCTGGTCCTTTGTTCCTTGTTAAGGATTGATACAATGTCCTTCCTGCAGAAAGTGCTGGAACCCCCACCCTAACACCCGCGTTTCTAATCCAGTTTGGGAACAGGGTTTTCTTTGTTTCATTGCTGGAGCCATATCAGTGTAGAGCGTGCCTTCAGCCCATCACTGTTTGCTATCAAACGAGCCAGGTTGGGCACTAGAGCGAGAAGTAAGCGGGTATGCGGGAAGGGGAGATACCACGTGGAGATTTCCCACCGCTGGAGAAGGTGGCGTTTCTCTTTTTTTTTACGCGCAGACATAGCACCTTCTCCCTGGGATTAGTGCCTGGCATTTGGGCTTCTAGTCTCCCGTACAGTGAGAAAAGCAATTTCCATTTATTAAAGCCACCCATGACATTTCTGCTACAGCAGAATTGAGACTAAGACACTCCAGCTCTTTCCATTTTCCCGCGCTCTGTGCCACTCCCTGGTCCTTTCTGTTGGAATCAAACCTGCTCTAATTAGCCTAACTTAGGCCATGTTTTCCTTGTCCCCCATCTCTGGATCTTTGGAATGTTTATGACTTTCTGTATTGCTCAGAGAAAAACAGGTTGGTTGCCATATCTCCTGAGAGGGCCTGATAACGCTGAGAATCATTAAGACACTGAAGATTGCTTCACCCTCATAAATGTCTCTCGCTTGCCTCACCTGATTGTTGGTAGCCAGAAGGCTAACTCCTGCTATCTGATTAGTCAACAGAGATATCCTGGGATTGTCCTAAGACTGAAGTATTTTCGGTCTGTTTGCCCACGGTCAGCAGTTGCATCCCGTGATTATCCTGAAACCCGAGTTAATGTGAAACATCTGCATGGGACTCCCCTGGGGTGTGAATTCCAAAGTAAAAAGTCGCCAGTCTCTGCCTTCTGCGACTTCAGACAGGACTGCAATAAGACCTCGAGTTGCTGTGTCAGCTAATACACTCTTTTTTCTCTCTAACTTGGAGTTAGTGAAGTTGCCTCCTCTCCTTCAGAGGCTCACATGGTCTCTTCTCCTCATCCCTTAAGACAGTGGTCCTCCACCTTCCTCATGCCGGGACCCTTTCACACAGTTCCTCATGTGGTGGTGACCCCCCCAACCATAACATTGTTTTCGTTGCTACTTCATCACTGTCATTTTGCTACTGTGATGAATCGGGTGACTCCTGTGAAAGGGTCTTTTGACCCCCGAATGGGTTGCGACCCACAGGTTGAGAACCGCTGCCTTAAGACCAGCCTCAACAGTGGTGCCGGTGCCTCCTCCCAGCCTAAGTCAAGTTGCTCTCGCGATTCTGTGGGTAACTGCCCCGGGAGAGTTTGGTCTCTGGGGTGACTTTGCTTCCGTTATTATTGCCTGGACTGCTGATGGCGATTTGGTTAGACTCCGGGCACGATGGCTGCCCATGTTTCTGCTCTCCTTGGCTGCTGGCTCTCCAGTGGGCATCCACAGGCTGCCAGGTGGTTCTTCCCACCAGAGAGTTCCTGTCTCACAAATCTTAAGAGACGGTCCCAGTCTTTGCTGACTCCCTCCTGTCTGTTCTTGCTCATTACTGGCGTAGGCAGTGATGCCTTCCTGGTACACGCGTGCGGGGCTAGCACAGCGCAGGGGCCTGCGAACGTGTAAAAGCAGCCGAGCCGCATGAAAGGCCAATGGCTCGGTCACTTCGTTGCTTGCGAGTTGAGCGTGCCACTTGGCCCAGAGAAACGTTGTTGATTTGAGGAAACATGTGGTTCCAGCAGGCTTCGGAGAAGGCCTCCTGATACAAAAATGCCTGAGAGCCATGAGATGAAGTGTCTGCTCCAAAGAGAGGCCAATCGCCCTTCAGCTCTGTGCCCCTCAGACTGAGGGGCTTTCCCTCATCAGGGTCATTCCCACATTCTTTGCCAGAGTGACTTGTAGTTTATACTTCGTCCAGCTGCTCGTCCTTGTGCGAAGGATCCCTGGAGCGCTCGCTGTTGGGTAAACTGGACTGTTTACCTTGAAGTCGGTGGTTCAGATTCACCAGCTGCTCCTTGGGAGAAAGACCAGTTTATCTGCTCCCATAAAGATTTACAGCCTGGGACGCGCTATGGAGGATCAGTGAGTCAACCCGGTGGCAGCTGTGGGCAGGGTTTTGGTTTGGGGGGTCATTGCAGGACTTTGGTTCTTACAGGTGGCGGGCTAGGGTCCTGCTACCCGGCATTGTTTGCCATCTCCAATGAGCCCTTCTCTGCTTTATTAATGGGGCTCTGGGGGCAGGCTCACTGGGGAAAGGGTTCATTTGTGATTGGGTGGCAGGGCAGAAGAGTGGGGGTGGGATGGTCTGTGAGAGCAGGAGGACACCCTGTGTACAAATGTTAGTGTGGTAGAAATACATATGATAAAGCATTTGCACTTTTAACTATTTTTCAGTATATGATTTGGTGACTTTAAGTTTGCCATGTGGTGCAGCCCTCGTGACGATCAAGTTCCCAAACATTTCCATTCCCCCAAGCAGAAACTCAGTATCCCTCAAAAGCCTTAACAACTCCTCCCTTCAGCCCAGCCGGTCTCTCTGCATTTGCCTCTTGTAGATATTTGGGCCTCTAGATAGTTAGTCTAGATAACTTTGGTCTCTATGAATTTCCTGTTCTGGATTTTTTATATATGTGGGATCATGCAATATTTGTTTTTTTGTGTCTGGCTTTGGGAGAAGGACAAGGCTTTCTCCTCCCATAAAGATTTACAGTTTCCACAACCCACAGATAAAGCTGCCCTGTCCTATAGCGTCTCTATGGGTTGGACTTGACTCGATGGAAGTCAGTCTGACCTATTTCATTCAAGTGGCAGCATGTCACATTCATTTCTCTGCCTGGGCGACATTCCATTGCATGGATGGCCTCGGCACAGTTTGTTGAGGGACCCTTGCGTTGTTTCCACGTCTTGGCAACTGTGAAGAGCGTTGCAGTGAACACTAGTGTCCTTTCAAGCCTCTGGGGCGTACTCATATGTCACCCAAACCAAACTCCCTGCTATCAAGTCCGTGTAGACGCGTAACACCCTCCCCTGTGGGCTTCCGAGACGGCAACCGTTTACAGGTGTAGAGAGCCCAGTCTTTCTCCTGCGAAGCTGCTGGTGATTTTGAACTGCCAACCATGCAGATCACAGGCAGCACATAACCACTACATCGCTTATCTGTTCAGGAGTAGAATTTTGGGGTCATAGAGTAAGTCTTTCTTTAACTTTTCAGGAAACCCCCAAAGTGTTTTCCACAGTGATGACTTCGTTTGACCATCCAACCAGCTCTGGATGTGAGTTCAACTCTTCTCCATCCTTGCCAGCACTTACTGCTTTTTTTTTTATAATAGCCTTCCTTGTGGTAGCTCACTGTGGTTTTGCTTTGCATTTCCTTAATGACTAATGATGTGCATCCTTTCAACTGCACTTTGGCCATTTGTATCTCCTCTTGAGATAGGAACTACTCAAGCTCTTTACCCATTTTTAAAGGAAGTTGCCTTTTTGTTCCAGAGTTGTAGGAGTTCCTTTCATACCTCTGGATGTAAACCCTTATCAGATACGCTTCCCAAATAGTCTCCCCTGTCTGTAGGCTTTCTTTACTTTCTTGATCATGTCCTTGGATGTTGTTGCCATTCAATTTATCTGCCTTGTTTTTCTTTTGTGCCTTGGGCTTTTCATGTCCTATTTAAGGATCCACCGCCAAGAATACATTTCTAAAGGATTGCTGCTAAGGTTTCCTTTTACATCTTACATTGAGGTCACTGGTCTATTTTGAGTTCATTTTTGGTGTGAGGTAGGAGTTGACCCTCATTCTTTTGCATGCGGATTGCCAGTTATCTTAGCACCATTTAGTGTAAAAACAAACACACACGCAACTATTCTTAGCCCCTTGGATGGACTTAACAACCTTAGTCCAAAAATTAGTTGGATTAAAATTTTTATTATAGTATATATATCACACAAACCATTTCTCAATTCAACATTTTTCACAAATGTAATTCAGTGATATTAGTTCCATCAATCAGGTTGTGTAACCATCACTATCTCCATTTCCTAATTATGTCACCACCTTGAGACACGTGGTCTTTTAACTCTATTGTAAGGACAAATTGAAAATGAACACCTACATCCAGGGCTCCTACATCCCCAGAGCAGTGTGCTGCCAGCTTCACCTGGCTCTTGGCTCACGGCATCCCGCCTGCCTCCCTTGCCCATCTCTGTGCTGGCCTCCCTGGTAGCGAGTGCCATCTGTAGATTGCCTTGACTGCTAGCCTCTCATTCAAGCCTTAGCAACATTTTCCTTTTCCGTGGCATTGATTGTTAAGATCCATGATAATAACCATGTGGGCTGCCTCCTGGGTGGTTCGCCTCTGATTGAGTTGGCTACACAGTTGCATAAATTGTGAGTGGTATGACCCAACTTCATTCACAATCCTAACCCCCTGATTTTTATGCTTGTAGAATGTGAAGTTGTTTCTTGCTTCTACAATTGGCTATATTGCATTCCAACAGAGAGGCCTCTGCTGGCATTTTTTTTCTTACAGAAGACAATCGAGCTCATGGATCCTCTGTCGTGGCAATGTGGCTCTCCTGCTGCTTTTGATCGTCACCCGTTTGCTCTTCCAGGTGTGACTAGTATGGTCTATGGTGGAGCGATGAGTGGCTCTGGGAACCTGATGGATTTTCTTGATGAGCCGTTCCCTGATGTGGGGACATATGAGGACTTCCACACCATCGACTGGCTTCGGGAGAAGTCCCGGGACACTGACCGACATCGAAAGGTATGTAGTATCCATCGAAGACACATTGAAAGGGACTCTTCAAATAGCTGTACCCAGTTTGCATTTAACAGCGTCTTTTGAGGGAGATCGATGGCTACATCTGTGCCATGCACTGGGTTAGGTTTAAAGAAGAGAAGGGAGAGTGGGAAAGGCGGAGAGATGAGTAATACCATGTCCTCTGGGTGGAGGCCGGGGGATAAAGAGGACGAGTGGTGTGGAGGACAATGAGGAAACACTGAAACTAGATAAACCTTGGGCCAAATCCTGCCTGTGACCCTTATATCTTGATACATTTGGGGATGCTATTTCTGGGTCCTGTTTTCTCACCTCTAAAGATAGACAAATATTAAATGAGGTTGTGTGTGTGTGTGTGTGTGTTTGTGTGTGTGTAGGCACAGATTCAAGTACCTGACACTGTGCAGTCACTGTATTTTCATGGGTCACCATCCAGTTATGTACCAAGTGCGAGAGATCACATAGGAGGCATGGGTCGAAGATGACATGTTAGTTGGGGGTTGAAGGATGTCTAAGACTTTGACAGAGAAAGGGGAAAGGATTCTCCACAGCAAGCATGGCCCTGTTTAAGTCACAGAGGGATGACAGAAAATGGTGCACTGGAGAAGGATACTGGAACTTTGAGGGTCATGGAAGACAGGAGTGGAGACTAGTCTGGAGGCATGGATGATGGGGCTACACGAGGGAGGACCAGGCCATCGGGCCAAGTGGGTGTTTTATCCCAAAGGCCACAGCCTATAACAAAGATGCATTGCAAAGGGAGAAACTGGAAGCCGTGATGTTAGCTGAGGAGACAGAGGAAGAAGGTCTGGCTGTGGGCAGAGAAATGTGGCTGGAGAGAAGGGAAATGGGTTCAGGAAGGACACATGCATGGAAATGATGTGTCCAGACCAACAGCTCTGTCTACTTTGTTTTCAGATAACCAGTAAGAGCAAGGAGTCCATATGGGAGTTCATCAAGAGTTTGCTGGATGCCTGGTCCGGATGGGTGGTGATGCTGCTTATTGGCTTGCTGGCAGGTGCGTCGTAGGGTCTACAGTGCTCCGGTGGCCACAGCTGGTATGTCGATTCCCTGATCCCCAACGGACAGGGATGGCATTCTGAAGATGGAGTGTTTTGCTTCAGCCTCATCCAAAGGGTTTGTTGCTTGAAATAGCTCAGCGCCAACTCACGCTGCCATTGAGTCAGTGCTGACTCATAGCAACCCCCTGTGGGTTTCCCAGAGGGTAATTGCTTACAGGAGGAGAAAGCTCAGTCTTTCTCCAGAGCTGCTGGTGATGTTGAACTGCCAACCTCACGGATTGCACCCCAACATGTAACCACTACACCACCGGCGTCAGACATGTGAACATCTGTTTAATATCTCATCCATAGGACAGGCTTGTGACACAGTAAATCAAGTTGTCTGGAAAGCTATAACTATTGAGTGATATTTGATCTCTTCACCTAATACAAGTGTTTCTTCTTCTTCTTCTTCTTCTTCTTCTTCTTCTTCTTCTTCTTCTTCTTCTTCTTCTTCTTCTTCTTCTTCTTCTTCTTCTTCTCTTCCTCCTCCTCCCTTACCCTCCCCCTCCCCTGCTTCGTTTTCTTCTTCTAGTTCTTGTTTTTCATACCCTATTAAGTTTTATTGAAATCACTACAGTTTACGTTCTCTAGTCCTTGGTTATGTAGAAGATAACACAACGTAGGAAATTTTGAATAGCCACCAATGGCTCTTTTTAGTACTCCTAGAATGAATTAGAACCATGTACAAGGTCAGTAGTTCAAAGTCACCACTGCTCCATGGCAAAAATGAGCTCTCTGCTCCTTTAAAGATGGATCGCCTCAGAAACCTTATAGGATCATTATGAGCCCTAATTGACTCAATGGCTGCCCCCCTCCCCCCAGATTCAAGGTTGGCTCAGGGAAGATATCTCTGGCCGATGAATCATTCACCTTCTCAGAAACTTTCCATCTTTGAAGAAGCCCTGGTGACACTGTGGGCTAGGCAGTAGACGACTCCCTGCCAAACTGGCAGTTGACTGACACCCACCGCTCTGTGGGAGAAAGACGAGGCAGTCGGCTTCTGTTAAAATTTTTAACCTTGGAGACCCAATGGAGCAGGTTGACGCTGACCCTGGAGGGCTGGTATGAGTGTAAATTGACTTCCTGACTTTGAGTTGGGTTTTTGGTTTGGTGCATCTCTTGTTTTTCTAATCTCAGTGCCACATTTAGGCACAATCATTTCTGGAATGACTGGATGAATATAAGATGAGGAAACTGCTCTTTTCTTATCAAATCACATGCGTTTCTCATGCAGACCGTTTCTTGAACTTCGCGCTTTTTAAGAGGCTCTAAAGGTCGACGCTTAAGAATAGAACCTGTAAGCATGCTAAGGAGATTCCCTTAAATAAAGATGCTCCAGTGTGACAGCATAATACTTACAGGCGGAGAAGCTACCAGAGGCTTCATTATAAGTCAGCAGAATCCAGTCAGTGCGATGAGAAGGCTGTACGTTTTATGATGACGGAGGATGGAGATTTCTGAGCTATTTCTAGTTTGGTCCATAGACAATATTAGGGGCAGGGGAGCTTCGTGGCCAGGGAAGGGCTCTGCCCCGCTTGGGGTGTTATAAAGTGGCAGTTAGGGATGCTGGGAAGGAGTATGCTTACCGACTACTGCTAGCAGCCACTGTGAGTTTCTCAGAGTCTGTCCTTTCCTCCCCAGTGGACTAGAGAATGGCCGCCACAAGGGAGGAGGCCGAACTCTCAAGGAGACGACCCTAACCCACTCCCCACCATTTTGCTTGACTGATTGGAGGTAGCTGTGGTAGGGAGGGTGCTGTGAATTTTGAGATTCTTATTTAGAATAGATACAGAGAATCTTATATGTATTGCTGCTTCTGGCTCCTAGGAAGTAGAAAGAAAGGGCAGACGAAGAAACCTGGATTCTTGCTGGACTCACCAACTCAGCGTAGCTATTTAGGTTTATTTCAGAGCCAGACTGGACTTTCTGGAACAAATCTGGATTGTGACCTTTAACCTCAGGTTTCCTGGTGGCATAGTGGGTATGCGTAAAGCTGCTAATCTCAAGGTCAACGGTTCAAAAACCACCAACCACTCAATGAAAGAAAGACGGGTTTTCTACTCCTGTAAAGAGTTACAGTCTCAGAAAGCCATAGGGAGAAGGCCGGAATGGGATGGCACTGAAAACCAAGGGGGGCACTGTGGGTTGTGCTGTGTGTGTTAAGATGTATATAAAAAAGTTCACCATTAAACCGTCTCTTAAATATAGGTTTCAGTGGCAATAATTACATTCAGCATGTTGGACAAGCAGCACCACTGTTTTTTGCTACCCCAAACAAAATGTTCCCTGGACACCATCTGATCTTTTTCATTTCCCCAAAATGTTCTTTTGCCTGGTTGCACCTTGATAAAAGAGGCGGGTAGCTGTGTCTCATTCTCTTTCCCCCTCCTCGGGGGAATAACTCAGGGGTCCCACTGCCTGGCCTGTCACCCACAGTGCCACCCTGGCAATTATTTTCTGACACCCACAATGGAGACCTAGAGACATCTCCTGCAGGGTGTTTACTAGAAAATGACCACTGGGTGTCACTGTTGCACCACAAATGAGAGCTTAGGCCGACAATGCCGTTTTTTAAATCCCAAATAGTGACAGCAGGTGGTGCCATAGGATCAGAAATGAAAGAGCAGGCTGTGGCAGCATCTGGGACAGTTGGGGGATGGGGGCAGTCTTGTTCCTGCATATCTTCAGGACGGACCCATCTCATCCCGTCTTCTTCAGGTCTTTGTTTAAATGTCATCTTCTAGTTGTGGTCTTTTCTTGCAAAACTTGTTAACCTCGTCCCTGGTAGTCAATGCCGCTGAAGGGAAGTGCTGGACACCCGGTTTATTGTCTTTTGAGCCCCCCAGATGGCGTGACTCACACGGATTACTCTAAACTCACTGCCATCCAGTTGATGCCGGTTCACAGGGAGTCTGCAGGACAGGGTAGAACCGTCCCTATGAGTGACTGTTTATGGGAGTAGAAAGTCCCAACTTTCTGTGAGCAGTGGCTAGTGATTTTGAACTAGGGACCTTGGGGATTGCAGAACAATGTATAACCACTATGCCCTCAGGGTTCCTGCAGTGATCACATCCAGCACCAAATGAAACTATCATCAGCCCAGCAGAGAGAGCGTCATTCAAGCACTTGTCCCTACTTCTCCCCCAAGGCCATCACTACGGCCTGATCCCCCCACCCCCACACCCCGGAGTTTATCTTGATTTACTCCACTTCCCTCCTCCACTGCCATATGGCCCTTTAGACTACATGTCAGAATCCTTCGGAATTTGAAGTCTGCCAGAACCTTCTCCCCAGCCTTGCTGCTGTCAGTTGTCCCGGGCCAGGGGGTGGGATGAGAGCATGTTGAAATGCTGTCAGGAAGACGCCTTCAGCAAGGGAGATGTGAAGATCCAGGAGAAGAAAGAGGACCTGTTAGAACGAGGTGGGGGGTGGACCCGAGACACGAGCTGAGTAGCTTTTTCTGAAAGGACAGGTAGATAAAGGAGTGAAGGTCTTGTGGGTGAGTTTGGGGGTGATGGGTAGAGAGCGTAATGAGGACCAGTACCACTTGGTAGAAAATTAGCCTGAAGGTCTCCCCTACCTTAGGGACTGGCTGCAATCAATTCTTCTGGAAATAGACTGAAGTTAGACTTCTATGGCCAACTGCATACTATTTTATCCCATTTTTACTTATATTTAAAGGTAATTCGTGGTAGGTCCACAAGTCTTTATCCACAGTTCCAAAAATTCCAGAAAGTTCTACTAAAATTTACCCCACACTTTGCCAAGGTCTGTTGTTATTTGGTGTCAAAACTTTCAATGAGCTGAAGCCACTGGAGAGGTGAGGCCTCCACTTCATGTTTCCCTGCAGCAATATTAATGTGGGTGATGGTCAGATCCTGCCCCCGAGGCCTGAGAGGGTTCTGCCACTTTTGGTGTATGTAATCTTGTTCCTGAGTCTGAAAAAGATGAGTTCCCAAAGCACTGGTTTCTGAGAAGAGACCTATAGATCTCTCTCTAAACCTGAACTTCAGCCACTTGAGGCCTTTGGGGGCCCTCCCTGGGTGGTCACTGCTTTGCCCTCACTGTGGATGCTAAAGCGCCTTGCATGCAGATGAATCACAACGTGCCCTAGGTAAGTGCACCCTGAGTACCCTGGGTGACGTGCTCCCGAGCTGGACCTGGGCGTCATGCGGCCATTTTCCTGAGTGGTTTGTGCTCCTTCTTCCAGGCACTTTGGCTGGCGTCATTGACCTTGCTGTCGACTGGATGACGGATCTAAAGGAGGGTGTCTGCCTATCGGCCTTCTGGTACAGCCACGAGCAGTGTTGCTGGACTTCCAATGAGACCACTTTCGAGGACAGGGACAAGTGTCCCCTGTGGCAGAAATGGTCAGAGCTGCTGGTGAATCAGTCCGAGGTGGGTGTCTGGGTAGGCTCACAGCAGGGAAGCACCAGGCCTCGTGTGCTTTGGCATGCTGCTCGGCAGCTCCAGAACGTCTGTGTTGTCACCGTCCACTAGCTGCTCTCATAGTGTCCTCAGATTCATACTCATGGGACTTTTTTCCCCCTTCCTAGGACACGAAGAGAAAGGCGGGAGAGGCAGCTGATGGTTTTGATCAGGGCTGGATGTGTTGAGTGTAGGATCCCGGACGGCTTAGTGGTTATACATTGGGCTGCGATCCCCAAGTCTCGAATGCAAGGTTGAATGCAACTACTGCAACTTGTTGGAAAACTCGTTCCCATTGTTTCATGTGTACATGGCTTTGCTTTGAAAGCCTGGTGTTTGCATTTATCTTTATGGCGGAAAGAAAGAGCACATAATTGATACGTCTTCTAATTGTGGAGACAAGTTGCCTTTTATTTTTTAATAGCACTTTTTTTGAGATCTAACTCACAGGCCATACGATTCACTCGTTGAAAGTATGTAATCGGGTGGTTTCTAGTGACTCCAATGTTGAACCACGATCTAATGTTAGAACATTTTCGTCACCCCCAAAGGAATTCCTCACCCGCATTCGCAGTCACTCTCCATTGCTCCCCGAGCCCCAGGCACCGGCCCATCTAGCTGCTGACTCTCTGGACTTGTCTTGCCTGGACAATTCCTGTCAGTGGGCCGAGACAGTGCGACTTTTTGCGTCCGTCTGCTTTCGTAGAGCATCGTAGAGCATCGTAGAGCATCGTAGTGGGGTTTGGTGACTCTAGTCCTTTTTATAGCCAAGCCGTTATTTACATTTTGTTTATTGTTTATTGGGCATTTGGGTGGTTTCCACTTTGTCACTATTGAGAACAATGCTGCTCTGAACAGCCACGGAGAGGTGTTTGCGTGGATGAGTATACACCTAGGGGTGGAATGGCTGATCCACACAGGTAAGCAGATTTCCTCCATTTTCCATCACAGTGGCCCCACTTCACCTTCCCACCAGTCCTGGCTAAGGACTCTGTGAGCTCCACACTCTTGCCAATGCTCAGTGGTTTCATTAGCCCCATCCTTGTGAGCGTGGCGTGGTAGCTCATCGTGGCTGACGTGACCCACTGTCAGTGCCTGCCTGGGCAGAGAGGACACTCAAGCTGTTTCTGTGCTGACAGTGTTTCAGCCATGGAGCATATAGGGTGGGACACCACAGACGGGAGCCTTGTCTTCCGGAGCCTAAACCTTGAAAGCGACATGAAAAAGCGTAGCTCTGGAAAAAGATTTCATTTCTAACCAAATGCAGCTGCTGCCATCATGACGGTCGGCCACTGAGCCATGGGGAAGCCAGGGGAGGATGGGACAGGTGGCCAGGAGTTCTTTCAGGGGTCTTGCGAGGACTGCTGCTGCCTGTGACTGCAGCCCCGGCCTCCTTGCCCCTCTCCTTGGCCCTCTTGACTTTGCCCAGCTGGGGGCATTTGGAGTGCCCTCCACCCTTTTATGAAACCGCTTTCTCAGTGGGCTTGAAAAGGAATTCCTTCACATCTCCCAAGTAGACAGGGATCTTGACCGCTCCCACTTTCCCAGTGCTCTCTCTGACGTCCCCAAATCAGTGCTCCCCTTGGGTGGATGGGAGGGGGCTGGCGGGGATTGGCCAGGAAACCTGTTTTCCTTCTGCGCTCCTCCCAGCGATCTGTTTGGAGGCGACGTGGCCGTCTCTTTCTTTTCAGCTGCTTTTACGATGGAGATTTTGGTTCAGAGAATCGCTGGTCGCAAGTTATTCCTAGTCTACCAAGGAGGGAAAAAAAACAAAACAAAACTCAAAACAGAACCAAGTCCATTTTGACGTGGGTGAAAATTCTCTCTCAGCCCGATGCCCGCGCATGGAGCGTGTGAATAGGTGCTTGGAAAGGCCAGCGCTACCTCTCGGACTGGGCTGGTGCATTCTCACAGGCTCCCACACATGGCCGGGGCCTCCTCAGTGACACCCCCCCCGCCCCTCACTGAGTCATCCAGATGGCGGCAGGAAGCTGAGACCCAGAGAAATGTGGTCTCCTCTGCAGACAAGGGCCTCCGAGAAGGAACAGTGGGCTCAGGCCAGAACACGCTCCGCCTCGCAGCAGAGATTTGGGGATAAATGGCCCAAGGAGTGGTTCCGAAGAAGATGGAATTTTCTCCCATGACTGCCTCTGGGACGCTCCCGGCTTCACAGACCCCTGGAGGGCTTGTGCCGCAGACCCATTTTGCCAGACCCACCTCCGGAGTTCCTCCCTCTGTAGGTTGGGGCTGGGGCCTGAGAATGGGCATCTCGGAGGAGCTCTCCCGGGTGAGCGAGCCCTTTGTGGGGTGGGTGCTGGGTGGGTGGCATAGAGATGTCATGAAAGCGAAGAGAAACCCCATTCACCGCAGACAACACTGATCCTCCTGGGCGACAGAGACCGGTTTTTCTGCCTCTCACCTTTTGTTGACTGTGGGCCAGTGGCGATCCCGACCCAATATTATTCACGATTTCCGTCCCACCTGGTGGAAGCACTATGTCAACAGCTCCTAGCGAAACACCCGGCCCTGTGTTTGTGTGTGTTGCCCATAGCAATAGCAGCAGCTGATAAAGCCACTAGCGGCCTTTTCGTTTCTCCCAGAGGGGACAGAACCTGCCCAGGCCCGTCCAGGGCTGGGCCTGATGGGCAGGCCTCATGGTTCCTTCTTGTTCTGTGTCTCTCCTGTAGGGTGCCAGCGCTTACATTCTGAATTACTTAATGTACATCCTGTGGGCGTTGCTCTTTGCCTTTTTGGCTGTCTCCCTGGTGCGGGTGTTTGCCCCCTACGCCTGCGGCTCGGGGATACCAGAGGTGAGTGTCACGGAATGTCTTTTGGCCACGCGATGAGCAGAGCAAATGCTTGGGTGGCATTGTGTTGCCAAGCCCAGTTCTAACCCTTGAGCACTTCAACCCAAATCAACACCAGTCGATTCTGACACCCGGCAATCCCGTGCGTTTCATAATAGAACTAGGCCCCGTGGGGGGTGGGGGTGGGGGGGTGTTCAGTGGCCGACTTTTCAGAAGTAGGTTGCCAGACCTTTTTTCTGAGGCACCTCCAAAGTGTTCAATTACCAGTTCATTGAATGAATCGTGTGCACTCTCTGGGACTTTACTGGACGTATATCAATGCATTCCACGTTTGCAGTGAGCCAAGGGGGTCAGGACTGGTCATCACCATTTGGCAAGTGAGGTCACCAAAGCCCAGAAGGGTTAAGTCATCTGTCCGAGGTCACCAGGGTGGAACGCTGGACATTGAGCACAGTGGAGGGGCAGCAGGCACTGGAGTCTTAAGTGCTGGGCTCAGTTGCTTTTCTGATGATGAAGGTATTGTCTTTGCAAATCGGGTACGAGGCCCTGGGGCTGTGCGATGCCATGTGGCGGAAGACCAGGGAAGGGGTGTTGATGGTGGGCAGTTTCCTGGTGCTTCTGCTCTTGTAGTGCCAAGCTTCCATCACCCATTGAAATTCTCCATGCTGCGCATGTCACCCTGTGTACCTTACAGCCTCATGACGGGATTGCAGTACCTCCGTGTGATTGAGGGGGAGGAAGGAGGCCTCGCCCATCAAGACCACTGCCTGAAATGCAACTTTTAACCTGGGAGGGTCTCTGGGGTGGAAGGCTAGGGACTGAGCTGCTTTCCAGAAAGCGTTGATGGAGCAGCATAACCAGAAACCGTTTTTTGAAATTCTCATTCTCTCTCTCTCTCTCTCTCTCTCTCTCTCTCTCTCTCTCTCTCTCTCTCTCTCTCTCTCTCTCTCTCACACACACACACACACACACACACACACACACACACACATCATTCTGTTGCTTTTTCTGTGGAGTTCCAAAGGCTGGGCACTGTGAGTGTGGCCCCTGTGCTGCCCGCTCCCAGTGCTCATCCCCTGGGGCCCCACAAACTCTGAGCTGGGCTCAATTTCATGGCAGACTTTGACCCATGGGACCTGAAAAGCTTCTTGCATTGAGGTGTGTCCTCTTGCTACACTGGGCCCCTGAGACCATCTTGTGAAGAAGCATAAGCTAGCCTGCTGGAGACTAGGTCATCCCAGGTAGAGAGTCCTCCGTCAACTAAGCCACATGCATCACCCATCACCTCCAGGTGTGTGACAAGTCTAGGCAAGAACAGCCCAGGCCAGCCCGCACCGAAAGGACCGCCCACCCATCTGGTTCTGGCCTTCACTGCCAACTCACAGATTCATGACCTAAATCAATACAGTTACTTCTAATCTGTGGTTTTCACATTCTTGAATTCACCTATTCATTAAAATTATTCATAAGTAATTCACAGACGTGCGCCTCTACAAAATGGCAAACATTCCCCAGCTGAGGTTGAACAAGCTGGTTCAATATTGGGTAACTCTCTGGACCATCACTAAGATACCTAATGAGAATCGACTACAGTTGTTTTTTCCCATCAGTACATTTTGGGGTGGTTTGCTGCATAGGCTAAATGAATGAATTCATATAGTCACAGAAACATTGACAAAACTAATGACATGCACAATTTTTTCCCCTAAGAAGCTGGAAGTCATAGCCTGAGAGTTGGAGGATCAAGCTAATAAGGTGAAGAACCCTGCCTGGATGGGTAGACAGGAAGAACAGAGCTAAGGAAACTTGCATAGGTATTTTTGACATGAAACAGTATCAGGGCAGCACTAAGGTAGGAGATTTGTCATCAAAACCTAAAGAAGACTCTAACAAAGTCCCTAAACCAAAGGATCAATGACCACACTCATGCAGTATCACATGGGGAGTCACGCAAAACCAGCATCTGCGTGTCGCTACAATAGATGATCTGGCCCCAGACACAGGAGCTTCAGGGCAAATGCCACCAAGAAAAGATCGAAGATAGACAAACTAGCTGGGATCCTAGCAGCTCTCCAAGCCAAGTACTAGTGAGGCTCTTTCCTCTCAACTCTGCATTCGCGTATGATGGATTTTATCTGCAGAGAATTCCACAGAGGGAAGAGAGGTACTGGAGAAGCCAGACTATCTCTAAGATCCTTTCCTGAGTGGAGAGGAGGAGGGAGAGTTGAAGGGGCCTTCCTCCAAGTAATGATGCCTGGAAAAAACTAAAGTCCTGCTCGTTCCCAGTTTGCAGAGTGCTTCTGGGCAGAAAGGACATCTGGAAGTGAACAGTTATATTGGCTTGGACTTGGGGATTTGAAGCTGAACTGGATGTTGGTGTCTTTTCTACCCTGCTGTTGACTATGGAAGAAATCATGTTGTCTTAGGTGGCTCTTTCAATTGCTGTTACAAGCCATTAACAAGATTCCACCTCTTCTGCTTCTCAGAGAAGATTCTGGTTGTAAAGTTAACACCATAGAGTCACAAATCTACTGCGATTCATCTACTCAAATCCTGCTGGGCCAGCCTCTATTAATTCCATTGAAAGCAAGGGATTGGATTTTGGCATCTACTGGGAGTGAATTTGCCTTCCCAACCCCTAATTTGGTCGTGGCAATTTTATAAAATCATTTTAGAGAATTACAAAAATACCTATTACATTGTTCCATTCACCACATGTCACAGCTGGCAAAGACTCAGGTAATTTAGATGCTTGTAATTTTCTAAATGGTATTACGCTTTTCAACTGTACCCTGGGGTCTGCATCCACATTAACTAACTGACAAAAAATTACAGATAATTCTATTTGAGGTGACAAAAAAAGGTCAGGATTGTGGCAGGCATAATAAAACACCTTTTAAATAAAGGGACCTGAGATCCCCAGAGCACAAGGTTCAATTAGACTAACTAGTTAAAGACTAGTTTACCCACCACTTATTTGTCTGCCATTAGTTAAAGGCTAACGAAATATGTGGCCGTGAAATGAGAGCCCCCATCTGTTTTGTTTGAAACCACCAGGTTTCAAAGGATCTTCCAAGCTGAAGACAGACTAGAAACAAAGGGCTGTCAATCGACTTCTGCAAAATAGCCCATGAAAACCTGATGGATCACAAGACAATATCGTCATACATGAGCTTGTCATGAGTTGGGGCCAATAGGATGGTGGCTAACAAGTATAGTGAGAAGACCATGTCATGTCCTTATAGGAAGGATGTCGTTAAGGTCTTGAAAGTAAGCCTTATAGCCAGGCAGCCTTGCTATTCAAGGTCCTGTAGGAATAATGGCATTGATTTCTGGGGCTCAGAATACACATACTCACGCGCGCGTGCAAACACACACACACACACACACACACACACACACTTTCCCTCACTCTCGGTCTTTCTCGACTTGAATTAAGAAACAGATTTCCATCAATACCTTGTGAGATGAAATTAGTTCTGTTTGACCCACTTTGCTCACTTTACTTGCCATCTCTTTTTATTGGACATCTTTCAATAGAAGTTCAATCCCAAAGTATGTCTTTTCTCAACACAGCAAAAGGGAACATGAACACAATAAAGCACCATAAATGAAGTGAAACCTCTGTAATTTCTTCTTCATCGTGTATTATGAAGAAGATAGGGATTCTTCAGATTTACTTCTCATTGGATGTTTGAAAGCTTTCTGTTAATAAAATATAAGTTATAAACATTATAAGGTAATGAAATTCTATCAATATTATACCATATAAAATATAGCAAAATAAAAATCAAGAATAGCCTTTTCTGGAGTCCTAAATAGGTACTCTGAAAACCTCCAATGTAGAGGTTTGAGCTCACCCAGAGGTGGTTTGGAAGAATGTTCTGGTGATGTGTTATGAAAAATCAGCCTCTGAAACTCTAACGTCTTCAGAAGCACCAAGAGTCAGAATTGCTGGATAATAAATGGATTTACTTTTTGGTTTGCACCTGATTTTGTGCATCTAAGCTTGAAAAAATGGGTTTTCCAGCAAGTCTTTTTTTTTTTTTTTTGAGCCTGGGCACTGAAGCGGCTGATTCCTGCCTCCTTCCCCACTCCTTCCCCCCTCTCCTTCAGATAAAGACCATTTTGAGTGGCTTCATCATCCGGGGCTACCTAGGCAAGTGGACTCTGCTGATCAAGACCGTCACCCTGGTGCTGGTCGTGTCTTCTGGCCTGAGCCTTGGCAAGGAAGGACCCCTGGTGCACGTGGCTTGTTGCTGCGGCAACTTCTTCAGCAGCCTTTTCTCCAAGTACAGCAAGAACGAGGGCAAAAGACGCGAGGTGCATTATCCTAGCTCCCACCTGCAGCCCCCTGGCCCGTCTTTCCCGCTCCTGGTCCTTTGCAGGAAAGGACTCACTTTTCCACTGCCTTGTAGGTGCTGTCTGCCGCTGCTGCCGCCGGTGTCTCCGTAGCCTTTGGTGCCCCAATTGGAGGTGTGCTTTTCAGCCTGGAGGAGGTGAGAGGGGGAGCTGAAGGGATGGCATCACTCTTCTTTCCTTCACACGGAGACATCCTAATGGTTAGATGACTGCTCACGAGCTTTTAAGACCCCCTTCTCGATTCCCCAAAGTGGCATGTAGAACATTGGAGACTCAGAAACAAATCGGAACCTCACTACAACTCAGAGTAACCTTGTGGGAGAGAGTAGAATTGCCCTGTGGGAGTCTGATACTGTCCACCTGAGCAGAGCTCCATCTAACGTTCCATCTGTCCCTCCAGGTCAGTTACTACTTTCCCTTGAAGACCTTGTGGAGGTCGTTTTTCGCGGCCTTGGTGGCAGCCTTCACGCTGCGATCCATCAACCCTTTTGGCAACAGCCGCCTTGTCCTCTTCTACGTGGAATATCACACCCCCTGGTACATGGCTGAACTCTTCCCCTTCATCTTGCTGGGGGTCTTCGGGGGGTTGTGGGGCACCCTCTTCATCCGTTGTAACATAGCCTGGTGCCGGAGGCGCAAAACCACCAAGCTGGGGAAGTACCCGGTGCTGGAGGTCATCGTGGTGACTGCCATCACCGCGATCGTCGCCTATCCCAATCCCTACACGCGCCAGAGCACCAGCGAGCTCATCTCGGAGCTGTTCAACGACTGCGGCGCCCTGGAGTCCTCCCAACTGTGTGACTACATCAACGACCCCAACATGACCAGGCCCGTGGACGACATTCCCGACCGGCCGGCTGGGATTGGGGTGTACACCGCCATGTGGCAGCTGGCCCTGGCCCTCGTCTTCAAAATCGTCATTACCATATTCACCTTTGGCATGAAGGTGAGTGAAGGGGCAGCGATGGGAGGACCTGTGTCCTCAGCACAGCAGCTGACGCTTCAAAATACAGCTGACGGGAGGGAAAAGGGGGTTGGCTGGTACTGAATGTCCCTCCGTGCTTGGCCCTTGAGAGCCTCCATTTCTTTTTAATCATTACAAAAAGCCTATGACGTGGAGATGCCATTTTCTAAGGGAGGAAGAGATGCCTTGGAGAGCTGAAGTGGCTTGCGCAGCCCCCTAGTGTGTAAGGGTAGAGTTGGAGCAGAAGCCGCTGCATCCCCCCCCCCCAGGAGCTAATCCAGACTCCCCGCCAGCTGGGTGGGGCCAAGTGGTGGGAAGAGCCGGGCTTCTGGTGAAGTCCAGGGCTATAGACCCCGGCAGGACTGGCTCTGGAAGGTCACATGTGCTCAGAGCTCCCTGACTGAAAGGAGTCAGTTGAGCCAGGCAGGGTATTGCCCAAGGCTTGGGGATGCCTTCTCTCTAGAGGGTAGAGTGACATTTGTGATTGTTACTGGAGCCAGTGAGAGGACCTCTTCATTTGCAGTGTATATGATTGAACCTTTTGCGACAATCACTTCAGAAACATTGAAAGCCTTTCCTGCAGAATTTTCTCTAATGGCGCCTGGCATTAAGTTACTTTATTTAAAAAATAAAATTGAGGTGAAATGCACATTAAAATTTTTTTAATAAATCATTTTATTGGGGGCCCTTATAACTCATACAATCCATGTATCAATTGTACCAAGCACATTTGTACATATGTTGCCATCATCATTTCCAATAATTTTTCTTTCCGCTGAGCCCTTGGTATCAGCTCCTCTTTTTTCCCCACCCTCTCCCACCCTCCCACCCTTGTAACCCCTTGATGAATTGTTATTTTCATGAAAGGTAACCATTTTAAAGTGAGCACCTTCACAATGTTAGGCGAGCCCCCCTTCCATCTTCCTGCAGCACATTCTCATCACCCCCCAAACCCTGTCGCCTTTAGAGTCACTCCTGATGTCCTCTTCCCTCGCCACTGGTCACTCTCGCTCTCACCTGTGTGTCCCTACTGTGGTTGGAGGTAGAATCTTACTATCCCCTGGCATGCTGCGGTGTCTGTTAGTCCTGTTTTTAAAAAGTTAGAGAAACTGTGTGTCTGTGTGTGTAGTGGACAAACACAAACCTGAGTGTGTGCTTTCAGAGCAAGGACCAATGGGCTTTCTGAACCAGCTGCCTCTCTTGTTGGTTGGCATCCAGGGTGTTATTTTCATGTCTGTGGAAGAAGCTAACAGCAACATTTTAGAGCCTTCTTGGGAATGTTATCTTCTGTTTAAAAATGCTATTTAAATATCTAATTATGTTTTTGAGACTCGATCCTGCAAAAATGCACCAACTCAGCAGTTTCTCCCTGGCCTGTTTCATGTCTTTGGAGAGGAGCAACCACGCTCAGCCTGTGTTTCTCAGCTCTTCTTCCCCCTGAGGGTCTTACCTCACTTTGAGAGTTGCTGTTGTCAGATAGTTCTGAAAAGAAGAGCACCATGCTCAAGGCAGACATTTCCTATCGGCTACACTAAATTATTGTAGTTTTAAGAAGACTTTAGGGACATTTTTGGCTTCAGGTTTAAAGATTACCTCGGGGCAATGATGATGGGGGCTTTATCTAGGCTTTACAGCTCTAGGAATTCGGTAGCCAGTGAGAATTTGAAAATATGTTCTATACTCCCCACCCCTGGTCAGGATTCTTCTGCAGAATCTTGGGTAAGAAATCTGTTCACTTCCAATTGGTGGTTCTTCTCATCTCATGGCAATAGAGGCAGTTGTTCGTGAAAGGAAAGCCTGTCCTCAAGAGGGATTAAGTAGCTCTGGAATAAGAGGCAGCTCTGAAAGGCCCAATTACAGAAGGATTGTCCCAAGCTCTGGCTACCATGCACAAGGATACACGTTTAACGGGGATAATTAGGAGAAAAGTCTGCTTCTACCCTCGGCGGCTGAGGTGATGCAGTCAGCGTTTTTATTTGACCCGGGAGCTTCTGCCACGCTCTCCTTGCCCCTTCTCCTGCTGTGGTTCAGAACAACATGGCCAGCGGACAGAGAAAGTGGCTAGTCTCTTGAGTGACAGATTCGCTCAGATTTGGGGTGGAGCTTACTGTCCTTAGTCCTCAATGGGCCTCACCGGCCAGTTTGTGAAGGCCAGGGAAGATAAGTGTGGTATGGCTTGTTTCTGATCACAGTCAACACGGCTGGCCAAGCAGGGGGCATCCACAGGCGGGGGGTGGGGGAGGGCTCGTCCCAGCTGGCCCATGCAGGTGAAGGCACAGAATACTGCCAGCTTGTCAGGGGTCCAGCATTGGGACGCCTTCGCTCATGTTGCTTTTCTCTGTGTGCCCCTTTGAGATCCCGTCGGGCCTCTTCATCCCCAGCATGGCAGTGGGGGCGATGGCTGGCAGGATGGTGGGCATTGGCGTGGAACAGATGGCTTACCACCACCACGACTGGATCATCTTCCGGAATTGGTGCCGTCCTGGAGCAGACTGTGTCACCCCAGGGCTCTATGCAATGGTGGGAGCTGCCGCCTGCCTAGGTAACCCCGGCTGGGGTGTGGGAGGGGCACAAAGACAGCTGACAGAGCAGCTGCCGAGGCTGGGCCGGATGGGAGGGCAGGCAAGGGTACCTGCACGTGACACTGGCAGGGCCAGCGCAGCTCATGTTGAGTCACAGCTGGGGCACAGGCTATGCCTTTGAGATGCAGTGGGTGCGGGCCACCAGCTGCTATGAAACATTCCACAGTATACAGCATAACCCCGCCTCCTCCAAAGCAACACCCCCCCTCCACCGAATGATCGGGCCCCCAATGTCTCTAGTGGCAAGGCTGAGAAGCCCTGCTTTAACTGAACTAGAAGATGGAGTTGGTACCAATTCTCTTCTTCCCTGGTAACAGGTAAGGCCACTAGCAATCTCTTACAGCTTCCAGCTTCTCGGCTTGGGCGGCTATGGGCTTCCGAAGAAGGAGAGCCCCCTGTGCAGAGCTGGAGGCCTTCCCACCCCCCAGTGAAGAGCACTGAGCGGGGCCTGAGGGAGTCAGAACTCGGGATACCTCAGGGGAGCAGGGCCACCGAGTCAGCCGTTGGAGGTTCAAACCCACCCCGTGGCAACCATGAAAGACGCCCCCCTGGGACAGTTCTACTCTATCCCATGTGGGTGGGCCATGGGGCAGTCTTGGGAGCAGGAGCTGTGGAGAATGAGGGGGCAGGGGATTCCCTACACATTAGCTCCAAAGAGAGGCCTACCTGTCACCCACCCGGTGATCCACTGCTGAAGTCAGGGCCTTTCCTCCTCTGTCCCGCTACAGGTGGAGTCACCAGGATGACAGTGTCCCTGGTGGTCATCATGTTTGAATTAACCGGGGGCCTCGAATACATCGTGCCCCTGATGGCGGCTGCTGTGACCAGCAAGTGGGTGGCCGATGCCTTTGGGAAAGAAGGGATCTACGAGGCCCACATCCACCTCAATGGGTACCCATTTCTGGATGTGAAGGACGAGTTCACACACCGCACACTCGCCACTGACGTCATGCGGCCCCGGCGCGGGGAGCCGCCGCTGTCTGTGCTCACCCAGGACAGCATGACCGTGGAGGACGTGGAGACGCTCATCAAGGAGACCGACTACAATGGCTTCCCCGTGGTGGTCTCCAGGGACTCCGAGCGCCTCATCGGGTTTGCCCAGAGGAGGGAGCTGATCCTCGCCATAAGTGAGTAACGAGGGGATGGCCTTGGTGCCCCCCAGTTCTCCCAAGCCGTGATGTTGTTGTTGTTGGCAGGTGCTGCTGTACCAGAGAGCAAATCCCTGCCTTGCCGTGCGCCGTCCTCACAATCGTCGTGGTGGTTGAGCGTATGGTTGCAGCTGTGAATGATCAGCGGCCTTGAAAACCAGGCCTCTCGAGCATTAGGGCCTGTTTGGATCGCCGGCAGGGCCGGGGGACATGCAGGTTCTGAGTCAGGAGGCCAGGGTAGGTCCCCAAACTCCGCGTTTCTCATGAACATTCTTGGCTGGGAAAATGGCTGCCATATTGGCAAGCACACCCCTATGACTCCCCCTTCCCTCGTGAGGCTCCACTGCTTTCCTGCCTCACCCACCTCCAGAGAGGGGGAGGCTGGGCCTGGGAGCCTTCCGTCCACCTGCCTGAACCTTTCGCTCTACTACTTCCACCGGGCAGAGGCCCTTCTGTGTTCAGGAGCAGATGTTGCCCTGGAGGTCAGTTGGTTTGTCGTCACTGGGAGAGATGGTTTTTCTCCTCAGAGTCCAGCTGAACTCAGCTGTCGTGAGGGGCAGGCATCACAGGGGGCTCCGAGAAGCAGGCCCGCAGAGCCGGCCATTGGCGTGGGCTGCCGCACTGGAAGAGGGCAGTGGGAGGTGGGATTTCCAGACAAGGGCGAAGGGCCAGAGGTCTGGGTGTGAGGGTTGTGGAGAACAAGAGGAGCTGTGAGCGCAGGCGGCACGGGGTGGGTCCTGGCCCACCTCCTGATGTCGCAGGGCTGGCCTAGTGTAGCAATCCAGGGAGGCAGGAGCCCCTGCCAAGGCTCGTGTGCACTGAAGATTGGATGAGAAGGTTCTTAGTATGGAGGGAGCTTGCCCGGGACACTCGCCTCACTGCACACAGCTGCTTGTCATCCCAGTCCTGGGCTGCCTGTCTCAAAGGTTGTTTGTTGCTGTTTGTGTTTTTACAAAACCTCTTTCCCACATTGAGTTGATTTTTAAATATCTTTGAACTACCTTCATGAGTCCAGAGGGGTTTGAACACAGGCAGAAGGCCAGATTTGGTCAGAGGTCATAGTTCACCAACCTATGAATTGAACTAGTTAGTTCCTTTGCAGCTTGACAGACCTCATTTCTTATTTGCAAAAACACAAAATTAGAAGCAGGCAAAACAACTTGACAGAGTCCTGGTGGCACAATGGGCTACCGGTGAGCTGGGGAGAAGAGACCCAGTAATGGGCTTCCCCTAAAGATTGTTCCATTGGGTGAGAAAACATTGCCTGCTCCTCTGTCATCCTCAAAGGACCCAGTAGTTCAGCCAATGTGTCAATCCATCCCATTGAGGGTCAGATTTTCCACTTTTTCTGTGACCTTCTACTTTACCATGCATGCTGTTCTTCTCTGGAGACTGGTCTCTCATGACAACATGTCCAAAGTAAGCAAGGCAGAGTCCTCCTTTCTAAGGTACATTCTGGTTGTACTTCCTTCAAGGCAGGCTTATTCGTTCAGTACAGTCAGTATTCTTTGCCAACACGGATGTCTAATGTGTCCATTCTCCTGTCTATCATGAAGTTTTTCTTAAAAATTGTGTAAGTGGGTTGGGTATGTTTTAAAATAATTTAATCAGCACCCTGTCGAAAATGTATTCGTTCCTAAAAATCTTTTAAGCAAAGGTCGAAATTTTAAAATGAACGTAAAAAAGGTCAAGGCTGCCATTCCCTATGGTGTTGCTCCTGGCACACCTGCTAAGAGAGCGCTTACTAATTTCCCTGCAACCCATTACTGTAATCAAGTGGGAAGCAGTAATTGTCATCAACCGGTTAGAGAAGAAATTTCAACTTGCCAACGGAGCATTCTCCTGGAAGCTATGTTTGGAATACCTGGAGAGGCAACACGCGGCGTAATAGTACCTGTGCCCTTTCAATCAGCTGATAATAGTATAGTAGCTGCTATAGGCTTACGTGGTTTATGGAAAAGCAAGGAAGGCGTTTTAGTTCTGAGCAATCAGGAATGCTGTTTTCCTGACCCATGGAAATAGAAGGCGCTCCATGCTCGAGTTTATGACCTGTATTTGCGGAATTATGTGCCCTTTTGTGACTACAGAAAGATAACCATTCACATGAAGCTATTCATACCGAGGTATTTTTCCGGGGAATGTTTGTGTGTGTGTGTGTGTGTGTGTGTGTGTGTGTGTGAAGTCAAGAAAGCTTTTTCTTATGACTCATGTTTCAAACTGTAGCAACTGCTTACACAAAACCTTGAATGTTGGTTTTTTTCCCCTTTCTTCCAGTCCTTCTCAGGGACACCAAAGCATAGCTGTTGTCTTTGTGCAAAAGCAATTAGTTAGCCCCACCAAGAAGTATGGCCCTCTGGGTGCCACCACACATGAACACACGGGCTCGTGCAGTCGCCTCGTGGAAACCCCTGGTCCAGGAGACACGGTGTGCTTATATGAGACTCATTTGTCCTCAGCACAGCCAGACCCTGCTTGGCTTGCGTTGGGCGACTGAGCCAGGGAGGACTCTGAGAGGACTCAGTGGGAAGCCACAGCATTGATTAAAGGGATGGAAAGTTAGAGTATAGGGCCGAGTTAAGAGAACGCTCATTTGGTGCATCTGGTGGATGAAGGAATGATGGTTCTCCAGCCTGGAGAAGGTGCTTTTTTACTTGCAGAAAGGGATCTCCACAGCCAGGCCAGGACAAGAGGAGAGTTGCTGAAGTTATGCCAGCTTTTGAGGACAGGGATGAAGGGAGCTCTGCCCGGGAAGGGACGAGGTCACAGAGAACCAAGGTCTGGGGTGCTACCCAGATGTGGGCAGGTTTCTCTAAGCCTTACGGAACTAGAACTTGTCATAAAATAGTCTGCCTTTGTCTTCGCCATCATCTTTGTCTTCTATCTCATTGTTGTACTGACCACCACCGAGCTTGCTTCCACGTTCACTATTTGTTTCATGGAAGCGTTTTCTAATAGCACGATGAGAAGAGTATTAACTTCCATAAAGGCAGGTTGTTGTTGTTCGGTGCCATCCAATTGACTCCGACCCATAGAGACCCCATGCACAACAGACCCAAACACTCCCACAGTGTAATTATGATAAAATGGGGTTTCACAACATCAGTATTCTTGACACGGGGGGTCAGGTAATTCTTTGGATGTGCGTCTCAAGAGGGTTCCTGTGTGTTGTAGGATGTTGAGCAGTATCTTCGTTCTCCACCCACTAGATGCCAGTAGCAACCGCCTTCCCCTCGGGCTGACAACCAACAGTGTGTTCACACATAATCAACTGTTCCCTGGGGGACACAATCACCCACCCACCCCCGATCAAGAACGATTGCTCTACAGCCATGTTAATAGCTTATCAGATGCATGATTGTTGCCATCTTTTACAACATCTGGACCTATCAATGTTTGTGAAATGCATTTTTTGAACACTTTATTAATGACCTGCCCTCTGTCGGACTTTGTGTGTGGCACACTGCCAGAGAGCGGGAGGCCAAATTTACTAGCCCCTGCAGGTACTCATAGCATGTGCTCAGACACCCCTTTGCTCAGGAGCTGTTGCCGCTGATCCTTGTTCCTCGTTCCTAGTTCTAAGAGACTATTCAACAGGCCTCCAAGCTTCAAGCCAGTTTTCAAAACAGTTTACGTACTTACATTTTGAAACATCTAAAAGGGAAATGTATTGTTTTGGTTAAAAGTGGCCCTATGCACACAGAAGATTGTGGAAATCGGAAGCAGAAAAGTACGAATCGTGCCCCATGATCTCAACCTCAAAGGGAAGCCTGGTTAATAGGCCAGTGGATTTCTTGCCTGTCTTTCCGAACTTTTCCAATGTGCACGGCAGGCTCTGTTTCTTGGGGTTTGTGAGTCGCTTGCCTAGCGGTGCTGCGTCCCCTTCTCTGAACCCTTTTCTGAACATCCAGGCAACGCAGCAGACCCTCTTGTTCATGGTTGCTGTCCAGTCACTTCGGAATCCCCAAACACACAATCAGACTGCCCCACCAACTTTTCTAGGCTATAATTTTTACTGCAGCAGCTTTCCAGGCCTTTCTCCCAAAGCACCTTCTGGGTGGGTTTGAACTGCTAACTTTTTGACTAGCAGTCGAGTGTTTGTTTAACCATTTGCACTACCCAGGGCAGAGTGTATGAACCACAAACTCCAAACTCACTGCCTTTGAGTTAATTCTGACTCACAGCAACCATAGAGGACTGAGTAGAATGACTCCCTCTGTATGTGTCCCGAAACTGTAAATCTTACGGGAATAGACAACCTCCGCTTTCTCCCGAAGAGTTGCTGGTGGTTTCAAACTACTGACCTTGTGATTAGCAGCCCAACACCGAATCCACCAGGGCTCCAGTTCTAGTTTAGAGACTGGGAATGCAGGATGATAGTCCACAGTCTCTGCCCTCTGTCAGTGTACCCCCACAGAGTCTTATTACAGGCATCTGGGCGAGTAAGAGTATACTGATTTTGCAGCTGTGAGAGCTTCAGACCCCATCAGTCGATTCAGTGGAAATGGAAACATGCTGTTGATTTTGACGAGCTGATCCACAAGTCACTAAGTTGTAGCTGATTTTGTCAAACTCAACACCAAACTCAGTGCCATCGAGTCCGTTTTAATCCATATCCACCTTCTAGCCAACAGAGTAACACTCTCTAAGGTTTCTGAGATTTGCAGTCTCTTTGGGAGCAAACAGACTCATATTTCTCTTTCAGAGAGAGGCTGGTGGATTTGAACCACTGGCCTGGTGGTTTAGCCCAATACCTAACCCACAGTGCCACCAGGACTCCTATAGCTCTGTGAGGGGATCAGCAAATCCACGTGACTCATCCAAGCCCAACATTCAAGCTGATTGCTGAAATGGGTGGGATTCCTTCTCCTTGGGATTCATAGAGAATCAATCGGTTTAGGAAAATGAGCAAACAAATGTGTGTGGACTGTTGCCTCCAGGCCTTCCGGAAGGAAACATTTTGCTCTCAGAGAGAAGCGTGCAGTGGCTAACACGTAGTCTCTATCTTTGAAAAGAGGTTGGGCACCAAGGTCGTCGGTATCTGTGGTAGAATCATATCACGTTTGATATAACGCATTTGAACCTGACTCACATCATGTGCAGGCTTTGCCCAGCGGCTCCTCGGCTCCTCTTTTAAACAGAAACCCTTATTTAGATTCAACCTGACCCCAAATGCCACCAGTCTTCCATCGTACGGCTCTCTTGCAAGAAACGGCCTTGGAGGAGGCAGTTAGGATTGTACTTGTGAAAGGACAATAGAGGTGAATCGTCTCCTTGGAGAAAGCAAAAAGATCTTGTAGAAACCAGGATCCATTTGCAGGCAAGCACGGCTCTACAGTTTCCCTAACCTTTTCCCACGAACCGAAAGAAAGATGAAAATTCCAACCGAAGGAAAATCGCCTTGGAGAAATATCTTGAGACCGATGGATTTATTTCATGTGTGACTTAAAATAGCCTGAGTTCGTAGCGCTGCATTAAGCTGTATTTCTAATGAGTTCCCGTTAGCCTACTTTTCCCTCAGCTTTCTTTCACATACCCTTCTCTATAGACAGAAATAGGCTAATTGTTACCATAACGGTTTTACTATCTTTTGTGAGAAATCCACGAAATGGCCCACTTTGAAGAGAAGCGCCTGAAGGAGGGAAGTGGCGTTTCTAGGGCAGCTTCCTTGGTCCCCAACAGCCCTTCTGGGTACTGGGCTGCTTTTCTAGGCTGTGAGATGGGTGTCTCTTTCTCTCGGGTTTCTTAGGTGCCATTTGGTACAGCTAAGAGTTAGTTCCTTTGTGAAAACAAGGCTTTAAAGTCTTTGGGCAGCCAAGTGAGATGTCTTGTGTCAAACTTCAGGCCATGGTGAGGTAAGGGAGTCCTAGGAGAGAAAGCATGCACAGCCCTGGGACATTTGGGTGCCCTGAAGTTCAGGATGGAAGCAGAGAATTCCCTCATGGGAGCCTGTAGCAGGGAATGATCCGGTCTCATCTGGGGAAGCCTGGCGCAACACGAGCTTCAGAGATGCAAATTTCCCACAGGCTTGGCTGAAGCCTGTCATTAAGGATGTGTGGTTTGCCCTTCAAACCCCTTTTTTTGGTGGGATTCTAGAACACTGGGATAAGGGGGACAGGCATGCTTCTGTGTGGGTACAGGTGGGGGCTGTTGCTTCGAAAGGGATCGTCATGTGCTTATTTGTTCTGTCACCCCCAATGCAGAGAATGCCAGACAGAGGCAGGAGGGCATCGTGAGCAATTCCATCATGTACTTCACTGAAGATCCCCCTGAGCTGCCAGCCAACAGCCCCCACCCTCTGAAGCTGCGGCGCATCCTGAATCTCAGTCCCTTCACGGTCACGGACCACACCCCCATGGAAACAGTGGTGGACATCTTCCGGAAACTGGGGCTCCGGCAGTGTCTGGTGACCCGGAGTGGGTGAGTGATAGTCAACCAGGTGCTGAGGGGATTTGGGATAAAGATGTCTTTGACAGATGGTGGCATTAGGTTGTGGAGGGAGCACTGAAAAGGAAGTAGCCAGCAAGCTATGGGATGGCAGAACAGAGGGCTCTGTGCGGCCCTGGAACCGGGAGCAGCTTTCCTGCCGGGCTTAATGTTGAATCAAAACAGGGAAGAACCAGAGAAGGGGTTGGGGTACCTTTCTCTCACCACCTGGGACTGGGCTTGCAGAGAAAGGACAGTCGCTTGATTATGTTCCTCAATTCAAAAGCAAAAATTCAAAACCCAAGTCCAACTTATTGTGACCCTATAGGGTAGGGTGGAACTGCCTTCTTACGAGGCAGTCATGTTTATGAAAGCGATTTGCTCATCTGTCCTCTGAGGAGCGACTGGTGGGTTTGAACCACAGGCGTTTCCATCAGCAGCCAAACTCCTACATTCCTTCCAGGGAGCTCAGTGGGCCTGAACTTGAGAGGGGTCCTCAGAATCTCCTGACTACTTGGTAAGTGCAGATCGATGTGCTCCTCCAGTTCAGAGGTCCAGAACCCAAGGTCTGAGTGGGGATTTGCACTGAGAATTTGCTTTGGTAACAAATTCTCCAGGGGTACTGATGACGCCAGTCTGGGGACTCCACTCGGAGAATCCCTGAAGTCAGTACTGTCCTTATGTTTCCAGCCCTGGGAATGCATAGCACTGTGCTTCTGTGTCACCCCAGGGTGCCGTGGTTTCGCTGCCTATACAAATCGTAACCCCATGTCTGTTATCACTGGTGTTTTCAATGCCTGCCTGCTTGCACCTCCGGGATCCCATGAGGCTTTCCTGTGAAGAGCTGGGTGCCGAAATCGACTCTGAATGTTTGTCGAGCCAACAAAATCACACTCTCTCTTGCCCTCGGTCTTTAAACAAACACAGATGCTGATAGGCTGGTGCTGGCATGGCTCCTTGTCAGCGCCCCTTTCATCTCCTTGGCTTTCAGCCAGGCCAGGCCCCAGCAAGCCTCTGGGTTTTGATTTTTTTGCTTGTTTATTTGTTTTAAAATTATTTTATCAGGGGCTCATACAGCCCTTATCACCATCCATCCATCCATCCATCCATCCATCCATCCATCCATCCATCCATCCATCGTGTCAAGCACATTTGTACATTTGTTGCCACCATCAATTTCAGAACATTTTATTTCTACTTGAGCCCTTAGTATCAACTTCTCATTTCCCCCCTCTCTCCCCCACCCCTTCCCTCCCTCATCCTTGATAATTTATAAATTATTACCATTTTTCATGTATTACACTGACCAATGTCTCCCTTCGCCCACTTTTCTGTTGCTCAACTCTCAGGGATGGGTCATAAGTAGATCATTGTGATTGGTTCCCCCTTTCTCCACCCCCACATTCTATATTCCCCTCCTGGTAGCGATACTCTCATTATTGGTCATTTGGGGGAAAGGAAGTGGGTGTTAACAAACCCAGGGACAAGGGAACAACAAGTGATCTGAAATCGATGGCGAGGAGGGTATAGGATGCCTGGTATAGCTTGATCAAAGGCAATGTAACTGAGGGGAATTACTGAAACCCGAATGAAGGCCGAATATGATAGTGGGACAAGAAAGTAAAAGGAAATAGAGGAAAGAACTGGGAGGCAAAGGGCATTTATAGAGGTATAAATATAGCCATGGGCATATGTAATTGTATTTGTAGATAATGATAGGAAAATAGATCCATGTACATATATTTATATGTTAAGTATCAATGTAGCCAACGGACATTCGGCCTCTACTCAAGTACTCCCTCAACACAACAACACCTTGTTCTAATAACCTGTCATTTTGTGATGCTCATCTTCCTGACACGATTGCTGAAGACAAAATGGATACACGTAACCAAATGTGGTGAAGAAAGCTGATGGTTCCCGGCTATCAAAAGATATAGCATCTGGGGTCTTAAAGGCTTGAAGATAAACAAGCAGCCATCTAGCTGAGAAGCAACAAAACCCACGTGGAAGAAGCGCAGCAGCCTCTGTGATCAAGAGGTTGGGATCAGGTATCAGGCATCAAAGACCCAAAACAAAAAATCATATTAATGTGAGGGGGAGTGCAGAGTGGAGACCCAAAGCCCATCTGTAGACAATTGGACATCCCCTTACAGAAGGGTCACAAGGAAGGAACAAGCCAGTCAGGGTGCACGATGGCACCGATGAAACATACAAGTTTCCTCTAGTTCTTTAATGCTTCCTCTCCCCAATTGGATCAAGCATATTTGTAAATATGTTGCCATCATTATTTCTAAGACATTTTCTGCTTGAGCCCTTGATATAAGCTCCTCTTTTTCTCCCTCCCCCCCTGCCACCCTCCTGTATCCTTGATCAATTATATATTGTTGTTATTATTTCATATCTTATACTGTCCATTGTCTCCCTTCACCCACATTTCCGTTATTTGTCCCTTTCGGGGGGGGGTGCTATATATCCAATCTTGTGATGGCTTCTCCCTTTCTCACCCTTCCCCCCTCCCTGACTATCACCCTACCCTCATGATATCACTACTCCCATTACTGTTCCTGATGGGCTTATCTGTCCTAAATTCCCTGTGACAAGCGCTCTTTTCTGTACCAATGTGTGTTCTCCGGTCTAGCCAGATTTGTAAGTTAGAACTGGATTGTGGTAGTGGGGGGAGGAACTAGAGGAAGGCTGCATGATGCATTGGTGTTATACGACACCTTAGATGACTCATCCCTTCCTTATGACCCGTCTGTGGGGGAATCATCTACAGATGGGCTTTGAGTCTCCACTCCAAACCCCCTCTTTTGCATTCTTGTAGGGTTTTTTTTAACAACGTTGTGATATAAGTGGTGTGATGACATTATCACCAACAGGTTGGACAAGCTGTTGGTGATAAACTCCATCATTTGATAGGACAGGCAGACCAGAGCCCTCTGTTGTAAAGGGCCCTGGTCTAGGCAGTGATACTTGGGAGAGAGAGTGAATTTTATTTTCCAGCAACCAGGTACCCAAGGGTTTTAGTGTCTATTGATAACTATTGCCTGAACTAATCATTATGTGTAGGGTCTGCGAAGTGCTAGTTATTTAACTTTATCTTGCTTTCTCCACCTATCAAGAGCATCTCACCATTACAAAAGAAGATCACACTAGAGTCATGAGAAGTTCTTTGGCTCCTTTGTAGCCTACATCATCTTCATCCTGTTTGCATCGCATGCTTTTAAAGCCCCTTTTGCTGTCTTCTCTTCTCTTGAAGATGTGTGTGGAGTGTTTGCTGTCTCCTTCAGTGTCATACAGAAGGGCACTTGCCAAGAAATCAATCACTCTTTCAAGTTTGTTGGGGGTCCAGTGTGGTCAGTGACAAAGAAGTCCGAATTCTGGGCTGGCAAGCTAACTGAAAAAACTGAACAACCAAACTCGCTGCCGTCAAGTTGATTCTGACTCACAGCCATCCTATTGGGCAGAGTTGCTCTCTGGGCTTCTGAGGCTGTACATCTTTGTGGGAACAGAAAGCCTCATCTTTCTCCTGCTGAGCTTCTGGTGGGTTCGAGCTACTGATCTTGCAGTTAGCAGCCCACCATGTGCCCCACTGTGCAGACAAATTCACTATTCAGCATTGAGTTCACGATGCAGGTTGCACTGAGATTGTTTTCACCATTTTTGTAGGTTAAATTTTTATTGGGGTTTAATAAGCATGCTTAGAATTTCTGTTTTCAAGTCAGAGTTTATTGTGGCTTTTCTGGTCTTTTGTATCAACATGAAGGGATTTTTTTCTCCCTTTTAAATTAGGTACTTAGGCTACTTTGCAGGACACCCTCAAAACCCTAATACAATTGAAATTCAATTTAAATAGCTTCAGATCAGGCTGTCCTTTACAATGTACCAGGACATGCGCGGTAATCAGAGTGGAATCCACCAGAGCTTCTGGTGACACGATGCATTTCATAGGAGCACTGGGTTCGATAGGGTTTGCAGAGGATGGCTTTTCAGAAGTGTACCTACAAATTGTTTTAGTTTATAGTATGAGAAAAATATTTAGATTTAATATGGAGAAAGGAATTTGCCGAGCCTTATTTACTGAGCAATGGTGTCAGTGCTGATGCTGTTTGGTTCCGTGTGTAACAGTTCTGTGTCACTGCCAAGTCCATTGTGGCAGCCACTACATCAGTCCATCACATCAGGGGTGGCCCTTGTTTTCACTTTACCCAGCAGGATGCTGTTTTATGATCCAGCTATTGGAATGACTCATTTCTACTTTGTGTGTCCACAAAATGATGACACCTGGAAAATAAAACCTTCAGAAAATACACCTCTAAATAAATTACATTCATGCCAATAAACTTCATCCAACTCTTCTCAGAATATGAGTGGATATTAGAAAGGATTACATGGATTCAAAGCCCGTTCCTCAATGCATAAATCCTAAATAACGAACCCACGGTCACAAAATCAACTCTGATTCCCAGCAACCCCAATGGATAGAGTCTCTGGGACTGTGAATCTTTCTGGGAACTGAAACACCCCATCTTGAAGCAGCTGGTGAGTTTGAACTGCCAACCTTGCTGTTATTAGCAGCCCAATGCCTAAGGGCTCCTCAGATACACGGCCTTGGGAAGTGGCACTGTTTTCCTAATTTGAAAATAACCAAGTGTTGGTAGAGGAGGCAATTTATCTCTGGTTGGAAATGAATGTCACATTTTACCCTTCTAAGTAAGATAGAATTTAAAATAGAATAAGCTTTCAGTTTCTACTTAAAATACATTTTACTTGAAATTTCTGGGGTGTGCTCCAGTTTTAACAATGGGTGTCATAAGCCCTTCTGTAATTGACCCGAAAGTTGAACCTTACGAGTGGGTGTTCGTCATTATAGCCTGACTGTGGCAACAAACAAGCCTGTCATCTCAGTGACCTAAGACAGTGAAGGCGGTTTTCTTGCTCACATCACATCCAGCCTGGATGGCGCCAGCGGCGGGTCCTGCTCCCTGTAAGTCCCTTGGGGACCTAGGTCTTTGCATTGGTTGCCTCCTGAGTCAATCATCTGTGACTTCAAAGTGCTTCACTGGCTTCTTTGTCTCTGGCTGTCTGGTGAGAAGAGCGAGACTGTGAGAAAATGCTCAGAGACCCAGGCTGAAGCTCCCTCCTCTACCATCTACAGGCCGTTAACCAGAGCTTACTCACTTGGCCCCACCCAACCACAAGGGAGACTGGGGAATGATGTCTACCTAGGGGTGTAGGAGGAAAAGGTGCTGGGTTTGGCGAAGAGGCATGAGTCACTTTTGCAGGGGTGACCTCTTCTTTCTCTCTTTTGTTTTCTTTTTTCATCTCCAGGAGGCTTCTTGGCATCATCACGAAAAAGGATGTTCTGAGACACATGGCCCAGATGGCAAACCAGGATCCCGAATCCATCATGTTCAATTAGCAGCACGGTGGCCATTATTTAGAGGACAAACACAGAGGCATTGTCATTTTTAAAGAAATAAACACGATTCTTTATTGTCCAAATGAAAGATGATGCGCTGGGGTAACAAAAACAAAAGCTTTGATTGAAAGGGAGAGACAAATGAACCCTATTATGTTTTTATAAATGCCTCAACGAGTAGGCATTGTTTAGCTTTAACCCCTTATGAGTTTCCAGCTGTGTTTCTTAATGAGTTAAATAACTGCTATGGGGGCTTATGGGTGGGTGGAAGCTGTGGTTTTGGATGAGGACGCTGAACACAAATGCCGAATGGAGAAAGTGTTTCCTCACCTGGTCAAGGCTGATATTTATCCCTTAGGAACTCGACGAAGCTTTGAGTCCAAAAAGCAAAGGGATATCAGTGTGTCAGTGTCTGTATTTCTTAATTCCTGAAGTGTTGCTGCTATGTTGTTGAATGATATTAAAGACGCTTGCACTTACTTTTGTTGGAAAGGAAAAACGAATTTCAATTTGAATGTAGTGCAAGCTGTAAGTATACCAGTGCGTCTACTCCTGACCATCCCATTTCTCGCTCGGATTTTCTGCCTGTTATTTTTTTCACTCCTTGTTTCTGAACCAACACCAGTGACACCTGTGTTGAGCATGGAGAAATCATCTCTTTAGGGAAGACCACAATCTTGGGGAACTGCATGATGAACTAGTGAAGTGTTTACTGTCTCCCTGATTTCCCTTCCTCCTGTACAAAGAGACACCTTTATTTTGAGAGTGTGTATCCTCAATCATTGATTTGCAATCCTGTTGCATTTGCTGCATTTATCAATGGCTATTATCTAGGCATATTGCTCAGGTCACCATTTTCCATGAGCCATGGCCTATGTGTTCTCAGTTAGCCATAAGCCTGCTTTAACTTCCAAGTAGAGAATATAAGAATCAAATCAGAACACTACATATTATTTACTTATTTTTCCTCCCAGGCCTTACCAAATATGGCTGTAGAGAGGGTGAGGCATTCTAGTTCTCAGTGGGAACTCCTATAAATGGATGGAAGATAAATACTAAATGGATTCTAAATAAGTTCCACTCTCTTCTCTGTGGGATGCAAAACACCCAGCTTGAATGTACAAGTGTGCTTTCTGACAGCAATCAAAGCGCAGAGGACAGAGCTGCATTTTAGACAGCCCATTTAAGCATTGAGCATCTCTGCATTTGCATTTAATGATATAGCTATTCTCCCAGTCAGGACTTCGGGCTTTGCAGGAAGGAATTCACATATGTGTTAGGTCCACTGTGGAATGATCTTCATTTGCGCTGCCACTGTTAGTCTTTGTCTCTCCCTTTTTATTGCCTCATCCTCATCCCTGTCAATCCCATTGTCATTGAAACCCCTACAGTGCACAGTTCCACTGTGATACATGGGATCACCATGAGTTCCATTTGACTCAGTGGTAACTGGTGATGGCAGTGGTGGTCATTAGATATTGATGGATTAGGTAAGCATTTGGCTGCAAATAATGAAACCTGGGGGTTGGCACAGCAGAACCATCTCAATAATATAATCCAGGATCCAGACTCCCATAATTGTTCTTTTGCTTTATCCATACCCTTTGCCTTTGGTTGACTGACTCACAGTTGCAAGATGACAGTGGCACCTCCAGATTCCATGCCTGGCTTCTAAGCAGGAAGAGGGAAGTAACGTATAAAAACGAAAAAACAAAGCTCTTAGTTTATTGTCTAGAATTCTGTCACCTGGCTTCACCCAGCTGCAGGGAGTCTGGGAAAGGAGTTTTTTCAGCTAGGCACCTGATTCAGAATGGGATCAGTGTGTTGCCATCAGGTATCATGCTTTCAGTTTTTTGCTCTCTTGTCCAATCCTTCCAAACACAACGTTTAACCGTCCACACAACACTCAGATTTGACCTACAACTCCCGTTCAACATTCATTAGCCCGAATGTTTTATTTTCCATTCATTTTTTGGATTAAAACCCAGCTACAAATGGGGCTCCAGGAAATTTCTGGTCGAGGGGACAAAATATGCGGATTCTCTGAATTTAACAAATTGTCAGAAATTGCTGAAAAGCTAGAAAATATCTTTCTGTAGTTCATTGACTTCTTACAAAGAATATCGAATAGCCACTCGGTGCGAACATCCCCGGCTAGTAGCAAAGCAACAGATAGCTTTGGTCCTAGAATGGAGTGCAAGTCGCTGCCTAGGTCTCAGGGCTCCTGATCACGGAGCAGCTGCCGAGGGTGGCATTGTTGTCTGGGTTGCCAGGGAACATTTGCAAGTGGAGCTGGCTTCTCCTGGACTTTGAACCTCAAAAAGCCTTTAAGAGTGCTTTCTGTAGTCCCTGTCTTATTCCTGCCATCTCTCCTGAGAGTTTTCCTGTAAGGGGGAAAGAGAATGTCCATTCGTCCTAGTCTGACTTTCTAGAATTCAGGAGGTCCTGGGAGCTGAAACAAGTCGTTTCAAAAGGGAACATGAAGTAGCGAATGGATAACCAAAGGTCACTGATCCCCCAGAATTTACTTGTCAGCTAAGGATGTGGATGGCGTGAGGGGAACATTTTCTCTGGGCCAAGGTCTCCTAGAGGGCCCGTTTCTGCCTCCCCAGTGTTTAGGACAGAGATGTTTGGGAATTCATGCAAACAGCCGAGAGGGTTCTTTGACTTTCACAATCTGGCCTTGGTTTCCTTTGCCCTCAGAACCTCTACTTTGTCATAGGGCTCAGGTTTTCCTCAAGAAGGAAGGGTCAGGTGGCTAGGTGAAGGACAAGGGGGAGGACTTTGCTGTGGGGACCACCCCAGTGAGCTGTCCTTTTTACATGAAACTCTCACCCATGCGGCCCTCTGCCCACCGGCTCCAGGTGGCAGTCATATTCCACAGGAACATACTGCTGGGATATGACTCATCTTCAAAGTCTTCAGGGATAGCTTGGAGATATGGCGCGTTTCGTTCCAGAACTCCACAATAAAGTCCATTTTGGGGTTTCCCAGGACACTGGAGAGTTATGTTGACATTATGCTCTCGTCTCTGAAATGTGCCGTAACATGACGACAAAGTTTCAAATACGGCGAGAATGACCAAACTGGGACCCAGAGACACGAAGCGAGCACAAGCTATTGGAGAAATGGCTCTCATTGACTTGCTCAACACATGGTGACCACTGACCTTCACTTTTAAAACAAATGCAATAAATCAGGCAAAGTGCAATAAAATGAGGCATTTCTGTACGAGACTTGGGACTCTGAGGGTATGCGCTGCAGTCCGCCGTTCGCAGTGTCTGACAAACCTCATGAGGAGAACTGAGGCAGGTGGACGAAATGTTTTCATCGCTCTCAAAACCAAAGGCTTTAGGCATTTGTAGAACTTTTCCCGACTCTTTCTACATCATGCAATATTCTAAAGGAATGCAAATAGAAAAAGTTCCTTAGTGAGGTCTATTGATCACTTTCTTGCCCTCCCTCTTTCGTATGAAGGAAGTGTGTTAGGGGACCCCGAGGTAAGGCTGCCTTGAGCTAGATGTGCTGATTGTGTCTGGGTTTTTGTTTTGTTTTGAAGCACATCCTTGGGAATACAGATGTGCACATGCACATGGCGTGTAAGGAAAAGTAAACATGCTGGAAGGAAATTATTGTATGTTCCACTTTTGCTATTATCAAGCCAGGCCTTCTTCAAGGTCCTTGTTCAATAAGTCCTGAAGACCCTTCAAAAGAGAAGCCAGGTAAATAGATAGCTTTTGGCCCTTAAGAAGTCATAGATACTGAACGGTTTAGAGCAGTGCATTTCACTGAGGGGAGAAGTGGGTCTTTTAAGTTAGCCTAATCCAATGATGCCCAGAACTCAATATCAACTGAGTTGGAGAAAAACAGGTCTAGGCAGAGCATCATTGTGTTACCAAGGAATTGGATCATTATGCCTCATTTTCGTTTCGCTAGTGTTTTATTGGATTTAGCTGCTGCTCTTTAACTTACATGGAGAGGGAGCTTGTCTGTCCAAAGAGAGAAACACTAACCTGGCTTTACTGTCGTTAGAAGAATGGATTTACTGGAGGGGCCCTAGTGGGTTTACTGCCAGGATGCTAACTACAAGGTTAGTAGTTCAAAGCCACCAGCTACTCTGCAGGAGAAAAATGAGGCTGTCTGCTCCTATAAAGATACAGTCTCCAGGCCACATTTGTTTTGTCCACCTAAGACCGTGCCTACACACTGTGTCTGTTCCTTTCTGGCTTGGAGCGAGCTTGTGGTGAGATGGCCATACGTGCTAAGAAGGTTGAGCTCATGGGTAAATAGGGGACCTGTTACGCTACCTCCGTCAGGACAATGGACTGGAAAATTGACATCCGCCCACATGCCACATACACTCGCTCCTTCAATGGCAAAACCAACATGAAGAGATGTGCTGTGGGGATCTGGCACTGCAGTTCCTGCATGAGAACAATAGCTGGTGGGGCCTGGGCCCACACCTCACCTGATTCTGTCACAGTCAAGGTCGCCATCAGGATACTGAAGGAACGGAAAGACCAGTAGAAGTTCCAATATCTGAAACCTCTCTGGCCTGTAATCAAGGGGTTAACTTATAATTTGTAATGTAATACAAAGGAATGCTGTCACGGAAAGCCCCTATAGAGCAGTTCTACCCTGTCCTATAGGGTTTTTGTTTATTTTTATTTTTATCCTATCACTGTGTAAACGTTAGCATCTTATTAAAGTTGTTTGAACTCTATTTTTAAAATAAATAAGCTCCGAGTCCTCAACAAGCATGTTGTAAACAGAAGAGGCTGATTATTTCACAGCGTGTTTCTACCCACTAGCACTTCCCAAAGCCTAACCCTGGTGACTGGGCTGATGTATCTGGTGACATGAAAACCCTATTCTTAAGATCCTCACCCAAGATTGAGACTTCCTTTGGTCAGCTTTAAAATCCCTTGTTCTTAGCTTTGGTGGGTGATGGCCAAATGAACATTCAGACTGGGACTGTCATTTTCAAAGTGGGGGTGGGGGCAGGCCCGCTGTGCCTGGGCCATCTGCAAGTCCGCCAGGTGTGCTGAGGCTGGCAGTAAGTACAGCGTGAGCACTCATTCTTTCTGGAACGTTCAATGTCCATTCATTCTTTCATCCTTTCAACATTTGTTGCCTTGGGAACCACAAGGGTTTGATGTCTTTCCCCCACCGATTGTCTTTATTTCAATCATAGAGAAAAATTTGGGGGTGGGGCGAAGAAGCACAAAGAATGGCCTTCTACCTCTCACCTGGTTGTTAGCTCCTGTAGAGGTGGCTATGATTCCATGGACTCTGCACAGTAGAACCTCCTGCACTTTTCAGGACCAGTGGTGGTGGTGTGCTCCATAGGATTTTTGGAAGTAGATGGCCAAGCCTTTTCCCCTAGTCCAGCTTGGTCTGGAAGCTCTGCCGAAACCTCTTCAGCATGATAGCCACATGTAAGCCACTGCTGACAGACAGGGGATGGCTGCACATAAGCGGCACTGGCCGGGAATTGGACCACAATCCCCAACTGGCAGGTGAGAGCTCTACCACTGAACCACCTCTGCCCCACTTGAGCTATCAGAGATGCTACTTCATAGGGATGGCAAGAGGAGCCCCTTTTATTAGAGGAGGAGCACAGCACCAGGATGCAAGGTCCTGGGGTGCAATGGATCTAATCTGCTGAGCACTCGCTGAAAGGACCCTTGGGCTTGGGAGGGACTGGGAACATTTGAAATCAATTTTGCTTCACTTTTCAGGAGGCGGGTTGAGGGATGTCGAAATAGGCAGATGGGCCAAGAACTTACAGGGCAAAGTTTTTGTTAGTTGCTAGTGAGTCCATTCAAGGCTGTATATTCTTTCAGAAACAAATGGTCAGACCTGTCTTTCCAGGTGCTTCAGGGTGGGTTTGAACTGCCAACCTTCCTAGTCATAGAGCACTTAACTGTATGAGCACTTGTAGGGCAAGGTAAAGATTTGAAATTCGACAGCGTGATGGGATATGACTTCAGTTGACTAAGTAACACTGTGGCTATTGTATGGCAAGCCTGGAAGCTAGAAATCTAGCGAAGAGACAATAGCAAACAGATAGTGTGACAGAGGCTTGAACCAGAGAGTTCTTCTAATCTGGTTGCATTTCAAGGGAGAACTAACAGGATCTGCTAGATGTTTAACAGAATAACCAACTAGTCATTTACTGGAATAGACAAGAATCGAGGAGATGTATTTGTGAAGCTCTGTAGGAGAGATGTCTGCTGGATTTCTCATCTGGGAGTTGAAGGAAGTTGTTCATTTTGGAGATAGCAAGCAAACCATTAGCATTTCAGTGGTGTGTAAAGCATTGACTGGGTACTTCGATGGTCTAATGATCACCTAGGGGCAAATGGAGCCCATATACAACAGAGTGTCACTATTGAGTTTGCAGGACACCACATGGACAATGGACACTGATTGGGTTACATGTGAATCCCAGCTCCATCATGTCCTGGCTGTGTGATATTGTCCAAGGGATTGAACTTCTCTGAGTCTGGCTTTCTCCATCTCTATCAAGTGATCCATTGCCCCCAATAACAACCTGGTCATTAGAGTTCCATGAGCTGCCTGGCATGCCCCATGAAGTGCCTGACAGGTAATGTGTCCATGCAAATGATAGATCCTGCCCTCAGCTGATGTTCTGAAATGCAGTAGCATCACTGAGAAAGTTAGTACTTCAGTGTTGTGAAGGCCATATTACACTCCACTTTAATTAGAAGATCCCTCAAAGTCAACGGGGATTGACTTACCAGGCTGCCTTTCTTCCCAACGCGTCCTGCAAGAATTTTTCGAAAAATAAAAACAACAATGCACAAACCAAAGCCCAGAGCTCACTAGGGATGTCCATGAATGTCTCCCTGACTCTAAATTATTGGGGGTTAGTAGAAAAGCCACAACCAGGTAGAAAATCCAATTTCTCTGTAGCGTCATATAAGCTTGCGAGCAGAAAAGCACAGAAACAGAAAGACGACTTCCCTTACGATGGAGAATGCACATTTGTCGCATGCAAGAAACGTTTGGCCTTTCAGACCAGGCAAAACCCAACCCCGCCCACGTTTCCCTCGTGGTGTTAATAGATAGCTAAGCCCCCTGAGAAAAATCCGTGAAAGAACAATGTTGTCTGAGGGCTTAGCTGGGGATTTCATGGAGTTGAGGCAAGGCCAGAAATGTCCATCTTTGCCCAGGACCGTGCACTGGGGCTGAGTGTGAAGGAGCCTGGTGCTCCCGTGGTTCCAGCTGTCGCCCACTTCATTGGTACTTAATTGGTTAGAAAGAAGCTACCATATGTGAAGGCACATAGGGGGCGTCTCCTTTTGGCAGTCTTCGAACTTGCATGTCATTAAAGAGATGGATCCTTTTTTTTTTTCATTCTGAATGAGCAATAAGCAAAGGGCACCTTGTAGGGATTTCCAAACCCCTGTAGTCAGTATCTGGCTCCCAGAACGAAGGCAACAATGTCTGTGTGATTCCAGCCTTTGGTATGGAGCACATATTTCAAAGATTAAACGACCTGCCCCTATCCAAACAGATTCTGTCAGAGAAATTGAAAACACACGCATACATTCCCACCCTGCAGGCTGCCTAACAGGTTAGGTCCAGAGGCCGCTTGCTGGCAGGAGAACTTCCCGTCTTCCTGTGGGCCTCCATGTTCGTTCATACACACAACTCGCTCTCTCAGGCCCTCCACCTGTTTCCAGCTAATACTAACTAACCCAAGCGGAAATTGGAACGAGCTTCCTTATGACCAGAGGTGTCCTTTCTGACCTTCCTCCAAGGCAGCCTGCTCCCAGAAAGACTGGGGCCTTTCCAGGAATGGATGCAGGGTGGTGCACATGGTTAACAAGGAACTTTCTCTAGGGGTTTGCCAAATTCAATTGCTGCATGAAGCTGGGGTCAATTCCCAACTCGTGGTTTACCTATACACAATGACACGCAGCCTGCTTGGTCCTGCACCATCCCCACGATCAGCAAAAGACTGGACTGTTGTCCTTCATGGGGTCATCCCTGGCTGATTTCTGGAAGTAGATTGCCTTCTTTTTGTGGAACCCTCCAGAGAAACTGGTTCAGCACCATAGCAACCTACCAGTCTCTGCTGACAAATAGGTGGCTGGGAATGGAACCGAGGCTTCTCACGTGGAAAACTAGAATTCTGCCACTGAACTAGCAGTGCCTAGGACTTTCATGTAGTCATTAACGAGCCGGGGACCAATATGAGGTGCGCATGCTTCTGGGAGAAGTTCTGGTGACACTGCGGTTAAAACGCCCAGCTGCAAATCGAAAGCTCTGGTTCAAACTCACCACCTTCTCTGTGGGAGAAAGACATAGCAGTCTGCACCTGGAAGCATGACAGGCTTGGCCATCTCACGAGGCAGTTCTGCTCTGTTCCATAGGGTTGCGCGGAGTCAACATGGACTCCCTAGAATGGGTTTGCTTGGTAATGGCCGGTAGTGGATGTCAACAGAGAAGAGCAGCTGGTGGTTAACGAAGTTGGGAAGTTCTGTCGCACTCGGGTCCCAAACACCAGCCAATCCTTGGGCATTTCTGCTGTGGTGGCAGGTGTGGGAGAGAAGAAGGAGTCACTTTTGTGACCCAGAGTTTGTAGCTGAGTGACCTAGGAGACATGACTTGATGAATGGACTTTACTCACTGCATCTGGCAATCAGGGGCATCTCCATGTGCTTGTTCATCAGCACGAGGTCTGTGGGCTGGCCCAATCGCTTGTTAGAAATGTGGAATCCCAAGTCTCGCAGGTTGGTCTATGGGGTCAACACCGACATTTTTAACAGGACCCACAGGCTGTCTGTGTGCACAGCCACGCTCGAGAAATGCCGTGTTAGGTGATACAGATGTTCCCCCAGGTTCGCTTTCAACTCCCAGAGGCACCATTGTCCAAGATTCTTCCGCTTCTCAAGGAAGAGGAAGGCATGGCTATAGCAATGAGGCCACTGAAGACGTCCCTTCAGAAATGAGGGGTGGATACTTGCGGGGGGAGGTCTTGAAGGCCTGTATTTTCTCAGTCCCCAAACCTTCCCAGTCACAAGTGCATTTTTGCATGACACTCAATGCCACGGTTTCTCATCCTTGACACCATTGGTCTGGATGCCTGGAGGCTCTCTGTGGTGGGGGCTGCTCTGTAGGCTGTAGAGCTGCACCCCTGGCCTCTACCCACTCGAGGCCAGTAGCCTCCCTTCCCTTACTCTGCTGACCCAAATGTCCCCAGACAGCGTCCCCAGTGGGGCCAAAGTCACCCCCTCTTTTTTCATTGTCCAGCATGAGCCCTGGGAGAAATAAAGTGTTACTTTGGTGAGTCTCTCAGGGAGTTGCATGAAAGTCCTTAGGGTTAGGCAATGAAGACCTGTCGGCTCTAACCCGCCTGTGTGTTTGAATGACTGGAGCTCCCTGGGTCTTTAACCAGAAGACACTAACATTTCAATAGTCTGTGATGACCTCTGTCTTCCTCCTATTATTCCATACTTTCAGGGCCCTGACCCTGTCCCTTTCCTACACACACACACACACACACACACACACACACACACACACACACACGCACGCGCACCCACACATGCACATATAAAGATTGGTCTTTGCTCGTTACATCTCATTAGGGAGCTTCTCAGATGCTTTTTTTTTAAGTTGACTTTGGACATTTGTATGTCTTTTTAGAAACCTTGGCACAGGGATTAAAAATCTATAGCCCATGGCCTGTTTGCATAATAAACTTCTGTTGGCACACAGCCATATCCTTGTCCACAGCTATGATAGTCAGAATCGATTCGCAGTGGCAATGGGTTGTTATTGTGGTTTTTGAGCTGAGCTGACGAGAGACTGGGAAGAATAGTCTGGTGATTTACTTCGAAATCAGTCAATGAAAACCGTTTGGTTTGATTTTCAAAAAATCATGGATGGCCCTGGAACTGGCAGCTTTTCCTTCTGTCATGCATGTGGTGTCCACGAGTGAGGGACTGACTCAGTGGCAGTTAACAACGAAGGGCCTTCAAAGCCTGTGGACATTTTTATGCCCTTTCATTCCATTTTCCACGAACTTTTGGAAGCCTCTTCATATCATACCAACCTTGAGTAGTCGAGGGAGCCCATACGGCTTGAAAAGCCCCAAATCGTTACTGGCATTCCTTTTCAGAAAAAGTGGGTTGACACCTAACTTTGGTGCAAATTAGGGCCGGCCACCAGAGCACTGAATAACCACTAAGAATGATTTGATTTTCTTCATTGCACTTGGTGGAAAATATAAAGAGACACTTTCAAGACCGAAGCAAAGAATGCTGTGTGTGCGGGTGTGGTGGATTCAATAGAACTTGTTAAAACTGCTTTCCAATCCTTTAAGTTTCTCCAACAACTTAATTTATGACAGAAATATTTGTCCCACCTTTGATATTAATCTGCAATTGAAATATGTTTTTTGGTGAAGGAACCCAATACTTAATATCGGAATGGCACTTTGTTGCTTACAAAGGGATTTTGATATTTATGTTTTAAATGTATTCCTTTCAACAGTCCCATGAAGTAAAAAAATATTATACTCAGTGTTCTGACTGAGGCTCAAGAAGTTTTTCCAACAATACCACAACCCACCTGGTATCACATTAGCCATACTTGGTAAAAGTCAAAAACAAACAACTCACTGCCATCGACGTAGGGTAGAACTGCCCTTGGGAGTTTCTGGGATGGTAACTGTGCATAGGAGTAGAAAGTCCCGGCTTGTCTCCCTGGTCTAAGCCAGTGGTCATCATCCAGTGATTTGCTTGAAATGAAGACTCTCTACTCCAGCGTGGGCAAAGAGGCTGAGAAAGTCTAGTCATGAGGCCTATCCACTAGGGTTTGAGACTCTGAAAGCGAACAGGGAAGTTTGGCTGGAGAGAAGATGCTCCCGACAGAAGAGACACACAGCGCCCAGGCCCCATCATTGGCCCTGGGTGGAGGCGTGGCAGGTGGGGGAAGTAAGAAGACACCAGAGTGCCAAAAAAGTGAAAAAGGCCTTCACCAGAGTCCTGGGAGGAGCATCGGTTGACTTCATGTTAGTGGCGCAGCGAGAAAGAGCCCTGCATTCTTTTTCTGGCCAAGTCAAAGGGTTTTGTGGGTGTTTGTAAGTCTGGGCTCTTTGTGTTTGCTTTTTCCTGCATCCGGCACTTTCTGTAGAGATGCGTGATTGAAGGCACCTCCCTTGGCTGGCAGCCACAGTCCTCTTTGCTGCCATGTCAGCCCAGGTGCTCCCTCTTAATTGCGCTTCGGATTCAACCGTGCCGCCCCCCCCTTTCCGGAGAGGGTAGGCCCCTAATGGCTGCAGCACTTTGGCCCCTGCACCTGGGACTTCAAAGGCCCCAGAAGCCAGATTGTAACCTGAGCTCCAAATTGTCCCTCAGAGGGCCAAGGAGTCTTCTTCGACAAAGGCACCAAGGGTAAGGGACACCTCAGTGCATGTGGTGGGTGAGAGCACCCAGCCCTGTCCCAGGCCTGTTCCAGTCATCGCCAAAGCAGGGACACTGGCAATGCTTTGTCACTGCACCAAGATGCCCACAACTTGGGCTGCAAATGGTTTGTTCAGAGCAAGAAGACAGATGTGTGTGCCCTAGGAAGGAATGTTTCAAGCAAATGTTCATGAGCCAGCTGCCAACATGAGAAGAAAAGCAGAGGGGGACTCCCACCGACTGACATACAATAGTATAAACAATGATCACAGGCTCAGAAAAAGGACTGTTGGGGGGGGGGCGGGTAGGCGAGTGAGACCACATCATCTGATTCTGGTTTTGTGTTTGGAATGACAGGATCCAGAGAATGTGAGTGCAGAGCACATGCTGGCTCTCAGACAGGCGGGCCGTGGGTGCAGGGCAGTCTCAAGGCTGCACTTTGGCACTGAAGTTCAAGGGCCTGCTTTGCAAGTTGCTTAAGTTTAAGTTCTCAGAGCCAGGTCTCTGAAAGAAGATGAACTACCTTGTGGGTCTATTTTATGTTTTTAGCTCTGAGAAAATATTGACTGTTGATTCCCAAGGTGGGAATCCTGAAGGGGACACACTGGGGCTGGCTTTCCTGGTCAAAAACGTGATTGAGTGTCAATTGCTTCTCGGCCTTTTGACCAAGATCAAGTGTAGTATCTGTTCTTATCAGTTTAATATCTGATACGTCCTCTATCTGAGGGCAGCATATTAAATGTATTTTTGCAAGTAGGTGTTAGACTAGGAGCTTGCTCCGTCCACTCCACGCATCCACCTATTATTGCAGTACTTCCAGGAATGGTGCAGTCCCTTAGGGGGCTTGTATAAAAAAAGAAGAACCCACGAGTGTCTGCAGGGCAAGGAGCTCTGTCTCCATCGTCTTTCTCTGAGTGTAGTTCTAGTATCTTCCAGCCTAGAGGTCGGCACACTGGTGAGATGGCAGAGGCAACCGTGTCCCTCACAACAATACAAAAGTGTTCCACAGTCGTAGATGCATGTTTACCAGCAAATGGAATCACCATTACCTGAACGATAGCCTTTGGAAATTTGGTAGAGGAAACACTGCTAATTTTAGTTTCATTTTCAATTTCACTTCAGAGCCACATGTAAGCACAGAAAGAGCCACATATGGCTTGAGCCATATTTTGCCAACCCCTGTTCTAGTCTATTATTGAATATACATACAGAACTAAGCACTGTCTGCTCCTGACCCACAATTGTTATGTTTAAGACCATTGTTGCAGCCACTGTGTCAATCCATCCCATTGAATATCTCCTCTTTTTCACTGCCTTTCTACTTTACCAAGGCTTGTAACTGCAAGACCGGCAGTTCAAACACACCAGCTACTCTTCTGGAGAAAGATGAGACTTTCTCTTCCTGTAGAGTAGAAAGTAGACTTGGAAACCCACAGGGGCAGTTCAACCCTGTCCTGTAGGGTCGCTAGGAGTCTGAGTCAAGTTGATGGCAGAATCAACTTGTTTTCAGAATCGTTGATGGCAGTGAGTTTGGTTTTTTGGTGTTCTATTTTACCAAGCACGATATCCTTCTCCAGGGACTGGCCCCTCCCAACTACAAGCATGCTCCAAAACAGGAGGCTCTCACTATTTTGCTTCACAGAAGCATTCTGGCTGTACTTCCTCGAAGACAGGTTTGTTTGTTCCTGCTCGATTTGATAGTCTTCCCAAACACCATGATTTAAAGCACCCATTCTTCCTAGGTCTTCCGTAGTCAATGTCTAGCTTTCACATGTCTACAAATAAGGCAACTGAAAATACCCTGGCTTAGAGCAGTTGCAAGGAGCCCCAGTGGCCCAGTGGATCACCATTGGGCGGCTAGCCACAAGGGGAGTAGTTTGAAACTACCAGATCGCTGCTCCATGCTGTAAAGATGGATGTCTCGGAAACCCTCTGGGCCAGGAAGACTCTGCATCCCGGGTCATTAATGAGTCGGACTAGACTCCATGGCAGTGAGGTTGATTTTCAGGTTTGAGGCCCAGGGCACTTTCATCCTCAACATGACATCCCGGTTCTTTCACACTTTAAAGAGGTCTTTTACAGCAGATTTTCCCAATGCAATTGTGTGTGTGTACATACAATGATGAGAAAGGGGACTTGCGTTAGATATAACAGAGGGGCCAACAAAGATGAAGAAAACCCTCCCTGAGGTGATTGGATTAAATAGCCACAACACTCACCTCCAGGATTATGACCTTGGTGCAGGCCTGGGCAGCATTTTGTCCTATCATACAGAAGGCTGGCACGAGTGAGAGCTACTGGACAGCAACCATTGTACGTCATTATTTAGATATATAATGCATTATACATATAATGATCTAGTCACTTAGTTATACATACTTGATTAGAATCTTGTGATAAATAGGTATAACAGTTTATCCTTTGAAATTTGCCCTTGTAACCATTTCCGTGTGTGTGTGGGAGGGGGGGGGTCAGAGGGATTGATGATCTTCATAAGACTGTGAACCGTCACCACTACTTCTTCCAAAAACTTTGTCAGCAGCCCAACCAGCGTCAGAGGCATGCTGAGAGTTCATTCATTAGCATTTTAGAACCACTCAAGAAAATCATGCTGGCACTGTGATCAGGTAGTATGTGGCGTTTCCCCCAAAGAGTGCCATCTGCCCTGTGTAAAGTGTCACATCAAGCGGTCTGTGTCAAAAGAAACTGGTCAGTGACTTGGTGTTCACCGACCAGAGGGGGATGCTCGGTGAGCGAGCGTGAGCTTCCAGAGGATGAATGTACAAGTAGTGTCTGAGGAGACTCGGCGCTCCAGTGTGCCTTTGATCAAAGAGCCTGCAAAGAAGTGTGGCAGGTTCTAAATGCTGACGAGAGGACCCGCACAGGAAACCCACGCTAGTGACTTTACTCAATATGTCACATCGAAGGGGAAAAAAGACCCCACTGACTGGAAAGTACTTTAGGTTTTGGTGTTGCCAGAAAATGAAGTGAGATTAAATATCAGTATTTCTGGATTTTGTTCATAGAATCTCTCTCTCTCTTTCAAATATGAGTACATTGAGTTATTCTGTTGACTTAGTAGGAAAATTACCCAAAAGATGCCTCCAAAAAACAGGTCTCAAGGGGAAGGAAATTATGTCTACAGGTGGAGCAAGGCCATCAGAAACTTGATATAAGTGGTTCCGAAAAATATTTTCAGCTGTGACATCCAAGATGGCTGAAGCTCACCAGCAAAAATACACCCCTCCCATGGGTGGATTCCAGATTTTTACGCAAATCCTTGGACACTTGGTTTCTTTCTGTGGGGTTCAAGAAAGCTAAAACAAACTGTGGGAGAATGATGCTGGAGGAATAGGCAAAGTGATTCATATTTCCTATAAATAGGAAATCATCTGTCCACCTGAGTCTTTCATACTATAAACGCATCACGGAGCCCCGTGCCATCCTTGTCCATGCAGAGCTACATTGGTGACGGTTTCCTCTTGCCCTTCAGTGACTGCAAAGGCACCCGGTGCCTCCATTCATTCCAGATGGAAGGCGCCCCGGTCAGAGGGAAGACTCAGACTCAATTCACTGCCATCGAGTTCATTCTGACTCTTAGCAACCCTATAAGACAGCCTAGAACGAATTCTGTGGGTTTCTGAGACTGTCGTTTCTCACAGGTGTAGACAGCCTTGGCTGATGACCTTATGACTCACAGCCCCATGTGTAATTACTACGCCACCAGGGCTCCCGAGATGGAAGACAACGTGAGTCTTTCTTTTAGGTTCCTTCTGGTTGCTGAGTCTGAGTCCCCTTTGCCCTATTTCCCTTTCTCCCATCCTCTGCAAGGACCTGTCTCTATCCCACCACCCCTCCTATGTGCCATGTAACGGATTTCAATGAATTCCTATTCACTGTCCTTTCTTGTGTCGAAATAGTATCTTTCAAGATGCTTTCAGTGCACATGATGTCAGACTGGAATAATCCCCAAAGAGAGAAGGGTTTCGGAGAAACTCAGCAGGAAGATAGCCATGGGAAGATGGAAGCGCAGATTTGGAGGGATGTAGCTACAAGCCAAAGAGTTCCAAGGATCACAGCCACCACCAGGAGCGAGTGTTCCCCTCAAAGTTCTCAGAAGGAATCGCCATGACCAACACCAGTCTCAATTGCTAGCCTCCAGAACTGGGAGGCAATACATTCCTATTCCTATGACCCACTCCTTATGTGATGCTTTATTACAGCCACTCTAAGGCACTAACACACCTTGGATACTGACGTTCTTTGGGGCAAAGAATTACCAGGTAGATACATCTATTGCTACCTGCTAAAACCGGTTCCTTCTTCCAACGCAGGTGAATTGGCTTATTTGTAAACTCTAGCTTCACCCCCTTGGTGGCCGGGCAGAGGGACTGGAAGGCTGAGACAGAGATCTGCGTCTTGCTAAAAGAATTGTTTTAGCTTTTACCCATCATCTGAGTGTATTATCCCTGGACACCATTTTTTTTAATTGAAACCAAATCAGGTGAAAATAAAATGTTGAAGAGCCTAAACTCTGGCATAGGCTGGCCCTTGTTCTGAACCTGAGTACTGCCTTTATTAGATGTCTTTTCCCATCTGTATAACCTTGAGCAAGTCACTTGACCTCTGTACATTTCAATTTCTTTATCTCTGTTGTTGCTAGCTGCTGTTGAGTTGGGCTCCAGGCTCAGGTCGACCTCATGCACCACAGAATGCAACACTGCCTGGTTCTGTACTAGCCTGATGGCTCCTTGTGATCGGACCATGGAGAGCCATAGTGTTTTCCTAGGCTGATTTGGGGGAGGACTTTCTTCCTAGTTTGTCTTAGTCGCGAAGCTCCGCTGATTCCTGCTGTTGAGCACCATAGCAACATGCATCATCTGCCAATTGAACTTAGGTCTTCAGGAAGGAGTTATGGTGGTATCGGGAGTTACGTGCTGGGCTGCCAACTGTGAGCTCAACATTTCGAAGCCACCTGCCGTTTTAGAGGAGAAAAATGATGCTGTCTGCTTCCCTAAAGATTGACCGCCTTGGAAACCCCAAGGGCCACTTCCACTCTGCCCTATAGGGTCACTGCAAGGCAGAATCAACTCTATGGCAGTGAGGTAGTTTTTTTTCTTCTTCTTCTTGGAAGATGGTAATTCTACTACTGAACCACCCCCACCCCCTAGTAGTACTGCCTCATCTATAAAACATAAGAATCTGTACCTCCATGGAAACACGAATGAATCCTTGGAGCAGTGGGAATGCTCACAAATGTCACCTAGATAGCTGATATTGCCCGATAAATTCATAGTCTCCTTTTGGTGTAGGCAGGCATGTAGACCGCATTTCCAAGTTTCTCTTACAATTCCCAAATGAAAAAAACCCTCCAAACCCACTGTCATGGAATTGATTTCAACTTACAGTGATACGGGACAGGTTAGAACTGCCTCTGTGGGCTTCTGAAACTGTAACTCTCCACGGCCCCAACTTTTACCCACAGAACAGCTGGTGGTTTCAAACTACTGACCTTGCAGTTGGCAGCACAACTCATAACCACTCAGGGTTCCTTCGCTTGCAATTAGGTGTCGACATTTGCTGGTTCCAGGTAATTGGCAGGGAGCAGAATCAAACTCATGGAGCCGGACTCCACTAGAGTGCTATTACGTTAGCATAACAAAGAAACTGTATTTTCAAATAGGATTACATTCACAGGTACAGGGGCTAAGATTCCTACACATATTTCCCCCCACCCCCACCCCCAGCGGACACAATTCAATCAATGACAGAGCTTCTGTGTGAGAAGCTGTCTCCGTTTGGGTTTTGCCAGAGACCAAGACAAGGATTCTAATTAGAAGGCATTTATTTGGAAGGCGATGCCAGGAAAGTGCATATGCAAGTGAGGAAGAAGTAGGGCCTGGGAGAGAAGGGAGTCGACCACAGGGGCACTGACCAGCAAGTTGTCCCTGTGGGCACTTGGAGCGAGTGGGAGATAGCATGAAACACATGTCTCAGTTACCCCCTCAGACAATGGACAAGGGGACTAAGGCATTTGTTCCTTAGCTCTCTTTAGTCATTGTCAATGTTGTATCATATGCCTACAAAGCCTATTACCTGTCCTTTAATTTGCCCCTGGAAATCTCATTCTATCAAACTTTCTCAGCTTCTCTGAAGTGAACTGCCTCTCTCTCCTGATCTCTCAGGCTGAACTTCTCTTGGTGTATTCTCTCAGTGGTACTTGACTAAAACTCCAATCACATCCCTACCCTGACCTCTGTATCTATTACTTCCCTCCAATGCATCTAAGTCTATTGTGAAGGATTTGGTCACTGTCTTTAAACTGGAGGACTCTTCTCTTATTATCTAACATGATTATGATCACCCTGGGTTAGAAACTTTTTACTGGCATTTTTGCACTGTGGCAGATTACAATAATGCACCCTTCCCTGAAAAAAAAAAAGTTCACTTCCTAATCCTGGACTCTGTGAATGTGCTGCCTACATGACAAAAGGGACTAACTACTTCATGGAGGAAATTAAATGAAGGATCTTCAGATGGGAAGATGATCTGGATTATTCAAATAGGTCTAATGTCACCATAAGAGCTCTTTTTAAAAACAGGAGACCAGGATGGGGTAGGTCAGAGTAGATCCAAGTGGCAGGGAGCCACAAGCCAAGGATCGAGGGTGATCTGGAGAAGCTGGAAAAGGCCAACCCCTTGATTATGGCCCATAAGACCCATTCGGACTACTGCCCTCCAGAACTGTAACACGATACGTTTGTGTGAGTTTAAGGCACTAATTGTGTGTTAATTTGTTAAAGCAGCCATAGGACACTAGTATGTCCACATATTCAAGTTTCTTTCATTAGGTATTTTGGAATTGCTTTCTAGGAACCCAAAGCTTCATTATGATGCTCGGCAGTCTCTTTTCCGTTTGTTTCTGGAATCAGCCTTGTGGATTAACTGTAACCGTATCAAGGGCTGGGATTGGATTTTCCTCTGATGCCTGCCTACTCTCATGAATCGGCCAGAGGCTTCTTGGAGCGGAAACCCCAAGCCTCACCCTCAGGTAGGCCAGCCAGTGCTGGCAGAGAAATCTGCTGTTGATGGTGGTCCTGATTGTGGGCTGATTATTTTGGAAGTAACTGCTGCTTTTGATTATCCATACTATTGGGGGATAATCCCTTTTCCAGATAGCTGGGAATTCTCTGCCTGAGCCCTCTCTGGGTTTGGCCACTTGAAATGTTAATGTTTGGGGTCTCTGTTCCCTCTGGTGGTGCCTTCAGAGCACCTGTGACTTTAGTTTGATCACCAAATTGGTTGGGTAATTCATAAGTATCTTTTATTCTGGACAACCCTAGCGACCATTTCCCATGTGGTCAGACAGGAACTGGGTTTGTTCACTGTGCCCTCAGAGACAGTAGTCCAACAGGGCATAAGGAACCAGACAAGTGCCCCCCTTTACAGACAAGGACAATGAGGCATGGGGAAGGGACCCAGTTTTGTTTTCCAGCTGTGGGCTTGATGTATTCTTTGATAGAGATCAAAAGAAAAATTAAACTGCACATATCAGTAATGAAGAACTAGCAATCTAGTAAAGGAAGACCTGGTCTATTGAAACAGGGGCAGTGCACGAGCATGCTCTTCATGTTTCTCTTTGAAGCTGACTTACGGAGTCATTGCAGTGTGGGATAAACGATGAACACACTCAGCTGCTAGCCAAACGCTTGGAGGCGGCCGTTCTTCCAGTGGCACCCGAAAGAAAGACCTGGAGATCTATTTCAGAACAACCAGCCACTGGAAACCCTATGGAGTCCAGCTCTACCCCAACACATACGGGGTTGCCGGGAGTTGGGGTCAACTAGTTGGCAACTGCTTTGCTTTTCGGCATCTAATCAGAGAGAAACCTACAGACCCCTGCTGCATTTGCTCAGGCAGGCTCTGGGGGCAAAGGTGGTGGAAGGGCAGTGTTTGTGGGTGGTGTGAACACAGGCAGAAGGCCAGATTTGGTCAGAGGCCATAGTTCACCAACCTCTGAATTGACTACGTGACAGATACCTAGTTACTTAGTCTTTTTTCAGCTTGACAAACCACATCTCTTATTTGCCAAACCACAAAATTAGAAGCAGGAAAAACAACTTGACAGACCCCTAGCAGCACAGTGGGCTACCGGTTAGCTGCTAACTGCAAGGTTAGTGGTTCAAACCCATGAGATGCTCCGCGGGAGAAAAATGAGACTGTCTGCTTCCGTAAAGTTTTACAGTGTTGGAAGCTCTGAAGGAGTTGTTCTACTCTGTCCTATATGGTGGCTATGAGTAGGATTGACTCAATGACAGTGAGTTTGGACTTGGTTTTTGGGTTCCAATTAGGTCGCTGGTGTCGTAGTGGGTTATATATCGGGCTGCTAACCACAAAGTCAGCAGTTCAAAACCACCAGTCGCTTTGTGGGAGACACTTACAAAGTCAGGGACAGTTTTATGAATCGGAATTGATTCATTGGCAGTGAGTGTAGTTTTGGTTTTATAAGGTCACTACGAGTCAGAATCACTTCGATGGCAGTGAGCGTTTGAGTGGGGGAGCGCATCCCTGGGGCTTTCTCAATAACATGTCCAAACTCAGGGGAGGAATGGTGCTGCAAAGCTTTTTTCTGGAAATTAAGTGCAGGTCAAAGAAATACCCAGGGTCAGGGAACGAAAAGCAATGTTTTGCCTCTAGCATGTTGACATGTAGCTTCTCTTCCCCTTTCCCCAGGCCGGAGAGTACGTGACCCTGCCAAAAAGGCAGGCCCCAGAGATCAGACAATATTGATTCTCTCTTTTAAAAAAGTAATATTTTATTGTGGTTTGTTCACCGTGCCCTCAGGGAGAGTCAGCAAACAAAGCATAATGAAATCAAAGCCACAGAAGTGGGTTCCATGCAGCCAGGGAGAGGATGACAATGATGCCAGCCCAGGTGAAATCAAGCCAACAGGTTCATTAGGGAAGAGTATGGAGTTTCTTAGTTTGGTAGTTGGCATGAGCCTGGCTAAATGGAAAGTTCAAGGTTGAAGGAATAGTAAGGAAATACGTTATGGACCTAGATTTGAGGTGATCACTTATCAGAGACAATTTTGTATAATGTGTTTCTAAACAGTTGGCATGCACATCATTGGCCTTGGGTTTCAAATTGGGATGAATTTTATGAGTAGGTGGTACTTAAAATGATGAGTCTCACATGGAAAAAGCACACCAGCCTGTGTGATCATGAGGTGTTGATAGGATCAGGTATCAGGCATCAAAGTACAAAAAATCATATCATCGTGAATGAGGGGGAATGTGGAGTGGAGACCCAAAGCCCATATGTAGGCAACTGGACATCCCCTTCCAGAAGGGTCGTGGGGAGGACAAGAGCTACTCAGGGTGCAGTATAACAACTTTCCTCAAGTTCTTTAATGCTTCCTCCTCCCCTCCTCCACTATCATGACCCCAATTCTACCTTACAAATCCGGCTAGACCACAGGATGTACACTGGTATAGATAAGAGCTGGAAATGCAGGGAATCCAGGACAGCTAAACCCCCCAGGACCAATGATGAGAATAGTGATACCAGGAGGGTAAGGGGAAGGTGGGGTAGAAAGGGGGAACCGATCACAATGATCTACATATAACTCCTTCCCAGGGGGATGGGCGACAGAAAAGTAGGTGAGGGTAGACATCAGACAGTGTAAGACATGAAATAATCATAATTTATAAATTATCAAGGGTTCATGAGGGAGGGAGGGTGGAAGAGGGAGGGGAAAATGAGGAGCTAATACCAAGGGCTCAAGTAGAAAGCAAATGTTTTGAGAAAGATGATGGCAATGAATGTACAAATGTGCTTGACACAATGGAGGGATGTATGGATTGTGATAAGAGTTGTACAAGCCCCCAATAAAATGATTTTTTAAAATTATGGGTCTATAAACCAGCCAAGTTAAAGGCATACATTCTAAGTCATATCGTGTGAAGCTACTGAGCTGAACTTGCTGTAATTTTCTGCCGGCAGGCAGACAGACAGAAATGAAGAAACTCCTTTTTCTTCTGGGCGTGCAGGGATGGGAATGCATTCCTGTAGTGACTCCTCAGGCCATGCATCCAAGGTCCAATTCACAATCTGAGTTCTAGTCTCTGAGGTTTGATGAGGATACAAATTCTCCTGCTTTCTGTGGCATTGTCTTCCTAGACAGCAGAGACAATATAAAGACACTGTTCTGCTGGGGCTAAGAGGCAAATTTAAGGCCGACACGGTTGCAGCCATGTTGGAACTTGCATAAATCAAACAAGGACAGGTTGCTGTAAGTGCTACTCTGTAGCCTGAAGACTTGAGCTCTTTTTGCATCCATTCTTGTTAATGCACAAAGTATAACAGAGGTGAGTGACTTGAACATATCGACAAGCTGTACAGACAATTCAACAACAAAAACACCAACCACGCACGCAAAAAATGGGTGAAGGATTTCAATAGATATTTCATCAAAGAAAATCTACAAACAATTACATGGGAAAATGTGGACTGTCATTAGTATTAGGGAAATGCAAATAAACCAAAACCACTATGAGATGCCACTTTATTCCCAATAAAACAAACAAACAAAAAAAGCCCTCAAAACCAAGCCCATTGCCATGGGTAGATTTCGAGCCTAGGTATTACAAAGTATAACTTTGCCAGTTTTTTTTTCACCCCCACTAGGATGCTGTAATCAGAAAATTGGAAATGAACAAGTGGTGCCAGAAACATAGAGAAATTGGAGCCTCCATCTATTGTTGATAGAATGGTAAAATGATGCAGCCAATAGTTTGGCAGTTCTTCAAAATGTTAGACAGTTAAACATAGAATTACCATGTGATTCAGCAACATCACTCCTAGGTATATACCTAAAATGAGTGAAAGCAGGAATGCAAAGAGATGCTGCTACATCAATGCTCATTGGCACACCAGTCAAGATAGCCAAAAAGTGGAGACAGCCTAAATGCCCATCAGCAGGCAAATGGATAAACAAAATGTGGTCTGTCCATGCAATGGCATGTTGCTCAGCCATAAGGAGAAATGAAGTTCTGACACATGCTACCACATGAATGAACCTTGACAATGATATATTAAGTGAAGGAAGTCAGAAATAGAAAGACAAAAAATTACAAACCCAAGTTTTCTGTTCAAAGAGTCTTTTGAAAACTACCCAGGTTTCCAGAATGTTGGTGTAGAAGCTGGGGACACTGCCTCCTGAGGAATGTTAGGTTATTCCCAAGACAGGTCAGGGTTGGCCTGGAGAGAGTGCTGAGGAGTATCTTTCCTGTGGGTGAGGGGTGAAAAGCTCTAGAGAAAGGTGTGCATTAGCCCACATTTTCTATAGTCATGCCACGGACCTTCTGGACTCCACTGTGGTGTCTAGATTTGTTTATCCCATTGCCAGACTGTGCATGGATCTGCACACTAGCAATGGATGCACTCACATTCTGGAGGTAAGGATTAGTTATATTTTTATTTCCCAAACTCACTGCCATTGAATCCCTTCCCACTCATAGTGACCCAAATGAGGCTTCCAAGTCTGTTTATCTTTATGGGAGGAGACAGTCTCATTTTCCTTTGTGGAGCGAGACTGGTGGGTTTGAACCACTGACCTTGCAGTTAGCAGGCCAATGATTACCAAACTATAAACCCCAAACTAATATTTTGTGACAATTTGAAATTTGTTGGGTTTCTGTACATTTTATTTTTTGGCTTAGTATTGTTTTTGTTTTAGTTAGATGTCCTAATCTTTCATACTACAGAGCCTCTAAAGCTAGTAGTAGGAGATAGTAGTAGTAGAAATAGCCTGCCCAGCTATTTCCTCACAATATCCCATGTGTAATGCTTTCAAATGGCTGCCAACAGACATTAAAACACCAGTTAAGCTTTTTTCTTTATTACTTCTGCTTCCTCTTTTATTTTAATAATGGTATTTACATATTAGGAAGGAAGAGATGGGTTGGTAAGAGTTTGTGGTGAGAGTTAACTAATTGATCACCTAACCATTTTCTTCTTTTAGTGTGTGTGTGTGTGTGGGGGGGGGGACACAGCTTGACTCTATTTCCCAGCTTCCCTATCGTTAGGTGAGACATGTATTATAAGTCACCTTCAGGCCTGCCCCATAAGTACCCTCTAAGCATACTCCTTTGGGTTTGCTTGATGGAGAGCATCTAGTGGAAAACCTCACAGCATACACACCCTCCTCCCAGGCTGGTAGAGCCATTAGATGAAGAGGTATTAGTCCTTGAATGTGTGGAGCAGAGCTTTTCTGATAAACTGTGCGACAAAAGAGAAAGGACATCAGTGTGAGACAGACCACTGAACGTTGGCTGCAGTTAACTTACTCTGACGAATCCAGAGCTTTTAGCCAATCACAGTTTCCTCTTCCTGAAAAAAGTGTGACCCTGTACGAAGCAGATCCTTAGGGACCCTAAACACTCCTGAAGCTAAAGGCTTGGAGGGTTACCATTGTTGTGAAGACTTCCCAGACATATATTCCTCAAATAATAGTCTTGATGACATCTTCCTTTCTCATAACATAAATAACATAACATAAATGGACCCTGTCACACAACTTTGAAATTATTTTTTAACAGTGTAACCCAACAGTCTTAGGCAAAATGGGAAATTCTATTTTGTATTAGGAAGTAGGGTAGACAGTCTCCAAAGATGATTGGCATCTTACTTTCGCTCTCTCTGCACATATTGTCCCACCCATTGATAGGTGAAGACTGAAACCTTCCTTTGGTGTCTGGACTGGCTTTGCGACTTGCTTTGACCAATACAATGTTAAGGGAATACTTCCTTGGACTTTTAAGTCCGGGCCATTAGTCACAGTATTGCCTTTCCTCTAGGAAACCAGCGGTCAGTTATGAAGTTTCGTTATTGTGGGAGAAAGTCCAAGTCACTGGAAGGCACATATAGAGAAACACCTAGAAAACAGATGGGTGTGAAGTCTTGAACCTTCCAGTCCAGCTGTCAGCTGAATACAATCAAATGACTGCCTCTACCTAAGGCCCAATGGAGCAGAAGAACCAACCATCTGAGCCCAATCAACCCACAGAATCAGGAGCACAGAGTTTGGCGGTGGTGGTTTCGACACAGCTGTAGATAACTGAAACAAGAGGAATTCTAGATCTGAAGGTTTGTTTGGTTGAAGAGAGGATTGTAAAGTGTCCTTGGGAATCGTTCATTGTTCTGTTTTAACTGTCACAACATTTCAAAGAGGTTATTGAAGAGGCCTGGCAAAGTCGGCCATGGTCACGGCTGGCAGTGGCCACTTTCCCATGCTCTTCCCATGCTCATACTTGGGTCTTAGCCAACTTTTACTTCTTTAATAAAAGTTACTTGAATGAAAGTTAGTGTTCACCTCTCTGGTCCCTTTCTTATGCCATGAGCTATTTTTAGGGAGTGATTCCAAACTGCCTGAGCACAGAGCAGCCTCGGTGAGGCAAGAGGCTTCAAAGCTTTATTGACTAAATTAATGCTTGGGGGACACCTCATCCTATGAGGGGATGAGTAAATGATGAGTAGGTGCCCTCTTCTGACCTTTACTGTCTCACCTAAAGGTCAAAGGAAGCAGTTAAATCAAGAGCATTGGTGTACCTTGACAGTTGCCGTCAATCAATAAATATATTGCCATGTGTTGCAAGAAGGAATGCAGTTGCCACTCAATAGAAAGAGAAAGAAATTCCTTATCATCAGACCAGAAACCACTATCGCAGGGTAAAGGTCAATCAAGTTTCACTTGAAACAACTGCTCATGTTGCTCTCAGACTATGCCTTGGCTTGAGGACTGATTTAGCACTCCCTGCAGACGGTGTGGTGCCTGCTGGGTTCAAACGCCGCCGGCAGCGCTGGCTCATCCTCCGTAAGAAGAGTGGGTATGTAGAGCACACCAGGGCAGAAATGAAGGCATGAGGCCCACTGGGGACCCTTAGGCTTCCTCCCAGCACTTCTGTTAGAGCCTAGCTTACCGTGGGGCCCAGCGGCATGAACATTTCCTTTGTGAGTCTTTTGAACCATGGGGTGCCTTTTCAGTGGCTTAATCCTCACTCTCTGGCTCTGAGCTGGGTGTGAGGAGAGGCAGGGCAGTCGCTCGCAAACAAATCATTGAATACTGCCCTTTGGTGACTTGTCTTATCTTCTGATGACTTCTTTGATTTTAATCACACGTTTACCTTCTTCTGATCTTGACATTTCAGCTCTGGGTTCTCTTGATCTGAGGGGGCTTTGAAGTTCATTTTAACCAGATTTCCCCTGAGGAAATATAATTCAGTGGCAGGGGACTAGGTTTTCCCACGTGACTCACCCCAGGTCCCTCAGGAAGTCATCCTGCCGAGACACACACACACACACACACACACACACACACACACACACACACACGGAATTTTAGTACTAAAAAGGCTGGAAGACTTCCCAACTCTTGCCCTGTGACTTACCCTGAAAACACCATGTTTACAGGAGAAAATAAAAAAAGTCAAGCTTGCAAAATGTAAAACCTAGGCAGTGTCTTGGCATTTGTTCTTGTGCTGCAAGCGATCTTTATGTATGAGATAAACCATGAATGCATGCATGTATTTAAATGTTCTATCTTACGAAAGAATGTGAAGCAGCCTGCCAGCAATGGGCAGGCTCTAGAATATTCTGACCAAGATGCAAGAAGCAAGCCTTAGTGATGAGGCAGTGAATGGACACAGGCTTTTGCCAGTTGCTCGTTCTCATTATGCACCTCTGTGTCCTTCTCCCATTCTTTGTTTGTACTTTACCTATTTTTGCATTGGGTCCCTAGGTGGTATAGTTGGCTAACGTGTGGGGGTGCTAATTGAAAGGTTGGAGGTTCAACTCCATCCCAAGGTGCCTCTGAGGAAAGGCCTGGTGATCTGCTTCTGGAAAACCAGCCACCGAAAACCTGATGGAGCGGTTTTTCCCTGACAGTCACATTGGGCTGCTGTGAGAAAGAACGGACTCGACGTGAGGCACACCTGTAGATGACGGAAAGGGAAGCAGGCCCTCTTCAGCTGACCTTGGCATCAAAAACATGTCCAAACCGATGGTAAAGAAAGCACAAAAATGGAAAAGCTCGTTTTCTTTCTGGGTGGGGAACTAATGAGTCGTCATATACTTACTGTAAACAGCATTATCAATTCATGAACCCTAAGTCATAAGTTTGCACGTATCAGGCACTGATGACCCATTATTTCATTACGGGAAATAGCACCTTTTATTTCATAGTGTGTCCAGCTGTTGAATTAAATATGTCGGCATCTGACGCTGACATAGTCACCCCTTCAACCCACAGCCGCTGAGGCTGGTGGTTTCCTCGAGTGAGAAAAGAGCTTGGCATTCATTCTTTGGGAGCACAGTTTGGGCACAATGCGCTGCAGTAGGCTGATACAGACAGCCTGATGCCAAATTGAAGGGCCCTCCTAGCCTTTCTTTCCCACAGGTGTTTGCAATGGAAACGTTCTATCTGGCGGTTCCTCCTATAGGATGTGAACTACGGCCTGTGTTCTCATTTGTGGAGGCCTCAGCTGCTCAGAGATAAACAGCGAATACTAGTAGGTCCATTGGTCTCCTCTTCAAGGAGTTCATTTTAGCCTTTGGAGAAGACTGCAACCTATCATACGAACAAATTTCCTTTTTCTCCATAAGGCAACTCATTGAATGTGTCCGTGATTTCATTCTCCTTGGATCAGCAGTCAAGATACACGGAAGCCCCAGTCAAGACCCCCAACAACCCGAGCGACGGTGGGTTCCAATGGCTTCAGGAGCATGTGAAAGCTGTGCAATGCCAAAGGAAGACTGAGGAAGACTGGAGGTGTCTGAACTGTGGTGCGGAGGAAGGATATTAGACTGTCAACAGAATACACCAGTCTCTGAACCATCACGGCACTCCTGAAACTGGGGGCGGGCAAGCCTTTCGCTCCCTTGCTTTGCCCATGCCGTCAGGAAAACGGAATCACGAGAAAGAACATCATGGTTGTGAACGTGGAACGTGGGTGTCAATGAAGGCAAAGGAGGCCCTCTGTAGGATGGGCTGATGCAGTGGCCCATACAACGGACTCCAACATAGCCCTGATCATGATGATGGCACAGGGCTGGGCAAGGTTTTATTGTCATACATGTGGTTGCCATGGGTCGACAACCAACAAAAGCATGGTGCCATATGAAATAAATAATCAGCCCAATGGGATATCATAAAGTTAATGCACATTACCAAGAAAAAAAGAAAAATCTATGTACATCAATTCTTAGCTAATACCTGTTTCTTCTAAATGAGTCATCGCTCTTTTCAGAACTGATGAGTATTTTCAGCTCAGGAACCATGTGTGTCTCTTTCCACCTCCTGCTTCCTGTATGTTACTGCCCCCTTCCAGGCAGGAAATTCCAATACTAGTCTGTGGTGGGCGTGAGGGAGGTACTGGCTCAGATATAGACCTGAAATGTCTTTGTGCAGAAGGCTGGCCAAGAGGTTAGAGGGGGGGATTTTTGCGTCCGTGTGTGTGATGAAGAGCGCCAAACTTTTAGGGAGTCCTCTTGCTCCATCACTAACTTGGACAGATTACGGTAAACCTTCGGGTAGGAACGTTGGTGGCACAGTGGTTTTCCATTGGGCTGCGACCTGCAAGCACACAGTTGGAAATGATCAGCAGCTCCTAGGGGAAAAGATGGGGTTTTCTCCTCCTGTAAAAAGCTACCGTCTCAGAATCCCACAGGGGCAGTGCAATCCTTTCCTTTAGGGGCACTATGAGTTGGCATCTCCGATGGCAGTGAAGGTTCTTGGTTTGGTTTGGTTTGGTCATCATCTTGGATTAAAGGTCCTTTTGAGCCTAGTTTCTAGACTTGCACCTATCTGGGGTCACCCGAACGACTGGCAGCTTTAACTCAGGGTTCTTACCCTTAGGCAATGTTATTTCTCAACTCGGAACACTGGGCAAATGACGGGGTGGCCCCAATGTCAGTTATGCCTCATGATCTTGGGATTTCTGCCATCTCCTTGTCGCACCTCTATTTTTGTTTACTACTGTTCTTGAATTGACTCATTTTTAAAAGGTGAAATTTATCTAAGGAAAACGTTGTCACATCATTAAAGGAGGCATGAGTATTTTACTTCTTTGCATTCAGCTATTCTGGGAACCCAGAGGTGCTTAATGCCTGAGTGTTTTGACTGCTTGTGGACTCCTGATTGGTGCAAATTGTAGGCTACTAACCAGAGAGGTTGGAGGTTCAAGTCCACCCAAAGAGACCTCAGAAGTAGGTCTGGTGGTCTTCTGAAAAGTTAGCAATAGAAGACCCTTTTAAGCACAATTCTACCCTGACACATACACAGAGGCACAATCAGTTGGAGTCTACTGGTGACAACTGGTTTTTGTCTACTTACCTGATTTTTGGTGATTGGTGATAGTTTCATTTGTAGGACATTGTGGCAAACATAACCTGCATGCAAATAGTGGGGATGCCCAAAATGAATGCCATGTCTGTAGAGCTTGGTGAGTGACAACTGTATCCTTACCATTATCACCTTTCTGCAGTCAGTTGTGTACAAGAGAGAAATCAGAACAGAAGAGATCTAGGTCATGGTTACTTTGGGAGATCCTAATAAGCTTACCTGGCAGAGTGACAAATACAAGAGAGCTTGAGCGAGAGGGAAAGCATGATGTGGAGAATGGTTAGGCCTCAGCTGGCCACACTTGGGAATCACTGGGGGAACTGGAAATTCTCTCTTGCTTGTCGTGCATCTCCAGTGGCTCCAAGTGAATTAGTCTGGGCAGCAGTGTTTCATGTTTCCCAGTAAGGCCCTCGACAAAAGCCACCTCCTTGTCATCTGGTGAGAATGTGACCCAGGCTTTAGTGCCATACGTGTTAATTCTGCCTTTGGAATATACTTTCCCTTGTCAGTCTGTTTGCTTGGTAAAATGTGTCTTATAGAAAGCAAATGAAAATGCACATGACTTTGAAAATCATCAGCCAGATGCATTTGATTCTGAAAATGATTGGTATTGAAGAGAAGTAATTGCATGTTACTAAACCCCTCCCCCCCCAGGCACCCTCGTGTCTGGGCCTCCATCCTCAACTTACGTGACATTTGGGCAAGCTATGCTCTTTGCTCTTCTTCCAGTTTATATGGCCTTCAAAGTCTGCTTAACAGCCGGGGATACCTATGACAAGAAAACGTGACAAAAAAAGCAATTCATACAAATACAAATATAAATTTGGGGGCAGTGCATAGCTTGTGTTTCCTTGGGGTTGTCTTCTGAAAAAGTCAAGCTGGGATATTGTAGTGTCAATCATCAATTGTGGGTGAGGGATGCTGTTTGTAAATCCTGCTTAGCAACAAGGCCAGCTGCAGCTGCCTATAGGCCTATGGTCAAAAGCTGCCTGGTGTGCTCGCTTCAAAAGAGTCAGATTCTGGGGACTCTGCCCGTAATGGTTGCAACTCAGTGGGTCTGGGAAGTTGCATTTTATTTATTCTTTAAAAAAATTTCTCCCTACTCTTATTTTACCTTTTTCTTCCCTTCTTCCCATTGCAACATTTAAAAAACGTTCAAATTACAATTCAATGATGTTAAGAAATTATATGCTTCAAGGTTCCAGAGTGGTTCTAAATATAGCCTGGCAATATTTGACAACGACTAGATTACAGAGGAGGGGGCCTGAGTGGCGCTGACAGGCACGCTGAAAGTTTGGCAGTTTGAACCTACTCAGAGGTCCCTCAGAAGATGGGCCTGGCGATCTGGTGATGAATGGAGGCACCCTTGAAAACCCTATGACATGCAGCTCTACTCTGCAGACAAGGGTGGCCACGAGTCAGAGTCAACTCAATGGGAGCTACTTATTAACGACAACAGCAACTGGACACACCAGACGGGCAATTTTTAGACTGAGCCTAACCTTTTTGGCCAAATAAGATGGACTATCACATGAGACCAAAAAGCGGTAAATTTTTGGAGAAAAGTTCATGTTGCCAAAGAAATTACTGAAGCTCATAATTCTTTGTTTTGCTGTTTCTTCCCTCAGTTCATTTTATTCTTTAAATTTTATTCATTTTGTTATTGTTATTGAGAATTATGTAGCAAAGCATTCACCAATTCAGCAGTTCCAACATGTACCACTCAGTGACGCTGATGGAGAATGCTTTGTGCCGGGCAATCATTGTCCCCCTCCTTTCCTGTGTTGTTCTTCCTTTACGACAAACTCACTGCTCCCTACAGTTCGTATCTCTTCTCTCAACTTGCTGCTTTGAATCTGCTCCCACATAGATAATTCTTAAAGCCATATGCTGAAGTCAGATCTCTTTTACTGGTTAAGCAAAACGGTGTGTGTGTAAAGTGCGCGCACACACATTTTGTTTTCTTAATTGACTTCAGGGAATATTTTTAGATTAAGGTTTAAACATTATCTCAGAAAATAGCTTCAGGAATTCATCCAACATTTTTCTTGGACTTCCAAAACCATTTATTTGTTTGAAATGAACTTGTATCTCATTAAAGACTCCAATTCTGCTTCAGTTTTACTTTCCTTCTTTTTTAGCCACTCAGACCAACATTTAGATCTGAGGGGTAAGGAATCTGGAGGAGGTTGTTTTTCCCAGTGTCTTCATCCTTAATATACAAGAATCAAATTGATTTTGTTGACCATATAGCTTGGTACATTACCAAAATTATCAGCTAGTTCAAGCAATTGTTTAATTGAGTCTTTGAGGGTTTCTATCTGTAGGACGATGACATCTGCAAATAAAGAGATTTTTATTTCTTCTTTCTGATTTATGTCTCTACTTGAAACTTCCAGAACTATATTAAATAAAAGTGGTGATAAATTAGTTCCTGTTTTAAATTTCTCTCGATTAAGTGAGAAGCTATAATTAATACATACACACCAAATGAAACACCATCAAAGTATATTAATCAAATTCTTATAGAAATGAAGAAATAAATAGATCATAATAAAACAATACTAACCGACTTCACTACATCACAGAAAAAGATATCCAAAGAAAAATATTTATTATAACTACACAAAAGATTAAATATTTAGGAATAAATTTTACCAGAGAAATAAAAGACTTATCTAAAGTAAACTACAAAATACTCTTTCAAGAAACCAAAAGGAACATACACAAATTGAACAAGTTGCCATATTCCTGGATAGGCAAATTAAATCTCGTGAAATGTCTCCATTAAGTGAGATGTAGTCTATTGGTTTCACATAGATGGCTTTTATTATGTTGAAAAATGTTCCTTGAGTGTTTTATCAGGGATGTTGAATTTTATCAAATGTCTTTTTTGCATCCATTGACATAAACATACAGTTCTTTTCGATTTTGTTTATGTGATGAATTATATTGATTTTCTATTATTAAACCACCCATGCATATTTGGTATGAATCCTACATGAGCTTCATACATCGTTGTTTTGATGCTTTGTTGAATTCTACTGGATAGTATTTTTTGAAGTTCTTAGCATCTATATTCATTACAGATATTGGTCTATAATTTTCAATTCTGGTGATCTTTGCCCAGTATAGGCATCAGTTTTAGTTGCTTCATCAAATGAGTCTAGTAGTACATTGTCCATTTGTATATTGTGGAATAGTTTGTATAAAATTGGTATTAAGTCTTCTGTAAATGTTTGCTCGAAATCCCCAGTGAAACCACCTGAACCCAGACTTTTTGATGTTGGGAGTTTTTGTAATGACTTTCTGTATTTCTTTGTGAGAAGAAATTTAGGAAAAGAGAAGGGAAATCATGCATTTCTAAAAATACATCTATTTCTCCCAGATATTCAAATATGGTAGATTTCAATTTTTCATAATATTGTGTAATATTTTAAAATGATTTTATTGGAAGCTCTTACAAAAGACTTCAATATACATACATTTCACCAAATACTTTTTGTATTCACAATAGTCAAAAGGTGGAAACAACCTAAATGATCATTAACAGATGAATGGATAACAAAATGTGGTACATATGTGCAGTGGAATACTACTCAGTGGTAGGGGAAAAATGAAATCTTGATACAAGCAATAGTACGATGGAGCTTGAAGACAGCATACTGAGCAAAATAATCACAAAAGAACAAATAATGCATGACCTCAGTAATATAAAGACAAAAGGCAAATGTGTCGTGACCAAAGTTTATGAGTGGTTACTATGGGCTGGAGGGTAGGCTAACACAAGGTCAGCAATTTGAACCTACCAATTGCTCCTCAGGAGAATGATGAGGTTTTCTGCTCCTGTAAAGATTTACAGATTCTGTGAAATTGTTACCCGTCCATTTTGTGTCCTTAATGTCTCCCCTCTCCCTGTTCCCATGCCCATCCCTGGCTGCCTCATAGTCATCAAAGTCCTGTCTATTGGTGTCTAAACCACATTGCTTCTTTTGTTTTTCTTTTTAACAATGGTGATATGAAATATTTATTTCTGTAAGATGGGTTGAGTTTGAGCATGATGTTCTCTAGTTTTGTGCATATCTTTCAGTGTTTAAGAGAGTTATCACTGTTTTTTTATTGTTGCATAAAATTCTGCAGTATGGATGTACAACAGTTTGCTTATCCATTCCTCTATAGTTTGGGTTTGGGGTTGTTTCCATGTTTTCACTATTGTGGAATTTGCTGCAGTAGACATAGATGTATATATGTCTGTTCATGTTAGCTGGAGCATAAGGTACTTGAATTTGCATTTGTTTAAGCAAAGTGCCATTCTGATTTCCACAATGGTTATACAATTCAACAGTCCCACCAGCAATGGAAAAGCTGTCCTGTCTCAACACATCTTCTCCAGCATTTGCTATTTTTTGATTTTTAAAATTTGGGCCCAAAGTTTCCGTGTGCGGTGATAACTCATTGTTTGCATTTGTTTTTCTCTTATTGCTTAGCACATGATGATCATGCACACTTCTTGAGATGGTTGTTGGTCACCTATGTCATCTTCTTTTTAAGTTTGTCTCTATTTTTTTATTGATGGCCATAATCATTGTGGGATTTATATTTAGGCATATGGTCTATCCTGCGTTAGTTTTTGTTTTTTGCATGTTGTGAGGTAGGGGTCCTGTTTCATTCATTTGCGGTTGGCAGTTTTTCTGTCCCCAGTGGTTGAAAGGGCTCTCTTTTCCTCACTGTGCTTTATACTTCACGTCTTTGCATGATGAGTGATGGAAAGGACAGGAACTGACATAAAAAGAAAATATGAGTCCATTGTGAATTGCTTTCTAATTTTGCTTTTATGCAACAAATGTGTATTTAGCATTTCTCACGTGTTTCTGGATTTCCTTAGTATGAGAAGTTTTGAAGGTTGCATGATTTTTGATCCTGTAGATAACCTAACAAATGAAAAGAATGAGAAAAATCTATTTCTATAAATAAGAAATGAAACAGATATTGCAACAGAACTGAAAGAGATTTTAAAAATCACACATGCCAACATATCTACAAGTATACTTGATATAATTATTTCCGACCTTTTGACTATTGTGAATAGTACTACAATGAATACTGGTATACCAAAAAAATGTTTTTGTTTTCAAGTCTTTCGGGTATCTACTTAGGAGTGGCATTTTTTATCTTGGGGAACAACCACACTATGTTCTCCATTGGCTGGACCATTTTGCATTTTCGCTAGTAGTGGATAAGGGTTTCAGTTTCGCCACGTCCTCATTAAAAAGTGTTTGTTTTTAAAAATCTCAGCCTAGAGAGAGTTTAATGATATCTTAATGTGATTTGGATTTACATCTCTCTGATGGATCATGATACTAAGCATCTTTCCATGGGTTTGGTGGCCATTTAAATGTCCTCTTTGGTGAAATGTACGTATATTGAAGTCTTTTGACCATCTTATGATTGGGTTATTTGTCTTTTTGCTATCAAATTTTTATATGTATTTTGGGTTGAGATTCTTGTTGGATATATGGTATCTGAAGGTAACCTCTAGTCTATTCAGTGACTTGTATTTTCACTTATTTTGATGAACAAAGGTTTTAAATTTTTTTGTGATTCCATTTATTTAGTCTTTGCTACTTGCGCTTTTGCTAGTATGTCAGATTATCCATTGTTGAAAACTAAGCCTGACAGCATTGCTCCTTTTTTTTTAAAATGGTACTATTTTTGTTTGCGCATTTAGGTCCTAATCCATTTTGCATTTGTTTTGTGTATGATGTGAAGCATGGATTCAGTTTAGTTTTCTGCATGTGAAAATCCAATTATCCCTGAACCATTTATTGAAGAGACTCCTCATTTCCCCCATCGAATAGATTTAGCATCCTTGTCAAAAGCCAATTGACCAAAGATGCGTGGGTTTATTTCTGGAGTCTCATTTCTATTTCATTGGTTTATGTGTCTATTGTTTACCAGTGCCAGACTCTTTTAATTACTGTAACTGTGTAGTATGTTTTAAATTCAGGAAGTATGAGCTCTCCCACTTTACTCTTCTCTTTAAATATTGCTTTAGCTATCCACGGCATTTTGCTATTCCATGGAAAGTTGAGGATTGGGTTTTCTATTTTTGTAAGGAAAGCTGTTGGAATTTTAATGTTTTTTTAATCTATGGGTCAATTTGAGTAGCATTGACATCTTAACATTATATCTTCTGATCCATGAACATGGACCATTTCCCTATTTATTCAAATATATTAAAATTCCTTTGAGCAGTGCTTTATATTGTTCATTGTATATGTCCTGTACATCCCTAGTTAGATTCATTCCTGGGTATTTTGTTCTCTTTGATGTCATTGTTAATGGAATTGTTTTCCTAATTACCCATTCAAATTTCACAGTGCTCATATATAGAAGCCTAAATCATGTTTGCTTTTAACCTTGTGGTCTATACCTTTGCTAAATTCCTCAATTAGTTCTGGAAGTTTTCTTATGGGCATTTTGGGATGTTTTATATACAGGGTCATACCATCGACCAACAGAGATACCTTTATTTCTTCTTTTCTTGTCTGCCTCCCATTTGTTTTCTTTTGCGTGTCTTATTCCCCTGGCTTGGAATTGTATACAGTATTGAATAGAAGTGATGAGAATGGCCACCCTTGTCTTGGTTCCCATTTCAAGAAGAAAGTTCTCAGTCTTTTTCCATTAAGTATAATGTTGACTGTTGGTTTCTCATATATGCCTTGAAGCATATTGAAGAACGTATCTTCTATTCTAATCTTCTTTAGGATTTTCATCAAGAAAGGGTGTTGGCTTCTATCAAATGCTCTTTCTGCATTTATAGAAAAAATCCTGTGGTTATTGTCTTTTGTTCTATTGATGTGATGTAGTAAGTAGATTATTTTCTAATGTGGAATCATCCCTCCATTACTGGAAGATATGCCTCTGGCCATGGTATAAGACTTTTCATATGCTGTTGGAATCTGTTGGGGAGCCTTTCTAAGAGGAATTTTCTCATCTAGTTTTCTAAGAGATATTGACCTATAGCTTTATTTCCCCGCCATAGCATTGTCTGGTGATAGTGTCAGAGTTTACAGAATCAATTGAGGGGGCACTAATTATTCTTGGTGGCCCTGAGGGTGTGATGGACTATGTGTTGGCTATTAACTGCAAGTTCAGCAGTTGGAAACCACCAGCCACTTCCTGGGAGCAAGATGATGCTTTCTGCTTTGTAAAGATTTACACCCTCAGAAACCCACAGGGGAAGTTGACTGCAGTGAGTTTGGTTAAGAGTTTTTGGTAAGGCACTCTGGTAGAGCAATAGATAAAATCTTGGCTGCCATCTGAAAATTTGCTTGTTTGACCTTAGAATAAAGATATCGCAGGCTGCCTCTGTAACGATTTCCAGGCTTGAACCCCTGGAGCAGTTCTAGGCTATTCATAGGGCTGCTGCGAGTTAAATGGATTTGATGGCAATAGGGATATTTTTTGGGGCGGGTGTTATTATGGGCCAGCCACTGGGTTGTAAGCTTTGCTGAGATTAATCCTCAGCCTTTATTTTCTTGTTTGCCATTTATTTTGCCAAGTAAGGAAAGTGATATTTAAGGAGCTTAAGTGTCTTTCTTAAAGCCATGAAGTCATGCTTTGATCCCAAGTCCAAAGTCCAAAAGAGGCAGAGAGGGAGAAAAAGAGAAAATTCACCCCTCCCTTCCCCCCACCCCCACCCGCCACAGCCAAAATATATACAATTTTTCTTTGGAAGAAGTTAGATGAATTTGACATCAAACTACTGAAAGGAAATGATAGAGGAGCATGAGACAATTTTCAGTAGCCATTTTCATTTAGTTTGGGAAGGTGAATCTTGTTCACTATGGCCCAATTAAAACAACTAATTGTTAGGGGGAAATTATTATCAGATGTTAAATATCCCTGTAATTTTTTTGGGGGTGGGAGTGGTACCACAGGCCAGTGTATTTTCTGAATATAGCTTTAAGTGTAATGAACTGACGCTTTCAACATTCTGTTGTGGCTGTTCTGAGTCACAGCTGGCCAATGCACAACCGACTGAATAAAATCCTGCCAACTCCTCGAGCATCCTCATAATGGTTGCGTTTGAGCCCAGTTTTGCAGCCACTGCGTCAATTCATCTTTTTGAAGCTTTCCTCTTTTTTCACTGACCCCTCCAGGCATGAGTCCCTCCTAACAACATGTATGAAGCACACGAGACAAGTTCTCACCACCCTAAGCCTTAAAGGGCCATTATGACTGTACTTCTTCCAAGACAGATTTTTGTCCGTTCTTCTGGCAGTCGTGGTATATTTTATATAGTCTTATCCCACACCATGACTCAAAGGCAGAAATTCGTCTTTGGTCTTCAAATTCATTGTTCAGATTTTCCTAATTACATGAGATGAGTGAAAAGGCTAGGTCTTGAGTCAAGTGAACCATTGTCCCCAAAGTGACATCTTTGCTTTTCACCATTTTATAAAGGGCTTTTGCAGCAAATTTTCCCAGTACAATATGTCGCTTGGTTGCTTGACGTTTGCTTCTGTGAGGATTGAGCATGGATCTAAGAAAAATGACATCCTTGACAGCTCCAATCTTTCTTCTATTTGTCATGATGGTTTTAATTGGTTCAGTTGTGAGGACTTTTGTTTTCTTTACATTGACCTGTAATTCACACTGAAGGCTTCTTTGATTTCATCAATAACTGCTTCAAGTTCCTCTTCCCTTTCAGTGAGCAAGGCTGTGCGAGCTGCAGATCAAAGGTTGTTGGGCAGTCTTCCTCCAGTCCGCTGTTAGTTTCTTTTTCATATAGTCCATCTTTTCGAATGATTTGCTCGGCATACAGGTTGACTAAGCCTGGTGAAAGGATACGGCCCCGATGTTCATCTTTCCTGTTTTAAAACCATACATGCTCCTTCTTTGGCTTGAACAACTAACTCTTGGTGTATAGATGGTGTGTATACGTATTCTGCAGGAGCCTAATTAAGTGTTCTGGAATTCAGATTTTTCGCAATGTTATCCATAATTTGTTATGATCCACAACTTGAATAGTATAGTAGTGGTATAATTTCATTTTGCTTCATTAGTTTATGTGACAGCAATAAAGTCTGACGAGGGAACAAAAGCCCTTCCTCGGGGTGACGTTTTGATTGTCATAGCTGTCATATAGATGCAGGGCCAGATGAGCACTTATAGTTCCTCAGGATTAGAGAAAGCATTTTAAAATACACATGCGATTTCAGAGGGAAATACTGGCCGTGATTCTTATCTAATGTTCTCTTTATGAAATTTGCTAAAATAAAGGACCAGGGATTATACTGGTTTTCAGAAACAACCTTCCAAATAGCTAGCATGAAGTAGTATTAGAGATTATTACCTGGCAAGATAAGCAGTTATACAGGGATGTTAGATATTCGTAGCCTCTTCCTTCTTCTCCATCTTTTTCTTCTTGTTCTTTTCTTTACTCTCCTCCTCCTCTGCTTTAACACGATAATAGGGGGGATTTTGAATGAATACAAAAAATGGGTATAATTTTGTAATGATTCCTTTATTCCTAAAATATTAATTTCCTTTGCAATTTCTCCACTTCTGCTTTTGCTCAACTATGAATTGAATGGCGTTTCCTTGATGGTTCCTTGCCAGCGGGTTTTTTTTCCCAGCAGTTGGAGAACACAGCTGTGATTTCTTTGTCTTTTCAGTGGTCCCCTACTAGATTGAAATCCACAGAGACTAGAACTAAGCTACTTTAGAGCAGTGGTTGGCAAATAATGGCCCATGGGCCAAATGCAGTCACTACTTGTTTTTGTAAATAAAAAGTTCCATAGGACAGTGGTGAGAGTGGCGATACCGGAGGGTAGAAGGAAGGTGGGGTAGAAAGGGGGAACTGATTATAAGGATCTACATATAACCTCCTCCCTGGGGGACGGAAAACAGAAAAGTGGGTAAAGGGTGACATCGTACAGTGGAAGACATGACAAAATAATAATACTTTATAAATTGTCAAGGGTTCATGAGGGAGGAGGGAGGAGGGAGCAGGGAACGGGGGATGAGGAGCTTAGACCAAGGGCTTAAGTGGAGAGCAGATATTTTGAGAATGATGAGGCCAGTGAATGTATAAATATGCTTGACACAATTGAGGTATTATGGATTATGATAAGAGTTGTATGAGCCCCCAATAAAATGATTAAAATTTTTTTTTCACGTACCTTCATTTAAATTGTCTATGGCTGCTTGGGTGTCCTGGTGCTGCTGTCAGGTAAGCTCACCTCGAGGTAGGGGTCCAAACCCACCAGCCACTCTAGGCAAAAGATGATGCTGCCTGCTCCTATAAAGATTTGCATCTTTGGAAACCCTAGGGATGAGGTTGAACCGATTGGATGACAGTGGGTTTGGGTTTCAGATTTATGGTTGCATGTATGCCACAGTGGCAGAGCTGTATAGTTGCCACAGAGATTGTACACCGACAAAGTCTAAAAGATTTGCTCTTTGGTCATTTGTTTTACAGAAAAATGTCAAACTCCAGTTTTACAGGGATAACCATTCAAACAAGAGACTTCAATTGGACCAACACCTTTACTAGTCAGCATGTAGTCAGGAAAAGGGAGCACCTGTCTGTGGTTCAACAGAGAGAATTTAATAGCATAAACCACCCCCTAGATTTAGAATAGGGGAAAGGGGCAAAAAGGGACACTCAAGTTAGCCAAAGTTTAGGTAGAGTAGGAAGCTATTGCTCTCCTTATGACTGTTGTTTTTAGGTACTTTGGAGACCTTTTGAACTCATAGCGACTCCGTGCTCCAAATTGTTATTATGTTTGAGCCCATTGTTGCAGTCACTGTGTCCGGAGGGCCTTCCTCTTTTTTGCTGTCCCCCAAATTTGCCAAGTGTCATGTCCTTCTCTAGAGACTGGTCACTCCTGACACCATGTCCAAAGTATATGGCACGAAGTCTTGCCATCCTTGCCTCTAAGGAGCTTTCTGGCTGTACTTTTCCCAGATAAATTAGTTTGTTCTGATTATATTATTCTCCAGCATAATTCAAATACATCAATTTTTCTTTGCCCTTCCCTATTCAGTGTCCAACTTTCACATGCATATGAATGAGGCGATTGAATACACCATGGCTTGGGTCAGGTATACCTTAGTCCTCAAAGTAACATTCTTGTTTTTCAACACTTTAGAGAGGCCTTGCGCAGCAGATTTACCCAATGCAACACTTTACTTGATCTCTTGACTGCTGCTTCCATGAGCATTGATTGTGTATACAAGCAAGACAAACTCCTCACAACTTCAACCTTGACTCTGCTTCTCATACCTAGTGGAGCAGGTATAAGGATTGTGGTTTACAGTTGTAATCCTTACTGAAGGTTAAAATCTTTGATCTTCATCAGTAGGTGCTTCAAGTCCTCCTCACCTCACTTTTAACAAGCAAGGTTGTGTCATCTGCATATGGAAGTTTGTTAATAAGGCTTCCTCAAATCCTGATTCCACATTCTTCTCCATATAATCTAGCTTCTCTAATGATTTGCTCAGCATACAGATGGAATAGTATAATTAGAGGTTACAACCCTGGCACACACCTTTCCTGATTTTAAACCATGCAGTATTCCCATTGTTTGGACAACTGCCTCTTGATCTATGTACAAATTCCACATAAGCACAATGAAGTGTTCTTGAATTCCCATTCTTCTCAAGGTGATTCATAGTGAGTTATGAGATACACAGTCAAATGCATTGGCATTTTCAATAAAATACAAGTGAAGATACTTCTGGTATTCTCTGGTTTGAGTCAAGATCCATCTGACATCAGCAATGATATCCCGTGTTCCACTTTCTCTTCAGAATATGACCTGAACCTCTAGCAGTTCCTTCTTGATGTATTACTCCAACCATTGTTGGATCTTCAGCAAAATTTTACCTGCAGGTGATATCAGTGTTATTGCTCAAAAAACCTGAGCATTCTGTTGGCTCACCTTTCTTTGGATCCCTTCCAGTATGTCTTGCAAATTTCCTGAAACAGATGAGGGAGTGCTTTCAGTGGTTCATTGATTTCTGAAACATTTCTGTCGTTATTCCATCAATTCTTGAAGCCTTGTGTTTAGCCAATGCTTTCACCGTACCTTGGACTTCTTTCAATACCATTTGTTCTTGTTCATCTGCTGCTTCTTGAAATGGTTCAATGTTGACTAGTTCTTTTTGGTACAGTGACTGTGTATTTGTTTAATCTTTTCTTGATACTTCCTACATCATTCAATGGTTTGCCCATAGAATCTTTCATTATTGCAGCTCAAGGCTTGAGTTTTTCTTGAGTTATTTCAGTTTAAGATATACTGAGCATGTTCTTCCTTTTTGGTTTTCTAACTCTAGGTATTTACACATTTTGTTATAATACTTGACTTTGCTTTCTCAGGCTGCCCTTTGAAATTTTCTGTTCAGTTCTTTAACTGCGTCATGTCTTCCATTTTCTTTAGCTATTCCATGATTAAGAGTACGTTTAAAAGTCTCTTCTGAAATTCACTTTGATCTTTTCTTTCTTTCCTGCATTTTTAGTGACTTTCTGCTTTTTTCATGAATGGTGTTCTTGATATCCTCCAGAGTTCATCTGGTCTTCTGTCACTAGAGTTCAATGCCTCAAAACTGTTCTTGAGATGTTCTCAAAATTCTGGTGGGATAGACTTAAGGTCTTATTTTGATTCTTGTAGACTGTAGTTTTCTTCAGCTTCTACCTGAACTTACATCTGAACCATTAATAGTCTGCTCCACAGTCAGCTCCTGGCATGTTTTTCATTGCTGATATTGAGCTTCTCCATCATCCTTTTTCATGGATGTAGGCAACTTGGTTTCAGTGTATTTTATCTGGAGAATCCCACATGTTTAGTCACTATCTGTGTAAATGAAAAAGGTATTTTCTATGCACAAGTCTTTGTCTTGTAAAATTCTATCATGTGATCTTCAACTTTCTATCACCAAGACCATATTTTTTCAACTACTATTTCTTCCTCTTTGTTTTCCAATGGCCAATAATTATCAATGCATCTTGATTGCATGTTTGATCATTTTCACACCAAAAGGGTTGGTAGAATTCTTCAATTTAATGGTTGGTGTGTAAACGTGAATAATAGTTGTATTGATTAGATTTCCTTGTATGAGGAATCATATTATCCTCTCACAGACAGCAGTATACTTTAAGGTAGATTTTGAAATGTCCTTTTTGACAATGAATGCAACACCTTAGGATGGGAAAGAGAAAATACCCATCCATCCATCCATCCTTCCATCCATCCATCCATCCTTCCATCCATGCATCCATCCTTCCATCCATCCATCCATCCATCCTTTCTATCAATATTCACTGAGTGCATACTCATAGTAACCCCTAGTGGGGATCAAATTGATGGCAGTGACATTTTAGAGTGAGTGTATACTATGTGCCAGAAATTAGGCTGGTCTTCTCCTAAAACAAACAAACAAACAAACAAACCAACAAACTCACTGCCATAGCATTGATGCAGAATCATAGCAACGCTACACGTCGGGGTGGAATTGCCCCCTCTGATTTTCTGAGACTGTAAATGATTATGGGAGTAGAAATAGCCCAACTCATAACCACTACATCAAATCGTAAGACAGCTTTTAAAATTGTTCATGGCTACTGGTAGTCTTGGTCCTGAAAACAGAGTCTTCTTGTTATAAATATTTTCACAAGTTTCTATTTTACACTCTCAACCAGTTCATCCTTACTGAGAATCCTGAAATAGTCAAGCACATTCTTACCACTTCAAAACTGCCAGCCTTCTTTTCTTTACCCTTTCCTTTGCTGCTGTAGGCTCCACCAAGAAGTGCTGGAGTGTCCAGTCAGGTCCAGAGCTTAATCTGGTTGGGGGAAACACTGTCTAAATCTTAAGGCTGACTCTGTGTGTATATGTGTTATTTTTGGCATAGCCATAACTTATTTTGGGGGGGGGGGGCTCTCTGGGTTCATAGTAAGTGCTTTTTGGAGGCATTTCTGCTGGCATTGAAGGGTTTCAGTTTGGAAATCTATATGAAGCATGATGTCTGCCTCTGCCCATCTTTCCATTGTGGATGATCTCTCTCTGTTCCATTCCTCAAGACTTGTCGTAAACTTTAACCCTTTAATACCCAGCAGTAGAAAGGCCAAGGGAAATAGCCATGGCATGTATACTGATGGGAGTGTAAAGTTTCCTTACAATTGAAGACATTACCATAATTTAAAAAAGATAATTAAACATCTCTCATTGATAATTTGCTTAACTTTTTGCATGAAAGAATTAAACTTGCCAGGTTTTCAGCAAATTCTGCTTTTCCTTTTCATAATCCACTTTTGGTTTCTAACATCTGTTCCCAGGGCCTGATTCTCCTGTCATGTGGCTACCACCCTTTTCCTCACCACCTGCCCCCGGGGATCCATCACATCATATGGCTTCTAGTCAAATAGTTGCTTGTGCCTGGCACTCCACAACACGCTTGTGTGCATGTCTGTTTCAGACCCAAGGCCTTCTGTTTGGAAGCCCTGAATATGGTGGGCAGATATTCCTATTGTCAGGATCAGGGTCAATGCGATTGTGGCATGACATTTTCTGGATTATGTTGCTGATCAAAGACTGATTTCTTGGTCACTGATGTCAGTCCCTCTGTTTCCCAACTTCAATGGAATCCTGCTCAGCCAACTTAGGCTTCTCTTTGGCAGTTAGGGCCAGACAGTTTTTTAAAATGCATGTACAATTCTTCAAGTCTTTTTTGCTAAAATGTCTTCACTAATTTTTTTTCTTGTTAATAATTTTATTGGGGGATCATACAACTCTTATCATAATCCATACATACATCAATTGTATAAAGCACATTTGTGCATTTGTTACTCTCATCATTCTCAAAACATCTGCTCTCTACATAAGCCATGGCATCAGCTCCTCATTTTCTCCCTCCCTCTCCACTCCCCTCTTCTTCATGAACTCTTGATAATTTATAAATTATTATTTTGTCATATCTTACACTGTCTGATGTCACCCTTCACCCACTTCTCTGTTGTCCGTTCCCCAGAGAGGAGGTTATATGTAGATCCTTGTAATCGGTTCCCCCTATCTACCCCACCCTTTCTCCACCCTCCAAGTATCGCCCCTCTCACCACTGGTCCTGAAGGGATCATCCATCCTGTATTCCCTGTGTTTCCCGTTCCTATCTCTACCAGTGTACATCCTCTGGTCTAGCCAGATTTGTAAGGTAGAATTGGGATCATGATAGTGGGTGGGGAGGAAGCATTTAGGAACTAGAGGAAAGTTGTAAGTTTGATCATTGCTATACTGCACCCTGATTGGCTCGTCTCCTCCCTACGACCCTTCTGTAAGAGGATGTCCAGTTGCCTACAGATGGGTTTTAGGTCCCCACCCCGCACTCCCCCTCATTGACAGTGGTATGATTTTTTTTCATGCCTGATAATTGATCGCTTTGGCACCTCATGATCACACAGGCTGGTGTGTTTCTTTGATGTGGGCTTTGTTGCTTCCGAGCTAGATGACCGCTTGTTTACCTTCAAGACTTTAAGACCCCAGACACTATATCTTTTTGATAGCTGGGCACCATCAGCTTTCTTCACCACATTTGCTTATGTACCCATTTGTATTCAGTGATCATATCATGGAGGTGAGCCCACAATGAGCCCACAATGATATGATTTTTTGTTCATTGATGCCTGACACCTGGTCCATTCAGCACCTCGTGATCACACAGGCTGGTGTGCTTCTTCCATATTGGCTTTGTTGCTTCTGAGCTAGATGGCTGCTTGTTTAACTTCAAGACTTTCAGACCCCAGACGCTGTATCTTTTGATAACCTGGGTCTTCACTAAATTTTTAATGTGTCGCTGTTGGATCTTATGAAGTCCATTCCCACTCACTTTGATTGTGTCTGACAGATTAGTACTGTGTCCCACAGAACTGCCTTTAACTTGGCAGCTAAAGCCCTAACCATGGGGCCACCAGGGCTCCTATTCTTAGCCTTGAAAATGAACAAACAAAACAAACCACCTCAGTGCTATCAAGTCAATTCCAAGTCATTGCAACCCTGTAGGACAGTGTAGAACTTCCCCTGTGGGTTTCAAGACTATCCATCATTACGGGAGTAGAGTCACCTCTCTCCCATGGTGCAGCTGGTGCTTTTGAACTGACCTTGCTATGTCACCAGAGCTCCTAGTTTTAGCAGAGTGGTGAAGTGATTACAGTTGAATTGTGTTTGTCAATCACAATCACAATCATCATCATAACAGATCATGCTTATTCTTAACATATTGGAGCAGGTCCTTGGCTTGGATCATTGCTTTAGTTCACCTTTGAATATCAGTCATTTGACCCAAACAGCGGTTCAAGGAAGAAAAATGAGGAAAAACTGAAGTCACCTCTCTTCTTTTTTGACTTTTGGTTTTTAGTTAAAAATGATTTTGTAATTTCAGACATGTTTACTTTGAAATAGTTTAAATCTCACAAGAAGTTGGAGAAATCATACAGAAAGTTCCTGTGTACCCCTCCTCTAGTTTTCCTCAATGCTATTAGCTCACACCATCATAGTACATGGTCAGAACCAGGCAGTCAATACTTGTACCGTACTATTCACTCTGGTATGGACCTTTTTCAGATTTCACTCATTTTATTAGCACGTGTGTGTGTGCATAAGTCTATGAAATTTTAGCACGTGTAGATTCAAGTATCTATCACTCTCAGGATACAGAATTATTCCACCACCACAAAGAAGCTACTGAACAGTCACACCCTTGCTTCCACCCCCACCCCCACCCCCACACAACTATCGGTTTGTTTTCCATCACTATACTTTTGTTACTTTGAGGAGGTTATATAAATGGAATCATACATACTGCATGAAACCCTTTGAGACTGGCATTTCCACTTAGCCTAATGCCCCTGAGATCCATTCAAGTTGTTACTTGATATCAGTAGCTCATTCTCTTTGCATCCTTTTTGAAAAGGGCCTTTCTTCAAGTGTCTAGATACCTACCAATTCTGTTCTGTGCTTTAGCACCTAATGGGCAGGGTCCTTTTTCTGCAAGGCTAGTCATGGGGCAACCTGGAATTTAGGAGGTTTATCATTTTAAAGATCCTTCTGGTTTCAATAAACCCCTTTCACCCAAAATGTGTAATCTTTCTTTAGCACCTCATCTTTTCTGACTTCTCATTTCCACCTGTTTACTGGTTTCAGTCGCTGAGAGCAGACTTTGTGATAAGTTCTATAAAACCGGTAAAGGGTGCATTAATGAGTGGGTTACCGCAGTCCGGAACTGGGACTCATTCCCACTTGCAAGTCCTAAGAAACCATGTAGACAGTGTCTCAGAATTGCCCCTCTTTGTTTCATGGTATAAAGACTTGAACTTTCTTACAATCAGAGTAGTCAGATTTCTACCACGGTGGCTGATTCCTCAGAGGAAGGAAACAGAAATTGTTCATATTTTAAGACAGGACTCAGATGTCTCGGAATGTCTCTTCCACTGCATCCTACTGGCTAAGGTAAATCACAAAGCCAGCCCAGATTTGAGGAGAATGTAACTAGGTGCATCGTTTTCTGGGAGGTAAAAAATGCACCTATCGTAATGGGGAGAAGTGATGGGCACCGTCTTTGGAAATTGGTTGTTACACTCACCTAATTAGTCCAGGATGGCAGGGATGGAATTGACTCCAGGGAAGGTATTGCCAGGCTGTGTAGGGCATGACAATAGAGCCTGGCATGAATGAGAAACCAGTCATTTTGGGGAGAATTTAAACTAAAAAGTAGAGGAGGGTGGTGGGTGGGGATGGGGGAAGTACAGAGCAAGGATAAGAGAGAGAGAGAGAGGGAGAGAGAGCATCTGTGAGGAACAGTAGCATCCATGAGGGGCTATACGCAGCTGGTGGTGATGTGAGGTCACGGGAAAGCACAGAACATCTGGGAGAAATGGATCATGTTCTAGACCTTAGTGCTGACTTGAGACTGTCAAGGCCTCGAGATAATTCTAATCAGCTCATGTGCAGTATATGCTAGCCCTTTTTCCCAGAGTTAACCAAGTGAATCTTTTTTTCCTCCCAACATGTTGATCAGAGGTACAGATTTGAATCCCAGATCTGCCACCTACTGGCTTTGTGTACTTGGGCATGTTACTTCTGGGATTCTGGTTTCTTATCTGCAAATGGGAATGATACCTATATTAATGTCCTGTGGTTGTTTTAAGGATGAGAAGATTTATATTATGAGGACCAAAATATTTGCCAGCCTCTGGAAACATGCCTGCATATAGTAAACTCTGTATGAGCAATTGCTAAATTAAATATATATATAAACATATAATCAATTAACACCATTCATAGTAGTCAGAGTTTGAAAAGTGACCATGAACACTGAATTAGAAAACACTGTACCTTTGCTCCTAGCAAAATAGAGGTTAGGTGCCTATGAGCCTCTGGTCACAAGATTTTTGTCAAATAATCAGTACATAACCTTTTAGTATGTTTCTGTTGAAAGACACCTTATTTAATGCTTATTCTTGTCTGAATAAAGCTTCTCGAAGACACGTGTTTTCTCTGGTACTGAGCAACACTAGAGAGCACTTTAGCTCTATGCTTGAAGTAGCAAATTCACTATGTTAGACTGTGTTCTCTAGAGAAACTAGACCAGGACACTTAGGATTTAATATATATTTCTATAACTAGATATACAACATAAGAAATACACAGCTAATTAGTCTATAGAGCAGTACAAATGGCTCAGTGCAACTCATTTCTGTGAGGCAGCTAATAAACTGGCAGTCCTTCAAGTCTTGAGGGCTGCCGGGTGCAAGTCAAGGAAGCAGATTCTGTAGAGCAATTCAGGCTATCCGGCCAAAGGCAGCAAACAGCAAGGCAGGTCACCAACACTCAGCCAGATGACATGGTCTGACAGTCCCCCGCTCAAGTGATGTATACTCCAGTAGCGTGGCAAAGCAGGTCTTGAAGGAACCTCAAACTACAGCTACATAGTCCATGGGTTGGGTGTCCCACAGGCAGTTTCACTCACAAGTTGAGGCAGTGAACCAACTAAGGCAGCCACACACTGGTCCAGTCATCAAAGAGCAAGAGTCAAGAAAGGCAAGGCTCACTGAGCCATTTATCTACCCTTAATTAAACTGCCCTTCAATTATTCCCACGTGTTCATTGGACAGGTTGGCACAATAAACCTACTACCATAATTGCCAAGAAAAAGGGGAAAACCTTATCACTAAATAGACTACAAAAAGGACACTTGCTTTTAGTATAAGCATGGAAACAAGAAGGGAAGATTGTCCCTTTGTCATCTGCTGGGGTCCTGCATTACTTCTGGCCCAACTCTTTCTGTGCTCTGCACAAGTTTGTGAAGCAGGGCTGTAGAAGTGCTGTGCGTCCTGATGATGGAGTTACAAATAAAGTCCAGAATTTGCAAATGCAGAATCTGCAAAACAGGTATAATGTTTCCAAGTTTTGGGCTAAAATAGCAAATTATTCTCTGGGCAGGAAAAGGGTGTATTTTATTTAAAAAATAAATATTTTTCACTTCTTTAATCATGGTCAACCACTCTTAACATGCTCACTAAAAAAAACCTCAAACTCTGATGTGTTGTGAGGAGAAACCTAACCACCTATGGTTTCATATTTATCCTAAAATAAAGTTGTTCTTTAACAATAGAGCATTGTATGTTAACAAGGGAAGAACCTATCCTTTTTATAATGGGGAAAATACATTTTTTGCCATTAGAAAAAAAACCAACAACTCAAACTCATAGCCATAGCCATGGAGTCAATTCGGACTCATAGCAGCCCTAGAGGGCAGGGTAGAACTGCCCGGCAGGTTTTCATAACTGTAACTTTTTATGGGAGTGGAAAGCCTCATCTTTCTCCGGACTATGCTTACCAGTGAACTTCACACATAGTTGCCAACAACTCTTGGGCCAGACATGCTATCAGGGAGGATGCAGCAGGATGGTAAGTCCTGTCAGCTTGAGGAGCCATCTTGATCCTCTGCAGGAAGTTAGACTTTCCCGGAGGTGTCTGTGCTCTTTTCTCCATCTTTTCCCCCTGCTAGCTCACGCCTTTTGCTCCCCTGCCCCGGGTAACCCAATTTCTAGAATTGACTCAATATGTGCTGGTTGACATGACATTCTGAGTGGAGAAGAATGCCAGGGAGACATTTGTTGATTTATGGGTCGGTCTGCCTCACTGTCACTTTCTGATTGGACATCAAAAGAATGGATTAAGACTGCAAGCAGGCGAGGCAAACAAATACAGGGTTGTACATGTCTTTGCAGGATTATGTTTTATTTGGGCCATGTATGAAATGAGATAAATGTGGCTCTTGGCGCAATCATTTAAATATATTTTGGCCCTCATGCCATATGTTTCCTAGAGTTCCTCTGTCATGCATGATTGTGTATTACAGGGCCCTGGTAGCACCATGGTTACGCACCAAGCTGCTAACCTGAAGTTTGGCAGTTTAGACCTGCCAGCCTCTCAGTGGGAGAAAGAGGTAGCAGTCTGGGTCCATAAAGATTTACAGCCTTGAAAACCCAATGAGTGGGGGTAAGGTGGGGTCAATTCTGTCCCATAGGGTCCCTATGAGTCAGATTCAATTTGATAGCAATGGGTTTTTTTTGGGGGGGTGTTGATTATATATTATAACACAGCAGTTACAAAGAGGCTGCTTGTTTTCCAATTCGGGATTGTCAGGCAAGAAGGAGCAAAGAATCAGGGCTACATTTGGTTCTGCTGAAGCTGACAGGCCAGCGGAGGTGATAATCAGCAGTATTTATCGAAGACTCGCATTTATAATAAAGACTTGAAGTGCTCAATCACATTTGAATGTCTCTTTAATGGGCATATCTGTTAGTAACCGTTTAATGTATTCCTTTACATCTGCTTAATTTGAATATCTTGAGACAGGCAATATTTGAAACTCATTTTTCACTTTGAAATGTACACTTTTGAAAAATAACAGAACTTCTTGGAAAGATCGTTCTAAATATGGCTCAAACACAATTCAACTCTTCCTCATTGTGTAGTCTGCTAGAGAATTAGTAGTTCATTAAAAAATAATGAGCAAGAGGGAGAGTGGGTGTATACCTGCTAATATATATAGACTTGTCAGAGAATCTTTGTATATGAGTATTTACCTTTGCTGCAAATACATCCTTGAATGTGTTGGAGCAAAGAAGGGGCTAGACGTAGGAAACTTCTTAGACCTAACCCAACCACCTTGTGCGGAATGAGTTGCTGGGCTGTCGTTTCAGAAAGCACTAAGGTCAATGGGCATAACATAGTTATAAAGATTTGGTGAATAGCGACTGGGGTCATAAATGCTTGTGTGCAGCCATCTAAGGTCCAAATATTGGTCTTTTCCCAACTGGAAGAAAGAAGAGTGAGAAGAATTGAAAGACACTGGAAACAACTAGCCCAGTGGCTTAATAGACCACAAAATGAGTCTCCACAACCATGAAGCCAGAAGAACTGGATGGTACCCAGTTACCACTACCAACTGCTCTGAAAGAGATCACATTAGAACAGTGGTTCTCAGTCTGTGGGTCGCGACCCCTTTGGGGATTGGACGACCCTTTCACAGGGGTCGCCCAATTCATCACAGTAGCAAAATGACAGCTATGAAGTAGCAACAAAAATAATTTTATGGTTGGGGTGGGGGGTGGTCACCAACACACGAGGAACTATATGAAAGGAAGGAGAAAATGGTGGTTTGTTTAGGGTGTGTATTTCTAGAGTTAAACAAAACAAAAAGCAGTGACACTAATTTATGTATAAGAAAGAACTTTATATCAAGAATGTGGCCCAGCCCTGTCTGACTCAAGTCCATGGGTCTGCTGCTAGCCAGAGCTCCCTTCAGACTTACGCAGTTGCCGGCTTATGAAGCAGGAAGGTGAAGCAGGGAGCTGGGAGATCACAGGCTGATGGGTATAGAGATCCAAGCTTCACAATAACATGGCAGGGCACTGATCCCAGGTGTGAGACATGGGACTCACACAAGCAGGAAGGAGAGGGATGCTTGGGAACTCCAAATAGATAGATAGGCAGTGGTGTATATAAGGAGTTAATACCAGTACCTAACTCTCCTGATGATTGTGAGATTTAAATGGAGTAATCCCAGGGGAATATTTGGCACAGGTTCTAGTCACATGAAAAGCCCTAAATGCTGCACCTGAAAATGTTGCTGGGCCGGGCTGAACAGGGAGGGAGGCCTTAGAGGTGGCTTGGAGGTGGACTGACCACTATTGGCCCCTTTCTTAATCATCTGGGACAGCTTTTCATCCATCATCTACCCATTCATCCTTTCATCCCTGAACTTGAAGCCTCAGAGCCCCCACCCAACCGCCACTCCCCACCCCTTCCTCCATCCCAGGATGACCCAGTCGCCTTGCACTTGTTCATACTCTGGCCAGGTGGGAAGAAAGCAGAACCTGTCCCTGGACATCCCTTGTTGAGATCTGTGTTTCCCTCGTTGGCCTTCAGTTTGCAGCCAAGTGGATATGAGAAACTGGAGCCTCAGGGTGCTAGATACCACGTCCTATCTGAGGTTACTCTGGGCCACAGATGTCCCAAACAGGTTGGGCATCAACTCTGAGGTCTACTTCTTAGTGGCTGGAGCTAGTGAAGATGGGAGAGTTCTGGGCACTCTGGACCCTGGGTCCAGGCTCTCTGTTCATGAACTAGGAGCTGTTGAGTGTTTGTGGAAATAAACATGGGTCAAAAAGTGAATGGGCACAGGACTGCAAAGAAGCCAAATTCTGTGAGCTCAACAGTTCCTGTGGCGAGAAGAACAGCAGAAGAGGCAGGATTGAGACGAGGAGGGTCTAGTGAGCTCTGCCATGGTGTCAAGGCTTTAGCCAGAATATAATGGAGGCTTTGATCGAGGAACGCCAGAATTGGCCTTCACTTTTGGGAACAAACAAATTCACAGCACGGAACAAACAACAAGGCCAGGAGAAAAAGAAATTCAAAGGAAGAAACAGGTTGGGTCTGGTTTGGGTCATTTTGAGTTGAATGTGTCTTTTGGACAGGAGAAGGAACTTTGTAAAAGAGGTCAAGTGGCTGAATCTGGAACACTGGAGGGAGACCGAGGGGAGAGAATGCAAACAGGGCTAGGTGGTAGGGGAAGCATGAATGTTGTTGAGAACGCCAAATGAGAGAATGAGTTGAAACAAAATGTGTACAAACTATGGAATTTAAAACTTGTGATCTGCTTTGTAAACTTACACCCACATCACACTTGAAAAAAAGTAGAATGGGCTAAACTGGCAAGAAGGAACCAAGGAGGTGAGACCCTAGCTTTATTTTCCCAGAGTAAGACACAACAGGGGCTTGGGGGGGGGTGGGCATTCCCCCTAGTATTGCCACTTAAGGGTGGGATCAGTGCCCTGCCAAGTTACTGTGAAGCTTGGATCTCTATACCCATCAGCCTGTGATCTCCCAGCTCCCTGCTTCACCTTCCTGCTTCATAAGCCGGCAGACCCATGGACTTGAGTCAGACTGGGCTGGACCACATTGTTGATATAAAGTTCTTTCTTATACATAAATGAGTGTCACTGCTTTTTGTTTTGTTTAACTCTGGAAACACACACCCTAAACAAACCACCGTTTTCTCCTTCCTTTCCACCACTGGTGCCCAGGAAATCATTGGTTTCCATGTATTTGCTTATTTCATAGAGATCATATAATGTTTGCTCTGTTGCGGATGATTTACTTCCCTTAGCATGATGTTGTCAAGGTTTGTCAAGGTTGTGGCATGCGCCAGGCTTTCAAGTCTCTTGGTAGATAAGGACCTCTATTTATCCATGTACTTGTTGATGGACATCTCAGCCATTTGTCTCTGCGGCTATTTCATGGCAAGTGCTGCCTTGAACATTGCTGGGCAGGTTTCTGCATGCAGTCCTGCCTCCCCTTCTTCTGCATATATACCAAGAATGAAAATGATTGGTTCAGATACGAAATTTTTGTTCAACTTTTTTGAGGAACTCCCAAACGGATTTCCATGGTGCTGCCTGTACCATTTATAAATTTTTGAGTGAATGTATGAAAAAAAAAACATGATTTCAACTCCAGCTACTCTACCTGTAGCTGTAAATGGGTAACTCATAAGAAGAGAACTGTGTTGTCTCATTATTCCAGAGGCTGGAGGCCGGGTGTCTGCAGGGTTATGCTTTCTCTGAAGACGCCAGGGGAAGAACATGTGTTGGCTCTCCCAGCTGCCGGTAGCTCCAGGCATTTCTTGGCATGTGGCTGCATCTTCACTTCTCAGGGGTGTCTATCTCGCTGCATCTCTTCTCTTCTTCTAAATGGGCACTACTTGTGCAGAATTAGGACGCATCCTCCTCCAGTCTGACTTCAGGGCAACAAACAAACCACAGAAACCCTATTTCTAAACAAGTACAATTCAAAGGCATCAGGAAATTAGGATTTCTTGTATCTTGTGTCAGTCCATTCTCGTGGCCTTGAACAAAGTATTCATCTACAAGTTGAGTGGTGGCAGCCATGGCAGTTATGCTAAATGAAATCTAGGGCGAGGTCTAATGGAGTTCCCAGCATGTGGTTGGGATTCAGCCAGCATTGGTTCTTTTCCATGCTGCCGGTTCAGTGCTTGCTCTTTTATTACAGAGTGGCATGCAACTTAACCTCAGAACTAGACTCTCAAGTTTTCAGTCTTCGCTTTTGACTTACATGAGATTGCTCTTCTGTAGTATTAGGGGAGAAAAATATGGCACAAAAAGACAGTTTGGGGAATGTTTATTTCGGTAAACCCACAATGCGTTCATGGGCATTCTTTCTTTTGCTTCCTACTGGAACATTCCTTTTATGTTTGTTAAGGCAAAGATCTCTAAAGTCAATAATGTAAAAATTAAAGACATTCTGCTTTTTTTTTTCTCAGACAATGCCAAGTGTAAACGGATTCCCTGGCGTTCTCAAGGTACCTGCACATCAAGAAAGGACACATCTTAATGGAAAAGTCACAGTGCTGAGCTCCATTCATCTCTCAAGGTATGAACTGTAGGTCAAGCGCCGGGGCAGGGTGGCTGGATATGTCTTCGAATGCGTCATGTGGATGTTACTCTGGGATTATTCATTTACTGAAAAAATGTACCTTCGTCTTGGGGGGGAGTCCTTAAAGTTCAAATGTTCTAGATGTTGCCTTTGAATGTTGAGTCCAGGTTGCCTTTGAATGTTCTAGATGTTGCCTTTGAATGTCTGCAGAGGAACACGGGTTCACTTCCATGCCCTGATCTCTCAAACCTGGCCTATCTTATGTGACATAATTCTGTGCAGACCTTTCAGTAACACCAGGATTCCAAAGATGAAGTGAAAGAAGAAAAACACAAAGAATGGGATTCGTGGTATCTGACAATGTGCTGCATTTGCCTCATCATGTTAGTGTTTATAAGTCTCATGAGATGGCAGATGCCAGCAAGACCATTTATGATATGGTGACAAGTGAGAAATGTGGTGTGAGGGGAGGTGAGAGGGTATTAGGATAGATTATTTAATACACGATTGCTACGTAGGAAGTTTGCACTAGCAAGTGTTCCTAACATTGATCGATCCCATACTCCTCCGTTCATCTGTTTTTGGTCCTTTGTTGACAAATACATGGTCTATAAATACATCTCTAAATGCTACTTTGAAATTTCCATTGCTTTGCCTTTATCCATTTCAAGAAATTTCGAGCTTCTGAAGCAAGTGGGGGAGGTGTTTTTAGGTCACATTGATTATGATTCAAGCTGTTCTCTCAGCAGAGGACTGTGGAAGGTTGAGTCTGCAGTTGGGATCCAAGGCCAAGATTCTGGTCAGAGGACAAACAATGCTCTTGTTCTTAATCCGCTTGAAAGTAAGAGGAATGATAGAGGTTACAAAGAATTTTTGAATAAGGTTAAATCATGGTACATTGTTAAAATGAAAGCTCAGACATCAGATTTTCCAACACTATGACTGTATATTATGTAATTGGACTTTCATGGGATTCTTTCCAGTGCCTTCCTTTAAAAGGTAGAGATAATACCACTTTATGTTTCCAGCCTTTCCTGGCCCCCAAGGTGGAATAGATCCCTCTGGCCTTTTGTTCTCTACTATATGTCCCATATATAAGTCTATCCTTGCTTCTTAATAAATATCTTGTCAATTTTTATTCATAAATCTAGTTCCTCCACAAGGAATTTAAGCCCTGCAGGCTTAAGGTGTGTGTGTTTTCTTGGTATCTTCAGCAACTAGATCAGCATCTAACCCACAAAAGGGGCTCAAAAAGATTGCTGAAAGAAAAGAGAGAATATGTAAGGCTACAGATTAAGCTTAATGATGAGAATCTTAAGGAAATCCTATGAGATAGTAAGTTTTCATAATGGGAAAACAAAAAATTTGGTGGTAGAAATCTTTTTGGGAGTTAGTGTGTGTCATAAGCATCCTTGCCTTCTGAGAACTGTCCCAAAGAATGTCTGTGTATCCACAGCTGTTCCTCCCACTGTTTTTTGTTGTTGTTCGTTGCTTCTGAGTTTATTCCAATTCATAGTAAGTCATGCAAGCAGAGTAGAACTGCTCCGTAGAGTTTTCAAGGCTGTGACTTTTTGGAAGCAGATTCAGACCTGTCTTCTGTAGCACCTCTGGGTGGGTCTGAACCACCAACCTTTTGGTGACTAGCTGAATGATGAGTTGTTAGGACAGACCAGCCTCTGTTCTAGTAGGCATTGTAATACATATAGGTTCAAAGACTGGATAGAGAGATGACCTTCCCAGGCAATGCCACTGGGTACAGTAACTCAAAGCTAGTTGCTCGATGCTGGAAAGCTCCACTCAGCGGAGCTTTTTTTCTGTTTGGTTTTTTTTTTGGGGGGGGGGGTTGGGAGGGGTTCCCCCTCATATGTTTATAGAACTCCAGATGCTGAGTTGCTTAGAGAATGCTTGAATCTATTGTATTAAGCATTAGCTTAGTGTGACTTAGGCCGCTGTTTCCTTCATTGTAAAATGGTTACTGTTATTTGATACTCTAGAATTGCAAGAAGGGTAAATGAAATGACATATGCAAAGCACTGGCCTGGGGCCTGGCTCAGAGAAAGTTGTCAATAATGTTACCTACGGAAATGATACTGATCTAGTGGTGGGTGCCCGGGTTCAAAGATCAACAGTTTGATGGGGCTTGTAGTGGAAAATGGAAGATAGATGTTTTATCAAGTTTAAAACAGAGGGACAAGTACCATGAGAACGGAGTGCCAGATGAAAAGAGCAATGCGTAGGGACTCCAAACCCGGTCTGGAGACGCCAAAGGGGGAAGCCTTCTGGGATAATGTACTGAAAACCAGATGGTCCAGAGCCAACTTACTGACTGCTAGTTTGCCGGGGACCAAATTGCCTAATAGCCAATTCATCAATGTTTACCAGTTGACCATCTTTTGTAAAGATGTTCTTCTTGAGTCTAATCAATCTATGTATTTTCTCCAGGCCCATTGATTTGCCTACAGTTCTAGGCTTTAGAGTGCTTGCAACTTCACAAATGTCTGTCTGTATCATTAATGTTTATATTTTTGAAAGCCAACTTTATGAAGTTATTTACTGAATGTATTAATAATTATCATTTTCACTCTAAATACATTGACTATATTCCAAAAGAGTACAGTTATTCAACATTTTCATTTACTGTGGTTAAGAATAATACAATTCAAAGAGCAATATATTTATCTTCACTGAATAGATTCAAGAAAATCATTCCTTTGAGGAAGGTGTGTAGCCCATCTGTAATTCTGGCAGATTCAATCAGCTAGTCATTTGGCAAATTAATCATTCTGAAAATAGATACTCTAGCTAGTTGGATTTACATAAATCAGTCATTCAGTGCATTGGCCACTAAGCTAAATGGTAATCACTTCCTTTATTTGTTGCCTATTCCTTTAAGGTAAATTTTGTATATCCAATTATGAGAGACCTTCCGCAAATTGGCCTCCAAACTTCATCCTTGGCTTCTGGCTCCTGGCCATCCCTTATGTGTCAGAGGAGAACTGTGCTCCTTAGGGTTTTCGGTTGCTGAGTTTTTTAGAAGTAGATCTCCAGGCCTTTCTTCTGAGGCATTTCTGATGCACTCGAGCTGACAGCCTTTCAGAAGGCACATTATGTTTGCTCCACCCAGGAACTCCTGCCGCTTTAAAAATGCCATTGGTGATTGGTCACTGTGAATGGATTTGCCATCTCATGCACAGACAGCAAACCATGCTGTTGTATTGCCTCCTGTCTCCCAGTGATAAACCTACTTGACATTATACCCAGTGACTAATGGAAAGAAGGAGTTGGTCCACAAAGCTGAAACAGCAGCAAAGACGTGAAAAGTGGTAGCACTGGACGTGGGATTAGAATCAAACAGAAATGGAGTTCCTGTACAAAAGAAATAGTGGACTGTGGGCTTCTTGACAATGCTGCTATCTGAGAGATTCTTAACATGCAGCAGAGAAGCTCAGTGAAGTGAAACTTAACAACCTAAGTGAGAAAAGTGCTTGGAATGAAAAAGATGAGGTTGTCCCAGAGGAAAGAAGCTGGTAAAATGCTTCACATTAAAGGCATTTTTAAGATTATTCACGGCATTGAAATCACAAAGCTTAAAAAGGAGTGCGATAATTCATCAAAGCATAGAAAAGATGCTCCCTCTATACCATAAATTATGCCATACTTTTTTTAACGATCATTTTATTGGGGGCTCTTACAGTGTTTTTGGTTTGCTTGTTTTTTTAAACAAAACAGTGAAGCACATAACTTCTCACTACTTTAAATTATGTTAAATTTCAGTGCATAAAATAATAGTTTTACTATCTTTTATTTCCGAATATATTTATAATGGACAGTGGGAGAGTTATTAATATTTGGACAAAAACTGTTGGAAAAAATGGGATAGGTCACAGACTAATAGGAACTTCTCCCCATTGATAACTAAGACAAGATCCTTTTGCACAGAGCCGACTTTCAAGGTTGTTTTTCGTCTCCTGCTGCACAAAAAACACGACAGAAAAGGAATCAAATCCAAGGTCTTGTGTTCTGTGGGATGTTCCCACTTCAAGAAGAGTACCGGATTAAAATATTGCATCTTTTGAATTCTGAGCTTGGGGAAATTGCCCAGTGAAATGTACACCATTTCTCTCCTCTCTCTTGCAGCTAATTCAAATGAAACAGGTGGTGAGGAGCAGGGCATTGTGCTGGGGCAGATGAGAGAGTTTGGATGGCATCTGGCAGAATGGTCTGTGATGCAAATGCTGATTTTCTCCTGAGCCTCATGATTGCCCCTTGATGGAGCAGAGCAGCGCTCTTCACACCGTCAGGAACAATTTTCCCCTCGAGTGATCTTTTTCAAAAGGGTTCTTACTGATTAGTTATTTTTCATTATTATTAGAATTTAAGTAGGACACTTAAGTCAGATTTCTAGGTACTGGGATGTAACCTTTAGCTGTCATTGTCAAAAGATAAACAGACGTGCAACTCTGACACAAACCTGATTAAATTAAAGGGTACTGAAAGATATTTATCCAAGGATGTATTAATATGCACATTTTGGACATGCTGAATAAATCAGTGAGTTGATGCTACTGCAGAATGCACTAGAAATCTCTCTCTTGGTTTTATAATAACTATATTAACTACACAAAATCATTCCTATCAAGCATTTGAAAAGACTTTGATTAACTGTAAAAGTGGACTCAAATGCTACCCGCCCCCCCCCCCCCGAGCATCCCCTAAGGATAAAGTGCTACTTTATTAGTAACACTGTGGTTTTCTTGCGGGAGAACAGCAACATCTCTGAAAAGGGCCATGGCTTGATCTCTCATCCAAGTAGAGCTGATATGTTGAGCCTCCTGAGGAGCTCCCAGCAACACAAACTTCGTTTCTCCCATTATAGTTGAGAATCACTGCCCTGGAGTGTATGGGAATTGAACCAAAGGCCAGCATCTTTCAAATTTGAAGACTTGAAGTCCATGTTTCTGCTTGTTTCTACTTAGCATCTAATAGTTGTAAGCAACATTTTTTTCCTCTGAAGTGCCTACTTTGGGGTTTCTAATGAATCAAATGAAATCATGTATATCGATATACTTGTAAGTGTTAGTTGGAGGTATTGTTTTGTGTGATACATATCCACCACTAATATATTGAGCTCCTTGAAACCTTTCATTGGTTTGGGTTACAAGTCAACACCTGTCAATAGTCCAGCCCATTGTGCCAGCCCCTGACCTGTCCTCTCCACCCTTGATAACCTTCAAAATAAATTCCCATTGGCATGAGAGTATTTTGCTTACCCCCTCTTATATCATTGGTTTCATATAATATTTGACCTTTTGTGATTGACTAAGTTCATTTAGCATAATGTTCTGTAGGTCTAGCCATGTTAAATAATTTGATAGCAGTATTTTGTGTTTGATACAAATTCTCTGGGAAATTCTCATTCATGACTAATGAGAAGAAATTTAGTTTAAATATAATGTAACAGTGCCCTGGAGAAATAAGACAGAACAAAAGATTCATTTGAAAGATGGTGAGCACGAGGGTGAGAGGATGGGAGGAAAAAAAGAGGAGCTGATACTAAGGGCTCAAATAGAAAATAAGTGGTTAGGAAATTATGTTGGCAACATATGTACAAATATGATTGATCCAATTGATGTGTGGAATGTTATAAGAGCCAAAAAAGAAAAATGAGCTGATTCCAGGAACCCAAGTGGAAGGCAAATTTTAAGAATGATGAGGGCAACGAATGTATGTGTGCTTTACACAATTGATGTATGTATGGATTGTGATAAGAGTTGTATAAGCCCACAATAAAATGATTAAAAAGCAATAACAAAGGTGGAGGGGATGTAATAGATTTAGATGAGGGGGTGTGTTGCAGGAAACCTTTCTGTGAGCCAACTTCTTTGATAGCCGATTTCATTTCCCCAAACACTTATATAGTTTAGTTGAATGCAACCCTTTAAGACTTGGCTCTTAGAAATATGATAAAGCTATTGATTGGTTAAATACCCGCCCCCCCCCCCCCCGCCAAGAAAAACTCCACAAACTCACTGCCACCCTACAGGCAACCCTATAGGGTAGGGTAGAACTGCTCCTGTGGGTTTCTGAGACTGTAACCCTTTACAGAAATAGAATGTCTTCTCTTTTTCCTGAGGAGGTGCTGCTGACTTTGAACTACTGACCTCAGGGTGAGCAACTCAATTTGTAACCACTATGCCACCAGGACTCCTTTGGTTAAAGAACCAGAGTTGGTTAAATGACCCACTCTCAGCATCTCCTTTTTTTTTTAATCATTTTATTGAGGGCTTTTACAGTTCTTGTCACAATGCCTACAACCATCCATTATGTCAAGCACATTTGTCCATTTGTTGCCATCATCATTTTCAAAACATTTTCTTTCTACTCGAGCCCTTGGTATCAGCTCATTTTCTCTCCCTCCTCCACCTTCCCATCCTCATGAACCCTTGATCATTTATAAATTATTATTTTTTCATGTCTTACACTGACCAATGTCTCCCTCAACCACTTTTCTGTTGTCCATCCCCCCTGGGAGGAAGATATATGTAGATCATTGTGATATGTTCTCCCTTTCTCCCCCCCCCCCACTCTCACCTTCCCCTCATCCTCCTGGTATTGCTACTCTCATTGTTCCTGAGGGGGTTATCTGTCCTGGATTTCCTGTATTGTGTGCTCTTACATGTACCTGTTTACATGCTCTTGTGTAAGGCATAATTGGGGTCACGATAGTGTTTGTGGGGAAGCATTAAAGAACTATAGGAAAATTGTAGGTTTTGTCAGTGCTATACGGGACCCTTGCTGGCTTGTCCCTTCCTTGTGAACCTTCTGTGATGGGATGTCCAATTGACTACAAATGGGCTTTGGGTGTCTACTCCGCCCTCCCCTTCATTCACATATGATTTTTTTTGTTCCGGGTCTTTGATGCCTGATACCTAATCCCATTGACACCTCATGATCATACAGGCTAGTATGCTTCTTCCATGTAGGTTTGGTTGCTTCTCAGCTAGATGGGCACTTGTTTATCTTCTAGTCTATAAGACCCTAGACGCTATATCTTTTGATAGCTGGGCACCATAAGCTTTCTTCACCACATTTGCTTATGCACCCATTTTGTCTTCAGTGATCGTGTCAGGAAGGTGAGCATCATAAAATGTCAGATTAATAGAACAAAGTATTCTTGCTTTGAGGGAGGGCTTGAGTCTGTTTGCTACCTTAATACTTAGCATATAAATATAGGTATATAAATCTATTTCCCTATCGTAAAATATAAACATATTTATATATGTCCATGCCTGTATTTAGACCTCTACAAATGTCCTTTGCCTCCTTGTTATTTCCTCTATTTCCTTTTACTTTCATCTTGTCCCACTATTATGTTCTACCTGCATTTGGGTTTCAGTAATTCCTCTCGGCTAGCAGACAACTAAAATACATATCTGTAAAATTTGGGTGATACTAGGTGGGAGACAATTCTCTATAGCTATTTTCTTTAAAAATAGTTTTATTGGCATGTAATCCACATATCAGACAAGTTAATTGTGCAATCATATTAATAAGAGTTGTGCAGTGATCACTACAATCAATTTCAGAACATTTTCCTCATACTCGTTAATTCCTCATTTCACCCCAATTTCCTCTGCCATGTCCCTCAGAAATAATCTAGTTACTGTCTCTCTAGATATAGCAATCTTAGATATACAGAAAACCATGCAAAATACAAACAGGAAGCAAATAAACCAACACCACCACCAAAACAACAATGACAAATCAAAACAAAAATTATAATAAAAAAGAAAACACAAAATATTACAAACTGAAACAACTTAAAAATAGTCCCAAAATAAGGTATTATATGTTAGCTGTATCTGCCATAATAAACTTTACAACGATATCCAGGCTATTAGCATCCCTGCACTATTGTCAGAGGAGATTCACTGGATGCTCACTCCATATGGAGACCCTGCAAATGGATTTTGGGTGTCCACTGTTATCATGGCCTTATGAATTTCATGCCTTCCCAATTTAAGCTATGATATCATTCCCTCTAGATTTGGATTTATTATTTACAACCCTTGTATCACGCAGGCTGTTGTGCTACTTTCATGTGGACTTAGTTGATGCCTCATTTAGATTACTTCTTGTTGTAAGACAAAACTTTAAGACCCCCAGATGCGATTCTTTCTGATAGCCCGGCATCATCTGGTGTCTTCAACACAATGTTCTATAGCACCCATATTTCCAGTGATCTCTCCATGAGAGCAAGCATCGAGTAGGGCCACATATGATTATTTGCATGTGTTTGCATAGTCCAGGTTTTCTGAGTGGAAGCCTAAAATTAGAACGGTGTAGGGAGTGAACTTCTCAGGGCCATTTGCTCCCATTTAAGGTGGTGAGGTAGTGGTTCCCTCTCCTCCCATCAGAGGTGCTGTGCTTAGTGAGTTGTGTCTACCTGTGTTTGGAGGTAGGGATGAGCATACATAAGCTTCAGCCTTCAGAATTAGGGGCTCCTCTTCTAAGGACATTTGGCCCTGTGGGCATTAAAGCTTGGGAAACTTGTGCCGAGATGCTTCTCGTGCTGTTTTTGCCTTGAGTAGTAAAACTGTTGCTCTCAACCAGAAACCTTCTTGAGTCCCATCTTATCAAGTACAATACGACCTCAGGATCTGCAGGGTTTCTGAATTTATAGTACAGACCATATGTAGCTGCTATGGGTATTCAATTCTATCCCATAGACATGGGTGGGGGGGTGCTCAAAACTTTTAGTTCCCTTTTACCTTCCTTAATGATAAAAATCAGTTGTGTTCTGGTTGCCTCTGATTCCTGCTAACTCTATGGATGCCCAAAGGGAACTATACTCTTAGGGTTTTCATTGGATGACTTTTTAGAAGTAGATCACCAAACTTTTTTTTCTGAGGCGTCTCTGGGTAGACTCGAAACTCCAACCTTTAGGTTAGCCATTGAGTGTTTTTAAATAAAACCTCATTTCAGCATGCAGGGATTCCTAAGCTAATAGTTGTTGTGTGCTGTCAAGTGGGTTATACCTCATAGCACCTTATAGTGCATAGTAGAACTGCCCTGTAGGGTTTCCAAGGCTGCAATCTTTATGGAAACCAACTGCCACATATTTTCTCCAAGTCCAAGTCTAAGACTTTCACGCCTCCCAGATGGCAATTCTGGATTTTTCTGGATGCTTAGAGAATATGACCTCATAAACATGAGACTACAAAAAAACAACTATAGCAATTTGATGCCACCTTATTTAATAATGTATGCTCTCCTGCGCACAAGGGTATTTCCTTACCTCCAGTCTAGTGTATGAAGTTAAGGGCAGTGCAAATCCATCAACATCGCCATCTGTGAGCTTCCCTACAACAGCATGATGTAGTGGTGTCTAATATAGAAGAGAGAGTCTGTTCTAAACTCCCCAGGGGCTTTCCAAAGCTACCAACCCTCATGACCAATGATGTGCCCTTGGAACAGCTACATCCCCCAACAAAGAATTATCCTAAATCCTCTCTATTTGAGGATTAGAGGATCCATCTGTTTCAAATGGCTCGGTTAGAAACAAAACCGGTAGAGGAAAAGAGAGGATGAAAGAGTGACAATGAATGTGAAAGAGACAGAAGGAAAGAGAAGGAAGAAAGAGAGAGAGCAATAGGAAGCTAGGAGGGAAGGAAGAAAGGAAGGAAAGTGATAGAAGAAAAAATCAACAGGGCCAATTATTGCACTGATTGAGCACTTAAGGATATGTACCAGGGGACAGCACATTAGAACATACATCATGCCCAAGAGAATGAACTTGCTTTCTGGAGTAGATCCCACGGAAGAACAGCTTTGAACCAATAACTGTTATTTGAGTGCCAGAAAATGTTCACGAAAGCTTCCAGAAAAGCCCGGGGTGGTTTTTTTAAGGATCGTATTTACCCCCAAAGAAATCAAGGTGTTACGAAAAATTTAGATTTCTCTACACTCTTAACTTGCCGGGTGGTTATGTTTCTATCAAATAAAAGCCAGTCTGAAGAGAAATTGTAAGGGAGAAAGACTGCTGCTGGAGAAGCAGAAGTAGGTGGACGCTCTTGAAAAATGACAAAAGTGGAGAAAATGACTGAGTGATTCAGAGTTACATGGGACTAATGACTATTAAAATGTAATGTTAAGAGGAAAAAAGGAAAAGAAAGTAGCCACATTGGTTATTCTTTCACGTCCACATTGCCTTAGAGGTCAGTAGCTGCTTACCCAATTCAATTCTGTTTCTTATTAGTTTTAATTTGGAGGAAATCTTTGTTGACTAGCACATCTGAATTGCAAATGAGAGATTTTGCAAAGGAAGATAGGCATCAAAAACTCCAGTATATCTCTACATGCAATCTGTGTTTCAAGATGCCTATATTTGCATACAATGTGGTTAAAAAATAACAGCAAACAATAGAGCTGGGTTGGTGCTTGCTAGACCTTTCCGGAGGCATCATCACAGCTTTCTAACTGAATGGATCCTAAATGGCACACAGCATGGGAAACAGACTTTCTACCTTTGTCTGGTTGGAGAAGCATGAGTTGTGGCAATTTCTGTTTCTCAGCAGGAGATGTGTAGGCATATCAGATTTTGGCAGTGGTTCAGTTTCCTGTTGTTGCTATAATAAATTATCATAAGGTCGGTGGCTTAAAACAACACACAATATGAGGGGGTATCCCCACAAAATGGATTTTTTCAAAGGTATGTATTTAAATTTTTTTTCAATTTCATTATGTTTTTGTTTTTTAAAAACATTTTATTAGGGATGCATACAACTCTTATCAATTGTGTAAAGCACACCTGTACATTCTTTGCCCTCATTATTTGCTCTCCACTTAAGCCCTTGGCATCAGGTCCTCTTTTTCCCCTCCCTCCCCGTTCCCCCTCCCCCATGAGCCCTTGATAATTTATAAATTATTATTTTGTCATATCTCGCTCTATCCAGCATCTCCCTTCACCCCCTTTTCGGTTGTCCTTCCCCCAGGGAGGAGGTCACTCGTAGATCCTTGTAATCGGTTCTCTCTTTCCAATCCTCTCTCCCTCTACCCTCCCAGTATCGCCATGCACACCCCAACTTATCACCTTCAAAGTACTCTCCAGCTATTACACTTAATAAATTTGTCAAATGTGTGATTCCATTCTTGGAAATAGTTTTCAAACTCATCTGTTTGGATGGCTAACAGCAGAACCTCCCTCGTTTTATTCTTCACGTCCTCTATGTAGTCTTTCATGTCCCTCTTCATTCATGGAAACAAAATGAAGCCACACGGAGTAAGGTGCCTGGGGCAAGAGAGGCATGCTGTTTTTGCAAAAAACTAGCTTACTGAGATGGCTGCGTAAGCAGGTGTATTGTTGTGGTGGCAAAAACAATCCTCCGTCTGCCCCAAATCAGGCTCCTCCCACCCCCCATCCCCCCAAGCACTGTTATACAAGCTTTTCAGAACCTCTAAATAGAAAGCTTGGTTAACAATTTGACCCGGTGGAACGAACTTCAAATGCATTATCCCACTCACATCAAAAAAACAAATAAGCATCGTCTTGATCTTTGGTTTCATTTGACAAGTTTTTTGAGGGGTGGGGTAACAATGGCATCTTCTATTGGCTTGGTCGATGTTTGGTTTCGGGTCATAACATGGCTCATCACCAGTAATGACCTCGGGGAAAAAAGTCTGGATGGCTTTGCGGCTGTTCTTTCAAAGCAGAGCGTGTTTCCAGTTGACACTCTTTCCTGGTCAGTCAGAACCCAACACACAAATTTCACAGCAACCCCTCTCATTCCGAAGTCACTGAACTGAGCTCCAAGAGAGTCCAGAAAACTTCCCCATCTCGTCGATGGTCCCTCATCAGTCTTTGAGCACAAGTGCATGAAATTTGTCAACATTTTAATCTGTTTGGGAAATTGATGGACATCCAGAATGAGGTTGGTCCTCCATCAACACTTCACCTCTTTTGAAATGAGAATACCACTTGTACACTCAAGTGTTTCCCACAGCACTGTCCTTATAAGCTTTGTTCCACATCACAACAGTTTCTATGGTATTTTTCCCAAGTAGGAAACAGAATTTCACTGTTACGCTTTGTTCTCTTAAATTTGCCATCACAAAAAATGAGGTTCAAGCAAAACTACTTTCATGAAAACCTCACTGTGACCACCGGGAACCATCCAAGGTGATGTCACTAACTCAGAGGGAGTTGCTCCATGCTTGCCTAGAGGGAAAAATTCATACTAGGTGTGGATATAATAAAACATTACTATACCAGAAAGGAACAAGGCCATTTTGAAGTCTTACAAATTAAAAAAAATACTTTGGAGAGGGTCTCAAAGAGAATTCAGGACCACCATACATAAAGGCACAAGGAATCATATATATAATGGTTTAAGAGTTATAACCTTGATGAGACCCCTTGTGTCACAGAAAAGGAGACTGAGGCACATTAATCTTAGGTTCCGCAGGTCTTAAAGGCAAATCTTAAAACCAGTTATATTTCCTGATCCAATCTTTGTCTGATAAAACAGAATTTCAAATGCTTGACAGAGTAAGGTAAACGTTCCTCTTTAGTATTTCTATAGCTGGCCATACAAGCAAATCCCCAAATAAACAACCATTCTTTTGAAGTGAAAACTATGAAGAAAGACAAAACTTAACCTCGCGCGCCAAGCCTTGAAGGCAACATACCTGCACGAAGCAGCATATTAAGAGGATTGTGCGGGCTGGCCCCATAATGGCTACATGGACCCCTCTCCCCAGGAGACTGCACTACTGAAGACAGCACTGAAGATACAGCCTGGGGAGAGGGGTGGGTCTGCTCAGACCACACTGAAGCAAACCAAGAAGGAAGGAAGGGGAAAGAGAGCGAGAACCGCATCCTGGTCCACCAAGCCCTGAGGTCAACGTTCCTGCTTAGAGCAGCCAGTACACAGAGAGGACGGTAGGGCCACTCCCACCAGGAGACATGGTGTTCCCTCACCCTCTGACCCACAGTGCTACTGGAGACAGCAGTAGAGACATAGTGTGGGAATTATGCCTGGTCTGACCCCCCCTCACAAACACCCTCCACACACTAAGGTGAAACATAAAGGTGAGCAATGCAATGAAGTCTGTGAGGAATACCAAAAACACAAATCAGGGGCATAGCTTGGCACCCCATCAGACTTGATTGGAAAACATTCATAAGGGTCAATATACAGACCTAGAACTATATATAGGCTCTCCCCCTCCCCCATGTGTATCTACATAAGATAGGCAGGATAAACAATTCCAAGGAGAAAACAATGGGACTGACAAATCTGGGGGGACATGGGAGAGGGGCAGGTGGGGGAAAGGAAAGGAGGAACCAACAAAGACAGGGACAAGGGAACAACAAGTAATCTAAAATTGATGGTGAGGAGGGCGTAGAATGCCTGGTGTTATTTGATCATGTGCAATGAAGCCGAGAGAAATCGTTGAGAGCTGAATAAAAGTCGAAGATGATAGTGGGACAAGAGGAAAGTAAAAGGAAATAGAGAAAAGAACTAGTAGGCAAAAGACATTTAAATACAGGTATGTACATATGCAAATATATTTATATATAGTGATGGGGATATAGGTCTATGTATATATATTTATATGTTAAAATATTAAGGTAGGAGATAGACATTGAAGCTCTACTCAAGTACTCCCTCCACACAAGAACACTTTGTTCTAATAACTTGGCATTCTGTGATGCTCACCTTCCCAACACGATCACTGAGGACAAGATGGGTGCATAAGCACATGTGGTGAGGATAGCTGAGGGTGCCTGGCTATCAAAAGACATAGCTTCTGGGGTCTTAAAGGCTTGAAGATAAACAAGCGGCCATCTAGCTGGGAAACAACAAAGTCCACATGGAATTAAGCACACCAGCCTGTGTGCTCATGAGGTATTGATGGCATCAGGTATCAGGCATCAGGAGACTAAAAACAGACAATCATATTTATGTGAACATCGAGGGCAGAGTGGAAACCCAAAGACCATCTGTAGACAGTTGGACATCCTCTCACAGAAGTCTCACAAGGAAGAGACAAGACAGCCAGGGTGCAGTATAACACTGAAAAAACATTCAACATTCTTCTAATATTTTAATGCTTCCCCCCCACCCCCACTTTCATGACCTCAATTCTGTCTTACAAATCTGGCTAGACAGAGCATGTACATGGGTACAGATAAGAGCTGGAAACACAGGGAATCCAGGACAGATAAACCCCTCAGGACAAATATTGAGAGTAGCCAGACCAGGAGGGGAAGGGGAAGGTTATGGGAGATAGAACCGATCACAACCTATGCCCTCCTCCCAGGGGGATGGACAACAGAAATAATGGGTGAAGGGAGACATCAGTCAGTGTAAGACATGAAAAAAATATATAAATTATGAAGGATACATGAGGGAGGAAGGGGAAAATTGAGAAGATAATTCCAAGGGCTCAAGTAGAAAGGAAATGTTTTGAAAATGATGATGGCAACAAATGTGCAAATGTGCTTGACAGAATGCATGGCTGTATGGATCGTGATAAGAGCTGTATGAGCCCCCAATAAAATGATTTATTTTTTAAAAAAGACAAATGAGTTGACACTTTCATTCGTTAGGGAAGTTGACGGACGTCCAGAATGAGGTTTGTCATCAATCAACAATTTACCTTTTTTGAAATGAGAAAACCACTCATATACTTCAGTTTTTCCCATAGCGCTGTCCTTGTAAGCGGTGCTCAACATCACAACAGTTTTTGTGGCATTTTTCCCTATTAGGAAACACAATTTCACAGCTGCATGCTGTTCTCTTAAATTGGCCATCAAAAAAAAAAAAAAAAGCTTCGAGCAAAACTGCTTTAATTAAAAAAATCACTGTGACCAGAGAGAACCTTTCCCAGGCACCACCACTGAGTGCACTAACTCAGAGCGAGTTGCTTGATGCTCGCCTAGCAGAGAAAATGTGTGCTCCAAAAGCTGTGCTTTGCCCAGTCCAATTCCGGTTTGCTTGGGGGGGTTCTTTGGTTTTCCACCCCTCCCCCACCATATATATATATATATATTTCCTCATCTGGAAAGGAGAAAACAAACATTATGATATGTTCAGGAAATCCCTTAAATCTTAAATGTGATAAGTTTCATAAGAAGATACTTTATTAGTTTCCTAGGGTTGCCCGGCCTCGAAGTGTACCACAAATTAGGTGACATATAAGAACAAAAATCATTCTGTCACAGTTTTGTAGGGTAGGAGTGTGAAATCATGGTGTCAACCATGTTGATGCCTTCTGAGGGTGTCATCCCCTTCTGAGGTTGAGTCGGCCCCTTAGCTTCAGGTGGTCGCTTGTGATCGTGGTATTTGGCTTGTAGATATCTCACTCTAATTCTTCCTCCATTTTCACAACACCATCTTCCCTCTGGGTCTTTTTGTTTCTGTTCTCCTCTTTTATAAGACTACCATTCAGTTTGGTTTCGACCCCATTCGATTCCTGTTAATTTAGCTGATGATATCTTCCAAGATCTTATTTCCAAACAAAGGACCTTTAAAAGCTACCCAAGATTGGGATTTCAATGGTGCATTTTGGGGAAACACAAGGCAATCTACCACAGATACCAAAATTATGTTCTCAATCATAAAACAGAATTAAATTACTTATTTTTAATCTAGCTGAATTCATGAAAAGGTAAGCATGTAATTCATTGATTTTTTGAGCCAAGATTTTTAAATAGTTATTTTATATTTTTCTCTCAAAAAGAAAAATGAAAATATTTGCTATTTTACCATAAAGCTATTGCAGTGCAGTGAGTTACGTATGGCTGCTGTAACTGTAGTCTTTGTAACTCCCACCAAAAGATTTTTTTCCGTGATGAGTCTGAGGAAGAAAAGGTGGGGAAGATGCTGATAAGATTATATATGTCAGCTTTATTATCATTATTATTATTAACAGAGCTAATGGTGAGTGTAAAAACTTGTAAACCTAATGAGTGAATTCATCAATTTTGCCATCCTCCTGGGTTCAAAATGAGTCATCTCATAAGCAGGAAGAGGGAATTTCTATTCCATCGGAAAGAGCCTGGAGTGGAGTGTATCTTTGTACCCCAAGATCCCTGTGCATTGAACATCCTCAGTCCAGGGACTGAAAGTTGTGATACCAGAGAAGTGGCAGAGGAGTGAGTGGCAAGTAATGACAGCAGCAGAATCAAGAGCCAAAGCATGAGACACAGTGGTGGTATTCCCAGTCCATGGAGTGAATAGAGCTGAGTGCCTTTGAGCAGGAAGCTTGCTTGCAGAGTTGGATGCCTCCAGGCCTTTAATTAGAAGAGCTAGGTTTTTGGATCCATGGAGCTAGAACTGAGCATTTCCTGGCTAAGGCTTCTGGCAGAGTGACGTGCCATTTTGGCATTTATCAGCAACACTAGCCAAGTATTGTTTGAGCAGGGCAGAGGCCAAGGGTCTGCATGGCCGAGAGGCCAAGAACCTTTTTAGGTATGGCTGGAAAGAGGCTGTCCTGACCAAAGACCTGTATCTTGCTCATTTCTAATTCTCAATTGCAACCTATTGATTTGTCTAAGGCTCAAAGTCTTCAGTATGGATTACAATTCAATGTAAAGAAAACCAAAATCCTCACAACTTGACCAATAGATGGCAACATTATAAACGGGGAAAAGTTGTTAAGAATTTTATCTTGCTGGGATCCATAATCAATGCTCATTGTAGCACTAGTGAAGAGATCAAAGGATGCATTCAATTGATCAAATCTGCTGCACAAAATCTCTTTAATATATTAAAAAGCAAGGTTGTTACTTTGAGGACTAAGGTGGACTGTATGCCAAGCCACGGCATTTTCAATCACCTCATATGCATATGATAATTGGAGATTGAATGAGGAAGACTGAAGGAGAGTTGATGCATTTGAATTATGTTAGCGTAGAATATTGAAAGTACCATGGACTGCCAAGAGAACAAACAAATCTAACTTGAATGAGTTACAACCAGAAAGCGCTTTAGAAGCAAGGATGGCGACACTTTGTCTCATGTGGTTTGGACATGTTGTCAGGAGAGACGAGTCTCTGGAGAAGGACATCCTGCTTGAAGGACTGTAACAGTAGAAAGGCCCTTGACAAGCGAGGTGGACACAGTGCCTACAACAATGGGCTCAAGCATCAGACAGATTGTGAGGATGGTGCAGGACCAGGTAATGGATCTTTCATTCTGGTGTTCATAGAATCACTAGGAGTCAGAATCGACTCAGTGGCACTTAACAACTAGCCTAATAAACTCTGTAATCGTGTGTTCAGTTTGTGACTTCTGGGTAGCCATTGGGACGTTATTGAACCCAGCTGAGAAGTAGAGAGTGTCAGGGGGCTGGTGTCAGAGTTGTTAAGAAGGGTGGAGAATAGAGGCTTGTCTGAAGCCTGCTTCGTAGGATTCAGACTTGGCCAGATGTGGAGTTTGATTCTTCTTCTCTCTTGTGAAGTCAGAGAAGGTTGGACGTTTCCCTAACACTCTTTTTATAGCTATAGTCTTCTTGTTTTCTTAAAGTATATTTATTCAAAAGCACCATCTGGTATTCTTATTTGTGCTGCCAGACAGTTTACTTGACTTAAGATGACAATTGAGTGAAACCTTGCTCAGATGACACAGTATTGTGTTACATCTCTGCAGAGGTCTTCTAGTTCATTCTCAAAGGACTGGACATAGCGCTGTGTTCAGCATAGTGCCTTTAACAGATTACACACTCAATAAATGAACAATTGTTATTGTCATGTACCATTGAGTTGATTTTTCATCTCACAGTGACCTCACATGTCAGAGTTGAATTTCCCCCGGCCTAGAGTTTTCTAGGCTATTAACTTTTCTAGAGCAAACTACCAGGCCTTCGGCCTGTGGAGCAGCTAGACGGGTTTGAACTCCAACTGTTCAGTGCACAGTTGAACACTCCACCTAGAGTTTGGCCAATTGTGAACTTGAGGTCTCACTTCTGAGATGAGAAGAAAGCAAGAGCGAGTGAGTGCCAAAGAGATACATCAGACAGACTTACATTATGATTGTAATCTCAAGATTCAATTTCAAGTACATAGAATCTCAAAAATCTCTCAGCATGAACTCATCTGTGACATTGAGTAGGTTGTTATTTACAATTGTTTCTGTTTTCTTGCAAAAATACAGAAATACAAAGCAAAACAATCTGCACCTATAGTAGGTTTTGAAAACATTTAATATCTTCCCAATAAATATAACCAAGAAATACCCCTACCATCAAATCAATTCTGATTAATAGTAACGTCATAGAGGGTCTCAGAGGCTGTAAACTTTACAGGATCAGACAGCCTCATCTTTCTCTTGAGGAGCAACTGGTAGGTTTGAACTGCTGACTTTGTGGTTAGCAACCAAATCCATAACCCACAATATTACCAGGGCTCCAATAACATAGTGTTAAAGTTTCAAATTATGGAAATTTATTATTGGAAATGATTTCTCTATCTCCTCCCTTTTCCATCTACCCATTTTACTCTTCTTAAACAAACAAACAAACAAATAAACAAACACTTTTTCTTTACATATTCTCCAACACCTTGCTCGGAGTTAAATTAAGCTTTCTGACATGTCCACTGGATTCTTGTTGAGTGAGTTAATTGATGGACTGATTAACTACCTGGTGGTAAGTGGGGTGTAAATACGTGGTTCAGTAGTTGTAAATTCTAGGGGTGAGTTCAGGGCCCATTGGTCATTCCAATATGTAGTTGCAAGTAACATTAACTAAGGCCCCAAATCTCTTTATCAGGAATAAATACAACGGCTGTGTGAAAAGAGGTAAACACCAAAACTCCTTTATATGCCACTGACTGCTGAAGGCTAAAATACCTAAGCGAGAATAACCATTTGCGGGGAGGGGAGTTAAATCTTCAATCCTCATATCTTCTTCCAAAATTGAGACACAAAAGGTTTAGAAATACATATCTAACTCAGAAATGTTACACATTCTTTATAAAAGGGCAAAATCTTATTAAGAAAGTGGTTCCATTTGAAGATAACACTTTTTCTTATTTTGGAGCTAACAGCCTGCCCAGAACATTTCTAGACTCGCTCCCCCTCCCCCACTGCGTTTTATTGAGATGGCAAATAGCTCTTCAAAACGAATCCTGTTCTGAAGATGACCCTAGACAGAACTCCGAGAAGTCTACTAACTCTAGGATGTGGGAGTCCTGCTGGCTATGAGTCAATGCTCCACTTTCCCTCTGTGGGAATCAAGAAGTAAATCCAGCAGTGAAGCTGAGACCCTTTAGCACTGGAAACCTCAAGTGAGCCAAGACACCCAAATGCCGCAGCTCAGGAGCCCATTCGCTGGCTTCAGTCCCCTCCCAGTGTCAGCTGGCAGAGTGAGTCAGTGTCAAAGAACACTGGGCGGGTGAAAGCAATCCCACCGGAAGCCAAAAGCCCAGAACAATCTAATTCTCTAGAGGGTGGACCTAGGGCATCACTAGCCTCATTCTGAACTGTCACAAGAGTTCGTGGTTACCCTTGTCTTTAACTGAATGAAAACCTAGCTTTCCATGATTAAAAACAAATGCTCTGTTTGGTGCCACAGTTGCAGAGAGCTGAAGGTCTGCTACGTGTATCTTGTATGGGAATGAAGTGGAGGAGACAGAATAAAAGATGGAATTTAGGGAGGCATGTGATCTTTTTTACTTTTGGATTATGCTCTGATTTTCCCCTTAACCATGTAGTTGAATTTTAACACATGATAACAATATTTTTTCCTCACAGCAGATGGAGCCTTTTATGAAAGGGGTTTCGCACCTTATTTTGTCTTCATATGTCTAAAAATTATACATAAAGACCCCAAATGTGAACAATTCGCCTAAACTTTGCCAACCCTTTGTGTTTTTAATAGCCAACCAGGAGGTAGTGGGGCTATTCAAGTCTTGAAAGTGTGTAATGACTCCCATTATGAAATTTTGAAAAGCTGTCCAATCTCAGAGTATCCAAAAATAATTGGGGGGCTGGGGGGGGCAGTTGGGAAGGTGGTGGGAGGGGAATGCCTGATGCTAGTTTGGGGCATAGGAGAATGACATGAGTCCAAAGTTCAAGCCAAAAACAGCCGAATCAAAGATGGTGTTGGCTAGTGTTGGTGCTGTTTAAAATGTCTGCCGTTAGGAACATATTTTTAAATGAGATCCTCAGAGGAACTTGCCCTGGGAAAGGCAGCAACTGTTGCCTTCATCTTACATGAGTCTTCAGGAGGACTGCAGTAGAGTTAAGGAAGATCAGATATGCAGAGAACTGTTTAAAAGGTAGAATGATTCCATTTTAGAGGTAGCATTGATGCTTGTGATAATTCTTTGGTCAACAATCGACAGAGACTAGAAATGGCCTGCACCCTGAATTTGAAGGAGCAGAATATGATGAAACAAAAGGATGGGTCATTAGGGAAGTTTGAAAGCATGGGCCATTAGGAAAGTTTAGGCCCGTGAATTTTGGACCTATGGGATTTTGTTCCTTTTCCTTCCTCTCTCTTAATCTGGTTTTCTACTTTGTAGCATGAGTCTTAGAGCCACCGTCTCTGTGGTTATGCACTTGTGACGATCACAGGGAAATTTGTCTTCCAGAAGATTATTTCATCCACCTCTCTTGCATTTTTTGGGACCCACATGAAACTAGAGAATTTGTATCCATAAAGTCTACTGTCTATAATTATGCTGTTAGCACAATAGGCATCAATGACTCACTAAGGTTTTGGCTTTTCTGGTCATTTTGGTGTGTGTTGTCTCAGAGATGAAAACTGGTGATGGAGATGGACGCAAAGATGAGAGTTAGTTCCTCCTTTGAAAGAACGTTCTCCACTCAATTGTGTTTAACGATCAGTTATCACACAAGACAATTGTGGATTAGTAGGATGTGTCTTACCCAGGCTTCAAAGCAAAGACAAGACCAAGCAGGTACTTGGTGATGGGCAAAGGGCAGCCAAACCAGCTCCATCTGTGCTTATGATTCATGCGTAGGAATCCACAGTTGGACTACATCATTGCCCAGTTGCATTGGTTGTCTCTTGCTGTGGCCTCAAACAGCATACGCTGATTATTTCACAGCGCAGCTGAACCTGGGTCACCTACAAGGCTTCCATCAAGGGGCCAGCCGGAGTTGCCTTCTCTTCTGAGGCTCAAGTTCTTTTTCCCCGCTCACTCATGTTGTTGGTCAGTTGTCTTCAGTTCCTAGTAGATAATTGATCTGGGTGCTCCAGTTTCTCCTTACCTGTTGACTACCCAACCTCATGGCCCACTCTGTAGGCAGTACACACCATGCCAGCTGATATATTTAATGATAGAAAAGAGTCTAGCAAGGTGGACATAATGTATACAAAATTTATGTAATGAAATCCATACATAACCCTATACATCCTATTGATTTTGCTGTTACGAATAACAGGCCCAACTCATACTCAAATAGAAAAGATTACATGGTGGTGTGAACAATAAGAGACAGACATCCCGAGGGCCACCCTAGAGTCTGTTGAGGCACCAAATACCCCTAGCACAGCCCCGAATCATGAATCAATCAATAAATGAACTCACTCAATAACTATCCAGTGGGCATTTAATATAGTTCCATCCTGTACTGGATATTGGAGTACGAGCAAAAAGGAAACTCTAGTCCTTGTCTTCAAAAGCACCAAGATAAGTAGAGGGATTGGAAGAGGTAGTTCTGGAGCAAACCAATCACACCTCAGAGGCGATGCCCTCAGACCTAGGGATTTCAGTGCTTCTGTTCAACTGACCCTCAGTCGCTGCTGAAGGACTCCTTCCTTCCATAGACCAAGCAGGCTTCAGGTACTTTTTTGTTTTCGTTTGTATTTTGAATAGCTGAAAAGGGAAAATTAAAAATTTATTTTGTTGAGAACTCAGGGTAGTTTTTGACAAAGAGAGATACTAAGTTATGAGTGAATAAAAAATAGGGAGATGGTGTACACAACTTGAAAAAATATATTGCTAATGAGCCAATTCTACTGCATAGAACAGAGTAGATCAGCTCCAAAGGATTCCAAGGCTACAAACTGTCCAGAAGTACAATGCCACCTTTTCTCTCATGGAGCAGCTGGTGAGTGTAAAGCATCAACAGTACAGTTAGCAGCTGAGCTGCGAGGGCTCCTCTGACCCACACAGGACACAACAGGAATTCCAGGGGGTTATGGGTTGCACACAGATAGCATCTCTCAGATGACAACCTCCTAGCATTCCAGTATTTTATTTGGTTGCTTTTGCCTGCCTGAACTCTAATCAATCCATGGCTAGAAATCAGTTGCCCAACATTAGATAACCCCCCCCCACACACAAACCATGTAGGAGGCCTAGATGATCCTTTTGACCCAAGTTTCTTAGTCTCAGCACTCTTGACATCTGGGGCTGGATCATTACTTTTGGTGGGAACTGTTCTATGCATTACAAGATGTTGAGGAGCATTCCTGGCCTTCACCCATTAGATTCTAGAAGCATCATCCCCCCTATTAGAACAAATAAACATGTCTCTAGGCACTGCCAAATACTCTCCGAGGGCAACATTTTTCCCGGTCTAGAACCATTGCTTTAGACTGAAAATGCAGCCAAACCTGGACACTACGTTTCTTTTGTCAGTAGGAAGTCGTGTCTTGGGTTATCCCAGCTCCACTAATGATTTGGAAACTTCTTGGAGGTACATCTTGTCTGTCTCAAATAGTTCCCATAAGTAGTTTCAAAAAGGTTTTTTTTTTAAAAGAGAAATAAAAAGTCAATCAAGTAAAAAGTCAATCAAATCATCTATTATTACAGTCATGTTAAAGAACCAGGTGTCTTAGCTGCTTGTTTGTGAGCACCAGCTTCTGGAAGACAAGGAGAGGTGAGCACACTACTCACGTCACCACCAATTACTATAAGAGACCGTGTACTGCCTGCCTCCAGAAGGAGATGATGTAGAGGTTGATGAGATAGCATCAGCTGCATCTATGTTCACAGCCAGAAATAAGAGCAGTGAAAGATTACCCAGATGGAATCCTCTCATCTCCAGTGTAGCAATACTGCCATTTTGACTGTGGTCTCTCCTTTTTCCCATCAGCTGCTCCCTGACAATAGAGAGAGGTGAACTTAGAGACTGGGTGACATCACAGTCTCAATATCCACACACACACCATGTATGTGTGTATGACCCCAGTAAGGCCAAAGTTGAGATTGGGTGGCTTTATTTGACTGAGCAGACTAGAATGTGAAGTTTTACATGTACTCTACTCTTCCAGATTTTATAGTGTATTCTTTTGACAGTAGAGATGTGTTTTAAATCAGCTTCTAAATTCTGTGGCTTCATAAATTACAGCAATTACTTGCATGTATTTTCCTTAAGAATTCCTTCCAACCAGAGTGCTTCCTGTGAATAAAAGTGGATAAAATGATGTACTGCTTCTTTCTTCCTTTTTCCAACTTTCACCCTCCCTCTTTGCCTTTTTCTTAGTCCTTTCCTTCATTCTTCCTCTTAACCTTCCTTGATATTTTTGCCTTCTCAAGCTGACATGGATAAATCTGTTCTATTCCCCCCACCCCTTATGCCGAGCTAGACATTTAGATTTTTGCCGCCTTGAAATGCTAAGATGGCAGATGAATTTAGCAAATTAGAACAAAACAAAATTTTATCCATTGGATGAAGTGAGAGGGGTGGGGGTGGGGCACAATCAGTCAAAGTTCTGTGTGATAGAAAAGACTTAGTTTCAGCCCAGACCAATTAATACCCCAAAGACATCCATGAAATCTCTTAATGGGTTTTCATAGCTACAAGTCTTAGAGAGTAGTAGTGGAGATTCGCTAGGGTATTTCTCTCTCTCTCTCTCTCTCTCTCTCTCTCTCTCTCTCTGTGTGTGTGTGTGTGTGTGTGTGTGTGTGTGTGTGTATTACCCCCATGTACTTCAGAATGGCTTTCATAGAAAGGGAATCCATGGGTGGGAAAGGGGTTAATGTGCTTGGCTCCTAATGGAATGGTTGTCTACCAGAGGCACCTAGAGGCCTACTTTTGAAAAATAAACATGAAAACAACCCTATGGAGTACTGGTTTTCTCACACATGAAGTTTCCACAAGTCAATTCAATGGTAGCTAACTGGTTGATTAGAATATAAAATGAAGCTATCAATTTGGGAGCCTTGTGGAATACTCTAAGTAGGGTAACGTGGCACAGGGCATGCCAGCAATGTGAAGAGAGGCTATGCTTGCCTTCGATGACCACTGGCCCAGGGTAGCCAGGTTCTGTTTTCTGAGTAGCTCCCCATGGTGACATAGACCTGGTTTCCTTTCTGCTGTGTTCACAGCTTATCTGCTTCTTATCTGCAATGGCCACCATTGAAAAAGAAGGCTGGGCAAGGGATTTCATTTCTATATTTTACATCATTTCCCAGTAGACAAGGTCTCTTCTGTCTTCCCCTAGGATGTGAAGTTAGCTGAATTTTTAATTTTTCAAATTTGACACTGTGGATTAAAATCAACAAATGTCATTTTAGAGAAAAATAACACCCCAGTTACTCATAAGAAAATAGAGAATATGTCCGTTTGTCTTGGGAGTGTTTAAAAATCTCTTATAAATTTACAGTAAGAGAGACTAAATTGTGAAAAGAACCGTTACAAACTTTTCACTTAATATTCAACTATTTGTTGGGGCAACATTTTTTCATTCTTGAAGCAATTATGTTCTTGTCCTTAACCTTTTATAACATATTAAAGAGCCCTTCGGTCTTCCTTAGGAGTGCTGGTGCATTTAAATTATGGTGTTAGAAAAGAATATTGAATATACAATTGCATTAGTCTGGGTAGAATGGAGAAACAAATTCATGGACACTCATATACGTATAAGAAAGAGCTTTATATACAAGAGCAGTTGAATATTGATAAAAATATCCCAACCCAGTCCAGATCAAGTCCATAAATCCGATATTAGTCCATGTCCTATACCAATCTATAAAGTCCTCTTCAGACCCACGAAACACATGCAATGACGCCGAGTGCGGGAAGATCACATTCTCTTAATGAATGTACGTAATGAGTTCTACTCTGTTCTTTAGGGTTGCTGTGAGTTGGAATTGGTTCAATGTTAATGACTTTGAATCCCTGGAGAAGGACACCATGCTCTGTATAGCAAAAACCCAAAGCAAACACTCTGCCATCAAGTCAATTTCAACTCACAGTGGCCCTATATAGTTGCTCTATATCGGGTTTCTGAGACTGTAAATGTTTATGGAGCAGATGGCTTCATCTTTCTCTTGAGGAGCCGCTGGTAGATTTGAGTCCCCAACCTTGCGCTTAGCAATTCAACACCTAACCTAGAGAGTCACCAGGGCTCCTTTGGTAGAGTAGAGGATCAGTGAAAAAGAGGACGAGTAAATGATGGACTAACACAGTGGCTGCAACAGTGGGTTCTAACAGCAATGATTGTGAGGATGGCGCAGAATTGGGCACTGCTTTGTTTTGTTGTACTCAGGGTTCCTATGAGTTGTCACTGACTTGGTGGCACCAAATAGCAAAAGCCCTGGTGGCACAATGGCTAAGCATTTGGCAACTAACCAAAAGCTAGAACCCACCACCTGCTTCACAGGAGAATGAACTGTCTGTCAGTTTCCATAAACATCTCAGCCTTGGAAAGTCTGTAGGGCAGTTCTACTCTGCCCTATAGGGTTGCTATGAATTAGAATGGATTCAGTGGTGATGGGTTCCATTTGGGGGTTGGTTAATGGAGGATTCAGAGCTATAAAGATCCTTTAGGAGTATAAGTATCTTCAGAGTAGGGACTAGCTCACAAGAGCTGGAGCAATGTCTGCTAGCTATGCCTAGGACAACCTTAAAATGAAGACCTGAGCAGGGGGAAAAAAGCCAAGCAAAAAGAAACTAACTACCCAAATAACTATCTAACATTTTAAGAGTGAGACTAAAGAGACAGGTGTTCAGAGAAGAGAGGAGACTTTTAAGAACTCTTCACCATTCACTTCGTCAGAATCAAGACTTGAACCTAATCATTGTACTAGATCCCTCTGGAGGTTCCATTGGCATATCTCCTGTTGTATCCCTCTTGGGATGCTAGAAGATCTGACTTATGAGCTGGACTATGCCTATCAGAAGCAAAGTCAGCTTTTCCGTTGGAATCAATGGGTAGGCTCAAAGGTGAATTGGTTATAATATTATTGTCTGCAATGGAGTCCCTAGTTTGACAAAGCCATAGTCAACTGATGCACCTGTGAAAATAAGAAGGCCTCCTTGCCACACTATCTGCCTCACTCAGCAGTGATCTCAACCCTAAATTAATTAGTTCACTTATAAAATGAAATATCACACATGCCCATGCTATTTTGGTTATATAACTATAGCCCCTCGAATTAGTTAATAAAGATGCAGGATTCCTAGGCAGCGTGTGAAAAGCCAGTTTTTGCAAGTTTTACTTCCATACCTTTAAAAAAAGTTCAACATTTGTATCCTCCTTAACACATTCTTCTGGATACACTTCAAAAACAAGCAGAAATCGGGCATTTAAATCCTGATATTTGGAAGCAAAGAGAAACATTTCCTTTAATACACAAGTTCAATAAAATTGGGTATTTTTCCTTCTCCCCTTTCTTTTTGAGGTCACACTTTATAAATGGTTTGGCCAGATGCCCCTTAAATTAATAGCACACTGAGACAAGTCGCTTCAGTGGAAGAAAAATGTCATCACCGCCAAATGTGACCAGAGTCTCTTTTGTTCTAAAATATGCATAACTGAATTTTTAAAAGCACAGCTTGGAGGTGCAGGGTGGGGTGAGGTGGGGTGCATTTTTCCCTTGGCATGGACAAGGGCTAGGAGTTCTGGGGACCCTTTCTCACGGTAAACTGGTGCTGGAGACACAAATTCAAATTTGCATTCCCACGTGCTGTGATCTAAAGTTAATTTGGGACTGAAGATTTTTCATCTGTGTTCAAGCTCTTTAGTCTCATTCTTGAGCGTCCAATTGTACTTGTCTCTTTCAGGCAATGTTTGAGGTAAACACCTGGTGTTTTATTTAAAGAGCTAGAACCTGAGCCCTCTTAATCAGGCTCTGCATTTGGGCCTCGCAGCTGGGAAGCAGGTTGGCTTGCATTCATTTTGGTCCTACAGGAAATCCTGTGGGGGGGACGCGCTCCATGTGGCACGTTTGAAGTTCCACAAGCAATTTCTCCTTCCTATTTTTCCACTGAATGTTCTTACATTATTGTAATTGATGTATTTTGTCTGATGTATTATATTAGAAGAGCTCGAAAGATTATGTGTTTAGTGTGCAGTGCCCATGATGATTAACTTTCTAAACACAATGGCCTGGTTATGGCGCCGCTCATGATGCCTGGCACTAAGTTATAATGAGAAGCAACACTTGACAAAAATGACTCGGACCCCACCTCCTCTAGCTCTCATTTTCCTGATCTAAGACTTGAATTTCAGAACTCTGAGTGCTTTCAAGTTTTAAAATTCAAGTACCCGTTCACACACTTCCTCACTTTGTGAATTGTATATGTCCCCTCAGACTTTGTTACCATCCATTCCACGTGCAGTCACGCACAAATGGAGGTTGTGGGTAGTGTCTTTCTTACTGTTGCATGATTGACAAGCTCCATGCCACTGATAAACTTGATCTAATGACAGAGTGCTTTCAGTCCAAGAAAGGCAACACCAAATCCTCCACGATCTCTGCATTGTAGATGGGCTTCCATTTCATTTAATGACGATTGTATGGGCTTTTTGAAACTTCAAGGCACTGGTATTTTCCTTCTTCTCTTTATGCTTCCATCACCCTGGAAATCAGACATGTCCAGAAACAGCATCAGGATTCTCTCAGCCCGGTTACTGGTTCCAAAGAAACTCTTGCCATTGAGCCCTTTCCAACTCACATCAAGCCTAGAAAGCCTCATCTTGAGTTTGAACTGCCGACTTTTTGGTTAGCAGTCTGATGCTTCCCCTACAGTGCCATCAAAGAAGAAAAATGAGAAAGGCCCATTGCCTTGCCAATAATATAATGTGCAGCCAGTTCACAAAGCACCTGGATGGAATCTTAATAATAAAAAATGCATAGTGTTCATTTTAAAGGCAGCAGACTTTGATCTGAGAGAAAAGAGCAAAGAAGCACAGTGTCATACACTGTTTTAGTGGTGATCTATACAAACTGTCTCAGAAATGAAGAAAAATAATTCTATTTTGTCCAGCTATTTAGAATCTATTTCTAGAAGTAGATTCTACTCCTGAAAATAGACATTTTTGTCTAAGAGAAAGATTGGCCTTTCATTGCCTTCCCCACTTTTTTTTTCTTGTTAATATTTAAATTGTGCTTAAGTGAACCTGGAACCATGCGTTTGCTGATGAAAGTACCAAATAATGAATTTATGATGATCTTCTCTCTGCTTAAGTGGCCAGGGAGTCTCTGACCTTTGAAACATTGAAATCATTTTTACCGTGTTAACTGAAGCTCAACCCAAAGCCCAACAAACCAATTTATATTTGATTTTTATCTCAAGCATGCCAAAGGCGATTTATCCACCCTTGTTAGAGGGAGGGGGAGGAAGTGAGTTGCTGAACTTGGAACATGTAAACGTTGCTTGGAGTTCACTCTTCAGTCTCAGTCATGTATAACACCTATACAAAATTCTTCTATACCTGCTCAGTGTAATCAGTGAGATTTAGGAACAGGATGCAGCAGACTTGACCTAACTTCAAATGAAGTTTGAATCGCACAGCACAAAAGGCCTGGAATATGGGAGACAAATGAATGCGGATAAGTTGATGCTGACTATGTGTAGAAATGGCCACTTCTTAGTGGGCTCTAAGAAAATGCCTATGTAGCTCCATCTGTAGCATTTGAAAGTGACATTTTTATTAAAAAATCATTTTATTGGGGGCTCATACAACTCTTAGCAACATCCATACACACACCCATTGTGTCAAGCACATTTGTACATTTGTTGCCCTCATTGTTCTCAAAACATTTGCTTTCTGCTTGAGCCCTGGGTATCAGCTCCTGAAGGGAAGCGTCATCCTTGGAGAGAAGCAGAAACAATGTTTGGCCTACAATAAAAGTCCTCTTTGTAACCTGCTGTACAACCGAGGTCTACTTAGGATCCCCTCTATCATTTGGTGTCTTTTTAAGGATTTGTCAGAATCTTTATTCTCACTGACCTGCCCCAGACCGGACCCAACCACAGTTCTAGGTGGTTTAAAGAAACATGACCATTCCTTGGGGGTTCAGGGTCTCTGTCTTGGTTTCATTTTACTCTTGTGAGCTTAGGGCAGCTTTGAACACCTCTGAGCATAAACTGCTAAAGTGATTGGCTGCAGGTCTGAATGTGGTTTGGAGTTCTCCCTAGAGTAAAGTAGAATCGACAGAGTCCAATTTCAGGTTGGGAGGGCAGATGGAAGAAGGAAGCTGGTACAGGAGCTGTTGTCATGGTAATGTTAGTTGTATTTTTGCTGGCTATTAATTATGTATTGGGCTGATAGTGGCAAGGTCTGCAGTTAGAAACTACCAGCTGCTCCCTGGGAGAAAGATGAGGCTTTCTACTCCTATAAAGAGTTACAGGCTCAGAAACCCACAGGGGCAGGTTTACCCTGTCATCTGGGTCATTATGGTTTGGAATAGGCTTGATGGCAGTGAGTTTTCTTTTTATTTGTTTGTTTGTTGTGGGTATGACAAGGACTGAGGACCCCTGGTGGTGGGTGACTTGTTGGACTGCTAACCAAAAGGTCAGTAGTTGGAAAGCACTCACTGCTCCGCAGGAGATGAGGCTTTTCTGTTCCTGTAAAGATTTGCAACCTCGGAAACTTAAAGGGCAGTTCTGTTGTGTCCGGCTTTGCTCTGACAACCTTCCTATGAGGCTACGATTGTGTGGTGGCTCTAGAATAATACGTTTTCAAAGGTTCTGGTTATTTTTTATCAATAAGTTTCTATCTGCCCCCATAATGACTGCAAAGTAGCAATGGTTCCCTTGGCTAAAGAGATCCAAGTCTGTGCTTGATTTCTCCAAGGACAATTCTGCTTTTCAAGGACCCTAATGAAGCATTAGTTTATTATAAGGCATTTATTAAATAACTGGAGGCAATTAGCTTTTCTGATAATTTTCAGCCTGGTTCTACACTCAAGGTATTAGTCACACAGAGGTTGGATTCTACCATCTCCTCCTCTCCATGGAATTTGAAATCAAGGAAAGGCCCTCTTCTGCCGGGGTGTGATAGAGAAAATGCAGTCAGTAACGAGTTTCAGTCATTAAAAGGTTTCTCATAAAACCATGCGGAATTAATTCATAGTCAAAGAGAGATGAATAAAGCCTTAGAGAAAACCACTGTTTCCATAGATTGTTCTTTGGAGAGAAGTGACGGTTATGAGTAGAATTTCTCATCGAAAGTTCATTCAGCAGAATTTCCTATATGCCCAGGAATCTTGAAACCTACAGAAAGATCACTGTCAGGACTCATGTATTGTATCTTATGGACACAGCCCATATAAACAGATATATATTTGTAATCTTTGAGTATATTTACATCACCGGTTGTCAATCATGGTTGCTGTTAAGAATTCGTGTCTCCCAACCTATGTATAGAAGAGCTCTGTTGGCATAGCAGGTTAAGCATTGGGCTGCTAACTGCAAGGTCAGCAGTTCAAAACCACCAGCAGCTCTGTGGGGAAAAAGTATGACACTTTCTATACCGGTAAAGATTTACAGTCTTGGAAACCCACGGGAGCAGTTCTAATCTGTCTTATAGGAACTCTATGAGCTGGAATTGACTCAATGGTTGTGAGGTTGGTTTTCAGTAGAATATGTTTGGGATCCTAATTCCTATGACTTCAAGGGCTGATAGTTAGAAAAAGCCCTGGTAATCTGCCTCTGTTAAGAAGCCAAGGAAACCCCATGTAGTACTTCTATTTGGCAACACACTGGGATACCATGAGCTAGAATTGACTTAATAGCAAATAACAATAATGTATCTGTGGATGCAAGCTAATGCAATGTAATACAATATAAAGTAATCAATCCCCATAATGCGATGTGATGTAATTAAGCAACCAGTTGTGGGATGCATCTCAAGCCTTGTCACTTTTGAGTTATAAATGTGACCGGCACAGATGCAGAGACATCCACACACGAGGAGAACGGATACCGTATGAGAGATGGCTGTAAGCCCAAGAACCAAGGCATGCCCAGGGTGTCTACAGACATCCGACTTGCACCCTGTGAGGAAATGGATCACACTGAGATGGCAGAGCAGCCTTGAACAGGAACATTGTTGATTGTCGTGATGGTGCAATGGTTATGCTTTGGGCTGTGATCCGCAGGGTCAGCAGGTCAAAACCACCAGCAGCTTCAAGAGAGAAAGACAGAGCTTTTTACTTCTGTCAAGGGCCACAGCCTCAGAAACCCGCCAGGGTTCACTGTGAGTCAGAATGGACTCGATCGCAGTGATTGAAGAATATCCTCTGGTTAAAAAAGAATGAAAACCCTATAGTTAAGGCATGAGATCAGCACGTAAATGAAATTATTTTCCCCCAGTGAAAGTCTGCTGAGGGGCTAGTAGCCCCACCCTTGGAGAATTTGTCTGTGTTCGTTGCAGTGTGTAAAAGTGTGACGGCATCCCACCATCTGCCTGAATCACGCATACTTGATTTGCTGTGCCACTGAGTGCTCATGGCTTCAGTGCCTCTCCCAGAAATGGATTGTTGACCCTGCTCTGTTGTTCATGAGCTTCTCATTTGAGCTTCAGTGACTCCCTCAAGAACAGATGGTTACCCGTACTGTTGGCACCATCCATTGCTAGCCACCTCCTGTTTGAGGAGGACTTGTTGGGGTCCGGCGCAAGTGAACTGAAAGTGAGTTTGGCAGCATCCTTGCTTACCTGCTCGACATCTGCCTTTTGGTGAGCATCAGACCTTTCTTGCGCAACTTCATCAGCCTCAAGTCCTTGTGGTTCTGAAGCAGGAAAGCAATCAAAAGACTTTTCTGTGCTCATTGGGCACATTCTGAGTGACTCGGCCACTCTGTGCTGAGATCGTTTCACCATTTGCTTCTCTTATTCTGCTCGAGGAGCAGTAATTAGTCCTTGAATAAGTGCACCAACCTATTCTTGGACCTATGGCTTCTTTTGAGGGGAAGAGTGAGGAGGAAACAGAAAAGGCCCATTGTAAATATTGACTCCAATTCAGTAACCTGATAAAACTCCCAATTGATGCCCAGAGACATAAACTATTTTATACCAAATTATCATCGGCTAAGCTATCCTTTAGTGTAGGCTCACACTTATGCTCTTATTCCTAATTAATCTCAGCAGTGAATGCCAGATACTGAGAGCACTTTGGTCCAAGGCACCATTGTCTTTATCTGACCCCATCTTTACCATTACTGCCCCTAATTGATTTTGTAAAAATACAAATATCTAAGGGTTATTGTAAACAATGTAATGCTGAGCAAGGGTGGGTTGTTGTTTGAAACTTATATTTTAATAGTAAATGGTTAAAGAGTACAATATAACTCAATCTTTTATTGATGGTCAGCATCCCACCACTGTTCTTCTTATAATAAGAATAAAATGATAACTCGTATCTAGTAACTGCATTGCTCTAAGCAGTTCCATGGTGGTTTGACTCTAAGATGATTCTCCATGACCTCTGCCTCCTTAATTCACACCCCAATAGCTACAAACCAAAGCAAAATGATGAGTCTTTTTTCTGTATGAAACTTTTTCACCTCGCCCCCCCCCCCCCGCAAAAAAAGGAATTTTGATTTTTTTCCTACAAGGGGTTTTCACTTTATTTTCTTGATTGGAATTTATGAATTCTAGAGTTAGAATTTTCACTATTTGAGCTTTCTGTCTGTGTTTCAAAGTGATGCTAGCTCTGTGATCAGGTTTATATACAGCCTTACTGTTTTCTTTCCCTTCTCAAGGTTTTGGGCCACAAAATAGCGTTAGACCAGTAAGGCACCAGGGAATCTTATCTGGTGGTACTTAAGTTGAAGTTGTCAACCAGTAGCACCAAACATGAAGCATAGGGATGATGCAATTTAAAGAGAATTGCTGCTCTTTGTGACTCAGATGCTGTAGGGGTAGGGCATGGCACCCCATCAGACTTGACCAGGAAATACTCCTAAAAGTCAACAAACAGACCTGGAACTATTTATAGGCTTTTAAAAAAAATTTGTCCCTGATTTTGTTGTTGTTTTTGTGTTTGTTATCTTTTGCTCTGTCTTGTTTTTGGTGCTTATTATTGTCTCTGCATGTCTATCTAGATAAGATAGGTGGTATAAACAATCTGGAGGAGAAAACAATGGCACTGACAGTACTGGGAGCACACAGGAAAAGGGGAGGTGGGGGAGAGGATGGGGAGTATCAACCAACCCAGGGACAAGAGAACAACAAGTGACCTAAAATTGATAGCCAGGAGGGTATAGGATATCTGGTGTTATGGCTTGATCAAAGGCAAGGTAGACGAGAGGAATTACTGAAACCTGAATGAAGGCCAAACACGATAGTGGGACAAGAGGAAATTAAAAGGAAATAGAGGGAAGAATTAAGAGGTAAAGGACATTCATAGTGGTCTAAATACAGGTAAGTACATACATAAATATATTTATATATAATGATAGGATAGATCTATGTACAAATACTTATATGTTAAATATTAAGGCAACAGATGGACATTGGGCCTCTACTCAAATAGTCCTTCAACACAAGAACACTTTGTTCTAATAACCTGGCATTCTGTGATGCTCACCTTCCCGACATGATCACTGTACACAAGTGTTTCATCTTCAGTATATCCCACTTGTCAATTTGTGCCTCCTCTGTATTTGTGTCTTTCCGAATTTCTGATAGCCTATGTATTCCCTGAGCCAAAGTTCTCATTTCCCTCATTAATGGTCCTAATAGTTTGGTGTTTTACCTGAAGGTCTGTGATGCACCTTGAGTTTATTCTTGTGCATGGAGTGAGATAAGGATCTTGCTTCATTTTCCTGCAGGTAGATATCCATTTTTTCCAGCATCGCTTGTTAAAGAGAGCATCCACTTCCCATTTGATATTTTTGGAGCCCTTATCCAAGATCAGTTGTCTGTATGCTGATGATTTTATTTCTGGGTTTTCAGTTCTTTTCCATTGGTCTGGGTGTCTATCATTATACCGATACTGTTTTGACCACTGTGGCTGTATATTATGTGCTAAAGCTAGGTAAAGCAAATCTGTCCTTCTTCTTGAGTTCTCTGCTAATTCTGGGCTCCTTTCCCCTACATATGAAGTTCATAATCAGTTTTTCCAATTCTTTGAAGAAGGATGATAATATTCTATTCATGTTGTGATACCATTAAATTTGTATAGTTCTTTGACATATTTACTATATTGATATATTTACTATATTGAATCTTCTGATCCATGAGCATGGGATATTTCTCCATTTGTTGAGGTCACTCTTTGTTTCTTGTTATAGTGTGCTGTAGTTTTCCTCATACAAAGCTTTTGTTTTTTATTTTTAAATAAGATATATTCTTAGATATTTCAATTTTTGCTTGACTACTGTGAGGGATACTACCTTTTTTATCCCCTCTTCCATGGTCTTGTCAGATGTCCCTAGCAGTCCAATAGAAATACTCCCTCAATGCAAGAACATTTTGTTCACTTAACCTGGCATTCTGTGATTCTCACCTTCCTGACACTATCGCTGAAGACACACCGGGCGCATAAGCAAATGTGGTGAAGAAAGCCGATGGTGCCTTGCTATCAAAAGATATAGCATCTGGGGTCTTAAAGGCTTGAAGGTAAACAAACGGCCATCTTGCTGAGAAGCAACAAAGCCGACATGGAAGAAACACACCAGCCTGTGTCATTATGAGGTGTCGATGGGATCAAGTATCAGGCATCAAAGACCCAGAACAAAAACTCATATCAATGTGAATGAGGGTATGTGTGGAGTGGAGACCCAAAGCCCATCTACAGACAATTAGTATATATGAATATAAAAGGCCTTATAATTCACCTATACTATGAGAATCAATTAATACATAAATTACATATGTGTTAGGCTGGGTACTTTAGAGAAACAAATCTACAGAACTTTATGTATAAAAGAGAGTTTTATATACATGGTAAGTGCGCATCAAGAAAACATCCCAACCCAGCGCTGCCCAGGCCCACAAATCCAACATCAATCCATTAACCCATATGTCCAACACCAATCCACAGTCCTCCTCCTTCTAACAAAACACACTATGATGCCGACTGCAGGAGGAAAGTTGAATCACTGAACGTGTAAGCATTTCAGCATTCAGGGGTCTCCACATGGGTGCTCCAGCATCCAGGGCTGCATCAGGGTAGGTCCATGTGGTTTCTCAGGGATGTCTTGCAGGAAGTGAGCCTTGCCAGCTGAAGCAGGTAGCTGGCTAAGGCAGCTGCACCCTGGTCCAACCATCAGAAAGCAAGAGACCCGAGAACACAAAAGGCGAGGCTCACTGAGCCATTTATCCCTCCGCCCTTCAATTAACCCTACATGTGTTTATTGGCCAGGTTGGCACAATAAACAAACTACCTCAACATATATAAAAAATAGAAATATAAAAAGAAACCATGGGGCAATATTTGTGATCTCTGTATGGCAAATGTCTCTTAAAGTATGAAACAAAACTCATAAGTTATTTTCTTAAGTATATTGAAATTAGAATTGTTATGTACCTCTCATTAATTAAACCTTTGTTCATTGTATATTCACCTCCTTTATCCCTAATCATCCCTTTGGTCTTAGATTCTACCTTTTGGGAATATTAATACTAAATATTAGTATAGTCCCTGAAGCATTGGGGATTTAGTGATAGACTTCTCATAGTCCTTGCGGGATAATCCGGCTTGATTCCCAGCCACAGCACCTTCTATGCAGCTACCACCCAGTTATCAGTGGAGGCTTGTGTGTTATGATGATCCTGACAGGTTTGAATGTAGTGTCCAGACAAAGATGAACTAAGAAGAAAAGCTTGAGAATATACTTTTAAAAATCAGCCAGTGAGAACTGTATAGATCACAATGGCCTGATCCAGAACCAGTCATGGACTTGACACAGGACTGAGCAGGATTTTATTGCACTGTACATGGGTTATAATGAGTCCCGGGCTTATGTGAGAGACGCTAACACCAGCAACATAGTTTTTGCAGTCTTCACATCTGATAATCTTATTATCTAGACTATAGACTCCAGAGTCTACAGAATCAACATCTACCAGTCATTGCTTTTGCTGACTCATCCCGTCAGCTTGTTTCCACAAGTCTTTTGCAATTCTTTCATGGTACGCTCATAGTTGTTCTTTCCTCTAGCAAGGATTTGCATTAATTTCTGATGGACTGCAGGAACTCCCAACCTAGAACTTCAGTTGATTCATATGTTTGATTGATAAAAATTTGAACATCAAAATCTAAGTAATATCCGCTCTATAGATGCAAATTAATTAAAAAAAAAGATTTATTACAGTCATCATTGTCATTATCCTTTGTAACTTTAGCATTGATATTATTTCTTATCCAGGGATCTGACTTGGTGTAAAAGTTTCAGGAGCCCTCATCCCCATTTTGCTGAAGTCCAAGGCTGTGTCTTAAATTTTCCTCCACCCACTTAGCCATGCTGATCTGCCTACCACAGTAGTAACATTTGTGTCCAAGAAAATTCAGAAATTTTTGTTTGATCCACTATTTAGCCTTCAGGGGTTTCCTTTCCTTTATTGGGAGCTCCGTGTTGAACTAAAACACATGTATAATTGGTCCAGAATCCAGAGGTGCTGTACCAACAGGGCTTTTTAAAGCCTATATACTCTACAAAATATACTCTATGCAAACTGAATGGTTAGAGGTTTGCGTCCACTACGAAGTACTTCTGAAGAAAGGCCTGGCAATATACTGCCAATACACCAGCTGTTGAAAACCCAATGGAGCATAGTTTTAGTCTAACACACATTGGGTTGCCATGAATCATGGTCAACTCGAAAGCAATTGGTTTGGTCATTTTTGTTTTGGAAAAAGCGATCACTAGAAAAGGATATCACAGTTGGTGAGAGAAAATTAGGTGGATGGACACAATAGCTTCAACAATAGACTCCAACATAACAACAGTCATGAAGATGGTCCAGGACACAAAGTGTCTCTGAGTGGGAGTCCAATTCTTCAGCAACTAACAACACAGCCCTTAAACAAATATACAGGAGAATAATATATATACACCCTTTTGGTAGATGATAAAATTTTTTTTTGCAGGTGGGGGCTCATTTTAAAACTTTTTATTGTAAATTAGGTGAAGGTTTACAGAGAATTTCATCAGTTTTACATTCAGCAATTCATACACATTTTGTCTTAATACATCCATTGCAAGCCCTCCAGTGTATCATCCCTCATCCTACTACCTCCTTGTTTCCTTCATAACCCTCTGAGCTTTGTCCTGGGGTAAATGCTGTCCCTTTTATTATAAATGGTTAATGGTTCTTACACGGGAGTGAGCTCAGTTGCAGACCTGTCCAGTGATCAAACGGCCATCATCTTGGGGGTTCTACCAGTCTCTGACCAGGAAACCTGATCTCTTATAATCTTAAATTTGGTTCCACATAAAGTAGACAAATTTAATATAGTAGTATAATGTAATTTTTGAGATATTTTCAATGGTACAGTTTAGATCCGTGTGTGTGTGTGTGTGTGTGTGTGTATGTGTAATGCTCTGGTTTGTTTATTTGTTTTTGCTCTAATTTATTTTTAAAAAGAACAATTGATCCAAAATCCGTGGTGAGGTGAGTGTAGGACGCCCAGTAGGGCATGATCAAGGGTAATATAACCGAGAGGAATTACTGAAATCCTAATGAAGGCTTAGCATGATAGTGGGACAAGAGGAGAAATACAAAGGAAATAGAGGAAAGAACTAGGAGGCAAAGGGCATTTATGGAGGTCTAAATACAGGCATGTACATATGTAAACATATTTATATATGAGGATGGGGAAATAGATCTATGTGCCTATATTTATAGGTTTAGTGTTAAGGTAGAAGATGGACATTGGGCCTCCACTCAAGTATTCCATCAATGCAAGAACACTTTGTTCTATTAAACTAGCATACCATGATGCTCATCTTCCCGACATGATCTCTGAAGACAAAGTGGGTGCATAAGCAAATGTGGCACACAAAAAAAAGGATGGTGCCCGGCTATCAAAAGATATAGTATCTAGTGTCTTAAAGGCTTTAGGTAAACAAACGGCCATCTAGCTGAGAAGCAACAAATTCTACATGGAAGAAGTACACCAGCCTATATGATCCAGAGGTGACAAAGGGGTCAGTGATCAGGCATTAAAGAACAACAACAAAAAAAAAACCCACATCATTGTGTTCTCATCTTCCCAATACGATCATTGAAGACAAATGGGTGCACCAGCAAATGTGGTGAAGAAAGCTGATGGTGCCTGGCTATCAAAAGATATAGCGTCTGGGGTCTTAAAGGCTTGAAGATAAACAAGCAGCCATCTAGCTCAGAAGCAAAAAAAGCCCACATGGAAGAAGCACACCAGCCTGTGTGATCACGAGGTGTCCAAGGGATCAGGTGGTGTCCAAGGGATCAGGTATCAGGTATCAAAGAACAAAAAAATCATATCATTGTGAATGAGGGGGAGTACAGATTGAGGACACAAGACCCATCTGTAGGCAACTGGACATCCCCTCACAGAAGAGTCACAGGGAGGAGACAAACCAGTCAGGGTGCAGTGTAGCAATGATGAAACATACAACTTTCCTCTACTTCCTAAATACTTCTTCCCCCCACCCCACCCCAGCCACTACCTTCATCCTAGTTCTACCTTGAAAATTAGGTTAAACCAGACGATGTACACTAGTACAGATAGGAACTGGTAACACATGGAATCCAGGACAGATGATCCCTTCAGGACCAGCACTGAGAGTGGCGATACCAGGAGGGTGGAAGGAGGATGGGGTAGAAAGAAGGAACCGATTACAAGGATCTACACATAACCTCCTCCCTGGGAGATGGACAACAGAAAAGTGGGTGAAGAGACATTGGACAGTGTAAAATATGACAAAATACTGATAATTTATAAATTATCAAAGGTTCATGAGTGAGTGGGAGCAGGGAGGGAGGGAAAAATGAGGAGCTGATACCAAGGGCTCAAGTAGAAAGCAAATATTTTGAGAATGATGATGGCAACAAATGTGATTGCCACAATTGATGTATGTATGGATTGTGATGAGATGTATGAGCCCCCAATAAAATTATTTTTAAAGCAGAGAAATACCTATCAAATATTCACTTGAATAGCCCTGAAATATTTTTTGGAATCACATATAAAAAGTAGGTAGGGAAATAAGGTACTTGGAGAAGGAAGGTGAAAAGGAGACTTGCCACCGTAAGCCTTTTCATACTTTTTTAATGCAAAACTGTGTGAATGTATTAAAAATTTTAAACGCTTTGTCGGGTTGTGGTTGACCCCAGGAGGAAGTTTCAGGGAGTACTTAAGACAAACTGCTTTCTTTTCAGTTTTGCCTAACACTGTTCACACCAAAAGCAGAGAGAAAGTGGGAAATCTGGGAGCCAGGTTGTCCAAGAAAGACCGGCCAGCTAGTGCTGATTTAGCTTTCCTGCCTTCAGCCTCCTGGCCTTCACAGGTAACTAATGAGGCGGCCGGCTCTTTGTTTTATTGCCTTTCGCCTTGAAAATTTGGGATTTCACAGATGGTTGTGGTTTGGCAGGAATTCTATGCACACTCAAACATACAAAAATTCCAGGATCTGAGTCTTTTTTGTATGTTTTTAATCATTTTATTGGGGGCTCTTATAGCTCTTATTACAATCCATACATCAATTCATGGTGTCAAGCACATTTGTACATATGTTGCCATCATCATGTTCAAAACATTTTCTTTCTACTTGAGCCCTTGATACCAGCTCCTTATTTTGCCCCCTTCACCCCTTTCCCTCCCTCATGAACCTTTGTTAATTTTTAAATAAAATTTTCATGTCTTACACTGACCACTGTCTCCCTTCACCCACTTTTCTGTTGTCCATCCACCTGGGAAGGGGTTCTATGTAGATCATTGTGACCAGCTTACCTTTTCTCCCCACACTTCTCCCCTTACCCTACTAGTATTGTTACTCTCATTACCGGTACTGAGGGGTTTATCTGTCCTGGATTCCCCATATTTCCAGCGCTTTTCTATACCTGTGTACATGCTTTGGTTTAGCCGGATTGTAAGGTAGAATTGAGGTCATGATAATGGCGAGGAGGAACCTTTAGAGATCTAGAGGAAAGTTGTATGTTTCATTAGTGCTATATTGTACCCTGACTTTCTCTTGCATTGACTCGCTTTCTGATGCACTTTGTCTGATGGTGAGGATGCTCACATCCCTGGCCATTGGTCTGAGGAAATTCAGTGGAGGCTGAATAGCTGTGAGGACTCTAAAAATGGATTTGGGGCTTTCACTCCCTCCCATAACCTTCTGCAAACCAGGTGCTTAGAATTTCAGAATTTAATACAATTCCCTTCTCTGATTTTGGATTTATTATTTACTACCCTTATATCACAGAGGTTGCTGTGCTTCTTCCATGCGGGCTTAGCTGGTCCCTCACTTAGATATTTTAAAACGTTTCCAAACAAGCTCTTAAGACCCTAGACACTATTATTTCTGAAAGCCAAGCACCATCTGATTTCTTCATCACACTTTGCTATGCACTCATTCATATCTTCAGTAATCCCTTCACGAGGATAAGTATTGAGCAGGGGCACAGCAGAACAACTTGTTATTCTTAGACTAGGGCTCATGGTTAAGTGTGAGCTCAAAATGTATTCTTATGTCTAAAGTTTATATATAACCCTGTTCTATTTTAGTGGTAGCATTATTAGCTTTTTGCCAGATAATATACGTAACCTCCATGGGGGTTTTGGTAATTCTAATAGCAGTGTCATTAAATTCGTCAATGATAAAGGGTTTAAAACACGATTGAGATAAATGGAATATTACTATGTGGGAGAACGTAAATGGGATGTTCACTTAAAAGAGATTGAATCTTGGTTAGGAAAACAATAAGGACTAGACATAGGGCACCAAGTCCAAGAACATTCATTCACTATGGTACAACGACTTCTGTAGAACTAAGGCATGTCCTAAAAAGGTAAGAAAATATGAAAGTGGCAAACTTATGGTAGCCTTATTGGGAAACCTCAATTGCAAGGAGTTGGAGCTGAAGTCCACTGGCATCCAAATCCATGATTGGGGTAGCCGTCATTTTCTTCTTTTGCGGGCGTGTTACAGCTTTGTGTCCAAAGGAGTAGACCCGTTCCTTAAGTCTGCAACAGGTGTGTTTGAGGTAAATCCTGGTTCACTTCGTGAGTTTTCTAACTCAGTTCCTTCTGGTGTTGTCTATGGAGTATGCTGTCCCTCTCAAAAAGGCAAAATATAAAGTCCAGGTACCCTGTAGTATAGCGCCTGGGTCACCAAGGGCTGAAAAGAAACTCGGTTAACAATACATTATTAGCCTTATGGTATAGGATGGATTCTCCTCCTTGGGAGCAGGGTGGTGTCTATAAAAGCAATGTCAATCATTTTCCCCAAAGGCAATTCATCCTCCCCTCAACCCCCCAACATAAGAGAGATCATTTTCTTAGAGATAGACACCTTCCATGAATATAGAATAATCTTTCATTTGTGCAGGTCTCTTGTAATAATGTTCTCTAGTTTTCTTTGTACAGGCATTCTGTTTCTCTGATTAGATGTATTCCTAAATGCTTCATCTTTTGTGCCGCTATTGAAAATGGAATTGGTTTCTTTTTCAGACTTCTCTTTGTTAGTAGACAGGAAGTCATCTGATTTTTTGAATGTTAGTCTCTTGCATCCTGTCACATTGTTGAATATCTTTTATAGCTGCCACCAAATGTTTTGTTGAGTCTTTGGGGGTTTCTATATATAAAATCACATTACCTGCAAATAGTAAGAGTTTTACTTCTGTGTGAGCATTCTATTAAGACTTACCAATCATTTAATCTTTCTGTGCTGTACCTTGTTTATTTAAACCATTGTGGCTTTGTTATATGTTTTAATATGTCATAGAGCTAATAATTTTAGGTCATTTTGTTGCTTATTTTCCATAGCAACTGTAGCATTCCTATGGAAAATATTAGCATATTTGGGCAACTTTTATATTTTTGGCTGAATTCGGGCAACTTGATATATTTAGTCATCCCTTCAACAACTTTTTATTATGATGCATCTACTATATCTGCTCCTGAGTGGCACAAATGGCTAATGTGCTCGGCAGTAACTGATAGCTTAGAGGTTCAAATCTACCCATAGACACCTCAGAGAAAAAGCCCTGGTGATCTATTTTTTAAATTAATCATTGAAGACCCTATGGAGCACAATTCTACTCTGACACACATAGAGTTGTCATTAGTTGCATTGTCTCAATGGCACTTGGTAGTGGAAGCTGTAGCCTTCTGAGTATGGTGATACAACAGTGAACAAAAGAGTTGAAAGAAGGAAAAAAAAGACTGCCCTTGAAGATTTTACATTTCAGGAGTGAAAAGAGGCAATACCATAAAAAGGAAAATATATATATATAATAGCATATCAAAACATCTTATTTCCACCTTACCGTTTCTATGAGACTGCTTAGCTGAGTTTTCTGCAGAAGGTCACCAGGCTGCATCAGTATATTAGCTGGGCTGCATTCACATCAGAGGCTCAGCTAGGAAAGAATCTGCTTCCATGTTCATTTTGCTTGTTGGCTAAATTCAATTCCTTATAGTTGTAGGTCTAAGGTCCCAGGCCTTTTCTTAGCTGTTGACTGGAGGCTGCTTCCAGGTCCTAGCAGCCACCTGCAGTTTCCTGTCACATGACTATCTCCATATTCAGTATACAGCTTATTTTTATTCAAGACGAGCAAGAGAGTCTATTTTTCCAGGCTGCTAAGATGAAGTCCTTAGGTGAATTCAATCACAGAATGACATCCTGTCACCTTTGCCATTTTCTGTTGGTTAGAAACAAGTTAGAGGTCTCACTTGCACTCAAAGGGAGGAGACTCCATTAAGACATTACTTATTGTGGGTGACTTCGAGGATTTCCAGCAGACTGGTGAGAAATGACAAGAATGGAGACACTGTATTGCCATTTGTTATTTGGGTGCTCTGCATCATTCTACAGTTCCCCACCCCACCCCGACATAGCACCATGTTCAACTTTAATGTCTGGCTCAAAGCAGGGAGGTGGACAATGATCTTTCTGTAATGGACCTCCTTTAGCTTCTCTTTCAAATGGACTTTGGGCTTAGCATTTGCCAATTATTGGCCATTTGGAATGGAATCCATGAGTGTTCAGTTCCACCAATATTTAATAGGCCTGATATAACAGAACTGGAACCCTGAGCTAAGGATATGCTAAGGGAATAAGGACACACCCCGTTCTGTCGTAAGAGGGCTTAAGTTGCCTACTCATCCTCCTTGAATAAGATGACATCGTCTCTAATCCTGTAACAATCCCATGGTAGGACTTGTGATTAATTCTTCCAGGAGTGGTAGATTTCATCATGACTTCAGGGAATATATTTTTCTTTTCAGCTCTTGCTAGTTGAATGTGGTTAGAGTCAATGATGGGAATTTTAGAGTTTTCTTTCTAAAAACACATTAGGAGAGAAAAAAATATTTGGACAGCTTTTCAAAGTGGAAATGACCACAGGGAGAAAAATGCTGTGGCAGGTATTTCCCTTGATTTTTTTAAAGCTCAAAGTGCATATGTTCTTTAAAAGTAAAACCAGAAAGGAAATGTAGATGGAAATTCTTTGTCTAAGATTAATCATATGAATATGAAAAGTATGAGTAAAACCATCTATAGGCAACTGCTGTTCTTTTGAAATATATGGGCTCTTCAAAAAGTTTGTGGAAGATGGAACAAAAAGATAATAGCATTTTTCCATGGAATTTTGGAAGCCTCCTCCTAGGTATCTGGCTCTTTTCATTTGGTCACTCTTAGCCTAAGGAAATATAATTGCATTCAGTAGCTGGTGAGTTTACATTGTGTAGATTTCTCCACTATCCCGATGCGTTCCATTAGATTTCTGTTCAGCAAATATTCACCAACCGTTCACCCAGTCACTTCTGTCGAGATTTGAGGGTGCTAGTCCCCTCCTATTTCTCATGGAACCTGGGTGGTATAGTGGTTATGCTTTGGCTGATCCCTGAAAGGCTCACAGTTCAAAACTACCAACTGCTCCACAGGAGAGAGACGGAGCTTTCTACTCCTATAAACAATTACAGTCTCAGAAACCCACAAGGGCTTGCTGTGAGTCAGCATTGACTCTATGGCAGTGAGTGTCTACTCCTGTAAACAGTTACAGCCTCAGAAACTCACAGGGCCACTTCTGCCCTGTCCTATGGAGTCGCTATAAGTTGGTAGTGAGTTTGGTGTGTGGTTTTCATATTTTTCTGCTCCATTTAATGTTACCTTGTAACTTACTTGGGTCAATGGAATAAGGTCAGAAGAGAGTATGTATCAATTCTGAGGTGTGATGACTAATTTTATGTAAGCTTGACTAGTCATGGTGCTCAATTATTTAATCCATGCTAGTCTGGCATTAACTAGTGTTGATACTCAAATTATAGACTGATATCATTGTAAGAAAAATTCTACTGAAGATTATCCAACATCAGTTGCAGCAGTCCATTGACAGGGAGCTGCCAATAGTTCAGGCCCTATGCAGAAGAGATATGGAACAAGGGCTATTGTTGATGTCAGATGGATCTTGGCTGAAAACAGAGAATACCGCAAAGATGTTTGCTTGTGTTGTATTGACTGTGCCTCCTTGAATAAGATGACATCGTCTCTAACCCTGTAACAATCCCATGGCAGGACCTGTGATTAATTCTTCATCATGTCTTCAGGGAAGATCTTTGTCTTTTCCGCTCTTGCTAGTTCAATGTGGTTAGAGTCAATGATGGGAATTTTAGAGTTTTCTTTGAAAAATCACATTAGGAGAGAAAAAAAATAGTTGGACACCTTTTCAAAGTGGAAATGACCATGGGGGACAAAAATGCTGTATGGACCATAACAAACTATGGCTATCCTTGAGAAGAATGGGAATTCAAGAACACTTCATTGTGCTTATATGGAATTCATACATGGATTATGAGGCCAGTTGTGCAAACAGAGCAAGAGAGTATTGCATGGTTTAAAATCAGGAAAGGGCTAAATCAGTTTATAGTCTCTCACCAGATTTTTTTAATTCTGTGTGCTGAGCAAATCATCAGAGAAACTACATTATATGAAGAAGAGTGTGGCATCAAAATTGGAGGAAAGCTTATTAACAACCTTAGACATGAAGATGGCACTTCCTTGCTTGCTGAAAGTACTTACTGATGAAGAGCAAGGATTGCAGCCTTCAGTATGGATTAAAACCCAATATAAAGAAGACCAAAATCCTCACAACTGAGCCCATAGGTAACATCATGATAAATGGAGCAAAGGTTGAAATTGTCAAGGATTCTTGGCTTGGATCCTCAATCAATGCTCGTGGAAGCAGCAGTCAAGAGATCAAAAGGCGTATTGCATTAGGTGAATCTGCTGCATAAGACCTTTATAGAATACTGAAGAGGATATTGCTGTGAGGACTCACAAGTCATGGCATCTTCACTTGCCTCATGCATATGGGAAAGTTGGACATCGAATAAGGAAGACTGAAGAAGAATCAATGCATTTGAATTGTGGTTCTGGAGAAAAATACTGACAGGACCATGGATACTAAAATGACAAATAAGTCTATTTTAGAAGTACGGCCAGAGTGTTCTTTACAGACAAAGATGGAGAACCTTTGTCTTACATACTTTGGACATATTATCAGGAGAGCTGAGTCCCTTGGGCAAGATGTCATGCTTGGTAAAGTAGACGGACAGCGAAAAAGAAAGGCCCACAAGGAGATGTATTGCCACAGCGGCTGCCAAGAATAGGCTCAAGCACATAGGAACAATTAAAAGTAAGGATGGCACAGGACCAGGCAGTGTTTACTTCTGTCGTGCATAAGGTCGCTCTGGGTAGGAACTGATTCGATGACCCCTAACAATAACAACAGCAGTCTAGTGTTCTTGTGTAGGTATTTCTACATCTAACTGATTTTTAACAATCTGTTGATCTTTAATAAAGTAGGTGGACCTATTCTGATCATTTGATGGCCCTCAAAGCAAAAACAGGTTTCTTGAGAAGAAGGAATTCTGCCTTCAGACTAAACATAGAAATCTTGCTTACATTTCCAACTTGTTATCTGCCCCTTTTTTTGGCCATGCCAGCTCCCATAATCACATGGTCCCATTCCTTAAGCTAAATCAATCTCACTATCATCATCTCTTTCTTTATATGAAAAGGCTTCAAAATGTTCAAGGTAAAAATTCCATTATCTTTTAAGTCCATTCATTTTTCCATGACCTTTTGAAGTCCACTTGTATATCAGAAAGATAAGGCTTTTTGCTCCCCTAAAGAGTTAAGAGTCTGGGAAACCCACAGGGACAGTTCTACCCTGCCCTATAGGGTCACTATGAGTCAGCATGCACTCTATCACAGTGAGTTTTGTTTTGTTTGGTTTCTATAACTTCTGTGGCCTCTGTTGGAGAATGAACCTTTTGGATAACTTCTTCCATGAGAAGCATAGGTCCAAATAGGTGCCACCCCTCAGCCTGGACCCCAGAACAAGGTATGTGGATCGTGCGTGGTCTTGCAGTGCCTCCTGCAGAAGAGCTCCGAAGCCAGTCTGCAAAGGGTATGAACAAGACCTGCGTAAGAAAGAACTGATGACTGTGGCACTCCATACTAAACCCATTCCTATTGAGTAGAATCTGACTTCTATTGACCCTAGAGCAGTGGCTCTCCCTTCACCCACTTTGCTTTTGTCCATCCCCCCGGGGAGGAGATTATATGTAGATCCTAATTGGTTCCTCCTTTCCACCTCACCCTCCTGGTATCACCACTCTCAGTGCTGGTCCTGAAGGGATCATCCGCCCTGGATTCCCTGTGTTTCCAGTTCCTATCTGTACCAGTGTACATCCTCTGGTCTAGCTGGATTTGTAAGGTAGAATTGGGATCATCATAGTGGGGAGGGAGGAAGCATTTAGGAACTAGAGGAAAGTTTTATATTTCATTAACCCTGACTGGATCGTCTCCTCTCCGGGAGATGTGGCCATTTTTTATGGGCTATAAGCGGTGAAAGATGGTGGAGTGATTAAGCATTTGATGACTAACCACAGGGTCGGTGGGTTGAACCCACCAGATGCTCCACAGGTGGAAGGCGTGGCAATCTGTTTCTGTAAAGATAACAGCCTTAATAAACCCCATGCGTCAGTTTTACTTTGTCTTGTAGGGTTGCTGTCAGTCAAAATTCAACTCAATGGCAGATCAAGAGCAGTGGTTCTTAACCTTCAATACAGTTCCTCATGTTGTGGTGACTACCCACCTAAAATTATTTTCGTTGCTACTTCATACCTGTAAGTTTGCTACTGTTATGAATCAGGCGACCCCTGTGAAAGGGTCATTCAACCCCCAAAGGGGTCATGACCCACAGGTTGAGAACCACTCTAGAGACAATAGACTGCGGTGACATGGGGAAGAGGGACTCTTGTTTCAATAATGCATCTTAGAGACCCTGACGGGAATGCTATGCAAGGCTCTGAAGAGAACTTGGAGAAGAATCCTGATAGACACAGACACTAAGATGCCAGATCGGGAAGGGAGGTACACCAACCAGCATTTGGATCTTGCTAATAAACACTTCTGAGCCTTCTATCATAGTCTGGAGACATGGAAGATACGCTAACATTCAGACTACCTTTTAAATACACGCTGAAGATCATAGATATAGGCATCTTTACATTAGGATGAAAACGAACAACTGAAAGAATCATCTGGAAGTTTTCAAACATCTGCAGACTTGGCCTCATGGTGCTTTTGCCTGAATACAATAAGCGTGTAATTTGGAAATGGGAAGAGACAAGTCTGAAACATTAACTGCTGGATCTTCTAGTGCATTCTGTGTGTGTCGATGAGGTTCCCGTGGTCCAATGCTGACATATTTATTGATACAATGAGAGGCAGAAAGCTGATCAGAGCTTGGCCAGGCACAATTCCCAGGAAAAAGAGTAATGAAATCAGATCACTTATTTGTAAAATGTGTCCGGCTTTGAGTTACATGGATTCCCTGGAGAGCGCCAATTCGTTGTAGGATGTCAAACAGTTTATAAAAGTCACTTGATGGCCAGGCATTCTGTTTGATTTCTGAATTAATATTAACCTGATTCGTGTTTAAATTGTGTTTCAAAATAACTGTAGCGGATCCAAATCCTACCCTGGCTTCATGTACTGCTTCTCAAACACTGTTGCCCATTAGAATCTCCTGAGGGCCTGGGTCCCTTCTGAGGCTCAGACCAAGTCACGTGGAGTACTCCAGGGTGGGGCCCAAGTACTAGGATTCCTTGCCACTCCCCCTCACCACTCTCATTAAGTCCATTCTGATTCATAATGATCCTACAAGACAGAGTATAAGTGCTCCTGAAGGTTTTTGAGGCTGTACATATTCTTCTGCTTTTATTTTTTTGCATCATTCTTTTTTGAAAAAAATCATTTTACTGGGAGCTCTTACAGCTCTTACCACCATCCATCCATCCATCCATCCATCCATCATGTCAAGGCCATTTGTGCATACATGTTGCCATCATCATTTTCAAAACATTTTCTTTCTACTTGAGTCCTTGGTATCAGCTAATTTCCCCCCTCCCCAACACTCCCTTCCTCATAAACACTTGATAATTTATAAATTATTATTACTTTTCATGTCTTACACCAACTGCTGTCTCCCTTCACAACCATTTCTGTTGTCCATTCCCCTAGGAAGGGGTTATATGTAGATCATTGTAATTGGTCCCTCCCTCTCCCCTCACCCTCCCCTTACCCTCCTGGTATCTCTATTTTCATTATTGGTCCTGAGGGACTTAATCTGTCCCGAATTCCCTGTAATTCCAGCTCTTATCTGTACCAGTGAACATGCTCTGGTCTAGTTGGATTTGTAAGGTAGAATTGGGGTCATGATTGTGTGGGGGAGGAAGCATTAGAGAACTAATGGTGCTATACATTCATTGGTGCTATACTTCACATTGACTGGTTCATCTCTTCCTTGGGACCTTTCTGTAAGGGGATGTCCGATTGTCCACAGATGGGCTTTGGGTCTCCACTCTGCACTCCTCATTCACATCAATATGATTTTTTGTTCTGGGTCTTCGATGCCTGGTTCCTGGAGGCTGCAAATCTTTATGAGAACAGACAGACTCACCTTTCAAGAAGAAGCTGGTGGGTTTAAACTGCTGACCTTGCTGTTAGCAGCCAATCTTTAACTCACTGTGCCACCAGGGCTCGTTTAAATCCCCAGGGCGCTGCGAAGGGCAGCCCTGTGTGGGAACCATGGTCACTTTACTACTCACGATGTGTCAGCAGTATTGTTAGCTCCTGTGGCTTGTTAGAAATGCAGAGCCTTGGGCTCCACGCTGACCTCCTGACTTTGAATGTCATCTTGAATTGGATTTCCAGGTGGTTTGCCAGCAAACTACAGCTGGAGGACCCTTGGAGTGAATGCTCCCGAGACAGCAGCTGGCTGCCATTGGCCCTAGCAGGATGGGCTCTCCCTGGGTTTCCAAATAAGGGATCCTGCTTTTTCTACTGCACCTGGCAACCGACTGAGCACCAGCCCCTGCCCTGTCCTGATAGGTCTACAGCAGTTCTTTCTCCTTGGTCTACTGAGAGAAGATTAACAATTTCCAAAGGGAGAGAAAAAAAGAGGCAGCGGGAATGAGAGGAACAGTCACTTTTTTATTGCAACTCAAACTCTTCCACATCAAGTCTTGGCCATTGCCAACGAAAAGCAAACTTTGGGTCTCTTTCACCTTTTCCAAGATCAAGAAAGCATAGCTCAGGGTATGCCTGTTGGGTGGAGGTGGTGTTTTCTTTATCCCAGGGTCCAGCAAACATTTTCTGTAGATTTAGGGTCAGATCATAGCAGAGTTTTGGCTTGGCTGACTGTACTACTCAGCTATAAAGAGCAAACACACACACACACACACACACACAGAGCAAATGCATCTGGATACATGCTATGCTGGATGGACCCAGAAAACATGATGCTAAGTGAAAGAAGCTAGACATAAAAAGAGAAACACTACATATTCCATGTATTCAGTATCTGTTGCTAGGTCCCATCAGGTAGGTTCTCATTCATAGCAACCCTCCCAACCCTCCCCCCCCCCACACACACACAGCAGAGGAAGACCCTGCCTGGTCCTGTACCACACTCACAATGATTGCTGTGTTTGAGCCTATTGTTACAGTCATGGTATCAATCCATGTCCTTGCGTCTCTTCCTGTTTTTCTCTGACTCTCGCCTTCACCAAGCAGGATGTCCTTTTTCAGGGACCCCTGCCTCCTGACAACATGCCCATCGTACCTGCCTTGAAGTCTTACCATCCCACGCTTCTAAGAAGCATTGTGGCTGTACTTCTTCCAAGACAGATTTGTTCATTTTTCTGGAAGTCCATGGTCTAGTCAATATTCTTCAGCAGCACTGTAATTAAAATGCATCACTTCTTCTGCAGTTTTGGTCTTTCTGATTCACTAACCAGCGTTAAGGTGTAGTCCTCGAAATGACATGCATCACATCTTCCCACTGTAGCATGTTATGGGTTTTCTCCCCTGCTGCTTCCACGGACATTAGTTGATTGTGGATTCAAGTACTATGGAATCCTTGGCAACAGTTGCCCCCTTTCTAATGACGCTGCTTAGTGGCCCAGTTGTGAGGCTGCTTGTTTTCATTATGTTGAGGTCTAATCCATACTGAACGCTATAGTTGTTGCTCTCATCAGTAAGTGTTCCATTTTCTTCACCGTTTCAGCAAGCCAGGTTGTGTCATCTACATATCATAGGTTGTGAATGCGACTTCTTCCAATATTGTTGCCACATTTCTCTTCACACAGTGTAGCTTCTTGCATTACTTCCTCAACATACAAATTAAATAAATATGGTGAAAGGATTCAACTCCAATGCACACCTGTCCCGATTGGTGACCATATTTTACCCCCTTGTCTGTTTGCATGGCTGTTTCTTTGTCTGTGTGCAGGTTCCACGTGCACTTACTTAAGTGTTCTAGAAGTTCTGTTCTCTATAATGTTCTCCATGGTTTGTTAGGATCCACACAGTCAAATACTTCTACGTAGTTAGTAAAACAAAAGCAGGCATCTTTCTGGTCTTCTCTGCTTTCAGCCAAGATCCGTCTAACATCAGCAATCATAGCCCTTGTCCCACTTCCTCTTCTGAATTCAGCTTGAATTTTGCAGTTCCCTGTCCATGCACTTTTGGAACCATTTTTAAATTATCATTAGCAAATTTCCACTCTGTGCGCATTGTCAATAATTTCTGCACAATTATGGATCTCTTCCAATTCGTTGCCCAAGTAGCTGACTAGTAAATGTCTTGGCATTGGCTAAAGAGTACTTCCAGTATTGCACCCATCAACTATTGGAGCCTTGTTTTTTGTCATTGCCTCCAATGCAAGTTGGACTTGAACCATTTTTGAAGGTTGAAGGTCACCATTTCTTTTTGGTTCAGTGACTGTGTATTCCTTCCATCTTCCTTTTACGCTTTCTGTTTTGTTCAATATTTTGCCTGTAGAATCTTTCAATATTTCAACATGAGACTTGGCTTTTCTCTTCAGATCTTTTAGTCTGTGTAGTATTGAAGGCGTGCTTCCCTTTGGGTTTTTTTTTTTAACTATAGGTCTTTGCACATTTCATTTGAAATACTTCACCCTTTCTTCTCTAGCCATCCCTTGAAATCTTCTATGTGACTCTTTAATGTCATAATTTCTTCCACTAGCTTTTGGTCTTCTATGTTCAAGAATAAGTTGACATCCATTCTGGGTGTTTCTTTCTGGTCTTTTTAATGAGCGATTGCCTGATTTCTTCATGTATGATGTTCTTGATAGCATCCCACAATTTTTCTGGTCTTCGGTCATTAGTTTTCAATGCTTCAAATCTATTCTCTTGATGGTCTCTACGTTCAAATGGGACATCCTCAAAGTTGTGTTTTGGCTTTCCTGTGCTCGTTTTCTTTTTCTTCAGCTTCAACTTGATCTTGCATATGAAGAACTAATGGTTTCTTCTGTTAGTTGCCCCTTAGTCTTGCTGTGAATGATGATTTTTATCTTCTCTAGTGTCTCTTTCTACATGTATAGTTGATCTCCAGCTTTTTTTTCACATTGCCAAGGTGATCTTTTCCAACTACAGATCCTTCCTATTTGTTTCCACCTTTCTCATCCCAATAATGGCTAATTAGCAGTGCATCTTTATTATATGTTTGATTGATTTCAGACTGCATCATTGGCTTTAGTGGTCGTTGCATAAATTTGAATAATAGTCATGTTAGCCAATCTTCCTTGTCAACGTATTGATTGTATTCTATCACCGACAGTGATATACGTCAGGATAGATCTTGAAGTGTTCTTTTTGAGGATGAGTGTAATGCCTTTCCTCTTCCATCTCTGTGCTAAGGACATAATCTGAGACGCTGGACCATATGAAGAAGAACATAGTATCAGAGCTGGAGGAAGGCTCACTAATAACCTGCAATATGTAGATGACACAACCTTGCTGGCTGAGCATGAACAGGACTTGAAACACTTGCAGATGGATTATATCGCAACATAAACCAAAGCTAAATACCTTACAACAGGAAGCATAACCTGCCTCATGATCCATGGAGAAAAGATGGATCTTGGCAAGGACTTCCCCAGATGCAGGTCCTGAAAGCTTTATTCTCTCCCTATCATTAAAGCTGGCTCCACTTTCAGGAAGCAGCTCTTCTGGTGCCACATTTTGAATGCCTTGCACCCCGAGGGGCTTCTCTATATCTGACAACCTGCCAATTCTATTCATAAGGTTTTCACAGTATAGTTTTGCCAAAAGTAGATTGCTAGGTCATTTCTCCTAGTCTGGAAGGTCGATTGAAGCATGTCCCCATGTTACTATCTTAAATACCAGTAACGCAGTTCCCATCAGCATAGCAACACAAAGCCCACATAGCATGACAAACTGACATACAGAGGAGTGAAAATGCACTGTGGTTCTGAACTTACCCTACTTATCATCTCTCCAAAGAAAGACCCTATTTCCCAGAACAAGGTCACATTCATAGGTATGGGAATAAAGACTTTAACACACTCGGGAGATGATTCTGTCCATAACACTTTGGAAAAAAGAAATGTGATTTTAGGAGTTCAAATAAGTGGAGAGGAAGAGAAAGGTATGGCAACTTTAAGATTTATTTTAAATAGCATGAATAGAATTATTGAGAAAAGACGATGGAAATGTGTAAGTCCTACTACTCAGAAGAAAAAATATTGCTTGTGTATTTCTTCTTATCTTCTTGTTTACCCTTGCACTTGTTCCTCTACTAGGGGAAAATACTTGCTAGATGGGTGGTCGGGGCCACATGGAGGATAACTGATATGTGGTGGGGTGACTGCAACTGAGGCCATGGCAAATTCACTGTCCAGACGACCTGTAATTAACTAGAGATGCACAAGCAAACCCAGTGTAGAGTGGCAGAACCATCATCTGACGCATATACTCTGGCATTACTGCTATGAAAAATGGAATTTGGAGAGGTTTGTTACGTGGCATTAAGTGTGGCGAGAGCTAATGAGATAATTGGATAACATGAAGACAATTGTAATATCTCATAGTGTGATTTCTAGATACGAATGAGTAATTTCAAATAGACCCCTTAGAATAATCACTTAGAATAATCACTCCAAAATAATCATGTTCTTACATGATAGTTAAATGTGTCATTATTATAACTATTGTTGAGGCCTGGAGAAATCCAGCGATTATCAGATACAACTATCACCAGTGTCTAAATCTCAAAAGTTTTCTAAGACATGGTCATCTCATTTGTCTTTCTTCTCCTTTACCCTTCCTATAATCTTAAATATCACCTCTTATAATTTAGTCTCTTAAAGAATATTTTGTTGGCTTCTGCTGAGTACTGCATCAGAATACCTAGGTGAAGTCTTTAGATTTAGAGTTCAAGGGGGGACTGTGAGTTGGCATCAACTCAATGACAACTAGTTAGTTGTAGACTTCATATAACTCATCTCGGATCTTTGCTTACTTTTCTTCATTCAAAGATATTGTTGAAGGCAGATGGTATCTTTTCCATGATTGTATCTCCAGTGCTGAAAGGTCTTGGGCCCTCTGTGAATGTTTATTGATTTTTATCAAATTCAGTGGAATGAAATGGCATGCATTAGATCAAAGAAATTGGCTAAACTCAAGCAAAGTTCTTTTTGATTTAGTCTTTATAGAATTTTAACACCTTTGTAACAAAACAAAGCAAAAAAAACTTCTTCTTCAAATAACATCTCAAGTCTCTTTGATCCTTCCTTTCTAAGGAGTTTGATTTTGTTTGGAAAACATGCTAACATCCGCCATTTTGAGAGGCTTGGTTTTTCCTGAAGTGACAGGCTCATTTTCACTCTAAAACTCCTTAGTCTTGAACAATGAGAACAAGATTGGAAGGGCTCCAGTATCCAGAAAGGGTTTACTTTTTCTATGAATGTTATACTGCAATAATAAAATGTTATTAATTATGGGTAAACCATGACATGTGAAAGCCTAAAGGACTCCATTTTCCACCTGGGAACATCAAACCACAGGAAGTGAGCCTGCCATGTGAATCAATTGGCCTCCTTCAAAGTGTTTCTCTTTAACGTGTTGATTTCAGCTCTTCAGTGTGTATTTCCTGAAAAATTTTTAAATGCATTTATTGTTAATAGGACTGTGTATGTGTGATTTTTGAAAATAGGACACAGTTTTGCCTTATTAGTGTAACTAAAATTTAATACTTTCAGGTTGTCAGGAGGGTGGGCCAGAAGTTAGTGAGGAAATGCAATGAAACCCAGGTGCTTCAAAAATTTCTTGGGAAAAACTCTGTTATCTTTGCATTTCCTATTTCCGTAAGTTTTTGAAGGCTGCTCAGATATTAATTGTTAAAGACGTTGGATGTGATTGTGTGTGGGAAGGAATTCCATGGAGCTCCGTTTCTATTTCTATTTCCTGACATCGGCATCTGGCAGTACCAGTGCTGCAGTTCGGCTCATTCTGGATTTGTGGTTGGTGTTTGAAAGTTTTGACACTAATGTGATGAAGAAACAATTTGAAATTAATATGTAAGCTGCTTTGGTCAAGAAATGTGTGGTAGTTCCATGGTAGGATTCGCGAGACCCATAAAAGAGACCTGGGTTGGGTTCCTGGCCAGCACACCTCAAGTGCAGCCACCTGTCTGTGGAGGTTGGCATGTTATGCTGTTGAACAGGTTTCAGTGGAGCTTCCAGACTAAGATGGACTAGGAAAAAAGGCTTGGCCATCTACCTCTGATAACATCGGCTAATGAAAACTTTAGGGTTACATGATTTGATCCCATTGTACGTCTTGCCACCATGGACCGGAGGCTGACTATGTTCTATCTATGTTAAATTCTCCTGGGAAACCCACAGATGCTAAACGGAGGGTATGTGTAATGTCCCCCACTAGCGTGAAGAGCAAGCACTACAACTTCTCTGTCACTACATCTAGCAAAATCCATCAGGGCTCATGTCAGTGTGACACCCTTCAGTAGGCCTTCACTGATCGACCCAACCCCTAGCACTCCATTTTTTTGAACAGCCCCCATCCAAGTCTTGGGTATTTCTCTCATAGTCTTGACTTTCTGTGCATATGTTTTACCTACCCTAATATACTGAAGCATTCTTAAAAGTAGGGCCTGTCTTATGTATGTCTGCATGTCTTATGGAGACAGACTTTGCACTACTCATTTGATAAATGTTCAATGTAGATTATTTGGAATTGAATATAACACTCCAATTCAAGGAGAAGATATTAAACACAGTTCCCTCTCCATCTCTGTCTTTCCCTCTCCTCTCACTAATTCACATGTCTTCTCAAACTTTTGTCCCAGACCAAAGATAAACTTCAAATGAATTGAATGTTACATACCTCTGCCCTCTACTTATAATATATGACATAAAGATTTGCTGTAAGATGGTGATATAAAGCAAAGGAGGCATGGGGTGTCGAGCAAGGCTGGTATCATGACACTATCTTCCCCCTGGGCATATGTAAGACAATATTTCCCAGCCTTCCTTATAGTTTTATCTTTTAAAAAGCCAAATTCACTATCATTGAGTCTATTCAGGCTCACAGTGACCCTATAGGACAAAGTAGAACTGTCCCTGTAGATTTTCGATACTGTCAGTCTTTATGGGAGTAGAAAGTCTCATCTTTTTCCTGTGGAATGGTCGTTGGATTCAAACCACTGACGCTGTGGTTAGCAGCTCCGTTTGTAGCCCAGTGTGCCACCAGAACTCCTGGAATGTGATGGGAAGGTATATAAGTCATTTTTCCTACTTACTCCTTAGAAATCACCTTGCAAAACCCTCTAGTCCTTTCTTCCCTGACAAGAATTTTAAGATTCTTTGAGGTTGTGTCAGTTCTTCTTTTTTCCTGAAAAATTACTCTAAAATACTGGGGTTTAGAGCAGCTATTTTCCTCATGAGTCTGTAGTTCAGCATTTTGAGAAGGGCTCAGGTCAACAATTCTTCAGCAGACCAGGGCTCACTCCTGTAAGATGATCTGGGTTAATGGGAGGGCTACTTGGTTAAGAAGATCTTGGCTGGGCTGGTTCATCTCTATTCCATGTGATCACATTGTCCAACAGGCTTCTTGGTGGAAGAATCAATTCCAGCAGGAAGAAATGTGGGAGAGGACTACATATGGCATGTGCAGGGGGTAGTTTTCAAGGAGTATGATTCATTGAAGGCTTTTATTTCTACCATCTAAGACAGCGATTATGTTCCAGATGATAACGCTACAAGATGGAAACAGTCCAGATCCCTGAATCATTATTTGGCAGAGTGTCCTGATTTGCATCAGCCTGTGATCTGGGTGAAAAATCGATGCTGTTTTAATCCACTGATATTTCAAGGTTTATCTGCTAGCACACACACAGTCTATAGTTTAATATAGGAAGAATGATATTTCTCTCAAAATGGGAAATATGACCATTATTATGGTATTCAGAATATAAATTGCTCTTCTGGGAACTCTTGAGACTCCCATAGTTGACAATATCTGTACTGATAAAATACACATATTTTTGTAGATTTTTGCCATTTATTTATACAGTAGTTACACTTATTTTATTTACTTCATGGGTAGAAGTGTTGCCTCCTGAAAGTCTAGTCAATCTTAATGATATGAATGGAATACATCTTTCAGGTCTTTCATTTGTTGAAATCTTTGAAAACTTTCCTTTCCTCATTGATCACGATGTTGCTTATTGATCCAACAGTGAGGGTTTTTCTCTGTTAATAAGGTATAGTCAATACTTGAGGCTGTAGTCTTTGCTCTGTATCTTTAAGTCCCTCAAGTCCTGTTCACTTTCAGCAAGTAAGGTTGTTTCATCTGCATATTTCCAGTTGTTAAGGAGCCTTCCTCCAATCTGATGCCATGTTCTTCACATAGTCCTGCTTCTGCAATCATTTCCTTAGCATAAAGATCAAAGTGGAATGCATTTCACTCACCATCAAGGCAAACATTTCAAGATTTCTCCTGAAGTACATCGCTGTCAGTGATAGGATACAATCCAGATGCTTACAAGAAAGACCAGTTACTATGACTATTATTCAAATGTATGCACCGACCACGAATGCCAAAGATGAAAAAAGTTAAAAAAAATTTACCAACTTCTGCGGTCTGAGATTGATCAAACATGCAATCAAATTGCATTTTTGGTGATTGGAATTCAAAAGTTGGAAACAAAGAACACTGCTTAGGAGTTAGAAAATATGATCTTGGTGATAGAAGTGACACTAGAGATCACATGATAGAAATCTGCAAGACCAATGACTTATTCATTTTAAATGTATTTTTTCAACAACATAACGTGAGACTATAAGCATATCCCTCACCAGATGGAACACATAGGAATCAAATTGACTATGTCTGTGGAAACAGACGATGGAGAAACCCAATTATCATCAGTCAGAACAAGACTGAAGTCAACTGCAGAATAGGCCATCAATTGCTCATATGCAAGGTCAAGTTGCAGCTGAAGAAAACTTAAACACGTACATAAGAACTAACATATCACTTTGAGTATTACCTGAATTTAGGGACCATCTGTGGTAGTTATATAATCTGGTGTTGACTTGACACTTAAGAGTGAAGGGGTGGAGTTTAGCCAGTCAATCAGGTTGCAGCTTGATGACCTCATTTGGAGGTACTACAGAGATAAATAGCTCACTGGAGGCCAGACACAGACTCTCTCCCTGCGAGCCATTCCTGTTGACAAGCCACATGGAGCTATGCTGATGGCAGCCAGAGCCTTGGCGCTAGAGGAGCCACATGAAGACCCATGCCAGTGCTAAGACGTTTCCACTGCCACTGGATCCACAAGACTTCCCACCCACTGGCCTGTGGTCTTCCTGCATTTGGCATCATTGCATGTGTTGCATGAGTCTGAAGAGGAATTTACAGACTGGTATCAGATATATGGGCTAATATTGGGCTTATGAACTTGATCTGGACTGGGCTGAGATGTTTTTAAATATGTAATTACTCTTTTATATAAAGTTCTTTCCTATACACATATGAGTGTCTCTGGATTTGTTTCTCTAGCTAACTTGGACTAACACAGTATCTCAACAAAAATTCAATGCATTGACCACTAATGACAGAAAACCAGACAAGAAAACAGAAAAGAGGAAGGAAAGAAAGAAAAGATCAAAATGAATGTCAAAAGAGACTGTGAACTTTGATTTGAACATAGAGTAGTGAAAGTCAATGTAAAAAAAGGATGGCATACAGGAATGGAACAGCCGATTCCAAAGTACTATCATGAAATGTTAAAGGAGCAGGAGTTATAAAACCAAAAGGGAAGAGCATGCTTGGACTTTCCTCTAAGGCACATGTCAGTAAACTGTATGACTATAAACCAAATCTGCTTTTTTTGCTAATGAAGTTTTATCGAAACATAGCCACAATCATTACCCTGCCAATAGGGTCCCTATGAGTTGGAATCAACTTGATGGCAGTGAGTTGGGTTTGCTGTCAGTGCCTGTGACTGCTATCCTGCTATCATGGCAGAATTGAGTGCCACATTTTTCATAAGTAATATGTGCATGCAAATAATGTGCACATGCATAGGAAACCAGTGTGCGAAGAATTGCCCGAGTTCACAAAATGATGTTGTTTGGTGCCGTGGGGTCGATTCCAACTCCCAGTAACTGCATGTAAAAGCAACTGCAGAAGGAAGCACTGCCCCATCCTGTACCGTCCTCACAGTCACTCTTGTATTTGAGCTGATCATTGCAGCCACGGGATCAATCCTTCTTGTCCAGGGTCTTCCTATTTTTTGCTACCCCTTCACTTTGTGAAATATGATATCCTTTTCCAGGGACTGATCTCAGTCTAGCATTCATGTTACTTGCATAAAATTATGATGGTTTTGACCACAGAGCTTCAAATATTTACTGCCTGATCTGTTTGGAAAAGTTTGCTGATCTTTGCTTCCAGCCAATGACAATTTTATGATAGTAAGTAAGATAAATTCATCCTCCTGCTTTGCTTCAATTTCAAGGACCATCTGGGGTCTCTTATTTCCTTTGGCCTTCCTTATTTTCAGGTGGTGGATGTTTTTACTGTGCGGAGCTCTTCCTAGCTCCTTCTGCGTTAAATGAACCCCCAGGAGTGGAACTTAAAATTTAATCTGCTTGTTAATGGTTTTTAAAATTGTTGTTGTTCCACTGAATTGAGTCGTTTTCAAATGTTACTTTAGTTATGCTGCTTGGTAAGTGAAGACCAAAGAAAATAAACGTTTCGACATAGCAACAACCCCATCTCCTCTAGCGCATGTTGAGTTACAGGTTTCCCCCTAAAGGGTGTCATTTCTACACAATGGGTGATTGACAACCAAAGACTTGTTTTTCTAAGGTCAGAACCAGAAGAATCATAAAACCAATATTTCTAACATTTATGGATTTGTTCTTATTAGGTTTTGGCAATACATGACTTCTTGATTTTTTTGAAGGAGGTTTACAAAATGGTGCAGAAAGCTTCTGGGACGTGAATAAATTCATATATGTGTATATATGCATATACATATATATATAATTTTAGTGTAAACAAATTCCAAACATATGGATTACATTTCCTTTTAAAAATAAAGGGTTTTAACATTTAATGGGAAAAGCGATTTGCAAAATATGCTTTGGATTTTGCCAAAACCGAGTCACTCAAAATGTGCAATTAACTCTAAATGAAACCAAATTCAACTGTCCCTGCTTTCAGTGACTATAAAAGACATCTCCCATTGTTGTTCCTGCCTTCCAGTCCCCAAGTCAAGGAGGGGAGGGCCGAATGTTCTGTGAAATGTGCTGCTCTCCGTAAAGTCATGCAGCAGACTGGAGTTGAGAGGAAGAGTGTGTCCCAGGGGGATGTGTGTGACCTTCTCATGTGTAAATCTATTTTGAATAGTTATGCTGTTGAAGAGGAATTATAGAGAGGAACTGACGTATTTCTTGGGAAGGAATCAAGTTGTTAATTTCCACTGGCTATGAAATGCTTATTTTTGTCCTGAGAGCTAAATACTCTGACAAAAGTCTTCAGCATTTTAATGACCTTTTCTATTTGTAATGAGAGCAGTAGGGTGGTAATGAATATATCACTTCAAAATATATTAAATTTTTAGGATAACTCACACAGACACACCCGCACACCCGCACATACCCGCTCCCCACTTAGGTCAGATTCCTTGGAAGAAAGAAGCCGTGCTCTTCTAACTTCAAGTAGGACTGACAAACTAATAAGGCGGGTGGCACATGAAGGATGCTGCTCTCTGTGCAAATGCCGGTTATGTTCAGTGGACGGGGGGTGGGGTGGGGAGGGGGTAGGCTGGGACCCAGAGCAAGAGCGCAAAGCTCTCAGGGACTCCTGTGTCCACCAGTCTCTGGCCGGCTCTCAAAATAACACATGTACCTCCTTTGAGGAAACATACTACTATGAATTAGGAGCGTTTGGGAATAGGCAAATGATTCTCAGGAGACTCTAAATTTTAAATGGAAGTTGCGGTCAGGAGAAGCTCCACAAACCATTTGTAAAGAATTGAAGATGGTAATAAAATTGAGGAATACATTAGAATGATGCAAATAAATTCTTAGTTCTGGACAGAGGAGAGAGGAAAACAAAGGCGCATTATGTAAATATTGAAACCCAGGATCATCATTAGAATGGATGCAAAACCACTATATGTACAGCAGAATAAACAATACTGATAAATACTAGCCTAAGGGAGAAGAGGAGAAAAAGGAAGACAAGTAATGAGCCCTCTACTTTCTGCCTCCCAGCCTGGGAAGACATATCACGGCATTTGTTTGATTATAGCACCAGGTCTTTCATCTTTCAAAGAGCTATCTACTACAGAGAGGAATGTTATATTTTTATATACATGTTCCCAACACTTTGATGCCACCACTGGAGCACAATTGAAAATAAAATAGGGAAACCTAGCATCACAAAGACCAAAGGCTTTCATGTTTCATAACATAGTCTTATTACCCTGGTCTTTTCATCGCTTGGTGTGACTAATACGCTTTCCTGCTATCCATCGGCTTCCAAATTGCATGTTTCTCACCAACATCCCTGGGCCTATTAATATTTGGATATTACTTGTTCAGTGCCCCCTAAAACGGATCTAAATGCTGAATCTCAGCCATTGACAGAGCAGCCAGGCAGAAAGGGTCAATAATCACCACTGTTCCCTGTGAATCAAATGAGTTTGCAGTTCAAGGGACTGGTCCCAGCAGTCACCTCATTATTTCTTGAGTTGCCCATTATGTGGTCAAAATTTACATAAATATTAGGCACACTCAGTCCCTTCCCTGTAGCTTTTCCAGAAGGACCACATTCCTGTATATTTATAAGCCACTTTCAAAGCTTCTTGTTGTTAGAGCATGCAAAAGAGGAGAAAGTAAGAAATATAAAGACGCCTTAGATTTTTACAAATCAGTGCTGTGTTCACAGAATCCAGCAAGGATTTCATAAATAAATGCAAAACTGAACCCTAGAAGGCAGTAGGGGTGAGGTTAGCCTTCTCCAATCTCTCTTCCTGGGACATTAAATCAAACCCATCCCAACCCGGTGCGCTTGACTCCATTTGGACTCATACCTGGGACTTAGCCCTTTTCATATTAGCACACACTTTGCTCCCTCTGCCTTTCGTTTTAGGGGTCACTTCCCTTCCTGATATGATATCACGTGTGACCCTGTCATGCCTCTCAAAGCTGGCCTCAAATTTTACACTTTGATTTCGGTTTTCTCCCATGTTCATTTTGTCAGGACTCACTATTTCTTTCTTCTGCCTCGTTTACTCTTCCATTTCAGAATCCTGGAGAGATACCAATGCACTGTTCACCCAATGGTTACCATTTCATCTTGAACTCACAGGAAGATTCTTGTATCGAATGGGGCATATATAATCTTGGTGACCCGTCAATCGAGTAGACCAATTGATGGCCATGAAGAATGGTGGCCAGTGATGATACTTGCCCTTCCAGGCCTAGCCTCTTGAAAGCCCTGCGGTATCTTCCCCCTTTCACCCTCCCAGGGTGTCAACACATTGGCCAATTAAAGAAAAATTGAGCAGCATGGTCCAAGGCTCTAGTGGACTCTAAGGCTGTAAGGATTGGGGGGACCACAGATAAAGGAGCCTGGTTGAAGGAGAGAACCCATGTTCCACCCATGAGTAGACTTGTGTCATCACAAATTTGTGTAATCCTAAAAGCCCAGATTGTGTTAAGCTGGGATTTGAGGGCCGTTTGTTATAGCAGTTTGCTGCATTTTCTCTGTGATCTCTTATGTGATCTTCAAGATGCAACTCAGTCATCACCTTCTCCATGAGGCCTTCCTCTTATGGACTTGTTGATTACTTTGGCTTACTGTACCAGTTTCTGTCTAGTCGGTTCGGGCAGCCCCATGTGTCTCAGTGTAGTACTTGCTCCCCAGAGCTTGGTGTGTCAGAAGTAGATTGCCAGGCCTTTCTTCCAAGGTGAGTCTGTGTTGTTGTCACACACATTAGCCCACTGCATCAGACAGAGATTCCTGGTTCACTATGTTCTTGGGTGATCTTGAGTCATTGTTTGACAATGTTTGACTCAGAATGATCCCATAGGATAGAGTGAAATTGCCCCATCGGCTTTTCTGGGCTGCCATAGTTATAGGGGCAGATTACCAGATCTTTTCCCTGTAGGGCAGCTGGGTGGGTTGGAACCACCAACATTCCAATTAGAAGTTGAGTGATTAACCATTGTGCCATCAAGGTTTACTATGGGGTAGATAAGTTATTCAATCTTATTCAATCTTATTCACTCAATCCTTTTACCCGTCTCCCTTCTTTCTTAAAGATAGCAAAGTTGTATTCTAATGTCAAGTACAGGGCCTGGCAACTAGCTGAAAGATGCTCAGTGAAACTCCATGGGCATCCTCCTTTCAGGAAAAGAATGCATCACAAACAGAAGAATACTTCATGGAACAGGTAGGGGGACCTGGGGCAGGGGGAGATGGAGTGAGATTGAATGACAGTTAAAGGAGGAGGGGGTCTGTTTTAAGTCTCTCGTCATCATCACTGCCTTCTTATCGTACAAGAACTGCTTCATCCCCATTCACTTTGCTGAGAGTGTAAATAAGGGAAAGTTTATGTACCATATTGACTGTGCTTACATAACCATCCAGCAAGTCTTTATGCTTGCCGAGGTATAGTTCTTGAGTAACAAAGGTAAATAGCAAGCCCCTTTCATGCATCTATTTTTATGAACCATTGGCATTCTGGTATTAGTTCAGAAATGTCCCTCTCCGTGGCATGAACCATGGGGACACTGACCAGCTTATGAAGTCCTGTGTTATCCCTTCTGGGAAAGCATAGAGACATGGAAGAGAGTGGAACCCACCAGAATTATAGATATCATGAATCCAATGTCGATCTCATTTATTGTCTAAACCAGGATATTTCTGAGAGTGAATAGAGCGTATAGATCACGCCTATCCTGGGTAACCTGGGAAGTATGATCCTCCTAGCTGTAGATGCTATATATATATCTGAGGCTTTCCAATAGCACTTAAAACATAAAGGGATTATGGAGCAGAACTTAGAAATGCTAACTTAATTTATAAACACTTAACTAATTACAAATGATAGACATTTCTATTGTCCCCGTTGTTGCTCCTCCCATCGAGTTGGCAGCAACTCACATACTAACAATGTATCCATTGTTTACTTGAAATTCAAATTTGTCTGGACAGCCTCGCTTGGTATTGCTGCTGCTGCTATAGTAACTACCGTATATACGCGAATATAAGCCAATCCGAGTATAAGCCGAGGTACCTAATTATTACCTGGGAAACCAGAAAAACTCGCGCAAGTATAAACCGAGGGTAGAAAATTCAGAAGCTATTGATTCGTTTCAATAATCAAAATAAATTAAAATAGAATTACTAAAAATTGAGACATCAGTGGAGTAATGTATTTAAATATTTATTTTAAATAAAAACATAAATAAAAGGGCCACAAGTCATTTAACATTAGTAAACCAGCACAGTAAGTGGAAAATAGGTTCAACAAAAATAATAAGGTATCAATCAGCAACCAAGCTAAAATATAAAGAGTTAAAATCCTTCAAAACTGGATTCCTCATCAGCATCCGTATTCCAATGCAGAGCTTCAGCTGGTGTGAGGTCATCATAGATGCTGTCCTCACTGAGATCGCCGTCATCACCCTCACTGCTGTCATTTTCATACAAAGCGCAGTCTTCACTGCCATCCATAGCGTTACTAATACTACATTTCTGGAAGGCACGTCGCATCATGTCTTCTGGAATGTCTTCCCATGCATCTCGAACCCACTTTACTGTTAACTCTATGTCAGGCTTTATGAGATTACCTTCTTTTGTTAGTTGGGCTTGACCAGATGGCATCCATTCATGGCACATCCTTCGCACATGGTCTTTAAAAGGCTTATTCAAGGATACACATCATAGGACGGCTCTGATTGGTTAGGTGTGAGTAAACAAACATTCAAAGCCCTGCAGTGTCAGCAGGGCTTTGAATGAACAGCGGAGAAACAGTAATCACCCGTGAGATAACGGGGTACCACTGACCACCAGTTTTTCAGCACATTTTTTGTGCTGAATAACTCAGCTTATACACGAGTATATACGGTATTATCTTTTGGGGTTCTATCTGGCAACTTCTTCTGAATCCACTCAGGACAGACTGGGGTTTCTTCGCTCTCCCTGGAATCTTCCCAACCTTTATCTTCTCTCTCTCTAACTTCCCAACGTGACCTCCTGACACAGGCCCAAACTCTATCCACTTAGCGCTTGAGCCTACCCTCCTTAGTAACTTTTTTAAACAATTTATTAGGGGCTCATACAACCCTTATCACAGTTCATACATATACATACATCAATTGTATAAAGCACATCTGTACATTCTTTGCCCTAATCATTTTTTCTCCTCTTTTCTTTTTTTACATTTTATTAGGGACTCCTCCTAAGTAACTTTGCTGCATTTTAAAATCCCCATTTTCTCTCCAAATGGGTAAGGTTGAGGGGTGGTTATAGGGTGGGCATCAGAAATCCCACACTAGGGAAATGAAATGAAATAAAACTAAATGCAACCATGTTACCCTTGTAATCAAACCGGGTTACAAGAAAAATGACTCTGCTTTACAAAAAAATATGAATAAGAAAATGATTATTCACTTAACAAATACATTCTACTTATGAGTCCTTCATATAGCAAATTTCCCTCGGACAGTTAACTTCTGATTTAATTTACTAATTGAATTACATAATTTTTCAAAAATATGAACTCTAAAGATGTTGAGGAAATAAGTGAAAAAAGAAAAGATGGGGCCCTGGGGGTAAAGGCATCTGGGACCAGTAAAAACTTCTTTTGCAGCAAGAAAAGAAGACGAATCAAGCAGTAAATGCCTCAGAGCAAGCTCAAGACCTGAAAAGGATTCTCCATAAGGAGTGAGAAATGAATTTAGAGCAATGGTCAACCTCCTTTTCTAATGGAGTAAATAGATGACTGTGTTCGCAAAGTGTTTGTTGAACTGAAGTGTAAGCCTCTTCTTCAAGGAGCTTGTCAATATTTGAAGGAAGAAAGACAAGAAGGTGGGGAAGCTATTTGAGAAGGCCTTTACGACCTTTGTCATCAGATTATCCTGTCCTTGGAGATTATTCATATCACATATGATACTATCAATAGGACAGTGTCTATGAACAGGCCTAGCTGAGGAGCAATAGAAGCTGAAGATAGAGAAAACTATGGGGAAGGGGGCCGGAGCTGCCAAGGGTGGCTTCCCAGATGATTTGGAACTAGCATTGAGCCTGGAAGGATGAGCCTGAAGGAGGAGGGAGGTCACTGTCAATGGAGAAAATCACACATGTTGCAGTTACTTAATCTGGTGTCAACTTTCGAAGGGATGGAGTCTAGCCTGTCAATGAGGTCGCAGCTTGATGACCTCCTTTTGGATAAATAGCTCACTGGAGGCCAGACATTCTCTCCGCTGGTCTCCCTGTGAGACATTCCTATTGACAAGCTACATGGAGCTATGCTGATAGAGCCAGAGCCCTGGAGTTGGAGGAGCCTCATGGAGACCCACACCAATGCTGAGATGTTGACACTGCCACTGGATCCACAAGACTTTACACCCACTGGTCTGTGATCTTCCTGCATTCGATGCCATTGCATGTTATGCGTGAGTCTGAGGAGGAGTGTATAGACGGGTTTCAGACATATGAGCCAATACTGGATTTATAGACTTGATCTGAACTGGGCTAGGATGTTTTCTTAAAATACAATGACTCTGTTATATAAAGCTCTTTTTTTGTACACATATGAGCGTCTATGAATTTGTTTCTCTAGTCTACCAAGACTAACACATATGTAAAGGAACTCTGATCAGATGGTCCTCCAGTGGTTACAAACAAACCAAACCAGTTGCCATCAAGTCAGTTCTGACTCTGGTTGATCCCATATGGTTCGGAGAAGAACTGTGTGCCCTTGGGTTTTCAGAGGTGGATTTTTCGGACACAGATCACCAGCTCTTTCTTTGAGGTACTTCTGGGTGGACTGTAATTGCCAACATTTTTGTGAGTAGTTGAGGGCTTAACTTTTGGTCACACTCCACCAACAGTGGTTAGACCAGGCAACTTGGTACAGAAAGAGGAGGCAAAAGAACCATTGAGGGCAATGCTCGAAGGTAAATAAGGGGCAGGTAGTAAATGGATTTGATCCCAAGGGCTTCCTCCTTCTAACACTTAGAATCTAAGTAATGAGGCTCTATTTAGGGATGTCCTTAAGCTCCTATCACTTAAACACAGATGTAAATGGCCACGTTGGAATGTTTGACACTCACTGAGGAGCTAATTTCTTAAAAACAGATGACTTTCTCAAATCAGTCCCAGATAAGAGGAGGGAGAAGATCATGTAGGCTTTGAGGTAACCTACACGAGGCAGAATCGGTTGCTTAAGGGCAGCTGTTTCAACAATTAGAATTCAGCGCTACACAATGATTCAATTTAGTTTAACGAAATCAGGTCTTATGTTTCAGCCTCTTAATCGCTTCCACTCCTCCGGTGAGCCAAGAGAGCTTGCTTTTGGTGTAAGTCACTGCCCCTCGTGTTTGGTCAACATTAAGACAACAAACCAGAAGGAGAATGTCTGCTCTTGCCTCCCTGATAAAATAATCAAGTCACTCATGACTTAATACTGAGCAACTGGAGGAACATGGGCCAAGTGACTTGTCTGTGGAGACAAAGACTTCTTATTGTTGGACCAAGTCTTATTTCCCAAGCAGGTCCACAATATCTTCAAGTCATGTATCCTGAGGAGTCTCATTCAACAAGCAAACACACAAATCATCTTTGAGTCAAGTGTACCTCTCTGATAGTGTAGTTTATTCCTAAAATGATATTTTCCTCTCATCGATGCATTTTGTTCAATAGATGCCTTTTCCAGGCAGAATGCATCTCTTCAGTGTTATATACAAACGAACTCTGTCATCCCTGGAACAGCAATGGCTTGCAGTTGATCCTCTCTAGTTGCCTGGGGTTTCCCAGACACAAGGCTTGTTTGTATTCTAAAAGTATCTTTGTTCTTAGATTTACCTTCTGGGTTCTCTGAGAGAGAACTTGTATGAAACAAAAGAGCAACAAAGGCAGAGGCATATACAATCATGCTACCCTCTCCAAGAGGCCCTGGTGGAGTAACAGGTAAGTGCTTGGTTGCTAACTGAAAGGTTGGCAGAAAGATGAACCAGTCTGCTTCCTGTCCTGTTGGCTTTCTGTGAGTGGGAATCGACTTGACAGCAATGGGTTTGCTGTTTTGTAGTTACCCATCTGCACCACCAAGGTGCCTTGGTGCCTTGGTGGTGCAGTGGTTACACCTCAGGCTTCTAACAGCAAGGTCCACAGTTGGAAACCGCCAGCTGCACTTCAGGAGAAAGACGAGGCTTTCTACTCCTGTTAAGGGTTTACAATCTCAGAAACTCCCAGGAGCAGTTCTACCTTGTCCTATAGTGTCGCCATGAGTCGGCATCAATTCAATGGCAGTGAGTCTGCTTTTGGATCTCCACCATCAGAAAGTGACTATAGGAGAGAAAAAGGAAATAAGTTATCTGATCATCACCAATGGATTTGGGCTGTGGTTAAGAGATTTTTGGCAATACTATATTTGGGCAGCACTGGGGAAACTGAAGCTGCCTGGTCCATTGCAAATAGGGCTAGTAAAAAAATCATCACTTTTTCAGATAGAAAGGTAGCGTGTGCTATAGCTGACCGCAGGCCAGGTGCCGAGCTAGGGTGGAGCTGAGGAATCAGTGACCAATGACTCTATACTGACTATAGTCCAGGCTCATGTGGCATTCTCTTTGTGATGGAATCAATTTAGTCCTTTTTGTTGTTTCACTGTTGGCAATGAGAAAGATGAAGCTGTCTGCTCCCATAATGATTTACAGCCTTGGGAACCCTATATAAGGTTCCCAATGCATTGGAATTGACTCTGGCAGTGATTAAAAAAATCGTTACAAGGCATTAGTGGTTTAAGTGGTAGAATAATCTCTTTCCATGCAGGAAACCCAGGTTTAATACCTGCCCAATGCATCTTATGCACAGACACCACCTGTCTGCCAATGGAATTTTATGTGTTGCAATGATGCTGAAGAAGTTTCAGCAGAGCTTCCAGACTAAGATGGTCTAACAAGAAATGTCTAGTAATCTACTTCTGAAAATCAACCAGAGAAACCTTGTGGATCACAAGAGTTTAATCCTTAATCAATTATAGGGATGGCCTAGAACCAGGCAGCATTTTCTTCAGTTCTAAAAAGATTAACATGGGGCAGAAGGTGACTTCATGGCAGCTAACAACAGCAGCAGCAACAAAGCAACATCTATTTTCTGGAAAAAAACAAACTCTCCTGCATGGCACTCTGGCAACTCTGGTAGGTGGTGATGCAGACTACGGCTTCCTCAGGCTCGGGGTTCTCCTGCCAGGATCTCGCAACATGAACCTTGCCTGTTCCTTCTCAGGACAGTTATACAATTATTTTTTTTTAATCTGGGAAACTTTACATCCAAATAAGTCATCTCAGGAGGTAAGCCTGAAGAATCTAAGGAAGGTCTAACCAAGATCAATGGGAGATATTACACATGATTTGAAAATTATAAAGCACCCAGCCTTCATTAGAGCCTGAGTCCACACAGGGAACTAGAGACTCGGACAAGATAATGTTTCTGCCTCCCTTTCCTCATCTACAGCACATTTCCGAACTCACTGGGCTGTGGGGAATAGTGCCTGCCATATGCAAATCGCTGTAGTGTATTTATTACATCTGCTGTTGTTATTGTTTTGTAAAATACTTGATCGTCTTTGGGGCGAAAGTTTGTATAGCCCTTTAGTTTCCCAGTCAACAGTTTCTCTGCGGGTTGCTCGGCGACATTCATTGCGCTCTTCAGAATGTGTGAGGCGTCTCCATATTCCTGCTCTGGCTGTCCTGTTGCCATTGGTCTAGTTCCTTTGCCTCTTATAGTCTTACCTTTATTTTAACGTCATTGGTGGCCATTTGATCGCACATAGGTTATTGTTCTGATGAGCACAATATTGATACTATCAGTTACTATTTATTTAGATAATTTGCTATTTAGCTAAAAGACAAACTCAGGGGTTCGTTTAGGTCCAAGATTTGAAAAGTAGCTCAGGACCATAGTGTTCAGAGTTCCTCTGGTTTCATCGACCTGTCCAGTATGTCTGGCCAATTTTGGGAATTTGAGTTTTGTTCTGTATTTTCTTCGCATTCTATCTGGCACCAACGGTTGTGTCCCTGGTCAGAACTTCCAAAAATGGTGACTGGGCACCACCTAGTTCTTCTGGTGGGATGGCTGTTCCAATGGACTGCTTGTCCTTTAGAGCAGCTTCTTTTTTGAGTCTTTGCTCCAGGTGAGTAGAGAGCCATAGTGGCACTTTAGTCATTAAGTTTTGAAAAACGATTGGTTCCATTTTTGATGGCTCTTGGTAGGAGTACCTAGTCCATCCATATATCTTCTCAATCTTCCTGGTGCTGTTTGGAGTCACTTGAAGACATTTATCTAAACCAACTTCTAAATTTCAGTACATCTCCAGAAGCACCACCCTTAAATTTGGATTTAACTCAGTGACTTTTTTGACCAATAGCTTACAGGGAAGTGATGATAGGGCAAAAGTCTTGACAAATCCTCATAGAATACGTTCTCTGCCACCATGGTGTGAGGACGCTCAAGTCAGCCACATAGAAAGAGATGACTGACCATCCTCAACGATCCCAATCATCCCAGCCCATACATGTGCAAGAAAAGCGTTCAGATGGCTAAGTCCCAATCACCACTGGACAGCCACCCGTGGAGATGCTCTCAACAAGAACCATCCATTGAACCCAGTCCACCCGCAAAACCATAATACTAACATATTTTTAAGCCTCTACTAAGTGTCAGGGTGATTTTTTTGTGCAATAATAGACTTCAACACACATATTTTTCAGTACCCAGAGAGAGAAGTGGCTGAGAGCGCCAACTTGGCTGCTGGGCAACCTGGATTAACGCTATAGATGCAAATACTCTCCGCACCCTTTTGGGTGATGACTTGCTCTCCCCACACCTCAGCTTTTTAAAATCTTTTTTAAAAGGGCGATGGTAATAAGAGTCATATCTTTGAATGGCAGTGGCAAGGTGGCAAGAAAGACCAATTGCCCTCAAATTGACTCCCACTCAGGGTGATCACATATGAGTCAGAGTTGAAGTAAACTCCTTAGGGTTTTTAATTATTTTAATTATTGATGTTTTGGAAGTAGATAGCCAGGCCTTTCTTTTGAGTAGAAAGCCAGGACTTTGAGCTTTCACCTTTTTGGTGAGCAGCCAAGTGTGTTAACACAGGGATGACCCTACCCTGGGATCCTGAGGCATACATGAATTCATGTAGAATCACCTAGCATGCTGCTTGTCAAAGAGCAAGCAATAAATACACTTTTTATTATTCACTGAACTGGCCTATAAAATGCAAAGTCTTTGGGGGGAAGAATAAATTCACTTTTCCCCTTTGTGTGTGTGAAAATTTATTCAGTTGTTTCTGGTGGATTCTTTGGAAAAGAATCATCTTTATGACAGGGAATTTGGAAGAGGAGCAGTCACATTCGAAGATATTTTTTGAGGGGGGTGGAATGATATTGCTTGTCTTCGGGGGGGAGCATAATGTTTCATCTTAAATTTGACGAGCAGAGAGGCAAAGAGAAATGAGTCTCAGGGCGTCCCTGGCAACATGAACTCCACTGGGCACTGGGTACCATATAACTTTGCATTCCAGAGATGGGGCTGCCTGGGAAATTTATGATGTGTAATATTTAATAAAGGGAGGAGTTTAACAAAACACCCTAGAGACCTGCATTTTAATTGAGTATCTGCTTTGATGTCTGACTTAGGACAAGTCATTGGAGCTCTGTCTCTCATTTCCAACTCCTATAAAATGGGATTACAAGCATATTCGAAGCACCCCCAGACACTCTGCAATAAAGGCGGGATGCAGAGGATCTGGAGCGGTGGATGCTGCAGGAGACTGATCACGAGGTGTGACTTGTGACACAGCGTCAGCACAGCTGAGAGTCCGAGAGGGTCTCCGCAGAGCCAGCCTGCGGAAAGGGGCACGATGACATCCTAGAGGCATAGACATCTTTCCAGACTATCACTTCCTGACAGCAGAATGCTCCAAGATGAGGTGGGGTGGGGTGGAGGGACTCCTCAACACTTTCTTATCTACTCGGTAGGTATACTCTGGCTGTCCTATAGAAAGTGCCAGTGGAACTCATACCCAGCTGACTTTAATCAAATACAAGCCTTTAAAACCAGTGGGAATCTGTGGTTGACACATTCTCTAGGTCTCTGAAATCTTATCCTATAAAAAGTTAAGAGACTGGAGAATTCCCAATGGCTGCAAAGATCATGTCTGTTTCATCAACTAACGGGAAGGTGTCAACTGTAGGAAAGTACTAGTGGTCTTTCCACCAGCCCCTCCACTTTGAGAGAACTGCCAGAGGTATGTGCGAATTGACAAATGCTTGCCATTGGCCTGCTCTTCACCTTTGCAGTCCCACAGCCTGTCTCTTAGGTTTGTAGACCAAGTGACCTTTATTAGTGTCATCATGCAATCAAAGCTCAATTTCTAAAAAAACTCTTGTCCTAAACCAAACAGTCCACAGTTTGCTGCCTTGCCATCTATTAGTTCTTCCTTGTTGTCCTTCCAAGGAACCTTGGTGTCACAATAGGGAGGCACTCATTTGCTAACCAAAGGTTTCCCGCTCACACACACTCAGCGGCAACTCCACACGAGAAAGCTCTGCTCCCAGAAAGATGACAGGCTAGGAGGCGGTTCGGCCACAGAGAGCTGCCAGGAGTGGAATTTAACTTCAAGGCACCCAACACCAGTCTAGCAGTTCCACCTAGCTCTGCCAGGGCTGTTCTTATCCTTTGATCCAGCTTTTGGCCAGTTGCACTGACTCCTGACCATGCCCCTCAAGGTGCCCCATGAAGAGAACTTAGCCTTTTCCTGCCTGATCCTGTTCAATTCTATTTACTTTCTGATCTTTCTCCATGAGATACATTTCTCCGTGTGTGTGTGTGTATGTGTTTTGCTTTGTTCTTTTTAAAGTGTTTGTTGCTATCAATGGACCATTATCTGTAAATTTCACATCGAACTAGAGAAAGAAAATGCTAACAAGTCTTTAGAATTCTGCTAAGTTCACTTATGTGGGATCCATAGTCTATAGCATGTCTACAAAGATAACCATGGGTTTAATGAAATAAGGGCTTCGGGGTAAAGAGTTTGGCAGGAGTCATAGTACCACAGTAGATTAAGGGTTGGAATATTAACCAAAAGGTCAGCTGTTCGAACCTACCAGCTACTCCTTGGGAAAAAGATGAAGCAGTCTACTTCTGTAATGAATACAGCCGCTAAAGCCCTTAGGAAAACAGTTCTACTTTGTTGTATAGACTCACTATGAGTCGACCATCAGAATCAACCTGATGACAGTGGGTGGTCGTTATATGATTTCAAGGAAAATGAATGATCAAAAATATGACTTCCAGGAGGAAAAAGACCTAAGTGCATTTAGTGAACTATGTGTTCATTGACCCTGTGATTAGGACCATAATATACCTGGTATAGCTGAAGCAGGGAAGACATCTTCTCCTTTGATTTGCCAAAAACGAGAAAGTTTGTTGATTCCTGGTGGCCAATTTGCAAAACACAAACTCTGTCTAAACCCCACAAATTCATTCACCTTGAGTACTTGTCGGTGACCATTCCACTTGGGAATCATCAACTTGAGATGTGTGGGTGGGCATCTGTCAGACTGGGGGAACAATGTCCATCTCATCATCAATGCTGGGTCCTCTGCTCTTGATCTCTGAGCCATCTTGAGAAACTCCAACTCAAAAGGTCCCTCCTCTACAACGTCACCACTGACGGGCCAATCACCACCTCCCATCCTATGGGACATGGAAGGACTGGGTGAGAATGTAAGAGGTCAAATTTCCATGCTTATGGTCATGAAGTCTGGAAGGCCAACCATGGTGGGAGAAGGCGCTCACAATTATGAGATAACAATGACTCTTACTATACATTCTCATGATTGAAAATAGTCCCCCCATAAAATAGCCTCTCATAAAGGAGCTGTAATAAAAGATGCACCAGACTGAGTTTGACACCAAGTGGGAACTCCACTGGATGAACTGGACCCTACCTCAGACACACTTGTAACCTGAGAACTTACATCAGAAAAATACATGGTGTCTGAGGATACAGAAGACAGCTGTTCCAAGAATAGAAAACTTTTGGTAGGTGGACAATAAAGGCCCTGCTTCAGCACCCTATATGCTGTACGGAGATATGTATCATTCTGAAATACACGTGATAGACATTCTGTTTCATTTTGCTTATGTGTATTCATAGTAGGGTGCTATGTCATAGGGGTCCCCCTATTTAAGTTGCACTCTTTGCTTTTTCTGTTTTTTTAGTAAATGAAAGCCAGGATTGATGAGTCTATGGGGACTGCAAATGGAAAAGGCGTGGGAAGGGGGTGGAGTTCCTTGGAGATGGGGGAGATAAAAGGGGAGGGCAGTATCAAGGAGACCAGAAAGGAAAAACATGTTTGGAAACTGATTATGGAAGTGATTGTATACTTCTGTTCCATGAGATTGAATTATGGAATGATATATGTATTACCCCCCTAGTAATAACAAAAGAAAAAAAACATAGATCCAAAAATGGATTTGGGGATCACACTAAATCCTAGCTCTGACATAAGAACAATTAGTTCTTACATCATGGCCCTGCTTGATACTCTCTCTCAAGAAGGAAACAGAGAAGACATGGGTACTCTAGCAAAATGTGGTGAAGAATGTAGATGGTGCCTGGCTAGCAGATAAAATTGTGTCTGGGGTCTTCAAGGCTTGTCTCCAAACAAGCAGCCATCTATCTAAGTGAGATGCCAACTATGTTCACATGGAAGAAGTGCACGAACATCAGTCACTGAAGGATGGTAAACCATATAATCCGAAGTTGAAGGAGGGACTAGTATCAGAGCCTAAATTGTGAGGACCTGGTGTACAGAGACCACGGTTGACAGTGGGAGCCCAAGATTCATTTTTGGAACTACATAGGAAATACATCTCTGGAAAACTCCCTGCATCTACAATTGAAGGATGGGAGGAAAGTGGCTACTAAACAGGGATTTGGAGAGATGAGTATAGAATATCAAGGACGTAAATCTGAAATGAGCAGTTAAAACATTGCCGGTAGATTCCCCCCCCCCCTCCCCGCCCCACCAGAAGCACCCTGGGAAATTACCTGTGCCTTTGCTTTGTATTGTTCTGTTTGGTTTTTGCTTGTCTGTATTAGGATGTATCTCAGAGGTGTCATGTCATTGGAGGTCCCCCTCTTGAAGTTGTGTGATATTTTTTCTGTTTTTCGTTATATGAAACCCAGAATTGATGAATCTATAGTGACTGCAAGGAGACTAAGGGTTTGGGGAGGAGGTGGTTCAGTGGTGGAGGATGAGCGCAGAGTGAAAGGGAGGCGATGTCAAGGAGCCCATGTAGAAAAATAATGCTTGGAAACTGATTGTGTTAGCAATTGTACAATTCTGCTTGACATGATTGAACTATGGAATGATATATAAATTTATATACATCTAAACAACAAGATGTGCCTGGCTGTTCACTATGCACCTGGGGGTTATCTGTAGTTCAGAGCAATCAGATTCTATTGTCCTTCCCACCCTAAAGAATAGCTAACTCCCTTGTAACATTTTCTTCTGATACTAATCATAATTAGTTCCCCTGGTGAGGACCCAAGGACCTATGAGGTTAGGCCATTGACTAATTCTATTACCCATTCACTCTATTATGTATATGCCCATTGAAAGACTTGTAAGCCCATGATTATATATTTATATACCCATTGAAAAATATATTTGCTCTCTTGGTTCCGGGATTGGGACAAGAAGCCTCTGTGCCCCGCTATCTGTCTTAGTTTCCATAATTGCAAAGTTGCTCCTAAGGACCTGTTTGACTGTTGGGGGCTGCTACCCTGACACCATCCCAAAGAGACATTGGTTCATCCTTCCTTTATGTACTGTGGGTATTTGCAAATTGTACCTCTTTATGATGTAAACTCTTCGCGTTTAATAATCATGTGTTATCAACCATTGGCTTACCCACGGGGGCTTAGAACAGGGTCTAGTACAAAATACACACTTGGTCACCTGACTTGAAATTTAGCTATTGTTTTGATCAAGGTTATTCATGCACAAGATTTTTCCTCCAACAATTTTATCAGCATATGATTCACGTATCATACAATTCAATCATTCAATCTCATCAAGAATCATTGTACAAAATATGCTTGACACAATGGATGTATGGATGCATTGTGATAAGAGTTGTATGAGCACCCAATAAAATGATTTTTTTAAAGGAATCATTGTGTAATCATCTCCACACTCAGCTTTAGAATATGTTCTTCTTTCTTGTACTCTTCCTTATTTGCTCCTCATCCCCCGCCCCTAACTTTCCTGCCATACTTCCAGGGAACCACTCATCCAGTTATTGTCTCTATAGATTGACAGCTCTTGGATTTCATATACAGGAAAACAAGCAAACAACCTACCAAATGCAAACAGATTAAAACCTCAATTGAAAAGGAATAAAATATTAGGAAGTAGAACAAGTATAAATGAACCATAAAGGAGCTTAGATGATAAGGCACTAATTTTTAACCTAACTACATCTGCAACAATCCATTTTGCAATACATGATAGGATGGCTATTCACATTCCTGCTCCAAGATTAGAGGGAATTCACCAGGGCCTTCATCCAAGTGTTATTTCTCCTTCGTTTGTTTTTTAAAATGGAAAATGTAAAGAAAACAAAAATCCTCACAACTGGACCAATCCATAACATCATGATAACTAGATAAAAGATGGAAGTTTCCAGGATTTCATCCTGCATGGATCCACCATCAGTTACTCTGGCAGCAGCAGTGAGAGATCAAACAGCTCATTGCATGGGTACATGTGCTGCACAAGACTTCGTTCAAGTGTTAAAACACAAGGATGTCCCTTTGAGGACAAAGGAGCTCCTCACCCAAGCCATGGGATTTTCCATTGCCTCCTATGCATGTGAAAGGTGGACAGTGAATAATGAAGACCGAAGAAGGATCGAGAAGAATGTTGAAAGTACCACGGAATAAGTAACTAAGATAGCTGGTGTCTCTGTATTTAGAACACAAACATTCATTTCATTCTTTTTGATACGGAATCCTTGCCGTAACGTAGGGTTTCTCAACTTGGCACTGCTGGTATTCAGGAGGAATAATTCTTTGGGGGAGGGGGTGCTGTCCTGTACACTTCAGGATTGTTCAATTTTCCCTTGCCTCTAAACACTTGACAGTTGTAACAATCAAATATTCTTGCCCGGATGCTCAACTCTACCCTCCTCCCCTGGTTGAGTAGTACTGATCTCTCTACCTGGCGTTTCCTTGACTAGAGGCCGTTTTTCCCCTTTCCTAAGAACAAACACCTGGTTTAGTTATAGGATTGATGGGGGATTCGATCCTTAGTACCTAAAAATGGGCAGATGATCTGGGGTGTCATTGATTCTCAGATCAACATTAAATCTACTCTTCAATTGTTAGTTCTGCACAGATACTTTTTTTCCCGTAGTGTCTGATCAATTCCTGAGCCTTAGGGGAATTCCATAATACTGCCAAGTTAGGTTTCTCCTTTCTTGGGTCTGCTAAATCAATGACCATAGAGCCATCTGCTCTCCAGCTGCTGAAATTGTGTTCCTAATATTTCCTCTCATTTTCTTTGTTGTTGTGGTTTTATGCCTTTTGCTTTGTCCAATTCTTTGTAGTCGTGGGAATTTAGTAAGAAGTCTCAAGGAGAAAAGGTACACATGTATATTCTTAATTCACCCTCTTTACTAGGAAACTGAGGGAACCATTTTGAACTTGCAAAATCATCTAGAATATAATGTTTAGGGGGCAAGGGAGTAGGGAACTATCTTGTACGAGAATTTTGGGTTAGAGTAGCAGCTTATATTTGCATTTGATCTATCATGTTTTCATGCTAGTGCCCATTCAATGACTCTGTCTTGAATGAATAGAAGCGTGGATGTTAGAATATTATGGTTTGTAGAGTAGGTTTTGACTATCTTGAGTAATTTAGAGTCTGCTTATTTAAGTAACCCTTCATGCATGTTGCCACCAAATTATGACGTTGCCAGACAAAGTATTTCAAATGTGGATTGGGTGGGGAGGAAGCCAAAGTTGGTTAAGGAAGGATTTAGTACTACATCCTCTCTCTCCTGTTCTTTCACTTTGGTCTCCGGAGAGGATCCTTTAGTGGAGGAGAGCGCTTTGCTTTAGGATGTGGCTACTGATGGTTTGCAATGCATCCTTTCTCATATTTCACAGCTGGGTCATGAGGGTCTGTCCCCATCATTCCTGTCCAAGAAAAGCAAAGGATAATGGGATTTCAGGGAAACATGTGACTAGGTTGGATGGAATCCACTCAGAAGAGGGATGAATGGGCAAATCTTACTGTGACTCAATTGCTTTATCAAATTTAGAGACTCTAATTTAGAAAATTACTACAGTTTTTATGCCAAGTGGTACAAAGTTACTACTGATGCAGGGGATACTTCAGGCCAAAATGTACTCCTTGCCTGTATCCTAAATATGATCAGCTTGACATTTTAATCTCTCTCCTTTCAAGATAAGAGAATCAAAATGACATTGTGTAAGAAAATTCCTAATACAGACTCTCCTCATCCTGGGAGATTAGATCATCCCAAGCAAAACATTAAGTACCCTCCTGTGGATCTTTTTCTAAAACTTTCCTCATGTGGTTGTTTTTGAAGTATTACCAATGTTAGGGAACTTAATTCTCCACTATTTCCTGGTTTGCCATAAGATTTCACCCCTCTGACTGCTTTCAAGTGCGGTATGCACAGATGACTTGCATTGTTTGTTTGCTTGTTTTTTTGTTTGTTTTTAAAGTGTGGAGATGGATTAAGAGTCACTGTGTATTTTAGGCCTGCACTTTAACTCAACCAAGTCTAACTGATTGTACAACATTAGCCATTACAAACTGAGCTTGGCATTTTTAAAATTTTGGCCATGTATCCAGAAATTTAACATTATGGGGAGAAGTTTAGGATAACAAATGGAGCCAGAAAGTATATTCCATGAAAATGATAGTTGCTTTCTATTAATTTCCTGATCACCAGCTTTAATGTTAATATGCTAATAACCAAGCTTATTTTAAAATATTTTCATCCTGATTTTAGTGATGACAGTAAGTAGCTAATTATTTACCTTCTAAACATTCTCGGGTGAAAATTTGATTTTTATGTTCTTTCTGTAGAATAATGTAAGTTCTCCAAACTATTTAATCAAACAAATCAATTATAAAGAAGGGGCAGTATGATAATATATCCTTTACTTTGTGTAGCATTAATTCTAACCCTCTAGATCAGAACATCTAAATCACCTGGGGTTCTTGTTGAAATGCAGATTATTATTCAATGGGTCTGGATTTGTTCATTTCTAATAAGCTCCCAATGTATATGCATACGGATGGTCTCAGAACTATACCTGAAATAACAAGGTTGTATAGCTGGGGATACTAATCGAACTTCTCAGTGATTCGTGTCACACATTACGATAAGTAAGGTAAGGAATGAGCAGTACAGAATATACTAAAGTAGCAGCCTTGTTACAGTACAAATTACTATGAGCAGTTACACATTTTTAAATAGTTATTGGGACTTCATCTACAAATCATACAATTCAATAGTTCAATCATATCAAGAAGAATTATACAATCATTTCCGCAATCAATTTTAGACCATTTTCATCCTTGTACTCATTGTTTTTAGTGTAATTATTTTTCGATTGTGGCCAAAATAGACACAATGAAACTTTCTCCGATTTAAGAACTTTTACATGCATAACTCAGTGCCATTGATTGTGCTCTTTGTGTTGTACAACCATGATTAATATATTTTCCAAACTATTCTACCATCATTAACATAAACTCAATTCCCCTGAGCAAAAATGCATTCTCATTCACCCATGGTAACCATAAATCAAGTTTGGTTTCTACTTTCTTCTTCGTTTTTTTTTTTTTAGTAGTTGTTCCCTTGATTTAATATTCACCAGTTGAATGTTTAACATCATGACAACTCATGGTCAGTTTACTGTCATTTGAAAAACATTTCCCCCTATTGTACTCTTATTTCAGGGTTTCAAAATTATTTGGATTATAGTGAGGTTCGAGTGCTATTTTTTCCCATTTTGATATTTGTGAAGATTACCCACTCCACTAATAAAAATGTATCAAACAAACAAAATAATCATTGTAACTTTAGCATTTAACTACAGTGACCAAAGACCCGTGGCAACTCATGCTAGACATGTAATATGAGTGCGAATGAAATTTGTTTTGGCTGAAGCACTGAGAGTTGAGGGCTGTTATTGCAGCATAGTCTAACTTCTACTGACTGATACACACTTGAGGCTTAATGGAGTTTGTGTAATTCAGAAAATTGCGTATTGTTTGTCGAGGAAGTGTGTGTGTAAGACAGACAGAAGCAAAACCATTTTGTTTGAAGCAGGAGCTAGTCTCTTCTTCCCTCTCCGTGGCCTCTTGAAACATCTTCTCACCATTGAACCAGAAGACCATTCAGAAACCATTATCCCAAATCCCCAAATGAATATCAAGAGGAGTCCTGGGATGGTGTCAATGGTTGACATGCTCAGCTGCTCACCAAAAGGTTGGAGATTCCAGTCTATGCAGGGGTGTGTAAAAAGAAAGACCTGGCTATTTGCTTTTGAAAGATCAGCCATAAAGAGCCTTGTGACACACATGGGATCACTGTGAATTGGGGTTGACTCCATGGTATCTGGTTTAATATCAAGAAGGTTTAGTGATTGTTTATGAGTTTTATGCCCCCTTCCTTTTCCCCAACAGCAATGTGAAAAATCCACCCCAGAACCACTAAATAATAAGCTAAAACAAATTATAATCAGGCAAATGAAATAAAAACTAAAACAACGGGGGTCTTTTCCCAGTGAATGTATGGTAATCACATGCACATGGGTTCGGTATGAAGACAGGGTTATGTATTTGCATTTTCAAATGCAGCACAACTTTGGGATGTGGGGACAGTATGGGAACCAGATGAGGCCTTATTCGTGTGTCCCACCTGAGCTCTGTCTTCATCTTTCTCTTCCTCACTTGACTGCGAAGCCGCTGGGTCCCGACTCCTCATAATCTATCGGTTTAGCGATGACATTTTAGTCCAATCTAAAAGTCCTAAGGGCTTCGAGTACCCTTAAATAATACGGAATCTTAAAGGATACCCTGGAGGCACATTGGGTAAGTGCTAGGCTGCTAACTGAAAGGTCAGAGGTGAACCTCCACAGAGCTCCATCCAAGAAAAAGACTTAGAATTCTCCTGTAAAGACTACCATCTAGGAAACCCCTTTGTGGGCAGTTCTGGCCTGTCATAGAGGATTGCAGTGACTTTATGGGACCCAGTCATGACTAGTCCTTTGAGAATCTCAGTTGAACTTTGAGAGTGAGGATTCCATCTACACACCGTTTGCATCAAATTACAGGGGTTTCCAAGACACCCTGAACCGTAGCTTCAGAACGCTTGCTCAACTTGTCTCAAAAGTCACTAGAATGAAGTTGACCTCTGAAGGTGGGTAGTTTGGGGCATTGGATCATGGAACCTCCACCCCTTGGTACATATTTCAAGAGCTTCTCAAGTCATAGAATTCTTTCATTTCATATTTTTTAAAATAGAAAATTGCTACCTGAGCCCAAAGCATGGAGGGAAGCCCTACCCACTATTCTAAGAAGTTCCCTGGATTGTGTAGATGTCTCCATTTTGCCCCTCCTATTCCTTGTGATGTTTTCATGCAAATGTATTTTTTCAAGTACTGAGAAATCTACTTATTGAGAAAGATGCAAATCTCTAACCTTAGAAGCATAGATAGTTGTAAGTTAAAATGGCATCAGAGTCCATATTGTCTCCCTCTCACATGAAAACAGAATTTGCTTTGTTAAAACAGATTTCAGTAGTGCAGGGTTCATTTGTCTTTATGAGTTTAAGGGTTGGCATATACATGAAAACAGGGAGGAGTTTTCATGTAGAGGACTAGCTATGAGGAGATGGAAAACTGTTTAATTTCAATTGAAATGTATCATCTTACCTGTCTGGTTCCCCAAGAAGCCCCTTCTCCTCCTTTGCTGGGCCGATGTCTAATCTCTTCATTGAGTCTATCAATACACTTTGAACTTCCAACAAGTTCTCTTGTTCCTTAAATGCCCCCCACATTGTGTTTCTGTTGCTTGCAACGAAGCCCTCTGCCTAGGATGTTCTTTGCAGATACTGCCTCTTTCTCCCTTCCTGCCTTTGAGCTCATCACCTCACTTCTTTCAAGAGCCTACAAAAATTCCCAGATCACAGGATTTCCAGCCTGTTGAATGTGGGAACAAATTCCAGTTCTGTGACCCTGCCTTGTGACTCTCAGCTGTTGCCCTGGCCCTCACCCTGGACCCGTGATCTAGAGGGTTTTCATTGGCTCCTTTTCAGAAATAGATCACCAGGACTTTCTTCCTAGTCTATCCGTGTCCCGCCACTCTACTGAAACCTGCTTAGCACTCTAGCCTCCACAATGGGTGGTAACTGTGAATGAGTGGCATTGACTGGAAATTGATCCCAGGTCTCGGCCTATAGGGTGAAAATCCTACCACTGAACTACTATTGACACTAACACCCAGGGTGACATGGAGACAATGTCTATGGTAAGAACCTTCTTTAAAGATCAAAGCAGATGGAGTGGGCCAGACCGACAGCTCAGTTGACACTGGTTTTCTAAATATCTAGGTTCCTTAGGAATAATTAATCATTGCCCGGTATAGCTTATATAGTGTGGCCATTTAAATTCTTCTTTATTTATTTTCCTATATACGCGTATGGATACCAAGAGTCCTGAAGTGTATGCGTTGGGCTGCTAACTGCAAGATCAGCAGTTCAAACCCACCACTTGCTTCATGGTACAAAGCTGAGGCTTTCTGAACCCTGAGGAATTTGCTGCCTCAGAAACCCACAGGGGCAGTTCTACTCTGTCCTATAGGGGTGATAGGATTCTTCACAACTCAATGGCAGTGCGTTTAGTTTTTTGGTTTTATATATAGATACCTCCTTGGGTGGCACAGTTCATAGTTCAACTACCCATCTAGGGTTGGCATTTCAAACTTACTTTGAGGTGCCTCAGAAGAAAGGTGTGATGATCCCCACAACCTTAAAAACTGTGGAGCACAGAGGGTTGCTATGCATCACAATTGACTTTATGGAGACTTCAATTCTTTGTTTTTAGTAATACCTTTCTTTCACTGCAAGGAAGAAGATTGACTTTCTAGTGTCATGTACACAGTAAAACAAATCAAACCCATTGCTATCAAGTAGATTCTGACTTGTAGCAACTGCATAGGACAGAGTAGAACTGCCTTTGGGTTTCTGAGACCCAATCTTTACAGGGATAGATGGTCTTGTCTTTCTCCTTTGGAGTGCCAGTGACTTCAAAGTGCTGACTTTTCTGATAGCAGCCAGATGTGTAACCTACTATGTCAGCGGGGCAGACACTTACGATAAGAAAGGGATTCCTATGGTCACAGGCAAGGGACTCAAACAGCTTTGCTGTCAGACAGAGATTTTTGTAAACTTGATTAGGTTTGGTTGGTCAAACCATGGTATCATATGATATGGATCCGTTGACCTCCCTCTTGACCCAAGATGAATTTGTTCTAGGCTTAAATAGTTCTTGCTTGTCCCACGACAGAAATTTCTCTGACTTTATAAATATTGTTGGTGGTCTTTTTCTTTCTTACTCTTTATTTTTAATCTTTATATTACAATTTTTTCTCCTTTATGTTTCATTTGTTTTTGAGTTTCATTGTTTCTGTTAGGTTTCCCAGTTTATGAAACACGGAAGGAGTGGATGCATAGAGACTAGAACTGATGGAATAGTTTATCAGGGCTGGGGCTGGGAGTGGGAAGTGTGAGGGGAATTGAGGGCAAACAATGAATGAGGGAGCACTAGAACTGATTGTGATGATGTATGTGCAACGATTTTTTCAAGCAACTTAGCAATGGAAGTATATGATATATGAATTTTATATCAAGAAAACCAATTAAAAAAAGAAACTAAAGTTGACCACTGGTTACCATGGTGAAGGAGGAAGAGCGTTTGCTTAGGAAGCATTGAGTTGATATTAATGGTGGTAGAATATTTTGGAAAAGGATCTCCATAATGGTCGCACAACAAAAATGGGTGGAATCAATGGCACTAAATGAGACCTGCAGCAGTTGTTAAATTGGAGAATGTTGTGTTGTATATTTTTTGCCATAATTAAAGATAGTAACATTAATTACACTAATAATGAGTACGAGGAAGAAGAAGATGTTTTAAAATTGATTGTGGTGATGATTGTACAACTCCTCTTGATAGGACTGAGCTAATGAATTGTATGATATATGGATGAAGTGCCAATAAAACTGTTTCAAAATATAAATGATGGTGATTCAAAAATTTTGTGGGAAAGTAGAATAAAAGGTAACACGCATCTCCTACGAATGTGACTGAAATCTTGAAATATATATATGAACTGCATGTCAGTGACATTGTTAAAAATTAAACTCATTTTTATCCATTTCTTTAGGGGCTCATGCCACTATTATCACAATCCATTTATACATCCATTGTATAAAGCACATTTGTACATTCATTGCCTTCATCATTTTGTAAACATTTGTTCTCCACCTAAGCCCCTGGCATCAGCTCCTTATTTTCCCCCTCCCTCCCCACTCTCCCTACCTCATGAACCCTTGATAATTTATAAATTATTATTTTGTCATATCTTGCCCTGTCTGACATCTCCCTTCACCCACAAATAAACTCATTTTTAAGCTAAAAAAGATAATAGAAGGAAGTTTCTTATGAAGTCTATTGAGAAGCCCCTTTAGGGTTTATCTATATCTAGCTAGCTAGCTAGCTAGCTCTCATTTGTTTATTGAGAGCACCTAACTGCGTGTTCTGTGCATTCACAGCCACAGCACTGAGCTGCAAGGTGCCCGTGGTCTTGCTCCCCACTCAGGTTTGTGGCCTCACTCCTGGGGGGGGTCTTCTAGACACCACACTAGACAACGAGGACAGATCCTGGGTCTGAGCCCTGTAACTGACAGCAGGTTAAGAGCCCCTGAGAGCACACCTGGGGTTGAAAAGTTGGGTCTCTGAAACACATTGTGGGGGCCATTGGAGTGCCTTAGGAAGAAGGTGTTAGAGAAGAACTCACACAGCAGACCAGAGAATGCTGACCTTACAGAGGCCAGCTTGCAAGGACCCCTTGGCTGCATCTGGGCATTTGGATTTGGGGAGGGTTTCCTATATTCTCTGACTCAGGAGAGGGGCTCCCTGTGCCTAGGCTACACAAGAATGCAGTTTATTTTGAATGTGCTTTCCTTCTGGACATGTGGAATTTCATCCTGGGCAGAGTGTCTCTGTGACCAGTAAAACCTGGGGACACTGAGTCTCCAATGGGTGTCCTTGGTGACAACATTTCACACATGTTGTTATAATTCAATGCCGTAGGAATTAAGATTCTGGAAAGCTGTGTTTGGTTTTCTCCAGATTTCACCTCATGCCTCTTTTTTCTGTTGCTGATTTTGCTCTGTGTTCTTTCACTATACTCTATCACAGCTGTGAACATGACTGTATGCTCAGTCCAGTGAGTCTTCTTGGTGAATCCTCAATGCAGCCTGAAGGTGGTCTATGGGAGCCCAACACGACTATAGGGTTTGAGCTTATGTTAGGCGACTGTGGGAAGAATGTAAGGAAATGGGCCTGGCTCTCATTTGTAGGCTCTTGGGAAGCAAGAACAATTCTATGATTAGATGTCTTAATAAGGCTTTTCTCGGGGAAGAGGTCTCTGCTTGTAGTGTTGTCTAGTAAGAATTGGACAGCTAACCAAAAATTTGATGATTCAAACCCACTAGCCACTGCACTAGAGAAAGATGAGACTATATGCTCCTTTAAAGACTTATCGCCTTGGAAATCCTGTATGGGGTCTCTATGATTTGGAATCGACTTGATGGCAATGGGTTGGGTTCAGTTTTAGGAGGAGAGAAAACTAAAGGGAGGCTGACGCTGTAATTGGTCAAGAATCAGCCATCACTCATGCTAACCAGGAGCGGGAGATGGTTTGTGTCTTGTGGCTTACACACTATTCTTGTTTAATCTGTGTGCATCCTGATTGTGAGGTGGCCTTGTTTTGTCTTCATTTACCAAGATCCCAGAGGGCCCTTGTCTGATGTGGGTGGTCTGTGAAACTGCTCAGTCAACAGGAGAGCACCCAGGCCCACCTGTGAGGGCCTGCTCCACTCCCAGCTGTCACGGGTGGCTTTCTCCTTCACAGAACATTTTCTCCCATCATGCTTTAGGGTAATGAAGCCTTTACAATGAGCGCACAGTCCTGGTTCGCTGTTTCTGCTGAGCCGAGGGCCCTATCAAGTGTTCCCATGTTGTCGGAAGAGTCTCAGCCCAAGGGAAAAAGAGTATAAGCTCTCTCTCTTCATCATATGTGAAGGCCTCCTGCCTTCTCGCTGAACACTGGCCTATCCCTAGTGCCCCATCCCGAGATTCAATCACAGTACTTTAATCACTTGCAGTGAATATTTGTTATATATATGTTACATAACATATAAATATTTTATATATATAATTTGATGGTATAATACACTGAAGAGCACAGTTCATTAATTTTTGTATGTCTAATTCAATGGCATCGCCTGCATTCTCCATGTTGGCCCACCATTAGCAATGATGTTTTTTGTATTCAATATCAAATATCTCAAAGCTCTTGACGTTCCTTAAAATGGACACATTCTGGAGAGCTTGCATTCAGCTGGCTAGTTCAATCACCATCACCCCTAGCCTACCACTCCACTGGAGAGAGTTCACCCCACTCATTTAGGATCACCTTCTCCTTGATTTGCTCCACAACACAGGGAAGTACAGTACAGATTGGGGGCCAGGGCTGGGGACCATCCCAGGCCCTTACTTTAATGTAAGTGTGAGTGCTCAGGGCTCCCCAGGAAGATAGGCCACCTCCGGTTAGGAGCAGTAGCCACAGTGATGACATGCACATGCCCTTCTCGGCCCCGCATCACAGCTGCAAGGTACACCCGGAAATTCCAGTCCCTGAAAAAAGCAGTGTCTTTTTTCCAAACGGAGGTGGGAACCTCCGGCATTATCACAGAATTGCATCTAACATGTGGTCTCACGAATGATTACACTCTTCATTTCCCTACTGACCTTTCATCTTTGCTATTCTTGTCAATTTTCTTTGTGTAGCATTACCATTTGGGTCCCGGTGTATATGTCACGAAAGCACGTTCTGCATCGCCCTGGAAATTATGGCCGAAAAGCCTCCTTCAATTACACTCTAATAGCATTTTCTTGGAAGTCATTATAATTTGGGTTCTTCCTAACCTTTGCCACTGGGGATCAAAGAGCGCAGCGCAGCATTTCCGTGGCTGCATTTGATAATGGTGGGACTGCTAGAATTTACTGGGGACTTTATATACACCGAGAAATGCACACTACTTTGTGAAGCTATTAAACACTAGGGGTTTTCCCACATGAAAGATCAAGCTTATTGTATTTCCCAAGTCTCCCAGCAGCTTCCCCGCCATGGCCCCGGGCCCGGTCTGGGCCTATTGTGTGGGCTGGTGCGTTGTGCCCAGCAGTGGTCGATGGTCGGAGCTCAGCTTGTTAATGTCTTGATGGCATCCCAGTGATGTCACCCAGACAGAGCTGTCAGAAACGACCCCCTGTGCTCTCGCTGCTGCTGGGTATGTCAAGAGACCTGGCTGTTGGTTGGAGCCAGGGAGAACTTTTCTCCTGACAATGGAAGCATTTTCAGGGCCAGCGATGCCGTTGAGATGAACGCGGAAAACATGAGAAGTAGCGCACAATCTGCTTTTGCGCTTGGAAAGTTAGACCTTTGCAGCCCAAAGCAGGCACATGATAAAAATTCTAACTCCAAACTCCCAGGGTTCTCTAATTAGATGCTTATCTTGCCTTTTCTGGGCGAGGCTTCGTTTACAACAAAATTTCTAATGGGGAAAAGATGGTTTCACAAGAAACTTGCATTTGCTATGGAAATGGCAGGGCGCTGCGACTTATGAAGCATTATTTACATTGCAAGTGATTAAATAATATACCTTTATGGGCATAAGATCTTTAAAATTCAGAACGATTCTCCTTCTATTTAGGGGGAGATGTGGTCCTCATTAAGGCTCTCTTTGTGGGTAATGCAGTTATTAAAATCCATTGTGTTGTATAGAAATGACCAAAACATTTCTGCGACTTGAAGGCTTGTCTTTTAAACAAAAACCTTGCGAGGTCTGTGGGTCTGGAGGTATTTACTGTGTGGTTTCAGTCACTGATATAACTCTGAAAATATGTGACGCTGCCTACGAGATAGAAATCAGTCGACCGCCACATGTCCTCATTTTCTTCTTCGATTGGAAGAAGAGGGGGCATTTCTTTCTCACGGTGGGCACAGCAATCCTCTAGGTGAGACACCATGGAAATGACAGCATGCTGAATATAGAAGGTGCAAGATTTGTGATGCGTGGTGACATTGCAGCTGGGCAGGAAAGGGACACCTTTGTTTCTCTGTCACTGAAGTTTGCAAAGAGCAGGTAGCTGACTACCCCGTCACCTTTGCTCCATGGTGTGTTTCCGTTGATGCCCACCGCGTGACACAGGAAAAGCCTTCACCCATCAGGGCTATTCAGCACTTTGGATTCCGCCACTCTCATCCTCATCCATTTCCCTTCAGATAAGTTGTTCCCCGGGAAACCCAACAGGAGTTCTCCAAGCTCGGGGAAGTGCAAGGTGTCTGCTAGCACTCAGCAGCAGATGGATGCCAGGGATGTGTTGGGTAGGAATGGCGTCTCTGGACCTTTATTAGGGCACAGACCTCTGCCAGAGGAACAAAGGTGCTGTTAGATGGGATGCACTTGGGGGACCGGAAAGACAAGACAACTTGTGAGTTCATCTCCTGAAAACATCACCTGAATTTCAGAAGTAACGGAGCACCCAACTGATTCCTCAGTGTGCATCCTTCAGCGTCTGTCATAAAAGCTCTCGGCTTAATGGTGGGTGAATATTTTAAACCCTCTTCTTGCCTCTCAACTGCAGCCTGCAAATATAGAAGTGCATTTTCCCCTCTTTGGCATTTAGTTTTAAAAGCATAAAGAGGAAAAAAAATCAAAGCACTAAGTGCCTTGAGCTAGTACATCGAGAATTGTGTGCTTAGAGAAACATCCAGATGCCAGGGCTACTTGGCTTGTGGAAGTTTCCAGGTACCTAGGGCTATGGTACTATTATCGCTAATATCTGCCTATCTGCCCTTGCCTGGTGAGGTTCTGGGTCCCAAATCTCGGTCTCATTCCTCCTGAAAGCTCTCCAGGTAGCTGGTCACTATTTGATGGAGAGAATCAACCCTAAGTTCAGTGCTCTCAGGCTCCCAAAATCCCTTGGCTGAGCTTGATCTCTGGAAGAAATGGGTAGGAAATAATTTTTAATTTGAAGGAGAATCCCAAATATCTCTATACTGTGACTATTTGAATGCTCTATGATTTATGAGGTGCTGGAAAATAGACTACATTACACAGTCTAGTTTAATGTGAGCTACGGTGCTCCAAATACCCTCTGGAGTGTTAGAAACCAACATTTACAAATACAATTTGATACACAGGATAACTAAATGGGTGTTATTATACTGTTCCAAGCCTGCTGAGAAAATCTCAAGAATGTAGCCTGAATTGGTTGTCAAGGTAATGTCTGGGAAGGTGGCAGAAACTATCACTAAGCCAAGTGGAAAAATTAAACCCTCTCACCATCATATTTCAGGAATTCTCGAGCCAAAAGAAATTCCTGGATACTTCTTGTCACCCTTTTGGTTCCTCTCTCTTTCATCCCTCAGCCTTTTCCACACATGACCAAAGAAAACGGAATGTTCCCCAAGAAAAATCATTGAAGGAAGTTGAGTTCAGGGTCAGTATATATACATACATACGTGTGTGTGTGTGTGTATAAGTATTTTTTTCCACCCACAGGTTTTTCTTTTCATTTATACCCTCTGGGCTGATTCAAATTAGAAGAGTATTTTGGACGCTAAGGAGGACACATGGTGGAGAAGCCTAAATTGAAACTGCATGTTTCATGATAACAGCCATTTCCACTTGCACCGGCCATTTCCAATTGCTGGAAAGCACCTCTGTGACATGAACTCACGCATAGACCCTCTGGAGACCCAGCAGAGAAACTGAGGCTATGAACATGATTACAGAGCCATTACGCATAAATGGGGAAGAAGAAATTCCATGGCTGTTTTTTTCTTTGTTCTTCATGTTCTGCTTTCATATAAATTACATAAGACAATGGAAAGCAAAGACCATCTGGGTTTGGATTTCATAAAACGAGACTCACATCTGCTTCAGCATGTCATATAAATATTCCCTCATTAGAGGGTTCAGTCTAAGAAACACTTTGGGTCAGAAAAGCATTAAGACCCAAAAAAAGGGGGGTGCTTTTCATGGACACTGATTATTTTTAAATCCTCAGTTCTAAACAGGACCCAGCAAGCACCTCTGAAGACTGTATGTAACTTTATTCTTAGAAAGTAAAGGACCTGAGGCCTTGTCTACTTTGGCCAAGCAATGCCCATTGCTCTTTTAATTTGCCCTCCTTATTCTTAACCAAGAAATTTTGCATAGGACCCATGTTATTAACTCTGAGATAAGCCCATCAACTATTCAGCCTCAGTAAGATTCTAAAAAGGTGCCTTTTACTCTTTTCCATGGGCTTGGACCTTGACAGGCCTGTTCTCGCCATCTTACTACTATATGAAGTCTGAGGAGGGGAAACATAGGTGGAATCAGGGCAGCAAAAGCAACAGCTCCCCACAATAGCCCATAGTAGGGATACATCCATTAATCCTCCCAACAACCATATAAGGTAGGTAAAAATCACTCTCCCCGCCCCAATTTTTAAAGCTAAAAACACAGGTTAAATAACTGGATAAAATCACACAGCAAGTCCAAATACCATGACAATGAGCATGGAGAGGGTAGACTATTTTCTTGCCAGAGCCAAATGTAATCTTAAGTGATGTGAAAAATTGATTGTGTCCTAACTTCTGTCTGGTTTCAATTTTACATGTTGTTCCTAGGTACCACTGAGTCAGCTCCAGTCCATAGAGACGCTCTGCACAACAGAACAAAACAAAACACTGCCTATCCCTGTGCCATCCTCACCATGGTTCAGATGCCTGAGCCCAGGGATGCAGCCGTGCTGTCCATCCATCTCATAGAGGGACTTGCTCTTTTCTGTCACTCCTCCACCTTACAAAACATGATGGCCTTCCCCAGGGACTGGTCTCTGTCTCCTGACAATATGTCCAAAGTATGTAAGATGAAGCCTTGTCAGCCTCGCCCCCAATGAGCACTCTGGCCTTACTTCTTCCAACACAGATAGGTTTGCCCTTTTAGAATTGAATGGTACTTGCAACATTCTTCTCCAGCATCACGATGAACATGCATTGGTTCTTCTAGAGTCTTGCTTGGTCTATGTCCATCTTCCACATGTGTATGAGACTCTGGAGAATGCCATGGTATGGATCAGGCGCACCTTAGTCTTCAAAGTGGCATCCTTGCTCCTCAATACTCTAAAGAGGTCCTGGGCAGCAGATTTACCTATGACAACACGTCTTTTGATCTCGTGACTGCTGCTTCCATGAGCATTGATTGTAGGCCCGAGACAAATCCTTGGCAACTTCAACCGTTTCTCCCCTTCTCGTGACGTTGCCCATTGGTCCCATGGTGAGGCTTTGGGTCTTCCTGACACTGAGTCGGACTCCACACTGAAGGCTGCAGTCCTTGGTGTCCGTCACCACAGGCTTCAAGTCCTCATGGTTTTCCGCAAGCGCGATTGTATCCTCTGCGCATCTCAGCTTGTTAGTAAGCCCTCCTCCGATTCCGGTGCTTCATTCTTTTTCCTGGAATCCAGCTTCTCCGGGGATTTGCTCAGCATATAGATTAGACAAGTTTGGGGAGTGGATACGACCCTGGAGCACACCTTTCCTGATTTTCAACCATGCAGTATTCCCTTATTGTGGTCACACAACTACCTCTTGTACAAGTTTCAAATGAGCACAATGAAGTGTTCTGGAATTCCCATTTTCTCAAGGTTATTCACAGTATATTATGGCCCACACAGTCAAATGCCTTTGCACAGTCAATGAAACACAAGTAAGCATCTTTCTGGTGTTCTGTGCTTTGACCCAAGTTCCATCTGACATCAGCAATGATATCCATTGTTCCACATCCTCATCTGAATTCCGCCTGACCTTCTGGCAGTTCCCTGTCAATATCTGCTGCAAACGTTAGTTTCACATAAGGACTTGGTTTCAGATGTCCAATACCATCTTATCAGGAACCTCTGCTCTTCAAATGAATTCTCCTAACCAAGCAATCACACAAGGGGCTTTAAGAATCATGGCAAGGTGCCAACCAGTATGGGTTCTCCCCTGAATGGTTTCTGAGTCAGTTTTGATTAGGACATGATCATGTGTCAAGTTCACTGGTGGTGGAACCTGCAGTTGTTTCAGATCTGCATGTTAGGATAAGCATTTAGTATAATGCAACCTCTTGGTCACAGCCTTCCCAGCACCCTGTCCTTGCTACATTAACACAGCCCGCTGGTCTAATGAGTGCCTGCTTTCTCTGCCAGAAACCCCATTTCTCTGATGGAGCAGGGTCCTTGCAAGGTCTACAAAGATTTGAGAACTCACTTATTCAGGGAGGCTGTGATAGTTAAGGTTTATTGTGCCTACCTGGCCAGTCAGCACATGTGGGACTGTTTGAAGGGTGGAGAGATAAATGGCTCGGTGAGTCTTGCCTTTCTTGTTCTCTGGTCTTTTGTTGTCTGATGGTCCAACCAGAATGCAGCTGCCTTAGCTAGTTCTTTGTCTCCACTGGCAAGGCTCATTTCCTGAGCGAGATCCCTGTGGAGAAGCCACAGGGACCTACTGTGATGCAGCCCTGGGTGATGGAGAAGCTGGTGGAGACCCCTGACAGCGCTGGGATGTTTACACATTCACTGATTCCACTTTCCTCCTGCATTTGGCATCACTGCATGTGACTCACAAGTTTGAGGAGGACTTGGTAAATCGGTGTCGGACATATGGGCTAATGTCAGACTTATGAGCTTGGACTGGGCAGGGTTGGGATGCTTTCTTAATGTACACTTACCTTTTATATAAAACTCTTTTATATACATCTGAGATTCTGTGGCTTTGTTTCTCTAGTCTACCCAGACTAACACAGAGGCAGTAAAGCAACCCAAGAATAAGGAGGGAGGTTGAATGAGATGGGCCGTAAGACTTTTTACTGCTAATCAAAGGTTGGAGGTCCTAGTCCACCCAGAAACCACTCAGAAGAAAGGCCTAGTGATTTTCCTCCTGAAATGTCAGCCCCTGAAAACCCGGTGGAACTCAGTTCTACTATGGAAAACATTGGGTAGCCGGGAGGCAAAGTTACCCCATGGACAACTATTTGTCCCAGTGGCATGAAGTTATTTTATAGGACCAACTCACCAATCAAGCAGTTGATTTAGCTTTAAATTTGTATTGTGCTATCTTGTATTAATAGTGCCTTTCATCCTTATTATATTTTTTCTGATTAAAATAGACTCCTTTGAGGCCCAAGAGGGCCCTCAAAAAGAGCGTCCTGTTTGGTAAAGTGAAGGGGCAGTGAAAAAGAAGACCTTCCACGAGATGGATTGCTACAGTGGCTACAGCAAAGGGCTGAAACAGCAACAATTGTGGCAACAGTTCAGAACCAGGCAGTGTTTGCTTCCACTGCACATGGGGCAGCTACGAGTCAGGACCAACTCGATCGCCCCTAATAACAACATGTATCTTACACATGCATATTTTAAAATCTTAGAACATTCATCATTCTTACGGTCTCCATAATTCTTACTTTTCAGAGTAAGTCAATTCAGGGAATTCAGGGAACCCGACTTTCCAAATAAAAGTATGTAATCTCAGAAATAAAAAATAGCTTCCTATTTTTAGAAAATTCGTTTCCTTTTATGCCTTTAAATTTCTCTTTATGATTCACTCGATGCGCACAGAATCCCAGTGGTGGGCTACGTGCCAAAAAATGGTGAAGGTTTTACTGCAGCTAAAACCAAACCAGTCCACAGAGAGAGACAGACAGACAGACAGACAGACAGACAAAGGGAGCCAGTAATATTGCTGATTATTTATAGCATCTTCTGGAGTTCCCGAGAACAGAATCAAAATGCTTCACCTTATTTTTAATAAAGTGACGAAACATTTTTCATGCTGCTGAGAGAACTAAGATGACCTTAGATATAATTTCTTAACATAGAACAGAGCTTAGTAAATTATAGCCCTTGGGGCAAATCTGGCCCATTGTTTGTATTTATGAATAAAGTTTTATTGGAACACTGCCGTGTCCATTTGGCTACTTTCATCACAGAATGGCAGTGGCCTACATACGGCCTACGAAGCCCAAAGTATTTACTCTCTGACCCTTAACATGGGAGAATGGCGAGTTTTTCTGCTCCCCAAAAGATTGACAGCCTCGGTCACCCACAGGATTAGTTCAAGTCTGCCCTCTAGAGTTATTGTGCATCAGAACTGACTGGATGGCAGCGAGTTTTTCAGTTTGACTCTTTAACAAACAAGTGTGTGTGACCCCTGACATACAATATAGATACCACTCCTTCACCTAAAGGGCAATGAATAATTTCTACATTTTAATTTTATTTTCCTTTATAATATTCTTTCCTTGTGAGTAATGGTGGTTTTTTTGGTCCAATTATCCGATACCTTCCTTCTTCAGAATGTTAAGTCTGTTTGCTTAAAAGTTTGCACATCTGGTACACGACTCATAAGCTCCTTTTCCAGACTCAGAGAGGTTAATTGGCCTTCAGAAAGTTGTACGCACATATGGCAGTGGCAGCCCAGAAGAGAGCTCAGGGCTACAATTTCAAAGTCAGGTCTCGTGACAATGTGTGCTTGAAGTTGCTGTTCATACATTGTGCACCAAACCAATGTCAAAGGAAAATATTTAGTCAACCAAGTGGCTGTCTGTCTAGCAGTTCATCTGAATAACACCAATACCCAAATGGACACCATGCCATCAATCATACTTCATGACAAGTACACCTTTCAAAAGGCAGTTCAAGTGCCATCTAGTCTATGATGCCTTTTCTGTCTTTGCACAAACACTTCCTCATTGGACCCTGTTGTGTCTGCCGTAGACTGAGGAGAGTGAGCGCCAGCCAAGGACCTCCTGCTCTAAGCTCCTCCTCTCTCTCACATTGCTCTTTATGCCCTGAATTCTGTTAGGATACATGAAGGGGCAGGCATCATTGTTTAGACCCTGCTCCCTGATTGTGAAGCTGAGGAATTAGTCTGGTGCCCCCTGCCCTTCTCTGAGCCTTCATGGCCTCTTCCCATTGTTTCTCATTTATCCGAAGGCTGCGGGCAGACCAGGGTGCTGGATGTGCCCTTAACCTGCAGAGGTCACCCAGGGGTGGATGCCTGCAGAGCATTTGGAAGGTACTTAGTTGTGCAAGCTAGGGCATCCCTTCTCTTGTGCCCCAGGCTCCTGTGACTGGTTCTGAAGCTGGGGACAGGCAGGGGAGGGACGGGGCTACATTCTGGACAGGGTTTCTATCTACCCAGACCTCGGAAACCCATCAGAGTACCCAAGGCCCACCCCTGCACTAACTGGTTGGCAAGCTGGCTCTCCCTGCTAAAGTAAACTTCTGGTGGGCAACCTATGTTTCTGTTTTTTTAAAAAAATCATTTTGTTGGAGGCTCATACAACTCTTATCACAAGCCATCCATCCATCCATCCATTGGGTCAAGCACATTTGTTCATATGCTGCCATCATCGTTTTCAAAGCATGTTTTTGTAGTTTAAATGCATTTTATTTTTAGACAACCTACACGACATGTTTCTTTTTTCTTTAAAAAAAGACTCTGCTCCAATTAAATCAAGGTCAAAAGTAAATGAAGAGCTCATGATGATACCAGTTCCATTTGTCTAAGTCCTGATGTCGTGTGGGTGAACAGCAGTCACTTAGAATGAGAGGTGATCGGCCGGGAGTTGCCCGCTGTGTTAACATGTCACCATCTCTCAGCCATCCTCACGGTAGTCCAGAAGAGCAATCATGCCATCTGGATTCATGTTCTCACCAATTGAAGAGCTGGTCGTTTTTGAAATGTACAGGGATGTGCTTGATTTGGCAGCCCCTGTCATAAAAGGCTTTACTCTTTCTGGTTTCTGTTCTTCAAGTTTGCCTTTGATTGATTTCATGTAGTCTTTGATGCACTTCTTGTTGGCTTCTTTTGTGAAGCTGGTTTCCTGCAAGTGATGATTTTTGACACTATCAACACCAGTGACCACTGTGCTTTCTGCTGCATCATCATCATCAGGGCCTTCAGCTGAGGCATTACCCCCAATGAGGGAGTCCTTGATGTTACCTTCAGTCCTACTGACCATCTTCCACTTCCAGAGACAGCCCGTCTGTGATCTCCCAGATCTTGTAGATGTTGGAGAACATCTCATCTATGCTGATGAGGTCCTGGTAGATGATCATGATTAGGCTAGAGGGAGATGGTGGCCGTGCTCCTTAAGAGGAGCCCAGAGCTCTGAGTGAACATGGGCGCTCGGAGAGGGGAGCAGGTGGAAAGGCAATCATTTTCTTTCTACTTGAGCCCTTGGTATCAGCTCCTCATTTTCCCCCTCCTTCCTTCTCCCTCCCTCATGAACCCTTGAAAATTTTAAAAATATTTTGTTTTCATGTCTTCAACTGTCTGATGGTCTCCCACCACCCCCTTGTCTGTTGTCCATCCCCCTGGGAGGGGGTTATAGATAGGTCATTGTGATCGGTTTCCCCTTTCTCCCCCACCTTCCCCTTTCCCTCCTGGTATGGCTGCTACCAATATTGGTCCAGAGGAGTTTATCTGTCCTGGATTCCCTGTGTTTCCATCTCTTATCTGTACCCACATACATGCTCTGGTCTAGCCAGATTTGTAAGGTAGAATTAGGGTCATAATTGGGGGGAGGAAATATTAAAGAACCAGAGGAAAGATGTATGTTTCATAGGTGCTATACTGCCCCCTGACTGGCCCACCTTCTCCCTGCCACCCTTCTGTAAGGGGATGTCCAATTGCTTCTGCATGTTTATTACCCGCGCGGTGGTCTCAAAGTCGTAGCACTTAGGAACTAGCTGAGAAGTGCAAGAGCAGCACTCTCATGACACTAAAGTGACTGCTAAATGGAAAGTCAATGTGTCCGTCACTCTTGCTGCATAACAAGCCACCCCCAGAGTAGGACAGTGACACCCCCAGAGTAGGACGGCGAAGCAGCCCTTTTCTGTTGCTCCCAGCCCTGTGGGTCAGGAAGCTTGGGGAGGGCCCAGAGGGAAGGGTTCGGCTCTGTTGGACAATGTCTAGGGCCTCAGCTGGGAAGATTTAAAGGACGGGGGGGTGAAGGGAGGGGGGGCTGCACAGCTGGTGCTGGGATCATCTGAAGGCTCCTTCCTTCCCAAGTCTGGAGTTAATTCTTGTTTCCTGCGGGACCAGCATACCTTTATGTGACCTCTCCCCATGGGCTTGGAAAGGAACACAGTCACAAGCCCAGCTTGGTTGAAGAAGCCTCCTTTCAAAGGGGTGTGGGAGGGAATGAGCATATGGGGTAGGCGACATCGTTGTGGCCTTCCCTGGAGAGCGACTGCCACAGGCAAAGAGATATTTTTCCAGGAACTCGGTACCCACAATGGGGGGATGACAAATCTTTTGTTTGATATCTATACTCACTGCAAGAAAAAAATCAAAATTAGTTTTAAAAAAATAAGATGAACACATCTCTGAAGAACCTACAGAAGGGGCAACAAGCCTTGTGGACAAGACAAAGCAACAAGAAAATCAAATCAACTTCTCACCTCGCCTCTCTTTAGGGATATTGAAGGAAATTATTGTGGCCCAAAGCAAGGTCTACCCATGTGAAGTGAGAGGCCCATTGAAAATAATGATTAGGGCCTGGAAATGAACTTGATGTGCTCATACCCACCAAGTGTTTTATCCTTTCACTGCCTTTGCAGTGTCCCAGCGGTATCGAGTTACTTTTGTATGAAATACTAAAATAGCTTTTCAAAAATCAGACGGGAAGCTTCATGCTCTAATGAACTACTATAGTAAAATGTCAATAGCATTAGGTAGGAAGAATAGAGAAATGTTTGCATGAAACTCAGCTAGGAATATCTAGTCTTTGGGAAAATTATGGTATTGAAGGATAGTTAATCTGACATTATAAAGGAATTGGTAGGCATTGCCACCAACGCAGCGAAACTGTCTGATAAAATAAGGAAGCCCTGTATGTTAAAGAATCCATGAATTTGTTGTCCAAATGATTTTAACTTAAGTTTGGGCACACAATCAAAATCCAATGATTGTGTGAAGTCTTCAGGAATTTTAAAAAGTATTTTTAAAGAAAGAATTTAAGAGAAGCAAAAATCTGAATTGATGGAGACCACTTCCACACACCACTGTAAAGTTCCAAACTGGTAGCTTCTCATGGTTTCTTAAAAGTCCTTTATTTAATTTACTCCAGTTATGAACATGCATCTCTTATTAACTTGGAGACATATGCCTTCAAGGTTGAAGGACACCTTGAACCTTTATGGTAGTGGTTCTCAACCTTCCTAATGCACGACCCTTTCTTTCGTACAGTTCCTCATGTGGTGACCCCCAACCATCACATTATTTTTGCTGAACTTCCTAATTGTCATTTTGCACCTGTTATGAATTGGGCAGCCCCTGTGAAAGGATTGTTTGACCCCCAAAGGGGTTGTGGGCCACAGGTTGAGAACCACAGCTTTATGGGATTTCTGTCTTTATGGGACCTCTTGTTCCTCTGCTCCCACCTGACTCCACCCCACCCCACCCCACCCCACCCCATCCCCATCCCCATAGCATTACTTTTTATAGGACAATCTTCTCTCTCCCAACTCTGTCTACGTCGACTTAGAGGTTACCCATCTTTGTGAGTCAGAAAGGGGCATTTTAATTCTGAAATATTCAGGAAATGGAATTTCTGGAATTTTTCTGGAAATGGAATTTCTAGGCCTTATCTGACAAGTACCAATTGGCCAGCGTCTCCAGGGTAAACAGACAGACCAAGTTACCTGGGCAATGCTGGTTTTCAAATCCACTCTGCAGAGAATCCCTGGTGCTGTTATGGGTCTAATTGTGTCCTCCAATAAGATGTGTTGAAGACCTACCCTCCCATGCCTATGAACGTGACCTTGTTTGGGGAAATAGACATTAAGCAGATCTTAAATCCACTGCCATCAAGTAGTGTCCAATTTAGAGTTGGGTTTCTGAGACTGTAAACTGCTATGGTCCAGATGACCTCACCTTTCTCCATGGTGGGATTGAACCTCCAACCCTGTGGTTTGCAGTCCAATGCTCACTTGACAGTGCCACCAGCCTAGTCTCTTTTGAGTGGCATCCTATCAAAGCAAAGAGAAGATACAGAAGCAGGGATCACACACAAGTAAATATAGCCCATGAGCATCAGTGTACCAGTCAAAGAATATCAAGAGACATCCGGAGCTCTAGAAGCTGAAGAGATAGGGAAGAATCTTCCTTCTAGAACCCACAGAGAGAATTTGGCCCTGCAGAGCCCTCAATTCAGACTTGTAACCTCCAAACTTTGAGAAAAGGCATTTCTGTTCTTGAAAGCCACCCATGTTGTGGAGGTTTGTGATTGCAGCCCTACGAGACAAGCCAAGGGTTCTGTGCCCCATCCAAATTTGAATCATAGTGACTCTGGTCACTCTGGAGCGAGCTGCCTCATATTCTTTGAAGGACATTTGAGAGTTAGCTTTGCATTTGTTGCAAATACTGGGGCGACACAAGAGCTTCTGGATGCCTTTAAATCATTTAGACACAGCTCATTTCAGTTCTCCATGTCCCACTCATGGCTTCACCCAGTGAACCATTCTTTAACACCAAGAAGTAAAAAAAAAAAAATTAACCAAAAGGGACCTATCGTTGTTGGTAAAGCAGTTGCTCACAAACTACATTTGACTCATGGTAGCTCCAAGTGTGTCAGCATAGAACTATGCTCCACAAGGTTTTCAATGGCTGGTTTAGAGGGAGGTAGATTGTCAGGTTTTCTTCTGAGATCTCACTGGATAGACTCGAACTGCCAATCTTTTGGCTAACAGCTGTGAACATTAAGGGATCCTATTGTCATTCACAGTAACGCCAAAGGAAAGGATCCAGCTGCTCCAGATCTTCTGTCTTGCATCCCAGTGGAGAAAAATCTCAGCGTTTGAACATCCCTTTTGTTAATATATTTAAATTCTTAAAGCATTTTAATTATAAAAATTACATCGACTAATATATGCCCAGTTCTTAACCCATGTAGACTTTGACTTGGCTCCTACTTTTTTGCTGCTTCCTGAGGCAGTGTGGGGGAAAGAGAAGAGGGTGAATCACTGAAGGAGGTCAACTTTCATCCTGCTTAGCTTAACTGGAGATACACACACTGTGGTGCTCCTATATCCTTGTACTGAAACTGCTTTTCAAAAATACTGTTTATCCCAACTCTTGCTCAAGGTAACTCTCAACTGATTCCTTTCACTTTATCATAAAAAGGGAGAGAGTTTATAATGCTATTTCTATAACTTTATTTTAATGGGGCTGGATGTCTCTATAATGGCTACCAATGACCTTTACTTCCTGAGGCTCACAAAACTTCCAAGGTTGCTGGGGGTGGGGCAGGAAGAGTGTCATCCTTGCTATTCCAGCCAGCTGCAAGAGGAAGAGAGTATGAAGAAGTCCCATGTAGAAAATTCATAGGACAGATTCAGAAGTGAGGTGCGGCTCTTCTGTTCCCATTCCATTCCATTCGCCAGATCTTGACCACATGACTTTGCTTTGCTGCAAGGGAGGCTGGGGAATGTTTCCTTTGACTGCTTGGCCACTTCTCAAGGAGGACTCTATACAAAGCAGGATGTGGAAGAAATTTAGGGGTTGATCCTTGTGATCAGTTCCCTCTCTCTCCCCCCACTCTCCCCTAATCTTCCTGGTATCTCTTGTTGGCCGTGAGGGTTTAGCGATCCTGGATTCCCTGTGTTTCGGGCTCTTATCTGTAGCAGTGTGCATGCTCTGGTGTAATCCGATTTGTAAGGTAGATTTATTGAGGTCATGATAGTGGGATGAAGGAAGCACCTAGAGAAAAGTTATGTTATCTGTACAGCACCCTGACTGGCTCATTTCTTCCCTGTAATTAGAAACCCCTTCCAGGGGGGTGGATAATGGAAAAATGGGTGCGGGGTGACGGAGGAGAATGTAAGATAGGGAAAAATATAATCTATAACTTATCAAGGGTTCATGAGGCAGGGCTGCCGGGGAGTGGGGGGGGGGAGAAATGGGGAGCTAATATCAGGGGCTCAAGTGGGAAGAGAATGCTTTGAAAATGATGCTGGTGGCATATGTGAAAATGTGTTTGCCACATTGGAGGAATGTATGGATTGTGATAAGAGATGTAAGAGCCCCCCAAAAAATATTTTAAAAAAATACATTTAGGGAAATAACTATACTTTCTGCCATACTGCTGTTGAGAAATTGGATACTTTATAATGGGATCGCCAGATTAGCATTCAAACTGGACATGAAGTACGTAATGCTACAGATCCATTCAGAAGGCTTGCTTCTCAACTTTGTCAGCAATTCCTCCTTTCTTGCTTATTCCAAGTCAACACCTATCCAACAAGACCTTTAGCCGCCACCCATGAGTCAGTGCTGAAACCAACAAGCCTTTGATCTTCCCAGGAAAAGGGGGAAGTGAGATGCCCTACTTGATTGTATGTAGAGGGAATTTCTTTTCTCCACTGATCCTCAGAGATACCTGCACTAAGACTATACTTGCTCAGAAATCCACATTGAGCCTCTTTTGTTGGCATGCCTCTTTTAGGCCTGCCTATGAATCGCCTTCAGAGTCGCTTCCTTGTTTCTTCCTCTGTAACCTTTCCTGACTGTTCCACTTTGCTCACTTTTTATTTCTTTTTCTCTAGATGATCTAGGGTTGGATTTTGTTTCTTTTATTTGCTGTTGTTTTTTGAATCTCTGGCCTTGATGTATCCTAAAAAGAGGTGATCCCACCATTCTACTTAGCACGGCCATGTGATGTTAGCGGGCAGCCACGTTTTCTACTGAGCCTACCCAGGGATGCTCTTCTTAACTGCTGACTTATATTAGTCAACCTCTCTCACTCCGTGTGGTAGATTTTATTTCATTGTATTGGGGATAATTATCATCCTCTGAAGTTACTTTGCCCATTCATTCTTTTGGTGGCATCTTGTCTATACCAGATATAGAGACCCCACAAGAGCGCAGACTGTGTATACTTTGTGTAGGCCAAAGATAGAGGCTGGCATGCAAGAGGTGTTTGATAGTATTTGATGAATGAATATATGAAGAATTCTTTGTAGGGGCCTTCCCCTGAAATCATAAATGCAAGTAGAGGGATGGTAAGGTGGAAGGACTTGGCATACTCTCACTAAGACCACAAACAACAGGGAGAGTTAATTGTCCATCAGGATTTGGGAGTGCTGCTCTCTTAAGGGGACGGTGGTTAGGCAGATAAAAAACCAACAAATGTTGAGTACAGTTGGCAATGAATACAGATAAAGAAATGTGATCATGAGTTTCTAGATGCTGATATCAGAGTGGACGCACTGTGTAGAGGACCATTCAGTCTCCGTCTCCACTACTCTAGTCTGCAAGTGTGGTTTGAAAGCAGCTGTAGACAACGTGTAAGTGAATGTGTGTGGCTGCATGTTAATAAAGCTTTCTTTAATCACACTCACTGAAACTTGAATTTTGTGTTTCACGTTCGAAATATTCATCTTCTTTTGATTTTTGAAAGCCATTTTAAAATGTGAAAAGCCATTTGAGCTCATAGGCCACAGAGAAGGAGGTTAAGTTGCCACTACCTACCTGCCAATGGGTTGTACTGTGGTGGTTTGCATGTTGCTGTGATGCTGGAAGCTCTGACACTGGTATTTCACATACCAGCAGGCTTACCCATGGTGAACATGTTTCAACAAAGCTTCCAGACTAAGGCAGACTAGGAAGAAAAGTCTTGTAATCTATTTCTAAAAATTGCTCAGTGAAAACTCTATGAATCACACCACACGGGGATGGAACTCCCTTGCTTTGGACATGTCATCAGGATGGTACAGTCACTGGAAGTGGGCATCGTGCTTGGTGCGGTGAGGGATGGCACCATAGCCACCATGAGGGACTCAGGATGAGGCAACATTTGGTTTTGTTGTGTAGAAGGTCACCAGGAGCCACAGTTAGCTCAATGGTAACTGACAACAACTTAGATCGTCAGGCAACTCAGTCGTACATGTATTGGGATTTATTCTTTCTGGCTCTCATGACCACTTTATAAATAATGTTTGATAAAACATTTATATATATATTTATATTATCCTTGAACCTAAGTCTCTGGGGGGGGTGGTGTTTCGGGTTGAAAGAGGTACTAGAAGGAAAGGAGTCTCCCAACTGTAAATGGTTAACATTTATAGTACAGCATAAATTATTCTTTGCTCCAGATTGCCTGTGATATCCATGTAGAATGATTAATGTCAAGATGATAAAATGATGCAGTCTCTTGAATTTGATTCCAGCTGTTCTCGTCTTTGATATGATTTGTGAATGACATTTGTATTTTTCACTGGTGATTAGTTAATGCTGGGAAGGACAGCCAGATGATAGCTGTCTAGAATTCTAAAGCCAAAGATTTACTTGGCTGGAAATCTGTTCCATAGAATATCGTTACAACATTTACCACAAATTCGTTTAGCATTTGTCATTAGAAGGTGCTTAGCATTCGGGAAAGCAACCTATAGTTTGAAGAATGTCTTAGACCATTTGATTATACCATGATTACAGGACATTGGTAAGCAAAAGAGTCTTCCATCCACATGATACATTGCTCTTGTTTAGAATTCAAATTATCACTTAAAAAAGGATTCTTGTTTTCCCTTCCCTCCTCCTTGTTCTGTTATTTGAAGGCCATTTTTTGACTCACTCTTAGCTAAAAGAAATTTCACTTGAGCTTGAAGCTTAGACGCCAGGTGTCAATAGTTATTGCATTGTGATGTGACGCTACTTCAAACAACTAGGAATAGGGATGCCATATGATCTAGCGGTCCCTCTGCTGGTTAGATATCCTAAAGAAGTAAGAGGCATAACAAGAACATGCATATTCCCCCGCACCCATGTTCATCGAGGCACTGTTCACAATGACAAGACGATGAAAACAACCCGAATGTTAAAAAGAAACCTTGGTGAAAACACACAATGGAATAGTCTGCCTCACTGGAAAACAACGAGGAAACCCAGAAGCCCCTCATGCATGGAGAAAACTCTGCTGAGGGAAATTAGCCAATCAAAAAAGGACAGATATGCTATGAGACCACTGGGGAGAAAAATACAGTAAAGACTTTCATACCAAAGGAAACAGACTTTGTAGTTTGCCAAAAGGAGAAGGGGAATGGAGGGGCGATGAAGCAATAGACTAGACAGTTGACAGGCAGTGACTTTGGTGATCCACGAGATGGAGAAGAGAAATCAAAGATTGGGTGAAGGGTAAACCAATGCAGGGTGGTGGTGGTGGTGGTGGTGGTGGTAGTGGTAGTGGTAGTAGTGGTGGTGGTGTTGATTGGTAGTTTAAACTGTTGAGTACAAAGTTGATGATCTGAAATGTAAAGAGCCATCTAACCCTATAACGCCTAGCATGATATTTTCGTAGCATTTAATTAAATTTATATATTAATATATATTGATAGCTATGAAAGTAAAGAATAAAATCAACATTTTTCCTGAAATTTAAAATACAGGTGTTATAGGGCTAATTTAAAATAAGAATTTCTAATTTTTAAAAGTTACTGGGTCTAGCCAGTGATGATAACAGTGACTACTTATTGAGCAAATGTGTGAAGTCCTCAACTAGTGTACACTCATTTGCTCTGCACACAAGTACTTTGCAACATTATGCTAGGTTATCAGAATATTTGTCCACCTACCAAAGTCATTGAAGGACAGTCTGTTGCTTTTCAGTCTCTCCACATTTGTGTAGCTTCTCAGTTTGTAGTACTCTATGGAAAAGCACAGTGTCAGTTTAATTAAGGGTTTCTCTATCTCAGTTTGCTTGACATTTGGGGCCAGATAATCCTTTGCTGTGGAGTCGGTTCTGTGTATTGTAGGATATCGAGTAGCATCCATGCCCTTTACCCACTTGGTACCAGTAGCACACCCAAGGCCCAGATTTGACAACCCAAAATGTTTCCAGTCATTTTCAAATGTCTCCTGGGGCGGGGGGCAGGGGTGCGGCGGCAACATTTCCCCCAGTTCAGAGACACTGGCTTAAAGGAATCTTCCCATTAAAGCATTTGAGCAGATGAAATTATCCTTGAGACTCAGCCTGTATTTTCCCTTCTAGGATGAGACCATGTAAGGTGTTTCCCTTTACTTCAAGACTTAGACAAGGAGCTGCATCTAATTTACCATGGATTCTGCTTCATGAAAACTCAGAGTTCTTTATGACATTGCCAATGAAGACTGAATTCTTTACTCTGCGTCCAAATTGGTAAAAATCAAAACGAAAGAAACAAAAACCCACACTTGTTGTCATGGGGTTGATTCCAACTCATAGGGATCCTGTAGGATAGAGTAGAACTACCCCTGTGGGTTTCCAAGTCTATAAATCTGTATAGGAGTAGACAACCTCATCTTATTCCCCAAGAACTACTGGTGTATTTGAACTGCTTACTTTTTGGTTAGCAGCCCAATGTGTAACCCACTATGCCAACCAACTGGAAAAGTGCTGCTATTGTGGGTTTCAACTCATAATGATCCTACAGGACAGGTTAGAACTACCCCTGTGGATCAGTAATCAGGCATCAAAGAACAAAAATAATAACATTGTGTGCTCACCTCCCTAGTACCAGAGACAAATGGGTATGCATAAGCAACTGTGGTGAAGAAAGCTGATGGTGCCCAGCTATCAAAAGATATAGCTTCTGGGGTCTTAAAGGCTTGAAGGTAAAGAAGCGGCCATCTAGCTCAGAAGCAACAAAGCCCACATGGAAGAAGCACAGCAGCCTCTGCGATCACGAGGTGTCGAAGGGATCAGGTGTCAGGCATCATCAGAACAAAAAATCATATCATTGTGACTGAGGGGGAGTGCGGAATGGAGACCCAAAGCCCATCTATAGGCAATCCCCTTACAGAATGGTTGCCAGGAGGAGAGAGCCAGTCAGGATGCAGTGTAGCAACGATGAAACATACAACTTTCCTCTAGTTCCTAAATGCTTTCTCCACAACCGCCCCTCCCCTGCCCGCCACTATCATGATCCCAATTCTACCTTTCAAATCTGGCTAGACCAGAGGATGCACACTGGTACAGATAGGAACTGGAAACACATGGAATCCAGGGTAAATGATCCCTTCAGGGCCAGTGGTGAGAGTGGCGATACCCTGAGGGTGGAGGGAAGGTGGGGTGGGAAGGGGGAACTGATTACAAGGATCTACATGTGACCCCCTCCCTGGGGGACAGACAACAGAAAACTGGGTGAAGGGAGACATCGGACAGTGCAAGATATGACAAAATAATAATTTATAAATTATCAAGGGTTCAGGAGGGAGAGGGGACCAGGGAGGGAGGGGAATAAATGAGGAGCTGATGCCAGGGGCTTAAGGGGAGAGCAAATGTTTTGAGAATGATAGAGCAATGAATGTACAAATGCGCTTTACATAATTGATGTATGTATGAGCCCCTAGTAAAATGATTAAAAAAAAAGAACTGCTCCTGTGGGTTTCTGAGATTGTAACTCTTTATAGGAAAAGAAAGACCCCTCTTTCTTTCTCAGAGAAGCTGGTGGTTTTGAACTGCTGATCTCTGAGTTAGCAACTCAATGCACAACTACTACATCAACTGGACTCTTTAAATTGGTATAAAAAAGAATCATTTTTTTGTTAGAAAATTTCTCTCTGTTTTTCGTATTGTCTGTTGGTCCAGTTGTGAGGATTTTGGTCTTCTTTACACTGAATTGTAATCCATATGGAAGACTGCAGTTCACAATCTGCATCAGCAAGTGCTTCAAGCTCTCCTCTCTTCCACAAAACAAGGTGTGTCATCTGCATATCACAGGTGGTTTGTAAGCTTTCTTCCAATCCGGATGCCTCATTCTTCCTATAATCCAGTTTCTCTGATAATTTGCTCAATGTACACAGTTATTAAGTATGGTGAGAGGATGCAACCCTGACCCACACCTTCTCTAATTTTAGAATGCAGTATTCCCTGGTTCTGTGAGAACAATTGCTTCTTGCTCCATGTACAGGTTCCCCATGAGCACAGTGAAGTGTTCTGGAATTCATAGTCTTCTCAAGACGATCCACAGTTTGTGATTGTCCACCCAATCCAATGCCTTTACACAGTCAATAAAATACAAGTAAACCTTCTTCTGGTGTTCTCTGCTTTCAGCCAAGATCGATCCACATCCATCAAATATGTGCCACATATGGTTCTGATTCTGGCTTGAATTTCTGGCAGCTCTCTGTCAAATAGTTTCAGTAAAATTTCACTGGAGTGTGACGTTAATGATATTGTTCGATAATTTCCACGTTCTCTTGGATCACCTTTCTTGGGCATGGGCACAGATATGTCTTCTACGTGGTTGGCCAGGTCTCCCCAGTTTTTTCACAGGCTAGTGGATGCTTCCAGTGCAGCAATGGTTTCCTGAAACATTTCAATTGGTATTCTGTCAATTCCTGGAGCCTCGATTTTCGCTAATGCCTTCAGTGCAGCTTGGACTTCTTCCTTCAGGACCATCAGTTCTTGATCATGTACTACCTTTGTAAATGTTTGAATGTAGATTTTTTTAGGGGGAAGGTGGGGTAAGTGACTCTATGTCTCCATTCCATCTTCTTGTGATGCTTTCTGCATCAATACACCTTTCCTGCACTTGTCTATTTTCTCACATGTCTATCAGGATGGACATCTCCATAGCTTTTAGATAAACTAGTGTTTTCTCTCTATGTAGGAGGGACTATACTCATATGTTTTGTCTGTTTTTTAAATGGCACTACTACTCCCCTCTTGGATTTCCAACTGATATTTGCAGCTTCTTTGGACAATGTAAGGCATGTCTTTCTGATCAGAATACTAATGGAATTGTAGTTCCAACTGTGAAATATCTTAGGGAGAACTTGCTTGCAGGATGTAGCAAAATTACATCTGTGTCTTAATCATGTACATAAAATTATGGTAACATCCTAAAAGTTTGAAATACCAGGGACCTGGAAAAAGAAAGAGCATATTACTCATTTTGAGTTGTTTAATATTTTCATTAAAGACCAATGAGGGACAGGAATGACAGTTGCTTCGAATTACATGCTATTTTGGATCAGCAATAGAGGAGTAACAAGGTCTTGCTATGTTTCAGATGTGTTTCAATGATTGATTGTTAACATTCATATCGACATATGCTCTCCTGACTTTCAAGACAAGAGACTGTTTTTTTATGTATTCCACACCAGGGCAGACTACACTGGAGAGCCCTAACTCTGTAAGAAAGAACTTTTTTGAGTATTGACAACAGTGCTCGGACTATTTAGCTCGAATTCCCAAGGCCAAGGTGAGAAACAAGGCCCAAGGCCTGGGAACAGTGCCTGAGAAAGGATCTTTATGACTAAAAAGTCCCGTAAGCTCAGAGCTTTCCCTCAAAAGCATTTGGCTCCAGCTTGTCATTAAAATGTGCTCATGTACTCAGCCCCTGGCGCTGGGAAATCACCTCCCTCTTGGTCATTAGGGAACAATCTCTGAGCAGAGCAGGAAGCCCAGACCCTCGGCCTCTGGAAGCCAAGACAGCTGCCTCCTGAGTGGCACAGCCAGCTAGCTCCTATACAGAGAAGTAGAAACCATGATGGAGTCCAAGTGGAGGCCATCAGGTACATGAGATTCCCCAATGACTAGCTAAAGAACATAATCCTGAATCAGAAAAACAAATGAACTTCAGACAAACTCAACAGAACAATCCTCTTTCTTCTTTGGAAAGGAAATGGTTGAGTGAATAGGACACAGGGGCTATGATCCTTTCCTTCTTGCTTCAGAGGGAGGCCAAGGGACACTCCATACAGAGTAACAAGGTCAGAGGGTTCTCTGGTGCCCTCTGATTGGCTGCAGGCTTTAAAGAACTTTGTGCACCATTGTGACGAGTTTAGCTGGGTATGTAATTTTGGTTTACTTTCTGGTTCCTTGACTGATACAAGCAATCAGATTTCTTAAGCAGAATTACATTGTTATGTCCCCTATTGCACAAGGGAGGAAACGTTCTCAAGTAATTTTCTTTCAGATGAAACGGGGATAAACTGGTCTTGAGCTAGTTAGTAGGAAAGAATTAGGACCGTAATTCTATTCCCAGGTATGTTTTTCTCCCGTAGGAAACAGTGGTTTAAAGTTTATGGAGCAGGTTAATGAGTTGAGAGCCTTGCCTTTTGGCCCACGTCCTAAAATAAGACTTTTAAACACACTTCAAAAATATACAGCACTTCTCATTAATGGTGAGTAAGGAACTAAGTCCTGAATCAGGATGTAAAGGTAAAATCACTCATATCTGGAGTCATATGTAGCAGAAATTAGATTTTTCAGAAATGAACTCTTTCATTGATTAAATGATTCCTGGAATACTATGGACATTTATTTTGTTTTGCTTTCTTTGTTCTCTTTGGAGTCCCTGGGTGGTATGAACAATTAATGTTAACTGTTAACTGTAAAGTTGGACATTTGGGGCTACCTCAGAAGCAAGGCCTGGTGATCTAATTCCAAAAAAATAAAAGTAAAAATCAGCCATTCAAAGCCTTATGGAGCACAGTTTTATTCTGACACACTCAATGACTACTGGTTCATTGGTTGGCGTTGTTGACAGTTATCTGGCCCTAAGTGCACGGTGGCTGCTAATAGCAAGGTTTGCTGTTCAAATCCACCAGCCACTCCATGGAAGACAGATGAGGCTGTCTACATCAGTAAAAATGTATAGGCTCCGAAAACCTAAACAGGGTTGCTGTGAGTTGGAAGCAACTTGATGGCCGTAAGTTTGCTTTGAGGATGTGAAAGTGTCCCCAAGGCAAGGGTGGCTCAGTGCTGGCATTCTTACCCTCCATGCAACTTGGAGGGCAAGTTTCTCCATCTGTCCTCGGAGCTTTCTGGCTGTTCTTCTCAAACAGAGATGCTTGTTCTTTTGGCAGTCCGTAGTACTTTCAATATTCTTCGCCAACACTATAGTCCAAATACACTGAGTTTTCTTCGCTCTTCAGTATTCAATGTCCAGCTTTCACGTGCATATGACGCAATTGAAAACACCAGGACTTGGATCAGGCACACCTTGGTCTTCAAAGTAACAACATCCTTGTTTTTCAATACGCTAAAGAGGTGCAGCATATTGACCTAGTGCCAGGTACACTTTGGATATATTATCAAGAGACACCTGTCCCTGGCAAAGGACATCATGAGTGTTAAAGTGGAAAGGCACTGAAAAAGAGGAAGGCCCTCAATGAGATGGTTTGCCACAGTGGCTTTTTTTAAAAGATCTTTTCATTGGGAGCTCTTATAGCTCTTACAATGATCCACACAGCAATTGTGTCAAGCATATCTGTACATATGTTGTCATCATTATTTTCTGAACATATGCTTTCTGTTTGAGCCCTTGGTATCGACTCCTCTTTTTACCTCCCTTGCCTCCCTCCCACCCTCGTGATCCCTTGATAAATTATAAATGATTATTTTCACATCTTACACTGACTACTGTCCCCCACACCCACAGTCTTTGTTGTTTGTCCCCCTAGGAGTGGTGGTTATGTGTCGATCATTGCGATCAGTTCCCTCTTCCTCCCGATTCCTCTGCCCACCTTCCCCTTCCCCTCCTGGTATCGATACTCCCATTTCTGTTCTGTGTGTCACCAGCCTTATCTCTTATCGGTATCTGTGTACATGCTCTTGTCTAGCCTGCAGTGAAAGGCAGGAATGGGGTCATGATAGTGGGGGTGGGTGGGTGAGGCAGCCTCAAGACACAGTGGCTTTAACAATGGGGTCAAACATAACAATTGTGAGGATGGCACAGGACTGGGCAGTGTTTCGCCGTGCTATATATAGTGTATCAGTGAGTTGGAACCAACTGGACAGCACTTAACAACAACAACATGTAACAGGCCAGGGTTTATTTCACAGCCAACGAAAATCATGTGCAGCCACCACCTGTCTTTCCATGGAGGCTTGTATGTTGCTATGATAATAAACAGATTTAGTAGAGCTTGCAAACACTTGGAAGAAAGGTCTGATGATCTACTTCTGAAACTAAGCCAATGAAAACCCTATGGGTCACAATGTTTTCTGATTTCTATTGCTTTGTAACTGATCGTGGGGAGGGCGCAGGATGGGGCAGCTTTGTATTCTATCGTGCATGGGGTTGTCATGAGTCAGACTGACTTGATGTCAGCTAATAACAAATAATGTCCACAACGCTGAGGCAAACAAACCCTGCTCTTGAAAACAGAGGGTTTGAGAAAAGACTGAATGAGCCATGATGCAGCTAGGCATCAGAAGACATCTTCACAAAACCAGTGGAGGAAGAAAAGTAAGTCAAATATATTCAATAGATATTAGCTTTCCTGTCCTGTGAGTCCACAAAGGGCAGATGATTACACTTGGCAATCTCATTAAACCCCAATATATAAGCAAACCAAGTTCACAATCTCTGACAGAAAATTGGAAATGAAAACTTGACACTCCAATGGCAATTAGTAAGAATGAACAATTTCCTGGTTTTTACCCAATGCACCGGGGTATTTTAACACTCGGTCATCGAATTTCCTTCCAGAGCTGTAACGGTGTCAGGATTTCAATCTGCATGAAGTGGAATTTTTGTGCAACCCAGAGCCTGGCCATTCCACTTTGGGAACCCTTTTGATGGCTGTGTCGGACAACATTATGGGAAATTGTGCACATTTGGGTGCCGGATGCTGTCAGGAACTGTGTGTTGATTTTTCTTGAGTCAGAGCTGTCCCTGAGGAGTTCCTGGTTTCAAGGGCAAAAACCTCAGGAAGACAGGCTGCCTTTGAAAGTCAGCTGCCCAGAGCATGGGTAGTAACTCTGTGAGGTCATCTAGGGAGATGTCCAGTGTGATGTTCACTTCTTCATCTAGAAAGTCCTACTCTGGCCTAGTTCCCCCACCGGATGTTTCCCAGGATGCTGTCTGCAAGGACAATTGTACTGTTATTCCTTGCTCAGGAAATGGTAGCACAGCCCAACAATTAAAAAAATATCTGGATTTCAGGGCCTAGAAATCTACCCCACAGGGAAGAAGGCGGTCTTTGGGGTTTTTTGCTACCAGATCCAGCAGCATTGGTCAATTTCAAATGCCTACCAAGTAGTATCAAGGACTGGGCTCTGGATATATTCCCGGTTGGCCCTAGTGAACTCTGGGATTAAGGGTCCCTGTCTTGGTCCTTCAACGTTCAGTCATTAAGGGGTTTCAAACGTAGTCTGAAGAGCAGCCTTCTAGATTTCAGGATGTCTTGAGTGCTGAATCTGGAATGTGGGGAGGGAGCAAGAGGCAACTGGTAACAGATACAGTGACCAGACAGCCTCCCTTCCTTTCTCTGAGTGTGCCAAGTCTCCAGGCCTCAGGCTATCAGAGGCCTTGACTGAGCTCATCATTCCAAGTCAATGGCAAGCCTTTTTTGCCTTGCTATTTCTAAATCTAGCCCGATCCAAGACAGACTCACAGGGCTGACATTTGAATTTAAACAGAGAATAGTCATCACCATCATTATCGGTATTAACTTATTCACTAGGTGCCCACCGTGGACTCTACAAAATGTTGTTGTTGTTAGGTGCTGTCAAATCTGTTCTGAATATTGTCATTCAGGAGGCTGGCTTTCAGAGTGGGTGCCTTTGGGCAGTTAATGGAGATGTTGGACTTGCTAACCCCTGGAAGTGAAGCTGAGTGCCTTTGGGCTATGACTGACTGGAGTGAGGTACCACTAGGCATTTAATTCAGGGATCTGGGTCTGCTGATCCAAGGAGATTGAGCAGAATGCCTTCAAGTGGAGGCTTACAGTAGAGTGGTGTGCCCCTTTGGGCACTTTGGAGCAGACTTGAAACTTTGTATGTAACATGTCCTGAACTCGCCTGAGCATTTTTCACGGAAAATACAACTTGTCAGCTTCCTTAATAAACCCTTTAATTATGCATTTTGCCTGTGAGTTCTGTGTGGCCTTTGTGAGGGATATTAGAACCTGGAGATACATTATAGAACCTTGATTAAGTCAGTGTAGGGGTGACAGTAAAACGACTGTACATAACATTTTCTCCCGTGTTCCAGCAGAAATTTACTACTTTTAACAAAAGGACATCATGCTTGTAAAGTTGAGAGACAGTGGATAAAGAGGAGGACCACCCACAAGATGGTTGACATGGTGGCTGTAACAATGGTCTTGAACGTGACAGTGATTGCTGAGGATTGTGCAGGACATTCTGTTGTATACAGGGTCACTGTGAGCTAGAACCGACTTGTTGGCATCTACCAACAATAAAAGTTAAACAACAAAAACATTTTTGTAAGCCCAGTTTACCTGTGTCATTATACCGTAAGAGCCCACTACCATAGGTTCAAGCGTGATTCCTAGAGACCTTTTATAGAGTTTCCTAGCCTGTAAATGTTTATGACAGCACACAGCCTCAGCTTTCTCCTGTAGGTCAGTTGGAGAGTTTGAACCACTGACCTTGTGGTTAGCAGTCCCAAACTTATCTCACAGCACCACCAGGGCTCCTTATCAATACACTTAACAAGGCTAAAACGCTATGTGAATTTACTTCTGGAACCTTCTATTGTGTCAGAACCGTCGCTCTTACTCAATTATAATGATGCTTGGAGTCCAGTGGTTGTGTTTGCTCAAATCCAAAGGCATGCCACTGAGTGAGTAGATGCCAACTCATAGCAACCCTCTCTAGGATTTCCCATGCTGCAAGTCATTATTAGAGCTGACGACAGCCCCAGCTTTCTTCCTCGGAGTTGCTGGTGGGTTTAAAGTGAAGACCTAGCAGTGCCATGGGGCCTTTCACATAACTGTAGAGGTGTCATTTAAAATGATCTAGTTGTTTATGTCACAACTTACTGCATTGCTTTTAATGATATATAGGAATTACAATTTATGAGTAACATTAGCACGAAGACATGACTGAGGAGGATTCCCCATAGTCTGGAGTGGAAAGAGGTCCGTGGTGGTGGTGGAAGCGAAGTTTCCCCAAGAGTTACCTTACAGGGGAATACCAACCCCAAGGACACCGCTGAATAGACTATATGGATCAACCTGTGTTCATGAAAACATTTTCATGTGCAGCTCTCTCAGTGGTATTTGCAATGCTGCCCGTTCAATCATAATTTCATCACTTCCTTAGGAGGGCATGGTTGAAAAAGATGCAAAGGGGGACCTGAATTCCTTTCCATAAGTTGCCTCCATGGAGACAGCATGGCTCCAAGGAAGGCTTGCCCTCCATTCTGGGCCCCATGGCCAGTTTACATTGCAGAGTGCCCACCCCTCAGTGAGGCCACTCGGGAGGAGTGGTTGTGCAAGGTCTCCCCTTCTTTCCTTATGGGTCTGAATCGACTCAATGGCCAAGAGTTTTTTTAATCATATTTTACTTGGATATTCTTTTTTTTTAACCCCCTCCCCCTCTCCCACACACACGGAGGCAGGGAGGTGTATTACTCTTGGAGTGAACTCCCAATTGACTTTGAAAGGTGATTCCTTCCAGCAATGCCCATTTGGTTTTGAACATTCAAACTAAATGAACTTCGGAACGGTTCCTCAAGGAAATATATTTGATGTATCTGTCCCTTGTGCCTGTGGCATCATGGTTCAGGTCAGCAGTGCGACCCCACCAGCTGCTCCATGAGACAAAAGATGTGCAGTCTGCTTCCGCAACAATTCCACCCCAAAGCCCACCTCACGGTCATGGAGTCAGCGCTGACATATCACGACCCCTGCGGGCTGCTGAGCCTTCACCTCTTGATGGGAGCAGAAAGCCCCATCATGCAGCGTAACCATGACATGCTCAGGGTTCCGCAAACATGAAAGCCTAGGAAATCCTGTGCTGCATGTCCACTCTGACTGAAGTGTTGCCATCACCTTGATGGTGACGAGTTTGAGGTTTGGGGATTGGGTAACTTGTCAGCAGGGCTGATTGAAGTTAAAATAATGAGAGTGGGAAGCAAATTATTTGAGCCCCAGGAGCGGGCATACCTTCAACTGTTGAAGAAACAGATCTCCCAATAATCCATGAACGGCTGCATCTTAAGCAAGCCATGGCTAACTCTTTCTGGCCTTCCTTCTGAAGGACTGTGGGGTTCACAGACTTGATGAGATTCAAACTTAACAAGGACTACAGAGCCTCACTGATGAATATGCCACTCTGATGGCCCCACAGACCCAGAAACCTGAAGGGACGAGGCACAGTCTTCAGTGAGGGGAGCACTAGGGGATGCCGCGGACTTCTGGCTGCCTTTCCGGTGCCAGGTCCACTGAAGCAGGGGTCAGCACACAACATCCCGCTGGAGGACTCAGTTCAGCCCATGGCTGATTTTGTAAAGACAGTTTTTGTGGAGCAGTCATGCTCCTTCAGGTGGGCACTGAAGGGCTGCATTCAAGGTGAGAAGCCAAGTTGACTAGTTGCCGTGGAGCACAGCCAGTCGGCCAAGCTGACAAGACTGACCACCTGTCCCTGAGACTAGGGAACTCTCTACCAATCCTGGGTGCCCTTCAGAACCACCCTTACCCAAAGTGCAGGTGACTGGGCCACTCGAATCAGACTCGTTGCTGTGTGTCCTAGTGTGTTCCACAAGAGCTTTTCCTGGCTGATGTGGGGACGTTGATCTCCAGGCCTTTCTTTCAAGGCACCTCTAGGTGGACTCGAACGTCCAACCTTTCAACTCGTAATGGGGTGCTACACTGTTTGCACCACCGAAGAACTCTGGGATACACTCTATACCTTCGCATCCCCAATCTTTCATGAAGGTATCCAGGAATCAAAATTTTTGAAAGGGTGATTTTAATGCCTAGTCAAGTTAAGAACAACTGCATTATACAATGTGCTGTCTCTGAAGCACATTGCCATAATGACACATCTGGAACTTCTACTAGTGCTAGAATCCCCCAAGGACTTGTTAGAGCTGACTGCTGGGCCTCACTCCTAGAAAGACCATCAGTAGAGCTGCGGACAAGAACAGGCATTCCTAATGAGACCCTGGTGCTGTTGAGGCTGCTGACATTTGGACTCCATGTTGCCTGGCATTGACCTAGACCACGGGGCCTTGGGCTCTACTTAGAGGACAAGCACTGGGAGCTTTGAGATTGGGGTGGGGACATATTTACAGGCCAACAGCTGGAGGTGTGCCAGAACCCATTGTAAAGACCTCCAGGCCTCTGATCAAATCAGTATCCCCATCGCCCTGCTCCCCCTTCTCCTCCCGCCAGCCCTCAAATCTCGAATCAAGAACCTCTCTGAGGTTCTAACCACTCTTGCTCTGAGTCTCCACTCCTTTATAGGTTTCCTGTGGTTTTAAATCGCCCAGGGACTGTTTTTGAGTCAGGACAAAGAAGTGCCCTTTGAAGCAGGACTTCAAACTGGTTCATTCTGCTCCAACCCTCTGCTGAACATCTGCCTTTCCATCTCAGATAAACTGAAGCAGAACCGCCAGCATCTCTAGATCTCTGGGTGATTCTTACAAGAACCGTCTGGGAATTCATGAAATAGTAGAGCCTCATTTGGTACTGGTTTGAAGCCCTGCTTTGAATGGAGAGGTATGGCACAGAGTATGCAGAATATTTCAGGCATTAAAAAGACAATGGAACAGATGTGAGAAAAGTAGTTAAGAACAAACAGCAGACATAGAAAAAACATCTCAGTAAATATCATGAATGTGCAAACCTAAAAGGAGGGAAAGGAAACACAGGCAGACAGACCGTGGAACCCCAAAGATGTCTCCATGTGCTCAGGCACATCTTCCTGGCACTCTTAAGTGGTTCTCATTCATACAGGTTTGGATTCTTTGGCTTAGTGGTTACACATTGGGCTACTAACCACAAGGTCGGCAGTTTGAATGCACCAGCAGCTCTTCAGGGGAAAGACCTGGCTTTCTAATCCTGTAGAGTTAGTCTGTAAAACCTACAGGGGCCACTCTACTCTGTACTATAGGATCACTAGGAGACAGAATTAACTCGGTGGCAGTGAGATTTATTTATTTTTTTTGGTTTTGGATTTTTTTCTTTGAGGAGGGGTGTTCTTTGGCAGCTAAGTAGTTAATTTGAACATATTTCATTCATCGTAAATGTCTTTAAAAGGTGAAGAAGCCACTGCAGTGAAGACTACTATTGTTTTTGCTAAATCAGATCTTGACTCCATTACTAGAAAATGTGAAGGTTTGGGGGAACAACAAGCGAGTTTTCCCAGCTTGGCATGAGTGACATTTGGAGGAGAGTCAGTGTTTGTGGTGAGGGCTGCCCTGTGCATTGTAGGATGTTTAGCAGCATCCCTGGTCTCCACTAGATACAAGTAGCATCCACCTTCCCCTAGCTGTGGCAACCAACAATGTTTCCAGGCATAGCAAAGTGTCTCCCAGGAGTGGGGGGGGGGGTGGGGAGTTTCCCCACACTGAGAACCAAAAGAGCCCTGGTGGTGTCGCTGAGGCATTGAGCTGCTAATCACAAGATTAGCGGTTCAAACCCTACCATCCACTCCAAGGAATAAAGATAAGGCTTTCCCTACCAGTGAAGACTTACAGGCTCAGAAACCCTGTGATTTGAAATCAACTCAATGGCAGTGGGTGCTCCTTTCACCCATGGTGTCCGTTTATCTCTTCAAAACTTCTATAATGGCAGACCAGCTGCCCAACACTGAGTGCATGGGAACAGGAGCCTATGCATCTGTGTTGAACACAGGGAAAGAATATGGCCTGGAGCTGAAGAGGAATTCTGTGTTTGGGAAGGTGATTGAGAAGCGCTGATGATGTGCTGGTTCTGTGTTGTTGGGCTGAAGTCCGACAGGTTTATAGTTTGAAACCACTAGCTGCTCCTCAGGAGAAAGACAGAGCTTTCTACTCCCATAAAAAGAAAAAAAAAACCCTCATAAACTTACAGCGGTAGCTGTACTCTGTCCTACAGGGGTGCCATGAGTGGGCATGGAACGGCAGTGGATTTGGTTTGAGGAAGGTGATTGTTAGCATATCAATACCAAAATCAATCTCCACCCAGCTTCTCCCTCGCCTCAATCCATTTCGATCTCTGCTTGAAATATATGATCAACCACTTCCCATTTTTGGATCCAGATGGCTTTATTTATTTGAATACAACAGGAAGAGAGGTACCAGATGTGAGTTCTGTTCTGAGGATGGGCTACATAATTTGCAGGGCCTCGTGCAAAAGGAAACTCCAAGCCCTTTGTTCAAGAACGAAGACTTTTCAAGATGGCGGCGGCAGAGCATTCAACAAATCATGAAGTCCTTTCACACTGGGAGCTGTGGTGGGAACGGTTTCAATATTGATGAATCTACCTCCCGGCACCACCAGCTTTCTGCCCTTGCATCGCCTGCAGTGCTTCCTGTGAAATGAGGACCGCTAAAGAATAAAGCATCTTGACCCCAAATCCATTTCAAAAGAATGCTGACTGGTACGACAGCAAATGCTTATAGAATATATATTTTTAGACTTAAAAAAAATCCACACGGAAATCATTTCTACATCATTACAGAAATTAAACACTGTGGCCTTTCACCATATACATATTTTCCTGTAAATATGACAACTTGGAAATATTAACTGCTAATATCCACAATGCGTTATGTTAGCAAAGAGTGAGCTTTCCACCACAAACTTATAACAAAATCTCTCTTGTCCTTATAAAAATAGTCAAAACATACCCTAAACGGCTTGCAGTGAACATTTGAGCAGTAACTTCTTTATATTGAAAAACATTATAGTCACGGAAACACGATCTTTCTCGCAAATGCTGTAGGGAAACATCATAAGGCAAACTGTAGCATTTCTTGGTACCTGTGATTTGCAAAACTTTTCTTCAGAATCTATTAATGTACAAAGTGCATTAAAATATTTGTTATCCAGTTACCCAAAACAGTATGTAGAAATTACTGAGACTACCCTTTCAGTGTCTTCAGGGAAGGCAAATAGAGAGTTTTGTGATCATTAAAAACAAAAATCCCATCACGTTTTCAGAGAATGTTTCCCCCCCTCTCTCCCACCCCTACCCCACTGAGGTGTTCAGAAGTGAAATTGTCTGAAGTAGCTATCAAAATATCCATCTGGGTATAAATAATAGAGTAAATATATAGAATCTATTTGTTAAGAAAAGGGGGTGGAGAAGGTAGAAGACACAGTAAGCCGGCAGGCTCCCATGCATTCCAGATTCGCCATCACAAAAGCTTTGGCCACTTGACAACGTGAGACTGAAGCAATGGGTCTTTGGATTTGCTGCAGGAAAACAACTGGACAATTTGGTGAAAAAACAAAACTCATTCAAAACCGTGCTTTAAACCCATCCGTCTGTTCAATCAAAATGGCTGACCCAGTAGCCCAGACAAGTAGTTTTGTAATGGAAACTGTTTAGAAGGTTCTACCGCCCCTTCAGGTTAAATCAATGCCAGGGTCTCACTCTCAGGGCCACTTTTGGAAAGGCTGAATTCACGGACCATTTCCAAGTGTCAGACGAGCAAGTAAAAAAAAATCCCATGTGACACTTTATTATTAGCAAGTTCTATTAGATCATGTGTGAGAACAGCCAGTTTTTCTTCTCTTACAACTCTATGATAAACTATACTAGGATACTGAGAGACTTCTACATCTTTCAAGACATGTTTCATAAAAGTCTATTTATAATAACTTTTGAGGCATGGGTTCTAGTGAACAGTACTTTCTACGACGTCCCTCGTCATTACGAACTCATAAATATTAAGTGTTTTTCGGGTGACTTAGATTTGGACGTGCTCGGTGCCACGTGCTGACGTACTGGAGAGCAAGCTCCAGCCCCAATGGGGCTTCCTTGGTGACGGAACAAGTTCCTTTCCTCAGCGACAGAGACAAACGAAAAAGCACTTGGAGAGGGTGGCAGAGGGGAACTCGAAAATGGAATGAAGCCATTTCACAATCCTAAAGCAAGGTATTAAAGGGAAGGACAAAAATACAATTTGAATATCACGAAGCAGAATCCTATTTGTGAATGAAACACAGGCGGGCTGAGTTGTTGAGCCATCAGGACTCCGCGATTCCATTTCATTGCAATCGCCTTCCTAATGTTCTCCCAGGATCCTCCACCTGGGAGAAGAAGGGCAAGATACAGTCCAAGGCTTCAGCACGTTTCTCTCCAACCTTATCCCACCGGCTGGCAACACTACAGACTTAGCAGTGGGCACTCCATTCTCCGGAGTTACCTCCTGCCACCCGTGCTCTGCATTTTAGTGGATCCAATACACATCCTGGACTTTTGCAGTTTAAAGACTTCAAAACAGGCCGGAGCAAGGAAGCCTTTGCACTGTCCTAAACCAACTCATGGCAGCCCGTGTGCCTCAGAAGAGCATTGTGCTGCACGGGGTATTCAAAGACTGTGACCTCTCAGAAGCAGATCTCCGGGCTTTCCTTTGGAGGCAACACTAGGTGGACTTGAACCTGCAGCCCTTCATTTAGCAGCTGAGGTCTGAACTGTTTGCACCACCCAGGGACTCGAAAGGCGCTCCCTCCCCACCCCCGCTTTTGAGAATGGTTGCATATTGTAGGCTGGAGGAGCACTGTTGCGGTGACAGTCTCTCGCCTCAGATGGCGAAGACATCTTATGAAGGAACACCCAGGACTACAAAGGGGGTTTGCCCTCCTCCAGCCCATAGACCAGGATGCAAATGGGCTTCTGACTGTGCAAACCCCAAGAGTTGTAATCCGATTCGGTTTCTTTTATAAATAATCTATAAATTTTCCTGTAAATACACACACATACACACACACACAAGAAGTTTGAAAAAGTTATCAAAGCCCGTGCTTCATAGAAAACACAGTGAAAGGAGGTGCCTGTGTTCAGACCTATCGGAGCCAAGTTTGGGACACTTTTTGGTGAGATTTTTGTCACCCTCTCAAAGCCTGGGCTATCTCAGTCCCCTATAGTGTGACCACGTATCCTTTCCTGCCCCCGATAGCTGCTCCGCATGACCACAGGCTCACGGCAGTTGCTCCGTGCAGTCCAAGTGATCTGGAATCGGAAGGCCAGTTATAATGGTCAAGCATTTGTTCCACACGGTGAAGGTCGGGCACACGGGCTGCGCAAAGGCGATGTCGAAGGTGTAGAGGTGGATGGAGTTCAACGCATCATAAAAGGCGATGGAACCATTGTCGTAGTCCAGCAGGATGCCGACGCGCCGTAGGTGAGGAGCTGGCTCGATGGGGATCTCCTTACTGTTGTGTCTCACCACCCAGTTATTGTTGCAGCGGCACAGAGCCCAGGAAGCCGAGTTCTTCCCGATCCACTCGTGCTTCGGGGCCGACTTGTAGGCCAGGCCAATGGCGTACCTGCAGAAAGGAAACAACAAAGAGCCTGCTGAGCCCGGTCAGGCATGGACGCTACCACTACCTTATGTGACGGTCCTTGGGGTCAGGAAAACGTGACCTTGTGTTGTCCCTTGCTTTTCTCCGTAAGTGAAAGCTTGGCAGGAACCCGGACACATGTGCTTCTTGTCTTCCCTCCTCCCCATTGCATTCAGTCACCTTCCTGTTTGCTATGCAAACACTATGATAGTATTTGAACTATGTATTTTGCTGCTAACATCAACAACAAAACAACAACCAAAACCATGAAGCCCTACACAAAGAATGCTCTACAGCCTGGAATGACTAGCATGGTCGGCACTGTTCATTATGGTAACCACGAGCTCCCCGGGGTAAATAAACACTTGAATGTGGCTAGTGTGGTGAAAGAGCTGAATTTTACATTTTATTTCATTTTAATTCAGTGAAATTAAATAGCCATGTGTGACTCGTGACTACCATATTGGATAGTATAGCTGTAGTCTCTTTTGTTGGCAACCTCATCTATCACACGGGGCCCATGGTGGCAGCCACCTCTGTGAGAATGCATGCGAAACCCTGGCCACAATGCCTGGTATGTTACTTTATTATCACTGCCCAATTATACACCAATGCTGAGCCCAAGGATGACTCAAGAAGCCAGCGCTTAAATCACACTTGATAACGCCGTCCTTCCTTAGACACTGCATAATTTCATCAGTGCTGAGAGCCCTTCTGTGTCTATTTCCTACTACATTCAAATAAATTCTGAATCTCTCCTGTGATGCTTTAATTCAAGCAGACAGATAATCTGGTGAATCAAAAATGTTCTCTAGCTGCTCAAAGAATAATTTGAAGAAGTGTTTCGACAGTGTTCTAAGCTTCTTTCTTAATCACTCTTTCCCCGTAAAGTATGTCTCCATAGGACTTGTAATATTTCACAGTGATTACATTGAGCACAGAACCTGTCCCTTTTAATAGTGTGTAATTCAGGCACCAAGTTCTACATGGTGTAGTGGAAACCGGACGAAGTGGATATTGACACATGGTACCTGACTCATTGCAAAGAGCAACAATAACAACAACATAGTCTTTGAGAAATGATCATCTTGAATTCACTCACTTTAAAGGGTGTTATTTTAAAGAAGACAGTTACTATTAAATGCTTTCACTGAATTCAAAGAGAGGCCATCTACCAACTTCTCTTCCCATTCAGTAAGAGCCTGATTTAGAGTCTGTCCTCGCAAAGACCTTGCACAAATTCCAGAGCAGTGGTTCTCAACCTTCCCGATGCCACGACCCTTTCATCCAGTTCCTCATGTGGTGGTGGCCCCCAACCATCAAATGGTTTTCACTGCTACTTCATCACTGTCATTTTGCTATTCTTATGAATCAGGCGCCCCCTGTGAAAGGGGGTGGCAACCCACAGGTTGAGAACCGCTGTTCTAGAAAGTCTACAAGGAGGCAACAGAGAAGAGATGGGATGGTGCTCAGGGGAAGTTCCTGGGGCACCAGCTTTTTGCTGTTGGCCCCTTCCCTGTGATCGCAAAGTCCCCAGTCCTTCCGAGAGTCACACTAGCTGCTGGCTCCTGTTCTCTACAGAACACCTCGAGTGACGTTTGCTCCACTAAACCCTAGCTCCTATGCTTAGAAGGGCTTTCATTTGGCCACTTAAATATTTCCCCCAAAGATGCTCTCTGCGCTCAGGCACAAAATGACCCTAGAGGTCTGACAGTGCTACAAACATCCCACTCTATATTACAGATCATTGACACTCCCTTCCCATTTGAACCTTACTTCAACCATTTTGAAGTGACTGCGGCAGTTACAACTGACTTCATTTAGCAAACGGGAAAACATATAAAGGGTTAAGACTGTTAATGAGGAGTCATATCCAGAATCGTGTCCCCACCTCACCCTGGACTTCTAACCCATCTGGGCAGGTACCCACGTTGGCTCGATTGGTTCACCCCATTTCATCCAACGCCAAGCCTCCGTGAATAGCAACAGAGAGTAAGAAAATAACGAGTCCATTAACCAAAGGAAAATATCATTATGCTATCATTAAGCTGTCCCACTATGTACACATTTCCATCAGGCCTGAACGGTGCAGGCACGATGTAATGTCCCGTGAAACGGGGAGAGTTCACAAAGCAGCAAAATGACGTTTCCCAGAGCACTGCTAACAAGCCCCCATTGCGCGGATCACCACATCCATTCATGTTCATTTGAAGTCAAGACTATTTCACAAGAAAATAAATGTGTCGTTAGCTACTGCAAATAAAAGTGTCCACGGGCATTTAATCTTCGAGGTCACCTCTTCCTCACTAACATTTCCCAGGAAATGGCCAATGACTTTTGCATTAGAGTGCAGATTTTCAGGAACAGACACAAGCAGTTTAGGAAAAATCTAAAATGCCCTGATTCATTTCAGGTTTCCCTCCCCACCCCCCACGTGTCAGTTCTGACACCTGGAGGGTATTTCAAGGATCCTGCCGACCTGTGTTTATATAGCTGGAGAGATTTCCCCGCACCATTCATCTATGGTGGTGAGGTCATAGCGATCAGGTATCATTTATCATAAATAATTATTAATGGGGGTGTACTTATTGAGACACTGGATTCCAGCCCAGATTCACACTAGAAACTCTTGAATGTGTGCACCTGTCTTTTCCACTGTGTTTTTTTATCTTGGCCCCGTGTTCCTAAAAGCTAACCATGTCAGTGGAGCTCAGAGCCCCATCAGCAGACGGGTTGGTCCCCTGGTCCCTGGCAGGATGTTGGGATAGGAAATGTTGAGAGGAATGGATGAAAGGAATCATGAGGCTAACAATAGAGAGAAAACTAATAATAGTATTGGTACCATCCTTAGGAGAAGTAATTCATAGATTTTGATCAGCTCATCCTAAGACGATAAGTGAGGTTGACACGTTGCATTATTTGTATAGACTTGAATCAAAACATTTTCCTTTATTGGTTAATCACTCAGTATTTGATCCTTCTATCAGTACTAACCCTGTCTGTCACACACCTTCAGATTTTGCCATTTTAAATTTTGGTTTTGATTTAAAGTTAGCTTTTAAGCTATCAACTCACTAAGTTAACCATTGAAAGCCCTTAAGGACACTTCAGGTGTGTCAAAAGCAGAAGCCTTCCTGTGTGGGACAGTAGCCTAGTCATAGTATGGTGGTTAAGAGCAGCGATCAGCAATCTAGGACTTGAGGGGCCAATCTGACCCACCTGCTGTTGTCCTTCTTTTTCATTGGTGGAAACAAAACATTCGATGGGTCAATTCGAACACCTCAGTGAGACATTAATGACATTCATCATACGCAGCCATCACTGAGGTCTCCCAACTTTTCCAGCAGTTTTAACAGAAACTCGCTGCCTCTTAAGTCACCTGTTTTTATAAATAAAGTTTTACCGGGGCACAGCCACTCCTAGTCATGTGCACATTGCCTGTGGTCACTTTCTCAATATAAAGGCAGAACTGAATAACTGCAGCAGATACTGCATGACCCACAAATTCAGAAATATTGACTTGCTCATGTTTTAGGCAGGATTAAGAACTTGAACCCTGATTGTAGACATTCAGACTCTGCCACCTATAAGCTTGATGACCTTGGGCATGTGCCTCAGACATCTTATCTGTAAAAAGGGGTCGCACCAGCATGTCCCTTCTGTGTTTTGCGAGGATGAATAAATGCGTTCGTATTTGTCAAATGCTTATACTAGAACCTGACACCTACTTGTGGTAAACATCAGATTGCTAAATACGAATAAATGTGCTCTCTTTTTGATCAATAGCAAGCAGACATTGCATCTTTGTCTGCAGAAATGGGAGGCAGCCTGGTTCAGCCCATGGGCTGTAGTTTGCACTCCCATTTTAGGGCATGGCAGAGCAGTGTTAGCATAAGAGCTCTTCCAGGGACCAAGGCTCTAATCTTGGCTGCATTTTTTTCCATAAAAAATGAGTGGACTTAAAATGACTTGATTGCTTGGCAAAGAGTCATGTTTTCCTGACAACTCCAGGAGGGATTTACTTTGCTGCTGCACAACTGGCTTGGGACTCAACCATGTGACTTGCTTTGGTCAATGATCTTGGTTTAAGCCACTATGGGTAGCCCAGTGGTGCAAGTGGCACAAGGAACCCCACAGAACAGACCTAGACACGATCTACAACTCAAAGCAGAGCCCTACTGAGGTTTTAACTTTGATTAACTAACTTAGGGATGGGTGAGTGAACAATAACAAATACCGTAAATACAGGAGTATAAGCTGACCCGAATATCAGCCGAGGCACCTCATTTTACCACAAAAAAACTGTATTAAGAATGTGCTGGAAACCTCAGCTTATACATGAGTATATACGGCAATTGTTTGAAGCTGTATTGAGTTTTTGAGGTATTTGTTATGCAACATTATTGTACAAATAGTTGACTGGTATATCTTGGCATATTATTGTTCACAAAGAATCCTGTTATTGGTTGAGGCTCTTACAAAGTACAGAATAAACAGTACCTTTTCACAACTAAAGGACAATAGATACAAATTGCCTACCACGTGCTTCCACTTATGACCACTTCCCAGTAATGGCGGCCACTATCAATGAACACATTTCCAGCTACACCGTAGCTCCCCTGGCTGGTGAAGCGCTCAGGCGTGTGACTCTTTTTGGATGATGACTCATCACGTTCCACTGTCAAGTTATCATGGGACACCTTCAGTTTCCGGTGGGCAGACTTGGGGTCCAGTTTAAATGGTTGGCCTGGAAATGAGTTCACAAAGCAAGAGATGAGAAAGAGTTCATTGACATTTATAAAAATGTACTTTCACAGCCAGATTTTAAAAATGGGGACCAGTCTACTCTCCCTGAATCATGTCTTCTCTATCCGAAGGTGATACTTGAAGAGAGATTGCAAATTTATAAACAACTTTCAAAAATATTTTCTGGCTTTGTTTTCATGATAATCAAGATCTCTATGAAAGTAACAAGTCAGTAAAGCATTCTTCCTACCAGGCACTGGAAAAAGATTAATGACATGCTCTTGCCTTCCCGAGGTTCATTATGCCAGTCACGATCAATGAAACTATCTTGAGAAAAAACGTATGAAACCTAAATCAGAGGTCTTAGAGGCAGGCTTTGCAGAATCTCACCTCTATGGATTTATTCATTTTTTCCTACTTAATCTTTACCAGCAGAAATATTGAGAGTTGAAGTACATTTAATATTTAAAAGTAGGTATCTTAAACATGAACGTGTCTTGAACTGTTGGCAAGCTATTTCCACTCTCATTTATACAATGAAAGTTTACTCTTTTCTTCTTGTCTGACAAATTTTGGGACAAGACTTCAGATTGTTACCTGACCTACAGATTTTGAACTTGCCCCTCCACCCCATAATTCCTTAAGATCTCTCTCTCTCTCTCTCTCTCTCTCTCTCTCTCTCTCTCTCTCTCTCTCTCTCTCTCTCTCTCTCTCTCATACGTATTACTAGTTTATTTCTCTAGAGAACTCTAATGAAGACAGTACTAAGGATTGATGGGCTTTATTCGCCAATAGTGTATAGAGCTCTCGAGGGAACTACATCTTAAGGAGTCGACTGTGTTCAGGTTGTCACAGTGCTCTCAGCATCTTGCACAACATCTCAAATACACTAGGTACTGAACATATTTTGTGAAGGAATAAATTACACAGTCGAATGCAAACCAAAAAAAAGCTGTATAGGCTGTATGGTCACAAAGAAACTGATATTTTCTTATGCATTCAATTAGAATTCTTCTAAGCTTGTCTTTGTGACAGATCATTTTAAAGGGAAAGAAACACCAAAGGCAAGGTGGGATCTAGAGGGGAACCTGAAATGGGAAAAGGTACAAGTGGAAAAAACTGGTGAAAAGTGAATAACCTCGAGTTGGATTAGGAATGATGCGCTGATGCTAACAGCTTATCTGCGACAAATCTATCACAGTGATGTATCTACGTGATGTTAACATCCGGGGGAGTTAATATCAGGGTGAAGGGTGGATGCACTTGCGGCACCATCTCTGGTACTTATCCATGTGCTTAAAATTATTCCCCAAATAAAAAGCTTATTTTAAAAGAGAGGAAAAAACTTCCAAGGCCAGGTGGATAGCACATGATGAAGCCTCAGTCTTCCCTAATTTCTTAGAGTACTCTCCTTGCATCCATTCCTTTGCTGCCTCTGAGACCTAACTTGTGCTCTCTCAGGTGCTGGGGGGATCACGGATATGGGTTACATGGAGGCTACCCTTGAGAAGCAATGAATTGCTCCTGTTGACTGACTGGCAACTCCATTGCATGGCATGATAGTAACACGTTCCAATTTGCTTTCTTTTGAGACCTCTTGCCACAAAGAAACATCATGCAACCTAACCGACCATTTCGAGATGAACATTTGTTAAGAAGAAAGAAATGGGAAAAACAGAACAAACATGGACAGGGACATGAGGGGGGAACTGGCAATATCTCAAGACATACTCATGCTATGTGGGACTATTCTCTGTGGTGGGAACTGTCCTGTGCATTGTCGTCTCTGCTCACATGCCAGTAGTACCCCCTCCCCCACTGTGACCATATAAGCTGCCTCACTCACTGCTATCAAGTCGAGGCCAGCTCACAGCTATCCTGTCCCTATAGGACAGGGTAGAACTGTCCCTGTGGGTTTCTGAGACTGTAACTCTTTATGGGAATACAAAATCCCCTCTTTCTCTCATGGACTGACTGCTGGTTTTGAACTGTTGAACTTGCAGATCGCACCCCAACACAGAACCACTATGCCAACAGGACTCTTGACATTGACAAATGTCCTCTGACCCATAGGCCAGTGAGATCGCTGATGTAAAAGAGAGAATTTCTAAATTGCTATTCATCTGCTCTTCCAATATGTAAAATAATCAGATCTGCCATCAATACAGGCCCTGCATGGAGGTGCAGAGGGGGCAAATGGGGGCAGAGTCGGTTTTAGAACCCTACATTAGCTTCCTGCTTGCTTTGGCCAGGAAGCCCGGGACAGAGAAACTAGAGACGGGGAGAGAGGCAGCTGAAAGGAAAGCAGGTGAGAGAAATGAGCTCTTGGAGTTCATGTCACTTACTGTTTGTCTTCAGCTTCCCAGGCTCACTGCTGCGGCTGCCTGCCTGGTTGATGGCCTTGACAATGAAGATGTACTTGGTGCCGCTTTGCAGACCATGCACCGTGTAGTGGTTCTGCTTGATGTTGGGCACGATCATCCAGCTATCTGCTGAATTACACAGACCTGCAGAGCCAAGCAGACACAGTGTGGCTATTCAGTGCAAGCAGGGGGCACAATTCTCCGGCGAAGTCATTTCAGGTTACTTGAGCCATAAGAAATGCTAAGGGCAGTGCTTTGTCACCTGTTTAAGGCAGGAGGGAGTGAATAAGCTAGATGATCTGGGCTCGGTGCCCTGCCCATACTGGGAGGACAGCTGGGACCGATCATTATATGTTCCTATTCTGTGGCACAATGGTTGAACACTCAGCTGCTCACTGAAAGGTTGGTAGTTCAAGCCCGCATAGTGACTCAACTCTACCAGCGAAAGACCTGGCAATGTGTTTCCCAAAAGATGGCAGTCAAAGAAAGAAAGAAAAAAAAAAGATGGGAGTCTAGGAATCCTAAAATTTTGAGGGAAAAGCCACCAACAGGCATGATCCTTCCAAATCTCGATTGTGCGAAAAGGAGCAGTAAAGGTGGTTTGCACAGTCCCTTAAGAACAAACCAGGGAGTGCAGAGTGTGGACACAAAGCCCATCGGTAGGCAACTGGACACCCCTGTACTGAAGGCTCACAGGGAGGAAATGAGCCAGTCAGGGTGTAGGGTAGCAACAAACATACAACTTTCCTCTAGTTCTTAAATGCTTCCTCTCCCCACTATCATGATCCCAATTCTACCTTACAAATCTGGCTAGACCAGAGCATGTACGCTGGTACGGATAGGAACTGGAAACACACAGGGAATCCAGGACAGATGATCCCTTCAGGACCAGTGGTGAGAGTGGCAATACCTGGAGGGTGGAGGAAAGGTCGGGTAGAAAGGGGGAACCTATTACAAGGATCTACATATAACCTCCTCCCTGGGGGACAGAAAACAGAAAAGTGGGTGAAGGCAGACGTCGGACAGTGTAAGATATGACAAAATAAAAATAAATTCTAAATTATCAAGGGTTCATGAGGGAGGGGGAAGCGGTGAGGGAGAGGGAAAATGAGGAGCTGATATTAAGGGCTCAAGTAGAAAGCTAATGTTTTGAGAATGATGCTGGCAACAAATGTACAAATGTGCTTGACACAATGGATAGATATATGGATTGTGATAAGAATGGTATGAGCCCCCAATAAAATGATTTTTAAAAAGAACTAACTAGGAGCACTTTGGGGCCAGAGACAGTAAAGGACAGCAGAAAAGGTCTACTGATTGCTCCCAGGCCCACTCCATCACCAGGCTCAGCTTTATACACTGAACAGTAGATTTTGGGTGTCACCAAACACAAGATCAGAAGATACCCAAATAACCTATGTGAAGCTGATTTGACTAACACTGATTAAGAGATTGCTTATTTGCTTCCAATTCTTTACCCAGCCCTGCATTCAGGTCTATGTGGCTTTTTGCCTTTGCTTCCACTAAAGGAAGGGAATGAACTTGCTTGTTCAATGACTTTGGGCTTGTGCATATGGTAGAATTTGGTCAATGTTATTGTTGGTCAGTGCCGTTGAGTTGACTCTGGCTCACAGCAACCCAATGTACAACACAGCAAAACTATCTGGTTCTGTACTCCTCTCAGAATGGCAGTCATCGCGTCAGTCCATCCCATACAGGGTCCTTCTTTGGTGGGGATGACCAAGCAGGATGTCCCTTCACAGGGTCTGGTCTCTCCTGATAACACCCAACGTACATGAGAGCAAGGCTCCCCATCCTGGGTTCTAAGGGGCATATTGGCTCTACTTCTTCTAAAGACAAATAGATTTGTTTGTTCTCCTGGCAGTCCGGTGTGTGTGTGTGTGTGTGTGTGTGTGTGTGTGTGTACTTTCTATGTGAATTCGGTGAAAAATGGCAGTGTAGATTATTTTCCATTAAACAATTCATATGCAATCCAGTTCATAGCATTGATGACCATCCTCCTGATGTAGCATCACTTATCTCACTGTGTGTCTCTCATTTCCATTCCTCCTCCTGTACTAACGCTCTGAACCTTTGTCCTTGGGGGAAATTCTGCTCTTTTGATGTCAAATGAGTGATTATTTTAAGGTATGTGAGTTCTTCCCTAGTGTTATTGCCCCCCTCATACGCCTGTCTATTTTGCCACAGAGCTAAGCGCCATTTCAGGTTTGAAGGGTGACTAAGGCCAGTAGTCTCCTGGGTGTCACCAGTCTAGTAAGCCTTGTCTTTTACCAATTTGGAATCCCCCCGCCCCCCCCAAATTATATTACGTAAGTCCTTCTAATGTTCCCTTCAATCTATCTAAGAACTTCTAATGTAATTGCTTTTAGAAAGGTAGCCAGACACTGTCTAGTTCGTTTGGTCTCAGGGTGATGAGGACTCAGGTACTCATGGTCCATTAGCCTATTGGACAACTGTGTCCAGGTGTGTTCCATTGTCTTCACTCTTGTTTCCTCCAGATGAAGAGAGGGCAATAGTGGCACCTTAGATGTCTGTTCACGGTCTTTTAAGACCCCAGAGGCTATTCACTTAGGTAGGATGTAAAATATCTGTGTGGACTATATGATGCCAACTGATCTTGGTGTCTCCCAAGTTCATGATATATTTAATATTCTTCATTGATACCATCATTCAAAGGCATCAATTCTCGGTTGACCTTCCATATTCATTGTCCAGCTTTTACATGCCACCTAGTAGCAGGTGTTACTTGGTCTTGAAGGCTTCTGCTTGCCTCTTTATGCCTCTGCACTGAAACAGGGAAAACATTCCCAGGAGAGCCTGCTCATCCCAGTAGGAGGACAAGAAGCTCGGGATTTCCAGCCTTGGAGGGATACTTGGAAACTCAGAAAACGATCACTGGAGTTGATTGGAATCCAGAATTAGTGTGGTGCTAGTTAACTGATTCAAAGGAGGTGCGGTAGTTCTGTGGTAGAATTCTTCCCTAACATGTAGGAGACCTGGGCTCAAGTCAGTGTACCTCAGGTTGCTACATTGCTAAAGTGGTTCCAACACAGCTTCCAGATGAAGACAGGATTATCACGAAAAGCCTGATGCTCTACTGTCCCAAACCAGCCATGGAAAACCCTATAAATCAGAATAGTACAATCTCCAACCCCCTGTGGGCATGGCAGACGGGGCAGCATTTCCTTCCATGTGCATGAGGTACAGTATGACGCAAGGGCTGATTCAATGGCAGCTCACAACAGTTGGCTGATTCAGAAGACAAATGCCTATGGGAGCCTGGGGTGGGTGGGTGTGAGGGGACAGTACCAGGGCTGCTCATGGCCAGGGCGGAACTTGGGAAAGCAACAGTAGAGGTTTCTGATCAGCTGCATCCCCGTGAGGGCTACTTGCAGAGTCAAAAAGGGGCTGCTGCTCGCTTTTTGCTCTGTAGGAAGGGGGCTGGGGAGCTGGCTGAAGATTGATGAGGCTGGGAGGACATGGAGATAAAGGAAACACCAGCATGGTTCTGTAGGTGGCTGAGGTCAAAATCATTGCTTTGGTACCAAGCCCACCTTGTCCCTCTCCAGTCACCAAGCTCTTCTCCCGATAGGATCCATTTCCAGCCCCTGATGTCTGAGCTGTCAGGATATTTCCTTACAGGCTGGGGAGAAAGCTGGACCCCTCCATTCTTAAGTGGTTCCTAACTCTCCCCACTGGCCTCTCAGCTCCTGCCTCCCTTTGCCATCAGAGGGTGAGCAAGCTCTGTGTATCTGGAGGCACTTTCCATCTTAGGTGACTCTTCAGAAGCATCCCTTTCTGTTTGTTTTCCATCTGGACCAGAATCAGACCCAAACTTTTCAGTAGAAAGAAAAGCACAAGTCCTTGATGGCACTTCCCAACCCTACTAAGTAAGGCCTGTGTGGTAGAGACATAATCTGTTGTCAGTTTGAGACTTACAAGTAAAGGCGTGGAGTCTAGCCTGCCAATCAGGTCACAGCTTGATGACCTCATTTGGGAGGCTCTAAGGAGATAAATAGCTCATTGGAGGCGGGGAACAAGCTTACTCCCTCGGAGACATTGCGGCTAACAAGACACATGGCGCTACACTAGAGCCCTGGAGCTGAAGGAGCCATGTGGAGACTCCTGCCAGTACTGAGATGTTAAAAATGCCACTGCATCCACAAGACTTTCCACCCACTGGCCTGTGATTGTCCTACATTTGGAATCATTGCATGTGTTTCATGAGTCTGAAGAGGAATTTATAGATTGGTATTGGACATATGGGATAATACTGGACTTATGGACTTGATGTGGACTGAGCTAGGCTGTTTTCTCAATATTAAATTGCTCTTGTATATAAAGTTCTTTCTTAGACACATATGAGTGTCTATGAATTTGTTTCTCTAGTCCACCCAGACTAACACAGCCTGTCTTCGACTCCTAAGACACACGCTCCTCCCATGTTTGAATGAAAATTATTTAAATCTTTCCCGGCATACTCACAGTTAAGAACTTACCAGTGTTTTGTCGTTGTGGAATAAAACCTCATAGGATTGGTATCTTGGGTACATTTTAATTTTAGGCTCATCTCAGTGATTTTTTTCCCCCTTTGCTTTAAAATCAAATTAATCCTCAGGAGCCCTAGTGGCAAAGTGGGTTAAGCATTCGCCTGCTAGCTGCAAGGACAGCAGTTCAAGACCACCAGCTGCTCCAAGGCAGAAAGATGAGGCTTTCTACTCCTGTAAAAACGGAGAGTCTGGGAAACCCTAGAGAACAGTTCTACTCTCGCCTATTGTATCACTATGAGTCGGAATTCACTTGATGGCAATGCATTTTTGTTTTGTTTTTTTGAACTTGATCTTGTCCATTTCTAGCACCTCTTCTCATTTCCACTTGTAAATATTTTCAACAGGACTGTCAAACTTGATATGAGTTTGCTTGTGCGAATGGGTGGATGTTTACATTTGAGAGAGTGGATGCACAAATCCACCTCCGTCTAGTTTTCTAGAGCTTTTAGGCTCACTGGTGTGTTAGTTGCTGGGTTGAGTTGGCTCAGGCTCATGGAGATGTTATAGCTAACAGAATCGTGCAAACCTCCTACAAAAGAACTCTTTGTAGTATTAAAAAGTAAAATTGACATTTTGACAACTAAGGTACATTTGACCCAAGCCATCATTGTCTTTTCAGTTGCCTCATATGCATTCAAAAATTGACAAAAAATAAGAAGGCTGAGGAAGAATCGAAACATTGGAGCTGCAGTGTTTAACTGATTAAAATGAATGGATGGATCTGTCTGCTCCATCTCCCACAACCCCCTCCAATTATCAGCTTAGTTCTATATTGCAGTGGCCCCACAGAACCCACAGATGATGTTTGCATTTATGGAGTTTATCGGAGAAGTTCACAGGCTGCGTCCATAGACATTGTCTATGGGTCCAAGTAGAATGAAATCATTGACAACTTTAAATTCTTCCTCATTCATCATGAAATTTTTAATGTGAAAAACTATTTAGCATCATGGGAATTTATTTACATGTAATACAAAGATTCCCTACAATCTGAAGGGGTTTTAGACAGTTCTTGGAAAAAGGAAACTAAGAGATAATGAAACTTTTCCACAAAGTTTATCCCTTTTGATTAGTCTCCCTACATTTCCCTTGGACATCGTTGACATAAACACAGGGCTTGTGGATAATTCCGTGGCCAAATAAAAGATTTTGATCCAACTACACAAGGACCATTGTGAATTCTGACTCTGGGTCCTAGGAAGCCTAGAACTCTCTTAAGAAAGGCATTTAATAAGAGTAGCATTATGCCAGTAATAAAACATAAAGAAACGCCATTCTTCTATTGCCTAGGATAATGCACTCATATTCCTAGAGTTCTGACAACGGCAGGCAGGCAGGAAAACAATCACCGCCTTCAGCAGACTCAAATGAGAATCCTCTCAATTTCACTGGTTTGACACTGTTCCTGTTTAATTGCATATGTTACAATAAAATCACTATTGTGGTCAAAGAAAGCAAATGTAAAAATGTTGCAATAAACTTGACATCCCTGAACAGCCTGAAAGATGGGGTTTCATGTGGTGGTGGGAAGGCGTTCAGCAACATCTAAAAGCAGATGGCTGAAATTGCTGTGAACTGCAGCTTGGCCTACAAGCAAAAGTCTTAACCCAACCAAGATCGAATTCCTCAGAAACCGTTTCCAAACAACAAAAAGGGAGGGAGGAGGGGGACTTGGCTATCCTTATTATTTTGAAGAGGTCACTGATTTCCCTTGAAATAGCAAGAATGTTATAGAGCAGTAAAATTTGAGTGGCTAGCTTGACACCAGCCCAATCTGCCTTCGTGAACAGTTCTTACTGCTTATGCCTGCCTTTATAGGATGTTTAACACCAGGATAATAGTTGAGAAGTTGGTGACAAATGCCAGGAAAGCAACATTGCGGATTTTCTTTGGGTGGCTGGAGTAAACGGGGTGCCTTGGCAAGCACCACGATTGCATTGCTTAGTCTGGTTCTGTCGCTGGTACCACTTAACTGCTTGCATACGGCCTGGAGGGCTGGTTTCAAGGCGTCCTCTCTGCCTTGACACCCCACTGAGTCAGGACTACTGGCTAGGTTTGATTCATCTCTTTATGAAACACCCACACAGCCATCCCAAGTGCTTCTCTCCAAACTCATTTTCAGTCAGGCGAAGGGGCTGTTCTGAGAGTCACCTTGTCCAATCTGGCTTTCAAGTCTTCAAATGAGGGAACTGGAAGATACTCCGTTCATTGAAACGCAATTACGTTATTTGATTTTCTACCTTTTGTGCTGGGGGATGTTGATGTCCCAAGGTCCTTTTATTATTATTGCTATTAGGTGCCATCAGCTTGATCCTTTGTGGTTCTAAGAACTTTCATGAGCTTTTTCTAAATGACTAAAATAAATGAAAGATCGAGAGGAATTTTGCCATGAAAACTTGAAGAATATATAAAAAAATAAATGAAAGTAAAGTAGACATCAATGGGCAAAGACTCCAATTGATGATTTGTAAAGAGGCATTTAAAGTTGTTTTAGATCGTGGATCACATATTTTCTAATAAGCAATGCAGTAATATGACTTATTAATAAAAATCATTGTGCTTTGGAATGTGTGCATCCAATCAGGCCTTTTTGTAAGATTAAAAATTCCACAGACAGGATCTAATTAGTGAATAAAGCCCATTGAAGGTCATGCATACCAAGCAGCTCTAAAGAAACTATGACTAAGTGCCCTAGTGTTAGAAGTTGAAACGTGTCCCCATCAAGAGCTTTCTGGAAGCCTCCTATATGAAAATATGACCCTGTTGGGAGTGAGGGGGTGTGTTTCATTGTGCTAATAAGGACTTATCAGATTAGGGTGGGCCCTAAACCTAATCCCTTCTACGTAGAGAGTTGCATGTATAAATGGAGAATAGACACAAAGACCTGACAGGGTGAGGGGAAGGGGCGATGCCACATGAGGACATATCATGTGTCAGGTCTTAGGGGAGAAGTCCACAGACAGAACTGACACAGTTACATCCCTGTCTGGAGAGTTTGACAATACATACTAGTCTTTCTAGCTGTTACAGGGGCACTAAGCAACGAAGACGCTGAGAGACGGCAATAGATTTACTGAAGGCAGAAGGAGCATAGTTTTGAAACTTTGCCTCTTCTAGCTTGAAGAGCTTTGTAACTTGCACTTGCTGTTCAATGTAACAACTGTAAATCATAGGCTAGATAGAGTCGCAGCACTAAAGTAAGACTGTCCACATGAAGACAGGTGAAACACTCTCATGAGGGATCTCCCGTCAGAATGCATGATGATCCTGTGTCATGATGGGGGGGGGGTAAATTGGACTTGACAAAGGAAGCATGGTCCATCTTTTGTAGGAATAGTAACACTGATTACTTATGTGCTACATTTACGGTGCTAAGCCTTTACTTTCATTCTCTCAACTGTCAAAGTTGGTAAAATAATTTGCTCAAGATCACAGAGCTAGTGGGCTCCAAAATTCAGATTCAAATCCAATTTAATCTCAAATACATGTTATGTGTATTGGGGGATGTGGGGGCGGGGAGAGAGCAATTGAAGTACTCAGCTTTTTCCCTCAATTTGCTCTTTCATTGTTGTAATTTAATCCCTAAGTATGAGGCCTTCCCTAAATATTGGTTTAATGGGCATTAAAAAGAAATGACTACATCCCAATCCTAATCATCTAATAAGACACCCCTATCCCCAAAGCCTTCCCTGTCACCATTGATCAGTCCGACAGTTTCACTGTTTTCCATCATTGTGGAAAACCAGATCTTTGGGTACCTGTGTGATGATAAATGAGGTAGGTCTATCAGTGCCCTAAACTACTTGCACTGAATTTCTTTGGGCACCTCTATAGAATCACCCCAACATACAGCGATGAGTTCCCAGCGCTCAGTTGTTTTGCTTTTGCTGAATTCCTCTAGGTGTGGCCGTTTTGGTATATAGTCCATGTCTTGTTTTGTTATTGTACTCCATGCCAACAGCATGAAAATGACATTAGTCACCGTTTAGCTAACTGGTAAATGCTAAGTATGAAGCAATAACTATCTCCCATCATTTGGGGGATGGAGTGAGCGAATATGCTGAGCTAGTCCACAGGAAGCGGAGAGAGTGGCGCAGCAGAGTCAAGTGCCCCCCGCCCCAGGGCACCTGCCATCAATGTGAGTGTGAGAAAGCCTAACTACAAGCAGTAGGACTCCTAGCTGACCCTACAGCAAGCTCCAGCTAAACCCATAATAAACGTACGGGTATATGCTACTTAGGCTCTATAGCTGTTGGCTACGTAGCAAAAGCCAATCAGTCTAGATTCTTGATGAAGGAGTTCTGGACTCTCCTAATGCTCATGATACTATGATGCATGAAATACCAGAAGATATATAATCATCTGTGATGGATCCACCCTAGCTAGGTCCGAATGATTCCTTCCCGGGTACCTATGATTTTGTGTGAACAACTCATTCCCTGTGAGCAGAGACAGGACCTGTGACCTTCAGCTAACCAGGTGAAAAGGACAAAGGGCACAGGTGATGGGGTATTGCTCCTATGATTATGCTACAGTATAAATTAAAGCTGAGGGGTGTTGCAGATATAATTAATGGCCCTAACCAGTTGCCTTTGAGTTATCAAGAGTAGACTATCTTGGGTGAGTCTGACCTAATCAAATGAACAGCAGGTTTAGAGAGAGGCTGTAGATACTCTCTGTTGATGGTTTTGGAAAGGAAAGCTGTTATCAATTTCATAACCACAACAAAGGGAATTCTGCCAATGACCTGAAGGAACTTGGAAGTGGATTCTTCCCTAGTTGAGCCTCCAGATGAGAATGTGGCTCAGCCAACACCTTGATTTCAGCCCCTGAGACCCTGAGCCAGAGAACTGAGCTAAGCCGTGTCCAGACTCCTGCCCCATGGAAACTGTGAGATAATAAATGAGTATTGTTTTAAGCCTCTAACTTTTGACAAATTTGTTACAGAGCAATAGAACATGACTATGTCATCTTTTCTGGAACAAGCAAAAATGATCTCAGAAAAATGTAACATTCCTTGCTTGAGCCAAGAACCACCCTTTAGATACAAAATGACTCCAAATGTTTTCTTTGTGTAGTTACAGTCTTTGTCATCAACAGATGTTTTTTTTTTTAGTCCTCGGTGTGTTTGCGGAGAACCAACTGTTAGTGGTTTTTGAATGGGACACAATGCTGAGTGAACCCAGGTCTCTCTTTGCAAGGCTCCCTGCCTCCGTCCACGGTCTCCCTGTTCTCATACCTTCACGTGCCTCTTTCCCTGGAGTTGCCTTCGGATTTCAGACCTTGTGGATTTCATCTTCTGCAAATGGTCGCACGCAAACCAGACTCACTTGCATGGACTCACAGAGACCCTGTAAGGACAGGGTGGAACTGCCCTAGTGAGTTCCTGAGCCTGCCACTCTTCACGGGAGTAGAAAGCCCTGTCTTTCTCCCTCAGACCAGCTACTGGTTTCCAACTGCTAGCCTTGACGTTAGCAGCCCTGTTTGTAACCGCTACGCCACCAGGGCTCCGGCAAGGGTCATGCTTGATCTAATTTATGATTTAGTTCACATTTGCTACTACTATTTAATCCACAACATTGAGAGAGTAATTCCTTAAGGCAAAAAGAACTTAATCTTGTTTTCTTGGTTTTGCAGTGTTTTCCAGCCCGTGCTAGATAGCCTAGTGACTTGTGGGTTAGTGCGCTGAATGGTGGTCTCGCTGTTTAGAATGCAATTGAGGAGATGCTGTTTTGTTTATGTCTATTTAAGTTAGGGTTCCTGTTGCTGTTCTGGGCCAGAACAGTCTTTGTGGGGTAGAGTGGGGGAGGTCTTGTAACACAGATTGGCAGCTTTCATGGCCCCTCCTCAGTAGATGCTAGTAGCATATCAGACCCAGTTGTAACAACAAAAATGTCTTCTGACATTTCCAAGTGTCCTCTGGGGAGCAAGATTGCCTCTGGTTGAAGAGCACTGCTTGAATGAAGGGATGACTATCTACTATCAATGAATAATTACAGAGTGATTTCTTATTTTGGTTTTATAGTGAAGTATAAACAAAGTTTGAAAATCTCACTGGATTTTAATTCCATGTTAAATTTCCTGGGATGTGTATCAAAGAGCAGTGAAACATAAGCTCATACAGCTGGAAAATCATATTTAAAATCATATTTAACCTCTCTGAAGGGCAATTTGGCAATGTCAACTAAAATTTAAAACATAAATAATCTTCGACCTAGCAATTCCACCTCTAGGGATTATGTGACAGGTATAATTCCCCAAGTGAGAAAGGAGAGATGTCCAAGGGTATTCACTATGGCATTATTTATTATAGCAAAATATCCATTTAAAATGGGTTTCATCAATCAGGGTATATTTTCATAATAGGATACTAAGCTGTGTCAAAAAAGAATGAAGCAGTTCTTCATATCTTCTGAAATGGAATGCAAAATACAAAGTGAAGAACTGTGTACGAGATGTTGCCCTTGGTGCCCTTAACAACCGTTAATGTGTGTCTTATCTACAAGTAGACTGTCTTAGGTAGATGATAGATATTGAGAAAGGTCCAATTTTCACTTTATATATATTTGTGTTTGTGTGATACCTTTAAAAAAAAGGAGGGGGGTTCATCATGACATGCATATCATCATTAGGTTACATTCTACATAGTTCTACCCTAACTTAACACGCAACCCAAGTACAGCAAGGCAGACAGAGGTCAGGATGGGAAGTGACACCAGAAGAATTCAAAATCCTAAAAGGAGAGCAAAAATCCATGTTTACCTATGGCCATAATAGTAGGAATAAGGACCAACGCCTTTCTGGAATAGTCTTCTCTTGAATTTTCTCAGTTAGTGCTATTTGCAGGTCCTGGCAATTTTCTGTTCAAGCAAATTTCTCTGATCCTTCCAGCAGAAAAATGGCCAGAAGAAAGAACAAATCTGACTGGGAAGAAGTACGGCCAGAAAGCTCCTTTGGAGGCAGAGATTGGGAAACTTGGTTTCACATACTTTGACATGTTCTCAGGAGAGACCGAGCAGTCCTTGGGAAAGGACATCATGCTTAGTGGAAGAGAGGAAGGCCTTGAACAGGATGGATTGACACAGTGGTTGCAACAATGGGCTCACATAAAAATACGATTGGGTGACAGGAGGGTGTGACACAGGACCAGGCAGTATCTCATTCTGTTGTGCATAGCTTCACTAACTCGATGGCACCTACCAACAACCCCCACCCTGCTTCTAGCCAGATTTTCCTTCCTCACTGGCATGTGTAATTAGATGATGACATCGCCCAATATGCCTTGCTCTTCTATCTGTAGAGTGTGCTTATAAGGATGGTGCTTCTGTAACTGGCTGATAAACGCCTGCTCACCTTGTAAGATTCAGTTCAACCCAGAATCTAACATCCTTTGTTCCACTCATCATTCCTGCCCTCACTGTCTTTCCTACCTACTCAGCCAGCTCAGAAATGGGTTTTATTCCACTTCAGTCCCAAGTGACACATTCTTGGAAAAAGCCACATTAAGCCTAACAGCTTCCACAGCAGACCCATTAGGTGCTGGAAAGCGAGATGGTGGGACACTTGGGAAAGGAGATAGAAAAAAGGTGGAGGGGGGGCATCGGTCGGCATGGGCATTTACAATGGAGTCACTTAGCAGCTGGAAAATTTCTGTCTTATGAATTAATCCCAAATCAAATTTCTATTTTAAGCATCATGTGGTTCAGAATTACTTGTATTCGGTGGGGTAAACAATTAGTGTACTTGGCTACCACTGGACTGGGTTCGAGATTTGTGTTTGTTCACCCAGAGGTGCCTTAGAAGCAAGGCCTGGTGATAGATCTACTTCTGAAAAGATCAGCTATTGACAATCCAATGGAGCACTGTTCTCTGACATGCATGGGGTGGTCACCAGGAATTGGAAATGACTCAACACCCACCGGTACTGGTAGGGAAGTATAGTGCTGTAAAGAGAAAAGGCTTATATCATCAAAGCATATTCAGTTGATAAGGATTGATTCAAACTTTCTCTTGGTTACCAGTGACTGCTGTTTTCTACTCTGACATAGCCTATGTTTCTTTGCTCAAGAAGTTTCAGCCTGCTCCCTGAAAGGCTATTTCTTCTGCTCCTTTGCACTTTGTCTAGCTCAACTGAAATTATTCCATGACAGTGAGAGGAATGCTTCCCCTGTGATCATCTCTCTGGTGGGATACTACTACGATTTGCACTCATATAATTGCCCCGGATGTAAATGTAAAACTGGCCTTACACAAGCCCTCTATGCTTCAGGCAAGGCCTGGAATTTTTCCCAGATAGGGGCCGAGCCAGAGCCCCGTGTGTGTGGCCACTAACAAAAGGTCAGTGGTATGAGCCCACCAAGCTGCTCCAGAACAGAAAGATATGGCTGTCTGCCCGGTAAAGCCTGGGAAGCCTATGGAGCGGTTCTACGCACAGACTTGCTATGAGGGTTTTGGTTTGAGAGGGACCAATTAACACCTCCACACACTGTCCCTGCCGTCCCACAGAATAGGACTAGGTATTTGGCATGCTCTGACTCTTACTTTTATTAAATATTTCACTGTCGCAGAAAGGAGCATAACACTAGATGTATGGTATACGGAGAAAAGCATGTCATTCACACTCAGAAATGGCCATTAACCCTAATCCAAGAGACTCCATGTCTTTCTTCCCAATGACGTCAATTACCTCTCATCCAGGAGGTAAGAACTTCCTTAGTTTTTAAAACCATTTTAATCCCCATGTGTGCATCCATCAAAAAAAGTTACTTCTTATTACTAAATTGGTAAACCTTTTAGAAATGGATTCCTGCTGCAGATGGACTTTTGTTTCTTGTTTCTTTTCCTTAACAATATGTTTGTGAGCTGCATCCATGTGGTGGACCAGAGGTCATTGCTTTTCATGGCCAGCTCTTTTTACTAGTATAGCCCGAGTGTAGGACAATTCTGACAATAAACCTTGCATCCTCTTTCCTTCCTTGTCTTCCCTGGATGATTACATTCAGGAAAGGCATTCTTTCGGAAAGCTGCCACCAAACAAAGACACAGCCGTGTGTAATACTCACTGACGACGTTGGCTTGTCCAGTAAAGATGGTGTACTGCAGCTCATAGGAGACCACACTGAACTCATCATCTGAGGTCCAGTGGACAGTGATGGTGTCATAGGAAGCCGTACATAGCTCTTCTCGAATGGTGGGAGGGTTGGGAGCTGTGGGTTCAAGAAGGTTCATTAGCTCATGATCTTGAATAGTCAAAGCAGGCTTTTCTAAGCAAGTAGTCAGGACGACTGTCCAAGAGGTGGTGACTCAAACCCAAGCAACATTCAGTCTCCTGATGATCACTTTGACGTAGATAGAGTCAGTCAATATGAACTTAGCTTTGTTTGCCACGCAAAGGTTGAGGAGGTTCTTTGTGCACGAGGGTATGACACGTGAACTAATAAACATATCATGGTTTCATTTACTTTGGGGGGTTGGAAAACGTTTGCAATCCCTGGTCAGATGGCAAATATTTCAGACATGGTCTTTGTTGCAACCACTCAACCCTGCTATTTTAGTGTGAAAGCAACAGTTCGCAATAAATACATGTGCATGGCTAGGCCTTCATAAATTTTTAATTACAAAATAGGCAGAGGTTTGGGTTTGAGCTGGGAGTCAAAGTTTACCTGTTGGTGATGTACATGATACCAGATATTTTAATATTCAGGGACCTATTTGGGAAAATACTGATGTTTTACTATCACATAGCAAATGAATCAAAAAATATTTGGTTTTTCTCTTTCATTAGATGTTTTGACGTCTTCTTAGAAAAACATGTTTGCACAGCTCTGGTTTCTTCTCAGTTGTCAACATAAAGTGATATTTCCAATGTAAAAGAATATAATTAATAACCAATCATATGTAAGAAGTCAATTTTCCTCCCCAAGGAAAACATGATTCTAACATTTGGTTAACTTTATCCCCACCAAAGAAGGCTGTTTTATTTCTTTAACACATTCTACAACAGAGAAAAGTTTAAATCCTACCAAAATAATTATTTTTTGAAATGACTTCTACTGGATTGATTTCAGTGACCAGTTTTATGAGAAAGAGTTTATGGGAAAGAAAAAAAACAGGCAAGGAGTGCTTTCTATAGGCAATAATATTTTAGAACAGGGATTGGCAAACTGTGGCCTGTGGGCAAATTCTGGCCTACAACTTGTTTTTGTAAATAAAGTTTTATTAGAACACAGTCATGCCCGTTTGTCTACGGCTGGATTTTTTTTTTTTTGGCAATCGCAGAGTTGAGCACTTTAAACTGAAGGGCTTACAAAACCTAAAATATTCCCATCTGGCTTTTTACAGAAAATGCTTGCCATGCTTCTATAAGTGCCTAACTACAAAAGGAGAAACATGCCTGTATTTTGAAGGCTAGCCCTAAGTTTTGCTTACACAATTATAGAGGTCTTCGCTGTTCAAAACTTTGATCAAGATTGATCAGTTCAAAACAAATCCAAAGAGAGAGCCAAGTTTATGAAAATGCTCATTGTAAAACTCTGATATTTTAAATATCCTTCACTTTGTTACCTAAAGATATACCAGGACAAATATCATAAGAAGCAAATAGCTATCAGTCTGAGGTATTCAACCACATAGGCCAGTATTGTCTGTTAGTGACTCAATTCCATAGACATTACTGATTCCACAAACTGTGTTGGGGCACTGCGCTCGCTAACTCATGCATGAAACTAGAGGCCTCTTCCTCCCTATTCATACTCAGGGAATCATTGGGTGGTGTTCAGTTGCTAAAGAAAAGGTTCAAAGTTCAAATCTACCATGAAATATCTCAAAAGAAAGGCCTGATCATTTACTTCCAAAAAGACTAGCCCCTGAAGACACTAAGGCGGTCTACCATGACACATGTGAGGTTATCATGAATTGGAATCAACTCCATAGCAAACTAGTGTGTTTTTAACACACCCAATACATCTGTCTCCTGCATTATCTCTGTGCGAGATTGAGCATGCTGTGGTGCCACTTGGATGTGCATGAACTAGCTCTGCCACCAGGAAGCACTTTCCCTAGGGGAGGCCCAGCTGTATCACACATGACTGTCTGTGTGATCCCTGTGAGTGTGGACTCCAATCTTGTACAACTCAGTGAAGAAATCCATGTTCTCCCATCCTTTCTACTGGGCACCGAAGGAAGAACTTCGGCTTTCTGCATTGCAATAGTGGATTAGATATGAATAAAACCTTATCTTCAAAATAAGCAAGTAGATATGAGACACAAGGCAGTCACTGTAATCAGGGAGAAAATGTCACCTCTCTTGGTTATTAACTTGACATCCCACTTAGAGGCAGGAGGGGGTGGGGATTTTATTTTCCCAGCCAGGCATTTAGCGTAATCACCGTGTTGTGATTATAAACCCATTGGGTTTTGTCCTGAAAAGTCAATATACAATTTACTGTGGATGGCAGCAGCAGCCTGCTGCCAATTTCAATATCCACTGACTGCGACCCAGAGCTGTTATTTTCTTGCCTCCATCTCCAACCGAACATGGGGAACTGTGGGCTAATGCTCTACAAACACTTGATTTCCTGCTTACAAATGTCTGACAAACTATTTGAACTTGGGAATATCAGTCAAGCATCGTGTGTTATGGCCACAGTCCATGTTATGTCTAGAAATGCACCAAATTTCTCTTTGGGGTTGACAGCTAAGAAGGCAGAATAATAGGTAACCTGGATGGGTTTTACTTAGTGATAAACAATCATCAGGATGATAGATAGTATACCAAGCAGCTTCAACGCAAACAAATCCCACATTGCCCCTTTAACCAGCACTTTTGCATTCACATAGAGCTTAGCATGGGCATCCGTTGTTGGAATGCTATTAAGACTATTGGGAAAGGGAGCAGATGTATTCTTGTCAACAAGACCCTTCTTTTCTATAAAACGGCCATCTCCTCAGCCCCAAACGGAACTTTACGGTTTCCTCTGCACTTGGATGTGGCCCTGCGATATGTTTCTGGCCCACAAAACACAAGCGGAGGTGTACTAGGTGCATTTTCAAAGAAAGCTTTTCATTTTCCTGCTGCAGCAAAACAAATGGGACTGGTGGAGCCTATGGTTCAGTCTCTCTCCCTTTCCCTTTGCTAAGTCAAAGGCCCACAGAGTGGATTTTAGGGAAGTCATGTATTGGCCAAGTGTTTGTAGCACTAAATATTTATAAGATTAAAGAGACCATAAGAGATCATACCTGTAAGGTAATCCAGACATTCCAGCAATTTCTTCTCTCGAGAAAAGTCTAAGGCAAATGTATCAAATGTGTCATTGAGGTTGATTTCAGGAATTAAAACCTGGGAGGAAGCAGTTGCCATGGAGACTCTGTAATTATTAAAAAATTAAAACGTTTTAGAAATGTCAAAAGGGCATTCATCACCATTGCTAAAGAAAGAAAGAAAATAAATACCATTAAGAAACGGACCCAGTAATTGCATTCCTAATGTAGACTCGAGTGGGATGAGAGCAGGGACTTGGGGCAGTAGTATACCAAGGTTAGTGGCAGCAAGCATCATTTACCACAGCCAAAGCAATCCAAGCGTCCGTAAGCAGATGAGCACATCAGCACAATGTGCTCTATCCATGTGATGGAATAGTACTCAGCCATAAAGAGAGGTGGCGTCTGGATACATGCTACAGTCGGAATAAACCTTGATAATCTGATGCTGAGTGAAAGTAGTCAATACACAAAAGAGCAAATAGTACGAGGTCCCACCTACATGAATTATCTAGAAAAAGCAAATGAATAGAGACCAAAACTTATCAGTGATGACCAGGGGACTGGAAGCAATGCTGGTGAGACTTCTTACGTACTTTGGACACACTGTCAGGAGAGCTATATCGTGCTGGGAAAGTAGAAGCCACAAACGAACCAAATTCACTGTCACTGAGTCCTATGCGTTTCTGAGACTGTAACTGTTCACGGGAATAGAAAACCCTGACTTTCTCCCTCAGAGCAGCAGGTGCTTTCAAACTGCTGACCTTGCAGTTCACTGCCCAACACATAATCACTACGTCACCAGGGCTCTTTTGGTCAAGGAGAGGGGAAGCAACAAAGAGGCAGGCCCTTAATGCAGTGGATTGACACAGAGACGGCAACGATGGACTCCAGCACAGGAACAATTGTGAGGAGGGTGCTGGACCGGGCGGTGTTTCCTTCTCATGTGCCTTGAGTTGCTATAGGGCCCCCGTGGTGTGATGGCACCCGAGGATGACAAAACCAGCAGGGGGAGGCATCGCTGAAGGTCACTGAGCTTTTATCAAGGGTGAGGAAAGTATTGCAAATGGATAGTGGTGAGGGGCGCACACCAGGGTGAACGTAAGTAAAACCGCTGAACTGTCCTTGTGAGAATGGTTGAAAGGCCAATTCTTCATTATGTGCGTCTAGATGAGTATTTTACCACAGTCATTTCAACACTTAAAACTTGGTGCTATTATTATTGCAGCCCTTAAGAAGCATCTCAGCCGGGTACAACATATTAAGGAAAAGCAAATGAATGCAAGATTTTTAAAAGGTCCCCCACCAAAAAAGACCAACTCAAAAAACAACAACTGGGAAACAACAGAATGGTGATGCTCCCTCCTCATTTTACTGCAGAGAATAAATTGCCCTGGAGGCACGCAAATATTCATATTTCATGTTGCTGTGGATTTAACAGCCTGGCTGGGTCACGTCTCACCCCAGAGAAAAGCATGTCGCTCCAGGCATTTCTTCACACATCTGTCTGGGAAATGGTTTGTTCCTTTCAGACCCAGGCCCTACTCCACTTCAAAGAACAGAGTCCCCAATATTTCAAACAGCCTAACAGGCAAATTCAAGATTAAAAAAAAATGTTTCCAGAAATCGGATTAGTTTAATCAAGTCCTAGCCTTTCTCTAAAACAAACTTTTAAAAACGGAGTTTGGGTCTGGCTCGCTCTCTCCTTTATTTTATATATATTTTTTGTCCACCTTGTATTCATTTTCTTGCACCATATTCCCAGCAGATGCCCTGGAAAATATTCATGGACATTCTCCCACATCATCCCCCTGCCGTCCGCCCCCCATGGATGCACCATTTCTCCTGTCCAGTGAAGTTGTCTGGCAAGCCATGGGTCTGAACTAAGCATCTATGTGTGATCAAGTGGCTTGGGTAAATTCATTTATTGCAGAATATTCTGAGCAACTGAAAAATGTGAGTGATTTGCTTTACAAACAAGAGAATTGTGGCATGCAGCACACCACTTTAGAGAATATCAAATCAGGTGGGATTTGTAATCTTGTTTTTGACCTCTGTCAAGGTGCGTCCACCCAGAGGCACCTGGGCAAGAAAGGCCTGGTGATCAAATTCTGAAAAATCAGGCCCGGAACAACCAGGTTGTGTACAGTTTGACTCTGATTCACATGGAGAGACCATGGTTCTGAGTGGACTCCCCAACAACTGATTGGTTTCAACATTGGTGGGAAATCAGGTGGACTCACTGTGTTCTACAGAGGAGCACTGACACTCACTTAATACAAGGCCACAAACCTGGCCCAAGGCAGCAGGAGGGGAATGTCTAGTTTGTGCTCTTCTGTTTAACCTAGAAACATTTCACCCTACTCACCCCCAAACTTTGAGCTCTTCTTGCTTCTTTTAATGACTCTTCCAAGTTTCAGATGCTACAAAGTTAATATAGCTTTGCTATAAAAAAATCACACCTGTCAAATTGACCCAGGAATATTTATAGCAGTGCTGAGAACTGGAAGCCACCAAGATGTCCTTCAATAGGCAAATAAAGCAAACTAAAACAACTGCGGTCCATCCCTCCAGTGGAGTGTTGTTCAGCGGTCACGGAAATGAGTTAGCAAGCTGTAAAAAGACGTGGCAAACCCATGAGTGCATACTGTTAAGTGAAAGAAGCAGTCTGGAAACTACATATTCTATGAGTTCAAATATAGGGTTTTCTGGAAAAGGCAAAAGTAGGGATAGCGACCGTGAGAAGATCCATGGTCAGGGGAGGGGAGGGGACGAAGAGCTGGAGGCCAAGACATTTTTAGAGCGAAACTACCCTGTAGGATACTGTCATGGTGGATAGGTGACACGACGCATTTGTCAACATCCATAGTGTTGTGCACCACAGAGTGGATCCTTATGTAAGCTGTGACTTCTAGTTGATAGACTGTATTGACACCAGGTCATCATTTGTAATGAATGTACTATGGGAATGCAAGATGTTAATAATGGGAGAAACTGTCTGTAGCCATATGCATGGGTGAAGTGGGTCATTATGTGGGAATACTGTATTTTTCCCACTTTTTCAGTTAGTGAAAAACTACCCTAAAAAGTAATATCTATTAAATTTATACAATTGTAACTGTGAAATGCTGTAAATCCTTAGAAATCAACTTCTTATAGTTGTGGCATGTCTAAGACATATCCAATAGCCTATAAATCAGTGGTTCTCAATCTGTGGGTCGTGTACCCTTTGGAGGTTGAAGACCCTTTTCAGGGGTTGCCCGATTCATCACAGTAGCAAAATGACAATGATGAAGTAGTAATGAAAATAATTCAATAGTGGGGGGGGGTCACCACAACATGAGGAACAATATTAAAGGGTCACAGCATTAGGAAGGTTGAGAACCACTGCTATAAATGTAGTTCAGAGGGAGGGGGAGCAGAGGGAGGGAGGCGAGAGGCTAATCAACAATGTCTTCATTGCCATGGTATTGGGATCTATTGATAAACATTTGCAGGGGTAGAAATCTTGTAAAGAAAAGCTTGAAGTGTCTGTCTGGACGAGGGTAGATCTTGGCTGAATGCAGATAGATTTTATTGATTGTGCAAATATATTCAAGTGTGTGGATCATAACAAATTCTGGATGACATGAAGAATGGGAATTTCATACACAGTCTGCTGCTCATTGCTTCTTGGAGTTGGTTTCTTGCATAATATTACACTCAAGGGGGATGTTCAATTCTCCACCCTTATATTTAGATAATTCATCAATGGATCCCAACTGGATATGTGCCCAAAATGCCACAATCATAACTTTATTTCTGCCAGAAACTGGACTAGATGAAGACTGTGGCATCAGAATGGGAGTAAGACTCTTTAACACCTTGCAATACACAGATGACAAAACCTTGCATGCTGAATACGATGAAGATTTTGGAAGCACTTAGTGACAAAAATCAAAGACTACAACCTACAAGGTATATTACAACTCTACATAAAGGAAACAAAAAGTCTCACATCTGAACCAATATCCAATATGATAAACAGAAAAAAAGTGAGCTTGATATGGATTTAACTTGACTTAGGTGCACGCCCATGGAAATCAAAGGATGTCTTATACTGCGCTGTGACAAGAAAAACCTAACCTGAGCAAGAAAAACCCAACCTCTATCTGAGGTCTTGTAAATCCTTACAGGACAGAGTTCCTGAGGTCTTGTAAATCTTTACAGGAGCAGACAGCCTCACTTTTCTCCCACAGAGTAGTTGGTGGGCTTGAACTAGCTACCTTTCAGTTAGCAGACCGATTCTAACCAGTGCCACCAGCACTCCTTTAAAAAGGCAAAAATGTCATGTAGACTACTAAGGTTCACTTGACTTCAGCCATGGTATTTTCAATTGCCTCAGATGAATATAAAAGCTGGACAATATATGAGGAAGACAGGAGCAGAAGTATCGCCTTAGAATTACGGTATTTGCAAAGAATATTGGAAGTGCCATGGACTATCTGAAGAACAAGAAGAAGTCCAGCCAAAATGTTCTTTAGAAGTGAGGAGGGTGAGTCTTGTTTCCTGTACTTGGGACATGTTATCTGAATGATCCAGTCAGTCCCTGGAAAGAGGCATTATGCTTGGCAAAGTAAAGAAAGAGGACAGTCAACAAGACAGATGGAAGTAGTGGCTCCAAAATGGGCTCGCTTCATTCTCTGGTAGGCAGGGTCTTTGTAAGTAGGAACTCATTCAGTGACACTTTAAAAGAACAACAGAGCGGTGGAATATTTGCCTTCCATGCAGGAGCTCCAACTTCAGTTCCTAGCGAATGCACCTCATACACAAGTGGAGGCTTGTTTGTTGCTATGATGCTAAGGAACAGCTCTCAGGGGAGCATCCTAAGCAAGATGCAGTAAGAAGAAAGGCCTGGTGATCTGCGTCTGCATATCAGCCACTAAAACTGGTCATGGGAATGGCACAGGACCAGGCAGCCTTTCATTCCACTGGGCCTGGGGGTCACCAGAGTTGGCAGTTGACAACAACAAATCCTTGATCTACTCGGGGAGGATGACTGAGAAGTATGGCTCATAATAGAGTCACTTCATTGGCACACGGCCCAATTTAGAGTGCAAGAACCGTCTTCTTGGATTGCAGTGGGAAACCCAAACATACACATCAACAATGTCTATTGGGGTGTCTGGGGAAACACTAAAGTAATGATGTACTGTTTGCAGTTTTTAAATTTAGGATGAATTGAGGGGAAATGGATGCGGTGAAGATGCAAGCAGTCAAGACAAATCAACACTAGGCATCTAGAAGTCAGGTGAGCCATGATGAGTGAGCTATCTGGGGATTTGTAGTGATAACGCACTGGGGCTTCTGGAGGGAACTGTTAGGCAGCAGAACAGGGCCCAGGGTGTCCACTGGGCATGTACCGATTCAGGCCCTGAACGAGGGGCGGGGACGGCGGGGGGGGGGGGGGGGGGTATACCTACATGGGTGGTACACCTGGATTGGCCCAATATAGACCAGGTGGGCTTAATCCAGCCAACGGGGTCAGCCAGTACCATCGTCCACGCCCCCCAACCTCAGGCCCCTAAAGCCTGGAATCTGGAGACCACCTCCCTCTTTTCCAGCTGCTCCTCTGTTGCTCCACTAGGGCAGGCCATGGTCTCCTCGCTCTCCCACCTCAGGTCGCCACGTGTGTGTGTTGGGGGGTGGGGGGAGTGCAGTCCTGTGTTCAGTTAACTGCAAAACCTGAACCTTCTTCTATCTTTTATAAAAACTCACTTGGATCACAAATCAGGCTTCAGCATGAATTTCTTTCTTGTGTGAAGCCAGGAATCAAGGCATTCCCCAATCTGAGAAATGTAACATAACTACTTTGGGGCTGTTAACCACAAGGTCAGCAGTTTGAACCCACAAGCTGGTACTTGGGAGGAAGACAAGGCTTTCTACTCCTATCAGGGCAGTTCTACCCTGTCCTATGGGCTTGTGATGAGTCCAAATTAACTTGATGGCAGTGAGTTTGAATGACAGACCAAATCAATCCAAACCCATTGCCATCAAATGCATTGTCCCTCCAGGTAACCCCGTATGAGAGAGAAGAACTGCTTCATAGGCTTCCACATCTTTCTCCTGTGGAGTAACTAGTGGGTTTGAACCACTAACCTGTATGGTCAGCAGTCCAACCTGTAGCACCACTAACATTCCTTCTTCTAATGACAGGACTCTGTGCAAGGGCAGTTCACTGAGAATTAAAAATAATAAAAAGACAAGGACACTGGCATTCTAGGGATATGGCGGTGGATGTTAGCAGTCCAGCCTAAGTGCTTTGGATTCGCTGGAGTTGCCATCATAGGCATTGACATCAATGATGGCTAATGGTTATGCCGCTGTCACTGCTGAGCTGACCACTCGGATAACATCATTTTTAGGTTCTGAACGAATAGAGCCCTGGAAGAAAAAGAATGTTTGGGAACCGATCGAGGTAGCAATTTTCCAATGCTGCTTGATGTGATGGAACTATGGAATGATATGTGTATTAACTCCCAATTAATGATAACTTTTAAAATAAAAACAATGATTATAGGGTGTTTTATTTAAAGGAGGTTTAAGGTTAACGTTTTGGTCTTTTCTGTTCTATGTGAGTTGGCCTTGACCTTTTCCAAGGAGTAAATGCTTCTCAAGCAAATAACAATAGGCTAAGAGCAAACACCACCTGTGTGATTTACTTTTTTAAATAGAGGATTCCTGGGATGGAAGAAAGGAATCCCTTTTATGGCATTTGCTTTCAGCTTGATTCCTTGTTATCAAGTGCTGGATAAGATCAGGTCTGAGAGTCCTAACAAATGCTCTTTTTGTGCCATCAGATGCTTTCTCCAGTCCCACACCCTTCAAAGCAGGCTGATTGTATTCTTTCCAACTGGTAGGCTCTGGTTTCAAAGGCCTTGAACTCCTGGCTGTTACTGAAAGGGCTTTGACAGGTCAAAGTCAAGCATCTTTCACTGGAACAAAACAATCTCCAGCTTCTATTCTCTCTGGTACTCAGCCCTCCAAGGGAGAACAAAAGCAAAGTGAGGGCAAGGTTACCCAGTCACATCACATATGCAGGGGCCAGGGATTCCCAGAGGCCCCTGCACTCACTCACCTCTCAGTGATATTCTTCGCTGTCTGCAGGAAGCGAGCATGGTCGTTCTCCTTCAGAGAATGCTCTGCCTGGGAGATGAGCGACGCTGAACGCTCGATGCATTGCTTGCAGTTGGCGATCTGCTGCGCCAGTTTCCGGAGCCTCACCACCTTGAAGAGAACAGACAAGGAGATGGGGAGAAGGTGAATTCGCTGAGTAAAAATGCTTTAGCTGGACAATCCTGATGTGTGCACGGTGGGGGATGTGAGTTATCCTCCAGTGCAAGTTCACCAAGTGGTATCAGGAGATACGGAAAGACAATGGCAGGCCTTGTCACGGTACTTCAATATTCTCGATCTCCTTGGAGACGTGCTGCTGATTTGTTTTATGCGGAAACACTGAATTGTGAATTGCTTCCCTGCTGATGGGTGGGGAAAAGGTGCTGCCTCGTGGTAAATTACCCAGGGTCACCAGATGGCCTCGCTGGATCATTCCACACAATGACTGGGAAGACTTGAGGGAATTCTGGAATGCTCTCCCGCTGATGTTTCAGAGGTGCCATGAAGAAAAGAAAACACCTCAGTAGTTGCGAATTTGTGGCTTAAGTCGAAACCACTTTTGAAAAAAAAATTCTGCAATCCATGTAATAAAATGGTGACGGGAAAGCATTAGGTAGGGCTATTTCCCACACTCTCTAAAACCCATGTGTTAATGAACAGAAAGGGAGCGTATCCCCCCCCCCCCCATTGATTAATCGCTTTCCTGTTAAGAAGATGAGAACGCCAAAAAAAGCACAGCTGGGCTATTTCCCGGGCTGGGAACGTCATTTCCAGGCACCTTGTGCTTCCTTGATAACTTGCCTTTTCCAGTCGGGATAACACTGCAGGTTTGGTTCACAGCCTCCATTCCATATCCTGATTCTGTCCTGCTCGAGAATGACCCTCAGAGGCAGGCCACGCTAAGACCAAGGCAATGCACTGGACTGTTCCCTTTGGCGTTTGGAAGCTGAGGCGAGGTGAAGACCACTGGCTGGAAGCCAAGTTAAAATTAGAGTGCTAATTGGAAGTGCGGGGTGCCCCCCTCCACACACCCTTGGACAGGTCTTGGCTGGCTTTAAGATAATTCTGGACTGAAACAGAGCCGGAGGTAAAAGGATAGGGAGGAGGCCGGTTAATCTGTCTTACAGACAAGGCTGGCCCAGTTTCCCTCCAGAATTCCTGAGAATTCGAAGAACTTTCTTCCTTCTCAAAGTCAGCATTATCATCCCTGTCTAGCTCTCAAGGAAGGAAAGAGATGTCAAAACTGGAAGCCTCTCAGGAGCACGGGACCGCAGCTAGGAACGACAGGAAATGAAGGAAATGAGCACTGAAGTGCGAAGCAGCAGCCGCACTATTTCAGTGCAAAGACGAGAACGATGCCAGAATGAATGTTCAAATCTTGGGGCAACTGGTATGTGACCTTGAGCCTGCTAAAAGACTTAACTCACCAGAATTACAGTGACTTCTCCCAGCGGATTAACATCGTTCGTTAGTTTACTAAAATAACGCTGCTTTTACACAAACTAGAATTTCGCTTTTGACATCATTATATGCAGAGGAAAAACTAATAAGAAGGCATTTAAGCCAACTCAGGAAATTAGAACACACTTAGAAGAAACTGCCAGAGGAAGGAAAATTCCAAAAAAACAAAAAACTTAAAGCCTCGTGAGCAGGCGTCCGCAAACTGCGGCCCGCGGGCCACATGTGGCCCACAGAGGACATTTATCCGGCCCGTCGGGTGTTTTTGTCCCGTCTTTTTTTTTTATTTCAAAATAAGATATGTGCCGTGTGAATAGGAATTTGTTCATCGTTTTTTTTCAACTATAGTTCGGCCCTCCAACAGGTCTGAGGGACAGTGAACGGGCCCCGTTTAAAGTTTGAGGACCCCTGCTCTTGAGGAATGGAGCAAGTGCAATGTTTGATGACACAAGAATGCTCAAGAAATATGGGCCTATGAAATACTTTAGGATGTTTAGTACAAATCTCTAACAAAAGAAAATAGGAACAAATGATTTTTTAGACTCATTTGATCGCAATCACATATCCTTTGCTTATGCCTGTTAGTGATGCCACAGAATTTTAAGATAACAATGTTTGAACTCCATCTTCTTTTTGTGTTTTTTCGTTGGACTTTAAAGTGACGTGGGTAGTAAGGAAAAACAAATACACACAAAAAACGCCTACATTGAAGCAAGCCCAATGTGAGATGTGCCTTTGAAAATACATGACTGTATGATCAAGAGCACTTGCTGGGTTATCATTTTAATTTGGGGCCACTGTACTCCACGTGATGAGCCAGATCAGTGCTTGTCAAACTTGGCATGCAGGAGAATCAACTGGGAGGGTTTTTCTTTAAAACCACTGTTATGTCTGGGCACCCTTGCCAATATTCAAGTGAAAAAGTTGTAATTGGCAGAGCAGTGGGGATTTCATTTTAGCCCGCATTGAATATTTTCTGATCTGCAGGTGATAAACTCTAAGGTCAAGATCAGCATTATATAGTTAAAGAGGAGAGGAGAAAAGACAATGACAGAGGGTATTTCACACACTCACAAAAAAAAAAAACCCTCCCACCACCCAAATTCATTTGTGTACATCTGCTAGATTGGAAGCCATACACCCTTCTTATTGTGGGAGACAGCTTAAATAGAAAAACACTGCTCTAAGTTAGAGACCCACAAACTAGAGTCTGGGAACCAAATGCAGCACACCATCTGTTATTGTAAATAAAGTTTCATTGGCACACAGCCATACCCATTTGTTTATGAATTATCTAGGCTGTAACTTTTGTGCTACAACACCGAGCAGAGTTGAAAGATCGCAACAAAGACCATCACTCACAACCAAGCGCACTGCCATCAAGTCCATTCTGACTCACAGAGCTCCCCTGTAGGATAGGGTAGAACTGTCTCTGTGGGTTTACAAAACTGTTGTAACACTACAGGAGTAGAAAGCTTCATGTTGATCCTGAGGATAGGCTGGTGCTTTTGAACTGCTGACCTTGAGAATAATAGGCCGATTTTTATCACCAATGCCACCAGGCCTCATACAGAGAGCACATGACCTCTAAAATATTGGCAATCTGACCTTTGTCAGAAAGTGATGTGCTTCCAATTAGCTGGCTGTGATTAAAACCACAGTCTGGGAAGCATGGTCATCAAACCCAACCCACTGCTGGTCAGCTGCTTTTGACTCATTGTGACCAGCCCTACAGGGTTCACCAGGCTGGGATCTTTCCTCAGAGCAGCTGGTGCTTTCAAACTGCCACCAGGGCTCCAACAGGCGAGAGCTTTCAAACTCAGAAACTGAATTCAATGTACTTCAGGAAAACACTTATTGCCACAGACACACGTGTCGTTTGAGGAACCCTGCAAAATGTATAACTTAAATAACAATTCCAACAAGAAGAACAACATTTTCTACTCTTTTGAAAGAGAGGAATTACCCTGGGGATGACTTCCAGCTTTACTAGCAAGCTATCTCATTTACTCTAGTCATTTCTCCTCCAGGTAATGAACTTGCCACACTGTCATTTCAAATTCACGTCCTAGTTGAAGTCCGGGAACTATTTTGCCTACTGGCAGCTCCCTTGAATGGGAACACAGGTCTGTGATGACTTTTATTTATTCCTTATTATCTCCTACACACTCTTTCAAAAGCATCCTTTTACCTGAAATGCCTTCTCAAAGCTTTTAGGTGGGTGTATGTAAAGGAGCCCTGGTGGGACTACCAGAGAGGCTACCTGATAGACTGTTAGCTGCAAGGCTTCCAGTTCAAACCCACCGGCCCTCCACAGAAAAAAAAAAACACGTGGCTCTCGGTTCCTGTATAGATGTACAGCTTCGGATACCTATGCTATACAGGGTCACTATAAATCAAAATTGACTAGGTGGCAGTTTTTTTTTAGTTTTTGGTTGTGTATGTAGGTATGTGTAAGATATACAATTCTCAATTAACATTTGTATCGATGCAGATGATGTGGCCAGATGAAGTGGCCAGGCTCTGCAAAGCTGATATAGTTCGTTCCAGTGAATTCTTTTTCAGTGGGGGAGATTTTGAGTAGATAAAAGGCAGTAACGACCCTTTCCCTGTTTGCCTGTGGTCTTGAGTTGTCTACCTCTAATTGGTGTCTGAATGGTAGCTGCACAGTTTGCTTAATCTGGTGTGTGCCATCTGCTTCCCTTGTGTCACCAAGAAACCTCTCCCCGATACTGAAGAAAGAGGGAAGTCTCTTCCCTGGAGCCCTCTGGCTTGTGTCTCCATCCCCAAGCTGGCCAACTCTAAAGGCAGCCAAGCTATTTCAAAGAGAAAACAATAATCTGAAAGCAAGGATTGGCCATATGTATTCATGTGTAACAGCACCTGCCGGGCAAGCGCCTTAGTCAGAGGATTTGCGGGGAGATTGTTTAGTTAGAGCAAATTTAACAGTCCTGTGATAGTCACCTAATCTGCTGTCAATTGAAAGATTAAGAGTTTAGGGGCTGAGTCTAGGCTGTCAATCGAGATAGCCAATGAGACTTCTGTGTGCGCATGGCCTTCTCCTGAGAATTCTTGGAAATCTGGGACTTCCTCCTTGGAGGCAGGAGAGACAGATTCTCTCTACTACTCCCTGGGAGACATTGCAGCTGAGAAGACTTCTGAACCTGGAAGAGCCATGTGGAGACCCCTACCAGCACTGAGATGCATACAACGCCACTGGATCCAAAGACATTCTACCCACTGGCCTGTGATCATCCTGCATTCACCACCATTGCATGTGTTTCATGAGTCTGAAGAGGACTTTATGGATTGCTGTCAGACTTATAAGGCTTGATCTGAACTGAGTTGGGACATTTTCTCAATGTTCAATTGCTCTTGTATATACATCTCTTTGTTATACACATATGTGTGTCCATGGATTTGTTTCTCTAGTCTACCCGGACTAACACAAGCCCCATGCAGTCAATGGAATGAATGGATATCACTTATCATCGTGGTCTCCATTATCTTGTACAATTCTTCCTCCACCTCCCCACTTTTGAGAGGACATGCTGTCTTCCTCTGGACTCAGTGTCCTCAGACTGGCAACTAAGCCCCTCCCGGAGGTCTCTTATCCATACGTATCCTCCTCAACTGGTTCCTCAGATTTCCAGTGTCAGGTTGACCCTGCCTCACAGGGACCTCCTGAACCATTCGGTTGCGCTGTTATGACCCATTGGGTTTCCATTCGCTGATTTTTGGAAATGCACGTATGTGTCGCTTGACATCCTTCTAACCTTTTAAACAATGTCTGACCGCCTATCTGATATGTGGTGCCTAAGGGTTGTTTGTTTTTAAAAAGTAGCTCTCCTTTTGTTTATTATTTCCCCCTATTGGTTTTCAAAGAAACCCTGGTGATACTGTGGGTTAGGCATTGGTGTGCTAAGCACAAGGTCAGAGGTTCAAACCCACCTTCTTGGGAGAAAAAATAAGGCTCTCTGTTTCTATATTCACAGTCTTAGAAACGCCATATGGAGTTGCTATGAGTCAGAATCAACTTGATGGCACTGCATAAATGGTGTTAAAGACCCCAAACCCAGAATGCTTTTTACAGACCCCAAATCTACGCAGTGAAGCCTGAGTAGGACAGAAGCAGGTGGGGCCGAAGACGTGGTGTTGCCTCCTGCTCTCCAGCTCTGACTGGCAGGCAGGTGAGCAGAATGGTGGGGAGGGATGGGCGTGCCGCACTCCTAACCCGTCAGCTGCTCTTCCTGCCTGTTGTTCCTCCAGCCTCGGTAGAAGCTGCTAGAGGAGCAGCGGTGACAGGACAACCAGAAGGGGGCTCTGAAAAGAGTTTTCTATCGCATTTGCACAACATCCAAATCACATAATGTTCTATTTCACAGAATGTATTGTGGACCTTACATGGCGTATGCTTTATTCTCTTTATAGTGTTATTTGAAGAGAAGTTTTACCCTTGGGCCTACAATTATAGAGCAGCAATTGACATAACCCACTGCCATCGAGTCGATTCCAAAATGAGTTTCTAAGACTGTAAATCTTAGAGAGTAGATACTCTCTTCTTTCTCCCGCAGAGTGGCTAGTGGGTTTGAACCTTCAGCATTGCCATTCACAGGCCAACACATACTCTCCATCACCACCAGGCATCCCCAGAGAAGACATGCAGAGAAAATAATGGCGAGGACTGGCACAGAACCATGCAGCGTGTCCTGTTGTGCAGTGTTGCTTTGGATCAAAAGCAACCTAGAGGCGCCTTACCAATGGCAAGCTCCCCATGCTGCCCCCTAGGGGTATACAATGGAGGAGCACGGCTGGTAAGAGCTGGGCAGGAGACTGAAAGAATACCAAAAAAGGAGTGGAGAGATTGTCGTGCAAGGGCATGTGAAGTACGGCTTTAATGCCTAGGAGGAGTTGACACAAGATATGAAAAGAGTGCTCAACATTTCAAGGCCACAGCAACACGAGAGCGTGCCGTTTCCTTGAGGGAGAAAATCAGAAAACGTCTGCCAGAGAAATTTTACCTTTCCTTCTTTGATCTTGGTTCCAATGATGTGTCGTCTCTGCTGAATGATCTCAATGAGAAGATCACACTCTTCCATCAGCTTGGCTTCTTGACGCGATGCATTCACCTACAGCACAGAGTCAATGGTAAGTGTTAACCTGGCTCTTATTTTTAGTTAAAAGCTGGTGTTTTAGCTTGGTCTGGCAGGGCTTCTAGGAAGCCCTGGTGGCACAGTGGCTCTGAGTTGGGCTGTAAACTGAAAGGTCAGCACTTCGAACCACCAGCCACTCCAAGGGAGGAAGACAGGGCTCCCTATACGAGTCAGCAGTTACAGTTTGGGAAACTGATGGGGCAGTTCTACCCTGTCCTATAAAGGTCACTATGAAACAGCATTGATGCGATGGCAGGGCATTTGAGTAAGTATGTTTCTAGCAATCTCTAAAAAGAGGTTTTAGATGTGGGCTCTTTTCCCCTCATAGCCAAGGATGGCAAATCCATGGCTTACATGCTCACTTTTCTCTCTTGCATTTCATTATTATGAAATGATAGTAGGCTTTTGCTCTGAGTCAGCCTCAGAATCTTTCTTAACACAGTATGCATTACCAGTTAGACAGAAATTAGTACTTAGAATCAAACTGAGATGCCATTTCTGTTTCTAGACTTTGAAAGTATTATGTCATATTTGGGCCATAAAACTAACTTTTAAAAATAAAAAGTTAAAATAAAATATTAATTTTCATTAGCAGATAGTTTACTGACATTTATTTTGGGGCAAAAGTTCCAAAATCAAAGTCGCAAGGTGGCATCATAGTCTTTTAATATTTATTTTAAAACTAGGCATTAATTTTGTATTTAATCCCTTTTTAAAAATTAAACAAGGCAGTGGATGGTGTAAGCTATGAAAATAATAATCATGTATAATTTTTTATCAATGCATCACAAGGGTGGGAGAGTGAGGGTAAGGAGGGAAAAAAGAGGAGCTGATACCAAGGGCTCAAATAGAAAGAAAATGTTTTGAAAATGATGGTAACATATGTGCAAATGTGCTTGATACAATTGATGTATGGATTGTTTTGAGTTGTAAGAACCCCCAACAAAATGATTTATTATTTAAAAATAATAATTTTTAAAAATCAAATAAGGAATAGGTTGAATGAGTGGTCTTATTAATCTTAGGGCATACTGGTGGTGCAACTGTTAACCACTCAGCTGCTAACCAAAAGGTTGGCAGTTTGAAACTACCAATTGGCTTTGAGAGAAGACTTCACTGTCTACTCTAGTAAAGGTTATAGCATACAACATCCAACGTGGTAAGTCTACTCTGTTACATTGAGAGGGAATTCACTCCACAGCACCCAACAACAAGAGCATACTTGTGAAAGACCAAGGTTCCACAATGTAAACAAACCATTCTCCTGGCAAGGTGGGTCACAATCAAATGGCTTGTGTTTGAAGGTTTGAGACTCATTGTATGCAAGGGAGGAGCACAATGAGCTCATTCTTGGCAACTGGGCTTGGGAAATACTCTGTGCTCACAGTTTCTTCCTCCACAGTTTCCTCCTCCAGATGAGACTGAAGTGCTTGTTCACAGAGACCCTGATTTCACCCTTGTGGGAGATGGAGATAGCATCCAAGAGTGGTATTCTTTTTTTTTTTGCCCTCAGTCATTCTTTTATTTTTTCATTTTTTACATTTTATTAGGGACTCACACAACTCTTATCTCAATCCGTACATATACATATATCAATTGTATAAAGCACATCCATACATTCCCCGCCCCAATCATTCTCAAGGCATTTGCTCTCCACTTAAGCCCTTTGCATCAGGTCTTCTTTTTTTCCCCCTCCCTCATGTGCCCTTGGTAATTTATACATCGTTATTTTGTCATATCTGGCCCTATCCGGAGTCTCCCTCCCCCCCCCTTCTCTGCCGTCCCTCTCCCAGGGAGGAGGTCACACGTGGACCCCTGTAATCAAGAGTGGTATTCTTGTAGAGGGAGAATGACACTGGTCGCTCTAGCATGTCCCAGGGAACAGAAATGCTCATGTCCAGCCTCAGATGTAGACAGGCGTTGTTTCATTCTCTATGGATGAGAACTGGAAGTAGGGTCCTGCATTCAAAATAACAGTCTACCCATGGCCGCTCCAAGAAACCATTTGATGTTTCCAGAAGCTACAGTATGCCTGGAGTTTTGCACCCAGTGGTCATAAGATGCAACATCCACGAACTGAGATGGCAGTAGTAACCACAGGCAGTAGAATTTGTGCTGATGCCTGATGCGAGTGTCGCACACAGAGCGATTTGCTAAGGGTTTCTTCCATGAGCAAAGGGGGGCAGGAGAGGGGGAGAGCATGCATTGATTGATGAGAACAGAAGGTGACAATCAGAGCGAGTGTTTTAAGGAACTTGATCATGGGGCTCATTTGCTCTTACCATTACTCTTATGTCCTCATTTCTAGTTCCCCTGAGGTCTCCTCAAATGAAGTCAGCCAGCCGATAAAATATTTACTTGAAACACCACTACTCTCAATATACTTATTTTTTTCTACTTTATTACCTCAAACTAAATGAAAATAACCGATCATGATTGAGCCATGAAAAGGATGGCATGAAGTTGATAACTAGGATACACTCCGGTGGAACTCCACTGCCATTGTGTTGATTCTTCCAGTGACCCTATGGAGGATTTCCGAGATGGGAAATATGTATCGGAACCAACCATTTCATTTTTTCCCCCAAGGAACAGTTGATAGGCTTGAACTACTAACTTTGTGGTTAGCAAAGGAACCCACGGCACCAACAGAGCTCCATATTATGGTGGAAGAAGTCACATTTCTGAAAAGTGTCACGCTAGCCTGGAGAAGTATGGACTCCAATGAACCCTAATGGGTAGAATGTACTTGAGCATACATTCAAGGTCCATGGGATATGATAGAAGCTGGGCCAAGGCGAGGTTCTTGGACTATAGAGTATAATGAAATATCTCGAAGACTTAGCACCATATCTGACAATAAACAGGCATTCAAAATATATTTATTGAAGGGATGGGTGATGAAAATAATCTTGCAGAACACTTTGTTCTAATAACTTAGCATTCTGTGATGCTCACCTTCCCGATACCATCGCTGAAGAAAAAAATGGATGCATAAGCAAATGTGGTGAGGAAAACTGATGGTGCCAAGCTATCAAAAGACATACTGTTTGGGATATTAAAGGCTTGAAGATAAACAAGTGACCATCTGCCTGAGAAGCAACAAAGTCCACGTGGAGGAAGCACACCAGCCTGTGTAGTCATGAGGTATTTATACAATCAGGCATCAAAGACCCAGAACAAAACCTCGTATCATTGTGAATGAGGGGGAGTACAAAGTGGAGACCCAAAGACCATCTGTAGACAATTGGACATCCCCTTACAGCAGGGTCACAAGGAATAGACAAGCCAGTCAGGGTGCAGTATAACACCATTGAAACATACAACTTTCCTCTAGTTCTTTAATGCTCCCCCCCCCCACTATTATCCCAATTTTACCTTACAAATCCAGTTAGACTGACTAAATGAGCATATACACAGGTACACATAAGAGCTGGAACCACAGGGAATCCAGGACAGATAAAGCCCTCAAGACCATTGATGAGAGTAGTGATACCAGGAGGGTAAGGGTAACGTGGTAGGAGAAAGGGGGAACTGATCATGATGATCTACAAATCACCTCCTCTCAGGGGGCCAGACAACTGAAAAGTGGGTGAAGGGAGATATCTGTCAGTATAAGACATGAAAATATAATAATAATTGATAAATTATCAAGGGTTCATGAGTGAAGGAGGGTGAGGGAGGAAGGGGGGAAATGAGGAGCTGCTACCAAGGACGCAATAGAAAGCAAATGTTTTGAGAATGATGAGGGCAACAAATGTACCAATGTGCTAGTCACAATGGATGGATGGATGGATGCATTGTGATAAGAGTAAGACCCTCCAATAAAATGATTTTTTTTAAAAAGAAAGAAAATATACTTGCAAGAAGTAACAGGGTAAAATATAATAAATCAAGCTACTTTCATGATATAGTGCACATGCAGGTAATGGACATATTGATTCTTTAGGAAGATATAAGAATAAAATTAGGTCCTCAGTGGCTATTCACAATTGGTTTCTGGCTGTCTTAAAAAAAACTTTATTGCGATAAATTTCACATGCCATAAAAACAGACACATCTAAAAATATAATTTAAAAAGCACAGATGCATCTAAAGTTGTGGGCTTTTTATTCATAGAATGGTGAAACCCTCACCGCATTGTAAGTTTAGAACATTTTATTTTTAATATTCCCAAACACTCCACCTCATGAGCATTCCCATGTCTTCCAATAGCCCTGTGATAGTTAAATTTGTGTGTAAACTTGCCTGGGCCTTGATTTTCAGTGATTTGGCAGTTAAGTAATTATGTAATCTGGCAGGTGTGCACAATATAACTATTCCCCATTTTGTGATCTGATATCATGCAGTCACTTCCACGATGAAATCTGTTCTCAGTATCCAATTCGTTGAAATGCAGTTACCTCGGGTTTGTGGCCTGTGTGCAATGTGCATACAGGTTTTCTGGCTTTTCTGCTTGCTCTGGATCCTGCACCTGGCTCATCATAATTTGACCTCTCACTCTTGGGACTCCAGCCATCAGTCTGCCAAATTGCCTGCTGATCTTGGGTTTATTAGACTCGTCAGCTACATGAAGCTGAAGAAGCCTCCAGGCTGACATCTGACTCATAGACTTGGGATTTGTGCCCCTCTACAACCATGTGAGCCATTTTCTTGAGATGTCTCTAAATTTATATATCAGGGGACTACAGAGTTTGTGGAAAAACAAATGAAAAGATAACTGATTATTTTCTACAAATTTTTGAAGCTTCCTTTCACACATATAAGCGCCACTGGTTATGCTTTTCTATGGTGCCCAGCCTAAAAAAAACCCCAACCCTAGGCAACCACGGATCTGCATTCTATTGCTGTGGGTTTGTCTGTTTTAGACATTTCAATACATGGAATCATCCATGATGTGGTGTTTTGTGACTAGTTTCTTTCTCTCAGCATAAGGTTTGCAAGTTTCATCTATGAGTATATTACTATTATTACTATTTCAACTTTGTTTTTGTTGTGGAATAATAATAATCAAAGGACTGTATCACAGTGTGCTTAATCTTTCATCCATTTACAGACATTTGGGTTATGTCAATTCTTAAAATATTATAAGTAATGCTACTATGAACATTTGCATACAAGTTTTGTGAGTGTGTGTGTGTGTATATATATAAGTTTTCCTTTCTCTTGATTATATACCAGGAGCCCTAGTGGCATAGTAGTTACAAGTTGAGCTGCTAACTGCAAGGTCAGTAGTTTGAAACCACCAGCTACTTGACAGGACAAAGACTTGGCTTTCTGCTCCCATAATGAGTTAGTCTCAGGAATTCACAAGGGCAGTTCTATGCTCTCTTACAGGGTTATTATGAGTTGGCATTGAATTAATGGCAGTGAGGTGGTTTGTTTGTTTTTTCCAATATACCTAGGGGTGGAATTGCTGGGTCATTTTTGAACTCGAGGTTTCACATTTTTGAGGAACTGCCTGTTTTCCAAAGTGGCTGCACCTTTTTCTATTCCCATCAATAATATGTGAGGGTGATAATTTCTCCCCAGTCTCATGAATACTTGTTAGTATAGCCTGTGCTTATTTTATTATTGTCATTTGCAGTGCAAATGGTTGACATATTCAGCTGCTAACTACAAGGTTGACAATTCAAGTCCATCCAGATCTACCTTGGAAGGAAAATTGGGTGATCTGTTTAAAAACTCGATGGAGTAGAGTTCTCCTGTGACACACATGGGACCACGGTGCGTCCCAGTAGAATTTATGGCAATTGGTTATAGAAATGAAGTGCTTTCTCGGTGTGGTTTTGCTTTGCATTTTCTGGATGACTGATGATGAGCATCTTTTCCCATACTTGTTGGTCATTGGTGTATCTTCTTTGGGGAACTTTCCATTCCGTTTTTTTTTTTTTGCTTATTTATTCGTTGAGTTGTTAGTAAACAATGTGGAGACCACATCTGACTTCATCTAGGTTCAGTACAGAGAAGGAGACTCCACTTCTACACCAGCTCAAGGCCAATCGCCATAGGCAGAGGTCAGACAAGCCTCCACGTTTCATCTTTCTTTACCCTATTCTGACATTACTCATTCCTCCCACAACACGCTACTTTTTGCTGGGTTCAATAATTCATTGCAATGGCCACACAGAACTCATAGATAATACTAATGGTGGGGGTTTATTAGGGATGTTAACAGGTTACCACAAGTCAGGATCATAAAACAATAGCTAAGTCTCTCTCTCACATCCCCAGCCTCTCGGCCACATAGTCCTGTGGCCTCTGCCATGGCTGGAAAGGCAGCCACCTGCTCTGCTTCATAGTCTTGTGGTCTCTAGTTTCTGCACTGTGGCTCCTCAGCTCTGGTGCATCTGTCATAGCCTCTGTGCCTGCACTACTTCAGGCTGGGAGAAATCTAGAACGTGCTCTGCTGGGGATCTTGTTCCCTGATGATCCTGGAAATTCACTCCCTGTTTCTAAGATACTTCTCTTAGACACCAGGGAATGCCAATCCAATTGGATCAATCCTATCTAGTCGTGTTTCCCATACCCTACTTGCAAACTGCCACCGCATCTTTTGCTGTGAATTATAGACAGAAGAGCCATATTAAAAAATCTCATTTTCCCATGGATTATCTTCTTATTGATGAGGGGTCTTTATACATTCCGGATACAATCTCCTTATTTTATATATAATCTGCAAATATTTTCTCCCTTCAATGTGAGGTGTTCCCCACCCACCATTTTATTGATGATGTCCTTTGGATTACAGGCATTTTTAACTTGATGAAATTCAATTTATCTATTTTTTCTACTGCCTCTTGTACTTTTGGTATTTTATTTGAGAACCCAGCCCCTCAGTCAAGGTTCCAAAGATGAGTTTTATAGTTTTAGCTCTGGCATTTATTTATGTTTATCATTCATTTTGAGTTAACTATTGTGTATGGGGTGAGGAAAGGTTTCACTTTCATTCTGTTGCACGTGGAGAGTCTGTTGTATACGAGACTTTATTTTTGTTTGTTTTAATCTCTTTTCATCATTCAATTATCTTAGCATCTTTGTTGAAAATCCGTTGACCATAATGTGAGGTACTCACATTTGATCTGGTCATCAATACATATCACGTTCTTAAAGCTTTTCTGGTTTTGATTGCGCCAGAAGAGATCTCGCTGGTGATTCCATAGAGTGTGGCATGGAATAACAACTCCACCCAGATGATGTACCGGGGAAGCCATGGAATATCTCATTTCCAAGGTTTCCTCTTTTTCAAAAGGAGATGATTAGTACTTGCTCTCTCAGCCATGCGGGCTGATCGTAGTGAATAAGTGAAATAATATCTGGAAAGCACTCTAATATTATGAGGCAAATGACAGGCCTATGGTCCAATTGTCTGAATTGAAAAGTAGTTTTATTAATAAATAATAAATAAATAAATAATAAAACTACTTTTGGATCCTTTTCATTCTCAAAATCATTGGGAAATGGTAAGAAGAAATGCTGCCCCATTGCTATCATAACTTAAGTAAGATTCCGTTTCATCTAAATTCTGAGTATTTGATTTTTAGGACGGATGAGTTTACTTTCAAATAAATTGACAAAAACCTACATTGTTGAGCCAAATATATTTTGAGAAAGCCGGTGCCATTCCCACCATCATCTCAACATGTCAATTCCCAGAAAGTTGGGAACATGAGCTGTTCATTTTAGGCCAAGTAGTTTCCCTTGATCTTTCCAAGACTCCAGACTTGACTTTGCTTTGAAATGAGGAAAGGGAATCTCTTTGGATTTTGGTGACGTTTCCCAATGTTAGGACAGCCGGAATTCTTGCCTTGCAAACGATCCCGGAAACCTAAGGACACTGCGCTGTGTTTCAAAAATGACTCTAGTACAGAGGAGTTCCGCCCCCGCCCCCCACTGTTTTGTTTCAGATGCCACTGGAAAAAAAGTCGTGATCTGACTGGACTTCGTTCCTCACATATGGGCTATACATGCAAAGATGGCCGGGTTGCTCGGTCCCTTCCCGTGTGTTCAGGTGTTTCTGATTCCCAAGTGCAGTTTGCGCACTAGCTGCTCCTGGTTATGATTTGAACTTTTGTTTCGAATTCCCATCTTTGGATTTGGGAGTCCTGGCGGTTGATGGAAATGCTTTGGGGAGGGGGGAGTCCATCTAAAGAGGAGAAACCAAGCCAGTTGCCGCTGAGTCCATTCAAATTCATGTGTGTGAGGTGAGAGTGAACTGTGTGCTGCAGAGAGCTTTCACTGATCGGGTTACACAGATGGGGTTTTCGGATGCAGATGGTCAGGACATTCTTCAAAGCCATCTCTATATGCCATGGCTAACACCCAGGCTCTTTACTGTACCTTTCAAGCCAATCTCACTGCTATTGAGTCAATTCTGACTCATGGCGACCCTGTAGGACAGGGTAGACCTGCCCCTGTGGGTCTCCGAGACTGTCGCTCTTTACAGGAATAGAAAGCTGCGTCTTTCTCCCGAGGAGCAGCTGGCTGGTGGGTTCGAACTGTCGAGTTTGCAGATCACAGCCCAGCAGGGCTCCTCAACACACCAACATTTCCATTCGCGGCTGTTTGCACCACGTAGGGACGTATCTCACAAATCACCTATTTACTTACAGTCCGATGCAGCCAGGATCGTATGAAGTATTTTATGGTCAGAGAGGGGAAGGGGCTGAACAAGACATTACAAGAATAAATCCATGGCTGCATGGAGCTGCTGACCCACTCTTGCCTATTTTGTGGAGAATCGGGGTGCTTTCCATTGGCAGACGAAGTCCTTCGAATCCCTTACTGTCTGAAGTGAGAGCAAGTAAAGAGTCAAAGAATGAAGCGAGCGCAAAACTACTCAGTTCTTGATCTCAGTCCCAGAGATCACGTTCATCAACCAGGGCCGCTCTGCAGCAGGTCCACCTTCCCAGACGACAAGCACATTTCAGCCCCATGTGAGTTGCCACTGGGCCCATAGTTTCTAGAAACAGCAGTTACCCTGAACCATCCCCCAGCTTAGTTAACGATGAAATGAATAGGTTAGCTATTTTCTCCTGAGCACTTGGTTTGCAACGGCCAATAAAATGCCACCACCCCCCTTAAGGCTTACAGTATAATAGTTTTACGATATATAGTGTTTCGGGAAAGGGTAGGGTAACACATATATATTTTTTTATGTCACATACATCTAAACATTAAAGGGATTTAATTACAAACATACACTAAAGAGCGGATGACGTGTCTGTGAAACGTTCTTTAGCAGTCTGTCAATGGTTTCTCCATATGACTTCTAAAAACGGACTCTTTTCATTTGACGTGTATTCAACCACAAAATGAGAGGTACAGCGCATAGGATAAACAGCATTCCATTTCAGACACGCTTGGGCTGGAAACCGTTAGCACGATTCACAGAACACTTCGAAGGGCATCTCAGCAGAGGACAGCATCGTGTCCTTGTTTTGCAGCCCTTGTTGAAAGGAATCGGCCATCTCCAACTTTTTGCAAAGAAAACCTTCTCCAGATTTTCTGAATAAAACCTTTTCCCTTAGATCATGAAAAGGCTACACTGACTTGATAGATGACTTCCAATTCATATCCAGAGGGAAAATGAGAGTGGGTTTGGCCAGGATAACCCCAGTGCTTTGCACAGAGGAAATTTTATTTCAGGATGTGGAAAGGAGTGGGGCGCCCACATCCACAATTCCAGAGGCCGACACGCACTTGGAATTCCACGAGAATGGTGCCCTCTGAAATTGTGTGACCCAGAGGCTGACCGCCACACTATCTTCCCACAGGGAAATGTCCCTTGTAGTTTACAACTCTGAACCTCACTATCCTTGAAATGACTACCAATGCGATTGGGAGTTTCAAAGACAACTGTCACCTGTACGAACTGACCTAGCATTGGCCCTCAGAGTGAAAGCCAAGCGGTGCATTCTACAGAGACTTCAATGTAACGGCGAGGAAGGGGAAAGTCTTTCTTACAGGATGTTATATTGATGTTGTTCTTTAGACTCCAAAGCCACCCCCCTCTATTAATCGTCTCGTTGTTCGTTGCTGTCATGTTGTTGTCCCACGCACAGCAGAATAAAAGGTTGCCCAGGCCTGCGCCATCTGCTGGAGTCCACTGTGCCAGTCACTATGCATACTGAGTGCCACTCACCCTCTGATCACTATGTTCTGTGGTGATCCAAAGCGTTTTGATTGGCTGATTCATGGAAGTTGATCAACAGGCATTTCTTCTTAGTCTGGAAGCTCCACTGAAACCTGTCTACCAGGAGAGGCTCTGCTTGTATCTGAAGGGTGGTAGAGCTTTCCACTATCACAGGAAGGCACAAGTCACCACTGTCTGACAAACTAGCAGACAGGAGTCACTATGGAGAATTGTCAAATAGGTTGTGACTCATTGCCTTTCCAAGAAGAGCAGAACACTGCCCCGTCTTGCACCATCCCCACTCTTGGCGCTATGTTTGAGCCTATCTGTGCCACTATTCATAGGAACTTGGCATTTTGAGTCTACATCCACATTTGAAAGCCGCTGTGGTATTATAAAATGTGCCACAATCAGGCCACCTCTGTGAAAACAGAACAGCATTGGAGGATTTAATCCCAATCTGCCCAGAGCGTGGGCAACTGCAGCCCACCAGAGTGCTGGCTAACAGCGCTGGCCAAGAAGACCAGGGCACGGGGTCAACTTGTTTGCAAACGTCCACCCGCCCATGTGGATAAGGACCAAGTGCGAGGAGGAATATGGCAATCCAAGGTAGCTGTGATGAGCATTACAGACCCTGGGGGCAGAAGTCGGACCGAGCTTCCAGAAGAAACAATGAAGAAGACTCCTATACTCATGTCTGTATATAAAACTGTGCCAAGGAGAACTGACTAACAGCAGACTCAATTACTGTGATTCACCTAATCTGTTTTCATGTAATCTGTACACCGAGACTCTCTCGCCAAAGTCAGATATTTGTGGGCCTCCTTCAAGGGAATGGGAGCCGAGGAGTACGGCCAAGTTCACAGAGTCCTTGTTTTCGGAGGAGTAACCAGAGTGAAGGACAGTATTTTTAACATTGAAGCTGTTCATAAAGTGCTTTTGGTGGGAGTAATAGTCACGAGGATCAAAGGTATGGACAATGTCGACCAAGGCCTTTACTGCGGCAAGACAGGGTCAAAAGTGAGCTGGCCCTGTTGACAGATGGATTGATTATTCAGACCAAACATAAGCCCCAGAACCTCTGACAAATCCTCTCTTCTTGAGGCTTTCCAAGATTCTTAAGCTTTGAATGTTGAATAAGGCAGCAAGATATTTAAAAGGGGCAACATACTGTGCTGAAATGGGCAATAGTTTGTTAGTTTGTCTGTTTTCCCTGAGAAATGAACCACGGTTGTAACAGTACAATATGCGGCCCAGTAAAAATACCACTGCTCTTGAAGACACCGAAAGCCTTGCAGGAGCGGGCGCAAACATAAGCACGGTTGTGAGGACAGCCCGGGACTCCGGGGTCCAGGGGTCGCTGTAAATCGGAACTGACAACCACTCCACGTCTCGGCGCAGTTCCTCCTTTGCCGAAGGAGGCACATGCCCGCTTTGGCTGGGTAGACCATCAATTCTCAACTAGGGGATGGGTGTGCTCGCTAGTGGACTTTGGACAAAGTCGGAAGACCATGTTGGTGGTTACCGTTGGGGGGAATCTACTGGCATCTAGGAAGTAGAGGACTGGGGTACAACTCCATGACTCGCAGCGTTCGTGTTGGATGGCTAAAGGCTGAGAAAGTCCGTGGGCTGACACACTGGAGGTTGAGAAGAGAGAGTGTTGACCAAAACACTGCCTTGCAGTCGATTCTTACTCATAGCAACCGTTAGGGGGCAGCGTAGAACTGCTCCGAAGGTCTCCCGAGACTGTATGTCTACAGAAGCAGACAGCCTCATCTTTCTTTCTCAGACCCACTGATGGGGCTGAACCGCTGACTTCCAAGTCCACAATCTTTCTTCTCTGCCAGGGCCCCCCCAAAAGCAGCCCAATGCCGACACCACCACAGTAATGACTCAATAAGCAGTAACTATTGCTATTGTGAGGCGACAATGTGAAATCAACTGGGCCTAGTTGTGTTCCAGTAAAGGTTTATGTATAACATCAAGCAACGAGCTAGATTTAGCCTGATTCCTCCCCATTCATTCCCCACTGCCACTGTGGACTCCAACTCAGAGTGACCCTACTGGAGAGAGGAGAACTGTCCTACAGGGGGCACGAGGCGATGGAGCTTCACAGAGCACAGAGCCCCCCTCACCTTTCAACCTCAGGGCAGTGCGGTGCTTAATCCACTGTGCCACCAGAGCTCCTCTTTTGGAGGTTCTAGCACAGAGGATTCTGGACAACGAAGTCAACAAATTGCAGGAGGAGAACATACATTTCCTTTCTCTGAAAATATGTCCTCACTTGCATACCTCCAACCAAAAAAATATCTCTAAAACACCTCGTAGGTGCTTGATAAATACTACAAATGCTCTCTTCCTTTGAGGCATGCAGAGTTGTAATACTGAATTAACAGGGCTTTCCGCTGAAACGTGATAATTTACTTGCAAAATTGTGTTTTCCATTCCCCATAAGGCCTACAGTTAACTACAGTTAATATTGCTCCACCGAGATTGGATGTTTCTCCGGGGTCTGCTCATCTGCCAGCAAACTACACTCTTAGCATGAAAACTATAGACTTCTCTTTTTATAGTTTATGTAATTCCAAAATGAAGTGACCGAATGGAAGGGGTAGCTCATAATTCAGTAGAACACTGTAACTCCTCCCTTCCTCTCATCAATTACACATTTTTAGAAAACCAACGTGCCACACCTTTCCGTTTGGGCTGGAACATAAACCATGGGTGGGGGGTGGGGGCGGTCCAGTTAAATTGCCATGAGTATTTGTCTCCATTGAGTCTTTTTCGTAGTTTCTGAAAAGTGCTACTCTCAATTAAGTGACTTGTGACAAACACATTTCACAAGAATTGGCCTTTTGATGCTGTGCTTAGTGGGTACAAAATTAGTACCTAGTTTTCTGAATAAGTGCCAGATTGGGGGTTGGTGGGTTGGCCACACAGATATGATGCTTCTGAAAAGAGAAATTATTGCTGGTGAAAAGAGGAACAGTCTCCTGAGTGACCAGGTATGACTCAATGAGATCACATTTCTCATTAAGTGACATTCCTTTTTTGGTTGTTGTGTCATTGTTGCTGAAGAATGATGACCTGGTAAAATACAAGGTTGAACCTTTAGTCCAATTTATGTAACTAAGGCATAGATGTCATCCATTTGCCTGCAAAGCTCTAAAAACTTATTTATTTTATTCCTTCTGGTGAGTGCAATATAGTTCAGTATATCACTGATAAACTTGAACTTGGAAGTACCACAATAGAAACTGGTCAGCTGTTGAAACGGTCTCTTTCTGAAGCTCCCATGAGTGAGTTCTAGGAAATATCTTGCCTGGATGTTGTCACCAAAGAATCCTGGCAGAGGCCGGTAGACTGAGTTTGAAACAGCTTAGGTAGCCAGTTTTCAAGATGCAAATTTAGTCAAGTACCATGGTAGATAGGAGAGCTAAGAGAACTGGAACATGTGAGTTAATGGCCAAAGGGAGTGGTGTCATCATTCCATTTTAGAAGTTGCGTTCCCCCTGAATCCAGGGAAGACGCTTCCAATTTATTACCAGGAAGGCTAAAAAAGGGAGTGGGGAAGGTAGGAAGCCAGGTGTGGGGGCCTTATCCAGACCACTGTGGACAAGTCGAGGTAAATCCCACTGAAGAAGAACTCAAGGAAATCGCTTAGAACCCTCCAGTGATGACAAAGAAGCATGCATGGGGCCTATCTACTATCTCCCATCAGCCACTGGGTCAATGTTGTGGAGGGTGGATGGGTATGAACACCACTCTGGAAGTAGTCGGTGCCTGGGCCTGAGGAGAGCTCTGGGGGCCTAGTGGTTCCTCAATGGGCTGTTAACCACAAAGTCAGCAGTTCGAAACCACCAGCTGCATGAAGGGAAAATGGCAAGGCTTTCTACTCCCGTAAAGATTTACTGTCTTGGAAAAGTACAGAGGCAGTTCTACCCTGTCCTATAGGGCCTCTGTGAGTTGGAATGCACTCTATAGAAGTGAGTTTTTGGTTTGGGGATGGAGAGCAAAGATTGCCCCCAGCTAAAGTCTTGGCTCCTTGTACCTGGAAGCATTCCAAGTTAGGGGCACAGGAGAGTGAGAGCCTAATGTTACAGGCAAGGTTAGGGGGAGCTCCTATAGCTCCAGGGAGTATCTGAAGTAAGTCTCCATGCTGATGAAGCCTCCAAAGAATTCCCTTGAACCAATGATCAGGCATGTGAAGGGTCTTGCCCTCAGACAGAGTGCACTGGAAAGTGGGCTAGTGTAGACATAGATAAAAAATTTAGCATATTATTATTCATTTTCCTTTGGGACCCACTTTTAATTTGTTCTTGTTTCCCTTACGGTCTGAGAATTGAGGTTTTTCTGTGTTATATTTTGGTGTCACCATTATGATTTAGTATGAATTTCTTAATATGAAATAAAGGGAAAATAAATCTATAGAGACAATAACTAGATTAATAGTTCCTTCAGGTTATGATGGGAGTGGGGAGGTGAGGAAGTAACAGGGAGCTAATAATGGGTACAAGAATGAAGAAAATGTTCTTAAATTGATTGTGGTATGATTACACATCTTTTAAAAATCATTTTATTGGGGTCTCCTACAACTCTTATCACAATCCATTCATATATCCATTATATGTTGAGCACATTTGTTGCCAGCATCATTCTCAAAACATTTGCTTTCTACTTGAGCCCTGGGTATCAGCTCCTCATTTCCCCCTGCTACCCCCTCCCTCCTCCCTCATGAACCCTTGATAACTTATAAATTATTATTTTATCACATCTTATACTGTCAAAAGTTTCCCTTCACCCACTTCCCTGCTGTATGTCCCCCAGAGAGGAGGTTATATGTAGATCCTTATAATCAGTTCCCCCTTTCTACCCTACCTTCCCTCTACCCTCCGGTGCCACCACTCTCACCACTGATCCTGATGGGATCATCTGTCCTGGATTCCCAATGTTTCCGGTTCCTATCTGTACCAGTGTACATCCTCTGGTCTAGCTGGATTTGTAAGGTGGAATTGGGATCATGATAGTGGGGGTGGGGGGGCATTAAAGAACTAGAGGAAGGTTGTATGTTATATCGTTGCTACCCTGTACTCTGACTGACTGATCTCCTCCCCTCACAACCCTTCTGTAAAGGGATGTCCAGTTGTCTACAGATGGACTTTGGGTCTCCCCTCCCCCTCATTCACAATGATATGTTTTTTTTTGTTCTTTGATGCCTGATACCTGATCCTTTACAGGCTGGTGTGCTTCTTCTATGTGGACGTTGTTGCTTCTGAGCTAGATGGCTGCTTGTTTATCTTCAAGTTTTTAAGATCCCAGATGCTACAGCTCTTGATAGCTGGGCACCATAAGCTTTCTTCACTACATTTGCTTATGCACCTGCTTTGTTTTCAGCAATCGTGTTGGGAAGGTGAGTATCATGGAATGCCAATTTAATAGAACAAAGTGTTCTTGCATTAAAGAAGTACATGAATGGAGACCCAATGTCCATCTGCTGCCTTAATACTAAACCTATAAATGTATGCATGCAGATTTATTTCCACATCCTCATATATAAATATATTTACCTATGTACATGCCTGTATTGAGACCTCTATAAATGCTCTTTGCCTCCTATTTCTTTTCTCTATTTCCTTATACTTTGCTCTTGTCCCACTATCGTGCAAATCTTCATTTGGGTTTCAGTAATTTCTCTTAGTTACCCTCCTTGCCACTGATTTTGGATCACTTGTTGTTCCCTTTTCCCTGGGTTGGTCAACACCACCTCCTTTCCCCCACATCCCCCTCTCCCATGTCCACCTGGAACCATTGGTTCCATTGTTTTCTCCTCTAGACAGTTCATCCAGCTTCTCTTATCTAGATAGACATGCAGAGATAATAATATGCACAAAAAACAAGACATAGCAAAACAAAACGACAGAAGAAAACAAACCAATGACAAAAACTAATAGATAAAAAATTTAAAGAAAAAAAGATAAAACCCTGTAAATAAATTACTGTACTTGGATTATCTGTCAATAAAATGAGACTAACTCCAGGGCCAGATGCAGCTTGCCTGCAACAGTTGCCCCTACCTTTGGTTGTTCATGGCTTTGGGACTCCAGTCTACCTGCCAGGGTGCACCCGCAACTGACCAAAGCATGAACAATGCAGGAAAACTTCCAGAAACAGGAAATCTAGTTGATTGGATGAAAATATGTGCTTCTGTATCTTGAGAACTCCTCCATTTTCCATGATTCCAACTCATGGTGAAATGAATATTATCTTCCTAAAATAATAGTACTACAGACATGTATCTAGATTGGACATGATCTTTTAAAGAATCTAAGTGAGAGATGTATTGAAGAAGTTTTCATTTTAAAAGATCATCGAAAAGACTAACTACTCAAGGCTGGCAGACCTTGCCTGTGAATCCAAATGGTCCCTTGCGGTTTGTCACGATCAGAGTAGAAGAGGAAGAGAAGGGGGGAGGGGTTAAGGAGGAAAGGCATCCTGCCAGGCATTGGAAACACTGATCGCTTTGATTTTCTTGTCTAGATTGAGAACAAAATTTAATAGGACCCTTCAAGGTGGGCCGTATCAACATAGTTCTTATTTAGGAGACCACAAACAAGAGGAAGTCTTAAAGTAAATTTGGAGGGAAAAAAATAAATGTGTTCTGCAAAAATTAATGCAGTCCTTTGTTAAGTGGCCACCGTCTGATGACAGGTTAGATGTGCATGTGTTTTTGGTTTTACTTTGTTGCTGTTGTCTTTTATAAACATGAGTACCTGTTAGCATTTTCTATCTAGCCACACTTTCATTCACTAAGAGGCCATCGAGACAGCATTCACGCAGTGAAAAGGACCTCGCAGAAGCCACCTTCCTGGAACATCATCTCTTTGACATCATTATTTTTTGAGATGGTCACAGGAGGGACATTTTGAACCCAAACCAAATAGGCCAACAATCCCTTTGCAAGCCCTGCTTATAAAACTGGTAGCTCAGTTTTATTCAGCTGATATCATTTCAGTTCAATGCTTACTTCGCATGATTACACACGCAAAGTAAGCCTACTTGGTCCTTGCTTCCCACATAAAGTAGAGATGCCTAGTGGCACCACAGAAGAACTTGGTGGCAGTGTGCTTCTGTAAAGAGCTACTGCTTTGGAAAGCCAGGGGTGGGGCTCGGGGGCAATTGAGGCCTTGGTGGTGCTGTGGCCCAACTCTTGGAGGTAACGTGGGTGAAGATGGTCTAAATGCAGGACATCCTAAGAGAAGAAGTCCTCACGTTGTGCAAATGTTCTTGACTGCTAACTCTAAGACTGCAGGCTCCAGGCTATCCAGACCATATGTGGACATGTCAGTTTATGAACACTCTATGAACACAGTTCTACTCAGACACACATGGGACCACTAAGCCTTGCAGTCAACGAGAGAACAACCATTTCCACTGTTGTGGACCTCAGAGAAAAGAGACACCAACCTGCCTCCCAGGAGTCTAACTCATGTAGGGGGATAAAAGCAGCCTGGACCTACAGACTGTGCATTTGCGCCCAAGGAGTGCTCACGGATCAATGAATCACTGTGTAGTTTTTCCTTACGCTTTTAAAATCACTTTATGAATCTAATTACTCTATTCATTAAATCCAATACATTTCATAAATCACTCTCAGGGGTGCTTGAAATAATTTTTGATTAACTCAAGTTGAATAGACTCAACACCCATTAAAGAAGCAATTCCATCAAAAAGTGAGCTGATTATATTCCAGAACATATTTTTAAGGAGTCAAATTTACATACAGAGAGACGCATAGATATTAAAGGACCATTCAGAGGATTTCTGACAAATGTCTCCACCTATGTAAGCAACAGTCCAATTAAGATAGAGAACATTTCTGTCACTCTGGAGAGAGGTAGTGGCAGTGGTTCCGTAATAGAGTTCGCCCCTTCCACGAGGAAAGTCTGGGCCAGATTCCCAGCCAATGCACGTTCTATGGACCCACCTATCAGTAGAGGCACACAGTTGCTATGATGTGCAACAGGTTTCAAAGTGGAGCTTACAGACTAAGATCTACTTCAGAAAACAGCCAGGGAAAACCCTATGGGTCAGAGTGGCCCATCCATAACCCATCAAGATGCTGCAGGCCCCGGGCGGCATTTTGTTCTGTTCTGCACAGGGGAACCATGAGTCAGGGACCTTGTTCCCCAGCAGCTCACAACTACCATCATCTCAGAAGGTACCTGGAGATCATCTTCCAGCCCCTCCCCTCCCCGTGAGGAATCACTGTTTAAACTTTTATCACTGAGCTACTGTAACATTTGAGATGGAAAGTCTTCCACTTACTTTGTAAGCAACTTCAAATACCTAATGGATTAAAGTAAAACCTTTACAAGCTGAATGTCCCCCAAAATCATTAAAGAACTTTTATAATTCTAAGGTATACAACTTAAAAATATAGCAAAACACAAGGTCCCTTAATGTGTTTTAATAATGATTTTAAACCTACTCACACACATTCTCAACTTAAAATCACATTCTAAAGTCGGTTGCATTATTTCCCAATGGAATCTCAGATTGACTCTGTCAAGTTTGTTTAATACATCAAGTCCCCTAAAATGTTACAACTCTTAGTGGAGAAACACACCACAGCACTACATATTGGCAGCAAAGGTTTTACTTGGGTCTTCAACTTGACACATATGAGGGGGTACCCAAAAAATCCAATGCTCTCTTTTTTTTAATGTGAGGGGGATAGTACATTTAGAATTCGTTCCTCCAGGTCAGACTGTGAATAAAGCTTTCTATTTAGAGGTTCTGGAAAGATAGCATAAAGGTGTGGGTAAAAATGGGCTGATTTGTGGCAGATGGGACTGGTTTTGCCACCACGACAATGTACCTGTTCATGCGGCCATCTCCATGCACCAGTTTTTAGCAAAAAAAAAAACAAAACCCAAAAACAATCAGGCCTCTCTTGCCCCACATACCTGACCTCCCTCCATGCGATTTCATTTTGTTTCCATGAATGAAAAGGGACAGGAAAGGACAGTGATTTGAGGTAGAAGAGGTGAAGAAAGAAAATGAGGGAGGTGCTGTCAGCCATCTAAACGGGTGAGCTTGAAAAATGTTTCCAAGAATGGAATCGCAGATTTGGCAAATATATTCAGTGTCATGGAGAGTACTTTGAAGGTGATAAGGTTGTTTTGTATGTAAAATAAACTTTTTAATATGTAGCTTTGGGTGGAGCAGTCCTTTTACGGGAGGGGGGGTACCCTCTTGTAATTCTCAATGTCACTGGGGTGAAGGTTAAAAAAAAAGAATATTACTCACTACTGGAAGCAAATTTATCACCTCCAGGAAGTTCCGGTGACCAAGTCAACAATGAAGTGAGTGAGGGGCCCTGCTGCTAACCAATAGGTGCCAGCCTGCCAGCCACTCCTGGGAGACAGACGTGAAAATGAAAGAAAATCTTCGGCAAAGATTTACAACTTTGGCAGCCCTAGAAGGTGCTCTGCTCTGTTCTCTATGGTCATGAGGAGTCAGAAGTGACCCCCCCCCTATGACGGGCTTTTGTTTTATTTTTGTAACTAAGCAAGCACAGCACCCCACTGTCGTCTCATCCCTTCTGACTCCCTGTGACCCTCTAGGACAGAGTGGAATGGCCTCATGGTGGTCCCAAGGCTGCCATCTTTGTGGAAGCTCACTGCCACAGCCTTGTCTCCCTGGGGTGGCTGGTGAATTCAAATGGCTGATGTCTGAACTGGCAGCAGCATGCGTTAATCACTGGACCGCCAGTGCTCCTCCCGCCACGAGCTCAGCCTCGGAAAATCTGAAAATCTATGGGGCACATGTTCCCTATCCTTGACAGTAGCTGGGTTTCTGGGCCTAGGTAAGTGAAGTTCTCTTCTCAATGGAGCTAAAGTTGACAACATATGACAGTCATGGATGGCTGCCAACTTGAGAACATTTCACAGGACTGGAAGCTTGCTCATCCTTCAGAGTAGTGGAAAGGGGGTGGTATCCATTCTTGTGCTGGAGGGTAGAACCAACATAAAACGCATTGCCATCAAGTGGAGTCTGTCTCTGATCCAGCCTACAGGACAGAGTAGACGTTCCTACATAGGGTTTCCAAGACTCTATGCTTTGGGGAAAGCAGGCTGTCACATCGTTCTCCCATGGAACTAACTGCAGGTTCAAACTGCTGGCCTTTCAGTTTCCCAGTGAGCACATACTGCTGTGTCACGGGGATTCCTGTGCATTCAACCGGGGTTTCCAATTCCCATCAGAGGGGCCTGTTTCCTCACTGTGCTGCCCATGTGCTCTGTTTCCCTCACTTGGTTTGGGCAGCGGATCTTCAGTAAGCACTCTGGTTGCTTTTCCTTACTAAGCTGGAATCTACCCGTTTATTTACTGGTTGGGGCTTATTTATATCTGGCCTCAGGTCACATTTCTAAGGACATTTACAAGACATGTACCTCGAAAGGCTGCTGGGAGAATTCAATCAGGAAGTGCACTTTGGAGCATATCAAGTGGCCATTCCTGTTTCGAGGGCACTTTGGCTTCCCCTACACCACAGGCTATCCTTTGTCGTGAAGCTGTATTTGCTGTCTTCCTGACTGGGGGCCATCATCCCTATCTGGATGGATGGGAAGGTCCTCTTAATGAATTTATTACCGCCCAAGGCCCACCTTGTGGAGTCCAAGAATTAGGCTACTGTGATCACTTTCATCACCTCATAGATATAAATCTGACGCTCTATCTAGTGAAAATGCTTTGAAAGCACAGTAAAAGCTCTACCATAAATTCCTAGCGTGGGAAGTTACCTCACAGGGTTGTAAAAAAAATCTTTGTTTGTGTTATAGCTTAGGGAGAGTCTTGTAGATTCAGTAGTAATCTTGGGTATATTAAATAGATGAAGTGAAAATTTCATAGTTCTGTTTCAAACAAAAATAACCAGAGCTACAATTGCACACTGCTTTGCCTTTTTAATGCGTGACTCAATTGTTTTGCTGGGGCATTTCAGAATGAGAACCAAGTTCTCCATTTCTCTTACAGCGTTTAGGCCTTAAAAAGAGAAATTGTTTGCATGCAGGTAACAGATTTTCCTTTCTCTAATAATCTGCAATGATCTTCTTCACAGCCCAATGGCCACAAGGAGACTAGTTTTATGTTTATTTATCAGAAACACAGTTTAAACTAGAAATTAAGACCCCGAAGCAAAAGAGGTAGGCATAGTAATAATATATGATGATATAGTTCTTGGGATCCTGCTCATCTCTGAATGGCATAGATGGGAGACAACAATGGGACACGGCCTTCCACCTGAGAGTGACCAGAATTCTCCCTTGTCTTGGGGATCCTAAGACCCGAGCTTGGGAATGCAGCCTTTCCCACAGTGATGGGTCATAACTGGTTCTGAACACTGCACTATGGGTATCATCATACCACCACCAAACCGAGCAGTGGGTGTGGAGAGCTGAGCATGATTTAATGAAGCCCAGGATTGGATTCTAAATCTTCTCAGAGGATCACATCAGGTGGGAAACTGACCCTTATCCGTAAGTGCCAATGTTAGACATTCAAATTACCCCCAGCAAGGTACACTTCATCCAAGATCAGGCCCCTGTCCACAAGACATGAACTGCATGTGTTATGTTCTGATGCAGGTATTCAACCAAGGTTTTCATAGTAGAAGAGAATGCTTGGATATGATACAACTGCACACCAAAAATATACTTAAAATAGGGGTTCTCATTTGTAACCCAAATATGTCCCCACCCCCTTTTTGGTAGGTTGACAATGAAACACTTTCAGAGCATGGGAAACCATGTTAAAAGTTCACTCCCATCCCTCCTGTGTTTGAGAAGCCAGTTTCTACAATTTCTTAGAAACTACAGTAGCACATCAGCCTCATCCTTCTTGACTCCCAGAGCCATAGTCATGTGAGCTCTCAGTAAATGGCATTTACTTTGTCCACTAAAAGTTTGTAATTAAATATGGCAGAGAACCCATCAGCTAATGCCTCACTAGAAAAACTCAGAGAAAGCCAGAAAGAAAGCAGCATTTCCATTTAAAAAATAGTTTAAAACTTAGAGAAAAACAATGGCATGTGGGGGAGGAAAGTTACAAAAAAAACAAACAAACAAGATAAGCCTAAGGGGCCAAGGCTTGGCCTAGGATTTAAAGGAAACCAGGGGGTGGGGGAGAAGGGTGTTGAGTTAATGTCCCTAACCTTGGACAAGGTCAGTGGCATGTCAGCTGGGCCTTTATCCTCTCCTGACTGCTAAGGCAAACTGTTTCCCTTTTCTAGTAGTTCTTCATCATCACACTGTGGGTTTTGAAACTGGTCACGAACTAAAAAGTCAAATGCATTGTTGAGTTGATTTTGACACATAGTGACCTGATAGGGCACAGGGTTGTAGGGTTTTGAAGTCTGTCATCTTTATGAAGTCACCTTGGCACATCGTGGTGTGTTTTTTTCTGGAACTGCTCGGGGGTGGGGGTTGTCTAACTGCCAGCCAAGTGCTTAACCACGGCACCACCTAGGATCCTCTTTGATCACCAGTGATGCCAAAACGTGAAATCTGGATCATGAGAAAGCAACCCAGAAAACGAATGTGCTCAAAAGGGGGTGTTGGCAACGAATATGAAATATGCCGCTAACTGCTGAAAGAATAGACAAGCCATTCTTAGAAAAATACAACCAGAATGCTCCTTAGAAGGGAGGATGGTGAAGCGATGACTTGCCGAGTTTGGACACATCATCGGAGAAAGTCCAATCACAAGAGAAGGACAGCATGGTCGGTGAAATAGAAAGCTGGCAAAAATGAGGACAGCTTTCCCTGACAGATAAATGAACTCATGATCAGGAAGATACTGCAGAACCAGACAAGGTTTCTTTCTGTTGGCACGAGTCACAACCAACTAGACTGCCACTAACAGAAGCCACACGGTACCCAAGGGAACATGGCATGGTATCTGAGACAAGCAAAGAGAACTTGATTTCCCAGAATGTGTGGAGAATGAACATCAGTTATTTTCAGTATTTGCTTGGCATAAGAAGATGGCTCTTCTGCTTTTATAATAAAAATGGGGCAGGCGAAAAGAACACTTGCTCAGACTTGTTCAGGAATGCCTACAGTTGACCTAATTATCTCTCACCGTTCATAGCCTTGTCCTTCTCTTCAGATGTGATTAAGTGTATCCTCACACTGAGGGTGTTTCTATTGCAAGCTGCGACTAAAGAGAAGTCGAACAAAGGACTAAACCCTGGCTCAAGCTTTTAGAACCCCAATTCCCTCTTTGCACCAACAATGGCCTGGGCATCGGTTTGAAGGGTCTCTTCCAAGGTCCCATCTTCTGAGTATCAGACTTTCTTTTCCAGGTTGAAATGACTTGGGACTGACTAACAAAAGGCCGTACTATTTGCTCACTTAGGAAAAGTTATTTAAGAAACAGCAACACACTTATCCATTATAAAGAAAAGCAGAGGGGAATCCTGGAAGGAGGTACAGGCTTAGGAGAATGTGGCATTTCCTCCCGGGGAGGCCTACATTGATTTAATTCATAACAATACGAGTGGTCTGTGTGCTGTGAATTGTTAAGGTCCCCTTGCCGTGGGAATTCTTCTCCAGAAGAATATGCCAATCCTAACACAAGGATACCCACAGGAAGAGGCAAGGGAAGAAATACAGTCTAGGAACCGAGGATGTGGGGGAGGAAATATTTTCCCATTGCACTGATGTTAAAGAATAGCATGCCACTTCCTAACAAATTCCGCCGCTTCTTTTCGAGTTCACTCGTGCTGTGAAATTGACCCTTGGAGTTTTCATTGTTTTACACCAAGATATGCGTGCTGCACACACGCACGCGCACACACGCACACACCATTATATCCTAAGTAGCTGAAAAAAAGTTAAGGACACCAATTGTAATTGTAACTGTGGACACTACGTGGGTCTCTATGTTTCTGGGATCCTCCCTGAACCTTCAAATTCCAGTGAAGTTCACCCTCAGGTGCAGTATGCCCACCCAACTCTCCAACTTTCCAAAGCCATCTCCTCCGAGCCCCTCAAACACTGTCCATTTCTTACCAAATGAACCACTTGCTTTGCGTATATACCCTTCTTGATTTTCCATCCACGTGCCTTTGTCCTGCAAGCAATATTTCCCCTTAACATGATCTACTCAAATGTTACCTGCTCCTGTAGGCAGGCCCAGGGCTGTGCTTCCTCTCGCAATTAGGAGTAATTTTTTCCCTAGCTCTTCAAGTTTGAAGAATATTAGCTACTCCTCTCTTTTGGTAATTAGCGTTCTGCTTCATAAGGTGTTACCAGTCGCTCTTTTGTCATCTTCACGTGATCAAGGTACCGGTGTGCCCAGTACTGAGCACCCCGCACTCAGAGGAGGCTCGACACGTGGTAGAATTGGCAGATTAGAGCGATGCTGTAAGAAACTGAAGTGCTCGCTCACAGACAAAACTTCCACCTGTACCCAGAAGAAATACAATTAACCAGCGTGGTATCCAAATGAGCTATTGTATTTGAACATTCTGCCCCTCCAAAGATTCCACTACACATATACACAAATGTATGTATCCATTTCTAATATCCTCCTTTGACTCTGCTTTAGCATTGTGCTGGCTCCTTCATTAGTGAGTTCAATAACTCCTCTATGTAGATTTAGGTATTTGTGAGGATGGTGTTCACCTTTTTCAAAATCATATTTAAAAATAGTAATAATTATAATTAAGGGGATAATGCAAACACAGTTTCTGCTAGTAGTAACATTTTATTTTTCTAATCATAACTCATGTTGTTCAACATCTGTCTGGGATAAATAAAAAACTTACCCACCCACAAGCATTTCTTTGCATTCCAAAGGATTTAAAGAGAGACAAGAGAGAAGGAATGAATATCCCTTACTCTGTCAGGGATAACTTCTATTGCCATGGACATCTATTGGAACTCTGTGATAATCAATGAAGTGATAGCTTTATTTTAAAAGCCTGGCTAGCAACTACAATAATATAGAATCCCTTGAAATAAAAAAAGGTTGTCTGTAATTTTCTTGATGGAAACAATTGTCTGGAATTTGGAATTACTCAACACCACAGAATATCATTTCGTATCATATTAGGAGGAATGCCATTTTATAAGGGCAAGCTATATTAACATTGCATTAAGAGCAAGGAAGCTCTGAAATCACTACTACAGGCCATAATGGAAAGCAGACACTGATGCTTTAAGAAGTAACTAGCTGAAATAGAATGAAATAATCACCAAAGCCATAAAGCATTTATAAGACTGTCCTATGAAAGAAGTAATTTTTTAACCGACGAGAAATAATTCCTTCTATTTTCGTAAACACTAAATGCCATCACATCATAAAAACAAAATATAGCACATGGATCATTCTATTTTGTTCATCCTTGTATTCCTACATTAGGCATTCACTTTACTCTGTAATAATGAAAACATGATGCTTGCTCACTATATTTACAATGGTGTTCAATCATGTAGGCTCACACAGTTCCCTGGAGAGACCATTGCTACAAGTGAAGCCAGTTTTAGGCCGGGGACTGGACTGAGCTGAGCTCTGCAACATGCCATAGCTGTCACCGTACCCTGTCCACTTGCCTAGATTCCAACATGATGAAGAGACTGGTTCCAACTTGACAATCATGACCTTTCTAGAAATAAGGGCAGCTGTGGCATGGACCCATAAGTTTGCTGGACGGCTCTCACCCACATGACGCTGCAATCTGCCTCTCCTTTTCTTTTGTGTGTCTTTCCTTCCGTCTCTCATCAGCGCCCCAAATGGTGGAGGATTGAAGTGTGGGAAGGGAGAACACACAATCCCCTCATCCTAATTCCAATAGGAGAAGTTATAACTAATTTGGAGTTTAAAAAATCATTGCCAACGCTTATATTTCCTTTCACTGACCAATTTTACATTTCCAATCCCAAAGTGAACTTTTGTCACTGAAAGTGTAGGCGGGAAAGGTACTTTGAGCTTTCATCCAAGCACCTGTGTTTGAATACTCGCAATGTTTCTCACAATCTGAAAACATTTGGCCACTTATTGTGCTGACGAACGGAGCACTGGGAAACACAATTGTGCTAATAAACGTGCTGTGACCCCATGCCTGGGGCACTTTCACGGGGAGCTGTGGGCAAATGTGTAGGATCGGATGCAGGTTCGGACTCCTTCAGAAGGCCTCAGGCAAATGGGGCTCTTTTCCTTCTCTTTCATCCTCACTTCCCTCCCCCCATAATCCATCCAATCTGAGGAACTGGCATCGGTGAACCTCATCTTTATTTTGTGTGCCAGGAGGAAAGGGGGGAAACCTTCTGCCAATTACCCTATCTAACACTAATCATTTTCAGAAGCAGCTCAATTTCAAAGACAATAGTTGTGAATAATGCATCACAGAATCAAATAGATGCAAGATCATATTAATGTGGCACATGACGGGCTGCTCTATTATTTTCTAATTGTAGCATGTGTGTATATGTTGTTTTCAACATTATTTTATGCGGTTATACTTTGTGTTTCCAATAGTGGACATCTAGGGACATGGTTCTAGGCACACAGGAGGTGATAAATGTTTATTTTTTCAAGCTGATGTGTTAGGAGCTAATGCAGACATCACACCACTCCGTGGTTCAATCCATCAAGCAGTGTTGTGCAATTACTACCCAAATCCATTTTAAAACCTTGGCTGACTCCCTTCTTGAACTCCCTGATGTATCGGTGCCCCCGTACCCCTCCTTCCCCCATCATACTCCCCAACAACTCTTCTTCTAGTTGTTGTTTCTATAAATGTATCTATCCTGTGTTTCATAGACTGAAAACCAGAAAAGCATGTCTACAAAGATTCAAGAACACCACCCATAATGACAAAATACAACAAAGCTATGAAAACAAGCAACACAGAGAAAATGTTAAAAACCAGATCGAGTCCAAGGTGTAGCAGAGGGGAGAGCAAGTAACGAGGTTTGAAGCATTTCCATCATCTTTAGCATTTTAATCTACAACAGTCGTCTCTCCAGTACTCTCAATTAGGGTTAGCGAAAGTCACCAGAGGAGGCTTATTCCCTGTGTAGATCCTGCAAATGTATTTTCGGGTTCAGCTGTCATCCATAGCCTTCTGCAAACCATAATCTCACTTTTTAAACTCTAATACTATTCCCTCCTTAGGATTTGGAGTATATATTTTGCAATCCTTGGATCACAGATGTTGGTGTCTTTCTTCCATGTGAACTTAGTTGATGTCTCACTTAGATGGCTACCTGTTTGGAAACAAGTCCTAAAGACCCCAGACACTATTCTATGTGATATAGGGAGGCACCATCTAATTTCTTCACCACACTTTGTTATTGCACCCATATCTTCTCTGTGTTTCCTTTATGAGGAAGAGTATCAAGGAGGACCAGGATGTAAGAACTAATTGTTGTTATTATTTATAATAGAATTCCAGGAAAATTGCTATTATGCAACAGAGTTGCTAGCAAACATTTAAAATGTACACTCACAATGACTTCCTTTTCAAACCTTAGATAGACTTGGGGCAAAACTTGCAAACATTCCAATAAATATTCCCATAGGCCAGTTGAACAGTCATCATACACATGTGTTCAAAACAAAGTCCCCGAGCTTGCACGGCGTGCAAACTCCGGCACCATCACCTGTGGATACAATGATGCCTAAGGTCTTGTTTCCATTCTAAAAGACTACACAAACTAGTTCAAAAATGGAAAAGGTGCATGAAATTATGATCTAAGCCATAAGAAGGATATCACTAGAATGGTATGGGATTCAGCGAAAGCAAAGAAAGATTCAGAGGTAAAGGTTTGAGATGGGAGGGGCTCAGACAAGTAGACCTGGAGCAGGCAGGATGGGGTCTATCGGGCAAAAGTCAGTTGGTTGCAGATTGGAAGACTTGAAATGAGAGTGCTTTGGCAGTCATTTCATTTGAGTGCATGGAATGGAGAATGGACAGGAAAAGATGATAGCGACCTGTGACTATCACACTGAGAAAGTAATCCTAATTTCGTTTTCCATAGACGTTGAGTAGTTACTAAAGAGTTCAGTATTGTAGGAACTGTGGCCGATTTTGTGGAAACAGATTAGGATAACTGAGAGGCATTGACAATATAGCTTTTAAATAGTGCTTTGTTCGTTGCTCTTGTGAGGGTGACTACAATCAAGGATATCCAGAGTGCTGTGTAACCCTGGAATGGGGACAGCTTTCATGGAAGTGGGGGAAGGACAGGGTAAAGGATGTGGGCAGATTCTTTGAGGGTCTAGTTACTTCCACTTGAATCCATCTTACATATTTAGCTTCGGCAATAAAAAATTAACTTCAAGAAAGATTCTTATTTTGTAAATGACAAAACCATGATGAGATTGCACTTCACCTCGGCTAGAATGGCTATCACCAGACAACAGAAAATAACAAGTGTTGACGAGGACGTAGAGAAATGTGAACCTTCATTCACTGCTGCTGTAAATACAACATGGTACGGACGCTATAGAAATCAGTTGGATGGTTCCTCTACAGGCAAAGCCCAGAATTAGCATAAGATTCCGCCATTCCACTCCTAAGTAATACCCAAGAGACCTGAAAGCAAGTGGCCAGACTGCACAGACAGGAGCATCCTCCTCCTGGTCCTTGGAGCGCTTTGCCCAACAGTCAACCAGTGGAAAGAACCCATGTGCCCATCCACAGATAATGGATAAGCACGGTGTCGTCTGTCCATCGAAGGGATGATCTTCAGCCACAAAGAAACCAAGTTCTACCAACTGCCACAACCTGGAGGGTCACTGAAAACCTTATGCCGTGGCAAATCAGTCAGACTGAGAAGGACACATAATTTATGGTTTCACCTCCGTGAAATAGCTGGAATAGAAAAGTACTAAGGTACCAACATGTATTAAGCGCTGGGTGATCCGGGAGTGGGGAAGGTGGGAAATGGAAGCTACTGCACACGGGATAGCTGCGCTTTCGGTTGAGGGGATCGAAACTGTTTGGAAATGGATAGTGGCGATGAAGATTGCACAACAAAGCGAAGGCAACGGGCGTCACTGCCTACACACTTACAAATGGCTAACACTGGCACATTTTACACAGTTGAACCACGGTGATTCTTTTTCTACCTGGGGGAGAGTGTGTTGGGCACTCATTTAGGGAACTCGCAGGAGGGAGAAAAAGGGAGCCCTGGTGGCGTCATGGTGACAAATTGGGCCGCAAATGTCAAGGTTTGTGGTCAGAATCCACCCACGGAGCTGAGGGAGAAAGAAAATATTCTCTACTCCCATAAAGAACCCACAGGGACAGTTCTACTCTGTCCTATAGGGTTCTCTGAGTCACGAATTGCCTAGAAAGTAATGAGTTTGAGGAAAAGAGAAAAGAATGTTTGCTGCCTCATAAAATGGTCAAAATGTAGTCAGTAGTTTTGTTCATTCAAGATAAAATTTTCATTACCTCCCCTTAAAGTTGTTTACTTCTTTGAAACATGCTGTTCTGCTAGAGCACATAAAATTATGAGTTCTTCACGTTCAGATGATTGCTCACCATGCTAAATCCTCTGCCGCCCCTCCGTAAAAATCCTTTTACTACCGCGGGGGTGGTGGTTTACATTTCAGATCATCATTTTTATCATCAACAACTGAAACTGCTTATTAAATCACCCAAAAGCTTGCCCTGCCCTCTCACAAATGGCAGAATGGTTACACAGATTTACCACAACACATTTTTAAATAAAATTTGAAAACAGATTTCCATTTTGAGAATATAATAAGTGGGGATGGGGTGGTGAGTGAGTAGAAAAGCTATAGCACTGGCTCCTTACCTCAACGTGCTGGCAGGTTTGGATGAGTTTGGCCAACAGAGTTTCCAGTTCCGTGTTCCTCTTGATAAGGTTGGTGAGGTTACTCTCCAAGTTTTGCTGTTCAAAAAGGGGAGGAAAGACATTATTTTGAATATATTATTAGAGTTTTTTACCTTGCATATATTATTTGATATATTATTAGAATACTGTAGCACACACAACATCACCCATGCTCAGCGAAAACCGGTCTATTCTCTAGAACCCCCCTGTGCAAACGATATGATTTCAAATATGTCCATATTTCAACTGGATTCTGAAAAGCCGCGTTTAACAGAATCAACAGAAGTATTCATATTCCCATTTCATTTTATTTTGTTCCTGATTCTTGCACTAACTCAGGGATATTTAGCCAAACAATTAGTTATAGGTTACTTCTAGGACAAGGGCTCGGGGACAAGGCCATGACTCGATAGCCATATTCCCTGACTGAATCAGATATGGCAACAATATAGCGACTATACTCATTGCCACATCAAATCAACTAGGATTGGATTTTTAGGATTTCTCCATCTTAAGGGCAAGCTGAGGTGACTCCCTAGAAGGCAGGTTTGAGAGGCTCAGCTTGTACTGACAATTGGGTCGATTATGAGACACCATCATCACTCATGTTTACTTAGCCACAGTATTGTGTGTGCTTCCAGTCTTTGCCTGTCATGCCAGATCTTATTTCTTTGAATATGACATTGACCATGTCCCTATCCTGCTAAAGAAGCTAGAATGACTCCCTCTTTCCTCAGAGGAGCCCATGTACAGTTTGCTGGGATACCCTACGTCATCTTTCTTTTGAGCCACAACCATCCCGCGTTCTTCTGCATAAGACTGGGACCAATTTCTCATTGCTTTGTCCTCTGTGGCCCCAAGGAGCAGTTCTATAGCACTGCTAGGAGCTACAATCAAGTCACCGGCAGTGGCTTATTTATTTGTTCCAAGCTACTCCAATATGCCAGACTCTGAAAGATGATGCTGGGACAGCAAACATAAAATGATCTAGCCCAGGTCCATAAGAAAATGGCTAAAAAAGTTGGCAGAAGATAACTCCAACTGCTAGTGATCCTACAGGGCCGAGGAGAACTGTCCCAAGGCTGTCATCTGTACAGAAGCAAACTGCCATATATTTTCCCAAGGAGTAATTGGTTGGTTCAAAGCGCCAACCTTGCAGTTTGTATCCGATTGCTTAACCAGGATGGGGATGTTGTAAACAACAGGATGGGGAGAAGGCTGGCTGCTGATTGAAAGTTTTCTGAGAAGACAATCTTTCAATGGAGGCTGGAAGAATGTAGTGGAATTTTTTTGTGGGCAAGAATGGGGATTTCTCGGGAAGAGGTGGAGGTGAGGGTTGGAAAGAGTAATCCAGGGGCAGGAATGAGAACAGTGCCATACGCCAGCATCAGAGGAGATGGCCGAGAGCCTGCGATTGAGGAGACTATGTGTGTCTTAGTATGTAGACACTGCCACAAGTACAGTAAAGACATGGGGCAGAAAGAGATTTAAGAGAAAAGAAAATGGAGCAAAGGTTTATAAAAGGCATTTGACAAAGAATGAAAAATGAGCACGATTTTGAAAACTAACAATTTCATAATGGTGATAATCATGTGTGATGCAGTACTTTTTTAATGGAAAATGTCACTGCTGCTACTTTCCTAAATTTCAGATCTAGAAAGCTATATTAAGGAAATGTTTAGCTAATGCTTGAAACGCCTATGTTAGAAACAGAAATCTTTTTGGTTCTTCTTAAAGATATTATAATTATTAGTCTGCTATTCATCTTATTGCTTTCAATGGTTTTGCTTTTCTTTTGCAATAGGTTTAAAAACAACAACAACAAAGAAAATTACACCTCCCAGTTCTTTTAAAATTACTTCCTCTTCCTATACCTAGGATGCAATTCCCTCCTCCGGAACTTCCAAAGGACCAGCCATGCTAATGACTTTTAAGTTCTTTGGAGAACTGTGTTTGCTAACCATTTCCCAGGGCTCTGGACTTTGTCTTGTTTTGTAATTTTTACTGGAGATATCATCTCATGTGAACTGCGTTCCTAGTGCAGGGGTTTAGAAGTTGCCATAGGCCGGAGAACTAAGTCTACACCCTGGGGTTAGACCTAGGAGCTGTTTTGCTGAAGAGGCCCCGCCAACAAGACACCCACAGAGGCACAGATCCCGGTCTACTCAGTGTCCCTGCTGCCTTCCAGGACAGTTCTGTGCTTGGCTTCCATTCCGGAAAAGATGGGAAATGGCGTTTGATCCCAGAGCATGGACAAGGAGCCCTCGCCTCCTGAGTTGCTGCCACACGTGGATGCACACCTGTACATAGCCCCACAGTCAGAAAGAACCCTTCCTACACCAGACTGCGAGAGGAATGGTCTTGGGACTGGAAAGCTTAGCTTGGCAGAGCTAGCAAGAATCTGAAGGAAAGTAAACAGAATTGTGACATATAGAGATAATATTTTTTACATATAGCACTCCCAGGGTGTACAGGAAAATAATGGGGAAAGGTAGTGTGATCTGGACTGGGCTGAGACAGTTTCTCAATATTCAACTGCTCTTGTATATAAACCTCTTTCTTATACACACATACACTTGAGTTGTACAAAATGTAATGATTTCATTTGAGGCGCATTCCGGTTAAACACATACAACGTGGTGCCAGTGTGCATGGATTCAAATCCAAGCTCTGAGACCTGCCACAAGTGTTTAGTTATTCTGTACCTCAGTTTCCCCACCGGGCCGCCATGGTGATTAGAGGGGAGAGAGGTGCAAGCTCTTGAAACAGCACCTGGCACCTGGTACGTTCAGTTAGTGTTTAAGTCCCATAAAGAACTTGTTTTTCAAGTGTTGAGGCCCAACTGATAAAAGTTTAATTTGTAACAAGCAAATCAACCATCACCAAATTAGAAACACACCCATACACTTCATAGATGATTTCTTCCCATAGATTTTCAATTTAAGGGCACACAGCTACACAAATAGATTTCCCCCAAGTTTGCATTGCCTGAAAACATGAAATCCAGTTTGTTCAATTCTCCCTCCAATTGGTGCTCATTGTCAGAATTTCCATGTCAGCTGCTGACTTCAACTTTAGACTTCAATACATGGGGGGAGGAGAGATGGGTAGATCTTGTTGAAGAGGCACCGTGTTTTCTATTTAGGGTGCTAAAACACATCTGGAAATGGATAGCAGTGGTGGTCCACAGGGACCCTAACTATCACTGAGTGCAACTGTTAACATTAGATACTCTCTCATGTAGGAAGCCCTCCTGGGCTCTCGTTGGAATAGGTAAACATGCTTCCATGCCTGCTTACTCTACAGTTCCACTCCTACTCTTTGGAGCCAGGCCCTGGGTGGAGCCAAACATTTTTAATATTCTTGCGCCTGCGCACAGGCTCTCCTCTCTGCCTGGAATGCATCTGCATAGTAGGAAATCAATTTGTGCGGGGTACCTACTGCATACTCCTAACTGCTGAGGACCTTCCCATTCAAATCCCATGCCGTTATGTCAATTCCTATTCAGAGCAGACCTGCCCCATGGGGCTTCCCCAAAGCTCTAATCTTTAGTGGAGCAGACTAACTTCTCTTTCTCCTAAGGAACTTGTAGGTTCAAAAATGCAGATCGTTCTGTTCATAATCAAGTGCTTAACCACTGAACCCTCAGAGGTCTGCCTTTTCAGGAGAAACTTGCAAGTGGTGACTGAGAACATTTAGCAGGGAAAACAGAATATTCATTGGAACAACCCTTCTGTAGTGAAACTTGTAACAAGTTAGTTAATTTAATGGTGACTCCCCCACCCATGTCTTTCAAAGTAGAACTGTGCTCCTTAAACTTTTCAGTGACTTATTTCTCAGAAACAGATGGCCAAATATTTCTTCCAAGATGTCTTTGGGTGAACTAGAACCATCAACCTTTTGTTGGTTTGCATTACCTGGGGATTCAAAAAAAACCCTTCGACTAATTCACTCACTCTCTCACTCACCCACCCACTCACTCTCTCTCTCACTAATTCAATCACTCACTCACTCTCTCACTGTCTCACTCACTCATTCTCTCTCACATCCACTCACTCTCTCACTCTCTCTCACACTCACTCACAAAAAAAAAAAGAAAAAAAATCCCTTCTATTTAAACAGATGTTTCTCCAAACTCACTCACAGCCATCAAGCCAATTCAGACCTTTAATGGCCCTATAGGACAGGTATAATTGTCTCTGTGGATTTCCAAGGCTCTAATTCTTTACAGGAGGAATACGTCTCATTTTTCTCCCACAGCACACCTGGTGTTTTTGAACCACTGATTCTGCAGTCACCACGTAACCACTAAAAGATATACAAATGGACAACAAGCGCATGTAAAGATGCTCAAAGTCATGAGGAAGAATGCAAAGTGAAACTATAATGAGATACCCACGAGGAGGGCAATGATCAGAAAAACAGAAATTTTGGTGAGGATATGGAGAATAGGGAAGCCTCATCCATTGTTGGTGGGATTGTAAATTCCTGCCACTGCTGTGCAAAGAAGTTTGGTGGGTCATCAAAGGGTTCAACCCAGAATCACCATATGACACAGACATTATTCCCAACAGGCAAAGGTAGAGACAACTCAACTAATGCTACCGCTGCATAAGAATGAATAAAATGAAATCGTATTCAGCCATGAAGAGAAAAGAAGTCCTGATACACGCTAAGTAACATTGATAAAATTGTTTATCAAGTAACATTGATAAACCTAGAAAACATGTGGAGTGAAATAAGTCAGACACAAAAGAATATTTATGTGATTGCACTTGTATTGAATATTTAAATAGGTAAATGCTTGAAGACTCGAGTTTATTATTGGTTACAGGAACTGGTAGGAGGGAAAATGGGAGTCATTGCTAAAGGCGAACTAAGGTCCCTGTTCAGAGTGATAAAACACAATCCAAAATGCACAGTGCTGACAGTTGCACAACATAGCAAATACATACACATATGTTTTGTCCCAGGACAAACAAAAACAAAAATACCAAGGTTTTCTATGCTTTCCAGTTTTTTCCCATAGGGAGACTTGAGTCTGAACCCAAGAAGAGGGTCTTATAGTTTAGAAATATTCTCAAGGAATGCTACAGAAGGCTATCAGACCACGGGGACGGCAACTACAACACTATTGAACAAAACTGTATAAACATAGGTTACTGAATAAAGGGGTTTCAAAAATCCCATTATTTTTTCAATGCGATTTTCCCATGAACTTTTCAAAGTCCCTTCATATTTAGTATTATATTCTAGTCATTGTTATTGACAAATCTACTCAGATTATATTGAAAACTGAAGACACATTGCTACTACTTTAGGGGAAAATATTCAGAGTCCCAAGGAGAAGGAAGGAGAAAGCTGGGGTTTTCTACGTCCATAGAGAGTTGCAGCCTCAGAAACTCACAGGGCAACTCTACCCTATCCTATAGGACTGCATTGAGTCAGTATCACCTCAATGGCTGTTAGTTAGTTGGTGTGGTAGTTATATAATCTCCTGTCAACTTGCAAAGGGGTGGAGTCTAGTCTGTCAATCAGGTCTCAGCTTGATGGCTTCATTTTGAGGCGCTAAGGAGAAAAATAGCAGACTGGAGGCCAGCTACACACTCTGTGCTTCCTCTTCCTAGTGACAAGACACATGGAGCTACGCTAGAGCCCTAGAACTGGAGGTACCACATAGCGACCGCTGCTAGTGCTGAGATGCTTCCACTGCCACTGGTCCACAAGACTTCCCACCCACTGACCTGTGATTTTCCTGCAGTTGACATCATTGCACGATCGTGTTACATGAGTCTGAAGAGGAATTTACGGATGGATATTGGGCATATGGGCTAATATCGGACTTATGGACTTGATCTGGACTGGGCTGAGATATTTTCTTAATATACAATTACCCTTTGATATAAAGCTCTTTCTTATACACAGAAGTCTCCCTGAATTTGTTTCTCTACTCATCCCAGACTAACATAGTTAGTTAGTTTGTTTGAAAGGAGAAGGAAGGAATTTGGTAGCTCTTTCCCTGGAGAGTTTGTGCACAGTGCTCTTGTTCAGGGATAGGGGAGGTCATGGCCATGGTCTTTGTTGGTGAGGATACGTGTTTATTAAATGTGTTACTATTTGATGGAATTTGGTACCCTGCCCTTCCACCACGACAGAAGAAGACTAAAAATGCTCCAAGAGCATGCTTTTCAGGAGTAGCAATGAAAGTGGGCAGGATTCATTTCTTGATATTAAGAAAAAAATTGGGTACTAAGGCATATGTATGAAGGACAAAATTGTAAAATACATGCTGTATAAAATTGAGACTTCTCTGTATATTTTAGGCTAAAATTAATGATTTTCCCCTCACAATTTTGATTCATAAAATTTAAATGCATTCTCATGTAGCCATGATCCACTGCCTGCACTGGGTGGAAGTTTAGTGGGACACAAGCTCACCATTTAAATATCCAGGGAAGGACCGCCATGAGCTGTCAACATGGATGCACACACCAGCTGAGAATCAGAAATCCAAGCTAACAGATGAGCTTTGTGCTTCTCCATACTCGGATACCAAACCAAATAGCAAGGTAAGTAGACAAATACCCTTAATTTTAGCCTTTGGAGACCTGTACCTAAGAGTCAGGTTGCAGGGAATTAACAACTTGTCATTGAGCACTACTATTAAAACGGATGGCTGAAATAGGAGAGTTGAGTAATTCCTTTTGGACTTGCCCAGGCCTTAAAGAATGTTTGCTCTTACTTCTAAGTCAAGGCTTCAGAATGTCTTTAAAGTATAATATTAGGTCTGGATACCTTTCAAGGCAAACAGAGATCTGGTTTGTTTCAGTCCACAATATTCAGAGCGACATTCAGGAACCATGTTCGGAGCCCTGACACCCAACACCGCCACTCCAGCGCGATCAGGATATGAACATGTTGAGTGCCACAACCCGTATATTTTCTTCTAAGAAACTTTAATTACAGCCCTTAATATGAAAACACAGCCATATTAACACATGCCACCTGCATAAAAGCATACATTCTTTACATATACTTCAACTCTTAAGATGTTTTAATTACATTGCAGGAATTTAAGGCTATCTTCAGATTTGACTCACGACAGACCACAAATACGTGTGATTTATATCGGGGGTTTTTTAATGCCCTTTTTCATTGGTTATGATTGTTACCATTTCCAAATGCTCTGGCAAGACAAGCTGCCAAGCAAACTTCAAAGACCTAATAAAACACAATCTGCATACACATTTAAGTCTAGTGTTCCATGGACTACAATTTAAGCAATTTTGATATGTGATAGCATATTTACCTTGTCAGGTTTTATTTGAAATTTCTATATTAACACCACAGAATCGGCTCTATATATTTATAAATTCCACCATCAGGAGCTGAGTGTTTATTATTTTAATCTGATAGTCAATAACATACGGAGAACAATCTGAAAATACTGTTTATGGTCGAGATGGGCAAATTTTAGTGGAAAAAATAAATACCTTTGTCTGGTTATATTCATTTAGTTATAACTTTATATTATATAATTTAATGATCTAACCACCACTACTTATTTTCATGTATTAGAGATGGCAATGTTCACTCACCACCCTTGTCCCCAATTTCTCTCTATAATAAGGAGAGGTGAGCAACTGACCAATCAGTACGTTCCTTAGTTTTGCAACTCAGTGTGAAGTGCAGCAAGCAGGGCCACCGGGCATCTTAGATAGTCTCTGACTTATAACTCATGATCTCTATTGCAAAATTTGTGCCTGGAGCGAGCAGTTTCAAAGGGACCGCTTATAGTTCTTCAAGGGAACATGCAGGCAGCATTTCGTACATAGGTATAGGAGTCACACAGTCCAATTGGGGAGCTTTCCTTCTGCCCTCTCTGCTTATTTGGCTCTGTTGAGCTTCAGAATTGTTCTCCACATAGTACTCTGAGCATATTCCATGGGCTTAACAACAGACATGAGACCTGTCAATCCAAACTGCACGATGAAAAGACTTTAAGAAAGCTGGAAAACAGATGAACAATAGTTGGGTTAATTACTTTTGCTCATATGAAAGTTTTTAAGTTGGGAAAATGTTTAATCTCTTAAACCAGGGATTAGCAAAACTACAGCCCACATACCAAATTACTTGTTTTTGTTTTATTTTGTTTGGTACAGCCTGTTTCTTGTATCTATTGCTTGTTTATTGTACATCTCATCAACTAAGACTTGTTTTTCTATGATAAATGGTTGAAAACAAAGCAAAAGAATAAAATTTTGTGACACATAAAAACCACATGAAATTCAAATTTTTGTAGCTGGAAAGTATTATTGGAACCAAGCCACCCCTATGCCTTTGCTGCTGAACCAGCAGAGTTAAGGAGCTAAATCCACAAAGGTTAATATACTCACTCTCTAGCTCCTAATACAAAAAGTGCTGCATCTCGAAAATACAAAACAGTACATAAAATGTCTTAAGGGTGTTGCATTTAGAGAAGAGTGAGCCAAGTCTAAATCTGCCAGAAGAAAATAAATAAGAGGTCAGAGAAAGAAATAAAATTGAAAACAGATTAACAACCGAGAAAATCTACAAACCCAGAGATTGGTTATTTTAAAAGGTCAATAAAATTAGCAAACCCTTAGCTAGACTTAGAGAGGAAATAAAAGATGTGAATAACTGAAGTAAAAAATGAAAGAAGGGACATTAAAACGGACCCAATATAAATAAAAGGTATTATGACATTATGAAGGACAGCTATACACCAACAAACTGAATAACCAAAAGGAAATGGACAAATACTTAGAAACACAATTTACCTAAGCGGATTAAAGAAGAAATGGAAAGTCTCAGTAGATTCATAGCAAGTGAAGAGATTGAATCAGTGACCAAAATCCTTCCAATAAAAAAATGTCCGGAACCGAATGGCTTCTAGCAAACATTGAGAATAAATGACACGATAGTATTTAAACTCTTGCAAATGACAGAGAATGGAGGAATATCCTCATTGATTTATATGAAGTAAACATAACCCTGATATCCAAAGTAGACAAAAGTACCATAATAAAAAAGTACACATCAATATCTCTTCTGAATATCGATGTAAAATTCCTCAACAAAAGCATACTAAAAGGGTGATACACAACATCCAAGCAGAGTTTATTCCAGAAATGCAGGGATGGTTCCACATTAGAGAATGAATTGACCCAATACACCATACAATAAGAAAAAGGAAGCTACCCACATGATCATCTATGTATCCAGAACAAAGCATTTGACAAGATTCAACACTCTCTCTTGATGAAATGCTAAAGAAGATTGGGATAGAAGGGAAATTCTTCAATATGATTCGGGGCATATATGAAGTTCCGACAGCCAACATTATACCTAGCTCAGAAAAGCTGAGAGCTTCCCCCCTTGAAATTTGGAAAAAGACAAGGGTGTGCACTCCCGACACTTGTCTTAATTAATGGACTAGCAATCTTGACCAGAACAAAAAGACAGAAAAAATAAACCAAAAAGTATCCAGATTGGAAAGAAGTAAAATAATCTCTATTCACAGATGACATGATCCCCACCAAAAGTCCACAAGAGAATGTGCACAGCTTGTGAAATGAAATTCACAAAATTGCAGGATACAAGATTACAAACAAGAATCACTGCTAAAAGAAAATTTAAAAAACACATTGAAACAGAAAGATGTTCCATGTCTATGGATTAGAGGATTTAATACTACTACGATAGCAGTACTACCCAAAGCAATCTATACTACCCAACTAGGACTATTAAAACAGTTCTGTCAAAAATTGTAACAGCCTTTAACAGCCTTGTTTACAGAAATAGAACTACCAATACTAAACATTATATGGAATAGCAGGAGGCCCTGAATAGCTAAAGTTCAAAGAAGAAAGAAACAGGGAAGACTCACACTTTCCTCTTTTAAAACTTCTTCTTAGATATAGTCATGAAAACAGCCTAATACTGGTACAATAATAAACACAGAGACCAATGAAATAAAATTAAATGAAAAAATATGGTCAACTATTCTATGGTCAACTGATTTTTGACAGGGTGCTGAAGTCCATTGGATAGGGAAAGAGTCTTTATTAAATAGTGTTGGGAAAATTATATTTCCACATGAAGAAAAATGAAACAGGGCCCATGCTTCATACCATACGCAAAACAAAGTCAAAATAGATTACAGACCTACATGTGCATACCATAAGATTTTTAGAAGAACAAACAGGGGAAATGTTGTTAGGATTAGCTTTTAACACTGAAGTGTCTAATACTATAGCAGAAGAACAAACAGCAGAAGACATAATAAATAGACCTCACAAATATAAAAACTTTTGTTAATTAAAAGACATTACCAAATCGACTTCCTAATGCTCTTTGTCTGATAGGAAAACTATGCACATATGCAGACTGATCAAAGTTGAATCCTCGTGGGGACCCTGCAAAATGAGCTTGGGCTTCCACTGTCATCCATAGTCTTCTGCGAATTGGGTGTAGTGGATTTAACCCCTAATCCCATTCCCTCATCTGGATTAAAATTTTATTATTTATACACCTCAGACCATACAGGCTGGTGTGCTGTTTCCTTCTAGTCTTGAGGCCTCACTCAGATGGCAGAAGTACTTGGGTTAAAATGAAACAGCGTATTATTTGAGCTCCCTTTTGACCCATTTTAAAAGTTTAGTTTTTAAATATTTTGTTTTCTTTTCTATTGAGGTTTTTAATATTTTGTCATTGTTAGTTATTTTTGTTTGTTTGTTTCTTGATTTTGTTTTGTTTATATCTTCTGTATATGAAATATAGGATAGGTAAATCTATAGAGCCCATACCTGGATTAATAATTACCTGGGAACATGGGGGACTAACAATGAGTACGAGGCAGAAGAAATGTTCTAAAATTGATGGAGGAGATGACTGCACAGCTCTTCTTAATATGATCAAACTATTGAATTATATGAAATGTGAATAATATGCCAATTCTATTAATTTAATAATTACCAAAAAGAAAAGACAAGCTACCAACTAGGAGAGGATCTCCAAAATCCATATATACAACAATAATCTAATAATCAAACTTATGTAAAACTTTCACAACGTAACAGTGGAGAGCAAATGCTTTGAAAATGATGAGAGCAAAGAATGTACAGATGTGCTTAAAAATTGATGTATGTATGGATTGTGGTAGGAGTTGTATGAGTCCCTAATAAAATGTTTAAAAATAAAAGGCAATTCTCACAATCATAAAATGGGCAAAAGAATGAATAAATATTTCACCAAGGAGGTCATTCAGAAGACCAACAAACACAAGGGAAGATGCTCAGCATCCTTAGCCATTACAGATGCAAAGCAAAACCATGATAACATACCACCTCATTCTCTTGAGAAGGGCTAAGATTAAAAAGAGCAAACTAAAAACACAAAACAGCTTATGTTGGAGATGTAGGAAATGAACTGGTACTCATTGCTGATGGGAATGCAAAATGATAGAGTCACTGTGGAAAACGGTGTGGCAGTTCTGGGATAAGCACAAGCAAACAAAAAAACACAACTACCACGAGTCAGCAATTCCGCTCCCAGGAAGAGACTCAAAAACTTGAATGTAGAGACTCAAAAAGAAAACTGTACACCAGTGTTCATGACAGCAAATGTGGAAACAACCTAAATGTACATCAATAGAAGACTGGGTAACCAAAATGTGGCACGTGCATTCAGTGGAATACTATGTAGCCTATGAGGAAAAAATTTAGTCTTGTTTCATGGATGGACATGGAAGACATTATACTTGGTGTAATGAGCTGATCACAAAGAAACAAATATTTCTATGACCTCCTTATATAAAAAGACAGGTATAAACAAACGTTTATTAATGGTGACCAGGTTTGGGAGAAAGTGGGGAAAGGGAGAGGAATGGTGATGGAAATGGTGCATGGATTAGAGGGAGGGTTGCCCAGCCGATTATTGTAACCACTGTCAAGAAGTTACATGCTTGTCAGGATGCAAGTAGCAAAAGTTGTGTGGTATATATATTTACAAACATGACCCCCAAAATGTGGTTGCTGAGGCTGATTCTATACAACTAGAAACCTTATGGAATTGGGTTTCTCGGTTTGAAGGTCTAGGGTTGTAGCTACACAGAATGTCCTAGTTAATTGGGTCGATAATTTTAGTGCTTTTAGTCTGCCTTCCAGTAGGTTGCTTCACACCTGAGACCCCACAAGCTTACAAGTGGCCATCGAAGGGACAACCACTGGTTTCCATTCCTGAGGAGCAGAAGAGAAAGGACCATCAGGAATAGAAGGAAGACATGGAATGTGTGGCTATTTGCCTTCGTGAACGACAGCCTCCTTTGCCATGAGACCAGGAGAACTGGATAGTGCCTAGCTACTGAACAATCTGATCAAAGAGTCTATAGAACAATCCTGATCCCAAGGGGGAGGGCAAAATGCAGAGCAGATTTTTAAATTCTCATGGACTCTAGACTTGGAGTCAGGAAGTTTTGGTGACCCCTGAAACTATTGTCCTGAGATCATCTTTCAAGCTGAAGTTCTCTTAAAACCAAACAAGAGTATAGTTACACTAGGGTTTTTGTTTTGTTATATTTTTTAATGAAGGTCTGACTTGAAAATTATGTTGTTTTAAGAACTATCTATTTAGGATCGAGTAGCATCTTAGGACCAGGGAATTTAAGCAAATAGGAGAAGAACAACCCAGAAAAGGAGGGGAGTATGGTTGCACAACTGAAAGAAGCCAGGAGTGCCACTACATGGTGTCAGTAGAAACTGTCCAATTAGTGTATGGTTTACTGTGTTGATTCTTAGCAATAACAACTTAAAAAAATTAAAGCCTAAATACTTTTTTATTAATTTGCACACAGCATTGTTTCTGTCCATCCAAACCACTTAAAAAGGTCAACTTAACTTCATCCCCTAATGTTTTCCACTTCCTACTATGGAAATGTAGAAGTATGCTTAAAATATCAGTCTTCGGGGACTAATAATAATATATTTTTGAACTTGTTTGTTAATGACCAAATTATCTTTAATTCAAAAAAGATTACATTTAACTAATGGACAAACTGCAACATTTGAATTATGGTAGATGTTTACTTTGGTTCAGAGGAGCAAAAGATTCAGCCTGGAGAAGAGTAAGAAATGACCTTACAATGGATCATGGTTTCTAGCAAGGGCATGGTCAAGTGTAAGAACAGCACGGTTCCAGGATTAGTCTGTCCTTTCCATGGCTAAGTAGACGTGTTGGGCTGTAAGCACATGCAGACTGTGGATTTTGCAATCACTGACTGCAGTCTCAGTCAATTCTATTTACCGTTGTGTTTTGTCTTAATAATACCTTAGAGGAGGCTTAGAGCACCGGACAATTAAAGTCTATAAATCCCCTGATATTGATGAATGCCATACTTGTTTGTAAATATCAATTGAAGCTTTGCTTCCTCCAGCAGTCAGAGATGGAATAATTTTGATCTTAATCCCCTTTCCTCTCTTACGCAGATGATGGCATTGCCAGCTACGCATTAACGAAAAAGTTCTGGCCTTCCTATTTAACTAAGGTTATTCACTGATACTATCAAAAACTTCTGGCCAGATCTGGATGTCAAATTAGTTCCACAATAGATGCTTGCCCTTCAGGGTCTTTTTGTAAGGCAAACCCTCACACTCTGCAGGTACTTTATGTTGGCTGGATGAAATGTGTTGAATACATTTCAAGATAAAATAGGTGACAGTCTTTGATCTAATGATTCTGCACAATCAAATATTATTTAATGTCTGGTGACACACACAATGGTTTAGCACTTGGCTGGTAAACGAAAGTTTGGCACTTAAAATCCGCCAAGCAACTCCACAGAAGAAAAGACCTGGCAATCTGCTCTGTGTCATTTCTCAACTTTACATCCACTGCTTTCTCATTGACTCTGACTCATAGCAACCATGCAGGACAGAGTCTAACTGATCCCATGAGGTGGCCACAGATATAAATCGTTAAGGAACTTGATTGTCTCATCTTTTCCCCTGGGAGTGATTGGTGGGTTCGAATTCCTGACCTGTCGGTTAGCAGCCAAGTACTATAATCAGAGCACCAGTAGGGCTCCTCAGGGCCACTAGGAGGCAGAATAAACTTAACGGCAGGGTCTTTTTGATTCCATGATACTGCTGAAAAGATGATACTCTGCCGGATGTAAACAAGTATAGAAGGAATGAAACGTATCTTAAAGTATGGATTTCTGTGAATCTGTCCTAGAACTTCCAGGTATGTTATTAAAGCAGCTTGGTTAGAAGGGAAAGGAAACACTGCTTGCTCCCGGTGCGATATTAAGAGACCTTTTTGAATTTGAAGATAAAAGGCAAGGCTTTGTTCAGTCATTCAAGTTTTCCTAATGCCTCCAACAAACTCCTAGTCAACCCAAATTTATGTTGCACAAAACCAATAGTATCATACAAATTTGGTTTGTTGATTTTAATGATCATTATTTCACCAGAAGTGGAACTTTGGGGGTAGGGCCCAGAAATCTATGTTTGAACCAATCTCCAGGGCCAGCTAATGCACACACAAGGTGGAAAACCACTTACCTACAATGTTGTAACTTCAGCTCAAGGTTTTTATTAGACTTAAGAAAAGTGTAGAAAAAGAAGAAGCCAAGTGGGGAGAAACCAATGTCTATACGTCACTTGTGTCTTTCCTTTCTCAGGGACACCTTTTGGGTCTATTGCTTAATCTTGACCATCAAGCCATAGTCTTGGCCTTTCCCAAGCTCTTTCGGTGTACAGTGGGGAACAGGAAGCATAGAGCAAGAATGTGGTGTAGCAGTCACAAAGGAAGCACGGCAGGCTGGAAAACTCGGCAAATGAGATTCAAAGCCCTGGCACAGGGAAGAATATGTGCTCCTCCATCACCCATGCTTTGACACCATTGACAATTCTGCATTCTAATCAAAACGTAGATAGAACTCAGATGTTCAGGATGTGCATGAGAAGAGGATAAGAAATCCTTGGTGAAGCTGCCCCAGTGTATTCTCATTTACTTATAGATGTCATTTAAAACAATTAAAAAATGGCGCTGAAAGGGAAAGAAGGCAGCCCGCCAAGGAAGGACCCAAACTCATCTGTTTATGATCAGAAAGGATGCTCCGCTTGCCCTGGTTGGACTCGACATCAAACTGAGATCAGAGGCATTAGACTCTGTTCTCAGGACTTTTACTGCGACTCTTGTCGTTTCATTTCCAAATGTCTGTGGCCTTGGAAGATCACTGAGAATAGGGTATTCTGGGGATATCAGAGACAGCTGGCTAATTATTTAATTACTGGAGATAGTAAGTTATATAGAGGAGTTTTGCTTTCTACTACTATCACCATCCTCAAACATGTTCTTATTTGGACAAAGTGTCATTTGTCCAGCTAGTGAATACATTTCAAATCAAACCAATTTACTATAATAAAAGGCAGGATCTGGCACTGCACACTCTTGACTGCAAGTGAGTTTTCCACTAGAAGAACGTGTTCTTTCCATCTCCAAACAATTAGGCTAAAACAGTGACACCTTATACATACATATCATATACATATCCTCCACCAGCTTCAAATCTCTCCTCTGTCATAGTAATATTCAAAGGTATATCTTGGATCCCAACTCTGACCTAAGCTTTGGTCTCTCGTGTCCATGCCTATGACCAACTTATTATACCTTGAGTGGTACAAACAAGAAATGCACTCAACTGCTAACGAAGACGTTGGCAGTTCTAGTTTACCCAGAAGTGCTTGGAAGAAGAGCCTGACAATCTACTTCTGGAAAGCCAGCCATGTCAAACCCTATGAAAAGTAGTTCTTCTGTGCCACACATAGGGCAGAGTGGCTAAGAGTTGGGACTGACTCGGTGACAGCTGGGATGTTACTCACGTTTTGCTTTGATGGTCCCCTCTTATTTCAAACTCAACTTGTCTTAACGGTATCATCTATCTTTTTGAAATTTCTTCCCGGGTCTGGTCTTTAAATAGGATATTTGAAGACTCCAGGTTAAAAAAATTAATATAACCTTAGCCATTTGCCTCTCCTCCACGCTTTCTATCTAATCAATATTAAAGATTTTCCCCCCTCCTTCTTTTAAAATGATCCTTGGCTTCAATCTATACTTTCTTCCCAAGATTGTCACTCTAACCATCTTCCTCTGTGAAGCATTGGTTTTCATCCTTTAGGTTTTGCCCAGACAATTGAATTTTGCCCAGACATGACCACCAAGTAATATTTCCAGTAATTTTGCATTACCAACACCATCCTATACTGGGTTGGATAGTGTCCTCCCCTATATTCATGTCTACCTGGAAAGTCAGAATAGGACTTTTTAAAAAGGGTAATATTTTAGGTTTCAGTGAGGTCAAACTGGATTAAGACAGGCTCGAATCCAATGATTGGTATTCTTTTAACAAGAAAAAAAAACAAAATCATACAGAGAGGCACATGATGAGAGAAGCAGAGACAAGAATGATGCGTCTACAAGGTAAGGAATGCCAAGGATGGCCACCCGCCACTAGAAACCAGACAGACCAAGTACGATCCTCTTCTAGAGTCTTCAGAGGGAGCATGGACTTCTGACCTTCCGAGCAAGGAGAGAATACATTTGTATTGTTATAAGCCTCTACGTTTGTCATTGGAACAGTAGCCCTCAAAACAAAACCAACTGTCATCAAGTGAATGTGCCGACTCTTAGTGATCCTACAGGGCAGGGGAGACAGCCTCTGTGACTTTCCAAAACTGAAACTCTGTATGGAAGTAGAAAACTCTGGCTTTCTCCTACAGAGCGGCTGGTAGTTTCGACCTGCTGGCCACGCAGTTGGCATCCCACTTTGCAACCACTACACCACCTGGATACCTATAGCATCCTTAGGAACCAAATACCTGTCCATCCTCAAAACTCTATGACCTGCTCCTTCCTAAAGGATCAAATTCAAACTCCTGAAAAGTGAAGCAGGCTTTAAACTTTCCTCAATAGAAGCCAGCTATAATTAATTACCACTGCCCTCCAAAATGAGTGATCAACTTCAGCCAAATTGGTTCACTTTTCGGTCAGTAACTGTCAGGTTTGTTGCTCCTTCTGAGCTATCATTTGTATCTTTCCACCGACTAAGACTTTTTTTTCCTTTTGCGCACAGTGTCTCAACATTCAGCAGAAAGCTGGTTGCGCAAACACAATCACCAATAAAAGATTACACGAATAATATTAATGCCACTAAGGGTTTTTTGTGCATAACAGAAAGCACATAAAGACAAATCTTGGTTCTGTTTCAAAATTGGATAGAATTAAATCATACGGTCCTGAAGACATCAATACATACTTGAGACATCAACCCACAATTCACTATATTATAAAAACACTTTGATTAAATTAGTTTGAGAAACTGCTCTCTGGCCAAGAAGCTATCTACTACACAATGGCCCGTGCAATAAATCTTAAGACTATATGTGCTGACAGGCACGAGATGATGTATTCGATGGCCGGACAAGGACCTGTGAAGCATTACTAAGAAACACATATGCTCTTCCAATGCAACAGTTTTTTATTTAATAAAAGCAATTTAGTAGGAAACTGTACTATTACAATAATAGCAAATGCTTCCCATATCTCTCTAATTGTATGCATTTCAAGTAATCCAAGAGTGAAACCATTAGATTGTGCTGCTGGATCTACATCAGAAGGATGACTTCATAATGTTCTATCTCCCGATTGACAAGCTTATCTTGGCCTGGTAATAATCAAGGAATTTACACTTCCTGTAACCTCTCAAATTGCTGCAAGCACATGTTAACCTTGTGGGTCTTGTATTCTTTCATCTGATTATTCTTTGTGATGAGAATTATTTTACATAATGATAACTAAAGAAACTAAGTCACAGATTTCATTTCTTCATCGTGACATACCCCAATTATAAGGGTCTTCTGAGTCTTGCTACTTAACTGGTTTCCTGAAATGGAAACACTAACTCTTTGTAGCTATTGACTCCACAATAAGTCAATCATTTAAAAAATAAATCAGCGTTAAAAATGTGTCTAAAGGGACTTCAACGCTGCATCGTTTGGACTCGTGAAAAAAATGCCCCGGGAAAGGCTGACATGCCTCTGCTATGACAAAGTCAGGAGCTGCTTGGAGGGGCCCCAATCGTGTGCTTTGTCCAGGTGGAATAGCACTGCTAAAGAATTTGATACTCCTATTCTCGATCTCTAACTCCTAAGGTGCACTCCTCGTTCTAACAAAAGCCTAGGCCTATAAAAAAGGCCTTAGGGACCCACTCTAGAGTGAAATGCCAGGGATATTTGATTCTGGCTGATGGCTTAATGGCTATTATGTTGAACTGCCAACCACAAAGTCAGGAGTTCGAAAAGATCAGCTGCTTTAAGAGGGAAAGGCTACCTACTCCCATAAAGAGTTACAGTCTCAGAAACCCGGAGATAGGTCTACCTTGCCCTACAGGGTTGCTATGAGTCAGAATCCAGTTCCTGACTGTGGGTTGGGTTGGGTTGGGATGGTTGGGTTTGGGTTATGTCCATCCCTTGTGATCAGATGGAGGATGAAAGACAGTGAGTATCCTGGCCTCTTTGGGAAAAACCTAATTTGTTTCCACATGAGTTGACTCTTAATGGCCATTTAGCTCTTGAGACTTTACAGAGCAAATTAGGACCAGGTGTTATTTGATGTAGCAACACCAAGAAGTTGAGTTCTTACGCTCCTATTGTATAGATGGCAGAATTTGGGGACTTTGTTCATCAGAGATGCTCAAGTGCTTTGTTGGGTGAGATGGAAGCTGACAGAAGCAGATCCCTTGATACTGCCTATCGGCCTTTGGAAAATGGATTCTTGGCCTTTGCAAGACCTTGGGAATTGCATTGACAAACCAGTTGGAAGAGGACTGCCTGTCATTAATCTACTTTCCAGGCTGTTAGTAGTCAAGACAAATGGTTTCTGCTCTTGATCCCATAATGTCTGAGGCTCATAGAAAGAAGTTCACAACTAATTCTCGAGGCTCATGCTTCATTTCAGAATTTGAGAGTCTATCTGTCCTCTATCTCCTGAGACTCAAGATCTCGTCCACAAAGTCTTAGGTCAGTCATTTATTTCGATCGGGAGGGTTTCATTCAAGTTAGATGTCTGTTATTAATTATAGAGGTTCCACCCAAATATTCAAGTTGAATAAACATTAAGTCCATGAGTGCCAAGGGTCTCAATCTGCATGTACTGAGACTTCTCCTGCCTATTGTTGGGACTTGAAACAGAAAAAAAATCATGAATTCCGTTAGAAGGAAAATGTTACTAGGACAGGGACCATATCTTTCTTATCCCCCACTGGATTCAAAGGAATTAACCCCATGCTTGTCTGCACATCTGATTTCCAGCAAAGACCCGATGCAGCAATGGCAGGGTGGGTGAATGGATGAGAGGGTAGGTGATTGAGGGAATGAGTAGCTTGGGGCTTCTGCAGAGTTTGGGATACTAATTTGGCACTTTAGTCTGAACCTTGAGAATGAAATTAGGGGATGGGGAAAGTCCTATGCTTGTGCAGCCCAAGTTTCTCCATTTCTCCCAAAGGGGAGATTCTGGTTTTGTCGAGATATGTCTGGTGCAATTACTTGACATTGTGAGACCCTATAGAGCAGTGGTTCTCAACCCTTTCATACAGTTCCTCATGTGGTGGTGACCCCCCTACCCCAACCATAAAATTATTTTCATTGCTACTTCATCACTGTCATTTTGCTACTGTTATGAATCGCGTGAGCCCTGTGAAACAGTTGTTCGACCCCCAAAGGGGTCGCAACCCACAGATTGAGAACCAATACTCTAGAAGATTGCAAATATAGCCCATCTCCTTCTCAACTCAAAAGCTCTATTCTCACCTGGGTATGTGCTGGGGGAAAGAAAGGCCTCCCTCCAAGAGGGTAGAGAGTCACCACCCCACATCATTATATAGCCTTTTTGCTGGTGTTAGGTGCTGTCTCATTGGTTCTGACCCATAGCAATCCTCTGCATGACAGAACCTAGCAACGAGGTCCTGTGTCATTGATACTCAAAATTATTCTGAATGTTTAAGCCCATTGATGCAGCCGCAAAATGAAAGTTTCAGTTGCCGATTGATAAGCATTTTCTGTCTGTTAATCTTGAATACAAGGGCATTAAAACGTGGAGACTAAAGGGGTTTTTAAGTTTTATGAATTGTGTAGTATAGTAAAGTTGTTCTCAAATGCATTAATCCTGGAACTGAAGATTAAAGAGCATCCATTAGAACGGCTCTATGAAAATGTGATGGGAAAGTGCAAAAGTGTGTTTATTCCACAAAATAGAAAAAAAAAACTTCAAGGGTGGATTTATGGAGTACATGGAGAATAAATAATGAGGCATACAGATTAACAGATGGGTGGTGAGCATGTAACTCCCAAACCTTCTTACTCCCCAGGCTTCTTGTTTATTTCCAGGAAGGCATATTCCATACATTTTGGACTGATAACCACAAGATCAGCAGTTTGAAACCACCAGAAATCCCGAGGGAGAAAGATGAGGCTTTCTATTCCCTTGAAGAGATTTCGATCTGGGAAACCCAGTATGAGTCAGAATCTACTCAATGGCAATTTATTATTATTATTATTTGGTTTGGTAACAGCAAAATCAATCAGGGAAGTTGTATTCTCATTAATGACTAATGTAACCTGGTGTGGATAACAGTCATTGGGTAGTGTAAATGGCTCATGCACTTGGCTGCTGACAGAAAAGTTGGAGTCTCCAGTCCACCCAGAGATGCCTTGGGGGAAAAAAGACCTGGTGACCATGCACCCCTCCCCCACCACTCTGACTGCAAGTCCAGTCATTAAACACCCCGTGGAGCCCAGCTCTATTCTTAGATATCAGAGATCTTCCAAAAATTTGTGGGGAAATTCCATGATCGTTTTATCCATTTTTCTTACGAACTTTTGAAAGGCCCTTCACATATGGGCTTGCTGTGCACTGGAAGTGACTCGACAGTAACTGGAAAGCAGCTGAAGTGTGGACAACATTCTTATGGCATAGCATGGACTTTGGTGAAATCAATGGCCATTTAAAATGGTTAACAGACTTCTGGATCGTATCAATTACATCCTTCATAGAAAGTAAACCTAAATTAAACATTGCAAATGTACAGCTGGAAGGCAGGAAGGGGCAGGAGGAACGCTTCAACTGTATACATTACAACTATGAACATGTTTTTGTGGATTTTTTTAAGACTGGGATGAATCCAAATTGACCATGTGCATGCTGTCTTTGGCAATCACATGGTTTTCCAAAACAATTTTAAAAATAAAGGAAACATTTGCTCATTGCTATTAGTGTATACAATGTCTCCATAGGGTACTTTGTGCTGGTGGATTAAATACTTAGACCTTTAAACAAAAACTAGTTGGAGCTCATTACTCAACAATGTCGTCCAGTAGGACGAAACGCAAGAGTCATAGGCTGAAGGTGGGAAGTTAAGATTTGATTAATGTGGTCATTTAACATCAGAAATAGTGTCTAAACAAAAACAACTGAAGGATAAAATAGATGGCCTTGAACCGTAGTGGTTCCCATATTTCCCTGTCGTCAATGACTGCAAGAAGTTTATAATGAAACACCCAGTTAAAAAAGTCACAGATACAATAGACCAGGGCCGTTTGACTGGGCAGTTAGAAGCCTGGGTGGCACACTGGCTTAAGGGTTAGGTTGCAAATTGAAAGGTCAGGGTTTCCAATCAACCAGCCATGCTGCAGAAAGATGCTGCTGTCTGCTTCCATGAAGTTGTCAGTTGAGAAGTATGTTCTTTCTGTTAATCCTCAAGGGCAAAGGCTTTGGGATTGAAATTTAAAGTTTAAGGAGCATCCATTTGAAACAGCTCTGTAAAACGTGAAGGGAAAGCGAAGAGTCTATAGGACAGAATAGGGAGGAGTGGCAGTTTGACTTCCTTAATGATGAGTAGGATCGTTGACTTCCCATCAGAGCACCCCCGAGGATCAAGGAATGATAAATTGCATTGGAAATATTCAGATGGTCCCCAATTTATGGTGAGGCTCTGTTCGGAGGACTCCAGGGTAAGTCAGCACGAGTGTAGTAGAATACCGCTATTTTTGTGCTGTTGTTTCTATTATTGCCTTTTATTAACAGTATCTTTATAAACCTGGTCGCTCTTTTGAGTTGGGGAATGGAACCATTGTAGGTATACTACCATTAGAGAAACTTGAAGAATTCAGCTTCACATCAACAACAGATGCTTCTTATGGGACGGAACACGGAATCAAATCTGGGCTATGGGCCTGCTCTACAACGAAGTTGGTGCCCATGTTGTAACAATGAACGCAAAGTCATAAGGGTTGTCAAGTGAGTGCAGAATTCAATCGTCATGTGTTGTTAAGAGTTGAATATTGCCCAGCTCTATTCGTTACAACTCTAGACACCAACTTTATTGTAGACCAGGTGAAATGTTGCTATGCATCAGAGAATGATGACATCAGCAAATCATGTGCTGTAACTCTGTATGTAAAACATATCCATATATATTTAAAGGGAGGGTGTAAGAGTGATTTGTCAAGACGTAATTCTATCACAAGTTGCACTGTCCCATAGAGTTTTCTAGGCTGCAAATTTTTATTATGGATTATATCATGGTTTCCAGAGCAGATGTATTTATATTCAACCACTCATACACATTGATTTCAACTCATCCAGTTTAATCTGCACAATGCACCATCACTTATCCCACTGTGTCCTGTGTTTCTGTTCCTCTTTCTTTTCTAACCCTCTGAATTCTGTCCTTGAGCAAACGCTGCCCTTTTGATCTTACATGGTTGATTCTTTTTGAACCATAGAAGTGGGTTCTATTTCAAACCTGAAGGATGACCAAGGACCATCTGTCTCTTAACAACCAGTAAGCTTGGTCTCCCTTAAGATTTTGAGCTTTGTTCCACATTTTTATTCCATTCTCTCCAGGCCCTTTTAGTGTGCTCTTTTTCAGAACAGCTAGGAACTGCAATCTTCATGGGAGCCGATTGCCAGATCCTTCTCCCATGGTGTCTCTGGGTGGGTTTCAATAGCAGCCAAGCACTAACCAATGGGCCACTAGGGCTCCTTGGTAGAAGTAGCAGATTTCATGATGTTAACGATATTAACAGTAGTATTTATATTCCATAATCACATTCAGAAGAGTAGTATTAATGATGTAGCAGCTACCATTTATTGAGCATATATTATGCGCCAAGTATTTACCTGATTTATGTATAGTCTTTTAATAATGCTTTATGTAACCCCGAAAAGAACAAACTCCCTGCCAACGAGTCAACTTTGACTCATAGCAACCCTGTAGACTAGATTAGAACTGTCCTTGTAGCCTTCCGAGGCTGTAAATCTTTACAAGAGTAGAAAGCCTCATCTTTTTTACCTGAGGAGAAGCTGGTGGATTTTAACTACCATCCTTGAAGTAGCAGCTCAACATGGAACCCACTCTGCCACCAGGGCTCCATTGCTCACTATAAGGCAAACATTATTACCTGAAGTTTTGCAGATGAATAAACTCCCTGTTTGGGCTCCCTGTTTGCAGGCCACACATTTAGTGAATAGTCACACAGTTAGTGGATAATCTCCAGATCACACAGTGAGCGAATGCTGGCACTGAGCCTTCACGCTAACTCCATTTGGTCCAAAGCCTCGTTTACTTTTCCTCCACCCTCTGAATTCTAGAGTAGATGTCCATCTTGGTGGTGGTGGCCTTTTTCTCTAATGGTCAAGTCATTTTATTCCTTATTGGGCTCCCTTGTGCCATCTCCAGAGAATGCCCTTTTAAGTACAACATGTACTGCTCCTTTTTCTAGATTGAGACGCCAAAGAAGAGGAATGGTGTGATTCTTAAGGTTACGATGGGGGTGGTTGTGGCTGGGTATAGTTGAGTTCTGGGTATAGTTGAGTTCATTCCAACTCCTCGTGACCCCTTGTGATAGAGGAGAACTGACCTTTTTCACAAGGACTACCATCTGTAATATGAGCCCATCTCCAGGCTTTTCTCCTGCAAAGCTGCTGGTGGGCTTGCACTACTAACCTTTTGGTTAGCAGCTGAGTGAATCCTTAACCACTGTGCCACCAGGGGCAAACAAAGAAGCAGGATTCGTTATCATCTAAGTGACTGACCCCAGTTAGAATCCAGAGGATTTGCAACGTAAGGCAGCACAAAGCATACCATTGCACAGGACCACCTTGGATGAAAGGCATGCTAGGAAAGGCTTGAAAAAAAGACAAAAAAACAAGAAACACTTGTTGCTAGGGAGGATACCGAAAGGTCAGATTAGAAGTACTCCATGGGGTTCCCCAGGCTGTCTATCTGTACAGAAGCCGACTGCCACGTCTATTGCCCATGGAGTGGCTGATGGGTTTCAGCCAAGCACGTTTTGCTTAGTAGCTAAGCACTTCATCACAGTACCACCAGGGCTCCTTTGGACTTATTTACAGGAACTTCATTTTCTAAAACCAATTCAACTCTCTTGCGCTCTCTCGCTCTCTCTCTCTCTCTCTCTCTCTCTCTCTCTCTCTCTCTCTCTCTCTCTCTCTCTCACTTTCTTTTTCAGAAAACAAAGGGGGAATGTTGCTATGTTTTAATACCCAACTCATTCTAAACAAAACCAGCTCTGAGCCAACAATCTAATTTAGAGTTCCATAAATAGTAATAGGACTGAACACAGCTTATGACTAGAAATAGATATTGCATACTATGTTCACATTCCTTTCATTCACAGACATCTTGCAAACTTTTATGAGGAACAATTTCTTACTTAGATCCCTAATGGTGGTCCTCCACCACTGCCAGCAGCTGTCCGGTTGCCTGGGACCAAAGGTGACCCCATGGGGGAAGGGGTCAGAGGAGAGCTGTGCTTCTTCAGGTTTCCATGGCTGAATTTTCAAAAGCAGTTCACCATGCCTCGCTTACAAGGTGCCTCGAGAAGGGCTAGAACTGCCAACCTTTCAGTTACCAGCCAAGGATATGAACCATTTGGACTTTCCTATGCTTATAGGGCAATTTATGTAGATGGTTAAAGGCTGTGATTTGAACCTGTGAGGAAAGCTTGACAGGCAAACATAAGCCAGGTGGAAAACGTGGCTCTCCTACAGAATGGCAATGCAACTCAATTATGAACTAATCTGTGATAGATAGATAGATAGATAGATAGATAGATAGATAGATAGATAGATAGATAGACAGACAGACTGGATAGATATATTTTAACCAGTGGCTTTTTGACTCCTCCAAGCTGGGGCTCATTAGGGGAAGCTCCCACCCAACTTTTCTTCAGTGCAGGATCCCAGCTCAACTGGATCACACTCTCAACATATAGTAGGTGCTTGTGATCCAGGTTGACACATTCTAAAGGTGCCGTGAGGATGACTTCTTTTCTCTGGCAATTTTGAAACAAGAAGGAAGCATCTGGTCCTCTTTCAGCATTGAGTCATCCCATTCCAGATGGATAAAAGGCACCCTAATCTTCAGATCATAAAAGTAAATAGAAGGGAAAGGCATGACTGCTTCAAAGGGTCACGCATTTGGCCACTAACCAAAAGGTTGGAGGTCCCAGTCCACCCAAAGGTGTAAGGCTTGGTGATCAACTTTCCAAAAAGTCATCCTCTGGAACTTTGATGGAGTCCAGTCCACCTCTGCCATGCACGGTGGCACCAGGAGATGGTCAACTCAACGGCAGCTTGTTTAGGTTAAATCAGTGGGTCTCAACCTTCCTCATGTTGTGACCCTTTCATACAGTTCCTCATGTTGTGCTGATTCCCCCAACCATAAAATTATTTTCGTTGTTACTTCATAACTGTCATTTTGCTATTGGTATGAATTGGGCGACCCCTGTGAAAAGGTCATTTGACCCCCAAAGGGGTTGTGACCCACAGATAGAGAACCGCTGGGTTAACTCATTTCACAATGGGATGTTTGCCTGTACTTACAGGAAGACTGCTTCTGAATGCTTGGGTTTAGTTTTGTTTTTTAAGGGAATGTATGCTACTTCAATAATCAAACACAAGGTTGGGTTTGGGGTGGGGTGGGGTTGTGTGTGTGTGTGTGTGTGTGTTGGTTTGGTTTTGTCGCTCCGTACACACTCTGCTTTGTCAGTTTCCAGCAGTCATTCTCTTGGGCTTCTCTTCTCATTCTGCCCGCCATGTTGTGCCGCTGGAGTACATGACTGGAGACTGATAGGCCTGCCTTCATTCCCTGGGGGGTCCCCACTTGTCAGAAGTCTTATGACTCTTCTCTCTTTTCTACTTGCCCTTTCCTTCTCCGACAGGTTTCCGCCAGCACTGGACCCAGCTTTCCCAGGTTTCACTGGATTTGAATGGGCTCTATTTTAGGCAATTATTGTGTAAACAAAAATGGAATGTTGTCAAGGCATCTTAAATGGAACCCTCGAATGAGAGCTACCCCTCTGGGATACCCACGGGGAGTTCAGACTTTACCAGATCAATGGACAGTCCCACAGGGAGTCACTTCCCTAAGCTACCACGTACACCGTAGACATTTGGGAAGTACCCCAAAGGTCACATGTTCAGCCTGTTGACGTGTGTTCTATGACTTGGTGTTACTTTGGGGGAAATTTTAACAAATAATTTAAAGTATTTTTTGTTCTCTGAACGGCAACAGCTCCAAACAAAACAATATTTAGAGAGAGCAAAATCAAGAACTGCCTTGATTTGCATAAATAAATAGATACAACTATTCGGACATGTTTTCTTTTTGTTTCCTGAAAACCATTTTCATCTCCTTTGCAGACATTTATAAATTGCCATTCAAAGGTTCTGTGGCATTTTAGGACCCACACCATTTTCTTTATAGCTATTGTTGTAGTGAGAAAGAAGCAAACAAAACCTATTTTTACTAACATTTTTGATGCCTTATCATCTATCCAAAGGAGTGATGGTAGCATGGGGGTTCCACAGTGGGCTGTAACCCACAAAGTCAGCACCAGGTGCTTGGTCCTCGGGAGAACGATGGGGCTTTCTCTGCCTGTTCACAGTTATAGTCTCAGAAAGTCACAGGGCCAGTTGTACGGACTAGAGGGCAGTGAGAACGGTTTGGGATTTTGATGGTCTTATCCAGAGTTTCTGGTAGCTCTCGGCCACTGAAGCCACCCACTGCCTCTGTGGGCGGCTCTGAGGGCGAAAGACCCAGCAATCTGCTTCCTAAAGGAAACAATTTGGGGGAGGGGGTAGTTCTACTACTGTCACATGGGGTCACTATGAGTCAGCAGCCTCTCAAAACAACGCCAAGGCCACCCTGAGGCCAGAATGGCCGGAGATAAGGATCACTTCAACACTTAGCAGTTTGTCTTAACACTTCCTGGTCAGAAGAACCGCCTGCCACTAAATCACATCACTCATCTTCGAGAACGTTTCTTTGGAACACTTTATTTCATAAAATAGCTTAGGGCTCTATAACTCTCCGCGGCACTGGAAAACTGACTCTCCCCTGAGACTCACACATCAAAGATGAAGGCCGCAGTGAAGTTTAACCTGGGTGGAGTGAATCAAAGCGAAGTCACAGACGTGGGAGGAGAAAGTCATCCCTCCGGAGTGTCCTCACCTGTATTTCGCCTGACCTTAAACTCTTCCCAGAAACAGCCCCAGCTTGCAGCCTTGGTTAGTTACATCAAGGGTAGGAGGATAGTAAGAACATTCAAGATAGCAAGTTGAATCGGGTGGTTTAAAGTTTGGGGAGTGCCAGGCATTTTTTCCCCGCTTGATTTCATGTATCCTTCACATAACCCATGGAAGTATGATTGATGCTGTGGTTACTTGCCCTCAAGTTGGCTTCGACCCCACGATGACCTTATGTCAACAGAACACACCCTGGCCTGGTGCTGTGGCCATCTGCGTGATCATTCACGCATTCCAGTCCTGCTGCTACAGCTATAGTGTAGCACCTTCCAGGCCAGGGGGCTCATCTTCCAGCACTGCTTGTTGTGGTCCATCCAGTTTCCATTGGCTGATTGGGAGAAGCAGATCAGCAAGCCTTTCTCCCTAGTCGGCCTTAGTTGGGAAGCTCTACGGAAGCCTTAGCGAAATAGCTTCAGTATTGCAGCACCATGCAACCTCTCACAGTACAGACCACAAATGGACACACGGGTGGCGGGACTTAGGATCAGATCCATTCTGTAACTTCAAAGGAGGGTTCGAGATGTTCGGAAACTGTCTTAACTTGAAGCTTCTCTGAGGTAGAGCTAGAACTCAAAGGGAGGCTAATGGTATTGTGAGCGATCAAGGCAAAGATGGAAGGAAAATTTACTGTTTCTGCTGACCCCTGCTTTTAAGAACTGCTCTGGGCCTGCCTCCGTTTCCCCATGAGTAACTGGGGGATTGGGAGAGACTTAGATTTCTAACCCACTCAGTCATGAGAATTGGGAGGTCAGGTGTTGAAAACGCCACCTCCAATGGCTGCCCCCTCGAGGGCCTGTTTCCATGAGGCTGGGCCTGTCCGCAAGGGGCAGCCACAGAACCACTGGACTGGACAAGCAGTGCAAGAGCCCTTCCAGCTCCCCTGGGAGAACCTGAATGCCATCAACAGTCTCTGACTCCGGGAGCAAACACTTGGAAATGACAGCTAAGGAACTCCAGCCTGGGTGCTGCTACCTCTTATTTGATTCATGTCATTCCAAAAGCTCCGGCTTGAGTTTCAAATGTGCAGCTTTGCACAGACAGGGGCCCAGGGCTTGATAAATATAAACAGTTCATTTGGAAGACAGATGGAAAGGAGATGGGCAGATTTAATGAGTGAGCTTAGCTTTTGATCTATGGAAATAATTCGCTTCTTAATCTATCATAATTAAAATGGTGATAAATCACATATAAGCCACTCTGGTGGAAACCTCAGCTGGCAAGGCCCTTCTCAGCAGACTCCCCACTCGGAGGGCCCCCCCCAAGGCTCTCTCTGACGCAGACAGCTCCACCTGGAAGGTAGTCCTCAAAATGAGCCCCAAACCCGAGGAAATCTGGGGATCGCAGCAAGATCAAGTGCACCTAAACAGTGTTTTGGGAAGGGATTAAAGAGTATTTAATAAGCCTTTGGAGGTTTAAAGATTGCTGAAACAGCCCAAAGGACGGCATGTGCGGGCCGAGACTTCGCCAAGAACCTAGCTGGGGGCTGGGGACAGAACTACCACGCCCAGAGCTTTGGGGCAGCTGCCAGGCTGCCACTCAGAACATCCACAGATGGTAGCGGGGACCTCCACAGGGTCTGTGCTTTTGGCGGCCCCAAAGAAATTTGGGTTTCAAGGCTTCACATACAAGGAAATGCTTTGAAGAGTGAAAGGGAATATTTCCCTTTCTGCTGCTGTTAGCACCATTGGTTTAACTCAATGTCGCTGTCTCAGCAAGACTGGCATCTGGGACCAGGGCATTCTCTGCAGTGGGTGCTGTCCTGTGCATCATGGGATGTTGAACAGCATCGCTGGCTTCCACCCACCACCCACCCACAGCTGCTTTTCCGCACCCCAGTGGAGACGATCAGAAAAAAATTGGCCTTGGTTTCAGAACCAGTGATTAACGGATGCTTAATTGTGTATTGCTACATTTGCGCTGAGTAATGCAAACGGTTCACGCATTTGGCTGCCAACAATAAGATCAAAGGTTCGAATCCACCCAGCAATGCCTTAGAAGGCAAACTTGGTGGTCTACTTCTGAAAAGTCAGTCATTAAAAATCCAATGGAGCACAATTCTATTCTGACACACATTGACCAAGTGGCAACCGGTTACGTTGACCCCAAGGTCCTCATGGTGTCTCACCATCCTGCTTCAAAGTACGATGAAAGGTAATGCTGAGGTAGCAGGGTACAAAGGATATACACCAAAAATATACAAAGGGTATATATACCCCAAAACCACAAGTTTTTTCTTTCAAAGCTATGTATTTAATTTTCATTACAAAACAACCTTATCACCTTCAAAGTACACTCCATTACACTGAACACATTAGTCAAATGTGCAATTCCGTTCTTGGAAATATTTTTCAAACTCACCGGTTTGGATGGCTGACAGCACCGCCCTCAATTTTTTTTTCACCTCTTCTATGTCCTTAAATCACTGTCAACATGTCCTTTTTCATTCAAGGAACCAAAAAGAAGTTGCATGGAGCAAGGTCAGGTGAGTAAGGTGCATGGGGCAAGAGAGGCATGCTGTTTTTTGCCAAAAACTGGTGCACTGAGATGGCTGCATGAGCAGGTGCATTGTCATGGTGTCAAAATCAGTCCACTGTCTGCCAGAAATCTGTATTTTTTCATCTTGCACTGTTATGCTACCTTTTCAGAACCTCTAAATAGAAAGCCTGATTAACAATCGACATAACACCTTTTTTTGAAATGAGAATACCACTCTTACACTTGAGTTTTTCCTATAGCACTATCCTTGTAAGCTGTGTTCAACATCACAACAGTTTCTGCATCAGTTTTCTTCTGAGCAGGAAAAAAAATTTCATAGCTGCACGCTGTTCTCTTACATCAGTCATCACAAAAAATGAGGTTCAAGCAAAACTGCTTTTATGAAAAAATTTACCATGATCAGGCGACCTTCCCAGGCAAAACCACTGAGTGCAGTAACTCAGAGCGAGTTGCTTCATGCTCACCTAGCGGGGAAAATGCATACTACATAAATACATGTTATATGGGGGTTTTTTCCACCCACACAATTTCCACACATGTTACCTTCCCACATGTACACTGTACTTTATATTTGCATACTCATTATCTACATGGGTGTGTTATATGTGAAAATATGGTGAAAGAGTTCTGGCAGCACAATGGTTAAGCTATTGGCAGCCACCAGAAAGGGTGGATTGATTCTACTCAGTGGCTTCCTGGGAGAAAAGGCTGTTAACCTACTTCTCTAAAGGTGGCAGTCAAGGAAACCCTAGGAGGCAGTTCTGTTTCAAGGTCATGATGAGTAGCAAACCAAATCTATGGTACCTAATGACAAAAACATACATGGATGTGTTTTTTCACATAGTCTCATTTTGCCTAGGCCTTGGGAATGACAAATATTTTGTCACCTCTGCCTGCTCTAAAGTTTTTTAAAAGATGGATGGTCTCTGTAATGCTTTCTTAAAAGCAACCATTGGGGAATTCTTTGTAGATTCTGAAATGAATGCCTAAACCTGAAAGGTAATATTTTTGATTGCTTATGAATTAGAATCCCCAAATAATGGCTTAATCTGATAGCAAATTCCACTCAATTAGGCTCATAGTGACTCTATGTACAACAGAAGAAAACACTGCCTGGACCTGGGTCATCCTCACAATTACTGTTATGTTTGACTCCACTGGTGCAGCCACTGTGTCGATCCATCTTGTTAAGGGTCTTTCTCCTTTTTGCTGCCCCTCCACTTTACCAAAGGAGCCCTAGTGTTACTCTCATGTAAGTGTTGGGTTGCTAAATCCAAGGTCTGTGGTTCACACTTGGGAGAAAGATGGATATTGTCCTGTAAAGATGCTCCTGCAAATATTTACTGCTCAGAAACCCTATATAGAGTGGCTATGAGTCAGAGTCGATTTGATGGTAGTGAATTTGATTTGCTTTGGGGGTTCTATTTTTACCAAGCATGATGTTCCTCAACAGGGACTGGTCTCTCCCAATAATAAATCCAAAGTTTGTGAGACAAAGTCTCACCATCTCACTTCAAAAGAGCATCCTAAGGAACACCCCTAAACAGTAGATATACTTCAATTGTGACTTAAACTATTCCTGGCCATGCCACTTGCTTTGACAACTATTTATTCTTGGTAAAATACCGTATAGCTTTTTACCATGCTCTGATTTTAGTTATCATTGAGTGGGTTCGGACTCTTAGTCACCCTACACACAACAGAAACACTGACCGGCCCTACACAAGCCTCACAATTGTTCCTATGGTTGAACCCGTTTTATGATGGTCATTAAAAGGGGCTCTGGTGGAGCTGTGGGTTAGACATTGAGCTGCTAACCTCATGGTCATCAGTTCAAACCCATCAGCTACTCTGCAGGAGAAAGATAAGGCTTCCTGTTCCCTTAAAGATTCTCAGCCTAAGAACCCCCTCTGGGCTTTCCTATAGGGCCCTTATACCTCAGAGTGGATTCAGCAGCAAGGGATTAGGTTTGGGGTGTCGAAGAGGAAGAGCTTGGAAAATTAAGGAGGGAGATTCAACTCAAAAAGCAAACTCACTGCTATTGGGTCCATGCCGACTCATATGGACCCAAAGAACAAAGTAGAACTGCCTCTGTGGGTGCCTACATCTTCATAGGAGCAGAAAACCTCATCTCACTGCTTTGGAGTGGCCAGTGGTTTAGGACTGCTGACCTTACAGTTAGCAGCCACAGGTATGAGCCACTGCAACACCAGGACTCTAAGAGGGAATCTTACTTACTTTTATTGATAGCAATTCTGTAATGTCTGATTTGTAATAAGAACGCATATTGTCTTTATAACTGCGGGGGTGGGTGTGAGGTTTAAAAATTGGAATAAATGAGGAAAGAGGGAAGCCCGCCAGAAATAATTCCAACAGCAGCAGCAGTGGTAGTAGTAATCCTGGTGTTGCAATGATTAAGCATTGGACTGCTAATGGAAAAGTTGGCATTGAAGCCCACCAGCCACCGGTGGGAGAAAGGCCTGACCATCTCCCCTCGTAAAGCTAAGAGCTTCAGAACCCTATGGAGTAGTTCTACTCTGTCCTATAGTGTGGCTATGAGCCAGACTCAACTCCACAGCACACAACAATAGTTGCCAGCCATCTTGGAGACAGAATCAGATCATCTTTGCTTAGGATTTATCATGGGTACTGTGAGGTTTGATCCTGTATTATTATATCATTAATACCTCTGTTTGACTGAAAAGCAAGTGAGGCTTAGAGAAGACATTTTGTGTTTCTCCCCCATCCTCCCCTCCTCCCTTTATCTAAGTCTACCTAATTCTAAACTGGCAAGGCCAGGGCACAAGTTGAAATCAGATTCCAAACCAGTGTCCCCAGTCCTCCTGCATCAGTCTGCCTTTTAGCCATACTCCAAAGTGGTTGATGGGTACCACTGCCCAAGAAGCAGTGATCTAAGAAACAAATGGAAACTGGCACTCCCAGGAAAACCAAACTGGAATGGGTAACAGACCAAAGAGCTTTGCTATTGCCTAACAAGTACTGACTATTTTTATTTGCATCCCAGCTTTGCCAAGAATAATTCCCTATAAATGAGAACAAACTCATTTAGGTCTCTTAAGAGATTTCAAATGTCTAACTCGCAGGCCAAGACTCTTACATTAATTTTTTTCTACCATGCCTTCAAATAAAGAGCCACATGTAAAGTTATGAAATAAACTCAAGGACCATCAGAAGATTCGGTCAGTCATTGAACACTGACCTATGTATGACCCTAAACCAAACCCACTGTCACCAAGTCAATGCCAGAGTAGAACTGTTCCCTGAGGTTTGCAAGGTTGCAACGCTTTATGGGAGCAGAAAGCCTCCACCTTCTCCTGAGACGCTTAATTACAGGATAAGCCCAAAGCAAATGTTCTGCTGGTGACAGACTTGAACTGGCCACAGAGGCTTCCTGAGACTGTGATCTTTATGGGAGAAGACGGCCAGACTGCTACATTATTTCCTCAACGAATGGCTGATGGGTTGGAACCACTGACTGTTAGAAGTCCATGCCTAAGCCACTGTGCCATCAGGGCTCCTTAACTACCCCCGCCAAAAAAAATCCCACTGCCATCAAGTTAATTCCAACTCATAGCAGCTCTACATAGATAGGGTTTTTGAGTGTGGTAGTTACATAATCTGTTGTCAATTTGAGGATTCAGAGTGCAGTCTAGCCTGTCAATCAGGTAGTAGTTTGATGACCTCATTTGTAGGCACTAAGGAAAGAACAGCTCACTGAAAGGAGTACACATGCTCACTTCCTGCAAGACATCCCTGTGGAGAAGACACATGGAGAGCAGCTGATGGAGCCAGACCTCTGGAGCCAGAAAAGCTGTGTGGATAACCCTGCCAGCGGTGAGATGCTTACAACACCACTGTTTCTACAAGACTTCCCAACCACTGGCCTGAGCATCATTGCAAGTGTGAGTCTGAAGAGGACCATATAGATTGGTATCGGACATGTGGGCTAATATGGGACTTATGGATTTGATCTGGACTGCTCTGGGGTGTTTTCTCAATATTTAATTGCTCTTGTATCGAAAGCTCTCTTTTTTTTTCTCAGGTTTCTGTATTTCCTTAAACCATTTTATTGGGGGCTTATACAACTCATCACAATCCGTACATATATCCATTGTGTCAAGCACATTTGTACATTTGTTGCCAGCATCATTCTCAAAACATTTGCTTTCTACTTGAGCCCTTGGTATCAGCTCATTTTCCCCTCCCTCCCTGCTTCCCCCCATAAACCCTAGATAATTTATAAATTATTATTATTTTGTCATTTATTACACTGTCAGATGTCTCCCTTCACCCACTTGTCTGTTTTCCATTCCCCAGGGAGGAGGTTATATGTAGATCCTTGTACTCGGTTCCCCCTTTCCACCCAGCCCTTCCTCCACCCTCCCGGTATAGCCACTGTCAGCACTGGTCTTGAAGGGAACATCCGTCCTGGATTCCCTGTGTTTGCAGTTCCTACCTGTGCCAGTGTACATACTCTGGTCTAGCCAGATTTGTAATGTAGAATTGGGATCATGATAGTGGAGGGTGGGGTTGAGGAGGGGAAACATTTAGGACCGAGAGGAAGGTTATATATTTCATCGTTGCCACACTGCACCCTGACTGGCTTGTCTCCTCCCTCTGAGCCTTCTGTAAGGTTCTGTCCAGTTGCTTACATGGGTCTTGGGTCACCAATCTGTACTCCCCCTCATTCACAATAATTTGACTTTTTGTTCTTTGATGCCTGATACCTGATCCCTTCAACATCTCATGATCACACAGACTAGTGTGTTTCTTCCATGTGGGCTTTGTTGTTTCTGAGCTAGAGGGCTGCTTGTTTGCCTTCAAGCCTTTAAGATCCCAGATGCTGTATCTTTTGATAACCGGGTACTATCAGCTTTCTCCACCACATTTGCCTGTGCACCCATTTGTCTTCAGTGATCGTATTGGGAAGGTGAGCATCACAATGTTATGATTTTTTGTTCCTTGATGCCTGATAGCTGATCCCTTGGACACCTTGTGATCACACAGGCTGGTGTGCTTCTTCCATGTGGGCTTACTTGCTTCTGAGCTAGATGGCCGCTTGCTTATCTTCAAGTCTTTAGGACCTCAGATGCTATATCTTTTGATAGCTGAGATCCTTCAGCTTTTTTCACCACTTTTGCTTATGCACCCACTTTGTCTTCAGCGATTGTGTCAGGAAGGTGAGCATCATGGAATGCCAGTTTAATAGAACAAAGTGTTCTTGCTTTGGGGGAGTGTATAAAGCTCTTTCTTATTCACATGCGTCTCCCTGGATTTGTTTCTCTAGTCTACCCAGACCAGCACACTGAGACTGTCAATCTTCACAGGAACAGATAGGCTCATCTTTCTCTTTCGTAGCAGCAGATGGGTTTAAACCGCTAACCTGACAGTTTGGAACCTAAAACCCAACCCAGCAAGGCTCCTTTCCACAGGTATAGATCAGATGAGAAACAACAATAACAGTTGAACTGCTCCTCAGCGTTTCCGAAAATGTAACTCTTTACGGGAACACAGCCTCACCTTTCCCCCAGTGTGGCTGGGGGGTTGAACCCTAGAACCCTGCAGTTAGCAGCCCAACACATAGTCCACTGTGCTGCCAGGGAGCCCTGAATAATTTAACATGATTTTAAGAACTAAGAAATGTTCCCCAGAGCTGTCCGTATGTTGACGCACTTGTTTGTCTTTATTCTGTTCATGCTCGCATGAAAATCACAGTCAGCACTTTGCAAGAAACGTCTTTGCTACGTCCAGGGTGTCCCTGGGTCATAAAGGGAAGGCAAACGCACGTTGACCTTGCCAGCATCCAAGTTCTCATTTTCTTATTTATTTATTGGAAATGTGGCATGTTGGCCCCAAAGTTTCCCCCAATTTAATCACAGGGAGCTGTCAGTCAAGGGGACTATTGGGATCTCCAGATTGGACCCCTCTGACCACAGATACACTTCTGAATTTCTCAGGGTCTTGTCCAGGCCATTAAGGAGGTTCCTATTTCAGGAACATCTCTTACTCACCAGACGCTGAGCTAGACACTTGGACACATATTATCTCATTTAATCCTCCCAAGATCCTTAATGAGCAGGTATTATCATCCCACATTTTTACAGGAGATACATGGTTGTTCCAAGGATCAAATCATACTTGAAAGTGCTTTGCAAACTGTCAATCTGCAGATTTACAAATGCTAGTTATTATTCTTGGTAATAGCTGGTTCTCGGTATTGAATCAACAAATACCCTTGAACCACATCTCAGAACAACTTAAAACAGCATCTTGAAAGACAACCCCTACTTCTTCTATTACCCCCCGGTCCTGGCTGATAGAACTTTTTCTAGAAGTCTGGGGACAGTAGCAGGTTCAAGGCTAGTATGACTTCAGATGGATTTTTAGACTAAAAGAGAAATTGGAACCCCTTCACTTGCCTCTTTTTTATTGGGACTCACAGGAGGTTAACTCGGCCGTTGGGAGGATAGTTAATTTTGTGTGTGTCAACTTGGTGCCTACTTGTTTGGTCAAAAGTCTAGATATTGTTCTGTCATATTCACCTGTGATTTAAATTAAACTCAAAACTAAACCCAGTCAGATGCCATCAAGCAACTCCATTCTGATTCTTAGTAACACGCTAGGCAGAAGCAGAGCTGCCCCGCAAAGCTGCCAAGCTGTCAGTCTTTACAGAAGCAGCTGGTGGCTTCAACCCACTGATCTTTTGCTTCACACTCAAGCGCTTAACCACAAGAGCTCCTGGGACTCAATCATTTGCCTTTAAATAAAACCTAAATGGGGGTGGGCTTGATCCAACCAGTTGACGGTCACATAGGGAGGTTTCCTGCCTTCAGACTCTCAATAGGCACCTTGCCAGAACTCTCCTGGCCCCCAAACTTCCTGACCTGTGGATTTTTAGATACAACACTGTGAGAATTCCCAGCCTGTTAACTTGGCCAACAGATTTGGGCTCGCCACACACATAGCCAGACTCTCACGCTGGCCACACATACACTCCGATGAGCCAATTCCTCAACAATCATTCAATCTCGCTCCTTCTACCTCAATCTGACTGGACCTGTTTCTCTAGAACAGCTGTTCTCAACCTGTGGGTCTTAACCGCTTTGGAGGTCAAACGACCCTTTCACAGGGGTCACACGATTCATAACAGTAGTAAAATGACAGTGATGAAGTAGCAACGAAAATAATTTTATGGTTGGGGGGTCACCACTACATGAGGAAATTATACGAAAGGGTCACGGCGTTAGGAAGCTTGAGAACCAGTGCTCCAGAGAATCCTAAAAGCCTGGGTGGGAAGAAAAGAAGCATCTCTTCCTGGACCCTTGGGTGGGGTGGGGGGGCTGTAGAGGTTCCCCCTCTCACCCACATCTTCCGAGAAGAAACAGGTAGGCTTGCTCAGAGTGTCTGGGCCTTAAATCTGACCAAGAGTGAATGAAGTCTAGTTGGCCAGGCCAAAGGTCAAAGGAGAGGAAATAAACACTTTCTACTGGGCCAGGATATTCCCCTCCCAATGCCGAAATTAGGAAAAACCCTGTCACAGATGGAACCTGTCGGCCCAGCTTGATAAAACAACAGTGTTGCCTCGAGTTGGCCACCCCGAATTGCTTCCTAGAGAGGACTCCTTTCAGAGTGGAAATGACATAAACTGCTTCTGTGCCTGGCTATTTACCTCACCTCTTTGCCCTGTGCAGGAAGGAAACAGTGCCCAGAGGAAAGGCCGTGAGAACAGTCAACAATCATGTAAGCAGTGGCTGGCTGGTCATTAATAGGAGCACAGCTGAGCAGACGAGAGCCCTCCTATTTGTCAGCCCCTGCCACTCAAAAGTAATGGGCAGTATGAATGTCACAGTCTGTCCTCTCTGACCACTGCTTGTCACCGAAATGTGTTTTTACTTGAATTTTTGGTATTACCTTAAGCCTTTTTCCCAAAATCAACATGCAAGTCAGCATTTTTCGTGATTATTCTGTTTAGTATTAAGTCCATGGATTGGATTCTCTGAAACTGTTTCCATTGCCCTTTTAAAGAACACTGTGTTAGTCTGGGTAGACTAGAGAAACAAAATTCATAGACACTCATATTTTACAAGAGAACGTTTTATATAAAGGGTAAGTGTACATAAAGAAAGCCTTCCATCACAATGATCGACATATAACCCCTCCCTGGGGCAGGGGCAGACAACAGAAAAGTATGTGAAGGGAGACATCAGATAGTGCAAGACATGAAAAAATGATCATTTATAAATTATCAAGGTTTCATGAGGGAGGGAAGGTGCAGGGAGGGAGGGGGAAAAGTGAGGAGCTGATACCAAGGGCTCAAGTAGAAAGCAAATGTTTTGAGAATGATGATGGCAACAAATGTACAAATGCACTTGACACAATGGATGGATGGATGGATGGAAGGATGGAAGGATGGATGGTGATAAGAGTGGTACGAGCTCCCAATAAAATGATGAAAAAAAGAGAGCATCCCAACACAGTCCACACTGATATTAGCCCATATGTCCAACACCGATCGACAAAGTTCTCCTCAAACTCACAAAACACACACTATGACACCGACTGCAGGAGAAAAGCCTAATCAGTGAGCGGGTAATTATCTCAGCGCTGGCAGGGGTCTACAAGCGCCTTCTCCAGCACCCAGGGCATTGGGGTAGGTCCATGTGGCTTCTCCTCAGGGATATCTTACAGGAAGTAAGCCTGGCCAACTGAAGCTGGGAACAGCACCCTAACACAGCTGCACCCTGGTCCAACCAGAGACAAAGAGGAGGCTTGCCGAGCCATTTCTCTCTTCACACGTCAATGAATCCCATGTGTTCGTTGGCCAGGTTGGCACAATAAACCTTAATGCTCACACACGTATCACTATTTCTAATTCTCCTGGAAGCAGAGATGGTTATCCATGTGACTCATTTCTGCATTCTCAGAATTGGTCCCAAGTTTATTTCCTAGCAGCTATACAACATGCATTCCTTGGGTAAGCAATTAGTTGTTTTGGTTTGAATGATAATGCAGGAATTAAAAAATTAGAAAGGGATGAAAGTGTTTATGAAGGCACAGACAGGATAGAAGTTTTTCAGGATTTCCATATTATTTTGGAAATGAGAACTTTGACTATCCCAATGCAAAGAAAAGCCATTATTTTCCAGTCACCCCCCTTGTGTGCAGCAGGAGATATAAAGGATAATAAACCAGCTATTTGATGCATTGTGTGCAGCTAGGACAGGCGCAGAAGAGCACCATGCAGAGAATGGTCTAGCTGTAAGCCAAGGCCTCCTGAACCAATATTGAAATACCCCCTCCACCCACTCTTCCACTTCTTCCTGTGAATACAGTGGCTACCACATAGGCCAGGGCTGACTTCCTAAATCTTGTCCTCAAACTCCAAAGGCAGCCCTACAACACAAAAGAACACACTGACAGGCTGAGCTCATAACTGGTCCCAGCAGCCTGCTGTCATGTCACTTATATTAGCTTCATCTGTCTAGACGTGTCTGTGACAGTCACAGTACAATCCGAATGCTAGTTTCTCTTTCAGCTAAGAGACAGTCCTATGAGCGCCATCAACACCTTGGATGCTGATTCAATCAGATTAACCAGGAATACAAAATGCCAAGTCATCCTCAAGGGCTTCAAGCCCTCTGCTCCCCTCCCTATTCTCACTGGTCTGATGTTACTGGTGCTGAACTTATTATAGTGGAAGTAACCGGTCTTCATCCTACACCATCTACAAGGTTGTTTATATATTTGAATCCAACAAGATGTCTTCTTCTAGTGATTGGCCTTTTCTGTTATAATGTGTACAACGTATGCAACCCGAAGTATCAGCATTCTGGCTGCTAAGGAGCATTCTCGAAGTGTTTCTTCTAAGACTGATTTGTTTGTTCTTCTGACAATCTTCGTCTACTTAATATTGTTCACTTACACCACAATTCGAACACATCAGTTGTTTTTCCATGTGCCTTGTTTCTCATGGTTCAGCTTTAACAAACATAAGAGGCGAGGCTGAGGCTAGCTTGGGGGCTTTTCAGGAGCACCCTGTGTCATCAAAGTGATAGCTTTACTTTTTATGCGTTCAAGAGGACTTTCGCAGCAGATTTGACCCATATGCTGTGTCCTAGTTTCAGTCTTGGACAGCTGCTGCTATCCATGGACATTGATTGTTGATCCAAGAAGACTGACATTCTTGGCAACTTCACATTTTGCCCAACTGATCAAAGGCATCAAGATGTTGGCTATTAGTTATAAGGATGTTTGTTTTCTTCATGTTCAGGTCTAAACCCACACACTGAAGGCTGTTTGTTTTTGCCTCGTACCCATATGTGCGATAAGTCATCTTCATTTTCAACCACCAAAGCTGTGTAATTTGCATATCGCAGATAGTTAATGAGTCCCTTTTTCCATCCTGATGCCGGAGTTTTTCCTCATAGAACGGAGATTCATAGCTTATTTGTTCAGCATGCTAATGGAATACAGTGAAAGGATACAGCTCTGCTACATACCGTTTCTCACTGTAACTCACACAGTGCCTCCTTGTTCTGCTTGAACCACCTCTTGAACACAATGATGATCTGACCTTCTCTGCTTTCACCACCAAGATCCATTTGACATCAGTTCTATCCATTTCATGTCCTCCTCTAGGTGCAGCATGAAAGCCATTTTGCCTTTTCCTGCCGACAGGCCTCTGGTTGGCCTCCCTCTCTCGGAGGCCTCACTCTTTGATGCATAACCCACCGATCTCTCCAGGCAGCCCAAGGCAGCTTTCTGTTGAGATATGGCTACTTTCATTATCTTTAGCAAAGTGGTATTTGTATGTAATATTAATGATATTGTTAAATAAAGTCTACATTATCATTCGATCACTTAAAGGAGTGGGGGATGAATATGGATCTCTTTCAAGTCAAATGGCTGTCTTCCAAATTTCTTGACATAGACAAGTGAGCACTTCCAGGAATGCATCCTTTGTTGAAGCCTTTCAACTAGCCTTCTATCCGTTCCTGGAGATTTGTTTTCACCAATGCCTTCCTTCAGTGCAGCTTCAACTTAGTCCTTCACTACGGCCAGCTCTGGATTATATGCCACCCCTTCAAACAGCTGCACCCCTCCTATCTTCTGCTGATGCTTCCTGTAGCATTCAATTTCTGTTCATAAAATCCTTTAGTAATGAAATGCTAACACTGAATTGTCTCTTCGGGTTTTTTTTTTTTTGCTTATGAGACGTCAATTGTGTTTTCACCTTTTGGTTTTCAAACTCCAGGTCTTTGGACATTTCATCATAACATTTTAACCTTGTCTTCTTGAGCTGCATTTGAAGCTGTCTGTTCGTCATCATTGCTTCTATTCATTTCAGCTATTCTGCGCTTAAGAGTAAGTTTCAGAGTAGTTTCTGATATCCAGTTGGCCTTTTCCTTCTTTGTGTCTGTGAAAATAACTTTTAACTTTCTTTATGGATGATGCCCTGGATGACTTCATACAAATCTGCACTGTTAGTGATCAGCGGGTCGAATCTATTCTTGAGATGATCTCCAAGTGCAAGGAGAATGTATTCAAGGCATTGGGCACTTGTGAACTTGCTTTGATTTCCATCAGCTTCATCTTGAACTTGTACATGAGCACATGATCTGTTCTGAAATCAACCTCTGGCTTTGTCTTGATTGATATTGAGCTTCTCCATTGCCTCTTACTAAATACAGTCACTTTGATTCCTATGTAATCCACATATCAAGTTCTATATGTTGTTGGGGGGGGGAAAGTGACTCTAATGAATAAATTGTTGGTCTTGCATAATTCTATCATGTACTCTTTGGCTGGTGTTTCTAACTACTGGTCCTTCATTTTCATCCCCAAACACCAGTAATTTATGAATGCAAGTATCATGTATAAACAAACACCCGTGCCTATATTTACTCATTTAAATAAAATAAAATCATTTTCCTAAAGAATCCTAAGAGGGAAATGATGAGACTATTCAAGGAGCAATTTCAGTCTGTTTCCCCATGGGCATCTCTGTCCAAACATCCTTTACTCTGCAGTCCCCAGGTCTTCTGGGTCTATCAATGGGAATCTAATTCCAGCATGAAGTCTAAACCGTGCTCAACTCTAAAAGATGCCCAGATGTGGATTACTTCACAGTAGTTTGGGGGGTGGCTCAGGATGCACCATCCCAAAGTCATGCCTCATCACTTGATAAGGCTTCATCCAACACCCATTTGTGGGATCTGCAGCCAGGCGAGGAGTTTTTGAGATAACTATATATTAACCCCCAAAGAATGAAAAGAGGCCTCAGAAATGACTGGACACTTGAAGCAGGCAGTCACAGACGAGGGGGCCGTGGCCTAGTTCTTGTTCAATGTCACTATCTGGCTAGGTCACCAGAGCCAAGTTCGGGGACCTCTCCACCTTAAGGTCCTCGTCTAGAGAAGGGGCTCATCTGGAGGCTCTCAGTTGGCCGATATTTTTTAATGGTATCCTCTTGAAAGAGAATCAAAAAGCTGGAAAACTTAAGTCACCTCATGGCCAATGGACCTTGTCACCTGCAAACAATATACCCAGAAGGTTGGAAAAGGCTCGCATTTGGATCAAAGAGTCAATCAGTAGCCACACTTCCAGGTTATTCTTAGGCTTCAAGTCAAGAGTTTGAATCTCACAGTTCTATGTATTTCTGCTGACAGGATGATGTGTTTTGACCTATGCCACAAGTCACTTTGTCAATTACAGAGACCACAGAAACCCAAACTAGCATGAAGACTTCTTCCCCCTTCTATTTCTTCCATGGATACAGACACGCTAATCTTTCTGACATCCTCACATGACTTTTCCTTCACACAATAGACAGGACACCATTTCTTCTCTCAAAAAGTGTAATTCATTGACACTGTACAAAGAATAACTGTGCCCCAGATCCTTATCTGGCATTCAAAGACTTCCAGAATCTTTCCCCATAGTGACTTCTCCAACGTTATCTTTTCTGGTCCCTCAACCAGCAGCCTGCATTCAAGCCAGCTTTGTTTTGATTCGCGAAGCCATCATCTTGCCCATTCCTGCCGACAGGTCTGTGCTGGCCTCCCTCACACGGAGGCCTCGCTCTTCTTTGATGGATAAGCCACCAGTCTGTTAAGGCAGTTTAAATCCCACCTCCCTGAAGCAACACTTCTTGTCTACTCAAGACCAGAGTCATCCATTCCTTCTCTGAATTCCGAAACTGTCACCCAAACCATCAATTTGGCACAAGTCCATCAACAAGTGTTCATTCACTGCTGTGCCTCTGTCCCCGGCCAGGTGCTTCAGAAAACCCGAACAACATCCATGGAAGCAACCACATACACCCTTTCTACTCGCGTGCGTGCGCGCGCACACACACACACACACAATACCAGCAGTAATTACAAAAGAATGTGCCAAGTCCACGCACTTAAGCACGATGCTATTCTATACTCCCGCCCCCAAGTTCATAGCAGCTGTCTTAACACAGATTGCAGGCGTCCTCTGTGCCTGGCAAGCTGCTAAGTGTTTTCAAGTGACACTTGATTCCGTTCTTCCAACTTTCTGCGCAAGTAAGTACATTGTGAGTTCTATTTTGCAGACAAGTCACATAGCACAGGAAGGTTAAGCCACGGGCCCAAGAATTACATTTGTTTACACAGCCACATGACTAAGAGGTGCCTTGTGTACTTGTCTGTGCATTTTCCGGAACTCTCTGAGCCTACCAAGAAAACGATCCGACTAATCATAAATCTCCAAGATACAATACATTCCTCTCTGCAGGTTGAGGAGGAGCAGGGGCAGGTACGGCCTTGAACTTACTGTGAAAACTCTCTCTTTCTTTTAACTATCTTTATAATATTTTCTCACCAAACTGGCAAACCAAAAGTAGAGCTTTAATGTATTTTACAAAGAGTTGGCAATCGATATTGCAGACTGAAGATCTGTTCCTGTGGAATCGGCACAGGCAGGGTTGCAGTGGGTTTGGGTGAAGTGCTACATCACCAAGGCAATTTAGAAGCCCTTTCGAAGACATGAAGGAAATGGGGGAAAGTCGTATGATAGATCGACATTGTAGATCAGACTTGGATTTGAAATTATTGTGAGCTAGTTTGAGAAGGGAGGGCCTAGGGGTACAAAGTGTTAACACTAAGCTCAGCTGCTAAGCAACAGATTGGAAGCTTGAGTCCACACCGAGGCACATCTGATGAGAAAACGCACTTATGAGAAAAATCAGTCACTGAGAACCATGTGAAGCACCGTTTTATTCTGACACACATGGGTTCGCCATGAGTTGGAGAAGGCAAGGAAGAGGTGGCTAGATAGATAGATAGATAGATAGATAGATAGATAGATAGATAGATAGATAGATAGATAGATAGATGCTGGCAAAAAATATTGACTGAAAAACCCCAGATGTATCTATGTTCACAAGCAATAAAAATGGATTCTACGATCCAGTTAAAAAAGAAAATTTGTCAGAATAGATTAAAAACAAATTAACAACCCCCCCCCAAAAAGAACTACTTGATATCTAGAGACATATCTAAAAATAAAAGGGCACAGACTCAAAGAACAGGCTCATATACTTGGTAAATACTAATACTCCTAAACCCTGTCCTGGAAATAGATAGCAATGATAAGATCTGCCAAAATAGACTTTATGAGAACAGATCATCACTAAAGATAACAAGAGCTTTAGTAGTGTAGTGTTTACACACTGGGCTGATAACCACAAGTTCAGCAGTTTGAAACCACTATCTTTTCCTCAGGAGGAAAAGGGGTTTACAACTAGGGTAAGAATTAGAGTCTCAGAAACTCATAGGGGCAGTTCTACCCTGTCCTATAAGGTCACTATGAATCAGGATCAACTCCTTGGCAGTGAGCTTAGTCTTTTGTTTTTTATAGATAAGAAAATAGCACTAATAGATTAAAAAGTTGAACCACCAAAAAGAGATAAGGTTGTGGAATATGAATGTACATATTTCTAAAAGTCATAATGCAAGAGGAATGACAGGACTATGAAAACTTGGACATAAATGATGTGTATCCTCTAGTAACTGAATGATCAGACCAAGTAAAAAATCAGAAAATTTATGGAAGATTTGAACAGGCAGCAAACAAGCTAATGGGTAATGTAGATGCTACATCCAGTAATGTGTTTCAAGCCCATATGGAACATTGCCAAGAATTTAGTATGCAATAGGCCTAGTATGGACTGGGTCCTCAAATCTAGAAATGAATAGCAGAAATAAGTTTAGAACTCTAAAAAGACACTTCTAGATAATCTATGGGTCAAGAAAAACAGTAATAACAATTAGAAAACACTTAGAACCGATGATAATATTTTAAAACACTAACAACAAACTTGGAAGAGGTGGCTAAGAAAAAGAAATTTGGAGTGAATTTTATACTATATGAAAAAGAAAAGAAAAGAATTTAAAATGAATGAATGAAGCAACCATCTTAAAAACTTAGGAAACAACAGACGCAGAATTAAGTTTTGATCCTGAGAACAACCTAGTGAAAAGCCTGATCTTGGTCGTGCCAATAAAAAATAGAATAAATGTACTAAATGTATTAGAGAGAGAGAGAGGGAGAGAGAACAAGCACAGAAAAGACACTGGGGATGAAAACCCAACCTAACACCAACCAAACCCACAGCCACTGAGTCGATTCTGACTCATAGGGACCCTGTAGGACAGGGTAGAACTGTCCCTGTGGGTTTCCCAGACTGCGACTCTTTACGACGAGAGTAGAAAGTCTTGCCTTTCTCCCTGGGGATGAAAGGGCATCATTAAAAAGAGAAACAAACTATAAAGTTGTGGGACAATATGAAACATAATTCATTAGGTATGACATAGAGTGAAAAAAAACCCCAGAAGTATGTATATGTATTAACTGTGATAAGAATTGTATGAGCCCCAATAAATTGTTAAAAAAAAAAAACAGAAAAAAAAACAGAAAAGACAGAAAAATTCCTGGAAAACTAAAAAGGATTTAGAAGAAATAGGAACTCTACATGTTTTATAACCATGAAGTAAGTCAAATTAGTTGTTTAAAATGGTCCCACAGAAGTTAAGCTAAATCCAAAAGAGAATTCTACCAAACATTCAGGGAAAAGAAAAAAAAGATTTTGCGGGGAATGGGAATATATTTATTTTTGCTGTATTTTTTTTGACATCTTTGCCTTCAGAATAAAATATTCCTGCTCTCAGTTTCCCCACCATCCTGGGTGTGGTGGTTTTCCAACTTCACAATGTCGTCTCATGAGACTTTCAGGATCAAGAGCTTCCTGGACAAGAACCAGAAGCAGAATCAGCCATTTCCCCATGAGATTCCAATGAAAACCCATAATAAGATCAGGTACAGCTTCAAGAGAAGATATTGGAAAAGAACCAAGCTGGATCTGCAAGAAGCCCCCTGAGGGATGACACCCACGGCCCCATTGGCCCAGGCTCACTAGTGGTCTGTCATGCATTAAGACTTTTCCCTTCATCTGATCAATTGAACTTGTATTGGCAAATAATCTAGTTTCTTGCTTGGTTTTTATGCTTCCACATCAAAAGTGTAACAATAAATAATGTAAGGCTTTTGTTTGGGGGCAAAAAGGAACTATCCCTGATGAAAATGCCAGTCTCTTGAAATTGCTTCCTTATAATCAGTTTCAGCAACTGTGTAATATTAAAATAAATAGATGTATGCCACACATGTGTATATGTATGTATATATGGGCATGTGTGTGTGTTTGTATGTATAGGCATACACACAGGTACCTTCTCACTAGAACTTGCATTGTGACTGTGAATATTTTCCCCCAAAAAACCCCCATGATTTAAAAAAGAAGAAGAAAAGGCATCTAGTTCTCTTTCTAACTCCTGGTTGCAAATAAAAATATAGCATGAGACTCACAATTATAAAACCCACCACTCTATAAATTAAAACCCAAGGGTTATATTCCATGTCTTTACTTTCAGATGATAAGGAGTATATAAGAAGGTTGAGTTTCAGCGGGCTGCTTTATCAAATTATTTTACAAATTATCACAGGAGGATCCATTAAAGCACTCATTATAGAAATAAAGTTGCTTTGGCCAAGCTTTCAAGTCAGAAGAGCAAAACAGTAGTTTGGTCCTTCAGCTTGAGCTAACTGGAAGGAGACTGTGTTAAAATTAAAGGGCAAGGAAAGGTCATTTGTCTCAGATTGTATATTTTTATAGGTGTAAAAAGAGGGGGACAAAAGAGCTCCTACCTACTCTGGACAAGGAATTCAGATATTGTGATTCCGTTAAACCTGGAGACTGGATTCTATTAAATTCAGTCCCGTGTCATGTACATTCCGAACCTGCCAGTTTGTTACAAGGTAGTGGCTTGGGTGTTGGTGTCATGCTGGAAGCTATGACACTGTTATTTGAAATACCAGTAGGGTTCACCCAGCGTGGGCAGATTTCACTGGATTTTCTGTAGTAAAACAGACCAGTAGGTACGAGTTAGCTATTTCACTGGTTTGGTTTGGTTGGTGGGGGGTGGGGGGAGGGCGGGGAGGAAAGGCCACTGAAAATCTATGGATAGCAGAACATTGTCTGCGGTCTGATATAGTTCCAAAAGAAGATGAGCGGCTCCAGTTGGAAGGCACTCACAATCTGCCTGGGGAAGAGTTGGCTCCTCAAAGTAGAGTCAAGCTTCACGATGGAGCTTTTGAGAGCTTCATTTGCTGACGTGGCATGACTCAAAATGAGAAGCTATACATGTCTACAAATACGCACAACATGGACTATACAAAGTACAAGTCTAATAAAATTGCAATTTTGAATCAGAAATTGATCTACCCTGATAGGAAAACTAAAGTGAAGAGGTATAATAATAGATCCATCATAAAAACGAACATTTCAAAATCCATCTTGTAGCCCAGTGTTGTCAGTATAGGATAAATAGCCATGTCACTATAAGGAAGACCAGTTAATAATATAATTATTGTTCAAATTTATATGCCAACCACTCGTGCCAAAGATGAAGAAATTGAATATTTTTGCCAACTTCTATAGTCTGACATTGGTTAAACATGAAATCAAGATGCATTTATAATTGCTGGTGATTGGAGTGTGATGGTTGGAAGAAAGATCAGTAGTTGGAAAATGTGGCCTTGGTCATGGAAATTACACTGGGGTGATCATGTAAAAGAATGTTGGAAGACCAACAACTTAGTCATTTTCAACAATATACACAGTAACTATACTCATATACATGGACTTCTCCACATGGAATACACAGAACCCAAATTGACTACATCTGTGCAAAGAAACAATGGATAGAAAAAGAAAAGAAAACGCACAGTGGAGAAGCTCAATATCAGTCCGAGCCAGACCTAGGACTGAGTATGGAACAGGCCATCACCTGCTCAGATGCAAATTGAAGCTGGAGGTGAAGAACAGGAAAACAAGGCCATGAGAGCCAAAGTATTCCTTTGAGCGCACTCCACATGAATTTAGAGGCCATTTCAAGACTAGATCTGATGCCCAGAACCCTCATGACTGAAAACCAGATGAGTTGTGTGATGATCTCAAGGCACAGGAAGAAAACATAGGGTCATAGAAAAGTTAGAAAGAAAAGAAAAGGGATGGCAGAAGAGACTCTTAAACTTGCTCATGTACTAACAGCCAAAGCATTTGGAAGAAATCATGAAGAGTTAAACAGAGATTTCAAAGTACGGCTCAAAAAGACAACATAAAGTCTTATTTTGCATAACACTTTATGCAAAAAAGTATTAGATTGCATAACAAACTGTGCAATATCTGGCGTTAGAAGACCAAAAGGGAAGAACAACCTTGTTATTTCTCTAGAAAACAGCCTGTGCCGAAAAACTTGGAAGACGACTGCCAAGCAAACCAACTGGAAGAGATCCATATTTGTGCCCAGAGAAGAGTGACCCAATGGAACGCCGAAACTGTGGAAGAATACCATGAATACCACACGTACGTAAAATTTTGCTGAAGATAATTCAAAAAGGATTATAGCATTACATGAACAAGGAACTTCCAGAGATTCAAGCGGGGTTCAGAAATGGATGTGGAATGAGGGACATCACTGCTAATATCAGACAGATCTTGGCTGACAGGCATTCAACTGTGTGAAGAATAAGAATTAGGGATAGCCTTGTAAAGAATGGGAATTCTAGAATACTTAATTGTGCTCATAAGGAAACTATCTATAGACCAAGAGGCAGTCGTTTTGAAAAGAACAGGGGGAAACTGCATGGTTTAAAATCAGGAAAAGTGTGTGCCTGGGTTGTATCCTTTCACCATGCTGATTCGATCTGTGTGCTCAGCAAATTATCCAAGAAGCTGGAGGATACGAGAAAGAATGTAGTATCAGGATGGGAGGAAGGCTCACTAACGATTTGAGATATACAAGTGACACAACCTTGCTTGTTAAAAGTGAAGAGGGATTGAAACAGTAATTGATGGAGATCAGGAACCATAGTCTCCAGTCAACATCAAGAAAAGAAAAATCCTCTCAACTGGATGGATAAGTACCATCATGATAAATGGAGAAAACATTGAAACTGTCAAGGGTTGATTTTCTCTCAGATCTGTAACCAACACCCATGGAAGTTGCAACTGAGAAATCTAACGATTTAGTGTATTGGGAAAATCTGCTACAAAAGACTTCTTTATTTTATGCTAATGTACAGAAAAATGTAAATTCAAGAAGTAAAAAGATAAATCGTAGTAAATATTATAGAAATTAACTTTTGCTTAACATTATCTTTGCAAAGAGACCCTAAAGACAATTAATTTATAGTGACTAGATTTTTATCCTAATACTCTCTAATGCACACAAGAATTTTATTGAAATTATCATATCATAAAATTAGGATTTATTTTGTGTGCAGATCCATGAATTTTATTGCATGTGTGGATTTGTATAATAACCACGGTAATCGGGATATAGAATAGTTTATTTTCCATAAAACTCCCTTGTGTCACCTTTCATCAGTACTATTTGGTCTTTTTGAAAAATATTACAAAAGTAAAAACATAAAATATGCAACAACAACAAAAAGACGTCTTTAAGGTTTTAAAAAGCAAAGATGTTACAGTGAAGACTAGACTAGGGTGCTCCTGACTGAAGCCAGGGTATTTTCTATGACTTCATCTGTACGCACAAGCTGGATGATGAATAAGGCAGGCCAAAGAAGATCTGATGCCTTTGAACTGTGGTGCTGGCAAAGAATATTGAATAGACCACAAACTGAGAATGAACACATTTGTCTTACATAAAGTACAGCCAGAAGATCCTCAGAAAGAAGGATGGGGAGCCTTCATCTCACATATGGGAATTTGGGCAAATTCCCAGGGAAGGGCATCATGCTTTGTAAAGTAGAAAGACAATGAAAAAAGGAGTCCTCCACCACCTGGATTGACACAGTGGCTGCAACAGAACCTCCAATACAGCAACAACTGTGAGGAGGGTGCAGGACTGCTCAGAATTTTATTGTGTCGCCACGAAGATCGCCATGAAGCATTGACAGCGCCTCACAATAAGAATATGGTACGTGGCTCAGCAAACGTTTAATCCATGTTTGCTGGACTGAGAGAAGCTTCTGGAAACTCTTTAAAGTTATGTAAAACACGGCCTGTATTGTGAGATGCTCCTTTAGAGATGTTAGCATTTGGTAGGCAAACTTTTTGATTTGTGGTTAAAATATTTTCCAGGAAATGCGAGTTCACTTTTCCTTTGCTTCAGTATTTCATAAATGCTTCCCTTTGCAGAGCCTGCAGACGCATTATATTTCTGACAAGACGTCATTTCAGATCAGGTGGGTGATTTGATCAGCATGAATTCTACATGGTGTCATTTTTTATGTACTTTATTTCTCTCTTATACTGGGGGGGGCTGTGATGTCTAAAAAGTGTAGCCCCATTATTATAAAAATAAGCACATTTTGCTGAAATCTATATGAATAAAAAATGTGGCCCGAAGCTCCGTCTTGCTGCAAGACATAATTATGAGCCAAAAGCGTTACAAAATTCCCCTCTTCATATAATGGACTTTTCCTAACTAAAGGACAAAAAAGGTTTGGAATGGGAGACACCTGGGTCCTTACACATGCAAATAAATTAAGACACATCTGCCGTCTTACTGATGAAAACAACCTCAAGTTTCTTCATGCTCTATTTGTGTCCTACGTCATCTCAAATCTGTATCTACACAAGATGGCAGAGCCTCAGAAACATATTCATACCGAATGCAATTTTTATCAGAGCAATCATTAACAAAAATAGACTTCCTTGGTAAGATAGTGCTTCCTTCAAAACTCAATGTCACAATAACAAGAAATCACAGTCACATAGCGAGGAGGTCCCTATGTTCACAAAAATGTGAGCATGAAATAGTAGAGAAGCCCAAGCATCATAGATTTTTTGGGTTGTTTTTTTTAAAAAGCATCTCTGACATAAATCACATGTTTTGATGCAAACACTTTCTGCCAGGATGTCACTTGTTTGAATGTCCATCAGTACATTTCGTTGAATGGCTGCAAAAGCGTGCGGCTGTATTGGATGGTTTGTATGCCTTCATTTCTGGCAGCGTTACTTGTCAGCAGCAAAGGCGGCTACCTCCCTGGGCTTGCTTCAACAAGAACGTGGGGTTTAATTGAAGAGGTTGTGCTAGCATCCCAACATTGGGCAAGACCAAGACAGTATCTCTCCATAAATTTGGGGATGTTCTTTAAATAATTAATAACTCCCCTGTGACATTACACAAGTAATGAATAGAACTTGACTCCCAGTCTGGACTCTCCAGCCTGGGGATTTTGAGTCCCCAAGTATCATTATGTGAACAGGCTATAGAAGGCAGTGGAAACCCAATCAACGGGGCAGTTTTTTGATAAAGAAGGGAATGGGGAGATGTGGCATGGGTTTTTAGTTTTGTTTGGGAGAAACAGAAAACAAACACCTCCCCATTAAGCAGCCTGAATACTCCAACTCCCAAGAAAGATAAAGGACAAAACAACAAGGATTTACTTTGGTTTCTACACACACAACCACGCCATTTCCATTTCTGAAGTGTACGTTTTAGAGAAAGGACTCATCCAAGCATTGCCCTTGCTATTATGAACTTCAGTGGTACGTTCTGGAACAACTACCGCACAGTACTCCACAAAAGCAGTCAGCATCTGTGTGTATCAGTTAGGCCTTGGTACTGTGCTCCTCTTCCTCCTTTGCAGAGGGACCTGCCCGTCACGCTCTGGACACTTTCTTGCAGTGAGCTGTGCTGTGCAGGAGTTGCTTTTGTTCCCCACGAGGGACATTTAGAAGCAGGGATGCACTTTCAGCACATCAGTGTCCCTCAACACAACGCAGAATCTCCAAGCTCAATCCCACATGGGCTCGATTGATCCCACTTCCCAAAATAAATGACGTGGTCCTGGCAAAAACAGCCCCCCATTAGTGTGCAGGAGGAAGGACAGCAACCATTTGTACAAGGTGACAATTGTCCATGTGATTCATTGTTTGCTCAAGAACCTGGTGTGTATTTTTCCTGCGAGGAAGGGCCCTGGTGTATATTTATTTAAAGCTCTTAATTTACACTTCCTTTCCGTTTAATTGGTGTTCCATGATCTAACATTAGCTAGTGAACACGGTCTCTTGCTCTCGGAGGCAGGCTCTCTCAGCTGAGTCTCTAATAATTACACCCACAGCCACCTGAGGTTGCTCCGCCAGGTGGCAACGGGACTTATTAGTTCTTCCCTGATGCATTCACTCCCTATTTAGACAGTGGTTTTGTTAATTTGACATACAATCATATTAATTATTATACCCCAGGTTGGAGTTGGGTTAACAATGTCCCGTTAACAGTGAAGTTCAAGTGGCCCTGCTTGTACCACTCCTGGATAAAGAGACTACATGGAAAGAAATTCTTTCGTGAAACCTGAGCCGGCCGAAGACCTTCGTTCCCCAAGAGCGAGTATCGTTTACACAAGGCAGAAGCCCCCTGTTTTCTAAAGCCCCGCTTTGGCTACAGAGAGTCCTCCTTCTGTGCTTTCATTTGTGCAGTAACTAGATACAGGTACAAGGTGAGGAGAATTCATTTTCCCTGCGGAGTGGGGAAAACAAATTCTCAAAGTAGATTTTATCCGCCATCCTTTCTGTTCATTCTCATTCCCTCTCTCTCTCTCCGCCTCCACTCCCACCCCACCGCTACCCCCCTCCCCTCAAGAAAAGCAGAGCCAGGCTTGAAATGAATCCAGATTTTCAGACTTGGCCCTCACCTTTTAACAACGCTACAATTACAAGCAGCAGTACGCTTTTACAAGATAGCCTTATTGTGTCACGTTTGCAGGCTGCCAGGAACATGCTACAACGAAGCAGGTAACAGAGGTGAAGGGCAAAGCTTCACCTGCCATGTAGCTATCCCTTTGGGTTCCCATGCCATCTGTTGGCACAAAAGGGTTTGGGTTTAAGGGCGGGTCGGACTAACCTTCAATTTGTCGTAGCGCTCACTCAAAGCTGCCACTTGATGATCCCGGTGCCGCCCGACCAGTTTACACAAGGCACAGATCAGCTGGTCATCGGTCACACAATACATGTTCACCTTCTCCTCCTCATGCTCCAGGCACATTAGCCCCCGCAGGTGGGAGTCGGGAATGGGCTCAATCAGACGATGGCCGGTAAAGGGCTTCTTGTTTGGGTGAGTGGCTTTCAGGCACTCGTCACAGTAGGACACTTCGCAAGTGACACAGGTCTTCACAGCGTCCTGGGCAGGCTCCTGGTCACAGAACTGGCAGAGAACCTTCTCCGCGGAGGTCATGGTGTTGCCGTCAAAAGCCCGCTCGCGGCGGGTCTCACTGGGGGAGTTGGGGCCGCTCACAGATGCCTTCTGGAATCTGTCGATGATGTTCTGCAGAGTGACGTTGCGCTTGAGCCCGTCTAGACCTCGCTGGCTGAGGGTGATGACATGCCGGCAGGTGGGGCACTGGAAGGCGGTGATGGACTCCACAGGCTCGTTGGTGGCACAGTGTGACACCAGGATGCGGTGGGCACAGTTGAAGCAGAGGCTGTGTGCGCAGGGCAGCAGGAGAGGGTCCTCAAAGAGCTCCAGGCAGATAGGGCAGGTCAGTTCCGACTCCAGTGTTTCCATCTTCAAGCGAAACTCTCCTGTGTCATCAGCAAGATCCCCGGAAGCTGATCAGCTATCTGGAAACAGAACAGAAGGTCTGATTAGGCACTCGAGGATCAGCCGTGGGGGGGCGGGGTGTCAGCTTGGCCTGCCTCTATGAATCCCTCCCACCGCCAGTCCCGGGAGGGGGGCCTGGTGTGCATTCCAGGTCATTCTCGTTCTGGTCATCAGGAACATGAGGTGGGGGGTGGGGGGTGGAGGGGAACTACACACACCGGCACAAGCAACTCATATTTTCTCCAAGTTTAAGGAACTGAAAACCTTCATGTTGTTGTCGTTGCCATTGTATTTTTTAAGAGGGCTTACTCCAAACTGGCATGATCTCAAACCCGCCATTTCCATCATTTGTACCCAGTCACAAGAATCTTACTGTGTGACCTCCAGATTTGACTTGAATTTGAAAATAAAAATGGAAAAACACTCAGTGATGAACTATAGGTTCCTGATTATGGTAAACATCTATTCAACCAAGCTACTGACGCATCAGTCATTTTCACACGTATGATTCAAAGACATGTGGTAGGCTCATCCATCGGTAGGTACACCCCCACCCGTTAGAGCAGCACAATGTGTAAACAAGCATGAAGTGCACATGCGACGCAATTCAGGCACCGCCGGGGAAGCGGTAACACATGTGGCATGTTGTCAGTTTCCAAAATACAGTGAGTGTCAAGGGGAAAGAAAAACACCAATGTTCACAAAGAGGGTTAGTATTCTTTCTAATATGTGTTTGTCACTCTTCTGTTTATTCCAGGGGTAGGATTAGGGTCGGCAGGAGGAAGCGCAGAGAATATCTGGCTCACTTAGGTACCAGTGACTGTGTTTATTAGAATGATGAAGTCTAATGATCGGAAGTCATCAGAACCAGGGTTCTCATGGTGAGCAATGACAGTTGCGAAAGCAGGTTTAAGTAGCCTGCACCGCCCTAAGGAGGCTTCCAAGGGGCCTGCACTCCAGTCAAAGGCTGGTCACTGCTGCTAGCCAACAGGCCAGGGTGGCAGGAGGTCCAGCCTCACACAGTGGCCCGGGCATGACCTCCACCAGCTTTGTTGCTTGCCTCCACACTGCCCCCCTGGTGGGAGCCAGCTGCCTGCTCCCCTAAGCATACAGCCCTGGCAGGTTTTGTGAACTGACTGGCCCACCCTTGCAAATGGGCAGGCGCAAACATCCCACAGAATCCCGGTTCTGTGGGAATCGGGGTGAAGAGGTCTCCTGCTCATTAGCAGGACTGGGAACCAAGCCCCTTTGAACTGTCGCTCTTTCAAGCCCATTAGCCAAGATCTGCGCTAACAGGCTGGGGATGGGCAAGCTGTGGGTGAACAGGGCCATTCCAAAAATGGACACAAACTTGCATCACGCCCCAGGGGGTTTTCTCAGCTGGATTTATGAGCCCACCTCATGTCCAAAGCTGTGTTGAGTGATCCTGACAAGCCGCCTTTTTGTATTCACACTTCCCAGTTATCTGCAAGATTAGTGATTTCTATAATACCCTGATCCTCTGTGAAACAGCCTCCTATCCAATGATCACGTGGTGCTTTCTTTAAACTGATGCTCATCTGGCTACCCACTGAAGGGTCGCTGGTCGTTAAGTCAAAAGTATGCTCCAGGCCTGTTAAAAATTAAAGAGCTTCTGATTTCTCAGAAGTCTGACATTAAAAACAACCCTTCAACCATACACTAGCTGCAGTTTGAAATATGAGAGCTCATTCATCTTTCTACAACCTGCCCTGCAAACCCCAAGCCTGCTGCTATAAGAAACGGAACACCCCACACTTGGACCCTTCCAATTTTTCCTATCGATGCGGGGAAGCAATGGAAAGGTTTTACTTGATCATCAGGGAGAGTGGTGGTTGAATTCCCAGCCAATGCACCTCACATATGTAGCCATTCACTGTCAATTAGTGAAGGTCTATGTGTTTCTAGGATGCAGAACAGCTTTCAGCAGAACTTCCAGACTAAAATAAATGAGGAAGAAAGGCCTGACCATCTTCTTCCAACAATCAGCCTAAGGAAACCCTACGATTCCCATCAACCAATTCCAAACTTTCCTTCTATGGTGTATGGATTGGAACACAGCTAACAACGGCAATTTATAAGCAGTGCTTTGGCTAATTACATTAAAAGGGAATGGGTGCTAAATGGAAATATCTTCTCACTGCCCTTCAGAAGCATGGATGTAGATGAAAGGAAACACAATTGGCTTTTTGGTCAGTTTGTTTTCAGGTAAAACAAGGAGCCAGCATCCCAGAATCCGAATCCCTAGTGGGGAGTCAGTGGTGCACGCCTCTGGGACCTCAATCAAGGGATGACTGCTCCATGCCAGGCACTGCACTGGTTTGAGAAGGTCGACTTTGAGCAAACTCACTGCCCCTCCTCCATGTACACTGGCCAAGACAGAACATCTCTCACCTGGATTTTTGTCTCACAAGCCTTTGCTAACTGGCTTCCTGGCTTCTGCCCACGCTCACCACCCCAAGCCTATTGTCTGTCTATCAGCCATTCAGCCAAAAATTCCGAGAAAAGATGACTGTGAGATACTGAAAGGTTTTTCCCCAAGTTGTCTGCTGTTGAGAAATATTCTCCCTGAAGGCATTCCGCCTCATAGAGCAATCAGACTATTGTCTATCCCACCTGAGGTGGAGCTCACACCGGGCTGATAAGGACAGTGGATTGCTTCCCGGAAGGAGAGCTCAGAATAGACCCAGCCAAATCAAGGACAACCAAGGTGAGGCTGCCATCTTGAGTCTAGGATCTGCCCATCTGGTCACATTTCTATTACGTGTACACCCCTAGCTCATCCCCTTCCTGTGATGCATATTATACAGTCCCTTCCTGTGATTACGTGGTTACCTGTAATCAAGGGGTCTTACACACCCCTAAGTATATATAAACCTTGGTCAGAAATAAAGGACTCTCTCCCCTCTCCTCCTCCTGTTCTCTCTGCGTGGACCTGGCTGCTGAAATCATGGCCGTCCCTGAGGTGGGCATGCTACCATGAAATGTCTGACTCCTTTATTTTACTCTCTCTCCAATCTCTTCTATTCTCTTTGACTTTACTATAATCTTTGTATATTATCGCCTTACATTTGCACCTGCAAATCCTGCCATCATTAGAGACTGGATTAGTCTAATACAGCAGTTCTCAGCCTGTGGGCCACAGCCCCTTTGGGGGTCGAACGACCCTATCACGGGTATCGCCCAATTCAAAACATTAGCAAAACGACAGTGATGAAGTAGTGACAAAAAAAAAGTTATGGTTGGGGGGTCACCACAACATGAACTGTATTAAAGGGTCGCGGCATTAAGAAGGTTGAGAACCACTGCTCTAACAGATGGCAGAGCCTGCTGCCTCCCAACTCTGCCCTTCAGGGTCTTCCCATCTCACCCAGAGAAAACTCACCCCAATACAACAGATCCAGAAAACACCATCTCAGCCAGGGCCTTTGTTTCCTCCCACAGCACCTCTTGCTCATCTGCTCTGTGCATAGTCTCCTCATGATTCCTCAAGCATGCAAAACATGCCCCACCCCCCAAGCCCACCTGACTTCCTCTGTACACCCACCCAAAGCCCAGATTCCTGCTCCCGTCATAACCACGGGCCACTGCCCCCCCCCACACCCCTAGAGCCAAATTCCTTCTCTCCACGGCACTCGTTGCCAACAAATCAGTTGGTTTACTGGATCTGTGCATGAGATTATAAGCTCAGTGAGAGTAGGCTCGGCTCTGCCCTTTAAGAGCTGCACCCCCAGCCCTTGGAAGTGTGCTTAGTACAGAGTGGGACTCAAGCACGTGTTGACAGAATTACAGCATGTACTGCGGTGTGAGCTGAAACCCAAACACATACAACTAGAGCCCTCGTCGTCAACAGCCTCCGATTGTATTAGACCAGCGATCAGCCAATGGTTTCTGTAAAGCAGCGGTTCTCAGCCTTCCTAATGCTGCCACACATGTGGTGGTGACCCCAACCATAAAATTGTCATTGCTACTTCATAACTGTCATTTTGTTACTGTGAAGAATCATCATGTAAATATTTGACATGCAGGATGCATTTTCATTGTTACAAATTCAACGTAATTAAAGCATAGTGATTTGTCACAAAACAAGATGTAATTATGTAGTGTGAATTATTTATGCGTTTTCCAATGGTCTTAGACAACCCCTGTGAGAGAGTCATTTGACCCCCCCAAAGGGGTCGCAACCCACAGGTTGAGAACCACTGTTGTCAAGGGTGTCGCAGGACCGCAGCAGGCTTTGCTGACCAGTCCCCACACCGCCATGGTTACGCAGCACCCACAGTACACAATCTATACATAGATGTGTGTGGCTGTATGCCCAGTCACACTGTTCACAATACCAGATTGGCTATGGCTGGCAGATCTCACATTGCCGGCCTAGCTATTAGAAGACAGAGCTAGGCAGAGCCCACCAGCCAAGAAAGGACAATCCCTCTTAGAGAGGTATGCATGAAATGGTGTGTGGGCCAACACAGTCCCGTCGGCGGAGCCTGCAAGTCCAGATAGGCGATGGGATTTACCTCTGACATCAATGGAAATGATGGGACTCAGCGCTTCGGGACAACTCCTGTAAGAATGATTTACTAGCAGCTGCTCTGAATGGAAGGGTTTCCTTTCACAGCGACAGCCCTTGACACGATGCACAAGCGGCTACACTGTAAGGACTGGAAACCTCTACTGAGAACCAAACACCTAGATGCCAAGTGAAGCTTGTCCAATTTTGCATGCCTGTATCCTGTCAAAAAGAAGGTGTCCGGCTTAAGAGTTCTATTGGATCCCATTTCTTCCCGCTCTTCTCCCAACTCTCTTAGTAGAGAGATTGTTGGTTCAACTCTTCATCGATGTGTTACTCCTGCGCCGCTTCCTGCTGCTTCTCCCTCAAAATTGGCTGTCTTTAAAGTGTGTGTGTGTGTGTGTGTGTGTGTGTGTGTGTAGACATTAAACAAACTGCCTTTTAGCCAAATCTTTGAGCCTCTCTCTGTACTTGGACTTAGGGGCCAAGATCTGGCTCTGACTCTCCAATCTCAGGGCCCCTCATGTTGTTCTTAGCTGCCATCGAGTCAGAAGCTGCTGCTGGCCACCCCGTGCGCAATGAAAAGAATGGTGTCATCCTGCGCCGTTGCCACGCTCAGCTGTGGACCAAACCACTGCCTGGCCCCTTTTCCTAGTTCACCTTACTCTGAACACTCCACTAGGACCAGTGCAGAATTCTAGCAACCCCCAAACCTCGAACTGCCACATGGAAGGCAGACACATCGACCATTCAATCACCATTAACTCCCCTATTAGAAATCAAATTCATCAGACCCAATTGCTTTTGAGTCATAAAAACACAACAATTCTGATTTGCCGCAACCGTAAAGGACAGAGTAGAAGTACTGTTTTTAATTTCTATGACTGGAAAGCTTTACAAGAGGAGAAAGCCTCATCTGTCTTCAGAGAAGTGTCTGGTGGTTTTGAACAGTTGACCTTGCAGTCTCAGCACAACATGTCACAAGCTACACCAGCAGGGTTTCTAAAGACAAAGTAGAGGTCAACTTGTGGGTTTCCCAGGCTGTAAACCTTTATAGCCTCATTTGTTCCCTAAGAAATGGCTGGTGGATTCTATAGTGGTGCAGAAGTGGGCAGGCAGGCTTCTTGATGGAGGCATTGGAGGTGGGTGGCACTGAGGTTTTATGCAGCATTCTCCCCCAACCCCTTAACTCTAGTGATTTAATTTCCATACCTAATAAAAGAGAGAGAATGGGCTTCTTAGCATTTGCTACAATGAAAGGAAATCGCACGTGCACAGCATGGGGAGCAAAGTCTAAGGCTCCGCCTCTTTGTCAATGACCTGAAGGGAGGGCTTGCTCAGCAGTCAGGGGAGGATGTGGGTCTGAATCCCCGGGATCCTTTGGAGCAAGCCAAATGGCAGTCTCTGCAGGTCACAGCTCTGCTTGTCCATTGTTGGCGTGTCTAGACCAGAGAGGGAGAGTTGCTCCCCACAGCTCTCTCAAACACGCTCTCCAGTCACGCCCAAATGCTAGCGATTCCCCTGTGGCGGGGACACAACATAAGGAAGACAGCTTCGCCAGAAACTTCCTCCCAGATTCAAGACGTGGGAGGAAAGCACCTCTTTAAAATGGGAAATTTCCGAATGGCTGTCTGGGGAGAATAATGTCCCTGTTCTGATGTTCCCCGTCACCACCACCGACTTCGTCTTGCACACTGTCAAAGCCCAGGGCATTGCAATTGGTTTACTCAGCTGCTAAGCAAAAGGTTGGAGAGCTGAGTCTGCGCAGAGGGTGCCTCAGATGGAGGACTTGGTGAGCTGCTTCCGAAAACTCAGCCAGTGAGAGCCCTAGGAGCAGTTATTCTCAGAACAAAGAATGTGGGAGACTAGACTGAGCACAAGGAAAGTGGGAGGGAGACTAGAAAAGTGCTGCTCTGAGGGAGAAAGACCCGACTTTCTACTCCTGTAGAGCGTTCCAGTCTCGGAAACCCAACAGTTGTAGCCTGTTACTGTGAATCAGAATTGGCCCGGTGGGAGTGACTTTGGGAGTTTCCAGGGCATCAGGTAGGCGTGGCTTACTGGAATTCATCTCAAGACTGTACCACAGAGTGAGGTGTGCAGAGAAGGCAGTGAGTGAGTGAAGTCATGACAGAATGGTCAGTAACAGGACTTAGGTTTCAAGTTTGCAAAGGTATCTCATACCTTCAACACAGTTGGGTCAGCTCAGGGACTGATAAGAGTGAGATTAACTGGGCACACTCACAGGCCTCCTGCAGAGAGAACACTCAGTGTCTGAACTTGAGGCTGATTGTGAATGAATGGCCTGAGCCAAAGGACCACATTCCATCGCTCCACCCTACACCTGTGAGAAAACTTGGGTGTATGAGGTGCAAGATTTCTGGACATAATGAGGAAGTAAGCCTAAGAGAGACGGAGAGCTAGGGATGAGGGCTAGGATAGGATCAGGCCCTGAGCAGATGGCCCTTTCCTCTGGGTTCCAGGCACCGTTATCTTGAAGCTGGATGCTCATCCCGCATGGCGGGCTTTCCCAGAGTCTGGAACTTTTGTTGTTGCTGTTGTTGTTACCACATACGAAATACCAGAGCAAGGAGATTGAAGGAAAAGGCACCTGGTGGCGGAGGAAGGCTATGGGGACATAAAGAGCCTGCCGTAGGGCTGGGATTTGAGAAGGAAGAGGTAAAATGCAGACAGGGCACTCTTGTGTATGGCTGTTAAGACCAAAGACATGGAAGCTATGGGGGTGGGGGGAAGGTGTGTGTGTTTTTTAATCATCTTTGTCATCGTTTCCCCCATGTTATGGATTAAATTGTGGCCCCTCCAAAATGTATGTTGAAGTCCTAACCTGTGAGTGTGATCTCATCTGAAAATAAGTCTTTGCAGATTTAACATGAGTTCATGATGGAGCAGAATGAGTCCTAGTCCCATGAGTGATCATTGTACCAAAAAGGAGAGTAGACACAGAGACGCAGAGGGGGACAAAGGACATGTGAAGATGCAACTATAAAACAAGGGATGACTTGGATTGCCAGAAGCCACCAGAAGCTGACAGAGGCCTGGAACAGATGCTCTGTCAAGGCCCCTTGGAAAGAATCAACACAGCCTGTGCCCTCATTTGGACTTCTAGCCTCCAGAACTGTAAGCCAATGTATTTCTGTTCCTAAAAGCTGCTCCACTTGTGGCATTTCATTCCAGCAACCCTAACCAATTAAGACACCCTTCCTTGAAGTAAGAAGCAAAAAAATTGGCCCAGCAAATCCAAGCAGATGCCACATTCAACCCTAAGCCTAGGCAGTCACCCTTGCCACCATCCCGCCCCCGCTCAGTAGCTCCTTATGGAATTTCACAACACCATGCTTTGCAGTCACTCTTGACTGTGGCACAGGATTCTACTAGGGCACAATCGAGATAGTCAAGATTGCTAGCAGTCACCCCCAACGTCCTGAATAAAACACCCAGATGCCCTGTGAGACAGCAGTGGAAGACCCAACCCTTGGCCAAAGTCAGTGGATAGGCTTTCAAGTTCAGATGCCCAAGGATACAGATTATTTAACAGTAGACCAAGAAGTAGGAACATCTACAAAACTCAAGTGGATGTATGTTTACTGCAGCATAGTTCACAATAACAAGAAATTGGAAGCAGCCCAAACCCCCAACAGTAGAAGAATGGGTAAAGAAACTAGGGTGCATAAACACAATGGAATACTATGCGTCCCTAAAAACCAGTGATAAAAGCATGAAACGCTGCCTGGCATGGATGGATCTGGAAACCATTATGCCGAGTGACTCAAAAAAGGACAGAAATGGCAGGAGCCCACTGCCACAAGGAGAAATACCAATTAAACAAATGTCAGAGGCTAATTCTTAAAGGGGTCGGAAGCCTGCCATTAACCATACATCACCCCACTTGTTTACACTTCATAAGAACCACCTCCAAAACTGAGACCTCACATTGGCTGGAGGCACTCACTCAAGAAGAGGGAAAGGGGACAAGACCATCCACTTGGTGCCAGACAATGTTGGGATTTCAACTACATCCACATGGAAGAAATGCACCAGCTGGTTTGATGCAAAGATGACAAATGACAAAATCTGAATATGATGAAGGGAAAGGTATCAGAGCTGAAATGGTGAACCCTCCATTTGTGGAAGGCTATGGAGGACAGTGTGGGCCCAAACACATCTGTAGTGTACCTAGCTGGATTAAACCTCTGGTAGATCCCCTCTGGTCACAGTCAAGAGACATGAGCAGGTTTGCTATCTTACAGAGATTATTGTCGACTTGATTATGTTGGATGGATCTATAGTATAATATGATAACTGGTCAGTTGACCTCTGTCTTAACCCATCATGAATGTGCTCTAGGTTTTAAATATCTCCCTTGTTCCACAAAAGAAAAATTCTCTCTGGCTTCTTTTAATATTTTTGGTGGTCGTTCCTTCCTTCCTTTTTACTTTGTAATTTACTTGTTTCTGTTTTCTTATTGTTTTGTTATGTTACCCAGTTTATGAAACACAAAAGGAATGATGCATAGAGACAATAACTGATGCAATGTTCTATTGGGGATGGGGTGTGGGGGTAGGAGGCGGAGGGAATTGGGGAGCAAATAATGAAAGCATCATGGGAGACAGTGCCCTAGAACTGACTGTGATGATGTACACACACGGTTTTTTAAAGTGGCTTAACTGTAGAAGGGTATGATATGTGATTTTTATATCAAGAAAACTATTGGGAGGGGGGAGAGGTTACTTCACGTTAATCTAGAGAGACAATAACTGGATTAACAGTCCATTGGGTGTATAGGCAGGGTGGTTGAATTCAAGAATTCAAGAATTCAAGAATGTTCCCAAATTGATTGTGGTGATGATTGTGCAACTCTTCTTGATGTGACTGAATAGTGAGTTGTATAATATATGAATTATATGTGAGTTGTACAATATATGAATTATATACCAAAAAAACTTGTTAAATAATAAAATAAAGAATTAGGAGTCTCTTAACCAAATGTCCTCCATGGGTTTAAATACCCTATAGAACACTGGTTCTCAACCTGTGGGTTGCCGTAACCCCTTTGGGGGTCAATGACCCTTTTACAAGGATCGTGCAATTCATAACAGTAGCAAAATTACCATTATGATGTAGCAACAAAATAATTTTATGGTAGGAAGGTCACCACAACATGAGGAACCGTAGTAAAGGGTACTGACATTAGGAAGGTTGGGAAGCACTGATTTAGAATAAGGTGACATGCCATTGTCACCATGTTATCCTTGACTTTCTGATTCCAAGTTTCTTGTAACAGCATTGACATTATAATAAGGTAACCCAGCTCTTGATGCTCCCCTAAGTGTATTCTACATTATGTCTACATAATCTGTGAAAAATAATTCTTCTAATATGGTGTATGTAAAAAGAAAACATCAGAACTAATGATTCCGGGGGGGACATGGGAGAGGAGGATGTCGGGAAGTGGGGAGCCAACACACCCAGGGACAAGTAAACAAGTGATCTAAAATCGATGGCAAGAAGGATGTAGAATGGCTAGTGGGGTTTGATCAAGTGCAATGTAGCCTCAAGCAATTAGTGAAAGCCACATGAAGGTCCTACATGATAGTGGGACAAGAAGAAAGTCAAAGGAAATAGAGGAAAGAACTAGGAAGCAAAGGAGATTTATAGAGGTCTAAATACAGGCACGTACACATGTAAATATATGTATACATAACAATAGGGACATAGATCTATGTACATAAGCAAATATGGTGATGAATGCTGATGGTGCCTGGCTATCAAAAGCTATGTCAGGGGTCTTAAAGGCTTGAAGTTCAACAAGAGGCCATCTAGCAGAGAAGCAATAAGGCCACATGGAAGAAGCACACCAGCCTGTGTGATCATGAGGTGTCCACAGGATCAGGTATCAGAAGACCCAAAGCAAATAATCATATCTCTGCAAAAGAGGGGCAGGGGTGGAGTGGAAACCCAAAGCCCATCTGTGGACTACTGGACATCCTCTCACAGAAGGGTCACAAGGAAGGGATGAGCAAGCCAGGGTGCCGTATAGCACCGACGAAACATACAATATTCCTCTAGTTCTTTAATACTTCCTCCCCGCCCCCACCACTATCATGACCCAAGTTCTTTCTTAAAAATCTGGCTAGACAAGAGCATATACACAGTTACAGAGAAGAGCCCTCAACACACGAATTCAAGATAGATAAGCCCCATCAGGAACAATATTGGAAGTAGCTATTCTATGAGGGTACAGGGCAGGTGGGGGCAGAAAGGGTGAACCAATTGAAATAGTTAACGTATAACATACACACTCCCCGCCAGCCAGGGTGATGAACAACAGTTACATGGGTAAAGGAAGACAGCAGACAGTTTAAGATGTGAAAATAATAGTTTATAATTTATCAAGGGTTCATGAGGGTGGAAGGGTGGGGGAGGGAGGCGGGAAAAAAAGACTTGATAACAAGGGCTCAAGTAGAAAGAAAATGTTTTGAAAAAGATGATGGCAACATATGTACAAGTGTGCTTGACACAATGGATATATATGGATTGTTAGGAGAGCTTTAAGAGCCCCCAATAAAATGATTTTTTTAAAACACAGAGCCTGTGTTCTACCCACTAAAATTTTTTACTTTAGTCTCTCATTTTTGCACGGCTCTGAAAGCCTTCACTAGCGAAGAAATTAATAGCCAAGGATCAATTCCAGTTGGCTCTGAGTCATTGCCATGTTGGGTCTCAGGATGTGTCCTCCCATTTCTATGCCAGTATCCTCCATTATGCAAATCAAGTTTGAAGTTAAATTTGTCAAAACCTAACCTGAGATGACAAATGCACTGTCAAAATGACACAACAATATGCCAAATCCCAAAAGAAAGCCTTTGGAAAAGGGAAATCCTAAAAATACCATAATATTGAAACCATATTGGAAATGCTATAAATATAGTTACTTGCTAGCGCCATCAATTTCAGAAAAATGCTCAAGTCAACTGACTTAAATAGCCACACTTCCTATCCTTCCTCTTCATATGGGCAAGCTATAGGTGACTGATTTACACTGTTGGTATTTTGGTTAGAGATTGTTCCTTTTATTGATATATATATAACCACCATCAAGTCTATTCCAACTTATAGAGACCCTTTAGGGAAAGGTATAACTACTCCCTTGGGTTCTCAAGACTTTATAAATCTTTATAGGAGCAGACAGACTGATCTTTCTCCCTCAGAGGTATTGGTGAGTTTGAACTGCTAAACTTGCTGTTAGTGGCCAAACACTTAACCAACTACCCTGTGACCTCTTAACCTATTATACCAAAAACAAAAAACAAAACCCACAAAAAAACATGGATTCAGGCAGCCCTATAGAAAAGAGAACGAATTCCTGAGCGTTTCCAGGGCTATAATGCCTCTTTCCCCTGTGGAGGGGCTGGTGGCTTAGAACAGCTGACTTTGCAATTCATAGCCCAACTGGTAACTCACTACATCACCAAGATTCCCTATTCCACCATAGGTGGAGCATTTTCCAAGACCTGGGAAATGGTGCCTCTCTCTTGGATCAGCAGAGATATAGAGTTCCAGAAAACTCCACTATACAGCTGGAATCCCTGGCAGTCAACTGTGGTTTTGGGGACAGACACAACAGGCTCACTGAACTCAGAGGGAAACTGCTCTCATCTCAAATAAAACACAATCTCTCCACTTGTGGAGAAAATGATACTAGAGAAACACAACTAAAATGGGACAATTTATTCCAAGTTGAAGTCACCACCACTATTTTGAGTAATATAAGGCAGGCGCTTGATGTCTACATAGTAGGCATTTGATAGCTATATAGTCAATCATGGCTTTAAAATGTGATTTATAAGGATTACAGAAGAAACACATTAGACACCATCCCAAATCCACAGTGCTGAATAGTGTGCTCTTGCTGATTGGAGGAGCAAACAAAACAAATAAACTAGCGCAATCCCCTGCCCCGGAGTCCATTGTGAATCAGAGCAATCGTCCAGGGCAGCATAGAACCAGCTGCCCCCAGGGTTTGTGAGACTGTACATTTTTACGGGAGCAGACCATCTTGTTTTGTGCCCACAGAGCAGTTTGTGGGTCTGAACCCTTGGCCATGTGCTTAGCAGCCTAACCCAGGGATATCAGGGAAAAAAAAAAAACATGGCCAAGAAGTTAAAGAAACAGAGTCAACCTTGTCAATCAGCAGCGTTCAGAAAGGCTAGAAGGTAACACCACAACGTACACTGCTTCTCACCCCACGACAGTAGAAGAGATGCTTCCGAGATTCTCAAAACCAAACCCACTCCCAACAGTCAATTCCAACACATATTGACCCTCAAGATAGAGAAAAATTGTCCCTGTGTGTTTCCAAGGCTATTATAATCTTTAGGGCACAGATTGCCTCGTCTCTCTCTCAGAGAGGTGGGTTGTACTGCCCAACCTTTTGGTTAGCAGCTGAGCACCTAGCCTCTGTGCCACCCAAGACTCCTAAGTGATTCCTATGGAAACAGTATTAATCATACATTAAGCAGAAACAAGTGACCAGAAAGGTACTTCAGAATCTTCTACAGGTAATGCCTATATCAGTGAGGTCAAACACTGACTCTCGACCCACTCAAATGCTGTCACTTATATGAACAAATGACTAAGAATTTCTGCCAGTTCCTGCCAACTAATATTCAGGAACGAGAAGGAATGATTAGGGAGGAGAACGGGACAAGAGATCAGCATATCAGCGCCGTGGCACCAGCCTTGAATTTTAAAATAGTTCATTAGCACAATAAAAATTAGGAAACAACGTGCCATGCAAGCGAGTACTTGAGAACCATGTAAGACTTTTGAATTTCACCAAACGTCAATTCGAGTCTGTTGAATGAAATGGTTAACAAAGGGTTGTCGGTATTTCCACGTCTGTCTAGAACCCACTCATTTCTTAGTTAAAATAATCACACACCCACTGCCCGCGCAACCTGATTAACAATGAATGAACATGCATGCCAAAAATCACTTGGAAGCCCGGCAGACGTCTTTCGGGATAGGAACACATTCCTGATAGAAACTAAGGGGGAGGGAGGAACGGGAGCAAGACCACCGGGTTAGTTATTTTAACTGAAACTTAGCATTCCGAATCTACAGAACAGAAGGCTTAAATAGTACCTTCTGGGGGCTCATTTCTGTGAGCAGACAAGCAAAAAGATGCCAATGGCAACGCGACCACACAGCCCTGCTTTCTGGAGGAACCAGGCATTAGCCCCCTCTCTCTTCGCAGCGAGGAGACCCATACCAGCAGCCTCCAAAGGGCAATCTGTTCTATCGAAAGACGAATAAACCCCGGAAAAACAGGAAGCACTCAATACTTTGATCCCTAACTGCTCTTGTAGCATAGCATCTGCCTCGCTTCTTAGACAGAGATCGGCCGTGAATACCCACCAATGGGCTGCACCCTAGCTCTTTTTGAAGAAACATCGCCGTAGACAGAGGAGGAGGACCCAACAAACGACAGTCAGGCCAGTGAGCCCAGATGATGGGTGGCAGGCAGACTGGAGCAGTCCTGTGTCTGTGAGCACGTCAACAGCGAAACACAACAGGAAAATCGACCCGACAATTCCAGGAAGGCCAGCTCCACCTCGTCCACTCAGCTGGGCTTGCTGAGTTGAAGCCTCCAGACTCCCTCTGCTTCCCCCGCTGCCTTTTCCACGGACCACACTGGGACTGCCCTGTCTCCCCGCCCACTCTACACCAACTTTAACCAACTGAAAAAAGCAGCTAGGGTCAGGTCGACACCCATTGCATAGTCCACTGATTTGGCACCAGGTTTTGCACTTTTGCTGCTACAGGGAAAGACTGGATCGGTACACTGGATGCCAGCTTTCCATGCCGTCCATAGGGCAGAGGCTGCCCACAGGGCTGGGGCTACACAGCTACCGGGGCCAGCCATGCAGTCTTTTCAGTTTGGCCTGCTGCCTGAAATTTTGTGATCAATATTCTGAGTATTAACATCTTATTATTGTGTCTGTGTCTTTTGGAATAAGGTATTATGTCTGGAAGGAATGCCTTTTAATGTCACAACAGGAAAAACAATCTTCCACAACAGACACAATAAAGAAGAATCACTTTTTTTTCTCCTCCAGAAAGAGAGATGTAAGGTCTATTATGCCCATCAGCTTTTTATAATATATCTAAGTATGAGGCATGCATGTGTATACACACACAGACACAGACTTTCCATGTATACACATTCATGTAAGCCTATTCATAGATGTACGTATGTACTATATCTCTCATATGCATCATATGTAACTCATAGGCTTCTCTCTGGTCTATGGAAGTATAAACTTTATACATGTGCATCTAGAAGGGTCCCAGGTGGTGAAGTGGCTAGGCACTCGGTTGCTAACCGGACAGTTGGTGGTTCGAATCCAGTAGCACCTCTGAGGGAGAAAGGACCTGGTTGTCTGCTCCTGAAAAGATGACAGTTAAAAAAAATGACAACCTTGAAAACCTCTATGGGGATCACCTCGCCGTTAACAGTAACAACAACCTATGTATGTACACGTGTGTGTATAAGCCAGCAGCCATGGGGTCTATCCTGACACACGGTGAGCCCTGTATGTTAGAGTAGAATCGCACTCCATACAGTTTTCCAGGCTGATCAGATATAGATTTCCAGGTTTTTCTTTTGATGACAGCCGAGTGGGTTTGAACTGTCCACCTTTCCATTAGCAGTTGAGTGACTCAACTGTTTGTGCCACCTAAAGACTCCATATACACAAGAGAGAGTTTCAAAACATTGCAGAGACAGAAATTTCTTTCCTGGCTTTTTAAATAATTGCTGGTGCTCTTTTCTTTCTTATTCTTTACTTTTATTTCTATAGATTTTTTCTTTTATCTGTTTTATTTGGTTTTTGTTTTTTATTGTTTTTATTAGGGATCCTAGTTTATGAAGCACAGGAGTGGATGCATAGAGACAATAAATGATGCAATGGCTTATTGGGGACGAGGGCAGAGAGAATGAGGGGACTTGGGGAGCAAACAATAAATACGGGACAGGGATCAGTAGAACTGATTGTGATGATGTATACACAACTCTTTTTAAAGGCGTCTTAACTATGGAAGTGAATTTTATATCTAAACTATTTTTTAAAAACTTGGTGGAAAACTTATGATCGCTCACATCCATTTCTTCACCAATTTTTCAAAAATTCCCCTACTATAAGAAAACTCTGCTGGGAATTCCACAAATCAGCCTCTACCATGGCAAAGAAAGGGTGAGTGGAGAATGGACAATAGTCTTTTAAAACTTGCTTGTCTAAAGGAAGAGGGGGAAGTGGATGTCTGAAAAGACACACACACACACACACACACACACACACACACACACACTCCCTAGCACTGCAGTTCTTTTGAGGATGCAGTTTATCAGGATGCAAGACAAGAAACTGCAACTAAAGTAATCACCAGACAAGGGTCAAAAGAGGAAAACAACCGGATGGTAACTCTGTACAATTCCATTTGCACACCAGGCATGTGGACTTCCCCAAAGGTATTCGTAAACTAAGTCTTAATAAAGTGTGGTCGTGGGTGGGAAGCATGGCTGCTTCCCTGGGACATCCAGCTTTTTTGTGACACTGTCTCTTTTTGAGGCCTTTTCCGAGTTTCCCAATAAACTAAAGGGGCCTCAGATGTTAAGACATCAAAATGCTGCCATATGGCTATAAATCATACTTCCGTTTGTCTTTCAGCAATTACTCAGCTTCACATATGGATGCTTCCTGAAGAAGTCTTCGTTGTCCATTCAATTGACGTGTAGACCTCATCAAACACCATTTTACTTTTTTTTCAAACACCATTTTAAAGAAGCTTTCATGGAGAGATTTTTTAAGCATTATGAGATATATATATATATATATATATATATATATATATATATATATATATATATATATATATATATATATATATAATATTCAGCTTTTCTATTAGACCTGCCTCACTTGTCCATATATTTTGGCACCACTGTGGAACATTAGCTTCAATCGCTCAAATTGGAACCTCAGGAAACAATCATTTACTCCACCCTTCCCTCCCCCTCCCACTAACCCCAAAGAAAAACAACCAAAAATGTCCTTCTGGTTTACAATCTCTAAGGAGAATCACCTGACAACCTCTGTACAAAATTTCTACTCTCAGGGGACTTCAGGCCTTGCCAGTCTTTAATATCTCAAGTAGGAACCCCTGGTGGTTCACTAGTTAAGCATTCATTCAGCTGCTAATGGAAAAGTGGGTAGTGCAAACCTCCCACTGGTTCTTCAGAGAAAGACATGGCAGGCAGCTTATGTAAAGCGCACTTAAACCTCAATGTCCTGGTATCTGAGCTATGGGAAGGGCTCACTGTGAGTCAGCACCAACTGGACAGCAACAAGTGTTTTGTTTTGTTTGTTTGTTTTTTTCATAAGAAATAAAGAGGTCGGTTTCAAATGCAAATGATTCTGGAACCTATTGAAAAGTATGGGCATCCAAGAATTTCCTTTCAAAGGCAATGAACTTGAATAGAAAGGAGAAATGTGAGACCTTGTCACACCTAGTCCCCGGCACAAGTCAGAGTGGAGCCCTGGCCAGGGGACTCCAGACATGGTGGTAGAAATGGAAGCCACTGGATATTTGAAAAACATTAGAATTGTTGACTTTTCTACTAGCTTTGCCTCACTTGTTCGTATAGTTTGACACCGCTGTGGACAATTAGCTTCTCTGAAAACCATCTGCACCGTCTCCTGAAGACTTGTCCATAGTCATTTACGCATTCGTGTCATTGGTGCTGTCTTTGACTCACAGGGAACCAATGTGTTTGCAGAGAAGCGTGGCCTAGTCGCATTTCCTTGGTCATACACTGAGTGCTGGTGGCACTGTAGGTTAAGTGTTGGTCTGATAACAGCAAGGTTGGCAGGTTAAACCCACTGATTGCTCCAAGAAAAGAGGAAGCTGCTTGCTCCCATAAAGACTTAGAGTCTCAGAATCCTTCAGGAGCAGTTCTGTTCTGTCCTATAGGCTTGCTATGAGTCAGACTTAACTCAAGGACCAGGCTTTGGTCTGGGGTTTTCATCTTTACAGAAGTAAATCTCAGGCCTTTCTTCCACTGAACCACTGGGTAGGTTTGAACGATCCACCTTTTAGTCAGCAACTAACCACATAATGGTCTGGACCAGCAAGTGAAAAAACCAAGCCACTGCCATCGAATGGATTCCAACATACAAGTCAGAACCTATATGCCTATGGGTTCCTGTGGGTTAATAGACTGTGGCGACCCTATGTGGGATTTCCCAGTGTGAAAATCTTTAACTAAGGGAAGTGCCATACATTTCTCATGTCAAGAGGAGCTGGTGGGCTTGAACCCCCAACCTTGCAGTTAGCTGCCAAGTCTTTAACCACAGCACCATGAGGGTGCCTTAGAAATGTGATGCCTTTGAAAAATTAGACACCTATTGAATCCCCAAAAGTCACTTATGAGAGTAGCAATACCAGGGAGGTAAGGGGAAGGTGGGAAGGGAAATGGTAACCAATCACAAGGATCTACATATAACCCCCTCCCTAGGGACGGACAACAGAAAAGTGGGTGAAGGGAGACATCGGTCAGTGTAAGACATGACAAAATAATAAGTTATAAATTATCAAGGTTTCATGAGGGAGGGAGAGTGGGAGAGGGAGGAAATGATACTAAGGGCTCAAGTAACAATAAATCTTTTGAGTATGATGCTGGCAACACATGTACAAATGTGCTTGACACAATGGATGGGTGGATTGTGAGAAGAGCTGTACGAGCCCCCAATTAAATGATTTAAAAAAAGAAATGTCTATACAATGTTATTTATTAATCTGATCCCCTTTTAGCCTTGAGCCAGCAATAATATCAAGAAATGAAATTTATACTAGTTATCCTATGTGAAGTATAAATAAGGAATCCTAGTAGGGTGTTAGGAGAAAGACAGACTTTCTACTCCCTTAAAGAGTTTCGGAAACCCACAAGGGCAATCCTGCCCTGTCCTATAATGTTGCTGTGAGTCAGAATTGACTTGATGGCAGTGAGTTTGTTCGTTTATTTATTTGTTTGTAGCAGGGAATTCAGGAGCCCTGGTAGCATAGCAGTTACCTGTTGGGCTGCTAATTGCAAAGTAGCAGTTCAAACCCACTAGCTGCTCTAAGGGAGAAAGATGGACATTTCTACTCCTGTAAAAAGCTACAGTCTACAAAACTCATGGGGACAGTTCTACTCTGTCCAATAGGGTGGCAGTGAGTTTAGAATGGACTCAATCGCAGTGAGTTTGGTTGTTGGGAAGTGTAATGGGCTACCCATTGAGCTACAAGGTCTGCCTCTCCATGAAAGTCATGGCCGTCTGCTCCCCATAAAGATTTAGTGAGAATTGACTCAATGGCAATGGTTTGAGAGACATTTCTATATCCATTTATGGCACTATGTCTACAAGTGTATCACATCCTCCACTGGTCTGTGCCATCGGTTTTTCTAGCCCTAGGCAATATGTATGCAGCTATAGGATATATGCACACAGCGACGCACCCTGAAGCACCTTGTTAATGTGCCTTTGGGTCTGACCAACAAGATAGAATTCACTGGTCTGACTGCCAGTTGGATCGTTCCTCCCCACCAGGGAAGCCTTCTTTCCTCTGTGCAGGCAATTCCCTTTCCAAACTCTGAAAAAGCTGCCCACGCCTCTGAAAACGGACCTTTGGGAAACACATGTCACTTTGGCCACCGTTTTTGTAACTTCCTTGATACAAAAAGGCAGAGGAAGGGCCCTGCCATCCTCTTATGATCCTTCAGTGGGTAAGGGGTCAGGGAAGCACATCCACAAATCAACCCATGGTAGGTGGCATTTCACAATTGTTCTCAGGTTCCTGGGCCACCTGAAGTTCAATCACAAGAACACACAGGCCAGAGTCCAGTGTGGCTCACTGAGGGGGAGAGGATGCGCCTGGAGTAACTGACTCCTATTGTGGGCCTCACTCCAAGGTGACCACTCCTTTTCTGACAGAAAACCCAGTTCTGGCAACTTCAAAGGCAGCCAGTCCCAGCAAACCTCCAGCGTACAATAGCCTAGAGCAACGTGTGATCTTAAAAGAGAGAGAGAAAAAGGAAGGGAAACTTTTCCTCCCAGCTTCTGGTTAACTATTATGAGGAACAAGCTTTAAACACTTCCCGTGATCACTGAAGCTCTACAATCAGGGAATGAAGTCTTTGGTTGTGTTTTGCTTGCTTGCTTGCTTTTTTTAAAGGCAACAGAAAGAGGAGTGATTCTTTTGTTCTGAATTGTTATTGTCAAGTCCCATGTGAAAGCACCCGAACATAGGACCAGGGCAATGAATAGAAGGACAGCATTGCTGACACACAAAGACAGGATATTAGTGCTGCATTGGGGCTGAGCTGCTACAGAACAAAGGCTGGGCTTCTTGGGAGAAATTTGAGCACAAATACTTTTAACAGACATTTAAATGCTAATGGATGAGCTTCAGCTTCCCAGACTGTATATAGCAGATTTTTCCACGGGAGGCAGTAAAATTAGGTTATCACTGGTCCCTACGAGTCAGAATTGAGTCGTGGCAGTGAGTTTGGAGGTTTCATAAAACACATACAACCACAGAAATACAACACACACAATTTAACTAAAATGTGGTGACGTAATACTAACTTACTTTAAAATTGCATTGAATCCCCACCATTTTCAGCTCAGGATCTTCTTGTAGAAATTTCTAGATCTCAATTTTGATCATATCTCAAATAAGATACTGTTCTTATTATAATAACTTTGTTGACAGTATGATTTTATGGAAACTAATTAAAAAGAAAGCAAACAATCACTGCCCATGCAAAGCATACTGTACTTTAAACTTTATAATAAACCCCACCATATCTCGAACTCCCAGGAAAGTTCCAGAAATAAGTCTGGGTTGGCAACACATCACCATAACTATTGTTGTAATGGATTGTAGTTTTTGTCCAGTCATGATAGCTAATGCTGCTAGTACAGTAATACCCGTAAGTTTCTAGAATGTTGACTTAGCCTGTTGTACAGAGATGAACTTTTCTTATTGTTGCAAGTAGCCTAAAAGGGTTCTGAGAAATAAATGCATCCTAAAACCTTTACTTTTTGAAGCTCATGGCAAGTCAGAAGAACAAACAAATCTGTGTTGGAAGACCAGAATCACCTTAGAGGCAAGACTTCATCTCACGTACTCTTGCTGTGTTATTAGGAGTCTCCAGTCCCTGCAGAAGGACACCAGGCTTGGTATAATGGAGGGTCAGCAGAAAAAGAGGAAGATCCTCAATTAAATGGATGGTCTGCATGGCTGCAACAATGGGTTCAAACATGCCCATTGTGCTGCGGTCCCAGGAGTGGAGGGTTTCCTCTTATAGGCAGAGCTCCTAGGGGTCCTGCCCATCCATGGCACCTAACCACCATGACAAAGCTCAAAGCGTTTAGAAAACTTGACAATGTATCCTAAAACTTGAACTTCTTTGGAAATTCCAGCCTTTTTTTCTCATGAGTCTGGTATTGCCCTTCCTTTCCCAATCTCCCTATGATGGACAGCTCAGGGAGAGACTGAGGGCTTTTTTGTTGTTGTTGTTCAGGGGATGCATTTCTTCTTGCTTCCTCTCTGATGTGCTGTCAGAAAAACTCAGGGTCAAACCCTGAGCTCCACAGACCCAAGTGTGTTGGTCTAGTTTTAGGCTGAGACTTCAGTGTGGTGTCATGCAAAGAAACAAGGACACTGGAAGCAGATAAACGAGTCCACCCCCCCCCCTCCCCACCAGCCATTTCCTGGCAAAGCCCGGAGGAGCCTGATACTCTACAATCACAAACTCAGTTTCCTTATCTGTTCAATGTGGACAATGAGAGCAATCTCAGCGTGTCCTGTCCTCGTAGGAGGAAGGGAGGCAATCTTTTCAAAGGGCCTAGTCAACTGTAGTACTTATACCCTTCTCTGGCTTCTCAAGAATCACGTGTTCTCGCTCCACTTTCAATAATCATAGGGAGACTTTATTGGAAACCTCTTCAAATCATTTTTAGATGTGGAAAGGATTAATACTTATTGAGTATCTTGGGTGAGGGGAAATTATGTAAATAATAAAGGAGCTAGCATTCCGATTAGCATTCATTATACTTTAAAATAATGGTCTTCACATAGGCAAGCATGCATTTCCTAGATTTTGCCAGACCTCTGTTCATGAAAATCCACCTGGTCCCATTCCTTATATGAAAAGGCAACATGATGAAGTGTTGGAAAGCTGTGGCCTTGTGATTTTGTTTTTAGCACTGAACTTTTGTGATGCAAAAGCCATGAACACGGGGTGGGGGGTCTCAAACATGAACACAGGGGTGTTCAAAACAAGAACTGTGGGCCCTAAAATGACCTGAGTGTGGGATTGTGGGATGTTACCCCAAAGTTTAAAACAATGGTGGATATATAGGGAAGGTTACTTTGTAAGTTAAGAAATTAATAAAGAGCTATAAAGAACAAAAAATCATTTTTAAAAATCAGACCCATCAGCAGGTTTTATCTGGATTTCTTCACCTGCTACCCCTCCACCACCACTTTTGGGGGTAAAATATATATAATAAAACATTTGCCAGTGTATTCATTGCTTATGACCAATCCAATGCCAATTGCATTCACTATGATATGCATCACCATCACTGTTAGTTTCCAATGCTTTTCATCTCCCTATACAGAAACTTAGAAGCCCTAGGGGTGTAGTATTTACCAGTTGAGCTGCTATCTGCGAGGTCAGAAGTTTGGACTTGCCAGACCCGCCTCAGGAGAAAAACAGAAAAACGGAGTTTTCTACTCCCATCAAGAGTGACAGTGTCAGAAACTCACAAGGGCAGTGCTATCCTGTCCCGTAGGGTCACTACGAGTGAGAATCGACTCAATGACAGGGAGTTTGGTTTTGGAAAGAGAAACTTGGATGGAATAAATGGTTTAGCTGCCACGGAAGGAGTTAGAGGAGAGTCCATCCAGAAGCTCCTCATCAGAACGACCAAGCAATTTACCTCCAAAATACTAGCCATGAAGGACAGGTCAACCCTGGTGCACTAAGGGGTCTTAGGGAGTTAGTGGTGACTGGAATGATACTAGTTTAGGCAGAAACTTAGTGTCTTAGGAACTTAGTTAAGCAACAATTTCCCATTTCCCTCTTCTCTCAGGCCCTGGTCTCTATGCGTTTGCCTCTGCTAGATATTTCATCTAAGTGGGATCATGCAGGATTTGTCCTTTCCCATCTGATTAAGGTGTGCCTGATCCAAGCCATATTCTTCTCAATCACCTCATATGCATATAAAAGTAGAGCATTGAATATGGAAGACCAAAGCAAAATCTATGCATCTGAACAATGGTGTTGGCAAAGACCATTGAGAGCCCCTGGGACTGCGGGAAGAACAAACTGATCTGCATTGGAAGGAGTACAACCAGAGGCTCCTTAAAGGAAAGGATGGCGAGACTTCCTTCAGCTCATATCTCTTGGGCATGTTATCAGGAGAGGCTAGTCCCCTGAGAAGGGCATCCTGCTTGCTAATATGGAGGAGCAGCTAAAAAAGAAGGCCCTCAACAGGATGGATGGACACAGTGGTTGAAACAATGGGCTCAAAAGTGAGACCAATTGTGAGGCTGGTGCAGGACTACACAGTCTTTTGTTCGGTTGTACACCTTGTTGTTAGAAGTTGAAACCCATCTGAGGGCAACCCAAGAACAATTTCACTCAGCAAGTTTTTATGGTTCATTAATCTTGCAGCTGGAATCAAGAACTTGATTTCTTTTTATGACAGTAATATCCCATCGTATAGGTAGATGACATTTTGTTTATTCATTCATCTGCTAATGGGCATTTGGGTTGTTTCCATCTTTTGTGGAATTGGGCATATGTTCACATATAGGGAATGTGCACTGCAGCTATTGTCGATAAATCTGTTTGGGTCCCTGCTTCTAAGTCTCTTAGGTACAGTGCTGAGTCATAGAGTAATTCTATGTTTAACTTTTTTGAGGAACTGCCAAACTCAGTTGCTACAGTGGATGTTCTACCTTCCTTTGCCACCAGCAATGGAAGTGGGTTCCAATTTTTCTGCATTCTTGTCAACACTTGTTATTATCTTAGTGGGAGTAAAGCACATTCTTCTCATCACAGTTTTTACTGTCATTTCCCTAATGACTAATGACTTTCACCTATGTGTAACTGGTCATGTCTATCTCCTTTAGAAACATGTCTGTTTAAGTCATAGTTCATTGGGTTGTTTTTGTGTTGTGCTCACTTGCTCTGTCTCTCAAGAAGAGGCCATTTCGAGAGGGAGTGGAGGGAAGAAGAAGAGGCACAATGTAGAGAGAAATGATAAGGTGTGGCCAGGTCTTCATGATCAAAGAGGATCAAGGATGCCTTGAGACCTGAAGATCCCATTGCTTGAGAATTCCTCCTGGTATCTCTTATCGATTGATTTGTGTTCCCTCGAAAAAGATATGGTGAAGTCCTAAGCTCCAATACTGGCGTAATCAACCTCGTTTGGAGCCAGGTGCCTTTGAAAATATTATCAGTTAATGTAAAGTCATACATGCAAGAGATGCCCTGGGAAGACAGCCAGGTAAAGAAAGAGACAGATGTTGGAGTGATGCAGCTTTAAGTAAAGGATCACCAACCACCATCAAAAGCTGGGTGACAGGCACAGGCAGAGCTTCCAAGAGACATGCACTGAGCAGATCCACCCCCCCCCCCCAGAGTTTCCAGAAGGAATCCACAGGGCTCGCATTTTGACGTTGGACACAGCCTCCTGAGCTGTGAACCAGCTAAGTTTCTGTTGTTGTAAGCCACCTTGTTGGTGACCCTTTGTTACAGCAGTCCCAGGTAACTAATACAATGCCTTATTCACAAACTCTAAGAGCTGGCTCCCAACTTCATACCTTTCAGAAGAGGTTAGCAGGACGATAACAATAGGAGAAGAATTTCGGTGGGAGAGTAAACAGTTGATATGGCAGCTGCATCACAGGCCAAATGAAGGGTTCTGGAATTCTGGGGGTGGGCGCCAGAGACACAGAGTGAAACAAACAACATGTTTATTGGAGAAGAGGGTTGTGGGAGTATGCAAGGGGTTAGGAAGCACATCATTTACTAAGTGTGAGTTAGTCCCTGCCCAAACACTTTTTGACCTAAAGTCTAAGACTTAAACTCTTTCTTGGGAGCTCTAAATCTATAAAGTATACATGTATATTTTTTAAAATTGCAATCCGGGTGAGAAAAAAGTCCCACAAATGTTATGAGGATTTACTGGCAGACTAAACACTGATATGTGTGTGTGAATTAAAAAAATAGGTTTCATTGCTATATGTTAAAGGGGAAATATAGTAAGAAAACATGTTATATTCCTTCATCATCCTCATTGCAGCCACTATGTCAATCCATCTCACTGTGAGTCTTTCCCTTTTTCACAGACCTTCTTTGTTACAAAGCATGATGTCCTCTCCCAGGGACCGGTCTCTCCCAATAACAGGTCCAAAGTAGTTGAGACAGAGTCTCACCATCCTTGCTTCTGAGGAGCATTCTGCCTGTGCTTTTTTCAAAGATTGCCTATGCTTTCTAAAATTGGATATGTATTTTTGCAGTAAATATGAATGGTTCATGGACAGTGTGTCACATTATCATATGAGAAAACATTGGCTCTTTGATCAAAGCAGTTAGTGCCTGATTTGCCATCTTTATGGTAGTGATAGGCTGGTTCTTTCAGGCAATGTAGCCCTTTGGCTTGTCTTTATTTATGTAAACACACACTTGGTTCGGGGCACATCACCCAACTCTTCTGCCAGGTATAAAGGTCTATTCTTTACAAGTGTCTCTCATACTAACAGATATCGTTATTTCATGGCATAGCTTTAGTTTTCCTCTGTAGAGTACAGATGATGAAACCACAACTCACTCCTTGGGCACTGGGTGGAGATGTACGCTGGGACTGGGGATGCCAGTGATTGAACCAAGGGCAGTTTTGTTGCAATGAGCCACGGACAGCTCAAATTTCCCATGACCAGCCAAAGCCAAACCACCCCCAGCCCTCTGAAAGAGGCCTTCCCACTTCCTCCCATCTCTGCCTCTGACCTATGTGCCCCCAGAAGCAAGAAGGCCTCATCATGATCCTGACTGGCAGCTCCAAGGATTAAATTCAGGCTCTTTGCAGCAGTTCTTTTATTCACATTAGTCCCCTGCAGTGTGGAACTCCAAAACCTCTATTTGCTCCTCTCAGGTCCACCCTGTAGCTAACAAATCCTTAGTGAATCCCCAGGGAACACAGCTTTTCTCCCCACTGGGTTATCAAAGGGAAACAAAACAAAACACCAGGCCAACCACAATATGATGAATATGGTAACGATGAATGTTTTTTAGGATGACGGGCAACTTCCTAGTCCATTCATCGCTGGGACATGGGAGCTCATTTGCTGCTTCATTATTAAGAATTCACATTCTCATCAGTGAAATCTTGCTCACAATGGCACAATTAATCATTTGGCTGAATGCACACAGTTTGTAGGATGTGTGCATATACATATAGCCATGAAAAAATATTTTAAAACACTCACTGCTGAATGAAAATCAAGGCCAGTGCCTTTGTAATCAAGCACAATTGCCTGCTTAATGATGGTGTCAAAAAATATACCAGCTGGCTCCTCTGCTACTTGACAACTTCTTGCTCCTCATTTCCTGGTTATCTTTAGCAAAGCATTCTCCTTTCACTTCTAAATTATTTTTGTCACAGTACATTTCCTTCTGGGTACTGCTTTAAGAAACAGTCAAAAGTATTGTTCAAATGCTATGAAAATATTTTTCACGTCGAGAGCAAATGCTTTGAGAATGATGAGGGTAACGGATGTACAAATGTGCTTTATACAATTGATGTGTGTATGGATTGTGATAAGAGTTGTATGAGCCTCCAATAAAATGATTTTTTTTAAAAGAAAATATTTTTCATTTCCACATGGCAGGTCAAAGGAGGCCTGGGGGCACGTCCTGGCTATGCAAGGGGCTACTTTCTGGAGGGTCAGCAGTTTGAAACCACCAGCTGTTCCATGGAAGAAAGGTGGGCCTTTTGACCCTGATAAAGAGGGACAGTCTCATAAACTCACAGAGGCAAACCGACCCTGTCCTATGGGGGCGTTATGATTCAGCATCTACTGGATGGCAGTGAGTTTTGGTTTGGGACATGGGAGTCAAGTCATAAAGCATTCTCTGCATTCATCTTTTTAAACCCCTCTGCCTACCTGTTCACAGTCTCTCTATTATTCTCAGGAAAAGCCAAAGCCCAAAGTCCCTGCCTTCACCCTGCTGAGTGCTGCTCATTCCAGGTGAAGGCTCTGGCAAGCACTCCCGAAGAAATGCTTCCCTCCATGGAATTCATTTCTGAATGGGAACTAAGACCACAGCAAGGAACAGTGAGACCTCATTTCATTCACATTCTCTGTATCTGGGGTGGGGGTGGAGCGGGAGCGCAGAGAGGGTTGTTCTGGCTAATTTGATTTTCTGGTTAACTGAACTCTAACTAGAAAACTGTTTTGTTTTTTTTTCTTTTTCAAATCCCCCTTGAGAGCATGTTTCTAGAATGCTTGGGCCTACTTTGAAGCATGATCGCTAATGGAAAAGTTCTAAATCGTGCTGGCCCTTGGGGCCATCATTGCTAAGACCTAGATTCATTTAATAACAAATAGAAAAGATTTAGGAGACAGAGGACAGTTGACAGAGGACAGGCTACCGTATCCGTGACAATGGATTTTTACAGTAATCTTCAATACTCATATTGATGTCTTTCTTGTATATCACAAATCTCCTGGGGAAATATAATGTATAAAACTTGTGGTTACCAGACAGGTGTTGAGAACTTTGGCAAAATTTAGGTACGATGGGGTTTGGGGATATTTGAATGTTAGAGGAAACTGATAAAATCCCCTCCATCTCTATCTGGTGCTCAATGAGCGTAGAAAAGGAAAAATAATCATTTTCATATAGTACTTCGAACTGATTTGATCGGCACAGCTGGGAGATATTGAGCTTGTCATTGACTTTTCCGTCTGTCTTGCAGATCTTTGAGAAAGTTGGCCCCTAATGTTCTCCGGTCCGGCCCCCATTTGGAACTTCTCATTGTGATTCCTTGTAGAATTGTATAGGGCGCTACCTGAACTACACCAATGTGTCATCATACTCAATCAAATCACTGCTCACAGAAAGCCTGTTCTTTTGGTGAAGATGGCTGTAGAAGGAATTCCTTCATTGGGTAAGAAATTGGGAAAAGGCCCAACTCTACAATTTCAAATAGATTACACTCTATATCAATCTCACGAAGCCCTGGAGGCATACCAGTCAAGCCTTCAGCAAACTAAAAGGTTGGCGGTTCCAACCTACCACTGGTTCCTCAGGAGAAAATAAATGACAATCTCCTCTTAAAGATTGTAGCCTAGGAAAACCAGTGGGGGTAGTTTCACTCTGTCCTATAAGGTTGCTATGAGTCAGAATGGACTCAGTGGCACACAGCAACAAACACACACAAATACACACACGAGGGGCCTTCAAAAATAATTGTTGGCCTTCAAAAATAGTTGTTGGTTTATTGGAAATAATATTCCTGTGCGGTGTTGGAGTATACTTTCGTATGTTTGACACACGGCACCAATGGTTGACATGTGATGCTATAAAAGCAAGGCTTCATTTGCATTTCCTTTGCATTATTTCTTCATTTATCTATCTTTTAGTACCGATACATGCCCGATACTTTATGGAAATCTTCTGCAAGCCCCAGTCATGTCTACACAGGAGAAGGCATCGTGGCCCATTCTGCAGATGCTAAAACAACAGTTCAAAGAGTTCAGATGTTTTGCCCGGGACCACATAGCTGGCATGCACATGAGTTCAGTTTAGAAGCCAGATTTCCTCTTTCCTCGGCATCATGCTGCTACATCCACAAGGAACTGGGAAGTATGGATTTATGACTAAGTTTTAATTAAAAGGATGTCTGTTTTAGCATTGGTCACCCATTCTGGGATTTCACAGTCTGAGCGCTCCCTATTCACCCTTATAAAGGCTGACATCTGGATCACGTTGGCAAGTGGGTGCTTTCAAAGTGAGAGTGAACCATTCACTCACCAGTCTCCCCCAAGTATTATTTTTGAAACGCACTAGCTTGTCACCCATCCTTTCTACTCAATGAACAATTAGCACGTTCACAGGAGAAACATGGTAATTGTAATTCACGTTTCCTAGAATCAAGGTAGATATTTAAAAACACCTGACAGTTTCGAGCACATGAGGTTTCCATTTTATTTTAGGAGACACTAAAAATCCACCTGTCCACTCCATTCATTACACCCTGCTCTCCATCATAACCGGGGTATAATCCCCCTGACCTCAATTGAGACAAGGTTGTCAGAATGGCAGCACCTACACCCCAACTTGGCTACAAAATGCCAAATTTCTATACCTCTCACAAAAACGTAGCCTGGTGTTTTTCTAAGATTAGAAGCAGTTTATGAATTGAAAAAGAGGACTTCAAGACTTACCATAAGTTCGCTCCTACAGTAACTCCTAAAATACCCAAAGTCAACAAAACTAAGGGGGCCCTGGGGACACCAGAACCTTGTTTTAAGAGAAGGAATGAAGATTCTTTAGCAAGTGGTGTTTCGATGCAGAAAATAAGGGACTGGGTTTGACCCAAATTAGGATGCATGCGACAATGCTCCTTGAGGCTGAAGGAGCCATGAGAGGGTCACCCAAGTACTTCTCTTTTGTGCTACACATTTGATGTTACACTGCCATCAATACTAAATGTTGGAGGTGAGTTGAAAGAAAATGGCTAACTTTTCAAAGAGTATTTTTTCAAACTTTACGTACTACATATTCATTTATAACATTTTCAAAAAGCGAAATGCCTTAAAAAAACCCAGTCACTCAGACACATTTGGTAGCCTGATCTTTTTTGTCTTTGTCATATGCAACTTTTCCACAAAATGGGGTCAGGGTTTATATTTTGTGTCGTGAGGGGTTTGTTAAATATACTATATTGGGGGGGTTGGGAGGGGGCTGTAAAAGGGAGACGATGTCAAGGAGCCCAGAAAGAAAAAGAATGTTTGGAAATGGATACTGACTGTGGTAGCAATTGTACAATAGTGCTTGACGTGATTGAACTATGAAATGATCTATGCATTAACTCTCAATTAATAATAGATATCTATAATACATACAGTGATTTTTCTTTCTCTAATACTCTTCTGACTTCTGAAGATTAGTCTTAAGTACCGTTTAGTACAATTGCTATTTGTCACATCCAATAAACCATGTAAGCTCAAGCCATCATAACTATTAAAATGTGAATCACCGCTCCCCCTGTCACTAAACATACATTGTTAATGGAGCTATTTCCCCCAAGGGTGTGAAAATTCATTCTTGCAAGGTAAAAATTTTTTACGTTTTAATGTACAAAATACAGATATACATTTGTGGTACTAAAATTTCATGGAAGAGTGAGTAGGAAATAAATGTCAGAAAAGGCTCCTTGGTGGGGAATCATAACAAAAAATAAGTTAAGAAACTGGGTGACAGCCTCAGACTTACATCAAGTGGCCTCTATACTGTTGACATTCAAAAGAGGAGTTTTCTACTTTAAATATCTCATCTTTGAAATAATTCTAGTTGATTGCAGAATTGGAGACACCCAAGTCCCCAAGAAGCACATTATTAGAGGGCTTACTTTTCATTGTGCTCATGATCGTAATAGATCATACCTACCATGTTCTTCCAAGAAGCCCTGGTGGCAGAATGGTTCCACTTTGGACTCCTCCCCTAAAGAGTCACTGCCTCCGAAACCCAAAGGGGCAGTTCTACCTAGTCCCATAGGGTCACTATGAGTCAGAATTAACTCAGTGACAAAGAGTTACTCTTACTCAAGTTTATTCACTCACTGGTGTCTGGATTATGTAGCAATGTTGAGTAAGAAGAGAATGTTCTGGGGGTAGAAGGGCAGAACTTCTCAGAACGGATAGGCCTCACAAATCAAGCTTCTAAAGATGTACTAGCTCTTGCTCTGTGCTGCCCTCTTGTGTTCTCTGGGCCTCCAACACGTCTCTTTCCAGCAACCTTCCTTTGTCCAAACTGATGGGCCACTTGCCCTCCAGCACTTCTGGACATCAACACTCAGGAGGAAGGCACAGAGATATGAAAATGTCCAATATACAGACCTTCTTACAAGGAAAAGCAAGTGTCAGAATATGGGTAAGATGCCAGTTTTTCTTCTTCCCTTTCATCGTAGGAGAGAAGGGGGCAATGGTCTACCACACTGCTGTCCTAGCAGGCCAGGAGGCCTAGTAGGCTACCAAGGAGCAGACCAGCAGCTGAAAATCTCCCTGTCTGAGTACAAGAAGCAGAGATGCCCTAATACCAGAATCTGTGTACCTGCTAAACTATCACACTACTGACTGTATTGTACTCCACAGTACAGTTGGTCTTACGTTCAAGAGATTTTTCCAGTAGGCCAGACCTAATCACCCAAGTTCCACTGAGTGGATCCCAACTCATGCAGACTATAGGACAGAGATGAACTGCTCCAATAGAATTTCTGAGAGTGTGATCTTCAGAGACTGTGTGGACCATAACAAACGTTGGGTCGCCATGAGAAGAAAAGGAATTCCAGATCACTTCATGTGAAACTGTACATGGGCCAAGGGGAAGTTGTGCGAACAGAACAAGGGGATGGGGTATGGTTGAAAATCAAGAAAGGGAATCCCATGTGGAAGAAGCACACCAGCCTGTGTGATCATGAGGTGTCGATGGGATCAGGTATCAGGCATCTAAGACCCAGAACAAAAAATCATATCAATGTGAATGAGGGGGAGAGCAAAGTGGAGACTCAAAGCCCATCTGTAGTCAATTGGACATTCCCTCACAGAAGGGCCACAAGGAAGACATGAGACAGTCAGAGTGCAGTATAGCATCAATGAAACACACAACTTTCCTCTAGTTCCTTAGTGCCCCCCCATCATGACTTCAATTATACCTTACAAATCAGATTAGATCAGAATATACACACTGCTACAGATAAAAGCCTGAAACACAGGGAATCCAGGATAGATAAACCCCCCAGGGCCAACAATGGGAATAGATATACCAGGAGGATAAGGGGAAGGTGAGGGTAGAAGGGGGGAATCGATCACATGGATCAACATATACCTCTCTCCCAGGGGGATGAACAACAGAAGAGTGGGTGAAGGGTGACAGAGAACGATGTGAGATATGAAAATAATAATCTGTAACTTTTCAAGGGATCATGAGGTAGGGTGGGCGGGGACAGGAGGAGGGGAAATGAGCAGCTGATATGAAGGGCTCAAGTAGAAAGAAAATGCTTTGAAAATGATGGCAGCAGATGTACAAATGTGCTTGACACAATGGATGATTGTATCAATTGTGATAAGAGATGCAAGAGCCACCAATAAAAGTATTTAACTTAAAAAAAAGAATTTTAAAAATCAAGAAAGGTGTGCGTCAAGGCTGCATTCTCTCACCATACTTTATTTAATCTACATGTTGAAAAATGTAAATAAGACAATCTATTATATGAAAAAGAATGTGATATCAGAATTGGGGGCACGCTTATTAACAACCTTAGATATGCAGATAGTATAATCTTGCTTGCTGAAAGTGAGGAATTGAAGTACTTGCTGGTGAAAATCAAGGATTGCACACTTCAGGATGGATTACAAATCCATCTGAAGACTAAAATACAATGGATCCAAGAGAAAACATCACAATAAAAAGAGAAAAGATTGAAGTTGTCAATATTTTCGTCTTGCTTGGATCCGCAATCATTGCTCATGGAAGCAACAGTCAAGAGATCAAATGGCACATGGCACTGGGTAAATCTGATTTTAAAAACCTCCTGAGAGCAGTGAAAAGCCAGAATGTTACTTTGAGGACTAAGGCACATCTGATCCCAGCCATGGTATTTTCAATAGCCTCATATGCATGGGAAAGTTGGACACTGGAAGAGGAAGACTGGAGAAGAATCTATGTATGCACTTGCATCAGGGTTCTGGCCAAGAACACTGAAAGTATCATGGACTGCCCAAAGAACAAACTAATCTGTCTTGGAAGAAAGAAGTACCGACAGAATGTTCATTAGAGGCAAGGATGGCGAGATGTCATCTCACATGTTTGGTAAAATAGAGGAGCCATGCGAAAAAAAAAAAGGAAGACCCTCGATAAGGCAGATGGACCCAGTGTCTGCACCAATGGGCTTGAACAGAATGACAATGGTGAGGATGGTGCAGGAGCAGGCAGGGCTTTGTTCTGTTGTACAGAGGGTAGCTGGGAGTCACAACCAACTCAATGGCCCCTAACAGCAGCAGCGACCTTTACAAAAGCAGCCTGCACATCTTTCTCCCTTGGAGGGAATGGTGGGTTGAAACTATGCACCTTTCAGTTGGCGGCTCAGTGCGTAACCTACTGCACTAGTAAGGCTCCTCCATTTAACCACAGAGCCCTTAAAGGCAGAGGGATTTTATCAGCTGATGAATGAAGAGGAATTTAGAGAAAGTAAATGAGTGAGGAGCACGAGATCATGCCATTGAAACTTTGAGGATGGAGAGGGGTCCAGGTGAGATGAATGCAGATAGCCCTAGCAGTGGATCGTGAACCCCAGCTGACAGCCAACAAGGAAATAGAAAGCCAAGCCCTCCCACCATAAGAATATGGCTTCTGCCCATGACTAGAATGAGTGAGTGCTAAAGCCAACTCTCCTAGGGAGCCTCGTGAGAAGAACCCCGCCTGGCCAACCCATTGACCGTGGCCTTGTGAGAACCTGCACCAAGAATCCTGCCAAGATACCCAGATTTCACCTACCCAACCATGACGTAGTGGCGTGTATTGTTGAAACCCCCAAAGCCACGCCCATTGAGTTGATTCTGACTCACAGCATCCCTATATTGGGAGCCTGTCAGCAGTTTGAATCCACAACCCATCCTTGGGAGAACCCTTGCTGCTCCAGTAAAGACATACAGCCTTGAAACCCATAGTTCTATTCTGTCCTCTATAGTCCTTGTAAATCAAAGTCAGTGAGTGACATCAGTTTGAACTGCCAACCTGTGGTTAGCAGCCTGACGCTTCTCCTACAGCCCCAGTAGAGCTCCCTTTCACTCGAGCCGTTTGTGGTCATGTGGTACGCAACAAGAGGGAAAAAGACACCTTCCCTTCTCTGTCCTCATACTAACAGATGATGTCTCAGCAATGATGGTCTCAGGGGTCAGAGACAGACCAGTGACCATCAGATCTCATACAATTCCAATCTTGGGGCTTTTAATGACCTCAACCCTTGGAAATGTTACATATTTCAATAGTTCAATTCTGCCAGATGGGTTCTAGCACTTGGCCTCTGTTGGGCAGGAGGATCAAGTTCTCGGCACCCATCACTTTCAGGCCTTCCACCACCTGGTTTACTGAGTGTTCATCTTCTCCAATGGCTGCATCCAGCCAGGTCACTTCACTTGAATTGGCCTTGTCCAGCGGAGATGCTTCCTTTGTTTATGGAGAACCCTGATCTGCCTCTAAAAGTCTCACAATGCTGCTATTATCCTACCATGCCATTCTCAAAGGATTGTGTAAAAAGCTAAGTAGAAAGCCTTAACCAAACCCAGCCTTCTTGATGTCAAGTTGGCTCCCACTTATACCAATCCTAGAGGGCAGAAAAGAACTGCTTCTTGGGATTTCTGAGGCTGCAATGCAAGTCTTGATGGAAGCAGACTGCAAATATCCCTTTTCCCCGTGGAGCGGAAGTATCCCTGAGGGCTTATGACCACTGCACCATCAGGGAAGGCCTCATCAATATCTTATTGTCCTAAATTTCCAATAGGAAACATTGAAGCAGCGATTGATACGTCCCATGCTATGGTGGGAAAAGGAGACTAGGAGTTGTGGATACTGGATTCCGAAGTTTCCCCTGTATTCTACCACCTCTGCAACCTCTGGGTAGTTTTCAAACATGCCCAGGCCTTGCAATCAGTGTATGTGGGAGGGGAAGGGAACTGATGATGGTGATGGCACAACTCACTTGAAAACAGTGGTTCTCAACCTGCCTCAGGCTGCGACCCTTTCATACACTTCCTCATGTGGTGATGACCTCCCCAACCATAACATTATTTTCGCTGCTACTTCCTGTCATTTTACTACTGTGATGAATCGGGCGGCCTCTGTGAAAGGGTTATTTGACCCCCCCCCCCAAAGGGGTCATGACTCATAGGTTGAGAACCGTTACTTTAAAAGCAATTCAACCATGAAAAAAAAGAGAGAGAAAATGTTCTAAATTTGATTGTGACAAAAATTTTTAATTAAAAATAAAACTGATTGTGGTAATGATTGTACAACAATTCTTGATATGATTGAATTGTTGAATTGTGTGCTATGTGAATGAAGTGCCAATAAAACTTATTTAAAAAATGTGCAGGCCTCCATTTCCTCACTTGTACAAGGATAGGAACTAAAACAAGACTGTAACTGTTTACAGGAGTAGAAAGCCTCATCTGTCTTCCTCCTAAGGAGTGGCTGGTGGTTTCGAACTGCTGATCTTGTGCACAACGGCTCAATGTGTAACCACCACGCTACTGGAATGCCCCAAAATGATAATAGTAATGCCTAACTCAGAGGATTAAAATGAGGAATAACTCAGCTGTACAGTTAAAGGGCCATATAAATAGGCATATCCCTGGCTACCGAAAAGTTCATTCTGACTCCGAGTGTGCCACGTGCCACAGCAGGGCTTCCAACGCGGTCATCCGTACTGGGGGACATTGCCAGGTCTCTCACAGAGCAGCTGGGGGCGTGCAAATCATCAACCTTTCGGTTAGCAACAGCGCCTTAACTGTGGCACCACCAGGGTTCCTCCCTGCCATCTACACATACATCATGAAGAGAAGAAGTCCAATTGTTGTGTAGCCTTATAAGTAGTCAACCTCTTTTTCCACCTGAGAACAAAATCCTAACCTCCTTTAAGGTGGACTTTGACCTTTATGATAGATTATAATGTATTATTTGGAACCAATTATTCAATATGAAGGTTTAGTTGCTACCACTCGCTAGGAGTCCTGGTGGCACTGTGGTTAAAGCACACAGCTACGGGAACAGTCAGTGGTTCAAAGCCACCAGTGGCTCAACGGGAGAAAGATGGGACGGTCTCCTTCTACAACAAGTAAGCTACTTTGTCCGACAGGGTGGCTAGGAGTCAGAATTGACTTCATGGTAGTGGGTATTCACCATCTATTGGGGAGCCTTGGTGACATAGTCGTTAAGCACTGGACTGCGAATCACACAACCAGTCCTTTTGTGGAAAAAAGATGCAGCCGTTGACTTAAAGCTCCACAGTCTTGGAAGCCCTACGGGGGGATTGGGGGGGGAAGTTTCTCCTCTGTTCTATGGGACCATTAGGAGTGCGAATTGACTCCACTGGAGTGGGTGTGGGTTTTGTTTCGTTTGTTTCTATCTATCACTCCGACTGACCAAGGAAAAGTAAAGTAAAATGGAGGACTAGGCAGTGAGCACTGCAGCTGCCATATTTGTTAGACTATTGCTGTTGGATTTCCTTGAAAGCAGGGCCCACGTTTACTTCATCTTGGGGATCTGTAAGGTTGGGTGACAGTTCAAGGGTGAGGTTTCAGCTGAAAACTGTGGGGAGCTCAACATTTGGGTTCTTTCTAAATTCTCCTTTATATTGTTAGTGAATAGTTCTCAGTTTCACCTGTCTTCGAATTAAGAGACTTCCACACTTCTAAGACAGAACAATGGGGGTGGTGAGGGAGAGGGCGTGAGGCAGATTAGAGAATATGGGGCAGACTCCTCAAATTCCCTAGTTCTTCTACAGAAATTCAGACTGTGACTGCAATCTGAAAAATAAAACTAAGAGTATTATATTATAAAATAGTCAACAGATTTCAAACCATTTCCTTCCACTTGCATTTGATCGGGCTCATTACACAGGAAGCGTTTCCAGTTTCCTAGTGGCTGAGTCATGTCCCAGTCATCTGACCCACACAAATGGATTTTTCCTGGAGCAGAACATAGAGGTGTTTTGCATGCAGATTTAAGAGAAAAGATCCCTAAAGAGATTTTTCTCTCTCTCAGGATTATTTGTCATTAAAATCATAATGGGTAACACTCATTAGTCAAATTAAAGATCATCTTTCTAGAAGTGTATCAAATGCCAATAAAGAATAAAGAAGCATTGTTGATCGTTAGGGGGGGAAATGGAGCAAATGAATAACTTTGCTGTTAAAATTCAGCAGCCGGGGGCAAGGAAAAATTCCCATGGCTTCAAAATTCATAATCTTGGCAGACTTCTTAATGGACAAAGTTCAATATATTCATATCTTCTCTGTCTTAAAAATAAAAATCTCAAACCCCGCACAAGGTAGCATTATTACACTCTGAATACCCTATAGAAAAGGTCCTATTAGCAAATTTCTCAGATTTTGCAAAAAGTTGACTGTTGCCGTTCAGGAGGCCCACCTTTAAACAAAAGGAAGCGTTCTTTCTTAGCCTCTGTCGGGTGGCATTTGCTGTGGGATTTAACGTGTCTCACTCCGGTGAGAAAGAGTCACAGAGAATACCTTCTTCCTAAGCTATTAGCTTAGAGTTGGGGTGTGCAAACTATAGCCCCGGGGCCAAATCCAGTCCTCTTTTACCCATCTTTAAATGCTTAACGGGGAAAACATTTCGAATACTATGTGGTGACCCATGAAAATTACATGCAATTTACATTAGACCATAAGTGTAAATCTATTTACTTACATATTGCTTATGACTGCTTTGACAGTAGGGTGGTAGCACTGAACAGCTATGGCCCACAACATCCCAAATATTTACTATCTGGTCCTTTATAGAAAAAGTTTGCTGGCTGCTAGCTTCCTTCATGGGGTAGGCGAATGGTCCAAACAGCTTGAAGCTTTACCCCCTAATATTTTCCCATAGACTTTAGTTTTTCAATAGATGCCTGAAGACCTTGATCTGAACACTGCCCTTGTTAAAAAAAATTACAAAAACACACTCATTTTGGTTTGGGAGGAGAGCAGTTTCTAAGTTGGGAAGAGAGTAACTAAGAGCTGATCCCATAATCCCTGTCATTGGGGAATGCTGTTTTGTTCCCTTAAGAGAGACAGACTACCCAAAGCATACCAATTGCCTTCAAATTAGTCCCGCCTCACGGTGATCTGATAGGACAGCAGTGACCTCACTAGGATTCCTGGCATCCAGTGAGATGGCTCAGGGTATCCCTCCCTCATGGACCTCCTCCGGATCAAATCTTTCGCACTGTTTCTATCACTATTACCATTATATTCAGTGTTATCTGGGACTTACGATGTAGGCATAACATTAACACTAAACATTTAAATTACAATTGGAAGCACAAGCGAAATTCACGTGATTTGAAGCACCGCTGTGATTGTGTAATCATGACAGCTCTGACAGGAGGGCTTTCGAAGTTGAAAAAGTACACAAATTAGCACACTGGAGTTTCAGCCTTTAGGTATATTGCTATACCAAAAAAGGGGGGTTTTGTTGCTATTACTACCTACAGGGTGATACTTTTCATGAAAAAGTTATTTAGGCATTTCTGCTGAGACACTGCGTCAAACATTGATGGACAGTCATTTGCCTATCACCCCTCTGCCAGTGTCACCTGCTATGTGGTCCCTCACACCTCCCTAGTGGTGCCACCGCCCAGAGCATTTCAGGCCATAATCTTTCTGAAAGCAGACTGCCACATCTTTCTCCAGCCCACTGACCTTTCCCTTAGCAGCCAAGTCCTTAACCCCGCCACCATAGGGGTTTCTTGAGGCAGACGAGAGATGCCTTTTAGCTGGGAAAACCGTTAGCAAGTAGTTAATTAAAAAATGCTACCAGTCTGCTCCTCGCTTTGAAAAACATCTCTGTTGAGATGTAAGTCACATGTAAGCTCATCCATTTAAGGGGGCGGGTGTGATTTTGGAAACCATTTGGAACCGAACTCACCTCCATGGTTCTTTTTAGGGAAACAATAGGCACTGTTCTAAAAGGTGGGCGAAGGGGTGGTGTTAACATTGAGATGAAATGAGACGTGTACGGGCTATAAACCTTCACCCAGTTCATAATAAAAAGTTAAAACCATAAAATCAATGCCATGTTTTTTTTCTTATATAGAGTTATGCTAATATCACTACCTTCTAAAAGCAACTTCATGCCCATTAGCTGCCACACTTCATTTCTTTCTCTCCTGTCACCCTGTTATTGCTTGTCTGTGAGACATTTCTGAGTGTCAGCCTTGCAGTCAGTCACGGCACCTTCCCAAGTGCAGAGCAGAAGTATGCTCTATAGAATTTTCAATCTTTTAGAAGCAGATTGCCACACCGGCTTCCAAGGCTCCTCTGGCGGCCTCAAACAGCCAGCCTTGTGCCTGCCGGTTTGCACCATTGATTGACTTCCTGTTACTATGCTTTTGCCTGTCCTGGGCATGTCAGAGCAATAGATCATACACGATGTGGTCTTTTGTGCCTGGCGCCTCTCACTTAACCTGTTTTGGTTTTGGTTTTTAAATCTCTTCCCTTCTAAAAGCTTTAGGTTTCAAAAGCCCTGCTGTAAATAATTTCAAAAGCAAAGACTGCAAACTTTTCCTTGGGTTGCTGAAACACTGAATACAGCTCATAAACTTTATACACTGTTGTTGGTGGTTGCCATAGAGTTGGCTCCAATTCACGGCAGGCCCATGTGCAACGTTCCCAAACCCTGGCTGCTCCTGAACCATCACTGGCCCGTTGGAGTACATGGCCCTGGCTACTGCGCCATATCCTTTCAATCTAGGAGGTTGGTCTTCCAGCAATTGATCATAGGGGAAAATAGTTTCTTGTGAACCATAGTGTTCATTGACTACATTTTTGGATGTAGATCGACAGGCCTGACTTCCAGACACTAGACGCTCCACCATGGGTACCACTGCTGGTATTTGAAATACTACTGGCAGGGCATCGAACACCACAGCAGTACACACGGAGAGTGCCTGGCTGGACATAGCAGGCCTACATATGTTCTTGCCAACACACTGGAGATATTTTCCAGGTTTAGGCTTTGATATATAACTGTTGTTTATTAAGTTGCTCAAAATCATGTATGTGGTATAGCCAATGATTGGAGACAAGAATGAGCTAGAACCCCGTGTAAATCACACTGTGCGTTCTGTACTTGTTATAGAATTTAAATTCTACCTGAATGGTTCATCTTTCCTGATCTGATTAGCTATAGATTCTAAGTGGCCATGGTGCTGCTGATTCCCTCCAGTTAGCTTTATTGCCTCCCTGCTATCTTGGGGCCCGAGTGGCTACATCCAAAAAGAGAGAGCGAGATTCAGTCTCCCAGCACTGCTAAAGCAATCAGAAGGAAGCCGTCTTTGCTCAGTGACTGAGGTTGAGAAGCAAGTCCCCTCAGGATATCACTATTCATAGGCAAGGTCCCTATCCGAGATCCCTGCCATGCCACGTTCTTGTTCCTTTCCATGGATTTGTGATCCCAGATCTAGTAAAGCCGAGTGGCATTTCAATATAGCAAAGTCTCTTGGGAGGATGTAAGTTCAAAGAGCACTGGCCAAGAAAAAAATAAAGCTCTGAAATACAAATTTACCAAGGAAAGAATAGGGGTCTTTTGTATACGTATTCATTTCATAGCAGGACAAATAAGATTCAAAAATTGTTTTGGAAATGCTTGAGTTCATTTTTAAAAATCTGCAGAGGGATGCGTCAATTAGATTGCGAGATGAGAGGTTACATCCATGTGAGCCAAAGGCACTCCCCCCTTTAGTTGAGACTATGCAGAAGGATTTTCACTTCCAAAATGAGAATAACTAAACATAGAGAAGACCTGTATAGGCCCAAATACCCCTTCATGTTGGAAACGACATAATTTTTATTAATAGAATATTCCTCCAGACTGTCTTTCCTTCATGTAACTTCTTTGGCAATCTGTGGTATTGGAGTAATATCACCTACTTCCAATTCTTCGGGGTTCTTATGAGCAGAGCAAAAGGTTGACTTCTCTGTATCTTAACGTCCAATGTTGTGAATAAACCCAATAGCTCCATCTTGGTTTCCAGCCACCCTCATCTTTGCCCTCCCTTCAGCCCATTACCTGCAAGGAATGGACGAGTCTGAGGTGACTTCTTAGAGTTACAGTATCTTCTTATAAACTGGGTTGGTTTGCCATGGCTCTCAAAAAAGCACATGAGCATTCTTTCCTAAAAATATCATTAACTACTACTATATTTTCCTAAAAATATCAGAAAACAACTACTTTACTGTTTGGGCAATCCTGCAAATAACACCTCTGTGAATTCGTCTTTGAGATCCATACAATGGATGATCTCAATTTTCCCTAGTATCCGGGATAAAATTTACTGACCTACCTGTGGAATTAGAGCTTTGGTGGCGCAGTGGAAAAGCTGTAAGTTGTGAACCTAGAGGTCAGTGGTTTGAACACTCCAGGTGCATCACCAGGGAGAGATGTGGCAATCTGCTTCTGTAAAGACTCTGAAGACTGCTGTGGCCGGGATGCAGGGTTCCTTGGGGGGATACCGTGAGGGAGGGCAGGGGGCGAAGGGGAGCTGATATCAAGAAGTCCACGAAGAAAGAGAACGCTTTGAATCTGATTGTGGTAGCCATTGTACAGTACTGCTCAATGTGATTGGACTAATTCACATTGGTAATTTATATACCAAAACACCTGGATATTTTTTCAAAACTGTATTTATTTTTACAAAACAACCTTATCACCTTCAAAGTACTCTCTGTTACACTGAATATATTTGTCAAATCTGCGATTCCATTCTTGGAAATATTTTTCAAACTCATCTGTTTGGATGGCTGACAGCACCTCCCTCATGTTTTTCTTCACCTCTTCTACAGTGTCAAATAGCTGTCCTTTTGTGTCCCTCTGCATTCAAGGAAACAATAAGAAGTCATACGGAGTGAGGTCAGGTGAGTCAGGTGACTGGGGCAAGAGAGACATGCTGTTTTTTGCCAAAGATATGTTGTGTGCACTGAGATGGCTATGTGAGAAGTTGTATTGTTGTCCTGTCTGCCACAAATCAGTCCCTTTTTTGGTCTCAGACTACCATACTATCTTTACAGAACCTTTAAATAAAAATCTTAATTGGCAGAGTTTTTCCCGAAGCACTGTCCTTGTCAGCTGTGCTCAACATCATAACAGTTTCTGCGGCATTTTTCCCGAGCAGGAAACAAAATTTCACAGCCGGATACTCTTCTCTTAAATCAGCCATCACAAAAATGAGATTCAAGCAAAACTGCTTTTACAAAAAAAAATTCACTGTGACCAGAGAGATTCTACTGGGTACACTAACTCAGAGTGAGTTGCTCAATGCTCGCCTAGCAGGGAAAATGCATATCACAAATTTTTATTTTTGGGGTGTACACCAATATGTAGCTAGATATACATACATATATACCAACAGATATTCCACACTTCCTCCTCTGGAAGAGAATGCAAACCCAAACTACCTCTTTCCACACTAGTGCGACAAATCACTCTGTTGGGGGTGCAAGGAGCTTTGGGGAAGCATGTACTCTCCTACAGGCTGGTTAAGTCATTTCATTTTTTATCAAAACTAGAATATACAATTGTCCTTTGGTCCTGTAATCCCACTTCTGTGATACATGATACAGACACATCTGCCTTCATGCAAACGGATGTGTTCCAGAGGTTTTCAGTGCCTTTTGTTTTTGTAGCAAAGATTAGATACAAAGAGTAACCCATAGGAAAATCGACCAATCCAGTTGATTCCCACTCAAAGCAACCCTACTGGACAGAATTCATGATGGTACATTCAACTAGATGGCTCTTCCAAAAATCCAAACCAAAACACCAAACTCACTGTCAATTGCACCTCACAGCAAAACCCTAGGGCAGGGTAGAACTGCCCCTGTGGATTCCTGAGAGTGTTAACTCTTTCTGGGAATAGAAAGCCTCCTCTTTCTCCCACTGAGTTGTTTGAAAGCTTCAAACTGCTGACCTTGTAGTTAGCAGCCCAACTCAGAAACCCACAGGGGCAGCAGTTGGACCCTGCCCTAAAGGGTCACTATGAGTCTGAATGGATTCTGTGGCAGTGAGTCCTTGTGGTTGTTGGGTTCCCACATTGAGGGCTTATGCCTCTTTCAATTATTTTCCAACTGTTTCTTTAAATGATCCCAAGCACTTTACCTGGCAAACCTTGCAGTCAATTAGGTGGTGCTTTGAAGGGAACTAGTCACCTTCCGGCAGCTCCCTTGTTGTTTTCAGCATCCAGGCTGGGGATTTGCAGCAGAGGCACTAACAACAAAGGGATTTTTAACCTTCAAAGCCTTAATTAGAAAACAAGAGCAAATGGCAGGGCTTTGAAGAGGAGCCTTGGCCTCATATTCTTGTGGGTTTTTGCCTGATTACATTTGTTAATAAGGAATGCTAACGCCTAGGCCTCAAAACCTGTTCAAGGCCTTTGGGTAGCAAATTAGACTTGTAAATTTCATGTAAGTTGATCATTGGAATAACTCAGCCTCTTTGAAGATTATAATTCATAAATGTATAAAAGAATTAAATGGTCTTTTCCTCTCCTGATCCACTAAAAAAAAAAAAAACTCTCACTGCCATCAAGTCGATTGCATGAGGAAATCATTCATTTTGAAAATCCCCTCAATAAAAAAGTTAAATCAGAAAAATATGCGAAAGGCAGCATGGGCTGGGTGAATATGTCAGGCAGCCATAGGAAAATGGGTGCATTTCAGGCTGACAGGTTGGGAAATGCCTGGTCAAAGGTTGTTTTTAGGAGAGAAGTGCTCCTTGTGTTTCAGTTTGTGAGTCAGCTCCAGGGAGGGGGCGGGCCCTGCCCAGCATGAGAGCAAGAGAGGAAGACCCCTCCCCATCCACCAATTCAAGGGTGTCCAAGCCCCAACTTCAAGGATACCTTTGCGGGCTGCATCTTGGATTGGTTTGCTAATGCAGCGAGTCAGCACCGGCAGAAGCTTCATTCCCAAAGGAAAAGCCAAGTCAAGGAAATCAGTTTGGTTTCTTGGGGGTCTGAACTCCCTGGAGACAACTAACGATACAAGGATGACTGGGAACTGAAAAAGAATGGGAAATTGCCCATTGGTGTGGGGAATGGAACCTGACATCATTTCCAAAGCCGCGAACAGGAGAAACCAGGTCAAAGCACACGGGCCAGGGGCGAACATAATCAGCAGTTTTGCTTTCTAGAGTTTGACCCTTTTGCTGTGTCTGCGGGCATGAATGTCTGTTGCTATCAGCGTGCGTGCGGGGCTGTCGCCGACAATTCAGGTCTTATTACTCTTTGTTAGGTCAACCCACACAATGTCGGTTATATCTGAACTCTTAATGCTGAAGTGCTCGGAAGGGGGGACGTCTGAGGCGGAGACGCATGAAGCCATCAAGAGTTCGTAGAGGATTCTGAGAAGGAAGGGCAGCAGCAGCAGCCCACACCGATCCACCAGTTGCAGATTCTTACTCTTAGCGAGCTAAGGTTTCCAAGGCTGACCCACCACATTTTTTCTCACATGGGGTCACAGGCGGGTTCCAACAGCAGGTCATTCAATAAGCTGCCCGCTGCTTCGCCGCGAGGGCCCCTCTGCCATATCAGTCTCCCCCTGCGGCACTGGCAGCATCTATCACTGCAAAGAAAGCCCATTTTTCTCTTCGGCTTTCCCCGTCTTAGGCCAAGTCACCACATCCACACTCAATCCTTCTCCCTTATATTTGTTCCATTCCACTTTCCGGCGCGATTTCTGCGAAGCACATCAGATTCACTTGTACAAAATGCCTCCTCTCATGCCCCAGGCTTCCCTCCGTGCCACACAATCCTCCCCGCACTTAACTAATACCAGAGCAAAGAATCTCTCTGCGAAGGGAGCCCCAAGTCCCCATCTCAGATCATTTGATGGTTTGGATTTGGGGAGTGGGGCTAAGTGTTCAGCGGCCAAGTGAAAAGTCGTTGGCCCAACCCACCAGCCTCTGCCCCGGGAAGAGGAGGTCAGCAGCTCTGGTCAAATGCACAGTCTTGGAAACAGCCTGGGGACCGTTCTAATACCCCTCAAGGGTCGCCCTGAATCAGAAGTAACCATTGGCACACAATGACGACAATCACATTTTCCCTACGATCATGCAGGTTCCCCCCCCCCCACTCTTGAGCCTCTCTATCAACCCATTCCAATTGTCGCAGGATGCTAGTAGGTATCTTATTGGAAGCAGGTGGTATAGCAAACAGAGAAAGTACTGGGGCCATCAGACGACGACTCTGGTTCTGTTCTAAAATGCCAACCCACAAAAGCTAAATGCGCCTAGCTGGTCCTTTGCTCTGAATTCGTTTGTATCTCCTGCCAGAGTTGATCCTGTGTCTAAGCTTCCACGTACTCTTCTACTTTTGTATTGCCAACTCTGCAGGCAGTCTACAAATTCCAACCAGCCACAAACAGCTCCTTTCCCCCTTATTGTTTTGGGGAAAGCTGCTTAAAACATACAGATAACTGAAACACACTGCAACACTTGGCATCGGTGAGTCTACCGCCACGGATTTGATCCACAAGCCATTGCATGTAGCAGAAATTCCCTCTTCATCCTTTTGACCATACTTCTCAGCTGGTCTGTCCCAACAGAAGCCGCAAATGGGCTTTGTCCAGACGTGTGTCTGGAATTTCCTGGTAGAAACTGTGGCCACCATATGCACGGAATGATCTCCCAGTCTCTGGGTGACCCTGGCCAGGCCACTCACGCAGCCGAATCAACCCACTGCGCACGGGCTCAAACCATGGGGGTGCCAGTGAGGAGAGTGCAGCTGAGTCGGCCTTTCCTCTCTGGCTTTGTGCTCTAAGTGAGCGGGTTCCATCTCTGAACAAGGTTCTGTGACCCCATCAAGCAGCGCCAGACACCAAACTGCCTCTCCCCTCCAGTTATGTCCTCAGACAGAACAACATGGAAGGGGTTAAGCAAATGCAGCTTCTTTACTTTATGGTCCTCACGGGTCCCTCAGCCTTTCTAATGACCTCCTCTTCCTCATTATCGCCCCCCCCATCCCCCCTCCCCCCAGTGATCCCAGAGCATTTACCTGTCTGTTCTCCAATTCATTCAGCCTCTCTACCCCACTGGTCATTTTATAATTTTGACTGTGTGCCTGAGTGATGCACACTGTTAACTGAAAAGGCAAGAGGCTGGAGGCCAGACAGAGGTACCCTGGAAGAAAGGCCTGGTGATCTGAAAAAAACAGCCACTGAAAACCATGTGCTGCAGCATTCAACTTTGACACACACGAGTCCATCTGGTTACAGAGGGTCAGGCATCGGGCTTCGGCTTGGGTTTGAGGAATTAACATGCATTTCCAACGTGAACCAAACTCACTGCCGTTAGGTCGGTTCCAATTCTTAGTGACCCCATAGGACAGGGTAGAGCTGCTCCTTTTGGGCTTCTGAGGCTGTAACTCTTTGCAGGAGTAGACAGCCTCCTTTCTTTCTCGGAGGAGCTGGTGGCTTCGACCTGCTAACCTTGCCATCAGCAGCCCAATGCGTAACCACTATGGCATCATGACTCCAACCCAACTCACTGCCATTGAGTTGATTCTGGAGAACTGAGCCCAAACAGGCAGGCAAGTGATAAACTGGAAACACACACCGGCTCAACACGGAATGAGAAATAGCTCTCTCCAGCTATTGCCTGTGCAAATTGTCAGTGTTTGGCCTATGAAGAGTCCACTCTCAGGCAACTGAAATCCATAGAGGCCTCATCACTCTGCACTCGGATACCACCTCAGTCCCACTCCCACGTTCCCTGGCTGTCACTTACTAGGACTCCAGTGAGACCAGAAGGGTGGCAGGAAAAGAACAAGGGAAGCAGCCTGACCTGCAAACAGACATAGAAGCAAGTCCTGTCTGCCAATGGCATGTCCCTGCCCCCAAATATTGTCCCGGAAAGGGTCATCGTGTGTCTTGCAGCTCCCAGCTCCACTGGCTGAAACGTCCCATTTAAAGAGCTGAGAGCCCAGCGTCATCCAGCTCATTTGTTTCCCTTCTCTCCCAAAACCAGGCTGAGCCACATTGTCCAGAGAAAGTAGGAGTGTGGAGGTAGGGAAGAAAGGGGATGACTCTGAGCAATGATGGGCACTCAGTTTCCTGCATATTACAACAGGCCTGGGTTGGGGGACACCCCAGCAGGACCTAGAAGGAATTAGAGGGAGGGAGGAAGAAAGATGGAAATGCATGCAAAACTTGCATTTCGGTGCTGATGAAAAAAATTGAAAGTGGTATGAACTGCCAAGAGAGCAAGCAGATGCGTCAAGGAAGAAGTATACAACCAGCAGGCTCCTTAGAGGACAAGATGGCAAGACTTCATCTCTCGTGCTTTGGACATGTTATTTAGCATGTGAGGAGTGACCAGTCCATTGGAGAAGGACATCATGCTGCGTAGAGCAAAGAAGTCAGAGAAATGAGAAAGAGCGTCAAGGACATGGACTGACCCAGTGGTTACAATAATGAGCTCAAATATAACTAGGATGGTGAAGATGTCGCAGTTCCAGACATTGTGCTTCAATCTGTTGTACTCAAGGTCACTAGGAGTCGGAATTGACGTGACAGCACTTAACAGCAGCAGCAAATACTGTAAAATTTTTCCTGTTTAAAATATTCCCAAGACTGGCCTGTTACTCTAAGTCTGGCAACTCTTTCTCAGTCTATCTTCCCATCCTGTATAACATTAGTGGCAGTCCTCAAAAACCTTTACACTTATAAAAGTAATATAATTTCCTTGTGAAAATAAAAATTAGGTCAATTTGAACCCACCAGTCACTCCAAGAGAGAAAGATGTGTCAATTGCAGTCTGCTTCTGTAGAGAAGCAGCAGCAGAAATCCTATAGGACAACCTTACTCTGTCCTATAGGGTTGCTATGAGTCAGGACCAACTCAATGGCAAGGCGTTAGTTTAACTTTTTAAAATTACCTGAATGACAGAATATGCTAATTCTTGGAGCGCTCATGCAATGTTGTTGAATGTTCCATCGTATAATAGCACATCGACTTGTGTGACAGATAACTGGCACCTCTGACACAGGCTTTGCCCCTGCTGCCCAGAATGTTGCTTTGAAAGTGCAAAGCAGATACAGTCTTAGGTATCATGCAAGAAAATGTCCCCTGAGGTGTTTTTTTTTTTCCAGTGCCACCATCTTCTAAGTTTCTTAATGTCACCCAACCTTCTGTAAGTCATTAGTCATCCTGAGTTTGTGTCAATAGAATATTTCTCTTTTGGAGCGAGAGAAAAACCTTGGAGCTGCTGATTGGTCCCTAATATTTGTGTGGGGGTTTTTCTTAAAGGGATTTCAAGAGCATGCTAGTTGAGGAAACTGGCCAAACAGTCTTCTTCACACAAAAGAATGGGTGACGAGAAGGAACGGGAAACAATCCTGAAATAGCTGCCCCTCATCTAATTGGAGATTCAATTCTGCTTTGACTTGATATTACAGCCATTTATTTAATCATAGGATATTTGATATTCTCTTCCTTTGATGTACTCATGTTCACAGTAATTATTTGTCACAAGATTTAAGCTTGACTAACTAATTGCTCCAAATAGGAAGAACAGTGTCTCCCAGAGTTCTGCTCCTTTACATGATGTCCCTGGCAGGCCTGGCCTTGCACCATAGAAGCTTCAAGCCTGCCCTCTTCAGGTAGAGAAAGGAAGTGCATGCTTCCCAAATCACGGAGAGCTTTTTAAAAGTGCCACGTTCTGAAAAAAGACTGGCGCTGAATACAACAAGTCTACTGATGATGGTACATGGGACCCCCTTGCATTTTAGAAATTGCTTTTTGAAAGTAGCAATCACTTGTTTTGAGATAATTTAAATGGCATATGCCAAATCCTCTGGTCATGGATACCAATCAATTCTTTTCTAGCCATCTTGGAAAATCCAAAAAGCTTGGATGAACTCTGGTCCTCAGAGCCTGCGTGTGAAACATGTCCTGATTGGCCCCACCTCTTTCTAATCAAACAAACTACTCTTTGTCTAGTGACCAAATCCCCCTCTTTCGCCAACAGCCCTGGTTGCCATAGCTACCTTGTGTGTCTATTTACTACCCAAGGGATCAAAGCCAGTAGACACCCACATCCACACCCCCCCCTTAAAACTGTCAGATAACAGCCATGCAAATGCCAACATCCCCCATAGCAAATGACAAGGAAAAGCCAAAGCAACTACCCACCCGTCACCCCCAATTTCAATGTAAAAAATCTGGGTCTATTCCCTGATAAGGAGGTCTCACAATGCTAACATGTCCGGCAATGGAGAAATAACAGAGATGATGTGAAGATTTGTAATATATGTCCAAGTATGTCACCGCAGGTTGAAGACATGGAGGTTCACCCCCCAAACACTGAAAACATCTGTTGTAAAGGGCACATTTCTCAGGCGCATATTTAACATTCCAGTCCAGTTAGTTAATATCTTCCTATCAGATGTCATAAAGGTGACCTGATTTCAGAATAGTAACACGTGAGAACATCAATGCCTTATAAACTTTCAAAGGCTCGCTTGACTTTCAAAAAAAATAAAAAACCAAACCAAACTCACTGCCATCGAGGCAATTCTGAGTCGTGGTGACTGTACGGGGCAGGGTACAATTGCCCCTGTGGGTTTCTGTGACGACGGGAACTCTTTGCAGGAGTAGACAGCCTTATCTTTCTCCAGAGGAACAGCTGCTGGCCCTTACGGGGAGCACCGCAAAGCATGGCAACTCTGCCACCAGGGCTCTTTTTCAAAGAAGAGCCACCAGAAAACCTACCGGAACCACTGCATGCTTCTCTCAGAGTGGTTAACAATGGGGTGTTAGCATCCTTAGAATAGCATTTGTGATTCCAAGCCTGTGCAGGTAACCTTTCTGGGTGGGGAGGACCCCTCAACATTCCAGGACTTTCCCTAACTTGCTATGCATCATTCTACTTAACCTTTCTCTGCCTTCGCCTCCCCATTTGTTCAATGAGGATCAAATTGCCACCTCCTCTCCGGGGAATGTGGCAGAGAATAAATAGATCATGTTTGTAAAGGACTTTCTAATCCTCAGAGGAAAGATTAATACAAAGACTTTCATTAAACCAGATGTCCTTGGGCATTTTAATTCCAGTCGAAAGAATGCAAAACAGGCTCATCAAACGGAACCACAGCTCCTAGTAACTGCAGCATCCTTGCTTCCCTAGAAGAATTTAACGGCTACTGAAAAGGCTAGCTAGTGCGCTCTGCTCCTTAGGAGATCCAAGTGTTGTGTGCTCTCTGCTCCTGTTGAGTTTCCCGAAGTTATTTAACGCCCCCCCCCCCCCCCGCCAAAAAACCCAGCTCGCTGCCATCGGGTCGGTTCCCACTCATGGTGACCCCATAGGACAGAGAAGAAGTGTCCCTGTGGGTTTCTGAAACTGTAATTCTTGCCAGGAGTAGAAAGCCTCACTTTTCTCCTGCGGAGCACTTGGTGGTTTTCAACTGCTAACGGTAGGGGTAGCAGCACAATGTGACAGCCGCTACACAACCAGGGATGATCCAAACAATCCAGATGCTCCAAACACAAAAAGGTCATTTGGCCTGGAGAGCTGATCCTCGCTGGCCTGCCCCACCCCGCCCCGCCTGGACAATGAATTATTTGTTCTTCTCAAGTTTGGGGACAATGGGTGTTTGGCTGTGTGCGGAGGATATTTGCAGTTGCAGCAATGCCACAGGCAAACCTGTTGTTTTTGGCCAGGCTTCTAGAACAGGTGGCGTGCCTCCTTGCAGCCCCTCCCCCAGCTTTATTCTGGGAACATACAGCACATTCCTTCGGAACGCAGTTTCGGGTAGTTTCCCATTAGGATCTGAGTGGGGGAACCAGTTGGCACACACTCTGAAACCGCTTCCCGATGAAGGTGAATTGGGCTTGCACTTTTCATTGGGCCTGTCTCAGCTTGGCCTTAAGGACCTTCCAAAAACACCATCCCTCTACACGGTTCTTTTGTGGCCAACCCAGCAGAAGCCAGAACCTCTCTGAATCTGATCTCTGGCCAGGCTATATAGTCAGCTGATGGCAGGCCTCAACAGGGGGCGGGGAGCGGGACTGGGTGGGGGCGCAGTGACCCTACCATTGTTCAGCAGCTTTTGACCCCAGGAGACTGCTCATCAGTTCCAGGTTGAATTTCCTCCTGGAGCAGATGACCCACAGGCACGTTTGATAGTTAACTCCGGCAAATTCAGCCAGAGATTTCAGGGCCCAGCTGACAACTAGTGATCCATCCCACCTGGACACACTAATCAGTTCCCTCAAGAGGAATTCCCATAAAGTTCAGCTTAAACCTGGCCAATGACTCCTCCACCCTGGCCAATTTCCCCCTACTGAACTAGCTGTCATGGAACAGGGTGCCCAAGTCTCCTCTCTTCAGGCCCCCGTCCCACCCCGCCCTTCTTTCAAGCACGGTAAAGACCCATCAAGTGATGAGCCATAGTGTCCTGGCCATCAACTAACAGGTACGCCCGCAGCCTTGGACCGCTTGCCAGCTTCCAGTTGATGTGACAGCGATCAAGGCATGGAGCCCAGCACCGGCACACGAGGACTGGTGTGGAGGCAAGGATTTGGAAAATGGAACTCAGCCACCAAAAAGAGGACAGGTGTCTGAACACAGGATCAAATGACTTCTTTGTTCCAGCTTAGGACCTTTTTCCAGACCTGGTTTGGGTGTCTTTTTTCCCTCTTTAATCCTTTCCCGTGGGCCTTCATGCTGCTTTCCGGCACCCCAGCTGACTGCTTGGCCTCAGAAATATGAGACTGGAAGGTGACTTTGGGGAACTTAAAGCAATTGCCCTCCCAACTGCCTCCAGTCGTCAGGCCCAGCGTGGCGGGGACTCCCTGCTCTGACACCCACTTGCCCCTAATGAGCCAAGGCTGGCTATAGCGGCTTCCCTAAGGAGCAAGCCAGAGGTCCTGGAGCCAGGTCTTTATCCATTCCGCCGGGCTGGGACTGAAAGTTCCAAACCCCTTGCTTTCCACCCCTTTACCAAATGGCAGCTTTGCTTCCCACGCACACTGCTTCACCCAAAGTGTGCAGGGCAGCGTGGGTGTGAACCCGCTTAGGGAAGAGAAAGTGGTAGCAAGACGCACTTGAACTTCGCCCACCCAGTCAGGCAAACGGCACTATTATCCCCCATAGCATCCCTTGCCTTCTCTGGCTCCAGCATGCTTTCTCAGCCGCGTGGCCCCAGATGTGAGTCTCAATCTTGATATTTAAACGCTGACCTCAATGTCCTCCATCACTTGGATGGAATGGCGAATGACAGCCTCTCCTCGGCTTCGCACACTCACTTATTGTTTGTTTGTTTTTTTCTTTTCTCAATGGTATAAAGCTGGAATTCTCGGCCTGGGCTGCTATGGAATGGAATCGTGGTGTCCCAGAGCCAGGGAAGAAGCGACTGGGGTGAGGAATCTTCCCAAACCCGGATTAAAGAACCCGCCAGCCCTTTCTACGTGGGTTACTTTCAGGGTTGTCTTCTCTCTTCCATAAGCAACTCCGTTTCCAAACTGTTGGGATTAAGCAGCAAATCTGCATTTTTTCCCCCCCCCTGGAAGGCCTGTCTGTTCTTATTTGGGGCGGGTTCCGCCTTCTCAGCCACAAGCGGAGTCACTGCTCAGCAGGGGGAAGGCAGCATGAGCTAGGCAGGCGGGGTAATTCCTCCGCAGGACATTCCCTTGTCTTTACTGGGATATGCCAGCTATGAGCTGGGGCCGCGCAGCCACCGCAGACCCAAGTAGATTTACCGATCCCTCATAGGGCTGGTATGTATGCTCCTTACAGGGTGACCACGGAACATCCCAATGACTCCTGGAAGCCAAAGGGGGTCCCTAGGGCGCAGGGAAGGGGGACCTCAGGAAACCTGCTTCCCAGGCCCCCTTCAGAAAATGCAGCCCTGTCTTCCAACAGCAAAGGTATCCAGCCAGACTGGCAAAGGATTACTGGGGCGCACGCTGCACCCCATGCCGCAGCACCCTGGAGCTTACCTGCCTCATGTTTAGAATCCCATGATCCATCCGGCAGGGAGCCAGCTGCATGGGCGCCCACACCGCAGCCCGGAGAGTAGAGACCCCAAGCCCCCAGAAGTCCGCCAGACAAAAGCAACTCTGCGCCGCGATATCCGCCAGCAGCTCTGAGCACGTTTTCTGCCTCTTTTTCTTTGATCTGTTGCTACACGCACTCTGCCCAAGACAATGTCAAGTTTCTCAACCTTTTCTCCCCCAGCCTATGAAAAGTCGGGCGCTGGGAAGTGGGGACCGCCTGGCTCTTATTTCAAATCAGGGCTCAGAGACGTCGTAGGTGGCTGGCTAGGGCCCCCAGGTCGTCCCGCCAATCAGGAGGGAGGGGCGGGCCGCGCCGCCAGCAGGGCTGCCTGGGCCAAGATTAGGGGAGCTTGCAGGCTCTCTGTGGCTCAGAGCAGCTGGAACCGGCCTCGCGCTCCTGGGCGGCAGCTTTCCCTTAGGATCGCGGCTCTGACTCTGCCATGAGCTAGGCGCGCGCCAGTCCAGAAAGCCTCGAATTTCCCCAGCCCGCCCCAAAGCATGGTAGCCAGGGATGGGGAACCAGCCCATTTCTGTCAGGAAAATTCAACCCTCAGACCTCAACTGGAATTTTAGAAGGGGAATCTTTGCCTACCATTCCTAATTGTTTTCCAAAGACCCCCAGGATGAGACCAAATGGTGAGGCAGCCCACCCTCACGGGGTCACCCCGTAATCCAGGGTGGAGACGGGCTACACATCTCCTTTCCGCAGAGATTAACTGGGGGGCACAGCACCAAGAAAATCCCTGTGATTGAATAGACTCCCAGAATCTGTGAAAGTGCAGCAAAAGCACACGAATTTTTCACGATGAAGGGCCCAAAGTATACTTGTAGGGGTTTAGCTCCTATGCCTATAACCACTGACGTGTGTTGGTTTTTAATTATAAATATACACATATATGTGTGTATATATATATATATATATATATCCCTTCACTAAACGCAAACTCACCTCGCCTGCACAAGTGATCTGGATTATTAACAGGGACGAGATGGTAGCAAAATGAGAAGAGCGAGAGCTGGCTTCTTACCAACTTAAACCCAGACAGGAACAGAGTCTCCAAACTCCACACAAACATCACCTCTGTTCAACTCTTAGGCAATATGATTTCTTTTTTTTTTCTCTTCTAATTAGAGTTCGCATGCTTATTTTAATCCAGCCAATATGATTTCGATGCAAATCTGCACTTTCTTTTTCAAGAAACTGCAAACCAGGGAAAGATTGCTTTGTGTCATATGAACAGCATATATTTTGGTCCTAACGAAGTAGCCAACATTCTGGAAGTATGTGGGGAAATTCCCGTTGTCTTTCTATTCTTTTTCTAAAAAAAAAAACAAAAAACTTTTGGAGGTCTCTCTTGGAGTTTTGTCCCTCCTGGAGTTTGGTGGAAGACCTAGATCCCCATCAAGGGTTCCTAACCCCATCCCAGCGCCCACCTCAGCAGCTGGTGCATGGCACAGCTGACTTCACACACAACCAATTCCTACACTTTATCCTGGAGTCCTTCTGGGATTGGCATTCTCGGCACAGCTGGCACTGGGGGCTGGAGAATTTCGTGGTGCTGCTATCCTGGACATTGTTGGATGTGAGGGAACATCATTGGTCTCTGTCCTTTAGATGGTATGAACACCTACTCACTCGCCCATACCCTCAATGCCATGACCGTCAATTGTGTCTCCAGACTTGGTCACAATTGTAGCTGGTTGAGAAGCTCTGATTGACTTTGTCATACTGGTTCTCAAAAGTGTGCAAGGCAAATTTCTGGGGTTGACTAGTGAAAATTCAAATCCCCACACTCCTGTTCCAAAGGGATCAGATTCAGTAGGTTTGGCGGTGGGGAGGAGCTGAGAATCCACATGTCATCTCACTACCAACGGATTTAAATTCACATTGAGAAATACTGCGCCCAAGACAGGCCCAGTGACCAGGTTCAAAAAAGCCACAGCCCTTGAAGTTCTGTGGAGCAATCATCTGTACATCTGGGGTCCCTGTGAGCCAGAATCTACTCCAGGACAACTAACAAGAGCAAGGCTGGCCGAACACACATACCAGCGGTCGAAAGCCTAGGCAGGTATGGCTTATTGAATTAGGGAAATGCCAACCCAAACCACAATGAGATACACACACAGAGAGAGAGAGAGAGAGAGAGAGAGAGAGAGAGAGAGAGAGAGAGAGAGAGAGAGAGAGAGGAAAATCACAAGTCATGGCTAGGATGTTGAGAAATTGGAACCTTTTGTTTATTGCTGGTAGGAATGTAAATTGGTGCAGCTGCTGTGGTCAACAATATGGCTGTTCCTTGAAAGATGACACAGAATTACCACTGGACCCAACAGTTCCCCTCCCAGGCACATACCCAAGAGAATTCAAAGCAAGGACTCAAACAGAGACTTGTACAAGCAGTGTTCACTGTAATATTCATCACCATACTGAAAACTGGAAACATAACTGTTCATCAACAGATAAGCCGCTACATAAAAGGTAGAGGAATGAAGGCCTGGCACATGCTACAACATGGATGAACCTTGCAAACATTCTGTTGACTGAAAGAAGCTAGATACAGAAGGACACATATGTAACTGTGCCATAGGTTTCCCAGGCTGTATGCTTTTTAAAAAGTCATTTTATTGGGGGCTCGTACAATTCTTATCACAGTCCATACATGCATCCATTGTGTCAAGCACATTTGTACATTTCTTGCATCATTCTCAAAACATTTGCCTTCTACTTGAGCCCTTAATATCAGCTCCTCATTTTCCCCCTCCCTCCCCCTCCCCCGCCCCCGCCCCCTCCCCCTTCCTCATGAACCCTTCATCATTCATAAATTATTATTATTTTGTCATATGTTACACTGTCCAATGTCTCCCCCCGCCCTCTTCTCTGCTGTCCATCCCCCAGGGAGGAGGCTATAGGTAGATTCTTGTAATCGGTTCCTCCTTTCCTCCCCACATTCCCTCCACCCTCCAGGAATCGCCATTCTCACCAATGGTCCTGAAGGGGTCATCTGTCCTGGATTCCCTGTGTTTTCAGTTCCTATCTGTACCAATGTACATCCTCTGGTCTAGCCAGATTTGTAAGGTAGAATTGGGATCATGATACGGGGTGGAGGGGGTGGTGGAAGCATTTAAGAACTAGAGAAAAGTTGTATGTTTCATCGTTTCTACCCTGCACCCTGCCTGGCTCATCTCCTCCCCACAACCCTTCAGTAAGTGGGTGTCCAGTTGCCTATTGATGGGCTTTGAGTCTCCACTCTGCACTCTCCCTCATTTACAATAATAGGATTTTTTGTTCTTTGATGCTTGATACCTGATCCCTTCTACAGCTCCTGGTCATACAGGCTGGTGTGCTTCTTCCATGTGGGCTTTGTTGCTTCTGTGCTAGAGGGCCGCTTGTTTATCTTCAAGCCTTTAAAACACCAAACGCTGTATCTTTTGATACCGGACACCATCAGCTTTCTTCACCACATTTGTTTATGCACACATTTTTCTTCAGCAATTGTGTCTGGAATTGTGCATCATGGAATGCTAATTTAATAGAGCAACGTGTTCTTGCATTGAGTAAGTACTTGAGTGGAGGTCCAGTGTCCATCTTCCGTCTTAATACTAAACCTATAAATGTATGCACGTAGAACCAGGATTCCTATGAAAGTGCAATGAAACCAGTTTGCTGATGGTCACTAGAGGCTGAGGAGAGGAGGACATAGGGACTATTGCTTAAGGGGGAGTGTCTGCTTAGGGAATCAAAAGGTTTGGAAATGAATAGTGTCTTCGTTATTGAGTGCTGCTATAACAGAAATACCATAAGTGGGTTGGCTTTTACCAAAAAGAACCTTATTTTCCGTTTCAGAGTCTTTTAGTCCAAAGTCATAGAGCTGGCTCTAGGGTAGGGGAATCTTTCTCTCTCCGTCACCTCTGGAAGATGGTGGTTGTTTCTCAGGGTCTGTTTCCTGGTTTCTGAGAGATCTCCATGTGGCTTTCTTGTCCTCTATCTTTCCCCATCTTTACTCCTTTTATATCTCATAAGACATTGACTCAACACCCACCCTAACCAAACACCTTGAAGAATTGAGTCCTTGGGCTTGAGGGTTTAGGATCCTAATCTCAGAGGACATCTGGGTCAATGGCTACAACACAGTCTATCAAGGCAATGATCTTTCTACATTCTACTTTGGTGAGGAGAGAGTGGGGTCTCAAAATCTTTCTAAGATACAATTATTGATCTCTTCCCAACTGGAGCAAAGAAAAGTGGAGAAAAAAAGCAAAGACTGAAAGAAACAACTGGTGTAAAGGACCAATGGACCACATGAATCACAGCCTCCACTAGCCAGAACTAGGTGGTGCCTGGTCACCACTACTGACTACAGTCCTGACAGGAGGTGTTGAACAGAGTAGGAGTAAAATATAGAACAAAATAAGAGTCAGGGATTGATGAAGATGACCCGGTAATGCTGTCAGGTGACTGTTGGACCGCTAATCACAAGATCCGCTGTTCAAACCCACGAGCTCCTCTAAGATAGAAAGATGAGGCTTCTGAGTTGAAATGAGTTAGAATGGACTCGAGGCCAGTGTGGTTGGTTTGGGTATAGATGGTCTGATAGAGACTGATGGAATCCAGCAGACTGTGGCCTTAGATAACCTTCACACCTGGAACTGAACCAACTACCAGAAATCACCTTTCTGCAAGCCCTAAAGTGAAACAACAGCACCTGAGAGAAACGGCCTTGTCAAACCAATCAATCACAAGACCTCAGAGTCAGCATGGGCCCATAAACAATGAGCAGAAGGTTGAAAAGGGGCAGGGAGATGGGCCAATGGTAACACGGAGCCCATGGAGCCCGTGGGAAGACTGCTATTGCACTGAGGGACTGCAACTAAGATCACAGACAAAGCGTGTTTAAATGGTGGGACGGGAGTCAAATTTGCTCTGTTAATTTCACTCAAAGAACAAGAAAATCTTAGAAACAAAACCAAAAACCAATCCACACCCTATGGTAGCTGTAACCATGGGCTCAAACACAACAATAAACGTGAGGATGGCACAGGACCTGCAATGGTTCATGTTGTACACAGGGTCGCTCTAAGCCAGAGTGGTTGGGCGGGGGGCGGGGAGGATTTCACCTAACAACAACACACTGATCTTGCATCATGAAACTCACAAAAGTGACCTTTTCCTCAAGTGAGATTATAACCTTGGGCACAGATGTTCGAATCGACAACACATGTGCTTGGAGGACATGCTTCAATCCACAAGAGCACTTAGGTACATATGTCTTTTTGTAACAAGTACAAGATTCCCAGGAGGAATATGCTAAGCTCTAGTAGGCGTATCCACAGGTCTCCTAAATAAGCACGTCAGTGACTGATCATTGTTATCGGTGTCCCCTTTTCATTATGCATCAGAATATGAAGGCCAATGGTGTCACTGAGAAGCATCATTGACAAGAGCATAGTGGGAGCCAAGCTCTGTTTAACCTTCACTAACATGCCAAAAGGTAGATCTTGCCATCCCCAGGTTAAGCATGAATACACAGGATCATTGCGCCAAAGTAAACAACCCAGCTTCTTATTTTGTGGTTCAGATGAGAATATCTGTGTTTTACCCTAAAACTATGCTGCCTCCAGAAATGATGGTGAAAATGGCTGAAGAAATTGGACAGTGGCAATAAATGGAACTCATCGTTTTTCATTTATGAATAAACACATGTAATTAAATTTTTTTCCTAATTAAACAAAGGGCCCATGGGGGTGGGGGTGGAGGTTGTTCATTATTAAGGGAGGATTAGATCTACTTCCTGGAAACAAAGTAAAGAAATTAGCTACACCAAATTAATGGATGCCTGTGGTTAACAATACTGTTCCACGTGATGTCCAGGCTTTATTTATTGTGAACAGTCTCCAACACAGCAGAGCTTCCTGAATGGATGGTCGTGGGCAGATCCTAGTGGACACATACAGATCGTGGCATGCTCCCTTGGAGGGGAACTAGCAGTTTGGGGGCCACTTCTCTCAGTCTTCTTTAAAGACAAAGCATATGTAATGAGTGTTTACAATTAGTCTTTGTGTAAGTAAAAGTAATTGACTACCAGCAATTGCATGTAGTTCCTTACAGCTACATCAGGATCAAAAGTTAATGATCTGCCAGGAAACCAAAGTCCAGCCCACGAAAGAGGTCTGCAGAATTGATAGCCTCTGTAAACCATGGCGGCCCCTACCTTGAGACCTGATCTAGACGGTGCCCCGCTGCTACTACAAACTGCTCTGCGCAGGGTTACAGAAGCTGAAGCCGGAGAGAATGGGATAAACACAGAGCAGAATTTAACTGTTTTAAAAGTCCAGACTTGCTGGAACAGGTGTGACCACACAACTTTTTGGGAGGTTTGTTTGGTTATACTCTTTAAATCTTGAACTATCCCTTGAGACCTCTTCTAATAAAACAACAAAGCAGCAGACAGAACAAAGGATAGGTACTACTCATGATTACGGTGTTCTAGTTGATTTCGGGGGAGGGGCGGGAAAACTATAAATGATGTGATATCCAAAGGTTAATAATTACTCCATAAAACAATGTGTGATCCAAAGGTGAAGATTTACTTTAAAGAAAAGATGATATGATAAGGAGGCAGGAAAGCAACAAAAAGGATACAATAAAAGTGAAGGTTGACTCCTTGTGAAATAGGTAACTAATGTCACTGACCAAATTGCATATGGGAACAACATTTATTCTCTAAACTTTTGCTGAAAGCACCGTAATGTATTATCTAAATAGCATTAACAAAATATTTCAAAATAAAAATAAAATTTAAAAGTCGATAGGTCAAAGCCCAAGATGAGTTCAACTCATAGTGGCCCTACAGAACAAAATTGCACTGGGCTGTAGGGTTTCCAAGGCCATAAATCGGACAGAATGGGCACCTGGTGGGTTCAAACTGCATGGTTAACTGAGCATTTAACCACCAGGCTACCAGGGCTCCATTACTCAGCCACCAAGAGAAATGAAGTACTGATTCATGCTACAACTTCCATGAAGCTTGAGTCAGGCAAGACTCAAAAATTATGTAGAAGAGGATTTGATACAAGATTATTACTGCTGATGCCAGATGAATCTTAGCTGAAAATAGAGAATACCAGAAACACTTTTTTTTATTGACCATGCAAAGGCGTTCAGTTGTGTGGATAATGAAAAACTCTGGATAACCCTGCAAAGAAAAGGAATTCCAGACTACTTCATTATACTTCAGCAGAAACAACATGGACCAAGAGGCAGTTGTTTGGACAGAACAGGGAATACTGCATGGTTTAAAACCAGGGAAGGTGTGGGTGATAGGTAGGTTTATTGTGCCAACCTGGTCAATAGGAACACGTGGGATTAATAAGGTTGCAGTTTGATTGGAGGGCAAAGAGATAAATGGCTCAGCTTGCGCCAACTGTCTCTCTCATGCTTTCTGGCGATCAGACCAGCATGCAGCTGCTATTTCTCTGCCTCAAAATGTGAGCTACACTATCCATGGGACACTGTGGATCGTATCGCTAGAGCTTGAGGTTCCTTTGAGACATGCTTCACCACGCTGCTGGTGTATACATCATTTGAGCTTGGGACTGTCAGATCCTGTTGTCTGGCTGACTGATGATGACCTGCCCTGCTGTTTGCTGCCTGTGGCCAGACTGCCTGCATTGCCCTATGGAAGACTCAACTATCTGCTTCCTTGACCTTGGACCCAGCAGCCCTCATGAGTATATTAACTGCTCCACTGAAGTGACTTGAACTGAGCCTTCTGTACTACTGGGTGGACTAATTAGCTGTTATATTCCTCTGTGCTGTATGCATTATTTATCTATCTACCTATCGATCTATCGCTCTAGATAGATAGATAAACCATATGGCCTAGTTTTGTTTCTCTAGAGAACCCTGTCTAACACAGTATGCATCTAGGTTGTATCCTTTTCCCGTAATTTTTTTTGCTGAGCAGATCATCCCAGAAGCTGGACTACATGAACAAGAACTCTGCATCAGGAATGGAGGAAGGCTCATTAACAACCTGTGATATGCAAATGGCCCAAGCTTGCATGCTTTCAGCAAGGAGGACTTGAAGCACTAGCTGATGAAGGGCAAAGACTGCAGCTTTCAGTATGGTTTGCAGTCCAATGTAAAGAACACACAAATCCTCACAACTGGACCAGTAGTCAACACCATAATAAACAGAGAAGAGATTGAAGAGGTCAAGGATTTTGTTTTGCTTGACTCCCCAATCAATTGTCGTGGAAGAAGCAGTCAACAAAATAATGATGTCCTGTATTTTCATTAGGCTCATATGCAGGTGAAAATTGGGCTATGAGTAAGGAAGATAGCAGAAGAATGACACATTTGAAGAAAAATAATGAAAGTACCATGGGACAAACAAATCTGTCTTGGAAGAAGTGTAGACAGGATGCTCCTCAGAAGCAAGGATGGTGAGATTTCATCTCACATCCTTTGGACATGTTGTCAGGAGAGACCAAACCCAAACCAAAAACCCACTGCTACTGAGTGGATTCCAACGAATAGTGATCTTATACAAAAGAAAAGAACTGCCACTTGGGGTGCTTAGATGTCAAATCTTTATAGTAGGGGACAGCCGTGGATTCACTGGTGGATTAGAACCAATGACCTGGTAGTTAGTAGCTTAATACATAATCCATTATACCACTAGGGCTCCTTCTTCAGGAGAGATCAGTCCACAGCACAGGATGTCATGTTGCTTTAAAAATTGGGCAGATGGTACAGTGTTTTCTTCTGTTGTACATGGGGTCACTATGAGCCAGAACTAATTCAACAGCACTAAACAACCATACTCTTTATTAAGAAACCACATGGAAGCAGCACACCAGCCTGTGTGATTACGAGGTGTTGAGGGGTTCAGGCATCAAAGAACAAAAAATCATACCATTGTGAATGAGGGAGAGTGCAGAGTAGAGACCCAAAGCCCCTCTTTAGGCAACTGGACATCCCCTTACAGAAGGGTTGTGGGGAGGAGACGAGCCAGTCAGGGTGCAGTGTAGCAACGATGAAACATACAACTTTCCTCTAGTTCTTAAATGTGTCCTCCCCCTGCCTCACCCACTATCATGATCCCAACTCTACCTTATAAACCCATCTAGACCAGAGGATGTACACTGGTACAGGTAGGAAATGGAAACACAGGGAATCCAGGACAGATGATCCCTTCAGGACCAGTGGTGAGAGTAGTGAAATCGGGAGGGTGGAGGGAGGGTGGGAGTAGAAAGGGGGAACCAATGATAAGGATTTGCATATAACCTCTTCCCTGGGGGACGGACAACAGAAAAGTGGGTAAAGGGAGGCGTCGGACAGTGTAAGATATGACAAAATAATAATAATTTATAAATTATCAATGGTTCATGAGGGAGGGGTGAGCAGGGCAGGAGGGGAAGAAATGAGGAGCTGATACCAAGGGCTCAAGTAGAAAGCAAATGATTTGAGAATAATGAGGGCAACACATGTACAAATATGCTTGACACACAATGGATGGATGTATGGATTGTGATAAGAGTTATACAAGCCCCCAATACAATGATTTTTTTAAAAGGAATCATTCAGCAGTGTATTTTAGCAAACTGAGAGAATGAGATGAAATAATAAGTGAATGAGAATCAGAAGACACATAAATGGAAATCATAAAGGCCCCTGTTTAGATTACTAGAGAAGGGCTTCCTGGAAATAGGTCCAGGGGTGGGGAGAAATGAAACCGGCAGAAGGCATTAGGTATGTATATATAAATATAAGTGAAAACGAGGCCATTATGAACTCAATGAATAAATGATGCAGGATGGTTATACACATTGACAATGAACTTTGATACAGAGATTACTGGCAAACAATCTCATATTCTCCAGTATTTTGTCTTTTTAACAGAACCTCCACTTACGTGGGGCACAAACCTGCTGCCCTTCTTTAGTGACTCGTCTTTGCTGAGGAGGTGTCCTCCAAAATCAGCGAGCAGCAGTCTCACCACCCTTACTTCTAAGGAGCATTTGAGTTGCATTACCTCAAAGATTGGTGTGTTCCTTTTATGGTAAAAGAGATACTTGCTGAAATAATCATTTAATAATCAATGTTTTGTCCTAACATTCAATTCCCATAAAGTAACAGTGTTTTACGATGATCTGGCCCATGGTTGGCCAAAGAGCTATGATACAACATTAGAGAAATCGCATGCCGAGTGTGCTGAGACCCACGTGTTAATGTCACCATCGGGCGCATATATAACTGGATTGGCAATTCATCCAATGATTCAAACTGTTTTAGACAATTATTCTTCCAGATCTCCGGGAATAAAGGATCTATGGCCCAAATGTTTTAGCAATTCATGTGAGACATTGGATACTCACTTTTCTTCATCTAATTGGCTTTAAAATATATATATTTCAAGCCAGGTTTTGTGGGTTTCACTACGGCCAGGAATAGCTAGTTGCTATTATAAACCAAAAAAACAAACTCACAGGGAAATGTTCTAAAACTGACATGGTCACGGTTGTATGATTCTCCTTGATATGATTGAATGATTGAATGATTAAATTGTATGATATGTGAATTATGTGCTAAGAAAACTTAAAAAAAACCTCACTGCCATTGAGTCAATGCTGATTCATAGCGACACCCCCTGTGGATTTCCACCACTGTAACTGTTAATGGGAGAAGAAAACCCAGTCTTGTTTTCCAAGGAGTTGGTGGTGATTTCTAAGTGCTGACCAAGAGAATTGCAGCCCAAATCGTAACCACTGTACCACCAGGGCTCCCTCTATGGTAATGATGACTAATAGAGCAAGTTGCTATTTGAACCTATTTCATATGTAATTTTCTTATTCTTCCATCTCTCTTAATTTTCTTCTTTGTGCAAAGGATTAATCCAAGAAGCCTGTAATATTTTAATGTTCAAAGATGACTTTTAACTTGGCCTTAGAGATGAAAAAAACAAACAAACCAGGAACTTTTTTTAGCCCGATCTCATTTTGTTTCCTGTTAAAAGCAAATAAATCAGGTTGGCTCAGGTATAATTGCATGGATGGGAGGAAGTGAATAGAAATTTTCATCAAAAGGAGCCTTGAACAGACGTTGAGCTCCTTGCTTTCCCAGTAACAAAGACAATGCTATATCCTTGAGAGTGGCATTTCTCAAATACACAGAATGATGGGCAAAATGGGCTTGTGTTTTACCTAAGAAGGCCAACTCTGCCCCACGTTGTTCACATTATCTACGCGTAGATGTAAGGTGATGGTGAAGGTCAACATTATTTAAGGATCATGGTTTCCAAGCCTCTTCCCTTTCCTCGAAATAGAGCAAGGGATTTTTTTTTTCTAGCCAAAGAAAGAACATTGGCAGCTGCCATGGAATGCATCACCACTCAAGACATCAGGTACAAAAGAACAAAGTACTGCCAGCGCCATCCCTGTGCTTGACCGCAGGCGAGACTACTGTGATCCGCAAGATTTTCACTAGCTGATTCTCAAAAAGAGGCCACCAAGGCTTTCTTTCTTTCTAGTCTACCCAAGTCTGGAAGCTCTGCTCAAACCTGGTCTGACTCACAACAGGCAAGTCACAGCTGCTCGGTGGGAGAAAGGCGTGGCAGTCTGCTTCTGTAAAGATGACAGCCATGCAAACCCGATGAGGCAGTTCTACTATGTCCTATTGGGTCGTGATGAGTCAGAATTGGCAACGAGTTTGGGGATTTGGGTCTGATTGGAAAAAGCACTGTCCCTAAATTCCTGATTGGTGGTTTCAAACCTACCCTGTGTACCACAGGGGCTAGGAGTGTGGATTCAGGCCAGATGAAGCCCCTGTCCACATACCAACACTGTGACTGAAGAGCTGGGTGACCTCCGTCCATCTGCTTGCTCTGGCTCAGTTTTGTGTGAGCATTGACTGAGGTGATTCTTTTGAAAATAATAACATTCTTGAACATTTAATGAGAGGTTACTGCCGGCTGTTATGAGCACTACCCCTGTGAATAAACTAACTCACTGCCACGGAGTCATTTCCGATTCATAGCAACACTGTGGCGCCAGTTAAAACTGCCCCGTGGGTTCCTGAGAGTACAAGTTTTCTTCTTCTCCAGGATAGGAAACTGAGGCACAGAGGGGCAAAGATACCTTCGGTAGGAAGCCAGAGATCTTTAAAAGTCATACACAGACTGCCCTGGGTTTGAGAACCTGCTCTGAAGCACACGCCTGGAGAATTTGGCAGGCAATAAAACATCAGTCGGAACAACCACACCATTGCCATCGAGAAAATGCCAACTCAGGGAAGCCCCATGTGCTACAGTGGAGAACGGCTCCATCGTTTTCTATACGGTGGTGGGTTGCCAGGCCTTTCTACCATGGGGTTTCTGGGTAGGTTTGAAGCAGGGCTTTGAACTTTTTCATTCCAGTTGGATTCCCCTGCTGAGGATTCACATTTCCATCCCAGGTATACTGAATCTGAATCTACATTTTTTGGGGGGTGTATACAGAAAAATCACCTGAGAATCTTGTTCCTTTAGTATATCTATCTGGGATGGAAAGGCAAATGTGGGGGGGTAGGGAGTGGGGTGGAGGGAATGACCAATCCACAATGAAAGAGTTCAAAATCTTGGTTTGAACTGTCAAACTTGAGCTAGTTCTTGGGTACAAATTATATTACCCAAGAATCTTAGCACATCATAAGCTCTTGGACATGATAACTTTTAATATTCATGGGGAACTGAGACTTTATTAATGTGCAATTGTTGGATGTCTGTACTCCACTTGTAATCATTTGTGGACTCCCTTTCTTCACCTGTAATTTTGGGGCCCCCATCTGTATTCTTCCTTCTTTGAAATGCCCAGCTGTGGTGGAGCTTTGCTCAATGGGCTGAGCCATACCTGTTTCTCCTTGTATTGAGCAGCATCCTGAAGTCTCAAGAAACCAAAACACTGCCAAAGTCAAACCTGTTGCCCTAGAGTTGATGCTGACAGATGGGTATTCCAGTGGAGGTGAATTGCTCCATGGGGGTTTTGAGGCTATGACCTTTGAGAAGCAGATCACCAAGCCTTTCTTCCTATGTGCCTTTGAGAGCATTCACATAGCCAATCTTTCCACTAGTCGTCAAGCTCTTAATTGTTGACACCACCCAAGGACACCTCTCTTCAGTCCCAAGTCTCTTCAACTTCCTGGGCTACAGAACTCGGCTTGGTGAAATGCAAGCATTCATTGCTCTGGTGGGGATTTTAAAATTCAGACATCCCACGGAGGTATTGCGGATTAGTTCCAGGCCACCAAAGGAAAGCAAGTCACATGGATTGTTTGGGTTTCCCAGTGCATAAAGAACTTATGTTTCCACGGAGCCCTTGTGTTGCAGTTGGACGTGGGGCTGCCAAGCATCGGGGGAGAGAGACGAGGCTATCTCCTCCTGTAAAACAGCCCCGAAACCCTGGGAGGACGTTCTCTACAAAGTCACTGTGGGTCAGCATTGACTCTATGGCAGCTGGGTTAGCTTGATGAATGGTAATTGACTCCTAAATGTTAAGAAATGGCGCGTTATTTATTTGCTTGTGTATGCCATGTGTGAAGTCCCTGGGTGGTGGTCACTGATCTCCATGGCTAACAGGAAAGATGGAGGTTCACGTCCTCTTGAGAGACACCTTAGAAGAAAGGCCTGCTGATCTACTTCCCAAAAGTGGCTCACTGAAAATCCTACAGGGAACATTCTAGGCCAGTGGTCCTGAAACTTTCTAATGCCACGACCCTTTTAATACAGTTCATGTGGTGGTGACCCCCCAACCATGAAATTATTTTTGCTGCTAGTTCATCACTGTCATTTTGCTGCTGTTATGAATTGGGCAATCCCTGTGTATGGATTGTGAGAAGAGTTGTATGAGACCCCAATAAAATGATTAAATTTTTAAAAAGTTGCTTCTCCTCCTGCATCACACCCCTAATTAAATGTACAAGTAAGGAAGATCATCTTCAGGGAACAGATATGCCTTTATCTCTCCCTATGTCTTTGGCAAGATGTATAGCCTTTCAGGTTACTATTTCCTTGACAAAGTGGTTACTATGGCTACTTCCCCCCTCCTTTTTAATTGCATGTTGGTATTTAAAGCCTGTGGGAATTTGAGTGAAGTTTCTCTGTCTTCTACATTAGCAATTTTATCTTAATTCAGTTGCTGTGCGCCTTTGGCATGTGTTGAAGAGCGGTTGGAAATGGCGTGGGAGTTGCTTAAAGGAAAGCAAGACAGACAACTATTACGTGAACCGCCTAACTACAATTGAATCAGTGAATGCTTCACTCACCTGGAATTTGTCTGTTCTCAGCATGTTTAGTAATGAGTCATGCCCTGCAGTGCTAAGGCCCAGGCCACTGCATTCTGTGGTGCAGCTTAATGGCGATATCGAGGAAGACGATTGTCTGGCATGCAAATGGAGAGAAAAGGATGCCACAGGATTTAATAAGGTATTACTCATGGGCAAATGCCCTCTTATCCTCTCCTTATTGAGGGCAAATTACAAAGAGTAACAAGGCTCAGTGATGGGATCTAGCACTTTTATGGGCAGTCCACCTTGGTCAATGCGTTCAAAGAATAGGACTGTCGTTATTCTTCTGCTGGGGAGCTGGGGAGGGGGGAGCCATGTGCCCTGCTTAGTCATTAATTTTTTAAAGTAACTGCTCTCCACCATGGTGATAATACTCAAGGGGAAATCGCAAGCACATGCTTTTAAGGGTCATTCTACTTTACAAATCTAATCACACCACACGTTTAGCAGGGTTTCAAGATATGGCAAGATTTTTTCCCAAAGAGAAATGGTTACATTTCCATTTTTTAATATATATGAAAATGAGTAAAACCAGGTACCGTATATACTTGTGTATAAGCTGAGTTTTCAGCACATTTTTAAATGCTGTTCTGTGGTAAAATTAGGTGGCTCGGCTGATATTTGGGTCGGTTTATACTTGAGTATATATGGTATTCATTTCCCCTCAAATGTAATCTATAGATTAATCTACAGATTAAATATTATTACAGATTTTCTGTAATCTATAGAAAAATCTGCATACTTAAGTAATATAATTTTCAATCAGACGTGGACTTTTGGCGGGCCCCATTTAGGCCAGCATGAAAGGTATCGAAATTGTGCAGGTTGTCTCTGCAGATGCCGTGGTGTGCTGCCGAGCCCTGGATGCCAGGTTTGCCATGGCTTTCCAGCTTGACCTGCTCAGTTAGGGGTTTCCTTTCCTGGACACATAGTCATTAAGGCAGCATACACACCACCACCATAAAAGCAGTTGTTTCTGATGAGTTGGTCGTTGTCTAACATAATACTGAAGACCGAAACCAATTTCACGTGAAGAAGCTGATTTCATTCTTCAATTAACAATTTAAATCAGAGCTTCATTGCTCAAGATTAAACACAAACTCCATTACAGGCATCAAACCCCTTGTTAATCCTTCCTACTTAACTGCAGATACTTCTTCGTGGAATTTTTGGTTTGTTTTGTGAGATAAAGAGAGAGACTTAAAGGAGAAAGGCAGTGATTGAAAAAAACGTAAACAGAGGGAACAGCATGAAAGGAACTATAAAATGCTGGGAAATGTGGACAAATACAAAACATGTGGAAGTAAGTATTGTGGAATAAAGGTTTTCTTTTCTAAAAAATCTTCATAAATGTGCTTTGAAAATACAGTAACACAGACAACCCCCCCCCAAAAAAGAGATGAAAAATTAGCAAATGCCAGTACAATAGCACTCACTCTTGCCCAATTTTCCTTTATTTAAAAGGAACAAGATTAAGAGCTGAAAGAGCGAGAGGATAGAGAAGAACAGTAATCTGCAGGTTTTTGTCCGTCCTTCAGTGGTTCCTCTTTAACTATAATTAATCATCTTCTCCACACAGCAGAGCACCAGGGAACTGCGGTGAATAAGGAAAGTTCAAAGCAATGGGAGAAGCTAAATCAGTCCTTCCAGGTTCCCCAGCAGGCTCCGGCCCTCGTGGAAGGGTGATAATGATCTCAGAGCAGCCTCTGGTGGCTGAATTTCAAAAGCTCAGGAAATCATAGGCCGCCTTTGCTGGTGTTCCCTTGACCTTCATCCTCCAAAGCCCTACGATTTTGTGCAAATGAAGATTAATATTTAAAGACTTCAGGGTGGTAGCCCCGAATTAACTTGGTTGGACTTAAGATGTGTTCATTAGTTTCCAGGGCAATCATCAAGATTTGAAGCTGACATTTCGGGCCATTTAATTAATGACTGGGTAGAGTTTTACTTATACTTGCTTATCAATTAAGCTGTGTTAGATGTACAATTATCTCCAATTGTCCAACTATCTCAAAAGAAATGATGGACTAGTGGAAATGCTAATGTTAATGTTTAAGCAACAAGTATCTTTATGCAATGGAAGTATTTTTTTTATTCTTAAAAGGCCATGAGTAAGTGTGTATGTGGAATGTGTGTGTGTGTGCATGCGCGCGCAGTGATATGCCCATTAGAAGCAGTTGGGTGCATTTCCTTGTCACGACTTTCCCAGCTGGAAAACATCTGTCTAGGACAGAGGCCCATAAATTCCATCCGGTAGGTTTCCCACTGAGCCACCTCCTCTGGGATGTTTCCTAGGGCCCCTTTATAAAATCTTGAATATGATCATCTCACTTGTGTCAAAGGGCATGTCCCCAAGAGGGCTCATCACATTTATCCGTCAGGCCCGAATGTCTTGTTCAACAATGGGTGTCTTATGTTCTCAGGAAAGATTTCAAGGTTTCCATTAGAATCAAATGTAAACTTATACATGTTCAAACACATATTTGGAAGTAGGTTTCAAAAGTGTCTGCTCTATTTCTTTTCAGTAAGAGTTGCTGGAGGCCCTGAAATTCTGAGAAGACCAACATCTAACCAATGGCTCAAGTAAGATCTTTGTGTACAACAGTAAAATTAGAAGGGCTACTTAGTGAGCATTCACAGACATGTCCCAGTCCGATCAACTAGCAACACTGGAAAGATGTGAGCTCAGAATTAATGTCTAGGACATTGACACCTCTTATTTTTAAAATCCCTTCAAAATCATGGCCATCTAATAGATGTGGACTCACAGTGGGACAAGGTAGAACTGCACGTGCTAATTTCCCAGACTCTAACTCTAAACGAAAGTAGAAAGCCCCTTCTTTTTCTTGAGGGATGGTGGTTTACAACTGTAGACCTTGAGGACCACAGCCTGACATGTGATCACTATGCCATGGCTCCAGTAGAGGAACAAATAGCCATCCACCAATGTTAATGTCTTAGTCTTGACAAATATATCACAGGTCTGTAAACTGTGAACATTAAGGGAAGGCGGGGTGAGGGAGAGAGATTCATACATACATTGCTAGAATATCTTTGAAATGTTTCTGTAAATATAAATAAAGCTATTTCTAAAGGAAAATGTTGACTTTTGTTTTGGAGAGGGGGATTTAGTGCAAAGAAATATACGGGTGATTAAAACAAGGATGATTAGTAATAGGTAATCGTTTTTGGTTGTTTGTTATGTGCCTAGTGCAGGGCTACACACTTTCACGGCATACACCCGCTATCATGGTGACGTTTGAGTGCATTCTAAAACCAAGCCAAACCAAACCCATCAGCATCTAGTCAATTCGGACTCATGTTATTGTGGTCATGTGCCCTCTGTACAAGAGAAGGAAGCACCACCCAGTCCTGTATCATCCAACAGACAGAAACATGGGAGTGTTTGATACCCTTGTTGCAGCTACTCTGACGCCAAGTCACCCTACACAGAGTTTTCCAGACTGTACAGAACTTAAAATGATTCTGATTGTCTAATATTGGGATTTAAAGATCAGTAAATTTTCAAAGTAGAATTGATAGAGCTCATTAGCATAGCCTGCTTGTTTCCATCCGAGAAATTAGAGATAGTGACTGGGGTCTTAAAGGCTTGAAGATAAACAAGCGGCCATCTAGCTCAGAAGCAACAAAGTCCACATGGAAGAACACACCAGCCTGTGTGATCGAGTGGTCCCAAAGGGATCAGTTACCAGGCATCAAAGAACAAAAATCATATCATTGACTGCACACCTCCATGATAGGATCGCTGAAGACAAATGGGTGCACAAGCAAATGTGGTGAAGAAAGCTGATGGTGCCCGGCTATCAAAAGAGATAGTGTCTGGGGTCTTAAAGGCTAGAAGGTGAACAAGCGGCCATCTCGCTCAGAAGCAAATAAGCCCACATGGAAGAAGCACACCGGCCAGTGCGATCACGAGGTGCCCAAGGGACCAGATATAAGGCATCATGCAAAAATAAAAAAGATATAAGTGTGTGTATGTATGTGTATATATGTGTATATGTATATATGTATGTGTATATATATTATATTAAATGAAGGGGGAAGTGCAGAGTGGAGACCCAAGGCCCAAGTGTCGGCCAATGGAGATCCCCTCATAGAGGGGCTTAGGAGAGGAGATGGGTTAATTAGGGTGTGAGGTAGTATCGATGAAGAACACAGCTTTCCCCCAGATCCTGGATGCTTCCTCCCCCCAACTACCATGATCCGAATTCTACCTTGCAGGGCTGGATAGGACAGAGGCTGTACACTGGTACATCTGAGGGTTGGAGGTACAGGGAATCCAGGGTGGATGATACCTTCAGGACCAAGGGCGTGAGGGACGATGCTGGGAGAGTGGAGGGTGAGTGGGTTGGAAAGGGGGAACTGATTACAAGGAGCCACATGTGACCTCTTCCCTGGGAGAGGGACAGCAGAGAAGGGGGGAAGGGAGACCCCGGATAGGGCAAGATATGACAAAATAACGAGGTATAAATTACCAAGGGCATATGAGGGAGGGGGGAAAGGGGAGGGAGGGGAAAAAAAAAAAGAGGACCTGATGCAAGGGGCTTAAGTGGAGAGCAAATGCCTTGAGAATGATTGGGGCAGGGAATGTATGGATGTGCTTTATACAATTGATGTATGTATATGTATGGATTGTGGTAAGAGTTGTTTGAGTCCCTAATAAAATGTAAAAGAAGAAAAGAGAAAAAAATGATTAGGGCAAAGACTGTACAGATGTGCTTTATACAATTGATGTATGTATATGTATGAACTGTGAAAAGAATTGTATCAGCCCCAATAAATTGTTAAAAAAAATAAAAAAATAAATGCCATCCATCAGCTTATCTGTCCAAAAAAAAATGTAAAAGAAGAAAAGAGAAAAAAATGATTAGGGCAAAGACTGTACAGATGTGCTTTATACAATTGATGTATGTATATGTATGAACTGTGCAAAGAATTGTATGAGCCCCAATAAATTGTTAAAATAAAAAAAAGAAAAAAAAAGAAATATATCTCTAACGTGAACATCACTGTAAAACATGGTACAAGCATGCAGTCTATTGTTCTTGTTCACAGTGCACATGCTCTGCTCCCCAGAGGACTTCCTAAGTTTTTATAAACCAAAAATTCAAAGGACTAATGGCCATATGAACCACAGTTTCTGGTGCCCTGAAACCAGAAGAACGACATGGTGTCTGGCTAGCCCTCTTCAGCCCAGCAATAGACAGACCTAGAAAGTGAACCAAGGATATTCGTGAGAAACGTCATCCTTAGGCCAATCAAGCACGCGGAACCAAAGGAGGAGCATTTGCCCTAAAACAACGTTCAGAAGGCTGGACAAGACAGGAAAGAGGGAACACCAGAAATGGGGCATCCAGGGAGAAAGTGGGAAAAGCGGTTACACAGAGGGGGTTAAAATTCATTTCACAAAACAAAAACATGAATGGAAAACTCATTTGCTTATCAGCTTGCACCCAAACTATAATAAAACACAACAGAAACAAATAAGCAAGCAGGACATTGTCTCATATTGAACACTCTCTTAATCAAGGCCATGTAGACACTGAACCAACCGTCAGAAACTGTAGAAAAAGCTATTGAACTGTTTGAGACTCCATTTGTCCATCTGTAAAGTGAGAAGCTTGAATGAAATTGTTTCTCAGGATTCTCATCGTTTTTGCTGCTTCAGCATTTGTGCCTCCAGGGCTTCTGAGCACTGCAGAGATGAAGGGGCAATGGTTCCCATAACGCGACTCTCCTCTGCCACCCACCACTGGAAGCCACTGATGAACTCTGGTCTCTGGACATTGCTTTGTCCTGCCTTTTTATATTTACCACTCCTGTGCATGGCCACTCTCTCTTGGCAAGGCTGGTTGAAAGGAGGATGCATGAGGGTCTAGGCAGGGAAATGCCAAGAAGGAACCACAGCTCCTCCTTGCTGGGCCAGGGTGTGAGCAGACAAAAGGCATGTGCTGCCCACTACAAACTCACCATGGCTTTGCCACTGTGAGTGCCAGCATGCTTCCAGCATTCGCTTCCTTTTGTAGGGGGCATCAAAATGGAGACATACTCCATATCAACCTACAATCAGTAGTTTTTAGAGCAGTGGTTTTCAATCATCCTAATGCTGCGCCCCTTTAATACATAGTGACTGCCCTCAACCATAACATTATTTTCGTTGCTACTTCATCACTGTCATGTTACTATTGTTCTGAATTGGGCGACCCCTGTGAAAGGGTTGTTCGACCCCCAAAGGGGTCGCGATGCACAGGTTGAGAACTGCTGTTCTAGACTAAGATAGCCTAGGGAGAAAGGCCTGGCAATCTACTTTGGAAAAGGAGCCTAAGAAAACCAGATGAGTTCCAATGGACTTCAATATACCAACTGGATGACGGACACCATGCAACACTGGGAAGCCTTTGGCGCTATTGGTCCCCGTGCCTAGAAGCGAACTCCATGGCAACGAACAGCAACACATTTTAAACAGTGCCATTGAGATCATTTCTAGATAAGGAACCTAAAAAAGAAAGAGAACTTTCCCCAAGGACCCTCACCAAAAGGTCAACGCAGCCCATCCTAGCCAGTACTTTGAACTCAAGGCTAGCAGAAGTAGTGGAGACTGGGGTATATGGAATTGGTTAAAATGTGGACTACTAGGCAAAACGTCAGCAATTTGAAGCCACACAGAGGTGTCTCGAAAGACAGACATGGCGATCTGGTTACCAGATGTCACAGCCTTCAAAACCACAGGGATCCCTTCTACTCTGTGCACTTGGAGTTGCCATGAGTTGGAATTGATTCAATGGCAATGAAAAATAACAGCAAAGTTCACAATAACAATAAGTGGCAGCTGTTGTAGTGTTCAGCTGCCTTCTCCCATTCAGCTTCCAACATAGTTTAAAAGCCAGATTTAAATCCCTAGTGCAAGAGAAAATACCCAGTTTCAAAACAACAATAACAAAAACAAAGACAGCTGAAAGGAATCCAGGGCAGATAAACCCCTCAGGACCAATATTGCAAAGAGTCATACCAGGAGGGGAAGGGAAAAGGGAGTCAGGGAAGAAAGGGAACCTGATCACAATGATCTACATATAATCCCCTCCCAGGGGGGCAGACAACAGAAAAGTGGGTGAAGGGAGACATCAGTCAATGTAAGACATGAAAAATTAATAATAACATATAGCTTGTCAAAGGTTCAAAGAGAGGAAGGGTGAGACAGGGAGGGGGAAAATGAGAAGCTGATACCAAGGAGTCTAGGAGACAGCAAATGTTTTGAGAATGATGATGGCAACAAATGTACAAATGTGCTTGATATAATGGATGGATGGATTGTGATAAGAGTTGTATGAACCCCCGATCAAATGATTTTTTTAATTTATAAAATTAATTCCAGCTCAATGTCCCCCATTGACACTCACAGCTCAAGGCTCCCCCATGCACACAGGATTTCCCTCTCAATGTGGCTTCTGCTTAAAATGACCTTATTTTCACTCTGACAGCATTCCTGCCCCAAATCTAGAATCTAAATCTCAAAAGGAGGAAACTACCGAGAAACCCAACTGACCGATACATCCAGGTCAGAAACACAAAGGAAGCTAAGGAACTGCTCCAGATGGAAGGAGGCAGCCAAGCCAAGCCAGCTAAACACACAGGTCCTGAATTGGCTCCTGAGTTGTGAAAAGCCATTATAAAGAAGAACATCCCCACTCCGGGGGCGGGGGGTGGGCAGTGGGATTTGAATGGGCTCAAGATTCCATCACTGTCCTGAAGCAGTGTTTCACATCTTGACTTGGCATAACTGGACTGCAGTTGTAGATGACTATACTTGTTTTGAGGAACTAGACACTGAATTATTTACTCTCGACATGTTCGGAAAGTTAAGAGCTCTCACTGTTTTTTGTCTGAGACTGATAAATACTAAGGGGCGACATGTGAACAAATGGCAGATGTAGGTAAACGCTTAGGATGCTTTGTCTTTTAAGCCTGAAATTAGAGCACAGTGAGCACAGTGAAGAGGTACAATAACTATCAGCGTGCGTTTAGAGATCTAAACCTGCATTTCTCTAAATGAAATGCCCGAGAGTGCACACAAACGTACTGTTAATGGGTTGCCAGTTCCAGAAATCGATGAGTTTATTCTAAATGAGGCAGGTTTCAGTAAATCTCTGTGCTCACCGGATGGCTGCAGACAAGTTACCTTATTTTAAAAAGAGTTTTATTGGCATACAATTCATAAATCACACAATTTAATAGTTGATACATATTAAGTTCAGGACATTTTCTTCTTTCTCATACCCCTTGCTTTCAGCTCCCCATTCCCCGCCCTACCACCAAGCCCCTCGATAATTATTAATCCAGCGAGTGTCACTATAGATTCACCTATCCTGGATCTCATGTCGAGAAAATCATACAGAAGACAAACACGAAACAAACGAACAACGACAACAAAATAAATCAGAAGAAAAGCTCAGTCCAAAAGAAAGGACACATTAAAACCCAGACAACTTTAACATGAGTCAAAAGAGAGAGCAAAACATAGAGTTTTACATGTTAACCTCACAGTATCTGCCATCACCCATTTCACCATGCTCTCTGGCTGATAACAAGGCTACTCACATCCTTGGAATGCAATGGAGGCTTAGTTTGTGCAGGGGGAGGGGTGGGTGCCACCCTGTGAATGGATTTTTGGTTTCCATTGTCATTTGAACACCTTCCGCAAACCACGGGTTAAGAATTTAAGCTCTGATACCAAGAATGTAAACTCTGGTACTGTTCTCTCCTTCCGATTTGGGTTTTACTACTTCTAATCCTTGGATTACACAGGCTGGTGTGCGCATCTTCCACGGGGACTTAGTTGGTGCCTCACTTAGATTGCTGCTTGTTGTAAGACAAGCCTTTACCACTTCAGACCCTATTCTTTCTGATAACCAGGCACCATCTGATTGCTTCACCACACTTGGCTTTAGCACCCGTATCTTCAGTGAGCTCTTCATGAGGGTGAGCATTGAGGAGGGCCACAGAAGGGTTATCGTAGTAATATACTTGTCTTAGTCTCAGAAAGATGCCTTCTAAGTCCAATCAAAACAGTGGTTTCTCATACAACTTTCCTCTACTTCTTTAATGCTTCCTTCCCCTTACTATCATGACCCCAATTCTACCTTACAAATCCGGCTAGACCAGAGCATGTACATGGGTACAGATAAGAGATGGAAACACAAGGATTCCAGGACAGATAAACCCCTCAGGACTAATATTGAGAATAGCCATACCAGGAGGGGAAGGGAAAGGGGGGAGGGGTGAAAGGGGGAACCGAGGTCACAATTATCTATATATAACTCCCTCCCGGAAGGGTTGACAACAGAAAAAATGGGTGAAGGGAGACATCGGTCAGTGTAAGACATAAAATAATAATAATAATTTATAAATTATCAAGGGTCCATGAGGGAGGGAGGGTGGGAGCGGATGGGAAAAAAATGAGGAGCAAATGCCAAGGGCTCAAGTAGAATGAGAATGATGGTGGCAACAAATGTACAAATGTGCTTGACACAATGGATGGATGGATAGATAGAGTGTGATAAGAGTTGTTTGAGCCCCCAATACAATGATGATAAAAAAAACGCAGTGGTTTCTGAGGGTCTGTTATGCTAGTAAATTCAAGGCAGGGAGGTTTTATTCACAAGGCGAGGGCCATATTTTTTTATATCAATGGGATAATCTTGATAGATTTTTTTTCTCAAATGATACCAGATGGTCACAGGGAGTTATTATGAAAATTTTCAAGAAAGTTGAAAGGTGTATTTGTGAGGAAAAGGCCAGGAGAGCTGGGCCACGGTCTATTTTTGCACTGTGAGAGCGAAGATCAACAATAGCACGGGCTGTTGGAGAGAATTTCATTGAGGAATCTTACCCCACCCACCCTCCAATCCTGATCTAGCCCCATTCGGACATCCTTCTGTTCCCTCAACTGAAAGAACATTCAAAAGGAACAACACCATTTGAGTCCCTTAAGGATGCTAAAGCTGCCACTTTGATGTGCTATATGCCAAAGGGTACACACTTCCTCGGGAAAGGTCCAAGAGATGGAAACACTGCCTTCAGAAGTGGACAGATGTCGCTGGAGGATGTGTTGAGAAACAAGAGACTGATATGCTGATAGATTTACTTAATAAAGACTTCTATTTTTCTATTATTTTTATAACAATTCCTTTTTAATTCCCGTCATATACAGAACAGAGCAAACCTATAGAAAAGGGAAAGTCAGATAGCACAGAGAAAAGCTTTAGATACTTTAATCAGCCTTTTCAGAGCGATAACAGATATTCCATGAAACAAGATCAGGGCACCAGACTGATCAATCCATGCATAAGAAAAGTCACTTGGAACTTTGAAATATGAGAGCACCGAAGTTGGAAGTGCAAGTTGAAGCAAACCCTACAGAAGTGTATACCTAGATTCTTGTTCACATCGAAGGGTGGAAGAATGAACATGCAATTCCTCAAATGCTTGAATTAGTCAGAGAGTAACAACAAATTGCCTTTCCTGCAGGATTTTTCATGATGGCTTCCAAAAAAAAAAGAGCAAATGGAATCAACGAGACAAGACAACAAATCCAAGAGAAAGGCCAAGGAAAATGATGGAGGTAAAAAACAAAACAAAACAGTTCTTCCCACATCTCCCACAGTAAGGGCTGAGTAAGAGCTACCCATTCTTATCTCCCAACACCCAAGCCTAACCAAGCACTTTTATTTTCAGGATTTTCTTAATTGGACCTAAGAGAAATTCGGTCTCTCAGGATGCACTGATGATGTGAGCTCAAGAGCTGAGTGACCAGAGTTCTTGCCTTGTCAAAATCCTTGGCTCAAAGGACTGTTGAGAAGGAGAAAGCTCATTTTACCAGAAAGCTACGCCCGACTCTCAGCTGCCCTCCTTTTGTAGCTTGCGAAATTTGGTCACAATTTCCATCCCAATCAGGAATTTGTCCGCACCTTGAATCTGGGTTTTGCCATACGACTTTTATTGACCAATCAGCCAACATGAAGCAAGGCTTAAGAAAGAGTTTCTACGGCGCGTGTTGCCTTTCCTTGCTGCTGGAATCCCTCTATGGATGTATGAAGTGGTTTGAGCTAGCTGCTTGGCAGATGAGAAGACCATCTAGAACCGAGACCATGTAGACAGCCTATCTTCATGCACACTTCCTAGATCAATCAGCTCCCAGAAGACTTTTCAAATGACCACGGCCACTTGAGTGACCAATTCCAAGCCATAACAGCTGAAAGATTACCCAACAGAGTCCAGCAAATGGCGACCCACAGAAACATGACCTAATGGTTGTTTCAAGTCACTAAGATTGGGGATCACTTATTAGGCAACGCTCTCAAAACTCAAATTCACTGCTATTGAGTCAACTTCGATGACCCTAAGGGACAAGGTAGAACGGACCTGTGGGTTACCAAAACTGTAACTCTTTATGAAAGGAGAAAGCCTCATCTTTTTTCTCACGAATGGTAGGTGGTTTCCTACCGCTGAACTTACAGTAAATGGCCCAGTGCATCACCACTATGAAGCAATGGATGACGGATACACTGCTCTCAATGTCCCCCTCCACCCTCACTATAAACAAATCTTGCCTTTTCCCTCTCAAATAAAACAGGGTTCTGCCATTTACAACCAGGAGCCCAGGCAAAGATTACAGGGCTTTCTGTGCTTTTGTCATTGACCCATTAATTCAGTTTATTCTGTGACTTGAACTATGTCCTTGAATCCTAAGCTTCCCCTCCTAACCTCTACGTTGCTAATATCCACCTATGTTTGGTCCTCACAAACTGCTGGAGAACCGACTCCTCTTTCCAGCTTGTGTCCCAAACCTGCCAGGTTGGACTCCTTCCCATGGCCTTTGCCAAGGATCTGTACCTATCATTTCCTCTCGGCTCTTCTCAGTGTCAACTGCTGGACAATGTGATGCTCCATCTGTTCCTGATTCCTGGACCTCCTGCGACAATGTTTCACTTGTCCGTTCAGACTTCCTCCAGCAAGTTGGGGAGCTACCGACTTGACAAGCAGCCTCCTTTCTCCAGATCACTCTGTCCCATGATCACCCATTTCCTGAGGAAAAGCCAGATCTAAGAAATTGTGTGAATCATCTCTATGGATAGTCATATGCAGATGATAAGGTATATAGAGGTGACTCAAGTCCACTGCCATCAAGTCTATTCCAACTCAGCAACCCTACAAGACAGAGTAGAACTGCCCTTTTGGGTTTCTGAAGCTAGAAACCTTCATGGGAGCTTACAGCCTCGTCTTTCTCCCAAGGAGCAAGTGGTGGAGTTGAACTGCTGACCTTGAAGCTCCCACCAACTCGTAACCCACCAGGGCAGACCAAAAAACTCGCTGCCATTGAGTCAATGCCCACTCATACCCTATAGGACAGGGTAGAATTGCTCCGTGGGTTTCTGAGACTGTAACTGTTTAAAGGAGTAGAGAGCCCTGTCTTCCTCCTGCCACGTAGGTGGTGATTTAGAACTGCTGACTTTTTTATATGGCAGCCCAACTGGTAACTACTATGCCACCAGGTCTCAAGTAGATGGTAATCTTGTTTTAGATAAGTCTATCTCTTCCTGGTAGAATGCTGGCAAAGGGATCACAGGGACTAGTGGTTAGCGCAGCACTTGTGGCATATTAGTAGGCTGTGCAGTGGCTTCTCTACAGTGAATGTGCAAACTAGGTCAGCGGCCTACTCACATGCCTCTCCAGGTTGCTGTCTAGTTGCTTCTCACTCAGACTGATCCTAATGGAACAGAGTAGACCTGCCCCCATAGTTTCCAAAGCTGTACTCTTTATAGAAACAGACTGCCCCATCTTGCTTCCACCAAGCAACCGGGGGTTCAAACCACCAATCTTTAAGTTAGTTGCTGAGTGAAGACTTTAACCACTGCACTGCCAGGGCTCCCTCATATTCCTGTAGGTCTTACCGTGTCTGTGCCCAGTAGCTTGATGCCCAGCTATGCCCTCTGTCTGTTCTCGACAGGAGGCTTCTTCTAATGCTGGAACCCATTTTACTTGCAGATGGCAGGCCAGAAATGCTCACCTCACCCCTACCCTTTGTAGTCCTCACCTAGTGCTAACCTCAGCTGACGTATACATAGCCCAGTTCCCTAGTCACTTGGGTGGGACAGCCCACTTGCGTGGGACAGGAGTAGGTTTGACACCAGCTCCCAGAATTCCCTGGCCGGCTGAAGCTGCAGTTGCCCCCAGCAGTACCTTACTTGATCCGGCGTTTCTTGTGGCTTCCCACTCAGGCTTTTCTTCCTTGAGGAAATCACCTGCACTTGAGTTTTTATTTCAAGGTCTATATACAGGAGACTCTAGATCAGTGGTTCTCAGCCTTCCTAATGCCGCAACCCTTTTATACAGTTCATGTAGTGGTGACCTCCCAACCATAAAAGTACTGTTGTTGTTACTTTATCACTGTCATTTTGCAACTGTTCTGAAGCGGGCGACCCCTGTGAAAGGGTCGTTCGACCCCCAAATGGGTCGTGAACCACAGGTTGAGAACTATTGCACTAGATGAAGACAATAACCCGACCTATTGAATGCCTTGTGGAACAGGGGTTGTGCCTATGACGGTGGTGGTCATCATTTAGGATGCGGAAGAACCTAAGGTGACGACGATGACCAGAATCAGCCAGCCATGTGGATGGCAAATAGGATAACGCTGCCCCTAAGCCCTACTGGACCTCCATCCAGATAGTACAGTAACTGAACCAAGGATGGGTGCAAGGGAACATTTTGGTTATCACCTGATTCATCTATAGCATGGTGTCTGTCACTCTGTCCAAGTTTCATCAAGGATAAACTTCTTGTGGGATTTCTTTTCTTATACTGTGGAGCCCCTACAGCATTCTTTTTTTTAATTTTTAATTAATCATTTTATTGGGGGCTTGTACAATGCATCACCATCCATCCATCCATTGTATCAAGTACATTTGTGCATTTGTTGCCATCATCATTTTCAAAGCATTTTCTTTCTATTTGAGCCCTTGGTATCAGCTTCTCATTTTCCCCTTCCCTCCCCAACCCTCGCTCTCTCATGAACACTTGATAATTTATAAATTATTATTATTGTTGTCATATCTTACACTAGCTTTTCTTACTTACTTACTCACTTTTCTGTTTTCCATTCCCCTGGGAGGGGGTTATAGTTCAATCATTGTGATCGGTTCCACCTTTCTCCCCCCACCTTCCCCTTCCCCTCTTAATATGGCTCCTCTCAAAATTGGTCACCCCTACAGCATTCTTATGCAGATTTGGAGGGGAAAATAGCTCTGGTGTGATTATTTGTCTAAGACCAAAGTATGAATTATCAAGATAACTAGGGTGCTCCAAGGACAACGGTGAAATGGTTATGTACAATCCACCTGTTGGTTGTAGGCGGAAATCGAGTTTGAGTTGTCCTTATGAAAGTTCCATTGTCAAATGCCTTCAGATTTCACTGACTTTTTTTGAAATTAGTACATAAGGTTTGGATCTGAATTGCACAAGCCATCTGGGTGGTCCAGAAAATTGTGAGTCTGTACTTGTAAGTACGAATGAAATATTAACTATTTGCACTCTCCATCTTCAGGGCCTGTGAGTCATCACGGCTCTGAATTAATTAGAGAAGGACCTCTACATAAATCCACAAAGAGTGGAAACGTTCTCAATAGTTCTGAATGATGATCTTTCTGGGGGTGGGGGGAATAATTTCAGCATCTGGGAGGCAATGCGGACCATCTGAATAGGGCTTGCTTTGCTTGCAGCCAGTATTTCAGTCATGGCTTTGTCAAGGGTTCTGCAATTCTTCAAGCATGAAAGGCAGGATAGGGAATCAAATCCTCTCTCTCCTTAATAGGGAACGTCTTAGAAATGCTTCAAAATTAGCCTTGGCTCAGCTTAATGACATTTCTCCATTGTTCAGCAGCAGCTCACCAAATCCGCAGCATTCAGATGGTGGCTCTGCAACTGTGAAAAACCATGAAAATTACAGGACATGGGGGAAGTGGGGGTAAAGATGATTCTTCTTCCTCCCCAGGTCCATGAAATGATTCAAACCTGCTCAGCCTTTTAAGTGAACTAAACCACGAGTGGCAACCCAGCTCAGAGGACACACCTGATGCTCACAGTGCCCAATGGAATGCATCAAATGGTATGACATGGGGCCAGAAGCCCCCGGATGGAACCCAATAGGCCCGCTGAGCTAGAGAAATTATTTTAGACGAGAGCAGGGTCACCAATGAGAGGGGACAGGGCCCACACCGCATGAACACCACAGGAGTTTACACAGACTGCCAGAACACTTGAAAAAGATTTGCCTTCACTGGATTGAGATAAGAACATTGTAATGACTTCCAACTACTCTGATCCCTCACCCCTCCACTCTGCACCCCCACATGCCCATTTTCAAACACCTCCAAATAGCCCTGTGCCATCCGGCATCGTCAGTCATCCTGTAAGCTGTCAAAAATGCACATCAAATGTGGCACTCCAAGTTCACCTGTAATCAATTTCTCTCTCTCTCTCTCTCTCTCTCTCTCTCTCTCTCTCTCTCTCTCTCTCTCTGTCTCTCTCTCTTCTCTCTCTCCACCTCTCTCTATCGCGAACAAGAGAGCCCCCCAACTAACCATCTGGGAAACAAATCTGTGGATCAGAGGAGCAAACAGAGACTCTGCTGGTTCAAGTTCTCCCCATGGCCACCGCGGAAGGGCAGGAATAATTGATGGGGTCTCATTGGCAAGTCCAGTTTGATCTTGCAGTGCTTGGTGACCCCTGGGGTCTGCGGCTTGCTGAGAAGCAGGGAATAGTTCAGGTTGTTTATTACCAGCTCATAACTAATTTATGATCAGTATGGAGTCAGGTGCACAGAATCCAATGCTCATTCATCACTACAGGCATGCAGGCCCCAGCATCAAGGGATGGCTGCTTTCCAGAAGTCAGCAATGGACCAGGAACAGAGGTGGGGAAAGGGCACAACACAGTGTCTGTGCCATCGAGGTCACATCTTTCAGAGGAATCAGCAAGGTAGCAAGCAAAAGAATTTCCTTCCTACCAAGTCAGACCCACTCCTGAGGTTTTCTAATGATCTGCTAGACGCGAAATCCCACTGAAAGTAGCAGAGCAAGATGGCATTCAACTGTTCTCACTCCCCATTCAAATCCTCTCCAATTTGCCTTTTTGGATAACATTCCTATTCGATCGCAAGAGATTCAGACCTGGAGAAAGCATGATGGCTTAAACCAAGGGTGGAGGGCTGGTGGATTTCCTTAATGGGACACCTTTATCTTGCCAGGCAATGCCCTTCAAAGGAGGAGGGAAGAAGTGGCGCTTAATTCCCGTGCTGACAGACCTGCCTGCGTGTGTGCTGGTGCGCTATCTTTGCAAGCAGAGCGTTGAGTGTGGCGTGCATTTCCGTCTGACTTTCAAAAATGTGTTGCATTATACACACATGTTGATATGTTATGGTAAGAAGTGGAAAGTGCAAACACTGAGGGGCCGTTGATGACCGAGTTTCCAAGCAACCCCAAATGGCTTAGGGATGTCTATTCCATTCCTGCATTTTCCCCGAGTTCTTGGAGAGTGTTAATGGTCGGCTGCGACCATACACAAGAACTGCATTTTCCATCTCAGCCTCAGATATCTTCCAACCCCTCCCACCCCTCCGCCTGTAAGCTCCCCGAGTAGCGACACAAAGCCCACTCTCACCAACCGAGGAAGGAAAGATCGGACGCGCAAAGAAAACCCCGACCTGAAAATCCGAAACAAGCCCTGGTGCCATAAAGGAATGGCTGAACATATTCATAAGGAGGGTTTCTATAGGCAACTATTTTTTTTAATGTCTCAGGGACAACAGGGAGACTGTGCCACATTCTGAACCGGTTGCTATGGCAAAGCGTCTTGTTTTATTGACTGGGGAACACATTGTTGTGGTAAAGTCATGTAAATGACCACGACACAAAAGAACCGGGCCCACAGCAGCCCCTGCTCAATCACCACTAGGCTGGGTCTCTTCCCCTTGACATATGCCATTTACGCAGCCTGGGAAGGCATTTCTTCCAGAAAGCTTCCCTCCTGGCGTGCTGTGAATCGGCTTTGGAGACGTTCGCCAGACCCTCACATCTTTCAGCATCCATTCTGCAGGGGGGAAAGAATACACCATCCCTGGCCCCTTCTTTTGTCTTAAGGCCAGGCTATTTCTATTCAAAATCGGGGATTTTCAACTGATTAGTGCACTTTTTTTTTCAGGCTGCCTGTCTTGCCTAATATTGCCCAGTTCTATCCGTTTCTGTCACTTAGCAAAATAGGAGAGATTCTCCTTTGTTTCCCACTTATATCTTAAATATGTGTTTTTAATTACGTATTTTACTACAGCATCAATTCGCCCTGATTAGACATAATTACAGGAACAAAATATGCAGAATACATTTTAATAATGCCTGCCACCTCGAAGGGAACAATGAGGAGCTAATTTAATGATCTAAGTGTTGTTTGAAAGCAACTGGGAATTAAAAAAAATAGTATTATATTTTGAAACGGAGCTTATTAGTATTTTTGGATCCCAATGTCAACTAAAAGGCACCAAGATCAGTGTTTCAATGATCATAATTAAACAAACCAACACTTAGGGCAATATCTGTTTACACGAAGAATCAAATTACACCCTGCAATAGTAAACACTTGATCTAAGGAAACACGATAAATTGTGGCACTATAGACTTCAGATGCCAAGGCCAAGTTCTATGGGAAATTTACCACTGTAAAAACCTACTCTTTGATGGTTGTGCGTCAATGTCAATTTCCTGGATTTGACAATATACTACAGGTAGGAAAGATGCTATAAATGGAGGAAACTTTGTGACTGGTCCACGGGGCTAGTGTGGCAATCTCCTGTGTGTCTTTAACTATCTCAGCACAAAAAAAGTCATTCCAATTTCCAGGCCAAACCAAGATGCATTTTTCTGCTTGTATGTGGACAGGAATCTGCCTTCTCAGTAGAAAAAAAAAACCCACTGCCGTTGAGTTGATTCCACTCAGGGGGACACTATGGCACAGAGTAGAATTGTTCCCTGGGGTTTCCAAGACTGTAATTTTCGGGAAAGGAACAGGCAGCCTCCTCTGTTTCCCACAGAGTGGCTGGGGGGCTTGAAATGCCAGCCTTGTGGTTATCAGCCCAACCCTTAATCCACTGTGCCACCAAAGCTCCTCAGCTCATTGTGACTACAAAACCATATACCATTGTCTCCAGTCCTTGACATCCAGAGCTAAAGGAGGGTGGGACCACTGAGTGGACTTTCTCAAACTAACATTATGTCTTCCCCCAATTGTCAACTCCTTTAGAACAGAATTCTGTGAACAATGCTGACTGGCGGGATCTATTGACCTTGACTGCTTTAGATGCTCTGCCAGTTGTTGGGAAATCAATACTCGCTGTGTCCATACATCTGGCTGTGTAATTGGATCTCTCACTTTACCTTTCTCGCTAGCTTTTCAAAAATGCTTGGTGGTTCAAACTCTAGTTAGCGGTATTGCTCCCCTAGTGAAGTTTAGAAATTAAAAAGTATAATAGAAAATAGACCTCAAGCCAACACGAAATCTAATATAGATGTCTGTTCCTGTCTCTTTAGAGTGTGAGTGTGCGTGTGCGCGCATGTGTGTGGGGAATCAGAGCCGCTTCTAATTCAATGTAAACATTAATGGACTAAAAAAATATATGATTGGTATGTATAATCCACTCTGCTGGCCATTTATTAACCAGCCTTTGCCTTTCTGTGGCATTTTTAAAGATATCATCACATGTGTGACTAGCATTCGCTGAGCTTGCTAGTGACCGCTGCCATTATTCCCATGGGGCAAAAGGGCCACTAAGTTCCAAAGAGGTCCAGCCATTGGCTTGATCTTGCACAGCGTGCTACTGATGAGGCTGCAGATTAAAACCCAGATTCTGCATCCTGGCCCCAGTTGCTTTATTCTGTGCTACACATCTCTAAAGTCACCGCTGAACTTAAAAGATCTTGTTTAAGATTTTCAATCATGTCATTGGGAACCAACATTTATTAAAATAACAGGTGTTGGTTGTCTCTTTTTAAACGATAACAATTGGAAGTATTTGGGGCCTCACCTGGAAACACTTGGCTTTCAGAACTTTTTTCCTTTATTACTTTTTAATAGCTTAGTTGGTATATGAGAATAAATTATATAGGATTTAATTCGTCCATTTAAAATGTACAAATCAGTACGGCTTTTCACAGGCTTTGCAAGCATCACCTTGATCCACATTTGATCAATTTCACCTCCCCTACTCTAACCATGGCATCACCAAGGTAGTGCCTTTCTCGCTCAGGCCTAAGCAACCTTTAATCTCCGTTCTAGTTCTGTAGAGTTGCCTAACCTGGACAGTTCATTGTCACTCTTCCCCCCCACACACACACACACTCAGCACTAAAAACCCCCCACCCCACCCCATGGATTCCAACTCATCATGACCTCATAGAGCAGAGCGGAACTGTTCTGTGGGGTTTCTGAGATAGCACATTTCTTTGGAATCAGATTACCCCATCTTTCTCCTTCAACTTGTGTGAGGGGGTCGAACCCCGAGTCTTCTGGCTAGCAGCCAAGCACTTTAACCATGGTACCTTTCTCTCTCAGGATTCCTTTCTCTCTCAGCCTTAAGCAACCTGTATGGTGCTTTCTAGTTCTATAGACTTGCCTAACCTGGTCAGGTCCTACAAGTGCAATCATACACTACATGGTCTTGTGTGACTGGTTTCTTTCACTTAGTAGAGATTAGGACTTCGCTTCTTTTTAGAGGTGAATAATTTTCCACTGTGTGATCATATAGATAGACCACACTTCTGTTCATCCACCCCTCAGTTGATGGACAATTGTGCTGTTCCCTCGTGTTGGCTATTATAAAGAAGGCCACTATGACTCTCCATGTGCATGTTTTGTGGAGACATGTGTTTTCATTTCCCTAAAAGTGGATTTGCTGGCTGTAGAATAGAAAATGATGGATTTTAACATTTTATTAATGATACCTCCAGAATATAGGACCAGCTTAGGGTGGAGAAGCATAAACCTTTTGGTTGCAATCAATATCCCCATCTCCACCAAAAATATTCTACTGGCCAAGCTGAAAAAACAAAAATGTAAACTCGGAAGTTTTTATTTAAAACACACCCCCAAACGAAAGTAAACAAAGCAAGTCAACCAAGCAGCCCAAGAGAAACTCACACCATCACCCTCCATATCTGAGCTGCCATCCATCAGTGGCTCCTGCAGAAGTGCAACAGTAAGAAATAGTTAGATTATGCGTAGAGTTGTCAACAACAAGAAGTTTGGGGGGGCTATAAATACGCCCATACCCTACTCCTCACACCTGCTTCTTGCCCACAGAAACATAACTAGCAGTTTCCAAAAGAATACAAGTCATCCTTTATAAACTTTTATTATTGTAAGGATTCTTAAGTTTCTAAACAGGGATCAATAGAGACGTTAGCTTTTAGGAGCAACACCTTCTGACGCCTTGACTAGGTGTGATCTAAATAAACCCAATGGATCATCACAAAATATTGCCTGGTAGAGTTCAAGAAGATGAACCCCCCTGGGTTGGAGGGTGCTCACAATAGACAAGGGCTGCCACCATGAACTTCATCTCCCGGGATTGCAAAGTAAATAATCGGCAATGCTTACATTGAATTTGCAAAAGGTTTCAAAGCTTGGCCGACATTTCCAGTTGTTTGTACCTTTGAAAAGGAGTCTGGATAGTGCAGTGGTTAAAGCATCGGACTGCAAACTGAAAGGTCAGTTGTTTGAACCCACCAGCTGCTCTTCGGGAGTAATGTCCACTTCCTCCAAGATTCACAGATTTGGAAATCTCGTGGGGCAGGTCTACTCTGTTGTATAAGGTAGCTATGAGTTGGAACTCAATTTGACAGTAATGGGTTTGGTTTTAGAGCATCTAGGTTTGAAAACTGGAATTGAAACTCAAAATGCTCTCCATAAATTACAGGCACAATTACAAAGAAAACAGAAGAAATTCCCTCTAGGTTACAGAGTAACATGCAAGAAAAAAATCAAATTACTTAAAAAATAATAATGGGACAAGAATTAGCCAACCTAGCCAGCTAACTAAGAGTAAGCACTGAATGTAAAAGGAAGCAGGAAGTGGCCCTAGGCTATACTGGATATCTCTCCCGAGGAAATCTCATTCAAACGATTTCAAGAGGCGCTCTGCCTAGTTTCGAGCTCCACAATTAAAGAGGGATAAAAAAAATCATAAAGCAGTTCAAAGAGTTAAAGGAAAGGGACCTCGGAGCAAAGAGTCAAGGAGCTGAAAAAATTCAACCTGACGAAGAGAAGGTTAAAAGGAGGAGGAGGAGAGGAAGGAGGAGGAGGAGAGGAAGGAGGAGGAGAGGAAGGAGGAGGAGGGAGTGGAGGAGGAGGGAATGGAGGAGGAGGGAGTGGAGGAGGAGGGAGTGGAGGAGGAGGAGGGAGTGGAGGAGGAGGGAGTGGAGGAGGAGGAGGGAGTGGAGGAGGAGGAGAGGAAGGAGGAGGAGGGAGTGGAGGAGGAGGAGAGGAAGGAGGAGGAGGGAGTGGAGGAGGAGGGAGTGGAGGAGGAGGGAGTGGAGGAGGAGGAGGAGAGGAAGGAGGAGGAGGGAGTGGAGGAGGAGGAGAGGAAGGAGGAGGAGGGAGTGGAGGAGGAGGAGGGAGTGGAGGAGGAGAGGAAGGAGGAGGAGGGAGTGGAGGAGGAGGGAATGGAGGAGGAGGGAATGGAGGAGGAGGGAGTGGAGGAGGAGGAGAGGAAGGAGGAGGAGGGAGTGGAGGAGGAGGAGAGGAAGGAGGAGGAGGGAGTGGAGGAGGAGGGAATGGAGGAGGAGGGAGTGGAGGAGGAGGGAGTGGAGGAGGAGGGAGTGAAGGAGGAGGAGAGGAAGGAGGAGGAGGAGTGGAGGAGGAAGATCCTTTCATTCCGGTGGTCAGCTACATATTGGAGGTGGCCACCTGTGCTCCATTTTCAGAATGGCTGGTAAGAAAGGCAAGAGGTTGAAATAGGCAACATGAGGGCGCTGGGTTAGGTCTCAGGAATTTCCTGACATGAGAGCTTGTAAATGATGAAATGGGCCCCCAAGGGCAGGCAGGAATATCGAATATTCTTCTCTAGTGGGTTTAGAAAATAGAAAAGATTCTTATGTGTCTCAGGATGGCTTACAGACCTCCCTGTCCAGACTGGAGGAGTGAGTGTACTTGAGCATCCTAGAAGAACACCCTGGGGCACTTGGGTTTTATTTCAGTCTTGTGTATGCCACTTGCCTGGCCAAATTTCTCTACCAGAGGCCTCGCCTGGCATAACACTTCAAGATGCAGTGATTGTGTCTGTGAAGAAGAGCACTGGGAAATATCTTTAGAAGCACTGGAATTTGTTGGGAGGGAAAAAGAGTCAGCTAACCAAGATGCATAGGGGTGGGGGTTGGTAAAGCACCACGGAGTGCATGCTGGGATTAGGGCTAATTAAGATGTTGACTGAATCTATGCTAATCATGTCCCACCAGACTCTGCTGGATTAGTATGTAAATTGGTAAACTCTGTTCTAAAATTGCCCTACCAGCTGAGGTCTAATTACTGACTAGACATAACAAATAATAATGGGATTTGTATTTTAGGATGTTTAATTATGGAAATACATGTCTGGAAAAAATACTAGTTGTAGTACACAAAAACGAGAATTCATAATGTTTTTCCCAAGGTTTATGAAATTTTACACCTTTAATAAGAGAACAGAGGGCAGGGATGTGTGTAGGGAGTTCTTTCAGAGAACTTGCATTTGTTCAGGGAGACCGATTTACAATGATTAATTCGCTGCTTGAGTAATTTCCCCAAAGCTCCTCAATGACTAATTGTTTAGTTGCTGATACACAGCATCTTGTGAGCTTTTAGTTCTATCACCAAGAGAACTGGAACTCATCCATAAAGAAGAGGGAGATGCGATAGATTTAACTCAACTATACCATAGCATGCATCATCATGGAATTAAAAGCAACAGGCCAAAAATACTTATAGGAAACAAAGTCCCGACAACAGTTTCTCTTAATGGAAATGATCCCATAGCATTGAAATCATTCGATTTAGCGATCAGAAAGTGGTCCGCCTTATTCAGAAGCAAGAGTGGGCATCGCATGGCTTTAAAGGCAAACAGCACCAGAATTCCCTGAATGGGTATCTGGAGAGAGAAACTCCTTTGCAACCTCTGGTTACACATCATTCTGCGATCCACCCTTTCCTAAGGGTTCCAGCAGTTAGAAACAAAGTGCCAGGCAGAGTTGTAGAAGCTGCTTCCATTAGGCTGCCATGTTGAGATTACCCACATAATTTTAAAGGCTCATGGAGGATCATGAAATCTTTATTAGGTTTTACATCATAAGATAAATTATTCATGTTGTTCTAATGCATACTGATATCATGCACCCCTTACGCCCACATTTAGCTAAACAAATCCTATTTGCATATCATTTTTATTTTAATTTAGGACAGTTTTGTTATGAAAATATAAGGCTTAAATGCCTATTATGTTACAATTATGTCCCAATTTCCCACACTTTTCTTGCGTCCATACAGTGCATTACAAATGAGGGAAAGTTCAAATAATTAACGAAGATGAATGATTTCCTTTGATAAGCCGTGGAAGAATGAGTGCTCTTGCTGCTGTATTGTGAAGGGACCGGCATTGTCAACTAAACTTCTGAGGGCAAGCTTGGGTTGGCAGTAGCTTCAAGCCATGGAACCGTAATTTGTCGATCACATTTGTTCATGTGAGGTAGCAAGAATAAAGCAGGACTCGTAACATAGTCAATTCTGCAGCAACAGTAATAACAATTCAAAATTATGTATGGGGCTACATAAGTGGAAGTATATGCATTTATGTCTACAGGAAAGCATACGAGAGGGTATCATGTGTAGGTACCGGTGTGTCTGTAGGCCTATGTTTGTCTGTGCTACATATCTATCCATGAATATAATGAAGCACATAGGGGACATGGTTATGGAGACTTCCTAGACATGGAATTGGTGTACTAGATTGAAGGGCTTAAGACTATAGCTTTGTGGGATAACTTAGTCAATTGGCATAAAGTTAATGTTCTACACCATTTTGGGGTAAGTAGCACCTGGGGTCTTGGAAGCTGGTGAGCTGCCATCTAAGATACAACGACTGGTTTCTACTTAGCTCGAGTAAAAGAGGATGAAGAAAACCAAGAACCTATAGAGATAGCAAGTATAAGTAGGCTTCTGGGAGGATACAGTGGGGAAGGAGGGGAAAGGGGAGCTCATGCCAAGATCAGGAAAGAAGAGAATGTTTTGAAATTGATTGTTGTACCAATTGCACAACACTGCTTGATGTGATTGAACTATGGAACAATATGATATCTGTTCGGGGAAAAAAAACAAGCAGAAATAAACCAAAGACTTAAAGAAGAAACTAATCTAAAAGCTTAATAGCCCACAGTAATCCTGGCCTCTTCAAACCTGAGACCAGAGAAACTAAATGGTACCCGGCTATCACTGCAGACCTTTCTGACCAGGCCCAAAAGAACGTCCTTGTTAGAATGGAAGAAAAATGTAGCACAAAACCCAAAATTTAAAAAGAAGGACTAGATTTACCAAGTCCTTATAGATCAGAAGAACCCCCGAGACTACCGTTCTAAGACATCCTTTTAGCCTAGAACTGAAACCACTTCTAAATATCACTTTTCAGCCAGACAATAGATTGGATTATAAAATAAACAGTGCCACCCATGGGTCATGTGTCCCTTAAACAATTAACTCTACTAGATCAGCTGATCAACATTTACCTGAAAGCAAAGATGAGAAGGCCGGGAAGTTAGATCAATAGAAACAGACCAAGCAGAAGGGAAATCATGAGTCCTGGCACGTTGTGAAAATGTTCACCAATGTCACAGATCAACGGTAATAAAATTGATAAATGGGAACCTAACTCACTATGTAAACTTGCACCTTAAAAAATACTGAAAAAGTCCTCACGGAACGCATCCTTGTGGTCTGGACCTACAGAGATATAGATCTCATATGACTGTGACCTGAGGGCACATGATCTCTATCGTGGAAATTGATGCAACACAAAAATATTGAATTGAAGGCTTATGATAGTTGTCTTTAAAGAGCTTATTGCCATATTGTGAACTACATTTATTTAGGTTTCCACTATGCATCTTAGCTTTTAAAAAATTAATCTTAAACATCTAGAATATACCAAGAAGTGCTTGATCCTGAGGGTGGATGAAAAAAATCTGAACAATCATTTTCTTTCAATGTGATACTGAGTTTCCACTTCAAGCACTGCTTTTTGGCTTGCATGATGGCATCTGTCTGTAGGCAGAATGTCACTGAAACATTCTCCATGCTTTGTCCCAACGCCTAAGGGCACTTGTCAGCAGTGATGTGTTATTTATTCCGAAACTGAATGAGAACTTAGGCTCAGCACAGGACCCAGGGTCTGGCTTCATCATCATAAATTTGGGGAGAGGTCAACTTGTGGGGCTAGAACTCTTGGAAGGCTCATAAAAAGTGTTTTATAAACGCATGTTTATATATAAGACCTCTAAACACAGAAAAATTGCTTAGGTCATTCTGTCTGCTGGAGTGAACCCAATATCTTTTCAACACTCGACCAAGAACTAGAAACGAGGTCTGGTGGTTCCAATGTCGCTCTGCCAGTCATGATCTTGTGACCTCACTTCCCTTCTCTCTGCCTCAATTTCTCCTTCTGTCAGGCAGAGGATGCCCCATAGCGTCGTCCTAAAGGACGCCTGGAGAGTGCACAGCACATTGAGTCACTCGATGAGTGTACCTAATACCCATTCCTTTCTCATGGCCTTGCTCCTGCCCACTCCCTTCTAAAGAAGGACCATGGTCTCATGTGTACATTTATCCAGAGAACTTGGAGCCATATAGTTTGTGCTCATCTATTTTTTATGCTCGCAATACTGTTTCTCTGCACAGATAGAAATTCTTAGAGAGTCAGGAAATAAGATCTTTCTCAAATGCTGGCCCTTTGCCCAGGTCAATGCTCTCTACCAACGTTTTAATTTATCGAGGATCATTCCTTCCCTATGGCCAGAAATCTTCATGGATTTGCCCCAGCACAAAATCACAGTTCATCATGATAGCAGCAATGGGTATCACTGCTGCCTGTCCCCACCCCCAGTGAAATATACCGAGAGCTCCCATCCTAAATGTCCTATCAAATTATAATGACTTACTTATTGAAAGAGTAAAGTCTAAGAATTAAAACCATGGAGCCCGGAGCCAGATGGCTGTTGTTAGCTCCTATGGAGTTGGCCGACCCCTCGGTGTGACCCCATGACTAACAGAATTACACTGTTCCAATCCATAGAGTTTTCACTGGCTGATTTTGGAATTGGAATTGGTTGTCAGGATTTTCTTCCTACTCTGTCTTAGTCTGGAACCTCCTTGGAAACCTGCTCAGCATCATAGCCACACACTAGCTCCCATAAACAGTGGGGCGTGCACATGAGGTTCCCTGGCGAGGACTGAAACCTGGGTCTCTCACATGGAAGGCCTGAATTCTACCACTGCCTGATCCACCACTGCCCCTAGGAGTCAGGCTTTCCTTGCCATCAAGTCAACTCTGACTCATGGTGACCCTCCAAGACAGAGAAGAACTGTCCCTGTGCGTTTCCCAGGCGGTCAATCTTCATAGGAACTGAAAGTCTCATATTTCTCCTACAGAGTAGATGGTAGGTTCAAACTGCTGATCCTGCAGGGAGCAGCCCAGTACATTACCCACCAGGCCACCAAAGCTCCTTAATAGCTCTCTAAAATGGTTGATAGGAAGATTAAATGTAATGTACATGGGATACCATTGAACGAACATTCAATACGTGTTAGTTGTTGATATTATTATTACTGGTATAATACTGGAGGAATTCATTTGAATTTCAGGGCTGACGATGAGTTTTGAAAGTACATAGACTTTCAAAAGACAAACAAATCTGTCTTCCAAGTAGTACAGCGAGAATGTTCTTTAGAGGCAAGGATGGCAAGACATCACTTCACGTACTCCAGACCCTGGAGAAGGACAGCACACTCGGTCAAATGGAGGGGCAGTGAAAAATAGGAAGTGCCTCAATGAGCTGGACTGCTACAGCGGCGGGGACAATGGTCTCAGGCATCGCAACATTGGGAGGATGGCACAGGAGTGACTGGGCGGTGTCTTGTTCCGTTGTACATAGGGTGACTATACATAGGAACCGACTCGATAGCGCCTCACAACAACTACAACTATACAAGAGGGAAGCGGTGTTTCTGACAACTAGCATTTTCTCAGAAGCACTTATCCTCTCCACCTTCCAAGCTGTCCAGGTCACAAATGTCTTCCTCACAGCTGCCCCGCCAACAGCCTCACTTCACTGTCCTCAACCTTTCAAACTCATCCCCTTCCCTTCCTCTACAGACCGTCACCAACTCATCCCCTTGCATTACACTTGATGTCATCGCGGTACCTTCATCTCCAGAGGGCTCTCTCGGCAAACTTTCTAAAACGCAAGCCTGAGTGGTTTTTCCTCTCTCTATTTGCAATCTCTCTGAGGTTCCCCATTACCTTCAGCATCATATAACAAATATCAAGTAGCTATAAAGAGAATTGAAACAAGGCAGAATAATGGCCTCTCCCAAAGACATCCATGTCTTAATTCTCAGTGGCAAAAGGGACTTTGAAAATGGCATTAATTTAAGGGTTTTAAGATGGGTAGATTCCTTTCAATTATCCAGGTGGGGTAATTTAATCACAAGGGTCCTTATAAAGGAAACAGAAGACTGGAGCCACCCAGTCAATAGATGATGTGTGATGGTAGAAGCAGAGATTGGTGTTTTGCATCCACAAACTAAAGGATGCAGGAGGTTTCTAAAAGTTAAGGGAGCGGGGGAGCAATGGACAAATTCACTCCTAGAGCTTTCAGAGGGAATGCAATTCTATGATACCTTTAATTTAGCCTGGTAAAACCCATTTGGAGCTTCTGGTCTCCAGAATGGTCTCCAGCCCATAAGAAGTTTGTATTGTTGTAAGCCACTAATTTGTTATAGCAGCAATAGGAGCCTGGCCCACAGCCAATGGAAGAGGCAAAAACAACCACCACCACCACCACTCAAAGTCACTGCCATCAAGTTAGTTTCAATTCATAGGAACCATATAGGACAGGGTAGAACCACCCCTGTGGGTTTCTGATGCTGTCATTCTTTACGGGAGTAGAATACCTTATCGCTCCCTGGTGGAGCGGCTGGTGGTTTCGAACTGCTGGTTTTGTGGTTAACAGCTCAACAGGGATCCCATACGTCATCAGGGCTCCTCAACTGAAAGAACAGTGCTGACAAAATACATGTGATGAGATAGGTAAATTGGGGAGGATGCTGGGAAAGTCCTACCCTTATGCATTACTACATTTAAAAGCCCTTATTATGAATGACATGCCAGAACTTTCTCTCTTTCAACTAGTAACACTGGAAGCGGGTTGGAGGTGGGGTGCATTTCCAAGTTTTCCACAACTCTATCCTTTCCTGGAGTTAACAAGTGAGGCCAAGGGAATCTGGGTCTCTATGCAAATGAGGGATGAGAAATAAAGACATCACAGATTTTCTGAAAACTGGGATCCCCTCTGGCTACGGGGTGACAACGAGGGCAGATGGGATCCCAAACCAAACTTATTTCTCATTTCTCCTAACCAAACAAATCTAATATCTTGCAGTCCACATTTTAGTCTCATATGTTGTTTCTTTGACATTTTGAAAGCAGTTTTACAACATTTCCCCCATCTGTGCCTAACTTATTTTGTGTGCTCATAAGGGAAATCAAGGGAACAAGTAGAACTTTTGTCAAGTAGAATTCTCTGGAAGTCTCAAGACAAGTTAACGGGCAAGGTAGCAATGGGACCTGAGAAAGGAGATTATTGGTGGTTGTCATTAGTCGACTGTCTCCAGGCACCTTCATGTGTGCAGAGTAGAACTGCCCTCCAGCGATTTTTCCAGGCTGTGTCCTTTAGTAAACAGAGGGCCACATTTATCTTCTGAGGTGCCTCTGAGTGGGTTTGAACTGCTCACCCTAGACTAGTAGTTGAATATTCAAAGGTTTCTATTGCTCCCAAATTGGGAAGGAAGTTAGACCTGGTAATAGAGTGGCTCAATCACTACCCCTGAGTTGATTCCGATTCAGCCTCATAGCAACCCTATGGAACAGGGTAAAACTATGAGTTTCTGAGACTGTCATTCATTTTAGGAGTAGAAAGCCTCATCTTTCTCCTGAGGGGCAGCTGGTGATTTCAAACTACAGACCTTGCAGTTAGTAGTGTAACTCATAACCCACCACACCCCCAGGGCTGTAAATAAATCAGTTAGAAGTGCCTTTGTGAAACAGGGGGCAGAGCTGAATTTGCCCACTGACTAGTGGTCTGGCCTGATTTCATTCTTAAAATCTATGTGCCTCAGTTTCCTAATCTTTAAACTAGGTATCATAATACCTGTTTTTGCAGTACTGTTGAAAAGGTTAAATGTTAACATGTTTATAAAGGGGCCAGGGCAGTGTCTGGCACTTCGTAGATTGAAGAAATGTTTCTTTTTCTCCCTTGGATTTCTTTTCTTATCAGTATGGTTTTTAAATTATGCATGTCCACATCACATATAAAAGCCTTTTACTAAAGCCACACAACAGAAAAACCTAATATAGCAAGAAAGAAACAGAAAAGCATCATTTATACAATGTAAAAATTAAGCTTAGTGAAAGGAATTTGGTCCATTTCTTTCCCAGTGTTTACAATGACCAGATGAATTCATGAGTAACCTCCCTTTTGAATTATTTAAATGCCCAGTACTGAGAATAACATACAGAGGGGACTGTGTTGTGTGCGCAGAATAACTCTCACCGGCAACCACCAACCACCAAGGATTCTTGATTTCAAGAATTACATCATTAAGTTCGAAGTAGCCGATAATCAATTTCAATGCATCAATCATTCAAAAGAATTAGTGTTTGCTATTGCTGCTGAGAAAGATGGGCTTTCTACTCCCATCAAGAGTAATAGTCTTGGAAGCCCACAGGGCAGTCCTACCTGTCCCATAGGGTTGCTATACAGGTTGAAACTGACTTGCTGGCAGGGAGTGGGAGGCTTTCTTGAGTTGTTGCTGCTGAAGTCACATTTGTGATTAAAGAGCAGGAGCGTGAGAGGAGGAACAACTGATAATGTGGCAGAAGTTGGCCTATAACATTGTAATCTTGGTCAACATTGAGCCCTAACCCCACCAAAAGAGAGCTGTAATCTCCAACAGTGATGCACGCAGTACTAGGAACACCAGGCACTCAATCAACCCATGCCAGATGAAGTGGCTTCTCAGCAGGCAGTCATGGCAAAGGACCATCCAACATATTTTAAAAGATCAATCTGGAACCAAGAATCAATTCTAATAAACTCCATGCTCTCAGGCCCACGTGTTATGAAGGTAAATTGTCTTTGAAACCAGAATGAACATGCAGCAGAGAATCATGAATAATAACATGGCTTCCAACTGGACAAGCTCCCAGGTGTCCCCTCAGTTCACAGATACACCGAGGGACTGTTTTCTTCCCCCAGGGAGCCCCAAACGCACTGCCAGCCTTCAGCAGAGACACAGACAGTTGCTCGAATGGTGTGCTGAAAAGAGAATGAAAAATAAAATGGAGAAGGCACTGCTTTTATTTTCCTTCCTCCCTCCCTCCCTCCCTCCCTCCCTCCCTTCTTTCCTTCCTTCCTTCCTTCCTTCCTTCCTTCCTTCCTTCCTTCCTTCCTTCCTTCCTTCCTTCCTTCTTTTCTTCAGGCTCTCAATGTCCCTGGGTGTTGGGAAAGAGCAGCACACAAGTCCGAGATGAAAGGCAAACCCAGACGGCAGTCAACTTCTGAGAAGTCACAGCCTTGAGTTCTAAAATAACTCTCACCGCAACCACCAACCACCAAGGAACTTGATTTCAAGAATTACATCATTAAAAAAACCCAAACCCTTATTGGTTATCATTTTGTTTAAAGCCAGATATTCTCAATCATTTTTACTGGTCTACTGAGGTCATCATGTCCCTGAGGAGGTAAGTAGGAAAAAACCCCAAACAACCCTCAAGACCTAATTTCAATGGACATAAAAGTTGCCACCTTTGCAACTGGGTATGGAACCCCGGAACTGGGTGCGTGTCTCCAGACACCCAACACCTGCCGCCAGGACTGTGCTGAGAGCAAGGTTGTGAGTTTCATTTTAATGAGGGGGGAGGGTAGTGCTGGGGGAAGCCATCTTAATTAGACAGCCTTCCCAACTTAATCAGGGACAAACAACCCCAAATAATCTCTCTGCTCTGGAGGTGGGGGAGGTGCAGGAAGCTTGGTTGTTGTTTTTTCCCCCAGGAATTTGGGTCTCAGCTAAGGGAAGTAACCCCTCATAGAAGCAACAGCTGGCAGCCACTTATCTCTCCTCCACAACCCCAACTCCACACAGGGGCTCCCCTCCTCAACAGCATGGGGGTCATTGGCTCGAGGGATAGTTTCCTCAAGTGGGATTCATACATTTATAAATGATTGATGCTCAACTTTCCCAGGATATGATACAAGGATGCATCGGAGGGGGCTTCAAACATGGATACAACGGATGTATGGATTGTAAGAATCCCCAATAAAATGATTTTTTTTAAATGTTCGGGGGTGGGGAGGGAGGGAAACAAATGAGGAGCTGATACCAGGGGCTCAAATAGAAAGAAAATGTTTTGGGACTGATGATGGCAACAGATGGACAAGTGTGCTTGACACAATAGATGGATTGTGATAAGAGTTGTACAAACTCCCATTAAATGATTACAAAAGAAAAACAAACAAGAAAGAACTTCCCCCCAAAAAATGTTCATTCCATTTTTCCATGATCTGTTTTGAAGCTGCCCCACCACCCCCACTCACACAAGATACAAGAGGCTTCCCAAAGCTTGTGGGAAATGGAATCAAAAGATCGTGAACTTTTTGAAGCCTCTTCATGGGTGATGTGTAAGTATCCTATACATTGTCACCCGAATCCCACAGCCAATTCTCAAAATACCAGTATCATTAGGTGTGCCAAGAAGCCAGGCTTGCCGCTGCGTGACTGGGCGGGCGCACTGGGCACAGGAAAAGAGCCGAGTCTTTCCGAACTGGGGCCAGCGCCTTCATGTCTCCGCCTGGCAACAAATGCACCATCAACTTCGCCACTGACTCCAGAGCCCGCTTTCCTCCTCTGATGGGCGCTTGCCCCCTGACTTCCGGGATCAGCCCAAGGTTTCAAAGGGCTGGAGCTAGGCACACAGCAGGTGCAGCAGGCCAAGAGAGAAGACCGGCTCCCCACAAACGGAGGATGTGGAATTTCCCAGAAAGGTCAATTTCGTCCTGCCTTCATTCAGTTGGATCCCCAAACAAATCAAATTTAGATAGATTATTTAAAATATACATATTCTAAATTTCTCAAGTCCGGAGGGCAGTGTCTGCACGTGTGTGTGTATGTGTGTGTATGCGTGTTTTATGTCGGCGGCTCACAAGTCAAGTTTGAGAAAAGTAAACCGGCCCTTTGTGCGGGCAGCCTTACAAGCCAGAGACAATGCTGCGTGTCCCCGAATCACAGACTCCCCATTGCAATCCAGTGGCTCCCTCAGCAGCCGGGAGAGGGACAAAAAGATGGGGGGGGGGGATAGAGAAAGACACACAGTCTTACCCGTTTTTTCCCTCCGGCAGGGGACAGCAGCCAGCGGCCCAGGCGCCGAGGGCCGGGCAGTAGGTGTCCAGGCCCCAGGACCGAGGTCCGCGAGCTGCAGGCGGCCGCGCGGGGAAGCTGCTCACAAAGCCTTTCGGGTCTCCGCTGGCTCTTCTGCCGGCCGCCTCCTGCAGAAGCGCCTCTCGCTGCTGCTGTCACTCAGCGGTGCCGGCCCAGTCCCTAGAGAGGCAGCGGAAACGCCCGCGCCAGCTCGGACAGGTCGGCGACCAGGCGCTGTGAGAAGGCGCAGGTGCTCCTCTCCAGGCACAGCCCGGGGCCGATGTCGCGGGGCGGCGCTCAGGACAGCTTGACCACTAACTTCCTCTGACTTTTACATCCCCGTCTCCCCGCCCCCGCCGCCCAGAACTGAGGCGCCCCCCCCCCAAGTCCTATGTCAAGAGCTTCCTTGGGAGGGCGCTGACCAACTTCTAAGGTCCCCGCTTGGGGTTTTATTTTCTTATTTCTCCCCAACCTGGGGCTCGATGTGATGCCGCCCGAAAAGGCAGACGCCCCGGCCGGCAAGTCAGGCTCCGGGACCCCTCCTCATATCCCAGAAAGCCCCTCTGTTGACCCAGGGGCACTCTTTGAAAATCGGGGTTTGAAAAGATTTGAGTCAAAGGACAGCCAGCGGCTGGCCTGTGAGCTCCGGCCTGTGGTCCAATGGGAAAGGTGATTCTCTCTCCCAGGTCAGGCCCACCTCAGGGACACCGCTGCCCTTCCTAGGAGCAGGAAGCAGACCCCACACTTATTCTGAAAAGAAACCCTATAGTAGACCCGAAGTCCCCGCCTCCCCCTGCCTGCTTCTGTTGCTAAGAAGGAGGCTTACCTTTCTAGCACAGCATCACAAACCCTGGGCCAAATCAGTCACCCCCCTGCAGAAAGCAGATGGCTCAGTGCTAGAGCTCCGGGGAGCTTACAGAAGCCTCCGCTGCATCCTTTCTAAGGTGCCACTGCTGGGCTGGTGTCTCTGCTCGGCGGCAGGCCACTTGGGCCTTTAAAAGAAAATGAATCCGCTCCACCCCACCAGCCCGACTACACACTGACACTGCAGAATGCTGTGGCCTCTCCTTAGTGACCCCGCAGAGAAGCCGAGATGATGGCTTGATGGATGAAGTGTCCAAGAGACAATGCCACCTGGGACATCACATGTCCGCATCCCCTCCCCATGCCAAGCCCCCAGCTGGTCTCCCCCCTCTCTCAGAAGAAAACAGCCTTTGCTAGGTTACAAACACACTGCATTGTGAATGCCCAAATGATCGGGGAGGGGCATTGCACACGCTATGATTTCTGTCTCTCCTAACTTCCGTTTGCTGAGTCCCCTCTGCCTGCCGGGGTAATAGAACCAGGAGAAAGCCAGAAGATCCTGGGGAGAGAACGGAGACAAAAACAAACAACTCTGTGATCTCAGAGTTTATCAGCATTCAGCAAACTGAGCACCTTGCCAACTCTTGATAGCGCTTGCACCCTGGTGCGGATGCAGTTAGTTACCAGCAAGTGAGACTTTGTGAACAAATGGATGGAAGCAGCTACATAGATATGAAAGTGGCCATGTAAAGAGCTTGATCCTGAGGATGGCCCGCGTCTGGCCAATGGCTTCAGGCAGCAGAAGCTTGCTGTGAGTGGAGCCTATTCGCTGCCAACGAACAACAAAACAGACTTTGGGATATAACCGGGTCAGGGAGCTTTTCAGCAGATTCATTTAATAGCACATTATTTTCTTGATAGGAAGAGATTCTTCCTTTACTCGCGTTGGGCTGTAGAGCAGAGTAGCACTGCAAAGACACTTCTCCCCAGAAGCAGACTATCCCATCTTTCTCCCTAGCGGTGACTTGCACTGCTAACCACTGCACTGTCAGGGTAGTGTATACCAGAGCAAGTACAAAGAAAAACGCTACTAGTATTTCAGTTCATACATGCATTGGTATATTCCAGCCAAACATGTTTAAACATGTCCCTGTGTTCGGCGGATGGCTACACAGGTCTTAAGTCCCATTATAACACTTTCAAAAACAATAATAGGTCTAATCAACCAGTAGATCCTCCACTTGACTGAGTAGCAGAGGGTTCAGCTCAGAAGGTTAGGGTGACTACGTTTTAGAATTAATTTCAAAGGGGTTCCTCTTTGCAGGTTTTCCTGAAGGACACAGAACAATCATGAGGCTCATTACGAAGAAATTTTATGAACATTGACAACTGCGCTGGTGAGAAAAAAAGGCCAGGAAACATGTGCCGGGAAGATTTTCCCACCACAACCATGCGCCTAACCCCTGTGCCTTGCAGGTAGCAGGACTGTCCTCCAGAATTTTGTTGAGACATCTTACCCCACCCACCCTCCAGCTCTGATCTTGTGCTTCCTCGCTTCACTTTGCTCCCCAAACTAAAAAAAAAAAAAAAGATTACAAAGGCCCAAAATTTGAGTGCCTCTAAGATGTGGTAGAAACCACAGAGTGTGGCGATCTTCAGGGAAGGGTTAGAAGGTTGGAAACATGCTTTCACGAGTGTCCAGACCTAGATGGGAATTTTTGTTTAATCAAGCTTTCTATGAATTTACAGCAATGCATTTTTTACACACCCTCATAGCTCTTGAATTAACCTTAGTCTTTTTACGCCATTCATCGTCTTGGTGCTTTTCTGTGCCAGCACGTGCCACCAGTCTCAACAGTAAGAAGAATCCATTTAAACTTCGAATCCAAACTTCCTTGCACATGAATGCTCTAATATCCATGTGATTTGTCATTGCACCTATTCCCTCCTATTTAAATCTCAAATATTCAGCCCAAGACAAAAACATCCAGCAGAGAATATTTTACATGGATTTATCAATCATATATGTACATAAAGAATCCAACTCTTTGCATGGCAGATCACAATATAAGCAAAGTCCAAAAACATGCTGCATTGACACTTCGATTCAATCACCTTCATATTAAGGAGTGCCTACATTTTTAAATGCCTGTGAAAGTGGAACATTCAATAAGAAAGACTGAAGAAGAATCTATACATTTGAATGATAGAATTCTGAAAGTTCCATGGACTGCCAAATGAACAAACAGATCTGTCTTGGGAGAAGTACAGCCGGGGTGCTCCCTGGAGGCAAGGATGGTGAGACTTCGTCTCATAGACTTTAGACATGTCATCAGGAAAGACCAGTCCCTGGAGAAGGACAACATGCGTGATAAAGTAGAGGGGCAGCAAAAGAGAGGAAGGCCCTTGATCAGATGGATGGGCACCGTGGCTGCACCAATGAACTCACCCATATGAACACTTGTGACGGTGGCGCAGGGCTGGGTCGGGGTTCATTCATTTGTACAGATGGTCTCTGAGAATCAGAACCAGGGCTGGGCCGGGGTTCATTCAGTTGTACAGACGGTCTCTGAGAATCAGAACCACCTCGACGGCACCTTACAACAATGCCAACAACAACGAGACCTTTTGAAAAGGGCAAAATAGACCACCCATGCAAAAGAAACATGGAAATGGGATATGAGGTAAAAGGAGACACATAATCAGTTCTTAAATGCATGGCAAGGTAGTCAATCTCTCTTGCAATACCATGAGTGCCGAGTCAAACGATACCCTGGTCGATCTTTCTTCACACTGGCAGTGTGGTCTAATCCCAAAGGTATGGCCACATGGACTCTGTCAGGTAAGCTCTAGGTTGTCAGTGGGAGGACTTTGTTGTAGCATAAAAATACTGAGGATTTGGCACTATGTAATTATAAATTCATGTATCCTTCCACCCGGAAAGCCCGTTTCTAGAAGCCTCCTCCACAGTATCACCAGTACAAGGACAAAATGTCACCCGTTCAAACAAATTCATAGTAACCAAAGTCATGCCAAGTAATTGATTCAATAAATAGTTTAATATGTACAAAATAGTGCACCACACAACTGCAGAAAGGAAGTGCCAAATTTCTAAGCATGAATGTGGTGGGGTAGTCAGGTAAGCAAGAGGACCTGTCAAGAGAATAAAGGCCGAGGGAGAGAAATGTGGTCCAGGTCAGGGAGGAGAGGGGATAAAAGTCAATACATGTATTTTCTGGTATTTTTGAAAAACAAAGAATCCACAGAAGGATAAATAAGAAACGCATGAAAGTAGTTTCTTGTGTGGGAGGATATGAATGGAATGGAAAGGGCAGGGGCAGACTTGTGATTCCTCTGTGTTGACTCATCTTTTCTGTCAGGAATTGGCAAACTACAGTCTAAGGGCCAAATCTGGTTTGAAGACTTATTTTTGCGAATACATTTTTATTGGAACGTAGCCATGCCCGTTGGTTTCTATATTGTTGGTGTAAGCAGTGAACAGCGGCGTGGGCTCCAAGGGCAGAGGGAAGTCGTCATGACAAAAAGCTCATGGACCACAAGCTGAGAAGACTTACCATCTGGCAGAGGACAGAGTTGCCGCACTGTGCTCTCTGTGAGGAGTTTGCACCTAGTGCAAAAAGCACTGCTGGAAAGAAGAGGAAGTCTTTCCTGGGTTCCACTTAATATATCTTAAGTTGGGGACAAAATACTTGTGTTTGAGTCCCAGTCTTGTCTTTTTCTGGTTCTGTAACCTCTCCAGGCAGCTTTAGTCCTGTACCAAGTGATGAAAATCATGCGGAGCCCTTAGTTTAGTTACCAAGACTACAATGAATCAATGAAGACCAGTGGGAATGTGCCTTGTAAACATCAAACCAATATATCAATCTAAGACATTATTTACCATATTATTATATTAGCAGGTGATGGTGTGTGTGTTGTTGTTGTTGTGGTTGTAAGGTGCTGTCAAGTTGATTCCAACTCATAGCAACCCAGTGTGATGGAGTAGAAGTGCCCCCAAAGGGTTTTCTAGGCTGCTATCTTTATGAGAACAAATGGCTGGTCTTTCTCCTTCAGATCCACTGGGGGGATTTGAACCACCAACCTATTAGTAGGCAGCCTGTGATGACCCCAGGACTCCTTTTGGTTGTGTGTGTGTCTATGTGTTCATTAGTAGAGAGAATCACTATAAGAACAGCCGGGACTTAAAAGAATTGGAACACCTAACACAAATCATTGCTTTTAAACTTTGTAATCTTGTCTCCGCTTAACACTTTCAGGTAAAAATCATAAGGAGTTATGGTCAAAAGTTAACTATCAGCTATGGACTCTTCTCCACCACCCATCAAACCATTTCCTCTGCTTGCCCAGATAAAGATCTGGCCCGCCCCGTCCTCGCTGGAAATGAAGGGTCATCTGGACTCTGGTAAAACCCCACTCAGGACGAAGTTTTCAGATTGCAGTAGAATTGCTCCGCTTTCAAAAAGCTTCAGGGAAATGTCTAGACTTGAAGGTATCTTTGCGTTCCAGAATTTAATATTCACCGGATCGAGGTTATCTGACGATTGCAGAGTAGTATATGAAGTGACTCAATGCATTGGGGACCCATCTGAGGATTATATGCGACAAATACATAATCCAACTTGGGGAGGAGAGTCTCATCCTTGACACGTATATTTGCATAATCACGTTCCACCCCTTCATTTAAACATTTGAACTGATTTTCTTTGACATAAGACCCAGACTTCTCTCTGATAGAAATATCAGTGATTCTTCTTTCCTTTATAAACACTCATTGGATTTCTAAGTATTGATTTTGCCAAAGCAATTTCTATTTAAATACTTATAAGCCATACATGTCTGTGAACTGCTAAACGACATTAAACGCAACTGCCCAGCATTGGCAGCAAAATCCCTTCATCTTTGACCCGAAATTGTATTTCTGGGAAATAATATTGAAGAAACAAATGATGGTTGTACACATACTGCTGTGTACAATGATGTATATATAAATGCTGCTTATATTAGTAAAGTAACAGCATCAAAAGACTTGTAATAGTATAAATGTTCCAAACGAAAGAATTGGCTATAAAAATTATGATCATCCAAAGGAAAATTGCTTAATAAGTCATAATAATTTGGCGAAAAAACCTGGCCTTTTGGAAGGGCTCAGGGGAGCCAGTCACCTTTGCTCTTTTGGGGATCGGCTTCAGTGACTGAAAAACTGGCCTGGACGCATCTGAAAACACACTCACCACACGGCTGCAAGTTGATGCTGGCTGGCACCTGAGGCTTCAGCTAGGCCTCTCAGCTGGAGAACATACTCCCAGCCTCTCCTTGTGGGCTGGGCTTCCTGCTAACAGGGTGGCTGGATTCCATGCAGAAGTGTCCTGAGAGCGGGCTAGGCAAAAGCCTTAACACTTCTTAGTCTCCCTGATGAGATGAGGCGAGGTTCAGAAACTATATGGGGAAATGGGCAGATGGCTTCGGCCATTTTGGAAAACACTATCTGCCACAATTATCTAGCCATTAATGTGACACTGCAGATCCAAATTTACTGGCAGGGAAGGACAGTCACTTGGTGACTAGTGCTGACTCGGCAGAATAGCCAATATGGGCCAGTCAATGGGGAAATCCACGGGGGAGCAGCGCTGGTCCACAGGGCACACTCAGTAAGCCTGTGTTGGATAAATTGTGGTGTAAAAACTAATTCTATTTTATGTGTGGGCCTGTCCTTAAACCCTTTTGAGTGAAGCTACAACAAAATATTGTGCTTATCTCTGAGTGACGCAATTTCAGCTTCACCTGTTATTTTGTTTAAAAGTTCTCCTTATGAGCGCACAGCACATTCATAGATATTTCAAAAGGAACAAAAAGAAAAAGAAGAACCTCAAAGGTGACTGTTGGAAAGATTGACCTAATTTTTTTTCAAAGCTAATTGAAAGCTAATTAGAGTGTTCCCTGGCAAAGCACCCTTTCCTATTTCTGCTGGTTGGAAGAATTAATTGGCAAGGTATCTGGAAGCATTTGATTGACGCAAGGTATTTAAGGTAAAGAATATAAAATAAAACTCATCTTTTCTCAGTTATGATAACAAAAGAACACCAGCAATACAAAATTCAAATCAGAGAGAGAGAGAGAGAGCGAGAGCGAGAGCGAGAGCGAGAGAGAGAGAGAGAAGACAAGCCATTAAAAGAAGTATGTTGCCATTCCAACTCGGTACTCCTGCCTGGGGGCGCTGGTCCAAGATGGCTATGCTGGATCGGAGGGAGCTGCAAGGTATGGAGAGGGCTCACGGCAGGGGGACTTCCGAACATGTGGAGGACACTTGCTCAAGCACCGTTTACACCAGTATGTTCCCTTTTCCTTGTGACAGTGTTCTCCTTGCTCCCCCAGCCCTTTGACCGAGTTTGGAGTTCTGAGAGTGTCCAGTCCACCATGCTTGGCAGGTGTTCTGACCAGGAGGCACTGCCACCCTGATCTGCCCCTGATGACACTTTTAAACATGTATCTTTTTTTTATTAGGAGAAAGGAGGTAAAGCCATGTTTGGTTCTTTAATGTACACATTTTTGATAATCTGTGGGGTTGTAAGTATTTTCATAAGTTCATCAACAATTTTCTATATTCTTTTCTTTGGGGTGTCAGTTCAAGTCCTTTTCCCCACATTTCCAACCAGGGTTTCAATATGTTTCCCATTAGTAAGAGCTCTTTATGTAAGGTCTTTTACTGCAGGAGCCCTGGTGGCGTGGTGGTTATGCGCTGGGCTGCTAATTGCAAGTTCAACAGTTCAAAACCACCAGTCACTCTGCAGGGGAAAGACAAGGCTTTCTACTCCCCTAAAGAGTTACAGTCTTAGAAATCTACAGAGGCAGCGCTACCCTGTCCTGCAGGGCCTTGATGAGTCGACATGGCATTGGTTTGATGACAGTGAGTTTCGTTTGTGCTCCTTTACTGGGAAAGCATACTAACGCCTAGTCTAAACTCTATTATTTTTCTCTACTTATGTGGTAAGGTACCCTGGTGGCATAGTGCAGTGGTTAACCACTGGGCTGCTAACCACAAGTCAGCAGTTCGAAACCACTAGCAGGTTTTAAGGGAGAAAGACTAGGCTCTCTACTCCTAGGAAGAGTTCCAGTCTCTGAAACCCACAGGGGTGGTTCTAACCTCTGCTGTGCTGTTGCTATGAGCCAGAATGGACTCGGTGGCAGGGAGTGAGTGTGAGTAATTGATTTGGCACCTGGGGGGTGGGACACCAGCCAAGATCTGATGTGATGGAGATCCAGCGGATAGAGGGAACCAAAAAGAACATCCCCAATACAAATGACAAATTATGCCTTAATTGATTTAGAGGGTTTTGACATTCATATTCTTTTTTCAATCTGCAGAAGAACTTCTTAAATAAACATAATAGGTATGAATGATCAGTCTTCTCTTTAGAGAAAGAAATTCAGACTCAAAGAGGATAAATGATGATTACATATTTGTGGCTACTTGTGATTGTGTAAGCATAAGCACATCTATTTTTTAGGAATAGACACATTGATAATTAAGCCCCCAAACCAAACTCACTGCAAGCTAGTCAATAATGACTCACACAACCCCCTGGGGTTCTTCTTTCCCAGGAGCAAGGAGCTACTGGTGGTTTCAAACTGCCCACCATTCAGATCACAGGCCAACGCAGAACCTCAACACCCTCAGGACTCCACATGGATAAGCACTATCCTAATAACCCAAACCAGCAACAATTCTGACCAATAGCAACCCTGTAGGCCTGAGTACCACTAACTGCTCCATCAGTTCCCAAGGCTGCAAATCTTTATGGAAACCGATTTTCATGGTTTTTCTCCCATTGAACAGTTGTTGGGTTCCAATCACTGATCTCGGGGCTAGCATCCAAGTGCTTAACCTCTGTGCCACCAGGGCTCCTAAGAGGTAGTGTAAGGGAAATCTTAGTAGGGAATAGGAACCTTTGGAACAGAAACCCAACGCACTGCCACGCCCTCAGGACTTCTTCATTCCTGGAATGTCCCCATCCCCAACCCCTCACTAACCACCTTGTCTGCACTAGAAATCTCTGCCTATTCCACTTCCGTGACCTCCCTTGTGCAGGTAAACTATAAAAGCTATGACCATTCAGGATCCAGATCTTCCATAATGCTAGTTCCTCTGGGGCCTTGGCTAATATTTCCCCCTCTTTCAAGTCCTCAAAGAGTGCTGCCTGGTCATTCCCAAGTCACAGTTTAGCTGTTACAGTATTTCTCTATATGTATATGAATATGCATGTAGTATGCTGATACTTGGTTTTATCTTTCTATAAATATCGATCCCACTACTTGTCTGTCGGTTTGTCCTACTGTGGTAGCTGTGTATTGCTGTGACCCAACCCATGATCTTTGTAATCACCTTATACTGAATAGATGTGCTTGAATTGTGAAAACTATGGAAAGTCCCACGGACTGCAAAAAGGGCATCCAAATCGGTCTCGAAGAAGTAAGGCCAGAGTGCTCCTCAGAGGCAAGGGTGGTGCAAATTCATCTCACAGCCTTTGGACGTGTTGTCAGCAGAGACCAGACCCTGGCAAAGGACATCATGCTTGGTAAATTGGTTGGGCAGCGGAAAGAAAGGAAGGCCCTCAAGGAGATGAGTGGTCACCGTGGCTGCAACCATGGGCTGAAGCCCAGGGAGACCCATGAGGATGGGGCAGGACCAGGCCGGCTGTCGTTTTGTTGTGCGTAGGGTTGCTATGGGTGAGAGCCAACTCCATGTTACCCAACAACAATATAAATATCTATCAAGTGTCTATTACGTGCTAGCCCTCTATTCTACATGATGAGTGATGAGTGAGTTAACAGTTATGAACAGGTCATATAGAGATGTTCCAGCCATCACAGAGGTGCTAACCTACTTGAGAAGACAGACATTAAACTACTGAAAAATATGGCACTCGAACATGGGTTAGTGAAATCTAACATTCCCTATGCTTCTTCCCAGAAGAACTGACTTTGCGCACAGTACATATGAATTAACCAGGCAGTATGCGAGGTATCAGATAGAGTATCCTAGGGAGAGCTTTCGACAGAGAGAACATACTTGGGAGCAAAGGAGTAGTTTTTTTACAAGTTCACTAAGGCTGATGTATAATTTTTACAAGGGAGGTTGCAAATAAAATGAATGGAATTGAAGAGATCGGCACGAGCTAGATTATGCAATCTAATACAGTAGCCACTTGCCTCATATGGCTACTGATCACTTGACATGTGGTAAGTCTGGAGTGAGCTGTGGTGCAGGGTATGAAAATACCTACCAGAGTTTAAAACTGAGTACAAAAAACTATAAAATCACTGGTACAGATAGGAACTGGAAACCCAAGGAATCCAGGACATATAGATGAACCCTTCAGGACCAGTAGTGGGAGTGGTGATACTGGGAGGGTGGAGGGAAGGTGGGGTTGAAAGGATCCACATATAACCCCCTCCCTGGGGGACAGGCAACAGAAGAGCGGGTGAAGGGAGACGTCAGACAGTATAAGGTATGACAAAATAATAATTTATAAATTATCAAGGGTTCATAGGGGGGGGGGGAAGGACAGGAAAATGAGGAGCTGAGACCAAAGGCTCAAGTAGAAAGCAAATGTTTTGAGAATTATGAGGGCAACAAATGTATACATGTGCTTGACAATGGATGGATGTATGGATTGTGATGAGTTGTGTGAGCCCCCACTGAAATTTTTTTAAAACTGTAAAATATCTCATGAATAAAACTTTAAGCATTAATGGCATGTTGAGATGATCACATCATGAAATCTATTCTGTTGATGAAATATTGCAATTAAACTTATCTGCTTTTTTCTTTTCCTTTTAGAGTATTTTTATTTCTTTTTAATAAAATCATTTTATTGGGGGCTCGTAGAACTCTTATCACATACCATACATCCATCCATTGTGTGAAGCACATTTGTATATTTGGTGCCCTCATCATTCTAGTAGAGCAGTTTTCATCGTGTACCTGGCTCACATGTTGTTTTCATTAGTCAGCACTGCTGTATCTGGAGAGGGCCCAGGAAGCTAGGTCAGGAGTTCTTTGCAGGCCTTTGATATGGCCAAAAACAACACTGATGCTAATCGATCTCAATCAGCTCTTTCACCCAACTCTATCCTGGCTCAAGAGCTTCTTACCTGGAACAACATGTAGCTGATCCTTGTCCATAAACAATCCAACTGCTTTTTGGGGGGTGAAAAGTCAGTATTATTACTGGTCACTAAAAAAATCTCAAGTTTGTTATGCATGCACTCTACTGCCACCCAGTCAGTTTTGATTCATGACTTTTAAGAAGACAGAGTAGAAGAGCCCCTTCGGGTTTCTGAGGGTTTAAATGTTGATCAGCGTAGACAAACTCACTCCTCTTTCTCCAAAGGAGCAGCCAGCTGAAAGGCTGGCCTTGTTGGTGGCCTCTCAATGAGTCCCCCACTATTTCCCCAGAGTTTTACTAGCTCCCTAATTTTCAGAAGGAGCCTTGGCGGAATGGTATGTTGAGCACAGGGCTGTAAAAGGTCGGCAGTCTGAACCCACTGCATGTTCCGTGGAAGAAAGATGAGGCAGTCTGATCTTATTAAGATGTCTAGCCTGGCAAACAAAGCAGTTCTCTCTCTGTGTTCTCTAGAGGTGCTCTGAGGCAGAATAGACTCTATGACAGCAAGTTTGGTTTCTAGGTCATTGTAAGAAGTGCATGGACACGTTCAGGTTCTCAGCACCATGTCTCCCATTTGTAAAAGAATTGGGAAATTGGTAGTTGTTAGTGGTTGTTGAATTGACCTGCCTCGTGGTGGCCTTTGATATAATACCCAAATGTTGCCAGGGTGCTCCTTAGAGGCAAAGATGCCGAGACTTCATACTTTGGAGCATGTCAGGAGGGAGCATCCCTGGAGAAGGACATCGTGCTTGGTAAAGTAGAGGGGCAGCGAAAAAGAGGAAGGGCCTTAAGGAGATGGCTTGTGTATTAGGGCTTAGCATGAGAGCACACTGATTTGCAAATGGCAATGGGTGGCAGCCACAGTCCCAAATCCATTTGCAAAAGTCTCCCATAGATTAAGCCTCTTGTACAGATGGGAACTGAAACACAGGGAATTCAGGGCGGAAGATCCCTTCAGGACCAGTGGTGTGAGTGGCGATACTGGGAGGTCATAGGGAGGGTCGGTTTGAAAGGGGGAACCGATTTCAAGGATCTATATGTGACTTCCTCCCTGGGGGACAGACAATAGAAAAGTGGGTGAAGGGAGATGTGGGACAGAACAAGATATGACAAAATAATAATTTATAAATTTTCAAGGGTTCACGAGGGGGGGTAGGGGGGAGGGAGGGGAAAAATGAGGACCTGATGCCAGGGACTTGGGTGGAGAGCAAATGTTTTGAGAATGACGATGACAACAAATGTACAAAAGTGCTTTATACAATTGATGTGTATACGGATTGTGATAAGAGTTGTATGAGCTCCTAATAAAATGATTTAAAAAAAGAAAGATTAAGGCTCTGTTGAGAGCTTTCTGATCATCAACCAAAGAAGTAGATTATCTTGCCCTCAGGTAGAATGTCTTGGAGAGTGGAATGCTGCCCCTCTCTGGCAAGCCTAGGGAGGGGCAGTCTCTCTCTTACGGGTTTGCCTACCTATGTCCTTGATGGAGGTCACTCTTGGGAGTATAGGGGTCTGCATAATCATGAGTCATGCCCTATCAGTCCTGGCTGGCCACCTTGGTAAGCATCTGGTCCTGGTCCTACTTCTATAGTCCCACCTGTAATTATAATGTACTGTTCTGACACCAATTATCCTGTTGTGACAGTTTCCTTTGCCTCCTGCCCAACCCCCATGCTTTATTTCTCTTGCTTCCCAATTGTGAATTCTTGGACACCATTTTAACCGTGTGTGGGTGACCTCCCGCATCCTGGTCATGTGGCTGTGTCTTGATGTTGTCTTTGCTCTTTTATGACCTCATATATTTGAGATGGGGTCTCTTTTGTATTCTAAAACAATCAATTCCATGGCTGCAAGAGCAGGAAAAGTTGTGAGGATAGGGCAGGAACCCAGCAATGTTTTGTTCAGCTGTACAGGGGGTCAAAACAATGGCACCGAACAACAGCAACAACAAAATGCTGCCTGGCCCTGCACTATCTTCGGATCCTTAGGATTTTTACTGGCTGGTTTTCAAAAGTATATCACTATTTTTTTAACTAGTCTCTCTTTTAATCTGGAAGATCCGCTGAAACCTGTCCATGGTGAGTGGCCCTGCTGGTGTTAGAAATACCAGGACCACAGTTTCCATGATCACAGCAACCACCATCCCCCCTCCTCCACCGCCACCCCATCCCCTTCCCCCAGTACAACAAACTGACAGGCAGACCCCATTTAAAGCAGAAGTCTAGCAGGGAGTTTGGGCTTTTCCGTTGCAAAACGATGCCGACTTTCTAGAAGGAGAAAGCAAACACTCTCAGGGCTGAAAGACGAAAGTAAAACGGATGGCTCTGCCCTGTAAAGCTTCCCCCCAGTCACAATGTTAACCAGGAAAGAAAGGCTGACCAGACTACAGAAGGATCACCAGCCAGCCCTTTCAGATCCTCAGTGACCCAACTGAGGATCCTCCGGCCAAAAGCTGGATCCCAAAATGCCTCTGCCTCCGGAACATTCCTGAAATACAAGCCAGGCGTCCAAACAAAACCAAGGAAACAGGGAGAGGAACCCTAAGGGACACAGAGAGGTGGCATATGGAGCTGCGAAACCTCCCAATTGGAGGAGTCTTCAAAACAAGGCGACTTTAGGGAGACACTTGATACCCGAGTGTCTGTGACCCTCATGGCCTTTTATCTACTGCGTAACAATGTCACGCTCACAGAGTTAAAAAAAAAAAAAAAAGCTCAAATATCGTTCCTCGTGGTGCAAAATGGTGTTTCAAAAACCCACAGGCCTCTTCAGGCCTTGGTTGACAGTTTGGGCCTCTTTCTAAAAGTTTGCTCCGATGTCAATGTGAGGCATCTGTAAGGGGATTTGCGGGGTCCTAGGGTGGTGGTTGGTTTGGGGAGCTGCGGTGGGAAGGCAGGGGCACATGCGCAGTGTCATGTACATGTATCGAATCCAGGGCACTTTGCGGCTGTGCACTCCACCTTCTGCGAGGCGGAGTGGCGGGGGCAGGTCATCCTTTGTCACAGGAGGCTGTATTGAGTAGCAAGCGCAGCAGGGTGTTCAGTCGCATCCCTGGCCTCTGCCCACTAGATGTCAGCAGCACTCCCGCTGCACTTGTGACACCCCAAATGTGTCTCGATCTGGTGAAATGCCTCCTTCTGGTGAGGTGCCTTCTAGCTGGTTCCGACTCAGAGCGACATTTCGTACCATAGACCAAAGCACCACCGGTCCTGTACCATCCTCACCATTGTTGTGAGATTTAAGTCCTGTCGTGGCAACCACGGTGTCAATCCATCTTGCCCAGGGTCTTGCTCTTTTGCCCTGTCCCTCTCCCTGACCAGGCATGATATCCTTTTCCAGGGGCTGGTCTCTCTTGATGACATATTCACAGTATGTGACACAGATGTTCTATGGAACATCTGGCTGCCCTTCTTCCCAGATAGATTGAGCTGTTCCTCTGGCAGTCCAGGGTACTTTCAATATTCTTTGCTAGTTCCATGATTCCAATGCATAAATTCTTCTTCGGTTTTCCCTATTCAATGGCAACTCTCACATGCCTATGAGGCCATTTCAAAGGCCATGGCTTGGTCAGGCACAATTTCATCCTCAAAGTAACACCTTTGCTTCTCAAAACTTTAAAGACTCTCCCCCCACCCCCACCCCCACCCCATCACAATTCCCACCTCACCTCCAACCCTCGTGGAGAATTGAATTGAAGCTTAAATTCTAAGCACCAGGTTGGCAGAAGGACGTCCTGGGTTCTGCATTGGGCTGCTAATCCCAAGGTCAGCAGTTTGAAGCCACGAGTTGCTTCTCCAGAGGAAGAAGAGGCAGTTCTACCCTGTTCTATAGGGTAGCTATGAATCAGAATTCACGCACTGGCAGTGAGTGAACTTCACGGAAGGCTACCGTTGACAGTGGGAGCTCTAAATCCATTCTGAGTCTGCCCATAGATGCAGCCCCAATTGAGTTCTTTCTGGCCATTGCCTGGGCAAGGTGGAGCTCTGACCTCAATGGTCGCTGCTAATTTGCAGACCAGACCCGGGAAGGGCAGCCAGGCACTTGGGCAGTTGTTTGGGTATAGCCCTGCAAGGGTTGTGAATTATTTGATAGCACTTTTCTAGCTAAAGTCTCTAACTCCCATCAGAGGAGCTTTCCCTGTCTGGGTCTGGTACAAAGAGGGGGGAAGCTATTGTGAACAGGACTCCTTGGGGTGCCATCATGCTGGGCATGCAATGAGCCCTCCGAGGAAGGGTCTCATGACCAGCAAGCACCGGGAGTACAGCGTGTCCTCTGGCCCAGAGATCCTTGCACAGAGAACTTCCAGGATCCAGGTGACAGCTATACTATCAGAGCAGCAGCAGAACCAGGAGCCAGAACATGGACCAGAACCATGGACTTCCCAACTCAGGGAGGAAATAAAGTTGAGTACTTTTGTTCAGGAGACAGGCTTCTGGGGTCAGGTGCCTCTGAGCACTTATGGCAGGAAGCTGGGTTTTGCTGAAAAGAACTGAAAGCACTTTGCAACACCTGATAGATCAACCCTGGGCATTTCTTACTGGCATTGCAACAACTTTCTTAATAAACCCTTTAATCGTGGATTTTGGTCTGTGAATTCTGTGTAGCCCTTGCAATGGATATCAGAATTGGGGTGGTAACATCGAGAACACTAATGAAGACATAAGAGCTTTTGATGGAAACTGGATACAAAAGACCTTGAACCACAGCTGTCAGCATTTCTAATCTGCAGTAGTGGGCCTATCCCAGTCATGGTCCCTTCCCTGCCTTTGGAACCCCTCCCGCAGCTCTGATGCATTGATTTGCAGCCAATCATGCTTCTGGGAGAGTTTTCTTGTGTTCCCTATCCAATTTAAGTCGCCACAGGTTGCACCCATTATGGCCTCACAGTGATGGTCTCCTGCATCTGTACAGTTTGTTTTTGTCTCCATCTTGTCTTTGTCCTATGTAAGACTTAGTAAATTGGGTCCTTATACATTCTATGAGAGGCTTAAGTGCCCTTTCTCCTCTAAACAGAACCAGGCTGAACTAAAATCTCAGGGAGGGCTCCCATCTCCAGACTGCAGTATTTAACCATTGGCCTTCCAGACCAAACCCACTGCCATCGACTGGATTGCAGCCCCTTGTAGCTCCATTGGATGTCTGAGATGGGAAATCTTTGGGGGAACAGAAAGTCTCCTCTTTCTTCCACAGAGTGGCTGCAGACTGAATCCACTGACCTTGGGATTAGCTGTGCAGTGCCTAACCCACTGCACCACTAGAAGGAAAGCGAACTATGGCTATTTCCCGAGTGAGTTGTTTCTTCCTTCTAAGTTCAACGACACATATTCTGACTTGTGTAGTTCTCAGAAGTCCTGGATGGTGCAGTTCATTGGTCCCCAGCAAAGTGACAGTTTTGTGGTTCAAACCTGTCTAGCGGCACTTCACCAGAATGGCCTGGAGAAAGACATCGAATAACCAGCCCTGAAAGCCCCAAGGGAGCACACTTCTACCCTGACACACATGGATTTGCTATGAGTCAGAATCAACTTAATGGCAATCAGGTTATCCTGGTTTAAAAACCTTATAAGGATGGAAAAAAAATTGATTTTCCAGGCCCACAGAGGTCGCAGCTGGGGTCTAAGGGGACCCTGTACAGGTCTCATTATAGTGCACTTCACACACAGTATGATGTTGCTTTAGCAAATGGAAGGTCTGTGGCAACTGTTGTCACCATCCCTCCTCCCCCCAGTGTGTGCCCACTTCATGTCTCAATGTCACATATTCGTCATTCTCAAAATATGTCAAATGTTTTCACCAGGCTATCACGCACAGTATAGTATCAAAATAAGGTTGATATGAACTGGGAGCCCCAAACGGCCTATGACTCACTTCATTGCCAATGTCTAAGATCAAACCCATGATATCTCTGAAGCCTACCTGTCCAGGGAGGCTTGGGCCACACATTGATGTTATAATCTAGAGTGACACCAGATCCTCCGAGACCATCCCAAACAAACAAAATCAACTTGTCACACCAACTTGTGTTGCCACCTCTTGAATGAAACCCAGTTTGAACTGTGTGAAAACCAATGTTCAGTCCAAGCCTTGCAAGAATGGATGGCACGAAAGACGCAGTTCCTGCCTCCACAAGCAGGTAGTTCCAGAATTTACTGTGCATATTTACAATGCAAAGCTGCTCCCCAAGATTGTATTATCCCCAATCTTCCACCAAACATGAGGCAGAAGAGCTTCTGAGTAGCCTTTTGAAAGAAAGAGCAGAAGGGTAGGGGAAGAGGGGGAGAAGAAGGGAGAAAGGGGGGAACCGATCGCTATGATCTACACATAACCATACACTCCTCTAGAGGGGGAAGAACAACAGAACACATGGGGGGAAGGGAGACAGCGGTCAGTGTGAGATGAAAATAATGACAATGTACAATCTACCAGGGGGGTGCTGGGGGGGGGAGCTGATACCAAGGGCTCAATAGAAAGTAAAAGTCTAGAAAAGTATGAGGGCAAAATATGTACCAAAGTGCCTGACTCGATATATGGATTGTGATAAGAGTTGTAGAAGACCCCAATAAAATGTTTTGTTTTTTTTTTTGGAAAGAGCAACGTGCTCCGTGTCCCCACTTCTCACATGGACATTCATGTCCCCGTGTTGGTGTCCCCCACATAGGTGCCTGAGAGCAAGACTGCTACCTCCCCATCTAGAGAAAAACTTACCAAGGCTTTTCTTCCGCCAGCTAGCCTTTCTCTGGTTGGTTTTCTAACTTTTTATTGTGAATTAGGTAGGAGTTTACATATTATACCCTCATTTTTGTATTCAACGTAAATAATTTACTCCATCTCTCAGTGGCTTGCCCTGTTTCCTGCCCACCCCACTGCCCCCCCATCTGCCTCTTGTGGCATATTACCTTCCTCTGCACGATTACTTCCCCTGCCTTCCTTTCCCCTCCCCTGGTGGCAGCTGGCAAAGTCTGTTTCTTTTTGCATGAAAACCTGTACCATTTCTGCCCCCCCCCCCGCCAAACAATGGTCTCATATAATGTGTGTCCTTTTGTGATCGACTAAAGTCTCTCAGCATAATGTTGGGAGGTGTTTCACAATTTCATCATCATTCTTTAATGATGTGTACTATTCTGTTTTCTGTATGCTCTAGAGGTTTCTTTCTCCATCCGTCTACTATTGGCCCTTTAGGTTGTTTCCAACTCCTTGCTATTGTGGACAGTGCTGTAATGCACCTGGCTGTGCACAAATTTGCTCATGCTGGTTTCTCTTTTTGGCTTTAGGGTAGATGCCAAGTAGTGTGATTGCTGGTTCATATGGTATTTCTTTCTTTTTAAAAGATCATTTTATTGGGGGATCCTTCAACTCTTATTACAATCCATCCATCCATCCATTGTGTCAAGCACATTTGCACATTCATTGCCATCATCATTCTCAAAACATTTTCTTTCAACTTGGGCCCTTGGTAGCAGCTCCTCATTTTCTCCCCTCCCTCCCTGCTCCCCCTCCCTCATGAGCCTTTGATAATTTATCAATTATTATTATTTTGTCATATCTTACACTGCCTGACATCTCCCTTCACCCACTTATCTGTGGTTTGTCCCCCAGGGAGGAGGTTATATGTAGATCCTTATAATCGGTTCCCCCTCTCTAACCCACCTTCCCTTCCACCCTGTCAGTATCACCACTCTCATCACTGGTTATGAAGGGATCAGCCACCCTGGAATCCTATCCCTAAGTTTTTAAGAAAACACTCTACTACTTTCCATAGGAGTTTGTATAGTTATGCAGCCCCACTGGAAGTAAATGAGGGTTCTAATCTCCCTGCACCCTCTCCAGCATTTGTTGCTGTCTGCTTTTTTGAACGTTGCTATCAAGACCAGGGTGCGATACAACCTCACCAAAGCCTGTCTACTTTTAACTCGCATGAAATCATCAAATCTCCAGATTTCTCCCTCTTCCCTGGCCTCTAACATTAAGCAGCACCTGAGTGCTGGAGCCATTGGAAAGTGAAGGCGATGGCCCCGTGATTTGGCTTGGAGCCTCATGGTCAGATCCAGTTTGTTCTTGACTCCACGTTTTGGTCAACGTGACCAGCCTTTCTCCCAGTCACTTTGGTTTTCTTTTACTGCCACCCCTGGCCTTGGGAAGCCAAGTGACAGTCTGGATCTTACCGTGCCTATGATTTAAGAAGTATGACTAGAAGGCTCCTTAGAGGTCAGGATGGCGAGACTTCCTTTCATGCTCTTTGGACATCTTGTCAGGAGAGACCAGTCCTTGGAGGACATCATGCTTGGTAAAGCAGAGGGGCAGGGGCAAAGAGGAAGACCCTCCACGAGATGGACCCCCACAGTGGCTGCAACCATGGGCACAAGCATAGGAGCAATTGTGAGGACTGCACAGGACCGGACAGGGTTCCCTTTCATTGTGCGTAGGGTGACTGTGCGTCAGGACTGACTCGAGGACACCCAACAACAGCCACCATGCAAGTCCGAAGATCACAAAATTCTCCTTGAACTCTGTGAACGATCTGCCTGGTCCCCGTCACAGAGATTCTGGACAGACAAAGCTGCAGACACAACACGGCAATTGAGTTTCAGGGTATAGTTTTTACTGTTACACAATGGAAAAGCAAAGTGACCGTACGATGTCATGAAGAATTATTTTAAATATTCTTCATATTTAATAGACTTCATGTCACCTGGATTGTGCAAATTATGAGTGGGAGAGATGAGAGGGAAAGGAGTTTGCAGAAATGACTTGATATATTGGAAAACACAATTTCAAAGAGTGCATGAAAGGGCAGAGTCTTGGGTGCTGGCAGGGCACACTGAGGAACATGTTGGGGAAAGGACTGGAAAGACCGTGTTTAGCTGGAATGAAAGGAGAGTCCACATTTTTGATGAACAGGTTGGGTAAAAAAGACCAGGTCACAGCGAATCTGTGAAGATGTGTAGGCTACGCAGGCAATGGTAGATTTATTTTTCTACAGCAATGAGGAAAATGAATGAGCATGATTATTTTTGAATATCATCTACTAACAAACCCCTTTGAAACGAGGAAGGGAAATGTCATTTTATTTTATTTTATTTAGCATGAAATTCAGAGTAAGTCGGCCTTGGAGATAGAGAAACGGAATTATTATAACCTTGCAGGCAGCTGTAAAGCAAATATTTACACACCTGAAAGCTGCCACTGCTGCTGCTGCAGTGGAGGCAAGCAAGGTTGTCTTCCAACAAAGTAAAGTATCTCAGCGCCAACGTTTGGTCCTGTCCTTCCCTCTCAGCCAGCACAGGGTTCCTTTCACCTCCATCTGCACCTCAAGGGTGATACACAGGACCCATGGAGACATGCAAAAAAATGGGGGTGCCATTCAAAAGGCTCCTACATCCTCGCATCACAGTCAGATATAAGTATCTGAAGAGGCGCACCAGGCTGGCCAAATCCGCCTTTCACAAGCAGGCTTAAGTTGAGAAAACTGCCTCCCTCTGGTTCCTCGCTGTGTATTTGAGCAGAGACAGTGGGAGGGCCAGAAGACGCTGGGAACCAGCATTGAAACAGTGTCCCATTGGAAGAAGTGGGAAGCAGAGGAGATGCGGTGGCAGCAGCAAGAAAAGGGAAAACATCTGGAAGTTATCAACGAGCTACTTATTTGCATGCCCAACACCAAGGTGATATACTAACTTTACTACTGGAGCCAAATGGACATTGATTGTTTATTATAGCAGTGCATCCGCAAAGCTGTCTAAATCCAGATCCTTGCGTCCCAGGGTCTCTTGATCAGGATCTGTCAGATCTTTCTCCTGAACCAGGTTGTGTCACTGAGCAGAACAAAATAACATGACAAAATGAAGTTACCTAGCCTCAAAAAGAGAACTCCGATGGAGGGAAAAGCCATCCCTTCGCAAAGATTTCCAACATGGTAGCAATCAAGTCATTTTCCAATTGTGTGAGTAAATGACATTGACCACGTGGACTAGGCTGCCAGAAGTCCATCACTACATGACTTCTTTCCCCTTAACCACGCTAAGCATTCGCATTCGAAACTATTGAACGTGGTTTTAGGCAGTGAAGGCGGGCAGGGACCACGTAAGATAATTACTCTGCTGTACACGGAACACAAAGAACAGTTCTGTCATCAGGAAAAAAAACGTTCTGATTCCCCACCGCACAGAGCTGTACCAGCTTGCCAAGAATGAGGAAATAAAAAATCCACTGGAAATAACATTCGGTTGTTCACATTAGCATTGGAGACGACTGTGGTTTAGAAATTTCCCTCTTTTTTTTTTTAATTACAAGAAAGTAAACTAGTTTGCCAAGTCTCTTTGGGCAGCTCGATTTACATCTGAGCTGACTGGCCTGAAAATGAAGCTGTCAAGAGTTCTAGGTTGAAAGTGTTTTTCTGCGAAGAATGTTTATTATCTTATGTCTCCAAAAATTTCAGAGAATCTGCCAAAAAGATACATCTTGTTCACACAGAGCCCGATGCAGTGCTAGATGACTAAAGATCCCTTTCATAATTTGAATTATATTTACAGGTAATCCCCAGTTTATGACAGTGCTTTGTTCTGATGGCTCCATTGTTTAAGGTAGTTCTGCTGTGAGTAAAACACCTCATTTTAAAAACGTCTCCATTAAGCTAGCCTTTTATTTTCAGTCTTTTTATAAAACTGATCTTTATTTGTCTTTGGTAGTTGGAACCACTACACATTAAGGTTAGATATATTTCAATACATGTATGAAAAATTCACAAATCATACAAGTAGACTCCAAAGATGAAGAGTTGGATGCCTTCTGTATTTTATTGGGGGCTTCTACAACTCTTATCACAATCCATACATACATCCATTGTGTCAAGCACATTTGTACATTTGTTGCCCTCATCATTCTCAAAACATTTTCTTTCTACTTGGGCCCTTGGTATCAGCTCCTCATTTTTCCCCTCCCTCTCAATTCTCCTCCCTCACGAACCCTTGATAATTTATAAATTGTTATTATTTTGTCATATCTTACACTGTCTGACGTCTTCCTTCACCCACTTTTCCGTTGCCCATCCCCAGAGAGTAGGTTATATGTAGATCCTTGTGATCAGTTCCCCCTTTCCAACCTACCCTCTGGGTATTGCCACTCTCAGCACTGGGCCTGAAGGGATCATCTGTCCTGGATTCCCTGTGTTTCCAGTTCCTATCTGTACCAGTGTACATCCTCTGGTCTAGCCAGATTTGTAAGGTAGAATTGGGATCATGATAGTGGGTGGGTGAGGCTAGCATTTAGGAACTAGAGGAAAGTTGTATGTTTCATAGTTGCTATACTGCAATATGCTGTCTGTATTTTGTCAGCTGTGATAATAGCTCCTCTTGTGGAAGGTTCTGGATCATGTGATGTTTCTAGACAGACAATTGATGGGAGTTGTGCATAAGAGCCTTTCTATGGGTCTTCTTCTTCACGTGTCTCATGGCAACGTCTGATTGCTTCATAAATCTGTTGATCAACTCTACCAGTGATCAGCATTTGGGTCCATGTTGTCAAGCAACCAACAGCCCATCTATTGGGCCTTGGACAGGAAATCACAAACTTGAGCATCTTTGAATGAACATCTCAGAAGTAGTTATACCATCAACACAGTCTGTGCTGCAACATTGTGGGTAGTGGTTATTATTAGTAATTACATTAAAACAAAACCAACCCAGAGGATGGCAAGTGCAGTTGTAATTTAAATGGGTCTGAAGTAGAGAGCTCACTCCTTTTCTACCAACACACAGTTTAATTCTCTTACATATTAGCTTTTGAATACACACAGTTATTCGAATCCATGAGCCAGTTGGATAAAAATTTGTTTTTGTGTTTATTTTTTTAAAAAAAGGCAAACTAAAGCTTGCACAAATACCAAATATTTCCTAAAGTTCCTTTAAATACCAGAAAAGTTCATCAATGGCTAACACAAAGCCTATTGGCTGACAGTGGGAATGCCGAAGAATGTAGTCATTGTGGAAAAATTTGGCCATGCCGTAAAAAGTTCAACAGTGAATTACCATCTGAGTTAATTAAAGTTTATTGTGCCAACCTGGCCAATAAACACATGTGGGGTTAATGGAAGGCCAGGGAGATAAATGGCTCGGTGACCCTCACCTTTCGAGTTCTTGGGTCTCTTGCTTTCTGATGGTCGGACCAGGGTGCAGCGGCCTTAGCCAGTTCCCTGCTTCATCTGGCAAGGCTCACTTCCTGCAAGACATCCCTGAGGAGAAGTCACATAGACCTATCCCGATGCAGCTCTGGGTGCTGGAGCAGCCGTGCGGAGACCCCTGCCAGCACTGAGATGCTTACACATTCACCGATTCTGCTTTCCCCCTGTAGTCGGTATCATAGTGTGTGTTTTGTGAGATGGAGGAGGACTTTGTGGATTAGTGTCGGACATATAGGTTAATGTTGGACTTGTAGGTTTGGGCAACACTGGGTTGGGATGTTTTCTTGATATGCATATAACCTTTATATAAAATGCTCGCATATACATGAGTTTCTGTGGATTTGTTTCTCTAAATTACCCAGACTACCATACCAGCTGAACAAGCAATTCCACTTCTAGGTATAAATCCCAAAGACTTGCAAGTAGGGACTCTGATATTAGTACACCAGTGTTCTTGACAACATTAATTGAAAGAGTCAAAAAGGTAGGGGAAACCCAACTGTTCACCAGCAGATCAATGGATGAACAAAATGTGGGACCTGCAAACAATGGAAAAGGACTCTGTGCCAGTCCTGGCACAGGCTACAACATGGGTGAACCTTGCAAGTATCACACCGTGAATTACGTCAGACACAGAAGGGCAAATATTGTATGTTCCCACTTATATAAATGATCTAGAATAGACAGTGAATGCAAAAAGTCAGATGAGTGGTCACCAGGACTGGAGGGAAATGAGAGGACACTGATGGATGGCGCAGAGGACGGAAACACTTGAGAAACGAAAAGTGCCGATGGTTGCCCACATCATGAGCATGATGAATGCCACTGGGTTGGACTTGGCACGTTTTATATTGTGTGTATTTAGGTTTACCAGAATTAAAAGGGAAAATGAATTCTCTCTCAATAAAAGTTCTATTGGATTGTACGCATTTCTGCAACGAAAGGACATGCCCTCTCAAACCTCAAATCGATTTGACTTGGAAGCAAATTGCAAAAGCAGCGTTCGTTCCAGGAGCAAGCACACTATGTCCTGGGATTCAAGGAAGGAGACCTCAAAGTCACACGGACCGCATTGCTACCCTTTGCGTGTCACTCCTATGTTACATGGCACTTGTAGTGTAGATCAGTTTGTTGCACTGTGATGGCTCGCGTGCCACTTTGATGCTGGGAGCCTCCCTTGGTGGACGAAGGTGCGCCGGATGCAGGCCATGGCAATTTCAGTCACTTCACATGCACACAATAGCCAGAATATGAATAAGGAAGACCACAAAAGAAGAATGGACGCATGTGAATTATGATGTTGACGAAGAACACTGCCAGAACATCAAAGAAATCTATCGTGGAAGAGGTATAATCACAGTGTCCCTTAGAAGTGAGGTTGGCCAGACTTCATTTCACATACTTTGCACATATCACCAAGAAAGCCCAGTCTCTGAAAAGAACGCCATGCTTAGTAAAGTAGCAAAAAAGAAGAAGCCCCTCAATGAGAGGGACTGACACAGCGACGGAAACAATGAGCTCAGTTGCAAGGGATAGAGCAGGACCAGGCTATTGTACGCTATGCGTGGGAACTGACTGGACAGAGTCTCAGAGCAACAATGAACAATAACAGTGTCTATCATTCCCACTAAGTGACAGCACAATATAAGAAGGCACAATAGTATGATATAATCAAAATCCCATTATATCTATAGTCAGTTTTTTCTTTCTTTCTCTTTTGAACCATCAGAAGTAATGAGATACATCCCTTTTGCAATGGAGAATCAAAAAGCACATGGGTAATGTGTAAAAGAAGGTTTGATGTAGCCTCAGGCTTTCAGAGCTGCTTTGTACCCCTTATCTCAACACAATGTTCTCATTTTATAAATAAGGAAGACCAAAAAGTGGGAACAGCCGAAACATCCATCAACTGCCCAATGGGCAAATAAACTGTGGTCCATCCACCTGATAGAATTTTGTCCAGTAATCAAAAGAAATAAACGACTGATACATAACATGAAGAACCTCAAAATATTCTGCTCACTGAACGAAGCCAGACCCCTCAAAGCCACATACTGTGTGATGGATTTGATAAGAAATACCCAGAAGAGGAAAATCCAGAGAGACTGAAAACAGATTCATGACTGCCAGGGCCTGGGCAGAAAGGGTAACAGAGAGAGATTGCTAATGAATAACGGGTTTGGGGGGAGATAAGATACACTATGTGTTAAAGAGGTTGAGCTTTTATGGATGTATGTATCCATGCATTGTTAAAATGAAGACATATGCTAGGAAACAAGTCCAACGTTCTTATGATTTCAATTGTATGTCCTGTGAAATATGTGTACTTGTAAATATGATCTTGTTTCGCTATAAGACTTTTCTTTTGTTATGTAAGTGAAGTCATACCAGAGTAGGGTGGGTCCTAAAACTAATGACTTCTGTAGAGAGCAGACAGGAAGCCTGCAGAAGAAATCCCCACCCCCCACCCCGGCCCAGACTCTGATTCCAACTTCCAACCTGCAAACATGTGAGATAATACATTTCTGTTCTTTAATGCCCCCCACATGGGGTGGTTCTAGATGGTACCCCTAGCAAATTGGCCTAAATGAGAGGCTAGTTTGGCCTTGGATTAGGTTTGGCTGCACCATAAAGTGAAAACCTTGAAAGACTCAGACTCGGACCTTCTTCCTGATTCGTCATGGCTGGCGTCAGCGTTGGACCTAGCCTGTGCCACGCAATAAAGTGGGCTGTCCTCTGCCCATGAAGCTGAGTGTTCTTTCAGTACCTTCTGAATTATAGTAAAATTGAATATATATGTGTATGTGTGTGTGTGTGTGTGTGTATGGCAGGATCAGAGGATGAGAGTGTTCTGTGCAGAAAAGGTTACTGATATCAGTAGATTTTAAAATATATAAATAATAAACCATATTTCTCTTTTAAGATTCCAAGACACGGGTGGTTTGTGGAGTGCCTTGGCTTCTCAAAATTTCATTATTACACTCATGAAAACTGATACTGCTGGCTGTTTCTGACTTTATATTGCGACCACACGAAATAAACGCTGATCATCTACAAGGGGATGGACACATGCATGCACACACAACACTGCAAGCTCGCTTTACCTTCAAACCTTGCCCTTGAAAGCTTTACTCACCTTCTCCCAACTTCCCACCCCCTTTAAATATCAGATACCTACCTTTGTAGATGCAGCTGTGATTTTACCTTTTGAAGAACTTCTGCTCCTAGTTCTCACCAACAGACCTGCTTTTCATCCTGAGACAATTGAACCCACGTCTCCTCTGGGAATCCCACACTCTAGTCGGGCTGCTCGTATAGCACCACAATGAGGGGGCATAGCTGTCTCCACTTCCGGATCTGAGAGCCTTGTATGGCCAGGGTTCTCAGTCCCTAGGCAGGCACACCTCCTTAAGGCCTCCACCAGAACATATTCAAGCAATGTCCGGAAGAAGGAAGGGAAGGAGAGAGGAGGAGAAAAGGGGATAGAAAAAGAAGGGAGGGAGGGAGGGATAGAAAAGGAAGGGAGGGAAAGATGTAGGAAAGGGAAGGTAATGGAGGAAGAGAGAAGAAAAGGGAAAATAAGGGAAAGGAGAGATAAGGGGGGGAAGGGAGAAAAGGGGGAACTGCTAGAGGGCAAGCAGCTAGCAGTAGGACAGGGACACGTGGGATGGTGCTTCTTTCCATCTTGCAGGAATTGACATGCGGATCTCGGGTGACGAAGTGGTTACCTACTGGACTGCAATCCACAGGGTTGGTAGTTTGAAACTACCAGCCCCTCCATGGGGGAAACAGAAAGCTTTCTATCCCCATAAAGAGTTATCATTGCTGAAACCTGCAGAAACCTCTCAATGGCAGTGAGTGAGTGAGTGAGTGAGTGAGTGAGTGAGTGAGTGAGTGAGATCATTTATATCCAATCATTAGATAGCTCCAGCCTCTAAACTGAATCTGCGTGATGGGCATTCTACAGAGAAGGAGTTGCCCAAAGCCCTTGTCACATGCAACAGTCTCTACATTATATTTCCTTCAGATATACTTCAATAAGAATATCATGAGGCCAAGTTTTGTCTGCCACCATCCAAGCTTTGAGGGTGCCCACGTATGGACACCTGAGTCATTGTTCAACCTATATGACCCACTGTGTGGGGGGGCAAGTGTCATAACTCCGTTTTTGAAAATGTTAGTACAAATTAATTATTTAAAGTTCCTTACCATGTCTTAGGTCAAACACCTCAACCATTTCCACTTTGAGAGACCGAGGAAGGGTGGGAGGAAAGGAAGAATCTAGAAAGAATGGAAGAGAAGCGGGTAGAGGGGAAAGGAAGGCAGCTTGAAATAAGAGAAGCTTTGGTCCTAGTGATTCCTCATTTCCCTTTGATGGGTTCAGAATATTTTCTTCTTCAAAAATCTATACACAAAAATGAAATATCAGTCCTGCTTCATCTCCAAGGTCTGCCAAGACCCTCTATCCTAATATAAATCACAAGAAAAATCGACTGCAAAAATATTTCAATATGCTTCAGAGCGCCGCTATAACATCACTTTTGTTGATAGACTAGTTATTGCCTGTCACATCACAATGATAGACATTAGTTTCACATGAAAATAAGATGTAAATAAATGCTTTAAATTAAAGATTGAAATACTTTTCCCAACACCGCCAGCACTGCCAGTGCCTTATCCAATAACAAAACAAGCCTACTGCAGTCCAGAGACTCATAGCCTAGAGGAGGAATGCCCCGTAGAGTTTTCTAGACTGTAAATCATTATGGAGGTTGACAGTCACACTTTTCTCCCTTAGAGCAACCAGTGAGTTTGAACCATCGACCTTACAGTTAGAAGCTAAGCACTTTAACCACTGTGTTACAAAGGCTCCTTAATAGGCACAATGACCGCTCTCCGTGCCTCACTTTGTGAAAAGGCTATAAAGTCTTTCCTAACTGCTTAGGCTTTTGGTCCTCTACTTCATTGTGGCATTTAAAAGGTATATTTAGCTTTAAGCTTCACTTATTATGTCATTAGCAGGTCAAAACTTTCCTGTGATTTTTTTTTCCAAAAGAAAAACAAACTTCAATGAGAGCTCAGGGACCATTGCGTTGCTACTGAGAGTGGTGGTAGTTAGCAAGACATCAAAAGGAACTTGCTGCGCTCAGAATGGCCTCCCACCACCAGCAGCACCAGCAGCTCAGCCTTCCTAGCCTTTATGGGTCTCCAGACTCTTCTAACTGTTGCTATGATTTGCTCATGGGAAGCCAGCAAAGCCCTTTCAAAACTGGCATTGCTTGTGAGAGATCAATAAAAATTGAAGCAGCATCCAAATGTCACTGTACCAACAAAGATGGCTGAGAAGAAGGCGAGTTGTGAAATATTAAACTCAAAGACTGAGAGGAAGAAAGGGGGAAAAGAGAGAAAGATTATACTTGCCGGGTGCTCCTTTCCTTTACGATTTTCTGTTGCTTGGACTCTGTCACATTGAATTTGCAAAGCAGAAGATGGGTGTTGGATAGACTTTAATACGAAATTTGAAACTTTATTAAATCCTTTTGCTGCTATGAAGTCACTCTTAGTTTTGTGGTACTTTGGGGTCACCTTTTTGTATCTTAAAAAGTGACACAACTCTGAGACTGCATCAAGATCCATAAACTTCATTTCAAACAGGCAGCCTGGCAATAGGCATACCCCCCCTACCCCACCCCACTTGTTAGAAGCATGGGACCAAGTATCCCCACAAAAGAAACAACACCAACAACAATATACAGCCCACAGGAAGCATGGAATCTTCACAAGAAAGCAGAGCAGGCACAAAGCGAGCCGTGGATATAGCCTCCCCTCCTTTGTATCCAATCGAACTTGTATCACCTTGATTCTCAAGGAATGGCCCGATAGGCCAGCAATTTTATAACCTATGGAACATCCTGGCTTGACTACATTGCACACTAGATGAAAGTTCTTGAAAAGAGGATATTGCCACTCACATCTGTAAACATTGTCCAGTTCACATAAAAGGAGCTTTGTAAATCGACACCAGTGTCCATGTTCTCTGGGAAGCATGACTTCTGTTCCCATTCAGTGAGATGGGGTGCATCTTTGTGCCTGGCATGGGATGAAAGCCCTGAGAATGTTGGTTCCTTACCTCTCATTAATAATAATAGAGACTCACATTTATTTAGACTTCACAGTTCTTGCATGAAGGACTCCACATGCCCTGTCTCGTTCCATCTTTACCGCAGCTCTGTGAAGGGGCTACTCTATTGGCCTCAAATTACAGATGAGGAGACTGAGGCTTAGGAAGGTGGAGTCACTTCCTAAGCAAGTTACTTCCTAGAGAAAACTTCAGAACACTTTCCTAGAATGAGATAGAGCAAATATTCTAACCTAGGCAGTTGGATTTCATCTTAACCTGTGAGGCCCAAGTGTGGCCTCACAGACCAGTAATTAGAGAAAGATCTGTCCAAGTCTTCATTTAACCAATATCACTGATTTTCCATGTTTCAGATATTTTAAAAATTCTGCTGGGCCAGATGGTGTCCAGGTATCAGAAAGCAGTGTCTGGAGTCTTAAAGGCTTGTCTTCAAACAAGCAGCTATCTAAGGGAGGCGTCAACAAAGTCCACATGGAAGAAGCACACCAACCTGTGTGACCCAAGGATTGTAAATAATAAAATCTAAATCTGAAGAAGGGAATGGTATTAGAGCTTAAATTGTGAACACCTGATTTGCAAAAAGCAATGGATGGCAGTGGGAACCAGAAATCCATTTGCAGGGTCCCCAAGTGGGACTAAACCATTGATGAATCCCCTCTGACCATAAATGATGGATATGCATAGCCATTTGATCAGACAGAGAATATTGTAAAGTTGATTACGGTACATAAATGATGGTTTAATTTCCCTTTGGACCCATTTTAAATACTCCCTGAATTTTTCTCAATTGAGTTTTTTTTAAACCTGGTTTATTTTGTTATTATTGGTGGGTCTTATTGATTATTTATTTATTTAGGGTATGCTTTCCAGTATATGAAGAGCATGGCACGGGAGTTGGAGAGAAATGGGGAGCTAATGATGAATATGAGAGGGAAGAGAATGTTCTAGAACCGATTGTAGAGATTGCATAAATCTTATTAATATGACTAAAATATGGAAGTGTATGATATATGAAACATATTGTCAATAAAACTATACTTTAAAAAATTGCAGAAGATACAATGCTGAGTTAAATAGACACGACCCTTACCCTGAAAGTTCACACTACATCTCAAGGTTTCTCCACTGTGACACTATGTGCCTTAGGATATGGGACCATTCTTTATGGTAGGTGTAGTCCATACCATTGTGGGATGTTTGGCAGCATCCTTGGCCTCAACCCACTCGATGCCAGTAGCACCGCTCCCCAGTTGTGACAAGGAAGAATGTCAGTAGACGTAGCTCAATGCCCCCTGGAAGGGTGACAAAACTTCTTTGGCTGAGAATCACTACTCCAATGAATATCATATTCAGAATCTGTACCTAAGGACTTAGAGAACTCTTACTCTTTTTGTTTGGTTTGGTTTTTAATCATTTTATTGGGGGCTCATACAACTTATACATGCATACATCAATTGTCTTAAGCACATTTGTACTTTCATTGCCTTCATCATTCTCAAAACGTTTGCTCTCCACTTAAGTCCCTGGCATCAGCTCATTTTCCCCCTCCCTCCCTGCTCCCTTGATAATTTATAAATTATTATTTTGTCAAATCTTACACTGTCCAATGTCTCCCTTCACCCACTTTTCTTACTTACTCAACGTGAGGCTCTTCCGAGATACCAGGTTTCTCTCTTTAGACACCCACAAAAGTCAGATGCTGGACACCTAACCACCAGAAAAGGTTTCACGTTGTTCCTTTGAAGCTTTCTTGGTGGACCTACCTCTCTAGGTTGTGAAGAGAAATAATTAAAATTGCTCTGTAGAAATGTTGTAGAGTCAACCTACCCTGAAACAGGGCTGTAACATCAATGACGATGTCATGGGGATAAGGGAATAAAAGACACAACCCACTGAAAGCCAGTTCCCACTGCGTCAACCCTAGCTCACGGGTGACCCCACGTGCACCACAGCAGCGAGCTGCATATTATTATTTGGTTCACATTACTTTATGGCTGTGACATCTTGGAGGCAGATTCTCAGGCCTTTCTCAGGGGGCACCCTGGGTAGGTTTGAACAGGCAAGCATTCAATTAATAGTCCAGAACTTAGATGACTACATTGTAGTGTGCTGTTAGGTGTCAAGTGGACTTTAACCCCTGGCAGCACCATGTGCTAGAGTAGAACTTCCCAATACGGTTTTCTGGGCTGGCATCTCAATGGGAGCCGATCACCGGGTCTTCAGTCCGTGGAGCTACTGGGTGCTTTCAAATCGCTAACTTTCAGTTAGCAGGCAAGCACTTATTCATTGCACTGCTCTTCATAATTCACTCACAGGACTTCTGCCAAGGACACAGATGGCGGAGAGCTGAAGTCTAGTTGGGTGTTCAGGAGGGAAAGAACACGGTTTGGTGAGCATACACCGCACAGATTTCTATGAGGGCTACTGAAAGATGTGTAAACTCCAGTTTCTCAAACACTTCATGTAAGTGTCTGCTATGTGTGTTTCTGATATCTGGAGAATAAGTCCACTATGCTAATTTACAACCCCTTTATGAATAGACACATTCTTAATCCACGGCAGACATGGCGATGTGGCCAATCCATTATCATTCATTAAGGAGACGAGAATGTGTTATGCAGTGTGGAGTTCACGTCCCCCAGCGATGGTGTAATATTTTCTTTTGCTCTCAATGTGTGAATTATTAAAAATAAACTGGCTACAATGTCATCATTTTTGATTATACCAAAAATGAAGGCAGAGACAGGACTGCTTCCAATCTGTGAAGTTATTTAGCATTTAATATTCCCTTTGGGAAATCAATATGGTTTGGGGGAGATTATTTATATACCACTACTCTAGTGTGGTTTAAATAAATGTGCTGGGTCACTAGAGCGCCAGGAATGAATCTTGCAATGTTAAGACCTTACTATGGAATAAAGAGATATAATCAGAAGTCAGCTAATGGGAATATGGTTAGTGGGAATTATCTGGCCATTTTACTCATATAGATAGATATCCTAAGTATTCTGTTTTTCTAGCATTTATTCAAATCATACAAATGAATGTCTGGGCATTGAATACCAACATATTAACATTTATTAGCTATTTAAAATGCATATTCTATCAAATGAAATTCATTTTGAGGGCTTAGGCATGTAGAAATTATTTATTTATGCTTATGTGTATGCGTATTTTAATGCAGTTAGGCAAAATAGAATTAATTGAATGGCAATGAAACTAACTTCTGCTCTTACATTATCCAGATAGTGGTGGTTCAGTGGTAGAATTCATGTCCTTTATATATGAGAGTTGAGTTCGATTTCCAGCCCATGCACTTCATATGCAGTCACCACCCATCGGTCAGTGGAGGCTTGCATGTTACTATGCTGCTGAATAGGTCAGCAGAGCTCCCAGAATAAGCTGGACTAGGAAGAGAAGCCGTGCAATCTACCTCAGAAACAGCCCATTCAGCTCTGTGCATCACTAGGGTCAGATCTGTAACTAATCATGGGCTGGCAGTATTCCATTCATACCCAAACCCCAAACCACTGTCACTGAGTAGATTCGGACTTATAGCAACCCTATCAGGCAGCGGTTCACAACCTGTGGGTCACGACCCCTTTGGGAGTTGAATGACCCTTTCACGGGGGTGGACTAATTCATCACAGTAGCAAAATGACAGCTGTAGCAAAGAAAATAATTTTATGCTTGGGAGGGATCACCACCACATGAGGAAGTATGAAAGGGTTGTGGCATTAGGAAAGTTGGGAACCACTGCTATAGGGTTTCCAAAGCTGTCAATCCTGACAGGAGTAGATAGTCTTAACTTTCTCCCTCGGAGAAGCTAGTAGATTTGAACCACTGACCTTATGGTTTGCAGTCTAGTGTTTACCCTAAAGCACCATGAGGGGAGGGCTCTGTTTCATTCATAGTGCCCCTGGTTGTGTCATCAAAGTCCCAAGTGGAGCAAACATTTTAGTGCTTAGGTGTTCATTGAAGAGCTGGCCATTGGAACTGCCTCTGGGACTCGTCTGGAGAAAGAACAGGCGATCTGCTTCCGTCAAGAGGATAGCCAAGAAAGCCCTGTGAAGTTTCCCTTTAAGGAACCCTGGTTATGCAGTTCAAAACCACCAGTTGCTTTGAAGGAGAAAGTTGGTCCTTTCTACTCCTGTAAAGAGTTCCAGTCTTGAAAACTCATAGGGGCAGTTCTCCTCTGTCCTCCAGGGTCCTTAGCAATCAGCATTGACTCGATGCCCATGATGTGGGGGGTGATAGAGTTGGCGTGAATTCAATAGCACCCACCACCACCAGCATGCTGCTGCACACATTTCAATGGAGCTTCCAGACTGAGGCGGACGAGGAAGAAAGGCCTGGCAATCTACTTCTGAACATCAGCCAGTGTAGACCTTAAGGCTCACAGCAACTAGCTCTGCAACCATGGGACAGCATAAGACCTAGCAGGGTGGTGCACATGGCTGAAGCATGCCCCCTTCTTTCTCCACTCCACAAGAGCGGCTGACACTGGAAATGGTCAGAAGTGATTCTGCACCATTCAGGATACTAACGATTCCTTCCAAGCTTGATGGCAGGTTGGTGCAGCGGACAGAAAGAAAAAGCAAAACAAGAGGAGTCTAGGGTCTCTGAGCTAAGCTTCACTTCACTCAGTTTGTTTAATGCCACGTCCATCAATCCCTTATTGCTATTAAAGAGAAAACCGAAACTTTGAGACAAAAACAGAAGAAGCAAGTGCTCCTGAAAGGATGCATGAGCATTTTGTGCGCCAGAATCTACAAATCTGTCTTTCCGCAGTGTCAATGCTGGTTTTCCTTTGCCTCGAGGCCAAGGAGTTTATGCAAATAGGCCACGAGCGAGCCCTGAGGTACATTGCATCCTTGGTATTACATTTGCAGAGGAATTCCGCACTTTCCCGTGGCCCTCCCTGTCCAATGCAGTGGGTTGACACAGTGACTGCAATGATGGGCTCTGACCTAACAGCAATGTTGAAGCTGGTGCAGGACTGCACAGGGTTTGCTGCTCGCGCATGTGGGGGAGCCGACATCCACAACAGCAGCAACCATGACAACAGGGCCTCCCTCCTGTGGCTAAGGCTCCCCACTTTGGTTTACAAAAAGGATTTCCTCATGTTGGTGCTGAACCTATGAAGCTGTCGATGCGCAACCATTCCCCCCCACTTCTCCCTCCCCCCCGCAAAAATGGCAGTGTCTGAAAGTATAACCTGAGGAATTTGCTGAGATCACGTCCTTTGTATAAAATGAGATTCGTCCTGCTGGGCAACCTTGCACTACTTTAATGGAGGAAAAGAATTTCCGGGAGATGATTTGGAGGGGCTGAAACATTTCCAACCCTCAAAGGTAGGAGTGTGAAATAATCCCACCCTCCTCCTTCAAACATTATGTAGATTCATTGTGTTTAAAATATAAAACCAAACAAAACTCACTGCCATTGGATCAATGCTGACTCATAACAACCCTATAGGACAGGGTCGAACTGCCCCTGGGGAAGGGGGGGGGTGTTCTGAAACTATAAATTTTTTGTTGTTGTTGAGATTCTAACTCATCACAGGAGTAGAAAGCCTAGTCTTTCTTTTCCAGAGTGGCTGATGGTTTTGAACTGCTGACCTTGTGGCCCAAATCATAACCACTATGCCACCAGGGCTCCTATGTTTAGGACAAAGTGATACAATAATTGGCTGATAGGCAGTAAGATCTCCGTTGGCAAAATAAAACATTAGACCATTAACTCACACTAATCAAATAGATCCAGGAGTGAAAATGAACAGTTAAAGTCCTTGATGATAAACAGTAGTGGAAGACACTATGGGAGAAGTCCCTAATTCAAGAGGTTTTGAACCTTAAGACAGAGATTGACTACAATTAAATCATTGATCGTGCCAATTACAACAGCAGCAGCAAGAACCTAACAAAGGTACATCAGTCATTAGTTGTGCAAAAGAAAGAAATTGCTGGCCAGTGGTATCTTGCCTTTTCCTGCTTTGCGAAGTATTACATGTGCAATGGCCTGGATGGTTGGTATTATATCGTCCTGGAGCTGTGAGTGTCTGGAGCGGGCAGAACAGCGGGCTGCAGGCAGGCTGGTTGAATGTTGCCCTTTTTGGGCTCATTTGTCGAAGAAAGAATTTGGTGACTTGACAAGTTTCCAAAAGTGGATGGAAATTCTTTGAGTGAAGGCAGCCAGAGGCAGTTAACAAATTCTGACCACCATCATCGTTGTCACCCACCGAAATTTAAGCTCAAGTTCAAATTTATACAAGTGGATTCACTTACATGGGCGAGATTTCACATGCTGTTTATTAACTATCACTGGCTCCTTTCTCCTGAACTCTGCACGCTTTTGCATGGCATGCCATTTTGGAAGCTGTAATCCTCTCATGCCAGCTTATAAGAGCCAGGTAGATCATTCCGATTCTGTTCTAGCTTAGTATAGCTAGCGTTACCTGCCATAACAATTTTGATTCCGAAGACAAACTTCAGGAAAGGAAGTGGAAAAGCCAGAGTCTGGGGTAAGTTGGAGGAGGGAGTGTGTATAGGATGTGGGGAGAGGGGAAGGCAGCAGATTCTCCTTCGGGTCTCCCCACTCACCCCCCCCCACAACGTGATCATTCACTTCTAAATGAGACAGCTCTGCTTAAGGGCCCAGAATTTATGGGTCTGACAGTTGGGGAAGATAATGAGTGTGGAATCCTCTGGGGAAGGAAGCTACCTGGCCTGGCAGTCTAACAGTCAAGACCATTGTTATGACAGGTGTGGGGGCTCTTGTTGGCGGGAAACACGGGTGGGGGTTGCTTCGCCAACGGTCTGTCTGGAGGCAGCTGAAGATGCCGGCTGGTACCTAGTTTGTATTGCAACTACAACTACATTTTTGGCTTTCTAGTTTAGAAAAGTCCAGCAACCCTGGTTTGTCTTTTTATACAAATACCTGGCCAACGTTAGGCTCACTGCCTTTGCTTTGCCCAGAATGTACATCAAATTAAGAAGCGTCTGGAGAGAGAAACATATTATATTCTATTACTAATTACCTGAGTCATTGGACAATGATAACATTCCTGCCATCATAACCTCCGTATGGGGAAAATGGCATAGCTTATAAATAAATGCATGTGTAGAGCATGTCTCAGAATAACTCTGGAGAAAACATTGTGATCAGAATTCAGTGGATGAGGTGGGAGCACTTTGAACTATTTCCTAAATCTTTTTTTAATTACTTAAATAATGTATGAACAGTGTTGAATTATTTAGACAATCCAGAGAAGCAATCGAAACATCTTATGGGTTAGCCTACCTTTCCAAGTCAACCTGCTGGTAGTAATTTATTGTGTAAACCTCCAGATTAAAAACATATATGCAAACATAGCATACATTTTAATATGGACTTATTCTATATGTACTGTTTCATCATATGCCTTTAAAAATCTTATCGTGATCACTATTAAATTCTGTATAGTATTTCATTGTATAGATGAACTATCAGGATCCCTGTGGAGTCATGGGTTATGTATTGGGTTGCTACCTGAAAAGTTAGCAGTTTGAACTCACCAAGCACTCCTGAGTAGATGGGGGTGGGGGTGGGGAGCAGGACGATTTGCAGCTTCTGAAATCCTAGGGAGCATGTTGTACTCTGCCTTACAGGGTGGTTATAAGTTGTAATCAACTTTCTGGCAGTGGTTGTTTTGTTTGTTGTTTATGAACATACCCAAAACCCCAGATGAAACTCACTGCCATGAAGTCAATGCTGACTCATAACCTTCCTATACAGTTGATGGGCATAGCTTACATTATATCAACCAAACCTCTTCTTGTTGGTCTTTGAGATTATTTATTTCCTTAGGATAAAGTTCTAGAACTGGGATTGATGGGTAATAGCATATGACTTTTTATGGTTTTTAATACAGAATGAGCAAATTACTTTCTGTAAAATTTATAACCAGGAGAGCGGGGAGGAGGGGAAAAAAGAGGAGCTGACACCAAGGACTCAATAGACAGTAAATGTCTAGAAAAGAATGATGACAACAAACATACAAATATGCCTGATACAATTGATGTATGGATTGTTATAAGAGCTGTAAGAGCCCCCAATAAAATGATCTTTTAATAAGATATAAAAAAATAAGAAAAACTTATAATCAAACTCACGGAAACGAAGATAAAAAACCTAATCAAACCAAACTTGCAGCCATCAAGTCAATGCTGACTTACATTGACACCCCCCCGCCCGGGGGCGGTTTCTGAGACTGTATTTGTGGGATTAGAAAGCCTAGTCTTTCTTCCTTGGAGCTGCTGGTGATTTTGAACTGCATACCATGCAGATCACAGCCCAATGCATAACCACTAGACCACCAGGGCCCCTTTAAAATGTATACCTATTTGTGACCATGAGCTGTCGAAGGGATCAGGTATCAGTCATCAACTGGACACCCGTTTACTGAAGGGTCTCAGGGAAGAGATGAGCCAGTCAGAGTGCAGGGTAGCAATGATAAAACATACAATTTTCCTCCAGTTCTTAAATGCTTCCTCCCCCCACTATCATGATCGCACTTCTACCTCTAGACCAGAGGATGTACATTGGTACAGATAGGAACTGGAAACCCAGGGAATCCAGGACAGATGACCCCTTTAGGACCAGTAGTGAGAGTGTTGATACCTGGAGGGTGGAGAGAAGATGGAGTAAAAAGGGGGAACCGATTACAAGGATCTACATATAACCTCCTCCCTGGGGGATGAACAACAGAAAAGTGGGTGAAGGGAGACATCAAACAGTGTAAGATATGACAAAATAATAATAATTTATACATTATCAAAGGTTGATGAGGAAGAAGGGCAGGGAGGGAGAGGGAAAATGAGGAGCTGATATTAAGGGCTCAAGTAGAAAGCAAATGTTTTGAGAATGAAGATGGCAACAAATGTACAAATGTGCTTGACACAAGGGATCTATGTATGGATTGTGATAAGAATTGTACGCGCTCCCAATAAAATGATTTAAAGAAACGTATACCTATTTGCAATTCCATCAATCACATAAAAATCAATCATGTCTTTTAAGAGTTTCTAGTCAGGCCTCTCCCTCCTAGATTTCTTCAATCTCTCCCTCTTCTTTTTTGTCTTCCTTCCTCCATGCCTCATTTCCTCTGCCCTCTGATAATGACTGGTTGATCACTTACATGATGTCCAGGCATCGGACAGTCCACCTCCAATTATATGCCAGAATTTGTAGGAGAGTCCTGATTTCCTGTTCTCTCTTCTTTTGCCCTCTTACATCATCCAAGTAACTATCATGGGACATTCCAACATGTCAACTTCCAATCTCCCTTCCCAGATGCTTTTCACATCTGGAAGTACACAAGTCTTCCTGTCAGGCGAACCTCTTAGTTTGTCTTGGAAACATTGTGGCCATAACTGTGAGAGTTAAAAGCATGCTTGTCTCCTGACAGAGTGCAGACTTCATGAGGGGGCTCTTCCTTTTCCTCAAGGATGGGACATTCCCACACCCACGCCTGGATCCAAAGTCGTGAGAAGCGAGAGCTCAGCGGTGACATAGAGGACCCCTTTTTGACTTCCCTCTCCTCTACTTCAGACCCTGTATTGAATGATTTTCCTGGTGGTCTAGAAAGCCAGGATGAACAATAATCTTGTTAAGGAACGCGGCATTTGCCGAAAGATTTGCCTTTTTGCCCATAAGCAGCATGTCCCCAAATGACTTTTCAATGAGTAAGGGCTATGACAGAGCTCGCTAGGGGACTTCATTCAAACCTCTGTAATATCTGGCCTTCCAGAGTGACAACGGACGTCAAGGAATCCCGGGGTGGTGCAAATGGCTACTAACTGAAAGGTTGGAGGTGCGAATCCACTCAGGCACCTTGGAAGAAAGGTCTGGTATTCTGCTTCTGAAAATCAGCCATTCAACCCCTTGTGGGGCACATGGATACTCAGAAAACACACGTGGGGTCACCTTGAAGTGGAGTAGAGTCCGTAGCAGCTGGTCCTTTGCACTAGAGGCAAACAAGCCCCCATCGTAAGTCTAAGTTACTCAACCTCATTGAGGTGAACATGACAGGGACCAGGACTCACACCTCCTCGCCATATTGACCCCACAGACAACATTTAGGAATGCAAGCATTGCAGCCATGCTTTTTAAGAGGCCCAAAGGAAAATGACATCACATTCAATTTAGGGGCGGACCTCCCCCTATGCTTTCCATGTATTTCAGCTCTTAGAAAGAGAGGGAGAAAGTATTAGGATCAGAAAGTCAATGAGCCAAAGGACAAAGGTGCAAGGGGCATGGTATCGGTTCTCATTGGCCAAATGTTGAAAAGGCAGCTCGAGGCATCTGTGGTAGCCATGTTCCCCTGAGTGTGCTGTGGGGTCCCCCTCCGGTATTTCCATGAGCTTTCAAAGGATCCAGAAATAGGAGCACTTTTGTCCTCACCGAATCTCTGGGACACGTGACAATGCCTAGAGACATTTTTAATCATGATATCTAGGGGGCAGATTTACTGGCCTCCATGGAGTCAAGGCGGGGGATGCTGCTCAGGAGACTACAGCACACAGGGTGGCTGCATGCATAAGCATGATGCAGCCCCAAGTGCTCATAACCTCAAGGGTGCCAAGTCATGATTTAATGAATTGCCAATGCACTTTATTGAATTCAACGCTGACACTGGAAGGATTACTTCAAGCATTAACAGGGTATTAGAACTTAAATTTGGATCATGCAGGTTTGTGAAAGGCTATGGTTGGCAGAGACAGATTCACCGAGTCCCTACAGAGATCAACCCTCCATTGCCTGCTTTCTGATCATTAACCAAGGGTATCGATAATCTTCTTCACAGGCAAAATGCCTTGGAGAGTGGATTGTGCACCCCCCCCACTGACCCTACCCCCTCTGACCAGTCCAGGGAGGGGAAGTCTCTCCTAAGGGCTTGCCTGAGTGTGTCCTTGATGGAGCTCACCAAACTGGGAGAGTACTGGGGGGTTGCACAGTGAGGAGTCATGCCCCCATCAGTCTCATTCTGACCATCGGAACCCATCTTGCAAGCCCTCTTCTGTCCCAATCACGGCCCTGTTCCTGCTTCTGTTGTCCCACCTCTAAATATGATGTCTTGATCTGCCACCAGTCATCGGGAGCTGGAAACCACCCCCCATTCCAGTGGTAAGAGCACACAGACTCCTCCCCCAATCTCAGGCTATCATCCTGTGCTCTTGTTTGAGCTGGAAGCCTGCTGCCGCCTCATGGCTAGGGAAGTGCAAAGCAAAACCAGAGGTTTCATATTCTTCATGCTGGTGTTTCTGTAACCTGCCGTGCATGCCATTTTCCTGACACACATTTGAACCAGCCAATCACAGCCTGTACATCTCCCACCCTTCCTGAAAGGCCCCAGGGTCACCACTTTTATGTTGGTGGGCTCCTCCTAGAGGTGAAGTTGGGATGAAAAACCAGGGAGTCATGTGCTGGCACAACAAAGTTCTTCACCCGATTAGCATTGACTCCTCCTTCCAAGCATCTCTGGTAACAATACTTTCCTTTGCCCACTCAGGCTGTTTTTAATGCTTGGTATCACAATAAGCTCTTGGGCACCATTTGCCCTGGTGCTCAGGTACTTTCATATCCGGATGACATTTGTGTCTTCGGATTGCCTTTGTCCCCTGTAAGACTGAATCGATGGTCTCCTTAAATTATATTTGGGGTCTCTGTTTTTGACCCTTGCAGCTGGCAACATCAGCTGTGACAACATGAGATCAGAATAAGATTGAAGAACACACAGAAGAAAGCTGATGGTGCCCAGCTATCAAATGATATAGCATCTGGGGTCTTAAAGGCCTGAGGGTAAACAAGTGGCCATCTAGATGAGAAGCATCAAAGCCCACATGGAAGAATCACACCAGCCTGTCTGACCACAAGGTGCAGAAGGGACCAGTTAACAGACATGAAAGAACTAAAATTCATATAAATGGGTGCCCACCTCCCTGATACGATCAATGAAGGCAAACGTATGCATAAGCAAATGTGATGAAGAAAGCTGATGGTGCCCGGCTATCAAAAGATAAAGCATCTGGGGTCTTAAAGAGTTGAAGGTAAACAAGTGACCATCTAGCTCAGAAGCAACAAAGCCCACATGGAAGAAACACACCAGCGTGTGTGACCACGAGCTGTCGAAGTGATCAGGTATCAAGAATCAAGGAACAAAAAATCATATAATTGAAAATGTGGGTGAGTGCAGAGTGGAGACTCAAAGCCCATTGCCAGCCAACCGGACACCCCTTACTAAAGGGTTGTGGGGAGGAGATCGACCAGTCAGGGTGCAGAGAAGCAACGATGAAACATATAACTTTCCTCTAGTTCTTAAATGTTTCCTCCTCCCTCTCCCACTATCACGATCCCAACTCTACCCTACAAATCTGGCTAGACCAGAGGATGTACATAGGTACAGAGAGCAACAGAAACACAGGGAATCCAGGACAGATGACTCCTTCAGGACCAGTGGTGAGAGTGGTGATGCCTGTAGGGTGGAGAGAATGTGGGGTATAAAGAGGGAACTGATTATAAGAATCTACATATAGCCTCCTCCCAGGGGGAAGGATAGCAGAGAAGAGGGTGGGGGAGACATCGGACAGTGTAATATATGAGAAGACAATAATAATTTATGAATGATGAAGAGTTCATGAGGTAGGGGGGAGTGGGGAGGGAGGGAGAAAATGAGCAGCAGATATTAAGGACTCAAGTAGAAGGCAAATGTTTTGAGAACGATGATGGCAACAAATGTACATATGTTCTTGACACAATGGATGGATGTATGGATTGTGATAAGAATTGTATTAGCCCCCAATAAAATGATTAAATTTTAAAAAAAAGAACAACACACAGTTTAGGCTGAAGCCATCACTTCACATACAGAGGCAAGGTCTCAGTAGCATTTGAGTTAAAAGATGAGGGAAGAAAATATGGAAAATGTGCGTGTTCTCTTCAAGGAACCATTCAATAGATGTTTGGATTCTAGGATAATATCTCCTATGGTTTGGCTGCTTTTCTTGGTACACTAATTCTTACTATCAGATAAGGGATGCAGGAGGATTCTCACTGAGATTAATTCATTCAGCATGGCCTCCAAAGAACAAGAGAGCACTATGTGATGGGATTACAGCTCATTGGTTCTCAAAATTAACATCACAGACAGCACATTAGAATTGCAAATTATCAGGCCCACCCCAGATCTAAGGATCCCAGGCTGGCTGACAATGGTTAAGCAAAAGGTCAGTGGTTTGAACCCATCAGCAGTAGCTCATGGTAGAAAGGACCTGCTAATCTACTCCCATAGAGATGACAGTTTAGTCAACCCTATTTCGCCTTTCTCCTGTAGAGATGGAGTAGGAGTGGAAGTTGCTGGTACAACACACAGAAACCTCCAGAAACCAAAGCCAAACTCACTGCCAGAGCATCTATTCCACTTCATAATGTTGCCAGCTGCAAAGCTCAAAAATAGAGACCAGGCTGATTTGAGAAATTCTAAATTTCTTCCTGTGAGACCCTGTAGAAGGAAGACAGTCAGACTATTCCCTCTGAGCAGTTTCAGAGTCCTTACCCTGTAACTTCATACACCTTCAACTATGTGTCAAGAAAAAACACATTTGCTTGCTTGGTTGTTTGTTTTTTACAAGTATGACAGGAAGAGATGAACAGGTTTTCACAATGATCACAGGATAGCACAGATACTCTAGGAAAGCAGGTTTTGCAAGGATCAGTAGGACATTCTCTATATCAACAATTCCCCAGGGGCCATCAGACCACCATCCCCTGAAGCTCCTTGTTTTTCCAAGTTGGGGTGGAATGCTTCCATGATTAGCTTTACCAGACCACCACCCCTGAGGCCTCTGAATGGGGATGTTTCCTATCTGGCTACTTATCTGAATGGCCTTGCTAACCTCCTTCCTGATTCAGGACATCCTTGTTGATTACGCTTAAAAGGAATTTTTATTGCAAGGGAGGGGAGTGGTTATATTTTTGATTTTTAACAAACTAAACTTTAAATTATGCTATAGTTCTAGTATTTTGATAACCGGCACATCCACTCTTCCGCCCGCTCAGTGAGACCTACTGAAATACAAGGGCCAGGAGCAGGCAGGCTCACTGTCTTTTACCAAGGTCTCCACTTGATGAGGATAGCATGCTCACTTAGGGTCAAGAAGCATTGCTTTAGCCAAGAAAATGGCAGAGAGATAGACACAGAAAAACAGAGAGAGAGAGAGAGAGAGAGAGAGAGAGAGAGAGAGAGAGAGAGAGAGAGAGAGAGAGAGAGAGAGAGCGTGAGAGAGTTTCTTAAGGAATCCCTAGGTTTGACTATTGCTACACAAGCCCAAATTAACCTCAACAACTTTAGTTCGAGATATCACATCTGGGATGGGATTTTTTCCCTTAGAATCTTGCTTCCAATACAGTGATAGCCTGTGATTCCATGCAGGTATACACAATGCCTCTTGACCAGTTGAGCTGGTAAAATAAACCCTTCAGAATGTAAGAATTCTTGTTTAGTAAGGTTCAGGCCAGGTAAGATGGAGAATATAGTCTTGATAAGATGTCCTGGGCATGTTCAATATTTTCAAAATGAAGATGCCAGTAGTTGAGTTTTCTGATCTCGCCTGCATGTATCTCAATCTTGATCTGTGAAAACATGCCACCCATACATGTTGACATTTGTGCAGCCTGTCTCAACAGAATTGGGAACTTAGAGGAAAGAATGCACTGTTTCCAGTTTCTGTTACAGAACAGCTCTGGTATAATCATTCATTCAACCCAAGGGGATCATAGTCTCTAAAGAGGCTCTTCTTTTAATTTTGAAAAGAAGACTCATAACGGAAGGAGCTCTGGCATCATAATGGTTGGATGCTCAGCTGGTAACCAAAAGGGCCTGAGTTCAAACCTCCCAGCCACTCACTCCACAGGAGAAAAGACCTAAGGATTTGCTTCGGGAAGGATTCAAACAAGACAAACTCACTGACATCGAGTCAATTCTGACTCACAGAGACTCATTGGGACAGGGTAGAACTGCCCCTGGGAGTTGCTGAGATGATAACTATTAGCAGCCCAATCCACAGCCACTATGCCACCAGGTTGCAGCCTAAAAATACTTATCAGCGGTCTCACTATGAGTCAGTGCTGACCTGACAGCCAAGGACAACAGTGGTTTGTCATGCTGTGGTGGCCTGAGTTTGCTGTGATGCGGGAAGCCATGTCACTGGTACACCTAGGGTGGACAGACATCTGTGAAGTCTCCAGGCTCAGACCGACTACGAAGGTAGGCCTGGCAATCGGAAATGTAGACCTTGGCAATCCTATGGATCTCAACAGAACACTGCCTGACTCTCTTGCATTGGATACGATGTGATGAAGGCTCAGATGCTGGAGGGGCACACAAGCCACAAAAGTGACCTTGATGGCAGAAGGACCTTGGGCCTCTACTCAAGCACTCCCTCAATGCATGAATACTTTCTTTTATTAAATGTGCACTCTATGATGCTCACTCTCCCGACACAACTGCTGAAGCCAAAGTGGGTGAACAAGTAAATGTGGTGAAGAAAGCTGAAGGTGCCCGGCTATCAAAAGAGATAGTGACTGGGGTCTTAAAGGCTTAAGGATAAACAAGTGGCCATCTAGCTCAGAAGCAACAAAGCCCACATGGAAGAAGCTCACCAGCCTGTGTGATCGCGTGGTCCCGAAGGGATCAGTTATCAGGCATCAATGAACAAAAAATCATATCACTGGCTGCACACCTCCATGATACGATCGCCAAAGACAAATGGGTGCATAAGCAAATGTGGCGAAGAAAGCTGATAGTGCCCGGCTATCGAAAGAGATAGTGTCTGGGGTCTTAAAGGCTTTAAGGTGAACAAGCGGCCATCTAGCTCAGAAGCAACAAAGCCCACATGGAAGAAGCACACCAGCCAGTGCGATCACGAGGTGCCAAAGGGACCAGGTATAAGGCATCATGCAAAAAAAAAGAATATATATATACACACACATACACACACACACACACACACACACACCATAGTGAATGAAGGGGGAAGTGCAGAGTGGAGACCTGAGGCCCAAATGTCGACCACTGGAGATCCCCTCATAGAGGGGTTTAGGAGAGGAGATGGGTCAGTCAGGGTGCGATGTAGTACCGATGAAGAACACAGCTTTCCCCCAGATCCTGGATGCTTCCTCCCCCCAATTACCATGATCCGAATTCTACCTTGCAAGACTGGATAGGGCAGAGGTTGTACACTGGTGCATATGGGAGCTGGCGGCACAGGGAATCCAGGGTGGATGATACCTTCAGGACCAGGGGTGTGAGGGGTGATGCTGGGAGAGTGGAGGGTGAGTGGGTTGGAAAGGGGGAACTGATTACAAGGATCCACATGTGACCTCCTCCTGGGAGATGGACGGCAGAGAAGGGGGGAAAGGGAGACTCCGGATAGGGAAAGATATGACAAAATAACAATCTATAAATTATCAAGGGCTCATGAGGGAGGGGGGAGCGGGGAGGAAGGGGGAAAAATGAGGACCTGATATGGAGGACTTAAGTGGAAAGCAAATGCTTTGAGAGTGATTAGGGCAAAGAATGTACAGATGTGCTTTATACAATTGATGTATGTATATGTGTGGATTGTGATAAGAGTTGTATGAGCCCCTAATAAAATGTAAAAAGAAAAGAAAAAAAAGAAAATGATTAGGGCAAAAAAATTGACCTTGAACATATTAAAGACTGTGAGGAAGATGCAGGACTGAGCACCATTTGTTCTGTGGTCTGTAACATGCTCATGCGTTGGAGTCAACTGGATGGCAGCTAAGAATAGCAACTCTATTTAAAATGCAATGGCAGGGCTCGTGGGGCCCGTCCTTTGTGCCACTTCTTGGCAATCCACACAGCTAGAAACATTCATTGGTCTGCCAGCTTATGGAAAAGACATGCCTTCCTGGAAGCATAGCTTAAAGCCGACCCCGGCTTACAGTGGAAATGGAGAGGGTAAGGCCAATCAATGCTCCATTTGAAAGGGAGTCCTAAGTCCAGTGGCTGTTGGGGCCTGGTATCCTAGAGGGCTCACAGATCCTCTGGGATAAGATAAGGAATTCTTCTCCTCAGAGAAAAGCTGCAGAGGTACCTTTGACAATTGTTGTGGATTTTGTGAAGAAAAAGCAGTGGATTCCATTGGCTTGTAAATCGAATCATGACCATTCTAATGTGCTTCACATTGTCTTAGTGTATTGCTGAATTAACCCATGTTCACAGATGTATTAAAATAAGTCACATGTAACATGCCAATAGCCTCCTTTGATAATACTCCAAGCATAATGGGAAAAAATGAAAGTGAAGCAATGTCTGGTAGAGCTTGAAAATCTTTTACATCCAAGGAGTCTGCCAAGATGTTAACATAAGGGATCAATCTCATCGGACAAAGGGGGAGGGCCCATAAAAACCACGAAACAATTAGTGACAGTACGTAGAATGCCAAGTTCTGTTTAAAAGAGAAAATTCACCAAAACATGACAATTTCCAAAAAGTGTTCATCACTCCAATTTATTCTAATCAAAACATAATATTCTAATTTTCTATAATGTACATCTTGCAATTCTTAAAGAAATCATTATCTTGGCTTGCATTAGAAAGTTGTTTTTTTCTCAAAAAATGAATTAGGTGTGAAGGGGTTTTCACATGTTGAATAGGACAGTTCCCATACATATGTGCACATGAGAATAGATATATTTATCTGTAAGCAAAACAAAAGGACAGCTTTCCACAGTATGAATTAAAGGCTAATTAATAGAAACAGAGGAACGATCTGAGAAGCAAAGCTATGGATAAAGGTATAAACATAGGTGTGTATGTATGTAAAGATATTACTTCATAAAAATAAGAGGTATTGGTCTATGTACATATGTTTATATGACAATACATTGAAGTAGTGAACGACTTTGGACCTCTGCCCAAGCGCTCCCTCAATACAAGAACACTTTGCTCTAACAACCTGGCATTCTGTGATGCTCACCCTCCTGGAACAATCGCTGAAGGTAAAATGGGTACATAAAAAAATGTGGTAAAGAAAGCTAGCTGCTGGTGCCTGGCTATCAAAAGATATAGCATCTGGGGTCTTAAAGACTTGAAGTTAAGCAAGCAGCCATCTAGCAGAGAAGCAACAAGCCCCCATGGAAGAATCACCAGCCTGTGCGACCATGAGGTGTCAACGGGATTGGGTAACAGGCATCAGAGGACCAAAACAAACAAACAAACAAACAAACAACAACAAAAACATGTTGTTGAGAACAAGGGGAGTCAGAGCAGAGACCCAAAAACCCATCTGTAAACAATGGGACATCCCCTCACAGAAGCATCACAAGGAAGGAATGAGTCAATCAGGGCACAGTATAGCACTGATGAAACACGTAGTACTCCTCTGGTTCCTTGAGGCTTCATTACCGCCCCCGCCCCCATTATCACGACCCCAGTCCTGCCTTTCACTTCGGACTAGACTGGAGCATGTACACTGGTACACATAAGAGTTCATGGCACACAGAATCCAGGTTAGATACACCTCTCAGGAACAGAAATGGGGTAATGATACCAGGAGAGTAGGGAAGGTGGAGAGAGGAGGAAGCAGGGGGGGAACCCATGACAATGATCACCACATCACCACAAATATCCCCTAGGGGGAGGAACAACAGAAGCCATGGGGGAAAGGAGACAGCGTTTAGTGTAGGATATGAACATAGTAATAATTTATCACGGTGTCATTGGGGTGGGAGGGGGGACAGAGGGGAAAGAGGAGCTGATACCAAGGGCTCAAATATAAAGGTTTAGAAAATAATGAAGGCTACATATATACAAATATGCTTGATACAATTGATGTATAGATTGTTATAATAAAATGATCTTTTTTTAAGGCAAATTAATCCAATACCACAGTCACAGAACTGAGCAAGGCCAGATGTAAAATGTTTGTCTCAAACTCAGGAATAGATGAATATAAAGTGTCCTTTTGTGAGTCTCTGGCTTATCAGATCAAAAGACAGCAATCTTGGAGAATGGTTCAGCAACATTATCAAACAAGTATTTTCCGTGGTCTTTCTGTGCCCAAAACCCGGGATGGAATTTCCCCTAACCCAAAGCACAACCTGGAATGTAAGGATCACGCGATGGGGGTGGTTGAAAGATTTCCTTGACAAATGCAAAACCAAGAATGATTTCCTTGGGCAAAAGGGATTAAATCTCAGAGCATACCTTTCCGAAAATTAGGGCCAAATCAGTAGCTTTACATTCAATCAAGAGAAGTCTTTCTTTTGTAGAAAGCAGGCTTGTTATTTTAGGGATTAAGTGGAGAAACATTTCCAAATTGCCACCCACAGAGCTCACTGACCACCTCCTTATCCTACTGAGTAAATGTCTGGTTTGAGAAAATATGTTGATGTTATCCTATGTCAAGTATGATATTAAAAGTCAGCCGATGGCTGCATACAAGTCACGTAATAGATGACGCTTTTCATTTAGAATTGAGAGACAGGAGATATACATCTTCCTAAAGTGCCTCCTAGTTGCTAACATTTTCTTTTTTGCATAGGGTTGCTAGCTATGGGTTGGAGGCGACACTGTGACACTGACGCCAACAATGACAACATGCAGATAGGTCCACTCCACTGCCTACCTGTATGTCCATGTTGTTATTACAGATAATAGCCAATTTTAGGGGCACATTGGAATCATAACGATCAGAAATGCCTGACGGTCTGTTGTATGTCCTCGGGATAGATGGAAATGCTGGCCAGCCCGTTCCTGTAAATCGATTGGAGTGGACACAGTTTTCCTTTCCAGAAGACATGATGACCAGGCCAGTGGCAGTGAACACAAAGCTAAGACAAACAGGAACTGGACCACTGGCCTCTCGGCCTGCACCAGTGATGAACACTTCCCAAATTGCCTTCTTGGGTTGAGAAGCACCCTGTCCGTTCGGTAGCAGGGTGAGTGAAAAGAGGGAAACGGAAACATATCTCCCTTTTTATTATCCAGCTAGATGTTTGTTTAAATAGAAAACGAATCTCTGAAATAGGCAGGAACAAAAGGCAGGCTGTGCAGTGGGAAATCCAGGCCAAACTGCCGGCCCTACCATCATGGCAGGAGCAGCTGGCCCTGGAAAATGTAACTGTCTTTTCTTGCGAGCTTGTGTTCCCACCCCCGCCCCCTTGTTTGCTTATCAGAGAGCTTGGGTGCTCGCTTGGGCACCTAAGAAACCTTTTTGAGAGGTTTCAGGAAGGACCGAGAAAGTGTACTGCTGCCCTCTGCCGGGTAGATTCAGAAACGGGCTCCCAGTAAATTAGCTACAGGGGCTGAAGAGCGGGTACTTTTGTAACCCAAAGTCCCGAGAAGTAAGTACTCAGTAAAACAAAACAAACAAACAAAAAACATCGTTGCAAAACCTCCAAACCACATGAAATTAGCTTGAGTCTGAGTTGACAGTGGAATGTGAAACCAGCTGTATTTCCTCCTAAAATACTAGCGCTATAAACCCTTCATCAAACCTGGAGACAATTATTTTCTCACTATCTGGACAAGACCACATTTCATGAATTTTTCCCTGGGCCAACTCGCCTCTCCAATTTCCCTTTCGAAGAGCACCCCTCTTTCTGAGCTACGAACGAAGGCAGATGAAAAATCCTAACGGGAATTTGCTACGATGATCACACATCACATGCTGGCTTGCCCGGGCTTCTGAGAAATTCACAGAGAAGCCAGAACGTGGATCATAAAACACCAGTCGTTTGAGAAAGTTCAGGAGAGCAGCAGTAGCATTTTATTGAAGGTGTCGCTGCTGGGCCTTACCAATTACTGCTTGAATGATTTAAATTTCCTCTAAAAATAACTAAGTCGCTCGAGAACTCACTGCCAATGAGTCCATGCTGACTCATAGCGACCCTACGGGACAGGGGCGAACTGCCTCTGTGGGTTTGTGAGGCTGTAATGCTTTACAGGAGTAGAAAACCCCTCCTTTATCCCTCCAAATTCACTAAGGAGTAGTGAAAAGAGGTTCACTGCAGAATGATGAAGCTTTTAGAAACCAGCACCAGCGGCTATCAAGGCCATTCCCACTCATAGGGAGCTTCTGTTGGGTTTCCAAAGGCTGTGCATCTTTAAGGGAACAGAGTGCCTCATCTTCTTCCTGAGAAGATGCAGGCGTGTTTGAACCACTGAACTTGCGGGTGAACAGAACGTTGCTTATCCATAGTGCCACAGTGTATTAGTCTGGGTACTTTAGAGAAAGAAATCCACAGAAACTCATGTATAAGAGAGAGTTTTATATAAAGGCTAAGTGCATATCAAGAAAACATCCCAACCCAGTGCTGTCCAAGCCCAACAAGTCCAACATTAACCCATATGTCCGACACCAATCCACAAAGTCCTCCTCCATCTCACAAAACACACACTATGATGTCGACTGCAGGAGGAAAACAGAGTCAGTGAATGTGTAAGCATAACAGCGCTGGCAGGGGTCGCCACACAGCTGCTCCAGCACCCAGGGCTGCATCAGGGTAGGTCCATGTGGCTTCTCTTCAGGGATGTCTTGCAGGAAGTGAGCCTTGTCAGCCGAAGCAGGGAATTGGCTAAGGCCGCTGCACCCTGGTTCGACCATCAGAAAACAAGAGACCGGAAAACTAGAAAGGCGAGGTTCACCGAGCCATTTATCCCTCTGCCCTTCAATTAACCCTACTTGTGTTTATCGGCCAGGTTGGCACAATAAACTAACTGCCTCACACAGTAAACACCATACTGTCAGCAAATCCTGGTGACCATCTCAATGGCTGTTAGCTTCGAGATATAAAAGGTAAACTACAAGTAACGAGTAAAGGATTGGGTGAAATATAACTGCCTCAAGGAAAAAGTGGACTTTGAGGATTGTGTGCGTGTTTTCTTTCTGTTGTTCATTTTGAATTCAAGCCAGGATTGCTTTTTGTTGTGTGCTGACACTTAGCAGGCCGGTAACACAGAGTAGAACTGTCCCATAGGGTTTCCTAGGCTGCAGTCTTACAGGAGCAGAATTGCCAGGTCTTTACTCCCACGGAGCCACTGGTGGGTTTAAATGGCAGTCCTTTGGGCTTGCAGGCAAGTGCTTTACTCGTTGCACCACCAGGGCTCCTTAAGTAATTAGACAACCAAAAATCATGGCTGTGGTTAGTTATGTGATTCGGAGTGATGGATCCACTCATGCATTTATACAGTTGCAGCTCCGAGGGCGTGAGTGTGGCACCTAGGTTCGTGTACAAGGCCTTACTTTTTGATAGTCCATGCACTTGCTTGAATGTTAGGTGGGTGCCATCCTGGGGATCCTGACTGGTGCAAACGGGGAATGGATTCAACTGCTAGCGAAATGTTTGGAGGTTTGAGCCCACTCCGAGACAGCTCTGAGGATAGACTTATCAATCTACCTCCAAGAAAGTAACCACCGCAAACCCTGTGGAACACAGTTCAGGAGGTCAGCATGCATCAGAACTGAATCTAAGGCAACTGGTGGGTTGGTTAGTAGCCATCTTGAAATTCTTACTTTTCCAATGGAGCGGGGCATATATGGCATTGAGCTCTGACAATTATGGAGTCTATACTGTACATATGCTCTTTTAGCATGCATTTTCTGAACCTTGGTGGCATAATGGTTACGCACTGGGCTGCTAACCACAAGCTCAGCAGTTTGACATTTCCAGTGCCTCCAAGGGAGAAAGACGAGGCTTTCTACTCCTGTGAAGAGTTTCGGTCTCTGAAATCCACAGGGGATGTTCTACCTGGTCCTCTTGGGTGGCTGTGAGTGGGGCTTGACCCAATGGCAGTGTGTTTTTTCCTTCTTTCTTTTTTATCTTAAATCAGAATAAGATACTGGGCTTTTTAGAGAATGAAGTGCTGTCTAAAGTGTAATTCTCATGCTGAAGGAGTTTAGAGTTGAAGAAAAGAGATAAGACATGGACAGGAATGACGAGAATATGCAGTCAAGTTTAATCATTCAATAAGAGGCCTGGATGTTCTAGCGTTCAGGAGATCATTTCCAGCTGGGACAAAACCTGACGGCCTTCATGGATGGGGTGCCATTTGAGCTGGGGGTTTCCAATAGATGCTCTACAGCTTATTTCTTGACGGGAACATAGAAAACAAAGCAAATCAACGAATGAGCTTTTTTTGCTTTTGTGCCATCTCTTCCACTTTGTAGTTTTACTGTTTTTCGTCATCACCTTGTTTGACGTTGGAGTTTCATCCTAAACTCCGAATGCTCTTTGACTCCAAAAAGGTGGGAGAAACATCTGGGGGAGAAACGGGTTTACTTGTTAGGGGCTTGATTTCTGAACTACATAGCTACAGTGATTCAGATTCTAAAATAAAAGGATTACTTTTTTTTTTAATGGGGTGCATGTTCGGTACTCGGGCCTTTCTGCAAGTTTCCTCCAGATGTCAGATGAAAGCAGTGAGGGCATTCATTTTCAAGAAGGGACTGTTCCATTGTGTCACCACATCTAGTTAGCCTGTGAACATAGAACCTATAGGTGTACAGTAGAGATCACCTCCGTAACACGCTCCAGCGGAGTTCTCCATTCGGTTCCACTACTCTACTTGTCTGTTCCTTCACCAGGATCCCACTCTTTTGATCACTGTCGCTTCATAGAAAGTCTTAAAGACGAGTAGTGCTGATCCTCCAACTCTGGTCTTCAGGGCTGTGTTGGCAATGTTTGAGCCTTTGGCCTTTCCAGACACACATTAGAATCAGTTCGTCAACATCTACAAAAGAACTGGGATTTCACTGAATCTATAGACCAACTTGGAAGCATTAACATCTTAATGATATGAGCTGTTCCCTCCATGAACGTGCAAATATCCTCATTTATTTCAATCTGCTTTGATATTTTGCAACAGCATTCCCCTCACATCTTATATGTTTTGTTTGATTTTGACCTCAATATCTCTGTGTGTATGTGCACACATGCACATGCATGTTAATATAAGTGGTTCTGTGCTTTAAATTTCAATTGCTCATTGCTGGTATCCATGAAAACAATTGCCTTTCTTAGATGAACCTTGGATGCCACTACCTTGTAATAATCACTTAATAGTTTCAGCAGGTTTGTTGTTATTGCTGATTGGTAGTGGGTTGGGAGGGGCTTTTCATACATAGCGAGCATAGCATCTGCAAACAAAGACCGTTTTCTTTCTTCCTTCCCAATCTGTATACCTTTTATTTCCTTAATATGGTCACAGGACAGAAAACACAGGCCTCTTTTTCCTCTCAGAGGTGATGTCATCGGGACACTGACGGTGGCAGAAAACCCCTGTATAGAAATCCAACTGTGTCCACTCAGGGCCTCATTGAAGCGCAATGAACACAATCAAGCCCTAGTCAAAAGCTATAATTATTTGTACCCAGCGGCCCAGATTGCATCTCTCTCAGTTTCCACAAGGGCTTTCCCAGAAAACACTCTGCTTCAGTGAGGTTTGGTCTGGAGGCAAGCAGATCTGAGGCAGAATGCGAAATAGAGTTTACTGACCATGGAAAAGCTGAATAAAGCGATTGCTCTTTGTTTCTTTTTGGTTTCAATTTTAACAGTTTCATTGGTAGATAATTCACACAGCCTACAAATCGGCAGTTCCAGCATATGAAAGGAGTTGTACAATCATCTCCACCATCGATTTGAGAACATTTACTTTCTTGTGAAGAGAACTACTTCTGAAAATCAATGTTCAGATCAACTCATTATTTACATTTTCAGATCACCTTATCACTGAACTGACTTCTGATCCCTTTATTAAGTTTCACATGCAAATAATGACCACTTTCTCAAAAATCTTAGTCCATCAACCAACAAAACCACATGTCATGCTAAAGGCCACTCATCTTCAGAAAGGAAGAGCGACTTTCACAACAAAAATAATAAAGTCTATGAACTCCAGAGTGTGACTAAAGAGTTCTTTCCTTTCTTGAGCTGTCTCTGGAGACCTGTTGACATGCTCTATATATCTAGAACGTACCCTCTTTAATTCCTAATGGAGTGAGATAGAAGTTTTTTTTTAAAAAATGCACATGTGATTTTAAGCCTCTGGATAAAGTAATATAAGCACGACATATGATATATGATCTGTCCTAACATTTTTCTTTTAGCCTGTTCTTATCTGAGCCTGATTTCTCACTAGATGGTGAGATCAGAAACAGCAAAGAGATACTATCTGGATCTCAACTATGCAGCATTTGTTGTTTACAAATCAATCATTTTGGCATGTCCCCCCACAATGATTAGAAATCGCTTTTATTTTAAAAAAGGACATCACTTTTATTATTATTTTTTCACTTTTATTGTTTTAAGACACTAATATTCTCATTCCTCAGGAAGGAAGGAAAAAGTAAGCGTTTACACCAATTTATTGACTTGTACTTTGTGACAAACTAAAAACAGAAAGGAAGGCACTTCTAGCACTTTCTGTTTCATGAGTCAGGCTATGATTACAGGTTGGGGTTTTTAGGTCTTGAGTGGAGTGCTGCTTTTCCTGTGAACAGAACAGAAAAATGGAGATCCATCGGATGAAAAATTATAGCCAAGCCTGGTTGAATGAAACCACCCTCTGGCAGAATTTCGGAGAGGAAAATAAAGTTGTGCAAGAGGCACTTGGCTTTCGAAATGGGAGGCATAACAGAATCAAGGCCAAAACCAGCACAGCGTGCCTTTGCCCTCATTTCCCATTTTCAGACCGTGGTGGCATCACATGGGTAGAACTTGCGAGTTCTGGTCCCTGCAGCCACTGAACTGGGCATGCTGGCAACTCACTGACCCGCCTTTTTGGTGACCAGCCTGTGGCTACAGTAGGCCAAGGAGCCACGGACTGCAGACAAAACTTGCTCTGAAGCCTGTGGCTACATGTAACCAGGGGCCGAGGTACAACCCCACTCCTCTGCCTGAAGCACATGCCAACGTGGGACTGGAAAGGATAGGATTAGGAAATGGTACACGTCTACACTCCTGATCCCAGTGGAAGGCTCGAAAGAGCTACAGCAAAGAACTAAGTCTGCAATCCAATCTTCATTTCCGTGACATCTGTATTACATTGGAGTATGATGGTCAGTGCACAGTTTCCATTTCACTATTATCACTGCTGTTCCAAACTCTCCCATCCCCGACAAAACAAACTCACTGCCATCGAGTTGATGCTGACTCATATCAACCCTATAGGACGGGGTAGACCTGCCCCTGTGGGTTTCCAAGACTGTCACTCTATGGGAGAAGAAAGTCCCATCTTTCTCTCAAGGAATCGCTGGTGGTTTCGAACTACTGACCCCAAGGATCACAGCCCAATGCTGTCACATTGCCCCCTTATCCACGCACGTTGACCAATGCACAGTGGTTCCAATTACGCCCAGGTCCTACGCCATCACTAGGATCTCTTGCAGATTCAATCATGGTAACCCAGAAGGTTCATTGGCTGATTTCTCAAGGCGACCAACGAACCTTTCTTACTAGTCCATATTAGTCAGGATGCTCTATTGAAGCCTTTTCCACACCACAGCGATGCCCAAGGATCCACTGACATGCATGTGGTGGCTGTACTTGAGGGCCATTGGCAGCTAATCGAACCTCGGCCTCCTACATGGAAGGCAAGAATCCTACAGTAGGAGCCATTGTGAGACATAGCAAAGTTCCAACATGTGATGCCACATGTTTTCTTGCTTCATATGGTTTCCCTGGTTACCCCAACAATGGGTAGTATCTTCAGGAATGGTGGAAAATGTGGAGCAGTTCACAAATTTGCCTGGCATTCTTGTGCAGGGCTATGCCACTCCCTCATCTCGCTCCAGCTGCAGCATGTGTGTTGCCCAATTGAGCACGCATTGGTATTATTCGTCAGCAATGCTCTCTGAGTGATGCAGAACTAACTCATCAGGGGCACCCATAGGTTCCAGCAAGTACAAATCCATCTTAATCCTGCTGAATCAGAGGGAACATTGCACGACTGCATCCATCCTTCACAATCAAAATAACTGTCATTCTACTGTCGAAAGCTGTGGTGAGTTGAGGTCTAGCCACAGTCCCAGCAGTCACTAGCAACACTTGGGAACACTTGCTAGGAATGCAGAGCCTCAGGCCCCACCCCAGTCTACTGACTCCAAACTCTGAGGCAGGGTACCAGCCATCTTTGGTTTAACAAACCTTCCGAGTGATTCTGATAGGCCCTGAAGCTTGAGGACCCGCTGGCTAGAAAATGTTTGCCTCGCCCGGGAAATATGCTGCTTCCTAACACATCTCCAAGTAGACGTCAGCCGTCAGCCATTTTCCCCATTCCCCCCCCCCCATTCCATGAAACTAGATACCTCTAGTTCAGGTAAAAGACTATGAGCCAGCTTCCTCCCTCAAAATTCAACTAGATGACTTGTTCAAAATTGAATTCCAAAACATTTCCTGAAAACCCCAAAGCCTGAAACACAGTTTGTATTATCGAAGAGGGCTACCTTGGCCCATTCTGTGGACACATGGGCACATGAAATGTTGGATGTCTCCAGAAATGACTTCTTTTCAGAATTCATAGGTGCAGGGAATTTTTAAGTTTGAATGGGTCTTTGAAAATTATCTATCTTTTTTTTAACCTAAGAAAAACTAGGGTGGTAACTTATGACTGTGGATACAGAGAGCATTTCAGGAGCTTACAGGAGAAACTGGCTGGCTTCTAAGTCCTCTGTGAATTCTGATATTAGAATCTGAAAGCACCAACTGTATCTTATGCCTCCTCCTTCCCTTTCCACATCGCAGTGTTTGGAACACGTCTGGCACAGTTCAAGAAACACTTGGTGGAAACTGATCTGAAATCAAATGGGTGTTCCTTTTCCTCCTGCCAGAAGGGAGAGAGTGAAGAGAAATTCCTTTAGCTTCTAGTGAAAAAAGAAGCTGGTTCTTTTACACTACCGTCCTGTGATGGGCACAGAATGGGTTCTGTTCCCAGGAGACCTCAGACAAAGAATGAGAAGGCTCTGGACTGAGCTCCGTTGAGAAGGCTATTCGGGGGCCTTAGCTCATTACTATGCCTGGCCCCAGACAATTTTATTCAACACCATCAAAACAGACTTCAGCTTATGATATTTTAAGCACCTTAAACAAAGTGAGATTTATGCTGGTGGGCATGGCCTTGGGCCTTCCCCAGTACTGGGTTTTCCACAGGTCTGGAGAGGCAAGAAGCTATTTCTTTATGCAATGCCAGCGCCAACTAGGAAGCCCCTCCTTCACCCTTCTAATATCACAAGGAATGACTAGGCAACGTTTTTCCCATAATTCGGCAATAACCAGCCTATTATTCTTTAATGCTTCAGTTTATTAATGTAACCGCTGTGTCATTCCTACCATGCCCACGTGATTAAATTACCCGACAGACATTTGATATGAAGCCCAGTATTTCTATGCGCCCTTTGTGAGGCCCTAATGAATGGGTGGCACAGACACTTCTGTCATCCATATTCACTCACTGTCCCCTCCCTTGACTGCTCTCCTGTGTCATAGGGGCTTGCTCCTTGCAGACGAACTCGGGACAGTTTACAAAGTAGAGGGTCACCTTTCCAACAGTGAGGAGCCCTCAGCAGGCTATCACCTTCCTCCCTCTTTGTCCAGTGAAACCATAGGCCGACGCCTGGGGCCATCAAGCTCGCATTCTTAAACCATAGCTACTGAATGCGGATCCTTCCTCAAGCCTTGAATGTGAGGGTTGGGTGGGGTGGGGGGGACGGACAAGCAAAGCAATCTTTGTGTCTATTCAAAAATATGCTATCTGAAATCTTCCTGCAAAAAAAATCAAATAAATTTCATTTAAAAGTATGGTTTTGGCTTTGTGAGTTTGCAAACAGACCTGTAATAATGAAGTTTTCAAGAGAAGTATCTTATCATAAAGACTATCAATGAAAAAATAGAAACAAATGTGAGGGCCCTAATATATAAACTCACTATTGAACATAACGAGAAATACCTGCACTACAGAAGACAAAATAGAAGTCTGAGACCTTCTAAACATACGACAATAGTGAAATCAAAAGACTTCATCAAAAGAGTTAAAAGTGAACCCACACACTGGGATAGCTATCTAGCAGTGATAAATCAGATAAAAGGCTAATTTTTAAAATCTATTCAAAAGTACCACACCTTAATAAGAAAAACACAAATAACCCAATACAAATGTACACAAGATAAGAATAGACAATTTACTAAAGATGCCACCCAGGCACCCAACAATCACCTGGAGAAATGTTTGTAGTCATTAGTCATAAGAGAAATATAAATTAAAACAACAATGGCATACCACCTCACCCCGACACTCTCAGCAAAATTAAAAAATAAAACATGATGAATGCTGGAGAGAATATGGAGTGATCGGAAGGCTCATATGTTGCTGATGAATTGAACAACCACCATAGACAACAGTATGGCATTTCCTTAAACAAATGCAAATAAAAGAAGAACATAACATGGACAGACATAGGCACCCCTATGTTCATTGCAGCAATTTCTATAATAGCAAAAAGATGGAGACGATTAAAAAACTATGACTATAAAGGAATGGATAAACAAACTCTGGTATGTGCATCCAATGGAATATTATATATTCTTACAAAACAAAGTCGAGTCTGTCAAGCACCTCAGGATATGGGCATAACTAGAGAACATTATGCTTAGCCAAATTAGTCAATCATAAAGATAAATATTTTATGACACCATTATTATAAAGGAAAAGAAAGAAAAATGGTTTTTACACCAAAGGTTAAGATGTTAAAGACTATGATGAGGTCAGGAGAGGAGCAGAGGAAGAAACTATGGAGGGGGGAGAACCACAAAGAACCACATTTACCGGAGTGCTTAACAGGGATACTGTTACTGGTTTGATTTAATGAGATGGGCCATACATAGAACATGTTATTCTTTGCAATTATTTTATTCCATAAACAAAGGGAATATATATAATACATACATACATATATATATATATGAAATGTATGTGTGATTACTAAACAATGGGATTACTCCTACGTTCCATGCTTGGTAGTTTCACACTCATCTTCAAAATACAACTACCTCAAAGTTTGAGGATATTAACTTTTACAAAAAATTAAAACTGCTCTTATCAAAAGTCTCCTATTATTTCCAGCAATGGCACTTCAGAGACTGTAAATATAACAAATGAAAGGATTTCGAACATTTTTATTTAACAAAGTATAAGCCAATAGCCGAGTGTATGCCAAATATGTGTTATAAAGGGAGAGGGTAGTGTAGGTTTGAATACAAATATTGAAATTCTATTTAGAATAAGCAAATTAGATGCTTTGTGAAAATATGGCATAGAGAAAATATAAGACCTGTAGTTGTACAACAATAAAAATGGAGATGTAATCTCAAAGGCTGTCCTTTTTTGTGTTTATAAGGAAAACTTTCTCCCACCAACCTTTGAGATCAGACTCAGAAAAATCACATTCCTTTGGAGTCGTGATCATTTGAATCTGGCTATGCTCAACTTGATGGCAGCTGGTTTAGTCCTATTTCTGCTCTCTCAACATTGACATTGATTTGTATAGTTTCTCAAGAGCACAGGTGCCCACAAAATATTAAAATCCTGAAAATAGTTGAGAGAAAATAATATTTGTAATTATTCTGTTAGACCACAACAAAGGAAGTAAATGAATAAGAAATAATCAAAATCAGATGGGACAACTAGCAAACAAATAGCTAAGTAGCAGACCTAATTCTAGTCATGTTCAGAATTACATTAAATATAAAGGGACCAAGTGCTTTGATGAAAAGAGCAAGAGTGTCAGGAGCCCCGGTGGCCTAGTGGTTACCTGCTGGGCTGTGAGCCACAGAAGAGCAAGAGTTTCAGAGTGAATAAAAGCCAACTAAAAATCAATGATATGCTGTCTACAAGTGGTGCATGTGAAGGATAAAGACACAAATAGGTTAAGTGTAAAATAATGGGCAAAGAGACTTGAAAACTACTTACTGTTAGAGAGCTGGCAAGGCTACATTAATATCAGGCAAGGCAGACAAACGGTGCCAAAGACAAAGAGGAACGTTATATAATGAAAAAAGGGGAAAATCATCAGGAAGACATAATGGCAAAAATGATGTCAGTATTGAATACCAGATCTTCAAAGTGAATGAAGACAAATGGGCAGAATGAAGACTAATCCAGGATCATAGTTGGAGATTTCTTTATAGCTACTGTTTAGTAATGAAGAAAACTATCATGTATCTAGAAAAACGCCAACTCTCTGAGAAGCAAACAACACACCGAGTGGTCCACAAGCAAAAAAGTAAAGTACCAGGACGACTGGAAAACAGTTTGCAATGAGCGAAAAAGAAAGCCCAGCTTATGAGGTGCAGCTAAAGCATTGCTCAGAGGGGAATTTGTAGATTTAATGGATGCTTATAAGAGAGGACAAGTTAAAAATCTAAAAGAGTGATCTAAGTTTACATTTTGTTGTTGTTGTTAGATATCGAGTAAATTCGACTCACAGAGAATAACCACAAGCCAAGACCTCACCACGAGAAGCATATCATCAGGGCTCCTGAAGTTTATACCTTACCCAAACCAAACCAATCTCATTGCCATCAAGTTGATCCTGACTCACAGCAACCCTATAGGACAGAGTAGAACTTCCCCCATGTGTTTCTGAGACTGTCACTCTTTAGGGGAGTAGAAAGCCTTGTCTTTCTCCTGTAGGAGCGACTGGTGGTTTCAAACTGCTGACCTTGCAGTTAGGAGTCCACTACGACACCAGGACTCCTTGGTTTACACCTTCGATAGCTAGAAAAAGAAGAGCAAATTGGATCTAATGCAATAGAAGAAAGGAAAATTAACAACAAAAGGAGTAAACAATGAAGCAGAAAGCAGGAAGAGAATAGATACCTGTATTTAACAAAGCCACAAGTTGGTTTATAGAATGGGTTAATAAAACTTACTGGATAATAAAACAATCGTATTGATCAAGAAAAAAGAGAAAACACAAATGTCCTATATCAGGTATGAAAAAGGGGATATTATTATAGCTCTTACAACCATCAACCAATAAAATATAATTATAAACAATTTAATATCAATGATTTTAACCACGTAGTTGGAATGGACAAATTTGTAGAAGAGCACAAGTTACTAAAACTAAACCAGACAAAATAGAAAATGACATTAGCCCTTTATCTGTTAAAGAAATTTAACTTGAAACAAAAATTCATCTCAACGTAAAAACTAAATCCATAGGACTTCACTAGTGAATTCTATCATACAGTTAAAGAAGGAAGAAATAATACAAAATACACACAAGCTCAAAAAATATTAGAGGAAGGAATACTTTGCCAACTTATTTTCTGAGGTGACTGTAATCTTGACCAAAGATATCAAAAAGGCAATTATAAGAAATGAAAATTCACAGATTAATATATATATGTCATCAAATGAGTCCAGAAATGTATAAAAAGCATAATGAATCACGATCAGGACTCTAAATTTAACATTCACAATCAATCAATGCAACTAACCACATTAAACAGCATGAAGACAAACTACATAATAATTTCAATGGAGGGAGAGAAGGAATTTTAAAAATAAAATCCAACATTCACTTATGCTATAAGAACGCTCTGTAAACTAGCAACTGAAAGGAACATCTCAATTCCTGCCAGTGAGTTTGAACTGCTCATCTTGCAGTTTGTAGCCCATCTATGTAACTCACCATGCTACCAGGGCTAACTGTTCATAGACATAAGGGCAATACATTTTCTAAAAAGGGGAATTAAATGAAAATAAATGGAAAAAAGGATAAACTTGTCAATAAATGGCGTTGAAAAAAAGTGGGTAACTACATTAAAGGGGGATATAATTGAAAGATAATGGAAGATTTCCACACGCTTTTTGAAACCCCCATAGATATATCTGACACAGGACTTTTATTCAGCATATGTAAAGAGCTTCTACATTCAACAAGAAAGAGACAACCTTGAAACTGACTGTGGTACTAATTGTACAATGCTGCATGTTGTGATTGAACTGGGGAACAATGGGTTATCTGTCTTAGTTCCCAATAAAATGGTTTTGGAAAAAAGAAAAACAACCCAATAAAAATGAGCACAACATCTGAACAGAAATTTCACAAGCACAGAAAATGTTTCTCAACCTTTTTCAACAGGTGAAAATACAAATGTATAGCACCATATCCCATTGCAAGCTCATTAGAATGTCAAAAGCTCAAAGGCTTGGCATTACCATATGTCATAATGTAAAGCCATGGTTCTCAACCTTGCTAATGCTGCGACTCTTTCATACAGTTCCTCATGTGATGGTGATGCCCAACCAACCATAACATTGTTTTCGTTACTACTTCATTGCTGTCATTCTGCTACTGCTATGAATCGGGTGACCCCTGTGAAAGGGTCGCTAGACTCCCAAAGGGTCCTGGTCCCCGGGTTGAGAACCGCTGATGTAAAGCAAGTAGAGGACTATTCATATGCTGCTGCTGAGAGTGTGCATGCATGCACAAGTATATCGACAAAGCATTTGGCTGTTTCTATTAACTTAAATATCTATTCGGTGACCTGGCAATTTGGTTCTTTGGTTCTTACACATGGGAAATAAAACCATTATTTCCCTGCAAAGACTAATATGCAAATGCTTAGAGAAGCTTTAGTCATAAGAGGAACAAACTGGATACAACCCCAATGTCTATCAAATGGTGAATGGCTGTATGACTCTGCAATCCTTCTCCTCAGTAGATGCTCCAGAGAAAGAAAGAAGAAAACACGAACAAACACATCCATGCCTATGTCTATCGCAACGCTGTCCACAAAGCAAAACAATGGCCTCCGAATGCCCATCTGTGGAGGTTGGGCAAATAAGCTCCAGGACACACAGGCAGCAGAATACTGCGCATCTCTAAAAAGCCACGATGCCACTGTCACACGCCTCGTGACACAGACAAATGTGGAAAGCATTAAGCTCCACAAAGACAGTCAACCTCAGAAAGACTGATGGCGCCATGAGATCGCTATTATAGAAGTGGGGGCAGGGGACTCCCAAATAACGGTGTTGACACCAAAAGCCAACTTTGAAGGCTATGTGGAGGACCGGGGTGGGGTTGGGTGGGAAATGGGCGGGCATGGAGGTGGCGGGGAGGAGGGAAGAGTAAGGGAAGGGAAGGAACAAGGAAATACACTGACATTTCGACATACGGCCAATATAAGAAATAGTGAGGGATTAAACAAATTGTGGCACATTCATACGAAGGAGTACTGCTCAGCCCTCGAGAGCCCAGAAACTGCTGCAAGCCCAACAATGGATGCTGGGCAGTCGGATTCCCTGTCATTACTTATGGGAAGGGACATGAAGGGACCTTTCTGGGGGTGATGGCAATGCTTTATGTGGCTGTGGGGATGGTTCCATAGATTTATTAAAACTCCTTAAATTGTATATTGGGGATCTGTGCATTGCACCTGGTGTCAAATTGACTTCAATTACTAACAATACGGGCTGGCAATTCCGAGGTTCTTTGCCCTGCTGAGCTCAGCGGTGGCAGAGGCAGTGTCTTTCTGAGTGGCGGCCTGTCAGTCAAGGACTGTTGATTCAAAATGCGGTGCAGCAAGCTCTGGGGTCCACTGCTCCGTGAGGCCATTTCCATTTAGTAGCTCAATCCTCCCTTTCCCATTTAACTGCCATCTAACAATATAGGGATTTTAAAAGGCACTCACTACATGCACTCAGTAGTGGCCCCCCAATTAAATTCTAGCTTCGCTCGCCTTTATTTTCCTTGCTGTTTGTATTGATTCCCCCCTCCCCCCGCCAATCCCCGATTGCATTTGTTTTCTGTTGTTGTTATTGTTAGGGACTGCTGAGTCCATTACAACTCATAGGGACCCTATGCAGAACAGGACAGAACAGCGCCCAGTCCCGCATCCTTCTCACAATTTCTCTTATGCTTGGGTCCATTGCCACAGCCACTGTGTCAATCCATCTTGCCGAGGGCCTTCCTTTATTTTGCTGCCCCTCCGCTTTCCCAAGCATGATGTCCGTTTCCAGGGACTGATCACTCCTGACAACATGTCCAAAGTACATGATACGAAGTCGTGCCATCCTTGCCTTTAAGGAGCTTTCCGCTGTGTTTCTTCCCAAACATATCTGCTTGTTCTTTTGGCGGTTCACGGTACTTTCAGTATTCTTTGCCAGCACTACAATTCAAAGGCTTCGGTGCGTCTTCAGGCACGTGCATATGATGCAATGGAGACGACCACGGCTTGCGTCAGGCGCACGTTAGTCTTCCAAGTGACATCCTTGCTCTTCAACACTTTAGAGAGGTCTTATGCAGCAGATTTACCCAATGCAACATGTCCTTTGATCTCTTCACTGCTGCTTCCATGAGCATTGATTGTGGGCCCGAGCAATACAAAGTCCTTGACAACCTCAAGTTTTCCTCAGTTCATCGCGATGGTCCAGTTGTGAGGATTGGGGTCTTCTTTACATGGAGTTATAATCCATACTAAAGGCTGCCATGTGGCGTCTTCATCAGTAAGTATTTCAAGCCCTCCTCCCTTTCAGCAAGCAAACCTGTGTCACCTGTGTCTTGCGATGGTCACTAAGCCTTTCTCTAATCCCGCTGCTGAGCTAGTCTCCAGGGGTTGCTGTAACACAAAGTCCCACAGATTGACTGCCTTAGAACAATGGGTGCTTATTATCTCATAGCTCTGCAGGCTTGGAGTCAGAAATCAGATGCAATGGGCGATTCTGGAAGCACTGACGGAGAATTAACCTCCGGTCTGTCCTTACTTCTGGTGATAGCCTGCAATCTTTGGCCTTCCTTGAATTGTATGTAGACTCACCACTGGAACGTTTCAGTTTTACCTGGTCATCTTCCCCCTGCAGCTGTGTCTTTTCTCTTTTCTAAGATACCACTCCGTAAGACCTCATGTTACCTCAACTAATTGTATCTTCAGACACTCTGCTTCCAAACTGAGTCAAGGTCACAGTTGTCTATGGCTCAGGACTGCAACATAACCTCCGTAACACCAATAAACCCTCTGCCGTGAAGGGCTCAGCCTCACGGGAAGCCCACAGGACAAAGCAGCACTGTTCTCTTGGATTTCAGACACGGCCCACCTGTATGGGTGCACCAGCATCACGTTCTCCCTCAGAACGGCTGCTCTGTTAGAAGCCCGACGCTTAACCCATGGTGCCACCACAACTCCCGTAATACCTGTACTAAAATAAGAGGCACTACTTGTTCTCCATGAATGAAGTTAGGGAATATTTGTTGATTTTTTTAAAATGCAGTTAATTTATGTGTGTATAAATTCTCCATTTGGACAATTTCGACATGTACATTTCAGTGGCATTAGTTAGGGTTAAGTAAGTTGGGCAAGCATCCCCACTATCGCTTTTCAGTATTTTCCATTACTTTAACATAATTGAATTTTATATATAATAGGTTGAGTACCAAGCTGAAGTTCGGCTTAAATTTCTTACTGTTCAAACTTTTAAATTCTCTCTGTCCTTACAGACAAATAATTGTATATTCTTATGTGTGGGTTTTTTTTTTTGAGGTACAGTGTGATATCTTCGAACATATTTCTAACCTCCACCATGGAGTAAATACCACAAATCAATTAAAGTCAGTTGTCAAAGGGTCAGCTATGATAGCTTTAATCTAAAATGGTTGTCTTTACTATAATTACCAGTCTCACACAGAGTTTGAAATCAGAGGGCTTTGGAGAGTGGGTGGGAGGGCTTGTTTTTAAAGCCACCCTTCACAGCGGTTCTATTATTCAGTTTTTCTTTGCAAGCAGCACAGAAGGCCTGGACCCAAGAGGCTCATGTTTCAGGTTTTGTTCCAGTCTGAGCTCGCCCCCCGTCCTTCCCACAGAGAATCAAAATTCAGACTGTTCCCACGCGTCGGCGTTTGATGATGTCACAGGCAGAGTATAGTTCTCAAGGTCACCAGGCTGCCTTCAGACCCTAGCTATGTGGTGGAGAAAGCAGGAGAGGCGCAGTGGAATGTGGGCGTGGTTCATGAGGTATGCTTCAGACTTCCGGATTCGGGGTTCCCCCGCAGGCCTGCATCCCTTTCCAGGACACCACAGGGTGCGGTTCCTTTTTATTTGTTAGGGATGTTTATGATTACATTTTTAGGACACGCTTAAATCCTATTTCAGTGCAAATCAAGAAGTGGCAAAGAGTAATCTTTAAATAAAACTAGAAACCCAAAGTACTCCAGTGTTTCACCTCTAACCATATTCCATAGAGACATCCTAAAAAATAATCACTTTGTGTAAACAGGTTTATGTGCACAATGTAGATTCACAGTCAGCGCTACTGTATACTTATATACTTACACACACTTATAAAATATATTTGGGAGGAAGTGCATTTATATCTGGGGTTTTTGCCCAGAATGTTGTTACGTCACGAATTCGTTTCAATAATCCCTTGACAAATTCTCCGTAAATGTCCTCCATTTATCAGGAGCCCTGGTGGTGCAGTGGTGAAGTGCGTGGCTGCAAAGTGAAAGGTCAGCCATTTGAACCTGCCCACTGCCCTGAGGAACAAAGATGTGGCAGTCACCTTCTGTAAAGATGTACAGCCTTGAAAACCTTCGGAGGCAGCTCAACTCTGTTCTTTAAGGTTGCTGTGTGTTGCAATGAACTCGACAGCAATGGGTACCATGATGTTGCCTATTGGTCCAGTTGGAAGGATTTTTCCCCATTATTTTGAGATGTAATCATTATTTAAAAGGCTATAGTCTGTGATCTTCATCAGTGAATGCTTCAAGTCCTCTTCACTTTCTGGAAGCAAGGTTGTACTACCTGTATCATGCAAGTTGTTAGGGTTTTTCTCCCGTCTGTTTACTATATCGCTCTTCCTATAGTCCAGCTTCTCAGGGAATTTGCTCACTATACAGGCCTAATAATAGCAAGTTCTGCTGTGATTCATGCACACATGTAAGTGTGTAGTCTCACCAAGGTGCATATACACATCGCTAGGAAAACCAGGGACCTCTGTGCAGCTGCGCCCCCAGATGTAGGAAATCAAGAGTGAGAATAGTGCCTTTTCCTCTCCACAAACCACTTTGAGAGAGTTTATACAATGAATGATGTGAGATTTTCTCAACCTTCTTGCACCACTGGTTTCCGCAGAATCAAGCAATAACACCCAACATCCCCACCAGGGCCCTCAGAGTGAGGACACTCTCAATGCTTACGGGGGCTCGAGCAGAGTGCATTTTCTCTCCTTCCCGCTCCCACCCTCTGAGTCAACCTGGTAGCCACCTCAAGCTGATCTGGTGAGGAAACCCGAGCCAAGTACACCTGCCCTGATGCTGAGAAAGGCATCCACTGGTTGGCGAAATTATTCAGGAAAGATCTAGGGAACAGAAATATCAGATTGATGCAGAACTGTTGGAGAAAAATGCTGCTTGTAGGAGTCTTCAAGTCGTTTCCAACTCCTAGTGATGCTCTGTACAATAGAAAAAACTAGTGTCAATCCATTTGACCAAGGATGCCTCTCTATTTAACCAAGCATGATGTCTTTCTCCCGAGACTGCTCTCCCCACACCATGACCAAAGTACACGAGACCAAGTCTTACCATCATCACTTCTAAGGTGCATTTTGGCGGTACTTCTTCCAAGACAAATTTGTTCGTTCTTCTGGCCGTCCGTGGTACTTTGACTATTCTCCGCCAGCACCATGCTTCAAACGTATCGATTCTTCTTCAGTCTTCCTTAGTCCATGTCCAACTTTCACAAGCATATTCCAAACAAACTAGCTGCCATCAGGTCAATGCTGACTCATCGCGACCTCCTGTGGGTCGAGACTGTAACTGTTGATGGGAGTAGAAAACCCAGTCTTTTGCCTGCGTAGCTGCTGGTGGCTTCGAACTGCTATGCAGTTCACAGTCCAACTCATAAGCACTACACCACCAGTGCTCCCCTATGTGCAAATAAAATATATAAGACAAAATATCATGGCTTGGGTGTGGTCCATCTTAGTTCTCAAAGTGACATTGTTGCTCTTTAATATTTTTAAAAGGTCTTATGCAAAAGATTTGCCCAGTGCAATACACCCTTGGATTTCTTGACTGCTGCTTCCATGAGTATTGGGTATGGATCCAAGCGAGATAAAATCCTTGACAACCTCATTCTTCTCTCTATCATGATGTCATCTATTGGCCCAGTTGTGAGGGTTTGGGTTTCCTTTACATTCAGTTGCAAACCCTCCTGAAGGCTACAGTCGCCGACCTCCATCAGCAAATGCTTCAAGCCCTCCTCCCTCTCAGCAACTCACGGTGTGTCACCTGCAGATTGCAGGTTGTTAATGATCCTCCAGTCCAGATGCTGAGTCCTTCATTTAGTCCAGTTTCTTGGATTATCTGCTCAGCTTGAAATAGTACGGTGAGAAGATACATGGAACAGGTAGGATTACCCAATTAGACAATTTGCTCCTGTGAAAGGAAACACTAGCTTCTTGCCCTTAAAAATGGTGACGAGGAAGTTTATTGCTCCCATCTTGTAAAGATGGTGGGTGACCCAGGAGCATAAATGACTTAGTGGTTCAGTGGTACAATTCCCGTCTTCGGTGCCAGAATAAAATTCTATGGTGCATGTCTGCGCCGATCAGCAACCAATCATAGAGACGGTGCAGGAGACTGAGCAGCGTTTCATCCTATCTCAGTTCTCCAGGGCAGCTAACATCATCATCATCAACAACAACAACCAAGATTTCACGTCAAGCCAAGATTTTCTGGCATTGAATATTCAAATGTGCCCCTGTGTATTCCCAACAGCCTCCTCTTTAATTCAGAAAAATAAAATTGTGTCATAGAGCAGCAGTCCTCAACCTGTGGGTTGTGACACCTTTTGGGGCCCAATGACCCTTTCAAAGGGGTCACCCGATTCATAACAGTAACAAAATGATGAAGTAGCAATGAAAACAATTTTCTGGTTGGGGGGTCAGCACAACATGAGAAACTGCATGAAAGGGTCGTGGCATGAGGAAGGTTGGGAACCACTGTCATAGAGGTCCACCATGTTGGGAAATAGCTCATATTTGTCCTCAGAAGGAATTAGCATAGGGCCCTTGGGAATAAAAGAAAATCCGTAAGCTACAATTTTACACTTCCCCATCAAATCATCTTGGAGAATATCAGGGCATGAGGTGCACTATGAAAGGGCTCAGCAATCTCTGGGTGAAGTGCCATGGGCTGGGTGGAATGTGGCGGACCAAGGAGAAGAAGGTTATGGAAATGGATCCATGGCAGCGTGAGAATGGCAAATGAGGAGGATTAGAGAAACAAAACAAAACAAAACAAAACTGGGGCAAAGGGCATTCTAGCTGTGGGGAAACAGAACACCAACTCTAAATTGAATGGTGTATTGTTTAGCTTAGAGAGCAAGGCACGGCTTCCTCCCCTCCCCCTAAATGTAGACTCCCATTCTGAGCGAAGCCACAGGATTTCAGGACACAGGAAAGAATGACAAGGGGAACCAGACTTTGCAGAGGGCGTTGCTGCATCTAATTTGCATACTTTCACACACACCCCCCACCCCGTGTGGGCATGGCTCTAAACTGCAACCCCAAAAGATATATTGGTCTGGAAAGTGTTCCTACAAATGTTGACATGCCCCCAAATATACCTTTTATGCCTTTCGCGTTAAAGATCGTGTAAAACGAGGTCACTGTCATCTTTTTTTTCATCTCCTCCAGCCTCTTATCTATCTATCTATCTATCTATCTATCTATCTATCTATCTATCTATCTATCTATCTATTTTTGAGAACTTAGAAGGAACCCTGGTGGTGGAGTGGGTTACACATCGGGCTGCTAACCACGAGCCATCGCAAGGTAGAACGATGAGGGTTTCTACTCCAGTAGAGATTGACCACCTTGGAAAGCCTACAGGAACAATTCTACATGGTTGTTATAAGTCGACTCGATGACAATGCTTGGTATTGTTTGGGAAGCAATAGTGCCTATAACCCCAGCAAATCCTTTGAGTGATTTCTGACTCTAGAGGGTTTCTGAGACTGCTCATCTTTAGCAGATCACCTCAGATTCTTCTGACCTTACAACCAGCAGCTTCATATCCAACCCACTAAGCCAGCAGGGATGAACAGTGAAGGTGCTCCAGTACACCAGCAGATATGACAGTTATGCGGTTCCTCACATGCCAGGACTTGGAAGTGGTGCCAAGTTTACAGGGAATCTCCCAACATCACTCATCAAAGCAAAGCCATTGCCCTCCAGTTGATTCTGACCCATGGGGACCCTACAGACAGACTAGAACTGCTCCTTAGGACTTGGGAGTCTGTCAAACTTTACAGAAGCCAATTGCTTCATCGTTCTCCTCTGGAGGAGCTGGCAGGTTCCAACCTTTGGAGTAGCAGCCTAATGCCTAGATGACTAGGCCACCAGGGGACCAACACCACCAAGAGGTAGGAATTTCTGATTGATGATTTAGAGGCACACCAAACTCACTTCTATTAAGTTGATTTCAGCTCATGGCGACCATGTAGGGCAGGCAGAGAAGAACTGCTCCTGCGAGTTTCTGAGACTATAGCTCTTTACAGGAGAAACAAAACTCATATTTCTCCTATAGAGTGCCTGGTGGTTTTGAACTGCCAACCTTGCAGTTAACAGCCCAATGTGTAAACCCTGTGCCACCAGGGCTCCCTGATTTAGAGGCAGGGATACAGTTATTCAAGTAGTGAAGGCTCCAAACCAGTCTTCTGGTGACAAGTGCCACATTTTTCTCATTCAACCAGGGGTACCATCCACAGCACCAGATGACCAATCCAAAGATGATGGATCCTTTGACATCATTATTTGCCGTTATACAACTTAACAGAGCTGACTGAAAAGGGGAATGCAGTAATGATTGAGCTTCACCGTCAAGTCCCCACTCCATCACTTACTAGAGCAAGTTTCTTTCCTCATTCAACCTCAGTTTTTCCAACAGTAACATGCAATTCACAAAGTTTTCTTCACCAGCCTGTTGGAAGGATGAAATAGATTCACACACCTGAAGTTCTTAGCATAGATAGGCCTACACCAACACATACTATTTTTGCTGTTGTTACTCTTGTTCTCTGCAGGTATGGAACTGAAGGCTTTCCTTCAGTGCTCACTTGCATCTCAGTCTTAGATGGAGCTTTCGGACTTGTGTTGTGGGTTTGCTCTAAGGAAATCAGGTGCTTTCAAAGAAGGGGTCCGGAATGTTACCAAGAAGCCATGTGTCTTAACTTCCATCTTCAGAGCTGTCCATTGGATTGTTCCTCAACAGGGGTCCTCAAACTTTTTAAACAGGGGGCCAGTTCACTGTCCCTCACACCCGTTGGAGGGCCGGACTATAATTAAAAAAACTATGAGCAAATTCGTATGCACACTGCACATATCTTATTTTGCAGTAAAAAAACAAGTGGGGCAAAAACACTCGGCGGGCCAGATAAATGTCCTCAGCGGGCTGCATGTGGCAAGACGTGGGCAAAATGATCAGAAATCAAATATAAGTCATGAAGCCAAACCTCTCCGCATGGAGATTGTTCACAGGGCGCCTGCAAAGGAGTCATCTGGGCTTTGCCGACATTTTCGCTTAAATGCCTTCCAAATATCTTGGGCTCTTACAACAAGCATTTGGGCTGAGTGGCGCTTAGAAGGTAAATCATTTCCTGACACTGTTACTTCATTTGGAGGGAAGAGATAGACTTAGGAAATATATGAAGATGGCCAATTTCAACACTGGAAGAGTCAATTAAGGATGAAACCTGGGAGCATGTTCGGGTGCAAGGAAGATCAAGCTGATGGTCAGACTCCCGTCAACTCTGAATTAACGTGCCTTACGGTAGCCAAGACAGAAGGGGACATGCACGCGCCTGCTTTTCATACCCTTCTTCCTTTCTCTCTTTCGCTGGCCCATTCTTTTCTTCTTAGGTTTTAAGACAATACACTGGCTTTGAAAATGATCTTTGCTCCTTTTATTGCTATCAAGAACTCAGAGGAAAGAGGAAGTTGTTCCCTGGCTGCCCACTGTGGGCAGGAGCCAATCCTTCGTAATTTGCTGAAGTTGGTACCCCACAAAATCAAACTAAGGCGAAGATTTATTCCACTGCTGTGGGTGGAGAGACAGTGTACTAGAGAAGCAGCTTGTGGAATAATTGGTGTAAACTTACGTCTCAAGAAGAAAGGGGACTTATGAAGAAAATGAATGACACGCTGTACAAGGGTGTCCCCCCCCATTAAAAAAAACGGGACTTCCCTGCCAAAACCTATGTATTTGATATTTTTAAAACAAAGAAAACCTTATCACCTTCAAAGAACTCTTCATTACACGGAATACATTTGTCATATCTGTGATTCCATTCTTGGAAACCGTTTTCAAACTCTTCTGTTTGGGTGGATGACGATGCCTCCCTAATTTTGTTTCTCCGCCTCTTCTACCTCATCAAATTGCTGTTATTTCATGTCCCTCTGCATTCTTGGAAGAAAAAAGAAGTCACCTGGGGTGAGGTCAGATGAGTCAGGAGTGTGAACAAGAGAAGCATGCTATTTTTTTTTTTTGCCAAAAACTGGCAAACGGAGATGGCTACATGAGCAGGTGCGTTGTCCTGGTGGCAAAACCAGTGTCCCCCTGCCACCAATCAGGCCTTTTGTGTCACACACTGTTACACAATATTTTCAGATCTTCTAAATAAAAAGCTTGATTAACAGTCATACCTCGTGGAATGAATTCTAAATGCATGATGAGTGGACATTTTCATCCCTTCGGGAAGTTAATGGATGACCAGGACTAGGTATGTCATCAATTGACATTTCACCTTTTTTGAAACAGGAAACCACTCCTATTCTTGAGTTTTTCCCATAACGCTGTCCTTGTAAGCTGTGTTCAACATAACCACAGTTTTTTTAGCGTTTTTCTCCAGCAGGAAACAAAATTTCACAGCTGCACGCTGTTCTCTTCAATCGGCCATCACAGAAAAATGAGCTCTGAGAGAATGTTTTTACGAAAAAATTCACTGTGACCAGAGAGAACCTTCCCAGGTGACTCCACTGGGTACACTAGCTCAAAGCAAGTTGCTTGATGCTCCCTAGCAGGAAAAACGTTTACTGTAAAAGCTCTGCTTTTTGGGGTTACCCCTTCGTATGGAGCCAGGGCGTTTCAAACAGCCCCTGGAAATTTTCCATTATTTTTAATCCAATTTTCCCATGAACATTTTGAAGCCTTTTTATAATTCTAAAAATGTAGATGCTTCATAATTCCAGAAAAATTAGCCTTAATATCCTCAGCATTCAAGGTTATACTTATATGTAGGAATCAGTGACTAAACTGAGGTGGGTTTAAGCATGTTTCTATTAAGGTCTTGGGAACAAATAAGTGGAGAAAATATTTGTCCTTGTTTCCTCTGTCCTTTTTACTTTCTGGAATCAGATGAGAGTTGGAAACTTCATGATAGTATGAAAGCAGTTCTGAGATTAGCGTCCCCCCCAACTCCCTGCCCTTTGCAAAATTGCTGTGGCATCGATCCTCACGGTAGTCATTAAGAGTTGGAATTGACTTTACAGTAATGGGTTTCTGGTGTTCTGGAAGTCTGTGTTAACAGGGTTCAAAAAATCATGCTAAAGGACTGATTTTACATGGCATCACAGTTGAAAGTCAGGAAATAGAAAGAGGAGGGTCAGTCATGGAATAAAATTGTATCCCCCACCTAAATTCACCCCCTCACTGCCAGACAGTCCATTTCTACTCATGGAGACCCCACAGCACAGGGACAGATCTGCCCCCTGTGAGTTTCCAAGGCTGTACATCTTTATGGGAGAAGAAATCCTCATCTTTGTCTCTTGGAGGCACCAGTGGAGTTGAACTTTCGACACTGCAGTTAGTAGCCCAACTTGCAGCCCACTCCCCCCAAAATTACGTGTTGTAAATCCCAATTTATGTAGTGGTTATAATCCCATTTGGGAATGGGTTTCTTTGTTATGTTCATGCGGGAGTAATAGTGTAGGGTGACAGATATAAGCAATTTAAGTAATCCGAATTGGGGAAAGACAGATGCCATACTAAGAAGATCACCAATGAACCATGAGGCAGAAGTAGAAAGCGACAAGAGCCTTCCCTAGAGCTGACCGAGAAGGACAGCCTCCCCCTAGGGCCACCACCCTATTTCAGACTTCTAGCTTCCCAAATAGTAGATGGAACTTTGTAAGAGTCAGGCAAACCGCAGCAAGACAGTGAGTAAGGAGAGTTTACGGAGGAAAGGATGAACAGAAGGGTCTTTGTGAAGACACATTTACCTTCAAATTAAAAAAACAAAGAAATAAACAAAAATAAACCTTTTTTTATTTATTTGTTCTCTTGACCTCCCAAAGGCACTAGGTGCTCACTTCCGAAAGTAGGCATCTTTGGGCCCGTCTAACAACCAAAGTGTCGAGACCCACGTTTCTCAAAGAGCAAAGAACGGAACCGATCTGGAGAATTGCAACACCTTGTTATGAAATTCCTTTGTTAGGATCTTTAAGACACTCACCAGCAGAAGGCAAATTGCTTGAGGTTGAAACATCCAGAAGGCAAGACACTTTATCCCTGACTTCTTGAGTTCTTCAAATAATTACCAATTAGTCTCAGCAGAAAAATCAGACTCGTTTTCCTCACAACTCTATGAGATTTTCACGTCCCTCTCCTAACGTAAGTGACCCCCTGTTCCATTTCAAATCTACAGTGGTTGGGACAATTGGTTGATTTTGGCACTCTCCATGACAAATGTGCTCCCTCCAACCAATCAACTGGTTTACAGATAAACCTACTGGGACAACTCAAACAAATGAGGTGGACTCGACTTTGCTGGCCCTTTTGAATCATATCCTGGGACACACGGTTACACAAGAGTTTATGAGAGCCAAGCCCCAATAATTCATTCCAAAAGCCGGCCTTTAAGTATCGTCCCGACTTTGCATCATGCTAAATTTTGATACTTGGAATTAAAAGCTTATTAGAAGCAAGTCTTCCCTGCAAACTGACATATTCAATTACAGTCATCTGTTCTGGGGAGCAGACGATGTCTAGACAGGAGAATACCACTGTGGCTTAGAAGCAACCCGATGCGTGTTACAGCGGCACAACTCAAGGGCTTGGCCACCGTCTGTAAGACCGTCTTTGGGAACAACGTCTGAGCAACTATTTCATGACAGCTTCCCAAACATGTGTGGATACCAACAACCTGAATGGCTAGAGCTGAAAGCAAAATGAAACGAAACTGTGGGGATGTAGAATTGATGGAGAAAGACCACAAAAGCCAAAGAAATATATGAAACAGCGGGGTTAAAATGCAAAATAAAAGCAAACAAACAAAACCAGATTAATCGACTTTAAAGCCAAGATTCCAAGCTTTGGGAGAGAAAGAATTATAGTCTTTGTTCCATGTTCCAGGATGCTAACAACTGTGTTTGGGGTTTGGGGGTGGTGTGGAATTATTTATTCATATGTACATGGAATAAGAACAAGCAGTCTGCTGGCTATAAGAAATTAAACATCTGTCCTGGAAACTTCCTCCCAAACAGAACCATACTGAGTGCATACCAGATGAAAATGACTCAGTTAGGGGAACTGGCTGTAATTGATAGAAACTTGTAACAAAGCCGTTTTCATGCCTTGAAATATTGAGACTGAAATGCGAGTCTAGCACTTCAGTGAGTTACAACACAGTAGACATGTTTGATCTTACCAAAAATTCTCACTTTAAATCAATTTCCCCAAAGACGAGTTTACACATGCTATTATAACTCTCACATGCTTTGCAAAACCCTTGCCAACCTCTAAGGGTCTCCTCTCCCCGCCCCCTCCCTGAAATTGGTCATCATTTTGAGCGAACTGAAAATGCAATCATTGTCAATTTTTCTGGTTACCATGGCTTAGAAATCTGAGATGGCAGGGGTTCATTTCTTAGTGTATTTGCCCCCTAGGTTGGAGAAGGAAGACACAAATGAAATGAGAAGAGATGGCACGTGGTGGTTGCTAAGAAACATGCAACTGAACACAGGCTGCCACTTAATAATGACCGGAGGGAGTGCGAGCCCTGTTAGCATTGGCCAAGATAGTGCTGCTTCTTGGCCCAGCAGGGGCCATCGCTGCAAGCACAATGAAAAGGAAGGCAGTCTTGTTAGGAAAGATGTAAGAAGACCTGGAAAGGGAAATGAAAGCCTGAGGCCCTTCCCAGACACAGGCTCCCCACCGGGAAAGGTAGGTTTGGTGTGATTTCCTCCTGGCAAGATAAACACTCTGCTACCTGTTCACCTGGCAGCCAACAGCCTGTCTGTGAAAGGACTAAGTCCTGTGCGTTTTGCTAACTCCATCAACCTCTCAAAAGGATAAAGGGCCTTTTCCTCTGACTCACAGTTACCCAACTCCCAGTATCCCTAAGAACATTGTTTGTAACCGGCATGACCAGTACAGCCCCACACCACCCCTCCAAACCCAGAATCAAGTCAGTGGGGGTCTGGCTATCATGAGTTCCAATTCTAATTCTACTGTCTGAGGACTTGGGGTAAATTACTCAGTCTAGTTACGGCTTGGAGCACTCATCATGTTTAATAAAATCCAAACCCTCTGTTGCCTACAGTTGATTCCCGCACACAGGAATGGGATGGAGTAGACTGCCCCATAGAGTTTCCAAGGTGGTCATTGTTGTGGATTACAGAATAATTATGAACTATGCAAAAATCTGGAGTTAGAAAACCAAAGACAAGCACGTGCTCAGAATCTCTCAAGGTAAAAGCACTAAAAAAAACCCAAACAACAAACAACCCAAGTTTCGAGCTGAAAGATTCTAAGGGGAAAATATTGAATATGCAAGGAGAATAAAGAGATGATGGAAGGAACACACAGAGTTACTGTACTCAAAAGAACTGGCTGCCATTCAGCCATTTTCAAGAGATAACGTACGATCGAGAATCAATAGTATTGAAGGAAGGAGCCCCAGCTGCAGAGAAAGCGGCGGTAGAAACCAGGCTCCCAGAATAGACAGAATGCTACATGAGAGGTTTCAACAAACACATGCAGATCTGGAAGCAGCCACGTCTCAATGCCTAGGCATCTTGCAAACTGACTGGAAGAAATCCATATTTGTGCCCACTCCAAAGAAAGGTGACCCAAAAGGATGTAAAAATATTTTGTCTTATTATTCAACAATATGCTTAATGTGGATGCAAGTAAAATTTTGTCATGGGAGTTGCCAGAGATTGATACCAGATTCAGAAGAGGACATGGAATGATATATCTATATATATACTTGCTGATGCCAGATGAATCCTGTCTAAAAGCTGAGAATATCAGAAACATATTTACTTGTGTTTTAATGACTATGCAACAGCATCCAATTATAGGGACCACAATAAACACAAGAAGGGTATACTGCATGCTTGCAAACCAGGAAAGGTGTGCCTCGGGATTGTCTCCTTTCACCATACCTGTTCAATCCGTATGATGAGCAAATCACTTGAGATGCTCGATGACATGAAGAAGAACACAGTATCAGGATCAGAGGAAGGCTCATTAACAACCTTGGATATTCAGATGACACAGCCTTGCTTGTTGCAATTGCAGAGGATTTGAAGCACTTGCCGATGAAGGCCACAGACTTCAGCCTTCAGTACAGTTGACAACTCCATGTAAAGAAAACCCAAATCCTCACAACTGAAACAGCAGACGACATCATGATAAACGGAGAAAAGATGGAAATTGTTGAAGCTCTGGTTTGTTTGTTTGTAACTTGGATCCACAAATGATACTCATGGAAGAAGCAGTCAAGAAATCAAACGATATATTGCATTGGGCAAATCTACCAAGAGAATCAAGATGTCACTTGGAGAACTAAGGTGAATTGCCTCATATGTATGTGAAATCCAGGCAATGAATAAAGAACACCAGCGAAGAATTGATGCATTTGATTTATGGGATTGGCAACGAAGATTGTCAGTGTTGTGACTTGCCAGAGGAACACACACCCTGTCTGGTAAGAACTGAGGCCAGCGTGCTCCTTAGAAGCCAGATGGTGAGACTTTATCTTACAAATTTGGGACATGTTGTCAGGAGAGAGCTGTCCCTGGAAAGGGCCATCATGCTTGGTGAAATAGAGGCTCAGCAGAAGAGAGGAAAGACTCTCAATGAGATGGACTGACATAGGGACTGCAATAGACTCTCACAGGGAACGATGGCGCAGGACTGGGCAGTGTTTTCTTCTGTTGGACATGGGATCCCTATGAGTCAGAACTGACTTAACGGCACCTAACAACAACAACAACAATAATAACACATCTTTGCAGAAACAGACTACCCCATCTTTCCTCCACTGTTGTGTTTAAACCCCTGACCTTTCCATTAGCAGCCAGGTCCTTAAACATTGTGCCACCAGCGCTCCTTACCAGGCCTTGTCGGAACATCACAATACAACCTTGAGGATTGGTTGGCTGTCTTGGGTCCAGCATCACTTCTGCCGTTTCTTCTGGTAACAGACCCTAGTCTCATCTTTTGAGGAAATCCCCAGCCAATCTATTGCTCTAGTGAAGGTACGAATACTTCCAGACCCACTCCCACTTCAGCTGGAGTCACTAGTATCCTGCTATTGGGGTTTTAAAAAGCAGGTCAGGACGTGAGTTCAAGGATATCCGGTGGAATTTCTGTCCTTCCAGAGGGACACCTGACCAAGCTACTGGCAGCCACATTTCCCATCACATCACAAGAGCTGGTCAGCAGAGCAGGAGCTTGACATTGATTGGCCAAGGCATGCAGAGATGGAAGGGAAAAGCTCCTGTGGTCCTTTGCATCCTTCACTCTGCTTCCTGGGTTCCCTGGGACCACCTAGCTTCCATTTCAAAAGGACTTAAGTGACCACTAGGTATGAAAATCCACGCCAAGCCTTTAACTCAGTGCCTGACATGGAATATTGAGTCAATGTCGATTATGGCTACTCTGGTTTAGAAAACCAGCATTCCCCTGCGCTCATGCTCTGGTGCAGACGTTTGTTGGATTGGCTGCTTCTCGGTTCATTTGTTGAGTGAAGTGCCCAGGGTGTGGGAAAGGAGGCAAGAGCTGACCACAGGGTGGATCTATGCCGTCCAGTGGCTTTGCTGTTTCATGAAGATCATCGCCATCGTGCCATGTGACTCCCCAATACGACCACTGCCCAGTCGTGCTAGCCTCCTGATGAGTTTTTTCTTGGCAGCAAAGACTTCCTAGTTGGCACCATGCTAAAAGCCAAGCAAAAAGAGAAGGGTGGGCCCTGGCCTTGTTTCTGCCCACTCACAAGCTTAGGGCGCAGCATCAATTTATGAAGGGGCAGAAATCAAGTTTTTTTCTGTGTGTTTTAGAGAGTTTTGAAGAGATCACTTTTTGGGGGGGACAGGTTTAAACTCTGTAGAGCTTGACGATATGGGAAGACTTTCTTCAGAGATCAAAGAAGATTTGAGGTGACCAAGGCCATTGTTCCCTATATGTAACAAAGAGAGGTGAAGGCCAGGGTTAGTCTGTCAAGGAGCACACTGGGCAGCTTGGTGGCAGGGAGGCTGGAAAAAAAATCAAAGACAACTGCTCTTCTTATGAGCCAGAGCCAGAGCTGAGGAAGAAGAGAGCAGCTGGCGTCCCAGAGGAAGGGACACAGGGGTGTCTGAGAGAAGGTCAGGAAAGAAGACACAGGGAGATAGGAGTTGGTTTGGGCTCTGAAGCTCAGCAGGCCGAGAAGGGGCCTTCCTGGGCAGAGATGTGTCCTTGTGGCGGAAGGGTGGCGTGGGAATGGAGGGCAGACTTGGGAAGCAGCAATGAGGCAATAAGGCCTGTGTCTAAACCACAGTGTGTTGGTGGGGCAGCATTGCTCTCTTAATCTGAATGAATCAAGATACAACCGAGGGTCACTGCATTCCTAGAGATCTCAGGAGCATTAACCTGACAGCCCTTTGCCGCTTCCACTGCCAATTTTCAGGTTTGTGCAAATCCACAGCCAAGTCTTCCCACTGGAAATTTCCAGTATTTCCAAGATTGTTAAGCCTTTTGGATCCTGAAGCCTTGGCTCTTGCCTCTTTGCAGTTTTGCATGGACTTCTGCTCCCTCTGTTCCCCGCCAACACAATCATACCTAGACCCACACTCCAGCAAATGCCCAGCCTTCGACCACTCCCATAGCCATCGCAAACTTCTGTGGGCATTCACCTTTTGCCTAGGACCCAAACCGATTTCTCACCTGGTCCCACGCCTAGTGATTTACAAGTGGATTTTTTTCACTGAAACAGGCATTTTGGATCTCACTGTCTAAGCCTAAGCGGCTTTTTGAAAAAACTTCTCTAGGGGGAATTTTGATACCAGCTACCAGGCTAATAATACTTTTCCATTGCTCTCTAGACAAGCCATACATTACAAAATGCAATTAATATGAACTGCTAAAGAGAGGGAGAGAGAAGATGGAAAGAGGGAAGAACAGTTGGGGTACACTGCTGATGATAGCAAGCTCAACAGAGGGTGGGGAGCCCCTGAAGAATTTGGACTTGAGTGGTGGGTGCTCACATCTGGGTGGTGGTGGGGTCAGAGTGGCCACAGGGGGAAGGATGGATGTGATGGAAGCTAAGAGGAGACAGTCCAGCAAGATGGCATGACAGCAGCAGCTGGGCGATGAGCTCTTTCTAAATCCACGGGTCAGATGGTGAAAACATTCACAACCCCTTCTAATATTTTTAAGAACTATCCCATCTAATTAATCACCAATTGAATCAACAGTAAGCTGTGACCAATCGAGGAGGGAGATCTGGCGGCACAGCGGTTAAGTGCTCAGTGATAATGCAAAGAGCAGCAGTTCACACCCACGAGCCAGTCTGTGGAGGAAAGATCCAGCAGTCCACTTCCATCAAGACGACAGCCTGGGAAACCCCGTGGGGCAGTGCTAGCCTGTTCTGGAGGGTCACTTTGTGTTGTACTTAATGACCACAGGTTTCCATTTTAAAATTTTAATTAATTTATTTATATTTTACAACAGACCTGTTAACGACCAATCAGAGAGGTCAGGTCAACAGGACATGAAGTCACTGGTATACCTACACTGAGGCATGTTATTCCAGCCCAAAGCAAAAAACAACAACAATATATTTTGGCCCATTGGGACATCTGGAGCGAGTTCAGAGTTCAAATTCTTCCAGGTTTTAAAAAATGGTCCACACAAGCACAGATCCCTAGTTCTCAGCTACTGGACTTTCAGAAAGTAGCCCTGAGGGCAGAATGGGTAAACACTCGGCTGCTAACTAAAAGGCTGGCAGTTCGAACCCACCAGCAGCCATACAGAGGCAATATGAGGCCGCTTGCTCCCATAAATAAACCCACAGGGGCACTTCCATGCTGTCTTTACAGGCTCGCTGAGCGTCAGAATGGACCTGATCGCAACTGGCTTGGATGTTTTGGTTTGAACCTCAGAAGTCGCCAAGGGTGAATGTTTTGTTCGGGCATAAGCCTTTGAAAACGTCAGGACACTTCACTGAAAAGTCTGAATTTAGGGCTCTTGTGAAAAATGAAAATATCTGCACACACAAGATTCAAATGTCCTCATGGCAACATCTGACTTGAATGGACCATGGTGAGCTCCTTTAGCCAGACTATGGTTGCCACAGTCCCCACAAACCCCTAATGCTCACATCTAGGCAGTTTAGAGAGTTCTGTCTGGGTTCTGGAGTATTTGAATTAGCTATACCTGACAAAATCACTAGTGACCAAATCACTAGTATTTTCAAGCCTCCTTAATGCCATAAATAACCCGGGGGCATTGAACCAGATAGCTTCTTGGGCATTTTGACACCTCCTGAAGCGTTTTAGTTGGCGACTTTGGATGAAGCTAGATATTTGCATTTGTGACAAGGTACCTTCAGGTGATTCTGGACATGAAAGAAGTTGGGCTAAGTACGATCTAAGATAATGTTTCCCCAAATGGTCAATACCGGCCTCTGGTGGTGGGGAGGGGGACTGGAATGATCCAAGAAGGAAGTAAAAGCAAATACTTATACTTTATCATGGATTAGGGGCTATTTTGTACCACAAATTTTAATTGCCTGGGAGGTACTGAGTAATTTTTTTTCCTACAGAGGGAGCAGTAGGCCAAATAAGTTTGGGAACTTATTACGTCTCAAAACCAACCTCATTATGATGCCAACTTATGGTGACCATATAGGACAGGGTGGAACTGCCCCTGGGGGTTTCCCAGGCTGCAACTCTTTACAGGAGGAGAAAGCCCGTCTTGCTCCTCAGAGAGGCCAGTGGTTTCGAATTGATGACCTTGAGGGTGGCAGCCCAAAGCCCACTATGTCACCAGGGCTCCCTAACCCAAGGTCTTGTTATTTAAAGTGTGCCATATCTGTATCCCTTGGGTCACAACCCCGTTTTCAATTTAAATGCTTTCAAATTTCAAGGGAGAGTTACTCTTTGGAAGTCGCAACCTCATAACCTCATTCAAGGAATACATACATTGTTCTAATTAGGGCCAGGGGCCTGGGTTAGAGGAAGGCCAGGGGCAGGGTATGGACTACTACTTCACGTACTCTCCATTTCCTCATACCTGATCTGGTCTGTGAGCTTGAATGTCTCCAAACCTCCCTAAGATCTTTCTTGTGACATCAACTGCATCTTGTCTTGGCCTCTGCCTTTTCTGTAGTTGTGCTTCACCTTTTCCCCCGAGAAGCCAGCATTTCTCGCTGGTAACTTATTTATCCACCGTTTCTTGAGAGCCTGAAACTCCTTTCTGTATGGAAATATGTTGCTCTCATGAGCTCCCCTATTCTATGTATGAGTATTTAGAACTCTTCCAGGTATCTGGTCCCTCCTTCCAACTCCCAGTGTGTGAGGGTTATTGGACAAGAAGGCTTGTTCTGCATTTTTAATGTGCACACACCTTTCTCGGTGCCTCACAGGATGCCTGGGCCCCTTCTGAGCCCCATGCTACAAATACTAGACCTGATCTTGCAGGGCAAGGAAGAGAGGTGCTTGGCTTTTGGGAGGCATGTCAATTCTTGAAGCTTCTGGGATACATTTCGTGAGCTGGAGATGATAATTGGCTGTGAGATTGTCGTGGCCTCCATCATCAGGAGTGTGGACATTCTCTTGCTGCCCCTGGGACCAATAGATTTCTGTTGACAGTTGGCTTTGGCTTCCCCCACACAGCTGGCCGCCCCCTGCTTGTTGCCTATGGGGCCTCCCCGGAAACAGCCTCGTTGTTCCTTGGACCCGACCCATCAGCAGCTGTCAGGCCTGGAACTTGCCGTCCTGGGTCCAGGTCCAATTTATAGTTCTCCCCTACAGGACAGCCAACCATTGCATCTTTGATTTATTAGGCGCATTCGGTTGGGTCTGAAAAATAAGCAAGCAACTTGAACTCGTGTGCTGGATGTTGCATGACAGATGTCTGTCCTCCCCCCGAAAGTCTCAAAGGGAGACCTGAGCTGTAGAGGAGTGCTTCCTTACAGTCAGCCTGAGACCAACTCCTACCCTGTGTGAGCTCACTGTCATGGTGGCAAGGCAGCATTGGAGTCATTTATTGCTATGAACAAACATGTCCCCCAAAGCTAGTGGGGTCTATTAGCCTTAGGCTAAAGTGATTTGGGAAGCTGTCATATCAATGTCAAGTCTATCAACGCATGCACTGGTGGCAGTTGTGCTCACATAACATAGACGCAATTTCATTCCAATGAAGCAGCAGCCTCAGCCACTACATCTGTGCTGGCGCAGGTGAGCCCCAGAGGGAGTGGGCACACCGACACACTCAAGCAAGGCAAGGGCCCCTTCTTCCTCTTGCTCAGCTAACTTCTCATTTCTGCAGAGTAGATTACTTGGGGGAGGCGCAGAAGGCCACCTTTGTACAGAGCTGTGCTCTAGTACACAGAGCATCTGTGATACTGTCACCTGCCAGAAACACATCTGTTAATGGTCCACCTTTTCCCAAGCACTGTACGCTCTCCACGCTGCCCACACAACTTCCCCTGAGCTTCCCACCACTGGGGTCTTCCTCAGCATTTGACTAGACCAGACAAAGCGTTGCATCCACAGGACACGGATATACTACAGAAGCCCTGTGGAAGAGGAAGGCAAAATGGGTTCAAGCAGAGATGTCATTACTAGAAATGGCCAAGGTTGGGGAGAACACCAGGACTTAGTAGGAATCCCCAAGTGACTGTGGGTCAGGCACATTGGCAGCCCTTGAAGGCTTCTTACAAAGGCAAAGTCTCAGGCCGCATGGCAGTGCCTGCTGATTTAGAAGCAGCTTTGCAGCACATCACAGTTGGAACTGACCTTGGAGAAAGAGAGACATTGTGGATAGAAAAAGAGAAGGAGCAAACAGGGCGAAACCAAAATGACCAAACAGATGGTTGAAGACAACTGGCTATTTCGCTGAGGACTCTTCCTGAGCCACATTCTCCTCAGATCAGAGTCTCGTGGACTTCGGATATAGCCTTAGGAGAGACCAGTTCCTGGAGAGGACGTCATGCCCCTACAGCAGAGGCACCGAGAAAAAAAGGATGACCCTCAATGATAAAGATGGTACAAGAGCAGGCAGTGTTTCATTGTTGAACATAGAGGGTGACTATGAGTCAGAAGTGACTTGAGATGGCACCTAACAGCAACAGAAATGAGAGCAGGAAACCTTGAAGGTGAAGCCTTGCTAAACCCGCTGCTGGATTGAAGCCATCTCAATAACTTCTAGGCTGCCATTGAGCTCATAAGGGAGCCCTGGTGATGTAGCATTTACGTGTTGGGCCTTGATCTTTCAGGTTGGCAGTTCGAAACCACCATATGCTTAGAGAGAGAAAGGGCTTTCTACTGGCATAAACAGTTATAGACTCAGAAACCCACCAGGCAGTTCTACCCTGTCCTATAGGGTCAAGAGTCAGCATAGATTCAAGGTAGTGAGTTACTGAGATCATGGCAGGATCTGGCTTCTCAGTGACCGGGTTATATTTTCAAGTGCATGGCCGTCATCAGACGTATGTACTGAGCATGAAAACTCGGAGTGATAGACTGATACTGACTATTGGCATGACCAGAGTTACAGAGGACAGCTGATGGAGCCTGGTGTCTTTCTTTAGCAGCATAAGCATAGCTGTGTGGGCAGGATATGTCAAGGATGTGGAATGTGGGTGGGTATACAGTGTGTCTGTCCTCCAGCTTACAGCCACATCTGATTGTGATGCTGGGGCCATCATTGGGAAATGTTAAGCAAGAGCTTAGAATATGATTCCTCTCAGATCATTTTCTCAGTTAAAACAGGAGCCTGGACTGTCTGAATAAGAAAAAAATAAATGTCAGGTGCTGTGGTTGGTCAAAAGGAGTCCTGGTGGTGTAGTGAGTTATGGATTGGGCCGCTAAGTACAAGGTCAGCTGGTGCACCCTCTCCTATAGGGTCATTGTGCGTTGGAATTGACTGGATGGCAGTGAGTTCAGTTTTAGTTTTGGTTTTCGGCGCATCGTCAACTGTCAGTATTTGCCTTCTCTGACCCTTCTAGCGGTTTCAGAGGGAACCTCCAGCTCTCCACAGAGTGTCCCACTCCTCTCCTTGAGTTCTAAGAAGCAGACTGATTTCTCCAACAGAATTTGGAAATAATCTTTGTTTTTCCAAAGATGCCAACACAAGGAGTTCAGGGCAGGAGCCCAACCCTTGGGTCAATTTGCCTGATTCATATCTCATCAGCTTCTTACTAGCATTGAAACCTTTGGGTCATTGAGACCTTGGACAAATTACCCAGAATCTGTGTCTCTCACTGGCAGCTAGAAAATCAGATCATCAAAGTCCCTGTGCCAGAGAGCTATGGAAGGGATTCACGAGCAAATCCAAGAAGGTGCTTAGTAGATAGCATTATCAATCTGTTTCCCCAATAGTTCCTCCATCTAGAAGCTGGCAGGAGCAGAAGAGGTCATCTGTCTAGACCAGTGGTTCCCAACCTTCCTAATGCCGCGACCCTTTAGTGCAGTTCCTCATGTGGTGATGATGCCCCAACCACAAAATTATTTCATGCTACTTCACAACAGTCATTTTGCTACTGTTATGAATCGGGCGACCCCTGTGAAAGGGTTGTTCAACCCCCAAAGGAGTCATGACCCACAGGTTGAGAACTGCTGGTCTAGACCCTGCCCTCCCTGGCTCCAGAGTACCTGTTTTCTCATTACCTATGAAATTCACTCTACTGCAGGCTGTTGACTGGGGGCAGGTTTTTTTCAGCTTCCTTCTAAAAACATCAATTCTCAGAGTCTAGACCTAACTACAATTTGCTCTGCTTTCTTTCCCAAAGAAAATCCCGAAAGGACTTCACACTAGCCCAGTCACGATGCATCTGAACTTCCCCAGGTACCCCTGTCTCTGACCTAGGATCAGCTGGAACGGAGCCCCCTCCCCCCCTCTCCTGCCCCTTTGTGTAAGTCAAGTCCCCTTTCTGTTCAATTCCTGTGGAATCCCAGGTTTCCCAAGATTCCCCCAGCTCAGTGCTCCCTGGCACCCAAGCTTCTGTCAAGATGGCCAATCCAACATCCAATGGCATGGACTGTGGGTGTACTGGCAATTGGGCAGGGGTCTGGGGAACTGACTCCCACTGGCTCCTGAGAACTGATTGTTCAGGATACAGGACCTTTTATAGTTGGGTTGCAAAGATAACTTGAAATCAGCAGTGTGGGGGAATCAACAATACAGAAATCCTGTAAGTGCTACAAAGCAGGGCTTTCTTCCTCTTCAGAGAGCTGGTTTACCAGGACACCACCATGGTGTAATGTGGCCTTCTCCCAAATCATATCCTGTGTGATCAAACTGAAGATCAAGATGGAAGCACTTATGCCTTGTCCACCACCCCCCCTTTTTTATCCAACACCCTTTCTCAAAGCCAGCCCTGCAACACCAGTGTGTGGTTATAAGGCTGGACTGGTTTCAAGGAAACTTCCAGACTAAGATCAGCTAGGTTGAAAGACCTGGGCATCTACTTCTGGAAAACCAGCCAAATGAAAAAAACCCAGTGGAGCACACCTGATCATGGAGCTGGCACGGAACAAGGCAGTATCTTGTTCCATTGTGTATGGGGTAGTCATGTGGCAGGAGCCGGCCAGACAGCACCCAACAAAAATAGCAGTTATCAAACACTAGCTCCAGCCTTATGCACGGAGCTCTTTCCCTTCTCCTTCCACTGGCATTGGAACTTGCATATCCCAGACCTGGAAGCCTGGGAGTCTCCTGTGGACACTAGCTGTAGCTAGTTGCGTGGTCTTACCAAAGTCCAGTCAGCTGACACTTTCTCAGAAATATACGGAGGGTGGAAAGACAACTGCAAAGTCTTTTACAGGGCGACCCCCTACCAGCCCCTTAAGACCAGCAGTCCTTCATTCTAAGAAGCTTCTGTGAATACCCCAGGGGTCCCTACCCTTGGCCTCACATTCCTGGAGCACAGCCCAATCATCCCAGGCCATTCTGCAAGCTAGCAGCAGCAGCTCTCTGCCATGGAGTTGGTTCTGACTCACGGCGACCCTGTAGAACAGGGTAGAACTGTCCCTGTGGGGGTACGAGGTTGTAACTCTTTATGGAAGTAGAAAGCCTCATTTTTTTCTGGAGGAGCAGCTGATAGTTTCAAACTGCTGGCTTTGTAGTTAGAAGGCAACCGGGTAACCACTGAACAAGCAGGGTTCCAGCAGCAGCATCACAAGGTCCTATTGAAAGCCTCCGAGAGCAGGGATCTCCCTATCTATCCAGTGTTGAAGAATCCCTATGTGGTGCAAATGGTTAGCCACCAGCTGCTAACAGAAAGGTTGGAGGTTCGAGTCCACCCAAAAGCACATTGGAAGAACGGCCTGGTGATCTGCTTTACCCAAGTCAGCCATTCAAAACCATCCAGAGCCAAATTCTACTCTGATACACGTGTGGCCACTAGAATTCGAAGTTGACTCAACGATCACTAATTTTAACCAGTGAGGAGGCCACAACGAATGTGCCAGCCTTTTCAAATATGGAGGCTGTTGCCAATGCTTCCCCCACCTTACACTGACCTCCCCCCTGCCTCTGTTGTGTTTCTGTGGGGAAAGAGGCACGGCCAACAGACAGCTCAAGAGGTTGGGAGCTGGCCCGTGTTGCTCATTTGCTGAATCGGGTTCTAGGATAGTAAGAAGAGATGAGAACAGGACAAGGTTGGAGGAAAGGGTGTGTGCAACCAGCAACTTTCAGAGACGACAAAGGCGCACTGGTGCCCCACCCCCACCCCAATTCCCCACGCACCATCCAGGAAAACAGCGCAGTGTAAGCAGCTGTCTAACTGGAGAGCGGACATTGTGCTCCATTCTGGTTTGGCTGAAAGGACTCTGTCTTTCCTAGGAAGCAAATTCTTGATTATAAACCGTTCTGATTCCTTTGGAGCCATTGTGGCCAAACATATTAGTCCATCTGCCTTAAATGCCTGCTGTGTTCCCATGCCAAAGCCCTTATGAAATTTCCACTGGAAAAAAAAAAGAGTAGCAAATTCGGGTCTCAGTGCTCATATATAATTTCAGAATTCATTAATGGTTATTAAATATATGCCCTGAGGAAGGATAAAGTTCCTAGTATGAATGGAAAGAGAATTGAATTTATAAATAAGGTGCCTCTGTTTTCAAGGGCTGTTCATTAGACATATCCAGGGCACTGCCCCACCCCCAGCCCCACCTTCATTTTGAAATGAAAGGCATTTAAAAATCTTACAGGATACCAAATGCAGTGTTGGGAGACCAGCTTTGCTCAAAATACAAACACAACCAAATTCTACGTCTGCACCATCTTTCTTTGCCTAGTTTGCGAATCACATTTGAGGGCAAATGTTTTACAACCATCTTCACAGGATGCTTGACACCTAGATTTAGCAAACATAGGAGTAGCCGTGGGTGGGAAATTGAATGCTACAAAAGGATATGGAGCATTTTTATTAACCTCCCTTTTAAAACCTAATTATCAAAGATGAAAAGAAGCTACTTAGGTAATTTTGATGAAGCAAAGTCCCATGCAGTTTCAGACTCCTAAACCCACATAAGCTGGACAAAAGATTCGCAGGAGCAGCTGCCAAAAGTTCAAGTTGTTGTTGTCGTTAGGTGTCATTGGGTCATTTCCGACCCATAGCGACCCACCCTGTGCACACTCCAATGAGACACTGGTCCTGCGCCGACCTTACCATTGTTCCTGTGCCTGAGCTCACTGTGGCAGCCATGGTGTCCATCCAGGGCCCTTCCTCTTTGTCGCTGCCCCTTTGCTTTAGTACATGATGGATCACCTTCTCCAAGGGACTGATCTCTGCCGAGGACATGTCCAGTGCATGCAAGATGAAGTCTTGCCCTCCTTGCCGCTCAAGTTCAAGTACAAAACAAAAATCCCTTTCAGACTTGGGACTCATTTCCTCTAAAGTGGTCCATGCAGATGCTGGAATCTTCGCTTAGTGTGAATAAGTGAGTGGGAAGGACAGAGCAAAAAATTATTTTGGGGGGGGGTGTTCATGTTGTGAGAACAAATGAAATAGTTGCCCCTGTGCTGGATTCCCAAGGAGAGTGAAGATGGAACTCCAGAAGGTTTGGGATCAAGTGAGATCTCTGACACCATTTCCACTGATTAGAAGCGACAAGGGCATTTTATTGTCATCTGCTGGTCTGCCATTAAGTGAGCTCCTGTCAGTGAATGAGAGCATGCATCTTTAGGTACAGTGAGTGCAAATCTCAGGTTTCTGTGGTAAATTTTAACCCCCAAAAAGAGGTGGGAATAGGGGTTTTTGTGAATAACCTCCACCAAGAAGAAACCATCAAAACCATGAAGGTGGGGAAAAAAAAACCCAAACAAATGAGGAGCTGATACCAAGGGCTCAAGTAGAAAGAAAATGCGTTGAAAATGATGATAACAAATGTACAAATGTGCCTGATACAATGTGTTGTGATAAGAGCTGTATGAGCCCCCAATAAAATGATTTAAAAAAATAGAATCTTAGCTACTAAGAACGCCTAAAACAAAATTCTAGTTTTTAAAATAAACAATTCCCTGAATGTAAGGGAGGATGAGCTCATAAGCCCCTCTGCCTCCGGCTTTATCTCATAGTCCTGTCTGTGAGTGAGCCACAGTGCACTCAAGGATCAGAGTCAATCAGTTAGACCTCGGACGAGAAGGTTCTTTTCCACTGACCCCGGAATCTCCACCAGGGTCTAGGGCAGTGGTTCTCTACCTACCTCATGCCGCGACCCTTTCCTACAGTTCCTCATGTTGTGGTGACCCCCCCCCCAACCATAGCATTATTTTCATTGCTACTTCATAACTCTCGTTTTGCTACTGTTATGAATCAGGCGACTCCTGTGAAGGGTCGTTTGACCCCCAAAGGGGTCACGACCCATAGGTTGGAACCACTGGTGTAGGCGATACATGTTTCTCGTGGAAAACGTACTCAAACTCAGTAATCATTCAGAGGCCGAATGCATAAAACACACTTCTTACTTTTATGGTATTGTTAGGGATCCAAATTCAAAGAAGTTGGCCACCAACCAATGAAAATGTTAAGTTTTATATTAGCTGCAAAATCTCTCTCCTCCTCTGTTTGTTTCCTCCTCGTAAGACCCGTGGTTTTTGTATGCTTATGCCTGAGAACATGGAGGAAATGCTTTCACCAGTACCTCCTAAATTGATATTTCTAGTAAAAGATAATAAGCATGAAAATCCTATTTAGCTGGTTATAAGACGGATTGTGGTTGAAGTGCTTATCTCTGGATGATTTAAAGAAATATGTTCTGGAGAATTCAGCAGAGAGCAGTATGAATCCAGATATGTCCTCTATAACACTCCATGCGAGTAAAGGGGGTTCTTAAGGAAGATGTAGAAACACCAAAATACATTTCCTTTTCTGAAAAAAGTCACACAAAGTTGGAAAGAGAGAAGAATGTTAAACCATTTCCGGTGTTCAGTGTACATTTTTTTTTCAAGAGTTGCTGATGGCAGTCAGTAACTAATCTGCCAGTGAGCACGGAAAAATGAATTTAAAACAAACAACAAACCAGACGACAAATGATGATTTCATGGAGCAAGGGGAGTTTTTGCTCCTCTCACGGGGAACATGAGAAAAAGAACAGATTCGCCGCCATTTCACGGCATAGACATTTGGTAAAAGGCAGACCCCAGCCCGGTGCATCGCAGCAGCTCTCAGGCCAGCAGTCCTTATCGACAGCAGCAAAGCTCAGGTGGCAGCTGCGGCATTCCAGATGAGCTAATAAATGTGGAGCCAGCAGAGTTCAGCAGGAAAGAATGTCAGCAATTTACCAGTGGGCAGTCTGGCGACAGGGTGCTGTGAGTTCATCTCTTCGCAGTGCTTCCAGAAACAGAGGTACATGAAGAACAACTCAGGAAGCGGAGAAAGAGCTCCAGAAATTTCCAAACAGCCGAGATGGCCCATGAGACAGGAAGTACAGGAATCCAAGAACACAACCGACATGGAACCACGGATAAACAGGGGCTGTGCCTTGGCTGCCTTTCCTATTATTAAATACTTCCCCTGCGGGTCTGCCCGCACATTCCGCACGCAGGAGGAAACAGAACAGGAAAGCGTACCTTGTTAAGAAAAGTCTAACAAGTGGAATTCTATTCTACAGTGCCAATCTGTCACTCATTGTCACGCTGCCATGACATCAGCTGATGAAGTGAAATGCACATGATGTCCGAACCATCACCCGGTCGCTCTCTAGGCATCCACACAGTCACCTACACTCTCATATGGAGAAACAAAATTCAGAGCATATCACCACTATTTACAAGATATTGGGTGTCATGGATTGAGTTGAGTTCCCCAAAATTAAGCCAGTGAGATGGGGTCAGATAGATATCAGTAAGCACGGAGAGCTCCGAGGAAGCAAGAAGCAGAAGCTGTAAAGACAAGAAGCTTCCCCTGGAGCTGAGAGAGTGCCTTCCCCTAGAGCTGGTGTTCTGGTTCTGAACTTCTAGCCTCCTAAACTGTGAGAATTTAAATATCTGCTCGTGAAAGCCACCCACTTATGCTATTGCTGTTACAGTAGCCCTAGAGAACGAAGACAGAATTTGGTGTCAGGAGAATGGGGTGCCGCTCTGACAGATATCTAAAATGTGAACATGGTTTTGGAATTGGGTAACGGGTAGAAACGGGAAGAATTTGAAGGGGGCTACAAATGAAAGCATGGAGCCCTTGTGGCAAGATGGGATAAACAATGGTTTGCCCAACACAAGCCTAGTGGTTCAAGCCTATCAAGTATTCCAAGGGAACAAGACGAAGCCACTTGCGCCTAGGACAGACTCAGAAATACTGTATAGGGTCAATATGGGTCAGAATAGATTTCATGACAGTGGAGTTTTTTTGTTGCTTAGCAGGAAAAACCTAGATTTCCTCGAAGAGAATATTGGTAGAATTGTGGATATCAAGTGTCATTTCTGGCGAGGGTTCAGAAGGAAGTCAATCGATCGATGGAGCCTCATGATGATGCAAACGGCCTAGGAACAGAAGCTCACAGAAACAAGGCCCTTTCCTCAGAAATGACTGAGGCTTCCCCCAAGCGCCTGGATTCCGACTTTCAGCCTCTGCAACTGTGAAAAAATAACATTTCTTTTGGTTTCCATATAAATTAAGCTCTTTGAGAAGGGGAAGAACAAAAACTACCGAACTCACTGTACTTATGTATGTAAGTCTTTTCAAACAAGTTGCTCAGTCCTTGTGTTCATGCATGTCATGCAAATGAGGAGCCCGGGGGTGGGGGCAGAGTGGTGACAAGTTGGGCTGCCAACCACAGGGTCAGTGGCTCGAAACCACCCTCAGCTTCTCAAAAGAAAGAGGAGGATTTCTACGTGAGTAAAGAGTTGCAGTGTCAGAAATGCACAGGGGAAGGTCTACCCTGTCCTATTGGGGTCGCTATGAGTGACAGTTGACTCAATGGCTGTGAGTTTGGTTTGGGGAATATAATCATTGATGAAGGAGCCGGGCAGTAAAGCATCAAGACACGGTGTGTTTGGAGCAATGGAGAGCCAGGCCATAAGGAGCTTTTCAGGCTGGGTGGAATATTTCGAAGAGAGTACTAAGATTGATTGTGTCTAATTGAAATGCTAAATCATAGAATGAACCAAGAAGGACAAGTACAAACATGTATTGTCAGCAGACTCCAGGCAGAGAGGGCCTTGGGGAATCTCCAGCCCAGCTCCCTCGCTTTGCAGAGGCGCCTGAAATCACGGACATTCCTCCTCTGTGAAATCACACACTCAAGTTGGGGTCAGAGCTGTGTGTCCAGTCATTTCCACGTGCACTGGGAGGGGAAGTGGAAATGGAGATCCATGCCGCAAACATTCAGAGCCGTGGCTTCTTCTGTAGGAAGGGCACAAACCTGGCCGAGAAGATGGATTTATCACAGGCCACCCCATGCTTTCCATTTGTGGCCTGGAAAGTCCAGGTGGCATACATAGACTTCCAGATGAAGTAAAAAGAGCCAAGAGGCAAGTCACTTGTAAAGGATGCCAGCAATTTCTTAGGGGAGGGGGCCCAAATCACAGGACCAGGCTATCTCTATGAGGTTCTTGGAAAACAGAGATAAGAGATGGCTCTCTAACTGGTGCAGAGCCACTTCCTCCATGAACCCCTGCCCCCACCCCCCAGGGCCAACTGAAAATCACCTCTTAGTCACTGAACACCAGGAAATGTCTGTCTTCGTTCTCCATAACATTTATGTCAGCCACTAGACCCCCAGACAGCCAAGCTGCCTACCACCTCAAACTCCAACAGTCCTAACAATCACCAGGAGGGCTCTTCAAATGCTGATGGTGGGAACCCACCCCCAGAGTTCCTGATGCAAGAGGCCTGGCAGGGGTCTCTGAGTAGGCATTCCTCCCAGGTTCCCAGATGCTGCAGGTCCCAGGATCACACACACTTCAGGTTGGTTGCAAATTGGATGGCTTGAAGGATGGTGTGTATCCCTCAACCTCTGGAAGAAGGTGGTGACACCGCCTGAGTTTGGGGGCATGGCCATCAGGAAAATATTAACAAACATCCTTGAAGAGAAGTTTCCAGAAAGGGGCTCAAATGATCTCCATATGTCAGATCAACAAGATGGAATTTTATTGTAAAGTTATCTCTAATGAAAACTGTGAGGTTTATGCATGCAGTTCCAAGAAGGATGGGAGTTTCTGTAAGGTGTTATTTTTATTAATCATTTTATCAGGCGCCCATACAACTCTTATCACAATCCATACATACATCAATTGTGTAAAGCACATTTGTACATTCATTGCCCTCATCATTCTCAAACCATTTGCTGTCCACGTAAGCTCCTGGCATCAGCTCCTTGTTTTTCCCCATCCCTCCCCACTCCCTCCTCCCTCATGAACCCTTGATAATTTATAAATTATTATTTTGTCATATCTTACACTGTCCTACATCTCCATTCACCCACTTTTCTGTTGTAGTTTGTTTTTTGAGGGGGGTGCAAACTAAGTATTTTTGGAATAATTTCATTAGAAAATCACTTTTATAATATTAAAATGTATCTCTTTAAAGAAAAGCATCACGGAGTTTAAATGGGCTGTTCTTAGCTTTATTGCATTATAATTAATGTATCATGCCAGTCAATATTTCAGTCATATTGAGAAGGGGTGTGCAATCACGACCACAATGGACTTGGAACCTTTGCTTCCCTCTTGTGCTCACTGGTGTTGACTCCCCATTGCCCCCATCCCTATTCTTCCATGCCCCTAGCGCATTAATACTTCAGTTACTGTCTTCCTCTTGAACCTGACTTTTCAAAAGAAAGTGGAACTCCATCAAAAAGAAGGCATCAGCGTTCTACTGAAGGACACTATTGAGAACAATGCCATTATGTGGGGGATGAGTTTTCTATCATGACTCGTTTAATATGCAACAGGAAAATTTTAATTTGTGCTAACTCAGAATTTTATTTTGTTATTCCCAGAAATGATTTTAGATCATCTTGATGCTAATTGCTCTCATATTTCACATATTTTGCATTAAAGACTCAGTTCATCTTTTAAGACAAGATACAAAGATTCCTTGTTCTAATTAAGCTTACTGAGTTATGAATTGGACTGCTTGCCACAAGGTCAGTAGTTTGAAACACCTCTGTGGGAGAGAGAGGCTTTCTATTCCTATAAAGATTTATAGTCGCAGAAACTCACAGAGTGGGAATCGAGTAGGTCGCAGTGAGGTTGATTTTTTGTTTATTGACGTATCCCTCATCTAAATCTATTAGCCACTGGCAGAGTTTCATCAGGGCTCTGAATAGCTATCTCCGTGAGAACAATCTTTAAGTAGATTTTACTATACCAGTCACTCCCCCAAAGGAATAAAATTCTAGATTGAGTACCTCATTTCTCAAGCTTTACCCCAAAAAAGCAGAATTTTTACCAAAAAAACCCCCTGCAAAACACAAATTCAATCTAGACAATAAGCAGATGAAGCAAGCAATTCAAAATCTGTATACAGTTCATCTCAAGAAGCAACTTTAATCATTTGGAGTCTTCTACCTGTTAAAACACTCATTTCGTTCTCCATAGCACCTAGCAAGAAGAGAGTCCATTTGCCAGGAACCTTGACAACATGCATGCATGTGGTTTGAATTGTGCACTGAGGAAGGCATGGCTGAAAATGTGCCGTGTCTCAGGTGATACCACCCTGCAGCTCTGCTGTCTGCTTGTCACATACAACAAGGCTCCCAAGTCCTTGACTCCTAAGCAAAGCTATTATTCTTCTGGCACAGCACTCTTCTGTTTGTGGGAGCCCTGGTGGAGAAGCGGTTATCCATTGGACTGCTAACTGCCAAGTCAGCAGTTCGAAACCCCAGCCGCTCCTCGGGAGCAAGAGCAAGGCTTTCTCCTCCCATAAAGAGTTACAATCTCGGAAACCCACAGAAGCGGTCACACTCTGTCTTACAGGGTCCCTATGGATCGGAATCTACTTGAGGGCAGTGAGTTTGGTTTGGTGTGGTTCCTATTGGCAAGGAGACCAAAGCAGTGCTGGTGTTGAAGAGAGGAAGCTCAGTTTTTCAGCTTCCCAGGGGGGGAGGGGGCGACACGACGCTGCATCGGGGATGATGGGGGGGCTATAGTCCAGAGTTTGGAATTGCCAAATAGGTTTGGGAAGCTATGCTCTATGGGCACTTGTGCTCTGTCCTACAGTGTTGCTATGAGTCAGAATCGAGGGCAGTGGATTTTTTGGCTGTTTTTATTGTTTGGGTTATTAGGATAGCAACTCTCAACGTGTTTATTCCTAAAATAATTATGCTTAAGTCCTTTGGCTAGCAGCTGAGCACATAATTGTTTACGCCACCCAGGCAAGATAAGGTCAAGTGGGAACCTGCATTGGAGTGATTGGCTTGGCTCCTGATGACACCAGTCATTTGCTAATGTCCTCTGTCACATCCCAGATTAAGCCATCTAAACCCTCCCTTTCCAAGCACATCCAGCCATTGTCAACCCAACTACCATCCCAATCAAGGGTACACATTCTGCTCCCAATTCATTTTTGGAGTCAAACACATTACACTGAGTCAACGGCCAAATCCATCTCAAAGGAATCAATGGTGCCATGTCCCCAGGAGGGACCGCAGGCCACTCTCTCTTCTTTCATCTGCTGGTTTACCTAGTTGAGCTCCCCCCTTCTTCCTCCATAAGGGTTCCTGGCATCACACTGGTTGACTACTCAGCTCCTAATCAACAGGTCAGCCCTTGATCCCCCCAGCGTCTCCACATGAGAGCCACGTGGCAGCGACCTGCTCCTCTCGGGACTATTACAGCCTTGGAAACCCTATGAGGCAACTTGATCGCCATGCTGTCCTCAAAGATAGGAACGGATGCACTCGCACTTACACTCTTCATTACACAACTGGAAAATGGTCCTTGCTTTCTTGGGTATGACCTTGAGAGTAACGAAAGCGAAAACCTACCATTTATACTGGCCCTGTGGACATCTCACAATTACTATTGTCAAAAGGCAAACAACCAAAAGAAATCTTGCAATCTGCAGCCATCTTGCAAAACGTGAGTTCTCTTGAGCTGCTGTTCATCGTTGGGGAAATTCCTCCCTTGCCCAATGTGTTCTTCCACCATGAGTAGAACTCAAAGTATTTGGGCGAGTCACTGCCCTGAAACTAATTGTCTCAGCTTCACTATCACTTCCAGTTTCTATTAATGGCTGTTTAAGTACCTGAGTGATTATCTGATCACTGTCTGGGATCAACTATTATCTCTTATTTCAAACAGCTGACAAAAAAAGAGATGCCTTCTCTTTTACAATGTAGACTCATAAATTCAAGTGAGTTGTTATAAGAGACATGCTGTAGGGAATTCTCGTTCAGTTCCATTACACTCACGGGCACCATTGAAGCTTTTTATATGTGAAGAAGATGCCGCTGTTCTATGTGGTCGCCTTATTTATTTAATCAATGATGATGTACTCTGCCAGGCACCAACAGGGGCTTGTTCTGTAGCCAAGAACACGGGCGTACTCTCAGGGCAGAGTTTAGTATAAAGCAAGACGGAGGTGGTTGAAAAGGGTCCAAGGAACTCTTTGTGAGGTTGTCGGTCCAGGATCTACCATGTGGACCTCAGATGTTCTCATGAGGCCTCCGTGGAAAACAATATTTGGCTGCCTCTTTAGGTATGGGATAATTACAATGGAAAATAAGCACAATTGTGAGCCTGAGTTTTAAATAATCCAAACGGGTAATATTTGGAATAAAGAACTCACAAATCAATCAAATCTCTGAGTAGCAGATTGGGCCCAATCCTTTACCTATGGCTGAAACCTAGCCCTTGACCACAGGACACTGTGGGCAGTGGGGGTGGGGAGCATGGTGTCCTTCTTTTACTTTGGTCCGTGGGATGAGGCAGGAGGGACAGTGTGCCAGTCCTGGCCTTATGTGCTTGTGCTTGTAGAGTTTCAAGAGAGCACACTGTCCCTCCTGCCTCATCCCACGGACCAAAGTAAAAGAAGTGCGATACACTTAGAATGGAGCACTCAGCAAGGCAGGCCCAATTGAGCCAACCTCTCATCCATCTGCAGACTTGGGGAACACAATAAATAATATTTGTCCCAAATCACTGTGTGGAGTTAACTAGCTTCCACATGGTTTCATCACTATCAGGCAAGCAGGGTTCACAGCCTCGATTAGTGACCTGTGTTCTCTTGAAAATACGTTTTGGCATGCCGACCCCTATACATGAGGATCTAATGTTTGGGGATAAGGGTTTCTTTTGTTGTATTAATTAGATCATCCTCTATTAGGGTTCCCAATCAAATCACTTATGAGCTGTAAAAAGAGCAGATTAGACCCAGAGGGGAAGATAGATGCCACATGGACACGGTCTGCAAGCCAAGGAACCAAGAAACATGGAAGGAATCCACATGACCTAGGCCTTGCTTTGACTTTTTTACCTTCCGGAATTGTGAGAAAATACACTTGTTCTTTAAAGTCACCCAGTAGTGTTTGTATCACAGCAACACCAGGAAACGAAGGCAGGTCTATAGACTTAGCTTGTTTAGTTTGCTACAACATGGCCAATGAGTCGATTCAGACTCAGTAACCCCAAGGGACAGGGTCAAACTGCCCCTGTGAGTTTCTGAAACTGATACTCTTTACAAGATAGAAAACCTCATCTTTCTCCCAGGAGTGGCTAGTGGTTTCGAACTGCTGACTTTATGGCTAGCAGCTCAGTGGGTACCTACTATGACAGCAGGACTGAAAACAGCCTGGTTACATTGCCAATGCCACTATATTCACAAGAAAGTCTTTCCTCTTTTCGGAGCCTTGGTTTTTGCAGTTGCAAAACGAAACAGGCAATATCCCCCTTGAAGAGCAGAACTGAATGGCGAGGCAAGAAATGGAACCAGTGTATGGTAGAGTAGCAAATATTAGCTATCATTTTTATTCAGCACAATATACGTGAGAAAATCTATTTATACTTGAGTCATTATTTGCGTTCCAAGACTTTTTCTTTCTTTGTTTTTGCATGGTTTCTTCTGGACTCACTTATACAACTCCTCTCTTTGCCTTGCCTTAGGTCTTTTGAAAATGTCAAGTATAAAGTCTGCCATTCTTTGTGCCTAGTACCCCAAAGGGCTGAATGTACCAAAAGTAGTAAGTCCCACCGAGCTATTTATATTGCTCTGGACACAAGTTTCATGTTAGAGACATTTTTTCAAGCAACAAGTTCTTTGGAAAGACAATCAAGAATAGAAGATTACCAAATGCTTTCCTAAAAAATGAATGGTCCCTTCTCTCCTGTCTTCCAAAAATTGAAACCAAACTCATTGCCACTGAGTCAATTCCATCTGATAGTAACCCTACAGGACAGGGTAGAACTGCCCCTGTGTGTTGCTGAGACTGTAAGTCATTAAGGGAGTAGAAAGCCTCATTTTCCTCCCATGGAGTGGCTGGTGGTTTCATACTGCTGACCTTGTAGTTGGTATGCCACCAAGGCTTCCTAAGGCAAAGCTAATGATGCCAACGTTCCAAATAAACGAGTTGCTATTACATAAACACTCTATGTCAATATCACTTGGGCCTTATGTTTGAATATTAGAATTGTTCTTAAAGTTCTCTGTTGGACAATCATAAGTTTGGGTTTTATTCATTATACGCTCCCCATATGGGGGAACCTAGTTTCAATTCCAGACAGTGAACCTCATGCACTCATACCACCCTTCCGTCAGTAGAGGATTGTTTGTGGCTATGATGTCAAATAGGTTTTAGTGCGTTTTCCAGACTGAGATGAACTAGGAAGAAAGGCCTGGCAATCAACGTTCCAAAACCAGCCAATGACAATCCTATGGAACACACCACAGGCTGATCTGAAACTGATCATAGAGACAGCACAGTCCCAGGCAACCTTCATTCCGTGTGCATGGGGGCTCACAAATCCTGCCTGGCACAACCCTGGTGAGAACACTCATTCTGCGTGTCCTGTCTTTATGTCCTCGTGTCTTACCACTGTCCTCATGTCTCAGCCCCAAGGTGCTAGCCTTTCCTCATCTCTGCTTGATACTCCATCTTCTTTTGCTGGTGACCATAGTGGATAGGGGAGCTCATGTGGTTATGCGTTGAGCTGCAAGGTCAGCGGTTTGAAACCACCAGCTGCTCCATGGGGGAAAGCAAGGAGCCACTACACCCGTGAAGAGTCACAGTCTCAGAAACCCACAGGGGCAGTTCTGCCCTGTCCAATAGGGCTTCTCAGAGTCGACATGGACTCCGTGGGAGTGAGTTGGGTTTGGACATTGGACAGGGCATTTTTTCGTTTTCCAGGGAGGAATCAACAGGATTAGAAGTGGAAATACGGATTTCCCCCAAGGATTTTCACGAGACACCTCTCTTTGGCTTCGGAATGGTCTGGAAGCTAATCATCCCAACAAGGATTAGCTTCTAACAATTCTCTTTGGCCCTCCCTGCTTCATGGTCATAGGCTCTCACACATACTTGCGATGGCTGACCCTTGAGAAGATGCTCAGAAAGACAGAAAGACAGGAAAGGTGCCCCTACCCTGGCTGCCCAAGGGGCCGAGGATGCCTGCCTGGGCCAGCAGAGTGTGGTGTGCAGATGTGGGCACGTGGCTCCTGAGGACTCATGAGAGCACTAAGCCGACTGCACAGCGAAAGAGCTCAAGGTGCCTTCCCCCCCCCCCCGCCCCCCGCCAGGTTTCTTGGATCAAGATGGGCTTCAGCCATTTTGCTCTGTGACATTTATTTTATCGGGGAACTTAATCTTTCCTTATCTTCAAAGGTTTTGGGAGACAATGCAAGGCAGCACAGCCGATTCCTCCAGTGCGGCGCCTGTGTCTTCAGGAAGAAAAAGATTGATTGATCAGGTAGCATGCGGTGGAGCAAGCCCCAGCATCCCTTGCATCTCTGAGCCTGGCTGTGGCCCAGTTTTAAGACTGTTGGGTTTTTTTTTCTTTTTTAACTGTGCAGAGTTTGATTATTTTTGGTTTCAAACTATTATAGTCAAGCGTGTGGCCAGGGTGGGCTTTTGATGGCAGCTCACCATTGTTAATGTAAAGAAAGATCTAGTCTGGGGACTCCTGTGAAACCGGAGGCCTGGTTTGGACGGCGAGCATGGATAGAGACATCAGTATTTGCAAAGGCCCCTCTCCAATACCAAATGAAAATAAATGGGCGTTTTTAATAGGAGAACTAGTGTAACCATTGGGAATACAAAGTCACAAGCTGACACGGAATCCTTTGATCTAGAAAGCATGCTGTCTAGTGTCAAGGATGCTGAGTGACAAAGAGGAAAACAAACAGTGCTCAAGTCCCTGAAGCAAAGCTTGGGGCCTCCGGGTCTGTCTGAGCCAAGGGCACACCCACAAGTACCCCGAGGGAGCCAGGCCGGGAGCAGGCTGAGGACCTTGGTGGGGCGGGGTGGGGGGTTTGGGGGGGGGAGACGAAACAATCATAATCATATAGTCGTGCTGAAGGATTCCGTGGGTAGTGCCAAAGATGAATGTGCCTGGCTGCTGAATGAAAGGTTGGTGGCTCAGGTCCACTCAGAACCCCTCAACAGAAAGGCCAGGTGATTGGCTTCTGGTAAATTAGCCGTGGAAAACCTGAGTCTACTCTGATACACATGGTTCCTACCTCTGCATTCAGTGGTCAGTAATCAGGGCTAGCAAGTCTCAACCTGGGCAGAGATGTGGGGGGGGGTGAAGAAGAGGAGTGGCAGTGGCTCCTAGGCATTTGGTGATGACTGGAGACATGTTTGGATGGGGCAACTAGGGGATTGGGAGGCTACTGGAATTTAGTGGCAAACACAACTACACATCCATCGATACACAGGACAAAGAATGACCTGGCCCCAAAGGTCAGGGTGCTTAGAAAGCCAGCCTGTGCTGGAGTGGTGAGAAGGACGAGGTGTGAGGTATAGAGTATCAGCCAGTCTGTGGGGCAGACATTGTGAGGTTTTACTTGGTGCGCTCATGTGGCGAACCTTCCATCCCAGAACATAACCAAAGGGTTGAGAATTATTTTGAGTCCCCTAGGATGTTGGGCTGTGGTCTAAAAGGTCAGTCCTTCAAAAGCCCCAGTTACTCTTCAGGAAGAAGAGCAGGCTTTCTATTCCCATAAAGAGTTGTCTCAGAAATGCACAGGGGCCATTCTACCCTGTCCTATAGGATCGTTATCAGTTGGCATCACTCTATAGCACTGAGTTTGGTTTTTGGAGGAGGTATTCAAAATATCTTAAGAGTCAGAAAAGAATTAAAATCTGAGAAACAACAAAACCCACATGGAAGAAGCACACCAGCCTATTCCGACATGATTGCTGAAGACAAAGTGGGTGCATAAGCAAATGTGGTGAAGAAAGCTGATGGTGCCTGGCTATTAAAAGATATAGAGTCTGGGGTCTTAAAGGCTTGAAGATAAACAAGCAACCATCTAACTGAGAAACAACAAAGCCCACATGGAAGCACACCAGCCTGTGAGATCACGAGGTGTCAAAGGGATCAGGTATCAGGCATCAAAGAAAAAAAAATCATAACACTATGAATGTCGGGGAGTTCAGAGTGGGGACCCAGTACCCATCTGTGGGCAATTGGAAATCCCCTTAAAGAAAGGATCGCAGGGAGGAGATGAGCCAGTCAGGGTGCAGTGTAGCAATGATGAAACATACAACTTTCCTCTAGTTCTTGAATGATTCTCCCCACCCCCACTATCATGATCCCAATTCTACCTTACAAATTTGGCTGGACTGGAGGATGTACAATGGGACAGATAGGAAGTAGAAACACAGGGAATCCAGGATGGATGAATCCCTCAGGATCAATGGTGAGAGTGGCGATACTGGGAGGGTAGAGGGAGTGTGATGGAAAAAGGGCGAACAGATTACAAGGATCTACATATAACCCCCTCCCTGGGGGAAGGACAGAGAAGAAGTGGGTAAAGGGTGACACCGGACAGCGCAAGATATGACAAAAAATAATAATTTATAAGTTATCAAGGGTTCATCGGGGAGCAGGGAGGGAGGGTAAAAGGAATAAATACCAGGGGCTGAAGCAGAAAGCAAATAGTTTTAGAAGGATGAGGGAAACAAATATACAAAAATGTTTGACACAATGGATGTATGTCTGGATTGTGATAGGAGTTGTACAAGCCTCCAATAAAGTTATTTAATTAAAAAAATCTCTTGAGTGTTTGCTAAAACAAAGATCTACACCACTCAAATCAGTTGGGTGAGCAAGTGGATGACACAGTGATTCCTAAAATTCATGTTCCTTGGGGTGCAGGACACCCTCCCTGAATGACAGCAACCTTCACGGCCCACATCTTGGGAGTAATCTGTCACCCATAAGCTCCCCGAGATGTCATCTTCGGTCAGTCTGGGATAGAAACTCACTGGAGAGAGTAAATGAATGTCATGATGTTGATTCTTTTAAATTTAAGGTTGCCTTTAGTCATCCAACAGATCAACTGAGTATGTGGTTGAAAACAATCTTAAAGTTTGAGAGATTTGAACATATTTTTTTCGTTTTTAATTCAGCGTGTCGAGGACACTTGTACATTTGTTGCCCTCATCATTCTCATAACATTTGCTTTCTACTTGAGCCCTTGGTATCAATTCCTCATTTTTTCCCCTCCTTCCTCACCACCTCAGGAACCCTTGATAATTTATAAATTATTATTTTGCCATATCTTATACTGTCCGACATCTCCCTTCACCAAGATTTGAACGTATTAAGAGAATGGATATATTCACTCAGTGGCTAAGTGTTTGTCAAATGAATAAATATATTAGCCATTTGATTCCAATTTTAAATGCAAAGTTGAGTTTAGACTTGTGACTATAAGTTGAAAAACAGAATAGATTGCTTCCTGTTTGGTAAATAGTATTGGAATCTTCCAGTAAAGGATCCATCTTCTATAAGCTAGTATGAAGATTCTCATGGTCAACACATTTAGATATTTAAAACTTTTCGATGGAAAAAGCCTAAATATTTAAAAGTTTTAAGGGTAATACATTTCAATACTTAAAAGTATAAATGATAATGAGCTTAAACATACCTATTTGACGAATACATGAATGCCCCTACCAGACTGATAAAACTTGTTTACGTTCTTTAACAAGGATTTTTTTTGGGTGGGGCTGCAAATTTGCCCAGTTAAAGACCTGAAGTGCTTTAACAAAATGAGAATCTTCTAGCTATATAAAGGTAGGTGAAAATGTATAAAGAACGAGAGTGAGAGCAATTGGTTAGGATTAGATCATTCGGCTTAAACAAAACAAAACCCTCTGTGAAAATGATTTGTTTTATTTTATTTAAAAAGATACTGGAAACAGAAAAATCAAATTTGTAAGTTGAAATTTAAAATGTCAAAGCTTGAGGAAAATTTTAATTTTGTTAGCTTCACTGAATTCATGTCAATTTAAAGCCTACATAATAGTAAACAGCTCCTTCTCTGCTGACCCCAAAAGGGCCAAACAAAAGAAAATATAATTTTGGAAAACCATTAATTAACAATAGCCAGATTTCCCTTTCAGCAACCAGCAAATAAGGTTGTTCCTATGGAGCAAGGTGCTTCGTAAAGCAGCGTCACTTTCCACGTGCTGGAGGATCCGAGGATGTGGAATCAGCCCCTACCGTTACCCGTGGTTCCCGCGCAGCTCACTTCCCATGGCCCATTGACCTGCAGGACAATGTGACAATGGTGCTGACTCTAGTCCCTTCTTAGGCCTCAATGGCCACGACATAGTTACTGCTATGGAAGTGAATGCTAGTTCTGGAAGAACGTTAGAGGTCTCCTGCCTCAAATTCCTCCCCCTTTCTGGAGGAAGAAGCCAGCCCCGAGCCAGGGTTGGGTACTGGGAGCAGTGCCAATGTCCGTCGAGTGCACCAACGTTGGGAGACGATTCCAACAGGGCGACTCACGCAGTTTTCTCCCTTCGGAGGATCTGTGAAGCGTGCAGCATGCAATCTTTACCCAAGTTCTCTATGAGCAGATGAGTAACAGGCTGCCATGAAACAACATCATGCCAACAAGAACACACCTGAGACTGTCCTAAAGTGTGGTGTGTGTTTGTGAGTATGCGCACATAGACGTGCAGGAGAAAGGTGTGACATGTACTTTTGCCATCTACGGTAATTTTCTGTCATTTTCAAAACAGTGAAAATGGTACCAAGACTGCGCCATATTGTGACCCCAAAATCCAGTTGTTGAAAGAGGCATATTACTTTATTTTCCTTCCTCTCCTGCTCTGCCTGTTTAGAAAATGGACCCAAATAGACTATAATGACACTGCCGGCTTCAAATTGGGGGCTTTACACAAATGGAGCGCTCCTTTTAGCACGAAACCAAACAGCGCCATCTACTGACTATTTGCTAAACTGCATTCTCCAAACAATGGCAGCGGAGAGTCCTCTGAGCCCTAGGCCGGACTCAATCTGTCACCCATGACACAGAGATGGCCAGGCTTTGTCCAAAGAGAAAGTAGCCCCTTTTCAATTGGGACCCATAGGCCTCAACCCCCCAATACCTTGGATTCTGTTTGGCCATCAACAAATGCATTTCTTAGCAAATGCAGATGCCATTTAACACCCGCACTTTTTCCATTCCTGTTCTTTTCAATAAGATTAACTGCCAGGTCCCCCACACATGGAGACAAACAGACGGAGAAGGTCTGGCCTGAAGCTGCGGTGTGTGTTTCGGACTGGCTTCCAGGCCCGTCCGCGTGGCACCGGAGCGAGGCGTCCTCCGTGGAACGAGCGGAGTTTTGTGTAAACTCTGAGCAGAGACAGTGCGCCTGTGCCAACTTCCCAAGAGGAGCAGCGTGGCCCCCATTTCAATTTTAATCAAATGCAAATGCACATGAAACCATGTGTGTCAGCGCTTCTTTTCCTTTGTCATGCAGGGCAATGAGGGGAGACACTAGGCTGACTAATCAGATTCACCACTCCAAAGGAGCGCAAATGTCATCGCCATGGCAACGCATAGGCCCTTAGGCAATGATTGCAATACCCAAGCTGGGTTGTCACGTGGCACGCACGCGCAAAACAAGGAGTTTGGGGCTCGAGGAAGGGTCACAAGATCGATCTTCTTCATGAAGAAGTACTCATTTTCTTTCTCTAAACGTCACTGGCCCCTGAAGACCTGCTTGACACAATGGATTCACTCAGTTGCTCCCTCCCTGCAGGTTTGCAGAGTGATCCCAGGTGGAGTTTTTTGTTCTGGGGGGAAGATCTGGGGCCACAATCACACCCACTTTGGAATCTGAACGGCAATCTCAAATAGAAGACGTGTGTGTTTCTGGAAATTGGGGACAGTTTGAAAGGAGAAGGAAAATATGCAAAATAGTCCCCTCTTGTTGGAAGATCCCACTAGTGGGGGAGGGGGGGGCGGGACTGATGGAGTTTTCTGATCAAACTCTACGAGGCAGGTCAATTGGTTGGAAAACTCAGGAGATAATGTGGCCGATGTGTGTGTGTTCCTCAGGAGAGAGAGTAAATCTGCACAGCGCACCCAAGGCCTTCATTCTACCCTGGTGCGCCATTGCTTGCCAGTGAGTCTCCAATTTGTAGAAACAGCTATACATCCTGTGCAGGATTTTCCTCCCAGACCCGATTGCAAAGCATCAAGTAGAATCTCTACTTAGCTTTCAGGAAGGAGAGCCACATTAGCCAGAAGCAAATGTTCCTCTTCACCAAGTTAGGTTTCATTACATTCATAGTTCTAAGGGAAATGTTTGATTTCACAGACTGATACCTACTGTCTAGATGTTAAGTGAACTCAGGGAAACCAAAGTCTCTTCAAAATGTCAAAAGTCTGGCAAAAGCGAAGTATGTGTAAACTTATCACCTGGATAAAGAACTTTGCAAGGAAGAAAAATAACACATTATAGGCAACAGGATTGTTTTAGGAACCCACACGTTTCTGGTATCGTCTGGATGCTTTTAAATGACATGCCCTAGTTTGTTTCCTGTCCCTTACACTCCAATTTTTAAAATGGACTGTCAGTCTTACTCCGACGAGCTTTTTCTTTAAGAATTAAAAATAATTCCTAACTGCAGTCAACTAGATTAAGCTTTAACTAAATAAGCACAGGTACAGTTGTCAATGTTGTGGTTGTCAGTAAGGGCCGTCAAGCCAGTTCTGCCGAATGCTGACCTTATAGGCAACAGAACAAAACCCTGCCTCTTCTTGTACCGTCCTCCCATTCAGTACTATGTTTGAGGTCATTGGTATCACCAAGGTGCCAACCTACCTCCTCAAGGGCCTTCCTACTTGTCGTGGATCCTCTACTCTACCAGGCATCCTGTTCTTCTGCAGGGACTAGTGTACCCTGACCACATGCCCAAAGTCTAAGTGAGACAAAGTCTCACCATGCTTATTTCTAATTTTACATACAAATGCAAAGGACAGAGTGGATCAACCAAAATCAGAATAAAAAGATGAAGTTTAAATTGAATCCCAATCAAATCTGTAAGTTTTAATTCACATGCAAAGAGATTATAAATGGTTAAAACAATTCTATCACGCTAGAAGAGTTTGATGATGATACAGGTTTTTCCCCCCAAAAAAGAATAGCTGGGATATTTTGAAAGATATAACATGAGATATAAAATCACATTAAAAATATCAATGAAGAGGGTACAAAAAACCTAGAAGAAACAAATATGAAGGTTTGATTAAGTGGCAATTCATCTTTGAAACACATTCACTATAAATGTGAAATGAGAAATGAAGGTTTAAAAAGAAAGCTTGGTTAAAGCTCCTAAAAACGCTGAAAGATTTGGAAAATGGAATTGCATTTAAAACGACTAAAATCGTTTTCTGGTTAAATTGGGGGGGAAATGAGCAGTCTTTTTATTTTGATTATTGATAATGAACTATGCATTTGTAAATGGATTTAATTTGCTTTATTAATTATTAAATTAGCTATAAAGAAAACATACCTGTAACTCATCGTCAGCCATGAAGGAGGAATCATTTTGTTACAGCTGTTTCAGCAGTCCTTAGAACAGTCTACGCCAATTTTTAATTAAACAACAAATTTATTAGCTTCTGGTGACTTGACTTTGAGCCTAGTATGTGCATGCACTTGTGTTTTAAATCTAGCTATTTCTTCCCTCCCTCCCCCTAACCATTGTGTTCTGACCCAGTGCAGAGAACTGTCGCTCTAATGAGTTATCCATAGCAGATGCTGTCATTGTATCGGTGTAGCCGCTTGGCCTCCCAGTTACACTGTGTGCTTCAGATTAGAGCTTTTAGTGAACTGATGGGGCCAAGCATTCTTCCCTTGGATGGATGTTAGTCCAAAGCTCTCTGCTTCTATGGTTGTGCAGTTGATCGTTTGCAATTTAAGCTCAAGAGGTTTGTTTTTCCCCTGCTGGCTATATTTTTTCTTGTTCGACACCCCGCTGTTTAGGATTCACTGTTTACTCAGTAAATGTGCTCAGTTTTACTAGCAGCCTCTGGTTGGTGTCTTTCTCTCTCCCATAGACCTTCGCTCCGTGAGCTTTGTGGCAGATCCATCACACAGGATTGCTCTGTACTTGCTGAGCATAATTGTCTTTTCCCCAGAACAAATGAATCCAATTTCTTCCAACATTCTTTCAACCAAACCTTTAAAATAAATCTTTTCATCTTTCCTGCTCTCACTTATTTGAAGCCGAATCAATGAAATGTGAGAGAAAAAAAAATGCTCCTCTAAATGGCATGCTAGGGAAAACTTAAATAATTGACAAATTATGCCAAGTTAATTAAAAACTGACATGAAAACAGTCTAATAAAAGCATTAATCTTCCTGAAAGTGGTTAGTGAAAAGATAAATTATATCTTAGTTGACAAGAATGTCATAAATATCTTAGTCATAGTTGCATAAACAAACGGATGGTTTAAGCAATTATCTAAAATAACAGAAGAAATAAAGATTACACGTATTTATCTTTTATTGGGCGTTTGGTGTCTTTCAACCATGGGTATGCCCAGCATTATGAGCACTATGATTCAAAACAAGATAATAACAATAATACGTGAAACAAGGAAAGGAGAAAACCTCAACTCTTGAATAAGAGGAGGAGAAAATCTTTCCCCGCCCCTCAGAACTCTAAAAGGCACCAAGAAATAATGAATTCAGTGGTGAATTCTTCCAAAGTCTCTAAGGAGTTATTCCCATGTTAGCAAAATCTGCCTGGGACTCGGGTGGGGGTGGGAATGGGAAGCTACTCAGTTCTTTCCTGGAAATAATTATGGCTGTCATGGCTTGAATTGTAACCTCCCAGCCAGATGTTAAAGTCACTCTTTACCTGCTCAAAAGGAGCCCTGATGGCACGGAGATTAAAGCATGCAGCTGCTAACTGAAAGGTTAGTGGTTTGAATCCACTAGTCACTCTGGGAGAGCGCAATGTGGCAGACTGCTTTCATGAAGAATTTATAGCCTTTGGAAACCCTATGGGTTTGGTTTGGTTTTGGTGTGTGCCAATATGACCCTGTTTGGAAACAGGCCATTTCCTTTATTATGTATCTGAGCCATGGCCAAGTAGGGTGAGTCCTAAACCTAATCACTTCTGATTTATAAAAAAGGGCTGGCTGGACTCAGGAAGAAGGTGACATTTGAGGCCATACCTGCACATCAGACATCACAGGAACAGGGACACTAAGGAGGGTCAGCAGCCACTAGAAGCTGAAATGGACAACGGAGGATTTTACCCCTATAGCCAGGCCCTGAATTTGGACTTTAAGCTTTCTGAATCGTGAGAAAAACATTGTTCCTGTATGTGGCTTTTTTGGTTTTAATTTTACTAAGACAATTGTTTTCTTTCTAAAACCTGAAGACATTTCAATGGCTCATGTTATAAACTTGAAAATGAAACATACAATGAAAATAATAAATAGAATTTAGCAACACTTTGAAAAATCATGATCTGTAAGCTAATATTATTTATTTCAGAGATATGAGACTAGTTCAATAAGTAAAAGCCAATTACATATTTTATTCTAAGAAAAATTGCGAGTCCTTCAATAAAGAGTAAAAGCTACCCCTATCTTAGAGGGCTCCCCCCCCCTTTAACATCTCCAACAAATACTAATTGTTCATGCCATTGAAGAAGAAAGCAGCCATTGAGCTATGCAAATCCCATGTAGGTAGTTTCTCTGTGACAGCTCATTTCAACATAATGGCTGGATTAATTAGTTCTTGTGGGCCAGGAAACTGAGGCAGAGAAAGGTGAAGTATGTTGTTCAAGGACTTAACTGTCCCTGTAAGTCAATGACTATGACACTGAATCCTTTGTGTTTATTTTTTCTCTCACATGTTCCACGTGTATCTATGCTGACTGATTTCAGGCATCTGAATCTCTGCCTTAGGATGCCTCCTGCACTTTTGCAGAGGGCATGAAGGTATAAGGCCCAAAGAAATTCCTGATCACAGCGCCAAAACCACATTGAAAAGAAGAGTTTAAAGTGGGCACAGAATCCATATACGGGATCTAGCTCACAAACGCATTTTATTGCACTAGTCTATGGTTTTGAATGTTAATTTGGCTGTGAATCTTGTTCTATGAAACAAATACTAAAAAAGACACAGAAGTCTGAGAGTGAATATTCAAGGACAGGACACATTGTATGTGCTTGTCTTTAGGGGGCACTATCTTGGAAGCTAACATGTAATTTCTAATTAAGTGTTACTTGCTCAGGAGTTTGAGAATTTTTTTAAGTTCTTCCAACAGCTAGTTTGCAATTAACATTAAATTAGTCTCATGACTTTAGTCATGCTTTATATACTTGCTGCGAGATAATATTTTTCAAGTAGTGTGAGCATATTCTTATTTAAGTGAAACTGGGAAACCCAGGTTCATGGAAATCCCTTTTAAAATGAATTAAACTTGAAATCTGGTACTCTAGGAAAAGGCGGCTCTATTTAGAAGAGAATACGGGGTTGGCCAAAAAGTTCGATCAAATTCTGATGGCAGCTTCGAAGCATGTCCAGGGCTTGAGAGATTGGCCTCCTGGGTTCTTTATCATATAGGCCTACTTCAAGCCTCGACGACATTTATGTTATTTCTTAAAGAGGTATAGTGCTAACCACTCTTCTCTTGGTTGGTTGCGTGTGATCGTGAAACTGTCTTCCAGCTCCAGAACGCGTCACTTTTTCTTCTTAGCAAGAAGCATATTACATCATCCATGGGTTTTGGAAAACTCCCCAATGGCACTGAGTAGTGGGACAAGGGATAGTAAAGGGGATGGAGGAAGACAGGGAAAGGAAAAGTGAGAACAAGTACCATCAGTTCCCAGGTCAGCAGGCAGGGGAGTGGGAAGACGAAAGAAGGGAGACTGAAGTACAGAAGAGAACAGATAGTAATGAAGAGAGCCAAGCCACAAGAAGGGCCAGCTGAGTGGAGTGGGCCAAGTAAGGCAGATTAGAATGGGGGATGCCAGGAAATTGGGGGAAGACACCTTACATTTGAGAAGTCTTCAGATTGGACACCAACGGTCACATGACACAATGGAGCTTCAGGTGCTTCCTGGAATCCCAAGAGGCCAAAGAAACAGGAGGTGTTTGTGCGTTTTTGCATACAATGAAGTCATACAGGAGCCATGGTGGCAGAGTGGTTATGCATTGAGTTTCTCACTACAAGTGCAGCAGTTTGAAACTACCACCTCTCTGAGGGAGAAAGACAGGACTTTCTAGTTCCATCAAGAGGGACAGGCTCTGAAACTCACTGGAGCAATTCTACCTGGTCTTATAGGGTCGCTGTGAGTTGGCATCAACTCAGTGGCAGTGAGTTTGCCTTGAAATTTTTATCAAGTTCATTAAAGGTGTCATGAATGAATGTTTTGCTTTTAGGTGCCGTGTTGAAAAGTCTCATGATGAAAGTGTAGCATTGAGTATTTTATAATAGAATAATTCCAGCAGGCATGAAGTTTCTGCATCACATGGAAGTATTGGAAGTTTGTTTCCACCTGTCAAGGGATTGCAACACGCGAGACACAACAAGCTAACCATGGTTGCTCTGAAGGTGGGCTGTCCCCTGGACTCTGTTGTGGGGAATGGAGCCAAGAATGTCAGCTCATATATTTAGGCTGGTTTAAAGAAAGGCACTTTGTCTGCTAATTGAATCAGGGATTGCTTCAAAGGCTCTTAAACCCCAAGTTCTTGCACAAACAGCTCCAGTGAGGTAGCCAATCCAGGAGACCTGTTCTCTTTGGGATATGTAGCTATGAAGCTGAAGTGTCAACAAAACAACAAAAATTCCCTGTCTTTGATTTCATACCGACTTGTAGCAATTGTGGGACAGGGTAGAACTGCCCTTGTGGATTTCTGAGACTGTAACTCTTTATGGGAGTAGAAAGTCTCGTCTTTCTCCTAAGGAGCAGTTGGTGGATTTGAACTGCTGACCTAGCAGTTAGTATCACAGATGGACGTACCACACCACCAGGGGCAGATGGAGAGAAAATGTTAACTTTACACAGTGATTGTCAAGGTTACAAAGAAGTATAAAGGCTTGCTCTCAGCTCATTCTCCATCTCATTTCCAAGAGCCCTAAACTCACAAAATAAAACAAAGGCACTACAAAATTGACACAACCTTCCCCCCCCACCCCTCCCACCCCCGCCTTCTAGAATATGACAAACTGCCCTTTCCTGGTAGTCTGTGTCTTTAAGACACCATCTGGTTTCATCTCGACACTCTTTTAAGGTAGGTGGGTACTTTTCACAAATGAGGGCACAGATGTTCTGAAGGGTGAAATGACTCACCTCAGTTACTCTGAACAAGTCCTCATGGGAGCCTCTCCCAGCTCTTCACTTCCATTTGTTGGAATTATGCTCTTAGCAACGGTGATGACGAAAGAGCCCTCAATGCAACAACCCACGCAAATAGTGAACATATGGAATTTTCTAGCTGTCACTTTCAGTGTTTAGTTGTCTTCTGATGAAATCTATCTACCACTGCGACTGTGATTCCAACCACTTTGGGGGCATGTGCCCTTCAATGGCATCAACTGTATCCAGTAACGCTGTGTAATCATCAGGACTTTGGTTTCCAATGTTTTTCATCGCCCCTAAAAGACTCTCATTGCCCGCTTCAGCCTTGCTTCTCCATGTCTCCTCTTTCTTCTGCTTTGGGTCACTGCTAGTAAACGTCCATTGGTATATATTTGCCTCTTCTAAATGTTTCATAGAAGGGAGGTCATGTAGCATTTGCCCTTTTGTGTCTGACTTCTGCTCAGCATAATATTTTCATACATTTTACCCATGTCAGAGCATGTCTTTTCATTTCTCTTTGCCGATGAATACTACTACTAGATGTTATTCTTACAGGTAAGTTTACATAAGCTTGACAGTGTCCCTAAGGAGTCCTAGTGACTCAATGGTTAAGCACTTAGATGCTGACTGAAATGTTAAGTTGCTAGAAACTCCCAGTCGTTCTGCAGGGGAAAGTCCTGGTGGCCAGCTTCTATCAAGATGACAGCCTCGTCAGATAAACAGTTAGAACCCCGGAGACGATAGTCCTTCATAACTGGAGCTGAGGCCAGTCCTGTGGTTCATTTTTCAGCCACAGCCCATAAGGAGAATAGCAACACTATGGATGTGCGCACACCTTAGAATAACTGACCATATGGAACCAAGAGGGCAGGGCTGACACAAGGGGATGGTTAGGAGAAGTGAGGGCAGAAGGAGGAATCAAACTACCAAACACTAGGCCAGCAGTTCTCCCCCTTCCTAACACCAATCCCCTTTCACACACTTCCTCACGTTGTGGTGACCCTGCATGTGGGTGTATCTGTATGTGGGCGGACCTGGCTGGAGACAGATAGCAAAGCGGTGTCTCGGTTCCTAAGACCATGGTCTTAGGCGACCCTTGTGAAAAGGTCCTTGGATCCCCCAAAGGGGTCGCGACCCCCAGGTTGAGAACTGCTGCTCTAGGAGGAGGCACATGGATGATGGTGTTACCTGGAGGCAAGTGCAGTGAATGAGCTAAAACAGGATGTGCGTGAATACTTGAAAGTAAAACGGATCATCTGCAAAGCTTCATCCAATTCACAACAGAAAGGTTTTTTTTTTTTAATTACAGTCTAGAGCCCTATGGTGTTATACACTATCCTGTCCGCTAGGGCGGCTATGATTTGGAGTTGCCTCGATGACAGTTAGTTTGGCCTTTGGTATGTGGCAGGTGGCTAGAGAATAAGTACACACAGACACACACACTATGTCATGAAGTTCGTTCGAGGGTGGACGAATGGGCTAGCAGGGGCAGCAGAATCCCAGAGGAAGGAGCTGTGGTAGCGCAGAGACCGGAAGCTCATATGATGGAGGCAGCAAGGAGGTTTACGTAGATGACTCTGTATCCGAGTGCCCGTGGTGCTCCCACTGGAGAGTTCAGACCAGGTCGGGGTTGCACACATTAAATTAGGAGTCTGCAGACTCCACTATTGGCAGCCACAAAGGGGATGAAAGGGGCTGTATAACCTTGAACCAGAACTAGAAGGTGGTTGGGGTCACACTCCAGGTGAAGAACAGCCTTGCAATATTTTACTAATGAAACGAAACCAAACAAAATAGAGAAGGAGCCGTCCAAGAGGCAAGAGGGGAACAAGGAGGGCGGGGTCAAGAAAGCTGAGGGTGAGGATCAGAAAGGGAGTTAACAGCAAAGGTAAAGTCTGGTCCGAGGTCACATTGTAAGAGCTCAGAGCAGGGAACACTGGGCGTGGCAAAGTGGTAGATCTCGGGTGAGGTTGGTGAACGTAGCTCTAGTCATGATGTGGGATAGGAATCAGATTGGGGAAGGGTGAACGGGAGGTTGGGAAGTGGAGACAACACAAGTCTATGATTTGTAGAAGGTTCTCTGAAACATTGTCTGAGCTAGTTCTATTATAGAGAGAATTAAGGAGGAATTCTGGATACCTTGAGAACTTGTTTGCTTGGATATTTTCTTAAATTGGGGGTTATTTGAGCACGGGTAGTCTGAGGAGAAAAGCTATTCAAGTGTGAGCATGATGAGGAAATGGTGGCCACAGGCTGGGTTCTCCGGAGGCCCTCATTCCTCAGAGTAACAATTTTGAGAGAGCCCATCTTTATTCATGGGTTTAGCATGAACACATAATAGGAGGCCAGCTCCTGATAGCCTGCCAAGGGTCCATTAGCTGAGAAAATTAGACCCTGTGTCTTCTCAATCTTTCTATCCATCACCAGGGGCTCTGATGTGGGAAAGGTGGCAAAGTGAAAGTCAGATTTTATTTGTATAAATGGAATGGAGTATCAGAGAGGAGTGAAAAAATTAATCCAGGCACTTGGTCTTAACCAGAGAGAGAAATCTTTTAATTTGTTTTGGGAGTTTAAATAAACTAGTTGTTGAGACATTTATTTCAGCCAGGAGCATACTTCCAAATGCTGTTTGAGCCCTGAAGCCAACAAGATCCAAAAGAAACACAGACGAACGTGTCCCTTCTATCAGATCTCTGCTCATTTGAGAACATGGGTATTTCACCCTAATGTAGGTAATAATCAATGCATAGTCCACTTTTCTGCAAATATAAGGAATAAGAGCTAGGTCTCAAAATAAAAGCTCCTTGCCTGGCAGAGTGAGAATTGTCCCAAACATCTAGTGATACTCCCCGTGTATATGCTGTGAGGCCAGGGCCTTTGAAAAGACGCGTCTCAAATGACAGCCTCCAACAATGAAGGCTTCCAGCTGCTATTAGTAAATTTCAACCTGATAGATGTGCTCTGGATATTGAACAAGAAAGAAAACCATCACAAGTTTTTAGTATATTTCCCAGAGCCTCTCTTGTGCATCATATGACATTAATTTGTGGTTGCTGAAATCCCCAAATATTCCATGTCGGAGACAAATAGAACCACTGAAAGTGTAGTCAGGGACACCGTTTTGCAGATATTAGGCAGAGTGCTTCCTTCTCTCAGCAGACTAGGCAGAAAGTTGTGTAGGCAGTGCATTTGCAGGATATTTAAAATTATGAATGTGAAGCTTTTGTGAATTAAGAAGTGGCAAAGATAATCTAGTTTAAACATTTCACTTGTTTTAAAGTATATACTCCAGTATAAGTGAGAGTTTCAGCACATTTTTTATGTGAATGAGGGGTAGGGGCACGGAGTGGAGACCCAAAGCCCATCTGTAGATGATTGGACATCCCCTCGCAGAAGGGTGACAAGGAAGAGAGGAGCCAGTCAGGGTGCACTATAGCACCAATGAAACATGTAACATTCCTCTAGCTCTTTAATGTTTCCTCCCCGCCACTATCATGAACCCACTTCTACCTTACAAATCAGGCTAGACCAGAACATGTACACTGGTCCAGAAAAGAGCTGGAAACACATGGAATCCAGGACAGATAAACCCCTCAGGACCAGTGATACCATGAGGGTGGGGGAAGGGAGAGGGAGAAAGGAGGAACCACCACCCCAAGGCAGATGAACAACAAAAATGTGGATGAAGGGAGACAGCGGTCGGTGTAAGATATGAAAATAATTGATAAATTATCAAGGTTTCATGAGGGAGGGAGGGAAAATGAGCTGATACGAAGGGTTCAAGTAGAAAGAAAATGTTTTCAAAAGGATGATGGCAACGTATGTACAAATGTGCTTGACACAATGGATGTATGGATTGTTATAAGAGCTGTAAGAGTCCCCCAATAAAATGATCTTTTAAAAAAGATTCGTCACTAAATAAATAAATAAATAGAAGTAGTTGCATCGCTTGCTTTTGAGAACCTCAAACAGTGCCCTACTATGGACTAACATTTTATGACCGCCACATATAAATCAATGGTATTTAGGACAATCTTAAGTAGTCATGGTGGTGTAGTGGTTAGATCTTGGGCTGCCAACCAAAAGGTCAACAGGTCGAAACCATCAGCTGTCCCATGGTAGAAAGTCGAAGCTTTCTACTATCTCAGCAACTTCCATGGGCAGTTCTTTCCTGTCGTATGGGTCAAAATTTACTTGAGGGCAGTGAGTATGAGCTTTTGGCCCATTGGGACAGCATTTCAGTAAGTTTGATCAGTGTTATTTAGCTGTTCTTCCTGGAGATGTGCTTTTTGCATATAAGGAACAGTACATTTTCCATATAGATCTGCAAGGTGCACCGTGTTTTTCTTAGGAACTTTGGATTGCAAGATTAGTCTTTCTTGGGGTTGTCTGACATGTCCATCTCCTACACCAATCATCTATCTATGAGTTGCTCATGCAGCAGGATGTTTTCGTGATATGTACAACAATGACTTATAATAACAAGTGGCCACTAATGTCTTCAAGAAAACCACAGAGACGAATGAAGCTTAGATTGGATCTAGGGATAACAAAGGGATTTGTATCTGTTCCTTGGTGTTAAGTGATTCAGGCGCCTCGTGTTGTTTCCTGTCTTGGTGAATGTCATTGCTGCCCTTCCTGTTGCTCAGGATCGAAACCCCAAAGTCATCATTACATCGTTCCTCTTCCTCACATCACAGCTCCAATTATCTGCCCAATCCTGTTCGTTCTATGACCTCAGCAAGTTTGGCATCTGACCTCTTCTGTCCTCCACCCTTAGTTAATTCCATGGTCCGGATTTGGCAACAGCCTTGGACTTGGCCCTGCCCAGCTCTGGCAGCATCCTTCTCTCCCCGTTTCTTTCCCTAGGATTGAACTGATACTCCTTTCCTGCTCAAAAATCATGCGGAATTGCTATAACAAGCAGGTACAAAGGGTGGGATCCTCAAGCCTATATTCCCAGAGCCCTCTGGACCACGCATGATGCGATCACAGAGAGAAACTGGAAATAATCATTTACACTTTGGCTTTATGTTCCTATGTTATCTTCATTCAGGTTATATTTCTTACAATGTCTTTGTTCAATCTACTTGCTTAGTTTTAAACATTGTAGGTTTTACAAAGATTTTTAAAAATACTTTTCAAATAAATGGTGTTTAAGAGCAGTTTAAAGTTCACAGAAAAATAACACAAAAGATGGACCATTCCTATATATCTCACTCAACCCCCACCCCCTCCCTGTTGTTCCCGTTGTTAACGTGCAGTATGGTGTGACACAATTGATATCAATCTAGATACAATATTCTTAATGAAAATCCCTCATTTGCCTAGAGCTTATTGTTTGTGTGCAATAAATCAGGAATGCCATGTGTTCACCATGACAATAGCATGCAGAGGAGTCTCCATCCCCTTTAAGTGCCTGTGTCACGCCTATTCAGCCCTCCTCCCTGCCTCCTCTCTCCATTTTTTCCCCTAGTAATTTGTGGAACTGAAAATGTCCGTGCTCGTCTGGGACTAACAGACACTTTACAACAGTGATAGCCCATGACATTCTATTTTACAAACCCACTACTATCAAGTCGATTCCTGCTCATAGTGATGCGATATAGGATTTCTGAGACTGGCCATCTTTACGGGAGCGACAGCCTCCTCTTTCTTCCATGGAGAATGCGGTGGGTTGAACGGGTGACTTTGTTGTTAGCAACACACTTATCCCATGGTGCCCCCAGGGCTCCCACTCTAAGCGGAAGTGGGGATAGGGTGGAGGGTGTCCCTGGACTGATAGCACTAGAAACACAATCAGAACCTCTGTGGGGAGGGGGTGGTGTTTTCCCCAGCATTCCGTGTTTTCCCTAGCCATCCAGGTGTTTGCTAGAGTTTGAGAAAGACCAATGAGCAAACTTTCACTGCTTCTTCTACCCCCTGGAATCCCTGGTGGCTATTAAGCAGTTGAATTATAGCTAGCTTGACTGATGAACTTCGTGGACTTTATTCAATTGCAATTCAATTCATGTAAATCTAAACCTTAACTTGTGGCCAGTGGCAATTATATTGAAAAGCACAGGTAGGCTCCCTATATTAGATCTTACATAGCCTAATTTCAAGTTTTTCAGAAGTCTCTAGGTGGTACAAATGGTTAACAGTCTCAGCTACTAACTGAAATGTTAGAGGCTCAAGTCCACTCAGAGGTACCTTGGGAGAAAGGTCTGGCGATCTACTTCCAAACCACCAGCCTTTGAAAACCCATGGAGGTCCGTTCTGCTCTCACTTGCATGGAAGGCCTCGAGTCAGAGGGAACTGTTAGGAACATGTGCCTGCCATCCACAGAGCTCCTATAGTAATCTATTAGATTGCATCCAATTCTCCATGTCAAAGGATAGCGAAGAACAGCCAAAAGGTTGGTGGTTCAATCCTACCAGATACTCTGAGGAAGAAAGGCGAGGCTATTTGCTCCTGTAAATAGTCTGTCTCTGAAGGAGCCCTGGTGGTGTAGTGGTTACACACTGGGGTACTAGCCACAAGAGCAGCAGTTCGAAAGCACCAGCCAGCTCCTTGGAAGAAAGACAAGGCTTTCTACTCCTTAAAGAGTGACCATCCCTGTGCAACTCACAGGGGTAGCTCTACTCTGTCTTACAGGGTCAATAGGAGTCAGAATTGACTTTGTGGTCATCAGTTTTTGAGTGAGAAACCCTAGCTGAGAATACCAGAAAGATGTGTGTTTACCTGTGTTTTATCGACAATACCAAGAGATTTCTCTGTATGGGTCATAACAAACCATGGATGGTCTTGGGTAGAATGGGAATTCCAGAACACTTCACTGTGCTCATGTGGAACTTGTACATGGATGAAGAGGCAGTGGGCAAACAGAACAGGGTGATACTGATGTTTTAAAATCAGGAAAGGTATACCTCAGGGTTGTATCTTCTCACTGTATTTATTCGATCTGTATTCTGAGCAAATAATCAGAAAAGCTGGATTATATGAAGGAGTATCGCACATCAGACTTGGAAGAGGGCTTGATAGCCATTGATATACAGATGCCACAACATAAATGCTGAAAGTGAGGAGGACTGGAGGCACTTACTGGTGAAGATCATGAATTGTATCCTTAGTATGGATTCCAAGCCAATGTAAAGAAGACCCAAATCCTTACAACTGGTCCCATGGGTAACATCATCATAAGTGGAGAAAAGATTGACGTTGACAAGATTTCAGCTTGCTTGGATCCACAATCAGTGCTCATGAAAGCAGCAGCCAAGAACTCAAACGACACACTGTATTGGGTAAATCTGATGCATAAGACCTCTTCAGAGCATTGAAAGGCAAGGGCGTTACTTTGAGGACTAAGTCGTGCTTGGCCCAAGCCATAGTATTTCCACTTGTTTCATATCCATGTGAAAACTGAACAATGAATAACGGAGACAGAACAAAAACCTGAGGCATTTGAATTTTGGTGCTGGCGAGAAATAGTGAAAGTACCATGGACTGCCAAAAGAACAAATAAATCTGTCTTAAAAGAAGTACAGCCAGAGTGCTCCTTAGAGGCAGGGGTGGTGAGACTTCATTTTACATACTTTGGACACATCACCAGGAGAGACCGGTCCCTGGAGGAGGATGCCGTGTTTGGGAAAGGAGAGAGGCAGCGACAGAGAGGAAGGATCAACTCAGTGACTACAACAGAGCTCAAGAATAGAAAGCACTGTGGGGATGGCGCAAGACCAGGCAGTGTTTCATTCTATTGTGCATAGGGTCACTATGAGTTGGAACCGACTCGATGCACCCGCCACCAACAACAAACCCTAGAAAGAAGGTGCCTTGGTGCAAAGTCAGCAGTTCGAAACCACCAGCCACTCCTCAGGAGAAAGACAGGACTATCTACTCCGGTAAAGAACTCACAGGGGTCACTAGGAGTCGGCAGCCACTCGGGGGCAGGGAACTTGGTTTGGGTTTTAAACTCTCGGTAGGGTAGCTATGAGTCAGACTACCCACGGCAGGCAGTGAGTTTCAGCATACATCTCGATTTTTACCTCTTCCGGGAAAGCCCTCCAGATCTTGCTTATTCAAATCAACACCGCTCCTTGTTTTCTTCTGACAGTATTTCTTTAATTACATAATAGGAATGTATTACCCTTTGCTTTATACAATGTTTCTGAGGGATAGGCTCACCCTTGGCTACATGGAGAACTCTAGATTCAATCATTTTGCCGTTCCAAGACGGCACCTAGCCGGTAGTGTGCAAACGGCAGTCACGGAACAGCCATGAAATGGAATTAAGCTTACATGAAACCAGAAAGCAAGGCCCCCAACACCAACAATACATCCTAGTGTTCTTAGAAGTTGAGACACTTCAGAATGTTAACTTACACAAGTCAGTTTAGGATAGAAAAAAAAAGTTAAAACGAGGGTGAAACATTTGTCACAGGATCAAAATACATTGTTATGAAAATAAACACAGCGCCTGCCTTGTCATTTCTTGCACAGTGGGAAAGCATTTTCCTCTGGCAATCCTTTTACCTCCACCAGGGTTGTTCCTTAACTAAATTTGATATTAAAACCAGACTTGTAGCTCGCTGTCTCGCTCTCTCTCCTTTTTTAACAGTACTTCTATTTGGCAGAAATATACGTTTAGTAATATGAAAGCGGGTCCCCTATCAATTCCATGGAAGACCTTTGACCTCTGAGTAGATCAGTATTTTGCTGCAAACAAGAGCAATGTTTATTTTTGCAGAAAAGGCGAGAAGGTGGTACAATGAGGCCTTTAGTTCAGCTCTGTACTTGATCCTGTTTTCATAAAGCTATACAATTAAAACACATGACATTAGCCACACCAAACCAAACATTATGATAACTAACAATTAAGTAGATTCTGCCACCAATGTAATAAACCTCATTAGACGTTTATAGGGATTACCTACCCACACTGACTCACAAACACAGCACTCCGAAGAATTGACACTTCACAATGCTTTCGCACAAAAGGGGAATGGGAAACGTCGGTTACTTTCCAACAATGGGCAACCGGGGTGTTCATAGTAGATTTGAAAACCTGCATGTCCACGTCATGTGCCTTTCATTATGGGAAATCAACTACTGTCAATGTCAACTCCACTTCGGAGCTGCATCATCAAAGTGCATAGGCTGTCTGGTTGTGCCAGAGTGGAAAAAGCACGAGATGCCACAAGCTCAAGAACATTCCATGCTCTTCTTAGTCAATTCTGAGAAGTGGGGGAGATGTAGGATTTCAGGCACTCACTTGTAGTGGGCTGTTGACAACGTTATCTATTTCGCTCAATAAATCACTACTTGTTAGAATATCAAACAAAACAAAACTCACAGCCATCGAGTTAATACTGACTCCGAGTGACCCCCTGTGAGTTTCTGAGACAGTAACTGTTGGATGGAATAGAAAGCCCAGTCTTTCTCCTGCAGACCTGCAGGTGGGTTCGAACTGCCGGCCATGCAGATTGCGGCCCCACACGGAACCGCTACACCATATGTATCTATTTTAAGACAAATGAGTGAAAAAAGAGATGTAATTCTAGTTAAGAAAAAAATTAAAAACCAAAACATAGGAAAAGAACTTGAATGTCAGTCTGCTAAGCTGGTCTCCCATAAAGGAGCATGGGAGCAGTGGTAGTGGAGGATAATGAGGGTCTTTTAAAAGTATCTACTGGATGCATTTCTGCTAGTCTGAATCTTTTCTCACGTGAATGTTTCCATATAATGTGGAATGCTTCCGTGTAACCAAAACAAGAATGATTTTTAGAAAATAACCATTCCATCTAAAGAAAAGCAAAAGAAATATTTTCCTTTACAGACTTTCCCTCCTAAAATATAGTAGTAAATAATTCTAGCCCTAATATGACAACAATTAGTTCTTATGACATGGCCCTGCTTAATGCTCACCCTCATGAAGAGATCACTGAAGATACGGGTGCTATAGCAAAGTGTGGTGAAGAAACTTGATGGTGGCTCAGCTATCAAAAAGAATAGAATCCTGGGTTTTAAAGAGTTGTTTTTAAACAAGCAGCCTTCTAAGTGAGGCGTCAAATAAGCACACATGGAAGAAGGCCATCAACCTGTGTGATCCAAGGATTGTTATAATAGAATCCAAATGTAAAAGAGGGAATAGTATTAGAATTTAACTGGCAAATACTTGGTTTGGATGACAGTGGAAGCCCCAAATCAATTTGCAGGATCCACACATGGAGTAAGCCTCTGGTGAATCCGCTTCTGATCATAGATGAGGGATGTGAATAGGCCTGCGTTCAGACAGAGACCATTGTGAATTCGATTGTAGCAGATGCAGTTATGTTATAGTGTAATATTCTATCACTTCATCTCCCCTTTGACCCATTTTACAGCTGTTGTAGTTTAAAAAAAAGGAACAATTAAGGAGAAGTACACATGGATTAACTCCCTGGTGACCTCACTACCATCAGCCAGGGATGTGAATAACCTTGCTATCAAGCAGAATGCATTGGAAAGTGGATTGTTGAAGATCCAATTATATTGGAATTTAGCAACCCTATATCATCTGATCACTCTGTGATCCATTTAAATTTATTCTAGTTCTTGATGTTTTTTGATTGAAGTTTTTCTCCGTCTTACTTAGCTACAGTTGTTAGTTTGTTTGATATGTTTTCCTGTATATGAAATCCAGGATAGATCAATCTATAGAGACAGTAGCTGGATTCGTGGTTCCTTGGGGGGAAATGGGGAGTTAATAACGAGGACAAGAAAGAAGAAAATGTTCTAAAACCGATTGTGGTGATGATTGCACAACTCCGCTGGATGTGATTAAACTATTGAATTGTATGACATGTGAATTATATGTCAAGAAACTGTTGAACACTATACCAGTATAAAACCAAAACAAATCCATTGCCATACGGCCCGTTCCGACACACACCAACCCTAGGGGTCAGCAGAGAACTCTTCCTGTACATCTTCACAGGAGCAGACAGCCTCATCTTTCTCCAAGGAGTAGCTGGTGAGTTGGAAGCACTAATTTCATGTTCAGCATCCCAAAGTTTGTCCCATAGCATCACCAGGCCTCCCAAGTATAAACAAATGACAAATTAAAAAAACACAATAAACAAATCAAGCAAGATTTCTCGTGGCCTTTGATTAACTCTCCTTAATGGTAATGAATATTTATATAGTTCTTTATGGTTTGGACATGGCTCTTTACATTCATTACGATGTTTATTTACGTATCACATTATCATCATTTTACAGATGAAGAAACAAAAACTCAGGCTGATTAAATCATTTGGTTGATTGCACTCAGTAAATTTTAGGCCAGCATTTGAGTTAAAATCAATGCCAAAGCTCAGGTGTTCACCACCCCATTCACTCAACCAAGGAAATACAGGTCAGAGAAATTGGGTAGCTAAATCTGACTAAAGAAGCTAAACAAAACGATCTAGATAATGAATGCCTTCATTGAGTTTAATGGACTCATTGAAGGTAATTATGCACGCAATAGGACTACTTCGTCCAATTGTTGGCTGTCACTAATTTCTCTCCAGAGTCCCTCCAAGGATCCTTCCCTTCATTAGGGGGCCAGTCATGGAAGAGAGGAAGTTGGGTTTCCTTGCACGCCAACCTCATGCTCACAGTTGCATCACATGGTAAGGTTCATGCATAATCCATCCACTTCTTCACCTATATTTTTGAGCTCCTGCTATGCTGCGTATTACGCGCACAGATACTGGGGTAGGGAGAAGAGCTAGTCATCATCCCTGCTTTCCTGAGAAAACGGGTAGAAAATTCTACGCCTGTGCAGAAGAGAGAAGAGTAACACCAGGGTATGTGCAACACTGTAGTGGTTCTCAACTGGGGTTGCTTGTGTCCCCCAGGGGATGACCAACAATGTCTCTACACATTTTAAGTATTCACATCTGGAGAGAGGGGTGCTTCTGGTAACGAGCGGGAGAAGTCAGGGATGCTGTTGCACATCTTACAACTTTCACAGCAAAGATTTATCTGGCCCCAAATGCCAATAGGTTGAGCAGCCTTATGTCACCGCAAATCACCCTTTGTAGATTTTATATAAAGATGTGAATGCTGGCAAAAGTAAAGGAATTCAAATTACATGGCAAAGAGTGGGTTAAAACGCGTAGATAATCTACCCTGGATTAAATGTGCTAATCTTAGTTTCTCTCACAATAAAGGCCAAGAATACTTTTTAAGGCTAACGAGGAAGGGTGGGTGAGGGTTCTCCATTCTTAAGGCAATGACCTCCCTTTCCTCTGTCCCCCTCTTGGCCAAGGTCTTATCATGTCTCCCTCGTTATGCTGCAGTTATCTCTTCTTGGCCCTCTCACCGACGCTCACTGCACTAGCCATACAGCTCAAATGGGTTATCGACACCTACAAGAGCACCATGCCCTGGACCCTTCCCACCTCACTACCCTGCATCACTCTGCACCACCCTCGACGATCCCCAAGTCCTTTCCCAAAAAAAGGCTGGACACATTCTGTTCTCTGTTCACCCCCACACTTAAACTCACTGCTAAAGAGTTGATGCAGACTCCTATGATCAAATAGGGTGGAGCTGCCCCTAAGAGTTTCTGAGGCTGTGACTGTTACTGGGCACAGAAAGTCTCATTTTTCCTCCCGAAGAGTTGCTGGCGGTTTTCAACTGACGACCTCATGGTCAGAAGCCTAATAGGCTGTATACTCCTTATGCTGAATATGCCCTAGGAAAGGCTTTACTTCACTTTCTATGGCAATTGTTCTCCGTTTACCTCCCACCTTTTGATCCATTTTTCCACCTAGCTTTGGGGCTAAGCCCTGTATGACTTGATGTCCTTGCTGGTGGGTTTCTGGTTGGGTTAGGCCAATGGGAAGTAGAATTGAGGGGCGGGAGTAGGGGATAAGGAAAGGAGAAAGGAGGAAGATGGAAGGGAAGAAAGAAAGGAAGGAAGGAGTGAAAAGGGGGGAGGAAGAAATGGTTGAAGCATAGAAAGGGGGAAGGAAATGGAGGAGACAGGCAGAGAGGAAAAGGGGAGAGAGATTTCTAAAGGAAAGGAGGGAAGAAGGAAGGGAAGGAGGGAGGAATGAAAGAAGGAGGGAAGGGATTCAAGGATTGTCTCTGGGAGGAGCTCTGAATATGAAGCTAGATGAAGAGCATTTCAGCTGAGGGGCAAGAACCAAACCCAATGGGCAGAAAGCTAAGGGGTGGGGGAGACGGAAGTCCAGGCATTTCCTTCTTTTATGATTTGCAAGAAACCCTGGTGACACTTTGGGTTAAACATTGGGCTGCTAACTTCAAAGTTGGTGGTTCAAACCCATCAGCTGCTCCTGGGGAGAAAGAGAAGGCTGGCTGCTTCCCCAAAAGATTTAGTCTGGAAATCCTAAGAGAGTTGTTCTGCTGTGTGTGATAGGCATGCTACCAGTCACCATCAATTTGGTAGCAGTGGGCTTCTTGCTCGGGTGCCATTCTGGCAGCCACTTCCGGCCCCAACCACAAGCACTCCAGCTCTCTTGAAGTGCCAGTGCCACTCTTCTAACCCCTGTCCCTCCAGTCTCTGGGCTAGCCCGTCTCCTCCCTATGTTTCCTAAACCCTGGCACCCCACCACTAGAAGTGGGCATTTAAGCCACTTACCCTTCAGACAGATTCTTCCCCAACACCCAGTAATTTCCCCTCCCAGCTCATAGCAGATGTTATCAGTGTGTGTGCACACCTGTCGGTGGTTTGATCCTTTGTGCAACTCCCACAGGACCACGGTTGTTTGCTTAATGACGGTTGGATAGTGCCATCATAGAACACGGCCACGTGCAGTGTTCCCAACATAAATCATGATTAGGAACCAACGCATGAGTAAAAGCGCTCAGAGCTGTGCGCATTGATTCAGCTGACACTGGGCCAGCATCTCATGAACATCCCATTCTCCCTTAGGTATTGGGAGTTAAAACCAGTTTCCATGGAGTCAGCCATGACTCATGGCAGTGACGCCAGGTGTGTCACAGAGGAACTGTGCTCCAGAGAGTTTCCAACGGTTGAATTTTTTCAGTTGGTCCCCAGGCCTTTCTTCTGAAGTGCCTCGGAGTAGCCTTGAACCTCTGACCTTTCAAGTATCTGCTGGGCATGGTAGCCATGTGCAGTTTGCTGGGACTCTCGCATTCGGGAATCCAGGTATAGACAGGTACCAGTTTCTTTCTGCACAGGCGCAGAGATCCATGGGGCAGACTGGGAAGGGGCACAAGAGAGCCAGGCAGCTGATGGGCTCAAGGTCGTGATTCAATGGGGGAAGCTTTCCAAGGTGGGCGATGGGTAACAAGGGATTCAACCAGAACCTGTTTCAATTCTGTTCAGAAAACATGCTGGCTAATAAGACTGTAAAGTGTCTCTTGCCTCTCAGATTCAAGGAGGAGCCAATGCCAGGTGCTATGTCTGGGTGTGTGATTACAATATGACATTTACAGCCCTCCAGGTAGCAATTCTGTTTGCCAACATTCTCTGCCTTGGAATATTAAGAAATTTTCTGACACCTTTTTGCATTCAAATCATAATTTCTTTACCCTGCTGGCTTCCACCCTGCTGTGCAGAGGAAAACAGCTATTTCAAGAACTGGTTTTCTCTGTGATTGTATGCATGGACTGCCCCAGCCTGGAGAGGTCACACTGAGTCACTAGGCATTCTGGTTGGAGCCAAATGATCAGGGGATCCAGTTCATGATTATTTTTGAGTCCCTGTGATACAAAGAAGGAGCCCTGGTGGCATACTGGGTTACATGTTGAACTGCTAGCTACAAAGTCAGCACTTCGAAACCACTAGCTGGTCCATGGGAGAAAGAGGAGGTTTTTTTCCTCCTGTAAAGAGTTTCAGTCTAAAAAATTCACAGGGGGCAGTTTTTCCCTGTCCTCTGGGGTCCCTGTAAGTAGGAATGGATTCCCTGGCTGAGAGCTTGGTTTGGAGTTGGGTGGTAAAAATGGGGACCGCCCTTGCTGCTAACTGCAAGGCTGATGGCTTGAAACCACACCAAGGCACCTTGGCAGAAAGGCCTGGGTATCTGCTTCTGAAACACAGTCATTAGAAACCCCCCAGAGCAGTTCCCTGATTGACACGGCGGCACCTGGGAAATGTCGATTTTAAGTTTTATGGGCCATGTGGTCTCCACTGCAACTGCTCAACACTGCGGTGACACAAATGCAGTCAAAGACAGAATGCAAATGAAGGGGCAAGATCCTGCTCTAACATGTGCTTCACAACGCCAGGCCGCCAGGCAGAGTCCGCGTGCAGGCCGTGGTTTGCAGATCCCGCGCTAGGCTGTAGGGATGGAAGGCCACGGCCATACAGCAACAGACTGCCCGACGCAACCCATCGTCTGCCTGGAGCGAAAAGAAGGTGTCTTCGAAAAACTTCCTGCCCACGATGCTATGCGGCCCTTCCTCCTTTCACCTCTCTTTCTCATTTCTCTCTTTCTTTATTCCTTTCTCTACCTTCCTCCTTCCTTCCAACCTTCTTTCTCCTGTCCATCTGCCGGTCCTGCTTCCTCTCCTCTGTCCTTCCTCCTGGCTTCCTTTCCTCCGTCTTCTTTCTTTCTCACCTCTGTCGTCTCTCCCTGCCTCCCGTCCTTCCCCTAGGCTATCTGTCTCTGCCGATGCGATGCGCCCTCTGTGCTGCTCCCTGAAGCATCACCAGCCACTGGCCCATCCAGGCCCACCGATGTTTGCGGCCAGAATGAGTGGTGCAGCTCGGCAGAGGCCTCGTATTGAGCAAGGTGATTAAAGATGGAGATGCCACAGCATGCCGGCTTGGCTCTGCTGAGGCTTCCCTGCCCATGGGTCTTATAAGGATGGACCTCGAACTTCAGAAGGCCCTAACCAACACCAACCACTGGTGACTGTCCCCACCTCCACATGAGCCAGGGCCTGAGACAAGTTTCAGCCTGAAGTGAGTTTTTATTACCTACTCGTAAAGCCCTGAATCATGTGGTTTACAGCTCAAGTGCTAATGCAGTCATAATTACATCGGTGCCATAGAAATTAGCAAACCTCGGCACAGCCACTTAGGAGGAGCCGGCTGCTCCCAACACAAGCCCCACCGTCGCATGGAAATCAGGCAGCTGGCCCACAGCACAGGAACTAGAACCGAGTGATGGAAGGGGACATACTCAATAAGTCACTGAGTCAAATGAGAGTTTGCACCAGCACAGACTGGGGGGCTGTGTCTGCTTGGAAAATGATAATACAGATATGGACAGCAACCGCCCCAAATGGGAACTTTGTCTGTGTCTGTCGAATGAATCCAAGCACAGAGTGAGCGCCAACTTCCAGTCTGTGAATGATGTCTTTTCTCATCTTTGTGGAAGCAGCTCAAGAGACACGAAGGGACATGATTTCATTAGAAATTCAGCATTTACCTGGGATTTGGCTGTTTTATTTTGTGTCTTTTTCATTATAATCTTTGAAATAACAGTCGCTCCATTAAGCAATTCAAAGGTGGAGAAGCTCAAGCTCAAGCCATTCACCTTTTCTTAATTCCTACACATCCTGAGCCAATGAACACCTCTTCCTCTCCCCTTCTCCTGACACTTCCCCTGGGTCTAGTCTTGATTCTCAAGCAGGGTTTCTCAGGCTCAACGCCATCGGTCATTGGAATCAGATCATTCTTTGTGGTGGGGCTGCTCGGCGTGGCTTCGTAAGAGTGCCGAGCAGCTCCATGGCCTCCACCCACTGGAAGTCAGTAGCACCTTCTTCCCTAGTTGTCACAAGGCAGAATGACTCTGGACATTGCTGAATGTCCCCTGGGGGGGGGGGACTCACCCTCCCTTTGAAAGCTCCGTTCAAAGCACTAACATATAAAACCCATAAGAAGAAAGATCAGCTCATGTTCTCGAACGATTTTATTCTTTCAATCTATGCTGACCCATGTTATGCCTTGGATATATATGTATCAATTTTGAATTTATACTTACTGCCTCAGAAATCTCTTGCTGTGCTTCAGTCATAGGTGTTTCTCAGCATCTTTCTGAAATGCCCTAAGACCAGGGTTTCTCTTTCTCAGGAAAACTCTCTGAAATGCATCACCGTTGTAGGCCAGCTTCAAGAATTACATGCCAAGATTACACGTTTCAAAAACAACCAAGACCCAGAAAGAATTACCTCTGAGCCTCTGACTTCTTTGCTGGTGGTGGAACCATCTTAAAATCGGTTTCAAACCAGACATTTAAAAATCATAATATTTGTATGAAGAGCTCTTTAAAGGCAAAGGAAAGAGCTGGTTTTAGTTTGAAACCAATGAAAAAAACAAGTCGTTTGTCTCTGCCGTTTGCTAAAATAACCAAGCTCTCTTAATGACTATGTATTTAGATTAACAGCAGCAAGAGCAGAACTAGCGGTGGTATCTGCCTTACAAGATTTTACAACTCTGAAAGGGCCATTAATCAGCAAACAATCTATAAAGACAACCTAAAGAAAGGCGTTCCAACTGCCGCATGCCCTTGTCTTGGTTATAATCCAAGAGCAAATCCTTCAAGTCTAAATCTTGCTACTCATAAAACTTCTTATCTGCCTTTACTCGGTAAAGACCATCTACCAAAACTCTGCACACTGTTTTTCTCATGGAGGAAAGAGGCTCTGAGTTTGCTCACCGAGAGGCGGTAGGCAGGAAGGAAGGCTAAGGAAGAAGTGGAAGCTAAATCTCTGTCCGCCTTCTCGTGAAAAGCTGACAGGGATTTAGGAAAAGCTCTCTTCCAAGATTTTCATAAATTTTATTAGTTGCCCACGAATAATTTATCCTAATTGAAAAGGTGCCGTTTAGCGGTTGTCGCCCAGCGTCGACGGCTTATTCCCCAGCCCGCAACAGCTGGCCTTTGTGGCACACTCCTCGGCCCGGCCTCAGTACTGCACGCTCTTGTTCGCTTTCCCAATTTTCTTGTGCGGTATTGCATTAAGGTTTCACCAGATGTGCATTTGGCACAAATGGTATCCATATATATGTGTGTGTGTATATATATATATATATACATACATATATTTAAAGCTTGTTTACAGAGAGATGCAGAGTTAATTAGTATCATTCTTTATGATTGTTTTCTTCCCTGATGGGTTAATGACTTGCTTTCTGCAAGCCCTCATTTCTCTTTGGGCTGAAGAGAAAAACATTTGACATATAATCCATTGCGACTTAATTTGTACCTTTACTTTAAGCTGTCTCGGAGTAGCCCACACATCTTGTGATCTATTTAATATCTTGCCTTTCTTAGTTTAAAAAATCCCAAACTAGGCCACAATCAGGGGAATCAGCTGGAAAGAATGTGGCTCATCTGAGAAGCTGGCAGGTACTCACCATTCTTCTCTAAGAACTTTGGGGCTCGGCATCAACATGGAGGCTATGGGGAAAGTCTGGTCCCTCAAAATCACATGGGATTAGGGCATTTTGAGCATCGATTAATGATAATTGGAACACCCTTCCTTCCTTTCTATAGCTCTCCCCTTAATTAAGACAACAGTGGCTTGAGGTCATATTGACATTACAGATTCAGCTCATTAGTAGAAACAGAAATGTTCTCTAATAACCTATACCCATGAACCTTGCCAGATGGAATACCCAGAAATCAAATAGCCAGCATCAGTGGAAAGAGAAGCTCAATGCAATCAGTGAGAATAAGGCGGAAGAGACCATTTATTGTGCATACGGAAGGTGAAGTTGAAGCAAATGAAATGAAGCAAGACCACGAGAGTAAAGATGCAATTTGAATTTTGAGAACATCTCCAGAACAAATTTGAACATCATTATGACAGATGATCAGAGGACCTGGGGGTGGGTATCAAGAACATCATACATGAAGAAAGCCAAAGGGTCTCAAGTTGCCCATACAGTCCTTCAAATCCTTTCCCTCAAACATTAGATCCACATGAATAGGGGTTAGCAAATTGAAACACGTCTAGCTGACCAATTGACTAGAAGAGATCTGTACTTGTGTCTACTCCAAGGAAAGGTGATCCAATGGCACATAGAAATTATTGAGCAATATCATTAACATGGGGAGTCTTGGCATCATTGGGGGCTATGCACTGAGCTGCTAAGTGCAAGGCCCGTCCCCGCCAGCTGATCCACAGGAGAATGACAGCTGTCTGTTCCTGTAAAGATTTCCATCCTTGGGGTAGTTCTACTCTTTCCTGTGCTATGTATCCCAATCCTTTTGCTATGCACCCAATCAACTTGATGACAGTGAGTTCGGCTTTGGTTTATCATGAATGTGACACCCAAGTAAAATCTTGCTGGAGATAATTAAAAACCAGTTGCAGTTCATTGTCAGAACGTCAAGCTATTTTCAGAAGAGGGGATAGAACAAGGGTTATCACTACTGATGTCAGATGGGTTTTTGACTAGAAAACCAGAAAATATCAGAAAGATGTTTACTTGTGTTTTATTGACTTTGCAAAGGCATTTGATTGTGTGGGTCATAAACTATGGCTAGCAATGTGATGAATGGGAACCCCAGAACCATTCACTGTGTTCATGTGGAACTTGGACTTAGATCAAGAGCCAGTTGTTCAAATAGCCCATGGGGAAAGAGTGGGATTTAAAATCAGGAAAGGTGAGGCTCAGATTTGCCTCCTGTCACCATACTTATCCAATCTGTATGCTGAGCAAATGATGAGAGAATTTGGATTATGTGAAGAAGAATGCAAAACTGGATTGGAGGAAGGCTCATGAACAGTATTGTGGTAGTTACATAATCTCGTGTCAACTTGATAGAATGTAGGGATGGAGTCTGGCCTGTTAAGCAGGACACCCTGTGATGATGCTTCCTTGTGGGCGTGGCCTTCTCAAGAGCATTCTGGGAACTTCCTCTCTTCCTCCCTGGAGGCAGGACACAGTCGCTCTGCTACACATTCCTGTTGCCAAGCCACATGGAACCACACTGACGGCAGCCAGTGCCCTGGAGATGAGTCCACCACCATTGTATCCATAAGACATTGCACCCACAGCCCGGTGAGCTTCCTAAATTTTGCATCATTGCATGTGCTGCATGATCCTGAAGAATGACTTATGTATGGACTCTTATGGGACCTATGGGCTAATGTCGGACTTATGAACTTGATCTGGACTGCACTGTGATGTTTTCTTAATATACAATTACTCTTTGATATAATGTTCTTTCTTATACACATAACAGTGTCTCTGGATTTGTTTCTCTAGTCAACCTGGACTAACCCAAATATGCAGATGACACAAACTTCCTTGCTGAAAGTGAAGAATATTTGAAGCAATTACCGATGAAGAGCAAACTCTACAACCTTTAGTATGAATGACACCATCACAAAGCCTTGTTATGAAGGCAACAAAAATATACACCATTGAAACAAGCAACATAAAAACAAGGTGTGACAAAATTCAAGTTGTCAAGGATTGCATTTTACTTGGCTACTCTTATCAGTGCTCATGTAAGCAGTAGTCAAGGGTCCAATTTGCATTGGGCAAGTCTTTTAAATAAAATCATTTTATTGGGGGCCCATACAACTCTTATCACAATCCATACATACATCCATTACGTCAAGCACATTTATACAGTTGTTGCCATCACCATTCTCAAAATATTTGCTTTTTCCTTGAGCCCTTGGTATCAGCTGCTCATTTCCCCCTCCCTCCTCACACCCGTCCCTCATGAGCCCTTGATTATTTATAAATTATTATTAATTTATCATGTCTTACACTGTCTGATGTCTCCCTTCACCCACTTTCCTGTTGTCTGTCCCCCAGGGAGGGGATTATATGTAGATCCTTGTAGTCAGTTCCCCCCTTCTACCCCACCTTTTGTTAAAATGCATAGATGTTACTTTGAGGACTAAGGTGCATGGACGCAAGCTATGTTATTTTTAAGTGCCACCTATGTATGTGAAAGTTTGACAATAAATAAGGAAGACTGAATTGTTAGCAGTTTCTCACAGCTGAGTGTTAGCAGAGAATATTAAAAATACCACCGACTGCCCGAAGAATGAACACATATGCCTTGGCTTTCAGACAGAATGCTCCCTAGAAGCAAGGATGAAGAGTTTTTATTTCATGTTCTTTGTATATATTATCAGAAGGTGTCAGTCTGTAGAGACGGACATTACACTTGGTAAAAAAGAGGATCGACAGAAAAAAGGAAATCCCTTAATAAGACGGATTGATATAGCGACTGCAACAGTGGGCGCAAACATCACCATGATTGCGAGAACGACACAGGAATAGACAATGTGTTCTGCTGTTCATGGGGTTGCTACGCGTTGGTAAAGACTTGAAGGCAGCTAACATGATAAAATTACATAACTACAACAGGATAAAATGATTTTTGATAATCCCCCAATGTCCTTCCGATTCCCATAGCTCTGTAAACCAGCTGTCAGTGAGTCAGCCCCAAGTCATGAAAATCCCATGTATGTAAGACTAGAACTGTGTTTCTTAGACTTGTCAATGGAGGTGACCTTCTGGAAGTAGGCCTTTTTTTCAAGGTGCCTCTGGATGGATTTGAACTACTAACCTCTGGGTTTGTCCCTGAGTGCTTAGCCATCTGCACTACCCAAAGATTCCTAGACCTGAGAAAAGAGGGATTAAAGTGATGATCCTATGTTTCTGTCAGTATTGGGGTTATCCCAATTCTCATCTTCCTCATCAAAGGTGGTGAGGACATCTAAGACTGGCCTTAAGTTCTTTCCTGAATGTGTAGCATGGAACACAGACTTCCCAGATATCCGGACCTACTGTGAGAAGTCACTATGGGAAACCCATCAAGTCTGCATTAAGCCACTCATAAAAGTGACTCCCAGGACAGGGCCCTTGGCAATGGATGCTGCCTATGATGAGCAGGCAAGCCGATTTCGCTGGGTGTTTCCTTTCAGACAGTACCCATTTCAGCCCAAAGGTTGTCTTTATCACCCCAAGGGGTGGAAATGGTTTACAACCTGAATTGGCCTATTCCAGGAGTCTCCTGGGAGCACATCAATCTGCAGGTTTCCCCTGCACGGAAGACACATTTCGTCCTATAATTGAAAAATAGATTTGATTTATATTCCATTGTGCCGGAGCCTCCACATGCCTCTCGCTACCAAGAGGCCCAGGCAGCAGGGAGCTGATCTAATTTTGGGGAAAAGACACTCTGTAGACGCTTGTGGAAGACTGTAAAAATGGGGCCTGAGCTGCGTAGAAAAGAGGCACATTTCTAGTTAGGTGGAGTGCCCTGAGAGAGACCCAAGGCTTCAAGAGCACCCACCCAAACCCCATCCGCCAGATTGCTGCGTGTCCTGGAACCAGCAGGACCCTTTACAGGGCAGGCACTTCACAGAAGTGTTCACAGGCTCTTTCTCACATCCCTGCAACTAACTGGGGGTTCTCATCCCGACTTTATAGCAAGGCCCAGAACACCACATCGCTGACAACGGACTCAATGGTGATTTGAACTGGAACCCAAGTCTGTCTCAATTTGAGACCACATTCTTTCCTGTGCCCCGCCAGAACCCGCTGCACACGTCCTCCCTCTCCCTAGCAGATGCCTTTTGACCTGTGAGCTGCCAGGGCAGACTATACAAGGAGAGCACCACAAGGCGCATGCGCTCCATCCTAGACCTTTTCTGGTAGAATGTATGCTGTCAAACGTCAGCCTGGTTTCCCTGGGGTACCTCAGGGAGTGCCTGGGAACCAAGGTCAGCACTCCTCAAGGCCACCTGAGGTAGCCCACATGACAGTGGGAGAGTTGCTCAGAAAAACCGGGGCAATAAGCCCCTGAGTAGGGCAAAAGTGGCCCAGCTTTTTCTGTCAAAGCCTAGATAGACTCTGTTAACCAGGGTTTCCACTCACACTATTCCACACAGCCTTGCTGTCCTGGAAACTTCAAAAATGACCAGAAACTTTTTTAGACCCACTGACTTTTGAATTTTATATCATTGTAACTTGTCCCCGAACTTGACTCTTCTTTCATTCTGTTTGCTTTGTTTTGTTTTGGACAACTAAAAATGAGGAGCCCTAGTGGTGCCCTGGTGGCACAGTGGTTATGCACCGTAAGGTTAGCAGTTCAAAACCTATCAGCTGCTCAGGGGAGACGAGGCTTTCTACTCAGGTAAAGACTAACAGTCTTGGAAACCCACGGGGGATATTCTACCCTGTCTGATACGGTCGCTGTGCGTTGCCATTGACTCCATGACAGTGAGTTTTTCTTTCTTTTTTTATTTACTTACAAAATGTAAAAAAGTGTTTCTTACTTGTGGGCTGCACACCAGTAGGCCAGGAGCTGGATTGGAGGAGAGGCCATAGTTTGTCATCCTTTGCTCGTGAGCTGTTGGTGGATGCCAATAAGATGATTTTGACAGCACATGACAGAATAGAACTTGGCGATTGGGTTTTTTGGCTGTAACATATACAAGGGCAGATAAGCTGGTCCCTTTCCTGTGTAGCCCCTGAATAGATTCAAACCATCAACCTTTTGGTTAACAGCCAATACCTTAACCATTTGTGCCACCTGGGCTCTTTTGCTCTGGAACATTATTTCCATTATTTCCCAAAGTGAGTGATAGCACCCCCTGTGGGTTCTGGAATGCTCCAGGAGGGGTGACAAAGCTGATTCCTATAGTTTATACTAGTTGTGGGCTATAGTTCAAAAGTTTTAAATGCCAAGGGGGCACTGAGTTTGTTTGTTTTTTTTTTCCTGAAAAGGGGCCAGTAGGGCAAATAAGTTTGAAGTCCTTTGCTCTGGAGGGTCAAACTCTATAATGATCTTAATTAAAGGGGAGCTGATATATAGGATTCAAGAAAAAGGAGAATGTTTGGAAACTGATTGTGGTAGCAACTGTACAAGTATGCTTGACCTAACTAAATCATAGATTGTTATGTTATGTGTTTGAGCTCCCTATAAAAGTTTTAATAAAAAAAGAAAAGGAAAAAAAAAAAAAGAAGGTGAATTTTGAGAATGACAAGTCCAACGAATGTATAAGTGTGCTTTGCTCAATTGATGTATGTACGGATTGTGATAAGAGTTGTATGAGCCCCAATAAAAAGATTTATTAATTAAAAAAATTTCAATTAAATAAAGTTATAAAAATAAATAAGGCTATTTATTGTGACTTTATTTTTTCCTCTGTAAGTTGACTTTCAGAAAATTGACAAGTGTCAGAGAGGCTCTGTTGAAAAAAGAATGAATACTAGATTATAATGTGATATTTCCAATCACTTTTACACCAGGGTTTTGATCACTAGGCAGCTCACGATAAACAAAGCTCCTTATTTAAAAAAAAATTCATGAAACACTTTGAGATAATTATGGAGTCACATGCCATTGTAATACTTAACACCCCAAGATCCCCTTGCTGAGTTTTGCTTCACAAGTAATATTTCACAGGACTAGATGTAATATTACAAACAGAATACTGACTGCAGTAGTTACATAATTTCAGGTCAACTGGGTAAATAAGTGTAGGGGGAAAGTTTAGCCTGTCAATCAGGTCACAGCCTGATTTTGCCTCCTTGTGCCTGTGACCTTCTCATGAGGCTTCTGGGAACTTCCTCTTTTCCTCCCTGGAGGAAGAATATTCTCTCTGCTCTGCTTCCCCTTCCTGTTGACAAGTCACATTGAGCCATGCTGATACCTGAGAAAACCCTGGAGATGCTTCCATCACTGCCTGGATCCACAATACTTTTCACCCACCAGCCTGTGATCTTCCTGCATTTCGCATCATTGCATGTGCTGCCTGAGGTTAAAGAGGAGCTTGGAGACTACTTTCAGACTTATGGGCTAATACTGGACTTTACGGACTTGATGTAGACTGAGCTGGGATGTTTTCCTACTATTCTTACTATACAATCACACTTTGATAGAAAGCTCTTTCTTATACATATGAGTATCACTGGATTTGTCTCTCTACTCAACCTCGTCTAACACACTGCCATTGCTATAATCCACTGATCTTATTCAGAATTCCCTAGTTGTACATGTACTCATGTGTATAGTTAGCGTCTTAATCTGATAACTTCTGTGAGTTTCCTTATCCAATACCATAGTCAAGATACAGAGAAAGTCCATTACCAAGGGTCTTTTGTATTGGCCTGCTACATCAGCCACCCACTCCTCCTTCTATGCCCAGTCCCTGGCAACCACTAATCTGCCCCATTTATAAGATTTCTATTTTTTTAAAAGCTTTATAAATAGAATCATACATTATGCAACCTTTTAAGATTGGCTTCTTTTTTCATTCCACATAATCCACACCCATGTTGTGGTGCATACCAGTGGTTTGTTTCACTTTATTGCTGAGGAATAGTCAATGATATGGATGTACTACAGTTTATTTAACCATTCACTCACCGAAGGACATTGAGGTACCTCCAGGTAGGGTGAACATAGAGAAAGCTATTTGTGAACATTCATGTACAGGTTTCTTATTTCTCTGGAATAAATGCTCAAGCATGCAATTGCTGGTATATATGCTGATCACATCTAATTCCTTTGGCATATGTTTCAAAATATACCTCTTTCACAGTACTTGAAAAATACTCATTGACAACTGACACCATAATAAAATCCCTCTAGAAATCCCCCACCAGCTTGTATTGTCCGTTTATAGACCCAGATCTTCTAAAGGACTTCATGAACCCAAGAGGATCCCAAGTCAGAGTGGGCAGTGGGGGCTGAGGCTGGACACAAAATCAATTCTTTAGCCTCCATAGTTAGCACTCCCCCCCAACACACAGGCCCAGTTATACACGCGCGCGTTGAAGCTCTCACAAATGTGCGGGGCAGAACATTCTTGACTTGGCTCTTAGGGACATAGTAAACACATACTCCACAATTCGTCCTCGTCACAGCCTCCCTTCATGGAGTCTTGTATGGCTTCTCCATTGAAAACATAAAACTTCCTCAAGGCTGGGGCTGAGTGATCAGGGATGCAAAGTGTAAACAAGAAAACAATGTGTCAGGTGCCATTAAGTCTGTTTCAAGTCCCAACAACCCTCTGCACAGAAGGAAACAAGGCCCCAGTTTGACACCAGCCTCACGTTCATTATATTTGAACCCTTTGTTGCAGCTACTGTGTCAGTCCATCTCTTTGACAGTTTCCCTTTTTCTGTTTTTTAATGTTTAGGAATTGAATTCTTATGGTGTGCACAGGAACTAAAACTCCAAGGTTCTGTGGCCCCAGCAAACACGTTTCTCACCAGGCCCCCGGGTTATGCAGCTGTGCTATTAGCAAGTAGGGTATGGTGATTCCAGAGGGTTGAACTTTGCTGCTGTTATTTGTTGTCCGGTCAGCTCCAACTCATGGCGAGTGACTCATGTATCACAGAACTAAATGTTGCCTCATCTTCCACCATCTTCATGATCATTGGTCTGTGTGAGCCCATTCTTGTAGCTGTTATGCTGATCCATTCGTGGAGTTTTTTTTTCTCTTTTCATTTTTGCTAACCAAACCGGATGTCCTTTCTAACAATTGGTCTTTCTTGATGACGAGTTCAAAGTAAGCAATACAAAGTCTTGTAGCTTCACTTGTAAGGAGTGGTATGGTCTTCTAAGGTGGGTTTGTTCATTCTCTTGGCAGTTCCTGATATCTGAAGTTTTACCAAAGGCTCCCTGGCATTGTAGTGGGTCATGTTGGGCTGAAATCCATCAGTTGCTCTGTGAAAGGTGAGGCTGTTGGAGCCCATAAAGATGTCAAGTGTCAGAAACCCAAAGGGGCAGGTCTACTCTGACCTAGAGGGTGGTTATGAATAGGAATCAACGGGGTGGCAGCGGGTTTAAAACTTGACCAAACAAGTTCTGAGGTCCTGAACAAGTCAAAGAAGAGTTTATTTTGTTTCTGTGTTAGATTTGCAAAAAAAAAAAAAAGTAAAAATTTGTCCTACTCTACTAGAGACATTGCATCGACATGTCTGTATCTTAAAGCCAATACTACTCTAAATGGGGTCCAAGGACCAGCAACATCAGTATCAACTGTGGATTTGTTAGAAATGGAAATTCTCGGGTCACCCTGCAGACCTATTGAATCATACACTTTGTAGCTGGAGCTCAGGAATCTGCTTGGAGGTTCTGAAGCTCAGTAATCTTTAAGAAATGCAGTCTTCTCCCACTTCAGAGCTACTTCAAGCAGACAACAGAAACCCAAGTCAGAGCTTGGAAATGTTTAAATAAACTACCAGCCAACAAAACAGTTTCAGTTCTTTCCCATCAATTACAGTCTTCATGAAGTCAATCTTGATATAAACATCAACCAGAGTTGTTACTTCTGACGTTCAACAGATTACAGCTTTCTTCACCCAAGCTACATGTAAGTTATGTTTCTAATGAAAATGTTCAGTTTGTATTTCTACTTAGCACCTATTTAAAATTCTTTATCAAACTGTAATTTCCTTGAGGGAAGGAAATGTGTGTCTCGAAAGCCTAATAAATAGGTGCCTAATATATGTTTGTTGAACAAATGAATGAATTCTGTTTTACATTATGCTTGCTTGGACCTCTACTAAAAAGTGGACTCTAAGGTTAAAGAAAAAGTGGTTTTTATTTGTTCTAAAACCCTTTCCCACAGAATCAATTCTGACTCATAATGACCCCCTAGGACAGAGTCGAACTGCCCTGCTAATCTTTCTCTTGCAGTGCTGTTAGTTGGTTCAAACCACTTATCTTTCGGCGAACAAAGGAGTTCTTAACCACTGCACCACCAGGGCTCTTATTTGTCCTAGATTCTTGAAACTTTCCTCACCATCCCTAAGTATTCCAGCAACCTTTCTTGAACACATTTTTCTGTCTCCTTAACTGCTATTGAATTGGTCCCTAACTCACAGTTCCTTGCACAACAGAACAAAATGGTGCACAGTTCCGCACCAGCCTGAAGATTGGGTGTGGATTGAACCAGGATGATCCATGTGGTTTTCGCTGGCTGAGTTTTAGAAGCATATCACCAGGTCTTTCTTTCTGCTCCATCTTAGTCTGGAAGTTCTGCTGAACCCTACTTAGCATCCTAACAACACACAGCCTACAGTGACAGTGCACTGGCTGGACTCCAACTTGAGTCCCCAGCATGAAAGATGGTGGGAGGGGGGGGAACTCTACCACCGAACCATCCTTGAACACAGCAGACTCAAACATTGCTGAGTAAACAATCAACAACTAAATTGCATCTTTGGTCCTCCCGAATAAACTTCAAATAATTTTACTATGAAATTTTATCTCCATGTGCATGTGGACAAAACAACATTAGTTGTAACTATTTTGAATATTGGATGACCACATGACTACCTACAAAGTGGAACTCAAGAGCATGTTTGTAGCATCTAGCACATGAACAGAGGTGCCTGTGACAGAGGTACCTTTCAGAAGGGTCACTCATAAAGCAATGTAGGAGGAGAGGTGATAGGCATTCAGCCAGGTGAGTTGAGGGGCCCCAACTTCCACTGAAGTTTTTCTACTTAAGAATCTAAATAGAAATTTTTTTAATGATAATGGCAACATATGTAGATATTCTTGATGCAACAGATGTATGGAATGTTATAAGAACTGTAAGGGCCCCCAATAAAATGACTTTTTTTAAAAAGAAAAGAACAAAAAAGAATCTAAATTACTCACAGTCTCACTAGAGAGGCCAACTCCAGCATGAAACATTTGATGTTAAACTTTTAGGTTTTTCGGCATTGTGGGTTATTCTGCATGACTAAAAGCAACTGACATGACTACCAAAAGGCATTCTGACTAGTGAGCATCTTTGAAGCATCAACTATGTGTGGATGGAAAACACAGTATCTGTGCGCTGGGTTCTAAGATAACTTAGCATTAAAGATCTGTGCTCTTTTTCCTTTCATAGAGCCATTTGAAGGATGGGCCATTCCCAGTATTTTCAGCCATGGTCTTTGTTATAGGACACCGCCTAGAGATGGGATTGTTGTACTCTCCCTTTGAAGAAAACAAGTGAAGGAATCATTTAGCTCAATCTCTAAGAGGATATGAAGGAAGGCTGGCGTATTGGTGCTAAGTAGGCTTCCATAGCCAGGGCCTTCGCCACGAGCACAGTTTGCATGCATTGGTTCTGCTCTGTTCCCTTTTCATGATCCCATTGTTTGCACACAGATGCAGTGACTGAAAAGACCAGGGTCAGAACACTGGAGTCATCCCAGTGACATCTTTCATTTTCAAAACTTGCACATGTCTTTTGCAACTCAATGGACTATGTCGTTTGATTCTGTTGCTGAAGAGCACTTCCATGGATGTTGATGACTGATCCAAGTAGAAGAAAATGATTGGATGAGTATACCGTGGATCGTCAAAAGGCAACCCAATCCGACTCTGGCGAAATACAACCAGACTGCGCCTCAGAAATGAGGATCACGAGGTTTCCAATTTTGACGCGTCATCAGGAAAGTCCCAATTGCTAGAAAAAGATGTCCTGTTTGGTCAAGCAGGGGGGCTCATGTAAACCAGGGAACTCCTCTCTGACATGAACTGGTCCAATAGCCGCAATGATGGACCCAGGCAGTGCTTCTTTCTATTCCTTGGAGTTGACCAAAGACGGACAACAGACGTCCACTTTGAAGAAGTGCTGGAGACTCTATCACTAGCTATAACCTTTAGGATGACTTCAACACGGCTTTCTTTTCCATCAGCCATACATAATGCTTCCTTGTCTTTTGCAATAGGAAGCGGAAATGGCGATGGTTATGAGTGTTTTCCTTCAATATTTTTTTACATACTTATAGCAATAGGATTTTGGTTTTCATTAGGATTTTGTCCTCTTAAAATATGTCTTCAGGACATGTCTAAAATGACTAACATGCTTCTGACCCAAGAGGAAACACAAAACCAGACAGGGTAAAACCTCATCTTCCAAACAAATTTTAACTTTGTGTTTAATTTGTTCAAGCATTTTACGTAGAATTTGTCTCCAGGCAAGCCAGTTAAAAAACCAGTTCTGAAATAATGAGTATTAAAACATTCTCCTGCCATCATGGAATGATTTAGTAGCACTAATACATAATTTTCAGCAATATTATATGTACAAAATTTCAGACTGGTCTAGTCTCAGAAATATTCTTCAGAAAGGTTCTTTGAAGGTATACGAGGGTCCACTGTGAACTAAATGGAAAGAGTGATGGAAAACAAATGTCCCAATAATTGGTCTTGACATGCTCTCTGTTCTTTTCATGAGATTGAGAGTGAAACCTGTGAACCGCGGAACTTGTCTAGGGTAGGATCCTCTTAGAGAAGGACAACGCAACTACTTGCCACCAATAAACAAACAAACAAAAAGAAACCCAAATTGACTGTCATCAAGTCAATGCCACCTCATAGTACCACTATAGGACAGGGTGGAACTGCCCCTGTGGGTTTCTGAGATTTTTAACTGTTTATCGGAGTTCTCCCGAGAAGTGGTTTCGAGCTGCTGACCTTGTGGTTAGCAGCGCAACTCGTAACCACAATACCACCAGGGTTCCTTTATCACCAATTTCAAAACACAAACAAACTCAGTGCCATGGAGTTGGTGCCAACTCATAGTGACCTCATAGGACAGGATATAACTTTTCCTGTGAGTTTCTGAGACTGTAATTCTTTTCCCGAGTAGAACCACAGACTTGTTGCCTTCAAGTCAATGCTGACTCACAGGAACCCCCTGTGGGGTTCTGAGATTTTAACTGTTGATGGGAATAGAAAGCCCAGACTTTCTTCTGAGGAGGTGCTTGCTTGCTGGTGGTTTCCAACTGCCGACCATTCAGATTGTAGCCCAACTCATAACCACTAAGCCACCGGAGTAAAAAGCCCTATCTTTCTCCCGAGGAGCGGCTGATGGTTTCAAACTGCTGACCTGGCAGTTAGCAGCCTAACCTGTAACCACTAAGCCACCAGGGCTCTTTTGCCACTAATAAACTCAGAAACTAAATCCACCAGCATTGAGTCAATGCTGACTCATAAGCAGTCTACCCTGTCCTATAGGGTTGCTTTGAGATGAGTTACCACTAATAGCATTAAAAAAGTGTTTAGACTGTGTCCTGTCAAAGGCAGAAAACTTGTGAAACCTGGAAACACATGGCAGTCCCATTGATTTCCAGCTCTCACGATTTTATAGTGTTAACAAGAATCCAAGGCCTTCCCAAGTCCACATGCCTCCGAAGGAAGTCTAAATAATTCGGAGTGATTTTTAATAAAATCATTATTACCCCAGCATCCCCAAAATCATTTTAGCTAGCACCCTCTCCCTTAGACACCCCCCCCCCCACACAAAAGGTGATGTGTTTTTTAGGATTTGCCCATGATAGTGGCAGCTTTGAAGTTCCTATGCTTCTAAATATTGGGCCATCATGCTCAAAGAAGGGGTGACAGTAGCCAGCATTTCCTCAAGGCTTTCTCAACACCACGTACTATATATGCAACATAGATTAGCCTCTCAGACAAAGATCTGGGGGTACAGGTAGCAAAAGAAACCCAGTTCAGAGAATTAAGTACTAAGGTAAGCCAGTCAGCAAGTGACAGAGAAGAGACTGGGAAGCAGGTCTCTGCAGTGCACATGTGTGCTCTGTGTCACTCTGCAGCCCTTTACAGGGAGTAGTTGGGTAGTGATGGTGGTTGGGGCCAACTATAGGTTGTGAACATGAAGGAAGCTCTTCTTTTCATTTCCCTTAGCTGGGATGGGTAGCAACACACACACACACACACACGCACACACACACGCACTCATGCACAGTCATACACATGGGTTTGATTTGGGTTTATTTATTGAGGAACAATATGCATTGTGTGCACAATTCTGTGTGCATGTCCGAAAGAAATAAAAGAGACAATACTTAGACTTGCTAGAAGATCGCTCACCTCGTATTTTCAACTTATTAATTGAAAGTAATGTGAGCAGTAACTTCTCTTCTTTACTCCCTCAACCCCCTTGTGTGTGACATGTGCAATGTTGGATTCTCTTTCTTAAACACTAGCCTGTAATTGTTGCACTGACCACATGGATCTCCAGGCTCTCCACTGGATTCATTTCCTCCCCACACCCTTTAGGTGGCGGGGATCCTTGCCCCCTGTCCCTAATGGATTCCCTTATCTTTTCCTCTCTTCCATCGTGTATCAATGCAATCTCGGCCCCAGAGAGCATAAGAAACAAATAGATGTTAAGTGGAAAGAACTTGCTACAATCTCACATTCCCACCTTCACTCTTTTTGGTCTCTAAAAGTTTCCCCATTGGCCCTGGTCTGAATTCATGGCCAAACTCCTGGGTCGCTCACAATCCTCATGTGAGCATCTTCCAGTATCCTTCCCTTAGGGACTCCAAGGATGTTACCTGCCTCTACTCAATTCGAGGCCACGTGGAAGAGGCCTATTTTATGGACTTCCTGTTACAGAAGCCTGTAGGCATAAAGATGTCCCTCTAGGTCTTTGTAATCACTGAGCTTGAGCTAAGGAGACCTATTTTACTAGTCATTAGACCTCATGTCAACCCTTCTTGACTCTGCGATCATAACTGACGGCTGCCCTTTTTCCCACAGGTAGTAGGAACCTGTGTTTTGTGGCTCTCATTTTCTCCAGCAGTCCCTCAGCTTCATGTCCTTAGTCACCATGACAGATAAAATTGTCCACCAAGAAAGCCTGGAAGGAGCCAGTCTATTAGCACTAAAGTGATAGTACTCAGCCTAGAAGGCAAGCTGAATGGCCACCAGATCATCAGGCAAGAAAAATAGGCAAAGAAGGAGACATCGAACCATCACAGGGAAAACTAAGTCCGGCAAAGACACAAAAGCTATGGTCCGTGAACAAAACCCAGCAGCTGACCAGGTCCTATTCACTGACAAGAAACGTCCAGTTTCTTTCCATGCAATGTGCTAACATGAACCTCAGATCATTACAGTCCCAAATGGCAATGCCTTTCACAGCAAGCCAAGGTCTTTTAGTTTAATGTCATCCTTTGAAAAGCTTGGGAAAGGAGAAAATCTTATCTTTCTACTTTTTGTGTACCTCAAGGACCAATTATCTATTCAACAAGTATAAAGAGTGATCTTTTCAGGGAAACACTAACAAATCCTTTAAAAAAATAGTAGATTCCAGTGATTCACGTCACCAAGGAACAGATCGTCTTAAGTAACACATGGGCAGTAAAAGCAAGCAGATGTTTGCAGTGTAAGCAAAGCACTAATGGAGGTGCTATGGCAGCGTACCAAAGTCAAGTTTGCCATTTCAGAGGTGCCCACTAGGGATTTTAATACAGCTGCATAGTCAATTGCTGGTAGGCATTTCCCACAAAGTGAACACCATTCCCTACTACTGCTAACATTGACTAATCAGTATTCACATGCTGCATCAAACCCATCTTCTGAAATGGGCATTGAAATGTATGATCAACCTTGAGACCCAAACTTGTTATGAAAGCAAGTTTCTTGGGTTCCTCAATCACAAACGTGAGTTCTCATCAGTCAAACTCACAGTGAAAATAAATGAGCAAGACCAAACCCACCAGAGACTAGATTGGGAATTCCACGTGCGACCCTGAACCTGGCGGATCCCAGAGGAAAGCTTGATCCCAGAGTACTTTGGGAAAGCCTGACAGTGGGCACAGGTTGTGCCCTCCCTCTTCCTCTTCGGAAATTCAAAGTATTCTGTCCATAGGAAGGCTGATTCAATCAATAACTGTTGCGACTTGGGATGGTATTTGAGTTTGGGGTTTGGCCCCCTCATTTGCTTCACCTTTACAGGCATGTGCCCTGAAGCCTCGTTCTCCCGCTATTCTTTGCTGTCTTTTTTCTTTTTGTTTCTAGTATTTGTTAACGCTTTGTGGAGCGCTGCTTTATGCTGTCTGCTTGTTTGGTGGGCTCTTGCTTATAGGTGGGAGAGGGAGACTAGACTGAGAGAGGAGATTCGTTTTGGGTTCCCGTAAAAAGGGACAGTCTCAGAAACCCACTGGGGCGGTTCTACTTTGTCCTAGAGTGCCAACAGAAGTCGGAATTGACTCAATGGCAGTGAGTTTAGGGTTTTGAGAGCCCTCCCTGAGCCACAGACATCTCTGACTTATTCCTCCAAGTTCCTCTGTCCACATCTAACATCTTCTGCATTGCTTGCTCCCTTTGTTTTCCGATGTTTAAGTGGAAAGCCATAGAGGTCAGAGAAAGGAACATTATGACATTTTCTCTTTTCAAATCTTTCATCACTACTCTGGGTATGAGGGGGGAGGATAAATATAACTAAAGCCTACCTTCCTTACTATAGAGGAACTTTCAAATGGACACAACTCACATTGGGTTGACTACAAGTAATAGACAGAGACATGTCCCTATGAGTTGGAAGCAACTGACATCAACTAACAGCAACATGAATCTAGGAGATTATTTCTACATGTTAATGTTTGTGCAAATAGTTCCATTTTGTCTACTAAAATGACTATCAATGATAAAGCAGTACACTATGTATCTACAAATATATCTATGCCTATGACCTGCATGGTCAGCTGGTTGAACCCACCAGGGCCTCCACTCGAGAATGATAAGCTCTCTCCTCCAGTGAAGACGTACCAACCCAGAAACCCCATAGAGCAGTTCTACTTTGTCCTATAGGGCCAATATGCATTGGAATTGACTTGATGGTAGTGAGTTTGGTTGCTGTGTTTGGGTGCCACTATAAAAACCCTGAAAATGTGGTGACTTAAGTGAGGTAATTCATGTTACCATCAAGAGAAATCTATTTTGGTATACACCAAATATACATGCTTCATTCAAATGATTCTTATCATATTTAAAGGGATTTTTAAAAGTTCATGGAACATGCAATGAAAAGATCATGGAATTTTCCCATGAACTTCTTGAAGTCTCCTCACATGAAAATTTAAACATAACATAAGAAGGCTGGTCAATAGCACTAATTGTATATAACAAGGGCTTGTACACACACACAAACACCTATTAATTTAACCACGAAAACCAGACAGGTCATTATATACCAACTTTTGTATAATCTAAAACTCATACATATATATTAATGAATACTACCTAAATAGAAGTCAGAATAAGCAGAGAAACAAATAAATCAAAAGGACAATCTATATAAAACAAGCTATGGCAGAGATAAAGCAGGCCAGAGTTGAAAAACTAATTTATGATCTGCAGTCTATTGGCCATGGCTGTTCTCCGAGTCCATTCCTTCTGAGCAGGATAAACAGACCAAAAGCCCAATGGTGGGCAAAACTTGCATCTTAATCTCAGTCAGAGATTTATTCCAGGGGCCTAGAAACAGAGGTTCTCACCCAGTTTTAATTCATTGCAATGTTGGCTTTGGCTGCAAGTCTCACTCTGGATCCTTTGACCAGGTCCCTTCGTGATCATCAAGCTATCAGCAGTGGTTTTATCAGTAGGTCACTGTGTTCACAGACACAGCAAACTCGCCTCTGGCTTGACACTCTCCCACTCAGCTTCCTTCGGGTGTCTCGGACTCCTAACGCATCTCAACCTGGAGCAACGACCAGTGCTCATGCCAGTCGGAAGGTTCCCTGGGCTGCTACTGCTTCCACCTCAGCAAAGCCCGAGCTTCACTGGTCTTGATGAGATGCAAATGGCAGTCCTTCTGAGAAATAGCATTCCGCTTCCAAACCGCCTTTTGAAACTGGCCCACTGTGCCAGCAGTTTGGACCGGCCAGCCATGCATGGTAAGCTAGCTGTGGTGTCTCCTTCCACCAGGATGACAGCCTCCGGAAACCTTGCGGGGCGGGCCTACTCTTCACAGAGAGTGGTTATACTTCGACTGGACAGCATGCGACAACGCCCATTGCCTTGAAATGTCTCCGCCCACAAATGGAGCCCATGAGAAACCATGATGAAGGTAGGAAAGGCAGGAGACCAGGAAGTGCTTCCAAACATGCCCGAGATGTTGAGTTTAGATGACAGTTCCCATTCCCGCCCCTCCCCCACCCCCACCCCAACCTGGGTGAATACAGTCAAATCTCCAATACCCCGACTGAGAAGCACAGGCACCCAAGTGATCAGAAATAGAGTCCCTACACACCTGTCAAAGTCTTGCCCTCAAACATGATCAAACAGCAACGGTGCTGTCAATTCAGTTCCAATTCACAGAGATCCTGAGGGATGGGGTCGCAAGGCCCCTGAGGGTGGCCAAGGCTGCCATCTTTCCAGAAGCAGGCTGCCTCACCTATCTCCCGAGGAGGAGGTAGATTCAAGGTGCCGACCTTGGGGTAGCAGCCAAGTGCTTAACTCCAGTGCCACCAGGACGCCAAACATTACCCAAGTACACTCACTCCAAGGAATGCTTCCAATGTCCTCCCACATGCCTGCCTGCCTGCCTGCCTGCCTTCTCTCTCTCTCTCTCTCTCTCTCTCTCTCTCTCTCTCTATATATATATATATATATATATATATATATATATATATATATATATATATATATATATATATATATATATATATATAAGAAGTGCTTATTGCAGATAACTTCATGAAAAACTAGTTGAGCTGGGCTCTGCGGAGAACAATCTTATTCATTGAGTGAACGCTACGTGTGGTTTGACCCACCTATCCCTCCAACTGGCTGTGGGACAGTGGCGGGGCAGAGTCAGAATGCTCCCTTCCCATGTGCGAAACTTGCATCTGATTCCCATCAGGGTACCTCCTGTGTCTGCAGAGGCTTGCATGCTGCTATGAACACATTTTCCCCGAGCTTCAAGACCACAATGGACTCAGAGGTAAGCCCTGGTGATCTGCTTCCCCAAACCAACCACTAGTAAGTGTCCGAAGAGCCACCATGGCCCTGTCTGCACATTGAGGGCATGGCAAAGGCCAGGGCAGCATTTCATTCCATTGTGCGGCAGTTGCCATGAATCCGGGGGCAGCTCCATCCAAATGAACAACAACTGGACACAAACCATATTCAGAGAAGTTAAGTTCAAGCCTAAAACACAGACTCGACAACACACACCTCGAAAAGGGTGAAGGAATTGTAATGAGGCCAAGGAAGGGGAGTGTGGGTAGAGACTTGGCCCCGGACAATGCCAGGACACCTGCAGAGGGAAGCCAATACTTGGATTCCACAGGACTTAACCCCAGCCTTGCCCTCACCTGTACATTCCAAGGCGCCCCTAGCCCGCCTATGGCTCAGCCTCCATAGCCTAATGGCTCTTTTTCATGAGAAAATATCTGAGAGTCAGAAAGGAATTTGCTGAGGTCACTTAAGGGCAACGGAATTACACATGCTGTATAAAATGCTCTCACTAAGTTGACGCGAGAACAGCAGAGTGGGAAAACCCTCGCCCAAATCCTACAGGGAGGCTGAGGTTAGAGAGCTCGCTCATCTGTTCCTGTAAATTCTCTGGTTACAGTTTCCTAAATCCCATAGTCCTCTTACAAGAGATAAGGGGCTGTAGCTGAGAAAAGTAATGTAGTGTGTTCCTGTATGGGAGCCCAGTAAGCCAGACCGGTGGGTGGGGTGGGGTAGGGGGGTGGGGGGTGAGGTGGAGGGAGCACGGGAAGTTGGAATGAAATAGAAGGAATTCACTAGACAAGTGAGGTTAATAGCTGCCCTGTGCATTATCAACGAGGAGAAAACCTCACTTAGGTAAACTTACACAGTGTTGACACTCCAGCTGTCAAGGCGCTCACACAGCACCCTGCCCCGTCCAGGAAGTCATTGAAAATAGCTCTTCTCCCTCTACGCTTCGTTGTGGGGACATTTGTCAGGCAATAATCGTCATGCAGGAGCTCTGGTGGCACAGCGGTTAAGTGCTCAGCTATGAACCTAAAGATCAGGAGCTCCCCCCCCCCCCAATTCCGGAGCTCCAAAGAATAACACAGCCAGTCATCGGCCCCTGCCAAGATGCTAGCTTATGAGATGCCCCCACCAATTAGTGCTACTGCATATTATCGGGTTGCTGTCAGCCGACATCCATTTGGTGGCACCCCACAACATCAACAAGAGTCCTTCATAGTTTGTAGGACATTCAATCATCTACACGAAGTGATTTTCCTTTGTACAGACCCCATTCAATTCCCCCAACAGCTATGTCAAGTGTCTACCAATGGCCTCATTTTTAAAGATGGGAGAACTGCGGCTCAGAGAAATTTAGCATCAGGTTGTTAGAGAATTGGGGAACTAGGACTTGAACCCATATCAAGTGTTCGAGCCCCACAGTACATACATTGTCCACTACATCAGTCCACAAATGATAAGGATTCTTCTCTCTTCCCCCAAACCAGCTCGGCTTTCATGGTTCATGTTGTCATCCCTAAATGTCATCACTGTGTCTCTACTCCTGTGAAGGGCTTTGTCCCTCCCATTCCCCAGGCCCCATTCCTCACCCATTCCTGAAGTACTTTCTGAAATGAGTGTATGTGGAATCGATCCATTTTCTTCATCGTGTCCACCACAATATTAGCACCAGTTGTCATCATCTTTCCGCTCACTTTCATTGAGATACCCGACATTCCACTTTTGGGGAAATTTCCAATGTGGTCTTTCTAGAAGATAAGTACCACTCTTTGCTGAGAACATCGCAGAGCCTGGCTGTTTCTTCCACCCCCAACCCCCTCCCCCAGACTCACACCCTCACCTATGAGCTCACACTGAAGCATTATTTTCTCTGGGGAACTCTCTCAGCCTCTCCTCCCTGATTAGCACTTTAAGCTCCTGTCTTCTATTTTGCGCGCAATCATCTCCCATGCTAGAGTGTGACCAGTCTCGAGAGTTGTTCCTCTGTAGCTTCAGTACACAGCATGCAGTCTGGATCAGCACGCGCCCAGGCTAAATACTGGTGAATGTGAATGAATGCTGGTCTTCTTTCTTCTCCCCATTCCCTGATGAGGAGTCCAAATGATAAGACACCTGACTGAAGTAAAATGGCTGACCCAACGTCCGGTATCCAACTCTTAACTTCCTGGAACTCTACATAGATCCAAGCCTGTAACTAAGGAATGTTTGCCTGAAGTTAGTTAGTCAAAACAGAAGGCACCTGCATGTTCTCCTCGAGTTTTCATGCACATTGTTGTCACAGGCCATTGTCTAAGAGGTTCTTCGGAAATGGGCATGGGCACTTCCAATTTGGGGTATTGGATGTAATTAAGTGAAATGTTTTACACAAGGTCTGACTTGAACTCCATTTTGTCCTAGACTCTGCTTCTGTCTCCGAGAAGGTGACCCATCATTGTTGGTGAGCAAACAAAGACAAATGGTTGGAAGTAGATGAACTTGAATGCAGAAAAGTGCTTATACAAAGCCACTGCCCAGGCATGTCCTTATTGGCTTACTGATAATAGTTATTAAGAATAACTTACATCAGTTATCCAATAAAAACACCTTTCTAAAGATAATTTTTACATGATTGCAACAATACGCCAAGAGAGAACAGATTGAAATTCAAGCCAGATTTAGAAGAGGAAAGGAGACAAAGGATTTTAGGGTTGATGTCTGAAGGAACTTGGCTGAAAACAGAGAATACCAGAAAGATGTTTGTTTGCTTGTGTGTTATTGACTATGCAAAAGCATTTAACTCTGTGGACCATAACAAACTATGGCTAACACTGGGAAGAATGGGAATTCCAGAACATTTCATTGGGCCCATCCAGAACCTGTACCTATACCAAGAGGCAATCGTTTGAACAGAACAAGGGGATATTGCATGATTCAAAATCAGGATTATATCTTGTCACTGCACCTATTTAATTTGTATGCTGGGTAAATCACCCAGGAATCCAGACAATATGAGGAAGAAAGAAGACTCATTAACAACCTATGATATGCACACCCTTGTTTCTTGAAAGTGAAGGATATTTGAAGCACTTACTGATGCAGTTCAAAGACCACAGTCCTCGTTTATGAATTACACTTCAACTTCAAGAAAAGAAAAATACTCACCATCTGACTACATAATGATAAATGTAGAAAACTCTATAATCATCTCCCAGGGAGTAGCAATCAAGAAATTAAATGACCTATTGCACTGGGCGAATATGCTGCAAAATAGCTCTTTCAAATATTCCAAAGGAAAGATATCACCTTGAAGATTAAGGTGCACCTGACCCAAGCCACAGTAACTTCAATGGCCTTAGATGCATGTGAAAGTTGGGCATTGAATATGGACGACCAAAGAAGTATCAATGCCTTTGAGTTGTGGTGCCGGGGATGAAATTGAAAGTACCACGGAGTGACAGAAGGACCAACGAGTTTGTCTTGGAAGAAGCACGGTCAGAGTGCAACTTAGAGGCCAGGATGGGAAGAGCCCATCTTGCATACTTTGGACACGTTGTCCTGGAGAAGGGCATCATGCTTGGTCCAGTGGAGGGACAGTGATAAAGAGGAAGGCTCTCAAAGTAGATGAACTGACACAGTGGCTGCCAGCCTCGGCTCAGGCACAGGAACAGCTGTGAGGTTGGCGCAAGACCAGGCGGCGCTTCATTGTGTTGGGCACAGGGCCATTCTGGGGGTAGGAACTGACCCGATGGCACCTATTCACCACAACAAAGGGCAGCCCGAAAACCAAACCGATCGGTTCTGGAGGAAGTACAGCTAGAGTGCTCCTGAGACAAAAGGATGGAGAGATTTCATCTCACATACATTGGACACATTATCAGGAGGGACCGGTCCCTGGAGAAGGACATCATGCTTGGTAAAATATAGGGCCAGTGGCGCAGGGTGGGAAGGAAAACCCTCAATGAGATGGATCGACATCGTAGCTATAAAAATGGGTTCGAGACTAACAACTGTGAGAATAAAGCAGGACAGGGCAGTGTTTCGTTCCGGTGTCCGTAGGGTCGCTCTGAGTCCAATGGAGTCCAGAACACCTGAAAAGAGCTGTCAATCAGAGTTTTTTTTTTTTTTTTACTATTTATTCCTATGATTCCTCCTTCCAGGTATATTGCTTCATTTTACCAGAGTTGCAGGGTCCTTTTCGCAAAAGAAACCTCATTCCTGCACCCTCACCCCTCTTTCATTCCCACCCCCATCATCTCGGGGTCTTGCTCTTTTCCTTACTCAGTCTGCATGGGAAAGAAATCCGGGCCACGTGGTGAACAGACAACTCCAGGAGTTACTCGATCTTGCATCATTTGATTTCCAGGGCACGGCATGGGTGTCCGCAAAGATCACAGAATCCTCTTGCTGGGATTTGAGGCGCCACAGTGGCCTAGTCTATGCTCTCCTTTCATACCTCGATCCCCAGCTGATCCTGGGATGTGTCTCCCACTTGTTGTGAGCCAGGCTGCGATCAAGACATAATGGTCACTGCTGGCCTGTGAGGCCACTTGTTGCCAGTTCATTGGGGCTTTACATATTCGTTGACATAAGCCTCACTCCACAGAAGGAAAAAATGCACAAACCAAACAAAGCTGCTCAAAGACATAGGAAGAGGAAGGATTTCCCTCAGGCCCCAGGGAAATGCTCTGAGGGCTCCTGTGGGACCAGCAGAAGGGTATCTGGATAGAGCCCCAAGAAGCCCGAGGAGCCCGCCCGGCGTGCTGGTTCTTAACCCATTTGTGTCCAGGTGTTCAAGAGTCCACGTGCCGAGGAGCATAGCAACACAGTGTACGTCACAGGAGCGGTGAATACTACTTCCTCTTAGAGAGCCATTTGAGGGAGGAATACAGCCCTGCTGGTTACCTTCTGGAAGAAACTCAGAGCTAGCCGGAAGCGCTATTTCTGTATGTTTGTAATGCTGTGTTATAGGACAGAGCATGGCAGCATGTTCCCGTGGCTCATTGTCAGTAACACTCAGCTGCAAAGTCATTTGGCAACGGTTGAATCTTAATGCATTTATCTTACCTGCGTTTTCCTTTTTATGTGTGCAAAGGAATAATGTGTGATTTCCAAAAAATTTGACTAAATGAAATGAGGTGAATTATTTTAATAAATGTCACCTAAATCATCTAAATGATAGGAAAGCATTCCCCCCCCCCCTTCTTAGTGTTGTGTCTGCACCTGACCCAAGCCATGGTATTTTCTTTTTTTTAAATCATTTTATTGGGGGCTCGTATAACTCTTATCACAGTCCATACATCCATCCATTGCATGTCAAGCACATTAGTACATATGTTGCCCTCATCATTCTTAAAACATTAGCTTTGTATTTGAGCCCTTGGTATCAGCTCCTCATTTCCCCCTCCCTCTCTACTCCCTCCTCCCCCATGAACCAAAAAAAGAAAAAGAAATTATAAAGTCATGGTATTTTCAATGGCCTCATATGCCTTTGAAAGCTGGACATTGAAGAAGGAAGACTGAAGAAGACTTGATACTTTGGAATTGTGGGTCTGGAGAAGAATACTGAAAATACCCAGAACTGCTAAAAGGACAAGCAAATCTGTCTTGGAAGAAGTGTGGATGCAAAGACTTCATTTTACGTACTCTGGACATGTGGCCAGGCGCGAGCAGGCCCTGAAGAAGGACATCGTGTTTGGTAGAGTAGAGGGGCAGCAAAAAAGAGGAAGGCCCTCAACGAGATGAATGGACACCGTGGCTCATCTAACAATGGGCTCAGGCATAGGGACCGTGGTGAGGATGACACAGGACTGGGCAGTGGTTCATTCTGTTGTGCAGTGGGTTGCTTACTATGGATCAGGCGGACAAGATAACATCTAACAACAACAACAACAAACGTTGTATATTACAGTAGATGGCATCTGAAGGTCGATGAAAATAAGCAAGAAGTAGACTTGGTATGTATTTCGGTCAAGCCACATTGTCCCCACCTCAAGTCCAGAACACACAGTTTCCATTTGCCTCGTCCAGAGGATGTCAGCCCACAGGACACGTGTCCTACACATCGCCGGGCCAGCTTAGGGGGAATGTTAACTTCAGCAAAGGTGCACAGGGGTGGATGCTGCGTGGGACTCTTGGGGGCATGGAACACTGACAGAGGGCCACGCTCAAGGCTCTCCAAAAACCACTGCTAGGAAGGGAACGTCCTACTTTCAAAGAAATGTTCTACTTGTTAACAAGTGGCTTTACCGATGACTTTTCTAACCCATGCCCTCATTTCATTGCTGCAGGAAGCACTTTCCAGCTGTCCAATGCCTAAGTCTGAGGTAAACTTTTTTTTAAGTGTTGCTCATAATGTATTTTATGTTTGGAAAAATACCTTAGAAAGTGTAAACTGGAGCTTGAGAGAACATTGGTTATGGATACAGAAGTGGAAGCCTTCAGAACACAGGCATCCTCCGCCCCCCAAAAACCTACAGGGGACAATCAAGTAACGCAAAACAGCACCGAGGACTGGGAGAAGGCATTAGAAAGTAGGTCATGCTTTGCCGACAGACAGATTTTTCAATCAACAACTGGGCAAAATTAAATACAAACTGGATTCAATGCACAGGCCACCCGTGTGTCTGCTTCTCCTCCTTCACCCTGTGAATTGTGTACTCGAAGACACCTAGTCCGCCCCCACACATTTCGGAGCCAGCTAATATTTATTGACTGGCCTTGTGCCCAACATTGCGCCAAGTGCTTTCCCATAACAGACTCTTTCTCATCCTCATCAGTGCCCAATGAGGTGTGGATTGACGTCCCCATGGATAGATGAGGAACTGGAATCCCCAAGAAGTCCAAGCTGCTGTGGCCAAACCCCACCACCCACTGCTTTGGAAGAAATCAGTGAAACTGCAGGGCATTTGTTTGCTCACTTGAAGCCAAGGCTATCAGTTGAAGTAAACTCGTTATTTGTTCTCTAGGAGTTTATATACTGTTTTGTTCCCCAAGGCAATGTCTGATGAGTGTGTCAGTGCGGATCTAAATAACTGCACAATTAGATACTCAGGGGGGAACATAATTTTGGTTTAAGTAACCAAGGCCCCTGTCACGGAACAATACCTATAAATAATGCAGCATTTCCTGGCTCGAGCTCTTTGCCTGAAATTCCAGTTCCATCACGTGTTAAAACTCAGACTGTCAAATTGAGGGGGTTCTGCTTAATTTCATCTCTGTCTCAAGTTTAGACAAGTGAAGAGCAAGTCACAAGAGTGTGTGGTACATATACAGGACAGTGAGGAAGATTCCACATGGAAGGGCCAGGCGCATCGAAGAACGCTCTAGTTCACAAAGCATGGCTCTCACTTGCTAGTTTTTTTTTTATAAAACAAAACAAAACAAGATTAACTGAGTTCTTGGCATGAACACGAGGGTACTTGAAGAAGTTTGTGGGAAAAAGAAACAGAATTGGAAGATAATAACAATTTTCTCCCATGAACATTTTGAAATCCCCTCCTAGCATACAACACTCAATTTCTCTGCAACGTTCATTCACACAAGATTCCCTTACATGCGATTACAAGAGATTATCTTTTTAATGGAAATGTACCTTTTTACATTTAACTAGGAGTCTTCATACCGTCTATGACCAGCTAACCTCTTTTTCCAACGAGAAAAAATATTTTGAATTGGTTTCGTTGCTGCCCTAGAGACTCAAAATTTCCTACTGGTGCAAACCTATTAATTGGTGGTCCCTAATTCTAAGCACTCTTGGAATGTTATCAGGAGGGACTGGTCCCTGGAGAAGGACATTATGTTTAGTAAAATAAAGCCAGTGACAAAGAGGAAGACCCTCAATGTGATGGATTGACCCCATGCCTGCAACAGTGCGCTCATATATAGCAATGATTGGGAAACCACTGCACAACCAGGCAGTGTTTGGTTGAGTCAGGACCGACTTGATGACAATTCTGTCTTTGAAAAAATGCCAACTGCTCTTGTCTGCTTCGTGCCACATAGGAATTGTTACTAACATTTGTACCTTAATATTCTTTAGTGGTTATAGATAGCAATACAAACTCTCAAGGTACCCAGGACTTTTGAAATACCCCTGACAACTTAAAAGAGTGATTTTGCAAATGACATGAACACACTATAAGGAGACACCATCTGCCTTTATAGCAGCTCCCTGTCATGGACACATACTTTCATGGGTATCTGTGTGGCATCCTCAGACGTGAACATCAGCAGGTCAATCAGAAAAGGGACAGCTTGACCTGTTTGTTACCTGCCCATGGATGTTTGGCACTCACCAGTTGGGAAACTCTGTTTTAAAGAATGTGCCTCAGGCTGGAGCAGTAGGCAACACTAAGATAAACAGAGGGTCAGCGAAAAAGAGGGAGGCCGTCAAGCAGTGGACTGACACAATGGCTGCAAGGATGGGCTCAAACAGAAATGAGGACACAGCACCCAGGCAGTGTTGTGATTTGTTCTTTTGTGCATGGCGTCGTAACTGACTTGATAGCACCTAACAATCACTACCACCACCACCCATTGGATGATCAGAAAAGAGAGAGAGAGAGAGAGAGAGAGAGAGAGAGCAAGTATGTTCGTAAGAAGCCACACTCCCATGCTGTAAGCCATTCAGGTAATGAGATTTCTCTCTGTAGAAATGTATGAAGACTTGGCTTTACTTAATCAGCTTCTTTTATATATCCCTCACTCTCCTGAGTACTTAGAGAAGGACTTCAAAAGGCACTCAATAAATAGTTGTTGAATGAATGTAACAGGAATTAATCACGTACAATGTTTTTGAAGAGGGACTGGATGTCAAAGGGTACCCAGGGAATGTTCACTGGGGAGGGGAATGCTGTAGATGTACTTGGTAAAAGGTCCAAAGAAAAGAGTTCAAATTTAACAAATAACCTTTGAAGCCAGCTTCTTTCCTAACATTGCCCCTGGAGCAGGCCATCCAAGGAGGGGCTGAATCCAAGCCCAACAAATGCTGACATCAATGTGCGAAAGGGACAGCTAAGCGGTGAGAAGACTTTAAACCCACTGCGCATCTGCCAGTTGCTTGTCCTGTGGTGGCTTGTGTGTTGCGGGAAGCTGGGCCACTAGTATTTTAAATACCAGCAGAACCACTCATGGTGGGCAGGTTTTAGCGAAACTTCCAGACGAAGAGGGAAGACTTGGAGATCCACTTCCAAACATTAGCCAGTGAAAGCCCTATGGATCACAATAGCAGGCAGTGGGGCTGTGAGCGCTCTAGGACTGAGCAGGATTTTGTTGTGTGTTACATTGCGTCCCCATGAGTCAGAGCCAGATCCATGGCCATCCACACCACTCTTAACAAATGCCAACCACGATCCCTGAGGAAGCACTTTTGCCATCAGCTTTCCAGGAGGTTTTTAAAGACAGACCAACACACACGCGCGCACACACATACAACAATTCATGATATAATATCTCTTTAACTTCTTTGCTATGAGTTAATATGAATGAGAAAAGACTTGAAGGTAGATTTACTGTTTGTTTGTCCCTCCCGCCACACACATACACACACACACTCGATTTCTTGGTAGAAGAAATAAGATAAACCAAATGACACACAGAGGGCCTTGATCCTCCCATGGATACATGAAGGACAATTTTATACATTGTGCCTCAAGAGGACGCTGGACCCTGTGGAATGGCATTTTAACTTGGTGGATCTATATTCTGGGGTTGAGTTGCTCAAACAGTTTTACTTTTAAGAAATTCTCACAGACAGAAAGTGATCCTAACCACAAATATTCCCGGAGTACTAAAGAAGTCATGTGATCCAAAGACAACCTTGGAGGCAAGTGCCCAGTTTTGGCACTGCCTGATAGCCCAGGTACCAAGAGGGATCAAGAGCTGGAAAAGTCTGCACTCCTCATTCTCTGTGCATCCTGTTCCATCCCTTGGGAAGCTCTGTCTTAAGGAATGTTCTTTGGGAAAATTGGCCAAAATACGAGCTATTAAGGAAGTTTGTAGCATATCACACTGTACATAGCACATACTATGATTTTCTCTCTCTCTCTCTCTCTCTCTCTCTCTCTCTCTCTCTCTCTCTGTGTGTGTGTGTGTGTGTGTGTGTGTGTATTTCCCCACTCTCCCTCACGAACCCTTGATAATCTATAAATTATTATTTTTTCATGTCTTACACTGACTGATGTCTCCCTTCACCCAATTTCCTGTTGCCCATCCCTCTGGGAGAGGGTTATATGTAGAAAACTGTGATTGGTTCCCCCTTTCTCCCCCCACCTTCCCTTTACCTTCCTGGCACTATCGATATTGGTCCTGATGGGTTTATCTGTCCTGGATTCCCTGTGTTGCGAGCTCTTATCTGTAGCCGTGCACATGCTCTGGTCTAGCCGGATTTGTAAGGTAGAATTGGGGTCATTATAGTGGGCGGGGAGAGGGGGGGAGGAAGCATTAAAGAACTAGAGGAAAAACATAGTTGTATGTTTTGTTGGTGCTATACTGCACCCTGACTGGCTCGTCTCCTCCCTGAGACCCTTCTGTACAGGGATGTCCAACTGTTTACAGATGGGCTTTGGGTCTCTACTCTGCACTCCTCATTCACATTGGTCTGATGTTTTACTCTGGGTATTTTGATGCCTGATACCTGATCCCTTCTACACCTCGTGATCACACAGGCTGGTGTGCTTTTTCCATGTGGGTTTTGTTTCTTCTCAGTTAGATGGCCACTTGTTTATCTTCAAGCCTTTAAGACCCCAGATGCTATATCTTTTGATAGCCTGGTACCATCAGTTTTCTTTACCACATTTGCTTATGCACCCATTTTGTCTCAGCAATCATGTGGGAAAGTGAGCATCATGGAATGCCAGGTTATTAGAACAAAGTGTTCTCGTGTTGAGGGAGGACTTGAGTAGAGGCCCAACAACATGCTGCTTTTAGGAAGCTATAAAAACATGCTATTAGCACATTACAGCTCCCTTTTTTTTATTCCCAAATTTTCCAGGCTCCTTGAGTCGGGGTATCTCCCTGGTCTTAGAAGCGCAACTGAAATGTTAGATCTGCCATGAAAACACAGTAGCAGTGGCAGGAAAGGGTTCAAGGTCACTACTACAGCCTCGTGAATTCCTTCCATTGGGGAATGAGATGCTGTCCATCTGCCAGAAAGAATCTTCCTGGAACTCGAGGAACCCCGAAGCAATCCAGATAATCATTGATATCATGACCGTCTCCACACCTCCTTGCCTGTGAGCTGCCAAGGAACCAGAGGTGAGTGGCTTCAGAAGTCAGACTCCCAGTTACCACCAGGACGGGTCTTTTAAATGTTAAGATCCCAAACCCTATGGCAAACCCCCACCCTCTCTGTCCCAAGAGAGGAGTCTATCTTTCTGGTTATATATTCCCTGGGCTATTAATGGCATTAGTGTATAATAACTTGGTACATATCAACTCACAGGGAAAGCGGTGGACGTGCTGGTTCAGCTGGCTCAAGGCCACCAAACCAACAGGGTGAAGCAACCAGTATTAAACATCTGTTATTAACCGTATATTTGAAAATAGCATTGTGTGTCTCCTGGGTTACCAATGCCCATTCAAAGCAATACCCAACCCAGGCTGCTGTTTGCCTGCCTAGCACCTGGGTGATAACAAGCTTTCAAACATTTACACTGTCCCTTCTGTGTGGCTGCTGCTGCACCTCAGCGTTTTATTGAGTAAAACATGTATTGTAACTCCCACACTGCTCTTCTTGTCTGGGTTCGCCTCGGAGGTGAGCAGGTTTCATTACAACCATGCTACTGGGCGGCACCTACCAGCACCAACAACCACCATTGGGAATAGTTACGCTTCTGGTTTTTTTGGGGTTTTTTTAAATGCTACTGTCTATATATCTGTGTATGTCTGTTACTATCTATGTAACTTTTTTCTGTGCATGCATTCAATCTATGTTATTTTCCATTTACCGATCTATTTCTCGATTTATGTGTGCTGCTCCTGAGCTTTTCTTCCTTATGTGTGCCTGTGTGTACTCTGTGTGTGTGTCTCTCTCTATTTTCCTCTCACCCCTCTCTCTATCCTGACCCCTGTCCCCTGATTCTCCTGGTCAGCATCAAGGTAGGCTCCTTTGGGTGGTAAAACAATTTTTTCTTGCAATTCTTCTCTGATAATAGTAACCTTATACAGTCTTTGTCTTCATAGGATTATGTTATGCATTTTAGTCAGGGACTACAAATAAAACTGGCCATAATAGCTTTTGTCTAGTTCTTAATCCCTCTAGTGAGTCAACTGAAAATTTCACCAAAAAAAGGTCATTTGCCACATTGTTGCCAGGATTTTAACCGGTTAAACTCACAGCCATCAAGTCACTTGGCTCACATGACCCTACACAGACTTCGCAGAGACGAAAATTTCAGGGAGCAGACAGCCTCTTCTTTCTTCCGAGGAGAGGCTGGTGGTTTCAAACTACCAGCCTTTTGGTTAGCAACTCAGTGCTATTTAAATTTAGTTTTAAAAAACCTGGAAATCAAAACTCTGCCTTGGGATCCAACCTGCTCACCAAAACTTTGGGATGAAGTTGATGTGTTTGTCAGATGCCACCAATTCGGCAGCTTCACAAAGTTCAAGTGGATATGGAATGAAAAAATATAATGCAATTTTTCCATGAGCTTTCTGACACCCCTTTCTATTTCTCCGATTCAAACACAATGACCCTCACTGATAATAACAAACAGCACATTACCATGAAGCAATTAAAATAAATTAAAGTGCCTGCTTCCAATCACTGTGCTCGGCTTTTCTATAGCTGTACCTCTGCCCCGACTCAGCCTACTCGCCTATTAGCATTGCCTGTTCCCCTTCTCACGCCGCGGGCAAGCCTGGTCGCCTCTCGGCCCTAACATGGTGCAATTACATTCAGATCGCGAGTTGGGTACATTGAGAAAATTCAGTGAACTCGCCATTCACGCGCCCGCGCTGCCTTCCACAGGAAGCCTTTAAGTTCGGTCCCCGCCACTTGTTACAATGCTCCCGGGAGCTTCTCTGCCCCGGACGAGAACAAAGAGCACAGCTCTGAGTGTCTCCCAGGTGTCCCTCCTTACAGGCGCACTCAAGCACGCACCCCGGCTGCGGTGGGAAGGAAGCGCTAGGGTCGGGACTGCATTTCACTCTCCCACAGATTCCTGGACCGGCGCTTCCGGATCCCCACTTGGGATGGACGGTAGCTTCCTTGGGGGCGCTGCCTTTCCTGCAGAGCCCCCAAGCTGCGTGCCCTGCTGCGCGCCTGGCGCGGGCAGCCACACTCCGAAAGTTTGCTCGCTGCAGGGCGAGGGTGCCCAGGGCAGGCCGCCCAGGTGTCTGGGTGTGCGCGGAGCCTGGGGTCGGGCAGGAAGGAGCTGGGGAGGCAGGGTGCTGAGCGCCGCCTGGGCCCCAGCTTCCTGGGGGAGCCAAGGCTGAGGAAGGAGAGCAAGTGGAGGGAGACACATCTGGAGGACTCACCGGCTCTTCCATGTTTCCCAGCTGGCGGGGTCTGCTCTTTGGCTTCCGCGGGTCAGGGCGAACCTGTTGGCAGAGCTGGGCGCTGGGAGCGGGCTGGCGCGGCGGGGCTGGCCTCTGGCTCAGCGGAGTGGCTGGGGCGTTTGTGAAGCAGCGCTCTGTCCAGCTCCGAATCACCCCCACCCCCAGGGTGTGGGCTTACATGCCTCACAGCGCAAAAATCCGCCAAACTCAGGTCAGCCAAACGGGTTTCCTTATATAGGTAAACACGAATTGCATTCCCGGTGAAAGAAGTTAACTAGGAATCCCGCTTAACCTGGTTAACTCTAGACACGCCAGAAAGGTTCAGCTGGCAAAAGGTTTGGAGACCAATCAGAGGGATTCGGGCCATTGAATCAAAATCACCTGGCTCTTCCCGCCTGCACCACTGGCCCTTCTAGGGCACCCAGGAGTCAAGGCCAGTATTTTCTTGGAGGGGCTGTGGCCTTCTATTATCTGAAGGCCATTTAGGAGGCCACACCCAAGCAGAAGGGGTTATCAGTGGTCCTTCAGGCTTTGAAAAACCAGAGGAACTGCTCTCAAAACGCTGTTTCGAAAGAAGGGCATGCTACATGTGATTGGGAGAGGGACGCGAAGAAACCGCGATGGAAGTGGGTTGCCGTGCCTGATTGGAGCATCGGAAGCGCGAGCTCCCCACCTTGTCGAGGTCGGCAGCAGAAGGGGCTAGCAGGTCAGCCCCACTGCCCTCCCTTGCAATTCAGCAATTGGGAGTGTGGTTTGGGATGGGTAAAATGAGAGATGCTGTCGTCCAGTCTGCGCATAACGCTTGGAAGGCCGCATGGTGATTTCAGGAAGAAATATAGGACTTGTACGTTTGCATCAGTCAACTGAAATTAATACATCAATATAAGCACTCTATGCTAGCCTGAAATCTACGTCCCATATATACTGAGTTTTTGTGTATGTGTGTTTATGTCGCTATTGTCATTGGGTGCCATTGAGTCAGTTCAGACTTATAGCGACTTTGGGTCCAACAGAACGAAGCACCGCCTTGTCTTGCGCCAGCCTCACAATTGTTATGTCTGAGCCCATTGGGGCAGCCACTGGGACAGTCCACCTTGTGAAGCGTCTTCCTCTTTTTCACCTCCCCTCTACTTTACCAAGCATGATACCCTTCTCCAGGAACCAGTCATTCCTGCCAACATGTCTGCAGTATAGTTGGAGTCTCGCCAGCCTTTCTTCTAAGGAGCATTCTGGTTGTCCTTCTTCCACAATAGTTTTGTTTTTGCTGTTGTTGGTTTTTGTTTTTTCAATTTCAAAGTTCTTTGCCAGTACTATAGTTCAAATGCATGACTTTTTCTTTGGTCTTCTTAATTCAGTGCCCAACTTTTACATGTGTATGCAGTGATTAAAAATGGCTTGGGTCAGGTGCACCTTTTAACACCATCTTTGCCATTATAACCATTCTAAGTATAAAATGGAGTGACATTAATTACATTCACCGTGTTGGGTAATAATCAACACTATCCATTTCCAAGACTTTTTATGAACGCAGACTGAAACACTAACTCATGAAGCAACGACTGTCACGTGCCCTGCTGTCCCTAGATTCTGGTAACCACTAATTCACTTTCTGTTTGTATGTATTTTATTATAGGTATTTCCTATAAATGGGGTCACACACAGTTGTCCTTTTGTGTATCTTAGCATAATGATTCCAAAGTTCACCCATGCAGTAGCATGTAGTAGAATCCATTCCTTTTTATGGTTAAATAATATTCGATTTTATGGAAGTACCACATCTTGCTCATCCATTCATCACTGATAGACATCTGGGTTGTTTCCATCATTTGGTGATTGTGAATAATGCCACATGGGCATGGGTGTGTAAGTGACCGCTTGAGCCTTTGCTTATAATTCATGTGGGATATCCCTAGGGGTGGAATTAAAATGTTTTTATTAATATAAGGAATTTAGGCCATGTATTTAGTACTTGGCTTTTCACCCCCTACCCCTATCAACCATCTACTACCATAACCATAATTCTATAGAATTCTAATCAATTGGACAACTTCTGAGGAATTTGAAGGGAAGACTGCCTATTAAGTGAGTGAGATATAACCTCCAGTGTAATCATTCATTTCTATATAATCAGATTAGTGACACCCTTCAGAACCTTGGTGGAGCTATGGATAAGTTGGGCTGTTAACTATAAGGTTGCCAGTTCGAAACCACCAGTTTCTCTGAAGGAAAAAGACAGGGCTTTCTACTCCCCTCAAGAGTTGCCGCCTCAGAAATTCCCAGAGGCAGTTCTAGTTGTCCTTGTGGAATGGCCATCAACTCAATAGCAGTGAGTGAGTTGTTATTATTTTGGAACGACTACCTTTGTAAAAGACTTAAGTGTTAGAGGTCTCTGTTTAGGCAAGGCGATAGAGTTGAGGTTCACATCTCACTTAAGCGGCCACCAACAGAAGCCAGTCACACAGTTGGCTGCTACATGGGGAACATCTCAGAAGCTGCACTGCCAGAATGAGCGACTCGTCCTAGAGTAGCATTGTGCATTGGGAAAAGGTGTTCGCATATTGTTTCCCCCATCATCTCTGCAAGAACCCCGAGAGATGTGTATTCTCATGCCATCAACATGTCAAGACGGCTCGAGGATATAAAATGACTCCTCCAGGCACTCACGGGCAGTTTGTGGCAGATTCCACTCTGATAGCATTTGCAGGAAGAGAACCAAATTTCAGAGACATGAGAACATTAGCATGTCGGGCTTCCATGTGGAAATAGACTTTTTAATAATCAGATGTCCCTAACATTTAAATGCAATCTATAAACTAATTAAAGTATGTTTTAGAAAGCCATTACTTACTGATCCAATGACTGCCTGGAAATGATTCTGGAAAGATCATAAAATGAAATAGGAAATCCATTTTTATCTAATATGACTTTGGGTTATGAAATAGCATGTACATATAACTTTACAAATATGACACAGATTTTTCTGTTTGCAGGACGCATGTTTCCGGTACATCAAGTTCACACTCCTCAGCGCTTTCTTCTTCTTGGGGCTTTGTTCCAAAGAAGCAAACAAACTCGTCAGCCATCAAGTTAGTGCTGACTCATAGTGACCCCCCTGTGGGTTTCTAAGACTGTAACTGTTGACGGAAGTGGAAAGCCAGAGCTTTCACTAAGAAGTTGCTGGTGGTTTTGAACTTCCGACCGTGTAGATCACAGCCTAATGAGTAACCACCACATCACCAGGGCTCCTGGAGCTCTGTTGGTCTCCAGTAAAGCTCTGTGTGCTGATTTAGGGAAATGGCTCCCTAAGCCATATTCCATGTATGATCCTGCTCTGTGTATGTCCTCAGAATGCCCTCTGAAGTTCTGTTTGCGCAGGAACTTTAGACTTTACCAACGTGTTGATGCAAGGCAAAGAATGTGTTTCCCCCCACCCCCACCCCAGGGCAGGCTAAACCTTTAAATGCCTTAAGCTGGCCTCCAACTTTGTTCTTACAATTCTTTTTTTCCCCCTACTGTGCGACCCGCTTCAGTGCCCAAAGCCCATGGACAAGGGCAGACAATGGTTCAGGGTTACAGTTTGCTCTGGCATGGGATACTATGAGAGTGTTCTTACAATTCTAAGCAAACAATCATTTAGGTTTTACACACAAAAGTATCACAGACTAAAATCATTGAATTGGACGGTCAGAAGTATATTTGGACCTTAAAGTAGAGTATTTCAAAGTGGAACTAGACCCCTCTGCTAAATCCTTGAGCAATGGCTTTGGATCCTTTAAGAATGGTCTGGGAAAGGCTGGGTCATTGTCACAGCTTGGTTTTCACCTGGCCAGGGAGGACACCAAGGAGAGAGGACTTTACAATCGAATACTGACACCATGCCAAAAAATAAATATGGGAAACAAAATACAATACGAGACCTGCTTGAGGTGGAAAGAAGTATCCTTGTGGTTTAAAGAAAACATCAGGGGATAGATTTTAGAAATTCCTAGTGACACATAACTAACGAGTAGTTGCGCCATAATTTAAATCCAGCCCATCGGACTCCAGAATATCCATTAGTTCTACTGCCCCACGGTGGCACCACACTAGCCAAGAAAGAGCAAAGGCCGCATAGCAAGAAGATACTTCAGCCCCAGATCTAGCTCTTAGCTGTGACCCTGGGTAAATTACTTAATATTGCTGAGTCTCACCTCTGAAATGGAACTGACAATGGCTGCTCCTCTCACGGGTTACTAAAACTGCTCAGTGAGAGTGAGTCCCAATTGGGGCACTTGTATGTAGTGATGCTTCTTAAGGTGCATGCATTCTGCTAGGTCCACAAACCAGTCAGGCCTGACCCTAAGCAAGTTAGCCATGGTGCGCCCATCATGGAGCTTATCGTCTTACAGGGAACGCTGGGCACATCTGTCTTAGGGGATGAGAAACTCCAACATGGCCCTAAAATTCTCATCACACGAGAATGTCTACTCCACTGGGAGAAAAGCTATAGGCAGTGAGTACAGTGACTCTTTCTTACCAGTGGCTGAACTGATCATAGCTAGAAATGGTAGAATGAGGCTGAGCCAAAGAAGTTAAGTACTGGTGCAAGTATGTGATGGGAGGCATCTGTTATATCATGACAATGTCCTTTTAACAAAGAATTGAAGAGGGCTAGCGCGTTCAATTGGAAAGCATCATGAAGATGTTCAGGAAGCAGGACATTCAATGGAGTTCTTTTCATGATGAATTCTGGACATAAAGAAGCAAAGGAAAAATATGGGAAAGATTCCCTAAACACTGTAGCCAGTTATCAACTGATAACAAGTTATTCACTTACATGCAACAAACATTATAATTATCATCTAATAATGGAGCCCTGGTGGTGCAGTCGTTATGCATTGGGCTGCAAACCGCAAGTTCAGCAGTTCACAACTACCAGCCCCTCTGTAGGCAAAAGATGAGGCTTTCTACTCCTGTAATGAGCTACAGTCTCAGAAACCGAAAGGGGTGGGTCTGCCCTATCCTATGGGAATGCTGTGAGATGGAACTGACGTGATGGCAGTGTGGTTGGTCCCCTGGTGGCTAATTAATTGGTTATGAGCTCAGCTAGCAACCAACAGGTCAGCAGTCTGAACACACCAGCTTCTTCACACGAGAATAGAGGCTCGCTGCTCTGGTAAAGATGGGGCAGGCCTGCTCTCTCCTATAGTGTTACTTTGAGTCAAAATCAGCAAGTGCAGCCACCAGCCTTAAGAGGAAGCTTGCATGTTGCTATGACGCTGCACTGGTTTCACCATAGCTTCCAGACAAAGGGGGACTAGGAATATATGCCTGGTGACTTACTTCCAGAAGCCAATGACAACCCCGTGGATCATCATGGTCCAAATCTACAACTGATGATAAGGATGGCGCAGGACCAAGAAGCATGTGGTTCCATTGGCGATGGAGCCCCCATAAGTCAAGGATGGACTGAAAGGCAGCCAGTGGCATGGAACAAGTGAAGGTCTACTAAGAATTTACTGCGAAAAGAATATACAGAGAAAAAGAATGATTCCTACCTTGAAGGATCTAGTCTCCAGAAGAATGCTATGGTGCTCAAAGCTGTACCAGGCAAGATAAGTGAGGTTATACTTCAGTAGCAAGCCAGGCCTGAATCTCAATAGCATAAAATAATAAAAGTATATTTCTCACTCAAGTTATCGCAGGTCAACATGGAAGACATTCTCATTCAGAGGCACTGAGTAGCCCAGCCTGAAGTTCTTTTCAACACATATTTCCACAGTTGCTGAGACAAGAAACAAGGACTTGATGAATCATGCACTGGCTCTCCAAACATAGACCCATTAATGACAGACTTCCGCTTCCATTTCATTGGCCAAAGCAAGTGTTCTGACTTTGAATTCCAAAAAGAGAGAGAGCCAGAAGACACGACAACGACGATGTGATGGACGTGGCGGAAAGGACCAGCTAAAGTGACGTGCTCCATACCCTTTGCGTGGCACGATGACTGGCATGTTAGATTTGGAAATGCCAAGCTCCCATTTCTATAAAATCAAGAGTTTAGAGGGTAGACTCGGGAACTCCAGGATTTGGGCTGAACCTTGAGGGAAATAATGACATTTTAAAAGCATGTCCTGAGGCAGGTTCTTTTTAATTTCGATCAGTGACTTGGGTGATGAAATAAAAGACAAGTTGATTGAATTTGCAGATGGTGCCAAATTGGATCGTGAACACCTCAGAGGATTGCATTATACTTCCAAGTGACCTTGAAGAGTAGAAGAGAACGGCACAAAGAAAGAAGCTGCTGTTCAAGGGTGATTCCATACAGGATTGGCATGACACTTCCAGAGAACACCTGCTAGAGCAAAACTGCAGTGAGCTCAGCGAACTTGCCTGTCGGTTGTATAGATAACTAGCACCTTAGCACTTGTACTCGTCCAGGCTTTGGGGAGGAGTTTCCCATTCCAGAGGCATCGGCCACGGAAGCACTGGAAAATGCACATGCTCAGAATACTGCTTCACTGGGGAGCCACATTTTTGAAACTGAAAAATCCGAGTCCATTCAGCAGTGAAAGGAGATATCACTACAAACAGTAAGTGATCCTACACTGGGCAGAGTATAACTCCTCCACAGGATTTCCAAGCGTGCCCATCTTTATGGGAGCAGACAGTCTCCTCATTCTCCTAAGCAGAAGCTGGTGGGTTGGAACCACTGTCCTTGTGGTTGGCAGTCCAATGCCTAACCCTTGGCATTCCCAGAGTTCCTTTCATATCACATTACCCCATTTATTTCCTTCGTGGTCCTGATCACTTACCTGACACTACCAAGTGCAGTGACTGGTTTATTGTCTCAGACACTGTCTTTCTAGTCTTCATTCTATTCTGTCCATTGTCTTCCTGAAACTGTGTGTGGCTCATTGTCAGAACCAGATATGTAACTTAGAAACTGTGGGCTCTCTTATTCAAACCTATCCTAAATGTCAAGATGGCATGAGCAGAGCATTAAACCAGAGCAGGGTATTTTTGGGTGCAGTGGCTCAATATATGAAATAGGCATATTTTTGATAATTATTGAAAAGGCATTTGTTAATCTAGCAATTCCACTTGTAGGTATATACTAAAAAGACTTGAAAGTAGGGACTCCAACACATACCTATTCAAGACCAATGTTCGGTGCCGCATTATTCACAATAATCCAAAGCTGGAAACAACTCAAGTGTCCATCAATAGATTAACAATAAACAAAATGTCATCTGTCTGAAACCTCAGACCAATGTCCCCTTTGGTACTCTGTGACACACCCTTCTATTGTCTCAGTCTCCCACCTTGGCAGCATTCTACCCCATGAGCTTTCTGCAAAGAATGGCTTCAGGGCCCTTCCAATGTGGACTGGGTAGGAGAGCACACACAGTAAATAAAAACCAGTATCCTGTTTCTCAACTGAGAAGTCTGTCAAGTATATACCTGGGAGAACCAGCTGGATCTCTGGTTGTGGACAGAGGTGACGTAGAGGGTGGGGAAGGACAGGAAGGTTTCAGAATCCTGGGAGTCCGAGGGGATAAAGAAATCTACACTCAAAGATTCGCTGTCATCAAGTCAATTCTGACCCATAGCAAACCAATAGGGCAGGGTAGAAATACCCCTGTGGATTTCTGAGACTGTAACTCTTTATGGAAGTAGAAAGCCCCATATTTTCCCCTACAGAGTGGCTGGCTGGAGGTTTTGAACAGCTGACCTTGTGGTAAGCAGCCCCACGTGTAACCACAAAGCCACCAAGGCTCCTTATAGAGATCCAAGTGATTCCAATTTGAGGAGCGGGCAGTTTTCTGGTCATGCAACCTTACCTTGCTCCTTGTATGTGTAGACAATCAACCCCTTTTCTGTTTCTTTTGCATACATGGTCCATTTTATTTCAATGGGCTAATAATGTAGAAGGATCTTCAGCCTTGGGCAACAACATAGTCATACAACAGAATAATACTCACCCATAAAGAGAAATGAAAGGAAGTTCTCATACCTGCCACAGCTATGTTGTATGAAATAAGCCAGACACAAAAGGATAAGTAGTGTAGGATCCCGCTTATATAAAATATCTAGGCAGGGTATTTCCTATATGTAGACTAAAGTTTATTCCTAGATATTGGGGTGGGGGTGTATACGGGGATATTATTACTTAATGAGAACCGAGTCTCTCTTTGGGGGGATGAAAAAGTCTCGAGATGGGTGGTCATGAAAACAGTGGCACAAAATGGCACGTTGTATATTTAAAAAACGGTTAAAATGCCATTTTAAAAAAATCACCATTCTTTTAAAGAAAGAATTTGAAGGAAGCCGACCAGGCAACCAAGAGGGAAAGAAATAAAGAAAGAAACCCAGACCAAAAAAAAAAAAAAGTACAGAGTAATGACAAACCCCCACGAATAAACGTGGTGGTCATCGTATACGCTACAGATCAGGAATGTTGGAGAAAGAACCAGGCTTGGATTAAGTAAAGAACGTTTATGTTGGATGAAAAGAAATTCTTGACGGTAGTTGGAGTAATTGCACAATGAAGCAGGCTGCCAAGAAGGGCCACAGGGGCCTAGCTGGTGGAAACACTTGGAAAAGAGATTAGATAAGTGAAGAGAATAAGAGGGAGATAAGGCTCAGTGCAGAACGTTTACTTGATGACCTGCTTGTTCTTCTCCCGGCTTGAAAATGTATGTAACCCACAGCAATGAATCACAGGGCAACATCTGCATGTAATTGCATTTCTGTTCCAATAATAAATGTTTCAACTGCTATGTTATTTACGAAAGCTGTTATCATAACGAGCAGAGTGGGGGGAATTTGAAACACAAATGCTTATCTTACACAACCTTGCCTTGGCAATCCAGTGTCCAAGGACCCAAAGACCAACTGTCCTAGGTGAATTGTCCCGCCTGTGAAGTTTGAGTTAGACATTCTTTTTCCAGCAAATCTGTGGGTGTTTGTGTCCCTGCAAAAGCCCTTCTGGTTACTCAGGGTTCTCTTCCAATGAAAGAAAACCTCTTTTCAATGTTTGCAAATTGTGGGAAATGCCTATGTAACAAACCACTCGCCATCTCCGCGATCTTCCCACGTACAATTCTGTGACATTAATTAATCAACGTCGGTCTTCTTGGACAGGCCTATTCTAGATCTGTCATCTACAAGGGGCCACATGATATTTATGATTTTGTATCGGGCTTAGTTCACTCGGCGGGATGTGTCCAAGGTCCATGCATGTCGTGATGTGCATCAGGACATCCTGCCTCTTTAAGGCCTGGATGGACCACATTGTGTTTATCACAGTCCCCGCGATCCTAAGTCGTGCAGTCTTTGGGGAAATTGCAGGGGCACCGGCACACCCTGAATGCAATGGGAAAGCCACCTGCATGATCATGGTTTCTCCCCTGCAAGCTCAGTAGGTGTTTGTCAATTGTCGATGGACATGTAGGTGGCTTCCACCTTTGGCTCCAGCGGAGAGTGCTTCCAGGCACAGTGGGGGACTGGGCCTGCCTTCCTGCTGTCCAGTCTTTTGCTTCCTACTTTGTTTCATTGAACTTGAATAGTTTTTCTTTTCCCTCCTGGACCCACCTGTCGTTTGAAGGTAGGACCTCTCACAGCCATGGAGCGAAGGTGTTCTGCCCCTTCATTCTATCCAGAATGCTTGCTTTCCCCAGAAGACAAGACGACAACTGTAAGATTCCGGATTCCTCATCCAGTCCTCCTGCCCAAGGGTATTTGGCCTGCAAATTGCTTGCCAAGTGCCAGGCTAGTTTAAAACAATTAACAGCCAATCTAGAAAATAATAGCTAAGAACAGCCCCAATAAAAAGGCCCACTTTTCCCCTGGATTGGCCTTGTCCACAGTGCCAGGTCAACTGTCTGTAGGCATTGTCCGCTGAGTTCACCCCCAACACGTATCCCAAGCCAGCAAAGGCTAGAGATGACAGGCCTTTTGAATTTTGCTGGGAAGGGGTGCAGGTTCCGCAATATAAAGCAGGTTGACTTTGTAAGTGAGAGACACATTCCTCTGAATCCTGGGATGGTGTCCCTCAGCTGGGGAGGATGCCTTGCCTTGGGTAAGATCTGGAAAGTGGCCAGGCTGCAGCAAACACACCATCACATCTCCTCAAAGTTCGCCTCTCTCCATTTAGCCAGGCAAGTGTTTCTAGTGCAGTAGTTCTCAAGCTTCCTAATGCCGTGACCCTTTTATACCGTTCCTCGTGTGGTGGTGACCCCCCAACCAGAAAATGATTTTCGTTGCTACTTCATCACTGTCATTTTGCTACTGTGATGAATCAGGCGACCCCTGTGAAAGGGTCCTTCGGCCCCCAAAGGGCCCGCAACCTCCAGGTTGAGAGCCGCTGTTTTAGCTGAGCAATTTTATGATACTAATTCCAAACCACTTTCCCATTTCTCTAGGTCCGTGTTTCCAAACTCCTAGGTGTTTACTTCTCACGTCATTCGCCTTGTTTCAAAGGCCGCAGGTGAATTTCAACACCAATTGAAAACCTAGAACATTCTTAGGAAGGTGAGGACATAGCCCCAGCTTTCCAAAGTTACTTTTAATTAACTTTGAAAAAGCCAAATTGATGACAGTGAATGGATTATCAAATGGCTAGCAACTAATCTTCCTAAGATTACTCTTTTTCCCACTCAGAGACCCTGATGCATTGTAGAGATGAGGATGGAGAAAGTGAGATTCACTCATTGACAAATACATACTGGAAAGATATTGTGTGTGAGGCTCACATTCCTCTATAAAACAATGAAAAGTTGGAGGCATCTCCAATTCTGTTTTCCATCTAAAGCATTCCATTTCTTGCTTTTAACTTAAGGAAACAATGTACCTTAAAACAACAGCAACTCACTGCCACCAAGTTCATTTTGACGCATAGTGACACTTCAGGACAGAGTAGAACTTCTCCTGTGGGTTGCCAACTGCGTAAATCTTTACAGAGCAGAAAGGAGCCTCTTTCTCCTGAAGAGCAGCTGGTTGTTTCAAACTATTGACCTTCAGGTTAGCAACTCATCACCTACTGCATCTCCTAATGTATATTGAATGGTGTTAAGAAGCAAGATCACACCACCAGTGAGGTTGTCCGCATGCAAGGTGAGGGGGGAACATCAGCTCTTTGCTCTTCTTCCCCCCAAACCCATAAAACAAGCAAACAAATGAAACAACAACAAAACCCAGCCACATTGCCTTTGAGTCAAATCAGACTCATCACTAATCCTATAGGCTAGAGTAGAGCTGTCAACTGGGTTTCCAAGGCTGCGACTTTTATAGGCAAAAGTATCAGTGTATCTGAGGCTTTTCTAAGTACCAGGGATTGACAGCAGAGCAAAACAAATCAGTCTATCAGTCTTGGAGGAAGTATAGCCAGAATACTCCTTAGAAGCCAGGATGGCAACACTTCGTCTCAAGTATGTTAAACATGTTATCAGGAGGAACTAGCCCCTGGAGAAGGGGGCCATACTTGGTCATGTATAAGGTCAACAGAAAAAGAGGAAAACCTTTGAAGAGATGGGGCGACCTGGTGGCTGTTACCATGGATTCAAACATAATAAGCACTGTGAGGATGGTGCAGGATAGGGCAGCGTTCTGTTCTGCTGTTGCTATGCATTGGAAATAAATTGAAGGGACCTGTCAACAACAACGATCTTCATGCGAACATAAACACTCTTTAAATCCTACCCACAGATGTGGAATGTGTCCTCTTCCACAACTTCATGATTGATTTCCTCCCTCTTTATTCCTCCCTCTCTACCCATATGTGATGGGTAGGGATGATGTCAACTAGACACTCCTGGATAAGGGTAGGGGCAGAGCCCAATCTATAAATTGTGCCAGAGCCTGGTGACAGCTCCTTGGTGTCATAAGCCTTTTTGAATAAAAGAGAGAACCCAGTATAGCAATGATTAAACATACAATTTCCCTCTAGTTCTTGAATGCTTCCTCACCACTACCCCCCACTATCATGATCCCAATTCTACCTTACAAATCCGGCTGGACTGGAGGATGTACACTTGTACCGATAGGAACTGGAAACACAGGGAATCCAGGACAGATGAAACCCTCAGGATCAGTGGTGAGAGTGGTGATGCCAGGATGTTGGAGGGAAGGTGGCGTAGAAAGGGGGAACAGATTACAAGGATGTACATATAACCTCCTCCCTAGGGGATGGACAGTGGAGAAGTGGGTGGAGGGCGATGTCAGATGGTATAAGATATGACATAATAATAATAATTTATAAATTATCAAGGGTTATTGGGGTGGGGGAGCCGTGAAGGAGGGAAAATGAGGTGCGAATACCAGGTGCTCAAGTAGAAAGCAAATGTTTTCAGAATGATGAGGGAAACAAATATTCAAAAGTACTTGACACAATGGATGTATGTGTAGATTGTGATAAGAGTTGTGCAAGCCCCCAATAAAATGAGTTAGAGAGAGAGAGAGAGAGAGAGAGAGAGAGAGAGAGACTGAGCAGCATTAAGTTCTTTTTGGACCGTCACCAGCTCTAGCAGAAGGTCAGATTCCTCTATCACCTGGTGCACCATCTGCCGGTCCAGGGAGCCATCAGTGGACTACTGACCATGGATTCATTCTGCCAACTTCAGACTTCTGCATCCACCAGCCTGTGCCCCTGTCTCTGCTTTGTCATTCTGCCTCCTACTCATCAGCTTCCAGGAGTCAGGAGAAGTCTTATTTGAACCAGATTGGACTTAACTATTTCTACAACTGTATAGGCAATGTCTTGATATAAATCTCTGTCTACATACAGCACATATATATGTGTCGCTAGATTTGCTTCTCGAGAGAACTCAACCAAACAGAATATGCATACATAACCTTCACTAGCTTTACTTTCTCTCGAGAACTCAAATTACGACAGGGCTTGAACTGCCCACTTTTGGGTTAGTAGCTGAACACTTAACCACAGTGTCACCATGCTTCTTCCTAAACTGATCACCCATTCAAATCATGAGAAAATATCAGCGCTGACCCAGATTGAGGGACAGTCTACAAAATAGCTCAGTAGTAGTCCTCAAAAGCTGCACAAATAAGGAAAGATTGAGAAACTGCCACCGTCAAGAGAAGACTAAGGCGACATGGTGATTGGATGCAGTGAGGGATCTTGGAAAGGATGCTGGGAAAAGAAAGACCATTAGTGAAAAACTGGGGGAATCCAAAGAAAGTCTGCAGTTGAGTGACCAGTACTGGATGACTGTAAATGCTTCACTTCGGGCAAATGTAATTTAAAACTCTAACATTAGGAGCAACCAGATGAAGAACATATAGGTTACATCTGTGCTGTTTTGCAACTTTAAAAAAATGTATATTACTTTAAATCTTACTAACATAACAACAAAAATGACACAAAAGCAAACCAAGAACAACAAAGCCATATACCCCACTAGTTATATATTGTGGTCACAGAAAGATAAAACAAGATGGAGGAAGAATCCATTGGAAGAATAGCCCATTTGTAGGCCACTGGAGTTCCCCTTGCAGAGGGTTCGCGGCGATGAGGTAGGCCAGACAGGGTGCGATATAGCAATGAGAAAAAATACAACTTTCCTCTAGTTCCTAAAGGCTTCCCCCCCCCCCCCCATCACGATCTCAATTCTACCGTGCAAGTCTGGCTAGACCAGATGATGTACACTGGTACAGATAGGAACCAGAAACACAGGAAATCCAGGGCGGATGATCCCTTAAGGACCAGTTGTGTGAGTGGTGATACTGGGAGGGTAGAGGGAGGGTGGATTGGAAAGGGGGAACCGATTGCAAGTATCTTCATGTGACCTCCTCTCTGGGGGATGGACAACAGAAAAGTGGGTGAAGGGAGACGTTGGACAGGGAAAGATATGACAAAATAATAATTTATATATTATCAAGGGTTCATGAGGGAGGGGGTAGTGGGGAGGGAGGGGAAAAATGAGGACCTGATGCCAGCAAAGTAGAGAGCAATTTTTGTGAAACTGATGAGGGCAATGAATGTACAAATATGCTCTACACAATTGATGTACATATGGATTGTAAGAGCCCCTAATAAAATGATTTAAAAAATCTTGTAGAAGGGGAAAAAACAAAACAAAACAGATCTAGAGGCAAATGTAAACAAAGAGAAACCAACAGATACAGAAATTGACTGGAACATTCTGGGAATGTTACTAGAGCTCAATAGTTTTGTTACGTGACTCCCTGCTTTCTATTACACTATAGGGCTCAGAGAAGAGGATCATGCTTTAGAAGAACTGAGAACCTTGACATAGGTTAGAAACATATATTAGAGCCTATAGAAGCTTCTCTGTCATTTCTATGCTGAGACATGGGCTTTGTGTTTCTTGGTTTATCAGACTGTGACACTTTTGCACATGTATGAATGACCAGTTTTTATTTCAGCTTGTTTTCCTGGAACCTTGGTGAGACAGATTGCGAAAGCTGTCCAGTGCTATCTCATGATTTGAGCAGAAACCCATGCTCTTAGCAGCCCCATGGCAGCAGGATGCATTTAGAATTAGCCTTCACTTTCTCCTAATGAGAAATTTTCTTTTTAAATCAATCTGATTTGTAGTCTACTTGGGAATAGATATGTGAAGAAGCAAATAAATATGGGATCAGTTTTAAAAGCCCTAAGGTTAGGTTAGGTTTTTACAGTTGCATATCAGAAACCTTCAGGGGTTCGTCTCTTAGAAGAGCAGTTCCAGCATTTCACAGAGCATTCCGTGATCATTTCACCCAGCACTTAATCTGCAATTAACACGTGCTAAGCATTTCTGCAGACCCTCATGAACGGACTTCCATTTCCAGTGGTGTTTTTCTATGAGGGACTTTAAACAGTGTTAAAAGTAAGTCAGGGTGGTTCTGGTGAGGTGCTGTGAGGTCTTAATGGTCAATTAAAGGTATTTGGTTAGTGAGTGCCTTAATAATGGCGTTGGCAAACAATATTAAATCTACCACGAACTGCCAGAAGAATAAACAAAGAGATCTGGCTTGGAACAAGTACAGCCAGAATGTTCCTTAGACACAAGGATGGCGAGAACTGCAGGCACGTCATTGGGAGGGACCAGCCCTGGAAAAAGACATCCATCTTGCTGAAATAGAGGGTCAGTACAAAAGAGGAAGCTCCTCGATGAAATGGATTGACTCAGTGGCTGCGACAATGAGCTCAAACATAAGGATTGTGAAGAAGCTACAGGACAGTGCTGGTACTGCTTTACACAAGGCCCTCTGAGTTAAAAAACAATTCGATGGCAGCACTTAACAACAATTCAGTCCAAATGTGGACTTCGTGGATGGGATACTCACACCCGGGTCTCCAAACCTTAATTGATATTGATCAGAGAATCCACATACCACATTACACTGAGGAAATCTCTCCCGAGAAACTGACTAGGATCTGGGGGGTGGCAGATGTGTTGAGAGTGGGAGAGTTGAGAGAGAGACCTATAGAGAATTCATATTTCATCTTGTATTTGTTTTATATCACCAATGTGAAGTTCTACTGAGCTTGGATTTAAGCTTTAATGCTGCAAATTACATAGACTTTTAACAAGAGCCAAAGCTCTAAAGTGCGCTCTTCCATTTGTTTTCCCTTTCCACTGAAACGGCATACCGAATCTGAATCCGATTAAGCCTGCTGAACTTGGTATCAGCACCAGGAACTATGTATTCGGTCCAGAAAATTAACTTCACCTAGAAATGCATGTTTCAGTTGTTTTACTCCTAAAAAAATGCAGATTAGAAAGGCAATAATCCTGGGATTTCATTTTCCTTCTAAGGCAGTGAGTGGTTCTCAACCTTCCTAATGCTGCATCCCTGTCATACAGTTCAGGATGTGGTGATCCCCCAACCATAAAATTCTTTTTGTTGCAACTTTCCCGTCATTTTGCTAATGTTATGAATCTAGTGACCCCTGTGAAAGGGTCGTTCAACCCCCCGCCCCATCTCAAAAGTGTCAGGACCCACAGGTTGAAAACCGCTGCCTAAGGAATGGGGTTTGTAGTGGACAAAAATGGAGGTATAAAACACATGACTTTAAATTTTGCTGCCATACAAGAATGTCCTGGCACTGTCTGCGTAGTGCAGTGTGTGTTTGTGTATTTGTGTGTGTGTGTGTGTGTGTGTGTGTGTGTGGAGAGAGAGAGAGAGAGAGAGAGAGAGAGAGAGAGAGAGAGAGAGAGAGAGAGAGAGAGAGACCATTTTGCCAGGTAGAGCTTTTCGGTTAAATGTTGCCCCGCTAACTGAAAGGTTGGTGGTCCAAATCCAGCAACCTCAGCATCCCTCCACAGGGTCCCTATGAGTAAACGTGATGGCAATGGGTTTGTCGATCTATAATTCTATTTCTATCTACCTATGCCAACAAAATGGACTCACTGCAGCAATGGGCTCAAACATCAAAAAGATCGAGAGGATGGCGTAGGACCAGGCGATGCTTTGTTCTGTTACACATGGGGTCCTTATGAGTCACAGCTGACTTGAGGATATCTAACTTAACCATGGATTTATACGTCCCTGGGTGGTGCAAATGCTTAACACACTCACTGCTCACTAGAAGGTTGGAGGTTCAAGTCCAACCAGAACGTCTGCTCAGACAGGTCTTGGGATCTTCTCTGAAACTGGCCACGGAGAACCCTCTGGAGCACCGTTTGCCTCTGATATGGGGGGTGGGGGGGGCAAGTAGACCCATGGCGACTGGTTCATCTGTTTATCTGTCTGCGTAGGCATCTATGTATCTCTGTCTTTCACCGTGTCTATCTGTGTCTCTATGAATGCTTATGGATTGGATTGTGCCTCCAAAAAGATAGGATGAAATCCTCAACCCTACACCTCTGAATGTGGTCTTATTTGGAAATGGATTTTTAAATTTATTTAGGTTGTGATCAGTTAAGATAAATGAAATGACACTGGAGTAGTGTCGATCCTCATCTTTAGCCTTCCTTAGTGGTGAGAACAGGCACTGACATGTTTTATAAAGGGTAGTCGCGCACAAAGAGAAAGTGGCATGTGACGGTACATCTCCTTGAAGTCAAGGAACACTTTTTAACAACTAGTCGGGGCCCCCACCATTTGTCTGTTTGTTTGCCATGCTGTGGTGGCTTGCTTGCTTCTGTGACACTGGAAGCAATGTCACTGGTAAGTCATAAACCAGAAGGGTCACCCAAAGTGAAGCTGTTTCAGCAGAGCTTCCACTGAGAACACACTAGGAAAAAGGTGGAGGCTGCCTGCCTCAGAGGGATTAGCCACTGAAAGCCCTGTGAACAGCACGGGAACATTGCCACATAAGGAAAACCTCATGAACAGAAGCAGAATATTGTCAGAGATGGAGCCAGAAGATGAGGTCCTCGGGTGAAAATAAGACTGAGGAAGAACTACATACCTTCACAAAGTAGAGTCGACCGTAATAACGTGAGTGTAGTAAAACCTGCGGGAGTAAAGGCGCAGGGACCTTCGTTTGCTGTTGGGGTGTGACTCAAAAGGAGAAGAAACAGCTGAAAACATTGATGAATAACTGGAACTTGGAATGTATGAAGCAGGAATCTGGGAAAATTGGAAGTTGTAACAAGTGAAAGGAAATGCTTAAAGATTGATATCTCAGGCTTTGGTGAGCAGAAATCAACTGGCATTGGCTATTTTAAATCAGGTAGCCATATGGTTTACTAGGCCAGGAGTGATAGTTTCAAGAAGAATGGTGTCGCATTCATCACCAAAAAGCACCTTTCAAGATCTATCTTGAACTATAATGCTGTCAGTGACACGATAATGTCTATCTACCTACAAGGAAATCCAGGCAATACAACGCTTATTCAAATTTGTGCATGAACCACTTAAGATAGGATGAAGAAATTTCAGCCTGAAATCAATCCAACATGCAATCAAGAAGCATCAATAATTATTGGTGCAAAATGCAGAAGTTGGAAACAGAGGAAAAGAACAATTGTGAGAAAATATGGCCTTGGTCATAGAAATGAAGCTGGATGCTAGATTTTGCAAGACAAATGACTTCATTGTAAGTATCTTTTTTCAACAATATTAACGATGAGTATACATATGAACTTCTCCAGACGGAATACACAGAAATCAAATTGACTACAGCTCTGGACAGAGGTGGTGACAAAGCTCACATCATTATTTAAAACCAGGCCAGGGGCTTACTGTGCACCAGTTGAAGCTAAAGAAATGAAACAAGTCCACAGGACTCAAAACAGTACCTTCAGTTTATCCCACCCTAGTTTTGGGAACACCTCAAAAACAGATTTGATGCATTAAGCACTAATGACAGAAGACCTGATGACATCAAAAACATCATAAGTGAAAGAAAGCAAAAGGCTCTTCTAAAAACAAGGAAGAAAGAAAAGATCAGTGGGGATGTCAGTAAAGACTGGAACTTGCTCTTAATTGTAGAATAGCTCAGGCGAGTGGCAGAAATGATAAAGTCAAAGAACCGAGCAGAAAACTTCAAATGGCAGCTCAAGAAGATAAAGTTTTAGATTGAGATGTACAAAGCCCTGGAGTTAGAAAACCAAACGGGAATAACATGCTTAGGGTATCTTAAATGGAAAGAACTGAAGAAAAATGTCAAGACTCTAGTTGCTATATTAAAAGGTTCTATGGTGAAAATATGGAAAGAAGCAGGAAGCACACCAAAAAGAACTAGTCTCATATTCAACCATTTCCATACGTAGTATATGAGCAAGAACCAAGGATCGTGGAAGAACTCCTCACTTCACTGAAAACATTAGCCAAACCCAAGGCTCCAGGAATAGATGGAATGCCGATTGAAATGATCAAAGAAGCTGATGAAGCAATGGGAGGACTCACTCATCTGTGTCATGGAATTTGTTTGCAAGACACCTATTTAGCCAACTGACTGGAAGAGAACCATATTTATACCCATTCCAAAGAAACCAAATGCTCAAATTATAGAACAATATCACTGACAGCACCTGCAAGTAAATTTTTGCTGAAGATCATCCAACAATAGTTCCTTCTATACCTTGGCAGGGAGCTGCCAGAAGTATAGTTCAGATTTAGAAGAGGATGTAGAAAAAGAGATATTACTTATGTCAGCTGGATTTTGGTTGAATGCTGAGAATACCAGATAAAAAAAAGTTTACTTGTGTTTCATTGACTGTGCTAAGGCATTAGACTGTATGCAGCATAATAAACTATGAATCACCTTGAGCAGAATGGGAACTCCAGAACATTTCATTGTACTCATTCAGGACTTGTACATGGAGCAAGAGGCAGTTATGTGAACAGGATATACTTGCATGCATGAAAATCAGGAAAGATAAGCATTAGGGCGGTGTCCTCTCACCATACTTCTTCAATCTGTATGCTGAGCAAATAATCACAGAATCTGGACTGTATGAAGAAGAATCTGTTATCAGTATTGGAGGAAGGCTTATTAACAATCTGTGATATGCAGATGACAGAGCGTTCCATGCTGACAGTGAGGGAGACTTGAAGCACTTGCTGATAAAGAACAAGGATTTCAGTCTTCAATATGATTACAACTCAATGTAAAGAAGACCAACAATCCTCATAACTCGACCAAGAGACAACCTCATGATAAACAAGGAAATGATTGAAGTTGTCAAGGATTTAATTTTGCTTGGATCTACAACCAATGCTCATGTAAGCAGCAGTCAAGAGATCAAACAATGCATCGCATCAGACAAAACTGCTGCCCAAGGTCTCTTCCTTAAAGTATTGAAAAGCCCAGGTGTTACTTCAAGGACTAATGTGCACCTGACAATGGTAATTTCAATAGCCTTATATGCATGTACAAATTGAATAAGGAATACTGAAGAAATTAATATGTTTGGAATATAATGCTGGTGAAGAGTATTGAAAGTACCATGGACTGCAAAATGTGTAATGTAACCGAGAGGAAACACTGAAACCCAAATAAATGCTGAGCATGATATTGGAAGAAGAGGACAGGAAAAGGACATAGAGGTAAGAACTAGGAAGTAAAGGGCATTTATAGAGGTCTAAATACAGGCATGTACATATGTAAATATACTTATTTGTGACGATGGGAAATAGATCTCTGTGCATATATTTATAGGTTTAATATTAAGGTACCAGATGGACATTGGGCCTCTACTCAAGTACTCCCTCAATGCAAGAACACTTTGTTCTATTAAACTGGCATTCCATGATGCTCACCTTCCCGACACAATCTCTGAAGACAAAAGGGTGCCTAAGCAAATGCGGTGAAGAAAGTTGATGGTGCCCAGCTATCAAAAGATAGAGCATCTGGGGTCTTAAAGGCTTGAAGATAAACAAGTGGCCATCTAGCTCAGAAATAACCAAGCCCACATAGAAGCAGCACACCAACCCGTGTGATCATGAGGCATCAAAGGGATCAGATTTCAGGCATCAAAGAAAAAAATCATATCATTGTTTTCTCATCTTCCGGATATGATTGCTGAAGACAAACGGGTGCATAAGCAAATGTGGTGAAGAAAGCTGAAGATGCCCAGCTATCAAAAGATATAGCGTCTGGGGTCTTAAAGGCTTGAAGGTAAAAAAGTGGCCGTCTAGCTGAGAAGCAACAAAGCCCACATGGAAGAAACACAACAGCCTGTGTGATCACGAGGAATCAAAGGGATGAGGTATCAGGAAACAAGGAAAAAAATCATATCATTGTGAATGAGGGGGAGTGCATATTGGGACCCAAAGCCCATCTGTGGGCAACTGGACATCCCCTTACAGAAGGGTCTCGGGGAGGAAATGAGCCAATCAGGATGCAGTGTAGCAATGATGAAACATACAACTTTCCTCTAGTACTTAAATGCTTCTTCCCCCACCCGACCCCACTGTCATGATCCCAATTATAACCTACAAGTCAGCCTAGACCAGTGGGTGTACATTGGTACAGATAGGAGCTGGAAACACAGGGAATCCAGAACGGATAAACCCCTAAGAACCAGTGGCGAGAGTGGTGATACCAGGAGGGTAGAGCGAAGGTGGGAACCGATTGCAATGATCTACATATAACCTCCTCTCTGGGGGATGAACCACAGAGAAGTAGGTGAAGGGAGACATCAGGCAATGTAAGAGATGAAAAAATAATAATAATTTATAAATTATCAAGGGTTCATGAGGGAGTGGGAGCGGGGAGGAAGGGTAAAAATGAAGAGCTGATACCAAGGCCTCAAGTATAAAGCAAATGTTTTGAGAATGATGAAGGCAACAATGATGTAAATGTGCTGGGCACAATGGATGTATGTATGGATTGTGAGAAGCATTGTATGAGCCCCCAATAAAATGATTTAAAAAAACAAAACAAAAGCAAAGAATAAATAAAAAATAAAACAAAATAATCAACAATTCTGTCCCAGAAGAAGTACAGCTAGAATTCTCCTTCAAGGCATGGATGGAAGACCCTGTAGAAGATGGATTGACATGGTGGCTGCAACAGTAGGCTCAAACATAACAGCTGTGAGGATGGCGCAGGACCATGCAGTGCTTTTTCTGTTGTACATAGGGTTGCAATAAGTTGGAACTGACAGGAGCAGTGGTTCTTAACTTTACTAATGCCGCGACCCTTTAATACAGTTCCTCATGTTGTGTGACACCCCCCAACCATAACATTTTTTAGCTGCTACTTCCTAACTGTAATTTTGCTACTACTATGTATTAGGTGACCCCTGTGAAAGGGTTGAGAACAGCTGGACTAGATGGTGCCTAACAATAACAACAATTAGAAGCTAGGAGAGAGGACTGTGCTAATTCTCCTTTAAGGGCATTGATTTGGATTTCTAAGCTGCAGAACTGTGAGATAATACATTAATTCTCTTTAATGCCACCCATTTTTAAATATTTTTATAGCCACCCTAGGAATGTAAGACAATATCTATCCCTACATCTCTCTGTCTATTCCTCAAACCCAATAATCTTGACATCTTGGCTCAGAGAATTGTTTGCAGTGCCCGTTGCACAGTAGGGTGTTTAGCAGCATTCCTGGCCTTAATCCAACTAGAAGACCATAGCAACCTCTCCCTTCCACAGTGTGATGACCAACCATGTTCCCCAAACCCCCAATCCCACTCTCACAGAGCTAATTCTGACTCAGCGCAATCTTACGTAGGTCTCCCAAACTGTAAATCTTCACAGGAGGAGATCACCTGATCTTTCTTCCAAGCAACTGTGGGTGGGTTTAAACCACGATTCTTATGGTTAACAGTTCAATATTTACAACAGAACCACCTGTCAAATGTCCTTGAAGTGGAAAATCTGTTCTCAGTTAAGAACCACTGATATCTTATATAGCCATAGAAAAGAAAGAAAAAATGAATAAGGTTTATAAGTAAAATAGGAAGTCTTCAGCATGGCATGATCAATTGAGCTAATAAACAAGATTAGTGGGATTTATTACTTATGATAGTATATAATAAATACATTTTTGTATTAAAATAAGGACTTCTTGTGCCTTCTCCAGCCTACCAGGTAGCAACACAGTGGGTTCAGGTAGGTTATATGTTTTATGTATGCACTAATCAAGTTGGTAAATACAGAACAAATAATGAGAATCTCAAAGCCACATCTTCTGATATATAAAAATTAGACTTGTTTTTGATTGGGAAAATGGTATTTCTAAACTTTTATTAAAATGTCAAGATTCAGACCATAACCTTTTGCTATCAAGTTGATTGTGATTTATAGCAACCTTAGACAGGGTTTCCAAAACTGTGCATCTGTATGAGTGCAGACAGCATCATCTTTATCTTGTGGCACAATTGGTGGGTTTGAACCATGTGGTTAGCATTCTAACACTAACCTACAGTGACACCAGGACTCCTTGATTTGGACCCTAGAAATAGGATAACGGACCAAAGAGGTTTGGTTTCTGAGATAAGTTCCATCCTCTTTCCCATATGGAAGGTTGGGTGAAGACAGTCTTGTAGTTGCCCAGCCTCACTCGGGAGCAACCAAAGGGGAGAGAAAATGGTGGGAAGAGCTTAGCTTGGTGGCTCCAGGTTTCTCTTGGTTACTCTTTGATAGAGAGAAGTTGGGGGTGTTTCTATAGGACACAGAGCATGACTGGTCTGCAGAGCAGAGAACCTACTCAGAGCCTTGACCACCCCACCTCTGCCCACGGAAGCCTTCTCTGCTTTACCCCACAATTGAGAGCACTAGGGCTGAGGAACCTTGTTGGCACAGTGAGTTAAGTGTCAGGCTGCTAACTATAAGGTCAGCAATTCAATTCCACGAGTGGCTCCTTGGAAACAAGATGATCTTTTCTGCTCACATAAAGATTTACAGCCTCAGAAACCAATGGGGGTCATTTAATTCCATATTCAAAAGAGAACTCATGTTGCTCCAGTTCTGCCCCCAGCACCTAAAAGAGGGTGGAAGGTTTCCAGTCCCGCTTCACTGAGAAAAGGCACAGACGCTACGGGGAGACCACTGAGCACAGTTAGTAAACAGGCAGGGTCTGAAGTCAGATGACCTGTGCTTAAACCCTCGAAGTTTGATGTTTGCGGGCAAGTCATTCAATCACTCTGAGCCATCCTTTTTGCTTCAAAAAGGAGACACACATATCGCTAGGATGCAAGACTGTATGGAAAGTGTTGATTACAGTAAGCACTCACTCATTATCAGCTACAATGGATCATGGCTCACTTTTCAAAGATACAAAATGGGTATCACTGATTCTAAGCTTTAATAACTTTATTTTTGTTTGTTATTGCTTTATTTGGATGACATGCAAGTAAATGTGGTAAGAGGCAAGTTCAAAGTAGCAGTTAAAATTTATCCCATTAAATCAGACTACCCTAAAAAAGTACAGAATGGTATAGAATCGTCCTTTCTGGAGATTTTGCTTATATTGTGGCAAAAATCTATGGAACAAAACATTTGCCAAAGCCACAAGTTTTCCAATGCGACCCTTGGTGACACCGATTCAACTTCATCAATTCAATGTGATGTACACCTCTCAACAATAGCCTTACCCCAAATTGTTCCATCACAGCTAACAGTCAGTGTCACCTAAGCAATGACTTCCTGCTCCTCCTCTTTCCCACCCATGGTCTCTATGTGTTTGCCTGTTTTGTAGAAGTGGAATCATATAATAGTCTCCCCTTTTCAAACCTTTAATCTTTTTTTCTTTATTTTTTAACCCCAACCCTAACAAACCTTTAATCTTAACCAAAGACCAGCATTAGAATAACTTAGATCACTGAATAAAAAATTCTGCCCTGTATTCTCAATATGTATCTGAACTCTCTGCACAGAAGCTGCCATGTAATAAGTCAAATGCAGACATTGGGCCCAGAATTAAATGTATAACTTTGGGAAAGCCATTGTAACTTTTTGAGTTCTCTTGGTTAGATTATCCGTAAGAAGAGTGTGTGGTTATCAATATCTACTATTAGTTTTACGCTGAAGAAGTACTGAAATCAACATATACCAATGCATTGGGTGCCTGTTTTTGTTTTTATAAATGAGTAAAAGGTAAACTGATGCAACCATTGTAGAAAACAGTGTGGTACTTCCTCAAAAGGTTGGAAATGGAAAAACCAAATGACCCAACAGTTCTTGTATTTGGCATATATCCTAGAGAAACAAGAGCGACAACATGACTAGGTAGATGCACACCATGTTCTACACAGCACTACTCACAATAGCCAAAAGATAGAAACAGCCTAGTAAATGTCTCTCAGGGAAAGAACGAATCATCACACTGTGGTATATCCACAGAGGGGAATGCTACACAGTGCTGAAAAATAATGATGGATCCGCAGAACACTTCCGAAAATGGATGGACCTGGAGGACATTGTGTTGAGTGCAATCAGGCAATAGCAAAAGGACAAAGAGTGTATGAAACCCTTACTGAAAGTCTCAAAAGTGTATTCACATTAAAACCCACATTCTTTGATGGTTGCCAAGGGTGGAAGGTGAGTGTGTTAGTCTGGGTACTTTAGAGAAACATAGCCACATAAACTCATGTATAAGAGAGAGTTTTATATAAAGGTTAAGTGCACATCAAGAAAACATCCCAACCCAGTGCTGCCCAAGCCCACAAGTCCAACATTACCCCATATGTCTGACACTAATTCACAAAGTCCTCCTCAATCTCACAAAATGCCCGCAATGATGCCGACAGCAGGAGGAAAGCCGAGTCAGTGAGTATGTAAGCATCTCAGCACTGGCAGGGGTCTCCATACGGCTGCTCCGGCACCCAGGACTGCATCGGGGTAGGCCCATGTGGTTTGTCTTTGGGTGGTGTCTTGCAGAAATTGAGCCTTGCTAGCTAAAGCAGGGAACTAGCTAAGGCAGCTGCACCCTGATCCGACAATCATAAAGCAAGAAACCTGAGAACTAAAAAAGGCGAAGCTCACAGAGCCATTTATCCCTCCGTCCTTCAATTAACCCCACATATGCTTATCGGCCAGGTTGGCACAATAAACTAACTACCTCAGTGAGTTACTGGCTAGAGGGTAGACACATGTTAGTTTGGATGAAGGAGAAAGCAACATGTAATAAGAGGGAGGTTTAAAAAAAATGATGGAGGCAGGGTATTACGCTGGGAGAAGAGTAGGAGTTAAAGGTAATAGAGATTAAAAACTGTGATATACACAACCCTGAAATAATGGCATAACTATTCTCTCCCTGTCTGGACAATTCTGTTCTAAAAAGGGCTTTAAAATATGAATGAAAAATATTAAGTAACGCCTGCCAAAAATAATGAGACTGCTATTTAAGGTATTTCCATATTACTTCGTGATTGGCATCCTCACTTGCAATGTTCTTCCCTTTTATCCAAGTATCATCAGCTGGGTGATTTATCCGTAACCATCTTTTCACTGAGGGAGTAGGAGCTCATTCTTTCAGAGGTAGCCCAATGAGACAATAGTCATTGTAGTTGAGATATTAGAAACAGGTGACTTCTCTGACTATATTATGTTTGTCTTTGAAAAACCCCTTTCTGCCTCTGTTGAATTTACAGTTGGTCTGATAATAGCTTTATCTCCTTAAACTGCACAATTCATTCATTATGTCTTGTGGGACACACAAAGCTAAAACAAATGACAGCATGTCACCTTCTGGTTGTTTGGCACTTTTTCTCTTTATGTCTGTGTACTGAAGTGTGAACGGGGATAAAAATATAGAATTTCATCAGAAGTATAGAGAGTTTTATGGAATAAATAAATCAGTATTACAGCATAAAAAGGAACTATGGAAATAAAAGTCAGAAGAAAAAATTAGTCCAATGAAGCACTTGAACTCCATGACCCCAAGAAGGTAAGAACTAGATGGTTCCTAGCTATCATTACGATCTACTCTGAAAGGGGTCACGTTGGAAGGTGCTGGATAGAATGGTAGAAAATTGTGGAGCAAAACTCAACATCATAAGAAGACACCAGGCTTACTGATAAGAAAAAGGATGGCGGGAGTCTCCCTTAGTCCTGCTCCAGGTCTGGGAATGAACTCATTCCTGTGGCTCAATTTTCAGCCAAATAATAAACAGGTCTATAAGGGGAAATAATAACACTGGGGGACCATATACACCTTGGAATAATCAAGCATTTGACATTGACCAGGTGGCATTTACCCAAGAGAAAAGATCCAGAAGGGTTAGGAAAGAAGGGGGAATTGAAGGAGCAAACCCAGGGAGGAAGTGGGATAAGTGATGTGACACTGTGGGCCTTGTAATCAATGAGATGAAACAAAATATGCTTCAAGTGTGGAATGGGACACTGCAAACCCTCACTCAATTCACAATGAAATGTTTTAGGAAAGTTCAAACTGGACAGCTATGAGGGGTGTTCAAAAAGTTCGTGGATATATTCCATGATTTTCCCCTCCATTCCATTTTTACATGAACACTTAGAGGCTCCTCATATGTTCAACTTCAAAATGCTTTGGCAGATATTTTAATCACGTACATCTACATGTGGTTCTATGTTCTGCTACCCTGATCATTCCAAGAATGTGGTATCTAAAATATATGTATTTTAATTAGTGTAACAAAATTCTTTTGTCAAACCACCTCTACAAGCATGGGAGGGGTACTGATGAAATGGAAAGCCAGGATTGGGATTCATCCATCTAAGTCCTCTCACATCCTGGAACCAATATGATTTTTCCAAAAGAAATAGAATCCACAGCTTCCTTTGCCTCCTTTGACTCAATATTTCCTCTTGTAACATATGGATAGTATTACTTGGCTCCCTAAGGTGTGGGGCTATTACTGGAGTTGTGAAGGCAATTTGTTCCAGGACTTTCCTGAACCCAGTGTACCTGAGCTGAGTTCGGAGGAGCTCTCTCCTAGGCAGGCTGACCAAGGATGGAGAGAGTGTGCTCATCACAGTCCTTAGCACGATCTATCTCATTGGGTAGGGGGCAACCTCCTCACCTATAGTCCCTTGCAGAATGGTAACAACTGCCTTGGGAGTAGCTGGGGGTGAGGGTGAGGAGAGAAGTGCCATGAGATAGAAAGAAAGTTCAGGTATCAAGTGAGCCATTTCACTGGCAGGTGGTTTTGGAGGCTAAGCAGAATCAGGGGAACAAGAGGCTAAATCTGAATGTGGGGATTTGTATATTTTGGGTACTTTTCAAATAAAACACATAATAATGACACAGACCGAACAGAATCATTAAAACAAGGATAATAGAGTAAGACCAAAATAATGAAGCAATGGACGCAGATGGATTAAAAAGCAAGTATAACTTAAATATTACAACTAAACGTGATGCTTAGTTCTGAGAGTCCTGGCAGTCAAGGCAGAAAGGAAACCAAGACAAATTACAAAGCTTTCATGATATAAAGAAAGAGCCGGACATTTTACTAGCAACAAGATATAGACATTTTATTCACTGGATCTGTGGTAAGTAGAATAGTAGTTCCCCCAAAGATGGTCATGTTCAAATCTCCAGAATTTACGAATTGAGTAATGTACCCAATAGAAGGGACTTTGTTAAACTGAGGTGCTTGAGATAGGGTGATTATGCTACATTGTTCGGCTGGGTCCAATGTAACCAGGATCTTTCTAAGTGAAAGCGGGAGGCAGTAGGGGCAGAGAGAGAGGTTAACGGAGTTCAGAAAGCTCAGCAATTTCATAGCCAGGGTGCCATAGTGGGTCACGAGTTGGGCTGCTAATCTCAAGATCAGCAGTTTGAATCTACCTTTAGCTCTGAAGTAGAAAGATGAGATTTTCAGTTCCCTAAAAGATTGATATCCTCAGAACCCCACAGGAGCAGGTCTACTCTATCCTACAGCATCACTATGAGTTGGAATTGATTATACGGCAATGAGAATAGAGAAGACCACGAGACAGTCTGAAACTAGAATGCACTATGAATTATGAAATAATATTACACGTTACTTCTAGAAGTTATTAAAATATTGTTTGGGGGAGGCTTTCACAAACAAATGTATTTCCCCACTGTTCAGGAGGTTTGAAGTCTTAATTCAAGGCACTAGCTCGAGGGGCAGATTTTCTCCCTCTGTGGGCTGTTGCTACTGGGTGCTTGATGGGGCTGGGCAGCTCTCTCTGCCTATCTCTGCTTGCTTCGGACTCTTAAATCGAAAAACATATATATACAGAGTTTCAAATTAACCTGCACACACACAGATTTTGGGAATACCATCTCCCAAGTCAAGGAGCCCTGATGGTGTAGTGATTACTAACCACAAGGTCAGTAGTTTGAAACAACCAGCCACTCTGTGGGAGGAAGATGAAGCTTTCTATAGTCTCAGAGAGGCAGTTCTATAGGGGCACTATGCGTTGAACTGCACTTGATGGCAGTGAATTGTTGTTGTTGTTGTTGTTTATTTCATAAGTCAGCTATTACGGCATATTTGGGAAAATGTGTAAGGCATAGGTGGCACAGCTTCTTAGTTGGTATTCAATCAATGCTTGCTTACTGAGTTACTGAACAATGGACAAGGGAATGGTTGAATGATAGGATAATGGACACTATTAACCTCAAATAGTAACGAAATGTATGAAGTATGTTCTGTGGATTTCCTGGAATGAAACAAGATAAATTCCACTCGCTTCCCAACACCAGATGAGGCCAGTGAGTGGTGAGTTCTTCAATGATAACTGATAGCTGCAACACTGGGCTCAAACATAAGAACAATTGTGAGGACGGCTCAGGACTGGGCGGTGTTTCCCTTCGATTGTTCACAGGGAACCAATTCGACAACACCTATCAACAACAACAACCAACTCTTTGGTAATGTTTCTAGAATTTTGTTATACCGAGGTCCCCATAAATCATGCTTGAGAATAGGGTTTCTCAACCTTGTCACAATTGACATTTGGGGCCAGATCATCCTTTGTGGTAGGGACTGTCCTATGCATTGTTTAGCAGCATCTATCCTCTACCCATTCTAAGACAGTAGCAACCCTGCCCCCAATTGTCACAACCCCAAACGTCTCCATTCATTTCCACATGTCCCCTGAGGGACACAATCACCCCGATTGAGAACCGCTAGTGTAGAAGAATGTGGGGGCACATTGGAGAGGGCGACTCTTCAGCAGGGAGCTGTCACCCCATGACCTGGACTCTGTGTCAGCTGTCAACTTTCATTTGGGTGAGACTCAAAGATGTTGACCTTCGTTCAGGTCTTAGTTGGCTCCAGGCCTCTCCTTTACAAGGTATCCTGAAATTAATCAATTGCCCTCATCCAATTTCTCCTTCCATTTTGTATCCTGGCAATTGTGGATCGGACATCATGTTGTGGTTATTGGTTTAAAACATTCATCAGGATAGCTAAAATTTCAAGTTTCATTTGCCCTAAGCTGTCCTGGGATCTGGCAAGGTTACTTCCAAAAGAATGTGCTATTGTAAGGGGCATACTTTCATTAATTAGATTGGAACAGATCTTAAACGTGGTGCATTTCACTTTCTTGAATATCTGACAGGTATTTTTTTAATGACATGATAAGCAAACATTTCACCATGTAGCTTCCTTCGTGACACAATTTCCCAAGTAAACAATCTCTTTTGCCTATTTTTCAGTGAGGTTTTAATAATGTTCTATTGTGCTTGGACCTCTAACTCATGACCCCACGCCCAAAGGAAGAAGAACCCCCCACCTCCAAAAAAAGAATGATGGCACCATCCCTGTGATTGGTTTGAGATCATCACAATCCATAGACTTTTCAGTGGCTCGTTGCCAGCCCTTTCTTCCTAGTCTCCCTCATTCTTGAAGTTCTGCTGAAACCTGTTCAGCATCCTAGTCATACACCAGCCTCCAGTGACAGATGGTCAGGAATTGAAAATAGATCTACAAAAAAAAACCAGGTAGGAACTCTGCCAGTAATCCCCACCTGTCCCCACTAATGTTTCCATCAGCTCTCCATAGCAGCCCAGGTATCAGCCTTTCCAGTGCTCCAGGAGCCCATCTTTTTTGCTCAGGGGAAAGAAGTCTCCTAACACCCTTCCGTGCTTAAGAGAATCACTGATTTACAAACCCCCAACTCCACAATAAACGGAAGTGCAACTGCAGTTACTCCTAGCTTTGTCACCACAAATCTATTTTCACCCTGTTCCTTGTGAGTTAAAGAAAGCCTGAAATGCCACAAAATAACCGCCCTAGTCAGTCCATGAGTGGGTGTGGTTTAAACAAAGGAATACACATAATTGGGCCTCTCTACAAAAAAAAAAGATTCTCTGAGTCCCTCTTGAGTGGCTCTTTGCTGAGACTCAAGTTTCTTTTCAGTTTCTGATTCCCAAGGTTTCTGCAAATGCTGTGGTGCACAGGGGCCCCTGCACAAACAGAACGGCTTCGCGGTAATTCCCTCATCCATCCATTCGAAACCCAGATCTGTGATTTCAAGCTGCAAGGGCTTCACACACAGCCTGAGAAATCTGGGTTGCTTTCCATCCGCCTCTTAAATCTTTTCTCTTAATACCCATGCAGTAATCCAATTTCAGCCTGAGCTTTACTCTGCACTCCATCGGGCAGCCGTGGAGTTCAGTTTGCTCACTTGCTTCCCAAGTGCCTGGGCAGCCAAAAAAAAAAAAAAAAAAACCCTGTTATTGTCAAAACCAACAATGCGATGTGAAGACTTGGAAGGGCTGAAAGCCTCTGAAAGAAGGGAGTCAGTCTTCTTACCATGTGGCCAATGCTCCGTTTCCCTGATTAAGAGGGCCGCAGAACACAGCTCATTCAAGGCAGGGTGGAACTTGAAAAGGGGGCCTTTGTAGATAAGGAATGTTCTCAGATGCCCCAGGATGACCTTCAAGGGCAGAGGAATACCACGTGACACAGTCCAGGGGTCCTGTGCATCAAGAGTTAAACCAAACACGCCCCCTCCACTCCTTGCCCCGCCTCACCACCTCGCACCCCACCCCCACCCCAGGTTTGTTTTTAACTCTCAGCTGAAAGCACATTCAACATCCTTCCTCCATTTATCCCTCAACGCACCAGAAAAGCTTCGATTATTGATTTAGAGCAGCCTCCTCCCCCCCTCCCCAAGATACTTTACGAAGAACTCTTTCGCTTTAAATCTACAGGGTCCCAGGTCTCAGCTGAAAATCGGTGATTTGAGGGGAGGAATTCTGCAGGGTAGAAAGAACTCCACGGCATCTGCCTGCCAGCTGCCAGAAATATTCAGACACAGAGCTGCATTTGATATCAGAGAGGGAGAGGCAGCACTGTCGAGAAAAGCGGCCGAAATAGAGCAGGAAAGAAACAGTACCTTCTTATCCTGCTCTATACAACCCTGCCCCGTTCACCCCACCCTACCCACCCCCAACTTCTTAAAAGTGACCCTGCAATTCAGAACTCCCAGTCCGGACTTCTGGTGTTCTTGTTGTGGCTTCTGACCTTTCAGCTGACCCACTGATAACCCAGCAGAAACTAGATTAACTAACCATATGCTGAAAGGGTCCACCATCCCTGAGGGGGTATCGAACTACATGGAGAATTCTCTGTCCTGGCAGGGGAAAAACAGCCTAACTCAATTTTCTTACCACTGCGTGCATTTCTGGAGCCTGGGAAAAATGGATCTTCTTACTTGTTTTCCCAAACTCCATCAAAACAAGACTAGGTGTCGCCCAAACAACTAATGAGAGACTGGATTCTATTGTGGCTCTAGGGGAAAGTAGAAAGATCGGTGACATTTTCTTGGCTCTAAAGCTACCTAAGGGGACCTCAAAGCCGAAACATTCCTTAAGGAATACCAAAATGTCATTACCCACATGGAAAAGGGGCTTAACTGAAGACTCCAGTTATCCTTATTCTTGTACAGACAACTGACGGGCACGTACGCACTCATCTGCACAGACATTGTGCAATACTTGTGCAGCGCGTTTTGTGTAGCTCAGAGAAACTCAGGGACCAACTATTTAGCTCATACTCAGAGCCTCCCTTCTGATGCCAGCTAATTTGCATGCAAGAATTCCATGCATTCTCATCAGCCAAGAGCTACTAAAACTAAACGCCTCTCTGGAAAGCTCTTGTGGTACTTCTCAGCACCACGAAGCCATCAGAGCTGCGGCACTGGATTCACCAGTTAGTGGCTGACACAGTGGGTTCAAATATAACAACTGTCAGCTCCGCACAGGGCTGGGCAGAGTTTTGTTCTGTTGCCCATGGGGTTGTTCAGAGTCAGAACTGACTAGAGGGCATCTAACGACAACAACAGTGGTACAAAGGGTTAACATGCTCCGTTGCTAACTGAAAAGTTGGAGGATGGAGTCTGCCTAAAGGTGCTTTGAAAGAAAGCTCTGGCAATCAACATTACTTCCAAAAGGTCCGGCGCAGACAAGTCTATGGAGCACTGTGCTTTTGACACACACAGAGTCGCCATGCGTTGGGATTGACACAAGGGCAACTGGTTACAGGTTAACCTTGGGAAAGTCATGTCTCTTTAAACCAAACTCCCCATTTCTAGATTGAAGTTTCAAAATACATTCTGACTCATGAGTTTCTTGGAAAGACTAAATGTGCCACAATGTGTGAAGCCGCCCTTAGAACAGTACTCAGTCAAAGTTAGTGGTGGCCAATGCATCTTTCATATTCCGGCTTAGATCTAACTTCCTCCTGGAACCCTTCACTGAATTCTCCAAGTATGGGCTTACTTATTTAAGTGTTTTCATAGCACCCCCATTTGCTGTATCATATTGCCATGGTCAGTTTTATCTGTCTTTCTCTGGAAATTCTGAGTTTTTCCAGTCAATAAGTCCACTTCTGTCCCCGTGTGTAGCACAACGTATGGCTTACAGTAAGTGCACTTTAAAATATTTGCTGAAAATGGGTGCATAAGCAAATGTGGTGAAGAAAGCTGATGGTGCTGGGCTATCAAAAGATATAGGGGTCGTAAAGGCTTGAAGAAAAACAAGCGGCCATCTAGCTGAGAAGCAACAAAGTCCACATCGACACCTCATGGGATCAGGCACCAAAGACCCATCAAACAATCATATCAATGTGCATGAGGAGGAGTGCAAAGTGGAGGCCCAAAGCTCATCTGTAGACAATTGGACATCCCTTTACAGAAGGGTCACAAGTTATAGAGGAGCCAGTCAGGGCAGAGTATAGCACCAGTGTAATATAGTATGGTGCTCTCTCATCCTACACCAGTCCCCTCAATTCTCTGCAAAAAGCCTACTCATTCCCATCATTGAAACCCATAAAACTTTCCTCTAGTTCTTTAATGCTTCCTCCCCCACACTATCATGATCCCAACTCTACCTTACAAATCCAGCTAGACCAGAGCATATACATGGGTAGAGATAAGAGCAGGAAACACAAGGAATCCAGGATAGATAAACCCCTCTAGACCAATTATGAGAATAGTGATACCAGAAAGAAAAGGGAAAGGTGGGAGAAGAAAGGGGGCAACCGATCACAACGCTCTACATATAACCCCCTCTCAGGGGAACAGACAACAGAAAAGTGGGTGTAGGGGAGACATCGGTCGGTGTAAGACATGAAAAAAATAATTTATAAATGGTCAAGGGTTTATGAGGGAGGGGAAAAAGAGCAAGAAGTGGATACCAAGGGCTTAGGTAGAAAGCAAATGTTTTGAAAATGATGGTGGCAATAAATGTACAAATGTGCTGGACACAATGGCTGCATGTATGGATTGTGATAAGAGCTGTACGAGCCCCCAATAAAATGATTTCAAAAAATAAATAAAATACTTCCTGAATTCAACAACTGTGTAAGACAATCTCTAAGTCCCTTCCTTTTTTTTTTTCTTTGCCTTTCTCTACTCAGTTCTGGGTCCCAGGATATATCACGCAGGTCCTTTATCGGCTGCATTTGGTTGGGTTTGACCAAGAGGAGGCATTGGCAAAAGATAAATGGGTGAGTGGAAGTTATTGCTGCTGTTAATAGCTGCCCAGTCCGTTTCAACTCATGGCAACATTATGCGAAACAGAATGACATGTTCCCTAACCCTGCACCATTTTCATGATCCTTGGTTTGTTCACACCCATGACTGTTTTTTTTTTCTTTTGTCAATCCATCTCGTTGGGTGTTTCCCTCGTTTTCAATGACCCTCCTTTACCCACTGCAGTGTCCTTTTCTAGTGATGGGTCTTTCTGATGATGTGTCCAAAGAGAGTCCATCCAAGTCTCGCCCTCCTTGTTTGTAAAAGGCAAGCTGGTTATAGTGCTTTGAAGACTGACTGGTTCTTCTGGCAGTCCGCCAATGCCACAGTTTGAACCCTTCAATCTTCTGTCTTCGTGGTCATTACAATCCCACCCCAATTCAGCTATGGGATCCTGCCAGTGGCTGCATTCTGCCATAGCCACTGCCTGTCAGGATATCCCTTTTCCATAGCTCTCACTCTCAGGCGCACAAGTGAGACCATTCTCTTTCCTTACTATCCGTTTGGAGGTGATATCAGTTTCCCCAACTGTGGCAAATCCTCTGGCGCTCTACCACCCTGCATCAGTCCCCTCAATTCTCTGCAAAAAGCCCTCACATTCACTTCACTGAAATACATATGAAAGCCATATTTTCCTATAGAACACATGGATATATGTGCATCTAACACATGCAGTGCACATAGGAAATGAACACAGGAGGAAAATATATATACATATACATATATTTGTACTCTGCATATTATCTGGTAAAATTACAGTATGCTATTTGTTTCCTATTGGGATCCTGGACGGACAAATTATTTCACAATCCACGCAGTCTCAGGGTGATAGAGGGGTCGGGAAACTCTGGTATCTTTTGTTAGAAAGATAGTGATGTGGAAAATAGTATTTCACTGTTAAGAAAAGCTTGTGATTGTTCTTATTTAGGGCCATGGACATCTTTGGGGAGGCCATTTTTCTGTTAACCACTATACCTATTGACCATTATTTAAATATCTAGAAATCTTACTCTGCTTTTGTGTTGCTGTTGCTGTTAGGTGCCATTGAGTCAGTTGGTACTCTTAGTGACCCAGTATATAATAGAACAAAACACTGCCAAGGCCTGCACCATCCTCAAAATGATTGTTATGTTTGAGCTCATTGTTGCAGCCACTGTGTCAGTCTATCTCATGGAGAATCTTCCTCCTTTTCTCTGGCCCTCTACTTAAACAAGCTCGATGCCCTTCTCAGGCCTGGCCTATCCTGACAACATATCCAAAGTTCAAGACTCCAATTCTTACTATCCTTGTATCTAAGAAGCGTTCTGGGTGTACTTCCTCCAGAACTGTTTTGTTTGTTTTTCTGGCAGTCTATGTTACTTTAAATATGCCTTGCGAACACCATAACTCAAATGTATCGATTCTTCTTCAGTCTTGCTTATTGATTGTCCAGCTTTTACATGCATGTAAACTGATTGAAAATACTGTGGTCAGGCACACTTTCCTTGAAGGTGACATCTTTGCTTAACATTCAATGAAGGTTTTCAGACTGAAGAAATGGTCGAATTCGTCAGTACATAACCTTGATGTCTTTATACGTCAAATGAGGGTGGGTGTAGGGGGAAAATCACCACAGCAAAGGGTTTTAATATTTGAGTTTTAAATACCTCATACAGATAAAACTTCTGTCTTGGTTATCAAGTGCTGTTGTAACAAAATACCACAATTGATGGGATTAGCCAACAGGAATTTGTTCTCTCACAGTTTAGGAGGACACAAGTTGGAATTCAGGGAGCTGGCTCAAGGGGAAGGCTTTCTTTCCCTGTCAACTTTGGAGGAAGGTCATGGTCTTCTTTCAAAATCTGTGGAATCAACCTTCCTTAAAGATCTCCATGAGTCTTGGTATAAATCTTCCCCTGGGTCTAGGAGGATCTGGGATCCCAGGTCCAAAATAGGTGCCATACTTCTGGCTCCTCTTTCGTGGTGGTAGTCAGGTACATCTATCTTGGCTGGCTACTTTAAACTCTTTCATATCTCAAAAGAGATTGACGCAAGATATGACCTGGTCCTGTACATTGCATCCTGCCTCATTAATATAACTGTCTCTATTCCTACCTCATTAGTATCATAGGGTTTAGAATTTAGATAACAGAAGTACATCGCATCGAAAAAGGAGGATAATTACATAATACTGAGAATCATGGTTTAGCCTACTGGACACATATTTGATGGGGTTGTGTATGTGCACAAATCAATGAATAACAACTCCTGATATAGAGAAAACACTCGAAAATAATCCCTTCTTTATTACATTTTCTAGACATTATATTTCCTAAGTTAAGAAAAAGAAATAGTTAAATACTAAGAATTATAACCATCTAAGTTTCATATGTCACTTTATGATTTGGGAGGCTTCATAAAGTCACTTCCTAGTTTACATTCTCTTATCCTCCAAATTAATACATAGGAAAGCCATATTTTCACTCTTCATATAATTTTTATTTAACAACTTTTTGGTTTGGCTGCGTACAAGATAGGAACTGGAAGAAATATTTTGGTTTCTGTGGTGAAAGCTAGGAATCCCTCCCCAGTGACAAGCCAGCCATCATATGTGACTATCCATTTCAGCAACTGAGAAGATAACTGAGGAGGTGGAAGCAGGCCAGCCTGTACTTCTTTGGCACCATCAATGTCTGGAAGCCCTAGGTAAGCAGTTCTCAAGCTGTGGGTCGTGACCACTTTGGGGGTCGAACAACCCTTTCACAGAGGTCGCCCAATTCATAACAGTAGCAATGACAGCGACGAAGTAGCAACAAAACTAGTTTTATGGTAGGGGGGCGGTCACCACAACATGAAGAACTGTATTAAAGGGTCAGTCGCGGCATTAGGAAAGTTGAGAACCACTGCCCTAGGTGATACAAAGGGTTCAACATACTCAACTCTGAAGGTTTGAGTACACCCAGAAGGGCCTTGGAAGAAAGGCCTGTGCTCTATGTCCCCAAATGCAGCCACTGAAAAGTCCTATGGAACACATTTCTACTCAGCAACACATGGGGCTGCCATAAGCAGGGATCGCCTTGATGCCTATTGGGTTATTGTTTAGTCATCGGCTACCCTACATACTTATAGTAATAAAAATTTACTGACTGTCAACTCAAGGCACAGAGGTGGCTTGGGCAGACAGGGTAACTGCTTTCTCGGCTCTTACATTCCAATGGGAGACAAGAGGTGGATACCAATATATAAATGACCTAATTCCAGAACAAGTGAATATCATCTGCAGTGACATGCTAGCCTGTATAGGTGCCACAGGGTGTATGTTGGGGAAGCTATTCTAGGGGGAAAAAAATCTCTGTACATGAGACATTTAAGCTGCCATTTGAGGGTTCATGCTATACATTCTGAAGGTACCAAATCCCTATGGCTTCTATTTGTTTCCAAAGTGTACTTCTGGAGAAGAGTAAGATGATCTGTTAGGGTAAAGGCAGAAGAGATTTAAAAAAATCAACCTGAATTATAAAAATAAATGAAGTTTTGTTATTATTTAATATATGAATCTATATCAGCACTCTGTCCTTGGTCTTATGTCAGATACCCACCCTCTTTCCAGAGTATTGTCAGATATGGCAATACTTATGAAATGAATTTGTAGATTATATTATCAAATTTTTAATCTTATCTAATGTAAAAGTTGAAGGGTTGAATCTACCCAGAAGAAAGGCCTGTGATCTGTATCGGGGAAAAAAAAACAAAGCAACCTTTGAATACCAGTTGAAATGTTTCAGCAAGCAGATGAAGCACTGGAAGCATTTATTCATCTATGCCAGGAAATTTGGGGAAAAAACACTTGGCCAACTGATTGGAAGAGATTCACATTTGTACTCATTCCAAAGAAAGGTGACCCATCAGAATGCTCAAACTATAGAACAGTATCACATGCAAGTAAAATTTTGCTGAAGATCACCCAACAACAGTTGGGGCAGTACATTCACACGGAGCTGCCAGAATCAGGTCAGATTTAACAGACGATATGGAACAAGGGATATCATTGCTTATGTCAGATGGATCTTGGCTCAAAGCAGAGTATCCTAGAAAGATGTATACTTGTGTTTCCCTGACTGTGCCAAAGAATTCGACTGAGTGATTCATAGGAAACCATGAATAACCTTGAGAAGAATGGGAGTCAAAGAACACTTGATTGTGCTCATGAGGAACTTGGACATGGACTGAGAGGCAGCGAGTTGTGCGAAGGAAACAAAGGAATACTGAATGGTTTAAAATCAGGAAAGCTTTCACATACTTATTCCTTGTGTAAGCTGAAAAAGTAATTAGGGAATCTGGTTTATATGAAGAAGAATGTGACATTAGGATCAGAGGAAGACTTACTAACAACTTGCGATATGCAGTTGACACAATCTTGCTTAGCTGAACGTGAAGAGGACTGAAGCACTTGCTGATGAAAATTAAGGATTGTTGCCTTCAATATGGATTACAACTAAATGTAAAGAAAACCCAAATCTTCACAACTGGACCAATAGGTACTGTAAAGGTCAATGGAGTAAAGATTGAAGTTTTCAAGGATTAATCTTTCTTGGATCCACAATCAGTGCTTGTGGGAGCAGTAGTTAAGATATCAAAAGATGTGTTGCCTTAGGTAAATCTGCTGCATAAGATATTTTTAGAGTACTGAAAATAAGGAAGTTATTTTGAGGACTAAGGTGTGCCTGACCCAAGTCATGGCATTTTCAATAGCCTCACATGCATATGAAAGTTCAGGCATCAAAGAACAAAAAATCATATCATTGTGTGCTCACCTCCCCAATACGATCGCTGAAGATAAATGGGTGCATAAGAAAATGTGGTGAAGAAAGCTGATGGTGCCCAGCCATCAAAAGATATATATATAGCATCTGGGGTCTTAAAGGCTTGAAGGTAAACAAGCGGCCATCTAGCTGAGAAGCAACAAAGCCCACATGAAAGAAGTACACCAGCCTGTGCGATCATGAGGTGTTGAAGGAATCCGGTATCAGGCATCATCAGAACAAAGAAAACATATCATTGTGAATAAGGGGATGTGTGAAGTGGACACCCAAAGCCAACCTGTAGGCAATTGGACATCCCCTTATGGAAGGGTCTCGGGGAGGAGACGAGCCAGTCAGGGTGCGATGTAGCAACGATGAAACATACAACGTTCCTCTAGTTCCTAAATGCTTCCTCCCCACCCCACCCCCACTATCATGATCCCAATTCTACCTTACAAATCTGGCTAGACCAGAGGATGTACACTGGTACAGATAGGAACTGGAAACACAGGGAATCCAGGGTGGATAATCCCTTCAGGACCAGTGGTGGGAGTGGCGATACAGGGAGGGTGGAGTGGGAAGGGGGAATTGATTACAAGGATCTACATATAACTTCCTCTCTGGGGGACAGACAACAGAAAATTGGTTGCAGGGAGACCTCAGACAGTGTAAGATATGACAAAATAATAATTTATAAATTATCAAGTGTTCATTAGGGAAAGGGGAAGGAGCGGGGGGGGAGGGGGAATGAGCAGCTGATGTCAGTGGCTTAAGTGGAGAGCAAATGTTTTGAAAATGATGAGGGCAATGAATGTACAAATGTGCTTTACACAATTGATGTATGTATGGATTGTAATAAGAGTTGTATGATCCCCTAATAAAATGATTTAAAAAAAAGAAAGTTGGACATTGAATAAAGCAGACTGCAGATGAACTGATTCATAGAATTTTAGTGCTAGAGAAGATTATTAAAAGTATCATAAACTGCCAAGAAAACAAACAAATTTGTCTCAGAGGAAGTACATCCAAAATGCTCTCTAGAAGGGACTTTCTCTCACATACTTTGGACATGTCCTCAGGAGGTCTAGTCCCTAGAAAAGGATACCATGCTTGAATGATCTGACAACTTCCATCTTTTCTCTGTTTATCATGAGATTACCTATTGGTCTAGTTGTGAGGATTTTTATTTTCTTTACATTGAGTTGAATTTCATATTGAAAAACTGAAATCCTTGACCATCAAGGGCTGGATTGAAACTAGGTCCAAAATGTCCAAGTGTTGTTGTTGCTAGGTGCTGTCCACTTAATTCTGACTCATAGTGACCCTCTATTTGCAACAGATCAGAACACTGCCCAACCCTGCACCATCCCCACATTTATTCTTATGCTTGAGCCCATTGTTGCATCCATTGTGTCAGTCCATCTTGTAGAGCATCTTCCTCTTTTGCAGCACCCCTCTACTTTACCAAGCATGCTCTTCTTGTGCCTCCAGTTTATGCAGGGTGCTGACCATGTTTGCAATGCCATCTCACCTCTCAAAGATCCCACTCTAGGAGTCTACACACTGCTCATTCAGTGACAAGATTTATATGAGTGTGTGCATGTGTGGCGACATCCATGGCTTTTTTAGAGGGTCTCCGGATTTTATCAAATGCCTTTGGAATATTTTGATGCTTGCTTCATTTTAACATTGGGTAAATTTTTATATAAAAGCGGTTGTCACTAGAATAAAATATTCATGGAAACAATTAGTCCAAAGAACTAATGGATCATGAAAACCCCAGCCTCTCTGATTTCTAAGACCAGCAGTATTCGATGGTGTCTGACTAGCTAATACTTCTGAAAAGAATCCCTGAACGAAACCATATTAGGAGGGCCTGGATGGAGTGGGAGAAAAATTTTAAATAAAACTGAAAATCATAAAAAACACCAGGCTTACTTGTCTGATAAAGACTGGTGGGACCCATAAACAGAGGTATAAATGTAAATATATTAATATATAAGGATAGGATCTATGTACAATATTTATATGTTAAATTATAAAGGTAGCAGATGGACTTTGGGCCTCTACTTATGTCTTCCCTCAGCACAAGAACACTTTGTTCTAATAACCTGGCGCTCCTTGATACACCTTCCCAACATGATTGCTGAAGACAGAATGGGTGCATAATCAAAGGCGGTAAAGAAAGCTGATGGTGCCCGGCTATTAAAAGATATAGCACGTGGAGTCTTAAAGGCTTGAAGTTAAACAAGCTGCCATCTAGTCTGGAAGCAACAAAGTCCAGATGGAATAAGTACACCAGCCTATGTGATCACAAGGTGTTGACAGATCAGGTATCAGAAGATCAAAAGCAAACAATTACATTGATGTGAAGGAGAGGGGTCTGAGTGGAGACACAAAGTCCGTCTGTAGACAATTGATCTCCCCTCACAGAAGGGTCACACAGAAGGGATGATTCAGCCAGGGTAGAGTATAGCACCAATGAAACACACAACATTCCTCTGGTTCTTTAATGTTCCCCCCACCTCCCTCTATCATGACCCCAGCTTTACCTCACAAATCCTGCTAGACTGGTGTATGTACATCAGTACAGATAAAAGCTTTTGACACAGGGAAACCAGGATAGATAAATCCCCTCAGAAACAGTAATGGAAACAGCGATACCACCAGGGGAGTGGGATGGGGAGGGGGGATAAAAGAAGGAACCGAACCGATAACAACGATGGATGTAAAACTGCCCTCCTTCCAGTGGGATGAATAACAGGAATGTGGATGAAGGGATGTAGTGGAGAGTGGACATTATGAAATATATATACAAATTATATACCTATATTATTTGGCAAGGGTTCATGAGGATGGGAAGGGTGGTAGGGGAGGGGAAAAATCTGCTAATAAGGGCTACAGTAGAAAGATAATGTTTTGAAAATGATAGTGACAACATATGAACATGCTTGCTTGATATAATTTATTTATGGATTGTTATAATATCGGTAAGAGCCCCCAATAAAATGATTTTTAAAAGCCATTACTTGTCAAAACAAGAAAATCTCAAAAGAAATGAAACATGCAATCAATAGATATCAATAGCAAGATGAAACATATGTTAGAATTAATGTGGATATAAAACTGAAAAAAGAAAGACTAGTAGAGCCTTGAGGATGATGGGTCGTAGCTATCCTTTAGGCTTGTCAAAGAACTCGCCCCTCTCTAGCAACCTGCCGCCAAAGGATAGGCCTAGAAGGAGAACCAGAACACCAGGGGAGGTGCCTTCTTGAGGACAGTGGGCCACAGGACATCCAATGAGCAGCATTGACTCAGATGTATAGTTCAGAAGACATGAAGAGATAGGCAAGAAGGAGGAATGGAAATGGGAAATACTTGGAGGAAGTGAGAAGAGAACTAGTGCATTGTGTGGAATCCAATCAATGCCATGAAACAAAACATGTAGGAATCGATGAATGGAAAAGCACTTTGCTCTGTCATCTTTCACTTAAGCACATTAAAAAAGTTTTTGTTAAGCGGTTGTCAATAGGCATATTTAGAACTAAAAGAGTTAAATTTAGTTCAAAGTGTGTATGTGGGTGTGTTATTTTAAATGGCACCAATGAAACAATTTGCAGTTCTGTTTGTCTTTCAGTGCAGGTATTCAATGTGGGAAGTCTTCAGATGCTGTCCCATTCCCTAGCAATTGCCTATGTTACCAATATTTTTTTAAGCAATCAGTAATCTTTAAGGATTTCTTGGTCACAAAAGAATCATGCCCCTGAGAAAAGGGACTAGAAATTTCAAGATGCCCAGGGATTTCATGCCCTATACCTAAAATTGATCAAAGTAATAACCATTCTAATAAAATATTAACCCATCCCAGAAACAAGAGCAGGGAAAAGGTACATAAAATTCAGCCAGTAATCAGAGATTTAAACGATTTAGGTAATTTCCCTATGAATTTCCATCTAGATCTTCACCTGTCCATACTTTGAAGTGTAATCCTACATCATAGGCATTGATAATAGCACGCAAAGGTTTTTTTAAGTTCATAAAAAGATGAACTATGAAGAAGCATGAATTCCAAAAGTGTGCACCACAATAAACTCCTACTAACTTGCTATAACTTGTCTGAACACGATCTACTGTGAGGCACTAAGAAGGATGACATTAGTTTGAAAAAAGACTGTGATAGCTAAGGTTTTACGTCAACTTGGCCAGGATTCTCTGTGGTTTGGCAGTAAAGATTTGGTAATCCCCAATGATGACATCTAACATAAAGTAATCATCTTCATGATGAGGTCTGCTCTGACCAGCCAATCAATTGAAAGGAAGTTTCCTCTGGTCATAATTTGCTACTATTATAAATAGATGCTGTGTGAAATCTATTTGCTTCTTCTTGCCTCTGGATTCTATATCTGGCCTGTCATCTGAGTTCTGTGTCCTTGGACTTGAGTGTGCTGTATTGCCTGCACACTGGGAGTGTGTAGTAGTCCTGGGAGTCATTAGTGGCCTGTCATCTTACCTTCCAATCTTTGATTAATATGTTTCTGGAGCCAGAGACCTACTGTCTGACCTAGTGATCTTGAGTTCATCAGCCCCTGGCAACTACTGGAGTCAAGAGAAGCCTCCTACCTGACATCTGACCCATGGACATGGAACTTGCCTACCAAGTTGTGTGTCATTTCATTGATATAAACCTCTCTGTGTATGTATACATATAAAGGAGTCCTGGTGTCATAGTGGGTTATATATTGGGCTGACTGTTCACCACAAGGTCAGAATTTCGAAAGCACCAGTGACACATCTTTGATTAGCCTTTTTACTCTCTAAAGAGTTACAGTCTGGAGTAGCCCACAGAGAAAGTTCTACTCTGTCCAATGGGGTTTCTATAATTTGGAATTGACTCCATAGCAGTGAGTTTGTTGGGGTTGGTTGGGTTTACGTATTCATATATAAGCTTCACTGGTTTTTTTTCTTTTCGAGAGAACTCAGCCTATCAGAGCAACATGAATTCTATTACAATTGAAACAAGAACAAACTTCAAGTCTATGGTGAACCTTGTGTGGAAGAGTAGTGAAATCCGTGATGATTTACAAACAGCTTATGAGAACAATGCCCCCCCACAAAATTAGCAGTTTATAAATTGATAACTCATTTTAAGACAGTACACAACAATGTTGAAGATGAAGCACACAGTGGCAGACTGTGTTAGGCTGGTTCCTCTAGAGAAACAAAACCAGGCACTGAATATATATGTTTATACAGCAAAAAGGAATATAACAGCTAATTAGTCAACATACAATACATAGGGCTCAAGTTTACTCACTTTTGTAGAATAGTTAATATACTGGAAGCCCATCAACTCGCATGAGCTGTCAGGTCTAAGGTCTAGGAAGCAGCCAATAGAGTCCTCCCTTGGGCAAGGCAGGCAGAGTGTGCTCAGAGGCATCAAATAGCAGGGTGGGTCAACAATAATCAGTAGCTCAGGAGCTTAGCAAAACAGCCCTGGATTGAATATCGAAGTCAAGCAATGCTAGGTGACAGGATCCGTTAGCCTCAAACTCAAGCAATGTACACACCAGCAGCATGATGAAGCAGCTCTTGAAGGAGCCTCAAGCTCTAGCGACACAATTCATGGGTTGGCTTGGCTCACAGGTAATGTAGCTCACAGTGAAAGCAGCAGCACGTTGGTTCAATCATCAGAGAACAATAGAGTTGATGGCAGGCCATGCAGATCCATGTATCTCTTTGGCCTCCAATCAAAGTGCGACTTCATTAATCCCACTTGTTCCTATTGGCCAGGTAAGCACTATAAACCTAACTGTCACACAGACCTTGCACATCAATTTTCAAGGAAGCAATCTTGTTTATGCCCTGACTGAAGAGGATCAATGATTAATAGCCAAAATAATAGCTAATACCATAGACATCTCAATTGGTTCAGCTTGTACAATTCTGACTGAAAATTTAAAGTTGATCTAACTTTCTGATTGATGGGTTACAAAATTGTTGCCATCAAATCAGCAGCAGACAAGAATAAAACTTTCAATGGAAATTTTAAACAAGTCAGGTCAAGATCCTAAAGCATTTCTTGGAGTAATTGTAGCAGGAGATGAAACATGATTTTATCAGTATGATCCTGAAGATAAAGCACAATCAAAACAATAGCTACTAAGAGGTGGAAGTGGTTCAATCAAAGTGAGGGTGGAACAGTCCAGAGCAAAGGTCATGCAAAGATTTTTGAGCGGGATTCTCAAAACACTGTACACATTGACTTTCTGGAGGAACAAAGAATATTATGAGAGTGTTTTTGATAAAGTTAGCCAAAACTTTAACAGGAAAACAGGAAAGTTTCACCAGAGTCCTCCACCATGACAATGCTCCTGTTCATTCTTCTCATCAAACAAGGACATTTTATGGGAGCATCCATCAAAATCATTAGGCATCTTGAATTTGCTCATTTAAACTCTTTTTGTTTCCCAATGTTTGAAAAAAAAATCTTCAAAGGACACTCATTTTTCTTCAGCTAATAATGTACAAAAGACTGCATTGACATGGTTAAAATTCCAGCACTATGGGAGATGGACTTTAGGAGTGGTATAATATATTCAAAAGTGTCTTGACCTTGATGGAACTTATGTTGAGAAATAAGTTTGTATTTCTTCTTTTTCTCTTTTAATTCCATTCCCCCCTCCCCTCACAAGCTTTCTGAAGTCCCCTTGTGTGTGTGCCTGTGTTAAGTGTTCAGATTATGGTGCTCGATATTTCTGAGGAGATAGATATCTTCTTGGAAGTTTTCTTACAAAATTACCACTCCAGGCATTTGAGCTTTGTTGGTGGTGATGGGGGTGTACGTGTGTGTGCATGTGCATATGCTTATTGACAGGACATGAAAGAACAAGTTTTCCTAGAAATCTGCCTTTCTCATACTGTGGGAAAGAAGATAGGTTCGAAGGCTCTTGAGTTACTAAACAAATACTACTTCAGGGCCCATACCAGGCCCATTAAAGTGTCTTAGATGATCCATGAAAGATCTACATTTGGACTTAATTATTTGTTCCCTGGAAAACTTTTTCTATCCCTTTCTTATTTTTACCAAATCTACCCTGAAGGTAGATTCTGGATTTAAGTTTCAGGGCATCTCTGAGTTCCAAATCTATTTTAAGACAAACATTCCAGTTCTAACCATTTCAAGGGTCAAGGACAAGCCAGCCCCTACCTGGGCAGGGCAGGTCAGAGGGGACCTCACAGATTTGATCAGGGTGAAACGGAAAGGGGACAGATGGAGCCTCACAATCCCTTTGACTGCGTCTTTCTTCAGCAGAGACCTCTTCTACTCCCACTTCCACTGCTCAGTGCTGAAGTCTTTGTGGAGTTCTTCTTGACAAGATGACTTCCCAGGGAGCTTCCTAAGCCCAATGCCCTGAGCCCAAACCACAGAAATCCAAGCATCCTTACATTTGTCGTCACAATAACATGTACCGTAATAGGATGGTTTAATTTATTTTCCATGTGGAAGATTTTATAATGATTACAGTGGACTGGGCACACAGTCTATTCCTACAGCTACAGATTATGACATGAGTAACCCAAAACACATGATCACATGATAAAACAATGTGATGCAGCATGTCAAGTATTCTGAGTGGACATAAGGTTGAAAAGCAATGTTTTGTGTAAATAAGCGCTGGTTCCACATAATGGTAGCTGCCTGTGGATTTAAAAACCCAAGAAATGGGCACTTTCCATGGGTTGCTATTCTCAAGATAATAAATATGGTTAGAAATTCTTTGACATAAATATGTGACGGGAAAAACCTGGCCACTCCATAGCACCGTTGACAGGAACAAGGTTTAAACCCATACATGACTGGATGAACATTTTAAACATTATGATAAATTAGAGAAGAAAAACCTCTACAATGCATTCTCACTTCTCTCCACGTCAGTGCACTTGGAGGAAACATCTTCGGTGACTCTTGTCATTACCATGCACCTTGCCAATCCTCACCAATGCAGACATATGCTCCAGGCCGTCCAGAGGGGAAAACGTTGACGCACTTTCCCCTCTCCCACCACCAGTCATCACTGTAGCTCTTAGGAAACATTCATAGAATGTTCTTTCTTGCTCACAAATATAATAATCTCATGAAGCATGAAATATTATGAGATTAAAATGCCCCTTTGGAAAATATTTTGGATGACATTTATAGGAACTGGACTAAGTGTGAAATAACATGATGTAATGAAAAGAGAGAGGGCATGCTTTTCAAATAGAATGCTTGATTCACAGGTCGCACTCTGCCATACACCACCTGGGGAACCTTGAGCAGGTGTCTTGATCTTTCTTAGCCTCATGTTCCTCCTCATCTTAAATGGGACCAAGATGTTCATAAGAATCAGACAGAACCACTTGTAAAGAACCAGAATGATTCTTAGACGTGAGGATGGTGAGGTTTCAACTTATTGGTAGGTGCCATCGAGTTGCCTTCTATTCATATTGACCTCTGGACCACAGATGGAAACCCCGCCTGGTCCTGCACCACCCTCACCAGTGTTCTTATCCTCAAGCCAATTGTTGCAGCCGCTGTGTCCATCCATCTTTCCAAAGGCCTCCCTCTTTTACACTGCCCTTCTATTTTACCACGCACAATACCTTTCTCCAGACACTGGCCACTCTGAATAGCATGTTCAAAACACAGGAGATGAAGTCTCACCATCCTTGCCTCTATGGAGCATCCTGGCTGTACTTCTTTCCAGACATGTTTGTTTGCTCTTTTGCCAATCCATGGTACTTTCAGTATTTTTTGCTAGCACTATAAATAAAATGCATAAATTCTTCATTGGCTTTCCTTATGAAATGTCTTCCTTTTGCATGCATATGAGACTATTGAAAATACCATGGATTAGGCCAGGTGTACCCTAGCATCCTTGCTTTTCATAGCACATCAGGTGTTTTGTCATTAGTGTTCAATGTGCCAAATCTGTTCTTGATATCTTCTCAAACGTCAGATAGGATATACTCAAGGGCATATTTTGGCTCTTGTGGACTTCTTTTTAATTCATTTCAACTTAAACTTGAACATGCATATGCACAATTGATGGTCTATTTCACAGTTAGCCCCTGGCCTCATTTTGGCTACTGATATTGAGCTCCATCTTCTTTTCCCATAGATGTAGTCAATTCAATTTCTGTGTATCCCATCTGGAGAAATCCATGCGTATAGTCACCATTTGCATTGTTGAAAAATGTATTTTTTTAAATGGCATCTTCTTTATTTTGCATACTTTAATAGAACAAAATAAACAAAAGAGAAACCTCACAGATACACAACATTAACCCCATTCCCAAATAAAGGAGGGGACAACAGGGCGTGAGGGCCTTAGATCCTGCTTTACACACAAGAATGGGGGGGGGCACTAGTGAACAGCAGTTGCAGAGCCCAGGTGGGCTAGGGTCACTCAAGTCATGGGACACTATACAGAGGGCACAAGGTCTGAGGAGAATGGCCTATTCTACTTCCTCCATGCGAGATACATCTTCATCGCCCTCAAGAGGGGGAATCTCATCAGGAACAGCAGTGCTGGGCTCCTCGGCTGTCACCTCATCTTCATCAATGCCTAAGCCCAGCTTGATCATGCGGTAGATGCGGTTGGAGTGGGTCTGAGGGTCCTCAAGGGAGAAGCCAGAGGAGAGCAGTGCTGTCTCAAACAGCAGCACCACCAGGTCCTTGACGGCTTTGTCGTTCTTGTCAGCCTCAGCCTTCTGCCGCAGCGTCTCCACAATGGGGTGGTCTGGATTGATCTCCAGGTGCTTTTTGGCCATCATGTAGCCCATTGTGGAGTTGTCCCGAAGAGCCTGGGCTTTCATGATCCGCTCCATGTTGGCCGTCCAGCCATATGTACTAGTCACAATGCAGCAGGGTGAAGACACCAGTGTATTGGAGATTGTCACCTTCTCAACCTTCTTATCCAAAATTTCTTTCATGAGCTTGCACAGGTTTTCAAACTTGGCCTTGCTTTCCTCCATTTTCTTTTTGTCTTCTTCATCCTCCGGAAGCCCCAGCCCCTCTTTGGTCATGGAGACCAAACTCTTCCCATCAAATGCCTTGAGCTGGTGCACGCAGTACCCGTCGATCGGCTCTGTCATGTCGACCACCTCAAAGCCTCGCTTCCGCACACGCTCCACGAAAGCAGAATTGGCCACCTGCTCTTTACTCTCACCAGTGATGTAATAGATGGACTTCTGGGTCTCCTTCCTTCAGGAAACATATTCTGAGAGGGAAGTCATCTCATCTCCAGACTGAGAGGTGTGGTAGCACAGCAGCTCAGAAAGGCGCTGCCGGTTGGTGGAGTCCTCATGGATGCCAGGCTTCAGGTTTTTGGAGAATGCCTCATAAAACTTCTTATAGTTCTCCTTGTCTTCTGCCAACTCAGAGAAGAGCTCCAGGCACTTCTTGACAATGTTTTTGCGGATGACCTTCAAGATCTTGCTCTGCTGGAGCATCTCTCAGGAGATGTTGAGGGGCAGGTCCACCACCCACGGATGAAGTTGAGATACTCTGGGATTAGCTCGTCACAGCTGTCCATGATGAACACACGGCGGACATACAGTTTAATGTTGTTCTTTTTCTTCTTATTCTCAAAGAGGTCAAAGGGAGCCCGCCGAGGGATAAACAACAGTGCCCTGTTCCAACTGCCCTTCTACAGAAAAGTGCTTGACTGCCAAATGGTCTTTCCAGTCATTACTCAGGCTCTTGTAGAATTCTCCATACTCCTCCTGGGTGATATCGTCAGGATTCCTGGTCCAGATGGGCTTGGTCTTATTTAGTTCTTCCCGGTCAATGCTCTTCTCCTTAATCTTCTTGGTTTTCTTCTTCTTGTCCTTCCCACTGTCGTCCTCCTCATCTGAGCCACATCTTCAATCTTGGGCTTCTCTTCATCCTCCTTCTCTTCCTCTTTCTCACCTTTCTCTTCCTCAGCTTCAGCATCACTGATTTCCTTCTCCCGTTCCTTCTCCAGATAAAGGGTGATGGGGTAGCCAATGAACGGAGAGTGCTTCTTCACGACTTCTTTGACCTGACTCGCCTCTCCTCTAGGCACTCTGTCTGGTCTTCTGTGAGGTGCAGAATCACTTTCATTCCCTGACCAATGGGCTCACCGTGGTCAGCACGGACAGTGAAAGAGCCGCCAGCAGAAGACTCCCAGGCATACTGCCCATCATCATTGTGTTTGGTGATCACCAAGTTGGCAGAATAAAAGCCAACACCAAACTGCCCAACCATGGAGATGTCCGTACCAGCCTGCAGAGCCTCCATGAAGGCTTTGGTACCCGACTTGGCTATGGTTCCCAGATTATTGATGAGATCAGCCTTGGTCATGCCAATGCCTGTGTCCACTAGAGTCAAAGTGCGCTCCTGGGGGCTGGGGATGATGTCAATTTTCAGCTCTTTTCCACTGTCCAACTTGGAAGGGTCTGTCAGGCTCTCGTAGTGAATCTTATCCAAGGCTTCAGAAGCATTAGAGATCAACTCCCGAAGGAAAATTTCCTTGTTCGAGTAGAGAGTATTGATGATGAGGGACATGAGTTGGGGGATCTCCACCTGGAAGGCAAAGGTCTCCACCTCCTCCTCCCCATGGTGCACTTCCTTGGGCATCTTGAAGAGCGGAGGAGACCAGAGCGCAGCGGGTCGGGGGCTGTGCAAGGTGCAGATGCTCGCAGGCTACTCTAAGGTGACCCAAGAGCGAAAAATGTATTTTTGAAGAAGTCATTGGTCCTACAAAATTCCATCACACGATCTCCACTTTTATTTCTTTCACCATATTTTCCACTTACTGTTCCTTCCTCTTTGTTTCTAACTTTTGCATTCCAATTGCCAATAATTATCTGTGCATCTTGATTGTATATTTGGTCAATTTGTAGAATTTTTCAATTTATACATCACTAACTTTAGTGGTGGGAACATAAATTTGAAAAAAAGTTGTATTAACTGGATTTTCTTGTATGTAGATTTATATTATCCTGTCACAGTTAGCAGTGTATTTCAAAATGGATCTTGAAATGTCTTCTTTTTTACGATAAATGTGACACGGTTCATCTTGAATCTATCATCCTCAGCATAGTAAACCATATAATTTTCTGATTCAAGATGACTAATACCAGTCCATTTTAGCCCACTAACACCTAGAATGTCAATCTTGATATGTTCCATTATTTACAAGTTCCAATTTTCCTAGTTTCAGACTTTGTATCCTCTACATTCTGATTATTAATAGATGTTTGCAGTTGTTTCTTCTCATTTTGAGCCATGCCCTATCAGCAAGTGAAGGTCCTGATGCTTTACTCCTACAGACTTTAATAAACCACGTCATTACAGCCAACTCTATGTAGAGACGACACCTCTCCCTCAGTCATATTTTGCCTTTCTACCTGAGGAACTCATCTTCTGGCACTATCTCTAACAACAAACTGCTACTATTCATGACGTTTTCAGTATGTGACAATGTTTCGGTGCAATGCATAAGTTTCCAGTGGCTAATTACTCAGAAGTAGACAGACTATTCCTTCTTAGTAATCTGTTCTTAGTCTGGAAGTTTTGCTGAAACCCACTTCCTTTGGATGACCGTCCTGGTATTGAAAATGCCAATTAACATAGCTTCCAGCATCACAGAAACACCCAAGTCACCATGGTACCACAAACAGACAGACAAGTGGTAGAGATTTCAAATTAGGAAACACCAACCTCTCAAAAAAGATATTATGGTTGGTAAACTAGAGGGTCAGTAAAAATGAGGGAAAATCCTTTATTGGATGAATTGACACAATAGTTAAACCCATGGATTAAAATACAGCAGTGATCATGAAGATGGGACAGGACCAGGCAACACTTCTTTTTGTTATACATAAAGCCACCATGATTTGGAGTCAACTTGGCAGCAACTAGCAACACATAGATTACTTAGTGGCTTATGTATTAGTTTCCTAGGACTTCCATCACAAAGCACTGCAAACTATGTAACTTAAAATTACAGAAATGAATTGGATCACAGTGATGGAGTCTAAGAGTTCAAATTCGGGGTCTGGGCAGAGCCATGCTTTCCCTGAAGGCTCTAGAGATGATCCTTTCTTGTTTCTCCCAAAGTCTGGCATTCTTTGGCTTGTAGATATTTTGCTCCAATCTCTGTCTCCTTCTTCCCTCTTTGTCTGTGTCATTGTGTCTTTTTTCTGTTTTATAGTAGAACACCACTCATAGTGCATTAGAAACCACCCTTCTCCAGTATGGTTTGACATTAATTTAAATGATAACTTTCAAATATTTGATTTCCAAACAAAGCCATATTTTCAGGTACTGGTGGGGAGGAGGGTGGTGTTACGATTGAGCATATAATATTTGAGGACAAAAATCAACCAATAGTAGTATAAATTATTAGTTATTATGTTGAAGAGAGTTAATGAAGTACTTAATAGAAATCATTTGGTAAAACCAGTTCATTTTCTAGATGTTATTTGAGACGCAGAAGAGAATAAATCCAACATTTTTCACAATTATCAGTACATGTATTATTTTTAAGATATGAAAATAGAAAGAAAAAAACAATTATAGATGGCTGATGTACTCACTCAGAGGAGAAGAAACAAGGTGATGATGCCTGGGACAGACATCTTTGATATAAGAAGTGTCACTGAAACCCTCTCTGTTGACTCAGCTCCTCCACAGATGTCCTGTGTATGTACAAACTCAGGCACTATATCCTGAGATTCATGGATACATGTTTTTTCAGAGGCCCCCTTGGGCTAAATCTTCTTCCTATATAGTACTCATGTGTGAATGATGCATTTCAAATATTGCCTTTGCATTCTATGGTGTTCACCTTACCAACACGATCGCTGATGACAGAGTAGGTACATAAGCAAATGTGTTGAAGACAGCTGATGGTGCCCAGCTATCAAAAGATATAGCATCTGGCATCTTAAAGGCTTGAAGATAAACAAGTGGCCATCTATCTGAGAAGCAACAAAGTCCACATGGAAGAAGCATACCAGCCTGTGTGATCATGAGGTGTCAATGGGTTCAATTATAGGACATCAATGACTGAGAACAAAAAAATCATATCATTGCGAATGAGCGGGGAATTGGACAACCCCTTAAAGAAGGGTCATGAGGAAAAGCCAACTCAGTCAGGGTGCAGTATAGCACCAATGAAGCATAAAACTTTCCTCTAGTTTTTTTAATGCTCCCTCCCTACCCCCACTATAAGACCCCAATTCTACCTTACAAATCCAGTTAGACCAGAGCATGTACACTGGTACAGATAAGAGCTGGAAACATAGGGAATCCAGGACAGATAAGCCTCTCAAGACTGACATTGAAAGTAGTTATACTAGGAGGGGAAGGGGAAGGTGGGTGGAAAAAGGGGGAACGGATCACAGTGATCTATATATAACCCCCTCCCAGGGGGGTAAATAACAGAAAAGTGGGTCAAGTGGGGCATTGGTCAGTGCAAGACATAAAAAAATAATAATTTATAAATTATCAAGGGTTCATGAGGGAGGGAAAAATGAGGAGCTGATACCAAAGGCTCAAGTAGAAAGAAAATGATTTGAAAATGATAATGGCAAGAAATGAACAAATGTGCTTGACACAACGGATAGATGTATGGATCGTGATAAGAGATGTATGAGCCCTCAATAAAATGATTTTTTAAAAAGAAAGATATGGCATCTGGGGCTTGAAGGCTTGAAGATAAGCAAGCTGCCATCTAGCTGAGAAGCAATACAACCCACATGGAAGAAGCATACCAGCCTGTGTGATCATGAGGTGTTGATGGGATCAGGTATCAAAGGTAGCAAAGACCCAAAACAAAACAAAAAAACATATCAATGTGAATGAGGGGGAGGGTGGAGCGGAGACCCAAAGCCCATCTATAGGCAATTGGACATCCCCTTACAGAAGAGTCACAAGGAAGAGATGAGCCAGTCAGGGTGCAGTATAGCACTGACGAAACATAAAACTTTCCTCTAGTTCTTTAATGCTTCCTACCCACCACTATCATGATCCCAATTCTACTTTACAAATCCGGCTAGACCAGATCATATTCACTGGTACATATAAGAGCTCGCAACACAGGGAATCCAGGTCAGATAAACCCCTTAGGACCAATAATGAGAATAGCAATACCAGGAGGGGAAAAGGAAGGTGGGGGAAGAAAGGGTTCCAATCACAATGATTGACATATAACCCCTTCCCAGGGGATGGACAACATAAAAGTGAGTGAAGGGAGATAGCAATCAATGTGAGACATGAAAAACTTAATAATTTATAAATTGTCAAGGGTTTATGAGGAAGGAAGGGTGGGGGAGGTGGGAAATGAGCTGATACCAAGATCGCAAGTAGAAAGAAAATGTTTTGGAAATGATGATGGCAAGAAATGTACAGATGTGCTTGACATAATGGATGGATGTATGGATTATGATAAGAGTTGTATGATCCCCAAATAAAATGATTTAATAGTAATAATAATAATAAAAACAAATACTGCTTTTGGTGGTATACCACACAGCCTTTTGTTGCCAGTGGCCTCATGTCCAGTGAGCAGCTCTTATAGGTGGGATGATAGATCAAGTCCAGGTACCTTCCATAGTATCTATTCCACTCATGGTAAACCTATACATCTTGACCACACCTACAGTGCATGCTCCTTGGTCTCCATCTCAAAATCTCTCTCTATTGATTGTCTTGCCCCGGAAATACAGGGAAGAAACCATTAAGTCAACTGTGTAGGCAAACAGCCAACTATGGAATAAGATGCTACCCAAGGGGTTAAGAATGATTTTCTAGAATCTTCCCCATCACTAGAGTTAGTTAGAAGGTGTTCTTTAATGATTCTGAAATGCACTCTTAGACTTATGCTTATATAGTTTGAGGGAGGTGTTAAGGGGATTTTTAGCTGCCTGGAACCTCCTGAAGCTCCTAAATACTGAGTTCTATGGAAATTTGTGAATAAAATAAAATCTATTTCTTCCCTCACATCTGCTATTCTTTCTAATTAATTTTACATTTCAATTATTACACTTTTCAATAATTACACTTTTCAATACCAGATTTTCTCTTTGGTCCTTCATTATAATTTATCTGTCTTTCTTAATATTCTGTCTTTGGTGAGACATTTATAGCTCATACATTTTTTAGTTCTTTAGATATGTTTTTCTTTAGTTTTTTGACCGTCTTTAGAACACCAACTCTTCCTGGATGACAAACTCGGTTCCTGGGGTATGTTTTAAGTAATGATTTTTTTTAAAAAAGAAAGACTCACTTCTAGGTGTAATAAAACATCTTTAACATAGAGCTGAGAAATTATAATGTAATAATAATTTTTAATGCAAGGTAGCTCCCGTATTTCACATTTTTAACCCAATAGGCTTCATGAAGGTTAGTTGATAACTACATGTTGTATATAAGTCAGATATTCATGACCCAGGGACTGCTTATATCTTATTTTAATAAGGCCAATGTCCAGGCTTCCTCAGGAACAGCTTCTATTGGTTACTGTCTTTCTTCTTTTAGTGTATAAGTTGATTTTTTTTTCTTTGCTTGTAATTTTGGGTTGAAAATTGGGCATTGAAAATAATCTAATGCACTACTTTGGAACTCAGAGTATTCCCTCTCCCCAGTGCTCATCATTGTTCTTGGAAGCGACATCTTCTTGCATTTTGAGTGCAAAGTTTAGAATTGGTCAAAACTTTGTTTGACCAATAATAGAATCAAGAGCATACTGTGTAAATATCCTGAAGTCACACCTTCTGTCTTGGAAACCCTCAGATTTCAGTGTAACTGATCTCTTTATTTCTTAGATAACTTGTACTTGGACAGAGTCTGAGAAGTCAGTGGAACTCTGTCAGCCCCTAGATCTTGAATCAATGCTCTAGGGATCTTAAATTTCAATAGAAAAGACTGCTCTCTCAGCCAAAACTTTCACCTGAGACTCAAGTTATGGGGTGATTTCGGAGACTACTCCAAGCTGCTGATATCCCCAGGGCTGCTAGTTCATCAGATCCGAGCTCAGTTTTCCTTGCGTGCATTTTGCTGTCAACCTGGTGGCCGAAATTGTTCTGCTCACCCATAGTAAGGACTCCTCTCCTCCTGGAACTGTGGGAGGATATATATTTAACCAAACCCCCTTGTTGTTAGACCGAACCATGTGACCAGTGGGCAGTAAGGCCAAAGTAACGTGTATAATTTTCTAACTGAGAATTGTATTGCCACTGTGAGATTTTCCAGCACTCTCTTCTCACTGCTGCCAAGACTGGGGATACTCCACACGTCAGTGTGTCTATTAGCCTGGATCTCAAACATGGTGGTGATTGTTGTGTGCTGCTAGATTGATTCCTGCTCATAGCGACCCTACAGGGCAGAGCAGAATTGCCCCAGTGAGTTTGCAAGAGTGTAATCCTTACAGAAGCAGATTGTCACATCTTTCTCCTGCAGAGTAACAGGTGGGTTTGAGTCACCAACTTCTCACTTAGCAGCTTAATGGTCAACCTCTGTGTCATTAGAGCTCTGGATCCCAGAGGATGGGTGACGTAAAGCAATACCCTTCACAGGCATTTGCTATATGCAAGACATTATTAGTAGTAGTATTCTAAATTCATTTCGTTAAGTGATTAAGATTTGGGGGTTGTTTGTTAATGCAGTGTAGCCTTATATTTCATTTCATTCTGGGGTTTAAGTTTGACTCACCTACAATTCTCTGGCTTTGCCAACGGAAACATTTTTCCCACTTATGCTACATACTCGGGCTTATTTGAGATTCAGTGAAGGGAGGCAAGGGGCTCCCATATCCTTTTTCATCTTCTGGTCTCTCAGTGACATATGAAGCTATGGCACAAACCATAGACTCTTCTCTCCTCTGTGCCAAGCAATTAAAAGATGGAGGCAGATTTCGCATGGAGCTTAACTAGATGAAGTTCATAAAGGAGAATGTACACATACTCAAGAGTTGCTGTGCCTCTTTATAGAGTAAGTAAACCACCATCTTCTGGAATTTCCTTTCTCTGCTTTGTAAAACAGGGTCAAGGGCAATAGTTCCCAAGGTGCTTATGTGTGTGTGTGTGTATGGGTGGGGAGATTGTTTTAGGGGAAATGTGGTATATTTTTCACAAAGTGAATTATAATGGAAAAAGGCACTCCTTTCTAAGAGAGCAGTTGGGAGAACACTATACCTGCAGAGCCTGCTGGAATCTGTTTTATACTTTCGCACATTTGTTACAAGCTAATGCTGTTTGGGTCCCCATTGAGACATTTGGCCACAGTGGTAGGTATCGAAACATGGACTTGCTATTCTGATTTTGTGATTTAAGTATGGTAGCAAATCCAATAAGAAAAAGATCATTCTATATGAGCCTGGGGAAGTAATCATAAATTTTATACTTCTGCAAATTCTAGATTCTAAATGTTTCAATGTCTGATTTGAACACTGACCTACTTCTACTGAAATATTCATACATTTATACACTGTTAAACTAGTGATTAAGACTAGTAGAAAGGTATGACTTCTCCCCTCTACTTATTAGCGTACAGGAAGCAGAATGTATATTTTGTTCTTAACCTTGGTATTTGCTTTCTTTATTTAATGTTATTTTGGTAATTCCTCCTTTTCAATCATTATAGACTTGCCCAGTCTTTAGAATTTTGCTTATTTCTTTGTAATGTTATTTATTTTCTAAATAAGCTTAGTTTAAAAGAAATCTTAGGTTTTCAGAAAATAGAGTGTCCATATCCTCTCTCACCCCTCCTATATACTGGTTCTCTGAATATTAATATATTACATTCGTATAGCACAGATGTTACAACTGATGCCCTTAAGTGAGTTACTTGCCTCGATCAGCCTGAATTTCCTCTTCTGTAAAATGAGACAAAGAAGAGTCCTTACCTCATCAAGTGGTTGTGCTGCTTGAATGTGATTGTGCAGTGCACTTAGCACAGTTCCTTGCCTGGTCCACATGAAGCATACAGGACGTGTTACCTATAGCCATTATGCACCAAAAGACACTCAGTAGTAACTCATTCTGTGGATTAGAAAAGTTCAGTCTAGAGCAGCGGTTCTCAACCTGTGGGGCGCAACCCTTTTGAAGGTCCAACGACCCTTTCACAGAGGTCACCTGATTCATCACAGTAACGAAATGACAGTGAAGAACTAGCAACGAAAATAATTTGATGGTTGGGGCGTCACCACACATGAGGAACTGTATTACAGGGTTGCGGCATGAGGAAGGTTGAGAACAACTGCTCTAGAGAATTTGTTTTTCAAACTCAAACAGCTGGTAAGTTGTGGTGGTATTTGAATCCAAGGTGTCCTGCCTCCTAATGCCATGATCTTTCTAACATGTATCAAAGCACTTGAAATCCTATAGATCATAGTGGAGCATGCACAGAATTTAGGTCACCCTCTAAAGGGAAATTGTTGGCATCTGAGCTCACAGAGACGGGACAATATGGTTTCCCTATGAATTGATCTATGGGTTGTGAACAGATAGGAAGGTCATCTTCAGAGTGATCAAACTTGAAGCAGTGAAGAAAACTGGCTGTCTTTGAGTTATGGAAATGCTGTTCCTTCCAATCGTTTCAAGAAATAAGGTTCCCCAAAGACTTCTGGAAGGTATATACACAAATTGGTGTCCCAAGATCAAATTGTGTCTTCCTTGTGATGGTCTTTACCCAAGTCATTTTATTTCGTTTATCAAATCTTTCAATGCCATTGGTAAGAAGGCCTCAAAATCTTATCAACAATTAACCTGAGTATCAACACTCTGTTCAGTGTGGCCTTGTCTTTCCCTCTATGGCGTAAAGGGTGGGAGTTTCATTTTTTTTAACCTACATAAAATTAGAATTTTACAGTACATGCCAAACAAAATCAGCCTTTTCCTCAATCCTATTTCCATTTTAGACTGTGATTCTGCTTTGGCTTACAGTTTCATAAAGTTGGCATTTTTACCTCTCCCGCATCTGGAAATTCCCAATTGGCTTTGTCACATTGTGGACCAAAATAGTAATTCAGTTGGATTGAATTTGTTTTAAGGAATAAACCACCACTTTTCTATGTTTTTCCCTAATGATTTACTGATTTGCAAGATGTACCATGAAATACAAATATATGGATATACACCCTCTCTCTTACATACGCACGTGTGCACACAGACACACACTCACATATACACATCTGAAGTTAAAACAAAGCAAGGGTGTGTGCATGGTTTAGCTTACTGTTAATTTAATTTCTTCACTTAGGGTAACTTCAAGGAGTTAGAAACTAAATAAAAGCAAACTCAAGGGAATGAGCAAAATGTCCCTATACGTATGTGTCATATATGTCAACTGTTGAAAACATGGTTACTTCCATGTGTTCATTACTTTTGGGAAAGGAGCAGTGTTTCATGATCTGTTCCAAGTTTAAGAAGTGCATATTCGGATACATCAATGACTGAGTAAATCCGTTATATATATCAACGCAGGGCTTGAATGTCAGAAATAGTGCAATCACAGCTAAAGACATTCTGGTATTCACTACCAAAGGTATTCTGTTGTTCATTACCTTTGAAACGAGACTATTGTTGTATGCCAGTTGAGTGGGTTTCAACGCATGACAATCCACAGGACAAAGTAGAACTGTCCCCCAGGGTTTCCGCTCACTGCCATCTAGTCAGTGCTGAATCCGAGTTACTCACTGTGGGTTTTCCAAGACTGTCGTAACCACTGCGCACCAGGGCTCCTGGTTTCCTAGGCTATACCTTTTACCGGAGTAGATGGCCAGGGCTTCTCTCCTGTAGAGTCGCTGGTCATTTAGAAGTGCTACCTTTTCAATTAATAGCCAGGGGCATAACTATGGCATCAGGGTTCATTGGACCAAAGCTGGGAAGTACAGTTCATCAGCCAAGAGTATCAGTGTTAATAACAGTGCCTTCTTATTTTGAAAGTGGAGGTACATTAGTGTGGCCAACCATATCCATGTGCTTAGGACTGGAGAGGTTCCCAAGATGTAGGACTTTCATTGCTAATGGGAACAATCCTGGGAAAATTATGACATGCTGGTCACTCTAGAACAGAGAAATCTATCATGAGTGTGAGAAGTTCTTCTTACCTAGATCTGATAGCAAACCATATGCTGTCCTTCATGTACCCAGACCTACAATCAATCATCTCTAGAAATTCTCCCCGAGGATAAATGTCAAGTCTGAAATGCATATCAACGGAGTGTTTTTCCTTAAGGGAAGGAGCAATGTCAATAGCTTGGGTGAGAAGATAATCTTATGTTCTGAAAGCAATTCAGAAACGATCCTCTTTTGCCATTATGAACACTGAATTCCAAGATAACAGAATGCCCATTTTGTATGAAAAGCTCACCAGTGGTTGGCCACAACTTTAAAAAAAATCAGAGCTAAGCAATATTTGCCCAATCACTTCTGTATTCTTTTTTTAAATCATTGTATTAGGGGCTCATACAACTCTTATCAATATCCAAAATACAACAATTGTATAAACCACATTTGTACATTCATTGCCCTCATCATTCTCAAAGCATCTGCTCTCCACTTAGGGCCCTGATATCAGCTCCTCATTTTCCCCCCTCCCTCCTTGCTCCCCGCTCTCTCATGAACGCTTGATAATTTATAAATTATTATTTTGTCATATCTTACACTGCCCGACCATTTTTGTGGTCTTATAGTTTTCTAATTCTAGGTTTTACTCTTGATATATGATATGTTTTGAATTAATTTTGTATGTGGTGTGAGGCATGGGTGGAAGTATTTTACTGTGGGTGTTTTCAATATGTGTACATCCAGTTGTCTCAGTATCATTTGTTGAGAAGATTACACTTCCCCTACTTATATTGTCTATACACCTATGTTAAAATTGAATTGTTTTTACATGTATAGATGTACTAGTGGATTCCCTAGTCTGTTCTACCTATTGATATATTTGTCTATATTAATGTCAGTACCACTCCATATTGATTACATTAGCTTTGTAATAATTCTAAGGTGATATAGTGCTAACCCTCCACTTTTAGGGCTGCTTTGGTTATTCTAGTTTCTTTCAATTTCCATATGGATGTTAGAATCATCTTTTCAATTTTTATTGTTAAAAGTTTCTTGGGATTCTGATTGTATTGAGTTTGCAGATCAATTCAGGAAGAAGTAACATCTTAACCGTGACCGAGGCACAGCTACTCACTTCTCTAGGTAATTCCTTAGTATTTCTCAGCGCTGCTTTATAGCGCTCACGGTACATATTTTGTCCATTTTAGCCTTGCTCATTTTATTATTTTACACTATATATATGCTATTTTAAATATCACTTTCCCATTGTTCAATGCTAGAAACAATTTTAAAAAGGCATTCATGTTGTATTCCATAATGCTGATAAATTCATTTATAAGCTTCAGAAACTTTTTTGTAGATTCAATGGATTTTTATATACAGGTAATTATGTCATTAGTGAATATAGACACTTTTACTTTTCCCTGTCCTATTGAGATGTCTTTATTGTTTTTCTTTAACTGGATCCCTGGTTAGAAATTCAGGACTAGATATGTTGAGAATGCATCTCCCTCTCTTATGTCTGAGTTTAGGCAGAAAGCATTCAATCCTTCACCATTGGGTTAGTTAGTGGTAGGTTTTTTGGTAGAAGTTCATTATCAGGCTGATGAAGCTCTTTTCTATTTATATTTGCTCTATAAGAATGTATGTATTCCCCCTTTTTAAAAAAACTTTATTACTGTTTTTTTGGGGGGGGGTTCCAACATTTCGTATCACAACCCATACATTCATCCAGTGTGTCGAGCACACTTGCACATATGTCACCATCATCATTCTGAAAGCATTCTCTTCCCACTTGAGCCCCTGATATCGGCTCCACATTTCTTCCCTCTCCCTCCCCCAACCGCCCTCCTTCATGAACCCTTGATAAGTTACGGATTATTATTTTAATATCTTACATTGTCCTCTGTCATCCTTCACCCACTATTCTGTTGTTCGTCCCTTTGGGAGAGGGTTATAGTTCTGGTCTAATCTGATTTTCAAGGTAGAACTAAGGTCATGATAGCGGGGAGCGGGGGAGTGAGGGAAGGAAGCATTAAGGAACTGGATGAAAGCTGTGTGTTTCACCTGTGCCGTATGAACCCTGACTGGCTCATCTCCTCCTGTGACCCTTCTGTGAGGGATGTCCAGTTGTCTACAGATGTGCTTAGGCGTCTATCCTTCACGTCCCCCACCCCCATTCCCATTGGATATGATTTTATTCTGGGTCTTAGATGCCTGATACCTGATTCCATCGACATCTCATGATCACACAAGCTGGTATGCTTCTTCCACGGGGGGCTTTGCTGCTTCTCAGTGACATGGCCGCTTGTTTGCATGTTGGGTTTTGACAAGTGCTTTTTCTATGTATACCGGACTGATCACCAAGCACATGCTAATATAATGTTTTATACTGCTTAATTTTCACATAGTATATCACCCTACTGGGAGCCCTCCCTGGTGGCATAGTGGGTTATGCATTGATCTGTTAACTTCAAAATCAGCAGTTTGAAACTACCAGTTGCTCCAAGAGTGAAAGAGGAGGCTTTCTACCCCTGTAAAGAGTGACAGTCTCAGACATTCACAGAGACAGTTGTATGTACCCTGTCCTACAGGGTGGGTATGAGTTGGAATCCACTTGATGGCAGTGAGTTTGTTTGTTTAATACCCACCTACATTCCTGGGATAAAGCCCACCTGTTCAAAACATATTATCCTTTTTTTAATAACTTGTTGGATTTTATATGAGACATTTTTTGAGAATAAAAAGTGCATATTAAATGATCAAGAAATGTCAGTTTCTCAAACTTTCTCTCCGCATTCCTGGAATATACACACTTTTTTTGGTTGTTATTATTTTTCTGGATTGTGATGAAACAAACTCAAACTGAACCCAATGCTATTGAATTGATTCCCACTCATATCGGCCCTATAGGACAAGGTAGAACTGCCCCTGTGGGATTCTGAGACTTGAGCTCTTCGTGAGAGGAGAAAACCTCCTCTTTCTCCTGAGGAGAGGCTGGTGATTATGAACTGTTGACTGTGGGTTTAGTTGCCCAACACATAACTGCCACACCACCAGGGCTCCTTGTGATGAACCGAATTCCAAAAAATAAAAACTGTCCAGTGGTACACTTAAGCACCTAGGGAATTTTAACGAACCTGTTAGGAGCCATCATAGGGTTAAATTTTGTATACACTCGAGTTGAACTTGTATTTCTTAGCTACATGAAAATAATGAAGTCCATGTCCTTTCCTGTCTGTAACAAAGGGTTTGGGGAGCTAAGGTTTTACCTACATGCTCAATTTTCCTTCTGGAGTGCTAGTTTCCGTTTCAGACGTGTACAGGCAACGCTTCCTTTAAAACGATGGTTACTGGAGGGCCTCCCCAGTCACACCGTGTGGATGAGTCAGGCTTCCAAGTTGCGAGGACTGCAGACCCTGTTCAGATGCATTATCTCGTGTTAATCCTTCCATAGGAGGTATGCTCACCCTGGAGCACCCCAATATATGCAATTTACATTCTACCTAATGATGAAATTATGCAAAATGTTACATGTAAGAATTTAAATGGTCCCCTGTTCTTATAGGTTGCTAGGTGTTAAATTGTGCCTCCCTAATAGATATCTTAACGGCCATGCCCTGGTACTTGTGGATGTCACCCTGCTTGGCAGTACAGCCTTTGAAGATACTATCAGGTAGATTAGCATGAAGTCATATGGGAATAGTGTGGGTCCTAGCTCAAGCTGAGTGGTGGCTCTTTTACAAAAGAGACTTGGAGCGGGGAGATGGAGGATGGATGTCTGAAGCTACGATGGGACGCCAAGGAACTTCCGCAGTATCAGAAGTCAGGAGCGAAGCTTGGGTAGAATTTATTCTCAAAGTTGCAGAGCCCTCGGAAGGAATTCAGAGACTGGACAGACATCCTGATCTCCAGACGCCCAGCCTCCAGATCAACACATTTCAATTCTTAGCTACACCCTTTGTGATATTTTGTTACGGCAGCCATAGGAAGCTAACACGCACATCAAACAAAGGCAAGCTGTGCTGATGCAAGAGTAGACAATGGTCCTCAGATGGAGACTTTTTATGTTTCCGCCTTCCTGGATTAGGCTGGTGTGCTGGGAACTCCAGCCCAACAAACTGCCCTAGCCAAAACCAAATGTGGTCCTTTCTCTTATCAACCACAGACTGTTTACTCTACAGCTAGACAGACCAGCTGGCAGCAGCTACGTTGAAGGGGGTCTTGGAGTGGGAGACAGCTTAAGAATCAACACATGTTTGTGGGTACAGGAGGGGCTTTGTCTGTCCTGCCATAAAATAGATTGTAATCTAATCTACAATCCTTCCCCATTTAGACAACATCGTTTAAACTTAGCACATTTGTGTCTAAGATCCTTGAACCGTCTACAGTTACCACGCAATACTAGGTGGAAGCATCCAGGGGGTGGACACAATTGAAGCCCGGTGGTCTCAAGTACCAGCCAGGCAGGCTCGTTTGTCCTTTCAATTTGTTTTCCCACCATCTTCTGAAGGATCCCATTTGGGGTTCAAAAGAGACCATAATTTAAGCTGATATTTTGCAATCAACTTCAGCCACGGTTGAGTGGAAGTACATTTCTGACATGAATCCTGATTTTACTGTTTGCCTGATTCTCTTCCTCTTGTCTTTCACATGCTATTATGATACGCTGGGCAGAGATAGGATAGTAACTTTAGAGGTTCTGCCAACTCATAGCCCCTGATCGAGCAGAGAACTACCCCCTGTGGATCGCCAAGACTGTGACACTTTACGGGAGTAGAAAGGGCCAAAATAAATATTTTCTAAGGGTAAATATTTTCATTTATTGGTGTATTAATGTACTTATTTATTCCCATATGAAAGCATACTTGGTCATCAATGTGAAGGGAGGGCATTGCCAGAAAGCAAGCTCTGTGTTGAACATGACGTTGGGAGGCCTTTCTGAGCATGCTGTTTTAAAGGAGGAAGAAGGGAGTGGCAGAATTGTCAGGCTGACACATCTGACGATGGCCTTCTCTCTTGTATTTGGAAGGCAAGTGATAAAACCTACCTTCTGTCACAATAGTTTGAGCAAATGAGGATTGGAGGGCGGAATTCAGGAAAAGAAATCTGGACAACTTGCCCAGTGTCTGGGTCCAAAGCTTCTGTGTTTGCAATGTGAATGGTTAGAAGGCAGTAGGCTCACATTCAAAATCCTTGCCAAAGGCACCATTTGAGGCCACATACAAATATCATGTTCTCCATCCCACAGTCAATAAAGAGATAATACGAGTTACATTTGCCCTTCTCAACACTGCCCCTCTCCTTGCATTGTTTCTTATCACTCTAAGCATCATGACCTTGCCAACGCGCAGGCTTACTAGAGCCTGGTCAGTCCTAAGGGAAATGCCACCAGGGCTTTGGTCTGTCATTGCTATTGTAAACTCCAATGAGTCGGTTCTGACTGATAGCGACCCCATGAAACACTGTCGGGTCTTACACCATCCTCATCATGGTTCCTATGTCTGAGCCCATTGTCGCAGCCATCTTGTTGGCTCGTCTTAATAATTCACTCATTTTAGATATAAACCAAGACCAGCAAGAATACATCAGAGACTGGAGCAGACACAGGCATAAACCCAAACCAAGCTCACTGTCATCAAGTTGATGCCAATTAAGAGTGACCCTACAGGATAGGTAGAACTGCCCCTGTGAGTTTCCAAGACTACCTATCTACTGGAATAGAAAACCCCATCTTTCTCCTATGCAGTTGCTGGTGGTTTTGAACTGCAGACCATGCGGATTGCAGCCCAACTCATAACCACTACTCCACCACGGTTCCTGAGATATGGGCATACAGGCATGCTGGTCAGCTATTCAAAGAAGTGGAGAGACAAGAGGAGAGGCAGGAGCCACTGGACTGAGAAGGAAGAACAGTAGAGATGCCCAGATGAAACAGAGCCATTAGGAAAAAAGAGAAGAGAGGGCGTGACGTCTTGAGAGCAAGCATGGTTCATTGAATGACCTTGGACTGAAGTCCTTCAACTTCCCAACATCTCAGCATCTGCTTTTGTATACGAGAGCCACTGGAATATGCTCTTGGCCTTGTGAGTCCTAACACCACCAGCTGCTGCCACGTTAGTACTGACTCCTGATGGCCCCATGTGGACTAGAGTCAAACTGTGCTCCACAGGGTTTGCGGTGCCTGGTATTTGGGAAGCAAATAGCCAGGTCTTTCTTCCAAGGTGCCTCTGGATGAGCTCAAAACTCTAACATTTGGGTTAACTGTCCAGCACATTAGTTGCACCATCCAGGGACACATTTTCAACTTTCACCGGTTGGGCTCTCATGGGTGGCAAAAATGGAACCCGGAGAGAAAAGTAAGTAGTTCCCCCACTCCTCACTTTCTCTAGCTGCCCTCTCATGTATGGTTCAGCCCTGTTCCTCACAGCTTGTTTCCCATAGACCACTTGGAAATGGGCAAGTCGAACACCAACGCTTTTACACTCAGTGCCAATTGTAAACACATTGTCTTAAAACGGAGAAATCGGGAACCATGGCTTCTCTCTGGTCTATGGGAAACAGGTTTTATAGTGATGGTTGCACAGGTCACCCACTACGTTCATTAGTTTCTTCATGTGCACGATTCAGTGAGTCAGCACCCAAATCAGATGAACACTGACCGTCGCCAGTAGGTGGTGAAAGGGGCTGTGCTCTTCATTAGCACTGCATGTTGTGTCAGAAGCCCTAGAAACACAACCGAAACCTCAGGAAGCACAGGGACATGCTGTCTGGAAACTGGGTTGATTAGCCGAGTCCACGTCCTTGAAAGACGTGATGTGCGATACATGAGAGAAATAATCCTGAAGGTTTTCCAACCCTGTGGTCGGCTATTTCCAGAAACTGCGTCTTTATCTCATCCGGCTTTTGCTTATTTGTTTGTTCCATTTTGTTTTATTTCGAGTGACTGAAGTTTATTCACATCTGGCAAAGGTCTGGCCGTCCGAGGGGAGAGGAAACGAGCTGGAACAGGAAGAAGGAAATCAATTTAGGAGAGGAGGAGGGAGCGCTCCAGAAATACCTTCCTTGCAAGTTTGGCCTATGGTACAGGAGGACTTGCTACAGGCCAGGCACTGGGTGTGACATTCAAGGCATGACGTTAAGATGGACATCGAGGAGAGAGCCATGAAGCACAGCAGCTTGGCAGGCGCTTTGGACTTGAAAGCCCATTTATGCATGGGCTTGAGTGATCCTCGTCTCCTGGGGAGGCTTTGGCATGGCTCAAAGCTAACATCAAAGACACTCCAGACTTCAAATTCCCTCCAAGGGTGTGATGGGCAGGACAGGAAATGGGAAAGTCATCTTAGAAGGGATTTGGAAGAGAAGAGGCTTATCCAAGGACACCCCTGGCTCCGCACAGGAGTGCTCGCCATGTGTGCATTCAGCAGACGTGATGTGGTGAACAGCTTGGCACCCGGTCAGTAGCAAATCTTGCCTCAGCCCCCCACCAAGACACTGCGGGGAACAGGCAACACGAGAAAAGAACATTCAATCAGGATGCTTTGTCACTTTCATGGTCAACTTCATATTCTGAAAGGCTATCATGGAGCCGGGAAGCTTGCAGTTTAAAACAACAGGAGCATCAATAAGTATCCAAAGACAGAAGCCCAAAGGGATTGAAGAAGACCAAAGTCAAACACGAGAAAATGAACAAATCAGGATTGCCTGAAATAATATCTAGCATGCCAGACGCAAATTCCCAGCTGCACAGCAGGGTCCCTTCATGCTTATCGTGCCCCAGTATGAATGAAGAGCCAAAAGTTGCCAACAAACACAAGAAACAGCCTTTAATCCCGTGTTGCTGAGAAAAAATGACAAGCCACAAAAGCCATCTACTTGCAGAGGCCAAAGAAGATGGAAACTTTATATGCTGTCTGCCATTGAAATGGACTGAAACCTGATCAGTGATCTTGGCCGAGCTTTCTTACAGCCCAAAGGTCCTCCAAAAGCAAAGGATAGGAGTTCCCTTGGGGACCAAAGAGTGTCAAAGCAAATGGAAAAGCTCCAGTGAGTCCAGTTGAACGAATTGTGCACACCCACATGCACGTACACGGGCGTGTGTGTTTGAGAAATCCTTGGACAAACTCCCATTACCTTCCACTTCTCCCTTTCCATCAGCTGTTTGAAGTGTCTTCCTATATATGTATAATTAATGTGTAAATATATAATGCATCATATAATATGAAATGGACCTTATAGAATATATAACTATACATATGAGAGCTTCACAGCCTTTGTGGAAAAAGTAATATATAGACTGTCTTTTATACATGATATATCACATAATATATCATATACTTTTTATGCATGAATATATGTAATATTATATTAATGTGATATATAATATTCTACATATATATGGCAGGGCCTTAAAAAAGTTTGTTACAAAACAAAAAGAAAATGAATTTTTCTGCATTTTTTTTAAGTTGGGCAAGGCTGAGATTAAAAAAATAAGGTTAGGGCAAAGTGGGGCCCTTTTTAATGAGCGCCTGTATTGGCTGTCCTAGCAAATGAACTCTAAGTAGTGGCTTTGACCAACCCCAGTATCTCCTCTCGTGGCTCCTGTGGACTAGGATCTGGGGCCACAGTGTCTGCCGGGCCTTGCACCGGCTATTCCAAGTCTTTCTCTCCGCCTCTGCTGTTGCAATCCGTCTTTGGCTTCTGGGCTTGCAGACCCATCACTCCAACCTCTGCCTCCGCACCTGACTGTTTTTCCCCTCTTTGTATCAGGAGACCAGTCAGATAAGACCAGGGCTAACTCCACTGTACTATGATCGTACCTTAATCTGCCAAGACCGTATTTTCAAATCAGGTTACATTCTGAGGTTCCAGGGATGAAGATTTTTGATGGTGGGCATGATATTCAACCCCACATAACACCCAAGCCTGCCTCTTCTTGCCTCCGCATGACTAGTCAGCATGGGGCCATGTGTGCACTTTGGAGGCAGTGTGGCATCATGGTCATGCAAGGAACTTCTGTAGTCACATCTCCTGCCCTTACATTCCAGTGTCATCACCTCCACTCAGTGTAACTCAGAAGTTCTTGGAGACTATGCCTTGGACAACACTGGACTGATGTTAGTATTTACCCTCTACGGCTCTGGTGGGGATTAAGCCAGATAAAATCTATAAAGCACTAGAACACATCCTAGCACATACTAAGGGCTCAATAAATATTAGCAATTAATATCACAAATTGAATATAGGTTCTTGCCCACATATCCCTCTGTAATAGCTGCAGGAACTAGCAGAGCAAAACTAATTAGAACTATTTCTTAAAAGCCTGTTGCTTGATGTAGAAATTTCAGCTTTGGACAACCCCCTAAATCGCATAGTGACATGTAAAACATATTTTCCCTTTTTTTCCTATGTGGTTATTTGCATGCATTATTGAATAAATGCATTTTCAAGTGATTTGTAGGAGAAAGTAAATACCCATCCATTGTCATCAGCATTAAGTCCCATAAATAAGTCTACAAATTGACAGCTCACCATTAATACCTTAAAACAGTAGTCTTCAAGATTTCTTGAAGAAGCAGCTTTTCCAGTTATGGACAGATGTGCCCTTTTCATTCTGTTGTGTTTAGGGTCACTATGGGTCAGAAACAACTCGATGTCACCTAACAACAATAACAGAAACTTGTCAAACTTTTTTGTTGACTTTAGTCAAGTCAACCGCTGATTGGTGGCAACCCTGATTACCATGAAATCCATAGGGTTTTCAGTAGATGACCACCAGCTCTTTCTTCCTAGTCCATCTTAGTCTGGAAGCTCTGTTGAAACCTACTTAGCATCACACCGACACACAAGCCTCCATTGATGGCTGTGCATGAGGTGCATTGGCCAGGAACCAAACCCCTGTTCCCTGCATGGAAGGCGAGGAGTCTACCATGGAACCACTAATCCTCCCTCCCAAACTTTAGGATCAGCCAATGGCCTTCCTTCGTCCCTGCCTGTCCTACAGAATATCTTGGTGGAAGGAAATCTCTGCTCTGAAATGCTACCTTGGTAAAGCATTTGGGAGAAATTAGAACTTGGATGTACAATATATACCTTAAAAAAATTTCCCCCCGATACTAAAATCTCAAACAAAAATAATTAAGTCATAGACTACAAGGGTGAGTTAGGTTGTCGCTAGGCGCTTTTGAGGTGGTTCTGACTCATAACAAGCCTGAATGAAATGTTAGTTCAATGGTTCTCAACCTTCCTCATGCCACGACCCTTTCATACAGTTCCTCATGTTGTGGTGACCCCACAACCATAAAATTATTGTCGTTGCTACATCATCACTGTCATTTTGTTACTGTGATGAATCAGGTGACCCCTGTGAAAGGTTTGTTTGACCCCCAAAGGGGTCGCAACCCACAGGTTGAGAACCACTGTGTTAGTTAATCCTGTGCCATCATCACTTTAGTACGCTTGAGCTCACTGTTGCAGCCACTGTGTCAGTCCATCTCATTGAGGATCCTACTCTTTTCAAGTGACCATTGCCAAAAGTCATCCTCCTGATTGGACAATGTGTCCCACCTGCTAGATAGAAGACTCATTGTCCGCTATCAGTCTCTGCACTAGAGAGAAAAACCACTCTCAACACAGGCTGTGGGACTAATTAATTATGCAGTCCATCTTTGCCTACTACTATTAAGCAGATGTCAGAACTCATTCAGCGTCCTTGATGAAAAACTAAGATCCGTAAACCGAAGGACTTGTACACTGTATTTCCTCTCAAGAAATGCTTCAGTGTTTGCTAATTTCATTATTATGACAATTTTGCCAATAAGAATACTCACTTGTTCCTCTTGTTCAGTTCTATCTTACTTTGACATATCAGTGATTTTATATTCAAGGAGGATAGGGAACAACAAACAAACCACAGTCACTCCAGAGAAGGCATAACTGCGTTGGAGGCTCTTCTTGCTGATTTCTTGATAATGGGGTGGGGGGTGCGGGGAGATCTTCGCGTTACTCTAGTCTAGATAGAGAAGTAAGTGTGCTGCTATCTTGGAATTTGACTATATTTCCCCAGATTAGATACACTGTATACTTTCATTTGGAAGTTAAATTTTTAAAAATGCTTTATATTGAGCTTTCCTAAGATGTTTTGAATGAAGCTTGAATATAATCCACTGTTATTGTTAAATGCCCTCTTAACTTAGAATTTTATGGTGTGAGTAATTTGAACCAAAGTTCTGGCCTTAAATGATTTCAGTGAGTTGAAATAAAGGAAACACTAACATCCTATCCATCCTTTGATTCATCTGGTGTTTTGTTTAATGTTCTCTTAAACATTATACCTTTGAAATATAAGCTTTCAGAGTATAATGGTGGCTGAACAGAAGAGGACACACCAGAGAACTTCAAATCATTTCATTTGAGGAGAGCGAAAACATAGAGAATGCTAGACTAGCACCTTTGGGGGTAAGATATCACTTCTGCTTTCCTAGTACCCGCTGGGCTTTTCTTGCATCTTTGAAATCCCTATAGCAGGAATCCCTGTGAAGGGATGTCTGGATATTTACACTACAGTAGTGGGGGTAAAAGTTAGCATTCTTTGCTAACGTAATTTTATGATGCTTGATAATTTTAACAGCCTTGGCAGCGAGAGAGACATACATGATGCAAGAGTGGAAAACTGGGCAGCCACTCACTCACCTGCAGGAGCAATATCCCCCTCCCCCCAAAAGCAGACCTTTCAACATTATCATTTTCCAAAATGTCACATTAGTTCTATGGGAATTTAATTTAGAAACAGGTATCATATTATGGGACTTGGTTTGAAGGGGGGAAAACAACAAGAGTTGATTTCAGGAAAATAGCAAAGTGGGGCCTTCCTATCTCTAATTTCGTTAGACTGACTAGGAGCAGAAGATAGGAAAAGGTCCCTGTCTCAATGGACTATTTTGTCCCCGTGGAAGTGAAATAGTAATCTTGTTGTTTCTCATGTCTCCATGGAAGTGAAATAGTAATCTTGTGGTTTCTCATGCCAGAAATTTGGTTTTGAATTCTGAATTCATTTTTGTGCGTATTATAGAAAAGCACTCTCCATCTTCTATACCACATGTTGCTTTGATTGGGGTCATTTCCTTTGTGCAAAGCAGCAAGGCTTCCCATATTCGGGGTCTTCAGTGTACAGAGGCCACGCTGCTCAGTGTCATCCCAATGTTTGGCTATGTGCTGCTGAAGGGAGCCCGGCCATTTGCTTTTGCCTTGTGGGGGGAACAAGTTTCACATCCACCCCAAACACAGCACACGGATTGCAGACTCATTTGAGTCTCTGGATTGTGACAATTTGGATGATGTTATTCATACATTCCTCTGAACACAAATAAAGTAGGCCACGGGGCAGCTGAAGAGTGACCACAGGCCAACAAACCTTCTGGGTCAGCAGATGTGGTTGTAAGATAGGGACTCACTGAAAACCACTGACTGCCAAGCACTGTTCGGACTCCATTCTGAGGTTTTGACTTAAACCCTGGAAATTTCCAGTAGAGAAGGAGTAGGTTTACCCTCAGATTGATCTCAGGGTACAGAAAGGCTCAATCACTCCAAGTACGCAATAACGGGAACCACCAGAGTCTTTGAAATGGCAGGGTATTTTACAATTCTGCAAGTTGCGAGCTGAGAAAGCTGTCAGCACACCTACCAGCCTCATTTCAGTTTCTTTTGTTTTGTCGATTTCACAATGCCAAGGGGCTTTTCCTGGTGTGCACAATAAAACGATCCCCTCTGAAAGACCAGCACCATATTTGAATAACTTTTTTAAGCCCTGCCTTAGGAAAACAGTCTGTTTTCTCAAGCCAATGTAGTTACGGAAGAGTTCCACAATTTTGAAGGAAAGGTTGTAGCCACAGATGTCATACAACCGTGTCTAGTCACCTCCTGCACTGTGGCCTTGAGTGCCCTCCTCCACAAAGCACACTGAGAAATTCCATGAGCGCATGCAATGCGCCCAGACAAGGGGAGGACCAGAGATGAGAACACTTCAGAAACACATTGTCAGCATCTTACTTCAAAGGTCAGAATTTATAAAAATGGAGTCAGATCAACAATGCCACTTTGATCTCCATAGAAACATCTCGCTGATTCCTCAGCTATATGGGGAAAGTGGATACAAGCAGTCAGACCCCACTTAAGAACAAGACCCGCCCATTCCTAAGGATCTTTGAATCAATTTTGTAGGTAAGTCGGGGAAGGTACATACGGTTCTTCCTTAGCCTTACTTTAGTGACTGAGAAGTGGCAAAGGCAGCAAGTGAAGGTGGTTATGATGAAGACTTTGTTGTGAATAGGGGTTGGTGCAACTGTTGGTTTTAAAGTGAGGACAACGTTATATAATATTAAAGGGCCAGAGCAAGTGGTTCATAAATCTGACTTTGTAACCCAAGAGCTTACTTTTTCCAGTTTTCTCTCTGTAAAAGAACAAAGAAAATGCTTGTGGAAAAATTCTAACATACTCTTCATTAGTTTTTAGGTTTCTGACTTCATTTATGAAACGCATTGAGTTACAAAGAAGCATTTGCATAAAGCAGGAGGACTTGATGAAAGACAATGTCTGAAAGTTTCACAGAAAATCTCTAATATAAAGTGAGAGGGTAGCAGTGTTTTGCATACACTATAGAGACTCATTAAGGCATCAGCGGCACTAGAATTCTTGCCTTCTGTGCGAAAGACCAGAAGCCCTGTTGGCATAGTGGGTTTAAGTGTTGGGCTGCTCATCACAATGATAGTGGTTCAAAACGACCAGCTGCTCTGGAAGAGAAAGCGGAGGCTTTCTATTCCCGTAAAGATCTACCGTCTCAAAAACCCACAGGGGCAGTTCTACTCTGTCCTGTAGGGTTGCTATGAGTCAGAATTGACTCGATGCCAGTGGTGCAAGAAACCTAGATCCAATTCCCTACCAGTGCACCTCAAATACAGCACAACATGGAAGCTTGCCTGCTACTCGGATGCTGAACAGGTTTCAGCAGAACCTCCAGACTAAAGATGGGTTAAGAAGAAAGGCCTGGCACTCTAATTCCCCAATCACCCAGTGACAGCCTAGGAATCATTCAGAAGCCTACTCAATGACAGTTAACAACAGTAACGCCAGGGAAGCTCAATCCCATCTTAGTATGATTGACTGCATCTGCATTTTTTGCAGTGCAATGTGTTTTTCCCACTCAGCCTATTTTCCCTATACAAAGTCCTCATGTAAATAATGTGCACACACATGACATGCACACATAACAAACACATGGAAAACTAAGGGCAAGGGGTTGCGTGATTCACAAAAAAATCTAAGATGTGCATTATTTGCATCAAAATACGGTATAGTCAAGTTTCCACCATGGTTTTTCCAGGTAGGCAATCACATCTTGTCAAGTCAAAGGGAAGAAAGCAGAAGAGCAAAATAATTGAAATTAGAATTCAGGGTATCTATTCTAAGTTGTAGGCTTCCCCTTGACCTCAGAAAAAGTATTTATTGGACAAGAGTAATTCCAATGTCTTTTCTTGTCTCAGTAAAGCAAGCGTGTTCATCCTGAGGGCTGTATAAGGCCCTCGAAATCGTTACTACCAGCTAGCATCGCATGCCTCACCAAAGAGAAGCAGTTCTGGCTTCCACATTCCAAAAACCAAATGCACTGCCGTTGGATAGATTCCGACTCCTTGTGACCCTGTAGAGCAGGGTAGAACTACCCCAAGAGGCTTCCAAGTCTACAACTGTTTACAGGAGTAGAAAGCCTCACCTTCTCTCCATGGAGTGGCTGGTAGTTTTGTACTGCTGACCTTGTGGTGCCACCAGGCCTCCAGCCATCACATAAAGGGGTGAGTTAAATGTTTGACCAAATGTAGCAGGCTAACGTTTTAAGCTGATGATTTTGTTTGGCCCCCGAGTGATGCTAGAAATTTCCCAGTGGCCCTTGGCAGAAAAAAGGTTCTCCACCCCAGCGGTAAATAAAGGCTCATAATTTGATTCTTCGTTTTTACTTATGGAGCTCATAGAGGAGCCCTTCCTTGAGCAATGAAAAGGAAACATTGTGGACTCCATTCTTCCTGTTACATGCAAAGTAGCAGAAAACTCTTCGGTTAATGAGTTCAGGAAAGTCTTCCCAGTTCACAGGCCAACACTTTTCTAACATGTTCTTGAGTGGGACACAGGCTCTGCATTTGGAATCTGAAGGCCATTTCCTGTCGAAACTGGTTTTCATTCATTGACTGTGAACACTTGTTTTTTATTGCAAAGTTGTTTACAAAGCAGAGCTGCTGGAATTCATTTCTTTTAATGAACAAAAGAGTGATGGAATATTTAGCTGGAAGGAATTCACAGAGTTGCATGCAACTGGCAAATCGTTTAAAGGTTCAAAGTTTTCAGTTCTCATGGCGGCTCCTCACCCTACGCTGGAGGTGCGGTCAGGTAAAATTCTTTCAGTGAAATAACTGAATGAGAAAAAAGAAGTTCGATCAAGTCTTCACACTAGACAAACTGGTTCTCCTCCAAAAGAACCATTCAGCAAATCTGAATGACTGGATCACCCTAGCCATGTACTTGGCATCAGAATACAAAGCTGTCAAAGACCCATCCAGAAACTTCCTAAAAGATAACCAATGATTTTAGCATTTTAGAAAAGGCAATTCATAAAAGTGAGAACAAGGTCTACTGTAAACCTCAGCCATTAGAACAGCAAAAGCAACAAAAATGGCCCAGATCAAATCCTGGCTATCTCAAAGGCTGCCACTTATCTGACTGCCACTTCATTTATAGAATGTAGATGTCTTTGACTTCAAATGAATTGCACATTCAACCATCTGATATATGTGTGAGTGCATGTATGTGTGTGTATCTTTTTTTTAATGGTTGATAGGTTTATTTAAGCAAGAATACATAGTCATTATCGCCAAACTTAATATGAGATGTTAAATGGTCGATCGAATTTTCCTTCCTGCATAAGTTTTTCTTTCTTGTCTGTCAGTTTTGAAAACGTAGTACCAGAACACCAGGGGTCCAATGCCAAACACAGCTCCTATGAGGGAGTTCTTGGGAGTAGGCCGGAAATTGGGATAGATATTTGCTGATCTAGCATAGGTCCAATGAACCAAGGCAGGATCTTCAATGGGCCCTCGGCGGCTGGGGTCGTTGTACTGAAGCAGATACTCCTGTTTAAGCCGAGACCTTATGGCCAGCCGCTCGGCTTGAGCACGCCGGGTCTCCGGAGATACATCGTATTCAGCGGGATCGAGCATCGGGGGTAGCGTAACCAGTGTCGACGGTTTGTACTTGGGGAACGACATCTTGGTGGCCGGACGCAAACGGCGCCTGCGCAGCTCTGGATCGTGTGTATCTTAATATTAGTAATAAGCAGCCCTGGGGGTACGGGGGTTAAACATTAGCCAAAGTCAGCAGCCCAAACCTACCAGGCTCTCTAAGTGAGAAAGATGAGGCAGTTTGCTTCCATAAAGATTTGCAGTCTTCCAAACCAACTACACTGCGATGGTACTCAAAACAGCTTGGTCTTAGTAAAAAATCAATTCATAAAAGTGAGAATAAGTTCCTCTCGGAATCTCAGCTCTTGGAACAGTAAAAGCATCACGCACAGCACATAGGCCAATGGAACAAAGTGGAGAACTCAGAAAGAATCCATCCAACTACCATCTTTGATGAAAGTTCAGAAAGAATTAAATGTGGAAGAGCTAGTGTCTTTAATAAGTGGTTCTGGAAAAACTGGATATCCATTTTCAAAAGAATGAAACAAGACTCATTTTACACTATATACAAAAAATGAAATCAAAAGTAATCAAAGACCTACATATAAACCTGGCACCATAAAGACCATCAGTGAATAAATAGGGACAAATTTAGGATCCCTAAGGCAGGTTGAAATACAGTATCAAGCATATTTGAAATCACAGAAACAGCAGAAGACAAATGACACGACTGGAACCTCCTACAAATGAGACCTCATAAGCATCCAAAGGAACCCCGGTGGACTGCTAGCTGCCAGGTGAGTGCTTCAAACCGACTAGTTGCTCTGTACAAGAAAGGATGAGGTTGTCTGCTCCTTTAAAATATTTACAGCTTTAGAAACCAAGTGGGTCAGATATGACAAAATAATAATAATTTATAAATTATCAAGGGTTCATGAGGGAGTGGGGAGCAGGGAGGGACAGGAAAATGAGGAGCTGATACTAGGGGCTCAAGCAGAAAGCAAATGTTTTGAGAATGATGATGCCATCAAATGTACACATGTGCTTGACACAATGGATGGATGTGTGGACTGTGATAAGAGTTGTACGAGGCCCCAATAAAATGATTAAATAAAATTAAAAAAAAAAGATTTCCCCAAAACAACAGTAAAAAAATAACGAGGTATAAATTACCAAGGGCACATGAGGGAGGGGGGAAAGGGGAGGGAGGGGAAAAAAAAGAGGACCTGATGCAAGGGGCTTAAGTGGAGAGCAAATGCTTTGAGAATGATTGGGGCAGGGAATGTATGGATGTGCTTTATATAATTGATGTATGTATATGTATGGATGGTGATAAGAGTTGTATGGGTCCCTAATAAAATGTAAAAAAAGAAAAGAGGAGAAAAAAATGATTAGGGCAGGGACTGTACAGATGTGCTTTATACAATTGATGTATGTATATGTATGAACTGTGATAAGAATTGTATGAGCCCCTAATAAATTGTTAAAATAAAAAAAAAATAAGAACCCACAGACTCAAAAAAGAGTTTTTGGCAATGGCTTTTGGACAAGGGACTAATCTCTAAAATGTACTGAAAACTTTAACATCTCAACAAGAAAAAGATAAATAATCCAATTTTACAATGGGACGCATATGTGTATAAGAGAGAGTTTTATATAAAGGAAAATAATAATTTATAAATTATTAAGGGTCCATGAAGGAGAGGATAGCGGGAGAGAGGGGGGAAAATGAGGAGCTGATGCCAAGGGCTTACGTGGAAAGCAAATGTTTTGAGAATGATGAGGGTAATGAATGTACAAATGTGCTTTATACAATTGATGTAGTATGACTTTTGATAAGAGTTGTATAAGCCCACAATAAAATGGTTTAAACAAACAAACAAAAAGAATAAAACCAGAACACTTTTCTACAGAAAAAATAATTTTTAAAAGGAAAGCATCCCAACCCAGTCCAGTCCAAGCCCATAAGTCTGATATTAGCCCAAATGTCTGATACCAATATATAAAGTCCTCTTCAGACTCACAAAACACATGCAATGATGCCAAATGCAGGACAATGACAGTCCAGTGGGTAGAAAGTCTTTAGATCCAATGGCTTTGTAAATATCTCAGTGCTGGCAGGGGTCTCCAAGTGGCTCCTCCAGTTCCCAGAGCCTAGGGTCTATCAGCATAGTGCCATGTGTCTTGTCAGTAGAGTGTCTCTCAGGGAAGAAATTCAGGAATTCCCAGAATTCTCAGGAGAAGGCCATACCCATACAGAGGCCTCATTGGCTACGATCCAATTGACAGACTAGGCTCTACCCCTTCGCTCTTAATCCTCTCAAGTCCCAAATTGACACCAGATTATATAACTACCACAGTCATGAACAGACATTTCCCCAGAGGAGACATTCAGATGGCCAACAAACACATGAAGAAATACTCATGATCATTAGCCAATTGAGAAATGCAAATCAAAATGATGAGATCTCCTTTCACCCCAGCATTAATGTCCAAGTGCAAAAAAATATCAGAAAATGACAAGTGCTGGCAAGGGTGTGGAGGGACCGAAGCCTTCATACACTGCGAGTGGGATTGTAACGTGGTGCAACTGCCGTGGCCAGTGGATGGCACTTCCTCAAAAAGTAGGAAATAGAAATACTGTGTGACCTAGCAACCGCTCTACTTGGTATACATGCTACAGAAACAGGAGCCCCAGCACAAATCATTATGTACACACACATGTTCATCACAGTGAAAAATTATTCACTATTGCAAAAAATGGAAACAACTTAAATGCTCATGAGTGGAAGAATGGATAAAGAGCAGAATACTGTTCATGGCTAAAGAATAATGGTGAAACTGCGAGCCTCCTCATGCCCTTGGTGTGCCTGGAGAATATCATGTTAATTGAAATCTGTCAACCACAAAAGGACAGATACTATTTTTGAAACTGATCGTGGTAGCAATTGTACAACACTGATTGATATGATTAAACTATGGAAAGATATGATGTCTAGATTAAGATCTAATAAAATGGTTGGAAAGAAAAAAAAACATTAAAGGAGTCCAAACTCTAAGGGGAACCACTGTTGTCAAAAGTCATGCAAAGTTTTGTTTTTTAAAAAATTAAAAGGAACAGTCTTTGATAGCTTTCGTGGGTGGCAGTGGAAGAGAAGGAGGGGAAGTCATGGACAAGAGAGTAGACAATGGTAACTTGGGTGAAGGGGAAGACTAGATCCAACACAAGAGCCGTTAGCAACAAATTATGGAGATGGGAAGACATTGGGAGGTCCACAAAAGTCAAAGGCAGCAGAGGGAAATATTGTTATATACACACTTCCCCACAATAATGGGTAGATGTCGCCCGGATCTAGATTTGACAGAAGATATCTATTTGCAGTATGCACTTACCTGTGCTGTACACATATCCATGGATGTGGTAGAGAACACAGGGGGTAAAATTATGAAAGTTTCTTAGACATAACCAAACACTTTGAGGAAACTGGGTTTGGAAACAGAGTCTCAGAGGACACCAAGGTCAACTGAAATAACATCCATAATTTCAACCTTCTACATCCTACTTGGATGAGTAGGATGGGGTCTTGAAACCTCATGAATGGTCATCTACGGTGCAAGAATTTTTTAAATTACAATGTCAAATTCTTAAGGATCAATTCTATTCTGTCCTATAGGGTCGCTTTGAGTCAGAATCGACTCAATGGCAGTGGGTTTTAGAGTTACTGTTGGCACATAATCCCTATACCATAAAGCGTACCATTTTAATATGAAAAATTCAGGGAGTTTTTAGTGCATTCACTGATGATCTAATCTAATTGTGAGTATTTTTATCATCCCCACCCAAAGTACTTTGTCTTATGTACATTGTCTTATGTACATTGGACACGTTGCTAAGAGAGACCAGTCCCTGGAGAAGGACATCACATTTGGTAAAGTAGAGGGGCAGGAGAAAGAGGAAGGCCCTCAAGGGGATGGCTGGACACCGTGGCTGCAACCATGGGCTCAGGCACAGGGACAATTGTGAGGATGGGGCAGGACCGGGTGGTGTTTCGTTCTGTTGGGCACGGGGCCACTATCAGTCATAACCAACTCAATGGCACCTAATAACAACAACAAAAAGAAATCCCAATACCCATTCCTTCCTCTGTCCAGTCCCTGGCAACCAATATTCTACTTTCTGTCTCTATTTGGGGCCTTTCATAAATATTTCGTATGTGGTCCTTTTTGTGACTTGTTTTTTCCACACAGCATCCTGTTTCCAAGGTTCATCCATGTTGTGACATGTGTCAGAAAGCCCCTTTTTGATAGCCACGTCACTTTTTCTTGTTTGGCTCTCTATTACCGCTTGCCCATCCATTGATCAGTTGATGGGCCTTTGGGTTCTTTCCACTACTTGAGTCTTCGGAATTATGCTGCTATAACCCCACAAAACTTTTACATTAAAATGTTCCTTGGCTATGGTCAATTTACAGCAAGAGAAAGAACAAGGGTTGGAATGGCATCTAACACTGTACCAAAAACATCAGCTTTCTAATATGCTCAAGTTAATCTGAAGATAGGCTACGCTGTTCTTGCTAAAGAACATAAGATTGGGCTTCAAAATGTTCAGGAAAATCTCATTATCTTTAAACTCCACAAACTTTTTGAAGACCCTCCTACGACTGGGCCCCAAGACAGACGGCCTAAACTAACTGAAGAAGATGGAAAGCCAGGAATTGACCAAACTTATCAGGTAAGTCTTTGAAATGGCGGAGTGTTTTAAAAAGCCCTTTAGCACTTCCAGTCAAATGTGATTCATGGGCCCCTGCAGAATCACAGTTCTTAGGATTTAGAACCCTGCCCCAAACCAAAGGAATCAAAATCTCATTTTGAGCAAGATCTCCAGGAGATTGAAAAGGATATTATCCCAGACGAAGGCTTGCCTAGTACAACTAGTTCGTTTTTCCTGAGTAGAGTTCATATGGAGTCAGGTTAGCCACCTTAGCTGCACAGCAGAATCACCCAGGGTACTTTTAAGAAGTGCAAGCCTTGGGCTCCACCCAAACCAATGAAAATGGCGAAAATGGCATCTTCCAGAGCCTGGGATCCAGGTATCAGTATTTCAGTTGACTTGTTTTAGTTCCCTGGTGGTTCCAACATGCAGCCAGGGCTGAAAGCTCTAGAAAGTGATGATCCTTCTAGTCATCGTGCACCGCATTCACCCTGAAACATAGATGCAAAACTTATGTGATTCATCTTTTGGTTCCACTATAGAGGAATATAGGTAGAAGAAGAAGCGAGGGAGGTAGGGGAAGTAAAAGGGCAAGGAGAAAAGTAGGAAGAAAATTGAAAAAATATATGAAAGTGAAAAATTTACTATACTATATAAGACTAATACAGTGAACCTGGTGAGTGTCGGAGCTGAACAGGACTGCCTTGTTTTTCCAGGTCTCCACAGTGTTCTACTTTTGATCTGACCACTTTTCCAGCACTCCCTATTAGAGGAAAACACTGGAGTGTTCCATCTCAGACAGGTTTTCTCCTTACGGGAGTTACAGCATTTAAAACTTTTACTGTAGTTTGAATCAAAGACAGCACACTTTACTGGACCATATTGAAAATTTCTCTTTTAACTTATTTACTTATTGTTTGAAAAGAGCTTATGAGTCACAAAAGAATTGGGTCAGTATCAAATTTTCTTTTTCTCCTTTTATAACCACTCAGAACATTGTTTAGGTAGGTCTGTGTCAGTCTGGGCACTTTAGAGAAACAAATCCACAGAAATTCATGTATAAGAGAGAGTTTTATATAAAGGGTAGGTGCACATGAAGAAACCATCCCAACCCAGTGCTGCCCAAGCCCACAAGTCCAACATTAACCCACATGTCCAACACCGATCCACAAAGTCCTCCTCCATCTCACAAAACAGATGCAATGATGCCGACTGCTGGAGGAAAGCCAAGTAAGTGAACATGTAAACATCTCAGCACTGGCAGGGGTCTACACATGGGTGCTCCAGCACCCAGGGCTGCATCGGGGTAGGTCTACGTGGCTTCTCCTCAGGGATGTCTTGCAGAAAATGAACCTTGCCAGCTAAAGCAGGAAACTGGCTAAGGCAGCTGCACCCTGGTCCGACCATCACAAAGCAAGAGACCAGAGAACTAGAAAGGCGAGGCTCACTGAGCCATTTATCCCTCCACCCTTTAATTAACCCCACATGTGTTTATCGGCCAGGTTGGCACAATACTCTAACTACCTCAAGGTATGATGGGAATGGAACCTGGACAGTTTTAAAGGATGTGACACTTCTTTCTCTTTGGGGGGAAAACTTTAATTTATTATTTTTATCATTTTCCAATTTATTTGTAAAATATAACAACACAAGCAAAGGAAAACATATACTATATGCAGTTGCATCTCATCAAAATAGTGGCAGTATCCTGGTAAATGCCCCGTGTATGTGGTTCTTTCTCGACATATTTTATTTTTGAGATATCATCTACATAAGGTAAAATTCACTCCTTTTTGATAAGCACATCAAGCACATATAGTTCTGGACTCACCATGACAATCAAGATATTATGATTCCATCAACTCACCCCCAAGATCCAGCCATGCTAACTCTATGTAGTCAACCCTTTTGCCTACCCGATGACAACTACTTATTTATTCCATGTCCCTGTCACCTTGCCTTTTCCAAAATGGCATATAAGTAGCGTTCAATAGTAGTTAGCTTTTTGAGACTGGCCTTTTGAACCTAGCTGAATGAAGTGGAGATTCATCCAAGTTGTTGGCTGTGTCAGTTGTCTGTTTCTTTTCTTTCTGAAAAGAATTTCATTGTATGGATATTATTTGTTTATTCCTTCACTAGCTATAAGACATTTAGGATGTTTCTAGTTTGGGGTGATTATCATATAGTTACTATAAATATTCGCATACAGGTGTGTGTGTGTGTGTACTTATTTATTTCTCTTGAGTAAGTACCTAGGAGTGGTATATTATAGAATACTATATTATATAATAATTCTGTGTTTACCTTTATAAGATACTGGTAGACTCTTTTCAAAGACAGCCCACCATTTTGGTTTATTTTCCTAGTTGCTTCACATCCTTGCCAAATTTGATATTATCAGGGTTTTGTTCTTCTCTCTCTCTCTCTTTTTTTTGGGGGGTAGACATTCTAAGGATGTACCGGTATCTCCTTGTGCTCACTTGAAATTTTAATGATCAACATATTGCAGGTTGGTTATTTTGTTTACTTTTTTCCCTTATCAAATAACTTGTTTTGTTGTTATGATTTGTTTCCTAACTGACAAATAATACAAAGGCATTTGACTGCGTGGCTCATAACCATCTCTGATTAGTATGGAGAAGGATGGAAATACGAGAGCACTTCATTGTGCTCATTTGGAACCTGTACATGGACCAAGAGGCAGTTGTTTGAGCAGAGCAATGGAATACTGAGTGGTTTAAAATCAGGAAAATTGTGCATCAGTGTCATGTCCTTACACTATATTTATTTAATCCTTCAGCTCTCACTTTGTGGGCCGCAACCCCTTTGGGGGTTTGAACAACCTTTTCACAGGGACTGCCTGATTCATAACAGTAGAAAACTGACAGTGATGAAGCAGCAATGAAAATAATGTGATGGTTGGGGAACAGCACAACATGAGGAACTGTATTAATGGGCCGCGGCACTAGGAAGGGTGAGAACCACCAATTTAGTCTGCATCGTGAGCAACTGAGCTGGACTATATGATGTACACTACATCAGGACTGGAGGAAGGTTTATTAACAACATGTCATAAACAGATGACACAACCTTGCTTGCTTATAGTGCGGAGGAGTTGAAGCCCTGGGTGATGAAGACCCAGGACTGCAGCCTTCAGTATGGATTACAGCTCAGTGTCCTCACAAATTGACGAGGCAGCTGTCACGAAATCAAACAACATATTGCAGTGGGCAAATCTGCTGAACGAAATTTCTATAAAGTGTTGAACAAAAAAGATGTCACTTTGAGGACTAAGGTGTGCCTGACCCAAGTCATCGTATTTTCAATCACCTCTTATGCACGTGAGAGTTGGACATTGAATAAGAATGACTGTAAAAGAATTGATGCACTTGAATTATGGTGCTGGCAACAAATATTGAATGTCCCATGAACTTCCAGAAGAACGAGCACATCTGTCTTGGAAAAAGTGCAGTCAGATGCTCCTTAGAATCACGGATGGCACAACTTCATCTGATGTATTTTGGACATATTGTCAGGAGATAAAGATATCGTGTATGGTAAATCAGAAGATCCGTGAACAGGAGGAAGCCCTTGACTAGACAGATAAACACAGTGGCTGCAACAATAGGCTAACATAACAACCTTTGGGAGGATGGCACAAGGACCATGCCGTGTTTCCTTCTGTTGTAGCCAGGGGTGCTGTGAGTCTGACTGACAGTATTCAACAACAATAAGTCCTTGTAGGATCATAAAAATAAAATAATATATAATCACTTAAAGATAACCAATACTCCATCATTGTCATTTAACCTTCAGTCTATATTCAAATATTCACAGGTGCCTCAAAAGTATCTTTATAAAGAAAAAAGTTGCTTTCTTCAACTTCTATTCACTCACGGCATGAAAAGGACGCTAAAAAAAACCCTGAAGTTTTCCTTTCATGAAATGATTGAGGTTCTGCCCAACTTTCAGAAATAGTTTGAAGTTAGTTCAGAATTTGCCTAAGTTATAGTTTAGCTATTCCAAATTATATATTTATTACATAGCAGCAATTGGAGACTATAAAGCAGACACTAAGAACAGAGAATTGGCATATCATTTAACCCACAGTTCAAAACACTGAAAAGTTGCCTGCCACCATGAGACAATACCATCAATTGATACTTTTGGCAATAAATACGTGGGTTGGCACTACCAGGCCAGGGAAGGGGGCAAGAGAAAGGTTCTTTATTTGGCTATTGGACAGAAAGGACTTACTTTTCTCAGCTGCCATTGTTCCAGACGAAGCTTGTTCATGGCACATCTTCAACACAACTGCAGGATTCATAAAGCATCCTTTCAAGAGGGCTGTGTCTGTGTCTGTGTGGTATTTTGTGTCCGGAGTTTCAGCCAAATGAAATTTGGAGTTGAAGTTGGTTAAGGGAATTTTTTTTTATTGTGTGCCAGGAGTTTATGTCTGCCCCTTTCAGGAAAAAATACAGGAGACTCTATGTTCAATTGGTTCCATTGTGCCTGTTATCTCTGAAACTTTGGTTTCCTTCACAGTTGAGTCCTACAAAAATCAATCAATGATTATTTTCCTTTGCAGACTGGCAACTTGGTGTGCTCTGTGCTCATTTGTTGTTGTTGTTGTTTTTGTTGTTATTAATGGTTTCGGTTTAAATTATTGACTCTAATATAGCCTTTCTCCAGTTTCAACCTTATGGCCGTCTGATGGAGGTCCATGCCACCACGGAGCTCTTTTCAACACATGCACAAATATATTTGTTTGCTCTATTACCATTTAGTCCTGAGAACAAGGCTCGAGTCAATGTAGCCTACACAAGATGATTATAATCGCTGTTTAGAATCAAACTTCAGAGCAGGTCAACATGGCACAACCTCCTGTCTAAATGGTATGTAATTCGCCTCTCCAGATTGTTATCTTGGCCCTGGGGAGCTTTGAAAGGTAGCAGCTGCCCAAAATTGTTCACCATTAAACAAATGTTTGCTCTTCTTTTAGGTGGGAGGAACAAAGGTGCCGTTTTCTATCTGTGTGGAAAAGTGCCTATGTGTCGAAGAGTCCACTCCAATCTTTTGGTACCCAGGAGGAGCCTTCAAAAAGAGCAGTGGGTAATTTTGATGGGTTGTAAAGCTTTCTGGTTTTACTTGGTTGGGCGGCCAGAGCTGAAGCATGTGGACTTCCTTTCCGAGGGGCCTGGGAGTGTGAACAGGGATTGGGGAGCAAAGTTGACATCAGGAAAATTTAGAATACCTGGAAGAGGGGATGTATTACCTGGAAAGGCATTCTATCCATTTCTGGAATATTTAAGAACACTTGAGACATTATCCCAGCGAATATGCCATTCATAAGGCATACTGCAAATTAGCAAGGCCCCATTTGCATTTAGATAAGCGGTTCTCAACCTGTGGGTCGCAACCCCTTTGAGGGTCCAATGACCCTTTCACAGGGGTATACCAATTCATAACAGTAGCAAAATGACAGTGATGAAGTAGCAACAAAAATAATTTTATGGTTGGGGAATCACCACAACATGAGGAACTGGATTAAAGGGTCACAGTGGCATCAGGAAGGGTGAGAATCACGGCTTTAGATGATAGCTGAAAAGCAAACATGAGCCCTCTTTGCCCACTTCTTTTCCATCATAAAGTTCGCTGACTACATTACTTCCTGTGCCAAAGTGTCTTGTAGTTTGTTTCGCTTTTAAGGCAACTCTGGAAGACACAGTCCTTGAAGCACCCAGGAATTTATAGAGGGAGCTGTGAACACAGCCAGCCTCTCCTGGATTCCATTAGTCCCCAGCAGAACCTGAAGATTGAAGTTTCTACTTTGCTGGCTGTGCTTACGGCAGATGTCTCCCAGGGCCCTGTGTTTTTTTACAAGTACATTTGGCTGCTGCCCAAGTTCTCCCTTTGGGACTTAGAACATCCTTCCAGACCTGCGACAGCATGAGGACAATGCCGGGCTTTCCACTAATGTAGTAGACCCATATGCCAAAGCCAATGGGGTATCATGTTAGTCATCAAATTCTTCAGAGTAAACCCCTTGGCAAAGCCATTGTTTTTGCCTGCCTAGTAGAACCCTGTAGTTTGGTTGTTGTTTTTGCTGCCAGGTGAGAGAGACAAACATACTTGAAGCTGTCTTTTATAACGGGTTTTCTCACTCCCTCTGCAAGATGGACACTTTGGACAGTGGCTTTTTCATGGGAGGGGCTGGGCTGTCCACTGTAGGAGATTGAGCAGCACTCCTGGCCTTTACACAGGACTTGCCCGTTTTAACACTGAGAAAATGTCTCCATTGTCCAGTGACCCCTAGAGGGCAAACTTGCCCTGGTTGAGAACCACTGTTTTATGTCCAGCAAGCCAATCGTCAATCCTTTGATTTACTCATTCTTTCACATATACCAGAGTCAATTACTGTGTAGAGGTGGTTCAGGCTAGCAGGCGCCACCAGACAGGAGCCTCGTATGATGCGAATCTTCAGAGAATGTATGGATTAGTCCAGGCAGCCCACAGCTTAACCTTATCTCTCGCATCTCACTAGGAAGAATTCGGAACCATAGTCAGAGCAGACCAGGACCCTTTTTGTGAGCTCACACCTTGTTTAGGCTCATGACCTCTCTATCTGCCCTCAACTCCCCAAACTGGTGCATCTGCGGCCTCAGTGACCACTCCAATCTCTGGCAAGCTCTTTCAGCGAACAAGGTTTGTACCATTGACCGTCTGCTTCCTGGTTCAGCTTATGTGTTTTTTTTTAATTATTCCTAGCGATTAGAAACTTCCAATGATAGATTCTCAGAGGTCTGGTGGCATAGTCATTAGCAGTTGGGCTGCTAATTGCATAATCACCAGCCACTCCAAGGGAGAAAGCAGAGCTTTCTACTCCCATAAAGAGTTGCAGCCTCAGAGACTCCTAGGGGCAGTTCTGCCCCGTCCTACAGGGTTGCGCTGAGTCAGCATCAAGGAGTTTGGTTTGGGGGCGGATAGATGCTTGACTGGCATGCTGGAACCTGGCAGACAAATGAAAGGATTTAAAGACTGTGTACCATTGATTCCCCCAAAGCAAAGATAACTCATACGCCTGCTTTCCCACTTCTCCATCATGCATGCATACTGAGCAAATCAGGTATTGCGTATCAGAATGAGGGAATCTCTTCATGCAATTCTCCCACTGGAAAATAATTTTAGTATTCATGTCCTACTTTTACATTAGGTCTAAAGATACATCTCATCTAGTCAATCACGGGGAAGTTTAATAAAACCTGTAAGCCATATAAGGGACCGTATTTATAAATTCCAGGGATTACGACTTACACAACCAACAAACTGTGTGTTTCAAATTCCATCCTTTTCATAGAAGACAGTTTGTTTCCTGTTCCTTGCAGTGATACTCTTTTAAACATTAGTCCCGACCAGTTAGAATGACTCCATGGGGGCTGCAGGGGGTTTCTGTTAGCAGCTGTAATACAGTCATAAACATTCATCCACTCGCAACTGAAGAATCTTCACACTTCTGAAGCACTCTTCTGCAGAGCTCTCTCTACTTTTTCACCAACAAGCCCCAACAGAAAATATTGCTTCTATATTACCCAGAACAGGAGATGTTCACCTCGGAGCATGCTGGAACGTGAAGACCTGGCTTGCAATACAAGTATGTGGGTCTTCAGCTACAACAGTGGTTCTCCACCTTCCTCAAGGCCGCGACCCTTTCATACAGTTCCTCATCTGGTGGTGACCCCCAACCATCAAATTATTTTCGTTGCTACTTCGTCACTGTCATTTTGCTACTGTGATGACTCAGATGACCCCTGTGAAAGGGTCGTTCGACCCGCAAAGGGGTTGCGTCCCACAGGTTAGAACCGCTGCTCTACAAGAAGCCCCCATTGCCATCAAGTCAATTCCAACTTCTAGCTACCCTATAAGACAAGGAGATGCCCATGTGGTTTCCAAGGCTGCAATCTTTACGGAAACAGGCTACCACTCTGTATCAGTGTGTGGCTGTGGGGTTGAGAGACCAACCTTTTGTTTGGCGACCAGTCACTTAATGCAGTAGCTCAGGGAATCCACTCCGCACTCCCAGCGCTTCCTAATGGGAACATGTCTGAAGGATTAAGTGATTCGGTCACCTTTAATGCATTTTCATAATAAGCTCTTGACAATTCAAGTGCCACAAATTCCTCCATTCAAGTCCCCCCACCAGGCATCTCAATTTTTTCACAGTTCTTAGTGGTCAGCACATGGAGATAGAGAGGTTTGTTGCCATTACAATCAGAGTGTTTTAAAGGTTGACACCCATGGAGAAATTTTAGTACTCAGATAGCTAAAGATCAAAACTATTATAACAATTATTTAATTTTGTTTCATCTTTTGTTTTTTAAGGGTAAAATAAAGGTCAATTCGCTTTTCTTTCACTCTCAGATTTTGTGAATTACTTCACTTTATAATTCTATCCCCGCCACAATAGTTCATATGTGGCCTATAGCCCTAGACGCACAAACCATTAAGTTGTATTCTGGCCTTAGAGCAGCAGTTTTCAATCTGTGGGTCATGGCCCCTTCGGGGGTCGAAAGACTCTTTCACAGGGATTGGCCAACTCATAGCAGTAGCAAAATGACACTGATGAAGTAGCAACAAAAATAATTTTATGGTTGGGGGTCACTACAACATGAGGAGCTGTATGAAAGAGTTGTGACATTAGGAAAGTTGAGAACCACTGCCTTAGCGTTTCCCCTTTTCCAGGATGTTATATAAATGTAAGCGATGGAAATGATAATCTATAACTTATCAAGGGTTTGTGAGGAAGGGTGGACAGGTAAGGGATGGGGAAGAAATGAGGAGTTGATATCAGGGGCTCAAGTGGGAAGAGAATGCTTTGAACATGATGATGGTGGTATATGTGCAAATGTGCTTGACACGCTAGATGAATGCATGGTTTTTGATAAGAGATGTAAGAGGCCCCAATAAAAGTATTTTGAATTGAATCATATAGTATGTAGGATTTTAAGATTGCCTTCTTTCAGTCAATATGATGTTTTGAGATTTATCTATGTTGTTGCATGTATCAATAGTTGTTCCTTTTAATTGCTGAGCAATAGTCTATTTTATATCTACCCAGTCGATTATTGTGAGGAAGATGTGGCTGTCTGGAAAACCTAATGGGGCTGTTCTACTCTGTCCTACAGGGCCACTTTATGACAGAATCAACTCAAGTCTGTCCTATGAGGCAGTATCAACTCAACAGGACCTAACAACAATAGTAACAACAGTCTATTTTATGAATGAGTCACAACCTCTTTATTCATTCATCAGTTGTTGGACAAATTAAACAAATTAAGACCTCCCACTCATTGTTTTGTGTAGAATATGATTTAAATTTTCTTGAATAAATATCTGGAAACGAGACTTCTAGTAAGTGTATGTTTACTTTTATCTATACGTCAGCAGTTCAAAAACCACCAACTTCTCCTTAAAACAAAGATGAGGCATTCTCTGCTTGTAAATTTAGATTTACAGGCTCAGAAACCCACAGGGGGCAATTCTTCCCTGTCCTACAAGGTCGCCATGAGTTGCTATTGACTTGATGGCAGTGAATTTTTGTATGGGGTCCATATGAGTTGGAATTAATTCAATGGCAGTGAATTATGATGTAGATTTGAATAGCCTTGCATTACTCCCGATGACGGAGAGAAATTTACAGTCTTTTAACTAGAAAGCATGATGTTAGCTGCAGGTGAGATAGGTAATTTTGTGGGTATTCTTTATCAGTATGAAGGAGTTTCTTTTTATCCCTAGTTTGTTACGAGTTTGTATGATGAATAGATGTTGAATTTTGCCAAATGCTTTTTCTGCATCTCTTGAGATGATCATGACGGATGGATTTTATTGATTAATGTCTGAGTATTGAACCAACATTGCATTCCTACTTTAGTTTCACTTAGTCATAATACATTTGATTTGCTAATATTTTTATTAAGAATTTTAAAATTATTTTTATAAGGGAATAGTTATCTATATAATTTTTTCTGTAAAAATCGGTCTGGTCTGCTCTGCTTTGATATCAGGGTAATAATAACCTCATAATTTGATACAAAATGTGTTTCACATCCTCTTTTTCTGGGAAGATTTTGGAAAGAATGGTATTATTTCTTCCTTAAATGTTTGGAAAAATTTGATAGTGAAATCCACAGTTCCTAAAATTTTCTTTGCTGGAAAGTGTTTTACTACAAATTACTTTATGTATTCAATCTAAGATGATTCAGGTTACCCATTTCTTGGTGAGTAAGCTTTGCTAGGCTTGTGCCTTGTTGCTACTGCCTCTTGATTGCCAACTTTACAGTGATAAATTGGTTCATAGTATTTCCTTATTTTCCTGTCTTTAGGATTTTTAAGTGATGTGCCTTTTTTGTTCCTAATATTGATGATTTGTGAGTTGCCTCTTTCCTTTAGCCATCTGGCTTAATTTTTATGAATTTCATGGATTAAAAAAAGCAGACTTTGGTTTCATTGATTTTTATATGATATTTTTGTTTTCAAATCCATTGGCTTCTGGTTTTTCTTTTTAATAGATTTTTCTTTATTTCAAGCTTTCAGTTAAGTTTGCTCTTTTCTAACTTCATCATTTAGAAGTGTAGGAAAATTTTAAAAGAATAATGCTATAAACATCCTTCTCAACATTGTTTAGCTGCATTTTTCATATTTTATTTGTTATGCATTTATTTTAATTCTATTAAAAATGTGTCCTGATTTCATTGTGGTTTCCTCTTTGACAAAGATTATGTAGACATTTATTGTTTTCTTTCCAAGTACTTGAGGAATTTTATAGATAGGAATTCATTATTGATTTCTAGCTCAATTATCTTTTTTGGTCAGAGAACATGCATTACATATTTTTAGTTCTTTTAAATTCATTCAAGCTTTTTATGGCCCAGAATATGGTCTATTAATATTCTCTGTTTATTTTACTTGGTGAATATTCATTTTTAATGGTAACAATAATGATTTATTAGGGTTGCCCCAGCCCTCACGATAAGTGTTAATAAATAGCACACGCACCATATCATATTCCTAAAATCTTAAAATCTGTGCATTCTAGAATATGCCTAGCTCCAGAAATTTGGACTAAGTAATTGGTTGTGGGCTTCTTGGATATATTGATCTCCATGTGATCCAGAATATTTACATTGTTTTTAGCTAATCATAGAGGTAAAAACATACTACTTGAAAAAAAAAACAACAGAAGAAATTAAAAACGGCAAAGAATAGTTCCAAAGATCATGGGGCCCATTTGAGTAAACCATCCAGCAATGATGAATGCATGATATAATAGTGTTCATTTTTCTTTGGCTATGGGTGTTTTGGTTTTTTTTTCAGTGAAGATTTCTTTTGAAATGAGAAACGATCTCACAAGTAAATTTGGTCGTATCCTTTGCTATAAATTTTCTTGGACATAGTAAGAATTGTCAAAGGTGATTTCACTTTTTCTTCTGTGATAATTAGTAAATATGCCAAAGCAATTCCTGAACAGATAAGACAGATGAGCAGCTCATGGCAAATATAAATCCCATTATAAATCAGAGCTGTTTTGCTTACTCAAATTCCATAATTGTGTGTTAAACTAAGAAATTTACTTGGCAAAAACACAAAATTGGCAATCTTAGAAGAAATTCTTACTAACCCTATTCCCAAATTTGTTGACATAAATGAAAGGCAACGAGTACATTTCGATGCCCTTACCATTGAAAACCTTAGATCAGACCCTAATGCCAATTTTTATAAAAATATTGAGTATGGAGAATCAATTGAGGGGACTGGTTTTGTGTTGATGTAGGGGAAGCACATCAAGATCAGCTATTAGGTGTTAAATTAATAAATTTCAAAAACACCCTGTGTAACTCAGCCAAACCTTGGATCAGGAGAAAGACCCTGCAGGAAGAGAAAGCAGGAAAAGCTGTGATATGGTCTGGATTCTTTTAACAAGAATTCAAGGAACCCAAAGAAACACAGGAAGCTGACTAGTATTATAATGGTTGAGACCGCAAGAGCTCTGTATATTGTCCACTCCTGGTTGCTCAGGAACTAAGACATTCATATTAATGGCTTTGTCAAGAGAATGCATATGCTCATGAGAAAAACAGTAGTTGAGGATGGAGCAGCAAGTCATCTGGTTGTCTCTATCTGGATAAAGTCTTGGGCAGGAGGTTGAAGTCGATGCCATAAATAATGTCACGAAGTGGAAAGAATATTAAAAATGACCATTAATTGGGTACGGTTGCTGTCTTGCTTCCCCACCGGATTCTGGTTGGACTCCATCTTAAATATTATAAGTTACATGTCTTTGCATCTGTTTTAGTTCCCAGGCTGTCATAACAAAGTACAACACACTGGCTGTGTCAAAGCAACAGAAATCTATGCTTTTGGAGTTTGGGAGGCCAGAAGTCTGAATCGAGGTGTTAACGGAGCCAGGCTCTCTCTGAAGACTCCACAAGCTCTCCTTTTGCTGCTTCCACGTTCTGGGGGTTCCTGGCAATCCTTGGCATTCCTTGACTTACAGACGCTTTGCTCCAATCCTCACCTCTGTCTTCACAGGCGTTTTCCCTCTCTGTCTGCATTTCTGTGTCTTCTCTACCTTTTGTGAGGATATCAAACATATTGTATTGGGACCCAACCAGTCCAATATAATCTTCTATTCATTAAACTGATAACATCTTCAAAGACCACATTCACACGTACTACCAGTTAGGATAGGAGGCCTGGGGATGTAATGGGTTACATGTTGGGCTAACCACAAGTTTAGTGATTCAAACCTACCAGCTGCTCCTTGGGAGAAAGGTGAGTTTTTCTGCTCACACAAATATTTAGAGTCTTGGAATGGCACCGGGGCAGTTCTACTCTATCCTATAGGGTGGCTATGAGTCAGCATCAACTGAAGGGCAGTGAGAGCTGTTTGAATTTAAAAACATCCTTCTGGCACAATTAAATCCACAGCAGAATACACACTGAAGTACTTAGTTTGCTCTTGGTCCCTGCTTAGAAAGAAAAGTCCAGGAAAGCAATGGATGCTCCGTTTCTTGATGCTTGGTAAAGTGGGGGGTGAGTGGGCAGGGCGGTGTCAGTGCCTTTACTGCTGGGAAGACTCCTCCTCTGTACCCTGACCACACAAGAGGGTGGGGCACAGCAAGAGAATGGGTGACACACAGAAAATCAACCAGCTCCCTATTGCATTCTTAATTATGACACTTCTTTTTCACATATAGTTCCCCTAGATCATTTTTAAAAAAACAACACAAGATCGAGGTTTTCATGAACAAGTTGCCAAATCAAACCCTCAGTCAGGGGTGTGGTCTAGACAGAGTCTTGTCCTGATTCCACTCCTCTTACAGATTCAAGACATTTACTTGTCCATCTGCCTCAGCTGTTTGCATCTGTGGAATACACTGCCGGGGAAGAATGGGGGCTCGCCTAAGTACATGGTAGGTATGCAGAGCATGCTTTGAAGAGGGGAAAGGTTAAGCCTGTGCTCCAGGCGGTCCCGAGGAGAATGTTTAAGCCCCATGAGAAATCAAGCTGCACACAATTGTGTTGTAGCATTGGTGACTCTTGGTTGCCTTAAGTGGCCACTTCAAGTCAAAATAAAGCTCAGCGGCCCCCGCTGAGCTGAACACCTGAAAGCTCTTCTAAGCCCTCCAGCCTCCTGGCCAGGTAAAATAATAGAACATATGGTCTTTGTTTAGTTCATGCTTACCGCCAAGACCAAGAGGAGGGTGAGGAGTGAAGATTTCTTGGCTGTCTCCAATGCCTACCTTTAATCTTACTTTATTTACTAAGAGCTAATAAAAATTCTGAAGTGCTTAACTCTCAAGTCTTCATTTTCTTTGGGGCATTAGTGTTTGATTTGTTCCTTGGCTTGATCCCCCTTTTATGGCCGAATGTGCCATTGCGGACCTGCCTTTTAATACCGGTGCCTTCTGCTTGCATTGACGTTATTTTCCTGCTTTCAAAAGTTCATGTCTTTCCCACTCTTCTTCAAATCCCTCTAAGGAATTTAAAAATGCAATTATTTGGGATTTATAAAGGTAAAATCATTTAATTATACAAGTAATGACTAGATATAATAATCTTGGAAAAGGCAAGAAAATCATTTATAATCTTCCCACCTGCTCTGGAATGAACTGTGTCCCCCAAATATGTTTTGTAAATCCTGACCCTTATATTTTAAATCCCATTTGGGAAAGAGTTTTCTTTGTTATGTTAATGAGATGGTATGAGTGTAGGGTGTGCCTTAAATGAATCTCTTTTGTGATAGAAAAGAGCAGATTAAGCAAACAAGCCCAAACTTCAAAAGAGTCGAGCCCCATGATTGCCAAGGGTCCTAGGAATAGCAGCTGCAGAGAGACAAGGCCCTTTCCCAGTGTGAACACACACGGAACGACTTCCGCTAGAGCTGGTGCGTGCAATGCCAATGTCCAGTCTCTGAACCTGTACGAAAATTTATTTCTGTTCATTAAACTCACGTGTGACATCTCTCTTTTTGATAGTTCCATAGGTGTATAATGCACACATTATACAATCGCATGATGAAGAGGTACGGAATCATCACCGCAATTCATTTCAGAACACTTCTTCTCTTTTGTACTCCTTATTGCTGGCTCCCCATCCCCCCCCCAACTTCCCCAGTCAATTATCAACCCAGTTACTGTCTCTGTAGTCTATTTATCCTAGATTTCATGTGCAGAAAGTTATACAAATAGGAAGTAAACAGAAAACACCCAACAACAAAACCAAACCAAAAAGCAATCAGAAAATATTAAAAACTGGACCAACTTTAAAATGGGCCAAAAGGGAGATCAGATGTTAAGGCGTTTTATATATATATATATATTGTTTTTCATTTTCTTTTTTTTAACAATTTACTGGGGCTCATACAATTCTTATCACAGTTCATACATATACATACATCAATTATATAAAGCACATCTGTACAGTCTTTGCCCTAATCATTTTTTCTCCTCTTTTCTTTTTTTACATTTTATTAGGGACTCATACAACTCTTATCACCATCCATACACATACATACATCAATTGTATAAAGCACATCCATACATTCCCTGCCCCAATCATTCTCAAAGCATTTGCTCTCCACTAAAGCCCCTTCCATCAGGTCCTCAAGGCGTTATAGTTTAACCCAACTTCATCTAGTACAATCAAATTTACAATGCTTTCTCTTTAATAGCAAGGCAATGAACATCCCTGGACTATATTCAGAGGGAATTCAATGGAGGCTTAATGTGTGCGGGGATCCTGAAAATGGATCTTGGGCTTCCACTGTTGTGATAGGTAGGCTTACTGTGCCAATAGAAACATGTGGGATTCATAAAATTTCAGTTTAATTGAAGGGCAAAGAGATAAATGGCCGGACGAGCCTTCCCTTTCTGTCTCTTGTTCTCTGATAACCGGACCAGGATGAGGCTGCCTCAACTTGTGAACTACTCTAGCCGTGGCACAACCAACCCGTGGACTGTGTCGCTAGAGTTTGAGGGTCCTTCGAGACCTGCTTTGCCACACTGCTGGTGTACACATCACCTGAGCTGGGGACTGATGGACCTGTCATCTGGCTGACTGCTGGTGACCTGTCCTACTGTTTGCTGCCTGGGGCCGAAATGCTTATATTTCTCTATGGAAGACTCAGCTGTCTGCTTCCTTGACTTGCACCCAGCAGCCCTTGTGAGTTGAAGGACTGCCAGTATCTTAACTGTCTCACACAAGTGAGTTGAACTGAGCCCTCTGAACTACTTTGTGGACTAATTAATTGTTTATTTCTTCGTTTTGTATATAGCTCTATGTATCTATGTATGTAGGTATCTATCTATCTATCTATCTATCTATCTATCTATCTATCTATCTATCTATCATCTATCTATCAAATCATAAGTATCCTGGTCTTGTTTCTCTAGATATCCCTGTCTAATACAACTGTCATTGATAGCCTTCTGCTGACCAGCATTAAGAATTGAAGTTTTGATACTGTTCCCTCCTTAGCATTTGGATTTTATGATTTTGTGGTATGTCTATTATAGCAGCACTAGAAAACTATAACACCACCCAATTGCAATAGCTCTTGATCTAGTATATATATATGTATATATATATATATATATATATATATATATAATGACATTGCTGGTTCAGTGAGTAATTCTTACCTCAAATGTGGGAGGGGAGATCGCTGGCCAACGTTTCTCATGCACAGCTACCTTTCTGTCAGTGGAGGTTGGTGCTGAACAGGTTTCAGCGGAATTTTTAAACTAAGATGTACTGAGAAGAAAAGCCTGGTGATCTACTTAGAAACTTGGCCCATGCAAATCCTATTGATTACAACAGAAACGTGTTCTAGTCTATAACCCATCACAGGGTGGTACAGGCCCAGGCAACATTCATTCCATTGTGCATGGGGTTGCTCTAAATTGGGGCCAACCCCATGGCAGCTAACAAAACCACCCACACTGATATTTTGCGTACTGACAGTCAGCGTGGGAATAGAATTCTGCTTCAAGTGTCTTTCACGCCATCTGACCATCAATATGGTCCCATGTAAGCTTGCTTTATTGATCAGGTTGGATAGTCCATCAAGTGAGTTTGCCTCAATTTACTTCACCATCCTGTTCCCAATGGAACAGTTAGAGATCGCCAATATCTGTTTTTAAGGCTCTTGTGATTCAGTGAGTTAGTTACTTAATATGGTCCTTCTAGCGATAATTTTTATAATTATCAACAAAAGACTGGCTGGGATTATGCATATGAAGTGCTTGTGGCTCCCTAATGGGATTGGAGAGATTGCACAATGTAAACAAGGTGCACGTGTGGCAGTGAGACCATGCAATAAACATGTATGCAACCCTAATTAGGAGACTGGTCAGTTTTGATATCCCTGTAGGCTTAAACTGAGCCATCCCAGAGGTGGATAGCGTTGGGCAGGGAGCAGGGAGGAGGGGGACTAGGTTAGTACCATCAAGAAGAAAGGATGGTGGATATATTGGAGGGGGTAAGATACAGCTAAAAAGAGATAATAATAATATATAATAAGAATAATAAGGATTCTTGTGGGGTAGGTTGGGGCAGGGAGGAGATAAAGGAGAGCTGATCTCAAAGAGTTCAAGAAGAAAGAAAATGTTTGGAACCTGATTGTGGTAGCAATTGTACAATTATCCTTGATCTAATTGAACCATGGGATGTTATAATATCTGTGAGAACTCCCAATAAAAGGATCAATTAAAATTTTAAAAATCAGGTGGAGGAAAACAGGGGAATGAATACTACATGGAAAATAGTCTCTATGGAACTATAGATCATGGGAATATGCCTTGCAATCACTTTTTCTCTAAGCTGATTAGAAACCATCAAGAGGTATAATAAAGTAGAAAGTATTGGTGCCTAAATTTAATGTCAATTTATGTGAAACCTAGACATGCAATGTGTATTTCAAATCTTTTAAGTCATCATATTAGGGAAATGTTTAAAGTAAAATTTCTTCCTACTGAAAAAAGAAGAAGAGATGGGAGCAGAATACATCCTTTGAATCTAGGGCCTTGCATTAAGAACCAGCTAGGCCAGTGGTTCTCAACCTTCCTAATGCCTTGACCCTTTAATATAGTTCCTCATGTTGTGGTGACCTCCCCCAACCATAACATTATTTTCATTGCTACTTCATAACTGTCATTTTGCTATTGTTTTAAATCGGGTGACCCCTGTGAAAAGGTAATTTGACAACCCCTCCAAAGGGGTCGCGACCCACCGGTTGAGAACTGCTGTCCTAGACCAGAAAGGCAGTTGTTAATACTAGAGACTGTAAGAGATGGCAAAAAGCCAGGGCAGCAAATGGTAGCAGCAGAGGTAGGTAGCAAACCCAGGACACAATCAAGAGATGGCACGCAGAGGACTTCCTGACCAACACTGAAAGCACTGAGGGGTTTTAAGTCCAGGTGTACTGGGGGAGTGGAGTGTTTCTAGGGCCTCATTGGTGGAGCTAAAGAGTTTTATAATACTTGGTCAGAGTAGGATAGAGGCATGGCCAGCTCGAGCCCCAAGAGCCTCAAGGGCCTAAGGGTCAGACAGAGGTATGCCTTTGGTTATGACTGAGAAACCATTATCCTGATGGAAGAACTGTATCCTGAGTCATTTATGATATTGTCACTTCCTAGTGAGCCCTATTATCGTATTGTCTATGAGTTCTGCTTAGCCACAGCCATGAATGGTCACACTCAGGAAAGAAGAGAGTGCCGTGGGAGAAATGACAAGTGTCAGAGTTGGTGAAAAGTTTGCACAGAGGAAGTTTGTCTGTGTCATTGGAATTAGCCTTGGCCTGATGCTGGTGACTCTTGCCCTTGGAAGTCGGAGGAGGTCAGATGGCCCTGCCATGCCATTTTCACAACTCTGTTACCATAAGCGGGAGCTTTGGAAAGCAAAAACACAGGCACAACATGTAACAGGTGAGTGTTACCAATGTACGGGCCTTTGGATATAAAAATGATTTGAGATAAAAATTTTGTGACAAATAATTCAACAGGAAGACAATTTCAAGACCTCCCATTATAGATGGGGGCAGTGAGCATAGGGATGGCTAGAATATCGACAGTCTCTGAAAATTCAAAAGGATTACTAGTTGTAATCAACCATCCCCATGGAGCCAATTTCCTGCCATATCTTTTCTATACTTTATCTTTTAAAATGGATTTCTTGATATATCCAACTCCCAGGTGAAAATAACAATACCTTCATAGTTATTACAAAATAAATATTTATTTGTCCATTCCATAGGGAATAGACCCTTTAGTGCCTCTAGCAATTCACAAAATCTAATTATTCTATTTGGAGCATTTGAAAAATGTGTAGGAGTGCATCAAGCCTAATCACTTCCCCCTGAGAGTTACAAAATAGAAAGGTCTCTTCACCCTTCGTACATCACACATTGTATGCAACATATAAAATATAGCGCTTCTTAGTATGGACACCAATTTCCTTTCTTTAAAAAATTCCTTTCTTTTTGTAAAGTAAAATATTTATCATATATGCAAATCATTGGAGCATCTTGCTTCTTAAAAAATGTTTGTCAAATACCTTTAACCAATATCAAAGCCCTTCTTAGTCTTAGAAGATAATTATGTTCACCTTGCCATTTCTTTTCTTAGTACTTCTTTTTGTCCTTTGTAAGGAGAACTGGCGGTGCTGTGAGATAAGCTGCTAACTGCTAGGTTAGCGGTTCAAGCCCACCAGTAGGTTCCACGGGATAAAAATTCGGCTTGCTACTGCTGCAAAACTGTACAGTCTTGAATAGCCTATCATTATAAGTCAGAACCAACTCAAGGACAGTGAAATGGGTTATTTTTTTCCTCATGCTTTTTAATACCTTTTTAAAATTCTGTTTTATAATATATTGGTATACATATTTTTCAATTGTTTTTTCCCTGTATATCCTTTTTAAAGCATCCACTTATTATTTAGGCCCCGAATCAAGACCAATGGTTTGCAGTAGCTTTTGGTTTCAAACAGGAGCCAAGAGCCATGTCTTCCTATGGTCTGTTGGCTACTCTGTACCCCAGAGGGGAGTGGCCAGTTCAGTTGGAAGCAACATAGTCTATAGAATAAATGCCTTTTTGTTTGTTTAATTTTTTAAGAACAAACAAACAAAAATGTCCACTTATTTAAAATGTACAGTTGCCCTTTGAACAGCATGAGAGTTAGGGGCACCAACCTGCTGCTGCTCAGTGAAAGACCTGAAGATAGTTTACCGTTCTCCCCTGAACGATGCAGATTTGAGCTTTGTGGACCCACTTCGATGTGGGCTTTTCCCTTGTGGTGAGCTCAAGCTTCGGGAGAATCCCCTTAAGCCCCATGTGCCACTAATCATCTCTGTGTGAACACGTAGGGTTTGTGCACGACCTCAGCTCGCTGTAGTAGCTAGAGGGGAAAAACTCGGTGTATAAATGGGTCCACACTGTTCAAATCCATGCTGTTCAGCAGCTCTATTTTGCCTTGTACGTTTTCTCTTATAAACCGCATGTGGGTATATTTTACTTTTCCCTTCAATCTGGTAATTCCATTTTTAATAACTATATTAATCACATTGAAATTACTTTTATTAACGAGATACATTTATTTTTACCATCTTGTTTTGTTCCTCCCCACAACCCCACACTTTTTCTTGCAAATTAGGAGGGGTCTTCTATATCAGATCGTTTTTGGCATTCAACCACTTCAAGAACGGAGCAAACCTCCCAGTGGCTGCCCTGCTCGATCCCTTTCTTCTTCTTTGGCTTTTTGTCCCATCTCCTTATGCTGGATCCTCCCTTCAGTGCAGTTAACACCCAGCTACCCTCCGGCCGACTCTTTCTCTTTTCTTCCATTGCCTGCCTGCCCGCCCTTGGCAACCACCACAGTCTGTTTCTTTGGGTATGAAAACCTTTCCTTGATTTTTTTTTAATAACGGTGATCCCGTACAATACTAGCCCTTTTATGCTCGACTAACTTCACTCAGCGTATGTCCGCCACCTTCATCCAAGTTGTGAGTTGTCTCAAAAATTTGTCATCATGCTTTAACGATGTGTATGTCACAAAGTTTGTATTTCCATCGATGGGCATTTAGGGTTTTGTTGTTGTTGTTTTGCTATTATGAAAACGTGCTGTGATGAACACAGTGTACATAAAGAATATTCACACGATAGTCTTTATTTCTAGAGAGGGTATACCATGTGAGGAGCCCTAGTGGGGTAATGGTTATGCGTTGAGTTGCTAGCCTTGAGTTTGGCAGTTCAAAACCACCAGCCGCTCTATGGGAGAAAGCTGGGGCTTTCTAATCCTGTTAACAGTTGCAGTCCCAGAAGCTTATAGGGGCAGTTTTGCCTTGTTCTATAGGGTTGCTGTGAGCGGGCATGTACTCGATGGCAGTGAGTTGGGTTTTTATATACCAAGTACTGCTATTGCTGGATCATGTGGTATTTTAATTCCCAATTGTTTGAGGGAGTGCCACACCATTTCCCCCAGTGGTTGCCTTGTTCTACAGCTCCACAAGCAGCATACGAGAGTTCCCATCTCTCCATAGCCCCCAGCAGCTGTGGGTTTCTCCCTTTGTGAACAGTGCTATCAATGCTGAGGTAAGGTAGTATCTCGTTGTTTTCATGTGCACTTCTTGGATGGCTAGTATTAGCGAGCATTTGTTCACGGTTGTTGGCTGCCTGAATGTCCTTTTTGGTAAGCTGTTCATGTCATCTGTCTCTTTTAAATTGGGTAATTTGTCTTTTTCTCATGGAGGTGTGGACGTTTTCTACAGACGACAGAGGTTAGCCCCTTGTCCACTAGGTCACTGTCAAGTTTTCTTTCGTTTGAGTCCCACAGCCTGTGAATTTTCTTTTTCTCTTTACTCTTTGCATCTATTTTTGTTCTCCTTTTCTGACTTATGTATGATTAGCACGTTGTTCTACATTCTTCGTTTTAAAAGACACATTTTAAATTTTGTATCAGTGGCTACTCATGCATTTAAAAAAAAAAGGAAAACTTTGTCTTTTTGGTAGTGGTTTACACAGCAGTTTAGGTTCCCAGTCAACAGCTTTCCACAGACATTGTTCAGCAACAATGGCTGCATTCTTCACAAAGTGGGTGCATCCTCCTTATTTCTGTTCCGGTTGTTATGTTTTCGTTAATTTAGCTCCCCTGTTTCCTGATATTCTCTTCCTTGTTTTGAAGTCATTCTTTACTGCTTGGTCTCATACAGATGATTTTTTTAAAAGAAGCATGGTGCTCCTAGATGATATCCTTTATTTTGTGAGTCAATCTTTTATGCAGTTAAAAGGTGATTCAGGGCTTATTGTGGTTTCAAGTTTATACAGTATCTCGGCTGTCCCTCAGTCTCAGCCAGTTGAGGATGGAGGTTTTGTTTTGCTTTGATTTTAAGAATTTGAGGGTCATTCCAGGTTTTAAATAGTTTGCAAAATTTCAGTTTTTACACTTTATCATCCACTCATGATTTTTAATTAAAGCATTTTAATTCCTTTCTCTGTTCAGCTGTTAATGCTGAAATCCATATTTAGTTTTATAAGCTTCTCCTGTTTTTGTTTTGTTGACTCATGAATTTTTTTTCCTGTTTGTCATAGGGATATATAAGAGTGGAATAGTAATACATTTCAGTTTAGTTCTGTAATGTCAGGAATTAAAAAAATTTTTTAAAGATGGACTGGAGCTTTTCCTTTGTGAATAAAAAAAGAATTTGAGGGTCTGTTTCATATTTTCCTCCCTTTCTATCATCAGGGTCAGCACTATCTATTCTTCTCGTCTTAGGGTACATGATTGTCATATGTGTTAACATGTATGTTAACACTAATTTTTTTTCAAATACTTGTAAGGTTATTTGATCTCCAAGATGTGGCAAGGGCTTCAGTGCATTAAATATCCATAAAAACCTCTATTGCCTCTCTTTTCCTTACTGTCCATAATTTTCTTTTGACTGTTTTTTAAAGAAAGTTTGCTGCTTGTCAGAGTTAAGTATGTTTACTTACTAATTTTATGTTCTCGCTGCTTCTTAGGCCTAGTATTTTCTTCTAAGCTTTTTTTCTTTCAGCAGAAGGTTCTTTCTCTTATTGTCCTCTGGAAGTAAATTTATTTTGTCTTTACTGAATATGTCTTTATTTTGCTTTCACAAAATCTTTAGCTGTGTATAAAGTGCTACACTAATATGTACCCTCAGAACTTTGAGGTTATTAATCGTGTATCTTTTGACAGCTAGTTCCTATTATGAAGACATATGCTGTGAGTCTAACCTTTAAAGGTCAGTTCTATCTTTTTCCTTGGCAGGTCATCTGTATATTGTCTTTCATATTCTTCAGTTGGACACATTGTTTATTGGCATGTGTTCTGTGTGAAAGGGTTTGTGTCAACTTGGCTCAGCCAATTCTCAGCAGTTTGGTAGTAACCCTCCATGATATAGTCTAACATAATATAATCAATTCCGTGATGTGAGAAGCAATTGTAGGAAGATTATGGTGACGTCACAACCCTGGTTCAATTGAAAGGCAGTTTTCTCTCAAGTGTGGTCAGTTTCCTATATAAGTTGGCATTGTGGGAAAACTAGATCCATTTTTGCTGGTCTGGATCCTGCATCTGGTTCATCAATCCGCGGTTCTTTAGAATTGAGCCTACAGCCAGCCCATCATATTGCCTGCCATCCTGGGAACCATCAGCAACTTACCATTTGATTTGCTGATTTTAGATTTCTTAGACTCTGCACCCAACAGGTATGACATGTTGACCATAGAATTATCCACCATTGCATTCATCATCTTACGGCTTTCCTGCTTATCTTCCTGATGCCAGGTTCATCAGCCACTGCAGCCACACAAGTCAGGAGAAGCTTCCAGCTTAAACCTGACCCATGGACTCGAACTGAACTCTACACTTACTAGCTTCTACAACGATGTGAGACTTAAGAAAATATAACTTTTTGTATAGGTATATCACTGGTTTTGCTTTTCTAGAGAATACAGCCCAACACATCCTGCTTGGTACTTGGTGCATTCTTTTACATTAAGGACTCATGCTTTTCTTCAATGCAGGGATTTTCCAGCTAGTATAACAGTCATTTTTTTCTTTTTTTTAAAACATTTTATTAGGGGCTCATACAACTCTTATCACAATCCATACATACACATACATCAATTGTATAAAGCACATCTGCACATTCCCTGCCCCAATCAATCTCAAAGCATTTGCTCTCCACTTAAGCCCTTTGCATCAGGTCCTCTTTTTTTCCCCCTCCCTCCTCGGTCGCCCCTCCCTCATAAGCCCTTGATAATTTATAGATTGTTATTTTGTCATATCTTGCCCTATCTGGAGTCTCCCTTCCCCCCCTTCTCTGCCGTCCATCTCCCAGGGTGGAGGTCACATGTGGATCCTTGTCAGTCATTCTGACAGCACGATGATGTGGGCCTTGGCCACCTTGCTATGGCCTGATGGGGAGGAAGTTTAGATGATCTATTTGGTTTTTCCTGTTAGGGGTGGCAGTGTGGCGATGTGACTATGTGTGTGTGTGTGTGTGTGTGTGTGTGTGTTTCCTGTAGGGCTTGGCTGATGTACAGCAGTCATTGTATGCAAAGATTTCCCTATTGCTAGACTTTCCCTTTCCTAGACCTATGGACAGAGAAAGCTGACTTTTCTTGGGGCTTCGTTTGGTCTGTGTTCATTGATATGTAAGATATCAAGGCTAAAATATGAGGCACTACAAGAAAATAGCAAGTCTCAAGTTTTCTAGTCGTTCTGCTTTCTTATGAGGAATTCTTCATGATCTTCCAACTTTTCAGCTTCTTTTCAGATTTGTTTTACATATTATGTCCATGGATTTCAGTTGTACTTAGCAGGATGAATAGGGGAAAGAGTGTTTACTCTGTTTTGCCAGAAGAAGGTATGGTAAGCATATATCTTAAAGTTGTTTTCAGACTTCTTTATGAAGTGATTTTAAGTGATAAATCAAACATTAATCTAATTGCAATATTCTTGACCAATTTCCATCCATTTGATTGCTTTACCTGTTCTAGATTTTTGAATCTGATTCCACACAAAAACTTATTTTATTTTTGTTGCTGTTGTTGAGAATAACCACAGTAAAACATCCACCAAGGTAAGTTTCTAGATGTACATTTCAGTGACATGATTTACAATCTTTAAGTTTTGTGACCATTCTTGCCCTCTTTGCCAGCTCAGTTTTTGAGAGATTCTATTTGTTTTTTTCCTGTCCTTCAGTGTTACTCATTTCTAATAATCTTTCAATGTTTTTCCAGTCTTCATAACATTCTCCTCCAAATCCCATACCCGAATTCTGGAAACAGGTCTAAGATCCTCGCCCGTTGCAGTATGCTCATGTTATCACAGATGTGAGTCCTAAATCATTTGGTCATTTGGTTAATCTCCTGGTTGATCAACTATGTCTGAGTTCTTCCACGAGCTTGGAAGAATCAGAAAGTATATTAGACTCCCTTCCTTACAGAAGTTCAATTGCTTACTATCCGACTCAGATGTCAAGAGCCCTCTGGCTTTACCTCTGCCTACTCTTTTTCTTTTCTAATACATTTCTGAGCCACAAAGGTATTTACTCTCATCATGAGCTCATTTTGGTTTCTCATTACGACTTGTTGGGAGTAGAAATTGTACACTACAGCATGAGCTTACTGGGCCATCTTGATGGAAAATCTCAAATTTTAATAAGCATATTTCTTTTGGAAACACTTGGGGGGGAAATATAGTTTATCAGATAACAACCTGCAGAATTTGCTGAGGTTGCTAGTTCATAACAGAAGGCATTTTAAGTGATATCATCTATGGATTAACTATATAATTATGCATTTCCCTTCTATCACCTTCATTTCAGCTCATACTCTAAAAATGGGCAGAGCATAACATCTGTTAAATTGTTATTCAAGCAAATTTGGGACAAATGTGCACTGATTCAATTAACTTTCAAGTATTTACCTTGTTAGGGCTAATCATGGTCGCATTTGCCTTTGCTTTGCCATCAATTGACCACAACCCATGCATTCTGGATCCTACAATTGCAAGACAGACTTCTGTGCACAATCCCTCATGAAGAGCCTCACTGTTCTCCCTGGAATGGTTTAGGATGACCTCTTCACCACCTTTCCCTCCATTTTATAGCCATGTGTGGTGGTGTGGGTTTTCCTTCATTCATTCTCCCTGTGCTCCCTGCCATCACTCACAACCACAACCTCTGTCACAGAGTCATATCTGGTTGATGGCTGCCTCCTCCAGAAGCGAGCATAGTGCCATGTGGTGGGAACTCACTGTTGAGGGAATTTTATTTTTCACAAAACACCAACTTGATTGAAAAGAGGGAAAAGGCAAACGAGTGGAACCGACCTGGGCAGCTAAAGATATTTGGTGGCCAGAGGAGCACTGGTGATGCTGTCGGAAAAGTGTTGGGCAGCTAACTGAAAAGGTGTCAGTTCCAATGCACCAGTCACTCCAGCAGAGAAAGAGGAGACGGTCTGCTTCTATAAAGATGTACAGTCTCAGAGACCCTCCGTAGGATCACGAGTTGCACAGCAGCTGCAAGAGGGGGCTCAAACCTAAGAACAAGTGTGAGGATGGCACAGGACGGGGCGCTATTTCCTTCTGTTGTATACAGGATCACTAGAAGTGAAAACCAACTAGAGTGCACCGATTAACAACAACATGGACCCGAATCTACTCAGTGGCAGTGGACTTTTGGGCTTATATCTGGGTGGACAGTGGTTAACCATGCAGCTGGTCACTATGCGTGGGAAGTGTTCTGCAGTAACAGGAATATATTTTACATCCTGTAAGAGTGTGGTTCTCAGTAGCAGCAGCAGCAGCAGCAGCCTCACCAGGGAACCCCATTAGAAATGCAAATTCTTTACCCAAGATTCCTGCTTAGAAACGCTGGGGTTTCAGCATCTATGTTTGAACAAGCCCTTCTGGGGATTCCGATATCTGCTGAGGTTTGAGAACCATTGCCTAGTATGTGAAATGGCCCTCCTTGCAAAGTGCTTAAGTCATATTTGGAAGGAAGAAATGGCGTGTCTATTAACAGACCTGAAAATCGAAATCTCCTTCTCCTTGATGTCATTCAAGTTAACTATCTAAACTAAAGACTGTCCAACACAGTCCATTACGAGAGGACTCAGCTGGAAAGGATTACAACCAAGCAGCACTGTCAACATCTAAAACGGCCTCCAGGTGTGTGCATCTGGCATGCCTGGCTAGGAAATCACAAGATTACTTGCTTCATTTAGCTCCACATTTTAACGGTCTGACATTTTAAGCTGCATGGCTGGATTTTTAATCAGATGGGCTGATCCCTATACCTATCTTGGCATGACAATTTACTTTGTGGGAGAGTTGAATTAGCAAAGGTGTTAAGCCCCAGGTTTGGCCAAGGAGGGGGGAAGTGACACTTGAAATGTATGGTCAATCAATGTGTGACCTGAGATGAAAGCCTCCAGTTGGACAAGAATAGTGACTCTACAGAGAAATCATCCAGAAATATCAGCGGGTCTTTGCTGATTCCTTCACTGAAGGAAGTTGTGTATTCTTAAATCCTTATTGACTTCAGGGAGATAAGGGAACCTGTATCTTGGAGCTGATTCTATTGTATCCCTTAGGGTCACTAGCAGGACCAATGGGACAGACCTAAGAAGGAAAAAAGGAAAATGAGCTCTAGATACACTTAAAAAGAAAAGCCAAGAAATGCCAAGCAAAGGAAGGAGGAAGAGGAACCATGGTGGACAGGAAAAAAGAGGGTGGTTCAGTTTCTTACTCACTGCCATCAAGTCCATGTCAGCTCACAGCGACCCTAGAGGACAGGGTAGAACTGTCCATGTATGTTTCTGAAACTGGAACTGTGTAAGGGTATAGAAAGCCCCATCTTCCACAGGTGGTCGTTTCAAACTACTGACCTTGCCGTCAGCAGCCCAACACCTAACCACTGCTCCACAAGGGCTCTTTAATGTACTCACTGGTCGCATGGAATGATTTCAATCAAAATCAACTCAAATGAAATAAAATGGAAAGGTGGTTCCTGCCTAAAGGCCATATTTCCATTGCACAAAAGTCACATAGGATGAGTGGCTGTCATGTTGGACAGCACAGAATAGACCCCTTCCATCATCATATAACAATCTATTGGCTCAATGCTGCTCTAGAATTAACTCTAAATCCAAACTTGCACTTTTCTAATGGTACTTGATTTTATAGAATGTGCTAGAATTGCAAGAAATGTTACATTGCTGATTACTTAGGATTCTTCCTGAAATTCCATTCAAACACGGTTTGATTTGTTTGCTTTCACACCTCGTAAGCATATAGCCAACTTCATACAATACAACAAACGTTGACTTGAATGCTGGCTTCGGGCAGGCCACTTTCCTGGCCATCACTTAAAGAGTGAAAATGGGTATAGTGCAGGTGCTCTTCTACAGGAATATCTTTGGCAAAAAGAATAAACCCAGCTATAATATGAGATAAGGAAAACATACCTATTTGGGACCTAGTTTTAACTGTTGGGACAGTTAAAAACTATGGTGTGAAAAATTCGTGCTGCGGTGCATCAAACTGGCATGTTAAAAAAAGATGAAAATTGAAAGATATATGGAAACAATTAATCCAATGGACTACACAAACATCAGTCTACGCAATCCTGAGACCAGAAAAACTAGATGGTGCCCAGCTACCACAACCCACTGTTCTGAAATGGACCACATTAGAACAGCAGTTCTCACCCTGTGGGTCACGACCCCTTGGGGTGGGGTGTCAAATATCCCTTTCACAGGGGTCGACAGATTCATAACAGTAGCACAATGACAGTTATGAGGTAGCAACGAAAATATTTTTGTGGTTGGGAGGTGGTCACCACAACATGAGGAACTGCATTAGAATGTCCTGGACAGAGTTGGAAGAAAATGTGGGACAGAATTCAAAATCATAAAAGAGACCAGGTTTACTGGTTGAATTGAGAGTGTTGAAATGTCTAAGACTGCACGTCCCACAGCCTTCCTTCAGACTTGGAACTGAAAACATCCTTATAAAAGAATAATCTACCATTTAAAGATCAAAAGGGCAACAGTTACCCAAGGACAAAGTGCAGAGTTAAGATGCAGGAAACAGGGAGGAAGTGGAAGAAGCATGGTACAGGAAGGGATTACAATGGACGAGTTGAAACAAAATAGACAAGCAATGTTGACTGAACAAACTTATGATCTGCTCTTTAAACTGTCACCCACTTTGCAATAAAAGGTCTAAAAACAAAAGAAAAACACAGATGTTCTAGCCCAGCCCCATGAGGAGGCATATTTGTTGCCTCTGGGAGAGGCTTTCAGTATCAGGCAAATGGCCACTGGGCAAAAAGAGGCCGGGAAGAAGTATACTAGAATGAGTATTGAGTGGTATGTGAGTCAACAGAAGGGAGATTTGTAAACTAGCTTCAGCACAAATATTTTTGTATTGCTGATTTCGTCACACCACTAATTTAGCTAGTGGTTGTTGTCAAATGGACCATCATGACACATTTTTCGTCTTTTAAAAAATCATTTTATTGGGAGCTCTTACAGATATCATAAAATTCCATAGTTCTATCACATCAAACAGTAGTGTAAAATTGTTACCGCAGTCAGTTTAAAAACCTTTTCTTTCTTCTTGAACGCCTTGGTATCAGCTCTCCTTTATCCCCTCCCTTGCTTACCCTCACCTCCAGGAACTTTTATTATTATTATTGCTGAATCTTATGTACAATTGTGTTGTTTGCTCCCCTCGAGTGGAGTTATACAATCATCAGTGCTATGAACTGCTCCCCTTTCCCCTCCCTTTCCCCAGCCCCCTAACTTCCTGTTCCCTCAGAGAACTGTTACTCTTGTTACTGTTTCTGAAGGGTTATCTAGCTTGGCTTTCATGTATTGAGCGATATTAATTATACCAACGAGCATACACAAGTCTACCATGATTAATGAGGTAAAACAAATAAAATCCATAATAGTAAGGGGAGAAAATATTAAAGAGCTAGAGGATACTTATATGTTTTATCAGTGCTATACTGCACCCTGGATTGATCATCCCTTCTGTGTGGCCCTTCTATCCAATTAACTTGCAGGTGGATTGGGGTCTCCACTACATCTCCACCCCTTCACATTTGGTTGCTTGGTTTTGAACTTCTGATACCTTTTTCCATTGACCCCCTCATGATCACACGAGCTGGTGTGCTTCCTCCATTGCTTCCTCTGTTGCTTCTCTGCTACATAGCTGCTTGTTTGACTACAAACCGTTAAGGCCTCAGACACTGTATCTTTTTTTTAAATCATTTTTATTGTGGGTTCTTATACCTCTTATAACATTCCATACATAAATTGTATCAAGCATATTTGTGTATATGTTGCCATTATCATTTCCAAACCATTTTCTACTCCAGCCCTTGGTATAAACTCCTCTTTTCCCCCTTCCTCCCCCACACTCCAGCCCTCGTGAATCCGTGATCAATTATATATTGTGATTTTATTTAGTATCTTACATATCTGTTATCTCCCTTCAACCATGTTTCTGTTATTTTTCCCTTTTGAGAGGGGGTGCTATACATCCAACCTTGTGATGAGTTCCCCCTTTCTTTCCCTTCCCCCTCCCAACCATCTCTTTACCCTCATGATATCATTACTCCCACTACTGTTCCTAAGGGGATTATCGTTCCTGAATTCCATGTGTTGAGAGCTAGCCAGATGTGTAAGGTAGAGCTGGGTCTTGGTAGTGGGGGAGAGAAACCATTCTGGAACTAGAGGAATAATGTGTGATTCATCAGTGCTATACTACATCTTGGTTGAATCATCCCTTCCTCATAACCCTTCTGTGGGGGGATGTCTAATTGTCTACAGATGAGCTTTGAGTCTCCACTCCAAATACCCTCATTCGCATCAATATAGTTGTTTTGGATCTTTTGATACCTGATCCCATTGACACCTCATGATCACACAGGCTGGTGTGCTTCTTCCATGTGGGCTTATTTGCTTCCCTGCTAGATGGCCGCTTGTTTAGCCTCAAGCCTTTAAGACTCCAGATGCTATATCTTTTGATAGCCAGGCACCATCCAGTCTCTTCACCACATTTGCTTATTTATCCATTTCGTCTTTAGCGATTGTGTTGGGAAGGTGATTATCAAAGAGTGCCAGGTTATCAGAACAAAGTGTTCTTGCGTTAAGGGAGGCCTTGAGTAGAGGCCCAAAGTCTGCCTGCTATCTTAATACTTTCCATATAAATACATATACATTGGCCTCTATCTCTTTCATAATAAATGAATATATTTACATATATACACGCCTATAGCTATACCCCTATAAATAGCTTCTGCCCCTAGTTATTTCCTCTATTTCCTTTCACCTTCCTTCTATCACACTATCATGCTCAATAGGGAAGCACCATCAGCTTTCTTCACCACACTTGCTTATTTATCCATTTTGTCTTCAACGATTGTGTCAGGCAGGTAAGCATCACACAATGCAGCACTATTAAAACAAACCGTTGTTCAACTGAGGTAAGATTTAAGTAGAAGCCCAAAGTCCATTTACTTCCCTGTTTCGTTTGCATTCATATACATATAAAACACTATATACAACATAACTATATTTAAATAATTCTATATTTACATATATATATATATACCTATATATTTTTTCTTTCCTCCTCTTTCTTATTTTTCTCTTCTTTCTGCCTGACCCACTATCATATTTACCCATTGCTCACCTTTCAGTAATTCCTCTCAGATACAATTGTATTAATCAGACACGACCAATAACGCTACATCCTCCATGCCATCCATTTTAAAACCCTTACTATTCCCCTGTATCCATCTTCATTGGTTCACTGCTCTCCTCCTCCACCTCTATGCCTCCTCTCCTCCCATGATCCCCAGAAACCATCGGTCCTTTCTCTGTCTCCATAGGATTGCCTATCCTACCTGTCTTATACAGACACACACTGCAGGGCTGGCCTGAGTTCTGGCAGTGCTACAGAGGACACATCTGAAGATACAGTTTGAGGTGAGCAGCTGGTCTCACCTGCCCACCTGGGGACAGCAAGTGGGGAGTGAAACAGACTAGTGGTGAGAGTGAAGCCACGAAGTTCCCGAGGAATCCCGATTGTAGATTTTGACTTGGTGGGAAGCACTTGGCACCCAATCTGAACTGGTTGGGGGTTATGTACAAAGGGACCACATTGAAAGTCTAAAGTTATAACAGTGTGTGGGGGCACGGACTACCAGACTACTCCAGCCCTGAGTGCAGAAATGGCAATGGGGACTTTTAGGATGTGTGCCTTTCAGACCTGAATGCTGAAAACCAAAAAGGTGTATGTGTTAGTTAAGCGGGGCCCAGGATATGGAACCCTGAAAGAATAGGGGACTGGACTGATGGATTATAATATATCCTCCTCTCTATTTAACAGAGAAATATGCATTTGCTCTTTGTCAGGATCCACGATAGACTGCTCGTATGTTCTTTGTTTGCTTTGTGTGTGTGTTTATATATACATGTTTAGTCTTTAAAAGTCAAAAAAACAATTGAAATCCTTGAGTAGGAAAATAAACTCAGGAGTTAGTGAGCTCAGAAAGCAATTAACCAAGGAACCAGTTCTTAAAGTCATCAGAATGACCCAAAGGCACAGAGACAAATTGGAAGAGAATACAGCCAATTCTGCAATAGGTGAGTTCCTTATTACACTTATGATAAATATAATAACTATACTTATTATTATGTTTATCATTCTTTAAGGAAGAATATACTTATATACTTCTCACACTCAAAACACCTTTGGACATCTCTGGAGATGTAGCATAGCAGCTTAGGTGTTGGATCGCTAACCACAGGACCAGCTGTTTGAACCCCCCAGCAGTTCTACAGGAGAAAGATGAGGTTTTATGCTCCTGTAAAGATCAACAGCCTTGGAAACCCAATGGGGTAGTTCTACAATGTCCTTATAGGGTCACCGTGTGTCACGATCAACCCCATCGCTGTGAGTGCAGATGAAGTAGATAAAGCTGAGAGCATGTGGCAAAGTTTATGTTCCAAGGTGCTGCACTTACCAGATGATAAAGAGTCTTATCCAGTGAACAACTTCCTAAGCACATATTGTTAAGAGATCTCTCCCTAGACCATCCCTTAGCTATAATCACTTTAGCAGCAATAGCTGATTGACTTGGCCCAATGTGATAGACATCCCTCTTGGGATTGGGCAAAACCCAAGACACTGACATTAGTTTGTACCTGGCTTTGATAAAATTTTAGCCTATAAAGCACATAAATATTTAAAATTTTACTTCTCTATTCCTGTCTTAGGTTTCCTTTTTGTGTATCTGTTCCTGGGATATTGCAAATTCTCCTTTCTTCCTTTCCCCACCACTATCTTCCTTCTTTATTTTTTGAAGACTGGAGGTGAAGGAGCTTCCTCCATCTTAACTGGGTAAATCAGGGAAAAAAGACACAGATAGTTGACTCCCTCAAGATTGTCCTAAATTCTTCTATTTAAATATTCCCTTCACCACTCACAGCATACCTTCTCTACTGACAAGCAATCCCTTGTACCAAATTCCAAGATGGTAATCCTTGTGAAAAACCATGCAAAGGTTAACATTTTAAGCCACATGTAGGTGTTCCAAATAATTTTTAATTGAGATTCATTGGACATGCAGGTCAAAGTGCATTTTTTTTACTTTTGTTACACACTCAAGTCTATGTTTCAGCTAATCCAACAGAGATATTTCTGGGTATAATACCTAGCAATCAGGAGGTAAGATCACCAAGAAGTACTGTGCTGGTTTTACAACAGGTAACTCCATGGTCCTGTTCGCAATGTTCTTGGTGTGAGTGAGTATCCACTGGAGTTGGGTAGTGTACAACCTGCTTAATTGTACAGGACAACCCTATCTATGTAATTAGCTTAGGTTTTGTTCACTCAACTTAATATTTATCAGGTGCTTATCACATGTCAGTCTCTGTACTACACTCTGGTGAACTAGACTGATGAACCCCTCTCTTCATGGAGTTAATAAAAAAGCCAAAAGAAAGTAACCAAACACTTCCAGTTAGAGTCTAGTAAGCACCGTGATGCAAGAAATAGAAGCTGACATGGAACATAGAGCAAGCAGTCTTTTGGCGAAGGAGTCAGAGGAGACTCCTAAATGAATTGATGGGTATTTAGAAAGAATTGGGATGACTAGGAATCAGAAAGGTCAAGTACATGGCTATGATTGTGGGGAAGAAGGAAGAGATGCTGAGGAAAGAACATCCCAGGAAGAAAGAGAAAACATTGTGAATGAAAAGGACCAAATAACGTGTGGGCCACTGAATACTTTCTGATGCCAGCTTCATTAGAGCTGGTGTGTGCTTGTCATACTTGGTACCAGCTTGGTGACACTTATTCTTGGTTCCAAAGTAAATGGGGGAACTTTACTCCCCATTGGGGGTACTTTGCTCCCCATTAAACAATGGCATCTCACTGAGAGGAGGTGTGTTAGGGAAGGTGTGTCTGGGTTCTTGGAGCCCTATGTTGCCATCTTTGCATGTGATAGGTATTCAAGAAAAAATAATAGAAAATATCTAAACCATCATGACATCTATGGAAAATTAAGAGGTCGTTCGGATTTGGGGAATTTCCCTATTTCTTTGGAATACATTGAACAACTGTGGGCATCTACCCCAGGCATCCTCTGAGCCTGGGGTGTTGTTTTCCTTTGTTGTGTTTCCATTATGCCGTCAGTAACTACATCAAGGTGTTTCCTGATGTTGCGTTAGGACAGAGAAGGACACTGAAACAAATACTGGAATTCGCAGCAAAAGACCCCTGAGCTCCTGCTTTGATTCCAGTCTTAGAAATACATGAAAGTCGCTTTAGAGGCGTCATGAGCTAATTCTGAGAGAGTATATAGTTTTTGTGCAGCCATTGGAAAGAAAACATAGTATCCTGTTCCAATAAAAGTTTCAGACACGGCAGTAAATCTGGCTTACCGTCCAGAATGCAACATTAGGCCATTGGCTTGGGTATAACATTTGGTAATGTCGTTGAGACACTGGAGGCAATTGTCATAGCCTACATATCTCCACAGCTCCAAAGGCAGCTTTATGGGAAAGCCAGAACATGTCGATAGAATGCAATTTTTTTTAAAAACCTTGGAATCAGGAAGACTATCAAGACTGACAGCCAGAAACCCATTAACAAGATTAGCCTTTGCCTTGACACGGGGAGAATAACTCTTCTGAAAGCTCATAAAATCTTTTAGTATGTCCAATAATGCGAGTGCAATGACAGTGGGGAAAAGTTCTCAAGTTATTTCCTCCAACTTAATTACTTTTTTAAACAAGCAAGATTACAAAAATGTGCATTTACCTAACTCTGTTGCATGATACCTTGTTCTTCTTCATGACAATGTGGCCACTTAGGGTCAGGGTCAGTGACTTCAAAGAGTGGGCTTTGGTTTATATTTTCAGCTTGCATTTCAATGAACAAATTGGACTTCCAATTTTCTGCTAGGTTTGGGGGCCACTTGAATCTCACACAAGATCTGGTTCCAGAATAGCTACTTCAAATTTGGCCACCTGTGACAACCATGGTATATATTAGAGAAATATTGGCCTCCAGATCGCTTTAGAAAACAAATTCAGATTTGATGCTGCCAATACCCATATTTCTTGGGAGAAATGTGCTAGCATCTTTGGGGTCACCTATTAAGAATACTCAATAAAAGTGAATAAAGTTACCCAGTCAAGAGCCTCTCATTTACTTTCGATTCTCATTACTTTAGATTCTGATGATCTTGGATTACATTGGCCTCTTTCAACACTTAATTTTTCATGGTTTCTTGAAGCTTTCAACAAAGCAAATACATGTTTCAGGTGCAAATAATTGGTATGTTACCAAGGAGCATCTTTCTCAATTTGCTTTGCACAGAGATGCCTAGCAGATTTAAAATATATATATATATAATGAAAGAATGAATCGTGCTCGAAATATTTCTAACAGCTAGCCAAAATGTGTTAAAGCCAGACCATATCTTGGATCACTTTCAAACACCATACTTCCAATTGCAAAGTGCAATTCAAACCAGTCAGCATTTTCAGTCCCCTAGGGGTCTCCTGGTCCCCACGCTTATGTTCCAGTAAACTAGAGCAGCTCCTGAGACTATTTGGTAATGTGACTGTGTCAGGATCACCTCAGTGGGTGGTCTCATTCTTCAGGCCGCATGAATGTTTATCTTGCTCTGCAGATGCCCAAATAGCTCCCTCCTCTGTGATAGGGGAGGCTTGCTGCTTCCTACAAGAATCCCTCTTGTCACCTGAAGATTCAAGGTTCAACCCTGCTGTAGTTTCTAGGACCACCCTTAGCTTCCTTGGGAGGGTGGCAAAATTTACAATTTAACATCTAAAATAGCTTTTCAAAGCCTATCAGCTGGCCACCATTTTGGATCTGATCTTACCCCTGGTTCTTGTAACTAGAGTTCTTCTTTGTTCCAAGATTAGGTGTCTCACCTTGTGGCCTCCCAGCTTACTGATTAGGCTCAATTGCATCACAGTGATCAGAAGCACCTCAGCTTTCATATAACATTTGTTTCATTACAACTTCAAGACTTTCTTGAAGGTGGAGGGTGCCCCACCAGCTCAGGGAAGAGCTTCCAGGAATTTCCTGCCTACCTGCTTCCTGGGATTGCATAAGGTCCCCATAACCTCTGTGTTTCCTGGGTATGTATCCCTCCAACTAATCGAACAATTCACGGAATCTCTTAACACCTGTTTTCTATGGTCATGACTATTAGCTGCTGTAATCTACTTATATGCCAGGGCCCGTCCTTCAAGAAGCTGATTCGATCTGTAGGTGACTGGACATCCCCTTACAGAAGGGTCATGGGAAGGAGATGAGACTGTCAGGGTGCAGTATAGCAATGCTGAAACATGCAACTTTCCTCTAGTTCTTTTTCTCCCCCGTACCCCCACTATCATGATGCCAATTCTACCTTACAAATCCGGGTAGACCAGAGCATGTACACTGGCACAGATAAGAACTGGAAACACAGGGAATCCAGGACCAATAATGAGAGTAGCGATACCGGGAGGGGAAGGGGAAGGTGGGGGAGAAAGGGGGAACCAATCACAAGGATCTACATATAACTCCCTCCCTGGGGGATGGACAACAGGAAAGTGGGTAAAAGGACACGTCGGACAGTGTAAGATATGACAAAATTGTAATCATTTATAAATTATCAAGGGTTTGTGAGGGAGGGTGGGCACGGAAAAGGGGGGAAAATGAGGAGCTGATACCAAGGGCTCAAGTAGAAAGCAAATAAATGCTTTGAGAATGATGAGGGCAAGAAATGTACAAATATACTTGACACAATGAATGTATGTATAGATTGTGGTAAGAGTTGTATGAGTCCCCAATAACATGATTTAATTAATAAATAAATAAGGAATGCGGTGATATTTTTTTATAAAAAGAAGACGAAGCAGAGGCTATGACAAGAAGTATATCAGTCAAGATTTTCAGAGTCAGAACCAATAGAAGATGATAGATAACAAACCAAATACGGCAGCAAGTTGATTACAACTCATCAGAAACAACAACACAACACTGCACTGCCATCATGTTGCTTCTGACTCATAGCGACCCTGGAGAACAGAATTGATCTGCCTCTGTGAATTTCCAAGATTGGAACGCTACAAGAGGAGACAGCCCCACCGTTCTCCTGCAGAGCTGCTGCTGCTGCTGCTGCTCCTGCTGCTGCTGCTGCTGCTGCTGCTCCTGCTGCTGCTGCTGCTGCTGCTGCTGCTGGTTTTTCGCTGCTGACCTTGTGGTACGCAGCTTAACTCCAGTAGAGTGTAAAATTGTCCTGTAGGTTTCACTGGCTATAAATCTTTATGGGAAGAGAAAGCCTTATTTTTTCCTGAGGAGCAGGTGGGTTTGAACTGTTGACCTTGCATTTAGCAGCCCAAGGTGTTCCCCACTACAAAACCAGGGCTCCTTTTTACCAACTCATAGTTGAACCCTATAGAGCAGTGGTTCTTAACCTTCCTAATGCTGCACACTTTCATACAGTTCCTCATGTTGTGGTGACCACCAACCATCAAATGATTTTTGTTGCTGCTTCATCACTGTCATTTTGCTACTGTGATGAATTGGGCAACCCTTGTGAAAGGGTCATTTGACCCCCAAAGGGGTTGTGACCCACAGATTTGAGAATTGCTGCTATGTAGGGTTTCTGAGATGAAATCTTTATGAAAGCAGACCGCTTCATTTTTCTCCCTGTATTGGTTTGAGCTGACAAACGTGTGGTTCGCAGGCCAATGCCTAACTCACAGTGCCACCAGGGCTCCTTTAGATAGATAAAAATTTAAAAACCAAACCCACTGCCACCAAGACAATCCTGACCCATAACCACCTTATACGTGGTTCCAGAGACTGCCAATCTTTATGGGAGCAGATATCCTCATTTCCCCCCACAGAGTAGCTGATCGATTTGAGTGTTGACCTTGTGGTTGGCTGTCCGACACTTACCCAACAATGACTCCTTAAATAGATAACTCTTGCCCTACCATCGACTCAATTCCAAATTATTGCGACCGACCCTAAAGGACAGGGTAGAACTGCCTGTCCCTGGGGGTTTCTGAGAATGTAACTTTTTATGGGAGTAGAAAGCCTTATCTTTCTCCTGTGGAGTGGCTGGTGGTTTTCAACTGCCGACTTTGAGGTTAGCAGCCTAGTGAGTATCCCACTACGCCACCAGGGCTCCTTAAATAGATAGATAGGCAGATAAAAAAGAATTTCAGGAACTGTCATGTTCGAAATCTGTAGGGCAGGCCAATAGGATGGGAGCTTTGGCAGGAATTCAGTGTCAGAGTCTTGAACCAGAATTCCTATTTGGAAACCTGTTTTGCTCCTAAGAACCTCCAAGTGTTTAGGTGAGGACCACTTACATTATAAAGGTTAATATCAATGGGGCCCTGATGGTTATACTTTTGGGCTGCTAACCACAAGGTCCATAGTTCAAAACTACCAGTTGCTTCTCAGGAGAAAGACAGGGTTTTCTCTTTCTGTAAACAGTTAAAAGTCTCAGGAACTCACAGGGTCATTTCTACTCTGCCCTATAGGGTCGCTATGAGTCAGCATCGACTCAATGGCAGTGAGTTTTGTTTTTAAGAGTCAATGGGTTGTAAATATTAACAGCATATACAAAATACCTTAACAGTAATACTTAGATTAAATAAGTAGTTTTGATTACATAACTGGGCTTTATAATCTAGTCAAGTTGCCACATAAAAGTAGCCATCACAGTGTGCGAGGATTTTAGAAGGATCATGCCTTTGTGAAGGGGCCCAGAGGGATGGGGGTCAGAGAAGGCCGGAAGAGCATTCAGATTGCCAAGAGGGAAAGAAGGGACAAGCATCTCCCACTGGTCTCCCGACTGTGTAGGGTTTTTTCAATCTCATCAAGCGCTGCAACTCTTCTCAACTCTTGCTGCCCATTTTAAGTAGCTGGGGTATCAATATACTGAATTGATGCCAAAAAGAGATTGGGACTTCATTGGGCCTAGAGTGGGATTCAGACACTGGTGTCTGTTGAATGCTTTCAGTGAAATCTATTGGGAAGTCAAGGTTGAGATCCATCCCATCACCCTTTGTACATTCTAGGCCTGTGGCCCTTTGAGCTAAGGTCAGCCTCTCTACTGTTGACAAAGAGGAGTAACTGGCTAAACCAGTCAGGGGGTAAGTAACCGGCTAAACCAGTCAGGAGTCAGGGGAGGCCCTTCTCTTGGACACATCCTGTTGGAACAGAATTAAATACAGAAGTCCCTGGTTGAGCCTTAAGATCTACTTTTAAAGTCTGGGGACTACATGGCTGACTAGTAGGCCCCTTGAAGTGAAGGGCCTGTGGTCTTTCATAGCATCTCCCCTCTGTAGTGGAAGCGGTTATTAAGCACATTGTATAGATGAAGAATGGAAAGTTCAAAGAGTCTGAGCACCCTGCCCAAAGCCCCATTCCTACTCAGTGGTAGAGCTGGGATTCAAGGGGAGAGCTTACTAACTCCAGAGTTGCTATGGGTTAGATTCTAGCTTCCCCGAAGATATGTTGAAGTCCTAATTCCCTGTTACCTGTGAACATAACCCTGTTTAGAAATAGGGTCTTTGAAGATGGGATCAGTTAACATGAGATCATACTGGAATAAGGTTGGGTCCCAATCCAAGCTGAGAGGTATCTATAAAAGGGAGGAAATTCAGATAAGGGCCCTCCATTTCAATAGCTCTGTGATACTGACCCCAATCTCATGAACAACTTGAACAATTACAAGAAAGACTTTTCCATCTTAATCACTGCAACAACAACAACAACAACAAAAAGTCACCAAGCACATCACTCTTTAAGAGAAGAACCAAAACAACACTCTGGTGAGAAATGAACCAATGCATTTGAAATGCGGCCAAAACCACAAAGGAACAAGCATTGGTGTCAGACACTTCAGGTGTCCTGGCTTCTGAACGTGAAAGCACAAGGTGCTTTCTTCTGTACCCATGATGCACGTATTTCATCCTTCTTTTCTCTTCTGAGGGGACAGAGTCTGATCATGTGTCACGAAGATAACCATCACCTTGAGTCTAGGAGGAGTTTTGAGGGGTGAAAAACTTGCTAAAAGTTTCCCAGTGCAGTGTGGCCAGAGCTGCTGCCTCCTTCCACTGACCCAACCATATCGGTTTCCAAATTTTTTCGTCAGTAGCCTCTGGTTCTATTTAATTTACTGCACTTGGAATTTGATAAGTTCCTGGCAAGCTTTCGCATTCTTTCGCATCTTCGTAATTCACATATTATCTTTCAGCTCGCAGTTCTTTGAATCTTCTAGTTACTCCTGGAGAAGAGCTGCTCTCTCTTCATCCGTGTTATGCTTGAAAACATTATCAGAGTGAAAGGCAGGGCTACAATCTGAACCAGAAATGGCATTGTTGTCTGCAAATGTCTTGATGGGGCCCATATTCGGAGGTCCAGTTTGGTCTATCAGCTCCACTGGGGCGCTGCCCATCCGACAGTCCCAGCCCTTCAGGAACTCACTGTCTTATGAGAGAGACAGACAGCAGTCAGTTGCAAAATGTTATAAGCAGAGGTGGAATGGAAGGCTGTTCAAACTCATTGCCACTTAGTCTGGCCCTGTGGGTTTCTGAGACTCTAGCTCATTACAGGAGTAGAAAGATTCATATTTTTCCCACCGAGTACTAGTGGTTTCAAACTGCCGGGTTAGTAGCCCAACATGTAACCACTGCGTCACCAGGGTTCATACAGTGGTGCCTGTGTTGTGGAAGCCCGCACAAACATGGTGGTCAAGGAAGCTTCCCTGGCAGAAGCTAAGTAACAGAGTGGGAAAACTGCATTCCAGGAAGCAGAAGGGCATCCCCAAAGCTGGTAGCTATGAGAGCGGGACATGGAGTGATGAAATATTGAAAAATGGTTTATCTTCATATGGTCTTATTATGTGCCAGACATGGTTCCTCCTACCTACTTGCTGCTGTGAGTTGCTGTTGTGTTGTCTCCATCTCTTGACGGCCCTCTGTACAAGAAGATGAAAGGCAGCCTGGTCCCTTGCCATCCTCACTGTTGCTAGTGTACTTGAGTCCACTGTTGCCTTTTAACTTTGGGCACTCATCTTCCAGCACGATAATGAACAATATTTGTTTGTGATCCACAAACTTTTCAATGGTCAACTTTCAGAAGTAGACCCGCAGGCCTTTTCTCCTAGTCTGCCCTGGTCTGGAACTCCACTTCATCTGATAACTGACTAGGGTCAAGAAATGGGTTCAGCATGTTTTCCTGGAGTCGGGTGGTGAGGTAGGGGATGGAGCTTCCCAAGGCTTCTTCTTGAGCTGGAACAGGAACAACCCATAGAGCATGGCTTTCAAAGCCGATTTTTCGGTTTGACCAACCGTGTCCTTTTTCCTGTAAGAAGTGAAGGCGCCTCATGCCGGTGTCATCGAGTTTTCCGAGGAAGAAGCCTCTGCCCTCTGGGTGGTCACTGCTGCTGTAGAATTCAACACAGATGTTTGGCGGGTTGCCTCTGCATTCAGCTTGCTCTTGTTGCTTTCCCACTTCAAGAGACAGGGCAGAATTCAGGGAATCCCCAAGGCTGGGCCTTCCCTGCAGCTTGATGGTCTACCAAGTTGGAAAGGTCAGTGGTCACCAACCATAGTCATGGCCCATTTGCCCAGCCCAGGGACGGGCACAGCAGTTATGTCCAATCTTATTTGCGGAGTGCTCATGGACAAACCCATAAATGGGTGGAATGGAAATTTTGAGAATTTGTGTTCCTCTTTACAAATGCCCATAATGTTGACATTTCAAATGCAGGGGAGAAGAAAAGGTGATGGGGGATTAATCACACGGGGTGATGAATATTGTTTTGCCAATGCATTCATCCTTTTAATAGAAAATTTTGAGAAATCATGAGGCAGGGAAAGAAATAGATGATGTCTTTAAAATTATTTTTCCATCTTTAAAAACCCAAAACATCTCAACTCTAGGTCCCACTCCAGCTACTGCTCCCTTTATTTCCTGCCCACTGACTGCAAAACTCCTGTAACCAAGTGTCTGTCCCCACACTACATGTTCTCTTCCAGTTCTTTTTCTTTGACTTCCATCTCTTTTATCTCACGATAGAATACCGGTACATGAAAACCTCGGAAACACAACCCAAATCAGCCTGGGGACTAGGCGAAATCTCAATTTATCTCCAATCCTCTTCTTTCAATACAGCTTGTGCATCGGTTCGGGAGCTCCTGTCTTGCCCTAGCCCATCTGTAGGCCCTCCATCTCACTGCCATCGAGTCAATGCTGACTCATCGTGACCCACTGTGGGTTTCTCAGACTGTATTTGTCTACAGGAGCAGAAAGCCTAGACATTTTCCATGGAGCTGCTGGTGGTTTTGAACTGCTGACCATTCAGATTGCAGCCAAATGGGTAACCCCTACACCACTGGGGTTCCACAGTGGTCCTTAAGCAGGCCAATCAAATCACAGTGAAAACAGAGTTTACAAAACCAATCTGCTGCAGAAATACTCATCTATTTTCAGCTATGATGTGCAGGCCACAGCATTTTCTAGTATTAACAAGCCAATTCAATTCTGGGATGGTGCCAAAAATGCAACAGGATGCACAATTAAATTCCTGGTTCCCACCCACTTTAGGCAGAGCCAGCAAACAAAGTGGGCACGCACGTTTGTGCTGTGTACCCTTTACATACACAACTGTCACTCAGTCACCTTACACTTGCATAATTGTGCTTCTCGAACGTGTTGCTTCCCTAACATGATAATAGTAGGCTCAGGTGATAGATTGATTTGCAAGGGTAGTCACTGTCAAGTGGTAAACCCTGCCAGTGACTTTTGAGTAATTATTGGGTGGGGAAGAGAATAAGTCAAAGCTTCACAATCACCTTCAAAACATGCAGTTATTTCCCCCCTCACCCAATCCTTCTCCAGCTGGGCTCCATTTCTTGGCTTCCTTTGACAACAAAAGTCCTTCAAAAATGCTGTCTCTACTTCCTGTTTCCAATTGCTTGTGGCCCAGTCTCTATTAATATTTTGCAGTCACCACTCACCGAAGCTATTCTAATACATGTTTAGAAGTCCAATGCTCAAGCCTCACAATGCATGCCTTACCAGCTGCACTTCCCAGAGTTCATAGCCTCTGGAAGCACCCTATACTCCTAGTTGCTTAGATGCCAGGTTGCCCTCTGGCTCTGTCTTCCAGCCTTCTGGGCACTTCTTTACAGTCTCCTATGTTGCTCTTGTCTCTCCATAGCCCTTACCTATTGATGACCCATTTGTCACACGGTGCCCACTTAAATTTTCCACAGCTGAAATTTAATGAAAAATTGCTGCCCCACTTTTAGTGCATGCTGCCATCCAGTTGGGGGGGGGTGGCACTGTAAAACTGTGTGAATTTGAAGAAATAGGTCATATAGCACCAACTCCAGCATCTGAGATCTCTTGGGACATATGTGTCCCACTAACTGTATTTAAAAATCCACATAACCTCAGGAAATCATTTTTCCTTCATTCAAAATGCCTTCCAGTACTGAAAACATATGGTTTCAACAAAACATGCAAAGCAGAAAATAATTAGGTCTTTAAAGGATGAAAGATTAATTCAGTCGTTAAAGGATTAATTGAGGCTGAGACGGGCTTCCTACCACTTTCTTTTGTACATCATTTATCAGTGGGTTTCTCCTAGCACAGGGGTCAGCAAACTTTTGAGACAGAAGAGCCAGTCCTGTCCCTCACAACAATTTAAAAATTATTCGAGACCCATAAGTGATTTTTTTAGGAACAAATGAAATCACTATTATCTTAATAACATCTTTTAATGAAACCATGATAGTTTTATTTCCACTTTCAATTTGACTTCAGAGCCACATGTATGTACCAAAAGAACCGTATATGGCTCACAAACAAAAGGTTGCTGACTCCTCTTCTAGTCACATGGCTCGAAGCAATATCTGTAAAGCTGCATATCGCCAGGTCAGACTTCTTAATCAAACTCAATATTCTCATGTTCATCAGCCTGCTTGACACCAATTTTCAGTGTGCAACAACCATTTCTAGTGTAACATGTCCCAAATGGAGCTTTTGATACTCCCACAAGCCCTTTATCGGCATTCTTGTTCCTCCCAATCTTCTCATCTCGCGGATGGATAGATGGGTGGATTATACTTTGGCCAGAGGACTTTGAAAAACCCACATCTCTTCCATACACACATTGGATTCATCTACTATAAATCCAATTGCCTGCCTTCATCTCCACCATGATCATCCAAGTCTTAGGTACCATCACTTTCTTCTGGATTCTCACAATAGTGCACTGGTTGGTCTCTCTGCTTTTGCTAAGGTTGAATGATAAGACTTTAGCGCAAGTGTGCACACGCGCACACATACATGTGCATGCACACAGCGGCGGCAGCAACAACATCAACCCTTCCTGATTCTCTTTTGCAATGTATTCACCAATAGCCTCATCTGATGATAATAGGTTTCTTAGGAAACAGAAGAATAAGCTTGTAAAAGAAGTATAAGCCTGTCCATTATCAGCTACTATGTTACTCTCAACTGAAATACATTTGGTTTGCTCATTTAAAAATGTGTTTGTTTTCTGGTTTTATTTTCCTTGCTTCCAACTCATAGGGGAAAAAATGCAACATAAATTAAGTTCCTAAGGTCCATTCCAAGAAAACAAGGAACAAGTTCTTCTTTGTTTGATTTTGAGAGCAATCCCTCTTCATCCATTTTATTATGTGGACTAATTCCCAATTCCATGTCCATGTATATGAATTTACTAGGATATGTTATGTTAGTATTTTTTAAAAAAGCAATACATTAACTCCATAGAACTCAATTCAGAGATCAGCATCACTGCACCGAAAAATTAAAGTAAGGTTCAATTAGCTTTGAACTATCTTAACACATCACATGTGTGATTATACCCATGTTATCTTCAATATGAAAAAATCTTTGATATAATATTATTGCCCACTTACCTCCCCATAAAGCAGTTGTTTTCAACCAGGGGTGATTGTGCCCACAAGGAGATATTTCTGGTCGGCATGTCACACTTGGCTAATGCTACTGGTATCTATTGGGTAGAAGCCAGAGATGCCGCTGAACATTCTACAATGGACCCACAACCAAGAATTATCTGGTCCCAATGGTCAGAAGTGCCAAGGTTAAGAAACTCTGTCTTCGGGTTAAAATGTTTCTTATTCCCTGGGGCTCTAGAGAATAAGTCCAGTTAAAAGAGAGTTGAAGGATACAAGCAGACTTTTGATTTGCAGTTTTGATGCATTTCATTTGAAGGCACAGCTGTTACATTTTCCTTTCTATGTAAATGAACATGTGTCAATCTGAAGTCGTCCATGTGGTACTGAACCAACTTCTTGAAATTACCTAAGAAGCATTCAGTAGCAATGAATTTCTTGAAACATTGATTTGGCACCAACTGATGCCCAAGAGATGAACAGAGAAGCATGAAGCAAAGTGCTTTTCACATGGTAGCTGCTGACAATATCTGGTGATTTATTATTTCCAATTTAGAATATGTTCACAATTCAGGTTTCTGGATGGTTTATCAGTGTCTATTTTTATTGAGCTAATAGAATAATTTAATGCTATTTTTGCTCCCTAGCATCCCACTAAGGAGGCCTAGTAGCACTGCGGGTTAGGTATTGGACAGCTAACTGCAAGGTTAGTGGCTCAAATTCTTCAGCTGCTCTTTGGGAGAAAAATGAGACTATCTGCTCCAGTCAAGATATACAGTATCTGAAAAAAAATTTTTTCAAAAAAAAAATTCACAGTCTCTGAAGCCCCCTATTTAAGGTCACTATGATTCATAATCAACTCAATAGCAGTGGTTGGGTTGGACGTCCCACATTTCCATAAGTGAGAGTCATGTGAGATTATTTTTTTATTTAAAAAAATTTTTTCCATGTGAGATTATGTAGAACGTTTTTATTCCAAAACATTTAAATCAATCTGTTTCTTACTGTAACAGGTGTGTTGCTGTTAGATGTCATATCTGTAAATGAAGGTCCCAAAGGCTTTACTCCACCCATGTCATTATTGCTGACTTGACTTTGAGAAGGCAGCTCTTCCTCAGTCATGTTGGAGTGTCTTCAGAGGGGCTCATCTTTTGGCACGATTTCTGCTAATGTTCTGCTGAGATCCATATGGTTTTCTCTGGCTAATCACTCTGCAGTGGACAGCCTGTTCTTTCTGTGTACTCTGCTCTTAGGCTGGAAGTTCTGCTGAAACCTGTTCATTCTGGCATTTTGAAATACCTGTGGCATTTTGAAATACCAGTGACCCTGCGGGCATTTTGAAATACCAGTGGCCTAGCTTCCAGCATCAGAGCAACACACAGGCCACCACTGTGTGACACACTGAGAGACTAGTGGCGGATTATAGGTATGGGTCTACCAGTTTATTGTACTGTGGTAGTTCAGCTTGAATCAGAATTGCCTGGATGGCAGTAAGTTTGGTTGATGATGCTGGAAGTTATACCCCTTGACATTTCAAATACTAGCAAAGTTACCCATGGTATGCAAGCTTCAGCTTCCGAACTAAAACCTTAGGAAGAAGGCCTAGTAATCTAATCTCAAAACTTAGTTAATGCGTGCCTTATGGATCACAACAACATATTGTCCCACTGCTTTGCACATGCCTTGAAGAGGACAGCATGTTTGGTGAACTAGGAGGCCAGCAAGGACTGAAAAAGATGGATTGGGACAATAGTTGAAAGGGTGTTGTCAAACATACTGGTTATCCTGAGAACAACAAAGGACCATGCGACATTTTATGTTGTACACAGGGGCACCAGATGGAGTCATCTTGATGGCAGCTACCTATCCATCTAGATAAACCCAAACCCCAATCCATAGTCATTGAAATGTTTTAGATGCACAACATCCCTGTGGGTTACAGAGTTCAGCTGCTCCTTAGGGTTTTCTTAGCTGTAATCTTTACAGAGGCAGGCCACAAGGCCTTTCTCCTGTGGCCCATCCAGGTGGGTTTGATCTATATGTCAACCTTCAGGTTAGTAGATACTTGAAAGCCATTTGCATCATCAAAGACTTTACATCTAGATATAACTCTGTGACCATAGAGCCAGTGGGAAATGCATTATCTATGACATCCTTTCCATAAGGTTAGCTAGCACATTAGCTTTCCATAACGGGTGCTTGAATGACTTCATGGGTTACTCAGTGTGGACACTCCCTTTGTTATAAATGAAGAAAGGAACTTTTCCAAGTTCCCAGGAACATTTTCAAGGCCACAGAGCTTGCTAGGGACCAATTATGAACCAGAATTTTGCTCTTCTGTTTGAGTCATCTAGGATTTTTCCAACAGACTAATCTTTCTTTTCTTGATTTATTTAAAACCAAACTTTTCAAAACTGCTAGATAAAGTTGTGCTGACACCTTTATAGTGAGTCTATGCATTTGATATAATTGAGCAAATTATCTATCCTTATCCTTTTTCTAAAAGTATAAACCTCCCAGTAGGCACACAGTACAACCCTCTTCTCTAAGGGGAGCTGAAAAGAGGCTAGTATTATAATATAGACTCAATGACTTAAAAATGCTGTTTAAGAAATAATTATATTTAAAACATAACTGCTCTGCGGACAATGATTTTCTTTTGCCAGATGGTTTTTGGAGAGTTATATCACTTTGGGGAATAATGCAGAATATCAACACACTGTCTAAATAAATATAAGAAGTTATAAGTCAACATTACTAATTTAGACAATGCCATATACCCCCTTTTGCTTGACATAATGATTTTTAGTCAGATAATGAAGTTAGTAGGACAAATTCCATGTGTATCATGATGAACTAAAAGAATTTTGCTCGATACATGATGCCAAGCAAGAGGGATGCCCAGGTTGGACAGCTATTGGGCATTTGTGTTATTTTCACATTTTTAAACACACTCACATTCAACCTTAATTTTTCCATAACAGTGTAATTTCTGTGTAAGACCTTTATTTGAAAGTGTATGAGGGGAAGTAAAGAAAAGAGAGAAAAAAACAGCATTGCTACAAAATCACAGATATCTTTCTTAAGTCAAAACATTAAAATGTGAAGTCACTGTTTTTCCATTTAAGACTAAACACTTTCTCAGGAGCCCTGGTGGTGTAGTGTTTACAAACTGGGTTGTGATCTGCGAGGTCAGTCATTCAAAAACATCAGCCGCTCCATGGGAGAAAGGTGAAACTTTCTTCTGCCATAGAGCGTTAGTCTCCGAAGCCCACAGGGTTTCCTCTCCTATAGGATCACCATGGCAGTGAGTTTGGTTTGGGGAACTCCTCTTTGCACTGTGACATTATGTCAAAATGACAATTTTGGCATCTTCAAGGGATTGAAACTGCATCCCTCCGCAATATGGAATCTTCTTTGAACATAGAGAAGTCTGGTGAGAAAGATCAGGGATGTAGGGTGGATGGAATAAGGCTTCCCGACAAAATTCTCATAGGACACCCATTAACATCCTCAAAGAACAAGCCAGTACTTGTGAGAGAAAAGAATTCCTTGGCATGACTTCTCTAACTTTTTCTCACCAACGCAGTTTTCAATTTTCTGAAAGCTTCCCCATGATGGTCTTGTGTCCGTTCTGAAACAATCTATCAAGATGGTTTGAATTTAAAAAAAAAAAGAAAAAGTTGCCTTACCTTTCTGAACTGACCAAAGAGCTTGCTTAAAGACATTCGTATGAGAATAAGGCAAATGTATTACTGAGATAACTTGTCTGCAGCACCCACTCATCACAGAAATATGTTTACACGCATTTTGTTTAAAATAAACCTGTGTGGGTAGGAACTGCAGCTCTGGGAGCAGTACATTTACTTTGCCTGATATTTTGAGTATAATACAGTCATGAGCCGCAAAGTGTAAAAAGAGTGGTGAAAAACGAGGCAGAAAAGGAAAAACTGGGTATAAGGAATGCTTCTAATATTATACTTTAGACCCAAAATCTATATGTTCATTTATATCTATTTAATCATCAATGGCATTTTTTATCATTTAATTGTTTTCAAGGTTGAATTAGAGTTGTTACTGAAAAACAGAACTGAAAGTGATATGGGGAATTTTCAGCATAAAGCTGAATACTCAATCACCCTTAAAAAACAGCAACTACATACTTCACTGCTGCCAAATGGATTCCAACTCAAAATGGCCCTCTGTGACAGAGTTGACCCGCTCCATAGGCTTTCCAGAGCTCCCCCTGAGGGACAGCTCCTGAGCTCCAGTAACTGACCTTGGCTTAGTAAGTCCAGCATTGAAGTTAGTAACCCCATATGCCACCAGGGCTCCTTCAAGCACCCAGAACCCACTGCCATTGAGTCAATTCCAACTCACCTTGACCCCATACAGGATTTCTGAGGCCGCCCATCTTTACCAGAGTGGATAGCTTCATCGTCCTCCCTAGAGAGGCTGGTGAGTTTGAAATTCTAACTCTGTGCAACTCTCATCCAATGACGCCAGCAGGGCTCCGAATCCGGCACCTCCTAAACAACCACCAACCAACGCCAGCCACCCACGCTCCCTGCCATCGAATGGATCTCAACTCAAAGCACCTTATCTTTGCCAGAACAGAACGCCTTATCTTTCCCCTGAGGAGCAACTAGTAGCCAAGTGACTTGCCATTCTACATGTTCAGACTTTCTTTCAAGATCGTGCCCTCTCTGTTGCCTTAGGTTCTCTTTCTGTCTCCTCATTTGAACTCGATGCTGCGGGGTTGTGATTCACTGCCGTTGAATCGATCCTGACTCATAGAGACCAGATAGGACATGCTGGAACTGGCCCCTGTGAGTTTCTCAAACTGTCACTCTTTTTCGGAGTAGAGCGCCCTCTCTTCCCCCTGTGGAGCGGCTGGTGGTTTCAATCTGCTGATCCAGCGGATCAGACCATGTGTAACCACTACTCCACGAGGGCTCCTTTGTATTGTAATATACCCTTCAAAACTGCCTGGAGTTAGGCGTGGGATTTTATTCAAAGGTTCTGGCTGGAGCATTTTGCAATGAAAATGAAATAATTGTGCTCAAGTAGGAATGGAAATATTTCACCCCCAAATTCCCGAAGACAGTTCCAGCTTCTACATAAGAAAAGAGCAGTTGAGATTTTTATCTTTGATTTTCTCAGGAGCACCCCTTTCACACTATGTGGTCGATTTTAAACACACCATATGGATTATGTACACTCTAAAAACTACTCTGGACCAAGAAAGAGTGTAAACACAAACCGTCTTGCTCCAAAGTCCCAGCTGGCACTGCTGTTACCCATAAGTGCTCCTTTCTGTTTATGTTTCTTACACCCACATGTATATATGTTTGCAGTTGGACTCCTCACCCTTGTCTCGTAAAACTCCCTTGAGCAACCAGGCAGCAGAGAACGGGACTTAGCACCCTCTCCCCGGCTTAGTATTCAGCCCCGCAGTGTGGGCAAGGTGGCAGGGAAAATGTGTGTCCTGAACCTTCGCCTCCTCCTTTTCCCCCTGCATCTGCTTGTCTTGTAATCTGTCCCCTCAAAGTTCAACTCGCAAAAGCTGTCAACCACTCTGAGGACCAGCATTTTGCAAGCACGTGGGTCTTTCTAGCGGTTCACGAGCTGTGTGTGGTGGTGGTTAGTTGCTGTCCTGTTGACTCTGGCTCATGGGAATGCATGCCTAATGGAACAACATGTCACCTGGTTCAAAACGTCACCCGGATCTAGGCCATCTTCATGAGTCTTAGTGTGTTTGAACCCATGATTTTGGCTATTGGCTCAACTCATCTTGAGCTTTTTGTATGCAAACAAGATGTTCACATGGGTCCCATGTTTCCCTGGTAAGAACAGTCCAGTAAAAAGGATGCATGGCTAAAATCCAGGAAGTCAGAGTTCTCAGAGCCTTTAATGTTACTGCTCACTGTAACTGGTTTTAAAATATATTTTAAAATATGGAACTCTTCCCCTGCCTCCCGACCAGTGTCCCACAGGAAGGATACTCTACGAAATCCACGCTGGGAGCTATGATAGGCTTCAAAAAGTTCATGGAAAAAATTGAATGAAAATTCATGAAATTTCCCCCCACAAACTCCTTGGGTAACAATAATGTCTGTCAATTTCAGACACTATCATTCCTGTATTAATATTAATGGCTTCAAGAACCTTCTGAAGATCTGGTACTCTATCCCAGTGGCACATGTCTCAAGTAGGACTCGCAATCCTCCCAGAAGACTGCCAGAGAAGCTATTTTTAAATAAGCAGAGCAATTGGCACATGTCAGAGACCGCCACACAAGTGGTTGCCTATTTCAGCCCTGGTAATGGACTCCATTGTGACATCGTCATGCTGTCACACATCTGTAAGTGACAGCACCAATTTCGGGGACGGTGGACTCCCTGAGAGGCAATGCAGATCATCATCATAAACTTGAATCCACCATTTAGACGTGGGATTTACAAATGTTAGCAATCCTTTTATTCTTCTTTGCCCCACTACCGACTCATGAGCCTGAACTCTTAGAGCAGAAATTCAATTTTAAGAAACTCACAGTTCTCAGAGGCCAGCGTAGTGGTTGGCACTCTGCAGTTATTCATGTAGTGCATACATGTGCCAGACCGCCGCGGATTGGACCTCAGGGCCACAATTAGGAAAGGCCTGGATTCCTTCTTTGTATGAGATTCTTCTTACCAGAGAAATATGGGATCCAGGTAAACATCTCGTTTGCATACAAAACCTCAATGAGATGAGCTGACCCAATATCTGCAATCATGGGCTCCAACACACTAGTGCTCATACAGATGGCCTGGAACCAGGTGATGTTTGGTTTCATTCTATATGAGCTTCTATGAGTCGGTGGGGATGAAGCTTCTCCTAATTATTGCCCTAACCTCTCCTCCAGAGCCGGGTACATTTATCTACTACATGAATAAAATAACTGCAGAGTGTCAAGCACTATTCTGGGCTCTGAGAACCCAAAGATTCTTAAAAATGAATTTCTGCTTTCAGAGATCAATCTTGTACAAGCTGCTACCATCTTTGTTACATTGCCCGTAGCAGTGAGACGCACTGCCACATCCCGCTCAGCAGATCTGACTTCAGGCTCCAGGTCCAGCCTGTCATCCACTACCACCTCTCTAGGTGGCTGAGACTGCACATTCCTCAGCAACAAACCCGGTGTTTCAGCACAGCCTTCAGCATCAAATAGCTAACCAGACCTCAAACAAGACAGTGCTTCTATTGAGAGAGAGATATCCTTTACACAAGGCAAGTATTTCATTAACCAGCGAAAGCCAGTGTTGTTTAAACATGCCATTTTGCCCGGAATTCTTTTCTAATTAATGATGTGACTCAGAGTAACAGCAATAGGGGAGCAATCTATCACAACCAGAGTTCTTTTCCATCAATGAGCCAATTAGAACTTCTTTGTTTGGTATGTCTACCTATGAGAGGAAGCTAATGTTTACAAAGTGCGTTGAGTTCAGTGGTGATGAGAGGGTCCATGGCATCCTTGAACAATTAGGAACAACCGTTTGAGAGCTTGGGACCAATTATCAAGGTCAAATAATCATTTATATGACAATTTCCTAGAAGGGCCTCTTTCTACAGGCCTGCTAAACCAATTTATTAAGATCTGAGCACAGGAAAACCCTTTGAGTAGACTGCCAATTACAGACGCTATCATTGCTTTATGTCCTGGCTGGTGCTTTCAAAGCAGGGTTAGCAATGACTTACATGTAAATATGTACATTCAAAGATGTTAACGGAATAAACAATGGGGATTCAAGATCACAGAATTACGTAAGAAGAAAGTGTACCCTGACCCATTTGAACTAAACCAGGAGGTAAACTCTGAGCTTCCTATTGGCCAAGGTGAGAGAGAAATAGGATCCCACACCAAGCCCTTGCTAGTGAAAAGGACCACAATCGATATATAGATGTGCTTTCTCCTTGGTAGAACACCTCAAGAGATTGAACAGCAAAGTTCATTTTGTCTACTGGGTTATTCACCTGGATCTCCCTTTCTAAGTGATGGCGCAGGCTCCATGGGGCTTTCCTAAGTTTCGTATGTAATCAAACACCAAGATCCACTGCCATCAAGGTGATTCTGATCCAATAATCCTTCAGGACAGAGTAGGATTTGCTAAGCTGTGAATGTTTGTGGATCCCAGAATCAAACAGCCACCCAGTGAAACTGAGTTTGAACTGCCAACCTCTAGGTTAGCAGCCCAGCACTTTACCCACTATGCCGTACGGGGCTCTTTTAAATTGAAGAATTTGGTGTGATAATAGCTAGTAACTAGGATGCATATCTTTGCCTCTAACCCCTGTGAAATCCATTCTACAGAGGAGCTGTAGAAGGATCTCTCACAAAGAGAAATCAGAGCATATCTCTCCCACACTTTCTTTCTTCCAAGACTCCCTTCCCACCACTTGTAGAGTATGTCCAGACAGACTGACAGTGATATCCCAAGCCCTCCAGGATCCAGTCACTGCCTCCCTCCCACATCTCCCACCTCTGCACTCAGCACACAGGTCATCACTCTATTGCTGGCACACACCAACCTCCTTTCCTCTTCCGGGTCCTCCACTCACTCTTACTTTACCTGGAAAGGTCTCTCCATGATTCTCACATGACACCTTCCTTCGTTCAAATTTCAGTTCTGAAAACCCACCATTTTTCTGACCACAGTGACCTCTGATCACATCCCTACGTGTATTTCCTTCAATGATCTTGGAGCCTGGCTCTGTTTCCTTGTTTGTCCATGCCATCACACAAACATAGAAGGAAAGACCTGTGGACCTTGCTCCCTGCCCACCGGGCCCCTGGAGCCCAGGGCTATGCATGATACATGGTTGTGATGAAAGAATCAGTGAGTGAAAGATAGTGCGTGGTGAATTTATTTTATTTTAAAATGTATAGAATGAAAGAGAAATACAAATTTATCATAGTTAATTAGCTCCTCAAATTATCTAATGAATGCCCATATCTGGGTATTCCTTTAATGCAAGGAACAGCAAATTTTCTCTGTAAGGCACTGGATAGCAAATAAACGCAAGGTTACTGATTTGATTACAACTCATAGAGATTTTATAAGACAGGGCAGAACTTCCCCCTTGGACTTCCAGGACTTGAAATCTTTATGGGAACAGTCAGCCTCATCTTTCTCCCACCAAGTGACTGGTTGAGATGAACAGCGGATCTTGCTGTTAGCAACTCTACGCATAACCCATGAAGCCACCAGGGCTCCTTACATGGCAAATAGTTCAAGCTTTATAGGCAATACAGTCTGATTCAATTTCTCAATTCTGACAATGCTGACAGCAACCATAAACAAGTGTGACTGTGTTCCAAGGAAACTTTATGCGGCAGTTACATAATCTCCTGTCAACTTGAAAAGAGGAGGAGTCTAGCCTGTCAATGAGGTCCCAGCTGATGACCTCATTTGGAGATGCTAAAGAGAAAAATAGCTCACTGGAAGCCAGATACACTCTCCGCTTCATCTTCTGGTTGACAAGACACATGGAGCTACGCTAGAGCCCTGGAGCTGGAGAAGCCACTTGGAGACCCCTGCCAGTGCTGAGATGCTTCCCCCATCACTGGATCCACGAGACTTCTACCTACTGTCCTGTGATCTTCTTGCATTCAGCATCATTGCATCTGTTGCTTGAGTCTGAAGAGGAATTCATAGACTTGTATCAGACATGTGGGCTAATATCGGACTCATAGACTTGATCTGGACTGGGCTGGGATATTTTCTTAATATACAATTTTTATTTGATATAAAACTCTTTATTATATACATATGAGTGTCTATGAATGTGTTTCTCTAGTCAACCTGGATTAACACCATTTATAAAAATAATCAGCTGGCAGATTCAGCTCATGGACCAGAGTTTGCCAATAGCTTGCCAGTAGCTGATAACCCAAAACAAACTCACAGCCATTGAGCTGATTCTAACTCATAGTGGCCCTTCCTAAAGGGCAGAGTGGAACTGTCCCTTAGGATTCAAAAGACTGCAAAGCTTTACCCGACCAGATACCCTCATGTTTCTCCCATGAGGGTGGTTGGTGGACTTGAACCACCAGTCTTTCCGTTAGTAGTCCAACACTTAACTCACTGTGTCATCAGGGTTCCTGCAGCAGCTGATGATAAAATGCATAAATCATAATTCAAAAGTATCGGGGTAAATAGAAAAACAGAAACAAACTCACTGTTATTGAGTCGATGCTGACTCATAGTGACCCATAGGACAGGGTAGAACTGCCCCTCTGGGTTTATGAGACTGGAACTCTATGAGAGTAGAAAACCCTGTTGTGGTATTTTTGCCTTGGAGAGGCTAGGGGTTTCGAACTGCTTATTTTGTGCATTGCAGCAAAACGCATGATCACTATACTGCTGGGGCTCCCTAGAAATTTATATAGATGTTAATTTTTTTTCCAGAAACAATGAAGATGCTTATGTCTGGGAGGGCGGGGGAATAAGAGAAGGGAAAGTGAATTGAGGAAAAGAGAATTCCCAGAAAGAACCAGTGGCTGCAAGGACAACAGTCCCATCACCGTGTCGGCTGCCTTGACTGGCTTCCCGCCACATTGTGCATAGATGGCCCGCACTCTGGAAGATGGTAATGAGATCCCAGTTGGAAAAATGTAGACAGGTCCAGGAACTTCATTAAAGAGAAAATAGGGGGGTGTCCAGAAATTTGGAAAGTAATCACTCGTTGGCACATGTTCAGAGACACTCAGCCAGAAAGAAAGCTTGAGAAGCTCAGTGGTGAAGAAGGATACAAAAACCCTAAGGTGTGTACCAGGGTGCAATCAATGAAGACTATAGGAGATGCAAGGAGCCCTGGTGGCGCTGTGGGTTAAATATCAGGCTGCTAACTGAAAGGTCATCCGTTCAAACCTACTAGTCATTCCCTGGGAGAAGGATGAAACCATCCCCTCCCTAAGAATTACAGCCTGGGGAATCCTGTGGAGCAACCTTACAGGGTACGCAGGGGTCCGGATTGACTCGGTGACTGTGGGGTGGGTTTTGATTACAGGAGATACCAAATAAGTGTTTGCTTGTATGACTACAACAAGTAGCACAGAATGGAGGTATAGACAGCATATTGGGGGGACTTGAAATCAGGAAACAATGAAATTTGGAAAACACATGTGTTCGCCAAAAGTTCCTACCAGAGTTTATAATAAAAATAGTAATACCAGTTCTTTTCAAGCCGCTCTCAGGGATTCCAGAAAATGCTTCCACGCATCTAAGTATTTATACTTACTTAACATTTGACAGTTGTCAAGGTGTATTTGGACATGTCATCCCAAGTTGATTATTGAGACACGTAAGAATAATAACAGTGTCCCCATTCTGTAGAAGAGCAGACAGAGGTTCAGAACAGTGAGGTGAAGAAGCTAGGGGGGGGGGTTGTAAAGAACGCAAGCTTGGGAGAGAAGCAGACCCGAGTTTCAATTCTGACTCAGCCACTGACTAGTTCAAGACAAAACTCTGCACACTGACATCTTCAAGGACTTAAACAAATGTTGTTGTTGTGAGATGCTGCTGAGTTGGTGTCAACCCCACATACAACAGAACGAAATATGGCCCAGGCGTGAGTCATTGTTTGCAATTGTTCTGATGTTAGAGTCCATTGTTGCGGCCACTGTGTCTATCCATTTTGTTGAAGGTGTTTCTCATTTATCTCTGCCCCTCTACTTGACCAAGGAAGATCTCCTTCTCCAGGGCCTGGTCTCTCCTGACACCATGTCCACTGCACGTGAGACAAATGTTTGCCTCAGAGGATTTATGGAAAGCATTCAGTAATTTCTATAAAAATCTCACCCCAAACCAATTCAGTGAAAAAGGCTGGGAGTAGGACCCAGACGTGAGTAATTTTAAAAAGTTCTCAAATGTCACCAATGTTCATAATCATGGATCTAGTACAGAGGACAACAAACTTTTTCTGTCAAGGGTCAGACAGTAAATAATTGAGGCTTTGTGGGACACATGGTCTGCTGCAAGTATTCAACTCCACTGGTGTTATGTGGTGAGCCGTCATAGACCTGACCTAAACAAGTGTGCGTGGCTGTTTGCCAATAAAACTTTATCCACAAAAATCCACAACAGACCCATAGGCCATAGTTTTCTAACCTCTGACCTAGGAGCACCCTTTTGTACAAAGAGAGGCCAGGTAATGTTAACTATCTTGCCAGAGATCTCATCATTCCTTAATGGCAAAGTCAAGGCAGGGATTTCGCAGCTTGGCTCCTGCGCGGGCTGAATGAGGAAAACGTAAAGTGGCACCGTGCTGGGAAATAAGAAGTGCTTACCCGCGTTGCCCACTCACTTTTCTTCATGTGAAAAATAAAACCAAAGGAAAATATGGGGAAATGAAATATATGGAAGTTGGGATGAGATGAAGAGGGTGAGCTTTTTATATATCTTTATTTTGCCAGTCAGATATATAAGAGTTAGTGTACAAGTTTGTTCACTCTATCCTAAACTTGGTTGCTTGAATCTGAATCTCATAATCCATTCTTTTCCATTGAATAGAAGAGACAGTGTTTTTCAAATCATGAATGCAAGCCATAGACACTATTGCAATTGATGTCGACTGACATGATTAATAAATGTATTGATTTTTCAAAATATTCTAGGATGAGTATCAGTAATACTACTTGAGGGTTATCATTCAGTCTTATGATCAGTGATTGGATTAAGAATAGGTGTAGAACCTTGTTGTGGCCAATAAGAAATAGGAGGAAATCAGAGAGGGACTTCTGAGAAAAGCTTTCTAATTCTTTTAAGAGGGTGACAAGAGTGACGGCTCTGGAGAGTGTCCTATCGACAAGTGATGGCTGGAGCCCTGGCCACCATCTTGCCTGAATGACTCACTGTCACCGAATCGATTCTGACTTTCTAGGCCCTGTATTAAAGATGGCAGAGCCAAGTGATAGCAAAACCCTGGATTCTTCTTGACATGCTAACTACCCTGAACATTTGTCCCAAGACCTCCCCTTGTTGTTGCAATCCGTTTGGTTGAGACGATCTTAATTCTGAAAGCATCCTACTATATTCTTTTATTGGATGTGACTTCATAGAGGTTTTTCTCTTCCAGCTATTCTAAAATCAGCTTTCAAATTATGATTTCAAAATACAAGACACCTTCGAGTAGGTATACTTATGCGTGATGTTTCATAAGGAAGCCAAATAGCCTGGCAGTGTGAAGATAATATAAACACAACACCCTGTATTAGCAAATTTCTGCAGGCAAATGTCACAACTGAGTGGCAATATACCAGTATGATAACCATTTATCTTTACGGAAAGCAATGTCTTTGGAGACCAAATCGCTTGAATGTACACATATTTGCCAATTTTGTCCACAATCCAGATAATTTTGTTTTTTTTAATCCATCACTTCTAATTACAATCAAATATTTACCAGAGCAAGCAAACAGATAAAAGCAACTTAAATGTATGACATCAGAATAGTAAAGACTATAAATGATTTTTTTCAACAGAGCTCCCTGAATGCATCCATTCAACATGTATTTCTTGGGTACCTACTGTGTGTGATGTTTACTAAGTATGGAAACAACAAAAGGGCAAAAGCCATCCCTTCAGGGGAGCCGAGTCCATCAGTTACTGTCTAATAGACTTTTCCATGAAGATGTAACGTTTCTACATGTGTTGGCCAATGTGGTAGTCAGCAGCCACACATGGTTACTGAGCACTAAATATGGCTATTTTTAGGGGAATTTTTAAAAAGCTTAATGTTAATCAATTTTACCTCAATTTGCCACCTGTATCCAGTGTGGCTACCATATTGGACCGTGCAAGTCCAGATGATAAAACAGACAAGAAAATCTAAGGTCATGGTACGCTGGGATCATTACCACCAAAGGAGATCTACGTGGCCCTGCAAAATAAGGCTCCAGGAGAATAGCTCCTGAGTAATTCAGCCTGTAGTCCCTGGGCAGGATAAGAGACACTTCTACAGCAATCTGACACTTGAATCAAGTCCGAGAGGACACCGAGAAGTCAATCATCGAATCCACGTTCTGTCCTTCAGTGGTTAAAATATTGTGTGTGAATATTTTACCTTACCGTGAAATTAGCGCATGCCATTTTATTCATCTAACCATCTCCCTCACCAGTTCACTTAATGCATTTATTTCCTTGCAACAACCATACTCCGTATTAGAGTTTTCCAGAATTGCTCACTCACCCCACATTTGATCCAGAGGGATCCAAAGCCAGCAATTTCATGTTAGATGCCTGGTACCAAAACACCCACATGCCAGTTTGAATCGGAAATCTTTTAAAGTGGTGTTGAGTGCCTGCACCCCAAATAATTTGATTTAATGCCATTTATTCAAAACATTGGCTTTCCAATAACTTGCAAAGATTGTATCTTCAGTTCCATCAACAGTAAGTGTGTGGAGAATTTTTTTCTTTTGGTTCCTTACTGTTCACTGAGGTAGTCATTTCTGACTATTGAGTTCTTCCTAAAGCCATGAGGCCAACTTCCTTCTAGATCAATACAGAATGCCTAGCTCTATGAATTTATTCTAGACCCTGTTATTCCCTCGTGTTTCCTAAATCTGACAGCCTGTCTCTCCCCAAGGAAAGGAGCAGGAAGTCACTGAGTCTCTGAGTCCAGTGGGCTTAGGAGGTGAAGAGTGATGAGGATGGGCACATAGAGATGCTGCTGGTGAGCAAGACTCCCCAGGTGGCTCTGGCCACAATGAAATGGAGAGCTCCTAAGGGTTGGTGCTCAGGTGAGAGCAACAGCAATGGAAAGGCCTGACACAGAGGTGAGGAGACAGCCAGAGGTAGGACTATAAACTTAACTCACTGGATGTTGGAGGAGAGAGGGCTAAGGGTTTAAAATAGGTGACGGAACTGATAGTGTAATCATTGATGTCGACAATATGGAAGAGGAGTGGGCTTGGTTTTGTTGTGGGTGGAGGGAAGCAGGAGTCTGTTGAGTTTGAGGACTAATGGGCTAGGGCAAAGGAAGATTTGGAGGCCAGAGAGCAGCAGTTCAGAAGCATCACTGACAGGTGTAAGGGAGAGGGGAAGGGAAGGGAGGTGAGGGGAGGTGTAAGAGACAGATATGTAGCATCCGCAGAGATGAACTGATGCCCTTTCAGGTGCCCAGGCCTGGCAAAGACCTGCAACACCAGGACGGTGGTATTAAATAAGACCGTTGGGACAGGAAGAAGAAGGAGGTGGGGATGGATGAAGAGCCACAGGACTGTGATCCCCACTGAAAGAAAACTGGACAGTCTTCGTCCATGAGAATATGGGTGTGCATTGGCTAAGACCTCCATTTAACCTGTTCCGGGATTCTGTCCATGCCACTTCCTGGCTGGGTCCCCTTGGGCAAATCACAATGTGTTTTTGTGCCTTCCTTTCCTTTCCTCTAAAATAGGAAGAGTAACAGTGATGACCTCGGGTATCAGTGTGAGGATTATGGGAGTTACTATGTGTAAAGGCCCCCATCCCAGGCTTTGATCTGAGATCAACTCTGTCTTATGCCAGTATCATGACTCTTTCTTGAAAAAGTGGTTGTTGTTGTTGGTAGGTGCCCTCCAGACAGTTCTGACTCACAGCGACTTGATGTACAAGAGAAGGAAAAAGTGCCTGGTCCTGGGCCAGTCTCACAATGGTTCTCATGTTTATGTCCCTGGTTCCGGCCACGGTGTTAACCCATCTCATCGAGGGCCTTCCCCTCTCTAGCTGCCCCTCCACTTTACCCTGAATGATGCCCTTCTCCAGGAACTGGTCTCTCCTGATATGTCCAGAGCATTAGAGAGAAAGACTTGCCACCCTTGCCTCTAAGGAACATTCCAGCCAGACCTCCTCTAAGGCAGAACTGTTGGTCCTTTTAGCAGTCCATGATACTTGCAATATTCTTTGCTAATCCCATCATTCAAGTCATCTGGGAGAGGTAGAAGGCAACTTGTTATGTTATGTGGAGCTGGAGACAGTTAAAAGCGGTGATGGGGTGCAGGAACTGGCTGCAGAAATGAAGTGAAGGGAGAGGTCCCTGACACGCTGGAGGGTGAGCAACTGGTACAGAAGTGTGTTGGGAATGACCCCAAAGACCAAACTCAATGCCATCAAGTCGATGCCAACTCACCGAGCCTATAGGTTTCTGAGACTATAACTGTTGACAGGAATAGAAAGCCCCGCCTTTGTCCTGCTAATCGCCTGGAGGTTTTGCAATGCCAACCTTGAAGATTGCAGCCCCACTTCTAACCACTATGTCACCTAGGCCCCTAGAGAAGAAGTAAGAAAGAGTAAAAGGATGATTGTGAGTCACAATCTGGTGTCATTAGAAATGCTAACAACAGTTATTTTGGGGTTTTTTTTGTTGCTGTTTTGTTGTCGTTTTTATTGTTTTGTTTGGCTTTGCCTGGTTTTTGTACTTATTAATGTCTCTGCATATCTATCTTTATAAGATAGGTGGGATAAACAATTCGGAGACAAAAAGAAGAGGACTGATGGTTCAGGGGTGGATACAGGAGAAGGGGAGGTGGGAGAAAAGAAGGGTAGGGGAAAACCAACCCAGGGCCACGGGAGCAACAAGTGAACTAAAATCAATGGAGAGAAGGGCATAGGATAACTATTGGGGCTTAATCAAGGTCAATGTAGCAGTGAGGAATTACTAAACCCATATGAAGGCCAAACATAATGGTGAGACAAGAGGAAAGTACAAGGAAATAGAGGAAAGAACCAGGAGTCAAAGGACATTTATAGAGGCCTAAATATAGGCATGTATATCTGTAAATATACTCATATATAATGAAAGGAGAATATATCTATGTACTTATATCTATATGTTAAGAATTAAGTTTGCAGATGGACATTGTGACTCGACTCAAGTACTCCCTCAACACAAAAAACACTTTGTTCTAATAATCCATCATTCTGTGATGCTCACCTTCCCAACATAATCGCTGAAGACAAAATGGGTGCATAAGCAAATATGATGAAGAAAGCTGATGGTGCCAGCTATCAGAAGAAATAGCATCTGTAGTCTTAAAGGTTTGAAGATAAACAAGCAGCCAAATAGCTGAGAAGCAGCAAAGCCCACATGGAAGAAACACACCAGGCTCTGGGATCATGAGGTGATGAAGGGATCAGGAATCAGGCATGTACGGTCCAGAACAAATCATACCCAACATGAACATATGTAGGTGGGGGCTTGGTATGGAGACTCAAAGCCCATCTGTAGACAATTAGAGATCCCCTCACAGAGGGGTCACAAGGAAGAGATGAGTCAGTCAGGGTGCAGTATAGCACCAATGAAACACACAACTGTCCTCTAGTTCTTTAATGCTTCCTTCCCCCCATTATCATGACCTCAATTCTACCGTACAAATTGGATTAGACCAGAACACGCCCACTGCTACAGATAAGAGCCTGCAACATGGGGAATCCAGGATAGATAAACTCATAGGGGGCCAACAATGGGAGCGGAGATACCAGGAGGACAGGGAGAGGTTGTGGGGAGAAAGGGGGAATCAATCACAAGGATCAACATATGGTCCTCTCCCAGGGGGACTAACAACAGAAAGGTGGTTGAAGGGTGACAGGATGATGTAAGATATGAAAATAATAATCTATGACTTATCAAGGGTTCGTGAGGGAGGGCGGGCGGGGGAGAGAGGGGGAAAAGCGAGGAACTGGTATCAAGGGTTCATGTAGAAAGAAGGTGCTTTGAAAATGATGACGGCAGTATATGTATGGGGATGCTTGACACAGTAGATGAATGTACGTATTGTGTTGGAGATGTAAGAGCCCCCAATAAAAGTATTTCAGTAAAAATAAAAAGGAATGCTAACAACAACCAGATCAGGGCATATTATTGATGAAATATGGTAGTTTCTCCTAGGCAGTTTATAGACCTCTACCTTATTTGTTGCTGTTCATATGAACCCCAAAAAGTCTGTGCTTCTCCCCTTTTGAAAGAATCGTAATGAAGACCCAAATGGTTAATGTTCAATACTCAAACTATCACACCTGTTGTTGTTAGGTATTATTAAGTTGGTTCCAACTCATAGGGACCTATGTATAATTGAAGAAAGCATTGTCCAGTCCTGTGACATCGTCACAGTCATATTTGAGCTCATTGTTGCAGTCAGTGTGTTAATCCATATTTACATTTTTACTATTTTTTCCTGACCCTCTCCTTTACCAAGTATGATCTCCAGGGACTGCTGGGCCTTCCTGATATCATGTCCAACATGTGTGAGATGAAGTCTCATTGTCTTGCTTCTTTCTCTCTTTTTTTTTGATCCTTGTTTCTAAGGAGCATTCTGTCCCTACTTCTTCCAAAACAGATTTGCTCATTCTTCTGGCAATCCGTGGTACATTCACTATTGTTGACCAAAACCATAATTTAAAGGCACCAATTCTTGTCCACTCTTCTTTATTAATTGGTCTGCTTTCATCTGCATATGAGGCGATTGAAAAGACCATGCTTGCTTCAAGTGGATCTTAGGCCTCAATGTGACATCTTTGCTTTTGAACACTTTGAGGACCCCCCCCCCACACATCTAGGGCATGGCAAAGAAGACCCGAGAACTTGGACTTGTCTAACTCCTGAGATCTCTGGTTTCTGGAGAAAGACCGGTGGAAGCGATAGCTTGGCCTGCTAAATGTTGAGTGAAGATTGTGATGGAGAGGGGGAAGGCAAGGAAGAGAGAAGATGAGCTCATTCTATAAGACTGAAGGATATCCAAAGTTGTTTTCTGTATTCACAAAATGCAAAGAGAACCAATTGGTTTCCATCCCTCCTTTCTGTTATTGTGGTTACTCACTGGACTGAAAAACCAGTTTCCTCTTTGCTTTTCCAGAGAATAGCACTATCATTCAGATTGGGGTGAGTGCTTGACAATGCTTTATGTCCTTTATTTCCTATCCTGAAAACGTATTCCCTATGTAATAGGAATGTGTAGCTTGATATCCCTCCCTCCTTAACGACCCTTCTGCTATGATATATGCCACGGTTTCATCCCTTTGGCAATCTGAAAATGCATTTCTGGGACCCAGTCTCTTGGCAACGGATGCATCATTTTTCCATTAAAGAAAGTACCAGGCATCCACCAAGACTTGCAGGCTTACAGTGTTTGGTAATGATCTCTGGTTGCTTGTCAGGCAGCATTTAGGTCTGAACATGAAAATATAACTTTAATATGATTTACAGCCCTTTTTTCCCGGGTTCCTAATTTCCTCCAGCAATGCACGGTGATTTTTCTCCATGCTTAAAATCCATCACAGGTGCTTACTGCATTTGGTCTCCTTTGGAGGTACATCTTGGGAGCCTGACACAGGGACATTTTTTTTAATATTCTAAATGAGTCATCCCCTGCTCCCCCAGCAGCCCCACAATCTTTTTACTCTGATTTATTCCAAAGCTGAAGGTATTCATCACTAGCTGAGCTAAAATAAACGAACTCTTATGAGATATAATTAAATTACTGGCAGAAATAAAATCTAAAATTCCTCCAGAGTACCTCACATAAACACCAGCAGAATAATTGGGTTGAGGTAAAATATTATGTTAAAGGGCCAAACGAAAAAGGAGGGAGGGGGGAAAGAAAAAAAAAGCCATCTGATGGAACTTATTTCCCTATTCTGAGATGGTTTGATTTTTTCTTTTCATGATAATGACAGAAAACAAAATTTCACTTAGGTGTAAACTTCTTTCAGCTCTTCCAGTCTTCCCTTCCATTTCCTTATCAGAAACCAAAAGCATTAGGGAACCGTTTTCAACTTTTGGCTCACTGATAGCCTCCCAAGATGTGGTGAAAAGAGGTCATGCGACCCAGAGCGTTCCAGCACCTACCTGAAAATTCTAGAAAATGCCCAGTCAGACTTCCAGTCTCTCCATCTGATTTTCCTTTCAGTTGGCCTAAGGGCAGATTCAAAATTCTAAAGATTTGTAACGGAGACACATTAATGGGGAACCTAGTAATTTGTAGGTCCCTAATTAAATGGCCATAGGGAGAAAACACACACACACACACACACACACACACACTTTCACCCATGCAGGAATTTCAAAGGATGACTTCAGCTCCCTTTTGCTTGGAAGTGGGTCTTATCTATCTGTCACTTGAAATTCCAAAATGCTATAGTCATTTCGGAAGCCCACATTGCAGTTTCCCCACTACATAGAAAATTTTTACTCCGGAGTTTTCAGCGTTCACCACACTATGAACAGCAAGTCCACACAACGGTGCTTCACAAAGAAATAGATTTTCCCTCCAAGGGTTTGTGGGATCATTTTCATACTGATATCTAAGTTTTCGCAAATCTCTTAACCACCCTTCCTGCTTTTCTGTTGAATGACAATTTAAAAAATTATCTAGTGTTATTTTCAATCCCTTCATTTTTCACACTCTTTTCAATCCTCACAATACTTCCCAGGCTACTCTCCCTTCTAGATGCAGTTTTAAAAGTCAATACACTGAAGGAAAAAAAAGTCAATACACTGGACTTGATTTGGAAAACTTAGGACCATCCACAGCTCTGCCATTTACTCATCACCTGCCCTGTGGCTGGTCCCATCATATCTTATCTGTAAAGGTCACGACTTACCTGTAAAACAATGACAAAAGTCCCTACTAAACACCTAGAAGATGAAAAGAAATGGCCTTTCATGGAAAAGCATGATAAGGGTCAAGAGGTTTATTTTGCTGTCGCATATCTCCTTTCTTCCAGACCCAAAGGCACTCACTGTTTAGAGAATGAGCACCTGTACTGAAAGACAAACATCTCCCTGCCCTGTGCTCCAGACAACTCCCCGCCATACTTCCGAAGGAGCGGAGGCTCAGTTCAGTCCCAGTAGGTAACCCCACTCTTAGCATTGTGGCTCTCCACAACCTCATCACTTCTGCTCCTTGTCGCCATTGTAATCTTGCTTAGCTCCAATTTCCAAACCTTTCCACAGAAAATGGGCTACTGCTTCCCTCTTCCCATGATTTGGAAGCAAGGGTAGCGTGAGGAGGAGGAGATGAATTCTTCCATACGCCCACCTGCAGCGACGGTCAGATCTCATTGCATCTCAACCTGCAACCATGGACCTACTTTTCGGTCTCACACATACGCCTACACAGCTCTCTGCTTCTCTGCCACTGACTGGGATTGCACTTCTCCAGATCCTTCAGGACAGTGGGCCTCTGCCTTGGTTTGCCCTGCCAATGCCCATTGTCCTCTAAGGCACTAACATCCCTGCTAAGATCTCTTGTGATTCCACATGTCATAGACCCTTGTGCTTTAACCAGGCACCAAGGAAATGGGTGGTGACCTCGTGGTGTCAGAATTCAGCTGTGCTACACAGGGTTGTTAATGGCTGGGTTTATGGAAGTAGATTGCCAAGCCCTCATTCAGAGACATTTTGGGTTGAACTTGAACATTCAGTGTTTTGACTATGAGCCCAGGGTTTGGTAAGGCACCACCCGCGGACTCCCCTGGTGCATTGGGGTGTGAAACTCGTTGCTCAGCATTTCTTCATCAAGGAAGCAGCGCAGTGTAGTGCACTTTTCCTCTTATTGCTTTGACAATCTCACACGATGTGATCCTTTTAATAGGTCACAAATTCCTGACCTCTCAACTCTCCATCCTAATTCCTAGTGTGCCTTCCTCCTCATTCAGACTTCCCCATCTTGAGATTCCCCTGCTTCCCTGGTGGATCAACAATTCTGGTCAGCTGAACGATGACCCTCTCCCCAAATATGTCCATGTCTGAACCACTCAAATTTGTGAAGATGTAACTTTACATGGTAAAGGGATTTGCAGATACAAGTAAGGTTACGGATCCTGAAATGGGAAGATGTTAGGATTATCCAAGTGATTCCACTCTAATCACCCATATTGTTTGAAGAGGGCAGCAGGAGGGAATGCCTCAGATTATCTTAGGTGACATTAGGATGGAAGCAGAGAGTGTAGTGATGGGGCCTTGAACCAAAGAATATGGCAACTTACAGAAGATGGAGGAGGCAAGAAACAGATTCTCTCCGGAGCCTCCAGAGGGAACCAGCTCTGCCAGCACATTGATTACAGATCAGTGAGACTGATTGTGCATGGACTTCTGGCCCCCCAAATTGTAGGATCATAAATTAGTGTTGTTTTAAGTCACTAAATTTGTAGTATTTGTTTTAGCAGCAACAGAAAATTAGTGGGTCAACCATCCCGAGAGACCTCTCATTCTGGATCGTGCTTGCCCATCCCAACTTGGGATTTATTAATGTGCCCAATTATGGATTTTTTTTCATTCCTGCTTCTCAGTTGAACAGTTAAAGAGAAAAGATGTCACCTGGAGGACTGAAGCGTGCTTGACCCAGCCACGTCTTTTCATCACCTCGTGTGTACGCAAAAGCTGGGCAGTGAACACGAAAGACCAAAGAAGGTTTGATGCTCTTGAATTAGGGTTTGGGCCAAAAATATCAACTATACTCTGGACTTCTAAGAATGAACAGCTCTGTCTTGGAAGAAGCACCACCAGAATGTTCCTTAGAAGGGAGGGTTGTGAGACGTCATCCCATGCACTTTGGACATGTTCTCAGAAGGGACTGATGCCTAGAGAAAGACATCATGCTTGGAAGAATAGAGTCCGCAGGAACAAAGAGGAAGATGGCCAGGGAAATGGAATGACAGTGTCTGTAGTAATGGGCTCGGGAGTAGCAATGAGTGTGAGCATTGATTGCACAGGATCGAGCGGTGTGTCATTCTGTTGTACACAGGGTGGCCATGACTTGAATTAACTCAAAGGCACCTAACAACCACCTCCACCTCACTTTTAAATGATAGGGGAACACATCCCAAGTAGTCCATTATTGTTCCCTCCTACTACTTAGGGACCTCCTCTCATCCATTAGCATCTATCGTAGGAACACACAGGAGAAGCCACCATCTCCACCACCGGTCTCCAAGTACAGAGAATATTTGAATGCTCTGCCTTATAGGAAGGAGCCTTGGTTATATAATGGTTAAGCACTTGGCGGGTTGGACGTTCGATTCCACCAGCTATTCTCCAGAAGAAAGACATGGCAGCCAACAACGTTCGAAACCCTAGGGGGCAATCTACTTAGTCACATGGGATCGCTATGAGTTAGCATCTACTTGATGGCAGTAGCTTAGGGGTGGGGGCTGGGGCTAACAACAGGGATTTGTCAAGGTGTACTCACCTGGTAAGGAACCCTAATAGTCCAACAGTTAAAGTGCTCAACTGCCCACTGAAAGGTCAGCAATTGGCACTCACTACTTACTCTGCAGGAGAAAGGTGAGACCTATGAGTTCCCTATGAGTCAGAATGGACTAGACAGCAGGGTGTTTGAGATTCCCCCACCCCTAATGTTCAGAGACAGGATGGGGTTGGGGTGGGGAGAAATGCAATGAGTGAGAACTCTTCTCCCAGATAGTAGGGTCTGTCTCCTGGGAAGAATCCTCCCTGTCCTCAATGTGAAACCTTTATCCTATGGTTTCCTGCTAATGAAGACAGAATGATGCTCTTTCTGCCGTGGACACGAACATATGCTTGTTATAATTTTTTTAAGGAGAGCTGGTGGCACCATGGCTGCTAATGGGCAGATCAGCAGTTCAAACCTAGGAGTTACTATGTGGGAGAAAGATGTGGCCACCGACTTCCATAAAGATATACAACCTCTGAAGTCCCATGGGGCCATTCTCCCCTCTCCTACAGGGTCATAAGGAGTGGGAATGGAGTCGATGGTCATAGACATAGGTTTGCGAGCCTCACAATGTCTTCCAACCACTTCTGCTGGAGATTGGTGACCCAGACGAATAGAAACAGACATGAAAGGGAAAAGTTATTTCAAAAATCTGACATTATGTAGATGTTAAATATGTCAACATTTTTAGGGGTAAAAATCTTGCTTATTTTAGAATGTCTAACATTATTCTAGCCAAATAAATAAAGAACTAAGGACATGTAGAAATATAATCCTGGTGGAAAAGATATATATATTTTCACATACCTATTTATTTTTTTGCTTAAATGAATTGCATGTGTATGTCAAGTACCCGGATCTACATTTTAAAGGCATATTAAATATACCAACTGCCTAAAAATTTGTATTTTCAATGTATGAGTTTCCAAATATGTGAACTATTCCAACTGTTCCAATGATAGAGACAGAATCAATTTACAATTCCAGTCTGTGGAAATATTGTAAAGCATTTGTGAAGCTTAAAATAAAAGAAGCAACATAGAATGGAGAAAAGAAAGTACCTATTGGATTTGAGTCTTTCTCACTCACGATGTCATCTTTAATAAATTCAATCCCATTATCACCAACATTTGGGAGAACAATAACACAATTCTCAAGGCCTGGGTCTAATTCAGTTTCCCTCAACCCAGTGCTTTGAATAGAATGGACACGCAGTAAGCGTTTGCTAAATCCATCAATGTCTTACAAACCATTTGGCACTGCATATTGTCTACTTTCATCCACACCAAACTAGAACCCTACCAAAGAAAGTTCATCATTTCCCTTCGCATAGCTACTGCGCATTGAGGTCTCATGGAGAACCTTATATTGTGAGTCTCTAAGAGTCTATTTGGAGGGCTTGGAAGCCACGTGACCAAAGAGTAAAGGTCCACTTTCAAAGAACCAGACAAGGTCATCATTTTAGTCATGGTATCGCTAGAGAGGACCTTAAAGGAAAGTGTCATTGCATTAAAGAACTAGTCACTATTTGACTTCAGTCTGGCTTCCCTGAAACCAGGATGATGTCGTTTCATGCATTCAAGATAGAAAAGTCACTACGATGTATTCACACATCAAAAAACAAGGTGCAGAATATTGATGTAGAGAAAGCTACCTTTGGTAAAAGGAGTAAAATAGATAATTTTATGTTTTTGTTTGAAACTCTATAAGGATAATAGAAAAGGTAAGAATGCTATGAATGGGGAATGGGTTGGGAAAGACTTTCCTAGATGGATATATCTATATATATCGCATACATACATACAGAAAAAAACACCAGAAAAAAATCTCCACTGGGTGGAGCTTTCATATTACACATTTTTCCCGGTAGGCAAGCATTGAGCAACTTGTGCGCCCAGTGGTGTCGCCTGGGAAGGTTCTCCTTGATCACAGTGAATTTTTTTTCTTAAAAGCAGTTTCACTTGAACCTAAATTTTTTTGATGGCCAATTTAAGAGAACAGCAATGGGGTTGTGAAATTTTGTTTCCTTTTCAGGAACAATGATACAGAAACTGTTGTGATGTTCAACACAGCTTCCAAGGATAGCGCTATGGGAAAATCTGAAGTATATGAGTGTTTTTCTCATTTTTTTTTAAAAAAAGGTGAAATATTGATTGATGACAAACCTGGTTGTGGACATCTGTAAACTTCCCGAAGGGATGAAAATGTCAACTAAGTTTGTGTACTTGGGCTCAAAGACCAATGATGGACCACTGAAAAAAATGAGGGAGTTAGCTAGACTATCTTGGAGCTTGAATCTGCAAATTTTAGCAGAAGATTTGGGAATGAGAGGGTCACTGTGAAATTCCTGCCTCGGGTTCTGACGGACCAGGAAAAAGAGTGTCGAGTTAAAACATGCCGTGCTTTAAAAGAACAGCTCTGAAGCGACCCAGATTTTTTTCCCGAGGTCATTACTGGTGAGGAGACATGGTGCTATTCTGACAACCCCGAAGCCAAACAGCAATCAAGCCGGGTAAGATGCAAACGTCACCTTGCCCCCCAAATCAAGAGAAATCAAAGATCAAGATTGATGATCATTTGTTTTTGTTTTTGTATGTGAGGGGGATAGTGCATTTGTAGTTCATTCCACCAGGTCAGACTGTTAATTAAGCTTTCTTTTTCTGAAAAGATAATGTAAAAATGGCCTGATCTGTGGCAGATAGGGGATTGGTTTTGCCATCACAACAATGCACCTGCTCAGGCAGTCATTTCAGTGCACCAGGTTTGGGCATAAGCAAAACAAAAAACAGTATGGTTCTCCTGCCCCTCGCACCTGGCTCACCTGACCTCCCTCCATGCAAATTCTTTTTGTTTCCCTGAATGAAGAGGAACATGAAGGGAAAGCAATTTGACATCGTAGAACAGGTGAAGGAAAAAATGAGGGAGGTGCTGTCAGCCATCCAAACAGATGAGTTTGAAAAATATTTCCAAGAATGGAATCGCAGATTTGACAAATGTATAAAGTGTAATGCAGAAAATCCATTTTGTGAGGGTACTTCTCATATATACATACGTTTTTATTATAAATTCTGAACTATTTTCTAATAGGCAGAATTCTAAAGATATCTCCCAAGATTCTTGCCCCTGGTTGTCCCTTTAACACTAATCTCAGTGTTGTAGTGAAGAGACAAGGCTAGTGTAATTTAGGTTGTTGTTATTGTAACTAGTGACCCTGTGTATAAAAATGCAAAACACTACCTGGCTCTGTGCCATCCTCAAAATCATTACTATGTTTAAGCCCCTTGTTACTGATGTTCAGCCAGTGTATCCCATTGAGGATCTGCCTTTATTTGAGTGATCCTTTACTTTACAAAGCATGATATCCATCTCCAGGGACTGTTTCCTCCTGACAGCATGGCCAAAGCATGGGAGACAAAGACTTCCATCCTGTTTCTGAGGAGCAGTCTAGCTGTACTTCCTCCAAGACAGATTTGGCCATCCCCGGTATATTCAATATTCTTTGCCAGTACCATAATTCAAATGTGTCCATTCTTCTTCAGTTTTCTGTATTCAATGCCCAGCTTTCCCATCCCTATGGGGCAATTGAAACTACCATGGCTTGGGTCAGGCACACATTAGTCTTCAACATGATTGCTTTACTCTCCAATATGTTAAGAGGTCATGTGCAATAGATTTGTCCAATGCAAGATGTCATTTGATTTCTTGAATGCTGTTTCCATGAGCAATGACTGCATCCACACAACATAAGCTCCTTGACAACTTCAATCTTTTATCCATGGTCCATTTGTGAGGATTTTGGTCTGCTTTACCTTGAGTTGCAGTCCAGACTAAAGGCAAGCGTTTCAATTCCTCCTTACTGTCAGCAAGCAAGGTCTCATAATCTGCATAGGATAAGTTGTTAATAAGACTTCCTCCAACCTTTATGCCATGTTTTTTATATAGTCCAACTTCTTGCATTATTTTCTGAGCATATGAATTGAACAAGTAAACCAGTCAATGGTCCCTTGTTCTATTTGAGCAACTACCTCTTTGGTCCATGTATAGGTTTTGCATGAGCACAATGAAAGGTGCTGACATGCCCATTCTTCTTAAGACTATCCATAGTTTGCTATGATCCACACAAACATCTTTGCGTGGCAAATAAAACACAGACAAATACCTTTCTGGTATTTGATTTCAGCCAAGATCCATCTGATGCCAGTAGTGATATCCCTCGTACCATGCCTTCCTCTGAATCCTGCTTTGAATTTCTGGCAGCTGACTGGCAATGTATTGCTGTAACTGTTTTTGAATTGTCTTCAGCAAAATTTGGCTTGCATATGATAGTAATGATATTGTTCGGTAATTTCTGAGCTCTTGGGTCATCTTTACTTAAAATTGGAACAAATATGAACAAAAATTGCAACAAAAATTTGTTCCAGTCCATTAACCAGGCTTCCAGATTTCTTGGCATAGACAAGCCAGTGCCTGCAGAGCGTCATCAGTTTGTTGAAACATTTCAGTGGGTATTCTGTCAATTTCTTTGTTTTTCACCAATGCCTTTAGTGCAACTTGGGCTTTGTCTTTCAATACCAGTGATTCTTGATTGCATGCTATCTCCTCAAATGGTTGAACCTTGACTGATTCTTGTTGTTACAGCGATTCGATGTATTCTTTCCATCTTCTTTTGATGCGTCCTGCATCATTCAATATTCTTCCCATAGAATCCTTCCATATATTAACCCAAGACTTGAGTTTCTTCAGTTCTTTCATTTTGAGAAAGCTGAATATATGCTCCCATTTTGGTGTCCTAACATCATGTCTTTGCACATTGTACTATAGTCCTGTATTTTGTCTTCTCAGCTGTCCTTTGGAATTTTCTGTTCGGCTCTTTTATTTCATCATCTCTTCAATTTAGCTTCTCTATGTTCAGTAATACATGTCAGAGTCTCCCCTGGCATTCATTTTGGTATTTCTTTCTTTTTCATGACCCTTTTGCTTCTTTCGTACATGATGTTCTTAACGCCATCCCACAGCTCCTCTATTTTTAAAACATTAGATGGCCAGGTCATTCTTCCTGGTCTGGAAGCTCCAGTGAAATCTGTCTACCATGGGTGACCTTGCTCACAGTTGAAATATTGGTGGTATAGCTTAACTATGTGTCACAGCAACACACAAATCACCCCACAATGATACACTGAAGGTGAGTGGTTACAGACCTTAAACTCAGGGGATGCTCCTCGATTCAATGCGGACACAATGGTTGCATGATTGGTTGCAAGCCAAAGGGTTGGCAGTTGTACTTCATCAGCCACTCATCAGGGAAAAGATGTGGCAGTTTAATTCTGTTCAGTTTGTGGTTGTTGTTGTTGTTAGGTGTCAATGAATGTGTTCCAACCCATAGTGATCCTATGCACAACAGAATGAAATACTGCTCATTCCTGTGCCATCTTCACAATTATTCCTGGGTGAAGTCCATTGTTTCAGCCTCGGTGTCAATCCCCATCTCGTTGAAGGCCTTCCTCTACTTCGCTGCTGCTCTACTTTACTAAGCATGAGGCCCTTCTCCAGGGACTTGTCTCTCCTGCCAACACGACCAAAGTATGTAAGACAAAGTCGCTCCATCCTTGCCTCTACAGGAGCACTCTGGCTGTGTTTCTTCCAAGACAGATAGGTGTGTCCTTTTAACAGTTAATGGTAATTTCAATATTCTTCTTTAGTACTACAATTAAATTGCATTGATTCTTTTCTGGTCTTCTTTATTCAATGTCCAACTTTCACATGCATATGAGGCAACAGGTGCACCTTGGTCCTCAAAGTAACATCTTTGCTCTTCAATACTCTAAAGAGGTCTTGTGCAGCAGATCTGTTAAGATGAACTCAAACTCACTGCCTTTGAGTAGATGCCAGCTCGTGATGACTCTATAGGACAAGGTAGAACTGCCCCTGTGGGTTTCTAAGACTGTCACTTTTTATGGGAGTTGTAAGCCTTGTCTTTCTTAGGGAAGTGAACAGGTTACCTGCTGACATTACGGTTTGCAGCCCAATACATAATCCACTACACCACCAGAGCTCCTTTCCTACAAAAGCAAGGAAGCGAATTCTGCCATTAACCTGAGTGAGCTCAGAGGGAGGAATCTTTCCTTAGCCCCAAGGATAATACCTTGACTTGGGCCTTGTGAGGCCCTGAGCCAAGAAACCAGTAGAACCCACCTGAATTTATGAGCTATAGAACTATGAAATTGTACATCTGTGTTGGCTTAAGGGGCCACATTTGAAGTGAAATGTTATAGCAACAATAGAAAACTAATATATGTGAGAATATTACTGCTTTTAAAATTATTATTATAAAGAAAGCTAATGGAAACTTTTCTAATTCCTCACTAAGAAATAAAGCTAATTTTTCTTAACAGTGGCATAACTATGCCACCACAAGTTTTGTGGCTACTGCCTTTGTTTTGTGCACCTTGACCTAAGTACTTGTACTGAAAATTATAATTTTGAACATGCACACACACAAATCCCCTGGAGAGAAAACTCTCTGTCTTCTAAAACTCTACATGGCAGGCTTGGTTGCCCAAAGCTTTCTCTGGCTCCTAAGTCTGAGAGCACAGATGACCTTGACGGGATAAGAACACGGGTTCTTTCATTCATAGAAAGTCCGTTAAAACTGATACCATTAAATTGATAGACACTGAAGAGACAGATGCTTGACTTCACCGAGAATGTTTGCCTTGTCTAATGGAAACATCTAAAGGTTAACCCTGCACTTTGTCTAACCTTTAACCACACGCCTCTTCCCTTTTGATATTGGGTATGTTCCAGAGCTTTGCTCAAAGAGTTTATTGTTCTTATGTGAAAAAAAATTCAAACAAGTGAGCTCTAGTAGAAGATTAAGATGAATGTTCTAAGGTATCCTTTTCTCTTTATTATCTTTCAGCTCTTTATAGCTAAATACCTTGCACGGAAACAAAAACCTGCCAAGATGGACTACCTTCCCAAGGAAAAGCAATGATCTATTTGTTTCCTAATTTTTAAAAGAAATGCAACTGACCACACTGTTGAGAAAGATGTACCAGTTAGTGTCAGCGCTGGGTAAAACACACGTGTTTTCAAGCCTTCTCTCCTCTTCCAAGACCAGTGTCCACCTCTTGCCACCCATTGTTGGTCAATATCTATTTTGGTGGTTCTCGATAAAGGCAACCTTGCTCTCAGGGGCCATTTGGCAATGTCTGGAGGCATTTTGGGTTGTTGCAACTCTTGACATGATACTGGCACCTATTGAACTGATACCAGATATAGTGGGCCCCACCCCCTGAAGCCTTCTCAAATCACTATGAAAGCGATTCTCATGCATGGCAACCCCATATGTGTCAGAGTAGAACTACTCTTGGAGGTTTTCCATGACTAACCTTTTGTAAATAGATCACCACACCTTTCTTCTGAGCCAACTTTAAGTGAACTCAAACTTCTATCACTTTGGTTAGCAGCCAAGCACGGTGACTATATGTACCACCTTATGCACTCTTTACTACCCAAAACAGTACTCACACCAAAGCATCATCTGGTCCTACTTGTCAAGAGTGACAAAGTTGAAAAACCTTAAGATAGGTGGCTATGGATGAATGACAAAAGATGTGAGTCTCTCCAATTGGGAGAAGAACTGAAAGCCTGATTAGAACAAGGTTGTGCAGAAAGAAAGGGAGAAAGTTGGCAAATGCCCAATCTTAAGGATAGGATTGTGCCCCACCGTCCCATCCCCTGCCACCATATATGGATAGAAATCCTAGCCCCTGTACCTGTGGATGTGATCCGATTTGGAAATAGCTTTTTCTGGGTTATGTTTATATGATCACAGAGTAGACTGGGTCGCAAACCTAATAACTTCTGAATTATAAAAAGAGAAGACTAAACATAGAGAGCCCATCCTCAGGGGAAGACAGATGGCATTGAAGCTCTTTCTATAAGCAAAGGAATACCAAAGATCACTGGAAGTTTGAAACCAGGAACCTAGGAGATGACTCACAGGAGGGCTTGTAACTGCTGAGACCCTGCCTTGGGAGAATTATGAGACAATTTATATTCTTTAATGCCACCCATTTGTGATATTTCTGTTATGGAAGCACTAGTTAACTAAGACACCCCTATTAAGGAAAAGGAAAAGATAACCAAAAAGAGGTGAATCAAGGAAGCAAAATTCATTAATAGAACTCTTCTATCTCATCAAAACTCCCACCAGATGACTGAGCAGGAGGCACATGCAAATAAGGCCTGGAGGATTCTAACTCTGGAACTGGTCAGTCTCACCATTCCTCTGGGTATACATTTATCCATCTTAGGAGAAAGGATAAGAAATCACACAACCACGGAGAAAGAAGGGTCAGGAGCATGAATGGTGGCAGCAGCAGCACTAGAGGCAGCAGAGGCTTCCTGGCCCCCAAACTCAGTAAAGTTAAGTGCCCTCAAAGGACCAAATGGCTGAAGGGTTAAGGAAGGAGAAATTTGCCTGCTGGGATAGTGGAGAAGAGGGTCTGCTGCAGACAAACTATATCTTTAATGTTTCCTGATTCTGACTTATGGTAACCTGTTCACTTCCCTAATGCGCCCATAAATCATGAGTATTGTCCATGCGTTCTGTGTGGTCATTGTAATAGGTTATTGAACCCAACAGAAAAGTTGAGTGCCATGACTTTTGGTGTCATAAGAGGGTAAATAGGATGGAGAGTGGAGGCTCATCTGACCTCTGCCTCATTGGAATCATCCTTGGGCAGATGTGGCTTTGGATTATCCTTCCCCTCAGTGTAGCCAGAGGAGGTCAGATGTGGCCACCGTGCTAGTTCCTCAGGAGGAAAAAGCCAGGGCATGAGAGCGCTCTGAATCAGGAGCATTGACTGAGCACCAAGGTAAGGCCCTGACTTTCACATTAGGCATCCAGGGTGATCGCTGAGATGTTCACCTCATGTGAATGGGCGAACATTAAGAAAGCTTTCCATCAGGCATCAAAGAACAAAAAATCATATTATTGTGAATGAGGGGGAGTGTGGAGTAGGGACCCAAAGCCCATCTATAAGCAAATGGACATACCCTTACAGAAGGATCACGGGGAGGAGACAAGTCAATCAGGGTACAGTATAGCAACGATGAAACATAAAATTTTCCTCTAGTTCCTAAGTGCTTCCTCCGCTTCACTCCCGCCCCATTATCATGATCCCAATTCTACCTTACAAATCTGGCTAGACCAGAGGATGTACACTGGTAGAGATAGCAACTGTAAACACAGGGAATTAACAGTGGATGATCCCTTCAGAACCAGTGGTCAGAGTGGTGATACCGGGAGGGTGGAGGGAAGGTGAGGTAGAAAGGGGAAACCGATTACTGGTATCTACATATAACCTCTTCCCTTGGGGATGGACAATGTGGATCTGAAGGTATCAGGCATCAAAGAACAAAAAATCATATCATTGGGTGCACACCTCCATGGTATGAATGCTGAGGACAAATGGGTGCATAAGCAGATGTGACGAAGAAAGCTGATGGTACCTGGCTATCAAAAGGTATAGCATCTGGGGTCTTAAAGACTTGAAGGTAAATCAGCAGCCATCTAGCACAGAAGCAACAAAGCCCACATGGAAGAAGCACACCAGCCTGCGTGATCACGAGGTGTCGAAGGGATCAGGTATCAGGTATCATCAGAACAAAAAGTCTTACCATAGGGAATGAGCGGGGAAGTCCTGAGTGGAGACCCAAAACCCATTTGTAGTCCACTGGAGATGCCCTTGCAGAGGGGTCTTGCGGAGGAGATGAGCCAGACAGGGTGTGATGTAGCAATGATGAAAAATACAACTTTCCCCTAGTTCCTAAATGCTTCTTCCCCTACCCCCACGCCCCACTATCATGATCCAAATTCTACCTTGCAAGTCTGGCTAGACCAGAGGATGTACACTGGTACAGATAGCAACCAGAAACACAGGGAATCCAGGGCGGATGATCCCTTTAGGACTAGTGGTGTGAGTGGCGATACTGGGAATGTAGAGGGAGGGTGGGTTGGAAAGGGGGAACTGATTACAAGGATCTACATGTGACCTCTCCCCAGGGGATGGACAAGAGAAAAGTGGGTGAAGGGAGATATCGGACAGGGTAAGATATGACAAAATAATAATTTATAAATTATCAAAGGTTCATGAGGGAGGGGGAAGCAGGGAGAGAAGGGAAAAATGAGGACCTGATGCCAGGGGCTTAAGTGGAGAGCAAATGATTTGAGAATGATGAGGGCAATGCATGTACAGATGTGCTTTATACAATTGATGTACGTATGGATTGTGATAAGAGTTGTATGAGCCCCTAATAAAATGATTAAAAATAAATTAATTAATTTTAAAAATTAAAAATATATATATTCTCCTCTGCCTATGAGATTTCCCTGGAGAGTTCTACTCTGCCACATTGGGGAGAATTGACACAAAAGCACCCAAAAATACCACCAACAGGTCTATTTGGGTTTCAAATGGGAAAAAATCCAATGAAACCTTCACACAATTCAGCCAGTACTACTAGTACTACTAGTACTCTTCAGGCCAAACACCATTTTCATCAAAGCTGTTCCCTGCTTTCCGCACACTCCTTACTCCACCCGCCACCGAATCTTGTATTGTATTGACATTTCTACATCTGGGTCTATGAGGAGGAAGGTAGAAAGGTGTTCTTTTTTGTACTAGACTACTATTTCCCTGAGGTGGGAGGGCTTTGGAATGTTCCAGTTGGTGGGGGTGTAAGGGGCTGCAAAAGCAGATACCTGCACTTGATCTTGGATGATGGGCTATTGTGCAAACAGTTTTAATTACTGGTGGGGGTGGCCTTGGGCACTGAGTAATTTTTTTCCCTGGAAAGGGCACCGTAAGCCAAATGAAGTTGAGAATGTATGCAGTAAATAATTTTTCTGCATTCTATGACCACTCCTCTTTCAAGGTTATATAAATGCTTGAAACTGTGAGAAAAATGATCTTTTTGAAATTCTAATTCTCACAGAGGAGAAAAACAAAAACATGAAACGAGTGGAAAAACAAATGGCTGTTCCTACTACCTGACACTTTGAAAGCTTTCTCTTTTTTAAAATCATTTTATTGGGGGTTCATACAACTCTTATCATAATCCATACATACATCAATTGTGTAAAGCACATTTACCCTCATCATTCTCAAAACATTTGCTCTCCACATAAGCCTCTGGTATCTGCTCCTCATTTTCCCGCTCCCTCCTCCCTCATGAACCTTTGATAATTTATAAATTATTATTTTGTCATATCTTACCCTGTCCGACATCTCCCTTCACCCACTTTTCTCTTGTCCATCCCCTGGGGAGAGGTCACATGTAGATCCTTGTAATCAGTTCCCCCTTTCCAACCCACCCTCCCTCTACATTCCCAGTATCGCCACTCACACCACTAGTCCTAAAGGGATCATCCGCCCTGGATTCCCTGTGTTTCTGGTTGCTATCTGTACCAGTGTACATCCTCTGGTCTAGCCAGACTTGCAAGGTAGAATTTGGATCATGATAGTGGGGCGTGGGGGTAGGGGAAGAAGCATTTAGGAACTAGGGGAAAGTTGTATTTTTCATCATTGCTACATCACACCCTGTCTGGCTCATCTCCTCCGCAAGACCCCTCTGCAAGGGCATCTCCAGTGGACTACAAATGGGTTTTGGGTCTCCACCCAGGACTTCCCCGCTCATTCACTATGGTAAGACTTTTTGTTCTGATGATACCTGATACCTGATCCCTTCGACACCTCGTGATCACGCAGGCTGGTGTGCTTCTTCCATGTGGGCTTTATTGCTTCTGAGCTAGATGACTGCTTGTTTATCATCAAGCCTTTAAGACCCCAGACACTATCTCTTTTGATAGCCTGGCACCATCAGCTTTCTTCACCACATTTGCTTATTCACCCACTTTGTCTTCAGTGGTTGTGTCAGGAAGGTAAGCATCATAGAATGCCAATTTAATAGAAGAAAGTATTCTTGCGTTGAGGGAGTACTTGAGTGGAAGCCCACTGCCCTTCTGCTACCTTAATACTAAACCTATGAATATATGCACATAGATCTATTTCGCTATCCTCATATATAAATATATTTGCATACATGCATGTCTTTATGTAGACCTCGGTAAATGCCCTTTTCCTCCCAGCTCTTTCCTCTATTTCCCTTGACTTTCTTCCTGTCCCACTATCATGCTCAGACCTCACCAGGGTTTCCGTAATTGAGAGGAGACTATCTTGAAGGAAGCAGATCGCCAGGTGCTTCACCAGTAGAGCAACTGTGAGGGTGTGACCTAATAGATTTTTAGTTAGCAGCTGAGTACTTTATTGCTTGTGTACTTAGGGTTCCTTACCTTTTTGAGTAAGCCCTAAAAGAAGAATCTATGTGACTTCTGCTATCATCAAGGAACTGAAAAACCATTTCTATTTTTTCCATTTAGTAAATTTATTGATATGCAATTCATATATCATACACTTCCATAATTAAGTCACTTTTAAATAGAGTTGGGTAGACTTCACCACAATCGGTTCAAGTGTTCCTTCTTCCAGCCTACATCCATTGTTTGCTCGCAATTCCCCTACCTCTTGCAATCCCCTATCCCAATCAACCATCGCATCCGTTCTTGTCTCTCTGCATCCATTCCTTCTGTCCTTCACAAACTGGGAAAGCCACAGAAACAAGGAAAACCAAAGTTAAACAGAAGGAAGAACACCAGTAATATAAAGAAAAAATAAAGAGTAAGAAAGAAAACAAAACACCAGCAATATTTAAAAAGCCAGAAAGGTAATTTCTGTCGTGGAACAAGAGAGAAATATGTATGTCTAGAAAAAGGGGAAAAAACATTTCTTAACCCAAACCCAGGCTTGCCAAGGCCCCGAAGCCTCACCCAGACCCTGAGGTGTGCGCTGTGGGGATCCTTGGAGTGGATCTCAATGCTAGATGAGCACCAGGAAGCGAGTCACTCAAACAAGGGTGGCTGGCGGGAGAGTCTTCTCTTGTCTCTAAAGAGGAAAAGCTTTTGCCCTCCACTCTTCAGATAATTTAATTCCAGTGTTTTCTTGGCTTCAGATTGAAGAACTCAGCTGAGTAATTACTAAAAAACAAACCAAGCCAAAGACCCCTCACTGCCATCAAATCTATTCCAACTCATAGTGACACTAAAGTACCCAGGAGAACTGACTGGTTGAATTTCTGAGACTGTAACTCTTTACTGTAGTAGAAAGCATCATATTTCTCCCAAGGAGTGGCTGGTGGGTTTGAATGGTTGACCTACAGGTCTCCGTGCAATAGATAATCCATTGCACCACCCAAGCTCTTTGTAATTACAAATAAATACCATAACATAGTTGTTCTTTTTAATGTCTCTAAGATGCCAACTTGGGGGTGAAATTTGAAGCCCAAAGCCATGCATTTCAGTGTGTATCGATGGTTGTGTCACAGCGTTATTCTAACTAAGTAGACAAATACCTCTACATTAAGGGGTATGGATGAACCAACATAATCTTTGTAACTAGTGGAAACTAAACTGAGACTGTCCCTATATTGGGAGATCTGTGGCATCTTTGGTGTAACGGGAAAATATTCTATTATTTTTGAGATTAAAAGAAATATTGTTTAGAAGGTATTCACAGAAGCAACACCACTTCTAATTCCTTAACACTGGAGTTGGCTTCTCCCTCCTTGCCACATTCCCCACTGGTTTGGCAAGTCAGCACCTTCCAGTCTGTCCATCCACACCCTCACTTGGCACCATCAGGGCTTAGACTTCACATGCATTTCTGTCCACCACCTGGCCCAACACTTCAGAAGGCATTGAAGGATCTTGGCATCGAACTTGTGAAAAATTGTCAAGCCTCACTGTATCAATGCCCCTCATGAATGCTCACATAATGCAATGCTAGCTTACCAAGAAAAGCCCCACCACCTTCCTAAATGCCGTGCTAACACTCATTATACCAACACAGGGCAAGAGAAAGGAGCTTAGACTAATTCCATTTTCATCTCAGTTATTTCCTAATAGAAAAGACTGTGGGCCTTTTCACATTCTTTGGAAGGATTAGCAACAGCAAATAGGAATAACAAATGGACATGTCTGCAGTACTGGAAGAGCCAAAAGCAATACAAAAGGAAGGCGCACAGATCAAATTTCTGAACAGAATTATTTTTCTAAGCTGAGTTTAAAAGTTAACCTTGGGAACAAACGTTGGGCAGCTCTGCGCAGCTAGTTGTCTTTACCTGGGGCACATTGTGCCCAACAGTTAACCTGACGAGTTAGAAATACATATTTTTATGTTAGAGACAAAGGAACTTCCTCTATATGACAGACATAAAGAGAGCATCCTTTTTTTCTTAAAAAAAGGAGAGTAGCTTGAATAAAAATTTTGATATTCTTCTAATCATTTCAGTATCTAAGGCATTGCAACTTGATGGCACCAATTGTTATTTTTCAGTCAAGAATATATTGGTTGCCACCAGATGATTGGTGATAAAATAGATTCTGAAGTCATCTAGTTTGACTTCTTTTATTTCATGAATAAGAAAGGTGAGCCCCTAAGCCATCCAATGTCACCAGTCAGAGATCCCTAACAAGTCAGGACCAGGATCCTGGTTTTCTGATGACTCATCCTATGATCTTTAGGCTAACTCTTGATATCCCCCGGAAGACTATCTTGGATGAGGGTGAGTCAAAAAATATTGCTATAACATCCTAGTAAACTGTACCAACCAAAGTGCTCAATTGGTGAAGCTATTGTTTCTCTATCCAGTTCCTCAAAGTCAGCGTTTCCATCTCTCAAACCCTAGTTGGGTGTTCCGTGGTTCAAATTCACCAGCCCATTCCTATATGCTTCTGTAAAGTTTTATACCGTAAACGTAAACTCTATATAAGGTCACTACGAATTGCAAAGTGGCTCTAGTAGGGTAGTGGATGACACATTGGGCTGTTAACCATAAGGACAGTGGGCAAAACCATCAGCTGCTCTGTCAGCTGCACAGGGAGAGAAACTTGATGCTGTCTGCTCTCACCCATAAAGACTTGTAGCCTGGGAAACTCAAAGGGGCAGTTCTACTTCACCCTTTGGGATCACTATGCATCACAATTGGCAGAGTGACCTAACAAAGGAGTTGGATTCTAGGGAAGTGAGATTGGGTGATTTTTAACCCTTTCCCAACTCACTTTTCATAACTTACTCACTCAGTGCTTCAGAGTTAATTCTGGCTCACAGGGAGTCCATAGAACAGGGGAGAACTGCCTCTGTGGGTTCCCAAGACTGCAAATCTTTACAGGAGTAGAAAGCATCCTCTTTCTCCCTCTGAGTGGCTGATGGTTTTAAAATGCTTAACTTGTAGTTAGCAGGCCAACGCAGAACCTACTATACCACTAGGGCTCCTACCCCATCCCCAACGAATTTCTTAAGTTACACCACGTCAAAATGACAGTTTGGGTATTGTTGAGGGGCTAGAAAGGGGCTTTAGGGTGGATGGGATAAGATTTCCAGGGAAGTTTGCAGAGGACAGCCCTTGCCAGACTCAGAATGAGCAGGTGTATTGTCGCGGGGGTGGGGGTGGGTGGGTAGGGTGGGGAATCCTCAGGGCAAATTTCCTGGCCTTTGTCTCAATATTGCAGTTTTCCATTTTCTCCCTAATGATCCCTGTAATTGTCCTGTGGCCCAGGAGAACATCCATCAGGACGATCCCTTGGAAATCCCACAACACAGTTGCCTTAACCTTCTGAGCTGACTTCTCTGCCTTAAAGTGAATTGGCCCAGCAGATCCCCCTGGGAAGCCACTATTTCAAAACCACCAGTCCCTCTTCGGGAGAAAGATGAGGCTTGCTACCTCGTAGAGAGTTACATTCTCAAAAATCCACAGGGACAGTTCTGCTTTATCGGGTCTCAATGAGTTGGAACAGACTCAATGCCAATAAGGTTTTTTGGTCTTGGTTTCTTTTCTAATGAGACCAAGATAAGTATATTACCGAGAGTACTTGTTGGCAGCCACCCACTGTCTCAGAAACATGTTGAAACAAGTTTTTTTTGGGGGGGAGGGGAAGAAACCCAAGCCTGTATACTGTTTGACATTCCCTTGCCGTGTACTCTTGGGCTCCTCAATGATGATGAACCCCCCGCTAATCCGCCTTGATGTGCCCTGCATCTCCATGGGAAGAACAAACGGATTCCCAAGGCTCTATTTGTCCCAGTGCTCCACAAAGTCACTGAGAAATGCTCTGAGGGTTGGGTCCGTCCAGGTCCTTGGATGGAAGTCTAAAATGAAAAGAAAATTAGGGGACTAGCTCCATGATGGGATTCTGATTCACCTTTTGCCTTAATCCTAGACATGAGCTTCAGTCTAAATCAGGTAGCTCAACTTCAGTATCATGGAAATTTGGGGCTCAATCATTCGTTATAGTGGGGCCATTCTGTACACTGTAGGGTCCTTAGCAGCACCCTTGACCTATGACCACTTGATGCCAGTAGTACTATCTCTCTAAATCAGTGATTCTCCACCTTCCTAATGCCGCAACCCTGTAATACAGTTCTTCATGTGGTGGTGACCCTCCAACCATAAAATTATTCCCTTTGCTACTTCATCACTGTCATTTTGCTACTGTGAAGAATCGGGTGACCCCTGTGAAAGGGTCGTTTTACTCCCAAAGGGGTCACGACCCATAGGCTGAGAACCACTGGTCTAAATAGTGACAACCAAAAAATAACTACATACATTGCCAGAGGTTCTCAAGGGGGTGGGAGTGGGGTATAAACCCATCTATGGCTGAGAAGAATTGATCTACATCATTTCTCAATGCCAACCAGTCAACTCCAACTCATAGCAACTGTCAATCTGTACAGGAGCAGGCGGCCTCCACGTTCTTCTGTAGAATGGTCAGTTGATTTGAACCTCAGACCTTGTGGCTAGCAACACTGCCTAACCGACAGTGCCCCCACTCCTCCTCCTAAACCCTCCAACACCTCTCTGGCTGAATCCCCAAACAGAAGCAAAAGCAGAGCTGCAGAGTGAAAGGGTAAAGACCATGCTGGCACCTTTGACTATGAACCACCCTGATCTCTAAAGCCATTTAATGTGAATGCTTTGGTGAAAAACAAAAACACAACAAAACAAAAAGGAAAGTTGCTTCAATCAACCACATACTTTTCCTCACTCCCACCACACTTTTGCCTTAAAATCAGTTTTGGTTGTCGTGACAACAGAGCCGGCCTGTTTATAATTATGATATGATTCTGTAGCAAATTTCAGAATGAGCCAATTGGTGTGCTTCCAAACACAAATTCCCTCATTCTTCATCCCCCCTCCCTGGACAGGGCTTGGGAGGATGGGAGAGAATGAAAGCCTGTGTCCAAGGCTGTGATCTCGTCCTGATATCTGCATCCTGATTCCTTCTAGAAGCCTCAAGACCTGTCAACTAAGCCAGCAAAGGTCACCTCATCTCTGCCCCAACTTCATCCCACAAGGAGGTTTTCATTTGCTAGGTATTTTCACCCAAGACTGGAAAACTTGGGAGAGACATGGTCAGGATTCAACCGTGGCAGTGGTGGAGAAGGACAGAAGACACGTATTCTTAAGCAAAAGGAGTTATGACCATTTTTTAAAATTAGTAACGGGTTACTTTTCTGAATGACGTGATGCTAGTCATGCTGGAGCTATTTAAGAGACATGTTTAATAAGCGTGGTTCTTACATAATTTCTTCTTTGGCTCTACATAAACGGAGAGATAAAGTTTATAGACAATTAAAGGCTTCAACTTGAAATGTGAAGCTTGCTGAACGTTTACATACGCATTTATTCATGCAACTGCCTCCCAGATTAAGATATAGAAGATGTTTCATTACCCTAGAAGATTTCTCCTACTCCTATCTAGTTCCTACCCTACCTACCATTTCAAAGGTGAGCAACAAATATTCTGATGAAAGGAGCCTTACCTGTTTTTGAACGTATTATAACTGAAATCGTACAAAATGTACTTATTGTGTCTGGTAACTTTTGTTCAATGTAATGCTTTTCAGGTTCACACATGTAGTTTTGTGGATTCATAATTTGTGCTTTTCATGGCTGTGTAGTATTCCATCGGGTAGACAGATGGGGCTTTCTACTCCCCTAAAGAGTTAGTGTCTCAGAAACACACACGGCTGCTCTTGCGTGTCCTCTAGGGTGGCTATGAGTCATAATTAACTCCTTGGCAGTGACTTTTATTCCATCAACTGAAGAGCCCGCACTCTTTGATGGCCATTTGGTTGGTTAACTAATTTTTTATGATTTGGGGATATTATGAATCAAACTGAAATGAAAATGCTATACAGATGGCTGTGTGGATAGATATACTCATTTTCCATGTTATGTGACTTAGAATGGCATTCTAATATTAGCAAACAGAAAATATCAGTCATTGAGCTGCAGTTTTTAATATCAGTATAATAAAGACCTAAAGGACACTACAATCTTCTCCCATTTGTTTTCCACACAAAAAAAGATCAAGAACCATTCCCTTCTTCTTACTGAATCAGGAAAAAGACATCTGTGCAGGCGAACTGCAGGGCAAATGTAGAATTTCTCTGTAAACTGGGAAAATTTTCAAAGTGAAAGGGGCACTATTCATGTTTACACTGGGATAGTTTAACCAGGATATTTCTGAGCAAACTGGATCTTACAGTCACTCAAAGTGATTTTGACTAAAAAGATGAAAGGTAGGGCCAGATGGTTAATGCCAACTTCAAAATTAACTTTCTTTTGTGACGTTAGCCAACTCATTTCAACCCTTATCCTATAATTGTAATGTTGGTCAGATTCTTCTCTGCTGAAATATCATGGAGACTCCATAAGTGGTTCATCATCAGTCATAAACCTCAAAACCAGGCGCGCTGTCCAGGAAAGATTGAGTGCTCAAAAGCAAACTTCCCGGGTTGGGACATCTACTTTCAAGAGCTTGGTTACACCCATGTCTAAAGTGCCACCCAATTAATTGATGAGGTTCTCTCTTCGCTTTCATTTTCTCATCCACTTTTGGAATATTTTGACTTAAAAATAAATGTAGGCTAGCCACATATGTTCACTAAAATAAATGAGCTGCAAATCCCATCAGCAGTCGCAACACATTCGGCAGTGTCCTTTCCCTTCATTGTTCAGACTCTGGCCTTAGCTGTCTAATGAGAATCCCAGAAGCCCAATGTGACAGTGCCTGAAATCAGCACTAAGTCAAACACCATGAAATTGCTTCATGGAGGCCAGAATTACCCCATCGAAACTCATGTCCTTAAACTTATATCGGAGACCCATGACACATTACCTCTGCTACATTTATAATCATGAAAGCAATGCAACATACTAACTACAGAGCAGCCATGCCTTTGAACATGAGGAGGTGCCAGTTTTTTTTACAGACATTTAAATCTAAATCTGTCCCCCCACCCCCCAAAAAACAAGGATAAAACATGGAAGACTGAAATAGCATCCCATGAAAAGATAATCATTGGTTCTGGTTACCTTTAGAAGATGGGCAAATTCGTGATATTGAAATGATCAGTTGCATGACACACACACATTGCAATCAAGTGAACCCCAACTCATAGCGCCAGCATAGGAATGCCCCTTTGGGTTTCTTAGGATGTAAATATGGGAGCAGATAGCCTCATCATTCTCCTATGTAGCAGCTGGTGGTTTCAAACTGCTAACTTTCCTAAACACAGTCCAATGAGTATCTCATTATATCACCGGGGTTTCTGATCCGTTGCATAGAAAGGGTAGATTTAAGTGAAATAGTGCTGATTTCTTTCATAGTAAGGACATTACGCTTTCAACCGCAAAAGCTATCCCAAGTAAAGTTTTGGGGAGCCTGCTAAAATTAATAGATAAGAGAGAAAGTGTCTAAAATATTGTGTAACAAAATCTCAGAAAACAAATATGAATGCTGTATGAACAAATTTGGTTTTTATAATATTAACAGTAATATTTAGCTGGGTCTATATGTACTAGCTAATATTTAGAAATAAAGCAGGATTGTCCCCTTTTTTTTTGCTAAATCTGCAGTTGTGAGGATGCTACATGGCTGACCAGACAGTGCTTTGTTCTGTTGAGCACAGGGTCGCCAGGACTCGATGGTACTAACAGCAACATCATTGACATTCACATAGGGCTCTTGAACATTCATTCCAGATAAGGTAAATTTGAGTAGACACAGAAACATACAAAAATATCCCAAACAGCTTTCTTTCTCATAATTGAAAAACACCCAAATATGCATCACCTGGTGGATAAATAAATACTATGTGGTACCTCAATACCACGAAACAACTCTAAGTCATTCAAAGGAACACATTATTTCTGGCTGATATGACTTGGGTGGATCGCCCAGAAATTATGCTGAATAAAAAAAAGCCAATTTCAATAGGTCACCTATTGCATGATTCTACTTAAAGAAAATTCTCAAAGTGACAAAATTGGAAAATGGCTTAGGGGTTACCAAGGGTTAGAGATGAGGGGGGTGGGAGGTAACATGATGGAGATCCCTGTGATGATGGACAGTTCTGTATTGTGATTATGGTGATGGTGACAGAAATTTATACAGGTGACAAAATGACATGTAATGACATACATGTACACATGGTACCAATGGCAATTTCCTGCACAATCCCAAAACAAAACAACACATGATCCCATTGTCATCAAGCTAATCCCGACTCATAGTGACCCTTTAGAGCAGGAGTGTCAAACTGGTGATCCATGGGCCGCATGTGGCCCCTGAGGTACATTTTTGTGGCCTATGATGCTCTGCATTAAAATGAAAATAGAAAAAACTGTTATGAAGAAAACAGCGCTTAGGGGAGATTGAGGCAATACTTTACACACAATTCCCTTGTTATCCCTTTAACTACTGAAGATAAGTATACACGTGGCCCTTTGCCTGTGGACATGTATAAATGCGCTCAGTTCCGGCGACATTTGGAAGGGATATGTCTGCCATTCTCAGTGTCACATAATGTAAAGAGATCCTAATAGCGAAAAGGTTAAAAAGTGCACTCTGGGTTGTGCTGTTACGAATCACACCTAGCGGCAGTGCTAGTTAACCTTTTTAGAGGGAGCCATTGTGATTGTGCATCACGTTTGTCAGCTGTCCAACATTTATTGTTTTTTATTAGTTACTTTGTTATATTTTCCGGTCATGACATAAGAGGTAAGTGAAAACTAGTAGGAAGAAAGTGCTGGCAAGGTGCAGGTAAAAAAGAATAATTTAATTTTTATAAATCCATTAAATAAAATACATGTTTAAATAAAAGCAATTATATAGTGTTTTCATTATCCTATCCATAATCCTGAGCCCTCACTTCAAAATATTAAATTAACAAAATTTGCAAATGTGATGTGACTCGTGTGAATCTTGCCTGTTGCACCAAATGGCCCACGTTTAAATTGAGTTTGACGCCCCAACTCTATAGGGTTTGTGAAACGATAAACTTTTACGAGTGCAAACTGCCTCATTTCCCCTCCCCCCACCCCAGGAGTGACTGGGGGGTTTCAACTGCCAACCTTGCGTTTGCAAGCCCATTGCAATGCATCATCCACTGAGCCACCAGGGCTACTTTATTTATGCACATCTAGTATTAGATAGATGTTTCATCTTCTACTTGATGGAGTAAGCTATACGAGTATAGGATGAGACACAAAAACACAACCCCATTGCCATCAAATCTGTTTCAACCTCGAGGGCAGGATAAGTCTACTTTATTCTCCAGTGGGTCCCCAATACTGCAAACATTGTAACATCCATATTTTACTCAATAATTTCTGTTGAACGAATGAACTGAGAAAATATGGTATTATAATTGGTCTGGGATAATTATCCAGATTTAAAATTCCTTGAAGGTAAGATGGGAATCTGGTCCGTATTTATATTTTCCACAATAATCAACTTAAAATATTGACCAAATTCAGCACTCACAAATGTCAACTATAAGTGGACCATAGATGCAAAAGAGTTTAGAGGGGGAGAGAGAGCAAAAACCAGGCAAAGCAGAACAGAGAGGAAAAGGCCAGGGGACAGAAGAGGGGAAAGAGCAGACTCAAGAGGGAGCTAAGTCCCTAGTTTGAAATGTCAAGCGGTGGAGGTAGTGGCAATTTTCTAGTAAAAATAATGAAGCAATTGCAAAATAAAACCCCAAAAACTCAAAACAAAAAAACATCGACAAGGGCTGGAAATAAGAGGCAAACAAAAGGCATCTGATTTGCACTAGATGGAAGCAGGAAGGGGGCACGTGTTTTGGAAGAGCAGCAAGTTAGCTCTCGGGAGTGTCAATTCTCCACCCAGAACTGTGGAAAGGAAGGAAGGGGAAGCCCCAGCCCACTGCCATAGCACAATGGTCGACCCAGGTCACCACGACACTAGGGCCTTCCAGACACAACGACAAGATGGAACGACTCCAAAACACAAAGTCAGAACCATGAGCAATCTGTCTTCTTCAGGTCACCCAATGCGCACTCAAGTGTCCTCCAGGACGGCGTGGCCTCAGCGCCAAGTCATCCGTCTTACTCTAGTGCTCTCTAAAGACAGCCTCGAGGACCGGAGGGTCCTATCTGCAGAGTGTGGGGAGGATCCAGTCAAAGGCAAGGTGGCTTTTGAAGCTGTCTAGCATAAAGAGGTGTCCAGATAAGGTGATTGAGTAGAGGCACAAAAATACACCACACCAGTGGGAGCCAACGTCTCTTTATCTGTGTTAGTGTTGAAGCAGATGTGTCCACTTGGGCAATGAAGCGTCTCTTTCACAGTTGGCAAGTGCTGCCCGGACTCTGCTGAGCTCGCAGTGTAGGTGTCATTGGGAAGAGAGTGAGGCATGCTTTGAAATGCAGAATTCAATTCCTCCCTCTTTGGCGTGAGATGTGCAAACTCTCCATAGGAGTGGGAATCAGGGAAAGGTGAGGGAGACGGGAAACCCATGGCTGGGAAGACACAGCAGCCCCGGAAGGAAATTCCAAACAGTTCAAGGCATGGGGGTGAGAGAGGTGCAGACATGAACTGGACCTCTGAGACTGTCTGCTCCCCTCCCGCTTCTGACCCATTCACAAGGAGTTGGGCCAGAAGACACGTACAGTGGCCCCCAACTGTCCTGCCCTGGGATTCGTCCAAGTTGGTACCAATCTGTCACTTTTGCACAGGCTGTCTGGGGACCAGATGTCCTGCTCCATGCACAGGTTTCTGTATCATATCTAAGAAGAGTCATTGATGGGTACAAGGAATGTGGAGGTGGTAACATAGGGGTGTTCAGGGAGGTGAGCAGAAAAGGAGAATGATGTAAGGTGTGAAGTTACAGGGCTGGAACATGCAATCAGGTTCATGACCAGGGACAAAGCTCCCCCATTCCCAGAGGACACTGGGCACTATCTGGAGATTATTTTTATTGTCACCATTTATGGGGGCGATACTGTTGGCAAGTAGTGGGTAGAGACCAAGGATGCTATCAACATCTAAGAATGCACAGGACAGTCCCACCGCAAAGAAGGGCCCAGGACCCAGATTCATTAGCGTTGTGGTTGAAGAAACCTGGCCTTCAAAGAAGTCACACCGATAGGTCAGCTTGGTGATACAAAAGCCACCAGATTACAGGGCCCCAAGAAGGGCAGAGTGGAACTGCTCAGGGCAAAGGTTTCTCTGGGCTTCAGAGAATGTCTAATTCAAGGTTTGAGAATGAGAAGTAACAATGGAAGCTAACAAATGCCCAGGAGTGCTAGCTTCTCCAGACGGTACCTGCCCCCGGGAATCCCCTGGAATCAGACAGCCTGAAATACACACAGTGTAAATAAAGACCAGAGTAAGGAAATAAAAGCCTGGCTGTCTCTGATACTTTAGAGGAATGCAAACTATTAGACCTAAGGCATTCACATTGGACCCCTTACATTCCATTATTCGACGCCGAAGCTCCTTTTTTCTTGTTCTTTATGTCTTTTTTTGACAGGATGTAAATCCTAAATCAAGATTGTAAAACTAAACCATTTAAAATATATGTGTGCTTAGCCAAAGGATTCCAGGGTTTAAGAACCATTTTTTAAATTAGATTTTTCAATTCAATTCAATACACATGTATTGAATGATAGCCCCTAGGCCCCCAATTCCATTCATTTGTACAGACTAAAGGCCCCCAAGAGGAAAGGCCACCCTATTTCAAGCTAATTAATCTGGCCTCCAACCATTAATAAATATTTTTATTGAGTGCTTCCTATCTGCTGGGGCACTGGGCAAAAAGAGCTGTTTGAGTTAGATGTTCAATATGCCTATGAGCAACACAATGCTCCCCTTACCGTAGATCAGAGATATTTTACTTCCCTCTGAATTTATCTATATCATCAGCAGCCACTAGGTCAACTCCTGACTCATGGCGACCCCACGCACAGCCAACGAAACGCTGCTGGTTCCTTTGCGTGATTGATTCTAGAAGAGACTGTTATGTTCTACAGAGTTTAGACGGGCTAATCTTCAGAAGTAGGGCAGCAGGTTTTTCTTAATCCATCTGGTCTGATAGCTCCATTGAACCCTGCTCAGCCTGGTGGCAGCAGGCAGGCTTCTCGGGACAGACAAGCGGAGGCTGCACATGAAGTGCGTTGTCTGTTGATTAAACCCAGGGATCCCCCGCAGAAGTTGAGAATTCTGCCACTGAATGACCACTGCCCCTTGATTCATATCCTCAGATTCCATTATATTTCAATTCCATCTCCCCTCCCCCCACAGGATTTTTTGAATCTCCCTTGTATACATCTCATGTGTGTACAGGGAGACTTATGTACAACCTGTAGTCATGAACTAATCACCCCTTGTATAAGCCTCTTTCTTTCTCTGAGTCCTTGAGTAGTGCAAATGGTTGGGTGCAATGTTGGTATTTTGAATCTACCCAGAGGCAGCTCAGAAGAAAGGCTTGGCAATCTGCTTCCAACAATCTCAGGAATTTAAAATCCTACAGAGCACCATTCTACTTTGAAACATATGGGGTCATCATGCATCAAAAGTATCTCGACTGAAATTCAAACCCAGGTCATGCAGAACAAAATTTAAGTCTATAAAAATCACTCCAGGGGTGAGGTCTAGGTAGTAAGGCAGGGTCCATACCAAATCCAGAGGTACATATGGTAGCCAACTAAAAAGGGAGAGGGGTGAGGAAAGCGAGAAAAAAAAGATATGTGTGGCGGGAGAATAGGGCCCTGACCCACCCAAGGGGAGGGTCTTGTTTGTGCCTCCACAGGTACAGGGGGACCAGACTTAAATACAGTGTTCCGGATGTGAATGCAGCATGCCGGCATGGAGAGGGGAGCCAGTGGAGAGGCCTGAGGGCTTGACCCCCATACCAGCTACGTGGACAACTGACCATCTACCTCCAGAAGAATTTACTTTAGAGGCTGGCACTGAAGCTGTAGCTAGGGGAGAGGAACATGTCTGATCAGAGCACACGGGAGCAAATGAATGGGGAAGAAGAGAGAACAGAGCACGTCCTGGCCCACGAGTCCTGGAGGACTATATCCCCGCTCCAAACAGCCAATGCACAGAGTGGACCATATGGCTGATCCCACTATGAGACATAATGTCCCTCACTGACCCATGGCCCTACGGGGGACAACACTAGAGACTCAGTGCCCAGATTAGTCCAGGCTGACCCCGAGACATCAGGCAAAACACTAAAGGCATGTGGCAGAGCAACAGGGGGAGCACAGCAAGGAGCTCCCAAGGGAGTTCAAAGGATAGACTCTGGGACCAGGGCGTGGCACCCCGTTGGTCTTGACTGGAGGACATGCCTAGAGGTCAAAAATCAGACCTTGATCTATTTACAGGTTTTTCTTTCTTTTAAAATTTTTCTTTTTCATTTTTAATTTAATTTATTCTTTTATGGGTCATTGGTTTTCTTTATTGTTGTCATCATTGTGTTCTCTTTTGTCTCTTTGTCTTGCTATGCCTTGTTTTGGGGTGCATATTATTATCTCTGCAGCTCTATCTAGATAAGATAGACTGCATGAAAAGGCTGGAGGAGAAAACAATGGGACCGATGGTTCCAGGGAGGACATTGGAGAGGGGGAGGTGGGGGAAAGGAGGTGAAGTTGACCAACCCAGGGACAATGGAGCAACAAGTGATCCAAAATTAGTGGCAAAGGAGGGTGTGAGAGGCCTGGTAGGGGTTCAGCAAGGGCAATATAACAGAGATACTGAAACCAAAATAAAGGCTGAACATGATAGTGGGACAAGAGGAAAGTAAAAGCAAATAGAGCAAAAAATTAGGAGACAAAGGGTATTTATAGAAGTCTAAATACAGGCATGTACATATGTAAATATATTTATATAGACTGGTAGGGAAATAGATCTACATACATATATTTATAGGTTTAGTATTAAGGCAGCAGATGGACATTGGACCTCCACTCAAGTACTTACTCAATGCAAAAATACTTTGTTCTATTAAATTGGCATTCTATGAGGCATACCTTCCCAACATGATCACTGAAGACAAAGCGGGTACATAAGCAAATGTAGTGAAGAAAACTAATGGTGCCCAGCTATCAAAAGATGTAGCGTCTGGGGTCTTAAAGGCTGAAAGGTAATCAAGTGGCCATCTAGCTCAGAAGCAACAAAGTCCACAGGGAAGAAGCACATCAGCCTGTGTGACCATGAGGTGTCGAAGGGATCAGGTATCAGGCATCAAAGAACAAAAGGTCATGTCATTATAAATGAGGATGAGTGCAGAGTAGAGACCCGAAGCCCATCTTTAGGCAACTGGACACCCCCTTACTGAAGGGTCCTGGGGAGGAGACAACCCAGTCAAGGTACAGGGTAGCAACAATGAAACATACAACTTTCCTCTAGTTCTTTAATGCTTCTTACCCCCACTATCATGACTCCAGTTCTACCTTACAAATCTGGCTAGACTGGAGCATGTACACTGATACACATAAGAGCTCTCAACACACAGGATACAGAACAGATATATCCCTCAGGAACAGTAATGGGAGTAGAAATACCATAAGGGTAAGGGTAAGGTGAGGGGAGAAGGGGGGTCACCAATTGCAATTATGTACATATAACCTACACACACACACACTCACACCCGCAGGGGGCTGAACAACAGAAACGTTGGTGAAGGGAGACAGAGGATGGTATAAGATATAAAAATAATAACAATTTATAATTTATCAAGGGGTCACGAGGGTGGAAAGGGTAGGGGAGGGAGGGAAAAAAAGAGGAGCTGATACCAAGCGCTCACATGGGAAGATGATGTTTTGAAAATGATGATGACAACATGGGTCCAAATGTGCTTGATTCAATTGATGTATGGATTGTTATGAGTTGTAAGAGCCCCCAATAAAATATGATTTATTAACGAAAAGAAAATAGCTATTACAATTTCAAATGCACATTCTTTTCAACTCAGTTATCAGGCCCCTAAATATGAGGATGGTGCAGAGCTGTGCAGTGTTTTGTTTTCTTGTGCCCGAGGTTGCTATGGGTCTGAATAACTTCATGGCACCTAGCCACAAGTGTTTATATGACTGAGATAATCTCACATGTGTCCAAGGATGTGTGTTCACTGTGTGTCACAAAATTGCAAGTCACATACATGTCCACCAAGTATAGTACATTTCGACCAAACAATTCTATGCAGTTGTTAAAGAATGAAATGACTCTATCTAGGATGATTTCGCAGATGTTGTTGTTGCCGGGCAGTGCCATCCACAGAAGAAACACTGCCAGCCCAGTACCATCATCACTACTATTACAATGTGGGAGCCCATGGCTGTAGCCACAGTCTCAATGCATCTCTGTGTTATCAACCAGAGAATGACCCCTCCTGACAACATGCCCAAAGTATACATGAGACGAAGTCGCACCATCCTCGTTTATAAGGACCATTCTGGCTGCACTTCCTTCAAGACAGATTTGTTCTTTCTGGCAGTCCATGGACTAGTCACTATTCCCTGCCACCACAATTCACAGACATACATTCTTCTGTGGTTTTCCTTATGCATTGTCTAGCTTTTGAAATGTATACAAAAGAACTGAAACTTCCCTGACTTAGGTGAGGTGCACCTTAGTTCTCAACATGACATCTCTGCTTTTGAACCTTTGAAATGAGGCCATGGGCAGCAGACGAGCCCCATGCAATAGCTTGTGTGATCTTCTGGGTGCTGCTTCTAGGAGCACTTTTTGTGCATCCTTGACATCAATCATTTGTACCCTTTTCAAGATGCTGTTTATGGGTCCAGTGGTGAGGATTTTTTTCTTTATGTTGCCCTGTAATCTATGCTGAAGGTTGCAGTCTTTGCTCTTCATCAGTAAGAAGAAACATTAAGTTTTCTTCACTTCCAGCAAGCAAGGTTGTGTCAGCTGCGTAGCTCTGGCTGTTAATGAGGCTTCTTTCAAGCCTCATGGCCTGATCTTCTTCACAGAGAGAGTATCAAGAACCAAAACAGATGCATCACAATGTGCAAACATGCTACCATTTGGGGGCAAAAATATGAGAAGAGACATATCAATTGAATCTCTGGGTATAACCATACTCCTGTTGTCTTCTCTGCCCCCCCCCTCCCTTGCAACCAAATACTTCAACAGTCCTGGGTTGTGGGCACACCCCACAAACTGAACTTGCTGTTTGGCGCAGCAAGGTCCAGGTTACTTTCTCTTCTGAGCCAGTTTTATGGCCTGAATTAAGGACCTAACCCAGTTTGGGAGAGTATTCCATGAAATATGAGAATGTCACTACTGACATACAAAATCAATCTTCTAAATGTTGCATGTACTTGCATACAATATATGAGAGGCTATAAATAGTCTGTGTTCTAAAAAAAGTGGTTGCCTGTTGCCTGGCTATACATTCACCATTGCTTAAGTTGATTTGTTTAAGAAACCTTTCATTGTGTACTGGTGAATATCCTGCTGAGTTAGTCCTTCCGAGAACCCAGTAGGGAAAATCGATTCTACCCTAAGTCATTCTTTTCTCCAGCTTGGTCAACCCTCCAAAAAACAAAGGCTAATTAGGAGAAAAGAGACCCAGAAAAAGGAAAAATCCAATATTTAATTCTAGAATTTAGTGATGGCACTCAATTCAGACTAGAAAAATGAACCAGATCATGGAAAGTCGTAAATCAGAAACGAGGAGGCAAACAGGAGGGAGAGCAGGCAGGAATGGTGAAGGTCACAGCAGGCAAGGACCCATAAATCAGGAGCTAAGAGAACACAACCACCTGAGGGGAAGCCAAGGGCAGTGGTTCCACCATGGGCAGCCCATTTAGGAACCATTAAAAAGCCACTGGAGTGAAATGGTTATAGACTCTTCCCCAACAGATGCTTAAAAAATTAGGAGTTCATGTTTCATTCACTGGGAGGCCAGGTTACCAATATGATTCTGTATGTTGTAGATCTAAGGGGTGCCGTTAAGGTGGCAGGCTCTGTAAATTTGTGTAGCTATTCCTACAGTTTACCAGCAGACTTGAAGCCAATTTTTAGATTATAACAATCCTAGGACAGATTCAAGACCAGATCCATGTGGAGCGTATGTTTTCCCCTAATCTATGCAAAGGTGCCAAATGAACTAGCAGCGTTCCTGTCCCAAACTCTCCTGAGTCTCTGGAAGGCCTTGGGGGCAGGGGTGTGGGTTGGTGGCAGGGAAGTGATTTCATTCTAAAGTCACAGCACCACTGGGTTTTTTTGCTCACCTTTTCTAGATCCCAATGTCCTCGTTGGCAAATACAAATTTGGTTCTGCATGACCTGTCAGTTACTTGAAGATGCAGTAGACTCACCTAAGGCCCATTGAACCAGCTGTTGCTCCTACCTGGAATGTTTTTCATTTACTTGCCACCAGGTTACCCCTCCATATCCTTCAGGTCACTGCATAAAAGTGCCAAATCTTCTAGAAATCTTCGCTTCTCTCTTGGTTAAGACCTCTTCCTGAAGGTTTCCACAGATGACCCTCTACCCCATATTATCATTTCCATCAGATATTACCATAATCGCTTATTTCAGTATGTGCCCTTCCTGTACACACTAATTGGATGGGGAACATCTCTTTTGTTCAGGGAGATACTTTCACTGCCAAGTACACGATGGGAAGTCCATAAATACTTCTTAGATGAAAGCATGAAATGACATCAAAATTTATGTGGAAGCCCACAAGTCTCAATTTTAAGATTTTTTTTTTCTGGATCTAGAGCATTTCCTCATTTATCAAAGGAATTCAAATTAATTTGTTCCCTGCTTAAGAAAGTCAACTCTTAAATGCTGATTTCTTAACATTGCATATTTTTCTAAAATAAAGTGCTATACAGGTATATATATCTTTCTACAAGGTTGAATTTGCTTTGCGTATGTAAAAAATATTTACATTTTTTATATTCATCAGCTCAAATTGAATTGAATTATATTAAAATTAGAAGAGCAGAGAGAACAGTGTATCATTTTTTTAAAATCATTTATTTGGGGAGTCAAACAACTCTTATCACAATCCATACATACATCAATTGTGTTAAGTACATTTGTACATCCATTGCCATAATCATTCTCAAAATATTTGCTCTCCACTTAAGCCTTTGGTATCAGCTCATCATTTCCCCCTCCCTCCCCATTACCCCTCCCTCATGAACCCTTGATAATTCATAAATTATTATTATTTTGTCTTGTCTTACACTGTCTGACTGTCACCCACTTTTCTATTGTCCATCCCCCGGGAAAGAGGTTTTATGTAGATCCTTGTAATTGGTTCCCTCTTTCTATCATTTGTAGTTTATACAAGGGAGTTTCAAAAATTGTGGAAAATTCCATTATCTTTAATTAAATATATGTTTTCAACTAACTTTTTTCCCTAAACCATTTTATTAGGAACTAATCCAGACATCATATGATCCCATAGTTCAATCTTATCAAACAGTGTTTTACAATTGCTACCAAAATCAGTTTCAAATATTTCCTTCCTTCTTAAACTTCTTAATATCAGCCCCCTTTAATGCCCACCCCTCCCCATACCTACCGCTCCATATCTTATTCTAGTTGTTATCTCTAGAGATTCACCTATGCTGGGTTTCATGTGCCAAAATGCATAGCAAAATACATAAAAATTAGTTAAGAAACCTACCAAAAATTGACAAAATACAAGAGATAAACCCCAATAAGAACACACACACAATTAAAAACCAGATCAAGTCCAAAGTGTTTCAGAAAGATTAAGTGATAAGGCTTCAACTATTCAAGTCATATTTGTTATGTGAATCTCCTGTCATCCACTAACTTTTTGAAACTCCCCGGTGTATGTCCCTGGTGTATGTTGCCAGTGCATGTAGCCAAAATCAGAAATACTGGCTGTTGGAGGGTAGGAGCAAGTGAGAACTGGACATATGGGAAGGTGAGGTTATTCATATCCCTTTTAATATTTTAGCAAGCATTTTGTTTACCCATAAGGTTCTCATTGGCTTATTTCCTGAAGCAGATTGCCATGTCTTTTTTCCTAGTCTGTCTTCACCTCAAAGCTCCATGGAGAGGGAGGGGGGAGCGGGAAGAGAGGGGGGAAAAAAGAGGACCTGATGCAAAAGGCTTAAGTGGAGAGAAAATGCTTTGAATATGATGAGGGCAAAGAATGTACAGATGTGCTTTATACAATTGATGTATGTATGGATTGTGATAAGAGTTGTATGCAACTTTGCTTGCTGAAAGTAAAGACTACTGGAACCCCTTATTGATGATGAGAAAAGACTATAGTCTTCTATCTGGATTAGATCTGAACACAAAGCAAATGAAAACCCTTCCAATTGGACCACTAAACAACATCATGATAGACGGCAAAGAAATGGAACTCGTCAAGGGTTTAATTTGTTTCGGATCAATAATCAAAGCCTAGGGGAGATCAGCCAAGAAATCAAACATATTGCTGCAAAAGACCTCTTTGAAGTCTTCAGAAGCCAAGATGTTACCTTGAGGTCTAAAGTATGCATGACCCAAACCATGCTACTTTCAATCACCTCTTATTAATACAGAACCTGAATAATGAAATAAGAATATTGAAAAAGAATTGATGCATTTGAACCGTGTTGGCAAAGAATGATAAATGTGCCATGGCCTTCCAGAAGAATGAACAAGTACGTCTCAGACAAAATACAGCCAGAAGTCTCCTTAGAATCACAGATAGTAAGACTTTGTCTCACATTCTTTGGACGTGTCGTCTGGAAGGACCAATTTCTGGAGAAGGATAGAAAAAAAAAGGGAAGACCTATAATGAGGTGGATTGACCCAGTGGCTGCAACAACAGACTGACACATAGCAGTGGTTACTAGGTTGGCGAAGGACCAGGCAACATTTCATTCTGTGAGTCAAAGCCGACTTGGCATCTGCTAACAACAATGAGAAATATGGTGGTAATAATGTGACAGGTTAACTATCCAAAAAAATAAAGATGTAAGATGTAAACATAAAGCGAGGGCTCTGAGGTCATTAAATTTGCCGTAACAGCCTACCAATGTGACCCCAAGCCTGTAAAATGTTGCCGAAAGATCTCAAAAAAACAATGTGAAATTTGGTGGACGCATTTGGTGGCTTCTCAAAGCTTCCAGGAAGATTTCTGATGCTGATGGAGATAATTTAAGGTGATATATTATCACACCATGAATCAGCTCAGCTCTTCAGACTGGAACAAGGCCACTGCTTTCAATATATAGTCTTCAGTATGTTTTTCTTTTCACCCTTCTTCAGAACACTTGAATCAGCTTGTAGTCTCAACATTTATCAATACTCGTGTGTAAGGTAAGCATCTGAGGACGGTCACTCCATATTATAGGGCACTTATTGATACCAAGTTGCCTCTGGGTTTAGTTTTGTCCTTCAAGACTTCTGAAAAGTGAAGGAAATATATTCCGTGCCTGGTGATTCAACACTCTACTCGATGTTTGTTTTGGTGGGTTTCTTTTAAAAATCATTTTGGTAACGAATCAAGCTGTGGGCTTTGAATAGCATAAAATCATTCCATTTCAATGAGTGAGAACTGGCATAAGCCCTGGCAGATAATGAGGTCTCTACAGGTGGTAACCCCTTGTTTCTATGAGTGAGAGAGTGGCTGACTCTCGTTTTAATTTTTATTTTTTAAAAAAGAGTCTTTCATTGAAGGATTTGAGCTATAGAAATGGTTTTGCTCAACCTGGCTGAGTGCACGACAACATCCCCCTTCACCTCAGTGGAGCTGTGTGGCCCTCTATCCACATGTCCACATGATTGCAGCTTACACTATTTTCAGAAATGAACTGAAGTCATCTAGCTACTCTGGCTCCCATTTGATTTATTTATAAAATGGGGAATTAGATCATGTGATGATACCCCTCCTTCCTGCTCTCATTGTCTATTATTTGTTTCAACAATGAATGGGCAAAAGTTCCCAGAGTCTGGGTGAGCACAGCAGAGCACCCTAAATTTTATTTACATGAGTCCACGCTCCCATCCCCTGTGGCTTAGGCGACTTTGTGTTTGGCAGATCACATCTTGGGAGACCGGAAATAATTCTGTCAAAGCATAAGAAAGACAAAAATGAGATCATCTTAATTTTTTTATGGGATGGGGCGGCAGTATTTGAGAGAAACTGTGCATATACCTGCAAACCAGAGAATCTACTAATCGAGAGATAAGAATCAGCACATGTGTATGTTTAACCACATATACTCTGAAGCTAGACTGAATCATAATCCTACTTCTGCCCTCACTAGCTGAGTACTTACTGGGCCTAGTCCCCTCATCGATAAAATGCCAACACTGCAGTTATAGGAGCTACATGGTAGGATTGTCACACTGATAACGCAAGGTAGTGCACTTGAGCATGTACAAAACAATAACTACAATAAATGCTAAATATACACTGGGACATGATTTTTAGTATCTTTAGCTTTCTGTTAATGGGAAGGGCCTGGGAGGACATTATTTTTGTAAGTCCCAAGGTAATTGACGAAAACCAAATTAGCAAAAAGAGCTGAGGTCACGCAAAAGCCAGCCTGTAGTCTCTGGGCATTCTTGCCAGCCTCTGACTTCCATGCAGGCACAGGCAGCAGGGAAGAAAACAGAAAGCAGGATGAAGGGCCCAGTTAGCAAACTGAAGGCAAAGCATAAGGAAACAATAGCAGCCAAGAAGCTCTCAGAAAGTCAAAACTCACTGTCACTGAGTCAGCTCTGAATCATAGCAACCCTAGAGGACAAGGCAGAACTGCTCCTTTGGGTTTTCAAGGCTGTTCATCTTTTTGGGAACAGAAAGCCTCATTTTTCTCCTGGGGAGTAGCTGGTGGTTTTGAACTGCTAACCTTGTGCTTAGCAGTTCAATATGGAACCCACTATACCAACAGGACGCCATAGCCAAGAAGCTGAGATGGAAAATTCCAGAAACCAAGATCATTCGCCTCTCTAGTCAAAGCCTCTCTAGTCAAATGTTTGCTAGGCGCTCCTTCTGAAGTCCACGGGTGCCTAGGAAAATGCATGGAGGTGGGGGTGGGGGCAGGCACTAGAAAACAAGATGTGCACAGATGGTAGGAAGCAATCTGAACCCCAATTGTAATTGACCCCTAACTGTTTCATGTCAGAGGAAAAATTCCATCGGAAAATCCCCAGGTGCCCCGCCCATAGAGTCGATCTGATGGGGCCTATGGAGTATTGGAACACACAGGTTCTGAGCTGGGAGATTAGGAACATATATAATGTGTTGGCCTATTGTGCTCACTATATAGTTCTGTACCATTTTCTGTTATGAAATAACAGGCACTAAATTTTCCCTAAGGGGCCTTGGTGGTGTTGTCAGGTAAGTGTTAACCACAATGTTGAGTGTTCAAACCCACCAGCCACTCTGCAAGATGACTATGTACACACACACACACACACACACACATTTATGTATAGATGGACTATAAGTTGGAATCAACTCTGCCAGTGGGTTTACTTTTAAGCTGAAAAATATTACACATTGGCATTTAGAGGGCATCGATTCCTCATTTGGAGGCCCTGAGTGGTGGAAATGGTTGAGCACACAGCTACCATTCTCAAGGCTGGTCATTCAAATCCACCTAGAGTTGCCTTATAGAAATCCTGGTGGTGTAGTGGTTACACAAAACCATCAGCAGCTTTGAGGCAGAAAGACAGGGTTTTCTACTCCCATCAATAGTGTCCATCTCAGAGACCCAGGGGGTCGCTAGGAATCAGCATAGACTTGATGGCCAAGAGTTTGAGAGTTGCCTTGGGAGAAAGACTGAGTGATTTACATCTGGAAACTCAGCCACCGAAAACCCTTTACAGCACAGTTTGACTCTGACACACATGAGGAGGCCAAGAGTAGGAAAGGATTTGATCGCAACGGGTTTGGTTTTTATGGTTTGATCCACAACTACCTTGTCAGGAGTGATATATATTTGCCTCTCTCAAGAGGGCATCTAGAAGGGAAGGGGATGATTATTAACTTCATTTGTATATAATTTGGAAGTTGTTTTCATACAGTATGAATGACATTGTTGGAACTTGTTGTCATTAAGTCCCTTGGCTGTAGCCTCTACCCCTACCTAATCTTTGGCAGGCACTGGCATCTTATTGCCCCATTTTTTCACCCATCTCCACATGCTGTAACTGAACCTTGTGGCCAGGTTTGCATATGTAATTAGAGTTGTACCTCTTTGCCAGGTGGTTTCTTCCTGCTCTACTAATTAGCCCAGTTTTCCCTTGAAGGCATGTAGGAACCATCAGTTAAGTCACATGAAAACAACAGGCCAAGTGAAGTCAGTTGTTGAAACTGCTGATTACTTTCCATATTATATCATATGGTCATGAGGATTACTCGGCACTTATGGGTAAACGATTCAGCTACTCATTAGTTCAGTCCAGACACATCGAGGCTTGTCCTGGTTTAACTAACCTTTTGAGCCGTGTGACACATAAAAACAGAGTCCTCACCAGGAGGTGTTGAAGTGACTACTGTACTAAGACAGCTTTTCCCGGTGGCTTTTATTGTCATTTGACTCACAACACATTTTCAAGGCAAGGCTTTAGAACAGATGAGAACAAAAATGATAGTATTTCTTCAGATGCTAGATTTCTCTTTCAAAACTACAGCATGGGACCACTTTTCAAGCATCCTAATAAAGCGAGAAAAGAATCCAAAGCCATTTTGTCAGCTTTTCCAATGCTGACAACGTAGCCCAAGAAGCCCTGGACCACTTGTGGTCCCATTTTCCTCCCAGAGGGAACCCTGGTGGTATAGTGGTGAAGTGCTCCGCTAGTTACCAAAAAGTTGGTGGTTTGAACCCACCATCCACTCTAGGGGAGAATGATGTGACAGTCAACTTGTGTAAAAATGGAAAATCACGGCCATTGCCGCAGGGTTGACTCTGTAGATCGCCAGGTCTTTCTCCTGTGAGTTTGAACCATTCCCCTTTGGGTTAGCAATCGTAGCCTGCTAAACATTGCACCGCTGAGCTCCGTTCTGTAAAGATTACAACCTTGGAAGTCCTATGGGGCAGTTCTACTCTGGCCTCCAGTGTTCCCATGAGTCTGAAGGACTTGCTGGCATGGTTTCTCTCGTTTTCCTTTTCTAGGGGCTCTTTCCCAGCATCACCTGGGAACTTGTTATAGATCGGAAACAGTTCAGACTTTACTCCAGACTTAAGGAATCAGAAACTGGGGGATTGATCTAGCAACCCGAGTCTTAACAACCCCTCTAGGTGACTCAGGTGTGTCTTCAATCAGCATCTGTAAGGTAAGACCAATTGGAGTCCTACTGCCAATCACATGGCCCAGCAGATGTGGCAAAGCCAGTCCATACAGGTTTGGGTGATGTCTTTAAAACTCATCCTCTTAGATGAGTCTGAGATCACAGAAAACAGAGTGTTAGGATGATGGCAACTTCTGTGAAGAAAAAGAAGGGGGGAAATGCACCAATTTCCTGGTAAATGTCCCGAATGGTTTTAGCAATCTTTACCATATGCAAAGCGTAATGTTCTCAAAGATTAAATACCACTCTTGGGACTCAAAGAAAAGAAGAATAGAAGACTGTACTTGGGAAATGGCATCTCTTTCTTTCCTGCTGTGGAAGAAATATAACACCCATTAGGTCATTCCCAAATCAACTGCATTGCTTTCTGAGACAAAGAAAACATTTTAGACAGAGTGTCCAGGATGAATGAGAACACGTTTCTGACATGGCTTTTCCAATGTGGAGACACAACTCCTAGCAAGAAATTTTACCTAAAGAGATGAAGAACCTAATTACTGAAGTTCTCAAGTCACAAAAGAAGGGGAGGGGGGTTAAGGTGAAATTGCGCTGGAATCTGAGCCCTAGACTTGAGCACATTCTCTACATTCACAGCATTCCTGACACCATCAGGAGACCACCCCTAATGCCAGGGAGAAGAAGACTGGCTGGAGACAGCACAAACAGCAATCATCAAAGCCATTTCCAAGTGGAGAGTCCATGAAACACATTTCTTTCTAGTCATTAAGTGGCAGTGAGGATGTGTGAGGGCTTGCCTACTAGTGGAAGAACAGGAACTAAGCAGGCTCCTTCTTGAGCTTATCAGCAGAGGGGAGGCTTTGAGGGGCTGAAGATGCCTGGGTACTGAGGTCACCTGTGCTCTCAAGCAGCCCACCCCACTAGGTCCTCTGTCTGGTCTAAGTCCAATGGCTTGTTTGCATTAGCTCTGTCGCTTTACAATCCACGCTCTATGGAAATGAAAATAATTTAATGTGTTAAGTGAAATTATATGACCAGGACTAGCCGGGTAATTTAATGTGGAGGCAGAGTCGCTTTCTTCATTAGCATTGACCTTGGTCAAATTATTAAATTCCTCATTGCTTCAGTGCCCTCATGCGTCCAATGGGAATCTTATCGGCAATTTGTTACTAGAAGACACGTGGGAGAAATGGATGAGAAATGTTGGGAATTGCTACATTGTATGCTACAATTTTGCATGGACTTGATTTGGATCCTCAAGAACAAATTAGAGTCTCTATTTCCAAGTCCTTCACACCTACATCGAATAAGGAATTCACTGAACCAGAACGCAAACACCGTATTTGGCTTTTCATATTGAATATTAAGAGGCCAATCAAATGTATGAACAGTAGAGCTTTTCTTTGTTCATTCCTTCATTCATTCTCTCTCTTTCTTTCTCGCTCTCTCAGAATACGTTAAGCCTACCAAGAGGCTGATTTGACAACAGCCTCTAAATGTCTGAGAAGTCTGACATGAGCAAGAGCGGCATAAACACCATTAGCATCGCGACTCTTTCAGAGTAAAGTAAACAAAATGAGCCAGCCGAGACGAGACGGTGCCCACTTCATCATCCGGGTGGCCCTTCACATGCTCTCTGGTCATTAAGGCCTTTCTCTGGACTCCTTCTGGTCCTCTCCTTAAGTAGCTGCACCAAGGCCCCAGGGCAGGCCAATTCAGGTTCATTATGTCACTTTAAGGGGGGAGTTCTGAACGCTGGGCCCTCCACCAAGAATGCAGCATCCTCACCCTCCCGCTTCAAGCCCTGAGAAGTTTTCAGTAAAAATAACCTGAGCCAGTCCTGACTGCTGGGGAGGATAAAGATAATCTGGGTGAGGTCACAAAGAGCAAAAAGAGCGTTTAGAGATCAAAGAGCTATCGTAAGACAGGGTCAGGAAAGTTAGGCTCCAGTGACTCATCTTATAGCCTTCTGCTCTTTGTTAGCCTAAACTAGGATGCTTGGCTGGAGGTGTCTGTCCCACAGATTCAAGCTTCATGCTTTCTTAGCAGCACACTAGAAAGAAATCTGTTTAGGGTCTTGAATACACAGTACTATGCAGCTTGGTCATTCTCGAAACAGACAAAGTCATCATAGTGACAGACTTGTAAAAGGCAGTTGCAGGAAATTGCACAAACTAAGCAGAATAAATATTTCTAGAGTGAATTGGATGCTTTATGCAACAACCACCTGACAAACTGACTTTCTTTCAAACTTCACTTTTCCTCCCCTTTCTTTTTATTGCCAGATGAATGTACTTGCAGCTGGACTTAAGAGAAGCAACGGTGTCAAACAACGACTCGTTAAGACATACACACCTGTCATAAACCCGAGACTCTCTCGAGGGATATATTGAGTTGCGCTCCCTGCTTCCTATGAAAAGGTGCAGTGAAACAAAAAAAGAATTAACTATCAACTACCAGATGTTTCCAGCATTTCTATTAGTTTGGACAAGATGAAATAATTGCTGCATTGTACAGATGTGTCTAACTGACATAAACATACATATGTAGGATGTGGGAGGAAATTCTCAAGTTGGTGTGTCTTGAGAATAATTGATCTTTTCTTTTTGGCAATGGCTCATGAAAACTAGAAGAAATCCCCTCTTCTGCTAGAATTGACACCGTCTTCCCCCACACGAGGGATGCATGGGCATCATGCTAAGGGTGTGATCCTACAACTGGGCATTGGTAGTTTGACTTGGTGTCAGCACATCAGTCTCTTGAACTTGCTGGCAAGCTCATGGATGTATATGTTCCTGAAAGCATTCCAGTTACAGAAAGTTCTAGGGACTGGAAGTCCCATGCTCCAAATCACCTGGATGGATTCCAGGAAAGAGAGAAGGTGTCCTCAAAAAAGATGTGGGATGCCTGTCACTGTAAAACCTCAATCAAGAAGAGGCACAAAATGTTTCAGTGACTCCTTGACCTCGCAACAGAATACAGATTCAGTATGGAAGGATATGGAACAGTCATCAATAGATGTTGCTTGAGAAAAGAAACAGTGAGGATTTGGTGGCAACCACCTTAAATTCTGCCTCTGGGTCCACAAGTGTTGGGTCTTCCAAGTGAAGGAGCTTTTGCTACAGTCCCCGAGCATCTCACTGCCAGAGGAGACCATGGACTAAAAGGCTGGTGAGGGGAGCATCATCATTTCATATCACAGAGCACAGGGTTCACTAACAGGTTTTGACTCACATGCCTCAGCCCACTCTGGAGAAGGGTTTGGAAATCACTTCTAGGCTTAGGCAGAAAGAAGATTGGAGCCTCTGAGCACATTTTCCAGGGTACTGGAAGAGGAGAATTTTCCAGCTTGGGATCCACTAGCAGTTAGGAGAATGAGTTTTGTTGTCAACTAGGCTTAGGTTCAAAACCACAGCGCTGTCACAGTGGAACATTTACTTAGTCACCTCCCTATATGTCTTTTTCTACCTCTCTCAAATAGAGATAATGACTAATATTACCCAGAAGGGCTATTGCAGAGATTAAATGAGATGATGTGTGTAAAGACTTTTGCCCATTTCGTGCCATAGCATGAAAGCTCCGGAATGACGACTGTGGCTATGACAGTAAACTGGTAATAGTAGCTAATGAAGCAGCAGCCGCGGCAGCACCATTGCTAGTAGCAGTTTAGTACTAACAGGAGTCGCAGCAGTAACATTAGTAGGAACCAAAGGATATAGACCTGAACGTCTGTTTGCTTCCTGGTATAGATCTGAGATGAAAACTAATATGAGTTAGATATGTGATCTGATGTGTCAGGTAACCTGGAACGCAAAACCTCAGTTCTTACACATAGCCTGTGACTATGCCATCCTTCTATTAAGGTGACTCAGCCTAGAAGGGGTTTACCCTCTCTCAGGGGGTGTTCAGTTGTGTGGTGCATGCCATTTGTGCATGCCATTCCTGAGAAATGTGGATTGTGTGCTGCAAGTTACATAAGACTCCAGCAAGAAAGCGCTATGGCAATTCTCAGCAGCCAATCCTACTGAAACATCTTTCCAAGGTAGAGAAAACAGAGATATGGAAGGAGAGCCATTCTTCCTTGAATTGATCCCTCACCCTAATAGTATCAGCTCTTAGGACACGCCCCCTCCCTTCGGAGTGGCACCCAAAGGATTTTCAGTAAGGCAAGAGTATGTGTTGAAAGCAGGGCTGGTGCACTGGTATCCTCTGGATACTAGAGTTGTAACAGAACAGCTTGACAATATGGAGAGGATTTGAAGAAGGGTGTTTTAGAAAGAAAGGTTGTGTGCTTGAAGAAAAATATTTGTTAGAGAAATAATGACCAACTTCCAACCAATAATGAAAAGAGAACAAATGCAGAGGGAAGGGTTGAAGAGCTCTGTAAAGAGCGCTGCTGGTGAAGTAATTAAGGAATAACTGCTATAGATCATCGAATTTTATTCCTGGAATACACCTTTGAGATCATTTAATCCAATCCCATTATTTGCAGATGAGGAAGCACACATTTTATGAATAACAGACCTGCGGAAATGACCCATTAAAACCAGGAGGTATTGTAACTAGCAAGAGGGACAGAATCCAGAAATGAACATGCAGATTTCAGAGGCGTCTAGGTACAAGCAGTACTTAGAAGCATATGTGATGATACAGTTCACTCCAGCAGGGAGAAGAGATACACTTCAGCTTCCAAGCAAAGCATGGAGAGACACACCCAGCATGAAACGGCCAAATAGGCACCACCCAAACACGGAGCTGTACATACGGTCCAAAGAATGTGACTACAGAGAGAAAATGGAACACTGGAATTTCACATATCTTGGCCTATCAGCTGAACTTTAATGATTGTTTCTCCCTGGGGTGAATCTTTCTGTCTCTTAAGGATTCTTAAGGAAATAAAAGTAGGCTCAAAATGTACACAGAATGCTTCTTGACTAAAAATGATAATCATATAAAGAAAAAAGTGAACATAGGAAGATTGCTAAAGACTGATAATGAGCACTAAAAACACTTATGTCCCAAATGAGTCAAATACTTGTGATCATGACAGAATGGGGGACAAAAAGCTTTCTATTCTGAAAAGTAAAGACATTGGAGTTCAAATAAGTATTTTGAATGTAAAAGACTATGGCGTTACAATCTCAGATTAGTTGAATAAACATCATGGCACCCATCTAAAAATGGGAAATAAAAAGCTCAAGTCCTCATCTTATGTAAGGTTCCGAATATTTCATTTCATTTGTGAAATTGACAATTAGAGATGCAAAGGTTTTTGTACATTTTTAAATTTCATTATCCTATTTTTAGGTGCTGTCTGGTTGGTTCTGCTCGTAGCGACCCTCTGCCCAACAGAATGAAATGCTTTCTGCTTCTGTACCAGCTGCACAATTATGATATTTGAACACATTATTGCAGCCACCGTATCAGGTCATTTTCTTGATGGCTTCCCACCTTTGTGATGAACTGCAACTGTATGTCTTTTTCCAAAGAAAACTTGCTAACGTCCAAAGTACGTGAGACCAAGTCTCCCCATTCTCGCTTCTTAGGAATATTCTGGCTGTCTTTCTTCCAAGACAGATTTGTTTGTGTTTTCTGGCAGTCGCTGGTGATAGTCTTTGCCAGTCCCACAACTCAAGGGCATTGAATCTTCTTCAGTGCACTTTATTCATTGTCCAGCTTTCACATACATATAGGAAGCCATGGAAAATGCCACACCTTGGGTCTGGCTCATCTTTGACCTCAACGTGACATCCTTGTTCATTAACACTTTAAAGAAATCTTATGCAGCAGATTTCCCCAATGCAAATTTTAATGGTAACTATTAATTTCACAAAAGTATAATGGTAACAAAAACTCAATGGTACCCATTGATAAAAATGCATTCAATGTTTCCACAGATAACACAGCCCAAGGCATGACTAATCCTAGTTAACATTTATCAAACTCTTCCTATGTTCTAAACACTTATTTCTAAAACTGAATAAAACTGTGAAATGGGTACTATTTCCCTTTCCATTTTACAAATATGGAAGCACAAAGAAATTAAGTATATATTAATCTTGAAATGGGATTCATGCCCAGACAGGTATATGCTAGAATTTATCATCTTACCCATTGTTCTACATATATATCAAAAGATGGTAACCATCCCAATTTCATTCTTTAAAGAAATGTAAAAACTGACTACCATCTTCTTATGGAGCAGGGAGAGCCCCAAGCTAAGCAAGGAACTCCTCAAAAACATCCAAAACAAACAAAGTAGGAAGTCTTGCACTACCTGGCCCCCAAATCTATCCTATCACACAGTCTGGTAGAGCCACAGTAGTCAAAATGGACTACAGCTACAGTATTCTAACTAGCCTGGTGCCAGTACAATGAACGATACATAGACCAATGGAATAGGACAGGAAATCCAGAAATAAAAACATCTACCTATAAGCAACCGGTTTCATACAAAGGCCCCTCCCCCCAAAATTTAAATAGGAAAGAGTCATCCTCTTTGAGAAGTGATGCTGGAAAACCTGGGTCTATATCTGAAGAAGAATGAAACAGGACCCATACCTGGCCGCATGCACACAAATCAATGTGAGGTGGGTTAGAGACCTAAATGTAAACCCCGTCACCATAAGGATCATCAAAGAGAAAATTGGGACAAGCTTAAGGGCCCTATTGGAGGGCTCTACACAACCTACCAAATATGATAAAGACAACACAATCAGTGGAAGACAAAAAGAGATGACTGGGACTTATTAAAAATAAGACACTTATGCACTTCAAAAGACTTAATCACAAGAGTAAAACGAGAGCTCACAGATTGGTGAAATAATCATTAACCCAATGGACAGGGGAGTAATCGCTCAAATCTTTGGGTTCTGTAACACCTTGATCATAACAATGATGATGATGATGATGATGATGATAAACATAAAATGTGGGCAAAGGACATGAACAGAGAATTCATGAGATACTTGAGTGTCTAATAAACACATGAGGAAATGCCCACAATCACTACCCATCTAGGAGATACAAATCAAAACAATGATGAGATATCACCTTATCCCCTCAACAATAGCCCAATTGAAAACGAAAAATACTAGAGAGAATGTGGAGAGATTTTAACTCTCAAACACTGCTGTTAGGACTGGAAATGTGTACAACCATTGTAGAAAGTGATGTGGAGCTTCCTGAAACAACTGGGAATAGAAATAGCAGAGGACTCAGCAATGCCTCTGCTGGGTATTGCTTCCCAAAGAAGTAAGAGATAGAACACAGACGCATGCTCTCCCATGTTGGGTAAAGTGCAGTTCACAATAGCAAGAAGCAAGAAGCAACCCACATACCCATCAGTAGATGAATGCATAAAGAAACTCTGATAGATACATATAATGGACTTCTTTGCATCCATAAAAAACAGCAATGAAACTACAAAACACTTCATGACATAGATGAACCTGGAAACCTGTATGTTGAGCAAAGTTAGCCAGTCACGAAAGGACAAGTATTGGGTGAGTCAACTACTAAAAGAATAAAGTCCATGACAAAGACAAGTTTCTGTTTCCAGGTCATGTAGTCTTCTAATCTACTCCCAAGTTCCAAGGTAGTGTGCCCACCTAGTTCCTGTAAACAATATACCATATAACCCCCTTATTTGAATATTTTCAACACCATCTCAAGAGAGGTAGCCTCAACCCAGATGGGGTCAGTTTCTCATTCTGTGGGGAGAGGAAGAAGATCAATCAATTCCTGCCATATTGCAGTGGCCTAGAGTCATCACAAAGCAATAGACATTCATTCCTACAAAAGGAATTAGTGAACCTAATTGGGAACTCATATCAACAGGAGGGGGAGACATGTCTATAACAGAAAAAGTGACTACACTTCTGAGGGTGAGTCAAGTGGGTCGGGCACCTTGCCATTGCAGCCACCATTTGGCACTCCTTATATGGACCCCAGGGTACATATGTCTGGTAGTATGTCCCCAACTAGGCACTGTTTACCTAGTTTCTAACCAGCTGCTGATGATCCAGGCAACTTGCTATAGACAATGTGAAGTAATCGATGTCCTTTCGAGGTGCACAACTCTCAGTGTAGGCTACACCAGAAGGACCCAAATTGGAAAACCCACTAAGAAAACAACTTTATATTAAAGTCACTGGTAGCAAAGCTAAGTACTGAAATTACTCCCTTGAACTTAAAGCTGAAATGTGCCAGTGGGAGAAGCAGCAGATGATCTCTATTCCAAGGTTAGCGATTTAGTATTCCTTGGACTTTGGTTGGTTTGAACCTATCGCTTTGGGTGTGCCCAGTAAAAGGAGACCCAGGGCCAACATATATTTGCTGTTTTCACGATCGCTTTGCTTTTCTGTGACATAGGTTATTCTGGCAGTCCTTTGTAAATGAGTGTCATGAGAGTATTGCCATATTTCCAACCTTCAGAGCTTGTGTAACAATTGTACAGTCACCTAAGTTTCAAAGCTGTACAAATAGTTCATGTACTTTAGTCTAATATGATGTCCTACACATATATCAATTCCTTTTCCCAACACTTTTTAAAATTCTATACCATTGATTAAAACAATGTTACTATCAATAGAATAACTTTATGCCCCATGGCGATGATTTATGTACTCCAACAAAAGTAAACCAGGGACACAGACAAACCATAGATGTATGAATGGATTTTGAACTTTCACTTGATTATAGCCTTAATACAAGAATAATTAATTCCTGTGATGCGGCCCTGCTCAGTACTCGCCCTCATGAGGACATCACTGAAGATATGGATGGTACAGCACAGTATAGTGAAGCAATCAGATGATGCCCGGCTATCAGAAAAAAATAGGGTCTGGCGTCTTACAGGCTTGTCTCAAAACAAACAGTCATCTAGGTGAGGAGTCAGCTAAGTCCATCCAGAAGAAACACATCCATTTGTGTGATCCAATGATTGTAACTAAGAAAATCCAAACCCAGAGGAGGGAAAGGTACCAGAGCCTAAATTCTAAACACCCAGTTTTTTGAATGCTATGGATAACAGTAGTAGCCCCAAATCCATTTGTGGGTCCCTACATGGATTGAGTTTCCAGTGAATCCCCACTGAGCATAATCTAGGAATGTGAATAGCCTGAAGAGCATTATAAGGAGGAGTTTAGTAGATGTAGTAAGACTGGAATATAACACCATGTCATTAGATCTTCCTTGTGATGCATCTGAAATTATTCTAGATTTTTAATATTCTTTGCTTTATTTTTGATCGAGATCTTTCTGTTTTATTTGGTCATTGTTGCTGGGTTCTTTTTGATCTTTTGTCCTTGTATGTATATTTTTCTATATAGGGAAGTCAGGTGAATGCTTACCTGGGGACATGGACAGAGAGGCTGGGGTGAAATGGGGAGTCAACAGCAGTGGATACAAGAAGGAAGAAAAGGCTCCAAAGTTGATTATCTGCATATTGCACAATCCTTCTTAATATGAATAAATTATTGAATTGTGTGATATGTTAATCATACCTCAATGAAACTATTTTCTAAAAAATGGTAACCAACAAAAACTATAAGAAAATAGAAAAATAAAACATTATGTCAGAAAATCAACCATATTAATATGAAAATAAATGTACATTTGTTAAATTGTATTAAGATATTTAAATAAGAACTATATATTATTTATAAAAGACAATAAATAAAGTGATGTTGAATGCCCAAAATAAAAGGAATGGCAAATATGGGGGGACCTTTGCAAGTTCTCGGAAAAATTCTATTATCTTTCGGTTCCATTTTTACATGTGCTTTTGGAAACCCCCTCATAAACATCTGATAAGTAAAGGAAAAATATAAAGCATTCTATGTGAATTGCAATCTAAGAGAAATTCATAGTCCCAATTCTACCTTGCAAACCTAGTTAGACCAGAGGATGCACAGTGGTACAGTTGGAATCTGGAAACAAAGGTGAACCCCCTCAGAACCAACGGTGAGAGTGGTGACACCGGGAGGGAAGGGGGTGTAGAAAGGGGGGACTGATCTTGGGGATCTACATATAACCTCCTCTCTGGGGGATGGGCAACAGGAAAGTGGGTGAAGGGAGACACCGGGCAGTGTAAGATAAGATAAAATAAAAATTTATAAATTATTAAGGGTTCATGAGGGGGGGGGGAAGCAGAGAGGGAGGAGGAGGGGAAAACGGAAAATGAGGAGCTGATTCTAGGAACCCAAGCAGATGAGGGCAATGAATGTTTAAGTGTGCTTTACACAATTGATGTACATATGGATTGTGATGAGTTGTATGAGCCCCAATAAAATGATTTTTAAAAACCCATAGGAGCAGTTCTGCTCTGTCCTATAGGGTTGCTAGAAGTCAGAACTGACTTGATTACCATGACTTTAATTACCATGAACTGTCAGAAGAACAAACAAATCTGTCTTGGAAGAAGTAAAGCCAGAATGTTCGTTAGAAGCAAGGATGGCAAGACTTGGACTTGCTTATTTGGGACACGGAATCAGGAGAGACCAATCCCTGTAAAAAGGACATCATGGTTGGTCGAGTCAACAAAAGAGAGGAAGATCCTCAAGGAGATGAATCGACTTAGTGCCTGAAACAACGGGCTCAAACACAACATCAGTTTTGAGGTGGAAGCCAGACCAGGAAGCATTTTCTTCTGTGGTACATGGAGTGGCTGGGAGTTGGAATAGACATGACCATAAGATTTTGTTTACATTTTTATGTCTCCATGGGGATCCCCTTTGTTTGCTTGAGCATCATTTTGAAAGTTTGTTTTCAGCTATTTTACTTCATTTCTTCATTTGCTTTAAGCTACTCTGAAGTAGAGTGGGGAAAAAATTGTCAACTTTCAGTCTCTTCCAACACCCTCTTTGGTCTTTTTTCTTTCCTATCTTTTTAGTGAACTTTTGCTTTCTTCACATGATGTCCTTGATGTCACCCTATGACTTCTTTGGTTTTTGGTCATTATTCTTCAAGTCATGAAATCAATTCTTGAGGCGGTCTTTAAATTGAGGTGGGATATATTCACGGTCATATACACAAGTTCATGTGGGCTTCCTTTAATTTTGTCAATCTTCTACATAAACTTGCATGTGAGCAATTGGTGGTCTGGCCTTGTTTTGGCTGATAATACTGAGCTTCTACATGGTCTCTCCTGAAATATACAGTTGATTTGATTTCTGTGTATTCCATCTACCAAAGCATATAATTGTATGTAGTTGCTGTTCCTGTTTTTGAAAAAAGAAAATATGATTGTACAACAGGGAGAACAGAAATCAAAGTAGGGGTCAGGGGAAACTATTACGACAGTGGTTCTCAACCTGCCTAATGCCATGACACTGTATTACAGTTCTTCATGTTGTGCTGACCCCCAAACATAAAATTATTTTTTTTGCTACCTCGTCACTGTAAGTTTGCTACTGTGATGAATTATAATATAAATATCTGAAATTCAGGATGTATTTTCATTGTTACAAATTAAACAATTAAAGCATAGTGATTAATCACAAAGCAATATGTAACTATATACTGTGAAATATTTATTTCTAATTACAAATAAATGAAATGTTGTCTTGAAGCTTGGTGTAGCATGGGTAACAGTCTTAATATAACAAGAGTAAACTACATTGCTACATTTTGCAACAGAATGCATAAAAAGCCAATGTCAGTGTGAAGATTGAGATAGTTTCTTTCTCACCAGATCAGAAATTCTCTGGGAAGTCTTTACAAGAACGAAGATCATCTTCCACAAGTCTACTTCTGTATTTAGACTTGATTACCAACAAGCTCAAAAACCCTGTTTCACAAAGATATGCTGTTGTAAATGGAAGAAGGCACAACACAGTCTCAAACAGAACAGGATATGACTGCAAACACTTGATCCAGAATACTGTCACTGGCATTGTAGAGAAATCAGTTCTCGCTGCATCGCTGTTAACAAGTTCAATGAACTTTTCTTGCGCTGTCTCATGAACATCTTCAACCTTGACTGTGAATGGCCTTCTGGCAAGTGCAAATGGGGTGTCACATAGATTTGGAAAGTATGATGAAATTCCTTCTGCAAACATGTGCTAGTGTTCTTTCACAGAAATTATCATCATAATCATTTTGTCTGTTTCAATGTCATGTTCCTCAAAGAAAACAGATAAGGTAAGCAACATGTAAATTTTATTTTCATTCCCTTTTTTGCCAAAGCTGAAATTTTATTTGGAACGATCAGATCTTTACAGACAAATTGAGGCATGTTGCCGTTGGTCCTTGCAGTGATAAATTTAACTCATTCAAGATGGCAAAGATGGCAACCAGGTAAGCTATTTTCTACAGTTCAGTTTTATCGCTGAAAAGTGCTTTGAACTGTGGTCTTGCTTTCTGATTAAAATATGTTTTGAGTTCAACACGAAGCTCAAACACACATTTTAAAACTGTTCCTCTCGACAACCATCTCACTTCAGTGTGAAATAGCAGAGGATTGTTCGATGCATCCAACTTGTTGCACACTTGTGAGAACGGTCAACTGTTTAAAGCGCATGCCTTTACAGAACTTATGACACTTTTCATTACTTCTTGTAACTGTTGTGACAGCATCTTTGTTGCTAATATTTGCCAATGAATCATAAAGTGAGTTCCGATGACTTTTGGTGACTCATTCAGTACCAAACATTGACATCCAGATCGACATCCTAACATAGCTGGAGCACCATCTGTGCAAACACCACAAACCTTTTCCCAAGAGTTCTTATGCGCTTTCTGAAATGAACCAACTGTGTCAAATACATCACGTGCAGTAGTTGTCATTTCAAGAGGTTTGCAAACATCTTTAAAGTCACCAATATTAATATACCTCACATAAACCAGTAACTGTGAACAGTTTGCAATGTCTGTAGATTCATCAAGCTGGATGTTAATTATTGGAAGTGGAGCAGATTTAATTTCCTGGATAACCTGATCAAGAATATCAGCAGACATGTCATCTATTCTTTTGCAGACAGCGTCATTAGATATGGAAATTGCACTCAATTTCATAACAAATTTGTCCCTGATCGTAACTGAAACAGTGTCTTTTGGCTGCTGGCAACAGTAAATCCTCAGCAATGATGTGAGGTTTCATAGCTCTGGCGATTCTGAGTGCCACCAAATATGAAGCTTCAACGGCTGTTACATTTTGTTTGTGGTACTTGCTACCAGTGTCGAGTCTGGCTTTCTTGAGTCCATCAGCTTTGCTGCTAAAACAGTTGGTATCCTTGCTGGCAAAGCTCGGGTGCTTGCTATCAAAATGGGATTTTAGTTTGTACAACTTCATAGATTTTCCTGATAGAAATTCACAACAAATAACACATTGCAGTTTCTCAATTCCTGCTGTAATTATTGAGGTAAAACCATACTGTAAAAAATCCTCACTGTATTTTCTTTCCTTAACGTTCTTCTCTACATCATCCATTGTCATGGGATGGTTTCCTAATGAAAATAATATATAACAACAGCATCCAGATTAAGTACCCATGGTATATATATATATATATATTGCAGTAGTTGATGATTTCACAGTACACACTAATCTTCAAAGAGATAGATTGACCATAGCTGTAGCAATAGACTCAAGCATGGGAACAATTATGAGGATGGCACAGGACCAGACAGTGTTTTGTTCTGTTGTGCATGAGATCACTATGGGTTGGAACTGACTTGATGACTCTTAACAATAAGCAACAACACTGCCTAGGATATTGATCTTTATGCATTTCATTATGTGTTAGTCTGGGTTGACTAGAGTAACAAATTCATAAACACTCATATGTGTATAAGAAAGAGTTTATATAAAAGAGCAATTACATATTGATAAAACATCCCAGCCCAGTCCAGCTCAAGTCCATAAGTTTGACATTAACCCATATGTCCAATAACATCCTATAAATTCCTCTTCAGACTCATAAATACATGCAAGGATGCCAAATGCAGGAAAATCACAGGCCAGTGGGTGGAAAGTCTTGTGGATCCAGTGGCAGCGGAAGCAGTTCAGTACTGGTGTGGGTCTCCAAGTGGGTCTTCCAGCTCCAGGACCCTAGATTCATGAACATAGCTCCATCAGGCATGTCATCAGGAAAGTGAAGCAGAGAGAGTGTGTGTCCTGCCTCCAAGGAGGAAGACAGGAGTTCCCAGAATCCTCAGGAGAAGGGCATGCACACACAGAGCCATGATTGGCTATGACCTGATTGACAGATTAGAGTCTGCCCTTTTTCTCAAGTTGACAGATTATATATCTGCCACACATTTCATTTTTGATGATTTCCAGTTCTACTAAACTCATACTCCATACTTTCCACGTTCTGAATGTTAATGGATGTTTACAACTACCGTATTTCTTTTTATTCTCAATCGTGCTCTGTCAGCAACTGAAGGTTCCTAAAAGCTTTGCTCCATCATGTCTTTGTTGACTCTTCTTTGAGGAGAGAGATCTTACCCAGTCACGTTTTGAGTGCCTTCTAAGCTGAGTGACTAGTCTTCTGGTCCGATAGCAAACAATGTTCGACGGTGACTCATAAGGTTGGCAGTAATCATTTCCTCTTCGTGGCTTCTGGAAGCTCCACTAAAGCCTGTGCACCATGGTGACCCTTCGAGTATTTGCCATATCGATGCTGTGTGCGTGTGTGTATGTGTGCATGTGTGCATGTGTGCATGCACTTTAGGTATTTAAAACTTAAACATAGAAAATGTGTAGCCACAACAGACCCTGAGATTATGTTGTTACCCTGAATACATATACATGCTGGATGCAAGCAATGTTTTAAATACATCGCTGACCTAGAACAAAAAAGGAGGGACAGAAGATGGAAGGGAGAATAGGAAAGGAGGGAGGAGAAAGTAATGAAGTAGGAAGAGATGAAGGAAGGGGGGGAGATAGGAAGGGAGAGAAGAAGAAAGAGGGACAGTGGGGAAGAAAGCAAAAGGGAAGGAAAATGGAGAGAGTAGGTAAAGAAGGAAGGAAGGAAAGAGGGTAGGAGGGAGGGAGTGGGAAGGAAAGGACAGAGGAGGGAGGGAGGGAAGGAGAGAGGGAAGGCAGGGAAAACCTCAGTTCCAGGGAAAAAGAAAGACCATATCCCCTCACCATGTGTGTGGTCTGGGTAAGAAGTTGTACTCTCTCTGGGTTAAGAGAATATTAATTTAAGATATCACACAAGCCCCACTGCTCAAAGTAGCATGATGAGTTCTAAGTAGAAGAAAAAAATAAACGCGTACTTCGACACATCATAGTGAAACTAACTGCCCAAGACCAGATTCATTGAAAAGACGGATGCTCTAGAAAAGAACTATTAGAATTCCAGTTGATTACCCACAGAACTCAAAGACAATGGATCAGCATCTTCAACAAGTATAGGATAAGCACCAAGCTCATATTCTATGTGCATAAAAATACATCGGTGAAACGTAATGAATAAAAGTAGACGTTTTCTGGAAAAGACAACATTTCCTGCTCCAGGGCTTGAGTAAAAGAACTGCTTGTACTCAGCTGGAGGCCCTTGGGGTGCCACTGGAAGGTTGGTGATTCAAGTACCCCCACAAGTGCCTTGAAAGAAAATCCTAGGGATTGACTCACAAAAACTAAAAGAACGGCCATTGAAAGACCTGTGGTGCAGACTTCTACCCAAACACCCATCAAGCTGCCATGGAACCCAGTGGACACGAGAGCAACTGCAAGGGTTAAAAGAGAAATCCCTTGGTCCTTCAGTCCTTTAGAGGGCTGCTCCGTTTCAATCTCTGCCTATGAAGCAACCTGCCATTGATTAACTGACTTTGGAGACAGTTACTGCTGCCCTGAGAGACCAACAGGCTAGCATGCACTGTAGGGAAAAGCAGCCCTCGGCATTTTTGTGCCATTCTAGGTTCAATGCCCCGATGTCATGTTTAAATGGTATTTGGAGAGTTGTTGGAAAGTTAAATCTTTAAGTTTTTTCCTTTCTAAAAGAAAATAAAACAATTTTTTCCAAAAAAATTTTTAAATGAAGAAAAAACATTCCCAACTGCATATAGGAATGTATGGAGTTATGTACTTGTATGTGGTATGTGTGTGGTGTCTGTGCATATGTAGCATCTCTCATTCAATATTTGAATTTGTACCTACGCTTCATATCATTATAAAGTGCATAGGTCTTTATACAGATGATGACATGACTATATACAGTAAATCAGACAGTAATTTTTACTAAAAATGGTTCCTTTAATTTCATGGTGAGCATAATTATGCTTAACCTTGCATCGTTTGCCTTACAATTACCCGACCTCACTTAAATGATTAATGTGCTGACATTTCACAAGAAGAAGGAGAAAATAAAGCAACCGAACTACGTGGTTGGAGACGTTTGCATTCTTTAAATGGGACAGAGTAGACTTTTCTATTTATAATGGGATCTGTTCCAAAGGCAAACAGTGAAAGTGAACCTCCTATAATTTCCTGCTGACAAATGTCTCTTCCTGCCTTTCCCTTCTCCTCCTCTTTTCCTCTGATCAGGTTGGAACCAAACTTCAAAAAGTTGTCTGCTGCTCCTCTCAGAATTGACTGGTGATCAGTCTGAAGCCAGCACTGGGTAGGTCTCTAAGTAGAGAGATTTGATGAGCCCCCTCATACCTCAGTTCTGTTTTAACTGTCTTCAGCAGGGAGACAGTCTCCTCCTAAGTAATCAAAGTCCTGCAGTTCTTTCCTGCCTTGTCTTTAGGGGAAAAAGAAAGATCTGAGATCTATACATTTTAGGTCCAAATCCCTTTTTAATGTGCTCATTCAAGAAACAAAATTTCATATCAATCAAACCTTTAAAATTATGGTTTCATATGATCCCATCGATCATAGACATTTTCCAGAAGGTGAAAGTTGGGTGACAAATAATACATCAGCAGTTTCTCAGGAGTCTACTGAGAAGGGGGCAAGGAAAACTTCTTGATGGTGGTGGTGGCAACACCAATTGTATAACCCGCCCCCCACCAAAGCATTGCCATCCAGTAGACACCGACTCTTAACAATCCACTGAGACAGAATGGAACCGTCTCAGAGTCTCTTAAGCTGAAATTTTCACAGAAGCAGCCTGCCCCCAAACCTTTCTCCTGAAAAGCTCCTGGTGGGTTTGAACCACCAACTTTTGATTCACAGAGGAGTGCTTAACACCTGCATCACCAAGCCTTCTTGCCAAAGGTAAAACAAGTAAATCCATTGTACATGAATATATACCTCATTGTTAACACTTGTATATGCTCGAAAAAGAAAGAAAAAGGAAACCGAACCTGAAGTCTCACGACTCAAACGCCGTCACTGTTGACATCTGTATCAGGTTGTGGTTGGTAGGCCCCATGGAGTCAGTTTTGATTCAGAGTGATCCAGTCTACAACAGAACGAAACAGTGCATCTAAGTTGACCATGGACACTGTTTTCTTCCCTTGTAAACAGAATTGTGATCACAGATCCCTTTTGTGAGTTGTGGCTGTAACAATTTAATATAAACAGTTTCTAAGTGACATGGTCTTCAAAATCACTCTTTTCAATGGTTACCTTACATTCAGTCAAGTGACAGGAATTACTTAAAATGGCCAAAATTATTTAGCAACTTGTGTATTGGTATTCATTGGTTGTCAATGCTTGTCTACTTACATAAAACTTGCTGGGAAGAAATTCTGTGTACAAAAAGTTGTTTTGTTTTCTTTCAGCAGTTAGAAGTACTTTTTCAAGCTTATTCCTATAAGCATAACAAGTGAGTCAAAGAGGATACACTTTGTTATGCCCCTGCCACACTTCAGGTCCTTGCCAAAGGAGCTTAAGATTTCCACAGCCTCCAGCAATGCTTCATGCCCTCCTCACCTCTCCAGAATGGGACGCGATGCATGGTACAGTATTTAAACAAAACAAAGCAAACCCAAACAAGCAAAAAACAATAACAAACAAACAAAACCTGTGTCCCAGAGTCAATTCTGGCTCATGGCCACCCTGTAAGACAGAGTAAAACTGCTCCTGTGGGTGAGCTACGTTATGAATTGGTATGGGGCATAGAAAGCCTTATCTTAAGGAGCAAGTGGTTATGAACTGCCTACTTTCCCAAAAGCAGCTTCCCACTTCACCTACAGTGCTACCAGAGTGCCCTCCTTGCAGCCGCTGGGTCAGTCCATCTCATTGAGGGTTTTCTCCTGTTTCATAAGTATAGGGTCCATGAAAAGGAGGAGAACCCTCAAGACGTGGGTGAGCACCGTGGGTTCAGGCATAATGATTGTGAGTCGTTCCATTGAATGGACTCAATGGCACCTAACAACGATGATGACAATATTATTGGGTGGCACGTTTGTCCCAAACACCTCCTGTGTTCTTTTCGTCATTCTCCTTTTTCACTTCCTTCTTCCATGCGTTTATCCATGGGTCATGCCTTGCATTCATTTTGTTGGTTTCTGCCATACCTGATGGTTTCTGTGTTCCTGTCCATCACAAGTACTGTGATAGACACTGGACAAAGAGGAGACCCCAGACCACACCAGAACCAAAGGCATAGGAGCCACAACGGCTCCTTCGTGAAAAAGAGTGATAAAAATGGTTGGAGACCTGACATGCATCTCAAAGTCTGGAGTGCCTGAGGGGCAGCTGACTGTCCTAAGGAGATGGAATCAGGAAGGCAGCCCCCTTCCCCTGGACTACATTCCCACCTCAAGGGATAATGCATAAAGGGCCTGAGAGCTAATTCTTCTAGCAAACAAGATGGAGGCCCTGAATGAAGCACCTGATCTGTTCTCAGGATGTCTGAGCCAAGAGAAGAAGCAGGACGGGCTGGGGGAAATGGGGATTAATGAAGGGATAATGAGAACTGGAATGGCATTGTGGAAGTAGCATTGGCCTTGATAAATATAGACCAGGGTCTAAGTCCACCATTGACTAGTTGGGTACTCTTGAACATGTCAGTAACTCCTCAGAACCTCTGGTTCTGGATCAAAGAAATAACATGTCATTCCTTTTAAATCCTTGCTTATAAAATACCCAGAGATGGACCCTTTTCAGGTTGTCTGCTGTCACTCAACAATTTGATAGTCAATGTATTCTTTAAACCCAAACTAACCACCTCCCCCGGCCCCCGCCAATGGATCAATTGCAATTCATAACAGCCCTACACAACAGGGTCAAACTGCTCCAGAGGGTTTCCGAGACTGTAATCTTTATGGAAGCAGACTGCCCCATCTTTTTCCTGTAAGGCATTCTTTCGAAATCAGTAAACGAAAAGGAAGACAGGGAGTATTCAGCCCAGTAGATGCTGCCTATCAGTTCTCTTGCTATGAAATCTGCATTAAAAATGAACAAGTAATCACAATGATTTTTTTCTCCATTAGATAGGTCAACAATGGGAACTGGTCTAGGACACAGTATCGTGCTACTCTCTTCATCCCAGATGGGGTCCAGATTCCAGGACAGTTATACCTCTTATGCTGCCTAACATGAAAAAGAGAGGCAAACCAATCAGAATGTTGGTTCTTGGAAAGGAACATCAGTAATTTCAAAAGGACCGATCGCATTTTCTTTCTTTCTTTTCTGTAGATGTGGGGAAGGGAAATACTTATACGTGGCCCTTCTAGCTGTCTTTGTCATGCCAACCAAATGATTAGGTGGGACCATGTACATCAGTGTTTGTGAAACACAAATCATAGAGATTGGCCAGTTTTGCCATTCCTCTGGGTATAAGAGAACCATTTCGGAGGCACAGAAATCAATGCCAAAGGCTGTGAGTGTCAGGAAAGAAGCGCCCCCTGTGGAGTGCATGAGAGATCCTAGGTTAAAGGGGAACCACCAGGCCACAGCACTGAGATAATGTCACAGAGTAGAGGCACAGTCCTGAGACTGTGAGGCAGAGAGGTGGGCTACCCAATCCAAATAACAAAGCAGAGATCAAGGAACCACCTGCCTAAGAAGCTAAGGACCAGAGAGAGACATGACTGCCAGCGTGGCAGAAACATGGCATTTTGAACAAAATAATGATCCTTAACATTTTGTAACACAGCCACGATGGCATAATGGTTACAAGTGGGGCTGCTAACCACAAGGTCAACATTTCAAAATCACCAGCTAGCATACAGGAGAAAGAGGAGGATGTCTACTGTTGTAAAGAGTAGGGTCATGATGAGTCACAATTGACTCGATGGCAGCAATTACCACTTACCTGTTCACTTCCCTAATTTGCCCCATAATTGTGAGTATTGTCTGTCAGTTCTGTGTGACCATTGCAATGCATTTCTGAACCCAGCAGAAATAAAAAGGGCTGTGGGGGGAATAGTTGGTGTCAGAATGGAGTACAGAAATATGGAGGGGATCTGACTTCTGCCTTATGGCAATCAGCTATGGCTGCTATGGATTTGGAGTCTAGCCAAAGGAGGTCAAACGTAGCTCTGATGTCATTTCTGCAGTAGAAATGAGTAGGCGCTGTAGTTAAAAGGCAGTGAGGAACAAGCAGTACCACCAGAGTTGTGCGATGCAGAGCCTGGGCCCCAGGACAAGGAAACCTTTGGAATGAAGCATAGAAGTTGTGACTACGAGCATGTGCAAGGAAGCTGAAAAAAAGATACTCAAAGTGGAGGGGGAAAATGAACCAAATACAATGAACAAAAGGACTACAAGGAGGGGAGACAACGTCTACACCATGTTCATACAAAAGAGGGTGTGACAATTGCAGAGATTTTAAAAGCAATAATAAAATAGACGAAGAGTTGGTATGCTTCTCATCACCACTATGTAACTATGATTCTACACAATGTGAGTGGTATACCACTGAGCAGACTCGTGAGAGCAAAGAATGACTCTTCACTTATTGTCATGGGTGGGTTCCAAAGACCAAGTCATAATGCAAAATTCAGTATTATTTGAGAATGGAGGATGACCACATCGGATCACAAAATGCAAGGTAACTACATCGCTACATGACTGCCAGTGTACATCATTACATAACTACCAACCCACTGAGAAACATGGCCGAGCATGACTCTCTCATTTGTTACTGTACCAAATCATTAGGTAGTGGATGTTCTACTGTTGATGAAAATGAAAAATGTAAGATACTGAGATAAATCAAAAATGTATATGAACTGCTGGATGGAAAAATAGTGATCTGCTCTGAAAACCTTCATCCAATTCACAATAAGCCCCCCCCCCCAAACACACACATAAATATTCCAGTGAAAACCTCTCAAAGGATCCCTCTTGTCTTCAAATACAGTTGGGTAAAGGTCGTCATCCTTGTAAAGGAGTCACAATTGCACAATAGTTAACAGCTTAGCTATTTTGTTAGACCAGGTTGGAAAGAGAAACAAATTCACTGACACTCATATATGTGTAAGAGAGAATTTTATTTCAAGAAGAAATTAAGCAATAATAAAACATCCCAGCCCGGTTCAGATCAAGTCCATAAGGTTGATATTAGTCCACAAATCAGATATTAGCCCATGATTTCCTCTTCAGACTCATGCCACATGTGTGATGATGCAAAATACAGGAAGATCACAGGCCAGTGGGTGGAAAGTCCTGTGGATCCAATGGCAGTGGATACATCTCCAGGTCTCTGGCTGCCATCAGTGTGACTCCATGTGGCTTGTCAACAGGAAGGTGATGCAGAGAGTTTCCAGAATCCTCATGAGAAGACAATGTTCACAAGGTGGGATCATCAGGTGGTGACCTGATTGACAGGCTAGACTTCACCCCTTCATTCTTTCATCCAGTTGACTGTGCACCTACCACAGCAGTGGACCAAAAGATCTAGCTTGCCCAAAAAGCTACACCAGAGAAAGATCTGGGTATCTGCTCATGTAATGATCAAAACTCAAACCCAAACAAGACCATTGCTGTAGAATCTAGTTTGCCTCATAGTGAATTGAGCTAGACTGTCCCATAAAGTTTCTTAATCTGTAATTCTGTCATCTTTACTGATACAGACTGTCACAACTTTCTCCATAGAGCAGCTGGTGGGTTCAAGCTTTGAGTTCACAGCTGAGCACTTAACCACTGTGCCACCAGGTATCCATAAAGATGATAGCTTAGAAAGCCCTATGGCACAGTTCTACTCTGTCACATGGGATCACTATGAGTTGGAATTGACTTCATGGCACCTAACAGTACCATCTCTTAGTTTTCCAAAGTCTGATAGTTCCTTGACATCACCTTCTCGTGTTTCATCCTATTCTAGTCCCATCACCAATGGTCCCATCAAAACCATTCTTATTACGCACACAATATGTTCTACTTCTTTGGTGCCTTGCACATTCGGTTCCTTCTTTCAAAGGATAATGAAAAAGTTCCATGAACTTTTTGAAGTCCCCTCATATTTCTATCAGTCAAGGACCTCCATTTGTTAAAGGATATTAGTAGCTCTGAAGCCCTGGTGATGCAGCAGTTAAAGCTCTTTGCTGCTAATCCAAAGGCTGTCAGTTTGAATCCACCAGATATTCCATGGGAAAAAGATGTAGCAGCCTGCTTCTGTAAAGATTTACAGCCTCTGATAATCAAATTTGGTGAAGAAAGCTGATGGTGTTCAGCTATCAAAAGATATAACATCTAGGGTCTTGGAGGCTTGAAGGCAAACAAGTGGCCATCAAGCTCAGAAGCAACAAAGCCCACATGGAAGAAGCACACCAGCCTGTGTGATCCCGAGGTGTTGAAGGATCAAGTACCAGACATCAAAGGACAAAAAACCATATAATTGTGTGCTAACTTTCCCTATACAAACACTGAAGATAAATGGGTGCATAGTCAAATGTGGTGAAGAAGGCTGAGTGTGCCTGGCTATTGAGAGATATAACATCTGGGGTCTTAAAGGCTTGAAGATAAAAAAGTGGGCATCTAGCTCAGAAGCAACAAAGCCCACATGGAAGATGCACACCTGCCAGGGTGATCACAAGATATTGAGGGGCTCAGGTATCAGGCATCAATGAACAAAAAATCATATATTTTTCAAATGAAGGGGAGTACAGATACAGACCCAAGGCCCATCTCTAGGCAACTGGACATCCCTTTGCAGAAGGATTGAGGGGAGGAGATGAGCCAATCAGGGTGCAGTGTAGCAACAATGAAACACAACTTTCCTCTAATTCTTAAATGCTTCCTTCCCCTACCCCCAACTATCATGATCCCAATTCTACTTTACAAATCAGCCAGACCAGAGGATGTACACTGGTACAAATAAAAACTGGAAACAGGGAATCCAGGACAGATGATCCCTTCAGGACCAGTGTTGAGAGTGGCGATACCAGGAGGGTGGAGGGAAGGTAGAGTAGAAAGGGGAAACCGATTACAAGGATCTACATATAACCTCCTTCCTGGGGGATGGACAAGAGAAAAGAAGGTGAAGGGAGACATCGGACAGTGTAAGAAATGACAAAATAATAATAATTTATAAATTATCAAGAGTTCATTTGGAAAGGGGGATGGGTAGGAAAAGAAAAAAATGAGGAGCTGATACCAAGGACTCAAGTAGGAAGCAAATGTTTGAGAATGATGAGGGCAGCAAATGTACAAATGTGCTTGACACAGTGGATGTCTGTATGGATTTTGATGAGTTGTATGAGCTCCAAATAAAATGACTAATTACCCAAGGCCCAAGTGTCGGCCACTGGAGATCCCCTCATAGAGGGGTTTAGGAGAGGAGATGGGTCAGTCAGGGTGCAAGGTAGTACCGACGAAGAGCACAGCTTTCCTCCAGATCCTGGATGCTTCCTCCCCCCAACTACCATGACCTGAATTCTACCTTGCAGGGCTGGATAAGGCAGAGGTTGTACACTGGCACATATGAGGGCTGGAGGCACAGGGAATCCAGGATGGATGATACCTTCAGGACCAAGGGTGTGAGGGGCGATGCTGGGAGAGCGTAGGGTGAGTGGGTTGGAAAGGGGGAGCTGATTACAGGGATCCACATGTGACCTCCTCCCTGGGAGAGGGACGGCAGAGAAGGGGGGGAAGGGAGACTCCGGATAGAGCAAGATATGACAAATTAACGATGTATAAATTATAAAGGGCACATGAGGGAGGGGGGAGCGGGGAGGGAGGGGAAAAAAAAGAGGACCTGATGCAAAGGGCTTAAGTGGAGAGCAAATGCTTTGAGAATGATTGGGGTGGGGAATGTATGGATGTGCTTTATACAATTGATGTATGTATATGTATGGATTGTGATAAGAGTCGTATGAGCCCCTAATAAAATGTAAAAAAAGAAAAGGAAAAGAAAATTATTAGGGCAAAGAATGTACAGATGTGCTTTATACAATTGATGTATGTATATGTATGGATTGTGATAAGAGTTGTATGAGCCCCTAATAAAACATTTAAAAAATAAAATAAAATGACAAATTAAACATGATTAATGAAAAATTGGGGGTTGTAAGAACCCTCAATAAAATGATATTTAAAAAAATTACAGCCTCTGAAACTCGATGGAACATTTCTACAGTAGGGTGCTATGTGCCAGAATCTATTTACGAGCACAGGGTTTGTTTGCTTGTCTTTTAGTAGTAGTATACACGCACACACACACACACACACACACACACACTAAGCATATCCAAAGGCTAGCACACAGTAAGCACTTAGTGAACGCTCGATGGAGGGGAGTGGTTGAAAAATGATGCAGTCCTCAATCAAGCGCCCTTCAAGTATTTGAGAGGTATCATTTTAGTTGATTTTTTTAGTCAATATCCCCAATCCAAGAGAAGATTCTTTAAGCCTGAGGCAATAGCATAGCCCTATAATGATCAAAGTGCTTAACCCATACTAAAGCACAAACCCAAACAAAAAAACCCAACTTTCTCACAGCGTGTGGTTTTCTAATGTGCCCGAGGGACATTAGAACCCTAGTAAGAGCCTTCCCCAGGCTTACTAAAACACAACCCATTTGAATTCACAATCCTATGATGTCATTGGCAAAAGATGTGACTCAGAAATGGAAACAGTAGTCAGGAAGAGTCCAGAGAGCAGTCCTCAACTGTAAAAGTCATTTTAAATGAGTTTTGTTTGTTTGGCTAATAAACATGGGATTTGCATCGATGAACCTTGGCCTTTACTTTGATATCTTAAATGGGTCTCCACGGACCTGCTGACAGCTTCATGAGCTGACAGTGACAACAGTCTATGTCCAATGAAAAGGAGTAGGCAAGGAGGGATTATGTCTTTTTACATGTAAAAATAAAAAGGACAGCAAATCTGCAAGTTCCCGTCTCATCTTTGAACTATGCACCATTAACTGAGGAGATGTACAGCTAACGTGGCTCCGTGCTAGAATTCTCCTGTTCCATGCAGGACACCTAGGTTTGATTCCTAGTCACTGCCCCTCATATACAGTCACCACCCATCTGTCAGAAGAGGCCTGTGTGCTGCTATGATTCTTTTGATTTTGTCATAAACAATTTTTATTGTGAAATAGGTGGGGGCTTTATATTTCTGACCATCAATTTTGTATTCACCAAATTAAATTAATCACCACACTTGCCCCAACTTAGTAGCTTACCCTGCCCACTACCAGTTGATTTCTCTTCACCCACTTGTGGATTACAAGACACCTTCAGCCAAGTTAATGCCAGTCAAGCCTTTGCTTTGTGCTATTGCCTCATCTTCTCTCTCTGGCCCTTCCCCCGCCCTTGGTGAACAACAAGGGGCTGTTCCCTTTGGACTGCAAGTCTGTGACTTGTGGATTTTTCCCTTATAATAGTGGTCTCATACAGTATTTGTCCTTTTGTAATTGACTAATTTCACTCAGCCTAATGATCTCCAAGTACACCCATATGCTGAACAGGTTTCAAGAGCACTTCTAGGCTAAGGTGACTAAGAAGAAAGGCCTGGAAATCTACTTCTCAAAACCATCCAACAGAGACCTCATGGATCATATCAATCCAATTCCTTTGGGTACAGGGTTGCCAGGAGTCAGGGGCCAAATCCACAGCAGTTAATAACAACTCAAGCAAGCTCTTCTATCAGAGTTAACCAGCTCTAGATACTTAATGTTGACCTTTGTTACTTACATTAACTTTATTGTGAATCAATTGTTAGTTTGATAAAGGGCGAAATTCGCATAGATTCTAAAGGATGTATCCCTGAATCCTGAGCTACATAAGTGCATGGTCCTGACCTCCTAAACTAGAAAATGTATACAAAGGAATGACAAAGAGGAGAGAACAGGCACACTGGGACAAATGCCAAATTCATTTGAAACTACTCCATGAAAATACATACCAGGACCACCTTGATAGTGAAGAATAAAGAGAGAGAAACCAAATTAATTTTCATATGCAAATCTACTCTTCTCCACTTTTTAATGGGCAATGTGTTGGGCTGCAAAGTCAGCAGTTTGAAACCACCTAGGGAGAAAGAAGCAGCTTTTTACTCCCATAGACTGTTACAGTCTCAGAAACCCATAGGGACAGGTCTACTCTGTCCTATAGGGTCGCTATAAGTCAGGATTGACTCAGTGGCAGTGAGTGAGTCTCAGAAAATGAACCATCTTTAGTTTGAAATGAAAATCAGAGTACTTTTTTCACTAAAGAGCAGAGAAACTCCAGTGTATAGTCCTACAATAGTATGTTAATTGTTACACATGGTGTACAGGGCTATTTTAAACATATTGTGAGCATTTCAGTTGTATGTAGATCATTTACTTTGCACTGATGATATGCTAGGTTTACTTTCATGGTAGACTTGGATGAGCGAGGAAGGAAAGAGTGGCATATATCTATGGATGGGTACAGGTCTTGGCTTAATTTCACCAATGTGCAAGAGGAGCTCCGAGCGGCCATCAATTAAAGTCAAAAAGAGCATGCAGGAGATGGACATGTATTCAATGAAATGCCTATTTGGGGAGCAACGTAGCAGTACATCACTTGTGTCTATACTGTGTGCATCAGTACTCTGTCCATGGAATGAAGTAAAGGAGAACATTCAGAGGAGCTAGGGTTTCCAAATATTAGGCTGAAGTTCAAACACTCTTCATAATGAATCTTGACAGTGTTTATACATACTTTTAATCTAATCATTTGTAGGTTCTCCTTTTCTCCCACAAATGATTAATCTGCTAATGCTTTTGACTTTGGCAAATGATAGGATTGAGTTTTTACAGCTAACGACATGCCAGCCTACATGCAATGACGTCTCTTCTCTGTTTTCCTACAATATTTTTAGTACAAGAGCCCCTCTTCTCACTGGTTTCATCCATCATCTCTTCTCTGTTCTATTTTCCTCCCCTTTCTATCCTGTCTCTCTTAAATGCAGTGGAAATGATAGAGTCCAGACTCCATTCAATTCTTGTGAGGAGGAAATGAGCTAATATGCATACATTGCTTAGAATAATGCTAGGCAATGTGAATGGTATGAAAGTATAAGGAAGGTAGCAAAACGGGTCCCCTTTTTTGGTAATTATTGAGTAGAACTTTTTAATCCTTCTTAATTTAATAGCAGACAAAACGCGACCTGAATATGTTTCTCGGTATTTGTCCTTTCATCCCCTTGGTTGATTTTAGGAGCTCAATGCATAACCACTACACCATCAAGGCTGTCATCCGCACGCTAACTCAGTCTATTGATCTAAACTTTCTATCGGTAGTTAATGCCCAGTATGCCCCACATCCCACAGCAACAGAAAGAAATGCTGCTAGGTACTGCATGGCTGTCCTCATGATGGGCTGTGTATTGTGCTATTGTCTCCATAGGGTTTTCATCAGTCCCTTCTTAGACCTTAGTCTAGAAGCTTGGTTGAAACCTGTTCAGTATCTGAGGAACATGTAAGTCTCTGCTGACAGGTGGCACTGCATGTGAGGAAAAAAAACTAAGAATCTAGGTTCACTCAGAGCACCCAGCATTTAGTCGAGGTGGGTTAGAAAAAGTCACCCCTTGCAAGAACTGCAATCCAGGCACCTAGTGGCATGCAATGCCTCTGTTGGAGGGATGAGTGGATGATCAGATTTGTCAATAACGGGATGATATGCCCTCCCTTTGCCAGCTGCCTCTCAGTGTGCTCCCAGTGGCTGGAAGGCACAAGCTGTTAGGATCCACATCCCTAGCTAACTCTGCTCCACTCCAAAAATCCAGTGGGTCGAGGCAGACTCTGCTAAGAAAGAAACAAACAGGAAAATTCAGAACAAAACCCACTTTCCCAGAGAGGAGTCATAGCTTTGTCTACTTGTGTAGAAAACATACTCCTTCAACCAGTATTGATCTTAACTACTCATATGGACGTCATTTTCACTTTCTTTGACATCAGAACCACACAGGAACAAGTTTTATTCTGATTCTAGTTTGTCGCTATTCCTAAATTTCTTCTGATACCCAGCCCTTCATTCCTAATCCCCATTATTTAAAGCTTTGAATATCCAACTTCAACTGTGATCTTACCTCGAGTTTTGATTCCATGTTCTAAAAACTTACGATTTCATGTTGACTACTCACAATGGGAAATTGTTCAAATCTGTGCACATTTTCTTGAAATATTAATTTCTAATAAAAAGATGAATTTTCCATCTTGTAGTGGAATGATAAATTAGGGGAACCTCGCTTAGCCTTAACACAAACAAAAGGTTTGTCTTCCTTTTCATCTTGTCATGTGAACAGGGACACATTGCACCAAAATATACAGGGAACTTCAAGTACTTCCTGAAGTTTTCCTTGTGGGGAAAGAGAATTAAAAAATGAGGGGATAATTTCATTGCAGCCCTCTTCACAATAAAAAGAAGTTGGAAACAGCCCAAATGCCCATCAGCAGAAGAATGAATCAAGAAACCTTGGCACATACACACAAACATCATATATGATGCAACCACGAAGCACCTCATCACACAGATGGACATGGAGAATACTACATTGAGTGAAGTTAGTCAGTCACAAAAAGGAAAACACTATATAAGGCCACTCCTATAAGGATCAGGGTGCAGTGTAGCAACGATTAAACATACAACTTTCTTCTAGTTCCTAAAAGCTTTCTCTCCCCACCCACTATCATGATCCAAATTCTAGTTTACAAATCTGGCTATACTGGTACAGATAGCAACTGGAAACACAGGGCATCTAGGATGGATGATCCCTTCAGGACCAGTGGTGAGAGTGGTGATACCGGGAGGTTGGAGGGAGGGTGGGGTAGACAGGGGGAACCAATTACAGGGATATACATATAACCTTCTCCCCGGGGGATGGACAACAGAAAAGTGGGTGATGGAAGATGTCGACAGTGTAAGATACTGACAAAATAATAATTTATAAATTGTCAAGGGTTCATGAGGAAGGGGGAGCGAGGAGGGAGGAAGAAAAATGAGGAGCTGATGCCAGGGGCTTAAGTGGAGAGCAACTGCTTTGAGAATAATGAGGGCAACAAATGTACAAATGTGCTTGACACCATGGATGGATGTATAGATTGTGATAAGAGTTGTATGAGCCCTCAATAAAATGATTTTTAAAAAGCAAGACAGAGAAACGTAGAAGGGAAAAGATTTGGAGGTTAGGGGGTGGGTAGGGCAAGGGAGAGAAGAAGAAACAACTGACCAAAAGGTTGACAGATACTGACTTGGGTGAAAGGGAGGATGGAGGACTACAAGAGGGAGAAGAGAAATCAGAGGTGGTGAAGTGGGGAAAATAAGTGAGGGGCAGGTCTGATGAGTGGTTTGAACCATTGAAAGCAGAGTTGATGGTCTGAAATGTAAGCCCTCAGGCAATTCAAAATCATTGAAGAATAATAACAGTCACAAAGATAACAGGATTTTCCCACAAATTTTTGAAGCCCCCTCCTATGCAAACAGCAAGACTGATTCTACTCGTTTTCCATAGATGCCACCTGCTGACACATTTCATTCCCCTCAATTCTTTCCTCTTCTCTCAAGCTGATATTCTGTATGCTATGCATTAATGCAGCGTTGTTTAAAGGGCTCAAAAATCCAAAGTCAGGACATTCCTAGTTAAGGATCTGAGAAGGAATGAAAACTTGGCCACATGAGCAGAAATGCATCCGAGGTATAAATTTAATGAAAAGAGGAATCAAGAAATTACCTACAGACCACAACATCATCTAATCAGAATGGAGAACTTTGGGAATTTCCTGACAGTTGTTCTACAGTTTGGGCTTTGCACAGCGATCTTGTGGTAACCTAGTATTTGCATATAGATTCCATGGGTTAAAAAAGGAAGAATACACTTCTACAGAAAACATCAAGCTCAGCAGTTGCTAACCCGAAGATCTTCATTCCTGTGTCTTTAATGGAAATCCAATGGTACAAATGGAACTGGAACACAAGCATGACTGTCCCTTTTAGGACTGTTTGTTTAAAAAAAATCCGTTTTGATCACTTTCCCTGAGGCATGATAATGATCTTATTAAAGTGAATTTATCATTGGAAAATTTGAAAGTACAGATATTAATGCTTAAAAATGTTTTTCTTTGAGCAAGAAATAAATAGGTACAGCTGATTGATGAGGCTCTCTACTCCTGTAAAGAATTACAGTCTCAGAATCCCACAGGGGCCGTTCTATTCTGTCCTAAAAGGTTGGAATCGACTCAAAGGCAGTGAGTTTGGTTTTTAGAGCTGATTGATGAGGAAAGGGTCCAAGCCAGGGACCCTCCTTCTCTCTCTCTATTTTTTCCTGGCCAGAGTCTTAATGGTCAAAGAATATTTCTTGATCTAACATGCAAATAACCATGTGCAGTAAAGTGGTTTTCTAGGTAAGGTCAGATGGAGGCTTTTGTGTCTGCTATTTAAACCCAGATTATTTCCCAACCTCTTCAAGAGATTGTGGATTTTACAAGAAATCTTTATTAAATTTCAATTTGGGGAAGTCAGACTGTCTTTCATGGATATATATGTGAAGAAATGGTATGGGGGCCACATCTGGCCTCTTCTGGCTCCCCGAACTGATTACTTTAAGGCAGAGGTCAGACATCCCTCCACCCTCCAGCCTTCTGACCAATTCTGGGCAGTAATTGTCCCGCCCATAGTGCTCTCTACTTTTCAGTATGGTCAATAATTCAGTGACCATGCTGAACTGCCAGACAATGCTCACGATTATTGGGTTTATTAGGAAAGTTAACAAATTAGACTTATTGGTGAATGTTCAGCATAGTGTTTCAGTCAGGAAAGTTTCCTCTCTTTTGTGCCTGCACGCAGGCCTCTCTCAGGCACTCGGTCTCGGCCTGACCTGGGAAATGCTTGAGCAGTATTACAAAGTTCTTTTAGGGCTGTCAGTAAATGGCCTAAGGGGCATGCCACTCCTCTCTAAGCCCCAAGCAGAAGGCAATCAAAGGAGCATTTGAATTACACAGATGTTAGTAACCGGATCTTATAAATTACATTCTGGCATCCCTGAATGGCAGAAAGAGTTAAGTGCTTGGCTACCAACTGAAATCCACCCAGAAGCACCTTGGAAGAAATGTCTGGCCACACATTGTGCTCTGAAAAAGAAGTTGTCACCGTAAGTCAGAATCAATGAAAACTGGTTTAGCGGTGGATACAATTAATTTGCTTTCAGAAAGTGGTTAGGATTCGAGCAATTTACCATTTCTCTCCTGGATCATGTGAGAAAATTCTAAATGTTGAATTGTAAAGCTCCTAGTGAGTTAAGGTTGAATACTCAAACACAAAACTCACTGCCATCAATTTGACTCTGACTCATAGCAACCCGAGAGGACAGAGTTGAACCACCCCTGTGAGTTTCTGTGGCTCGAAATTCTCACAGGATTAGAAAGCTGCATCTTCCTCTCAAAGTTGAGCAAACATGGATAAAAATGCTTATTGATTAAGACAATTCTGTTCTCCTGAGTAATAAGTCCTGGTGGCATAATGGGTTGTGTGTTGGGATAAGGTCAGTAGTTCAAACCCACCAACTGTTCTACAGGAGAAAAATGAGACTTTCTGTTCCCATAAAGATTTACAGCTTGGGAAACCCATAGGGGCAGCTCTATTACATCATATTGGGTCACCATGAGTCAGAATCGAGTGCATGTCAGGGAGTTTTGTTTTGTTTTTAATAATAATAATAGCAGAAGCTAACACCTATTGATTTCTTACTTTATACTAGTTATTGTGCTGAGTGCTTTGTCTACATATATCACGCTGGACCTTCAAAATTTGTATAGCAGAGGTGGTATTGCTATTTCCTGTCTACTGAAATAGAAATGCCTGCTTTCGAGGCTCAAGAATGTGCATGTTAAGTGCATATGAATATAATGGAAAAAATGCACACAGCTGGTGCAGCATGGAATTCAGGGTGAATGCTATATAACCGCAGCACATCTCCTTCATCATCTAGCTGAATTCCAGCCTCTGGAGAGAAAAAAAATTGTTGAGAAAACCAAATTTAGATTCCACCTATCCCAAAGCAAAAATTGATCACTGCAGAAACAAACGCTGAAATCTGTGATCATTCACTCGGGAACCAAAGGGTAGATAGACCAAATTCCCTCACTCTCCCATGTGCTAAACCTTTGGGATGGGCAGCTCTTGTTTATTTGGGCAGGCTAGTGTCCAGAAGGTCACTTTTCAAGGAAAACATATGTGACTAGGACAAGGAAATTCTTTTCTTTTGTGGCATTTGTCCATGTACAGAATTAGCTAATTGAATTTTACAGTTTATAATCTTGTTCATTTACAAAGAGCAAATAAGCAAGGAGATTTGAAAATTCAATTAAATGAAACTGTCATCTCAAGAACCAATCTTTGGTATCCTCAAATGAATGTATTGAACATTCAAGTATGTGCATTAAATTAGTTTTCATTTTTGTCAAAGCATGCATTCAAATATTTTTAAAAAGTCAAGTACTTGCACACAGCACTTACAAGAAACAAGAGTCAACTGCCGCCTCCTCCAATATGATAGGTCTCTATGGTACTCAGGGATTTTTTCCATTAATTTGTTGTTTAGTATATTTCACTTATGCCTCACTGATAGACTAATTCATTATGCAATATTTCACATCAACGACAATAAAAAATTGGCTATCCAACTTTTTGGTGTGAACAATAACAAATGCTGAGATGAGGTGAATGAATCAAGCAGGTTGTGATTGCTTAAGGCTATGTGCCAACTTGGCTGGGCCATGATTATCAGTGGTTTGTACAGATATGTACTGATGACCTTTGGCAATTACATACCAATAAAACTGGCAGTTATATTATGATGTAGCTCCCCGCCATTTGCTGATCTGATGTGGTCATTCCCCATTTGTGCACAACATCAATTTCCACACAACAGCCTGGTCTTTTAACCCTAGCCATGGCAATCAGTGAAGCATGGATATATTTGCTCAGCATATAGCTTGAATAAGTCCAATGAAAGGTACAACCCTGATGCACACATTTCCTGATTTTAAACACTGCAGTAGCCCCCTGTTCTGTTGGAATGATTGTGTCTTGGTCTGATTTACAAGTTTCAAATGAGTACAATTAACATGCTAGAAGTCCTATTCTTCACAATGATATTCATAATTTGTTATTATTCATGCAGAAAAATGCCTTTGCATAGTCGGTAAAAGGCAGATAAATAAATTTCTGGTATCGTCTGCTTTCAGCCAGGATCCATATGTCATTGGAAATCCTATCTTTTGTTCCCTATCCTCTTCTGGATCTGATGTGACTTTCCGGCAATTCCCTGTTCTGTACTACGAACATTGTTTTGGAGTTATCGTCAGCAAAATTTTACTTGTGTGTGATAGTCATGACACTGGTTGGCAATCCTGCCTTCTGCTGGGTCGCTCATTATCCTTTCCCCGGCGTGGGCACAGATGTGGCTCTCTTCCACTATGTCTTCAAATATTTTAGCTTAGAAAAATGAACGTTTCCAACATTTCATGCATCTTTTGAAACTTTGCTTTGTTGTTGTTCTTTTTGTTAGGTGCATTAATTCATTTCCCAATTACGCTCATCTCTCAGAACATTATGATCCTTTAGATGTTCTATCACTTTTATGTCTATGGATAAATCTCCTGGGCTTCTTCAGCCTAGATTTGTTGCCCACTAATCCTATATTTGTTTCCTACTGCTGGAAGCTTTGTGACTTAAAAGTAGACTCACTTGTCATCTTAGAGTTAGGCATTCAGGCAGGGGTTAGCTAAGTTCTCTGCATAGGGCCTCACAAGACATCAAGGTGTTGGCCAGGGCTATAATCTCATCAGAGACTTGGGGTCCCCTCTTCCATGTTCATGGGTTGGCAAAATCCAGTTCCTTGCAATTGTAGGATTGAGGCCCTTGTCTCCTTAAGGCTGCCTGTCATTTTCTGCCCATTGTCCTCTCTACCATGTGGCAATTTGATTCTTCACACTCAAGAAAAGTGAATCTAAATTTTTACAAATTCCTATAATTCCTCCCATTTTTGTTGGCTAAATCTTTTAAAAGGTTCCCCTGACTAGGTTAGGTTCATCTAGGATAGTGGTTCTCAACCTTCCTAATGCTGTGACCCTTTAATACAGTTCCTCATGTTGTGGTGACCCCCAACCATAAAATTTTTCCGTTGCTACTTCATCACTGTAATTTTGCTACTGTTATGAATTGGAAAACCCCGGTGAAAGAGTCATTTGACCCCCAAAGGGGTCACAACCCACAGGTTGAGAACCACTGATCTAGGATAATTTTACTTTTTGATTGACTTAAAGGCAAGAGATTAGAGATCTTAGTTACACCCACAGAATTCCTTTATTTTCACAATACAACATAACTTTATCATGGGAGTGATATCCTATCATGTTCACAGTTCGCAACACACCCACGGGTAGAGAACTATAAAGGAGATAGGAATGTTCTTGGGAATCCTCTTAAAATTCTGCTTACATTATATGTATGTAAGTGGAAACCATCCAGGAATCTCCCATCAGTACCTGTGGGATTACCTTAGCCTTTCTCTTAGTGTGGATTCGCTGTTGCTTAGTCATCTTCCTTTTCTTGATACAAACCATCATGTTATAGAAGCAGATTTTCAAACAATTTTCTGAGAAGTTCATAAGAAATACTTTTTAAACATTGAACAGGAAATTTTTGCTTTCAAGTTTGTTGTTTTTTTGGAAGAGGGTTGTTACTCCATTTCCTTGTAGCATTAGTATTTATAAGTTGGCATTTATAAATCTGATGTCATCTAATGCTTTATCCTTTATATGAAAACTGTTGATGTTATCTTATCCCCTAAGTTTCTAGAATCTGTTTCAAGCTTTCGGGAACTCCTTGATCTTGGCATTGATTTACTTCATCTATTGTTCTGAGAACTTGGTAATCTCTTTCAATCAGATCATTTATGTTCTTCAATTTTGTGAATTTTCTTCAATTATTAAATTAATGATTGCCTTACCTTTAAAAATATCTGTGGAATATATGACAAAATAATAATAATTTATGAATAATGAAGGGCTCATGAGGTAGGGGGCAGTGGGGAGGGAGAGGAGAAATGAGAAGCAGATATTAAGGGCTCAAGTAGAAGGCAAATGTTTTGAGAATGATGATGGCAACAGATGTACATATGTCCTTGACACAATGGATGTATGTATGGATTGTGATAAGAATTGTACGAGCCCCCAATAAAATGGTTTTTAATAAAAGCGTATCCATTTCCGGGGATTGGGGGAGGGGAAGGGAGGGCAGATAGCGATCACAATGATCTACATATAACACCCTCCCAGGGGGACAGACAACAGAAAAGTGGGTGAAGGGAGAAATCGGTCAGTGTAAGACATGGAAAAAATAATAATTTATAAATTATCAAGGGTTCATGATATGAAGAGCTGATACCAAGGCCTTAAGTAGAAAGAAAATGTTTTGAAAATGATGATGGCAACAAATGTACAAATGTGTCAGACACATGGATGGATGGATGGATGGATTGTGATAAGCATTGTATGAGCCCCCAATAAAATGATTTTTAAAAAGAAAAATATCTCTATTCATGGAGCATCAGTGACTCAGATGTTGAGCATTCTAGATGGGTCTCTAATATTTTTAAATCTTATCTTAGTATCCATTTCTGTCTTCTATTCAACCTTTTAGGGAACTCTCTTGACTATCTTCCAATAGTTTGTGCCATCATATTTTTTATTTCTGATGTTTTGTGTTCTCTGTGTACGTGCATTTTTTAGGGGTTTGTTTTCAGTTCTTGCTCCATCTATCCACATCTTTTCTGAATATAATAATTATTACACAGTTTTTCTATGTCTGTGTGTTTTTTAAATTAGACTTTTTAAAATGCCTGGCAGTCCTTGCCTGTCTGCTCATATTTATGAGTAGGGCATCAAAATGATTCTAGAGAGTTCTGTGGGTACATAGGTAGTGGTAGTGGTGGTGGGAAGCTGATTAATAGTGCTTTTCTCTCTAGGGTAGCATTTGGAAGAAAAAATCTCCGGATCTTGTGTTTATTTCCCCTGGAGGATTAATTTCTCTGTGAGTATGCTTCGGATCACTCGCCTAGAGGATACGTCTGACTTCCAACATTCTTGAGTCATATGAAAGGAGATGAGTGGAGATCTCGAGTCCTATATACGATTATCTTGTACCCATATGTTGTCTATTTGGAGTCTTTGAGTTGTGTCTGGCATTTTGAAAGGGATGTGGAAGACTAAATTCTTAAACAGACTTGCAACCACTTCTTCCACTTACCAATTCTGGCTCCTTTGGATGGTTCTGCAATCTACATTAGGTTATTTCTCCATTTTCCTAACTTTCATCTCTGGATTCAGCTTTTTCAAGCCTGCTAACTCATTTCAAACTCCTCTAAATGTCAGTGCATTTCCAAAATATTGTCACAGTTGTCTCCTATCTTCTAAGTCCCCTCTATTGTCATTAAGTAGGAATGTGGGACAAAAAGAAACTAAATAGTTATGTTTTCAGTCTGTCATTCTTCGTAATACATATGCCAAGTAAAAATCTCAATCATAACTTCAGTGAGTTGCTGGAGGGTTTTGATTTGGAGCCTTAATCAAGAAACTTCTAGAGTAAAAAAGGTAAATAATTTCCTATAAAACATTGAAATGTACTATAAGATAAAATTCACTAAAATAAAATCATACTGATAACTGAATTTCCAGACAAATCAAAGGAACAACAGTAAACTCACAGCAAAACCAAATGTATTTACCACATAATACCAAAAAAAAAAAACAACCAGAAACTCCAAACTCACTACCATAGAATCATTTTGACTGATAGTGACCATATAGGACAGGGTCGAGCTGCCTCTGTGGGTTTCTGAGACTAGAACTCTTTATGGAGGCAGAAAGGCTCATCCTTCTCCTAAGGACCAGCTGGTGGTTTTGAACTGCTGACCTTGTAGTTCAAATTGGTAAGAGTTAGCCAGTTAATTAACTAGCTGATAAATGAGAATGGCTAACAATTTTCATATCTGGAAATGTGTGTATCAAATATACAAGGGGATTCCAAAAGTTCATGGAAAATGGAATGAACAGATAATAGAATTTTTCCAAGAACTTTTTGAAGTCCCCATGTATATATAAGCTCTGGTGACAATGGTTATGCATTGGGCTGCTAACTGAAAGGTTAGTAGTTTGAAACCACCAGCCGCTCTACAGGAGAATGACAGGGCTTTCTATTCCCGCAACGAGTTAGTCTGGGAAACTGGCAGGGACAGTTCTTCCCTGTCCTATTGATTTACCATGAGTTTTCCTCGATTCGATAGCAGTGAGTCATATGTATATGTGTGTCATAGATTGGATTATGTCCCCAACCCCACCCTCCCAAAAAATATATGTAATCTTGGCTGGGCCATAATTCTCAGTGGCTTGGCAGTTCTGTAATGATCTAGTTGGCCAATTATATAATGATGTGATCACATCCCTTATGATGTGATTTGATGTTATCTGCTAATCAGTTGTATGAAGATTAGGGTAGAATGCAATAACCCCACTCAGAATTATTTGTTTAGAAGACAGATTAAATAAGTATGGTGAAAGGATACAATTCTGACACCCACCTTCCCATTTTTAATGATTCAGTGTCCCCTCATTCTACTTCAACAACTGCCCCCCCGGTCTCATGGCTTGGTCTCCAGGTTCTGCATGAGCACAATGAAGTATTCTGAAATGCCTATTCTTGGCAATGTAGACCTGATTAACAAATTCCTCCCTCAAACTTTGTACCTTAAAATAATGACATTAATTTTTGCCCAAGAATCTGCACATTGGGGCAGCTTGAAGGGTTAGGGCTGGAAGGGCTGGGGGCTCTAATCGCTTGAGAGCTAGTTCATAATATTTCTGGTAGCTGCTTCTGACTATCAGCTGGGGATGGTGGCCAGAAGAGCGCCAACAGGTAGTCTGTTCAGGCTTCCTTTCAATACAGAGAGAGATTCAAGTAGAGGTCACGTTGCCTTTTTATCTCCTAATTTTTTGAGAACCATGCAGTCGGTAGTTTGAAAGCACCAGTCATTCTTTGTGGAAAAGATGAAGCTTTCTACTCCCATAAAGAGTGACAGTCTCGCTCTAATTGTAGCGGCCTGAGGTGATCTGCCAAAATGGTTCACTACTCACTTGACCCAGCAAACCCTACAAAATCCTGCAAATCAAGAGGGTCAAATCTCTGGATCCACTTCGATAACACCCGTGAAACTTCCCAAGCCATCAAAGGCATGCACATCTGGACATCCACCAAATACTTGAAAGACATCACTCTGCAGAAGCAGTGTGTGTCCTTCCGATGATACAATGGTGCCATTGGTAGATGTGCCCAGGCAAAACAGTGGGGCTGGACCCAAGGACGGTGGCGCAAAAAGAGTGCTGAATTTTTGCTTCGCATGCTTAAAAAGGCAGAAAGTCATGCTGAACTGAAGGGTTTAGATGTGGATTCTCTGTTCTTTCAGCACATCCAGGTGAAAAAAGCCCCCAAGATGCGCCTCCGGACTCACAGAGCTCATGGTCGGATCAACCCATACATGAGCTCCCCCTGCCACATTGACATGATCCTCACTGAGAAGGAAAAACTTGTTCCAAAACCAGAAGAGGAGGTTGGACAGAAGAAAAAGATTTCCCAGAAGAAACTGAAGAAGCAAAAACTCATGGATCGGGAATAAATTAAGCTTAAAATAATATAAGTTAAAGCAGTTAAAAAGAAAAAAAGAAGAGTGGCAGTCTCAGTAACTGACGGAACAGTTCGACCCTGCCCTGTAGGGGGCTTATTCTGTCCGTGAGTTTGAGGACAAGCAGTAACCCTTCCTCTGTATTCTACATTTGTGTACCCAGCCACAGAGGACTGAAACTGGATTCCACCTCTTCATGAGACGGTGGCAAGTTTGGGAAAGAACATATGGAACTAGAAATATTGCTTTGTACAAGTGTGGAAAGTATAGTCAGCCATACGTGGCTTCCTACAGTTAAAGAAAAATAAAGAGGAGGGAAAGGGGTTACCTTTTGATTGTGAAGAGCCAGGAGCTGAGAAAAGAGGATGCAGCTCATTACTCAAATAGGCTAGCCCATCCATCCAGTTCCATGTTTCAGCACGAAGCGCTTACAAACCCTGTGCTGTGTCAATTAACTCTGCTTTGCGTCAAGGTCACTGATTAGACCCATACCTTGAACCAATTGCCTTGAAAATAAATGATACTGCAAACAAGGGCAAGTTGGGGAGGGGGGCAACGGAGGGGAATAAAAGGGCACAGTATAAATCCACTTCCTCAAACACATGATCTACCAAAGAAACCATCATCTTTACCTAAAACTGAAAAAGCAGGTCATGGCCACTTAGAATAGTCCCACTCAAATGGCTCTAGTTCAGTGGTTCTCAACCTTCCTAATGCTGCAACCCTTCCTCATGTTGTGGTGACCTTCCCCCCAACCATGAAATTATTTTCATTGTCACTTCATCACTGTCATTTTGCTATTGTAATGCATTGGGTGACCCTTGTGAAAAGGTCGTTCTACCCCCCAAATGGGTCACGACCCACTGATTGAGAACCATTGCTCTGACTTTTTCCCTCTCGGGGACTAGCTGGTAGGTTTGAACACCATCAACTTTTCAGTTAACAGCTGAGCGTTTCATCACTATGCAGATGGCTCTTTGGAAATGACAGGAGTGGGAATTTATTTTATGTTTTCTCGTCGGAATATATCATCTGCACATTGTTACCCTATTAAACTATTTATAGAAGACTAGATCTCTTTTGTTCATTTGTTTGTTTGTTACAAGCCACGTTACTAACTAAAGCCCTAAGAAGCCATATTGTCTTGTTCTCTGTTCTTACTATCCTCTTAAAAGACTGGCGCAGGAACAGTGAGCAATTGCTTGGCACAATGCATTTTTCCCCTGGAGCAATGAGGCAATCGGTGTGGGGATTTCCGAGAGACAGAACAACAGCATATCCTTTTTATGACATAATAAACACTGCACATAATCCAAGCAGAATTCCAAGTCAGTCTTGGTCAGTGATATGCCAACAGTTGCCAGCGAGTTGCTTCCACAATTGATAAGTGATGTCTTTGCATCCGGAACTGGAACCCGGCAATGTAGGAACAAATCTTGCCCGAAAGAGAGTTTGGAAGGATCATTCCTTTCTTGTTCCAAACAAGATTCCGGTTGAAGCAAGCAAGCAAGCAGTATCCTGCCCAGCAAGTGACTTTTGTAAGAAATGAGTCTGAATTGATTTACTAATGATTTCAAATCTATTGTGAGCCAGTGAAGTTACCTACTCCATTCCCAGATTGGATTTTGTTCAGTGGCCATTCCTGGGAGACTAGTCCTAACAGCTGATTTGTCAAACATTTGAATGAGGGAAGAACGGCAAGAACCAGATCTACAGGGCTCTTCTGTTCTCTCCAAATATGAGCAGACCAAAGTTAAAACACGAAGATTATTTAAGTTACCTCTAAATAAATAATGCCTTTGAATTCCACATTTTCAACTTTTGGCTGAAAAAGATGTCATCTGTCATATCCCATAATCTGGTTTAGTGTTTGAGCTATACTAATTGACTTTACATAAAAAATACATAAAAAGTAAGGATGTGCTATAGAAGGTAAGTTCATTATGGTCCTTATTTTAGGTGACCATGAGGTATATTAGGAAAACTAGGACTCCTTTGTTGTGCATGAATGGGTTTAAGGCTAAATTTTTTTTAACAATTTATTGGGGCTGATACAATTCTTTTCACAGTTCATACATATACATACATCAATTGTATAAAGCACATCTGTACAGTCTTTGCCCTAATCATTTTTTTCTCTTTTCTTCTTTTACATTTTATTAGGGACTCAAACAACTCTTACCACAATCCATATATATACATACATCAATTGTATAAAGCACATCCATACATTCCCTGCCCCAATCATTCTCAAGGCATTTGCTCTCCACTTAAGCCCCTTGCATCAGGTCCTCTTTTTTTTTTCCCCTCCCTCCCCTTTCCCCCCCTCCCTCATATGCCCTTGGTAATTTATACCTCGTTATTTTGTCATATCTTGCCCTATCCGGGGTCTCCCTTCCCCCCTTCTCTGCTGTCCCTCTCCCAGGGAAGAGGTCACATGTGGATCCTTGTAATCAGTTCCCCCTTTCCAACCCACTCACCCTCCACTCTCCCAGCATCGTCCCTCACACCCTTGGTCCTGAAGGTATCATCCACCCTGGATTCCCTGTACCTCCAACCCTCATATGTACCAGTGTACAGCCTCTGTCCTATCCAGCCCTGCAAGGTAGAATTCGGATCATGGTAGTTGGGGGGAGGAAGCATCCAGGATCTGGGGGAAAGCTGTGTTCTTCATCGATACTACCTCATACCCTAATTAACCCATCTCCTCTCCTAAACCCCTCTATGAGGGGATCTCCATTGGCCGACACTTGGGCCTTGGGTCTCCACTCTGCACTTCCCCCTTCATTTAATATAATATATATATATACACATACATATATACATATACACATATATACATATATACACATACATACACACACTTATATCTTTTTTTTTTTTGCATGATGCCTTATATCTGGTCCCTTGGGCACCTCGTGATCGCACTGGCCGGTGTGCTTCTTCCATGTGGGCTTATTTGCTTCTGAGCGAGATGGCCGCTTGTTCACCTTCAAGCCTTTAAGACCCCAGACACTATCTCTTTTGATAGCCGGGCACCATCAGCTTTCTTCACCACATTTGCTTGTGCACCCATTTGTCTTCAGCGATCCTATCAGGGAGGTGTGCAGTCAATGATATGATTTTTTGTTCTTTGATGCCTGGTAACTGATCCCTTTGGGACCACTCGATCACACAGGCTGGTGTGTTCTTCCATGTGGACTTTGTTGCTTCTGAGCTAGATGGCCGCTTGTTTATCTTCAAGCCTTTAAGACCCCAGTCACTATCTCTTTTGATAGCCGGGCACCATCAGCTTTCTTCACCACATTTACTTGTTCACCCACTTTGGCTCCAGCCGTTGTGTCGGGAGAGTGAGCATCATAGAGTTCCAATTTAATAAAAGAAGGTATTCATGCATAGAGGGAGTGTTTGAGTAGAGGCCCAAGGTCCTTCCGCCACCTTAATACTTGACCTATAAATGTAGACACAAAGATCTATTTCCCCAACCTCCTATATATATTTGCATGTACATGTCTTTGTCTAGACCTCCATGAATGCCCTTTGACTCCTAGCTCTTTCCTCCATCTCCCTTGACCTTCCTCCTGCCCTACTACCATGCTTCATCGCCACCTGGGCTAGAGTATACCTCTTCTCTAAGCAACCTTACCCTTGATCATTTCCCACCAGGCCTGCCACTCCCCCTTCTCTACCATTTGGGGTCCCATGTTTTTCCCTTGTCCCTGGGTTTGTTAACACCACTTTCTTACCCCCCCCTAGCCCCCACCCCAAGTCCCCCCGGAACTGTCGGTCCCGTTGTTTTCATCCAGATAGCTCATCCAGCCTGTCCTATTCAGACAGACCTGTGGAGTCACTAACATGCACGAAAACTAGACAGAGGAACACAAAGCAACAGTATACAACCAGACAACAAAAAAACCAAAGCAAACCACTGAAAAAGAACAGAGCAAAACAGTTCACAAGAGAACAGCTTGTAGTTAGTTCAGGGATCGTTTGCTGGCCCTTAGGAGCGTTTTCCAGTCCAGTCTGTTGGGGCACCACGCCCTGGCCCCAAAGTCTACTTTCAGCATTCCCTGGGGACCTTGCCACTCCATTCCCTTGCTGTTCCGCTGCACTCCCCCAGTGATTTGCCTCGGTGTGGTGGGATCAGGTCAGGTGCAATTCCCACACTGTGTCTCTGGTGCTGTCCCCTGTATCGCCCTTAGTCACTGAGGGGCATCATGTCTCATAGTAGGGCCAGCCATGTTGTTCTCTCTGTGGATTGGCTGCTCTACTCAGGAACATTATCATCACGGCCTGGTGGGCCAGGCTGTGCTCCACTCTCTCCTCCTGCCCCTTCATCTGCTCCCGTGTGCTCTGATCAAATATATCCATCTCCCATAGCTGCAGAGTCAATGTCGTCCTTTGGAACAAATTCTTTTCGGGGGAGGGGCAGGAATCCACTTAATTTATGGTGCTGGGGCCAGCCTCCCAGACCTCTCCACCGGTTCCCTCCTCCACGCCGGGATATTGCATTCACACCTTGCGACACTGGGTTGTCCTTCACTGACCCATAGCCCTATGGGAGACAACACTGGAGACACAGTGTGGGAACTGTGTCCAACCTGACACCACCACACCGAGGCAAAACACTTAGGGCATGCAACAGAACAGCAAGGGGAGTAGAGCAATAAAGTCCCCAGGGAATACCAAAAATATATTTGTGGGCCAGGGCATGGCATCCCATCAGATTCAACAAGAAAACCCCCCTAAAAGGTCAACAAATAAACTTTGAACTCTTTATAGACTTTTCTCTTTTTCTGTCGTTGTTTTTAAAAATTTTTTAAAACATTTTATTAGGGAATCATATAACTCTTATCACAATCCATACATATATATACATCAATTGTATAAAGCACATCTGTACATTCTTTGCCCTAATCATTTTCAAAGCATTTGCTCTCCACTTAAGCCCTTCGCATCAAGTCCTCTTTTTCCCCCTCCCTCCCTGTAACCCCCTCCCTCATGAGCCCTTGATAATTTATAAATTATTATTTTGTCATATCTTGCCCTATCCGGCATCTCCCTTCACCCCCTTTTCTGTTGTCCGTCCCCCAGGGAGGAGGTCACATGTAGATCCTTGTAATCAGTCCCCCCTTTCCAACCCACTCACCCTCTACCTTCCCAGTATCGCCCCTCACACCCCTGGTTCTGAAGGTATCATCCACCCTGGAGTCCCTGTGCCTCCAGCTCCTATCTTCACCAGTGTACAACCTCTGCTCTATCCAGGCTTGCGAGGTCGAATTCGGATTATGGTAGTGGGCGGAGGAAGTATTTAGAAACTGGAGAAAAGCTGCATTCTTCATCAGTGCTACGCCGTACCCTGACTGACTTATCTCCTCCTCTAGACCCCTCTGTGAGGGCATCTCCAGTGGCTGACAAATGGGCTTTGGGTCTCCACTCTGCAATTCCCCCTTCATTCCCTATGGTAAGATTTTTTTTGATGATGCCTTATACCTGATCCCTTTGACACCTCGTGATCGCACAGGCTGGTGTGCTTCTTCCATGTGGGCTTTGTTGCTTCTGAGCTAGATGGCCGCTTGTTCACCTTCATGCCTTTACGAACCCAGACACTATCTTTTTTGATAGCTGGGCACCATCAGCTTTCTTCGCCACATTTGCTTATGCACCTGTTTGTCCTCAGCGATCGGATCATGGAGGTGTGCAATCAATGATATGATTTTTTGTTCTTTGATGCCTGATAACCGTCTACGGCCATACCACCCTGAATGTGCCTGATCTCATCTGTTGTTGGTTTTTTATTGTTATTGTTTTGTTTTCTTTTGTTGCTTTGTTTTGTTCTGTTTTTTTTTTGTGTATGTTATTATCTCTGCAGGTCTATCTAGATGAGATGGGCTGGATAATCAATCTGGACGAGAAAACAACGGACCAACAGTTCCAGGGAAACATGGGAAAGGGAAGCTGGGGGAAAGGAAGTGCGTGTTAACAAACCCAAGGACAAGGGAATAATAAGTGATCTAAAATCGATAGTGAGGAGGGGGTGGGAGGCCTGGTAGGGCTTGATCAAGGGCAATATAACTGAGAGGAATTACTGAAACCCAAATGAAGGCTGAAGATGATAGTGGGACAAGAGGAAAGTAAAAGGAAATAGAGAAAAGAACTGGAATGAAAAGGGCATTTATAGAGGTCTAAATAGAGGCATGTACATATGTACATATATTTTTATATGATGATGGGGAAATAGATCTATGTACATATATTTATAGGTTTAGTAGTAAGGTAGCAGAGGGACATTGGGCCTCCACTCAAGTACTCCCTCAATGCAAGAACACTTTGTTCTATTAACCTGGCATTCTATGATGCTCACCTTCCCAACACGATCACTGAAGACAAAGTGGGTGCATAAACAAATGTGGTGAAGAAAGTTGATGGTGCCCGGCTGTCAAAAGATAGAGTGTCTGGTGCCTTACAGGCTTGAAGATAAACAAGTGGCCATCTAGCTGAGAAGTAACCAAGCCCACATGGAAGAAGCAAACCAGACTGTGCCGTCATGAAGAAGAAATTATAGATTGGTTTCAGACATATTGACTTCTGAGTTGTTTTCTCAATAGTCAATTGTAGATAAATTGTAGCTAAAGCTCTTCCTTATCCACATATGCATGTCTATGAATTTGCTTCTCTAATCTACCAAGACTAACACACAAACCTTGATCACCTTCTCAAGCAAGGTTCAGATTTTCTAAACCCTTGATATGCATCTCTAAGGGACATCCTGCTGTTGGCTCCAATGGCATCACAATGCCTTTCCTAAACCTCTGCTTCCCCCAACTCCTCAGGCACCTCTCCAAGTCTTTCCCTCAAGTTTCCCAGACTTGAAAACTGGGGGTCAGCATGATCATTGCTTTCTCATTCACCTTGTCACTTTAATGAATGCTAATCACTACAGAGTCTGCTCCCCAAATAGTCCAGGGCTGCTGCCCTCTTTTCCCATACAAATGTTGCTCCACATGCCAGCTCCCTCCTGCCCGGAACTAATGCACCATGAACAAAATGCAGGGTAAGTGCTGTCAGAGTTGGAGGAGAGTAGGACTTTTTCAATGGATCTGTCACTTTTAGTTTTCAAATCTGCTCTGGATACCATATGGCAAAAGAAACACTACATGGTTAGCAACCCTTGGAGTAGAGCCCAAAAGGCTAGTGAAAGACGAATAAATCAGTTGCCATCCAGTCAACTCTGACTCGTAGCAACTCCATGTGTATCAGGGTAGAACTGTGTTCCCTGTGGATTTTCAGAAGTTGAGAGAAGGCCAGGCCTTTCTTCCAAGATGCCTTTGGGTAGACTCAAAACTATAGCATTTTGGTTATAGCTGCTATTTACAAGGTACTGGACTCTTTTTTAAATCAACAAAGCAATGGAAAAAAATGCATCATTCTTACCCTCCTCTGACACGTTGATAGATGGCATCAATATGATGGCAACATCAGAATGTTATCTGGGAGGTTTCCCAAGTGTTGTTTACAGACCATTTGAATCAGAATCATCTTGGGTATCTGTTAAAATGCTAGCTCCCAATACACCAGAGCATCGACTGCTGAGGAGGTTGCCAGTACAGCATTGCTGAAAGTAGAAATTCTGAGACTAATGATACAAATGGGACCCATGAATCTGCTAGCAATACAGAACCCAGTGACCAAACAGCATTAACATTTGTGGATTGGAGAATACAATTTCATTTATGGTGCAAACCTTAAAGGAGTGTGAGGGGAAGTGGTTGCTTTTCAGGATTGTGAAGTGAATGTTAATGGAGAGGACTTTTTAAAACTCTCTTTCCCCTTCTATGTCTACTGTAGCTACTCTTTACTTGTTATTTTATAAGAGAGTAGAGAATAAGTGCATTTTCCCTGTGCACATATTAAACCAAACCCACCGCCATCAAGCGGGTTCCAAATTCTAGTGACTCTAAAAGATGGAATGAAACAGAGGTCTTCGTCTGTAGAGTTGTCAAGGCTTTCATCTTTATTGAAGCTGACTACCATGCCTCCCTCCCTTGGAGCCACTGGTGGGTTTGAACCACCTACCTTTTCATTAGCAGTTGAGTACTTAATCACTGTGCTCCTGGATGGTCTTGCATAGATTAAACAGATCGGGATAACCATTGGTCAAATTAGTTACTTCAAAGAGTCTTTGACTTATCTTTGAATGCTATTGAATAGTATTGGCTGCATTAAGTTTTGTAGAAGTCCTGGTGGCATAGTGCATTACACAAAAGACTACTAATCGGAAGGTCAGCTCTTCCACAAACTACATTTTGATTGGAGGGAGGAAGATGAAGCTTTCTACTCTCTTAAAGATTTGTAGCCTCAGCAACCCACAGCGGCAGTTTTACTCTGTCCTGTAAGGTCCATATGAGTCAGAAATGACTATATGATAGTTAATTGGGGTTTTGCATGGTTGTCGGTTTAGATTTTATATAAATTGTGACCTGTGAAATGCTGAAAATCATGTTAAATTTTGCCCTTGATTGATCTTAATAGAGTCTAGTGATGCATCCGTTCCAGGAACCAAACTTGTATACATTCTAAATGAATTGTCCAAACTGGAAGCATTTAAACTTTGATGAAGTTGCATCTAGACTTTGTGAGTTTTTGGAATAATTATTCGCTGGTTTATAGGCTTATTTATAGGTTTTCTAGCTAGTAGGCAGAATCTCATTTGGTACATTGAGTTTCTATAGGATTCCAAGTCTGTGATGTGCTGTGTTCAAGGCACGAAGACTCCAGAATGAGTATATGCATTTCGTGCCTTGAATGGCTTTGAAAGTGTCTCAGAAAAACTGGACAATCCCTATCTTCCAAAGAATGTTTTCATGTATTTTTGAAGATTGTTCTGGATTCTAGTAAACTCCTGGGGCATGGAGTCATTTGTTTCTCTTCAGAGTTATCGTCTACATCAAACTTCAAACTCTGAGAGATGATGTTACATTGAACTATTTTTAAAAATTGGGTAGTCAATACATTTAAATTGCTGAATAAAGATGGTCATCCGTAGTCCCTGGACTCTCCTCCTGTAGTACCTTAAAGTTTTCCCCGTGATTCTTATGCACATTAAAGTTTTATTGATACCCACTAAAATTTAAGCAAAGACAAAGGTTTTAAAAATGACATCAAAGTATCATAAACTCGGTTTATGTTCTTTTTTGTACTTGTCTCCATTTTTCAAATTTTATAGTTACAATAGAAAAAATAGTAAGTACTTTTAAAAATCACAGTGTGCACAATACTCTCTGTATGTTGTTGACATATATCAGACACACATCTCACATACACCTTACAGATATATTCTTTGGACTAATTATGACAATTCTGAAAAATGAGAAAATTTTGAGACAGAAGTTTTCCATGTATTTTCAAAATCACCATTAAACTCAAGGGTGAGCTAAATTATCTAATGGTTTCTTTTATTCAACAACTTTTCAAAATTCCAGATGTGTAGGAAAAGGATAATAAAAGTATAATGCTATTGTTCTTTTAAAAAAAAACTCAAGTTCTCTTGCTGATAGTTAAGAAGACTGATTTATTTAAAACATAACATGTTTCTGCTTCATAACAACATCTGTATTATTTTACATTTTTATTGGCAACTTTCACTATACCCTGGTGAGTTCTAGAAATCCTCATACTTCCGTGCTGGTCAAAGTTTCCAAAAAATAATAAACAAATGATTAGTAACTATGATCTGTGTATTCTATGACCACGGACTCCAAGAGAGATGCTGGAGAGGGCCGAGCCGTTAGCTTTGGGTCCCTAGGACAGATCTCCAAGGCAAACGCTTTTGTGAAGTGGACATATCAAGAGTTGAGTGTAAAGCATCCCCCACAAGAGGGAGGGGCAGCATCCATTACCAATAAACATACTCCGAAATCCATCTCACCAAAGAAATGTCCATGCTGCCAGGACAGCCAGAACAATGACAAGCATCGCCTACTGTTAAACCCAGTGGTTCTCAACTGAGGCCCATTTGAACCCCAGGGCACACTTGGCAATACCTGTATAGATTTTCAGCTGTCATCCATGAGGAAAGTTGTTAGCTTCCAGTGGGCAGAGAAGGAGCCCAGGTGGCACTGTCCAGTAAGCTTCAGACTACTAACCACAAGGTTGGGGGTTCAAGCCCACCAGTGGGCAAAATATGAGGCTATCTGCTTCTATAAAGGATAACAGCCTTGAAAACTCTGTATAGGGTCACTGTGAGGCTGAATCAGCTCAATGGAAGTGAATTTGAGTGGGTAGAGAACAGTGAGGGTGGTCAACATCTTACAGTGTACCTAACAGCCCTCTACAACAGAGAATTTTTCAATCCAAAATGTCAATACCATTGTGGTTCTGGATGAGCCTCATACTTGGTCAACATGTTGTTCAGTTGTTTCTAATTCACAGCGACCCTAAAGGACAGAGGAGTACTACCCCATGGGGGGTCCAATGCTGTCAGGTTTACATGCAGTAATCTTTACATACTCTGTGGCTTAAAATCAGGAAAGTGTGCATCACATTAGCAGCCTTTCACCATAGTTATTCAATCTATGTCCTGAGCAAATAATTTGAGGAACTGTACTATAAGAGGGGAAGAAGACTGGAAGCACTTACATCCAAGAGCATGGTCTTCGGTATGGATTACATTGCAACATCAATAAACCAGCTCATCACAACTGGACCAATAAGCAGCATCATGATAAGCCAAGAAAAGATTGTAATTGTCAAGGATATCATTTTTCTTGGATCCACAATTAACACCCATATAAGCAGTGGTAAGAAAATCAAGCAAGGTATTGCATTGGTTCAATCTGCTGCAGAAGAATGTTTTGAAGTGCTAACAAGCAAAGATGTCACTCTGGGGTGTAAGATGCACCTGATCCAAGCCATGGCATTTTGTATTGCCCTATTTGAGTATGTGTGCCAACGCTGGACAAGAAGTAAGGAAGACCAAAGAAGAATTAGTACCTTTGAAATATGGGGTTGGTGAAGAACACTGAATATACTGGGGACTACCAGAAAAACAAACAAATTTGTCCTGGAAGAAGTACAACCACAATACTCCTAAGAAGTGAGACTGGCAAGACGTGCCTTCACATGTCCTTTAGACATTATCAGGAAGGACCAATCCCTGGAGAAGGACATCATGTTTGCTAGAGGATCACTGAAAAAGAAGACGGACCTCAAAAAGATGGACTAACACAGTGTCTGCAGCACTGGGTTCAAACAAAGCAACAAGCAGTAGGATCGTGCAGGACCAGGCAGTGTTTCATTGTGGTGTACATGGAGTTGCTATGAACTGGAACCAACTCAACGGCACCTAACAATGAATGAGAAAAATCTTTTTGGAAGCAGATTTACACCTTTCTCTCATGGAGTAGATGTCAAGTTCAAACCACAGCAGCATACTTAACCACTGTACTATCATAGCTCCTCTCTAGCCACATAAAAAGAAAAAACTTAAAAGAAAACACCCTACTGTCATTGAGTTGATTCCAACTCATTGACACCCACTATAAGGTTCCCAAGGTTGTGAATATTTATGGGAGCATATAACCTCATCTTTATTTCTTGGAAGGCCAGGTAGGTTTGACTTTACAGTTGCAGTCCAACACTCACTGGTCAGTGCTATAGGGCTCCTCCTTAGCCCAATAGTTCTAAAAATTAACACCTGTTTCTGTTACGTCCTCCTTCCCAGCCTTCCACCCAACCATCATCCTCAGAAGCAAGTGCCTACATTTCAGAGTTCGTTATACCTTAATTTCTGTTATTAAGGGTTAATAATAATGGTTCTGGACCTCTTTTGCCACCTTTCTTAACCCATGCCTCCACTTCTGGTCATTGATCTAGTCCGATCCATTGGGTAGATATAAATCCTTCCATAGCACTCTGCACCCCTACTCATACTTATCTCACTGATATACATTGGCATTGAAGGTCTTCCCCTCTCACAAGAATAATTTCCTTGGATATGACAACTCTTACCTACTTCTCCCCCAGTATCTAAAATAGTGCCTTAGAGCATAACAGGTGCTCAGTAAATATTTGTCAAACTAATTAAATAACTTGGGACATAGCATTGTACCAAAGACTGAAGATGATTCCCAGACTATAAAACACAACCTCTGCCCCCAGCACTTACATCTCTGGGTGAAGATACACACAGGAAAAGATAAGCAGCGATGTAAACAACACATAATGAGTCGCAGATGTCGAACTCACACAAAAATCGCTCAGAAGGATTCCTGGGGAGTGTGGGTTCCCACAGAATGGAGGTGAGCAAGGAATGGCTTGCAAAAGGGAAAAACAGCAATGCACCTGAAGGGATGCGAAGCTTGGGAAAGAGGAAAGTCAAAGCTCGGGAAAGAGGGAAGTCACCACCGGCTGCGGGGATGGTGTGTAAAATGCCAAGCTGCGGCACAGATGGTCTTGATAGAAGTATGTTGTCAAGTAACATTTGAAAGGATAAAATGGAGTTCTGTTTTATACTGCTCATGTGAGGAAGCTTCAAAATGTTTGTGGATGAACTGGAATGAAAATAGAATGGATTTTCCCCATGCATGCATTGCAGCCCCATACCCACTGGTGTAGTCGTCAAGGAGGAGTGGTGAGGCTACCAAGTAAGTATTGGACTGCTAGCCACAAGGTCAGGGGTTCAGACCCACCGGCTGCTCCCTGGAAGAAAGATGAGGCTGGCTACTTTCATAAAGATTTACAGGCTTGGAAATTCCACAGAGGGTCACTATGAGGCAGACTCCAGTCCAGGGCAGTAGAGTGGGATGGGGGCAAATAGTATTCCAAGGAGGTGGAGGTGGAACCGATTGAGAAGCAGGAGTGGAGGTCCCAGAGGTCAATCATCTCTGAAAAGAAACTTCAGACCGGAGCCCATTTCTTAGAGAGCAATTCTGGCGAAGAGGGCTTTCCCTGGGAGGTGCACAAGGTTCTAGGCTCAACTTCTAGCCGGGAGGTTGGCAGTTTGAACCTACCCAGAGGAACCTCAGAAGACAAGCTTGGTGTTGGGCTTCCTTGAAAATCCTGTGGAACATTTCTACTAGGCACATGCTGGGATATCATGGGTCAGCATGGACTCTGGGACACCTAACTACAACAGCAGTGGTGTACGCAATAGACTCGTCTTAGATGGTGACCACTGCCAGCTGCGTTCCTCTGCAGGTACTGCCCAAGCAGGAAAGAGCCACCATGACAGAGGCTATACCCATCTCTAGTAGTCTTCATCCAAGGACTCTTTATTTTCCTTTTGTTGACTTTGTGCTTGTTGAAAATATGCACAGCAAAGCATACACCAATCCAACAGCTTCTACATGTACACGTCATCAACACTAATGCTGTTCTTCAGTTATGCAACCACCCCATCCACCCTCCTTTTCTGACTGGTTCCTCCCTCATTAACATAAACTCAACACCCGCGAAGGTTCTTATCTAACTTTCCAGTTGCTGCTGTCAGTGTGAAGCCATAGGGATAGTTTCTGCAGAGCGCCAGGCCTAAGGCAGACCACCGGGGACTTTTCAATGGACACACTTCACAATGGCTAAGCTGACTCTCTTGCCTCTGGGCAGGGCAACTTTAGAGAGCCATTTCAACTTTAGAGCTTCCTGGCCCAAGTCCAGTTCAGTTTCTCCTTCTGTCTAATCGTGCTTTCCCCCTCCCCTAAAGCAGTTGGGAGAACTCCACAATAAATTGTTTGTAGGCACATCACTAGCTCCGTGTCTGTTTCCTGGAGAACACCACATGCAGAAGACGGGGTCAGGCACCTTTGAACACTATCCCTCTCTTGGGTAGTCAGCAGGTCTGAGCACTGCAAGTAGAATGGGCCCAGTCAACCTTTTTGCTCACGCTGCAGTATATCTACTCAGTAGGTACCCTACATGTCCAGGAATTCCTACGCCACAGTCCACCTTCCAATAAGACTTGCTCTCAAAGTCGTTCTCCAGACAGGAGCTTAAATGAAAGATAATAAAAGCTCGCCTAACAAGAAGTGAAGTAGCAGTTTGCCATTGGGGAATATTTGGAGACCATCAGACCTTCATAAAGTCACTGCCATTGAGTTGATTTTGACTCACAGCAGCCCAATCGAACCGAGTAGTCCTGCCCTTGTAGGGTTCTGAGACTGTACTTTGTTATGGGGGTAGAAATCCTCATCTTTCTCCCAAGGAGAGACTGGTGGTTTCAAACTGCTGACCTAGTGCTTCGCTGTCCAATGTGTCACACACTACACTGAGGACCCAGGGACTTCAGGGCACAACTGAATCAGAGCGGGTAGACCAGTATAGTGGCAGTGGCAAGGATATGGATCTCCCAAACTATTTTTTCTTATCCTCCTAGGCTCAATTTTTTTCAAGTCCCCAGCCTCCACTGCAATTCGGGCAAATTCTAATCCTTCAAATGTGTGTAGAAATGATGCCTGCCACATCCAGGCCTAGTTGCTCAGAATCCGCAGTCTTCTCCATATCCTCTCCCTTTCCCTACCATTCAGTTGTAGATGATCCAGTAGAAATTCGAGTCCTCGAAGGCCAGTAGACACAGGAGGTGAAGGGAACCTGTGCCCATGAATGGCTTGCCTCCAGTTCACTCCTCTATCCTGAGTTATGTCACAGAAATGTGGGGATCACTTGCCACTGGAGCCAGCAATGCTTACCCTCACAGTACATTGGAGGGTGGCCATTTGAGCTAGATTGACTGGAAGGTTAAAGGGTGTTTAAGGAACCCTGAGAGGAGCCCCTGCACAAAAGAATATTCTAAAGCAACCTGGAAAATGAGACTTTCTAGGTCACTGCAAGCATATCAAGTGGCCAGAATTTAATCAAAGGCATAACTTTTGACAAACCAACCAACAACCGGCTCTGGGAGCTCGACATGGATCGTGTAATTGTATTCACTCAGAGGTCTCATGCACATTTGCTTGTGGGTCAAGGTGTTTAAATTTTGTTTCAAGCGCAAAATAGGCAGCCGGCATGCTCTAGGTAAAGAGGCTATTAGCAAACATGATGAGCAATGCTGGGGAGGAGAGAAGGTCAAGCAGAAGAAAAGAGACTAAGGTTTCACTTCAAAATGACAAATTAGAAATGATATAAGGTTGGTGCTTGTCGAAGATGTCAGACACGTGCATTTTGAAGGGCAAGAAAAACAAAACAGGATGCCTATTCATTAGCTGCTACCCTGCTTTCAAGACTCCTATATTTTGTGTTTAGAAGCAAAAATTGCCATGTGAGGCAGAATGACTTGCTTTTCTTTTGTACGTGACTGTTCATTGCTAGTTCAGGGATTTGGGCTGTGTTCCAGTTTTCTGAGAGGGTACTTTATTAAACACACATATATTTTGTTCAACATAAACTTCATTAAACACATTCATACACGTGACAACAATTTAGATTTTTATCTTTGAAACCGTCTTCACTAAGAGCTCCAATGCAAAGTATGAAGAAACTGGTTTCAAACCTAAAACCACATCTGACTGACTGTTAATTTCTTTTAAATATCAGCCTAAAGAAGCACATGATATAACTGGAAGCCATTCTGGGGGGGGGGTTCTCCCAAAAGCTTTCAGTTTATGGGAGTATTCACCCGACTGCCACATTTTCATCCCCTTACTAATGTCTGACCGCCTCTGACTCTGTGTTGGTTTCATCCTGTGTGTGCGCGCACAACCATATGTTTATGTTTCAGGTGACTGCATTGCATCACAGGCAGTTTTATGTGGCTTTTTATTTGACACCCCAGACCACTTGGGCGGAAACCATGCTTCAGATAGGCGACAGCACAATGACTGGATATACAAGCAGCCACGTACCAAGCCATTAGCAGTGAGTTCATTCCAACTCCTAGTGAGTGATCCCATAGGGAGGCCAGAGTCGAATTGCCCCATGGGATGCGCAAGGCCGTCCTCCTGATTGAAGCAGACACTCACACCAAGTAGCTGGTGGGTGCCAAGAGCCAACCTTTCCATTTGTGGCCGGTTGCTTAACCATGGGGCCCCAGCACTCCTTCAGGGACACACAGTCCGAATGGAACTTCTATTTCTGGCAGTGGAGATTTGTGTGTTGGTCATAGTTTGCTACTGCTGCCATAATCCAAATGCCCCGAGTGGGTGGTCTTAAAGAATAAGAAGATACAGTCCTACAGCTTTAGAAGATAGAGATCCAAATCGCTTGTAGGGAAGGGCCCTTCCATGTCAAGAGCCCTAGGCTTTCCTCGGTGGCCCTTAGCTTCTTATAAAGGGAACTATATGCACCTGCTGCCTCTCTCCCCCTGGGTGTCTGGGTCTATTCAGCATTTTTAATAGACACCACTCAGTAGAGATTAGGTTTAGGACCCATCTTATTCTGGTACGTCATTACCATCACCCTGTTTCTCAGGGTTAAGCCTTTAACGTAACTTTGGGGGAGGGATACACCATTCAACCCAAACCAACACTCTAAACACAGAGCTCTGATCATTTCCCAGTTCTCTTGGTTTCTTCCAAAAGTACAAACCCACATGTACAGTAAATTTAAAATTACAGTTGCAGTCTTCCCAAGTATACATCTGGCTGAAAGGACCATCTAGTTTGATGCTGTCGATGAGAAGCAGATCAGATGTGGACAATGCTTTCCATCTGTGAGTGAGCAAGGTGTCCAGCGAGCGGCTTTCACACATGATGAACCTTGCTTCGCCTCCTCGGTCCGGGCACTTTGCTTTGGTGCAGCTGCCTACATGCTTTTTTGCTGCCCGAGCGGCACACACATCTCCCAGGACAGTCTTCGCTTCTGAGCCTCAAGTCGCAAAATATCATGAATTGGCACAATTTAATAGGACTATTCTGGGAAACCATTCTAAATGTACAATAACCGACAGCCCAGTATCTTACATCTAGAAGAGCCGATAACAAATCGATCAATCCCACCCATGAAATCTGGAGGTATCTAAGTGTGTGTCTACTTGTCTGTAAGTAAAAATAAGGTTAAACTAGCTATTTGTAGCTCCAACTCCAGTTTTCCTGGGCAGAATTCCCCAGATGTCTCCAGCCCTTCAAGGAATCTCACCAGGAAGGGAAGTGTGATGGAAGGGATTCTGAAGGGAGGAGAAAGCAGCCTTAAGCCACTGGGGTCAAATTATCGCACTTTTGCGATTGTTACAAGAACACAGGCACATCTTCAAATGTTGCAAGAGCTCCTCTCAGTGACATGGAAGGGACCCACCCAGTGGGGGTTCCTCAGACTTAGCCTCATCGGCTTCAGGGGACTCCTTCCTCTGCATGCGTGTTCCTTTTAACATCGGTAGTTTTAAAGCCTTCGTGTTATGGGAACTTTCAAACAGGGATAGAAGTAAGGAGAATACATGGATATAAGGAACCACCATGTCCCCACTATTCCGCTTCAATGACTTTCAACTCAAGGCCACTCATTTAGTCTATACCTCTACTCATTTGCCTCTCCTTCCCGGATTCTTCTGAAGCCAAGCTTACATTTTCCATTTTACCTCTAATTATTTCTGTCCATACATATATGTATATAGCTCTCTATAGCTATATATACTCACAGTCATCGAGTCAATGCTGATGCATAGCAATACCCTGTGGGTTTCTGAGATTGTAACTGTTTCCGGGAGTGGGAAGCCCAGTCTTTCTCCCGCGGAGCTGCTGGTGCTTTGGAACTGCCAACCACGTGGGTCACAGCCCAACATGGCACTGATTATTATGTATGGAGCGAGGATCACAACTCTGGTGGTGCTGTGGGATATATATTAGACTGCTAACTGCAGGGTCAGTGTTGGAAACCAATAAGCTACTCCATTTTGGAATGAAAGACAGTGAGAGGAGGCAGCCTTACCTTTCTTCCGTGACTATTAATTTCAGAAATCCTCTCTAGGGCCACTAGGAGTTGGAATTGAACCCATGGCAGTGGATTTTATACATATATATTTCAATGTTCCCTTTTTTAAAAAAAATGACATTTCTTTGAACTAGTTCACAAAGCATGCAACACAATGATTTAAGCATATTAAGAGTTTTACAGTCATCATCATCTTGTAAGCCCCCCCAAAAATGATCTAAGAACAATTTTAGCAAGTCTGTATTTCTGGTGTGAAATGTTATCGCAGATGTCTCAGTCCTGGTGGCTGATATGAGCGAGTTATGAGTTCGGCTGCTAAGTGCAAGGTCAGCAATCTGACACCACCAGCCACTCTATGGGAGAAAGATCAGGCTTTCTGCTCCTGCAAACATGTAGAGTCTCCAAAACTCACAGGGGCAGTTCTACTCTGTCCTACAGGGTTGCTATGAGTCACAATCAAATCAATGGCAGTGAGTTTGAGGGGTTCATAATTAAATGGACCCCAAGAGCTTGCTTGGAGATTCTAGCAGGAGAGCCCAGCTATTCATATCCCCTTGGCCAATGAACAGTTCTATCAGGAAGGTGGTCCTCTTGGGCGAAGCACACGGCTTTGGGAGGATCACATACGAAGCAATGAGGAAGGACTAGGACTCTCACCTACTCAGCCAGATCAGCTGAATCAACTCTGGTGATCAGTGGGATGGCGGAGATCCCAGCCAGATTATCCTCACCTCTGGCCATAGCTAAATGGTTCCTAATTTTGACTTCTGTGAGTAGAATGGCATATATTTCTATGTTACATAACAGTCCGTTTCTTATGTTCACACGTAGAATAAAGAAGTGAAATTTGAATTGAGAATTACTTTTTCCTTACAACATTGCTGGTAGTGGCCATCGAGGCAGCTCTGACTCACAAGGGCCTGTGCATAACAGAAAGAAGGGCGGAGAGCGTCAGAGCCATCTGCATGCTTTTTAGTAGCACTGACTCCATGTCAGCCTTACAACACAACCCAGGGGCCTCATCTTCCAGCACTAGTCTGGACAATGTTCTGTTATGAGCCCTAAGGTTTCCATTGGCTAAGTTTCAGAAGTTGATTGCCAGGCCTTTCTTTCTAGTCTGTCTTGCTCCATAAGCATCACTAAGCTCTAACCACGAGGGTTGACCCTGCTGGCATTTGAAATACTGGTGGTGTAGCTTGTAGCACCACAGCAACATGCAAACCACCAAAGTACAGCAACCTGAAAAAGGGGGGTGGTTTGTTCATAATAGACCTATGAATAAACCTCTACTTCACGAGCTCCCAAATGTTTTATGTCATCTATGCATACAAATAAACACAGAAAGACACATGTAATTTTTCTACCTGTAGCAATGCTTTAGCCTAAACCAAATGTTTTTCAGCTGTGTGGACAAGACTATAAATAAGGTGTGAAAGGAAGAAATAAGAAGAATAAACATATGCATAGTAATCTAACGTGCTAAACCATTAAGGAAAGTCATGGCACATCCATTGTATACACGTGCAGATTTTTATATCACATTGTATTACATCACACTATGTGTCATGGCATATTTAGATAGAAAACCCACCCCAAACCAAAACCACTGCCACTGAGTTGATTCTAACAGAAAGCAACACTACATCATAAAGAAAGGCAAAAGTGAAAATATCCAAAGAACTCCTTTCCAAACTTCAGATTTCCTGGACAGGTTAGGACTAAAGCACTCCCCATGATGATCTATCACTCTAGAGCAGTGGTTCTCAACCTGTGGGTCACGACCCCTTTGGGGGTCGAACGACCCTTTCACAGGGATAGCCTAAGACCATATTTCTGATGGTCTTAGGAACCGAGACACCGCTCCTCTATCCATCTCCAGGTGGTCCGTGCACATGCAGATATGACCACATACAGAGTCACCACATCAGGAACTGTATTAAAGGGTCGTGGCATTAGGAAGGTTGAGAACCACTGCTCTAGACCATTGCTTTGGGACACTTTCAAACCTTAACTGTAATTGTCCCTTGCAGGCACCTGTTAGCTATATAACAGATTGGTTCATAGAATAAAAACTATGACCCATGAGTAATGAGCTATTTTTTTTAATGAACTGTAGGAGACATCTGTCACCCCACTGATGGCCAGATTTTATTCGGCTGATCAAGCTCACTGGGTGGGTGTCCCCTTCTTGCCTCACTGCTCCACCTGCACCCCTCTCAGAGTGGCATGCTGCATTGAAGAGGCTGACGTTACATGAGGGAGGAGGACCACCCTTCAGTCAAGGGTATACAAGTAACTGTGCTCCCCAGGTAGAACCTCCAAACAAGCTTTTAAGAGTACAGGAGACCAAAAGGTCAAACATGACTCTAGAGCAAAGAGGAGAAGGTAGGGGGGAACTCGAGTCCTGGAAACAGCACGACCACAACAGCATGAATAAGAATGATGACACACTGTGAAAATATAACCATAGTTGCTGAATAATTTGTGTACAAATGGTTAAAGATGAACCTAGTCTACTGTGTAAACTCTCCAGTTAATACAATTACAATTTTTAAAATCCCTCATTACCAGCATTTGCATCAAAGTCAAGAGAAAGAATGCAAGTTGATGCCTTTCGTTCAAGGAAGGACAGAGACAAGCCAAGGGATGGCAGGGATGGGCATGCCCTGGGTGCCATGGGGCTGGGACGGAAGTTGGGGCATTAACCATTTTCTGCTAACCTTTGCAATTTCTGTCACCAGGTGTGGGAGATCACTCAGCAAGTTAAAACTAAGTGCCCTAAGCATTATTTTCCATGGATACCCCTGCTGGGGAGAAATGTTTAAGATTGTACTATTCTCACAAGTAAAATAAAGCCTGTTGGGACATGTTGCCTTGGAGAGCTTTCCGTTTGAGTCATAGAGGCTGGACCATGAGACAGAGTACATGAGCACATGAGAAAGTGCTAGTGCATGCCTTGGCTCAAGAACTGCTTTCCTAACTGTGAGTTATGATGAATTCCTTCATACTTTCAGAGTCCACCCTGGGCTTGAATCCAAGGACTGTGGGCATACAAGATGAGCGTGGTCCCGACACAAGGAGTTACCAGAAAAGGTAGGGATTCCTACAACAGAGGACTTGTTCCAGAGGCTTCAGGAGTTCAGAGTCAAGGGGATGAAACCAGGCAGCCTGGGAATTAATGGTTAAGCTAAGACTCAATTGAATGTTATTAAGTGGATTGTTCTGTGCAAAATGGAGGAGCACAGTAGGGACGTCCAATAGGGTTCGTCTGGGCTACAGGCCTCCGGTTTTATGGGAGTACATTGACAGCCTTTCTCCTATAGACCTGCTGGTGGGGCTGAATCACTACCAAGGCATCTTTCCTTGGCATGGAAAGGACAACCCAAATCCATTGCCAATACTTAATTCTAGTGCCACTCTAAGAACAATGAGCTCTTATGGCATAGCTCTCAAGAAGAGAGCACTGAAGATGTGGGTGCTAGAGCAAAGTGTGGCGAAGGAGCCAGATGGAGCCCAGCAATTCAAGAAAAGCATCTGGGCCTTAAAGGCTTGTCTCCAAACAAGCAGCCATCGAAGGGAGGCATCAACTAATTCCACATGGAAGGAGCACAGCAGCCTGTGTGCTCCGAGGATGATAAACAATAAAATTTAAATCCAAAGGAGGGATTGGTATCAGAACGTAACTTGTGAACCCTGGATGACAGTGGAAGTCTCAAATCCATTCGAGTCTACACAAGGATGACACCCCTCAGACAGCATGCTAAAGTCAATTATTGCAGACATGCTTAGGTTAAAATGTGTTCTCTATCTTAGCATTTGATCTCCCTTTTGACCCATTTTAAAGTTGTTTCAGTTGAAAAAATGTTTACGGGAAATACCCATGTGGTAAACCTCTAGTGAAGCCTCTCTGACTGTGGGTGGGTCAGGAATTTGAAGTCTCGTTATCATGGAGGATGCCCTGAAAAGTGGATTACTGCAGCTTCATTTAGGTTAGAATTTAGCACCTTATCTTTTGACCTCCCTTATGACCCACTGTTAATTTGTTCTAGTCGTTAATGTTTTCTCCTTTTTTTTTTGTTGAGGTTTTTATCTGTTTGGATGAAGAAAACCTTGTGAAACTGATTGTGGTGACTGATGATGGTACAAATCTCCTGAATGTGATAGAACTATTGAATTATATGATATGTGAATTCTATGCCAATGAAACGGTTTTACCACAAAGATAATAAAGAAAAAAGCCATTGCCATTAAGTTCATTCTGACTTCTCACAACTCTGCACAGCAGAGCAGAAATGCCACCGTAGGAATAGCCAAGGCTAGAAACATTATGGAAGCTGACTGCCACATCTTTCTCCTATGGAGGGGCTGCAGGTTCTAACTGCCAACTTTGCAGTCACCAACTGAGTGTTAATCACTGCATCACCTGGGATCCTGGAAGAGAGACCACAGGGGATAATTTGGGGACAGGGAGAATAAGTAGAAAACTCCAACTGTTGTGATGGGCAAAAAAAGAGACCGTTTTCTGAATTAAAGCAAAGGCAAAAAAAGGCAGAAAGGGACAAAAATCAATAAGTATTTCTCAAGTAGCACTGACTCACCTGTCAGTTTGTCATGCTGTAGTGGTTTGTGCGATGCTGTGAAACTGGAAGCTATGCCACCAGCTAGGTCACTCATGGTGAACAAGTATCCAGGACACTTCCAGGCTCAAATGAGGAAGAAGAAAGAGGTGATCTGTTTCTGAGAAATTAATCGCTGAAAGTCTTCAGCATAGCCACAGGACACTGTCTGACATAGTGCCAAAAGCTGAGCCCCTCAGACTGGAAGGCACGCCGATTCCAACCGGAGGATAACTATTTCCTCAAAGAAAAGGTCACCTTAATCACAGGGTGGAGCAAAGCTTTCAGGGCCTTCATTGGCTGATAGGGCACAATTGAAAATGAGAAGAAACAGCTGTAAATATCCATTAACAATTGCAATGTGAAGCATATGAAGTATCTAGAAAAGTTAGAGATCAGCAAAACGTTAAATGTAACACATTTAAATAATAAAGCTTAATATCCTAGGCTGAAGTGGACTGGTACTGGCCATTTTCCATCAGATATGCCCAGAACGACAAATTCAAGAGGAATGGTCAAAAAGAGCATTTCAAGTTCTCTCTTCATGTAAAATAATGTCTGTGAGAGGATAGTATCTACATGCCAACATTAGAAACCAGTTATTATGACTATTTTCGTGCCAAACGTTACAGCTACTGATGAAGAAACTGAAGACTCCCACTAACTTCTTCAGCCTGAAGCCAATCCCTCATGCAATCAAAATGTATTGGTTACTATTGGGTGATTAAAAGAGGAAAACTGAAAACCAAGGGAAAGGATCAGTAGTAAGAAAACATGGGTTTTGTAAGAAGAATGATGCTGGAGCTCGCATGATAAAATTCTGTGTGCCCTATGACTTTGTCATTATAACCCCCCCCCTTTTTCAAGAACATAAATGGACCTTGCCACATGGAATACAGAGGAACTAAATTGACTACATCTTTGGGAAGAGATGATAAAGAAGTTAATATCACCAACCAAAATCAGGCCAAGGGCCAACTGTGGAACAGACCATGAATTACTCCTCTGCAAGTTCAAGTTGGAGATGAAGAAATTAAAACAAGGCCACAAGAGCCAAAATACTATCCACCTAAACATAGAAACTATCTCATAAACAGAAGGACACATTGAACATTAATGGAGAAATATCTGGCAAATTGTGGAATGACATCAAGAATCCCATGTGTGAAGAAAGTAAAAGATCATTAAAATGACCAACAGAAAGAAAAGGCCAAATGGACTCCAGAAGAGACTCTGAACTTGCTCTTGAGCATAGAGCAGCTGAATCAAATGAAAGAGATGATGAAGTAAAACACCTGCACAGAACATTTCAAGGGGCGACTCAAGAAGACCAAGCAAAGCATTATAATGAATTGTGCAAAGACCTGGAATTTAAAAGACCAAAGGGATTGAAGGGGAAGAACGCTTTCAGCATTTCTCAACCTAAAGAACTGAAGGGAACGATTCAAATCTCAGGTTGCAATCTTGAATACTGGCAGAATATGAATGACGTAGGAAGAAAGCATCCAAAGAAGACAGAAGGAATGCAAAGTGTCAATCTTCAACCATTTCAGAAGGTAGCATATGAATCTGACATAGGGATTTGAATGAAGAAGTCCAAGCTACACTGAAAACAATAGGGATAACCAAGGCTCCGGAACCTGACACAATACTGATTGAAATGTTTTCACAAAGGAATGCATCTCTGAAGGTACTCATGCAGATATGCCAAACTATTTCGAAGACCTAGCCAACCTACTGGAAGAGAGTCATACTTGTGCCCATTCTAAAGCAAGGTGACCGAACAGAATGTGGCAATCATTGGACAAGATCATTAATATCACAGGCAAGTAAAATTTTGCTGAGGATAATTTTTAAATGGTTGCCACAGGATATTGACAGGAAGCTGCCAGAAATTCCAGTTGGATTCCAAAGCGAATGTGGGATGAGGGATACCATTGCTGATGTCAGCTCAATCTTAGATGAAAGTAGAAAATAACAGAAAGATGTTTACTTGTGTTTTATTGACTATGCAAAGATATTTAGCTGTATGGATTATAACAAACTATGGATAATATTTTGTAGAATGAGAATTCCAAAACCCTTAATTGTGCTCATGCTGAAGTTCTTCTGATAGAGCAAAGGATGCTGGCTGGTTTAAAATCAGGAAAGGTATGTATCAGGGTTGTATCCTTTCAGCATAATTACCCATTTTGCATGCTGAGCAAATAATCTGGGAAGCTGAAGTATGCAGAGAATAAAGCATCAGGCCTGGAGGAGAGGCGCATTAACAACCTGTGATATACAGATGATACCACTTGACTTGCTGAAAGCACAGAGGACTTGAAGCATGTCCTGATGAAGTTCAAAAGTGTAGCCTTCCATGTGGATTCAACCTCCACATAAAGAAGCCCCTCACAATGGAACCAATAGACAGCCTCATCATCGACTGCGAAAAGACTGAAGCTGTTGTCAAGAACTTCAATGTTCTTGGGAGCAGCAGTCAAAAAACCAAATGATAGATTGCAGTAGGCACAACTGCGTTCGAAGACCTCTTGAAAGATGTCAATTTGAGGAGCCAGTGGAGTCTGACCGGTTAGGATATTTTCAGTCGCCTCCTATGCATGTGAAAGCTGGACGCTTAAGCGAGACAAGAAAGGAATGCGTGCATTTGAATGACGGTGCTGGCAAGGACTGTTGAGTGTCTGTGGACTGCCAGAAGAACAAAGACTCTGTCTTCGCCATGGACAACCATAGGCTCCTTAGGAGCCAGGGCCATAGGACTTTGTCGCAAGTCCTTGGGGACATGTGATCAGGAGGGACCAGCTTACTAAAGTCGAGGATTGGTGAAAAAGAGGAAGACCCTTGACAAGATGAATCGACACAGTGGTTGCAACAATGTGCTCACATATGACAACAACCTGAGGATGGGCAGGAGCGATTCCTTCTGTTGTGCCTAAGGTCGCTGAGAGTCCGAATGAACTGGAAGGCACCCAGCAGCAGCAGCAGCACCAGCAGCAGCAGGACCAGCAGCAGCAGGACCAGCAGCAGCAGGACCAGCAGCAGCAGGACCAGCAGCAGCAGCAGCAGCCCACAGGTTTCAGTGATAGATTTGATAGGCACAGAGGTGAAGAGGATGAATCAGAGATGCATCTCTGCTCTGATTGGAAAGTTGCTTTTCGGTTTTTAGTTTTCTGAAATTGGACAAAGAGTTAAGCTATTGGACTTTGAGATTCTTATTTCAGTTTATTCTCCAGAGGCAAACAACCCTCTCAAATTAGAGATTGGCCTTAAGATTCATGAATTTTTTTTAAAAGGTGCGCAAGTGCGGCAACAACTGCTATAATTTACTGGGACTGCGTTTTGCCTTACAGCTGAGAAGCAAGCATACCTTTGTCTGTTCCCAAGGTCAATTGAATTACCTCTGACTTTGGTTTATGTTCTTAAGTACAAAGTCTTAAGTTGGGCAAAAGGGATCAGAGTTATGTAGTACCCGACTTAACTACCCTTTTTATAAGCAAGGACTTTTATACCGAAAATAAACAGAGGCATACAGACATAAACCCATAAATTATGTGAGCTCAAACTTTGAAGAGCCATGTATGTGCACCAGGACCGGGAGGGCCCTCCTAAAATGGACCAGGTCCTGGGAATTCTCTCTAAAAGTGATTTATTTCTGTCAACGTTCTTTTTCAATTTAAACACATGCAGTCACATATATTTAAATTTCAGCTGACAGTTGCCTTTAATACCTTACTTTTGATGTACTGGGTAAATACCTTCCACAAAGAAGCAATAAAATAAGTTAGGGCAGATTTTCCCTTGGAATCTACTTTCCTTGTATGGCTCTCATCTAAACATTGAGAGATGATTTGATATTATTTCTCTAGAGAGGTTTCGTATATAGCCTCTATATATTCCTATATATATTACATTCACACACATATAAAGGTCAGTTGCCATCCCATCAAATCCTGTTCATGGTGGCCCCATGTGTATCTGAGCAGATCTGTGCTCCATAGGGTTTTCAATGACTGATGTTTTCAAAGAAGAATGACAGACATTTCTTCCAATGGACCTCTGGGTGCACTCAAATCTCCAAGCCTTTGTTTAGCAGCCAAATACACATAGAATACACATATCATGTATATATGATATATATGTATATGAGAAGCCCTGGTGGCATAGAGGGTTTGCATTGGACTGCTTACCACAAAGTGAGCAGTTTGAAACCATCAACTGCTCCAAGGAAGAAAGATGAGATTTTCCGCTTCTGTAAAAGAATCATAGTCTCAGATGGTGCAGTGTAGCAATGATGAAACATACAATTTTCCTCTAGTTCTTTAATGCTTCCTTCATACGCTCCCACTATCATGATCCCAATTCTACATTAAAAATCCACCTGGACTAGAGGTTATACACGGGTCCAGATAGAAACTAGAAACATGAGAAATCCAGAGATGAATCCTTCAGGACCAGTGGTGAGAGTGGCGATACCAGTAGGGTGGAGGGAAGGTGGGGTAGAAAGGGGGAACTGATTACAAGGATCTATATATTACCCCCTCCCTGGGAGATGGACAACAGAAAAGTGGGTGAAGGGAGACATCAGTGTAAGACATGACAAAATAATAATAATTTATAAATTATTAAGGGTTCATGATGGAGGGGAAAAATGAGGAGCTGATCCCAAGGGCTCAAGTAGAAAGAAACTGTTTTGAGAATGATGATGGCAACAAATGTGCTTGACACAATGGATGGATGGATGGATTGTGATAAGAGTTGTACAAGCCCCCAATAAAATGATTTTTAAAAAGTCATAGTCTCAAAAAATCCCAGGAACAGTTCTACTCTGTCCTATAGGGTCACAATGAGTTGACATCAATTTCATAGCCATGAGTATGTATGTATTTATAGTACATATAAAAAACTATATCTGTGTATATAGTACACACATGTCATTGTTGTTGTCACTGAGTGAGTATCAACTCACAATGATCCAATATACATCCGCTGTTTCAATTCATCTTATACTTCTTTTCTACTGACCTGTTTTACCAAGCATGATGTCTTTCTCCAGGGATTGGTCCCTTTGGATACCATGTCCAAAGCACATGTGAGACGTTGTCATCCCATCTTTGTTTCTAAGGAACATTCTGACTTTATTTCTTCCAGGGCAGATCCTCAATGCTCTTCACCAACACCATAACTCAAAGATCTCATTTTTTTCTGTCCTCCTTATTCGTTGTCCAAGGGACCTTTTTCAAAGCATATATGGTGGTTGAAAATAACATGGCTTTGGTCAGGGGCCCCCATAACCTTCAAAGTGACATCTTTGCATTTTTAACAACACTTAAAAGAGATCGTTTGCACAATGCAATATGTCCTTTGATTTCTTGACTTTTGCTTTCATAGGCATTCATTGCAAATCACATGAAATGAAATCCTTGACAACTTTAATTTTCACTACGTTTTTGCGATGATGCCTATTGGTCTACTTGAGAAGATATTTGCTTTGGCCCAAGTCAAAACCCATTGTTCTATTTGAACAACTGTCTGTTGGGGTATGTACAGGTTCCCCATGACCCCAGTTAAGTGTTCTGGAATTCCCATTTTTCACAAAGTCATCCATCATTTGTTAAATGTTACACATCCGCACAGTCAAATGCTGACTGTGAGTTAAACATCTTTCCAGTAGTCTCTACTTCCAGCCAGGATCCATCTGGCATTAGCAATGAGGTCCCCTTGTTTCACAGGCTGTGCTGATTTTGGCTTTAATTGCTAGCAGTTCCCTGCCGGTGTACTGCTGCAACAGTTTCCAATGGCCTCCTGTAAAATGTTACTTCCGTGTGAGATTAATGATATTGTTCGATAATTTCTTCATTCTGTTGGTCACTGTCCTTGGGAATGGGTACAAATACGGATCTCTTCCAGTTTCGTGGCACAGATGAGTGACCACCTCGAGTAGTGCATTCTTTTTTTGGAACTTTTCTTGAGCGATTCCTTCTTCATCGATGCCTTCAGTGCAGCTTAGACTTCCTCCATCAACACTATCTGTTCTTGTTCACGTGCTACCTTCTGAAATTGTCGAACGCCAATCAATTCTTTTTGGTAGTGTGTATATCCCTCATTTCCTTTGGATGCTTTCTGGGTCATTCTTTTTTTTTTTTTTGCATAAAACCCTTCAGTTTGGAAACTTGAGGACTAAGTTTTTTCTCTTTTAGCTTCAGCAATGTCAAAGGTGTTCTTCTCTTTTGATTTTCTAACTCCAGGTCCTAGTATAGTTCATTACAATAATGTGTCTGCTTGAGATGCCCTTTGAAATCCGTGCAGCTCTTTTACTTCATCATTTGATCCATTCCTATAGCTACTCTATATGCAAGAGCAAATTTCTGAGTCTCTTCTGACACACACTTTGGTCTTTTCTTCCTTCCCTGTCTTTAAACAAACTTTTGCTTTCTTCATGTGTGATATCTTTGATGGATATAGTTGTTGTTTACATTACTGAAATGAAAATATTTATTTGGTGTGTTGGAACATTTTTGGTGTTGCTTTTCTCACAGTAAATGTAAATAAATTGGATACAAGAATTGCAATACATAAGTCATTGGTCTAGCAAAATTCTACCATATTATTCCCAACATTGTCTTTATCACCAATGCGATATTTCCCAAACACCAACCCTTCTTTTTGTTTACAACTCTCACATCCCAACCATGAGGAATTATCAATGCTTCTTCATTATATATTCAATCAATATCAGACTGTGGAAGTTGTTAAACATATTCAATTTCCTCATCTTTGGCAATAGTGGTGAGTAAAATTGAAGAATACTCATATTAACTGGGCTTCCTGGCAGGTATGTTGTTATTACACTTTCACTGACAGCATTTTACTTCAGGACAGATCTTGAAGAGTTCTTTTAAACATTGAATATGATGTATATGATGTTGCTTATCTTCAATTTTTGATTCATGGCATAGTAGACCATATGATTATTTGATCTGAAAGTCCTATACTAGTCCATTTCAGCACACAAATGCCTAGGATATTGATCTTTATACTTATAAAACCTGTATAATACATTTATTAAACATTGACATGCATGTGCAAATGTATCTCAATGTAAACCATCACCATAATAAGTTAATTGTCAAAAAATCAAACAACTTAATAAATCACAACGTTAACCTCATGTGATAGTTACATAATCTGGTGCCAACTTGACACTTGGCTGGTCTGAAGTTTATAGAGTTGTGTGGATCCTGAGCCTATGGCATAACCTGGCCCAAGGGGTCTGGGATTGTTGAGAATTTGTGATGGGGCCATGGTCTAAAGGCAAAGCGACCAAGGGGCACCCTGATGAGGCCAAGTGAGGCAGTCTACATTGAGTTGACCTGATCCGGACCAGATGAAGAGAATATTCTAGAGCCTGTGAACTGGTATATATTGCTGCTGACCCTATGGATGGCCTGTCACAATTGTACTTTTCTTAGGGATGCGGACTCATAAGGTTCTAACTGGAACGAAGATTCTTCACATCCAAGAATATGATTGTCTCCTCAGAGCACTGGGTTGATATAAGTGGGCAGTATGGAAATTGGATACCCAAACTGGGGCAGAAAAAGGCATGAAGTGGCTGACTTACAACATTTCATAGGTGGGGAAATATGTTCATAGGATTATGGTGTAGGTGTTCACATAAATATGGACTTTTTTGTTTTGTTCACTTATAGAATGTTATATTTAAATGAGGGTGGCATATTTTTTAATTGTAAGCATTTTAGCTTTATCCTGTTAGGTACAGATATGATTTTATTATTGTTTGATTGAAAATTATAGATGGCTAAAGTGGTATGTGAAAGTGACAAGTTGACAAGGGATAGTCTGTAGTAGTTACACAATAGAGTGAAGGTGTAGAGTCTAGCCTGTCAATCAGGTTGCAGCTTGATGATCTCATTTGGAGGCACCACGGAGATAAATAGTGCACTAGAGTCCAGATACACTCACTCTTTGCGAGACATTCCTGCTGACAAGACACATGGAGCTACGCTAGAATCCTGGAGATGGAGGAGCCACATGGAGACCCCTGCCAGTGTTGAGATGCTTTCACTGTCACTGGATCCACAAGACTTTCCACCCACGGGCCCGTGATCTTCCTGCACTTGGCATCATTGCATGCATTGCGTGGGTCTGAGGAGGTATTTATAGATTGGTATCAGACATATGGGCTAATATAAGACTATGGACTTGATCTGGATTGCGCTAAGTTGTTTTCTTAATATACAATTGTTCTTTTATATCAAGCTCTCTCTTACACACATATAAGTGTCTATGAATTTGTTTCTCTAGTCTACCTAGACTAACACACCTCATGACCACAAATACAAACAAACTAAGGCAACTCATTTCTCTCTTTCACATTTTTAAGAGAACAACTGAAATCAAAAGCAACTTTTACAAAGTTTGGTTCTTGGTGAATCATAAGAGTACATTCTCCATAGAATTCTGGTAATTGTTGTCCAACAGAAGAATATTCTGCCAAGCCAGCAGTACACACCAGCAAATAGCCCCCCCCCACCAGTGCACAGAAAGAAAAACTCCCCATGATTTTTATTTTTTGTAAAATAGTCTCTCATTCCCAGCAGGAAGCAGCTTTCCGTTGCATGATGACACTCCACTTTGGAAACTGAAGAGAGCTTTCAAGGAGCAGTTCAAGATGGCAAAGCAAAGCATTAGAACAAAAGTACAAAGACCTGGAGTTCGAAAACCAAAAGAGAAGAACCACGCCTTTGGCATTACTCAAGCTAACAGAACTGAAGAAAAAATGTAAGTCTCGAGTTTTCATAGTGACTCATGCAGAGTCACTGTACCAAAAATAATTTATCAACATTCAGCCATTTCAGGAGGTACCAACTGAACAAGAACAGATGATTTTGAAGGAGGAAGTCCAAGCTGCAATGAAGGTATTGATGACAAATGAATCTCTCGAGAACTGAAGGAATGCCAATTGAGAAGTGTCAACAAAAGAATGCACTACTCAAGGTGGTCACTCATCTGTGCCACAAAATCTGGAAGACAGCTACCTGACCGACTAACTGGAAGAGATCCATATTTGAACACATTCCAAATGACAGTGACCCAACAGAATGCAGAAATTATTGAACAATAGCATTAACATCACATGAAAGTAAAGTTTTGCTAAAGATCATTCAAAACTGTTGCAGCGGCAAAACAACGGGAAACTACTGGCAACTAAAGCCGAATTCAGAATAGGATGTAGAGGAAGGGATATCATTGCTGATGTCAGATGGATCTTGACTGGAAGTAGATACTACCAGAAAAAACATGTTACCAGTCTTTCATTGCCTATACAAGGCTATACAAACCGTGTGGATCATAACACATGATGGATAACATTGTGAAGAATGGGAATTCCAGAACATTTAACTGTCATCATGGGGAACCTGTACATACCCCAACAGGCAAGTGTGTGATCAGAACAAGGTACTGCTTCCTGATTGAAAATCAGGAAAGTTGGATATCAAGGTTGAAGTCATTCATCATAGGTATTCCATCTATATTCTGAGCCCATAATCTGAGCATCTGGAACAGGCATCCTCAAACTATGGCCTGTGGGCCACATGTGACCTGCCGAGGCCATTTATCCAGCCCACCGGGTGTTTTTGCCCCATTTGTTTTTTTACTTCAAAATAAGATATGTGCAGTTTGCATAGGAATTTGCTCATAGTTTGTTTTTTAAACTATAGTCCAGCCCTTCAATAGGTCTGAGGGACAGTGAGCTGTCCCCCTGTTTTAAAAGTTTGAGGACCCCTGATCTGGAATATATGAAAAAAGGGGGTATCGAGATTGGAGGAAGGCTCATTAACAACTTACAGTATGCAGGTGGCACAACTCTGCTTGCTGAATGTGAAGAGGACTTGGAGCCCTTGCTGATGAAGCCAGAAGAGGAAGCCTTCTGTATGCATTACACCTCAATATAGCGAAAACAAACCTTCTCACAACTGGACCAGTAACACAATAAAAAGAGAAAAGATTTGAAATAGTAAAGCCTTCCATTCTCCTTGGATCCACAATCAATACTCTAGGAGCAGTGGGCAAGGAATCAAACGACAAATATTGCATTATTTAAATATGCTGCAAAATACTCCTTTAAAAGTTTTTACAAAGTAAAGGTGCCACTTTGAGAATTAAGATGTTCTTAACCCAAGTCACGATATTTCCAATTACCTCAGACACATGCAAAAACTGAACAATTAATAAGGAAGTTTGAAGAACTGATGCATTTGAATTATGATGTTGGCAAAGAATATTGACTATACCATGAACTGCTAGATGAACAAACAGATCTGTCTTGAAAGAAGCCAGAATCCTCCTTAGAAGCAAGGATGGTGAAACCTTATCTCTTGTACTTTGGATAAGTTATCAGGAAGGACCAGTCACTCACGGGAGAGGGACACCTGTGCTGTAAAGTAGAAAGTCAGTGAAAAAGAAGAAGATGCTCTATGTGACAGATTCACATGATGGCAACAACAATGAGCTCAAACAATGACTCTGAGGATTTCCAGGCTTAGGCCATGGTTGTATTGTTGTTGTTATATACAGGGTCACTGTAAGTCAGAACTGACTTGACAGCTCTTAACAACAACACGCACGGGGATGTGTGTCCTATTAGTATGTATACTATTAGTATATTATCCCTCATCTGTTAGTTTAATGCAAAGCTTTACTTTCTCCTCATTTATAACTTACAGAAAGACATGTTGAACAAGTTAGTTATGTCAATACATGTCTGTTAAGCCCATGAGCTGAATTCCAAAAGGACTGGAAGAATTTTTTTTAAAATGCTCTGCTTACATGGCTGCCGCATTAACATTGCTGACCCAATTAAAAACATACATGGACAGTTCTGTGTTGGTAACATTGTGTGTGATTTAAATGACAAGGCATCTTAAAGCGGAGCCAAAAGATGAGATGGAGTGTTTCATAAGTGATTGTCTCTGGCAGAGTGAGTGTGATCCTCCAGCTCATCAGAGGGCAAGTGGAGGAGGAGATGATCAACACAGGACAGGGATGGACCCCTGTGTCCAGAGCAGATCCTCAGAGTGTCTAGGAAACCTGTATGTGTGAAGACCAGCTCACTCCAAAAGAATTCATCCAAGGTGTTCTGGACTTGACCTTGTGACTTTCAGCCAAGCAGCCCCCCACATGTTAAAACAGCTGCACCCAATAAGGCAGTACCTTGGCTCTCCCTTTATTATTCCATGGACCATCACGGACAGGCCTCTTATCTGGTTCCAGGTTTGTTCCTCAGTTCCTGCGCCAGCCTCGCCTTTACTCAGCTCCAAACCTTTCCACTTCACTTCCGGCTTCTTCCTTCCAGTCTCACACCTGCACTCTGGGCAGAGGTGGGCAGTTGGGTCTTTAGTGCCTGTGTTAGATCTGGTTGGAACTCATTCTCTAATTCTCAGGCTTAAAGTCTCTCTCTCCCTCCAAACTCTTGCCCAGTACACCCACTAGACTCAACACTCCCCAATTTGAGCCCAGGAGAGAAGAAAGTCTGGGCTAGGTCTTGTGACAATACAGAACCAATGAGGACAGGGTTGGTGATGTTGCAATAACAAAGATCTTCAAATTCAGCATGGACTAAAGCAAAGTTTCATTTTTGGTTTCCCCCCGGCACCAGTGAGCTAGGATTCTACTCTAAATCCCCCTGGCTCAGAGACTGGCCACACCCCGTTCATCATGGCAGGAGAAAGAAAGCATGTTGTGTTATCAGCCAGCTCATAATGACACATTTCCAGTCACATTTCATTATCCCATATGAGCCACATGTCACGCCGCCCATCAAGCTGGCATGAAGTTTCAATCCCACTCAAACTCAGGAGAACCAAAGATAGTGCTGACCAATATGAATGGCTACCACAGGTACCAATTTTTAAGCCATAGTTACACGATATACTGGTTTATGGATCACACATATTGCATCGGTTGGTTGTAGCCTGTTCAAAGGGCACTTGTAATCAGGGGTCTCTCTAAGGCAGTGCTTCTCCACCTTCCTAATTCCAAGACCCTTACTACAGTTCCTCATGTTGTGGTGACCGCCCAACCATAAAATTATTTTTGTTGCTACTTCATAACTGTCATTTTGCTACTGTTAGGAATCGCACGACCCTTGTGAAAAGGTTCTTTGACTGCCAAAGGAAATGCGACCCACAGGTTTAGAAACGCTGCTCTAAGTTGTGAACATCTAGCTTGCTGAACTCAACAAAAAAAAATTAGGGATCAGTCCAGCCAAACCAACGCAAACTGGCTGAATTCCACTGCTGGATATATCTTAAGTAACACTTTTCTTGTCAGGTACTATTTAATATTTTTCATTAATATTTTAAAATGTATAACATAATCTAGTTTTGTGTGCCTCTTTTATTGTCCTTATTTCAGTATTAACCATATGAAATAATAAACCACCTTTCGGTATATCATTTTTTTTATACTTAAAATGGTCATTAAGGCAGTAACCAGATGTTAAATGATTTGAATCTCACCATTGGCTACATCTATTATTAACTCTTGCCGATACCTAGAGTAGAGAAAGCTTTGACTTAGGTTAAATTAGGGTGCAAAGATATTGAGAATAATTAAACTCTTGATAAAAGAGCTTTATCTACTTATACTATGAGTTATCATGATTAGTGCTATACTATTGTTAAGAAGAGCTCTTATTTATTGAGAATTGGCTATATACCAAGTACACCTCTAAGCATTTTACATATGTTAGCTCCTTTAATTTTTCAGCAACCTCATGACATAGCATGGTTTTTATTCCAATGTCAGGTGTGTTAGTCCGAGCTGACTAGAGAAATCCAGAGACACTAATATGTGTATCAGAAAGAGCTTTATATAAAGAGTAATTCTATATTAAGAAAACATCCAAGACTAGTCAAGATCAAGTCCATAAGTCCAATATTAGCCCATAAGTCCAAATACCGGTCTATAAATTCCTCTTCAGACACATAAACATATGCAATGACACCAAATGCAAGAAGATCGCAGGCCAGTGATTGGGAAGTCTATGGATCCAGCGGTGGTGGAAGCATCTCAGCGCTGCTCATGGGTCTTCATATGACTCCTCCAACTCCAGGGCTCTGGCTGCATCAGCATAGCTCCATCAGGCTTGTGATCAGGAACGTCTCACAGGAAAGCCTGTATCCCACCTCTAGACAGGAGTTCCCAGAATCCTCAGGAGAAGGCCATGCCCACACAGAGGCCACATTGGCTGTGACCTGATTGGCAGGCTGGACTCTACCTCTTCTCAAGCCGACAGATTATGTAACCGCCACATCAAACAAGCAGATCACATCTGAGAGATGTTTATAATGGGCTTGAGATCAAGAGCTGGCATGGGTTACTACCTGCTAATCAAAATTATTAAAAAGTTTTTATTTTCTTCAAAATATTTAAAATTTTATTTTACTACTTAGTCAAGTAAAATGTATTATCTGTGTAAAATATTTTCATTTACTAATATAAAATGAACAAACTCTGGATACATGTACTGTTAATACTTGACTGTTATTGTAAAAATGTACTGTTGATTCGGGAATCCAGCTGGCAGAACCGTTAAGTGCTTGGCTGCTAATTGAAAGGTTGGCAGTTCGAGTCCACCCAGCAGGTCCGCTGGAGAAAGACCTGCTGCAATACAGCTTACAGCCTAGTAAATCCATGGGGCAGCTCTATTCTATAGTCGGTAGGGCTGCTCTGAGTTGAGAATTCACTGGTTGGCACTTAGCAACAAGAACTGAACATAGTATGGTTCTTCTTGTAACCCTCTGGGTTGCCACAATGGGTGATTGTAAACCTCTTGACTGATCTTGCTCAAGCACTCTCTCTCTCCCTCCAGGCTCTGGTCCTGAGAGCATTTCTGGCACACAAAAGAGAGGCCTAGAAGGCAAGAAATGTGCACAACTGCCACTTCTGGTTCGGATGCAGGACATCACAAGAGAGCGTCATTCTCATTCAGACACAACCTCCAGTCTAATGAGCTACACAATCAAAGGTTTAGAAAACCCATCTTAAAACTGAGGATGCACAGAACTCAAAATGAACAACTTTCTAAACAACAATAAACCTTTCGGAGGTGATCAGAGGTGAGACGAGAGGCATAGCTGTTCTCCTTCTGTGCAGAATGAGGGGCGGAGAAGAAAGCCATCATGGATGGGGCTAAGGAGAAACCAGCCAAAATTTTAATGAAAGTTGAACTGTCGCATGTGGTCTGGCAGGGCAGATAAGAATGCCAGGGAGCTCAGCCACAGAGCCAGTCTGCACCAACCCATCAAATCAATCCTGTGGATTTCTGCCAAGTTGTTAGTTGGAGCTATCATGCCAAAGGCAGAAGGATCACCTGCTGGGATAAACAAGACCTACCTCCAAAAGCAAAACCGAGAAAAGCCCATTAGAGGGATGTCTGTCTTCCTGAAAGTGAAGGCATGGACTTGTCAGGGAGCTGAGAGAAAACCATCTGTGGCCCTCCCACAAGTCCAGGATAAATAGACCACCCCCGACAAAACAGGTGAAAGAGGCAGTCCGACAGGCCTTCCACAAAGGAGGACATATGAAAGGCACATAAGTACATGAATGGGTGGCCAATATCAGAGTTGCCAGAGAAGTGCCAACAACATCCCAGTTTTAAAAACTGACACCACAGATTGAGGAGAATGGGAAGCAGCTAGAACTCTCATGCATTTCTAATCCAAGTGTAAAATAAATAGGAGAACCACTGTGGAGAACTGTTTCCGTAGTTTCTACTAAAGTTAAAGACACGGCGATCTTATAGACCAGACATTCCACTCCTCGTTAATTACCCAAGCGATGGGTGACAAAAAGGCTTGTTTACAAATCATCAAAGCAGCCGTCTGTGCAATATCTGAGAACTGTAGACTATTTGTATGTTCATCAGCCTGTGAATGAATGAAACGCTTATCTGTTCATGCAAGAGAACACTACTCAGCAATCCAAAAGAGATACACCTCATTGATGCATCTGCAAATAGGGATGCGTCTCAAAGTAACTCTGGGTGAAAGAAGTCAGACACATTGATATGAAGCTCTGTTGTGGCTTTGTTAGGGGACAAGTAGGTCACAGCCAGTGGTGCAATGCAAATAACAACCGATTTGCTGCCCTAAGGACTGTTTTCAGAATGTTAAAAAAAGGATATACTGAAAGGTAGTTTATTATTTGATACAGTTAATGCTTAAATAAGAAGAAAAGAATTAAAAGAGGCACCCCAAACTAGATTATGTTGTAAGAATTTTAAATAATAATGAAAAATATTAAGTCATATCTGACAAAAAACAAAACTGCCACTTAAGCTGTTTCCATATCGCTTCTTGAGTGACGGCCTCACTTGCAAAATTCTCTTCACTTTTATCCAGATCGCGTCGGCTTGGCCATCTTTTCACCGTAGGAGGAGGATCCCATTTCTTTAGAGGGAGGCCGATTACAGTAGGCATCGCCTTTGATAGATCAGAAATAGTTAAATTTCTTCTCTGAACATTTTATGTTCATCTTTGGAAAAACCCTTTCCTTTTTTGCGGAATTCACAGCAATTGTTCTGACAGCATTTTTAGCTCTTTGAACACTTTCAGGACTTGCATAATTCACTCATCATCTCTTGTGGGCCTTTGGGTGTAACACAGAGATGAAGTGAGTGACAACGAGTCACCCACCCTCTGCTTGTCAGGTGCTTTTTCTCTTTCCGTGAGATGTTTGCTTACTGACGTGATAAATGGCAGGGAATAAAAATGTAGTGTTTCATCGAAAGTAAAACACGTTTCATGAAGTGAATAAATACATATTACAAGCATAGTCCGATGTTTTCTTCCGATGGACAGAATGAACATTATGACGGGCGCTTAGAACATGCTCCTGTGCAGACGAATGCTAGAAAAGAGTTAAGGAATGTAAACTTGGAATTTCCGCACTTTAGCGAGAACCCTGATTACAAGTTCCATTGTAACAACTGTTTCACAGAACTCAACTAAACATTAGGTCATGGTTCAGCCAAACTGATGTGAACCGGCTGACTCTCACCACTGGTTATGCTTGCCAGTGACCCTGTGCTATGCCCAGCAGACAGGCACACTGCCCAGTACCGCACCATCCTCACCACTGTTACATTTGAGCCTCTAATTGCAGCCACTGTGCCAATCCAGCTTGTTAAAGGTCTGCCTCATTTTTGCTGACAGCCCCCCTGCTTTACCAAGCATGGCATCCTTCTCTGGGGACTAGTCCCTCCTGATAACCAAGCGCCCTGGTGGCACAGAGGCCACGTCCTCCCCAGCTAACCCAACAGTTGGCCATTTGAAGCCATCACCTGCTCCATGGGAGAAAGCTGGGGCAGTCAGCTTCTGTAAAAGACAGAAGTTCTGCTTTGACCTATAGGGGGCACTGTCGGTCAGAACCAACTTGATGGCAATGAGCTATGGGACAAGCAAAAGAATGCGTGATGACAAAGGCTCAAGCCCTAATAATTAACTGGAAAGGGGCCCCAGGATGCTTTCCGGGATGTCAGAAGTGTTCTACGTTTTATTTTGGGTGGTTAATGCAAGCTGTTGCTAAAAGTGAATTAAATGAACATTTATGTAACTTATTGTAGCTTAATTAGGCCTCAATTTTACGACACATGAGATCAAATAGCATTATATCAAAATATGGAGAATGAGTCAACTCCATGTTCAGTCTATGACATGTGACGTAAAAACCAGGTCCAGCAGGGTCCCCTCTGCCCCCCCAAAGCTACTATTGTCCTCTGATCTATAGCATTGAATAGTTGGGTACAGACATGACAGGACTTGCCATAAATTGGTACAATCTGGCTCCTGAAGCTTGATCCATCCTTTCATCTGTCTCTAGCCAGAGTTATCGCACCCCGATTCACCCCAAACCTGCTGATGTGTTCACTGCCCTAATCTCTCTAGTCAGCTGTAATTGGTCGGGTTCGGCCCTTGAAGCATCGGGGATTCCCACTCTCCCCACCCAGAGACTCTCAGTTGTGCCGGCTTGTTGGAGCTCTAGCACAAACTGCTGGATTGTGCTATTCCTGACAGTTGTCATCTCAAGTTTCCTGACACAAGACTGTGCAAAGCCTTTCCTGGGAGGCTGCTCTGAAATGGGGCTGGTCATAGAGTTGTAGGAGGCAATAGGGGGGCAGTGGGTGGAGGAAGCTCGTCTTCTGTCTTCAGACTGCCGAGGACAGCTCTTCTCTCACTTTTCTGTGCACCCAAGGAGTGTTTGTTCACAGGGCCTTGTTCAAATGAAGATCCTGGTTCTCTTATGCTGGAGTGGGGTGCAAGTGCCGCCATTTCTAACCAGCTCCCTCCCAGCTGTTGAGATGTGGCGTACTGAGTGGTGAGGTCCAAGAAAACCTCCACGCTCATGACTCACGTAGTCTTTTTTGTAGGGTGATATTGTCTGTAAGAAGCCCTGGTGGTGCAACAGTTAAGCACTTGGCTGTGAACTGAAAGGTTGGTGGTATAAACCCACCCAACACATTCCTTAAAAGAAAGAGCTGGCGATCACACGGCAAAGTGACAGCAGTTCTGAGCTAGTATGCACTGCAATTATCGACGGACCAATAACCAACAGCAACACATTCGCAATGTCTAGAAGTCACCCCTCTTTCTCTATGGGATCATGCTTCAGGCTTCAACATTCTGTGGCGTCAAGTTCAAATCGGGCAAGATGGAATCCCAGCAATGAATACAGGAAGAGTTGCTGGAATTCAAAGTAAGCATTCAGGAAAGGCAGATCCTTTTCATGTATTAGCTCAAAAACCAATACATCCTCTCTGACGTAGGATCTCACTGACCTGAGGCATCCTACAAGGCAGATAGCAGCCTGTCTGGAATCATCCTTCACCAGAGCAATGGGCCTGGCCGACACTTCACTCCACATCAGTTAGCAGGAGCAGCCTGCCTGACAGGCAAGCGGAAGGGGAAGCATGCCAGGCAGTCTCTTTCTGAAATCGACTGGGACCTATCTTCATATTCAGGGGCCGAAAATGGCGTCTTTCCCTAAGGGCTCCACAAGGCATAAGTCAGCTCCTTAGGCAGACACCAAGGAAAGGCTTCTCACACTTTTTGCCCCGGAGTGACCTTTGGGCAATAAGATTATGACAGATGGTAAGATTATAATGACAGTGAGGTATTTGGCATCCCCTAGCAACATATTTCAAAAGCCTTAAGTCTTTGCCAATATTTAAGAAAATACATAAGACTATTATCTGTATGCAAAAGCTGTAGACTCTCTAATTTTGGGGGAAATACACTGGAATCATTGTCTCTAAGGAATTTAGGATAGCCATAAATCCTTCATCAATCTTACAAAGCTTATCATATGGGATAGACACTTCCTTTATAAGGCAAGGAATGTCAAGGTCTAACATGGTATAATATATATGAGCCTTATTGCAATCAATCAGGTGTCATTCTAATTGTGTCAGTGGCATTAATCCTCAGGGCCACAAATAGGTACTTTGTCCAAAACACACAAACAACTCATACACACACACATACACACACACACACACACACACACACACAGCAACAGCAAAAGATCTCTTCAATTGACTCAGAACTTTGTCAGTTTGACCAGAAGGGCCAGACACGGGGTGCTGCAAGTCAGAAAAGCCATGTTGACATAACCAGGTGAAAGTGCTTACCCAATGAGCAAGGCAAGAGCAGAGGTAGTGAATCAGTTTACTACAGATTAGTAAGTAAGCCTGTTGGCCATCCATTCAACACTGTGAGATAAATTCGAAATGGAGGCAGCCAGTTAACTGCTGATGTCCGAGGATTACCTAAGTTCACCCAACTGCCGCTGAGGTTCAGAAATGCCCCCACATTCACGCACCTGGAGATGTATTAGGAAACAAGAATAGTGAGGGATTCTTGGTAAACAGCAAGAGAGTTAGAGAAGCATGAACCAGTAGGCAACTATCTCTTTTTACAGCTTGCCTTCCGGTCTACAGGTTATCTGCTGCCATTAGGCGATAGGAGTTCCCATTCCTTGGTGGTGCTGTAGAATAAGAGTTCGGCGGCTAACCATAAGGTCAGCAGTTCATACTCACTGGGCACCCCATGGAAGAAAGATGAGGTTACCTGTTTCTGTAGAGATTTATAGTTGGGAAACCCTACATAGGGTCAAAGTGTAGTCAGAATCCGGCTCTAAGGCAAGGGGTTCATTCCTAAGAAGGAAACGTAGGATGGTACAAACATACTCAGCTGCTAACTGAATGATTGGGAGTTCAAATCCCCTCAGAAGTTTGTTGGAATAAAATTCTGGTGATCTACTTCCAAAAAATCGGCCATTGCGGCCCCACTACTAAACAAGCCATCTCTCACTGACCCATAGCCCTATGGGAGACAACACTGGAGACACAGTGTGGGAATTGCGCCCGATCTCATCCAACCGCACTCAGGCAAAACTCTAAGGGTGTGCAACAGAACAGCAAGGGGAGCAGAGCAAGGAAGTCCCAAGGGAATACCAAAAAATAGACTTTGGGGCCAGGGCATGGCACCCCACCAGACTCGACCTTAAAACACTCCTAAAGGTCAACAAACACACCTTGATCTATTTACAAATTTTTCTCTTTTTTGTCATGTTTTTGTCATCGTTATTATTTTGTTTTCTTTTGTTGCTTTGTTTTGCTCTGTCTTGATTTTGTGCATATTGTTATCTCCGCAGGTCTTTCTAGACAAGATAGATGGGATAAACAATATGAAGGAGAAAACAATGGGACCTACAGTTCTGGGGGGACATGGGAGAGGGGGGAAGCAAGGGAAAGGAAATAGGTGTTAACAAACCCAGGGACAAGCAAACAAGTGATCCAAATTCGATGGCCAGGAGGGTGTAGGAGGTCTGGTAGGGCTTGATCAAGGGCAATGTAACCAAGAAGAATTAATGAAACCCAAATGAAGGCTGAGCATGATAGTGGGACAAGAGGAAAGTAAAAGGAAATAGAGGAAAGAACTAGGAGGCAAAGGTCATTTATAGAGGTCGTAATACAGACATGCATATATGTAAATATATTTATATATGAGGATGGGGAAATAGATCTATGTGCATATATTTATAGGTTAAGTATTAAGGTAGCAGATGAACATTCGGCCTCGAATCAAGTACTCCCTCAATGCAAGACCACTTTGTTCTATTAAATTGGCATTCCATGATGTAAACCTTCCCGACACGATCGCTGAAGACAAATGTGTGCATAAGCAAATGTGGTGAAGAAATCTGATGGTGCCCAGCTATCAAAAGATATAGCTTCTGGGGTCTTAAGGGCTTGAAGATAAACAAGTGGCCATCTAGCTCAGAAGCAAGAAAGCCCACAAGGAAGAAGTACACCAGCCTGTGTGATCATGAGATGTCGATGGGATCAGGTATCAGACATCAAAGAACAAAAAAGCCATATCATTGTGAATGAGGGGGAGTGCAGAGTGGGGACCCAAAGTCCATCTGTAGGCAACTGGACATCCCCTTACAGAAGGGTCATGGGGAGGAGATGAGCCAGTCAGGTTGCATTATAGCACCGATGAAACATACAACTTTCTTCTAGTTCTTTAGTGCTTCCTACCCTTCCCCCCCCCCCACCACTATCATGATCCCAATTCTACCTTAAAAATCCGGCTAGACCAGAGGATGTACACTGGTTCAGAATGGAACTTGAAACATCGGGAATCCAAGAAAGATGAACCCCTCAGGACCAGTGGTGAGAGTGGCAATACCAGAAGGTTGGAGGGAAGGTGGAATAGAGAGGGGGAACCAATCATAAAGATCTATATATAACCCCCTCCCTGGGGGACAGACAACAGAAAATTGGGTGAAGGGAGACATCAGACAGTGTAAGACATGACAAAATAATAATAATTTATAAATTATCAAGGGCTCAGGAGGGAGGGGTATGGGGAGGGAGGGGAAAACTGAGGAGCTGATGCCAAGGGTGTAAGTAGGAAGCAAATGTTTTGAGACTGATGATGGCGATAAATGTGCAAATGTATTCGACACAATGGATTGTGGATTGTGATGCGAGTTATAAGATACCCCAGTAAAATTATATTTTTTAGCCGGCCATTGAAGACCCTGTGGCAGACAGTTCTATGCTGACACATATAATAGGATTGTCCTGAGTCTGAAATGATGCGATGGTCACCAATTGGGCTTTTGGTTGGGGATATTCCTAATTCAGCAAGTAGGCATCACTCAATATCCCAATACAAACACCTAAGTGGGATTGATCCACTGTATTGGTGGCAATCACAAGATGGACACTCTCAGGCAAATCAGGTTTTCCTACTATACGGTTAACTAAAGAATCAGGATTGCTTTGGACACTTAGAATTTGAAATGATACAATTTTTAGTTGACCAGATATCTGGGGAAAATCAAAGCTAAAATGAATCATTGCAGACAAACTAGTACAGATTCTTTTGAATCCAAGTATCACCACCACTACATAACCACCAATACCACCACCTCCATCACCATCACCACCCTCAGCACTCCCATTAACCCCCCATTACCACCAGCAGCAGGAGCAGCAGTATCAACAGCACCATCATATATTATTGATGGTTCCATTTAATATAGAAGTCTTATTGGAAAGCATTTTTTCCAATAATAATTACGTTTTAAAAATTCATATCCCATTTGAGGCAGCAATATCTGTCCAAGTCATCCATCCTACAAAAACATACATGCAGAAAAATGTGTGGAGAGGCTTAGTAATATAAAAATGTCTGTACTCGCCAATAAAATTCCAATCAAAGTCCCACGAGGATCTCATTTGGGCAGATTGACAGACTCTAAAATCCATGAAGATTCTTTGTTTACAAAAAGGAGAAATCACAACCAACCTAAGGAAACTTTAAAGATAAATTAATTGAACCAAAGTAGCCTGTTATATACCAGGTATAACTTTAGCCAAGGAGCCCAGGTGATGCAGTGGTTAAAGCACTTGGCTGCTAACCGAAAGGCTGCTATTTGCACCTACCAGCTACTCTGTGAGAAGATGCTGTGGCAGTCACTAAGCGTCAGAATTGACAGCAATAGGACGAAAAAGAAGAAACTGCTTTAGCTAAAGGATGGCTGTAACCCTCTGGATTTTTTAACACTCATCTCCACTGAGCATACAACTATATAAATGAATGGAGATTAAACTGGGCAGAGAATAAATGGGTCAGGGTGGTTTCTTCTGGTGAGGATAGTGACAACGGGTAAGTCACAGGTAACCCCAGCATGGTGTAATGCTTGGCCATTCACAATAAGAATGTGTTTGTTGATCCTCTGTGTACTCCAAATATATCAGGCTACCAGAAAAAAAATCTGGATAAAGCATTTCTGGTCAGAATCTGGTGTCAAATAAACTGTCCTTAGTAGAATGTTTTGAAATGCCTTCTTGTGGTTGCTCGTCACATTTCTAGGACTTCAAATTCTATAGGGGGGTAATAAACAAGATGTCCAAGTAAGTAAAATTTATCTTTGTTTGGAGGAATGCCAGAACCGAGAGGGGAGAGAGAGGGACGGAGGCAGGGAGAGAGAGATGCACAGAGAGAGAACAAAGCAGAATAGGGTTTAGTATCAGTCACACTTGGATGCTAGTCCTTGTTCCAATGCTACTAACACAATGCTTGACAAAATTGCCTTCAACAACAGGGCCTTGTTAACCCATCCAATTATAAGTCCAGATGCAAGGCAGTTCTGGGCAGTGCTGTACCAACAAAGCTCTGAATTCTATGGCAACTAACAACAGCAACATAGACCGTGTGCAATTCAGATAGTTACTATATGTGATGCTAACTATACTCCGTATGAAAAAATTCTGTGCATAATTAGAAAGCAGTGTGGGTAGATTTCATTTTATAATGTCTGCAAATGCTTATTCTGAGTTCCCAAAAACTCACTGCCATTGGGTCAATGTCAACTTAGAGCAATCCTGCAGGACAGGGTAGAACTGCTCCTGTGGGTTTCCCAGACTATAGCTCTTTATGGGCGTAGAAAGCCTCATCTTTCTCTTTCAGAGCATATGGTGATTTTGAACTGCTGATCTTTCTATTACCAACCCATTACACCACCAGAGTTCCGGTCCTGTCGACACAAAAAGCATAAATCTTTCCTCTTACACCACGGAAGAGTTCTTGGTTATCTCTCAAGAAGCAAGGATGATGAGGCTTTGTCTCCCATACTTTGCAGAGACCAGTCCTGGAAATGGATATCACCTGGGTTAAAGTTGAGGGTCAGCACAACAGAGGATTCCCCCAATGAAATGGATTGACACAATGACTCCAAGGATGCGCTCAGACCTCGCAGCCATGGTGAAGATGGGGTGGGACTGGGCCAGGTTGCTAGGAGTTGGAAGTGAACAAGGACAATCACACCCCGCCCGGATCCTCTGCAATCAGCACCAAGTGGCATGCCCTTCCCCAGACCTCTGCTCTACCTTTCACAACCAAGAATCACCACATTTAGTTTGTCATGGAGAGCCTTTTATTTTCCAGAGAATTCAAAATAACATCCAAGGTCCTTTGCTCACATTGACCATCCATTTTAAATGATTCCACCACAAGCAATTATATGACAAATCAGTTTGACGTTTGGATCTCAGCCACAGCAGGAGGAGGAAGAGTAAAGTAGGCAGGTTACTGGGAAGCAGGGGTTGTCACACTTTGTGCTTAGAATCTTCTGGAAGACGTGTTCAATCAGAGTCCTGGGGTCCACCTAACTAGGCCTGGGTGGCCTTTGAGAATCTCCATCCCTGACAAGTTTCCGTGGAATTCTGATGCTGCTAAGGCAGAGCTGCTCTTTTAGAATGACCTGTCCTGCCCCACGGGAAGCATGAGCTGTTGGTGACATCAGTCACTGACACTGGGCAGCAGTGACTAGTTGCCATAAGTCAATACCAACTCATGATGAGCCCTTATGTGTCAGAGTAATACTGTACTCCATAAAGGTGTAGATGACTGATAGTTTGAAAGAAGATAACCAGGCCTTTCTTCTGAGCAACCTTTGAGTGGACTTGAATCTCCAACCTTTTGGTTAGCAGCTGAGAGTCTTTAACTCAGCAGTTCTCAAACTGTGAGTCACGACCCCTTTGGGGGTCAAGCGACTCATTCACAGGGGTCACCGGATTCATAACAGTAGCAAAATAACAATTATTAGGTAGCAATGAAAGTAATTTTATGGTTGGTGGGGTGGTCAACATAACATAAGGAACTGTATTTTTTATATTTTAAAAGGTTCATTACACATATTACCACAATATTTTTTATAATATATATTTTTTTTCTTGCACAATGGAATGATGAGGGCAACACATGTACAAATGTGGTCGACATGATGGAGACACTGTATTAACGGGTCATGGCATTTGGAAGTTTGAGAACCACGGCTTTAACTGTTTGCACCACCTTGTTCTGGACAACAGAGAGGTCTTGCAATGGACAACATTTCGGAATGATTTCCAGGTTGCAGAACCTGAGACTGGAAGACTTCATATTGGGGATGGACTCCTTGAGGGTAAGCATGCAAGGAGAAAAGGAAGCCCATCTCTTCACCTGGCAGCTTCACAGACAAAGGAGAACCAAGTGGCCCTCACATGCTAAAGGCACATAAGGGACTGTGCGGATCTCAAGTCACCGATCCTTGCTTTCTCTTAGGCTTGATACGAGACCCACAGGAACTTAGGGCTCTTTGCCTCGGCCAAAGGGCAATACTGCTGGACTGGATCCCATCTCAGTCTGAGGACGTGGCCCAGACAAACTGGGCAGACAGCCTGCTGTCCACTGCTATGCCAACAAGGGACCAATGAACTGCATTCGAAAGTTTTCTGGTCACTTGATGCAAGAGATTTTTCAAAACAATATTTTAATTTGCATACCAAGCCAAATTCCCTCTCAGCGGAGGGATAGAACACATTCCATTGTGTAAGATAATACTCATTCCCACACGGTGATGTCACAGCTCAGCAAACAACACTCTTTCTCAGATTCTCTGTTTGCCATTAAAGTTCCCATTCTGAAATGTTCACCTCTTCAGAATTGAGCAGGATGTTGCAAATAAAATAATAATAAAATTTTAAAAAATGAAATAGATGTTGCCTCTCTTGCAGTTATTGTTTTCACAAAACTGAGAGAGAGCCAAGGCTGTCACCGGCCGTCTCACTCACAATTATCGAATGGCTTCCCCCTCTTCATCTGAGCAGGCTTTCGGAGCTGCAGTCTCACCTCCCAGGACTCTCTTCTCGGAGGAAATCTGATTTGGATGATTTCTTTTCGCCAGCTTTTAGCGCTCCGGCAGCAGGCTTGGTGTTGGCTAAAATGAAAAGAGGCATTTTTCAGGGTTGTAAGACTGAGCCCTGGTAGGAATTTGGAGGTTAATGGGAAACACACTGGGCATTGTAGCTCGAGAAATACTCTGGGGCACAGGGAAGGTTAAGGACAAAATGCACTCTTACACATAAGTGATATAAAATGGCCTAAAGTAGCAGAGCACAGCAGGGAGATTTTGGCACAAAACTGTTCTGATGATTACTGGAAAAAGTACCAAGTGAAAAATCACCATGTCAACCACTGCTTCGAAAAGCAAAAAGCAAAACAAAAACAACCACCTCCCCACTCCATTTATCTATCCATCATCTCTTTTTAGTTATCATTTCTGTTTATCTATCTCCTTGTGTATTACCTATCATGTTATTTATCTATCATCTCTCTATCTAACTTTGTAGCTTATCTGAATACATAGACAAAACTCTTAGCGTTGATGGATAAATTAGGCTTCCTTTGGAAATCTGACTGTATGTAATTATTTTTCATTGTGAAAAGCTTGAAAATGATGGAACTGATAAGAAAATATAATAGCTTTGTGTCTAAACTAACAACTACTCACATTTATTCACTTTAGCTTCAGCTAATGTTTCAATGGGTGGGGGTAGAACATTATAGAAATAATTAAAGTCCCTTTGCTTTCTTGTCTGTGTCCCATCTGCACCCACACTTCTCAATTTGGTGTGGACCTTTCCAGTACAAGACTTCAGATTTATATTTCAGATGATGTTGTAATGGTGGTGGTATGCCTTCCAGTCTATTCCAAGTCAGTGACACCCCTCCCCCCATGTGACAAAATAAAAGTCTCATAGGGTTTTCAAGAATATGACCTTGACCCAAAGCCCATCTGTAGGCAACTGGACATCCACTTACAGAAGGGTTGCGGGAAGGAGACGATACAGTCAGGGTGCAGTGTAGCAATGATGAATATACAATTTTCTTCCAGTTATTTAATGTTTCCTTCCCCCCCCCCCCCCACTATCATGATCCCAATTCTGCTTAAAAATCTGGCTAGACCAGAGCATGTACACTGGTACAGATAAGAGCTAGAAACAGACGGAATCAAGGACAGATAAACCTCTCAGGACCAATAATGGGAGTAGAGACACCAGAAAGGTAAGGGGAAGGTAGAGGAGAAAGGGGGAACCAATCACAAGGATCTACATATAACCTCCTCCCTGGGGGACAGACAACAGAAAAGAGGGTAAAGGGAGATGTCGGACAGTGTAAGACTTGAAAAAATAATATTTTATAAAATATCAAGGGTTCCTGAGGGAGGGAGGACATTGAGGGAAGGGAAGAAATGAGGAGCTGATACCAAGGGTTCAAGTAAAAAGCAAATGTTTTGAAAATGATGATGGCAACAAATGTACAGATGTGCTTGACAAATGGATAGATACATGGATTGTGGTGAGTTGTACGAGCCCGCAATAAAATGATTTTTAAAATAAAATAAAATACAAAGAATAAGATCTTGATGAGAAAATTGCTAGGTCTGTCTCCCAAGAAGTCTCTAGGTTGGTAGCAGCTGAATGCTTAACCATTGTGTCAGCAAAGCTTCTCTTAGTTTCATATACATACATACCTAAACAATACAAAATGTCATTACCTGGCACATTTTCTAATATCTACATAAAAAGAGCTTTCACAAAGTTCATGGAAAAAATCCAGTATCTTCTAATTCCATTTTTTCCATGAAACTTTTGAAGCCCTCTCGTGATTGCCGATCATCCTACTGCTGGACTACAGTGAGTCTAATACCTTTGAGCCCATCTGGGTGCATGTCTATAGATCTTGTTCACTTCTGTATGGATGTGTGGAGATTTATCTCCTTTGTTAATGGCAGTGTACCATTCCATTCTGGGAGTGACATCTTCAGTAGTTTCAATGTTTCTGTTTTGCAAACAGTGAAGGCAGGAGGGAAAGAAAGAGCAAAGGGAGGAGGAACAGGGAGGGACATTTCTTTCTCTTCAGTTTCTCTTCATTTTGATCGCTATTTCTATCTAGGCATATGCTACGTAACTACAGCTCGATGAAAATCATTCACGATTCACAAACTTGCATATATCATTTTAGCCCTCAATCAATTAAGGGGAACAAGTATGCTTGCAATTCAGTCTTGTTTCATTTTGCAAAAAGGCTATGTTTGGAAACTTGGGTAATTCTGTAATCTTGGTCATAATATGCAGTATGAGGCCAAAATTAAAATAAAACCATATGCAAAGAGATAAGCTTTGGGTATGATTAAAAGTATTATTTATTGTAGGAGCACCTTATGGTTTAAAACATAACTGTAAATTACACATCACAAAACTGTACAAGGTCCCAAAGGGATTAATGGGTGTTATAAAAATCTGAGAAATTCAATGGTCTTCAGGACAAGCAAGAGAAAAGGAAATGGATCTGTATGTTTAGCGGAGGGGGTGCCATCTGACAGCAAATTGGTGAACAGCTTTGGGTTGCTAAAAGCAAATTTGGTGGTTCAAATCAAGCAGCTGCTCTGTGGACGAGCGATGAGGTTGGCTGCTCCTATAACGATTGACATACATTTTTGTCAGAAGTCAGTAGCCAGGCCTTTCTTCCTAGTTCGCCTTGGTCTGGAAGCTCTGTCACAACCTACACACGAGTCCTCCATGAGTGTCCCTGTTGGCATTTGAAATATCCGTGGCATAGCTTCCAATTTCACAGCAACATGTAAGCCACAAAGGATGACCAGCTGACAGACAGCTGGTGGTGGGGACAACAGGAGAGATTGTTTTTAAAGTGCTTTCACAGTAGCTGGCCAAGTGCGAAAATTCAAGTTCAAAATGAATTTAGGCAAAGAGCAACAGAGATGAACTTTTGATTCCACATGAAAAGAAAAACTAAAGAAGTTCGGGAAGGCATTGCATAGCACTATGGATGTTGAAATATCCTCCCTCCCCACCCCCATGCTTCATATTTTGGCTCTGATCCGGTTCCCTAAGAATTGAGAGGGGAGGGACAAGGAAGGGGGAGATCTTCGGAAAATCATGGTCCCCCAAATTCACTTAGGCCCCTCTACCCTGTTGAGTTCTTTTTGCCTCAGTTACATAGGTGCTTTTTTGCTTGGTATTCATAAGCAAGACATTGTGAAATATGTAGCTTAAAACCATAATTGGGTGAGGTGGGACAGTACCTAGTGAGTTTCAAATGTTTGCACAAGGAACTGCTTCTTAAAATATGCAGCCTATCCAACTCTGTGAAGGCCCAGCTGGCTTGCTGTGTCAGTGGGATCTAGGCCCTTCCAAAGGAAGCAACCTGAATGGAGGCCACTGCACAATCAATATCTCATAACAACACAATCAAACATGCCAGCTGACATTGCCACTTCTGACATCATATGAATTTTCAGTCTGTTTCACATTCGTGGTGGGTCAATTGAAGGAATAATGCCATCGTTAAAGTGGGAGGAAGGAATTGGCAGAAAGAAGGGGAGGAGAGGAGAGGGGAGGAGTAATTAACAGGGAAGTCATTTGATAGCACCATTTAAGCTCCAGAATGGGGGGTTTTGAGGATAATTCCAAACAAAAATCCAGATGTTGGCTTGGTAACTGTGTCTCTAATCCTTTGTTCCCCTCTTGTGGTATTGCAATGAATGATATCCCCCAATTGCAAATGCTTCTTCAAGCAGAATTTCCTGTGAATGGGCAACAACTAAAGTTTAATGGGATTGAAGAGAATACGGTGGATGCCGAGAAAGATAAATGTGCGCGAAAACTTCTGGGGGAAAAGCCTCTTGGGTTTTGGTAAAGGTGGGAACCATAGAGTTTCCGTCTAATAAGGCATGTGTATGTATGGTCCATTTGAAGATCATTTATAGATTGACCTTTCTCTTTGGAAAATTGCTGTATGGGGCCACCGAGTCAGTTCCATCCCACAGCAATCCCATGTACAACAGAACAAGACACTGGCCAGTCCTCCACCATCCTCACACCTGTGGGAGCCACTGTGTCAACCCATCTCATTGAGGGACTTTTTCGTTTGTGTTGACCTCTATTTCGCCATACTCGATGCCCCTTTCTGATAATATGGGACATGAGAAAAAGTCTCACCATCCTCATTTCTAAAATGGATTTCGGCACTACTTGGAAGACTGATTTGTTTGTTCTTCTGGCAATCTATTGTGCTTTCGGTACTCTTCGCCAACATCATAACTCAAAGGTGTTCATTTTTCTTCAGTCACCTTTCTTGCTTGCCCAACTTTCACGTGCACAGGAGGTGATTGAAATTGCCATCGCTTGGGTTAAATGCAACTTACTCCTCCCTCAACATGACTTCTTTTCTCTTCAGCACTTTACAGGGTCTTGTGTGGTTTTGCCAAATGTGCTATATCATTCGACCTCTTGACTGCTGTTCCAGGAAAATTCATTGTGGATACAAAAAAAAAATGAAATTCTTGACAACGTCCTTCTATTCTCCATTCATCAGGATGTTATCTACTGGTTTATGTGTGAAGATTTTATTTAGTTTTGTCTACCTTGACTTGTATTTTATACTTATGGCTGTATTATTTGATATTCACCAGTAAGTACTGCAAATCCTCTTTGGTTTCGGCAAGCAAAGTTGTGTCATCTATATATCACAGAGTGTTCAAGAGTCTTTCTCCAATCCTGATGGCCTTTGCCCTTTGCCCTTTTTTTCATTAACTAGGTGGCAGGGAGACTATAAAATATGGCATATATACACATATATGTAAATAACTATTATTTCTTAAACAGATACACTGTCTACATTATATACTACCTAATACTGGAAACTATTTTCATTGTCATCTCAGAAGTGAGAACGTCTCTGAGCTCTTTTCACTACACTATGCCATCACCAATTAAAAGAAGCCTGATCATACCCTCCTAAAGAGGGTTATGCTAAAATACTAAATAAATGTTCAGTGATGATGAATACCCCCAAAATCTCATAGAAGAGATACCTTCTCAAATATTAATACATTCTACAATAACTTTAGGAAAGACCGTTCTAGAATCATTCCCTGTGATGCACTTGGCACGGTTCTTCTGTCCATAGTCTTTGTAACACCACCAAATGACTTGGTGGGAACATAAGAGTAAGATGTGTAGGAATCTATTGTGAAGATTGGTCAGTTTACTATTTTGTTGGGTATAAAGTGAGCCATCTCAGAAAGCAGAAGGGGAATCACACAGCCATCAAGAAAGAGCCACAAGTGAAGTATGTTCAAAATCCCTGTGTGGAGAAGTAGTGGCAGCAGCCTCAGCACCAGAGGCCTCAGCACCGAGACCATGAGACAGAGTGGCAGGTTTACTGGTCCGTGGAATGAATACATCTGAGTACCTTCAGAAAAGAGGCTATCTTGCAGAAGGGGTGCCCTCTGGACATTTATCAGAGCTAGAGGAGGTTGGGGAGCCCTGAGGGCATGGTGAGTTACACGTTTTCCCGTGGGGGAAAGATGAGGCTTTCTAGTCACTTCAAGAGGTGCAGTTTCAGAAACCCACAGGAGCAAGTGTACCCTGTCCTGTACAGTAGCTATGAGTCACAATGGACTCCACGGCAGTGAGTGAGAGGGGAGTTTTTTAACACTTGCCAAAGCAGGAGCCATGTGACTCAGAGGTTGAGCGCCAGAGAAAGAAGTGCTTCTGGACACAGCAGGGAAATTTTTCTTTGGGCAAAGACAATGTCTTTAATATTTCTGATCACAACTTATAACCCGTTAACTTCCTTAATAAATCGCATAATCATGAGTATTGTCTGTGGCCATTGCAATGGATTCTCAATCCAATCAGAGATGCCAAGAGCTATTGTGAGAATAGGATAAGGAAGGTTAGAGGCGGGAGGCAAGTCTGAACTCCGTCTTGAGATCAGAAATGGACCCCGAACCCAACATCACTACTGTAAATCATATTTATAGTCACATACCAGGAGATGTTCTGCCTAATATCTAGATCAAATACAATGAGCTCTTGTTAGCGTTTTCCAAAAGGCAATGCTTACTATCTGTGCTCCTCTCCTAGTACTGTTTATACAAATGCGGGTGGATTTAAAGAACAAAAATGGTTTGTTTTTTTTTTACTCTTCTGGAAGCTAAAAGCCAAAATCAGAGTCTCATCTATGACCATTCCTTCTGTGAGTCTCTCTTCTCCTTTCTGATGCCTGCTGGTAATCCTTGACATTCTTTTGTTTGCAGATGATTCTCAATCTTTGTGCATGTGTGTGTATACGTGCATGCACCTCTGTGTCTATCTCTATCTGGTCTTCTTGTAACTCAGAAGTGATTAGGTATAGTATCCACTCTACAATTTATATTACATTCCATTGCATTATTTAAACAAGGAAGTTAGCTATATGACATTTGATTGCATCGTGGAAGGTAGGGGCAGGAGTCCCCCCACCCTCATGCTCGTGGGAAAGAAATAGAAGTGGTGGACACCAACTTTTTCCAAGGAAATCCTCCTCCCAAATGCCTTTCACCTCCATTCTCATAACCCTTTCACCCCCATGTCATTGGGTCTTCTATTCCAGTTTTCCATAGTCTGCTTGGAATTATTGCCCAGTGGTCTCGACATGTAATATTCATGACTTTCATGCTTCAGACAACACAGACCCTGGAAGACTCCTGTTTTAATCACTTTGCATTATGGATATTCTTGAATATAGCAGGACTCTTTTGGAGAGCTATGCTAGGGTGGTCCTCCCTGAGGAGAAGAATGGGTGGCTGATGGAGAGGGATGAGAAGAAGACATACTTTTCACTCCTTTTTTGCCTCTTGGGATCCTGTACAACATACAAGGCCTGTTATAACTATTAAAGTGAACCTTATGATATGATCAATTTTCGACCATCCTGGATCTCTAGTGTTCTTATTCTCTTCTGCAATGTACTGAATTTTTTACTCCCATCAAATGACTTTCATTTTCGTGGTGGGTCTGGATAAGAGGGTAAGGGAAGATACTGATGGGTATATATGATTGCATTGTAAGTTAATGTTAACGGGTTAATTGTGATGGCCACCTAGCTGGGTATAAAACAAGTCATCCTAGAAGCAGGAAGGGGAAGGGAGAGTCATGGGAATGTTACTACAGCGAAAGACAAGTGCTAGGCATAGAGTACATCCTTTGGATCCCAAGACCCCTACACATTGAACCTCTTTCACCCAGGAACCAGCCAGGCCTCCATAGGAGTTGTAGAGGAGCAGCAGCAGCAGAACCAGGAACCAGAGCATGAGACTGAGTGGTGGACTTCTCAGCACACAGAGCAAGTCAAGCTGAATGCTTGGGGGCAGGAGGCTAGGCTTGTGCTATGGGGTACCTCTGGGCAATTAATTGAGGGAGTTGGGTGCCTTCAGATTGAAGCTTATAGCTGAGTGTCATGTCTTTGGGGCATTTATTGGAAGCCTTATATTTTTATAACATTGCCCAAGCAGAGAAGAGGCCAGGCCGAGAAACTGAGGACCAGAAAGAAGCCTGCCTATGCTGATGAAAGAAAAAAAAAAACTGTCCCGACGAGAAAACAATATCCTGAGCATTTATCAACTGAATTGCAATATGTTCACTTCCCTAATCAACCCAATAATCATGAGTGCTGTCTGTGAGTTCTGTGTGGTCATTATCAATTATCAAAACCAACCACAGAAGTACAGTGCTGCAGGAGAGACGGTTAGTGTCAGAATAAGGTAAAGAGGAGCGGAGGGCGGAGGTCTGTCTGAGCTCTGCCTTGTGGCAATCAGTCTTGGGAGCCATAAGAGATCAGATGTGGGTCCAGTTCCATTTTTTTCACCTTGTCTCTCTTCAACACAGTGCAATGTAAGAAACCAGAAATGGCTTATCTGGTGCTTCTACCATCAGATTATAATGACTATAAAGGATCTTGGACTTCTTCCCCTCAAAACTGGACCTCACTAGATCATTGTTTTACTTACATCTTATACATTTGAATTTTGATTCTAGAAGTAGAATGGAAACAGTTTGCGACTTAAGGAAGACAATCATATCACATTTGCCTTCTGCCCTGGGCCTGTCTCTAAGACCATGCCCAAGACTCTAGGTAAATTAAGTGTCTTTCAAGACTCCAGAAAGATGTCACCGCCTCCCTTAGCCTTTTCTGAAAGTCTCACTCTGTCTCTAGCCGTGCAGGTGCCACCCCAATGGTCCATCCCATTATATTGACCTCCTGTATGGACAGGTCTGCCTCCTCCAGCGGCTCATTCTGTGTAACAGAATGAAACTCTGCCCATTCCTGCGCCAGCCTCACAATGGCTCTTCAGTTGGAGTCCATGGCTGCAGCCATTGTTTCCGTCCATCTTGTAGACGCTCTTCCTCTTTTTCGCTGCCCCTCCGCTTTACCAAGCAGGATGTCCTTCTCTAGGGACCTGACAACATGTCCTCCTCTTCATTAAACTGTGCCTTTTAAAAGAAGCATGCCAATGTCTTTATACACCTCTGTGAGAAAAGGCCCAAGATCCTAGTAGGTGCGCACTAAACAACTGCTGACTGACTTTATTACGAGAGCTGGCATTATTTCATGGCGTCCATGAATTTGGCGCATGGTGACATGGTGCGTTCTGTCTTCTGGCTTGAGTGGAAAGTTCTGCCTGAATGTGCACAGGCCTACAACTGTGACTCATTAACTTCGGCTGACTCGATTGCAATTACTCAACAGTCCGTGTATGATCGATGTCCTCGATACACAGACCTAGCACACAGGAACGCACTCCTCCTGAGAACAGACCTGCACAAGGAGGGGTAGCCAGAAGATGCTGGCTCCTACAGACCCTCATTCCGTTCTGCTTCATAGCCTCCAAATTTCGATCTTGCTCCTAAGTGATGAGGAATTTCAAGTCTCCAAGGAGGCGGGATAACATGAGAAAACTCTGTCAGGAAGCTGCAGGGCCCCAGGGCTGGACTTTAGAAAACACTTATGCAGGTGAGGCTGTTTTCGGGACGTTTCCACTGTATAAATCCCTCTTTGTCAGGGTTCCTGTGTATTGGTCTGAGGCGGTTATGATATTTTCTTATTATAAGCCTGTACTGTGCTCTGCATCTGCCAAATGGTAGATTTATTCCTATTTTTATACATCTGTGAAAAGAATGTGTGTTCCATCTCATAAGGGACTTACTCGAAGTCACAGGTTGCTAATTCCAAATGAATAGAAACAGTGATTAATCTGGGAGATACGGGCTCGCCAGTATTCATGCAACAGATGTCCAGTATGATGAGTTACACATTTGTTCCATGTTTACACTGGAAGACAAAAAAGACCAAGGATTCAAGTATTTTGTTTTTAAAAAAAGAGAAGAAAAAGAAGAAGAACGAAAAGAAGAAAAGAAACAAAGGGGGAGGTGGGAAGGGAAGGAATGAAAAAATCCATGGCAATGTTTACTCAGGTGTCAGGAGAGATGCGACTGGTATGTCTAGCGGGTGGCAGGTAAAGGGTTGAGGGGAGCCAGAGAGTGAGGGGAGAGAGGGAGAAGACAGGGCGAATGTTCCTGGCGTCATTTCAGGGTGTGGATATTAACTCAGTCCATCTCACTTGGCTGACAGAAGCACTAATGCCAAAACCGGCGATTTCATCAGCATCAGTTACACCGAAGATGGGATTTCAGAGGAAAGCATGAGACAAGGGAGAATGATGCATGTGATTGTATTCAAGTAATTAAAAGCAAAGATGGCAGTCTACCTTCCTGTCAAGAAGAATAAATATCAGACGATAGGGCTGGAAGGGGAAGGGCAAGTGGCTTCCTGCTGCTCCAAATTAACTCTGGTCCAATACAAACTTTATGGTTGACTCGTCACAAAAGAATCTCCGGGAAATGATCCTCCTGTGTGTGCTTGCTTTGCTTTGTTTTGTTTTCAGTTACTCTGTGAGGAGAGCGAATCCAGGAAGAGGACACAAGTATGTGTGGCTGAGGGGCCTGACGGAGCCACACTAAAGCTGTTAGTTGGATAGCCGTGAACGCATGATTTGTATAACTGAGCTCCTTCTCCAAAACCAGACGAATGATAGAGAGATTTCTTTGTTTGTTTTTTTAAATCATTTCATTGGGGGCTCGTACAATTCTTATCACAATCCATACACACATCAGTTGTGTCAAGCACATTTGTGCATTTGTTGCCATCATCACTCTCAAAACCTTTGCCTTCTACTTGAGCCCTTAGTATCAGCTCCTAATTTCCCCGCTCCCCCTCCCCCTTCATAATTCATAAATTATTATTATTTTGTCATAATAGAGAGGTTTCTAGAATATTCCATTCTCTCACTATTTGCTGACTGCCCTCATATGCCAAGGAAGTAAAACAGAGCCTGGCATATAGTCTCATAGACGTTGAGTTGATTCAGACACAGCGCTACCCTATAGGACAGAGCAGAACTGCCACTGTGGGTTTCCAAGCCTGTAACTCTTTATGGGAGCAGATAGTCTCATCCTTCTCCCAAGGAGGGGCTGGTGGGTTCGAACTGCTGATCTTGCATTTAGCCTACCATGTAACCTACTAAGTTGCCAAGGCCTCTTTGGCACATACTATAACTACACACACACACACACACACACACACACACACACACACACACACCGGAGAGGACTTCAAACATTTTGTAGAACTCCTTTTAATATATTGAAACCATTGGCTTGCATGGTATGTGCCAATAAAACAGTTTTAAAATTGTGGGGAAAAAATTAAAAGAAAATGGAATATTTCTCTGATTTTTTCAGCTGCCTTATATACTGAATTTGTATGCAAATAACATGTTATTCATTTTTTGCAAGCGCACAATCTCCCTATGTACACTATGCATGTTATATGCGTGGGTATGTTAATGCAAAAACCTTATACATATACTTCATGAGTTTCATAAACATGGGCTGGACTTAATGACATGCTGCAAATGAAAGACCACAGCCATCATCAGTATGCATTAGACCTCAACATAAAGAAAACAAAACTCTTCATCCGTAAAGAAAACATCGAAGTTGTCAAAGATATTCATTGTACATGGAGCCACAGCCAGTACCAATGGAAGCAACAGTCAAGAAATCGAACAACAGAGTGCATTGGGCAAATCTCCTGCAAAAGATCTCTTTAAAGTGTTAGAGAGCAAAGATGTCACTTCGAGGACTAAGATGCTCCTGACTCAAGCCACGGTGTTTTCTTTCAATGGCCTGCCGTGCACGGGAAAGAAGGCCAATGCAGACGGTGCATTTGCGGCCTTTGCACTATGGTGCTTGAGAATACTATTGCATATACCAGCGGTTCTCAACCTGTGGGTCGCGACGCCTTTGGGGGTCGAACGACCCTTTCACAGGGGATGCCCGATTCAGAACAGTAGCAAAATGACAGTGAAGAAGCAGCAATGAAAATCATTTTATGGTCGGGGGTTCACCACCACATGAGAAACTGTATGAAAGGGTCACGGCATGCGGAAGGTTGAGGACCATTGACCTAGACCATGACCTGCGCGAAGCACAAACAAATCTGTTTGGGTAGAAGCACAGCCAGAACACCCTTGAGAAGCAAGCCAGGTGAGACTTCATCCCATGTACTTTGCACAGGTAATCAGAAGGGACCTGTCCCTGGAGAAGGACGTTATGCTTGGTCAAGTAGAAGGCCAATCTTCAAAACTATATCCTTCCCGAGAGATTCTTTGCAGTGGCAACATTTTTGTAGAGAGGGTAAGAGCGCTCTTGGCTCCCTTTTGTTATTGAATACAGAGAAGAGATTGGCACAGCCAATTGGTTAAGAAATCATGACTCAACCAGACTCACTGAGGGCTTTGCGTCCCAAAGAACGCAATCACTTTTAATCACATTTTTCCCTCGCTCTCTCTCTAGTCATTCATTAAGTAGTTCTTCAATTGCTTCTACAACATTGAATTTAATAAGTATAATGCTCCCCTTTTATATTTAAGTCTGTCTTTTTATTTGGAAATCATGCCAGCAGTGAGTCATCCTATTTGCCTTCGGGACACTCACAAGTCCAATTAGCAGAAATCTTCTTCAGAAAAGTCCTCGTGTTGATTGGCTTCCAGGGAGCCATGCAAAGCACCAACAGCTTCTCAGCCTATTTTAGGCCATGCAGAGTGGGAATTGCTGCAGAGTCAGCCAAAGTCTTTGAGGAGGAATTCAGGGACTGAAAAGGGGCATGTCACTGTGCCAGGCGAGCAGTGTTGGCAAGTGGGTGCTTTGAGCCAACTAAAAGGCTCTTTCAGGGATCCTAAATTGCTTCACCAAAGCTGTTCATCGGTTTATTTGATCTAATCCCACCAGTGGGAAACTTAGTGGTGTACGGAGTTATGTGTTGGGCTGTTAAATTTAGGATCAGCAGTTTGAAACCACCAGCTGTACCTTGGGAGAAAGATGTGGCTTTCTGCTCCCATAAGGATGTACAATCTTGGCAACTCACAGGGACAGTGCTGTTGTGTCCTGCAGGGTCGCTGTGATCCAGAATTGCCTGACTGGCAGTGGGTTTGCTTTTTGTTTTTGTTTTGAGATGCCCAAATCCCCCTGGGGTCCACAGAAAGTTTTAACACAACAAAGGTACCTCAACTACTCAGGAAATTCTAAGGCTTATAGATTGGTGTGGTGGTGCGGTGGTTAAACACTGGACTGTGAACCAAAAAGGTGTGTGGTTGGAAGCCACCAGCAGCCCGAAGGGAGAAAAACATGGCAGCCTGTGGGGCCATTTCTCCCCTGTCATATAGGGCCACTATAAGCAGGAAGCTCCTTGACAGAAATGCATTTGAATCCTTAGTTAAAGGTGCCCTAGTGGCACAGAAGTTGAAGCACTGGGCTGATAAACCAAAGGTCCATGGTTCAAACTCACTCACTGAGCCCTGGGGCAAGGATATACAGCCTCCCTACCCCTGTGGTACTCTGTCCTACTGAGTGGCTATGAGTCAGAATAGACATCGACTTGATAGCCCTAACTTTTAAGTTTCTTCCTATCAAAATCAGCTGATACTGATGTAGAAAACCTCAACTTTTGAAGGAGGCAGGCATCAGGAAATTACAGGGATCAACAATCCTTTTCTGTAAAAGGCCAGATAGGACCTATTTCCCCCCTTTTGTGAAATAAGGTCTCCGTTGAGACTACTCAACTCTGCATTATAGTGAAAGATGCCAGAGACAATATATAAACCAAAGTGTGTGACTGCCTGCCAATAAATCTTTATTTATAAAAATCATCAGAAGGCTGGATTTGACCCATAGGCCACAGTTGACCAACCCTTGGGATCGTATGTAGATGGTCCTCCGAAATAGAGTGAAACCTAAGGAAAGGTGCTGATCCCAATGGCAAATTCACCAAGACTTAAACTACACCTAGCAATATCACCACCACACCTTACAGGGTTCCTTTCTAAAAGTATTTTCCTTAAATGCATCATGGAATTGTTCATCGCATAGTCAAACCATCTGTATAAGTTTGAATTCCAGGAAGAAAATAAAGCCACTTGCTAGTAGAAAAATGTAAAGCAACCAGTGCTGGTAAGGCTCTACGGAAATCAGAACCCCTGTACATTGCTGGTGGCATTGTCAATGATGGAGCTGTCGTGGCAACCGTCTAGTGGGTCTTCCAACAGCGAAACAGACATTTCTCAAATACAGAACACAGCAAATGCACGGCTTCGCATTTCCCCCAGACCCTTGAAAGCAAGGGCTCCATTTTACACATGAATGATCATTGCAAGTCTCATGCACAGTGGCCAGAAGGAGGAAACAAGCTCGAGGTCCTCACTCGCTAGAGGGATAAAGAAATGGAGGACTTGCAGACAAGAGAAACGAGGTCATGCTACAGGTCATGCCAAGGAAGAACCTCGAAGGCACCATGCTACATGAAAACTGTCAGACACAAAAGGACGCGTGTCACATATGAAATCTGTAGAATAAGCAAATTTTCAGAGACAAGTTGGTTGGCCACTGCCAGTGGCTGGGGCCGCCCGGGTGGTGGTGGTGTGGAGTTGTTGTTTGGGGTGATGGACAACATTTGGCTAGTAGTGATCATTGCACCACATGGTGACTAGACTCCCCCTCCTCCCTACCCCTCTCAATCCAAAAGGTTTTACAGAGAATATCTCCATTCAAATTACACCTAAAGGGCAAGGATTAAACCTCTTTGATCTAAGCAGGATCGTTGAGCTGATTAGAGACTGGGGTTCATGGATTTAGATTCTGCAGGGACACAGTTTGCTTTGTACTGAGGAAAAGCCTGTTTCGGGACTTCAAAGTGGAACTCTCCTACTCAGCCTGTTGGGGAGCCCATGCTGGTGGTCAAACGTGAGGATAACGCATGTGATAGTGCAGTGCAATAGAGAAGATTTCCTTCTTAATCATAGAGTTGTTGGTTTTTATTCCAAATGGGTAAGGTATAATGAGAATCATCTTTTTTTAAATGGGGAAAATATTCCAAACATTAATATTACCTCATTCATTCAAATCAATAACAATCTTGAAAATCTCCAGGTTAGAATACCAGTTCCAAAGTCCCCCATCCCTTCTTGCCAGGTGCATACAGATGCTTTTTTTTTTCCTTATGGCAGTCTTGGGGATAGCTCATCTCAAGATTTTGGGAATATCAGAGGGAAGCATTAGGATTTATGTTGGCATAGGAACGATCTGTGGACCAGTGTTGCCCAAACTCTCCTGATGACAAGAAGCATCAAGGATACTTGGGGAATCTAGAGTTCGCAGGAGTGCCCAGTGAAACTGCTGATTCTTGAGCAGGGAAAACGTTAGGAGCTGCCCTAGTGGAAGTGTGGGCAAAAAAGAATGGTTCAAGGCCACAAACCCAACCCAAAGAATGTAAATTGCTAAAGATGTGCCCAGCAAACTGCTGCATGGAAAAGGTCTTGGAATTCAAGAGAGACAAGGAAATTAGCCAAATAGAGTCTGGCCTAGGATAAAAGGTTAAGGTCTCAGGGTGATGATCAGGTCCTGGGACTCAGATTCTGAAATGAAGAGCCTGGAAGTCAGCATCTACCTCCAGGGTAAGTGCTCTGAGCAGACAGGAAACCACCTCCACGGAGGAAATGCACCAGCCCCTTCTCTGAGCTGGCTAAGGTCCTATTTGAACACGTGAGACGTTCACCAGAGTGTTGAACGCTTCCCTCCAATCAATTAGCAAGCGATTTCCTTCCCCTGAAGATGCCTCTTTTGATTTATAAAAAGACGCACGTCCTCTTTCTCTCAGCGTTTTAACAATTTCTCAAATTTCAGAAAATTTGCAAGAATTCTAAAATAAGCATCCTTATACTCACCCATCAGAATTCCCTGATGGTTAATATATTAACACAGTTGCACGCTCACTCAGTTTCTGAGTAATTGGTCCCTGACCTCCTACTTCACCCCTCATACTTCAGCATACATCTCTTACGAACATTATTCTACCAAACCACAGCGTCATTAACACCCTGGAGAAAGTTCATATTGGTACAATAACATTAATTTGAAGCCCATACTTTTCTCCTTATGCACCCATGTGATAGCATTTTACACTAGCATTATTTTCATTAATTAGATCATCTAGTAGCCAGTGAAAGAACTGTCTATTGCATTTCTTTGTCCTTATGAATTGAATGTTGTGCAGCCAAAGAATATATAGAAGTCTTAAAGCCTACACCTGAATACAATCTTGTTAGGAAATAAGGGATGTCTTGTGTTATCAGTGGCATGGGTTATCTGAGAGTAGGCTGGGGTCTAATCCTGATCTCTTCTTCCAGGAGGGGAGAACAGATAGGATCACACACACGGTGAAATGAAACACCAGATGAAGATCGAGCTGCAAGCCAAAGAACACCCTCGCCTACCAGAAGCTTAGAGAGCGCGGTGTGGTCACACCCTGAATTCGGACTTCTAGCCTCCCAAACTGTGAAATAATACATTTCTGTTCTTTAAAATCGCCCCTTTTCGTGCTGTTTTGATATGCTAGCGGAGGATCCTAAGCCATTCGTCATTATGCCTCACTCTCCTCTACTCTAAAGCAATTGTTTCATAACGTGAATCCTTCTGAAGAGGCTGGGCCGGTTGTTGAATATAATGATCACGGTTTAGACGCATCTGATCATTTTTAAACCTCATTTCACTTAACCTCTTTGACAAGAATACTATGGAGATGAGAGAAAGTCCTGGGCGCATCCCATCAGGGGGCTGTACTGTGCATTTGTTGCGTTGTTGCTGGTGTTAAATCTGATCACCATTTTCAAGGCACACCTTCTCCTTTGTAAGTAGTAAACAATGTGGAGGCTATGATTAGTGGTGTCCATCCCCCTCTTCCCCACATACAATTTCATGAGGGGACTTTGGCATGCACTGACAATCTTTGACTGCATCAGTAATGAAACTGAGGGTGATTTTCCCATTTGTTCTAACAATAGGATCTGTGTGAAGAATGTGTCCTTCTCCCTTTGTTTCCCTTTTTGGATTTCATGCGAGTTATTTTTTTTAATTCAACGCATTAAAATCCATGATTGTCCCTTCACCTTGCACTTCGACCTGTGTTATGCCGCCCACCCTGTATTGTTATTATTTGGTCAGTTATCTTTCAAGAAAAGATTGAAATAATAAGAAAAAGATCTTACATGTTCATCCAAGAAGTGGCTTTTCCTTCCTTTCTGTAAGCCCAACATTCCATCTGAAAGAAAGACTTGCTTGAGCTGCAAGTCTGCTGGTGACGAATGCTTTCAGTTTGGGAGCATCTGAAAAAGTCTTTCTCTTACTTTTGTTTATGAAAAATAGTCCCTGTTTGTATAGAACATTTGATCATCAGCATTTTGTTTGTCTCCAGTACTTTACAGATCGACCTATGTATGTATGTATGTATGTATGTATGTATGTATGTATGTATAATTGCCTTGTTAAAAATCTGCTGTCGTCCTTATCTTTGTTCCTGTACATATAATGTCCCTTTATTTCTCTGGCTTTCAAAGACATTTTTCTCTTTATCTTCCGTTTGGATCAGCTTTATTATAATATGCCTTAGTGTTGTTTTTTTTTCATGTTTCATATTCTTAGCGTTCATTGACCTTCTTGGATCTGTGAGTTTATAGTTTCATCAAAATTGGAAACATTTTGGCCAATATTTCTTGACAAGTGTTTTCTGTTAACCTTCCTCCCTTTCTGGGACCCCAATTATACACATATATATCAGACTGTGAAATGATCACACAGTTCACTGATGCTCAGCTCACTTAAACACACTTGTCCTTTATTTTTTATATTTTGACGATTGTTATTACAGTGTCTTCACATTCACTCATCTTCTCTTCTACAGTATTGGATCCACCATTAATTAGATACAGTCTGTTTTTCATCTCACACATTGTAGCATTAATTGCTAGGAGTCTACATATATATATATATATATATATATATATATATATATATATATATATATATATAGAGAGAGAGAGAGAGAGAGAGAGAGAGAGAGAGAGAGGATGATGATTTATAGATATAGATATAGATCATGTCTATTGTTCTTAAAGATTTGTGAATTAGGATCAGACTGTGATTACATTAGGACTAATCATACCCTTGGCAGTATTCTCCCCCAAAACCTAATGAATTATAAGGTTTTCCAGTCTTGTTGGTAGAGAAAGCACCATTTCTATCAATGGACAAGTGCCAAATATTTCTCCCTGTCGTGCTTTCAGGTGAGTCTTTGGCCTCAGATAGCTTCTTCACATGGTCACAACTGTGCTGACACTCTCCATGTCTCCTGAGTTCACTCTCTGTGCAGCTCTCTCCGATAAACTCCTTGTGCTCCATCTCCTTAACTCTGGGCATTCATCAAGCTCTACTCTGGTTTGTTTGGCCAGCGCAGGTATCTGGAAACTCCTGAGGCAATAAGCATGGGCAATCACAAGACAGTCATTTGCTTCCCATCTCTAAGAATCACTGTTCTCCTTTGACCAATATCAGTGTCCTGAAAATCATAGGTTAATTTTGTGCTATTTGAGGGTTTGTTTCTGGTAAAATGGTAAATCTGTTACTCCATGTTAGTCTGAAGTGCAATTCACTTATTTAAAAATATGACTTAATAATCAAAAAACTAGGTCTCCTGGGGACCTTTATCTGAAACATTGTTTTCACCTACTTTAACTTACCCTCTGTTCTTTCAAAATATGCCAACAAGCTCATTTTAATATCTATAACAGTCAGAATGCTCACCAAGTTAAGCAACTATTTCCTCAATTGGTCAGAATAGTGCGGTTTCCTTTAATAAGTCACACAAAAGCCATACTGATTAATAAACCATACAACAAATAATCAACAAAGTTAAGATCAAATATAGACTATTTGTAAGACTCTATCTAACCAGTCTTGAGCACTAAAAACACTTTAGATATTTATCAGGCCATCAGCTGATTATAAATAAGTTGAATAATCAGACTCCCCAGATTCAACATCCTAGTTCCTGCCATTCTTTTTGGCGTCTGCCTAGTTAAAAAGGAGGTTGGGTTCACTATCAACAGTTTCAAACTGCAGAGGTGAGAGCTAAGGCTGCTCAGCTTTCTTCCCTCAAGCCAAAGTCAATCTCCCACCTTCATTGTTAAACCCAAGATCACAACCTGTTTGGGGTCTACCCTTGACAGAACTTCCCACCTTCGGAAGGCCTTATAGCCATTGCTTCTGGCCAGCTTTGGTTGCAGAGAAGGCACCATTCCTCTTGGGGAGCCTGTTTGACCTGGCCAGTCTCACCACAACAGATACCGTCATTGTAATATTGTGCCCACAATGAAGGCTTTTCATTGCCAAATATGCATCCCATTTAGTGTATGCAGAGTTGAGTCCTAACTACAAAACAAAACAAAAAAACCCTAAATTGAAAACAAAACCCACAATGATAATCACTAAACAACCTTGTGAGCCAGATCAAAATGGACTCCAACTTGAACTGCAAGGTAGGATTCAAGCGTCAGAAGACCTGGCTTCTGGTTTTGCTCCACTTCTTCCTGACATTCCCTTTTCATATTAGTTCACATCTCTAAGCATCACTTTCCTCATTGGGAAAATGTGGATGACTATTGTCTGGGTAAGAAAAACTATCCAAAACTTCGACTGTCAAACTCTTACTGGTACACTAAGAGTTAATCCATTATTTTGAGAATGTACCTGTGTTTGACTTTCTATTTTGCCCTTTGGTTAGACTTCAGAAGCTGCTTTTAAGTCACATGGTAATTTATAGATGTCTGCCTGGTAGAAAAGATAACACCGAATGCCATGGTTTTATTGCCCTGCAGGACATTAACCATTTCTGAATATAGCTTAGAAAGCTCACTCCAATCTCATTTTGTTGCCTGAATGTCTATAAATACCAAGTTCTCCTGACTGCCCTTAAAATCAGCTTTACCTTCATCAACTTGCCAATATTAATGAGCTGGATACATTTTCAATGTGTTCAGTTGATAATTTGCATGAGATTCATGTTTTGAAACTCTGAAAAGCATACTATAAAAATAGAACCTCTGTCATTAGGTTTGTTACGAGATTTTAAAAATAAATTAAATAGTTCATTAGGAGCTGATGCATCTTAAACACTCCATGAATATCTATTATTATAAGCTGTGATTAAAGGGAATTAGCAAAGAAGTTTTTTTAAAAAGTCATATCCTTTAAACTTTACCCAGAGGTATGAAGTCAAAATAAAAGAAAGGGAATATTCATTTAATATTGAGCTCTAGCCTATTTGCCTTCCAGCCTTTACACTCCTCTCTAGACTCTACCTCACTGAATTAAGCTTTGAATTCAGTAGCCGTTTGTATGTGTGTGTATGGGTCTTTAGAGCTATGATGATCTTTAACCCTATGCAGAAGAAGCATGCTGTCCCATCAAGCGGAAGCCCTGGTGATGTAGTGGGTTACATGTTGGACTATTAACACAGGGTCAGCAGTTCAAAACCACTAGCCATTCTGTGGAAGAGCGATGAGGCTTTCTTCCTCCCATAAAGATTTACAACCCCAGAAAACCCAGTTTTACTCTATCCTATATATAGGGTCACTATGGGTCAGGATTGACTTGATGGTTGTGAACTCAGACTTTGGGGTCAAGCAAAAGAAAGATAATTTTCCTAACTCTTGTGACCAAAAAGAAATAATACAGTTAATGATGGCAACATATGTACAAATATGCTTAATACAATTGATGAATGGATTGTTTTAGGAGCTGTAAGAGCCCCCAATAACATAATCTTTAATAAATGGAAAGAATATAGTTAAAATGGTATTTTAAAGATAATTTTTAAAAAGTTCTTCTGGGAGTCATGGATAATTGGTAAAATTAAAATATTAAAAGAGGGGGGATTGACATAAAAACAATATTTGGTCTGGTTTGGTACAGTAAAACCAGGACCCTGTGGAAGGGAGAAACCTGTCAGAAAAGGAAAACACAAATATTGGCCACTGAGAAGCCAGAGAGCAAAGAGGCCAGGCTGCACCCTGTTGAAGGCGTCAGAGAAACAGCGAATGCCTCCTGTTCCGACTCTGACAGGTTGCCCTGCGCAACTATTCTCTCTCACTTTCGCTCCTTCCGTTTTAGTCCCTTGTTTCCTTCCCTGCATATTCCACACATCCTCCAGAGCTCCTGCCTCCCCAGCTTCCGTTGCCTGATGGCAATAATTGCTGACGACAATGGAGCTTGCCCCTGAAAAACCTGCCCCCTATCAGCAAGTCCAGAACAGGCGAGAACAAACATGACTGATCAACTTCTACAATTGGATTGGATTTGCTCTTTATGCCCAACTACCTTTTCCAGACTCTCGCCCCTCAGGAAGCGAGAACTCAGTCCGTTTTCGGTTTGTTGTCACGGTCTGTTAGTTTGTTTTTCAGACCCTGGCATGAGCATGGAATCCACTTTGGCTCTGCAGAGGAAACGAGTCACTGACTTGAGTAAAGGTTGCAACAACACTTCAGAAGCAATTTGTAACCTTTCCTTCCCCTTCACAGAGAGAAGCAGAAGCACGGCCCAGGGCATTTCAGCACAAAGGGGCACCAAGTGGGGCAGAGATTTATAGTCTGCTGTGCACAAAGCGGCAAGAGGCCGGCCACCCAGCGATTGCTACCTGCCGTCAAATGTAGAGACACAACACAGGAAGCTGCCCTGTTTATTTTCCAAAGCAAGTCAACGTGTAGAGACTGAAATTCAGATTAAACATTCGGCTGTTGTTCAGTTCCACTGAACCACAAAGAAGTACGTACGTTGAATTGAAAATAAAGTGGAGAAGACAAACCATCTGTGTAGTATTGAGTGTTCTTTACATTTTCCAGAACTTTCTTAGGCTTCCAGACAAGTCCAGGCCCATAATTATGTACACACACACGTTTCTTAACCAGAAAGACCTGAATATTGTCAGTAAGAGAGTTGAGGAAGCTTTCACTGGCGATTGTTCACTAGGTGCTTATTAGTCAAGGTGGGGCTCAGAATGGTGTTCCGCAGAAATGCAGATTCTCAGGTTTCTGGGTCAGCGCTTACATTGGAAGAAGAACGCCTGACCATCTCTCTGCCCCAAGGCAAGTTTCGGCACTGCTGCTCTAGATGGGAGCTCTCCGTCGCTATGGGATCGAGCCCCTGATACCAGTAATGACGCCAGTGTAATGGAGGGACAGGATGGGTTTGTATTTTGACTCACTGAAAGTTCAATTAAAAAACTTAATTCACTTGAAGGGAATGCTTTTCACTTGGACCTGGGTTCAGGAACGTCAATGTAGTTCTCTTTCTGGTGACCATTTCACCTCCAACGTGAAGAAGTGGGGTGAGCGCAAAACACCAACTTTCAGACACACTGCTTTCAAAGAGAGAGCATGAACTCAGTCTGTAAACTATATACAGGATAAAATGAAAGATCACTGTTTTATAATGATCACCTAATAAAATGGTAAGAGTTGAGATCTATTGGGTTAAAATGAGGCTATCCTTAATACTCACCTGTTTCTCTTTGACTTTTAAAAGCGTAGCTACTAGAAAATGAGGGTTTGAGTTGGATTTCCATTGGGCACCTTGCTTTAGATCGATGGCCATCAGGCTATAACCCAGCTTCCACCCTCAAAGACTCTAGTAAAATTGGTCTGGGAGGGCCTCCCATGAGGATCTTACAACTCTCCCTGGTGACATGATTGTGTCCCCAAGGATCTTTGAGGGATTCTAGTCACTCCTTAGCTAGAACTCATGTTCATGTGTCATGGAATGGAGGCCAGCAGCCGCTGTGATGTGATTGGGTCTGGAGATGGGTTGGGATCTTCTCTCCACTGCAGATAGAACCGAACACCCAGGCAAAGGAAACCCTATCATGTTTACCAATATTCCCAGCAGCATGTCTCCAGTTTCCTGGGCAATTCATTCCATTATCTAAGACGGTGGAGCTCAGACTTTTGTGTTCTCAGAAGAGCCTGCGGACGGCTGGCTTAGCAGCAGAGCACTGGGCCCTTAGCGATTCACGAAAGCTAGTTGGTGAGGTGGTCAAGGGTTCTGGTTGGCCTGGGGCTGTCCCAGCCTTAGCGTGATGTCCCGTGCCCCAGCAACTCCTTACACGTGCCATCCAGTCACTTCCCACCCACAACTTTGCGGCATCTAAACACAATAGCAACATATTCAAGGAGAACTTTCAGGATGAGAGAGGACATGGTGCATCAGACAAAATCCCAGTTAAGGCCCCCCCCCCCCCAACCAGCTCTCTTCCAAACCATACAAGGACTGTCTGAGAAATGGGCACACTCAAGAAATGCTCCAGAAGACACGATGGCTAATGTAAGGTGGCATCCTGGGTGGAAGCCTGGAACCGAAAAGGGACATTTGGTCAAAACTTAGGCTATCTGATTGAAGCATATGGGACCTAATAACATACTCTACATTGATTCATTCACTGGAACACATATGCCACACCAATGTAAAACATCAGTAATGGGTGGAGTAAGAGTTTTCTAAAAGTATTGTAGTATATTTTTAAAAGATGCCTCCCATCATAGGGACCCCCTCCAGAAGAGACCCGTGAACGGCAGGTGTTACTATTGCTGTGGCCCACATATCAGCGATGATACACAAGAAGAACGGGATATTGAGTCAACATTTTCAGGAGAAAGTAGGAGCTGAAAAAAACTTTGAGGCAAGAAAGGATCAAGGGGACGGCAAGGACACCCTCCCTCTAAGGACAAAACAAAACAAAACTGCTTCCAGCCAGGTGTCCCCGGATCACAGATTAGAGAAGCGTGGTGCTCCACAGGCTGATTTTTTGGGGAAGTAGATCACCAGGCCTTTCTTCCGAGGCACCCCAGGTCAATCTGAACTTCCAACTGTTTGGTTAGCATCTGAACAATGAACTATTTGCGCCTCCCAGGGACTCCCAAGGAAAATTAATAGTCTCAGAAACCCTCGGGGGTTCCTCTAAGGCGCGATGAGTCCGAATTGCCTCCACCACAAAGGGCAATGTAGACACACTTTTCCACACACCTGTCTCCCTCCTTTAAGAGATGAATAAGTGCCATCTCACTAACCCAGTGGTAACTAGGACCCGGGTTTTCTTATGAGAACTCCATCAGAAAAGGAACTGATCCTGACCCACTTGAACCTCAGAGGCGCCAAGATGCCTTCAGGCCATGTCTGTGGTGCCCTAAACTCATTTGCAGGGAATGATAGATAAATAAGCTTCCTTCATTGTTGTCTGGTCTCTGCAGTTTCACTTGGCTTCCTTCCTTACAGACGGAAGGGAACTGGAGTAAGTTATTAAGACACACAAGGAAGGAAAAGCGCTTTGTGTTGAAGGCGGTCCGCCAAGGTGCTAATTCCACCTCTGGTAGGTTTTTCCCGGGCCGGTGTTCCCGTCCAGGAATTTCCTGGAGCTTGGTGGTTCACACATCCAAATTCCAGCTTTGAATAAATAAACCAGTCCAAGTGCTCCCTGGCCGCTGGGACTAGCAGGCCCGTTTCTGAACTTCTATCGCCCCCTACTGGCAGTTTTGTAAGCCTTCTCCGGGATTTTCTAAGGAGTTTACCTTCTGAGCTGCCAAAGTACAGTGTTTCAAATCCACCAGACGCTCTGAGTCAGGAGAAAAACTGAAGCTCCCGTAAACAGGGGCAGTTCTGCTCTGATGGCAGTGAGTTTGGGTTTTGGAAGATGTTCTGGAAAGAGCCCTGGTGGCTTAACAGTTAGTTCTTGGACCCACTAGTCACTCCAAAGCCAAGGGAGAAAGACAAGACTCTCTGCTCCCATAAAGATTTGCAGCCTCAGAAGCCCAAGGGGGGGGGGAATTCTACTTTGCCCTATATGGTCAACTATGAGTTAGAATCAACTCGATGACAGTGAATTTGGGGGGAAGGGAAGGGGGTGTGTTAGGGAGTTCTGATGCTACCAAAACCAAACCCAAACTCACTGCCATGGAGTCAATTCTAACTTCTGAGACTGGAACTCTCTAGGGGAGTAGAAAGCCTCCTCTTTCTCCCGTGGAGCGGTTGGTAGTTTAAAAAGCCCTTGGCCGCTAACCCACCAGCCATGCCATAGGAGAAATATGTGGGCACCTGATTCCATAAAGCCTTGGAAACCCTAGGGGACAGTTCTCCTATGTCCTACAGGGCCACTAGGCATCAACTTGACAAGATTGGGTTTGGCTTAAGTTTTCTTCTTCCTCAAATTTAGGTGACTGCAATTCCCTCCAAAACTGTTTACACAATGAAAAGCTTCATGGACCAGGTGAGGGCGATGTCTGCGGCGGAGGTGGGTTAGCGATGTCAAGTTCACAGCAGTAGGGTCAGAGGGTCATGGACTCACACAGTTGACACAGCTCAGCAAGTGGTGTGTTTTGTCAAAAATAATTCTACCAAACTTACCACAAAGTGATTACCCCCAATATGTTCTTAATTTTAATTGTTTAATTCAGAGTTGCTCAAACTAGGTTTTCTTTATTTCTTTCTTCAGGTCCAAGTAAATCACGCTCATTCATTAGCTATGATTTTTTAACATATTTAATCCTTTTGTAAAAATTTCCACCATAAAATGCTTTAGAACGTTGTCCAAGGAGGTGAGGGAGCATTTACAGCCCCCACAGAGGTTCTTAAAAATCATATAGATTTAATTTTCTACACGCCAACATAAAGCTTGTACAAAGTAAACAGAAATACCACTGTCAGATCCAGTCAAAACTTTCTGCAGATTATACATTGCGTGGTAGAAGCGAATTGATAAAACTTTTAGTGGTTTCAAACTTTAACCAGATGAAACTCAGAAACAGGAATGATAGAGTTTCTTTAAGTCAGCAGAAATGGATACTTTTCACTTAAATAGTAGTTAAGTAGTCTAAATGGTCAGTAGGAATTGGTTTAATTCATCTATAGGATCACTATGAGTCAGAATTGATTTAATGGCAGTGAGTTTGGTTTTTGAGATAGAGTTGCTATGAGTTGGAATTGATTCAATGGCAGTGGGGTATCTACCCAGCCATGCATCCATGCATTCATCCATCTACCCATCCATCCATCCATCCATCTGTGTACCCATCCATCCTTTTATTCATTAAGTATGGGCCAAACATGAGGAGGTACCGGGAATAGAAGATGGATAAGAACAACTCCTGCTTTCACGGTGATAAAGCAAAAGAAGCTTTTTCAATTTTTCGGTCTCATCTCCATTCTGAGGCTCCCTCCTCAGGAACGGCCGAAATAGCCATTCACGAATCACTAAGTCCAGACAGAACTTCCAGCATTTGGCATCAAGTCAGCCTTGTTTGGACAGAGTCGAGACCAGTACTCAGCCAGCCACAACTATCACGCACCTCTGGCAAACACAGTGCTCTTCCAACGCCTCAAAGGTGCAAAGTGTGTGGCAGGAAAGAGCAAGTGTATGTCCCGTTTTGTAGCGTCGTAAATTCACAGATTCACACTGAATGCAGGAAGTGTTTTTTGGTGATGGGCTTATAAGACTTGGCCTCATTTTCTACACGTGGTTGTTATTCAGGAGAGCAAATCCAGACTGGAGCAGCTTATGTTCAAACCAGAAAAGAGAAGGCGCTTACGTTCATGCCCGCAATGGAGTCAGCACTGAAGTTTGTTTTCAGATTCCCTCCTTTGGTTCACCACCTGCCCGTCCCCACCACCGCGTCCTTGAAAATTAAAAGTCAAGTGTGCAGTCCTGTAAATGGCGCACACCAAGCACTAAGCTCCCAGACTTGAGGCATTCTAAACCAGCAACTGCTTCTCAAGTGAAAGAGGGAGTTTTCTACTCCGCTCAAGAGTAGCAGTCTCAGAAACCCACAGGGGCAGTCCTGCCCTGTCCAATAGGATCGTGATGAGTCAGTATCAACTCGAAGGCAGTGAGCTTCTCTTTGTTTTGTTTTGCTTTTTGAATGAGGTAGTTTTGGACCCCTGGGCTCTACGTTGGACTGTGACCCATAATGTCAACAAACCGAAACCATGGGGAAAAGATGAGGCTTTCTGTAGTTCTCCTGTGTCCTGTAAGTCGTGAGCTACCCCCATGGCAGTGAGTTTGAGTTTTGGATTTGTCAGGGTACTTTAGAGGAGCCCTGGTGACACAGTGGTTAAGCACTTAGCTATGAACCAAAAGGTCGGTGGATCAAACCCATAGGCTGGTCCACAGGAAAAGGATGTGTCCGTCTGATCCCATCCAGATTACAGTCTTGGAAGCCCTGTGGGCCACTTCTACTCTGTCCTAGAGGGTCATTATGAATCCAAAACGACTTGAAGGCAATGGGTTTGGTTTGGTATAATCTTGTGCTGTTTCATACTCCACGGTGAATTTTAAGCTTGCAAAATAAATAGCTTATTTTGCAACACTGCCCTCTGGTGGTCACTTCATCTCACAACCTAAATTCTTTGCACTGGGGACACCACTACCACTTCTATTATTTAACATTTTACTGGAAGGTTCTAGCTCTGCAGTTAAATTGGAGAAAGACATTAGATGCATTAAAAGTGGAAAGCAGGGATTAAAATTATTGTTAATTGAGATTCGATTTAAGAATCCCTAGAAGACCAGAGATAAACGAACCGAAATTTAGACCCAAGACAATAAAATCAACAGCTTTCATAAATAGGCAAGTCACACGACATAAGACAAGATGCCTTCTCTCCATTGCAACAACAGAGTGAAAACCCCAGGAAATAAACTCAACAAATATTCGTGGGTAGAAGGAACCTTTGGAGGATCTTGGCATCTTGCTGTATGTTTTCCTCAGTTGCCGCTGAATCAGCTCTGACGCAGAGGGACCCTATGGACAACAGAAGGAAATGCTGCCAGATCCTGCCATGTGGGAAACAGAGATTTCTCCCAAGTCCTCTCCCCCAAATATATGTTAGAGTTGGACACTGCTTGTAGCTAATGGTAAATGATTGTCAAGTTACCTCCCTGAAGGCAGTCAGTTGTCAGACTACTGTCTGGGCCCACCACAGGTAGGGCCCTATCCCTGCTGTTAGGGACAATGGGCTACTTCTCCCTAAAGGCTTGAGGTCATCAGTTTGGTCCCTGCAGGGTGGGGTTTACACCCTACTGATAATGGTTTCCATGGAGAGCCAGAGAACAGGTCACACCAGCTCAGTGACATCCAAAGTAAGGGTGCCATCCTGAGTCTAGGGTCCGCCCATCTTGTCACATGTATACCCCCAATCCCTCCTCTTCCTATTGTGTGGATACCCCTAGATCAGCCCCCCCCCATTACTGTATTATCTATAGCACAACCCTTTCCTGTGATGTATATCCTCACCTGTAATTAGGGGCTTGCACGCTCCCAGAGAATATAACAGCCTTGGTTAGGAATAAATCTCTCTCTCTCTCTCCACGTGGACCACCAAGTGGGGCTGAGGTGAGCATGCTACTATGAAATGTGTCTGACTCCATTATTTCAATCTCTTCTATCTCTCACGCTCTCTATGACTTTACCTATAATCTTTACTTATTATCACTGTACAATTGCACCTACCAAACCTGTGATGATGTGTTAGGGGTGGGTACCCTGACACTGCACCCTACTCACAATTTCTGTGTTTCAGTCCAGTGTTGTAGCCACCACATCAACCTGTCTCATGGAGGCCCTTGCTTTTGTCACCGATCCTCTGTTCTACCAAGATGATGTTGTCCTTCTCCAGGGACTGCTTCCTCCTGATAAAATGTCCAAAGTAAGTAAACCAGAGTCATTCTTGCATCTTGGGAGCATTCTGGCTGTACTTTTTCCACAACAGATTAATTCTTTCTTTCATTTATTCTAGCAGTTTATGGTACTTTCAATACTCTTCACTAATACCATACTTCAAAGACCTCAGTTCTTCTCTGGAAGTCTTTATTCATTGTCCAGTTTCCACATGCAAAGAGGTCATTGAAAACACCATGACCTGCTTCAGGAGCACTCACTCCTCAAGGTAACATCTTCACTATTCACCATGTTGATGGCCTTTGGCAGCAGGCCTGCCTAATGGAATGCATCATTTGATTTCTCGTTACTTCCATGAGCCTTGGTTGTGGATACAAATAAAATGAAACTCTTGACAGCGTTCGCATTTTCTCTGATGTTATTTATTGGCCTAGTTGCGAGGAATTTTATTTTCTTTTTGTTGAGATGTCACCCATAACCAGCAGTAAGTGCCTTCCATCCCCTTTGCTTTCAGCAAGCAAGGTTGTGTCGTCCACCCACCCTGTTCTTCATAGAGTTCAACTTCTCAGATTATTTGGTCAGCATGCAACTTGAATAAGTAGGGTTTAAGGATACATGTAGTTACTCTGGTGGGGTAGTGGCTACACTCTGAGGTGCTAATTGCAAGGTCAGCAGTTAAAAATCACCAACTGCTCCTAGGGAGAAAGACCGTGCTTTCTCTTCCCATAATAAATTACACTCTCAGAAACTCTCAAGGGCAGTTCTGCCCTGTCATAGAGGATGGCTATGCGTTGGAATGGACTTGATGGCAGTGAGTTTGGTTTGATTGGGTAACGATCCAACAGCAATACACTACTTCCCTGATTTCAAATGACTCAGTATCCCCTTGTTCTGTTGAAGTCACAGCGTCTTGTTTTTTGTACAGGTTCCACATGAGCACAAGGAAATGATCTGGAATTCTCACTCTTTGAAATATTACCCATAGTTTGTTATGCTCCACACAGTCAAATGCTTTGCATAGTCAATAAAGCACCAGTAAGTATCTTTCTTGTAGTCTTTGATTTTAGTCAAGATCCATGTGACATCAGCAACGGTCTCCCCCCATGCCACAACCTCTTCAACCCAACTTAAATTTCTGGCTGCCCCCTGTTGATGGATGTACCACTGCAGTCATTTTAAAAATTATCTTCACCAAAAAAGTATTTGGAATGTAATATTAATGATAGTATTCCATAATTTCCACATTCTACTAACTCACTTTTATTCGGAGTGGGCAAATCTCTTCCCATCTCCCCATTTCTTGGCGTAGATGAGTGAGTGCTTCCAGTGTTGCATGCATTCCTTGAAATCTCTCAATGATACTCTATCAATTCCTAGAGCCTTGTTTTCTGCCAACGCTCTCAGTGTGGCTTGAACTTCTCCCAGCAATGCCATTGATTCTTGATCATATGCTACCTCCTTAAATGGTTGAAAGTTACCCATTGCTTTTGGGTACAATGATTATGTGTATGTCTTCCATTATCTTTTATTGCTTCCTGCATTATTAAATATTTTACTAACAAAATTATTCATTTTTGCTACTCGAGGTTTCAGTTTTTCTTCTGTTCTTTCAGGTTGAGAAATGCCTACCATGTTCGTCCCTTTTAGTTTTCGTACTCCAGGTATTTGCACTTTTCATTAACATACTTTATCTTCTTCGGCCACCCTATTAAACCTTCTGTTCAGTTGCTTTTACTTCATCATTTCTTCCAATCACTTCAGTGTCTCTACATTTAGGAGCAAGTGTCAGAGTCTTTAGTGACACCCATTTTAGTCTTTTCTTTCTTCTTTTCCATGACCTTTTGTTTTCTTCGTATATGATGCCCTTCGTATCATTGCACAATTTGTTTAGTCTTCCATAGCTAAAGTTCAATGTGTAAAACCTATTCTTGGAACGGTCACTGAATCCAGGGGGATATGCTCAATTATATTTGGGCTTTCGTGGACTTGTGTTAATTTTAATTTTCTTCAGCTTCAGCTTGAACTTGCACCCAAGCAAGTGATGGTTAATCACCCCTTGGCCTTATTCTGACAGATAATATTGGGCTTCTCCATCATCTCTTTCCACAGATGTAGTTAATTTGATTCCTGTGTATTCCATATGGCAATATCTACATATGTATATCAGCATTTTGCTGTTGAAAAAAATTTTTCAATGAAGAAATCATTGGTCTTGCAAAATTCTACCACACAATCTCTAGCTGGCTTTCCAGCACTTTAAAAAGGTCGTGTGTAACAGATTTACCCATTGCAATGCATCATTTGATCTCCTGACTCCTGCTTCCATGAACATTGATTTTGAATCCAAGCAAGATAAAATTGTTGACAACTTAAAATTTTTTTCTCCACTCTTCATGATCCAGCTGTGAGGATGTTGGTTTTCTTTACATTGACTTGTAATCCATACTGAAGGCTGCAATCCTTCACCTTCATCAGCAAGCTCGTAAAGTCCTCCTCACTTCCGCAAGCTAGGTTGTATCATCTGCATGTTGAGAGTTGTTAATACGCCTTCCTCCAATACTGATACCATATTCTTCTCCATATAGTCCAGCTTCTCTGATACTTTGCTCCCTTCAACCATGCACTATCCCCTTGTTCTGTTCACACAACTGCCCCTTGCTCCATGAACACATGGGCACAATTAAGTGTTCAAGAATTGCAATTCTTTGCAATGTTATTCATGGTTTGTTATGATCCTCACAGTCCAGTGCCTTTTCGTAGTCAATGAAACACAAGTAAACATCTTTCTAGTATTCTCTGCTTTTAGCCGAGATTCATCTGATAAGGACAATGATATCCCTGGTCCCACATCCTCTTCTGAATCCGGCCTACACTTCTGGCAGCTCTCTGCCCATGTGCCACTGTGACCGTTGTTTGATGGTCTTCAGCAAAATATTACTTGCATGGATAGTAGTGATACTGTTCTCCGTGTGCTTTCCTTGGGTCACCTCTCATTGAATGATCACAAATCCAGATCTCTTCCAATACATTGACCAAGTAGCTATATTCCAAACCGCTCAGCAAAGACATCTCAATTCATATTCTGTCAATTCCCAGAGCCTTGTTTTAAGCTAATGCCTTCAGTTTTGCTTGCACTTCTTCTTTTAGTACCATTGGTTCTTGATTATATGCTACCTCTTGAAATGGTTTGATGTCAACTAGTTCTTTTGGGTACAGTGACTGTGGATTCTTTCCATCTTCTTTGAATGCTTCCTGCATCATTTGATATTTTGCCCACAGAAACTTTCAATATTGTATGTAACTTGAGGCTTCAATATTTTTTCTTGAGTTCTTTTAAGACATACTGAATGTGTTCTTCCTTTGTGATTTTATAACTCTAGGTCTTTGCACATTCAGATATAATATTTTACTTTGTTTTCTCAAGATCCTTTTTGAAATTTTCTGTTCAGCTCGTTGGCTTCAGCATTCCTTCCATCTACCTTAACTACTCTATGATTAAAGGCACAAGTGTCAGAGTCTCTTTTGACATTCTCTTCCTTGTCTTTTTAATGACCCTTGCTTTCTTCATGTATGATATTCTTGAAGTTATTCCACTACTCATCAGGTCTTCTATCATTAGTGTTCAATGCATCAAATCTGTTCTTAAGATGTCTCAAAATTCAAGTGGGATATACTCAAGGTCCTATTTTGGCTCTTGTGGACTTTTAAATTTTTCTTTAGCTGCAAACTAAATTTAAAACCAAACTCACTGCCATCAAGTCAATGCTGACTCATAGTGACTCTATAGGACAGTGTAGAATTGCTCCTGTGAGTGTCCTAGACGATACCTCTTTATGGGAGTAGAAAGTCCCATTTTTCTCCCGTGGCACAGCTGGTGGTTTTGAACTGCTGACTTTATGTTTAACAGCCCAACTAGTAATCACTATGGCACCAGAGCTCCTGGGAACTTGCATATGGGCAATAATTGGTCTGTTCCTTAGTCAGCCCCAGGCCGTGTGATAGCTATTGATACTGAGCTTCTCCATTGCCTCTTCACACAGATGTAGTCCATTTCATTTCTGATATTCTATCACCAAAGCCATATTTTCTGAAAACTGTTCCTTCCTCTTTATTTCCAACTTTGGCATTCCAGTCACCAATAATTGTCCATGCATCTTGATGGCACATTTGATCAAATTTACAGTGAAGACATTGGTAAACTTCTTCAATTTCTTCACCACTAGTTGTAGTGGTTAGAGTATAAATTTGAATAAAACTTGTATTGACTGGATTTCCTTGTATGTGGATAGGTATCCCACCACAGGCAGTACTGTATTTAAAGATAGATTCTGAAATAGTTGAGAAGAATGGAGTCACAAAAGATATTTCAAAATGTTGAATAATTCATTCCTGGCATAGTAAACCATATGACTGTCTGATTCAAACTGGCCAATACCAATCAATTTCATCTCATTAATGCCTGAGGTATCGAGATTTGTGTATTGCGTTACAGTTTTGATGAATTGCAATGTTCCTAGATGCATACTTCGCATATTCCAAGTTTCACTGACTAATAGATATTTGCAGCTGTTTTTTCTCATGTTGAGACCTGCCCAGCAGCAAATGAAGGAGGTCCCAGAGGCTTTACTCCCATAGGCTTTACTTCTGCTACATTTACTCCAGGCAAGCCATTAGGGTTGACGCTCCTTTGGGAAGGCAGCTCTTTCCTCGGTCGTATTTTGCATGCCTTCTGACCCAAGAAGGTCACCCTCGGGCACGATCTCTGACAATGTTCTGATGCTATTCATGACGGTTTCAGTATCTGACAATGTTTTGCTGGTATACATAAGGTTTTCCACCTATTCCTTCTTTCCAGTCTGTTCTTCATCTGGAAGTTCTGCTGAAACCTGTGCACTTTGGGTGTCCCTGATGGTGTTTGAAAACACCAGTGACGTAGCTGCCATCATCACAGCAGCTCACAAGCCACCACAGTGTGACACGCTGACAGACACGTGGGGGTTTAAGAAACGAGTCCAGATGGTTCCAATATTCACTCCAAAATCGAAACAAAAATGTCAATGGAAGTTCTAGAGAAGATCAGTGAGAGGGAAGTGGCTTCGCCAGAGAGGGCCCCAATAATGAAAATGATGCTTGTCTCAAAATGGAACATTTGTAATTTTTTTAAAATATCATTTTATTGGGAGCTCTTACAGATATCGTGACACTCCATAGGGCAGTCACATCAAGCAGTATTGTACACTTGTTACCACAATCAGTTTCAAAATGTTCTCCCTCTTCTGGACCTCCTTGATATTCGTTCCCCTCCCTTCCCCCAGAACCCAAGCACATCACCTTATTATTGTGTGTGTGTATTGCCATATCCTCCACGGCCTAATACTTTCATCAGTCTGTTCTTTGCTCCCCTCGAGTGGCTTTCATTTTTGCAGTCAGCTCCCCCTGCCCCGACTCTCTTCCCAAACCCTCAAGAAACTGTTACTCCCTTTCTTTTCCTGGGGAGTTATCTACATTGGCTTTTGTGCATCACACAATCTTAATTTTACCAATTAGTATACACAAATCTAATAAGGTTAATGGCGTAGAACTGAAACCATAAAAATGGGAGGAGGAAATGTTAAAGAACTAGAGGAGAGATATGTGTTTCATCAGTGCTATACCAGACCATCCCTTCCTTTTGGTCTTTATGTGAGGGACAGTCCAATTATCTTACAGGTGGGTTTGGGGTCTCCACGACATCCACGCTCCTTCGCATCAACTTGGTTGCTTAATTTTGACCTTCTGATGCATACCTATTCCCATCGACACCTCATGATCACACAGGCTGGTGTGCTTCTTCTATATTGGCTTTGTTGCTTCCCTGCAAGGTGGCTGCTTGTTTAACTTCAAGCCCTTAAGACCCCAGATGCTATATCTTTTAATAGCTGGGCACCATGAATTTTTTCATCATATCTGCTTATGCACCCATTTTGTTATCAGCGGTTGGTGTCAGGAGAGTGAGTATCCTGCATTGCCACATTGTTAGAACAGACCATTCCTTTACTGGAATAAGATTTAAGTAGAGGTCCAAAGTCCACCTGCTTCCTTGCTATATTTACATATATGAACAAATACACCTAAACTGATATGTTTAACTATTTACATATATACGTATCTATATATACACACCTATAAATAAGTGTTTTCTTTTTTCTTATTTCCTCTTTTTCGTTCCTCCTGCTCTATTATTATGTTTACCCATCATTTACCTATTAGTAATTCCTCTTGGATACTTTTCAATTGATCAAACATGACTAGGAATGCCATACCCACATCACCTTCAATTTTAGTACCCTTGCTATTCCCCTGTCCCTGTCATTATTGGTTCACCACTCCCCTCTCCCCACCTCCTCCTCTACCATGCCCCCTCTCACCCCTCCTACCCCCTACTTGTTCCCAAAACTCTTAGTTCATCGCTGTCTCCTTTGGTTTGCTTATCCTTCCTAGCTATAGACACCAAAAGAAAAGAAAGAAAGAAAGAAAGAAAGAAAGAAAGAAAGAAAGAAAGAAAGACCATACAAATAGTTCTGAGTCTAACATCCTGCCCCAGACCAGATGAGTATCTGCCTGTTAAATGAAAAGAAGGACGTATTATAGACCGTCAGTCCAGGCGCCATTTTTCTCAGAGTTGGGTAAGCACTCACTTACCCTACAGCCCTTGTACCCTTTCAGTCCTCAGCATTCCTGACTGAAAAGCACACCTCCTACAAATCCCCAGTGCTCTTCCTGCAGTCAGGGACAGAGCGGTCTAGTGCCCCACCCCGTTACAACTTTAGACTCTCTGTTGTGTGTAACCCCTACCCAGTTCAGAAGAGGTGCCAAGCACTGGCCCCAGAGTCAGTCATCTACACTCAGGATTCCTCGGGGACTTTGAGGCTTGGCTCTCATCACTTGTCTGTTGTGCAATTTTCTTGGCTTGGGAAAATTTATATTTTCATATTAAGGCAGCAAGTCAAAGTTGTAGGTGTGGTGATGATTTATACAACTCTTCTTGATGTAACTGAACTATTCAATTGTTGGGGGAGGTGACTGGTTTTCAATAGTCCTGGGACAACTGAGTAGCCATGCAAGAAAAAACATGGGGGGGGGGGTAGGATTTTGAGGTGTACCTTTCTTCCTATACTAGGATAGATTCTAATGGGAGGGGTTCCAAAAGTTAGTATAAAATGGAAAAAGAGGATCAATGAATTCTTTCTATGAACTTTTTGATGCTCCCTCATATACTCAAACATATGCGAAGTCATGTAATTGTCTATGTAAATAATAGTAAAATTTCAATCAATAGTTGGTAAGACAGATATCTGGGGACAGAGCATCAAGGGTGGGGCAATCAGAGAGAAACTGAGCACACTGGCAGAAGGCCTGCCAGGAGCCCCATGTCAGAGACCCACAGGATCAGTTCTCCTCTGTCCTCTAGAGTACCTATGAGTTGGAACGGACCCCACAGCAATGGATTTTTGTTTCGCTTGTGGTTTATGCTTTATCATCCAGCATGCATTTCTTCTTTCAGTGTTGCCAGTTGCTGGATTGACTAACTCCTGGTGACCCTGTGTGTGTCGAAGTAGAACCGTGTCCCACAGGGTTTTCAATGGTTCATTTTTTCAGAAGTAGATCACCAGGTCTTTCTTTGGAGGCACCTCAGAGGAGTGCCCTGTTCAGTTAGCTACTGAGCACATGGACCCATTGTACCACTCAAAGGCTTCGCTTTGGGAGTTGTGACAGCTGTTGCTGGGTGCTGTCAAGGCCATTCCAGCTCAGAGAAATCCCTCCTGCCCCAGGAAGCCTGGCCCACACAGTTGTCAGGGCTGCTATATTTGCAATAGTAGAGTTCTAGTTCTGTATCCCAAGAAGCCACTGGCGCACTTGAACCACCGACTTTTTTCCCCCAAAACTATAAACCAACAACAATAACAAAATAAAACACATGAAAACCTCAATCGAAAAGAAAGCAGAAAATAGTAAAAACTAGAACACATTTAAATGGATCATAAGGGAGATCAAAGCGCAAGAATCTACTTTCCAGTTCATTCTGCCTGATAGCAAGGCTATTTCTCATCCCTTGTCCTTGGGCAGGGGGAATTCACCACATGTGTTTCCCCTGTGCTTAAAAAAAACAATAACTGAAACAACTTTAAAATGGACAAAAAAGAGATCAAATGATATTTCCTTTCAACTTAACTATGTCTGGCATAATCAACTTGACAATGCTGCCTGAAAATAGGGCTATTCACATCCCTAACTCAGTCAGAGGGGATGCGCTGGAGGCGTAACCCATGTGGGGCCCCTGCAAATGGATTGTAGGCTTCCACTGTCATGCACAGCCTTCTGCAAACCAGGTGTTCACAATTGAAGCTCTGATACCATTCTCTCCTTTAGATGTGGATTATTCGATTAGTTACCATCCTTGGATCACACAGGCTGCTCTGCTTCTTCCATGTGCACTTAGTTGATGCCTCACTTAGATGGCTGCTTGTTTGTAAACAAGCTTTTAAAACCCCAGATGCTATTTGTTCTGAGAGCTGGTCAAGTTTGTACCCACATTTTCTTTTGCTCTAGTTTCTTCCCACACTTTTCTATAGCACCTGTATCGTCAGTCGTCTTTTCATGAGGATGAGCATCCATCAGGACCGTGCCATAAGAACTAGGTAATTGTTCTTGGATTGGGGCTAAAATTAAGTGCAAACATAAAATCCATTCATGCATCATTCTATGTTTTTTTCCTTGCAAACCTATTTTATTTTGAGTTAATTTAGCATATCATTCCATAGTCCATTCACATCAAGAAGCATCTATGTTTCATATATGTATCTGGTTCACCTGAAGAGCTATCCTTGTCACTTTATATTAGAGAACATTATCTATCCCGCTCCCCAGGGGGGCATCACCTCTACTGCCCTCTAGTTAATGCTTACTAATAGCAGCGCTATCAGACAGGGTAGAACTGCGTCTGTGATTCTCTCAACATGGGAGTAGATTAGAAAGCCTCCTTCTTCCCCCGCAGAGCTGGCTGGGGAGCCACCAACTTTTTAGTTAGCAGCTGAACGCTTAAGTGTTAGACCAACATGCTTCCTCCCTACTTGGGTGCAGACTCCTTTTCTTGCCATTACTGGAGAGAGAGACAGAGAGAGAGAAGTGAAGGGAGAGGAGAGGTAAAGGGAGAGAAGAAAAGGAGAAGGGAGAGGGCAGAGGAGAGAGAGAGAGACAGGGAGAGGTGAAAGGGGAAGGGAGGGGAGGGGAGAGAGCATGGTGGAGGAGAGGAGAACGTGCACATATGTGAAAGAAAGATTTTTAAAAAACATTGCTACATTCTGATGACATCTTTTCAATATTTGCACCAATAACTGTCCATTTAGAGCCTGTGAGTCTCTGGGATTTATTGCATAGGGAGACCAAGCGATAGAATAATATCACAAACATGTGTACCTCCTAAGAGTCAAGAGTTAAAATATGAATTTCAATATGCCACAAAGCATATTTCTTGGGCAATGGTGTTTGATGTGGTGAGGGCAGAGCACGGTCCGTCAGCTTGTCTTCTGTGGCTGCAGTTCTCTTATCCCACTTCAGAGAGTGCAAACCACCGGAGAGGGCTGTCCACCCCTGCTCTGCAGCCACTCGTCCCTCGCCTTCGCGATTTCCCTTCCATTTGTGCTTCTCTTCTCGCCAATTGCTTAATTTACAACGTTTACAATAAGAAATAAAACTGCAAAGTAGACAGGAATGTGTTTAGGTTGGCTCGTCCAGCACTCCCTTCCCAGTAGGGAGACCAAATTAATATCAGACTTTTTTGGTCAATGTGGAATGATAGCAAAGCAAAGGCCTGGAAAGATGCTATCGTCTATACTCTGGCTTAACATCCCCCTTACCACCACACACACATACCCTGATGACTCACCCCTCTTTACAGGCAGTGCTCTGTCTTGCCTGAATTCCAGTTCAGGGTTCCGAACTGCTTCTTGGATGCCACTGTCTAGACAAACATCAGTATCTCCCCTGCAATGTGTCCCACACCAAACTCCTCTTGCCTAAACTCCTCTTTCTCTCCTCCCTTCCTTCCTTCCTTCCTTCCTTCCTTCCTTCCTTCCTTCCTTCCTTCCTTCCTTCCTTCCTTCATCTTTTCTCTGATGGTAATTTCAGACAGCAGTAGTCTGCCAAGTTCCTCCCTGAAAAGAAGGAACATGTTGGAAAATCCTTGACTATGGCAAAAGCGGCCAAAATGTCCTGAATAGAATTCAGGATTGATGGGATTCTGTGGATGGTAGGGTGGACTAGGGGTACACAAGGATGCTGAAGAATTCGACAAAGAATTGGCCTCTGTCGTATGTGCGGGAGACCCTCATGTGGATAAATGCAGCTCAACAAGGACATGCTCCTGGTATATTGTTGTCAGGTGCCATCCTCTCGCAGGGACCTTCTGTCCAATGGCAAAACGCTGCCCGGTCCTGCACCACCCTCACTTCTTATGTTTGAGCCCACTGGGGCTGCCACTGTGTCAGTCCCTCTCAGTTACTGAGGGTTTTCCTGGGTTTTGCTGACCCTCTGGAGTATGTGGCAGTGAGTTGGGTTGGATTTCTGGCAGACCCCGGTTCTTTGAGCCTTCTTCACTGGCACCACCATCCAAATGCATCCATTCTTCTTCTCCCTTCCTTATTCAGTAGCCAGCCTTCATAGACCCGTGAGGGGACTGAAAAGACCCTGGCTGGGGCCAAGTGCACCTTAGTCCTCAAAGTAGCATCCTTGCTTAATAAGTAAAGTGAAAGAATACAACCCTGGCACACACCTTTCCTGAGTGCAAACCTTGTAGTCACCCCTGATTCTGTTTGAACAACTGCCTCCTGGTCTCTGCACAGGCTCCGCATGCGCACAGTGATGTGTCCTGCAATTCCGGTCGTCGCAATGTTCAGCATAGTTTGCTACGATCCACTCAGCCCAATGCCTTTGCTATGTCAATAAGCCACAAGGGCACCTCCTTCTGAGAGTCTATGTTTCCAGGAAAGAGCCATTGGAGATCAGCAATGAGATCCCTCTTGTGAATGCGGCTTTAATTCTTGGGCAGCCCAGGCTGGCATCACAAGTGGATGGTGATCACTGTTGAGTTGGCCTTGTAGCAGGCACAGTGTATGGCCACCCTTCAGCACTTACCAAGGAGGGTCCAGTCTTAGGCAGGTTCGGCGGCTATATATCAGAACATCTTTTTTTTTTTCAAAGACTGTTGCCTTGTGAACATCTAGAGGTTAGAGAAAGACATTGGCAGTGATACCCAACAAAAGGCAGTTATTCATAAGCAGGGTCCCTGCATGGTGCAAAGGGTCAGTGCTCTTTTTTGCTACCCCTCTACTTTACAAAGCATGGCATCCTTCTCCAGGGATTGGTCTCTCCTGACAATAGATCCAAAGTACGTGAGATCAAGTCTCGCCATCCTGGCCTCTAGGAAGTAACCTGGCTAGACTTCTTCGGAGACAGGTTTGCTTGTATTTTTTACAGTTCATGGTACTTTGAGTATTCTTCCCCAGGACCATGATTCAAATGGATCCATCCTTCTTCGGTTTTCTTAGTCAGTGCCCAACTTTCACATATAGATGAGGTCATTGAAAATACCTTGGCTTGCTCAGCTGAACCTTAGTCCTCAGAGAGACATAGTTGCTTTTCAATGCTTTAAAGCACTGGTTCTCAGTCTTCCTAATGCTGACAACCTTAAATACAATTCCTCATGTGGTGGTGACCCCCCTCCACCACCATAAAATTATTTTCGTTGCTACTTCATAACTGTGATTTTGCTAATTTTATGAATTTGGCGACCCTGTGAAAGGGTCATTCAAACCCCAAAGGGTTGCCACCCACAGGTTGAAAACCACTGCTTTAAAAAGTACGTAGTTAAAGTGACCTTACTTTATTTTATTATGGGAAACCTTTCTTAATAGAAGAAGAAAGGAGTTTAGAAAGCATAATAAGATTATATTTTCAATTTCAAAAAACCCATAAGCAGGTCAGAGAAGCACACAGTTGAACACACAATGGCAGATGTGCCAAACACTGTCCCAGAGAGGTATAAGATCAATGGGTCATTTGGGAAAAAGCAGAGCATTGGCCTCCTGTGTGGTGACCCAGGGACCCTGGGGAATGAAAACAGTCACTGCACTGAAAGGTTACTAATGGAAAGGTTGGAGGTGCAAGTGCTTTGGAAGAAAGGCCTGGTTCGCTACTTGCGAAAAATGAGCCACTGAGTACCCTGTGGAGCACAGCTCTGCTCTACCACGCACGAGGTAAATGTGAGTTGCTGTTCACCTGAAGGCCACTTGGTTTTTGTTTGGTTGGTTGGTGTGGGGGAGAGAGTGTTGTGTTCTACCTGTGCCACCAGAGCTGTTTGGGAACCACAATCTCTCCTGCCTTGACTAATCCAAGCACTTCGCCATGGCCACACCCCCTTGCAGGTGCACGTACTGCCAGCACCACAACTGCCCTATTCTCTGCAATCTTCTCTCCCTGCTCCACCTGGCCTCCCATGCTAAGGGCCTTGATCTTTAGTTCAACAATGCTCACATGCAGGCCTGGATTGCTCCGTTTAGTGCAAGCTGCTCTGGCAGTGCTTCTGTGAGGCAGTCCTGCAGGCCCTGGTCCTGGGGAAGCCCAGAGGCACCTAGGGAAGGCTCTTCTGAGAAATTGTGGCAAATAACTGAGGATGGTGGGGGATGCAGGGGTTACACAAAAAACAAAGGATTTGGGGGAGAGACTGGATAATGGTGGGAGAGACCTGAGACTGAGTTTTCAAACTGAATTTGAAGCGAGCATAAAGAGAAATGCCAGTCTGTCCCACAGCCTGTACCACCAGCCCAAGAAGTCAGTCCCCCATCTGCAGCGTCCAGCCCAGGAAGCTAACCCACCTCAGTGACCATGGATCCAAAAGACCAGGTATTAACCATCGATGGCCTCCTTGATGCCCCTGCTTCTAATCTGGGACCAGCTCAAGAAAGTCAACGATGCTCACTTACCCAATGACATGGGTTCGGCCAGCCCTTAGCCCTTAAGCCTCCCCGTGCTGACAGCCTCCAATCAGGGCTTGCCTGATGCCCTCCTTGTTTGTCACTAGGAAGCTTCCCCACTCTGCTGCCTGCCTTTGTTTTGGCCAAACCAAGTAGTGGTGGCTTCCTTGCAATTCCAAGTTCGAATGACTAGCTGTTGTCTGCTCTTCTTTTGCTATTGTCTATTTCCACAGAATGGAGAACTCGGGAGAGAAGAAATCATTTGGGGGGGGGGAGAAAAACATGGGAGATGAGAGAATGAAGAATCCTGAGAGAGTGGAAATTGTGAAAGGAAACCAAGACTTATAGGAGAGACAGGGAATTTGGGGAGAGAACAGAGAATGATAATTGAGAATCGAGAATTGATGAAGAGCACAGAGAGCTGTGGAAGAGACTGGAGAGTTGTAGGGAAAGGGAGTTGCTGGAAAGACTAGAAATGGAGTGAAAGCCTGAGTGAGAGAGATTAGAGAGGTGTGGCAGACAAAAGAAAGTGGGGGCGAAAGAGAAACTCTGGGAGTTGTGGGATAAACAGGGAATGATGAATGAGGCAAGAAATTAGAGGAAAGAACAGAACTGGTACACAGAAAATTATGACAAATGTGGATGAGGATAAGAAATTGTGTGTGTGTGGGGGAGAAATTATGGGGAAGCAGGGAAATTGAAGGAGGAAAGGGAACTCTGTGGAATGTGCTGAAACAGGTAGCTGAGGAAAAGAGAAGAAATTATGGGAGAAAATGCAGAAATATGAGACAGAGGATTTGGGGAAAGATGGGAGAGAGTGGGGGAGACAGGAACCTGTGAATGATGGAGTATTTGGAAGAGAGAACAGAGACTTGAGAGAAAGTGGAGAATTGTGGGACATACATGGAATTGTAGGAGAGACAGAATTGTAGAATGTAAGAAAAAATTATGGGAGAAAAAGTGACTTATGGGAAGAACTTGGAATTGTGGGAACTATGAGGATTGTCAGACAGACAGAATTATGGATTATATCCAGAACTGTGAAAGAGAAATGGGATTGTGTGAATTGTGGAAAATTGTGGGGAGTAGTGAAATTTGTAGGAGAGAGAAAAAATTGGGGAAAGGGACATTATCTTTGGAAAGGGAACAAAGAAGTGTGAAAGAAAGCATTGTAAGTAAGAAGAGAGAACTATAGGAGTATCAGGGAACTGTGGGAGGGAGGGGAAGTTTTGGGAGTATTTAAATTGTGGGAGAGACCAGCAATTGTGAGAGCTACAAGAAATTGTGGGAAAGAAGATATGATAGTTACATAATTTCATGAAACCTGAAGGTATATATAAGTGTATATATAAGTGTATGGTGCCTTCTTGTGGGCACGGCCTCATAAAGAGGGTCCTGGGAATGTCCACCCCCCCCCCCGCCGCCCCTGCAGTTACCTTCCTGCTGACCATCCTGAGAGCTGTCAGCGCCATGGCCCTTGGATCCACAGGACTCTGCATCCACCAACCTGTGATCTGCCTGCATTTTGTATCACTGCTTGTGACTTTGTGACTCTGAAGAGAGTCTTGTGGATTTGAGTTGGATTTATGGACTTGATCTAGACTGTGCTGGGATGTTTTCCTAATAAATAAAGCTTTTTAATATAAAGTTCTTTCTTACACCTATATGAGTGTCTCTGGATTTGTTTCTCTAGTCCAGCAGCTCTCAACGTTCCTAATTCCACAACCCTTTAATACAGTTCCCCATGTTGGGGTGACCCCCTCACCATAAAATTATTTTTTGTTGCTACTTCATAACTGTCATTTTGCTACTGTTATGAATTGGGTGACCCCTGTGAAAGGGTCCTTCAACCCCCAAAGGGGGTTGAGAACCACAGCTTTAGTCAATCTGGCCTAATAAGAGTATTGCGGAGTAGATAGGGAATTGTGAAAAAGATAACCAACTCTGGGAAACACCATTGACATGGGAATGAAAGACAATTCTGGGAATGCAGAGCAAAAAGGATTATGGGAGCTACATGCAATTCTGTGAAACAAGACTAGATTGCAATCAAGGACTTAGTTGAGCACTTAGCTGTTTGTGACACTCGTGACTCTTAAAGCACACAGAAATAAAACTGCCATCGGGTCTATTCTGATTCATAGGGACCTTATAGGGAAAAATAAATCTGCCCCTTTGAGTTTCAAAGACTCTTTACAGGAGTACAAAGCCCATCCTTCTCTTGGCATTCCAAAGGCTGACCTTGTGGTATATGGAACCACTGAGCCACCAGGTCTCCTCAAAAGGTTAACTGCCTTACTCCCTGTGTAATGAACGGTATTTGGAAGCAGACACAGCCACCATCTATATATCTGTGATTTCTACTGGTGCCACAGAGCTAACACTACTGAGCTTGGTTGTCTACATTCAGAAACTGGAGAATGTCTATTTTATTCTTTTTCTTTTTTAAGTCGAGTCCACACGCCCAGCTAGGACGGCTTTAAAGGACAGGGCTTATTTTGCGAATTGGCAGATGTTCAGAATCGGACACAACTCCGGACATCCATTCTAACAGAACGCTATTTTTAAATTCCTCCAAAGTAAGCCCCCTTGCCACTTACAGCCTACAGGGCAGACCGCCTCGCTCTGGAAGTCTCCGGAAGTTGCTTCTGTGGGGCCTGAGCAAAGCTGGGTCGCGAGGGGCGGGGCCAGAAAGCGGGCCCTCGTGATTATAGGTCGAGTGTGGTAGGGGGAGGGGCCCACTTCGCGGCGGGTAACGGATGTCCCGCCTTGTAGTCGGCGATCCCGTGTCCACGCGCCCGGAAGTCCCGCCTTCGGAAAAGGAAGCGGCGGGACGAGCGGGGCACCGGCAGTGACCGAGGCGATAAGGGTGACCGGTAGAGGGAAGGTGGTAGCGGCGGCGACTTGCTGCGGCCCTGGGCGTGGGTTGGCGGTGTGAGGCGGAGCCACCCGCTCCGAGAAGCCCGGGGAGGTGGGGAGGCGCCCGCTGCGGTCTGGAATCCGGGGACTGGAGCAGTTGGGAGTCGCGCGAACACTGTAAGGAAGACTCTGGCCGCCCCGCTGCTACCGTTGCCCCTTCTTGCCGTGACCCCTTTTCTCTGCGTCACGCCACAACTTTGTCCCTCCTGTGATACCTCAGCCCCGAGGCCAGGGGCTTGGCAAGGTGAGTCCCCCTCCCCCATTCAGAACGCCTCGCTGTGGGGAAGTGGTTCCCCTCTTTCACAGAGACCTCCTCACCTTCGGCTTCCAAATCCGCCCACCTCTACAAACGTGTTCCCATGGGGCGGTAGATTCCAAGGCATTCCCTCAGGTGGCTGTCTTGCCTGTGGGTCCCCACCAAGACCACAGTGGGAAGAACACGATTGGCCAGATGAAGAGTTAGAAGGGAGTAGTCTTGAGTTGAGGCTTCAGCGGTATACTTTGTGTCTCTGCTGTGGTGTGTGTGTGTGTCTATTTAGAATCGTTTCGAGTCAACCCTGTGCTTCCAGCCATGGGTTTGCCCCTATCGAAGCCTGCTGTGGCCGTGCACACCTCAAATGCTTCAGATCATCAGACAGCGCCCCCTTCAGGATGCCCGATGCATGAAGGGAAAATGACAGGTAAGGGACTGCCCAGGAACTAAAAACCAGAGAATTCTCAGTGATTAGAAGAGGCTGCATGCTGGTGACGGATGGGGGCCTAAGCGTGATTCAGTCTGGGTTGGTCCCTTGTGCCCACGTGGCTTTTAGGTCGCTTCTGGTAAGTCTGTCCACCAGCCGTGAGATGGGGACACTGTGATACTGTCTTAAAGGGTTATTAAGAGGATCCATTGAGATGCGGATTAAAAGTGTCTTGGCCAGTGTTGACACTTTGAGACTGTCCCAAAAGTCAGCTCCCACGTCTGCAGTTGATCACTGTGTACATGGTACTTTTCAGCCAGTAATGGGGTGCCCCGGGAACCTTTTGCGCCTTTGGGAGGTTTTTTTTTTTTTGGCACAACTGAAGGTAATGGTGCTACTGGCGTCTGATGGGTCAAGGAGGCTGTGCAACCTCCTCCAGGATGCCTCACTGAAGCATTAGCCCCAGATGGCGACCACCCTGCTGGAAATGCATCCTAGCGAACGCCGTGCTCACTGCACTGCCCACACTCAGTACCCGGTGGACTTGCAGTCCATTCTCTACGGGCAGAGAGAACTGGCCTTCATTTTTAAAGGGTCTGGGTCTGCTTTAGATTGTAGTCACAGATGTCTCGAGTCTGTCTGGCCCGGAAGAGGAGGGAGGCAGCAGCATGGAGTGTTTCCAGAGCCCCACTATGATTTCGCAGGGTAGTTGTTCACACCAGCCGACTCTGTGCCCGGCCCTCAGCCAAGCAAACCCCAAACCAAACTCCTTGCTGTTACTGGGTTGCAACTCATAGTGAGCCCATCAAACAGAGTAGAGTTGTTTTACCTGGTTTCCAAGGCTCTCAGTCATGTGGAAGCTGCCTGCCTCTTCTTTTTCCCATGTAATGGACAATGAGTTTGAACCACTGACCTCTTAGTTCACAGCTCAGCGTTTAATCACTGTGCCACCAGGGCTCCTCTGGACCGTATATTCTAGTCCACAGAGTCCAGCATCCTAGGTTTTCTTGTTTAGTCGAGGAAATGACACAGTGGCAAAGCTGATGAAAACTCTGTGACCTTGAAGAAGGTCAAATGCAGTGTATTCTGACCACCCAGCCGCTCAGGTCCCCAGGGTCACTGTGCCTTGGAATGACTCCCTGGTGCTGGGGTTTGGGATGGTGAGCCTGGGGGGATGCCGGTGTCCTGCCTTGTGACACCCTTCTTTGCGGGTTATCTCAGGTTGTCCAGTGAGCACAGAGCCACGGGATGCCGCCATTGAGGGCGTGGCCCCCCTGGTACCCACCCACCAGGAACACGCTTACGAATACGTAGAGTGCCCAGTGAAGGCCGGCAAGTCTGTGGAGGTGGACCCTTCCAATCTGGTAAGGCCTGCTCTGCCCGTTCCTCACTAGCGTTCCTCACTAGCGTTCCTCACTAGCGTTCCTCACTAGCGTTCCTCACTAGCGTTCCTCACTAGCGTTCCTCACTAGCGTTCCTCACTAGCGTTCCTCACTAGCGTTCCTCACTAGCGTTCCTCACTAGCGTTCCTCACTAGCGTTCCTCACTAGCGTTCCTCACTAGCGTTCCTCACTAGCGTTCCTCACTAGCGTTCCTCACTAGCGTTCCTCACTAGCGTTCCTCACTAGCGTTCCTCACTAGCGTTCCTCACTAGCGTTCCTCACTAGCGTTCCTCACTAGCGTTCCTCACTAGCGTTCCTCACTAGCGTTCCTCACTAGCGTTCCTCACTAGCGTTCCTCACTAGCGTTCCTCACTAGCGTTCCTCACTAGCGTGGAAGGATTTCACACTCTCTTGACAAGTTGCAGGCTGCTAGGGCCGATTCTTCTGTTCTTTGGAAACAAGGTCTTGGCTAGTCCTTCCACATTGAAAATCTAGAATAGTGATTGACACAGAGGCTGCTGTTGCTGTGAAGTGCCCTCGGGGCAGCTCCAACCCTTAGCCACCCTATTACAATAGAAGAAAACACTGCACAGTCCTATACCCTCCTCACAAACTATGAGCCCATTGTTGCAGCAACTGTGTCCATCCATCTTATTGAGGGCCTTCCTCTTTTTTACTGCCCCTGTACTTTACCAAGCAGATGCCTTCTCCTGGTACGTGTCTCTCCTGATAACACGTCTGAAGTATGTGAGATGAAGTTTTACCATCCTTGCCTGTAAGGCGCAGTCTGGCCTTCTTCCAAGAACAGATCAATATGTCCTTTTAGCAGTCCCTGGTACTTTGAATATTCTTCTCCAGCACCACAATTGCAAATGCATCCATTCTTCAGTCTTCCTTATTCAACATGTAATTTTCACATGTATATGAGGCAACAGAGAATAATACCATGGCTTGGGTCAGGCATACCTCAGGCCTCAAAGTAACACCCTCTATCTTCAACACTCTAAAGAGGTCTTGTGCAGCTGATTGACCTAGCACAACACATCTTTTGATCGCTTGACTGCTGCTGCTTTGAGTATTAGCATTGACTGTGTGTCAAAGCTAGACCAAATCTTTGACAATTTCAACCTTTTCTCCATTTATGATGCGGTCTCTGGTTCAGTTGTGAGGATTCTGGTCTTCCTTACGTTGAGTTGTGATCCATACGGAATACTACAATCCTTGATTTTCATCAGCAAAGTGCTTCTAGTCCTCACTTTCAGCAAACAAGATCTGTCGTTTGCATGTCACAGGTTAACAAGCCTTTTTCCAATCCTGATGTCCCATTCTTCTTCACACTAGCCAGCCTCTCTGATGATTTGCTTGGCATCCAAATTGAACAAGTATGGTGAGAAGCTGTCACCCTGACACACGCCTTTCCTGATTGAAACCATGCAATATGCCCTTGTTGTTTGTACAGCTGCCTCTTGATCCATGTATGCGTTCTGCGTGAGCACAATGAAGGGCTCTGGAACTTTTATTTTTCTCAAGCTTCTTCACAGTGTGTTCGGGCCCACACAGTCGAGTGCCTTCGCATACTCAGCGAAACACAAGTCCACGTCTTTCTGTATTCTCTGCTTTGAGCCAAGAATGAAACCCTAGGCTGTGTGGCCATCACAAGGCCAGTTTGTCAGATGGTGTTAACAGCTGCTGCCAGTCATCTGGTATCAGGCCCCATGAGGACTTCTGTGCAGGTGGCACAATCACCAATTCAGAGGCTAGAGAATGCCTGGTGGCCCTGAGACACTGAGGAGTGCAGCTAGAGTTGGCAAGGTTGGACTGGGGTGCTTTTATAGGTGTGTGGGGGGGTCACCTGCACAGTGGGGCTTGATGTCACGTGACTGCCAGCAGTTATGCCTTGTGATGACCACATGGCCTTGGGTTTTGGTCCTTGGCGTCACAATTCACTGGTGAGGCTCAGTGAGTTTGGGCTCAGCACAGGATCTGGAAATCCTGGTGGGTTGCGTGCCATCACACATTGACTTTAAACCTGTTCAAAGGCAAGAAAGCAGGGCTTGTTACCACAGTGTTAACATTTTTGAGAACTGACGGGAAACGCAGGACAGAATTCTAGCTCTCTAAAGCAGCTGAAGTCTCCAGTGCCGCTCGTTGCGTGAGGCCTCTCTTTCCAGGAAGGAGTTAATTAGAGCTTATTTTCCCCTTGAATCCTCTTTCCAACATTACCCACTCGGTTCATTTGATGTAGATGCCACCACCCAATCAGATGCCAGCCCCTGATCAGCCCTTTCCACTGTCGACGACCAGGGAGGAATCTTCCATTCCAAGAGCAGACTCCGAGAAGAAGTGGGTGTACCCCTCAGAGCAGATGTTTTGGAATGCCATGTTAAAGAAAGGGTGAGTGAGGGCGCCTACAGTTGGCAATAGCAACTTGCTGGTCAGCATTGTCTGGCAAAGACGTCTCCAGTCTTCTAAACCTTCAGTAAAGCCTGGTGAGTGAGTCAGTCATTCTCTGCTCCTCACCTACTATTCCCGACTTCTCAAGATCTAAAGACAAGCCAGTAATTGTTTTTTTTTTTAAGCCAGTAATTTTTACGGGGGAAAAAAAAACCAAAAAAAAACCCTGTCCTAGGAAATCCTTGGAAAACGTGGGATGGAGGGGACTAATCATCTATGGTACCACCTGAAAAGGGTCAACCCAAAATAGTGGCATGATCTCATGTGACTGGTTTTGGGACTCCATTAATGAGATTAAGGGGTCTCTTGGGCCTTGTTTCCAGTGGGTCTGTAGTCCCTTTGGGCTGCTGGCTAGTCCTGCTCTGTGGGGTCACTGACATCCATAGACCACGAGCCTTCATCTTCCTTTCACAGGCGTGAGGACTCATTTTGTGGCACTCTCACTAACTGTCGGGCGGTATCCATGCTCTTTCCTAGGTGGAAGTGGAAACATGATGATATTAGTCAGAAAGATATGTATAATATCATTCAAATTCACAATCAGAATAATGAGCAGGCCTGGAAGGAGATCTTGAAGTGGGAAGCACTGCACGCCAGGTAAGGACGTGTACGTGAGTCCCTAGAGCAGCCAGCCCTCTCGGCAGCAGTCCGCTCTCCAGACACAGCGGGCCAAGTGGCACGTTCCATTGTGTGGCGATACCCCCTATGGAGCTGTGTCCCCCGGCAGGTGCTCTGTGATTGCTGGGGGTGGCAGGGACCTGGCAACAGTGTCTGGGCTAAAAAAGTTCAGTACCTGATTTTGTTTTTAATAGAAAGTTTTGTAATATTTGGAAAACCTGAAATTCATCAGTCAATCTTCCTGGGGGCAGTGTTTGGGCTGTGGACCCAACAGGGATGTTGCAGGTGGGTGTGATGCCACCCGTTAGGAGTCACCCCACTGGCGAGTGAAAAGGGCTCATCCGAAGAGTCTGTGGTGATGTCCTGTGGCAGGCACTGTCCTGGTTCTTCCACGCCCTGCTTTGGAAGCTAGAGAGGTCGCAGGCAGAGTCAGCGTGGCTCCGAGGGGAAGTGGGTGCCCCTCATAGTAGATGTCAGTCAGCTGTCTGAGTTGCAGCAGAATTAAGCAGCTTGTTGGAAACACACACCCTGGGCCTGGGAAGAAAGTCTGACAGGGTTGGATCTCATCTTGACCTGTGACTCTTTGGAGGTAGGGGGTGGGGAGTAGGGTATCAGAACTCCTAGAGGCCCCTTAGTGCTCTGGCCCTTAGGAGACACTTCAAGATGGCTGCCAAGCTTACCATAGTATGTCACTCACAAGACAGACAACCTCATTTCCACCTCATCTTTTCTCCTGCTTGGGGACCACTGGGAGGGTTTTCCTAGAGATAGATCGCTGCTAACCTTAAGGTTAGAGGTTCAAACCCACCACTCGCTCCGAGGGAGAAAGATGAGGCTTGTAGCTCCCTGAAAGATTTAAAGTCTCAGAACCCCACAGGGGCACTGCTTCCCTATCCTTAATGGTCACTGTGAGTCACCATTGACGTGAAAGCATTCCGTTTGGTCTCTGAAAATGAAGGATATTTTAACAGACTTTTCTTACTTGGGGATTCCTAGGGAGTGTCCCTGCGGCCCTACATTGATCCGGTTTGGAGGTAAAGCTAAGGAGTATTCGCCAAGGGCAAGGATCCGTTCCTGGATGGGGTAAGTGCCAGTGCAAATATGATACTGTCCCCTTCGTTAGGCAAGGTGACCTTTCTGTCATTAGCAGAAGTGAAAAGATCTAAAAAACTCAGAGGTCAAGGGAAAAAAGCCAAACCTGCCAGAGGTGCCGAGACATGACACACAGCACCACCGTCCAGAATGTAATGGCGGTGCTCACTTGCAGTTTCTCCTGGGCAAATTGGCAGGGCCCTTCTGACTGTATGCTGGCTTCCCGTCTGCTTGTTGTCAGGGATCAGGCTGAGCTGCCATCTGTCATGTGGGCACCCACCCCCTCCTGTCCGTGGCCCTCCAGCCTGAATGTGTGCAGTATCTCAGCAAACCTCCCTGACCTGGCTCCTTCCCACAGACCGATTCCTCTGCGGCCAGACTAGCTGTATTCCAGATGGCCAGCATTCCGATTCTCCCCGTGAATCTCAGCTCCCCAGTTAGAGGGAGAGCTCTCAGGGCAGGCAGGTGCTCCTCTGGTTCTTTCTTACAGTTTGACCCAGGTTGGAGTGCCCAGGAACCCTCACTGGCCTGTTTTCCTTCCAGGTATGAGCTGCCCTTTGACCGGCATGATTGGATCATCAACCGCTGTGGGATGGAGGTGAGGTACATCATTGACTACTACGATGGCGGCGAGGTGGACAAGAACTACCAGTTCACCATCTTGGATGTCCGTCCTGCCCTGGATTCCTTCTCAGCGGTGTGGGACAGGATGAAGGTCGCCTGGTGGCGCTGGACTTCATAACCACTGTGTTGTTGGAGATAGAAAAATAGGAACTATTTTTTTCTGGGCTAGATTAAACTATTTCCCTATACGGCATTGCATTTAGGATGACACAGGGGTTTCACGTCAGCGATCAGACACTTAGCTTAGGGGAGGATGGTCTCTAGCATCCCGTTTCACTGGCCTCTGTGGGCAGCTCCTTATACATCGTCGCCCCTTTAACAGCAGTATTGCCTGTGCATTTCATCTAGAAAAGTCTGAACCACTTCTGTTAAAGGACTTTTCTGTTAAAATGTGAAGGAAGCAGTTTTTGTTTTGTCCTGAATGTGTTCTCACACATAATTGATGTATAGCCACTAAAAGTTAAGTTGATGCTCAGGAGGGCTTGCCTTTGTCCTCTAGTTAAACTAAAACTGCGTTTTCAATAAGAGGCCATTGTGCTTTTCTAGAAAGTTCACCCATGTTTTTAAAGTTCCTCCAATAGATTAGTGACATCTGAACACCCCAAGAAAGGTGTGTGCTGGAACTGTGCCGGGCAAGACTCGGGCAAAGCTTGCACCTCCCAATTCCTTGTCCACGTGAGATCTTCAGCCTGGACCTTGTAGAACACAGGTAGTCCCCGACTTTTGATGGTGGTTTTCTTCTGGTGGTTCCATCATGTTTGTTTTGATGGAAGTCAAAGATTTCATTTTATTTTGTTTTCATGATTATTCCCTTTGAGTATCAGTATCGTTACATATCATAACATCAAACATCTGCAAATGGGAATAGCAGCAAACTACACCCCGAGACGGTGGTCTGTAGTGCATATTCCTAGTGATGAGATGTACCGAAAACCACAGTCCTTAGTGGGCTTGGTCACAACGAGAGTATGTTGGGAGTTGGGGACTACCTGTCCTTTCAGGTTCACGATGCTTTGAAATACATACCTAAATTTGTAAGATAAGTTTCTTTTTAGATTCTGTTTGGACCCACCAGTGCTGTCAGCAGAGGGCTCCTGAGTTGGCCCAATGTCTTCCCGTTCTCTCTCTCTGAAGCCATTCTTCTTGACCTAAAATCTCAGGAGCCTGTCTTGGGTTGTGTTGTCCCACTGTTAAATTTTAAATTTAATTTTAAATGTTAAATTGTTTAAGAATCATCTGGGCTTCCACTGATGTAGAATGTTGAACCTCAAGCACCAGTTCAGGTTTCTGCTAAGAAAACTCTCAATCTGCTGGTAAACTTCCTTGAATCAGTAAGTTATAAACTGGTTGCTCTTTTAATTCTTAGTGTGTTACCAACAACTGTTGGTTGGGGGTTTTGTGTGTGTGTGTGTGTGTGTGTGTGTTTGTAATAAATAATTTATCTGAAACGTTGCAGTGTTAACATTTTTTGGAAGAGATTAATGGTTTGTAAGCAATTAATGCAGATTGCTCTGTGGTGTCAGTTTATGGTGTAAAGTTTTGAAAACCCAACAACCTTAAATATACATTTCAAAATTCTTGTATACAAGGATAAGTAAAAAAATATTACTACTAGGGTTCTAGTTCATGCACAGGTCTATGCCAAATAAAGCATATTAAAACATGACTGATCAGTGGATGGCTGCAGACAAGTTCTCTACTAACACACTTGTCTTAGTTTCGCTAGGGTAGGTACCTGAGGAAAAAAACCAGTCCAATCAACAAGCTCCCACAGGAATCTGCTAGGTTTGTAATTCAAGGCAGAGAGGTCAGCTCAGGAGGTTATGGGGACTTTGGGAGTTGGATCCAAAAGAGTATTTTTTTGAAGGGCACAGGATGATCACAAGGGCTCCTTATAACATTTTAAGAATATTGAAACGTGTTGATGAGGAAGAGGCTAAGAAAGTTGGGCCATGGCATTTTTTTTACCAACAACAATGGACCTGCTCATTGTTTGAAGGTAGCTAGTGATGCCCAATGAGAATTTCACGGGAAACCTTACCCCATTCACCAAAGGGTCTTGACCTTGCCCCTTAAGATTTATTTTTGTCTCTAATGCCAATACTTAAGAGGAACATGATTTAAATCTCTCTAAGATGGGAAAGCTGCCATTTTGATGTATAAATTGCAGGGTGGAGAAATTTTTGAGAAAGCGTTAGATGAAGACACCACCCTCGGAAATATATAGACGCAAAAAGACATGTCGAGATATGATGCCTTCACATGTTGATATTGTGATCAAGGTTTCTATTATGTTGTAGCAACACAGGCACCCTCATAAACTCCAGCTGATCGACAGTTTTTAAAAATCATTAAAGTAAAACTCGACACTCGACAATGGCCTCCTCAACAGAAGTAATGGAACAATCTCCTTATAGGAGACTGCTCTGTTCTCATTTGTTAATCACATCTTTTCAAGCTCGGGAGGAATGGAATGACTGTTGGCTTTTATTTGGGCGGGGCCAGGGGGGGTGGGGGACAGCTACATGCTCACAAGTCTAAAGCCCAAACCAAATGCACTGCCATCAACTTTTTGAGTCAGGGACCCTGGGAGTTTCCAAAACTAACTGTCTAGGAATAGAGGGCCTCAGGTCCCCCTCCCCCCCCCCCTTTCAAACTGTTGACCTTGCAGCACATAGGCATATACTATGCCAACAGAGTATACTTAGTGGGTAGAGAACAAAATGCAAAGGATTCCTGGAAGCAAGCAAGCATGGTAGGACTGGGTCCTAGAGGTGAAGCCACTGGGTCTGCCCCTTTTGTGGGTCTAGAGTCTGCAGAGAACCTCGCCTGCCTGAGGAGCTTTCTGATGAGCAGCCATGGTCAGGCACCCTTGTTACACTGCTTCTTGGCCATGATTGGCCCTGTGCATCCAGATGCCAATTGATCATGCCCAGGGTTGGCTGCTTCTCTGCACTGACGGGCACTCTTGTTATAGGGCGTGAAATGCAATTTAGCTATTCTCCAGGATTTAAATAAATGAGCACTTTTTTCCGGATCCTTGGTGATGCACTGGGCTGCGATTTGCAAGGTTAGCAGTTCAAAACCACCAGTGGCTTCATGGGAGAGAAATGGGGTTTTCTACTCCTGTAAACAGTCTCAAACACCAAAACGGGGCAGTTCTCCCCTGTCCTTTAGAGTCACTGAATGGGTATCAACTTGATGGCAGTTGTTTTATTGTTTTTCTGTCAAGTGGCTTGGTTCTGAGCCCAGAGATTGCACATTAGATGAAGCATTAGCAGTCAGAATTGGAATGTAAATTGTGATCACAGATGAAAGTGAATTGAATATTCTTAGTTGCTCCCTCTAAACTCACTGCCATGGGGTCAATTCCGATTCAGCGAGCCTATAAGACAGACCAAATATGCCCTGTGGGTTTGTTTCTGAAATTAATTTAAGGGGAGTAGAAGGCCTCATCTTTCTCCCATGAAGCAGCTGGTATTCTCGAACTGCTGACCTTGTAGTTAGCAGCCCAGTAGGTAACAGCTACCTAACAACAACATGAGCTCCCTAGCTGGTGTGTCCACGGAGACGTACTAGGAGCCACACATGGGAGCTCACGCAAGACAGACAAAAATGGTGGCAAGTGGCAGAATTGTCTGAAAGATTAGGTTTGTGGGAATCCGGGGTGGGGTGTGTGTGCTGATGTCTGTTTTCCTGACAGATGGTTATGTGCTTTTGCACCGAGTTAGCACTAGCGTTCAGCATTTGCTCAACTGGGCAGTGGCCTTGAGCCAATGGGCCAGGTGGTGGGGAGAGCAGGTCCTGGAGACAGGCAACTGTCTTGGCATGTGTGCCATGATAAAGTCTTGGCCTCAGCCATCTCCTCTGTAACCAGAGTACTTGAAGCAGCTACCCGCAGAGCAGTCTGGGTACTATGACAAGGTCCCGGGAAAAGCACGTGGAGCCTGCCGGTGGTAAATGCTGCCTGCATTGTGGCCAACCACAAGCTGGAACGCTCCACGAGGCAAGGAGAGAAAGATGTAACCTACAGCCTATCATCCTATAGCAACTCTATAAGACAAGGAAGAACTGCCCCTGTGGGTTTCCGAGACTAACACTCTTGACAGAAGTAGAAAGCCCCGTCTTTCTGCTGTGGAAGGGCTGGTAGTTTGAAACTGCTGACCTTGTGGTTAGCAGCCCAGCACAAAACTACAGCACCAGGGCTCCCCACAACATGGACAGACGCCGAAAATATGATGCAAAGTTAAAGAGTCAGACACAAAAGGCACATACTGTTTAACTGCCCTTATACGAAATGTCCAGAAGAGGAAGATCCATAGCAAGAAGGCCCGTTAGAGAGCCCACAGGTGGGAGGTGGGACAGCTAATGGGTGCTCTGAGGGAGGGTTTCTTTGCGGGGGTGGGGGGGAGGGGATCGTGGGAATGGCCTCGCGATCTATGAATATGCTTAATTGGACATTCAGTGAGTGGGTGTCTTGGGCGGTGGGTGATTTACTCGTATATCTCAACAAAGCTGTTGGAAAGTGCTGACTGCTCCCCACACCGCTGGCAGCCCCCTGCCTACCAGTCCTGAGCTTGCTGTGAGCCTGAGGCATAACCAATCAAGAGCAATTAGACAAAAAGCCAAACACCATGTAAATGCATAAACGGAGTCTATCAACACAAATGAGTTGAAGGCAAATTTCTCAAAACAACTCCCTTTGCGAAGGGGTAGTAAACAACTGAATTGTAAAGGGGTAGGAAATTCAAACTCCCAATAAATTCTTCACTCAGTTTCAGTTTCCAAAATGCACTAGCAGGACCGGTACCTGGCATCTTGGATGTTGGGTTGATCTGGTTGATGTCAGAAGGTCGTAGGGCACCACTCTCAGCTCACGAGCAGACGCTTTTGTTTTAAGGTAAATGGTAATATGTACCCATTTCCTGATTCATCTGGCTTTCTGTAATGGGTGCTTTGGTATTTTTTGCAGCCAGAGCATTGCTTTAGAGCAGCATCTTGGGCCTTGCTGCCCTCCACCTCACACCCTCTTGTGCCCCCAGCACCACGCGGGAACTCAGGGTCACAGGAGGTACGGGTTAAAACGCTAATTTCAGCCCCTCCCTCTGAGAAGACCGTGCCCTTCCCTATAGCATCAGCCTCGCATAGGCAAATCTGCCCGCTCAGATGGAAGAGTTTGGCTGCTGACCAAAATGTTTGTTGGTGGAATGAGCTCACCTCCAGGTGCTTTGGAAGAAAAGCCTGGTGATCCTCTTCTGTAAAAGCAGCCACTGAAAGCCCGTGCAGCATAGCTCTATCTGACACACACGGGTTCACCGTGAGTGGGAATCAGCCACTGGCTTAACGAGGCCCCCAAAGCCAACCCCACGGCTGAGCAGTGGATTTCTTTTGAGCGTGACCTCATGGCAGAGAACAGAATGGTTTCATGGGGACCCTAGGCTGCGCATCTTTCCAGAAGCGGTCTGCCACAACTTTCTCCTGAAGAATAGCGAGTGGCTTCGAAATGCCGACCTCTTGCTTAGCAGCCAAGCAGTCTAACCACTGCAGGGGCAGGAAACTTTCACCTCCCAGCAGAAGTCGTCAGTTGTTTGCTAAAGTGATTCCATGTGGAATCTGCAAGCAACCCTCCAATTGCTGGCTGTTCTGTGACAAACACCCCTCAGCGGATTCTCATTTAATCCTCGGAGCAGTCCTGGGTGGGGCCGGTATTCTTGTACTCCTACCTTATTCTGGCGGCCCATTGAGCTGCTAACCCCGAAGATCAGACAACACGAACCCACCAGCTGCTCTGTGGCAGAAAGTTGAAGACTTCCAGTGTCAGAAACACAAAGGGAGAGTTCCACTCTGTCCCCTAAGCCTATGAGTCAGAATCAACTCCATGGCCGTGGATTTGGGTTTTGGCTTGGGGGCACTATGAATAAAACTCTTGTGCTACTGTCAGGTAGCACATGGAATTGCTAACTACAAAGTCAGCTGTTCAAACCCATCAGCTGCTGAAAGGGGGAAAGGAGAGGCTCTCTGCTCCCTTTTTTCTGAAGAGGTACTGCCTCAGAAACTTTACATAGGGCTGCTATGGGTTGAAATCAACTGGCGAGCAGTGGGTTTGGCTTTAGTTTTTATGCACAAAGCCCACCACTCATATGTCATACTTTGGTGGCTGGGTGGGGCTATGATGCTGGAAGCGTTTGCACCTGCGTTTCCAGACCCAGCCAGGGTCACCCACAGCAAACAGGTTTCAGCAGAGCTCCCAGACTAAGACCAGAGTCAGAAAAAGGGATAGGCTGCCCACTTTTGAGGGATTAGCCACTGAAAACCTTATGAGTAGCAGAGGGGCACTGTCACATAGAGGGCCTGACAAGGAGTCCCTAAGGTTGGAAGCCACTAAAAGGAGAGGATCAATGAAAGACATGAAGACCCTCCAGGAGATGGATTGACCCAGAGGCTGCAGTAATGGACTCTCACCTAACACCGGTGGTAAGGATGGCGCAGGCGCAGGCGCAGGTGCAGGCTTTACATGGGGTGGCTAGGAGTCAGCAGAACAGGCCCAACTGCTCCCAACAACAATGACGACGACATCTGCGGTTCAGACAAGGAACCCTGACAGCACACTAATTCAGCATTTGGCTGCTGACCAAAAGGTCAAGCAGGTCAAACCCAATAGGCATTCTGTGGGAGAAGTCCTCACCATCGGCTTCTATAAAGAATCCAGGCCAGAAAATGTCCTGAGGCAGCTCTGCTCCGTCACGGGGAGTCACTATGAATCGGAACCCACCACTCACGAGGCCTAGGAGAAAACCGAGAACCCAAAAGGGAAAGTCACTTGCCTGAGGTCACCCAGTGACAAAATGACAGGGTCAAATCCAACCGTGTTCTGATTCTGAAGCCCAGGCAAAGTACCGTATATATTCGTGCAAACACCAAGTTTTTCAGCACATTTTTCACGCAACTGTGGTAAAATTAGGTGCCTCAGCTGATATTTGGGTTGGCTTATACTCAAGTATCTACGGTATTTGGGGGTAGTAACAACGCACTCACAGCCACCCAGCTGATTCTAGGGGCCATCCCTTTTTCTGAGAGCAGGACGCCTCATCTTTCTCCCTCGAAGCCACTGGTGGTTTCAACCTGCTGACCTTGCAGTTAGTAGCTAATGTGTGATCTACTAGCCACCAGAACCTAGAAATACCTGTCCTGAGGATACCAAAAAAAGAGGAATAGCTCCCACTCTCAGGACCAGAGGAAGACTGCCCAGCAGTAAAATACAAGTGCACCCCTTTTTATTAGGCATAGCTTTATTGTGCTTTGCAGATACTGTGTGTTTTGTTTTGAACAAATGGAAGGTTTGTGGCAACTTTGCATCCAGCCAGTCTGTAGGTGCCATGTTCCTAACCAGCAAGTACTTGTTCCTCTCTGTGGCACCATTTGGTCATTTTCACAACATATCAAACTTTTCCATCACACTTCATAGACGATATTCACTCGTGGCCTTGGAAGTGATGCTGACTCATAGCGGCCCTCTAGGACAAAGGAGAACTGCCCCTGTGCGTGTCTGAGACAGTAACTGGTTAAGGGAGTAGAAAGCCCCATTTGTCTGCTTCCTAGGTGACAGTGTAGTGCAGACGTTAACTTGGCATTACACTGGGAAAAGCCAGACCTTCCTGTGGCTCCCCTCATTGGGGTACTCAGTGTATTGTGGTGATGTGGAACTGAACCCAGAGCCCTGGCGGCATAGTGGGTTCCAGATTGCTAACCACAAGGTAAGTAGTTCAAGCCCACCAGCTTCTCCTTGTGAGAAAGATGAGGCTATCGACCCCTGTAAACAGGGACAGACTCAGAACCCCTCAGGGACAGTCCTCTTCTGTCCCATACGAACAGCCGGAGTACGAATTGGCTTGGTGGCAGTGGGTACATGAGGAACGGGACCCACGGTATCTCTGAGGGCTACCTGTAAAGGCATATAATATCCCACGCTGCTTATCATTCGTAGGTGAGGAATAGCCCAGTTTTTACCAAGGCGATGGTGTAGGATTCAACAGGGAGATGGGAACAGCATTCAAAGGCTCTTGGAACACAAGTGTGACCCAGCATCACATATGTGGAAATGGGGTTTCCCCGCATGTGTGAGAAAGTCCAAGATATGGCCCAAGATGAGTGCACATTATTGAGAAAATGGCACCGATGGACTCGATCCACTCAGGGTTGCCACAACCTTCGATTTGTTAAAAATCTGCTTGATTGTTAATCCGCAAAGCACAAACGAAGTTTGCCTGTACCACAAAGCCGGCCCTGGTCTCACTGGAATTCACATTGAGCTGGGGCCCCTGTGAGACAGCTAGTTTATTGTGCCAACCTGGCCGATAAACACATGTGGGGTTAATTGAAGGGTGGAGAGATAAATGGCTCAGTGAGCCGCGACTTTCAAGTTCTCGTGTCTCTTGTTTTCTGATGGTCGAACCAGGGTGCAGCTGCCTTAGCCAGCTCCTTGCTTCAGCTGACAAGGCTCACTTCTTGCAAGACATCCCCGCAGAGAAGCCACATGGACCTACCTCGATGCAGCCCTGGGTGCTGGAGCAGCCATGTGGAGACCCCTGCCAGTGCTGAGATGCTTGCACGCTCACTGATTCAGCTTTCTTCCTGAAGTTGGCATCATTGTGTGTGTTTTGTGAGATGGAGGAGGACTTTGTGGATTGGTGTCACACATATGGGTTAATGTTGGACTTTTGGGCTTGGGAGCACTGGGTTGGGATGTTTTCTTGATGTGCACTTACCCTTTATATAAAACTCTCTCTTATATATATGAGTTTCTGTGGATTTGTTTCTCTAAAGTACCCAAACTAACACACCCTGTGTCTCAAAGTTGCCCTACTGGAGAGGCGCCAAGGTGGAAAGCTCCAAAGGCCCTGTGAGCAGAGTGGCATGGTTATGCCACTGAGGCAGAGGGGCTTCCCAAGGCTGCCTCTGCCAGTACTTTTAGTACTAAACCTGGGGATGTCCCATGAAAACTGGGACAAGTTGGCCACCATAGGCTGAACTGCTTGTGGTTGAATTGAAGCTAGCCCATCTTCTGGGCTGGGTGCAGCATCTGGGGGCCTGTAGTTGGGAGCTGACACCTCAAGTTGGTGATGACTTGGGGTCCTGGCCAGGTCGAGGTCCATAATCCAGACACCCCTGTCTGCAGTGACATGTGAGTGCCGCTCCAGCTGTTGTTTTGGGCAGAATTCCACCATCGTGATCATCCTTTGGTGTGTCTGGTTTTTCTCTTGAATATTTACTGCCGATTTCATGGTTTCACATTCTGGCCGCGGCTATGTTGTCCTGTTCTATCTAACTCTGTGTGACTCTTCTTCGTGGCCCCTTTTTCCTTTCTTCTGTGTTCAGCTCCCCTCAGCCCCTGCACTTCGCTTATCGGAGCACCCACCGCCTCAGGCTGGCGCTTTGTTCTCACAGCTCCTCAGATGTACGCCCAATGCTGGCTCTCCGCCAAGCAGATGTGGATTTCTATGTGTGCATGGAGAGGAAACCAGCAAGGATGGAGGAGTGGTCTTAATTTGCACACGCTCCACTGGTTCAAGAGACCCCCTCCAACCTGCCTTCACACCCACAACAAACAGATGCTAATAGCTAGTAAGCTGAATACAGAAACATCCCTCCGTGGCTAGTTCTGCCATCACCATCCGGGTCCATTTCTGAAGATGCAAACATCTTATCGAATGTCTGTAGCTGCTCGGACATCTGTGCCACATGCTGTTTTCTGTTTGCTCCCCAGGAACGAGCGGCTCCAACAGCCTGTGGAGGTGGCCTTGTCACCCTGGAGGCATCTGCATTAGATTTTTCTCTTGTCATCTGTTATCTCATTTACAAAGACTAGACATCGCTTCACTTTCCACTCAGGCACTCGGGTCTCCTGGGCGTGTTTTCGCAACAGTTAGTTTACCAGATGACAAAGGCAGCTAAGGAAAGAAAGCCACCTTCACTCACTAAAGGCAACTCCTGGGACTGAGTAACTGGGCAGGCGAACAGTGTTTGCTCACTCGTACCAGAGCACAGGGGCGAACTGCCCTGGTGGGTTTGTGAGACTTGACTTTTCCGGGATGAGAAAACCTCATCTTGCTTCCATAGAGCGGCTGGTGGTTTCCAGCTACTGACCTTGTGGGCAGCAGTCGAGCTTGTCAACAACTATGCTACCAGGGATCAACTGCCAATGGCAACTGGTAGTAGGATGCTTATTAGCGACATGATGATGAATCATGTCAGGTTACAGTGATAGACCTTTAACGTTTATTTTTATTTATAGTCACATGCAAATTCATTTAGTTACACAAATATTGGCTCCTCCATTTTCTGGACTACTTTTGATCTAGTAACAGACAGACTTTTTGGTGCCTGGCTTATTTTCTCACCATGATTTACAAGAGGAATATGGCGGAGAGGGGGCTCATATGGCCAGGCCACTCAGTTCCCAATTCAAGCATGCCAGATGGCAACAGGAAGAGATGGGGTAGATAGTTTTTGACCTGCAATCGAGCTCTGAATCTTGATTATAGCTCCGGCTGAGGGTCAGGAGCCAGGACGAGAGGCTTTCAAGCAACTCCTTCTTGCCCAGCCTCATGGTTTTGGAATCTCCACGGGAGGGCCTGAAGCGATCCGAACCACTTCCTCAACGGGAATCTTAAGAAAGCACTGTGGGTTTTATCACCATGGTCCCAAGCAAAGTACACATCCAAGAAGCTGTGCCACGACAACACCCATCCCACAGGCCGGTAACCTGCCCCCAGGTCCTGAAGCAAACCACCTCTTCCCACACCATCGGTGACTGCAGCAAATACTGACCCTCAGTTTCTGAATGCTTCATGCCACCGCTGCCCCACTCGCACCCGCCCATGCGGTCTGACAGTATTTTCTACCAGCTCCTCAGTCACACACGGGTAATAGGACCATTCTGTGTTGCACAAGGACACGGTGGACAGTGAAGTCTATGTCCCGATTGAATTCCAGGGAACAGAGCTGTTGCTTCATGTTTTTATTCATTATGACACAGGATAGAACTTTCAGAAACACCACTGAACATGGCAGTGCCAACATGACAAGTAAGAATAGCATGTTTCATAAAAAAAAAACACTTTTTTTTTTTTAATAATACACTTTCCCTTACGAAGTGAAAACGTCTCACGAAATACTGAATGAAGCACATAGCCGCCTACTGGTCGTACAATGGTTTTGCAGTGGAAACACTCCGACACTGTATTACTAAGTACGGTAGGAACATTGTTTAGGAACAGTTTGTAAAATACGACATCTATTTATGGAAGAAAGTGTTCACTCAGCGTTTGGCACAAAGTAAGTACAAAGCTGTAGTTTACCCCCCTCCCGCTTAGGATTTATTTTACGAAACATTTCACATAATTTGGCTAATACTGATTAAGGGGCAAAGGGAAAAACCGTGTCTATGATCTGAAATACTTCATTTAGCTTCTTCAACACCTTGCAGTTGAATTCCAGTTTATAGTTTTGAAAAATACATAGTTATACATTATAAATATATATTATATATGGTCTACATAAACTTGAACTTGACCTAAAAGAGAAAGGGTGACATTAGCTTTTCATTATTATTATGTTAGGCACGGCCTTTTTCTTGCTTAACTGAATCCTTTCTAAACAAATTCCAAAAATATATTTCATAATGTATCAAATTTAATATACTCCTAAAACATTCGGTATGAAAAAGTACTCAGTAACTATGTTTATTGTATCTCCCTACTTATAAAAATATGGCTTTCCCACCTTCTTTTTCATTTGTGTTTTTGGAAAACTTGTTTTTCTTAGGCATTGAAGGGCTGTCCCCTGTAAAAATACCACAGCCCCAAAGCACAGAAATCCCCCTACGCACCTTCCAGAGCGTTCTATTGAGTCTCCTAGCTTCCTAGAGCTCATTGCTTAATGTAAGTGAAGTGATTTTAACAAAATTGTTCCTTCGGTTTTTTTTCTCTGTGAATATATAACGATTATCATACATGATCTATGACAGAAGACACAAATACAATTAAGCAATATCGAAGCAACTGGTTTATCTTACACAAAGCCAAGGTGGATTATTTCTGGAGTGGGTGCTGTCATCCGTTGGGGTCAGGGTGTTGTTGGTCTCCCGAGGCTGGCTATGCAATAGGACCGGATTGATTGTCCAGGGCGTGGGGTGGGGGGCGCCTGGGTGGGGGGGGCTCTGCCCGCATCAGCGACCAGAGCTCCCCTCCTGTTGCTTTCGAAAGGCATCAAAGAAGGCTAAGCAAGTGTCCCACCATCTGCCATCGGCCCTCCTGCGGCAGCCACGGTTCATACCAGTGTTTCGGGCAGGGCGTCCGGGTTGTCCGTGGAGAGGAGTTCCCAGATCTGCCACCGCTCTCGCTGCCAGTCCAGCCAGTTGGCTTCGCCCCGCTTCGTACTGTTCTGCTCACCGCCTGGGGCCGCGGGGCCGCTGCTCCGTGGGCACGGGCCGCCCGGGCTGCCCTTCACAGCCGCGCTGGCGCCTGGCTCGGGCCTCTGCGGCCGCCACAGCGGGGACTCGCCCGGCGCCTTCCCCGGGCCGCCAGGGTACGGCGGCGGAGGCCGGGGCTCGGGGCGCGCGCAGGCTCGGGGGCCCCGGGCGCGCGGCCACGCCCCGTCCAGCTCACCCTCGCTCAGGTCTTCGGCGCTGCTCCGGCGCGGCGGCGGCTCAGAGGGCCGGCTGCGGGCGCGGGCATGCGGGGAGCTGAGGGCGCGCGACGCCAGCGGGTGGGCCCGGCCTTCGGCCAGGGTGGCTGCCGTCTGAGTTCTCCGAAGGCCGGGCGTGTCCCGGTCCGGCTCCGTTGGGCTCCCTGGCCACCGAGACCACGTCAGGGACAGGTTCCCCTGAGAAAGGGAACACAGCCCCGGTCGGAGGGAGCTGCTTTCAAAAATGTCTCCGTGGGAACCTGCGAGGCAGAGAGGGAGGGGGGGCATGGAGTCATTTGGTCACAAACCCAGGCTGGGATGTCCTCCCCACCAGAGAAAGCACCCACAGCCTTCCTCGAGAGAAAACAGACCCAAACCCGTGGCCGAGGAAGCCACAGAAATCCACTTGTGGGGAAAAAAATCAGCTATTGAAAACGACTGGGTTTCATGAAAGTCCCCTCTATGCACCCAGGACAACCCTAATGGCCCCGAGAAGGTGAAGGGGGCTGAGGCCTTCTCATTGGATGCAGTGCCCTATTTCTCAGGACACACGAGTCCTCACGTTGCCATGGGCCTCTCCTGCCGATTAGAAATGCAGGACTTGGTGACACTCGATGTCAGAAGATGAAGAACACAGCAGTCATTGAGTGGATTCCCTTTCCATCACGGTCCACCAAAGGCAGCTTCTTTCATTCCAGCACATTTCCCAGACTCCCTTGCCATTCGGGGGCCATGTGAATGGGGTGTGGCCAGCACATGTGGGGAGATAACATGATGTTGAATTCAAAGGTATCTTCACCACTCTCCTGACTCCCTTGGCTTCGTTCCACAGACAGCTAGGCTGGAACCATCACTGGGACCCCGAGGGACAGTGGCACAGAGCACAATTTGCCCTAGGTCCCTCCTACTCTTCCTCCCCTTTGCATTGGACCAAAAGGTGAGAGGAGGCCGTGCGTAGTAAGTTAGCCTGCTGTGCATGGCTGGGAGACTGTAAGCAGGGTATCCTCTCTGGAAGGTGTTACGGATTGAAATGCCCCCTCCCCAAAATGGGAAAGTCCCATCTTCTGTAGCTGTCAATGTGATCATGTTTGTAAATAAATTGTTTCTTGCGCTCTTGCTGTTGTTGTTTATTGGGTGGGATGAAGGTTTGCAGAATGGATTTGTCTCCCCACATTTTGCTTCTTGACATCAGGCACAAGCCCCTCACTATAACAACACTCTTGCCCCCCCCCCCTCCCTGGGGTAACCCTTTCCATTCTCTTTCCATTCTCCCATCCGTGTTGCCCTATCCAGCCTTCTGAGCTGTGTGTTGGGGCAAATGCTGCCCTCCCTTTGCTTTGTTCTGATGGCTAGCACTGAGAAGGATGTTCCTCCGGGTGTTTAGGGTCCACCTGCTGGGCCCATCGGTTGTTGGGCTGAAAGGTGATTCCCCCAGTGGGCTTCAATTACAAGTTGGAAGGCTGTCTAAGGGCCACAGTTTGGGGGTTTCACCAGTCTCTTTCAGACCCTTTATCTTGTCTTTTCTGTGATTTGAATTTTGTTCTAACGTGTTTTTTTTTCCTCCCACTCGCGGTCGGATGTTCCAGTGTGACCCCAATCAGAGTGGTTGCTTGTCTTAAGTGGGTGCTATGTCTCGCCCCAGGCTAGCAGAGGCTGTGACCAACAAGCCCTTTGGGCATACGGTCTCGAGCCTTTCCTTGTCTTCACTGTTCTGCGCTTGCTCTGAACAGGAAGAGACCAGTGGTTGTATCTTAGATTGCCACTTCTGCGCTTTTATGGTCCCAACCACCCCTCACTGAAGTGGGATGTGAGCCATTTATCTTTGTGGGCTGTGTTATGCCACTTGATGGACATGTCTCCTGAGACTATGTTCCTGAGCCCCAAGGCTCCATGACTCAATTCCTCCAGGTGTTTGCTTTGGGCTCAGAAGTTTGTACGACTTTGCTCCCTCTATGTTCTACTGTACACACCGGAATGTGTTTGTAACACCTACAGACACCTATGTAGAAATGCCCTCCTACAAATCGATATATTCTTCTAGAAGAACAGTATCAAGCACAGTCAGAATGCTCCTTAGAAGTAAGGATGGCGAGACTTCTCGGCTACTTTGGACATGTCAGGATAGACGGGTCCCTGAAAAACATCCTGTTTGGTAATGTGCAGGGGCAGCCAAAAAAGAGGAAGGCCCTCAACGAGATGGACAGACACAGTGGCTGCAACAATGGGCTCAAACATTAGAACAACTGGGAGGATGGTGCCGGCCAGGGCAGGGTTTCGTTCTGTTGTGCAGAGAGGCGCTATGGGTCAGAACCGACTCAATGGCACCTAACAACAAGTCTATCCAAGCTGTTGGATTGACCGCCAAATGGCATCCCACGCCGCTCAACGATCGACTTATGTATCTAGTGGAAATTAGTGTTTGTTTTTACTGTTTGGGCAGGATTGTGTATGTCCGAGTATTCGCCACTGCTGCCTTTGGCCCTTGTGTACCTCCTGAGGTCTCTCTCGCCTTGGCCCTATTGCCCGGGCTTCCCTGACAGTGTGTCGCCTTTCCTGCCACCCAAGTCACCACCCGCGTACTAGTCTCCCCCACTCCCCAGCCCATCCCTGGTACCCGTTGAAGAAGGTCTTTTCCTCCGTATAGAGCGTTTCTTGACTTGTAGTAGTGGTGGTCTCATGCGAGATGTGTCCTTCTGCGGTTGAATAATTTCACTCAGCCTCAGGCCCTGTAGGCTCGTCCCCATTCAGTGGTGCTTCGCAGATTCACCGTTATCCTTACACTTTGGGGAGTAAGTAGCCCGTTGTGTGTGTGTGTTGGGGGGGGGGGGAGCGCGGTAAGAGTTCACTCTGTCATCAACTGGTGGGCTCTCGGGTTCCTTCCGTCTTCTTGCTTTTGTGAATAACGCTGTGATGAACATGGTCCTCTGGCCGTTCATGCCATGGTCTGTATTTTTCTCGGCTAGACACCTCGAAGTGAGATTGCCGGATGGTCCCGCCTGTCTCTTTCTAACTTGCTAAGGGAGCGCCGTGCTGGTGTCCACATGGTTCCACCATTTGACCATCTCGCCCGCAATGGATGAGGGTTCCAATCTCTCAGCCCCCTCGCCGGCATTTGTTGACTGACTTCTGCGTCAGTGTTGCTTGTGATTCGTGCTCATTGCTGCTTTGGTTGACAAATCTCGAAATGGCTAATGATCCAGAGCATCGCTGCATGCATTTGTTGGCCACCGAAGGGCTCTGTGGTAAAGTGTCTGGCTTTTCTTGTGATGCTAATGAGGTTACCCAGGAGTCGATTGGGTCCCAAACCTAAGCCCTCCTGAGTGGTGTCATAAAGGGTGAGCAGAAGAGGCACAAAGGCCCACACATAGGGGAAGAAGCCATGTAAGCATCCATCTACCAGCCAAGATACGCCAAGGAGCACCTAGCATTACTGACAAAGAAGGACCCTCTCCTGGAGCTGCTGCCCTGATTGTGAATTGCAGGCTCCTTTGAAGTCACCCCCCTTGTGCTGTTTATGTTATGGCCATAACCCTGGCAAACTAAGACAGAAGGTGACGTGCTAATTCCTCCGGGATTCTTGGAAACATTTCATGATTTTGGAACCATTTGCCTATTCTGAAAAAGCCTCCTGATGGCACAGTGGGCTAAACACTAGAGGGCTACCCCAAAGGCCAACAGTTCAAATGTACCAGCCCTGGTGGAGCAGTGGGTAAAAGTGCCCAGCTATTAATCAGAAACTTGGCAGTTCAAACCTACCAACCACTCTACCAGAGAGAGATGTGGCCATCTGTTTCCGTGAATATGACAGCTTTGGAAACGTTATGGGACAGTTCTACTCCATCCGACAGAGTCACGGTGACTCAGAGTCTGCGTTGATGACAATGGGTTTGGCCTATTCTGAGTTAATACCTTGCCATTGACTTTCCACAATCTGAGGTCATCTATTAATAATTTGAAATGCCAAAAGAAAAGTACCTTTCGATGAAAATATTCCTGAAGGCATAACTACTTTATTCCCATCAAAATCAAATCAGTGAAACAACTTTATTGCCAGGTATTGGATTGCCAACTACCCAGTGCCTGGTGAAATTCAACGCTGCCATGTTGTGATCATGGGGTGTTGATGGGATAAGGTACCAGGCATCAAAGGCCCAGAACACAAAATCCTATCAATGTGAATGAGGTGGAGGGTGAAGAGTGGAGACCCAAAGCCAATCTGTAGAGAATTGGACATCCCCTTATAGAAGGGTCACAATGAAGAGATGAGCCAGTCAGGGTGCAGTATAGCACCAACAAAACATACCACTTTCCTCTAGTTCTTTAATGCCTCCTCCCCCTCCCCCACTATCATGACCCCAATTGTACTTTACAAATCCAGCTAGACCAGAGGAAGTACACTGATACAGATAAGAGCTGGAAACACAGGGAATCTAGGACAGATATGGTAATCCCCTTAGGACCAATAATGAGAGTAGTGATACCAAGAGGGAAAGGGCAAGGTGGGGTGAACCGATCACAATGATCTATTACCCCTTCCCAGAGGGGCAGACAACAGAAAAGTGGGTGAAAGGAGACATTGGTCAGTGCAAGACATGAAAAAATAATAATAATTTACAGATCAGCAAGGGTTCATGAGGGAGGAGGTGGGGGAGGGGGAAATGAGCTGATATCCAGGGCTCAAGTATAAAGAACATGTTTTTAAAATGATGATGGCAACATATGTACAAATGTGCTTGCCACAATGGATGGATGTATGGATTGTGAGAAGAGGTGTAAGAGTCCCCCCAAAATGATTGGGGCTCAGAATTATAATAGAAGAGCAGTTTAAATAAAAGGCAACTGCATTTCTTCAGAGACAGAGGGTACAAATTATGTTTTCAAATCAGGTTGTCAGCTTCAGGGTGGGTCTTTCCTTGTGGGAAGCCCTGGGCACTCTCTGGCTTGTAGATACAGATGGTCCCCATGCCTACTCCCCCAGACTCTCCATCCACCCCGTGTCTATCTCATTCTGCGGTTTTTCACAAGGAAATGGCATGAATAGAGGCAAAGGTTGACAGTACTAGCGTGGGGAGCCCACTTAATGTTCAGCAGTTCGAAACCACCAGCTTCTCCAGGGAAGACAGGGCTTTGTACTCCCTTAGAGCGCTGCAGTCTCAGAAACTCCCAGAGACAGTTCTAACCTGTCCCATGAGGTCGGTCGCTATGAGTTGACCTTGACCCTCTGGCAGTGAGCTAGGTTTGGGTATGTAATTCTTCTGGGTTAAAAATCAAGAGATAGCTTACCTGTCATTCCTGGGTCCTTGGATCCACTTTTTAACGTTGAATGCCAAGTCCCCCAGATATTGAAAGGTTCCCTCAACATATCTGGGAAAAAATATTATGCCAAAGTAAAGTTCAGAAACAAAAGCCAAGAAAAGGGATGAGCAGAACATCGCCTCGGTTCAAAATGGTCTATTTGTGATTAGGTAGGAGACACACCACTGTGTCATTTGGACCTTTTGTACAGGAGCCTTTTCTTCAGTGAGGCTTAAAATGGCCCCCAAGATGTCCACACGCTGGGCTCTGGAACCTTAGAATACATGATCATCAGAAAGAAATTGTGACATCAGAGGATGGTCATAGACCATCCAGGTGAGCCTCATGTTTCCTCAGAGCAGGCAGAAGAGTGACTATCAGAGGGGTAGGACAGTAAGGGCTACGACTGGACCTTCCACAGCCTGTTGGCTATGAAGACGAAGGAAGGGGCCATGAGCCAACAAGTTCAGGCAGCCTCTGGAACCTGAAAAAGGCAAGGATGTGGATTCTTTTCTAGAGCCCCCAGGAGAAATGTAGCCCCTGGGGGTCCACTTTAGACTTCTTACCACCAGAATGCTGAGCTAAAACCTCATGTGTTCAGCCTCTGGGTTTGTGGTCATTTGAAACAGAACACCCACACACTGGTGGCGATCCTCTCCACCTTGGGCCGCTTTAACACCGAGACAGGACTAACTATTCTTTTGGTTCCACATTCTGGAGGACAGGTGTCCCCCACTTTTTGAATGGTTGCTTTATGCCACTTGACTTTTACAAAAGACCCCAAGGAGGACCTGTGTTTGTGAAATGAAAGAAATCTAAAACAGGTTTTTTGGTGACTAAAGCACAGACCAGCAGTTCCTATCTGCCGAGAGCTCTTTAAGAGGCGGCAGTGCGCCCCCCAGCGCTTTCCCTGAGAATGACTACTGGCTTCACAGCATCAAGCTGCCCTAGCCTGCAACTGGGTCTGTGAGTGCTGTTTGTCTTATTTTAGGTTTGATGTGCTATTCGGTATGATTTAGTAGGTTATTTTTTGGATCTTGGAATGCTCACAGATTTTTCTCATGAGTAACAAATTGGACGGCTAAATACAAGGTCAGCAGGGCCTCGTGCAGCGCTGCTTGCTGGGAGATAGGGGAGCCTGTCTGCTCTCGCCAAGCCTGACCTTCTGGGAAACCCACAGGGGCAGTTCTACTCAGTCCCGCAGGATCGCTGTGAGTCGGCCTTGACTCAAAGACTGAGAAATGAAGGGTAACCGAGACTTTGCTTTCTGCCCTCTCAGCCTACAGACGGTTTCACGGGAACGCTCTACTTTCGGATACCGGAGCACCTGGCACTCTGCTTGTGGCAGCAACAGATTCACTGTGGCCTCTCACATGTATTCACCAGGCAATCTCCTTTGTCCACGGGTTTTCCAGCGTCATGCCCTCTCGCCGGCTCTCCTACACTCTTGTCAAAGCCCCCCTACCCTCCCTGGGTGGTAAAAACCGTTAACATGTGCGCTACTAGGAGCAGTTTGGGGAACGAGATTGCCAGGCCATTCTTCTGAGGTACCCCGGTATGGGTTCCACCTGCCAAGCTTTTGTTTTGCAGCCCAGCGAGTGGACTGTTTGAACCTACCCCTGTCTACCACCCACCAGGGATTCTGCGCTTGGTTAGCTTCCCAGATGTTTGAGAACAGTGCCCACTGGGCTCGGCAAATCTTCCTTTCTCTGGAGTAGGGGCTTAACCGGTGTTCAAATATTGCATATGGAATTCCTGAGACATGCAGATGAAGGGAAGGAAAGAAGGGCCCCAAGCACCCCACGCCATCCCCCACCCCCCTGGATTGGGCCCAGTGCCGGCTCCAGTTACCTTTCCCAGGTCTCGGTCCCGGAGAACTTTCTCTTGACTTCAATGGCAAGTGGCCCACCAGCATGTACTGCTCTGGCACTTTGTAAAGCTTTTCTGAGCCCCCCGGCGCCACATCCTCTTGCATAGCCAGCAGGGAGCGTTCGGACAGCACTGGGGAGTTGTTGTCATAAGGGGAGATGTCTCCACTGGAGGCCTTGTTGGAGTCTGTGGATGAATGCCTCCCTCCCATGGTGAAAGAAATGTCCGTCTGCAGCAGGTCAGGGCTTCTGGCGCAAGGAGACAAAGCGGAGAGCGTGAGTGATTGTGCTGACCAGGAGTATCAAGGCTCCAACAATGCAACCGTTAAACACACAACAGGAGAACGCATGGACACAGGAGCTGAAACCAAAAGACCTTGGGGGAAGTAGTCCAAGAGTTCTAGAGAGGTGAAAGCGATTCCACATCATGGCCAGCAGATGGCACTAAAACGCAACAGATGTTACAGGAAAGCGCAGCATAGGGAGTGCGACCGGGGAGGACTAACTGAGAATGGAGAGGATGAAACAGACGGAACCCAGCTGTAACCGACGAGTGTCACTGAAATAGCGGACCGATTAGCTCCTGGGTCCATTTCAGACTAAATGTCTGATGGGGCTCAGAGCCAGGAAAACCTGGGAGATAAATCTCTTCCATTCCTCTATATTCTAAATTTGAAAGAATTCATGTAAAAACCACAATAGAAACCTTACTTGGAGTCCATTGTGGCTTTTTGGATAGCTCCTTTTGCGACCCCCAAAATGCTTAATGTGTCAGTACATCCTTCCTCTGAGTGATGATGGTGCTACTGTGGGAATAATTATGTCAACATATAAAAGGCTGCCCCCCCACCCCAGTAGAGCCCAGTTAAGGAGAACAATAAGCAATACTTAAAGGCTCCACTGCTGGTGGAAAGGTTGGCAGTTTGAACCCATGCAGCGGTGCCACAGAAGAAAGACCTGGTGATCTTCTGCAGAAATCAGGGTCAACAACCCCCCCTGGGGCAGATCTACTCAGTCGCCTGGGATTGAAATGGACTCGATGGCATATAACAACTACAACCACAATCACAGTGAAAATGTAAGCGGGACAGGAAAATGAGCAAGTGGGGACATGGAAAGAGTGTGTGAAGTCTTACCTTGAACCATCTCTCTTTTCTACCTTCCTCACAAACAGTGGCCCTGACATCTTAAAGGGAAATGATCACAGGTTGATTAAAATGCCCAGACCCTGCCTACCTTTCCCCCTACTCGACGACCCGTTCCTTGTCAATCTTTCACGTTCTTAATGAAGGCCAACCCACCCCAGACTGGGGCCCTCAGTCACCCTTCCAACTTGCAACAGGAAGCCACCTTTCAGCCAGATGATAGATGGGCCCACAAAATAAACAATGATGCCACGAACAAGCATCCGTACCAGACTGCAACAGCCACGTTTGCCTAAAACCGCGGATGAGGGGACCCAAGGGGCGGGGAAAGGGGATCGTGGAAATGGAGCAGCCTGAGAGGAAACCGGGGCGGCACCCAATGTCATGGAGCCATGTGTGTCTCCGCTGTCGACTGGAAGATTAATGTACGATGACACCCCTCACCTAAAGTGTAATAAAATGCTTTGTTCTGTGTGTCGGCGTTTCCCCCTTTTTACTGTAATGATAGCAAGCTCGTGCCCAAGCAACCCTGGCCCAGCCACATGGGTGGGTGTACTCATGGGGGTCTCAGCTTCCTCCAGGGTTTCTGACTAGGGGTTGGGTCCAGAATAAACCATCTGCGCCTCCGGGATGCACCTCGCCTGTCACTGAGGCATCAGGACCCGGGGACTGTCCCCAGAGGACATTTCCTACCCATGTGGAGTGAATAAGCTCTTAGCTCCTAACTGATGTCAGATAATCTTATGGGAAAAAGCCAGAGGAAAACCGTGAGAATTCTTTTCCAGAATTCGAGGCCTCTGCTGAATTTGATGGAGAACATTTTTTTAAAAAAAAAAAAAGGAAAGAAAACAATAACAAAAAAAAGCAAGTACTTTTGCTACACAGGGGGGAGGGGAGTCTTTAGCCACATGGCATCCAATTAAAGGGACAAAGTCTCCCTAATTCTGACAGGCATGACTCTCACAATAGCGATGTTCTGGCTGAGGAACAGATACATAGAAGGTCACCTGTTGCCCACTGTGGTGGAGCTCAGTTCACAGAGGGGGCTTGATGGGCCCACCAGGGCCAGGAATTTGATTCCCTGGTCCATCTCATTTGTCTCCCCAGACTATGGAACATTCATCCTGGAGTTATGAGCCAACCTCTCTAAATCCTATGAGAGTAACAATTGGAGGTATATAGAGGATGGCTCGTAATCCCAAAGGGCGCTAATCTGCAAGGTGTAGAGAAACATTACTCATACCGTATTATGTTAAAGATGATTTTGTGTATCTGAAAATATTCCTTGAAGGATGATTTTTTTACAAAGATACACTATATCAATAAATAAATATAAAGACAAACATTTGATGGACCCATGTCAGGCATGAACCATTTTTTGAACAGGTTCACATGGTGTGGCATTTGGTTGGCCATCCGTGACAGTGGGGACCCAAAGCCTGATTCTATGGGATGGTTAAAAGGAATTCAGGTCACCAGCCAAGAGGAATAACCATCAGAGTTATCGATGGCCCCTGTCTCTGCCCAGAACTCTGGTCCAAGTCTGCTTCTCTGCCTCACAGACCATACCGGAAGAGAACTCTTCCTTGTAATGTCAACAACCCGGGATTCCGCTAGGAGTGACGGGCATAAAGGGACCCCGTGGAAGATATTGCAGATGAATCTCAGGCTTGGGAACATTTGGATTCCTATGGAGCAAGCTGATGACTTAAAACCTATGGAATCGTCAGGCGGGAAGTACACCAATCATTGGGGCTCAGCTTGAGTCGGTGTTGGCGCTGGCGGGACATACCCTCCGACTTCATCTTATTGCTCTATCATTTTCCTTTCCCCAGCCCCCCAACCTACTTACTATGGTATTATTCATATCAGAATGAATAGTAGTTTGGCTTCCCGAAAGTATCGGTGGAGTGATGGGCAGGACAAGTCAGGGAGGTCTCACCTACACGCGTGGGGGAGGGATTCGCAAGGGCAGCATGCATCTTCGTGAGAGCATTTACTCTGGTCGAAACAAAGCACAGTGGTCACGAGAACAAAGATGACGGAAGCAGCGCACGAGTTCCGCCTTTGGCTCCACCGTCCCAACCAAGACTGGACATGTGAGCAGTGGGGCGGGGCGGTGGAGGGTCACACCCTTTCCTCAGGCTCTTCAGGGGGATGCTGGAAAATCCTAGTTGTTCTCAAAGTGGGCCCTGGAATGGCAGCCAAAGTGTGATCTGTGAACTTGTTAAAGGTGGGAATGCGCGGGCCCCAACCTGGAAGGATGGGCCAGGCAAGCTACGGATTTTGTGGGGCCCCGGTGCAAAATGAACGGGAGCGGCCTTTGATTTGAGAGCGCTCCCGATTTTCAAGATGGCAGCCTCAGAGCCTAAAACCAAGCTGGGGCTCTGGCATGAGGGCAGTGGGGGGTCGGGGAGGGGGCTGTCTGGGGCGTGACAGTGAGTCCTCAAGGCCACTGTGGAGCTCTGGGAAGGGAGAGAAGCACCGGCCGGTCGACTCCCCCTCCCATCCGCCCTCGGCAGTGGTGACACTGCCACAGGTCTGTGACGAAGGAAACCATCCGTGGGGTGAGTATGGGGCCATCTATAGGAGGAGCGAGGCCCTTTCCAGCTGGCGCCTGGACCTCTTCCTCCCGCAGCCAGCACCATCCAGATAGTGGACAGCATCCTGGTTGTGGATCAGCGCATGTTACAGTGAGAGTGTGGGAAGGAGAGACTAACCGACCGGCCTTTCTCTGCTCTTGCGGTTCATTCTCCTAAGTCAGGCCCCACTCAGGAGAGAGGTCCTGGAAGGTGGCTGAAGCTGTACCCAGGTGGCAGAGGTGTCTCTCAGGGGCTGAGGGGGTCACTTCTGAGAGCTGGCTCCTCACTTCTCAGCCACCCCATGTGTCTTGGCCATGACAAGGGACACACTGGGAGGTACAAGGTACACAGGGCAAGAGCTTTGTCAACTACATACCCTTTCGTGAAACAATCCTGTGGCCTGTGAGAACAGTACAAGTTAATATTTAGACAGGGTTCATTATGTGCCCGACAGAAATGTCTAGCGTTCTGGACACAGACCTATCAGGGCTTTCCAGAGCACATTTGTAGCCAGTGGGGCTAGAGACCCGGACATTCTGGACCTTAGCCTCCCTCGCAGCGCTCTCTTTCATTGGCCTGGCTTCTTCCTGCTTCTGAAGCTTTCTATTGCATCCCCACATTGCTGGGACATGGCTCATTTTATAAGATTAACTGTTTCCCTTAAAAGCAATTGGGCAAAGGTCTAAATAAATTAGATCACATTTATGAAGTGCTGGAAGATTTTTCATATTAAAAAAAAAGCTGAGCAGTCGTCCTCCTGAGCCAGAAAATGTGTGAGTGGCCAGGCCACGAGGAAACCCGGGGAAGGAGAGTGGAAACGTGGGACGGAGCCACAAAACAGAAAGGCCATTTCCCTGAGCCGGCAAGCTGGAGGGAAAACGAGAGAGGGGGGAGAGAATGGGAAAGCCCCTCCTCTTCAGACGCTACCCCATCATGAGCAGCTTACCTTGAGGTAGCCCTCAGCGGGCATTATCTTCATGCAGGCCAGGGTCAAATTGGCACACACTCCAATTTTCTGAGCCCCTGCTCTAAGATTTGCCCACCAGGAAGAAGCCAATTTTGAGTTCAGAGCCCCAATCAAACACATCCAAAATTCATGTATTTCCTTACAGGGAAATCTTTACTTCAACCAATGTTTGCGAAAGCATGGAACACACAGCGGCCTCTCTTCTGCTAAGTCTGGAGCCTGTAATGGATGATGGCTGGGGCCCCTGTGGACACGTTTGCTCCCAGGCAGTGTAGGACTCCTCTTGAGATCCGAAATCCCCCGGCCCACCCCACCATGCGTGGGCAGTTCTAGCTGATCACACAGGCCTGGGATGAGCATGGAGACTGAGTCACGTTCTCACCCTTACCGTGGTCCCTCCAGGTCAGGGTGTAAACGCGCTGGCCGGGTGCTGTGGGCAGGCCTGCCCTGCAGCCGGGAGCACAGAACTGGTTCTGTGGATAAATGGAAAACTCCAGTTCAATTGCTGAGCTAGCCCAGCCAGCCACACGAACAGAGATGTCCAACGTGTGCCGGCTGCCTCCTGGGCTGCATCGTTCCGTGGATAGCTAGATTGGCCACCCAAGTGGTTGTTTCTCCAACCATGTCACCATCTTGGAGGCTAGGAGACTGTGAAAGGCATCTGCTCCCAGAGTGACTGGGAATTGAGGGAGGATTTTCACATCCATCGTGCTCTGCTCAGCAAAGTATTCCTTCTGCTGAATCCTAGAGGCCGAGTCACGTCACCCAGAAAAGGGGCTGCCATGGACCTGAACTGTCTGTCCCCCCACCCATGCCAGCACCTTTAACATCAGAGCTCACACTGGACTCGGATGTACACTTCCCTCTGGTTTGATCCCTTCTCAATTTGCTCCTAGTAACCGTGGTATACAGATACAGACATTAAACCAGACAGCTTTCACCCCTGTAAGTTAACCGTGCACCTGATAAAAGACCTTCATATCAATGTCTTACACAGTTATAAGGAATCTACAAATCACACAGGGCAGGCATCTGGAAAAAAAAGAGGTGGGGTGGGTGACGTGCCCCAGGCTCTGTCCCTTCTGAACGATACTCCCTGGAATATTCCACTCGGGAACGCCCGGTTCCACATCAAGTTTTTCCCTGATGAAAAAGCTTCTTTTGCTTGGGGAACGTATTTGTGCGTGTGCCACACTCCACCGTTTCCCAGGGAACTGGAACCGAATGACCACTGACGACACCAATTACTGCCACTCAGGAGGATGCATCTCTGATATAGTGCCTGGCCAAAGTCCGTTTTCTAAGCTCTGAAACATCTTGAACATCTCTCTCTCTCTCTCTCTCTCTCTCTCTCTCTCTCTCTCTCTCTCTTTCTCAAACAAATCCCAGTCAAAGAAAAACCCAAATGATAGTCCATTCTCTAACACACCAAGAGAAGGAGGTCTGTGATGATCTCTGCCAGATTCAAATGAAGGGCCTCCCTAACCCTAAGAGATGGGATCCCTTCAATGTGATGCCTTTCAATGGCAAGGAGGGGAGAAGGTGGATTTCTCATTTGACAGGCATGTCATTGAGCAAAAGGCGAAATCATATGCCACTGTTACAATTCTTTTTTTTAAATCTTTCCAGGCAAACATGATCTTTGTGGTCCTGTTGACTAGCTATATATATATATATATATATATAATTTCACATTTTACATAGACCATGAAAGGAATGAACTACATTGAAATTTCAAAACTGAGGGGTTTGGCTCATCTATTCCATAATGAAGAAGGTTTTATTTGGATCTTGTCTTCTGAGTATGGCAGGGAAGCTGTCCGTCTGGCAAGTTCCTCACACATTTTCAGACCCCACACCACTGAGACTTTCTAAGATGGAAAACTGCCCCCGCAGGGGTTCACAGGCTAGCAATATTTACAGAAGCAGCCTGGCTGCCTCCCCCACCTGCCACCCTGAGAAGCTGGTGGGTTCGGATTGCTGAGCTTTTAGTGAGCAGCGAGTTCTTTAATATCGGTGCTACCTCATTTCCTTCAACCCATAGTGACATGCCACTAGCTAGTCACTGCAGATGAGCTGGGCTCTACTCCCTAGCTACCTCTGGTTTTAAGATGCCATGATAATCATTGTTCATGTGAATCATACGTCTTGCAAAGCATCCTGTATGTGCAGAATCCTGGGGACACACAGAGCCAGGGGCAAAAAAAAAACAAAGTGCCTCTCTGTGCTGTTTTTTTTTCCTTTTTTAATGGTTCACTAGCCGCCCCCCCCCGAACATTAAAACAGTTGAAAAATATGGGAAACTGGAAAAGCTGGTCCTGATTTCCAGTTTATATATTTATGACAAAATAGAATCAATCAGAGTGCCATTTGATACCAGCTTAATTAAAGCAGTTGGCGTGGAGCCAACTCAGACTCACGGTGGCCCATCCCCGAGTCTCTGGAAGCAGACCACCAGGCCTTTCTTCCTAGGCACCCCTGGGTGGACTTAAACTGCCCACATATCAGTGAACACGCAGGCACAGTCGGCAGCTAACTGATTTAGCCGAGCATCCTGCACCTCCTGATAATCAGCTTCAGTTCATTTGTACTTCTTTACGAATTGTTGTTTGATTAAGGGAAGCTGTTAAACAAGGCTCTGTGGACAAGCAAAGAAGTCGATTTTGAACACATTGTGGATGTGTTTTGCTTCCACATAAGCCCCCAGTTCCCCTTTTGCTTCCGGCTAGCTGCAATACGGGTTGGCATGGTACTAGTCTTCTAAAAAATGTTTTGCAATTTTGTTCATCATGGGATGTTGATATGAATTTTGATGATTTAAAATCCTCAATTCCAATATGCCTTGTTTGAATGACTGAGTATTCTGCCGCGCCTCTCCCCCTCCGCCCCGCCATTTCCATGTTGGTTCTGCTGCCTGCGCCTACTTCCCATCTGCCCTTCCTCTGATGAACCTTGAAATTCCATCTCCTATTTCCATGTATGTGGACATCCAAGAGGGGACAGGGACTCAACTTTAAATATCTTTGGAGGCAAGAGCTTATACTTCGAATAAATATATCAGACAAAACCATAGAAAACAGAATTTTGTATCCGTGAAATAATTGAAAAAACAAAACCAACAATCTCTTGAAATCTCCTTTGGTCATTTTGTTGGCTCAAGCCAAAAATGGAAGTAGACAAGCCCCGGAAACCAGAAGGAATCTGCCTTCCACAGCCCCAAGTTCCTCATGGTGCAAAAAGGGGCCCATGCAAAGCGCAGTCCACAACCCTGCGGCCCTAAAATGCCAATTAATGTTTGATCTCTCACAACAGAAATCATTAGAAAGGTAGTCTTGTTCTTGGTTTTACATTCACTTGAAAACTTGCTTCTCTGTCCCTCCAATACAATCCAGCACCATTTCTCCTTGCTGGCATGGGGATCTACCCTCTCATTGCTGTTTTGTCAACAGGCAGCGGAGGCCAGAAGCTTCAGGCAAACGAAATCACTAACAGTCTTGCAGGTGATCTTTCTCCAAATAAAGGCTGCAAAACTCAAGCCAGAAACACTGTGCATTGTGGTGCAGCTCGTCTAGGGCTTCTTCCACATTACCTGCCAACCTGTCACCTGTAGATCCTCCCCAGAGCTCCCTGGCCTGTGGTAAACGGGTCTGTCATCCCACATGTGGGCCTTTGCCCCATCACACCGAAGTACCAAAAGCCATGCCAACTCTCTAGTTTACAGATGAGGAAACTCAGATGCATTTTCCCCAAGACCACACAGCTAATGGCAGTGGAACTGGAATTGAAACTCAGGGTGTCTGGCTCCAGAGCTGAAGAAGGTGACTAGTGTGTTATACTTAGATACCAGGCAGTCACTTGGACAACTGAGTTACTGACGGGTAATTGATATGTCCTTGTAGTCAGTATCCTCTGGCAGTTTAGGCGACCACAATCTGTCACCATTTCTTGACTTATGCACGACGACCTCCTACTCAGTGGTTCAGCACTCAGCTGCTAACCCAAAGGACATCAGTTCAAATCCGCACATGGCTTTTCAGGAGAAAGATTGGGTCTTGGAAACTCTGCAGGGTCATTCTACTCTGCCCTGTAGGGTCACTTGGCAATGGGTTTGGGTTGGTCTGGCCTTCCATCTGGCCACAATCTTCCTGATGCCCCTCCTAGTCAACACATGCACTGCTCTGGCCAACCCCCAGTTCATGCTCGCCATCCATCCTGTGTATGCTTCCTTCCCAGTTCACGGCCAATCTGTCTTGACAATGCAGGCCACACCTCTTTCCCTGTACCACATGCCACATGGATTTATGGTTGGCTGTGGTGGCTCCTTTGGAAAGTTTGATGTCACCTCCAGTCCCCCCATGACAGGCCACACAGAGCCCACAGGGTGCCACTAAGCTACTGGGGCTCAGTGGGCCAACTCTTTCCAATCACCAGGACACTTAGAAAAATTCCAGTGCTCAGCCTGCCCCCTAGACCAAATGGACTAGCATCCCCGAAAGCGGTGCCAGGGCATAATACTCCATCAAAATCCTCAGCAGACTCGAGTGGACAGGCCAGTCTGAAGACCACTAACGCCCCCCTGGTTTGCACTTGGGGACATCTTTTAGCACATGCTCCCTCCCATGCTGGCCTGGGCGGAGTCCTCTGAAAGCAAAAATGGCCAAAAGCCCCTGCCATTTCAAGCCCGGAGCCTCGGCCGTAGCACCTGGGCGCCTATTCCAAGTGCAGATGCTCAGGCCTCCCCCGAGCGACTGATCAAGTGGCAGCATTTTCACAGGGGCCCCAGGAGATCATGTGATCAATATAACTTAAAGAGGGATTCACAGAGAGCAATGTGCCCGGATCTATTTTCTTGCCAAAAGGAGGGAGATGAATGGGTTCCTTGGTATCATAACTAAGCCAGACTCCAGTCTAGAAATCCAGACCAAGTGATGCCAGCCCCTTTGTGGCATGTGAACCTCGTTTGCAGGAGCCCTGGTGCCCTAGTGGTTCCATGTTGGGCTGCTCACCCCAAGGCCAGCTGTTCTGCGGGAGCAAGAAGAAGCCTTCCACTTCTGTCAAAAGTGGCATTCTCAGCAACTGTAGGGGCACTTCTCCCCTGACCTCTAGGGTCATGGTGGGTATCAGAAATGACTCAGTGGCAGGGAGTTTGGAACATCCTCCCAGTCACTTGTGGGACTTGGGGCAGTCTGAATCCGGAGAGAGAGGTGGCCTGAACCTCCATTTGGCCTGGCAAATATGGGGGCAGAGGTGGGCTCTAAAAGATGCATTTTTAAAAGGCTACTCAATTAAAGTCTCTCTTCCCTCAGCAGTAAGAAATGGGGAGACACTGAACTTAGTGCTAGTGGCTGCAAACATAAAGTTTGGCGGTTCAAAACCATTGCTGTGGGTCAAGCACCTTGAGATCAGCTCCCAATAAGAAACCCCAAGGGGCAGAGTACCAAGCAAACAGGAGGTTGCTGGGAGGCCACATGGACTCGACAGAACCCGACAAAAGCAATCACATCACATTGTTATAAAGAGTGGGAACTTCATACCATCGAATTTTTCTTCACAAAACTGCTATGACAATGTAGCTTTTTCTTGCATTAAACATAGCTTTAAGTGGATGTTAATTCATTAAATTTGACATCAATAGGACTAACTTATCACAGATAATGGCTTTAAAACCTTCATCAGACTTAATACACATAAGACATACCCTTATATATTTTATATCTGAGCAAGAAAGAAAAATGCTATGAATTAGGACAAATCATTGACTGTAACATTCATCTCAAATTCAGAGAAGACAAAATACAGGGAAATGTGTCTTAGAATTATTGGAATTTTACAGATTAGAAATACAATAGACACTTTCATGAGAGGATAACAACCTTCTTGTCACCAGTTCCGGTGTCATTGTTTTGACATGGCTTCTGATCAGTGTGATATTATCTCGTGGATTGACTTTGCCAAATGTCCAACACCCCTGACTCTCTCTGCCTTGATCCGTGTGGGCGTTGGCATTAACCACAGTATGTGACAAAATACACACATTCAGAGTTTTTCTTTTGGGGACAAATGTGTCAGCCAATGTCCGTAGCATTACATGCCTTTTTCTCATCTAAGCCAAGGCCCATGTGGAGCCCACCGTGCATTTTTGCCAAAAGGATACTCATTTCAGAGAATGGAAGAGCTAAGAGGGTGCCCACCTCTTGGCTACAGTACCATTCCCACTGGTGGGGTAGCATCCTTAAGACCTGTGTCTCCCAACACAGCTTATCATGCTTCCAGCACAGCTTATCATGCTTCCAGCAGCCGAATGGCGATGCCCTTCATAGTCCTTAATGCTTTTCATCAGTGTGTCAGGGCTCCCTGCTCCCAGCACATCCTGACCTCTAGTCAACACCATCAAAAGCACCCAAATGGGATAGTGAAACTCAGTGTGTGGGGAGACCAGAAAGTGGTTTGCAAGGTGATAGGTCGATGGGCGAGCCCAAGACATTCTCCGGTTAGGTGGACTAGCCCAATTAGTAGAAATTTGCCAGATGTCACTGGAGATGGCAATGCATAAATTTCTGCAAACCCTTCTACATGATTAGAAATGGAAATCGGCCACCCCAACACAGATGCAGCAGAATGGAAAGCGGCAATACTCACGACAACTGGGAAGCCTTCCTTCTGAGCAAATAGTCCACGACATCAGGGTCGGTCTCCAACAGGCTGATCAGTACTTCGTTCTGGAGATCCGGGGATACCTGGAGGGGCCAGGCAATGGGCCATGAGTAACGTCATTTGGGGAAAGGTCCAATATGGTCCTGAGCAACTTTATAATAGCACAAAGCAGAGCTCTATATTCTATGACTTGCTGGTTCAAACTAAAGCTATGCTAACACATATTGCCAGATTCATCCTAAAGGCAAACTGGATGGTTACCAAGTAGTCATACCACTCCTCCTATGCCTGGGGCACAGCCTGATCCCTTGGGTGCTTCTGTTGCTCAGATTAGATTTTCTTGACTTTGAATAAGCAAAAATAGAGTGGTTAAGAGGTCTGGAGCCCCTACGGTATTGTCCAAACAAGGGTACTTTTTGGAATTCATATTGATGGCTGAGACAATACAGCAGTACAGTACAGTTCTGACATAGAACTGCCAGACGTTCAGGCCTGATTCAGAAGAGCACGTGGAACAAGGGATATCATTGCTGAGGGAAGATGGATCTTGGCTCAGAGCACAGAACACCAGAAAGAGGTTTACTTGTGTTTCCTTGACTGTGCGAAGGCCTTTGACTATGTGGCCCATAGTTAACTTTGGACAGCCTTGAGAAGAACTGGAAGTCCAAAACAGTTCATTGTGCTCATTCAGAACTTGGATGAGCGGCAGTTGTGTGAACAAAACAAGGGCATACGGCATGGTTTAAAATCAGGAAAGGTGTGCGGCAGGGTTGTATCCTCTCACCATACTGTTTAACCTATATGCTGAGCAAATTGTCAGAGAAGTGGGATTATGTGAAGAGGAGTGTGGCATCAGGATCAGAGGAAGGCTTATTAACAACCCGTGTACGCAGATGACACAAGGTTGCTTGCTGAAAGTGTGAGGAGGGCTTGAAGCACTGGCTGCTGAAGAGCAAGGCTTGCAGCCTTCAGTATGGCTCACAAATCCATGTAAGGAAGACCAAGATCCTTACAACTGGACCAATAGGTAGCATCATGATGACTGGAGAAATGGTTCAATTTGTCATGGATTTCCTCTTACTCGCATCCACAACCAATACGCATGGAAGCAGCAGTCAAGAGGCCAGAGGACCTATTGCATTAAGCACATCTACTGCCCAAGACCTCTTTAGAGTACTGAAGAGCAAGGCTGTTTCTTTAAGGACTAAGGTGCGCCTGACCTAAGCCATGGTATTCTCCAGCGCCTCATCTGCATGTGAAAGTTGACCATTGAAGAAAGAAGAGCATAGAAGAATCGATGCATTTGAATGGTGGTGCTGGAGAAGAATAGTCAAAGCACCATGCCCTAGTCAAAGGACAAATCGACCTGTATTGGAAGAAGTAAGGGCAGAGTGCTCCTTAAAGGCAAGGATGGCAAGACTTGACCTGACAGACTTTGGATATACTGTCAGGAGGGACCAGTCCCTGGAGAAGGACAGCACGCTTGGTAAAGTGGAGGGGCAGTGAGAAAGAGGAAGGCCCTCGATGAGATGGATTGGCACCACAGCTGCAGCCATGGGCTCAGGCACAGGAGGAATTGTGGGGAAGGAGCAGGACCACACAGTGTTTCATTCTGTTGTGTGAGCTGACTCCACGGTACCTAACAACAACAGCCCAGAACTATGACAAGACAAGAGGCATATATGATGATTGTCCTGGGACGTTCTCGAACATCTGGCCAGTCTGTTAAGAGGATAGAAATTTGAGCCAGGCTGCCAGTATTTGAAGACCATCTCCACCACTTACTAACTGTAGTTGGTAACCCCAAACCAAACCCACTGCCATTGAGTTGATTCTGACTCATAGCAACGTGATAGGTGAGGTAGTTAGTTTCTTGTGCTAACCTGGCCAATAAACACATGTGGGGTTAATTGAAGGGCGGAGAGATAAATGGCTCAGTAAGCCACACCTTTCTAGTTCTTGAGTCTCTTGCTTTCTGATGGTTGGACCAGGGTTCAGTTCCCGTAGCCAGTTCCTTGCTTTAACTGACAAGGCTCACTTCCTGCAAGACATCCCTGAGGAGAAGCCACATGGACCTACCCTGATGCAGCCCTGGGTGCTGGAGCAGCCGTGTGGAGACCCCTGCCAACACTGAGATGCTTATACATTCACTAACTCGGCTTTCCTCCTGCAGTCTGCATCATTGTGTGTGTTTTGTGAGATGGAGGAGGACTTTGTGGATTTGTGTTGAGCATATGGGTTAATGGGTTAATGTTGGACTTGTGGGCTTGGGCAGCACTGGATTGGGGTGTTTTCTCGATGCATACTTAACCTTTATATAAAACTCTCTCTTATACATGAGTTTCTGTGGATTTGTTTCTCTAAAGTACCCAGACTAACACAATAAGCCAGAGTACAACTTCCCCATAAGGTCACCAAAGGTAGAATCTTTACAGACAGCCACATCTTTTCCCCACTGAGTGGCTGGTAGGTTTGGACCGCCAAGCTTCCCATTAGCTGGCAGTCAAGCACTTTAACTACCATGTCAGCACACGTTTTGTTTTGTTTTTTCTTGGTCTCCATCTCCGCATCAGGGCCAATCATAGTCCTCACCACAAAGTCTGGTGGGAATTATTAAATGAGCTTTTACATGTTAAGAACTCAAAACAGTACCTGACCCATAGTAACCCCTCAATATAACAACAGAAACCAGGTTGGCTCCTTCACTTGCACCCTCTCCTTTAACATTCGCTGCTTCCTGAATTCCTTTCCCTGTACCCTGATTTCTCTCTCCCCAGTGACTCTTTTCCTTCTTCCTAATTCCATGAGACAGTCACTAGTTTTTATTTAAGAGTTTTACAATGTGAGATTAGCATGCTTCTCTATGTCTGACCTACAATGCGTTAGAACAGCGGTTCTCAACATGTGGGTTGCAACCCCTTTGGGTCGCCCGACTCATCACAGTAGCAAAATGACAGTGATGAAGTAGCAACGAAAATAATGTTCTGGTTGGGGGGGTCACCACCACATGAAGAACTGTATGGAAGGGTTGTGGCATGAGACAGGTTGAGAACCACTGCATTAGAAGAAGGCCTCCCTACCTTGACACACGCATGTGGAAATGTTCTATGAGAGAAGGCTGCACCCAACACCACTGGCTTTCTATTCTGTAGCTACTGCTGGTAAGCCTAACCAAGGGAAACTGAAACTACTGGGAAAAACAAAATTTCAGTCGGATTCTCTCACCCGTGGGCTCACAGAGAAAACTCTTAATGATTGCAAGGGCAAGTCTTTGGAGAATAAGTGGCTAGTGGAAGAATTTCCCCTCTGCCTCTTGCCGAACTCAATTGCTATTGAGTTCTGAGAAGCTGGAAACAATTTTATTAATAAAAACAAGGATGAGAAAATAAGAACTCTTTCCTCGTCTCACTAATCTGTTCCTCTGACTTCATCCTGCATCTTTGTTAATGACATCGCTAAGTTCTACTTGCAGAAGTTCACCATCTCTGACTTCTATTCAAACTTCGGTACCCCCTGCCTTCTCCACTTGGAGCAAGGTGTACCAACCAATACCATCTCCGTGATGCTACTTATTTCTCTCCTCCCTCTTCCATCTGAGAATTACCAAGGGTTGAGCCCTAATTCATCCTTTGTTGTTGTCATCTGTTGGCCATTAGAAACCACCATTTCCTCCTTATTTTAACTGCTAGACCACAATTTCCCTTCAGAGAATCAACTGCTCCCTAATGCTTAGCTAAAGGGTGAAGTATGAATCCTAGTCTAAATCAATCAATCATTCCATTCTCCAGAACACTGGGGTTGTTTGTGACAGTGAGCAATGCATGTGTGACTCCACTGTTGTCAGGTGCTGTCAAGTCAGTTCTGACTCATAGTGACCCTATGGAGAACAGAAGGAAACACTACCTGGGCCTGCACCATCCTCCTAATTGTGGCTCTGGGCCCATGATTCCAGCCACTGTCTCAATCCTTTTTCTCAAGGTCTTTCTCCTTTCCTATTTTACCAAGCATGATGTCCTTTTGCAGGGACTGGTCTCTTCTGATAACGTGTCCAAAGCACCTGAGATGAAGTCTCAACAGCCTCGCTTTTAAGGGCCTTTCTGGCTGTACTTGCAAGACCAATCTCCCTAATCTTTCAGCAGTGTGGGCTACTGTCAATATTCTTCACCAGCACCACCATACAAGCCTCTCAGTTCTTCTTTGGTCTTCCTTAGCCAACGTCCAGATTTTGTGTTTTGAGTCAGGTGCACACTAGTCCTCAAAGGAACACCCTCACTCTTTAACATTTGAAAGAGGCATGTGCAGCAGATGCGCCCGTGAAACCCTGTGTTAGCTTTCTCGTCTGCTGCTTCTCTGAGCACTGCTGTGGCTCAAGGAAGATGAACTCCTCGGCCGCTTCCGTCTTCCCTACGTTCATCACGATGTTACCCGCTGTGAAGCTTCTGGTTTCATTTACATGGAGTTGCAATCCACACTGAAGGCTGTCGCCCTTGATCTTCATCAGTGATGAATGCCTTAGGGGCAATGAAAAGTCATGAAGAAGCCACCGAGACTTCTTTGAGAGAGGTACTCCTCTGACCTGCATGCCATCTGAGCATTGTGCCGACAACTAAGGAACAATACCAAGAGGTGGAGACAGAGAGAAAAGGGATCACTTGGCATCATTCAAGCATTGAATAAAGTGATGCCAGAAGTCGTAGTTGTTCTTGGGTTGCTCCGCTATGCACGCTCAAGGATCCCTGAGCTCGACTGAGTTGAGTTCTTCTTGAGTTTAAAGAAAACATACTTCCTTGATGCAATAGCCTACTAATTTGGGAGTCCACCTTTACCCCCTCTCTATGGTTGTCAGAATGCTCTTAGTAAAGTACACGCTCTCGCAAACACCTGATCCCTACAGTTGAGGTCCTTCATTTGCTTACTGCCTTTCAGATGTATGCTTGCTATCTTCCCCCAGGAAGCATCCTCACCTACCTTTGACTTAGCACCATTTCATGTCTCACTTATAGATGCTTGTCATCCACATTGCTTTAGTTCATTATCTAAATAGCTGGTGAGGATCTCTGGTGATGCTATCGAGTACCAACACTGGATACTGGGAACTTAGTTGCACACCCAACGGACCAGAGCCCTTGTCCGCACAGACTGGGAGTTGTTGTGAGGTGCCCTCAAGTCGGTTCTCATTCCTAGCGGCTCCATGCCCAACAGAACGAAACACCACCCGGTCCTGCCCCATCCTCACAATTGTCCCTGTGCCTGAGCCCATGGTTGCAGCCACGGTGTCCAGCCATCCCCTTGAGGGCCTTCCTCTTTCTCCTGCCCCTCTACTTTACCAAATGTGATGTCCTTCTCCAGGGACTGGTCGCTGTTGACCACATGTCCTAAGTACATGAGACAAAGTTTTGCCATTCTTGTCTCTAAGGAGCAGCTTTATTTCTTTCAAGCTATATTGGTTTGTTCTTATTTGTACTCATTTCAAAGAAAGGGGATCCAACAAAAGTGCTCAAATTATAGAACAATATCATTAATATTGTGGATACCAAGCAATGTAGTGGTTATGAGTTGGGCTGTGATCCACATGGTTGGCAGATCAAAATCACCAACAGTTCTGTGAAAGGCTGGACTTTGTACTGCTGTAAACAGTTCCAGTCTCAGAAACCCACAGAGGTTTGCTCTGAGTCAGCATTGACGTGATGACTGTGAATTAGAGTGAAAAATTTTTGATATCACATGTAAATCAAATTTATCTGAATACCATCCAACAATGGTTGCTGCAGTACATAGATGGGGGGAGTCTCCAAAGGATCAGGTCGGACTCAGAAGAGGATGTGGAAAAGGGATAGCATTACTGATGTCAGATGGGTTTTGCCAGAAGGCAAGGAATCCCAGAAAGATGTTTACTAGTGTTCTTTTTAATCATTGTATTGGGGGCTCATACAACTCTTATCACAATCCATCCATCCATCCATCCATCCATCCATCCATCCATCCATCCATCCATCCATCCATCCACTGAGTCAAGCACATTTGTTGCCAGCATTATTTTTGAAACATATTCTTTCTACTTGAGCCCTTAATATCAGCTTCTCATTTCCCCTTTCTCTCCCCCACCCACCCTCCCTTCCTCATGAACCCTTGATAATTTATAAATTATTATTTTTTCATTTCTTATACTGATCGATGTCTCCCTTCACCAACTTTTCTGTTGTCCATCCCGAGGAGGGGATTATACGTAGATCATTGTGATTGGTTTTGCCATTCTCCCCCGACCTTCCCCCTACCCTCCTGGTATGGCTACTCTCATTATTGGTTCTGGGGGGTTTATCTATCCTGGATTCCCAGTGTTATCTCGCTCTTATCTGTACCAGTGTACATGCTCTGGTCTAGCCGGATTTGGAAGGTAGAATTGGGAGCATGATAGTGGGCGGGGGGAGTATTAAAGAACTAGAGGAAAGTTGTACGCTTCATCAGTGCTATACTGCAGCCTGAGTGGCTCATGAAAGGCATTCAACTGTGTAGGTAATGGGAACTCCAGAACACTGCATTATGCTTATCCACATCCTGTATATGGACCAAGAGGCAGATATGCAAACAGAACAAGGGGATACTGCATGGTTTCAAAGCAGGAAAGGCACGTGTCAGGGTTCTATTCTCTCACCATACCTAGTCACTCTGTCTGCCAAGCAAAGGAGCCAGAATGTTGCATCAGGACTGGAAGAAGGTATCGACTAGAGAGCCAGGAGAAAACAACGGAGGAGGGTGATGGCGAGGGTCGGTGAGTCAGTAGTGGTGGTGTTGAGGCCATGGAGAAGCTGGAATTTTAGCAGAGAACTGAGGTTGATGAAGGAGTTGAAGAAATTCACTCCAGGGAGAACAGAAGGAAAAAGCAATCAACTGGAAGCATCTTGATTCGGGATCAGCGAGGGGGTCAGTGAGGTTGGAAAGGAGTGAGGAAAGAGGCAAGTAGTAGGAAGTAAGTCAGCAAGGTGGCCAGGGCCAGATGTTGGGGATTCTCAAGGGTGACGTTAAGGGCATCTGCTCACATTCTAAGTGGGAAGGGGAGCCACTGGAGATTTGAGCAGAGGACTGACAGGAACTGATCTCATCCTGACTGTTGAGCTGAGAAGCAAAGGGAGGAAACTGGGGAACAGGAAAGAGCTGTGGAAATCATCCAGACAGGAGACGATGGAGGGCTGAACGAAGAGGATGGGGAAATTAAAACTATTTTGATCTGGCAGCTATGTCTGTTTTAGTATATTTACTGGATAGATGGATGGATGAGTGGGTGGGTGGGTGGATAGATGGATGGAGAGAGAGAGAGAGAAGAAAAAAGAGGAAGAGGAAAATTAACAGACAAGAATTCGAAGAAGGAATGACTTCAATGTTTTGTGCCTAGGCAACTGGAAGGGCGGCTTGCCTTTAACTCATGTGGAGAAGATGCAGGAAGACAAGACAAGATTAGGAGTCTGGCTCTGGCAGGAAGGCTGAGAGGTCTGTGAAACACCCATGTGACTAAGCTATCTAGCAGACAGTCAGGTCTCAGGGTCCAGAGTTCAAGGAGGTCCCAGCTGGAGAAAGAACTTTGGGAGACACACGTCACTGACCTTTCAAGGTCTCGGACTTGTCTGCAGTGGTCTGAGAATGAAGATGGAAAGAAAAGAGACGAGGGCAGAACTTTAAGGGTAGGACAAAGAGTTTCCTGAGTTATAGACTTTGCACTTACTTTAGAGGCCAAATTAAACAAAGCAAATGTCTGATTGTTTCTACTGGAATTTTTTAGGAACACCATAACCCACTATTACATCAATCTCTTTTGAATGTGAGACCTAAGGGGTGAAAACAAGGAGAATTGAAAAATGAGTAGTGAGGAAAAACACATTATAGAATAAAAATGTATACCTAGAATTCTTTACAAAATAATCTTCTAGAAATGAATTCAATCAAGTACACATATTTTCCTCTAGTTATTTTAAGTTCGCTAGGCTTAGACAAGTAATAGAAACTTATTTTCAACACTAGTGCTTCCCCACTAACAAACAAACAGAGTGTATCTCTTCCGAGGTGCTACAGGAACCCTAATAATAATTCGTGATAGGTAGGCGGATGTTTATACTGATAAATTATCCATTTGGACATATTGGTAGAACAGGTTGGAGGAAGCATCGTTATTGCAAAAATCGTTGCTCATACATGTTTTATCAAAACATCCTGTCATTCTGAAGAGGTTTTATTCATGCAGTTAGCCTTGACTTTCAAAATTTACTGAAGTCTCCTTTCTGGGCAGTTCGCATCATGAAGCATTACATTACAAGCTGTAGACTGACTGTTGGACTACATTCAATGGTCCTGGGAAGAAAGGGCAGGTAATAGGTTTCTGAAGACCTTGGGGGAAAAAAATCACACGGAGTGCAGTTCTACTCTGAAACACACGAATTCACCAAGCACCAGGATCCAAGCCACTGGCTTTATGAAGCCATTGGCACAAGTGGTTTGTGACTGAACCCACCGGGGAGCTCTGAGGAAGAAAGGACTGGCTAGCTGTTTCCACAGAGGCAGCAGTTAAGAAAACCCTGGAGCAGTTTTCTACCCTGCAACACGTGGGGCTCTCCGTGCATCAAAATGGCCCCGACAGCAAGACGCTCTTGGTCTTTGGAAGTTTATGGGATGAGTCTTCATTTTCTATTCACGGAAATGATGCTTACCACCGAAACAAAAGTGAAGTGAGAAATGGATAGGAAACAGCCCTTTAAAGGGAGTGAGAAAACAGTCCAGGAGCATCACTCACATATGGCCTGAATTAGGAAGTGGGATGCTGTGGAAAGCATGAGAGTTGGCAGCCCAAGGTCCATCCGTGGCTCTGCTGCTTATGAGGACAGTAAGGGTGGAGACACCAAATGGCTGATCCCCCTTGCGCATGCGCTTTTGCACTGGCCACACCAGTGGAAGGTAACTTTTCTGAGGGAAAGAAAGCCTGCAACAGCTACAGGCTCCTTGTGTGGTAGTTCCTTCTCTGTCAGCTAGCCTCCTTCACTGTGAAGGCCAGGGCATTGGATGCCAATCCCAGCCAAGGTAGCCTGAGGAGGCTCAGGTAGAAGTTTTTGGAAAAGCTTACAGAGTTGTCCTTTATGGTCTTCCTCTATATTGAAAAGAGATGCATGAGAGGGCATGTCTTTCTTTGTCACTGTATGTGATGATGGTTTCAAGAGATGCCATAGTAGTTCAAAAACAACAGCTGCTTCCTGGGAAAAAGATGGAGCTTTCTACTCCTGTAAAGAGTTGCAGTCTCGGAAACTCACAGAGGGCAGTTCTATCCTTCCCTAGAGGGTGGCTATGAGTTGGCATCGAATTGATGATGGTGAGTTTTTTTGTTTTTGGTTTGGTCATCTTATCGCTGAAGATGGCAGAGTTGAGAAAATAAAAGTGTCACTAAGCTGTTACAACTCTGGCCCCTCGAGGCCCTTACTTCTAAATAAAGCAACAGACCACAATGCAAGGATGTTGGGCCAATGTTCAGCCCTGAGAGCTGTATCTCACTCTCACTGCCCTTGAGTGGATGCCAACTCATAGCAGCCCTATAGGAGAGTACACTGTCCCTGTGGGTTTCTGAGAATGCACTTGTTTACAGGAGTAGAGAACCCTGTCTTTCTTCCAGAAGGTTCTATAAGGCCCACGAAGTCATCCATATCTGCAACCATGACACACCTCACCAAAGAGGAGCAGTTCAGGCCCTCACATTAGGGGTGAGTTAAACATTTGAACTGTACGGCCTTGGGATGATATTACTATAAATATCCTAATAGCCCTTGGCAGCAAGAAAAGGCTCCCGTGGCTGCCCTAATGGGTGAAGCCACCTGAAGCTGATTAGCCTCTTCCTTGCAGCCGCACACATCCTAATTGATGACTCTTCTTCCTTTGTCTTCTTCTTTTCTCTCCGGAAGCTTCCTCATGCAGCAGGATGACCCTTGTTCACTGACTCATTAAATTGTATGCTCTTAAGAACGCGGTGATGCTTCTCACCCAATGAATATTTAATAAATGTTGGAATGACTGAACATACAAATAAAAATGACCCGGGAGTATTGGTCTTCATGCTATGCACTGGTTATGACAGCTTAGTTCAGAGGTCTCACTCTCTCTCTCTCTTCGTGTTAGCAGTGTTCAGGCCTTCGTTCTGCTTCTTCCTAGTTGAGTCATGGTGGATGAAACATAACAGGAATTGGCACAAGGTGGGTGAACATAAACGATACCCAGAGCAGGAAAAGCTTTGGGCCAACTCCCTGCTGGAAACTGAATCTCCCTCTTAGAAAACAAAGGCAGTGTGCACGTTGCATGGCAACCAAAATCTCTGGACAGGCAGAGTTGGAAACAACCGAGTCCCACTCAAAGATGGCAGCTGGACATGCTGCTATGAACGTGGGTAGCTCTCCACATTCCTCGTAATACTCCGGTCTTCTCCAGGGAGAGCCTGCTCTGTCGCTTCTGCGACTCCCATTCCAGAATTTCAAGCTGTCGTTTTCCCCATTCTTGCTATTAGTCTGTTTCACTCCCATTTTTAAAATTTAGGTCTGTTCTGATTTCACCATGCCACTCATGGCAGAATGGGTGCAAATCAGTTCAAAGCCCTGTCAAGGTCATGTTGCAGCAAACTCTTCGCTCTTCATTCCTAAAGTTTGCAAAGAAATTTCCTTTCCCACCTCATGATCATGAAGATCCTTCTAGCAAGGACTTATAAATGGTTCCCATTAATCTAAAACCATTGCAGTCAAGTACATTCCAACCCACAGCCACCTTGGAGGACAGAGCCGAACCATTGTATAGGGTCCCCAAGGCTGTCATCTTTATGGAAGGGGACAGATATACCTTTCTTCCACAGAGTGACTGTGGGGTTCGAACTGCTGACCTTCCTGTTAGCTGCCCAGCACTGTGCTTACTGGGGTTTCTTCATCAATACGAAACTCCTAAAAATGAGAGGTATGCCTCCGCTGATGACACTGCATCCAATGTTTTGGCATCGGGCGTTTTGCAACACAACAAAATGGAAACTAAGGGGGCCGATAGTGGAAAACACAGGAGGTGGTTTTGAACACGATAAAAAAAAAGTTTAGTCAATTAACTGTGCACGCTAGCAACAAAGAAGCAAAACCCAGCTTGCTGACAGTCTTCACTTGCTGTGTAGTATGCCACCTATCAGATTGCTGCTGGCTCGTAGTCGGTTACTCCGTCACTTTCATTACTTCCTGGGGGTGCTATTAAGGATGTGATTATCCGGAACCTCCATTCCTGAGATTTTCACGTGCTCCCTCCAAGCCTAATGCCTTTCCAACAATCACAGGCACTTTGGCCTCTCTGCTTCTGAGAATAAGATGGCAAATGGGCACACACGAGGGAATAACACTCTCTCTATTAAAAGCTGCCCTTTCACATTAAAACGGCGACCTGGATGGCTTGCCCGGGGCAGCCATTCTGGAAACCACAAAGAAGGGAGAATTGTATGAACCTTCTCCATCGACTACATCGCCAGAGTAAACCAGTAAGGTCTTCTAGAAGGGTAATCCCCAGGGCCCTGCCCTTCTGCTTTGGCCATGGATTGTAGGCACCAATCCACCACTTCTCACTTGACCCAGAAGCCTACTTTGGCATCGACAATCCTCACATTCCCCAGTGCACGTAAATATCTGGAAGTTTTTTTTTGCTTTTTTGTTAGTGAACAAACTCAGGAAAAGCCATCGCTTTTGTTCGTTATGGAAACAAAGGCTATGACGACGGGCAGGCCCAGCTGAGAACCTTCGCCGCGGCTCTGCTGTGATGGGTTAAAGGCACCCAGTGGCATTTAGAGGGTCAAGCAGGCTCTTAGTTACTCCTTAAGTCTGGAAATAAACCTTGTAGCTCAAGGGTCAGCCAAACATTAGGCAGGCCTATCGGCAGAACAGCAACCCTGGGGAGGTACTCACACACCTTAAAAGCACCAACCTCTCGAGCTCCAAACGATACCACTGACTGCAGGAGACTGACACCCTTTACAGGAGTTGAAGGCCATGTCTTTTTCCCAGGAAGCTGCTGGTGGTTTTGAACGCCTGACTTTTCAGATTGCAGCCCAACACATAACCACGATACCACCAGGGCTCCTGTTGGGAAAGGAGCTAGAATGGAAGCAGGAAGGCCAGGGAGCATGTGGGAGAGGTGATGTTTGGTACAGTGAGGGGTCTGCAGTCAAAGCCATAAGACAAAACATGGATGAATTGTTCAATGCGAGCGCTGCCCACGTGCACTCCATTCACACCCAGCAGCGATTTCAAGACACATAATCTCAAGGGAAGTCCGGCAGCTCTTATGACAAGCAGGGAGCAGACCTCACAGCTCCTGGAAGTATTCGGGGGATGGTGTGGGCCAGGAGGACAGAAAAACCAGCAGACCTGGTTCCGCAGTGGTGGGTTTCAGGGGAGTGGCAGTAGCCCAGGTGGAGTGGACCTTGCTTCTGCCCCCTGCCCACGTGCGTGTGACTACAATGTGAGCCGGCCCCAGCGGGGGACCCAGCCTGCCTCTGATCGGCAACAGCCAGCTTGAGTATCAAGTGGGCTGGAACGACAATTATTCTAGACTCAAGAAGGACCATACTGTTCAAGGCCTCTTTCCCACCTGTTTTCAGACTGGCTAAAATAAATGCTCTTCTTCCTCTCCCTCGAAAGGGCCCCCCTACCTGAGATGTGATGTCTAAGAGCCTGTTTTTCTGTGGCGGGGCACTAGCATGCTGTGGAAGTCATTTGTGTTGTGGGTACATGATCAGGCAAAGGATCGTGGCTTGTAGATGCTGTCAAGGTGACTCCAGCTGGCGCTGCCCTCTGCGCTCCCAAACTAATCCACACCTGGGCTAGCTCCACCTGCATGAGCCACTGTTTCGGCCCCTCTGCATTTTGAGCACCTTCCAACTTAGGGGGCTCCACATCCAGTTCTGGCTCAGACAGCATTCTGCTGTCATTCATAGGGTTTTTAAATTGTTGATTTGGGGAAGTCGATTGCCAGGCCTTTCTTCCTCCTCTGTGTCAGTCTGGAAGCTCAGCTGTCACCTGTCTACCAGGGGTGACCCTGCTAGTGTTTGAAATACTGGTGGCAGAGCTTCTGGCCTTCCAGCAACACATCTGCCACCACAGTATGACTGCCTGCCAGGCCAGCGGTGGGTATTTGACTCGTTGCTGTTTGGTGAGGTTCCAACCTCTAGTGAGCCAATAGAATAAAGCACTGCCTAGTATTTGTCTTTTCAATAAAAGGGAGTGAAAAGGAACAAACAAACAAAAAACAACTCACTGCTATGAAGTCAATTCTGATTCATAGTGGCCTTGGAGGCTTCTAAGACTGTAACTCTTTAATGGGAGTAGAAAGCCTCTTTCTCCTGTAGAGTGGATGGTGGTTTTGAACGGCTGCCCTTGCAGTTAGCAGCCTAGTGTGTAAGCACTACACCACCAGGGCTTCTAGGTGGCTTAATCCTTATGATATTTGGCTTAGTCATTATAAAATCCTGGACCAAATGAAACAAACCAGTGCTATTCCTTGTGACTCGCCCAAGCCCTGCCCATCAGCAGTGGTTGGCATTACTATAGAAACATGGCCTTTGACTGTGCATGCAAATGAGGTGGTACGAACATGCAGTTTGCATCAGAGAATGAGGCGAACACCGAGTAAACAAAACTTGGCTTCCAAGCTTGGACTCCTCATCCTGGAAGCGACCCTTGCCACCGCCATTCTCAGTTGAATTTCCCATGTGTGCGGTGCCTGTCCCCAGCTCAGCTAACGGTCCAGCGGGTGGGAACACCCTGGCTTTCCCATGTCTCCCATTCGACACTGTGGTCCAGCCTTGTCATCAGCCCTTCAGGGCAGTGCCCCCTCCCCCCGAGGAGAAGCGATGTCACGATCCTCTTGGCCTTTGGAATTTGCTCCCAGCTCCTCCACTTGGCTTCGGGGCTGCAGATTCATCGCAAGAGCAATGGTGCATGTTATCCGGACGTGCCCACAGCAGGTTCCGCAGGAACCGCTTCCAGAACAATTAGTCGTGCAGATGATGGAGTGGGTGGATGCTTTCTGCTTGTATGAATAGTGGCTGTGTCTGTTGTATGCTTGTTTCTGATGTTTGTGTTCCCGTGTTCCCGGAAAGTAACATTTGATATTACGCAGCTTCTAAATGCTCGCTGATAGCAGAGTTGGAGGGGCATGATGCAAAGCAAAGGGAAGGTTGTTAAGGTGCTGAATCAAAATCCAGCAGCCAAATAAAAAAAAATCCACATTCTTCTCCCCAGTCCCAAAAGGCTGCAGGCTTTATTCAACAGCTAATTACTGGGTACCCACCACCTACCGAGTCCTGGGCTAGCTGCTGTGGATCTGCCACTGAACAAAACAAGCAACATTCCCTGCCCTCCCCAAGTTTGCCTCCTCGCCAGTTTCCATCAGACGGCTTTGATCCTCAAGGTCAGCAGCTCGAAACTTGCAGCTGATCCTTGGGAGAAAGGTGGGACTTTTTATTCCCATAGAGTTACAGCCTTCGAAACTCAGTTCTACCCTGTCCTCTAGGGTTACCGTGAGTCAGCTTCTTGTGAGTTAGAAGGTGATAAACAATTGGCTCTCGAGTCCACTTTGACTCATGGGTTACCCTGTGGGTGTCTGAGTAGATTACCAGGCCTTTCTTTCCTGGGTCCTCTGGGGGACTTAAACCATCCACCTTTCCAGAAGCAGTTGAGCGCATTCACTGTGCACCACCACTGCTCCAAAGCAAGACTGCACTGTGGGTAATAGAAAAGGAGTCGAGGCATTGGTCCTCCACTCAAGGACTCCCTCAATGCAAGAATACTTTGTTCTATTAAACTGGTTTTCTATGATGCTCACCTTCCCGACACAATCGCTGAAGACAAAGCAGGTGAATAAGCAAATGTGGTGAAGAAAGCTGACAGTGCCCTGCTATCAAAAGATATAGTGTCTGGGGTCTTAGAGGCTTGAAGGTAAACAAGCGGCCATCAAGCTCAAAAGCAAAAAAAACCCCACCAGCCTGTGCAATCACAAGGTGTCGGAGGGAGCAGGTATCAGGCATCATCAGAACAAAAAATCAAATCATTGTGAAGAAGGCAGGGAGTGTGGACTGGAGACCCAAAGCCCATTTGTAGGCTACTGGACATCCCCTTACAGAAGGGTCTCAGGGAGCAGATGAGCCAGTCAGGGTGCGATGTAGCAACAATGAAACATACAACTTTCCTGTAGTTCCTAAATGTTTCCTCCTCCCCCCACTATCATGATTCCAATTCTACCTTACAAATCTGGCGAGATCAGAGGATGTACAGTGATACAGATAGGAACTGGAAACACAGGAAATCCAGGACAGATGATCCCTTCAGGACCACTGGTCAGAGTGGCGATACTGGGAGGGTGGGGTAGAAAGGGGGAACCAATTAAAAGGATCTACATATAACCTCCTCCCTGGGGGACGGACAACAGAAAAGTGGGTGAAGGGAGATGTCAGTGCAAGATATGACCAAATAAGGATTTATAAATTATCTAGGGTTCATGAGGGAGGGTGGAGCAGGGAGGGAGGTGAAAAATGAGGACCTGATGCCAGGGGCTTAGGTGGAAAGCAAATGTTTTGAGAATGATGAGGGCACTGAATGTACAAATGTGCTTTACACAATTGATGCATGTATGGATTGTGTTAAGAGTTGTATGAGCCCCTAATAAAATGATTAAAAAAAAGAAAAGGAGTCGAGGGAGGGAGGGAGGGGTCGAAGTAGGGAAGAGCTGGGGCAGGGCACAGTCTCCTCCAGAGACTCTTTGCCAGGGAAAGGCTAGAGCCTGTTTCGGTGGCACAATAGTTAAGGCATGTTATCAGGTTAATATACTAGCAACTCTCTTCCCTCTTCTCTCTCTCTCTCTTGTGTGTGTGTGGGGGGGGAGGGTAATGGTGGTAAGGAGCATCTTACATACACCTCTACCACCTGTTAGTCTGTGGGAATGCTCTAGTGGCCTGCATGTTTTTGGGATGCTGGATGCTAAGGCCACCTGTACTTCAAAGACCAGCAGGGTCAGCCATGGTGGGCAGGTTTCAGCAGAGCTTCTAGACTTAGACAGACTAGGTAGAAAGGCAGGGGGAGCTATTTTTGAAAACCCCAAGGGTCACAACAAGATGCTGTCCCCCTCGCCTCCTGATGATCTAGTCTGCATTTCATAAAGCAAAACAAAACAGCTGCCCTGCGTTGGCTCTTTTCATATGGGTCACTGGAAACAAGATGACACCTCTAAACGTGGCCATCCGGTTAGGACCCCACCACTCATGGGGGTGGTGCAGAACTGGGCCATGTGTGGCTACATGGTGCATGAGGTCCCGTGGAGTCGGGACTGACTGGCGGGTTGCTAACAGCATCACCCGCTATTGTGAGTGAGCCCAGAGAGGGACAGGGGGAAGGGGAATGCCATGGCCCGAATGGCGGCAGCTGGCCTTTCCAGGAAACCAGGACATGTTTTGTCAGGATTGGGAGGAAAAGAAATGCCCGGTGGTTTGTGGAAGGAACACAAAACCTTGAGGACAGAATTAGGAAAGAAGGAAGGTCCCTTATTTTATTTTGCTGGCAAAAAAGCCAGCGAGCAGGAAATAATGCCAAGACTACTTGGAAAGATGAGATGTGACTTAAAATCAGAGGAAACTGCTGAAAAGTTCATACGTTTGATTCATCCAACTATGCGATTCATGATGAGGCTTGGGGCTGACATGTGACACGGACACAGTGGCAATGGCTCCGCGTACCTTTTTGGAGAGCTTTTCGGGCGTTAAGCAGAGAGGGTACAGTTCCAGTGCAAAGACAAGTGAGACAGGGTTGCTGTCCCTCAGTGAAGTTGTCTCTGGTAAATTTACTCTCTCTGCCTCCTGGACACTCAGCCAGAACACAGTTCCCAGCCTCCCTTACAGGCAGGTGTGGCTTCTCAGGGCACTCTGGCTAATAGGGTTTGAGCCAATGGGATGGGTGCTCTTTCTAGGCTGGGCCCATAAAATGCTAGGGGACAGCAAAGTCTCAAGGAACAGGGTGCCAGAGTCCCTCTATTGCCACCGGGAGAACTGTCCACCCAACATCAGATTACATTTTCTGCTCAGGAGATATTTGTGTGCCTTGTTTTGAAGCACAGAGATTTGAGACACCTCATGTTGCCTACTGATTTACTTATTTGTAAACACAGACAGCAAGTTTGAAGAACGCTCCCTCTTATCAGTAGACTGTGGTAACCAGCCTATGGCTTAGGCCACGTGTTTATTCTTCCCATTGCACCGAAGCTAAACTGATACTACTGAATGTTGAACTACTTGCTCATGGTCACACAGGTTAGACACAGGGGGCAAGGGCTGGAAGCACTGTCTCTCACATGTACAAACTCAAAGCGGGAAAAGACAAGTGTGTACATAAATCCCTGTGAGGCCCTTCCTAAAGGGAAGCAGCTCATTCAGGGATTGAACATGTCTATCTAGAACAAGAGTATGGAAGAGGGTAGGCGAAGACAGACTTTATGTTGGGGTCTTGCTAGGGGACCAGAGACGCATAAGGAAGATGGGGTGAGTCTCCGTACCTTCTGACAAATGGCAGAGCATTGTTCCATTTCAAGAGAAGCTGAAGGAATCCACCCAGTTTCATGAAGGAAAACAGGAACTGGGAATCCAAGAAATATATTTTTAAAATCTTTACCGAACAACTGCCAGACGGAGGACCTTCCAAAGCGTCCGGAGGATACAGAGTGGCGAGACAGAGGCTACAGGCCTGGCTTGAAAGGAGCTTAGAATCACCCAGGGGAATTGTTGCCAAAGACTGTGACACAGTGTCGAGCAAGAGAAGCACCACGAAGAAACAGGAAGTGACAAGGGAAGGACAGAGGAAGGGCAAGAGAAGACCCGGTGAAGTTCTCTGTATTTGAGAGGCAAGATGCCAAGAGGCTCTTGGAGCATCACAGTGGATAGCCGTCAGACTCCCGGCGCGCCTGAGCTCAATTACAAAGGAAAGAGTGTCCAGCCTGTTTTGAGCTAGGGCACTGCTATGACTAATTAAACCAGTGGTTCTCAGCCTTCCTAATGCCACAACCCTTTCACACAGTTCCTGTGTTGTGGTGACCCCCAACCATAACATCATTTTGTTTTTGCTACTTCATCACCGTCATTTGCTACTGTTATGAATCATCATGAATCTATCTGATATGCAGGATGTATTTTCACTGTGACAAATGTATTTCATTGAACATAATTAAAGCATAGTGATGAATCACAAAAACAAAATGTGATTATATATTGTGAAATAGTTATTTCTAATGACAAATAAATGAAATGTTGTCTTGAAACACTCCAGGTACTCGGATGTGGGCATATCCGCATGTGGGCAGACCCACCTGGAGACGGATAGAGGAGCGGTGACTCAGTTCCTAAGACCATCAGAAATATGTGTTTTGCGATGGTCTTAGGCAATCCCTGTGAAAGAGTCATTCGACCCCCCCCAAGGGGTCGCCACCCACACGTTGAGAACCGCTGAATTAAATGATTCCAAAGAGTGACCCTTGGTGACCAGAAGGAGATACCCTTGAGGTTCATTGAGCAATTCACCTTATTGCGACCCTCAAGAAAAGCCACCTACCATGAAGAGGGCCTCGTAATTTTCTATCATTTTCTGCACCACCGCGATGATGGCGGTGCTCTCCTCGGCGCGAGCTGAGCTCTGGACGGAGAACTCTTTGTCTGACGACTTCTGCTTGTGCAGCAGGTTGGGTCCGAATATGGTGGCCAGGTTCAGAGATGTCATTTTGTTCCCAGTGACCTATGGAAAGAGAGGACACGGGATGGCTGAATCACCAATGGATCGTTGCCCCCTGCTGTGGGTTTTCTCCAGAAAGGACCCCGCTCTTTCTGTCAGCATCCATGAAGACGGGCCTTCCCAATGGTTCAAACCATGTCCAGGGGCCGTGTAGAAAGGAGCCCCATCCCTAATGGGGAGACAATGAAGAGAGCGCTCTTGCATACATAGCTTGGCAGAAAAGGAAGGAGAAAGATGGCTGCAACTAAAGGGAGCACAGAGAGCAAGAAGGAAATTCTTTTTTTTTAACCGACAGTATATAAAAAAAAATTCTACCCATGGTCAATATATGAATAAGTAGTATAAAGCAAATAAATTGCCCACCATCCCAAGATTCATCCATTCATACCCTCTTCTATACATATCTATCAATAATTATTTTCTTTTTTATTTAATCATTTTATTTGGGGCTCACACAACTCTTATCTTAATCCATGCATTCATCCACCGTGTCAAGCACATTTGATACAACTCTTTTCCTTTATCAAGCCACCAGTGATGCTGCACCGTATAATTTAACAAGATACTGCATGCATTTTCCCACTTCCATCTGAAATCGTCACCCTGATTGGTCCCGAGTCTTCCCACTGCATGGATGTCACCCTGATTTGTTATAACCACAATGAAAAGATGGCCATTTACATTGCTTTCGGCTTTCAGTGATTACACACAATGGTGTCTGGCCATCTTCCGCAAAGATACACTTTGTGAATAGGATTGGGCGCTGTCTGAGGAGTAACCCCTCTACGTGGCATGGCCAGAAGGAAGGCAGCTGAACGTTAGAAAGGACTTCAAGATTCTGCTTACTGACTCTCTTTCTCTATAGTGCCACTATGAGTCAGAATTGTCTCGATGGCAGTGAATTTGTTTTTTGATCTCTCTGAATCTATACAAACCTGTCACTTGCTTCCATTTTAAGGTGGGAGAGATTATCCTGCCAAGTTTCTCTCGGCCAGGGTTCCCTGGGGCCAGGGCTGTCTATGAACCTATCGGATATCCAGCAGCATGCTTCATGTCTACCTACTAGAGGCTAGAAGTCTTCCCTTCCACCCACAGCTTAGACAAGCAAGAATGCCCCCAGACATTGTCAAGTACTGTCTGGGGGGCAAAATTGGCCTGTGGCTGAGAAACACTAAATACTGTCCCCTTCCCCACAAGCAAACAACCAAACCCAAACCAATTCCATTGGCAGTGAAGGAGTGGTGTAATGGTTATGCGTTGGGTTGCTAACCCAAAGGTCAGAAATTCGAAACCACCAGCTGCCCTGTAGGAGAAAGACAAAACTTTCGACTCCTGAAAAGGTTTACAGTCTCAGAAAGCCACAAGGGAAGTTCGACCCTGTCTTATAGGGTCACTGCATCAAGATAGAGTCAATGGCAGTGAGTGTTTCTTTTTTTTCAAACTCGTTGAATTGAGGCTGATTCACTGCAACCCTAGAAGAGAGAGGAGAACTGCCCCATAGAACTTCCGGGACTGTCACCCACAAGGAGCAGATGGCCCCAACATTCTCCTGAGACGACCCCAGTCTAGGTAGATGTTGATTTCTTTGGTCAGGATTCATTCACATCCTACGCATGCCTGCGGAAGGTTTCTGGGTGGGGAGACTTCACCTGGATTGAAAAGCAAGTAGGTACACAGCATAGAAGTCACTAGTTCCAAGTGACAGCTGAGAACAAGCCTCCAAGGGGACCGCATCCTTTGCTGCCCAGAACTTCTGGCCATTTTCGGAGGCAATTAGCAGCCAAGTGAAATTGTTCCCAGTACTAAACACTGGGGATTTGAACTCAAGCGCTCTATGTGGATGGCAGCCTATGTGTTCTTTATTGCCCTGATATACCACAGCCATTTTTCATTTTTCTTTCTCATTTATCTTGCTGGAAATTCATGATGGAAAATCAAACCAAGTCTGAGCACAGGGAATGTTCTCTACACAAAGCACTACTAGGGTTCCCTCTCTCTCCTCTTTTAACATGGACCAGTAGAAGGCTGTTTCCTTCTACAACAATGTTGAGTATAAGGACAAGCTGCAGCTCCACATCCTCTTGGTCCTGCTCCAGGTGCTATTCTGAGCAAGCAGTACCAGACCAGATGCCGGTAACATCCCACTGTGCCCAGCAGCTAGCCGGGCACAGCTTCATTTGTGCCATTTTGGAGTGACTTTGCTTTGTTTGTAAAACTGCAAAGTAGACCCGCTTCCAGACAATTTTGCTTCTTGCTCTCCATGTTTAAACACACACACACACACACACCACACACCCCATCATCACCACCCGCCTATTGTAACATAGTGAGTTACAGTTGGGCTGCTAATCACAAGATCAAGCAGTTCAAACCATCTGCTGTGTGTCAGGAGAACGATGAGGTTTTCTACTCCTGTGAAGGGTTACACTCTGCACTTCGAGCCTGCCCTATAGGGTTGTTGTGAGTCAGAATTGACTCCATTGAGTCTGGTTACACAATCACACTCACACACTCACACACACACTCGCCCCTATAAAAAGTCCTGGTGGTGTAAGGATTCTAACTGCTCAACTCCTGCTGAGAAGCGGTGGGCCGAACCTCTCAGCTGCTCCTCAGGAGACAGCTGCAGCTGTCTCCTCCTGTAACACACCAGCCTGGGAAACCCTCAGGGGCAGCTCTCCTCTGTCCTAGGGGGTCGCGATGAGCCAGAGTCAACTCTGTGTCTACATGTATACATGTGCATACATTTATGACTCTGTGGGTTAGATGTTGGGTTGCTAACCATAACCTCAATGGTTCAAATCCACCAGCTCTTCTGAGGGAGAAAGATGAGGCTGTGCATTCCCATAAAGAGGAGCAGTTCTATTCTGTCCTATAGAGTTGCTAGGAGTTGGAAGCAATTCCACAGCAGTGTGTTTGTTTTGTTTGTATACATTCATATGAAGGGGCTTCAGGAAACTCGTGGAAAAAGAGCACTGTCATATTTCCTGAGAATTTTTTGAAGCCCTTCTGTACATATGCACAGACACATCTATGTATGTATGTATACATGTGAGTCGAGGAGTGGAGTGGATAATGAATTGGGCTGCAGGGCAGCAGTTTGAACCGACGAGCCACTCCACAGGAGGAAGATGAGGCTCTCTGCTCCTGTAAAGATTTCCAGCCTCAGAAACCCACAGGGGAAGTACTCTTCTGCTTTATAGGGTTGTTGCGAGTCCAAATGAACGGGGTGGCAGCAAGCTTGGCTCATATGTGAGTATGTGTGTATATGTCTATCTGTCCGCTAGCAATGCATGAAAGAGCCCTGGTGGCGCTGTTAGGTAAGCTTTGGACCACTAACTGAAAGGTCAGCAGTTCAAACTCACCAGCCTCAGGAGAAAGCTGAGGAGGTCTGCTTCCATAAAATATGACAGCCTTGGAAACTCTATATAGATCCGCTATGAGTTGGAATTAACTCAGTGGCAGTGGGTGTATAGCTGTGTACAGGTCTCTGGATGGTGCTTCACTGCTAACTGAATGGTTGACGGTTTGAATCCACTTTGTGGAACTGATGAAGAAAGGCCTGATGATCTACTTCCCTAAGATTACAACCACTGCAAATATTACCAACTCTGACACCCATAAATGACCATGAGGTAGAGTCACTTGGACAACAATGCCCCGCCCCCCAAAGGATTCTGTGTACCTAACGTATAAAATATAAATACTTTTATTTATGTTTCTGCCTTCAGGTGAGAAGAGAACCACCCCCGTGGGCATGCAAGGCTGTCAGTCTTTACAGGAGCAGACAGCTTCCACTTCAGCCTTCACTACAAGCCTCAGCTTTCCAAATGCAGCCCTTGTAGTTAGCAGCCTAAGGCGTGACCCACGAAGCCACCAGGCCTCCTAAACATAAAGATAGATAATATAAATATGTGATCAAAGAAAGCACAACTATATACAATAAGTGTAATATGGAAATAAACATCTGAGAAAGCTGTCCAGGCAGTACAGTGGACACTGGATGATGAATTAGATTATCATTTAATTCACTAGCAAATTTAAGGTCAGGTTTGCTCTTTACTAAGCCTCGTAGATGATTTCTGAGCGGAGTGGGAAGCATTCCCATTTATTACAAGTTGAGCACATATGGTCACTGGACTCAGGGCTGTCCACAGACCATTTGAACGTGCTCTCCCTGTATGCTTCTGAAGGAGCTGCTATTTTTAGCCTTAAGTTTTAGTAAATTGGTACCCAGCGTAGAGAGCTAGGTGGTGGCAGAGCTGGGAAGAGGTTGCACCCACTTTCCTTGGCAGACCCTGTAGCAGTATGGATTGTGGGGATACTTACTTTAAAGCATGGCAGGAACTAGGCCTGCAGCATGAGCACAAAATAGAAGGGGTAAAAAAAAAAAAAACAAACCAAAACCCATTGGTCATCCAGATAAACTCAAAATGAATGCAGAGCAAATCTCTGACAACTAAGTGGTTTGGAGGCCTCTTAAACTCTACACCCAAGGAGAGGGCCGACCACCTCTCACCCTTGTGTGATGTTACAAAGGTAGCCTCCCAGTTCCTCATAGCATGTTCCTCCCCAAAGACCAGTCACCACACTCCCCTTCAATGCTTCCTAAATTCTTGTTCTCAGAACCAAACAAAAGCCCTGGATTCTCTCGCCAGAAAAGAACGTTTTCACGCTATATTTTCCATGCAATGCCAGGGAGGAGTGTGTGTGGGGAGGGGTGGTGGTGGTGGTGGTGGTCGTGGTGGTTGTGGTGTTCTTGGACTTCCTACGGTGGGACTTGGACTTCCCCAAGGCTGTTTCCATTTTGCCGCTATAATATTCTTTCTAGAAGAAATAAAATCTTTCTTACATTTGGGAATTTCTCCTTCCCCCAAGGAGCACAGCAAATAGCAAACCAAACAAAACAGAGTAAAATAAAACAAACAAAAGATAGCAAAACACCACAACTTGATAAAAGATCACTCTTCTTTTTTTTCCCCTTTCTAAAAGCAACACTGCTGGACTAGTCGACCATTTTTCTCATGCCCTCTCTGTAGACAGCTGTAAGGTCCCACTAGTAAATAAGACAATGATTTTGCAAACTCACCAATGCCTATCAGAAAGGCAATGGTGATGGTCATTTAGGTCCCTGGGTATGACAAATGGTGGGCACTGGACTCCTAACCTCAAGGTTGGTCATGCTAAGCTGCCAAGTGGCAACATGGAAGAAAGGTCTGGTGATGTGCGTTCATGTAGAGCACAACCAAGCGGACACTATGAGGGAGTTCTACTCTGCCACACGCATCATGATGGACTTGATGGCAACACATTTGGTTGCTGTTTCGCTTTAGGGAGGAGGAAACTCCGACCCTCCCCATCCATCGCCACATGGGGATGAGAGTCATGGAGTGGGGAGAGGCCCAGGGTGCTGCTAAATGCCCTACAGTCTCCCCACCACAGAGAATGATCCACATCCAATGGTCAGTCACGTGGAGGCCTCTGGTATAGGTCTGCTTGCTAGTCTACATGCATGTTCTTGATGAGTAGACGGGCTGGGGTTGGTAGGGGGAGGTGTCAGGCGCAGGTGAACCTAGCAGGGGCCAATGGATATCCAGAGTACAAATGAGGGAGGGAGGTGATGAGGTCATCTTCCATTTTCTTGTCATACAAAGTTTCCAATAGCTAGGTCTTTAGTATCTAACCAAGTTGATAAGTGAGGAGTGGGTGCAGAGGTAAAGTCACTAGCACCATGCTGGCACATGGTAGGAGGTGCTATCTCTCACTTATACTCATCCAAGAGTCATTCTTCCTTTTGGCTTAGGCAATGGAGATTTGTTCAACAGTTGGACAGTGTTTGAAGACGATTCCAAAAGGGCAATTGTGGCATGCGGGAACACTAGGACTCATTGGGATGATATAGATACAAACTCTTTTCCAAAGCAATTTAACCAAGCATGTATGATATGTGAATACTACACCAAGACAACTACTAATAAAAACAAGAAATGAAACCAAACTTGACCAAGGGTGACCATGGGTGAAGGACAAAGAATTGAACTTATGTTGATGGTGGGCAAAATGCTTTTGAAAAGGATATCAGTAAGGACTGTACAACGCCAAGAGTATAATCGATGCCATTGAATTATACAGGTGGAGGTTGTGGAATCAGAGAGGGGTTTTTTTGGGTATATTTTTTGCCACAATTAGAAAACAAATTCATGACTAACAATGAGTACATGGAAGATGAAAATGTTCAAGAATGGACTGTGGTGCTAATTGTACAATTCTTCTTGATAGGATTGAATTATTGAATTAGATGACATGTGGATGAGGTGATAATAAAACTATTAAAATAAAGAAAGGGGTTTGTGGGAGCTCAATCGCACGTTTGATATCCTTGTTGGCTTCTTAGCAGCTTAGACCTGACTTTCTTCTTCACACTTAGCACTTGAGAAATCCCAGTGAAGCAACTGACCTTCCTGGGCACACAGGGTTCTCTCAGACATTACCTGGTGATTACCCAGACCATACTACTGCCAAAAAAGGCTAACATTCAGACAGGTGAGCTAACTACTTAGCAATTAACGAGAATTATACTCTACCCATCAAAGACATTTTTGTGCTGAAACAATGTGTCAGGGCCATAGTATTAAATCTGTTGCCTATCAGGCTTTCAAGAATTACAACTACTAGAAAGAAAAATAACAACCTCATGAAAGTTCCATTCGCTCCCCTACACGGAAGACGACAAAGATAAGAAATACAAAATGATCTGTCTGTTTTAAAGTGGAAAAAAATTATATAGGACTATGTTGTCTAGGAAAGGCATTGAAGCATTTCATGGAATTAAACTCACAAGAAAGCACAGTGTTCTTAACAAGGATTTTAAACAAATGTTTCCATGGTTAAGCAAATCTGGGAAGCCCCTTGTTGATTTATAATGCATGTTATCAGATTAGAGAGCTGGATATCTTCTGGGGGTTCCAAGGTCAAGGAGAAGTAAGACTGAATGGTATAAAAGAGGGCAGCTGGTTTCCTATCAAGGCAAAGATGAAACAGGTAACTTGGTCGGAGGTTACTTAAAAGTTAAGACAGTGTCTTCCTTGTCCAAAAGTGAACCTCCACGCCACCTCGGATTGTCTGAGTGTGGTCAAAGAGCGCTAGAACACCAAACCTGTGGTGTGGATCACACCAGGATAAAAAAGAAAAGTCTAGGGGACTGTGTAGAACCATCTCCAACAGTTGACATCGTGTTGCCTCAAGCCATCATGACAATGATGAGTAAAGCACACCTCCTAGTTGCTCCTTCCAGGAGCTCTGGTAGGGTAGTGGGTAGGAGTTAGGCTGCTAACTGTCAGCAGCTCAAAACCATCAGCTGCTCCTCTTGGGAGAAAGACGGGGCTTTCTACTCCCACGAAGAGTCACATTCTCAAAAACCCCTAGGGGAAGTTCTACCCTGTCCTAGAGGGTCGCTACAAGTCTACATGGATTCGATGGCAGTGAGCTGCCTTTGCATCTCGTTTTGAAAGTCAGATTGATCAGCCACCGCATAGAACCAGTCCTTACTCTGCAGAAAGTGTTTAAAGAGAGTAAGGATCCATTGGAATAGAGATAGTAGAACTCTAGCTACTAGGAAAGATGGGAGTTCCAAGGATAACTGAGGAGACTAGTGAGGTGGTATGCCATAGCATCATCATCATAAAAAAAAGAGAGCCTCCACGAGAAGCTTCCTTAAGAACCTACAAGGAGGTGAGTGGCCCAGGTGCTCGTAGAAGCTGTCTCTGGAGAGAAAACCTGGCATTGACTCACTCCCTACCGAGTCAGAAAAGTCTAGAGAGGGAATGTCATTTCCTCCATGTGGAAAGTATGACCATGTTGGTGGTTCTTCCTCTGAAATCAAAAGCAAGATTCACAGCCTCTCTGACCACCAACTGGGGAAGTGGGGGGGCATACCTCTTGCCCATCTTTGCTGATGTCGTCAGCATGGCTGGCCACGATGGCGAGGAATTGCAGGAGGCGGTGGAGGGTGTCGCAGTTGCAGGGAGGTAGAAGATAGATGAGGAGCTGTAGGGCGCCCAGCTGTTCCTCCGGCTCCAACACTAAAACAAGGCGACAAGAGGCCCTCTGAGTTGGAGGTGCGCATACCAGGCAGTGGGCAACATTCTTAATGGAAAGGGTCAAGGCAAGTCATGCATCTCTTCATCAACTACCACCCCCCCTCCCTCACTACTGACCCAGCTCTCTGAAGAATATAACTAGGGATTAGACCTGAGGACATGGAACAACTACAGAAATCATGCAAGGCCCTCTAAAACAGGGAGGGGGCATGCCCAGCTAGCGGGCCAGACACATACACCTCAGGCCCACAAAATCATCAATCCCAGCTCATGGCACACGCCACACCAGAGAAAATGTCCCCACCATCACATTAGAGGTACTTTCCTTGGATGTTTGACCAAAGATCACAGGCTAAGTTTTACGTTGATGATTCTGTGTGATTGAGAATGATGTGATCCATATCTAAACGGCCCTGGGCAGAAAAAGGATCTCCATCCAAACTCTTCAAGAGAGAAACTGGAATTCTAGCGACCATGCAAACTTCAAAAGAGTGATAAGCACAGCAATATCCCTGCTCCCATAACTACATTTCCCTAATTGTAAGCATCTCTGAGACTCTTACCTTTGGAAATCCAGGTAACTTCTTTTCTCTAACTTGTGTCTCTCACCTTTCCCTTAAGATGTAACACATCCCCTACTTTATAGATATCAAGATTTCATTGTTGATGCCAATGACTGAGACTCAATAAAAGTTCTAATGGGATTGGGGCGAACTTTTGAAGAACATCCAAAGGCTAAACGTTCTTTCTATCCTCAGATACAGCATGGTGGCTCTGTCTTCTCTATCATGGTCCTGTACGAGTCCTCCCATGGGAGGCTGACCGTGTCTATGCCTCTTGCCCATCACCCTGCATTTTTCCTCTATGGGCTCTGTATCCACAGACCCGAAGCCCTGGCCTGAGCTTGCCCTGGGATCGCCCACTGGCTCCTTCTCTCTGGGCTCTTCTACCTCCCTCCTTTTCCATACAACAAAAAGCAAACTTATTTTCACAGTCAGTCTTAATGTGAACTTTTGCTTGTAGTCCAAAGCATCCATTGATGTGGCACTTTCTAGTCTTTGGGGTCATTTGCAAACCTCCCAACTCTTTCTTGGCTATGTGCATTTGTTTGATAGCAACTTTCTTCTTGCTAATTCTCCCTAGGGTGAAGCTCAGAAAAGTCCCCAAATAGCCCGCTCATTAGAGAGCCATCAATGAAGACAAAATATAGCTGTCAGGGCAAAGAGGCACAAGGTTGGCTAAAGGAGTTGGACACCCTGGCGTCTCAGGGGCACTTTTCTGCCCAGGATGGCCTCACTTACGCAGCGTGTGGAGGAAGGGCGTGTACAGCTCCCTGGTGAGCAGGGGGTCTGGCATGTCCCTCAGGAATTCCTTCAACAAGGCAGCCACGTCGTGGACGCTGTGCTCCTCTTCCAGAGAAACGTCAATGCCACGGTCGAATTCCTCCCGTAACTGAGGGGAGACAAACGGTTCAAATGGCAGTCCCCCAACCCCATCCTTCCGTGTTCACTTCCCAGCCAAAGGCGCACTTGGGCCCCCAGTACCTGGTATTCCATCCGAGAAACAAGCACGCTGCCACCTTCGTCTGGACAGTGTGTGGCAGGAACCCAGCCATGACTATAGTACGCATACCTTACATGTGATATTAAGTACAACTCTCTGCAGGCTTGCTGTGGATGACGCAAGCAGAAGGGCCCGCTAATGACAACCAGAAGGTGGGGGGTGGGGTGAGGTGCAGAGAGCTCCAGGGTGGAATGGAACATAGGTCAACTCTCAAGGCCGGCAGGAACAATCCGTCCATCACCCAGCCTGTCTGCGCGTCAGCAAGCCTGTCAGGTTGGCATTTTAAAAATTTTCAGAGGCACTCGGCAAGAAAGCGAGGGGGTTTTGCTGCAGCTAATCAAATTCATCAGGCTGATAAGCCATTCATGACTGAGGCTGGTAAGATGGCACTCCTGAAAGAAAAGCGGCCTTCGCTTTGTCAAAGTCACCTTATTAACAATCCTCAGAAGGATTCTTTGACTTAATCATTACACTCCGCCTCTCAGCCGTTACTGTAGCAAAATCCCACACCAGCCAGACGAAGTAATACCTTCCACATCCTATGTTCCCTGTGGACAACTCAGCTGAGTTGACGCATGGTCGTGTGCTGTAGAAATCACTATGGGAGTTCATGACTCCACCTCGATGTAATAAGCTTTCTGCATGAGTTCATCTGTTCAATCACTCATGGATTCATTCCTTTACAAAGATGTACTGTACACTTCCTCTGTCGCCTGTTACGGGCCCGAGGAATCAACAGGCAAAGCCCCCTCCCTTCCCCAGCCCATGGGCTGGGAGAGTGACAGGGGATCAGAGGGTAATCCTACCAGTGACTAGCTCTCAATACAGTGACAAGTGTTCTGAAGAGCCCTCCTGGCTCACCAAGAGGCAATAGAACACGACAGAATGACAAATGTGAGCATCTTTCATTCTTTCAAATCAAAGTGGTCACTAATTCTATTGTCATTAGGTCATCTGCCCACGTCCAGATGGGCTGACCCAGCGGCCACAACAGTCAGCTCAAACATAAGAACAATTGGGAGGAGGGAGCAGGACCGGGCAGTATTTTGTTCTGTTGTACATACAGTTATGATGAGTCCAAACCAGCTCAGCAGTACACAACAACAACATACTTGAATGATTCTTCCTCAAGTTCCAGGCAAAGATTCCCCATTCAGCGTATCCAGATACAATGAATGAATCACTGCTGGCATTTTCCACTACTCCTTCTGAGGCGAAACCCCAGCACTGCTGGGAGGGTGTACTGGCTCCAGGCACCTCGCCCTCAGTGTGTTAGGCACCCCTGGTCAAGACCACTGCCAATGGCACTATTCTGACTTGCAAGCCCTCAAGCTCACCTTTTTTTCTGTTCTGAGTACACACATACACATGCATACAAAATGAACAGACACCAAAGTTTTTCCTATGGACGGGTTAATGTTTGTGATCTTGATTTTGTTTGAAGGGGCTTGGCGGCATCGTGGTTAAGCAATGGGCTGCTAACCCCAAGTCCAGCAGTGCTAAACCATCTACCCCCGTAAAGAGTTTTAGCCTTGGGAACTCACAGGGGCAGTTCTACCCTGTTCTGTTGGGTCACTATGAGTTGGCATAGACTAGATGGAAGTGAGAGAGCATTTTGGAAGACTTAAAAAAAAAAGGAAAATAGATGAAAGAAGCTACAACTACTCTCCTGGTTCATGGGTGGATTCCAGGAGATAATGTTTGTGAAAATATTCCACAATTCTGCAGAGAGGAGACCCAACAAATGTCACTCTTCTATCACTCTTCCTGCCAATTCTGTGGTGAAATACTGCCTGTTTGCTCAATAGTCTCTCTTGTAAGTATTAAATAAAAACCAACCAACCAAATGGAAAATGTGCTTCCTGTAAAAACCCTTTTTTATCTTCACACACACACACACAGATACAAGGTGATATTTATTTCAGGTAGTTTCAATAAGATGAACAAATATCATTTCTTCAGCTCTATCAAACTAAACATTTATTTTTCCCTTGGCTGCATTATTGAGTCACTGAGTTTTATTTCCTTTGGTTGGTGCCAACAGAGGGAAATTAGCATTTTAATTCTCTTTCAGCCCACAAATGAATTCTCTTCTCAAAGGAAGGTTTGCTTTTCTGAAGCTGTTATGAATTTGGCTACCTGCTACATTGTAGGATTCTATTCCTGAAGGTCTCATTGCAAAGTTTTGTTGAGAGAATGTAACACAGTAGCTGAGGCCATCCGTGGGGCAGATCCCTACAGGAAAAATGAATTAGGGACCAGTAGTTCTAGGTCAACTTCAGAATTACTTAGTTTTGAGAAGGTAAAGCTATAAACATAGCTAAAAAAAATTTTTGTTTGCTTTTATTATCTTTGATTTTTAACCTTAATTTCCTCCCGAGCCATAAGTTAGTGCTTCTTCAGTCTCTTCTGGGAGAGCCCTTTTCTTCCGTGCAGCTGTCTCTTCTGCTTGAGGAACAACGTGTTCCTATTCAGTCAGGGTCATGCCCCTGTGGCAGGGGGAGTTCTTGTGTCCCTGAATACCCCCATGTGCTCTGGCGGCACATCTGGGGGGCTTTGTTCACCTGGATGTGCTCAATGACCAGAGAAGTCACAGCTAAACCCTTCCATTCAGCATGACTCTGCATTTTTAAGCAAGTGTGGCCAAAATGTGGCACTCTTTTTGGGCCACTGACCCTGGGCCCAACCCCACTGTGTGGCCTGGGTACACCTACTCACTCCACCACTGTCATGTCGCAATAGCCCACACTGCTTCTGCAAAGTAACATCTTTCAGATATTCGGGGGTTTTCTGGATATGCAGGCTCTTGGGCAGTTTCATGGGTGTCCTTTTCAAAGGGACCCAAAGAATTGCTCTTCTTGATGTGCCTGAATTTTGTGGGGTTTTCTGGGTAAAGTGAGTAGCGAATCATTCTGTCAGATCATTAAACACAACCTCTTCCAAAAAGAGAATGTTGAGGGCATTTCCAGATTGGATTTTGACAATAATGGGTACTTTACAGTTGTGATCTATTTGTGATCACTTGCTGATCAGGTTCTCTCTGCCTGTCCTTTCTGGCTCAATGAGATGATTACAAATTCTTGCCTTTCATCCCCAGGGACTGGGCTTTGACTTTGCCAGCAAGGAGCTTGGTTTTGATTTTTTTGGTAGAGAGGCAAAGAAGACATCTTCAGAAACAGATTTGTATGTGCTTAATGTCTGCACATGGCACTTCATTTACATGCCAAGGGAAATGTCTTAATAGAATCTTCATTTTTCACTTACTTGTCTCACTCGCTTTTTTGAGCTGCCAACACGGAATATTCCCACTGTCTGGAGACCTGTGGAGAAGCAAACAAAATCAATAGTCCTGTTGACTCCTCTGGAGGAAATCAAATACAAATCGAACGGAATGCCAGCACAGCAATGGAAGAGGTGTGCCAACAGGAAGTCCATGAATGCTCATTTATCCCACACCATCGTCTCCATAAAGGAGCCTTGGTGGCTGGGGTGGGTGGCAGGTGATAGTTTAAGCTGCTAATTAGAGGCTCAGTCCCTGGAAACAACCAGCTGATCTGTGGGGGAAATGAGACCTCTGGTCCTGTTAAGAAGTATAGCCTGGGGTCTATCCTGTTCTGCAAAGTCGATAAGAGTCAGAGTCAACTTGATGACAGTGAGATTGGTTTCTGGATGGTATCCAAGAGCAGTCCTAGTGGTGCAGCCGTTAAGGCAGCCTTCCAGCTGACCAACATCTCGGCAGTTCCAACCCTCCAGTCACTGTGCGGGACAAAGCTGTGATAGTCAGTTTCTGTTAAGATGGACAGCCTTGGAAACCCTCTGGGACAGTTCTACTCTGTTGGGTCATTAGATGTTTCAGTGCCAGGATCAGTTTGTTTCAATGTTTCTGATGAAATAATTTCCATATGATAGTTCAATGTCTTCTCCATATGAAGAAAGACAATGCAGCATTTCTTTATTGTTCAGAATTCTAATGTAAGCATGCATTATATATAGATGTTGAGTTCTTGTGTCAGTTTTTAAAACCTAGCTTTCTTGTTTCTGTGATCATAATAAAAGTAAGTGCTTGTTGAAGAAAACCCAGACAAATGTTACAAATACTTGAGAAGTAAGCACTCATAATATGTTGATTTCTTTCCAGCCTACACCGACACACACACACACACACACACACACACACACACACACACACTCCAAGACTTCAAAAAGCAGACACATTCTATTATCTTTCTTACTTTTTCTAACCGATTGGGGACCCAAAGCCCATCTGTGGGCAACTGGACATCCCTTACATAAGGGTCCTGGGGAGGAGATTAGCCAGTCAGGGTGCAGCGTAGCAATGATGAAACAAATAACATTCCTCTAGCTCTTAAATGCCCCCCCTCCCCCTCAACTACTATCACGATCCCAATTCTACCTTACACATCCAGCTAGACCAGAGGATGTGCACTGGTACAGACAGGAACTGGAAACACAGGGGACCCAGGACAGATAAACCCTTCAGGACCAGTGGTGAGAATGGCAATACCAGGAGGGTGGAAGGAAGGTGGAGTAGAGAAGGGGAGCTGATTACAAGCATCTACATATAACCTCCTCCCTGGGGGATGGACAACAGAAAAGTGGGTGAAGGGAGACATTGAACAATGTAAGATATGACAAGATAATAATCATTTATAAATTATCAAGGGTTCATGGGGAGGAACAAGTGGGGACAGAGGGGGGAAATGAGGAGCTGATACCAAGGGCTCAAGTAGAAAGAAAATGTTTTGAGAATGCTGATTGCAACAAATGGGCAGGACACAATAGATGTATGTATGGATTGTGACAAGTGTTGTATGAGCCCTCAATAAAATAATTCTTAAAAATTTCATAATCTTTTAAATCCATATACTTGAACTTTTTGAAGTCTCCTTGCACATATTTAACAGACTTTTGAGAGATAGTGTGTATTTTTGAATGCTTGTTTTCATTCAATATTATGCCAGTAGAATTTTCATGTCAGTAAAAATTGCTTGCAGATAATATATAAAATGGATGCAAAATACTCTTATTATAAGAATGCATCACAATTTACTTTCTATTCCCCTCTGGAAGGCATATAGACACACCCCACAAACACCCACCTCCCACTGTTTTTACTATTATATCAGTATATGACCTTACTATGACTAATTTAGTAGCCAGGTTATTTGGTCTCATTGCTCTCCTCTCTCTCTCTCTCTCTCTCTCTCTCTCTCTCTCTCTCTCTCTCATATATATATGATCTAGTTCTAGAAGTGAGACTATGGGGTCAACACATACAGTAAAGGGTTAACTGGTCCAAAAGGTCAATGCTCCTGGGGTTGGGAAACCGTGCTTTACAAGATTGTATACATGTCGTATGTTATTGAGTTGATACAGACCACTAGCAACATTCTAGGACAGCGTAGAACTGCCCCCTAGAGCTTCCAAGGCTGTAAACCTTTACTGAAGTCCATTCCCACGTCTTTCTCCCCTGGAATGCCTGGTGAGTTCCATCCACCTGCCTTTTGCCTAGCAGCCAAGCAATTAACCCACTGTAACTTCAGGGACCTGGTATCTCTTGGTAGAGTCCTCCACCCAGACATGTCATCTTATTCCACATTTTGTTTTAGGGTTGATGTCTATCTGAACGATTTTATTTCTTATGACATCATTGATTATTGCTCTTGGGAAATAAATCTATTGGTCTATTTATTTTAAGGTCTTGCCGTGTGCTGTAGTAAGTGCAAGACCCTAGGTGCATGTGAAAGTTGGACACTGATGGGAAATAATACTGGAGAAGAGTTGTTCGACTTAAATGCTGGTGCCGGTAAGAAATAGTGGAAGGATTACAGATATGGATGGCCAGAAGCCCAAACCCATCCGTCCTGGAAGAAGTACAGCCACAATGCTGTACTTGGTGAGGTGTGTTTTCATGGTGTTTGGACATATTATCAGGAGAGACCAGTCCCTGGAAAAAGGACGGCGTGCTTGGTAATGTGGAGGGGCAGTGAAAAAGAGGAAGACACTGAAGGAGATGGGGTTGACACTTCCACAATGCAACAGTGGGGTCAAATATAACAATGAGAAAGGTGGTGCCGGGCCGGGCAGGGTTCCCTTCTGTTGTGCATCAAGCTGCTAGGAGTTAGACGCATCTTGAGGGCACTGAGCAGCATCACCTGTGAGATTCTGTATTTCCCGAGTCTAGTGATTGGTGAATTGTAGAGGCACATATTGGTGTTTTGCTCTTGGGTGTTGTGATGTGACTTTTGGTCAACTTTCAGTGGACTTATGGAGCCTTCTGGTTGTCTAGCCCAATGTTTTGTTTCCACTTTATGGGCACTGGAACAAAGGCTAATCAAGCCATTTGCAGTCAAATATGGACTTATACTTCTTCCTCTGTAAAATAAGCATCCCCCTCAAAGGGCTTGGGAGGACTTACTTAAGGCATACATATAGAAAACTTAGAATCATTATCTGGGACATGGAACTATATATTATGTACACAGAATTATATGCGGTGAACAGCATGAGTCTTCTAGGTATAAAACAAACGACTTTAATGCAGCACTTGGTCTCAATCACTGAAATTTTGCCTGCTCTGCTTTTCGAATTCTCAGCTGGTTTCTGAATAATGGAAAATGTCCACATAGTTAACAAATGAGAGCATTTTCTATACTGATTGAATTATTCTATTGGCAGCGGAGTCCTTCCAGGAGGCTCGGAAATACCCATGTCTGTGGTATTATTTGATCAATTATAGCATGATCATCTTCACTCATTTAAAATGAATGTGATGGAAAACGAGGTATCGGTGACGCTGTGGTTGGCACTTGCTGTTGATTCTACTCTGACACCATCTTCTGGATCCCCGTCCCAGTTACTGTGTCACAGAATCATTGGCGACATAGATGGCTGTATCTCCTATGTCTCTCAGTCAATTATGATCCGTCTGGTTTTTTTAAGGGGGCGGTGGATGGCTAGGGGAAAACAAATAGCAGCCTAACAAACAGATGGAGCCTAGTGTTACTATTAGCCAACTACCCTACAGAGATTTTCCACAAAAGAACAGATTCAGCTGCAGGCATTCCCTAACCTTCACTTAAGGGAGTCCCTGATAGAAAGCAGGTGTCAATTAAAAACAAACAAAAAGGCATTGATTAGACAAAGACAGGTGGCTTTGAAGAAGCTGAAAGGAACAGGAGATCTAGAAGGGCTGAAATGAAGGAAGGAACCCAGAGCGTGCACAATGAGCTACTGGCCCTGCCCTTAAACCAGGCACAGTTGCAAAAGAGAATATGGCTGGCCTCCCATATCTTCGTGCTTGTCTTCCTGGGCGTAGTGCTTCCTGGGAATCAAAGATGCTTAGGCTGTTTGCCCTAGGGATACAGAATGCCTTCGGGCGAAATCTAGCTGGAGAAGGGTGGTGCACATCAATATTCCATGGTCACTGAGTCTATTCCAAGTCCTAGCAGCTTTCTGGGACAGAGTAGAACTGCCCCATAGAGCTTCCAAGGCTGTGAACCTTCGTGGAAAGGGGCTGCCACGGTTTTTTCTGCAGAGCAGCTGGTGGGTTTGAACAGCTGATCTTTTGATTGGCAGCCAATTGCTTAACTAATACTCCCCCAGGGCTCCTTGGACAAGAATATAGATGACACCCAAACAATGGGTCAACATTTGGGGTTGGCACAAAGATCTCTGACGAATATGTAAAGAACCCAGTTATATCAAGCCTTCAGCTACTCGCTTCAAACTCTGGCAAATACCATCTTAGGAAGGAATTGCTTTGGGACCTTCGTGCCCCTCCCCATCGGTTTATAGTAACCAAGATCAATATGTGTTTGGATTTAAGAATGTCTTTTATTTGTCTGAAGCCATCTGGACTAAATACTTTGGGGACCTGGAGCAGAATCCGGGCCTTGAAAGGTTAGCCAGGTTATCTTCCTGCGTTTAGGCACACTGGATGTAGCATCTGAACTCTTCCAAACAAGAAGCCATGCACCCTGGTTGTGAATCATTCTGAAAAACGGCATGCTATTTTACAAACTGCAGAAACACATGCCAGGAGAGGCCAACAAGAAAACCGAAAGCAGCCCTCAGCTTTCACTCACAAATTCACTTACTCAAGCTGGCTAGACTGCTGTGAATTTGGGGGGGGGACATTTTCTCCTTTAAAATCCTTTACAAAGTGCTTTCTTTAACTCGCTTCTAGGGACTATCTAATACTCTATGTATGGGGCCCAGTTGTACATCACAGTGGACTTTCTACTTCATTCCCATATGCACCGTGTACTGGACTCTAGTTTTTTTTAGAAAATATTTTATTTAAGTGTTAGCTTTTATTTAACCATTTACTTTTTAAAGCATTTTTGGGGGGGCTCGTACAGCTCTTATCACAACCCATTCACCCCTCCACTGTGTCAAGCACATTTGTACATTTGTTGCCATCATTGTTTTCAAAACATTTTCTTTTTAAGTTCCCTCTGCTCTATTGTGCTTTAGGTGAAAGTTTACAACGAAAATGCGTTTCCCATTCAACAATTCCTTCTTGACTTGTTCCGGAAAGTTGTTTTTCTCTTCCCCTGCAATGTGTAGGCACTGGCCCATTTCCCATCCCTTGACCCTCCCTGCCTCCCAGGAGCACATCATGCCCTCTTGCCTGGTGGTGCTATTTACCTGAGCTGTATATTCCAAACAGTTCTGCCCAAATAACCTCTATTTTAAAACATCTTCCTTACTATTGGACAACCCCTTAAAGAAGGGTCACAAGGAAGAGATAAGCTATTCAGGGAACATACAACTCTCCTCCAGTTCTTTAATGCTTCCCCCCTCCCCATCATGAGCCCAATTCTACCTTACAAATCTGGCTAGACCAGAGCATACACATGGGTACAGATCAGAGCTGGAAACACAGGGGATTCAGGACAGATAAACCCCTCAGGACCAATAATGGGAGTAGCAATACCAGGAGGGGACAAGGAAGGTGGGAGGAGACAGGGGGACCAATCACAATGATCGATATATAACCCCCTCCCAGGGGGACTGACATCAGAAGAGTGGGTGAAGGGAGACATTGGTCGGTGTAAGACATGAAAAACATTTTTAATAAATTATCAAGGATTCAAGAGGGAGGTAGGGAAGAAAGGAGGGTGGGGAATGAGCTGATACCAAGGGCTCAAGTAGAAAGAAAATGTTTTGAAAATGATGATGGCAACATCTGTACAAATGTGCTTAACACAATGAATGGATGTATGGATTATAATAAGAGCTGTATGAGCCCCCAATAAAGTGATTTAAAAAAATCATCCTTGTATGAATCATGAAACCAATGATTGAGGAGTCAAGATTACCAAGACAGTGTCTTCATCTTCGAGTATATCATCCAAAGAGGAGATAGAGAAAGATTTAATTTAAAGAAACCCCACATTTCAAAATTGTATCTAAAACAAATAAGGGAATGTTTTAATTCATAGAAATTTTATGAAACGGTTATATGTTGCCCTGTAACCATATATTGAGTTGAGAAATTTAGATATATCCCATAAAGTTTTAAAGTTTCATTTTTATTAGAAAGAAACCACTGTCATTCAAATAGTCCTGACTTGTGGGACGAAGTAGAGCTGCTCCACAGGGTTTCCAAGACTGTAAAGTGTTATGGAGGCAGACCGCCTCATCTTTCTCCTGTGGAGTGGCTGGTGGTTTTGAACTGTTGACCTGTCAGTTATCAGCCAAGAGTTTCAACCACTGCAGCCCCCGGGATCCTCCGTAGAAGGAGCGCTAGGAGAAAGTTAACATAAATTGTGTTTGCATGACCTCCGAAGTTTCCTCTCTCTTCTGTAATATGTTATACTTTTTATTCTTCTAGTAAAGCAACAAGGAAGAAACTTTCCTTCACGACCCTAAAGTACAGGCTAAAGAAAACGAAGACATTTAAATTGTGAAATGGCAGTTTTGCTGCAGCTACTAGTCTACATGCTAGAGCATGTTTTACAGAAGAGTCTTTTTGTCATTTCGACGTCAGCATATTAACTGAGTTTTCCGAAGGGTCAAAGTGAAGCAATGTTAAAAAAAGGGCCTCTTTTACAAGAATACAGCGAGCAGGATAGAGACCCCTTGTCAAACTGTGCAGTTCCCAGTCATTTACGTGACGGTGTTTGATATTTTTCTTTCTTGGGAAGTTGGCTTCTCTGCCTCTCCCCCTTGTTCTTTTGAAGGCATCCCAGAAGGACCTTTCATGTATAAGACAGATAAAAGTGGCTCTGCTTTGACTGAAGGTAGTCTTGGGGGCAGATCTAGCTAATAAATCTCACTCCTTTCCCAGATCGCTCGGCCTCCAATCTCCCTTTTGAAGGATTGTGGTGGCTTAGCAGTCTGGACACAGGCTTTCCCTCGTCAGCTCCTTCGGCCCCCATAATCCTCAAAGTCCAACTCACTTCCATAAAGCTTTCTTCACCACGGGCATGTCAGCCCGGCGTCTAGTCAGATGAACACAAATTGAAGTTGGTTGGTTAGCTGCACAGTGCCACTTACCATATTTTTCTAGATGCTGACAGCAGCTGTCCACCAGCCTGGGGACCTGTCTGTAAATAGGATTCAGACTGAGTTTCTTATCTCTGGCCTTTTCTTTTTTACTTTGTGCCTCGGCTGGCAGGGAGAGCTGTAAAGCTTCCAGAAGTCGGGACTGATTGTCATCAAGATCTGTGATAGAATCCACTGACATCGCACCCTGCAAATTACACACAGGCATGAACCAGGAGAGCAGACAGAGAACAAACAAGAGCCCCCCCCCCCTCGATGCTAGCCAATAGATCCTCTCGCGCAGCAGTGTTTCTCCCACTTGTAAGGACACGGCTTGCTTTAATGGTCCTGTGTGTACATTCAAAGGGGGAGAAAGACGCCTTTCAAAAAGGCTAGGGAATCAACAAACCTTGGGCAAAATAACAGCAGTCACGAGGTCAACATACACAGGAGTTTCCACATGGAAGACGAGAGACGGGAAACATAGAAAATACTTTGGCACAACCATTTAATTTCTGCAAGCATAATTTCCTTTAATCACATACTTGGTGTAGGAGATAGCCACAGGTCTCTTGGACATAAAAGAGGTTCCATTAGGACTAGTGGAAGTAGATTTGGAAATGGGGGGATTCCATACAGCTGTCTTAGTTCGGTGTCCTCCAGAAGCAGCATGATGTGCTTTACTAAGGAGTTAGTCCCAGAAAATAGCCCTAGGTAGTGTGGTGCAGAAGAGAAGGCTGCCAGTGAAGAAGCATGACCGATAGCCACGTAGTCACTGGTGCTCAGTGGCACTGGGCACGCTGGGAGACAGTGTAGAGTAGTTCTCAACTTGTGGGTCGCGACCCCCTTGGGGTAGAACAACCCTTTCACAGGGGTCGCCTGATTCATAACAGTAGCAAAACGACAGTGATGAAGGAGCAGCGAGAATAATGTGATGGTTGGGGGTCACCATGACATGAGGAACTGTCTGAAAGGGTCATGGCATCAAGAAGGTGGAGAACCACTGGTGTAGAGTATGAACCTCAGCGCAATCCCTGCTAAGGAGCGAGAGAGCTGGGGTGTTTCTACACTCCTTCTAAGAGCCATCAGTAATAGGGGCCAGGCGGTGGTGTTTGTGCTTCCGAACACGGTGCCCCCCGTCTGCTACGGGTGTGGGAAAGCCTGCAGGAAAGGGATGAGGGATGGAAAGTAGCAGCAGAGAGCGATGGGCAAGGCAGCAAAGAAGAGAACATATCGCCATCTGTATCTGCTCGAACCACCCAGCCTTTCAGGAAATGTGGAAGGCGAAGTCGGCTGCTCGCAAGACCTGAGCAGAGGAGAAGGGAATTGGTAGGTCCATCGCTACAGCCCTAGATTCCTAGAATGCTCCAAATGAAACCATGGTCTTACAGCCAGATGAGTCGATGTGCAGAGTCTGAGAAACCATGATGAACTGAAAGAACAACTTCATCCTGAAAAGCCATTCTGTCAGTTCTTCTTTTGCAAGTCTTAATAAACAGCAGCATTGCCCAGAACCACAGCAAACACATGAGGGCTGGAGGTTGCCTGTGAAATTGAAGGACGTTGCAGGAGGAATGGATTTGAAGCCTCTAGGTGAGAGAAAAAAAAGCCAGGAGGGTCTTCTAGTGACCTAGGACTTGTTAGGGGTATTTATCAACTGATTGAAGAAAGAGTACTATAATTAAAAGTGCAAAGGCTGGGAGGTAGCAAGTCCGTAAGGAAACTTGATGGAAAAACTGAAGAAAACAAGTCAAGCCTTTAGTTGAAATATTGAGGCATTCGATGGGCAAAGTTTTGAACGATGTACATAGCATCAAAGGAAGATGAAGGAATGTACAGAGTCATTGTACCAAAAAGAATTGGTCAACTTTCAACAATTTCCAGAGATATCAAATGGTCAAGGGATGATGGTTCAGGCTGCACTGAAGGCATCAACAAAAAAACAAGACTCCAGAAAGTGAAGAAATACCAATTGCATTGTTTCAACAAATAAATGCAAGGCTGGAAGTGCTCACTCATCAATGCCAAGATATTTGCGTGACACCTACCTGTGCTACCCATTGGCAGAGATCCACATTTACATCTACTTCAAATAAAGGTGATTCAAGAGAGTGCAGGAGTTCTTGAACAAAATAATTACTGTCACATCAGAGATTTTATTGAAGATAACTAAAAAAGTTATGGTAGCAGTACATGTAAAGGGAAGTGCCAGAAGTTCAAGTTGGATTGAGAAAAGAACATGAGACCAGGGATGTCACTGCTGATATGAAATGTATCTTGGCTGAAAACACAGCATACTAGCAGATGTTAGCTGTGTTTCATTGACTATGCAAAGGCATCCCCTTGTGTGGATCAGACTAACTCATGGATAACACTGTAAGACTAGGGATCCCAGCACCCTTCGCTGTGCCCGTTCCAAACCTGGACATCAGATAGTCATTTGAAAGGAATAAGGAGCAGGGCATGTTTACAATGATAAAAGGTGTGAGTTGGGGTGGTGTCCTTTCGCCCAACTTACTTGTTCAATCTGTATGTTGAGCAAATGGCTTGATACACTGGACTTCATGAAGGAGAAGGAAGGGGAGGGCTCAGAAGAAGACTCATTAACAGCCTGGGATGTACAGATCACACAACCTTGCTTGGTGCAAGTGAAGAAGACTTCATCTATTTACTGGTGAAGCTCAAAGACTGCACGCTTCAGTATGAGTTACACCTCAGCATAAAGAAAACTAGAATTCTCAGTGGACAAATGAGCAACTTCATGATAAACGAAAAAAGGTTTGAAGTTGTCAAAGATTTAATTTTACTTGGGTACACATTCAATATCCCTAGAAGTATCAGTGAAGAACTCAAATGATGTGTTTCATTGGGTAAATCTGTGATAAAAAAAACCTCTTTTGCAAGTGTTCAAAAGCCAAGATGTCATTTAAAGGATGAAGGTCCACTTGACCCAAGTCATGGTCTTTCAATTGCCTCATATACTCGAGAAACTTGGACACTGGATCAGGAAGTCCCAAGGAGAACGGATGAATGAGGAGGCTGGTGAAGGGTACTGAACGAATGTCAGAAGAATGATCAACTCTATCTTGGAACAAGTACGCTCAGAATTCTCTTTAGAAACAAAGACGCTGAGTCTTCATCTCATGTCCTTTGGACATGTTTCCAGGAGGGACCAGTCCCTGGAGAAAGACATCCCACTTGATCAAGCAGAGGGTCAGCAACACTGAGGAGGAGAAGTCCAGGCCTGGACAGAACACCTTTCTGTTATGCAAAGTCTCCCCACGAGTTGGTAGGGACTTGACAGCGCTTAACAGCCATAGTACTGTTGGACTTAAAAAAAGTTCTTGCATTGGATAAGGAAAACCCTCATTGTTTGCAAAGACCCACATGCTGTCAGTGCATTAGACCAAGCTTTGCCCTCAAACATCAGAATTTTGTGGAAAAGTCTGGCAAAACAATGGAAGATGACAATAGATGGAGATCTATGGCAGTTCAGAATGTTCTGGATACCCAGGGCTATAGGTGTAAATGGGCACAGGCACCCAATAGTTTTGAGAAGGGTTCCGGGTGCTGTCATCCCAGTGCAAATGGCTGCTGAATGGGGTGGGTGAGTGACGCTTGACCCTACATTTCTAGGTAGCACATGAGCAAAGAATCACAGGCGAACTTGCTCGGTGTCCCTCACATCAGAGCACCAGAGAAAAAACTGGCCTACTCACCCTCCTTCTGACCCGAGGAGCCGGTTCCGGGGTGTTTGGGGATGTCGACTCATTTGGTGTTTCTGAGGTTGAGCTGAGAGATGAGTTACTGCTTGAGAGTTCTTTGTTCTGTTTTTTATTTCCAAATGGTAGAAGCGAAGCCACAAAATCCGATGCGTCCTTCTGCATGTCTTTCTGCAAGTCCTGCTTGAGTTTATAGGCCCGGTCATTGGCAATGACTTGGGATAATGGCATTCCAAAGGCCTGTGGGATGAATTCTGGAATGGAAACACAAATATTCCCTTTCAGAGGAAGCCTGGCCCCAGGAGCAGACACTCTCACTTGTGTTTCATACCTATTGGCAGACTGAGTCAAATACCTCTTCTTTCAGGTCGTGACTCATCCATAACAAGTAGGGTAACATTAGTCAATCGCAAGAGAACAAATATGTTGTATGAGACGCCTGTTATAAACATGAAGACTACAACAACCACTCCAAACAAAGACTTTCATACCAAAGTGAACAGACTTTGAAGGTTACTCAGGGAGGGCAAACAAGGCAGGGGAGATGAAAACAACAATGGGCTACGGGGTTGACAGATGTTCACTTGGGTGAAGGAGAAAATAGGAGTCCACCACAAACATACAAACAAACAAGCAAACAAACAAACAAAAGAAAAGAGGAATCCACAAGAGAGTCAACTGAATTCAAAGGAAGCACGGGTAGGAGATATTAACGGAGTGCTCGATAAGTCGTGGAATACAACATTGATGATCTGAAAATGTGCTGCCCCTGGTGAATTCACAAGAAAAAACAAGTGTTGTTTTGTTTTTTTAAAGAAAACGAAAAACAAACCTGGGGTTGACATTTGAGTTTATCAGAGCGAAAAATATTTCTATGTAAATGAAGAAAACTTTAATTAGATAAAGAGAAGTCTGGTGGCTTAGTGGGTTTTCCATTAGACTGCTAACAAGAAGGTCAGCAGTTTGAAACCACCAGCCATTCACTGGGAGGAAGACAAAGCTTTCTATTCTCTTAAAGAGTTAGTCTTGGGAACCCAAAGGGGGTGTTCGACCCTGTCCTATAAGGTGTCTATGAGTCAGAGATGACAGTGACTCCGTAAGTAGGTATAAAGACCATGCGTTTTAGAAATCTTCCAGGAACCCAAGTGGAAGGCAAATTTTGAGAATGACGAGTGCAACGAATGTATAAGGGTGCTTTGCTCAACTGCTGTATGTTTGGATTGTGATAAGAGTTGTATGAGCCTCAATAAAAAGATTTATTAATTAAAAAATAAATAAAAAAGAAAAAAAAGAAATCTTCACCTTTAGTTTTTCTTCACCTGTCTCAAGTCAGTTTTAAGGGAAGTAGTTTTGTAGGGAATGGTTACCTTTTGGAAGGAGCTCTGAGCGTAGCGAGTTGGGCTGCTAATGGTAGGATCAGCAGTTTGAAACCACCAGCTGCTTTTCAGGAGAACTATGGGATTTTCTACTTCGGTACAGAGTTACAGTCTCAGAGTCTCACAGGGTCAGCTCTACCCTGTCCTATCAGGTCGCTATGAGTTCACATAGAATCAATGGTAGTGAGATTATACACACACACACACACACACACACACACACACACTTTTGGAGCAAATGTAAATAATACATTGTCATTAGGGATGATTACAGTTTTAGAAACTCTTGTTGTTAGATGCCATAGTGTCAGTTCCGACCTTATCACAACAGAACAAAACTCTGCCTGGTCCTGTGCCATCCCCTCAATTGCTCCTGTGCCTGAGCCCACCGTTGGGGCCATGGCGTCAATCCACCTCCTTGAATGTCTTCCTCTACTTCATTGCCTCTCTACTTTACCTAACATGAAAGGTGTCCTTCTCCAAGGGCTGGTTGACTTATAAGACTTTGATTTATAGGACTCAGGTCACAAAGCTGACGAGGTACAGGGAAGCCATGCAATTATCCATACAACAGGCAATTATTATATGCCAAATGTTTATCGTGCATGACGAGCATCAGTCTTAGGAGCAATAAAACCCCACTGTTCTATAGACGAAAGCTTAGGAAAACTTCTGCTTGCTTACTTTGGGCACTCCATTTGGAAAGACCAAGGGCTAGAACAGAGCGCCATGCTTGGTCAGTGAAGGGGGGAGAAGCCCTGCAAGAGACAGACTGACGCTCTAGCTAAAACCGCGGGCTCCCGTACCAAGGACTGTGAAGATGGCCCAGGACAGGGCAATGTTCCGTGAGGAGTTTGACCTGACTTGATGGCAACAAGGAACAGCAACATCTTGACCAGAGGTGCCACAGGGTATGTACCAAGCGCACGAAAGGCGCTGCTCTCCCTCCTGAGGGTTTCAGCATGCAAGCAGAAGTGAGAAGACTGGCAAGTCAGGGAGGTACAGAACTGTGGCAGAGTGTCAAGATCATGCGTTAGGGAAACCTCCATTATCCATCAAGTCCATGTTCCCAAGGGCTTTCTGAAGCGTCTTCATCAGCAATTCAGTGAAGTGTATGCACTTTTGGGTCCCCAATAAAAATGTTAGTGTATCAAATGCTAGTCTGGGAGGGAGAGGGGCAGTTAGGGAATACATCTGCCCTTATTTCGTCGTCTTCCTCATCCCCTCATTTCATCTCCTGCTGTGTTAAGGGTGCCACTCGCCGGGCTTTCTTATTGGTCACATACAAAAGTGGATGCCAGCACACACCAGGCAGGGGAGGGTCTCAAATACAATTTGGTAAGTCCTTTAGGAAGGGAACTGGGTGTAATGCAGCAAACTATGGCTTTATTTGGTGACGTTCCAGCAGTTGCCTCCTGGATCTCTGTGGAAAATCTGTCTGCATCTACATGCCACGACACTGTACAGGTGATCTTTTAGCTTCCTACTCTAAAGCACTGACCACTGCATTAAGTGCATACTTTCTTTTCGACTAACAATGAGAAGGCCCGCTGGAAGCAACAAATTGGAATCTGACCTTGTACTTGTTTTTATCACGCCTATGAATGAAACCAGCGTGATTAAGGCCAAATAGTCTAAGGTTGTTTATTTTTTAAAAAGAAACAGTTAACATGAAATCAATGAGGAAGCACCTGCAAAAGATTTTCTGCCTGGACGTGGCGACATTTCAACATCACTGGGCTGATGAGCACACCACGGGAGCCCTGGTGGCACAGTGCTTAAGCATTCAAATGGCTTATTAAAAGGTCAGCGGTTCAAACCCACCAGTTGAGGTGTCAGAGAAAGCAAAGGCAGTCTGCATCCATAAAAAGCTACAACCATGGGAACCTTATGGAGGCAGCTATTCTGTCCTAGAAGAGTGCTTTGAGTCAGAATCAACTCGAGGCCAATGGGTTTAGTTCGGTGTGGGCTAAAAGCAAAAGCAGAAGTGGTCCTTGAAAATCTGTACATCGAAAATTAAAAAAGAACAAAAAAGAAAATCTGTACCTCTAGAAGAAACAAAGGAAGCCCTCAGCATTTGGAAATTTTCAGAGTGCACTAGGCAGTCCTGATAAACAAACTAGAGGCTACATGTGGTAACACTGTAAAACGTTTTGTAGGCATTCCTCTTCTGATCAATATGGATAGCATGTTGTTTTTATTGGTTGCTGTCCAGGCGACGTGACTCCTGGAGTGGGCAGGCTAGAACTGCTGCCTAGGGTTTTTCAAAGCTGTGACCTTTCAGAATCAGATCACTAGACCTATCTTCTGAGGTGGGTTCAAACTGGTAACCTTTGCACCACCAAGGAACGAGGTAGTAAGAGCCAATACTCACTCCTAGCAAAACCAAAAGCCAAATGCAAGGGACACTATCAGATCACTTGCTTTGTACTCGGAGTACTTGGGTGGGAGCTACAGGAAATAGAAACTGTCTAGGCATGATAACATTAAAAAGGACATTGATTAAGTAACACGAGTCAGCCCATGTAGAAAAATGAATCACAGGGCTTGCATATGAGATGGAGGTTATTGATGCTTCTTGCAATTAGAGATTGCTAGTAGCTCTGGAAGAAAAGCTGAAAATGGTTTCCTTTGAAATGTGTCCCTTTTTAATATCAGAAAGCCTGTCATTCTCTTTGTAAAGTGCAATAATTGAGTATAATTCCGCTAGGGAAACATAGGAAGCCATTCTTTCTTTCCAAATTCCCATTTCTCTGTTGTCCCCAGCAAAGGCATGCTAGCCGATTTCTCTCTCCCTCTAATAGACTTCTTTCCTGGCGGAGTGCACTGATACTTCAAGGGTAGAGTTTGATGTGGTCGCTTTCTCGTTGACTTCCTTTGAGGACACTTACAAGGTGCAGAAGGGAGACCCCCTCTGCTCTGAGTTCCTTTGGAGAGTCTGTTTAGCCTCTGTAACATTCTAGGCAGGCTTCTGGGGGTATGGTTGCTTTTAACATGGCTGCTGGCGATCGTGGGCTGCTCACAAGCCTATTGAGCAAATCTTCTCTCTCTTCATACACAAAAGGATGTACACAAATGCATGTGGATCTTCAGGCTAGATGCTCTTTTTCTAGGGGAACAAGCAACCTTAACGCTGTGTTGACAGTGGCTGATAAAGTTGATAATAGCTTTTTTAAGACAGCAAGGAAATTACCCAAGACTCACTGTCCTTGAGCCAGGACAATATGTAACATGTCCAGACATTCACTGCCCCCACATTGTGTGGCAGCCCTCCTGCTGCAAAGGCCCCTTTTTAACTTCTGATTCCTGCTCCTCTTGCTCCTGATCCAGGTAGATCAGGGCAGGGTTGGTTGGTACCCTGAGTGAATATGGGACTTCCTTAAATTTAGTGGTCTAGATACCTTATTCATCTTACCCTGATCCTAGCTCCATGTACAGGACACAGGGTGTCTGTTACAACTGTTCAACTCAGCCAGTGCAGCTTGAAAGTAGCCGTAGATGATAGGTAAATGCATGGGTGTGGTTGTATTCTAATAAACCTTTATTCACAAAACCAAGCAGCGGGCCACCCCAGGGGTACATGACAGCTTCTCATGCCTGTACCTCTTCTCTTCTGTCAGAAGTTCTCTTCAGCATTTAAACATACTCCAGCTGTTTCTTCTTGGCGGGGGGAATAAATCAATAACCCTTGATCAACTCGGTTGTCTCAGTTTCAGAGCTCCAGACTAATCACTTCCTTGATGCATGCCTGTGGCGCATTATTTCCAAGGTCTCACACAGTGGCATGCTTAGTGAAGGACAGGGAAATGCTGCATAATGCAATTTCAATATACAGAGAGGCAGCAGGCCTACACTGCATGTGGAGTTTGTGTCCACTGTAAATAAACACGAGCGGACATCCAAAATTTTGTGGAAAAATTCAGTTCACTTTCCATTCCCCATTTTTGCATGCATTTTTGAAGCTCCCTCATATAGGAAATTAATCTGAAAATATCCCGGGGAAGCCCCCCCTCTGCCTCATTAACGGCCCAAGCAACCCTAATGTGCATCATGTGGGGCAGGAACTGCAGTCCATGGGAGAAGTAGCTATCTTTTAAACCTTATTCCCCATGCATCCCCCCCTTGCCCTCGCCCCTAATAGACAATTCCTTTTCTCAATAAGATACCAGTTTTGGAAGTATTGAGAGTTTTCAAAATCAATTTTTTTGGTGGCCAAGTAATTAAACTATGCTAAAATAAGAACCTGGAACCATTTTGTATGGAAAGATGCTTTCTGAATCAGTGCCACACTCAAATGAATTTCCGTATAGAAATCAAAGGTAATACTGGTCCTGATGAAGCAGGCCTGTCTGCTCCCGTCAAGATGTACAGTCTCAGAAAGCCAAAGGGACCAGGTTGTACTCTGATCTGTATGGATGCCATTAGTCAGAATCGATGGTGTTTTTTTTTTTGTTGTTGTTGTGAAGTGGCAGGAAAGACCCAGGAGTGTTACATGAACTGCTGCATTTAATATCGAGGCAATTAAGTAAAACTCAGTGCATGATTCACAGTGATTGAATCAATTAACAGAGTGGCATATCCAGCATTTATGAATCATGCTCTGTATTGGGAGCATGACTTGACTCTAAAATCTGATTCCTATTTATTCGCCACTGACCCAGAAGTAAAGGTCTTTGAGAGTTTCCTGTGTTCCTTCTTTCACTACTGGATTGAACTGATTATCATTTTTTCACACGTGCAGTGGTTATGAATGCAAATGCCAATATTGAACGAAAAGGAAATAATGTGAACAGATTATGCCCGGGCCAGGACTGCACACCACCCACCCCCCCTGCTTCTCCGAATCCAAGTCAGGGTTCTCAGGGGTGACAGAGACTGGCCTGTTTGTTCAGGAATGATGCTATGTCATTCTGTCTCACTTAACCCTAGAGTACCCTGGGTTTAAACATCAAAGCTACAATGCAATAACAAAAACACCCAACTCCTTTGTCTTCAAGCTGGGTACTTCCTCACTTCACTAGAATGATCCAGAACCTGCCTTCCTGTAGGCAACACACTTGTGAGTGTTCAATCAGCATTCCGATGAGCCTGTGGAAGTATGATTGGGTCTGAAAAGTGCAGACAGGTCCGTTGAACACTTTCCCTGACCATGTCTGTAATGCTCACTGACAGCAAGTACAAGTGGACCTCCCTCCTCTGCGAACGTCCAAGCATCATCTCCTGCAAAAATGCTCATTCTGCTTAGCCCTGCCAGTTGGGTACTTCCTAGAGCAGTGGTTCACAACCTTCCTAATGACACAACCCCGTAATATAGTTCCACATGTTGTGGTGACCCCCCAAACATTAAATTATGTCCGTTGATACTTCATAACTGTCAATTTGCTACTGTTATGAATTGGGCAACCGCTGTCCTAAAGAATCGCCTAAATTCTACACCATGAGTATTTAAACCCCAATAGCGATACTGCCATCCTAGAATACACTCAGGAGCCTGGTGGTATAGTGGTACAGGGTCAGCAGTTCAAAGCCACTCCTTCGCAGAAATACAGGGCTTTTTACCCCCATAAAGGGTTACAGTTTTGAAAACTCACAGGGGGAAGTTCTACTCTGCCCGATGGGGGCGCTATGATTTAGCATTGACTCGGCAGTGAGAGAAGACATCCACTTGAAAAAGAAAGACATCCGTTCCCCTTATCCATGGTTTTGCTTTCCAGAGTTTGTCACCAGTGGTCATGCATGGGTCCAAAAATATTTAAATTGTGCACCATTCTGAGCAGCTTGATGAAATCTTTCCATTTCCCGCTCCTGCCCCTTCTCCTCATCCTTGGCTGGGCGGCAGCTTGGCCTAGGGAGCCCTGGGTATTTGACATATGTATGTGTAAGAGAAATCATAGTGTATCTAAGGTCTGGTACCATGTACAGGTTCAGGCATCCACTGGGGGTACGATAACAGGACCGTGTGGATAAGGGGGACCACTGTACAGTAAGGGGAAAGTCAGAACCTGTGTCAAGCAGATGCCTGTTAGAGAAGGAAAACACAAATATTCTTCCCTAATAGGATCCGAAACTTGAGAGAGGCAGAGAAACAAGGCAGTCCCCAACGGACCCAGCTCACACAAGTCTCAATGTGCAAGACTGATAACAGCCAGCATGATGCCCTTAGGGCATTCGATACACCTGGAGACCTGCTCTCAGCTAGCGAGGCCGTGAAAGGTGCTCTACTAGAGGAATAGACGGGCTTGAGACTTAAAAGCCAAGTTATTACAGGACAAGGGCATGGACAAGTCACCCAATGACATCACTTTGAATTGAGCAGACAAGGGTGAAAGGTGGCTGCAGAAGGCATCACCTTCCTTCCTCTAGCAGTAATTTCACCCGGGATGCCATGCGTCCTGCCAAGTACCCTGGTGAAGATGGACCAGGTTTAGACATTGGCCATCTGAATTCACTCTCACGGCCACTGAGTCGATAAGCAAGCATAGTGTTTCTATAGGATAGAGGAAAAAATATCTGTCCCTATGTGTTTCCGAGACTGTTCCATCTTTAAGGGAGCAGAAAGCCTCAACATACCCATTTTGGAGCCGCACAGAACACCAGCAGTCCCTATGTGGTGGAGATATGGACACTGGCATTTTTGAGCAGTTCTACTAGTGATTCTATTGAGAAGTCAAGGTTGGCCACCACTGGCATATTTCCCTTTTTGTTTTCAGATTTGAGGTTAACTACTAGATCATGTGGGCAGCCAGCCTAATGAGAACATGACATGTGCATCAGTGTCCTCACTTATTAATTAACTCACAGGCTTTAGAAATGCCCTGATTAAGGACTGGAGCTATTGAGCTGGGAAGGGGCCCTTGCCATGCTACAATTTGTTGACATTGAACACTTTTCAGTGAGACGGAAGAGTGGGAAGAATATTGGCAGAGTGGCAGTTCGGTCCTGCGAAGAATGATTTGAGCTTTTACCTTTTGTTTGTGCCCTCTGAAGGTAACTATCTTAGGAAGATGGCTTTATCTTCCAATGGCAAGTTTTCTACCTCTATCGCTAAGTTCTAGCTTCTTTGTGATGATACTGAATCAGTGAATATTGTGCATAGCTGAACAAGGCTCTTCCAAAGCCAAAATGCACAGTTACACTCTTTCTTCATCTACAGTCTCAAGTCACTCAAGCTCTTTCTTCATAGGGTTTTTTTAACTCCTATTTTATTTTATAGACAGCAAACTCTGCTCCTACTCCACAGCTTCTAAGACATAATAAATCATGATACTGGTTACATTCTTCTCACTGAGCCAATGTTCTTGTTATTTCTGTTCTAGTTGTTTCACTCTCATTAACTGCAGCTCATTGCCCTCCAACCTTCATCGAGGCTTTAAAATAGCCCTTGGCCATTTGGTCTGATGTAGGTAATTTTTAAAAATAAATAATGCAAGGGTGCAATCTGACCACTATAATCCAAGGCCAACTCCACACCATCAATCTCAGTCTCTACATCCATATCTGGCCCTTTGCCCAAGAGGTCATGGCATTGGGTTCTTTGGAAGAAAAAGGAGATAAAGAATGTGAAGGCATGGAAAAATGTTGTATTTGCCTTAACGGAGGGTTTCTCAATCTTGGCACTGTTTGAACCAGATAGTTTTCTCGTGTCAGGGAGTCTCCTATGAATTGTAGAATGTTCAGCAGCATCCTCAGGCTCTCCTCACTAGATGCCAGTAGAACTGGTCCAAACCAGACTATCTCCAAACATTTCAAAGATCCCCTGGTAGACAGAAAGTCCCTTCTGCTTAAGAGGGAATTGGGGCATGTATTCCAGCTGACTGCTGCAGTATTGTGTGGAAAACAAAACAAAAGGAATATTGACAGACCGGTCCCTTTTGAGATTAAAAAAGGGTTAAAGTCTTGAGTAGCACATTTTCCATTTGTAAATATGTCCACTGATTTCAAGTGCCACTTCTATGGGTTTTCACTATTGATCCAAATAGAATAAAATAATTTCATTTTCTCAAAAAAAATGGTCACATTCTATTTTTGTTCCAAAGAACCAAATGTCATAGCAGCATTCTCCAATCATTGCGCTTCAGGCCAGAGAAGTAGGTCACAAAAAACTGGGCTGTGCCCATGGAGGCCAAGTGTCCATTGAATAGGCTGGCCCAATGACTATTTGTTGAAAATGACACCATATACTCCAGAAAGGGGTGGGGGAATTTAAGTCATTTCCTAAATAAACCTAGAAGGCTACACGCAAGAAGAGGAAGAGTGTCATAATTTGCAAGATGTAAGTAGGTAAGCACAGGGCCAGACATGAGCCTTCTGTGATCTAATAGAAACATACTGAGAACGGCTCATCTGCAGTAACCCATGAGTATGAGCCTGTTTCTTTCCAGTAGTCATGGTAGGCAAAGCCAAACTCTTGCACATATGCCCAGCCCAGCCTAATGGTCTGGATTTGCCAGACAGCTGGTTAATATTAGAGATGCCGTCCATGGCTACTCAACCCAGATTCCCTTTATGCATAGCTGATTGGCCAGAATCCTAATTGGAACCATAAACTTGGCTGTAGTTGCACCCTGTGCAAAGCAGTTGACCTCGTCACTCAGTACAGGGTCACTCAGACACACAGGAACAGAGCAGACCCAAGCAACCCCTAGCGGCATTCCATTGCAGCAGCCCGCTTACGTGACAGAGCTCCACCGCATACATCTATGCACTTCGCAAACGCCACTGAGGGCACCTATCACGCTCCCTAATGATGCCTTCGCTTTACTTCACTTACCTCTGTCTTTGTTTTTCTCCTTTCCGAGGGAATCCAGTTTCTTTCTCAAAGATTTCTTTCGCTTCTGTCCATCTGTAAGGGGAATGAGATGATTTAGGAACGAGCATACCGATATTTTGCATGACCATCTTTGAGCAAATTACGGTTTCTCACTCACTTTGCTCCTCATTTGCTCTTTCTAACAGAGATGACTTGAACATCCCGAACCTGGATGGCTCACAAAACCATGTGGTCAATTTTTGTTTCAGTCTACAAAACAAGAAACGGTCCTCCTTTGGAAATCATTTCCTACTGCCCTTTGACTACCTTTGACCTTTACAAGCACATGAGTCTTTTCCTGGGTGCTATGTCTATGGATCAAAGTTCCAGGAGATGAGTGTCAACCAATCAATGACCACATGTGGGGTCCATGAGCTCAGTTCTAAGTGTCACTGCATCATTTACTGTTTGTCTTTGGCTGAGTCTGTGTGTCCTCTCTTATCGAATAGGAGTGACTTTATAGAATATTGTGAAAAATCATTGAGAAGATGTTAATAAAGTGCTTTATAGGGAGCTTAACACAAATCAGTAAAGTTCACATCTATTTTCCCCCCAGGGGTTTGCATAATAGTAGTTATTTAAATATGTGTTGTTAGTTGTCATAAAGCTTGTCCCAACTCATAGTGCTGCCTACACTATCTTCATATCGGATGCTCTGCTCCATTCTATCATTGTGGCCATGGTGTATCATGACTGTCTTCCAACCTAGGAGACTCATCTCCCAAGACTTAACTTGGCCAATTTTCTGCTTTGACCCATAAGGGTTTTCACTGGCTGATTTTAAGAAATTTATTGCCTAGCCTTTCTTCCTACTCTATCTTATTCTGGAAGCCCCACGGAAACCTCTCCACCACAGGTGATCCTGCTGGTATGTAAAACACACGAGAGACGTAGCTTCTGGCATCATATCACCATGCCGGCCACCCCAGTGAGACAAATTGACAGATAGGTGGTGGACAAAATGGCTGTATAACAAGCTAATGAACCGTTCCCTCATACATGGCCATTTGGATAGCTTATAACTTTTCACTTTATTAAAGAAGACACGTATCCTCTTAGTATCTGGCAGTTTCAACTAAAGTATTCAATACGTCTGTTGGATTTGTCAAATAATAAAGATGCCACCCAGATTCATGGGCAGCTTCCACTGCATTCCTAGGGTGTCATCATGAACTATTGGCATTGATCATTATAGGAAGGCATTCTAGATTTATGCAGCTGTCAATTGCACCAGTGGGACATGCCAATACGGAAGGCACATAGGGAAAGTGGCAGTTCATGATGCAAGCAAACACCGATGTTTCAATGGGGAATTAAGGCAGTGTGTGTGTGTAGTTTTGTTTTCTTCAAAATGTTTTTCCTTTTGTTGTTGTGGAGACTATACACAACAAAACACACACAAGGCAACATTTTCTACATGTGTCACCGCATGACACTGATTACACTCTTTGAGTTGTACAACTTCTCTCCCCCTCCTTGTATGAAGTGTTCCTCCCGCATTAACATAAGCTCACTGCCCCCATGTTCCTCTCTGGTCTCTTTCCAGTTGCTGTTGTCCGTATGATCCCATACAGATAGCTTTGAAAAGAGCATACTGCTCAAAGCAGACCTTTTAAGATAACTTCGCTAAATTATATTCAGTCGGTTTAAGTGTTAAAAGATTAATGATCTCAAGCCAAGTTTTTCCGGGGTTCACCAGAAACTCTAGCATCCATGAGAAATTGAAAGTCTGTTCTGCACTGACTCTTTTGATCGGGATTCTTCTATGGGATCTTTAATCAAAATGCCCAGTAATGGTAGCTGGGCACCACTCCAGTCCTTCTGGACTCATGGAAATGCAGGCTATGATCCACGCATTCCAGATAGTACTTCTGTTCCTGGCCCTCCTTTTTCCACTGTTGCTCCAGGTGAATATAGGAAACCACTTGTTGTGCCACTGATGGCAGCTTACAAGCTTGGAAGACCCCAGGCACTACACCACAAACTAGGAGGTAGAACAGAAACACTCAACAGGTTATACGGCCAATTAACTGGGGTGTCCCATGAAACCACCGAATCCCATGAAAGGATTTGTTCCACATGAACTGCCTCAGTAGCCACTCTTTTTGGTGTTGTTATTGTAAAAATATCATCGCACAATGTTTGTCAATCTAGTCTTTCACAGGTGTACAACTTATGGACAGCAACCAATTACATTCTATGTCATTCTACCGTGAATGCGATTCCCCCCACCCCCATCATCATTAACCTCCTCTACCCCCCCCCACTCCTCCTTTCCTGGTGATGTAGTTAAAGTTTATTGTGCCAACCCGGCCGAGAAACACATGTGAGGTTAATTGAAGGCGGAGAGATAAATGGCTTGACGAGCCTCGCCTTTCTAGTTCTTGGATCTCTTGCTTTGTGATGGTCACACCAGGCTTCAGCTGGCAAGGCTCACTTCTTGCAAGACATCCCGAAGAAGCCACTTGGACCTACCCCGATGCAGCCCTAGGTGCTGGAGCACCTGCCAGCGCTGTGATGCTTACATGTTCACTGATTTGGCTTTCCTCCTGTAGTCGACATCATTGTGTGTGTTTTGTGAGATGGACGAGGACTTGGTGAATTGGTGTCGGACATATGGGGTAATGTTGGATTTGTGGGCTTGGGCAGCACTGGGTTGGGACCTTTTCTTGATGTGCACTTAACCTTTATATATAACTCTCTCTTATATATAAGAGTTCCTATGGATTTGTTTCTCTAAAGTACCCTAACACACCTGGTAACCTTTAATAAACTTTGGTCTCATATTTGTCTTTTCATGTCTTTTTTATTAAGTGAGGTCATAAAATATTCAACTAAGCAATAACAATGCTCTCTACTATTGAGTCAATGCCGACTCACAGAGACCCTATAGGATAAGGCAGAACTGCCCCTGTAAGTTTCTGACACTTAAATCTTCACAGAATTGGAGAGCTCTGTCTTTCATTCAGAAAGAAGCTGGGGGCATTTGAATTGCTGATCTGGAGGCTTATGGCCCAGAATGTAAGCACTATGCCATAGGTCAGCAGGTCTTCAAGTTCCATGCCCACTCTAGCATGTATCAGGACTTCATTTTTCCTACTGGGTAACTAGTGTTCCATTGTATGTATGCACTACATTATTGTTTATTGGAGGATTACTTTTTTTTTTAAAGGAGAGACTACAAACTGTAGTAAAGAAAGCAACTCAGCCCTATCAAATCTAAAAGCCAGAGACTACTATCTGGAAAAGATGGAGCAAGCATTCTTCAAGAGAGAGGCACATTCCTGGCATCCTCGAGGGGCCGCAGCTGTGGCCAGCTCCTCCTTCCTGAATTTTTGGAGGCAAAAGAACATCATAATATAATCACGGGCACATTCAAGTTCTCTTCTTTTTTAAAAAAAGTTCAAAAATGATTCTCCTGCCATGAAATGGAAACAGTTCCTATGAGTCTTCATCCGGGAAGTCCTGAGCTTTGTATAGGGGACAGTTACATAATGGGATAGAGTGTCTGATCCCTTTATCTGGGTCCATACTGTTTGTGTTTAAAGACGGTCTATTTATGAGAGCCTACCATGTGGCTGAAACATAACAATTATGAGGATGGCACAGGACTGCGCAGGCAGGGATTCCTTCAGTTGTACACAAGGTCCCAATAAGTCAAAGCAGTTTTGACAGCCCCTCACACACAGTACAACCCATACACCATATCTACCTGGGTGGTGTGAAGGATGAATGTGACTGGCTGCTAAACCAAAGGTTGGTGGTTTGAGTCCACCAGAGGCAACTAGCAATCCATTTTCAAAGAAAGACCTGGCAATCTACTTATAAGAAATCAAGGGCTGAAAGAGAGCACCGTGGAGCACAGTTCAACTCTGACACTCATGGGCCCAACATGAGTTGGACCCAAGTAGATGGCAACCGGTTTTACCATGACTACCTATGTATAGCTAGACATGAAATGTAACAACTACTTCAGCTGCTAACCTGATATCTAGCTAGGCCTGACAAGACTTTTACTCTATAACTATTCATCACTAGCTCATATTACTATATGCATTGGCCTGTAACCAAATTATCTTAAAATCAATAATCTGATAGCACCTCCCTTTTAATTGTTTATCCAGAGAAATTGTTAGGCCCAAAATGAAAGCTTGAGAACTTAAAAATATTTTTTTTCATAAGGAACATATTTGAAAACTTGACAAGTTGTCAAAGAATCAAAAGGTGTATAAAATTGGGAGTATTATCTGGGAGCGTGTGCTCATCTGGTAGACTAGAGCAACAAATCCAGACACACACATGTGTTTATAAGAGAGAACTTTATATTAAAGAGCAATTGTATACTAAAAAAAACATCCCAGCCCGGTCCAGATCGAGTCCTCAAGTCCGATATTAGCCCAGATGCTGGACCATACTCCTCAGACTCAGGAAGTACATGCAATGATGGAAAATGCAGGAAGATCACAGTTCGGCGGGTGCAAAGTCTTGTGGATTTAATGGCATTGGAAGCATCCCAGCACTGTCTTGGGTCTCCACATGGCCTCTCCAACTCTCTGAGTGTGGCTCTTCAACAGGAAGGTGAAGCAGAGAGAGAGAGGAAGTTCCCAGAATCCTCAAGAGAAGGCCACGCCCAAAGGGAGGCCTCATCAGGCTGTGACCTGATTGACAGACCAGTCTCTACCCCTCCACTTACTGATCAAGTTGACACGAAATTGGGTATCTACCATAGGGAGGGGGGATGTTTTTTTCAAATTTTACAAATTATAGAAAATACAGATGCAAATATCTACACTATGAACAAGTCATCTATAGAATAGTTAGATGGCAGATTCCCCCATATCCAAGTTATGATATTGACAGCTACTGGTACCCTGTGACTTTCCTGTCACATCTTCTTCTTCTCCCTCCCATTCACAGGAAATTGCTCTTCCAATTTTTCTTGAGAATGTTACTCTCTGTGAATGCGTGTAATGACAATAGCTTCATGCTTCCTGTGTTTGCATTTGTAGAGATGGAGTCACGTGGTAGGCATTCTGTCTTTGCTTTGTTGATTTGCTTCGTCAATATGTGGGGAGGTTCATCCTGAGAAGCTAGGCAGTGGAGCACATTCATTCTGATTGCCATCCACTGTTGTCGTGTAGGGCTGTCTAACCAGCCCCCTAGTTGCTCGTGTAGGGCTGTCTACCCAGCCCATGAGCTGCCATCGAGTCATTTCCAACTCATGTGGGTCAGAGTAGGCTTTTCAATGGCAACATTTTCAGAAGCAGATCACCGGGTGTTTTTTCAGAGTAGCCTCAGCATGGACTCACCAGCCTTTTGGTTAGCAGTGGGTGAACTGAATCATTTGCACCCTTTTGAGAATCCCATATGGCTATACCCACTGCCCTCCGGTTAAATCCAACTCATAGTTGGATTCTATAGACACTATAGATTGGACCTTATAGACAGAGTAGAGTTGCCCCATAGGGGTTTCAAGGCTGTGAATCTTTTTGGGAGTAGACTACCACAACGTTCTCCTGGTGGTTTAGAACTACAATTGCTCAGTTATCAGCTGTGTGCTTTAACCACTGTGCAACCAAGCTTCCTTCCTGTATGACTACACCGCAATTAACATATCCAGTGAGTTATCAATATACATTTCACTTGCTTCTGGCTTGGCCCTAGTTGGGACAATGTTTGGGGACAATTCTGTTCATACCTCCATAAATGCATGTCCAAAAGCCATTTCCGAGATGTGAGGTTCCCAGATCAGTGCCTGCAGCATCATCTGAGAATTTGTTAGACACTCACATTCCTGAGCCCCACCCCAGGTCTGCAGAATCCGGAACTCTGGGGTAGGGCATAGCAACTGGCCTCTTCCTGCATCATCTCCAAGATCTGTTGTCAACTGGACCATTGTGAGCCACAGGGGTTTCCTCGGCTGATTTTTCTGAAGTCAATAGCCAGGCCTGTTTGCCTAGTCCCTATTAAGCTGGGAGCTCTGCTGAAACCTGTTCAGCATCATGGCAGCGTGCAAGCCTCCACTGCATTGGCTGGGCATCAAAGCCAGGTTTCCCAATTGGAAGGCAATGACTCTACCACTGACCCCACTTTGCCCCACATACAGGAGTGGAAAGGTGAACAGACTGCCTGCACTGAGATTTGGAAATAGAAATAGAAAGAATTCCTGTATGTGTGCAGTGGATACGGCCCTCATCTGGTGCTGCGGTAGCCACAGGCAAAGCACTAGCCCCGAGAATGCAAACTGGTCAGAGCCGGCCCCTGCTCTTTGGGTGGGTAGTTCCACGGTGATTCCTAAAACCTACTGCAAAATCGAGGCCATTTTACTGGGCCCCCTGTTCCTCAAATGCACTGCAGGTCCCCACAGAGCCCTAAGCCTTGGCTGATGCACCCAATCACAGTATCTGGCACGTCTTGGAGTTTGAAACCACATCCTAGGCCTGAAAGGAAGGTTCCCGAGTGTTTTAAATCTTTAAAAAACAAAAACAAAACAAAAAGGAGAAAACCTGCTGAGAAAAGTTTGAAGGAATGCTTATTGGCACCACCTTCTCTGCCGTTCCCAACCACAGCTGCCTCACTATTTACTTGAACCAGAAAAATAGACTCCCAGAGAAGGCAAACCAAAGGAATTCATAGGCAATGAGGGAAACTCAGTTAAAAAACGAGGGGAAAAATGATATAAAGAGAAACTTGGGTGGCAGGGTGGGAAATGGCCCTTTAGACTCTAATCTAAGCCAGAATTTCTCAATGGGGCCAGACTTTGTCCGGGGGACCACCCTATGCATTTTTGGACGTTTAGCAGCAGCCCTGGACTCCACCCTCTCGATGCCAAGGGCGCTTGCTCTTGTCCCCTCCCCACTACTTGCCATTGTAGCTCTTGTCTTTATGCAATGTTCCCTAGAGGCAGTCACCCTGAGGAGAAGCCCTAGTGAATGAACATTCACCTTTCCCTAGTTGTGAGAATGCTCCAGCTTCAAACCAACCCGTTTCTGCTATAACTAGAACACTATATAAAGGCTTACCCATGGTTGAGCCTTGTCAGGTGGGATCTTTGACACAATACCACTTCCTTCCATTTGTAAGGTGGCGAGTCTTCCTGTAGTTATCTAACACAGCAGTTCTCAACCTGGGGTCACGACACCTTTGGGGGGTCAAACGACCCTTTCACAGGGTGCCTAAGACCATATTTTCAACAGTCTTAGGAACCGAAACACCGCTCCTCTAGTCATCTCCTGGTGAGTCCACCCACACACAGATACTCCCACATACGGGTCACCACAACATGAGGCACCAGATCAAAGGGTCTCGAACTGTTCTCCCAGCTTCCTAAGATGACCAAAGCAGCCAGTCGCCACCTTGTTGATTCCATCCCCACTGCAACTCCCATGTATGTCCAGAGCAGAACTGTTCTCCAGCGGGATTTCAATGGCTGATCTTTTCCGAGATCACAGAGTCTTTCTTTCACGGTCTTCGGGGATGGACTCAAACTACCAATTTCTCAGCTGGCAACTGAATGCCTTGACCATTTGAGCCACCCAGGTACTACAAACCCCAAACCAACCTCACTGCTATTGAGTGATACCTATTCACAGTGACCCTTCAGGACAGGGTAGAACTACCCCTGTGGGTTTCCAAGATAGTAACCTTTTTTCCCCTCCTAAATCATGTTCAGCTCTTATCACAATCCATCCATCCATCCATCCATTATGTCAAGTACATTTGTTGCCATCATCATTTTCAAACCATTTTTTAAATTTGAGCCCTTGACATCAATTCCTCATTTTTTTCCCTCCTTGACCCACCCTCCCTCCCTCCCTCATGAACCCTTGATAATGTCTACCTTCACCCACGTTTCTGTTGTCCGTCCCCCTGGGAAGGGTTATATGTAGATCATTGTGATGGGTTTCCCCTTTCTCCTCCCACCATCCCCTTCCCCTCCTGGTATTGCTACTCTCATTATTGGTCCTGAGGGGTTTATCTATCCTGGATTCCCTGTGTTTCCAGCTCTTATCTGTACCCATGTGCGTGCTCTGGTCAAGCCAGATTTGTAACATAAAACTGGGGTCATGAATGTGGGGTGTATGTAAAGCATTAAAGAACTAGAGGAAAGTTGTATGTTTCATGGGTGCTATACTGCACCCTGACTGGCTCAGCTCTTCCTTGTGACCCTTCTGTGAGGGGATGTCCAATTGTCTACAGATGGGCTTTGTGTCTCCACTCTGCACCCCCATTCACATTGATATGACTTTCTGTTGAGTCTTTGATGGTGCCTGATACATGATCACACAGGCTGATGTTCTTCTTTCATGTGAACTTTGTTGCTACTCAGCTAGATGATCTCTTGCTTATCTTCAAGTCTTTAAGACCCCAGACTCTATATCTTTTGATAGCTGGGACCCATCATTTTTTTCCCCTCACATTTTCTTATGCACCCATTTTGTCTTCAGCGATCATGTTGGGAAGCTGAGCATCCCAGAATGCCAGGTTTTTAGGACAATTTGTTCCTGTATTGGAGGAGTACTTGAGTAGAGGCCTAATGTCCATCTGCTACTTTGATACTTAACATATGTGTGTATATATATATATATTTCCCTATCATTATATATAAATGCCCATTTGCCTACTAGTTCTTTTCTCTATTTCCTTTGACTTTCTTCTTGTCCCACTACGTTTCAGTAATTCCTCTCAGTTACATTGCCCTTGATCAAGCCCTACCAGGCATCCTACACCCTCCTAGCCATCAATGTTAGATCACTCGTTATTCCCTTGTCCCTGGGCTTCCTTTCTCCCACCTCCGCCTCTCCCATGGCCCTCTGGAACCATCCGTCAGTTGTTTTCTTATCCGGATTATTTATCCCATCTATCTTATCTAGATAGACATGCAGAGACAACAATAAACACAAAAATAAGAGAGAGCAAAACCAAACAACAAAGTAAAACAAAACACAACAACAAAAACCCAACAACAACAAAAAAGAAAAGCCTATAAATAGTTCCTGGTCTGTTTCTTGACCTTTAAGGAATGTTTTCCAGTCTAGTCTGATGGGGTGTCATGCCCTGGCCCCAAAGTCTATTTTTGGCATATTCTGGGGACTTCATTGCTTTTCTCCCCTTGGTGCTCTGTGGCATGCCTTTAGCCTTTCACCCTGGTGTGGTGGGGTCAGGTCGGGCACAATTCCCACACTGTGTCTCTAGTGTTGTGCCTCTTAGTTCTATGGGTAAGTCAGGGATGTCTTCTCTATTCCTTGTCTGCTCTGAACAGGAATATGGTCTTCGGGGCTTGGTGGGCCAAGATGTACTCCACTCTCTCTCCTTCCCTCTTTGTTTGCCCCTGTGTGCTCTGATCAGGCGTGCCCCTCTCCCCGAGCTGTAGCTTCAGTGTTGTCCTCTCAAGCAAATTCTTGGGGGGAGGAGGTGGGGTGTCCAAGTAGTTGGGATTGGGGTCGGTCCCGCAGACCTCTCTATTGATGAGAGCCTTGTTTTTTCTCTGGGAGAGCAGCTGGCGTTTTTGAATGCTGGCCTTTTGGCTAGCAGCTCAACATGCAATCCACTACATCACCAGTTCCTTGGTTAAACAGCCTTCACTTCTTCGTGTCAAGTGGTTTTTTTTCTCTTTTGAGAGTGTCAAAATGATGTCCAGAACAGTGTCTGATGGGGAATGGTTAGCATATATGGGGGACTCTGGCATCCGTGCAGATTTTCCCTTTTAGGGGACTAAACATGATGGATAAGCAGATTGCTGGTAAGCCCTCCATGGGCCAGAATAAGGATTCAGGAGGAAGTGATAGGAAAACAGTTTTCCTAGACAGTGGAACTTGTTTAGCAATGAGATGAATTGCCACAACAAAGCACTGCTCACTATGGCTTCCAGCTCTCTCTCTGTTGTGCGTGAGCACACTCTTTTTTTATTTCTTAAAAATCATTTTATTGGGGAATCCTACAACGGTTGCTGCAATCCATACATAGCTTGCATCAGGTGAATTTGTACATATGTTGCCCTCATTTTTTTTAGACATTTACTTTCTATTAAGCCATTGATATCAGCTTCTCTTTTTCTCCCTCCCTACCCCCACCCTCATAATCCCTTGATAGATCATACATTGTTATTATTTTCATATCTCATACTGACCGCTGTCTCCCTTTCCCCATGTTTTCTGTTGTTCTTCCCCCTGGAGAAGGGTGTATGGTTATGTGTTGATCATTATGATTGGTCCCCCTTTTCTCCTTCCTCTCCCCCTCTTTCCCCCACCCTTCTGGTAACACTATTTCTACTCCTGCTCCTGGATTCTGTGTGTCCTGAGATCCCATCTTTTATCTATACCTGTGTACATGTTCTGTCTAGTCTGCATTGAGAATCAGCACTGGGGTCATGATAGTGGGGGGTGAGGATGCCTCAAGGAATCAGAGAAATATTGTGCGTTCCATCTATGCTTTCTTTACTGTACCCTGGTTGACTCATCCCTTCCCTGTGGCTGCTCTGTGGGGGGATTGTTCCATTGTCTACAGATGGGCTTTGGCTCTCTGCTCCAACCTCCCTCATTCTTAACAAAAGGTTTTTGTTTATTTGATTGTTAAGTGTCTTCTGATGCTTATTACCCAGTCCCAGTGACTCCTCATGATCGCACTGGCGGTGTGCTTTATCCACGTGGGCTTGTTGTTTCTCTGCTGAATGGCGGCTTGTGTAACTTCAAGCCTTTAAGACCCCAGACACTATATCTTTTAAGAGTTGGGCACCATCAACCTTCTTCCTCACATTTGTTTATGTACCCATTTTGTCTCCAGCGACTGTATCAGGAGGGTGAACATCTCAAACTGCTGCTTTGTTAGAACAAAGTGTTCTTGTGTTGACGGAGGGTATGTTGATTGCTCTTAATCTCTCTGTGTCTGTCACTCATTCTGGGAAATATCATATGATTAGCAGCCTTATGGAGAAAACTACATGGTGAAGATCGAACGCATCCAGCCCACAGTGCCATGAGTTAGTTTAGCAAATGGATCATCCAGTCCCAGTCAAGCTTTCTGATGAGTATAGGCTCAGCTTGACTGCAACCAAATGAAAACCTCAGCCTGAGACATCTAGTTACGGTGCTCCCAGAACCCGTGGGAAATAACCAATGCTTACTGCTAGAACAAAAAAGAGAAAGAAAGAAAGACTTCACCTAAAATACAATGTGGTATTTCCGATGGGATATGAGACAGAGGAATGGACGTTAAAGGGTCAACTGGTGAGATATCAATAAAGGCTAGAGTTTAGATGACAGCAACATACCAATATTGCCTTTTTCGTCGTGACAAATGCATCATGCATTTATAAGATGTTAATGTGAGGAGAGGCTAGTCAAAGGGCAGGGGCTCTGAGGGCATAGCAGTTCAATGTTCAGCTGCTACCTGAGAGGTGGGCAGTTTGAATCCACCCAGTGGCCTTGCAGGAGAAAGGCCCAGGTGATGTGCTTCCTTAAGATTCTTTTTCAAACCTAGTGATGTTGGCTTGGTCCTGACTCCTAGTGACCCTAGGTGACAGAGTAGAGCTACCCCACAAGGTTTCAAAGTTACAATATTTCCAGAAGCAGATCGCAACATCTTTCTCCTGAAGAGAGGCTGCCCACCGTTCAGTTAGCAGTTGAGTGGGGTGGTTTTCCTCTCTCACATGGGGTTGCTGGGCGTCATGATGACAGAATGGCCCCCAACAACCAGGGCAGGTGAGGGGCTAAAGGAAACCTGGCATTATCTTAGAACATGCTCTGTATATCTAAAATTAGGTCAGGAAGACAGTTTTCTTTCTTTTTTTTAAGAAACAAACTTTTGAAAGAGAAAATAGTTTGCCCTTTCAAAAGCTTGTTTACGAAAAGGAGAGGAGGTGGTGTTAGGCCCTTTCTTCCAACCATCAAAATGTGCCCTAGCCAAAGAGCCACAGCTGTCGAACACACAGGAAAATGCATGCCTGGCTGTATTGACCTCTTTGAAGGGGGTGTTCATTTCTACCGCGGACCCCTCTCAGCACTGGATCCTTGAGAAACATTTGGGAAGTATTTCTTTTGGGAAAACGAGTAATGGATTCAAGAGAGGTCTTCACTTTTCAGTTGGTTACCTGCCCCCCTTACTTTCACTAAGAAAGTGGACGCTTTCCCTAATAAGGTTATTAAGTCCAGGGGAAACGTGGCCTCTCTTTGGTGCTCTGCGTGAGTTGCATCCCCACGATTTCAAAGGGAGTCAAGGAGAGGCTGTTTACAAGTCAAGATCACTTCGCAATGAAATACAGGAGAATTGTGGGGCGAGAAGTTGCAGGCAGCGCTACTCTCGGTCTCATGGGGAGAGGCTGAATGATGCGTGCTTTCAACTTCAAAAGGACATGCCATCCATTTTCCCTGCAAAGATGGCATTTTGAATTATGCGCACGTGTATTTATTCCGACACACATCAAGAAATGAAGGCGGTCCAGATTCCCTCCTTTCTTTTTACTACTTATGTGGAGGATTGGGAAAATCTGCTGACAGCAAGCCTTCTGGATCTCAGACTGGCGAACTGAGCTTTCTGACAAGAGAGAGAGAATGCACACGCCAGCGTTTCTGGCCAGCGGAAGCGACTGGAACCATCTCCCCTTCGGATCTCCCAGATCCGAAGCAAACACGCATCTGGCCTGGGACAAAGTCCTGACTAGGCCTGTCAACCTGGCGCTCTCCATTCACGGGGAAGGGCACAGACGGCTAAGAAGCCGGGGTGGATTCATTTTCTAGCTCTGGTGATGGTATCAGACTGCTGATTAGATGGCCTGACGATTCCTTCCTCAATTTCAGCCTTTATGAATTCTGGGCTGTTCTGTGTGTGTGTTGCCATCAGTTTGCAGTAAATTAAAAATGAACAACAAAATCCCATTTACACTTCAGCTGGTTCACGAAACCACTTCTCTCTGAGTGTCCACAACATCAATATTGTCTTATATTTTCTCAGATACCTTTGAGGAGCAACCGTGGTGCCAGCAGTGAGCAAACTCGGCTGCTAAGGAGAAGGTTAGACGTTTGAGTCTACCCAGAGATGCCACAGAAGAAAGGTCTTGTGGTCTCCTTCCAAAATTTGAGCAATCAAAAACCCTCTGCAGCACAGTTCAACTCAAGACACACATGAAGCCGTGAGTTCGAGTCCACTTGATGGCAAGCAGTTTATCTAGCATTGAAAAGAAGGCTCTTCTACACAGTTCTAGATTAGGGTAGGCTAAACTACGGTTGAATTTGCAAAGAGGAGTGTGTCCGAAGTGAGACTTCGTACTACGCACTCCTTGGAAAGCCAGCTTATGGGTGTGCACCCTTTCTGTAGCACCATCTAGAAGAAGTGGCTTTCTTGGTTGACAGGGCAGGGGGCAAGAGGAAGCTAGAGGTCACTCAGTTGTTCTGACTTTGAGACACGTGACAGGACAGGGTACAACTACCTCTTATGGTTCCTGATTCTTTCATTTTTATAGAAGCAGGCTGCTACTTCTTTCTCCTGTGGAGGGGTGGTAGGTTTGAAAGGTCAGGTTTTTTTTGGATAGTATGGGTCATTCCCATGAACACCTAAAATATATCAAATTACATGGTCACTCATCCCCTTATTTGACAACTATTCAGTGTCTCCTTGATGTCAGCATTGGTCTTGGGGCTGGAGATAAAGACATACACCATACCCAAACCGAATCTTGAGCTGTTCTGAGGGAAGAGAATAAACATGTATGTCAGACTAGAGCAAATGTAACCCATTTAATCTTTTTATGACTTTGGTGGTAGGTTGGCTTTTTGTGAAATGTATTTTTCTTTAAAATTGTGTGGGATAACTGGAGAGCCCACCTTTTTGGAATCAGACAAATATTTCATCTTTGCATCTTCTATTGCATTTTCATTGCTAGAAACATAATAAAAATAGGGTCTTCCAGAATTCTTGGCTCTGAAGCATGTGAACATCGCTGTTTTCTGGACATGCAAAGACTAATGAATTAGTGTTTGCCTCAGAGATGATTTATCAGAACCATTAAATATTGACTTGCTGGACTAAGATTAATCACTGAAAAGCCATCGAAGTGGAGGATAGGCACAAGGAATGACCCCAAGCATTGGGAGCCATCAATAATATTTTTAGTTCTGGAACCGACCTTCTGTTCCCAAAATGGAAATAACATATCAGTCTTAGTCTCTTTCTTGCCTTTTTTTTGGGAGGTCTGTGTCTTCCAAATGCTCACAAAGGGAAATGAATAAAATGGAAGCATACATTTTTATTGTGGTAAAGAAGAAAACGCAATTTCAGTGCGGGTTATCTACAGAACATCCTTAGATTGGGGGAACAAGTTGGCACTGAGTCACCCCGGCCCATGGTGGTGACCTGTGTGCGTGAAGGGACAGCAGGCTTGCATAGGGGTTCCAATGGCGGGTGTTCCCAGAAATATACTGCCAGGCCTTTTTTTGCTGAGACAACTCCAAGTGGACTCAAACAGCCCTCCATCTCGTTAGTAGTCAAGTGCATTCACAGCTGGCTCTGGCATGGACTCTGATAGGTGGTGTGCTGCTGTTCTTAGGTGCTGCCCAGTCCCTTTCAATTCTTAGTGATGGAACAAAACACTGCTCTATCTGTACCAGGCTCGGTGTCATAGCTATGGTTGAGCCCAATGTGGTGTCCACTGTGTCCATCCATCTTGTTGAGGGCCTTCCTTTTGTCACTGACCTTGTACTCCTCCAGGAGAGCTGGTCCGTCTTGATAACATGTCTAAAATACATGAGGTGAAGTCTCTCTATCCCCGCTGCTAAGGAACAATCTGGGTGTACTTATTCCAAGAAAGATCTGGCAGTGAATGTTATATTCATTCTTGTTTTCCAACACCATAATTCAAAGACATAATTCAATTCTTCGTCGGTTTTCCTTCTACATCCTCCAGTTTTTGCGTATACATAAAGTGACTGAAAGGACCATGGCTCGGACCAGGGACACCTTCATCTTCAAATTGACATACACGCTCCCATCATTCATATTTTGAAATAGATCTTATATTTTTTCAAAAAATATTTTGTTTTATCAAGATAGGCCTGAACATTTGAAATTTCTCCAGTACACAGGATTCTTGGATGGGAACAACAAAGACCAAATCTGGATAGTTTTAAGTAGAAAAAAATAATGCACTTGAAGGATATTGGAAACCATGCAAAAGGGGCAGAAAACTTTAGACAAGTTTGGAAAATAGAAAGGAACAGAGAGAAGCTGGGCCGACAGGCTGCCAGGCACAGTAATACCTCAGAAACGTTCCCTGGGAATTCACAATCAGGGAGTGGTGCCACCACCCTGACAAGAATGAACACAGAATGGTGCCTGCTTGGCTGCTCAGAGTGGCAAAGCCCCTGCCAAGCAATGGGAAAGGGAGGAGCCCCGAGGGATGGGAGGAAAGAGCAACCAGGAAAATTGCCATTTTGGTCTCTTTGCAGGGAAGTGTCCAGCAAGCCCAAGACAAGGGTACCAATGGGGGTAGTGCAATGCTCTGGGCTCAGAATTGAACTGTCATGGATCTCATGATTTTGAAAGGGAGGCTGAAGCAAGGAGTTGTTTATTCTAAAACAAGCACCCTATGTCCAAGGGCACACTGGAAAACATGATGGCTCCCCTTGGCATGAGAATAGTATTCCCTATAGAGTGGTTATCTGTTGAAGTAGCAGCCCTCCCTAGAATGTGGGCTCAACTCCCAGTCCATTCTTCCACCATCACTGGTTTAATTTATTTTCTTTTTAGGAATTGATTTTTGGAGGAAATGAGAATTGACTGTTGGACGTAGATATGTGGCAGATTAATGAAATCTAATTTTGCTGAAGATCATCCAACAGTTGCCGCTATACCTTGACAGGGAGCTGCCAGAGGTTCAGGCTGGATTCAGAAGAGGACATGGAACAAGAGATATCGCTGCTGACATCTGATGAGTCTTGGCTGAAAGCAGAGAACACCAGAAAGACTTGTGTTTCATTGACTGTGCAAAGGCATTCCATGGTGGATCATAACAAACTATGGATAGCCTTGAAAAGAATGGGAATCTCAGAACACTGCATTGTGTTGCCGTGGAACCAGTCCATGGCGTACGACGTAGCTGTGTGAATAGAACAAGGGCATGCATACTACATGGTTGAAAATCAGAAAAGTCTTGCCATATGTATGCAATCCATATGTTGGGCAAATAGCAAAGCTGGATTCTATGAAGAAGAATGTGGCACCAGGATCAGAGGAAAGGTTTCTTTATTAACAACCTGAGATCTGCAGATGAATCAAACTTCCTTGCTGAAAATGAGGAGGATTTGAAGCACTTGCTGATGAAGATCAAGGATGGCAGCCTGTGGTATGTATTACAACTCCATGTAAAGAAAACCAACATCCTTACAATGTAACCAGCAGGTAGCATCATGGTGAACAGAGAATGAGTAAAGTTGTTAAGGATTTTTCTTGCTTGGATCCTACAATCAATTCTCAGAGATCAGAAGATGCATTGCGCTGTGTAAAATGGCTGCACAAGTGTTAAAAAAAACCCAGAATATTACTTTGAGGACTAAGGTGCGCCTGACCCACCATGTATTTTCCAATAACAAAACAAAACAAATCTGTCCTGGAAGAAGTACAAGCAGAATGCTCCTTAGAGACAAGGATGGTGAGACTTTGTCTCAAGGACTTTGGATATGTTGTTAGGACAGAACAGTCTGTGGGAAAGAACTTCATGCTAGGTAGAATGGAGGGTCATAAAAAAGGAAGAAGGCTCTCCACAAGATGGATCGACACAGTGGTGGCAATGGAAATGCGATCAATTTTGAGGATGGCTAGGGCCAGGTGATATCTTGTTCTCTTCTACATAGGGTTGCTATGAGTTGGTATTGACTCTACAGAACCTAACAACAACAACGAAAGCAAAGCAAAGCCTTGTTTCCATGGAGACATTTGTTAGATGGCAGGAGGAAAGAAGGGGCCTAGTGGTGTAGTTACGGGCTGGGCTACTAAACACGAAGAGAGCAGTTCGAACCCCATAGCTACTTACTCCTCCGCAAGAGAAAGACAAGGCTTTCTACTCCTGTATCTGCTCTGTCCAAAAGGGGGGTTATGAGCAAGATTTGGTGCGATGCCAGCAGGTTTGGGTTTTTGTTTGTTTGTTTTTTGAGAGGAGAGATTATCTGTCTTGGAGAAAGTTTGGAGACTGAACGTTACTGAGAAGCAAACATGGCAAGTTTATATCTTACATACTTGAAGCACTTTATTAGGAGGAAGCAGTCCCTGAATGAGGCCATCATGCTTGGTATAGTAGAGAGTCAGCAGAAAAGAGGAAGACCCTCAACAAGGTGAAGTGAAGTGACATATTGGCTGTAGCAATGGACTGAAATGGAGCCATGATTGTAAGGATGGGGTAAGGCCAGGCAACTTTTCATTCTGTTATATAAAGTCACTGTGAGTTGGACTTGACTTGAAGGCATTCAACAACAACAACAACAGGGCACACCTGCCTGGGAAGACTAATACTTGAGTTTCCTCATAAGGAACAAAGGGCAATAAAGAGCTAACTTTTCTCATAAGCCTTTGCACTTTGGTGGGAATCTCTTCCACTAGATCATATACCCCCCAAACCAAACCCACTGTCATCAAATAAATTTGGACTCACCTGCCCCTTATCTAGGGTTTCCAAGTCTGTGAATCTTTACAGGAGCAGCCAGGAACTGCCAGCCTAGTGATCAGCAGCTGATGCCTAACCCACAGTGCCTCCAGGACTCCTTGCTAAATCCTATGTTGCTGTTGTTTGGTGCCATTGAGTTGGTTCTGACCCATAGCAACCCTATGCACAACAGAACGAAACACCGCCCAGTCCTAGGCCATCCTCACAATTGTTCCTATACTTGAGCCCACTGCTACGGCCATGGTGTCCCTCTATCTCACTGAGGGCTGTTCTAATTTCCACTGCGCCTCTACTTTACCAAGCATGTTGTCCTCCTCCAGGGGTTGATCTCTTCTAACAATATGTCCAACGTATGTGGCCTCTAAGGAGCACTCTGGCCATACTGCTTCCCAGGCAGATCGGTTGGTCCTTTTAGCAGTCCATGGGACTGTCCATATTCTTCGCCAGCAAACAAAAATCAAGTGCATTAATTGTTCTTCCGTCTTCTTCATTCAATGCCCCATTTTCACATGCATACGAGGCTCCTGAAGATACTACAAGTTGGTTGGGTAAGACACACCTTAGGCCTCAAAGTAACATCCTTACTTTATAACACTCTAGAGAGGTCTCTTGCAGCAGATTTATCCAATGCAATCTCTTGACTGCTGCTCCCATGAGAACTACCTCGGATCTTCAGCAGCAAGTGCTTCAACTCCTCCTTTTCAGCAAGCGAATTGCAGCATCACATGCACACACGAACTACCACCGTATGACAAACCGAGACAAGTTGTGGCTACAACCTACAGTGACTACCTCATCTAGAAAACCTTTTTCTTCCGATTATCCTAAGCCCCCTTCCATTTTTACTCCTTGTACTCCAACCACTGAATCAAGAAATAATTCTATGGGTATAAAAAAGATGAGAAATTTATAAATTCAGGGGGTGGAGTATGAGTTTCTTAAATGGGAATCAGGATTCCAGAGCATGGCAAGTAAACATTCTAGAAGAATCTATCTGGAAAAAGTAGCAAACGATGCTTTCAAGCCCAATCTGGCTCTACCACTGAGCCTACATCTTTGGACCCTATTTCAAGTTGCTGATGAAATGCTGGAGGGCAGGATGATCGGGCTCTGTTTTTTCTGCTTGTGAATGCCGATGAATGAAACACCGGCTCTTTATCTCACTAACACCTCTTGGGCTAACATTTTCCACTAACTCTTCCTGAAGTGTCTGCTTCCGCCCCGGGGGACATGTTTTATGGTATTCTTAAGCAACAGAGACTCCTCTCTTTAGGGCTGAGGCTCCCGAAGGAATTTGTGCAAGGTTCTAATCCCCACAGTTTACATGCTGAAGCAGTGGCGAAACGATCACAGCTGTGGTCAAAGAAAGGGTACAGTGTGAATCTCTCCCTGACTCATGGACATCCCCATGCCCCTAGCTACATTAAACATCAAGAAACCTTTTGCGTTTGGTGTTATGTGGTTTGGGCAAGGTGATTTGTTCTAAATGTTTATCTCCATCATCCTGAAGAGCAACAAGAAACTCTTGTCTCTCTTTGAGCCAGAAAGAACGTTGTTTTCCCATTGCAGACAATCGTTCAGATAATGGATTTGGCTACCGTGGCTCCCCATTCTGTCAAAACGTGAGGCAGGGGAGCTGAGCTCATGGTTTGAATGCCACGGCTTTAAAAGCTCAAGCTATGATTTTTCCTTTACCAAGCTTTCTCTGTAATCGCTGCTTGCTAGTGACAACCGGTTGTGAAAAATTATGCCCTAGAAAGATCTTTTTCTTGCTGTCATTGTTTCCATATTTAAGTGGTATGTGGACAAAATATGCACTCCCCTCCAAAACACACACACACACACACACACACACACACACAAGAAGCTATTAGTACTTGTTCTCAAAGGGCAGTCCCTAAGTCAGGAGCGAATCTGTACTTCCAGGCCCCCCAAATTTGCATCTCTCACCGCACATTCCTTGAATGGAAAACAATACTTTTTCAACTTAGTCTCGGTGCTATTTTGGCAGAGACAGAAATTTCCAAATATCAGATCAAATAAAAGGGGGGGGTGGCTGGCAAGTCATTTCCTTGAGCTATCTTTCCTGGAGGGGAAATGAAAGAAAGTATGTAGGAGAAGAAAAAGGCAAAAATCACTAATCACAAAGCAATACCCTCACTTATCACAAAGCAATACCCTGTACTAATCAATCCCTCAAGAAAACATGAGCCAAATCGTCAGCTTCAGAGAGCATAGTTCAAGCTGCAAGGGGAGAGTCAGACCATGGTGTCTACATACAATGTGATGATGTCTGACCCATGGAAGGGGCCAATTCTCTCTGCTTTCTCTGGACAGATACAGGTTTAGAATTAACAACTAAGAGGGGGATCAAGTTTCCATTAACTGCTGACTTGTGGGCTCCTGAACATTCCTAACAGTTGTTCACATGAAAAAGAGCTCCCGTAGCTACAGTAACTGGATGCATGATCTGATTAGCTGAAACACTATTCATCAAATTCTTCTCGAAGGCTTTGGTTTTGATGATTCTCAGAGGCATCTGAAGCAATTCCAAATAACATAGAAATATTGCATCAATAAATGGAGATCCTGCGTGGTGCCTAAGTGTAAGCACTCTCATCTGAACCCACAGGCTGATGGTTAAAACCTACCCAGATACCTTGACAGAAAAACCTGGTGATTGATTTGCACAGGAAAGCAGCTGTGGGTAACTCTGTGGAGCACAGTTGTGTCCCATCTCTTCTGTGGCAACAGGTATTCTGCTTGGGACATCAACAAATGGCAGAGGGTCAGGACTTTTAATCCAGTTCATGATTCAATTTGTGAACTATTTCTTGGGCAGCATGTACACACTGGAGTGAATGAGTATGCTGTAAGGACCATTTCTTGCCTACCGCCTGCCTGTGATCAATACTGTACATGCACAGTGTCCAATGAAAATCCATCTCCATCTAAATCCCCTCTAACACCTCCCATTTTCTTCCTTGCCTTCAGAGTCCCACTTGTGTTGGATGCTGATCCTCCATGTTGTCATGCATCCTGACACAGTTTCTTCCCCAGTGTCGGGAAAGAAAACAGTTCAGGCCCACCCCCCTGGCCAGGACAGATTTGGGTAGGGGTGGGTACTTCAGTTTTAAGGAGTGAGAAGGAGGAGAAGTGGACTGGGACTCAGCAGGGACAATCGTCTCTATTCTTAAAACGCTCCTGGTGGAAGCACCACTGCTTCCGCTGCCTTTTGATGTTGCTGTCTTGCTAGAGGCTGCTGCAGCCCTTTTGTGACACCAAGGGGAGCCAGCCAAAGATTCAGGTGACTGACCCACCACAGACTACAAAGAAGAAAGGTGAAAGTCACCGAATTCATGAACCCTGAGATTAGTCTACCTCTTGGCTCCTTCTAAAGTAAGATAATAATCTTTATTCTTCTTCTTTATTATTTAACCCACTTTTGGTTGAGTTCTCATCATTTGCAGAAAATTATCTTAACAGCCAATCATCCCAAATCCTATTGGGGGTGGTGGTGGTGGTGTGTTTTTGTACTCGCTGTAATGTCATGCTAGGTCTCATTAAGAAAGATGTCACTAGAAGTTATAAGTGTTTATGTGTTGGGTAGGATCTGTGAGAAAGACAGAGCTTTTTACTCCCATAAAGAGTTTCAGTCTCAGAAACTCACAGGGGTAGTTCCACACTGTCCTATAGGGTTTGGGTGGAGTGTGGATGGGATCTAATTTAAGAGAGTAAGAGAAGGAGAGGGAGGAGACTTCAAAGAATGGTACATCTGAAATCAAGTCATCTTTAAGGATAAATATTGCTAATGTCTTAGGTGTCAAACAAGATGAAGCCAAAAATCCAAACCCACTGCCATCGAGTTGATTCCAACTCACAGCATCCTTACATAGGGTTTCTGAGGCTGTACATCTCGATAGTGGCAGACTGCCTCATCTTCCTCCCTTGGAGCAGCTGGTAAGTTCCAACCGTTCATCTTTCAGTTAGCATTCCAAAGCTTGCCTGGCAGTGCCATCCGGGCTACTATGAGCAAATTCACGGACAGGAGAATAGATTCTAACTCAATAATAAATCCAATAAGTGACATGAATAATAAGTCCATCTCCCACTCCAGTATGATCTGATTATTAGATCTATTTTAACTACAGATCAAATAGGGTAGGAATAATAATCTTAATAATCAGTGCAAACTAAAAATGGACGTGTGATGAAAGCCACTCATTTCATAGAGACTGAAGAGTGGCATCAGTGGCTTCAGCACTGCACAGCAATAACAGCGACCTTTCTTTCTGGGCTTAGTACCACCAAGGGACCGGACCGGATTTCCACTGAGAAATGATGTTTGGCCACGGATAATAGACCCGAGCATCTGAGAGTCACTAAGATCCAATCATCAAAAGTCAACCAGTTATTGCAAAATAATGCTATGGCAGTGAAGACATTTACATGAACTGGATAGTGTAGATCATCTACTGCCAGGATAGTAACTGTAAGTTCCTCTATCAGACCAGTAAATTAGAGGTTAATAAAGTTTTTTTTTCCTGTAAAGATCTAGATAGTAGGGAAGTGCAGAGTGGAGACCCAAGGCCCAAGTGTCGGCCAATGGAGAGCCCCTCATAGAGGCGTTTAGGAGAGGAGATGGGTTAATTAGGGTGCGAGGTAGTATCAATGAAGAACACAGCTTTCCCCCAGATCCTGGATGCTTCCTCCCCCCAACTACCATGATCCGAATTCTACCTTGCAGGCCTGGATAGGACAGAGGCTGTACACTGGTGCATATGAGGGCTGGAGGTACAGGGAATCCAGGGTGGATGATACCTTCAGGACCAAGGGTGTGAGGGACGATGCTGGGAGAGTGGAGGGTGAGTGTGTTGGAAGGGGGAACTGATTGCAAGGATCCACATGTGACCTCTTCCCTGGGAGAGGGACAGCAGAGAAGGGGGGAAGGGAGACTCCGGATAGGGCAAGATATGACAAAATAACGAGGTATAAATTACCAAGGACACATGAGGGAGGGGGGAAAGGGGAGGGAGGGGGGAAAAAAAGAGGACCTGATGCAAGGGGCTTAAGTGGAGAGCAAATGCTTTGAGAATGATTGGGGCAGGGAATGTATGGATGTGCTTTATACAATTGATGTATGTATATGTATGGATGGTGATAAGAGTTGTATGGGTCCCTAATAAAATGTAAAAAAAGAAAAGAGGAGAAAAAAATGATTAGGGCAGGGACTGTACAGATGTGCTTTATACAATTGATGTATGTATATGTATGAACTGTGAAAAGAAGTGTATGTGCCCCTAATAAATTGTTAAAATTAAAAAAAAAAAGATCTAGATAGTAAATATTCAAAGCTTTGATGGCCAGACCGTGTCTGTTAATACTACTCAATTCTGTCCTTTTGGCACCAAAGCAGCCAGAGGTAGTACAGATATGAAGGGGCATGGTTGTGTGTGTGAAAACTTTAAGCAGGCAGTGGGCCGGATTTGGCCAGTATGCCCATACCTGCCTTAAGTGAGGACCTCTTAAAGGATTCTCGCAGAACTTTCCAACAGTGAAAATTGTATAATCCCTCATTACTAGAATTTGTCACTGATCTAGAAAGCCTGAGTTGATTTAAAAAAAGCACACTGCTCAGTATTTCACTTAATACTTAGGTGGTCCTGGGGAAATCAAGAGAGAATGAGCAAAGAATGGAAGATGGTGCTGTTCATATTTCAAGGATGGGGCCTTCTTTATAAGTAATTATCAAGTTTACTTTGGAGCCATGATCCCAACAGAGCGAGGAAATAGTACAGCCTTCAATCTGTGAGCTGTGCCAGAATCGTTCAGAAACTGCAATGACACGAGTTTGGTTCAGGATGCCAAAGCCTTGTGCAATAATATACAAATACGCGTAGCTGTGACCAGTGGAGACAAGACCTGGGAGAGAAAATGATACTGTCTGAGAACGTAAACAATGCTGCCTGTGAATCCTGAGGCCCAAGAGTTGATGGCTTAAAGACCTGCATACTACTGCTGGCGGCAGCCTGTTCTACACCAGCCAGGGATCCCACAGCAGCATGCCCAGAGACCTTGGCAATGGCAAAGACCCTGAGGTTCAGCAGAGCATCCAAGAAGAAAATGATGAAATTCATTCCTAGCTTTTATCTGAGTTGGTAGATGAAATAGTCTCTATTTAGGAGAGTCCCCAAAGGTAACGCGGGCAGATCCTCCCTACTGCTCTACTTTGTAACGTGTCAACAGGAGGGGCTAGTCCCTTGAGAAGGACGCCACACTTGGTAACATAGAGGAGGAGGCAAAAAGAGGAAGCTCCTAGACAGATGGATTGACACAGTGGCTGCAACCGTGGGCTCAGATGCAAGCATCCTTGTAAGGACAGCGCAGGGCCCGGCGGTGCTCCCTTCTGTGGTACCCAGGCGCGCTCTGGGTCGGAGTTGACTACGCAATGGCAGCAGAAAACACATTTTTTGACATAACGGTTCTTCGAGGTTTTTGCCACTGATTACCTGAGCACTCCTTGATACCAGGGACTTCTTTGGGCCTATCGTTGTATCCTGCATTGCTGCTGGAATCGAGAGCCGCATACATCTCCCCGAGAAGTAGCCCCAGCTTGGAATGAGGAGAGAGAGCAGAAGGGAGAGCAGGAAGCCCCTGGGTAACACTGGCAGAGAGGGACTCTAGGAAGAAGGCCCTGTGGCACCCCAAAGGCCCCCTGAAGTTGCAGAGGCTAAGTGCTTGGCAGTTTGAGCCCATACCCCCGAGAAAAGGGCTGGCCTCCTGCTCTCAGAAACATGACAGCCTGGAAACCCGAGGGGGGAGTTCTGCTCTTTCACCAGGGGCCCCTGTGAGTTGGAATCAACTCGATGACACCCCACAATAACAGAGAATGCGAGTGTCCATGTGCCTTACTAAGACCCGAAGAGCCAGGGCCAAGAACAACTACAGTTTCCCACGCGGACATTTTTGTTTCCTTCGACTCTGTTCTCTAGCCCAGCTCCATCCACGTGGATCACGGACACCGCGTGTGTCACGACTCGCACATTTGAGAATAGAAAATTGAGTCTGAATACTATAGAGATGATCAAAGTGTATTTCGGGACCGAGATGTAAACCGCATCTCTCACTGTAGATTGCAGACAAAATGCTTCAAGTCCACGGCTATAAGGTAAATCCACCCGTTTGCAGTGTGTCTGACGAACAAGCTGCAAACGAAACCATCTCCTTTTATCAGAAATAGTCGTGTCAATGGCTCTGCGAGTTAGTAGGCAATGGGGAACCTGGGGAGACTGGTTTTCAGCTACTGTTTGATGATTACTCTGGGTGTTTTGATCCAGATAAGTCAATGAGAGGAGAAGTCCTGAGCTGAGGTATGTAGGCGGCACCTACAGCTACCTACCGTTCACGGGAGACCTAAGGCTAGATAGATATACGATGGAGGTAGTCGCAAGTAAAAAGAAGAGATGGACACAAGGCAAAGTAAATTGGTGGTGATGCTGCTGCTGGTAGTGGATATATTCTGCTGAGATCATCTAAGAACTTTAGGATCATTTCAACTAAATCATTACTTCATGAATTCACTACATCATTACTTCAGGAAGTCACCCAATGACATCAACCCCATGTGGCTATGAAAGAAAGCTAGAAATCAAGGAGTATGGGGTGAAATAGGAGGGAAGCTTTGGGGTTCCTTCAAAATCATTATTAGGAAAAAGGAGAGTAAGGGGATGCTCTTTAGAGAGAGTGAAAAGGGAAAGGGGGAAGCTTAACTATGCATTTACTCATTGGCTTATTTCTCACACATTTGCTCAGAGATAGTGGTGTGTTGGTCAAGTGCTGACAGTCAAAGAATAATAAGCTAGAGCTCTCCCCATAGGGAACCACTCCTTATATGGAAGAATCTTGAAAAAAAATGACGGACACTTAGAAGTTATGAGGGGGTTTCAAAAACTTTGTCGGAAAATGGAATGAAAACGTAATGGAACTATCTCACACACCTGTTGATGTCCCCTTACATGATTAGCTCTACAGCTTACATTATGCAGACATTGTTGAGGGTCTTTAAGCCCAGTAGCCTAACATTAGTCTTTGACCGCCCTGTGTGATGGTGGTTTTTTGTTTCTGCATTTCTATGCATGGTGGAGGGGTTCTTAGATTCTGCCCCATGCTCCCACATCATTTTAATTTACACACGCACACACAGAAAGAACACAATTATACCACATCAACTCTTAGATTGACTTTTGCCAGCAAGGATCCTATGTCAGTTAGAGCTCCCATCTCGGGTTGTTCGATAAGCATGCAAAGTTGAATGTTGTGTACACTAGGTGACCCTTCATTTTCTCCATCAACATGGAAATCCCACATTGAAGACAACAGCCGCGTTGGCCAACCAAGAACATCCTTTGCTCAATGTCATGGAGTTGTTTACTTGGGTTTTACATTGCCTAAGGGATGATGGTGTGCGGTTGCTTTATAAGAAGCAATATAATTGAGACATTTTGAAGCCTTGCTTGTTGTCCTTTTTTTTTAAAAAAACCATTGGCTAGTCCTCATTCCATGAAAATGTTTTCAAAAGACATAAATAAAGCATTTCTCAATTGGCATATCAGAAATTAATGGAAGCAAAGGGGAAAATGGCTATGCATTTCACTTGAATGGAACTGTTTGCCCGGAAATACTTCTTTACCAGATTAGGAGGTGAAGCCATCCTGCCTACACTGGCCTGATGTACAGCTACTGCAGTGATCTGTCACTTCCTATCACCTGACCTTAGACGAGAGGTCAACAAAATGTCCTTGGAGAGGAAGACTCCGATGTCTATGGGGGCTTCGAAAACTTTGTGGGGGAAGTGCCACAATCTTGGAATTCAATTTTTTACTGAGCTTTTTCAAGCTCCCTCAAATAGTCTGCCATTATTACTAAAATCCATTGCTGGAGAACAAAAGTAGCCAGATATAATATATAAATGAATGCAGGTGTCTGGGTGTCAATAAAACATTGTCTACCAAAACAGATGTTGAGCTTTTTTGGCCCATGGTCTTGTTTACTAACCCTGACTTAAAGCATGGTAATACAAATTGGGCCCACAGTCACATCTGATTGACACCCCATCACCTGCGGCTCTCTCTTGGTGAGTGAATGAATTGAGACTATGTGAAGAACTGAAGGGATGACCATTCATGTCAGTCCTTCAGTGTGCTGAGTTTCTTAACCCAAGCCCGGGCTTTTAAAAAATCTCTTCATAGTCATGTGAAAACTGGGGAAATGAATAAGAAAGAGCAAAGATGAACAGATGCATTTGAATTTTGATTTTGGTAAAAAACACACACACACAAAAAACCTAACTATATTGATTATATATATCCATTGAAGTCAAATCACCAGGCCATTTAAAACAGACAGATGCCTTTTAAGTGGCTGTATCAAGTTAGACCTTAGATGCTGTCAGAATGACTCTTTCCTTCCAAATTTTTGGTGTTCTTCTTTGCTCTCAAGTTGGGGTCAACCTTATGGACAACATACTACAGTGCTGCCCAGTGCTGTGCCACGGTCATGATTGCTACGATGTCTGAGGGCACTGCTGCGGCTGCTATGTGTGGGGCCTTCCAACTTACAGGCCTCACTTGCAGCCTGCTACGACATGATGATCTGGTGTGGTTTCCAGGTTTTCACTGGCCGCGTTTCAGAATCACACCACAGGCCTTTCCTCCTAGTTTTCCATCACCTTTAAGCTCCACTGACACTCCCCATTCCCGTAACACCACCCCCCATCTCAATCCTATGCCATAGTCACACATGGTTGTGGATCAGGCTACTGAGATCCAGAGGGTTTTCATGGGCTGGCTTTCAGAAGAAGAACACCAAGCCTTCCTTTCTCATTTCTCTTAGGAAACTCTGCAGAGAAGAAAACCTGTCCACCTGTGGGTAACTGAAATATCTGTGGCAGAGTTTCCAGCAGTACATCACCACACAGACTGACAGATGGGATTCAATGCCAAGCAGAGAGAGAAAAATGTCTCGGTTTTATCTTGCTTTTCTTTAATGAACATGAGGCTGGGGGTCTTTTCTGGTATCATAAAGGACTTGCATTCAATTATCTGTAAGTGATCTGTACATTGACTATATTTTAGTTTGATCGTTTTTTACATTAATTTCTCATTTTTAAATTTTAAATCATCCAGAAATTAGCCCTTGGCTTGTCAAGTATGTTGATAATTTGTCTTTTCATTTTTATTTATTTATTGGCCACACAGAAAACTCTATTGTGGCATGTAGTGAAATTCATTACTTCTCAAAGTTTTTGAAGAACTTGTCTTCTAAGCAAACTCTAGCAAAAAAATAGATGACATTTTTTATCTTCAAATAAGTATTCCATATAAAATTATTTTGACGAAAGAAATAATGTCAAAATCTAGTTGTCCCTCCACACCTCGACATGGGTCCATTATCAAACACAGGTTGGGTCCATTGTCTCAGCGATCTGCCTGGTTCTGAGTCTGTACAATACTCTCTTACTTCCTTTACTTTCATGACATATTTTAACAAATGCAGAGGGATGATCTTCATTAGACCTCTTTACCAGATTTTTATCCTGGTGAACAATTAAGTTATCACTTTCTAATCCAAATGTTGGCAGGTGAACCCACCCATGCGTGTCCAAATAGACCTACGCTCTTCGGGGTTTTCAATGGATGGTTTTCCTAAACTCCTTCCCTCGGCCTTTCTCCCAAGTTGTCACTGACTGGAATCAAATCTTCAACTTTTGATCAGCAGTCTACTGCGTTCAGTATTTTCACTACCCAGGGACTTCACAAATAAAGACATACACACATAATGGTGGGTCTCAACTAGAGGTGATTTTTGTTCCCTCGCCCCCAAGAGATATTTGGAAGTATGTGCCAATATTTTGGATTGTAACAACTTGGGAGAGGAGGCTGAATTCTACTGGCTGTGGCCGGAGGTACTGCTTAACACCCTAACATGTCCAGGATAGCCCTCACCCCAAGAATGATCTAGCCCCTGATGCCCAAGTGCCCAAGTAGAGCAATACTGATACGTACCCTAACATCTCTCACTCAGCAAGGTCCCAGATCCTGTCCCCACTAATTGACAAGGTGGCTGAGGCAGAAGTCCAGAGCCCTCCCTCACTCCCCCAGCCTTAGATGGCCTTTATTTGCTGAGAAAAGAGAGCTGCCATTGGGGAACCCAGTATATGACAAGGGGAATGGTGGCTTAAAAAGTGACTCAAGTTCTGGGTTGAATACATGTCCAGATAAGGTCTCCTGGAACAGATTCTCCCTGGGACCGTGTCAGTTCTGGTGTTGCTTCTCCTTGTTTCTGATTGGAAGAGTTCACTACATGCATAGCCTTTTACCCAAGGAACAATGGTATGAAATTTGTCTGTCTCTGCTGCTTCTTTCAGAAGTGAATGTGGTTTTTCCTCTCTGGGGATCAGCCCACACTCTCGGGTTGTTAGAAGGTATTGGCCAAGTACACAGGTTGTTTTCCTATTTTCGATGGCAATGGGAATTTAAGCTTTCGACATCATTTTCTAACTGCTGGAAGAGAGAAGGACATATGCAGTGGGGTGGGGAAGAGCAGACACCATCCATTGGATCTAAAGCTATTAATTTGGGCAGATAATCATAGACATTGAACCTGGAGTGAGATCTGTGCCAAGTGCTAACGTGGCAGCTTTGATCTTGGGAGTGGGGTGCTTAATCCCGCTGCAAACCCCCACGTGGAGGTTCTCAATGAGGCCAGCTTCACATGGCCAATGCTTGATCTGGGAAAAAGAAATTCAGCTGCCAGGGCCTAGAACCCAAAGAAAGGCTGCCAAGGAAGATGAGACATGGGTGGGGTCTAATGACAATGGTGACACACTCAAGCTGCCCTGTCTTTTAAGATCATAGGGATTTCCTCATGGGTATATTTGGCCCTCACAGGCCCGGATAAAGGATGAAGCAGCATACTCATTAACTGTTGGGCGTCCCGTGGAGAAGGAAGCATGGTAGCTGGGGGAGGATGATGGCAAGGGCTGGGGATGATTTCAAGCGACAGAAAAAGGTGGCCATCGGTCTCATAAGCCCAGATGCACAGAAGGTGGTGGGGAGAGTGTGTGAAATTTCCCCTCCAATTGCTTATCTGTTCTCCGTGAAATGGGAGATGGTTTTCTCTGAATGAGCCTGGGGAGGACACAGGATGGCTCCAGTTGCCTACAAGTCCACGTGACTCCCAAAGGTTCCCCTGTATTCCAGGGGACTTTCAGGCCAAATCTTTCATAAGGAGATGGTTAAGCCTGTCCTCCAAGGTCCTTCCAGGTGGATGTGAACTTCGTGTCTTTGGGCTAATAGTCAAACGCTACTCTGATGCTCCACCAGGGTACCTTGGAAGGGAACCCACCACAATTCAATCAATTCCAACTCATATGGACACTACACAGGGTTGCCATGATTACAGATCTTTACAGGAGGAGACAGCCTCCTCCTTCTCCTGAGGAATGGCTGGTGAATTTGAACCATGAAGTTAGCAGCCCAACCTTGACTCTACACTGCCAGTGAGGGCTCCCTAGTTGAGCGGGGAATGGCTGCGAATTTAAGCTGCAAATGAACCGCTTGAAATTCCCCATCCACTGCCTTCAAGTCAACCCTGTAGGGCAAAACAGAACTGTTTCCTAGGGCTTCGGAGGCTGTAAATCTTTATGGAAGCAGACCGCCTCATCTTTCTCGTGTTAGAGTAACAGCATGCCAGGGCCTGCTTGCCCTCTCGACTGGAACAAGGCTCTGAATTTGCAGAAGCACACGGTGGTCTGGCTTGCACAGTCTCCAAGGCCGTCCAGGGGTGGGGTGGGGGCACCCTTAGAACACCAGGCAAGGAAGACTGGATTCAAACAAGTGCGTGAATGGCAGCGTGTCTGCGGAAGGTCTACTGATGAGCTGAGCTGATTGGGAAAACTTTCTTTTCCACCGCTTCTTCTGAAATCACATTGGGATCCACACAGCCTTTTCTTCTAAGACTGTCCATGGACCTCTCTGAACATTCATTTCTCTGGCTGTTCTGCAGCCAAGCTGACTGCAGAGATATATCCATACAGTTTTCCTTTTCCTGCCCCAGGCAGAACTTCCCCTTTCAGTAAACATATTCGCTAACATGCAAAAGGTTCTGCTGAAACCTGTCTTTCAAAATATACACCCATGCCAGCCAAGCACCACAAGATGGTCGTTTGCTTCCTGGCGTAAGGTTTAGTGGGCGAGGAGACGGTAGCTGGCAGCTTGGCCTCAGGCGGATGTTGGATGCACCACATTCCGGGAGCCCAACGGCAGCACAGCCCTTACCTTTGGGAATGGTGATCTGACAGCTCAGGTCACAATCCTGCTGCAACTGATAAAAAGCCACTTCCTGCAGCCGGGCTCGCTCCAGCTCCGAGAGACTCTGGATGGGGACTGACCTCAGCCGCACACTCCGGCCCGACATGCTGTTCCAGGTGAAATCACCCTGCAGGTCAAGGGAAAAGCATCAAGAGTTACAGGAGCCACCAACTTCTCATAACACCACTCTCCCTCCCTGTTAGTCATAAAGGCAAACCCTCGCCACCTCGGCGTCCCAATTTCTCCTACCAAATCTGCTCTGACTTGGCTGTGGATTTTCTTAGTCTGTGGCCGACATCAACATTTTGAGTATTTGCTGGTGGGGTGGGGGAGGAGACCAAGTCACATCAAATGACGGCGCCATAGGCCAAGAACGCCATGTGGAGAGTCTCCCGGAAGGTCCTATGTCCTTGCACAGGAACGGCTCACGGAGACACTTAGGAACCTTTTCTTTTCCTAGCTCATGCGCACAAGACTGATTTCTAGATTTTATACAGCCAAGACTGTCCTGCTAATTACCGTCCTTGATGACATATGTACACTGGTTCCAAGAGGGTGAATGTCAAATCCATGCAGAGGAGCGCAGAGCCTACCCAGTACCAGCGACTGTACCCTGGGTTAATTGTCGTTCATCTCACCTTAGGAGATGGAAGGACCTCTCTGACATAGCGTCAATGCTACAGTAACATCCTAGGTGAGGCATCCTGGTCAGATTCAGACCCACTTAGTTGGTCCTTGGGGGAAAGACCTGCGTGTCATACATCAGCTCCCATAAAGATTAGCCCTGAACCTCCCTAAGCCCGACCCACTGCTGCTGAGTCGAACTCCTCGTTACCCTCCACGTCAGAAAGCACTAGCCCCAAGGAGCATTCCTTGGAGTGGCTGGTGCCATCAGCAGCCCAACGCTGCACCCAGAACTCTATCAGAACCCTCCCCCCCTACCCTGACATGCTCATGGAGATTACCAGCTGGCAAACCCCATGGGGCTGAGTACTAATCGCCACCTCTCTTGTCATTCTTGAAGATACCCTCATCTCTACATACACATGTGTGTGTGTTATAGGTGAATTTTATAATAACTCATTTTCATCTGTGGAATTGGGGGAGAGGGAGAAACCATGCTGATGCTGTAGCAGAGACTTGGTGGGAGCTGGGATGTGGGGCAGTGTGTGCTATTGTCAGAGGTGGATACCTGGCTTTTGCTTTGACTAGAAGTCCACTTGGATCCTATGCCTGGCCTTTGGAGCCACATGCACAAAAACACTCTTCATATCTTATTTTCGCTAGTTCATTGTGTTTGACCATAAGCTCATAAAATTCACGGCATGTAATGTGAAATTATAAGACCTATAGGATAAATTCTAATACTCAGAACTCCACAAAAACCCCATTGTTCTTGAGTCAATCCCAACTCCTAGAGGACGGAGTAGAACTGTTCCAAAGCTAACAAGCTGGATGGAAGTAGACTGCCACATCTTTCTTCCACAGAGCAGCTTGTGGTTATATATGACCAACTTGTTGGTTAGCGACTGAGTGTTAAACCACTGGGCCACCAGGACTGGCTATACTGAGGGTATATACTTATGACACATTTTGTAGTAGAAAGAAGTATATTATATTCTCATTATTACCTAGTAGATAATAAAGCCGAACAGTTAGCTTCCTAGTAGTCAATCCTGACTCATGGTGACCCCCGGCATGTCAGAGTAGAACTGCAACCCATGGGGTTTTCAAAGTAGATCATCAGGCCTTTCCCCAAGGCCCCTCTGTGTGAATTCATATCTCTGAATGGTTGCTTAGCAGCCGAGTGTGTTCATGATGTATACTCCCCAGGGAGTAGACAGTACAATATCATGTGATATGTGATGTAAAATAACAAAATACACTGTAACATAAGACTATGCACGATGAAAGTAAGACTTGGGGGAGCTAAGGCAGATTTTGTTTATCTCCCAAGGTTTGGCAGGTGTGTTTGAATGGCCAACCTTGCAGTCTGTACGCCATTCAACTCTGGACAAAATCATAAACACTGAGATTTCTTACTTGGCACTCTTCTTTGGAGCACAGGAGGCATGAAGGTAGGACCCACGTGAGCTTTCCTTTTTCTGGGTGATGTAATGGGTTCCAAGCTGTGCTGCCAACTACAAGGCTAGCTGCTCAAACCCACTTCTGAAGGGGAAAAATCCCCAAAGCCTTCTGTTCCCATAAAGGTACACGGCCTCGGAAACCCACAGGGGCAGTTCTCCTCTGTCCTATAGGCTCACTCTAAGTCCGAATCGGCTCAATAGAAGTGAGTTTGGTCGGTTTGTTTTGTTTTTGCTTTTCCAGAGAGATTTGATGCTCAAATACACCGCAGTCAAGGCAGCCTGGAGGCTGTTCGTGGGCAAGCACAGGCCTGGGCCGCCTTCACCTGAGCACCCACAGGATAGGCACTGACAAACCTGTGAAAGCCTGCTGGTCCCTCACTGAGAGGACTTCCTGCCAATCACAGGTGCCACTCGGGGTCCAAGAGCTTTGAAGAAACCACTGCTGTTTCCTCAAGAAGAAAGAAAGACAATCAATAAGTAGGAACCTGTGCAGGAGCAGCACAGAAGCACACACCACAGGAACTTGTGAGGCCGGTGACACTTCAGTGGACTTCAAAGACTTCACTCACTTCATCTTTCACTTTAAAGAACAAAGACAGAACGCATGGCCCAGCAACTAGGAAGACAGCTTTCTTCTAGAAAGCTGGCAGGGTCCTGCCTGCAATGTTCCTGCCAAACAGGGGAAGGTACTTTCATTTTTCCCCCCTTCAGTAACTGGAATGTCATCTCTCCAGTCATTTAATCAGTCATTCATTTAGCAAATGCATTAGGGGTGGTATTGCTGGAAGTCAACCTGAACTCATGGTCACCCCCACCCACCCATGGACAGAGTTTTGGTGGCACAGTGGATACAGGGCTCAGCTGAGAACCAAAAGGTTGGTTTGGACATGCCAGCAGCTTGGCGGGAGAAAGGCCTGTTTCAGGAACGATTTGCGGCCTTGGAAACCTTATGGGACAGTTGTCCTCTGTCTTGCTATGAGGCTCATAGGGTTGTTATGAATAATAATCCACTCGAGGCCAGGACGTTGATTTCGTCTTTATGGGCAATGACAAAGGAAGACCTACAAACAGATGGTGTCGGAAAAGAGCACCGAATATACCATGCTGCTGTCACGTGCCATGAAGTGGGTTCCAACTTCCAGGGGCCCTCTGGAGAACAGAACGGAAAGCTGCTCGGTCCTGTGCTCACAAGTGCTGTGCTGTTTGAGTCCACTGTGGTGGCCACTGTCGCGATCCATCTTTTCGAGGGTCTTCCTCTTTTTAGCAAGCATGATGGCCTTCCTCAAGGATGCCAGGAAAACAAACACGACCAGGCTTGGAAGAAGTACAGCTAGACCATTCCTTAGAAGGGAACATGGTGAGGCTTGGTCTCGCATGTTTTGGGCATGTCATCAGGAAGCGCCAGTCCCTGGGGAAGGACATCATGCGTGGTCAAGTAGAGGGGCAGCGATCAAGAGGAAGGTCCTCTTGGAGATGAATTGACACAGGAGCTACAACAACGGGTTCAAACATGAAAAACAATTGTAAGGAAATCGCAGGACTGGCTGGTGTTTCATTGGGATGTACAAGGGGCTTCTCTGAGTTAGTTGGCGTCGACTCAATGGCCCTAATCACAACCGTCAATCTTTACAGGAGTAGATCACCGGGTCTTTAACCCAGTGCACCACCAAGGTTCCATTGGACGCTAGTAGGGGCAGCCAAAGAGCAAGTTAAGCACCTAAAAGAGTGTGTGAAACGGTGGTGGCTACTAGGAGGGGAAGGACAGGAAGGGGGGTTGGAAGTGTGGGAAGGAGAGAGGAATCTGCAGTGTTGATGACAGTGGCCGGGGGAAGAGTTTCCTGAGAAGGCAGCATCTGGGCGCGAGCCAGAGGAAGCGAGGGTGGTTTGGTTTGTTAGGACATATATGACTCTCTACACTCAGCAGATAAGGAGGATGCCTGGCAGGAGCTGGAGAGGGGCTCAGTGAGGGAGGAGGGAGGAGGAGGCCGAGTAGGCAAGAGAATCTAGGCAGACCGGGCAGGCTGTTATTCCATTTCGTGGACTGAAGAACATTCTTCAAGATCCATTGTATTCTGATTTTTTTAAATAACTGGACTGAATATAAGTTAAAAGTTTAAATGAAATCCATGTGTGGCTTCAATGGAGGAAGCACTCAGCTGCTAGCCCAAAGGCTGATGGTTCAAATCTACCTCAAGGTGCCGCTGAAGAAAAGCCAGGTGATATATTTCTGAAAAATCCACTCCTGAAAACCTTACAGAGCATTGCCATTTGGGGTGCCAGGAGTCAGTGCTGACCTGATGGCCACAGGGTTGGCCAGGCTGAAGAGTTCGGAGTTAGAGATCTGGGTTGGCCTCGCTCTTCACTATCCAGCATTCCCACCCCCCCCCCCCCGTATGAGCTGTGGGAAAGGTCCCAGCTGAGTTGGACACATTGTACCCAATAAACTGTAGCCGATGTGGTTGATTTGGACCCAAAGCTTCCCCTGGAGGACAAAGTAGGATCCCCCACCCCCCGCGCAGCATTCTCCAGGCTGTGATATTTACTGAAGCAAACTACCCCATCTTTATCTTTCTCCACTGGATAGACAGGCCTGAGGATTTTAACTGCTGCCTTCCAGACCTCAACAATTGCGCCACCAATAAGATGATTCTGTGCCAGACACTGTCTGGAGTGCTCAGGACACCATGGTGAGCAAGGCGATGCAGTCGAACAAGTCAGTCTGTGAGGAAATGTCACCGGCACGTTCCTTAGCAAAAAGGAGCGGGGCAAGATGTCAGCTCATTGCTTGGATAGCATCAGCAGGAAAGCGCACTCACTTCGGAAAGGACATCCTGTTTGGATGCAACCATCCAGGCGATGGACAGACACAACTCTCAACTATGAATCCACACACACACCAGGAGTGGGAGCGAACTCTATGACAACTAATAACAGCAACAAGAGTGACTAAATGCAGCAAGAACATTAAGCGTTAAAAAAAAATCATCTTTCTGGGCCTGCCTAGAAACCTAACCAAGCCATGTCATGCTGTCTCTATGTCGAAAAAAAAAACCAAAAACGTAGTGGGGATCGGTAATAAACTGCTACGAAACAGACTTTGAAACAGAGCCTGTTTGTAAGCTGAGAAATGCCGAGTACATGAGGGTAGAACACAAACACGATAGGATCTGACCTGGACAAAAGTGTATCCGTGACGCCTACACCCACCAGACAGCTTAGGAACAGGAAGATAGGAACACCCAGGACACTGTCCCCAGCTGATCCTCAAGACACAGAGCAAGGAAATGAACCACAGAACAGAGGGACGCGATCCCGAGCTCAACAGCACGGCTGCGAAGGGGTTTCTGGCGGATTCTCCACTCCCCAAAGTGAGTCCCAGGGCAGCATTTTTCTTTGGTGACTGTTTTCCTAATAAAGAGGTGACTCATTTGAAGGCTCTCTGGATCCCGTCTTTGGAGTGTCCCTCGCAGGAGTCCTCCCTCCTCTCCCCTCCCCCGCACCAAGGGAGTGAAAACGGATGATGTGGAATGTCTTGCCATTTCTCAAGTGTGGGTGAAGTTGAACCAGATCCAAAGGTGCTGAATCCACTAAAAGCCTGGACAGTTATAAAAAATACCCATTTATTCTGGGCTACTACGTGGTAGCATTCATGAAGGCTAAGTTCAGAGTAATACAAGAAAGGGCTAGCACAGTGACTCTCAGGCAGGGGACATTTGGCCGTGTCTTGGAGACATTTTTGGTTGTCACAACTGGAGGGTGGGGGTGCTACTGGCATCTAGGGAGTGGGCACCAAGATGCTGCTAAACATTTTACAGTGCACAGGACAAGGGCAGAGAACAAAAGGCTGGTTTTCTTAAGCCCCTAATGGCAACAGTTCAGCGCTTGAGAAAGTATAGCATGGCCCAAGTGAGGTTGGCTGTAAGGCCCAAATGACATAGAACCCACCGACAATAATGGTGTCAGGCAACAAAAAACCCTAATGGAAGCACTTTTCTTCTCATTAAAGTCATGCCCTTTATATTATTGCGTGTATTATGCATTATTCTATCTATTATGCAGTCATTATTTTCTATATTAGGTATATGAACAGAATCTTATGAATGCTTTTATATCAAAGTCTCAAGAATCCATTTAAGAGAAGTAAAAAAAAATTCAACACAATAGAATCGTGATTAACTGGAGTTAATCAAGTTAAAACCAGTGCTAATGAAAGCAATTTCCTTTCTAACAGGATTTATCTCCAAATGTAGAAAAAGAGATGCAACGAAACGCACACATGCACACACGCCAATTAAATATCTGTGTTTTATTCTGGAAAAAAAAAGACATTCTTTGGGCCTAAATTGCAACTTTACAAACAGACTTGATTTTCCCATGAAATGAAATTGATTGAAATAATTTTGGTTTTGGTCGACACCGCATTGTTTTCTTATGTCCTTGGGATGAGTGTCTAATTGCAGCATCTCTTTAACCACAGTCCACGTAAAGCCCCCCCCCACCCCCCATGCCATGCGAGGGCCAGCAAAGAGTGTGGCAGGCAACTCAAAGGGTGGCCTGGAGACAGACTCAGGGCCTAGGAGTCACCTAGTGTTGCTTTTTCAACACGCAGATGCGTGATCTCAAAGGCAGGTTTCTGGCATTACCGTAGTAAGGAATGGGGCCCATCATCTCTACTGCAAACAAATGCTCCCAGATGACTCGTAGGGATGCCTCGAGATGGAGACCCACCAGAGTGGTGGGTAAGGCTGAGGCTCAGCTAATTTTGAGCTAGCTCGTTGGCAAAAGACGGAACACCTGGGAGCCTCAGTTTGCCCGTTAACAAAATGGAGCCATACTCATAGACCTCACTCTCAGGTTTGTAGGGATCCCAGCAACCAAGGAAAATAGATTTGAGGGGGTGGAGGTAGAGTTGTTGATGACCTTCCAGATAGGCCTGAATAAGTGGAAATGTAAGGCCTAACTACTATTAACCATCATCGCTCTGCATGTGTATCCCATTCTCAGACATGGCAGTGTCCTTCGATGGCAAAATTGGTTAAGCCCCTCCGCTCACTGCCGATGTGAACCCTGTGTGCCGAGCACAGTTCTACTCTAACATGCATGGGGTACCCAGGGGTTGGAGTCCCTGCGATATGATTGTTTTAGTGATACCTGAAAGTGGTGTTTCCCACAGCGGGAGCTTGAATAATGCAGGGGAGGCTGAAAAGCAGCCACCTACACTTGGTCTCGGATGATGGGCTGGAGCACAATGTTTTTATTTGCCAGAGAGTGCTGGGGCTTTCTTTCTGAAAAGGGGGTGGTGGGCTGAATAAGTTTGGGAATCTATGCCTCCAACTCGTAAAAATGTGTGTTGAATTCATGATTAAATCCTCTACTATGAGTAAGCCCCTTGGGTTTGTAGGGGCTTCTAAGCTACCCCCCTGTGTTGTGGCTTCACAAGGGTGAGAAGCAGAAGAAGATGCAGGATCTGAGGCGAACTAGATGCCGACTCACAGTGGCCCTGTACGATAGAGTAGAAATGCCTCCTAGCGTTTCCAAGGCTGGATGTAAATCTTTAAGGAAGCATACTGTTACAAGAAGAGACTGGTGGGCTTGAAATGCCGACCTTTGGACTATAACCCATGATAAAAATAAACGGAAAAACACCCTCCTGCTGTGGAGTTGATTCTGACTCATATCAATTCTATATGGGCTTTCCAAGGGTGTAAATCTTTACAGGGGCAGACAGCTTCAACTTTCTCCTGAGGAGAAGCTCGTGAGTTTGAACCACTGACCTTTTGGTTAGCAACCCAATGCCTCACCCTCAGCTCTATCAGGGCTCCTTTAGAGACCATGCTCCCAAACCAAACTCACTGCCATCAGGTCAATGCTGACTCAGAGCGACCCCATGTTGGCTTCCAAGATTGCCACTGTTTATGGGAGTGGGAAGCCCATTCTTTCTCCCTAGGAGTTGCTGGTAGTGTTGAACTGTGGACCACAAGGATCATAGCCCAGAGCGTAACCACTATACAAACCAGGGCTCCTATAAACGATGCTTGGTACTAGTGATTTTTGAATTGTTTCCGATGGAACCAAGTCACGGAACATTCAATTGTCTCACACGTATTCAAAAGGTGGATAATGAATAAGGCAGACCGAAGCTGAATTGATGCCGTGGAATAGTTGTGGTGGAGAGGAACATGAAACATACCACGGGTTGCCAGGGAGGGCGCAGTGACTGCCACAGTGGGCTCCAAGCTACGCCCGAGGATGGGCTCGGGCTGGGCAGCCCACTGTTGCATTCTGTTGTTCATCACCGGCCTAATGACACCTAAAGACAACAACAGAGGTGCCTGCTGTCATTTCTGAATATTTCAGAAAGCACAGGCGACCATAATGATCACAACCAACTTTTCTGAAAAAGGCTGCCAAGTTCTGTCAACCTCTAAAACAAACATAGCTTCAGTGACAAGGACTCCTTCCTCACGAGCTTCCGGGCCAAGCCCAGGGCGTCCGCGTCGCCCACACAGTCCTGCTTGGACTCCCGAAGGAAGCAGTTCCTTTGCAGACAACCGGGCAACAGCAATTGTTCCTTCTTGCTCTCTCTGGTTCTTCACCCACTCCTTTTCAGCAGCTGTTTGCAAAGTGGAGTCAACACTTCGACTACGCTAGATGCACTTTTTATATTTTATCGTTCTTTTCTAGTTTTCTGGTCGTGTTTTATTTTATTTTTTTCTTGTAGCTTTTAATAAGCAGATATTTTTTTTAATTCCACACAGTTGGTAGAGGTGGCAGTCCACTGTTATTTTTTTCATGTAATAGCCATTGGTGGCTACAAAAAACAATACAAATAAACAAACAACCAAAAAAAAAAAAAAGCCAGGCCTCCAAGTAGAAGTTGCCATCATGCATTCCACCCTGACTCTGACTCACGGTGTGTCAGAGTAGAATTTCACCCCATAGGGTTTTCAATGGCTCGGTTTTCAGACGCAAATCCTCAGGATATCTTCCCATTTCCCCTTGCGTGGACTTTACCCTCTAACTTTCCAATTAGTAGCAGCGAGTGAATCATTTGCATCACCCCCCAGAAGTACTCATACATGTGACCGTAGCCTCATGGCCACCCCACCTCATTCATTCAACTATTTTCAATGGGTCCTGTCCACATACTAGTAAAGAATATAAAAAGCCATTCCAGTGGCAGGAAACATACAAGAAAAGATCACTCTAACGCACGAGTACATTCCACAGCACATTTCAAGGTGATCGGTTCTAGAAAAGGAGGCCGTGAGCAGAGTGAGGGGAACCAGGAATGACAAGAAGGTTGCTTGAACTCAAAATAGGATTGCTTGGGCAGCCGTACTAGGAAAGGGACATGTGATCCAACACTTCTAGAGGGAGCAAAAATATGGCAGGTGGATATGCAAAACCCACTGATGCCGACTCATTGCAACACCGCTCGAGGGCAGGGGAGATCTGCTCCTGTGAGTTTCCAAGACTGTAATTCTTTACAAGAATAGAAAGCCTCCCATTTTTCTCCCGAGGAGCAGCTGGTGGCTTCAAACTGCTGACCTCGAAGTTAGCAGCTCAACTACACCACTGAGGCTCCTTTGGTGCTAATCAGGGAGCTAGAATTCCAAGCAGAGAGGTAGGCTGACATAAGGATGACTCGGGAGAGGGCTGGTTACGGGAACTGTTTGGGTTTGATTCACAACTCTGCCGCTTGCTAACCTGGTGGCTTTGAACAAGCTTCCCCATAACCCTACTTTTCTCTTCCATGAAATGGGGGTGATGACAACAGTGGTCCCAATCTCATAGGTTTTTGACGACGAGTAACGTGGTTAAGATTTAGAAAGTGTTTTGGAAAGTACAAACTCTATGACTGTTCAGTACTGAGAGCTTGTGGGAGATAGAATTTAAGGAGTTCGTTGATACAAGTTGATCAACCCAAGATTAGCAAAATTCAACAGGGGTGTGTGTGTGTGGGGGGGGGCAAGTTTGGTTTCTGTGATAAAAAACAAAAAGGGAAAAAAAAAGGACAAAAACTTGTAAGGTTTTCAGACTGTACATTTTGTTCAAATTTTACCAAAATGTTTTTGTAAACAAAGTTTTATTGGAACACAACCCCGCTCATTCACCCACGTACATGGTAGCTTTCATACTACAAAGGACCTATTGAATATGGTCCACAAAATCGAATATAGTGACTACCTGTCTCTTCATATAAAATGTTGGTTGATCCCTAAGGGAGATATGGTCCCGACTGGTCCCAGATTGCAGATGTGGAAACAGAGGGCCGGGACTTCAGTAACTTGCCAAGATCACACACCTAGTCAGTGGCCAAGGAGGGATGCAAAGCCAGGCAGCATTTGTAGTCAAATACAGAATCAAAATTGAACACTTCTATTTCCCCACCTCTCATGACCAGCCGGTTGAAGTCCTCTCTCTTCACAAAGGGGTAAGACAAGGTGCAGAGCCACTTGGGATGTAACGATTGTAGGAGCAGATGGGAGCCTCTACCAAGACAGTCCAACCCTCCCCCCACCCACCCCAGCCTTGTCAGGAGGAGAACTGCCCTCATTACCAGGTAAGCCGGTCAGTGTGTGAACATACAGGAATTTGAGGTTCCCCTCTTTTGACCGAAAGAGCACCGGAGAGTCCATGTTAGCACTGTCTGCTACCCGAGTTGTTAACCAAAGCTCATTTTTCTGAATCCCCTTTTTCTGATCACAGCAACTACAATGTTGTGTCGTGCTCAGGATGCTGAGGGAGTGATGAGCCCTTTTACCGCCGCCCCCCCCCCACCCCCAATGTCTAAGCAGCTTGTGCTGGGATCTTTTGCAGAGATCAACCTCACGAGAGAGCTCCTGTAATCACGCTGCTACAGCGCCCTCAATCAACCTCAAAGCACAGGTCACCCCAACCTCTTGCTGCTGACAATGTTTAGTTGCCACACATCTCAGGCAATCCTTACTCGAATTCTCTTCCTCAAATCACAAGATGGATGTGGAAAAATCACGCAGTATTATCCCACAAATTTTCTGGAAAAGAAGTATAAGTACAGAGGTACAGATTGCTTACCCATTAATTAGATTCGGCCGCGTCTTTGCCGTCCTCTCTAATTGAACGGAATTAAGCTTGGAGTAGGAGCGCGAGTCTGTTTAACAAAATGGTTTTGTTTGATGAAAAATGCGTCCACGAACAGCAGATCCTACCAAGTGTCTGAGAAATGGCCCAGCTGGCCTTACTGTCACTCCCACGATACCTTTGTTGCCAGAGACCTTGGCTCTGGCTGCTGCGAAACTGGGGACTGAAAAAAAAAGCTTTTCCATCGGACAACTGAAAAGTTCCTGTCCCTTTAGAACGCAGGCAGTCTGTGTTATAAGTGTGTGTGTGTGTGTGTGTGTGTGTGTGTGTGTGTGAGAGAGAGAGAGAGAGAGAGAGAGAGAGAGAGAGAGAGAGACAGAGAATGTGAGCATGTATGTGTGTGTGAGAGAGAGTGGGTGGCGGGATGAGGGAGGTGTTGGTGGTGGGGAGAAGAGACAGAAAGAATGCAGAGAAATACAAACAATTTCCTGCTTATTTTAATATGATTATTTTGAAGAGATACACTGAATTTAAGAAAGGATTCCTCTTCAAAAACAAAACCCAACCCCTCCCTTTTTCCTACCTCCATCTACTAATGGCAATTGGATTCCAACTGTGCGAACTATCCTTCTTAGGAATCAAGCAGAGAATGCTGGGAGCCTCAGTGAGCCCCCCGAGAAGATTCTAAAGCACATAGGATGCTTCCTTGGGCACATGCTGTAGTCTTCAATTCTCCTTTCCAAACACTGACTTCTTCATTCTTCCAACACTACCACACACAATTCAAACCAAGCAACCGCTCCTTTATACCGAAGCCTACCCGTGCTCTGAATTTTCTACTCTTTGTGGAACAATAGTCCACAAAGTTAAATCGTCTAGTGTTCATTTCCGGAACAGTGGGTGTGGTGGGCAGAACATGATCACTACTAGGCCAGGTGGAAGAGAGTGCAGCTGAGGGTGGGATCCATAAAGAGCAGACACGAAAAAGACAAGATGCAACTCACCCCTCTCCCCTAACCCCCTTACTGCTAATCACCTTGATGGCGCATGGCGGGGACCCAAAGACAGCTCGAAAAGACTGCTTTGTGTCCCACTCCATAGGAAGTTGCCGTTCTCTTGGGGCCCCAAGGGACTATCCAGCAAAGGAATCACTATTGAAATTGGCAAAGTGAAAAAGGACTCTACCAACAACCTGCCGACAGACTGAAAACTAAGGGGCTCAGAATGTTTTTGACTGGGAGTTCTGAACAGGCGGATGGGCCATCTCCGGGTGTTAGCCACACAGAGCCTCTGGTCCTGTTTATGGAGCACGAGGGAGGAACTTCAAAACAAGAAAAGATGCCAGAAGGCTTTCCTCTGTGAAGATGTTTTTTTTAAGGGGGGGTAACTTTTACCTTAGTGCATATCCCTACAAAAAGGTTGATATTTCAATGCTCATAATTCCAGAAGATAGTCAATATGGCTCATATAACAGTGGATATTCACAATTCTGTATCACTGAAGCAGAGCTTCACTTAAAAGGATTCCTATGTCCCTGAAACCGCTTTGGCTGAACAATGGTTAAGTGCTCAAATGCGAACCCAAAAGTTGGCCATTTGAACCCACAAAAGCTCCACGGGAGGGAAGCCTATTGTCAACCTGCTTCTATAAAGCTGGTCGCCACCAGGATCCCATGGGGTAGTTTTATCCTGTCCCGTGGGGCTGTCAACCACAGGAGTTACCTTGACAGTACCCAGCAACACAGTACAATTTAGCATGAAGTGCATGAATAAGCAACCCATTTCTTATCATTGGAGGAAAGGATCTTTCAGGTGAAATGAACAGAGCGATAGGAGTTCCCTGTTGCTAACGGTAAGGTGGGCAGTTCAAGTCTACCAGCTGCTCCACGGGAGAAAGATGTGCCAGTTCGCTTCTACAAAGAGGTCAGTCTTGCAATGTCCGCTCTGTCTTACAGGATCTCCATGGGTTGGAATCAACTCAGGGGACATCATTTTGAAATAAAAGCTCAGAGAAGCTAAGTTACTTGTTTGAAGGTTCACAGCCTATAAATGAAGCAGCTGTGATTCCAAACTCTCTGGGTCTGACAAATTAACTGCTAGAAGAAGCACGGATTCTGAGTTTACACAAGTCAGAGCGATGCTCGAAGTGTGCAGAGGGAAACAGACGCGGGCCATTCGGTAAGAACTACGAGCTAACACTGGCATGGTCTGTCACGACAACTATTGGACAGACAAACAAACAGACTGTCCGGTCAACAATGTTTCCCAAGGCAAAGAACTCTTTCTTTGAGCAAATAAACTCCAGAGACATTGGTCTTGTGAAAGCCCAGGCCTGTCTTAAGAGTGGAATCAAGTTAGGCTTTGAGAGGAAATGCAAAAATAATGGAGAAGCTGTATGCTTTAGGCAATCTTTGGCAAAATGGATTCAAGGCCAAAAAAGGAAGAGTGAAGATAAGGAATTCCCTCTAAGATTTAAAGACAGCTCTTTAAATAGAACAAATAAGCTGCCAAGAGTCTCCCAAACAGCCTTGAGAGTAAGTATCAAGAAGCAATTAAAAGTTCAGTCCATGGAAGAATTTTGCTAACCAGAAACAACGCAGAGGAGAAAGTGGTCCTCCTGTGTCCATTTAACCCCTCAATAGCCAAAGTCAAACAACCCATAGCCCAGAATCTGTGTCGTGTGCTTTCTACCTTCTCCTTGGCTGCATTCTAAAATCTTTCGTTCTACCTTCAGGGCAAAACTATGACAGAAACTCTCTGCCAGACAGTGTAGGTGAACATTGTACTGGTGATAGCACTCAATTGTTCACAAATTTTCAGTATCTGTCAGGTAAGCACTGGACTGCTGACTGCAGATGGGGGGTTCAAGCCCACCAGCTGCTCTGAGGGAGAAAGTGGAGACTATCTGTTTCCATAAAGACTTGTAGCCTTCTGTACAGGGTCACTATGAGGCAGAATCAACCTGATGGCAGTGGTTTTGTTCATTTTTTTCTTTAGCTACAGGCAAACCAGATGTCATCAAGTACATGCCAAGTAGATGGTGACCACATGTGCATCAGAATATAACCGGACTCTTTTGGGTTTTCAATCCTTCCGTAGTAGATCACTAGGGTTCCTTCCATGGAATTTCTGGGGAGCCTTGATCCTCCAAACTCTGGGTTAGAACTGACCCTAGTAACTGTGTGCACTGCCCACCCAGGCGATTTCTTAGCTCTAAGGCAAAGTCTAAATTCCTCAGCACAGCTCAAGGGATGTTTGTTGATCAAACCGAATGAATTCAAATGGGCTCGGCATGAGAGTGAATAACAACGATAGTAGCTGAACATTACTGGGTGTGTACGGGAACTTTCATTAGGGGCAGGTGATTGTGTATTAGAACACTTCGCATGTGCCACACTTTTGGTTTCTTCCACAGCCCTAGTTTACAGACGAGGTGATGGAGGATCGAAGGCTTGCATACAGTGAGGGAGAAAACAGCTGCTCCAAACGCACACGGTGCCATGCACCCGCGAACGCTCACAAGCGCCTCCGTGCATACGTAGCTCAACTACACTCCCCAACTGCCTTTTTAGTTAGTGGTGGTCATGTGGCTAGGACTTTGCCAGGAGACTGTGAAAAGGGGTTATAGGCTTCGCTTCTAACCCTGGACCATATCTTATCGATTGAAAACCACCCCTGCCACGTCATAGGTAGTAGTACCAGCTCAGTCTCCAATTACTGGGTTGAGTCTCTTGACAATTCTAAATCTCTGCTACTTGCTCTGTAAAATGGAGACGATAACAGTCCTGTGAGAAGGGCATGTACCACACATGATGAAGATGGCATGTTTCATGCTCGCTTCTAGACCCACGTGTTGATCTCATTCCCATGCTGTTGTTAGTGTTGTTAGGTGTCTTTGCATCAGTTCACATCCATAGCGACCCACATGCATGCACCCCCACTTGTGGGGTGAGTGATATTTGGGGAGGAAGTAATGGAACTCAAAAAAGCATGCTCTAGGCATGAGACAAGGTAACCTCACACTGCAAAGATCCCTGGGGCGCAGTGGTGACACTCTGGGCGGCTAACGGCAAGGTAGCAGTTGGAAACCGCTAGCCGCTGCATGGGCGAAAGAGGAGGCTTTGTCCGCCCAGAAACAGTCACCGGCTTAGAGACCCGCAAGGACAGTGGCACTCCGCTCCGTAGGCCCACGATGAGTCAGCATCGCCGTATGGCAGTGACTTTGCCTTGTTGTGTGAGGACAGTTTAGAAAGCCGTTAGGAGAACAAGCACATAATGCTGAAGCGATTTCAAAAACTGAACTGACTCTGGAACATGAGTACTTAATTTTATTAACTTCCATGCCACTAGTTAATTTTAATATGACAAGCACTAATTAATATGCACTAATTCACGTCGATTATTTGTAAGTACAGCAAGACTCAGAATTCCAGAATGCAATTATAACAAATCCACTTTTCTGTCCCATAATCACTTTCCTGATCTTCTGGTGATGTCAACTGTTAATAGCCCTGATAGTACAGTGGCTACGCACTTGGCTGCGAAAACTAAGCCTTCCAAGCCATCGGTGGGAGAAAAGATGACAACCTTGGGGATTCTGTGAGGCAGTTTTGGTACTGTTTCTATGGATTTTCGTATCCTGGATGTCATAAAAAGAAAAGTGCACGAAACGCTTCCACAACAACAACAAAACAAACCCAGAGAAACCTCAATCCAAGAGAAAACAGAGATAATAGAAACTAGCAAAAATTACAAATGAGCCGCAAGGATCAAACAAATGCTCATGTTAAAGGTTAGCTTGACTATATCCAGTGTACTCTGTCTGAGAGCAACACTGTCCCACATCCTTTGTCCGCGGGAGTCCGGCGCAGGCAGAATCTGTGTGCAGACTCCGCAGATGGCTCCCGAGTCCTCTGCAAACCAAGGGCTCCGCATTTCAACTCTACTACAATTGCTTCCTCTGATGTTAGATTTTACAATCTTAGATCACATGGACTGGTTGTGCTCCTTCTGTATGGACTTCGTTGACGCCTCACTTAGATGGCTACTTGGTTTAAGACCTGCAGTTGGACCGATTTTGGTTTATAGCCTAGCAACATGCTCAAATCTCATTCTCATTCACAGGAACTACTGCTTGATTTACGCATATTCACATCTTCTACACTGAGTCTCATTTCCTCGTCCTTATTAACCACTTGTTTATGGGTAAATGTTGTTATTGTTGAGTCAGCTCTGTGTCCTGATGACCTTCTATATAACAGAATACTGTGCCAGCATCATAATCCTTGGTATTTTTTTAATGTCAGAATCTCCTTGGGAGAAAGATGAGGGCTTGTACTCCCATAAAGATTTACAGTCTCAAATGGCTGTGAGTTTAATTTGGTTTGAGCACCAGGAAAATTTATACTCACACAACTATTAATGGTGGATTAATAGTCATGTGTGACTCACAGCATGGACAAGATAAACCGGGAGCTATGCCCATTCCCAGGAGATCTAGATAGAAGATGAAAAAAAAAACAAACCCTAACATTTCTTGTAGCTATCATATGTGACCAATATTATTCCAAGCCCTTATTGTATACTGGCTGACTTAATCATTCAACAATTTTTATGAGGTAAGTTCTATGATGACATCTATTTTCCACAGTTCTGACATTTCAGCCTTTTTCTTCACTTCTATTCACATGTTAAGGAGCTTTATAGGCGCAGTGGTTAAATGCTCGGCTGCCAACTCAAAGGTCAGGTTCGAATCCGCCAGCTGCTACACTGGTGATCCATTTCCTATGGAGTTCTACCCTGGCCTTGAAGGTCGGTCACTAGGAGTCAGAATGGATGCAATGGTTACAGGTATTCACAAACTTATTTGAGTGCTATTTGGTTCTCTACAATGTTGGCCTTTTTTCTCTTTTGGCTGAACTGAATATTCCAAAAGGCAGAAATGAAGGAACAGGGAGGTTAAGTCATTGTGCAAGGGCATAGATGGCAAGTGGAAGAGCTCGTGGTGTTGACCAGTACCCTGTACTGTCACAGCTTCAGTGACCTGCCTTTCTCTTCTACTCCGGAAAGAACATGAGCATGGTAGCTGATGTGAGGTAACTTCCTCCTCCCAAATCGAACCTTTTAAAATATCTCCCTCCTATGTATCGATCTAATGGCCCAATCGGTCATGTGCTTAGCTACTAGCCAAAAGGCAAGTGGCTGGAGTCCTCCCCCTTCCCCCACCCAGGGACCTCTCGGATGAAAAGCCTGGGAATCGACCTCTGAAAAACTCACCATTGAAAGCCCAATGGAATGTGCTTCTACTCTGAATCGCATGGGGTTGTCAGGAGTCAGATTCCACTGGTCTGTAACCATCCCACTCCACTCTCGCCACTGGCAATTTGTGAGTTTATGGATCCATTCTGACATTTCAGCTTCTTTTTGGACCCCGATTCCAGCCCCGAAAGGCTGGTGGCCCCATCGTGGTGCCTTCTCCCCTCAGTGGCTTGCCATCACATTACAGGGGGAGAAAGAGCCCTTGGAGTTGGAGGTGGACCTTACGCTTTTCTGCATATGTGTTGGTGGAAAGGTCATCTGGGGGAAAGACGCCCTGGTGACGCAGTCCTTAGGGCATTTAGCTCCCTAACTTGAAGGTTGGTCGTTAGAACCCGGCAGGAGCTCGGTGAGAGGAAGATGCCGGCGATCTTCAAGATTTGCAGCCTCGGAAACCCTTTGGGGCAGTTCTAGCCCACCTCCTGTGGTCGGCCTCAGTGGGAATTGACTGGACAGCAGTGGGTTAAGGGGAGCCCTTTGTGGCTGTTGCATGGCAACAACATCAAGAGCAGCTAGGGATAATGACATTTAGGCATTTCTTTTGAAGTAGCTAACGTCATATTTATACGCACTCCAAAGAAATGTGACCCAAAAGGAAGGTGTAAATTTAGAACAATATCATTAAAAGCACACGCAAGTGGAATCTGGCTGAAGATCATTCAACAATGGTGGCGGCACCACATTGCCAGGGAGCTGCCAGACATTCATGCCAGAGACATCACAACAATCTGAGAAAAGATGGAAGTTGCCTGACCTTTTCCTCTTGCTTGAATCATTAATACTCGTGGAAACAGGAGTCAAGAAATGAAACTCAGCATCGCCCAGGCAAAGCTGTCGCCCAAGACCTCCTTAAAGTGTTGAAGAGCATGGATGTCAGTTTGAGTGCTAAGGTGTGACTGACCCAACCATGTTATTTTTTTTCCAATGGCCTCTAATCCATGTGCAAGCTGGACAATGACAAGGGGAGACTGAAGATGAATCCATGCCTTGCAATTGTGGTGCTGGCAGGGAATCCCGCAAGTACTATGGGCCGCTAGAAGAACAAACACATCCGTCTTGGAAGAAGGAAAGCCAGAATGCTCCTGAGACGTGAGACTCTGGCTCTCCAACTTTGGACATGATACCAGGAGAGATTTGTCCCTGGGAAAGGACATCATGCTTGGTAAAGGAGAAGGGCAGCACAAAAGAGGAGACGCTGAATAAGATGATCAACACAGTGGCTGCAACCATGGACTTGTCAAATATAACAATGGAGAGGCTGGCTCTGGACAGGGCGGTGTTTCCTTTTATTGTACACAGGGTTGCTGGCTATGAACCGACTCTATAGCACCTAACCGCAACAGTGGTAAAGTCACACTGAGTAAAAAGAGGGGCAAATCTTGTTGATCAGCAAAGTTTGAATCGAATCATGTCCACTCAGATCCATTGAATACATTGAAGTTTTACCTCCAATAGCTGTGAGCAAGACCTGGTTTGGAATGAGGGGCTTTGATGATGTTTCATGAGGGCTTTAAATCAGAGGCCCTTGGCAGGCTGAAAGTTGAGCCTTAACCCTATCTCAGGGTTGACGTGAATCTAGAATCTACGTTGCATTTTAAGTGCTGCCTTTTCCAATGGGCGTTCCTGAACCTTGATGCAGGTGCAGGACATCAGTCTATTCCCAGAGGGTCTTTCTGCTATGGTCAAATAGTTGTAAGATACAGTATTTTATACCCAGCAGGTCTAGATGTACCATGCTGTCAATACGTCTTTATAAGGAGCTCTCAGAAACAGACATGAGAGAGCAAGTAATTCTTATGGCAGGCCCTGGGACCATCCTGTAATAAATCAAAGAGCACATGACCTTGCAAGCATGTGATCTAGTGCATGTGTGACCCACCTACCCTTGTTAATTCCTCACATTCAGATAGCCTGCCTTTGTCCCCGCTGTTTGTCTCTCAGCCAATGATGGTTTTATGACTCGGAGTCCCTGCTCTACCTGTTGAAAAGGTCTTCTTCCCCATCACGAGGTGGAGCAGCCACTTTAACTCTACACATCTGGATGTCTTCCTGCTGGCTCTAGCCTTCCATAAACCTCTTTTGTTTTTAATTTTAGCTGAGTCCAGGATGTTCCTCTTTGACGATGTTATCAGCTAAGCGAACAAGGTCATACTAGAGCAGGGTGAGTCCTCATGCCATCTGAGTATACAGTCCTATAAACCAGGAGAAGAGGCAGAGGGACTGACACACAGAGAAGGGGCAGCAATAAGCCAAGGAATGCCTTGGGCTACCAGAGCCTAGGGAGACAAGAAAGCTTAATTGCCTAGAGCCTTCAGAGTGAGAACATGACCCTGGGAACAGCCTGAATTTGTACTACTAGTTCCCCAATTGTGAGACAATACATTCTACTGTTTAAATTCACAGCCATGAATTCTGACTCATAGCAAGCCTATAACTCATAACCAAACTCACCGTCACCCAGTCAATTCTGATTCATAGCGGCACTACAGGACAGGGTAGAACTGTCCCCTCGGTTTTATGAGACTATAACTCTTCATAATAGTAGAAAGCCCCATCTTTCTCCTGCAGAGCAGCTGGTGGTTTTGAACTGTGGCTGTAGCATTACTACACCAAGGCTCGCAAACTCACAGGCTTGGAGCCAATTCCGATTCATATCAACATTACAGGTCAGAGTAGAACTGCCTCTGTGAATTTCTGAGACTGGAAATATTTAAAGGGATACACGGCCTCATCTTTTATCCTCAGAGTGGCTGGTGGTTTTGAACTGCTCTTCTTTATCTTCTGAACATCTCAAGTTGCGCAGAATGCAGTAGAGAGATTTTGGACTAATCCTATCTGCTCAGTTGAGACTACGAGGCTCAAAGGGACAAAGGAACTTCTTCACAATGGCCCCCAGATTGCACGGACACATCTCTGGTTTCACCCTCCAACTCTGCAGCCTTGCTATGGAATTCGGCTCTGCTCCACGGACAAAAGGAAGACCCGATTTCTTAAGAGTCCCATTTCATGAAAATTAGACCTCGATAGGAAAAGAGGGCATCAGGTGAGAATTAATCCAATAAACTACAGAATAGAAAAACTCCTCCACTAAATAACAGCAACAGCAAAGCCAATAGGCTTGAATGGAGTCATGTTTTTATTATTTGTCATTGTAATGAGTTGGCATTGTGCATACCACTATTGAAGGTTTACTAATTCCATATTAATAAGAGTAAAGCAGTAAGATGTTTCCCCATAGTGATTTAGCATGCTCCTACAAACACCTACTTCTGCTGCCAAGGTCCACTTCCCACAAATTCTGGTTTCCATGAATGCTAATTTGAGGAGGAACAGAGATACAAGCGAATGCCATTGTTTTCCTTTGCAGTACTGAACGAATGTTTTCTCCACATTTCCCACTCCCCGTTCCAAGAGCTGTGAGCCCACTGGCCTTTGATGTTTCTCAGATACCCATTATCCACATCCTTTTCCAGAACATGCTAGTGAAACCCTTTGTTCCTCCACTTCAGGGTTTTCTGTTGTTTAATAATAGAAATGCAAAACAATGCTACGACAAATAAAGCTAACCACTTTGAATACTTAGTGTGCATCAAAGATAGTATTAAGAGCTTTACCTGAAGAAGCTCAATTTCCCTTTATGGCTGGTTAAGGCATTGCTTAATAAAATGGAAGGGCCGTGGAAAAAGAGATGGATGGACACAGTGGCTGCAACAATGGTCTCAAGTCCCGGAGCAATGGTGAGGAAGGTACAGGACAGAGCAATGTTTCGTTCTCTTATGTACCAGGTTGCTATGGCTCAGAAATGATTCGATGGCACTGAACAACAACAGAAGGGTACGGATGACTATGACTGTCCCTCTTATACAGAGAAACGACGTATGGCACCGAGAGCACAAGGACTTTGTACAGGGTCACACACAAGTGAGGGAGCCAAGCTCCCACATAGAAGCAGCCTTCTCCCACTGGCCTCCTGGCTGCCCTCAGACCTCTGGGAAAGCCCAAAATGATGAAAGAGAGGACCCAGAAGTTCCTCTGGCGCAAATCAGACCATGTTGTCAAGCTGAAGCGCAACCGGTGCCCGCCCAGGGGCACTGACAAAAGGATGTGGAGAAGATTCCAGGGTCAGATCTTGATGCCCAACATTGATTATGGGAGCCACAAGAAAAACCGGCACCTGCTGCCCAGTGGCTTCCGCAAGTGGTGTCTCCACAAGGTCAAGGAGCAGGAAGCACCACCACGATGCGCCCAGTCTTACTGTGCGGACACCGCTCACCCCGGGTCCTCCGAGAATCACAAAGCTGCCAGAGAAAGAGCTGCCCAGCTGGTCATCAGAATCACCCATCCCAATGCCAGGCTGCGCAGCAAAGAAAATGAATCGATGGCCCATTTGCGAGCTCTCTGTGTGCTAAGTAAAACCGTAAGTAACAATTCTTCAAGAAAAGTTATAGTCACAAAAACTCACAGGGGAGTTCTACCTTGTCCTATAAGGGTCGCCGTGAGTCAGCATGGACTCAAGGGCAGTGAGTTTGGTTTGTGTTGTGGTTTTGTTGTGATACAGTAGCTTGCATTGTGGCTTCTGGGTTCCAACTCTGTCACCACGTGGGAAATGAGACCTCATCTACCTGGCAGGTGAAGCATGCCAAGAGCCACAGGGTCATCCGTCTGCTACTTCACCCTGGGGTGTCAATTTACTCAAAGTGGTTTGTGTGAGGGGTTGGGAGTCTTCTTGTCCTTTGGTGGGGAGATGCGAGGGGTACTAGGCCACTTCAGAAATTGCCTCTAAAGGGCCAGAAAGAAGGTTCTGGTTTTCATTAGCTTTGCCTTGTGATCCGGAAGGCACAGCAGCAGCATCTGTGTCACAGATAATGGCCATACCAGTGCAGTCACAAGGGCTGGTGTGAAGGGCAGAGTGAGCTTGAGTCCAAATACCTCCAGAGAGCAGCTCTGCCGCACCTACGCAAAATGAAATGGTGCATGCCATTTGATCTAGTAATTCTAAGAATGTGCAAAAATAGATGCATTCATTCCAATGCTATCTTTACTAGCCCCAACTCCCAGCAACAAGAAAACCAAGTGTCGGTTAACCAGGAGATACGTTCTAGCCCATCAAGCGTCGGCAAACTGCGGCTCTTGAGCAGTATGGTATGGATGTGTGGCTCTGAAGTGAAATTGGAAAAAAAAGAAATTTTTATGGGCATCATTCAGATCATGGTGATTCCATTTGTTTGTCAAAAATATAATTGTGGCTCTTGAATAATTTTGAAATTGTTGTGAGGGAACAGGATTGGCTCTTCCATCTTAAAAGTTTGCTGACCCTTGTTCTAGAATATGTATAAAAGTATTCTTCATAACAGCCCCAAATGCTCCACCTGTCCATCAAAGCCGAAAGGACAAATTGTGGTATATTCATACCATAAATACTGTGCAACGAGAATGAACAGCTCCCACCACAGACAATATGGACGAATCCCACCGATTTCCTGGCGGACCAAAGGGCCACCAAGAGAACTTGCTGTAAGACAGCATTTTCCCAGAGGGCAGAACCATCCAAACCAATGTGTGCAACGGGAAGAAAGGGAAGAGTTTGGGGGTCACTTGAGGTGATGCTTATCTTTTCTTCCCGGGCCAGATGGGTTCATTTGGCGGCAATTCATAAAGCTAGACACTTAGGATAATATTATACGTGTTTATTGCTGTGTTATACTTGAAATTTAAAACACAACATCATTGTCCTAAGCATCCACCCACTGGGATATTTGTACAATGGGACTCTCTGCAGTTATGAAAAATGAAGAAAAATGACGTCTCTCTTCCTGTATACATTTGGAAAGACATCCACTATATTCTAAGCTAAACAGAAGTGACAGAGCAGCAGGGATACTATAGGTATTATCAGTGTCACAAGAATCCAGTGTGGGTACAGAAAATTCTGGAATTATATTCTCAAATAGTTTCTGGTGGTTATTCCCAGAGAGCGGGATTTTTTAAAATAGCTTCTGACATTCCGTCTTATGCACTTCTGTATTGCTTGGATATATTTACAAATATGTATGATTTTTGTCAAATAAAGTCGCCACGAGTCCGAATCCACTCAATAGCAACTGCTTTGGGTTTGGGATTACTTTTGGAACAAAAAAGACCCAAACAGGACATGGCGAAAATTTACATGAGCCCCCAAATGCCTTAAGTTTAAGATTGTTATTACTGCCTCCTGAAGGAAATGAAATTGGAATAAACACAGTGCCTGGCCCACCGGGTTGCTAATTGAACCCAGTAATGGAGGTTCCATTGGTTTGTTGCTGGCAATCTTAACAAGTGAGTCCAATTAGCACTTGTTGGCTCCGCTGCTTTGCATTCAAATCTAGTTGTGGTGTGGCTACCCCAAACAAGATTCTTGGCCACACATAGAATGTGTCTACAAAATGACAAAACAACTGGATTGGTTTGATTAAAGGAACAAAACCATATATCAGGGGAAGGCAAAATCCAAACAGCTCCACCCAAAGGAACTCGCTCGGCCGGGTGACTCCTACAATGCGCCCCATCAATTTAATCAACGCCCTTTAGCAGCCACCCTCAGATTCTGTGAGAGATGGAGCTTGAAATGACAGACTCATGAGTAAACCTCTGGACCACAAAGAACACTAAGGTGTCCGTCATCAACAACCACTTTCTGAGTGCTCACTGGGGGTCTCCCATCTTGCCCAAACTGTTGATCCTCTGTGAGTCGGATACTACCTTTAAAATCACACATGTTATCGCACAGAGTGTGCTAAGTTTGACGCAAACCTCTGACTGGAAAGCCGCTGACTAGAGAACCAAGACAGCAGCACTGATTCGGGCAAAGGTGTCACAATTACAACATAACAGTAAGGACTAACTTTGCTGTCCGTTGGGATCAGCTCCAACTCAGGGTGACCCAGGTGCAGGTTGTACATGTTTATGTTGCCTGATGCAGCGCCATCTTCACAATCATTGCTCTGCTTCAGTTCATTGTTACGGACACCGTTTATTTCGAGTGCCTTCCAACCTAGGAGAAAGACGGGGCTTTCTCCTCCTGTAAAGAGCGGCAGTCTCAGAAACCCACAGGGGCAGTTCGACCCTGTCCCATAGGATCACTATGAGTCAGAATCAACTCCCTGGCAGTGAGTTTGATTTGGGCAGTAGGTTTTTGATTTTTGTTTCAGTCTGGGGGCTCATCTTTCCACATGGAATGGACAATATTCTGTTGTGATCCATAGAGTAACCATGAGCTGATTTTTGGAAGCAGATCACCAAAACTTCTTACCTAGTTTTACTTAGGAAGCTCCTCTGAGCTTATCTACTTCGGGAGCCCTGCTAGTATTTGAACTACTGGAACCACCGTATCCAGTATCAAAGCAACATGCAAGTCAACACAGGCTGACAAGTTGGAAACACGGTGGTAGACATTGTAATATTAATCAATCAAGTGCAATATGAAGTGAGTCACCTTACATTCAAGGGAAATAGTAGAATTTCTGGAGGTGGCCTGTGAGCCTCGATAGTTCTTAAAGCTCCCAGGTGACTCAAAACCACAAGGATAGTGGGAGGACTCCTCAGGGGAATTCTGGTTGCTCCTTAGAAAGGCCTGAAGGTTTTTCCTGATCAATTGAGCCCAAGGTACTCCTGCCACCAGCACAGTCTAATCTTGGTGCAAGGCGACCCAGCCATGGGTCTTTAAAACAAAAAGTCACACGCGTGTTCTTCGAGTAGAGATGGCGTGGAGAAGCGCTGATTTTAGAGTCTGGAACAGACCTGCTTAGAACCAGTCTCAATTGTGCAGTTTTGCTAGGAAACCATCAGAAAGGTGATACTCTCCCACGCGTGGCCTCTGATGTTTCACGTAAGAGCAAATCGTCCCTAAGTCTCACTGTATTCAGTGCTTACTACGGTGACACACTTAGCAGGCAGTGTCACAATGTCTAGGCACTCAGCTACTATCCACAAGGTTGATAGCTTGAACCCACCGAGCAGCTCTACAGCAGAAGGACATGATGGTCTGTTCCTATACAGATGACCCAAGCCCGAAACAACGACAACAACAACCAAAATCCCAACCAAACTGACAGCCATCCTACAGGACTTGATAACAGTAGCCTAGAAAACCTTATGGGACAATTCTACTGGGTCTCATAGGGTTGCTATGACTTGGCAGCAATTCAATGGCACTCAACCCCCACAGCATGTTTAAACACTGCTCTAAGTGCTTTGTTGACATCATTTCATTTGATGCCACAAACAATCCTAGAAATAGAGCAGTAGCCTCCTTTTCTAAATGAGGCAATTATGGCTTGGAGATAATCGGCAATACTCCCACAGGTTCACAGAAATTCTAGTTTCCATAGCCCATGCATTGACTGATAGCCTCACCTTCCATGTGAAAGACCCAGCCAATTTGCAGCCACTGCCTAGCTGTTAGCGGAGACTTGTGTGTGCCTGTGGAGCTGGACGGGGTTCAATGGAGCTTTCAGATAAATATGGGCTAGGAAGAAAAGTGAATGGAAACCCTACAGATCACAATGATCTGATTTATAGTCGATAATGAGGAGAGCAGGACAGGGCATTGTTTCGTGACATTGATGAGTATCAATTCAGTCTGAGAATGAGTTGACAGTAGCTGACAACAATGTGTATTGATAGAGACCTAGTTTTAGAGAAGCAGTTCTCGACCTGTGGTTTGCAACCTCTTTGGGGGGTCAACCGACCCTTTCACAGGGGTCGCCTGATTCATCACAGTATCAAAATGACAGTGATGAAGTAGCAATGAAAATAATTTTATGGTTGTGGGATCACCACAATATGAGGAGCTGTATGAAAGGGTCGCGGCATTAGGAAGGTTGAGAACCACTGTTCTAGAGGAAGGTATCAACCAGTGGTTATTGAGGATGTACTATGACATCAACACTCTTCTAAGTACTAGGGTGGTGGTGGAGAATAAGCATGAGAAGCAGGTCTGCTATAGGATAGAGCTTACAGTCTAGCTGAGATGCCTGGATTAGATGGTCAAATGTGGAGAAATTTATAAGATTTCAGAATTGGTAAGAGATTCTGCCCAACTGGATTCTCTCCAAGACTTTTCTATATGATAGAAAGATTTTGGGTTAGGAAAAAGGAAACTATTTGCAAGAGAGGCAGAATGATGACCCTCAAAAAATGGCTATGACCTAAAATCTCTGAATTTAAGGCCAAAGGAATCAAGGTTACAGGTGGATTTAAGGTGGCTAGGCATCTGACCCTAACATAAGGTGTATCTTGAATCACCCAGATGGGCCCAATTTCATCACAAAATTTACTGATGTTGAGCTGATTTCAACTCATAATTCTTACTCAGTAAGGACAGGGTAGAACATGCTCATCAGTTTTCCAAGGTTGTAATCTTTACCCAAATGAACTACTGCCTCTTTCTCCCAGAGAGCTGCTGGTGGGCTTAAACTACTGACTTGTCAGCAGTTGAGTGCTCTAACTGTGGTACTATCAGGATACCTATGTCATCACAAGGGCCCTGACCATGGAAGGGAAGGGGAGTAGAGTCAGTGTCCAAGTAATGTGAGATGAGAAGGACTTCACCAGACATTTGTGGCTGTGAAGATGGGAGAAGTCCACAAGCCAAGGTTTGCAGGCAGCCTCTGGAAGCTGGAAAAGACACAGAGATCGGTTCTCCTTGGGAGTCTCCCATAAGGAATGTAATCGGGTGACCTCCTAATAGATCAATATCGTTATTTTTATAGCAGCAATAGGAAACAAATACACTTTTCCTAAATGTTGAGGAAGAGATGGGGGGGGGGGACTGGAACAAAGGAGGAGTGTATTTCCTGGCAGCACCACTGGCCTCTAGCCACCAGTTAGCTGCCTTCCTCTCTCCCCAGCTTCAATTGTGGCATCTCCAAATCTCTACAGACAATGCCAACTGCCCCCTGAAAGGCAACATTTCCCTGCTGGACACCTAAGGTTCAATGTGGTCCCCACTCATATCTTGAGAAGCTATGCCTAATTTCTGTGTTATACAAAGATGGAGGAGGAGGCCCTTGAGGTCCCCGGTGCACTGCAGATCCCTGCGCTTCCCACCGGTCCCATGGCTGACTACTCCAAGCAGAGTCCAAGAGGCTACTCTACCTGTGCCAATAGACTACCACCCAGAGATGTTTTTACCAACGTGTGGCTCTCATCCACTTGTATGATGGCTCTGTCAGACCCAGCCTGTGTCAGAGGCCCCATCAATTCCATATCCTAAAATACACAGTGAAGGCGGTCTGATGGCACAAATGGTTAAGCACTTGTCACACCCACGTGGGCATTCTGCAGAGAAGCCTGGTGATCTATTTCTGAAAGACCTGCTGGAACACAGTTCCACGTGGACATCCATGAGGTGGTCGAGAATGAGCGTTAACTGGCTGGCAGGTGGGTTGACCAAATTCAAGAGGCTGTTGCTGCCACGCACAAAGGTATCAAGCACTAGATCCCAGACTTGCTTCAATCATTCTGAGCTCCACCCTGAGCAGGGCCGATCTTGGGCACTAGAGAGGATGTTTTGGGCTTCCTCCCCCTTAGTTACACATGGGCCTACCCTACCAGGGCGGGGGGATCTCTGCCCACTCACGCACTTTAGCACAGCACAGAAGAGAAGTGACCCTTAGACACCGACTCACTAAAATAATTTACATATTTTGAAAGCCCACGTGTTTCTGCTCTCTCTCTCATCCCGGAAACGATGTTAGATTAGTCCAGTCTGATCAAGCGGTGCTTGCCCACGTGTGTTCGTTAGCCACGGTACTAATCAAATGTCATGCTTCCTTGCACTGTTCAGGGCGGTGTTTACAGGGTACGGAGCATTTTCTTTAAAGTTGACCGAAGGAACTTGAGAATAATTGATTCTTCACAGTTGCCTACATTTTTTTAAAGGACTGAGACCCTGGTTAGAATGCACTAACTGCCCACTGGTGATTTATAATCATTTAGAATGATTTCATAGGCTAGGAAAGCCATGGGCTTCAAACATATGATCTTCATTTTTTTAACGAACAATTTAGATGTTTGTTTTACAGAACCCCTCTGATAAAAAAAGAAACAGAACAAAATCACCACCACAAAAGGATGATTTTCCTGAATCAGATCATTTTTGAACAAGAATTTCCCCCATCTCACTACTGTACTTCTTCATCTGACTTGCCTCTTTGGGATTTGCCTATAAAACATGACAGAATTTTACACCTCAGGGTACCCAACCCCTGCATCTCTTCTGACCCACAAGGTGTGGGGCCCAGGACTCAGTTCACCCCACCAAACTATCTTGGTTTGGTTTGAAAAACTACCAATCTGGTGATGTGGCCCCTGAAACAGAGAAGTTATGTATAACTTCCTTTCTTTTGCCCAACAAACAAAAATACCAATGCCTGTTTTGACATGACCGTGCTACTGCTGTGAACACAGAGAGAACATCTTCGCTCCCAACAGTTCTCCCTTAATTATAACCCAAATAATATACTACCCATCTGCATATAATTTCCCTTCCTGAAAATTGCCCCTCCAGACACTTCACAAATGCTTACCGGCCTTTCAAATTACAAGCTATATGAACATTGGCTGGGAATGTTTATATTATTAAGATACTGCTCATCTAAAAAGGACCCTATCACTTAGACACACACAAACACACACACCACTTTTTCTGGTTTACTTCAGGATCAACTTTTTCCTTCTCTGCAAGCAGACATTTAAAGGAGACAAGGGCTTAAGGGAGAGGGATGGACCCCTTCCCCTTATCTGTTGTTCTTCCTGGCTAAGAAGGAAAAAGGTTTTACCCCTCAATGGCTCACACTTGCTCAGCTTGTGTGGAACTCACAGATAAACGAAGAGAATTAAGAGAAGTAAAATTAACCCTTGACTAGCCAGAGACTTTCAGGAAGGAACCCCTAAAAGACCTACTGCAGAGATTTTGGTAAATAGCTCCTTCTCCATCTCTCAGTGGAGAGCCAAGGAGTGAAGGCACAGAATGTCTGCAGTGGTTTTCAACCTTCCTAAGGCCGTGACCCTTTCATGCAGTTCCTCATGTAGTGGTGACCTCCCGCACCAGAAAATTATTTTCTTTGCTAATTCATCACTGTCATTTTGCAACTGTGATGAATCGGTCGATCCCTGTGAAAGGGTCGTTCGACACCCCCCAAGGGGCCAGGACTCACAGGTTGAGAAATGCTGGTTTAAAGGGAGCCTTCCAAAAAAAATCCCCTTTTTTCCCCACTCAGTGATATGCCACAAACATCGTTCTCCGTCAGCAAATACAGATGGACAACCTCACGGTAAATGTTATATGTGGCATATTTGACTTAATCAGCCTCCTATTGCTAGACATTGTCATTGAAAGGCTAATCCATACACAGCTCGTTCTACTTCCTATTATGCTTTGAAAACAGCGAACGCGGGCTATAATTCCATCTTTTCCCAGGGCTCACTCATTATGTGACAAGCAGCGAAGTACTGTGATTGCGAGAGGAAAATAAAGGACCCAAGTCAGAAAGACTAAGATGGGTCTATTTACAAGCGAGACTCTTCTCAGCCAACACAAAATGAGGCATCAGCCTGAGAGGATCCTGGTTGCAGTTGGCTGCTGTTGAGTCTTTGCCAGATCATTCTGAGCCCACACAGCAGGTACTCTCCAGCTGGGCACATCCTCAGATCCATTTGCTCGGTTGTGGAACAGTAGTACAGCCACTGTGTCAGTCTATCTTTTGGAGGGCTGGCCTCTTTTTCTCTGGCCCTTTACCAAGTATGAGGTCCTTCTCCATGGACTGGTCTCCCCTGATCACAAGTCCCAAATTCCTGAGATGAAATCTCACCATCCTCATTTCAAGGGAACATTTGGGCTGTGCTTTATCCAAGACAGGTTTCTTTGTTCTTCTGACAGTCCACAGGATTCCCAAGATTCTCTGCCAGCACCATAATTCCAATGCATCGATTCTTCTTCCTTATTCAATGTCCAACTTTTACATGCAAATGAAGTGACTGAAAGGACCATGGCTTGGGTCAGGCGATCCTTAGTCCTCAAAGTGACATGTTCACTCTTCCACACATGAAAGAGGTCTTGTGCAACAGATACATCCAGTGCAATGCATTGTTTGATCTCTTGACTGCTGTTTCCATTAGCACTGATTGTGGTGCCAACCAGAATGAAATCCTTGCTAAGCCCCATCCACCTGTTTCTGTGTTGATCAAGGTGTTGCTTCTTGATCCTGTTGTGAGAGTTGTTGTTTCTCAGAGGTGGAATCTCTACGGAAGGCTGCTGCTTTTGATCACCGTCAGTACGAGCATCACGTCCTCTTTGTTTTCACCAAGTGAAGTTGAGGCATCTGCATATCACAGGGTGTTACCAGGTCTTCCATGCATCCTGCTGCTGTGTTCTTCTTCACATGGTCCAGTTTCCTAGATGATTTACTCACTATACCCACTGAATAAATATGGTGAACGGCTACAATGCTGATGCCCACCTTGGCTAATTTTGAAGCATGTAGTGTCCTTTTGTTCCGTTCCAATGACTGCCTCATGTTCCGCGTACAGACTGAGCGTGAGTACAAGGCCGTGTTCTAAAACGGGCGCCTAGAAAGCTAATCATTGTCATAGTATTGAAGAGTCCTTATGTTAAGCAAAGAAGCTCAGTAACTTTGACCTATGTGAGGGAATTGAATTTGTGTGCAATTTATTCTCATTTGAACTGAGAGGCAGATTTAAACATCGTGTAATGGTGTAAAAATCTTTAAAGCACTTTTCACTGCTCATCATTGGTTATGTGCATGTAAGTCCACCGAGGTCCTAACTGACTCGTTCAGCTCTTCCAAAGGCCCAGCTAAATCACTGCAGGAAGTGTCGTTTTGCTTTGTTCAACAGAGAATTCACATTGCTTATGAATCTTTCCTCCCCTTTCAAAGTGCCAGAGATCACTTTTCTACCTGTATACTAATGAGCCAACGCATTGAACTAGCCCTCACTCTGCAGGAGAGATTTTTCTGGGTACCACTGAACTCCTAAGAGCTTTTGCTGGGTACCACAGAAGTACAAGACACACTGCTGGCTCCCCACGGTTGCAATGTGACTGATGTCATAAACAGAGGTTTATGGAAACAACAAAAACAAAGAAGACCCTCCACAAGATAGATTGACTCCATGGCTGCAACCATGGACGCAAACATAAGAACAGCTGGGAAGGTGGCCGGGGCCGGGGCCGGGGCCGGGTGGGGTTGCCCTCTGTTATCCACGGGGCCACTACGACTTGGTACGGACTCCGTGGCACTGAGCAGCTAGGCGTTGTATGAGGAGGAGCCCCGGAGGGTCCAGCCCTATCTCAGGAAAAAGTCACCCGGGAAATGAGCGTTGCTTTTGGTTTTGAACATTTTGTTGTGGCTTCCTTGGAAATCTGTAAAGGGCTCATTCATTTTCCGTGTGGCCATTTGCATGCGGGTCGCTTCTTGATAGGAGTTGAAATCCCCTCTATGTGACTGCATCCTTCCCACTTGCTCCTTGGTCTCCCCAGCTCCCTCTGCGCAGTCTTCCCCTGCCTTTCCTGCATTCTCAGCTTCGTTTGGGGGCAAACCCTGTCCTTTTGGTTGATTGTTGGCAGGAACACTTTCCCTTTCATCACAGGTGTTTAGCTGAAAGGTGATGGGGAGGGGTGTGGCTCTGGGATTTTCTTCAACACAACGAAATCTCTACAAAGCCAACTTTGGTCCAAGTCCCATAAGACCTCCCTCAGTTGACAATGTTCCAGAATATGTTATTGTCTTAGACAATCTTGGACTGATTTAAAAGAAGACAGGGCAGTTGAGTTCCTGCCAACGATAAGAGCTGCTGGAGCTCATGTTATCTAGCTTTCCCCAGAGATCCTATTAAAAACCAACAAACACAAAAACGGAACAGGCCCCCCTCACCAGAGAAGGACAGCTCCAGAGAGTTCCCAAGACCCCAACTCTTTATGGAAGTCGATTGCTACCGCTTTCTCGCAAAGGGTCGCTGGTGGGATCGAACTGCTGACTTTGCGGTTAGCAGCAGAAGACTGTGCCCCCAAGACCCCTAAAGACAATACACATACACCAAGTGCTGTGGAGAACGTGAAGAGGAAGATGGTACAACCGAAAGCAAAAGTAACAAAAACAAAGCCCTCTCAGCAGTCAAAAAAGTGCATGCTGCTGCCCAACTGAACTGCCTGCCATTTCCTCACAGGTGAGCCCTTCTCCCCACAGACACCTACACGTAGCTAGGTCCTTCACTTGCTGGCCACACAGCATCGACAAGCTCAGGCACATGGTTCTGCAGCGCACTGCAAATTGGAAGGGAACAAGGTGCTGCCATAAGCACCATGTCTGCGTGATGAGGCAGAACCCAGTGTGATGAGCTGCAAGGCAAGCTGAAGAACGAAGAACACGCACAATGAGCCAAAGAACCTGCTCATCATTTGTGAGGCTCTTTATCCACGCATCCCATTGGAGGAGCTCTTTTCTATACAGGAGTCAATCCACGTAGCCATGGCTCTTCAAGTATAACCAGAATGATGGCACTCTCGCAGATATTGGTCAGCTACGTTTGCAGCGAATGTGTCCACAAATTTGAAGAAAGGTAGAATTCTGGGGCCAGATTATCACCGCCATTCGAAAGATGCTGCAGCAGAGGAAATGAATGTGTTTCTAATTCACGTTTTAAAATACAGAAAAGAAAGATAACACATGACCTCAAAGAGGAAAAACAGAACCACAAAATCTCTAAATACAATCACCTTTGTGTTAGAAGCAGTCAATCCAGTAAATGCTATTTTCCTTGAGAAAATCAACAGACTCAAAAATCAAAGTGATTTATAGGAAAACTGTTTCAATTGAAATGTTGTCTTCTTTTCCAAAGCAGTCTAGAATCTTTCAGTGTATAAGAGGGAGTCCAATCAAGGGAAGAGGTTTCAAGTACTGGGATCGATATTGGAAATAAAGCCAAGGAGCCCTTTAATTAGGGAATTGGCTCTCACATCTAGGCCACCTGTGCATGGTGGCTTTGCAGTCACTGCCTGGTCAGTGGACCAGAGCCTTGAATATCCAAGAAGGAAGCATTACGTGGATCATCGTGGAGATTACAGATGATAGATAGATAGATAGATAGATAGATAGATAGATAGATGACAAAGCGATGTGAAATGCTGTAAAACCCTACCATCACAAATCTCATGGATGAATTCATTAACACAATTCTCCCAGGATTGTGTAGGGAGAACAGTTTCTGACAACTTCAGTGCTTCAATGTATGCTAAAAAAAAGACATATGGAAATCCAGAAAAGATCAGGTGCTTCAATGTATGCCAAAAAACCCATGGAAAACCAGAAAAGATGGGAAGAGAACGGGATCTGAACTTGCCATCTTCTCCTTGTTGGATCGCACCCACTCTGCAAAATAAGCAAATCCTCTGAAGCCCACTGGGCAACTTCGTTGAAAGAAAATCTCAGGACCCTCTTATATGTTTTATTGATAAATGTACTCATAAATAAATGCACACTCTTGATGCAATTGCCCTTGAGGGCCCTATTCTCAGTTCACTCGAATCCACTGCCTTCTTGGCAATCTCTCAATAGATTGGAAAGTTTCACCTTTCTTCATGAGGGCTAGCCATTCTCTACTGCCTCGGATCCAAAGATCAGCTTAGAATTGCACCTACTCGCACTTCTACAACATGTGAATCAGGGGGTGGGGTTGAGGAGAGTGATCAATAATGTTATGTGTCCCCAGGGATGCCCCCATCCATTTAGTTTTCAAGCTAATCCTCTTAAAACATGCCCAAATTCATTGCCTTCTAATCAACTCCAACTTATCGCAGCCCCATGGGACAGGGTAGAACTGGTTTCCACGACTGTGATCTTTACAAAAGCAGACAGCTACAGCTTTTTCCTGTGGAACCGCTGGTCACTACAAAGTACTGACATTTCAGTTAGCTTTTAAACATTCCTATATTGTCTTAAATGCATATTTTCTCCAAGAATTAAGTCAGCCAATGTGCATCCCTGCTGGCACTGCCACGTAAACATTGGACTGCAAACAGAAAGATGGGAGGTTGAAACCTACCAGCCCTGCATGGGAGCAAGTTGAGACTATTTGTTCCTGTAAAGATTAACAGCCACGGAAACCTTACAGAGAGTTGCTCTGAGTCAGAATTGACTTGAAGGCTATGGTCTTGGGGTTTTCTGGTAATGTGGAGGATCTACATAAAAATATATGTACAAATGTCATAAGTATTCAAGTCTTCAAAGAGATTTAGTGAAACCATCACTTGTATCTGGGTGCATGAGTATCTTCAATATCCCTTACGGGTCACTTTGTTAGACAACTTGTCAGTTACCTCTTGTCAAGTTATAGATTTGATCATTTACCAAATGAATACATTGCAGAAAGAAAGAATAATAAACCCGTACACTAGGTTGAAGGGTTTTTTATGTTGTTAGTTCTTTTAAGTATAATTAGAGCTAGATCAAAGGTCCTTTTAGAGACCCACAGGGCTTGATTGTTGTCATTTGGGCCTTGGGGTAAAGAGAGCTGAGAAACTGGAGGTCATGCAAGTCAAGAGATAGAGACTCTGAAAAGGACAGGAAGGGACATGGACAATCAGTAAAGGGCCAGCTAGTGGAGTTTCTGGGTGGTGAAAAGGGTTAACAGGATCACCTGGTAACTGGACGGTTGGCGGGTGAGTCCATCCAAAAGCACCTCAGGAGAAAGACATTAGGTCTATTAGAGGCTCCAACTGAAAAATAAGCTGGTGAAGTCCTATGGAGTGCAGTTGCAGTCTGACACCCATGGGGGCTCCTTGACTCTGAACTAACACAGCACCACCTGGTCATGGCCTGTGAGAAAGCAAGGCTTGAGAGAAAGGCAGCATTGCTACGTGGGAGAGGCATGAAGCACTGCCCGTGTGATCCCTATTTGTAAGGGATCCCAGACATTTGGGCAGTGTGCTTCCCATTATGTGTAATGTGTTTTGCCTTGTCCTTCAGATCCTCCCTTCAGGAGTTGCTACTGTGGTGACCCCGAGTTCGAGGCTGCCTGGATGGCAGATGAGCTGGAGGAAGGAGCCAAGGCAATAAGGGTTCCCTTGTCCTTTCTTTGGGTGGACACTAGAGTGGGGACCACAGAAAGGGAGCCAAGAAAGAGAGCAGTGGCGATTGGATAACTGGAGTCTCTGAGTGATGCAAATGGTTCGCACAGTCAGCTGCTACCCTAAAGCTCGAACTTCCATCCAGAAGTGCCGGTGATGAAAGGCCTGGCGACCTACTTCTGAAAAGTAGTCATTGAAAACTTTATGGAGCACAGTTCTTACTCTACCATATATGGGATCATTACAAGTTGAAGTCTAGCTCCTCAGAGAAATACAAGGGTTTGGATTTTCGAAAATAAATAAACAAGAAAACAAAACCAAAACCAGAATAGGGGATTATATCAATTTATCGTGCTCTTAAATGACTGGGAAAGTCTGGCAGACATCTTGGCTACATTAGAGAGATCGGGCACTTTAACTAGTACAATTTTATGTTGGTTATAGCCAAGGAGTAGACAACGACATAGCTGCATCTCAAAAGTACATGTGAATATACCAACATGCATAGTCAACTAATTCACTGAGTTAAAAACTGCCTGCTGTCGCATTTTGGCCTGCTACACCTACTATTGCCCATAATGAAAGCCTGCATAAACACTAATCACAGCACCCTAGTCTATGTTTGATCACGTTGGCTAAAACAGAAAGTCCTGATACAGGGATTTGGGGTTATACTCAACATATTTTCCCCTCAGAAACGCGATTGGTTGCTCTAGCTGCCGTGAATGATATAAATTGAGCTCAGAGTTGGGAGAAATCTAAAGGATCCAGCATCCCTGAGATTCAGAAACCTTCTGAAGATATTCAAAGGTATGTGGATTTTATTCATCCTTAGGGATACTTTTTCTTCTGCCTATTTCTTTCCCTGCATTTCATGTTTATCTGATGCAAATGTATTCCACGTTGCTTTGTACTTCATGCTGTCAATATTTAGCCACTTCTTTCATTGGCTATAATTAAATTAGACTTTGATTACTTAAATGAATTATTTTACTTTCCAATGCAGCAATATAGGCCTTTTCAATGTTCATTTTCATTCTGGAAGCTAAAAGCACTTTTGAGTACCAAAACCCACAGAAAAATATTTTTGATAATTGCTGATCAATTAAGGTAAAATGTTACTTTCCTAGGCTATTATGATTCACTACTTTGAGAGCTATTTTTTGTTTGAGGACAACAAGTACAACTATCAACTGCATGTTTATGCCAGGCTTTTTCTCATGAATTCAACCTTTAAAAAAAAAACAGATGTACTCCAGACTTCCCGGAGCCATGAAGGTTGGATGAACCCCTGAAAATCATTCCCTAAAATAATCTTTAATCCTTAAGCCAAAAATCCCCTTTTAAAACCAAAGAACAGTTTAGCCTAACTTATAAAGCCTGTCTGCTTTGAGCAGTGTGCTCTCTTAAGAACTGTCGATGTGGGATGAGATTGACGACAGCAACTCGAAAGATTAGATGAGAACCTCAGGGGATAGGGGTTTTGTATCAACAGAGCAGGAACAAGTCAGAAAAAAAGGATGGGAACAGTTGCACACTCCGAGTGTCATCATTGTCACTAAATGGCACCTGTACAAACTGTATGCTTTGCTGTGCATATTTAGAATAATTAAAAAAAAACATGCCGTTGAAAGCTTTAATGCAAGCTTCCTTATTCAGCATTACTGCACATTTTATTCTCTGGCTATAAAACATGTCAGAGTTTTCTAGTAACAGTTTTCAAAATTAGTCAATAATTTGGCCTACAGAGTCAAATGCATATTTTCGGATAGCCTGTTTTGCTTCATATCCTAAATGGGGTTATTTGTGGAAATATTACCATACCTCATCAAGCAAAAGGAAGATGCCATCAATGAAAGATGGACTCACTCGAAATGCATGGAAAAGGATCAGACTATCTGGCTTCTCCCTGTTGCTTAACACTATCCTTTAACCCTGGATTTTAGGGACTTGCCTACAAACTTATAGAGGCAAACTACCTGAAATGAAATCCCACTTAATCTACTTTGGCTGTTCTCAAGTGATTAGACTTGAGGGAGGGTTGTAATAATGCAAGTGAATATTGAAAAGAGATTCTGTATCTCCTTGTTCAAAAAATATAAAGGTACATTGAAGTTGACTCTGATTTCTGGTGACTCTTAGTGTATGTCAGGGCAGAACGGTGTTCCACTGGGTTTTCAATGAGTTGAGTTTTGGGGAAGGTGATCGCCCAGCCTCTCTTCAAAGTGCCTCCGGATGGACTTGTACCGTCAACCTTTTGGTCTGGCCGCTGTATAGTGACCTTGACAATCTCACCAACTTGTCTAGTCAACACTGTTCCTTGAATCAGTAACTGTAAATAACACTTTGTTTCTATGATGATGTAGGTAGGCTGAGTTCAGGTACAGGCAAATGGCAGGCCAAACTAATCATATATAATGATAAAACTATTCATATCCCTCTGATGCATTTAGCCTTCAACTAAATTAAAAGCATTTTTATCACTATGGTGACTTTAGAGTCCAGGAGATAAGCCGAGACCTGGGAATCAAATATGATTAAAGTAGCCTCTCAAAAAAGAGTCTCATCTTAGCATCAGACCAGTGTGGATTGTGTTTGTGTCTTGCTTTGTGGAGCATTCATTATGTCCATGTCTGAGAAGCAATAAGAATGCAGGTATTGTCTTATGTTTCAGGACCATCCAGCAATGGGGACCTGGATTTTGTTTGCCTGCCTCTTGGGAGCAGCCTTTGCAATGCCAGTGAGTGTCATACCCCTGCCTAAGTCACAAGCCTGATCATCAGTATCAGCCTCATGTCCCTTCAACTTTCAGGTTTACAAGAGCAGCACAGCCAATCTCCAATGTCTGTGCTCTGTTTAAGAGGAGCTCAAGGAGCTAGTTAACACAATAGATTCTTGGATGGTTCCCCCAGAGATTCTGATTCCGTAGAGCTGGGCTGGGGCCCAGGACTCTGCATTTTAAGGGGCACTCCAGGAGATCCTGTGACAGGTAGTCTGGGGACCATGCTTTGAGGAACAAATGCGGCCATCTCAAAGTGGGGCGTGGCTTTCAGAAGGGACACTTGAAAGGGCAACAAAGACATAGGCCAATACTATAAGAAAACGACCCCTAACCCCCCCCATTTTTTTTGGACTAAAACTCAATTCCTCACAAGTGTCCAACTACTATCCTCCTTGCCCGATAAATCCCATTGCTGGCATTGAGCGGCGGGTAAGATTTCTGTGTTCAGAATAATCCCTACTGAACCATCTCCCTCTGTTCCCAGGGCTCCCATCCCTTTGAGTGCTCTGCTAAGCACCTGACTTCTGCTTGGCTCCACAGATACCTACCTCTGCCTACTACATATTGATACAGTCCACAGTCAAATGTACCAAAGAGCAGGAAGTCAGATGCACTCTCCTAGGCAGGTAGAAAGGCTTAGCTCAGGTATAGGCACTGCGGGTCCAGTTGGGTTTTTTTCATGGCATATGGAGGAGTTGATACAACCAGAGGCCAGCAAAACTTGTCTATCTGCCTCCTCTCCTCTCTCACCCCCAAGATCAACAGCCTTTACTCTGTCTGCCTAAACCCTGCATTGTGACACCTCTGAGTTCCCCAAGGGGCCAGAACTTCATACATTCAGACTTTTCCCAAGCTTCAACTCACCACCCCACTTTATCAACAAGGGAGAGGCTATCATACACGAGGAAGAGGGCTTCAGCCCTGTGATGAAAGAGGAGCATTTGTAAAGCACAGAACTGCCCCCTCTCTACCTGAGCTAGGTGTCCGAAGAAAGCTTTCTTCACGCTCCATGTCCATATTCCAGGGCCAATCAACCTTCCACTTGGCACCCACTAGTGAAAAGACAGTTAGTCCTGCTCAAGTTGCTTTTTGTTTGAGCTTTGAAATCCTCCTCCATCACCACCACCACCCTGCCCATGTTGATCGAGTCATAAAATGAATTGGGCCAAACTTCCTAAACACACTTTTTATTTTTTCAGGGGACTCACAAGGTTTCTACTTTACTATACCCCACCTGGCACTCATGTTCTTCCAAAGGGGTACCTAGTTGTGCTATTTCTTGGCTGTCGCTAATGCATTATTTCCTTTGCATGCCAATCAGGAGGCACATCTTTGACACTTAGACACTTAACCACCTCCTCTTCTACAAGGGAGAGAGAAACACACCTTTATCACGACATAGAGTAGGCTCCAACAAGTGAAATGATGGGTAGGAGAGGAGAGCATTCATCGACAACATGGGGAGTCCCAAGAGAATAAGTGTGTGCTGGTCTCTGCTTCCAGAAGGTTCTCCTACCACCAAGCTATAGCCCCTAGAAAAGAATGTTAGCTGGTTTGGACCTCTTTTTAGAATAAGAAAGGAACTTCTCCTACACAGTGTCCAAGTCTAAGCTAAAAATTGACCTCGACTACATTCTGTACTATAAAGGTTTTATTTGGATTTGCTTCAGTTTCCTTTAATGTAAACAACTGCTTATTGACTTAATCTCTCCCTCTCTCTTCTTCTTGTCTTTCCCCCTCCCCTTCCCTAAAAAGCTACCACCTCATCCTGGGCACCCTGGTTATATCAACTTCAGCTATGAGGTAATTTTTCTCTTTACTAATTTTGACCATTGTTTTGAGTTAACAATGCCCTGAGCTCTATCAAGAATAGCTTGTTGACTCTTCCTTCCCAATGTGGCTCCAAGGGTCCCCAGTTTCAGTTCCTGCCACCAGGTCCTCTACTTCATAAGTCCCAATGGGTCTCTTATAGCCTGCATGGTCCCAGCATCATCCTACCTGGTCTTTCTGACTCAGCTTCTCCTTCTACTTATGGCTGTAAAATCCTCCATCCTGAAACACCACTCGGGGGGTTTTCCACAGAAGGGCACAAAGTAAGCAGTACCGACTAGCTGTGTTCTCGCCAGCCTGGAAAATGTAGGACGATGTTATTGACCATCCTTTCCAGCTTAACAACCACTGGTTTCTAAGATGTTTCCACTCTGTGTGTCCCCCTCACGTGGCTTTCCTGAAGGATTAGAAAGCACGTGGCCTCGGCAAGATTCTGAATGGTTTGCAAAGGGTGTCCTGGAATCTTGCTTGAGGCATTCCTCAACCTAGCAGTCTCCACCCTGACCTTAGGCAAACAAACCACTGACCTCCTCATCCGAAGAGGGAAATCATGACAAAAGCCACACCTCAAAAGATTGACCGGGGGTTCGTGAACAGGACAAGTACTCTGTCAAGTAGTGCTTAAGCACAGTTGATCATTGTCTTGTCGTATTGATTAAAATGTTATATTACTGTGCGAAGGCGCCTCCATGCCCCAAAGTATACACTGCTCAGAAAGAAGTGACACTCTTAACTTCTCTCCGTGGTTCAAGTCACAGTCTGTCAGTCTCCCTCAGACAAATATAAGAAAAGAGTAACAAGAATTTAGGACAAGGCTTTCTGGGAACAGTTTAAAAGGTTGATATCGTTGACCAGGAAGCCTATGTTTCTAGGATGAGGGGCCTGGTTTCTCTGCTTCCGCTTCATTATTGTCATCCTGGCATGAACTCAAAAAAGGATAAAAGCAACATCGGGTCACATGATTGTTCATTGTCCTCTCCAGTAAGGAAGAGGGGTGTGTGTGGACCTAAATGGACTAAAGACTCCCCTTCAGTCAAGTGAACCAGCCCCTCTCTTTTGACTGGCTGGGCCCTTATCTGTAAAAATGTAGAGCAGTGTTACAGGCCTCAGAGCCAGAGCAAAAACAGCAAACATGCAGGTGACAGATACCACGGCACCAGGGAAGGCCCTGGCACATGCTTACCCCTGTCTCTCGTGTGCAGAAGTCACAACTTCAGGCTAACCCTAATTGGCCAGGGTTTGGGGGGGGAGTGAATTTCTAGTGCAGGAGTCTAAATGAAAACCAATGTCTTCTGATGTCTCCTTCTCTAAAGGTGCTCACTCCTCTGAAGTGGTACCAGAACATGCTAAGGCAGCCAGTAAGTACACCTTTTGCTCCTTCTTCCCCTAAAATAGTAAACCGGAGTCTGTACCCCTTATTAAAGTGAAATAGCAGGTCTCCTCCACCTCCTGTCACCAATGGGACATTGAGTTGCGATGAGTCATATGTGTCCCATCAACCAACCAGCATGAGTGTCGGACTGGAACTAAGTTTGCAAATCCCTGCAAAGGGATGCAAAACGAATGAACTCTTCATATGCTCATAACGGTGGAGGTCACCGGAGCCAATGCTAAACGTGCCTCTCTGTTTCTCACCAGTACCCTTCCTATGGTTACGAGCCCATGGGTGGATGGCTGCACCACCAAATCATCCCTGTGCTGTCCCAGCAGCTTCCCCCGAGCCACACCCTGCAGCCTCATCACCACATCCCCATGGTGCCCGCTCAGCAGCCCGTGGCCCCCCAGCAGCCAATGATGCCAGTTCCCGGCCAACACTCCATGACTCCAACCCAACACCACCAGCCACACCTCCCTCCGCCCGTCCAGCAGCCCTACCAGCCCCAGCCCGTGCAGCCGCAGCCTCACCAGCCCATGCCGCCCCAGCCACCCGTGCACCCCATGCAGCCCCTGCCACCACAGCCACCTCTGCCTCCGATGTTCCCCATGCAGCCTCTGCCCCCCATGCTCACCGATCTGCCTATGGAAGCTTGGCCGGCAACGGACAAGACCAAGCGGGAGGAAGTGGTGAGTACACATGGAGGCCATGACAGTACCACTCCTGGGGACATGGGGGAAACAAAATGCACCCAGAGCTCTCCAACAATCCAGGACCCGGGGCTGCAGTAACTCCAGGTCTCTTATTCTTAATGATGGAAGGGATGCAGGGTCACTTGACAGTGGAAACTAGGCATTAGAACTACATGGAGCATATGCAAGGCTACCTTGCTGCAAAAGGATTAGGTAGATTGAGCTTTCTCAGCAAGAAGTTTTCATCATTTCGCTCAAAATTTCCTTCCAGGATGGGTCATTCATATTTCCAAAGGAATGGGACATAGTCCATGAATTGGCCTCAATCCATATCTATAAACTCTCAGTTTTGTGTCAATTTATGGATACTGTTGGTGAGGTGCAACTGAGACGCAGGAGGAGGAGCATGCAAAGCACGTGGATTGGGCACAATCAACTTCCTGGGTGAAAGGAGAATGTGAAGTTTGATACCTCTTTAGAGTGGGATAACGGAGAAGAACAAGAAAATCATTTGTTCACAATCTGGCAGGCAGGCAGCACTCAGTAGGAAGATTTTTTCCATCATGCTCATTTGTCCCTTCTGCCATTCTGCCCACCCCAGGATTAAACCAATGGATGAGGAGCGAAGGACTGAAGCTGCCATTTCAGTTGCTTCCAGCAATGCCCCAAGAGCAAGGCGATGGGTGTCTACGATCACCCTCTGTAGTGAGTGCTGTAACTAAAATTATGTGCCATTAGCAGACAATAAAATGTTTTAAAAAAATGATTCATGTCTCCCTGTTGAATCCAACCTCTAAGCGTGCATCCCTGGAGAAAATGCGGGCACGGGGGTGGCAAGGGTGGTATTCTTCAGTAAGGAGTAGAATATTTATTTACAACTCACCGATTGGCCATTTAGCAGGGAAAGCAATACTTATCATTCTCAGAGAAAATGTAAATGATACTATCTGAAATTTTTCAAAAAAGTCGGTGGTGCCAATGATGAATGTGCTTGGCAACTAACTTAAAGGTGTTGGTTTCAAGTCCATCCAAGGACCTATTCCAGAAAATCAGTCATTGAAAACTCTTGGGGGCACAGTGCTTCTTTGACACATCATGGATGCTGGGTGTCTGGGTTGGTTGGATGGCAAATGGTGGTGGTGGTGGTGGTAGAGGAGGAGGAGGAGGAGGAGGAGGAGCAGGAGGAGCAGGCATCAGCGGTGGTAGTAGTGGGCAATAGTGGAGAAGGAAGAGGTGATGGTGGTAGTGGTGGTGCAAATCAGAATTAATAGTTGATAAAGTGAAAATTTATGAACATGTATATGCATTAAATCAGAACCAAATGAAAGAAAGTTTATAGGAAGGATTCTTTACATCAAAAAAGATAAACTCTTCGGAAAATGTGTATATGAGGAAACAACTTTGAACTGAGAACATTCTTAATACATTACATTCCAGTGGCAAACAAAATTCAATCTTTTGATCTCATCCTGCTGGGAAAAAAATTCAAAATGAAATTATGTAAGATGTGAAAGAATGTACTCAATTGGAAAAAAAAGTTGAAGTGGTTCATTTTCTTAAGGTCTGCTGATTAAGTGAAGCTTCAAAGAAGAGATTCACCTCAATTTTATATCTGTTCTTTCTCTCGCTTCATAATCTTTGACACGATAAGTTCTACATTGTCTTTCAAATGCTAAAAAATACACATAATGTACTCAAAACCACTTTTCTTTCCCATGCATATTTATATTTGAATCCTCTTTTCCTCCTACACCCATCCAGAATTGTAAACAGACTCTGCAGGGTTTATATTACATATTGCCCACAGCGACTTTATTCCAGTACCTTTATGATTATGGCCGCTTAATCATTTTCTGGAATGAATAAACATAGCTTTCCTGGGAGGATGTCAATATTCAAACAATGAACTTGATTTTAAGGCATTAAGATTCAGTGTAAAAAAACAAGTCAGGAAAGCTCATAATCAATTGGCAAGGGCCAATACTAATCAATTCAGTCAATATTTATTAAGCTCCTGCTAGAGAAGGGCACTATTTCATGTGTTGACAGAATTAGCTCACAAGAAACTATAAGAGAAAGCCTAGCTATCGTAATGCTATGACAGTGGCACAGTCACTATGTACTTCCAGCTGTCCAGCAGCTTTCCCCAACACAGGTCTTCCCCGTTGGCTGAGCTTGAATTAATCTAACCATCCAGCCATCCAGTTCAGGAGAGACGACTTGCTGCCTCGGTTCCCAGGACTTCCCCTCCATTCTTCCATCCCATTTAGAAGCATGTCCAATACTTGCCTTCTGCTTGCCAGGGTATGGCCTAGGGATGGGTGCGAGCTAGAAACCAAAAAACACGTGCACCCCAAAGGAAAAGTGTCAAGGAGTGAAAGAGAGTTCCCTCGAACTCGAGTAAAATGCAGGCTGGAAAAGAGGGTTCTTTTATCTTTGGATCAGTGTTTCAGAATGTGATGACAGGAGCCATGATGGCCATCTTGAGACCAGGAAGGGCAAGTGAGAACAAAGAAAGCTTCTGGGTCTTTTATTAGCTTCGTGTGCCCCTGAATTGACCCATCTTGAGACCATCTCGCCAAGAAGGCCTGATGGAGCAGTGGCTAAGTACTAAGCTGCTAATCAAAGGGACAGTGGTTTGAACCTACCATCCATTCCACTGGTGAAGAGTCTGCTTCTGGGTATCTCACAACCTTGGAAACCCTACAGCACAGTTCCGCTCCATCCTACATGGTTGCCCTGAATGAGGAATGACTTGACAGCAAAGGTTTTTTTTTGGATTTGGAGGTCGGGGGGAACATCTCCCTAGGTGGATAACACCCTACTTCTATGCCACTGCTTTGCAAGTAGTCGGCAATGAGATCTCCATCCAGAACCCCTGCCATGCACACCCTGCCTGCCAACGACGTCTCTACTGAGGTCAAGCTGACCTGGCCAAGAGGAATGCAAATTATTTTGGTCATGACGTCATAAAAATACTCTTGAGAGGGCTCGCAAGCTAGAGATACTGCTCCAAAACCAGATCAGACATTCATGGCAATGCTGCCAGAGTAGTTATTGAGAAGCCGTTTATGGGCGTAAGGGAAGGAGTTACTGGAGACTGTGGGATACTGGAAAGAGCACACACTTTGGAGTCAAGCTGGGGACGTTCTCAACTCTTTTGATTGAAATATATGTAAATGCATGCACACATACCCTCCTATGAACAGTGTTAAATCACATTTTGAATTCCAGGGAAAAGTCAAATCATTCCACTCTGAAGGTCTATCCATTATGGAAAGAGATGTACTACTTAAGCTAACTTTGTAAACTAAGTAGCTGCCATTAGTGTCCAAATGTGTGCTTTTCACTAACACCCTCACGCTCATGGCAATCTGCCCTAATGGGCCTGGGTCTGCTGTAGTAAACAAAGCAGATTCATCACAACTTAGCATCTTCATGGTAGTTCAAAATGAGATGTAGGACCGCCAATCAGTGAAGTGGGAGCAACTGGGAGTTCAGAGGTGGGAAAGCTCTGAGGTCGTTTCCAATTGTCCCATACAATTGTTCTCTGGCTTGTTCTTCGGGTCTAAATCTGCTATTCTACTCTTGGCTGTTACTTCTTGTTGTTGGCAATCTATATTTATGTAGTTTAATGTCTACTGGATGTAGGTTATGTTAAACACATAAACACTCCCTAACAAAATGAAGTGCAGTGGCCCTGGGATTATTAGGGTGGAAGTTCCACAGTCACTCGGAGAATCGTGCATTTCCCCCCTGACTTGTCAACTGTGGCAGATGGCTGCAAATGACCAAATTCTAACACGGAGATGTATGATGTGGCTGACACCATGCAGTGTAACATAAGGTGATATAAAAGGAATCAAACAACATTTCTAACTCATTACATTCCAGGCTTAGTCAACCGCCCAGTGTTGTATGCACTTGAATTAAATATGGACGAGCATCACTATGCACTAAAGATCACAGGTCAAAGTCTAGACTGAGATAAATAGCACTGAAGATCATAAATGCATTGATACACATGAGCCAGATTTACGCAATTTTTAAATCAGTGGAAAACACACACAATTAGATTATTTATAAAGCCATGCTACAACTTTGACATTAAGCTGAAAAGACAGACAAACTATTGAAAAAGAGCCAAGCCTCAAATCAACCTTCATTTCACCATAACCACTGTCATTTCTTACATAGCAAATATGTTTGGAATTTGTTATGTTTTCCGTCATCCTTTGTTGGTGAGGATTTGTGTGTGTGTGTGTGTGTGTGTGTGTGTGTGTGTTTTCTGGAGTAGAAATACATGTCTGTGAATTATCCTAAGATATGGGTAAAGATGTTTGCCACAGAATTACCTATAACAGTGAGGAATAGAACCTCACTTAAATTTTGGCAAGTCCATTGGATGGAATGCTGCCATTCAAAATTGGGATAAGAACAAAATTTAGAGGGGCAGAAAGGTGAAACAATGAAATTTCAAACAAAGATAACATGTGTTCTGCAAAGGTTATGCCTACTCAAAGAGATCTAACGAATTTAAACACACAAAGGAGAAGGAATAACCACTAGTATAGAACCTAATTTATCTATATAAACCTGACTTATTTGTACAGTCAGAACCAATTTTTAAAAATTGTCTTCACTTTTTCCTGCTCTTATTAAGACATACGTCCTCTGATTCCTTTAATGGGAGCCTTGGATCTTGGCAAGTCAAACAAGCCAGCGAACCAAGAAAGACAAACCAGTTACCACAGACGCATATCCAACTCCAGCTGACTCCATGGTTTACAAGGTAGAATAGCGCCATGGGTTTGTGTTGGGGTAATCTTTTACAGAAGCAAAATCACCTGCCCTTTTTTCTGCAATACTGGGTGGGTGGGTTTGGGCACCCAGTCTTCAATGTTATTAGGCTACTAATCAAACACAAATCATTTGTGCCACCCAACAATCTTAGTGGCTCTGGTAAATTTTGGTCCCCGCACTTTCCTGACTATCTGCCCTCCCAAGGCTATCCCAAGGGGCTCCTTAGAAGCCAAGCCAAAAGATCCTCCACCCAACGTTCGCTGCTGTGGAGTTGTAGGGGAAGAGTTGCTTCTCATTGTAACTCAGTCCAGACAGGGAGGAAACATCTTAATTCTCAACACACCGGTCCAGGATACCCAGCCAGGGAGCATTGCTATGGCAAACATGACAGATCATTGGTCCCAACCATGGGTGCTCTCATTCCCTCTCTTGTTCCAAAAACATGGATTGGTAGCAAATAACTCTAGTCTGATCCCCTTAGCAACTGCAAGCCATAGCTTTGCTTTCACTGTCTTAACCCATCAAAGAACGCTAGCGTGGAGAAAAAAATGATAGGGTGTTGGAAGACCCAGACCTTCGTCTTCCACTAGATAGTCCTTCCAAACAGTCTACAGAGTGGGAACTCAACACGTACAGGAAGGACAGTACAAGGGACATGCTGAAATTCACAGAGATCGGTCAGAACAGAAAGGCTGCTATTATGTCCCTGGCATAACATTAAATCATGACGATTCTCTCTGCCTGGCATTTAATGCCCAGATTAAAGTATATACAAAAGTTCAAGTAGCTAACTTCCTGTGTTGTAACCTCCACAAATGTTAGCTCTCCAGGCAGCAGTCCAAGCTGGCTGCTGCCAACCAGTCCAGCTAGAGAAGGAAACGCTTGCTTGTGTGTTTGCATCACTGTACGGAAGCCCCTCCTAGCAGACAAAATCCCAGGATCTCTCCACAACGAGGACTTTGGGTTCCACCTGGTTCATCTCTACACAACACAGCACTTCCGAATCGCTTCCTTCCGAAGAACCACTGCACATTTTTAGGTCCTTATTAAGTGTGGTATACATGTGCAATCCCTATCAGCAGGATTGGTAAAGAGAGCTGGAAACAAAGACAGCCGCCCTTGTGTCTGGTTTTCCCCAGGTAGGAGAAGAAACGCTCCATTGAAAAGCATTTGACATTCAGGAACCTGTACTCCCCACGTGGTAAGAGCCGGGTGATTTTATAGTTCATGTCATCCCACGGAACACTCATGGGGCTGGGGGTGTGACATGTTGAGCTGCCGACACCAGGGCAGTGATTCAACCCTCTAGTGACTCCTCCGGAGAAGGATGAGGCTCTGTACGCCCATAAACAGTCACAGTCTCAGTCACCCCAAGGAATAGCTCTTCTCTGTCCTCTAAAGAGACACCATGCGTCCGAATGAACTCAATGGCTGTAGGAGTGAGCTTGGTACCAGGATCTTAAATAGGGCCCCAGCAGGTGTAACGGTTTTGAAAAAGCAATTTGGAGTTTAACAAGGACACCAGGACCTGTGCTTTTGCTTACTTTATAACACGAGAGGCAGAAGCATGGGTAGAGGGGGAGCCACTCGCACGGGGTCGAAGTGATTAAGATCTTAATATTTTCTAGAAAATCAGTGGTTTCACCTTCATGGGCTTTAAAACCAAAACAACTAACCAACTCACCACATTCACTCTGATCTGATACTTTAGGAATGATTCAAAGAAGCTTTGACATGTAGCTTGATGAAACCAGGCAATTATTTAGTCTCTAGTATGGGGAGCAACTTTAGTAATAGTCAAACAGACAATCACAAGAAAACATGCATCTTGAGGTACTTTCTGTACAACCATAAAACAACTAGGATGTGGGGGGGGAACTTTTGCCTTTATTATATAAACTCAAATGCACTGCCATTAAGTCAATGCTGACTTACAGGAACTCGCTGTGGGTTTCTGAGACTAACTGTATATGGGAGTAGAAAGCCAAGTCTTTCTTCCAAGGGGCTACTGGTGGTTTCGAACTGCCGACCATGCAGACTGCAGCCCAGCTCATAACCACTATACTACCAGAGCTCCCGTTTTTATTGCCTGCATGCTGCAAAACCATGGTTTTCTGAGGTGGTCATCTATCTGTTTTTGCTATGCAGAGCAATCATAAGAGATGCTTAGAGATGTCACAGAATCAAGATCCTTCATCACACTGGGGAAAATGGATGACCCTATTGCCAATGGTCAGTTATTGTATGCTAACCAATCCATGCAGGACCCCCATTTCTTGGTGTGTAGCAAAAAAAATGTATTAGACTAGAAGACCACTAAGATACACGCAAGAGTGACATTGTACATCAAGATACATTGTCAAAACCAAGTGGTGTTGACTCAGAAATATTGAATAAGGAGCTAAATAGGAAGAAGCCGAGGAAAAGGTGGGCCCCATCCAGGATTTGCTCTCAGCAATCAAAAGCAAGACCAGCACCTTGGCAAAGATAGGTAGCATTCCAGTCATTCTGGCTCAGAGGCTCTGAACCGTCTCCTAAAGCAACACGCAGAGACCTTTTAACTGTCACTCAAACCATCTGAACTTGGCAGCTAAGAGACACTCCAGACCTGGCACCAGTTAAAGGGTTCCCTCCAACACCATGGTTCCTCTCTTGCTAGCCCCCTTGAATTCCCCTGCTTGGATGCTGAAAGGGATGACAGGCCCAGCAAGTTTCCGTGGCTTATTGGCTTGGGTCCTACCCGCCTCTTGAACGAGGAGGCAGAGTGCACAGAGCCGGAAATGCCCACCCAGACCATGCTTTCCTACCTCTCTAGGGTCCTGACACTTCAGCAGCAGCAGCAACTCCACCCCCCACCCCCCAACCCCCACCCTCTTACCCTGGAGCAGAGAAGGAGACAGATGTTGCTCTCAGGCTGGAATGCATGGCCAGAGACCCCAGGAGGGAGGAAGTCTGGGGCCACTGTGCTCCTGTGAGTCAGACACCCTGGGGAGCTCTCACTCTGAAAGACCTCCCTGGGTTCCAGAGCCTGAGAAGCCCCATGGAGTGGGGGAGGGTGGGGGTGGAGTGTGGAAGATAAAACATGGTGAGAGAAATGAAATGGCTGCAGAGTCTGGCACCATTTACAGTAAATGGTAGAGGGGTGAGTGAGCAGTGCCACTCAGTGAAATGCAAAACCACATCTCTGAGGGAGTCTGTGACCAGATTATGTAAAGAAGTCTGGCAACAACTCAACAATAAACAAACAACAAAGTGAAACGGGTCAAAGAACGACTAGAAGGGTCTGCAAAGGTATTCTGTACAAGGGTAGTTCTTGCTGGGCTTCTACACTCAACATGGTCGGTCATCAGGGAAATGTATGCACAGCCCACGACACACTCACGAGGATGCCTCTCTGACATGAACAACGCAAACTACCCCAAAGAGAAAATAACAAGTGTTGGTGAGGCTGTAGAGCAACCGGCGTTCTAAGTTAGTGCTGGTGGGAATAGAAAACGCTTTGGAACACAGTTCGCGGGATCCTCCAATTTTTTAAACATCCAACTTCCACTGTCGTCATTTTGTTGTTGTGAGGTGCCTTCCAGTCAGTTCCAGCCCAGAGCGACCCTATGAACAACAGAACAAACCACGGCCCCGCCTGGTCCTTGGCCACCTTCACAGTGATTATGCTTGAGCCCATGGCTGTAGCCAATGACAATCCATCTCGTCGAGGGTCTTCCAGAAGACCCACCCATTCCAGTCCTAGGTATGGATCCTGAAGAATGGAAACAATGCTCCGACCAGCACTATGCCCAGTAGTCACAAAGTGAACATAATCCAAAGGTGGCTTGCCACTATCGTCAAATGTACTTCACCATAAAAAACAATATAGTATGGATACAGGTTCTAACATGGATGAACTTTGGAAACGTTATGTTTAGCAGAGTAAGTGTCAACAGGAAAGACCACATGCTACGGGATTCCATTTAGAGGGAATGCCCGGAATTGGCAAAGCCATGGCTAGACAGAAAGGAGATTCAAGCATGCCAGGGTGGCGGGCGGGGGGAGGGGTAAGGCGGTGAGGGGTGGGGACAGGGAGTGGCTCCTAACAGAAATAAAGTTTCTTTGGGGATGATGACAATGTTACAGAACTCGCTATGGCCGAAAATAACGCCAGTGGAATATTTGATGCTTTCAAAGTGTCAAATCTTGGGGAAACACTAACCTATAGTAGAGGGTGGGGGGGTGCTGGAATGATCCAGGGGTCACCACAAAATCAGATACATGCACTTTCTCCTGGATCACGGGCTTTGAATTGCTACAAGGGTCCTGAATTTTACTTCTTCTGCAGAGTAGTAGGTCAAATAAGTTTGAGAACTTGTGCACTAAGAGAGCGGTATTGGAGTTCTTGAGGCACTTGAATTGTTATTCCTTTTCATCAGCAATGCTATTATTCATGATCATTTAAAGAATTTCCCCATTCTTCATCATTTCAAATTACTCTGCAGCACAGTGAGTGACACAACACCTGGGACCATGATCCCCTTGATGATAACTAGTTCAAGTTTGTCAGATGATGAGTTGGAAGGACTGTATTAGGTTATCAGGGCTGGCAAGGAAGCTGGGCTGAGGGCTTCCATCACTTACAATGTATAACTTGTGGAATGGATCAGAGTTTGAGGGCAGCAGGTCACAGGTTTCCTATATTGGACTTGTCTGAGGGATCCTGGTGGCATAGTGCATGCAAGTTGGGTTTCGAGATCTACAAGGTCAGGAATTTAAAACCACCAGCCATTCCTCAGGAGAAAGCCTGGATATTTTACTCCTGTTAAGAGTTATAGTCTTGGAAAAATCATACAATGGCAGTTCTACTTCATCCTATTGGTTCGCTATGAGTCAGTATTGACTCGATGGCGGTGAGTTTGAGGGTTTGGGGGTTGGGCTTGTCTTAAAGTTTTTCAACTTTTAAAAATCCTCGAAAGAATCCAATTTTCAAAGTTGATGCCCTTGTCTTCTAGAGGTCATGGGTAGCATTCTGAAGGAGGAAGCTGACTCAGTGGAGGACAAGCACAAATACAAATGGATGGTCCACAGAGAACTCGCCCATGTTCTTGGTGTACTAGAATGACATCTTCTCAAATACACTCAAGTGCAGTAAGGGGAAGAAATGTGAAATCATAAAACCCCGAGGCACACATTACGTTAAAGGCTTAACAGGGTAGGTGGGGGTGGGATTTAGGGGGAAGAGGAGGAATCATAAAATCATTAAAGTTTGTACACTGGCTCAACATCAGCAACTCGGACAAGTTGGCCACTGCTCAGCCTTGTGAATTCCTATGGAAAATGAACTGCATTTGGCAAGCTTGACCAACTAGGAGGGCAATAAACAAAAAGAAGTGTTTCATGCTTTCTCAAGACCTCCTGCCACTAGCTTTGTGGGATTGAGAGAGTTGTTTAAATGCCCATTGGAACACTGTAAATACATGATTCTCTACGCCCCTAAGAATTAAAAGTCTTCTGTGGATTGCAGGTGTTGACCGGAACTCAAGCATCTCTAGGTTTGAACTAGAAAATACTGCCGTGCATACCAAGGGTGGATGAGGCAAGCAGAGTTCAGAAGCATTTGCTTTCAGAGGCAGAAAAGTGACCACGATAGTTTATTTCAAACTGTGGAGAAGCCACTGAAAATCAATTGACAAGAAGGTTGTTGAGAAGCAGGTCCTGAACTCAAAGAAAATGGCCAAGAGAAATAAAATAATATTGTAAAAGCCAAAATTATTACATAAACGAACACTGGGGTGAATTCTGTTGCAAAGTTCATGACTGGCAAATACAATCTCCAATTCAGTCCTCCATCCTTCCAGAGCCTTCCAACTGATACTTGGGGGGGGGGGGCTCTCAAACTTCACTCCTCCAACACAGGTTTCCCCTGTTCTCTGAAAGCAAAGTGTCCCTTTGAAAGCTTTCCTTAGCTAGAATGACATGGGGGGAAGACCTGATCCCCATTAGTTTATGTGGGGGGAGTGTTAGCCAAATCATAAAGAACACAGGAAATCAACCATGACACCAGCTGACATGTCATGTTCACAGACCCAGTTGATCGCTATGGTGGCTTGGCACTGACATGCCAAGTGTAGCTCCCACGGTAGGAGCATGGCGGCGCCACTATTACTGCAAAATGATATCTGAATTTGAGCTTTGCTTTGCGCTTTTTTTTTTCTTGGTGGAAGCAAAAATCCTCCACAACAAAAATTTTTCCCATGGTTAAGAAAAAAAAATGTAAGTCTTTCATGAAAGCAAAATGGCACAAAGTGACTTTTCAAAAAGGGGGTTTTACTAACCTCTTGATTTTCCCTTTTTGCAAATACCTTTGCATCTCTGCCTCCTACACCTCGGGAGGTGTTTATAAACCACGTTTCAGAGTGCTGGGCTCATGAGCCACTGAAAAGATGTTGCTTAGGAAAGAGGAGGGGGAAAAGGAGGAGGAGGAGAAGGAGGAGGGGGAGGGGAAGGAGGGAGAGGAGGAGGATTTTTAAAAATCCATCCTGGAAGTTGAGCCAGAAATCAATTCTTTTGTCTTGGTGCTTCTCACCTCCTGCTTTACATTCTATCCATCACCACGTTCTGTCAGCTCTGCCTTCAAAAGAAATTTAAAAATCCCATCCTCCCTCTACCTCCACTTTCATCACCCCACTGCCGGCCTCCCTCAGATGTCTTCAGAACAAATGTAACAACCTTTTGACCAACCTAACCAAGTCCACTCTTCGCCCTGCCGAAGCCTTCGTCTTGGGGGAAAGCCAGAGTGCGTGTCTGAAACCAAGAAAGTCCTAAGACACACATAGTGAGCGCCATGTAGCTATTGAACCCAGGAAGCACCCTTCAGAGGTAGGCACTGCGGTTACTTCATGCCCACAGGACAAGTTTCGCTGAGACGCAGGGAAACGTGCTCCTCTCCACTTTCCTTGTGACTCAATGACATGTGCACAGGGTAAGCTCAGTCCTGCTCACAGTCCTGCTCGGGCTGTTCATTCCCTGGTGCCTGAACAGCAAGTCCCAAGTGTCTTTCTGGAGCTGGCTCCTCCCTCCTCAGGCCTCAGTTTGCAATTCATCCCTCAGAAATTCCTCCCATGACCTCTACAAACTGATGTCAAGGCATTGGTGTGTGTGTGTGTGTGTGTGTGTGTGTGTGTGAACTTGCCTCAACTTATATTTACTCTTATCTGTTTGTACACATACTAATGGGCTTGCCCGCTGGGCTAAATGCTTCACAATGATAAACTCAAGCCAACCACACTGCCTCTGAGTCCATTCTGACTCAGTGACCCTGTAAGACAGAGTAGCACTGCACCTGTGTGTTTCTGAGACTGTAACTCTTTCTGGTAGTAAAAAGCCTTGTCTTTCTACTGCAGGGCAGCTAGTGTTTTGGAACTGCTGACCTTATGGTTGGCAGCCCAATGCGTAACCGCTACCCTACCATAACTAACCCCAAACTCAATCCACTGCCATCATGTAGATTCTGGTTCATAGAGACCTTGCATAGAATTTCTGAGTGGAAATCTTGACCAGAGTAGGCAGTCTCATCTTTCTCCAGCAGAGTTGCTGAAGGGTTTAAAGAATCACCTGTGGTTAGCAGCCCCATGCCTGAACTTCCACGCCAGGTTTGCTTCAATTCCACCAGCAGTGCAGTACTGCAACCAAACCTATGACCCCCACGAAGATTTCCACTCATGGGAACTCTCAAAAAGACAGTGGAGCTGCCCATAGGGTTTCCAAGGCTGGAATCTTTACAGAAGCGGATCGCCAGGTCTAGCTGCTATGTAAAAGTTGTGGGTTTAACCACTGTGCCACCAGAGTGTCTTCCCTATTGTGGTCAGTCACCATCGCATTGTCCTTTGACCCAGAGTCGCCCCATGTTGGACAGAGTAGAACTACCGCAAAGGGTTGGCTTGCCTGTGATTGTCATGGAAACAGATCACCAAGCCGTTTCTTCCATGTAGCCGTGGAGTGGGTTTGAAAACGCTAACCTTTTGACTAGCATTCAATTGAAATCAGATTGCACCCTAAGATTGTTTGTTTATTCTGGTCTTTCCATCATTGAGTCATAGTCACCGATTTCTACTGTCTACTTGCCTATTAAAACAAGCCCAGCAGAGCCAAAATACGACCTTAGGACCATCCTACCTGAATTTCAAGAACATCTTAAGAGCAGATTTGACTCACTGAACACTAATGACAGAAGACTTGATGTGTTCTAAGATGACATCAAAAATATCATACATGAAAAAAGGATTATCACACATGAAGTAGAAAGGTCATTAAAAAGACAAGAAAGAAAGAAAAGATAAAATTGGAGGTCACAAGAGACTCTCCAACTTGCTCTTGATCATAGAGCATCGAAAACACATGGGGAAAACCATGAAGTAAAAGCAATGAAGAAAAAATTCTGAGGGGCAGCTAAAGAAGACAAAGCAAAGTATCATAATGAAATGTGCAAAAGACCTAGAGTTAGAAAACTAGGAAGAACAACATCTTCAACATATCTCAAGCTGAAAGAACTGAAGAAAAACTTCAAACCTCGAGTTGAAATATGGAAAGACTATATGTAAATATTGGGATAGGAAGTATCCAAAGAAGATGGAAGGAACACACAGTCACAGTACCAAAATGAACTCGTTGACATTCAACCATATCAAGAAGATGAGAACGAAGCAACTGGGCTGATGGGAGAAATCCAAGTAGCATTGAGGCCATCAGTGGAAAACCAGGCTCCAGGAATTGACAGAATATCCATTGAAACATGCTGTTGAAGTACTTGAACTGTTCACATGCCTGTTCCATGAAATCAGGAAGATGGCTACCTGGCCAACTGAACCTGACTGAAAGGAGTCCATATTTGGACATTCTAAATAAAGGGAACCCAGAAGGAATTTTGAAACAGTGGCATTAATACCACCTCCAAGTCAAATTTTGCCAATGATCATTCACTAACAGTTGCAGCAGTCCATCAACAGGGCGGAGGGGAGAAAGGGGGAACTGATCACAATGATTGACACATAACCATCACCATCACCACCCACAGGAGGACCAACAACAGAAACCGTGGGGAAAGGAAGACAGCAGTTGGTTAAGATATGGAAATAATAATAATCTATAATTTATGAAGGGGACATGAGGGGGTAAGCTCACACCAAGGGCTCAATAGAAAATAAATGTCTAAAAATGATGATGGCAACATTATGTACAAGTATGGTTGATACAACTGATATATGCATTGCTATAAGAACTGTAAGAGCCCCCAATAGAACGATTTCTTGATTAAAAAAAAAATTAGTAAATGCCCTTTTTCTAAGAATGGTGTGTAGGCCTCCTACATCTCTGTATTAAAACAATCCATCTACCTCTCTGGGATCCATCAGTGGGTCTCAAATGTGACCATCCACCAGAACCTGCGAGAGAGCTTGTTAAAATCTATGAGTAGGTTGACTCCTAGGCCTCCTGAGTGTGTAGACCTGGGACAGGGCCAGAGGATTTGCATGTCTAACAAGTTCCTGAGTGAAGCAGATGATGCTTTGTGAGACAGATGGTATTTTGAGAATCACTACCTACTTTTCTTTCTCCATATCCAACTCGATTTTAATGAGCAGGCGATTACCTCTTCATGCTTCAACTTTCATTATTTATCATGAATTGGGCATGGAAACAAATACCACACAAGAGAAATGTTCTGGCACTTTCGATTTAATAATGTCATAAATTAACCATGTCCCTGGGTGGTACAAAGAGCTAAGGCACTCACATAGTAACTAAACGGATGGAAGTTCAAATTCACTCAGAAGAACCTCATCAGAAAGGCCTGGTGATTGACTTCTGGTGAACAGTGCTACCCTCACACACATGGGGGGAGGGGTTGTGAGTCAGAGTGAACTCGATGGCAACCGGTTACTGTTTTTTAAACAACGAGAGAAGAAGCAGAAACATGTGCAATATAAAAAAAGCATTACCACACAGTCTTTCCCCCAGGAGGATGATTAAATTGTGGTACATCTCTTGCACTTATTCGGTGCTCACTGCCTATGGCTTTTAACTTGATGTATTTACATTGAAATGATTGAGCTTTATTTTCCAAACAGTCAGATGAAACAAGAACGACTCAAAGGCAGCTTCATTTTGAAATTGGCCAGGCTTTCGTAAACAAGCCTCTTGACGGAACAATTTATAATTCTCTAAACAGCTGGGGGAAATATCACACAGAAAAGCAGATGTTCTTCCCCTCGCTTCTTTTTTGTTTTCCCTTCAGGTCTACAATCACCGCCCCCAGGACCGAAGCCACCCCCTTACTTCAAGTAAACGTTGGCCTTGCTGGATGTCAACCATGCTCACCAAAAGTCAAGCTGTGCTTCCCAGAGCAAAGATTCTTTGAGACGGCCCGGTGGTGGGATTCCAGGGTGGTGGTAGCTCATGTTTGCAGCCGTTCAATGGGAACACAGCTCCACAGATGCCACCCTTAAATCAACGCAAGGCCTGCAGCTCCTCGGGGTCAAGTTAAAGAACACGGCTGTGCTGCCTCAGACCTCAGTGGGTACCAATTAGTGGGAGACAAGACATGTACACAAGGAAATGTAATAGGTCATTTTCCAGGATAAATACTTGGGAGATTGAGTAACAAGAGAAGTCACTTTGAATTAGGATAGGCGGGGAGAACTTCTTCTTCCATGTGTTCCCAGCCTGGACAAACACAGGTGAGGAGGTCTCCAGAGGGCAACAGGCCTATTGAAAAGGGAGGAAACCTGTACCTGTCCTGCAGATGGGGCCAGGGCCAACACTGGAGTTATGAGCTAAATGTGACCCAAAAAGGGCGTAATTCCAGGGATAGGGCATCTCATTTCTGAGAGGATGATGTATTACAGCCACCTAAGCCATGGTGGTGTAGTGAGTTAATTGCTGGGCTGCAAGGTCAGCAGTTCAAAACCAGCAGTAGCTCTGGGGGAGAAAGCTAAGGCTTTGTACTCCTGTAAAGAGTTTCAGTCTCAGAAACGCACAGAGGCAGTTTGACCCTATGCTATCAGGTCGCTCTGAGGTGGCATCCATTAGAAGGCACTGAGTGTCGCATTGAGCAACCTGTCACAAAGGGCTCCGATAGAGGCAGGCTGGGAATGATTTAGGAGTTCCAACCACTTGTCGTGGAGTTGCTTATAGCTCATAGCAACCTGCTAGGACAGAGCAGAGTGGCTCTATAGGGTTTCCAAGGTTGTGATCTGCATGGAAGCAGATTGTCTCATTTTCTCCCACGGATCGGCTAGTGGGTTCGAAGTAACAACATTTTTACAAGTAGCAAAGCACTTGATCCATTATACTACCAGGTCTTGTTAGATAGCTTAATTGAGGGGGAATTGTACTTTCTTTTTTTTTTGGGGGGGGGATGCATGCTTTAGTGAGTTTACAGAACATACAATTATTTCCCACTTATTGTATCTATCGCTGCACACACTCAGGATTTGTGGAATAATCCGTTTGTGCACAGGTACACTCCTTAATAGAAATATCTACTTTTAACCTCTGCAGGCTGACCTTGGAGGCATTGAGGGCTCAACTCCAGTCCGCTGCAATACATCGAGGATTGCAAGAAAGTGAGTCGCAGGCCTTCGCTAGCTTTCTCAGGGTAGACAGTCTATGAAAGCACGAGGAAAAGGGTTCCCATAGTCCAGAATGATCAACATGTGCCCAAGAGACACAGAGGGAGGACAAACTTTTGGAAAATGATGCTGATAACTTGCTGCCACAAACCTTCCATTTGTGGCAGGGGCAGGATCTGTGGGGTGCAATTTAACGAGGCCTGCCGATTTCGCTGCATAGGCACCTCAAGGGCAATCCTGGTGTAGCTGCATGCTCACATCAGTGGTGCTTTTAATGGTACAGGCACCACAAATATAAATAGATGATTTACCACAAAGTATGCCATGAATAGAAGTTTCTGAGACCAAGGCAATAGAAATATATGGCTTCTTTGTAATTTCTACATACAGTTGTTCTTGTGTTGCAACAGCGAATAATTCCATTGTGAACTCAAAGGTTGGTGGTTCAAATCCACTCAGTAGCTTCACAGGGAAAAGATCCAGCCCTATGCTTCTACAAAGGTCACCAAACCCGAAGACCAAACTCCCTGCCATGGAATCAATGCCAACTCATAGCAACGCTGCAGCAGAGGGTAGAAGGGCCCTATGTGAGGTTCTGAGACTCATTGGGACGGGTGTAGACTCCATCGTTCTCTCGTGCAGTGGCTGGTGGTTTCTAACTGCTGACATTGAGGACTGCAACCCAATGCATAACCCCAATGGCAACATGGCTCCTCACAACGATCACAGGCAAGATGATTCTATGGGGCGGTTCTACTCTGGCCATGTGGGGTTGAGTCTGAGTTGACGGATGGCACCCAAAACAAAAGCAGCACTGGGCCAGAAGTTCCAATGCACTTGCCAATGTGGTCCCATGGGACACAAGTTTACTTGAAAAGTTGAACTTTGATGTAAAATTCCGTCAAACGGACAGGCAAAGCGAATAGTTCTCCAAATGAAGCTTTTCTAAAAAAAAAAAAAAGAGAAGTGCTATTTTGCGTGCAAAGAATAAGTGTGACTAACAAGTAACTCATCAATAATGTGAGTGAGAGAGTGTGAGTGAGAGAGTTTATGACACAGTATTGTCTCTCAGCTCTCCGCCCTGGAACTGTCAACAAATACATAAGCATAGACGAGTGTATGTGGGTATATGTATGTTTTTCAAAGTAAATATAATCCTATTTAACAGAAAAAGTTGAAAGAGCCCATCACACTAAAACATCAATCACTCAGAGCCATTATTAACAATTTCCAGTTTGTTCCAAGTCAGATTTCAAAGCACAAATAAAATACAAAGCAGTTGGCACAAAACATGCTTAAATCAGAAATTCAAATTCATCTGTCGTGGGAATGGAGGAAAGTGTCTGACTCTCATCCTTATTGGCAACTGAACCACAAATATCAACATTGGCGATCTATTTTAATAATACTCCTTATGAAGGGCTTGAAGGTGAAGCCATAGCACTGGAATATGGAGCCCTGTGCCGAGATAAGGGAGCAGCTATAAGAATCTATTTTCTTGGTACTGTGATGGGTCTGAGATGGTGGCTTGTCCTCTGAAATAATGAAGCCAACTCTAGATTTGCTAATTGGACCAGACTTTAAGAGCCTCTTAAGAGATTTCTGAACAATAAGGAACGTATTTTAGAGAATAATCTATATAGCACAGGGAGGCTCAACCTCAGTGCTCTTGACATTTGGAGCCAGATCATTCTCTGTGGTGGGTGTGGTGGTGGTGGCCAGGGTGTGATGGTGGTGGCTGGTGTGTTTGTGTGTGTGTGTGTATATGTGTGTTGTGCATTGTAGGCTGCTTAGAAGCATCCCATTAGATGCTGTTAGCAAACCACTTCCTCCTTACAGTGACAACAAAATATATCCAGCCATGGGCAAATATCTCTGAAAGTGGTGGGACGATGGCCAAATCACCCCTAGTTGAAAATCACCATTTGCCGACATTTACATCCACCTCTTTGATCAATCAATGTGGTAGATATTAGAAAACCGCCCCAGCTTTTGTATTCCGACAGCACAAGCTGCATGAGCTCTAGCCAGTCTGTGCGATTTGCAAATGTGTGCAAAATTTGTCATATTTAATTACAACAGACTGACAAATCTGGAGTGACTGTGTCTTAGATTTCTTTCACTGTAAACATTTGTAAAGCCCTAAAAAAACATGCTTCCGATAAACTCATGAACATTTCCAAGCAGTTGCAGCCAGAATTTGTGATTTGTGATTGAAACCAGCATGTCATCACGTTTGCCTTAATGATCTCCTCCCAAACGGAAACACAGATTATTAGCCTTGGAAAGTACATGGGAATGGATGCTTATCTTGTATTTTAGATAAAGGAAAACAATTGATTTTAGCAATTGAAACAGAATTCAATACATGATATTGCTGGTGATGGGCTTCCTTATGCTTCTGGATAATTCAACAAAAGTGATTAAAGTATCGCAGATAAAAATCCATTTCCATAAGCCACTTGTCATGGAATCCATTCCAATGCCTGGCAACCCCATGGATGTCAAACAAGAACTGCGCTCTGTAGGATTTTCAATGTCTGGTTGTTAGGATGAAATTGTCAGGCCTTTCTTCTGAGGTGCCGGGGGTGGTGGGGTGTGGGGGAAGATATGAACTTCCAACCCTTCATTATCAGTAGAGTGTGGTAACCATTTCCACCATTGAGATATATTGATAGCTTATATCAATCACTCAGAAAGTTTATACTTTCCCTTTGTTCACAGTTGTTTGGCTCCTTGGAGCTTTTTTGTTTTGTTTTTAATCTGAGAGATTAATGTTCCATATGAGAAAAAAAGGCCCAGTTCCTCTGCTAAATTTATTTGAAAATATGTGACCACACTCTTTAAGGATAATAAAAGTGAAGGTAAATGTTTATGGAAAATAATTACAAGTATAATGTATTCAGGGTGAGTCCATGAAATTACTCATATTACAAAAATGTGAGAAATAATAATTATTGGGTAAGGGAAGCAGCATGCCTACTTTGATTATAAAGGACAAACGTAAAGTTAATATGTGTTTTCTGAATTGTTCATTTCTTTTGTTATTTTGCACAACTTCCTAATGACAATCACATTATCATGCCACCAAAAGTCAATTCATTGAATGAAAGGCATCCAAACCAACCCATTGCTGTCAAGTGTCTTGCAACTCACAGCAACTCAATAGGAAAGAACAGAACTGCCCCTGTGGCTTTCTGAAGTTGTAAATCTTAACAGGAGTAGAAAGCCTCACCTTTGTCCCAAGGAGTAGCTGGTGGGTTTGAACTGCTGACCCTGTGGATTACTCACTACACCACCAGGTCTCCTTAGAGACATAGAACTAGACAAAATTGCTCTTAAGAGTTTCTAAGTAGCTCTGGTGGAGTTGCTGGTATGAGTTGGGCTCTTAACTGCAAGGTTAGCAATTCGAAAACACCGGCAGTTGCAAGGGAGAAAGATGAAGCTTTTTAAAGAATTAAAGTCTCCAACCCCCCCAGGGGAAGTTCTACTCTTTTCTGTTGAGTCACTATGAATCAGAAATGACTTGATGGCAGTGGATTTGGTTTAGTTTGAGGGTTTCTAAGCTGTAATCTTTCCAGAAGTACATCTTTGTCACGTCTTTCCCCTGCAGAGTGGGCTAGTGGATTTGAACCGCTGACGTTGGGTGAGTAGCGGAGTCTTTAACCATTATACCACCAGGGCTCCTATTGAAAGCACAGATTGGCCGGGGATGGGGGAGTGGGGGGAGAGTTTCACAGCAGCTAGTCTATACACAGAAATAATTGGTTCAGAAAATATATTGTCATGATGGTATTTATACTCCTACACATCTACGCATCTCAGTCCTAAACCTTGACTTGTGTCATTGACACTGAATGTTGACATGATAATCATCTAAAATATACTGCACTGCATTTGAAAGAGAAAAACTTCTTACATCAAAGGTTATACTTTGCTTTTTGTTTTTAATAGGAAAGTTTCCATTTCTACACCACTAGTGCTCAACTGGGGACAATTGTGTACCCCATGGGACTTTTGGAGATGTCACCACTGTTAAGAAGGCATCCTGTGGCATCTAGCAGCGATGCTGCAGCACAGACTGGATTTCACAGGCAGCTCTGCTACCCCCAACTAAGAAAAACGCCCCACCCCAAATGCCAACCAGGCTGAGGTTGAGAGACCTCTTACACACACAATTCATTCCTGGGGTAACCTGTGCTACCAAAGCAGCAGCATTCTCTGTGGTCCGATGTGTTGAGAATCCTTCTTGGGAGAGGACATGGTATTTGATCACAGAAATGTGTCTTCTTCTGGGGAAAAGGGAAGGACAACTACCCCTTCTTGCTACTGCTGGCTTCTCACGAAGTAAGAAACTCGGTGGAACATTGAGGAATCCCTAGAAGGGGCCCAAGGGTGCCATCTGCTCACAGATCTTCTCCACTGAAAAGCACCTCTTTGAACGGTCAGTCAAAGCAATGTCTTCACTATAAAATGGGAATCCCGTCACATCCTCAGAAAACCACACCACAAAACCCAGCTCAGCTGAAGCCACAGTCACAGCCCAGAGTTTGCCGAACTATCTTTTCTTTGTCCTGATGTCAAGTGCAAGTGCTATTTTGTCTTGCTTTAGGAAACACAATTAAAATTTAACTTTTAATGGTCCTAAATAAATAGTTCCATTTTCCATGAAGCTCAAGTGATGGCAGAGACAAGCAATAGTTTACAGCTGCAAGAGTCCGGGTGGGAACTACACACTTGTTAAACTTCACTGAAGCTCCACTTTGAGGGTTTATGGCCTCTCTTCTCCAAATGAAACCATTTGATAGGTCATGTCATTAAATAATGTCCTGGTTGACCACTTGATTCGGTCACGGGATGGAGCTGATACAAATAAATGCACAGGAAATACATCAACAACAACAATGAAACAAAGAGCTATCCTTCATTCCTGAAAAATAGATGGTTGTCTATGTTGACATTTGAGGCTAGCACTGTGTACTCATCTTTCACTCCACCCAAAAGGAAGCAAAACAGAAAACTTAGCGCCAGTGGGGGTGGGGATCTCTTCCTGGGTGTCATTTTCCTGCATGTCTATGAGGCCTCCTTTAGATCACAGGTCGTCAGCGGTGCCAACTTTCTGAATGGGGTAGTCGTGGGGAGCTGAGGCCATCTGGAGTTGACTCTTGCTCAGAGAGCATAACAAAATCTTGCTGGTACGTTCCATGTCAAAGGCTTGACAGGGTCACAAACAGTTCTTTTAAAGAAGCCAGGCCACGAGTTTATCCACCTTTATTGTGAATTGCTTTCTTCAGAGTGCATCCTTCTGGGAGGACGACGCTGGCCCCTTCTTGAACCATCCATTGTTATGTTTGAGCCTATTGTTGCAGCCACTGTTGTGGTTGAGCCCATTGTTGCAGCCACTGTGTCATTCCAGCCCCTTAAGGCTCGTCCTCCTTTTGTCTGATGCACAGCTGGACCGAGCATGATGTCCTTCTCCACAGGGGTGGTTTCTTACCATCCCAGCTTCTGAGGGGCACTGTGGCTACACCTTCTCCATGGCATGTTTTTAACAACTCTTCGCTGACACCAGCATCCAAATGCAGCAATTCTTCTCCAGGCTTCCTTAGTCGTTGTCCAGTTATTACACGTAGATGCGGCAAATAGAAACACCTCATGGCTTGGGGTCTGGAGCTTAAGTTTTCAGGGTGACACCTTTCAGCTCGCAGGCTTGAAGGAGGTCTTTTGCATCCATCTCTGCCTCATGCAGTGTGTCCGATTGTTTTTGGAGTGCTGCTTCCATAGGCTCGTGATCATGGATCCAAGTCAAAAGATAGCTTTGAAAATACCAATACTTTCCCTGTATCTTCATTTCTCTGTTCCGAGTATAGAAATTCCATTTCAAATATAACTTTTAATACATTCAAGTTAATGAATATTACGCCCCATAGTTAGATTGTTATTCTGATAAAATAACTGAATGTTCTAACGGAAATCACCCTGGGCTACAAAATAACTAATTCTGTCAAACAATGTGTTTGATCAGCATAGAGGTAGTGAGGTGACTCATTAGAAAAAAGAGTATTAGCATTGAGCTTTGTCCTCTCGCTGATAGGTCTCCAATCGGTAAACAGAAGAAGCCCATACAACTATACGCACACATCTCAAACGTGGGCAATCATTGGCACCGGGGTTATGGATTCATGACAGGGCATTGCTTGAGCCCAAGCTAGAGCGGTGTTGTTGCAGCCATTCCCTGCAAGGTGGTAAAGATCATGAGAGCCGACACAGCGGCAGGAATTTCCCAATGTTTCACAGATCTGATGTGAGTCGGCCACAATCTCGAATTGTTCTTGTTTGTCATCAGTACACTGAACAGATGTTGGTTTGGCTGGGGCAACTCAGATGTGTGACAAAGTGGAAAACTTTGCAGTCCCTGCTTTCCCTTCCTGATCTGAAACGAAAGGCGCCCTTGTGGCACTGTGGGTTAGGCTTTGAAGTTCTGAACTCGACATGTGCTGGTTGAATGAATCAATTAATTTAAGAATGAAACCATCTTCATTCTAACATCTAGCACATCGCCTTCCCAGAAATCGCTACAGACTTGCATTTGAGTGAAGTCTAGTCACCAGCAGATTTTAACCATCAAAATAGAACAACGCAAGTTAAACTGAAGTAATTTGGTCAGCAATCACTTTTAGCCGGTCACTGGAGGAAGCCCCGCCAAGAGGGCTCAGCCACCGAGTTACAAACCCTGAAGTCCCCTAGCAAAGTGCTCAAGGGTTAATGAGAGGCACATGCATCTGAACAATTTGAATTAAAGCCTGAAGTAGTATTTTATCCAGGTAAATATTTCCCTCTGGACTACTTTAACTGAAACATCGAATAAACAATTGCCCCCCCCCAAATGCATTTTAATGTAGTGGAACACCCAGAGGAGTCTAGAAAGTGTGGTCATTTAAAGAATTGAGTGCTCACAATTACTGAGATTTAGCTCTTGGCTAATTTCTCCTGCATTTACAGGGAGTCAATTTGAGTTCACACAAAGTGTGTTTTTGGCAAAGGACCTTCATGCTTTGTCTGCATTTTACTACTTCCTTTGCACCTGGAAGCAGCTATTTTAATCCTGTCTAGACAATCACCCGGCTTGAAAGGTCTTTCCCTTTCTTTTCACATAGTCACCGACTGTGGCGGGGACTAAAGAGATGATGCTGGCACTCTCTCCCACAAGAGAGTCTTCCAAATACTACCGGAAACTCAAAGGTGTTTGCTCTGCCTCACCAAATGGGGATACTTTGACAGATGGATCTCAAGCTTCCAACCAGCCTGGTCTACAGCTTCCACTGTTTTGTAACTGAAGTAGGAGCAGGAGAGTCTGACTTTTCAGTTGAACTGCATGCCCTGGTTAATACTGACCACGTTTGCTCTGTACAAAGGACAATGTTGAGAGAGTCCATCCAGAGATTTGCACGGGACTCAGGGAGTGCTCTGGTTCAAACACTCTGCTCGTCCATCTCCTGGCCTTGACCAATGACCCATAAGGCTTGCCAGCTACAGGTTCCTCTTAGCACTGCAGACCATTGTTACCAGACACCCTCCACACCTTGATGGGTCAGCAAAGGAAGGTCCTAGCTTGGCTTCCACAGAGAGACTCAACTGCAAGCTCTGCAGAGGACTCCTTATATGACGGCCTTTCAAAAGGTGGTGGGAAAATGTAAATGAAAAGCTCATGGGCTTTTCCCACCAACATTCTGAATCTCCCTGCTACTGACCAGGATGCTCCACTGGTCGTGAGGAGCGTGCCCACGTGTTCCTTTGCAGTCTTCTTACTGGCACTTCGACTGGTGAACGATTTGTTTTGGAAGATAAAACATACACCATATACAGGTGTCTACCAATACCCATAAACCCTTTCTAAAGCACAATGCCAGAAATCGAAGAAGCTTTTTTTTTCTATGGGAAACAGTTTTGAGTGTTCCCGGACTCAAAATATCACTGGCCAAATCATACCAAATAACACATCCAACCTAAAATAAGACTGACACATTATGCTCACAGACACAGTTCAGAGCCATGGTGGCTTGATGCTCAGGAGCTGGTGTCATTCTGGGCAAGGGATGCTTCCAAGTCCTTGCTCAGGTGGTCATGCTGCCTCTTTAATGGCTTGCTGCGAAACACACTCTCACCTCACCTCTGTATTTTATTTTGGGTGTACAATCAAAAATCCTCTCGGCATTGCTTTGAAGCCATGTGTAGAAGCGGCTACCGAGGCAGGCAGATCCTAAGGCAAAGCGAAGTGGTTTCACAGCAAACTTCCGAAACCAGGGACACCTGTATGTATCCACACAGCCAGCGCTCACTGCTGAGCTTTATTTTCTTCCTTCCATAGGATGTTAGTCAACTTATGTTTTTTCAAGGAAGTCAGATATAGAAGTGAATTTGCTAAGAGCATTTTAAAGATTCTACTGTCACTTTCCAGAACTTTCTTCATTTCTACCTCTGTTTCTCCTGCTGCCGATCTGTGCACCTGAATTCCCCTGTGGTTCTGAACATAAATGGAAGAATTTGAAACAAAAACTGCCCCGAGATGGTTTGCACCGCCTTGCTGACACTCAGTCGATTCTTACTGAGTCTCAGCAACTCTCTGTATAGGGTTCCTGAGACGGCATATGAGCGGTTCTCAACCTGTGGGCCACGACCCCTTTGGGGGTCGAGCAACTCTTTCACAGGGTCGCCCGATCCATGACAGTAGCAAAATGACAGTGATGAAGTAGCAACGAAAATAATGTTCTGGTTGGGGGTCATCACCACAGGAGGACCTGTATGAAAGGGTGGTGGCGTGCGGAAGGTGGAGAAGCACTGCTGTACCTGTTCTGGGAACAGACACATTCATCCTTCTCCCTCAGGCAGCTGGTCGGTTTGGCCCACTGACCTTGTGGGCAGCAGCCCAAGGCCTCACCCCCAGTGCCACCAGAACGCCTTAGGAAACCGAAGGCGAAGAAACACATTCCAATTCTAAGTGCTTTGGGCAAGTTGCTTGGCCTCTGTGTTTCTAACCTGAAAATCTGATCATCATCATGATTCGTCTCTTACTTTGGCGTGCACTTGACATTTCATAGACCCTTAGGAGAATCTCGTGATTAAGAGAGGACAAGCTGTTACTCTGAGTGTGTCTCTGCACTGCGGGCTGCAGCCCATCCTTCAAGCCTCAAGCTTCAGGGAGGAGAAAATGAATCTAAAAGATGTTCATTAATCCCCATTTCCTCCTCCCATTCAGAGTGGGCCATCTAATACCAGCAAATGAATAAAAAACTAAAGTCACTGCCATTGACTCCATGCAGAATAATAGCGACCCTATAGGACAGAACTGTTCCCTATAGGAGCTGCCAGTGTGAGTTCCAAGATTGCTTGGTAAAGTAGAGGGGCAGCAGTGAATGGGAGGAAGATCCTGAATGGGACAGATGGACACCGTGACTGCAGCCATGAGCTCAGGCTTGGGAACAATGGTAAGGATGGCGCAGGCCCGGGCAGGGTTTCGTTCTGCTGTGAAGAGGGTCCTTAAGGGTTGGAACGGACTCAATGGCACCTAAAAACAACAACGACGACGATGACAACAACTCTTTATAGGAGTAGAAAGTCCCGTCTTCCTCCCTCAGAACGGTTGGTGGTTTCAAATAGCTGACCTTGTAGTTAGGAGCCCCATGTACAGCTATCACAGGGAATGCTAATAATACAGATATTCACGTGCTGTTGGTGTTTGCCATGGTGTCAATTCCAACTTAGAGCAACCCTGTAGGAATGCGTCCAACTGTCCCCAGGCGTTTCCTAGGCTGCAATTTTTATGAATTATTTCATAATGTATAATTATTAATGTACTTCAGTCTATGTTATTGATATAGCTTTTCATGTTAACATCCAACATACATTAACATATCAGTATATGAATAATGCAAACATTAAAATCATATTTCCATTCTACATTCATTTTAATGAATGATTAATAATTAAATGCGTATACACATTTCTCTCTCCAGCTGACAGCTCTTCTCTGGATTCCAAACTGTTACACCCATCGAAGGGTCTCATAGTCCTCTGTGGGTGGATGCCCAATGGGGTCTTTTGCTCAATCTAAAACATGAACTTCTGAGTTTCTTCTAACCATCTAATTTCTCCCTCGATATTTTCTCTTCTTTTTTTATCAATTTATTAGGGGCTCATACAACTCTTATCACAATCCATGCATACATCAATTCTGTAAAGCACATCTGTACATTCATTGTCCTCATCATTCTCAAAATAGTTGCTCTCCACTTAAGCCCCTGGCATTAGGTCCTCATTTTTCCCCTCCCTCTCTGCTCCCCCCTCCCTCATGAACCCTTGATAATTTATAAATTATTATTTTGTCATATCTTGCCCTGTCCGACGTCTCCCTTCACCTACTTTTCTGTTGTCTGTCCCCCAGGGAGGGGATCACATGCAGATCCTCATAATCGGTTCCCTCTTTTCAACTCACTCTCCCTCTACCTTCGCAGTATCACCACTCATACCACTGGTCCTGAAGGAATCATCCACCCTGTATTCCCTGTGCTTCCAGTTCCTATCTGTACCAGTGTACATCCTCTGGTCTAGCCAGGGTTGCAAGATAGAATTCGGATTGTGATAGTGGGGGGGTGGTGGTGAAGGAAGCATTTAGGGACTAGAGGAAAGTTGTGTTTTTCATCATTGCTACATCGCGCCTTGACTGGCTCGTCTCCTCCCCTAGACCCCTCTGCAAGGGGATCTCCAGTGGCCGACAAATGGGCTTTGGGACTCCACTCTGCACTCCCTCCCTCATTCACTATGGCAAGATTTTTTTTTTGTTCTGATGATGCCTTATACCTGATCCCTTCAACACCTCGTGATCACACAGGGTGGTGTGCTTCTTCCATGTGGGTTTTGTTGCTTCTGACCTAGATGGCTGCTTGTTTACCTTCAAGCTTTTAAGACCCCAGACATTATACCTTTTGATAGTCGGGCACCATCGGCTTTCTTTGCCACATTTGCTTATGGACGAATTTGTCTTCAGTGATTGTGTCATGGAAGTATGCACCAAATGATATGATTTTTTTGTTCTTTGATGTCTGATAACTGATCCCTTGGGCACCTTATGATCAGACAGGCTGGTGTACTTCTTCCATGTGGGCTTTGTTGCTTCTCAGCTGGATGGCCGCTTATTTATCCTCAAACTTTTAAGACCCCAGATGCTATATCTTTTGATAGCCGGGCACTATTAGCTTTCTTCACCACATTTGCTTAATCACCCACTTTGTCTTCAGCGGTAGTGTCGGGAAGGTGAGGATCATAGAATGCCAATTTAATAGAAGAGAGTATTCTTGCATTGTCTTCCTCGATAGTTTCTTCATTTCAGTAAACTACCCAGTGAGTTGCTCAAGCAAGAACTTGTGAGTCCCATTCCATCTCCCCTTTCCTTGTCCAGGCGAACCCCTAGTTCTGCTGTTGCCACCTCTCAAATGTATTTCCAAGCAATTGCACTCAAGTCTCCATTTCCACAGCCCCTTCCCAAGCCACCGACAGTCAACTGGACAATCCCGGCAGCTCAACTGGCCCCTGTGTCCTGTTCTCTTACCCCCTATCCACTTCCCACAGAAAACTCAAAGCATCAATCAGATCATGCCCCATTCACCGACCCATCCCTATTCATTGGCCTACCTCTGCAATGGGGTGAAGACCATTTACCTAAGCCGGGCCCGGCCTATCTGTCCAGATACTCTGCAGTTGTTGGCCTCGTCCCTTACCACCCTCCAGATACCTTTCTTACAAACACTGTTCCCTGAGTCTGGAATGACTGCCCCACGTGCCCCCCCTTTCCCACTTCTCATAGCTGGACTTGTTCTTGCCTTGGGGTGCCCATATTAGATGCCATTCACTCCATCTCAATTAGACTTGGCCTTCAGAGGTATGTTGTCACTGGAACAACAATTTTGAATTTCTGGTTTATTTTGGTTTAGTCTCTTGTTCCAAGCAAGAAAGTTCCTGAAGAATAGAGACCACGAGGCTTTGTGTGGCTTTTCATCCGTAGCACTTAGTAGATGCTTCGGAAATAGTTGCTGCGTGAATGAGTGGAAAGGAGAAAACCAGTGAAATTAGGAGACTCCCCACAGATCAGCAGTTGCATCCTTTGATGGGGTTGTGCCGGGGGAGGTTGACTGCATACGGGCAGAACGAGGGAGTTTGTTTTGAGGCGGAGTGGGCGAGGAAACTCGTCTGCATACTAACTGTGCTGGTAGATCCACAGCTCGGTACATTTGTCAGAACTCATGAGATTTTACCCCCCATCACCCACGCAAGGGTGACTTTTACAGTAGGTGAATTTCCAAAATAAATTTTAAAACTCTATGGCTCTCTGAATGTCACATCAACTCAGAAGAAAAAAAAAATCAAAGAATCCAAGGATCACGAGTTTGGGGTACTTTCTTTCTTTTTTTTTTTTTTTTTTAGGGAGGAGGGTCAGATCACTTCCTGTGTTCATGGTCAAGTACTGACTCAAACCATACTTCCCCATTTCTCATTTTAAAGCAAGGAAACTAGAAACAAATTAAAGAGGTTGAGGATAAATGATGTAAGAAAAGGCAAAGGGCAAAAATAATATTTGAAATAGCCATGCAGTGACGATCCATTTTGCTATTGGGTTCTGTTGGTATGGTGGTGAGCCGACTTCAGAATGGCGCCTCCCTCATATCCACCCCTGGCTGCCCTCTGCTTTGTACAGTTGATAATGACTCCCCTTAACTATCCGGGCAAAACCGACCCCTTCCCTTGAGAGCTGTAACCCACAGCAAAGTTTCGCTTCACAGAACAACAATGTGTCTTTCGAAAAATATCTTCCCATCAACTTTCATTAGGACAAAGTTATATGGGCTGGTAAACTGCCGTCCTCTGCCAAATTATTACTCATCAGTGTATATTCACCCAACATATGCTGCTGAGAAACCCTGTCCGATCAGGGGGAAGAGCAGGATGCCAAGATATTAATAGATTATTTAGACACGAGTTTACTCGCAGCAGTAAGCATGTGACATACGAATTTTATCTCGTGCCCTTCGCCATCCCCACCCCCACTATTGACTTTTAGCTATCAGAACATGTTGATGGATATACCGTTTCAAAATGAAATGTTTGGCTAGCTGACTTGGATTGGGGGAAAGGGAAATGGTGAGCTAATTTCCTCTTTTATCAAACTGAATCACTGAGCTTGCTCTGTTGCTATGCACTGTAATAAGTCAATGCCATAGCAACTCCTGGTTTGCTCTTAAACAGACAACACCAGAAGGATGCTCATAGACCCATGATTTTCTTGAATTCTTAAAAAAATCCTCAGACTTTATTGTTTCTTACCAGTTTAGATTGCATACTCTATTTTAAACTACCGGGTAATTTAGTTCTCATTTTAGAGTCTTAACATAGCTAAACAACAACAACGACAAAACACAAAAAAGTCTTTGCTGTCAAGTTCATTCCGATTCTTGGCAACCCCGATACTAATTGCCACAGAGAGCATCCAAGCTGAACCAATGCAGTTTCTCCAATAGTTTCCCTTTCTTCTTGCCACTCCCCCAGATGCTGATGAAAGCTTCTGAGTGCCGACTGGGTTCCTCTGGGTAAGCAGACCCACAGTTCAGTGGGACTGAAATATGTCACCTGGAAATCACAAAACGTAGCCCGGTGTACTTGAAGCAAAGTCCGTGAAAACGGAATGAGTACACAGTCCACACGGTATTGCTAGGAGCCGTGCCACTTCCTAGAGAAGAATGAACACTGAGTTTGTCCTATCAAGGCATTCGGTAACCGAATAGGGGAAGAGCTAAGAGCACCTTCGAAGGTCTTAGAGCACCTGCTGGAGCAAATGAAGGACTAACCTACTGCCACTGAGACTATTCGGACCCAGAGTGACCGTAAGGGACAGAGAAGAAATGCCCCACAATAGGGTTTCAGAGCCAGAAAGCTAGACCGGATATCTGCTACAACTTTCTCTTGCAGACTGACTGGTGAGTTCGAGCCAGTGATCCTCCAGTTAGCAGCTGAGTGCGTAACCACTGCACCACCAGGATGACTTCTGGAGTTAAGGGTCTCACTGGCATCGAGTTAGTTCCAACTCATAGCGACCCTATAGAACAGAATAGAACTGCCCCTTGTGGGTTTCTGAGACTACAAATCTGGTCATCTTGAATAGAAAGTATAGAAACTCTTGAGTTTTATTTAGCTCGGTGGTTCTCAGAATGTAGCCCGGGGGCAGCAGCCTCAGTATCAGCCTCAGCCTCACCAGGGAACTAGGTAGCAATTCTGAGGACTTGAGTCATCTCCCAGACATGCTGATTCAGATGCTCCCAGGTGGGGCCCAGCAGCCTGTGTTTGAATCGGCCCTCCCAGGGAGTCCAGGGTGCCCGCAAGTAGGAGAACGAGGGCTTGCCACAATCCACATTTTAGATGTTCAATCATACAGATACTAACTTGGAGAAACAGCTCTATTCTTCTCTTGAATGTTATGGTGTGTGTGTGTGTGTGTGTGTGTGTGCTGTCTTATTTCAAAACTAAGGTCTAAACACGAGGGTTTCTGCCAGTGCCAGTGTGGTTAAGATGCAAGATCATCTAGTTCCTGGGAGTGGGGGTGGGGTGGACTAAAAAGCCATTGTAAACATGTTCACTGCCAAGGGTAACTTGCTTCAAATGTGCAATAAGGAAAGGAGGGCTAATTTGAATCCCCTAGCAATCTGGGACTGAAGAAAGAACAAGGGCTGGGAGTCCGGGGGCCTTTAGTCCAGCAGGGGCAGGGGACCTCAGGGTTTCCTCTTAGAGCAGGTGTGGGGTGATGGTCGGGGGACCCTAGGATGTTGAACAGCATCCCTGGCCACCAGCCATTATGCCAGTAGCAGCCTACGCACCCCCATTTGTGACAACCCAAAACACCCTATCTATTGATAAATGTCCCCCAGGGAGAGACCAAATTGCCCCCAGTTGACAGCTGTTAGTTGATTTCACCAGATCCACTAAATCTGGGCTTCCCAACCTTAGCAAAAGAGGAGATTCTGTTCAAACACTGATACCCACAATCACGGCAGCCTGGTTGAAGTCAAGTTCTGTGGATGAGTTCAGGGATCAAGAGTGTTTTAAGGTCACCAGATGGTGATCAGGAGCAGTCCAGACCGATAAGCATTGTGCTGACAGGCCGAGCCTTCCTTTTCTTACCTGAGAAACTGGGGCAAATTGTCTAACACCACCACCACCCTCACCCCCACCCCAGCCGGCTTTCATGAAGCTATAGTGAGAACACGTTCCTGAATGTACAGAGACCACAAAGTGTTAACAATGTCACAGGCACCAGAGAAAATGAATACATTTTTTAAAGTTGCCATGGAAATGAGAAGTGGTAACCAGCTCTTTATCATGAATTAGTATCATTTATATCTCCCATCTCTTAGAAGTGAGTGCCATTCACCAGAAGGAAGACATTCAAAGGATTCGCAGCATCTAGCTTAAGAGTGAACCTGTGGCATTACTTCAGCCTGGATGGGCAGCCAACGTTTATCAACTAGTTCAAATGGATGGCTCTGTGCAGCCACCAAGATCAGGACACAGGAAATAAAACCAATATGTTCTGTATCCTCCAGGCTCTCCGTAAGTCCTTTTAACAAGTGGGGAGGAAGTCAGACTCATTGGAAAATCAAGACCCTCTTTGTGAATCGTGAGCATGGAACCACAGCTGACCCACCCAGAGTCTTGTCCACACTTCCACTGTGTCTGGAGTTCTTTTCTGCTTTCAAAAAAGGAACACATCCTTCACACAACGCCACTGCATGTTACAGTGTTTACATGGATTGTTCTTCAGTTTCTCTATAAACTTTTATGCTTCCAGTTAGGGCTTTAAAGAAAAACAACATAGAGACAAGATGTGATAACCAGTATAAACAAAGAACCAGAGAATACTACCCCTCAAAAAATTAATAAAGAAGAAAACATGTCTGCTGCGTGCCGGCTGAACCAAGAGACCCCTTCCCACAAGTGCCTGCCTCAGTTTAACACTGCTGTCTCATGCAGGCAAAGGCCTTTAGGCCTTTTCTTTTCCAGCTCAGGTTCACATGGGTCCGGCATGTAAGGAAATCCTATCAGTGTATTTTTGCCCTATATCCTACAAGTTTTTTAATGAAAAATCTAACAGGAAATATCTGCTTCTGCTTTGTATAGACATCACCAAAGTGTGTGACTCCTGCCTTTCTATCTCACCTTGCTACAAACAATATGGTGGCAACATGGCATTTTAGACACAGGGCAAGGAAAGGGCAGCCTGGTAGACACATCATTTAATAGAATGCCATTTGCCTAAAGCACATGTGGGTAGTGGTCAACTAAGCAAAAGCGATTTTTCTCCTAGAATAGATGTGGTAGTCACCTAATAAGGATTAAGAGTGTTGGGGTGGAGTCTAGGCTGTCCATCTGGAGTAGCCAATGAGACTTCTGTAGGCATGGCCATCTCCTGAGAATTCTGGGAAATCTGGAACTTCCTCCTTAGAGGCAGAAGACCTCTCTCTCTCTCTCCTACTCCCTGGGAGACATTGCAGAAGACAAGACACATGGACGCAACCAGACCTTGGAAGCTGGAGAAGCCACAGAGAGACCCCTGCCAGCACTGAGATGCTAATAAGGCCACTGGCCCCAAAGACTTTCTACCCACTGGCTTGTGATCGTCCCACATTTGGCTTCACTGCATGTTTCGTGAGTCTGAAGAAGACTTTATAGATTGGTATCAGACATATGGGCTAATATGAGACTTATGGCCTTGGACTGGATTGGGTTGGGATATGTGTGTCCAGGGATTTGTTTCCCTAGTCTACCCAGACTAACACAGTAGGAGTCAGCAAACGACAAGGTATGGGCCAAATCCAGCCCACTGTCTGTTTCTGTAAATAAAGTTTTATTAGAATAGTCCTTTAGATATTATCTAGGGATGTTTGAGGCTGCAGCAGAGTGGTAGTGGTTATGTAGAGTTGCCAGAGAAACCACATGACCGAGAAAGTTAAATGTATGTATTATCTAAACAGGTAGAGAAAATGTTGATCAACTTGTCCTAAAGAACAAAGCAAATAAGCACCATTTGATTATGATTCCGGCTAATAGCATGTGTATCAGTATAGAGCTATGTTCCACAGGGTTGGCAATAGCTTATTTTGAGGTGGGAAACAGATAGCCAGGCCTTTCTTTCAAGGTACCCCTGGGTGGATTCAAAGACCTGCAGGAGCCAAGTGCATTCAACATTTGTACCACCCAGGATGTAACACACTTGTCCTAGAGTATTAAAATGTAAAGATTGCCCACAGAAACTTAATTATAATGAGGGACTAGACAAAATCAATTGCCACTTCGTGGTTTTTGTACTGTAGTTGTACAATAATATAGGTTTTTGTACCAGTAAATCACGCGAGTCTACCTATTCATTACCAAAAATTTAATGATCATGTTTTATCTTTTAAAGTCGAGTATGTTCTATAACAGAGGCTGAAGAGGGCATGTCAATTTTTTTATTACACTTGAATCTGGCTCTTTCCTATCATAAAACATTTTTATCTGGCTTGCTATTTGCAGCTAAATAACTACATTGCATGTAAAAGTACTGAGGGAAATTAACTGAACCCGTAGCCCTCATTTGGGAGAGAAAAATCAAAGTCACAGGTAAGATAAGGAGACATGTAAAAGTCATAATGTCAGTCAGACTTGAAAAAACGATCTTATCTATATAGAGCAGAAGGAGCCCTGGTGGTGCTGTGGGTTAGATGATGGGCTGGTATCTGCAAGACTGGCAGTTTAAACCCACCAGCCAGCCACTCAGTGAAGAAAGATGAGGCTGTCTGCACCCATAATGATTAGTCAAAACCAACTCCTGGCTGGTAGGTTTTGGATAGAGCAGTATATATGTTTCACAATAAAGGATGGCCTTTGTTTTTGAGGGTGTGTCATTTAATATGTCTGGACTTTCCATTGTTGGGGAAAATTTAAGGAGGTCCTTTTGTAATGGCAGACAGTCCCTGGAGAATGAGTGTCTAATTTACATACGCACATGGCTATGAAGTAACCCAGTCAAACCTGCTATAATAAAATTTTATGGTACATACAATGGTTCCTAAGAACGGGGGCTACTTAGAGAAGATCATCCATGGTTTTGTTGTCATCTTATGTTCAAAGATGATTTAGTGTGTTTGTAAATGTTTCTTTAATAATTTTTATGCCAAGAAAGGTATATTATATACTAAGACAATCATGTTAGATATGCAAAACCAACTTAACTTCCACAACTTAGGTACAAACTTGACTTAAAGACAGACTTAGGAACAGACTCAGTAGAGTTCCAGGGACTACTGCCCATAAAATGCTATCATTTCCAACAGCCACATAACTGAAAATTATTCCTAATGGTTATCTTTTCCTTTGTTTCTCTTTAAAATGACCCCCCTAAAGGAAAAGAGTAAGTAATAAAACGAAGAGTGCACAGAGCTATGGTTGCCACGGCAATCATAACCATCATTCCTTTGAACCTCAGCGGACCAACTACTACAGTTCAATGCAAGTTCATGGTGTTCCAAGAAATTTATACACGCTCAACGTTGTTACCATATACAATGGCATCCATCTACCTGACAACTGATGATAAATAAGGATGTAGGACAGGAACTGAAATGCCAATTACATTTTCATTATAGAAAAGAGATGGCAAAACACCGCAGATCACCCCTTGCTAGTACTCAGCATGACTACAGAGAACCTTCCATTCCATTCCATTCAGCATGCACCTGGCTATTGCCAGGGTTAGAAACGTGAATCCTACCCATTTGTGGTTACTTGTCACTGATGGTGACCCCACATGTGCAGTGGGCAATTGCTCGACAAGGTTTTCAAGGCTTTCAGAAAAAAACACACCTTCTTCTAGTAGTTGGGTACCTACCACTTTGTGCCACGCAGAGAATTAGGAAATGTTACAAACATCGATTAAATAGATTGTAACCAACTTGACAGAAGGGCTGGTACTCAAACTCCGTAGAAGGTGACCTGTGGAACTCATGGGTGTTGGCTTGTCTTCACAGTGAATCCCATACAACCTTGAAGAAACGGTTACTCCTCCTTCGTGTCATATTTGATGGGCCTTCTCCTGGGGAGGCTGTCAAACTCTGGGATGCTAACCAGCCAGATGTGGTCTCACTGGAACCTACACAGTCATAGATTGGCTGCTCCCCAAGTCTAAAGTCTGGAAAGATGACAAGTCTAAAGTTTATAAGTCTTGATATATTTCCCCATTGAGACAATAGCAGACATGATGGTTTGGTGGCAGTTAACCCCTGAAACACGAGGACAGGAACAATCACTTTTGTTAGAAAAAAAACTAAGTTAGAACAGTACACTTAGAGGGAGATGTTCTGGGAATATTACAAATAGGCATATTTTAAAAGGAATAGGTGTCCTAGTGGCACTGTGGTTTAGGCATTGGGCTGCTAACTTTAAAGTCCATAGTTCAAACCCACCAGCTGCTCCGAAGCAGAAAGATGGGGCTCTCTGTTCCCATAAAAATGGACAGCCTCTGTACCCTGTATGGAATGAATTCAATGGCAGCAAGTTTGGTTTGGTTTGGGGTTATGGGGCCTTTGGCCACATTGAAGCCTGGGAGCCAGCCTCGTGTGATGAAAAGCAACCTCAAGAGTCCACGAGAGTGTCTTTGGGAAGTGAGCTAGGAGCCCAAGAAGCCTTCAGATTCAAAGATTGTTTGAGCTGAAGTCTTACTCTGGCCCTTCATGCCTTTTGCTTTCTGGGCAGTATGAGGATCTCCCAACTCGCACCATTAGAAAGCTGGCCTGTGACCTGCTGCCTTGCAAGGATGCTGTGAGGGTGAAATGAAACCGTGCAAGTCATCTTCCACTAGCAACCTACACTTGCTGATACTTACCACCATGCATCTCAGCTCTGCCCTCACCAGCTGGAGCCTGGTTCCAGCCCCTTCCCTCCTGTGGGCTCCTGCGGGCTCCTGCTCCCTTGCCTACAGTATCAACAGGGTATGATAGAATGATCTTCCACTCTGAAAATCCTGCACTTTTGGTTTGATTTCCCCAAATATATCTTCATGGGGCTGGGTAAAATAATGACCTCTCTTGGAGAGACTATTGACTGCAGGGGACACAACCTTGTTTGCTAAAAGTGAGGAGGATCTGAAGCACTTGCTGGAGAAGATCAAGGATTGAAGCCTTCAGTATGGATGTAAGAGGAGCCAAATCCGCACAACTTGACCAAGAGGGTAACATCATGGCCAATGGAGAAAATATTTAGATTATCAAATCTTTCTGTCTTGCTTGAATCCACAATCAATGCTCATGAAAGCAGCAGTCATGAGATCAAAGAATGCATCACACTGGGCCAATCTACTGCCCAAGACCTCTTTAGAGTGTTGAAAACCAAGAAGGTTATTGAGACAACCAAGGTGCGCCTGACACAAACCATGGTGTTTTCAATAACCTCATATGCGTGTAAAAGTTGGACATTGAATAGGTAAGACTGAAGAGGAATTGATGCCTTTGAGTTATGGTATTGCCAAAGAATATTGAAAGTACCGTAGAGTGCCACAAGAACAAACAAATTTGCCGTACTGCCAGAATGCTCCTTCGAGGCAAGGATGGTGAGGCTTTGTCTCACGGAGTCGGGTCTTGTAGGCAGGAGAGACCAGTCACCGGAGAAGGACCTCATGCTTGGTCAAGAAGAGAGGAAGCCAAAAAGAGGAAGACTTTCCAAAAGATGGATTGACACCCTGGCTGCAACAAGAGGCTCAAGCAGAGGCGCGGTGGTGCGGATGGCACAGGAGTGGACAGCGCTTCCTTCTGTTGTGCACGGGATGCAATGGGTTGGAAACATGAAGGATTGTAAGGAGCCTTGTTGGCACAGTTGCTCATCTGTTGGGTTGGTAACTGCAAGCTCACTTTTTTGAAACCACCAGCTTCTTTGAGGGAGAGTCTAGTGCAGTGGTTCTCTACCTGCCTCAGGCCGCCACCCTTTGATACAGCTCCTCCTGTGGTGGTGACCCCCAACCATGACATTACTTTCATTGCTACTTCATCACTGTCATTTTGCCACCGTGATGAATCATCACGTAAATAGCTGATAGGCAGGATGTCTTTTCATGGTTACAAATTGAACATCATTAAAGTGTAGTGATTCAGCACAAAAACAATGTCATTATATACTGTGAAATAGTTATTTCTGATGACAAGTCAATGACATGTTGTCTTGCAGAATGGGGTAGCATGGATAACAGTCTTCACGCTGGGTACTCATAGGTGGGCGTCTCTGCATGTGGGCAGACCCGCCTGGAGACAGAGAGAGGAGTGGTGTCTCGGTTCCTAGAACCATCGGAAATATGTGTGCTCCGATGGTCTTTGGTGACCCCTATGAAAGGGTGGTTAAACCCCCAAAGGGGTCGCGACCCCCAGGTTGAGAACCGCTGCTATAAGGCTTCAGCGTTTCATTAACCCTGGGTATGTTTCTTCTCTGTTCCATAGGGGTGCTCTGAGAGGGAATCGACTCTACAACAGGAGGTGCATTAAGGGTTGCCAATTGCTCAGAATAGAAATCTAGACTCATAGGCCTAAAGAGATGCTTTTTCCCTAAAACAAAACAAAACAAAGCCCCAACCAAACTTCTGGAAGAAAATTCCCTTTTCTCAGCAATTCAAACTGCAGCGAATTCTGTCATGTTTGTGTGGGGCGGGGCAGGGGCCCACTATCTGAAAGCTAAAGCAAACGTGGTGCTCAAATTCTCCTCTTGTACTTATGACAAGGGCCCCCAATAGGATCGCATACGAGTATGGCTCAGAAATATCAAGAGACTCCAAAGAATCTGGCAGGGTTTGCACCTACATTTTAGGTCATTTACACTTTAAATTTGGCTTTCGTTTCCCAGTGCCCACGTTTCTACTGCCCGCACCAGGATGGATTTGACAACTTGCGAAGCAGGAAAACAGGAGGGAAAACAAGTTACTAAACACATTCTTTTACCCTTTGGATCAGATCCACTCCCCCAGCCCCCACAGCAGCTCGCTTTTAATAAAGCGCTTCCATTAGAAGGACATTTACTTGGAAGTAGCAGAAAAGAATTTATAGGCTGGCATCTAGACTTTTAAAATAGCTTTTCAAAATATGTATATTCAAAGAACTCCCTGAGGAGAAAAATCTTTTTCATTTTAATGCTTCAGACCAAAAAAAAAAGTTGAAATAGTTCCAAATACTCTAGTGAAAGGGTTGGTCCCTGTACAATTTTAAAATTCCACACAGCACATCTTGATATGAATAACACACCTTTGGGTCACTGTTCAATCACACACTCACACACACCCTATCCACTTCTCTCATTTCCTTCTACAACCAGCAAAAATGATTTCTTGAGAGCCACCCCACACACACACCTCACCAAACCCCTCCACCTCCTTCATTTGCATAAAAAGAATGGCTTTGACCCAAGAAAGAAATCCCAAGGGGCATCCTCCCAGCCAGCAGTAGTTGAAATGAATAAAAACATCTTTTACAATGAAAACAAACTTGCTATTTGCATCTAGTTGTGCCTGGACAAACAGCTACTATCTCCAAATAAACATTCATATCACAGAATTAAATACAGGTGGCCTAGAAACACCCCACTTACAAATATCCTGTACATGGGAACAGCTGAGCCACTGGACAGGCGGAGGGGAAGGCTCGCCCCAGTTTTGCTGGCAGGAGAAGGCTGGCCGGGCCCCAGGATTCACCTGGTCTCATCCTGCTGTGGGTCAAGGGGTTGAAGCTGGTAGTGCTTAGAATTCAAGGCAGAAACAATGGGGACCCATCCTGCTCTGGCCCATGCAGTAGTCCGGTCACTCCATTCTCACCAAGGGGTCCGTTTCCTATATATGTTACCCAGAGGGCTTTGGTTCACAGGCTGTTTCATCTGAAGTCTGCTGGCCCAGCAGTGCAGCTGGAACCGTGCTATTAATACTAGGCTGGCCTCCCATTTGGATCCCGACTGCAGTCCTGACAGTCCTCGTTGGCTCTGCTAGGGTTAAATAGACTAGTGGGCGGTCCTGGGAGTCTGCCAGTGAGAACATCCTTTCTGTGGGAAAATTCCTGCTGAGTCCCAAACAACTGACTGATAAATATGGTTCTGGACCACACGTTGGGCGACCTTTGGCATTGACAAATCAGTCCTCACCTCTTCCCTTTTGGAAATGCTTGGGTGAACATTACAGCCAGGCCTTCCTTGCACACACCAACAGGAGGCAGCTCCAACAATCGGTGCCTGGCCTGCACCGTGGCAAAGAATGAGTCTCTGCCATTAGCATTATTCATAAGTCAGTAGAGGGGCTCCACCCCCACCCCCGATGGTACAAACACAGACATTTTACCTGTACAGATAGGGGCTGTCTTTTTTGGAGGTAAACAGGAACCATGAGATGTGAGCTTCAACATTCGACTCTTGTGGCAGGGAATAGCTTTGACTCATTCATTCCCAATCTCGACCAACCCTCCCTCCCAAGTCTAAAAGAAAAAAACAACAACTGTACGAGAACTGGCCAAAGCCTGATGACAAGACGCTCGGCCATGGGACAGGAAGTGAATGGCTTTTATCCTAGATTAGACTTTAATAACAGCAGGTTCAAGTCAACTGAGCAACAGCCTGTCATCCAGCAGCATTCATTCTCCAATCAGTGGGACATACGTGTGTCAAGATGAGCCCTGTGGTGCAGGGGGTTCCACGTCCGTCTGCTCACCGCAGGGTCAGCAGTTGCACTCAGCAGCCGCTCCTTGGGAGAACGAAGAAGCTTTCTACTCCTGCAAAGAAGTTGTCTTAGAAACTCACAGGGGCAGTTCTACTCTGTCCTCTAGGGTTGCTAGGAGTGGGAATTGACTTGAAGGCAAGGAGTATGGTTTTTGAGTTTTATGTGTTAAAGGACAGAGTTCCCATTAAGAGCAAAGAAATAGCATGGCACAAGTTGATGGATCACACACTCTGGTTTTGTAGACAGACAGACAGACACACACACACACACACACACACAGAGGAAACAAATCTAAGTGAAAGATGGATTGCTAAAGCAGGTACACCTGGTATAGCTTCTGTGTATTCAGCAGAAAAAGGCCAAGGCTTGATTTAATTAAAAAGAGCACAGAACCTGCTGGGACCAGGGTGGCACATGGAAGAGAACAGGGTCTACACCAAACTGCCTTGCTGATCAGATCCTCTGATCAGTCACTAATTATGAAGGCCAAGCTCAGTGTAGTGATGTGGGCCTCCTGTGGGGGCCAGAATGGAGATTTCAGGCCTGCTGAGTTAACTTCTCTTAATTCCCAAGTGCAAAACCATTAACAACCAATTGGCTTTAGTAAGCTCACTTTTTGATTTCATCATCCCTAAGGATGATATGTTCCAGCAACCCAGGGGAATCTGAAATAAAGGAGGAGAAGACGTGGGTTGAGAAAATGAAAATAAATGCCTAAGAATGATAGTTTGGATGGCATATAAAATACATGTCTAGATGCATATGTGTGTAGGTGTGTATAAGCTCCCTCTGTGTGCATGCACAAAGAATGTCAACCGATGTATCCAAATGCCTTCCAAGTGCATTAGCCAGCTCAAGAACACCTAACACCAACACATCTGTGGGCACACATACAGAAAGGGCTGCCTTGTTAACTAGCATGTTTCCAAAGTACGTGCATCTGCCTCCCTTGGGAAATCAACCGTCCTCTGAGCATTGGTGGGCGTCTCAACACACTTCCTTCCTCTGGCAAAGCTGGTGCTCCTTGAAACTTGGTCAGTCTGGTCGCTGAATGCTGGTCAGTTGGTTTAACACCCAATGGGTAAGTCTCAGACCCAAGTGTTCTAATTGACATTTGATAAGAAGGCAGCAAATCACTTCCGCAGTTAAGCTAGGGTAATGTGAGCAATGCTGGAGAGGCAAAGGGGCTACCATCACTGCAGGGTGCTGTCTGCCAGGCCAAATGAATGGGAAGGGAGAACAGATGGAGTAACAAGTTCTCTCATCAAGTTACTCCTGTCCTCCTTGTCAGGGGATTGCTCAGTCTTGGCCAAGAGTCTGAATCTTCAGTATTGAGGTATTTGTTGGAATGTTGGACTGGAGTAATCTAGCTCAGGGAACCCTACTTAATGCTCACATTTGTATTTCTTTAAGGAAAAAAAGAAGTGGTAGAAATGTTAATCTGGGCTAAATTGTCCTAAGGGCCACAGTCATCTCTTGGAAGTTGAGCAAAACCCAATTTAGGAAAAGGACTTTGGATGTATGGCAAGTGGGCCCAAATGATCCCACTCCACCTTGCTTCAATTCCCTCTTTCCTAATTAGCTTCAGGGCTTCAAGCTGGTGCCTGTGGGGTTCCTTCGCCGGTAGAGAATTTTCTTTCCCACCTCAGATATATGAGTCAGAATCTGCCTTTCCCACAGACCTCAATCAGGATCATCGGGGATACTCTGGAGAATGTCGATTCTGATGCAGCATCGCTGGGGTGGAAAGGCAGACGCTTCTCCACAGGGGGTAGAACCAGAATGATGCTTCTATGAGCCCTGATTCCTGTGTGCCTCCTCGCAGCACTTCCTGCTCTCTTGCTCTCACTCCTTGATGCCTGGCTTGCACAGGGTCTGCCCCTAAAGCCTGGAGAAAAGGTGCTGTCTCACTTGAACTCGTGGCCATTGAGTCAAATCTGAACCACAACAACCCCATGGGGCATAGTAGAATTGCCCCTGTGGGTTTTGGGGACTGTAAATCTTTCCTAGTGGATGAAATTCTCATCTTTCTCCTGAGGAGTGGCTAGTGGGTTTGAACTTCTGACCTTGTGGTTAGCAGTTCAACACAACTTTTTACACCACCAAGGTTCCTAGGTGGTGGTATAGGATTTCAAAAGTGCCAACAATCCTTTCAAGCAAACCTTTCCCGCAAAGAGGTGGCCAAAAACAACTGAAAGGTCATTGAAATGGGTGACCCCAAAGCTAACAAGTTAGACATTTGGTTAATAAACAGTTATGTACTGCTGTGTGGAAAATCGAGGGCTTTTGGAAACCTGTTAGCAACATTGTAGGGCAGTTGTTAGCCTTTAAGGGGCCTTGGTGACATTATAGGTTAGGCATCAGGCTGGTGACAAAGTTGGCCATTCAAACCCACCAGCCATCTTTGAAAGCTGGATGAGGCTGTCTGCACCTCTAAAGATTTACCTTCTCGGAAACTCTACACAGGATCACTCTGAGTCCAGTGGGGTTGTTAACCTTTACTTTCCTCACAGGATCTCCCGGGTGTCCTGCAAAGAGAAGCTAACTGTTGGGCGGGGTCAACCTGGTCTGGGCTCACTTCGCAACACTTTGGTGTGATGATTAAATGATGCAAGAATTCTAATGCATTTAGGGCAGTTGACTGGAAAATAAAAGAGCTCAATAGACACTTAGCACAGTGTCCATTATCATCAGCATCACTCCCCCACCCTGATCGGCATCTCTGTTGATAAATATTCACTCACTCAATCACTCAGTGCCATCAAGTCGATTTTGACTTGTAGCAACCATGTAGACTAGGGTAGAATTGCCTGGGTGAGTTTCTGAGACTAACTTTTTAAAAAACATTTTATTAGGGGCTCATACAACTCTTATCAAAATACATACATCAATTGTGTAAAGCACATCCGTACATTCTTTGCCCTAATCATTTTCGAAGCATTTGCTCTCCACTTAAGCACTTTGCATCAGGTTCTCTTTCTTCCTCTCCCTCCCCGCTCCCCCCTCCCTCATGAACCCTTGATAATTTATAAATTATTATTTTGTCATATCTTTCCCTATCTGGTGTCTCCCTTCACCCCCTTTTATGTTGTCCATCCCCCAGGGAGGAGGTCACATGTAGATCCTTGTAATCGGTTCCCCCTTTCCAATCCACTCCCCCTCTACTATCCCAGTATCGCCCCGCACACCCCTGGTCCTGAAGGTATCATCGACCCTGGATTCCCTGTGCCTCCAGCTACTATATGCACCAGTGTACAACCTCAGCTCTATCCAGACTTGCAAGGTAGAATTCAGATCATGGTAGGGGGGGGGCGGGAGGAAGCATTTTGGAACTGGAAGAAAGCTGTATTCTTCATCGGTGCTACGTCGCACCCTGACTGACTCATCTCCTCCCCTAGACCCCTCTGTGAGGGGATCTCCATTGGCCGACAAATGGGCTTTGGGTCTCCACTCTGCACTTCCCCCTTCATTCACTATGGTAAGATTTTTTTTTTGGATGATGCCTTATATCTGATCCCTTTGATACCTCATGATCGCACAGGCTGGTGTGCTACTTCTATGTGGCCTTTGTTGCTTTTGAGCTAGATGGCCGCTTGTTCACCTTCAAGCCTTTAAGACCCCAGACACTATCTCTTTTGATAGCCGGGCACCATCAGCTTTCTTCGCCACATTTGCTTAGGCACCCGTTTGTCCTCAGCGATCGCATCGACTTTAACTCTTTATAGAAATAGAAAGCCTCATTTTTTTTCTCCTGCAAAGCAGCTGGTAGTATCAAAATGCTGGCCTTTCAGATCACAGTGCAAGGCATGCCATCATTATAAAACTTCTGTAATGACAGGCATGGGCACTCAAAAGAATACAGTTACACATAAGGGGGCCTCCAAAAGTTCTGGGGAAATCCCATTATCTTGGAATTCCATTTCTCCATGATCTTTTTGAACCCCCACATACACGAACGAGTATGGTTCTATATAGGAAGATTCCCTCTGGAGTTCATCGGTTTTAATATATATTTTTCTCAAGGACCATCTTTTCTTTGCTGTTATAGAGCCTGACCCCCCCGCCCCAAAGGTTTAGATTCATGTCTGTGATGCACTGGACAAAATTTTTAGGAATCTTTGTGTACCAGGAAGTGAACTGTAGCAGAAATAGCTGTACATGCAAATGAGCTGAATAATTACCGCTACCAGGTACTAATTAACCAAGTGGGCACATGGCCTATCTTCCTCCACATGTTCATCAACAACTTACATAAAGGCTCAGGCTTCATTGATCAAATTTGAAGGCAACAGCCAGGAAGAACAGGCAATGTGATAGCAAAGAGAATTCAGGGGTTTACAATAATTTTAACTTATGTACCATTTTCTTCCATCAACAGGTTACCAAGAGATGAAAAAGGATCCAAATGAACTGGAGAGAAATTTGCATTGAATCTAGAACAAAATTAGCTGGACATGGAGTGGCCACTGGTGCCAAGCTCTGGAGAAAGGGAAGAGTATATGGACTATCCACTATGTTCAAATGACATCATAGACCAAGCTCTGCAACCCCCTTGAGGTATTATCATTACGTGATGAAACGAAGGCTGCATCTAAAGAACTTTCGAATCTGACTCAAAAAGAGTGTGTTGATAGCAGCCTCAAGCACATGTGGAGCACAAAGCTCCAGGCTGGCGACCACGCCCTTGAAAGCTGGGGATGAGAGTTGCACTTGGCAAATCGTGAAGAAGCCAAGTGTACATGCGAGATGGTCTGGCAATAGCACACTTGCACAAAACGTTGCAGTTCATGTAAAGAACCGAGGTCCTTTAGTCCAGAGAGGGCAGAGTTAAGACAACAGAATGGCAATTCCAGGGACTAGAGCAGAACCTGTTTCGCGGAGATCCTTTCTGAAGGAAACGTTCACCGTTAAGGATAAGTGACTTATGGAGAAGGGCATTCTTCTCGCTTAAGGTTCTGGCAGAGAACCAATGGACTCTTGGTTCAAGAGAACTGGGGAGAGAAATTCTGCTGTGGGTGGGAAGCCCCCTGAAGTCCCCACCACCATGAATCAATTCTTCTACATTACATTTCACTTAAGAATATGATGGCAAGGGGAGTGTGGTCATTGAGAGTACAGGGAATACTTGACAATAGGGGGAAAGATGATTAGAGCCAGCTCTGGATGGCTGAGGAGCAGAGCAGGCTGCTCTCCCTGATAAGAGGATGCATGCAGATTACTTCAGAAAGGCATGAATCGAACTTCCAAACTACGATTTACGCCAATCTGTTCCTGGGGACAATCGATTATTTCCCCAGTGACCTGTGGGCTAACCTGGTCCACCTGAAGCACAGAATACTGACCTACGCTGGTTCACACGCCCACGATCCTTAGGTTAGAGGCAAATGGCAGCAAGTGCTTCCCAAGGACCCACTGCATGGCTAACTGCCTACTTCTCCAGGGAGATCAGTTAAAAACCTGAGGAATGATTAGTCAACAGTGGAAACGCGAGTTTAGCAAAGTGCCTATTTGCTTGACTGGTTTCATCAGGGCATGTGACCCTACCTACTCCAATTGGAAGTATTTTGACGTCAAACTGATAAAGCAAAGCGTGGTGTTTGCTATTCTGTGACAGAAGTCAGGCACTTTTGCCAGGCTGCAAACATGATTAATTCTTCGCTGTGTCTTTATGAATTTGTAGGTGAGTCAGGGAAACTTTGTGGCATAGCGGCTGCTAATTGCAAGGTCAGCAGTTCGAAACAGTGGGAGTCTCAGACATCCACAGGGGGCAGTTCTACTCTGTCCTACAGCGTAGCTGTGAGTCAGAGCAGGTACTTGAGGGTATTATTTAGACCTATTTTGGTGCAAAAAGAGGAGCTCTGGTGGCATAGGGGTTACAGACTGGGCTGCTCACTACTAGGCCAGCAGTTCAAAACTATCAGCTACTCTGAGAAGGGCAAAGAGGCTCTCTACTCCCACAGAGAGTTACAATCCTGGAAGCCCACAAGGACAGTTCTACCATGTCCTATAGGGTCACTGTGAGTTCGCATAGACTTTGTGGCAAGCGGTTGAGTTAGTTCAAGAAAAGGCTCCGAGCCTTTTCAGTGAGTTAAGAGCTGCACAGGCAGCAAGTGAAGTGATGGAGATGAAGACCTTGTGGAAAGCAGAGGGAAATGCAAGCATTTCAGAATGCTGGTACTTTTTACGGACCATGAAGCAGGGCTTCAAAGATGGTAGCTTGGCCACGTCGCTTTGAATTTGCGCAGCTCTCGACAGTTTTACCGATGAGCCAGTATCACACTTCAGGCTCCTGAGAGGTCTCCCTACACCTACTTTGAATCTCCCATTCCCATTCAACCTGTAATATCTTTCCTGTTTCTGTTTGCTATGCTGAAATTGCCTAAATGGTAAAATCTCCAGTCTTTTTGGGTGTGGCTTCATCAGCCATGATGAAACCTGTTTGAAGCCCTGCAATTAACAGGCATAACCTCTATCATAGTAGTGTGTCCATGTGAAGGCTTTTCCTTTGATCATTTGATGACTGTTAAGTTTTCTGCTTATCTTTTTAAAACATGTCATATTTTCTAATGCCCGACAGGATGTGAATTTATTTTGTGACTGCTATTAAATACTATAGTGATGTAATATAATTATTCGAGGTAATGTTTATATATATGTCTGTGGATAGATAGATATATAGATAGATAGATAGATAGATAGATAGATAGATAGATAGATAGATAGATAGATAGATAGATATAGATAGATAGATAGACCGGCGGATAGATGTCTCTAGATGCCATTGAGTCAGTTCCGACCCATAGCAGCCAAATGCACAACAGAGCAAAACACTGCCCAGTCCTGTTGCCTGAACCCATTGTTGCAGTCACTGTGTCCGTCCATCTTGTTGATGGCCTTACTCTCTTTCGTTACCCCTTGACTTTCCAGACCATGATAGGTAGATAGAACCTAGTATACTAACCAAACTTTGAGATCTCTATTTTGTCCCTCAGTGGTCCAAATGTTTAACACCAGACTACTACCTCCAAAGGTTTGAGTTCACCTAGAAGTGACTGAGAAGAAAGGCCTGGAAATCCATGTCCCAAACCCAGCCCTTGAAAACTCTCTGGAGCACAGTTCTAGTCTCACCCAAATGGGGTCACCAGGAGTCAGCATCGATTCACTGGGGACTAGTTGCAATCATTAAAGAGCTAAATTACACCACAGAGTTAAATTCCACCAAAGCGAATGAGGAATTTATTACACAATTCAGTGACACAAAATATCCATTATTGCCTTGACTTAGAAATGAGAAAAATGAAGACATAGACTTACAGCAGGATTAGGACATTGGTGCAGGACAAAACAAACAAACAAACCCACTGTCATCAGATGGATTTTGACTCATGACCTTGTGTAGGGTTTGGAGCACCTAACCTCATCTTCTTCCTGAAAAGCAGCTGGTGGGATTGAAACCCCAACCTTGTTGCTGGCAGCCCAATGCATAACCCAGCAGTGCCCCTGGGGTCCCTATAAGGGCTAGACGAGTACATTTCCAAATATCTGCTGTGCCTCTGTATGGCTGCGTTGGTTATCCACTGAACTAGGCTGTGTCTTTCACTGACACATTTTCACCTTTCATTTTTTTTAATCATTTTATTGGGGGCTCATACAACTCTTATGAGAAATTTCATTACAGCCATACAACCTGCCGTGAACTTGCTCCTTCGGGTCATTTGAAATGACAGTTTCCATGCCCTCGGCTTCCCTTCTATGTGGATTTGCACTGTGGCGCTGTTTTGCTCATGAGAAAGACCGCCGGTGGCATGGCGTTTACAGCTCTCAGCTGCTAATGGAAAGATGGGAAGTTGAAACCCATCAGCGGACTGTGTGAGAAAGACCTGGCAATGTGCTCCTGTGAAAAACCCTACGGGGCAGTTCTACTCCATGCTGTCACTCACTCGCTGCCATCAGGTCAATGTTGACTCATACTGACACTGTAGGGTAGACTAGAACTGCGCCTGTGATGCTTTTGGGAATAGAAAGCCCCATCCTTCTCCCTCGTAGTGGCTGGTGGTTTCGAAGTATTGGGCTTGCAGATTGCAGCCCAATTCGTAACCATTACACCACCAGGGCTCCTATACGGTGGCTCTAAGTCCTAATTGACTAGAAAGCATCAGCTTTTTTTGTTTTATGAACCAACACCACACTGCTTTGAACTTCGAAGTCATTTAATTTAAGTTTCTTTTTATAATTAATCCCACAGTGACACAGTGCATCATTCTTTATAGCCACCAATCTGTCATTGGACTTAATTGTTTCCAGAGCAATGGGGATGGATGAAATCCAAGGGGTGATTCATGGAATTCCAGTCTTTTCTCCCATCCAATTGGTGGGAAATTGTTTCTCTTTTAAGCGAGGTGGTGGGTGAGGCCAGGGAAACCAGCCTCCCCCAATGTCCCTTCATTTTGTGATTGTCTCCACATCTATCGGTGGATTATTTCTACCCAGTATATTCACACAGCTCATTCCTTTCCCCAAGGATGTAGCTCTTTTCAGCCATGGAGTCTCTCGGACCAGCAGTGGTGCTGTCCGTGTGACAGGGAGCTTAGACCCCTGCCATACACACACACAGGAGCAAAGCCACGAAGACCCACAGTATCCTGATCGTAGACCTCTGACTCAGGGAGCAGCACTTGGCACCCCATCTGAACTAGTTGGGGATTACTCACAAGGGGGCCACACTGAGTGTCTAAAGGCGTAGCAAGGGGGTGGCAAGAGATTGCTCCAGCCCTGACTGCAGAAATAGCAATGAGGACAATCAGGATGCTCGCCTTTCCGACACAAGTGCGGAAGACTAAAAGGGTGTCTGAGTTGCTAGGCCAGCGGGACCCGGGAGGCACAGCTCTGGAAGAAAGGGGGACCGGACTGATGGTGTATAACATGTCCTGCTCTCTAACAGAGAAGCAGTCATCTGCTCTGTATCAGGATCCCTGCTAGTCTTGTGTCTTCTTTTTCTTTCTGACGTTTATCTATAAAATAGAGGCAGGATATAAGCTTCTGGAAAAAGCAGGAAGAGACAGGAAGAAATGGTGTGCTTGTGGTCCTTCAGATCTCCGGCGGTGATATCTGGGACTGATAGCAGCCAGTTAGCTACCAGAGAACAAAGCAGGGCAGGAGAATCGCCACATGCTGACATTCTGTGTTCGTCTGGGCTTTGTTAAACTAGATGTCACTTTCTTTGCTACTTCACACTGCGGGAGGGGCATGCTCTGCCACTCGCGGATTGCCCTCCAGTCCACCTGGCTCGTCCAATAGGTCTTCAAATGCCGAGGATGTCGTCTCTCCCCCCTTGGCTTCTATTTTTACTAGGGAAAAACCTCCAGAGACATAAAAACCAACTAATTATCAGATAGCTTCCCTACTTGTCTCCACAAAGGAAACAAAATATTCCTTCCTATGCAGATGCAAAGAGATCAGGATGGCGGCGACACTGGGGAGAACAGGGATCAACTTAATTAATCCTCGGCATGAAACTATCACCAAACCCATCCCACTGCCTTTGAGTTCCTACTGGTTCAAAGCCATCCTATAGGACCCCAGCAACGCTACTCCCTGACAGATATTAAGTCATGGCAATGATTGTGAGGCTGCTTCTACCCAGGACCGTGTTTCCGTCCACCAGACACAGGGTGGCTATGAGTTAGATCTGCCGTCACTCCGTTTCACATTCACAAGACTGAGGAATCTGCCCCACCCATCATTTGCCAGGCATCTTGACTTACTCTATCTGAAGAGTCCCCTCTGGCACTGAGCAGTCTAGCCATTGTAGCGGGTTAATGAATAACCCAGAAAGCTGGAGAGACCAGGATATTTATCTCCAGATCTTGGGCCTTCCAGGCTTCCGCCCTATCAGGCAGGCACATCTCCTTCTCTCCTTGAAGGAAACAAACCCAGAATAGAAGAGACAGTTGGCCAAGCCACAAGGTCAGCTCTTACCCTCTCCTTCCTGGTTGCCTGCATTGACCTGGGACCATCTATGTGAGCCGCCTTGGAGCAATTCTGCAGCCTGAGAAAAGAGCTAGAGCGATAAACAAGAATGACTAACCGTGCTTCTTTTTCCTTCTTGGATCCCTGAAATGCCATCTGATTCATTTCCGAGGCCCACCAACTTTAATTGTCCTCCTACGGTGTCCGATGGACTTGGAACCCCACTCAAGTCCTGGCCATCGCATCCTTTCCCAGGGTGGTATCGATCGCCACGTGTCTTGGCAGAGAACAAATTATTAATAAGGATTCTGACTGTTTATCTGAAAGGATGCATCTGTAAATCTCACGAAGCTTATTGCCTTACTGTTTACAATGGATGCGCCTGCTGTTTATTTTTCCGCATGAAGGATGAACGGGCTGTACTTCTCGTTTACAAGGGACAGCTCAGGGTGGACATAGTCTTACGATAAACACACACGAGATGGCGACCGCCAAAGCTGACATGTGTTTTCATTTTCGTCACGGCCCAGGACTCAAGAATCTGTCAGAAGATCCAGGTGGTATATGAGGAGGCTGGGGGAATGCCAAGTTTATTTTTGTTTATGACCCAAAATACCATTGCCACCTCTCCCCCAATAATAACTTCCCATCTTCCCTTCATCAGCACAGTTGGGCTCATCTTCTAAGGATTGATCAAAGTTTGCTTTAAAAATTCTGCATTAAAAAATGGCAGAATTGGACACATCTGAAGATCCAGGCTAAAAATAGGACAAAGAGGCTTTCCACTGATGACTCCCAGGAGACTAGCGCTTCTTCTACGGTCGTGTTTCCTCGTCATGCTCATTTCTGACTCTGGCCCAGCTGAACGGGTAGTATCCGCCCTGTGAAGTTCTCCTGACTATGGTCCATAACCCCCATGGCTAGGAAATACCTGCCAAAGAAGAAATGGACTTAAGAAACATTGGGGGAGTGAAATCATTTAATCAACAAGTTACTACCATCCTCTTTAATGTGTATGCTTTCAACGTTCCATCAGTCTTCATTTTCTACAGACGAAAACAATCCCATTCTTCTGGTGGGTTCCGACAGAAGGCGACCTACCTGGCTCTGATTGATGTGGTTGGACGTACCAACTGTGATGTTCCTGTAATGTCTCTGAGTACTTATTACTAGGGACCTCTCCCTTTCGAAAGTGTCCCAGTCTGAGTTCCCTTGATCCCATCTCTAATGCTCTGTCGGTGGGGTTTCCAGGTCAGATGAAGCACCCCCACTTTGATTTTTTTTTTTTTACAAAAGGACATAGTGCCTGTTGGTCGGTTGGTTGGTTGGTTTGGTTCCCCAGTCTCCTTCCTGGCAATAAAGAGAATTGCTTCTATTGCCTGTCACACTCCTGGACTGGGGTGGTGTGGGGATAGCCAATGGCAAAGATTTTCCTTTGAGAAGCGCTGGTGGCACAGAGATCAACTGCTAACCCCAAAGTCAAAGCTTCCAACCCACTAGCGTGACTCTGCCAGCAAACGGGCCTGGTCATCAGCTCCCATGCAGATGGCTGTTGTTGTTAGGTGCTGTTGAGTCCATTTTTCAACTCACAGCAACCCAATGTGACAGAGCAGGATTGCCCCATGAGATTTGCTAGGTTGTCATCTTGACAGGAGCAGGGCACCACGTCTTTCTCCATCACAGTTGCTGGAAGGGTTCCAACCATCACCATTTTGGTGTAAGAGACCGGAGATGAACAGCTGCAAAACCAGCTTCAGAAATGCTACAGGGCAGTTTTCCTCTGTCCTCTAGGGTTGCCATGAGTGGAAATGAACTCTATGGCCACCAGCATGTACCAGGGCAAATAGAAAAATGATGATTCTATTCAGCAGGGTTGACATGGGCCAGAGAATGTGTATGTATTCTGGACAGGCCCACGGGTGACAGTAACAGCTGCATGGTCCCGGGGCCACACTTAAGAAGCAAGTGTGTACTGGGCGAGCAGGAACACATGACTTGGTGATAAACTTCAGTTCACAGTCGTTTTATGGTCACTTGGGGGGATTCAAGTCTTTTTGTCCTGGCTGCCTCCCCTAGTTTGTATGTATAAGTAGGGACAATAGCAAGCAACTCAAGAGTATGCTTCTGAAACACAGTAATTGCTACCCAAATCAGAGAAATTATTAGACAGATACAGAGGATGGGCAAACTCTTCCAATTAAGTCTTACAGAAAAAATAACAAAGTACTTTCTTCCTTTTCCTAATTGGGTATCAACAAAACTCCAAGAATTACAGTTTCACTTTCTTCCCTGCAGTCTTTTAAAGGCCACATAACTCCAGCCTTTGTTTTTGCATATGTGAAGCGAAGGGGTTGAGATAGCATTTTTTCAACAATAACATCTTATTTATATCTATGGGGCACAATCATTGTTGTGGTCATCAGAAGGTCATTTCCCGCTACAAACAGTTTTCTTTTCTCTGATGTCAGTCCTAATATAGAGCCCGTGCTCTCAGAGTAGAGTCAGGAATGGGAGAGGGAGAGGGAGATGGGAAACTTAGCTCATTTGCTCACTGGGAAATAACCTGTAATATTTTCGTTCTAGGAATAATCTGTAAGATTTTCATTATAGGAAAACTGGATGTGAAGTTTGAAGTGACTCTATTTTGAAAGTGCTGTATATCATTCAAAACATCCCACATTCAAAATGCAGTTAAGTTTCTGTTGTTGTTAGATGCCATCCAATTGGTTCAGACTCATAGTGACCCTGTGTACAACACAAGGAAACATGGCCGGGTCCTGTCCTCAGGACTGTTGGAGCCACGGTGTCAATTCACCTTGTTGAGGGCCTTCCCCCTTTTCACTGCTCCTCTCTTTTGCCAAGCAGGATGCCCTTTCCAGGGGCTGATCTCTCCTGACAACATGTCCAAAGTACGTGAGGCTAAGTCTTCCCATCCTTGTCTCTAAGGGGAACTCTGGCTGTACTTCTCCCAAGACAGATCCGTTTGTTCTTTCGGCAGACGGCGATACATTCAATATTCTTTGTCAGCATCATAAGTCGATTACAGAACTTGCTTGGTGATCTTCTTTAGTCAATGTCCAACTTTCACATGCGTATGAGGCAGGTGCAAATCCCTTTGCTTGGGTCAGGTGTGCCTTAGTCCTCAAAATTACTCCCTGCTTTTCAACACCTTGAAGAGATCTTCGGCAACACAATGACCCAAAGCAATGTGTCATTTGATCCCTTGACTGTGGTTTCTATGTGCATTGATTGTGGATCCAAGGAAGATCAGATCCTTGACAACTTCAGTCTTTTCTCTGCTTATAATGCTACCCATTGGTCCAGTTGTGAGGATTTCTGTTTTCTTTATATGAAGCTGTTATCCATACTGAAGGCCGCACTCTGTGATCTTCATCAGCTTCAAGTCCTCCTCACTTTCAGCACGCAGGGTTGTGTCATATACATATCACAGGTTGCTAATAAACATTCCTCCAATCCTGACGCCCCATTCCTCTCCATAGAGTCCAGCTTCTGAGTATGTAGGCAATATACAGATGGAATAAAACTTATGTCAGTATAGATTATAATTTTCCATCACTGACCAACTTATGGAACAGTTGTTTTGCCCATGGTGCCTATGTCTCTCTACTGGGTCGGCCATTTCCTCCTGGTGAGGGTTTAGTCCTCATGTTTTCTCAGGTATGGCCCCATATGGTGTCAATGGAAAATTTACGCACCCTTGGGTGGCCTAGGCCTGCGTCAGGCTCCCTCAGCCTGCTTCCTTCCCACTGTCGCCTCTCTGGGCAAGTTCTCAAGGGTGATCTGGCTTTTCTTAGAGCTGGTTTATCAAAAGAGGCAGTGCCATCAGGTGGAACCCAGCTGAGCACTCACCTAAGGGATCTCTGGTGGGAAATGTGGCCTAGAGCCTGTTGGCGGGGAGCCCCATGCTCCATGCCACGGGTGTTTGGTTCACACAACTGCTAGACCATATAACGTGATGTGGACATTAAGCAATAGAAACTCTATAAACCTCATGGTACCCACCTTTTTTATCTGTCTGCATTTTCTAGATTCAAAATGGTCTCCCAATAAGCATACAAGGGGGCTCAAAAACATTGGTGGGGGGGAAATGGAATTAAAGACCCTGTGAGGGCCCCTCATATCAAATAAGCTCAGAATCAAACTTGTGTTCAAATTTCGGGACATTCTGATTATTTTTAACAAATGGAAACAAATAAATCACATGGCTCAATGCTGTCAAATATATCCTGAAATAAACACTTGAACTTGTGTTTTGTGCTCATGTCCAGAGTATATATGTAATCATTTGGCATAGTCCAATTCTTCCAAAAAACTCAGCTATAGCATAGCACACCTCATTCTTTATATTTTTACTCAGTACATAGGCATAATTATGTAAAGGGGCGAAGCCAGTGAGTAACAACTCCATTTCAATGGAGGAAAGGTTATCTTTGCATCCTGCTTCAGTTAATTTTAAGACAAGAATACTTACTTTTGAGAAAACAAAAAGGGAAGCAGGACCATCTGTCAAGAATAATTTTGCAACTGAAGTCCAAGCTACTTTCTAAATATAGCATCATCTCTCTCCTCTCAAGTACGAGCTCCAGCTTTCTTACTCAATTATCCAGATGCGGTATTAAAATCAGATGGCCAATTCAACATTGACATTTCTCTACATAAGTGAAGTCCATGATGAATTTCTACACTCATCACAAATTCCCCCGCCCACTTGATTCCCATATATAAAGCTGAAAGCACATTCTTCTCATGACCAATAATTCTTAATTACTGGGAAAATGGTTATATGAAAATCACAAAGCTATTGGTAAAGAATGTTTTTTCTTATAAGAAGTCTCCATTCTCACCATAGAATAATGATTTCATATTGTTCTTGTTGTGGGTGTTGAAAATAAAGCAATAAATTGTTAACTTACTTGGAATAGTGGTTTATAATTCCAATTATGCTGAAAATTTAAAGATATGCTTTGGAAATTCAAAAGCCAAGACAGTTAATAATGCCTTATTCCTAATTAGATGCAAAAAACAAAACTTGCTCCATAAATGTTTACCATATGTTAATATCAAAATAAAATACATTCCGATAAATTGCTAAACATGAAACTAACGGTTCCAATAATTCTGAGTGCTTTCTATAGATACTGTAACATTTTTTAACTTCCATCTGTATTTTTTTAATTCAGATGCTAAACCTCTTCCCATCAAGCACCAGTCGTGTAAAATGCTCAGATAGGTGATCTTAAACCTCAGGATATAATTCACTGCCATCAAGTAGATAAGTCCTCATTGTGAACCGATGGGACTGAGTAGAATTTTCCCTTTGGTTTCCAAGGCTGTAAATCTGTCCGAGAGAAGAAAGCCTCATCTGTCTCCAGAGGAGTGACTGGTGAGTTTGAACCACTGATCTTGCGATTAGCAGCTCAATTTTTAGCCTCCTGTGCCACCAGAGCTCTTTCCATGGATGGTAATGGGTGAGAAAATCACTCAGAAAATGCCTACTTGGTAAGTAAAATAAAAGCAAAAAAGTCAAGGAGGGAATCTTATTTTCCCTACTATGAGGAAAACAAACAAACCACCACCTGTTCCATTATCTCCGTAAGATCAGGGCTCCACGATCAGCTGAATCAGAAGGAACTCAATTTATACATTCTGTGGGAACTGGAATGGAAAAAATTATGGGCTGTAAATGCATTGCTGCTTGTGAAGGAAATGCATCAGTATCCTTCCACTCACCCTGGATCTGAGTCCCTGAAAGGAACCATATTTCTATTACCGACTGCTCTACCTGAACCTCTCTTTTTTCTTTTTTTAAAGTCATTTTATTGGGGGGGGTCATACAAATCTTATCACAATCCATCCATCCATTGCGTAAAGCACATTTGTACATTCATTGCCCTCTTCATTCTCAAAACAGTTGCTCTCCACTTAAGCCCCTGGTATCAGCTCCTCATTTTCCCCCTCCCTCCCTGCTCTCCCCTCCCTCATGAGCCCTTGATAATTTACAAATTATTATTTTGCCATATCTTACACTGTCTGATGTCTCCCTTCACCCACTTTTCTGTTGTCCATCCCCCCAGGGAGGAGGTTATATGTAGATCCCTGTAATTGGTCTCCCCTTTCAAAAGATACATCCAGAGAACATCCAAAACATGACTCACCAGCTGGACCTCCACAGATGGAAAGTGGTGGGTTAGAGGGTGAGGAGGGCCAGGAAGGAGTCAGAATCCAGGGAGTCTGAGAGGATAAAGGACCTCAACCACTCCCCCCCCCTCCCCCCGCCAAATCAAACCCAAAGCCTTCGAGTTAATTCCAACTCTAAGTGATTCTATAGGAACTGAACCCTGTGGGTTTCTAGGACTGTACCTCTTTCTCCTGCAGAGTGGCTGGTGGGTTCGAACTGCGGACCTTGTGGTTAGCAGCCCAATTCGTAACCACTACACTACCAGGGCTCCTCATGAAGAGACCTAGGTGCCTTTAAATTGAGAAGCACGTGGTCTTCTGGCCATGAGCTCCCATCAACTCCTTTTCTGTTTCTCTTGACTGCAGTCTCCACTTTATTTCTCAAATCTTTGATAGATCGACGAAACACCTAGTATCCTGTTAAGATGCTGACTCTGATTGCATCGCTTTGTGATGGGGCGCTGCGGTTGGGCAGTCCTGCCACATTCCCGAATGATGCTGATGAGACTGGCCCAGGAGCACACTTTGAGCAGTGGTGGTCCAGCTACAAGTTATGTAGTAGTCAAACATTAAGCAAAGTGAAACTTCTAAATAGAATGTGGCTTTCTCTCTCTTCGTGTGGGGGTCCTCAGCAGTTCCTCCTCATTCCCTTCACCCTGCCTAAAGCTCTTCAAGACTCCAGGGGTTCAGGCGATGCAAGCAATGCTGCTGGAAAGGTTTCCAGAAGGAATCAGTACTTCCCTGATCGGGGGAGGGGATTTTTCAGCTAGAAGTCACTTAGGTTGATAATATAACTACAAATATTTGAGTGTGAGCTTGAGAGCTGTTCCCCACCCTGACCCCCCAGTTTTCTTGAACTGCCCACCTCGCTCATAGCAACCCCATAGGTCAGAGCAGAACTGCCCCTGTGGGTTTCCGCGACTGTAGCTGTTGACTAGAATAGAAAGCCTCATCTTTCTCCCCGAGAGCGGCTGGGGAATCCGAACCATGAGCCCTGCAGTGAGCAGCGCAGCCGGCACCCCACCACGCCACTGAGTCAGAGCTCCAGCCCCAGTGCTCAATACCCACACATGCCTGGCAGTTGCCATGCGTGGGAGCTTCTAAGAAGTTCTTGGCGGGGGGGGGGGATCATTATCTTTTAATCCCACACCCCCACGACCTCTTTCAAGCCATTATGTATTGGAAAGTGCAGAGAGAGATTATTTCCAGCATCACAAAAATGTCTCTTGAGCAATGCTATATAAATAAACATTATACAAATTTAATCTATCTGCTTATTCAATTTTTCTTTTTCAAAATTTATCTGTAACCCCTTCTTCACTCAATTCTCCAAAAGTGTGCAACCTAATGCCACCGTTGGCACTCATGTTGCCGTGGGAAGCCATATGTTTGCTTAGTCAAAGACCAATTTGTGGCTGTGTTTTCTATCATGGACTAATTTTAGCTATGCATGACTGGGTGTGAGAACTTAAGCAAAAACCTACTGCTCACATTAATAGGCACCAGCAGGGCTATTCCAATGGTTGACTCATCCCTTAATATCAGCACTGTGATATGCCTTTTCTTGGATTAAGTGCTGCCTTCTCTGAAAGTTGCTCTGACCATCCTCGTAACGAATGCTCACCAATCCTTATCGTACTGAACACTACCTTGCAACTTGTATATTTAGTGGTTTGCTGTTGGGCTTCCTTTTGTAAAACAGACAGCAACAAATGCCAACCCCTGCCTAGATGCCAAATCCGGCAACCCCATGGGTTACAGAGTTGAACTGCACCACGGGGTTCTCTTGGTGGAAAAGACTCCTGGTGCTGTGAAGTTTAGGGGGCGTGGCTGATAAACAAGAGGTCAGTACCACCCCTGTTTCCATAAGAAAAAAGTCCTGGCGTTCGGCACTTATAAAGAGTACCATCTAAGAACTCCTAGAGGGCAGTTCTACTTAGTTGAGTATGAATCAGGATCAACTGGATGGCACAACGATCTTTCCAGAATCACCTTACCAGCCTTTTTGATTAGCTGAGGATCAGAAAGTGTTTGTGTTTCCTAGGGAACCAAGTCTATAACATCATCTTCTGAGAAGGATACATCTTTAACTATTTCACTGATGTATTTTTAATGCCCAGGCCGGTGTCGCTCACTTTTTACTCATACCTGCACAATCAACTTGTCCATGAACTGAAACTCAGAAACGAATTCATGAAAATGGGTGCAAAATGGCGTGGAAGTGCATTCTCGAGTGGGAAAGAGCCTAACTTAGGTCCTACTCTGTACCGATTAGGTCCGTGGCCTGGTAAGATTCAGGATGTCAGCTTAGATGGGTGTAATGCCACTCCATATCATTAACATGATCATCTTCAAAGTCCACACATGACAACACTGCAGCTTATAACATGCAAACGTTTTGAGACTCATGCATAACAAGCAGCCATATATTGTAAAGGCAGTGATGGAGAACGTTCATATTTCGACGGTGGGCTGCTGGTGATGTCATCCATGTAGGAAGACAGACATGACCAGGAACTGAACCCACGCTCAACTCTGGCCCTTGGGAGTGAACACACACACACACACACACACACACACACACACTCACTCCCACCGAAGTCTGTGTACTCAAATGTCCAAGTCTTTGTAACTCCTTGAAAAGGTTTTAAGAGGAGCTTCAGTTGATTTGAATTGGCCACAGAGCCTGAAGTATTGAAGACAGAGGCACATACGTCCCCATTATGATTCTCAGAATTTACTATCTTCCTGCCTGGCCTGCACTCCTTCCGCCAAGCCACCCTAGTCAAGCACTAAAATAGAAACCACCCCGTTGGGGGCTGCAGTAGTCACCAATGTGTATGCATGGAGATAAGAATTCTGGGGAAAAATGAGGGCTATGGGGTGAAGCTGAGTAACGACCAAAAGAGAGATTGAGTCTATGCCATGTAAAAATATATACTGTATGTCTTGGGGAAAGAGAGAGAAGAGGGGGGACAGGGAGAGGGAGCGGGAGAGAGAGAGAGAGATTAGACAATAAAATGAGAGAGAAAAGAACAGGAAGGTAAACGAGTTCAAAGTACTCAAAAGTAGCTAATGAATAAGAATTGGTAGGCGGCACCCATTGCCACCATGTCCACTTGGACTTGCAGCAAATCTACGGGCAAAAGGTTTCTGAGACTGAATCTTTAGGTAGCAGAGAGCCTTGTGTTTCTCTTGAATAGCAACTGGTGGGTTTGAACCATTAACCTGGTGGTTAGCAGCACTATGCCACCAGGGCTCCTTAACAAATAATAAGAAGGATTAAAAAAATGTTTAAGTTGTAACAAAGAAGGATAAAAGACTACAGGAAGTGCCCAACATCATGTGGTTCCCTTCCAGTGACTCCATTGCAAGTGTTGATGCGAGTGGAACACGTCAAATTTTTATACGCTCTCATTATTTTGTTTTAGTATCAGTATCTTTATAAATCCTATCTTTATTTGTGCTCTGCAGTCAGAAATATTACATACAACCTTACAGATCTGATGATATCAACACTGTACACACTGCACCAGTGTGAGTGGTATATGTTATAATGATACAGTCTATGATAAGAATAAATGGAATATCATGTGCAGAGTAACTTCAATATATCCTTAGTCAGGGATTGCCTGTATAGTAAAGGACCAAACCCCCCCCCCCCAAATCCAAATAAACAAACTTGCTGCCATGGAGTTGATGCCGACTCATAGCCACCCTTCCAGACAGAGTAGAACTGCTCCTGTGGGTTTCTGAGACTCCAACTCTTTATGGGACTAGAAAGCCTCCACTTTTGGAGAGGATGGTTATCTTGAACACCTTACCTAGCAGTTAGCAGCCCAACTTGTAACCACTACATCACCATGGCTCCAGCAAGGACAAAGGCAATGTAAACCATAAAAAAGAGAGGGTGCAGGTGTTATAGCATGAAAGAGCAAACAAAAAGAATGCACATATAAAAGCATGCAAATACCGTGATGGTCAGGTATGCATACTCACAAACACAGCAGGGTAGGGTAGGGAGAACAAGAAAACCCCCATCTATTGAACAATATTACCATCTAATCAATTCCTACTCATAGCAACACTACAGGGTAGAATGGAATTGGTCCATGGGGTCTCCAAGACTGGGATGTGTATGGAAGCAGGCTGCCACAGATTTCTAGTGTGGGACGGTCAGTGAGTTTGAACTGCTGACCTTGCAGTTAGCAGCCGAGTACTTAGCCAGAATGCTATTTTGTAGACAGATTAATTACCCCCAAACAACTGGGTTACATAGTAGGCTGCTAACCACAAGGTCAGTGGCTCAAACTCATAAATCGCTCTGAAGGAGAAAGATGAGGCTTTCTACTCTCGTTAAGAGTTAGTCTCAGGAACCCTATAAGGACTCTATGAGTTGGAATCAATTGAATGGCAGTGAGTCCGGTTTGGTTTTCCAGACGAGGAGACTATTCTGGATTATTAGCGTGGACTCATGTTATGTCATTGGTCTTTGAAAGCAGAGAGCCTTTCCTGGTGTCAGTCAAGGAGAGATGTGATCTGAACTAATGGTCTCCCGTTGTTCTAGGTTAAATCCATAACAGCGTGAGGGGATAAAATGAACTGAGATCAAAGATGCCAAGGGGAAATATTAAAAAGAATATTAAAGTGAAGGGTTTAATCGAATGGTCTTGTTAAAATCAAATCCAATGGCTAAGATGAGAAGGAGAGAACATTGAAGTTGACAATTCAAGATGGGGGACTGGCCATGTGTCCCTCCTAGCGTTCCTTCGCAGGCCAAATGAAATGACATTACAGGCGTTTTTAAGAATGGTGCTATTGGAGGACCACGAATTCCAGCAATACAGAATGAATATGGAATGACTTTCCAGAAGAAACGACGAAAGAGGAAAGCATGCCTTGGATATTGGCCCTGCCCCCAGGAGGCCTGGAGACTCTTCAACATTGCACCAAGAGCTCTGTATGTCAGCTTTGCCACTTACAAGATGGCATGATGTCACTAAATCCCTAAATCTCTCTCTTCTAGAAACTGTTGGTAATATTTGCTCTCTTACCTCACAAGGTAGGGATGGTTAATGTGACTGGGACATAAGTAGAATCAACTTTACAGCCCTGTACAAAAGTAAACTCTTGCTATTTACCATTGGGTCTAACTCATTGGCTGACTTTTGTCTTAAGATGTAATATTCAGAGACGCTGGACATTGACTACCAATTGAGTCATTGCTAATATTGTGCACGTTAGTTTTTGACCGCCAATGACATTCATCAGGATTCTAATCCATTTGGGAATCCATGGATTACTTTTCTTACAACATGCCCCAGTTGACTGTATAAACTGGTTGCTGGTGAATGAGTTTCAACTCATGCCAACCCCACTTGCATCAGAGTAGACAGATGACCTGTTTTCAATGACTGACATGGGGAGAGTGGGCATGGCTGGGGCTTCATCCCAGTGAGCCTCACCCCTTGCTCTCATGCTCATTATAAATTCCAATGCTGTGTTGCACAGGGTTTGAACACCTGAGACACTGAAAACCTGGGGAAAGTCCTGCTCCATGGTCATGAATCCTCTTGTCCAATGTGTTCTGCTCACAATGGAGCAATGGCCAAAGTGGACATGAACTCTTGGTATTCCCCATTTGTCTATACTCTGTCACTTAAGGTCTCTGTGGCCTTTTTGCATAGGGAAAAATGTTTCCCAGAATATGGAAGAGCCTGAAATTCTCTGAATTCTTATCAGAAATCAAAATATGCGCCATCAAACTTCACAACTAAAAGCCTTTGAGTGAATGAACAAATTATTTACAGAAATGCCTTCACTTATTCACCGGTTAGTCCTCTCAGGGCCCCCAAATATCGAAAGCATGATTTTACACCCAGAAATAACTCCAAAGCTTTCATATGAACATTCTTCTCAAGATAAAAAACCTCTGAGATTTCTCTGGCCAGAGATGATATACTTTAGATGGTGTTTAGAACTCCTGGTCTTTAATGAACTTGCTTATCTCGTTTCCCATGGCAACCTAAAAAGCTGCCTCCAGTCTGAGCCCAGCAGGAGGAGGAGGTGAGAGGGGCTGGAAGACAGTGATGGATGAGGGGAGACAAGAAAACCGATTTGAATTAGCTGCACCATCTTTAACAACCAGGGAACCAGACAAGCATTCCCACATACCTGGAGGCTCCTCGGAGGGTTCTGTGGTACAGCGCAGACTCAGATAGCTGGAGACAAGAAGCACCACCCCGTGAAGCCCCAGTGAGTAGGGAGGGGTATCCCTCTTGCAGCTCCCAACTCTTCACTCTCAGCCCAATTATGAGCCTCTCAAAGGTTTTCAATGACAAGTCAATAGGTAACTCAAATGTCCACAACCTTTTAGGTTGTTAGGCTAATGATTTTGAAGAAAATTGAAGTTAATACTTAAAAGGGAAAACCTCAACCATGGGGAAAACTCACACTTCCATTTCCAAGCTTTCCATCAGTGGAGAAGCCTTCTAGATGAACTTCATCCCTGATACTACAATCCCTGGCCTTTCTTTCACTTAGCAGAGGCAGAGCAACGGTGCCCCAGGATGAGGGCAAGGGTCTGATGAATTAATTCCTTACATTCTTCTTGAACTTCTACAAACATGTGAGCCTGCAGGTTCACTGACTGATACACATGATCGCCTAATGAGGGCAAAATCTTGACAGTGAATATTCAGCCACCAAAATAATAAAATCCCAATACATTTTCTTCAGACTCCCTCATATTAAGGCATCATTCATGTTGGAGACTGATGCCCTGGCTGTTGGTCTTGTGATTGGTAGGTGCTGTCAAGTTGGCTCTGACTCGAAGGGACCCTGTGGACAACAGAATTAAACACTGCCCATCCCTGCGACACCCTCATGGTCATGATGATGTGTTAGCCCATGGTGGCCGCTATTGTATCAATCCATCTCCTTAAGGAGCCTGTAGAAGTGGCCTTCTCCAGGGACTGGTGCTTCCTGTTGGCCATGTCCAAGTTACATGAGACAAAGTCTCCACAGTCCCTGTGGCAGTTACCTAATCTGTTGTCAATTTAAGGATTAAAGGTGTATGGGTGGAGTCCAAGCTGTCAATCTGGAGTTAGCCAATGAGACTTCTGTGTGGGCATGGCCTTCTGAGAATTCTGGTACTTCTTCCTTGGAGGAGGAAATCTCTCTCTCTCTCTCTCTCTCTCTCTCTCTCTCTCTCTCTCTCTCTCTCTCTCTTGCTCACTCACTCGTTCGCTCGCTCTCCTCTGCTGCTCCCTGGATGACATTGCAGAAGACAAGCCACATGGACACAAACAGACCTCGGAAGCCAGAGAAGCCACAGAGAGGCCCCTGCCAGAGCTGAGATGTTTCCAGTGTCACTGGATCCAAAGATTTTCTATCCACTGGCCTGTGATCATCCTGTCTTTGGCTTCATTGCATGTGTTTTGTGAGTCTAAAGAGGACTTTATAGATTGATTTCAGACATATGGACTAAAATCAGACTTATGGTCTTGGAGTGAACTGGGTTGGGATGTTTTCTCAATGTTCAATTCCTCTTATATATAAATTTCTTTCTTATACACATATGTGTGTCTATGAATTTGTTTCTCCAGTCCACCCAGACTAACACAGCCCCACCACAAAGGCACATTCTGGCTGACCTTTCTCCAAGGCAGCTCATCATACCATCTTCTGGCAGCTCATGGGGTTTTCAAGATTAATTGACAAAACCATAATCCAGTGGTTCTCAACCTGTGGGTCGTGAACCCTATGGGGGCCAAACAACCCTATCACAGGGGTCTCCCGATTCATCACAGTAGCAAAATGAAAGTGATGAAGTATCAACGAAAATAATTTTATGGGGGGGAGGGTCACCACAACATGAGGACCTGTGTTAAAGGGCCGCGGCATTAGGAAGGCTGAGAACCACTGCCAAATGCTTCATTTCTTCTTTGGTCATCTTTATTTCTTGCCTGGCTTTTTCATGCATGCCAGGAGATTGGAGACATCATGTTTTTGGTCCAGCACACAGTAGTCCTCAAGGTGAGATCTTTGCTCTTTTAACATTTTAAAGAGGTTTTCTGCAGCAGATTTGCCCAATGCAACATGACGCTTGATTTTTTGACCATTGCTTCTATAGCCATTGATTGTAGATTGGTTACAATGGTATCCTGGGCAACTTCAAGCTGTTTTCATTTATAACAAAGCTTCTTATTGGTCTAGTTGGGAGGATTTTTTTCTTGACATTGAGGTGTAACATCCATACTAAAAGTTATAGTCTGTGATCTTCATTAGTAAGTGTTTCAATCTTCTTCATTTTCAGCAAGGAAGTTTGTGTCATCTGCATATTGTAGGTTGTCAATACGCCCTCCTCCAAGCCCCATACCATTCTTCTTCATAGAGTCAAGCTTGTCAAATTATTTGCTCAACACATGCATTGAATAAGTATGGTTTCAACATACAATCCCGCCACGCACCATCCTGATGGGAAAACCTACAGTGCCCCCTTATTTTATGAGAAAGAATGAATCCTTACATATGCACAGCTTCTATACACACACACACACACACACACACACACACACACACACACACAACCCACACCAAACTCGCTACCAGGGAATCAATTCTGACTCAAAGGAACACTATAAGACAGAACACCACTGCCCCTGTGGGCTCTCTATAATGTATATATTTTTGCAATGTTATCCATGTTTCTTACTATCTACACCATCGAACGCCTTCCATAGACAATAAAGCAGAAGTAAACGTTTTCCTGATATTCTCCGTGTTCAGTCAAGATCCAACTGATACCAGCCATGAGAGCCTTCATTTTACGTCTTCTTCTGAATCCAACTGGAATTTCCGGCAGCTCCCTGCCGAGAGACTGCTGCAGCCAGTGCGCGTGACACAGGCCTGTGCGGTGTTTCCTTCTGCTGCCCATAGGATTGCTAGGGCGCAGAACCGCCTAACAACAATTCAAAGGTTCTAATCACTATCCAAGGCTTCTGAATTAGAGTGGTCCTTTTTATTTGCTAATTTTGAAAATAATGGGGTTTCTTAAATATGTATTTTTAATGTTCCAGCAGAGTTGTTTAAGAGTCCGAGAATAGTATTTAAAACTAGCTGAACTCAGATTCTTCACCTGACATTTTGATCCTGAAGGATGCACCCATGCCTCTATTGCATTCCCACAAAAAGCACATGCCAATCAATGAACAACTTTTTTTGAGAGACCTCAATCAACATAATTCATCCACTAGTTCTGAAAGCCATCTTTGATTTGAAAAATGGAAACATAGAGAAAAAAGATGTATTTCATGGCTACCAGTAAACATGAAACTCAATGAACTTTGTTTTTTACCATTCTCTGGATATTACTCTCTTCAAAGGGGTTCCTCTGAACCTCCTTACTATGTTTAACTTTTTGATCATCGCATCAATAAGCAAACTAGCGTACCTATACACCTCTTCTGGATCTGAACTGAATCTCTAGCCTTTCTTCCTTAAATAGAAAAACTAAGAAAAAGGAGACTCGTAGATTTTCAGCTGGGCGTGGTTCTTAGCATTTATTTGCACTAAGTCCCCATGAGTCACACTTGCTCCTAGGATGTGCTAGTCTTTCCTCTTTTGGAAGCCCAGAGAGAACCGTCTTTCTACAAGGTGAGGGGGTGAGCAGTCCATACAGTCATGTCTGGTTCAGCAAGAGACACACCAGTCTGGTGTTGGGGCAGAGTTTCTCCCGCTGAGCCTGCTAGAAGAACCTGGGGCGCGTGAGAATACAGGTGCCTGGGTCCCGTCCCCGGCACATCGGACTCAATAGGACTGGGCTAAGAGCTGTGGCTGTACATTTCAAACAAGCCTCCAAATGCTGACGATGCTGCTGATGTAAGGGCCATACTTGGAGGAACGCCGCTTCACAGCGGGATTTCTCAACTACAGCACTTTTGGCATTCTGGGCTGGATGACTCTTTGTCATGTGAGGCTGTCCTATGCATTGTGGGAGGTTGAGCAGTGTGCCCGGATTCTACCCACAAGAAGCTAGAGCACCTCTATTCCTAGTTGCCCGCTCCAAACATTATAAAATGTCCTCTAGAGGCCAACCCCCCATCCCCCTGCCAACAACTGGTGCCATAGAGGATGGATTCTTACTGAAAAAGATCTGGCTGGAGTCAGCCTGTGCCACTTACTACCCATGGGATACAGAGCATCTGTGTCCACCCCCTTAAAGCCAAGATGTGCTGGTGCTTCCTCCCCAGAACTCTCCTAAGGACACACATTCAAGGAGGACGTATGGGGACCTCCTGACACAGTCAGAGTTGGTGATCGTTGTGTCGGAAAGATGGCCTTTTATGAGCCAATGTTCTCCAAACCTTGTTTTACACAGAAAGTGAAGTGTCTCTGTCTACTCTTGAGAAATTATACTGTGCTCATTATACACCCACTCCGCCTTTAATCAACAATCTCGTTATCTGACATTTCTCACTTACGACAATTGTCAAAAGAAAAAAAAACACTACTATCTATTTTGCACATTAACAGCAAAAGACTGGCAGTGGAGGAACATCAGCATGAGAGGTGAGAGGAACGCTGGCAGTGACGGTTAAGGTTATGTGTCAACATGGCTGGGCCACGACTCTCGGTGGTTTGTCAGTTGTGGAAGGATGCAATTTGGCAGTTATGTAAGGATGTAGGCGTCCTTGATTTTGTGATCTGACGTGGCCAGTCTCCATTTTCAAATAATGCCCATGTTCACATAATAATCAGGCCTTTGGATCCAAACTACTCCATCAATGAATGACACATTAGGTGTATTTAGAATTTTAGTCTTCTCTCCTCAGAGGCAATAACAACAAAACACACGCAATACCTACTGCTAGGATCTTGAGGTTTAAAGCCTAGCCCTCTGACCATAAAATTGAATATATTACTGTGATCCTGAAAAAATCTTGACATTGAACATAGATACTCTCTCAAGTTGTACCTAAAGCCGTGCATCGAACCAGTTTGCTAACTCCCTTTCATGCCAATGACCTTAGAAGATAAAAATCAGTTGCTGTAATCTGGCTAGACCAGAGGATGTACACTGGTACAGATAAGAGCTGGAAACACTGGGAATTCAGGAGAGATGAAGCCCTCAGGACCAGTGGTGAGAGTGGTGATATTAGGAGGGTGGAGGGAAGGTGAGGTAGAAAGGGGGAATGGATTATAGGGATCTATATATAGCCCCTCCCTGGGGGATGAACAACAGAAAAGTGGGTGAATGGAAACCTCAGACAGTGTAAGATATGACAAAATAGCAATTTATAAATTATCAAGAGTTCATGAGGGAGGGGGCCCAGGGAGGGAGAGGAAAGGATGAGGAGCTGATGCCAAGGGCTCAAGTAGAAAGCAGATGTTTTGAGAATGATAATGGCAACAAATGTGCTTGACACAATGGATGGAAGGATGGCTTGTGATAAGAGTTGTACGAGCTCCCAATAAAATGATTTTTAGTGTAAAAAAATCAGTTGTTCAAAGAAATAAAATACTGAAAGGGACCGAGATAAAAGTTGAGCACGTGATTTTGTTTGGCAGGACTGTATAGGAAAGTAGACAATTTAAACAACAGAATTTCATCTGTACAGTTTCGGGGAATGGTAGTCTGAATTCAGAGTGTCAGAATGGCTATTCTCTCTCTGAGGGTTCTGGGAGAAGATCCTCTCTTGTCTCTTTTACCTTCTGCTGATCCCAGACAGTCCTTAGCTCGTGACAGCATAACACCAAATCTACTTCCCTGTCACATTGTCACTAGCTGTCTTCTCTTTGTGCCGTTCTCACTTTCCATTCTGTTCCCATTAAACACCAATCACATTGGATTAGGACCCATCCTATGGCATATGACATCATGTTGCCCTAACTAACTGCACTTGCAAAGATGTCGTTTCCAAATTAGGTCACATTCACAGGCACCGTGGGACAGAACTTGAGCATCTCATTTGGGATATACAACTCAACCCACAAGAAGGTGTTGTTGGTGATTGCTATTGAGTTGGCTCTAATTTATGGTGACCTTAGTATGTATACAAGAATAATATGTTGCCCAGGCTTGTGCCCTCTTCATGGCTGTTGATACATGTTCTGGATTGAATTGTGTTCCCTCCCTGCTCCCCTCCTGTCCAAATAATGTGTCAACGTGGCTGGACCATTATTCTCGGTATTATGAAATTATCATCCAGTTTGGGATCTGATCTAAGGATCTGGTATACTGTAAATCTATGATGCCAATGAGGCATGAGTAGAAACAGTTATAAAACACTTATACTAATGAGGCAGGATTAGGTTGTCTTTTGAGTCCATCTCTTTAGGAATATTAGAGGAGAGACAGAAAGGACTTAATACCACCACGAAGAAGACCTGAGGGCATTGAACACCTGTGGAGCCAAGGTTACCATGTGGGGAACCTCCTAGAACCAGGAAACACTGAAAGAAAAGACCTTTCCATGTGGCCTGCATTCTGAATTTAAACTTCCAGCCTCCTAGAATGTGAGCGGATGAATTTCGGGTAGTTAAAGTCGTGCACTCAGGGTATTTCTGTTCCAGGAGCACAAGATCATGAAGACTACGTTGATGTGAGTCCATTTTTGTGGTTATTGTGTTCATCCAACTCAATGAGGTGTTCCCTAATTTTAATTAGCCCTCGACCCAAAATGAATGTTTCAACAAGCTGATGAAGCACTGGAGGCACACACTCATGGATGCGAGGGAATGTGGCAGACTGCTACTTAGCCAACTGACTGGAAGAGATCAATCTATGTACCCATTCCAAAGAAAAATGACCCAACTGAAATGCTAAAATTAAAAAACACTATAATTGATAATACATGGCAGTAGAATTCTGCTTAAGGTCACTCAACAACGGTTGCAGCAGAACACTGATGGGGAGTTACGTAGGTTCAAGTTGGATTCAGAAGAGGACATGCTGATGTCACGTGCATCTTGGCGAAGAGAAGAGACTCTCAGAAAGGGGTTTACTTGTGTTTCATTGACTATGCTAAGGCGTCTGACTGTTTGGATTATAACAACCTATAAAAAACCTTGAGAAGAATGGGAATCTCAGAACATTTCAGTGTGCTCACGAGGAAAGTACATGGATGAAGAGGCAGTGGTGGGAACACTGTATGGTTTCAAATCAGGAGCGCTGTATGCCAAGGCTATATCATCTCATCATACTCATACTCATTCAATCTCTATGTTGAAAGACTGATAATAAAAATGTGGATTATGTGAAGAAGAACATGGCATTGGGATCAGAGGAAGGCTTAGTAGCCCCCTGCAATCTGCAGATAATACAACCATGCTTGCTTGAAGTGAAGAGGACTTGAAACATTTGCTGATGAAGATCGAGAACTGCAGCCTGCAGTATGGACAAAGCACAATATAAAGAAAACCAAAATCTTCACAGCTGGACCAATGGGTAACATCACGGCAAATGGAGAAAAGATTGAAGTGAAGGATTTCATCTTGCTTGGATCTACTATCAACACTCATGGAGGTAAGAGTCATAACATCAAAGGATGCACTGCATTGGGGAAATCTGCTGCCCAAGATCTCTTTACAGTGTTGGAAAAGAAGGATATCACTTTGAGGACTTAGGCCAGTGGTTCTCAACCTGTGGGTCGCAACCCCTTTGGGGTTAAAATGACCCTTTTACAGGGGTTACCCGATTCATCACAGTAGAAAAATGACAGTTATGAAGTAGCAATGAAAATAATTTTATGGTTAGGGTTGTGTGTCACCACAACATGAGGAACTGTATGAAAGGGTCGCGGCATGAGGAAGGTTGAGAACCACTGACTTAAGTGCTCCTACCCAAGCCAGGGCACCTTCCAGTGTGTCATATGCATGTAAAAGATGGACACTGAATAAGGAAGACTGAAGAAGAAGCTGTGTATTTGAATAATTATGGGGGCAAAGAATACTGAAAATACCAAGGACTGCCCAAAATCTGTACAGTCAGAATGCTCTGTAAAGGCAAGGACGGTGAGGCCAGTAGTCAAGAATAATGAGTCCTGGGAGAAGGACATCATGCTTGGTAAAGTAAAGGGGCATCCCAAAAGAGGAAACATCCTCAAAGAGATGGATGGACACAGTGGCTGCAACCGTGATCTCAAACAGAAGAACCAGTGGCGTTTTCTTCTGTAGTCCACAGGGTCACTCGGAGTCAGAGCCGACGCAGCGTCTGACCAAAACTACCCGAAACGATGCCCTTTCGAGACACTGGTCTTTCTTGGGATCACCTAAGGAACCAAGTCACACCAGCCTTGCTTCTAAAGAATATTTTGGTTGTATTTCCTCTGGCTGGTTTGTTCCTTCTTTTGGCAGTCTACGGTGTATTCGACATGGTTCACTAACACCACAGTCAAAATGCATTCATTCTTCTGTCAATCATACCCTCCCATAAGGAGAGCTACTGTTAGTGTTTTCTTTTCACCACCAGGAGGAGTACAGAACTTTGTCAAACAGTCATTTGTCAGAAGTGCAGGATGGAGGCTGGTGGCCCAGAGCTCAATACAGTTTTTGTTATTTCCTAAAGGGATACAAATATCTGCTGGCACGAATTCAGGAGAGAAAACTGTCCAAGACATTTCTGTGTACAAGGTTCAGTGAAGGATTTTTATTCTAAACAGCAACAACTATTTTTGTTCGTGGGGCGGCAAAGATGACAAATTTAACTGTCTCTTGGTGTTCTTTCTATCTTTACATGTAAGATGAAGCATTAAGGTTATGACAAGCAAAACTCAATGCTGCATCAGACAAAGTTCTGCAAGTTGAAGCTTGAATGAAAATAATATGAGGAGAAAGTCTTAACTGGCTCCCTTTAGCATCCAAATCAAGTATTGAAAGACCATCTCATTCCCATCCCTACTTAAATACTTCTGCCACCAGTGAGCATGTGTTAGGACTGTCTTGGAAATTCAGAGAGAAAACGCATAAGACCTCATATGAAGAAGAACATGGCATTGGAAGCATGTTTTAAGATCCTAGTAACTATTATGACTTTTTCATTGATAATTAAATTCTCTAAATGTGAACAACTTTTTTTAAAACTTCATCCAATCCCGAAAAATTATATATACAATTCTCTTCTCACTGTAGTCATTAATATTGAGCTTCTCTCAATTCCTCTATTATGAGTAGTGGGAAATTACCGGAGATTTATTTCCTATGTAGATCCCACAAATATATCTTGGGCTCCTACTGTCCTCCATAGTCTTCTGAAAATCAGATTCTTACAATTTAGTCTCTGATATTATTCCTTCTTTTGGCTTCAGATTATGTGATTTACCATCGTTCTTTGCTGATGTCAGTGTGCTTCCTCCATGTGGACTTAGCTGTCATCTCAGTTAGATGGCTGCTTGTTTGGAAACAAACCTTTAAGACATTGCATGTTATTTTATCTGATAGCAGGATACCACCTAATTTCTTCACCACATTTCACAGAAAATACCCTTTTCTTTCTTTCTTTTTCTTACACAGGAGAGCAGCCCCCCACTCCCACAAATTATGCAGTCAAGATTACCACATTTGGGGGAATCACAGGGGTCAGCACATCCACAGTGCAATGGATCAGCCTTGCCCTAGGAAAACCACCTTCATCTTCATGCTATCTCCCCTGCCAGGTAAAATATACCTTTTTTCAGCACCACAAAAGGTGACTCTACAGGTGGAGTTCTCCAGATGGAATGCACAGAATCAAACTGAGTGTGGGAAGAGACATGGAAAAGTTCAATACCCGCAGCTAAATCTAGGCTAGGGGTTGACTATGGCACAATCAATTGCTAATACGTAAGTTCAGGTTGAAGTTGAAGAAAATTAACACAAGTACACAAGAGCCAGAAAATGACCTTGAGCCTATCCCACCTAAAATTTGAGAACGTAAGAACTGATTTGATGTATTGGACTCTAATAACAGAGGCCCTGATGAACTGTGGGAGGACATTAAGAGCATCCTTCACGAAGAAAGCAAAAGTCCATTAAAAAGTCAGAAAAAAAGAGAAAAAAATCTGAGTAGATGTCTGAAGAGACCTCAGAAACTTGCTCATAATCATAGAGTAGCTGAGGCAAATGGAAGAAATGATGAAGTCAAAGAGCTGAATGGAAAAGTTCAAAAGGCAGCTTTATAAGACAGCAAAATAGTGTAATGAAATGTGCCTAGCCATAGAGTTAGAAAAACAAAAAGGAAGAACACACCCATCATATCTTAAACGGAAAGAACTCAATTAAATTTGTTCTACTACCACGGCATTCTGTGGTCACTGAAGAAAAAATGGGTGCATCAGCAAATGTGGTGACGAAAGTTGATGGTGCCCAGCTATCAAAAGATATCGCTTCTGGGGTCATAAAGGCTTAAAGATAAACAAGCAACCATCTAACTGAGAAGCAACAAAGCCCACATGGAAGAAGCACACCAGCCTGTGTAATCATGAGGTGTCGATGGGATCAGGTCTCAGGCATCTAAGACCGAAAACAAAACAATCAAACAAACCAAGAGGACATAAATGAGAATGGGGGAGGGCAGAGTGGAGACCCAAAGCCCATCAGTAGTCAATTAGACACCCCCTGTCAGAAGGACCACAAAGAAGAGAAGAGCTAGTCAGGGCGCAGTGCAGCACCGATGAAACACACAACCTTCTAATTCTTTAATGCTTCTCCCACCTACTACCAGGACCCCAATTCTATCTTACAAATCAGACTAGACCAGAACAGGTATATTGATACAGATAAGAGCTCACAACACAGGGAATGCAGAACAGATAAAACCCTCAGGACCAATAAGGGGAGTAGCTGTACTAGGATGGTACGAGTAAGGTGGAGAGGTAGAAATAAGGGGGAACTGATCACAATGATCGACGTGTGGCCCCCATCCCAGGAGAACGGACAGCAGAAAAGTCGGTGAAATGAGACAGCAGTCGGTGTAAAGCATGGAAAAAAGAAAACAATTTATAAATTTCCAAGGGGTCATGGGAAAGGGAGGGTAGGGGAGGAGGAGGAAAATGAGGAGCTGATGGCATGGGCTCAAGTAGAAAGAAAATGTTGTGTAAAAGATGATGACAAGCACTCAGGTGTGCAAAAAAAGATGATGACAACATATATACAGATTCGTTTGACAAAATGGTTATGTGTATGGATTTTGATAAGAGCTGTAAGAGCCCCCAATAAAATAAAATTTAAATTAAAAAATTCAAATCTCCAGTTGGAGTCTTAGAACATTCTACGCGTAAAGTATTGAATGATGCCAGAAGCATCAAAAGAGGCTGGAAGGACAGAGAGTCTTCCAGAGTGTTGAGTTCAGTTCAGGGCAGCTTCCCTGTTTTGTTCATTAAACTTTGGAGCATTAAAACAGGCTTGGGAAAAATGGCTGGGTAGAAAATATTATTCTATTCACTTTGTTCCCAGCCTGCATTTTAGAAAGAAAGAAAAGAGAGTCAACATCCCACTATTTCAGGAGGTAGCATGTGAGCGAGAACCAATGGTGCTGAAGGAAGGAGTTCAAGCTGCACTGAAAGCATTAGCCCACAGCAAGGCTCCAGGAATTGATGGATTACCAATTGATGTAATACCAACAAGCTGATGAAGCACTGGAATCACTCACTGGAAATCGATCAATCAATACCAAGGAATTTGGAAGACAGTTAGTTGGCCAACTGACTGGAAGAGATCCATATTTGTACCAATTTCAAAGAAAGGTGACCCAACTGAATGGTCAAACTATAGAACAATATCATTGATATCATATGTAAGTAATTTTTGCCAATGGTCATCTAACAACAGTTGCAGTAGTACCTTGCTAGAGGTTCAGGCTGGATTTTTAAGAAGGTGTGGAACAAGGAACATCATTTCTGATGTCAAACGGATCATGGCTGAAAGCAGAAAACACCAGAAAGATATTTATTGCTGCTTCATTGACTATGGTGCTTCATCCACAGGCATTCGACTGTGTGGATTGGGACAAACTGCGGATAGCCTTGAGGAGAATGAGGATCCCAGAAGACTTCATTGTGCTCATGGGGAACCTGTACCTGGAGCAAGAGGCAGTTGCTTAAAGTGAATAAGGGAATACAATATAATTTAAAATCATGAAAGGAAAGGTGTACGTCAGCTTGTATCCTTTCACTGTACTTATTCAATCTGTATGCTGAGCAAATCAGAGAACCTGGATTATATGAAGAAGAATGTAGCAGCAGAATTGGAGGAAGGCTTATTAATAACCTGTGATCTGCACATGACGCAACCTTGCTTGTTGAAAGTGAGGACTTGAAACATTTGCTGATGAAGATCCAAGATTGCAGCCTTCCGTGTGGATCACCCCTCTATGTAAAGAATATCACAAACGTCACAATTGGACCAATAGGTAACCTCATGATAAATGGACCAAAGATTGAAGTTGTTAAGGATTTCTTCTTCCTTCGGTCCACAATCAATGCTCATGATGCATTGCATTGGGTAAATCTACTGCACAATGCCTCTTTTAAAAATTGAAAAGCAAGGATGCTACTTTGAGGACTGAAGGTGTATTGCGTCATCTGCATGTGAAAGTTGAACATTAAATAAGGAAGACCACAGAACAAGTGATATATTTGAGTTATGGTACTGGCGAGGAATATTGAACAAACTGTGGACTGCCAAAAGAAACAGATCTGTCTTGGAAGAACTACAGCCAGAATGGACCTTAGGGGCAAGGCTGACAATCCTTCATTGCGCATACATTGGACATGTTATCAAGAGAGACTAGTCCCTGGAGAAGGAAGCCATGCTCCGAAAAGTAGAGGGGCAATGACAACAAAAAGGCCCTCAACAAGATCGGTTGATACAGTTACTACAACAATTGTGACGATGATGCAGGACTGGGCAGTGCTGTGTTCTTTTGTACATAGGGCTGCTATGGGTCAGAAACCAATCAATAGCACCTACAAACAACATAGATACATTTTAGAGTTTGTTACGGTTCCATGGTGAATCAATTTATACACTATCTGCAAGTTCACTTGAAAGGCTAGGCTGTATAATTTACGTTAAATGACTGTAGACACTTAAAAATGGTTGAGTTCATCTAAAATGTTGTCATTGATCTTTGATGTTGTCCTGGGTCAGAAATGCAATCTTATGGTTCTTATGGATAATAAGAGTCATTTGGAGAAATATAATTTGCTTTATAATTTACTGGTTTCATATGTAGAGGTTGCCTATACATATTCTCAGTGATTCATCAAATATGTCTTTCGAGGAAACAACAAAGTCCATATGGAAGAAGCATACCAGACTGTGTGATCATGAGGTGTCAACAGGAATAGGTATCAGAAGTTCAAAAATAAGCAATCAAATTGACATGAGGGAGCATAGGCAAAGTGGAGACCCAAAATCCATTTGTAAGATAATTGGACTGTCCTTCACAAAAAGGCCACACAGAAGGGATGATAGATCCAGAGTGCAGTATAGAATTGCTGAAAAACATAATTATCCTCTAGTTCTTTAATATTTCCTCCCCCTACTATTATGGTCTTAGTTTTACCTTATCAATCCTGTTAGAACTAGGTATGTTCATCTGTATAATTAAGGTCATTTGATTCATGAAATCCATGATAGATCAGCCCTTCAGAAATAGTAATGGGAGGAATGATTTCCTGAGGGTACAGAAAGTGGGGTGGGTGGGGGAGAAGGGGGAACTGATAGCACCCACCAATGACTATATAATCTCACTCACTCAAGGGGGAAAAATAACAGAATGGTAGGTGAAGGGATACATTGGATGATGTAAGATACAGCAAAAAATGAGTGGCAATAATAATAGCATGTAATATAATAACAAAGGTTCCTGGGGGTAGGATGGGGCAGAGCAGAGTAAAGGGGAGCTGATATCAAAGAGTTCAAGAAGAAAGAAAAGGTTTTGAAAATGATGGTGTCAACAATTGTACAATCATGCTTGATCTAATTGAACTATGGATTGCTATAATATCTGTAAGAGCCCCAATAAAGGCGGGGGTGAAATAAAAATACATTTTAAAAGTACATATTTTATGTAGGTATTTGTCATTGACGCATATGATCAAACGTCGACACCTTTGTAAAGAGTAAGAGTCTGTGCTTGCAAATCTAAGAATTGAAGAAGCAACTGACCCTCTGCTACCAACACAGAATATGCATCATTTCCAGAAGTAGAAAAGTCAACGTTAGGAAGACCAAGCAGATCAATTGGCTACTTTCATCAAATAAATTTGGGATCTTCAATAATAGTTCATTTTTTACCCATACAGTTTGGTCCCTATGATATTGATTTTTCTTCTTGACAACTTCGGTAAATAAATGCTTGTAATGATATCTTCAACAGTTACAATGAAGCCAAGCACAGTCTGTCAACACCTGCTCCTTCTCCTGTCCAAGCAGACATCTTCATTCAGTCAAGGAATACACATTCCTTTGAAGCTTACGGATGGTCTCCCATGACTCACCAAGATACTAGATATACTAAATAAAACCTATTTGTTTTTCCATCGTGGGGTCTCGATTATTCACAAAGCTGAATATACTTTCTAATTATAAGCAGAGAAAGGCAGAAAAAGAAAGGATGTCATCATAGCGGCTGAGAACCCAAGATCTTTGATATTTTAAGTGGTCGGGCTGAGACATAATAATGAGTTTACTTAAAACAGAGCACAATGTATTTAGGTTCCTTTGGAAACACTAAAGTGTAAACACATCGGCCCACAACAAACAAAAACAAAGAACCCTACTTTTTAATAATGTGTACATTTGTGAAATTTTACATCAAGGACCTGTGTTAGATTTGCTTCCTCGTAAAAAATAAAAAACAATGGTATTGAAGGACGCCTTTTACAAAATGGTATTCCATGAGTAGGAGCAAAGAAGTGGACCTGCCAGGCATTAGAAAACTCATGAACATGTTATCCCTTCATGACGCTCACAAACAATAAAGATCGTATGATTACAGCAAGGGCTGTGTGGTTTTCCCCAGGAAAGACGACCGGAAATGCGCATTGATAAACCTAAAGGCATGCTTGTCAAACTCAAGTTTTGCTCAATTCTATTAGGGTCAAGCAGGCAGTGAAACCATTTCATATTATGTCGCAAACAGGATGGAGGGTACAGCACAGTACTGGCTGCACAGGAGAATTGAGACCAATCCCCAACCTGCTTAGCCTGTGTAAAGTAAATCCCACAGCTTGCCCTAGGAACCTACCTTTCAATAGGAGGTGTTGTAACAGGATGTTGGGATATCTCTCACCTAATGCACAGCAAGTGAGTATAGGTTAGGACCAGACCTGGCCAACGGGTCATGCACAAAACTGACAGTCATAACCTTCAAGTCATCGCAGAACAAAAGTCAAGGAATCAAAAATTAATGGAAAGACATCATCAGATCAACTCAGAAGACATTTAAAGATCAGAGATCCAATAAACCAGCTCTGGGCAAAACTTATCATCTCACCCTAATGTATATTCATGATCTTTTTGGTGAAATCTGTTACATATTCATAATCTCCCAATTTACATCCTGGTGTGCATGCATCAAACTGTAAACCCCCTTTTGTTCATCAGGGCAGCTTTCCTTGGCGACTTTAGGCCCTGTGTGCTCTTTGCTTGATCAACTAATGCAAAGCTCTTCTCCTTCGTTTCATCTCATCGCAGGTTACGTCTCTCAGCTGCACTGAGTGAGAACTGTGTTGGTAACAGAATCACATAAAGAGCTTTTAAGTATATTCCTTTCATGCTGCTGTTAGGGGCCATCGAGTCAGTTCCGACCCAGAGCGACCCAATGCCCTCCTCACAATTGTTCCTGTGCTTGCTCCCATTGCTGCAGCTCCTGTGTGAATCCATCAGCTGGAGGGGCTGCCTCTTTGTCGCTGCCCCTCTACTTTACCAAGCATGAAGTCCTTCTCCAGGGACAGGGACAAGTCTCCCTTGATAACATGTCCAAAGTATGTAAGATGAAGTCTCTCTCTATCCTAGCCTCTAAGGAGCATGCTGGCTGTACTTCTTCTAAGACAGATTTGTTGGTCCTTTTGGCAGTACATCATACTTTAAATATTCTTTTCAAGCCCATAGATTCTTCTTCGGTCTTCCTAATTAAATGGCAGTACATCTTACTCACTGCCATCAAGTTTCTTCCACCTCACAATAACTCTATCAGACAGAGTAGAACTATTCCTGTGGGTTTCTGTGGCTGTAACTCTTTAAGGGAGTAGAACGCCTTGTCTTTGTCCCACAGAGCAGTTGGTGGTTTCAAACTGCTGACCTTGTGGTTAGAAGCCCAATGTGCAACCACTAAGCCAACAGGGTTCCTGGCACTACCCCCACATCCATAAAGCAGACTATCTGAAAGTATGATTTGGGTCACTGGGCTGTTAAGTACAAGGTTGGGGCTTTAAACTCAGCAACCACTCTGAAAGAGAAAGATGAATATCGCTTCCCTTAAAGATTTACAATCCTGAAAATCCTACATAGGATTGCTATGAGTTGGAATTGACTTTTTAGGAGAAAAGATCGAGAGATCTGCTCCTATAATGATCACTCACTGCTGTTGCGTCAATTTGAAACCAGAGCCACCCTATCTAGCCCATGGAGACGGCCACCTTATGGTTAGCAGACAACTGCTTAACCAATGTGTCATCAGGGCTCCTTCCACAAAGATTTGAAACTTGAACACCCTAGGGGGACGTTCTACTCAATGGCACATGGCAACAGTTTTGAAAAGCACACCAGCCTTTCTAGTGAGCAAGTGGATTGAGAGTCATTGGTCTTCTATATAACCATCCTGCTGATACTCATAGGAATGAGTATAAATGTTGATACTGATACTTGTGTAGGTTTTAGTTTTAGTATTAAAGTGGATACTAACATTGACATGAATGTGAATGTACTAGTACTAATACTGTTACTGTTAGAAATATGAATATTAATGCTAGTACAGGTCTTATCCTAGTATTAATTCAATATAAGTCTTAGTCTTAATTAATACTAATGTCAGCACTGATGCTGATATTAGTATTAAAAGTAGCAACAATATCATTAGTAATGCTACTTCTGGTACTGTTATTAACACTAGTCCTTACACTGGTACTTACACTACTGCTCCATGTCAGTGCTAATGTTGGAACTGTTAGCAATACTTACACACAGAACTAACACCCAAACGACTAGATTTATACAAATAAAAATGGGTTTAATGAAGAAATGAATTGAATGTTGGCATTAATACCTTTGAGCTGGAGAGAATAGTAACTTCTGGAATCAGGATACGACGATATGGGAATATATTTGTACTTTGAGACCTTGGAAATGTTTGGGAAGAGCTGACACATTAAGCTTATGATTTTAATTAAAATACTTGGATTGAATGAGTTAAGCTTGTAGTCCCTGTATAAATATTTGAGGAAATCTGATTTATTACATCTAGAAGGTCAGACTTACTTTGTAAGGAATGCTTAGATGTTTAGGGTATATTGAAATGTTAGGTTGGGAAATCTAACTGGCGGGCAGTTAAAAGGTTCACCAAGAAAGGGTTTTTTGTTTTGTTTTGGTTGCAATGTTAGTTTAAAACTGATAAGCTTTACAAATAAAGTAAGAGTTACAAGTTGAGCATAACATCTTTAGAAATGTACACTCTTCAAAGTATGACTTGCTATCCCAAATATGACTTGCTATCCCAAATCAAAGTGGGAGCAATGGAGATAGTCTTGTAAACATGGGCACAAAAGCCGCAGCCCACGTGGCGAAGTGCACAAGCGGTGTGACGTTTCCGGATGCGGTGTGCTGGGGCAGTCTTAAGGGTGGGCCAAAAGTAAAGACCTTGGGAAATGATCAGAGGGAAAAGGAAAAGGCCAAGAGGGGCCGCACGTGCCTTGTGCTGTGGTAACCCCCACCGCGATATCCCAGGGATGAATTGAGGGGCCGTCTGCCCTCCACTCAGAAGCCAGAGTTGCCAGAACATCATCTAAGTTTGAGCCCTGATTTCTTTTGGAAGAACTATCTGAAGTCCTGTGAGACTTTCCAGTGAGCAGAGGACAGAGATCAGCTCAGCATTACGTAGAAACGCAAAGGTGGCTGAAGACAACTGCCTGGAAGGAGAGGTGGGCATGCCTAAAAGGCTGGTGAGCATGTCTTGTGGGCTGAAGGGAGGAGATTCTAGACGTGATGAGATGCTAGAAGTCTGGAACAGTTTACCTGGTCCAACTCCATGAGCCATAATAGGAAGATGGGTGTCCAGCAGACATAAGGTGCCACAATGAAATGCCTCCCAGGCCATAAACAAGGAGACGAGTATATATTTTGAATAAGGCCCCAGCAAAACCTGCTGGCCCTATGTTAAAAATAACGGGCAGGTGGATTTTGAAAATGCAAAAAGCAAACAGATGAGACTCCAGTAACAGACTAGACTCTCAGATCTTGAAACATACTTAAGAACACACAAAAGATAGCCAAGTCAACGACGGACAAAAAAAATAGTATAAGACAGAGCACCAAGAGAGGAAATAAAAAAATAACCTGCTACACATAGCAGTAATAAAACTAAAATAAAGACACATGGTGATGGAAAAAAATGGAAATTGAGGATAATGACCTGCCGGCAAAAGAGGAAAAGCCCACTGAAAAACAAGGAAAGTTTTTCAGGTGGAGTACAAACTAAGACAGCAGCCAATAGAAGGTCACGGTTTAAGTGGATTGGAATGAACCAACAGTTTCTTTGCAAGTCCAAGGCTGTGCAAGGGAAAAATATGTGCAAAAAAACATTTGGTGGGGAAAAAAAATAAGACAAAGAATAAGGGAGAAGGGAAGAGCTGCACTTTTCAGACACAGAAAACAAGTCAGAGATCGACACTGGCAAGTGATCAAGTAAGGACAAAGACAGTGAGTCCCCCCCTCCCCCGCCCAAATCACACCAGTGGGTGTCAATCCTGGATGCACGTTAGTGACATGGAGGGCTTTAACAAAACAATCAGGTCTAAGAATCATGAGTGATGACTAAATTAAAATCTCTGCAGTATGGGGAAAGAGAAGTTCTCAGTCCACAAGGTCATGCCAATGTGCAGCCAGACTTGAGCCCCAATAAGGTGCACACGTGTGTGGATACAAGCCTCCAGATGATCAAGACAGACAGCTGTTTAACCTCAATCCTACCTATAAGGGTGACCGAAGTCATTTCCTCATTTGGGCTTTACAGGCAATAAAGCCCATCTGCTACGTGACTCAAAGAGCCTTGAATTTCGGAAGTAAGTTTTCTCAGCTAACTTCAGAAAAGAAAGGGGGAGATGTGTCCAGTGGCTTATAAGAGACCAATTGTTTTAAATATTTGGAATCACTGTCAACAGAAAGCCAGTGTACCAGTGTTCTTCACCGGATCACAACTGATTCATCCAGGAAAGAAAAAAATATCAGGACTGAGAAATAACAGAACAGGTCAAACCCACCAGCCACACAGTGGGAGAAAGATGAGTTTGTCTGATCCTGTAGAGATGAACAGTCTTGGAAAGCTTATGTCAGGCTGCCATGTGTCCGAATTGACTCTGTGGCAGGGGCTTTGGTGGGCTGCTTTTATTTGGGTCATAGGGAGCAGTAGCGGTTCAGTGGGAGGCCTAAGCTCAATTCATTGCTATTTCAGCTCAATCGAGACATAAGCATGGAGAAGACTTATGCCAAATTTAGACGAATGCACAGCAGGCATAGCTACCAACTCTCTGAGTGGTGGCTTGCAAGTTGCTATGGTACTGAACAGGGTTCAGGGGAGCTTCCAGACTAAGATGAACTAACATGAAAGACTTGCTCATCTATTGAAAAAAAATCAGCTAGCGAAAACTGGATGGATCACATTGATCTGATCCCAACCAATCAGAGAGACGGCACAGGACTGAGAAGTGAGTTGTTTTATTGCCCACGGAGGTTATCAGGTCATCACTTGATGACAGCTAGCAATAACATCAGCATTTTGTTTCTGTTGTTTTTGTTGTTGTTACATGGTGTCAAGTCAGTTATGACTCACAGAAAAAAACCGCTACGCAGTTCTGCGCCATCCTCAATATTGTTTCTATGCCTGAGCCCATTATGGTTACAGCCTCTGTGCCAATCCATCTACTTGAGGACCTTCCTCTTTACCAAGCATCTTGTCCTTCTCTAGAGACTGGCCTCTACTGATAACATGGCCACAGTACGTGAGATAAAGTTTTACCATCCTTGGGGAGAGAGACATGTCTGATCAAAGCACACGGGAGCAAATGAATGGGGAGGAAGAGAGAGTGGAGCACATCCTGACCCACCAGGCCTGGAGGATGATATCCCTGATCCGAACAGCCAATGCAGAGTGGACAATATGGCTGATCCCACTATGAGACACGCAGTCCCTTGCTGATCCATGGTCCTACGGGGGACAACACTGGAGAATCAGGGTCGGGATTGGCCCGATCTGATCCCACGACACCAAGGCAAAACACTGAAGGCATGTGGCAGAGCAACTGGGGGAGCAGAGCAAGGAGCTCCAGAGGGAGTGCAAAGGATAGACTTCGGGACCAGAGCATGAGACCCCATTGGACTTGACTGGAGGACACGCCTAGAGGTCAAAAATCAGACCTTGATCTATTAATAGGTTTTTCTTTCTTTATAAATAAACAATCTTTTTCTTTCTTTTAAAATTAATTTATTCTTTTCTGGGTCATTGGTTGTCTTTTTTGTTTGTTGTCACTGTTGTGTTCTCTTTTGTCGCTTTGTCTTGCTATGCCCTGTTTTTGGGGTGTAGACTATCATCTCTGCAGGTCTATCTAGATAAGATAGGCTGGATGAACAGTCTGGAGGACAAAACAACTGGACCGATGGTTCCAGGGGGACATGGGAGGTGGGGAGGCGGGGGAAAGGAGGCGGTGTTGACCAACCCAGGGACAAGGGAACAACAAATGATCCAAAATTAGTGACAAGGAGGGTGTGAAAGACCTGGTGGGGATTCAGCAAGGGCAATGTAACTGAAATTACTGAAACCCAAATGAAGGCTGAGCATGATAGTGGGACAAGAGGAAAGTAAAAGGAAATAAAGAAAAGAACCAGGAGGCAAAGGGTATTTATAGAGGTCTAAATACAGGCATGTACATATGTAAATATATTTATATAGGATGGTGGGGAAATAGATCTACATGCATATATTTATAGTTTTAGTATTAAGGCAGCAGATGGACATTGGGCATCCACTCAAGTACATACTCAATGCAAGAACACTTTATTCTATTAAATTGACATTCCATGATGAACACCTTCCTGATATGATAACTGAAGACAAACGTGTGCATAAGCAAATGTGGTGAAGAAAGCTGATGGTGTCCAGCTGTCAAAAGATATAGCATCTGGGGTCTTAAAGGCTTGCAGGCAAACAAGCAGCCATCTAGCTCAGAAGCATCAAAGCCCCCCATGGAGAAAGCACACCAGCCTGTGTGACCACGATGTGTAGAAGAGACCCAGGTATCAGGCATCAAAGAACAAAAAAATCATATAACTGTAAATGAAGGTGAATGCAGAATGGAGACACAAAGCCCATCTGTAGGTAACTAGACACCCCCTTACTGAAGGGTCGCAGGGAGGAGGCGAGCCAGTCAGGGTAGTAACGTTGAAACATACAACTTTCCTCTAATTCTTAAATGTTTCCGTCTCCCACTATCATCAATTCTACCTTACAAATCTGGCTAGACCAAAGGATGTACATTGGTACAGCTAGGAACTGGAAACACAGGGAATCCAGGACAGATGATCCCTTCAGGACCAGTGGTGAGAGCGGCAATATGTGGAGGGTGGAGGGAAGGTGGGGTAGAAAGGGGGAACCGATTACAAGGATCTACATACAACCTCCTCCCTGGGGTGGAGGGAATGAAGTGGGTGAAGTCAATGAAGGGACACATCAGACATCAGACAGTGTAAGACATGACAAAATGATTTATAAATTATCAAGAATTCATGAGGCAGGGGGAAGCAGAGAGGAAGGGGGAAAAAGAGGAGCTGATATTAAGGACTCAAATAGAAAGCAAATATTTTGAGAATGATGATGGCAACATATGTACAAATATGATTGACACAACGGGTGTATGTATGGACTGTGATAAGAATTGTACAAGCCACCAGTAAAATGATTTTTTAAAAAAATTTTACCATCCTTGCCTTTAAAAAGCATTTAGATGCAATTCTTCCAAGACACTTTTGCTTGTTCTTTTGGCAATCCATGGTACTTACAATGTTCTTCACCCACACCATCCTTCAAATGCACCAAATGCATCAATGTTTCTTCAGACTTCCTTATTCAATGTCCCATTTACGCATGCATATGAGGTGATTGAAAATACCATGGCTTGGGTCAGGCATGATTTGGAAGACAACCACATAGCCAACTGACTGGAAGAGATCCTCATTTGTATGCATATCAAAGAATGATGATAGTGTTCCCAACAAAGGCAGATATTGTCTCACAGGTCAATAGTGCCTGGCCACATAAACCTGTTCTAGACAATACAATGAACATATTTCTAAGCAATAATAACTTATTACTCATTGCCTTCCAGCTGCAACACAAACAAGTTTCAATGTGTTCAAATTTTATGCTGCATTAAAGAAAAATACAAAGGCCTCTGGGGGAACACTGAAGTACTAATAAAATGATTTTGTGGGTCTACCACAATGAAAGATCAGGATCTTGGGAATCAAAACCCTTGGCCAAAAAGTGAAAACTGTATTTCCCATTTCATTTTATTGTTGATGTTGATTGAATGCTCAGACAAACTAAGAGTCCTTTAAGCAAAGACTTCAAGAGTGTACCCTTTAGCATTGCTATTAAATAAATGATGCCTAAAATAAAATATCCATGGAGACTAATGCATTGTAAACTCCTCAGATCACATCTTTGGGGAGAGTAGGGAAAGCAAGGCTTTTTAAAGTCTACATTTATATTAATTCCTACTAAAACCTCTTTGGAAATTTACTCATTTTGTGCTAATGAACACAAATGTGGGATATGAAAATGTCTTTCAGAATTTCAAAGTAAGACAGGGAGAAATCATATAACACCAAACATGGGAGCATTAAGATGGAAGAACTTGATTTGTTCTCCTCCAGGCCCAACTCCCAAACCAACAAAACCAAGGCACACAAAAGAACACACTAGAAAGAGACTGATAGAAGCGGAACTTCTCCATCTGTCCACCTCGTAAAGAAAGCCCCTGTAAATAATAATGGTCATGATGATAATAATAATGACAGTCAACATTTCTTGAGTGCAGAAAGGTCAGGTCCTGTGCTATTAATTTTTATGATCGTTGCATATATCTAAATATATACCCATCTATTAAAGGTAATGAACACAACGCTGAGCAGATTATCTGTTCTGTTTTGGTGATAACCTTTACATGAGAGATAGAATAGCAGTTAAAGTTTAGTAAACATTGACTTACTATGGTAAGCATTATGCCAAGTGCATCATAGGACTTTGCTATTGAACATGCACAAGAATGCACTGAGCAAGATTTCCTGGTCTCACGTAGGGAACTGAGCCTTGGTCTCACGTAGGGAACTGAGTCTTGGTGACACTGAGGTCATAGCTTTCCGTGGTAGAGCTAGACTTCTAAAGAACTTGCTTGAGGCCATAAAGCCCTGATTCTTTTAAAAACTCTTTTTACACTTTTTATTGTGACTTGGCTAAATGTTTACAGAGCAGATCATCAGTTTTACATTCAAGAATTCATACATATTTCGCTTCATCACATGCATTTGCAGTCCTCACAAGGTAACATCACTGGTCCCACTTGCTTCTCATGTTTCCCATTTCCATGCCTCCTCTTTCCTAATCTTTGTGAATTCTGTCCCTGGGCAAATGCTGCTCTTTTGGTCTCCTGAGGCAGATGCCTCTAAGGTGTGTATTCCTTGTCAATGTATTATTTTCCATGCAGACTTATCTATGGCTTGGCTAAACATGGAACCCTGGGGGTAAGTTCAGTTCCAGATCTGAAGGCTGACTAAGGAATATACTCCTGGGGGTTCAACCCAACGCTATCTGCTCAGTTTGTCTGGTCTTTTTTGTATTGTTATTGTTTTGAATTTTGTTATACCTTTTTCTTCCATTCAATCCAGGACCCTCTACTATGATCCCTTTCAGAGTCAGTCGATTTGTCTTTTCTCGTTTATTTGTGAAGCAGAGCATACACAGGAGAAAACATACAAAGCACAACGACCCGGCCCAATGCATCAGAACAGTGATAGTATCCCACTAAGCCCCACACACCTTGTACATGAGGCCCCATAGTCTTTTTTTTACTTCGTTCTTCCTGCCACAAACCTCCCTCCCACCCCTAACCCCACCCCCGATCATAGCCTTCAAAATCTACTTCTGTTGGTGTGAAAATCATTTTTCTTAGTTTTTTCCCTAATAGTCATGTCTAATAGTGTTCACCTTTATGAGATTGAATAAATTTGCTGAATACAATGTCTTCCCAGTTTGCCCATGTCACGAAGCATTTGACAATTGTATTGTTTTATTAGATGCATAGTATTCCATATGTACCAGAGTTTATGTATCCATTTCCATCTTTTGGCTATTAGAGTCTATGGGTTCTCTTTTTTATTCTTTTGATAGTCTTTTGATGTCCATAAATGTAATGTTTTTAGGAGGTCTCAGTCCTCTCTTTGTCTTCTGTAGTATGAGTGCATTATGTTCGGTACTGTATCTGGACTTTGTATTAGGGCGCTAAGTGTGTCCTTCTCCATGGTCCTGCCTTTGTAACTGAGAGTATTGCCATGTCTCCAACCTTGTGTAATTAGTGTCCAATCACCCAAGATATGATGATGTACAAGTTAACAAACCATGTGCTGGAGACTAATAAGATGTCCTATACATGTCTCAAATCCTTTGCACAATACATTACCCTTGACTATAATGTTATTCTTAATAGAATTGCCTTAACTCCCATGGGAATGATCTATGATGAGCTACAGCAAAGATGATAAAGATGTCGCCCAAAGTGAACAAAGTACATATAGAAAGCAGTTATTTGAATGGATTTTGAGCTCTCACTTCATCATATCCCTACTATAAAAACAATTAGCTCTTGGGACATGGCCCTTCAGAGAACTCACCTTCATGAGATCACTGAAATCATAGGTGCCATAGCAAAGAGTGGTGAAGATATCAGATGATGCCTGGTTATCAGGGGAAATAGCCTCTGGGGTTTTAAATGCTTGTCTCAAAACAAGCAGCCATCTAATTGAGGAGTTAGCTAAGTCTACATATAAGAAGCATGTGTGATCCAAGGATTATAAACTGTAAGATTCACACACAGTTGAGGGAAAGGTACCAGTGCCTAAATTCTAAACACCTGGTTTGCAGGATGCTATAGATTATAATGCAACACAAAATCCATTGGCTGGGTTCCTACGTGGGTTACATCCCAAGTAAATCCCCATTGCCCAAAGACTAGCAATGTGAATAGCAGTAATATCAGACAAAAAGGATTGCAAAGAGCTTGTTAGCAACTGTACTTAGACTGGAATGTAGCACCTTGCCATTCGATCTCCCGTTGGACACACTGAATTCATCCTACATATTTAATATCGCTTGCTATTCCTTAGATTGAAATCTTTTACTGTTTTATATGATCAGTGTTGCTGGGTCTTTTCCCTTCCCCTTTTATTATTCCTGTTCTTTTTCCTTGTTTCATATAATTTTCTGTATAGGGAAGCCAAGATTTATGAAACCAGTAACTGAAATAATAAGTACCAGGGGGTGGGGGGCACAGAAGCAGAGGACAGGGGAAATGGGGAGCCAACACCAATGGGTATATGAAAGAAGAAAACGTTCCAAAATTCATTTGTGGTAATGAATATAATTGAATGACTGAATTACATGATGCCTTAATTATAGATCATAAAACTAATTTTTAAAGTTTTTCCTTATTATTTTCATTGATGATTGCTTTAGTTCTTAGGTTTATAGATAAACCTTTAATCCATCAAGTAAATTTTTGTATATGATGTGAGGTTTGGTTCCTGTTTCATTCTTTTGTTTGTAGAGGTCCATTTTTCCAGCACCATTTACCCTATTTAATGTGCGTTAGTCTTTTATCAAAAGTCCGACGTCTTGGTAGTATTTCTGAATTCTCTGTTCTGGAGCCCTGATGACGTAGTAGTTAACATGTTGGGTTGTGACCCCAAAAGGTCAGAAGTTCAAAACCATCAATCACTCCTCAGGAGAAAGAACATGGCTTTCTACTTCTGTAAATAGTTACAGTCTAGGAAACTCTTGGGGCAGTTCTACCCTGTCCTATAGGGTCACTAAGAGTAGGCATGGACTTAATGGCAGTGAGTTTGGCTCTCTCTCTCCTGTTATGATCCATTAGTTTATAACTCTATCATATCAATACCAAGCTGTGTTGATTACTGTGGCTGTAAAAGATGTTTTGAAACTGGGGGGTGAGCGGGCTCCTACTTTTTTTCAGTAGTCTTTTGTTTATCCTGGGTTTCTTTCCTTTCCATATGAAATTGGTCATTAGTTTTACCATTTCTTTGAAGAACTGGGCTGGGATTTGAATTGCAATGAAATTTATAGGGTGTGTTCTGTGACATTGGTATTTTCACTATGTTAAGTCATATCCATGAGCATGGGACATTCTTCTATTTATCTTTCATTTTCTTGCAGTAGTGTTTTATAGCTTTCTTTGAATAAGTTTTTGGTCTCCAGTTAGATTTATTCATAACTACTTTATCTTTTGGGCGGTTTTTGTAACTGGCTATTTTTAAAAAATTATTTTAAAAAGTCCTATTTCTTCACATAAGAATTCTACTGAATTTTTTGGTGTATTGATCCTGTAGCCTACTATGTTGCCAAATCTTTCAATTATTTCCAGCAATTTTTTAATTCAAGGCTTTGAGGTGTTTTATATATAAGATCGTATTATCTACAAATAGAGAAAGTTTACTTATTTTTTTTTTTTTTTTGCCAATCTGGATGCCATTAATTTTGAATAGCGTTGGCTAGGACTTCCAGGATTACGTGAACTAAGGGTCCTGATAAAGGCCCATCCTTTCTGGTTCCCATTTGGAGAAGGAATGCATTCAGTCCATTACTCGACATGGAATGAAATGTTAGCCATTGATTTTGCTTAAGTCCAATTTCTTATCCATTTTATTGTTTATTTTATGGTTTACGTGCCTTGGAAAATCTACTTTTCATATTGGTGAACCTTAACCCAAAAGAGGTGGGTTATAAGTGTCAGAGCTGAGTTATAAGTGTCAGAATATTTTTGCAACTCAGTGCTAATTCCAGAAAATTGGCTTGGTATTAAGTGCATTCCAGCTTGAATTTCCTTTAGACCTTCGGCAAAAGCACAGACTTTCTCAGTAGGTAGCGGGAACAGTTCATCCGGAAACTGCCAAAATGGTAAATAAGCAGACTTGGAAAAGGGAGTTGCTATTTGCATGAACTGGTATTATCTCTCTACTGTCATTAAATGCAGGAGGTCAAGTAAATGTGTCCTCACAGATAGATACGTTAACATTTCCTCCAGAAACCACACGAACGTGTGTATTTAGTGAGTGTCTTTAATGCTTACAATAGGATGACCTTGAAAGCCTGGTAGCCCAGTAGTGAAGTGCTCAGCTGTTAACCGAAAGGTTTATGGTTCAAAGTCACCAATGCTCTTCAGAAGAAAGATGAGACAAGATGAGCTAGCCAGCTCCATCAAGATTTCCACCATCTGACAATGTATGGAGCAGTGCTACTCTGGCCTGTAGGGTCAGGACAAGTCAGAACGGGCTCCAGCTCAGTGGACTTAGTTTGGTTTCACTTTCTGTCTTGGTTCCCCTCAGCTTCTCATCTGTGGCTTGAGGTTACTACTGTTCCTTTGGTCTACTACAGATGTTTGGCTTTTTTTTAATTATTTAAATTTTTTTACATTTTATTAGGGGCTCATACAACTCTTATCACCATCCACACATATACATACATCAATTGTATAAAGCACCTCCGTACATTCTTTTCCCTAATCACTCTCAAAGCATTTACTCTCCACTTAAGCCCTTTGCATCAGGTCCTCTTTTTTCCCCCTCCCTCCCCACCTCCCCTCCCTCATGAGCCCTTGATAATCCACAGATTGTTATTTTGTCATATCTTGCTCTACGGAGTCTCCCTTCCCCCCTTCCCTGCCATCCATCTCCCAGGGAGGAGGTCACATGTGGATCCTTGTAATCAGTTCCCCCTTTTTCAACCCACTCACCCTCCACTCTCCCAGCATCGCACCTCACACCCTTGGTCCTGAAGGTATCGTCCACCCTGGATTCCCTGTGCCTCCAGCTCCCATATGCACCAGTGTACAACCTCTGCCCTATCCAGTCCTGCAAGGTAGAATTCGGATCATGGTACTTGAGGGGAGGAAGCATCCAGGATCTGGGGAAAGCTGTGTTCTTCATCGGTACTACATCACACCCTGACTGACCCATCTCCTCTCCTAAACCTCTCTATGAGGAGATCTCCAGTGGTCGACACTTGGGCCTCGGGTCCCCACCCTGCACTTCCCCCTTCATTCACTATGGTATACACACACACACTCACACTCACACACACACACACACACACACACACACACACACACACACACATGCACATATCTACACACACATATATATATATATATAATATTCTTTTTTTTTGCATGATGCTTATACCTGGTCCCTTTGGCACCTCGTGATCGCACCGGCCGGTGTGCTTCTTCCATGTGGGCTTTATTGCTTCTGAGCTAGATGTCCGCTTGTTCACCTTCAAGCCTTTAAGACCCCAAACACTATCTCTTTCGATAGCCGGGCACCATCAGCTTTCTTCGCCACATTTGCTTATGCACCCGTTTGTCTTCGGTGATCGTATAATGGAGGTGTGCAGCCAATGATATGATTTTTTGTTCTTTGATGCCTGATAACTGATCCCTTCGGGACCACTCGATCACACAGGTTGGTGTGTTCTTCCATGTGGGCTTTGTTGCTTCTGAGCTAGATGGCCGCTTGTTTTTCATCAAGCCTTTTAAGACCCCAGTCACTATCTCTTTTGATAGCCAGGCACCATCAGCTTTCTTCACCACATTTACTTGTCCACCCACTTTGGCTTCAGCAGTTGTGTCGGGAGAGTGAGCATCATAGAGTGCAAATTTAATGAATGTATTCATGCATTGAGGGAGTTTTTTTTTAATTTTTCTTATTGAAGTATAAAGCTCAAGTGTGACATTCTCTACTTGTTCTGCTACATTGGTTTTGTTCTTTTGATTGTTTAAAGGTGATGTCAGGGAGTAGCTCCATCTCAGGGTTTGAGGAGTATCCCTGGAGGTCATCTTAGAGGTTCCTCTAGACTCAATGTGTCCGGTAAGTCTGGGAGTTTGGGGATGTTGGGCGATTTTGAAGGCTGGAGAGTTAGTTGGTGGGAAATGGTTTTAATATGGGTGTTCCACTAGCAACATAACTTGGGTTGTAATCTAAGTCTTTTTCGTTTGCTTGTTTGTTTCCATAATAAAAAGAAAGAGCAAGAGTCTGACTAGATGCATTTTAAAATTACCTGGTCAACATTTACAAGAGGGACATAAGTGTGAGATTGTGAAGTGTATGAATAAAGCGATCCAAGTTGAAAGCAGTGGGTTAAAGACAGAAGGGAGAGTTGGAGTGACAATAAGGCACCCACTGACACAGTGATACTGTCCCCACTGGCAATTTGGAATGAGTATTTTTTTGTATACTAGGAGTGGGGGTAGGGAGCTTAGTCCAGGGTTTCTTCACCTCAGCACTATCTGGGGCAGGGGTAGTGGTGGGGAAGATAGAGGATGTCCTGTGCATTTTAGACTGTTTTACAGTATCACTGACTTCTACCCTCTAGAGACCAGTAGCATGTCCTCCCTAGTAGTAACAACCTAATATGTCACCAGATATTACACATGCCACCGATATTGCCCATGTCACTCATGGTTGGTGTGGGGGTGGGGGACCATTGCCTTACTTGACAACCTCTGAGCCAGAGGTCTTACATTTTAAGAGCTACAGAAGCCAGAGCCCAACAAGGTGCTAGGACAGGCAAAAGTTGACAAATGGCCAACATCTCCCAACAAACAGCAAGTTCTTTGACATGATCCAAACTCAGGAATGGTCTGTGGCCTTAAATGCAAACATGATTTATCATAATTCCCATCTTAGAATCTCTATGAACCACCACGTAAAAGGACTTCAGTGCCAAATAAATAAATACACAATGGGAGAAAGAGATCTCGTAGCCCATTACAGCTTGCAAATAAGGATATTGTGGTTAGTTACCACCACGTCGGCTCCGGATCATGGTCACCCATTCTGTACAGAACAGAACAGCATTTTGTAGGGTTTTCAAAGTCAGTGACCTTTGGAGAGCAGGTTGCCAGCTCTTTCTTCAAAGTCCCTCTGGATTGGTTCACATCATCAACCTTTCTACTAGTTGTTGTGTGTCTAATTGTTGGTGCCGCTTAATCAGGACCAACCCTTATCAACTACCATCCACCTGTTTCATGTACATCATCATATGTAAGTCTGACCATAGTTGTAAGAAATAGGTCTATGGACACCATTATGTAGATGACAAAGAATTGACTGGAAGTTGCCCCAGTTTTAAGGAGCAGAGTCAGGCTTTGAAACCGTGCCTCATTCCAGACACAAACCCATGTAGGACACTGCCCGGGAACACCAAGCTGTTGGCTACACTACACATATGTATCAGAAGCTGGTCTCATTTTAAGGAAGAAGTATGCATATTAACGAGTGAGAAGAGCACTAATGAGTGTCTAGTTTTTCCATCTAGTTTGCATCCATCTTCTTTGAACCTTTTCAAAATATGTAAGATTGTCCGTGAGTCATGCTTGGAGCCCGCGCCTAATTTAAGCCAAACTGAATATAGCAGATGAACTAACAAAACTGCAGACGGCTCTCTCTGTTGCCTTGGGGAAACACAGTGGAGCAGCCCGGGTTTTATCATGCCAGAGGCCGGAGTCAGCACACTTCTGTGAGAGCTTGGTCTCTAATGGGACCTGCACAGAGGGCTCTGAGAACTGCACAGCTAATGGTCAGCATCAGCTCTACGCTGCTGCCCTCACTGACTGCTAACCATCTATGCGAAGAAACAAACTCTATAATTAGAAGCAAAAGGACCTTCGCGCTTAAACGCCAGCTCCAATGGTTTCATAAATGAGTGACGTTCAAAATATTTCTGCCACGTTTGCCTGCCACCTCTCTTTCTTCCCAGGGCGCAATTACATAAGGGCTTAGGTGTTCTCAGGAATAATCGGGGCATCAGCCCTGGCAGGGCGTGGGAGGATGCCTAGGTTACCTCCATTGTCACACAGTCTATTTAGGAGGTTGGCAATTGCTATTTATATAACCCCAGATGAAGATACACCCCAGCAATTTGGGGTGGTGGGGGGAATCACCAAAACAAGTAGGTAATTTCACTTGAACAACTTGTACCATGTTTCCTTCTGATTACTGCCTTGGTCTTTCTAGAAAAGAACAGGTATGGCTGTACACAACAGTGAGCGTTGGATGCTCGGTGGAGGGAAATCAACGGGCTACAGGGAAGAGGAGAACATCAACGGAGAATTGCATCTGAGTTTGATGTAACAGCCTGGAAGCCAGACACCCAAACACTCCCCATCCATGAATTCGGCAGATACAAGATCCTGACTCTGTCAGTGTGGTTGAAGGTAAAAGATCCTGGGTGGAGGCATGGGTAAACCGAGGAGGCTAGCAATTGATCTACAAACTTCCCTCGCAGAGAACTGAATCCAATCTGGCATCTTTTTGCTCCACATTCTGACCTTAAAAGTGACACTGTCCTGTCTGGTCGCAACTAGCCCTGTGTGGACAAAGAGTCCTTGGTGGTAGGTTAGACACCGGGTTGCCAGCCACCAGATCAGTGGTTCAAACCCATCAAGCCACTTCACAGGAGAAAGATGAGGCAGCATGCTCCAGCCAAGATGTACAGCCTCAGAATGTACAGTCACTACATTGGAACCACCTTGAGGACATGGATAAGCACAAAGGACACACACACCAGATTCAATGAGGGGGCATTATAAAAAGATGATCTAACTAACGGTTTTCTAGCCATTGTACATTGCATTGGTAGCATTTCAGGTATATTCAGTTGAATACATGCTGTTGTACTGTGAGAGGCTGTTGGGTTGGCTGGGAATTATAGCGACCCTGTGTACGAGCGAATGAAAGACTACCTGATCTTGCACCAGCCTTACCATGGCGGTTACGGCTGAGTCCATGATGGCAGCCGCTGTGCCAGCCCATCTCCTCGATAGTCTTCCCCTTTTCCGCTAACATTCTACCTTACCAAGCACGCCGTCCTACTTGAAACACGGCTATTGGAAAATGTAAAGCCACATGTGTGGTTCGAATTGCCTTTCTATGGGGCAGTGTGGCGTGATTGATGCTGAGCTCAAAGGCAAAGTGTTGTTTGACCGATCTTGGCTCCCTGTTGCGAAAGGAGAACTTCAAGCATACTTGAAACCCTGAAATTTCATTCACTGCCTTCTTGGCAAAACCTGCTTGATAAACAAATCTTTGGCTTTTGGGGGACATGAAAGGGATGGTTAGCCATGTCGCTAAATTATCTTCCTTTGAGGGCATATCTAAGTCATGTGAAAGCAGTGATGGAGAAGGCTGTAATGATGAAACAGGCTCATAATTAGGTGCTGCTGCTGGATGAATAGTCAAAAGAAGTGTAGGTGGAGGAAGCTCAGGCCTGGCCACGGCAGGCGAGGAGACTGCATCGCCCCTCGTATAAGTAGCGCATGCTCGCATGTCCAGGGGGCCGTCATTCTGTGCTCTCCATCAACGCTGTCCTCGTTCTACTAGTTCGTGTCTGGGCCGTAGGCAAAAGCCACCTTCCTCATCAATCTGGTGATCCTCTCCACTCTTGGCCCTCACTATAGTAAGCCATTCTAGCTCTCCGTCATCACTCCTGATTCGTGTCCTTGCCATTCACTCATTTGGCCTATACTCATTGCAAGCAGCCGTCCAACGAAAAAGCAAGTCCATCTTTGCCGTAGAGCCGCAAGATATGACTCTACGTAACCAAACCTAGCCTGAGTGTCCAAAGATGACTGCAAGAATTACTAAGAGCCAAGCCTTTTAATCTATCCCAATCAATTCTGGATCTTTGTAAGGCAACACAGATATCAAACATGACATAATATACCTCTCCTTTTAATTTGCATTTGTTGGATGCATCTCAAAGCAGCGCCATGTCATTAACACTCAAAGACAGTAGCAATGCCAGCCACCAACAACCACATTTTCTTTTTGGTTTCTCATGTTGTGTGCCCCTGAGAGCTTGGGAGGAATACATTTTGTGCTGGTGGGTGGTTAGAATCCATCCTCACCCCCGATATCGAACTCAAGGAAGTTGTGGTCAAAGGATACCACTGTGGTAACCTCAGGAAGGAAAAATGTCATATATATATATATATATATATATATATATATATATATATATATATATATATATATATATATATATATATATATATATATATATATATAGAGAGAGAGAGAGAGAGAGAGAGAGAGAGAGAGAGAGAGAGAGAGCCGGTCAGAACTTTCAAGACCCAGTAGAGCAAGTCCTCAGCTTCCCTGGGTAATCAGGATGAGTCATTTGAGATAGTTCACATCCTGGCTAGCGGGAGGATGGTGCCCTATCTTACTGAAAGAGCTAGTACTTTTCTAATGGAGATATTTCACTTCCTTATCTTTTAAAACTATTGAACCAGTTTGTCATATCGGCATAACTGGAGAAGAAAACAGAGGTAAAACACACCACATGGAGTTTCCATGTGTTTCCAGCCACCCATAATGGCAGTCCATTATGATGGATGCATCTTTTCCACATGGTATGCAGCTTCTTGGTGGCCCAAGCATTAGGAGCTGCTGGCTGGCTGGTTCCGTGCTAAGAATTCTTTCTTTCCACCCAAACCAGGGTTTGATTCCTGATCAAAGCACCTGACTCACAACCAGTCTTTCAGGGGAGGTTTGCATGTTGCTCTGTTGCTGAATTGGTTTCAGTGGCACTTTCAGACTAAGATGCACTAGGAAGAAAATCCTGGTGCTCTACTTCTAAACATAAGTCAATGGAAACCTCACAGATCTCAAATGGTCCCATCTGCAACATGTCATGGCGACGGTGTAGAACTGGTAAGCATTTTGTCATACTGTGCATGAGTTCCCCAAGAGTAGAAAACTAATCAAATCACAGGCAACTAACAATAATGACTGGACAAGCACCGAATTGACATGCAATCCATTTCTAGTCAAACAATTTATTTCAGTTGGTGTATGAATAATTACAATAAAATCAATAGCAAATTTTCTCCCTTCTTTTTGGGTAGATAGAAAAATAAGCCTCACCTGAGGGAATGCTGTCTTGGGAATCAGTGGACATGAGTTCAAATTCCACCTCCACCATTTAATATCTTTGTGACCTTGGGGAAGTTTCTTAGCCCCTGAAAGCTTCAGTTTCCTCATTCTTATAATAATTTGAGTGCCAGCCTGTGTGACTCAAGGGTTTTAAATACTAAAATCAAAGGTAGGAGAGAATGGTATTCGTGTTTAGAGTTCAAGCACCTGGTTTACAGATGGTGAACCCCCTCTGACCATTGACCAGGGATGCGACCGAGTCTTGACAATGTGCATCAGGAAGTAGACTAATGTAGATGTCGTTGGGTTAAAATGTAACATCTTTTCATTTGTTCTCCTTTTGGACCCATTTTAAAATGTTTCTAGTATTCATTATTTTCTATTATCTTTTCAATTGAGATTTTTCTAAGTTTTTTATTGGTCTCGGGTTTGGCGACTTTTTAATTTTTGTTTTTATATGTTTTCCTCTATATGAAATCCAGGAGAGGTGAATCTATAGCAATAATAACTGGATCAGTCATTGTTTGGGGTTTGGGCAGGGAACATTGGGGAGAAATGGGGAGCTAATAATAATTAGTATAAGAAAGAAAATGTAATAAGAAATGTAATAAAATTGATTGTAGTGAGTATTACACAACTCTTTTTAATATGCTTAAGATATTGAATGGTATGGTATGTGAATGATATGTCAATAAAGCTGTCAAACTTTAAAAATGAGAGAGTGTGAATCAACTCCATTAGACAATCGATGCGAGGATTAGGGATTATACATTTGAGGTACTGAGTCAATTCAGTGATACAGAGTGAATGCAGAGGGAACATTTCTTTTTCTCATTCCTGGCTCTCGTGTAACACAGGACTCAACCAGGCCTGCCCCAAGAAAGACAATCTTTGAAGAAATGAGAACATGTAAAAGTATGTTTGGAGAAGACATTGACTTTTCTTCCTTTTTAGAGCGCAGAGCAACATTTGGCCTACAGCATTGTGAGTGAATTGGCTATAAACACACACACACATTGTAATAACACTGTACCACCAACCGCCACACCAGTGAGGCAGATGATGTAGACACTTGCCCACAAATGTCCATATAAAATCCATTGTAGTTGCCTGCGGTTGGCAGGCGAGCTTGCCCCCAGCAATATTGGCCCAGATTAATGTGTGGAATATGTGGGTTTGGGGCATTCAAAGATATCCGAGTTTCCAGCAAGAGGCCAGACTATGTTCATGTAAACAGCCCTTGCTCATTCTGTTTCTGTTTCCCACGACATAAAATAAACTGGTTGTCACATACATTTTGTAAGTAAATGGAGACATTTCTTAAGGACATATATGGCAAAGCAACATAGAAATAGATAACTGGGGAGCCTTTTCTTTTTTACATCAAGTACGTGGACCTCCAGACACTTTTCCTTTACAATGGGATGGACCGCTCAAGTTGAGCTCTGGTTGAGCGTTTCTTTCCCATATGTACGTGTGTTTTGAAAGCACAGATTTATTGAGGTATAATTCGCACACGCTTCACTTCAATGGTCTTAGTATATTCAGAGAGTTGCGCAACCATCAACACAATCAATTTTAAGACTTATTCAGAAGCCTCCATAGAACTCCTATGCCCATTAGTAGTCACTGTCTCTGCCCCTTCTGAGAATTTCAAATAAATGGAAACCTAGAATATGTGGGCTTTTCTGGATGCATTTTTTTTCATTCAACATAATCTTTTAAAGGGTTATTCGGCCTTCCCTCTTTCTTGCTGAATAACATTCCCTTGTATGGCTAACTTCTAGGTTAGCCATTTGAAACTGCCAGTCACTCTTTGGGAGAAAGATGGGGCTCTCTACTCCCGTCAGGAGTTACACTCTCCAAAACTCACAGGGGCAGTTGTACCCTGTCCCATAGGGTTGCTATAAGTTGGGCCCAACTCCACGGCAGGGAGTGAGTTTCTTCAGTTGATAAGACATTTGGATTGTTTTGACAATTTTGGCTATCTTGAATAATGCTACTATGAAGAGCTGTGGGCAGTCCTTTACGGGAACATATGTTTTCATTTCTCTGGAGAATATACCCAGAGCAAGAATTGCTAGCTTATATAGTAACTCTGTGATTAACATTTTAAAAATACTTTTATTGTGGGCTCTCACATCTCTTATCACTATCCACCCGTTCATCCAGTGTGTCAAGCACATTTGCACCTATGCCGCCATCATCATTTTCAAAGCATTCTCTTCCCACTTGAACCCCTGATATCAGCTCCCTATTTCTTCCTCCTTCTTCCCCCACACGTGTTTAACTTTTTAGGGAACTTCTAGACTGTTCTCCAAAGTAGCAACACATTTTTACATCCTCATCATAAGAATATGACAGTACTTGTTCTCCCACACCCTAGCTGAGACTTGTTATTATCTATCTTTTTTAATGCCCATCCTAGAGCATATGAAGTGGTCCTTCATTGTGATTGTGACCCGTTAGTGGCTAATGTTCCTGAGCACCGTTTCATCTGCATGTGGGCCATTGCTATATCCCTGGTTGGCTTTCAAGAGGCCTTCATAACAAGACTAATGGAGATGAATGGGAGTGGAGGTGTGGGATGGAATTCAGCAGCATAGTGGTGAAATCAGAAACAAGAAAGACTTCCCAGTGGTGACTTATTTTCTTTCTGTTCGCACAGTGAACGTCCCCAGAAATTTGTCAGTAGCTTTAATCTTGGGACTGGCATTTGTGAGCTAACTATAAATCACGTACCCAAACACTATGGAACGTTACTCAACAATTTGTTGAAGGAAGCCATAAGATTCATAACTAAAGAAAACAAATGATTTCAGCATCATAACTCTCCAAATAAACACCCTAGGAAAATAGAACTCTAAGTCAATGGGGGTATCACTCACTCTTGCCTCATCACTGGCCAAGACTCCAGCATGGGAGTCAGTCAAGAAGAGCCTTGAAAGGATGGGGGGTGGGGTAGGGGGTGGGCAGAAAGAAGCCTGGGAATAGGGTAGAAGAGTTCATGGCAAAAATGGCAAGTTAGGTGGCAAAAATGGCAAGTTTGGTGTAAGACACACACACTGTGTCTGTTATTCTTGACACAAATCTGTAAGATGTTTGGTATTGATGCTGTGGGTTTGTTTGTTATAAAGAAAGGCACATAAGTGCTCCCAATGCCCACCATAGGAGCCTTCATGGCATAGTGGTTATGCTTTGGGCTGCTAAGTGCATGGTAAGCAGTTTAAAACCATGAGCCGTTCCTGGGATAAAGATGAGGCTTTCTACTCCTGTAGAGAGTTACAGTCAAAGAAACTGGGGCAGTTTTAGTCTGTCCTCTAGGGTCACTATGTCCTATAGGCAGCGACTCTAAAGCAGTGAGTTAGGCCCACCATATTGAGGCAATAAACTACTGAGCATTCCAAATGCTTAGAATTTCAAGGGGATACTATAGATTCATCCATGGTTATAGCTGATGGGCCCATGAGGCGGGTTGGTGACTGTCCTATGAATCACCCAGTCAACAGAGCCCTATAAGGAGGCCTGGAGTCTTCTTCACATGGAGGTTGCTGCCCAGAAAGAACCAGTGGAGTTCTCTGATACACAAGTAGGTGAGCTGGAACCCTGTGGTTCAGAGGGCAGAAGGAACCAGGGGCAGAAAGAAGCCAAAGAAACCAATTTAAAAGCAGTAGGCTCCCACCATAGCCATTCATGAATTCTTCCAACCAGGCGGTTGACAAGATCCAGGGGAAGTGCCCCAAACCCACTCAATGCCCTGGAGGTGATTCCAGCTCATAGCACTACTCATTCCCACTCACCCTCTCCGAATGGATGAGGACAGAGTAGAACTGCCCCACAGAGTCTCCAAGGCTGTCAATCTTTATGGAAGCACACTGCAACGCGCCCCAACCACTCCCCAGCAGCTTGTGGGTTTCAACCACTGGCTTTGTGGCTAGCAGGCCAATGCTTAATCCAGTGTGCCACCAGGGATCCTCAGAGACCCTTAAGAACTTTTTAAAATTCTCTCCTAAAATGCTGCATACCCACACAATGAAATATTATATAGCTATTAAAAGGAATGATACTCATATTGATACATGCTAAAACACAGATGAACTAAGAAAACATTATATTAATTAAAAGGAAGTGCCTGGTAGCATATCAGGTAATCATTGGACTACTGACTGCAATGTCAACAGTTGAAACCCAGCAGGAGAAAGATGAAGCTTTCTGGTCCCTTAAAGATTACAGCCTTAGAAAGCCTACTACATTGGATTTCTCTGAGTTGGAATTGGCTCTATAACAGGAGGTTAAATGAATGGGTTAATACTGTCACAAAAGACCACAGATTGGGTGATTCCACTTATGTGAACCATTCATAATAGAGAGAGAAAGTAGAGGAGTGGTAACACGTTAACGGGGGATGGGGTAAACGGAGAAGGACTGCTAATGGTGATGGTGACAGAACCCTGTGAACATAACGTGTCCACTTTAAAGGGTTGAATTGTATTGTGTTTAACAATAAGTTGTTAAACCAATAAAGACATACCTTGGACATACAGAGAAAGGTGTTGCTCGGTAACATGGTGTGCCCAGGGTGGACTATAGCTGACAGGCTCCCTGAGCTAATGAATGCATCATCACTTATCACATTGTTACTGATTGCCATGAAGCTAAAAGCCCATATGAACAAAGTCATGAGATCTAAAATGATCAAGACTACTGGCATGTGGGGAAGCCCTGGTGGCATAGTAGTTACAGAGTGGGCTGCTAACCTCAAGGTCATATTTATGGAGGGCATCATATTCACACATAGATACAAAACCTAGACCAAAAAGGTATGGCTTCTTTAATAAAACTCTATTTACCACCAAGACGTTGTTGTCTGTGATGTTTAAAATTGTTAAGTAACAAACCAGAGGTAGCAAAGAATCTTCTGAAGAACAGTTCCACAAATAACATGTTTCTGCACTGCTAAGTATTTTAAAACTCTTGAGGAGCAACTAAAAGGCAACATTTTACCATCAGACAATATTTTCCATTTCTACAAAGAGTGTCAATTTTATCTTCCTCCAATCCATGTCTCCCCCAAAATTCAAAAATGAGTAGTTCAAAACCATTCACAGTAAATACGCTTTACTTTATTTTCAGACAAAACCAATAAACAAACCAAAAAACGTGCATCAGTTTACCCATTGCCATCGAGTTGATCATGAAATTTGGTCCGTGGACTGATACAGGTAAGCAAAATGTTCTAAAGTGACATCCGGTTCTACAGTTTTTTATAGCATACACCTTCCAAAAATCAAATTCTCTTTCAAGACATTCAGGAAATTTGTCACACCAGCCAAAAAGTCACTGGTTTTCTTAGCAACCTTCTAACATTGTGGGCATTTCCCTTTTAAATAAGGAGCTATGAATTTAAAGGACAGTCATTAGTTGGGATCTTTTAATGAATAAAAGTACATTAAGGAATTATCTGCTAAACAACTGACTGCAAGTCAAAATTATTTTTAAAAAGATATGTAGATATATAAATTATATATTTCTCTCTATATAATTTATGAACAAATGTATCATTCAGTGAGTTCCCTCTGACTCCCCAGCACAGAATAGCAGTGAAGGTGGAAAATCAGGTTTCTATTTGGGTTTGCACCACTCACTTACTGCCAGAAAAGGCAACACCCTTACTCAGGCCAACCAGTGACCTTGGATGCCAGCCTCCACACACCGCAGGCCAATGGTTTCAAACTCTAGTAAGACGTGGATCACGCAAGGGTGATGACCCAACTTCTATTTTAAACTGGAATTTCCTCCTCTGGGGTCAGCTGGTCCCCACCCTCAGGAGCATCCAGTTCAGTGCCCCACCATGCCCCTCCCATTGGAAGTGAAGAAAGTCTCAGACTCCTTCCCATGCACAGCCCAATGAAAAGGAGACTTACAGACCCTATGCTTCCTATCTAGTGGGAAGCAGGGTGCCGTGGTGCATGCTCTACCAGCCCCTCTTGGAAGACAACAAGGTGACAGTTACTCAGGAAGCTGCTGAGATCTGAGAGGAGACCTGCAGGAAATGATAGCGGGCAGCCAGGTGGTGGGGCTGAAGCTGTTAAGACATCTCCATTCAAAGGGTCACAAGAATGTGGAGGAGTCAGCCAAAAGAAACATCCCAGGGCTTAAGACAGGCCCACATCCCTTGGCAAAACCCAGGCTGCAGGGGCCAGGCCTTGTGCTCACCCAGCCCCCTGCTACACTGGCTCCCGTGGCAGTGCATGGAACTGCATAGAACGGAAAGAACGGGTGGTGATGTTTGCAGGGGCCAACTCTTGAAGGCCCGACATTCTTCCTTCAGAGAGCGTTCAGAATAAGTAACATAAGAGTTTCAAAGACATAAACAAGAGACACTGGAAACCCCTGAGTAAGAGACATGTTTTGCCAGAGGATTAACACCCCATTCAGACCTGATAAGAAGTCTGATGCTCATGAAGAGTATTCTGTTTCCAATATTTACCAAATCAGCTGGGGTGGGGGGGTGGGGATGGTGGTGGTGGTGGTGGTGGTGTCATTTTTATATATTAAAAGTCAGTAGAGTTTGCAGAGAACTGGTTTGTAGGCTAGTCAAGAAGGGTGTTTTCAACCCTGTATTGTGGAGATGCAGAAGCCTCTTACTTTTTTTATTCAAACTGAGTCCTCAGTTTAGAAGCACATATGCAGTTCTTCACACAAACTAGGGAAGAAATGAAGTCAAAGACTGTCTGGCCTTCTTGACCCAAAAAAACCCTCCACAGCCCTCTCTTGAAGTCGTCAGACTTACACAGGATTCTTTGGGTACAACAGCTAACAGGCTGTGTTAACTGAGAGGTTGGCAGTTCAAATCTACTGAGAGGTGCCCCAGAAGAAGGGCCTGGCTTTGGATTTCTGGAATGGTCTGGAGGAGAATTCTAAGCAAACACACAGAGTCACCAGGAGTCAGAAGGGACTTGACTATAATTGGTTTTATTTATGCAATCGGTGACGGAACCACATTGTCTGTGGTCATTGAAGACATCGCCTTAGGCCAAGGGTTAGCAAACATTTACTGCAAAGGGCCAGCTAGTAAATATTTTAGGTTTTGAAGACCATTCGATCTGTTTTTACTATTCAACTCTGTTAACATGAAGAGATCCATAGAGAACGTGCAAATAAATAGGCCTTGCTATGTGCCGATGCAACATTATTTACAGATCAAGGAACCCTGTTGGCATGGTCGGGTAAATGCGTTGGGCTGCTACCTGCAAGATCAGTGGTTCAAACCCACCAGCTGCTGCACAGAAGAACGACGAGGCTCTCTGTGCTCATAAAGATTTACAGCCTAGGGGACCCTATATAGGGTCACTATGAGTTGGAATCAACTCCAGATCCATGAGTTTGGAGAGTGACAATACAATACAATTTAAATTTCAAAGGCGTGTCATGTCTACTAAACTCTCCTTTTGATTTTTTCCCAGCCATTTAAAAATGAGAAATCTATTCTTAGCTCGCAGATTTTCAAAAGCAGGCAGGGGTCTGGATTTGGCCCATGGGCCCTAGTGTGTTATCTCTGCAAGGGAGCTTTCAAAGATCATGACAAATATCCCATTACCTTCTTTTAATTCCATTTTTCACACACGGCTTGAACCGCCCTCCCATTTAGACTCCCGAGCTACAGCAATCTGGCAGGACTTCTAATATGCCTGGCCACAAACAGAACAACCAGGAGAATCAGAGATGACGCCAGTGTCCAAAGGAAAGGTTATCAGACTTCAGAGAGAGTAAATATTGAGTGCACATGTTAAAAAACTGCCTTAGGCATTTTCATGTCAAAATTGGCCAAGCTAACCAGCTAAGTGCCAAATATTGACTATTCTATGTGACCGAATAAAGTAATGGATTCTTCTTCCTGCTGCAAACCGCCTGACCCTTAATTTCTTCTAGGTTTCTAGGAGTTCCAAAAGAGTGCCATGTCTTTTCCAGCTAACACATAGTAACTGGCAGCGGAGGAAAACACAGACTCCAGCAAAGGGAGCAAGTGGGGTCCTGAATGGGTTCACATCCCACGGTGCGAGGAACCCGCTGAAGGCAAGGAAGAGGGTGAAGACTGGGGCTGTATAGTTTACACATTCGTATCAATGCGAGTATTCCTGTGAGTGTGTGGGGACTGATTTCAATGGGAGGGGGCCATCACCCTGTGTTTGTTGTTTAATTAGGTCACAATGATGTATGTCAGGAGTTCCTGGATAGAAAGAATTCATTGGCCCAGTAGACAAGGGGGGACAAAATGAAATGGATGGATTGGAATCTTCCTCAAAATATCAATATTTGTGGGAGAATGTGATTCACCACGGTGAGTGATTTGATTCAGTTCGTCATTCCTCACGCACCTTGTCATGATGGGCAGAGTGGACCTCCGCATTGGCTGACACTGCCTTGAGCATATGACTTGCCTGGGCCAACAGGGTGGAGGTATCGCTCAGTTTAAGCCTTAAGAGGCCTTTGTGGATTCCATTTGTCATCTATGTTTCTGCCATAGCCAAGATTCTCCAGGCAGATGCTCTTATGCCAGCCTGGGTTCCCAACTGAATACAAGAGGAGTTGAAACGAATAAGGAGCCAAGTCCTGCAGGGCTGGAAGCTTGACCTCAAATCACACAGCTGAGCCCAGCCTAGAGAAGCCAACATCAGGTGACCCACAGTTCACCGATACAAGAAGAAATGACAGCTGTTGAAAAAAGCACTGAACTTCAGAGTACGTAGTAAAACAGCCTTCGTGTGGCCACAGTTAACCAATCCAAACACAATTCTACATGTTGGATAGTACAGCTAATAAAGCACCACTTTGGGCTCTCTGTGTAGGAGCCCTGGTGGCAGAGCGGGTTACGTGATGGCTGCTACGCACAAGGCCAGCAGTTCCAAACTACCAAATGCTCAGAGGGAGAAAGATGAGGCTGTCTACTTCTATAAAGATGCATAGTCTCAGAAACCCACCAGGGCATTTCTACTTTGTCCTATAGGGTCTCTACGAGTCACAACCCACTTGACAGCATTAAGTTTGGAGTTTGCTATATGAATATGTAAGGGGTCCTGGTGTGGCTGTCAGATAAGCCAACACTATAACTGAAAGGTAAACTGGAATCGAAATGATGGCAGTGAGGCGTCAACATACACAGGCATGGACCCGGTTCTAGATTTCATTTCTACAGATTATATTATTCTAGTGCCAAACATATATATCAAAATCAATGGAGAAATTATTGAAACTCTCAAATTTCATTTCATGCGGATCCACAATAAACATTCATGGAAGCAGCAGTCAAGAAACCATTGGGCAAAACCTGTTTTGTTGGGTTTTTTTGCTTGGTTGGTTGGTTGGTTTTGTTTAATCATTTTATTGGAGGCTCTTCCAGCTTTTATAACAATCCATACATCAATTTAAAAACATTTTTAAAAAGGAAAAAAATAAGAAAAAATCATTGGGCAGTTTACTCCAAAAGCAAAGATGTCACTTGGAGAACAACTGTCTATCTGATGCAGACATGGTATTTTCCATCATCTCATAAACATATGAAGACAGAAGAATTGATACCCTTGAATGATGATGTTGGTAAAGAATAGTTAAGGTGAAGAAGCCTAAGGATACAGAAGCCCTTGGGCTTTCAGAAGCAAACAAATCTGTCTTATAAGAGGGATAGCTAGCCACCAGGCTTCTTAGAAGCAAAGATGGAAAGAGGGAGATCAGTCCCAAATGATGAAGGGGATGGAGGACACTGGGAGGAGCACCAGAGAAACACTGGGAACAAAGGTCCAGAGCATTCCATACATAGCCCAGCAAAAGCAGCAAAGCCTTCATCTATGCATCCACACAGGCAGACCCATGAGCTGAACAGGGATGAGATGGTGACGAGGAAGACACCTTCGAATATAGTCAATCTGACAGAATAGTTCTACATTTGTATGTGCTGAAAGTATAACCAGGACTCTGGGAAGAGTGCAGGAGTTCACAGCAACAGAGGTAAATTCTGCTTTAGACACAGTCCTGCAACCGTGATCTACCAGTAGACACATGGATTGACATCTGGTGTGTGAGCAAGAGTGGGATGTACATACACACAGGTTAGATAGAGGATATTTGAACATGGGTATTTACTTTTAGCTGTGAATATATCCATGAATGGGATGGAGCATCCAAGGGGCAAAGTAACAAAAATGTTTCAGATATAACCAAACACCTTGAGGAACTAATCATGGGGCTTGGGAGATCAGGACCATAGTGGGGCCCCACGGTCAGTTGGCATAACGGAGTTCACACAGACAATATTCCATGTCCTACTTTGGCAATGTAGAGATGGGGGTCTGAAAAGAGCAGCTCTTTGAGAGCTCTATATATTAGGAGCAAAGAAGAGTGACGAAAATCAGACACTAGGAAACCAAAGGACTAGTGAAGGGACCAGGTGACCCTCAGACTCCATGGCCCTGAGACTAAGAATTAGATGGTGCCTGGCCACCACTACCGACCATGCTGAAAGAGATCACAATGGAAGGTGCTGGAAAGTGTGAGAGAATGATGTCTAACAAAACCCAAATCATAAAGCCGAGCAGGCTAGCAGGTTTGCTAGATACTGCTAGAACCCCTGGCAGCTCAACTTTTGAGCCAAACAATGAACTCAAAAATCCAAACTCGCTGCCATCAAGTCACTGCTGACTCATAGCGACCCCCTGTGCGGTTCAGAGACTAACTGTTGACAAGAGTAGAAAGCCCAGTCTTTCTCCCACAGAACTGCTGCTGGTTCTGAACTGCCGACCACGAGGATCAAGCCCCAACAACAGACAGGCCTAACTGTGACCAGTGGCTCTCCTCAGGACAATCAGCCATTCTTAGATCCACAGGGCAGGCAGCATTTGGCCAGGGATCTGGCTCAGAAGGGAGGAAGGGACAGGAAAGACAGATGAATGGAAACCAGGGGAGGAAATAGGAAGAGCCCCAGCAAACAGTGTGACCTGCGATCATTATCACAGAATAAAACCAACTGTTGAATGGAAAGCCAGTTTACTCTGCGGTTTGTCATCCAAATCACAAGGAAAAGTGAAAAGGAATAAAGAAAAGACAGCGAGAAGGGGAGACTCTGTCTCGTGTTCTTTGGACGTGGTATCAGGAGATAACAGTCTCTGGAGAGGGATCTCGTGCTTGGAGAAGGACAGGGAAAGCAAAAAAGAGGAAGGCCCTCAGGGGATGGATCGACACAGTGGCTGAAATACAGGAACACTTGTGAGGATGCCAGCCAACCTGGCAGTGCTTTGTTCTGCTGTGCATGGGGTCTCAAAGAGTTGGAACCAATGAGCTAGCATCAAAGGACAACCGAATAGCCAGTCGCCATTCCCAGCTTGTCATTGCATTCAGCATGCTGTGCAGCCAACTCCACCCTTCCTTTCTCACTGTGTCTCTCACCCCCTGCACTGCTGCGCAATGTGCCCCATGTACTCACCATCCTTCTCCTCCCCTCCCACTGGGAATCACCAACTCTTGGCCTCTATACACTTCCCTCTTTCTTACCTGTCTTAGGTTAGTGAGCTCAGACAAGATTGCTGCCTGTGGGACTGACTTAGTTCACTCAGCATGTTTTCCAGGTTCATCTGTGTCATAACATGCATCGGAATTTTATTTCTCTTTCTGCCTGAGGAAGATTCCATTACACACACACACACACACACACACACACACACCACTGAATTGATACACTCACCCATTGCTGGACATGTAAGTAGTTCCCTTTTTAATGAAATAAATACATATTCTCAAGTGTACACCAGGACAGAAATCTCCTGGAAAGCCTCCTGGAGCTTCAAAATTCAGGTTCTCCGGAGGCTCTGTGGAAGAAGCCATGAACCATGCCAGACATTCGCCTGGTTGAGGTGACCTCTACAGTCATAAGAACATTCCCTACCAACTGGATAGAAGCCATAGGTTGGGGGCAGTATGTCTGGGGTGTGAAAAATATTCTTCCTCTCTAGGAAAGATCAAGACACAACTGCACAACAAAACTGAGCCCTCGGTGGAGTGTCCAATGGCAGTGTGACTATGCTTGCAGAATTGGACAGCATCAGCACTTCTTACACTCTTGTTTTTTTTAAAGAGTGGGAACCAAATAAATGCAGGAAGTCTTTATAACTGTGTCCCGGTGATAAGGTTTCACTCCGCAGCTATCCTGAATGAAAAACAGCTATTAAGGTTTTTTGGGAAACAGTTCATCTTGATAAGGTTCAAACTTTTCCCCAAGAGAGGTCTATGAACTACCACTCCCTTTGAAAGGCATGAGTAAAACAAAAATGCACGTGTACCATGAACACCAGGGTTTACATAACCATGGCTGCCCAGAACCTAGAGCGGCCGTGGCTACCGCAAACACAACCAGCTCTTCTGTTTTTCCTGCTTCGTAAATACTTTTGCCCATGGCGAGGGCTGAGGGCCAGCTCTCATGTCCCTTTTCCAGGCCACTGCAAGTTCAACCACACGGTTGTCATTCCTGAAATGGATGTTCCATTAGAACAGCCATGCCAAGCGGGAGCGAGGGGCATTCATGCAGAGGGGAAACTCACCATGTTTCCATCCGAAGTGCTTTGCTACAGAAAACACAAGAGTTGGAATCATAAAGTAACCACAGCACCAGCTAAAAATACCCAAACAGGATGCTCTTTATTTGTGGTTGCATATCTATTACGAACAACGCAAACAACAAATCCTCTCTAACCTCATTGTTATCAATGGGGAACAGGGTTGCTCTCACCGTACTGCCAGGACAGGGGACATTTGAACAGTATTGTCTTTTGGAACTTCCACCCGCCTGTCTCTGTCATGCTGTATGTGGCGGCGAGACCCCATCTTACATAATTTGGACATGTTAAGGATATCATGCTTGGTAGATTGAGGGGCAACCAAAAAAGAGGAAGACTCGTGACAAGCTGGAAGGGCACAGCGAAAAAGAGGAAGGCAGCGACTATGAGCTCAGGCATGGGAACAATGGGGAGGCTGGCGCAAGACTTGGCAGGGTTTCCTTCTGTTGTGCATGGGGTCGCTATGGGTCGGAACCCACTCAATGGCACCCCCCAACAACATGTGGTGGCTTGTGTAGTCCTATGGTTCTTTAAGCTCTGCCACCAGTGTCTCTAGTAATGGCAGGGTCACGCCTACTGGCCAGGTTTCTTTGGAGCGTCCAAACTAAGAGTGACAAGGAAGAAAGGCCTGTCAGCTTCTGATTAGGAGCCAAGGAAACCCCGATGGATCACAGCAGAAGACTGCCTGACGCAGTGCTGCAAGATGGGCCCTGCAGTTGCCAGGCACGAAAAAGATACCATAGCCACAACCATGAACTAGAGCAGGCAAGTGATCATGAAAGTGGTGGAGGCCCGGGTCATGTTTCCTTTTATGGAAGAAGGAGTTGAAATGAGTTAGAATTGAATCAAGAGAAATTTAAAAACAACATTATCTTAGCAACTTAGCAGCTCAACTGTGGGCCATGGTGAACGATGTGGGTAGGAGGTGGGCTAGGTGAGAAGACTCGTGGGTCACAGGAGAAAGTTGCTTTGTGGGGATAAAGTAATTCTCTGTCTTCAATATGGTGACGGAGTCAGAATCTACAGAGGAGAGAAACTTGCACAGCCTGCACACATACACACACACAGAGACCCATGAGCGCAAGGAAGATGGTTGCCATCTGAATAAAGTCTGTAGACTAGTCCGCCGGAGCATCTGTTGTTGTTGCTTCGGGGCGCAGTTGAGTCCATTCCCACTCATGGTGACCTTATCCAGCGCAGAACAAACACGCCTCCATGTTGTGCCACGTGCATGGTCCTTACTGTGTTTGAGCCCATTGTTGCAGCCACTGTGTCAACTACCTGGACAGCCTTCCTCTCTTTAGCAGCCCTCTGGCTTGACCATGCACTCTGTTTTTCTCCGGGGACTGGCCCTACCAGCTGATCCTGTGATACCTTGCTTGTCGAACTCAATTCCCTCCCAGTTCATGTTCAAACACCAAAAAGTTGGAAAACTGAACATGTTTTTCCTATGAGAAATAACGGGAATTGGTTAGAACCAGATCATTGGTTCTAGGGCCCCCAAATAACATGTATGAAATCATCTTTCCAGTACTTTACATCACGACAGGGGCTTTTGCGCATGATCACTGTCCTAGATACGCTCCTGCCATCGAGTTGTTTCCGATATATCCACACATTAACAGTAACGTTTCAACCTCGTCGATGGTCTGGGTTGTCGATGGTCTTTATTTTTTTGTGGTTAAGTATTTCACCCCTTTCACAACAATATCTGCTTTAATCACATTTATTTTTTTCAAAAATGTATAGAATGTCGACTTAGCCATGTAGTATTCAGCCACAAAATCAGACTGGTGGCGACCAGATTTGAAATGTCTCCACGATTTCTTTCTTTAACTCTGTCGTGCTGCTCAGTTATCTTCTTAGCGTTACTGCTGGGATCAAGAAGTTTCTTTGGAGCCACGGCTACATTGTTTTAGACAAATAAAGCACACGCACAAAAAAGCACCACGATGAAGGTTTTAACGCACTAACATAAGCAATCTATGTTGTCCGACTGAGAGGGGTGCTTAGACTGAAGCGTCTCCCCTTCATGTCAGCGGAGAGATGTGACCTAACACTGATTCTCAGCCCAAACAGGTTTTCACAAGCCTGATTTTCCATTCGACAATTGAGTAAAGTTACAAACACTGAGCAGATTTTAATTTTGTTTTTAGAACTCAGCTGTTCGAGTAGTGAAAAGGTAGAGCTTGCAGATGTTCGCCAAGGGAGGTATTAGTGTATGTCCAAAGTAAGAGGGAAGTGGCCCATGTCCATTTCCTGACTTTGCAACTGGACATCCCCTTCCTGAAGGGTCCCAGGGAGGAAGTGAGCCAGACAGGGTGCAGAGTACCAACGATGAAACATACAACTTTCCTCTGCTTCTTAAATGCTTCGTCCCCCCCACACCCCCACTAGCATGATGTCAATTCTACCTTGCAATTCTGGCTAGACCAGAGGATGTACGCTGGTACAGATAGGAACTGGAAACACAGGGAATCCAGGGCGGATGATCCCTTCAGGGCCAGTGGTGAGAATGGCGATACCAACCGTGTGGAGGGAAGGTTGGGTGGAAAGAGGGAACCTATTAGAAGGATCTACATCTAACCTCCTTCCTGGGGGATGGACAACAGAAAAGTGGGTGAAGGGAGGTGTCGGACAGTGTGAGATATGGCAAAAAAATAATAATTTATAAATTATCAAGAGTTAATGAGGGAGGGGAGGGGGAGGGGGAGAGGGGAGGGAAGGGAAAATGAAGAGCCGATATTAAGGGTTCAAGTAGAAAGCAAACATTTTGAGAATGATGAGGGCAACAAATATACAAATGTGCTTGACACAGCGAATGTATGTATGGATTGTGATAAGAATTGTATGAGCCCCCAATAACATGATTTTGTTTTAAAGAAATTGTCCAGACTTTGCGATTGCAGCACAGTTACTGCCAACGCTACCCATAGCGGCCTAGGTAACCTCTCTGTAAGGTTCTGGCAACTTCGGATGGGTCTGTATTTCAAGACACGGAGTTTAGAAGAAAAAAATGGTCAGCTCGAAGATCATCTAAGTCAGGTTCTGTTATCCACCGTGCAGTAGGGCTCAAAGAGCTACGCGTCTCTAACTAACGTGACGGACGTTCTAGCACTTACTCTGTGGTCAGCACATGCTATCTATGGCCAACATGGTGGGGTTGAGAGCTGGCCTCTGGACCTGGCTTCTCTTCCTCTTCCAAGCTTCCATTTCCATAATGGGCGTGGTCTTTCAGGGGCAAGCAGGATGGCTCTTCAGAACGTGGATGCGGTCCAGAGTTAAAACTATTGAAACAAGAGTTTTCTTTACTGAGTTAACCCGTGTACAGGCTAGCCCTGAGCTGCGACTGCTCCTTACTCAGCAGAGAGCAGGACAAACCACTTTGCAGCCTAGCCCAGCTCAAACCACCAAAAAAGGAGCAAAACACATTGTTTCTTTTTCTTTGTTTGGAAGAAATTATATTCGGCTGTCCTTCACTAGACTTTGAAGGGGATCTATAATCACGTGTATCTAGATGGAAAATAGACCAAACCATTTCTGACTGGCTAATAATACTAATATTAATCATTATGTATGTGTAAAATATGTCACTATATAACAAATTAAGGCATCCTGTTGGTGCAGTGTTTAAAGCCCTCCACTGCCAACCAAACAGTTGGTAGTTCAACGCACCATTGGCTCTACTCTGGCCTACATGGCTAGTAGGATTTAAAGGTAAGGTGCTTAACAGTCTTTGAGTGTGGCAGTTCCTATAGGTAAGCACATTACAGATGGATGGAATTGGCAAAACCCATCACTACTTCAAATGTAGACATGAAATAAAGCACAGAGGCGAAGAATAAGATAGCTGAAGCAATTTGCAAGTCTTCTATATACTGAGGAACGTCGGGTCTTTGATAACGTGAGTAGATCCCAAATAAGACATGTTTGTAATAATATTTTGTTTGCCGAGGCACCTCTCCCTGGCCCAGCAAAAGTATGACTCGCTCTTCTCTGCTCAGCACCCTGCCAACAGATCTTAGGGGACAGACAGTATCCCCATGGCCTGAGAAAGAGATGGAGGATGGGAAGAGCAAGCGGTCAGGACACTTGTCGTCCAGATCCAACCCTATTTCTCCATCTTTTGTCATTGCTGCCTTCGCCTGAAATACATTTCAGGGTCTCCTTGGGCTTCGCTGGTCTGGGTCCTGCCATATATGTAGTTGGGACTCAGTTAGTAGGGGTTAGGAACAGCATCTCCATGACGCTGAAGGTTCCCGTAAATCTCTCCCCACGCGAGTCACAGTTTAAGGCTGAAATGTTCTTCAGTTATGCCCTTTGCACATGACTGTTTCTGATTGCCACATGTCTTTCTGGGCCTACTGGTTGCCATGTGCTTGTCCAATCTATAGCCAAAGTGGAAGGACACTGACTCTTGTTTTTGCTTCGAGAGCAAACTAAAGACTGTGTTTTATTATTTTGCTCAGACCATCAAAATGACATCATCCTATTCATGGGATTGTTGACAGTCATGTGGGTAAATATTTATAAAAACAATGCAGTGTGTAACCATTTTCAGATTCTTCCGACAAACTCCACATTCCATTCCCTTACTCGCCTCTCATGGCTCTGGGGCTCCCATCAAGCGGCACAGGCAAGTTAGGAACCCAGAGCCACTGCCAGGCGTGCTGCCCGTGCTGACTGGCAGCCCACCTACTGAGGAGAGTCCAGCGAAAACAGAGCCACGGTGATCTCCAAACTGATACAGTGCTCTTTGCCATTTTATTTTGACCTGGATGGACTTAGAGCCTCAGATTTACCTGATAATTCAGTCAGATTCAAAAATGGACCATTAGGAAAAAATATCATTCAAGTGTATCCATCTGAACTTCCTTTTCTGTTCCCATAGCAACGTTCCCCCAAAGACACAACCCCCAATTCCCTAGCCAACTGCAACTCTGAAGCCTAAGTTCAACAATATCCTAAACACTCGCATTTTTTACTATAAAAATTCTTAATGTGAAAAGAGAGTAAGAATGTGGCAAATAGCTCAAGGAAAAGAGGAAGAAAATTGTGGTCTAATTTCCTTTCTGGGGTTCAGTAGTACATCAGGGCATCAGGGGCAATTAGTTTATGTCCACTTGCACCTGTGTGAAAGTGTAGGCGTGGATTTCAACCTATCAATCAAGTCACAGTCTGATGCTGCCTCCTTGGTAGGGGTGGTGGGGTGGGGTGGCTTTTTTATGAGAGAAAACAAGAACTTCTTTCTCTTTTGGCCTCTTCCTGGGACTCTGTGTCTGATACCCCAGGCAGCCCCGTGTGGGTCACCAACCTGGAGAGCTGTCAGTGCCCTGTGATGTTTCCCCCAACCTGGAATCCATGAGACTCTGCACCCACGGGCCTGTGATCTCCTTGCTTCCCACTTCAGCTTCCCACTTCACCTTTCTGCATCATGTGCGTCTGCAGAGGGCCCTGGCTAGCATCGGACACATGGATTTGAGTTGGACTGGGCTGGAATGCCTTCCTGATATAAAATTACTTCTTTCGTGTGTGTGTGTGTGTGTGTGTGTCACTGGTTTGGTTTCTCTAGATAACTGAGCCTCATATTAATAAGGTGACCAGACGTCCCACTTTTGGCGAGACAGTCCCGATTTTTAACAATTTTTCCTGCGTCCCATGGTGTTTTAAAGAAGTCCCAATTTTTGGAAAGAATGCACGACAAGCTAGGGTATACGGTTTTCAGCTGCCATGTGGATATTTCAACAGGATATGAGTTTTGTCAACGGTGTCCCGCTTTACCAATGTTAAAATCTGGTCACCTTACAGAATCTTTCAAGGAAACAGGAAGTTGTAGCACTCATAGTGGCGCTGACCAACTGTTAATAAACACCTTAGCCTTCTACTTTGTGTGTAACTCCTTGGTACCAAGATCTCTAAGGACACCAGGATAACAGTCAGTGCCATATCAGGATTAGCAGCATCCTAGCGGATGTATTTTAGTAGTCTGTCAGTCTTGTATTCAAAGTAAATCAATCCTTTGAAAGTCATGTTCAAACCAGCGAACCTGAGAAGGTACATTCCCCTCAAACCATTCTCACTGGCCTTGAGTCGATTCTGACTCATAGCAACCCTCCAGGGCAGAGGAGGACTACTTCCTAGGGTTTCCACGGCTGGCGTCTTTAAAGAAGGAGCCCAACTCTTAACCAACTGCATTGACAGGGCTTCTTGGACAATACAGTACAAGATAGTAAATTAATTGTATTTGTGTATATATCATGACGATCACTTTAATTGAATTTCCTCATCATCCTTAAGGAGCTTACCATCTACAACAGGTGATATTGATTAACATTCATTCAATGTCAAGAAACCAACCAACTCACCTGCCTGGTGGGGATCTCATATGTGTCAGAGGGATACTGAGTTTCCTAGGGTTTCAGAGGCTGATTGATTGAATGGTGTGTTAGGCTGGGTTGACTAGAGAAACAAATCCGGGGGCATTCATATATGTGTAAGAGAGAGCTTTATATCATAGAGCAATTTCATATTGAGAAAACATCCCAGCCGAGTCCAGATCAAGTCCATAAGTCTGATATTGGCCCTTGTTATGTCCAATACTAGTCTATAAATTCCTCGTCAGACTCATGCACACATGCAATGATGCCAAATGCAGGAAGATCATAGGCAGTGGAAGCACCTCAACACTGGCAACCTCTCCACGTGGCTTCTCAACAGGAAGGCGAAGCAGAGGGAGAGCGTGTGCCACCTCCAGGGAGAAAGATAGGAAGTTCCCAGAATCCTCATGAGAAGGCCACACCCACAAGCAGGCATCATCAGGCTGTGACCTGATTGACAGATTATACCCCAATACTTATGTATCAAGTTGACATGGAATTATGTAACTACTACAAATGGAAATCACCAGGCTTTTCTTCCGAGGTACTTCTGGGTGGACTCTACTCTCTAACCTTTCCTTAGCAGCAGAGCACATTAATCATTTTTGCCACCCAGGGACTAAAGGAGTCGGTGAATACTGAGCCAACAGTCCTTTGTCAGTGGCTGAATAGATAGGAGACCACCCTAGGGTGCTTGGGAGGCTTATGACCCTGAGTCGGTTGAGAGAAGAGCTAAGGGGAGAGCTCTGTGCTGGCACTGACAAGGACTGCTTCTCTCTCGATACTGTTTGCCTATGCCAAGAAAGAAGGTCTCAGTCACATCCTTAAGGAGTTGCTGGCACCCAGCAGCGAGTACTCTAGCTCTTTACTTGCGTAGAAAGACAATCTAATTTCCAGTCAAAGAAGGCTTTCCCAGAGTCTCTCAGATTCCCACATGGAGATGATGAATTCTAACCTTAGACCCAGAACAAACCAATCTGATGAACTGGTTTTCCAGCTAAATTTGCATACTCTTTGAAGTGGAGTTCCCTCTGAGTCAGAGCAATCCTGAGAACAGTGGAGAACTGCCCCCATAGGGTTTTCTCAAGTCTGTCAATCTCTATGGAAGCCGACCGCCACATTTTTCTCTTGCAGATCAGAATGTGGGTTCGAACCATTGACCTCTCAGTTAGCAGAAGAGTTTAACTACTGTGAGACCCATGCAAACGCATTCAATTGCAACACAAAGCAACCCGGTTAAACAGTAGAATTGCCCCCGTGGGTTTCCAAGGCTACGGCCTCATCTCTATTTCTTGAGAGGCTGGTGGGTTCAAACCACTCACAGTTAACCTAAAAGTGCTAACAGTCCCAACCCAGTGCCGTGGGGTCCTTCCCACCTCACAGTGACCCTACTCGGGGTTTCTGAGACCATTGTTCTCTTTATGGGAGCAGACAGCCTCATCTTTCTTCCAGAGATCAGCTGGTGGGACTGAATTGCCAACCTTGTGGTCTAGTAACTCAATGCCTCACTGACTACACCACTAGGGCTCCTTAAATCTAACTACTAGTCATGATTTAAGGCAAGGTTATTAGATATTAATATAATAAATCAAGGAGTCAGATAAAGGTAAGGGAAAAGATAAGATCAACCAATTTTAAAAAGCCCAAGATTAGTTTGGGGTGTATAAGCAAAGAGCCCAAGACATTGAGGCTGCTAGGAGGGCCGCCAGCAGCCTTCTCCCTTCCAGGAGAATCCCGCACAGTAGGAAAAACAATGATCACATCTGTTCTTCACATCAAGAAAAGGTAAGTCACATGTTGTTGATTCCATCTCTTTAAAAACACAAAAGAAAAAAAAAACGGGTCAGAATATAGGCCTTTTTGAGAGCATCGTACAAAGCCATTCTCAAAATCCAGAAAGACGGTGCTGTCTTAAAAAAAAACAAACCGACATGATGACGTGACATTGCGCACGTCTCCAAAGCCACAGGCCTGGCTGGACAAGAGCAAGAGTGACTCTGAATGTGAACAATGGAGCTGACAGTACTAGCATGTCAATACTGGTGCCCCAATTGTAGACGTTGTTCCCTAGTACTGCCAGGTATTCACCAGAGAAACTGTAAGCAAAGAACTGCGCAGCTTATGTGGTTTTGGTCATGCCTGGTCAGAGGGCAGCTGGCAAGACAGCTCTAACATTTTAAGTTCCATGCACAGTATAAAAAGAAGAGACAGAGACTTCTTAAAAGATAAAGGTGTTCTCCACCGCAGCAAAGTCAATCTCAGTGGCGGGCTCACTCTTGGGACGGTGGCCTGTGGATTGGAGGCTTGGAAGCACCCCTAGCCTCTGCGCTTCAGTAACACGCTGGCTCACGTCCCTGCTGTGACAACCGAAAATGTTCCCTGGTCTTGCCAAATGTCCCTTAGTTGAAACCATTAGCAAATGGATACTGAGGGACATCTGTTGGCTTTGATGATGAATGCCAGGTGCCCTCTGGCCATGTGGGCTTCCCCACCTTGGTATCCACCCAGCTGGACCACACTCGCCACTAGAGCCCTCAATTTCCTGGAGCTGTGCCAGCAGAACGTGGTGCACAGGGAAAATCGATGGTTTCCACGCATGACCAGCATCCGAATGACTGCCTGGGCTTTTACTTCTTTAAGAGCCACTTGCTAAGCCGGCATGGAGAGGGGAGCCAGTGAAGGGGCCTGAGGGATCGGCCCCCCTACCAGCTACGTGGACAACTGCCCCTTCCCCCAAAAGGAGGTACTTTAGAGAATGGCACTGAAGCTTCAGCTAGGGGAGAGGGACATGTCTGATCAGAGCACACAGGAGCAAATGAATGGGGAGGAAAAGAGAATGGAGCACATCCTGGCCAACCAGGCCTGGAGGACTAAATCCCTGCTCCGAACAGCCAATGCACAGAGTGGATCATATGGCTGATCCCACTATGAGACACGCCGTCCCTGGCTGACCCATGGGCCTATGGGGGACAACATTGGAGACTTAGTGTCCGGATTGGCCTGGTCTGACCCCACCACACCAAAGCAAAACACTAAAGGCATCCAGCAGAGCAGGGAGCTCCCGAGGGAGTGCAAAGGACAGACTCAGGGGCCAGAGCGTGGCACCCAATTGGACTTGACTAGAGGAAACTCCTAGAGGTCAAAAATCAGACCTTGATAAATTTACAGGTTTTTTCTTTTATAATTTTTTTCTTCTTTAAATTAATTTATTGTTTTAAGGGTCATTGGTTTTCTATTTTGTTGTCATAGTGGTCTTCTCTTTTGTCACTTTGTCTTGCACGCCATGTTTTTTTGGGTGCATATTATTATCTCTGCAGATCTATCTAGTTAAGATAGGCTGGATAAACAGTCTGGAGGAGAAAACAATGGGACTGATGGTTCCAGGGGAACATGGGAGAGGAGTAGGCGGGGGAAAGGAGGTGGTGTTGATCAATCCAGGGACAAGGGAGTAACAAGTGATCCAAAATTAGTGGCAAGGAGGGTGTGAGAGGCCTGGTAAGGGCAATGTAACAGAGAGAAGTTACTGAAACCCAAATGAAGGCTGAGCATGATAGTCGGACAAGAGGAAAGTAAAAGGAAGTAGAGAAAAAGAGCTAGGAGGCAAAGGACATTTATAGAGCTCTAAATAAAGGCATGTACATATGTAAATATATTTATATAGGATGAGGGAAATACATCTATGTGCACATATTTATAGGTTTAGTATTAAGGCAGAAGATGGACATTGGACCTCCACTCAAGTACTTACTCAATGCAAGAATACTTTGTTCTATTAAATTGGCATTCCATGATGCACACCTTCCTGACACGATTGCTGAAGACAAACGTGTGCATAAGCAAATGTGGTGAAGAAAGCTGATGGTGTCCAGCTATCAAAAGATATAGCGCCTGGGGTCTTAAAGGCTTGCAGGTAAACAAGCAGCCATCTAGCTGAGAAGCATCAAAACCCACATGGAGGAAGCACACCAGCCTGTGTGACCACAAGGTGTCGAAGGGACCAGGCATCAGACATGAAAGAACAAAAAATCATATCAATGGGTGCCCACCTTCCCGATATGATCAATGAAGACAAATCTGTGCATAAGCAAATGTAGTGAAGAAAGCTGATAGTGTCCGGCTATCAAAAGACATAGCATCGGGGGTCTTAAAGGCTTGAAAATAAACAAGCAGCCATCTAGCTCAGAAGCAGCAAAGCTCACATGGAAGAAGCACACAAGCCTGTGTGACCACAAGGTGTTGAAGGGATCAGGTATCGGGCATCAAAGAATAAAAATTCATATCTAAGTGAGGGTGAGTGCAGAGTAAAGACCCAAAACCCATCTGTAGGCAACTGGACACCCCTTTACTGAAGGGTCACCGGGAGGAGATGAGCCAGTCAGGGTACCAACAATGAAAAATACAACTTTCCTCTACTTCTTAAATGCTTCCTCCCCCCACTATCATGATCCCAATTCTACCCTATAAATATGGCTAGACCAAAGGATGTACATTGGTACAGATAGGAAATGGAAACACAGTGACTCCAGGACCAGTGGTGAGAGTGGTGATACCTGAAGGGTGGAGGGAAGGTGGGGTAGAAAGGGGGAACTGATTAGAAGGATCTACATATAACCAACTTCCTGGGGGATGGACAACAGAAAGGTGGGTGACAGGAGATGTCGGACAATGTAAGATATGAAAAAAATAATACTTTATAAATTATCAAGGGTTCATGAGGGAGGAGGAGCAGGAAAGGAGGGGGGAAATGAAGAGCTTATATTAAGGGCTCAAGTAGAAAGCAAATGTTTTGAGGATGATGATGGCAACAAATGTACAAATGTGTTTGACACAATGGATGGATGGATGGATTATGATAAGAATTATATGAGCCCCCACTAAAATTATATATATATATAATTTAATATATATAAACAACCACTTGCTATTGTTAATTCCGTGTGGGTTTCCTAAGCAGATCGTCAGTCTTACTTTCAGAAACCTATCCATGTTTTGATTCAGCTCCTCCATCGCAATCCCGTCACCAGACTATCATGTCTTCCCATCCTTCCCTGAGTTTCCTGTTTCCATCCATCCTTCTTTCCTAAGCTTCTGAGCTTTGTCATTGGGTCAATGCTGTCCTGCTTACCTTAAATTGTTCCAGATCTGAAGGGTGACTACGGGTCAGCATTGAGGATCCTACCGGTCTCTTTCCAATCAAGAAGCTGGATCTTTGAAGAATTTGAGTTCTGGGCCACATTTTATTTCTACTCGATCCAGGCCCTTCTAATGTGAATCCTATGCCAGTCGCAATGTCAAGTCCTATCTGTGGAGAAGTCTCACTGAGTCAAACCTGGGTCAAGCCCTGAAGCCAATCTCTTTTCCAGGATACCAGCCCCCAGCTCACCCTCATTATTAACTGATGAGTCAAGTGTAGAGACCAGTGGGGTAACCTTGGCCCAAACACCCAGCCATCCAGAGTTATCGCCCCGCAAACAGGCACACACGGCAAAGCAGAGGCTCTGGGGACAGAGGGACATCCTCAATGAAATGGACCGACACAGTGGCTCCAACACATCAATGACACTGAGGCCGGTTCAGGAGCTGGCAGGGTTGCATTCTGTTGTGTGTGGGGTCACTATGAATTGGAGCCGACTCGAAGGCACCTAAGGACAGCCACAGGTACCAGAGTCTGCTATAGCCATGGTGACAAGGCAGGGAACTGGTAAATGGATGGAGGCTCAGAAGACACCTGGCGTCCCAGTAGGAGGTCACAGGCAAGCAATACATAGATGATCTAATCGGGTATGTACACAAGTGAAGTGGCATTCACTGTGAAATGAAAGATGTTACCTTTGGAGAACGCAGTCAGGGAAGGGGATGTTCTTTTTTGCCCTCTGATGGATGAAAAGAAATAAGCCCCACAAAGAACATGCTGGGCTGAAGGCACAGCAAGTACAAAGGACTTAGACAGGAAAGAGCTGTTCATGTGGGAGGCACAGAAAGTCCACTATTGTGTCTGAGCAGTGCCAGGTGGGCAGGGGCGCATGAGTCCACCAGGATCATGCAGGGAGGCTTTGCAAGGCCAAAGTCATAGAATGGAATGAAAAGCTGTGGTGGGCTTCAGGCACAGCAATACCACGATGTCATTTTCTTGCTAAAAGATGGCCCTGCCTCAGGTGAGGTTGAGCCTGAGGCTGTCCTATGCCTTTTATGATGACAATGGCTGGCAGCGCTCCATATTCAGATGAGATCAATGGAGATGGAGAAAGAGGACCGATGCAGAAAGTGCTATGAAAGAGATTATCTCAGGGATTACATGAGAGGCATTTGGCAAAGGGAGGAAAACAGGCCGTCTCCGAGATGTTACAGCTAGGCCAACTTCCAGAATGGCCAGGGGAATGGTTTTCTGAGACGAACAGGACCAGAAGACACACAGGGGTGCAGCAAGTGAAGACTCAAGTAACCAATGAAGAGTAGAAATGACTCAACACCGAAACCACAGCTAAGTTAAGAGTCAAGTGCAAATGGACCAGGTTATCACAATGTTAGGAAGGTGATGGTGGGGGGAGGGGGCATGGGGGATAAAAAGAGTTTATAACCAAATAGAACTTGAATTTGTTTTCATACGGTTGGTAAGTAGCTCCCCTATGCCAGACCCAAATCATTGATAAATCCAATGATTTATCAAGGAAGAGTGATACTTTACAAGTGGTCCAAAAGATGGGAGATGTGGCTCCCAACAGGACGATGGGAAGAGCAGGGAGTTCCTGACCCAAAAGGCCACCTCCAGAAAGGCTGAGGTCAGCAGAGCAATAGGTTGGGCTAGGGTGACAGCAAAGATAGCCCGAATTTGTAAGGCTGTTATTGAATAGGATTAGATCATCGCCCTGTGGTTTTCAACGTCCATAAGAGTTACTTTTATGAGAAGGAGACAAACAACTAGTAAATGGAGTGATAGAAAATGACTTTTGATGCAAGTAAATTCCAGACTGTGCCACAGGTCAGCCCCAGTTGTGTTGAATTGCTTAAAAGGTCCACAGTGGCAGCACTGATGGATGATAACAGATTTGTGTCATCAGTGCCCAGTTCTGGACCTCTTCTGAATGGTTGAAGAGTATCCTGTCATCAGACTGACTTCCATATTATGTGGACAACTGAATTCAGAGACTGATTTATATATATATATTCATAGATAGCATAAATGGAAACTTTCCCATAAGGCACTCACTATTCTGGGGAGTGAGTCGCTTCATTCCTCCAGTGGGTTCCCTAGGGAGGGGTTCAGTGGAGGGGTAGTGCCTGACTACGAGGCTGAGGTCAAAAGCACAGATCTCATGGTGACTGCAGCAAACAGGAAATGAGGTCAGCAGCTGAGCTCAGAAGTAGGCTGAGGGAGGGGAATGGGCAGCTTGGGGCCTCCCATTCTAGATTCTCATCTATTAGATCTCTCCAATCATTCCACACGTATTGATTGAGCACCTATTATGCTCCTAGGATCCCTTAGTGATATAAACCAATCATTAATATGCTCAGCTACTGTCAGGGTACAGTGTAGCAATGATGAAACATACAACTTCCTCTAGTTCTTTAATACCCCACCTACTATCATGATCCCAATTCGACCTTACAAATACGGCTACACCAGAGAATGTACACTGGGACAGACAGGAACTGGAAACACAGGGAATCCAGGACAGATGGCCCCTTCAGGACCAGTGCTGAGAGTGGTGATATCTGGAGGGCAGAGGGAAGGTGGGGTAGAAATGGGGAACTGATTACAAGGATCTACATAAAACCTCCTCCTTGGGGGATGGACAACAGAAAAGTGGGTTAAGGGAGATGTCAGATAGTGTAAGATATGACACAATAATAATAATTTATAAATTATCAAGGGTTCGTGAGGGAGGGCTCAGGGAATTAGGGGAATAAGATGAGGAGCTGATGCCAAGGGCTCAAGTAGAAAGCAAATGTTTTGAGAATGATGATGGCAACAAATGTACAAAAGTGCTTGACGCAATGGATGGATGGATGGCTTGTGATAAGAGCCATATGAGCCCCCAATAAAATGATTTTAAAAGAAAAAAAATCACTTGTCAAGAAAAAAAAATGGTGAGCTGCTAACCAAAAGGTTGGAGGTTTGAGTCCATCCAGAGCCCACTTAGACGAAAGGCCTGGCATCTTAGACTGGGTTCTCTAGGGAAGCAAAGCTAGGGAAATTTTTATGTGTAGACACGCAAAGTGATTTTTCTTAAGGAATGGTTTAAACAGCTATAAAAGCTAGAAAATTCCAAGTTCCGTGGAGTAGATGTCAAGCTGGAGGCTTTTGACTCATGTAGCTGCCACGTAGCTGCAGGGCCTGACCAACCAAAGATAGGCATGTCAGTGAGCAAGTTACCAAGAACACTCATGATCCGCAAGCAATATGGCAGGCTGCTGGTTGAAGTCTGAGGAATCTGAGTTCAAATGATGAGCTGGATGCAGGATCCTGACCCTGCCAAGGTGACACATGACCTTAAAATGTACACCTGGTGATCTACTTACCAATTATTGACCACTGAACACCCTGCGGGGCACAGTTCTGCTCCGACCCACATTGAGGTCACCGTGAGTCCAAATCAAGCGGGCAAAACTGGGGATGACAATGGGGTCCAGAAAGAGCTTGGGGTGATGCCATGGTTGAATAAAGGCTCAGCTGCTAAGCGAAATGTCAGCGGCAAGAACCCACCAACTGCTCCCCAGGAGAAAGTGATCTAGTACTATAAAGTGTACAGCCTTGCAAACCAGAAGGAGTCATTCTACTCTACCGTATATGCTCATTATGAGTTGAAATTAAATCAATAGTAACCGATATGGCTATCATTTTTGTTATTCAACTAAAAAGTCCTGGTGCAGTGCTTTAGGGCTTGGCTGCTGACCCAAAGATCTGAAGTTCAAACCCTCCAGCTGCTCCAAGGATGAATGATCCAACAGTCGGCTTCCATCAAGGTTCCAGTCTTGGGCACTCTCTCAAGCAAGGTTACTCTCTCTTACAAGGTTGCTGCGAGTCTGAATTGATTCCATAGAAACAGGGTTTCAGGGTGGTACAAACTGTGAACCGCCTGGCTGCTAATAGAAAGATTAGTGGTTGGAGTTCATCTAGAGGTGCAGAGTGCTTGCATATGCCAAGGCACCAAAGAGCCAAGTGTCTTGTCTTCATGAAGCTTCTATTCTAACAGAGAAACAGTATGTGAAAAAACCCGTAAAGCACTAGGGCAAACTGCTAAGCACTAGGGAAAAGATCCAACCTTATTAGGAATCCGGATAAGACAAGGCAAGAACTTGGGCAAGACTGGCTGGGGGTGGGGTGGGAAGATGGTAGGGAAGGTGATTGGTCAGGGGAGGTCTCACTGAGAAGTTATTATCAGAACAAAGATTTAAAAGAAGTCAGAGCAGGAATCAGGAGACTATCTGGGGGAAGAGCATTTCCTGGCAGAGGGAAGAGTAAAGCACCAAAGCCAGCCGGGCATCAGAGAGGCCAGAATGCCTGCAGAAGAGAGAGACGGGCAGGGCAAGGAGAGGACAACCGAGATTAGAGCGGAGCAGGGATGGTGTGGCTTCCATGGCACTGGGATGTCGAGTGAAGGACAACATGACACCCAATGAACCTGAAGAGCCCAGCAGGGTCCGGTCATGGAGGATCCCACCACTCCTCTCCAGGAAGTTGCCCTAGATCCAAAGGTCATAGTAGGTTTTTATAGCAAACGAGTGAAAGAGTCATATATGGAGGTCTGAGAGATCATACTGGGGGCATCTTGGAGTGTAGACTCCATAGGACTGGCTTAAAGTCAGGCGTCTACTCCTGCCACTTCTTAAGCACACATGCCTGTAGATTTGTCTGAGTTGAATACACCATGAAACTGTCTACGTCTTCCCATTGCTGTAGATAAGAGATAAAACATAATTATGGAACACCAGGGAGTCATTTGGAACAAATGATATTTTATCTGATGCCCCAAATTGCTTCCAATAATTTATTATCTAGCTGAGACACAGTGCAGTAAATCTGCCTAAGAAGTCGTGGGACTTAATCGCATGGACTGTCATGATCAGGGCCTATGGTGCATGTTCCCGGAGGGCAGTCGAAGTCTGTAATAGTTGGGTGGTGGCTAATGAAGGCAAGCACAGGAGGTCAGTTGGGGAAGGCCGTTTCACATAAGCCTTAACCCCAGCCAGGCACCTGACATGGCAGGGTCATCCCCACCATGTACTTCTAATGGCAGGAAAAGGTGGCTAAAGCTGTGACCATTGAAATTGGAGTGGCTTATTGCTACACCCCCAACATGTGTGCTGAGTGTAATACTCGAAGTGTTTACTATGCTTTCTTTCTTTTTCTTCACATCTCCTTATTATAGACCCCAGGTCTCCTTGTCTTAAAACCATGTGTGTACATCAGATAGACCACTGAGTCTCAACTGAAGGTGACTGTGTCCCCAGAGGACATATAGCAATGTCTGGAGGCCATTGTGGTTGTCCCAGCTGGAGGTGGGAGTGTGCTACTGGGATCTACGGATGGTGCTGGGCATCTTCCACTGCATAGAACAGGCCGCCCTGCCCACCCCACCCTACCCAACGAACTAATGGGCTCAAAATGTCAGCTTTGCCAAGGCTGAAAAGCATTGAAATAAACATAGAGATGCGGCATTGAATTTAATGGATGCTTAAAAATGCATTTTGTCTCTACCAGCTGAATGAGAGTGATGTGGCAGTGCAATTCCTTAAGATGGATGTTACTGTTAACAGCACTGAAGGTCCACCATGTGCTTGCTGGGTTATTCGCCTGAAAAAAGATGTAGTAGAAAGGATAATCCAGTCTGTCTACCTCAAAGGTCTAAATGACTCAGGCAAGTACAGCAGACTCAAGACCCCGGGCAAAACTCTCCATTTTGTCCCCACACCAGTTCCACTTTGAGCTTGCTTTCTTCAGCCATGAAGAAGATTCCTGCCGACCTCGCCCATCCAAAGCATTGGAGGATGAACTTGACATCTACTGTGTCCAAACACTTGGTAAGCTAAGTCGAGAACAGTGTTCTCATCTGCAGTTTCTCTGGAAGTGCTGTGAGAACACCCTTGCTTTCATCACATCATCCTTGACCCCCACATTCTACCACTGCCTCCATGTTCCTTACAACTCACAGCTGGCTGGTTCAATGCCTTGAGCATCTCCCAATCTGTCCATTGCCCCCACCTCACTGCCTCCCTAGTTCCAGTCAGTTTCTCCCCAATCTGGTCCAAATACAAGAAGCAACCTGAGTCACCCCCTGCCCCTAAAATCCTTCGTGCAACCAGAGCAAGTTTTTCAAGATGCACATCTGGTCAGTTCCCCAAGAGGTGCTTGTAAGGACACCTAGCTGGAAAAGATGGAGTCATAAAATTGCATGGGTTTTACTCTACTGAAGGTCAGGAGACCCTGAGCAGGGAAGCTCCTGAGAAGTACATGAGCTGCTAAAACACAGTTTTGTTGTGAGGCAACCAGAAGAGAGTTGTGCTTTACTTTGAAAAAGCGTATATCTGGTCATTGAAATGCAGGATGCTCTCAGCGACATAGGTGTGTGAAGTTCTCTCTCTGTACCCATTATGATCATTGAAAACCGGGAGTGAGCTGTTCTTAGCAACTCTGGACACTTTCACGCTATCTACTTGGCTCTTCGGACAAAATCCCTGGCACCCTATAGGTACTCAAGAAATGCTTGTGGAATGAACAAAAGGCAATCCATGGATTCCTTACAGCTGGAGTCTCACCCTGGAAAAGTGGAAAAAGCACTGAGGCTGAGCACAAACAACTGCCCCCTGGATTATATTTCAGAGGCCCCAAGAGACGCTAAGGACAAAGGAGGGTGATTCTTTCTCCAAGAAGACAAACCCCCAAGACCACAGGACAATGCAGCATTGGGCAAAACCATGCTGAGGAATATTTGCTCTAAAAGACCAAACAAGCTTCTGGAATCTTCTAAAGCCCCAGTGGGAGAGAGCAGCATGAGAATAGCGATTAAGCAACGGACGGTTATGTGAATATGAGAAGCAATGGGTCACACATAATAAAGAGCCTTCTTTGGACTAGTGAAGGGTATGAGCTGTTGAAGGCTGGTGCTTTATTGATCGTGCTACAGTCTGCATGGGAAACCTCAGGGTCTGATACTGATTTCTTCTTCCTAATGGAGAGCCCAACGCATTCTCTCTGGAAGCTTCCTTTTTATATAGTCTTAGATCAATAAATATATATAAGTCTATATAAATCAATACATGTATTTATCTTATCTACAGATTTATATATGTGTATATACACACACACATGCATCGTGATCTGTGCTGAAATGAGGCAAATTAGCAAATCTTACTACCAAGCTCAAGAAGGGTCATCACCATGGGCTGACTCTGGGTTTCTGATTTTAGGAATGAGGCAGACAAATAATTTCATACGATTGTTTCATGATGCACTGGGTAGATTTGCAGTAAATGAGGCCAGGGCCTTTTTGGTCACCTGCGCTAAGACTCACATTGCTTAATTTTGTAAGTAAGGAGTCCCTTCTCACCTTTCCCTCCCCCCTTGGAAGCAGGGAAAGGAGCCCTGGGATCACTAACTAGAGGGGCAAACCTGCACAGCCTTTGGAATCCGGGCAAGGTTACACCACTCTGAGGGGTGGGGGTATCTAGAGCACATGACTCACACAAAAGAGAGCTCTTTCTGTGCAAAGAAACCCCGGCTAAAAATGAATGATCCTTCATTCCACTTTAAAAACGCCAAGTGTACACACACACACACACATACACACACACACACAACCGGCACCGGTAACGTACAAGTAATTCACTTGGCATTTCAAGACAGCAAATGTTTTCAAACTCAGAGAAATCCCTGTCATGCGTTCCTAGATCATTCGCCTGGAAAGGGACCTAAAGTATTTCCTAATTCAAGTGCTCCTTCTTCCAGCCGAGAAGGAAGAGTGAAGGAGAACGGTGCTTGGTTTGCCCACCACCCTATATGAGCCCTGAGCAGCTGGGAAGTCCTGGAAACCGGCTAGGATGGCTCAGACCTCCTTGCTTACCCTCTCTACCGCCTAGGCTCCTTTGGGCCAGGAAGGGAATAAGGTTTGGAGGACACGCATTCCCGATTAGTAAGAGTGACAATTCTCCTCTTAACTTTCTACATGCTTCTCTCCAATTTCTTTCTTTCTTTCTTTTTTTTGTTCAAATTCAGCCTCAGCAGGTTCCTTTCTCAACAGTGAAAATCGCATCAAGGAAAACACAATTAGTAAAGGGTAGAAAATCTGCCAAGGACACATCTTACAAGGGGAAAATAAATGCCCCAGCCAGGAGCTCCCAAGGCTGCCTGCCCCTTCCTGGGGGTTGCATCACAGGCTCTCCCGAGCAGCTCTCCTGTTTAATCATTCGTTTTTCTACCTTTCTAATCTCAATCGAACATCTAGAGTTGGTTGATCACAAACTCTGAAATCTTGGGGGGCCGACCCCCGAAGCTCTATGTCTGCTGTGCTCCCTGAGGCGTGTCAGTGCTGGGCACAGTGCCTGGCACAGAGCAGGGCCCTCAAGATTATTGATGGAGGGATTGTGGTATTGATGGGGAAGAGGGAGGATGCGACTTCTCCCACTGGGAACTCAGAGGGAGACATGCACCCCTGGCCCAGGAGCAAACAGACTGCACCCCCCTGTGGCTGATGGCAATCTTTGGGCCACTGGGAGGTCCTGTCCTGTCCACTTCTATTCCTGTCCTTGCAGGGCGTCTAACCAGAGGCTGAATGGGGTGGCCTGTGCCCTGCCCCTGGAGCTCCTGGCTCAAAACCCCGGCCCCCTGGGCAGTGACCACAATACAAGCTTCAGAGCAGGTGACATTCACTTGGGTGGGGCACACTGTACAACACTACCACTACCATTACCACCAGGACCACCACCATCACCAAGTACCTCCAGGGAGCCTTGGGGCCCCTCACCCCTCCAGTCAGTGGCGCCCCCTGTCGCCTGTGCACACGCCGCAATACTCACCGCGTAGTGCAGCTGTGGCTTCTGGCAGCGCATGGGATCCCCCATGTCGCTGTTTAGGAGTAGCTTGTGGTCGCAGCGCCTGTCACCAGCCCCCTACTCCACCGCCATCCCAAGCAGGGCTGGCGTGAGCTGCTCCGAGTGGCGGAGCGCCTGCCTGGCTCTGGGCACCCGTGTCCCGCTGCTGAGCTGCCAGGGACCAGGGACGGGGGCGGCGGGGGCGGGGGCGGGGGAGGAGGAGGGCGCTGCAAGTCAGCGCAAGGGGCGGTGTTTCTGCTTCCGCCTCAGACCAGCCCCTTGCGCCGCCAACTGTTGGGGACAGCAGCGCCCAAGTGGTCACGACAGGTGTCGGCGGAGGTTCCACCAGCGCTCCCACTCCAGCCACAAGCCCAGCTCGGCCCCAGGGACCCGTCCCCTGGCGAGCAGCGAGCAAGCCCAGGGGCTGCTGGAGTCTCTCCAGGGGCTGAGCCCGGCGAACTGGGGCTCCTGGAGAGAGACTTTTCCCCAACTTTGAGCGAGTCCGGAGCCTGCCAGTCTCAAGCAGCCCCCAACAGTCTTTGCAGGGAGTCTCCACAGCAGGGACCTGGTGGGGGAGGGGGCAGCTGGGCGGGGCAGGCGGAAGGGAGGGAGCCCAGCTGGACCCTGGCCCGGGAAGACTAGGTCCCCAGTGTTCAAAGTGCACAATGGAGGATCCCCTGGAAGCTGGGGGCTGGTCTCCGAGAAGAGCTGATCTGCTAGGGGGTGCGCTCTTCTACGCCTTTGCTCTAGGGCGCAAATCTTGAAAATGACATGCGAGATGAGAACACAGAGGCGCGTGAAGTGCAAATACAGACACAAAAATCAACTCGTTTGGAGCACCCACCGGGCTCACAAGTCAATCTCAAACGGAACCCCTTCTGAGCCCCCTCTGAAGCCCTGGAGGGCACCCCCACCCCCACCCCCAGCATGCGCACTCCCTTTACAACAGGGCTGTGAAAAATGTTCCTTCCCCAACCCTGGCCAGAGGTGAATACTTTGCAACCTCTCCCAGCCCACCACAGCCAGAGGCAGGGCCTGAGGCCCAGCAGGAAGTCGGGATGGCAGTGGAATGACATTAAACTGAATGCAGCCCCCATGGGGTTGCACTTACCATTTCAGTAGGTGCACTCTCCACTCCAAACAAAAACAAAAACCAACCAAGGGAACCCACAGCCACTACGCCTCCAGACTCCTTCACACCACCCACTAGTAGGTGATGTATTAAAAACACTTTGGTGGTGGAATAATTTGGAAAATATTATCAATAAAGATTGCACAACACGACGAGTATAATCACTAGCACTGAGTTATACATGGTAGAAATCGTCGAATTGGACAATGTTTTGTTGTGTCTGTTTTGGCAACAATTAAAAAAATGACACTAATAACAATGAGTGCAGGGAAGAAGAAAATGTTCTAAAATTGATTGTGGTGATGATTGCACAAGTGTTCTTGACAGGTTTGAACTGTGGAAGTGTATACTATAGAGGTGAAGTGTCCATAAAACTTTTTTAAAAATTAAAGGCAGTGTCAGTGAGAAAAATAAATATCAATAAAAACACTTGGCAACACAGCTGCTAGACACTAGACAATCGGTGGGCCAATTGTCCAGTTTGGGCGAATAATATTGATTCTAACGCATGACCCAGTAACTCCACACCGAGATGCAGAGTAAAGAGGAGGCAGGAGGTTCCCCGCACCCTCGGGCACCCCCTGAGGCACAGTCACGCCACACAGTGTGTCACGGAGAGGCCCACGGGGGTCCTTCACTCTGCGAGCAGAGCCAAGTCCTATCTCAGATGGAGAGAAATAAACCAGATCTGAAAAAGAGTACCTTCGCACCGTGCACTCCCATGTGTTTTATTAGTGACCGGAAATGAAAGAATTGGTGCCAGGCATCAAAGAGGGACTATGAAGGATTGCAGGGAGACACTGACAGGGACTCGGGTGCAAAGGGGACCTTCCAGCTTGTGGGAAAATTTGGATCTTGAACAGGGTGGCACCTCCCCAGGTATGTTGTCAGTTGCCCTCAAGGCTATTAGGACTCATGGCGACGCCGTGTGCACAGAGCAAAGCAGTGACTGTGGCCTTTCAGAAGCTGATCGCAGGAGCTCACCTCCTGAGGCACTTTTACCTGGGTTTGAACCTCCAACCTTTTAATAAGTAGCACTTACCCATTTGTGCCCCCCCAGAGCCTCCGTAGATCACCAAAGGCCCTTAGATTACTCTGAGGTAGAATCCAGGTAGTAATCTTAGCCACACTGTACCCTTCGGATAAGGCAGCCAGGGCAGGTGAGGGAGGTTCACATGTGCTTAATGAGATTGCATGACCCCGACCGGCTACAATGCAGGAAGTGGCCTTTTGTGATTCTTTATCCTATCCGCCATTAAACCCCATACCTGGAAACCTACCCAGGTCCTACCCCCAGAAACTATTTATTTTTAAATATATGCCAACAATACAAAATAAGGTTCTAGGTTGAAAACCCCTTAACTTTGGTTCTTTCACGGATACCCATGAGAAAGTCAGCGCCACACTAAAATTGGGTCAGCTTAGATTTTGTTTGTGTTCTGCCTGTGAAAAATGTATTACAGCCATCAAGCAGCATTATCTTCAGCCAAAAATAATCCCTTGCTCCCAAATCGTATACTTACATTTTAGGAAGGATTTCTGCCTTCTAGCATTCTTTCTGGACAAGTTTTCATTGCCAGATCAGAGTGAAATTGTAAAGTGCGATAGGGGTGTGTTGCTGTGTTTACACGTGTGTTTTTTTGCTTTGTTTTTTTTTGTGTGAGGTACAGCCAAACCTTCAAGAAATGATCAGTCCTTGCTAGCAGGTTCTTAAACTGAATGCAGTGAATCAACCAGCCCTCAACACTCTGTCCATTTATTCAAGGCTCAAGCAGGGACCTGGCAAACAATGCTGAACACTCCAAGGTCTGTGAATTCTTCTACAGTCCAAATCCCCCACCCAGTTTCTCTTGAACTAGATATTAGTCCTCGTGGGAATAGAAATTTCTGAATAGCACAGCCATCTCTACTTCCAAGGATCTTTCCCACATTCATCATTTAGGTACTTGGGGATATTTAAAGGTGAGTAGTGTTAACAAGTGTCTCCTTAACGCATGTTGATGAAATTAATAAAATTTGTAATTAATATCCCTATTAAATCATTATAACTGAATATAAGTCCCTATGCTGTACAGGTATTGTTAAGCATCTATCAAACTACATATTAGCATGCTTCGCTCACTGCCATCGAGTAGGATGTAACCCATTTTGCCACCCTGGCTCCTACATTGCAAGGAGCTTCTAAGTTTTCCTTGAGAGAAGAATCAGACTTTTTACTCCCGTAAAGAGTTACAGACTGAGAAACCCACCGGGGCAGCTCTACCCTGTCCTACAGGGTCCCTGTGAGTCAGAATGGCAGTAAGAGGGAGTATGGGGTTTATAGTTGTCCCCGGAAAAATCAAACATACCCTACTGCTATGGAGTGGATTCTGACTCATGGTGACCACATAAAGGGTTTTCAAGACTGTAAACATTTGTGGAGACAGATAGCCTCATCTTTCTCCTGAGGTGGATTGGAACTGCTACCATTGGGGTTAGCCATCAGACACCTAATGTGCACACCACCAGGACTCCTTATAATCCCCCCGCCCCAGGAGAGAGATCTCAAATATAACCTCAGCAAGCTACTGCACCAGCATCACTTTGAAGAGAAAATAATTTAAAAAGTCAAACCTACTGGACCAATAGAGACTAGAGAAACCCCTGAGTCTATTTCCCTAAAAGACCCTTGACCTTGGCATGGCAAGTTACTCCTGGAGGTCAGATCGCCTTTCAGCCCAACACTAGATTGCCTTTTAAAATAAACCAACATCACCTGTGAGTAGTCAGCTCCCTGAAACCATCCACTTCCGGTGACCCAACAGTCATCTTTTACTCAAAATCCAAGATGAGAAGGCAAAACCAGGGTCAGGAATCAAAATCAACGGAGACCCTATCGCCAGCATGGAAATAAGGAGAACGCCGAGATAGTCTGCCAGGGGGAGCCAATGCCAGGGAGCCATATGTATAGAGAGCGTGCATCTGCTGGGTACACACTCACCTGAAATAAAAGAAGATGATTTATTTTAAACTACACAACATCCAATATGCACCTTAATGACCTGGCCGAAACCATGGACAGGCAGGCCTCACTTACATTGTATTTCACTGGCCGGCACATCACAAATCCTGAATTGTTTTGTTCTGTTCCTTTTAAAAATATGTGCCATAGCACATTCTGGGCACCCTGATTTTGAGTAAGTCTATCAGCACGGTTTCCCCCAAGAGTTCAAACTTATTCGTCACACAATCGCACACGTCATAGCCTGCGTTCTCAGGTCAACCCAACTTCTATCTGGGTTGTGAAATCAAAAACCACTGGGTGACCCGATGAACTGTGATGGTCTGGAATGGAGTCCTCACTTTCTGAGGTATGCCTGCATCCATCTCTACACCACCAAGGTCAAGAGATAGAGTGTGGCTAACATGCTTGATATGCCCATCTCCCTCAGCTGCCTTCTCTCCCTCTCCCTCTCCCTCTCCCTCTCCCTCTCCCTCTCCCTCTCCCTCAGCTGCCTTCTCTCCCTCTCCCTCTCCCTATCCTATGCCTCTCCCAGTGGCAGAAATTGTCTTATCTTCTATGGCAGTCACTCTGCTTCCCTTTTAAAGCAGGACTTCTCAGTCCAGGCCCTGGGGATATTTGGGGATTGATACCTCTTTGGGGGTGGCCATCCGTTGCATTCTGGGGCACCAATGCACCCAAACTGTCTCCAGGCATTGTCAAATGGCTCCTTTGGAGCACATTTGCCCTTGACTGAGAACCACTTGTTCTGAGGAAGGTTGGCAGCCACAAACAATAGAATTTTGTGTTGTCCATCATCTAACTTTAAAGAACTGCGTGCTTGTTAATACATCTGGATTCTCTTGGGAAACATGGTTTTACAAGCTCCCACTTGCCACCGCTGTGGGGAATAGGTAGTTGCTCACTCCCATCATAGCCCAGCCTCCTGCTGTATGCTTCCCCCCTGCCCTCCGCCCCCTGACTTACATTTTCACCAGCTGATGGGCATCTCTGTGTTATTCACAGTTCAGGACTCCCACAAGCCATACTGCTTGCAGTCCTTATCCTATCGCGTTGTGAATGTGTGCACACATTTTTATAGGGTGCAAACCTAGAAATAGACTTCTGCGTCGGCATGCAAAACATATCTTCAACTCCACAGGACAATGCCAAATGGTTTTCCAAGGCGATGGTACCAATTAGAATCTTTATTTACACTACAATATAAATAAACGGAGCAGAGTTTACATAAAGACTAAACTTAGTTTCAAGTTGTCCCTCATGGCAGTCCCCACCCCCACCCCACCCCTCAAGGGATTCCAAAGAAGGAACCAAGGAAATAAAAGTCCAGGATCAGGGAGGAGACTCGGGGGAACAGCTGAGATCTGCCTTGTCCAAAATCATGCCTCTTACAAGTGAAGAAGGAAATCCCACCTCCCAGCTGTGCCAGGGCCCTGAGATCTGCAATGCCACCGTCCATTCCACCCACCCATGCCAACAACAGCAATGGCTACAAGGGGTGTCATTTGGTAGAGAAGACTTAGTATAGGGGAAAAGTTCCCTACAGGGGTGGGGGGATGTTAGTGCACCAACTCTTCTGTGGGTGCTACCGATGGAATGGCCACCCTACTCCCTAACTCCTCTGGTTCCTTGACCATCGCTCCTCAGTGATGGGAGAGCCTTGACAAGGATATACGGAAAGGTGGGACCCAAGGAGGAATGAAGGAAAGTCAGAAAGGGAATACTCATTTTGAAAGGAGACCTAGACCAAAGACAAGAAAATCAAGGGGTCCACTTTGTGGGAAGCATGGTGCCCCACACAGGACAGGCCAAAGAGAAAGAGAGTAACAATAGGTCATAGCCTACCGTTGCTCTGGGCCTCGGGTCCTACTACAAAACATGCTGAGAAATTTGCAACTGGAGGCCTTGCATGGTGCCAGCAATTAAATGTTGGAAAAGTGGTACTTGCCATCCACCCAGAAGGTGCCTTGGAAGATTGTCCTGTCTGTCCCTCTAATTCTGCAAAAGCAGCCACGGAAAACCCTACAGAGCCCAGCTTTACTCTGGTACACACATGAAGACCACGAAGAGTTGGAATCAGCTGAACAGCCACTGGATTGGACTTAGCTTGGGATCCATCAACCAGCGAGGTGGACTGATGGTTAGGATCAGTTTGGTTTGGACCATCGGTTTTGGTCTCCTTCTTACCATTTTACTCTTTTCATGTTTATTTCTATTCTGTGTTAGGAAGGCAGGGAGAGGCTTTTAAAATGCATGTAGGGAGAGATGATTCTAAAATTAACTTTCAATTCAAGAGCCTTTTGGCAAATGAGAGAGAACCCTCCACCCAAAATATAATCCTAACAAAAATTCTAAAATTACAAAAAAGAGAAGCCACGACCCCTCCAGTTAGGACTTTCCAGCAGAAACGTTTAAGAATCAAGCTCCTTTTCCTAATATCCATAAGCTCACACTAATTACTTGCCTTTCTCTCTCCAATGACAACTTCCTCTCTGCTCCTTGATGTTTCAAGCATCCAAACTGGGCAACATGCTGTGCTGGGATGATCAGAACCCATGATGGCTGCCCTCTTTAATGAGCGGGTATGCCATGGGTCCTTTGCTAAGCTAGATAGTTTGTTAGATGTGGTGCCTCCAAATAAGTGTGAGGAAAGAATCCCATTTAATCCATGAGGGTAGTTAACTTAAAGTTGTACACCAATTAACAGGCGGAGTCCAGAAATAAACACACTCTTTTCCAGTACTTTCTGACATTGTGGTTCTTTTGGATAAGCCTGACAAGAGTCATTGGCTGCCAAAAGAAGGCAGCAAACACTGCCCCGACCCCGTCTGTTATCCCTAAGGCCAGTGGATCTCCACTAGGGGCGATTGTACCTGCCCCAAGGTGACACTTGGGGAATGTCTGGAGACCTTTTTCCTTGTAACAATTTGGGGAGAAGTGGTACTAACATGTACTGGGAAGAGACCAAAGACACTACCGACACCTACAATGCCCAGGGTAGTTCCCACCACAGAGAACCATCTGACTCCGCATGTCACTGATGCCAAGGTGGAGAAGCTGTGCATCAGAAGAAATTCACCTTCTAATCACTTTCACTTGGTAGTACCTCACACACCAATACACCACACCCCGCACTCCCGCAATGAAGTGGGCCTTGAAACGTCTAAGGAAAGAGGGAGAAATGTCACCAGGGCAGAAGAGCAGAATCAGCTTTGGGACTCATACATCATCACATCTCCACCCAACACAGTATGCAGGTGGTCAAAACTGACCATGCTGATGTCTTTCCGAGCCTGTGACTACTCATCCAAAGAAACTACCATTCGCACCTTAAAAAACATTATAGAGAGCGGAGGCTCAGCAACGTCTTGATTCATCACCCCTGGCATCGTTGTGAGGCTTGCAGGTTTCAAAGGCATTCCACGTGCAATTAATCTACTGTGTGAGTACAAGACACTCATTTTTTTATGGCAACAGAACTTATAAGGCAAAGGTTGAGAACCTCTTGTCAGGAGTGTCATAAAAAGAAAAGAAGGAATCACAGTGTGTCCTTCGCCTGCCAAATTACTTAACAAGGCTGGATCCCATTAATCTGCCAATGAGAAGGGATGGGCCAAGGAGTTCCAGACCCCCAGAGGATGCTTAGTATATACGGGCCTAGTGGCAATCGTTTAGCAAGCCTCCCCCGCTCACCCCCCTCCCCCCGCTGCCTTGTTTTACAACGGGAACCGACTAAAGCAAACTGCTCTCGAGTCCACTTTCTTGATGGGTTTTCTTTGGGTACAGGTTTTATGAAACGTTTTCTTGACCTGGGACATTTGTTACATCTCGGGGGAAGAGGGTGCTAATAACCACGAATGAGAAGATACCAGGGATGCTGCTAGACCACCTCCAAATGCACAGGACAGTACCCCACAGCAAAGAGGGATCTGGCTCCAAATATTACTCAGGACTGAGTCTGAGAACGTGGGCTCTTGGGCTAAACTTCTTCTGGTCAAAATCCTTCTCATCTCTCAGGGTCTAAAGGAAAGATGAAGGCCTTTTCATCATCTTAATTTTGGCCGCCATTTGTCTTCACCTACATGCACACAGTCTACTTGGAGAGAGAGGGTCTCAAGAGATTCTAAGATTTCTTCTCCCTTCCAGTGGAAGACAGAAAGGCAGGAGAGAGGACCAGCATCTTCAGGGCCCCATGCATCAGAATCACTGGAGGTGAGTTTTTCAAAATTCAATCCAATACCCGCTTCCAAATCCTCTGATTCTGAATTGCTGGGAGTGCCATTCCAAGACTGGCATTTGGAGCAAGAGCCCTTTAGTGCCATCCTATGCAAAGCAATTTGAGAATCATTGATGTGGTCGACCATGGGGACAAAAGTGAACACTTCCAACATCTAAATGACTCGTTCAAGTTTGAGCATCCAGCATAAGGCAATGCCAGAACACATGCAAAACTCTGGATCTAATGTTTAACATCAAAGTGGAAAATCACTCAAAAGTGATGACCAAGAAGCAAGAAGAAATGGACCTACCTCTTGGCCCAGTTGAGCACAGGTCAGAGCCCGTTGAGTAACTTGCGACATTTTCCTGGCCTTTTAACAAGCTTGTGCCCCATGGCGTTGGTGACCGAGTCAGAGGAAAGTTACACAGGACTCCTTTCAAAGCCCTTCAGACAACTCTTTTCCACTAAAATGTATTTTTCAAAACCATGCAATTACCTTTTTCACAGGAGCATGTCAAAAGAAGACAGTTGTGTAATTACACAAATTATTAGTCCTTTGAGGCTCTCCAAAGGGAAAAGCTCTTCGGCGTCTATTGAAAAAGCTTCCCACCTAGAAAACAATTTGCCGTCTCCCATCTTGGCAAAGTACAGTGATCAGCCACCAGTTCCCTGGTGCAGATAGGAAAGTCTGAGATCTGGGGCAAAAGCAAGCTGGCTTGTACATTGCAACAAAGAATGTGCCATCTGCCAGACTACCCCATTTGCAAAGTCTCTTGATGGAAAGAAGAGCAGAAAAGCAGCCTGGAAAAGTGGAGGGACAAGAAAAGCAGCATGAACGATGTGATGGACTGAAAGTTTTGGCTGCTTTTGTCCAGAAGGCTGGACAAACACCAATGAGAAAAATTAGCAAGACTCCAATTTTGGCTCAACAAAAGAAGTGGCGAAGAAAGCAGATGGTGCCCGGCTATCAAAAGAGATAGCGTCTGGGGTCGTAAAGGCTTGAAGGTGAACAAGCGGCCATCTAGCTCAGAAGCAACAAAGCCCACATGGAAGAAGCACACCAGCCTGTGCGATCACAAGGTGTCAAAGGGATCAGGTATAAGGCATCATCCAAAAAAAACACCCTTACCATAGTGAATGAAGGGGGAAGTGCAGAGTGGAGACCCAAAGCCCATTTGTCAGCCACTGGAGATCCCCTCACAGAGGGGTCTAGGGGAGGAGATGAGTCAGTCAGGGTGCGAGGTAGTACCGATGAAGAATACAGTTTTCTCCCAGATCCTGGATGCTTCCTCCCACCCAACTACCATGATCCGAATTCTACCTTGCAGGACTGGATAGATCAGAGGCTGTACACTGGTGCATATAGGAGCTGGAGGCACAGAGGATCCAGGGTGGATGATACCTTCAGGACCAAGGGTGTGAGGAACAATACTGTGAGAGTAGAGGGTGAGTGGGTTGGAAAGGGGGAACCGATTACAAGGATCTACATGTGACCTCTTCCCTGGGGGACGGACAACAGAGAAGGGGGTGAAGTGAGAGGCCGGATAGGGCAAGATATGACAAACTAATAATCTAAAATTATCAAGGGCTCATGAGGGAGGGGGGAGTGGGGAGGGAGGGGAAAAAGAGGACCTGATGCAAAGGGCTTAAGTGGAGAGCAAATGCTTTGAAAATGATGAGGGCAAAGAATGTACAGATGTGCTTTAAACAATTGATGTATGTATATGTGTGGATTGTGATAAGAGTTGTATGAGCCCCTAATAAAATGTTTAAAAAAAGTGAATCTATAGAGACAATAACCAGAATATGGGTCCCACGGCAGGGGGTGGAGGGGAGTAAGGGGGACCTTCTCTCAAGGAGCATAAGAAGGAAGAAAGTGTCTTGAAATGGATTGTGGTAGCAACTGTACAACACAGCTCGATAGGATTAAATGACAGAATGGTATGATGTCTGAATTAGATCCTAAAATATGATTCACAAGATAGAGCTTTCTATATTTGACCCAGCAATTCTACAACTAGGTACGAGACCAAGAAAACAGATGTCCACACCAAGTCCTGTACACAAACGTTTCTAGCAGCAGCATCCACAATCGGTAAAATGTGGCTCTCAGCTGATGAATGAATCAACAAAATGTAGTATTCTCAATCCAATGGGAAATTATTTAGCCATAAAAATAAATTAATGAACAATGCGAAAGAAGTGAACTGTGTTTTGGACATGTTAACAGGAGAGACCAGTGACTCGAAAAGGAACTCGTGCTTGGTAAGTGTCATGGGACAATAGCTAGACACTCGAGGAGATTGACTAGCATAGTAGCCGCAACAGCGGGCTTGAGTGTGCAATGCTGGCGAAGATGCTACAGGACCAGGCCATGCTGCACTCTGCTCCACACGCGCTGCCGTGTGTCTTTCCTCCCTTGACAGCACCTAACAGCAACAGGGTGCACTTTGAAGACTTTCTGCTACATGAGCAAGGCCAGTCACAAAAGAGTATGTATCATTTCATTCCTTTTATACAAAATGTGCCCAATAGACAAATCCAAATAGACAGAAAGCAAATATCTTTGTGGTTGTCTAGGACTGGAGGGAGTGGGGCAGTTGGGAGTGATAGCTGAAGGAGAATGGTTCCTTTGTGGAATGATGAAAATGTTCTAACACGGGATGGTGCCAATAGCGAACATACTGAAATCCACTATCGTGCGCACTTTGAGCGGGAGAATTGTATTGCATGTAAATTATAGCCATACCTTCCATGTATAGATCTACATCTCTAAAATATAGCCATAAATAAAGATAGTGCCAAAAATGGAAGAGAAAAAAGAGAGAGGGAGGGAAGGAAGGAAAGAGAGAGGGAGGGCAGTGAGATGTCTTGGGGGGGGGGCTTATTTCCTGGAAATACTGAAGCTGAGCCAGGACGACCACCAGAAAGACAGGCTGCCCTACGAGAGCAACTCCCCTGCAGGACCTCAAACATTGAATGCAATAGTCGATGTGCTGATGGGCCAAGCCCCTGCTGGTTTCCCTAAGGACAATCTGAGTGGTTCAAGGATAAAAACTGGCTTCCATGCTGTCATCCTGTGTATTCTTTCTCTCACTCTCCAAGAGGGTTAAGAGTAGGTAAAAGCACCCTAGTGGTGCCATGGGTTCAGCATTGGGCTGCTAACCCAAAGGGGTTGGTGGTTCAAACCCATCAGCCACTCCACAGGAGGAAGATGAGGCTGCGTGCTCCTGCCTAAGGGGCAGTCTGTGCTCTGTAATAATAAATCGACTGGCTGTTAGTGAGAGGTAATTCACTGCCATCGAATCAAGTCGGACTCATAGTGAGCCTACGGGACAGGGAGAACTGCGCTCTGTGGGTTTTCTAGAACTGTCACTCCTTACAGCACAAAGCCCTGTCTTTCTCCCAAGGAGAGACAGGTGGTTTGGAACGTCTGACCTTAAGGATTGCAACCCAATGCATAGCCACTGTGCCACCACAGCTCCTAGACTGCCAGTACAGCTTTGGGCTTTTTCTCTGTCATTCACATATAGTTCCCTCTCCTCTTCAGTAGAGTTGCCTAAAAACTGACACTCAGGCCACATCCCCAAGAGAAACCTGTTAAGGGGTGGCTATAATAGGGTTAAAAAAGCGTGAGGATCCAAGTAGGGGCAGGATTTCTGGCAGAGTCTCAGTGCCAGCCTACTCCTGAGGGAAGCTTGGAGGGTAACTGGTATTTCATTGCAAGCCAAAGGAGGCAATCTTGAAGGTTCTTGCACCTGCCAGCTATTGGCTATGTGCTGTCCAAGGGTACTGTAATCTCCCACTCTGTGTGGTAGAGAGACTCTGTTCTAGAATCCCAAGGAACGTTCTCTGAAGAAGTACACAGATGGAGTTCCTTAGAAGTCAGCTGCACAGAAGCAGCTGAGGGATGGGATTAGCACATAGAACTCGTCTATAATCTGCGATGTTCTGGGCCTGCACCCAGCAAACTCCACTAGCCTTTTTGGTGGAAAATGTGTACGGCTTTAAAGGCTGTTGGTATCTCTGTTCTGTATCCAGAGGGACTGAGAAGCCTAGAAGCTCGCACCCTGCCGATGTACTTCTACCAAGATGAAGTATGAGTTAGTCTCTGAAGGCTTGGCAATCCATCTGACTCCTTCCATTGCTAAGAAATCCTTGAACTGGGAGCCATGCCCACACAAGATCGTTCATTTCCGACCCTGAAACTCCCCTGAAGTGGAAATTCCTCAAAAAGTGCAGCCTCCTTGTCATCTGCCATTCATGTCCCGTGGCAAAGAATGGGCAGGTTCCAAAAGCCCAACGTCCACGGAACCATGCGAGATTGAGTCCTTGTGACCAAACTCTGAGTTTTCCTTTCCAGATTTCTTTCATTGTCCTCAATCCACACATGTCACCCAAAGAAGCTTCCCATCAGTAACACTCCCACGGTTCCTCTGTGTCATTAACCCCTGCATGCCAACAGTTGTTCAGCAATGCCTTGTTGTGGAGCTTAAATGGGTTAGTGTACATCTGTCTCATTCTAGTTCTGTAGGGATCACAAGAGAACTTGGGGAGCGCAAAGGGCGAAATGTGCTCAGTTGATAACCACAGGTTAGTCCAGCAGCTCTCAACCTGTGGGTCTTGACCCCTTTGGAGGTCAAAGGACCCTTTCACAGGGGTGGCCTGAGACCGTCAGAAAACTGATGGTCCTAGAAACGGAGACACACCCACTCCTTGATCCGTCTCCAGGCGGGTCTTCCCACATGCAGATATGCCCACCTATGAGAACCCGGCATGAAGGCTGTTACCCAGGCTACACTTTGCTTCAAGACAAAATTTCATTTATTTGTCATTAGAAATAAATATTTCACAATATATCATGATGTACTGTTTTTGTGATTCATCACTATGCCTTCATTATGTTCAATTTGGAAGCATGAAAATACATCCTGCCTATCAGATATTTACATGACGACTCATCACAGTAGCAAATTGACAGTGATGAAGTAGCAATGAAAATAATGTTCTGGTTGGGGGTCACCGTATCATGAGGAACTGTATGATCGGTTCCCGGCATTAGGCAGGTTGCGCACCACTGGGTTTGCCATGCAAGTCAGCCCTGAAGTGCATCAAAAGAAAAGCCCTGTCATCAATCGCTGAAGGAGCAGCCAGTGAAAACCCTATGGATACATGCCTGCGCTGACACACGCGGGGTCCCCGGGGAGCAGGGAGCTGCACTATGTAGCTGCACATACAACGGTGCCGTGGAACACTTCAGTGCATGTCAGCCGTGGCCTTTCTCACACAGGTCTGACCATTTTCTCAAGTTGCATGATGGGGTCTTCATCGTCAACCTTCTTCGTGCCCAAGGACTTGCCACCAGTTTGGCAACCCAATCCTATCTTTCAAGATGGTTTCTACCTTCCCCTCCCTTCTGCCACTCCTGACCACCATTTTCCTCTCTTCCTCTGAAGCCGCCAGATACGATGAGGTTAATGCACTGAGCAGAAACACGGCAACTCCACGGGAGAATGCGAGAAAGGGAGCAATAAAGAAGGAAGGAAACCAAAACAAGCTCCAAGAAGCTCTTAGTGCATATTTTGGCGGTGAGACGAGCAAGAGGGCTTGCTCAGGAGCGGGCTTTGTTTGTATCTAGGTCCGGGCACAGGGTTGCACTTCCATAAATAGAGGAGCTTCGGCACCACTCTCTATTGCTAATATTTTCTTTTCCTCTGACGTCTGTCCTCAGCCTTTCGGTTCACGGTGGTGAGCGCTTAATACATGCATGGTGACTGATATCAGCAAGAGCTTTCAAGAAAAACCCAGGAAAATATCAAGGGGGAGGGGAAGTCCCCATCCAATGACTTTCTGAACGACTTGAACAAGAAATCTCCACTCAAACAAAGCCTCCAGGGAGAGTGAGTGCCCTAAACAGCATAACACAAAACAAAAACAAAAACAGCTAAGCAACCAAAACCAAACCCAATTCCAACGTCATAGCGACACTAAAAGGTGACGTAGAACTGGCCGGTAGGGTTTCCACGGCTGTCATCCTTAAGAAAGGCGACTGCTTCGGCCTCCCCCCAGTCCACCCCACCCCGTACCCTTCCCCCCCGCAGGGGCTTCCAACTGGTAGCCTTTCTGTTGGAAGCTCAGTGCTGTTACTAAATCCCCATATTCCTTTGATCTATCACCAAGTCAAAACTCAGTGCCATCAAGTCAATTCTGACTCATAGCCACTCTATAGGACAGGAAAGAGCTGGCCCTGTGAGTTTCCCAGACTTAACTCTTGATGGGAATAGAAAGCCTCGTCTCTCTCCCATGGAGCCGCTGGTGGTTTCCAACTGCTGACCTTTTGGCTAACAACCCTGTGCATCACCCCTCCTCCACCAGAGCTTCTCGACCTATCTCATCAAACCCCAAAGCCCAACTCCCTGCCATGGAGTCTATGCCAACTCATGGTGGCCCAACGAGGGTGGGGTAGAGCTGCCCCATGGAAGTTCCCTGGAATAAAAAGAAAGGCCCGTCTTTCACAGGGGTGGGTAAACACCTAGTCCTGCCAGCTACCTGGTTTTGTCAAGCCCCTGAACTAAGCATAGTTCTTACATTTATAAATAATTGGAAACCACGAGACTGCTAAGAGGACCTCAAGAAGTTGGTGGCAAATGGGATGGAAAGATAAGTACACAAAATTCAACTTGTGGGAACCCCAGGCTATCGGCAAAGGGACACCTGATTGGTGGTGGTGCTCTGATATCAGTCAGGGGCAGAGCAGACTGGCAGCCTTTTGTTCGTCCTAGCTTGATGCCTAGATCGTGGTCAGAGCTGTTTTATGCCCAGGACACATAAAACTGTGATGTCCGACTCTTCATTTCTGGGCAAAGATAATGGGAATATGTTTTGTCGAATCCCATTCCAAGGTCCAGATATCTATGGAGCATTCCTGGCTCCAGTTCAGTGGCTGCAGTGCAGCGGGTTGTGGATATTCATAAGACTTTACTGGAAGGTATGGTGACATGGGTTGCAATTGGCTTTCAGAACTTTAATCCATGGGTTCCACTCCTGTCAGGAGTCAGAAAGCATCTGGGTTGGTAGCCCATAGTGGTAGCTTTCCTCTGAGAAGCCATACTTGAAACCAGTAATCAGACTGAGTTCGTGATCTTCTCTGCTTAATTATTAGTATGATCTACAAGGGATTTAATGTTCCACTTTTCACCTGGACACTGTTTGAATGGTATTTATCTCGGGATTGTGGGGAGGAGTACAGCGAACCCGCCACAGTTATGGTTAATACATGCTCTTGTGGTTCAGGAAAAAAATTCAACTTGTGGGGCCTGTAATACACATTGTATATGGGGCACAGTCATGCCCCTTTGCTTCTGAATGCTCCGAGGCAGCTTTGAAGTAGAGGTGTGATCTACGAAGACTGCAACCAACAATAAAGTGGTATTTTAGAGAGTAAGACCGCCACTCATGATCTGGAGGACAAAAATGACACTATTTATTTTTATTTGATTCTTGTGATTAGTTCCCACCACTCCCGTCCCCATCCCCTTTGACTTTCAGGGTCTCTGTCCTAGAGTTTTACCAAACCAAAGTAAAAACAGCTTCCATGTATTCATTGCCATACCTCAATGATTGCATTTTCTTGAACCTTGCAGTAGGCAGAATGTTTAACAGTGGCAGGAATGTTTAACAGCTGGTTCACGCAGATTGGCAGGTCAGATTCCTAATTTGTTGTTGATTTTGGTGAACCAGTTGTTAAAATGGTGCTTGCAATCAGGGTTCTCTCTAGGATGTGCAAATCACAAATTTACATTCCTTACCCTCTTTTAATATTCATCTGCTCAGCTGCATAGTCTAAGTGCCTGTAGTAATGTTCATTCCGTCCATAGGTTCAAAAATAATAGATGGAACTATGCTGTCATAGTTATGTATTCATTTCATAAAACTCATAATTGGGATGAAATACTAAATTCTGATTTCACCAGAGGGTGATAAGGTGCAACTCTGTTTAGCTTTGTGTTAAGCCCCAAATCCCCATGATATCTAATGAGTGACTTATGTAATTCTGGAAGTGTTCAAAGAGCCCCAAATACTGTCAGAACAATTCCTGTCAATTCAGCACAAGTGGAAAGGGGTTTTTCAAAGATGAACATACTATGTTCAGAGAAGTCGTCTGTTTCTAAGCAAACACGATGACTATTGTCTAATTGTCCTACCTCTGAAGGACTGGGATCCTACTCCTACAGCAAAAAGATGGTGAAGATAAATCACGCAGCCGAGTGGTGCGCAGACAATAGTGGAGAATATCACCAGTGAGGGTGCCAATCAAGGAACAATATGGAAATATCGTAACTCACAGTTTTATTATTTGTTGGCAGGTATTATTAATTTTTTCATTAATAATTTAAAAACTCTTGTAAAAATCCAGTTTTGTGTACCTCTCTTATTGTTCTTATGTAAGTAGTAACTGTATGAAATAATAGGCTAGCTTTCCATATATCTTTTTTTTATACTTAAAAAGGCCTTTAGGGTAGCAAAGTAGTTGCTAAATTATTTGAATCCCACCACCACTGTTTAAGTCAGGCCAAGTTCCAAATTAGACCCAGTACACACTATCACTGAGTTTTTAGAGAAACTGTTTTGTTCTTTCTAGAAGAGTCAGGTAAATATATTTGATATCCATTTTGTCTATAGAAAGCACCCTCCATCTCATTTCTTCCAGAACATTATAAAGCATAACCCCAAACAAACATTCGTGTCTTGGATTTACTATTCTCAAGTCATGCGACAAAGCCTTTCCTTCCCACTGATTGGAGTTTTCCAGAGGTCTTTGAAAGCCAAGTGTCCCTGAGCACTCAGCCAGGGACGCACACTCTCATGGGCCTGCTTTCACATGCACGCGTTTTATGTTGCTTGGTAACCCTTCCTCCAAAGATAAACTGGGCTTCCCACATCTGCACTAGCTTCAATTTGACGATGTGCCTCGGGCTCACAGGCCAGGAAAACAAGCAAGCCAGGGCCATATTTGGCTCTCAGAGTCTGATGATTATTTTTGTCAGTTTTTTAAATCATTTTATTGGGGGCTCATACAACGCTTATCACAATCCATACATACATCAATTGTGTAAAGCACATTTGTACATTCATTGCCATCATCATTCTCAAAACATTTGCTCTCCACTTAAGCCCCTGGCATCAGGTCCTTATTTTTCCCCCTCGCTTCCCGTTCCCTCATGAACTCTTGATAATTTATAAATTACTATTTTGTCATATCTTACACTATCTGACGCCTCCCTTCACCTACTTTTCTGTTGTCTGTCGCCCAGGGAGAAGGTATTATGTAGATCCTTGTAATCGGTTCCCCCTTCCCACCCCACCCCCCTTTCCACCTCCCGGTATCACCACTCACACCACTGGTCCTGAAGGGATCATCCGCCCTGGATTCCCTATGTTTCCAATTCCTGTCTGTACCAGTGTACATCCTCTGGTCTAGCCAAATTTGTAAGGTAGAAATCGTATCATGATAGCAGGGGGATGGAGGAAGCACTTAGGAACTAGAGGAAAGTTGTATGTTTCATCGTTGCTGCACTGCACCCCAAGACCCTTCTGTAAGGGGATATCCAATTGCCTATAGGTAGAGTTGGGATCTCCACCCCGCACTCCCCCTCATTCACAATTATATGATTTTTTTTGTTCTGATGATGCCTGATACCTGATCCCTTTGACACCTCGTGATCACACAGGCTGGTATGCTTCCTCTATGTGGGCTTTGTTGCTTCTCAGCTAGATGGCTGCTTGTTTACCTTCAAGCCTTTAAACCCCAGACGCTATATCTTTTGACAGCCAGGCATCATCAGCTTTCTTCCCCACATTTGCTTATATCTCCACAGGGAAAGAGGGACCAGACGTCAACTCAGTGCTCCAAGATGTGAATGCAACATACCAGCGTGGAGTAGGGAACCAGTGGAGAGGTCTGAGGGGCCAACCCCAATCCCAACTCTGTGGCCTCCTGCCCCTCCCCCCCAGAATCTGATGATTTTGTCTTCTCTTTAAAACCCTCGGCCACTCAGAGGCAGCAACCTCAAGTGATGAGTAATATGTGTGGCATACACTAGAGGTCCAGACTGAGCCTTCAAGTGCCTGTCACACTATATAGAGAAATAGGTGTGTGTCTACATGTTCAGAGTAGCATGGCACATCCAGCAACTTGGGGTATCTTTCGGATACAGTCAACATGCCATAAAATGGCCACTCACCCTCTTGGCTTCCTGCTGGAGGACTTGCCCCCTTGGAATATTGAGTTTTCCCAGGAGGAAACTTCACCCATCCCTAAGGTTCTTTTTCCTCCATCACATCCATCATGCCATTCTGCCCCCCACCGCCCCCCTTGCCCGTAGTAATCCCAACTACGCCCAGGCTTTCCTCAAGGGACTGCCCCTGACCCACTCCCATCACCCCCATTATGCATTTTTCATGTGTGTGAACTCAGCCTGCTTCTGCTCAGACCTCTGTGAATATACCCATCTCATCTGTTTCCCCCTCAGCCCACAAACCAGTAAGCCAGCCAGTCAATTTTGACTCAAGATGAACCCATAAGCGCCACACAGCAATGCACCATAGAGGATGGATGGCTTTGCAGAAGTAGATCACCAGACCTTTCTGCTGAGGTCCTTCTGGGGTGGACAAAATTCTCTAACCTTTGGGTGAGCAGCCAAGCAGAGATGAACCATTTATGACCCCAGGGTGGTGTTGGGGGCGGGGAGGAAAGACCCTGTGACTGTGATTGCTTGTTAAGTGCCACTGAGTTGATTCCGGCGCATCACAACCCTGTAGGACAGAGTGGAACCATCCATCAGAATTCCGAGTCAATAACCATTACTGGAGTAGACCGCTAGGGATTTTCACCCCTAGAATGGATGGTGGGTTTGAGCCATCAACCTTTCTCTTAGCCACCCAGGCTCCTCTTCCTTGAGACTAAAAATGCCACAGTCACCTCTTGATTGCCGCCACTGGAGAAATGATCCCTGACAACAGAGCTTCGTCTCTTTCTAGGACACAAGAGGCTCTGTCCTGGTGGCAATGACACCCACACGTTAGAAGGAAACTTCAATGGCGTGCGTTACAAGGAAAGTGATGGGAGCCTGAAGCCATCTGTGAGGAAATCATCAACCTGGTCCTTAGGAAAGAAGAAACCCGCTTAGCAGGAAAGGACACGCTGCTGGAAATCACAAGGGTTCTGCTCCAGCTCAAGGCCATCATTTGAGGTTGGACTTCAGCATGACCACAGACACGACTGGATGGCTCACCTTAGTCTACTTGGGAGTTCAGGAGGCCCAGTCTTCTGACTCAGTTTCTCACAGAAACAAGTGGAGTCCACTCTAGAACTCTTGACAGAGCTTGAGCTTCGTGAACTCGGAGTCCTACCTTGGCACACATCCCACAGTTCAACTCCGTTATCAGACATGAGAGCTAGATCTTGAGGCTTGCATAATAGGGGCACCACGAGGCAGTCATTTGCTTAAGACCCAATCAACTCATTGTGTCTGGCTAATTCTGACTCATGGCAACACTATGGGTCAGGGCAGAACTGTTCCTGGAGTTCCTCAGGCTGTCGAAGTTGCTAAGAGAAAAGCCCTCTCAGAAGTAGTTGGAAGCTCAAACCTGGGCCGCCGAGACATTGGTTATTGTCAGACTGGAATTCCCACCGAAATGCCAGTCATGGAATGTTCTGCGTTTTCTCCGGAATAAATATTTGGATTTCTAACAAAACATTGTCCCTTGAGGTGCTACCCTAGACCCGAGAAGCTGCCACAAGATAATGATAATCTTCTGTGATTTTTTTTGGGAGGGGGGGGTGGAGACAGATTTATTTTTTAATTTTTCAATGATTTTTAAATTGTAAAATACGTAAGGGGTTGACATTTCCAACCATCAATTTTGTGTTCAACAGTTTATTTGTATCCACTCCCTTCCAGCAACTTACCTCCTCACTGCCACTGTGGATTTACGAGACTGTATCTGTTTACAGGAATAGAAAGCCCAGTTTTCCTCCCTCGAAGCTGGTGGTGGTTCTCAACTGCCGACCATGCTGATCACAGCCCAACGCATAACCACTACACCACCAGGGCTCCGTAGTAGCTTACCTTACCCCTTCCTTTTTCCTTTGCTGTCTCCTTCTTGTGGATTATGAAGCCTCTTTACCCAAGTGAATACATGTCAGCCCTCTAGTCTATTGTTTCATCTCCCTTCCCTTGCTCTGTCTCACCCTTGATGACCTCCAAAGTCTGTTCCCTTTGGCCTGAAAGTCTCTGTCTTGGTCTTTGTTTCATTCCCTTTATAAGAGGGGTCTCAGACAATATTTGCTTTTTTGTGATTGGCATAATCACTCAGCATAATGGTCTCCAGGACCATCTAGACCAGGAAGTGCATCATGGGTTCATCACTGCTTTTTAGCAATGGGCAGCATTCCATTGTGTGTATGTACCAAAGTTGCTTTATACATTCTTCTACTGAGGAGCATTGGGGCTGTCTTCATCTTCTCGCTGCTAACAGTGCTGTGATGAACATGGGAGTGCATGTCCCTGTTGCTGCTATGGCTCTAACTTCTTTCTTTAGGGTATATACCCAGAAGAAGACTTGCTGGCTCATATGGCATTGCTATTCCCAATTGTGTGAGTTAGCACCCTATCACTTTCCACAACAGTTGTACATATTTACAGACCCACCAGCAGTGCACGAGGGTTCCCATCTCTCCATGCCCTCACCACCATTTGTTGTTCTCTGCTTTTGAATTGCCTGTCATTGATGGTGTGAGGTGCTATCTAACCATTGTTTGCTTTGCAACGCCTGATGGCTAATGATCTCAAGCATGTTTTCCTATGTTTGTTAGCCATTTAGCTGTCGGCCTTGGTGAACTGTCTTTTGATGTCCTTTGTTCACGTTTAAAGTGAGTTATTGAGCTTTTCCTTACTGAGATATTATAGTTTTATATAGATTTTAGAGATGAGTCTGTTGTGTTGTTACCAAACTATTTTCAGTCTATGGATTTTATTTTTACTCCTTGGGTGAAGTCTTTCGATGAATATAAATGTCTTATTTTTAGTAGACCCCAGTCATCTACTTCATCTTTTATTGTCATCTTTATCCTATTTGATAGTGTGTATATGCCCTACCAATTGGGCCCTTAGGTTTGTCTCTACTTTCTCATTGATGATCTTTATACCTCTGGGGCTTACATTTAGGTCTTTGATCCATCTTGAGTTTGATATTATTCATGGGCTGAGATATGGGCCCTGTTTCATTCTGCAGATGGGACCCAATTTTGCCCACATCATTTGTTGATGAGACTATTTCTTTCCCAATTCCAGGCCCTTGTAATCACTGGCCAGACACTCCTATTTGAGGATGATTCATTTTTAAAATCTCACGAACATGTACATATGAGGAGGGCCTTCATGGAAAAGGTTCATGGAAAATGTAATTAAAACATAATGGTATGTTTTCACAGGCTTTTGACGTCTGCTCTATATTCAGATGTGACTGTGTATGTACATACAACATGGATATTTATGTACATTGAAACTAGATAGATATGCACATCTATATATTAAAATGGTGTTCATTTTAAGCTTTTTATTGTGATTTTTTAGGCGAAAGTTGATAGAGCAAATTGGATTTCCATTCAATCATCCATACGCCATTTGTTTTGTGACATTCATTGCAATCCCCACACTATAACAGCACTCTTCCCATTTCCCCCTGTGTTTACCATCATTCTTCATTCCTTTGACTTCCTTCCAAGCTCTATCCCTGGGCCAATGCTGCCCTTTTGATCATAGGTGGTTAATTGTTCCCCCTACTGGTACTGTTCACCTTAGAGACCTATTGTTTGGCTGAAAGTTGAGTCATAGTCTTGAAGGTTCTACCAGTGTCTATCACAGCAATCAACCTAGGCTTTTTTTTTTTAAGTTTGAGTTATTTCCTTCACTTTTCTATCCCTTTCCCTCTTTCCGTTGTGATCCCAGTCTGAGTGGTGGGCAGTGGGAGTGAGGCACCATCTAGTTGTTCTGGTCTCAGGGTCATGGAGGTTGAGGCTTATATGGTTCATCAGTCTAATGTTACACATTGAAGTGAAACCGATTTGCATAAGTCGGTAATACAAATAGGGCAGTATCTTATGTAAGTGTCAGGACTTTCAGATTTAATTTCTTTATGGGTTACAGCTACTTAAACTTGGTGTATAATAATGCCTTTTGTTTGTTTTTTTAAGGTCATCAGTTAGTTTGATGTTTGAACCAATATAGTCATCCTTTTAATTGATGATTAGCATTTAATATTTGTGTTTATCTTTCCATTGTATTTCTGGAAGAGGACAGCTGTCAGTCATAAGCATCAGCCCCAAATTGGAGGAAGTCTTTCAAAAGACCAGGCTGCTATTATTTTTGACCTCATTTAAAATTTGCCTCCTTTTCTCCCTTTAAAGGAGTAATACTTGCCTCCTTTCTGAAATTTGAAAAAAAATTTTTTCTAAGTGCACACATTTCAACCAGCCTAGCACACAAGGCCTGGGCAGGGAGCCAGAATTGAAGAGTGCAATTGAAGCCGACAACACATTGCATACAAACAGCTTCCTCAGTCTCCAGCCCTCTTGACAACTTCACCAAGTTAAGACTAAACAGAAATGAAGAAAAAAATTTTTGACTTTCATAAGGCCTTCTGGGGGTCTACAGATTCCACATGCTCCACTCAGCTGTTTTTGTAGCAATGCCTTGTTTCTTCTGTCACACCATCCAGAAGCCCAGGGATCACTCAGTGGACTATCCCCATGATGATCTCGTGGTTAGCTGCCATCTAGTCCCACCCCCAGTCTCCCAGCCAATGCACAAATGAATGAACTTCTCTCAGGCCCTGTGCCATCTACATGGTCCATTTCAGATGGCATCGTTGTGGGTCCCTAAGATTTCCACTGGGTAATATTCAGAAGTAAATCGCTAGGCCTTTCTTCCTAGTGTGACTCAATCTAGCAGCTCTGCTGAACCCTGCTTGCATCATAGCCTCTACTGACAGACAAGGGATGGCTGCATATGACATGCATTTCAGGGAAGGTAAGAATCCTTTTACTCTGTGACTATTTCCCCCTTATTATAATTCACTGTCACTGAGTCGATTCTGACTCATAGCAACCCTATAGGACAGAGTAGAACTGCCCCTGCGGGTTTCTAATGCTGTGACCTTCAAAGAAGCAGACATATTCATCTTTCTCCTGGGGAGCAACTGGTGAGTTTGAACCACTGATCTTGTGGTCAGAAGCCTAATAGGTAGCCCTCTACATCACCAGGGCCCTTTCATGCACTGCCTTTTTATTGTTGTCATGGATGACTTGGAGCAGAAGCGTGCTGAAACAAGAAAGGTACAACTCAAAACATGTTGCTAAACTGAACATACCTATATAATGTCCACAACTCAATAAAGTAGAACTGTCCCTTTGAGTTTCCAAGCCTATCCATCTTTACAGGAGAAAGCTATCTCTTCTTTCTCCAGTAGAGCAATTAGTAGGTTTGAACTACTGACCTTGAAGTTAGCAGCCCATCATGTAATGCTTGCACTACACCACCAGGGCTCTTTTAGATGATTACTAGACCCCAGTAAAACCAAACCTACACATGTTGCTGTTGAGTCAATGGGGAATCAAGGTGACTCTATAGGACAGAGTAGACTGGCCCCGTAGGGTTTCCAAGGCTGTGCATCTCGATGGGCAGCAGGCATCTTGTTCACAAAGAGAGGCTGTTGGGTTCCAACTGCCAACCTTCCACTTAGCAGCCAAGCACTTAACCACGGCACCACCAGGGCTCCCTCTAGACAGGTGGTGTTACTAGGGTTGATATCACCCACTGTAGTAACTCATCATGCCAGCCCACCGTTGCCCCACATGGACCTCCTCCTAGATCACACCATACAAAATCTTCATAAATGGTTGTTAGCAATTGTAATCATCGAGTAATGGGAGAAATCAATTTGTGAATTACTTAAAGGCTGAATCTTTCTACGGTGAATCCCAACATTCTGGTGACCACATAGTTCGTGACTGAGCAGAAGCTATTTTTGATCTTTCTTCTTTACCTTTAATTAATACTTCAAATTTACATCAGTAACTTTGAGGCTGAAATTATTGATGCAATTTAACAGATACTAATTACCGCAATATTGAAGCTAAAATACCAGAACATCTGACAAGAACAGCAACTATAAAAACATGGGCAGCGATGAAACAGGCTTTGAAGTGCAGGCAGCTGAAACCAAGTGACTCAGAGCGTCATTGGGACTGAGTAATAGCGACAGCTCTGGCCCGATGGCTGTAAACCCCCAAACAAAAGCATACTCACTGCCCTCGAAGTGAGCCCAAGAAGGCTCAGAAACAAAGAAGCAAGGACTTGTAGCTCTGTAGGTATGGTGATATACATAAGCCAGGCTTCTGAAAACGGCTCTTGTCGTTACCACTAACTATGGGGGTGTTTTAATAAAAGCACGGCACCCAAATTTTATAGTTATTTTGGCATTGATTTCTCTTATTGTGTCTGTCACCCAGTGCAGTCCTGACCTACCCCAGCCCCCATACCTTTTTAATGATGCCATTGCCCTAGACCCCAGAAGCCCCTCCCAATATTTTACCTTTTAAAAGTAACCACTAGCTTGAATTGCAAAGGAGTCTTGGGGGTGCAGTGTTTAAACACTCAGATGCTAACAGCAAGGTCAGAGGTTCGAAAGCACCAATTACTTTGCGATTCCCATCTTGGAAACTCTAGGGAGCACTTTGACTCCATCCTGCCAGGTCACAACAAGGCAGAACTTACTGCATGGCGCAGGGTTTTATCCTGCTTTCCAACCGGATAGATTTGTTTGGTCTATTTCTGAGGTTTTTATCAATTGACTCATGTAGCAGATGATCCCCTGGTCCATTTTTTGTTTTGTTTTTGCCCATAAGACATTTTGTCACATGGAGTGGCACTTCATCCTACTTCATTTTCTAAAAGGGTTCCATTGGATGCATACAACACAACTGCTTTGTCCTTTATAATGTTCATAAACATTTGGATTGTTTCCCATTTGGTCTCCTTAACCAGCAATGCCAAGATGAGACTTCTAGTACTTAGCCCAGCAGTAGACTGTCTCAATCCTCAGAAGCATATATGCTTTGCCGCAGCAATTATAATCTGTGGTAGTTCGTTTTATGACAACTTGAATATGTATGAAAGCGTAGGGGTGGTCTCCAATTTATCAGTCAGGTCACAGGCTGATGGTGCCTCCTTGTGGGCGTGGCCTTCTCATAAGGAGGGTCCTGGGAACCTCCGCACATCCTCCTCTTCCCCCCTCCCACCGTTTCTCCGCTTTCACCTTCCTGCTTGCTGTCGACTGTGAGAACTACCAGAGCCCTGCCATGTTCCCACCAGCCGTGGATCCACACCAGCCTGTGATCATCCTGCATTCTGCATCATTGCATGTGTCTATTTGAGTCTGAGGAGGGACGGATGGAGTATGCACTTAGGGACTTAAGTTGGACTAGACGGGGATGCTTTCTTGATAATTACTTCTTATTACAAAGTTCATTCTCATACACGAGTGTCTCTGAATTTGTTTCTCTCATCAACTCAGCCTAATACATGGTCCAGCCATTTTCCAGAGTGGTTGTACCAGCTTACCCTGTCACCATGAATGTCTGAGCATTCCAGTTGTCCCATATTCCCGCAATGCTTCTCAGTTCTGTCTCTTTTGCTATTGCAACTATTCTGGTTGGGAGTCCTTGGTTGGTGCTAATAGTTAACATACTTTCTACTTATCCAAAGTTTGGAGGTTTGAATCCACTGGGGCGGGGGACGGGGGCGCCGTGGGAAAGGCCTGGCAATCTGCTTCCAAAAAATGCCATTGATAACCCTCTAGAGCAAACTTCTATGCCAATACACATGGACCTGCCATGAGTGGAGATCAGATCGATGGCCACTGGCGCATGCATTTCACAGGCAGGAGGTAAAGGCAACAGGAAATATGGGGGAAATGTTCTGATGTTTAAAGGTAAAGGCACAACCTCCGTGAATATTTGCAGTGCAACAGCCATCAAAATGTCTATGCCAGGGACGAGCCATCACCCAGGGAATCCAGAGAGTGTGAGTGACCTCCGACCTGGCCCACCAGCCCCACGGAGCATTGCCTGAGTTTGAGAGGAGGCTGACCCAAAGAAAAACAAAACAAAACAAAACAGGAGGGCATTCAGCAGGAACTGTCTGAACTCATGCCAGTGCCCTGAGTTTATATCACTTTCAAAAGCTAATCCCAGCCAGCACTGAGTTGCAGATAACCAAATCCCTACTGACCTTTTGAATGGGGTGGCCCCACATAATTTCCCAGCTTCGTTAAGGCCTGAGAAGCTAGCCTTCAAATTCCAGGTGGGAGCACAATTCTGATTACAGCTTCGAGTGTACATTATGGCCTCTGGGGAATTTTGTGGTGGTCCCGTTAGACAAGGTACCTGCCAGAGGGCCGCACGATTCCGCCATCTGCTCCGGTAGTCTCTTCGACCAGTGGTAGGATTGAAGGGGGAGGGGTGTGGATTTTCACCCCTACTTCTAAGAACAAAGGAATGGTTGCTTTTCACCCCACCTCTGCTTTCTTCAACTCTCTTCTTTTAAAGCCTAGCCAGTGGTCCAAGCTTTCTCTGCAGTCTCGAGCTTCGCTGCGTACTTTTCCAAGCAGGAAGGCTGCTATCAGGAGCACCGGGGTTGCAAAAGCAAATACGAAGGCCCTTATTAGCCCAGCAGTCATTTGTTCTTCCTTAGAACTTTGGATTCTCTACTGGAAAAAGAATCTCCCCAAGCACTGTTTATTAAAAGCATATATCCATCTGAGCATGAGATGAGCACCCTCCCAGTCACCTCCGGCTGTGCAGGAAGCAGCCCTAGAGCCTTCGGAGGTTAGCCTTTCACACTCTGAGCCATTTGGTAAAATGCAAATAGCCTCTGCCAGAGAGCCATCTGATTTCCACCCATCCCGGGACACCTGGATGTGCAGCTGCCTTACCCACGTCCAGCCAATACTCAATGCAAGGCTGACATCAAGCAGATGTAGGGCAGTGGTGTAGTGAGTAACCGAGAGGTCAGCAGTTCGAAACCATCAGCAGCTGTGGGAGAAAGACGACGGTTTCTACTCCTGTACAGAGTTATGGTCTTAGAAACCCACAGAGGCAGTTCTAGGCCCTATAGGGATGCTATGAGTCAGAATCCTCTCCATATCAGGGAGTGAGTCTGGGGAACCTGGGATAGGTCAATGTCAAATTGAAGCGGTGGTTCTCCCCCAAGGTGAGCTTTGGACCCCAGGGCTCATTGGACTGTATCTTGAAGACAGACATTGGTGGTAGTCAGCACTGGGAGGTGATGCAGCTGGCATCTAGTGGGTGGAGGCCAGGGGATGCTGGTAAACATCTGATCTTGCATGAGATGCTCACCCCATGACAAGGTTCAGAAAGCTGCACTAGAGCCCAGTGACCACTAGAAGAAGCACTGCCCCTCCTGGAGCACATAGATCCGTGCTGCCAGTTACACTCCATAAGGTGGCAGATGGGAAATCGGGCCACATGTTGGCCAGAGTCACCTTCCCAACGTTCCATATTTGAGAGTCACCAATGGCTTCATGCAGAGAGATTAGAAGCTAGGGTCAGAGTTTCTGGTGTGTATAGTCTCAAATTCAATTTCTAAATGCCTGTATAAAATTGTATGTCTAATTTATTCCATCCTGGGGCGTGTTACTTATTCTGAAGGCAGGTTTGTCATATTTACTTATAATCAGGAGTGAAAGGTGAACTACTTAAAAGTCAGGTGGTGAGACCTTGGCTTAGTTACTTTGGACACATTATCAGGAAAGAAAAGGACATCATGGTTGGTAAAGTCGAGGATCAGCAAAATCAAGGGCAACAAAATAGCTGAAACCGTGGCCGTAAGCATCCCAACATTCATGGAGATGGCTCAGGAGCAGAAAATGTGTCCTTCTGTTATACAGAAGGTCAGCTCTGACTCAATGCCGGCAACCAGCGTAGGCATTATTGCTGGGATACGCCCCAACTACCTGCTCCATTACAGAGTCCTCTTCCTGTTATTTCCTTTTGAACGGGGCCCAAGTGAGGCTCATCCCATCAGGGCATGTTCCAAAAGAAAAGGTCCAGAATGACGCTTTAGAAAGAAAACAGTCAGACGATGACTGGTCCCCGTTTTCTAACGGAAAGGGCACCAAGATGGATGTGGGATTTGTTTTCCTCCTTCATGGCGTTTTCTTCCTTGGATGCCTTTCTCAGATCAATTCTCCAAGTGACTCACACTGAAAGTTTAAAAAAAAAAAAAAAAAAAGGGGAATGTGCTTTGGGCCAAGAATCGTTGACAGAAGTCTGACATTCCATGCCTTTCCTCTTCTCCCAACGTGCCCGCAGTCGCCTCCGGAGCGCGATGGGTCAAAACAGCCCTGTTGGGGCCCGGATTGAAAAAAGCAAGCCCCCTCTGAAAGCGGCAGGACGGGGAGTAAATATTGAAATACTTTAAAGGGGACTGTGGAAGCACCATCTGTGATGGGCATTTTATGGGATATTTATCTCATTTGTGGAAAAGTATCTTCCAGTCCAGATAGTCTAAATTACGAGAGAATAGCGCAGAGTCTTGACATCTTGTCAGAACTATTGTTTGTCAAGCCATGTGGTCCCATCAGTGGGGGACAAAATAACAAGCCAGTGTGCCTCTTAATGAGGGCTCTCAACAGCTGGGAACAGATTTTCAGTCTAATGTGATTTTTCCTAGAAGACACCGACTCTCCATAAATGTAATTAATTTGAAAAGAACAGGCCACACAGAATGACACTGTTAATTTGTGTGTCTGGCTGGCCTAGCTGAAGGCACAGGGGCATTATGACCAGAGAGAACGTACCTGAGTGTCTCAGGGAGTCTATGAAGATGACAACATGTGAAGTCTCTCTACATCAGGCTACCATGACATATGCAGTTTCCCTAAACCCACCTGTGCCGTGATCATTTCTAGATGAGCCAGAACAAACTCTGGGAGAAGCGCCCACATATGCACAGAAAGAACCCATAGTGAGAAGTCAAAGGAATTAAAATGAGGGTGAGAGGACACCTTTTCACAAAGAAACACAGCCCACAGGAGCCTTTTATGAACTGCAAGCAGAGGTTGGCAACCTTTGCATTAAGGCTAGATCTGGCGATGGCCTGTGGGGTGTCAATAAGGCTCTATTAGAACACAGCCACACATATTGTTTCATGGGCTCTCTGCTTTCATGCAGCAACAGGCCCAGTGGAGTGGCTGTGATAGGGGCCCAAGACCACCCTGCCATCAAAGTAAAAAAAGATTTATTTTCTGGAACTGTTTTACAGAACAAGTTTGCTGATCCTGCAGTCCCCACCACCACCACTGCCGGGGGGGGGGGGTTGGATACATAGTTCATAATCTTCTGGAAAGAATTTCAGCTACAGATATCGCAACCAAGTAGGCAGATAATCACAAATCAAGAGAACACATGCTTCTAGCATGCAAGGTGTCTGTTTGGACCTGATGCTGACTCTGCAAAGCTTTCTGGTAAAGGGAGACCATTTGCAGAAAAAAAAAACCTCTTTTCTCAAGAGTGAGGCAGTGGGGCTAGTTCTGGTCAATGTCTTAAACCAGTGGAGACAGAATGTAGATGACATACAACTGAGCAATAATCCTCTGAGGTCACCTTGAGACCACCCTCATGTTAAGGAACGTGACCATAACCAGGAGAGAGTTCCAGAAGCAAGATGAGCCAGAGGGTTAGGTAAAGTTTGCCACATTTTAAAGCAAGTCACCTCAAGTGCAAGGGTGCTCATCCACCTCCACACAAATTCAGCCCCTCTTTCCCTTCCTCACTTCCCGGGCCTGCTCAACAGCCACCCTCAGTGCATGACTTTGCAATCTTAACCTTGAGTGGGTCGATCTTTCAGAACAGCCTCCAATCTTTCCTTCTCTCTTCATCAGTCCTCTCTCCTGACTTCTGGGCCTTTGCTATCCAACCGGATGCCAGGGTGTTTTGGTGGAATTTCTTTCCATGGGGTCGGCTGTAGACACCCTCCTTGACTCCTTGTGGGGATTTAGCAAAGTCCACCTCAATCAATCCCAGACCACAACCCCCCTGACAGGGGGAGCGGAAGTACCCTGGGAGAGAACTGCATAAATGGACACAAAGAGGACACAAATCCCTGGAACTCCTTTTTTAAAAAAATTGTATGAGTCTCTTTATTCTTTTGATAATCTCTTCCATTTTTAGGTGATGAAATGCTTCAGATGCCGGCACCGTTAAGAACATGGTCACTCCCTTTATTTAAACTCAAAAGTAAGCCTTTGGATTCTTGTCTCTATTCGGATCCCTGTAGTTTGGCTGCAACGGGCATCTGGAGACAGCCTCACACTGTACACGCGGCTCTAGCTTCTCCAGGAGCGCTACAAGGTGATTTTAGTTTACGGAGAGTCAACCAGGAGGCATTCCCAAGTGAGTTTAAATGCATTTTATTTTAGACAACCTACACGACATTTTTTTTCCTTAAAAAAAAAAAAAAGCCTCCGCTCCAAATAAATCAAGGTCAAAAGTAAATGAAGAGCTCACGATGATATCAGTTCCGTTTGTCTAAGTCCTGGTGTCGTGTGGATGAACAGCAGCCAGTCGGGATGAGGCATCGGTCGTGAGTCGCCCACTGTGTTAACATGTCTCCATCTCTAAGCCATCCTTAAAGAAGATCATATATGGGGCCACACCATCTTCACGGTAGTCCAGCAGAGCAACCATGCCATCTGGATTCATGTTCTCACCAATAAAGAACTGGTAGTTTTTGAAATTTGCAAGGATGTTGTTGATTTGTTCTGCAGCACCTGTCATAAAAGGCTTTACTCTTTCTGGTTTCTGTTCTTCAAGTTTGCCTTTGATTGATTTCATGTAGTCTTTGATGGACTTCTTGTAGGCTTCTTTTGTGAAGCTGGTTTCCTGCAAGTGATGGTTCATGACAATATCAAGACCAGTGACCACGGTGCTTTCTGCTGCATCACCATCGGGGCCTTCAGCTGAAGCTTTACCCCCAATGAGGGAGTCATCGATGGCACCTTCGGTCTTACTGACCATCTTCCCCTCCACTTCCAGACACAGCCCATCTGCGATCTCCCGGATCTTGTAGATGTCGGAGAACATCTCATCATGGTTGATGAGGTCCTGGTAGATGATCAGGATAGCGGCTGAAGGGAGCATAGCAGGAGCCCGGAGCGGCCGGAGCGGCGCTCGGGGGAGGGGGGAGTGGGTGGAAAGGCCCTGGAACTCCTTTTAAAGGGGCCGAAGATAGCCTGCCATTGTCCTGTCTTGTTCCTCTCCTTCTCTGGTGGGTGCCTTCAGTTTAGGGTATATGTTCCACTCTGCTTGCCCAACTCCTGCCTGGTCGTGGAGTTACCACCCCTTTCTCATTGAATAAGGGCAAACAACCAAGAGACAGGGCTATTCCTAGGGCTTCTCCCACCTCCCCTGAAAAGACTGATTGCATGTTTGATGAACTTGGTCTAGGGATAACCTTGGGCATCAGGATTCCTAAATGTCCCTACTCAACAGTGGTGGTCAATCAGTGCTGGCCACCACTGACCTAGCTTAGCCTTCCTCCCAAATAAATATCTTCATCCCGTGGTTGCTTGCCATCCAACCAGGAATGGCTCATAGCAACCCTCTATACAACAACACGAAGCACAGGCTGATCGTAGTTGTTGTTGTGATGTATCACAGAGTCTGTTCCCACCCATAGCGACCCTATGCACAATAGAAGGCAACACTGCAGGGTCCTGCACCCTCTTCACAATTGTTCCTATGCTTGAGCCCATGGTTGCAGCCACTGTGGCCTGATAGTGACACATTGAGTTGTCACCCGCAAAGTCAGTGATGTGACACCACCAGGGACTCCATTGGAGAAAGGTGAGACTTTCTACTCCCATAAGGAGTTACAGTCTCAGAAACTCACAGGGGCAGTTCAACCCTGTCCTAGAGGGCCACTACGAGTCAGAATCAGCTCGGTGGCAGAGAGTGTGAGCTGGTTCTAGGCCATGGTCAAAACCATTGCTATGTTGGATCCTATTTTGGCGGTCAACGTGTCACGTCATCTCATTGTGGGTCTGACTCTCTTTTCGGTGACACTGTACCGAGCCCGATGGCTTTCTCTAGTGACTGGTCCCTCCGGATAACATGTTCAGCGTATGTGAGACAAACTCTTGCCATTCATTGGATGTCTTTCCCAGAGTAATCTGATCTTCTGGCAGTCCATGCATATACTTTACCCATCCCACAATTCAAAGACAGCGACCTTTCTTTTGGTGTTCCTGTTCAGCTCTTGCATGCATAGTAGGCGAATCAAAAGACCATGGTTTGTGTCTGACCCATCTTTGTCCTTCAAAACACACTTTAAAAAACATTTTAAAGAAGTCTGCTGCAACGACGGAGCTGTCAAGTGCTAACACTGATTTCTTGGCTGCTGCTTCTATGGGCATTGATTGTGGATTTATGTAATGGGGAATCCTTGACCACTTCATGTTTCCCTCCCTTTATCAGGATGTTGTTTAATAGTCCAGGGGTGAGGATGAAACAGGGCCCTGCCGTGGTTGATTCTGGGGCCCACAGGGTCTCTATGAGTCAGAAAAACTTGGGACTGGTTCCCTGGGCTTTGTCTAAAGGGAGGGAGTGCTCCAACAGCTTGACTTAGAGGTCCCTCTGTGTGGGCATTTTTCAAAACCGTCATTCAAAATAGTACCGCTGCTGTGGATTTTGAAAATCTACAAGAGCTATTTGTGAAAAACTCTGACCCTGGAAATAAATGAACTACCATTTCACTTGGGATGGATTAAGTTCATTGGATATATGTTTTTTTGGGGTGGTGGTGGTGGTAAATATTTGAAAAACAAGTTCCCCTCTTCAGCATGCTAAAGAGCTTCTGACTTGTTCAGCTTGTGTCTGCCCTGTCCTAGCTGCCCAGTGCCACGCAGCTGGTGCTTGAGCTTTTGTATGCTTGGAAGAGACCTGGAACTGGTCATCAAGAGTGCAGATGGCCAATGAGGGAGGGAAAACGTCGTGTTAGGCCATGTTTCTTCTGTGTATTAAGCATTCCTTTGGTTCTGTCGAGACGTTCAAGGAAATGATTTGCATTTTTTTCAAAATGGCTTCTGTTGCTTTTTTGCTTCCAAAAGCTATCCTTTTGCTTCTGAAATGAAGTGGCCCACTCCTTGAGTGAGCTGAGTGACAGATCTCCTGCCTCTTGAAGGAACATGGTTGTTCAGCTGGTCTCATAAAAACTTGCTTAGTACTTGCCTCTTTTATTTCACTTTTACTCCTTCTAAAAGCAAATTTCTATGTTCCCTTGCTACTCTCACTCATAGAAATCATTTGATTTTAATTCCTTATATCTTCCAAAGCTTTTATGGGTTGAACCATGCTTCCCAAAAAGATGTGCCAGCACAGTTAAGCCAGGATGCTCAGTTTTAGGCGATTGCCCACCATCTTATGACCTAATTTCATTATCTAGCTCTGTGTTACATATCTTTACCTCTGTTACTTAGTGACACCGAATTTGAGAGTATTTTGGTAATAAGCTAGGACACAAGTCATAGGATTAAGCTTCACCTTGAGATATAAAAGAGATTCTACAAGTGAGCAGAGACACAGAGACCTGATTTTACCACTAAGAAAGAAGAGCTGGGAATGGCGCGCATTCTTTGGCCCAGGGATCAATGTGCTGAGAACCTCCTAGACCCAGAGGAAGAGTGATGCCAAGGGACATGGACATCTCCAAGAAATACTGGGCCCTCAGACATTGAAAATAAACAAGAACTTTCCTTCGGAGCTGACAAAGAGCAAATGCATTCCCCAGAGCCAGGGCTCTGAATTCACACTTCAATCAACCTAAGCTGTGAGAGAATAAATTGCCGTTGGTTAAAACCATACACGCCCGTAGTGTTTCTGCTTGATAACTGAGACACAACCTAGCTGCCGTTTCATCTTGATTGCCTGAGTTTGTCTCAGGTCATTTCCAGAAAGCAAGAGAAGGATCAGTCTCAGAGGTGGCAGGCCCTTGAAGGCTCATTTCTGTAATCAGTGGGCTTCGGGAATTTTCTCTGATGAGACTACTTTTGGAGAAAACACACACTCACGCACTTCTGAGGTGACAGCAGAAATGCTGCCTTTGAATCCTTCAGAGTATAGAAAAAGAGAATGTCTCTTTTCTGCCATAATATTGAGTGCATCTTTTTTACAGAAAGTAATTACATAAACAAAAGAGCATGTGTCCCCCTTACAGGGGCTACCTAACTGGTTGGCATTCGAGTTCACTGGAGGATTTCCTCTAGTAAATTTCCATATGGAGTTGTGTTGGCAAGAGTCGAGGAGTGTGGTCTCTCAGGTCTTGGAGCTGATTAGCCTTAGGCTGGGTTGCTCTTACTGATGGTCCAGCCAGTCCAGCACACAGCACCTCTGAGCCACCGCTGCAAGTTCTCCTTGCAGATCCTCAATGTCCACTCCCATGTGAAACAGATAGTTCAACCGGGAAACATAAGAAACCCTGGGCCCAAGCTGGGCACTTGCGATAGCATTTGGCACAGGACCATCTGACACAGGTGACATACCTGTTGTTCAGTGCATGTCCCCCTGTCCAGTTTGGTCTCATGATTGGAATGACTGTCGAATCTTGACCAAGATTCAACTACCTTGGGTTTAGAGCTATTTGGCTTGATAATAAAACACAGTGCTTCAAGCATAACTTGGGTCCATGACAGATCTTTTTATAAACATAGAAACCAAAAATTCATCCGTTTCCTTATCATCCGGCGGGTGAATTCTAATGCAGCTACTTGACACTGGAGAGGAAACATATTCTCCAAGACAGTGGAAGAAATTCCTACACACACCACATGGGACTTTCTCCATTTGCTTTCCAGGCCCCTTTTGAAAATAACCACAGGGGGGGGGGGTTGCGATATATTCCTGCTGAATTCAATCTTGAAGTACTTTTCCAGATTACGCAGAATGAAGAAGACAAAAGCATGATTTTCTATGTGGGATATTGGTTGGGATGATCTGAACAGGATTGTGTTCATTGGGGGACATCGTTGTCACTCTAAAACACAATATGAGAGGCAGGGGTGGTGAAGGGTACCAGCACCTCCCACTGAACAGCTACTCATCACACACATTAGCAGCCTGATCTTCCATGGTTTGATATCTATATACAGCCAGAGTCTTCCTCACCTCAGTAGTACTGAGACAAGCAAGGGCATTAAATATTGCAAACTGGAAAGAAAAAAAGGGACTGACTGTGAAAATGCTTATGGCCAATAAATCAAGAGCTGGCCAATGGATGGTATTATGATGTTCTCATGGTAACTGAAATTGTTTTCCTTCTTTTCCATCTACCCCCCACTACCCAGGACTTCTCCCTAATAATCCTTTTCATCCCCATGCCTGGGGAGTGACTTCAGGGGGCACTCGTGATACTGAAGTAAGAACAGCATAGAGAATGGAAAATGACATTCTTTCATTGCATTCACTTGGGACTTGAGCCCACTGTTCCAAATTAAATGGTCCCCCTCCAATAAAGATATTTGAAAGTCCAAACCAATGTACCTATACATGGGATCCTGTTTGGAAAGAGAGGTTTCTTTTGTCATGTGAATGAAGCCACACCAGAGTCAAGTGGATCCTAAACCTAATCGCTGTGTACCAAAATGAGCAGGAGAATAGACGCAGACACCCATGCAGGGAGATGAAAGACACCACGCTCGGACCTGACTACAAGCAAAAGAAGATCAAGATGTATTAATAGAGAGGTCCACAGAAGAAACTGACAAGGTCACCATCTCGATTCCAAACCTCTAGCCTCTAGAGCGACCAGCAAGTACATTTCTGCTTTTGAAAGTCACCCACTCTGGGTAGTTTTTATGACAGAAGCACTAGGAAATTAAGGCAGAAATTCACTTAAAATCTTAAGAGTCAATTTGATGGCAACGGGTTGTTTTAGGATATGGCAAGAGTAATGGGAATGAGTCCATTACACGGCATGATGGCACAGTAGCAGAGTGGAGAGGCCCTGTGAGCAGGCCACGTGCACATGCCAAGGACCTGCAGGCAGCCTGCAGACATGAAGAGTGGCCACTTCCTGACTGCCAGCAATTCAGCAGGAACCTCCAGTCCTAGGACAGAAGAGTATCCTGAACTTGAGGGGGAAATTGCAGCCCTTGATAGCATCTGTGTGAGATGTGAAGCAGAGGACCTAGCTGGGTCATGGGAAAACCTTGACCCACATGTAGACCCTGAGTGCCAAGTACATTTGCTGGGCACACAGTAGAAATTCACAGGTCTACTGAGCGAGAGGGACAGGTTAAGACATGTGCTCTCTAAAAAAAAAAATTTTTTTTAAGACGTGCTCTCTCCAAGGTCTAGATTTTTCTTTACCAGGCATTGGAAACATAATTTGAAGATGATAAAACAAACAAATGAACTTTGTATACAAGACAGCTCCGCACATTATCAGAAACACCACATTCCTATCTTGCAGGCTATGGATGGAGGTAAAAGGTGACTGGAGGTTCAGCATTCTGCTGGCAGCAAACTTTCCCATGGCAGGCTGTGTTGGCTAAGAATCAGGGGTCCCTGTCATAGAGAAACCGAGTAGGTCTGACCCAGTAATTGGCTAGAAGGGAGAGCCTTCACTCTGCCCGTAGCCCAGGGCTAGTGGGGAGGCTGGGGGACAGACAATAGTGTCTCTGGAAATCAAAATATTGTCTTTTACCCATTTGCCAACTTGCCAGGAAGGAAATTAAAGGAAAGCTGCTTTCCTAATTTAGGGTAAGGATAGTTTCCATATTTTCATAGGAATATTTTATTTATGAGACACAAAAGGAGCCAGGGGCATGCAAAAAGCAACAGTGTTCTACTAAGCCTGCTAGGTTGTGTGTTTCCTTCTTGCCCTTTGGAGACATGGGTGAAGAGGCAAAGGTCCCCCTTGTCCCATCTCACACAAGGAATTCCCTCTGCTTTTTCAGGCTAAGAGAGGCGACACGAAGTGGGTCGCATCAAGGTCAAAAGGAACTGCCACATCTCTTCCCCACCTCACAACAGTACCTTCCACATACAACCATCGCCAATGGTGCTTGTCCCAGATCCACATCCAACCTCGGGATGAGGTGTGGAGATGACCTTTCTTTCCAGTTGTCTGGGGGCAGCAACAGCACCCTCGCATTTTTGCCTTTCCAACTCTCAGAAAATATTTGCCAAGTCGATGTCAGCTTTGGTCAAGGAACAGTCCAGTAGGAACACAGCAGTGCCCTTGGAGTTGTCATAGCGCAGCCAAGGAAGGAAGCATGGCTGTGTTGACATATCCAAGACAAAGGTTGTTGCTAATGAGATTTGGGCTCCCATGCTGCTCCCCCCATTTCTTCCCTCATGCCGATTCTCAAGACTGCACCAGGATGAGATTCTGAGCTACACATTTGTCTGGCAAGCACTCTCACAGCTTTCTCTCTCAAATACCTATGACATTTGGCACCGAGAAGCACTGGCGGAGTGATGCCAGACTGGGCCAAACCTTCACAGGCCCTTTCACGGCAGGCATGGCTGATGAAAATGCTCTGTCATGTCAAGCTGAAGGCCTTCAAAGCACATGAAGATGTTCTTCTCTTTCCTCTTCTCTGCCCCAGAGCTGGAAAACGTGTGATCTGTCTCAGCCACAGGTGGGCAGTCAACTTTCTGCTATGTGATGGTGGCCTTTACTGCGTCTCTCTCCATGCACTCCACGGGGGCACTGGTGGTCAGATAGTAGAATTCGCACCTGCCATGCACTAGACGTGAGCTTCATTCCCTGTTAATGCAGCTCAGATGCAAACGCCACCCAACTGTCCATGTAGGCTGTGTGAGGCTCGGATGCCGAGCACATTTCAGCACAGCTTCTAGAGCAGCGTTTCTCAACCTGTGGGGCGTGACCCCTTTGGGGGTCGAATGACCCTTTCACAGGGGTCGCCTAAGAACATTGGAAAACATATTTCCGATGGTCTGAGAAACTGAGACACCACTCCTCTATCCGTCTCCAGGTGGGTCCGCCCACATGCAGATATGCCCACGTATGAGTACCTGGCGTGAAGACTGTTACTCATGCTACCCCATGCTTCAAGACAACATTTCATTTGTTTTTAGAAATAACTATTTCACAATGCATAATTACATATTGTTTTGTGATGAATCACTATGCTTTAATTATGTTCAATTTGTAACCATGAAAACACATCCTGCCTATCAGATATTTACAGGACGATTCATAACAGTAGCAAAATAACAGTGATGAAGTAGCAACATAGATAATTTGATGGTTGAGGGTCACCACCACATGAGGAACTGCATGAAAAGGCCGCAGCATCAAGCAGGTTGTGAACCACTGTGCTAGAGCAAGATGAACAAGGAAGAAGGGCTGATTGTTCTACTGCCAGAAACCAGCTAATGAAACCCCTTTGGATCACCACAGCGATCTATTTGACAACCCACCACGGGGATGACAAAGAGCCAGGCATCCCTTCCTCCGGTTGAACTCAGGGTCACCGTGATTCAGGGGCTGACTCCACAGCTCTCACAAGACATGCAAGCTGAGTAGGAAGTAGGGTAGCACTGGGGTGCCAGAAGGCAGGCAGGCAGGCAAGCTTGCCATAGAACAGAACAACAGCATACGCAGACGTTTCTGCCTTAAATGCCATCACAGGCCTTCTGGACACACAAGCATCAATGGGAGGAACGATGGAAAGAGGAGAAAGCACCGTTGTAAATGAAATATTGATTCCACCTCCCATTCCACTCGATGAGCACATCCCTCCCAGAAGGGCATGTGCTCTTCGTCTAGTTGGTACCCTAGCTCTGCATCTTTCTCCACAGACAGAAACTTGCCCACCTGGTCTTGAGTGACTGCTGAAAGTCATACATTTTGTAGTACAACCTGACCTATAATTATAAGCCAAGCACTTCTAACAGTGCCCAACTGAAGATCAGCTCCATCATCGGAAAATAAGCTACCGGAATGTGTAAAGGGGGAAGTAGCTAATCCCATGTTAACTAGGAAAAGCAGGACTAAGCATCTGGCCTTGAGCTACAACTTGAATTTCCAGATTGCTGTGAGAAGACAAGTGATCAGCATCCATGTGGGCCGAGGGTGCCTCAGGGGGGTTGGAGGTATGATGTTCCCATTCCCAACGCAGAGCAGACAGGTGGTTGCTCACTTGGCTCTTCTTCCTTGGTGAGTTAGAGAATTATCACTGCTATTTGTTCAGCCCAAATTATTCTCTTCTCTGCTTGCTTTTCTCCCTGACAAAGGCAGAGGCACTGGGTGCTGGTCAGTGAGAAATGAGGAGAAGTGGAGGGTGATTTCCTAGGAAGACACCTACTTAGAGTCAACTCCCTTTAAAGGGCCTTCTCAGAAATCATCCAGTACGACCACTTTGCCTCAACACTGCCGCTTCCCCAGCTGCATGCACTGTGGCCATCATGGTTGCCACAATATTAGCTATCTTAGGCTACCAAGTGTCCCTGGGGAGGAAGGCGTGAATGAGGAAGATGGAATAGTGAGGTAGATGGAATCTGACTCTCTTAGGCTGCCATCAAAATATTACACACTGAGTAGCTGGTAACACCAGAAATGGATTTTTTTACCATTCTGGAAGCTAAACGTCTAAAGCAGGGTATTGGCAGTATTGATTCCCTCAGAAGCCGCTGAAAGAAAATGTTCCATGCCTTTCTCCTCATTTCGGGTGGCTGCCAGAAGTCTTTGGTTGTCCTTGGATGCAACTGTACCTGCCTCTGTTGTCACATGGCCCTCCTCCCTGTCTCTTCTATTTTATAAAGATATCAGTCACATAGGATTAAGACCCACCCTACTCCAATATGGCGTCATGTCAAGATAACTGATGCCCTCTGTAGAGACTCTGCTTTTCAAACCTAATCACATTCATAGATACAGATGTTAAAATCCCAACCTATCTCTTTTCTTGGGGGGGAGGGGCGGGTAATGGCTAGGGGGAGCATAATTCAATCCACATAACACTGTATCCCATGAAACCATGGAACCATCACTTTATCCTCCTTTAAATGAGAGACCAACAGCCTCCTTACCTTTTTAAGCCATTGCTATTTTGAGGTTTCCTGATATATGCAGCTAATCCTCATCTTCAGTCATACATTCTTTATATATGTAAAATCAATTTCTCCTAGAGAAAAGGGAAGCATGCCCTCTTTGCAGCTGAACACAGAATGCAGTGGACCGTTCCCCGTAAGAGAAATATTGACAAAGCTCTTGCTTTACCTCCAAGTAAACTGGTATTATTTATTTCTCTTTATTTTGGAAGAAACCACTGAACAATCAATACGAGCATTTCTCGCTCAGTTCTTTTGTGAGGCATTTTAAGCTCCTGTGATTAACTTCACATGAAACTGGAACAAAATCCCAGCGAAACAAGGAGTCCTTGTAACGATATACCCCAAAGCAAAGAAACAGATGTCCCAACACTCACAACTAGTCACACGCCACAGTGAAAGGGGGAAAGGCACAGGATGTTCCCACCTGTTTATAAAAATTAGCAAAGCTGGGCCAGAAAACTCCTTTTTCTTATCTCCAGTAATTGGCAAGTGAGTTCAACTGTAAAGCTAAAGAATTTGCCACTCTCTTCTTTCACAACTTTTTTTTTCCTTTTTGTATTTGCCGCTCCCCCCTCCTCTGATATTTCATCAGACATTCTCTAAACCTACCTTTTGATAAATTGCCTCTCTTTATTTAACCACAATGGGCTTCCGTGAAGAGCAACTTTTATTGAACAACTTGCCTTCTGCTTCTTTCTATTGCATTAAACTCAAAGAACCCTAAAGGACTCTGGGTGGCCATCTCATCGGGATGTGTCATTCAGATGCTGCTGCAATGGAAGCACGGCTGGGAAGCTGCCACCCACCTCCACCTTCAGTTAGTTGATTCATGGCAAAGTACGAATTGGCTTCCAAGCGTAAAAGAATCTCTGACTGCACTAGTTCCAATGCTCACCCGGCATCTCCTCTCAGTTTCCTCAGTCCAAGTGGCCAATTCCTCATGCCTCACTCTTCATTATTCACTGGGCATCAGATCTGGGGCCTTTTAGCTACCCTGGTTTGTTAGACCAGGTAGACTAGGGACACAAATCCAGTCTAGAGGTAAGTCCCTCTTCAGTCTCACGCAGCCACATGTAATGATGCAGGTTGCAGGATGGTCACAGGCTGGTGGGTGCAGAGTATAGGTCCAACGGCAATGGAAGGTCTCAGAGAGGCCTGTCAGCAGCAAGATGAAGGCAGAAAGGGTGGGGGGAGGTTCCCAAGACCCGCCTTATGAGAAGGCCATGCCCACAAGGAGGCACCATCAGGCTGTGACCTGACTGACAGGTTAGACTCCACCCCTACACTTTGATATATCAAGTTGACATGAAATTATGCAACTACCACACCAGGTCACTTCATATTTTGTAAATTAGTCTCGCTTTCCGCTTCATTCTCTTCCTCTTTATCTCTCTAAATACAGAAATGTTAACACCTAACTTTTGAGCCAGGTGTTGACATGGATTTTCCAGGTGGCATCTGATCATACTCTTTCAATGCTTTTATGAGGTAAGAGCCATAGGGACTGAGGAAACCAAGGCTTAGAGAAGTTATGTAACTTGCTAATGTGCATCTATTTAACTAGTAGCAGAGTGAGACTTGTCCTAACTTCCTATGTATACTCTTTTCTGGGGGCACTATACAAAGTTTGTGGGAAATGGTAATTAAAAAATACTGTGCTTTTCCTACAAATTTTTCGAAGTACCCTCTGATTTCTTCATCCCAGTCTATAGCCTTCTTTTTCCTTTATCATCAACTATCATATGACTAATATGCCAGTCAATTATTAATGTGTAAGAAGTCGCATCACCATCCAGGGTCCTACAAATCACTTTTCATACAGAGGCTTATGAGAAAGCTGGTTTGGGAAGAACTACGCTGCTCTTGGGGGCTGTGCTCTAGTGCACTTGACAATGACAAAATCTAGTGGAAAAGTGAGCTGTCCCATCAGGCCTAGGCTCAAATCTGGGACACTGTCCTCTTTGCCCATGTTCCTTTGGCCAAAGCAAGTCACATGGCCAAGTTCAGCATCAATGGTATGAAAAGGTATTCTCTCTACTACAACAAAAGGTGTTGGGAGGGTGGGGGCTGGATGTATGAGGGTGACAATAGAATGAAGAGATCAGGGAAACGTTCCACAAACCTTGTGAAGCCCACTCATATATAGTATTAAGTGTATTTCTGCGCAATCAATGTTTCTGTAGGTCCCTACAGCCTGTAAACAGGAGCAGAGCTGGGCATGCGTGCCCTCTTCCCTTGTTACACGAATGTTAGTGCCACACTTACTATGCTGCGGACATTGCACTAAGGCCCGTTGCTGCTGCGTGCTGCTAAGTCATTTCTAACTCATAGCAGCCCTATAGGATAGAACTTCCCTATTCGGTTTCCAAGATGGTCATCTTTAGGGGAGCGGATCCCACCGTCTCTTTTTTCCCATGGAACTGATGGATTTGAACCTCCAACCTTTCAGTTAGCTGCTGGGCTTTCAACCATTGTGCCACCAAGGCTCCTTGGTACTAAAGCATAACAGTAGAAATGTGACCAGAATAAACATGTTGAATGATTGTCAAGCAAGTAAACACTGGAATCCTTCCTCAATGGTGAAGAGAAACAGATTAGACTTGTTCTTTTTCTTTTTAAAAAAGTTAAATGTTTTGGTTTTATAGAAAATTGTTCTCATAAATTAGGTGGAGAATTATATTTCAGATAATCCACTCTGTATTCAACAGTTTCAACTACTCATCAAACCACTCATAAGTAGATTCCCCTTCACTAGATCCTTCATTTCTCTGCTCCTTCTTGTGGCCTCTGCTCTTTCATTTCACCCGAGTTAGCACCGCTCAACACAGACTGGTCCTTGAAATACAAGTCCAGCGGCAATATAGAGAAAAAGTTGGAAGAGAAGATCAGAGATGGACAAACAGGTTAAAGTGGTGAAATACAAAAAGGAAGGTGGAATGAAACACATTCCAAAAACAGAATTTCTAAGATAAAAGTGACAAGCTATGATGACAAATTTGTAGCCAAGGAAGGACAGGGGAGATTCCATGCTTTCCTAGCTGAGGAACCTTGTTGCAAAAATAGGATTTGATTTGTGAAGCTGACACTAAGGGATTTGATTTGTGAAGCTGATAGGCAGGTATGAAGACATTTTAGGGCACATTCAAGCAAAGACAATGAGAGATTTCAGTGTGGAGTTTCAATAGAGGCTGGAGGTATAGGAATAGGCGAGAAGACCAAGAGGCCACAAAATTAAGATGGAGAGAAGGAAATGGACGGAATCACAGACAAAACCAACCAACCTGGGGCAGTGGGACCACTTTGAAATACAAATAGTAGAAGTATCAGTAAGAGGCATTATGCAAAGAGAAATGACAGAGTCTTCTACGTAGGTTTGCAAATGGCAAAGGTGACCAAGGGAATGAGGATGAAAACAGGGTCATGGGACATAGTGGGGCTGAAACCTGGTCTGTAGGAACTGAAGAGTGCCTGGGAAAGGGGTACAACTTGGAGGCGTTCAGTGGATGAGGGGTGAGCCCACAGGAAGCGTTCATAGCAACCAGGATGACGTCTGCAGTATCTACTAGTTGGTCCAAAAACTGGAGGAGGGAAAGTGTTTGAAAGCGTTAAGAGGGAGAATGTTCCAGGGTGTGTTAGTCTGGGTATTTTAGAGAAACAAATCCACAGAAACTCATATATATATATATATATATATATATATATATATATATATATATATATACATACATATGAGAGAGTTTTATATAAAGGGTAAGTGCACATGAAGAAAACATCCCAGCCCAGTGCTGCCCAAGCCCACAAGTCCAACATTAGCCCATATGTCCAACACCAATCCACAAAGTCCTCCTCCATCTCATAAAACAAACACAATGATGCCAACTGCAGGAGGAAAGCCGAGTCAGTGAATGTGTAAGTGTCTCAGCACTGGCAGGGGTCTCCACACGGGTGCTCCAGCATCCAGGGCTGCATTGGGGTAGGTCCATGTAGCTTCTCCTCGGGGATATCTTGCAGGAAGTGAGCCTTGCCAGCTGAAGCACGGAACTGGATAAGGCAGCTTCACCCTGGCCCTACCATCAAACACAAAGAGACCCAAGAACTAGAAAGGTGAACCTCACTGGGCCATTTATCTCTCTGCCCTTCAATTAACCTCATATGTGTTTACTGGCCAGGCACAATAAACTTTAACCATCTCACAGGCCAATGGACAAAGCCCTCGGGCAAAGAAGAGAATGGAATGAAAAAGGCAGGAGGGAAAAGACTGATATCACTGCACTGGGTGGGACGAGTGAACGCGGAAGAAGCTGGAGATGTGCTCCGCGGTTGAGAAGGTGCACACTGAGATTGGCTTCCACCTCTATTCCCTCTTAGAGAGAACTCTGCCTCTGCGATTCTCATTTCCTCATTCATACCTTTTTTCCCTTTCAATCTAGTGCATTCCAGCCTACCCCGCCAGTCTTCCAAACAGCCGTCATCACTATTGAACACACCAACGTCCCGTGTCTGTGGCCCTCCCACACTCCAATGTCCTCTGAAAAACCATGTAGTCTCTGAGTTCCCACTTTTATGCCTCAACCTTCTTATCCCTAGAATCACACTAAGAGGATTATGAGACAAGCAACATATGTCATTTTAAGTATTTGGCAGCTATAATAAGGGAACAAAAAATAAAGAGGTGAGGTTGATTTTATGTAAATGGGGAGCTAATAGCAATGAGTACAAGAAAGAGGAAAATGTTCTAAAATTGATTGCACAACTTCTTAATATGACTGAACTTTGAATTGTATGAAATGTGAATGACATGTCAATAAAACTGTGAAAGAAAGACATTGATTTCAAAACAACATTAAAAGTATTTTCTTTATACCAACCAGTCCAAGTAATATCCTTTCATCATGCAAATGATGTAGGTAAATAAAATATGAATATGCAATCAAATCAAATGAGGCATTTTCCATTATGAAAATGCATCTCAGTTGGACACTACATTTTCATTAGAAAGGTTGGACTGGGGTTTAGATTTCATAAAATAAACACTTGGATAAGTAAATTCACAGACCCGAGTTGTCCTAAATAAATTCATTGAGTTTCCCCATTAACTGAACTGAGTATCAGTTGTGTTTGCATTTAACTTGAAGACAATTCTGTAAAATGAAAGCCAGTCTCTGGGTTCACACTAGCCATATAGCGAGGATTCAACAGGCACATGGACTTGGCCACTGCCATCTTGTGCAGCGCAGCGCTAGGTGAAGGACTCTGTCAGACTAGATAAACTCAATTCCGTGTCCCCCCCACCTGAGCTCATGCACTGCACACATCTCTCCTTCTCACCTGAGAGGAGCTCACCATGCCATCCTCCAGGGCCCTGCTACGACGCCGCCTCAGGCACCCCTACTTTCCAGATGCACTCAGAAGGAAATACACGCCCCCCTCTTGTCAACTGACACCGCTTTTGCTCGTGGACTCGTAAGTGGCAATTTTCACATTTGCATTTTGTGTGATAGACATTTCCTTCCCCCCAGAAGTCCCCTTTAACATCTTGTAAAAAACATAGCTCCTCAAAAATCGTTTCTGCATGACTCACTCAATATAATGTGTAAAGGAACTTTTAAAAAGCAGTGAGTGGCAGCCTTTCAAAGCACCACCTTTACTCTCCACACACCAAATTAGCAAGAAAGGAGAACAGTCTGAGTAAAATAACCTCGCCGGCGCTCATATGGAAGTTGAGAAAGAAGGGGGCGAGAAAGATTTGGGTCCCTCCTTGGCCCTACATTCCATCTGAAAGATGTTGGTGCTACCAACCAATGTGTATGTATATGTATGTACATATGGTTTTCACAGGCAGGCAGAATAAATACCCAGCATGGAAAACAACCAGGAATGTTAGATAAAATATCTGAAAATGGTTCAAAAGAGATGCCTGAGTGGGTAAGAAATACCAAGGGAGCTTGATGGACAGCTTTGTCGCGAAGCCATTGGTTGACCCTGTTGAACTTACATTCTACTTTGCCTCACAGACTCAGGTGACAAAATGCAAATTCCAAGGTCTTCCCACGTGGTGAGTCTCAGCGGGCATGCCCTCACATAAAGTCACGACCCTAAAGGTACATTATACTTTGGTAAAAGGAGAAAAACTCTCCCTCCAGCCACAGACAAGAACAATTCCTCCTGTAAACCTAGCTGGAGACCACGACTCCAATCTTTGTCAATGGAGAGAATCACACGGAGAATAGAATGCAATAGAGCAGCAAGCAAGAAACAGGTGTGTTTCACAAACACAATGCTGATCAAAAGAACGATAGACAAATGGGTACATACTGTCTGATTACACTTCAATAGAGAACCAAAACGAACACAATGCCTCTCGAGAGCTAGAGGTCCGTGTGTGCATCCTCCATGGAGAAGGGGAGTTGGAGTCTGTGATGGGGCACAAGGGCAGGCGGTGGGGTTTCACTGATGTTCTATTTCTTGATCAGGCTGACCGTGACAAAGCTGTGCTCACTTGGTGAAAATTCATGGAGCGATATATGCTTACAGCTTGTTATCTGAAGGGAGAGCCAGTTACCTGGACGGATAAGTTTGAAGGAAATTATGCTGAATGCAGAATAATCTAAGCCCCTATATTTCCCAATACTTTTACTCAATTCTTGAATTTTTCCCTCTTTCTCTGGCTTTGTCTTTTGCAGACCAGATTCACTGCCATCGAGTCGATGCGGAATCCTAGTGAACGGACAAGGTAGAACTATTGTGTGTGTGTGTGTGTGTGTGTGTGTGTGTGTGTGTATATATATTTATATATTTGTATACAGTAACTACTTACGGGGGTAAAAAGCTCAGTCTTTCTCCCATGCAGCAGCTAGAAGTTTTGAACTGCAGACCTTGTGAATCACAGCCCAATGCGTCACCACTTAGCCACCAGTGTCCCTTTGTCTCTTCCACTTATTCTTAAATCCCTTGACATTTACTAGTGTCCCAGTTGTGGCCTTCTTTCTTCCTTCACCATAAGTCATTTTAATGACTCACCAGTTAATACAGGAAATGATTTCAAAAGAAGTGCATTTATCTGAGAAGAACGTGGGCAGTTAAAATATTTTATCAAATAATATTTATTGAGCAACAGATATATGAAGGTCTTTTTTAATATGTATGTGAAAATTCCACCCTTTTCATTTCACCCTTTCCACACTTTTTGAGGTCCCTCATATTAAATAATAATAATAATGACTTCTGAAAGACATGTTTTTTTTTCAATCAGTTTCTTGGTTTCCAGGTCAGGAGATCCTTTCCCTCAAACCAATTCCAAATGTAGACTTGCTCTAAGGGGAAAAAAGATAAAGTCACACAAATAGGCCGCATCAAGAGAGAACTGCGTCTTTGGGGATACGAGGTGGTGCTTATGAGGCTCGGTCAGCATTCATCAGCATTCTACAAAGAGGATCTGAGAAGCCATGAGGCCCCTTTCCGTAAAAAACAGAAAAAGTTGAAGAATGTGATGAATTTCTTTCTTTCTTTCTTTCTTAATTATGCAAGGTCATGTTGAGGTCATTTTCGACTTCTAGAAACTGAATTTACCACGTTTTAATTTTGCTCATGTAAGTGGCATATTCTGGACAATTCTAAAGAAAATATCATTTAAATTACAATTACTATGCAAATGTGTCTATAGCTATATATGTCTGCATATATGTATATGTTCTTCTTGTTAGGTTCTGTGGAGTCCACTCCAACTCCTGGTGGCTTGGTGTGACAGAGTAGGTGTGGCCTTCTCAGAAGAAGAGCCCTGATCACCAGGTCTTTCTCCCGCAGCACCACTGGGTATGTTGGAGCCACCAAACTCAGAACCCTTGTTCCACCAGAGCTCCTTCATATGTATATGTATGTGTATATGTATGTATGTATGTATGTATGTATGTATGTATGTATGTATGTATGTATGTATACAGGGCTGTGGAGGGAATTCAAAGATAATGGAATGCCCAGGAACTTTCTGAAATGTACAACTATCTATACACACACACACACACATTTTTAAGAATGGAGGCCTAATTTGTGCTTACATCCACTCTAAAATGCTGATACAATCCCCTAAGGAGTCTCTTGCCTCAAGTCTCTTGCAAATTTCTAGCAATTGAAACAGCTCCTAGATAAGTCTGAGGGCAGGCGGCCTATTTGCACCCTATGAGCAAAGGCCCAAAGGTGAGAGGATATAAAACGTCACATCTCCTCACTAGCTGCACACACCCATGCAGAGAAGGCAATGACTGTAGCACCAAATGCTATGCTAGTGTCACGGTCATTGGGTGGCCTGACCACCTGCTCTCAGTGCGAGTCAATTCCCAGAAGCCTATGAGTCCATGGAGGTCGGGAAGGAGAGACAGACTGATATCTCTTCTATCTCATGGGACCCTGGTCTGCTGTGGGGCCAGTGCTTGTGTTGTAGAAACAGGAGGAAATAGCCCTAGATTCTAGAACATTCTTTGACCAGGACAGAGAGGACATCAGTATTGAGGGGAGGGAGACACATGTTACAGCTCTGCGCAATGCAGTTAGCTGGCTCACACAGCTAAGCACATGTTCCACATGAAAACTACATCCCTGGGATCCCCAAAACGTCTGCTGAAGTTTAAGAAATGAGTGAGGTTCCCAGGTTCCAACTGTGCACCTCCCAGAGGCACTCAAGCTCCCAATGTACCACGAGCTTTCAGAGATGGTTTCCACTGGGGTCTTTGGTGATTTCATTGGAAATGGCTGATGATGAGAGTTACCTTGTGAAAGTATGCCATTTAAACAAGTGAAATGAGGAAACCTGGTTGAAAAAAGAAAAAACACTCACCAAAAGCCCCTGGGCATAAGGTACAGTTTCTAAGAGCCCGCACATTCTTGGCTACTGGGAAGTATTTTTGGAAGGCACTCAAAACAAACACTCCATTGGCCTGATCTGCAGCAAAGAAAATATCAGCCAGTGTGAGCTAATGTGACTGTTATTTTAGAATTAGCTTCACTGCCATTTCAGAGTAGCTAATACCATTGTCCTCCACACAGAGACTTTTGAACTGAGATTTAGAAGGCAGGCTAGTGAGAAAACTTGGAGTGTTCTAGAAAAACTCACATCTGAGTAGATTTGGCCTGGTGATGCAGGAGACCTTCTTTCACTTGCTGAGGTATTTGGATCATTGACAGATTCCTAGGACCAGCCAGGGCCAATGTCATGGGCAGTGCAGTTCGCTGTATGGGGCCCCTGGGCCCAGGATTAAAACCCTTATGTTGAATGCTCTGCTATGGCCATCTTGAAATTCCTACAAAGTCTTAAACAAAGGCCTGATTTTCCATTTTGCACTGGGTGCCTCAAGATGAGGTAGCTGGTTCTAGCAACAGCAGTAAGACCCCTTCCACCCTTCCCTAGATAGCTTTCTCATTTGCATAAGCAGGACACTCCTTTCATCACAAATGCCAATTTTGGCAAGAGTGTACAAGAGTTCACAAGAGTGAACTAATGAGAGTGGGGGAGGGGGGAGAATTGGACTCAGAGTCTACAAGTATAACCTGTATTACCTTGGCAACTTTTCGAGAAGGCTAAAATTAAAAAAACAAAAACAAAATTAAAAGTTCATTTTTCTTAAATCTCATAGTAAATAAAAATAAGCAGCTATTTCTTTTAAAATGATAAAACTAGATGGCAATAGCAGACAATTAGCCTTAACAATTGAAAATTAGAAATAAAAGATGACCATTCGTCTAGTTCAGCAATACCTACCCCTGGCAATACCGATCCATTACAGGAGCCAGAAAAATCTAGAACAAAACTCAAAACTCATTGCCCCGGAGTCAATTCTAGTTCACAGTGACCCTAGAGGTCAAAGTAGAATTGTCCCTGTGGCTTTCTGAGACTGCAACTCTTTACAGGAATAGAAAGCTGCATCTTCCTCCAGTGGGACAGCTGGTAGCTTCAAACTGCTGGCCTTGAAGTTAGCAACCTAAAGCATCACCCACTGCGCCACGAGGGCTAATGGAATGATCCAGGGGGTTTCAAAGGCAGATGCCTACACTTTGTACTTGAGTATGGGCTACAGTACAAGAATTTAAATTGCCAGCAGGGTGCTGAATAACACTTTTTCAGAAATGGGTCTATGCTCTAAATAATTGTGGAATCAAAGGAAACTTACCAAAGGAGAGTGCCAGATATTGACAAAATAATATTAATATTCTTCATCAGGATGATTAAAAGGTTTCTCGGGGATCTACATATAATCTCTTCTCTGGGATATGGGCAACAGGAAAGTGGATGGAAGGGAGACGCCAGGCAGTGCAAGATAAGACAAAATAATAATTTATAAATTATTAAGGGTTCATAAGGGAGGGAGAGCGGGGAGGGAGGGGGAGGGAAAAAAGGAAAATGAGCTGATTCCAGGAACCAAGTGGAAGGCAAATGATGAATGATGAAGGCAACGAATGTATAAGGGTGCTTTACTCAATTGGTGTATGTATGGATTGTGATAAGAGTTGTATGAACCCCAATAAAATGATTTAAAATTTTAAAAAGATTTCAATATAGAAAAAGTAAAAATTTTAAAACCAACAGTCCCCCTTTAAATTGGCAGTAAAAGTATAACTAAACATCCATTTGTAATTGCTACAAAAACTATGAAAGTGCTTATGAATCAATGTAGTAAGAAATGCACATCAACATTATCTATGCACATGAACTAGAATTTTTTTGCTGATACGAATTAGCAAGGATACGAATTAGCAACAGACTACATGGAGAAGTAAATGCTATTTCTGGATGACAAGATTTAATTTTTGTAAAGATATCAATCTTCCCAAATTAATACATAAAAATAGACTCTTAGTAAAATCTGCAACAACAAATATATAGATAGAAAGGGCAAGGGGCAGGAAAGGTCCCCGTGGGGGGAGGGGGTTGGACAGAGCCACTCACTGCCTGACCTCCAAGACCGTGGACACAGGGCATCCCCAGGAGGTAGGTGGGACCAGTAGTTTAACTCGCTAGCAAACATACTTAGCTCCTCTCTCCATGAGTGTGCTGGGAGAAAGGGGGGAAGTTTGCAGCAGGAAAAGTAATCTCTGTCCCCCCACCCCCCGACCCAAGAATCCAGGTCCTTATCCCCAAGAAGAGCGCACTGAGGCAGAACAGAGTGTTTCACTGGAAAGTGCTTGTGTGGTGAGGCAAAAAAAAAAAAAAAAAAAGGTCCAGCTGCCATTGGCAGCCACCCCCCAGCCCCACTGCTCTGAAGTTCAATCCTACTCATGGCCACCCTGTGTCTCCAATGCTATTGTCTTTAAGGGAGCGGCCAGGGGTAATTTTCTCCTTCAGAACCGCTGGAGGGTTTCAACCACCGACTTTGAAGTTCACAGTCCATTGCTAGCCCCCAGCCCCAGCAGGGCTCCCTTGATTTTCTCAACAGCAAAATGGTAAGGAAGCACATGGAGGTAAAGCTTAGGAGTCAGACACCCAAGGCAGCAATGAAGTGTTGCGAACTGAGGATGGACCGCAGACCAAGTCTGCTGTTCTATGTCTTCAAGGCACGCCACATTCAATTAGCGCACGCACAGTAATATATTGGGCAGCTTAACAAAACCAGCACTCAGTGCCATAGAGTGGATGCTGACTCAGTTACCCTATAGGACAGGGACAAACTGCCCCTGTGGTTTCCAAGATCATCACTCTTCATGGGAGTAGAAAGCCTCTTCTGTCTCTCAAAGAGCTGCTGGTGGTTTTGAACTGCTGACGTTGTGGCTAGCAGCCCAATGAGCAAAGACTAGGCCACCAGGGCTCCTTTGGGCACCTTAATGACCTCAATGTCCCCACAGCTTGAAACAGTGATGAGACCTGTCTAGGCTGAAATAGCTTGTCAAGAACAGATGCACAGCAGGGGCACATTCATTCATTCACTCCATCATGCATTATTCCAAAGGGATCATTAATCCACCATTATCACTATGTCTTGCACACCAGCTGTGTCCCAGACACTATTCTGGAGTCCAAATATAAAGTCGTGACACCCCTGAGAAGAAATGGTTCAGGGTATTGACAGAATAAATAATAATAAATGGATACAGCCCGGTTTTCAAACTCAGTACTACTGACCTTGGGGGCTGCAACAAGTCTTTGTTATCGGGAGGGGTAGAGGACCTTTCTCCTGCATGAAAGCATGCTCAGCAGCATCCCTGCTTCCACCCACTAGATGCCTGTAGCATGTCCTCGGATGTGACAGCACAAAATATCTCTAGGCCTCACCCTGAGCACCCAAACCAAATCAGTGGTCAAAGGTAAGAAGGAAAGACAATTAGATGAATGTTAAAGAATGATGCGTGTGGAACAAAACTCAAAGCCACACAAAAGACCCGCCTTGGTGGTCGGCTGGAGATTGGTAGACTCTCCAGCCAATGCCTATGCCCCAGCCAAAACAAAAGGTGTATGAATTGTTGAACGGCAAGCCAATTGGCTCTGTCAACTTTCACCCAGATCACAATGAATATTTTTGTGCTTGTTTATTTAAAGGAGGGTGTTAGATGGTTGCAGAGGGTTGCTCTGAAGAGTGAAGCCCCAAACCCAGACAATGGGAAGTGGAGGGAGGAAGTTGGGGGGGGCATTTAGCAGAGTGGGTGCAATGCTCCTGAGGTGGTTGGAGCCTGATGAGTGAAAGGAAGGTAAGGGAGGCAGAGGGGTGGACACAGGATGATGTCGGATGAGTGGGCAGAGACCAGGTCACAGAGAACTTGTTTAGGTTTGAAAAGACCCTTAGCTTTCTCTGTAGAGAATGGTTTGGAGCATAGGGAGTAGAAGGAGCGCATCACTGGTCCAGGGGAGAGATGATGAGGCTGGAAGACATGGGAGCTAAGGGGTAGAACATGGTGATGAGGTGCTCAGCGGAGCTTTTGAAAGCTTGGGACTGGACAACAAGCCTCCCTTCCTCTCTGGTTGTCCCCCAAGATGGACCTCATCTTCCATGTGGGGAAGCTGCTTCCAACAGGGCCAGACTTGCCTAGCTTCATCCAGGATCAGTCTCCAAGCTATGATTCCCTCTGAACCCTCTGCTTCTACACACTTGCCCCGAGTCGTGCAACTCTGGGTTCTGACTGCTTCCTTACCTTACCTTCATCTCTGACCATCTGCTCCACCAGCCCTTGAACTCTCTCAGGGAACTGAAGCAGAACACTCTGTGTCTCCGAACATAGATACAGAGTAATGGTTTCCATTATGAATCTCAGAGGAAAGGTCTCAGATGTTCACAGAATCCTCTTATGATCCAGAGAGAGCAATGGGGTAGGGGTCAGTCACATAAGAGAGCAGAAAGACTTTGAGTTTCTGAGTCCAATGGAGCCAATCAAGGAAGGATATTTACATGGTGATTTTTTTTCCCATACAAATGCTCATCTAGGCACATTGGGTCTGCACATGAACTTCCTACTGAAAAGCTGTGTCGGGGCATTTGTATGCTGAAGATTAATAAGATGAAGAGCTCCAGCACTGTGGCCTTCTGCGTTCAGGTGGCAGTCCATTCGTACTCACGGTGGCCCATCAATGGAGAACAGAAGTGTTCACCCTGGAGTTCTCCAGGCTTTGATCACTCATAAGCAGATGATTGGGTCTGTCATCCAAGATACCTCAGGATGGGTTCAATGACCAACCTTTGGTTAGTAGCCCAACGTTCGACCATGTGTACCACCAAGACTCCCAATGCAAGCATTCACCCCACCACAAAGACCTGGGTGTGACCTTCATACTAGACCGGGGTCTATCCAAGACAGTGCCAGGGAGTCTACTAGGATTTCCTTCCCAAAGCTAGCTTTGCCATCTCTTCCATTCCGACCCATAGCAATCCCATGCACAACAGAATGAAACACTGCATGATCCTGCGTCATGCTTAAAATTGTTCCCATGCCCGAGCCCATTTGTGCAGTTATGGTGTCCATCGATCTCATTGAGGGCATTTTTCTGTTTTGCTGCCCCTCCACTTTATCAAGTATGATGCCTTTTTCCCTGGAGAGTGGTTTCTCCTGACAATATATTCAAAGTATATTAAGACAACGTCTTACCACCCTTGCCTCTAAGGAGCACTCTGGCTGTACTTCTAAAACGGGTTGGCCTGATGCTCCTTTGGATCCACATACCTACCTCTCTGTTCCTGCCATGTGCCTTGGAGTCCATTTTAACCCTGAGCAACCCAGTCGGGCAAGGTAGGATGACTCCGTAGGATCTCCCAGACTGTAACCCTTGGGGGAACACGTGGCCAGGTCCTACCTCCAGAAGAATAGCTGGTTGTGCTCAAACTGCTGACTTTCCAGGTAGCAGCTTAATGGTATAAAAGGCGTTCTGGATGGCATTCTCTTAAGAGCTCTGTTTAGAACCAAAAACTCACTGGTTCAAATCTACCCAGTAGCACCATGGGAGCAAAAGTATCTCTCTCCATGAATTAAAGGGTAGGAGGCAGTTCTACTCTGTCACATAGGATCACTGTACCAAACATTACCTCAATAGTACCTATCAATAATGTGTACATGTAGCAATGTGCTTGACACAATGGATGGATGGATGGATTGTGATGAGTTGAATGAGCCCCCAATAAAATGCTTTAAAAAAATCAATAAAGGATCACAGATCTAAATGGAAATTAGGAATGTCTTTATGACCTCCGCATATTCAAAGATCGCCAAGGACAGAAAAAGAGCTAACCATAAAAGACAATTTTACCATCTGACTTCATCAGCAAAAATGTAGGGATTTTTCTGCTGAAAAATGACACTTCTTAGAATTCAGAAAGACAAGCCACAGAGTTAAAGAAAATACTTATATTGCATATATCTAACAATGAATTTTTATGTAGGATAGTAAAGTAAAAACTCCTACAAGTAATGAAATAATACCCCAATGAAGAACAATGACTCAGTGCCCTCAGGCTGATGCTGACTCATAGGTGGCGTAATGGTTATGCGTTGAGCTTTGATCTACAAGGCCAGCAGTTTGAAACCAACAGCGGCTCCTCTGGGAAAAGACACAGTCTTCTACTCCCATAGAGAGGGATAGTCTCAGAAAGACACAGGGGAGGCTCTGTTTGCCCTACAGGGTGGCTATGAAGAACAATCGTGATACTAGTAATAAAATGTGTGAAACCATCCGTTCACAGGATCAAATACTCAAATGGTCAATAAATACACGAAGAGCAAAGTAAGAATTAAAGAAGCCCAGGTGGTGCAGTGGTTTAGTGCTTGACTGCGACGTGAAAGGTCGCTGTTGGGGACTCACCAGTTGGTCCAGGAGAGAAAGATGAAGCAGTCTGTGCCCATAAAGATTACAGCCTTGGAAACACTGAGGTAGCTGTACTCCATCTTCCAGGGTTGCTAAAAGTTGGAATCTACAGTAGGTTTCATGTAGCAATGTTCAACAGGAAATGCAAATTAAAGCCATACTAAACCCAAACTCACGACCATCAAGCTGATGCTGACTGGTAGGGACCCTACATGACAGAACAGAACTGCCCCTGTGAATTTATGAGACTGTCACTCTTTATAGAAATAGAAAGACTCAACTGTGCCCCCCCCGCCCGATCCCCAGGAGCAGTGGGTGGTTTCATACTGCTGATTTGTAAGGTTAGCAACCCAGTACCTAACCACTGTGCTACCAAGGCTCCAAGAACCATTATAAGATTCTATAAGCAGCCCTAAATATTGCCACAGGAAAGTATAATAAATAAAGTATAAATATTGTGAATAGAAACTATTATTATTAAGAGAAAATGTGCAACTATTAACAGGAGTAGAAAAGACAGGCTTTCTCCCTCAGAACTTCTGGTGGTTTTGAACTGCCAACCATGAGATTGCAGCCCAATGTGTTACCACGATACCACCAGAGCTCATTTACAGGAATAAAGAGAGAGTGATCTTTGTACAAAGAAAGGCACATAGGTCAGTGAAACATAAGAGAATCCACAGACCCACATAGAGATTCAATCAATTAAAAAAAAAAAAAAAAGAATGCCAAGGCAACTAAACTCAATGGGGCCAGGATGGCATGTCAACAGGAAAGGGTGTGAGCATGTGTGGACCACTACCTCACATCACACACAGCACTGAGCTCAGAATGGGGCACAGAACTAAAATGAAAAGTTTGAGACTAGAAAACATTGGAAAGAAAAAATCTTTTGTGGTAGTTAAATTTTTCTTATTTAAGATGAAAAACGCAACAATCATAGAAGAGTTAAAATTTGAACTTCATCAGCATGAAAAACAAACCCCAAATAACCTCCTGCTCTTGGAAAGGCAAGACACAGCCTGGGAGAAAATATATGTATTTATATCGGACAAATTACTCATTCCCAGCATGTATAAAGAATTCTTCGAAGTACAGATCAATTTGTTAATCTATACTCTATGTGAAAGACACATGGGAGTATATATGGTATGATTTCATTTTGTACGGATGCCAAAATACACACACACACACACACACACACACACACCTCACTAATCAACCTTGAGAGAAATCAGAATGGTGGTTGAGTCTTGGCAGTGGAATTTTCCAAAAGGAGGTGCAATGGAGCATTGGAGACGTTCTGTACTTTAATTTGGGCATTAAGTGTGTGCGTCCCTCAAACTCCATGAAGCTGGAACCTTTAAGACGAGTGCGTTTTACTGTCTAGATGTTATACTTTGAAAAAGTATTGTTAGCATGAGAAAATATCAAAATATAAATTTAAGCCAGATGGGAAGAGTGGATAGAAAGATCTCCAGAGCTTGTATTCATTTTTACTTGTTTTCTCACTTTCCATCAATGCTAATTATCAAGAATATTCCTTCCAAACAACAAAATTCCTCTGAGAACAAAGTGACACGAAGCTCTAGTCCTCTGGGGCACCAAGAAACCAAAACAGGAGCCTGCTGAGCTGTGGAAGCCCAGAACCTTTGAACTCACAAAATAAAGAATTCTAAATTGGGGACCAAACATTGTTTGTTTCCCAGCACAAACATTCATGCATGCAAATGCCTCAGGCAGCCACCGGTTACCGCCACTGTCATCTGAGCCTCCCACATGTCTTCAAGCGCATTCTGAATCTCCTTGGTCCCCACGTTCAACAAGCGTGGTTTTCTCCCGGAGGGACCCCGAACAAGTCAGGAACGCCATGGTCAGACTTCCACTGAGTCATGAGGTCCTGAGCTGGTGGGCCCACCCCACGAGGCACTTGAGAGATGCTCTCTCTCACAAAATGGGAAGCATCAGCAAGAACCCCCAAACAAAGAACAAGACTGGACCCCAGCTCAAAGATTGGAGATACCTAGTGGTACATGTCTTTCTGAAGAATGACAGCCTTTGGAAGAGCCTTGGTGGCACAGTAGATTAAGCACCAGGCTTTTAACCCAAAGATCAGTGGTTAGAACCCACTAGCTGCTCCGTGGCAGAAGGATGGGGCAGTCTGTTTCCATAAAACTTTTCAGCCTCAGTAAGCCTGTGGAGCAGTTCTGCCCTATAGGGCCACTGTGAATCAACATCTACTGGTGGCCAGTGGGATTGCTTTGGGACATTCTTATGGGCATGGTGACAATTGAACTGTTAGAAATATGTCCTTCTAATTCTTGGCTGGTACTCTATGGCAGATGCAATTTAGAAATACTACCTTAAACTCAGAAGTCTACTAAGGTCAGCTTCCTGAGCTGACAACTATGCAGTTGCACTGGGTGCCCACACTCAGAAGGCCTTAAAACAAACAAACTCACTGCCATGGAGTCAGTGCTGATTTACAACGACCCTATTGGAAAGGCTAGGACTGCCCCTGTGGGTTTTCCGATACTGTAACTCTTTGCAGGCATATCTCAACTTTCTCCTGCAGAGCAGGTGGTGGTTTTGAACAGCTGGCCCTTTGATTACCAGTCCAACCAGTAACTGCTACATCACCAGGGTTCCACTTGGCTTATTGCTCTGTCCTGGATGCCTTGAAGTTCTTAATATTTTGGGAATAAATGAGGAGCTGATACCAATGACTCAAGTAGAAAGAAAATGTTTTGAAAATGATGATGACAACATATGTACAAATGTGCCTGACACAATGGGTGGATTGATGGATGGATGGATGGATGGATGGATGGATTGTTATGAGAGCTGTATGAGCTCCCCAACAAAATGATTTTTTTTAACCTGTAATACCATTAGGAACCGGAAACACAGGGAATCCAGGACAGATGATCCCTTCAAGACCAGTGGTGAGAGTGGCGATACCGGGAGGGTGGAAGGAAGGTGGGGGTAGAAAGGGGGAACCAATTACAAGTATCTATATATAACTTCCTCCCTGGGGAATGGACAAGAGAAAAGTGGGTAAAGGGAGACATCAGACAATGTACGATATGACAAAACAATAATAATTTATACATGATCAAGGGTTCGTGAAGGAGGGGGGAGCAAGGAGGGAGGGGAAAATGAGGAACTGATACCAAGGACTCAAGTAGAAAGCAAATGTTTTGAGAATGATGAGGGCAACAAATGTACAAATGTGTTTGACATACAATGGATGGATGTATGGATTGTGATATGAGTTGCAAGAGCCCCAATAAAATTATTAATAAAAAAGAAAGATAGGGACATTTTTCCATGAACTGTCTGGAGCCTCCCATATATACATACATTTCTTTTTAGTGTATATTCATAAATAAAACTGCCACATCAACATCCACATATGGGGCCGCTTCAAAAGGGTAGTGGAAAAATTCCAGTATCTTTTAAAAAATAGTCTTACTGGCATAACTGTGCATATCATGCACTTGAACTGGGGCGATGTGTACAATCATCACCACAATCAATTGCACACCATGTTCTTCTTTCTGGTCCTCATTGACATTACCTCCTCAATGTCCCCCATCCTCCTCTGCCAGGCCCCTAGACGAGCAGCAATCCACTTACTGTCTCTACGGCTCCATTATCCTGGATTTCCCATGCAGAAAATCCTACAGAACGCTGACAAGAAGCAGCCCAACAGGTAACAGAAACCTAGCAACCATGACGAGGCAAAACATAGACATATCACAATCAAGAAAAAGCAGAGAATATTAAAAGCGGAAACAATTTTAAAATGAGTCAAAAGGGAGATCAAATATTTAGGTATTACATTTGAACCTAAATATATCTGCCTTAATCCACTTTACACTGCTTTGTCTGATAGCCAGGCTAGTCACAGCCCAAACTCTGGTCAAAGGAGGTTCTCAGAGACTTAATCTATCTGGTGACCCTGCAAATGGTCTTTGGGCTTCCTCTGTCCTGCATAGCCTCTGCAAACCACGTGTTCACAATATAAGCTCTGATGCCATTCCCTCCTTTGGGGCTGGGTTTTATTATTTATAATCCTGGAATCACACAACCTGGTCTTTTTAAAGTAATGTTGCAATCATCATTAGAATTTTAGCAAGCTAGATTTTACTCCCTGGCCCTAACCATCTTTTTTAATTGAATGAATCAAGACATCCAAAACGAACTCAGTAACACACGCACTCTAACTCAAGCTCAATTCCCCCTGGGCCACTAACCAAACAGACATGAGAGTTATTTCAGTTTCAAATGGATTCTGGAGCCCAGGAGGCTGCCTCCTGCGGCTTATCCTTTTGCTGTAGCTACCAGAACAACCAAAACCTCACTCCTGTCCTTTTTCATTCTGGGCTAGAGCCTAAGGAAAATGCTCAGCAACATTAAATCATAGATATTTGGGTTTAACACCTCAAAACTCAGCTGCTTATTTAGCCCAAGAAAGCATACATAAATGAAATCCTTTCACAACTGTATCCTGAGTCATGTGTGTCGGATCCCAGGTTGACTGCATCTGGTCAAGCTAGCCTGGCAGCTCCTTCAGTGTTATATTTACAGAGGAGTTTTTCCTTCTGCCTTGAATATTTTCATGGTTCTGTTAACCTCGGGGTTTCAAAAAGGGGGTTGCTGCGGAACACTAGCAAGCCATTCCCCAAGGCCCCTCCACAGGCATATTGCTCATATATTCCATTCCCATGAGCTTCTCAAAGAGACAGAAATCTTTTTTTTTTCTCACACACATGCACACCCACACGCAATGGCTCCAGGCCTGAAAAGTCCAAATCCACATGACTAGTTAGGGAAAGCCGGGAAAAGTGGAGGAAGGAGGGGGACAAGAGTCTGGGAAATTGAGCAGCTTAGCGTGCTAGGTGCCTGGGAACCATCTAGGGGGTGGGGTAATACGGACAGGGGGGGCGGTTGCCAAGGAGGCTGTGGCAATGGCATGCATTTCTGCAGCGGTGCCCCCAGAGAAGGAATGCCATCCACGTACACTTTCCAGATCAATCACAAGCTGCCAAGCTAAACGTGAATGTCGGGCGAAGAACGGATTATTTTGTAGTCTAAAAATGTCCCCAATCCTGCATGGGATATATGTGTACTAAAAGAAACAGTGCTGGCAGTTTTCTGAGATCCCAGGGTCATTTGGCTGTTTTGTTTTTGGAATGGTTTGTTTGAATCTGCCTGTGCTGAGTTCCAAGATAAGAAAGCTTGGGATCAGATAAGAGGAAGCGCTCAGTCTCTGGGGTCCAGGGGACACCTGGATTGACACAGCTATCTCCTGATTGGGCCTCAGCAGCCAGAAAGAGAAGTCAGCGGCAGCATTCCCAGAGACCAAATAAAAGGGGGGGGGGGCATGAAGGACCTCTTTTCTGGCCATGTTTTCTGCTGACCATGCTGAGGCATCTTTCAGAGGGGCAACAATGGCCTGCAGCCATGAGCCAAAACCCCAAAAGCCAAGGGACAGGACTCTGCTCCCAGGGCAGCGATCCCTGAAGTCAGGCTCCGCTCACTATCAGGCACCTCCCCTCGTTGGATCCACAGCGGATGGCTCTCTAGTGCTGACAGCCTCAGCCCAAGACGACCTCAGGCCGATCACAGCCTGCCACGCAATCCGATGACAAAGAGGAACCGTTGTAAACATGGCTGTTTCTGGAAGCCAATGACCATCTTCTAGGACGCTAGGGTGAAATATATCTGCAGTAGGGGAGTGGGGACTGGAGGTAAAAAGCTACCATCGGGAGAGACCAAGCTGAGGGAGGCTGTACCTATAAGAAGCTCATTCCTCTGGTGACTCCGGCAGCAAGCGCCTTAACTGTGAAATGGCACTGCAAACTCCTCCCAGGTCTGCCTGCTGTGAGAATGCTTGGAAATCATCACATTTGTCAAATGCCTGGTGCCACATCCTTATATTTAAAACACTCTGAGAGAGGGGGAGTCCAGCTGCGCCTGCAAAGCAGCTTAACGCTGTGTTATTTGATAGTCTTTGGGTTGCATCCGAGAAGTTCATGTGCCTGAACTTGACCACTGCCTCACAAAGATTTCAACCTCTGAGCCAACTCTGCCCTGGTGAGTGAGGTAGCAGCACTCAGAGATGGCGAAGGAGAGAGAGAAACTGAATCAAGAAAACACATGCAAGTTGTTTATTTGATGGGAATTCCAAACAGCTTCTTGGACCGTTCGTTTATCGAGGATCTACTGAGTGCATTTCAATAAAAAAGTGGGAGCTAGAATTTCCTGGCTGCTTGGTGTGCCATGTAACCTGTGAGCATCAGTCTGCCATTTAACCTTCAAAATGGCAAAAGAAGACCCGTCAAATGGGGAGTCTTATGATGCCTATTTTTGGTTTGAGAAAATGGAAGATCAGGAAGGCTATCTGAATTGCCCAAAGTCACACAGCAAAGTAGGTGTGCAGGAATCCAGCCCAAGTGGGCCTATAGGTCCCGGGGCCCTGCTCCTAGGCCCTCTGATACTACATGCCCCTAATGGTCAGTCAGAGAAGAAGATCACAGGTTGTGACTTAGCCACTAACTGTACACTTGAGATCCTTCAAACAAAGAAACAAACAAACCGAAATCACCCCCGTCGAGTTGATTCTGAGTCACAGCAACCCTCTAGAACATAATCGAACTTCCCTGTGGGTTTCTGAGACTGTCACTCTCAATGGGAGTAGAAAGCCTCGTCTTTCACCCAGGGAGTGGCTGGTGGTTTCAAACTGCTGAGGTTGTGGTGTAGCAACTCAATAGGCAATCCCCTATGTCTCAGCACAGCTAAAATAAAATAGAACGAAATGAAACCTCCCTCCCCACCCAAAAGTTCCCAGCCAGTGATAGAGACAGAAAGTCAATACGGACTTTGAAGGCATGATGACTGTTCTAACGGACTGACAGATGCGCTACAGATGCTCCCGGGGGGACGTGCCTCCCAGCTGGTCTCTGGCAGTGCAGGGCAGCTACTAGGGCAAGGGTCTCAGAGGAGAAAGGGAGGGAAGAAGTGCATCTTCTCGAAACTAGACGGGGCGCCTGGTGTTTAAAGAGGAGTGCACAGCTAAACACATGAGAAGGAAGTGCCATTTCACTTCCGCAAAAATTCTTTGCCGACGCAATGGGAAACATCCTCCCTCCGAAGCTATGGAGAGCATTCTTCTTCAGGAAATAAACACCACTTTGGAAGGCCCGTCTGCTTCGGTGTCGTTTGCGACACACACGTAAACTAAAATGCACAGCGGCCCAGCATGCGGTGGCTGTTTAGTGTCTCCCTCCCCCCCCCCGGGAAGCACTTATGTTCAACTCCAGATGGAAATACCATGCTAGACGTGGTAATGCTAGCCACGCTCGTTGTTCTGTGGCCTGGTCTGAGGTCCCCTTTGTGGTCAGTGTATTCCTTCTCTCAATGCCAGAAGTGGCCCCCCGATTCATTCGTTGTCTGGGCAGAAATAGCTTTAGAAAGCAGATGTCTTATTGGACAATCCTTTGATTCCGAGACAGAAGCAGAGGCAGATTTTGATCAGTGGGTTGAAAGCTCCGAACAGACAGCTCAGGGGTGGAGCTCAGAGCGGGAGGGGCCTGGGAGCCATGAAATCTGAGCCCAGCACAAACACAGGAGCCACCGCCTAATAAGGAAAAATGGTGTTTGGGCCATTCTCTTGCAAGGAAAAAAAAAAAAAGCCTGGGTTATAGTGACCTGAAAATAAACTTGCCCAGACGTCAGGCAAGATCAGGTGGGTAACCCAAAACAATCATTGGGTTCCCATGGGTGACTTTGCCATCCAAAGTCACATGAACTCCAGATTTCAAGAAAGGGAATTTTTAAGGGTGTCTACATGGATTGTGGGGGAAACTAACCTTAGGCCTCCATGTACTCATTTGTTCATTGATTCACTCATTTATTTATTTAATGGATAACCTTTGGGCACCTGCTACAGGGCAGATGCTGTTCTAGAACTTGGTCTTGTAAATGAGCTGGGTCCAGAGGCGACTGGTGACTGGCCTTCCCTCCTCCCTTCCTTTCCTGAATAATGCAACCCAAGGGCTATTTGGTGGGCTGTGGGCTATCTGAGTGAGGCAGACGAGGTGAGGAGGGCGTTTGCTCTGGGTCCCTTGTGGTGGAGGAATCAGAGAATGAGTGACATGAGGAGGGTGTCCACATGGGGGCAACAGTAATTTTCCGGACTCACAGATAACCAAACTCCCTGCCATCAAGTCGGTTCTGACTCATAGCAACCTTATAGGACAAGGTAAAACTGCCACTGTGGGTTTCTGAGACTGTAACTGTTTATGGGAGTAGAAAGCCTCAATTGTTCTCCCACAGAACATCAGGTGGTTTCGAGCTGCTGACCTCATGGTTAGCAGCCCAACGCATCACCCACTACACCACCAGGACTCCTGGTGTTCTGGCCTAGAAAAGGTGAAGGACACAGTCAAAGATACTGGCCAGCTCTGCTCAAGTGATTTAGGCAAAACAGTTCTTTCCTCTATCATAACCACCTGCTTGTAAGTTTCAATTTATTTAAAAGGAATTCATTTTAATATCACCAACATGCAAAATAACTACATTTTAAAAATATCTCTTTCCTTCTTTCTTTCTCCTTTTTCTTCCTTCATTCATTCCTTCTTTTCGAATAGTAAAGCAGTTTGTCTCACAGACAGATTCATCTGTAACTCCTGCTGACCTCCCAAGCCCCCCTCAGCCCAATGCTGTTTTGTCAGCTGCGCTGTTTTGTCTATAGGGGAGGCAGAGTTTCCAGAGGGTAAGAGGTACTAACTAAATCTAGACAATTAATGCAACCTGCAAATGAGTCCGATGCCCAAGACATGTTCATTAGGTAAAGTCTTGGGGCTCGTGTTTGTCACCATGTGGCCAGGGAAGATGAGTTTCTATTGAAAAACAAGAGGAGAAGGCCAAGAAGGGAACTTAGAGCCAGACCAGGAAGAACCTCAGATGCTTAGGCAATGAAGATCCTCCAAAGGCTACAATGGAGAACAGCTCTTAATAGCTGCTGGGGGCCCAGGCAGGAGATAGCTGTGGCAACCCAGTTGTATGCCAAGAAACAACTGGGGGTGGGGTTGGAGACAGCAGAGAAACAGAAAGAATCACATAATATTGGAATTTTAAAAACCCCAAAACATGCTTGGTCCTCTTTAGTGTATGGCTTCGCAAGCATTTTTCTATATCGAGCCAGATAGCAGATATTTTCAGCTTTGTGGGTCACACAGTTTCTGTCATAACTGTTCAACTTTGATCCTGCAACAAGAAAGCAACCACATAAACAATACATAAACAAGCAGGCATGGCTGCATTCCAATAAAAATTTTTTTGACCCAAACAAGCACCCTTGGCCATAGTTTGCAAATCCTTGATCTAGAGCAGTGGTTCTCAACCTTCCTCATGTCGCGACCCTTTAATACATTTCCTCATGGTTTGGCTACCCCCAACCCTAAAATTATTTTCATTGCTACTTCCTAACAGTCAATTTGCTACTGTGATGAATTGGGCAGCCCCTGTGAAAGGGTCGTTCGACCCCCAAAGGGGTCACGGCCCACAGGTTGATCTAGAGGACTGAAGCCCTGGTGACGTAGTGGGTTAAGTCTCAGACTGCAAATTGCTATGTCAGCAGTGTGAGCCCACCAGCTGCTCCCTGGGAGAAAGATGAGAGACGAGGCAGTCTGTTCCCATAAACATTTATAGCCTCCTCAGAAACCCCAGAGAGCGGGTCTACCCTGTCCTACAAGGTCACTCTGGCTTGGAATGAACCCCAATGACAATGAATGGATGGTGCTGCGGTTTAGAAGAAACAGAGACACCTCTTCAGCGTTGACCCAGGTGTCTGCAAGAAAGAACGCACCACTAAAGTGAGTATGTAACCCAGGACGAGGAGATGTTCGCTGGTTTCATTCTGGCCAGAATCTTGGAAACTGCGTCAGGCTGGGTAAACTAGAGAACCAAATTCATAGAGACCAATATGTGTAGAAGAAAGAAGTTCCTATACAAGAGCAGTTGGAGATTGAGAAAACATCCCAGCCCAGTCCAGTCTAAGCCCAGAAGTCCAAAATTAGCCCATATGTCCAATACCAATCCATATTTCTTCAGACTGACGAAAACACATGCAATGACACTGAATGCAGGACAATCACAGGCCAGTGGGTAGAAAGTTTTTGGACTCAGTGGTGCTGTAAGCATCTCAGCGCTGGCTGGGGTCTCTATGTGGCTTCTCCAGGTTCATGGTTCTGGCTACATCAGGGTAGGTCCATGTGTCTTCTCCTCAGGGATGTCTCACAGGGAGTCAGCCTTGTGTATTGTCAGTAGAGCGTCTCCAAGGGAGTGAACCGAGAGAAGGAGAGTCTGTCTCCCGCCTTCAAGGAGGAAATCCAGGAATTCCCAGTATTCTCAGAAGACCATGGGCCCCCTGTGATCTGATTGGCAGACTAGAATCCACTCCTTCACTTTTAATTCTATCAAGTCCCAAATTGACACCAGATGATGTAACTACTACAGAAACTAAAAGGAGCAGGTAAGCAGAGTACAGGGATCAGCAGCTGAACATGAAGAGAGGTAGAGGGATATTGGAAAGGCGGTGTAAAGGGGACCAGAAAGCAGGTGAAAACCTGAATAATATATAAACAAGTGGGGGTTTAAAACCAGGCAAGAGGGGTGCTAGAGGTGAAATAGAACGGCCGCGGGTAAAACCAGAAAAAATGTACAATAGACATAACCTAAAACAACAACAACTACTGAGTCAATTCTGGCTCATAGTGACCAGATGGGGCCTAGTAAAACTGCCCCTTAGGGTTTCTGAGGCTGTAAATCTTTAAGGAAGTATAAAACCTCATCTTTCTCCCTTAGAATGGTTGGTGGAGTCGAACTGTTAACCTTGCTATTAGCAGCCCAACGTGTAACCCAGTACACCACCAGGGTTCTGCCCCCCCCCTAAAGGGGCCCCTGGTGATATAGTGGTTACACATTGGGCTGTTGACCTGCTGAGTGCAAGGCCAGAAGTTTGTAACCTCCAGCCACGCTGCAGGAGAAAGATGAAGCTTTCTGCTCCCATAGAGTTGCAGTATCAGAAACCCACAATGGCAATTCTATGCTGTCCTATAGGGTTGCTATGAGTCAGAATCCACTCAAGGACAGTGAATGTGTAACCTTCCCTACTTGAGTGTGCATGTGACTTTCTTCTCACCAACCAATTGAATATGGAAAAGGTGATAGGATCGCATTCCTTTGCTTAGGTTATCTTATATCAAGGGTTCTCAAACTTTTTAAACAGGGGGCCAGTTCACTGTCCCTCAGACCCGCTGGAGGGCCAGACTATAGTTTTCAAAAAAACTCTGAGCAAATTCCTATGCACACTGCACATATCTTATTTTGAAGTAAAAAAATGGGGCAAAAACACCCTATGGGTCGGATAAATGTCCTCGACTGGCCGCATGTGGCCTGTGGGCCATAGTTTGAGGACGCCTGCCTTATATGGCCAAGATGATGAGCTGTTACTCTCCGGAGTCGGACCTTTTCTCTCTGAATCCGCCTTATCAGACTCTCTCCTGGAAGCACTGAGGAAATAAGACGGCCCGTGAAGTAGCCATATACCAAGGACTGTGGGTGGCCTTAGAAAGCGGGGAGCGGGCCCCTGGCCAAGAGCAGGTGAAAAAACCAGGTCCTCAGTGCCACAACCACAGAAACGGAATTTTACCAACAACCACATGAATTTTTGAAGATGAACCCCAGAGAGGAGTACACGTTGGCTGAAACCTTTAATTAGCAACCTTGTCGAACCCTGAACATAGAACTTATAGAACCTGCGAGATGACCAATGTTTGTGGCTGTAGGTGTATAGGTCTGTGGTCGTTTGGTATGCAGCGATGAACAAGGTGCCCCAGATAGTGCTGGCATTTCAGGTGGCAGCTGGCTTACAGATGTGCTTCTGTACGTCAGTCTGTGCCTTTGGGTAGTCACTGGAAGACGGGAAGTGCAGAAGCGTCTCTGTTGTTACCAGATGTATTGGTTTCTTTTACCTTTTCTTGTTTCTTTTTGAATATTTAGTGGAAGATGTCCAGAAAAGCATGCCGAAATTCAACTCAAAGTTGCCATTACTGTGGACAATAAGAACCACTCATCATGCAACAGTGATGTACTGGTAGCACAGTGGTTAAAGCAATTGGCTGCTAACCAAATGGTTGATGACTCAAACCTACCAGCTGCTCCATGGGAGAAAGTGGTAGCCGTCTGCCCCCATAGAGATTTACAGCTGAGGAAACCCAATGGGGCCAGTCTCTTATGTTCTACACAATTGCCACGAGTCAGAGTCAGTTTGAGTTTGATCCACAATTGAGCCATCAGGCAAATTCCCTGCACTTTTTTTTTTCTTCCAAAAGAAGGCTCCTTCATGTGAAACTACAATGCTGGAGATGAAGAGTGGGAGGAGAGCAGTCCGGAGGTCCAGATAGGAATAGGCCTTGTATTCCCGCTGTCCTTGTATCCTCGGAGGAATGTCAACAGTGCAAACACCAGCCAGCTACAGAATTCAGAGGAATCCACACCGCACTCCAGTTCTTGGAAAATAGAATGTGATGTGCAGTGGATCATCTTAATTACCCGTGTTCGTTAACAGGGCGATTATAAACAAAACAAATCAGCCATCCCTTAATAGATGGTTGTGGAGAGTTACAAAGCAAACATTCCCCAGCAGCAGCCATATTTCTGGACTAGACAGGAGTAGCAAGGCACAAAGAAGACCTCATCAGTCATTCCCAAGGCATTCGGGTACATGGATCAACTCCTACAGGTGCTGGGCCTTTCACCCAGGAAACCACAAGAAAGAGCCACAGTCATCTAATGGAAAAAAGAATGGCGTTCTTGCCTCTTGAGAGACATGCATTCATAACCCATGCATTCCAGTTGATAGAACTCAAAAATCAAACTCACTGCCATCCGGGCGATTCTGACTCTCAGCGACCCTATTGGACAGGGTAGACCTACCCCTGTGGGTTTCTGAGACTGCAACTCTTGACACACGAAGAAAGCCCCATCTTTCTCCTGAAGAGTGGCTGATGGGTTTCAAACTACTGACTCTGCCGTTTAGCAGCTTCCCAGTGAATGTTGTTGTCAAAAAACAAAATAGACAACATTTCAAAGGAGGCATCTATCTATCTGTGCTTTGTTGTAAGGTGCCGTCTAGTCGGTTCCAACTCAGCGAGACTATGTACAGCAGAATAACCCCTATCCTGTCCTCCGCCTTTCTCACAACTGTTACGCTTGAGTCCATGGTTACAGTCATTGTATCGCTCCATCTTGTGGAGGGTCTTCTTCTCTGTGGCCACCCATCTACTTTTTTATACCAAGCATGATGTTCCTCTCCAGGGATATCTATATGTGCTAATTTGGAAAATGTCCAAGGTGTTTAGGATTTTGTATAATGTTGTCCTATTTATATTGAGAGACAGACAGTCACACAAACACACAGAGACATGCAGTGAGCAACTACTCAGAAGCTGCCCACAAAAGTTTGTCCTCCACTTCTGCAATACAATACAACTGTAGCTACGCCATTGGAAAAGATATGACAGCATGCTTCCGTAAAGCTCACAGGCAGGAAAACCCCATGAGGCACACACCTACTCTGTCAAAGGGGCTGCCATGAACTTGAATCGACTGGATATTGATCTCACTGCCACAGAGGCAATTCTGACTCATAGCAACCCTATAGTGAAGTCAAATGTCTCGTCTTTCTCCCAGAGTGGGGCTGGTGGTTTCAAACTGCTGACCTTACAGTTAGCAGCCTAAAGTGGTGTCTGGTTCATGAGTTGGGCTGCTAACCACAAAGCCAGCAAAACCAAGTAGGTCTACGCTGTCCGAACTGGAACCATCCTTGCAATAACTGCTATGTTTGAGCCGACTGTAGCAGCCACTGTGGCAACCCTTCTCAATTGCCCATCTTCCTCTATTTCCTTGACCCGTCAACTCAGTGGTTCTCAACCTGTGGGTTGCGACCCCTTTGGGGGTTGAAAAACCTTTTCACGGGAGTTGCTTAAAACCATCGGAAAACACCATTTCCAATGGTCTTAGGAAAGGAGATACCACTCCTCTCCAGGCGGGTCCACCCACATGCAGATAAACCACAAAGGATTACCCGGCTTCCTATGCTACAATACACCATGCTTCAAGCCCAAATTTCAGTTATTTGTCATTAGAAATAAATATTTCACAAGGTGTAATTACACATTGTTTTTATGATGAATCACTATGCCTTAATTATGTTCAATTTGTAACCATGAAAATATAGCCTGCATACCAGATATTTACATGATGATTCATAACAGTAAGAAAATTACAGTTATGAAGTATTAGCGAAAATAATTGTATAGTTGGGTGTCACCACAACATGAAGAACTGCATTAAAGGGTCGTGGCATTAGATGGTTGAGAACCACTGCTCTAACTATTTTAAGCCTAATGTCCATTCTCCAGGGCATGGTACCTCCTAAAAATCCATCCAAAGCCTTTCCAGCCTTGTTTCTACCAGAGCATTTCAACACACATTTTCTGGTTCTTCTGGAAGAAAGTCTACAGTATATTCAATATTCATGTCCAACACCATAATCCAAATGCATCAGTTCTTCTCTCAACTTCCTTATTCATTTTTCTGATTTTCCACACACAAGAAGTGGTTTATAATGCCATGGCTTGAATCAGGTGCTATTTCCTGAAATGGCCCATGTGACTGTTCAATATTAAATAGCCCTGTCCATTTCAACTCACAAATGCCTAGGATATCAATCTTTAAGCCGTCCAGTTATTTTTTGACAATTATCTAGATTCATATTGTGTGCGTTCCATGTTCTGGTTATTGAAAGATGTTTGCAGCTCTTTCTTCTCACTTTAAACCATGCCCCATCAGCAAATGCTAGCCATAAAAGCATTAATCCCTCCACATCATGAACTTCGAGTTGACTTTGAGGAAGCAGCTTCTTCCCCAATTGTTACTTTGAGTGCAAGGGGCTCAAATTTAGGGAGATATCTCACAATGCTCTGCTGTTATTCATATGGTTTTCACTGGTCAATGTTTGGTTTGCTTTTAGAATTAGATTTCCAGGTTCTTATTCCTAGTCTGTCTTAGTCTGGAAGCTCCATTGAAAACTCTCTACCACGGGTGACCCCACTAGTATTTGAAATACGAGTGACATAGCTTCCAACATCACAGCAACACACAAGCCACCACAGCATGGCAGACAAATAGATGAGTGGTGGCGTAACAGCTTAGCCCACTCTAGCTTATACATGCATGATCATATAAAAATATATAGGCCTACATATGCATCAAGAATATTGAAAGAACCATGGACTGCAAAAAGAACAAAGAAACCTGTCTTGGAAGTAACATGGCCAGAGTACTCCTTAGAGGCAAGGATGGGGAAACTTTGTCTTCCATTCCTTGGACATGTTGTCAGGAGAGACCGGTCCCTGGAGAAGGACATCTTGCTTGGTAACGTATAGGGGCAGCCAAAAAGAGGCAGGCCCCCAAGGAGATGGGCTGACACTGGCTTCAACCATGGGCTCAAGCACAAGAACAATTGTGAGGATGGCGCAGGATGGGACAGGGTTTCATTCAGTTGTGCATAGGGTCACTGGGTCAGAACCACCTGACAGCACCTCATGGCAACATTCATCAAATCTGTCTACAAGGATGTCTAACACAGTGATTATTTCTGGGGAATCGATGTGGAGATGGGGTAAGACTTCCTGGGAGGATGAAAAGTATAATGCATCTGAATTCCCTTAGTCTGGAGTCCATGCCAAAGTCTCACTCTGTTCTGCAAGCCAGGCTTAGCCAATCTGATGCTCCTGCCAAGAGGGCTCAAATATAACAACAGTACTCAATGGAAATGAATACAGAATTGACAGAAATTTCACATACGAAACCAAATGTCATCTCTTGAAATAAAGTAGAATTTCTCAAACTTTTCCTTCTCTCTCTGACACACACAAATACGCACACGTGTGCATACAATAGAGATGGGACCATAGCATACAAAATATTTCAAAGGCTTCGACATTTTCCACATTCATACATATACAGAAGAAGTCTTGGTGACACGGTGGTTAAAGCTAGACCAAAGATCAGTTACTTGAACCCACCAGCTGCTCCAAGGGAGAAAAGTGTGCCAGCTTACTTCCAGAAAGATTTACACCTTTGAAACCCCTGGGGGCAGTTCTAGTCCGTCCTACGGGGTCACTATGATTCAATATCAACTCCACAGTAGTGGTTCGAGTTAGGCTTTTTAATCACATACAGAGCTGCCTCTTTTTTTAAGTTTTTTTTTTACACACACATATATAATTCTTTAATGTGGATTTGGTGAAGGTATACAGAACAGATCATCAATTTCACACTCAATCATTCGTAGACACTTTATTTCATCATTAATTCCAACTCCCACAATGTAACACCACTGACCCAGTGGCTCCCAGTGTTACTTGCTTTCATTCATCCTTCTGTCCCAACTCCCTTGAAGTTTATCCTTGGGTAAACGCTCTCCTTTGGACTCACATGGTAGATTATTCTAAAGTGTGTGTACTTCACTAGTGTCTCTGGCCCTCTTTAATAGCTGTCTTAAATGCTCTTAAGTAGCAAATGAGGGTGAACTCAGTTCTAGAGCTGAAGAGTAACTAAGGGCTGTCCAATTGGGGGTTCCACCAGTCTCTATTTGAGTAGTAACCCTGGTCTTTTTTATGAGTTTGAGTTCGGTTCCCCATTTTTCTCCCACTCTATCCAGGACCTTCTCATGTGATCCCTTTCAGAGCAGTTGGTAGTGGTAGCTGGGCACCATCTAGTTCTTCTGCTTTCTGGGTCATGGAGATTGCTGTTTGCAGGGTCCATTAGTCCACTGCATTGTTTCTATATGTCTTTGCTATTTATCACTCACTTTCTCCAGACAGAGCAAGAGTAATATTTGCCAATCAGATGGCCACTCATGAACTTTCAAGATCCCAGTCACTACTCACCCGATGAGGATATAGACTGTCGTCATTGTGGACTATGTTATGCCAAAATATAGTTGACAACTGTATCTTGACCTCTGGGATGAGGCCAGATCACTCTTTGTGGTAAGGGCCATAGGGAGCTTATCCTTGGCTTCTATCAAACTAGATAGACCCCGTAGAACCAATCTCCAGGTAGAACACTCAAAACTATTACCAGACTTAGTTATGCTTCCTTTTGGAGGACCAATCTCCTCCTTACCCGGAGTTGGGAAGCAGCACTGCACGAAACTGACAAACAAACCTCACTGCATTCCTGCTAGTAGTGATTTCTGTGAAATTCCACACAGTGATCAGACCTCGTGGGATGGATCTACGCGTTGGCTTTGCCGGTTAATATGCTTGGGCAAGCTTTCAACTCCTGTGGCTGACATTAAGCTGAGCATCACAGTAATTAAGGGAGATTAAAGACACAGGATTCAGAAAGTCATGGCAGATGTGCCTCGTACATAAGACTCCCTAGAAAGGGATCAATATAACTGCATTCGTCGGAGTCCAGACCACCAGCAGCAAACTAATCTGCAAGAGACCTGAATGAGCCACTGTAGGTGAGACCAAACATTTAAGGACTGTGACCGAAAGAATGTTCTACGAGAGCTAACTGTGCACCGAGGCTTCCAGAAGGAGTGGATACTCTCAGAGTCGTTTTGTGCAGGCACCTGACACTCAACTAAGTTGCCTGGTGGTGGGTTCACTGGTGAAGAAGATCACAGGCCTGAGGAGCTCCCAGGGGGTCTGGAAGCCGTATACCCCAAGGTGATGAGGGTCCCAGACTCTGCTCTGTTTACTCAGAAGTCCGAAGCTGCCCTTCCTTTGGTGTCATTGGTAACTAGCCCATCCACTCTCTGTGCACTTTTGCCCCAAAGGTGGGAGCTGAGAGTAGATCAAAGGCTCACACTACATTTGATTTTTTAAATTTTCACAATCATCTTTGCTTGTCTACAGAAATGACTTAGAGGATTGGAAGTCAATGGGCCATTGAAGAGCCAGCCATTAAAACCCACTGCCTTGGAGTTGATTCGGATTCAGAGTGACCCTAGAGGGCAGAGTAGAACTGCCCCCAGCAGGTTTCCAAGGCTGTAAATCTTGATTCAAAGTTTACAGAAGCAGCTATGCACACAAGCAGTTCTGAACTACTTTGATCATTTTAACTTATTTCGAAAACATCGGAATAAAAGCAATCATAAAAATAATTGGAACTTCGAGCTGCTTCAGAACCCATATTTGTGTTTGTTTGTACAACGATGCTTGAGTCAAATAAAGAAGCCATGACATCACAGCAAATTGTAAGACTGAGTTTCTCAAGCAAGGAGAACCAGGCAAAAAGGTGGGGGAGTTCAGCACAGGGCCATCTCCATGCATGCACCTAATGGAGCCTGGACCTCGGTCACTGGTGCCGGTGGGAGCCACTTGATTTGACTCTCCGCCAGCTAGTCCCCAGCCCTTCTTTCCCCTGGCCTCTTTCTTGCTGGCAGAGACTCAGTTCCTAAGAAAGCTCAAACTCCCAGACACCTCTGCAATGTGACCTCTCATGGCAAATGTGGCCTCAGAGGCCTCCACTGGAGGACGTTTCGCAAAGGTTTTCCTTCAAAATATCAAAGGCCTTGGTTTCTCTACGTGAGTGTGTCCCGATATGTACATTGTATGTACACATATGTCCCTATATAGATTACCCACCATGTTATAGGGGCCCATCACTATCGAGAGAGAGAACCTCAACCTAGGCAGAGATGAACAACGTCTGGGTGGCTTGGTATCACTGAGTCCCTGAGCTAACCCTGGAACCATGCTACAAGTCTCAGCCTGTGGTGGGCTGAGTTTTGAGTGGTCCCCAACCATCCCTTTCCTGATGAATTATGCCCATTAATAATTGTTTATTCTTGAGTGTGGGCTGGTTGGGTAATCAATGGAATACAGCACAGATGAGGAGACATAACTTCTGCAATTAAGTTCCATGAGAATTTTACATTTTTGGTTTTGCCTTCTCAATTGCATGCTGTGAAGAAGGACGCAGTCATGCTGAAGAGACCCATTTGGCAACAGCCAGTGCGAAACTGATACCCTCAAACAAAGAGCCCTTGAGGAACTGAATTTAGCCAAAGGCAGAGTGATTTTGGAACTGGATCTTTCCCCACTTGAACCTTCAGATGAGAGTCAAGCTTCTGAACAACACCTTTACCACAGCCTTATGGTAGACACTAATGCAGAGAACCCAACTGAGCCCTGTCTGGACTCCTGACCTACAGAAACGGTATGTTGCTCAAAGTCATGAAGTGTATGGTAATATGTTACACAGTCATAGATAACTAGTACAATGGCAGTGTAAAGTAACAAAGGATTCCTACTGTTTAAGTCACTATGAGTTATCTATTGTGTTACTTGCAGGCCAAAGCAGCCTGCCACACATGGAGCAATTTTTGGTACAGATTCTGGTATTTTTGTACTTGCAATATTCCATTAGCATAATAATAAGCTACTGCTAATTACAAGATTTATTATCTTATAATCCACAATTATAAGATTCCCAAAAAAGCCACTGTGCTAACTTTATATTCAAACAAACTAGAGAGCTTCGCAGAGTTATTATGTGCTCTGGAGCATTGACATTTGAGGGTGAATCATTCTGGTTAAATGCACTCTGATTATATTGAACTAGCAAAAAAGGTGTCCTTTTCATATCATTTCACCGCATTCTTACACACACCAACATATTCTATATTTGTGCTGCTGAAATGAAAGTGTGGCAAAGAGGAAACTCTACGGAGCAGTTCTGTTCTGTCCTAGAGGGTTTCTGGAAGTTGGAATCGACTCAACAGCAAACAACAACAACTTCAGTGACCTTCTTTTAAGGTCCATATTTGAAATCCTTCTTCGTTTTCTGTGCCTTGGGTGAGGCCTCGCCTGTTCAGTGATCTTTCTTCTACCTCGGCTTCAGCTGCTGTGGAGAAAGGGGACTAATGTATAGAGGTTCCTCGGGGGCCATCAAAATGAATTCCCTGGGTACCTTGGATCCCGTATTTTCAATCCGATCATTATGAGCACGGGGAACCCACGGCCAGGTGTTGATGGGCTACGTTGCATGGTATAGAGATGCATTCTGCTCGGAAGAAATTCCTTCATGGGCACCACTGGGATTCCTTGAGTTTATTTGCCCTTCATTGGTCACTATTGAAAAACTAGCTCCAGAACGATGGTTCTCACCATCCCCGCTCCCTTTTGCAAATAAAACAATGACACTCAAATACATGTCATTCTTCTATGGACAAATAATTCCCAGAGTTGTAGACAATTAGCTGTAAGCCCCTTATTATGCAATCATAAAGGCATATCAGTATCCCATGAATGTTGATATAACCTTGAGTTTGTTTTCATTTAATCCATAAATTCTATTAGATTGTAATTTAAGATTTATTCACACTGACATGGGTAGGACTAATTCACATATCTTTATAGCATCATTAGGCTATAATTTATAAATCTAATCTCATATGGACAGGGAGGAAAACTCCATATTTCCCCCCTCACAAATAAATGCTGCCATCAACATTCTCATGTATGGGAATGAGAAAATCTCTAGAGTATATATTTCTAAGTGGAGCTTAGGATTCAAGAACCTAACATTGCTTCAACTGACCCAATGCCACCATATTCCTGTCCACAACAGTGGATGAGAACTAATATTTCTCCACACATTCAAATGATTATACTGTCTCTGTTTTTCACAGACTTGCATCTACTTTTCTTTGGATCCCCAAGCCATGCTCATGGAAGCAGCAGTCAATAGATGAAAAGACAAGTTGCTTTACATAAATGTGCTGCACAAAACCTCTTTAGAGTATTGAAATGCAAGGATATTACTTTGAAGACTAAGGTGAGCCTGACCTAAGCTATATTATTTTTCTTGCATCAGATGCACATGAATGTTGGACACTGCATAAGGAAGACCAAAGAAAAACAGGTGCCTGCGAATGGTGGTGCTCAAATAGAAAGGTCAAAGCACCGTGAACTGCTAAAAAGGAAAAAACGATCTGTCTTGGAAGAAGTCCGGCCAGAGAGGCAAAAGGGTGTGGGAGTTAGATCATTATATCAATTTGAAGATGTATGAAAGTGTAGGGGTGAGTTCTACCTTACAAATCAGAGCTGAAAACACAGGGAATCCAAGACAGATAAACCCTCAGGACCAACAATGAGAGGAGCGATACCAGGAAGGGAAGGGGAAGGTGGCGGGGAGAAAGGGGGAACTGATCGCGATGATCTACCTATAATCCCCTCCCAGGGGGACTGACAACAGAAAAGTAGGTAAAGGGAGACATTGGTCAGTGTAAGACATGAAAAAATACTAAAAATTTATAAATTTTCAAGGGTTTGGGAGGGAGGGTGGGGGAGGAAAGGGAAAAATGAGGAGCTGATACCAAGGGCTCAAGTAGAAAGCAAATGTTTTGAAAATGATAATGGCAACAAATGTACAAATGTTCTTGACACCATGGATGGATGGATGTATTATGATAATTGCTGTACAAGTCCCCAGTGAAATGATTTAAAAAATAATAACAATAATAAAAAGAAAATGTGGAGCTGGAATCCAACCTTCAATCGGGTCACAACCTGATGCAGCACCCTTGGAGGGGCGGGGAACTTCTATTAAGGAGGATCCTGGGAACCTCCCCGGCTCTCTTCTACTCCACCTTCCTGCTTCCTGGGACTCCTGTGGTCACCCTGAGATTTACCAGTGCCCTGCCATATTTAAATCGATGTTAGATGCACAAGACTTGGTGCCCACTGGCCTGTGGCCTTCCTGCATTCTGCATAATTGCATGTCGCTGTGTGAGCATGACCAACAGCAGCTCTGATGGACTGGGCTTTCAGCATGCAAATATAGATACAGTCTTGCCAACCCACAGGGAGTCGTTATAAACTAGCATTGACTCTATTTTGGGTTTGGGGTGTGAGGCTGAAGAGGGATTTATGGACTTGAGTTGGACTGGAATGGGATGCTTTCGTGATATACAGTTACTTCTTGATATAAAGCTCTTTCTTATACATATTATGAGTGTCACAGGATTTGTTTTTCTAGTCAACCCGGTCTACACAGATGGTCAGACTTTGTCTCACCAAATTTGGCCGTGTTGTCAGGAGAAACTAGTCTTTGGACAAGGACAGCATGTTGGGTCAAGCAGAAAGGCAGGGACAAAGAGGCAGAACCCTCCAAGAGATGGGTGGACACTGTGGCTATAACAATAGGCTCAAGCTTAACAAACATGGCGAGGCTGGCCCAGGCCAGGGCTATAAGGTCGCTTGTGCATAAGGTTGCTATGGGTCGAACTGACTCAATGGCACCTCACAATCACAACAACATCTACTCTTATAAAGGTCCCTAGGGCTGCAGTTGAAATACGGGCAATCCATCACAAATTTTATACTACCAGGTTCTATTCTCATCATTAGTATATTCCAGTCCTTCGATAGACATTGATTAAACCCAAAGTAAAGTCACTGCCGTCAAGTCAATTCCAACACACAGTGACCCTATAGGACAGAGCAGAGCTGCCTCTGAGAGTTTCCAAGGCTGTAAATATTGACAGATGCAGGCTGCCACAGCTTTCTCCCAGAGTGGCTGGTGGCCTTACCTGGCCAACTTTTGAGTTAGCATCCAAGATATTTAACCACTGAGCAACCTGGGCTCTGAGACAACGATTTAGGGCTCATTAAATGCTTACTACTACAGCGGGGGTGTCCGAATAGATAAGCCATTGACCAAATTCAAGACCTTTCTTTAACCTCTCTGACACAAGACCTTGGGCTAGTCATTTTGCTTCTTTGAACGTCATACCCAAAGCAGGGCAAAACTCACCTCACTGAGTAAACAGTAACACGCGAACCAAAGTTTGATTGTTATTGAAAAATAATAAAATGCTATCGCAGTCCTTCAAGACTATGTTGTTGATATTGAGATAACACACAAGTAATATGCATCTGCAGAGAAGTGATCCTAGTAGGTCTAGACACGTTTTGAAACCATTTGGTAAAAGAACAGTCTCAGGGAAGCGCGCTAGAAGCAATCAACTCAGCTGCATTGAGTCATTCAAGCTCTGGCACTTTCCAATCAAGATTTCAAAAACCAAGATGTGCCATCAACTGTGCCGATCTAGTAAGCTTAGTGCCCTTTTATTGCCCGGGTGACTAAAATAACATCCTGGCAGGAGACGTTTCTGTTGTCGTAATATTTTCTGGCTGTGTCTGCAGGATGCCAAAACAAGGGAAAAGTAAAACACGCAGACAAAGGAGGTATTTGGCATTTTAAAAGCTGGTTGTTCCATTGACTTAATCTTTTTCTCCCCGAAATGCACTGCATTGAGCCGCCGCCCGCTGTGGGTAGACATAACCTTGGTGTTTACAGTTGAACTCAGTGTCAGGTGTCTTCAGTCAGTCATGCATTTAAGCTGAAGACATTGGGAAGCTCGTATTTAGAAAAAATGTTTTCTCAACTTCACCACGCATCAATTCTCCCCTTGCTCAACACTCTATGCCTTTTCCTATAGATTTAATTTCTCTTCAAAAGAATCACTTCTTTCTTAAAACCGTGTCTCTTTAATCTCTTCAATGTGCTTCCAGGGAGACCCTAGATGCACAGATCCTTGGGGTGGGGGTGAGGATCCCCCAGGAATTCCTCTCTGCAGAGCAAAAGGTTGCTCTGGCTTTTCAAACCCAAACCACCCTGTCATCAAGTCGATGCCGACTCATAGTGACCCTATAGGACATGTAGCACTGTCCCTGTGGGTTTCAGGGACTATAACTCTTTAGGGGAATAGAAAGCCTGGTCTTTCTCCTGTGGAGGCACTGGTGGTTTCGAACTGCTGACCTTGAGGTTATCAGGCCAATTGATAACTTTGGAGTGTTTCAAAAAGGACCTGTTGTCTCACATCTATTGACTTCCTTGGTCTCCAGGTTCTCTGACCACTTGCTCCCAGCAGTGACATTCATAGTTTCCATCCATCTCAAAGGACACTGTAAATGGAAGAAGAAGCCACATGGAGGGAGGTCTGCTCCTGGACTGGGGCCATCTTTGCATTCTGAGCCATTTGGCTCAACCATGTGTGACTTCAGCTGGAAGCGATGTGGAGGTGGGAGGACTGACTGAGCTATCCTCTGTAGCTTATTGGCATGCACGCCAGTTTCCGTCTGAAATACTTATTCAGATACTTAAGCCTTTGTGGGTTGTTTTATTTGTTTCCTTCTGTTTGGGGTATTTTTAATTGGAATAAACCCTGCTCCCATGAAGTTGAGACTCACTCATAACAGCCCTATAGAACAGTGTAGGATGGCCCCCAAAGAGTTCCTAGGGTCATAATCTCTTCAGAAGTATCCTGCCACATCTTTCTCCTTTCTAGGGCTGGTGGGTTTGAACCACCCACCTTTTGGTTCACAGCCAAGAACTTAACCACTGTGCCACCAGAGAAGAGGGACACTATTTCCCTACAAAATCTTTAGCCTAGGAGAATGGTTGAAGGAGGGGACAAGTGGTAAAGTCCCAAGTGCCAAAACTCCTTAGTATGTGAATTTAGAGGAGAGCTCAAAAGGACATTAAAAGCTACTAGGCCCACCTAGTTTATGATTCATTTAATACAGATTTATTGGACTTTTACTGTCATAGTAAAATACTTCTCAAGAGCCATAGGCTACCCAACTCACTGGTTTCATCTACTCTATATCTTAATGAGAAGAAAATGTCCCTTACTAAAGTATATTTTTAAACTTTTTGCATTAAAAGCTAACTATTAAGCTAAGTGTGCCATGTACTGCCAGGAGAACAAACACATTTGTCTTGGAAGAAGTACAACCAGAATGTTCCTTAGAAGTGAGGATAGAGAGAAGCACTCTGGATACACTCTCCAGGAGGGGCCAGTTCCTGGAGATGGCCATCATGCTTGGTAAACAGAGGGTCCATGAAAAACAGGAATGCCCTCAGTGGAAGAGGTTGACACAGTGTCTGTAACAATTGTAAGGCTGTAACCCAAGCTATTGTATTTAATGTAGTTAGAAAAAAAAATCCCTTACCCAATGCAGTTAGTCTCAGGTACTTTACTGAATGCAGTCTCTATGGCATTTTTATAACTTGCTCCATTGCTCAAAAGCAGACAGGCTGAATGTAGAGGCCACTTCAAAGGGCTAAATCATGCTTCCTCTCCTCTTATTTACCTGACTGTTAGTGATTAAAAGCTAGGCCCTACTATCTAGTCAGTCAACAATGGCATCCTGGGACTAACCCAAGCCTGAAGGAATCTTATTGTTCTGTTTGCTTGCTCACTGTCAACAACCGTTTCCCGTGGTTACCCTGAGACCTTAGTTAATGTTAAACATCTATACGTGACTCCCCAAAGTGGAAATACCAGAGCCAAAGATATGTTTTCCTTTATGCATTCTGATTTCAAACAGGACACCACAGAGCCAGCCAGGCTTGCACTGCTGCGGTCTCCTCACTGGTGTATCCTCTAAAGCAGTGGGTCTCTACCTTCCTCAGGCCGCGACCCTTTCATACAGTTCCTCATGTGGGGGTGACTGCCCAACCCTAACATGATTTTCTTTGCTACTTCATCACTGTCATTTTGCTACTGTGATGAATCGGGCCACCCCTCTGAAAGGGTTGTTGGACCCCCAAGGGGGTCACAACCCACAGGTTGAGAGCCGCTGCTCTAAAGAAAATGGTTTTTTTCTTCCTCTGACCTGGAGGAATGGGCTGTGATGCTCCATAGGAAAAGAGCTGCGTGTCAGGAGGCAAGGACAGTGCAGGACAGGGCAGTGTTTCCCTCTGTTATACATGGGGCCCCTCAGAGTCAGACTGCCTGGACTGCACGTAACGAGGACAAGAAACTAAAAGTAGTACCCTTGAATAATGGGGATCTGGTTCCATAAAGGTTGCATACAGCCTGTGCCACATGCCATTGCCCTGCATCGGATCCAACTCCTCCGCATTGGGTTTATTGTTTTAAGATTCAAAGGCAAAGTGAAAGACTGATTTTTCCAAAATATAATTAATTAGAAAAAAAATCACACAAAATTACCAAGTCTTTTCCTAGAAGAAGAGAGTACGGGTGTACAGCAACTCAAGTTCAGTTCAACACTTAAGCTCTCAGTGAAAATACCTCCCATTGCACCAGAAAAATAAATACTAATACCATGAACCGCCCACAAGAAGAGCTAATTTTTTTTTTTACAACAAACAGGTAGCGTAAATGCTGGCAATGTTGTGAAACCATTGAAACCCAATTGGTTGTGTTCTAATAAAACTTTATTCACGAAAACAGATCTGTGGGCCAATGTTGGTCAGTGGCTGCTCGGTAAGAGTATGAATTGGTACAGCCTGGTTAGAAAACTAAATCGAAACATATATCCACATAAAGCATCAACAATTCTATTTCTAGTTATATATGTACAGAAAAAAATAAATATGTTCATTAAAACATATGTATAAGAAGCAAAACTTATCAGATCCTCAAACTGAGAGGTAGAAAGATAAAGAATAAAAGGGGATTGTCTCCACCAAATGCCTAATCTAAACAAAAACTAGCCAGCAATGCCACAATAAAAGGATTTGAAGAAAATCAGGAACACATTAGATACCTATGGGGACAATCCAAAGCTGGGCAATCGAAAACCAAGGCCACCTAGATACAAGTGAAGGCCACCCTGGGTACACACACTAGGCACCAGCAACATTACATCACAGGTGCAACCATATCCCCCAGCCCTCAAGTGTTTTCCTGGGTGCTCCCAAAAAACTCATCACCACCAAGTTGTTTCTTTCCAAGGCCATAACTCTATGGGAGTAGAAAACCTTGCTGGGTTCCCCCCCCCCAGACAGCTGATGGTTTTGAACCATTGACCTTGTGATTAGCAATCCAAACCAAATGTGTAAGCACTACACCCCCAGGGTTCATCCCATGGGTACGCCAAACCTCAAACCAAATTGACTGCCATTGAGTCGATGCTGACTCATAGTGAGCCTGTAGAAAGCCCTGTAGGTTTCTGAGACAGGAACTCTTTATGGAAGTAGAAAGCCCTGCCTTTCTCCAAAAGAGCTGTTGGTTTTATTGAACTACTTGACATTGCAGATCACACTCCAACACATAAACCACCAGGGCTCCTTGCGTCCTCAAAAACAAAACACTCACTGACATCAAGTGCATGCAACTCATAGCAACACCAGAGCACTATGGGTACTAGCACTCAATAGTTTTGCTCTCCTTTCTGCTCCTTCCTGTCTCATGAATTGGCCTATTTGTGACAAGCTGTTGGAACCACCTGTTTGAACACGCATGAACGGAAATGTTAGCCCCTGCCTCCCTCAAAGGTCCTCTGGCCACTTTCTCCCACTGTTGGGGTTACTGCCCTTGGCCCAGCCTTCTAAAATCTGAAGGCGTAAAACGCCACGTGGGTGAAGATTATTCCTCTCCCAATACCAGTCGGAAGGGGCCATTAGTTGAATCCCAGTGCCTTCAAAAGGATTTCCTCCTGTGCTCAACACTGGGCAAAGAAACCAGGCTGGAAACGCACTTTAAGCTTCTGGCTCCCAAACGCCCTTGCCACATGCTCTCCTATTTCACTCTCTTCCTCCCTGAAGCATGTGGGCTCACTTATTCTATCCTCCATTTAAACAAACCCTTGATTTGAAACCATACTCCATGTAACTTAGATGGCATCATTGCCCACTGCACTGTGAAGACCCCAGGAAGAGCTTTCTCTCCTGTCCCAGGAAGAGAGCTCCACAGAGATCTGGTCCCCAGAGACATCTAAGATGCCCAAGGAGGGTACGGGCCTGCTGGCTCAAGGACATCTGGTGACACCCAGAGTGCTGGCTTTTCCTCTTGTCTCTTGTGATTTCAGCATGCCTGCCTTTGTGAATACGCAGAAGGAGGAGGTGGCAAACTGGGAGGTGGGGGCTTGTTGTGGGAAACAGAAAGATTTCTCCCAAGTTATCTCCCCCAAATATGTTATGTTAGACTTAGGACATTAATTGCAGCTAATGGTAAAACTTACTTCCCTTGAGGTAATCAGCCTCCAGACTGCTGTTGCCTGAGCACAGGGTGGGCCTGCTCCCTGCTGCTGGGGACAATGAACTACTTCTCCCTGAGGCTTACAACCACTAGCTTAGTTCCTGTAGGTGGGGTTTGCACCCTACTGATAATGGTTCTTATGAAGATCCAGAGAACAGATCAAACCCACTCCATGACATCCAAAGTTAAGCTGCCATCCTGAATCTAGGATCCGCCCATCTTGTCACGTGTGCCCCCAATCCCTCCCCTTCCTATTGAATGTATATCCCTAGACTGTCCCCCTCTCATTGCTGTATAACCCATAGTGCAACCCCTTGCCGTGACGTATGACTTTCCCTGTAATCAGTGGGCTTGCCACCAAAGTATATATAGGCATGGGTTAGCAATAAAAGGCCCCTCTCTCTCTGCTCCTCCCTTGACCCTCTCCTCTCCCATCCTTGCTACCCTGTTCCCTTTCTGCTTGTCTTCCTTCCCTTGTCCCCTCTCCACGTGGACCACCAAGCAGGGCTGTGGTGAGCATTGCTACCATGGAATGTGTCTGACTCCATTATTTCAATAGCTCTTCTATCTCTCATGCTCTGGATGACTGTAATATAATATTATATATCAACTGCACAATTGTGCCTATCGAACCCGTGATTAGTGGTGGGGGCTGGCATCCCCCTCCAACAGCAGCTGGTGGTGGCTGCAAATTATTTATGTGCTCAGCTGCTAACCAAAAGGTTGGTGGCTCAAGGTAACTCCCAGGTACTTTGGAGGAAAAGCCTGGTGATGTACTTCTGAAAGCACAGTCATTGAAAACCTGACTTGAGGTCAACTCCCGGCAACTGATGTTTGCAGAAAAAAGAGGCTCACACAGAATCCCCTCTTTCTCTGAATATGTATTTTTTAAAATCTATGAACAACTCCCTGCCATCGAGTCCATGTCAACTCCTAACGAGGATACAGGACATGGTAGAACTGCTCCCGTGAGTTTCCAAGAAGGCAACTTTTCACAGAAGTATAAAGCCCCGGCTTGCTCCCAAGGAGCAGCTGGTGGTTTCAAACTGCTGACCTTGCGTATTACAGCCCAAAGCGCAACCATCAAAACACAAGGGCCCCTTTTCCTGAATATGGTTCCCACCAAAAGAAAATGGAAAGCCCAAACCCACTGCATCCCTTAGAGTTTCTGAGAGGTAACTCTTTATGGGTTCAGACAGCCTCATGTTTCTCCCTTAGGGTAGCTGGTGGGATCAAACTGCTGACCTTCCAGTTAGCAGACAGTGATGAAACTCTGCAACCCCAGGGCTCCTTTATTATGTTCAGGAAGGCTGTTGAATCCAATGTATTTAATTAGAAGAATGACGACAACGCGGAACTCTTGCTTGCTGGCAAGGGGTCTGAGAGAGCCTGGCCCAAAACAGGGACCAGGTTGATTGGAGAAATTCTAAGCTTACCTCTGCAAGTGCTGACAGAAGGCAACAGTTGGATTTGCTACCTCTAAACGGCTTCAGAATTCAGTCCAAATCCAGCAAGTTATAAATATTAAGAGCTCCGAGGACTCTCATGGGATGTGGCTAAAAGGAGCACGATTCACTAGAAAACAGTTTACATTTCCCCAAGAGATGATCAGATCATCAATTGCTATCTTCATTACTCCAGGGGCCCTCAGACCTGTACGCTCCGGGGTTGCAGCCAGCATGTTTATCCAAATAGCCTTGCTTCCCCTTTCCCGAATAGAGCATCTTCCAAAGATTCGCCTGTTTTGCAACAGGCCTGGGCCTTGAATAATTAACAGGAATGTAAACGATATTTGCTTACTCTAGAGGAGGGGGATGTTCCCCCCTGGGTCACTTTTAACAAATGAAATCTCAACAGACCAAATCCTGAGAGATTCCCAGTGCTGGATTCACAGCCGGCCAACTCTTTCCCAGCCTCCATCAAAAGGAGTGCCACCCTTGCCGGTCCCCTGTTGCTTCAAGCTGTAGACTGACCGCTTGCTCTGGCATTGACTCCAACCCATGGTGACCCCTTGGGCCTCCTGGCAGACTCGTGCTCCAGAGGGTCCTCAATGGCTGTGGCCTCTCAGAAGTAGATCACCAGAGCTTTCTTCCAAAGTGTCCCTGGGTGGGTATGAACTCCCAACTGTTGGCACCCCCCAGAGGGACTTGAGGCTTACACTGAGTGGGGAACATCCAGCCCTTGGGCCATCTAAGGCGCATGAAGGCATCAATATCAGCTGACATCATGTGCCGCCCAGAGAAAAGGAGCTCCAGCTATCACATTAGGGGTGGGCTCTTTGAATGTCTGACCAAATACAGCAGCCTAATTTTTCAGGAGATGGTTATGTGTGGCCCTCAAATTATGTGATAAATATCCAAATATTTGACCTTTGGCAGTAAAAAAAAATCTCCCCACCCCTGGCTTCCTTGCTCACAGAGAAACTGTTTGGCCAGAAGCTTCAGGGAGACACCTTCTAGTAGGGCTTCCAATGCAAGTCCTTGCTCATTAGGTCAAATTCACCACTTTCTTGGGCATGGGCTATGTCACTGCCCAAAATGCCTTCATAGAGCTAGGTGTCTAGAGACAGACAAAAATGAAAGGCAGAAATCCTCCAAATAAATCAGAAAGTTCAAAGCGAGCTAAACATCCAGGCTGGGATGAGTAGAAGTGTCAAATGCAGTCAATAAAATCTAGGACACCAGCTCAATGTGAATTTCAGACAACAAAAAAATACAATTGTTAGTTTTATTTCAGTCAGTGTTGGTTTCTGGGATGGTTTTCCTCGCTTCTTGCTTCTCAATGCTGAAAGGATTCACGCGACAAAGGCTCGTCTGTAAATCCAAGTAACTTCGTTGAGGGAAAGTACACGCCATCTTTGGAAAGCAAGCAAGGCTGCATGGTGGAGACTGAGGGAAAGTTTGCAACCAAAAACGACCACTTACGGGGAGCACAGGAAAAGTCACGTGGAAGAAGTACCGGAACAAGAGGAGGCCGCAGAACCAAAAGAACACCTGAGCCGAAAAAGGAAGAGTAACTCTGGAGAGAGGGCGTGGGAGCCCTGAGGGGGCGCACACATGCATGCTACCCACATGGAGAGATCCTGCCCTCTGACCTGAAAGAGAGGCCTGGCCTCAGTCTCTGCTACTTGGGCCCTCCTACTCCCACTTGAGGGGGCTTGGTTGAGGGTATTGGCCTTTCTTAGTGGCTGAGTTTGGGCACTTCTGTGATGTGATGTTGCTGGTGTTTAGTGGGTGTGCCCAGGTTGACCTTCACCTATGTCTAGGTGACGTGGGTCAGAGCATGCTCAGCTTCAGATTGTCCCCATAGGTGCTTAGTGTGTGCCTGATTTCTTTCCAACCCCTTTGTTGTGGTACGGCCAGCTAATTTTCGTTTAGTGTCGGTGAAGACAACCCCCTTCATCCCTAATCTTCCTACCTATCATAAGTAGGTCCCAAGCTAGCTCTGGGAACTACTTGACCTGATAAAACAGATGGCTGCTTATTTGCAATTGAAGTTTACCAGGACACCTTGTATTTTACTTGTCTTCATTGCATGGCCCTACCTCCAATGGTCCAGATATCATATGGCTAAAATCTAACTGGCCTTTCTCCATGTCACTTCCCTCAGAGACGTGCTCACCCCAGAGACCTTCCCTCTTTCTCAGGGGCTTGGGATGCTAACATGTCACCTTGTTGGCCGTCAATTCCTCAGTCCCATGCATTCCCATTTCAACTTCTGGAAACTTCACTGAGGACATATGCTGCTGAAAGCCCAACTGTCTGTCTCTGTCTCTCACTGTCTCTGTGTCTCTGTCTCTCTCTCTCTCTCTCTATCACACACACACACACACACACACACACACACACACACACAGGTGCACTCAAACTACAAGGTGAGCACTTTGTATTTTCGAGTCCTATCCAGGTACCGCGATTTACCCAGTGGCATCACTAGAGGGATGCAGAGCACACCTGACAATGTCCCACAGGGTGACACCCAAATGAGCCCCAGAGTACCTTGGGCAGGAGGGGGAGGGACTGCTAAGGCAGTGGCCTCACTGTGGTCTGAGTCACCCCTCACTCAGTGCATCACGCCACCACCATTCCACACTCACCCCAGTCACCTGGCAGTGGGATGGACCGTAGGGTCTCTGTCTTTCTGCCTTGACCAATGGGAGAGTGGAAGAGGGGCAGGCAGGGCAGGGACAAGGCATGGCTGGCCTGTGTCCCACCCCACCCCTCAAGCTTTCCAATTCCAAGGTGATGTAAACAGTTCAATCCTACACGGCTTGGTGGTTTGGTTCCACCCAGAAGTATCTTGGAAGAAAGGTCTGGCGATCTGCTGTTGAAAGACTTACAGACAGCAGTTTGATGAGCAAAGCCCAGGGTCAACATGAATCCAAACAGACTCAGGGGCACCCGAGTAAGGGCAGTTGGTGGGTGGTGCCGAGCGTTTGCTCCAGTCTACTAAGCCTAAAGTTTGGCAGGTCATGTCCATGAGAGAAAGACTGCAGCCAAGAACACCTTGTGACACCTTTCTTCTCACTGACACACAGGGTCTCCGTGTGTCAGCATGGACCCACGGGGAAGCCAGTCTGCTTAGATTCCCGCGGCTTGTCATTCCCAGTACAGTGATCGCCTTGCCACATAGGGGATGCAGGAGTGTGTCATTGAGGCAAACTTCCGTGAGGCTCCGCTGAGGGGTGAGGGAAGTTGATGCTACTGGTTGGACTCCTGGGAAAACAGTGCCCAAAGCCACCCACCCCATGCCCAGTCAGTTGACAGACCTTACTATACGGTGACTGCCACCCCTCAAGCTGCCTCCCCCACCCATGCAGCCTGGATCCCCACTGTTCAGACTCCTGTCACCTGAAACAACAAACACAAATGGCTTGAGATTGGTGGGCCTCAGATTAGGGAGGCGCAGGGGCTACAGAAGGGAACTTTGAGGCCTCAAAAATCAATGGTTTGGGTCCAATATCTAATCTCGATCCAGGCCACTAGAAATCACCTTTTGGAATTTTATCTCCAATACTCTACCCAAATTGCCCATTGTGAACTTTGAATTGTGGAATCACAGGCTTTCTGGGCTCAAAGGGGATTTTCTGAGGTACTGTGGAATGGAGCTGCCACCTGACCCTCCCTGCCAAGGACAATCTCCCCTCCCCTGCTGGGGGGGCTGCTAAGGAGGTGCGTGCTCATGGAGTTTTTGAATATCCTGAGTGCAAGGCTTGAAAAGAAATGAAGATGTTGTTGTTTTCAGCAATGTTCTATTCAGGAATTCAAAGTCATCCATCTGAAAGCCAGGAGGTTATCAGAAAAGAAATCCACCAAGTGGGAAAGGTTAAAAAACAAATCAAACACTTTGTCCTGTGCGGACAGTTGCATCAACAAATGGTGGAGTGGAAAGAATGTGGCTCAAAGGCCAGATAAGCTCCACTCAACAGTGTCCATGAGGGGAGACGTCAGGCCCCCCGAGCGGAGGGCCCAGTGATTTCATAGCCCCCCCCCCAATTCCAAGAATCAACTCCTCTGTCCTCCCTGGGTGCAGGGCAAAGGGACCTTTTGAGTAACCAGAACCTTGAGACCCAGATAGCCATGGGGTGGGGTGGGGTTCATAGTGTACACAGAAAGGATGCAACGGATCTTTCCCATTATCAGATGCAGCCCAGTCAAAAACAAGACAAGATATACTCACAAAGGCACAATTCTTGTTGGCATCTTACAGCCAATTGCTGGGTTTGACATCGTGGCGCTGGCATCGAGTAGATGCTGACTTTTAGGTGGACATTTCGTTCACGTCTCTCTCACAGATAGTTGGAGGAAAAGTCATAGGAAGATCCCTGTACTTTTCACCACAGGACCAGGATGGTGGGTATCGCCGATTGCAATGACAATTCCAACCCTTCCCACCATTGGAAGAGCAGGTTTACGGGCCGATTGGCATGGGAGGCAGCCATGGGATTTGCTCTGTCCTATGAGACATTAGCAAGAGTGAGGCAACTAATAGCTTGTTCTCTTTGGTGTCCACCGCAGCCCTGACCAGAACCTTCTCTGGTTGCTGCTGCCATGTGGCCTGAGCCTAGGTCCCAGAATGAACAATGAGCACATGAAGGGGCTAATGTAGACACCCACCTCCTCCTTGATGAGAAGATAAGTCCAGCAGGACCCGGAAGTAGGATCACAAATGACCACCCTTACACTGGCCCACCTCTAACAATATGACAACCGGAAGACTCGCTAAAACAAAACCAAACCCGTCGTCACCAACTCTAATTCTGACTCGTAGCAAGGAAGGCAGGCCAGAGTAGAACTTCCGCAGAGGTTTTCCAGGGGTGTAATTTTTATGGAAGCAGACTACCACATCTTTCTCCCATAGAGCGACTTGTGGGTTCGAACTAATGATGTCTCAGTTAGTAGCCAAGCACCTAACCAATACACCAGTAGAGCCCTCGAGCCATAACAACTCCTTTCACAAAGGGATCCGAGTGTTGAACTCTGTAGGGTTTTCATTGGCTAATTTTTCAGTGTTAGGCTGCCAGGTCTTTTTTCCAAAGCACCTCTTACCAGCTGTGCATGGTAACTGGTAACTGTTTGCACCTCCCAACAAATCCAAAAAGTGACAATGATGGTCGCTTTAAGTGAGGAGACTGCAAATGACAGCTTGAAGACCAAAGCCAGGTGTCATATATCTTGGCCACTAAGGAGCTCATTTGGCTTTCATATTTTTAAATGTTTGGGAAAGTACAGAAGAAGAAGATTTTGGTGGGAGGATCGGGAAGGGAGGGAAAAAAGAGGAGCTGATATCAAGGGCTCAAGTATAAAGAAAATGTTTTGAAACTGACCAATGGTAACATTTGTACAAGGGTGCTTGATCCAATTGATGTATGGATTGTTATAAGAGCTGTAAGAGCCCCAATAAAATGATTTTGAAAAAAGAAGATTTTGTTATAAATAAAAAAATCATGAAATTCAAATCTGTGTCTATGAATAAAGTTTTAATGGGACATAGGCATCTGCAATTATGTGCATATCTTCGATGTCTGTTTTCCTGCTACAACAGAAGAGTTGAGTATTGCCAACAGAGATCACATGGACCACAAAGCTGAAATTCTTGACTAGCTGATCTTCATGATCAAATTTTGTAGACTCTGCTGGAAATCTCTGTGTTTTTAAATGATCTTGCTGGGAGTAACATTGCTGATGAAGATCAAAGATTACAACCTTCAGTGTGGATTACGACTCAATGTATAGAAACAAAAAATCCTCACAAGTTGAGCATTAGGCAACATCATGATAATTGGAGAAAAGATGAGAGTTGTCAAGGATTTCATGTTGCTTGGATCCACAATTAATATTCATGGATGCAGCAGTCAAGAGATCGATTGACACATTGCATGGGTAGATCTGTTGCATGAGACGTCTTCAGTGTTGAAAAGCACGGAGGTTAGTTTGATGACTAAGGCACACCTGATCCATGCTATGGTATTTTCAATCCCCTCCTATGCATGTGAAAGGTGATCATTAAATAAGGAACAGTGAAGAAAAATGGATGCATTTGAACTATGGTGCTGGTGAAGAATATTGAAAGTGCTGCCGACCGCGAAAAGAACCCGTAGATCTGTCTTGGAAGAAGTACAACCAGACTGCTCCTTCAAAGCCAGGATGGTGGAACTTCTCGTGTACTTTAGGCATGCTGTCAGTAGAAACTGATCGCTGGAGCAGGACAGCAGGCTTGGTAGACTGGCGAGGCAGTGAGAAAGAGGAAGGCCTTTGGCATCATGGATTGACACAGTGGTTGCACCATGGGCTAAAACCTAAGAACAATTGTGAGGGTGTCATAGGACCGGGCACGGTTTGGTCCAGTTGTATATAGGGTCGCTATGAGTCAGAAATTTCTCAATGGCACCTAACAACAACAACAACAGCATGAAAGTGGGTTCTCTCTTACAAAAAAAGTCATAAAAAATTAGTAGTGATTGGTTAATTGACCTAATAATGTGTTTCATGCTTCTATCCTACCCCGTACTTCCTTGTGTACAGCTTACAAGTGACCAAAAAGGGCACAACTTTTGGTATCTGCTCACAAGGAACATCAGAAGGAAAATCAGGAATAGTTGAAGATATGAAATGTGTGACAATTGACCTCCATATACAACTGCCTCCTTGTCATGAGACCAGAAGAACTGAGTGGTGCCCAGCTACAATTGCTGATCATTTTGATCAAAGAATCCATTGAAGAATCCTGATCAAAAGACAGAAAATACGGAACCAAACTCCCAACCAAACTCACTTCCATTGAGTTGATTCCCACTCATAGTGAGCCTATAGGGACAGAGTGGAACTGCTCCTGTGGGTTACAAAGGCTGTAAGTCTTTATGGGAGTAGAAAGTCTCATTTCCCCCCAAGGAGTAGCTTCTGATTTTGAACTGCCGACCTTGTGGTTAGCAGCTCAACTGCTAACCCACTAAGCCAGGGAGGCTTTAAAAAAATAAATCATTTTAGTGGGAGCTCTTAAAACAAACAACCTATCCATCCATTGTATCAAGCACATCTGTACATATGTTGCCATCATCATTTTCAAAACATTTTCTTTCTACTTGAGCCCTTGGTACCACTCCTCTTTTTATAGAATTTCTAATTTCTGTGAACTCTAGACTTTCTAGAGCCATGGGGAAATGGGTGAAGCCCTAAAGCTATTGTCTTTCTCTCCTCTTTGAAACACACAACTTTCTTCTAGCTCTTTGGTGCTTACTTCCCCCCACTATCATGACCTCAATTCTACCTCACAAATCAGATTAGGCCACATGTACACTGCTACAGATAAGAGTCCACAACACAGGAACTCCAGGATAGATAAGCCCCTCAAGGTCAACAAGAGAGTAGAGATACCAGGAGGATTAGGGTAGGGGAGGGGGAGAGAGGGGGAAAGGATCCCAAGGATCAAACTAGAAGCCCCTCTCAGGGGGACGAATAACGGAAAATTGGGTAAGGGGTGATGGAGGATGATATGGAAAAAATAATGTATAACTTATCAAGGGTTCGTGAGGGAGGGTGGGGGGTGGGGACGAAGAAATGAGGAGCGGATATCGGGGTCTCGAGTGGGAAGATAATGCTTTGAAAATGATGATGGCAGCATATGTGCAAATGTGCTTGACACAATGGATGTATGTATGGATTGTGATAAGAAATGTAAAAGCCCCCAATAAAAATATTTAAAAAACAAATGAACAAACAGAAACCCCTTGCGGAATCTTAAACACAAGCAATAGTTTAGCTGAACTATTAAAAAAGGCAAGGAACTCTGGTGGTGTAGTGAGTTATACATTGGGCTGCTAACCACAAGGCCAGCAGTTCAAAATCACCAGCTACTTCTCAGGAGAAAGATGAGGCTTTCTACTCCTGTAAAGGTCGCCGGTCTCAGAAACCCAGAGTAGCAGCTCTACTCTGTCCTATAAAGTTTCTATTAGTCAGAATTGACTCGATTGCAGCAATGAGCTTGAGTGAGTAAAACAAAGTCTGCCTTGTGCATGTGCTCTGCTAAGAACTAGAAAAATGACAGCAGCAAATCGGGACCTTATTAGACAGTGAACCAATGTTCGTGCGTGAGGAGCACTCAGAAAGCAAGAATGGGAATGTTTGCACAACTCAAAGAATGCAATCAATGTCACTGAATGGTTCATGTTCAAACTGATGAGTTGGTGTATGTTTTGCTATGTACATTTTCAACAACAAAACATAAAATTTAGGATGAAAAAAACACTAATAGCAATTGATCTATTGGAATGGGTGATATACTCAATTGTCATAGTGCCAGAGATTCTTGAATATACTAATAATGTATCCTGGGCTCCAGTGGACGCTGGACTACATTGGACCTACAGAGGATATCAAAATGGGTGCATAGCAGTAAGCCCCATAATCCATGAGAGGGCAGGACTCATGCTGATATGGCTTCTCTATTGTCCCAGTGCCTGGGACATGGTTACACACACTCACCACCATGCAGTCAATTCTGAGGCACAGCAATCCTGGCCCCGAGGGTTTCGGAGACTGTCACTTTCTACAGGAGTAGAAAGCTCTCATTTTTTCTCTCAATGTGATTTCATAGAAAGTGCATGGGATCTATGTCTGGCTTCTATGCCTGCCCTACAGCCAACTCATGGGATTCAATGGGCCAAGTGATAGTTTAGTCCATTGCAGAATATCCTACCTATTCACTTCACTGGTAGCTTACAGGTGTGTCGACAATGTTATCAGCATTTCCCCATATGTCCAGCATTTCCCCAATGCCAACACCCTACCTCCAATCAGACTTGCCATTTGACCCTAGTGTACCCCCCAATTATTGTCATTTTCTTTATATGCCACAACATGAAAATGGTTAGGGGAGAAGTGGGGCCAGTTGAGCCAGGATGAAACATAGGACAATCATTTATTTTTAAAGTTGTGGGAACACATTAGGCCTTGGTAGATAATTCATTTCTAAATTAATTCATAGTGGATTTATTAATCGTCACCAATTTTATGAGTAATACCAAATGGCCTTGAAATTCTTCCAAGAACCTCATTACTTTCCCTGGAGATTCAGTTGCTCAGAAGTGAGCAAATCCAGCGCAAATCAAACTCCGTTCAGACGGTTGTGAATTGATTTTTTATTATTGTGGCAATTAATAACCTCCCTATATATTCATGCCCTTTGCGATATGACTTGGCAATCACCACACCCAACAAGAGCCGAATTGATTGCACAATCTGAGCTGACCCTGGGACTGACTTTGGCAGAAATGATGGCACTTCAGATTTGAATCAAGGCCTTAAAAGGTCTTGAGTGCTTCCACCAGCTCTTAGGGATATTTGAGAGTCCCCATGATCTACCATGAGTATAGCCTGGGACGGTCTGATGGCCTATGAGAGACCACACGGAAAGGAGACCAAGGACCCCAGCCATTATCCCCCTCAAGCAACATATAGTTAGGTGACTGTCAAACATGAGAGGGCCATTTTGGTTCAAACACGGGAGAGCCAGTCTGACTCAGCAAATCCACCTGTGTGACTGCTTGAGGGAGGGTCCAGTCTAGACTGGAAAGAAAGATCATTGAGCTGTCCATAGTTGACCAATAGTAAAATATTTGTTGTTTAAAGTCACTAAGGTTTGGGGTGGTTTGTCATTTGTAGCGACCTGATACACAGCTATAGTACTGTCAGGTGTTTGGGTTTTTTCTATGAAAGAGAAAACTGTCCTTTTCCCTGGCTCTAATATGCAAATTTTACCTGGATCCATGCAATTACAAAATATTAACAATCTTCTCTTCTGTGCCAGGCTCTAAAGCCAGATCTAGCCACACAGCAGTGGATTCTGCTCCACTGATGATTGCCCCAAATTGTCATCTCCAGCACACCATTCTGGTGCGACATTGGGTCTAGTTCTATTGAATATTTTGCCATTGTTGAAAACTCATCATGTGTAACTCTTAAGGAATCATTCCTTCCTCCAGAAACCTCCACCAAAAAAACAAAGCACCACCAACAGCAACAAAGTCAAGGTTTTGCTCCCACCTGTTCCATTCCCACCCATCCATTAATTCTTGCAAGGAATGTGAACCAAACACTACACCCTTGTGAGTGGGGCCTTCGAGGATGAAGACTCAACACCACCTTCAAGGATTCTATGGCTTAGTAGGAAGACACAGGGCTTCAGACTTCCCATCACAGACTTATTTTATATCTTTTGCCTTCTTACCTCTGACATAGAGTCGCTCAATAGCTCTCTATTCTTTTTGCTACCATGCATCTAAGTTCTTACAACTTTGCCCTTCATCCTTGTTATAGTTCCCTAGCCGTTCTCCATGCCCAGTCTCTGGCATGGAATGGCTAAGTGACAGAGAATGGCTAGGTGTGTCAGACCCAGTTCTTCTTCTTTTGGAGCACAGAGTGAAGCTATATTTCACAGCTGTGGGACTATATTACTCTTTATGTGGAAATAATGTGTTGTTTCTGGCTCAAGGCAAGTGTAAGCCAGTGTGCCTTCTCCCTCCACACTCTCTCCTTCATCTTCCCTGGTTACCTTGGTGGTTATATATTAAAGATACTGAGTGAATATTCAAAGAAGGACTTTCTAATGACCCGAGCAGTGGCTTTGGTCTTTGTATGAGGATGAACAAGACATTTTTACTGAGTTAAGTCACTAAGATTTGAGAGTTTTGTTATATAAATTAGCCATCAACTTTGGCCCTCCAGACAGTTGCGGTAAGAGAATTCATTGTGGAGTGCTGCTCAGTACCGTGTACTGTACTAGCAGCATCCTTGTCCTCACCGCTCCAGTACGACATCTAAAAATGTCTTTAGACATTAACAAATGTCCCCTGGAGGATTCAGTCATTTTCCATTTGAGATGGACCAACCTATACTGCCTAGTAGACTCCATTTCTGATCCATTTGCTTTGCACACAACTGTATCACATAGTCGCCTTCAGCATCACAAGAAATCTGAAGCCATCCAGGGGATTGTCAGTATCTTCTGAATGTGACTCACTCCTCTTTTCCAACGTCCTTGACAATCAGCATCCAACACATTAGCTCAGACAAGCATGCACCACACACATTTTGACCCCGTTGCATTAGCTCCTATTGTCCACCCTCATCAAGTTTGGGATCCCGCTCTCGCTGTTGGTCCACCCTCATAGAGGCATGTGCTACGGCGTGGAAATGGACTTCCTCCCACAAGCACACCTGTTGAGAGTGGTTGCTTACTCCAGGGTGTTTGTGGTGATTCGATTTTATGTCAACTTGGGTCTGGATGGAAATAGAGCATAGAGTCCAAACTACTTGGGTGAGTGGCCTTTTAGTAAGAGAGACAATGAGAACTTCTTTTCATCTCTCTCTCTCTCTCTCTCTCTCTCTCTCTCTCTCTCTCTCTCTCTCTCTCTCTCTCTGTGGCCCTTTGCCTTCCAGCTTGACTGGCTCCTGGGTCTCACATCTGGGGCATCCTGCCCTATGTTGACTGCCGATGCTGGAAGCTGTCCATCAGTGCCCTGCCATGTTCCCATTGATGATGGATCCATGTTTCTCTGCACCCACTGGACTGGGATCTCCTTGCTTCCTGCTTTATCTTTCTGCCTCATTGGCCTGCAGCTCCATGAGTCTGAAGAGGCCCTGGCTAGCATCAGCCCCATAGACTTGAGTTGGACTGGGCTGGGATGCGTTCTTGATATACAATTACTTCTTGATCTAAGGTGCTTGCTTCTGTGAGTGTCACTGGTTTTGTTTCCCTAGACAACACAGTGTTGAAAAGGGAGAGTTGTAGACAGGTTCAGTAGCAACACATGATTGATCCATGATGTCTGCTGTGGACCCCAAATAAAATACTGGTGTGAATGCCATAGAAGTGCTGGTGGCACAGCAGTTGAGCACTGATAGGCCAGGGAAAAAAGAAGCAGCAGTCTTGGGCCATAATGGTCAAAATCATGGGGGAAAGTACAGAGGACTTTTAAAAATCGTCCTTTAATCTTCTCCTGTCCTGAGGTAGTGGTTGCTGAGGCTCCTTGTCTGTCCAAAGAGCTCTAGTGGTCCCCAGGTTCAGCAATCAGCTATTAACTGAATGGTGGGTGGGTAGATTCCACCAGCTGTTCTCTTGGGAGAAATATTGACAATCTGCTTCTATAAAGATTCACCACCAGGCAATTCTATGGGGCGCATCTACCCTGTCATGTAACATCCCTCAGAGTCCGAATCAACGCCACAGCGGTGGGTAGGGTATCACTCACATTGTGATATTGGAACGCTTTAGTTTAGTACTCAAACTGCTATTTTGAAGAAATCAATCATATACCTTATTGGAGCATAAAAAAATATACGACCATCACCCCTCTTAACAAGCAAGGATTACCTTTCAATAAATTTGGCCAACTTTCAGAACTTGGCAACAAACCTACAGGCCATAGAAATGTCTAACTTTAAAACATTTCTTTGATCACTATCTTCTAAATGTTTTGCCTTAATTTCTTCTTTTCAAACATATTGTGTTTTTGAAAGACTCATATTTGTCATTACTATGGGCACCAAATAAACTCGTTTATTATAAAGTGATTCATGCACGTTAGTAATAAAAGAAAAATGTCCCCTTCTAATTGCAGTCAACAATTTATTTGCCCCAAAGCCTTAAAAGTTTGGTTGAGCTTTATTAAAACAAACAAACAAACAAACAAAAACAAACGTTGTCATTTGAGTCAACTGTGACTCATAGCAACCCAACAGGGCAGAGAAATGACTTCAAGGGTCTCCAAGACTGTCGCACGAACAGGAAAGAACTCTGGGAAATACTGTCCCAGAGGGTCACTATGAGTCAGAATTTGACAGCAAAGAATGAGGTCATTGTTACTGGGGCAGACTGCCACATCTTTCTCCCTCAAAGCACCTAGAGAGCTCCAAATATTGACCTTTCAGCTAGCAGTAAAGGAATTGAACTCCTGCACCCCTAAGAAAGTTTTATCTCCAGACCTGTTCAAGTACATGGGATTTTATGGCTGTTTTCAAGACAAGAAAAGAAGACTAAATGATTGAGAGAGACTTATAAGACCCCATGAGCCTCTGCTTTGCTGACACCCCAAACATTAAGCTCCTCGTGGAAAATAGCGTTTATTGCTGTCAGGTGCCCTGGAGTTGGCTCTGACTCACCGTGACCTTACAAATAACAGAAGGAAACACTGCGGGGTCCTGCACCATACCATCTTCATGATGTCGGAAGTAATTGTTACGGCTACAGTGTCCCCAAGGCATTGAGGGTTTCTTCTGCTTTCACTCACCCTCTGCTTTCAGCAGCCACGCTGTCCTTCTCTAGTGGTCGACCTTTCATGATGTGCCCATCATAAAGGAGTCAAAGAGTCTTGCCAGGTTCCCTTTGAGGACCACTTTGCTTGCATTTTGACTAAGAAAACCAGCCTATTTCCTGCTGGAGGTGATTGCCTAGGGGGATACAAAGACCATGCAGATGTCTTGTCCATATAATATGACCGTTACAATCTCGTTTCTGGGGAACTCTGGCTTCTCTATGCACTTCTGTCTCCATGCCCCCAAATCACTGAAGGGCCTTCTGTGCCTCAGAACTAATACTCACTTGCTGAAAAGTTAGCAGAAACAAAAATAAAACCCACTGCAAACAACTTGATTCCCACACACAGTGACCCTACCGAGTGGAACTGCCCTAGTGGGTTTTCAAGGCCATCAGTCTTTAAGAGAAAGGAAAGCCTCAACTTTCTTCCTCACATCCGCAGCTGGGTTTGAATGGCTGATCTTGTGGTTCGGAGTCCAAAAAGGGGCCCACTGCGCCCCCAGGGCTGCTCAAGCCCTACTCCTCCTACACGATCTAGGAAAGGATAGACAAAGGTGGTCCACGCGTCATTCCCTGCACCACTTCTCCGCCAGTAAGAGAAATGAAGTCCCGAGACATGCACTGGAAGGAATGGAGCTTGAAGACATTATACTAATAAAATATGTCAATAATTTATATGAAAAAACAGAGAGAGACCAAAGTTTCTTCGTGGTCACCAGGGCAGGGAGGAAGAAGGAGAAGGTGGTGGGAAATGTGAACTAAGCACATAAAAGCTACAGTAGATCATTGTAATTGCTGGCAATAAAGTATATTCCTGTAAAAAGTTGAATTTGCAAAAATTGTGTGGCAAATATTTAAGTATTTACAACAATCTTTCTCCCCCTCCCCCTCTCTCTCTCTCACACACACACACACAAGAGTATCTGCTGAGGCTACTTCTTGGTTCCTTGGTTTGGAGGTTTAGGGTCATATTTAATAGGATGACTCACTGAATTGACCTAATAACTTATTTTAGTGCTTCAATTTTATCTGCTAGTTTGTTATATAGCACTGTGATCTTAAAAGCTTACAAGTGGCCATCTAAGGTAAAACTATTGATTGCTGTTCTCCTGAAACAACAGAAAAAGAAAAGTCAGAAAAAAAAGTAATTTATAAATTATCAAGAGTTCACAATGGAAGGAGAGTGGGGGAGGAGGGGATATGAGGAGTTGATACCAAGGGCTCAAGTGGAAAGAAAATGTTTTAAAAGTAATGATAGCTCTCTCTCTCTCTCTCTCTCTCTCTCTCTCTCTATATATATATATATATATATATATATATTTATATATATACACACACACAAATATGCTTAACACAATGGATGGATGGATGGATGGATGGATGGTGATAAGAGCTATATGGACCCCCATTTAAATGATTTTTAAATAAAGGAGAGTAGGGAATAGGAGGAGGATGTAGAATGCATGGCTAATTTTATCCATGAGCAATTGCCTCCTTTATCATAAGATCGGAAGGAACTGAATGGTACCCAGCTACCATTACTGAATACTTCGATCAGTAGTGAATCCGTAGAAGAATCCTGAAAATGAAGGACAGAATTTCAAACACACATGAACCCTAGACTTTGTGGAGCCGGGTGGGTGGGGGGGCAGGTTTGCAGTGCTATGGATTCCTAAAACTATTGCCCAGAGATCATCTTTAACCCTGAACCGCAAAATATCTCCTGAAGTTAGCTTAAATCCAAACAATATTTTAGCTTAAGTAGTGGTGGAAAAATCTGCCTTGAGTTTTATGATTTTTTAAGAACTATCTATCAGAGGTCGAAGTGATAATGGAAACGCCTAAGATTCCATAGGAGCCTGCAGAGGGCAGGATAGGGATGTGAAAGGGGGAGGAGGAACTCCAAAGAATGGGAGAATGGAGAGGGCTCCAAAGATGTCATGACATTGTACAGGGTGAAACTGGTGCCTGTGGATGTGAGTGTGAATGTTTTACTATGTATATTCTCAACTACAATGCCAAAAGACAATCGATTTTTTTAAATGGGTGCCGCCTTCATCTCTTCTTTTGAAACGCATCCTTACAAAAAATAGGGCAGAGATGGCTAAACTAGACAATAAAAATCCTTCTCTGTCCTTTTCTTTTTGGATAAACAACTGGTTTGCGTGTTGCAGCCATTAGCTAATTTCTCGCCCAATAGAAGATGAAAGAACGAGCTATGAAGGACTCCTGCTGACTATGGCCCATGTAAAGCCACCACTTGCCTGTGACAGCATAGTGGGAGAGGGGCATTCCAGGGTGGCCTGGAAATCAATGTGTCAAATGAAGAAAAACTCCTTCAGCCTGAGTCCTTACAGGAAGCAAAGTTGGGTCTCCCTTGCCTCAATGGCACCGCAGGCCAGTGCAAACTACCCTGGGCTGCTAGGGACACAAGAAATCGCATTTTGATGGTACCGAGCCACTAGACCCTTCGCTTTAAGATCTCTCCCTTTCACAACTATAGACGCTTAGAACTGGATCATCTGTAGCTCCAGGAGACTGCCCTCTGCACTGCGGAATATTTCAGTACCACGAGCACCCTCCCCAAGGTGTGACACCAACAATATCTCCAGTTATTGCCAAGTGGTCCTTGAAAAACAGGATCAGCCAGGTGGAGAACTGCTGTTTGAGCCTGTCTTCGAAAATAAGGCATCTTCAAGATCGATCCAGTCTGTCTGCTGACTCTTCCACAGTTGTCCAGGAAGAAAATCTCAGGATCTTGACCAGTATCCAGGATCTAGCATCCTTTTCACCTCTGCGCTGTCCCCTCGGGCTTTTACTGGTTGAAAAGATCACCATCTAAGGGTAAATGGCTTGGAAGAAATCATAGGCCCCCCCTCCAAAGAAAGACAGGACTTAGCTGAGGCCACGGAGCAGCCAGGCCCCAGAGGTGCAGCCTCCCTTGGCTTTTACCCCTCAGGACTGCTGCTGCGACGCGGAGGCCGTTTTCAGAGCGGAAAGGCTGCTGTGATTTTTCATGATGCAACTTTCTCACCATATAAAATCCTCTCATTTCCCCTTCCGAGTTTAGCTCAAGGAAACCGCCCGTGCCCTCTCCCCCAAATAAAAAGATGCCAGGAGGGAGGAACCTGTCAATTCCTTATTTTAAATGACCAAAATGGATGGGATGATGGGGGAACCTACCCACTGGTAATTAATTGACGTCAGGCTCTATTTACCCATGTTGTTAGTAACTACACGGGCCCTTCGGTGGAGAATTGATGTTATCCAGGCTCACCAGCCTCCTGGCTCGCAGAGGGCTGCAAGCCTTCTCAGGACACAATATCACGCAGAAAGAGACCCTGAGAGCCAGCTTTTACCAGCAGTGGTACTTAGGTCAAAGTTTGAAAAAGAGGGTGGGGGCGGGAGTGAGACTTTGTAATCCAGATTTTACCATTGCCAGAAGCTAACAGTCAGAAAAGGACGTGTTGGTTTACCAGTTTAACTGGGAGGCAGTTCCAGGAAGCATTGAGGTAGGAGGGAAGAAGGGAGGGAGGAAAGGTCCTTTGAGGCAACTGCTGAGGGCCACTGGGGTGCAATTCTGCTGGGGACCTCTAGGAGGTGGCGGGGGACTTGACTCAGCATCGTCCCACCCAAAGGGCAAGGTAGCTGGTGCATTTCCCCAACCTGATTCCATCCACTGAGATGTGGAGGGGTGCCTCCAGACTGCCCTGCTGGATGCTGAGAAAGGAAAGAGTGGTGACAGACCAAGTACAGAGCCACAGAGACTGGGGTCTAAAGCCATCAGGAGGATGTGATGTAGCAGAAACACCGCTGGGCGCCGGACTGAAATCTCTGACTCCACACACCCTTTGCCTGGCCTGCTTCTCCAACCTGGGGGCTTCCAGTCCCGCAGAACTCATTTCAGTTGCAGAAAAAGGAAGTTTATCTTGCTGTTGTTACAAGTGGCGGAGGGCCATTAAGCACGAAACGCTGCCTGGTCTCCCACCATCGTCACCATCACGCCTCTGTTTGAACCACTATGTCAACCCATCTTGTGGAGGGCCTTGCTCTTTCTCGCCTTCCCAAGCACGATGTCCTTTTCCAGGGACTGGTCCCTCCTGAGAACCTGTCCAAAGTACGTAAGGTGAAGTCTTCCCACCCTGGCTTCTAAGGAAAAGTTCATCTGGGGTCTAGGTAGTGAATGGAATCGCTCTAATTTCATGATTCCCAGAAGTAGGATAGGGATGCCCGGAGTGGGAAAGACTTGCATTATGTAAGAACCATAGAGCTCAGGCTGCTGATCTCCTGCAGTTTGATGTGATTGTGAAAAAAACTTGTATGTGAAATCTTCCAGGACAACAAAAATGGTGAATTTCCAGTGTTGTTGACAACTTAAAACTACACTGAAGTGGTCCAGACTCCAGGTTCCTAAATGAAACAACTTGAGCATCTTAGTTTTGTGGTTCAAGGCAAGTAACTCGAGTTCTCCAAGCCTGTTTCCTCATCTGTAAAATGAAGACTTCTTCCTCCTAACTCTAAAGCATTTCTTCTGAGTGTTAAGAAGTTTACATGAGATGCATGGACAAGTACTCTTAATTCACTGTCACATTACCAACCTGTGACCGTTATTTTAGCTGAGCCCTCCATTTATGGTTCCTTTTCGCCTGTCCCCACATCCTTGTATGGATGAAACTAGATTAGGATAAAAACAAAAGATGCCCATTTAACTTTGCATTTCAGATCGGTTTGGTGCCCCAGAATCAGTTCTAACTCACAGAGACCCCAGGGACAATGGCAGGAACACGCCCAGTCCTGTGCTATCCTCACAAGGGTTAAGTCTGAGCCCACTGTTGCAGTCACTATCAATCCATCTGGCTGCCACTCTTCCTCTTTTCCATTGACCCTCTACATTACCAAGTTGGATGTCTTTTTCCAGGTACTGGGCTCACCTGACGACATGCCCAAAGTAGAAGAGATGACGTCCCGCCATCCTTACTTCTAAGGAGTACTCTTGGCTGTACTTCTTCAAAGACAGATTTGTTTGATCTACTGGAAGTTCACGGTACATGAAATATTCTTCACCAACACCATGATTTAAATGCATGAATTCTTTTCTGGTCTTCCTTATTCATTGTCCGAATTGCACAGGCATATAAAGTGATTGAAAATATCATGGCTTACAAGGATCTACATATAACCTCCTCCCTGGGGGATGGACAACAGAAAAGTAGGTGAATGGAGACGTCGGACAATGTAAGATTTGACAAAATAATAATTTGTAAATTATCAAGGGTTCATGAGGGAGTGAGGAGTGGGAAGGGAAGGGGGAAATGAGGAGCTGATGCCAGGGGATTAAGTGGAGAGCAACTGTTTTGAGAATGATGAGGGCAATGAATGTACAGATGTGCTTTGCACAATTGATGTATGGATGGATTGTGATAAGAGTTGTATGAGCCCCTAACAAAATGATTAAACAACAACAACAAAAAAGAAAATACCATGGCTTGAGTTAGGTGCACTCTAGACCTCAAAGTGAAATGTTTTCAATATATATATATTACTAATGTTTGCCATCAAGTTACTTTTGATACATAGCAACCCGTCATGGAGTACATAAGATTGCAAATCTTTATAGGAACAGACATCCTCATCTTTCTCCTGCAGAGAAGCTGGTAGGTTTCTATCACTGACCTTGCAGCTAGCATTGCCACCACAGTGTCATAGAGAGAGAGACAGACAGACAAACAGAGAAGACACACGAGGAGGCTTCAAACAAGTTTAGGGGACAATTGAATAAAGTGATCATGGAATTTTCCCATGGACTTTTCGACTCTATCTTATAGGGATGTTGAAACACTTTATGGATCTAGTTGGGGCTCTGTGTTTTCTAGAAGCACTCAAATTCACAGCCTTTTGGTCTACTGGAACTTTCTGAAAGCATGACACGAGACAAGTACTGCCTGCAAGGAGCTGAGGTGGCACAATAATTAAATGTCCAGCTACTCACCACCAGGCTGGTGGTTTGAAGCCAGCCAGCGGCTCTGTCGGTGGGAGGAAAACCAGGTCATGTACTCCCCTCAAGATAACAGCCAAGAATGATGACGGCAACAAATGCACAAATGTGCTTAACACAATGGATGGATGGATGGATGGATGGATGGATGGATGGATGGATGGATGGATGGATTGTGATAAGAGTTGTATGAGCCCTCAATAAAATGATTTTAAAAATAAGATTATATATATACACACCATAGTGAATGAAGGGGGAAGTGCAGAGTGGAGACCCAAAGCTCATTTGTCGGCCACTGGAGATCCCCTCATAGAGGGGTTTAGAAGAGGAGATGGGTCAGTCAGGGTGTGATGTAGTACCGACGAAGAACACAGCTTTCCCCCAGATCCTGGATGCTTCCTCCCCCCAACTACCATGATCCGAATTCTACCTTGCAGGACTGGATAGGGCAGAGGTTGCACACTGGTGCATATGGGAGCTGGAGGCACAGGGAATCCAGGGTGGATGATACCTTCCGGACCAGGGGTGTGAGGGGCGATACTGGGAGAGTAGAGGGTGAGTGCGTTGGAAAGAGGGAACCGATTACAAGGATCCACATGTAACCTCCTTCCTGGGAGATGGACGGCAGAGAAGGGGGGGAAGGGAGACTCCGGCTAGGGAAAGATATGACAAAATAACAATCTATAAATTATCAAGGGCTCATGAGGGAGGGGGCACTGGGGAAGGAGGTGGAAAAAAAGAGGACCTGATGCAAAGGGCTTAGGTGGAGAGAAAATGCTTTGAAAATGATTAGGGCAAAGAATGTATGGATGTGCTTTATAGAATTGATGTATGTATATGTATGGATTGTGATAAGAGTTGTATGAACCCCTAATAAAATGTAAAAAAAGTAAATGTATAGAAAATAATGATGGCATCATATGTACAAATATGCTTGATATAGTTGATGTATATAGATTGTTACAAGAGCTGTAAGAGCCCCCATTAAAATGATCTTTTAATTAAAAAAAAAGAAGTTGAACGACGAATAAGGAAGACCAAAGAAGAATTGATGCCTTTGAGTTATGATCCTGGCAAACAATATTGAAAGTGGTACCAACTGCCTAAAGAACACAGGAATCTGTCTTAGAAGAAGTACAACCAGAATGCTCTTAAGAAGCATTGATGGGAAGACTTTGTCTCATCTACTTTGGACAGGTTATCAGGAGATGCCAGCCCCTGGAGAAGGACATCATGCGTGATAAAGCAGAGAGTCACTGGGCATGAGGAAGACCCTGCACAAGATTGACTAACACAGTGGCTACAACAAGAGGCTCAGGCCTAATACCAACTATGAGGATAGTACAGGAGCTGGCAGTGTTTCATTTTGTTGTACTTAGGATCACTTTGAGTAGGGACTGATTTAACACACCTAACAACTGATGCAACAACATCAACAACAACAATAACTGTGTGTGGGTGTGTATATACACATATATAAAGGGCCATCAAAAGTCTATAGAAAATGGAATTAAATGATAATGGAATTTCTCTACAAAAAAAAAAAGATTTTACAGCCATGAACTCTCTGAGGGGGTCTGCAGCAATCTGTCTCTTGGAGTCCCTGGAGTCAGAATGGATAACCGGATGCCTGCTTTGAGGGGCCCAGAAACATTCGGGCTTTGGGAAGCCATGTCTCCAATCTGAGTTAGCGTGTCTAATAAAGCTCGTGGGCAGCCTCATGCATTTCTTTCCGGAGCTGGAGTCTAAAGGAGCAGGCTCGGTAAGAGTCATCAGCTCATGAGACGACGCAGAATTGGGATTCCTGTTTGAGGCGAGATGGCCAATTGAGCATTGTTTCCAGGACCCTTCTGGGACACACCTCTATAAAATAAGTGCTAACCTCTTAGCACAGGCCAGCCTACCTAGGGCACATCTGCCCATTCCATCTTGGCATGCCGCGGAGTTTGCCCAGCTCTGACATAGGCAACCTCAGCGCCTTACATTTCGCTTCCTGGGCTTTACCAGCATGGTTTCCAAGCATCCAACCACACCAGATGTTAAGTCCATGCCAGGTCCTGGAGACGCCAGCAGTGCAGGGGGCAACTGCTCCAGGATGGACCTTCTCAGAAGCCGCTTACCAGGCCTTTCTTCTGATGACCTCTGAGTAGATTTGAACTGCCCATCTTCTAGTTTGGATTTTCCACCTCAGAAAGCCCCTACTGACTAGCACACACCCAAGTTGACATGAAAGGTTAATTTAGGCATGCTGGGTAATGGCGGATACCGTACCCACCTCATCTACGGAGGAAAAGTACGCTGAGCTGCTGAAACCAAGAGCAAAAATTGCCTCTTGGGTACTTTCTCAACATCCATTCACTACAGCATGTTGTAGACCCTACAACAATGTTCTAGGCAATGTTCTAGAGCAGTGGTTCTCAACCTTCCTCAAGCCACGACCCTTCCATACAGTTCCTCATGTGGTGGTGACCCTGTGACCCTAACATTATTGTCCTGGCTACTTCATCACCATCATTTTCCTACTGTGAGGAATCACGTGACCCCTGCAAAAGGGTTATTTGACACCCCCCCCAAAGGGGTCACAACCCACAGGTTGAGAACTGCTGTTCTAGATGCTGGAGACACAACAGTATACAGACCATCATTCCTACCTTGTTGGTATCAGTGTTCTAGGAAGGAAAAGAAGAAGGGAGAAAAGGAAGAAGGGAGGGAAGGAGGGAGGGAGGGAAGAAAGGAGGGAGGGACGGTCAAGCAGAACTTTGGCCCCGAGAGAACATGGACACTGGTTTGAGGGATTGTCCTCTCTACTCCACACCCTCAGTCACTCACTCAATGCGGCTGAGTTTATTCTGACTCATAGCAGCCCTCTCTGGCAGAGTAGAACTGACTCATTGGTTTCAGAGACTTCCATCTTTACAGGCGCAGAACGCTTCTTCTTTCTCCCTCAGAGTAGCTGGTGGGTGGGAACCACGGACCTCACAGTTAGAAACCCAACACCTAACCCACTCTCCCCCCAGGGCACAGCTGCTCTCCTAGGAAGAGGCATCCCCTAGGAAGGCCCTTGATCTGCATCTTAGGGCAGGGCTTTGTATTTCTCCCATTCAGGGTGGGTGGGGTGAAGGGTCACTGCGGTGCTATTTCAGAATATGAAGAGACCAGATAACCGGGAAAAACCAAGTGATCCAGGAGCAGGAATAACCAAGGAAGAGCAGACCCAACAGAAAGCCTGTAACCCTGGTGAAAGTGAGAGGGAAGGGAGGAGTGGGAGAGGGAGGCAAGTACTGAGACCCACAGACCGAGCATTGTTCTTCCCCTATCCCATGGCTCACAGTTCCGCTCCAGCCCAATCAACCTCCACTCCAGTAGGCAGACAGTTAAAACCTCTGGGTGGCACAAGCAGTTAGGCACTTGACTATTAGCCAAAAGGTTGGTGGTTAAAACCACCCAGAGGGGCCTTGGCAAACAGGTCTGGCAATCTGCTTGTGAATGATCACGCGCCCTTGAAAACTTGATGGAGCAGGTCTGCGCTGTACAGGTGGAGCCATCATGGGATGGAATTGGTTGCAGGACAACTGATGGCAGCATGCAGTGGAGTGTTTGAAGGCAGAATCTTTGTCTGCTCAGCTTTGAATTTCTGCATCCACCACAGCCATAGAGTGCGGCTTCATTTAATATTCATACTAGTGTTCATTAATATTATTATTTCCTTAGCCATTTGCCCTCCTTGCAGAAGACAGGAGAGACGTGACAAAGAGTTTACAACTTGATCCCATAAGATGTTTGTTAACTTCTCTACTGACACAGAATTATAAAGCAATGACTTTTCAATTCTGGTTTGTTTGTGTGTGTCACTCCTGGTTCAGTGCCTTTGTTACACCAAGTTTTCAATTATGAGCCATATTTTCAGAAACAGGTTCAGTACACACACTTGGTTTAATTTCTAGAGATTGGCTGGCATCTACTGGTGAAGTGAAGAACAGCTAATGATAAATTTGGATTCCGAGGTTAATCGTGAGTATCCTCGGAGTAGCGCTATCCTGTAGGGTTGCTATGAGTCCATACGGACTCAATGGCAGTGAAATTGATTTGGTTTGATTGAATCAGCTATTGATAAGTAGGCTAACTTTGTTTTCACACCACCAAAACAACAACAACAAAACAAACCAAACTCACTGCCATCAAGTCCATGCTGACCCATAGCTATCCTATAAGGGCAGGTTCGAACTGCTTTTGGGGGTTTCGGAAACTATAAACTCCTGACGGGAATAGAAAGCCCGTCTTTCTCCCAAGGAGCAGCTGGCTGGTGGTGTTCAACTGCCAACCTTATGATGAGCCTGGCTCTTCACCACTGCACCCCCAGGGCTCCGAGGAACAATAAAGGCGAGCCTATTTCTGAGTGTGGAAACAACGCGTGGACAGATGGGCAGCTCCAGTATTTCCCAATGGTGAACGATATCGCATTCAACTGCAAGCTGTAAAGAAAGCTTATATGACAAAAACATATATCATATTCTCAACATAGGGAATTACTGAAGACACTATCATAGTGGATACATAGTAGCTGTATTGCATGATAGAAATATAAGGAACCTGGTGGTGCTGTGGGTTAGACACTGGGTTCTTAACCTCAAAGGTGGGTAGTCCAAACCAGCAGTCATTCTGCAGAACTGGGTTTTATTTATTGTATCTTATCCCTACTGGGGGCAGAGGGGGATGGTGGGTTTTAAAATCATTATTTAATCACCAGAATTAGGATAAATGTTCCTACTTCTTCCTAATTATGCTTTGAGCTATTTCTTTATTGATTCTTGTTTATTAAATTTAAATACATTTTGTCAAAATGGTCTTTATTACACAAATAAATTAATGTTTGCATTAATAAAGATATTAATTAGGCATAAATATTATGAACTGGATTTTAATGGGCTCTAAGTAAACTATAATGACGGGAGAAAGTGGGCAAATTTTCACAACTTGGACCGGTTTTCTCTGGTAAATACTCAAATATTCCTTTGATTTTTAAAAGCACACAAAGATGGGTATGTACCACCGTGTTCCCAGTAGGTGGCACTAAGAAACCTTTTACTAGTATCAAAACTGGTCTTTAATGTCATCAGTGTAATTAAGCTTGAGTGGCATGGGGATTATGAGTTGGGCTGCTAATAGCAAGGTTGGCAGGTCAAAACCATGAGCTGGTGGCTGCAGGAGAATGATAAGGCTTTCTACCCCTGTAAAGAGTTACAGTCTCTGAAATGCACAAGGGGCAGTTCTGCTCTGTCCTATAGGGCGACTATGAGTCAGAATCAACTTGATTGCAGTGAGTTTCGGTTTTCAGTTTTGTATGTATTAGCACCTACTGTGTTTGCACTATTATTTTCAGAGCTACCGATAAAGAGATAAATAAATCCTGGTCTTTCCAAATAATTTTTTAAAAAATTTAAAGTGAAACCAATAATATAAAGACCTCCTTTTATGGAACAAATTGCTGGCCAGCTGGTTACCTAAATATCATTGATATGGCACTCCAGGTAGTCTTCGTCACAATGACTCACTGGCAAATCCTCTCAATGCCTTCCAGTGCCTCCTTATCAGATCATGCAGAGAAATGTCTTTGGGTGGGACTTAGAGATTTGGCTGGAAGTGTCATATTAAATAATTTACTGGCCCTGCACCTTGTGTGCAGCTATTGATCTAGCCAAGACCTTTAAGAAAATCAGTTCCAATTTCAAAGGACCACCAATGCAATGTTATTACTCCTCCTCAGGGTTATCTCAGCTCGCTAGGGCTATGCATTATTTAGTCCACAAGGAATTTGATTGCTTTTGCATTTCCCCAAATGTGACACTGGTTCATAACATTGGGTTATTTGCATCAACTGCGTATACAATGAGCTTTCGGAGAGGAGGGACTGTATTTCGAGTGAGGGCCAGGAATGGGATATGTCCTTTGAAGCTGAGATCCCTGCCCAGTGAAACTCCTAGATTCAGAAGGCAGCTGTGCCATCAGGGGAGCAGCAGTAAAAGCAGGAGCATCGAACACAGTTAGGACCTTCCCAATGCACAGAGCAAATAGAGTGGACCCATAGATCTGCAACTGAGTGCCTGTGGGCTGAGGCTCACTGGAGTAGGCTGCTTCTGGACACCTTGTTCAGGAATCTGGGTTGGCCGACCCACAGAGCTTAAGGTAATTATTTTCAGGTGGAGGTTTATTGCAGCGTGGTATGCCTTTGGGGCATTTGTTAGCAGATTTGACAGAATTTTGTAACATGCTGAGATAAACAACTCCATAAAAACAATTTTCACTGGCAGTTCAATTTGTACCTTTCTTAATAAAAGTTTTAATATAAGATAAAATCATTATTTATAAACTATTAAGGGAGCAGGGGGAAGGGGTAGCGAGGAGGGAGGGGGAGGGGGGAAAAAGGAAACCAAGCTGATTCCAGGAACCCAAGTGGAAGGCAAATTTTGAGAATGACGAGGGCAATGAATGTATAAGGGTGCTTTGCTCAATTGATGTATGTATGGATTGTGATAAGAGTTATATGAGCCCCAATAAAAAGATTTATTAATTAAAGAAAAGAAAATGATGAGGGCAAAGAATGTACAAATGTGCTTTACAAAATTGATGTATGTATGGATTGTGATAAGAGTTGTATGAATCCCTAATAAGATGTTTTTTTAATTTAAATATATATACATAATTGATATGTTTGGACCAACATGGGCACAGGTCCCACTCTAAGCAAGCAAAGCGGTATCCTAAAAGCCTTCAATGACAGACCTGAGAGGTATCACCAGGAATTTTTCCATTGATGAAAACCACAAACATGCAGTCTTTTTTGATTCCCACTGAGTCTCTGCGACAAAAAATATCAAACTCAATGCATGGCAAAGAGTGTGCACGGAAGTGCCAGGGTCAATCAAGAAACATGGATAGTTTTAAGGCATTGGGAGAAGGTCACTGTGTGGTACGTGAATACTGGAAGATCAAAGGGATCTAGACTGATGACCAGTTGGGCAGCCAGGGCTAGGGGAGTGGCCTACTCCATGGTAACAAAGAACTGGGCCCAGGAGGCTAGAACTTTCTGGAATCTATTGGAGTTAGTGGGCCAATGTACATCCACTCAAACCTGGTGCTCTGCTCACTAGTGGCTCAGCCACCTTCCTTGGGCCATTGACCTGAAGTTATTAGAATGAGTAAATGAATGATACCCCCCCCTTCATTAGTGCCCTCATGGGGATTAAATAACAATGGGAACACCCAAATCAAGCACACTGCGCCAATTCTGACTCATAGCTCCCCTGCTCATAGCTGATTCTGAGGTGAAATCTTTCTGGGAGCAGCCAGCCTCATTTTCCTCACAAGGAGTGGTTCCTTGCGCTGGACCTCCAACTTCTGGTTTAGCAGAATATCTAGTCCCTTGGCTCTCAACCTTCCTAATGCCGTGACCCTTTCATACAGTTCCTCATGTTGTGGTGACCCCACACTATAAAATTATTTTTGTTGCTATTTCATCACTGTCATTCATCACATTGCTACTGTGATGAATCGGGCAACCCCTGTGAAAGGGTCGTTGAGCCCCCAAAGGGATCGCGACCCACAGGTTGAGAATTGCTGCTCTAGCCCATAGCACACCTGGCTCCCGAGAGGCTTTACACGCTGCGTTGGCACCGCACAGCTGAGCCATTTTGTCAGCCACCATTTTCTAGTAGCCACAGTAACTAAGTAAAAAGGAAACAGGTGGAATTAATTCTCAACTCTATGCTAAACAAGTGGAAGGGAACTTTCCAGACTAAGACAGACTAGGAACAAAAGGCCTAGCGAGATACTTCTGAGAGCAGCCCCTGAAAGCCATATGGGTTATGATGCCCCAAGTCATAACTGCTAATGATGACACGATTTCTGGATATCAAAGATAGGCTCGCTGCCACATACCAACAATACATTTTGCAATGTGGTTTAAAATCAGGACAAATGTGTGTCAGGGTTCTAGCCGGTCACCATACTTATTCAAGCTGAGAAAATCATCAGAGATGTCAGATTATAACCAGAACATTCATAGCACCAGAGCACTACCAACGTGGGCTAGGCAGATGACACAGCCTTGTGTTATGAAAGTGACGAGGAGTTGAAGCACTTACTGGTGGAGACGGGACGCTAGATTCAGTTTGCATGACGCCTCAATATAAAGAAGATGATCACCTGCTGACCATAGTGGCCGGTCCTCAGCTCCCGCTCATCCACAATGGGGAGCATGTTTGACGTGCTGACAAAGGAAGCCTCGCTCGCTGGCATCTGCCCTTCTGGAAGGGCCCATGTCGATTCCCCACATCCCACACCCTCACACCTTCTTCTCATTCCCTTTCCCATCTGTGGTGAGGCACACTGCCTCAGGGGCTGCACCGAAGATGCTCATTAATAGCAGCTGGCTTACATCTGAGAGTAAGTCTGGTGCAAAGTTGGCCTGGAGCCACGCTGCAGGCGGATGGATCTGTGACGTGTGCGAGTCAAACAACGATCCAAAACGGCGATGTCCTATCCTTGTTCTGTATTATCCCTTGAGTGGAAACTTCCAACTATACTGCCATGGCTCTCAGCAGTCCGCTTCATATTTATCTGTTGCCGTTTGTGCCATCTGGGTCACTTGATGACATATGTTCATCATTATGCAGTCCACAGAAGGCCCTTGGTGGCACAAGTGGTTAGGATTCAATATAACTATGACATTATAATACATTACCTCCACAGGGATAGGGACTAGGATTCCCACACATATTGGGATCATGGCAAGGCACAATCCAATCCATCATCGGATCCATAATCTATATGCAGTGTTCCAGAATCTTCTGATGACATGCTTCTGCACACTTCTGTAGCTCTCTGCCTAGAGCCTCTATCTTTGCCAGAGAAACTTGGCAAGTTCAGGAGTGTGGGGGAGAGTCAATGGCCTTGGATGTAGACTTAAGTGGATGGCCCATAGGAGTTGGAGGGTAACCACCTCAGCGTCTGGGAGCCTTCCTTCCGTAGGCTCCACAGTGGCTCCAGGGTTCCCTAATGGGATACTCTCTACTGCATCAAGCGACGACTTGTTTATTCCACGACCCAAACCTGATGCCTTCCTTCCCTGTCTCAGATCTGTTAGCTCAGAAATGAAGTCCTTGGACTTGATCTCTGAACTCAGGGCTTGCTTCTGAGAGGACTCCGCCCCCAACATGTGAACTTTCATTGAGAGTAAAACTGTGTTTAGATAAGAAACAGCTGGTCACTCGGTGGAAGCTGGAACCTTAATAAAAGCTGAAAGGGAATTTAATTTTTGGTGTGACACGAAGCACAAATATTGCCTAGTTTCAACTATTGGATTTCTGGCAGCAATGTGATTTGGAGAAAGAAAAGGCCCCATACAATTGTTTTCCTAATTGCCCATCTATTGGAAATTGACCCCTGCACTGTCCAACTGTCCACCAACGATAAATGGTGTGCCTGAACTCTCCGACTTACGAGCACGATAGAATCGGGCATAAAACCAAATGGCCAATTAGATAGTTCTCAGCGGAAGACATTCCACACCTCTATACGTCAACGCTTCAATAAAATCCAATGGTTGTGGCTTTAGGATTTCTGGAATGGCTAGAACGTTCCGGCACATTCACAAACATTTCTGGCCCAGGTTTGCTTTCCATATATGACGGAACCTTGGAGTGGGCCCCCAACACCTCTCCTCTTTTTCCACTGCAGTGACAGAGCATCTCATGCAGAGCTGGCAAGCACTCCCCTAAAAGAAGCATGACTGACACCCTTACAGGGTTGCCCTGGTGGTACAGTGGGCTAAGCACAGGGCTGCTAAGCTAAAGGTCAGCTGCGTGTACCCATTAGCTATTCCACAGGCTTGGAAACTCTCTGAGGCCACTCTACTCATCGGTGGGTTTCAGTTTACAGCTAGGTATGGCTCCATCAGCCCTGGGGGCACAGTGGTTACTCATTGGGCTGTGACCCACAAGGTCAGCAATTGGAAACCACCAGCTGCTCCTTTGACTCCCACAAAGAGTGAAACTCACCAGAGCAGTTCTACCCTGTCCTATTGAGTCGTTGTGAGTTGGCAGGGAGCATATGAGTAGATGGCTTCAAGGTGACATTCAGGACACTGAAATATCAGGCAAACTGCCCTGTGGTAATGACAGAGAATCTACCTTAAGAGACAGTGATTCTCAAGTAGGGAGAGATTTGCCCTTCAGGAGACATTTGGCAAAGTTTGGAGACAGCTTTGAATGTCACAATTGGACATCACTACAAAATACCCTACAATGCGCAGAGTAGTCCTCCCGACTCCAAAGATGCCCCAAACGTCAATAGCACCAAGGTTGCCAAGCCCCAAGTTGGACATTGGACTCAAAACAAGAACTCAGGAACAAATGCTTCTAGTTCTTCCGAGTTCTCTTATCTACCAAACAATACGAGATGATGTCAACTCAGGCTACTCGCCCTGGTATGTGAAGTATCCAGGGTTCTGAACTTGCACTCAATCTGCCTCATTTGCTCTGCCATTCGCCAAAGCAGGGCTTGTCCCCAACTGTGTTCCAGTCTCAGAAAATGTTATTGAGGATCTTCCTCTCCCTCCACCCGCCCCCCCCCCAACACTTTGATTCTCTTGTGCTTCTTAGTGGATTCTTTAGTAAACCTGTGCTCCTGGGAAAACTCGATCGTATGCTCATGATTTAAGGAGAGTGGCACACAAATAACATACAACACACACACACACATGGAGTGGCTCAGTCCTACTGTGAAAATCATTTTGACCTCAAGGAACCTCTGAGTGTCCCTTATGCTCCTGGGTTCCTCAGACCAGAATTTGCACTTAAAGGAGCCACTTGAAAGGCCTGGCTCTGATCAAATACCCCAGTACCCTTAATGGCAGAAATGAGTCACTCTCCTTATAAACACATGCTCATCATGTCTAAGAGATACAGAGCATTCCCTCTCCCCGCTTCCCTATGCCCTAATGTGTACAAACCAGGGAGACACAAGTTAACTAGCGCACAGGAGCCACAGCTGGCGATCCCTTTAAGTTTAAGATGGAATCTATATGAAGGGGGGGACAGTGGGGTGACTTCTAAAAGTCCATGGGAAATGGAAGTCAAAAGGAAAAGAAGGTTTTCCTGGACTTTTGAAGACCTCCCCTTTGTACATTCAATGGACTCGTTTGTCTTGGAGAAAAAAACAGTTAGTCGTCCTCAACTGTCTTCTAATCGGAGACATCTGGGACTATCGAGAGATCTGGGTTCGTATTTCCTGAGCCTAGGCCCAATCAAATCTGGTAACTGAAGGGACATTAAGATCTTAAACTGTAGCCCTCTCTGCTGTTCCCTGGCACGTCACGGTGGAGCAGGATAAAAGTTATCTTTAGGAGAACAAGACTAGCTGTACTCAAAACCAATAAATTGCTCAGAGAGAAGGTTCAGATGGCCTTATTTTTAAAAATATAAAGGTTTCAAGAGAAACCTACTATCTTGTGAAGCATTTTTTCCTCTCCATTTGATAAAGAATTGATGTCTCCATTTGATAAAGAATTGATGTCTACGATGTTTAAGATCACCACTAACTCCGGAAGGCCACATAAAGTGAGATATACAGGCTGGAGTTCAAGACCTATCTATTTCTAATTTTAAAAGTATTGAGGTACTTAATATTTAAACAAGCAGTCTCTCCCTTTCTTAATATTCCAGACCTTTGATTTTTAAGCAGAGTCCTTGAAGCGAATCCCGATGTCACATGAATATAAATCAGGACTTCTCACTCTTGGCCCTTGTGACACTTGGAGTCAGATGTTTCTGTTGTATGCCAGTAGCAACCGCAGACCTCAGTTGTGACCATCCAAAATGTCTCCCCCAAACCCAAACCAAATTCACTGCCTTCGAGTCGAATCTGGCTCATGGTGACCCTATAGGTCAGGGTAGAACTGCCCTTGTGAGTTCCAAGACTGTGACTCTTTACAGGAGTAGAAAAATCTTATCTTTCTCTTGCGCGTCGGTTAGTGGGTTTGAACTGTTGACCTTGAGGGTAGCAGCCCAATACATAACCACTATACCACCACATTGCAAAATCACCCATAGTTAGGACCCAGTGAAACAGGACCCTCAATTTGTCACTCCGCTATTCAAGAACTGGGTCACTGAAGCAATTTGCTTATTGCATTGCAAAGGTTTGGGAATAAGATTTGGGGTGCTTTTCCCCATCAGAGTTTGTTTTGTCACTGTTATAAATTCAGCATAAAGCTATTCCTTTGGTTGATTCAACTAAAGGTAATTTCCAGTGAATGTGCAGAGCCACCTACCATTATGAACAGATGACCCCACAAGCACAAATTCAGGAAATGTTTCCCAGACACCTAGCCCACGACACCCATTTCAGAGCTAGACTAAGCGATCTCACATCTAGAAACAACATCCTTCAATAAACGTTAGTGAAGGGCTTAACGGTAGGCAGGCCCTGCTTAGGTGCTGGGTTTGCCAACAGCCATGGACTTTAGGCACATGCTGGAGAAGAATGCAGACTTCCAAACCACAGGGCCCCTGGCTTCATGTGGCCTCCCCAACCACTCAGCACTTCTGTGTTGTGGTTGTTGTTAGGTGTAATAGAGTCGGTTCCAATTCATAGTGACCCCAGGCACGACAGAAGGAAACACTACCCAGTCCTATGCCATCCCCACAAACATTGTTTTAATCCATTGTGGCAGCCACTGTGTCAGCCCATCTCCTTGAGGGTCTCTCTCCTTCTTTATTGCCCTTCCACTTGACCAAGCATGATGTTGTCCTTCTCCAGGGACTGTCTCTCTTGATAACATGTGCATAAGGCTAATCAAAGTGTCATCAACTTCACTTCTAAGGAGCATTTCTGGCTAGACTTCTCCCAAGACAGCTTTGTTTGTTCTTTTGGCAGTCTATGGTACTTTCAATATTCATCACCGATACCCGTAGTTCAAATCCATTGAGTCTTCTTTGTGGTCTTCCTTATTGCAAGCTCAACCTGTGCCGACTTTTTGAAGATAATTGGTCAGAGTAGACCAGGCATGTTTAAGCTTCATGAGCCTGTAGGATTCTTATTGTCAGGTGCCAGCAAGTTGGTTCTGACTCAGCGGCCCATGTGCAACATGCCTCAGTCTCGCAGCCTTCTCACATCATTCTCATGGATGAGGCTGTCCTCTTTCTCACTGACCCTCTACTAAGCAGCATGTCCTCCTCCAGATCCCTCCTGATAACCTGTCCAAAGTATGCCAGATGAAGTCTTGCCATCCTCATTTCTTCTTCTTCTCCTTTAAAAAAATAATTTTATTGGGGGGGGGGGTCATACAGCTGTTATCACCATCCATCCATCCATCCATCCATCCATTGTGTCAAGCACATTTGTACATATGTTGCCATCAGCATTTTCCAAACACTTTCTACTTGAGCCCTTGTTATCAGCTCCTCATTTTCCTTTGCCCTTCCATAAACCCTTGATCAGTTATAAATAATTTTTTTCATGTCTTTCACGGACCGATGTCTCCCTACACCCACTTTTCTGTTGTCTGTCCCCCAGGAAGAAATTATAGGTAGATCACTATGATTGGTTCCCCCTTTCTCCCCCTGCCTTCCTGATATCACTACTCTCGTTATTGGTCCTGAGATGTTTATCTGTCATGGATTCCCTGTGTTTCAAGGTCTTATCTGAATCCATATGCATGCTCTGGTGCAGCCAGATTTGTAAGGTAGAATTGGGGTCATGATAGAAGTGGACGGGATGAACCATTAAAGAACTAGCGGAAAGTTGTACGTGTCACCGGTGCTATACTGCACCCTGACTGATTGGTCCCTTCCTTGTGATCCTTCTGTAAAGAGATGCCCAATTGTCTACAGATGGGCTTTGGGTCTCCACTATGCACTCCCCCTCATTCACATTGATATGATTTTTTTGTTCTCTTTCTTTGATTATTGATAACCTGATCCCATTGACACCTCATGATCACACAGGCTGGTGTGCTTCTTCCATGTGGGTTTTGTTGCTTCTCAGCTAGATGGCCACTTGTTTATCTTCAATCCTTTAAGACCCCAGACGCTATATCTGGTGATAGCCGGGCACCATGCCATCCTCATTTCTTAAGAACATTCTGGCGTACTCTACCAAGACCAATTTCTTCATTGTTCAGTCAGTCCGTGGTCTATTGAGTATACTTATCCAACATTTATTCTCTTTCCTCTTTGGTCTCCCTCATTCATTGTTGACTTTTCCCATGCATGTAAGGGAATTGAAAACTATGACGACTTGGGTCAGGAGCAATTTAGTCCTCAAAGTGACATCTTTGCTTTTTAACTTCAGACTGGTCTTTTCCAACAGATATGCTGAATGTAATTTCCTGACTGCTGCTTCTATGGGCGTTGATTGTGAATCCAAGTAAAAGTCATTGACAATTTCAATCATTTCGCTAGTTATCATGCTGCTGCTTATTGAGACAACGTGACGATCCTACTCTCTTTATGTGGAGGTGTGATCCCTACAGTGACAATGGGTTTGGTTTGAGTTTGATCTTGTGTAAACAAGAAGATCGCCACATCTTCCTCCCATGGAACAGCTGGACAGGGGTAGGGTGGGGGCGTTGGGGGATGAACTGACAACCTTTGGGTTGGCAGCTGAGTTTTTAACCACTACACTACCAGGACTCTTCTAAATGTCCATAGTAAACACACACACACACACACAAGGGGGCTTCAGAAAATTATCTGTATGTCCACTTGTCCATGAACTTTGTGAAGTCTCATATATATTGTTGTTGAGTGCCGTCAAGTTGACTTTAATTCATAGTGACCCCATATGACAAGGTAGGTCTGCCCTATTGGTTTTCTCTGGCTGTGACTGGTATAGAATTAGACCAGCAAGACTTTGTCCCAAAGAGTCACTGAGTTCAGACCACCAAGTTCTCAATAAGCAGCTGAGCATGTTACCAAAAGTCACCAGAGCAGAAAGACTGACAGCCTTCAAACCGCTATGGGACAGTTCTACTCTGTCCTGTAGGGCTGCTATGAATTGAAATGGAGCCAATGGGTTTGGTTTGAGTTTAGTGTGTGTGTGTGTGTGTGTGTGTGTGTGTGTGTGTGTGTGATCTAAACCCAGCACACTGCCACAATCCCGGCTCATAAAAACTCTCTAAGGCAGAGTAGAACTTCTCCTTAGGGTTTCCAAGGATATAAATGCTTATAAGAGCAGATAGCCTTGCCTTTCTCCCTTGGAAAAGCTGGTGGGTTTGAACCACCGACCCTGTGGTTAGCAGCCCAACACTGAGACCGCTAAGCCACTATACACACACACAGAAACATAAGTGCAAAACTTTAGAGCAAAGATTCTTAATTAGCATTATATTTACTATGCACTGAAAATGATGCAGAAGTACCTGGTTCAAATGATCGTATTAAACCCAAATATATCCAAGAAGGAAGGGTCATCATCCGCCCTCTTTGTCCCCAATTACATGAGAAGAGCCTGCCAATGTTAGCCAGTGGGAGATAAAGGTGCGTCTAGACGAGGGATCATTGGACCCCAAAGCTTGTCCTCCTAAGCAGCCCCTACCCTGGACATGATAGACAAACCTGTGACCAACCATGTGTCTGCTTGTGCACATGTGCTTAACAGAGAGAAGGGGAGAGTATTCAGTTACAGTACTAATTTTGATCAATTTGTGTCACACTTTGTGCAAGTCAAGTATCTACTCTTGTTAGAGATGGATTTTCACCATTGAAGAATCAGAATAGACAGAGAGCACCTTAGCCTTAAAGCCATAGCACACGTACTACCATCTTGAATGATTTTCATGGTACATCCAACCAAATGTCTCCCCATAACCGTATTCTTTGTACGTAAGCTGGCCCAAATACTTGTAGTCATTTGGGAAGATGATGAAAGGAAACAGACGGCACATGAAAGGCATGCATGTCATCTGTGCAATGACCAAAATGATAACTGTCACAAGGACTCTGGGATCCACAGCAGCAGCAGCAGCAGCAGGTGCCAACTGACCTACCATTTATTTAAAAGAAAACAACACGTGTGAAAGTTTTAAATCCAAGAAGGGAGACAGCTGGCCTGGTCAGACTTTAGTAGAAGCCACAGACTTGCCACATGCATGACAAGGTGGCCAGTGTTCGAACCATTCCCCAAACTAGTGTGCCCTTCAAAGGAAGAGCCAGTTTCAATGAGCTATCAAGGATGGGCCTTGCCTGTCATCTTGAACTTGGTTTCACACCCAATTTATTTTGGAGGTTGCACCAGAACAAGTCAATTTGTAAGTCTCCCTTACATTTGTTGGTCCCTTAGTGGTACAAATGGTTGGTGTACTTGACTTCTAACCAAAAGGTTGAAAGTATGGGCCTACCCAGAAACAACCTCAAGAAAAAGGTCTGATGATCTACTTCTGAAAACAACAACAACAAAAAAACAAACAAACAACAATCAGCCACTGAAACCCTATAAAGCACAGTTGCAATCATCTCCATGGCAACTGGTTGGCTGTATTTGTTGCTGCTCTGTTTGTGATACCCGCGTCAACATCCTTCTTCTTGTTTACTTGCTTCAAATAAGATGTGGTAGTTACATAATCTGTTGTCAATTTCAGCTTAAGAGTGGAGGGGTGGAGTCTAGCCTGTCAATCAGGTCACAGCTTGAACTTGATGACCACATTTGGAGGTGCTAAGGAGAGAAATAGCTCTCTGGAGGCGGGTCACATGCATACTCTATGCAAGACATTACTGACAAGGAACCTGGTGCAGCTGCACTGATGCAGCCAGAGTCCTGGAGTTAGAGTATCCACACGGAAACCCCTGCCAGCACTGAGATGCTTCCACTGCCACTGGATCCACAAGACTTTCCACCTACTAGCCTGTGCAATTCCTGCATTCGGCATCATTGCATGTGTTGCATGAGTCTGAAGAGGAATTTATAGATTGGTATTGGACATATGCACTAATATCGGAATTGTGTATTTGATCTGGACTGGGCTGGGATATTTTCTTAATATTCAATTGCTCTTGTATATTAAGCTCTTTCTTATACACATATGTGTCCATGAATTTGTTTCTCTAGTCCACCTGGGCTAACATGTAAGAACTGGTTCCAGCTTTGTCAGTTCTCTGGAAGACCTTCATTTCACCCTGACGGCTATGGCCTTCAAGTCATGTGATTTCATTTTAAAACTGAATTGACTCTCGATCCGCCTTTCAGAATCCTGCATGCTCCTACCCAGTGGTAAGAAGGTGAAATATTTCATCAAATAGAGGAAATTATACATATTTTATGCTAGACTTACACAATGTGAGTTTTCCAATGGGCTACAGCTACTTGGCAGAAATTAAAACCAAGTATTTCAACCAAACAAAAACCTTGAAGAAGTGAGCTCATTGCTCTGAAACTCCCTGATAGCTCATGATTACATTGACAGTTCAGCAGAGAATCAACCATGATGAGCAACCTCTCAGGTTGGATTCTCCTCAGACACCAGCAAGCTGTGTGAGCTGGGGCAAATGGTTTTCATCTACAAAATAGGAGATGGGAGGGGTGTTCTAGACAATACATGACATGATTCGTAGCCATTACAAAAGGCCCATAACCTGTGATATGATTCTCAAAAATAAGAACAAATGGATTTGGCAAACGTATGTTTAGTTCCCCAAACCACAAAGCCTTTCAACTCTCTTGACTTCAAGGAGATATTATGCTTCTTAAATGCAAATATTAGAGTGACAATGCTATTCATTTTAGTAACCTTTAAATTAGAATGTCACTGGCTTTTGAGGGGCTGGTAAATTACAAATACAAAAATCCGGGTGGTTAGATTGTTTATTTTCTTCAAACTTATGCAATGGGATTTGAACCAGGGGATTTGAACCATCTGTTTCCATACTTCGGTGGAAATGTGGTGATGTGGTCTATTGGAAACCCACAATTACGTGGGGTTTTCCAGTGGTCCACTAACTATGATTTCTAAATGGCAAAATGGACAATTGGCAAGCCAACACTGGGAAGGCTAAGCATCAACTGGGCACAATGGCTCAAACCTTTACTTCTAGCTGAGATTTGAAGAAGACTATGCCTCTAACCTCAGTCTTAGCATCTAACATGGGAATGTGATTGTCTTTCATTCAGAGTTGCTCTGCAGACGGCCGCAAGAGAGGTGACCGAGTGGCCCCTCAAGGAGAATACTCCAAGGTGCTAGCCTAAACTGTTCATATTTTTGTTATTTGCAGAATAAACATCAACAGTATCCTTCCTCCCATTTTAAAACATAAACTAGAACAGAAGAAATTATGGATCATGACTTGTGTGAACGAGTAAGCGTTCCCAATTTAGGAAGGTATACATGGGAGATGTGGGAGAAAATTGAGGCTTTCTATTACCATGAAGAATTACAATCTTGGAAACCCATAGGGTCAGTTGTGCCCTGCCCTGTGGGATCACTATGAGTTGATATCTACTCGATAGCAGTAAGGTTTGACATGGGAGGAGACATCTGGATATGGAGGAAGGGTTGCCGACCTTCTGGTTTTATTTCTGTATTAGCCCTTACAAAATATGAATAGGGAGCCCTCTGCTACTGTGCTACTGTGAAAATTAGAAAACCAACTCTGATCGAGGAGGTATTTCATCTCCTTCTGGGGCCCTCACTCTTGTGTTCAACTTCACCTTTGTTTGCCTTTTACATCAGGACAATGTCTTATTTATAGCTTTCCCTCTAATACCTGGCATTTATTGGGTTTGCAAAAAAAGATGGCTGAGTGTGTAAATGGCTTTCTCCATCCAATAAGCCCTTTGGGATTTATCATAGTGGATAGAATCTAATTACAACAGGAAGACTCGTTAAAATCTGTATCTTTACAGTATTAGATAATAGTATCACAGGGTTAGGAACTGGGAAGTCTTAAGCCTCAACTCCGATCTGCTCTTCCCTGAATTGCTTCCAAGTTTTTCTGGTGGTCAGAGGTCAACACTGGGTATAAGGCATAGCTGGGAATCCCCTCCAGCTAATTTTATTAGCTTTCATTCATTCCCTTCTCCCACAGCAGGTTTCGCTTTGTTGCGTTTCTTTTCCTGAGGGCCCACATGTTGCTGTTTGGTTTCTCAGTGGACTGTCCATTGAGTAAATGCATCCAAACTCCTCTAATGAAAGTGAATCAACATGTGCCTCTGGACACCACCCCCTCCTCCTCCCTATTCCCCAACCAGGTATACATCCACAGCTCTTCAAACCCTAAGAAAGCTCTGCAATTGAGAGATAGCCAATGTACACAGACTGGATCAATTGATAGCTCGATTTCCCTGATAAATCATAGTTACAAGACATGGCTTGGAACATTTGGCTGGATAGGACAACCTACTAACTGAGGCATAGTAGATAATTACCCAGGCGCCTTTGTTTTTGGGAAATGGTGCTCAAGATGTGTGGGGAAAAGCAAACGGTTACAAAGAAATCTGGGGCGGGTCAGCTTCACATTCTTTGGAGTCAGGAAAAATCTTCTCCAGCCTAGAAAACCTAAAAATAGCTGATGGCCCCATCAGGCAGCACTTTCTCATAGGTCATGTCGTAACCCTTCCCCTGCAGGGGTGAAAAAAAATGCTTCAAATCATAAGTGAAGGACGTGCCTAGGCTCTTAGTGCTTTTCCCTTGGTGAAAAGGTGGAAAAGGGGACACTGAAAAGGGGTTCCAGAGAGAAACGCTGTCCTTTACAGACCAAGACTACTCCAACTATTACGGGTCTGAGAATTGCTGGGCGGGGGGAGGGGGTGTCTAGGTGATTCTACAGGGTTGGGATTCTGCATGTCTAACAATCTCTTGACTCATAGTGACAAATAGAGGAGAGTAGAACTGCTTGTTAGGGTTCTCAAGACCGTAAGGGTTTTTTTGTTTTGTTTTGTTTTTTAAGACCGTGAGTTTTACAGAAGCAAGTCGTTAACCCTTTGCTCTTAGGGAGCAGCTCATGGGTGGGTGCTTAACCACTGCACTGTCAAGGCTCCTCCCGCACTTCAACATGGGTGTGCGCTACACAGAGATCTGGCAAAAGAATACAGTCCTTTCTCAGTAATTAACCAAAAGCCCCATCCTGAAACACAAGAGTAGAAACTGAGGCAATAAAAAGTCCTGGTGAGCTGGCAGCAGAGTAGACCTACAACCAATTGTTTTTCTCCTTATAGTGCTCCTTTTATCAGGGAGAACCCAGAATTCCCTTGTTTATTGGAAAGAACTGGGTCTAGGGCCAAATAGAAGGTGCAAGGAAGCCTGGGATAAATGGTGTCAGGTGTTTCCAGATTCTTTCCTCAGAGGCCAATTCCGCCATCAGGAAGGACAAAGGGGAATGGCTGTCAATGACCAGTAGGTGGCGCCAACTGCACTTGGATGGACTCAACTGCAAGCAAAGAACCAAACCTGAAACTGTTTTTAGGAAGCACCTTTCGATTACCATGGTCCTCCTCAAGATGTCCTGGGAGTGATGAGGGCGTGCGTGGGAGCCTGGGCTGAGCTGCGGATTAGACCATCAGATTACCCCCACCCCCGCCTCTTTCCAGGATTCTGTGGAGTCAGGTTCCACCTTGGTAGCTCTGGAAAACACCAAACTGGGATGCCTGCTTGCAAAAATCATAATTGAATTCCCTGGGAGGCAACCAGGGCAGCAGTATCTTGAAAAGTTCCCTCCCAGGTGAGACTAATAGGCAGCCGCAGTAGAGGAATGCCCCCCTCCCCACCCCCCGGCCAGTGTTTCTAAGCAGGCTCAGCTCACAGGAATGAACAGCCCCCGCCCGGGACCTCATGAAAATGTTCTCGGCTTTGATGCCTACGGGGTGTTGATACTGCTGGTCCAGGGCCCTCGGGCCAGCCAGGTCTTGAAATGGCGCTCCACTGGCGGTCAGATAACTGTTTCCTACTTCCCATGAGAAGTTGAGAATTCAGGACTTTCGAAATGTTTAACGCAATCTGATAGAGCTCTGACATCCAGTTGATTCTGATTCATGGAGACCCGATAGGGCAGAATCCGACTGCTCCAGACGGTTTCTAACACTGTCAACCTGTATGGAAGCAGCCAGTCTCAACTGTGTCCTTTGGAGCAGCTGTTGAAGTTTTGAACCACTGACCTTTCTGTTAGCCCCATGCAAAACACACTGCTCCACCAGGGTCCCCTTTAGGGGGACAGACTAGGTGGGGGCACTGGGCCTATAGCACACAGATCATCTGTAAAGCACTGGCCTATAGGATATTCGCCTATAGGTTTGAGGGCAAGAATCACATTGGATCAACCCCTGGAGGCCAGAGAAGGCAATTAGTAAATGAGGCCAGCGGAATGAATGAGAAAAGTCCTGGCCATTGGAAGGTGGTTATGGAGCTACTCCTAGCCTGGGGCCGTGTGAGCTACAATATGCCCAGAAAGGGTGACACTGAATCAGTCTCCATATTTCCTGGGAGGCACAGGGATAGGTCAGATGTTCTGCTGTTAATTATGCCACTCTTCCACGAAACCGCCGCCAGCAGCAATGGTATCATCCAGGTCCTAGCCCTGGCCAGCTGCACTGTCGGAGAGGGAACTGACATGTGAACGAGAGTCCCAGGGGAGGTGCATGCTCACTGGGGTGGTTCTCAGACTCAGTAGCACCTGCAAAGTTCTTGGGGATTGAAAAAACTCCGATGCACAGGCCACAGGCCAGACCAATTCAATCAGTCCATAAGAGATGGAACAGCTCCCCAGGGGATGTAAGGGTGCCCTCTGAGTTCAGAGCCCCAGCGGACATGGGAAACAGGCAGCTGAGGAACCAGCCTGGTAAGGAAGGATGTTATCAAATCTGTACTTTCCTGTTCCCTGCCTCGTGCGTCATGACACCAGTTGCACATGCCGCAGGTACTTCTGCTATGGACGCCACATGCTCGGGAATCCCCTCAACACTTTCTTCGCTTTGGGATTCCCTGACCCTTCTGGATGCTAATCCCAAGATGCTGGACTCCCTTACTACTTCTTCTCCTTTTTGTAAATGCAAACGTCTAGATTTATTTCTTTGTTTAAAACTTTTATTGGCACTTCAACCACTTGTCATACAATTCAAGAGTTCAATCATATCAAGAAGAGTTGTATAACCATCATCACAATTAATTTTAGAATATTTTCTTTTTCTTGTACTCATTGTTATTAATGTATTTTTTAATTGTAACAAAAATTTTTTAAATTGTAACAAAAAATTCAAATTCTACGTGTAAAATTTACAGTTATGGATTATAATCTTTGTGTTGTGCAACCATTATTGATACCCCTTTCCAAATTATTCCACCACCATTAATATAAACTCAACGGGCCCTAAGAAACAACTCTTCCTCCTTCACTCATGTTCACCATTGATCAAGTTTGGTTTCTTTCTTCTTTTTTTTCCCCAGTAGTTGTCTTGATATAAAATCCACATATCATACACTTCTATAGTTAAGTCACCTTTAAAAAGAGTTGTATAAATGAGGAGCTGATGCCAAGAACTTAAGTGGAGAGCAAATGCTTTGAGAATGATGAGGGCAAAGAATGTACAAATGTGCCTTACATAATTGATGCATGTGTGGATTGTGATAGGAGTTGTCTGAGCCCCGAATAAAATGATTTAGAAAGAGTTGTATATACATCATCACAGTCCTCCCACTCCCACATCCACGGTTTGATCCCTGATTCCCCTTCTCCACACCACATCCCTAATAAACCATGGCATCACTTATTGTCCCTGTGCATCCACTCCTTCTGTGCTTCATAAACTGGGAAACCTAACAGAAACAAGAAAAAACAACAACAAAATAAAGCAGAAAGAAGAAATAATAATAAAAAGATAGAAATGAAGAGTAAGAAAGAAAAGACCACTAGCAATATTTTTTTTAAAAGCCAGAGAAGAAATTTCTGTCATGGAACAAGTGAGAAATATTTAAGCCTAGAACAAATCTAGTTTGGGTCAAGAGGGAGGTTAATTGACCAAGCACCATATTATATACTATGGTTTCAGCCACCATCATCAAGTTTACACTCAGCTCTGTCTCATGGTAACGCTGTTTGAGTCCCTTTGCTGTGGCGAGAGGGGATCTGCCAGAGGCTTCATCTGACTAGAGATTCTGTGGATGGAGTTGGCGTTCATAGCATTCTACAAATCTGGCCTCCCTTACTTCTGATTACAAGTTCCGGGGTTCACTTGACCCCCTCAGGATATCTGGCCAGTGGGGTTCCATGCTGGCTTCAGTTGGATAACTTATGTGAATGTGTCACAGAGCATACAGGAAGTGCTACACTTACCAGGAACATTTCATTAGAGCAAAAATGCATAGGAGTGATGCAATGCATATGGCAAAGTCTTGGAAGGTTTCCAGCCTGGTGTCCCACATAGGGGCTCACTACCTTCTCAAAGTCAATGCGTTATACACTTTCTGGAGTGGTTCTCCTCTGCACACACTGACTCGCCGTGAACAGGAATTGCCTGGATGGCAGCTAACCCCAACAGCAACATCGTTCCATTGGCATGAGTGACTGGAACGTGCCCTGCACCTCTCCATCCATCTACTACAGCAGTTCTCTACCTCCTTCATGCCGCGACCCTTTCATGCAGTTCCTCATGGGGTGGTAACCCCATAACCATAACATTACTTTCGTTACTATTTCATCACTGTCATTTTGCTACTGTGATGAATCAGGTGACCCTTGTGAAAGGGTCGTTCGACCTCCAAAGGGGTCGTGACCCACAGGTTGAGAACCGCTGATCTACTAGAACTCCACTGAGTGGCCGGCCCAGCCAGCCCCAACCTGAGTCACTCAATAGCAGAAACCTGTAGGTGTGGTCTCCAGGCCTTCTTACAAGTACTTCAATGATTGGTGAATCCCCAAGGTTTTTACGAATTTATATCTGAGGAAGCAAGGACAAAGACCAAATTCTTTGGAGAAAGTTCATTGTAAACCCCACAGCCCCTGATGGATTGTGAGCAGCAAAATGCATGTACTGAATAACAGATTAGAAAGAATATTCCAATAAGAACACGGGAATTTCATCAGAACAGGTAGGCTTAGCCGTGGCAAAATCATTCAAGAGGTGATCACCATGCTCCTCTGGAGAGGAAACACTCTTAAACTCTGTTGTCCAACTCCCCACCTCCTAAGCAACTAGAGACCCTCAGCCTGTAGGCTGGTGGGTGAACTGGCTGGCAGCAAACTCAGATGTCAAAGGATTGCCGAGGGTGATGGATCTAATAACTTGATTTGAGTCAGAGAGTCAGTGGAGTATGTCTAAGACAAATTCTTTAGGGGAAGCTAAGCGAAAAAATCCAGAGAAGAATTACTAATGTGCAAAAATGGAAAAGAGAAGCAAGATGCAGAAGCTGGAGGAATGGTGAGATCAAAGAGAAGAGGCCTAAGTCCACCTTCATGGGCATCCCCAGGGCAAGATGGGCAGCTGGGTTTGTGAGATGGAATATAGGCCTGGGTAGATGGTCAGGATGCTGTGAACTAAAACCCAAAGGCAGTAACCATCAAACTCAATTATTTATTCTTGCAGGAGGAAACCAAGCTGGCCTCTCCGATTGGAACGTTTTACATTTAAATCATTTTATTGAGAGCTCCTACAATTCTTATCACAATCCATATATACTTTCATTGTGTCAAGCACATTTATACACTTATTGAACTCATCATTCTCAAAACATTTGCTTTCCTCTTGAGCCCTTGGTATCAGCTCCTCATTTGTCCCTTTCCTCTCCACTCCCCACTCCTTCATGAACCCTTGATAATTTATAAATTATTATTATTTTATCATACCTTCCACTGCTCGACGTCTCCCTTTACCCACTTTACTGTTATCCATCCCCCAGCGAGGAGGTTATTTGTTGATCCTTGTGATAAGTTCCCCTTTCTACACCAGCTTCCCTCCACTCTCCCAGTATTGCCACTCTCACCACTGGTTCTAAGAGGTTAATCTATCCTGCATTCCCTGCATTTCCAGTTCCTATCTGTACCAGTGTACGTCCTCTGGACTAGCCAAGTTTGTAAGGCAGAATTTGGATCATGATAGTGGGGGCGGGGGAGGAAGCATTTAAGAACTAGACGAAAGTTGTGTGTCTCATCGGACAGGGCCATGGAAGAGGCGATTAAGAGGGAAGTACCCTTCACAGTAGCCAAGAACAAACTGAAATACCTAGGAATATACTTAACAAAAAATACTAAAGACCTATATAAGCATAATTATAAAACCCTATTACAGGAAACCAAAAGTGACCTTCACAAATGGATGAAGCTCCCCTGCTCATGGTTAGGTAGGCTGAACATAGTAAAGATGACAGTTCTTCCTAAAGCACTCTACAAGTTCAATGCTATACCAATCCAATTACCATCAACCTTCTTCAAAGAATTGGAAAAACTGACCACCAACTTCATATGGAGAGGGAAGAAACCCAGAATTAGCAGAGAACTCCTCAAGAAGAAGGACACAATTGGAGGACTCGCCCTGCCTGATTTTAATGCCTACTACACAGCTACAGTGGTCAAAACAGCATGGTACTGGCACAATGATAGACACTCAGACCAGTGGAAAAGAATAGAAAGCCCAGGAGTAAAATCATCAGCATATAGACAACTGATCTTCGACAAGGGTCCCAAAAACGTCAAGTGGGAAGCAGATGCCCTCTTTAATAAGTGGTGCTGGAAACAATGGATATCCACATGTAGAAAGTTGAAACAAGACGTCTACCTCACCCCATGCACAAGAATACACTCAAGGTGGATCACAGATCTAGAAGTCAAACCCCAAACCATCAGGACCATTAAGGAAGGAATCGGGACTAATCTCAGAGCACTGGCCCAGGGAGCACATAGGCTCACTGCAACAGGGAAGGGGACACACACAGGTGATCTGGAAATCGACAAATGGGATCTAATAAGAATAAAACACCTGTGCACCTCGAAAGACTTTGCCAAGAGGGTGACAAGGCAACCCACAGACTGGGAGAAGATTTTTAGTAATGACACGTCAGACAAAGGGCTCATTACTAAAATCTACAACACCATCATGACCTGCAAAAAGAGGAAAACAGTTAACCCCCTAAGGAAGTGGGCAAAAGAAATGAGAAGAACTTTCACTAGAGAGGAGATCAATATGGCCAATAAATATATGAGAAAGTGCTCGAAGTCCCTTGCCATAAGAGAAATGCAAATCAAAACAACCATGAGATACCACCTAACACCCCTGAGGCTAGCCCAGATCAGTAAATCAGAGAGCAACAAGTGTTGGAGGGGCTGTGGTGAAATAGGAACCCTCCTCCACTGCTGGTGGTCGTGCAGATTTGTACAGACACTGTGGAAAGCAATCTGGCGATACCTAAAGAAAATGGAAATTGATCTACCTTACGACCCAGCCATCCCTCTACTGGGCATATACCCGGTTGAAGCAGCAAATAAAACACGACCAGTCATATGCGCTCCAATGTTTATTGCGGCACAATTCACAATAGCAAAGACTTGGAAACAGCCTAAGTTTCCATCGATAGACGAGTGGATTAGCAAACTTTGGCACATACACACAATGGAGTATTATGCAGCACTGAAAAGCACCGATGAGCACATGAAACATGTTATTTCATGGGAAGAGCTGGAAGGAATTATGCTAAGCGAGGTAAGCCAGTCCCAAAGGGACAGGTACAACATGAGTCCCCTGAGGTAAGTACAATCAGCATGACAGAAATGGGGCATTAATCCACCCAAGGGGAGGGTATTGTTTATATCTCCACAGGGAAAGTGGGACCAGACTTCAACCCAGTGTCGCAAGGTGTGAATGCATTATCCCGGCGTGGAGGACGGAACCAGTGGAGAGGTCTGGGAGGCAGGCCCCAGCACAATAAATTAAGTGGATTCCTGCCCCTCCCCCGAAAAGAACTTGTTCCAAAGGACGACATTGACCCTGCAGCTATGGGAGATGGACATATTTGATCAGAGCACACGGGAGCAGATGAAGGGGCAGGAGGAGAGAGTGGAGCACAGCCTGGCCCACCAGGCCGTGAGGATGAGGTTCCTGAGTAGAGCAGCCAGTCCACAGAGAGAACAACATGGCTGGCCCTACTATGAGACATGATGCCCCTCAGTGACTAAGGGCGATACAGGGGACAGAACCGGAGACACAGTGTGGGAATTGCACCTGACCTGATCCCACCACACCGAGGCAATGCACTGGGGGAGTGCAGCGGAACAGCAAGGGAATGGAGTGGCAAGGTCCCCAGGGAATGCTGAAAGTGGACTTTGGGGTCAGGGCATGGTGCCCCAACAGACTGGACTGGAAAACGCTCCTAAGGGCCAGCAAAGATCCCTGAACTAACTACAAGCTTTTCTCTTGCGAACTGTATTGTTCTGTTCTTTTTCAGTGGTTTGTTTTGGTTGTTTTGCTGTCTGGTTATATACTGTTGCTTTGTGTTCCTCTGTCTAGTTTTCGTGCATGTTAGTGACTCCACAGGTCTGTCTGAATAGGACAGGCTGGATGAACTATCTGGAGGAAAAACAACGGGACCGACAGTTCCGGGGGGACTTGGGGTGGGGGGGAGGGGGGGGTAAGGAAGTGGTGTTAACAAACCCAGGGACAAGTGAAAAACATGGGACCCCAAAGGGTAGAGAAGGGGGAGTGGCAGGCCTGGTGGGAAATGATCAAGGGTAAGGTTGCTTAGAGAAGAGGTATACTCTAGCCCAGGTGGCAATGAAGCATGGTAGTAGGGCAGGAGGAAAGTCAAGGGAGATGGAGGAAAGAGCTAGAAGTCAAAGGGCATTCATGGAGGTCTAGACAACGACATGTACATGCAAATATATACAGGAGGTTGGGGAAATAGATCTTTGTGTCTATATTTATAGGTCAAGTATTAAGGTGGCAGAAGGACCTTGGGCCTCTACTCAAACACTCCCTCTATGCATGAATACCTTCTTTTATTAAATTGGAACTCTATGATGCTCACTCTCCCGACACAACAGCTGGAGCCAACATGGGTGAACAAGTAAATGTGGTGAAGAAAGCTGATGGTGCCCGGCTATCAAAAGAGATAGTGACTGGGGTCTTAAAGGCTTGAAGATAAACAAGCGGCCATCTAGCTCAGAAGCAACAAAGTCCACATGGAAGAACACACCAGCCTGTGTGATCGAGTGGTCCCAAAGGGATCAGTTACCAGGCATCAAAGAACAAAAAATCATACCATTGACTGCACACCTCCATGATAGGATCGCTGAAGACAAATGGGTGCATAAGCGAATGTGGTGAAGAAAGCTGATGGTGCCCGGCTATCAAAAGAGATAGTGTCTGGGGTCTTAAAGGCTTGAAGGTGAACAAGCGGCCATCTCGCTCAGAAACAAATAAGCCCACATGGAAGAAGCACACCGGCCAGTGCGATCACGAGGTGCCCAAGGGACCAGATATAAGGCATCATGCAAAAAAAAAAAAAAAGATATAAGTGTGTGTATTTATGTGTATTTATGTGTATATGTATATATGTATGTGTATATATATATTATATTAAATGAAGGGGGAAGTGCAGAGTGGAGACCCAAGGCCCAAGTGTCAGCCAATGGAGATCCCCTCATAGAGGGGCTTAGGAGAGGAGATGGGTTAATTAGGGTGTGAGGTAGTATCGATGAAGAACACAGCTTTCCCCCAGATCCTGGATGCTTCCTCCCCCCAACTACCATGATCCGAATTCTACCTTCCAGGGTTGGATAGGACAGAGGCTGTACACTGGTACATAGGAGGGTTGGAGATACAGGGAATCCAGGGTGGATGATACCTCCAGGACCAAGGGCGTGAGGGACGATGCTGGGAGAGTGGAGGGTGAGGGGGTTGGAAAGGGGGAACTGATTACAAGGAGCCACATGTGACCTCTTCCCTGGGAGAGGGACAGCAGAGAAGGGGGGAAGGGAGACCCCGAATAGGGCAAGATATGACAAAATAACGAGGTATAAATTACCAAGGGCATATGAGGGAGGGGGGAAAAGGGAGGGAGGGGGGGGAAAAAAAAAAAAAAGGAGGACCTGATGCAAGGGGCTTAGGTGAAGAGCAAATGCCTTGAGAGTGATTGGGACAGGGAGTGTATGGGTGTGCTTTGTACAATTGATGTATGTATATGTATGGATTGTGGTAAGAGTTGTTGGAGTCCCTAATAAAATGTAAAAGAAGAAAAAAAATGTAAAAAATAAAAAAAGAAAAAAAAAAGAAAACAAGAGAAAACAAGAGAAAATGATTAGGGCAAAGAATGTACAGATGTGCTTTATACAATTGATGTATGTATATGCATGGACTGTGATAAGAGTTGTATGAGCCCCTAATAAATTGTTAAAAAAATAATAATAAAATAAAATGTAACATAAAAAAAAAAAAAAGTATTATGAAATGGAAAAAAAAAAAAGAAAAACAATCAATGTAATCTATCACATAAACGAAATAAAAATGAGTCACATGACCATATTACTAAAAAAAAAAAAAAAAAAAAAAAAAAAAGAAAGTTGTGTGTCTCATCGATGCTACACTGCACCGAGTGACTCATCTCCTCCCCGCTACCCCTCTGTAAAGGGATGTCCAATTGCCTGAAGATGGGCCTTGGGTCCCCACCCCGCACTCCCCCTCATTCACAATGATATGATTTTTTTGTCCTTTGGTGCTTGATACCAGATCCCTTCGACACCTTGTGATCACACAGGCTGGTGTGCTTCTTCCCTGTGGGCTTTGTTGCTTCTGAGCTAGATGGCCGCTTGTTTATCTTCAAGCCTTTAAGACCCCAAACACTATATCTCTCGATCGCCGGGAACCATCAGCCTTCTTCGCCACACTTGCTTACGCACACATTTGTCTTCAGCGTATATATGGGAAGGTGAGCTTAGAATGATGATTTTTTTGTTTTTTAATGCCTACTACCTCATCCCTTCAACAGCTCGTCATCACACAAACTGGTGTGATTCTTCCATGTAGGCTTTGTTGCTTCTCAGCTAGATGGATACTTGTGGATTGGAAGGCATAACATAGTAAAGATGACAATCTTACCCGATGGCATTTTTAGGTGAAGCCTCAGCAAATTATAAAATGACATTGGTTTGAACTTTTCATCCTAATGAAGTGATATTTTACTGTATCTAGAGACTCAAGGAGCTCCTCATAAAGACATTGGATTCTTCTCATCAGGAGTTTGCGTGTCAGATGCTGTGAGGATAGCAGTTGAGAATTCACATCCAGAAAAACATTTTTGTTTTCAAGTCAAAATAATATTCCTAATAAAAATGATTGCGACTAGCTGAGAATATGATTTTTAACACATTCTTAAAATATGAGCTGTCTTTATGTTAAATCAGGTTTCAAAATCCAAGCTTGATTAAACACACCCAATAAACACCCCCACCTTCCAAAACTGTGGCCCATAGTCATCTATTGGAAACGTGGACACTTTTCATCCTTCAAGCAATTCATCAGTGGGTTTACTAAAGCAAATAATGTTTTCTAAGAAGGTGGTGAGGAGGGTGGACGGGGGAGCTGGAGGGAGAGGGAAGGAGCCAAATGGATTAATAAGGAAAGAAAGAAGAGCAGAAAATATCAACATGTGTTGCACAATCCGTTCTTGAAAAAATGTGTCACCAAGTACCAGGCCAGCTTGATTTGGCAAATCACTGGCCAAGCTCCTGGGGGTGAGGAAGGCAGTGATACTGAGGCGAGGGTGAAGATCAACATGGGTCTAAGGAACTATTCCAGAAAGGCATTTCAAGACCATCGAATTAATGAAAAGGTACTCTGATCCACATACTGCAACAACAAATGCTTCGCACCATAGCACAAATCAGATACTGCATCTAAATGTGATGGGCTAAAAGCTGCCTTAAAGTGTCATTCTGTTCAATCTTTTAAAATTAGGAATTGATATTTTCAAAATAGGGAGCCTGCATGGCCTAAAACATGAAAGAAACCACCACCACCACCCTGGCTTGTCTAGCTTTCTTGGCAGTTGCCTTCTGCTGTGGTGGAATAGATTACAAAAAGAATGAAGCCCAAGTCCACTGCACGGATTTGCGAGCGATGATCCAAATGATTTTATATTCTCATCCCCTCGTATAGCTGTCCATTAGGAAGAAATCATCTGATGACATGGCAAAAATATGGGGAGAAAACCAGGAAAGTTGAAAAGGTGACATGGTGAATGGAACAAAGGAAGAGGGGCAACTCTCCTACCCGGAGCCTTTGCGACAACTGACCAATGAATACGTATTAATTGAGCTGCTACACTGGTAATGGGGTTGTGCTGGGCTCGGATTGGGACACGAAAATGTTTGAGGCTGGGTCTCTACTCCCAAAGGACTCATACCACCCAGAGGATGACAGGAAGGATAAATCTAGAGAGAGAGAGAAAGCCAAGTCAGACCACAGAGTGACCCTCTGCTGATATACAGGCAGGTGAATAATGAAGCCTTCACTCATTTCAAAATCATCTAGCAATATTTACATATCATAGAGTGTTCTAGATTATAGAGAAGTGGCTGTGAAGGAAACATAGCCCTTTTCAACTCCTGTAGCTTAGATTTAGTGAGGTCAGAGTGGAGGCACAGACGCAGGAAATCACTGAACACATAAATAATGCATAAGATGCAAATGTTACCAAGACCAAGACAACCTGATAAAGGGATGGGGTAGGGAAGCAGGGATGATGCTCTTTGGAATAGTGCTTAGGAAAGGTCTCTCTGAAGAGGGAAAATGTGAGCAGGAGTGAGCCTTCTTGATATTTGGGGAGTGGGGGTGGGAAGCATTTCAGACAGATGAAGAGCAGGTGCAGGAACCCTAAGATGGGAATGTGGTGGGTGTTAGGCAAAGAACAAAGAAGCGAGTGCGCCCAGGGAATGAAAAGAGGAATCTGAGAGCTAAGAGAGCCAAAGAACATAGGCCAAGGCAAGAGAGGTGGACACGAAATGCAAGGCCACCATGGAGAGTAGCATGTTCCGTTAGGTTTCCATTTCTCAGTTTCTGAAAGATTTTATGCTTTCAAAGTAGGTTTATGTTTACAGAAAAGTTTCACAGGAAGTACAGAGAGTTCCCAGGTGCCCCGGTCCCTGAGTCACTGTTGAGCCTTTTTGCTTTTCTCCCTGACATTGGACTGGGTTTTTCAAAGATTTACACAGAAGTTTGGGTTCCTGTGGTGGACAAGTTGTTCAGTGGCATTGGTTTCATTCTTCATGATGTGTGGACACTCTCAGGATCTCTGTTCGAGTTGTCCCATTTTTCTATTGGGCTTCCAGAGGCCATCCCTGGTCACTAGACCCATCTTTAAACAAGATTTATGAAATGCCTATTCTGTGCCAAAGACTAAATATACAAGAATGAGCAAGATACATTTCCTACCCTACTATTGTCATATGGACTGACACAGTGACTGCATTGACAGATTCAAGTATAAGGACAATGGTGAAGAGGGCACAGGACTGGGCAGTGTTTCCTTCTGTTGTACCTGGGGTAGAGACGAGTCAGAAATGACTCTACAGCATGTAGCAACAAGAACAACACTATGAGCATTCTATAGCCTTACCATGAAGATAAACATCCAAAGCATCTACACCATCATCGTCATCCTCATTACCATTACCACCACCATCACCACCACCACCACCACTAGTATCATCAACATCATCATCATCATCATCCCCCTGAAAGTGCTGTTACTGTATTGCTATTGCTAATAAGCAACTGATGCTCACTACACATTCTCCATTAGTGTCCATAGATGCCAATGCCTTTCTTTCTAGAACAACTGGAGCTGTGAGATAGGTGGGGGTACATCTGACTCTGGGCAGTTACCAGGATCAACAAGGCAATTTGAATTAGAAAGAAGGCCTCCCTCGGAAACCAGGTCAGACGTCAATGAACATGGGCTAACCTGTGCCATGCCACTGACTAGCCAACACTCATTTGGGGAACCTCCTACAATCCATCCAAACATTGTGAATAACAGTTTCTCACAAATACCAACAGATTCCCTCTACACTATTTGGGTCTTCCACTGGGTGAGGCTAACTGAGGACTGAAAGAAAGGAGTCCCTCTGGAACTGGGGGAGAGGAGCACTGGCTACTAGGATAACTAACCGTAGCTAATTGTGCTATGACGCCACTCAAAGGTTGCTCTGCTTTTCAGGAATTTCCTTTCAAGAACGAAATTTCTTCTCCAGAAATACTAATCCCCCTGCTCTCAGAGTCATTGGTGCCTCTTTATTATACTGAAAATTTCCATTCATCTGACGACCTATGAGGTCCTACAATTCCCAAAGATAGAGGCCAAGCCTTATCCCTAGCTGTCTTCCAATAACTCACTCAGGGTCTAGCACATAATAGGTTCTCATTAAGCCTTTATGGACACACGTGGGGTTTTTCTTGCTTCTCTACTTAAGCCACACCAACATCCCCTCGCTGTTGAAGAGTGCAAAGACGCTGCCATAAAACCGAAGCCATGAAGGTAGTGTGAACCACGTGTTGCTCAGAGCAAAGTGAAGCCGAGGAGGAGGAGGAGGAGGATGGAGAGAAGGAGGAGGAGATGCCGTTGTTTGATGTTTCGCTTCTTCCGAGAAGTTAATACCTGTTGTTATTCAGCTGACAGTTCCTTCTAACAGATCCCACCACCCATGTACAAGGCCTTTCTGGAAGAAGATACAAAGTTTGACAATACCCTGTCAGAGTCAGCTATGAATAGAATGCAGCATGAATACCAGCTTGCTCACAAGGAAACAGATCGCAGGCAGCCTAAGCTCGACAACGAACTCAAACACCATGCGGTTACAAGGATCGCAAATGGCACCAACAGGTTGACCGCGCACCACCCCAATCATAAGGATCCCTTAAATGTCTCTCTCACACTTTTTTGTCCTTATTTATTTTTAATCATTTTTATGGGGAGCTCTTATAACAGAGGTTGCAGCAAGTCACAATTCAATTAGATCAAGCATAACTGTACCGCTGCTGCCACCATCTGTTTCAAAACATTTTCTTTCTTCTTGAACTCCTTGATATCAGCTCCCCATATATCCCCTCCCTCTCCTGCCCCCCAAGAAGCCCTGATTGTTATGTTATATATTTTATTATTATTGTCATTCTCCATGACTGACACCATCTAAAATATCCGTTTACCTATAATTCTGTTATTTGCTCCCCTCAAATGGGATTATATAAGTATCATTGCAATCAGCCCCCCCTTCCTGTACCCTCAGGAAATATGATGTTTTCGGTTAAACAGTGTGTAGTAAATTGATTTCCCGTTCCACAATAAATGCACAGTTGTTCCATGTCTTTGGTTGGTGATCCCTCTGCCCTGCCTCTCCTGGCTCCATCCCTTGTTTCCTTCCTCATCTTGGCTTTTAGGCAATCCCTTGGAATTTCAATGCTTCTGGACATTGTGTGTGTGTGTGTGTGTGAGAGAGAGAGAAAGAGAGAGAGAGAGAGAGAGAGAGAGAGAGAGAGAGAGAGAGAGAGAGAGAGAGAGAGAGAGAGAGAGAGAGAACACAAATTGTGTAAAAGAAAATTCTATGAAAGAAAGGATGAGTGATCTTCTGGGAGCCAAAGCAAGAACATCATTTCATTATTTCAGGAATAATCCTGTAGAAAAGAGGAGGAACATGTTTTTCTTACAAAAATGTGCCTTGTGAGTCATCCCAGTGTTAAGTGACATGAAAAAATTTGTAAGCACAAAACTTTGCCCAAGAGCAGCCCCATCAAGACAGTCACCATGAGACACTTTTGTAGGTGCCACCATATCAACTGGGGGGTTCAGGTTCGATCGCAAGAAGACATGGTTCTGCCCTCCAACGGGCTTGCTTTTGCACAGAACATAACTCCAAAGCTGATTTGGACCTGAAGAGAACGGGATTCCCTGCGACTTATCCAGAACAGAAGAAGCATCTCAAGACTGAAGGGGGATGGATTTTCCCAACACTCCAATCACCGTGGAAGAGCTGGAATAGGAACGTCCCGCAGAATCACTGGGATGGACCAGCCATTCAAATGCACACGTGCTCCATGTTATCTGCTGTTAAAATTAACCTCCAAGCACTCTACCCGAGGAATGACGATGCTTGACCATCTAGACACCCTGGAAGGGGCTGCACAATGACCCCAGGGCCTTTATTTCTTTCTCTTGTTTAGCAATTCCACCCCCCCCCCAAGCCTGTGGTTTATTCCTAACATCTGGGCTTCATCGTTGACTGGGAAGCTTATGAGAGCACCCGTGCCGAGTGAGGCAATGGAAATGGAAAATGATGTCGGAGGATTGTCAACAGGCATTTGAACCTTGCCAAATGTCATGTTCCTTTCCAGGGAACATCCAGGATGCAAATAAAAAAATCAAAATAAAACTTCTTCTTGGCAAAGGCATGGGCTCAATTTGCTTTTGTTTTCCTCTCCCTTGGTTTTAACTGGAACTGGGCTGCAAGGAGCATGAAGTCTGTATCAACTCTAGTTGCTCTCCTGAGATCAAGAGTTCAGCTGGAGTCTGCAAGGAATCACTGCACAGTTCTAAGAAGATGGATAATTCTTGAGTGAACTCATGTAAACTCCCTCTACCTCCCAACTAGCTGACCTTGGGATTGACTGGGACCACTCTATTTGCCCCTGGCTACTTGACAGAGCCTGATCCTCACCCATGTTTCCTTTGCTCAGGGACTTTGCAGTCAGGGTGGTATCAAGGGGGTAGCCAGTGGAGAGATCAAAGGAGAAAGCAATTATTTCACTTGACTCTAGTACTGGAAACCTCGAACCTGACAACCATGGTGAAGAGGGTGCAGAACTGGGCGGTGTCCCATTCTGTTGGACATCAGGTCAGTATGAGTGGGACCACACTCAACAGCACCTAACAACTATCTGCTCTTACAAAGAGTTACCGTCTCAGAAACTCACACAGGCAGTTGTGCCCAGTTCCTGCAGTCAGCATCACCTCGATGGCATTGACTTTGTGTGTTGGGAAAGTAGGGGAGGGCCTTAGCACCTTTGCACATGCTAAGGGTACCTACCCTCTGCCTCCCTGGAATGCCTTCCTCTTCCTTTGTTGGTCCTACTCTTCCTCCTTCTAAACTTAGCTCCAGCTTATCTTCTTAGTGGTGACAATGTTGGGGCCATCGACTCGATGACAGCGAGTTTGCTTTTCTGGGTAAAATAGGACAGATGGCACTTCCCTCACAGCAGGCCTTTCATACATTTAAACCACCTCACCGATCTGTGCTGGCCCTTTGGCTCAGGCTTCTTTGGGAATAGTAAATGCAGCTCTTTTGACTTTATATGCCCAAGCTTAGACTCATCAACTGTCTGGGGATCCGACTAAGAGTTAACTACCAGAAAAGACAAATCAATCTATCAACCATGCTTGGTCCTTAACAGGCAAGAAACAGACCATTGCAAGGTCATCATCCTAAAAAATCAGAATCAAACAAAAACCACACACAATGACACCATATAGGGTTTCTGAGGTGGTAAATGATTCCCAGAACAGACAGACTTCTTTTTCTCCCTAAGAGCAGCTGTTGGGTTTGATTGTGTGGTGAGCAGCCCAGTGTCTCATCCACAATGACACCAGGGCTCCTGGAAAATAAAAACAGATACAAGGTTGGCAGTTTGAAATCAGCAGCTACTCCACGGGAGAAAGCTGGGGCTTGTTACTCCTGTAGAGAGTGACAGTCTCGGAAGCTCACAGGGGCAGTTCTACGCTGTCCTATAGGGTCGCTATGAGTTGGCATCAACTCAATGGCACTGACTGATCAGTTCAGAGAAAACCTCAAATTCACAGCGCTGGAGAAAAACAGACACGGAATTCACAAAGTTGGCACGTGACTATCAATTGTCATTAGGTCCACCTTGACTTATGGCACGTGTGTTATCAGAGTAGAAGTGCATCCATATGGTTTTCAATGGCTGACTTTGTTGTCAGCAGATCACCAGGTCTTTCTTCGGAGGTGCCTCTGGGCGGATTGAAACCTCTAACCTTTCAATTAGCAGCTGGATACATTAACCTTTTGCACCACTCAAGTGGCAAAACGATTCCTATGAAGGGTCGGAAGGTAAATGTTTTCAGCTTTGTGGGCTCCTCTTTGCCACTGCCATGCACAGGCAGCCACAGACAGTATGGTGACAAATGGACAAGGCTGAGGTCCATGAACACCTTATTGACAAAAATGACCTGCAGGCCCTGCTTTGCTGATGCCTTGTCTCTAGCGTCGAATCATTCAAAAGCATGGAATCTAGTGGCTGCTGAAATGAGAAGCAGTGCCATGTGGAAAAGGCAATAAAAAAACCATCAGAAGTCAGCCTCCTGGAGAGGACACATACTTTCAGGATGATATAGTCTTCCTCCTCCAACACCAAATGGCTTTAGGGACCTGTGTATTTCACCAAACTGTTGTGCTGGGCGAATGTACATTACTCTAGTCATAAGACTGATGGGGCCAGGAAGACAGGGAGCAAAATTTGAAAGAATAATAATGTAAGATGCTAGAGGTGTCAGGCCAATCTTTCCTCCAGGAAGCAGCCTCTCATCCCTGTTTATCAAAAACAAACCAACAAATCCCAACTCACCCCTATCACACTGATTCCAGTTCTTAGCAATGCTATGAGGCCTGTTTCCCCCCACTTAAAAAAATGAAGTTAAACCACATCTTTAAACATGCTGATTTTAAATCATCGAGAAGGAGTATGTTCTAAAAGGCATACATTTTCCATTGAACTCTTTTGTTATCCCAATATGCCTCCAAATTTTTAAAAGCAGGTGCCTCATTTCTAACAGCAAATTTGCATACAAAGAAACCAAAAATCAGTTCTCTAAGCATCTGCTAGGGCCAGTGCTACCTAAAATTGTCTCATCATCCAGAGCAAGGACCAAATCCGACCTGTTAGTGGGTTTTGTAAATAGTTTTATTGGAACACAGTCCTGCCCATTTATTTATATCTTCTAAGTGTTGGCCACCACCACTTGTCTGTTAGTTTGTCTTGCTGTGGTGGCTTGTGTGTTGCTGTGACACTGAAAGCTATGTGTGTCACTGGTATTTCAAGCGTCAGCAGAGCAAACTACGTTGGGAAACAGCTCAAGGTGAAGAAGACCCAAATCCTCATAACTGGGCCAACAAGTTGCATCATGATAAATGGAGAAAAGGTTGAAGTTGTCAAGAATTTCGTTTTGCTTGGATCCACAGTCACTGCTCATGGAAGCAACAGTCAAGAGATCAAATGATACAGTGCATTGAGGAAATCTGCTGCACAAGAGTGTTGAAAAGCAGAGAGATTCCAATGTGGACTAAGATCGGCATAACCCAAGCCAGGGCAATTTCAATTGCCCCATATGCCTGTGGAAGTTGAACACTGAATAAGGAAGAGTGAAGAAGAATCGAAAGGTCTGAATTATGGTGGCAGTGAAGACTATTGTAAGTGCCATAGGCTGCCAAAAGGACAAACAAATCCACCTTAGAAGTATGGCCAGAATGTTCCTTGGAGGCAAGGATGACAAGACTAGACTTGGTCTCACGTACTTTGGAGACAGAGAAGGACATCATGCTTGGTAAAGCAGAGAGGCAGTGAAAACGAGGAGGACCCTCAATCAGGGATGGACGGACCCGGTGGATGCAGCCATGGGCACAGGAACAATGCATGTGAGGCTGGCTCAGGAGTGGGCAGTGTTTCCTTCTATTTTATGGAGTGTCGCTATGGGTCAGACCAGACTCCTTGACACATAGCAAGTGTTGGTCAGTTAACCACAAGGTCAGTGGTTCAAAGCCAAACGATGCTCCTTGGGAGAAAGATGAGGCTATCTGCTCTCATCATGATTTATAACTTGGAAACTCCATATAGGTCGCTATGAGTCAGAACAGACTGAATGGCAGTAAGTGTGACTGAGTTGTTTTTGTTTTGTTTTGGTCTATGGCTGTTGTCACAAAACAATAGCCAAGTACTAGGCACATGGACTTAAAGTATTTCCTATTTGATCCTTCCCCAGACACATTTGTCAATCCTTCATCTGAGGCAAAGAACAAAACAACGAAAATGTCCATTAGAAGGAGTTGGTCCTTTTCAAAATGAAAATAGCTTTATCATTACTTTAATATTATTTTTTGTTATATAAACATAGAAAACTTTTTTTAAATTAAGAAACCTATGGAAAAACATCTAAAATTTCACATCGGGGGGTTCTTTTATAGCTCATTTTCTGATTCTCACAGAAAAGAAGTGGAATAATTCCTTTATGCTATCTAGCCGACAAAAAAAATCGATTCTCCTAAAATCTAGATTTCTGAGTTCATGGAATTGGGGTGAACCACTCGGGGCACTCACTCTTAGATGTCCCTTTAGGACCTCAGAGGAGCTAGTTCCCTAGAGTGACCTTTATGCCAGACAACAGTTTAACAAGCAGCTCAGTGGAGAGAGGTTAGCTTTAGGTATTGATTTTAAGGGGCAGATGTGTATGTTTAAGCCATTTCCAGAAAGAGGAACTCCAGGCGCCACCTAGAGACTGTGTTAGGTTATATGGAGTGTTCCTTGGGGACTGTTTCGGTGCCTTACTCAGTGCTTTGATGCTGTCCCTTGATAAAGTAACATAGCAACCACCCATACAACCCACTTCCCCAGCCTATCCTGGGAGGACCCTTTCAACATGCTTGGGTAATACTGTCTATTCCACTCATATGCACTTAATATATCTATTCTGTTACATTATTTTTTTGGTGTTGCTTCCTAAGCAATGCAGGTTCTTCACAAGCTAAAAATCAGTAACTAAGAGCAGCATGCAAAGGTGATTGCAAAGGGAATTCTCTTCTTTCTTCCCTGCTCCCATACCCATGGTGACCTTCCCCCTGGCTCCCACCTTTGAAATGCAATGTCACGCAAGGTTCACTGGCTATTTTGAGCATAAGCGAATCTAATTACCCAAGACTTTTGCAAACTCACGGGGACCCAGAAACAGTTAATGGTTTTATGTTAATTGGATTCACTGTCTATTTTTGGAAACGTTATTACTTTGAAAATATGCCAGCAACCATACTTTCCACTGAGCTGCCAGTAGGAGCTTTCTCTGCAAGGTGCATTGGACTACCTTCTGCTATTGAAAGAACATCCACAACAAATCAATATGCTGATAGAGTAACGTCTGCTGAGCATCTGAGATAAATGCAGGCTGACGTCCACTCATGAACACATTTTGCTAAAGAGATATTGGGCTGAAATCCAGATAAAGACAGACATGATGTTTTATTAGAAAACTGCTAAAACCAAAACTGACATTAAATGTCATTATTTGAAATAAGCCATTTCAATATAAAAATTCCTTGAGGCAATTATTTTACCAAAAATAATCAAGGAAGCCAAGAATTGGAATACCCACTTATCCAAAATCATAATGAGAAACAAATTTAATAATAACAAAAAACATCAGAGTTATCCATAACATCCGTAATAGAGTATAGATTATAGAAATGTCTAATGAAGAAAATGGAATATTATTATATAAATCTGGTGTGATTTCACAATATTGAAAATTATCATTATCAATGTTATGGAATCCCACCAGATGTATATAATCAAGGATGAATTGAGGATAAAAAAAGACCCAGTCATTGAGTCCATTCAACTTAAAATGACCCTACATAAGATTTCTAAGATTTACTCTTTATGACCAAGGAGTGACCAATGGCTTGGAACTACTGACCTTGTGATTCTCAGCCCAACTCATCCTACAGCTCTACCAGGAAGCCTATAGTGGAGAAGAATCATGTTCTTAAAACTCTTTCTCATTGTCATTGGGTTGGTGCCCACTCATCATAATGTTCTAGGGGAGAAGAATGAAAGCAAACCAAACTCACGGGCATCTAGTTAATTCTGATATACAGTGACCCAATCGGACAGAGTACAGTTGGCCCTGTGAGTTTCCAAGGCTGGAAATCCTCACCGGAATAGAAAGCCTCATCTTTCTCCCAAGGAGAAGTTAGTGGTTTTGATTTGCTAATCTTGAAGTTAGCTGAACAGAATGCACAATCCACCAGGACTCCTGGGGAGAAAAGAAACTCCAAATTCCATTGCAAGTCATAGAGCCATATTTATGTTCCAAACAGGAAAAGTATCGGACAAAGACACATCATACAGATGAGGGAGACCCTCAGCATGAGGTCAGAATAGTGTCCAAGGATTCACAGAAATCTGGTCATTGAAACCTGGACATGGAGAACAAGGGAACTTGTCACAATAAATTGATCAGGGGCAGATCAATACATAACACTTGCAGGCAAGGCAACAAAATCCAGAAAGGGGCTGTGATTGGGTTACAGTACACTACCGTAGACCAAAACCAACCAACCAACCAACCAAAGTTTACTTGATTGACTCACAGGCCTCCCACTAAGGCACTCACAACAATGTGACCCTAGTACCCCAAATTCCATTAAGGGCACTCACAGGCAGGGCCGAGGGCAAGATTGGAGATTGGCCCTTCTTTGGCTAGCTAGAGGGAGTGGTGGCAATCCACATTCAAACACACTGCCCAAGGGCAAAGCTTTTTCACAGTCAGTTAATGCTATTAGGTGTCAAGAAGTTAGTTCCAGTTCACCTCCTCGGGACTCTAAGTACAACAACAGAAGGAAACACTGCTGGTCCTGCGCCAGCCTCACAATGGTTCTTTTGTTTGAGCCCATGGTTGCAGCCACTGTGTCCATCCATCTTGTCAAGGGCCTTTTTCTTTTCCCGCTGCCCAGCCACTTTACCAAGCATGATGTCCTTCTCTGGGGGCTGGTCTCTCCTGACAACATTCCCAAAGTACGTGAGATGATGTCACTCCACCCTTGCCAGTTCGTGGCCAGAAGGAATTCAACAGAGATTTCCAATAAAGAAAGCAAGCTAGACAGATATATTATACAAAGTCATTTCTGACTTATAAAAACATAAGAAAATGGATACAAAGGAAAAACCTGGAGCCCAGAAACTTTGAAGAAGAAGAAAGAGGGCGGGGGTGGGGGGAGTGAATTAAACACCAGTAGTCTCTCTCATTCCATGTAAATCTGTATTTTTTCCAGTAGGCAAAGGGTAGCCACAACAAAACCATTACCTCCTAAAATAATGAAAAAGACCCTAGGCTCTCATCATTGAAATTCAAAAGGAATATGGCTCCAGGTGAATAAAGGCCAGAGACCCTCTTCAGGCCTGTTCTCTTCAGTGGCTCTCAATGAAGGGGGAGGGCAGAGTTCAATCATGTTAAGATCAGCCAATGGGTGATCTTGGCTTTTGCTCTCTCCTCTTTATAGCCCACCCAGAGCCACTTGTTTATTTTTAGAATCAGAATAGGCTCCTTATACACATATGGAATAACTGCTCAGAATAAAATATGTGTTTCAGTCTGTTTTTTGGTGAATTTTGAACACCAATGGGAAACTTGACCGCTGTTGCTAGTGTGTTAATTCAAATCACATCATAAAAAGCAGTGATGGGAGTGGCATAGGAACCTTGACTTACTTACTCGATGTCTGTAGTTAGCTGAATTCATGTCATGTTTCCGGGTCCCAATGAGCTCCAGTCTCTGTAAAAGTTCTTAGATTTGTGAACTGCTCAAACATAGATACCAGCATCTGGCTGACTCATCCTGGGATGCTGCGGGGGCCGATTCGGGCTGGAGAGTCATTAAGTCATTGAAAGAAAGTGTTTGCGCATCACAAATGTTACTCTTTCCGTTTTATCTGACTTTCATAGTGGATACTTACACCTTGTAATTGCCTCATGACTTGAGTACTAATGGAAAGTTCCTGGGAAAGTACATAACTCTCCCAGATGTGCATTCTGGTGTAAAAGTATATATCCTCTACGTCTCTCCGTATGCTGAGCACAAGCAGGACCTCACCCAAGCAGCCTGCATTGTTGCCAGTCTCCCTACAGGCGTCATCTCCTAATAAAACTCTTTTCCCCACACCAACTTGGAGTTGGTGTATTGGTTGAGCTGCTACAGGGCATGGCCTCCTGTTCGAAGTAACAGTATGAACACACTCTTATATTTACACTTATGAATCTGGGAGAAAATACTGGTATTTGTTTCTCTTATACTCTGAACCATAAAACCTTTGGGGAAGTTATCACTGATTGATTTAGGACATCTTTTTAGTAGATGACGGCTCTAAACTAGCATGTGTTAAAGGTATAGAAGAGTCCCAAACAGTCCTCAAACCCACTTTTGTAAAAAAAAAAAAAAAAAAAAAAACACTTTCTGACATGTTACCTTATGGCTGTCAACAGAAAAATTCAGACAACATTTACAAAGTGCCTTACTCCCCCAAAAAAGAAGGGTGGGGTGGGGGTAATAGACAGTGATCAGAGCCAATAACCAGTGTTGATGGGGAATAAATACTATTTCCACTGTATCACCATACAGGTGAAAGAATGAACTGCATCTACTTTCAAAAGTATTTTTCAATTTTATTTTAATCATTAAATCATTACTATGGCTTTCTGTTTGATTATTAATCATTATCAAAAGAAATACAATTTCAGTATTAGATGGAAATCTCTGTGAAGTAGAAAAATTTTAATGTTCAGAATAATAGCGATTACAATTCAAATAAAATTTCCTTAAAAAATAAATCAGAAAATTGTCCGTTAATAATTTAATTGGGTGAAATTAAGAGCCCTTAAATGCTGATTGAGGAGTCTTCATGGTGCAGTGGTTAGCGCTCAACTGCTAACTGAAAGGTCAGCAGTTCAAAGCCATCAGCTACTATGAAGAAGAAAGGTGTTATGACAGTCTGCTTCTGTAAAGATCTGCAACCTTAGAAACCCGGTGAGACAGTCCTGCTCTGACCTACTAGCATCATAGAAGTAAACCTTCACTCAACAGCATTGGGTTTTAGGTGCTGAGTGACAATAAATGGTTTCCACTTGGCTAGTCACCAAAGAGATAATGGTTCAAATCCACCCACTGACAGCATGGCATCTACTTCCACGCTCACTTCCACGGAAACCCTGTGAAGTACAGTTGAAATCTAGAAGAGGTGGGGTCGCCCTGAGTCGGAGTCGGCCCGACAGCAACAGGGTTTGAAGGTCTTCAAGGGCTTAGACAGACTATCTTTTATTTCACTGGTTTAGAAGAAGGTTTTATTTTAGAGAATTCTAGTTTGTAATGCGCTATTGAGGCTATAAACACATTATAGTTTAATGGTAACTAGTAATTAAGTATAAAACAACACTCTTTCACAAAACCAAATAATAACTAGATGCTATTTTATATCATGATGCAAAGAAAACTGTCTACTGGCCTTCGATGGCGAGTGCATCATGCTTTATAGCTAGTAATATACATTGACATACAACACTAGGTCCACTTCATGCGTGCTTCTGCATTCTAGCCTGCAACCTAGACCCACAATAGCACCAGCTTCTGGAAGCAAATGTGAATCTGATGAAAAGCAGGATGGCTCACTGAAAACCATTGCAACCATGGCTCCAATACCCTTGCCTAGGATTGGTTTCATAGGGCAGGCACCCATGGATGTACCTCTGGCCAAATCCCTTTGCCTTCTGGAGGCTTCCAAAGACTCTCAATGAGATGGATTGGCACAGTGTCTGCAACAATGTGCTCACACATAACAACAATGATGCGGCTGGCGCCGGACCAGGCAGTGTTTCATTCTGTTGTACACAGGGTCACTATGAGTCACAACCAACTCCATGGCACCTAATAACATCAACAGAAAGTAAAGTCTTTTTTTTAAAGTAAACTTTGGAAGTACAAACAATAAACAGTAAGAACAAAGCTTGATAGAGAGTTGCCCAGTTTTCCTGGGAACTGAACTTGAAGCATAGGTCCCTGTTTGCCCCTATATGACACTAGCAACTTTTTCCCCCACTAGTTTTATCTATTTTTTTTAATCATTTTATTGGGGCTCGTACAATTCTTATCACAATCTATAAGTACGTCCATTGTGTCAAGCACTTCTGTACATTTGTTGCCATCATCATTCTCAAAACATTTTCCTTCTACTTGAGCCCTTAATATCGGCTGCTCATTTCCCCCCTCCCTTCCCCTCCCCCTCCCTCATAAACCCTTCATCATTCACAAATTATTATTTTGTCATATGTTACACTGTCTGACGTCTCCCCGACCTCTTCTCTGCTGTCCCTTTCCCAGTGAGGAGGCTATACGTAGATTTTTCTAATCGATTCCCCCTTTCTACCCCAAATTCCCTCCACCCTCCAGGCATCGCCACTCTCACCACTGCCACCAGCAACTATTAACAACTGAAACCCAAATCCCAAGTCTATTCTAATTTATTGTGACACTACAAGACAGGCTAGCACTGTCCCCACTGGGTTCCCAAGGCTACAAATATTTACAGAAGTCACCGGGTATACCTTTCTCTTGAAGAGCAGTTGCTGGGATCTAACCGCCAGCCTTTCAGTTAGCAGCTGAACACTTACCCACTATGCCCTCAGGGTTTTTTTTTAAATTTTTCCAAGTTTAGCTTTTAAGTGCCCTTGAGTTACACTAGTCTTAATTTTGGCAGTCACTGTGTTCCAAGTTGTAATGTCTCCTTTATTTCTATTGACTTGCCCCAGAACATAAATGTAGTTCTTCGACTCTTTGGCTTGGGAGGAAATAGCCTCTTCTCCTGGGAGTGTCCCAGGCACACTAATCAGTTTCAGAAATTTTCCAGATCCAAGAGATGCCTACACGATGCATTGAGCACTCAACAACATGTCTTTTCTCTTAGTCTCTTTTCTGTATCCCAGGAGCTGGAAAAGCTGGGAGCTACATTTTTCAGACTATCGACCACCATGGTTCAAGGTTGTTAGGTGCCATTGAGTTGACTGTGCCTCATAGTGACCCCATGTACAACAGAACAAAACACTGCTTGGCTCGGCCCCATCTGCACAATTGTTTGAGCCCATTGTTTTAGTCATTGTGTCAGTTTCTCTCATTAAGAGTCTCTCCATTGTTTGCTGCTCCTCTACTTTACCAAGCACAATGCCTTTTTCCAGGGACTGGTCTTTCCAGATAACATGTTGAAATACGGTGAGGTCACACAAATGACTAGGTTGGGAAGTCTAAGGCCAGTATGGTGGTAACAGTTACAAGTTTGGGTACATGCCAGATGGGAGATGCTGCCAGGGGCTTCTAGATGCAGGAGACAACTGAGATAGTGGTCGTGGTTGTGTCTTGTCATCATTACCTTCCTGATTTCTTGGCTGTTAATTGGAGTCCTTTTCAATTCTTTAGGAAACCTTGTGTTTAGTCTTTCTTCTTGAAATATCTAAGGGTTTTCTGTTTTCCGAACTAGAGTCCTGGCTGTTATGGACTACCTTGGTCATAATTTAGGGTTCTCATTTATTGGCAGAAGGACCAAAGGGAATAAAATGGACTCCATAAGAGCAGCCCAAGAACCAACAGCAGGCAATAGTTGAAGGGCCAAGAAATCAGATTTGCGCTCACCAATCGGGACACTGACTCAGAGCTGAGTATTGGAGGTAAGTATCTAGTTCAGTGGTTCTCAACCTTCCTAATGCCATGACCCTTTCATACAGTTCCTCATGTTGTGGTGACCTCCAACCATAAAATTATTTTCACTGCTAATTCATAACTTTAATTTGCTACTCTTATGAATCATAATATCTGATATGCAGGATATATTTTCGTTGTTACCAAAAGAACATAATTAAAGCATATGCAATTATACATTGTGAAATATTTATTTATAATTACAAAAAAGTGAAATTTGTCTTGAAGCATGGGGTAGCATGAGCAACAGTCTTCACACCAGGTACTCGTAGGTGGCCATCGCAGCATGTGGGCGAACCCACCTGGAGACAGAGAGAGGAGCAGTGTCTCAGCTCTTAAGACCATCGGAAAGAAGTGTTTTCCAATGGTCTTCGGCGACCCCTGTCAAAGGGTCATTTGACCCCCAAAGAGGTCATGAACCACAGGTTGAGAACCACTGATCTAGTTCCTAGGAAGCCTAGGGTCACCTGTCTTTGGACCTGACCTCAAGATCCAATATCGCTTCTTAAAATTGTGAGGCACGTGCTCTTCACCCTGTGCAAGCTTCCTGTACACAGAGAAAGGCAATATAAACCAACACAGTTGGGCCAGTGGATCTCTAGTTGGCGATGGAGAAAAGATGGACTAACGTCTTCCTCATGCGTCCAAGGGAGACTGACATCATAGTGAAGGAAAGCTCGCGGAAGGCGAGCTTACCCGGGTTAATGCTATCAAAGTGTTAGCTCTTCTTTTCCCCTCAACCTGACACTCTGACAAATTGACAACACACGAGAAATCAAGAGCTACAGCTACTGCTGAGACCCTTAATCCATGTTTACCCCAAATGCCCCACTTCCTATAGCATCGCGTGGAGATTGCATTCTCCTACCTTTGGGAAATTACTCACCATACCAAGAAAACCTTTCGTTCATGATAAGATAAAAGTGCTAAACAGACATTCACTTCTGATCTCTAAGATTCAGTCTCCTCTTTCCGTAAACTGTGCTGATACTTCAAGGGTTGTGTGATCAACAAATAAATGGTTGCATCTATAAGAGATTTTGAATATAAAGTTTTACCAGTAATGATCCCTTATAGCCATATTTATACCTAAATGTCCTTTCAATTGCACCAGGAGTATCGTGCCAGGCTGAACCCTAGCCAAAGAAAGTTAAGGCCTGAAGGGCAGAAAGTGAATTTTTAAAATGTTTTTTAAATTGCTGTATTTCTTTAAAAATAGTATCACCAGCCAAAACCGCTTGACTTTCGACGTTATGGATAAGAGCATGCTCAAACAATTTCTACTATGTGGGAACATTTGTGAAACTTGTGGGAAAGCACACTTTCTGAAAGTTTTACTCAAAACAAACCCAGAAGAAATAGCCATGTCCACATCAGCTCAGACACAAACATCCATGCACACCCGGTCCCAGTGCAGCCTGGCCCCCCAGGGTGGCAGCCTTAGAGCATGTGGTGACAATGCTGATCGACAGCATTGCAAGGACAAATCTCGGTGAATTCACTCAAGATTTCTCTAATCATATTTGACTGCCATCCCTGGAACATAGCTTGGTGGGAGCTCCTCTGGAAGTAGACTCTAAGACCTGGATTCTGATAGAAGTCATTCATTCATTCATTTATTTTAATATTGCTTGTGGTCTTTTCTTTTGTTATTTTAATAAATCATTTTGTTGGGGGCTCATACCTCTCTTATCACCATCCATCCATTCATCCATTGTGTCAAGCACATTTGTACATTTGTTGCCATCATTTTCAAAACATTTTCTTTCAACTTGAGCCCTTGGTATCGGCTCCTCATTTTTCCCTCCCTCCCACCCTCAGGTGTCATTTATTTGGTTAAGATATTATTTCTCCTACCCATGCAATGGATGGGCATCCTTGGTAGAAGATCATATGCCCAAGTATGGGTGGTCTTACTTCTGGCTTCTCACTGATATGCCCCCTGGTCTAGGTTTTTGTCATCGACCCAGTACCAGGCTGCTTTGATACCTCGAGCTATGTAGTGAATTTTGAGATCGGGAAAAGTAAGGCCTACTTTGTTCTCCTTCTGGGTTGTTTTATCTATTTGGGACCTGGGTCCTTTGCATCTAAAGTTTAAGATTAGCTTCCCCATTTCAATAAAGAATGTTGTTGGGATTTGGATGGGGATTGTATTATAGCTATAGATCATTTTAGGTAGTATTGATATTTTTGCAATGCTAAGTGTTCTTATCAATGGGCATGAAGTATTTTTCCATTGATGTAGGTCTCTTTTGGTTTACTGAAGTAGTATCTTGTAGTTTTCCTTGTCTAAGTCTTTTATGTACCTGGTTGGGTTTATTACTAAGCATGTTATCCTTTTAAGGAGCCCTGCTGATGCTCTGAGAGAGGCAGCAGACTGCTAATTGCTCAAGTGAGTAGTTCAAACCATAGGCTTCTATGAGAGAGAAAGTTGAGGCTGGCTGTTCCCATAAGAATCTACAGGCCTGAAAACCCTACAGAGGGTTGTTACGTGCCAGAAGCAATGAGCAGTGGTTTGGAGTTTGTTTTTGTTTTGTTTGTAAATGGTGGTGTTTACCTGAGTCCCTTTTCAGAGTTCTCCTTGTGAGTTTTGTGTGTACATCTTATACCTTGTCACTGTGCTGAATCCTTCTATTAGTTCCAGTGACTTTCTAGTATAATCTCTAGAATTTTCTCTATACAGGAAAATGCTATCTAGGAATAGTTTTATATCTTCATTTCCAATTTAGATAGCCTTCTTTTCTGGCCTTATTTCTCTAGACTTCCAGGACAATATCCAGCAAGAGTTGAGATAGGCATCCGTGTCTCATTCCCATTCTCAAGGGGAAGGAAGCCATTTATTTGGGAAATGAGACAGAGAAAGAAAGCAAACCCATAAAGGTATGGTGACAAACAGGTATGGCTGTGGGTAACAGGAACTCACTTGGGCATGATGGGAAATAGTGTACAACACACCTTACAAATGTCCCGATTAAGGGACTAGGAATTTGGGGCAATGATCCACCTGCTGCCCATTAATCACTGGATGATGGCTGCTTCGTGGCCTCTTAAATCCCCAGCATTTCTCCTTAGCAGAAACAAAGCTCTCAGGTAGTGTCAGGTGTTGCTAATAAGCAGCCTTTAGCAAATGCTAAAGGCACATAGTTCATTGTGATAATCTCTGTTGAGCATTAAACAACAACAAACACCACTGCCATCCAATCCAGACTACAGGAGTAGAAATCCTCATCTTTCTCCCATGGGGCGGCTGGTCACTTCAAACTGCTGACCTTATGGTACTGAACAGCCTAACAGGTAGGCATCACACATTTCAATCCCAGGAAGGGTCCTGAAGGGGAAAAAAAAACAAAACCACCGGTAGCACGCAAACTTCCTGTTGAATCCATGGCAAAAATGGTGCAGCTTCGACATGCTGGATAGTTGAAAACTTCCATGGACCGCAGCTCATCTGGGTTCTTGACTTCAGAAATACACTCATCCCCAAAGGAGCAAATTGGACAGTTGTAGGAGACTGAATGAAGCCACAACTCTTTGTACCTTCCTCTCCGTATAGATACTCAAGATGTAGTCTCCTGATGCAAATCATCAGTGAAGACAAAGTAAACGAAACAGCGAGCAATTCAACTGTCATTTTGCTCATTGAATCAAAGCTGTACTAAGCCCCTGGTGTGCAAAAATAGGCTCCTGGGAACTATTATGTGATAAAAAGGGAAGTAACAACCTTATTTTAGTACCTGCAGAAGAAGTAACAAATACTAACTTATTACAAATGGAAGTCACAGCAATGCATAGCTGGTAAGGTCTATGTCTAGGCCCACAGGTACAAAAGTTGCCTAGGGCTGGGAATCCTCAAAGCTGAGCAGGAATCATTACAGAATCATTTCGTACAGGTGTTGAGCTGTGAGCAGCATTATAAAAGGGAATGAGGAAGGATGACCAGCAGAGAAAAAGGAAGATTGTAGATTAGCGTTTCTCAAGCGGGAGCAATCTTGCCTCCCGGAGGACCTTTTTGGTTGTCCCCATTCCAGAAAGAGATTCTTTCCTGGGATGGGTGGAGGCCAGGAATGTGCTAAACATCCTGCAATGAACACGACAATCTCCACAACAGAGAATAAATTGGTCCAACGTGTCAACAGTGCCTCAGTTGAGAAACTTGGCTTCAGACAAAAGGGAATCAATCCTACACACGCTGAAAGTTTAACATGGAAAGTGCAGGAAGCACATTTCTTTAGGAAGGATGTCACAACTGGCTAGTTTGGGTGTTGGGAGAAGGTGGGCTGAGCTAGTCGAATTTCTGAAATTGTTATTAACCAAACATCCTACTTCTCTAGCTCCAGCTTTAGTAACACCTACAATTCAAGTAAAGTGATTGAAAGCAAGCTCAGACTCTAGCGCCAATTGTAACATTATTGGGCGACTGAACATTTCTATCAAGTTTATTGGGTGGTTGTCTGTACCGTGGTGGTTTCTCCCAACTACATTACCCCTCAGTTAGGGTCTGACTAGCCCCACACTCTGTCTCGCATGTGCTGCCTATCAACAGCCTTGAAGGTTCCTACAGACTTCTCGGCTATTCACATCTCTTCATTTAGTTTCCTTAAACCATCTAAGAGTCCCAAGTCCCTTCTACAGTGGACTCAGCAGGCGCTTCTTTTGCCCAGCACAATATCTTCATTCCATGATATTTCTTTTTCTCACATTTAACATGTTGGCCTAACAGAAGCCTTGGAATGGGGGTACAAATGCAGAAATACAGAGACAAGCTCTGAGCACAATACAGGGGGTGGAGGAAAGACTGAAAAGTAAGTTTCTTGTTTACAGCAAGCTCGAGTTTGGAGTAAAAGTAAAATGAAAGGCATGTTAGGGACCTCACAATAATAGGTCCTGGATCAAGAGGAGGATGAAGGAGGGCCTGCAATTTCCACTGAGTCTCATGAGTTGTGACATTAAATTTTATATCTACTTAAGCCATGGTCAGAACCAGAGGCAAGAGGAAAAATTCTAAATGACAAGAGCAACCAAGAAAACAGCTTCCTCTTTTATTTCCCAGTCTCCAAGACTTCAAAAACTTACTAAGTAGTATATTTACTAATCCACAGCTGGGGTCGTCTGGGCTGAAGGTTGATGATGACAATGGCATGATGCTGCTGCTGACGATGATGACACTGATGTTCACGATAAGCATTTGCCATGATTAAGCACTGTGTGGGTCAGCTATGCTGTTACATGTCAGTCATTTATAGGAGCACACAAGCCAGACATGGAGACTTGAACACCTGATTCAGTGGTGAAGCCAACAGAACCCAACCATTTATTGTGTGAAGTCACAGAAACATCAGGTTGTTTGTCCCAGAAATTACCCTACCTTTGTAGCAAAAGGTGAACTGTACAGTGAGGTACTTCCCTAGCCCATGCCTACTGATTTGTGGGGCTGGCTTAGCCATTAGGTAACAAAGAGGAAATGCATCTGAGGGCACAAAGAGGAAATACATCGGAATTCTAAGATTCCCGGCTTGCAGCAGCAAAACCTTTGCCAACACTTTCACCTGTCACCGATTCTACAGGCCCAGCACCTTGAGAATGAAGCCATGGGCCTGCGATGAGTCCGCTTGAAGGCTTTTAGCAAAGGATTTCACGAAAGAGGAGACCTGGTAGCAAGGGTTCGCCATTACTTTGCGAGCCGAAAGGAAGAGTAGTCCCAGACTTTGAACCTAAAGGGCTGGAAAAGTTGCTTCTAGATGACCCACAATTTAAGTCGTCGAGGGCTTTGAACGTTTGTGGGGCCTGGCCTCCACCAGCTGCCCTCATTCTCCAGGCTTGACTGTTGGCCAGATGCCGCGCAGAGGCGTTAAAATACACATGGAATCGCATGACCTGGTGTGGTCAAAAAAAATAAAAAGGTGAAACTTTGAACTCACATCCTGAGGATCGGACCTGAACTTTCTTCCAGCGCATCTCCCAGCCAAAACACTGCAGTCAATAATCCTTTTTGGAAACGTGCTGATGGTTCAGGAACTAAGCAACATTGGATTTCCTTGGGAACCAAACAAATGGTATCTGTGCTTTCGTACAGGAATGAGGGGACCAGGCTTTCAGTCTCTTTACAAAGGGGTCCCTGTAGTTTCTACATCAAAACTCATGTTCACGGTTTTATTTTCGACCAGCGAGATGAAATCAGTCCCTTTTAGGGTGATAGTACTTTTATTTCAAAAAAAAGGAAAAAGAAAGAAAGGAAAGGAAAGAAACATTTGACTTGAAAAGTGGCTAATTTTGTGAGGGATGACTTACTTGAAAGTCAGGGAAGGGGCTTCAGAAAGTTCATGGGGAAATGCAATGAATAGATCATGGAATTTTTCCATGAACTTTTTGAAGCCTCTTGATACACTACTTCTCTGTTGTCAAGGTATGCTTCATGAGACCTTGTTTGACTGTTGGTGAAAAAAATCACTCACATTGACATGATATTTTTTGTTCTGTGTCCTTAATGTCTGATCCCTGATCCCATCGACAGACACCTCATGATCACACAGGCTGGTGTGCTTCTTCCATGTGGGCTTTGTTGCTTCTCAGCTAGATGGTCACTTGTTTAGCTTCAAGCCTTTATGACCCCAGACACTATCTCTTTGGATAGCTGGGCACCATCGCTTTCGTCACCACATTTTCTTATGCACCTGTTTGTCTTCAGTGATCGTGTCAGTAAGGTGAACATCTCAGAATGCCGGAATATTAGAACAAAGTGTTCTTATGTTGAGGGAGTACTTGAGTAGAAGCCCTATGTCCATCTACTTCCTTAATACTAAACCTATAAATATATGTACAGCTATCTATTTCCCCATCGTCACATATAAATATATTTACATATGTACATGTCTGTATTTAAATCTCTATAAATGCCCTTTGCCTCCTAGTTCTTTCCTCTATTTCTTGTCCTCTTGTCCCACTATCATGTTCAATCTTCATTTGGGTTTCCATAATTCCTCTCAGAACAAAAAATGATGTCATTGTGAATGGGGTGTATATGTGGAGTGGAGGCCCAAAGCTAATCTGTAGGCAACTGGACATCCCCTTACAGAAGGGTCGAGGGGACAAGAAGGGCTAGTCAGGGTGCAGTATAGCACCGATTAAACATACCTTTCCTCTGGTTCTTTAATGCTCCCCCCCCACCCCACACACACACACACACACACTATCATGACCCTAATTCTACCTTACAAATGTGGCTAGACAAGAGCATGTACAAGGGTATAAGAGCTGGAAACACAGGGAATACAGGACAGATAAACTCATTGGGACCAATATTGAGAGTAGCCATACCAGGAGGGGAAGAAGAAGGTGGGGGGAGGGGGGAGAGAAAGGGAGAACCAATCACAATGACCTGCCTATAACCCCTCCCATGGGGATGAACAACAGATAAAGGGGTAAAGGGAGAGAGCACACAGTGCAAGACATGGAAAAAGAATAATACTTTATAAATTATCAATTGTGTATGAGGGTGGGAGGGGGAGAGAGGGAAAAATGAGCTGATACCAAGGGCTCAAGTAGTACGAGAATGTTTTGAAAATGATGATGGCAACAAATGGACAACTGTGCTTGACACAATGGATGGATGGATGGATTGTGATAAGAGTTGTATGCGCCCCCAATAAAATGAATTCTTTTAAAAAGCTCAACAGTTCAAGGAACAGGCTAGAATGACTTGTGACATTTCTTACTTCCACCATTAGACAGGAAGTTCAGAGAAGGGCTGAGTTCCATGTGTCCTAAAGCAGCAGCAAGAGTGGCGAAGCACACAATGACTGTTCATTGAACACTGGAAAGTCGTGATATTTTAACGGAGACAGAAAGAAGCAGGCCGTGTCAGATTGTCATAGAGTTCATAGGTGCTCACTGAATCAGCTCCAACTCATAGCGACAAAAGGCTGCCCGGTCCAAACTGGGTTCCCCCAGGAGCAGCTGCTAAGTCAGAAATGCACGGGTAAGTGGGTTCCTTAGGAGACGCATTAGTTTCCTGTTGCAACTGCAATACATTCCCAGGTGCTTTGTGGCTTAACACAAATTAATTGAGCTTCCAGTTCTGGAGGTCAGAAGGCCCAAATGGGTTTCCCTGGGCTAACACGGAGCTGTCTGCAGGGCTGTGCTCCTGCTGGCGGCTCCAGAGGAGGATCTGTTTCCTTGCCTATTCCAGCTTCTAGAGGCCACCTGCATTTCATGACTTGTGGCATTTCCACCAGCTTCAAAGCCAGCAGTGTAACAGCTTCCATTTAACTCTCCAACTCTGCTTGTGTCATTGGGTCACCTTCTCTGATGCTCTGGTCTCTCTTATTAAAACCGTGGAGTTGATATTGAGGTCTGCCCAGATAAGGCATGATGATCTCCCCATCTCAAAGCCCTACACCAAATAATATCTGCACCGAGCTGCTAATCGCAGTTCACACCCACCTGGTGTTCCACAGGTAACCGATGAGGCTATCTGCTCCCAGGAACATTCACGAAGCCTAAGATTCTATAGAGGGTCAGAATTTCCTAGAAGACAGCGGGTTTGGTGTTGGTTTGATTTAAATCATAAAAATTCGTTTGCCTTATAAGGTCACAGAGTCACAGGTCGCACCATTTTGCTGACCACAAGCAGAGACCCCAGAAAACGTGGGTGAAGGAGGAAAGTAAGCCAGGGAAAGAAAATAAGTCAACACAATTCAAGTTAACAGGACACCTACGTCTAAGGCAACTGGGGCTCAGACCTTCGGAGAAACTAAGAGATAGGGTGGGGCGTGTTTCATAGGATCCAAGGAGCTGGTAAATTCCTCAGCAAGCCCCACTGATCACTGCTTGCGGGCTGATTCCAGTGTCCTTAACCTTCTGTCATGCCTTTGCGACCTAAAAGGCAGCAGAGCACTACAGATGTTGTCAGCAAGCACTGGCCATTGGTGAGTGCTTCGAAGAGATGCCCTGGACACCGGACGCCTTCTGCAACCATCCTATCCAGTCATGTCCCTTCTCAGAAGGGCAAGCATAGCCCCAGAGTGGTGAAGAGACTGTTTAAGGTCACATGACCCAACAAGTGGCCTGCTGTTGGATGCTCAAGAAGCCCTGGCGGCGTAGGGGTTTATATATTGGGCTGCTAACTGCCAACTTCAGCAGTTCAAAACCACCAGCATCTCCACAGGAGAAAAAATGAGTCTACTCCCATAGAGATTTAAAGTCTCAGAAAACCCACAGGGGAAGTTCTCCCCTGCCCTATAGGGTGGCGATGAGTTGGCATCAACTCAACGGCAGGGAGTTTGGTTTTGGTTCTATGAGTATTAATATTGTCCCAACAATTTTGGCCAAGATTACACACTCATGCATATTCTTAAGTCTAACATATGGTTGGTCCATGCATTGGTGAAACAGAAGCCTGGAAACCAAGGTTCGTGGGCCAAACCCAGTTCAACATTTGTTTATGTACAGCTCATATGCTATGAATAGGAACACTCGTGGCATAATGGTTGCACATTGGGCTTCGATCCATGTCATTGCCGGTTCAAAACTACCAGCTTTCTACTTCAATAACCAGTTAAGTCTGGGTAACCCACATGGGTCACTATGAGTCAGCACTGACTCGAGGGCAGTGAATTTGTTGCTGCTTTCTCTCTACAAGGGCAGAGTTAAGGTACTTTGTCTTCCTTGTTTGTTTGTGTAAGGAGTGCTGGTGCTGGTGCTGGTATTACTTTTTCTTTTAACTTTCTATTGTGAACTGAGTGCAGGTTTACAGCGCAGATCATCCACCATTCTGACGCATTGTCTTTCATCTCATTGATTGCAGCCTCCTCAATGTAGCATCTCGTATTCCACTTCGTCCCTGTTTCCTATGTCTGATTCATGCTCACCCCTTTTGAACTTTGCCCTTGGGGAAATGCTGCCCTATTGATTTCCAAAGGTTGATGACTCTAAGTGCGGGATACCTTCCTAGTGGGATTGTTCCCCTTATAGAGCTGTCTATTGTTTGGCTGAAAATTGAGCCAGGATAGTGAGGATTCCACTAGTCTCTATCTGACTAGTTCAAAATCAAAACAAACTTACTGTCACCAAGTCAATTCTGACTCATAGCAACCCTAAAGGACAGAGTAGAACTGCCCCTGTGGGTTTCCGAGATTGTAACGTTTAGCCTGGTCATTTTGTTCAACATATTTGTCCTATTCTATCCAGAATTTTTCAATGTGATCTATTTTAGAGCAGTTGATAGTGGAGAAATACTGTATATACATGTGTATAAGCAGAGTTTTCAGCATATTTTTAAATCATTTTATTAGGGGCTCATACAAATCTTTTTACAATCCGTACATACATTATTTGTGCCCAGCACATTCGTACATATGTTGCCATCATCATTCTCAAAACACCTGCTTTCTACTTGAGCTCTTGGTATCAGCTCCTCATTTTTCTCCTCCCTCCCTGCTCCCCTCCCCCTGAACCCTTGATAATTTATAAATAATTATTATTTTATCATATCTTACACCATCCGACGTCTCCCTCACCCAGTTCTCTGCTGTCCATCCTCCAGGAAGGAGGTTGCATGTAGACCTTGTCATCTGTTTCCCCTTTCTCCCTCACTCTCCCTCCACCTTCCCGATATCACCACTCTTACCACTGTTCCTGAGGGGCTCATCAGTCCTGGATTCCCTGTATTTTCAGTTCCTATCCATGCCAGTGTACATCTCCCGGTCCAGCCGGTATGTAAGGTAGAATTGGGATCATGATAGTTGGGGGGGGGGGGAGGAAGCATTCAAGAACTAGAGGAAAACTGTATGTTTCATCATTGCTACACTGCACTCTGACTGGCTCGTCACCTCCCCCACAGCCCTTCTGCAAGGGGATGTCCAATTTCCCCCAGATGGGCCATGGGTCCCCACTCTGCACTCCTCCTCATTCACAATGCTATGATTTTTTTTCTTTGATGCCTGATACCTGATCTCTTTGATGCCTTGTCATCTCACAGGCTGGTGTTCATTTTGCATGTGGGCTTTGTTGTTTTTCAGTTAGATGGCCCCTTATTTATCTTCTAGCCTATGGGACCCCAGATTCTATATATATTGACAACTGGGCACCATCAGCTTTCTTCACCACACTTGCCCATGCACCCACTTTGTCTTCAGCATTCGCATCAGGGTAGGCTGGTGTGCTTCTTCCTTGTGGGCTTTGTTGTTTCTTAGGTAGATGGCCACCTGATTGTCTTCCAACCTTTAAGACACCTGATACTATATCATTTGATAGCCGGGCATCATCAGCTTTGTTTGCAACTTTTGCTTATGCACCCACTTTGTCCTCAGCGATCAAGTCGGGACAGGCCGGTGTCAGCACATTTTTTAATGCATTTTTTTGTGGTAAAATTAGGTGCATCGGCTGATATTCAGGTCAGCTTGGACTCGAGCATACATGGTATGTGGCAGCCTGCTTCTGTCAGGAGTAAGCCTTGGTAACCCTCCGAGGCAGTTGTACTGTAGCCTACAGGTTTACGGTGGCAGAATTGACTGGAGGGTAGTGAATTTTATCTTCCTGTGCTAACCAGAATGAAATGTAGCATTCCAGTTAAAGTCTTGCTCAGACTAAAATAATTGAGCGGGGTTGTCAGCTCCCACATACAAGATGTTATAGTTCCACTAGCCCTCGTGGAGCAGGCTTCTAGCCAAAAGTTTAGCACTTCAAACCCACCAGCCACCCCAACAGAAAATGATGAGGCTATACACACCTGTCCAGATTTATAGCCTCAGAAATCGTACTAGGTGACACTATGAGTCAGAATGGACATAGAAAGGAGTGGGTTATATGTCCATTAATTCAATCCAAAAGAACATAAGTTTATTGGTGCTTTTTTATGGTCTCAACAAGTTGGCTCCTATTGCATATTAAATTGTGTTTCCTCTATCCACAACTTATACCAGTAGTTTTTCTGTATTTATATTGAAGACGTTTTATTTATCTTTGGTATTGTTGATTTTGACAGTCTGCCCACTGAACTCACAGCACGTCAAGCTCTCTCTCTAGCCCCCATCCTCTCTTCTCAGCTGTACTATGAGCCATTTGATTTGACTGGGTTTCTGGCCTTTAAACAACACAACTGGGAGGGTGGAGGGTGAGTGGGTTGGAAAGAGGGAACCGACTACAAGGATCTACATGTGACCTCCTCCCTGGGGGATGGACAACTGAAGGGGGTGAAGGGAGACGTCAGATGGAACAAGATATGACAAAATAATAATTTATAAATTATCAAGGGCTCATGAGGGAGGGGAGAGCGGGGAGGGAGAGGAAAAAAAGAGGACCTGATGCAAAGGGCTTAAGTGGAGAGCAAATGCTTTGAAAATGATGAGGGCAAAGAATGTACAGATGTGCTTTACACAATTGATGTATGTATAGATTGTGTTAAGAGTTGCATGAGTCCCTAATAAAATGTTAAAAAAAAGAATATGAACTGAATTTATAAATAAAGCTTAATTAGAACATAGCTTTTCTCATTTCTGCTGCAAGAGCAGAATCAATTAATTTCAATATGGAGTATATGATGTTCAAACCTTAAAATATTTACTCTCTATAAAGTATTTACAGGAAAAAAAAAACCCACAAAACTCACTACCGAGACAATGAAGACTCATAACAACCCCTTGTGGGTTTCAGAGACAGTAGGACTTACATGAATAGAAATCCCAGTCTTTCTCCTGTGGAGCTGCTGGTGGTTTTGAACCACTGGCCATGTGAATCAAAGTCCAATGTGTAACCACTTGACCACACACGCCAAACAGTATTCCATCTTTCCTGCCCAAACCTGCATGTCCTCCTTTATAGTCAAAGACTATGGTAGTCCTGATGACAGTCATCATCCCAAGAGATTCCTTCTGTCCTAATATCTGGTACATTGTCTGGCATGTGCTAAAGGAATGGACTCAACCAATTTGGGGGGTGGAAGGAACGGAGGGAGAGAGAAGAGGAAAAGGAGACGGGGAATGCTTACATTTTGTCAACTGTAGCTCTTCCAGGGCACTAATTCATTGACTGATTTAGAGACCTGGGGGACAGCCATAGGCCCACTTGAGAAACAAATAATTTCAAGGACTAATTACTAATAGCTCTACTTGCTTTGGAGAAAAGAAGTAAAGTGGGCAAACCTTGAGCCCCAGACAAATGTTAGCTGTGTATATTGGAGTGTTGCCATCATGGCAAGTTAGAAATTGTAACTATTGAACAATCAGAGTCATAGCGTTTTCCAAAGTTGTCATTGTAGGTTAAGAAACATAGATTTTTTTAAATAGGCCCATCAATGAGATCTTGACTAGATCAAGGAACAACTTTATAAATAACCCCATTTCCCATGTCCTCCTCCCTCTCCTTTATGATAAATTCCTTAAAGGACTACTTCTCTGAGGGCAAAGATTTGTGGCCTGCCCAACTGTCCCACATCTATAATTCAGAATGTTCCCAACTGTTCCAGATATCTGGAAGGTACCCACCCATTCAGTGTGACGTCTCCACAGCCCGTGGACTTAGTTGTACTTTCACAGGGAAATCTCCACTTCCAAGGGAGCTGACTTCATCTGGGCAAATTGTTTGCTGCAAAAGGTTTGAGACTCGATGCTTTTGAAACTCTCGATCAAATCTGAGTCAGGAGACAAACTCTCCCCCACGGAAGAGCAGAGAAGAAGATGTTGAGAGAACCATTATGAAGTGTAGCCCTGTATGTGCCTCCCTCGAGAAACCAGTCTGGGCTCATAGTTTCCATTTTCATCTCTCTCAACAGCAGCATGGAAAGTGCCTTTAAACTATACCACCAGCCACATGCCACGAGCACTAACGAATGCTTTATTGGTTAAATGCTATAAACATCCCCTTGAAAATGAAATGAAAATACCCCATAAGTGAAGTAGTTAGAAGGCTATGCAAATTGGGAAGTTATCGGGGGAAAAAAAGCCTAAGTGTCCACAATCAATCTCATTCAAATGCATTGTCCATTCCAACGATATGTTTTCTGCAGCGGTTTTCACAGCACAGAGAAAACGAAGGCCCTGGAAATCACCGACCTCTGGTTTATTGGGGCCTGGGTGGGACCAGGGACACATCCACCTAGGAGGCTGCTTCTGGAGTCCAGCAGGCTAGGCAATTGTCCCTCCCCTTCTCCCCGGTGACTAGCAAAAGCGGCAATGAAGAAGACTATGGCTTTCGCTGAAGAAGGGGCTGCCTTTTACTGGAAGAGAAAGAGTCCAAATCGATGGCACTGAGTTTTGAGTTTGTGATTCCCCACGAAAGGCAAAAAATGATGAAAATAAATAAAAATAAACTAACCTTCAGCTTTGTGTGGAAAGGAAGGAGGCCCTGAAAGGTCTGAAAACTCTGTGATAATTTGGTTTTACGTCAACTTGGCTGGGTCAGGATTCTCCCATGTTACAATCTCACATAGTGTGGGCAGCTCCATGACGGGATCTTCTGTGAAGCAGCCAAGCAGTTGTAGGAAGAATAGGTGATAGCCTGGTAACAGCCTGGCTACAACTGAGGGAGATTTCCTTCAGGATGTGGCCTACTCCTTGTATAGATTGACAGGGTGAGGACGCTAGCTCACTTCTGCTAGATCTGGATCTTGCACCCGCTTTGTTGACCTTCTGTTATATCGCCTGCCAATCCCAGCAAGCATCAGCCAACTATTGACCTTGGATTCATTGGCCAATCTTGGGTGCATTCAGCTCGTTGTCCACCAGCATGTGGTGTTCTTGCTTCCTGTTCATCACCCACTGCAGCTACAGGAGTCAGGAGAATCAAATCAGACTAGACTTACCCACTTTCTACAACTGTGTGAGCCATTTCTTGTAATCAATCACATCCTATAGACATTCACATACAAGCGTCAGTGGTTTCACTTCTCTAGAGAACCAAGTCCAACACACTCTCAGTAATCAATGCAGCCCAATGGTAGACTCCTAAACCAATGTCACAGAACTGAGAATTCAGACGTAAATGCATCTATTTGCTGGTCTGCAACAAAGGGTGAAACATCATTCAGTGGGGGAGAAACAATCTCTTGAACAAATGGTGTAGCCAAACTGGATATCCACATGCAGAAAAATGAATCGGGGTCCATACTTTACACCATGCACCAAAAAACACAAAAAAAAACTCAAAATGGCTCAAAGACTTAAATGCTAAAGCTGAAACTATAAAGTTGCTGGAAGATCACATAGGGTCAAAATAAAAGGACCTCACTTCCAGCCTTTCAAAGAAAACTAAAAATCCAGGGCCCACAGAAGACGAATTTTGTAACTGGGCCCCCTTGAAAATCAAATACGTATGCTTATCAAAGGTTTTATCAACAGAGTAAAAAGATAATTTATGATCTGGGGTGGGGGGTGGACTTTGGTAATAGCACATTGGGCCAGGAGTCTAATCCGTAAAATGCATACACAACTTAACTCAACAGCAAAAGATAAGCACTGCAATGAAAAACAAAGGTAAAAGACATAAACAAACACATGAAAAAAATCCTCATAATCATTAGCCATTAACCAAAAGCTCCAAACACACTGTCGCTGAGTCAATTCTGACTCATAGCATTAACCATTAGAAAGATGCAAATGAAAATTAAAATTAGGTATCATCTCTCCCCGGAAAAAAATGGCAATGATTATATTAAAAATTTCAAAAACAATAAAAATTGCTGGCACAGTTGGGATAGAATAGAATTCTTAAACATCTCTCGTGGGATTGTAAAATGATGCAACTTCTACAGAAAGCAGTATAGCACTTCCTCCTATGATCCAGCTCTCCCATTCCTGGGCATATATCCCAGAGATATAAGAGCAGTGATGGCACTAAACATATGCACTCCTATGTTCGCTGCTGCATTATTCACAATAGCGCACAGATGGAAACATCCTAAACACACACCCAGGGATGAATGAATAACAAATTGTAGTAACATACATACAATGGAATACTACACAAGTATAATGAGTAATGAGTTGGCAAAACATCTTATGACAAGGATGGATCTGGAAAATATTATGTTGAGTCAATCACAAAAGGACAAATATTATATGTCTCCTTTTTATAAAAAGTCATGTTTTTTTGGTAATGAGAAAACTAATACCCAATATAGTTGTCGTCGTACAATTTAGCCAAGGTACATGATGAAATTAAAAAGTGCATAAAAATGAGAAACAATTTCACTAAATGCCATGTCCAACAAGTATCATAACCAAAAATGTGCATGTAGCTTCAACGGTACACATGTATGCATCTATGTATATAGAAAGGCATGCGAGGATAAGGTGCACATGTACCGAAGTCTCTGTAGGCATATGTATATGTGAGAGAACTTTAAAATGTTTATGGAAAAGAAAATAGTATTTTTCCATGAACTTTTTGAAACCCCTCATGCATGTTTATGTGGACTACATGTATGAAGCAATTTTAGGAATACAACCAAAATATTCCTTAGGCTTAAAGGCAGTGAAACTGTAGTTCATTGAGTTTGGATGTGTCACTGGCTATTGTTGTTGCTGTAGGCTGCCCTTTGAGTCTGCTCCAACTCATGGTAATCCCATTGGACTATTGTGATCCACAGAGGGGGTTTGGTTTGTTTATTTTTAACTTTTTGTCTGGAATCTTCAAAAGTGGATCACCAAATCTTTCTTCCTGGTCTGTCTCAGTCTATAAACTCCAATAAAACCTCCTCAGCATCATAGCAACTCATAAGTCCCTAGAGACCGAAAGGTAGTAGCTGGGTTTGAGATGTATTGGTCAGGAATCAAACCTAGGAAGGCAGTAATTCCACGAGTGAACCATCACTATTCACGGTAAAACAGTGAGTCAACCAAAATAAAGAAACCTCTCAATTAGATGGATTGACAAAGCAGCCAAAGGGCAGACAATGGGTTCAAGCATACTGAGTTCTCTAGAAACCAGGGATAAACACACACACACACACACACACACACACACACACAAATGAATCTATACCAAGGAATTGGCTCACACCATTATAGAAGCTGGTAAATCCAGTCAAGTTCAAGACCATGGGTCAGACGTTAAGCTGGAGGCTTTTCCTGGTTCATGTAACTGCTGGGGCTGATGAACCAGGAACCAGGATGATCTCAGGTTATTGAAGACAGAGGCAGATACACACAAGGTAAGCAAGTCTAAAGAGCTGTAAGTTGATGTGACGGATGCAGAATCCAGGCCAGCAAGAGTACAAGCCTTCCCACAGAATTTGCTGAAAAAAAGAGTAGTCAAAACCTCTAGGAAGCTTCCTTTTAATTGCCTCAGGGCTGTGACCTGAGTAAGGAGCCTGCACTCCTCCTGAATCCATGTACAACTGCTTTAAAACACCCAGAGGATCTCCTCCTGGAGTTGATTGCACTGTGACCCACATCTTGGGTCACCAGGCCCTAATTGCTAAACCAATAAGAATCCAGGTTGAGCCAAGTTGACACAGAACCCAACTATCATACATAGTTTATTCTTCTATAAATAAGGCCACCATGAATCAGAGACAACTAAATGGCAATTGGAAACAACAGCAAATGATGACTTTACAGGTCAGGAAACTGAGGCATTGGGAACAGACCCAAGGTCAAATAGCTGGTGAGCAGTGTCGAAGCTCAGACTGGAATTGAGCGAGCCTTTGAAGAGAGCCTGAACTCACTCTCCTCTGGAATCCATGATCAATGTTTTTATTCATTACTCACTGTCCTAGTCAACACAGAGATGGGGCACGAGTCTTATTGGGATCAATGAGAGGTGTGAGTAATCCCCTTGCCTCTTGTAACTCAGCATTCTCCAGGCCCCATTGTTTGCTAATTATAGTTGGCTGGGATTTAATGATTTTTACTCTTTGTATCGGTAGACAGATTACCTTATTTGGATCATCAGCTTCAAAGTCATCCCTCTGGATTTGCCAAATTTTACAATATTTTGGAAAAATCCACCAGCCCTTTTTGTTGTTGTTGTTGGAAAAACACTAAGTTAAACAAAACTGTCTATTTTCAGAAATGCTTCAAATGAGTAAAAGGCCAGCCTGGTTCTACATGTTTTACGTTTCACTGAGTCATGCACACAGAGAACAATATTTAATGTATGATCATAAGACACTGGTGTCTGAAACAAAAACTCTTACCTTATTGATAACCCTGACTCGATGATTACTTCTAATTAGGGCAAGCATGGATACAATACTTACCGTGTGCCAAGCAGTCTTTTAAGTGATTGCTACCTACTCTTTTACTATTCACAAAAGCCCATAATGTAAAAATATTGTGTAAAGCATGGACTTCCCGAATAATGAACAAATTGGTCTTGGAAGAAGTACAGTCAGAATGTTTCTTATAATGGAGGATGTAGAGACTTTGTCCCACATATTTTGGATAGGCCATTGAGAGGGACCAATCCTCAGAGAAGGACATCACGCTTGGTAAAGCAGAAGGTCAGCAGAAAGGTCAATGCACAGTGGCTGCAACAATGGGCTAAAGGACAGCAAGGATTATGAGCACTATGTAGGCCTGGGTAGTAATTCTTTGTATTGCACACAGGGTGATTAGGAATTGGAGCCAACTCTATGGCACCTATCAACAATAAAAATTTTACAGAGTGCCATTTTTAAATATTGGAACTAAGTTCTGGCATTTTTATAGTCAGCTAATGGGAGAACTGGATTGTGAATGGAGTATTATATCAGGACTTCACACCCTCAATTTAATAACTGAAGATTAGGGATGGGAGAAAAATCTAGAGGCTCTGCAACCAGGCAGTCCCAGGCAAAGGTTAATGTAATATAATGATCTCAAATCCATTTCACAGGATAGTTTTCATAGGCTCAAAAAAGTGTGCTGTCAGCCAGTGGTATTTCATTTCCGCTTAGATAAACTTGACCCAGTTGTTAAAAGACCCAAAGTAAGTCATCAGGGCTGCTCATTACTAGACACCAATGAAAACTAGGGCCTAGGCAACCAAGAAGCCATCCCTCTGTTATGATCAAATCTTATCGCTCAGGTCAATGTGGAATGGAAAAAGAAAAAAAAAAGTGGATATTACAGTCAAGTGGCATTCCTGGGCAGTATCAATGGTTAAGGTGTCGAGCCTTTAACTGAAAGAGTGACAGCTCAAGTCCATGTAGAGGTTCTTTGGAAGAAAGGCCTGGAGATCTACTTCTAAAAACAGCCACTGAAAAACACAACACAGCACAGTTCTATTATGACATTACGGGGTTGAGTCATCATGATTTGGAATGGAGGAAATGGCAATTGGTTTCTGTCAAATCTTTTTAGACAATTTCTATTCCTTGCTATAATTTCAGAAATCCCCATAGCCCATTAGATATTTTGGTACATACACTCCAGCAATCACTGTTTTTCATTGAAAGTGATTACAAAGCTAAGTAAATAAAGAATGCCATAAAAATAAATCAAAAATCAAGAAGGGTTTATCCCAGAAGTCCAACAAGATTCAGCATCTGGGATGCCAGTAATGGAATTCTCCACATACTTGTATTAAAGGAGGGAAAGCAAACGTGGTCATCTCAACGGATGTGAAAATCATTTCACATAATTCCACAGGCTTTCCAGAGAAACAGGAAGAAAATTTAGCTACTACTATATTACCATTGGATAAAATTGCTTTAATTTGTTAAGGGCAGCTTAGCAACAAGATCAGTGGAAAGCATCCCGTTAATAGTAGAAAGTTACAAGGGGTCCCTTGAAACGCAAGAGAAAGGCAAACGTGACCATATTAAACATCAGACATGAAGTCTCATCAACAAAATAAGAAGAGATCAAACGGAACCATGAATGTGGGAAAGAATGATATTAAACCGATGCAATTTCCTATCCACAAATCCAAGCCTGTTGATTTACAATGCATTAGAAGTAATGAGAGTCCCTAGGTGGCTCAAATGGTCAAGGCGCTCAGTTGCTAGACAAAAGGCAGCAGTTCCAGTCCATCCAGGGGTTCCTCATAAGAAAGGCCTGGAATTCTACCTCTAAAACAATCTGCTACTGAAAACCCTATGGAGTACTGATTCACCAGCAACTGGCTGAGTCTAGCACAGACCAAACAAAGGTCACGGGACACCGAACCAGCATACAAATTCCCATGCATGTCCTACATGGCATCGAGAGCTAAATTGAAAACATATCAGAAAAATAGATTTCATTGAGATAAGCAAGAACAAACCAACCAAGAAACAAACAAACACAAATCTAAAAAGCACTGAGGAATAAAAGTAATAAATGTATCAGGCCTATTCAATTCGGCTGAAAAGGCATAAAAGAAAGCCAGAGGCAGAGGACATGTCCATGATGGTTTTTTGTGAAAGAAGCTAATATTTAGAAAATGGCCATTTTACCCCAATGTAATATAATCCTCACCAAAATCCCAACAGGATTGTTCATAGAAAGATTAAACTTCATCTGGAAGACCAGAGGTATCACACGAACCCCCAAATTAAAAGGAGTAAAAGAAAATACGTCAACATTCAGAGGGACCTTGCCTCTCGAGCCATCAAGAATACTACAGAGCTCTATAATTTAAATAGCATGCTCTTGGCAAAGGAACAGACAGGAGGCAATGGGAACAAAAGAGGCTGTCCAAACACAGACTCAAATATATCATAAGTACATTGCAGTTGGACATATGGTAAAGGTGCCATCCTGAATCCGTGGGCGTCATGGAGATGAAACCAATTAGGGGAAAAGTAAACTACGTTGCTGATATTATATTGCATGCAAAAATAATTTTCACATGGATTAAAGAGCGAAATGTTAAGAGCAAAAGTATCAAATATCTCAATGGTCAAAACATCCTGGAACTGATAGAGCAACACACAGAGACCAATGGAACTCAACTGAGAACCCAGAAGGAAACTAATGCGCCTACAGACAGCTGATCTTCAACAGAGGGCCAGAGCCTGTCTCATGGGGGAAGAGACAGCCTCTTTAACAAATGGTGTCAGCCAAACGAGCTAGTCCTTTGCAGAAAAAGGAAACCAGAACCAAATCTCACAAAAACCAACTGAAGTTATATCAAAGACCCTAATGTAAAATGTAAAACTATAAAGATCATCAAAAGAAAAATAGGGGCAAACTTAGGGGCCCTTATTCGTGGCAGAACTACCCTATAAAATTTAACTAGAAACACACAAACAACAAAAGACAAACTAGATCACTGGGCCTTCTTAAACATCAGACATGCGCATTCAACAACGTCACCAAGAGTAAAAAGATCATCTACAGAATGTGAAAAAAAAAACTTCTAGGCAAGGACATGTCAGACACTTCCGCACGAAAAAGACAAACAATCCCAAGTAAAAAAAAAATGAGCAGAAGAGATGACCAGACCCTTCATCAGAGAAGCCAATCACTGAAATGCTTGAGATCATTAGCTATGTGAGAGATGCAAATCAGAACCACCACGAGATATGGCCTTAAGCCAGCATTAATAGGAAGCCTGAAAAGAACCGCAAACAGCAAATGGTAGTGAGGGTGGGGAGAGATTGGAAACCTCAGACGTTGCTAGTGGCACTCACTACAAAACGGTGGTGACCGCTGTGGAAAATAGAATGATGATTCCTTGTTGGTTGGAACTATAGAAATGCCATGTGTTCTAGCAACCCCACTCCTGGAAATAAGAGCCAGGAAAAGGACAGGCATACACCCAGGTTCATCGCAGCACCACTCACAGGAGCAAAGGGATAAGAACAACCTGCGTGCACATCAACACATGAATGGAAAAACAACCATAGTGTACACACACACACACACACACACACACACACCATGGAATACTATGCTACATAAAAGAATTACGATGAATCTTCAAAACATCTCTTAACATGAATGAACCTGGAGGGCACTACACTGCGTAAAAGTAGTCAATCGCAAAAAGACAAATACCGTATCAGACCACTACTATTAAAAAATCACGAAAAGGTTTACATGCTAAAAGACACATTCCTTGAAGGTTACCATCGGTGGAAGTGTTCATCACTAACTAGATGGTAGACACGGAGTGTGTTGCTAACTTGGTGTGATGTTTGTGACAAAATTGAATGGAAGGCTCATTCTACTTTCCACAAACTTTTTGAAACCCCTTCAAACAATAAGGGGGAGGTCAGCACAAAATGACCACTGCTAAGGAAGCCACTGGGAGAAGTACGAGAGTTAAAGACAATAACATAAAATAGTAACGTCAGTCATCTACGAGACATTCAAGCTGAACAGGGGAGGGCAGGCCAGTGCAACTACTCCAGGAATACATGCATATTTGACAGAGGGGAGGTCTACCTCTGCATGTACATGCCCTGCAAATACGCAGCTATCCCAGGACACGGCAGAACAGATGGAGGACTAAGTTGGTATGCCTGGTGACTCAGGACCATAGTCTCCGGGGACGCTAAGGTCAATTAGCACAGCATAGTCTACAAAGACTATGTTCCAAATACACCTTTAATGAGTAGAGATTGGAGTCTTAAGAGCTTGTGATCAGGCAGCTCAGGTACAACTGTTGGTGTCTCCCCATCTGCAGCAAGGAAGAAGGAAGAAAATCAAAGATGCATGGGAACCGTCCGTCCACAGGACTAACGGGTCATTGGAAGCCCAGCTGCCAGGACTCGGGAGGCAGGAGAACTAGAGGCTGCCACGTCATCACTCCCAAGTGCTCTGAAAGTGATGGCAGTACCAGGTCCGAGATGGGGTGAAAAACAAATGTGGAACAAAACTCCAAGTTGTCGAAACAAAAAAAGCAGGCTTGCTTACTGGCTGGATGGCGACTGGTAGAATCCCCCTAATGTATGGGCCTTAGTCAACCTTCAATCCTGGAATGGAACTCACCCACCGTGGTTCAACTCTCAGCCAAAGGATAGGCCTCTTAATAACACCAGAGAGGTCTTCCCTGCTGAGAACTATCTACCATCTGAGCTCTAAAGGGCAGCCTTTGCCCGGGAATGAAGCTCCGAAGACAGAAAGGGACAGGAAAGAAGGACAAATGGAAATGGGAAAGAACCGGGAGCAGGAGTTGTGAGGGCTGTTACATCCATCGTGGGGATGGCAAAAGAATGCGAAAAGGCAATTAGCAAGATAAGTAATATAAATAGCCCATTACATATGAATAAAATGCTCAACTTCAAGGAGATGCAGACCAAAATAAAAATATTCTTTTTCTTTCTCTTTCTTTCTTCTTTTTTATTCTTTTTGTCACGAGGTGCCTAGCAGATTTGAGAGAGTGAAAAACCAAAAAGCATGTGACAGAACAAGCCAGCTCAACCCAGTGCCATTGATTCGGAATCATAGCGACCCTATAAGACGCAGTAGTACTGTTCTGTAGTGTCCAAGACTGTAAATCTTTACAGGAACTGGCAGCCTCCTCTTTCTTCTTCAGAGTAGCCAATGGGTTGCAACTGCCGACCTCCAGGTTTGCAGCTCAAAGCAAAACCCACTGAGTTGATTCCAACTCATAGTGACCCTACAGGACAGAGCAGAACATCTCAGGAGCAGCACCATAAATGGTCAATACTCACACTTCTGTTTTGAACTCTGAAAAAAAATGGCAATTTTTCTACATTGAACATTTATCTCTCTTTGGAGATCATAGGGGAGTGTTCAATAACTAGGAACAAAGGCCTGGCGCTGAATGGTGTATGGATTTATTCTAGTAAGCATGGGGGCTGCCTCTCAACTTGCTCTTTGGGTTAGGGAGAGAAATCAGTGGGTCCTGAATTACTCTAGTGTTCCCATCCTGTAGCAAATCACAAAGTTAATTCCTTTCAGGAAATCCATTCCAGCTTGAAAGGCGCACTTTTCCAGCCTCTCAAGAACATCCGCCAGTGTTATTCCTGGCAGACCTCTTTCCCAGGGCAGATCCTATGGGAGAATCATAGCTCAGTGTTTTGTTTTGGTTTTATTTTTTGAAGATAGCAAACATCCCAGATTTTCTTCCCAGCTAAAACTGTTGGGAGTTGATGGCTCGGAACCATGCCAACCATTTATCCTGCATTCAGGTCTTCTATATTTCTAACCTGTTATTCTTGATTGCTGGCTATTCGGAACCTTTCACCAATCTTTTACCAACCTTTTACCCTCTTGGCTTAGTGTCCTCCCTGTTCTTGTTTATTGCTGTTCGCTGGTTTCTGACTCCTCCAGACCCCTATGGGTGCAGAGACGAGTTGCTCCATAGGGGTTTCAAGCTGTGACCTTTTGTCAAAAAACCATCAACCCTTACTTCTCAGGCTGTAAGGAGGATTCGAACCATCAACTTTTTATTGAGTGGTGAAGTGCTTAAGTGTTTGCACCACCCAGGGTCTAGGACCTTCTTTGGACATGCACGTAGACTTCATATGGAGGATCAAACACATTGCCTTTAAATGTATACAGAGTTTTCTGCTTTGACATTACATTTGCAACTGTTATAATCATAGAACATACATACCACGGGTCAGCGAACAGAGCCAGTCTGACAACAAATTGGCCTAAACATATCAAGGAAATTGTTTACAGCCTTTGAAATAAGACAGCAATTCCTAATACTCTAACTCACAACAGCCAGCGAGAAGACCATCCTAGGCCAGGGGCTATGTGAGATACCACAAAATGTTAGCCAGAAAGGCATCATGGGGGTCTTCTACTCTTGAAAGCAGCTGGTAAATGCCCAAGGTCTACTCTTGAATTTGAAGTTGGCCACTCTGGCAAAAGATCAGTTACCAGCAGATTAGACCTGGGAAGCCAAATGGACGAATTCAGCATCTCCGCCCCACCTCACCCCCAAGGAGTTTTAGTGCCTAGTATGTTCCCATTTGCTAAGTAGTCATCAGAGTAGTCTGTACAATGGATTTTTCATTTCTGTAACCTAGATTCAGCATTAGCAATACTAATCCAATATTTTAAAGTCAATCCCCAAGTTAAGTAGAGCACTGGGGGCTTCTGAAAGTGATAATGCACAATAATCGTAATAGATTCCACTGGCAAGGGCTCATTTATTAATCCAATTAAGAAATGCAAATTGGGTAAATGAGCTAGGCAAGGCATTGGGCTCTTGGGTCATGCAACATGGCAGTTGATAGCTCCATGTGGCTACTGAGCCCTTGGTGTGGCTAATGCAAGGGAGCAGCCGACTTTAGCATTTGGGCTCATGGTAAGCTGAAATGTGTACTCTATTACTAGAAGGATAGCTATCTAAATTAATGGACTAGAACTGAGCATTCAGAAATAAATTCTCATGCTTATGACCAATTGAGCTCAACAAGCATGTCAAGACCATTACATGAAGTCTAGTCTTGTCAACAAATTGTGCTGGGACAACTGGATGGCCCCTTGCAAAAGAGTGAAACGGAACCTCCATCTCAAATAATGCACAAAAATGAACTCAGAACAGATCAAACGCTTAACTGTAGGAGATAAAAGAAAGAAAACTATTAGACAAAAATACACATATAAAGCTTTGTGACCTTGGATAAAGCAATGGAGTCTTACATAGGGCACCAAAAACCCAAGCAGCAAGGGAATAACTGGACAAACTTGACATCATTCAAAGTAAAAGCTTTCAAGAAAGTGAAGACTACCCACAATTAGGAGACAACTCTTATTTATGAAAGGACTTCAAAAGTTCACGAAAAAATTCCACGATTTCTCCCCCATAAACTTTTTGAATTGCACCTCATATTTGATGTGGGACTTGGAACTAGAATATCTAAAGAAGTACTAGAGCTGAATAATTTTTTTAATTAAGTAACTGTCATGGACTGGATTGTGTTCTCCCCAAAAGTAGGTGTCAAGTAGCGTGAGCCACAATTCTCAGTGGTTTGACAGTTAAGTAATATTGTAATCATCCCTCATGGGGGATCGGTCAGTCAGTTGTAAGGGGACCAGGGAGGGATGAAACATCTTTACCCAGCTCACAGTCCGAACCCAATGCAAGAAGAGTCTTTGCGAGGGTGTGGTTTGCATCACCTTTATCTTACAAGAGACAAAGGGAGAGAAAATCAGGCAGAGAAGGAGGGTCCTGAATACCAACAAGAAAGGAGTGGGGAGCAGAGCACAATCTTTGTGCCCAAGATCCCTACACTTAGAACCTCCTAGGACCAGGGCATGATTGATGATTGACACATGTCAATAGACCTTTAAGAAATACTGGGCCCACAGAAGTTGAAAGGAGCCAAAGATCTTCTCCCAAGGCCTTTCCCTAGAGCTGGTGCCTCAAATTTGAACTTATAGCTTCCAGCTTAGATAGAACGATTTTCTGCCTATTTAAGTCATTCACCTGTGGTATTTTTGTTATAGCGGAACTAGCTACTGTATATACTGTGTATAAGCCGAGTTTTTCAGTACATTTTCAATGCAGTTTTTTGTGGTAAAATAGGTGCCTTGACTGATATTCGTGTTGGCTTATACTTGAGTATATATGATAACTAAGACAGTAATTCCACTAAAATCTAGGCTAAGAATCTGAATGGCCACCTCTCAGAAGATATACAAATGGCCCACAAGCACATGAAAAGACCCTCCATAGTACCAGCCAGCAGAGAGATGTAAATTAAAACTAAACCGAGATACATGTTATACCCACTGTTGTAGTTGTTGATCTCCACTCATAACTGTCCCATGGTTTGCTACACTGGTTAAAGGACTCAGATGCTAAATGAAAAGTCAGAGGTTCAAACCTACCATCTGCTCCATAGAAGAAAGATGTAGAAATCAGTGTCCATATAGAGAACAAACTTGGCAACCCTGAGGGGCCTTTCTACTCTATTCTAGAAGGTTTTATCAGTTATAATCAACTCAGTACTAATGTGGTTTATCCAACAGCGATGGAGTTTCTTTTGGGGGTCATGAAATGTTTTGGAATTAAGACAGTGGTTATGGTTACACAACTAAGGATAAGTAGATGGTATAAAAATTTCATTAAAAAAACTGTCACTAAAAATAGTAGTCCTATGCCCTCTTGTTTGTCTCTCATTTTGTCATGCTTCAATTTTACTGCACCTGACAAATATGGCATGCCCCCCCCTACAAATGGAAGGTTTGTGGAAACCCTGTGTCTAACAAGTTGACTGGCACCATTTTCCACCAGTATACACTCACTCCGTGTCTCTGTGACCCACCTTGCTCATTCTCACACTACAGGATGGTGTCAACATAACTTCTCTATCTACTCGGGAACCAAAAAAATTGTGTAATTCTCTGTATTGCAATATTTCCTTGATTTGGGGGTCTAGAATCAAACCCGAAATATCTCCAAGGTTTGCCTACATGGGGGAGCCCTAGTGGTGTGGTGGTTACCCACTGGGCTATGATCCACAAGTGCAGCAGCTCAAAACCACCTGCTGCTCCAAGGGAAGCAGCCCAGGTTTTCTAGGCCAGTAAAGAGTGACTGTCTGGGTAACTCACAGGGGTAGTTCTACCTTATCCTGTAGGGTTGCTATGAGTCGGTATCACCTTGATGGTAGTGAGTTTGGTTTTTTAGTATGCTTATATAGTCACCTGCTGCAACGTAGTTAAGAAGTCCCGGTGGCACAGTAGTTAAGTGCTCCGTTGCTAACTGAAAGATCCAGGATTTGAATACCAGACTGTCAGCTCCCATAAAGATGGACAGTCTTGGAAACCCTGTAGGGCAGATGTCCCCTGGGGCCACCGCGAGTTGGAAGCTGTGCCACAGCAGTGAATTTGGTCTGGGGCACCGGAGTTTACATTGGTTTGGTCCACTGTTAAAAAATGAACAACGTTGATAAAACAAATATATCACCATGTTGCCAGCTTGGCACGCTTGTAGCGCGGATCTCGGGTAGAAGGCGCCATAGAAAGAAACATACTATGTTTGAAAAGTCTACGAGCAGATTAAACTATAAAAAGCCTGGGAAACTAGACTCATTTGGAAAGCCTGCCTTGGAGAAGTATTTCAGCAAGCTCGTCTTATTTGCTATAAAAACAGGGAGCTTTTCGGAGGGAAGGAAAGAAGGCATTTAGGCACCAGCTGCTGAAATGCTGAGTACGGGTGAAATCATCTAAGGGGGAACCCAACAAGGGAGTTTGAAGGGGAAGGCTGAGACCCGACATTGACAAAAGCCAGAGCAGCCCACTCATGTGGTGATGCCTCATTAAGAGACTTACTGAAAATTGACCTCATTGCAAAAACGTGTGCCTGCTTTCCCCAAGTCCCCCCTTCATCTGTGCAATGGTTACCTTATCAGGAGCTCGTGAGACCATCAGCTCATCTCAGCAATGAGATCCACTCAAACACACTCCCATTAAAATTGCAGAGGTAATTAGGCAGCCGCTGGGGGGAAGATGCAAAGAGTAAGATGGAGCCAAGGAGACTTGCTTTGAAATACCTGCGTCAGAACTGAGGAAACGGAGGAGCTGAGGGCGAGCTGAGAAGGGCAGGGCAAAGAGGTGGCACAGATGAGCCTGCCTTGCCCTCAGTGAGAACTGCAGGCTTTCAAATATACCGTTAATGATCACAGTGACATGCTAAGGTTGTGTGGCTCTCAATAAAAATTTGATGTTTTAAATATATATATATGGCAATGATAATCACAGGAGGTTAAATAATTCCATTCAGCTTTAACCAAGATCGAAATCACAACCCTACAACGATATCGTCTCCTAGTGGTTAATTAAACCGAAAGTACCAGACCTATTGCCATCAAGTCAACTCTGACTCATAGCAATATTATGTAACAGAGTAGAGAACAACAACAACAATGAAACAAAACGTAGAATTGTCCCATTGGGTTTCCACAACGTTAAATCTCTATGGAAACGGATTCCCAGGTCTTTTCTCCTGAGAAGTCACTGGTGTCTTTGAACCACAGGCCTGTCGATTAGCAGTCATGCACTTGAACAATGGGCCACCATGGGACTCCTTAGGGAACAATGACTGTACTTCAGTGACTGCGATCTCCTTTTTGTACGACTCACATTATTTTTCACTGTTTCATTTCCCAATGTCAGTGCTGTCATCTTCAAAATAATAGTTATGTAGTTCAACTACTCCCTGATTGTTTTTGGTTCAAAAAGGAGACTATACATTTCCAGCACCGAACACCATGCCCACAATGACACAGACATTCTTTGTTGAATGATGGAACAAAATGATACATGCATACAAAGAACCGAACACAATCCAAATAATTGGATTTGAAACTCTGAAGATGCATTTGAAACCAAATGTTCTTAACTGTCATAGGGTGACCAGAAGTGTGCAGAGCAGAGCATCAGGTTTGTCTTCCCAGGAGCCTCTGCGTGTGTTCACACCACCAACTGGGCACGTGCATCTATTGGAATTGTAGTGTATGATTCAATATGCTTAGGAATCGTTTTATGAAACAGGAGGATGCACTCGTTTCATGAGCTAAGGGGAAAAAGTAGAACACACCATACGCAGGGCAGTATCTCCACTATGTCAAACTTCAGGGACGCATCATTGCCCCTTGGCAAATACAAACATAAGCCACAATGGGACCACCGCACACCATATGGATGTTTGCAATCAAAGGCATAAGGACTAGCCTTGTCAAAGAGCTGGACGCATTGGGAGCCTTCACACATTGTAAAGTGGGGCAACCATTTTGCCAAAGGAGTTTGGTACTTTCTCAAGCAAACACTGAGTTACTCAGTATAAGATCAAGCAGTTCCACTCTGAAGTGTACACCCAAGAGAAGTGAATGCATCCACCCAGACCAAGATTGTTCCGTGAATGATCCTAACAGCCCGACTCATAATAGGACTGCGATGAAACAAGCCAAATGCCCACCAACTGATGAGAACATAAATAAAACGGGGTCTCTCCAGACACTGAAAGAGTATTTAGCAATAAAAAGAAAAAAACTGGATCCATCCTACCATACAGAAGAACTTGAAAACCTTCTGCAAAATTAAGGAAGACACAGAACAAAAATACAAAACAAAACTCACGTCCAGGGAGCCAATGCTGACTCATTGAGTCCCAAGAGGCCAAGGTAGTCCTGTCCCATGAGTTTCTGAGACTGTAACTATTTAAGGGAGCAGAAAGCGTTGTCTTTCTCCACAGAGCTGCTGCTGGTTTGGAACTGCTGACCGTTCAGATGTCAGCCCAACACCTAACAACTATGCCACCAGAGCTGACCCAAGATACCACATATTGGAGGATACCCTTTAAATGAAATCCTCACAACAGGCAAATCTATACAGAGGGAGTGGACTGGGAGATGGGGTGGATGGAGGGGAATAAGAAATTGACGTCATTCAATGGGTATGTCGGGTATTGCATGAGGGTGATGAAAATGTACTCAAAACTTGATTCACTGTGATAGATGAACAACTTCCCAGACTGACTGAAAAGCCATGGAATTGCTCATTTGAAAACATGAATTATATGCTATGCAAAGTCAAGTTGTTTTAAAACTGTAGAAAAAGAGCAACAGTGGGTGCCCCGGGGTGCAGAAAAGGGGTGTGCTTTTCTTTCCTGCTTCGTAATGATTTGCACATTTTCCACACGTGCCAAGTTCAAAGTTGTACCCCTGAAATCCCTGATGTCAAGAGCCCTCCTGTGGATGCAAATGGGGACCTTGGTCACACGCCAACTGCCGCGGTAAGCTGTGAGCAGCCTACCTCTGGCTTTCACAAGGGTAACACAGTGCTATAGGATTATGTTTACGCAAATGTTTTTTCACTCATTTCAGGTGCATGCATTTCTGTCAGTAGGGTTTTAAATAACCATTTTCACAACAGTGGTTTTCTGTGAGTTCATTGGCTGGTTGAAGAGCTGTTATATTTAGACCAAAAGGTCTGTCATGTTTCTGGCAGCGTAGATGCGAAGAGCAAAAGAGGGGTTCGAAGCCAAAATGTTAATCACTTTTAAAAAATAGAGCTGAGCTAGGAAATCCGTGTGTACTGAGCATCCAGCTTAGCTTGGACCTCAGAGGACACCGTGAGCAGGACTGAAGTTTATGGCCAGTTAATAGTGCTGATTAACATCTGTTTTATCACCTTTTCATTCTTGGTGGTGATGGTGGGGTATGGAATCTGCTCTTTTTCCTTGTCAAATACAGGACATTAAAAATTATGTTGAATCCCCATGGGGTAAGCAAATATCATTCTGTAAGCTGTAAGGAATTACAGTTTATCACTGCTAATATAAAAAGCAAAGCCAAAATCAACATTTTTAATCAAAAACTGACAGCAGGTCAGGCCTTGAACTTGACTCTGGAGAAATACAAGCAATCAAGAGTAAGCAATAGTATTCCAGGCGGAGGGAAGAGTGTGTGTCAAGCCTCCTAAGTAAGAGAATGTATAACATTTTCAAGGAGTGAGAAGAGTGGCTTATGTTTGAGATCGAATTTGGGGAGAGGCTAGAGGGTTGGGGCCTAGCAGCGAAGAAACAGAGAGGTGGATGAGAGAGTTTTATATACAAAGTCAAGGAGTTTGGACTTCATTCCAAGAGCATTTGGGGAGCCATCAAAGTATTGAGACAGAACAGTCATAATGTCAGGTGGACAATTCTGGAAAAGCTGCTTGAATGACAAAAGAGAATGGGTTGGTGGTGGGTCACGTGGGAAGCAGAATGAAGTCCTGAAGGTGCCTCAGGTGAGGGAGAAGATGGTGGTCTGATCAAGGAGAGGGCTGTGGAGAAGGAGAGAGGGAGAGCGAAGAGATGTTTGAAAAGTGGAAGAGACATTGGCAGAGAACTCAATGGATGCAGGGGAAAGACATGGAATACAGAAGGGTTGAAACACACACATTCAAGTACCTGGCTCTGCAACTGACGGTCAAAGTGGTCGTCTCAGAGATGAGGAACCCTGGAAGAATGTTGGGCGGGGGTATGGGGAGATGGAGAATCCGGCTGTTTCAGATACTGACTCCTAAACTGACGCAAACCTAGCTCCCCAGGCCTTGCTTATAATCCAGAATAAATGCTTTCCCTTTAAGCAACACAGCCCAGCCAGCAAGGGTCTATTTCCAAAACACATGTTTCTACTTGGGCAAATGAAGACTGCCCAAAGTGAATGGAGCAAGGATGTCAATTTGCAACAAATAAAGGCCTTCAGTGATGAGATGCCCTGCACTCGGGGGCAGCTGGTTTTCGGAATGTTTTCTCAGAGGTGGATGGCTCTGTAGTGGTTGCCAAGGTCCTGGCTCTCCTTTCAAGAGCCGTCAGACCAGAACATCAGGTCCAGAGTGCCATCCATGCAGGGATTTCTGGGGACTGAAGGGGAGCCAAAGGCAAATGGTACCCAGACGGTTAAGATGTTCCACCCATCCTTTAAAAATGGACGAGTTTTGACCCAATGCTAGAAATTTCAGTACCAAATATCGAGACTTTGCACTCCTCCTTCATTGTGGTTGAGTGGCCAGCAGGTCAACGATCATGACTCAGGGCGATCCCAAGCGTGCAGACTTGCAGGGCTCCACAGGGCTTTCAAGGCTGGGACCTTTCAGAAGCAGATCACCAGGCTTGTCTGCGAGGCACCTTTTTGTGATTCAAAGACACCTTAAGTCGAGATTGTTTGTACCACCCAGGGACTCCCTAGTTGTAATTCTGACCATATAAGAAATCCAGAACCTTTTAGGAAGGTACCACACCAGCTTAACTGACTTGCCTACAAATCAGACACTGACTAAGCTAATGGGGATTGGGAGTGGGGGCAGAGAACCATCTTGCAAAGAGATGATCTCATCAACCCAGGCCAGGCACAGCTAGGATGTGTCTCCACATTACAGCACCATAACAAAATCTTTCCGAAAACGTGCACCTGGTGTAGCAGCGATTCCTTGCCCAGCTGCAGGCGGTCTATTGGGCACACCTGCATCTCTGCCTGAGGGCTTTTCATTTCTGGTTGAAGGAACATGTCTTCATGCGGGGTGAGTCACAAATGCCAGCGGGTTAACGCCCCTGCAAGTGGCCCTGACCAAAGTCCAAGGCAGTGTCAGGGTCAAGACATCAACCTCCTTACCTCCATTTAGGATCACTCGGAGGGGTGCTACATACTGTCTTCCCCAAGTCTCCTGGCAGGATTGCAGGCTGTGGGCAAGCACTGCGTCTTCTCCGAAAGCGCTGGTAGTGAGCTGAAGGTGGATCCTGGGAGTTGTGGAGAGCCTGGCATATCCGTCCTGCCCGAGGCAGAGAGCAGGCTGACTGGTCTATCTAGAGAAGCCAAGGGGGCAAGGGGCACAGGGACAGCAAATGCCTGGATCCTCATCAGGAGTTCTCAGCTGCAAGTAATGCTGTATCTTGAAAGACTGAGGGAGTCAGGCTCACAAAATGGGCAGGAATCAAGGCGAGATAAGAAATGTGTCTGCCCTGGACACCTGCCTTCATCATAGTCCCTGTGCATTGTCACCACGTGAGGGCCCAGTGGTCACAGCCACTTGCCACTGGCCGCCAGGTCTCTCTATCGCGGTGCCAGTCTTTCAGGGTTCTGTGCTCATCTGATTGGCCGAGTCCACGTTGTGTTCCCTGGCTCTACCCACATCCGGCCCAAGGTGGGAGAGGAACTATCTTCTCTCTGCTTTCCATCACAACTCCCACAGATGGCATTGGAGATTTGGGACTGGAGGCTGGAGTCTATCCGGAGGCCCCTGAGAAAGAAGCCCTGGCACTCAACTTCCAAAAATCCAGCCATGGAAACTCTCTGGAGCACAGTGCCCCTCTGATCCCCATGGGGGGCCATGAGCTGGAGAGGCCTCAACAGCCACTGGCTTCTAGCCTGCTCTGATCGTCATATGAAGTTCACCATAACCTGGAGATTGCCGCTTGCACATAGTCCTCACGGCCGTGATTGGGTCTCTGCTCTGAAGGAAAGGCCGAGAACACGCTCTCGGTTCCGAGAGGTAATGTGGAACTCCTGCCCTGGAAAGTGACACGAAAGCTGTCCGGCCTGTCCTACTGGTTCATGCCTCTCCAGCACGGTGGAGAGCCAGAGCCGACTTTGTGAAATTCCCCCATCGGTTCCCAGGCCATTTAATCCACGGAAAGGATAATTTTCTTTTTAATCCTGGGAAATAGCAACAGCGACCAGATTAAGATGTTCTGGACATGGGAGCATTCCAGCCCTGCTCTTACAGAGTTTTGTTATGTTTTGTTTTTTTAACTAACCGAGATTCAGTATGTAATTTTCCCCCCTTGCACAAAACAAGATCCAAAACAATGCCCTGGAATGTGATTTACCCTCGGTTGATCATAGACCGTGTGTGTGTGTGTGTGTGTGTGTGTGTGTGTGTGTGTGTGTGTGTGTGAATTCACCAGACTTGCACCATCAAAGTGTCTGTGCTAGATCTAGATGAGGTTTGTGAGTTATTAACAGGACATGACTTGTGTTTGTATTATTCGTGTAATAGGGACAGAGAGATTGCATGTCTGACTGTAGTTTACCCTGTAAAATAAGGAAGACGATGAAAGGAACAGTGCTGGTGGGGAGAGGACTTAGTTTGACCCATAAAGAACAAAATTTTGTAAAAGAGCATTGTTCTGATCTGTCTGAAAACCAGTTGCTTTAAATTGACTCCAACTGACGTCCCCCAGCCCCTAGGTGTTTGTTCCACTGGTATTTTAAAAGCTGGTTTTCAGGCGTAGATCTCCTGGTCTTTTCTCCCCCAGACACCTCTGGGTGGACTCAAAGCTGAACCTTTCTGTTAACAGCCAAGCTTGTTTGCATCACTCCGGGACTTCTGATCTGCAGGGTATTCGGACTTACACCCAAGCACCTGGTAGTGGGTGGCTGCGGCTTACAGTCAAAGCCCTAATTCCATTCAGACTCTTGACACAGATTCAGTCTCCATTTAAATTCTTTCTGACCACTAAGAAGAAATGTGAAAAAGAATTACCCAAAGGTAGAATATGTTGAAAGGCCACTTCCCTGACCAGCCCTGGGAGGGGTAGTTTTGCCCACAAGGATTTACAGGAGTGTGCTCTTCATGGAAACAGAGGTGTGTGGTCATGAGTCAGAAGCCCTGACCAAGGTGGAAGGAAGTCCCCAAAGAAATCCTGCAACCTTGGACTTATGCAACATGTATGCATTCCCAATCATGGTCCCTTTCATGTTTCCAGAGTCCCATCTGCCACTAAGGTTAATTGATTTGTAACCCATCAGGATTTTGTGACATTTTCCTTTGTTTCCTATGTTCTATAATTAGCTAAAGGAGCTTGGGTGGTGCTGTTAGATAAGCACTGGACTTCAAACCACAAGACCATTGGTTCAAACCCACCAGCCACTCTAAGGGGAGCGATGAGGTTGTCTGCTCCTGCAGATATTTACACGGCCTCAAAAACATGATGTAGGGTAGTTATGAGTCAGAATAGACTCAATGACAGTGGTTTTTCTGGTTTTTGTTTTAAGTAATTACCCATGTAACTGTGAATCCAATGGTCTCATGCTGATGCTTTTCTTCGTCTCTGTAATTCATCTTTGAATTAAGGACTTAAGGGGTCTGTAGGAAATTTATTTGTATTGCGGGTCTTTGCCCCTAGACTTGAAGACACACTTTCAGAAATAAAAAATACATTTTTTTTCTCAGATGAGGCCATTAAAGCTGCCCACCTACAGATCTGTCATTGTTGAGCCCTATGTGTATGTGCGGGGACAATCATAGGAAAAGGCAATACAGAACTTGTTGGGCCCACCTCGCTGCTAATGGCTCACAGGTGGCCTTAACCCCTGAGCAGAAATTGTAAAACTCCTGAATTTATTCTCCAGAAATGTATCTGCAGAGAGAAGTCATTTGTATCTTGGGGACAGCAACTGTGATTCTGATTAAGAGAATTTATTGAGATCAGCATCGTTCATTAAAATGGAAACTGAAGTCCAGCTCAGGGCCTCCCTCGAGTGTCACCTAGATTCCAGGTGAGTGGCCTTTGTGGTGGGCGCAGCCTAGTGGGAAAGTCACCCGTTGGGCACTTTTCCTTCACATGAAAACTCTATCAGCCAGCAAGAGGAATATTAAACCTGAAATACCTGAGGCGACCACTTAGCAAAACCAAGATGCTGCCTCAAAAGGCATGACTGAAAACACCTCCTTGTGAAATCACCTGGTTTGGAGCTTCATTCTCTTGGACCTGTTTCATATTTCGTTGGTTCTTTTCGAATGCCCATCTCAATGAGAAAGCATGATTAAGAGGCTCAAATACGTGTGTACAGCTTTGTTTCTTACTCATTTGAGAACTTTATAGAGCAAGGAACTCTGATAGTGGGATACACACTGGGCTGCTAACTACAAGATCAGAGGTTCAAACCCACTGGCTCTCCATAGGAGGAATGTTTGACAGTCTGGGAGCCCATAGGGGCAGTTCTATGATAGGCTCCCTATGAATCAGAATTGACTCAATGGTCATGAGTTTGGGTTGGGGTTTTATCTGCAGAGCTTCTAGGCCAGTCGTTCTCAGTCTTCCTAAGGCTGCAACCCTTTAATACATTTCCACATGCTGTGGTGACCCCCAACCATAAAATTATTTTCGTTGCCACTTCATCACTGTCATTTTACTACTGTGATAAATCTGGCAACCCCTGTGAAAGGGTCATTCGACTCCCAAAGGGGTCACAACCCACAGGTTGAGAACCGCTGGTCTACATGTTACCGAGTCCATTTGAAATTGTGGAAGCCCGGCCTTAAGAACCTTTTAACACTTCACTATGACGAATGACCAGAATGTATCCTACCAATGCATCAGGGCCCAACCCTATTCCCCCCTTTGCATATTAACAATTTGCTTCCTCGTTTTGGGGGCATTTGATGCCCCTCATAAGGAAACTCCCCTTGTCAAAGGATGCTAGCCTGAGTGACGATATGCACAGTTGTCTGCAGAGACGGCACCACGGTGCCCGCATACAACTTATGGACCGTGCTTTCAGTCTGGCATCCACTGCACACAAGGGATATGAAAATGAGTGGACATTAGCGGCAAGGGTCGCTGTGGCGATCACAACACAAGGGCTGCCCCTCCTGCCCGCCTTTTATCCAGGTAATTATAAAAATCCTTCCCCCCACCCCCACCTTTTATCCATGTAATTAAAAACCAGCTAAGAAGGTATCCCCAATGTGAACTGACCTATTTATGCTCAGAGACTGGTCTGATGACAGTGCAGTTGTCCAGAAGCAAAAATTCACGAAGCCAACCGAATGCGATTTCCAAGAAAAGGGACTGCCAGGCCGAGGCTCTGTTCAGCATTAACACTCTCCATCTCCTTTTGTAAATAGAGAGTTTAAAAATAGCGACCGAGGAATGCAACCTACTTCTTATTCCTGGATGCTTAATTACTGTTAAGTTGGGGCATAGATGAAAATATTGCTTGTCACAAGGACCATATATTCTAATGGAAAGTGATTTGTAATTGTGGCCAAAGAGCTATCCCCACAACAAACTTATCCTCTGAATTCTCTCAACAGTGTCTGGAGTTGTATAAGTCTGGGAACTTTAGAGAAACAAATCCACAGAAACTCATGTATAAGAGAGAGTTTTTTATAAAGGTTAAGTGCACATCAAGAAAACATCCCAACCCAGTGCTGCTCAAGCCCGCAAGTCCAATATTAGCCCATATGTGCAACACCAAGCCACAAAGTCCTCCTCTGTCTCACAAAATACACACTCTGATGCCGACTGCAGGAAGAAAGCTGAATCAGGCAAGCCGAATCAGTGAGTGTGTAAGCATCTCAGCACTGGCAGGGGTCTCCATATGGCTGCTCCAGCACCCAGGGCTGCATCAGGGTTGGTCCATGTGGCTTCTCCTGTGGATGTCTTACAGGAAGTGAGCCTTGCCATTTGAAGCAGGGCCTTGACTAAGGCAGCTGAACCCTGGTCCGACCATCACAAAGCTAGAGACCCGAGAACTCGAAAGGTGAGGCTCACTGAGCCATTTATCTCTCCACCCTTCAATTAACCCCACATGTGTTTATCAGCCAGGTTGCCACAATAAACTAGCTACCTCAGGAGTGGACTAGAGTAGCAGTTTCCTCGCACGGCTGACACTATAGGCTCCAGTGAGAAAGAAAGAAAGGCAGTGAATTATATTTCTGTCATTCTTAAGGTATTTGTGTCAAAGACAAGGAAGGGAGGATTAAATCAGCAATCTCTGGGTGATGATCGCTCATGGATAAGACAGACAATTGCTTTCTCAATGTTTTGTCCTCCTTCCTGGAAAAAAAGAATAGGCAAGCCTGGGTCTCACTAATCACCCGTGTCCTGCCATTTCATAGGTTGATTTGGATTTTCTGGAGTGTCAATTCACAGCTATACCTCCAGAGGAAATAGTGAACCATGGTGTGCTACTGGCACGACTGGGGGACCCCTGTGCCTTGAAACCACTCTTCCTACAGAGCAACACAGTTGATAAGAAAATGGTGACTCCGGTCTACTTGCATGTTCAAAATCAGAAAAATTCATCTTCCATTTTTCCTTGCAGTAGAATTGGATTGGAATGTGGAATCTATTTTATCCCTATCAGCCAAACCTAATCCAATGACGTCGGTTGATTCTGATGCACAGTGCTCTTTAAGGGAGCAGACAGCCTCATCCTTTGCCTGCAGAAAGGCTGATGGGTTTGAACCACCAGTATCGCACTTAGTTGTCCAAAGACTAACATACCGTGTTGGTCTAGCTCAAAAGAAGAGTCCAGTAAACCTTCAGGATCCGATGGAAGAATTATCTTGCTCCATATTAAAGACTCTGGAGTCGAGTGTTTGCCAGTGCACTGCATGTGCAGCCTCCCTACATCTGTCTGTGGAGGCCTGTGTGCTGCTGCTGCTGCTGCTGCTGCTGCTGAATAAGTTTGGGTGGAGCTTCCAGACTAAAACCCGGAAGAAAGGCCTGGAGACCTACTTCTGAAAATCAGCTAATGAAAACCCTTTGAATGCAGCAAAACTGATCACGGGGATGGCACAAGACCAAGCAGATTCCCAGTCCAGGGTGCATGTGTTGCCATGTGCTGGGAGCCTTCTTGAAGGCAGTTACAAACAACTTTGCCAGTGGGATTGGTAGAAGCAGGGGGCTCAATAAGTATGAGATCAAGCAAAACATGCTGGAAAGTTCTGGGACAGTCTGCGCCCCTCAGAGAGCTGATCAGTTAAGAAGGACCCAAATGCCATCTCTGTCTGTACCCTCGTAGCGCCAGAAGCCAGGAAAATGTTAAAAATCCAATGGGCACAAATAGAGCATACTAAAAAAAAATCAATCTTGATGAAAACAAAATGTATCAGTCCTAAAAGAAATATTGCTAACGATCTCCAGTTTACAAATTTAGTTTGTGTGCACTGTCTCTTTTAGGTCTTGGGCAGCCTAGAAACTATTTTACTCACTTCGGTAGGGCGGGGGGAATGATTGTTACAAGTTCACCAGGCTCCCTCCAGCTCACTGAGTACTGTAGGAAGAGCAGCGTTCAAAGGCAAATCTTCTATGTCTGGTTCCAGTGATTCTCAACCAGGGGCGATGTTGTCTTATGGGGGACATGGGGCAATGTCTAGCGGCATTTCCATTGTGACTCCTGGGAAGACAGAGCGGCAGGAGCCAGGGATGGAGCTAAGCATACTGCAATGCATAGGACCGAGTCTTTTCCAGAGCGCTTCAGCGCCCAATGCCAGTAATGCCTAGATTGAGAAACCGTGCTTTGCTCCAATATGTCCGTCCTTGGGGCCCATTTCTTGGAATAGACAACCTGGATCTTACATGAATTTTTCTTGCTCTTAGAAGCTGTGGAGTCAGCCACGAATTTCTGGCTGGCCCATACACAACAGACTCGGAAGATTGAGACCCATCACTTTTTCAATGGCTCAGGTTTGTTTTCCCAGAGCTAAATGGTAGACCTTTCTGGGGTGGTATAGTCTGCAAACTCCTCTGACACCTGTTCAGCATCACAAGCAACACCCCAGCCTCCACTACGAGGAGGTGGTTGAACTTGAGGCCAGAATCGAACCAAGTGTCCCACACAGAAGATGTGATTTCTACCACTGAATCGCCACAGCCTCCTTTAAATGGCTAAAAAACACCCCACCTCATTGACATTAAGTCACCGTCAAGTCATAATCATCCTTTAGGCCAGAGTGGAACACCCCCATTGTGTTTCTGAGACTGTGAAGCTTTACCAGTGCAGAAAGCCTCATCTTTCTCCCACAGAGCTGCTGGTGGTTTCAAACTGCTGACCCCGGGGTTAGTAGTTCAACGTGTAACCAACGACAGCACTTTGGCGACCAAAGTATATTTTCCAATACAAAAGCCAGGAGCCACATGGGGAACATAAGGAATTGGCCTTGTCCACACGGAGACGTGCTGTGCATGTACAACACACTCTGGCGTTTAAAGACTTTGTGGGGAAAAAACAACACAGAAACAATCTCATTATTATTTTTACATTGATTAACTATGGACCTAAGATTTTTAAATCTATTGAGTTAAATAATCACTATAATTAATTGAACCTGTTTCTATTTACTTTTTTTTTAATGTGACTATGAGAAAATTGGAGCCCTGGTAAGACAGTGGTGACATACTTGTCTGAAAACTGAACGTTCGGTGGTTCAAACACAGCAGTGGCTCCACAGTAGAAAAGGCCTGATAATCTGCCACCTTAAAGATCTGCAGCCTAAGACTAGATGGGACAATTCTACTCTGTCCTCTGGAGTCATTCTGAGTCAGAATCGACTCGATAACATGCAGCAATGGCTGGAAAAACTTCAGTTCCTGAGATGGCACCTCTTATTTGGCTTGCTTTAAATGAAGGGGCTTTGGAGAAAATTTCCTGATCTTTTCATTCCATTGGTCCATGTGTCTTTGGATGTCTGTATGATAGGGACTGCTACTGTACAAAGCAGCTGGTTGCAATTGTGTTTCCTATCCATCATAAGAGTCGCTGGAAACTGCTACACTGCTGGCTTTGAAGGTGAAGGGAGATGCCAGGAGCCAAAACTGCAGGAGGCCTCTAGAAGAGGGACCAGGAGAGGGAAGAGATCCTCCTCTGGAGGCCCCAGAAGGAACCAGCTTGGCTGACACCTCTGCTTTAGCCCAGGAAGACCCATGTCCGGCCTCTGGCCTCTGGAACACTAAGATGATAGGTGTGTGTTATGCCAAGCCACTGAGTTTATAGTTATTTCTTACAGCCACCCATAGGAAACTCACCGAGCATTATGCACACATACAGATGGACTACGCCAAAGGTCAGCTTCCCTGTGAAAGTGAAGGTTCCCTCCAATGTCAGTATATGTAAATTTCTACGACTGTAATCAACCAAACCAAACACACTGACATCGAGTCGATGTTGACTCTTAGTGACCCTTTAGGACAGGGTAACACTGTCCCTGTGAATTAAGCCCCGTCTTTCTCCCGAGAGAGGCTGGTAGTTTCCAACTACTGACCTTATAGCTAGCAGTTCAGGGTGCAACCAATAGGCCACCGGGGCCCCTTGACTGCGAGGAAGCATACTCACTAAGAGCTGAGTGGCTCTCGGGCCTGCTCTGCTTCCCAGAACCCTGGTTGTACAACGGTAGGAGCTCAGATGCTAACCAAATAGTCACCAGTTTGAAACCACCATTGGTTGTGTGTGAGGAAAGATCTGACAGTCTGCTGCTCCCATAAAGACTCCAGCCTTGGAAACCCTTTGAGGCTGCTCTGCTGGGCTCCATGGGGTTGACAGGACAGCACCCAAAAGCTATAACAGTCTCGAGATTTGTTCTAGAATGCCTTCTCTACAACCACCTTTCCTAGAGTGCCGCTCGCCAGTGGATTCCCTCTGGACCTGGTTATGGTGCCCAGGTGGTCACGTGGGAGAAGCTTGCCCATATTAAGGTCAGCAGGTCTATCCCACCAGCCAGGCCATAGGAAAAGTTGAAGCCATATGCTCCCATAAAGACTTACTGTCTGGAAAAGTGGCTGAAGGGAGATGTCAGACAGGGCATATATGACAAAATAATAATTTATAAATTATCAGGGGTTCATGAGGGAGGGAATGTAGGGAGGGACGGGGAAAATGAGGAGCTGATGCCAGGGATTTAGGTGGAGAGTGGGTGTTTTGAGAATGATGAGGGTGACAAATGTACAAATGTGCTTTATACAATTGGATTATACAATATGATATAATATATGTGATAACATTTGTATGAGCCCCCAATAAAATCATTTTTAAAAGCACAAGAATGAAATAGGAGAGAGTATCATAAAAAAGACTGTCTCAGAAATTCCATGTTCGGTTGCTATGAACCAGAAATCACTTGATGGCCATGGCTGTGAGCTACACATGGCGACATGGATGGACACAACAGCGTCATGGGGCTACAAGTAGAAAACCCTCCAGAGTAAAAGAAGAGAAAGCGAAGAAATAAGATTTTTAACAAAGACTGTCTGAGAGAACACATGCTTTTCTGGCTCAATGCCAAATCCTGTAACTAAATCAAGGAATACCTCTTAGGACTCCGGAGATGCTCCCATACAAGGAAAGCACTATTGGTGAATAAGACATCCGCTACACAGCAGGCACTGGATCCCAGGGGAGCCACTGTCCACCCGCCCCTTGGCTCAAATATTTCAACCATGCGGTTTTACATGAAGGCAAACCTTAGTCACAAGCAACCCTCTCTGAGTATGTGTGCAGAGCTAGAGATCTAAGCCTTTGGAAAATATCAATTTTCAAGGAAGGTAGGCTTTAGTAGGAAAAGACAAAAAAAGGAGGGATTAATAATGCACTAATCTCCTTAGTAACTGAAGCTAACTTATGAGAACTATGAACTTTCATCTATTTCCAACTTTAAAAGCAGAGAACATAAGTCAACCAGAAAAGTATGTATGGCCAACAACCAAATTCAAATGGATTCTCTGTGGGGCAGACATAGCAAGAGCCCTGGATTGGGAGCAAGCTATCGGATCTGGTTCCCGTTCTGGAACAGAGATGTTGGGTGGATTTCAGCAAATCTCTTGGTTTTCTTCCCTATCAACTGTTGGGCCCTTGGTGTTTCCCTCCAGCTCCCCGCTTCAACAATAACACGGGTCCTTGAATTAAATGTTTGCTAAATTACAGCTTAGATCGTGTCCATGACCATTATAGCACGTAAGTCAAGAAACAGGGGAGCATGATCTGCTCTAAAGCTTAGTTGGTGTCTCAGGATTTGATGGCCTCAATTGGTCTGTAATGAAAATGTGGATATGGGCTATTACCCTCTAATAAAAAGAATTTGTAAATTACGTTTGGCCAGAAAGGTGTGTGCACTGAAGGGTAGGGCACAAACATTGGGTCAACATATCAGCTTCAGCCGCCTGGCCTCTCCTCATCCTCCTTGAAGTACCCTCCTGAGCTCTGATCTCTCTCTCTCTAAGACCATTAATCAAAAGCAAGGCTGGACTATAAATAGGCACTGGAACCGACTTAACTAACTTGCACATGGAGGGAACGGGCTGGTGTAGGTTCCAACTTGGCTCCATTTTTGCTTCATTCCTGAAGCTCTTCCAGCTGCCCTATCCCTTCCCCTCAAAGACTCGCTGTCCTAACAGGTACCATCATCCCTACTTCTCACGTTGTAAGACCATCTTCTTTCTCTCATTGGTAACAGGCAGTTCCTGAGCTAGGTCACACGGGAATACATCAGGTCATGAATAGGTCTGTAGAAGTCCTTGATCTCAGCAATCCTCCAAATAGTAAACTCGGTTAACAAGAGAACTGGTCCACAGGCTTTTGTTACAAATGCCAAAAATCATTGTTGCTTCTCTTGGGTTCCGGACAGATGGAAATAATAAAAATAAAAAGCAGCAACAATGATTAGCCGGCAGGGGCAAGAATGTATCTAAATGAGTTGAATTATCAAGAGCAATGGCAACCCCTAAAATCGATGGCCCTGATATCATCTTGAAATCTTACACTAAAAATATCCCCCGAAGTCCTCTCAGTTTAGCTCCCCTAAGAAAAGAATGTCTGCCATGAGCCATTTGCTCATTTAAGAACTCTCGATATGCGATCGAATTGACAACAACAACTCAAAAGCGTCAATGGAAATCTCAGGGAGCAGTGAATTTACACTAATGAGGGAGGAACAACTCCGAAATGAAAAGCAGGATGGTTTCACAACCCAAAGAATGTCATCAATGTCACTGGATTGTACATGAAGAACCCGTGGAATTGGCATATGTTCTGCTGTGCATATTTTCAATATCCAAAAACTGTAAAGGGGAAATTTTTCTTTAAAAAGATGAACCATGACAAAAGCTCAAATCCTTGTTTTGTAAAACTTTCTTCGATGGCATCTTGTCAATATGGTTATGCTCTGTGGGGCTTTTCTGCTTCGCACATACAGTGTGATATGGGGAATATAAAACGAGAACACCAGAAACGCCAGTGCCAGAAAACAGACTAAGGAAGACATCCACAGGCTGCTAGGTGTTGGGTCCCAAAACAGGTCTCAGGGGCTGCAACTTTCTTTTCCTTTGGAGTCATTAAATGTCTTCTACTTAATATGAGGTTCTCAGTTGGAAGCTGGACTGGATTGGAGGTCTCTTGTGAAAAGAAGCTAAAGTGAACTATTGCCACCTGATTGCAGGGTTTACAGGTTATATTAGCAGGTCTCAAGAAAAGAATGATTTTGTTCCCTACAGGATATCTGGTGACATCTAGAGACTATTTTGGCTGTCACAACAGGGATGGGGCGGAGCAGAAACCCGGGATGCTGCTAAACATCCATGAAAGTGTATAGCAGTCCCCACACTGAAGAACCATCTGGTCCCACATGTCAGTGGTGCTGCAGTTGAGGAACCCTGGTTTGTATGAAGCTGATGACATGAGGCAGGGGCCAGCAGCAACATAGCCTATTATTACATCAAAATCTGATCCAAACTGCTACTGACTGGGAGACTGACTATAATATTTCTATCACTGAGAGCAGGAGCTCCCAACCACCAATCAAGATTCTGCAGTGAGCCCCCAGAGGGAAGTCAGCTGGGGAAAAAAAGCTTCATAGGAAGAGATGCACATAATGCAAAAGTCAGCGCCAGAGGAAGTGCAAGAATAAGTGAACAAGAAAGCTATAGAAATGCAAACAACGAACCACAATACTCCAAATTAGCCTGTGAACTAAACTTTCAAAACACATGAAGAAAGAACACAATGAAAAAGATACTCAGTATCCTGTGGTATCCCTACCAATCCTAGGTTCATCAGCTCCCAGCTCTGCATCTGACACAGGGACTTGGCAACAGATTGGATTGTCTGCTTCTGCAACTGTATGAACCATTTCCTTGGTGTAGATTTCTCTCTCTCTCTCTGTCTCTCTCTCTCTCTGTCTCTCTCTCTCTCACACACACACACTCACACACACTCACACACGGGTCCCATTGTTTTTTGCTTCTTTAGAGAACCCAGCCCAACACAACAGTTTCTGAGGAGCAAGCAGTCTCATCTTTTTCCTGTGAATTGGCTGTTGGCTTTGAACTGCCGACCTTGCAGTCCTACGGCTACTGGCAACACCACTAAGGATTTGGAATAGTTATTAGAGATTTTTTTTTTAATGTCTGAAACAAAAGGCAATGTTTGAGCATAAATATCAAACTTTTTGAAAATCAAAGAAAAATGAGCCGTCGGGTCAAAATGCCCTATATAATGCCCTATATGTACTCAGCTGCATAGATGTGAAGAACTCCACCCTTATGAAACAGAAAAATATCAATCTGAAAATCCAGCAGAGATAAAAAAAGGTAGTTTAACCCAAAAGAAAAAAAAACTAATGTAATCAGAGCAGACCTCTCATCAAGAAAGATACATGGTAGAAGAACCCAGAGATGTGTTTTTTACGTGATGAGGGAAAATGGTTGGCAATATAGACTTGTATTCCCAGATAAACAATCATGCAATATGGAAGGCAAAAATAATGCTATAAAACCTAGGCATTAAGGATGCTTAACATCCAAAAGTTCTAAAAAAAAATCTTTAATGGATTGATTTCAGGCAGAGGAAAGGGGAACACAGCAGGAAAGCAGGGAGCAAAGGCAGCATACATTGGGATTTCTTGGTGAGAAAAACTGGCATTCCTTCAGTGGTTGATCTTGAGTAAGAACATCCCAAATTAACTTAGGACTCCTCACAAGAGCTGGTGGCTATGCTAAGGTCTGTGGCCCAAAGTCTATTTGGAATCAAAAGTAACCTCTGTATCAAGAATAAAGCCTGTCATTCTGGCCACTATGCTCTTTACCCTGAGAAAATTACATGGTAAACAATTTCAGAGAACAATTTCATTTTGCTTGCTTAAGAGTTTTTGCTTGCTGCTTTGGAGGCTGGGTCCAAAACAACTCTCAAAGCAGATGCTTACTCATAATAAACTTTAAAATTACAAATGACCTCGGAGGCACTGGCAAGTAAGTGTTGGAGTGCTAACCTCGGGATCAGCGATTCGAACCCACAACCTACTTCTCAGGGACAATTAGAGGTTATATCTGCTCTTGTAAAGATTTTCAACCTCGGAAACCATATCTGGATAGCGTGACTATGAGTCAGAATCAACTAGTTTTGGTTTTCCCTGCAGTCAAGAACGGAGGGTTCCATGATTGTTTCAAGTCCCTTAGAAAACAATGTTAAACACATATATAATCTCCTACCAATCAAATGTACCCTCATCCAATTTTGGAGCCATTACCCAAATGTCAACTAATCATTGAATTTTTCCTGGAATTCCCTGTATCTTCTTATAAAATCTCCTCAGATCATTTAGTTCGGAGTCCTCTGAGAATTATGATTCTAAACCTTCAAATTCCCTTGCTCCCTTGCTTTACTTTGTATTTCAACCGGCATTGCCATTCTGCCATTTTGCCCTTCTGCACCACTCTCAAGCAGGCCTCATGTCCTTGAGCACCATGCGTCTTACCAAACTCACTGCCATAGAGTCAATTCCAACTTCATAGCGACCCTACATCATCTTAAAAGACATTCCATCCTCCTGACTTGAATATATTACTTTTAAATTTCCTGCACTGTAAGATTCTCTTTTGAACTCCAGAGAAGAAAATTATTTTGTTCAAAATTGAGGCAAAGGGCGCAAAGGGGGCCAGACTCCAATTACACCTTACTACCCCTTCCACACACATGCCTAAACTGATTATTAGATGCCTGCTTCCACAGACAGAGGGCATAATGACCTACTATCTCTGCAAATGGAATATTAACGTGAAAACCCTAATGTGAACAACAATAACAACAACAAAAACAAGAACGATACCTGTATAGAGATGTGTAAAAACACGCAAAATTGTTGAGGTTAGACCTGAATACATTGACAAACAAGTTAGAATCAATTATCTATTGTGCTGTTTCTCTCAGTTGTAGGCACTAGTAGAGTGGCGGCGGCAGTGCAATTAGGTCAAAGTGATGATGAACACAGACCTGAATTCAAGTCTTGCTGGGTTTTTAACTTTGAGCCTATTAGCTAATCTCTGGACCTCAGTATTCCCATCAGATAAAAGCAAACAAATAATAAAATGTTAAACTAGGTGTCTCCGAGTTGTTGAGTTGATCCCAGCTCCTGAAAACTCCTTGTGCATCAGAACTGTGCTCATTAGGGGTGGCTTTCTGAAAGTAGATAGCCAAGTCGTTCTTCCAAAGCACCGAGTGGGTTCTGTGTTAATCTGGGTGGACTAGAGAAACAATTTCATAGACACACTCATGTGTGTATAAGAAAGAGGGCTATTATACAAGAGCAATTGACTATTGAGAAAACATCCCCAGCTCAGTCCAGATCAAGTCCATCAGATCGATACCTATCTATAAAGTCCTCTTCAGATTCACCAAACATATGCAATGACGCCCACTGCGGGAAGATCAAAGGCCAGTGGGTGCAAAGTCTTGTGGAGTCAGTGGTGGTGAAAGAATCTCAGTGCTGACAGGGGTTTCCACGTGGCTCCTTCAGTAGAGCATCTCTCAGGGAGGAGTCTAGAGCAGTGGTCCTCAGCCTTTCATATGCTGCGACCCTTGAATACAGTTCCTCATGTTGTTGTGACGTCCCCCAAACCATAATATTATTTTCATTGCTACTTCATGACTGTTATTTCGGTCGATACCTCCAAAGGAGTCACGATCCACAAATTGAGAACTGCTGGTCTAAAGTCTTGTCAGTAACGTCTCCAAGGAAGTGAGCAGAGAGAGTAAGTGTCTCCCACCAACAAGGAGGAAATAACGGAATTCCCAGAATCTTCAGGGGAAGGCCATGCCCACACAGAGGCCTCAATACCCGATTGACAGACTAGAGTCCATCCCATCACTCCTAATCCTTTCAAGTCCCAAATTGACGCGATTATGTAACTACCACAAGCTCAAACCTCCAACTTTTCAGAGAGCAGATAAAACTTAACCATTTTCATCACCCAGGAACTCGTCCTCTATCAAAGGGAGAGATTCCTATTACTGAATGAGCTTGGGTAGAAAGTGTGGAAAAAGCAAGGATGTTACTTTGAGGACTAAGGTGAACCTGACTCAACCCAGCACGAACAATAACAGGCTTACTTATATAAGATTAGCAAGAGGACTGAATACAAGTAAAGGCCTAATTCATTCAGTATCCCGGCTGACCAATAACAGTCTCTCATTACATAATAATGGTTTCTACAAGAACCCAGTATTTGTGACCTTCCATCTCCCGATCATCTCCCATTCAAACTCAAGCTACTGTTCCCATGAAGTCAGAATCCTAAAGATTAGTGTTCCAGTTAACTTACTGCTCCTTATTTTTAAACTCACAAGGAAACTTTCCTTAGCAATGTCATATTTAGTAAATGACCACATGTCATGGCAAATTTGAGGGAAAAAAAGCAACCCCAAATGAGCCATTTTATTTGCAATAAATCACTACACTATCCGATTGTTTATTAAGGCATAACTTTGAAAGGGCCTGGCTTGTGCACGCTATGAGATTTTAGGAGCAAACAAAATGTACTAGGTGGAACTGAGTGTCACCGAACATGTTTGACACGGGGAAAATATTTATGATTCTGCTTCTGAAATAGAAATCACAAAGAGGATTTCACAATTATTTGAAAGCTTTAGAGACGATTACATTCCTGTTGCATGTGAAGAGCAACTGTCCCCTAACATAATCTCCTGATTCAAAAAAGGGTATAAGCAGGTCTCTACTGAAGCATCTGCAGTCTCTTCTCCCGGGTATCAAGAAATTCTCACTGAAGGTTGGCTTTTGTAGTCTCTTTTGACACAGATGTTCGGTTTATGTGGTACATTTTGTATATATTGCATCCATGACAATGACAGCAGGATCACATCCTTTTTACCTGACTGTTTATTTAGCAGGATCAGAGAATAAAGGCATTCTAATCATACAAAACATCAGCTATCAATGTCAGGTGGCAGTGACATGGTGGCTTGAGTGTTGTTGAAATACCATAACTGGTATTTCAAATACTAGCAGAGACAGATTATGAAGATCCTTGTGATCTAGTTCTTAAAAATCAGCCAATAAACCCTAGTGCACCACAACATGTGATTATCCAACTGGATGCAAAAATATCGCTGGCCATATAGATGCACAGGGCCAGGCGACGTTTCCCTCTGTTGTACATCGGGCCGACGGGGATCCGGAATCAGCTGGAGGACATCCAACAACAGCAAATCTCTGCTGCATCGAAGGAAGACTAGGCGTGCGAATAGTTTGGCGAAATTGGAATGATGTTTCTTTGTAACTATTTCAGATGGATATGAATTTTTTCTCTTCTTTTAGTAGGGCGTGATTATATGGACTAGCCGTTCCATAGCTTGTAACCCTGGTTAATCTTGTTCATTTGCCTACAATGAGAGATTAATTATTATTGTCATCATGTGCTCCTCTCAAATGCCCTTTGTGCGAGCTGGAGGAGGGTCTTGCAGGTCTGAGGTTCTTTTACACCAGTGTAACATAGCTTAGTTTGTTCCAAGAGGGAGTAAAGAAGGAAGGGGACTTTTTTCCTTTTCTCCATCTCCACCTCCATCTTCCACCAATCTCAATGCATCCCACCACCTCACAGTTCCTGCACAGCCTCAGGTCCAAAGCATTCTCGATCCCTATGGTGCCATGGATCTGCATCGTCATTTGAACATGTTGGACTTCTGAATGTTCCCTGACTACCAACTTTCACTCCTCAATTTAAAATACCATATCACCCTTAATCTTTCCAAGCATGCTCTTCACTACCATTGCTCAATCATTCAATCCTTCATTCATCCAGTACATATTGACACATCATGTCAAGTCTGTGTTCTAGGAGCAGGTGGGGCAATGAACAAGCTCAACTCAGCCCCTGACCTAATGAAACCCTTTAAATATATAGACAGTGCCTAAATATACATACATATGTGTATATTCATGTGTTTTTACTGCCTCATTAGGATACCAAATCCTAAATAGAAATTTGCTCCAAGCATTCTGCACCCCAAAAGATAGCATTCCATTATTCCAGCACACACTTCCACAAATCAGAGGGCAACGCCATGTCATCTGCACCCAGGAATAGGCTGCTCCCCAAGGCACCGAGTGGCAGCAGATGACTGCCGAGGCATGCCTTCGCACACCCTATAGAGTCTCCTGCCAAGCCTGACCTCATGATTCAACCACAAACACTGCTAATAATAGCTTCTACTCTGAACTTCCAAAATACAATTCTTAAAGGCAACTTCTGAGAAGCAGCCAGATACACGAGGGAAAAATGGCAGAGCCTAACCTGTAACTACTCCTAAAACAGCAGTCATGCGACACACCTTTGCACCAGCACCCCTCCTTTGAACCACATCTATGGCTCCACCGACCAGGGGGTGTGTCTGTTCATGCAGAGGTCAAGTCCATTCATTATCTTCTTCAAACGTCTGTTCTCTTGAAAAGGCAAGCACCACCCAGAAGTCTTAGGGCAGCGGTCCTCAAACTTTTTAAACAGGGGGCCAGTTCACTGTCCCTCAGACCCGTTGGAGGGCCGGACTATAGTTTATAAAAACTATGAACAAATTCCTATGCACACTGCACATATCTTATTTTGAAGTAAAAACACCAACAGGTCAAAAACACCCAGCGGGCCAGATAAAAGTCCTCGCGGGCCGCATGTGGTCCGTGGGCCATAGTTTGAGGACGCCTGTCTTAGGGTAAAGGACTAAGAAAAAATGTATAACTAAGTCTTTTCATAGTAGATAGACAATGGATAGATAGACAGACACACTCCTATACTCCAGTAAGTTTTGATAGCTCTGAAGGAATTATTTGTAATTTTACAAAAAGGTGAGGTCTCATACATTTGTCACTCTTCCTTAATGAGGTGCTGTTACACCACTTTCCTTCCCATCCTAAGAACTATCTCGACGGGGTCACAGTGAGGCCAGCGGAGTGAATAGGCTTCCTCCTCAGTGCAACTGAAGAACAAATGTGCTCGTCGGCTTGTTGAACAGGTCACAAGAAAATAACAATGGAAGAACCCACTGGACTGCCTGGCACGGTGTCTAAACAGCTAGAAAGATTTGGTGATTGCCTGTGCGCCCAAGGACACATGACTCACTACGCACGTACAGGGCACGACAGGTAGGCGTTCAGATAATCCCGGCCCCTGGAAGTGGACGATCACTTCAGACACTCACATGGTTTACATCAAAGCTCGCCTTCTGTGTGTCTGCAAGTACCCTGCGCATCAGGATGAAAGGCGATCCACGCTCTTACCTAAAAAGGCAAAATGAACTGCTTTTGTAGGGTCTGCATGACATCATTTCCCGTCTCGCAGGGGTCCTCAGGCTGTTCTCAAAGCTGGGCAAATGTGGGCAAATGGAAGCCCAGGAGTCAGGGGTCAAATCGCCACCATGTTCAGCTCACAATGTTGCTAGAACACAGCCACAGACAATACACAAATAAATGGGTATGATGGTGTATCAAGAAAGCTTTATTTATGAGCAGTGATGTTTGCATTTCCCGTAGTTTTCACATGCCATAAAGTATTCTTGAATTTTTAAAACAATTCCAACGATTGAAATAACACAAAACAAACAAACTTTTTTTTTCCACCACGGGCCCTACGAACATGGATGTGGCCATGGGCCACAGTTTGCTGAGCCCTGATCTAGAGTAAGCAATTCTTTCAATGCCTGGCTGGAGGATGTGTATGTCTCAAGGGTGTCTGCATGAACTATGAAGCACGCGGCCTCTGAAAGAGCTGAGGGTAAGGATTGAAACAATAAAACAGAGAACGTGTTCCCAACAAATGCAGCATGGCTATCAAGCTACTCTATTGGCGAAGTCTGGGAAAACTTGAAAGAAGCAGGCATTGGCTGCAGGACCCAGAGCAGCTGATGCCTACGTTTTCGACAAGGACCTTAGGTTATGAAAACACAAGTAAGAAGAAATGATTTTCTCCTGGTTTCGGCTTAATCGATTGTTGAAATGTGTTTGGGGGTGATGACAATTGGAAAGGCATATTTCATTTCCTAATATAACACATAATACATAATGACTTGCTATCCTGCTGTTAGCAAAGCCTTTGGGATTACTAGTTCCCTGGCTTTATTAAAACCTGCCTTGGGAGGCAGAAAATTGAAATGCCCCAACCCCAGCTTAACGATTACCATTTGCACAGCTCCAATTGGATCGGGATATTCGCCCTCTAAGCTGGAGACTTAGAACTATTTGTCCCATTCTTTATTACCCCCTAGAAAACCATGGTTTTAAACGATTGCATTCTAACTCCCACCGAGGCTACCTAATTGGTCACAGTGTAAAGAACTTAATAAAATTTCTCCTCCTGTCTGGTACCTGGAGACTCTCTGGGAAGTGCTGCTCAATTGTCAAATTAAAATCTCTGGCAGCTGGCACGAGGACTTGGAAGCGGTACTGAAGTGGACACATCATTCTCTGGATTACAATGCGTGGACCTGTGTCGTTTACAATATATTGTAGATGTCCCACCAATGCCCTCATCAGTTTTGGTCTGCTTTGCTGCCAATGGCTGGCACCTGGACCTTGGGCACTGGTGTTGCTTCTGCCTAGCCTCACCCCAGCTGGAGATGCCTGGGACACTTAACCATTGACTGTCTGGTGTGGGAGTACAGAAAACCAGCAACTCTGCTTCGTGATGGGACAAGCTCAGAGGCAAATTGACCTTCCTGAGGAACCCTGAGATCATCCTGGGATTGGGACGTGTCCCCCCCCCACACTTGCACCCCTGCTCGCCTTCTTCCCCTTCCTACCTCACCTCCCCACTCAGTTCCCCCTGGAGCTCTTCCTGAATAGGTCATCAACACTGGATCCTTGGTAAGGACCCTGCTTCTAGGAGAACTTGACGGTCAATATGTACACTGATCCAATTATTCTGGGGACCACTTGACCAGCATGCCCATACACAGTCCCTGTCTCAAAGCCATCAAAATCTTTGCCTACAAGTAGGCTTCTTTTCCTCTTTCCTAACCATTCTCTGCCCTCAGGTGCTCACTCTTTGCCTCTCATCTTCCCCTACCCTCTTCCCAATGGCTGGACTATGAGGAAGCCTCCCATAATACCCACCCCCCAATTACTGCTGGTCCATTCCCTAGTGCCCTCGTATAGCGCCATTGCTGTGGGAATTCACTTGTCTACTACTGCACCACCTGCTTCGTTTGACCCTCCAGAGAGCTGTGGGGTTTGAAGGGAAGCAGACAGGCCAGCGTTTGAGCTCTGAATCTCAGGATCGATCTGTATGGTCTTAAACAACTTGTTCATACCATGTACTGGGTCGGATCTATCATGAAGGAATGGCAATGTCTCCCATAACCAGGCTGGTGAGCTGATGCAACTTCCTGTTTGAGAGGGGGCCTGGGGGGGGGCACATGCAGAGTGGTCCAGGGTGTACCTGCCTTCCCAGCTCAGCTCTGACTTGGGCTGGCTGCGCTCTATTCAGCAAAGTGCCCTTTCCCTGTTTTCAGTAAAATGGGCAGTATAATGCTGCCTGCCTCCGAGTTGTCCTGAGGATCAAATAAGTTAATGTTTACAAAGCCCGAAAAGAGCACATGATAAATGTTCACTTACAGACCTCCTCGTAGAAATAGATCCACTTGTAGATCTAGTGATTTGAGCTCTGCCAGGACCAGTGGCTTTCAAGGTAACGCCCATTCAGGTCTACCTCAGGTGGGACCTGGGGCGCATTCCATGCAAAACTATGCTCCCTGACCTTTTGGTGCCCCCCTCTTTTTCCTTTTTTTTTAAATCAAGGTGCCTCTGGGTAGACTCTAGATAGAACTTACAAGCTTCTAACCTTTCCACCCATGCATGCTAACTCTTCAAACCACTATGTTTAGATAAGTCTTCATATTTAAATGTTTAGTAATGCTTAGCCAACTGGTCATAATAAAATATAATCAGAGAAATAAAACTCATGAAAATATATACACAGAAAAATCAAAATAAAGAGGGGATGCTATTTCTCATGCTGGCTAATTATCTTTTAATTATTCCATGTTGACAAGGGTTTAGCAAAATATTTAGTCGCATGTAAAATGGCCTAACCTTTTGGGGAAAGTAATTTGGCAGTATTCCTAAAGTCTTAAAATTATTCATATCCTTGGAGTCATTAATTTCTCCTTTAGCAAGGAACCTTCACGTAATAAGAAGGTAGCTATAAGTCAAAGATGCATGTAGAAGGATGTTTATCAAGGGATTTTTTATAGTAGGTAGTAATTAGAATTAAAAGACCCTACACTACAATAATTAAAGAATGTCATATGCATTTGCATTCATAAAAATAGTAATGTTTCCAATCATTTTTAATGGCATGGAGGCTATTTTATAAAACAATCTAATTATATTAATGATCCATTGCTAACTAACAAAGGAGGCCTGGTGGCAAAGTGTTTACACATTGGACTGCGATCCGCATGGTCCGCAGTTCAAAACCACCAGCAGCTCTACAAGAGAAAGATGGGCCTTTCTACTCCCGTCAACAGTCACAGTCTCAGAACCCCACAGTGGGGTCGCTGTGAGTTGGCGTCGACTTGATGGCAGCGTTGGCGAGAGACATAACAGCAATATCATAATTATAGCAATATTGCATGTATTCCTCTCTAAGATAAAGGAATGCAGATGGTTTTCAGTTTCATCTCTATAATGCTCTGTATTCAAAGATTTTTTTGTTTTGTTTTACAATGAGCATATATGAATTTATAATTAGAAAACAGCTTTATGTTTAATGAATAATAAGAACAATTCAATTATAATTTTGCTTACAATGGTAAAATTAAGTTATTCTTAAATGATCATTTCTGGAATTGTGATAAAGTACTCCTAGTAGAGGTCTGGTTGTAACTGAAATGTCTAAATCTGGGTGGACACTTTCAAACAGCTGGTGATTAAATGGGTGCTCAGGCCATGATTAACTATATTTTTCTTAGTTTGGATCCCCTTTCTACTGCATCAGATGCAAACTCAACTGAAACATCTTTAAATAACCGGCTTTGGGACACTCATATCCAGGCTTTTGGATGCAAGTGTCAAGAATATGATACTTCCAAAGGAAGTCAACTCCTCAGGAGGGTTTACTCGGTCTTCAGTTTGAGCATCCCAATGTACCGCATGCTGCTGTGGGAGACAGAAGTCTAATACATAGTACTGGTGCTCAAGAAGGTCACATTCTAACTGGTGCGAGAGATCAAATAGCCCCTCTCTTCCTTTCGCTGCCACCGTGTGAATGCAGGTGCCTTCTCCTAAGACTGCCAGGATCGAGATCTTGCTGGCCAAGAACCCAAAGCAGAAGCATTCCATTCCCCAGTGAATTTCAGTGAACACTGGTAAGAAAATCAGGCACAACTCCAAGAGAAGACACCGGGAAGTCTCTAATCATTCACAGAGCCCTGGTGATGCCGGGGTTACACGTTGGCTGCATTTCTCAAGGTCAGCAGTTGGAAACTACCAGCAGAAAGATGAGGCTTTCTACTCTCGCCAGGAGTTACAGTCTTGGAAACCCACAGGGGCAGTTCTACCCTGTCTTGTGAGGTCGCCTTGAGTTGGAAGCTGATGTTGGAACTCATCAATGCAGCCACGGTGTCAGTCCATCTTGGTGAAGGCTTTCCTTGTTTTCTCTGTCCCACTACTGAACCAAGCATATGGGCTTCTCCAGGCACTGGTCTCTCCTTGCCTGTCTAAAAGATGTGCGACCCTGTCTCGCCATCCTTGCCTCTAAGGCGCACTCCACTGTACTTCTTCCAAGATAGATTTGTTTGTCCTTTTGGCAGTTCTTGCAACTTTCAGTATTCTTCAGCAGCACTGTAATTCAAATGCACAGATTCTAGTCGATGTGCAAAATATTTGACAACTTTGATATTTTCTCCATTCATTATGAGGAATTTTATTTTCTTTACATTAAGTGGTAATCCGCACTGAAGGCTGCAATCTCTGATTTCCGCCAGCAAGCGGTTCATGATTTTCAACAAATAAGATGGTGTCCATATGAGTTTTGCAGGTTAATAAGCCTCCCCCAATCCTGAGGCCAAATTATTCTTCACATAATCCAGCTTCTCTGATGATTTGTTCATGATAGAGATTGAATAAGTATGGTGAGAGGAGACAACCCTGATGCACACCTTTCCCAACTTTAAACTATGCAGCAGCCCCTTCTCCTGCTTGCACCACTGCCTCTAGAGCCACTACTACATACTGCATTCCCATGTAAATTCTGAGCATTAGGGTCATGGGAGGTTGCAATTTACAATGGGAGCCCTGAATCCATTTTTTTGAGTTTCCACATAGACTCAGCTTCCATTTAGTTCTTTCTGACCACTGACTCACAAAGTGAGATGCTTTCCCCATAGGCAGAGTGTGCTTGAACGTGGGTTACTACTCCACTCGCCAGGCCAGTGTGGGGGAGTCTAGCCTGTATGGACTTGCCTGGGGGTGTTCTTGATGGAAACTTGGGTATACCCGAGACACATAGTACAACTGCCTTGGCGTCAGAGCCCTGAACCAATCTTGTAAGGTTCTTGTATCTGCAATAGTGTGCACATACCAAGAACGGTCCCTTTCTAGCTTCTGTGGTTCTACCTGCAACTGTGATCAATTGATCTGCCATCCAGGAGGATTTGTAACACTTTCCTTGGTTATCCACGTGCTAGAGCAGTGGCCAGCTTTCTGTGACTCCTTGGGCCCCCTCATCTAGATGACTTGGTCTTGTCTGTGCCTCCATAGGTCATATTGGAATTGGGGCTTCCCTTGCTCCCCCAGAACAATAGCAACCAGGATCCAAGCACAGATGCCGGCATGATGACTCCTGAGGCTTCCTGGTGATGGCCCACCATCCACTAGAAGAAGAGGATTATGTCAACTTTCTGGAATTCTTCAAACAGCAATGAAGACGGGGTTTCTTCCCGAGCTTTCTCCAAAGAAGGACAACGGCTCCCAGAATCTAAAAGCTTGCTTGTCTGAAACCCACTTGGATTGGGGAAGGGGCTGCAAAACTCCCTGGCCATCAGCTTCGACCTCCGTTGGCTACTGTGAGTTCTCAGCACAGAGTGAATACTGGAAGTACTAAGTCCCAAGAAATGGCTGGCAGCAGATAAAAGCCACAATCTTACAGAATGCTGGCCATCACAACAAAAGCACAACTGGTTACAGAGTGTTCACTGGTAATCCTGGAAAATGAAATCGGAATGTTGGTCAGGGCAAATGGAACATGCACGGCACCCTGGCAAAACTTGTGCATGAAAATGGAAGCTATGATCCACTTGAAAAAAATATGAGCATCATTAACTTTGGGCAAAGTGAAATGACAAGCTTATATCCAATTAACGTTGAACTTCCTTCTAATAAAAGTGGCGCTTCGAGGTCTTGCCTTGTTTACAAACTTGGAAACTGGAAATTCAAACAGACAAACCTTACTCAAACAGGACAATCAGTTGTTTTTTTGTTTGTTTGTTTTTAAATCAACGGGCATGAGTTGCCAGGTAGAGATTTGGAAGAAGGCCACAGTGGATTTTATGACAGTCTGGGTGTGCTCACAGCAGATCTCACAACATTGCTGTTGTTGTGTTGTTGTTGAGGTGCTATCCAGTTTGCTCTGACTCACAGATACCCTATGTACACCAGTCGGTCTTGGGCCATGTTCACAATTGTTCCTATGTTTGTGCCCATTGTTTCATCCACTGAAACAGTCCATCTTGGCAAGGGCCTGCCTCTTTTCCCCTGCCCCTCTACTTTACCAAGCACGATGTCTTTCTTCAGGGACTGGCCCCTTCTAAGAACATGCCCCTCCAACACTAGGGAGATAAAATGGCTGGGTTGGTGTGAGGGTCATTCCATGACAATCTGGGAAAGGGGGAGAAGTCCTGGTGGCACAGTGGTGAAGCTCTCAGCAGGTAACTATAAGGGCAGAGGTTCTAATCCACTGGTTGCTCTTCAGGGAGAAGATGTAGCAAGCTGCTTCCATCAACTTTGCCGCACTGGAAACCATCTGGGGGCACTTCTCTGCCCTATAGGTTTGCTATCGTCATCGTGAGTCAGAATCACCTCGACGGAAACAGGTATGGAAAAAGGAAAAAGTGAGTAGACATGGCACAAAATTCTGCCATTTTCCAAGACTGCTGGAACCGTGCCAATTGATTTTTAACAATTCACAGCGCTGTACGGGGAGTTCTGGTGGCAGAGTTAGAACCGACCTGGTACTCTGAGGCAGAAAGATGAGGTTGTCTACTCTCAGAAAGATTAGCAGTCTCCGAAAGACAAAGAGTCCATTTTACTCTATCCCATAGGGTTTCATCACCACTTCTCTGTCAGTTTGTTGTACTATGGCACCTGGTGGGTTGTTGCCAGGCTGGAGGTTCCGTCGCTGGTATTTCAAATGCCAACAGGATCAAGAGAACAATAGATTTGGTGCATTTGGATTAATCTGCTGCACGAGGCATCTTTAGAGCAGTCAAAAGCAAGGATGTTACTTTGAGGAATAAGGTGTGCCTGACCCAAGCCATGGTCTTTTCAATGGCCTCGTATGCATGTGAAAGTTGGCCACTGAATAAGGAAGAATTGATGCATTTGAATTGCAGTGTTGGTGAAGAATATGGAAAGTCCCACGGATGGCCAAAAGGACCAACAAATCGGTCTCGGAAGAGGTCTGGCCAGAGTGCTCCTTAGAGGCAAGGAAGGATAGAATTCATCTCATGCTCTTTGGACGTGGTCTCAGGAGAGACCAGTCCCTGGAGAAGGACACCAGTGGAGTGACAGTGAAAGAGAGGAAGGCCCTCGACAAGATGGACGGACACACTGGCTGCCACGCTGGGCTTGAGCACAGAAGCAATGGTGAGAATGGCACAGGACCAGGCAGGGTTTCCTTCTGTGGTGCACAGGGTTGCTATGGGTCAGAACTAGCTCAATAGCACCTAGCAACAACAACAACAAAGTTTCTATGTGAGTCTGATTGGCCTCTTTGGTGGTGAGTTTGGCTGGGTTTGGCTTAACATTGTAAAAAGGTCATTCCAAATTTTGCTGTCATTTTTCATCTGGGTTATATCTCTAATAATGTATAGAAACAAAAAACACTGCCTCATTATTTTCACTCCTACTCAATACGATAGGCTAATACACTAATAAAAAACAACAGTACAGCTCATTTTTGATCCGAGTGCCTTTGTGTGAAAGGCATTTTTAAAATCACTTCAATGAGTTTAGATAATTTTCTGTTTCCCAAGACTTTCTCCAATCTAATTAAATTGTTCGGTGCTTGCTTTTATCCTTTTCTCTAAAGCGATACTTGTAATAAATGCAAATTGTGATAATGGCTTTTGTTGACATTTTAAAATCTCTCTAATTACCCAAGGCTGAGCAGCTTAAATGAAAATGATTCTTTTAGGATGCCTTGAAATTAGCTTTTGAGTAGTTTCAATGATGTTCGGGTAATACATCGTGATGAATTATTTTTCATTTCTTCATACGGAGAAGGCCTTATCCTCGGAGGAAAGAGTTCAATACCACCAAGTCAGTTGCTTCCCTGCCAGGGAAAAATGATCAGCTCTCAAAGGACAATTTCCCATCGCCGTCAGGAGAAACCCTATTTCTTCTGGCTACAGGGAAGCCAATCCAATAATTGGGTGGATGGAGAACACGCAGCAACAAGTTGGAGATGCCCTGGTGAGGTGGCCTTTGGAAAACAAAAGAACAAATCTCACCAGAAGGAATCCAAGTGAGTAGAAGAGGTTGTTCATAGGGATTTGGTAGCTAAGAAGAGCAACTTTGATGTTCAATTAAGTCTGAATCATGTACACTTGCAGAAGAAAACAGTGATGTCAAAAAAGAGCAATGGGGAAATCCTGACAAAGTAGATCGAATTCATAAAACCTCAACAGGCTGAGGCACACCTGCCAGATCTAAATCTTTACAAGCTGTTTGCAGGTCAGCACATACTGGAAACTGAAGCTTTAAGCAAGGGTTAGTTCCTCTGTACAGATAACCAAACAAGGCATTTAAGACAACAGGACCTTTGGAACTGAACTGTGCTTGTTTCCGTCTAAAATTCCTTCTAGACCCTCCATTGAAAGCTCCACTTGTATTCACTGCTAACAGTAATTCTTCCTGGCACCATTGCCAAGAACAAGAAGTCTGTTAGCACGTATAGAAAACAAGACCCCATAAAAAACTCATGTTTCATCCCATTCTCCAAGGAAGAAAATGACTGCCTGCAAATGAAAGAGAAACCACAGTCTATTTTTTTCTTTTTATTGTGAATTAGGTGGGGTCTTACACATCTGGTGATCATTTGGGCATTCACCATTTTAAACCACATATCAAACCTCAATTACTCCTTTGCATGTGCAAGTTGGACACTGAATAAGAAAACTAAGGGAGAATTGATGCCTTTGAATTATGGGGCCAAAGAAGAAGATTGGCAGTACCATGGACTCCCGGAAAAACAAGCAAATCTGTCCAGAGGCAAGGATGGCTAGATTTCGTCTCACATGCTTTACACATGTTGTCAGGAGAGGCCAAGCCTTTGTGCTTGGTAAAGCAGAGGGACAATGAAGAAGAGGAAGGCCCTCGACACGATGGACCGGCACAGTGGCTGCAGCCACAGGCTCACACATGAGAACAACGGCGAGGATGGCACAGGGCCGGGTTGGGAACGGACTCAATGTCACCAAGGAACGACCACATCAAACCTCCCAATGCTCTCTCTGTCTCCCCTTACCCTGTTTCCCATCTACCTTTGGTGCAAGAACTTAAACTTTGAAAAATTACAAATGTCCTAGTTCATGAGGAAGCAAGGTCACCGATAAACAAGATGGATACTAACCACCGTTGTGCAGACAAACGCCGTGTTAGCTTACAGAGAAAGGCTGCACTTGAATGAATGGGGACTGGTCATTCAGCTTTTCTTGAAATCCGAGGTCTGGGGAAGCATCCATGGAAGTCTCGTCTGCAAGGATTCGGGATTGCCGAAGACCAGAAAGGGGACCGAGATTTGAAGGAATGTGAAAGGCAGCAGGAGTGGAAAAACGGGAACAAGCCAAATCCACTGCCACCGAGTCAATTCCAACTCATAGCAACCCTACCCTATGGGACAGAGTGGAGCTGCCCTGTAGGCGGTCCAAGGCCGCCATCTTTCTGGAAGCTGACTGCCACATCTGCCTCCGGCATAACGGCTGTGAGATTCCAAAGGCACAACCAGAAATACACCCCGGAACCAAAAAAAGAATCTTGGGAGACGTTATTTAAATATCTTAAAAGCCTGTGTTGTTCTTTAAATATATTCCTTCTGGATTAGACAACTTTTCTGTGACTAAGTACCAAATTCCCCTAGACCATTTTTCTTCCTCTATAATCGACCTGGTCCTTAACACACCAATCACTCCCAATCCCTGTACGCCAGCCCTAGCGACCGAGTTTTGAAAAGCAGATAAAAACTAGATTTCGCATTTCTAAAGGCTCCTTTTAAGTGTAAGGCAATTCTTATGAAATTTGAAGTGATTTTTAGTAAGCAGGAACATCATCCTACTGTTACAATTTTGTACCAGATTAAACAAAAAGTTCATATCTAGGTGACTGCTGAGATGAACCGAGGCAGAAACCCTCTCTCTATGACCTAATTAAACATGATTTCTTTTTTTTAATCGTTTTATTGGAGACTCATACAACTCTTATCACAATCCATGCATACATCAATTTTGTAATGCACATCTGTACATTCATTGCCCTCATCATTCTCAAAACATTTGCTCTCCACTTAAGCCCTTGGCATCAGCTCCTCATTTTTCCCCTCCTTCTTCCTCCCCTTCCCTCATGAGCCCTTGATAAATTATAAATTATTATTTTGTCCTATCTTGCCCTTTCCGACGTCTCCTTCACCCACTTTTCTGTTGTCTGTCCCCCAGGGAGCAGGTCACATGTAGATCCTTGTAATCAGTTCCCTCTTTCCAACCCACTCTCCCTCTACCCTCCCAGTATCACCACTCACACCACTGGTCCTGAAGGGATCATCCACCCTGGATTCCCTGTGTTTCTAGTTCCATGATTTCTTATGGGGATAGTTTTTTTTTATATATATAAGTTTCCAAGTCATTGGTTTGGAAGCAAATAACGTTTCAAAGCAACCTAAGAGCAATGCTGTCAGGGAACACATGTATATTCCACTCTGCAATTCAACTTCAGAGAAGCCCTGGTAGTGCAGTGAGTTAAGCACTTGGGGGCTTGAAAGATCAGCACTTTGAACCCACCAGCAGCTCCACAGGGGCGGGTGGGGGGTGGGCATTGGTCATATGTTTCCATAAAATGTACACCCTCACAAACCCTATGGAGCAGTCCTACAGAGTCCATGGCCAAGTGCTTGAATTTACCTTCACTGATCCCTCGACAGCTTAAGTCCTGATGTTCGAGGCTTATGGCCGTCAGGGTTCCAATAGGAACCTAAGAACAACAACGCAAGGCGATAACCCAAATACTAAATTTCCCATTGACTTGAAGAAGGAAATTCCTTCTATTTGGATGTGTGTGCTCTTATTTTATTCCCCAAAGTTCTTGGTGCTTTGAAGACTCAAGACGTAAATGGGACCCTAGGGACGAGCAGTGCTGTCCTCCCCCTCAAAGGCCTCCCACTGTGAAGTACCTGGTGTAGAAAACATGGAAGCATCAGGAAAATAAGACAGTTGCTCGGGTGCTTTAAACATGCGTTGGGGGGGGGGGGGTGTTTGTGGCTTTTTCCTGTAACCGGGACTCCAGTTGTAATATCACATCCACACCTATTGCTGCTTTCTCGGAGTTGCTTCTCTGTCTGCATTTTCAGTCGTGTTTTTCCAATTTCAGGCATTTGGAAGTATCTACATATACATGTATTGAGATTCTGGCCACTTCAGAACTACATCAAAGACCCCTTTCTGGGACTTCTTTGTCCACACCCCCAAACCCCAAACAAACAAATACAAACTCGTTGAGTCGATTCTGACTCATGACGACCCCATTCCACTCCGAATCATCCTAGAATCTCCCCTGTCTACATGTAGATGGAACGGTTGGGCTATGCCATACAATTGACCCCAGCTAATACCGGAATGTTGTTCTAACCTTTTCCCTGTGTGCTCCCCAGCCAGAATTGTTAAGTTGTATGAAGGTTAAGGCAGCTTTTATTACAATGCTTTCCTTGGAACAAGGAGTTATCTGATTTTGCAAAGGATCACAGTGTAAGAAATCTATTCTGTTTGGACGACACTCGGGCCAAATTGGACGTCTTACTTTGGCATGTAGCACACCCTTTCAATCTGTAGCCCCACTGACTTAACAGTGACACCGAGGACTTTATACTCAAAGGGAGTGGGGAAAGTAAAAGCTATCCCCTCATGTCCAAAAAGGGACATTTGTGATTCTCAAAAGATATCCAGGGGGAATACATTTCTTCCAGTAACATTGCTCTTCTCTGTATCCTGGGCAAGTATCCTGGGACTTGGAGCACCTACATTCTTTGGACAAGTAGCTCAAGCCAATGTTCAAGAAGAGCTTTAATGTTAAGGTTGTATGTCGGCTTGGCTGAGTCATGATCTTCAGGTATTTGGCACTTCTAATGCAGTCACACACACCCCACCATCACCACATTGCCATGTTATCTGCTATAATGTAAATACCTTCACGATGAAATCTGCTTTGAGAAGCCAATCCAATAAAGCGGAGTTTTCTCAAGGGTGTAGGCTGCTTCTAATATGTGTGGACAGTCTGGCAAAACCCTTATGCTTTCTCCAGGATCTGAATGAACCCCACATCTACTTGATTATCACCTGACCTCCAGTTCTTTGAACTTGAGTCATTGGTCTGCCATAATTTTTGTCTGCTGCTCACTAGTGACTGTAGCCTATGAGTCAGCATCCTGCCATCTTAACTGCTGACTGAATTCATGTTTCCACAGCTAGCAGCCTGCCATCTAACGTCCATTTTGGGTTTGTCAGACCCTGCAGCTACGTGAATGTGTTAGTCTGGGTAGACTAGAGAAACAAAATCAAGGACACGTCCATGTGTATAAGAAAGAGCTTTATCTAAAAGAGCACTTGTACATTGAGAAATATCCAAGTCCAGTCCAGATCAAGTACATAAGTCTAATATTAGCCCATGGGTCCAATACTAGTTCACAAATTCCTCTTTAGGCTCACGCAGCCAGTCAATAATGTTCAATGTAGGAAGATCACAGGTCAGTGGGTGGAAAGTCTTATGGATCCAATGGCATCTCAGTGCTGACAGGGGTCTCCACATGACTACTCCAGCTCCAGTGCTCTGGTTGTAATAGCAGAGCTCCATCAGGCTCATTGTCAGTAATGTTTCCCAGGAAGTGAGCAAGTATTCTGCCTCCAGTGAGCTATTTATCTCCTTAGAGCCTCCATATTAGGTCATCAAGCTGTGACCCGATTAACAAGCGAAATGCCACCCCATCACTCTTAATGGTTTCAAGTTGACAACAGATTATGTAACTATCACAATGAGTTAGAAGAAGCCTGACATCTGACCTTTAGACTTGGAACTTGACAGCTTCTACAACTACACGAGACATTCTCCTCTCTCTCTCTTTCTCTCTCTCTCTCTCTCTCTCTCTCTCTCTCTCTCTTTCTCTCCCATATGTGTGTGTACACTCATCCATAACATGATATATATATATATAACACATATGATATATCTATTTTTTCTGGTTTTGCTTCTCTAGAAAAGCCAGTCTAAGACATAGACCTTTTGCTGACCTGCCAAATTCGGTCAGTAGAAGGTTACACCACACACTGTACCAGAAGATACAATAAATTTAGTTATAAAGACATGAAAAAGCTTCAGAGAAAAGTGAAAAACAGCATTCATTTAAAGTTTGTGAATAAACTGATACAAACACTAAGAATTTCTACAAACTGCCATTGGAGCTTCCATTGGTTCTTGAAAAAATATGTTTGGGGTGCATTGGAACGCTGAAATTTTTCTTGGCCGAGAAATAGCAGAAGGACCCCCAAAGAGGCGGACTGACATAATGGTTGTAACAACGGGCTCCAATACCCCATACTGAGGGGAGCGCAGGAAAAGGCAACCCACATAAGGTCACCATGACTTAGAGCCAACTCAAAGGCAAGTACCAACATCACCTTTGGAGAATGTCGGCAAGGCATCCATTCTGCATGCTTGAATAGACTCACTAGGGGAAAAAATGCTCAAATGCTCTTGTGCTGAAGAATTTTAATAGGCCCCCAGGGAAGGAAGCAGAGAAAGTACTTGAGCGAATTCTAAGCCTGCCCATGTTGTTTCTGCGCAGCTGCATGGAATTGTCAATCATATCATTCTGGCACAAGGTTGACAACATCACTTGCTTTCTCATCTTTTTTATCCCCCCTCCCTCACCAAGTATTTTTTCTTCCTATGGAAAAAATACCATAAAAAACATAAATGAACAAGCATCCTTAATCCCCCCCCATTGTTTGAGAGACCAGTAGTACTTTATCATTTTACCCTTTTCTTTTGTTCTCAGGCCATAACCACAGATCCATGTCACCTGTTCAAATGCACCTGTGTATGTGTGCAGTACTCGTTATCATAGTTTTCCATGGTTCTCTGGCCTGCTGGTCCCTTTTTAGAAAAAAAATACTTGATGCGCCCCGCCCCTAGCAATGAAAAATGTTTGTTTTAGCCCCTAATCCAGGGTAAAGTGTGGGTGTCTGCGTTTATAGCCCCCTCCGGCTCTTTCGAGTGCTGGCCCTCATACCCAAGAGCTGTATCACTCACTTTGGGAAACACAGTTCAATATAAAACAAAACCCACTGTCTTCAAGTGGATTCCAACTCAGAGCCACCCTGTAAAGGCAGAGTGAAACTGCTCCCTAGGGTTGCCAAGACAACCTTTAGGAGAGCAGACAGCCACATGACTCTCCTGCAGAGGGGGTGGTGAGTTCAAACTTCTGACCTTATAGCGATCAGCTCAGCGTGTAACCCACTACACGCCACCAGTGCTCCTAATACACTACATAGTTTCATATGCAATACATTTCACTTTTACCTAGGTGGTACATCTTGTATATAAATAGTGGAATTTATACAGACACTTCAAAATGGTCCATTTAGGATGCTAGGCAGTGAAAGCACCTGGAGAGTAACTTTTTCGGGAACTCTCTTCACACGATGTTGTCAAGCCAGGACCCTCTCCCCATCATAGGCCACGATCACATGGCCCCGTGCGGCCTACTGGAACAGCCCAATGGTAGCTGTCACCAGGGACAAGAGAGAGAAACAGTCATCATCGTACGTGGCTACCAGGTTCTCCGAAATTCTCAATTGCCCAAGTCAAGATTTCACTGGCAAATGGTCTCATTTTGTGGCATTCTCCCAAGAGTTGGGCAAATGGCCATTCTTTTCCTTTGTTCCAAACTTCTTTTCAAATAAACTCCTTGGGTCCTTTGCTGGGTTCGCATTTGAGCTTGGAAGATGGCTGGGACTGAAACTGCATCTTGGAAGCATTCTCGGTCTCAAAGGACACAACAGGGAGCTGGGCTTCCACGCGAGGGAAAGCGTGAAGTAGCAGTTGGAAGGTTAAAAAGGTGAGGTGGGGATGCAAATGCTGAGTGCGAGAGCTATAGTCCTGTCAATTTCTAGGAATGCTGACAGGTTGGTCTTGATGTTAAGAGGGACGCCTTAAGGGGAAATCACATTAAGATATTTGTGCTTCAGGAAGAGAACATAGTACATGATGAAAACATTAATGAGACAAACCTACCAGATCTGCCAGGAAATTAGTTAGAGGGCCCAGCATGAATAAATGAGGGTCAGTACCAGGATGAACAGAGAGAAAGAAAAAGAGAGAGAGAGAAAGGGGCATTTCCTCGAAAGAAGAGCAGGTTTAGGCGACTGTCTGAACAGGGAATATGAAGAACAATCACCCATGTGTTTCAGGTTCCAAGACAGTGAAAATGGTGATCACCAAAGAAAATGGCAACGTTTAAAGCCATGATTCTTAAACTGGGAGAGACTGCCCCCTGGGGGGCCCTGGGCTGATCCCAAACCAAACTCACTGCCATCAAGCCCAATCCAACTCAAAGCGACCCTATAGGACAGAGGAGAACAGCCCCGGTGGGTTTCTGAGATTGTAACTCTTTCCAAGAGTAGGACGTCTTGTCTTTCTCCCGTAATTATCCAGGTACCAGTGCCTTTTCTTGGATTATGGGAACTGAGCAATATTTTTTTCCTGTAAGGGGGTGCAGTAAGCTAAATAAGTTTGGGAGCCTATGGCTTACAGTGTTGGTTGGACTTTGGTCAGTCATTTGTTTGCTTTTCCTTTGTTGGAGAAAAGGATCAGTATTTGTTTTAAACATGTAGCATTCTAAAGGATTGTGGACCGTCAAGTAGAAACATCCTATGGGCAGGTGGACATCGGAATAAGATTCATTTGGGGAGGTACACCTCAAATCATTGAATCTAAGAGAGCCAAGCAAATAAAGTGGTGAGGAAAGCCCATCTCTGCCATTTGACTAGAATTATTTGGGGCACCCACATTTGACAATTACCCGATTTCATCTACAAATGTCTAGCATGAAGACACATCACCAACATCTAGAATGAAGGTACAAACCAACAAGCAGTTTTAGGACCACTAGGCTTTAAAAGAAACCTTATGCCTGATTTGCCTTCTCCAAAATATTTAATTATAGCATACAAAATAATGCGATCAACTTTGGATATGGAACCAAGCTCAAAGGTCCCAGCATCTGTATCATCAAAGAATGCCTTCTCAGCCAGACAGAGTTTGCTCCTCTTGCAAAACATCTCCCAGATCCATTCTCTGTGCTCCGGGGGCATTTACTGTAATTGCCGAGGATATTGGAAAATGGTCATTTTCCCATGGTATTTATTATCACCCAATCTCGGCAAGTGAAAGACAACAGCACCCTCTGCTAATGCGTTGCCAGAATGGTGTGTTTCTCCCAGCGCTGTTGACAAGAGAGGCTGCAGCCGAGAAGGGGACAGAGGAATGCTGCTGCATGGAGGGCTGTTTACGCAAGGCCCCCTTCTGCCCCCCTCTGACGGCAGACCGGGGATGAGCATTGTAAGGTTGGATCCCGCCCAAACGGATCTACCTGCAAATGCAGCACCCACAGGAATGCGTGTTGATGGCCTAGGGAAGCAGCCAGGGCAGGCAAGACCAGAGCCTATAAGAGAGCTTGGCCTGTGATGAGGAAGAAGAGAAAGAGTGATCGTGGCCAGTCAAGCCATTTGGTTAGTAATGAGGTCAACGCTGGTGTTCGGTGCTGTTGAGTCGGTTCTGATGCATAGCAACCCTATGTAAACCATAATGAAATGCTGCCTGGCCCTGGGTCACCCTCGCAATTGTTCTTATGTGTGAGCCCATTGTTGCAGCCACTGTCTCAATCCATCCTTTCCAGGGTCTTCTGCTTTTTCGCTGACCCTCAACTTTACCAAGCATGATGCCCTTTTCCAGAAACTGGTCTCTGCTGGCCAACGTAAGTGAAAGGAAGCCGCGCCATCCTGGCCCCCTAGGAGCACTCTGGCTGTACTTCTGAGACAGCTTGGTTGGTTCTTCTGGCAGTCCAGGGTCCTGGCACGGTATTGCATGGTCATAAGCTTGTTGGACAAATGCAATATTGGGGGTCTAGACTATGTCGAAGGCACTGAAGAACTGTGGAGGTCGCTGTGAGGGGTTGGCCTTCTTCAGTTCCTTTGGCACAGTTACACCCCCAATATTGCATTTGTCCCACAAACATATGACCATGCGCACAGCCAGGACAGGAAGATGTGACTGACTTGTGAACGCCATCACCTTTAGTAGACACATTCTAATTTACTAATGGAGCGAGGTGGCACAATGGGTTACTGCTAATCAAAAGTTTGATGCTAAAATCCCACCTAGTGGCTGTTGAAGGAGTGGGGGTGGAGGGGGTGGAAACGAGGGGGGGCGGATATGGTCATCTGTTCCCTTACAAATTAAACCAGTCTTTTTAACTCCCGTGTCTGCCGCCATCATGAATAACACAATCACTCACTAGACAAGACGTTCATGACCAACAGACTACTTCCTTGGAAACAAATGGTCATTGACGTCCTTCACCCTGGGAGGCAACACTGCTTTCAGATTTTCAGGAAAGAGAGCCAAAATGTACAAGACCACACCACGTGTCATTTTTGTATGCGGAATTAGAACCCTTTGGGGGGGGGGCGCTCAAGACCACTGGCTTTGGGATGATTGATGCTTCCTTGGCTTATGCAAAGAGAAAAAGAAGCCAAAGGCAGACTTACAAGACACGGCCTGTCTGAGACGAAAAAGACCTCGACCAAGCAGCCCAGGGCATTCTAGAGCAGAATGGAGAAAGTTGCGAGGGGGCTGTGTGTTCAAAGGCCCATGTGAGTGCTGGCAAGAAGAAAGCAGGAACACTCTGCAGCGACGTGATCCGCCATGACTGGGTGGATTTTTCATCAGACGCTTAATTAACTGTAAAATATTTTTTTAAGAAAATTACACCAAAGCCCATGGCCATATATTGACTTTAACTCCTCTCCACCCCGTAGAGCAGAGGAAATCAGCCCCATGGGGCTTTCAAGGCTCTACATCTTGATGGGAACAGGCAGCTATTTCTTTCTTCAGCAGAACAACTGGTAGATTCAACCCACAGAGCTTTCCCTTAGCAGTCGAGAGTACTTGACCACAACACCCTGAAAGTTCAGGAGTGCGCTCGGAGTGGAAATGGACGTGAGGGCACCTCACAACGGCAGCCACGGAGCAATGGACAGGAGCGGCCTCTTGTGTTCCAGTGATGCTGGGTGTATCCTTGCTCTCAATCCATCAATGGATTCTAAACATGGAAAACTCCAGACAAACCCAAATGGAAGTGCATTAAGTCATGAGAAACAAAGAGCAATTGGGAAGAGGCGGAGAAGACGGGAGAGCAGAAGGCCACTTGACATTTTAGAAAAGGGCACTAGTAGGGGAACTGGTAAGAAAAAAGGAAATGCTGTATTTCGGTTAAAAGTATTGATACCAGGGCTATTTTTTTTAGTTTTCACCAATGTACCAGGATTATGTAAGGTGTTCACATTAGGAAAAAAACTGAGTGGAGGGTATGCCATATATATATATATATATATATATATATATATATATATATATATTCAAAGATATTTCCAATTCTTTGTAAATGCAATTTTTTTTAATTCAAGGGTTTTTGTTTGTTTTTTTTAAAGATGTTGCATAATTATTGTCTGCCATTTTTTTTAATCTTAAAATTGCTGGTGGGGTACCAGATTAACTTAAATGCAAAACAATTCGGAATTTAAGCTCCCCCTTTCCAGCCATCCCTGACAACGTGCAGTTTCTGCACATCTCCTTGCTTCCTGATAGTTAACATTCCTTTGCTCAATCTGTTTCTTCGACCTGCCTTCCTTCCCATTCTTGTCTCCCTGACAAATCAATACTCCATTTGAAAACTGACTTCAAATCTCCCTGGGCAAAATTACCCGGGAAGAATCTTGCTTACAAACCTCTAATAGCCCCCCCGTGATCAGGTCAGGAACCTAGCCCCTAATGCTGGTTAGGACTGAGAAATCTAAAACCGGCCCGACTGGCTCTAAATCCTGACTCTGTCCCTCATCCCTTACCAGGTTGGGTAACTTTTAGAAAATGACTTCATTCCCTGCCTAGTGTCCGCACTCATAAAATGGGCTAATAATAACAAAAGGCCACGGAGTTGTTCTGCAAAAGAACCCTGGTGGCACAGTGGGTTCTGAGTTGGGCTGCTAACCTCAAGGTCAGCAGTTCGAACCCACCAGCCACTTTGAGGGAGAAAGATAAGACACCCTCTTCCCAGAGAGATTCTCAGCCTCAGAAACACTAGGGAACAGCTCTACTAGGACCTACAGGGTCGCTATGGGTCAGAATTAGCTTGATAGCTATTGGTTTGGCTTTGAGATGGAGGACTAGATGAGTTCCTGCAAATAAATTAAGTCTAAGAGCATCTGCTCTGGTAAGTGCTTGATAATTGTTAGTTGTTATTATGGTTCTTGGAAATCGCTCCAGACTGAAGAGGTTGAATGTATTGACATTTCTGAAAGGCATTCTTGGAGCTGGCCTCAAATCCCACCTGTGCCGTTTGCTGGCTTTGGACTTCATTGGATTACTGTCAGGAATCAAGGAGCTAATGCCTTTTAAAGCATTTAATAGGATAACAAACAAGCTCGAGGCAACCATTCGATGGTATTCAATTAGTGATTGTAGCGATTATGTTGCTAAGCCCAGAGTTTGACACTTAAGATACGCTGAAGCACTTGATAAATGTTTGAGGGCATTAATCAATCAAAAATGATGGGCATGATGCAGTAGCTGATATAGATGATGACTGTTAACTAATGCTTGTCATTGCTGCTTGCTGTGGAGTCAATTCCAACTGAGTACAGCCCGACAGGACAGAGTAGAACAGCCCCTGGAACATGACACATCTTTCTCCTTCAAAGTGCTTGGCGGATGTGAAGCAATGGCCTTTTGCCTAGCCTCCGAGCACTTTAATCACTGCACCACCAGAGCTACTTAACTAATGGTAACAGAAATTACATTTCTTTATGCACCACCCCATGCCTCTCTGTTTTCGAAAGCCAGTTCTAACTGGAGATGGCTGGTGGTTTTGCACTAAGTTGTGTGAATATCCAGGCATTAGGAAGATTTCAGGGCAGAGTAGACTGAAAGGTGCTATGAACAACTAACTCTGCACAATAATACCATGATAAGGAAGGCAATTAATTGCCAATCCAAAAATGTGTAGCAAACCCCCTGAAGGCAGCATATAGATCGATATACTAGCCTTCCTCGAATGAGCAAGTACTAGGAGGCCAAGCCAGTATAATCTTGATTACGTCTTCAGCCCAGTCCGGCATATACTAATAAGGGCTCATTTTGCCATTCATCATTCGATAGATAGATTTATCTGGAACCAAATATCAACTTTTAAAACATATAATTAAGAGTACAGCACACCATTCTTGAATCTTAAAATGTAGCGATTACCTTTGCTATTTACATTTACCATAGCACTGCTGCAGATCAGCCTAATGCAATGCATTGTTTGGGCAAATGGCATTTTCTATCATCTCAGATACATGACAAAGCCAGACAATGAAGAACTGACAGATTTGAACGGCGGTGTTGGCAAACAATCTTGGCTACACCATGAACAGCAGAAGAACAAGCAAATCTGTCTCAAAGGAAGCACATTCAGAATGCTCCTTAGAAGCCATATGCTTTGAATGTATTGCCAGGAGACACCAGTCTCTGGAGAAAGGACTTCACGCTTGGGAAAGTAGAAGAGCACCAAAGAGAGGAAGACCTTCCACAAGGCAGACCGACACAATGGCTGCAACCATGAGTTCGAACAATGGTTGGGAGGACCGGGCAGTGTTTTCTTCTAGTGTACACAGGGCTGCTAGAAGTTGGAGCTGACTCTATGACACCTAATAAGAACAGAGTATTCTTGCCTTGTTAACATTATCTTTCCAAGTCAACTATTACAAAATGGACGGTACATCTTCTTGATGACGGCTGTTTAGAATGAAATAGATCAAGTAATAAACAGACATTGCCGCATGACCCCCTCAGAGTCCATGAGTCCTTAGCGCAACTCAGCAATTAATTTTACAACCTCCTAGAGAGTAAATCCTATTATATCCCCTTAAAGATAAGGAAATGAAAGTTCATATCTCATAAGCAGTGGCCTTGGGTTTGGATCCCAGACTTAGAAAAGTCTTTAATCTTATTGTCTTACAAGAATGCTTTGCCGTTAGCTAAGCTCGTCGGTGACTGATTCAAAATGCTGCCCCCAAGAGTCTAGGCTGAAAAAGAGTCCAGCTACCTTGTGAGGCCAGTGACCCACCTCTAGTATGTATTCAATCGTGTACAAAGAGCACAAGGCACAAGGGCATTTACACCAATGGAAACGATCTCAACCAATGGAAACGTGTTCCAACTTCCCATCGTGCAGCTTGTGGTGGATTAAAGAAGGCCACAAACCCCGTATCACTTTCCCCATGAAGAGGTGGCTCTATGTTCCCTGCCACGGAATCCAGGCAGACCTCGTGACTCCCTTTGACTGAAAACATGAAGACCATCATACAGTGATAAAGGCCATCCTAGCCACTTGGGAGAGAGCGGGGCCACAAGAAAGAGCATGGGGGCACCAACAGTGTAAATCAAGACATTTTGAACCTTCCAACCCTACAAGGCACTCCTTGAAAGCAGTCGAGTGCACACAGCTGATGCTACCTGGAGCAGACAGCCTGTCCAGCTGAGTCCTGCTCTAATTAATCCCTGGGCCTCGGCTTTGGTATGCAGCGAGAGAGAACAGGACACTGGGGCAGCTCACCCTGGAAGGCCTTCTAGAAGCTTCCCAGGAGTCCTGGGGGAACCTTGGTTGTCCCTGCTATCCACAGCCATAATTTCATGGCACCTCCTCATCATGGCATTTTTCTATTTCCCCACGTCATTCTCCCACCTCTTCGTTCCTCCTTCCTGAGATCCCCTCCTAAATAAAGTGCACAAAGCCAGCTCCTGTCTTTGGGGAACTCAAAAAACGAAACAGAGCTTTTGCTCTGCTCTATTTTATTTTTCCACAGAATATTTTAAACTCACATTTTCAAACCTCCACGCAATCCAGAGTAGAAAATTGTTGTTTACAAAGGATGCGTATCAATGGGAATGAGGGGGAGGGCAGAGTGGAGACCCAAAGCCCATCAGTAGTCAATTGGACACCCCCTGTCAGAAGTGCCACAAGGAAGAGAAAAGCCGGTCAGGGTGCAGTATAGCACCAACGAAACACATAACCTTCCTCTATTTCTTTAATGCTTCCTCCCCCACTACCATGACCCCAATTCTATCTTACCAATCTGGTTAGACCAGAACATGTATACTGATACAGATAAGTGCTCACAACACAGGGAATCCAGAGCAGATAAAGCCCCCCAGGACCAATAAGGGGAGCAGTGATACTAGGAGGGTAACGGTTGGGTGGGAGGGAGTAAGGGGGAACTGATCACAATGATCAATGCATAGTCCTCCTCCCAGGGGGACAGACAGCAGAAAAGTGAGTGAAATGAGACAGCAGTCTGTGTAAGACATGAAAAAGTAAATAATAATTTATGAATTATCAAGGGGACATAGGAAAAGGAGGGAGTGGGAGGGAGGAGGAAAATGAGAAGCTAATGCCAGGGGCTCAAGTAGAAAGAAAATGTTTTGAAAAAGATGATGACAAAATATATACAGATGTGTTTGACATAGTAGATATATGTTTGGATTGTGATAAGAGCTGCAAGAGCCCCAAATAAAATAAAATTGTAAAATAAAAAGGAAGTAATGATGGGCCTACCACTGAAATATGCATGAATCTTACCAAACCAACCGAAAAATCTCTGTGCCATCAGGTCAATTCTGGAGGGGGGAGGGACAGAAAGGAAAAAAAAAACACCTTGTGTTTCCATAAAGAGCATGTCTCCACATTGGTCCAATTATATATACTATCGACCATCCATTTAAAGTAAGAGATTATCCCAATGCCATTCTACTGCTTATGAGTCCATTCGGACACATGGTGTCCCTTAGAAGGCTTCGGAAGCTGTCCATGTAGATGGAGCAGACAGCCTCATCATTCTCCTGAGGAGCAGCTGGTGGGTTTGAATAGCTGACCTTTCAGCGAGCAGCCCATCACATCAGAAGATGTGATCGTGAGGATAAAAGTTGGATGTATGTATCTATGGACAGAGAGAATTTTGATGACTAGAATATGATCTAAAACTGCTGGGAGTCTTCCCAAATAAAGAGCGGGGGGGACGAACTTTCCTGGATTGTACAAATATCATGTAGAAAATATAATGAATGAATAGGACAGAATTAAGGTCATTTTTCCCCTTGACCATTGCTTTAGTCAAAGCATGAATCAGTGATGAGGTCATGATTCCCACTATTATGCACCACTTACCCTCCATTCAGTGATCTGATCAAATGATTCTGTGGGCTGTGAAACATCACCTCCGTGATTCAAATGAGGCAGGACCAGGGGCAGCTGTGTTACAGGGGCAGGATGCAATATACAAAATTAGGTTGTGTCCATGAGTCAATCTCATTTGTGATATGAAAGAATTTAAACAATGAGCAGGGCTCAGAGGGCGTTACTACCACCAAGAAAAGCCAGGAGCTGATGGTGTCCTTGGCAAGGGTTCCTGTGTTGGAAGCCTCCCAGACCCAGGGGTGATTGATGCCCAAACCCCATGTCAATTCCCACAGAATTTTGGGACCCACAGATGCTGAAAGGAGACAAGGACATTGCTCCCAAACTGTGAACAAAAATAAAAGCCTTCCCCTGTAGTTGGTACCCTGAATTTGGACTTCTGGCATCCTAACCTGTGAGAAGATGTACTCTGTCCGTTAAGGCCATACATGTGTGGCACTCCTGTTTTAGCAACACTGGATGACCATGGCAACCATTTGATCCTCCTAGTCATTGAACTTCTGACAAAGTAAACTTTAGGGTTTTTAATATGGTTTAGATCTACTTAATGAGTGCTTATCTGAGTGACATCTACTTTTCTCTGGGGGGTAACCCGACAGTGACTCTATCTCTTTTAAACATCAGAATGAGGAAGAAAAAAATACATGATTTGGAGATAAAATTTCGTTCCCTTTGAGAGTAGAGCTCTGACTCTTTATAGAAGCTAGAAATGAGAACTTCAAAATGAAATATTACGCAAAGCAGCATTTTACACATGGTCTGGAAAACTGCTGTTTCGAGATGAAGAAAGACAAACCAAAACCATCAAGGCGCACCGGCTTTTCTGCATCTCTCTCAGCCGCCCGGGAGAACCCAGACCTAGAATGCCATTTCAAAGAGAAATGAATTGTTTTGGGTTTTATTTTTTTAATCTTAGAACTCTGAATACCAAATCTGGGCCCACAGAATCCTGAACAAGAGCCTATATACCGGACCGTTTCTACAGCATAGCACCCACTTTTAAGAGTGCACTTTCAGCTATATGAGAAAAGTCGTGCTTCCAATCGAAGCGCAGAGACAACATGAAATGAAAGACTAAAATATCACCACAGTTGGAGAATGGCAATAGATTTGCCGAGCTCATGACTCAGAGCTTCTGGAGCTAGTCTGGGGCTCAAATCACACTTCTTGACCTTCAAGCCTGTGTATCATCCCCGTATCGCCTTTCACGTTGCTTCTCTTGGCATTTTGACAAACACCTTCTGACAACCCCATTTACTGGCCTCCCTTAACGTTAGAAGGCAGGGTCAGCTCGTCTCTCTGGGGGATTGCTGGAAGACCCAGAGCAATAGTCTTCAACAAAATATGAAATCCACACCTGCCTCTGAGCTCGCTTTTCAGTCATAAAGGGGAGAAAACCCATCCTCATGGAAGCCGGAGGGACTTGTAGCCCTGGAGTTCTCGCTGGAGTTTGCAAGCTACCTTTGGGGGAATGCTTTAACTTTCATTAACCACTCTTTCTGCCAGAAGAAGACATGGCCAAATGTTGTCACTGACTCACAAAAAGAAGCCTAAGACATTTCCTATGCCTTTCCCCGGCAAGAATGATGCAGCAATGGGGTTTATCAGCATAACGGAAGAGGCAGGGTTTGTTGGTAGAGTGATGAAAGCCCGAGGAAGATTGGTTTCTAACAGAATTCCACAAAGAATTTCTCATGCCCGTTATAAACAAAGGCAGCCCCATAAAGGTCTCCATTTGGGAGAGGGGCGCTGGACACAGATTGGGACTGCCTGGATGACTTTGAAGGGCTTTTCCCACCTAAGATTCCATTTTGTTCATAGAATGTTCAAGTCACTTGAGGCAGGCTACTGGGACTAAGACTTAGACTTTGAGCAGAAAGAGCATCTGTGTCGATGGCGTCTTGGTCGCCCTAAGGCTTGCCGAAGCAAGATCCAAAATGGGTGGCTTTAACGAACGGTAATGTATTGTCTCACCCTTCCGGAGGCTAGAAATCTCAATTCAGGGCATCAGGAGGGCATGTCCTGTCTGCTCTGGGAGATCCTTCCTTGTTTCTGCGTCTGGCTGCCCTCAGAAAGTCATTGGGTTTCCTTGACTTGTTGCTAGGTCCTCACATGGTTTCGTCCTGTGTGTGTCTTTCTCCACCACTGTATCCCTTTTTATAAGACACCACTCCGGAGAGATTAGGTTTAGGAACCACCCTACACCAGTCCAGTACACCCTCATTAGCAGAAGACTTTTCCAAACATGGTGATATCAACAGGTTTAGGACAACAATATATCACCATCCAACACTCTGCTGGCAGTGTTGTCCCAACTCTGTGACGCTGCCTCTTTGCTCTGCAAAAGATGTTGTTGAGATGAGTCAGGACAAGCCATCAAAGCTTGGCCTCACACGACAGTGGGATGAGGAAATGAGAAGATCAGACTGGAAGTGAGAAGCACGCTACCATCTTCCCACAAAAGAACCAGGGCTGGACTGGGAGTGCTCCAATTTCCAACATTCTAAATATTCAGCAAACAAAAAAAGGATGTGATGTAATAAAATTCCGGTGACAAGTGTGTTGGAAGGAAGGCTACCCCCTTGGCCTGTTGGCACGTCTAAGGTTACACCAAATCCACAATGCAAGCCCGGCAAATTCCTGTGTTCCAAGTCACTAGGCCAAAAGGCCTGGGTGGCAGGCCGCCGTGGCTCTAACAACTATGATACAGAGTGCATTTTGTTGAAGAGCTTACGAAATTCATTTCCAATTGTTTTCTGCTACTATCCAAGGTGGCTGATGGCACACGCCTTCATATGTTGACCAGCGAACCCTTCTTTGACTGCCATCACAGAAAGACCAAAATTCTTGGCAGACTCGGTAGGTCCACAATAAGTTATTTTCAACAAACTGATATTGAATCATTTAAGCACATCTGCTGCCCGGGACCACGTTAAAATATCACAAGGCAAAGATGTCACCCTGAAGACTGAGTTGTGCCTGGCCAAGTTTACAATCACCTCGTCTGCATGCAAACGCTGGGTAGTAAAGAGGACCACAAAAGGACTGATACACCCAAATTGTAGGGTTGGTGAAGAATTCTAATGGACCATGTGTTGCCATGCATTGCCAGCAGAAACACCCCCTCCCCCCTCAAAATGAACCTGTTGGAGGAAGTACAGCCAGAAGGTACCTTGTGAGGACGGAGAGACTTCCTCTCACCGACTTTGGACGCGTGATCGGGAGGGAGGGCGCAATCCCTGGAGATGGGCATGATGCTTGGTGAGAGGTAAGTGAAAGGTGGCGGAAGACCCTCTACCCTCCACAAGACGGACTGACAGTGGCTCCAACAACGGGCTCCACTGCGCAATGGTAAGGACGGTGCAGGGCTGGGCAGCGCTGCTTCATTCTGTTGTACACGGGGTTGATAGGAGTCAAAGCCCACGCAAGGGCACCTGATAGTGAGTCCAAGTCCTACTTGTGTCCTAACCATGTGACCTAGGCACCTCTTCACCTTGATTGACTGCTGTCCTACTAAGCATCTTCAGCACTTACTGTCTGTGCAGCACTTTCCAAGTAACTTGCCCTTGTGAAGTCCTGAAACCTTCACAAAAAATTGGAAGCTGGCAGTTTGATTACCACCACCACCACCACCACCACCACCACCACCACCCCACACACATACAAGGCACAGAGCTGAAGGAGGTTGCACTTGGGCCCCACGGACTATGAAGGTCCATCAGCACATTGCTTACTAGGTAACTGCTCCACTACTTTGAGCTCTAGTGGCTCCAGAACACTCTCTCATAGGCACCAGTGAGACAGGGGGCCAGTTTCATTGTTCCCTCACTGACAACTTGTTACGTGCTAGCCAACCTAGTCTTTGTGAAGGGCTAGCTCCTTGTGGTTTAGGTGGGCATTTCACTAATAATTAATGAAAGGAGTCCTGGTGGCGCCATGGTTAAGCACTGGCCTGTGCACCAACATTCACTACCCTCCAGTTAATTCTGGCTCACAGCAGAGTAGAAGCCCCTGGGGGTTACTGAGCCTGTAAATCTTTACAGGAGTCGACAGCCTCATCTTTTCTCCCTCAGAGCAGCAGGTGGGTTCAAATCCCTGACCCTGTGATTAGCAGCCCAATATATAACCCAAGATGTCACCACCAGCACTCTGATAGTCAAAAGGTCACCAGTTCCAATCCACCAGCTACTCCAAGGGAGAACGAGGCAACAGTCAGCTTCCATAAAGCTGTACAGCCTTGGAAACCCCATGGACCATTCCCCTCTGATCTATAGGGTCACTAGGAGTTGGAACCGGCTGCCTGGCAATGCGTTGTTTAGAGACTAGTGAGGTCCCTGACAGTGCAAGTCATTTGGGAGCAAGTACTAACGGAAAGATTGGTAGTTCAAATCTCCCCCGTTCCACCACAACAGAATTATCTGGGACTCGACTTCCAGATAATCTACAGTCACTGAAATTTCGATGACATGCAATTCAACTCTGAAATGCAAGGGGTTGTCATGAGTCAGAATTGACTTGATGGCAGTGGGTTTTTAAGGACGAATTAGCCGTCCTTAGAGGAGGACATTATGCCTGGTAAAGTAGCTGGGCAGTGACAAAGAGGAAAATTTTCAACACGATATATTGACCCAGTGAGGCCTCGATAGGCTCAAACATAAGAACGAAGGTGAGGACATCCCAGGACTGGGCAGTATCTCATTCCGTTGTACAGAGCATCCCTATAAGCCAGAACCAAGTCGATGGCACCTAACGACAAGGAGTCCCTGGTTGGTGCAAATGGGAAACATACTTAGCTGCTAACCCAAAGTTTGGAAGTGTGAGCCCAAAGGCCTGAAAACCTACTTCTGAAAAAAATCAGCCATTGAAAAGTATGGAATACAGTTCAACCCAGAAACCTATGGGATCACTGTAAATCAGGACGGACTGGATGACCGGGGGTTAACTTTGGGCTTTTGTTTACCATAACCAGTGGCTTTGAAGGAGCTGTCAGGCCAGTTTAGGTCTGCTAACTGCAAGTTCAGTGGATCCAACCCACCAGCCCTTCTGTGGGAGAAAGATGAAGGTCGCAGAGACTGTATGTAGGGTCAATGTAAGGCAGAATCTACTCAATGATGGAGGGGAGGTGGGTTTGAATGGCTCAGAGAGGCCTCAGAGCACTAGGGCAAGATGGCATGGCCCAAAGGACCATCTCTGGGGCCTTAGAGAACTTGGAGAATTCCCCAAGTCACTGACAAGATGCTGAAATGAGACACGCATTCCCTAGACTGGCCTGACTGGCATGAGACAAACAGACGGGGAATCCCACGACAGAAACATGAGCTCTCATTTCTCCAAATCCTGATTGGCTCATGCTATCTGGGTGCCATAGTCACAGCCTATGAATTTGGAAGGGGCATTTGGGGGAGCCCTATATGTCAAGATTTCACAGGTAGACATGGGATCAGGTGATAAAAAGCAGAAGCTGGTTCTGCTTTCTAAATGTCCAAAAAGGAAGCTGGAGCTAGAGGCCCCCCGGGTTCCCTTGTGGGTCAAACAGTGTTCTATTTAATCCTACAATCCCCCAATGCTCACGGAAGCTCAGCTCCGAGGCATCCGAGGGCACACTGCTCTCTCATTCACTATTCTCTAAATTCAAAGGAACTTCAGCAAAAGGAACAAGTCTCCAAAGTGCTACCGCCTGATGACACTGAGCTGATTGCAGGCATCATTCCTTGTCAAAGGCCCTCTGTCAATGTCACATTTGAATCCACTCCTTCTGTGACATGGGTGAGTCTTTATTTTAATCACCATCTTCTCCTCGGCCTGTATTTTAAATTTTAATTCGTTCCCCTCTTTATATACTTACCATTCAATTCTGTCCTACAGAGAGATCTGTAGACACCTCATTATCCCGCCCCTACCCCCGCCCTCCATCCTCTCTATCTTTTGCAAATGCATGTTCTTCCACTGAAAGCCTTGGTGACATGTATCAGCAAAGGCAGATGAAGCTGAAATCACAAACAGGAAGGAAAATGGCCTGGGAAGCACAAAGTAGGATTCCATTTCTTGGAGAAAGAAGCACAATGTCGGCTACAACAGAGTTTTAGACCAGAGATTTATGTGTTCTGGGGCCTGCCCTGGCCCTGTGCATTGTGGGACATTTGGCACATCCCTGACTTCATACCCAAGACGCTAGCAGCAACCCAGTGTGACAACAACAAATGCTTCCCGATGTTGCCTGGGCACCAGAGGTCATGTGTTGGGCTAGATTTCTAGAACACAAGGACGAGCATGAGGCCAGCTTTCAAGTCGTTCAACCATGCAAGAAAACAGAGTGCTGAAATAAAGAAGTGGGAAATACTGAAAGCTTAATCTTGGTGTAGTGGTGACTGCAATCTTCAGAAGGAAGATGACTAGACTTTCTACTCACAAAGAACATTAGTCTCAGAAACTCACTGCCTTGTCCTATAAGGTTGCTATGAATCGGCATGAACAAGGTGGGGTGTGTATTTTTTTCATTGTTGACCCATGCTTCTGAATTACTTAGTGTTGCCTTCACAGAACTAGTACAAAGGAGTGACGTTTACACACAGAATTGTATTATCTAGCCGCTCAGAAGGGGAGAAGCCCAAGTTCAGGGCGCCAGCTCCAGGGAGGGGCTTTCTTTGTCCCCTCTGGAGGAAGGTCCTCTGCTCGCTTGCTCAATCTGATTTTTTATTTCTCAAAAGAGATTACCTTTCAAAGTCACCCTACACCAAAACTGCCTCATAAGTCACATGCATTGGGCATGTTGTCAGGAGAGAACAGTCCCTGGAAGTATACATCATGGTTGGTAAGGTTCAGGGGCAGCCAAAAAAACAATGAGGCAGACCCTCTGACAGGGATTGATGCAGAGGCTGTAACGATGGGCTCAAATATAACCTCAAATGTAAAGAGGCTGCTGGACCCAAGGGTGTTCCCTTCTGTTGTGTCAGAAGTCAATAGCACCTAACACCAACACCACCATAAAAATTCATTCTCTGATGAGGTCATAGCCACAGGTAGCAAGGTCAGGATTTACAACACAGTTTCTGAGGCAGCGCAGATTAATCTATAATGGATGCCAACTCCCACTTGTTCCCAGGGTGCTAGGCTTGGTTTGCCATGCCCACCTCCTCTGAGCATGCGCAGTTGTCATGGCATCCTCTTCCAACCCATCTTCGGATCATGTTTCACCCTGATATTCCAGCTTGTCAATTTTCCCAGGTGTCAGGAGCCCTGTTGATATAGTGGTTACGTGTTTGGGCGGCGGGGGGTGGTGTGGTGGGGGGATGCGGATAACTGCAAGGTCAGAGGTTCTAAACCACCAGCTGCTTCATGGGAAAAAGACGAAGCTTTCTACTCCCTTAAAGAAGCAGTCTCAGAAACCCACAGGAGCAGCTCTACTCTGTCCTTTGAGGTCAGTATGAGTCCGAACTGACTTGATGGCCGTGCATTTGGTTTTGATTTTTAGTCTGCCTATAGCAGGGTTCCTCCACCTTGGCACTTTTGACATTTGGGCGGGATCTTTCTTTGTGGTCGGAACCCTCCTATCTATGGGAAGGTGTTTAGCTGCCTCTTGGCCTCTGCCCACTAGATGTTAGTAGTACCTCCTGTGATAAGTATATTAATGTCCTCCCAAAGACATCCATAGGGATCCTTGGTAGCAGAGTGGGATACCCACTGAGCTGCTAACCCCGCCATCAGAAGTTTGAACCCCCAGGCAATCCCTGAGAGAATGACTGTAACGAGTTACAGTCTCTGAAACCCCAAGGACCAATTCGAATCTGCCTTACAGGGTTGCTATGCATCATAATTGACTTGACGGCAGTGAGTTTTGAATAAAGATGTCCATGTCCCTATCCCTAAAACCTGTGGGCATGTTAAGTCACATGGCAAAGGATATACAGGTTGCAGCTGGAACAAGGTTGCCAATTTGATGACCTTGAGATGGGGCCCTTTCCTGGGCTATCTGGGTGGGTCCAATGTCATCACCAGACAGTAAGAGAGGAGAAGAGAAGTTACTAGCAAAAAGAGTCAGAGACACACAACATTGTTGGCTTTGAGGATGGAGAAAGGAGGCCTCTGACCCAAGTAGGGGACCAGATCCTCCCCTGGAGGCCCCAGAGGGAACCGATCTTGCCAATATCTCGGTGTTACCCAGGGAGACCCATACTGAACCTTTGACCTCTGGAACAGGTGTGTGTTATTCGAAGCCACTGAGCTGGTGGGAATTTGTTAGAATGGCAGCAATAAGAGATGAAGACACCCTCAGAGCACCATTGTGACAAGCCCAAATACCTTCATATGTATCTCTAGGTCTCCGACAAAGTTTCCAATGGTTGAAACCATGGCCCCACCGTCTTGCCCACCCCCCGCAGGAGAGCACAACCAGGAGGCTCCCTGCTCCTCGCTGGCCGCACCTCTGTGCATGCAGAAGCCCTCCACTGCTCTCTGCAGACGGGAGGCTAGAGAATCCGCCGTCATTCTGAGCTTCCCCCAGAATTACCCCTCAGAAGTATGTCGAGTGTCTGATTTCACTGTTGGTGTGAGATGTTGCCATGGTGTCAAGTTGATTTTGACTCCCAGCCACTCCGTGTGACCAAGTGGAGCCAACTGCCCCATAGGGGTTTTGCGGCTACAATCTTTACAGGAACAGATTTCCAGCTCATGCTTCGGCCAAGCTGATGGATGGGTTCCAATAGTCCACCTTTCTGATCGCGACTGAACACCGAACCCCGGTGGAGAACCACCGTTCCTTCTGGATTCATTCAAACTCACAGCTATTGAGTCAATTCTGACTCACAGCCACCCCCACAGCGCAGGAAAGAACTGCTCCTGCGAGATTCCAAGGATGTAACTCTTTACAGGAGTCAAAAGCCTCATCTTTCTCTGATGGAGCAGCTGGTGGTTTCAAACTGTTGACCTTTTGTGGTTAGAGGCCGAGTTCATTACTCACTACGCCATCAGGGCTCCCTCGGGTCTTATTAGACAGCTGCCTAAAAAATCATGTGGTCACTTTGTGTATTCAGCTGGAGGCTTCCTGAACTAACACCCAGCATGGCCAACACCCTCACTAAGGAATCACCTCCCCTCATTTCCTCCTAGGTGTCAGTCACCCTGGAAGATCCAGTTCTAATGTCACCTGCACAGTAACGCCCACCATAGCTCTCCTACAGCCCCACGAGTCTCCCTTCCCGCTGGTCCCTCATGGTGCTGAGCTCTTGCTCTGCCTTGTGCCTCAGCTCCCTAACTAGACTGTGAGCTGCGTGACGACTGAGCCCAGACAGTCGCCTCTTTGCCTGCCTGGGCCTACAGACATGCTGATGCTCAAGAAATGCTTGTGGTGCCCAGGCATCGAAGTCCTAGATAATTGGAGAGCCTTTCACTTATGCCTGACGGAAGCTGGGAGATGCTTGGTCAGCTACCAGGGCACAATGCCAGCTGTAAACCAGGAGAGTTAGAAGCACTCAGCTGAGAGTAAAAAACTCTGGTGGCACAATGGGTTACGGATTGGGCTGCCAACAGCCAGGTCAGCAGTCCTTAAGACAGAATTCCCTTATCTGTGACTCAAGTTAGGGGAAGAGCTCAGCGGCTAAGAACAGAGGTCCAGTGACATGTACCTATGTCATCACCTGCACCACTGATCCCCTGGCCTTGTGCCCTGTTCTACTCAGGAGACTGTCTACCCAGTATGCCCAGGGACCAATGGTGCTCACTGATTCACCATTGGAGTTGGAGTTGGAGCTGACTCTGTCTGATCCCTCCTGGGGACAGGTGGTAAACTAGCCATTGCTGGGCTTTGAGTGAGCAGAAGTAATTGAGCCACCAAATTTATGAGCATCTGGAGCGTGGGAGCCATTGACTACCAGGTTCATTTCAAACCAGATGATCAGCTGAAAGATTGAGCTGACAGTGGTGTGATCTGCCATGGGCTTTGCCCGACACGTTGCTCTCAGTCTTCCCTGGCTGCAGTGGGAGAGAAGAGGAGAAGCCGAACTGATCCTGAGGAAGGAGCCACTAGGGAGGACACAAGAGGGAGCAGGAGGGTTTGGGATTCAGACAACGGTCCCAGGGAAGCTTCTTGTTGGCTTGAATGCTCACAGGGAATGACTATCATCCAGGGTGACTGGCCAGTGTCTTCAGAGATCTTTGGTTATTGTGCACGTGGGGAAAGGGGTGATACTGGCATCTAGTGGAGGGAGGCCAGGAGGGATGCTGCTCACCAGCTGACAAAGCTGAGACCTGCCTCGGTGGCTTAGCATTCACAGAGAATGCTAAGCCAGGGTACCGAGGAAACAGGCCAGAACCAAGTCTTTATGAACTCAAATCTCCCTGCTCCCCACACCACAAGGACCTCTAAGTAGCCCTGCTAGGTGCTCACCGCTAGCTTCTGGACATTATTAATAAAGATTTTCTTGGTACAAAGAACCCAGCTTGTTTACAAGGGAAAAGGACAAGCAATAACCAATCGGCTGCATCTCTCTTGCTGTGGAGAGAGTTTCAGGGGGACCGAGCCATTGAAAGGTAAGGCCCAGAGCCTGGTAACAGGAAAACCACACTTTTCAGGCTGCCTCTTCAGCTGGGTCCCAGCGAGGGGCTGAACTCTCATGTGAGTGCGGAAGGTGGAAGTAAGGGAGAAATTCTGCTTCTAGCAACAGTCGCTGGCAGTGGCCAGGGATCCAGCAGCCCCAGCAGGGAGGATAACCTGGCGGGCTTTCACTTCTGGATCCTTTGCTCCCTTCTGCTCCCCAAAGCCCAGGTTGCTCACAGCGCACATTCCCGCTCACCCATCACCCTGCTTTCCCTCTGAAGCTCCTCCAGACCTCTCCACACCCTTGCAGCACATTCCTTGCATTGCGTGCTTCATTCTTTGGGGAAAAAGGAAGACAGATAAAAACAGGTGAGGCCACCAGGGTCACTACTAGACAAAGACAGCCTTAGACCCACGCCCTAAGGTCCCGTCCAATCACTGCACACCTGCCTCACACACACAGGTACACTTTAAGAGAACGTGACGTGCTTTTTGCTAGATGGCTTATGGACTTCACCTGGCCCCCTGCAAAGAACTTGTAAAAGGCATGGTAGATGACATGGGTGCAGGCTGCCCCAAACCTGGGAGGAGTCCACTGCTATTGGTGCAGCTGAGAGACTGATCCACCGACCATGCGAAATTCATCGAGATGAAGATGATATTTACCCAGTTGGGATCGTCTATCGGTGATGGCCTTTCGGTCATAACAGCAATGAAGATTTCTATAGATTCGAACCGAAGTGCATCCAGTTGCATAAGAAAGGCAGGGGATTGCAATAAGAAGCACAGTGACCGGCACCGGCAAGCACTTGGCTGCCTATACATGTCTTCCTTGCTCTCAAAGCCAGCAGATTCACTGGATACTGCATGCGGCTGGAACAGTCCCGATCCAGGCTCTGCTGGAGAACCGGGGGTTAAGCATTGGGCTGTGAGAGCTGAGAGGTCAGTGGTGCGACCCCTCCAGCTGCTTCTCGTCACGCTGTGTCCATGAAGATGACAGCCTTGGAAAGCAGAGGAAGCTCCACCCTGACCTGAGTATAGGGCCGCTCGGAGTCGCCATCCACTTGATGACAGTGGATTGGATTGGGTTGGTTTGGGTCATGCTGCGTTCTGTGGTTCGGGCAGACCTTCTGGCTCTCGGCCTCGACTTGTCTTTCTACAGTCTATCCCCTCAGCTCCCTGCCCCAGACGCCCCCTGCAGCAGCAATCACTTTGACACAATAGCTAACATTTCATTATTCTGAGAGCTAAAACTTCTGCTAAAAATTGTGGACATTGTCTGATCGGTTAACAGAGCCCAGGATGGTCCTGGGTGCTCTTTTCAGTGGTATTCTTGGTTGGGCTGCCCTTGGCCTAAATCTCATGCCATTACAAAGCATTTCACTGCATTTCGATAACATGAGACGGCCCTTTAGGGCATTTAATTAGCACGATAGGATCTCCCATACCTTATAGAAACAGATCTAGGAGCATCCGATAGAGCTGGTGGACCGGAAGGAATAGATGTTCATTTTCAGAACAACTACTGTGTACTTGCAACAAGTATATGGCTTCCCTAAACCCACCAGAGTTTCCCATCAGCTCTGTTCTCCGTAATTCTGAACCAGCGAGGCCACATTTGAAAGGTACCAGATTGCTTCCTCTGAGCGCTCCATTGATTACACAGCCCAATGACAAAAATGTCTTTGCTCAGGGTCTTGGTGTTTAGGCCTGCTCCCTGGGTGTTTACTTGGTATGCTGATTCAGAAAATTGCATTGGATGGATCACGTCAGCTCTAGTTTCTTAGATACCATGTTCCATTATATTTGTAGCTATTATGTCATATTCACTTATCAATTTATCATCCTAGTTTTAAATATGAGAAATCAGACCCACCAATTACAGGCTCAGATACAAAAGGTAAGATATAAATGAAAAAGAATTAGGTATCAAGGTAAGCTATTTATGGGTCCACGGTGGCTAGTTAGCTACGCATTGAGCTGCCAATCATAAGGTCAGAGGTTAGAGACCACCAGTCACTCTAAATCCTTTAAACTCAAAGGGGGTAGTTCTTCTCTTTCCTATAGGGGCACTATGAGTTAGAATCGATCAGATGATGGTGCGATTTTCGGTGTGGGAGGCTGTGCAATATATACAGAGACTACAAGTTGGATACTGCAAAGTCAGAACACAGCTTGAACAGAGTGGAAAAATGAGAGAAAATTGAAAAAGCGCAGATATGGAAGATGTGTATACCACTGAGCATGTCAAAAATCTAAGACTTCTTAACAACTTTCATATATTTTGAAAATCTAAATTTTCCTTTCTCAAATTAAGCCATAAACATTTCAGAACACATTTTAATATTTAGAAGTCAATGGATAATTCATAGTAAATGTTTCAGAGGAGAGGTTGAATCCAGGCTGCTTGAAAAGACGAATTCTAACTTTTAAGAGTCTCAGGGCACAGGGGGAGAAATGGTGCCATGTTCTAACCAGACGGGAACATTTTCATTTTCATAAAGGAATAGGAGTCCTAACAGACTCATTTGGGGTTTCAGAACCTTTGAATCTCTATGGCATGTGCCAAACTCACTACCACAGTCTGTCGGTTCTGACTCATAGTGACCGTATAGGGCAGAGTGTTTTAAAGTGGTGAATCTTTATAGGGGTAGAGAACTAGTGCGCTCCAACAGCTGACCTCGTGTTTCTCAGTCAAACACGTAACACCACTTTGTCATCAGGGCTCGTTATTGATGGTACAGTAACTCGCATGTCTGACCCCCTTTGCAGATGACCAATTGGAGTCACCCGTTATTCAGCTCCTACTGAATGTGAAATGATACTTGGGGAAAATTCCCAGTTCATGTAATTCTCACTGTTCAAGTAGATCTTTGGCTCAAAGGACTGCATGTGAAGTATGACTTGATCTAAAGATGTAGGGCAACACAAACTGCTTTAAACCAAGCCCAGGTGCACTGCCTCTCTCGGGCTCGCTAACACTCTATGAAACTGTCCTGAATTTGTATTGGGGAGCAGAGTCAAGAGCAGTACATGGCATATGGTCTGTAACTCAAAAGCGAGACCTGAGAGGGAGAAACTGTTGCCACGTGTGGAATCGGCAGGTCAAATACACCCAGAAAAAGGTCTCACAGTTGAGACACCAAACTGTTGACCAGTGTTAGTGGTTTCTGTTTCTCATGGGAGACTATTTCATTATTTATGGGTGGAATTTCGGGAAAACTACCTCATTCGTGGCCCTAAAGAAGTTCCCCTGGCTACCTCTTGTCCTCTGATTGAGCCTCTGTCTTAGGAAAGGAAGAGATCAATATTAGAAAATTCTAGTAGCTATCCCCCTCTGCCACACGCGCACACATAGACACACACACACACACACACACACACACACTCCACCACACCCTCCCCAATTGTGACCCTGCGCTCTCTGTCAAACAACCAGTCCACATGCATGGTTCCTCTGAGACTGGTTCTCAACCTATGGGTCGCGACCCCTTTGGGGGGGGGGGTCGAACGACTTTTTCACAGGGGTAACCTGATTCGTCACAGTGGCAAAATGACAGTGATGAAGGAGCAATGAAAATAATGTTATGGTTGGGGGGTCACCACCACATGAGGAACTGGATTACAGGGTCACAGCATGAGGAAGGTGGAGACCACAGCTTCTGAGTCTTCCCCTGGAACAGAAGCGGATTTTTGAGTTCTGAAACACGAAACTCTTCTTCCAACCCCCATCGCTGCTTGCTAGAGAAGCCAAAAAGTCCTCTAAGACACACACGCAGGTGGCCACGCAGGACGGCCCATTTCCCCCGGCATCACCGGACATGCCCAGGCGCGACAAGCACAGCGCGAAGTCCCTCTTTGGACCCAGGCTCTGCCAACTGCAAAAAGAATGATGCCAAGCCCAGTGGCTCTGGCCGCACGCGGGTCCCTACCTGAGACTTCCACACGACATAGGAGGGACCGCGGCTGCTGGGTGGAGGCTGGAACTTTTTCTGCTGGAGCCACCTTCGGGGAGAAGTGAAGAGGCCATTGGGGCCGCCCGCTGAGGAGCAGAGGATGCTCGCCGCGCTGCGACCACTGCCCTGGCCAGCCAGCAAGGAAGGTGCGTCCCAGGCAAGGCTCTTCTTGAGGCCGCCTCGGCCCAGGGGGACCTCATAGTCAAAGTGGAAGCTGCCCAGAGGCGACTTCTCCTGCGGGGTGCTGGGCGTGGAGAAGGATGAGCAGAGGGGCTTGGGGGACGGCAGCCTGGGGGCCCGGAGGGGCGCGCCTCGGGTCGAGGACAGGGAGCGGGACCCTGTGCCCTCGGCCGTCGGGGGGCCCAGGCGGCCCCCTGCGGCCCCCCGCGACCCAGACTCATCGGCTCCCGCCTCGGCCCCATGTCCGCCAATCAGAGCCGGGTCCAGGCTGCGGGTCTGGCGCAGTTTCCTCTTGGAGGGGCCCTTGGCAGCGGCCGCGCCGCTCGAGGCGGCGGGCGAGGAGCAGGAGAAGACGCTGTGCAGCAGGCTCTGCGCGGACATCGCGGCGGCAGCCGGGGCTGCCTGCGGGCGGGCAGGCGGGCGGGCAGGAGAAGGCAGAGCTGGCTCACGCGCCCCCGGCGCAAGCGGAGGGCCCCAGTGGGCTTGGGCAACGGAGCTCCATCACCAGCCTTCTAGGAGAGGGGCCCCGGGACTGTCGCCGCGAGCACCTTCTCAGGAGCTCGAGTCCAGCCGCGGGAGGAAGAGGAGGAGGAGGTCAGGCGCTCCCTGGGCTCCCAGCGAGCCCCGCCAGCGCCACTCCCCCTTCGCAGCCCAGGCCGGAGAAGCGGGACGTAGCTCGCTCTCTCCCTCGCTGGCTCCGAGAGCCTCGAAGTCTCCAGCAGGCTCCTCCTCGCCTCCGGAGCACAGTCCCGAGGGCTGGGGAGGAGACCGCCTGGGCGTGCGCCCGGGGCGCGCCCGCCGGACTCCCGCGCGGCCACCCGGAGGCTTCAGGCGTCGGAGCCGGGACTCCAGGGACCCTCGGGGCGCCTCGCCAGGTGCTGGGTGCCCTGTGCCGCGCGGCTGGTTCCTCGGTGCGCTTTGCTCACCGTTCCGACTGAAGAGGCAAATGGGGGTTCTCCAAGCTCCAGGTTCCTGCAGGGTCCTGGTTCGATCTCAGTCGGGGTCCCGCGCGCACTATGCTCAGGGCCTTCCAACGGCTGGGTGGCGATGAGGGGAGAAATCCTCAGCTGCACTCTGCGCTGTTGGCAAAGTGGGGAGCTCAGGCTCGTCCGCCAATGCCGGGTGCCCGAGTCTTTCCGGAGATTGTGACTTGATATTTGCAGCCCAGCCTTGGGCCCAGGGCGGGCGCGGGGATGTCTCCGCACTCTCTTGCCAGAGGCAGCAAGAAGCGGGTGGCCGGACGGGTAGGGCCGGAGGAGAGCCTGGGCTGGGCCAGGGCGGAGCGAGGAGCAGGAGAAAACCCAAAGAGGAGGAGTTTTCTAGGCGCCAAACCTGAGAGCCACGGGGAGAAGCTGCTGGCTGCTGATAGCGGGTCTCCAGGGGAGAAAGGCGTGACGACCCAATGTGCGGACCTTCCCCCCCCCCCGCCCCCTGTCTCCCCTCCCCCAGGTCCGAGGGTCTGGTGGCCAGCTCCACTCACGTTTCTAGAAAGGAAGGGAGGTGTCAGATTGCACCCCACCCACTGGTGTCGGATGGGCAGCCCAGGATGATCGCCCTGAAGTTGGAGTGAAATCTACAGCCCTCTCAGCCCCAGCCTGAGCCCCCCAGTTCCCTGCTGTTTTTGTTTTAAAAGCGGAAGGATGAAAACTCAGTGCCAAAGCTAGGGCTGCTTGAGCGCTGGCTGACCAAGGGGACCTGCTAGGAAGGGCCTTGAGCACTTGTGGAAAAGGAGCCAGAGAAGCGCCTTGGAGATTCCAGCGCCCAAAGCCTTGGGTCTCCAGGTCCGCCTCTGGGCGTTGCACGCTGGGGTTACCTTCCTGGGAAGCCAGAAGACTCCCGGTGATCTCAGTGTTTGCCGCTTGAACGCCGGGAGTTGCTTTTCTCGCTCCAGTCGGAGCCCAGGGATCAGCAAGGGCTTTGGGATGGAACCTCTCAGTTGTGCCATGCATCTACCAGCCGTCGCCGCGGGGGTCCTATGGACTAGACATGGGAAAAGTCCGCCTGTTGTATTGAACTGTGTTTGTGTGTTCTCTTTTTCCATGTCGGGGTGAGGAGAAATTTCTACACTTGCAAACGTAAACTATTCATGACCATTTCTTTTATTGAAAAGAAACCGACTTAGAATGAGTTTATACATACTGGTAGTTGGACACTAGCTTTTGTCTTGTTTAGCATCGGTCAGATTTTGGAACATTACCTTTATTCCCTCACAACTGGACCAGTAGGTAACATCATGATTGACAGAGAAAAGATGAAACGTTGTCAAAGATTTCGTTTTGCTTCGATCTGCCATCCTTGTTCCTGGAAGCAGAGCCTTCAAGAGATCAAATGATGCATTGCATTGGGTAAATCTGCTGCAACAAAACCTCCTGAAGGTGTTGAAAAGCAAGGGTGTTAACGTTGAGGACTAAGGTGTGCCTGTCCCAAGCTGTGGTATTCTCAATCATCTCATATGCATGTGAAGGCTGGGCGTTGAAGACATCAGATTGAAGAAGAATCAAGATGTCTGAATGGTGGTGCTGGAGAAAAATACTGAAAGTACCATGGACTGCCAAAGGAACAAATTCCTGTCTTGGAAGAAGTATAGGCAGTATGCTCTTTAGAGACAGGGATAGCGAGACTTCAGCTCATGTACTTTGGACACGTTGTTGGGAGAGACCGGTTCCTGGAGAAGGACAACATACTTGATAAAGTAGAGGGGCAATGAAAAGACAAAGACCCTCAACAAAATGGATTGACACCCTGGCTTTATCAATGGGTTCAAATACAAGAAATGTGAGGCAGGTGTCGGATCGGGCAGTGTTCTGTTCTGTTGTACAGACTCTTTGGGTCAGAACTGACTCCAAGCCACCTAACAACAGCAGCTTTATGCGCTAGGAAATTCTCAGGGAATAAAATAAGGCCCTTTGGCTTTATAAAAATTGTGACCAATGAGAGCTACCTAGGAGGTGGCACTTCACAAAATGCTGACCAGAAGAATCCGATGCCTCCACAGGGCATTGGAATGGGGATGTCTTAAGGAGCATGGTTTTGTTAAGGCAGAAGGATCAACTGCATCCCTGGCTTTCCTTCCCCTACCTCTGGACTGTAGACCAAATGAGAGGCATCACCCCACACCAGGGCATCTCTCCTCTTTGTTGCCTGTCCAGAACCACTTGGGAATGTTCCATCTAAGCCTAACTTAGCCTCTAGCCACCCAGTTAATTCAACTGACAGGGACTCAATAGGGCAGAGCATACCTGCAGGAGCAGGTGAGTGTGACCAGTGACCTTGTGGTTAGCAGTTAAATGCTTAACCCGCAGCTCCATTAAGGCTCAGTGGCAGCTCATCAGCTGCACTGTTGAGAGGAACAGCAATGCAGGTCAGTGGCTTCCTCAGCTGACTGACTGCACAGCAGTTCCATCTGGGGACTGGTACCTTAGGCTTTGTTCTGTCCTCCAACATATTACGCTAGAAGTACAAGTGCGCAGGGCAGGCCTTGCTTGCCATTTCTTTCATAACAATGCCTTGTCATTTGTCAACTAGTCATGAGAACCTGATGTCTCCCCTATTTATATACTGTTGCATGGAATTGGTTCTGCCTCACTAGAATGGGGCAGGTAGGGTTGATGGTTAGCAAAGGCACACTGCCTCCAGCCACTTAGAATGCAAAGTGCTTGAGCAAATGTAATGTACGAGTCATGGACATTCTAGTTCTCTGCCATGACCATGGGGTTGGAAGTTCAATCTGCCTGCCTGGGTCAGGCTAATGTGAAAGCCCTCCAGGGGCAAAGCCGTACCTTCCCAGTCTGCAGCAGGGCTCTTTGATCAGCTTTCAGGGCCGGAGCCAATGATTTCCAGAGAAGTCATCATCTTGTTTCCAAGCAGTCCTCACCCTCCAGGTGCCTGGAGCTTGCCTCACTGTTGGGAACAGTGAATAAAGTATTTTAAATATTCATCAAGTTAAGGGTTTTTTTTAAGTCAGTGGGAAAGTGGTGTGGTTGTGTGTGTGTGTGTGTGTGTGTGTGTGTGTGTGTAGAATGCAGTGACATTACTAGGGTTGCGGTCACCCCATGCTGTAACTCAGGGCTTTGCACCCCATCCACCTAAGGAACCTCCTCCAGTCCCAGGCCATATAAAATCCTTAGTCATGTTTATTATCAATTTGAGTTAGAAGGTAACATGTGATCAGTACAGGTGTAAATTGCATAAATGGACTATTTCTTAGATGATATAAGTACTAACAACAAAACGGTTTTTGTAAACTCTTTCCACATTGAACTGACTTTTTAGTTACAATATTATTAGTACCTAAGCTGGAAACCTTTAATAAATAGTCCCTTCTTGGTAGCAACGATAAAGGAGGGGAGGGGAAGGGAGAAAGGGGGAATCGATCTCAATGGTTGACACATAGCCATACACCTCTCTCCAGGGGGAAAGAACAACAGAAAACACGGGGAAAGGGAAAGAGTGGTCCATGTAAGATATGTAAATAATAATAATTTATAATCTACCAAGGGCATATGGGGGAAGGAGGGAAGGGGAGAAAATGAGGAGCTGAGACCAAGGGCTCAATAGAAAGTAAATGTCTGCAAATGAATGAAGGCAACATATGTACAAACATGCCTGATGCAATCAATGTAGATTGTAACAAGAGCTGTAAGAGCCCCCAATGAAATGCTCATTTAAAAACATTCTAAAATTTTAAAATGGTCCCTGATTTTAATTTGCTACTTTATTCTTAAAGGTTATCGCTGGAGGTTTACAAATACGAATTACTTCCATACTGCAGCGAAAGCACCAGAAAATTTGACAAAATCAGCAACTCTAAAAATATGAAAAATGCAGCCAACAACAGCACATGCTCATAGACATCTCCCGAGATTGATAGCTTCTTTGTCCTTGAGTAATAACACTAGGCGTCATCAAGTGAGTTCCAACTCACAGCGATGACCCCATGGACAGCAGAATGAAACACGGTGCCATCCTCCCAGGCAGTGTTAGGGCGGAGCCCACTGTGGCAGCCACCGTGTCAACCCATGTCCTTGGGGAGCTTCCTCTTTCTCCCCGACCCTTGTTTACCCAGCATGATGTCCTTTTCCAAGAACTGCTCTTCCCTGATAGCACGCCCAAAGTACGCGAGACAAAGTCTCACCCCACTCCCTTCTAAGGAGCGTTCTAGCTGTACTTCTTCCAAGACAGATTCGTTTGTTCTTTGGCAGTCCATGGGGCTTTCAGCATTCTTTGCCAGCACCATCATTCAGATGCATTCATTCTTCTGAAGGCTTCCTGATTCATTGGCTGATAAGTATGTTCCAAACCTAAATGAGCATAGAGTTTTAGCTTTGTGAGTATATTGACACGTTTGTAAACTGGGCTTATGAAGAATGTTCCTTGTTGTTATAACTAACTTCAGGGAAAATTTTATTCTAAAGGTAGTTTTCTGCTGAAGCACTCCACAAAAATATACACCGTCATTTTGGTGTCACCCTTTCTGATATGTTGCCAGGAGGGGCCAGTCCCTGGAGAAGGACAGGATGCTCAATAAGTAGAGGATTAGTGACCCTCAATGAGATGACAAAGGGGTTGTGACAATGGCCTCAAACAGAGCAGGATGGCAAAGGACTGGGCAGTGTTTTGCAGTGAATCAGAATGGACTCAATGACACCTGACAACAATAACAACCTCTAAGGATGTCCCCAAGTGTGGCCTACCCCTGCATCCCACAGGGAGGTCCATCTGGAACGAGGAACTGTAAAATAATATCTTTGGTTTTTAAAATGGTATTCTAAAAACTCTTTTGGCTGTAAATCTGACTCCTATTTGGTTTATATTATAGTCAACATGACTTATGGCATATTCCTTCCTTCCAGGTGAAGGCAGCCTGTTCTACCCCTGTTGGTTATTTAATCCTTTGGCATCTATAGACACAACTCACGTTGGCCTTTCTGACTACCTGCCACGTGATGCCAAACTCAATTAAGGCAGATCTATGGGTTTCAATGACCAATTTCAAAAAGAATTGGTTTTGTTATACTGATTTCCAAAACCCTGCCTACAATTCATTAGCTGGCTGCAGAAGCAACATAACTGGTGGTCTAGAAAGAAAGGATTTCAAACATAAACACTTTCAGCATCAGGTCTCTGAGACTTTGCTCCTTTCATGGGGCATTTGCTGTACAGAAGAGCTGTTCATATTTGTTTCTCATGTTTTCTTCTCAGAGCTGCATTTTTGGATAGCTTTTATTAAAGGGCAGAACTGGTTGTTTTTGTTTTTGTTTTTTTCACAATCCATTTCCCATTATGTTTACGCTAGAAATCCAGGATAGAAAATCAAATTCAATATATCTATTCCGACTTTCACTGGCACAAGAATATTCAAATGAATTTCCTAGAATCCTTGGTCTGACAGGGAAGTATCATCTTAGAAAACGCATCCATTGTTTTTCTCCTATTCCCCTGAGAAACTGATCTATAAGCATATACATTTTACTAGCAAAGGATATAGTCTGATGCTTAGCTGAAATTTCCCTTTCCTTAACTGTAGCCCTTGGAACTTTTTCATATCTCCAGCCAAAATTCCTCTTTACCCTTGGTGTTTAGACCCCCGAGCTATCTGTAGATAGTTATCATGCCCCTTGGGTCTGACTTCGTGGTTTGGCTACACTATAAAGTTCATATTTTGCTTTAAAAACCATCATCGTGGATGATCTTCTCTGGATTCCCTCCAGTTTGCTGATTTCTGTTCAGTCCAGAGGTCCTATGTTCCAGGTTAGGGCAGCCTAGTTCCCCCTTGTTTGTTATTTGATCCTTTTGCTTATATAGTCCCAAATCACATTGAACTTTCTGATTGACTGCCGTATAATATTTCAAACTTCTATCTGATTGGCTCGCAGCTCTTGCTCAGCATCCCTGGTTTTAGTTTCAGCCTGCCCATGTCTCTCAAGTTTAATGTGGTCCTTCTGATATCATTTCCATGTTCTTAGTGGCATCTGGAGTAAACAGTTCGCAGCATCTCCCTCTCTCATTGAAGTCATGGCTTCTGCCTCAAGCTCTTGAATCATGTAAGGGAGCTGAGGGTCCAGGCGCCACCATTCTTATCTGTATTATCTAGGATTTAATAATGCTAATTACATTAAATAGCCAGATTACGCCAGGCCTAAATTACTTTTCATTGTCAACTAAGAATTTTTGCAGCTGAACTAACAATGTGTCTTTAAATTCATACCCTAGACTCTCCCAGAATGAATATAGTCACTGCTCAGGCGTTTAAGCTGCAATGAGTGGATGTCAGTAGAAATAAACCTAGGGTGTCAAAATAGCTCCATATGGGGGGTGGGGTTCAAAAAAGTTGCTTTCTTATGCACCACCCCAGTATCAAGAAACTGTGAGTATTTCCAGAAGGCAGAAATGTCATCATGTTCATTTTCTGGAAACGATAAGATGCAAAACCTAAGAGTGATTAAGAGCTTGTGTGCTAATCAGTTCTAAGTGCGAAGTCTAAGTTTCAAATTCTGCTCTCGAATTTAATATTATACCTCAAACGATATTGTGAAATGACATTATCCCTGGGGAAGGACATCATGCGCTGCAGAATAGAAGGGAAGAGAAAAAGACTTCAACAAAATCAATTGACATAGTGGCGGCAACAATGGGCTCAAATACCACAGCGATTCTATTCTGTTGTCCGTAGGGTCGCTCCGAGTCGGAAAAGAACTTGACGGCAGCTAACAACACAACATACCGAAAGAGATCATCAGGAGTGGAACATCTTTACAGTAAAGGCATAAACAGCCCAGACCACATCTATGCCCATTGTTAACCTGCATTTAACATTGTTCCCACGATCCAGCTTGGCCCTTTGCTCATCACAGCAGTACCCATATGATAACAACGCGTATTCTTTGAGTTTTTGTGCATGGCAGCCACAAGGCAGAAATCAGGCATGCATGATCCAAATCAATATTCACATGCACCCACCAACAACCACTTGTACTCAAACTTTGTTTTTTGGGTTTTTAAAATCATTTTATTGGGGGTTCATACAACTCTTATCACAATCCATACATACATCAATTGTGTCAAGCACATCTGTACATTCATTGCCCTCATCATTCTCAAAACATTTGCTCTCCACCCAAACCCCTGGCATCAGCTCCTCATTTTTACCCTCCCTCACCACTCTCCATGAACCCTGGGTAATGTATAACTTAATATTTTGTCATATCTTACACTGTCCAACGTCTTCCTTCACCCACTTCTCTATTGTCCATCCCCCAGGTAAGAGGTTATATATAGATCCTTGTCATCGGTTCCCCCTTTCCACTCCACCCTCCCGGTATCACCACTCTCACTACCGGTCCTGAAGGGATCATCCCTCCTGGATTCCCTGTGTTTCCAGTTCCTGTCTGTACCAGTGTACATCCTCTGGTCTAGCCAGATTTGTAAGTTAGAATTGGGATCATGATAATGGAGGTGGGGTGGGGGGCGGAGGAAGCATTTAGGAACTAGAGGAAAGTTGTATGTTTCATAGTTGCTACACTGTGTCTTGCCTACATATGAGTCTTGGATCTCCAATCTGCACTCCCCCTCATTCATAATGACTTGATTTTTTTGTTCTTTGATGCCTGATACCTGATCCCTGTGACACTTCGTGATCACACAGGCTGGTGTGCTTCTTCCATGCGGGCTTTCTTGCTTCTGAGCTAGATAGCCGCTGGTTTACCTTCAAGCCTTTAAGACCCCATTCGCTATATCTTTTGATAGCCGGCCACCATCAGCTTTCTTCGACACATTTGCTTATGCATCCATTTGTCTTCAGTGATCACAACGGGGAGGTGAGTACACAAGGATATGATTCAACCTTTGGTTTTATAGACCAAGAAAATCAAGATCTAGAGTTCCATAGGTTCCCCCCTAATGAAGTGGCAGAGCTAGTATCCATATCCATTAAAATGGTTTCAAGATGTCTGATATTCAAAATGTAGAGAAACAAGCTATCTACTATTTAATAAAAAGAAGATAGACAACACAGTCAAAAAATGGGCAAAGTAGTTAAACAGCCATTTCCCCAAAGAGGCAATTCAAATGGCCAAAAAGCATATGGAGAGATCCTCAGTGCTATCAGACATTTAAAAAATCTGCTTCCCTCTATTCTACTAAAAAACAAACAAACAAACAACACATTAAGACACCTCCTACCTACCATGTCCACATTAGAATGCCAATGATGAAAACTGGGAAACGGTCCCGGATAGAGTTGCAGAGAACCCAAACCAAACTCAATAACCCTCAAGTTGATTTTAACACACAGAGATCCCATGAGCCAGAATGGACTCAATGGAAACAGATAAACAAAGAAAATGGTGTAGCTGCTGTGAAAAAGTTTGGTGTTCCCTTAAAAAAAAAGTTGAACCATTGTTGTTGTTGTTTTTTCGTAGTTGCCATCAGGTGGATTCTGACTCACAACAGTCCTAAGTACAACAGAAACAAACATTGCCCGCTGGTGTGCTAGCCTCACAATTGTGCTTATGGTTGAGCCCATTGTTGCAGCCACTGTGTCAATCCATCTTCTCGAGGGCCTTCCTCTTTGTCGCTGTCCCTTCACTTTACCAACATGATGTTCTTGTCCATGACCTGGTCTCTCCTGACAACACGCCCAAAGTACATGAGACGGTGTCTCCCATCCTTACCTCTAAGGAGCATTCCATTCCAGCTGTGGTTCATCCAAGAGAGATTGCTTTGTTCTTTTGGAAGTACATAGTATGTTCAGCATTCTTTGTCGGCGCCATAATTCAAATGCATGAATTCTTCAGTCTTCCTTTCTTTTGTTTACAAATCATTTCATTGAGGGGTCATATAATTCTTATCACAATCTATACATACATCCATTGTGTCAAACACATTTGTACATTTGTTGCCATCATCATTTTCAAAGCATTTGCGTTCTACTTGAGCCCTTGGTATCAGCTCCTCATTTTCCCCTCCCCATCCCCCCTTCCTCACGAACCCTTGATAATTTATAAATTATTATTATTTTGTCATGTCTTACACTGTCCGACGTCTCCCTTCACCCACTTTTCTGTTGTCTGTCCCCCAGGGAGGGGGCTATATGTAGGTCCTTATAATCGGTTCCCCCTTTCTACCCCACCTTCCCTCCACCCTATTGGTATTGCCACTCTCACTACTAGCCCTGAAGGGTTCATCTGTCCTGGATTCCCTGCGTTTCCATTTCCTATCTATACCAGTGTACATCCTCTAGTCTAGCCAGATTTGTAAGTTAGAATTGGGATCATGATAGTGGGGGGGGGGTAAGCTTCTTTGCCCTGTTACTAGAAGGCTATGGATGACAGTGGGACCCCAAAATCCATTTGTAGGGGCTAAACATGGATTAATCCTCCAGGAAATACCCTCTGAGTATAAATCAGGGATATGATAGCCTTGCTATCATGTAGAGTGCAGTGTGTTTTGTTTTTCAGTATTTTGTTTTCTTTGTTTTGCTGTGTGTGAAATCCAAGATGAGAATAGCTACAGAGACAATGACTTCATTAAAGGTTTCTTTGGGAGAGGTGGGGAACTGATGATAATGGGTACAGAAGGGAAATACATATTCTAAAGTTGATTGTGAGTTGATTGTACAACTCTAATTTATATGATTGAACTCTTGTATGATATGTGGAATATATGTCAATAAAACTTTTAAAAAATTTTTAAAGAACTAGAGGAAAGCTGTATGTTTCATTGTTGCTACACTGCACCCTGACTGGCTCATCTCCTCCCTGAGACCCTTCTGTAAGGGGATGTCCAGTTGCCTACAGATGGGCTTTGGGTCCCCACTCCGCACTGCTCCTCATTCACAATGATATGATTTTTTGTTCTTTGATGCCTGATACCTGATCCTGTCAACACCTCGTGCTCACAAAGGCTGGTGTGTTTCTTCCATGTGGACTTTGTTGCTTCTCAGCTAGATGGCCACTTGTTTATCTTCAAGCCTTTAAGACCCCAGATGCTATATATTTTGCTATCCTGGCACCATCAGATTTCTTGGTGTGCATTTGCTTGTGTACACATTTGTCTTCATTGATTGTGTCAGGAAGGTGAGCATCATGGAATGCCAGTTTAATAGAACCAAGTATTGTTTCATTGAGTGAGTACTTGAGTGGAGTCCCAATGTCCATCTGCTAACGTAATGTTAAATCTATAAATAAATGCACACAGATATATTTCCCAATCACGATATCTAAATATACTAACATATGTACATGTCTTTATTTAGACCTCTATAAATATCCTTTGCCTCCTAGTTCTTTCCTCTATTTCCTTTTACTTTCCTCTTGTTGCACTATCATGCCCAGCCTTCATTTGTGTTTCAGTAATTCCTCTCAATTACATTGCCCTTGATGAAGCCCTACGAGGCCTCTTACATCCTCCTCGCCACGTATTATGGATCACTTGTTGTTGCCTTGTCCCTGGTTTTGTTAACACCACTTCATTTTTCAATGTCCAACTTTCACATACGTAGCAGGCTATCAAAAATATCATGGCTTGGGTCAGGTACACTTCAGTCCTCAAAGTAATATACTTGCCTTTTAACACTTTAAAAAGATCTTGTGCAGTAGATTTACCCAGTGCAATGCATCATTTGATCTGCTGACTGATGCTTCAATGAAAATTGATTGATTGTGGATCCAAGCGAATATAAATCCTTGACGACTTCAATCTTTTTTTTTCTATTTATCATGATGTTGTCTGTTGGTTCAGTTGTGAGGCATTTGGTTTTCTTTATACTGCATTGTAGTACATAAGGGGGGCTGTAATCCTGGAGCTTCATCAGCAAGTGCTTAAAGTCCTCCTCACTTTCAGCAAGCAAGGTGTGTCATCTGCAGATTGCAGGTCATAATAAGCCTTCCTCCAATCCTGATACCGTGTTCTTCGTTATATGATCCAGCTTCTCTGATGACTTCCTGTGTGTACAGATAGAATAAGCATGGTGAGAAGATACAAACTGGACACACACCTTTACTAATTTTAAACCATGCTGTATTCCCTTGTGCTGTTTGCACAACCGCCTCGTGATCTATGTACAAGTGACCCATGAGCATATTGAGGGGTGCTGGAATTCCCACTTTTCTCAGGCTACCCATCCTTTGTTATGATCCACATGATTGAATACCTTTGCATAGTCAATGAAACACAATTAAACATTTTTCTTGTATTCTCTATCTTAATTCAAGTGATAATGAGTCTGTCCTCTTCTGAAGCTAGATGAAACTTCTGGAAGCTCCCTGTCAATGTACTGCTGCAACTTTTGTTGGATGATCTCTAGCAGAATTTTATGTACATGTGATATCAGTGATATTTTTCTGTAGTTTGAAAATTCTGTTGAGTCACCTTTCTTTGGAGTGGGTACAAATATGAGTTTCTTGCAGCCCGTTGATCGAGTAGTGTCTTCCAAATTTCCTAGCATAGGTGAGTAAGGAGTGCTTCACTCAGCTTGTTGAAACATTTCAGTTGGTATTCCATCAATTCCTGGAGCCTTGTTTTTGGCTAATGCTTTCAGTGCACCTTGAACTTTTTCCTTCAGCGTCATTGTTTCTTGCTCATGCTACAGCTTGGAATGGTTGGGTGTTGACTAGTTCTTTGGGGGCAGTGACTCTGTGTTCTTTCCATTATCTTTTGATGCTGCTTGCCTCATTCAATATTCTAACCACTGATTATTTCAACAATGAAAGTTGAGACTTGAATTTGTTCTTGAGTTCTTTCAGCTTATGTTCTAACTCTAGGTCTCTGCACATTTTATTATATTTTACCTTGTCTTCTCGAGCTGCCCTTAGAAATTTCTGTTCAGCTGTTTGACTTCATCATTTCTTCCATTTGCCTTAGCTACTCTATGGTTAAAAGCAAATTTCAAAGTCTCTTCCGACATCCATCCTATTCTTTTATTTCCTGTCTTTTTAGTGACCTTTTGCTTTCTTCATGAATGATATTCTTTCTGTCCTCCCATAATTCATCATGTCTTCTATCATTAGCGTTCAACGCATCAAATCTGTTCTTGAGATGTTCTCAAAATTCAGATGGGATAGACTCGAGGTCATACTTTGTCTCTTGTGGACTTGGTTTCTTCCGATTCAGGTTGCAAATACCCTCTTTCAACAACACAAACAGCAATTGATGATCTGTTCCATAGTAGGCCCCAAGTCCGGTGGTAGCTGCTGATTTAGTCTATTTGATTTCTGTCTATTCCATCTGGAGAAGTCCACATGCATAGTTGCTGTTTGTGTTGTTGAAAAGGGGTATTTGCAAAATTCTATCGTGATCTCCAGCTTCGTTTCTATCACCAAGACCATAGTTTTCAACTACTGTTCCTTGCTCTTTGTTTCCAACTTTTGCATTCCAATCACCACTAATTATCAATTATTGCATGTTTTACCCGTTTCAGATTGAACACCTTGGTAGACTTCTTCAGTTACTGTGTCACTAGCTTTGCTGGTTGGTGCATAAATTTGCACAATAGTTGTATTGACTGGATTTCCACGTATGCCCACAGATATTATCCTACCACCGACAGCATTGTAGTTCAAGATAGACCTTGAAATGTCCTTTTTGATGACCACTGCAACACCATTCCTCTGGAATCTATCATTCCCAGCATAATAAACCATCTGATTTATCTGATTCAAAGTAGCCAATACCAGTCCATCTCTACTCACTATCATCCAGAATATCGGTCTTTATATGTTCCATTTCATTTTTGACAACTTCGAATTGTCCTAGATCCGTACTTCATGCACTCCAAGATATGGTCATGAATTGATGTTTGTAGCTGTTGCTTCTCATTGTGAATCGGGGCTCACCAGCAAGTGAAGGCCCCACGGCTTTACTCCCGCAGGCTTTACTCCATCCCCATCAATAGGGTCGACTACTTTGAGAAGGCAGCTCTTCCTCAACACATTTGGAGTTTCTTCTGGCCTGAGGGGCCCATCTTATGGCACTATTGCTGACAATGGTCTGCTTCTTTTCCTGAGGTTTTCAGTGTCTGACAATGTTTCAGTGCTGCCCATAAAGTTCTCAGTGAATAAGTCCTCAGAGGTAGACAACCGAATCTTTCTTCATAGTCTATTCTTAGGAGGAGAACTCTGCCAAAGCCTGTTCACTTTGAGCGACCCTCTCGTATTTGAAATACCAGTAACATAACTTCCAGCATCGCAGCAACACACAAGCCACCACATTGCCACAGACTGACAGACCAGTGATGGAGAACTGCTCTGTGAGCCAGGAATCCTGATCCTGTGTCTACCCTGAAGACGTGAAGGCAGGGACACAAACAGAAAGGTGTACACCAATATTTGTTACAGTACTTTCCCAACAGGCAAAAGGTGGAAACAGAGCTTACCATCAACAGATGAATGAATAAGCAAAAGGTAATCTATGCACACGATGGAATGTTCCTCAACCACAAAGAGAAATGAATTCCCGCTGTATGCCACAACACGGATGGGCCTTAAAAATATTGAGTGGAGTGAAACAAATCAGTCACAAAAGGACAAATACAATATGATCTCACTCATGTGAAATGAGCAAACGTATAGAAACCGAAGATTATTCTGGTTACCGGGGTTGGGAGAGGGTGGGAAAGGGAGAGATTTTACTTAGGGGGCATTGAGCTTATGTTCATTGTGGTGTAGGCATTTGGCAAAGGATAGAGAGAATGCTTATGCAGTTTGAGGAATGTAATCAGTCACCACATTTTACATCTAGAAATGGGTTGAGTTGGTGATTGTTTTGTTGTGTGTGCTTTCACCACAACAAACAAACAAAAACCAATAAAAATTAGTTTCAAGTAGAAAAAAGTGTGTGTGTGTGTGTGTGTGTTGAGGAAGGGCCATTAACTCTTTTCTCTCCGAAAGGAATCTGCAAGATATTTTGTTCTTTAATAGAAAAGGAAAATAGTCTGCTTATTAATTGTTTTCTCCTCCTGAAATTATCAGAGGTGAGACTGACGATTAATAATTTTACTTGAATTACAATAGCTTAGTTTTGCTTAGAAATGAACCCATCAGGTACTGACCTTTAAATAACTTAGATCTCTTCTTTTAAATGGAGAACACACTATCTTGAACAAATCAGGTCTTTTTTAATAACAAGAATAATTTTATTCCGTTTAAAATAATTTTATTGGGAGCTCTTACAGATATGACAACAATCCATAATTCAGTTAGATCAAGCATACTTAAACAATTGCTGCCACCATCAGTTTCAAAACCTTTTCTTTCTTCTTGAACTCTGTGAGAGCAGCTCCCCTTTTCCCCCTCCCTCCCCTCCCCTACCCCTAAAGAACACTTATTATTAGATTATATATTATTATTTGCCATATCTTACACCATCCAATGTATCCATTTACCGACAATTCTGTTATCCGTTCCCCTCAAATAGTTTTATCCTTCAAAGCAAAGATTCATGACATTATTAATCACTTTTGACTTTGGAATTTTAGCATTAGAAGACCCTTTGAGGGCTGTGGATGTTGTCTGTACATTGATAAGCTGATTTAGAAAACACTTTTTCAGTGCTTTCTGGAAGGAGAAAGCACAGGAAGAAAGAGACAAACTGTACATCGCTTTTGCCACTTACAACACTGTCTCTTTGAGCTCATCTTCTGTGCTGTCTTCACTTCAAAGGACTGTTGTACCAAATGACCATGAACGCTAAGTGCACCTTCATCCACAGCAGTCAAAGGAAGTCAGGCTACAGTAGAAGGCATGTCACTGGGCCAGCAGTGTGTGTTCAAAACAGCTTATCAACAGACATTAAATTTGGTTGTCAGTCCATTTCAGAAAGTCTCTGGAGGTCAAGTTATAAAGTCAAAGACATCTGTCATGATGGTCACACATTTTGGATTTGATGTAATAAAGATTCTTTTATATGTTGCAGAGGGGGTTGGGGAAGGGAGAGGAGAGGAGGGAGATTGAGGAGGGAGGAGGAAGCAGGGAAGCGGGGGTGGGTGGTGGAGGGAGGGCAGAGCTTTTAACTTTTAAGCAGAGCACACCACAGCTTGGCTCTCCTTTCTAGCAATTCAATAAAACCCAGAGCCAAGGACTTAATTCAGCAAGAAGCAATCACAGGAACTTATAAGGCAAGAAGGCCAGTGGCTGCCTGTCAGTACTTCTCATGCAAAGGAAAGAGAAGATAGATGGCTGGAACCTGGACATCTTGTCAAGATGCTAAGCATAGGGTCATGATTTGCAGGCTTTAAACTTCTCAGGTTTCAAGATGGAGGTCAATTCTCCCCTTAGGCAAGGGCTTCCTTTCTGTGTGTGTAAGTGTGTTTCAGTAAAGGTGAGTGAGGTGTGGTTTTGCAATTCATCCACTGTGTGTATCACTGACTCAGGCAAAGCTGGAGGGCTGGGATACTTTCCTTTGCTATTGTGGTGTGCCATTCACTCTGCATTTAAGGGGAAAGGGCACAAATCTGGCCAAAAATGGGGTCCAAGGGCTAGAGCAGGCTCCGAATGTAGCCACACAGAAATGCCACCGACAGGGAAAATTGGGGCTGCTCAGTGTCCTCATCCAGCATCTAGGACCCAAGATCGGGCAAATGTTCTCCAGGAGGCCTCAGGGGAGCTGCTGACAGGGCAGAGGTGCTCAGGTTCATGGCTGCATGCCCCTCATTTGCCTCCTGCGAGATTGATTGAGGATGCCTGGGGTGATTTTCACAGCCCATTGCTCCCTGGTGTGACACAGACTAGAGACTACCAAAGAACCCGGGCCCCCATGTAAAGACATAGGAATGCAAATAAGACATCCAAAGGATTTTTAACAGGCAGGTTTGCTACCAGGGAGCTACATTTAAGGCTCCCCACCCCCTTCCTCTTTTTATAAAGCAGTGTCATGGGTCACTAGGCTTTGGAATCCCTATATGGCACCTAACCACAACTATGGCGTTGGCAAAATGCAACTGTTGGAATTGCTGAAGGCTTATGGAAAGTGGGGAAAACTCAGGAATGAGATTCACAGATCTACCTTTTAGCATAGATTTGGCAACTGTCTAGCCTAGTCACCTAGCCATGTGCCAAGTCAATCATTGATTATCTTCTGGTTTGAGTTTAAAAGTCATTCTTTAGGGAGGTTCTCCTTGACTTCTCTTCCCGTGGCTAGATTTGTGGTCTCTGGTTATATACTCTCTTAGGCTCACCTTGCCATCATCATAAAAAAAACACCCTCAAAAACCCGCATGCACTATTACAGAGTCAATGCTGACTCTTAATGACCCTATAGAACAGGGGAGAACTGCCCTGTGAGTTTCTGAGACTGTAACTCTTGACAGGAGTAGAAAGTCCCTTCTTCCTCCCACACAGCAGCTGGTGCTTTTGAACTGCTGCCGTTGTGGATGACAGCTCAACTTGCAACCATTATGCCATGAGGGCTCCTCAGAGCCCTTAGAAAAATCCTAATGACGTGGTATTTACCAGTGTATGGAATAGTCCAGAGACCCTAAGTTTCATGAAGCAAGACTCATAGCTGATTGGCTTCCCACTGTATCCCCACTGTATCACATCATGGAATAATAAGGGCTGAGTTGACAGTCGCACAGCAACCTGTCAGCCCCAACCTCCTTTTCTGTAGCTGAGCTGTTTAACAGTTTGCCACCTCTTGCCTTCTGTGTCTCCAAAACCTTGGACTTATTCCCCGGCAGTCTCAGACGGTATCTTTACTGACTGGACATGCCGTGCAAGACGTGACTAAGATGAGCACTGAAGTTCTCAAAACTGCTGATCTTTCTTTAAGCATGTTTCCAAGTTCCGGTCTCAAGTATGCATGCATGGGAGCATGTGGGTGAGAGAGACATTTGGGGGGCATAGAAGAAATACACAATAATGGCTACTTATTCTTAAGAATGCCTATTAGCATGAAATGTAGAAATTAGGCCCATAGTATGGCTTGTCTATCTGTATGCAAATAGTGATATAAAATCTCACCCCTAGTAACAAGAATTTGGTGTTCTGATGGAGTAGTGGGTGGAGCTTTGGGCTGCTAAACACAAGGTTAGCAGTTTGAAACCACCAGCAGCTCTGCGGGAGAAATGCGAGAATTTCTAGTCCCATGAAGAGTCAGTTTGGAAACCCACAGGGGCACTTCGCCCCTGTCCCACAGGGTCACCATGAGTCGACACCAACGCCATGAAATGAGAATTACAATCATTGATGGTCCCCAAACTCCAAACTCCCTGCCATCGAGTCCGTTCCTACTCATAGTGACCCTCTAGGACCAAGTAGAACTGCTCCCGAGGGCTTCCAAGGCTGTTGATCTTGCGGGAACAGAAAGTTGTATATTTTTCCCCTCAGAGCAGCTGACAGGGCTGGACTGCTTGCTGACTTTGTGGTTAGAGGCCCAGCGCTGAGCCCTCTACACCACCAGGGCTCATTATGTACCTTATATGTGGACCAAGGGTGTGTGGCAAGTGTTTTCCATGGACCATCTACTTCATCTTCCCATCTTGATCAGGGGGTTGTTGCTTCATTATCCTAGTTAGGAAACGGAGTCACCATGACGCTGTGAAATTGCTGAAGTGAGCTAGTCCGTGGCGGAGTCGGAATTTGCCTCAGCTAGCTAGCTGGTAAATGCCTGAAATCGGAAAACTGATCTCAATACACCCTGCTCACTTGACTTTCTACCAGGAGTCTGAAGGCAGAAGACCAGGACTGGATGTAAGGTTTCCCAAGGAAGTTCTCCCAGGGCAGCCTTTGCTGCACTCCAAAATGAGGAGGTACAGGGTTATAAAGGGGAAAAGATTCCGCCTAGCAACTTTCCCGGCCCTTTCTCATCAACACACTTGTCCGTTTTCTTAAACCTTCGTAATAAGCCCTTATGAGTGTCCTGGGTTCTTTGAGAAAATCTATCAAGATGACCCCTTTGACGCTCCCCTGCAAAACAAAGAGTCGCCCTAAGCTTCTGAGCTGACCTGGCTGCCTTGAATGGAACTGGCACAGCAGAACCCCTCGGCAGCCACGGTTTTTGATTGTATTGGAGCCCTGGATCCTCGTTGGGCTGCTAACTGCAAGGTCAGCAGTTTGAAACCACCTTATCCCTGAGGGAAAAAGATGGGGCTTTCTACTCCCGTCCAGAATGCCAGTCTCAGAAACCTACAGGCGCAGTTCTACCCTGCAAGAGTCGGCATCGACTTGATGGCACTGAGTTTAGTGTGGTCTGGTAACAGGACTAAGAGAACTCGTTTGCCCCCATCCACTGATCAGACAGACATGTGTAAACATACTTATATGTATGCACTGGAATCCTCGTGGCTAGTCTTTGCCGCATTTCCTGTAGTGCCTTGTCTGTTGGCGAACAGAGGTTGCTTCCCCCGTCTCTCTATTGTGAGTAGTGCCGCTTTCAAGTGTCACATAGACACTGAGGGATAGAACTACTGGGCCGGCGAGAATTCTGTGTTGAAATTCTTGAGGTGCCCAAGACAAGTTTCTGATGCTCATTTTTAATTTTGTCAACAAACTGTTGCAACCAGGGGGCGATGGCTCTTTTGAGTCAGCATCTTTTGAGAAAGAAGAGTTTCCAAAGTAGAGTCATGGGACTCTCAGACGATTGACCAAATCCAGGGGTTATGGTCTTCTTAGAAGAAGTCTGATGGATTTATTCTTATTGATTTCCAGCAAGATAAAACATTTGTTTGCACAGATTGCTCCAGTGTCCTGATTTGACATTTGTTGCAGTGCTTAAAAAGCAAATGAAAACCACTGGGCAAGACAAGACCAGATAAAACAAACCGCCCTGGAGGGATGGAGTAATTGATCATGGTGCTCTCCAGTCCCTTCTCCACCCCTGGACAGACCGGGTCCCCTAAAATTGAGGCCTCGTTTTATTTGCCCACAGAACCACAATCACTTCGTAAATGAAGGCAATGGGGTCTCCTTTTGCTAAGTGTGGCAGTTCATGGAAAGTCGCCTACGGGCAGTAAAGGCCCTGTCCCTTCCCAGCATCGTTGGTCAGCTATCCTGCGTGGTTGGTGACATGCCGGAATATGAATATGGCAATAACCAGGATAGAAAGTGTCCTTACCTTCAAAGTGTTAACCAGGTCGTAGAGAAAGCTCAGGACAAAAAAAAAACCCAAACATATAATTTCAAGATTCCCTAACCAAAAAATCAAACCCATTCCTGTTGAGTTGGTTCTGTCTCTTAACGACCCTATAGGGCAGAGTAGAATTGTTCCCATAAGGTATCCAGAGCTGTAAATCTTTCTAGGAACAGACAGCAGCCCTCTGCAGGGTGGTCTTGACTGGTGGTCTGCAACCACTGGTCTTTTAGTTGGCCGGGGCGCACTTAACCACTGTGTCACCGGGCTCCTCGGGCGGGAGAGCTGGCATTAATCTGCCTGAGGATGTGCTTCAGACTTGACAGTGATTGCAGCTAAAACAATCATCAAAAGGCACACAGTGGTGACCCGAAATATCTCCCCTGAACTACCAAGGAAAACATGCAGGGTGAACTTCAGTAACTCCGAGTGGAGCCACTTGAAAGATGCCTGATGTAGGTGTCAAGGAAACACTTGCTTTGGATGTGCCCAGGGCCGCTTATCTTTAGGAGACTTAGCATTCCAATTCAACCCGCAGATTTAGAATCACCCTCACAAAAGACAGTGCTTCTGTGCTTTTATTTTTAAAAGAATAATCTATAAAAACACTCCCCGGAGACTTGAAATATAGTTTCCAGAATTAAATATAGTTCTGGCACTGCCGTCCATTGGCTGACTTCCTCCGCTGCCTTTGCTCTCAGGGGCATGCTCACTTTCTGGCTCTTGTGCTCGCGGACACTGCTGCTAGCAAAGGTCACAGCCTTGCAGGGACAGTGTGTGAAGTTGTCATTCATTCCTAAAACACCCTATACAAGCATTTCTGTTCACATCAGGCTTTGCAAACTTTTCCCCTGTGCTTACTTTTGCTTTTGCTTTTTTGTCTTTTGCTAAAACTGAAATCTGGTGCTTCGACTTGACCTCCTAATAGATCGTCTTTTAAATAAATAAAAAAACTTGACAAGATGCAGCAACTATCAGTGAAATGGAAGCCAGGATCCTTCCCAGTATTCTGGGGCCAGGTCACCAGAGCGACAATTATCATGACAACTTAAGGAGCAAAGAAAACGTTCTATTTTGGGGAAGGGAAAATAAACATCCAAGAGGCCTATCTATCTTAGGGGGGGACTGATGGCAGAGCTCTCGCTGAGTGTTTCCTGAATCCCCATCTGCTAAAATCTTTTGTGGTATATTCTGGGACCTGTCACGCATTGCGCTATGAAGACCAGCAGCAAAGCCGTGATAGTTTTGGTCATAAATATCCAAGGGAACACCCACAATTAGCCATAAATGGATTGAGTGACCTTAACACCAAGGTTCAAGGGATTACTCTAGACCTCAACCCACCTGAGTTACTTTGCTCAGTTTCTGCCCGCCTCTCCTGCTTCCTGTCCACCAGTCAGGATGGTGAGAAAGGGACACAGACAGGTCAGAAACCCTTCTTCACTCGCCCACCACTGCCACACAAAGGTCAAATGGCATGCTGGTGCCCGTTGCCAATTGAGTCGATTCCAACTCATGGCGATGCCATGTGTGCGGGGCAGAAGTGTGCTCCATGCGAATCGCCAGGCTGTGAACTTCCTGGAGCAGATGGCCAAGCTCGTCTCTGGCGGTGCCTCTGAATGGGTTTGAACTGCCAACCTTTCAGCTAACCGTCAAATGCTCTGCCCATTTACACCACCCAGAGGCCTTGTCAAATGTAAGTAGTGCCTTAGAGAATTTGTTCACATTCGTTTTAAATGAAAATAAGAATGTATCTTAATGAAGTAAGGCTTAGCGTGCAACGTTTCTGACTTGTTGGGCAGTGAAGGATAACTTGTACGCACACTCTCCAAGTTTCTTTTGCCTCGTTATTCGGCATGGAGCACATGAGGAATTAAAGAAGAGGGCTGGGCAATCATACAACTAACTCAGATGGAACAAGAGTCGCTTTCTAAGGAATTCCTTGGGTGTTGCACCACTAGACACAGGATGCAGGAATGCTTTTTTATTTTTAATTTATTTTAAAAATAATTTTCTTGGGGGATTGTACAATTCTTTTGTTAAAGATCATTTCCTTGGGGCTCATACAACTCTTATCACAATCCACAGATACATCAATTGTGTAAAGCACATTTATACATTTTTTTGCCCTCATCAGTCTCAAAACTCGCTTTCCATTTGGGTTCCTGGAATCAGTTCCTCATTTTCCTTTTTCCCCTCCCTCATGAACCGTTGGTAATTTATAAATTATTATTTTATCTTATCTTACACTGCCCGGCATCTCCCTTCATCCAATTATCTGTTGCCTATCCCCCAGGGAGGAGGTTATATGTAGATCCTTGCGATCGGTTCCACCTTTCTACCTCCCCTTCCCTCCCATTATCGCAACTCTCACCACTGGACCTGAGGGGTTCTTCTGTCCTGTATTCCCTGTGTATCCAGTTCCCATCTGTACTGCTGTGCATCTTCTGATCTAACCAGTTTTTCAAGGTAGAATTGGAATCGTGATAGGGGGAGGAAGCGTTTAAGAACTAGAGGAAGAGTGTGAGTTTCATTATTGCTACACTGAGCCCTGAGTAACTCATCTCCTCCCCACTACCCCTCTGCAAGAGATGTCCAGTTGTCTACAGATGGACATTGGATCCCCATCACGCGCTCCCCTCATTCACGATTATATGATCCCCCCCCCCCCACTTTTGAAACCTGATCCCCTCGGCCCTTCATGATCACACATGTTGGTGTGCTGCTTCCATGTGGGCTTTGTTGCTTCTGGGCTAGCTGACCACTTGTTTACTTTCAAGACTTTAAGAACCCAGAAACTATATCTCTCGATAGCTGGGAACCATCAGCCTTCCTCACCACACATACTTATGCACACATTCATCTTCAGCATTTATGTGGGGAAGGTGATCACACAATGATGTTTTTTGTTCTTTGGTGTCTGCTACCTGATCTCTTCAACACCCCATGATCACACAGGCTTGTGTGCTTCTTTTCTGTGGGCTTTGTTGCTTCTGAGTCAGATGGCCGCCTGTCCGCCCTCAAGCACTTAAGACCCTAGATGCCACATCCTTTGTTAGCCGGGCACCATCAGCTTTCTTCACCCCATTTGCTTATGCACATGTTTGTCTTCAGTGATCATGTCAGGAAGGTGAGTATCGTGGAATGACCATTTAGCTGGGCCAGGTGCTCTTGTATTAAGGGAATGTGCGTGAGGAGTCCCAATGTTCACCTGCTACCCTACTACTAAACCTATAAATATATGCACATAGGTCTATTTTCCCCATAATCATAAATATATTTACATATGTACATGTCTACATTTAGGCGTCTATGTATGCCCTTTGCCTCCTACTCCTTTCCTCTATTTCCTTATACTTTCCTCCTGTCCCACTGCCATGTTCAGCCTTCATTCTGGTTTCAGCAGTTCATCTCAGTTATCTTGCCCTTGGTCACTCCCTACCAGTCCTCCCATCCCCTCCCTCCACTGGTTTTGAACCACTCATTGTTCCCTTGTCCCTGTGTTGGCCAACACCTCCTCCCTTCCCCTACCTCCCACACTCTCATGTCCCTCCGGGACCGTTGGTCCTGTTATTTTCTTCTCACATTGTTTGTCCAGCCTATCTTATCTAAGTGGACCTGCAGATATAATAAAATATGTGCAAGAAATTGCGGATGGCTTCGACAGCACCAAACAAAGTGGCACATAAGAACACGGCGACAACGGCAGCAACTCCGACAAGCTAACAAACAAAAAAGCCACTGACATACAAAATTTAAAAGAAGAGAAAAATAAAGAAACAAAACAAAACCAAAAAAACCAGGGGGGAAAAACCTGTTAATAGTTCAAGGTCTGTTTGTTGACCTTTAGGAGTGTTTTCCAGATGAGTCTGAAGGGGTGCCATGTCCTGGCCCCAAAGTCCATCCTTTATACTCACTCAGGACCTCCTTGCTCTGCTTCCCCCGCCACTCCATTGCACGCCCCCAGTGTTTTGCCTCAGTGTGGTGGGGTCAGCTCAGTCACACATCCCACACTGTGTCTCCAGTGCTGTCCCGTGTAGGGCCAAGGGTCAGTGCAGAATGTCGCATCTTGCAGTGGGGCCGGCTATATGGTCCTCTCTGTACATTGTGTCCTCTGAGCCAGGCTAATGTCCTCTGAGCTTGGTGGCCCACGTGTGCTCCGCTCCGTTCCTCCTCCTTCCTTTGCTTCAGTTTCCTCTGACGATCTATTTTCATTTTCTGCGGCACTCCCTTCGATGGTGGGGGTCGGGTTGATTCTGGTTAGGGCTGGCGTATGGTCCAGTGTTTTTGTGGATTCCTCCGCACATTACGTTGCCCTCCTGGTTTGGCGTGACATGGTGGGTTCTGTATGCACATTCCAGTTCTGTGGGGACACACCAATGCTTTCCCCCTGGGTGGGTTAGTGCCCTGTTCCCCCATGCCATCAATTCAGTGTCTCCCCACCCTGCTCCTATCACAATCCATCCATCCATCCATTTTGTCAAGCACATTTAGGAATGCTTTTTAAAAGTGGGATGGACCAAACAAGCTTAATTAATTAGGGTCTTGACTCTGGGGACCAATAGAGTTACTGCATGTGCATGCATGGATTTGTGCCGCGCCAGCTCTTGAGCACAATCACCCAGGACACCCCGAGAAAAATAGGCCATGGTTTCCCTTCCTTGGAAAGATGATAGTTGCAAGGCAGCACTGAGTGAGACCTGGGGAAAGGAGGAAAGGGAGCGGCAGAGCTTCCACCACCAACAGATGGCTTCCCTCTCTGCACAGTTGAGCCTTCAGGAGAAGCAACAGGAGCAGAGAGCAAACTAAAAAGGGAAGGAAGTTCAGGAATTGAAGGCTGTCAGGTTGCAAAAGGGTTTGCACAGTCTTGGGAGAAAGCTTCATTTACTACAAGCCTCCCTAGGATGGTGAATATAGCAACTTGGGCAGTTTGCTCTATTTTCGTTGTCAAGGTTCATCATCTGACAAGCATTCTGAATAGCAAAGGCCTGTCAGAGAGGCAATAAAGGTAGAGCACAGATGGAGTTCCAACTCCACAGCTCACAGGGCTATGCCTCTGTTTCCTTATTGGTGAAGTGGGGTCTGGGGGCCTTGAGGGATTGTCAGAATACCCATTGAAGTGTTGCCACAATCTGACGAAGCACTTCTCTATGCCAGGAAATTTCCAAGAGGGTTACATACGTGGCCCACCAAGTGGAAGGGATCCATATTTGTCCCCATTCCAAAGAAAGGTTACCCAATAGAATGTAGAAACTATCAAACAATATCACTAAGACTACACAGAAATAAAATTGTGTGGAAAATAATTCAAAACCAGTTGTAACAGTACGTGGGTAGGGAGCGACCAGAAATTCCAGCTGGATTCGGAAGAGGGCACGGAATGAGGGGTATCGTTGATGACAGCTGGATCTTGTCTGAAATGTGAGAATACCAGAAAGATGTTTACTTATGTTTTATTGACTATGCAAAAGCACCACATGATATGGATCATAACAAAGTATGACTAGCCTTGAGAAGAATGGGAATTCCGGAATACTTCATTGTGCTCACGTGGAACCTGTACCTGGAGCAAGAAGCAGTTGTGAGAAAAGAGCAAGGAGTAGACTGCGTGGTTTAAACTCCAGAAAGGTGTGCATCAGGGTCATATCCTCTCTAAATAATTATTCAATCTGTATGCTGAACAAACATTCCAAGAAGCTGGACTATGTGAAGGAGACTGTTACATCAGGATTGAAGGAAGGCTTATCAATGACCTGTGGTGTGTGAATGACACAACCTTGCCTATGGAAAACAAGGAGAACGTGAAGCACTTGCTGATAAAAAAATCAGACTGCAGCCTTTAGTATCATGGCCCTTCCCCTGATTCTGTAGTCCCACCTGCAATAGTGACAAATTGATAGGCAGCCAATCATGATCCTATGACCATTTCTTTTGTGTCCCATGGTCCATTAGCCATGCCACAGTGAATCTTTGGACACCTCTATCTATGGCCTCGTTCAGATGGACTCCTTCCTTGCTTTGTCATTGTCCTGTTTAAGGCTTAATAAAGGCGTCTCTATAGAGTAAGTTTGAATGTGGGGTCTTTCCCCCCTAAAACACATCCAGCACTTGTTTTTCCAAGTCTTAGCAGATTTACCAGCTGATAGAACACAGAAAGCCTTGTTGAGGACTAATAATTAATTCATCAATTTCCATTTTTCCAAGTGTTTTTGTTTATAAACAGCAACTGGGTATAATATTTCCATTTATGATTGCAATTTCTGGGGAGATTCTCTAATAGAAATTTCCATTCTAAATTTTATTTTTGAAAATCTAAATGTTCTTGAGAAAGTTGATTCATTTCATGATAGTAACTAGATGTGTGTATGTGTGTTTCCCCCTACACAGCATTTGTCTAAGAGTGCATTTTAGGGACTAAGCATCATTTCCCCTTCTGGGATCTGCCCTGCCTTTCTTTTTCACTGGAGTTATCCAAGAGTCCATTTGTGATTTTCATGGAAACTTTCCTAGTGAATGGGGTTGCTTTTGAAGTGGAATACATTCATTTTGTGGAAAATATAAGTAATACTTGGCAAGAAGAAGAGCAGGAAAATTCTGAGAAATAAACCAAAATATTTATGCGTTTGTCCCCTCAAAGATTTGCACCAGTGATCTTAGGATATGTAAGAAAATGAGCTTGGCCCTCAAGGCGAAGACCTACACCCATTTTCAACAACATGAAAGGTCCCTTTATGTTTCCCCTTTGTTACTGGGGTGAGTCGAGTGTGTTCTTAGCACTATCTTTAGCTTCTAGTCTGGTGGTCCTTGTTAGAGCCAGATTTCTCTTGTTAACTCAAAACTGTTTTGGCAGAATATGAAATAGCAGTTTCATTATTCTTCATATTTTGGGCAAAGAGAGTTTCAAGTTAATACTACTCGTTTCATTGATTCTGTTGCTTATATTTGTATGAAAGCTTAAAATCAGGGGGCTTTAGGGTGTGTCAATAGACATCTGAATATGGAGCCTTACTTAATTCCAATTTAAAATCTTGTCATGAGTCTACAGCCCACGTTGAAGTTTACAAGCTGCCTTTTCTAAAAAGCAGTTCCTCTAACCTTGCCGCTGATTTTACCACAGACCCAATGAAGGGGGATATTCCTTCACTGAGGTCTAGCAGGTGCAGGATACCACAGTCGATTCCAAGAGGGTCTTTCCACTGTGGTCCAGCAGATACAAGATGTGAGGGTTATGTCTGACAGTAGATAAGACGTCATATGACCTGGCTCCCACATAATTGCTCAGTTTCATTACACCTTCCATTTAAATTGCGTGTAGTGACTTCCATTTGATGAGCTTTATTTCCTGGAATATATTTGAATGTCAAAGTCTCTGCTTCATCCCCCTGCCCCCTGCCCACCAAAGAGAACGTTTTAAATGGAAGCATACTAAATTTTGGCAAGCAAACCAGGAAACAGTTGCTCCGCAACAGCAATCATTTACAAGTTTAATCCTAGGCTGTTAGGTCAAGGGGGATGGAGTGGGGGCGGATAACAATAGATTTCTGTTCTAAATAATAATTCTTAATGTGCCCCTGATTGGTTTTCTGAACCTACACATGCATATATGTGCACACACCCAAAATCAAAGCCAAAGCACATGCCGTGGAGTAGATTCCTATTCCTAGAGCCCCTGGATTTTACACACTAGAACTGTGCACAGTAGGGTTTTCAAGATGGTGGCCTTGTAGAGGCAAATGTTTTGGCCTTTCTTCCGACTCATAACAACCCTATAGGACAGGGTAGAACTGTCCCTGAGCTTTTTTGAGGCTGTAACTCATTATGGAAGTAGAAAGCCCCAACTATCTCCTATGGAGCGACTGGTGGTTTTGACCGGCAGACCTTGCATATTGCAGCCAAACTCGTAACCACTAAGTCACTGGGGTGCGTGTGCACGCACACACATGCACCTTCTTACACATATATCCCATAGAATTAATCAATTTCCCCATCTACTGCTATTCTCATTAATTCCTCACCATGTAGGATGTTTCAATCGTGGCTTTTAATCTTATGTAATTTCTCTTTAGTGAAAGTTATCAAAAGGCTTGAGAAAAGGCACTAGAAAACTTCGCCCTAACTCTGAGACAAAAAAAAAGAGAGAAATACCAGGAGATCGCTTGTAAAAGTCATATGGCACCTAAACAGTTTTAGAAGAGAATGCTCTAAGTATCAAGGTAGCATAAGGACATTGGGCCTCTACTCAACTACTTCCTCAAACACAAGATCATTTTGTTCTAATAACCTGGCTTTCCATGATGGTCACCTTCCCAACACGTTTGGTGAAGACAAAATGGGTGCAATAAGCAAACGTGGTGAAGAAAGCTGATGGTGCCCGGTCATCAGAAGATATAGCATCTGGGATCTTAAAGGCTTGAAGATAAACAAGGGGCCATCTACCTGAGAAGCGACAAAGCCCACATGGAAGAAGCACACCAACCTGTGTTGTCATGAGGTGTTGATAGGATCAGGTATCAGGCATCAAAGACCCAGAACAAGAAATCATATTTAGTGAATGAGGGGGAGTGCAGAGTGGAGACCCAAAACCCATCTGTAGACAACTGGACATCCCCTTACAGAAGGGTCACAAGGAAGAGACAAGTCAGTCAGGGTGAAGTATAGCACCGATGAAACTTACAACTTTCCTCTAGTTCTTTAATGCTTCTTGCTTGCACTAGTATGACCCCAATTCTACCTTACAAGTCCGGCTAGACCAGAGCATGTGCATGGCTACAGATAAGAGCTCGCAACACAGGGAATCCAGGACAGATAAGCCCCTCAGGACCAATAATAAGAGTAGCAATACCAGAAGGGGAAGGGGAAGGTGGGGGGGAGGAGGAGAAAGGAAGAACCAATCACAATGATCTACATATAACCCCCACCCTGGTGGACGGACAACAGAAAAGTGAGTGTGGGGAGACATAGATCAGTATAAGACATGAAAAAATAATAACAATTTGTAAATTATCAAGGGTTCAGGAGGGTGCGAGGGAGGGAGAGTAGGGGAGTGGGGAGGGAGGAGTAGAAATGAGGGGTTGATACCAAGGGCTCAAGTAGAAAGAAAATGCTTTGAAAACGATGATGGCAACAGATGTACAAATATGCTTGACACAATGTATGTGTGGATGGATTGTGATAAGAGCTGTATGAGACCTCAATAAAGTGATTTTTTTAAAAGAGAGAATGATCATTTTGACTATCATTTCTCCATTAAACCAGTCATGCTTTGGTGTATGGTATTAAAAACTCAAAGAACTCCCTTTCAGCAGGTCATACTGTCTCACAGTGACCTATAGGACAGACTAACCCTGCCCCTGTGGGTTTCTGAGACCATTACTCTTTACACTGGGAGTAGAAAACAAGCACGTTTCCAAGGGAATCGTTCATTGGGCAATCATTTCTCCATTAAGCTGGTATTAAGCTTTAGCGTACGGCATTACAGAAAACATAAGTTAATTTGGAAAACTGGTATAAACACTTTCAAAGAAAGACAGCTCAGGCATGCTATTGTCTTGAGACATCAAATTAGTTCTGACTCAAAAGGACCCTTGCTCAAACAGAACAAAACACTGTGCTGCCTGCATCCTCCTTAGAATTGTTATAGTCGAACCCATTATTGCAGCGACTGTGTCAACCTATGTCCTTCAGAGTCTTCCTCTTTTTCTCTGACCTTCTACTTTACCAAGCCTGATGTCGAAGTTTGCCATCCTTTCTTGTAAGGAGCATTCTGGCTGTACTTCTTCCAAGACAGATTTGTTTGTTCTTCTGGCGGTCCGTAATACTTGTAGTATTCTTTCACGGCACCATCATTCAAAAGCATCAATTCTCCTTCGGTCTTCCTTAGTCTTTGTCCACTTTTCCCATGCATATGAGGTGATTGGAAACCCCATATCTTGGGTCACTTGCACCTTAGTCCTCAAAGTGAAACCTTTGCTCTTTAACATGTTAAAGTGGTCTTGTGTAGCAGATTTGCACAAAGCAATACATCCTTTGATTTTTTTATTGCTCTTTCCATGAGCATTGATTATGGATCCAAGTAAAATAAAATCTTTGGCAACTCCAGTCTTTCTGTTTACCATATTGCTGTCTATTGCTCTAGTTGTGAAGATTTTGGTTTTCTTTACATTGAGTTGTAACCCATACTGAAGGCTGCAGTCCTGGAGCTTCATCAGCAAGTACTTCAAGTCCTCCTGGCTTTCAGCAAGCAAAGTTGTGTCATCTGCATAGCACAGGTTGTTAATAAACCTTCCTCTTTCCTTATGCCATGTTTTCTTCATATAGTCCAGTTTCTTGGATTATCTGCTCAGCACACATGTTGAATAAGTTTCATGAAAGGATTCAGCCCTGGGGCACACTTTTGCTGATTTGAAACCACGCACTATTCCTTTGTTCTGCTCAAACAACCATCTCTTGGTTCGTGTACAGATTCCACAAGAGCACCATGGAGTGTTCTGGTACTCCTATTCTTCACATTATTAGCCATGGCGTCCATAGCTTGTTATGATCCACACAGGCAAATACCTTCGTGCAAGCATTCTGGTATCCCCCGCTTTCAGTCAAGGTCCATCTGATCTCAGCAATACTATCCCTCCTTCCCTATCATCTTCTGAATCCAGCGTAAATTTCTGGCAGCTGTTGGTGTATTGTTATAGTCATTTTAAAATTACCTTCAGCAAACTTTTCCTTGCAGGTTGTCTTAATGGTATTGTGTTGGGTCACCTTTCTTTGAAATGCGCACACATATGGATCTCTTCCAGTCAGTTGTCCAGGTACATGTCTTCCAAATTTCTCAGCATAGATTGCCAAATTCTTTCGTGGCCATATCAGCTTATTGAAACATTCCAATTGGAAATCTGTTGCATCCTGGAGCCTTGTGTTTTACTAATGCCTTCAGTGCACCTTGGATTTCTTCTTTGAATGCCATCAATAAGCTAAGGCATCTCCACTAGCCAAATGCCCTTTCTCCTGTGACAAAAAAAGAACTTTCCTTCAGCGAGGTGGCCTGGAGTCCTGGTCATAGTTGATCTTTTCTCCAGTCAATTATATTCCTATGCCATGCCCATGACCAGTAGTCTGAGGCATGAAACCCAAGAAGTGAGTCACGCAGGTGCTTGACACCACACTCTGTCAATGAATTCACAGAAGCTCACCCTCCTGTGGAGCCAGTCATTGTCTTTCATTTATTCCTCATAGAATTTGTTCAATTACTCCAGACTGCATGTTGGGAATGAGAGCAGAATGATGTAGACCTTAGCTATGACTGGTCTTGTTCCATGTGGCTATTTTCAGAAGACTCTTCGAATGCCCATCAGTGGGTTATGTTCCAGCAGCTGCATTCCAGGGACTCTAACTACTAATGGAATTACAGATGCTACATAAAACTATATTTTCTTTCTACCTCTAAGTAGAAAGGAAAAGCAAATCATTTGCTTTTGCAATTATGTATTTAGTTAGTTTTAGAAAATAAAAGTCATATATTTGGTGCCCATTCCATTTATAGGACAACTTGACAGCAACTACCTATTTCTTTTCCTTCTCACCTCTGCTACCCTTTGCTTGGATTTCCAAATCCAGTAACTCAAGTGTGGGTTTTGGGGTTTTATTTGCTTCAACACTCCCCAACCCCTTGACACATTGATTTCCAGGTGTGCTTCCATTGTCCTGGGGGTCACCTGTTACTCCTTACCACAACTGCTGGTCACAGACCAGCTTCAATTACTTCTCCTGGTTCCTTGCTACCTATGTCCTTAATCACTTTACCGCAAGTTGGAAGGACATGTTTATTGCAGCTGAAAGAAAGACCGTGAGGTGTAATAATCTGTCAACAATTGTCATGAATGGAGAGCAATTGTCCTTTAATCCCCACAGATCTCTTTAAAATTGGACATCAGTCATCTTCTGAACCCCGGTCCTCATTCTGAGCAACTGTGTACAGACTCCGGGATCTTGGTTATAGCTGCCAAAGGGGAATCTCTCATGGACTTTTTCCCTTAGGTCTCAGTCTCTCAACCTATTGCATCTCACCCCTTTCCCCAGTTCTATGACCTCATCTCCATCACAAAGTAGGTAGATCCATCTTTCACAAACACCGCATCTGCCCAAAGGTCCACGAATTGTCTCCTTCCACAAATCACCACCGTTGCCATGGAGTGTGAGGGAGTTAAAGTTTATTGTGCCTACCTGGCCGAAAAATACATGTGGGGTTAATTGAAGGGCAGAGAGATAAATGGCTCGGTGAGCCTCTCCTTGCTAGTTCTCAGGTTTCTTGCTTTTTGATGGTCGGACCTGGGTGCCGCTGCCTTAGCCAGTTCTTGCTTCAGCTGGCAAGGCTCACTTCCTGCAAGACATGCCCAAGGAGAAGTCACATGGACCTACCCTGATGCAGCCCTGGGTGCTGGAGCACCCGTGTGGAGACCCCTGCCAGCACTGAGATACTTACACATTCACTGACTCAATTTTCCTCCTGCAGTCCACATCATTGCGTCTGTCTTGTGAGATGGAGGAAGACTTTGTGGATTGGTGTTGGACATATGGGTTAATGTTGGACTTGTGGGCTTGGGCAGCACTGGGTTGGGATGTTTTCTTGATGTGCACTTACCCTTTAAATAAAACTCTCTCTTATACATTTGATTTTCTGTGGGTTTGTTTTTCTAAAATACCCAGAATAACGCACAGCACATTCTCACTACTTCCCTAAGTTATTTTCTTGTATGTATCTCTTAGCACTACACACACCATCTCAGCTTTTAAGCACTACCCTTTTTTTCTTAGATCATGGTCATGTGACACAAGATAAAAATCACACATATCAAATTCATCAAGCAGAGACTTTCTGCTTGTCTCTTAGAACCATTGGTGGTCTACCAATTAATTCTCCCTGGATTCCACTCTATTCTATCTCCCTTTCAGCATCAGGACTGCCATTGCTGGGGACCAGGTCCTGGTCATTTAACTCCTTAACTGTGAAGTGAGTCTAACCTCCGAAACTCATCTGCTGGATTCCAGTGTCTTTCTCTTCTAATTACCATTGGCTTAGTCACGCTTGGATTTCAAACAGTCAAAATTTCCCTTGACACTCTCCCACTCAAACAACACAGTGACTACATAGGCCATCATGAGCTTTCAGAAACACAGTGGGCCTTAACCAGTCACCAACCCAAACTCTCCATTCCGTACCTACCTCTTACTATTATTCTCCTAGTGACACCATCTAATACTAAAAAGACAGCTTTTCTGTGCACACCTTGGTATCATAAAGCTGCTGCCCTTTCTACTTTATGGAAAAATATCTTACACCTACACCTGCTTCAAAAATCAAATCCCAGTTTAGATGTGACCTCGATGAAGTCCTCCCTCTTTGGTCTCAAAACCTTAAATACTTTCATTATTGCATTTACCAGAATACCTTGTTAATATTGGTGTGTGTCCCCTACTAGCCTGTAAAGTAAAAAAGAACAGGAGCTTTATTTATTGGCGTTTCCGTGGTACTCAGCACCATACTTAACTTCGAGTGGGTGTCGGATCATTATGAATTGAATAGACGTCGAGTTGGTGGACAATGACTAAGGAGGGCTACCTCAGAATGATCGCAGTGGCGAAGAATACCGAACGCCCACCTCGGGCTGCCCGATAAACAAACTCTGTCTCAGAGGAAGTGCACACAGGTGTTTCTAAGAGGTAAGGAGGGAGAGACTCCGTCTCGTGTATCAAGAGAGATTAGTCCCTGGAGAAGGACATGATGGATGCAGGACACACAGGCTAGAGAATTCGTGAAAATGAGGAAGACCCTTAAGGAGCTGGCTTGATCCAATGTCACGAGGAACTCAAGCACAGCAATGCCTGTGAGGATGGTCCACGAACAGAGCAGTCCTGTGTTCGGTTTTCAGTCGGGTTTCTCAGAGAGGGAATGGGCCCCATGGCATGTGAGAACCACAGCGGGGGTGGGGAGGAGTCCTTGGGTGGTGCAAATGGTGAACGTGCTCCATTATGAACTACAAGGTTGGAGCTTCGAGTCCATCCAAATTAGGTGCTTCTTCCGAATAACAACGGTGTAGATGAGAAGCATAAATTGAAACATGTTAAAGAGCAAGGACTATTTTTGCCAGCATGTACTCTTACCCTCAGACCTAAATTAACCATGTTAGGGTGTTGCCAGGAAGGAGGAACCGGATGAAAAATAAACTCAGCAAAACAAAACATGAAAGAGATGTTGACCGTACTGATGGTAATAGCCAACCAGGAGTGCAGCGTTTTCAAGAGTGTGTTTATATCTAAAACTGCAGACTGAGCCTGTTGGTGGGGTATGTAATGTATCCACCAGGAACATGAAGGGGCAAAAAATAACACGCCTTTGTAAATCGGTATCATAAGTGACGGTATGTCATACACTCAGATATAAGTAACTCCGCTGTGTGCTTAAAGTCAAATAATGAAGTTCAACAACTTACAGGAAAATGTGCAATGTTTAGTATCATAACACAAGGGGGCTTGTGGGACAGCAGAAAGGCCGTGTCCTCTGTGTGATGTCTTTTTGCATCTGTGGCTCTGCTGGTGGGCCCCTTCAGAAAGCAGTGAAGTAGAACAGGCCAAGGGGGTGCCTGTGGTCTAACTCCTGCTTGGCTTGGAACTTGGTGTGTGATCCCAAACAGGCCAGTCCCCTGGGCTGACTTCCTTATCAACATGCCACAGATAACAATATTGATCCATCGCTGCTGATGACTGAGCAGCAAAACAGACTGCATCTTACAGAAAGCCCGTGCTTCTTGCCCCCACCCCCTTCTCCCTGAAAGACAGGAACAGAGGGACCTCTAGTTCTCTCAAGGGTGGACAGTGGCACATCTACCCAATGGCAGAAGCCTGAAGACACTGTATGGAAATTAGGGTGAGAAAAAGCCAAGGAGGGGGAGTGGCCCACTCATCCATCCACCGGTGCCCCCCCCTTTGTCTTTAGGCCATGTGAAACCCACATCGTGAGCCATAAGGGTGTGTCTGTGAGATCACCCAGGTCCTGGGGCCTCCATGGCCAATGTAACTGGACCTTCTGAATTGCTGGCCATGCATGTTCTCGCTGGAGAATGAGGGTCAGACGGAGGTCATGCAATCACATGAGACCTTCGCGTCAAGGGCTGAGGACCCAGGGTCCCCGGGCCGCAGAGTTGCCTCACAATTTGATTGCAAAGCTCTTGGGTGGTGCACACGGTTACCACGGTTGGCTACTAACCAGAGGTTAGAGGTCTGAGGCCACCCAGGGGTGTCTGGGAAGAAAGGGTTGGTCATCCTGACAGCATCTGCTCTGTTGATTGAAAGGGAAACTGCTAACTGCTTTTGCAAGCCCGCAGGCAAGGTTCACCTGTTGCCATCATCCACTGTCCCCATAAGGAAGGCCTTTGCTCTGAAGTGAAACGGCACATCTGACTTCTAAAAATATTATCGCCATTTTGGCATAATTTATAGCTAGTACATCTTACAATTTAGATGAAATGCAAATATTTATAAAATGTGGAAAATTCATTTTTCAGAAAACTTCAACATGACTTCTCTTTGGACAGAATGACCAATTTCCTTAATGGTTAATCGTTCAGCCTGCTGTTTGAAAAAAATATGAATTCTTCCAGATGTATTTACTTACCCCGAAGGCTTCTCACAGACTGTTACTGGGAACGCTTTATTCATGAGCGTTCTTCCATGAAACTTGGCATTGTTCACCAGCAATCACTTACACAGCTGTCATATATGTCTTTGTGTCAGGTGGGTGACCAAAGGAAAGAGGCTTGATGAACAGAAATGACTCCCGAGACTTGGTAAAACACATCGGTTAAAGTTGGGTCTCGAACCCAAGCCTCTGAGTTGATGTTAAGAACCTAGGTTAATCTAGCTGCTTTATGATAAAAATATGTTTGTCCGTGCGTGTATAGCTCCTTGATCCTCAATCATGAGTTTATTTTACAACTATTGAGCCTAATATGAGTCAGGCAATGAGCAGCGGGTGTTGTTGCTATGGAGTTGGTTTTGACTCACGGCAACCCTCTGTGTAACAGAATGCAACACTGCCCTGTGCTGGGCCATCTTCACAACCGTCCTGATAAGAAGCCCTGGTGGCGCCGTGGTGAAGCACTCGGCTGCGCACCAAGAGGTTGCTGACTAGAACCCACCAGCCACTCCATGGGAGAAAGACGTGGTGGTCGGCTTCTGCAAAGACAACACCCTTGGGAACCTTTGGGGACAGTTCTATGTGTCCTCCGGGGTCTCTAGGCGTTAGTATGGACTGCATGGCAGTGGCGTTGTTCTTAATGCAACTATTCCTGACTTTCGTTTAAACTTAAAAAGTGATGTTCTCTGAATTGGCAGGTGGAGAGAAAGTTGCAATGCCGCTGTTAATATTTTGTAATTGAGTGAGTGAGTGTGTGTGTAGATATGGGATATGTGATAAGGGATACAAGTAAAAGGGAAGGAGCTAGTTAAAGAAGAAAAATAACTTAATCTTTGATCTGTTGAGGTTTTATTTTTTTAATCTGAGTCATTGGTTGGGGGTTGTCTCATGGGAAAGGGCCAGGAAGTGACAAACAAAATAAATGATGGAATCCAAATGGAAAAGCACTGTGAGTTATTGGCCACACAAAGAGGAAGACGGGATAGAACTGTTTATCCATACCAATGTGCATCTAGTTCTTGGGCAAATCCATTTCTCAGCTGAATATATAGTCCTCTGGTGCTTCAGCTTCATAGTGCCATCAACTGAGAGTGATTAATCCATAGACTATTTCCACTCAATTTAAACAGTCACATTCCCACAACAGAACATATTTTTTGCGCTGCAAAGTATTAGGGAAAGAACAGTGGTGATATAAACGGATCTAGAGAAATCTGATGGTTCTTGTACCTCTGACGTAATTCCTTGAGTGCTGTTGGCATGAAGAAAGCCAAACCTCCAGATCCCAGCCTGGTAAATGAGACCCATTGGCAAGACATTATCCTAATCTGGGAAGACAAGCTCAGAAAAAAATTCATAATAAACACACAAAAACTAAACTCAAGAACCCACATACCACAGTTAAGAAATGATCCAACAAAGAAAACAGGGATTAATCATCTTATTGCACCACAGCAGACTCTGTATGATCAGGAGAAGAGAATCCAATGCCTTTAAATAGCATGAAGTTACTATGCTTTAAAGAATACAGATAATAGGCACTCCATTATATTGCTAATTTTTTTGTACTGGATCATCAAGAAATAGGCCCTTGAGAATAGAAGCCATATGTTGTCTTTAACATGTAAGAAATATTTTAAACTATTAAAACTTCATAGAGCTACCATTTGTTGAGTTGTTTGGGGGGCAGATGAGGCTTTCTACTCCCATGAAGTTACAATCTCAGGAACCCACGGGGACAGTTCATCCTGTCCTATAGGGTCTCTATGAAGCAGAAGAAACGATGTCAGTGAGTTTTTGAGTTGAGCTGTTAAGCACCTATGAAGCATTGACTCAATGGCTTCTCCTTTTGGTGCCTTGCTTATGAAATTCTGACACAGACTGAGTTCTCAAGAATGCAGATGCTGATATGAATTCTGGGGTACAACATTAATTCAGAAGTCAAAACCAGAGGGATGCTTACTTGTATTTTGTTGACCATGCAAACACATCCAACTGTGTGAGTCATAGAAAACCATCAATAATGTTGTGAAGAATGGGATATTGCAGAGTATCAATGCTCTTGAGGAACCTATACAGAGACCAAAGAGAGTAATTTGAACAGAACAAGAGAACACTGCATGGTAGGTTTCAAGGTTGTATCCTTTCATCATAATTATCTGTAGGCTGAGCAAATCATCCAAGAAGCTGGATGATGTGGAAAAAGCCATGGCATCAGGGTTAGAGGAAGACTTATTATCAATCTGCAATGTGTAATGGACAGAACCTTGCTTGCTGAAACCCAGAAGGATTTGGAGCACTTGCTTATGAAGATAAAGGACTGCTGTCTTCAGTATGGATTGCAACTCAATGTTAAAAAAATCTCACAACTTGACCCATAGGCAACAACATGATAAATGGAGAAACTATGGAAGTTGTCAAGAATTTCATTTTGATTATATCCATCAATGCTCATGAATGCTTATGAATGTTCATATTGTGAAAATCTTCCCTGTTTGGGGCTATCTTCACAATTGTACTGATAAGGAGCCCCTGTGGTTCAGTGGTTAAGCACTTGGCTGCTAACCAAGAGATTTGTGCCCAGAACAGGGCAGTTTTTCATTCTGTTATACACGGGGTTGCTATGAGTCAGAACCAATAAAACAGTAGCCACTGCTCATCGCCTGGCTCATGATAGTCTCAATAATTGCAAAATAAACTTATGAATGAATGAATGAGGATTAAGGACAAGTAGGTACACTGCAGGTGCAGGTGAAGGCTATAGAGAGAAAGGCAATGAGAAAGAGTAAATGTTGATTCTCAGAAGGACCAAGGGCTAAATTATTTGCTGTAGATAATTGGGTCAATTGGGCATATAATTATTCATGATACTCCATGAAAGCTAGCCATAGAATTTTATGCAGGAAACGTCTTAAAAATGTAGGATCAGTGAAGCCTTCGGAGCATCCACTGAAGTGATGAGGATGGATGTCAAGGGTGGTTCTGCTAAGAGCGGTGACCATTGCATTTCAACTACTAATCTCATTCCTCAATTGCGGAAATTCCTATAAAGTGGCGGATCACCAACGCATTCCTCTTTTTACCCCCCGTGTTAATCTAAACCCACTGCAGTTCTATGCTCTCTTGCTTTTGGAGTCTCTGTGTTACTTTATAGAAAAAATAAAAATATAAAAAGCAGCGCACATCCCCTAGGAAGCATCATTTGCTGCTATAATATTGTTCATAGGATTTTATAATTATGCTTTATGACATTTGGCTACAAGTAACTTTTGATTTATGAAGTGGTTATAATTTCTCACCAGTCCTAAAGCATACACAGTCTTGTGAAGTGAGAAAAATACAACTTACAGATGCTTTTCAAATATAATGAAATATTTATGGAGACTAAATTGATGAATTACTGAAGTTAACATAATGTTAGGCTTTGTAAACATCTAATTAAACATTATTCATTTCTATTCTACAGTTTTTACTTTGTGTTTTTGAGCCCATAAATTTGATTTCAAGTTTCGGAAGGTCTTTAAGCCCCTGGAAATCCACAAAGCCTAATCATATCCTCATAGAGCTCAATGAATTACTTGGCCCTCTCTCTATCCCTTGCCTATATTAATCCTACATCAAGAACATAAGCAATCATTTTATCACTACAGGAAAAATTGCCAATGAAAGTCAGTACATCACAAAAGACAACAGCAACCTGTCACACATTGTGATAATAGTGACTGCACAATTTGGGGGCTGAAATTAACTAGGAAGTGGTTTCTCATCTCTGCAGTGTTGGTTCACCTACTTTCTTTGAAAATAATCTTAGTGGCCCAATTAGTCTATGATCCACTTCTTAAGTGAAGACAGTCATTGATATGAATTTTAAAAAGATGTTACTTAGAACTCAGAAATTAACCCATCTACCTACAAACAACCGACCTTTAACAAAGGACCCAAAAGGATTAAATGGGTGGGAGACAGTCTCTCTGAAAAATAGTTCTGGCAAAATTGGATTTCCATCTGCAGAAGAATGAAACAGGACATATACCTTACCCTATAGATAAAAACAAACTCAAGATGGAATAAGACCTAAATGTAAATCTCAGAGTTATAAAGATCATCAATGAGAAAAGAGGGACAAACTTAAAGGCCCTAATACAGGGCATAAACATACTATCAAACATAACAAGAAAAAAACATACACAGCAAAAGACAAAATGGCTAACTATTGACAGTAAGATTTTATGTGTATCAAAAGATTAAAATATAAGTCAGAAGAATGATGTTCAAGTCTTTGAAGCGATGTGGGGAACAATCTTGAAAGCAACAGAAGAAATTGAAAACCTTAAATCCTTAAACCAAAAGGAATCACAGAAGATAAACAATGAAATAACAGAAGTAGGCAACATAGACCTGAGGAATACAATGGAAAAAAAGGAAATTGAATCGTGAGCTCAAAGACAATCATTCTGAGTACAATCAATGAGAAAAATAATTTTTAAAATAAGGAAGGAATCTGAAGAGCGCCCGAGAATGATATGGAGCACGGGCTACATCTCATTGGGATGCTGGAACAAGAAGAAGCAAACATTTTTATTGACAAAATAATATTAGAAATGGAAATAATCTTGAAATAATGTCCTTTTGACCATGAATGCAGTGCCATTCTTGATAGTTTCATTCCTGGCAGAGTAATCCATACGATTTTCTGATTCAGAATGGCCAATACCAGTCAATTTCAGCTCACTGATGCCTAGGATATCAATCTTTATGAGTTCCTTTTCATGTTTGACCACTTCCAATTTTCCTAGATTCATACTTCACATATTTCAACTTGTAATCATCATTTTTATCAGCATACTTTTTGCAGCTGTTTCTTCTTGCCTTGAGTCATGAGCAAGTGAAGATCCAGAAGCCTCCACTCCCACAGACCTTACCTGATGCACATCACCATGGTCTACTCCATTCTGAGGAATCAGCTCCTCCTCAGTCGAATTTTGAGTTCTCTTGATTCTGAGGAGCCCATCCTCTGGCGCTTACTCCAGCAAAGCGATGTGTCCATTCATTAGGCCTTCAGTATCTGACAATGTTTTGAAGCTATACATAAGGTTGTCAGCAGCTCCTTCCTCAAAAGTGAGGAGCCCAGTCCTTCTTTGTTGTCTGTCTGGAAGCTCGGCTGAAGCCTGTTCACTTTGGGAGACACTGATGGCTTTAAAATACCACTGACATACTTCCAGAATCACAGCAACACACAAACCATCACAGTATGCCAAACTGGTAGACAAGTGGTGGAATGGAATACTATGTGTCCCTAAAAAGCCGCGATGAAAACATGAAACACCTCATGACATAGATGGCCCTGGAAATGATTATGTTGAGTACTGTTAGTCAATCACAAAAGGATCAATATTGTATAAGTCTACTATTATGAGGATAAACATCAAGACGAAGCCAGACTTCTGCTCTGAAGTCATGTAATCTTCTAATCAGGTCTCCCAAGCAATCAGGTACTGATCCTGCCTAATGCCTATGAACCATGTGTCACTCCCTTTATGTGTACATCTTAAAAACACTTCAATAGAGTATACCTCACCTCAGTTGGGATCGGTTTTTCAAGGTGGGAGAAGGAGAAGACCATTCAGTTCCTGCTATACATCATTGTATTAAAGTGACCCCAAATCAACAGACATTCCCACAAGAGGGATAAGCGAACCTTATTGGAAATTCAAGTCTACATGGGAGAAGGCATGTATGTCTTGGAGAAGGCAATTACATTTCTCTTGGTAGGTAAACCAGATGGAGCAACCATCCATTGGGAAACAAAACCCCTAAACAAGACTTATATAAACCCCAAGAGGAGAATATGCCTTTTACTACATTCCTAATTGGACTTTAACCTAGTTTCTATACAGCCCTTAGTGACCCAGGCTGTGTACTACAGGCTACTGGGACTTGACCCTCTGTCCTTTCGAGGTATACAACATCCTTCATAGGCCATCCCAGAAGGACTCGACGTGGAAACTCCACGAAGTGAACTGGGCTTTCTACAGCAGAGTTAGAGAACTGACATCCTCCCTTGGACCGAAGGCTGAAAAGCCCTAGTAGGAGAAGAAGCAGGTGACTGCTAGCCCACAGTTATGGAATGGATGGTTGATGGACTTTGGTTTGAACCTTTTGCTTTCAGGGTACCCAATGAATGCTGGCCTGGGACTACCATATATTTACAATTTTAATCCCCCCCCCTTGCTTTCTTATGACATGTATTAGTCCAGTGGGCATGGTTTTGCCTTGTGAGTGAGTTTTAATAAAATTTTTGCCCTCTCACCAACATACATTGCTCATATAAATAGTGTCTAGTCACTTAAGGGTTTCATCGGTACAAGTCAACAATTCATGTATTGTGGCTGAAGCTGGCCTATACTTGTATAATTTCCTTTTCTCAACAGTTTTTAAAAGTCCTATACCATGGGGTAAATTATTAACACTATTAAAAGGATTACTTTATACCCCAGAGGGATGCTTGAAATATTTTCTATCACAAAATGAAAATAATGCCTCTAAAGTAAACCAGAGATCTCTAAACAAAAAAGATATGATTGGATTTGGGGATCACACTTAATTTTAGCCACAAGCTATCAACAATTAGTTCTTTCTTATGTCATGGCCAAACACAATTATTACCCTCATGAAGAGATCACTGAAGGTATGGGATATATAGCAAAGTGTGGTGAAAGAACCAAATGGTGCCTGGCTATCAGAAAGAATAGCAACTGGTCCCTTAAAGGCTTGTCTTCAAACCAGCAGCCATCTAAGAGAGGTGTCAACAAAGTCCACATGGAAAAAGCATACCAATGTATGTGATCCAAGGATTGTAAGTAATAAAATCCCAAACCCAAAGAGAGAATAGTATCCGTTTCTATAGTGAATATCTGGTTTGCATAGGGGTATGGATGACATGGAAACTCAAGATCCATTTACAGTGTCCACACAAAGACTGAGCTGAACATAATTTAAGGGTGTGATTAGCTTTGCTGTCAGACAGAGAGCATTGTAAAGCTGATTATGACAGATGTAGTTGTGTTAAAATGTAATATCATTTGATCTCCCTTTTGACCCACTTTAAAGTTGTTCCAGTTTTTAATATTTTCAGCTTCCTTTTTGATTGAGGTTTTTCTATCTTTTGTCTAGTCCTTGCTATTTTATTTGTTTATTTGTTTGCTTCCTATTTGTGTTTTATATGATTTTCTGTACGTGAACTCCAGAATAGGCAAATCTATACAGACAGTAAATGAATTAATCATTTCCTAGGGGCATGCTGAAATAGGATAAAAACTTAACAGTGAAATTTAATAACAGAATTAAACCATCTTGCTTTTATTTAGATGGATAGATTGATAGATAAAATATGCATCTAAAAAAGAGAAGAAAATCAAGAACCATTAGATGAACGGATATCTATGCACACTCATGGGCATCACAGCACTGTTAACAATACCAAGAAGGTAGAAACCATCCAAATGCCTGTTAGTCAAAGGATGGATAAAGAAACTGTGGTACCTACAAAAGAGAATATTATAAATCTCGAAACAAGTGGTTTTCAACCTTCCTAATGCTGCTACCCTGTAATACAGTTCCTCATGTTGTGGGGATCCCGTAAGTAGATGTATCTGCATATGAGCAGACCCGCCTGGAGACAAATAGAGGAGCGGTGTTTCATTTCCTAAGACCATCAGAAATATGGTTGTAGGCGACCCCTGTGAAAGGGTCGTTTGACCCCAACAGGGTCCCAACCCCCAGGTTGAGAACTGTTGCTCTAAACAATAATGATAAAACTGTGAAGTGTACCTCATGACATGGGTGGACCTGGAGAACATTATCCTGAGTGAAATTAGTCATTCACTGTGTTAGAATGGGTTGCCTAGAGAAACAAATCCAGAGACACTCATGTGTGTATAAGACAGAGCTTTATATCAAAGAGCCATTGAATATTAAGAACACATCCCAGCCCAGTCTAGATCCAGTCCATAAGTCTGATATCATTCCATAAGTCTGATACCAGTCCGTAAATCCCTCTTCAGACTCATGCAGCACATGCACTGATGCAGAAGGCAAGAAGATCATAAGCCAGTGGGTGAAAAGTCTTGTGGATCCAGTGACAGTGGAAACATCTCCAGGGCTTTCCCAGGTCTCAATGTGCCTCCACATGGCTGGACAACAGGAAGACGAAGCAGAGAGCGAGAGGGGCCAGCCTCCAGAGAGTCATTTATCTTGCTCGCCCTCCAATCAAGCTGTGACCTGATTGGAAAAACCCACCCCTTCACTTTATTTATCAAGTTGACATGAAATTAGGTAACTACTAAAATCAAAGACAAAAATTCTTGTATGCATCCACTGTTATGAAGGAAAAAATATCAAAACAAAGGTTTCCAAAGAAAACGGGCTTTGATGGTTACCAAGTGCAGAGGGGGAAGGGAGGGAAGAGCAAGTACTCAGCGTAGGCAGGTGCTAACCGGGGTGAAGGGAAAGATAGTGTTCCCGAAGACAGAGAGATGAGTACTCAAGTGAGGAGTAGAACAAGCTATTAGGGGAGTTCATAATTTTAATAAGTTTGAATACAAAATTGATTGTCTGATTTATAAATCCCCACCTGATTCACAATTTAAAATTATATTTTCAAAGGGACTCCGAAACAAAACATGAAGCAAAACAAACTATTATCGAAGCTGCTCTCACATATGGAATATGTCAGCTCTCAAAGAGTGATAAAGGTGGTACAATGTTGAAATAGTAGACAATGGTATAATCGTGTACACTTGCCCTTCAATAGTGGACTACAACTCATGACAGTCTTATGTATGACGCAATGAAGTGCTGCCCAGCCATTCTCATACTAGCCTGGATGTTGAGGTTCATTGTTGTTGTCACAGTGCCTGTCCCTCACCCCCACTGGCCTTCTACTTCACCAAACACGATGTCCTCCAGGAAAGGAAACTTCTTGATGGTGTGTCCAAAGCAAACATGTTGGCCATTGTTCTCTTGTGAGCCATATGTTTTTTAATTGGCTAATTTTGGGCAATAGAGCTCCAGGCCTTTCTTTCTAGTCCGTGCTCGTCTGGAAGCTGTGCTTAAATTTGCTCACCGCAAGAGACCGTGCTGGCTTTTGAAATACAAGGTTGCCAAGGTTCCAGCAACATAGCCACATGCAAGCCACCACAGTATAATGCATGGACAGATGGATGGTACACATTCACCTTTCCATATTATGTTTGCTTTTGTCTAAAAATCCTGGTGCATTTCACTGCTTTGAAATCGAGAAATCTCTCTGTGGTCTTTTTTTTTGGGGGGGGGGCCAGTACTCTAGGCTTTATTACAAATGGAACCCACTGCTAGCAAACCCTCTCCAGTCCAGTCTTTTCTCCTCTGCCCTCTGACCTCCTTCTAGGGGCCACCAGGCCATTTTGGAAGAGGGCAATAGGTGGGGGCAGTGGAAGGGACTGTGCTTTCTCCGAAGTCCACTGACTCTGGGACTCTTGGCTCCAGTGGAAAGCTTCTAGAAGAAAGGGTGAGATGTTTAGCTCCCATCTTCAAGCTCCTCCATGTCTACATCCAGGGGGGCTTTGGTCCTTTGGCGCTTGGGCTTGGTCCATGAGTCCTGGATGGCTTTGGGGGGCTTCCACTTCCATGACTGCCTTCTCCTTCTGCACCAGCTGGATCTGCTGGAGGAGTTTTCTGCCCTTCTTCCCCGATAGGGCAATGTCACTGGATGCCCGCTTCTTGAGGTGGTGCCGCGTGGTCAAACCTGCATCTAGCACAGCCCCGACCACCGGTGCTTCAGTCGCCGCTCCTGGGTCAACACGCACCGCCGCCCGAACAGCTTCTTCTTCAGCTCCGTTCAAGCCTGGTTGATCTTCCCACCTGGAGCCCCCATGGCTGCGCAGCGATGCCCGTCCTGGCCCGCCTCTCTGTGGTCTTAATTGCTATGATTTACCATGAAGCACCTTTCTGATACTTAAATATCAGGAAACCAAGCAACCACAACAAGCAGGGCCGGTGCTTTCTGAAAGATGCAGAAGCAGAAAGAAGGTTTATAGGACCTACTGTGTCCCTGACATTGTACTTACCTTCTCTCGTGTAACCCCCATAAAGTTCTACATAGTCACCCTGGTTGGTGAGAGTAAGCCAACTGTGTGGGCTCAGCCAGCTGAAGCAGGTGGCAAATGCACACTTCAAACTCAAGTCTCTTTGACGCCGAAGTGTGTCCTGGCTACCAACCCACACCATTTCTGAAGATAGATTGGGTTCCTAAGAGGTAATGGTGTTGACTTCAATCTTTTGTGAAGATCCTACATATACTGCATAATTAATGCATTAAGCAAAGTTGAGGAAAATGTCAATATGGTATTAGATAACTGGAATTTGATTTCTTTATTGATCTGTAACTTGTCTTTGGGAGACATGAATATTACATCTATTATCATAGTTTGTGCAGCTGTCTTACAAAGTACACGTGCTTATCATTTTCGAGATTCAACTTAATTAAGCTGAAAAAGAAAAAAAATTATTTGCTGATTTATTAGATACCCACTAATTTATTTGTTGTTATTTAAATGTATTACCATAACATTTCTTAAAATAGGAGTAAGAGTTATTTTTACTAAAATAATTCCTCTGTAGAAGCCCTATTTGCAATTGTCTATTTTAGGCATGCCTTTTGAACTTAATTTTGATCTGTGTTTACTGTGTATCACTGGTCTTCTATTTATAGCCAAAGGATTAACATTCCCATGTTCCCTTCGACCTATGATTCTGGACATCTAATCTTTCCCTGAGAACTATTAAATGTAAATTAAAATCTTTAATTTAAGAGCCTAGATTACATGAAGTGGTGTCGTCCGTGTTCGGTAAGAATTTTAAAAGAACTTTTTTTTAGACCATTGAAAGTTGACTTTATTATCCCTCAAGTTTCTTTTGGCTATTTATGAAGATCATATTAATCTGATGTGGAAAAAGATCTGTGAAAAGTGATTGCTATATTGAGACAGTTAAGTAAATCCTTAGAGGGTAACTAAGTATCTTAAATAGGTGTTACAAGGTTGTGTATCAAAAGGAAGCTAATATTTAACTATAGTAGAATGAATGTAGATGCCAGTAGACTTTGTTGGTTGCCTACTCAATATCTACTCTCCACGTCTTCCCAAAAGACTATTTTCCCAGGCTCCCTTGGAACAAGGGTTGACCATGTGACGCCAAGATGATCAGATCAGTATAACATAAGCCAAGGTTTTCAGGGGGTTCTGAGAAATCTTTTATGGCTGTGCTAAACAAAAACATCTGGATAGGCCTTTATTTATCCCACTTACTACTTTGAATGTTCACAGCATCCATTTATTTTATGGCCATTCATCAACAAGCATCTGGGAAAAGCAAGAGAATCACAGCCATGTTGAGTGTGACATCAGGGAACTACCCACAAAAGGAATGTGGGTAGCCATCTACCTACCTCTAAGCTTCCTGGGGTGTATAAACCAATCCCTGCAAGGCATTGCTATCTGGCGGATCTTGGGGATCTCGTTGCATTTGCACACTGTGATTTTAGAGGATCTCAGGTTCTGCATTACTAACAAACTCCTTGGTGATGCATTCCCAATGCTACACTTGTAAACTTTCTTCCTAAGACTTTGCTATTACAGTTGTGGGCCACGGACTACTTGTAGCCTCCGCATCACCTAGGAGTTTGTTAGTAATGCAGAACCTGAGATCCTCTCAAATCACAGTGTGCAAATGCAACGAGATCCCCAAGGTTCAAACCATTATTATTATTGGAAAAGGTAGAAAGAAATAATACAGAATATGCACACATACAAACAGTACATTTTTCCAAGCAAGACGTTATAAACAGGAAATGTTTGTATTTAGCAACTTCTACATGCTGGGCAGTTAGACACATATTAAATGCAGTTTTCATTCATTATATTGTATAAACATCACAGCAATGAGCTATGGTAGGCAAGAGATCATCCATCTGTCTAGCACAGATGAAGAAACAAGGCCTTAAAAGATATAGCGTCTGGGGTCTTAAAGGTTTGAAATTAAACAAGCGGCCATCTAGTAGAGAAGCAACAAAGCCCACATGGAAGAACCACACCAGTCTGTGTGATCACCAGGTGTCTATGGGATCAGGTATCAGGCATCAGAAGACCCCAAACATACAAATATATCGATGCAAATGATGGGGGTCAGAGTGGAGACCCAAAGCCCATCTGTACATAATTGAACATTCCCTCACAGAAGACTCACAAGCAAAGAACGAGCAGCAAGGGTGCAGCACAGCACCGATGGAACACACAACATTCCTCTAGTTCTTTAATGCTTTCACCTCCCCACTATCATGACCCCAGTTCTACCTTATAAATCTGGCTAGACTGGAGCATGTACGCTGGTACAGATGAGACCTCTCAACACATGGAATCCAGGACAGCAATGGGAGTAGGGATACCATGAGGGTAAGAGGTGGGGGGAAAAAGGGGAGAAATGGGGAACCAACTACAGAGTCATATAATTTCTCCCTCCCCCCGGGGAGGTAAACAACAATAGGGTGGATGAAGGGAGACAGTGGTCGGTGTAAGATATGAAAATAATTTATAACTTACCATGAGGGTGGGAGAGTAGGGGAGGGAGGGAAAAAAAGAAGAGCTGATACCAAGGGTACAAACAGAAAGAAAATATTTTGAAAATGATGAAGGCAACATAGGTACATATGTGCTTGATGCAATTGATGTATAGATTGTTATAAGAACTGTAAGAGCCCTGAATCAAATGATTTATTTTTTTTTAAAGAAAAACAAAGGACAGTGATTCCCCTAGCCATTCTGACAGAACCATTATTTGAGACCCAAGTTTTCCTTACTTCAAAGCGCACCATCTTTCTGCCAAACTACACCCAACAGACTGAAAAATAGTTCGAAAGCAATAAAGACATTTGAATGGAGGGAAGACAGACGTGGGTTAAAGGTAAGAGATCGTGGAATGAACTGGCAAGGTCTGTATCTGTGGGACGAGTTTAAGGAATTAGGGTGATCAAAAGCTCCTGAGGGAAATGAGAATAAGATGGGGAAAGACTGAGGTAGAAGGGAGTGTGTGTGTGTGTGTGTGTGTGTGTGTGTGTATCCATATGTATATATATACATATATATGTTTTTGTTTAAATCATTTTATTGGGGGCTCATACAACTCTTATCACAATCCATATATACATACATGTGTGAAGCACATTTGTACATGTGTTGCCATCATCATTCTCAAAACATTTGCTTTCAACTTTTGTATCAGCTCCTCATTTTCCCCTCCCTCCCTGTTCCCCCCTCCCTCATAAACCCCCAGGCACACATTTAATTCAGACAAAAACCGAAAGCTGGTCAAGAGAAAGAAGCAAGCAGCAAGGTAATGAAACTGGCTTGCTTCAGAAATCCTCAACCAGAATTATAAACAGATGCCGTGGTGTTCTGCCATGATGTCCAGGAGCGCCTTTCTTTTTTTTTTTATTTTAACAATTTATTGGGGCTCATACAATTCTTTTCACAGTTCATACATATACATACATCAATTGTATAAAGCACATCTGTACAGTCTTTGCCCTAATCATTTTTTTCTCTTTTCTTCTTTTACATTTTATTAGGAACTCATACAACTCTTACCACAATCCATACATATACATACATCAATTGTATAAAGCACATCCATACATTCCCTGCCCCAATCATTCTCAAGGCATTTGCTCTCCACTTAAGCCCCTTGCATCAGGTCCTCTTTTTTTCCCCTTCCCTCCCCATTCCCCCCTCCCTCATATGCCCTTGGTAATTTATACATCGTTATTTTGTCATATCTTGCCCTATCCGGAGTCTCCCTTCCCCCCTTCTCTGCTGTCCCTCTCCCAGGGAAGAGGTCACATGTGGATCCTTGTAATCAGTTCCCCCTTTCCAACCCACTCACCCTCCACTCTCCCAGCATCGTCCCTCACACCCTTGGTCCTGAAGGTATCATCCACCGTGGATTCCCTGTACCTCCAACCCTCATATGCACCAGTGTACAGCCTCTGTCCTATCCAGCCCTGCAAGGTAGAATTCGGATCATGGTAGTTGGGGGGAGGAAGCATCCAGGATCTGGGGGAAAGCTGTGTTCTTCATCGATACTACCTCGCACCCTAATTAACCCATCTCCTCTCCTAAACCCCTCTATGAGGGGATCTCCATTGGTCGACACTTGGGCCTTGGGTCTCCACTCTGCACTTCCCCCTTCATTTACTATGATATATATATATATATATACATACATACACATACATATATACATATACACATACATACACACACTTATATCTTTTTTTTTTGCATGATGCCTTATATCTGGTCCCTTGGGCACCTCGTGATCACACTGGCCGGTGTGCTTAAGGTGGTGGAAGGACCTTGGGCCTCTACTCAAACACTCCCTCAATGCATGAATACCTTCTTTTATTAAATTGGAACTCTATGATGCTCACTCTCCCGACACAACGGCTGGAGCCAAAGTGGGTGAACAAGTAAATGTGGTGAAGAAAGCTGATGGTGCCCGGCTATCAAAAGAGATAGTGACTGGGGTCTTAAAGGCTTGAAGATAAACAAGCGGCCATCTAGCTCAGAAGCAACAAAGTCCACATGGAAGAACACACCAGCCTGTGTGATCGAGTGGTCCCAAAGGGATCAGTTACCAGGCATCAAAGAACAAAAAATCACATCATTGACTGCACACCTCCATGATAGGATCGCTGAAGACAAATGGGTGCATAAGCAAATGTGGTGAAGAAAGCTGATGGTGCCCGGCTATCAAAAGAGATAGTGTCTGGGGTCTTAAAGGCTTGAAGGTGAACAAGCGGCCATCTAGCTCAGAAGCAAAGGAGCGCCTTTCTTATCGGAAACACTCAGTTTCGCTCTGATCCATAGGCAGTTCTGCTGGCTGTGGTAGTGGCTTTCCTTGCACATGTGGTCCAGGACCTCACTGTGCAAATCTGACCTGCCTAGAATGGGGTTGTCACCTAACCTTTGAGAACACAGACTGGCATGAACAAGCATCAGGGTATATTTGTCTTTTCTTTATTTAAGGACAATGATATTCGGTGGAACTGACCATGGGGGAAGATTTTCCCTCTCCTCACCCCCCACTCCCAATGTAGAGAGCTTCATTGACACTCACTGCCATGAATCAATGCTGACTTATAGCGACCCCTTTTGGGTTTCTGAGACTGTAACTGTTGACAGGAGAAGAAAGCCCAGACTTTCTCCTGCTGGTAGTTTTGAACTGCCCAGACTTTCTCCTGCTGGTAGTTTTGAACTGCCGGCTGGATGGCCCAACCCATAGCCACTGAGCCACTAGGGCTCCATTGACACAGTTTGTATAAAAGAAAAGCCAACCAACACACCCTTCTCCAAAAAGCCTAGGCCCCTTCAGCACCATCATAACCAACAAATGAAAAAGAAACTTTCTGGGGCCCTACGCTAGGTAGGTACTAACTTGTCTCAAACATCTTGCTCTTTTTCCCCCTGACATTGTTTATATCTCTACATACAGATGTAAATATAGATCATTTTATTGGGGGCTCTTATAACAATCCATACATTAATTGTATCAAGCATATTTGTACACAAAACATCTCATCCTTCTACGTGGATCAAAATCTCTATCATTAGAGACCCTCATGCTTTAATTTAGAAAAACAAATTGAGAGACTGTCCCCCAACTGCTTTGCTCAGTCAGTGTTTTATGCAACTAACATGAGGACAGGAAGTGAGACTACACTTTCTGGTGAGTATATGAGTCTTAGAGAAGTCAAGGTAGATATAAGTTAAAAAAGACTTTGTTGTGGCAGTGTTCTTTCTTTGATTTAAAAAAAAATCTAAATGTGTGCCCAACTCTTCGTCACCTTCTCTCATCATGTTGCTTTGGGATGTCCCCACAGTGATCACTTTCTGAAGTGCTGTTGCGCATGTATCTGTTTTCTGGTTTCTACTCCATTTCCTCATCTAGAATGAAGGCTCCAGGGGAGCAGGGGCCTTGAGTGTCTTAGTCATCATTATAGTAATCCACTCTTGGACCTCTGCCTGGAACTCCATGAATATTTGATGGATCAATAGAGAGAAGATCCATATCCAAAGTCTTCCTTATTTCCACAATCAAAGCTTTCCAGAGACTGACTCCCATCTCTGTGACTCAAGCTTTATTATCCTTCACCTTCACTGGCCCTGTCACTGGCCCGCAATAAGGGAACTTCCTTACCATTGAGATTTTTATGAACTATCCGAATGCCTGTGGACCTCCTGCCCCTTCTTCGCACCCCAATTTTATCCATGGTCTTGCCTTCTGTGTGAAGCCACCCAACTTCTCCTGCCTATACATACCTTGCCCCAGCCCTTACGTAGACCTCCCAGATGCTGTTTACTCTATGCATTGACCAATCAATTGGGTTTTGCCTGCTTTTTCTCCTCAGCACAAATTAAAATGTTGCGTGCTTATGTTTTTCTCTAGTAAATGCAAGTTGTCTGTGTGTGCTGTGCTTCTTCGATAGCAAGTAGCACAGGGTTTTTCACAGGGCAGACTTAAAATATATATTGATTGAATAATACATTAAACCCCAAACTCACTGCCACGGAGTTGATTCCAACCATTCGGTGCAGGTTGGAGCTGCCCCCTATGAGTCCCAGAGTCTGTAACTTTCTAGAGGAATAGAAAACCCCATTTTCCTCCTTCGGAACAGCTGGTGGTTTCATTTCTATTCATGGCCTTCCTGGAATCAGAAAATTTGATCTGATTTGGCAATCTGGTCTGTAGATGTGTAATTAGTCCAGGTAAGATCATATGGGAATTGAGTGGGCCCTTAATCCGATATGACCAAAGTCTTTAAAAGAAGGCCTATTGAGACAGGCAGGCAAGGAGTCAGTCTTTCCTGGAGGCTTCAGAGAGAACGTGGTCCTGCCAACACCTTGAATTTAGACTCCTGGCCGCCCTCGTGGTGGGGAAACACATTTGTGTTGTTGGAAGCCACATCCTGGTGGGGGGGGGGAGAGCAATTCGTTAGGGCGACCCCAGAAATCAGCTAACAGCTCTGCCCCCAGGCAAGACTCCGACTCCTTGCCTGTGTGTAGCTATAGAGCCCCCGTGATCATCTCACCCATGATCTCCTTGGGAATCATAACCTTTATTATAGATAAAAGGCTCAAAAAACACTGTTAGTTCAGTGAGTCATTCTTCACTATCAAGCAAATATTTACTTCTGCTATCATTTCCTTCAAAGCAGGATCTAATTTTGAAATGTGTAAATGCTTCAAAGTTAGCCTTTTTATCGAGAAAACTAGAAAAGGATTTCATGTGCCGACTACATGTAACCTCTTGGCTCATTTTCAAAAGTTGCTGTTCATATCTCATCTTCAATGCAGTATATGAAAACTGCTAACTTAAAAAAATAACTGGGAATAAACCCACTGCCATTAAGTCAATTCTGACTCATAGCGGCCCTATAGGACACAGTAGAAGTGTTTCCCAGGGTTTCTGAAAGTAACTCTTTAAGGGGGCAGACAGCCTCTTTGTTCTCCCATGGAATGGATGGTGGGTTTGTGGTTAACACTGGCTTTGTGGGTAACAACCCAGCACTTAACCAATGGTGCCACTAGGGCTCCTGAACTGAAAATAAGACTTCAAAATCTAAACTTACTGATTGCTGTCCTATGAAATGCGAAAGGACAAAATGAGCTCTTTTGATATGATTTGAACCTTAATAAGACACTCAATTATATTTCTACTTTGGGACAATTGACTAAAACATGGAAACCTGTTGTACTTGCTTTCAGAAGCTTGAAATAAATCCAGGGTAACTTTGCATAAGACTTCAAAATATAAATTTGCTTTCATACATAGCTTTTGATTGTTTTATTACTAATTAATATTTCAAGCATTAGCCCCATTATAAGACTTGAACTTCTAATAAATTTTCATAAGGAATATAGCCTCATTTAAAATATTGGAAAATAATTTCTTGATTCATGTTGATTTTGTCTTTCTGTGATGGATATGTGTTTTGATTTCAAATGAGTTTGCTGTGAGATCTTTTTCTGTAAATGATTATTTTGGAAATGCTAAGATTTTCCCCCTCTGTTTCTTTCTTAGGGCCAGGAAACTGAAATCCTGTATGTTCTTTATCCACTGATGTGTGTGTGTTAGCTTTTCATTTTTGGTGACAGTTTACGCAGCAAATTGAGTTTCCATTGCATGATTTCTATACATACTGTTCAATATCACTGTTACATTTTCCACAATGTGTCAGTATAGATTGTTTCTACTATGGTTGTTCTGTTTCCATTGATGTTCCTTCCCTGTTCCCCTGACCTTTTGGTCTTGCCTTAGGGCAAATGTGGAACATTTATTCTCATATAGATGATTATTTTTATAGTGCCTTTTAATTTTTGTTGTTGGTTTAAAAAAATCATTTTATTGGGGCTCATACAACTCTTATCACAATCCATACATACATCCATTGTGTCAAGCACTTTTGTACATTTGTTGCCATCATCATTCTCAAAACATTTGCTTTCTACTTGAGCTCTTGGTATCAGCCTCTCATTATCCCTTCCCTCCACACTCCCCCCTCCCCCCTGAACCCATGATAATTTATAAATTATTATTTTGTCATGTCTTATACTGTCCAACGTCTCCCTTCTCCCACTTTTCTGTTGTCCATCCTCTGGTGAGGTTATATGTAGATCCTTATAATCTGTTCCCCCTTTCTCCCTCACCTTCCCTCCACCCTCCCGGTGCCGCCACTCTAACCATTGGTCCCAAGGGGTTCATCTGTCCTGGATTCCGTGTGTTTCCGGTTCCTATCTGTACCAGTATACATCCTCCGGTCCAGCCGGATTTGTAAGGCAGAATTGGGATCATTTAAAGGAACATAGTTCTCAGGGGTGATGTTTGTTTTATGAAGTGCTCTGTTATTTGGCTGAATAGTGACTTACAAGAGTGCTTAAGTTTCAAGTTTAACGGGTTGCTCTGAGTAATGACCTCATGGAATCCTCTAGTCTTTTACAATCCAGTAAGCCATGTTTTTTGAGGGATATTTGGGGCGTGTTCTATATTTTTCTCCCATTCTATCCAGGGGTATCAATTGAGTCCATGGTGAGAGTTATCTAGCTCTTTTGGTCTTAGGATATCCACTGACATTTAAAAGTTCGATGTAACTGTTCCTCATATTTAAGAAGTCAAGTGAAACAGAGGACGGATGAAATAAGTTACAGAATGCTCTGCAGATGGAAATCCCAGGGTATGGAAAAGCTGCCTTTGGAAAATACACGGGAGGAATTCATGAATGTTCATACGGGAACCACTATTCGATGTGCAATTTTCATGTATTTTGCTATTTGAATCAAGCTGATGCTTCCCCTGCCACTGGATCCACAAGACTTTTCACCCACTGGCCTGTGATCTTCCTGCATTCCACATCATTACATGTGCTGCATGAGTCTAAAAAGGAATTTATGAACTGGTTATCACACCCGGCCATTTCTTCATTTGTTGCATGTTGACATTTTTTATTAGAATATTAACATAAACTTTGTTTTAATGGAAAGGAGGAAAAGGATGCCTTTTATTCTGGATTTGCCAACATTTTCATCTCTTCCATGGATTTTTCATCTCTACCATTTTGTTGTCAGATTTCCTTAGGGCAAATTTTCTCCTCATAATGAGCACATTTGACCAAATGGAAGTACCCCAAGATATCATCTTTGTGGAAGCAGATCACCTTTTTGGTTAGTGGAAAAGCACTTGAGAATTGTGCCACGAGGGTTCCTAGAGTGACACCTGTGAGTTTCTGAGGCTGTAATTCTTTGTGGGAAAGAAAGCCCCGTCTGTCTCCCGAGGAGCGGCTGGGGGGTTGGAACTGTTCACCTTGATAATGTCCATAGAAGAAGGCTAACTAATTAAGGGAATCATTCAAACATATGTCTTCAGTACCTAATATTTGCAAGGCCTGGTGAGGAAGTGATGAAGAAATGGTCACAGGGGACGAGAGAGATGGTGAAATTGCCCCTTCCTCTATTTCTATACTGTCATTCCCAATTTGCCCGCTTTCTCTTACTCAGTAAGCTTGGCTGATAACAATGCTGGATCATTTTTCCCACCTCTACAGTCATGGCTTTCATTCATGGCCCTATCTTCTCCCAAGTGGAGAAAGACAAGGCTCCTTGCTTGTGTCCTATACCGCCTCAAATCCCCTGTTCCTCCAATCTCCCCTCGCCATGGCTTTAAGGTGCATGACCTTCTCATGTCAACTGCTTGGTTAGCATTGTTCAGTGGCTCTCCTGTGGCTCCATGCTTCTAGTCTAAACCATCACATACATATACCCAGCCCCCTCCCTTGGCTTCCCGTCCCACTAGCTCCACCACAGAGCCTTTTCCCAGACCTGTCATGCATTTCCCCACCTCCAGATACTCAGTCAGGCTGCTAGTACTCTCAACAATCCCCAGCTTCTTTCAAGTCCACCTACGAAACTTCCTCTCATTTGCAATATCCAAGTTCACCAACATTAACATCGTTATGCCACATTATATTAGAATGGTCTGGTGTTCTCACAGGCCTCCCAATATTATGATGCTCCAGTGCAGAGGTGAACTAGCCCCTAAGGATAAAAACCCCCAACAAAACCAAATTCAGTTCTGTTGAGTTGACCCATAACAATCTTACAGGACACAGTGGACCTGCCCCTAGAGATCCCAAGGCTGTAAAGCTGTAAAGCAGACTGTCACATCTTTCTCCCTTGGAGTGCTGAGGGGTTTGAACTTCCCACATTTCTGTCAGTCATACATCTAGTGCTTACCCACTGCACCTCCAGACATCCCACGCCCCAAAAGTACCTCTGAAAGAAGTCACAGGGGAATATTTATATGCAAGACCAGGCCTAGATCCATTAGTGTTAAAATTTTTACTTTTCAAGTGGGCCTGACATACATTTTACATTTCATTCACTCAGGAAATATTGATTGAAAACCTATCTCTTTCTCTCTTTTATCTTAAACAGTTTTATTGGCACTTCATCCTCATATCATACAACTCAACAGTCCTATCAAATCAAGAAGAGTTGTAAAATCACTACCAAACTCAATTTTGTAACGATTTCATCTTCCTTGTACTCATTGTTATTTGTGTAATTATTATCATTGCTAATTGTGGCAAAAAATAGATACCATACAACATCATCCAATTCAACAACTTCTACACGTATAATTCAGTGCTGTTGATTATACTCTTCATGTTGTGAATACCTACTACTTTCTGAGGTGAATAGTGAGTCGAGGTGGAGGGGTGGCCTTGAAAGAGTAAGAGTTCCTGTTGGTTCTGTTTCCCTCAAGGCAGGTAGCCGTGCTGGAGAGAGAGCAGATGCTCACGAACTTGCTCTTAAGGGAGAAGTGGCTCTAAAAGCTCTGCATAGTCTGTACCTTGATTACAGTGGTGGTGTAATCAAGTTACCTATGATGAAAGGACAGAGAAACACACACACACACACACACACAATCGAGGCATCGTCATTGAGTCAGTACCAACTTACAGCTACCCTTTAGGGCAAGGGAGAACTTCCCCTGTGAGTTTCTGAGACTGCAACTCTGGATGGGAGTAGAAAGCCCGCCTGTCTCCTATAGAGTGGCAGGGATATTCCAACTCCAGACCTTGTGGATCACAGCTCAACCTGTAACCACTAAGTCTCCAGGGCTCCTTGATTTTGCTGTTTATTGTATTATTAATTATGCAAGATGGTATCACTGGGGATACCTGAGTGAAGGGTGAACAGGGCTTCCTGTACATTGCTTTATAACTTCCTGTGAATCCGTAATTAGCTCGAGGGAAAAAGTTAAAATCAAACCAACAATAAAAGAAAAGAGACCCAGCTCAAGCAGGTCCTTGCCATTGAAAGGGATGCTCACCTTTAGTTGATCTTTAAGTCATGACACCCAAATCCCTAGTTTAGTTTTCACTTCCACCCAGAAAAAGCAAAAAGGCTGTGTCATGCATATTTTTTGGGCTGCTAATGCATCTCTTTCGTCTCCCAGAGGGTTTTGTTTATTTATGTATTTATTTTTAAGAAGGATGTCAGAGTGAAACTCAGGTTTCTTAAGTTTGACATTTTGGTCTGATCCACCAACCACAATGCACAGATTCTAATTGAATGTTGCTGCATAAAAATTATGCACAAGATGGACTCTGGGCCCCTCCTTTCACCTTCCCTGAAACGATCACTGAAGACAGACATAAGGAAATGTGGTGAAGAAAGCTGATGATGCCCGGTTATTAAAAGATATAGCACCTGAGGTCTTAAAGGTTTGAAGTTAAACAAGTGGTCCTCTAAAAAGGAAGTAAAAAGGCCACATGGACGAAGCACACTAGCCTGTGTGATTATGAGGTGTTGACAAGAACAGGTATTGGAAGATCAAAAACAAGCAATTATATCGATGTGAAAGGGATCAGAGTGGAAACTCAGAACCCATCTTTGGACAATTGGACATCCCCTCACAGAAGGGTCACATGGAGGGACGATTGCTCCAGGGTGCAGTTATAGTACTGACGAAACACACAATTTTCCTTTAGTTCTTTAAAGCTTCCTCCCCCCACCACCATAATCCCAGTTCTACCTCACAAATCCTGCTAGACCGGAATATGTACATTGGTACAGAGAAGTGCTTTCAACACATGGATTCTAGGACAGATAAACGCCTCAGAAAGAGTAATGGGAGTAGCAATATGATGAGGGTATAGGGAGGGTGCGGAGAAAGGGAGAACTGATACCAATGACGGATGTGTAGCACACACACACACACACACACCTGCTCTGAGGGGGACGAATAATAGAAATGTGGGTGGAAGGATACAGCAGATGTTGTAAGATATGAAATATATATATATATAAAATTTATTAAGGGTTCGTGAAGGTAGGAGGGTGAGGGAAGGAGAGCGAAAAGAGGAGCTGATATCAAGGAGCTCAAGTAGAATGAATGTTTTGAATATGATGCTGGAAACATATAAACAAGTTCTCTTGAAGTGATTGATTTGTGGATTGTAAGAGCCCCAATAAAATGATTAAAAGAAAGAAAAAAACGGTGGGAGGAGTGTTCACAGCCTTTGCCATTTTCATAGTTTTCACATGTCCAGTTGAGCAAATGTTCTTGGTAATGATGTTGGTGTGTGTTGTTAGGGGCTGTGGAGTTGGTTTTCAACTCATAGAGACCCCAGGTGGCTGGTGAACTTCTCCATAGGGTTTTCTTTATGGAAGCAGATAGCCAGGCCTTTCTCCCATGGAGCCGCTGGGCAGTGTTGAAACACTAACTTAAAAAAATTATTTTATTAGGTGCTCGTACAGCTCTTAATCACAATCCATCCATCCATCCATTGTGTCAAGCACATTTGTATATATGTTGCCATCATCATTCTCAAAACATTTTCTTTCTACTTGAGCCCTTGGTATCAGCTCCTCATTTTTCCCCTCCTTTCCTGCTCTCCCCTCCCTCATGAACCCTTGATAATTTATAAATTATTATTATTTTGTCATATCTTTCACCAGCCAATGTCTCCCTTCACCCACTTTGCCGCTGTCCATCCCCCAGGGAGGAAGTTATATGTGGATCCTTGAAATCTGTTCCCCCTTTCTTCCTCACCTTTCCTCTACCCTCCCGGTATCACCACTCTTGCAGTGTAACAATGATGAAACATAAAATTTTCCTCTAGTTCCTGAATGCTTCCTCGCCCCCACTATCATGATCCCAGTTCTACCTTACAAATCCGGCTGGACTGGAGGATGTACACTGGTACAGATAGGAAGTGAAAACACAGGGATTCCAGGACAGATGAACCCTTCAGGACCAGTGGTGAGATTAACACTAACCTTTTGGTTAACAGTCAAGTGTTTAACTGTTGTGCCATTGGACATGAAAAGGGGGTGTCTGTTGCTTACCAAAGGCACTCTGGTCATGGAGTGAGTTACAGGCTGGACTGCTAACTTCAAGGTCAGCAGTTGGGACCCACCAGCCAATCCCAGGAAGAAATATTTATTTCTTCCATAAAGACATACAGCCCAGAAACCCGAGAGAGCACTTCTGCTCTGCCTTATAGGGTCCAGGGTCGCTCTGAGTCAGAACGAACTTGATAGCAGAGGGTGCTTTCTTACCATCCTTTACTGGAATAGCCTGTCTGCTAATAAATCAATGTGAAACTATGGTTAGTCTTCAAGCTCCTATCTGCTTCACTTGGGAAATGATGGTTTCTCTTCTTTTCCTATATTGGGGCTGGAGTCGATATTTCCTATATTGGATCTGGACTTACAGCAGAAAAGAGGAATCCATAATCCAGTGTTCCTTGCTGCATCCCAACCACGGAGCTCAAACTGGGGAACTCTTTTATTATTATTATCTTTTCAATGCTGCCTACTATTTATCCACGGCGTGTGTGGTCGGAAGCCAGAGGTCTGCACCATCTGAGTTGTGAAGGCTCTCAAGCTGAAATACTAATACTGTGTTGCTCTCAGCCATCCGTTTTTCAGAGCCATTAGTAAAGTAAAGGAGCTGTCAAGTACAAAGATTTGAACTGTGGGAATTATCGGTCTCACTTTTCTCCCTCTTGAGCCCAATCCCCGAGATTGCCTGGAACGTCCGTATGTGCTGTTGGAAAGGTTTGTTTCAGAGGCTTTTCCGGAGAACACCCAACAGAAGTAAATACAAAACAGAGGAGCTCAAACTTCAGAGCTGCAAGGCTTTAGGGAAACAAATTAGTCATGTTATGCTTTGCTTCGCTTCAATATGAAAGGAGGGTAAATCTGCCTGGCCGCAGAGATTCCATACAACTAAGGAATACGGCCAATTAGCATGTGGGAGACGTTCAATCCAAAGCATGTGTCCACTGACCGGTGGTGTTAAAATAGTTTCTGTCCAACCAGATCTGGTTTCGGTCCTCCTCCCCCTCTTCCTGTTCGTCCTCCCTTGCCTCTTTGCCTTCCCTGCTTTGTGGTGAACAATCCATGTTCAGTGTAGAAAGTGAACGAAATAACAGAAAGAGTAACCAGGAAAGCAATCGCACGAACTAGAGACTATCTTTTCTTACAGCATTGTTTTCCTTTCCCATCTTTCGGTCAAAGTTGTCTAGTCATTCAAAAAAAATTAAAAAGCTTGGATGTGAACTGGGATCATACTGTAGGTGTCACAGCTCAATTTTTTGAGTGAATAGTATTGCTTATGTACGTTCTCCAAAAGCTAAATAGTCTTCACAAAGATAGAGTATTCTAAACTTGCTCATAGTTGAGCAGCATTATGCTTAACTGATTGGGGTTTTGGTTTTTCAAATGGCTGCTTGTGAATGAGGTTGACATAGCAGATCCTCTCTTTTTTTGGCATTCCACAAATGACAAAAATGTCCAACCACCCAGTGACTTGCCCTACTTCCCTGTCGTCCACCTCACCACCCCACTTTGTAGTACATGACCTTCCCTTTCACCCACATTCACACCTGTCCACTCTCCACTCTGCTCATTCCCCTTTCTTCACTTGCGCTCCCTCTCCTGGTTACCATCCAAGTCCGTTTCTTTGGGGATGGAAACCTTTTCGCGATTTGCTTTTTATAACAGTTGTCTCACAGCGTGTACCCCTTTGTGTTTGACTAACTTCACTGAGCACAAGGTCCTCTAAATCCATCCATTTTATGTAGTTTTCTTTCTTTCTTTTTTTTTAAAGTTAAAATGACATTTTTTTTTCTTTCTTTTTTTAAAATCATTTTTTGGGGGCTCATATAACTCGTATCACAATCCATACATACATGCATTGTGTCAAGTACATTTGTACATGTGTTGTGACCATCATTTTCAAAAAAATTTCTTTCTACTTGAGCCCTCGGTATCAGCTCATTTTCCAACCTCCCCTCACCCTTCCTCCCTCATAAACTCTTGATAATTTATTTTAAAAATTTTTCATGTCTTACACAGAGTGCTATCTCCCTTCACCCACATTTCTGTTGTCCATCCCTCTGGGTAGGGGTTAAATGTGGATCATTGTGATCAGTTCCTCCTTTCTCCCCTACCTTCCCCTTACCCTGCAGGTATCACTACTCTCATTACTGGTCCTGAGGGGTTTATCTGTCCTGGATTCCCTGTGTTACAAGCTCTTACCTGTACCAGGGTCTGATCCGGCTGTATTTTTAAGGTGAAATTGGGGTCATAATAATGGGGGAGAGGAAGCATTAAAGAACTAGAGGAAAGTTGTATATTTTGTTGGTGCTTTCCTGAACCCTGACTGGCTCGCTTCCTTGTGACCCTTCTGTAAGGGGATGTCCAATTGTCTACAGGTGGGCTTTGAGTCTCCACTTTGCTTTCCCCCATCATTCACATTAATTTGATATTTTGTTTTGGGTCTTTGATATCTGATACCTGATCCCATCAACATTTCGTGATCACACAGACTGGTGTACTTCTTCCATGTGGGTTTTGTTGCTTTTCAGCTAGATGGCCGCTTGTTTATTTTCAAGCCTTTATGACCCCAGACACTATATCTTTTCAAAGCTGGGCACCATCGGCTTTCTTCCCAACATTTGCTTATGCACCCATTTTGTCTTCGGCGATCGTGTCAGGGAAGATAAGCATCAAAGGGAAGGGGAGCACCACAAGATACCGGGTTATTAGAACAAAATGTTCTTGCATTGAGGGAGTACTTGAGTGGAGGCTCAGTGTCTGTCTGCTACCTTAATATTTAACAAATATAGGTACAAAGCTCTATTTCCCTATCACTATATAAAAATTCATTTACATGTTACATGCCTATATTTAGACCTCTATAAATGTCCGTTGCCTCCTAGTTATTTCCTCTATTTCCTTTTACTTTCATCTCGTCCCTCTATCACGTTCAGTCTTCATTTGGGTTTCAGTAAGTCCTCTCGTTCACATCGCCCTGGATTAAGCCCCACCAGGCATCCTACACCCTCTTCACCATTGATTTCAGATTATTAGTTGTTCCCTTACCCTTTGGTTTGTTGCTACCCCCTACCTTTCCCCCACTTCCTCCTCTCCCATGTTCCCCCAGAACTGTCAGTCCATTGTTTTCTCCTCCAAATTGCTTATCCTGCCTATCTTATCTAGATAGACATACAGAGACAATAATAAGTGCAAAAACAAGACAAAGCAAAACATAACAACAAAAGAAAAACCAACAACACAAACCAATAGCAGAAAAAGAGGAAAGCCTATAAATAGTTCCAGGTGTGTTTGTTCACCTTTATGATTGTTTTCCAGTCAAGTCTGATGGAGTGCCACACCCTGGCCCCAAAGTCTATTTTTGGTATTCCTCAGGGACTTCATTGCTCCCCTACTTCTTGGTGTTCTGTTGCACACCCTTTGCGTTCATGCCAGTCTGCTGGGGTCAGATCAGGCACAATTTTCTCACTAATTCTCCAGTGTTGTCCTCCATAGTGGTATGGGTCAGTAAGGGACATAGTATCTCCTAGTGGGGCCGGCCCTATGGTCCTTTCTGTGCATTGGCGGCTCCAAGCAGGGATATCATTCAGAGCTTGATGGGCCAGGATGTGCTCCACTCTCTCTCATTCTCTCTTCATTTTGTCCCATGTGCTCTGTTCAGAAGATCCCTTCTCCCTGAGCTGAAGCTTCAGTGCTGTACTCTGAAGTACATTCTTCTGGACATGTGGTGGGAGGAGGACTGCTCAGGTTGTTGGGACTGCGGCTGGCCCCGCAGACCTCTCTGTTGGTTCACTGCTTCGTGCTGGTATGTTGCATTCACATCTTGGCACACTGGGTTGTAGTCTGGTCCCTCGCTCCCTCTCTTGTGGAGATATAAACAATACCCTACATAGGTGAGTTAGTGCCCAATTCCCCAAATACCCATGTCTTTATTTTTTCTTTTCCTACCCTTTTTAGTTGGCTGCCATATGTATCCCTGGATTAGGTGTGGCCCATGCCACATTACCTGGACCTCACCCCAAGAAGGTATGTAGCTTCCTCCCTCTGCCTCCTTTACCTTTTTAAGCTTATCTCAGTGGACTCATGTTGTACTTGTCTCTTTGTGCTTGGCTTACTTCACTTAGCAAAATTTCTCCCAATTCTTTTCATGTGGCAATGTGGTTCATGCATTCATCACTGCTTTTAAGGGATGTGTAGTACTCCATTGTATGTATGTACCACATTTTAAAAACTCATTTGTCCCTGGATAGAAATTTGGGTTGTTTCCAACTCCTTGCAATTGTGAACTGTGCAGCGATGAATATTAGAACACAGATGTCTGGCCGCGGTTTGTCTCTTGCCTCTTCCAAGTATATGCCCAGTAGGGGGATAGATGGGTCATATGCTAGCTCAATTTCCATCTGTTTGAGAAATCACCAAATCAGTTTCCACAATGGTTATACACACCTACAAGTCCGCCAAAAGTGGGTGAGAGTTCCTATCTCATCACAGCCCCTCCAACACTTGCTGCTGATTTTTTGAACTGGGCTATGTTTATGGGTGTTAGGTGGTATCTCATAGTTTTAATTTGCATTTCTTTTATGGCTAATAATTGAGAACATTTTATCATAAGCTTATTGGCCATTCGGATATCTGCCCTTGTGAAACTTCTATCAAAGTCCTTTGTCCACCTCCTCAGGGGCAATTAATTTTTTTTATTATAAGTTAGCAGAGTATTGTAGGGTTTAGTAAAAGTCCTTAGTCTGATGTGTCAATGCTAAAGATGTTTTCCCAGTCTGTGGACTCTCTTATTACTCTCTTGGCAAATTCTTTCTATGTTCACAAGTGTTTTATCTTTAGTATATCCCACTTGTCAATTCGTGCCTCCTCCATGTTTGTGTCCTTCCCTATTTCCGATAGCCTAAGTATTTCCTGAGCCTAAGTTCTCCGGTTTGTCGCAATTCTCTCTTTATTGGCCCTAATAGCTTGGGGTTGTACCTCAAGGACTCTGATCCACCTTGAGTTTATTTGCATGCATGGAGTGAGGTAAAGGTCTTGCTTCATTTTTCTGCAGGTAGATCTCCATTTTTGCCAGCACCACCCTGGGGCCTCCATACAGGCTGTTTGCAGCTTTGCCGGCCATGGTTTGAAGGAAAATGCTGGCTGGGGCGAGGAAAATCACCTCTCTGGGAGTCGTGATGGGGTGGGAATGGGGGTGCTGTGCAGACAGAAGGGTGGGTGGAAAATAGGGCCCATCCACGTCTGTTATAGCGGCAGGGAACTTTGGCAGAGCAGGAAAAGGTAGGAAAGAAAGTGCTGGTCTTGGGAGAGGGATCCGCCCATGGGCAGTGGGAGTGCTCAGTGTCCTTTGGGGTATCAAACCACAGGTGCATGAGTCTCTGTTGGGTGGCTGGTGCTTGGGACACTGTGGCAGGCCAAGGCGTGGCGGTCCACAGCAGCGCAGTGCCTGTGGCCAGACCAGTTTCTGTGGGTGCAGGAAATGGAGTGGGAGTCAGCTCTTGAACTGTCTTGGGAATTAACCAACAGCCTCGGAACCCATGCTCAGCCCCCAGATCTCTCCACTCACCTATCTCCATGGAGCTCCCAGCATGAGCTGCCTACCTGTCACCATCTTGCCCAGATGTGTAGTCTTCTTTCTGTGTATATGGACCAATGCTTATTAATACATTTCTCCACCCCTGGGCTTTTAAGCTGCTGCCATCTTCTTGCAATTGTGAATAGTGCTGTCGTGCATACGGGTGTGTATGTGTCTGTTCATGCCCTGTTCTTTCTTTTGGTAAAGAAGATACCATGATGGCTGAGTCATATGGTATTTCTCTTCTCAATTATTTGAAGAAGTGCCATAACTCTTTCCACAATGACTGTACTGTTTTATAGTCCAACCAGCAGTTCCAGTCCCACCAACAGTGTTCCCATCTCTTCACACTCCATCCAGCATATGCTTCACTTATGTTCTTAGGAGGCTTTCTTCCCCTCCCCCCCACCTCTAAAAGCATTGACACAGGGTTCAGCTCGTTTGATGTTGTTGTTGTTTTAATGCTTCCAGGATTTTCAAAATAATTTTGATTCCTTTGTTTTGTCTTCTTCTTCTTCTTTGTCTTCGTCTTCATCTTCTTCTTCTTCATTTTCTATGGCCCATGTTTTGCCATTTCATTTCTGCCTCAAACATAGGTTTGGGCATGGATAAATCACCCCTTGTTATGATATAAAACTGTTATTACAGGCTGGTTACAGTCAGATTTTAGTGAAAGTTAGAGATTCTTTTTGGAATCCGGAGTATTATTTTGGGGGCCTTCCTTTCGGAAAGTGGAATAAAGCCTTTGAGGGAGTACCTATGCGAGAGTTATTCCACTGTACAGCCTACTAGCTCTGGGTTTCTCTGCTGTGGAGCTGTCTGGTACATGGTAGGACATGTGGGGCATCCCTGGCTTCCATTCACTAGGTCTGTAACACACATACCACTCCCTCTCCATCTGTAACAACCAAATGTGTCTCCAAGCACAAGCAATTCCTGCCAAACACACACTGAAGTTGTCTTTTATTCCTGAAAAGTGTCTACAACCCTTTCTCAAGATAAATCTGTCAGAACCATAGAAATATTCTTTTATAAGTCTTTCCTCCATTTTCAAACTTCCCTCATGGGTATCTCCATCTAAAAGCTCTGTCACGGGTTGAGGCTGTCTTTTCTCTGGAGAGGTCTCTCCAGCTTCCCATGTCCTTCTTGAGATCTGGAAGTGTGGGTGGTGCCAGAAAGAGTCACCAGAGACGTCTGAGCCAAGAGGATTTAGCAGAAGTCCACCATGAAGATGTAATGGATGAAAGTGTGCACCTGTAAATTCAAACATCTTCCCCTCCTCGCGCAAAAACGTGGGCAGGGCAGCATGGTGTTGGAATCAAATGACGGCTGAAAAGAAAACGACGCGTGAAGCACACACGGTTTCCCCCGTCTCCTCAGCCTTCGCCACAGACCACTAGGTGCACCAGTTAAGCTAGCACAGAATTGAGCACACACAAAATACAATCTTGTAAATAAGTGCCATGACTAATATAACTGATCTAGCCAGAATAGAGGGTCTCTCGGAGTTGTAATCGATTTGCTAACAGTGAGTTTGGTTTGGGTTTATCCAGAAGGCACGAACATTGGGAGGAAGCATGGTATACAGTTTGTATGTCTATGACCAAAGGTTCCACTTTGACTACGCCATAGAAATGAATGCATCTTTATTGAGCACCTGTATAAAGTTCTCAGAGAAACTAAACAAGCCGTTCGCCATTAAGTTCATTGGGACTCGTAGCAGCATTAGAGCACAGAGTCAACTGGCCCCAGAAGTTTCCAAGGCTGTCATCTGTATGGGCTAGCATGGCTGACTTGCCAGTCAGTAGTCTAGCACTTAACCGCTGCACCACCAGTGCCCCTATGTTAATTTCCCCCATAAACAAAAAAAAACAACAACAAAAAACGCACCAGACCCATTGCCATTAAGTTAACTGTGACTCGTGGCAACTTTATATAGGATTTCTGAGGTTGTAAATATTTTTTAAATAAATAAATCATTTTATTGGGGGGCTCTTGCAGCTCTTATAACAATCAATTGTATCAAGCACATTTGCTTATATGTTGTCTTCATAATTTTCAAAATATTTCTTTCTGTTTGAACCCTTGGTAGCAGCTCCTCTTTTTTCCTTCCCTCCTCCACTCTCCCACCCCTATGGACCCCTGATAAATTATAAATTATTATTTTCATATCTTACACTGACCGCTGTCTTGCTTGGTCCATGTTATTGTTATCCCCCTGGGGAGGCGGATGGATTATATTTCATTATTGTTGGTTCCCTCTTTCTTCTCCTTCTCCTCTCACCTTCCCCCTACCATCATGGTACTGCTACTCCCATTGCTGTTCCTGAGCAGGTTATCTGTCCTGGATTCCATGTGTTGAGAGCCCTTATCTATACCAGCGTACGTGCTCCGGTCTAGCTGGATTTGTAAGGTATAACTGGGACCATGATAGTGGGAGGGGGGCGGGGGGAGGAAACATCAAAGAACTAGAGGAATGTTGTGTGGTCCATCGGTGCTGTGGTGCACCCTGGCTGTCTCATTCTTTCCTTGTGACCCTTCTGTGAAGGAATGTACAATTATCTACAGGTGGGCTTTGGGTCTCCACTCCAACACCCATCATTTTCATCAATATATTTGTTTGTTTGGGGTCTTTTGATACCTAATAGCTTATCTCATCAATAGCTCATGATCACACAGGCTGATGTGCTTCTTCTTCCATGTGAACTTTATTGCTTCCCTGCTTGATCGCTGCTTGTTTAGCTTCAAGCCTTTAAAACCGTAGACACTATATCTTTTGATTGCCTGGCACCATCAGCTTACTTCACCACATTTGCTTATGCACCCATTTTGTCTTCAGTGATCATGTCAGGGAAGGTGAGCATCCCAGAATGCTAGGTTGTTAGAACAAAGTGTTCTTGCATTGAGGGAGTATTTGGGTAGAGACCCAATGAGACTACAAATCTTTATGGGGACAAGTCGCCTCATCTTGCTCCAGTGGAACAGCTGGTGGGTTTAACTACTGACTTTGTGGTTAGTAGTCCAATGCCTAGGGATCCCAGATGGCATAGCGGGTTAAGCATTGGGTTGCTAACTGAAAAGTGAGCAGTTCAAATCCACCAGTCACTCTTTGGTAGAAAGACAAGGTTTTCTATTCTTGTGAAGAGTTACTGTCTCAGAAACTTGCAGGGGCAGTTCTGCCCTGTCCTGTAGAGTCGCTATGAATCGATGGCAGTGAGCTTGCTTTTTGAGAGTTCAATTCCTAGTCCAAAGTGCTACCGGTGCTCCTTCACTTCTCATAATGGTTCCAAAATAGAAACGTTATGGCCCCCAAATCACTACCTTAGACCAAAAAGTTAAAAAAGTGATTCATCTAGACTTTGGTAGTGGCTTCTCTGACTACTGCATTTGGCAGAAAAATAAGTCACTTTCAATACTCATGAGACACCATAAAACTTTCTGCATTCTAGATAAATCTAGAAAAATATCTAGATAAATCTTTCCGTTGTAACAAGAGGTTGCCTGGTGGTTGGAATGTATACCTTGTCTTCAAACCATGTAAGAATAGAACAGGCACACGATATGATCATGAGAAAAGAGGTCCTCAGGAGGTGTCTTCCCATCTTTCACATCCTGAGGAGTCAAGGAAATGTCAGCCAGCAGCCAGCAGCTCAGCACCAGCCACCCAGAGGCCAGCCCTGCCAGGAGAGCATCAGGTGGCTCTTCCTGCCTGCCTGGAAACTTGGCATCTCTTAACACAAAGACCATCAGTCCTGTCAGCATCTTCCCAAGTTCCCTTCTCTTCTCTTCAGCAGTCCTTCCTGAGCAGTCCTGTATTGCCCAATAAGCAAGGTAAGCACAGGTTGACTTGTGCTTACTTGCTAATCTGTACTGAACAGCTTAACATTTTCCCCAGAACATCAAAGATTCTGCAAAGATCAAAGGTTGAGTTGGCATCTGTCTTTCCCCCAGCCCCACAGCAACTTCCCAAAGAATAGAAGCCTTTAAAAAAATGTACAATCCCTGACCGGGGCAAGGGATCATCTAATAAGCAAGGTAAACCCAAGATTGTTTATTAAATACCCACCCCTTACTTCTGAGGACCATTTCACTTGGTGGTAATCCTCTTAGATCCTCCCTGGGCTCTGGAACTCAAGAAGTGGCTTTTGCCCCTGGGTCTCCACTCCTGCCCACAGGTTTGTATCTGGGTTCAGCATCTTCAAATAGCCAGAGACAACTCTCTAATAGTGTGGCCTGGAAGCCTGTATTTTTAGCACATATTCTAGATGATTCTTTTGTTCATTTCATTATGAGACCACTGACTCACAACATGTGCAGATCACTTACTCCCAGGTACTTGCTTCTCTGCACAAGGTAAGCTTTGAGGTCTGGCCTGTTTCCCTAGCCAGGAAACTCTGAGTTTGGCATGATGCAGCTGATTTCTAAATTCATACCGTTTACAAAGTGTCGTTTAAAATTATACATAAGCTATTTGTGTAAGTAAACATTGATGTACTATTGAACCATCATTGGTCTCGCCACCTGGTGGTCAGAGTAGGAAATGGCATGCTTTCAAGAGAAGAAATGACAAGAACTTGGGAAAACTGGGGGAGTTCTAAAATGCTTCCTTGCTTTGAAAATAATGATGACAACATATGTACAAGTGTGCTTGACACAATGGATGTATGTATAGATTGTTATAAGAGCTTTATGAGCCCCTAATAAAGGTATTTAAAAATAATAATAAATACAATAAAATAAAATGCTTCCTTGTTATCTTTGCTCTTTGTTTCAAGGAATTGGCAAGTGCAGACTTTTTTTTTTTATTATATTGAGCACTCTGAGTTTTTCTTCCAATTAGAGAATTTTAACCTACAGCTGCGGAGGGCACTTGATTAAAAGATCGCTTCCACTTTTGAACAGGAATGATTTCAATTAGATGATCTAGCCCAGTCCGCTTCATTTCTAAGGAACCAACCAAAACCAAACTCACTGCCGGTGGGTTGATGCCAACTCATTGTGAGCCTATAGAGCAGGGTAGATCCGCCCCTGTGAGTTTCTGAAACTGAAACTCTTTTACTGGAGTAGAAAACCCCATCTTTCTCCCTCAGTGCGGCTGGTGGTTTCAAACTACTGACCTTGTGGTTAGCCTCCCAGCTCATAAACCAGGGCTCCTTTCTGTAAAGGACTAGAGAGTAATTGCTTGAGGCTTTGCAGCCATATGATTTCTGCCACAACTACTGAACTCCATGGCTGCAGTGTGAGGACATCGTGGGTAATATGCATATAAACAGGCATAGAGGTGAGCCAATACATCTTTGGTTCTTTGCTGTTGACCCCAAAACTAAGGGTGACCCCATGCACGTGGGAATGACACAATGCCTGGGCCTGGGCCACGTGCATGATGGGGTGCAGATGGGACCTTTGTGATCCACGGGGTTTTTATTGACTGATTTAAAATATATTGCCATGTCTTTCTTCCTGGTCAATTTTCCCCTAGTATTTCCTTTAAAACCTGTTCGGCATCATAGCAACACCTTAGACTCCAACAACAGATGGGTGGTGGCTGTGCATCGGGCACACTGGCCAGCAGTCACACCTGAGTCTCCTACACTGAAGATGAAAAATTGGCCATTTGACCGCCATGGCACTCACTAAAATTTGGATTGGGTATCACTTTCACGTGAATTTGAGTATGTTCTTTGGGATTTTTTTAAATTTTCAAAATACCTAAATGTTAAAATGTAAAAACCATCTAACAGGTTTTGTAAGACACACGGGCCTTCCAGAAGCAGGCAGCAAACAGATTTGGCCTGAAGGCCCTAGTTTGCCTATGCCTCTTCTAGCCTATAAACCGCCCGAGTAATGTCCTTACTCCCAAATGAGTGGGATAGATGCCGGCAGCATACTTGCTCTGGGTACCTTTTCTTTGCCACAAGCGTAGTAGCTAAAAAAAAAAACCCCACACATTTATGATATTACAGTTCTAGAAGTCCAAAATTGCTTCTTTTCAGAAGGCTCCAAGGAAGAATCTCTTCCAGATCCTAGAGGTTGACTGCAGTCCTTGGCTCTTGGACCCACATTGCTCTAACTGCTTCTACTGCCAACATCATCTCTGCCTTTGAGCCTCCAGCGTGTAAGGACACTGATTCCACTGAGCCCACCTACATAATCCGCCATACTCTACTGCTGAGCGATGCTTAATATTGTCACCCCTGCAAAGTCCCTTTTATTATGTGAGGTTGCATAGTCATAGACGCTAGGGACAAGGACAGGAACCTTGGCGGTGCAATGGTTAGGTGCTCAGCTACTAATTGAAAGGCTGGTGGGTCCAAACCACTGAGTGGCCTCATGGAACAAAGACCTGGTAATCTGCTTCTGTAAAGATAATACCTGCTCCCATCCCATTGATTCCACCTGATAGCAACCGTGCAGCACAGAGTAGAACTGCCCCCACAGAGTTTCCACTGCTGTCATCTTTACAGGGGAGAAAGATGAGGCTTTCCACTTCTGTAAAGAGTCGCCGTCTTGGAAACCCACGGGGGCAGTTCTACCCTGTCCTGTGGGGTCACTTTTTTTGTATTTCAACAGTTTTATTGGCATATGATTCACATATCAAGCAATTCAATAGTTCGAGCTTATGAAAAACAGTGGTATAATCAGATTTTTAAAACTTTTTTTTATTCATCATTCTTAGCTCCCCATTTCCTTCCAATATCCCCTGCCATAACCCCAATGAATCAGTTACTGTCTCTATAGATTTACTATCCTGATTTTCATATACAGATAAACATTGTTAAAAGCTAACAACAATAGCAAAGTGAAACAGATAAAAACTTCAATTGAAAAGAATGCAGGAAATATTTTTTCAAACAAATGTAAGTGGATCATAAGGGAGGTCACATAATAGAGTGCTAAATTTCAACCTAACTGCATCTGCAACAATCCACCTAACTCCATCTGCCATAATTGACCTTAAAATGACCTCTGTCTGGTAACAGGGTTATTCACATACCTTAACTATGATCAGAGGGGATCGACCGGAGGCCTAATCCATGTAGACTGGCACATCTTCCTCTCATGGGTTCACTGGTGGATTGAAACCACCAACCTTTTGACTCGTGGCCAGGTGCTTAACCGCTATGCTGCCAAGACGCCTTCCATAAAGATGACAACCTTGAAAATCCTGCGGGGCAGTGATTCTCTGAAACACAGGGTCACTACGAGTCACAGTCAACTTGCCAGTACTTAGCACAGATGCTGGGATATAAGCATCTTTGATGCTTCTCTGACTGCCGCAGCAGGTATTGGCTGCACTTGTCTCTGACATATCTTTCAGGAATGTCTTGGTGCATGTGGAAAATGTTTTGTTGTGCGCGAGCATTTCCAAATGTATTTCTTCTGTCTGTGGCTTCCTTGAGTGGGGTAGACTCATCCTTAGGAGCCTTTTGTCCCCTCCAAGGTCTAGCTCAGGCACACACAAGGGAGATGCTTGATCAGATTGACTTATATGACTCTCCCATCAGACAGATCATATTGACCGACAGACCCAATGTGATGCTTTAAAAGTGTTTCCTTGTGAATGAAGTAAAAGTTCACAAAGTAGAACATTCGTTTGACATCCAATAGTTCCTAGACATTTTGTTTCCATACATCCATTCCAACCCCTTCAACGTAATCTCGCTTTTCTTCCTTTCCCCCTAGGTTTCATGTTTCCATCACTCCTTTTTCCTAACCCTCCATATTTTGTGTTTGGAAAAGTGCTGCCCTTTTGTCAAGGTAGACCAGCCCCTAACACCTCATCAAAGGTCCAGTAGGCGCAATGTACAGCGATAATAAGTAAAGATTATAGTAAAGTCATAGAGAGCATGAGAGAAAGAAGAGAGATTGAAATAATGGAGTCAGACACCTTTCATGGTAGCATGCTCACGTCAGTCTCACTTGGTGGCCCACATGGAGAGAGAGAGAGAGAGAGAGAGAGAGAGAGAGCTATTTATTGCTAACCAAGGCTTTTATATTCTCTGGGGACGTGCAAGCCCCCTAATTACAAGTGAAGAAATAAGTCACAGGAAAGGGTTGTGCCATAGGTTATACAGTAATGGGCGGGGAGGGGGGGGCTGATCTAGGGGTTTCCATGCAATAGCAAGAGGAGGGGATGGGGTATACATGTGACAAGATGGGCGGACCCTAGATTCAGGATGGCACCCTTACTTTGGATGTCACTGAGCCGGTGTGACCTGTTCTCTGGCTCACTATAGAAACCATTATCAGTCGGGTGTAAACCCACCCTGCAGGGACCAAACCTTTAGGGAGAAGTAGCCCATTGTCCTTAACAGCAGGGAGTGGGTCCTACCTGTGGTGGGATCAAACAGTAGTCTGGCAACTGACTGCCTTCAGGGAGGTAACTTGACAATCATTTACCATTAGCTGCAAGCAGTGCCCTAAGTCTAACATATATTTGGGGGAGAGGACTTGGGAGAATTCTCTCTGTTTCCCACACCCCTTTGAGCTCAAATGGCTGATTATCCTCACATGGAAGTGAGTTCAGGTTTAGGCCTGAATGGCGATTTAAGATCATAGTTTTAAAAATCCCACCAGTCTCTCTACAGTCCTTTTAGGATTGGGGTTTTCTCCCATCTTTTCCCCCTGCTCTACTAGGCCTTTCATTGTGACCCTTTTCAGAGCAGTTGGTGGTGGTAGCCAGGCATCATCTAGCATATAGTGTCCCAAAGCTATATGGCCTCCCTTTTCAAAAACAAAACCCAACAAACGAAGCCCAGCGCTACCCTGGCAATGAAAATCTTTTGTACGATAGCCCACAATCCAGAGTACAGTGTCAGCATCTGCTTTTGTAACCCCCCTTGGATCTTTCCAGCACCCGAAGGGGCGGTATCACCCACTCTGGGAAAGACTGATCTAGTTCTTCCAGGCTCCTGAGGTCATGGAGGCTGACATTGGTACGGTCCGTTAGTCCAATGGCCTAGCTGTTTTCAGACGCCTTTCGATTTTCAGCACTCTTCTTTCCTCTAGATGGGAAGAGACCAAAAATTGTCGACCCAATTTGATTTTGTCTGAGTGTATGCCACATTAGAACATGATCTAGTAATGGATTTCTGATATTGTCCACCAGAGAACATATACAGCCACATCAACAAATTTAATAAGTATTAGTAGCACTAGGGGGAAAGGCTATTATGGGTAAAATGCAATGTGTCAGATAAATATTTCATCTTCCTGATTAAGCTGTCTGAAATCTCCTTTCTTTGTGGTTGCATGAGTGTAAATGTTGTTCTTCACACACTAAAACTTCCAAAACTGCAAACTCGTTGCCATTGGGTGGATTCTGACCCACGGGAACCCTATAAAGACAGAGTAGAACTGCCTCTGTGGATTTCTGAGTCTGTAATCTAAAAAACAACCAAACACAATAATAATGTTTTGCTTTCAGTGAAAGTTTACACAGCAGATTAGGTTTTCCTTTAATAATTTCTACACAACTTTTCCAGTAACATTGATTACACCTTTTTTTCATCCAAAAGAAAACAGAAAATAATAATGAAAAATAGAACAACTAAAGAATGAGCTCAAAGGTAAAACAAACGATAAGATATTACATTAATCTAATTATATCTGCAATGATTCACTTTGTGATGCCCTCTGTCTGAGGACAGGACTTTTCACTTCCCTGATCACTGGTCGGAGGATATTCAATGGAGGCTTGTTCCCCTTGGGGAGTTCATTCAATCTTACCAATTCTGGTGGTCCATTTTGTACAAGTTCGGAGGGCCATGGGGGTTTTGCCGTCATCCATAGCCTTCTGCAAGCCAGGTATTGAGAATCTGAGCTCTGATGCATTTCCGCCTCTAATTTTGGATTTTGTATCTCATGATGGAAGTAAAGGGTCTCATCTTCCTGCCCCCCCCCCCGCGCCTGAGGAGTACAATGGTTTCAAACTGCTGACCTTGTGGTTAACAGCCTAATGAGTAACCCACTATGCCACCAGGGCTCCTCACTGAAACTTAAGTGGGGCCTTATTGATGGTGGTGCTGATGCACACTGAAAGGTGATAGAGGATCCCACATAAGAAAGCTGAGCAGCAATTGGCTACTTCCATGGGTGCAGTCTCTGTGTTTGCGTGTGCTTTATCACCCTTCAAACATTCTGAAGAAAATGAAAATTCAGAGCCCAAAGATCCATCCATTGGAGCCTTAGCAATGATTGAGAGTGGCCCCCAAACTTGTACATAGGCACAATGAACTGCCAGAATATGTACGATCAACGAGGAGGTATCTTTTTAGTTGTCGTTGTTGTTAGGTGCCACTAAAGCGGTTCTGACTCATAGTGACCCTATGTACAACAGAACGAAACCCTGCTTGGTCCTGCCCCAGCCTCACAATTGCATTGTACTTAGACATTTGGGGCCATTTATCCTCGCTGCCAAGACTCTTCATAGATGCTAGGTCTGTCTTCCAAATATAATGTTAGTAGTCTAGCACAGGCGCTGGGGCATCCATTACACATGCCCAGGGGGGCTGAGCTACAGGAACAAAGGAGTGGCACACTGCACGTGCTCAGAGGTCCAGGTTTCCCGCCAGGTAAGCATGGGTGGCTGCTGCACCTGGATTGGCCCACCTAGGCCAGGTGAATTCAATTCAGCCAATGGGGTTGACCAGGGGTCACCCACCACGCCTCCCCGCGGAATAATTGAAAAGGCAGGAGCCCGGAGTCGACTGCATGACTTTGCGACCAGTTTCCAGGCAGGCTGCACGTTCATGAGGAGCCCTGTGGGTGCCTGCGTAAACATGAAACTTCTTCTAACTCTCATAAAACTCACTGGGATCACAAACCAGGCTTCGGAGTGAATTCCTTCTGGCGTGGAGCAAAGGAATGAGGTATATCTATCCCTAGAGAGATCTAACAATTTCATGCAGTTCTAATTAAACTATAGAGATACCAGTTGGGATCTCTTTATGGGAATAGAAAGCCCATCTTTTTCCCCCTCAGAGCTGCTGGTGCTTTTGAACTGCTGGCCTTATGGTTAGTAGCCCAATTTGTAACCACTATGCCACCAGGGTGCCAATAAAAATGACAGTAATGGTCTTGAAATGCAAGGCCACATCATCGGTTGTATTTGGGCATGTAAATGGCTTCACTGCACAATGAAAGATCTTTTCAAGCCTCCACTTACCTGATGAACAATTTCCTTCCAGCATACCCCACCGGATTTCTGGGCTACAACGCCCTCCATGGAATTCGCCACTGGCCAGTAACGCCCTTTTGCTCACCTGTCACAAGTAGGCTGTGTTTCCTGTTGCCTTACGTGAGAAGGAATGTGGAATGCACTAAGGAGCCGCCTTCCCAGCCAAGTTTCCATTTGAAGGTCATTCTAAAGGACAGGAACTTGTCTACCTCGCTAAGCTCAGCCATTGGACGTTTCTCCCGCTTCCTTTCCACTCCCAAGCCGTGCTGCACTGCGATCGTCTGTGTTCTTGGATGACGTTTCGGGGTCTGTTGCTGCAGGCGGCACCCAACATTGAGTGTGAGCATCCAGAGCAGAGGCCAGACACGGGACGAAGAAAGGTGTCATTCCGAGAGAAAGACAAGGAGACAGGGCCACTGGCCGGGGCTCCTCTCCAGAACACTTGAAACCACCCCACATTGCAGCTGCTTCTTCCACAGTTTCTAGGGAGCAGTTACCAAAGACAGGCTCTCTTTCGCTGCCTGATCCGCTAGGAGGCTGGCGTCAGAAGAATGCCTGTCTTCTCGGCATTAGAATTCAGAAATGGGAAAGATGCAAGTACCTGCATTTCGAAGCGTTCTGAAGTTCTGCCTTTATCCCAACACCTTCTTTGCTCTCTCGGGAGCAATCCATTTCCTCAAAACAAAATGGCGTCTGTTAGACTAACTGGCCGAGGCCAGTGAAGACAGATGCCTTTCTTTCCCCGCCCCCTGCCCGTGTAACAATGAGGATGCTGTTTATCCTTGTTTTGTGCCACTGAGTCCTTCTGACTCGCCAGGGGATGGAGCAGCACTGCGCCATTAGGTTGCTCAGGTTTTGGGGTCGTACTGGTTGCTCTTGGGCTGTGAGCTCTAAATTCCACCATTCAAAACCGGAAGAAAGATGGGGTTTTCTACCCCCAGGAAGAGTTTCAGTCTTGGAAGCCCACAGGGCCAGTCCTCAGCTGCCCCAAAGGGTCCGTAGGAGTTGGCATGGACTCTGTGGCAGTGAGTTTAAGTTTGTGGAGTTGCTGGGGCGTTCTCCTCACTGACCTCCTCTGACCACCATGCCACTATGTCACTGACGCTCCCCAAGAAGTCTACCCCACCCACTGCCCTGGACTCCATGCTGAGAATCAAGCCGCTTGATAGGGTTCCTAAGGTGGTCAGCTTCGTAGAAAAAGGCCCGCCTCACCTTTCTTCCACACAGTGGGTTCGAACACACGTACTTTCAGTTAGCAGCTGCATGCTTTCACCACAGCCACCCCAGGGCTCCCTGCAAGGATTATAATGAACTCAGAATACAAAATGCCTCTTTAAAGTATTGGGCTGCCACTGGCTGCGTTATTCTCAAGCAGGAGCTAGTCTCCTATCATTGCCAACATCCTCCAACGGTTACTCCGTCTAATTAACCAGCAATCCTTAGAGTTAATCCACTGTCATCTCAAGTGTGCGTCCCTGTCATGCCAGCGGAGTTATAGAACGCATTGCCGTTCTCCTGACTGACCATTCCTGTATGGCAGCTGAAGTCACCCCACCCCACATCCACACGCTATGAACGTAACCTCACTTCTATCTAGTTTCCATTCCGGTTCATTCTAAACTTTTCGTTTTGCTCTCTAGCCAGTTCCTCCCCTTTCCCAGGGTCCCATCAAGAATCCCTGCTGTCTTGGGTTTAAGCAGCCCATTACATGGAACAGTATCAAAGGCTTTCTGAAAATTGAGATTATCCATGTTGCATGCATTACCAGTTTCCAGTTTGTCTTTAAGCTGCTCCAAAGTATACAAAGGAGCCAGTGAGGTTAGAGAGATAATATCTCCCTCCCGAAAACCCCCCACTCCCTGTCTCCTTGAAGCCGAAACACCCATCGGAAGGAGAAAGGTGCTTGGCGAGGATGTTTGGAATGCATTCCAAAGAGGTGAATGTTTGCTAGCATGCTTCCAACAGCCTTCTGGAAGGCTGAGGTCTTTCTTTTCTTTCTCCTGCTGGAGACAAGCTTCTGTGTTGTCTTGAAATGTTATTGACTGTGACTCTTACAGAGTTCACTAACATTCACTGGACCTTTGCCAACTTGATCTTCACCAGCGTCCCAGGAGATAGCTGGGCTTTGTTCCTATTTACAAAGAAGGGGAAGTAAGGTCTCAAAGACTGAAGTCTCTAAGCCAGCGGCAGATCCAAAGCTGAACTTGGGACCTCCAACTCTTGACCAGCCCCCCACCTTTCCCACATAGGAGCCTGTACCTGAGACCTGAGTTTCTTTCTCATGAAGTAATTCACTATTGTCCCTACTCGAAGTGTCCTTCAATTTTGGACCAGCAGCTTCAGCATCCTGTCTGTGAGCTGAATCTAGAATCTGGATTTCAACAAGCATTCGTCCCGCCCCCCACCCCTCACTCCCCAGTGATTCCGATTGCCTTTAAATGTCAGAATCACTGCTCCTTAGTTCTATGCCAACAGAAAGAAAACAATCTGCCTGGTCACTATTCTATGTCACTTTGCAGCACCTGTCTGCTAGCAGCCTGGCCTCTTCCTGTTGGTCCTGCCTACGTTCCTTCCTCATATTCTGGAGCTGATAAGACTCATAAAGCATCTTGGGCGGTGCTTGGGGATACGTGTTAGACTGTTACCCACTAGGTTGGAGATACAAAACTGCCAGAGGCTCTTGGGGAAGAAGTTAAAACTGTCTGCCCACATCAAAATTCACAGTCTCAGAAACAGAGGAGGAAGATCCACTGCCCTATGAGGTCATTAGAAGCTGGAATCAGGTGGAAGACCAATAGTTTGCAACTCCTTTGTGGCAGCTTTATGTTGGAGAGGAATTCCCAGTGGTTCTGCTTGGCCCCGGCTGGCCAGAGTCTGTGATTTGCTGGAGCTGTGGGAAGGGGAGGAGGGAAGCATGCAGACCTTGGATTTGCCATTTCTGTCTAGACAACTGGTTCCTTCTTTCTTTCACCAATATGTATGTAGTTACCATCTCATTGTCTCAGCCTCATTCTGAGGTGTGGCATAGAAACCCAGGTGAGGCAATTCATGCTGAAGGGACTGATGATGGATTGTTTATCATTCATTTTGCAGTAACGATGTTCACTGGCCTGGGCCCCGTTCAGTCTCTGATGCAAACGCATGAATGTTAGGAGGATCTGGTCTCCCTGGACCTTTTATCATCTTTCAGTTCCATCCAATAAACTTAAGATCCCAATATGCAGGTGGGAACTTCCTGGTAGTAGATGGCATTGTGAGAGGGTATACATCCAGCTCCATCACTGAGGTAGAATATGCATAATTTGCTTGACTGGAAACAATTGGGGGGCGGGGAGGGGGTTCTGGGTGGCAACTGACCTAGCTCCAGGGGCTAGCCCCATGAAGAGCAATTCCGCAACACAGGCCTGGTAAGCTACAGGCCCCCAAATGGCCACAATTACAACTTGCACTGCACAAAGTGCACTACTTTCTCATTTTCTCAATAAGTTGATCCTTTTGCCAAACCTGATTTGGCAATTGCTGATTTCCAGCATTTCCCTTTTTTCAAACTAGGATTAAGGTCGGGAAAAATGAATGTGCCTTTTGAATGTGGGCATCTATGAAAGCCGCGAAAGGATTCCCTGAGAGGCCTGATTCTATTTTAGGGCGTGAATGGCTGAGCAGTCCACAGCTAGTCGTAGACTTGCAGGGACCACACGGACTCTCCAATTCCAGGCAGTGTCAGTTAGACGTGTCTTCTCACTAGGGATGCATGAGACCTTAGCCAGGCATGGAAGGAATTGGGTCATCTTTCCATTTCCTCGGGCAGCCAGCCAGCCAGTCAGTCAGTCAGTCAATCCAGAAGCATTTGAGAGCCTGCGCACTACAGAGAGCGAGCCAGGCCTCAAGACCTGGGGAACAAAGATGGGAAACACCGAGATTCTTCCCTTTGGAAATTCAAGACCTGCCCTGGTTCTGTTCCAGATTCCCCTTCTTTCATCATCTCCATGTCATATGGTTCTCCTTTCCTTGCTAATCCACAGCCAGGCTGATGACGCAGGTCCCTGTCCAGCCATTGCTCCCTTTTATCTGGGTTGATTCATGAGGGGCAGAGGGTTCAGACTCCGAAGCTGCAATTCATCCACATTCAGCCTCTAGATACATTCTTTGCCAACTGATTCTTCAGGATGTGATGATTGCATGGATATGTGCTCATTCTAAGAAAAGTCCCCTTGGATGTTCCTGCCTTCTGTGCCCAGTCCCAAACTGGAGTCTCGGTCATTCCAGACGCATCCACGCGGCTCGAGCGACGTCGATTTCTATTTGCATCTCGTCAAAGACTTCAATTGTGTCTAGGAAAGCCGCTTTGCCTGGTTGTGGTTAGAGAGAATGGCTGGCCTCTCTACCTTGAAGGAGAGAGGTAGGGAAGTAAAGGAAGAGCTTGTGGGAACTCAGTGCTCCTTACAAGAACCTTCTTTCTCAGGGCCTGTAGTGAGATTGTCATTTTTGCCTTTCTAGTTGCTCCTGAGCCACAGGCTGGAGTCCCAAGGTGCACTGTCCTGTCTTGCTGGAGTCTGACCATCTGGTGTTATGGTCCCAGCCCTTCCCCTTCCCCCCTGTTGTATAGAGGTAGCCTTGGGAAAAGGTTCCCTGGGGCTGGAATGCTTAAAGTGCTTGATTGGTAACAAAAAATGTGAGCAGGCTGAACCCACCCAGCAGCTCCAGGGCAGAAAAGATCTGATGATCATAAAGATGACAGACGAGGAAACGCTAAGGAACAGTTCTATCCTGTCACATGGGGCGTATTCATTGCTTTGAGGACTAAGGTGCACCCAGTCTGAGAAGCTGGACTATTTGAAAGAAACTGAGACATCAGAATTGGAGTAAGGCCTATTAACCACCTGCAATATGCAGATGACGCAACCTTGCTTGCTGAAGTTTAAGAGCTCTTGAAGCACTTGTTGATGAAGAGAAAGGATTATAGTCTTCAGTATGGATGACCACCCCACGTAAGGAAGACCAAAATCCTCACAACTGGACCAGTAAGGAGCATCATGATAAATGGATAAAAGGTTGAAGTTGTCATAGTTTGGGTCTTGCTTGGCTGCACAATCAATACTCATGGATGCAGCAGTCAGGAGATCAAATGATCCATTGCATTGGGATAATTTGCACAAGACCTCTTCAGAATGCTGAAAGACCAAGGATGTTACTTTGAGGACTAAGATGCACCTTACCCAAGCCATGGTGTTTTCAATTGATTCCTATGCAGGTAAAAGTTGGACATTGAACAAGGAAGACCTAAGGAGCATCAATGCATCTGAATTATGGTGCTGGTAGAGAATATTGAAAGTACCATGGATGGTCAAAAGAACAAACCCATCTGTCTGGGAAGAAGTACGGCCAGAATTCTCCTTAGAGGCAAGGATGAAAAGGCTTGTCTCCAGGAGAGACAGTCCTTGGAGGAGGACTTCATGCTTAGTAAAGTAGAGGGGCGGCGAAAAAAAGGAAGATCCTCAAGGAGGTGACTTGACGAGTGGCTGCAACAGTGGGCTCAAATACAAGAATAATTCGGAGGGTGGCGCGGCGCAGGACTGGGCAGTGTTGCCTTCTGATGTCCATAGTGTCACTATGAATCAGACCTGACTCAATTAAACTTAACAACAACAACAACATGGAACTTTAATGAGTCAGCATTGACTTGATGGTACCCAACAATAGGCTTTGGAAAGGAGATAGTCAGCTGATATGGGACTGAGCTACGTGAGGCATCCAGTTTCCAGAACTGGGACTAAAGTCAAACCTGCTTTGGCTAGTGCTTGCTTCTCTTATTATTGTTTTTTAATGAGTTAAACTCAGTTACCGTTCTCTAAACGCTACTTCCTTTGAGCATACTTTGCTGATGAGAAACTGTATTCCTGAGAATATTGGCCTTTATCCCATCCCACCCCACCACATTCGAGAAAAAGGATACCAGTGGAAATGTTCAAGTGTTCACCGAAAAGTGGTGTATGGCAAAAGGTGCTGAAAGTCTAAAGGACTGGATGAGACCACTGGATGAGAGCCAAGGGCCAAGGTTCTGCAGGCAAACTCATGTCTTCCAGCTCTTTGAACCATGCCCCGTCACATGGGATGAGATGCATTCCTAAGGGGCGGGGAGAGAGCGGTTTCGAACTTTGTAAAATTGTATATAAGTGGATCCCTTTGAGATGGGCTTGGATATTGCACTCTCTGGACAAATGATAGCAGCAGATAGAATAAGGTCGATTAATGTCTCCATTCTTGGAGCTATGTTGCTATCTACATTATGTTATGCCAGGTTCACGTACAGTTCGTTTGAAAACTTTTTTTAAGAGGAAGAGAAGGGTGGAACATGTCCTATGGCTGCTGTAAGCAATTAGCACACATTTTGTGGCTTATAACCAGAAAAATTTACTTTCTTCCAGCCCTGATGTCAAAAGTCCAAGAGAGTCTAAGAGGATTAAAATCAAGGTGTGGGCAGAACTGGTTTCTTCTGGAGGCTCCAGGGGAAATTTTCTTTCCTTGTTTTTTCAAGCTTCGAGTGGCCACTTGAATTGCTTTGGCTCCTGGCCCCTCCCTCCATCTTCAAATCAAATCACTCCTAGCTTTGTTCCTGTAATTCTGGCTCCTTCTTCTTGGACTTTCTGGCCTCCCTTTTATAGAAACCCTGGTGAGTATAGTATATAGGGTCCACCTGGATAACTCAGGGTCATCTTCTACACTCAAAAGATTGAAAAGAACATGGCTGGAGTCAGACACACCTTAGGCCTCAAAGTGACATCCTTGTGCTCTTCAACACTTAAACAGAGGTCTTGTGCAGCAGATTTACCTAATGCAACATGTCTTTTAAGTTCTTGACTGCTGCTTCTATGAGCATTAATTGTGGATCCAAGTATGACAAAATCCTTGACAACCTCCATCTTTACCCCTTTATCATGATGCTGCCTATTGGTCCAGTTGTGGGGATTTTGGTTTTCCTTACATTGCGTTCTAATCCACAGGGAAGGCTGCAATCTCGATCTTCATCAGAAAGTGTTTCAAGCCCTCTTCACTTTCAGCAAGTAAGGTTGTGCCATCTGTATGTCAGAGGTTGTTAATAAATATTCCTCCAATCCTGATGTTGGGTTCTTCTGAGTAGTTCTTCTTCCTGGATTATTTGCTCAACATATAGATTGAATACAAATGGTGAGAAGACACAGTTGAGCTTAACTAGTAAAGAATGCCTGCCTTGAACACTGTACTCTTTTAAAGAACTCAGTATGGGCTCCAATGGACAACAGGAACTCAGAGGAATAGAGAGGAAGCTTACGGAGCAGGGTGCTTGTTTGTAGAGGAGGAACAATTCAGAAAAGAAGAGTGGGGATGGTTGTAAAATGTCACTGGATTGTATACATAGAAACTGTTGAATCGGTGTATATTTGCTGTGCGTATTTTCAGCAACGACAGTCAAAAGTAAATAAAAGAATCTTAAAAATCACTTAAAAAGTGTTTATTTAGAATAACATTTTTTTTTTTAAAAAGAGAGAAAACTTTAAGGAACAAAGTTCACCGGTGTTATTCCTGGTTTCAGTGCTCAGAGTCAATTCATGATGCAAATCAATTAGGTGGCCCCCCTATCTACTGGTGCATTACCCTAATATGCTGTTGTAGCATAAAAAGGCTACAACATAAAAATCCATGATTTGCTAAATGAAATCTTCTTAAGGTGCTTAGGCCGAACAGTCATTGTGTGATATTTAGAATGTACCAGTGAGCATGACTCCCTAGAAAATCATTAGTGGGGTCCTGGATGGTATAGGTGGGTAAGTGCTTGACTACGAGCCCAAAGGGTTACAGGTTTGAACCCACCCAAGGGACCCTCAGAAGACAGGCTTGGTGATCTGCTTCTGAAAGGTTGCAGCCTCGAAAATGCTATGGGCGTCGTTTTACTCTGTACACATGGGTCTCCATTGGCCAGACTATGGCAACTAACAACAATAAGAAATGGTTTAGTTCTTTTGTAGGATCTAGCTTTCTTTCTTGCAAATCATAAGTGGAGCCCTTTGAGAATATCTTTATAAAGGGTTACAGAAGTTGAAGCGGGCTGGAGTTCAGAGGATGATGTGTGTGCCTGGCTAATTTTAATTTGCACATGGAAAACGAGATTCAAGCAATTAAAGTGGTGTCAAGATGAAGAATGGATCATAAGGGGGCAAGCGGGATGCCACGGGTTGGGGATGCACACCAACTAGCTCATTAGCTGATATTTTGCACTTAGGACAAGAGTGAAACATATCCTTAACAGTAGTAAAAAATCGGACTATCTTGTACACAAACAAAGTGAGTCTGGCAGTAACAAATACGAGGTGCAAAGGCAAGAGTAATAGTGGCTGTGATGGTTAACATTAAGTGTCCACTTGGCGGCACCATGACCTTTAGAGGTTTGGTAGTTATGCAACAATGTAAACATCCTACATTCTATTATCTGATTCAGTCATCTGCCATTGTGGCATAACAACCTGGTCTTTGGAACCTAACCATGTCAATAAGTGAGGAGTGGGTGTAGTTTGGTTTGATTTCTTCCTCTAAATCCATGGTAAATCCATCATCTTCATCTGTCTTTCTAAATAACTTATTCATTAACTTAATATATCAGCCACATTTATTGGCCTCTTGCACTTAAAGTCTAGGATAAACAACAGTATTATGTTTCAATAAACAGTATGGAGCTGGACATATCTTACCTCCTCTGGCTTTCCTATTGCTTCCGTGCGCCATCCTACGTTTATTCTGTCACCAGCCACTGTCTACCTATGTTGGGTTCAATAATACAATTAAGGTTTATTAGAGAAAGCTATAAGTTACCCCACGTCAGGATCAGCAAACAGTAAAGATACAGTCCTTTGTCTTTTCAGCCAGTAGCTAGGTCCCCTTCTCTGATTTTCAGCCTTTCAGCTATGTGGTAGCCAAGTCTCTCTCTGCTCCTCAGTCTCTGAGTCACATGGTCCTTTAGCTTCGCCCCCATGGGCCAGGAAGGCAGCCCACCTGTTGCTCTGTCCCACTGTTGCAAAGTGTCGGGCCAGATGAGGAGAAGGTTCCCCACAGTGGTGGTGCTGCTCCTCTGGGTCTGTACCACAGTCTCTGGTGTATCTGGACTCAGCAGCTGCTTCAGACAGACAACTTTCACTCTCTGCTACTGCTTTCACGATGGCGCGCCCTTACAGCCACGGGGGGAGGGGGGATTAATGAAAACGCACACGTCCCCTCTCAGCATTACACACACCCTGCTTGCACAGTCCCACCCAAAGATAGCTATAGAATTCTACATGCTTTATCTTCCTCATTTGTCAAAGAATTTAAATATCAGAACAATATACATTTAATGTGGTGAGGGTTATAGAGACTTAGGTAGAAGAGCCATATTAAGAAATTTCACTTCACCACCCTATCAATTGGTACAAACGACATAAATTTAAAATAAGTATGTAAGTTGATAAGGAACCCTGGTGGCACAACGGTTAAGCAGTAGGCTATTAACCGAAAGGTAGGTGGTTCAAACTCTTTTAGTAGGTCTTTGGAAGAAAGACAAGGCAAATGCTTCCATAATGATTACAGTCAAAAAAAACCCAGTGCAGAAATGTTTATCTTGTTGCACAGGGTCAATATGAGGTGGGATGGGCTTAATGGTGCCCATCCATAGCAACGTGTAAGTTGAATATATGTGTATCTGAATACATATATACAGGTAGAGATCGCTTAGAATTCTGTATGCTTTATCATCCTCATTTGTCAAAGAATTGAAATATCAGAACGATATACGTTTCATTTCCTGGTTCTCTTAGGAGACCTCTTGGTCTGTTAAAGACCCATCTGTCAGAGAATCCATTTCTGAAAAATCCATTGGAAAAGGTTATTAAGCTAAAACTGGGGGCTTTGTATTTCATTCTAGTTGAAGTGGACCCAGTTTAAATAATGAGTAAAAAAATGCCTGGATTGCACCACAAGCTACTTTACAATATCAGTTTATGATCATCATAAAAGCTGTTTTTAAATATTGCTGCATGCACATTTAAGATGATTTCCAAAAATGGGAATTCGTGTGGAACATATCTATGTGGTTGGAGATATTATCTTTATAGAGTCTCATAGCTTTCTGTTTATCAAATGAATCTCATATTATTTGTACGTTTTCCTTTGGGATATAAACAAGGATAATACAGCAAAGGGGAGCCTATCCAGGAACTATAAAGTTAGGCTCAATCTACTTAAACTCAGTGAAAATATCCACAAGATGTCTATAGGATGAAGGGCATAGATTGGCCACAACCCAGTAGAAGGATTTAGGCTCCCAGTGTGATCATGGGACAGCCTGGGTAACATGTTTCTATCTTCAACCATGGTCTTTCGGGAGGTCTGCTGAGTATTACACAAGCAATTCCCGAGACACCTTGTGACGTCTCTCTGTCAGCCCAGGCAGACTTTGTGCCCTTCGTCCGTGCTTTGCCCCTTTAGCTTCATCACCAACTGATCCTTGCCCAGTGTCTCAACGTGGACAATACCTCCTCCAGAAAACCCTTCAGTGCCCTTTCTTGCCCGACTTCGTGCTTCCCTGGCACTTTGCATTTCCTGGATGCTTCCGTTGTTTCCATCACTGGCATGTGGGGAGTTGGTCTGTCTACACAGCTGGACTCGCGTCCCATGAGGCCCAGAACCATGTCCTTGTGCTGCTGTCACCTTCTTGTCTTGCTGCTGTTGCTAGTTGCCACTGAGTATACTTAGGTTTAGGGCAGTGGTTCTCAACTTTCCTAATGCCGTGACCTTTCATACAGTTCCTTAAATTGTGGTGACCCCCCCACCCCAGCAACCATAACATTATTTCCATCGCTACTTCATAACTGTCATTTTGCTACTGTGATGAATAAGGCGACCCCTGTGAAAGGGTCATTTGACCCCCCCAAAGGGGTAGGGACCCACAGGTTGAGAGTCGCTGGTGTAGGGCATCTTGATGCCCTCCTGTATACTCCCTCTTGTCCATTTTATTCCTTCTTAAAGTTTTTTTGGATGACTTTACAATCTCCCAAGCCCATTATGCCTACAGTAGTGTTAGATTTTCCTCTAGTAGTCTGCCCTAGGAACACCTTCTAGGTTGCTATGGGTCAAATATGGACTCGGTGGCACCCCACACAAACATTTCCTTTGTCAAGGGGTTTCTGAGTGGTGCAAATGGTTGTGTACTTGCCAGCTCATTGAAAGGTTAGAGGTTGAAGTCTACTGAGAACTTCCTCCGAGAGGGACCTGGTGTTTCACTTCTGAAAAGCCAAATTAACCACTGAGGGCGTCCTGAAGCATACTTCTGTTGTGACACACATGTGGCTCTGTGAGTTCATACCCACTCAATGGCAACGGGTGATATGGCTCTTCTGTAGTAGAATGTTTTTGTTGTGTGAAAAAGTACACTAGAGAATTAGGGGTGCCATGCACCCCTAGAAAGCCATAGAAACAGCTTGCCTTAAAGAAGGTCAGAAACTTATCCTAATGAAGGGATTACTGAAAATATGGGTGCTATAGCAAAGTATGATGAAGAAATCAGATGGTGCCCAGCTATCAGAAGTAACAGTGTTTGAGGTCTTGCCAGCTTGTCTTAAGACAAACAGTCAAATCAATGAGGTGACAGTCAAACCCACATGGAAGAAGCACACCAGCCTCTGTGATCCAAGGATTATAAGCAATAAAATCCAATATGAGAGGAGAAAACTGTCTTAGAGCTTAAATTCAGTGCCATCAAACCAGGCTCTGAAAGCCCCAAATCCATTCGCAGAGTTCCCACAGGGATTAAATCTCCATTGAATTCCTTCTGACCATTGACTAGGGATAGGACTAGCCTTGTCCACAGACAGAGGGCAACGAAAATGACTCGCATATATTTAGTTTGGTTAAACTGTAACGTCTTCTCATTCATTTGCCTTTTGATCCATTTTTAATTTGTTCTAGTTTATGTTATTTTCTGCTTTCTTGTGACTTGAGGCATTCTTGTGTTTTATTTCGTTGTTGTTGGAAGAGGTTTTCTCTGATTTTCTTTATAGGAAATCCAGGAGAGGCAAATAGAGAGTAACTTGGGGTTATGGCTGGGGGTGGGGGGTTGGGGAAATGGGGAGCTAACAATGAGTGCAAAAATGAAGAAAATTTTCCACAATTGAATGGTATGATACATGAATTATATGTCAATAAAACTCTTTAAGAGAAAAAACAGTTAAGAAACTGACTAAAGGGAATGTGGTAGTAGAGAAATGAGATGCACACAATTGCATTGTCATGTAAATATCAAGATATTTTGTTCAATGTCCCAGGATGGAACATGTTTCAAACACATAGAAAGTTATAGAGAATATTAGAACAAATCCACTTTTTAATAAAGGGAAGAATTTGTCTAGATATGAACCTCAAAATAGGTATAGCTTCAACTTTACTAGATGTGGTCAAATTACACTCTGACGTGGTTCCAACCCTTCTCACTTCCCCCGTATATGGACATTCAAATTATGGTGTCAGCAAATCGTATTGGCTCTATCACAGTCTGCCAGAAGAAGAGACACACCAGTCCTTGATGTCTTACAGCTCGAATGCTCCTTAGAGGCAAGGACAGCAAGAACTTGGTTTGCTACCCTCAGACAAGTCATCAGAAAAGACAAAGTACTGGAAAATCACAGGGTGAGGAAAACCTAGGACAACCCTCAATGACACGGAGTGACATAATTGCCACAGCCATGGACTCAAACAGACCAATGATCTAACTGAGATCACAGTTTAATTGAAGAGACATGCAATTACACGCTCACAAAAATGAATGCATAATCATATTCTGAGATGAGTCCTGTAAAATGAAAGGATGTGTGGAAACGTACCATTCAAACTCACCCTACCTTGGGGTCCGGGCAGGTCCACATTTTTTAAAAGATCATTTTATTGGGTGCTATTACAGCTCTTTTAACAACCCAAGCATCAATTGTACCAAGCATATTTGTACATATGTTACCATCATTATTTTCTACACATTTACTTACTTAAAAAAATCATTTTATTGGGGGCTCGTACAACTCTTATCATCATCCATCCATCCATCCATCCATCCATCCATCCATCCATCCATCCATGTGTCAAGCACATTTGTACATTTGTTGCCCTCATCATTCCCAAAACATTTGCTTTCTGCTTGAGCCCTTGGTACCAGCTCCTCATTTCTTATCTCTCCCTCTCCGCTCCTTCCTGGGCAGGTCTACTTGAGAATCAATTGGATGTTAGGAATGAGGAAGAGAATTGAACTACTGGCACCCAAAAGGGTGGGTGGTAATGCAGCCACTGATAGTCACTGAGACACAGCAGGGGGCTTAGGAAGAAAGGTGATGAGTTCCACTTGGGATTTGCTGCAATGCAGACGCATTGAGAATTCCATGGGTTAAAGCAAGCAGGTCCTTTAGCGACCAGAGTCTGTCTGGCACTTGGGAGAAATCTGGAGTACAGGCAAAGACCTGGGGGGTCATCATTACTTTACAGTTTGCAGTCAACTCACCAATGGGGAAGAGAGAGGACTTGGGAAAATACCACCTCTAAGGACTAGGGTTGTCGAGTCTCACTACCTCTTACATTGATTGGAGTTGAGCATCTTTTCAGTTATGTGTATATGACACTTTTGCTAGCTGCCATTGAGTTGACTGTGGCTGAGGTAACCAGAAGTTTGCAGAGTAGAACTACTCCACAGAATATTTAAGGTTGTGACCTTTCAAAGCTGATGGCCAGGCCTGTCTTTTGAGGTGCCTCTGGAACGAGGTGTCCTTTCGGTTAATAATCAAACACATAACAATTTGCACATTCAAAGACTCCTCTGTGTTTCCATGATCCACTGCCTTCAAGTTGATTCTGAATCCTCAAAAACTCTCAATGTCATCCACTCCAATTCATAGCGACCCTATGGGGCAGAGTAAAACTGCCCCTGTGGGTTTTTGAGGCTGTGAATCTTTACAAGAGCAGAAACCCGCATTTTTCTTCTGTGGAACACTTGGAGAGTTTCACGTGCTGACCCAAATAATTCTACACACTGAATGCATAGCTCTGAAACCAAACCCAACCCATTACTGTTGAGTCAATTTTTAATTCACAGAGACTCTAGAACAGAGAAGAACTGCTTTCATCCTATTTCCTGAGCTGTAATCTGTATGGAAGCAGACAGCCACACCTTTCTCCGGGAAGCAGCTGGTGGGATGGAATTGTCAACATTTCAGAGCTTAACATACCTTGCAACCCCTTAACTACTGCACTACCAGGGCTCCCATGTAAAGCCCCAAGTAATTCACTAACCCCTGCATGAATAGATTCAACCACGGTCCTTTCTGCGTACAGCTCTTCTTGTTGTTAGGTGCCATTGAGTGAGTTCAGACTCACAGCGGCCCTCAGTACAACAGAAAGAAGCCCTGCCCAGTCCCATGCCAATCTCACACTGTTTTCTGTGTTGGCGTTCCTTGCTATATCTATTGTGTCAATCCATCTTGTTGACGGTTTTCTTTTCTCTAGTCTTCCACTCTACCAAGCATGATGTCCTTCTCCAGGGACTGGCCTCTCCTGACAGCATGTCCAAAGTACATGAGAGGAAGTCTTGCCATCCCTGATTCCAAGGAGCATTCTGGTTGTACTTCTTTGAAGACCGAATTGTTTGTTCTGCTGGTAGTCCACCGTGCTTTCAATAGTCTGCACCAGCACAGGAATTCCAGCTTCCGCATGCATGTGAGGCATTTCAAAATACCTTGTTGGGTCAGGCACACCTTAGTCTTCCAAGTGACATCTTCACTTTTTAACACTTGCTTTCTTTATTTTTAAGGATCATTTTATTGGGGGCTCTTATAGCTCTTACAACAATCCATACATCAGTTGTATCAAGCATGTTTCTACATATGTTGCCATCTTCATTTTCTAAACATTTACTTTTGATTTGAGCCCTTGGTATCAGCTCCTCTTTCCCCCCCCCACCCTTTCCCGCTCCCACCCTTGTGGCCCCTTGATAAATTATAAATTACTAGTATCTTCATATCTTACACTAACAGCTGTCTCCCTTCTCCAATGGTATCTGTTGTTCATCCCCCCTGAGGAGGGGCTGTGTGGTTATGTGTCAACATTTCGATTGGCTCACCCTTCCTCCCCTACTCTCCCCACCTTCCCCCTACCCTCATGGTATCTCTACTCCCATTTCTGTTCCTGAGGGGGTTATCTGACCTGGATTCCGTGTGTCCTGAGCTCTTATCTGTACCAGTGTACATGCTCCAGCCTAACCCGCAGTGATTGGGGTCATGATAGTGGGGAGTGAGGAGGCCTCAAGGAACCAGAGGAATATAGTGTGTTTCATCAGTGCTCTCCTGCGCCCTGGTTGACTCATCCCTTCCTTGTGACCCTTCTGTGAGGTGATGTCTCATTCTCTACAGATGGGGTTTGGGTCTCTGTTCTGATCCCCTCGTTCTCAACAATATGTTTCGGTATGTTTTTTGGGGGTCTTCTGATGCCTGTTACCAGATCCTGTCAAAACCTTATGGTTGTACAGACTGGTGGGCTTCGTCCATGTGGGCTTTGTTGCTCTCTGCTAGATGGCCACTTGTTTAACTTCAAGCCTTTAAGACCCTAGACGTTCTATCTTTTGATAGCTGGGCACCACCAGATTTCTTCACTACATTAGATTGTGCACCCATTTTGTCTTCAGCAATTGTGTCCGGAGGGTGAGCATCACAAAATGGCAGGTTGCTAGAACACAGTGTTCTTGCGTTGAGGGAGGGCTTGAGCAGAGGCCCAAAGTCCATCCACTTCCTCAATGTATTGCCATGTAAATACATGTAATATGCCAATGCCTCTATTGTTATGAAATAATATATTTGCATAGTGAACACCTATGTTTATACCTCTATCCATAGCTTTGCTTCCTAGATCTTTCCTTTGGTTTCTTTTACCTCCCTCCTTTCCCACCATCATGCTCGCCCTTCTTCTGCCTCATAATAATTCTCCTCAGCTAGATTGCTGTTGCTGCTACACCCCCAGGATCTCTACGTCCTCCCCATTGTTGATTTTAATTCCCTAGTTGTTCCTCTGTCTATAACATTGTTTGCTCACTGCTCCCTTCCTCCCTTCCCCACCCCTCAAAGTCCTTCCGGAACCATCAGTTGGTTGTTTTCTCTTCAGGATTACTTCCCATGCCTATCTTATATAGGCAGGCAAACCAACAATAATGTAGACAATACAAAAAGGAAACAAAAGATTGAATAAAAAGAGAAAAAAGAGAGGATATATATATATACAAATAATAACTAGCCCCACAAAACCCCACAGCATAGATAATTCCAGGTCTGTCTGCTGACCTTTATGAGTATCTCCCCACTGGTCCTGGGGGGTTTTGGGAACTGCCCTCCTAGCCTGAAATCTATTTAGGGGGCTCCTCATGGGGCTTTGTGGCTTGATTTTTCTCTCATTGTTTATCTGATATAGTCCCTTCTTGGTTCGCCCCACTGTGAGGTGTTCAGATGGGACTTACTCCTGTCGTGTGTCCCCAGTATCGTTCTCTGTCACAGTATATTCCAGTGAGGGGACATCATATCTCGAGCTGTTGTTGGACCTAAAGTCCTCTCTGTGCCTTAGCTGCTCTGTGCAGGAACGTCGTCCTTAGCGCTTGGTGCACCCACATGGAAGCAAACTTTTTAACACGTTAACAAGATCTTTTGCAGATTTTCCCAGCACAATATGTCCTTTGATTTCCTGTCTGCTGCTTCCATGGGTCTTTGCTACAGTGAGACCGAGTATTGCATTGTGAGAAGCAGAAAAGTTAATTTCATGTTTGAACTTCTTTTGCAATCTTTCTGTTCCTGTCTGAGAAATGGTCTTTCACCATCCTTTCTAGCCTCCAATTGCAACATTCCAAGCCAAGCCAGGCTTCTGTGTTCTGCTCAGGAAATGATGGGCAAGGATGTGCAAACCCAGAACGATATTCGAATATATCTTTTCTGTGATTCAATGTATATGGGGATTCTACTAAGAAGACTGTGTCCAAAAGGTGTGATTATATGTGAGACCTTGCTCCACACATATGCCACCTAATTTGTCCGGTTACCCTGCTTTCATGAGTGTACAATATTTTCTACATACAGGTAACCTTAGTGAGTGCTCAGCGTGGTAACTGTTACCTTTTGTCAGGACTCTTGGTTGCAGGTGGGAAATGGTTAAGTTATAGGGGAAAAATACCTCTTGTCTTTGCTCATTGGTAGCTCACTGAATCTTCAAAAAGGACCGCGACCTGGACATATTACTTGTTGGGATGCCACGTGGCTCCTGCGGGTCTTTGTGGGAGAGTTACAAAGACTGTCATCGCAATAGTTCTCTTCACAGGATGGAGAAGAAACACCTCATTCCAGGCCCGTGGAGCTGCTTCCTTTCAGTTGCTTTTTCTCTGTGTTCAACAGTGAGTCTAGGGAGGGACTCTGATGGGCCGTCCACCCAACCAAGAAAATTGTCTCTTTCCTCAAACACCTCAGTGGGAAGGTGGGCTATTTATTCTAGTCCTGGAGTATGTGTCCATGTTGGGGTCATGGGAAAAAAAAGATCTGCTACCAGAATACTCTCTCACTGCCATCGAGTCAACTCTGACTCCTGTCAACCTCATAGAACAGGGTAAAACTGCCCCTGTGGGTTTCTGAAACTGTTAATTCTTTGCAGGATTCAAAAACCTTATCTTGTTCCCTTAGAGAGACAAGTGTTTTAAACTGCTGACCTGGTGGCTAGCAGCCCAACTCATAACCTACCACACCATCTGGACTCTGCTCCAATAATAGGGAAGATGACAAATACTACAAGGCAGACTAATTCCCATCACTACTGTCATCCACACAACTGCAATGGTGAGAGTCCAATACTTTGGATAAGAAAAAGATCTGAAAAAACTTCAGAATTTTCCTTGTCAACAATAACTTTCAAAGAGGACCATATGCGTTCCTGAAGGCTGCTGTAACAAAGTATTGCTAAGTGGAAGGCTTCAAATAAGATAAATGTATACCCTATATTTCTAGAAGCCAGAAGTTCAAATTCAGGTCTCCAGCAGGGCCACATTTTATCTGAAGACTCCAGGGGAGAAGCCTTCTGGCCTCTTCCAGCTTCTGATCACCAAATAAAACCTCAATCACTACATTAGCAGGACTGACCTAAATTATCCTTCATGGTCTGAGATGGATTGGCACCATGGTTGTAGGCGCTCCAAGTGTTCCTGGGCTTGTGGCAGCATCACGCGAGTCTCTGCCAGATATTTAAACGTCTTGAGAACATTCAGTTTAGAGTAAATCACTCTGTTCTGATTCAGAGAGACTCTCTGCACAACAGATCGAAACACTCTCAGGTCCTTACAACTGTTGTAGTGTTTGAGCTCATTGTTGTAGCCACTGTGTCAATCCATCTCATATCATAAAGGGTGATTTAGGTCGATAATTTTAGTGTCGTGCATGAGGTTTTATTTGATCATCAATTAATCTTTGAGGCCTTTGCTATTTTCTTCATGAGATCCTATTTTGATAACAATGTCAACATGATATTCAATAACGAGTTAAAGAAAAGCAAACACATATGCTATGTATTCCAGGAGTCCTACAATCTGATATAATAAATGTTCAGTGTAGCTCAATTCTCTATTCCCTTCCTTTCCCCCCAAATTAACAAACAAAAAAAGAAACCTAATTTCAGGAACCATAAAATATTTTTTCCACCATGATAAACCCAAATATGATGGTTTGCTTGCCAGATTCACTGGCTGAACTGTGAGTATGTACTTCATCTAAAATACCAAGGAGTTATCAGTTTATGGTCAACAGCAAAATTTAGAGTTTATGTGACTTTTCTTCCCTAGTCAGTTTCAGCCATACTTTGTAATAGACTGTTTATAGAAGTAGGTTTATAGTTCCTGCTTCAAAGTCTTTTATTTCTAGCTTTATTGTTGCAAAATACATGTGGTAGGTACATAGTTTCATGTCAACTTAAAGATATATAAAAATGTAGGGGTGGTATTCAATTCCTACAGGGGTAGAATAAGGAGAACCCTAGAAATTGCCCCTCCTCCCTTTCTGCCTTCACTTTCCTGCTAGCTGATCCTGATGGCTGCCAGAGCCCTGTGAAGCTTCCACCACCACTGGATCCACAAGACTTTGCAGCCCCCAGCCTGTGATCTTCCTGTGTTTTGCATCATTGCATGTGGCGTCGTGAGTCTAGAGAGGGACTTATGGACTAGTATCAGATTTATGGCCTTGAGTTGAACTGGACTGGCATGTTTTCTTCATGTATAATAACAGTGCTACCATTGTTAACAATGGCGGCAGCAACACCTCTAGGGCTTTGGTAGCCATCAGGGTCCGCCAGCAGGAAGGTGAAGGCAGAGAGTGAAAGGGAGGTTCACGGGGCCCTCCTTATGAGAAGGCCATGCCCACAAGGAGGTACCTTAAGGCTGTGACCTGATTGACAGGTTAGACTCCATCCCAACACTTTTATATATCTTCAAGTTGGTATGAAATTATGTAACTACCACAATACATATTGAAGCCATTTAAAATCTGAAATCAAAACCTAGTAACTTGATCAAGCATTACCTGATGAAAGACACCCGATACTTCCCTTAAAATTTTGACACCAGCGATGGTTGACAAATGTCACAGAATTGTACTTTGCAATGGCAAATGATTTGTTCTATTAAACAGGCTCTGCTATATGGAGACTTTCATTATCAATATTATTTAAGTCAAGAATAAAAGGAAAATGAATTTGCTTGATTGGACCTTTTACAAAACGATTTTTAGTGAACACCTCAGGAATTCAACCGTAAGAATGCGCTTCTAATCTGGCTATTGTAGCTGGTCTGACCCTCCACATCATGAAGACTAAACTGGTTGTGTGACTGTAAATTCAACGTCCATTTGTGATGTAAGTAATATCCTCTGGTCCCGTACTAATTTGATATGCCACAGGTGCAGAGAGCATAGATTACATAACAGCATAACGGCAGAGACATTTGAAACCAATGTCGGGCTTTGTAAGCTGTTTCCAGGGCTATTAACAAACTGGCAGCTGGAATGATTATCGAGAAATCGGAGGGGGCTTCAAAATGTTCCCGGAAAACAGAATGAAAACATCATGGAATGTGTCCGGAAACTTTTTGAAGCCCCCCCCTCCTATTTGTGTATGTTCGGTTGCTTTGATGTTTACTGATGTGTTACCTTGGGCAAGACCCTTACCCAATCTAAGTTTCCTGGTTTTCAGAAAGGATAATAATATCTACCTCAGGAGATTCGGGAAATGATTACATCAAATTGCAAATGGAAAACTTGACACATCAGCAATGGCATGGGACAAAACAGGTATGAAGTGTTGAAGGGAAAACTGATCTGTTCTGTCCATGTTCACCCAAATCACAACCAGTTAACAACCAACAACAAAATGCCTGGCACGGAGCCCCCTGATTAGAAGCTGATACTGAGAAGAATCAGTTGGTTCTGTATGTGGAATAGGTCTCAGCTCCCAACACGGAAACTTGAATAAGAATGCTGAGGATCCAAAGTTCATTATTAGACTTGTCGTCAGGGAGAAATCTAAGGCGAACAGTGGGTTTACTCATACTTGCCAGTGATTTAAATAATCATCCTCACTAACTTCCCAAAGCATGAACTGTTCATCAAATACAATACTGGGGAGGTGAAATAGCCATCACCGTCAGCTTGGATTCCCCGTGGATCTGAATCGACAAGATGGTAGTGAGGTATTGAGTAGAGCTGAAACTCATTCAAATCCAAGTATATGGCGAGTGTTGATCACTGATACTCTTGATTACACAACAGGAAACCTGTCATGGCTTAGGCCCCTCAAAGAAAGCACTAGGCTTAGCCTGTCAATAAGAGTCCGAATTCGTAGTGCCCATTATAGAGGTACATGATTTCAACCCTACAGATGCTGGAACCCTGCCCACTGCTCCTCCCCACCCCACCCTTCCACCCTAGGTATTTTGATTCGCTGGGTTTAAATTGCATGCTTGAAAAGCTTCTCAGATGAGTCTGATCCTGTTTTGCTTTGTCACTTTGTTGTTGCTGTTACTACAGGTATCCCTTGGAGATATTGCTGGTTCAGTTCCCCATCACCACAGTCAAGCAAATATCACAATAAATCAACTCCCCGAAATGTTTTGAATTTCTGGTGCATAGAGAGGTTAGGTTGACAATGATTTATGGCCTGGGCAATAGCATGATGGAAAAATTTGCAATGTTGTGAGCTTGACCCAAACAGGACATGGAGATATGGAATGAGCATATCCTGTTGGAAAAATGGTGCCAACAAACTTGGTAGATGCAGGGTTGCTGCAAACTTTCAATTTAGTGGGGAGAAAAAAGTTCAGTATCTGCAAAACACAGTGAAGTGAAACACAATAAAACGAGGTATGTCTGGAGAGAAAAACAGCCCCACCCCATGTTGTTAGAGATTGAATTATGTCCTCCTTTCACACACACACAAGTTAAAACTCCTAGGACCTGTGAACATGACCTTGTTGAGAAATAATGGCTGTGAATATATTACCAATTAGATTAACAGGTCAGACTGGAGTAGGATGGATCCTGAGTGGAGTCCTCATAAAAGGGAACAGACATGTGACACACTGGAGCAAATTCAGCTATAAGCCAAAGGAAAGATATGGCTATGTGAGGCTACGAGAAACTGGAGGAGACAAGGGAGGCTATTGCCCTAAACTCCAGAGCCTACAGCCTTCAGAAAAAGCAAGACCCTGCTGGCACCCTGAAGTGTACTTCCTAGCCTCCAGGACTGTGAGACAAAGCATGTGTGTTGCTATAAGCCATCCAGTTCTTGGTATTTTGTAACTGCAGCAGTATGAAACCTGCATAATTTCTAGAAGATCCTTTCTATGATACAGTTTTAAATGGCTTCAAAGTATAGATGTGATGCTATAATTAGATGCAGACTCATGACTGGCATCTAGTCTTAGACTTCACAGACATTAACAACTTTGCCATTTCTAAAGTGACCGTGACTTGAACCTTGAACTTGACTGTTAAATCATGGCCATCTAATTCTGTGGGGAGGAGTCTGTGGTGGTTACATAATCTGGTTTCAACTTGAGACTATTAAGAGTGAAGGGGTGGAGGTTAGTCTGTCAATCAGATCGCAACTTGATGACCTCATTTGGAGGCGCAACATAGATAAATAGCTCATTGGAAGCCAGACACAGACTCTCTCTCTCTCTCTGCTTGACATTCCTGTTAACAAGTCACATGGAGCTACACTGATGGAGCCATGTGGAGACCCCTGCCAGCACTGAGATGCCTCTGCCACCACTGGTTCTAGAAGGCTTTCCATCCACTGGCCTGCGATCTTCCTGCATTTGGCGTCATTGCATGTGCTTTGTGAGTCTGAAGAGGAATTTACAGATGGGTATCGGACATATGGGCTAATATGGGAATTATGGACTTCATCTGGATTGAGCTGGGATGTTTTCTTAATGTACAATTGCTCTCTGATATAAAGTTTTCTATTACACACATATAAGTGTCTCTGGATTTGTTTCTCTAGTTAACCCGGACTCACACAGCGGGATTAAGAAAATCCTGATTTCTGAAGTGACCCAAACCTGGGTTAGCAATGCAGGTCCTGTCGTCTTCACCTGTTTGAGGAAACGCTGAAGGGCTGGGTGATAATTCACTCAGAATATGTCAGGTGAAAGCATAGTGCCCAACTCATGTAAGAACTCAGCAAACCTTAACTACTGCAAAACAAAAAGATGCCCCTGACACACAGGAGCTCGTGGGCTCTCACAGTTTGGTCTAGGTGGCCTCTTGTTGACCATGAACAATGCCACAGACCACCAACCTCAGATAAGGCCAATCTGTGATAAACAGGATAGATCAAGGGAAAATCAAGACCACTCTGGAATCATGAGTGGATACAGACAAAGGTGAATATGATTCAAGCCACAAACTATAAAAAAGTTCCCCTTTCCCGGCTGATACGGAGCCCTGGTAATGCTTGGCTGCTAAATGGAAAGTGGGTGGTTTGAACCAACCAGCTGCTCTGTGGATAAAAGATGTAGCCATTTGCTTGTGTCAACATGACAGCCTGGGAAACCCTCTTGGGCAGTTCTACTCTGGCAATGAAGTTGGGCCCAGGGGAGTTTTTAGGCCTGGACAGTACACGTGACAATTGCTGCCTTATCAATAATTGGGGGTGGGGATGGCCACAGCACTGACCCCAATCCAATGCAAATACCATTGTCCAAAGAGTACCATTTGTCCTCACCCACCTCCCTGTCCTACAGACTCATGGAGACCCCACATAGTTAGAGTAGGGCTGTGCTCAAAAGATGACTGACCTTTCAGAAGTAGATCTCCATGCCTTTCTTCTGAGCAGCACTTGGTGGACTCAAACCATTAACCTTTGGATTAGCAGTGGACCTGGGTGATGCCTGAGCACTACCCCATGAGGAGAGAGGATGTTTGTCCTGATATAGAGCTTTCTTTGGCTTAGAAGAGGAATCTTTTCTAATAGCAGACTCTCTACATGCTCCCTCGCCCAGAAGAGTCCTCCTTGGCCAGAATTGCAGCACAGAGTTATGTATAAGCCAATCACTGTACAAAGAAAGGAATTCCAGTGACTGGATTATTCTGAGGTGTAAAGAGACATAGGGCTGGGTCCCTAATGAGTCAACTTTCACTCCTGCCTGAAGCTGGGAAGTCTAGCAAGAGGGCAAAGTACCTCGGGCAAAATTGGGTCTCTGTCCGCAGAAAAAGGGGTTGGATTTCGCAGGAGGGACGAGGAGCAATTAACTGGATGTGGGTGTTCTTCACTGTAGCTCTGAGAAGGTCTTGCTGTGTGGCCAGCCACCCTCTAGGTGGTCTATGATCCAAAATGGAAGATTTCTTCTGTGTATTTACCCACATGAGTTGAAAATGTTTGTCCATATGCAAACGTGCACGTGAATGTTTACAAAAGCTTTATGCAAAATTGCCCCAAATAATTGGAAGCAACCAAGTTGCCTTTCAAAAGGTGAAAAGGTAAACAACCTATCTGACACCTACCACTGTTTCCCACCGTGGGAGGGGGAGGAGTGGGTTGTGGGGGATACTGGGATGATCCAGGGAGTCTGCAAAAGTAGATACCTATACTTTATCCTGGATTATGGCTTATAGCACAAACTTTTTTAATTACCAGAGGGACACTTAGTAATTTTTTTTGAAAAAGAGGCAGTAGGGGACTATTACTCAGCAATGCAAAGAAATGTTCTATCAGGCTACCAAAAGTCATAGAAGAAACAAATAGGAATGACTACACGAGAGACTAAAAAAACTTAAACAAAACTCACTGCCATTGTTATGTAATCTCCTGTCAACTTTTGAAGGGGTGGAGTCTAGTCTGTCAATCATGCCATAGCCAATGAGGCATCTGTGTGGGCATGGCCTTCTCCTGAGGACTCTGGGAACTCCTGTCTTCCTCCATGAAAGTAGGAGACACTCACGCCCTGCGAGACATTCCTGTTGACAAGCCACGTGGAGCTATAGTGATGGCACTCAGAGCCCTGGAGCTGGAGGAGCCACATGGAGACCATACCAGCACTGAAATGCTTATACTGCCACTTGAGACACAAGACTTTCGAACCTCTGGCCTGTAATCTTTCTTCCTGCATTCGGCATCATTGTATGTGCTGCATGAATCTGAAGAAGAATTTATAGACTGGTACCGGACATATGGGTTAATATTGGACTTATGGATTTAATTTGGACTGGGCTGGGATGTTTGCTTAATGCACAATTATTCTTTGATATAAAGTTCTCTCTCACACACATATGAATCTCCCTGGATTTGTTTCTCTAGTCTACCCAGACTAAGACATTATCCTGACTCATAGTGATCCCACAGGGCAGGATAGAATGGCCCCTGTGAGTTTCTAACACTGTAACTCTTTCCAGGAATAGACAGCCTCCTCTTTCTTCCTTGGAGCAGCTGGTGGTTTCCAATCACAAACCTTGTTGCTAGCAGTGCAATGCATAATCCACTATGGCACCAGGGCTCCCAGTCTGAAAAGGCTACACAGAGTACCATACCAAGTATATGACCGTCTAGAAAAGGCAGAACTATGCTACTGTTGTTAGGCACCATTGAGTCGATTGTGCCTCATAGCCCCCTTTTGACATTACCTAACCCTGTGCCACCCTCACAATTGTTGCAATGCTTGAATTCATAGTGACAGCTTTGGCATGAGTCCATCTCAATGAAGGTCTTCTACAGCGACAGTGAAACGGTTAGTCATTGCATTGAGTATCAGCTTATGGTGGGGGTACAACATGTTGATGTAATTGGGGCTGCGGAATTATACGTGTAAAATAAAGGTTGAATTGGCAAGTGTTAGAGTTTATTTTATGATAAGAAATGATTTGTAAAATAATAATAATATAACTACAGAGGCTGAATGAACCCCTGAAAGCAATGCCCTGAAAAAAACATTGAAACCTGAAGCCAAAATATACCTCCCAAAGTGTTCTTCAAATCAAACAGTAGTCTAGTTTTATTAGTCCAAAAACGTCTGCCTTGAGCAGTCTGCTCTTTTCAAAACTAGCTAAATGAGATCCAGGGGGAACCAGGACCCTTAAGAGGAGTGGGTTTAGGTTGGGAATAGGGGAGAACACTCAGAAAAGGGAGGTGATGCTAGGTGCACAACTCTGAGCATGTCATCAGTGGCACGAATTTGCACATGTACAAACATTTGGTTGGGTGTACTGAGTTGTGGGAATGTTGCCATTATCTTTAAACTTGATTTTTCCTCACAAACTTTCTGAAGCCCCCTGGTAGGTCTTTGCTATGTATAGTCTCAACAATTTTAGAAATTACAAAACAAAACCAACCCAGTGGTTTCCAGGGATACAGGGACAGGGGGAAGGGATCAAGAGGTGGCGCTCAGGGTTGATTTGTGTGTGTGTGTGTGTGTTTTTAAGATAGAGAAACTCCCTGACATCATGCATTTATTTGTCAAAACCCAGAGGGCCACAGAACATGGAGTGAGGCAGAATGTAAACGAGGGACTTAAGTTCATAACCATGTATTAGTATTGTGGTAGTTACACAATTTCATGTCTAGGTGATAAAAGAATGAAGGAGTAGAGTCTAGCCTGTCAACCAGGTCACAGCTTGATGACCCCTCCTTGATGGCCTTCCCATGAGGATTCTGGGAACTTCCTTTCTCTTGGTCTGTCATCAGAAGAGGCAGACCACACATATTCTTTCTGCTTCACTTTCCTGTTGACAAACCACATGGAGTCATGCTGATGGCAGCCAGAGCTCTGGAAATGCTTCCACTGCCACTGGATGCACAAGGCTTTCCATTCACCAGCTTGTTATATTACTGCATTCAACATCATTGTAAGTGCTGTGTGAATCTGAAGAGGCATTTATAGACTAGCATCAGACATATGGGATAATATAAGTCGTACGGACTTGGTCTGGACTGGGCTGTTTGCTTAATATACAATTACTTTTTGATATAAAGCTCTTTCTTATACATACAAGAGTGTCTCTGGATTTGTTTCTCTAGTCAACCTGGACTAACACAAGTATGCTTTTATCACCTGTAACAAATGTACTACCTGACACATGATTTACTAATAGATGCTATAGCAAGGAGAGGGATTATGTGGGAACTCTGTACATTCTGGGAAATTTCTCTCTAAACAGTTCTAAGAATAGAAAAAAGACATATGTTATGAGATTTGATGGTTTTCTTCATTCCCTGAAAATCTGGTAAACACCTTGTAAAATTCAGCTCAAGAGGAGCTTCTTCCTAGATGTGAATGAAACATGCCAGCGTGGAGTAGGGAACCAGTGGAGAGGTCTGAGGGGCCGGCCCCAATACCAACTCCTACGTGGATACCTGCCCCTCCCCCAAGAAGAATTTATTTCAAAGGATGGCACTGAATCTGCAGCTTCGGGAGAGGAATATATCTGATTGGAGCATGCAGGAGCAGATGAAGGGGGAGGAGGAGAGAGTGGAGTACATCATGGCCCACCAGGCCTTGAGGACCATGTTCCCAATTAGAGCAGCTGGTCCACAGAGAGGACCACATGGCTCGTCCCACTATGAGACATGAGGTCCTTCACTGACCCATAGCTCTACAGGGGACAACACCGGAGACACAGTGTGGGAATTGCACCCAATCTGATCCCGCCACACCGAGGCAAAACAGAAAGGGGGTGCAGCAGAACAGCAAGGGAATGCAGCGGCGAGGTCCCCAGGGAATGCTGAAGGTGGAATTTGGGGCCAGGGCGTGATACCCCAACGGACTGGAAAACACTCCTAAAGGGCAACAAACAGTCCTTGAACTAACTACAAGCTTTTCTTTCTTGTTGTGTTTTGTCATTGGTTTGTTGTTGTTGTTTTGTTGTATATTGTTGCTTGGTTTTTCCCTGTCTTGTTTTTGTGCGTATTATTATCTCTGCAGGTCTGTCTAAATAAGATAGGCTGGATGAACAATCTGGAAGAGAAAACAACAGGACCGACAGTTCCCTGGGGGACATGGGAGAGCGGGAGGTGGGGGGTGGGGAGGTAGTGGTATTAACAAACCCAGGGACAAGGGAACAACAAGTGATCCAAAATCAGTGGTGAGGATGCCTGGTAGGGCATGATCAAGGGTCATGTAACTGAGAGGAATTACTGAAACCCAAATGAAGACTGAGCATGATAATGGGACAGGAGGAAAGTCAAAGGAAATAGAGGAAAGAGCTAGGAGGCAAAGGGCATTTATAGAGCTCTGAATAAAGGCATATACATATACGAATATATTTATATATGAGGGTGGGGAAATAGATCTATGTGCATGTAATTATAAGTTTTATTGGGCTTCCACTCAAGTACTCTCACAATGCAAGAATACTTTTTTCTATTAAATTGGCATTCTATGATGCTCACCTTCCGGACAAAATCGCTCAAGACAAAGGGGGTGAATAAACAAATGTGGTGAAGAAAGCTGATGGGGCTTGGCTATCAAAAGAGATAGCGTGTGGGGTCTTAAAGGCTTGAAGGTAAACAAGGAGCCATCTAGCTCAGAAGCAACAAAGCCCACATGGAAGAAGCACACCAGCCTGTGTGATCATGAGGTGTAGAAGGGATCAGTTATCAGGCATCAATGAACAAAATTCCTTATCATTGTGTGCTCACCTCCCTGATATGATAGCTGAAGACAAAGCAGGTGCATAAACAAATGTGGCGAAGAAATCTGATGGTGCCCGGCTATCAAAAGACATAGCATCTGGGTCTTCAAGGCTTGAAGGTAAACAAGTGGCCATCTAGCTCAAAAGCAACAAAGCACACATGGAAGAAGCACAGCAGCCTGTGTAATCATGAGGTGTCAAAGTGATCAGGTATCAGGCATCATCAGAACAAAAAAATATATCATAATGAATGAGGGGGGGAGTGCAGAGTGGAGACCCAAAGCCCAATTGTAGGCCACTGGACATCCCCTTACAGAGGGTCTTGGGGAGGAGATGAGCCAGTCAGGGTGCGATATAGCAACGATAAAACATAGCAACGATGAAACTTTCCTCTAGTTCCTAAATGCTTCCTCCTCCCCCACTATCCTGATCCCAATTCTACCTTACAAATCTGGCTAGACCAGAGGATGTACACTGGTACATATAGGAACTGAAAACACAAGGAATCCAGGGTGGATGATCCCTTCAGGACCAGTGGTGTGAGTGGCGATACTGGGAGGGTGGAGGGAGGGTGGGTTGGAAAGGAGGAACCGAGTACAAAGATCTACATGTGACCTCCTCCCTGGGGGACGGGACAACAGAGAAGTGGGTGAAGAGAGATGTCAGACAGGGCAAGATGTGACAAAATAATAATTTATAAATTATCAAGGGTTCATGAGGGACGGGGAGTGGGGAGGGAGGGGGAAATGAGGAGTTGATGCCAGGGGCTTAGGTGGAGAGCAAATGTTTTGAGAATGAGGGCAATGAATGTACACATGTGCTTTACACAAGTGATGTCTGTATGGATTGTGATAAGAGTTGCATGAGCTCCTAATAAAATGATTAAAAAACAAAAGCAAACAAACATAAAAGAGGAGCTTCCTCCCAGATTCCTTGTCCAACAGGCACCTTGCTCACAGGGAGCCAGCCACTCTGTCTCCTTTATACCCTGCCAACATTTCCTAGCCTGGTTAACGCTCCGGCTTGCTTGCATGCTGCTGGGCACTCTGGAAAACAATGCATCTTCTTTGTGTGGAAATACTGTATGCATTCATCCTATTGCCTGTGTCTTGTGCCCAGCTCAGAAGGGGTCCAAGATACTCGTTGCCTGAATGAATGGAACTCAAGGAGAAATGCCAACACCCTGAATTTAGTTTCCCAGCTGCCCAAACAGGGCACTTTTTAAAGGGACCACCTTTTTGGTGTTTGTTCCGACAGCCCCAGGCACTGAAGACAAAGCTCCTGAAGGCTTCTGCATTCTTTATGGGGTGGGGTGGTTGTAAGGGGGCAGGCAGACAGACACTGCTCAGTCACATCAGAAGGGATCGGGAGCAAAGACACTAAGGGGAGCATCTGAAGTGTTGGGGGAGTTTGGAGCCTGAAGAAGAGCCTTCTATTCCTGGGGCAGGAACATCAAAACATATGGCTCACACTTGACATGCGCAACTGAACCCCCACTGCCAGGCCATGTCTGGGAAAACCAGCAGCAGCTCTGGGAAGAGCACCTTGGAGGAATCCTGGTTTGAAGCCTACCTTCCCACATCATCCCCCAGACCTGTCCCTCTCTGTGGGCTCTTATTCTGACCTATGCCACCTTCACTCACCTAAATTCTTTCCAGAGAACCGGGATGACCACCCAGAAGCCTCCCACCTCTCCCTAGCCAATTGGTCAAAAGATGTTTGCTTTGGTGTCACTAACTGGTTGATCTGCTCATTCATTCACTTAAATGGAATTTCTTGGATGGTTGGGGGGAAGGGGAAGGGAAGACAATGCTTAAGGGGACACTAAACTCCTGTTAAGGATGATGGGAAAAAAACCCTCAGAAACGGCGAGGTTTGCAAGCTGGATGAAGATATTGGTTATCTGTCACTGAATTGTACATGTGAAGATGGTTGAAATGTCTTGTTCCTGAAATATTCACCACGATCAGAAAAACAAGTTCACAAACGAAGAACTGGTCCCAGCTTCCAGGCCTTTACATGAAGGCATCTTGAGAATAGACCACCAATTCTACTACTGAGTTCTGGGAATACTGAGGGTGTGATATCAGCACTTTTGGGAAAAGCCTGATGATTTCCTCCTGATAAGGTACCAGGAACTTGGTGAAAGGGATTGGAGTGGGCGGGCCAGTGCCAATGCCTAGAGGCAAGAAAAACAAAGAGTAGGCGGTGTGTGTTGGCAACTCACTGCTTTCCCATAGATGTACCATCTTAATCCACCAACTCTGTCATCCGAAGATTTCCTATTGGTGTGTGTGTGTTTGTGGTGGGGGTGGACAGTGGAGCAAGCAAACAAAAGCACCCTCCATCTGGAGACTTGTCCTTGAAGGAGCTTCTGCTAGACAATGACTGAGCACCTTCCACGTAAAGGTATGAAGCTATTCCAGCACCCGGAGCCCTTGCAGGAGAGTTTGCCATCCACGGAGGAGTGCCAGCCATGAGTGAGCAGTTCCAGAAAGGCCAGGACTGGGTGGTGAGATCTCTGTTGTTTATGACCTGCTAAGGACTCCTCCTCCTCACTCTCACCGCTCTCAGACCACCTGATTGGGTTCTCCGCAGACCTCCCCAGCTCTCTGCACTCCCGCAGAGCACCTGTCTCCCTTGCCCAAGTCTCCTGCCCCTTTCCACCCAAAGTCATTCAGCACAGCCACGCCCGGCGGCGCGTGGCTCTACAAGGCGGACCCAGAGGGCTTCAGCCATTTCCCATCTCGCTGGCCACCGAGCCCGCCTCAGAGAAGCTCAAGAGGGCAAACCCCGGGATGGTCCTGCTGGCTGGAGGGCGAGCCTCCTGGCTGAGAGGGCAATTCCTGAGCCAGAAGGAACACTCCAGCAGATGCCCGCTTGAACGTGTGTGCGCAGTCTGATGGCTCAGGGGACTCCTCTTCCGCAGCCCCGCCTCCACCTCCACCTCACTGCCACGCCAGAGGCAGAGGGCAAGACTGGGGGGAAGATCTGAATCCCGGGGTCACTTCGAGCTCCACTCTGCAGCCCGTCCAGTCCACCCCCTCACCGGACATGGCTCGGACCCTGGGGACACTGCGTACTCCCTGCTGAAGCCCGCCCTGACCCCGGGACGCGGCGCTCTCCCTGGCTCAGAGTGCCTTGATCCTGAGGATACTGCGTGCTCCCTGCTACAGCCTGCCCAGATCCCGGGGAACACTGCAGGTGTCTTCTGCTACAGCCCACCTTGAACTCGAAGGACACAGCGCGCACCTCCCCCCCGCACCCCCACTGCAGCCCGCCCTGACCACTGGAGACACTGAGGGCACTCGCTCCGGCCACAGCTGGGGACTGGGGAGCGGTCAGGCGACGGGGAGGCGGTACTAGTGGAGGGCGGGGCGGCCAGGGCCCCGTGTGACCCCGCCCCCGCGATCCGCCACTGCCCCACCCCCACTCTCCCCTCCCCCCGTGCCGCGCGCACCTCCCGCCCGGAGTATCTCTGTGCCACGATGAACAAATGAGCTCGAGTGAGGGCATGACATTTAAATTCCAGTCTGGAGAGAAAGTGCTGTGCTTCGAGCCTGACCCCACCAAGGCGCGAGTCCTTTACGATGCCAAGGTGCCGCCGCGGGCGGGGCGAGGGAGGAGGGGCGGGCGGGGGCAGGGCCTGGCGGCGGGCGTGGGCAGTAGCTCCTGGGCCGCGGGTCAGCAGTGGCGCGGCTGGGCCAGGCACTTCGCTTGGCCGCAGTGGCCGCAGTCCAGGGGAGGTCGGCAGGGGGCGCTCGCGGGGCTGTGCACTAGACACCGGTCGGGGCACTTCCACTTCCGCTTCGAACGCGGGGCCGCGCAGGCGCCCTAAAGGACCTCGCTGAGCAGCGTTGCTAGGCAGGGGCCAGCGTGGGCTGTTAACGTCAGAACTGGCAGCGGGCTGCGCCGGGTTCCGGGCGGTTGGCTTCGCCGTCGCGCTAAATCGCTCCTTGTCCTGTGCGGTCCGGTGAGGTTTCTTGTGGCACGCCGTGACACACAGACCCAGGTCCTAATCCAGTTTCTCACTACTGGCCGCCGACGTCGCCCATCCTTGGGGTTTCTAAGGCAGGACTCCCCCCTCCCTTTCGCCTTCTCTCCCCGCCCTTCAGCGCTTTCCATCACTTCCGCCTTCAATCCTCTGAAGGTTTTGCGGAGAGCTGAGTTACGGTAGAGCCCAGGCTCTAACTGTCCACCTGAGGGTTCGGGGAGTGGCTGAGCCCCATCCTGCCGTGTCTCGGGCCCTAATGCTGGGAGGAGGGAGTGTACGCCATCGTTTTGGGAGGTGCCAGCCTCTGAACCATAAGGCTTGACAGCCCGGCGTCCTGGGAGTGGGACTAGGCCTGTCCCTAGGGCCTCGGGGGTGAAACTGGCCCAGACTGGCGGTCCGTCAGGTGCGTGTGCTGCGTTGCCCCGGGGGACATCAGAACCCCTGGGCTGTGCGGTTGTACCTCCTAGCCCCTTCCCTGTAGCCCCCGTCTAAGTTTTTGTTCCTTTCCCAAGCCCTCTCTCCTCCCCGAATGCCTACCACCCCTCAGTTTCCCAGGCTGGGGACAGGCCAATCTGTTGGCCCCGACAAATGTTGGGAATCCTGCAGGCAGGGCTAGAAGCATCTCTTCCGCCTTCCCCTAACGCTGGCTAGGCCAGCCGGAGACTACAACTCCCAGAAGTCTCGAGGCGGCTGTCCTTTTGTGTGGCTGGGACGCGCATGAGTGACTGATTCGCTGGCCAATGGTATCAGGGGCGTCGCCCCCCCTTTTTTAAAGCTCAGACACCAATCACAAAGGTGGTTGGCCGGATGCTTCCTATTTTGAGGCATCCACTCGGGGAAAAAATGGAATTGAAAGGGAAAATGTTTCAAACCAGCTCTCAAGCTAAAAAAGGAGCGAAAGCTTTGCTTTTTTTTTTTTTTGAAAAATGGAATATGATCTAGTTTTTTCGATCTAGCTTCTACTACTTTGTATGCTCTGTCACTTCTGGGCAATTTTTTCCTGGTTTCAGATTGTCGATGTTATTGTTGGCAAAGACGAAAAAGGCAGAAAGATCCCAGAATATCTGATCCATTTTAATGGTTGGAACCGAAGGTAAGCGGACGTGGTAAACTGGGCTGAAAACTAATCTTTGCAGCACCAAAGCTTGAGAATCGTTTGGGGAAAGTTTCTTTTTTCCTTCTTTTGTTATCAAGGTTTGCCTGTTGTAAGAAATAGTTCTTTTGCAGTCTCTGGGTAATTCTGTAAACCCCACCTTTTCTCCTTGTCCATTTGAGTGTGGCTTTTCTCAGCTTATTTGTGCCATAGTTGTGATTTAAAAAGTTTTGAATAGTGTTCTAAAATGTCACAAATCCTGGGACACCGCTTTGAGCATTTACTTTAGGACCACGGTGAAATGCTGATTTTTCCATTTTCTCTTTCTGTTCCATCAGCTGGGATCGGTGGGCAGCTGAAGATCATGTGCTCCACGACACGGAGGAGAACCGGAGATTGCAGTGGAAATTAGCAAGAAAAGCTGTAACTCGCCTGTAAGAACATAAAAAAAAACAACCCAAAAAAACCCTGCCATAAATGTTACTCAGTGCTTTCTTTTAGTGTTTAGAATTGCTTGATGCAAAATTAATACAGTGATAAAGTGCGGTTGGTTTTAAAATGTTCCATGTTTAAAGGGTGTGTGCAAAGAATGTTCCTTTTGTTTAAATAATTATAGTGCCTAACCTGAAATGGAATTTACCGTTTAAGTTCTAGAGTCCTACCCCTCCCCGAGTGTCTAGCCATCCTGCTTTATAAGCTCTTGTATGTTTTTCCCAAGTCAATGTCAAGATGTCTTTCAGCTGAGTTTTGCTTCCAACAGAAGAAAAGGAAGAAAAAAGAAACGCTGCAGGCTCCCAGGTGTTGACTCGGTTTTAAAAAGCATCCCTGTGGACGAGAAAGATGAACATTCTGAAAACTGTGCGTGGTTTAGCTCTCTTTTCTTGGGCTAAAAGATGTTCCACTTGTTTTTTATTCTGCAGGGTTAATGGGATGAGTGAGTGTGATTACAAGCAGGGATTCATGGGCAGTTCATCATGTTTGTAACGTTTGGCCCCTGGGGTTTTGACCTTAAAAGTAGCCATCAGTGTCCTTCAGAGAACGCCACAGAATCTTTCTCACAGTTGCTACCTTCTCAGCCAGCATCTTTATTCTCAGGCCTCCTGGGGAATTCTCGTGTGTTCCTTGAGTTGATGCCTGGACCTTAGTTCCACTTTAGAATGAACTGCTTAGAAATCTTGAGCTCATGTGATCTTCCACATGCACTGAAGTGGGTGTTAGATTTTTGAAAGTCCCTTTGGGGTCTGGTGGACACAGTGTCTGAGTTTAGCATTGACGAGACATCTTGTTAAGTTTGTCAGGTGTATATCACTGTCAGGTTGCCATTGTCGGGTGAATTGAGACTCAACTTTGACAGCTTTTCGATGCCCTTTGTTTTCCTTAGCAATAAGCAGTTCCTCTGACGATAGCAGCCGGGAAACTGAGGCTGAGCTAAGTGACGAAAGTGAAGCTGAAGAAAAGGCTGATAAGGTATCAAGTTTTTATTGTCCACGGTCCCTTTTCATCAGTGTTGTAGGGGTAAAATTCTCCACTTGCGAATGATTCTCCCAAAGTTCCTTGTTTATGAAACACACATGCTTACTTGACCTTTCAAGAAAAGCAGCCCTGGGTTAGATTCCCCTGGAGGCACTGTGGGCTCGGCACTGAGCTGCAGAGCAAATGGTTGGCACGTGTTCTGAGGGAGAAAGATGAGGCTGGCCACTCCTGTAAAGATTTGTGGTCTCGGGAACCCCATGCAAGGTCCATGGGTGCTGGAATCAATCCAGTGGCGGAGGGCAAAGGACAGGGAAGGCGATGTTCTGTGGCTGTGTGTTTCCCATAATGCATTTTTGAAAACGATAAAGTTGGCTATTTCCAAACATTTTTTGTACCAGTGATTCGTTTTTAAATGGCTTTAAAGTATTGGGCTGCTAACTGAAAAGTAGGTGGTTCAAACCCACCAGCCCCTCCTGGGGAGACGGAAGAGACAGTCTTTCCCAAAGTGGTGGTGATGCACCTTGGGGTGGGGGTGGGGCATTGACACGATCCAGGAGCTCTCCCAATTAAGAGAACCATACACTTTATGCTGCATGATGTAGTGCAAAAGGTTTTCGTTACCAAGGGAGTGCTGTGTTTGTTGCTTTTTTTTTTTACCCCCCGAAAAGGGGAGCGATCAGCTAAGTTGGTTTGGGAAGCTCTGATTTATAGCCTCAGAAACCCCTCTGGGGGTAATTCCAGTCTGTCCTCAGGGTCACTCTGAGTCGGAATCAACTCAGAGGTCATGGGTGGGTACCACAGTTTGACCAGCATCTTCTGACCTTCAAAGTTACCAGCAAGCTTGCTTATTAGCCGAAATGGGGGAAGAACCACAAGAAGGCCTTGGAATAGAAGCACTAAGTGCTATCAAGAATATTACGATCTAGCCTTCCTTTCTCTTCGACCACGCTTTTCCTTTGAACACATGGTGTATTTTGTGTCCGCAGCCCCGAGAGTCCTCTGCCTCTGTCCGGGAGTTCTTTGGGGCTGTGGACACTCCTGCAGGTTAGTGCTCATGCATTCCAGACTTCCAATCTTGCAGAAAGAAGACGCCAGGCTGCACCCAAAAAGGGCCATGGATGAAAGGGCAATCAATATAGACATTCCTGAAGTCCTGAAGAAGAAACTGGAGGACGACTGCTATTATATTAACCGGAGGAAGCGGGTATGTAAGGTGATGGTGAAAACGTGGCAATTCCCTTTGGGGGTTGAAGAACCCTTTCACAGGGGTTGCCCGATTCATCATGTTAGTAAAATGACAGTGATGAAGTAGCAACAAAAATAATTTTATGGTTGGGGGGTCATCAACTGTATTAAAGGGTTGCGGCATGACTGGAAGGTTGAGAACCACTGCCTTTGGGGGTGTCCTTGAGCTGGCCACTGTTTTGAGGAATGAAGTGCATTTCCTGGATTCTCTGCTGAGGTCCCTGTCCTGTCAGTGGTGGGGAGCCCTGGAGGGCCCTAGTGGGTAAGCATTGGACGGCTGCCCATGAGGTCAGTGGTTCAAACCCACCAGCCACTATGGGAGATAAAGGAAGCAGTCTGCTCCAGTAATGCTCTAAGCAGGGGTCCTCAAACTGTGGCCCACGCGCCACATGCAGCCCGCTGAGGCCATTTATCCGGCCCGCCGGGTGTTTTTGCCCCATTTTGGTTTCAATATATGTGCAGTGTGCATAGGAATTTGTTCAGAGTTTTTTTAAACGATAATCTGGCCCTCCAATGGGTCTGAGGGACAGTAAACTGGCCCCCTGTTTAAAAAGTTTGAGGATCCCTGCTCTACAGCTTCAGAAACCCTCTATTCGGACCGTGGGAATCAGAATCAGCAGTGGGATCGGTCGGGTTTGGTCAGTGGTGCCAGCAGTACGGTTGAAAGCAAAGCCAGCCCAGACCTGGCTGCTTCAGTAGCAACTGCTAGGTAGCATCCCCAAGTGCGGATGCCTGGGCGCCCACCAGGCGGTCGTGGCTGCAGTGCTAGGTAGTTTTTAGAGACCCCGCATGCTCTCCTGACACGCTATAATTGTGAACCACTGCTTACAAGTATGAAAGGAATGCCTTAATCCACAGGAGGATTTAATCAGTAGCAGGGAACCACCCAAGTGATCAGACCATGTCCATTTCAGAGGTTCTATTGGGTTCTCAGAGCGATGGTTAGCACCTGGTTGTTAACTGAAATGTTAGCAGTTTGGGCCCACCAGCCACTCAGTAGGATAAAAATGAGACAGTATGCTTCGAAAGAGTTTACTTCTTGGAAACATGTATGGGGCAGTTCTCCTCCGTCCTAAGGGTCGCTCAGAGCCAAATTGACTCCATGACAGCCAGTTCTGCGTCCTCTGAACAGAACTGGCTGGCTTTATTTTTGGTTGAGGTAAAGAAAATATGTAGATGTGACCACTTTTCCATGGACTGGTTCATCATGTTGACATTGGACGTTTCTGTGTTATTGACAGTTGGTGAAACTTCCATGCCAGACCAACATCATCACTATCTTGGAATCTTATGTGAAGCATTTTGCTATCAACGCAGCCTTTTCAGCCAACGAGAGGCCTCGTCACCACCATGTTATACCACACGCCAACATGAGTGCGCATTATGTCCTGGCTGAAAAGAAGTGAGTGCCTGCCATGCCCTGTTCCACTCCTTGGGTCTTTGGATTTTCAGTAACATTTGATTGTGAACTGGGTGACTGTTCTCAGAGCTGATCAATTTTTGAAAACTTCACCCACACATCATACAGTTAAATAGTTAAGTCATAGCAAGAAGAGTCGTACAGTCATTACCACAATCAGTTTTAGAAGCAATTTTCTTCTTCCTTGTACTCATTGTGATTAGTGTAAACTGTTTTTTGGGGAGGGTGTTGATCAGTTTTCCATTCAACAATCCATACACAGTATTGTTCATTGATTGCAATCCCCACCAGGTAACCAAACTCTTACCCCCCACTTCCTGTGTTTGCTGGCTCCATTCTACTTCCTTCCCTAACCCTTTGGAACTCATTGTCCTCAGGAAAGCTCTCCTTATGTCTTAGAAAAGGAATTTCCATTAAGGCTGGTGGCACTTTGCTCCATCTGGGTATTTTGAGCATATGTCTCCTTGTGGTCACTTTTACCTCCTCTGGTTTTCTCATCTCCACCAGGGGTGGTTGTGCAGGGTTTGATAAAAAGAATATTAAGTTGCAAGAAGCTTGGGAGGTCATTGAGACGCACTGCTTTTGAAGTGGGAGGAAGCAGAGGCCATCTGCTTCCATCCAGATCCCGGCCTTGGACACTGTGTGGGCAGTGTGACTCTGTCCTAGAGAGTCATTATGAGCCTGAATTGATTCAGTGGCGGGGCGTTGGAATTCTGGGCTCTTTAGAAATGAGACAGAAGTTGCTAACTGCTCTATGTTAGAGACAGTCCCCCACAATGGTCCAGGTACCTGTTTCTCTGGAAACTATGGTTCTTATCGACGCGGTTTCAGAATAGCAGCGGCCCTAACCACAAAATGCCCATTGACCAAAGCAAAAGATCAGAATGTTCATCTTCCTTGTTTAAACGTCCATTCAGTTTTTCTTTTTTCATCCAGTTTTTTTACATACTGCTGTCAAACTTAGGAAAGCAGGAACCTGTGAAAAGTGGGAAAACCCCGCAAATCCTTCCCACTTAAAGGAGCGAGAGAAAAGTAGTCAGATCGCAGGCTGCCCACGTGGGAAAGTGAAGCTTGGAAAATCAGGGCAGTCCCCATGAGGCCCAGACCTCCCCTCCTGGGCTTCAGTGTAATACAGGAGAGTGATTTTTCTCTGTCTTTGGTTCCTTTTAGGGGCTACTTGTTTTATTCTATTTCAGTTCAACTTTAGGGTTTTCTTTCTTCCTCTCAAGTTTACAACTTGTCTGCTTTGGGGGTTAGTGGAGAGGCTCCCAGTCATTGTGTGTGTCCAGCCTTCTCCTGACTTTGTTCCGGACACAGAAACTCTGGCCAAGGGCCAAGTTTGGCCAATCACCTGTTCCTGCCACTAACGTTCTCTGGACAGTCACCAACATGCTGTCAGTGACTACCTTCGACAGGCGAGGGCAGCATTGAGTAGTTGTGAGAAGCTGCGGCCTACCAAGCCCAGAATATGCAGAGCCTTCCAAACGTTGGTGGGAAAGTGGAATTGAAAGAGAATGGAATTTTCCCACAAATGTTTTGAAGGCCCCTTGTATTAGCTGGCTCTTGACGTAAGACATTTGCTAAACCCTGATGTAAACAGCCTTTTTTGCTATTCAAAGGCACTCACTAGTCAATAATCACACCAATAGGATTCACACCAGCTTTTGACAGTAATCACACCAATAGGATTCTCTCCCACCCCCTCAACGCCTGTGGCAAATCATCCTCAGATTATCAGCCGTTTTCTCTTGGGCAGTATCTATCTGTGTGTCTTCCCTCTGGTAACTTCTGGGGCTGTTTCTCTCTTGCTCTCTCTAAGGATAATTTTTTTTCACTTTGCATTGTGAATTAGGTGCAGATACACATTTTGTACAATCCATGTTGTGTCCAACAATATATCCAACCTTCCAGTAGCTGGCTCTGCCCCTCCCTCTGTCTTTCTCCCTGATCTTTCTAATAGAATGTTCTTTTCCCCTGCCCCCACATTAACACCTAGTTTCCCTCTAGCCCTAGATCCATAAGCTCACCTGGCCTTCTCCCCACTTTCCAGAAGAAAAGTACTCAACTCCCCCCCACCCCCACTAATGAAAAGCTTTCGTACTATAGCCCACAATCAGAAGATAGCGTAGGTATCTGCTTTTGTAGTGCCCCCATCTTGGGTCATTCCAGTGCCTGGCCCAGAGGGGAGTGATATGACTCACTTTGGGAAAGATTGCTCTGACCTATTGCTTCCTATCCCCTCCCGCTCCAGGGGACCGTCAATCAAAGTCTTTCTTTTTACATGAGCAAGCTTGATCTTGAGCCCCCCACCCTTTGTAAGAATGGTCTCATACAGTATTTGTCCTTTTGTGGTCAACTAACTTCACACTGTGGTTCCTTTTGATTGTTAAAACAGTTAGAAGTCCTTTAGTTCATTTGGACACAATCTCATCTGAATCCGAGAGAGGAGACTAGTTGGTTTATATTGAAAAGGAGAGCCAAGTGGGTGGGCAGGGTTTCTTCAAAGCCCAGGGTCGTGTCTCGACTCCCTGTGTGCACCTGCCATTTCCATGGCTGTGTGGGTTATGTGTGCGTGTGTTCCTGGGAACTTTTAATGTCAGGCAAGGAGAGGCCCCACCCTCTATCTGTTGGTATACTTGCCGGTCTTTGGACCGTTAGCATTCCTCAGGATCTCTAAAATAATCGCACCCAGTTTCTTCAGAAAGCTCACTGAAATTTGAATTGAACCCATACTAGATGGAGCTAGTGATTTCAGGAGAGGATACTATGTACACTCTGCCTTCTCATTTGCAATTCGGCTTACTTTCCCAAAATGCTCACCGCTTTTTTTCACACTCTCTAACAGACTTTTTCATGCAACCACCCCCCCCCAACTCCTCACCTGCCCGCCCGCCATTTGCCCCTCTGGCTATCTGAAGACATTTATTAGCCAGCATTTTCCCTGTGGTTGTGCTCAAGGATTTGTGTTGGAGATCTAGCTCTCTGTAACCACAGGCCTGGGGTTTTGCACTGGCTGCCAGGTCAAAAGTATTCTTGTCTGATTCTGGAACACATTTGGGACCCCACTGGCATCATGCTCTCCATGTGAAGCTCTCTTGACTCTTTTTTTTTTAATCTTTTTATTGGGGCTCATAAGGCTCTTATCACAATCTGTACATACATCAATTGAGCAAAGCACCCTTATACATTCGTTGCACTCGTCACTTTCATAATTCACCTTCCACTTGGGTTCTTGAAATCAGCTCGGTTTCCCTTTTTTCCCCCCACCCCCATCCCACCCCTGGTCCCTTGATAGTTTATAAATAATTATTATATCTTATCTTACACTCCCCGGCATCTCCCCTCACCCGCCTCCCCTTTGCCAATCTCCCAGAGAGGAGGTTACACATAGATCTCCGAGATCGGTTCTCCCTTTCTACACGCCCTTCCCTCCTGGTGTTGCCACTCCCACCGCTGGTGTTGAGGGGTTCGTCTGTCCTAGATTCCCTGTGCCTCCAGATCCCCACTGCACCGCTGTACATCCTCTGGTATAACCAGGTCCTCAAGGCAAGGTAGAATTGGGGTCATGATGATTGGGAGGGGAGGAAGCGTTCAGGAACTAGAGGAAGGTTTTGAGTTTCATTGTTGCTACACTGAACCCTGAGTGGCCCATCTCCTCCTCAATACCCCTCTGGAAGGGGTGTCCAGCTGTCTACAGGTGAGCATTGGGTCCCCATCATGTACTCCCCCTCTTTCACGGTGATGTGATTCTCACCACCACCCCACCTTTGATGTTGGAGACCTGGTCTCCTCTGTCCTTCATGGTCACCTATGTTGGTGGTGCTGCTTCCGTGTGGGCTCGGTTGCTTCTGGGCTAGATGGCCGCTTGTTTGCTTTCAAGCCTTTAAGTCCCCAGACGCTATATCTCTCAGTAGCCGGGCACCATCCGCCTTCTTCACCACACTTGCTTTTGCACACTTTCATCTTCAGCAATTATGTGAGGAAGGTGATCACACAATGATTGTTTTTGTTCCTTTGTATCTGCTACATGGTCCATTCAACACCTTGTATTCGCTTAGGCCGTGTGCTTCTTCTCTGTGGGCTTTGTTGCTTCTGAGCTAGATGGCCGCTTATTTGCCTTCAAGCCTTTAAGACCCCAGACGCTATATCTTTTTTTGATAGCCGGGCACCATCAGCTTTCTTCACCACATTTGCTTACACACACGGCTGTCTTCAGTGATCATGTCGGGAAGATGGGTATCCTGCAATGGCTGCTTAGCAGGGCGAGGTGCTATTGTATTGGGGGATTATGCATGAGGAGGCCCAATGTCCATCTGCTACCCTACTACTGAACCTATAAATATATGCATATAAATCTCTTGCCCCCATAATCATAAATATATTTACATATGTACATGCCTGTATTTAGGCTTCTCTGTATGCACTTTGCCTCCTACTCCTTTCCTCTATTTCCTTTCGCTTTCCTCCCGACCCATTACCATGTTTAGCCTTCATTCTGGATTCAGTAGTTCCTCTCAGTTACCTTGCTCTTGGTCACTCCCTTCCAGTCCTCCCCTCCCCTCCCTCCTCTGGTTTTGAACCACTCGCTGTTCCCTTGTCCCTGTGTTGGGCGACACCTCCTCCCTTCCCCTACCTCCCACGCTCTCATGTCCCTCCAGGACCGTTGGTCCTGTTGTTTTCTTCTCTCATTATTTGTCCAGCCTATCTTGTCTAGGTGGACCTGCTGACATAGTAATATGTGCATACAAATGGATATGACTTTGACTGCGCCCAAGTGGCCCATAAGAACATGGCTTTGACAGAAGCAACATCGACACGCTGATAAGCAGAAAAGCCACTAACATACAAAATTTACAAGGTAAAAAACAAAACAAATTTAAAAAAGACTAAGCAAAAAGATAGCAAATATTAAAAGAAAAATGGCTAGTAGTTCAAGGTCCTTTCGTTGGCCTTTAGGAGTGTTTTCTAGGTGTAGCTTGGGAGGCGCCACGTCCTGGCCCGGAAGACCATCCTTTATATTCCTCGGGCTCCCTTTGCTCTGCTTCCTCCGCTGCTCCCTTGCACGCCCCCAGTGTTTGCCTCAGTGTGGCGGGGTCAGCTCAGTCGTCCATCCCCCACTGTGTCTCAGGTGCTGTCCCGTGTAGGGCCATGTGTTGGTGCAGGATGTCGTATCTCGTAGTGTGGTCAGCTGAATGGTCCTCTCTGTATGACGGGCCCTTCTAGCTGGTCTATCGACTTTGGGCTTGGTGGACCCAGGTGTACTCCACTACGTCCTTTCTCCTTCTTTTGTTTCAGCTTCCTTCTGGATGTGGTGTGGTGGGTCAGTTCCTTTCCCACTCCAGACGATCTATTTTTGTTTTCTGTGGTATTCCCTTCGAGTGTGGGGGTCGGCCTAATTCTGGTTTGGGCCGACTTGTCGTCCAGCCTCTTTGTGTAGACCTCTGTACTTTGCGTTGCCCTCCTTGTTTGGTGTGTCGTGTTGGGGTCCGTATGCATGTTCCAGATCTGTGGGGACACAACCGATACTCTCCCCCGGGTGGGTTAGTACCCTGCCCCCCCCATACCATCCATTCAGATTCTCCCCCTCCCGGTTCTCCCTCTCCCTACCCAACTACTCCTTCTTTATGCTGGGCTCTCATGTACCTCCCTAGGTGTGGCCTGTCCTCCCTCCAACTATCTATGCTTCCTCCCGTTTATTGTGGGATGGATGTTTATTCTTCTATTTCTGTCATGCTGATTGTACTTAACTCAGGGGACTCAAATGTTGTACCTGTCCCTTTGGGTCTGGCTTACCTCGCTTACCATAATTCCTTCCAGCTCTTCCCATGAAATAACGTGTTTCATGTGCTCATCGGTGCTTTTCAGTGCTGCATAATACTCCATTGTGTGTATGTGCCAAAGTTTGCTAATCCACTCGTCTATCGATGGAAACTTAGGCTGTTTCCAAGTCTTTGCTATTGTGAATTGTGCCGCAATAAACATTGGAGCGCATATGACTGGTTGTGTTTTATTTGCTGCTTCAACCGGGTATATGCCCAGTAGAGGGATGGCTGGGTCATAAGGTAGATCAATTTCCATTTTCTTTAGGTATCGCCAGATTGCTTTCCACAGTGGCTGTACAAATCTGCACGACCACCAGCAGTGGAGGAGGGTTCCTACTTCACCACAGCCCCTCCAACACTTGTTGCTCTCTGATTTACTGATCTAGGCTAGGCTCAGGGGTGTTAGGTGGTATCTCATGGTTGTTTTGATTTGCATTTCTCTTATGGCAAGGGACTTTGAGCACTTTCTCATATGTTTATTGGCCATATTGATCTCCTCTCTAGTGAAAGTTCTTCTCATTTCTTTTGCCCACTTCCTTAGGGGGTTAACTGTTTTCCTCTTTTTGCAGGTCACGATGGTGTTGTAGATTTTAGTAATGAGCCCTTTGTCTGATGTGTCATTACTAAAAATCTTCTCCCAGTCTGGGTTGCCTTGTCACCCTCTTGGCAAAGTCTTTCGAGGTGCACAGGTGTTTTATTCTTATTAGATCCCGTTTGTCGATTTCCAGTTCACCTGTGTGTGTCCCCTTCCCTGTTGCAGTGAGCCTATGTGCTCCCTGGGCCAGTGCTCTGAGATTAGTCCCGATTCCCTCCTTAATGGTCCTGATGGTTTGGGGTTTGACTTCTAGATCTGTGATCCACCTTGAGTGTATTCTTGTGCATGGGGTGAGGTAGACGTCTTGTTTCAACTTTCTACATGTGGATATCCATTGTTTCCAGCACCACTTATTAAAGGGGGCATCTGCTTCCCACTTGACGTTTTTGGGACACTTGTCAAAGATCAGTTGTCTATATGCTGATGATTTTACTCCTGGGCTTTCTATTTCTTTTCCACTGGTCTGAGTGTCTATCATTGTGCCAGTACCATGCTGTTTTGACCACTGTAGCTGTGTAGTAGGCATTAAAATCAGGTAGGGCGAGTCCTCCAATTGTGTCCTTCTTCTTGAGGAGTTCTCTGCTAATTCTGGGTTTCTTCCCTCTCCATATGAAGTTGGTAGTCAGTTTTTCCAATTCTTTGAAGAAGGTTGATGGTAATTGGATTGGTATAGCATTGAACTTGTAGAGTGCTTTAGGAAGAACTGTCATCTTTACTATGTTCAGCCTACCTAACCATGAGCAGGGAAGGGTCATGCATTTGTGAAGGTCACTTTTGGTTTCCTGTAATAGGGTTTTATAATTATGCTTATAAAGGTCTTTAGTATTTTTTGTTAAATATATTCCTAGGTATTTCAGTTTGTTCTTGGCTACTGTGAAGGGTACTTCCCTCTTAATCGCCTCTTCCATGGCCCTGTCCGATGTGTATAGAAACCCTACCGACTTCTGTTTATTGATCTCGTATCCTGCTACTCTTCCGTATTCCTCTATTGCTGTAAGAATTCCAACTGTGGAGTTTTGGGGGTCTTCAATGTATAGGATCATGTCATCTGCAAATAACGATAGTTTCACCTCCTCCTCTCCCAACTGGATCCCTTTGATGTCCTTCCGCTGTCTTATGTTGTTAGCCAGAACCTCCAAAACGATATTGAATAGAAGAGGGGACAGGGGGCATCCTTGTCTTGTACCCTTTTTCAGTGGTATTGTTCTTGTCTTTTCTCCATTGACTATGATGTTGGCTGTTGGTCTTTCATAGATAGCTTGTATGAGCTTGAGGAACTTACCTTCCAATCCTATCTTCATGAGTGTTTTGATTAGGAATGGGTGCTGGATGTTGTCAAATGCTTTTTCTGCATCTATGGATATTATCATATGGTTTTTATCCTTTTTCTTCTCGATGTGGTGTATGATATTGATGGATTTTCGGATGTTAAACCATCCCTGCATCGCTGGGATGAATCCTACTTGGTCGTGGTGAATGATATGTTTGATGTTCCTTTGTATTCTATTGGCCAATATTTTGTTAAGGATTTTTGCATCTATGTTCATTAGAGATATTGGTCTATAATTCTCTACACCTGTGGGGTCTTTTCCCTGTTTGGGTATCAAAGTAATGCTGGCTTCGTAAAATGAGTTTGGGAGCTTGCCGTTCTTTTCTGTGTTATGGAATACTTTGTGGAGGATCAGTGTCAGCTCTTCCCTGAATGTTTGGTAAAATTCTGCTGTGTAGCCATCTGGCCCTGGGGCCTTTTTCCTTGGTAGGTTTTTGATGACACTCTCTGTTTCTTCCTTCGCTATGGGTTTGTTGAGGTTCTTGATCTCTGTCTCAGATAATCTAGGGATAGATTGTTTTTCTAAATATTTATCCATGTCTTCCAGGTTTCTGAATTCATTAGAATACAAACCTTCATAGTACTTTGTGATTATCCTTTTTATCTCATTGGGGTCTGTTGTTATTGCCCCCGATTCATCCCTTATCCTGGCTATTGATGTTTGCTCCTTTCTATCTTTGGTAAGCTTTGCCAGAGGAGTGTCAATTTTATTAATTCGTTCATAAATCCAGCTTCTAGTTGCGTTAATCCTTTGCATTGTTCTTTTGTATTCCCACTGGTTTAACTCCGCCCTGATTTTTATTATTTCTTTTCTCTTGCTATTGGAGGGGTAGTTCTGTTGGCTCTGTTCTACTTGTTGGAGGTTTTGTGTTAACATATCTGTCATACGCCTTTCTTCTTTTTTCATATATGCATTCAGTGATATCAAGCCACCTCTGATAACTGCCTTTGCAGTGTCCCATAAGTTTTGATATGTTGTATGCTCGTTCTCATTAGTTTCTAGAAACTTCCTGATATCCTCTCTGATCTGGACCTTAACCCATTCATGTCGCAGGAGATTGTTGTTTATTCTCCAATTGGTGGCCCTTGCTTTTCTGGGTGCCCTCCTATTAATCTCCAGCTTTATGGCATGGTGGTCTGAGAAAGACGTCTGGATAATATCTATGTGTTTGAATTTACTCAGGCTGGCCTTGTGTCCCAGCATGTGATCTATTCTTGAGAAAGATCCGTGTGGATTGGAGAAGAATGTGAAACCTTTTGCTTTTGGATGAAAGGCTCTATAGATGTCTATCAGGCCCTGTTGCCTAATTACATTGTTTAGCTCTCTGGCCTCTTTGCTGAGCTTCTTTCCCTGTGACCTGTCTTTCTCTGATAGTGGAGTGTTGAAGTCCCCCACTATTATTGTTGTTTCCGTGATTTCTTCTGTCATTTTTTAATAGTTTGTTTGACGAAATTTGCCGTGCCATTATTAGGTGCGTAAATATTCAGTATGCTAAGTGCTTCCTGGTTTACTGAGCCTTTGAGCATTATGTAGTGTCCCTCTTTGTCTCTTTTTATGTTTTGGATCTTGAAATCCATTTTGTCGGAGATTAAGATAGCCACTCCTGCCTTTTTGGAGTTACCATTTGCTTGGTAAACTTTCTGACAGCCCTTTATTCTCAGCATATGCTTGTCTGCTTGCTTAAGGTGTGTCTCTTGCAGGCAGCAGATTGATGGGTTATGTTTTCTAATCCAATCCTCCAGCCTCTTTCTTTTAATGTATGAATTGAGCCCATTTGTATTCAGAGTGATTATTACTATCTCTGGCTTCATGGTTACCATATTCTGTTTTGTGTTTTGGGTCTTTGCCTATCTTCCTTCATATCAGTGTACTGCATTTGAGTGGAGGGTTTCTATCCTGTCCTCTTTTCCATCTGAGACCGTGTTGTGCTGGTACGTGTTGCTGGCATGTTGGCTTCTAGATGGAGATGGGCTATATGGTGGTCTCCTGGTGGTTCTAGTTGGAACTTGATCTTCTGGCCATAGTGAGTCAGCCAGTATGTTCTGCAGGGTTGGGTGACTTGCAGTATATTTTTTGAGTTCTTCCTTGTCCTGGAAGACCCTTATCTTACCCTCTATCTTAATGGATAACTTGGCAGGGTATAGGATTCTGGGGGAGGCATTTTTATCTTTCAGTTTTTGGAAGATGTTGCTCCATTCTCTCCTCCTCTTCATGGTTTCTGCTGATAAGTCTGAGCATATTCTTACCTGCGCTCCTTTGTATGTGACTGTCTTCCTTTCTCTTGATGCTCGTAAAATTTTCTCTTTTTCCTCTAAGTTGGATAATTTTACAATTATATGTCTTGGCGTGTTCTTCTTGGTGTTTAGCTTAGCCGGCGTCCTCTCTGCTTCCTGTATGAGAGTCGGATTCTCCTTTGTTAGGTTGGGAAAATTTTCTTCCAGAAATTCCTTTGCTATCTTGGCAGTCGATTTGTGTGTTATGTTGTGTTCCGGTAGACCGATTATTCGAATATTATTCCTCTTCATACCATCTGTCATTGATCTCAGGCTGTCTTCTGTTTCTTTAATTTTCCTATCTGATTGTTTTTCTCGCTTGCTTTGTTTGGTTTGAGCGTCCTCGAGTTCACTGATACGGTTCTCAGCCTCCTCAAGCCTACATATAGCTTCTGTGACCTTTTGTGTGGCCTCTGCTACCTCCTCTGGTAGTTTCTGCAGTTCCTTTTGGTGGATAATATTCATCCCCTCTATTGTGGACTTCATCCCCTCTATTGTGCATTTCATCCCCTCTATCATTGCATCCTTATTTTGGTTTGCATCTCTTAGCTCCTGTATTACTGCAAGCAGAGTTCTGAAGATTTCCTTTTGTGGCTGATCTATATCTGTTTCTTCTATGAGTGACGTTAGGTCTGTTAAAGTGCCTCGTTTCTCTGATTTTTTTGTTGGGAGTGATGTGGTCTGTTGATTTTTCCTTGATCCTTTCATAGACCCCATGCTTCTGGGAGACAGGAGTAACCTTATATATGTTGTTGTTAAGGATTCTTTCAGGCGATTGCCTATGACCTACTGTAAGGGTGGGTCAGACTCCCGTGTAGACCGAGTTCCCTGTCGGGTTGTTGAGATGTTTCAGCAGCTGGAGTGGGGGCTGGGGCCTCAGTGAGTGCCCTCAGGCTGCTTTGACCAGGTGTGACAAGGTACCCTTAGCAGCCCCCTTTATGAGGAGGGGGGTTAGTAATAAAAAGGATTTAAAAGGTTAATGATATAAAAATAGTTGTTAACATAATATTGGGCAGAGGAAGAAAAAATTGGGGGGAGAGGGAAGAGAATCTATAATAGAAGAGGGACAAGCTGTGATACTAGTAGAGGTGGGAGGAGAAGAAAGAAAAGAGAGAGAAGGAGAATCTATAGAAAAGGGGCAGAAGAGAAGTACAAGCATTAATGAAAAAGTAGGAAGGAAGGAGAGAGAATACAGCGCAGAAAGTAAAAGAAAGGGAAGAAGGAATAAAAAACAAAACAAACAAAAAACACCCAAAAGGCAAAAAAACAAAAAGAAAGAAAAAAAACCAACAAAACCAGACACACACAAAAACAGAAAAAAACCTATGCTAGATGGAGGATGTGTAGATGTGAATGTCTGAAAATTTCCCCCTTTCCCTCTAAGCGCTGGTGATGCCTAATAGAGCACAGAAGTGGCTGAGTTCGTATTGTCCCAAGATGTGGTGCTGATCTATGTGTTGTTTGGAATGCTCTTCAGCTCAGTAAGCCCTCCCAGGTCCAGCCGCTCCCCACTGGAGGTCCTCGTGCTCTAGCTGGGAAGTGCTAGGGCAGCTAAGGGTACTGTGTGGAGGCTCAGGCCACCATGCCGTCTCCTGGGGTGGCTGGGGCGGGCTGCGGCAGGCTTAGGGCTGGCACTGGGGACCCCACAGGGCCCCCAGGTGGTGAGAGCTGGCTGGAGCTCACCGACGGCTCCTCAGGGACTGCAAAGCCGAGTCCCAGGCTCCGCTGCAGGTGGAATGTTTGATCTGCCCGGGCTGTGAGCGGGCGCAGGGAGGCCCCTCGGACAGCCGCGCAGACAGCGGCTCAACACTGCAGGGGACAATGGTGCTCGCCCTCCACCCCGCTCTGAGCTCAGAACCCCGCGGACAGTAGTGGCTTGGCGCGAAACCGCAGGGGGTAATGGCGCCAGCAACACGAAACCGCAGGGGGCAATGGCGCCAGTCCTCCGCTCAGGCTCAGAGTCGCGGGCGCCGGGGTCCCCGCAGCACCCTGGGGAGGGCACCTACTCTTGTGCCTTGCGCAGGGAGGGGCCCTTGGCGGGCAGACTCAGCAGCGTGGGCTGTGGCGCTCCGAGGAAGCTCAGGGTCCGGGAAAGGCGCGGGTTGGGCTATGGCTCCCGGCGGGAAGTGCTCAGCGCAGGGTCCCAGCGGGGAGTGGAGCTGGTGCTAGGCTGCCAGGGTGGGCGGGGGTGGGAGGACGGCTCACGGAGGGCAGGTGGAGAGGTCTGTGACAGCGGTAAGGGTGGATGGTCCCCCGTGGGGGTCGCCAGACAACCCGCGGGTCCGCTCTCCGGAGCTTGGATGAATGGAGGGAGGGATGTGGGCCTGAGGGCAGATCGCTGCCCTGTGGGGAGATGGGGAGAGGGGAACCACGGGAGAGGAAAGCTTCTCTCCCAGTGGGGATCCGCGAGTGGGCCGCTGGTGTAGGGGAGCATGACCTGCTGCGCCTGTCTAGGCAGGGCAGGCAAGCGACTCTGGGCTGGGGTCCGGTTTGGGAATGGAGCCTAGGCCAGTCGCCAGTGAGCTCACGGCAGCTTAGTGACCAGAGATGTCCCACGAGTCTGGTCCTCTTTCACCTAGACCCCTGCTCAGGTCAAATACGTGGGGTGGGACTGGGGTGCTGTCCCAGGGGAATATTTCACTCACCAGACTCCTACTATTCAGCTACCTGGTCGCCAAGCCCGCTTTGTTTGGAGGAGCTCTCAGAGTATGCCGGTGTCCCCGTCGGCCATCTTCCCGGACTCCTCTTGACTCTTTCAAAAGCATCAGGCACCAGTTAGGGGTCTGATCTGGAGGCACTGAGCATGTAAGGTCTCACACGCCACCTGGAGATCGCCCAGGGCTTGGCCTCCCTCCTAAGCATCCCAGTGGCCCTTGAGAACTGGGCCGCAGCTTGTTTGACAAACAGTCACGTGTTGTGCTCAGAGGACTCCTCCCCATGCACTGCCCTCCCTGGAGTAGACTCAGAAAGGTTGATGATTGGAGTAGAGATGAGTCTTGGGTCTCAGCAAGGCAGCTGGTCTCAGTTCCCAGCGATTGGACCTCTGCACCTGCAGCCACAGATCTTGCTGGGAAGGCCCCATTGCTACTGGCCACATTCTTTAGTGTGAAGCATGGGAGAGGAAAATGAGCCACTTTGTCCTCTGCACTTTATACCCCGGGCTTGCTTTCCTCTCTTGGCTCTCTTCCATTTGCACCCACCAGTCCATCCCCTCAGCCTGTGCTTTCGGAAAGGCATGGCATTTGCTGGTGACGTGTGTGCAGGCCCATCAGTATGACAATCCCATTTGCAGCATCTCTCCTTTTTGTCCCCTGCAGTGTGGACCTTTGCAAGGAAATGGTTGATGGATTACGGATAACTTTCGATTACACACTTCCACTGCTTTTGCTCTACCCCTATGAGCAAGCACAGTACAAGAGGGTGACTTCATCCAAATTTTTTCTGCCAATCAAAGAAAGTGCCACAAGTACCACCAGGTAAGTGAGCTCGCCTGCAGGTGGCCTCGCAGACATCAGCTATCAAGTAGAGCAGCTACACCGTGGAGGGGGCTCTGTGATGCTACAGGGCCTACTGGTCCAGAGCAGGGAAAAGCCCTCACACACTTCCCAGTGGCTTGGAGAGATGTCAGCGAGCACGCCCAGCTGAGGGAGAGTGCAGGAGGGTGGGAGTTGGGCTGTGCCTTTAGCTTCTTTAACTGGTGCTGGGACCAGGGGAAAGTTCCCTCTGCATGGGGGGGCTTCTGCCTGTCCACATGGACTGAGCATCTGCCTCGTGGGGCAAGTCTGAGGAAGCGAGACTTGTTTGAAGGGACTGGCCACAGTTGACCTGTGGGGAAGGTTCCCTTGCTTCCCCCTTTGCAGCTTTCCCTCAGTCAGCAGCAAGCGGAAATGTCTAGTCTTTGAAAAGAACAAAGTCCCCTAACTTCAGTCTTTATCCATCGCCTTCTAGAAACTATGCTCCCATCTTCCATTTTCCTGTCACTTCGAAAATTGGTTCTCCGTTGTTTCCATTCTGCTATCTTCTTTCTCTTTGCCTTTTAGTTTCCTTCTGCCCTGACCCCCGAACCAAACTCCTGTCTCCAAGAGTGCAGACCCTTTCTCCTGCTCCTGCACTGGTCAGCCCCTCCCTGCCTTAAGGCTTTGTCTCTCCGGCTCCTCTCTGCCCTGCCTCCATCTCTTTTCCACCTGCCTTGCTTGCTTTCTCTTGCCTTTTTCCACCTGCTGGTTCCACCCCAGGTCCAGGCCCATCTTTGCATCTGCATGCCCTGCTCTAGACCTTGCGAGTTGGGCTGCCTGGGGCAGGCTCTGTTTCCACAGCTCCCTTTTGAAGACTTCTCTAGCTCTGCTAGTCAGGACATTTCGATGAAGTAGGTGGTCTCTTCTCAGCCCCGCCCCCCCATTGACATGTGGAGTCAGAGCAGTACTTTGTGGCTCAGCGTATCCTGTGCGTTGTGGGAGGTTGAGTAACAGCCCTCGCTCCTAGTGGGGACAAGCAAAAAGACCCTGCTACTTTGCTAAATGTCCCCGACCCCCTAAGCACTGTTCTGAACAAATGCAGAGTGGGAATCCCCATCCTTCCTGCCAGTGTGCCTATCGGAGACAAGGAACGCCAGATGATTTCATGGATTTAGTGAACTCTTTGAGAAACGATTAGTTTGGGCACATGCTTGAAATGAAGCTGGGTCACCTGCTTGCAGTTAGGAGCTGGTTGACTACTCTGTCCCGGAGAACACGGCCCTTGTGGAAGGAGTCTGGGGGAGTGGTCGGCTGTGAAAGCACTCCCTGTTCTTCCCAGGAATCAAGAGGAGCTGTCCCCGAGCCCGCCATTGTTGAATCCATCCACACCGCAGTCCTCCGAGAGCCAGCCCACCTCGGGGGAGGCTGCCACCCCGAAACGGCGCAAAGCCGAGCCCGAAGCCTTGCAGTCTCTGAGGCGCTCCACACGCCACAGCTCCAACTGTGACAGGCTGTCTGAGAGTAGCGCTTCTCCTCAGCCGAAGCGTCGGCCCCAGGACACTTCCGCCACCATGCCTAAGCTCTTCCTGCACCTGGAAAAGAGTAGGTTTGCACCTGGGGCGAGTGGGGGGTGGTCCTCGGAGCTGTCTGTCGTTTGTGTTGTACATCATCTGTGCGGGGCTCCATGCCAAGCTCACGGGCTCACTTGCATACCATAGTGATTCTCTCTGGAAGAATCGGAGCCAGAACAAGGTGGATCAACTTACCCAGATCCCACCTTGGAGAAATGGGGAGGCCGCATTACTAAGGAGCCTGGTGGGGGCGGGGGGGGGCAGGGGGGCGTTGGGCTGCTCACAGAAAGATCAGCAGTCGTATCCCAGCAGAGAGACGAAGCCCTTTGCTTCCTTAAAGATGGCAGCCTTGATCTCGTCACGGGCACCAGCACGCTGTCCTGGAGCAGCACTGTTCATTGCAATCGATGTGTGGCAGTGAGCTGGAGTTGGGTCTCTTGAGCAAATTGAATTATTGGTATCTTCCTTGCCAAGACTTCAGATTGAGCCGCTCTTAGGTTTGCTTACTTTTACGGTGGCCTGCCTCGTTCAGTTTCCACTTTGAACGTGCCTTTCTCAAGTAAAGCAAGAGTGATTTGACCCCGGTGCCTTCAGACTGGCTCGCCTTGCTATTGAGCTGGGATTTTAGTAGACTAGATGATGGAGGAGTTTATTAACTGTTTGTTAGTGTGTTTTTTACAAAAGACATGTTAAGATGGGTTTGCTGTAGCATCAGACTTAGAAGGCTGGTGGCTTACACGCTTTGTCAAAAGCATAAAGCGGACGCACTATTTCCCGACTGCCAAATATGGTTCTCCAGCGTTAGGTTATAGTAAGTTGGAAATTGAGAGTGAGCCTTGCAGTTTTCTCAAATAAAATAGAAGGCATTGTCTGCTCTCCCTAACAGTGACTTGTTGAAGTCAAACTCAATCACAGTCGCACAATTAGAGGTCAGCGTGGTTGCCATCCATCCGAAGGGCCTTCAAAAAGTTCGTGGAAAAACGGAATTGTTTGAATCCCTCTCGTAGAGAGGTCCTACTAAGTTGCGAATAAAGGAATGTGGTTCAGCAAAGGCTGGCCAACGTTTTCTCCCCGGACCACTGAGTCAATTCGGACTCATCGGGACTCTGTAGGGTAGAGTGGAACTGGCCCATGGTTTTCCCATGGCTGTGATCTCTCCATATTTGCCCCTCAGATTGGTTGCTGGGTTCAAACTGCCAACTTTAGCCGCCAAGGACGCAGCCACTGCAGGCCAGCACTTCACCACAGGGCTCTCTCTGTACAGGGCCAGATGGTGCATCGGGGTTGCAGCCACCTGGTCTGCCGGCGCCATTGCATGCCTTTGTCAGCAGAAGAAGGCCTGGTGTTTGGGGCCTGCAGCTGACACGCAGCTGGGTGACAGTGCAGGCTGACTAGAGCCCAGGTGGGACTCAGTTGGAGTGTGTGTGTCCCAGGGGTTCATGTGACATGCACAGTCATTCTCTGATTGTGGCAGAATGGTGGCCTCATTTCACGTGCCCTCCATGTCTGCAGTTAGGGGCAAGTCCCATGTGAACCTACCCGGGGTGGAACGTCAGCCTGATTTCCCTTAGGATCTTTCCTGTTTTGGGGCCTTTCCTCAGAGCACCTCCAGGTGCAGCACCGAAGGGGGTGCCAGCCAGAACAGCCCAGGTGGGCTGGGAGATGAGGAGGGAAGGGGCAAGGTTGGAACCGGAGGCATGGTGAGGGCAGAGGAGAATGGGTGTCTAGGTGGACCGGAGTGGAGATAGGAGGAGGAGTGAGTGGCCTTCACCTGCACTGTCACTCTTGGCAGCCCCAAGGCAGCACTGCCAAAGCCCCTCCACGCTGCTGGACGTGCTTGGGAAGCCAGACCCCCGAGTGCCCGTGGGGTTGGGCTGTGTCGCCAAGAATCTTCAAGGATTAATTCATTCCTCAAAAGCTCCTCAGTAGATGGATGGTTGTAAGTCAAAAAAGCAATTACTATGAATTTCAATGAAAGAATTGTAGTAAATCCCCGCGCTTTCAAATTAAAACCCATTTACACTAAAACAATAAATCATTAAATTGGCTACACTTAACTCTGGAAGCTAATATTAGCTCCCAAAGCACACACTAACCAGACAGTTCCCCAAGTTAATTAAAATATGACTGTTCAGTGTATATACCAAGCACCGTCATTTTTTGCATATAATGAATCCATAACTATCAGAAACTCGCGTGTAATGCACCCAGCACTCTTGGGAAATAAGAGCCTCAAAGTGGTTGTGCATGCGTATATTGAGTGACAAAACAAAAAATGGGAAGCCCTTTCTCTACAGTTCTCCTGAAAAGGACTGACATCTGACCGGCCAGCTGGCCTGTGCCTCTTTCAGCCCCGCCACTGTACCCAGGCCACCTTCACAAACACAGTCCCCAGGGCTCAGGGTTCCTGGAATGCTGCCGTCCTGTAATATTGCATGCCAGCAGAGTTGTCCCTCTGGAAAGGCAGGGGTGACTGAGTAGGCGACAGCACTGCGTGGCCTCCAAGTCTGAGCTGGACCCGCCGTCACTCCCCACCCAATAGCAGAGTGAGTCCTGGGGGTCATCTTGAAGGAGCTTCACTGTAGCTCAAATCCGCCAGCCTCTTGGAGGGAGAAAATGACGCCATCTGATCCCTTACAGATTGACCAACTCAGAAACCGGTATACGCTTGCTGAGACTCGGGATTGACTCGCCAGCAGCTGGTTTGGGTGTTTAGGTTTGGTTTGTTTCGCCAGTGCTAGCCAGGCCTCCATAAGTATCTTCCAGGCTGCTGCCCCTCACCCCTGCCTCTTGCCTACCTGGATAACCCCGTCAGCACCTCCCGCAGGTTTCCCCAGCCAGGCTCCCTCCTGACAGTTGCATTGGCATTGACTCGCCCTTGGTGTCAAACCCCAGCCTGTGTCTGACTCACTGGCGGCCTTACTCCCACCGTCACCAGTGCAGTGCTCAGCCCGTAGTTAGGTTAGCTTCACGTGGTGATAAGGGATTTGGATTTACTGATGCCCAAAGAGGCGCTGCAGGAAAGAGGAAAGGGAGAGAAGGTATACCTTTATTTTTATTCTTCCTTTTTAAAAGCCAGAATGCTCTTTATTGTGCTGTATTTTAAACAGTTCTATTGGCACTTGCTCCACATATCATATGATACAGTATTTCAATCGTACCCAAAAAGAGTTGTACTAGCATTACTACATTCAGTTTTAGAACATTTTCTTCTTCCTGGCACGCATTATTTATTTGTGTAATTATTTCTTAATTGTGGCAAGAATCTACACAACAAAACATTCTGCAATTCAGCAACTTATATATGTATGATTCAGTGCCATTGATGATTATACTCTTCATGTTATTCAACCATTATTAATATCCTTTTCCAAATTATTCTACCACCTTTAACATAAACTCAGTGCTCACTTAGCAAAACCTCTTCCTTGAGCGAAGGTGAACCTTTAAAGAAACCTTTTAAAATGATGATGTGCTTAAGAGAAGGTCAGTGAGAACTAGACAGACCCTCGTGGAGAAGGGTGGACAGTGGCCGTAACAGCAGGTTCCAGTGTGACAGTGGTGAGGATGGTGCAGTGTTTCATTTACTTGAAGATGGGCCCACTGTGAGCCAGAACCAGTTTATGGACCTAACAACAGCAACAACAACGGAGGGGCTGGGTGTTTTCCCCCTTCGGGCCCAAGGCTACTGCAACTTCTCTTTCGGAGAGAAGCATCTCACTGTTACGCATTCACTTCTGAGACCCAGTTTGCGATGTGGGCTCGGCTGCACAGCCGGCCTGTGTTCAGCTGCTGGCCACTCCCAGGTGAGTGAACACATCACTGTCGTTCGCAGAGACCCCGGTGCATAGCGGATCATCGTCCCCCATTCCTGTCACTCCGAGCAAGGAAGCGAGCGCGGCGTTTGCTGGCTTTGAAGGGAGACGAAATAATGAAATAAATGAGGTAACAAGCTCAGGCCGGCCTTTCCTCCCAGACTGACCACTCCCTGCACCGGTTTTTTGTTTTGTTTCTTGTCCTTTTAAACTGCATTGTGATTGCACTGGGAAATCCTGTCACCATTTCTTAGTCTAATTCTGTCAGAGGGCTCCCTGGTATCTGCAAAGTGTCGTGCGGCCATGAGGATTATGAGTAACATTGTCCCCATGGTGCTGTTTCTCATTCCTTAAACATGATTTCAGCCAAGACGTCAAACCGTCTCTTTCCATGAACTCAGTGATTGAAATAGCAGTCTTTTCCTTTCTTAGAGAGATGTCAGCAAAGCCTTTGTGCCAACAACCAGTGAGTATTTTAGGCTTTTGCAGGCCACTTGCGGTCCATATGAAGTATACCAAACCCCAAAACCACCACGGAAGAGGCGGAAATGAATGGCCAGGCAGGGCTCCAGTGAACCCTACACGGGACTGCTAAGCACACTTGCATACCGTGCAATGCTTGTGTTAGAAAAGCTTTAGACTTTTTTTTTCAGTTATTAAAAAATGTAGCAACCTTTTGCAGCACAGGTGCCCCCTCCCCGAGGCGATAGTTGGTGGGCTCCTGGTGCAGAAGCCATTCGTTGCCATCATCATGTCAGAGAGGGCAGGCCAGGAATTCCTGAGTTTTCAGATAAGGCTGGGGGCTGCAGGGTATGGGAGGGGCTTCTTCAAGTTGGTGGACCTCTGGAGAAGGGAGTTGTCTCGGGAGCATTTGGAAACCCCCTTGTCTTATTTTAGGCAAACTGGCAGATTCGGTTGCTATGAGTTGGCATAGACTCAATGGCAGTGAGTTTGGGTTTGTTTTTTGGTGGTACCTGAGAAGCTGTCCTGGAACTGATTTGCCTCAAAAGCAGTGCTTGGGCGCCATCTCGTGGTTTAAAATATAGCTGCAATCTATAGTGAAAAAGATGATTTCTGGTAAATACTTAGAATTCAATGCAGCAAGCCCTTTAGAGTGATTCAGGAGACTGAAGCAGTGTTTCCTAAGCAGGGCTCAGCGATGTAGCCACCATGTCTCTATCTCCACTTTGTTAGGGCCTTGTCTAGACGTGGATAGTTGTAATAAAGATCCACTGGAGACTTGCCAAGTGTCAGGTGGACATAGCAAGACCTCTAGTCAGCTGTAGCTGGAAGATGCAAGACCACCACCCAGCTAGACCAAATGATGAAGGCTTGCTGACATCCAGATGCTGGGACCGTGGCCCTGCCTTCGTCTCCCAACGCACAGAGCAATTTGCACATGGCAAGGTGTCCGGAGATGATGAGGGAAGGCTGACAGGAGGCCTTTACCTGGAGAGCCAGACGGAACCACCGCTGTAGCTGTGTTCACCTTGTTGGCTTCCTGCAGTGACTTCATTTCAGGATCTAGCTGGGGTGTGTGTGCGTGTGCGCGTTGTTTGAACACTTTCACTGGCACTCCATCCACATATCATACAATTCAGTTGTTTAATCATATCAAGAAGAGTTGCACAAGCATTACCACAATCAGTTCTAGAACGTTTTCTTCTTACCCATATTCATTGCTATTTGTGTATTTCCCTCCCCCCCCCCTCAATTTTGGCACACAGAAACAACAAAACATTCTCCATCCAACAACGGCCTGTGTCATTCAGTTCCATTCCTCATACTCCTCATGTTGTGTAGCCATGCCCACTCCGAATTGTTTGGGTGGGGCTTTGGTATCTTGCAGGTCTAACTGACTAGACTTCTGTAGACCCTGCAATGTTCCCCTGACACTTGACAAGTCTCCAGAGCCACTGGCACAGCCTCAGGCGAATAGACTGCAGGTCTTTGACCTGTTGTAATATCTCCAGGGAAAGTCATAAGTTTGGGGGACAGTTCCCACTTGACCAAAGCTCCTGAGGCAGCTTGTGGTTTGGAATTCAAAATGTAGGGCTGGAAAAAGCTGCTATTAAGTGCAAAGTCTTATTTGTAGTGGCTTGAGTAGGTAAAAAAAAGCCCTGTCCGTTTCCACAGAGAACGCGTGAATCTTGAAACCATGGGAATCCAGGGCGAGGGCAGTGAGGCTGCCTTGTCTGTCTGCCTCTGAGGTGGCACGGCCTGACTGCTCTTTGATCCCTTGTTTCAGTGGAAGTAATTTGTGTTTTCCTTCTCTGACAGGTTCCCACCTGTTCCACGTTTTGCAGGCTTACCTGTAGTACTAAAAAAAAAACATCTTTCAGTTACTATTTTTGTGGCAATACTGTGTTCCAGATGGAAGTTTCCACCACAAATTAGATTCCTATTCAACGGTTCATGGGAACCGTGCTCCATGATATTGGTCTGCGTTACTTTTTACTGCTTCCTTCTCACCTGGCAAGAGCTTCCCCAGAGAACAAACGGGGCCAAAAGGCTCCATGATTTCTAGGTCATTACTCCTCATTGAGGAAACCAGCTAGTTTCTTCATCTCATATTATGTTCTCCCCTGCCCTCTCTTCTTGTTGTGAACTTGGATATAGGGCATAGCTACACACACACACACACACACACACACACACACACACACACACACACACACACATCCTTAGTGTTCACCAGCCAGCAGTGTCTGTTGCCGGATTAAGCTGCCCATCACAGATTTAAAAGAGAAAAGTTTAGAGAAAAAAAAATCAAGGAGAACAAATCTGTATGGAAATACATATTTTATAAACCACACAGAAAACAAATACTTTTGTTAGTAAGAAATGAGAGGTTAACATTTGTTTAGCATTTTATTTTTAATAAAAGATTTTATTAGGGGGGGCTCTTACAACTCTTATTATAATCCATGCATCAGTTGTATCAAGCATATTTGTACAAATGTTGCCATAATTATTTTCTAGACATTTACTTTCTATTGAGCCCTTGGTACCAGTTTCTCTTTTTTCCCGCTCTCCCCCCTGGCGACCCCTTGATAAATTATTATTATTTTCATATCTTACACTGACCACTGTCTAACCCCCACGGTTTCTGTTCATCCCTCTTGGGGTGGTGGTTATGTGTCAGTGCCCCCTTCCTCTCCCCACATTCTTCCTACCCTCCTGGTATCCCTCCTCCCATTCCTATTCCTGGATTCCGTGTGTCAAGAGCTTAGCATACAACTTTTGGCGTTTCTTCTGTGATATCTATATCTCATAGTCATATATTACATGCATCCACTGCACTTCCCTGCTTTCTAGTTTGATCCTCTTACGGGAACCGTGCCTACTGTCGGTCCCTGCCGATCTTACCCACTGGCCATGTCGGGAGTAGTAGCTTCGTCACTCCCATCCGTAGTGTTACCAGTCTCCTCCCACTTTCTGGTCCAATCGTGATGCCATCGAAGTTGCAAAGATTGAGTCCTGGGGGGTGGGGAACATGACCCTCTATCAGCTGGAGAAGGTCCACCAAACCCAAACCCCTCGCCATTGAGTTGGTTCCAACTTGGCAACCCAGCAAGATAGAATAGGGCTGCCCCCAGGGGTTCCCAGTTGACCACTTTGACAGAAGCAGTTTGAGCTGCTCCCTTTTGGGTTGGCATCCGGGCACTTAACCCCCTGTGCCACTAGTGCTCCTTAAGGCCAATGCCCCGTTATTTCTCTGGAGTGTGCAGTGAGCAGGTCGTGGGGTGTTAGGAACATGCTAACGGAAGTATCCATCCCTGCTGTCCCCAGGTCCTCTCCTGGAAGCTTGTCCCGGACAATTTCCCCCCTGGTGACCAGCCGCCTCCACCCTCCTACATTTACGGCTCACAGCATTTGCTGCGCATGTTTGGTAAGTAGTCTTGGCTCCTGTACTCTGCCTCCCGTTTGGTCCTGTGAAGGTGCGCCTTAGTCTTGTGTGTTTCTGTACATTGTATGAGTTAGACTCAAAGCATCCAATGAATGTGGGTATTTTCAGGTCTAAGATGACCTCTTCAAAGAACGCACTGAATGAATCAGATTTTGTGCCAAGTGAATTGTTCCATTTGTACCTCTCTATGTATCCCTGGCGTACCCTGGTGGTTACGCGTCAGGCTGCTAACTGAAAGTTCCCAGCACTTCGAAACCACCAGTTGCTCTAGGGAGGGATGAGCGAGACCGTCTGCTTCCTTAAATAATTTGCATCCTTGGAAACTGTTCTAGAGCGGTGATAAGAGTTGGAAGCGACCTCAAGAACATGAATTACGTGTCAGGTTCAGGAGGAAGCAGACGATGCCAGAGTGCATGTTGCACATTTTTAGGATTTGAGATCATACAATGCAAATGCTTTTCCCATTTTTTTTCCCTTTTTCCTCCAATGCAGTAAAACTTCCAGAAATCCTTGGGAAGATGTCTTTCTCCGAGAAGAATTTGAAAGCCTTACTGAAGCACTTTGATCTCTTTCTGAGGTAATTTTATGATTTTCTCCAAAATGCCCTTGACCGCCTGACATCTTCCTGTTTAGCTGTAAGCACTGGACGTGTGCCCTTTGTCTCCATGTTAGCATCTGCAGGGCGGGCCTTGGCGTTGGCTGTATTGTGAAGGTAAGTGCCCGCTGGTCTTTGTTGACATTTTAGGCTCCTTCACAGGAAGGTATTGTTTACCTCACATGACAGAGCCAGCTGTTTTGCTACAGAGCAGCCTTAGTTTAGTGTCCGGAGACGGCATTTCATGCAGCCAGTAAACGCTGTTGTCAGTTCGAAGTACTCGTCAAGTTCTTGCAATAAATCCATCGCCTGGAGGACCCTTGTTTCCAGCACGCTTTGGTGAATGGCAGTAACACAAAGGGGGTGGTTGCTCTTGGTGGTGGTGGCATTAGGTCCCGTTTAGTCGGTACCTTTCTGACAACAGATGGAAACACTGCCTGGGCCTGCCCCACCCTCACAATTGTTCCCATGCCTCAGCCCATGGTTGCAGCCACTATCAATCCATCTCCTGGATGGTCTTCTGCTATTTCACTGCTCCTCTGCATTACCAAGCATGATGTCCACTGAGGACTGGTCTCTCCTGACAACATGTCCAAAGTTTCTAAGACACAGTCTCACCATTTTTGCCTAGAAGGAACACTCTGGCCTTACCTCTTCCAACACAGATCGGTTTGTCCTTTTAGCAGTCCGCGGTACTTTCAGTCTTCTGCTCTAGCACCACAATTCAAATGCCTCGATTCTTCTTCATTATTCTTCAGTGTCTTATTTTCACATGCTTATGAAGTGTTAGAAGTCCCATGGCTGGATCAGGCCTACCTTAGTGCTCAACGTAGCATCCTTGATTGTCAGCATCACTCTTAAGAGGCCTCCTGCAACGGATTCACCTAATGCAGTACATCCTTTGGTGTCTTGACTGCTGCTTCCATGATATCACTTGTGGAGCCTAGGAAGACAAAATCCTTGACAAGTCAGCCTTTTCACCATTTATCATAATGTTCCTTATTGGTCTAGTTTTGAAGATTTTGGTCTTCTCATTGAAATGATTGTTAATCCATACTGAAGGCTACCATCCTTGATCTTCATCAGCAAGTGCCTCAAGTCCTTCTAACTTCTAACAAGCACAGGGTTGTTAGGCCTTCCTCCAATCCTGATGCCACATTCTTGTATTATCCAGCTTCTCTGGCGATTTGCTCAGCGTACAGATTGAGTGGGTGTGATGCGAGGATGCAACCCTGACGCCCACCTGTCCCCATGTGAAACCACGCAGTGTCCCCTTATTCTGTTCCCACAACTGCCTCCTGATCCCTGTATAAGTTCATCATGAGCACAATAGAATTCCCATTTTCCTTAAGGTTATCCATAGTTTGTTATGATCCACACAAAGTGCAAAAATTAAGAAGAGAAGAGCTGGCAATTTGCTCTCACAATAATTAACAAACTGGGAAACACAGGGAATCCAGAACTGATGATCCCTTCTGGATTAGTGGTGAGAAAGGCGACACCGGAAGGATGGGGTAGAAAGAGGGAACCTATTACAGAGATCTACATAGAACCTCTTCCCTGGGGGACAGATAACAGAAAAGTGGGTGTAGGGAGACCTCTGACAGTGTAGGATATGACAAAATAATACGTTATACATTATCAAGGGTTCATGAGGGAGGGGGAGCAGGGAGGGAGGGGGAAATGAGCAGATGCCAGGGGCTTACTTGAGCAAATGTTTCGAGAATGATGAGGGTAACGATTGAACAAATGCGCTTTATACAGTTGTTTGAGCCCCCAATAAAGTGATTTCAGAAAAAATTAACAGACTGAAAACCCCTGAGGCCATTGGGGACATCTGTTGTGCCACATGAAGTTGGTAGGTGTTGAAATCGACTTGAGGGCATCCCTAGACAGCAGTTTTCTTCAAAACTATTTTTGCCTTATATACTTTACTATTTCTCATGACACAAGGGTCTAATTGACAAAGAAGGGTGTTTGCATCTCTGGCTTCCCGTCCTTAGCTTGTGGCCCCCCGAGAGGGCAGCCTCTGGACTGCAGCAGCGCAAGGTGTGCTGTCGCGTCTGGCAAGGGTTCAGGTCCGCGCACCGGTTTCATCCTGGCACTTTAAAGCTTTGCGTATGCGTCAAAAGGTGAGCAAGTACTCGCGAGCCACGACTCTGCAGCTCGGTCTCCTGTTTGGTAGTTCATCTGAACGCAGTGGTCCCGTGCTGGCCCTTTTTGTTTTTAATCCCAGGGCCTGGCTGACTCAGAGTAACCAGCGCCAGGATTGGAGTTCATCCTGGTACCCAGTCCTGTGTGTGGGCCCTTCCTTCCCAGTGGACTGGTGTATACATAGATGAACAAGCTGTGGAAGCAGTGACCATCTTCATCAGCCCCGTCTTTCTCTTCCTGCCGCTGCAGCTCAGTACCACTTCTGCTATTTTGCAGACATCCTGGGCCATGTTCTTCTGGGTCATTTCTGACCCCTCCTTATTTTCATCAGCTACCTAGAGAAACCTTTCAAGCAAGACAAGACCCCTTCCATCCAGTCTCTGGCCCAGCTTGTTTTCTGGGCCTCTCCTGGCGATTGGCCCCAGGGCTGTCTGGCCTGGCTTTCTTGTTCTTCCCATCCCTAATAACCTCTTTGGCTTTTGAGATTATGTGTCTAGGGGTCTTGCTCACCTTTGCCCTTGGCTCACACCAAGTGGTGTTGGGATTTTTAAAAAATACTGTCATGCAACATGAATACAGCTATGGTGAATGGAATTAGCCTCTAAAAACATTTTACTGTAGCAAGTTTCAAAAGTACCAGATGCCTCTTCTTTGTCATCCTCCCCCCAAAACAAAGCCATAACTCTGTTTGCCATAAAATCTGGATCAGTGAGATCTTATAGTGCTGTGGGAGCAGGAAGGAGCAGTGCCCTGTTTGAACAGAAGCCTGCTCACTCTCCAAGCCCAGCTTCGGTGTGCTCTGCTCCTGTAGGCTGGGGCTGGGACATCTGGCTGGGCAACTTTGGACAAAAAATGGCCAGCAATAGGTATTCTGTTCTGGATGGCTTAACGTGTAGCCTGCATAGGCTACAATCTGTGTTTTATATACTTGGCTTTAATAACAAGAAATGTGAACTATTTGCAGACATTTCCAGGTATTCGTTTTTTCACACAAGTGTTTACATAATCAAAACTGTTAACTAATGGAGCTTGGGTGCCAGGATTCGGGCAGAATCTTTCGTGGACGTCAGCTGCAGGTAAGGACTGCAGGTCGCACATTGACACCAAGATGTCACCCGTTGGAGTGCTCAGAGGTGGTGCTTTGGCTCTGTGGGGGTCTGCCCTTCGTCTGTGATCACCAAGGCTGTTTCCTCCCCTTTCAGGTTTCTGGCGGAGTATCATGATGACTTTTTCCCAGAGTCTGCCTACGTCGCTGCCTGCGAGGCACACTATAGCACCAAGAACCCCCGTGCCATGTATTGAGGCTGAGGCAGCGGGCTGCCCAGGCTCCAGGCAGGGGCAAGGGACAATAGTGGAGGTTTCTTCTCTGGCAGAAGACATCGCCAATCTGCCACCTGCACCTGGAGCTGTACGGCCATGTGATGTGACTTTTTTTTTTGTGAAGAATGATTGCCCTGGAGCCAGGCTGGCTCCTGACAGCGGATGCACCGGTGACAGCTCTCAGCAGTCATGTCAGCGCAGCGACAGCCTGATGCGGAGAAAACTGAGCATTTGCAGTTTTTTGTTAGTAATAAACTTTTTTTGAATTCGTACTAAATGAAAATGCTTTGCGGACTTTCATTTTCGTGACCAGGACTGAATCCCTCCCCGCGTCCCACAAGCATGAATGTACATAGAGAACCTGCCGCCGCCACGGAGCCGCAGAGGGATGGCAACAAGAAACGTACAGCTGTCGTCGAACTTCCTTTCTGGAAAACATTGTTTTAGAAAGTGTTCTCTGTCTTTTTGGACAGAAATGTTCCCAGGAGAGCTTCTACTCTACCTGCATTTTTTTCTCCCCCCTCACCCCCTCCCTCTCTCCCTTTCCTGATGCCTCTGCTGCCCCCCTTCTTTTCTCTCTTCTTTCCCTCTTTTTTCTCATTGTTTCCGTCCTCTGTTGGACCTGTGTACCTGGCTTGGTTTCTTTTTATTATTTTGTTTTTATTTCACCTTTGTATGTTTGTTGTTGAGATCTTTTGTTTCCTTGCCTTTTGATCTTTGTCTGATTTGGGGGCACAGTGCCCTCTTTTGTCACCTTGCTGCCACCCTGTGTGTTGGTCTGGAGCTAAGGCCATGCATCCTCCTCCCTCATTATCAGCTGACTAACACCACCCCAAAAAAAGTCAAGTGACCTTTTTATTCCTCATCATCCTGCCTCATCTGCCACCTTCTCCCCCTGACTGCTAGACAGAAAGACAGACCTATGTCAACATTTCAAAATGAAAAGCAGTCTGATGTGTCTGCAGTGTGCTTTAAATTGTGGGCAGTCTCGAGTGATTATTCACGGCCTGAAGGAAAATTATTTCCTTTTTCATAACCTGTGTGGTCAGTGTCGCCAGTGCAATGTCCTGTCTCTGAACGCCTTTACTGCCATAAACCTTGGTATTAAAGTGAAGTCACTTTCTATCCTAATGTATTTTTTTTGCCCAAAGACATTTCTTAATCACAACTGCCCTTAAGAAAGAGGAATATGTGCAGCTTTGGTTGATTTAGACAGTTCTTCAAAAGATTATCATTAAAAATGATTAAATTTCCTGAATCGTTACTCTGAACATTTCGATGTAAAAGTCTAGAAGTTGGCAAACTGGCTTATGAGCCATGTAGCTCTGAAGTAAAATTGAGAAATTTTAAAGGTGGTTGTTCAGATCGTGGTGATTTCATTTGTTTGTAAAAATATATTTGTGGCTCTCAAATAATTCTCAAATTGTTGTGAGGAACAGATTGACTCTCCTGTCTCATAAGTTTGCCAACCCCGGGATAGACCGTAGGTTCCCAAGCTTATTTGGCCTGCCACCTCCTGTTCCCAAACAATAGTTAGATTGTGCTACATCCCATAACGCAGGGTAAAGTCCTCCAGGGAGCGGTATTGCCAATATTCTTCAGTTTTCTCCTTTGGACTTGTGTCCAGCAGAGCTGTTAGGGGTGCAGATTCCAGAGGTGGCCCATGTTTCACACTGACTCCATGTGGTCTGAGGCCTGAATTGCAGGCAGACCCTTCTCACAGTGGGCCCATCCTCACCAAGCAGTGCCTCCTTCCAGGAGCTTCCACTGCTGACTGGTTTGCGATGTCTAGTGGCAGGGGGGAGGTACATGCCTTATTTGTTCCTGCAAGGTGAATGTGTGGGGGAATGAGGGCTTATGAGTTGGCTTGCTAACCCCAAGGCCAGCAGTTGGAATCTACTGGCTGCTCTGCAGGAGGCTTTCTACTCCCACAAAGACTCACAGTCTCGAACCCTACAGAAGAGGCAGTTCCACCCTGCCCTATAGGATCATTATCAATTGGATTAGATGCAGTAGCTGTGCGCTTGGAAAGTTCCTCCATTAGGGACCTTGCTTTGCTAGCATGTTCAGGTGGTAGTCACATGGGACTTCGTCTCATGTACTTTGGACATGTTATGAGGAGAGACCAGTCCCTGGAAATGGAACGTGCTTGGTATAGTAGAGGGGCAAGAGGAAGACCCCACTGCCCCACCTAGACAGATGGTGGCTGCAACAGTGTGCTCAAAGCATACCAGTTGTGAGGCTGGTGTGGGTCTGGACAGTTTCATCCTGTTGTCTAGGGGATTGCTATGGATTGGAACCAACGCAACAGCACCCAACAGTCTGGGGGAGATTGACAGCATACCAAGCTGAAAGCATAGTCAGACTGGGTTGAAATTTGAAATACCTTTCAAACATTCTCCGTGTTTCTTCATCTGACCCTCCACCCAGCGTTTTCATGGGGTGCTAGGTCAGCTTATTTGGTGTTCTCATGGGACTGGGAAATGAAAACAACCAAAGAACCCACATACACTTTACACCGTAGTAAAAAAAACCAAGGTGGCAGGGCTTCTCCTTTGCTCACTAATTGGTTTCCAGGGCAATGATTAATGGCATTATGGAAAGCAGCTGACTGGTCATCCAAGGAACCAAAGAAAGTCTCAAGTCACTGGGTGAATGGTGTGAATGTGTTGCAGTTGTCATTTCTGAGCGGTTCAGATTCATCACCCACTAAGATAAACCAGCTCTTTTGTGTGGGTTTGGTTTCCTCTCTTAGAGGTCAAGTTTAAAAGCCTACATCAGCACACCACAACCTGCTCACAAAATATTCCCTTTGTAAATCAGAAAATTACACCCGTTGCTCAAGCCATAAGTAGCTAAGTGCTTTTAGATTTTTACACATCCTCTGTCAAAAATGATTTAGCTTGCACGAAGCCTGCTCCCATAATAAATGTTTTTCGCCACAAATTGTGCGAAGCCTTTGTCCTTTGGGTTCAGTCCAGAGCAGCTGATCATAAGAGGATGATGTCAACACCCCCTTACTGCTTTCCATTAGTAACTGTAGCTGAGAGCTGCCTGAGATTTTTCCATTTATGTCAGGTTACATTGTTGAGGCTCTATAATATAGATGCTCGGAGCTTTAAGCTCTTCTAACTGGTTTTTAAGCAGTGCTCCTGAGAGGGAAAGCGATATCCTACATTTTATATGGAAAAAATGAAGAAGAGAAAACTATTGAGGGGGGCATATCTGTGGCCTCAAAATATCCAAGTCAGATCCATCTCAAAATCATTATTAAAAATAATAATATAACAATGAAGCACAATCCTGCTGACTTCTAAAAGGAACATAGCCTGTTATAGGGGAGTTAAGTTCTGTCCTTGAATTTTGGAAGCCAGTCTCTGGTTTTTGAAATATCCAGCATATTTTGTACACTCGTTGGGCATTTTATAGAGATTGAAGGTGGTGTCAGTTTTTAAGCTGTTGACTGTCTAAATCCACCGCCCAGCTACTCTTCTGCATGTGGGATTCCACAAAGCACAGTTCTCTTTTGTGAGCTGTGTCCAACTTGAGTCAGCCAGCAGGGGTCGCTGGAGAGGGATGCCAGAGGAAGCGCGGAGAAGGTTCCACTTCGTAATAGGCTTGCTGACAATCAGGTACCGCCCCCTGGGGCCGGCTTCCACCTTCTTCCAGCAGTTCCCGAGCCAGTTCTGCCAGAGCATCTCAACTGAAATGCACCCTATCCTCCCAGGTCTGATCCTGACCTCTGGGGACTCCTGGAAAGTCCTGTGGGGCTCCTGCTTCCACAAGTATCCACATTTATAAAAAGTGTTCAAGTTCTTAATAAAGCCCCATCTGGTTAAGTGGTCTGACTCTGGCCGCCCCCACCCACCCTGAGTATCAGTCAGAGTAGAACTGGCTCCATGGGATTTTCAGGGATAATTGTTTGGAAGTAGTTCACCAGATGTTTCTTCCAAGCACATTAGCCACCCCAGGGATGCCCAAAGTTTTTGATGGGTTCACCAAAATGTGTGCCAGGTGAATTAGGATTTGTACAGTGGTTCAAACCCTAGGCCTATAAAGGAAAGATGAACAGTTCAAACCGCCCCCCCCCCGCCCCCGCTTCCCGCCCCCAGCCGCTCTGTGTGTTGTGGGGTGGGGAATCAAGATTTCCAGCCTTGGCAACTATGAGTCAAAAGAGTGAACTCTTGGCCTGTGGGTGTGTGTGGTTTTTTTTCCCCCCCGATACACCCTCACTGGCTGGTGACTTGTGAGAATGCAACTGTGGCCCTGCCCCTTGTTGCCTTTATGGTGGTTTTTACATGAAAGCTCTGTATTCTCCCACCTTCGCTGCCTTCGAGTTGATGAAGACTCATACCGACCCTAAAGGACAGGGTAGATCTGTCCCTGTGAGTTTCTGAGACTGTAACTCTTTATGGGAGTAGAAAGCCCTGTCTGCCTCTCTCACCACTTATCCTGAAGGGATCATCTGCTCTGGACTCCCTGTGCTTCCAGTTCCTATCTGTGCCAGTATACATGCTCTGATATAGCCAGAGTTGTAAGGTAGAATCAGGATCATGATAGTGGGGAAGGGGGGATTAGGAAGCATTTAGGAACTAGAAGAAAGTTGTATGTTTCATCATTGTTACACTGCATCCAGACTGGCTCGTCTCCTCCCCAAGACCCTTCCATAAGGGGATGTCCAATTGCCTAGAGATGGGGTTTGGATCTCCACTCCACACTCCCCCTTATTCACAATGATATGATATTTTGTTCTGATGATACCTGATATCTAATCCCTTTGACACCTCATGATCGCACAGGCTGGTGTGCTTCTTCCATATGGGCTTTGTTGCTCAGAGCTAGATGGCTATTTGTTTACCTTCAAGCCTTTAAGACCCCAGATGCTATATCTTTTGATAGCCAGACACCATTAGCTTTCTTCACCACATTTGCTTATGTACCCATTTGTCTTCAGCGATCGTATTGGGGAGGTGAGCACACAATGGTATGATTTTTTGTTATTTGATGCCTGATAACTGATCCCTTTGGTACCTCATGATCACACAGGCTGGTGTGCTTCTTGAACTCACCACATCTTAACCCTGTTTCTTTCATTTTAAAAGTTAGTTTTATCGGCATATAATTCACATACCATACAATTCGATGATTTAAATCAGGGCTCCTCAAACTATGGTCTGCGGGCCACATGCGGCCCGCCATGGACATTTATCCAGCCCACTGAGCTTTTTTGCCCCATTTTGGTTTTTACTTCAAAATAAGATATGTGCAGTATGCATAGGAATTTGTTCATAGTTTTTTTTTTTTTTTAACGATAGTCTGGTCCTCCAACGGGTCTGAGGGACAATGAACTGTCCCCCTGTTTAAAAAGTTTAAGGACCCCTAATTTAAATATATAAAAATCATCACCACAATCTATTTTAGAACATTTTCTTCATGCTTGTGCCCATTATTAGCCCCCTATAACCCACAACCCCCCCCATCACAGCCCCAAGGAACTTTTAATCTAGTTACTATCTCTATTTACCTATCCTGAAATTTACATAAAGAAAGTCATATGAAAAACCCCAACAATGACAACAAAAAAAACACAGGAAAACCCTAATCCAAAAGAAAGCAGAAGATAATAGAAACTAGAAAAAATTACAAACAGCTCAAATGGAAAACAAATGATAATATGTTAAATTTGAACTTATAAGATCTCTATGAGTCAGAACAAACTTGCTGGCAGTAGTTCACTTTCCAATACACTCTGTCTGATGACAAGACTATTCACATCCCTGGTCAACGGGAGTTCAACGGACGCTTAATCTCAGTGGAGACTCTGCAAATGGATTTTGGGGTTTCTCTGTCACCCAAGCTTTCTGCAAACTGGGTGCTCAGAATTTAAGCTCTAATCCAATCTTATCCTCTAATCTCAGATTTTATTTTTTGCAATTCTTGGATCACAGGGTCTGGTGTGTTCCTTCTGTAAGGAGTTAGCTGACATCTCATTTAGATGGCCACTACTTTTAAGATAAGTCTCTTAAGACTTCAGATGTGATTCTATCTGATAGCCAGGCACTATCTAATGTCTTCACCACATTATTTTGCTATAGCACCCACATAACTTCATGAGGGCAAGTACTGAGCAGGACCATGTTATAAGAACTAATTGTTCTTAGATTAGGTTTTACAATTAAGTGCAAGCTCAATGTTCATTCATATAGCTAAAGTTTATATATATCCCTGGTCCACTTTAGTGACTGCACTATTAGCTTGCAGAGAAATAATTTAAGTAACCTCCTTGAGGCGTTTGGTAAATCTAATATTGGTATCATTATTCTAACCATTGGTATAGATTTTAAAGTACTGTTGAGGAAAGGGTAATATACATATATAAAATGATTTTTAAGACTAAAATATGTGGGCTGTTCACTTATACAGGTTAAAAACAAATAACTGAACACTGTTTAAGAAAGAGATGAGGGTTAGACATAAAGCAAAAATTTCAATACCATTCATTCACTAAGACAAAACTGTCTGCAGGACTAAGACATGTCACAAAAAGCAAAGAAAGCAAGAACATAGCAAGTATATGGTAATTTAAGTTGCTAATTATTGGGCAACCTCAAAAAATGTAAGAGATTTGAACCGAAATCCCTTGACTTCCAAACCCACGACCTTGTGAGAGTAATCCTCAGTTTCTTCTCACACTAGGGTGTTGCGGCCTTAAAACCAAAGTGGTAGTTCAGTTCCTTTAATCTTGCAACATTGTGTGTCAGGTAAGGTCAGGTTCCCTTAGGGGGGCTTCCACCTCACATAATTCTGATGTGGGCTATGAAGAATGCTATCTGTATACCTTGAAAAGACAACATAGAAAATCCAGGTAGCTTATCAGCACGCAGCCAGGTAACCTTCTTTTAAAATCACAGGAAGGCTAACTTTTTCAGTCAAAAACAAAAACCTAAATAAATAAATGCAAACCAAAAGCCTGAAATGCAGACACATCAAAGGAAAGATAAAAATGGGGGTGTGGATCCCCCTTCATTCCCTTGCCATATCTAGTTATAATAATTTAGGAGTTTATCATCTCTTTGAGGACCACTTGTATCCATGGCAAGCTGAAGCCACACTGCTGAGATCTCAATGCACCCTCTTAACTGGCCACATGAGAAATTGAATTCCTTGCCTCAAGCTTCTGGAACGCAAAAAAAAAAAAAAAAAATTACTCTGACTCAATTCAACTCATAGTGACCCTAGAGGACAGACAGAACTGGCCCAGAGAGTTCTCCGGGCTGTCATCTTTCTGGAAGTCACACCCACATCTTTCTCCCTTGGAGCATCTACTGGGCTCGAACCACTGACCTTGTGTATAGTAGCTGAGCAACACCATGGTTCCCAGTGGCTCCAGAACTTTTATTCTCAAGACTACATCTGTCTCTTTTGTCATTCTTTTTCTCTACCTAACCTGGTCCTCTTTTTTCAGGGTTTGTCTAGTCAATTATAAACCGCCTCTCCTCAGCATACTTAAATTGACCAACGATGATTTGGATGTCAGTGTTTTTTTTCTCTCGCCTCCTGACTTGTTTTCTGCCTAATAGGACAAGTCGAGTACAGTAAGGTGAATTCTTTAAAGATCAGATTTCCATTTCTGACCACCGAGAAGGTGGTTTTTATGTTTAAAATCATTTTATTGGGGGCTCTTACAGCTCTTATCACAATCCATAGAAATGTGTCAAGCACATTTGTACATATGCTACCACCATCATTCTCAATACATTTTCTTTCTACCTGAGCCCTTGGTATCAGCTCATTGCCACCTCCCCACTTTCCTTCCCTCATGAACCCTTGAGAATTTTTTCATGTCTTACATTGATCAATGTCTCCCTTCACCCACTTTTCTGTTGTCCATTCCCCTGGGAGGGGATTATATGTAGATCATTGTGATTAGTTCCCCTTTTCTCCCCACACCTTCTCATTCCCATCCTGGTATCACTACTCTCATTATTGGTCCTGAGGGGTTTATGTGTCCTGGATTCCCTGTGTTTCCAGCTCTTATCGTATCCGTGTACATGCTCTTGTCTAGCCAGATTTGTAAGGTAGAAATGGGTTCATGATAGGTGGGACAGGGGGGGGGGAGGGGAGATCAGAAGCATTAAAGAACTGGAGGAAAGTTGTATGTTTTGTTGGTGCTATACTGCACCCTGACTGGTTCTTCTCTTCCTTGTGACCCTTCTGTAAGGGGATGTCCAATTGTCTGCAGATGGGTTTTGAGTCTCCACTCTGCCCTCACGCTCATTCACATTGATATGATTTTTTGTTCTTTGGTGCCTGATACCTGATCCCACTGACACCTCATGATTACACAGTCTGGTGTGCTTCTCCCATGTGGGCTTTGTTGCTTCTCATCTAGATGGCCAGTTGTTGATCTTTAAGACCCAGATGTTATATCTTTTGATACCTGGACATCATCAGCTTTCTTTGAGAAGATGGGTTTTAATTGTATATATTTTAAATAGAAAACATCTTCCCTGAGTTACAAGTATGATTATATTTTGTGTTCTGCTGTGGCTAGATGGTTTTGCTCCTTCCTTGTCAATTCTCACTGTCTATACATCATCCAGGAGAGGCAATTGTTATTCGATCTGCTCCCGCTGCCATCTGAATCGAATGATGTTGTTTGCTTTTAAGATATGAAAGAACACAGCCTTGACTTGTCTTAGAACTAGTTTTAAGTATTCTAAAGTCAGTTCGCTCTGTGGGAAAAAGATGAGGCTTTCTACTCCTGTAAAGAGTCACCATCTCAGAAACCTCCAAGGGGAGTTCGACCCTATCGTATAGGGATGCTATGAGTTGGAATTGACTCGATGACAGGGAGTTGTGGTTTTGTTGCTGGCGGTTTGTTTGTGTGTTTTTTGACGTAAAGAAAGTTATGGAATACTATCAATATTGAACCCCTATGTTGTGTGAATCTGTTGCTGCCTCATGGCATGGCTTCCCGGCTTAAAACAATAGTGACTTCTTCTTGTGAACCTGTGGGCGGGCTCAATATAGTGTTGGGGATTAAACCTGTGGCCTCCCCAAACCCGTAGGTTGGAGGCTTCGCCCCAGGGCGATCACTCTGAGCTTGTTTGGAAATAAGATCTTTCCTCGAAGGTCAGAACAGTGAATGCAGTCATGCTGAAGTATGTCAAGCGCGGAGCCAGTCGGAGGGTGGTTGCCATTAGTTAGTTGTGACTCGTAGCAGGCCTGTGTACGAGAGGAGCTCCACCCAGGCCTGCCCCATCCTCACAAGTGTCCTTTAGCTTGAGTCCATGGTTGTGGCCACGGTGTCGGCATCTTATTGAGGGGCTTCTTCTTTACCAGACATGATGTCCTTCTCCGGGAACGGGTCTCTCCAGAGAGTATGTCCAAAGCACTTGAGATGAAGTCTTGCCCTCCTCGCCTCTCAGGAGCATTCTGGCTGTACTGCCCAAACAGATTTGTTTGTTCTTCTGGCGGCCCGAGTACTTTCAATATGCTTTGCCAGCACCAGATGAATTCAGACGCATTGGTTCTTCTTCGGTCTTCTTTATTCAATGTCCAATTTTCACACGCTTAAGCGGCAATGGAATAAACCACCTGAGTGGTATCTTACAAGATGGAAGGAGAGTCACACAGATGCAAGAATGCGTAGGACGGACAACAAGGCAGAATCAGAAATCCAAGGCATGCTGCATGGAAGGCTGAAAGAGATGGGCACAGAGGCAGCGACAAATGAGGTGGGGGCAGAGATGGAGAAAGGCGGAGGGATGGGGAGGTGGGGAGGGGGTTAGAGAAAGAGAAGAGGAGAATCAAGTCTTGCGAACACTCTGAATTTGGACTTCTAGCTTCCAAAACTAGGAGACCATCAATTTCTGTTCTTCAAAGCCACTCTTTATGTAGCATTTTGTTACAGAAGCCCTAGGAAACAACAACAAAAACCTCAACTCCAAGTTCTTCAGCCTCACATGGCATTGGACACAACCATTCATGGGGCTACACTGAACTGGGGGCTCAGTGGGAGCTGGGATGTCTAATATGGCCTTTAACTGGGGTGCCTGCAGTGCTTGGGGACCTAGTTGGGCCTCTCTTCCCACAGAGTGACTCAGGACCCAAGAGGGAAGGTGCAAGCTCCCAGACTTCTGCCATCTTCCGCTGTCAAACCAAGTCACAGGACCACCGCACATTTGAGGGCATTGGGGGTACCACATCTTTACGTCAAGAATAGCATGCAATATTGCACAGGGAGGACTCTTCAGCAGCCACATTGCAACCAATTTACCAGAACTTCATATAAACCCCATGCATGACATTTAGGACAATAGCACTATACATATACCCAGGCCCAGTATATCCATCAAGTCACAGAAATCTGTGTCCTAGTTGTAAAAAAACCCCAAAATGTCCAAGCCACATCTGACTTCTGCTGACAAGAAGGAGAGAGAATCATTGGCATCAGCTTCCCAGGGCGGACTCCTATGAGGCAGGAATCCGAGAAGCCTCTCTACACCCCAACTTTCTTACCAATTCTTAGACCGAGCATCCGTCCCACAGCACACTCTGCTTCTCTGTTGGGTTTGAGAATTTCTTCCTATGGCCACACAGAACCTCACAAACAATACTCACGATTATGGGGCTTATTAGGGAAGTTAACAGGTTCCAATTATGGATCAGATAGGTTCAGAATACAGTACTTTGGTCAGGACAGCCTCTCCTCAGCTGTGCCTGCAGGCAAGCCTCTTTCTGCACTGACCTTCTCAGCCGCTAGGCTCCTTGGCTTCTGGCCTGCTCAGGCAATGTGATTGCCCTTGTCCAGAGTTGCTGGTACATGTCTAGAGGGCATGCTTATCCACCAGCCTCGATGACTCTCGGCTCTGTGTGTCAGCAAACCCAGCTCTCCAAATCAGTGCCTGGAGGCACCCCACTCCCCCAACAGGCCTACTATGAACAGGCACTTCACTCTCCTCCCTCTGCCTCCCACCCTCTGTGGGCGGGGAAGCTCACTGCTCTGTCTCTTGGTTCTGCTGCTGCCACTCCACTGTCACTTCTCTGGTGCCGCAGCTTTCTGTCCCTGGCTTGAGGAGGTGCAATGGGCAGGCTCTGAGGGTCCAAAGGATGTGTGTTTGACCCTTGGCTCTTCTCACTTAATGAGGTACTACCTCCCGCCGACCCCCACCCCCTTCTGAGATGACCCATTTAAAACCCAGCAGGGTGGCAAAACAGGCCAATTCCCTGTTCGATTTTCAAGTTTTTATAATCGCAATTAACTCTGCTAAGGATCATTCACAATTGAATCATATAAACCTACCAATATCTACCCCCACCTTTTGTTACCCAGACCCAACAGGCAAAAGTCATTTGGGTGTTTAAAAGACAATGGCTAGACGAGCCATAGCAAAGAACACGAGGTTCCACACCAGTGCGCAAAAAGCTGCATTGACACTGCACTGTAGTCTCTTCAGTGTGCAATTGGTCCCACCTACCCCAACATTCTGGCCTACCCGCCCCCCCCCCAATCCCCCGCAAGTGTAGGTGGCACCATCTTGCCTTAAGGTCATGTCCCCTATAACCCATTGCCCTGTTGGTAGCTCGCTATGTCAAGCTGTCCTGGTAATTCTCCATCCTAAATTAGAGCCTTCCGATAACTCTCTACCCTGTTCCAGGATCTTATTATACATCTCATTTCCAGACACTATGCATTGACCTCCACCCTGTTCCAGGCTGTTACTGTAGACTAACACTTCTCTTAGTTTCTGTAATCAGCTCGACTAATCAGAGTGGAAAAATGGGATGCAGCTGGTGCCTTGTACTTTTAAACTTGGAAAAACAAGCTAGGGTGTTTGCCTTTCTGTCCCTTGTACGACTGCTATAAGGGGCTTCAGGGCTTTAAGTGACACTCACCTTCCCAGTAGCCACTGGCTTAATAAAGTCTTCATGGCATGACAGTGCTTGTGTTAATCTGGGTACTTTAGAGAAACAAATCCACAGTAACTCATGTATAAGAGAGAGTTTTATATAACGGTTAAGTGCGTATCAAGAAAACATCCCAACGCAGTGCTGCCCCAGCCCACAAGTCCAACATTAACCCATTAACCCATAGGTCCAACGCCAATCCACAAAGTCCTCCTCCATCTCACAAAACAGACGCAATGATGCCGACTGCAGGAGGAAAGCTGAGTCAGTGAACGTGTAAGCATCTCAGCGCTGGCAGAGGTCTCCACACGGCTACTCCAGCACCCAGGGCAGAATCGGGGTAGGTCCATGTGGCTTCTCCTCAGACATGTCCTGCAGGAAGTGAGCCTTGCCAGCTAAAGCAGGGAACTGGCTAAGGCAGCTGCACCCTGGTAGGACCATCAGAATGGAAGAGACCCGAGAACTTGAAAGGTGAGGTTCACTGAACCATTTATCCCTCTGCCCTTCAATTAACCCCACATGTGTTAATTGGCCATATTGTCACAATAACCTAACTACCTCAGTGCTCTTTAATCTCTCATAGCATATAGCACAATAGCTTGGTGAAAATTTTTGAAATATTTTGAAAATGACTAAATTGTGACACAGAGACATGAAGTAAACACATGCAATTAGGAAAATGGCACCAATAGATTTGCTTGAAGCAGGGTTGACACAAACCTTTAATTTCAAAACACAATTATCTTGGAATCACAGTATAGAGAAACACAATAAAATGAGGATCTGTACTAAAATTTTGTTTAAGTGATTTATTGTGCCACAGACATAAAACAGAAAAAAAACATATCCACTGCAGTTGAGTCGATTGTGACTCACAGTGACTCAATAAGACAGAGTAAAATTGTTCCCTAGGGTATCCAAGACTGTCAGTTTCTACAGGAGCAGACAGCCTCATTGTTCTCCAATATAGCAACCGATGGGTGTGAACGGTCAATTCGTAGTTAGAAACTAACCCTTAACCCACTGCACAACCAGAACTCTTGCCATGAGGCTCAAACAAAGAGCCTCAAACTCACTCCCATTGAGTTGATGCCAACTCATAGTGACTCAAAGGACAGAGTAGAACTACTCCTGTGAGACTGCAATTGTTTATGGGAGTAGAAAGCCCCTGCCTCTCTCTTGGGGAGAGGCTAGTGGTTTTGAACTTTGGACCTTGCAAATCACAGCCCTAAGAGTAATCACTGTGCCCCCAGGGTCCTGTGCACCATAAGGTTAGTGAGGATAAGTAAGAAACTGTCTAGTACATGGGCTGGCAAATGTTTTCATTTCTTCTTTTTTTAGTTTTTTTAAAATTAAAAGATCATTTTATTGGGGGCTCCTACAGCTCATAGCCACCCATACATCAATTGCATCAAGCATATTTGTATATATGTTGCCATCATTATTTTCTAAACATTTCTATTTGAGCCCTTGGTGTCAGCTCCTCTTTTCCCCCTCAAATCCCACCTCCCACCTCGTGACCCCTTGATAAATTATAAATGATTAATATTTATTACTTTTTTCCTATCTCATACCAACTGCTGTCTCCCTTCCTCCATGGTTTCTGTTGTTTGTCCCCTTGGGCGGGTGGTTTCCCATTGGCAAATGTTTTCTGTAAAGGTCTAGATAGTAGACGGTTTGGTTTCTGCGTGCTACACAAGCTCTTGAAGCTGCATATTTTGGCCCCTCCGGAGTAATAACAGCAGCCACAGCCTAGATGGAAGCAAATGGGTGTAGCGGCTTTGCTGGGCATGGCTTTACACTCATAAAACGTTATTTACAAAAATAGTCAGTAGGCAGGATGTGGCACATAGGTTATATTTTGCTCAGCCCTGGTCTGTAGAAAAAGGCTTTTTGTTTACATTCTAAATAGTTGTATAGAAAACAGAGTTCAGATTTGAATATTACCTATAGAAATGAACCCGGACTACCTAAAGGTAATATCAAAGTCAACAAAGCATGAGCTTGTGCTGGTTGCTTTTGTAGCATGAACACGGGCCCCATACCAAGAGTGTTGAGTATCCTGTATGAGATGTCTGTATTACCTGTGGGGAGAAAGATAAGGCTTTCTGCTTCCGCAAAGAGTTCCAGCCTTGGAAACCCACAGGTGCAGTTCTACCCTGTCCTACAGGATCGCTGCTGTGAATCAGAATTGACGCAATAGCAGCGAATTTTGTTATCTGAGAGCGGTACAGGGAAGTCCAGTCTTTTGCCTACTTGGTTCCACTGCCTTTTCAATTCTAGAAAATGACTTCATGTCCCATGAGCCAGACAGGTCATTGAAGGATGGAAAATGCTATTTAATAAGACATGCAGTTGCTATTTTCCAACTACATTTACTAGCGCGATGTTCCCAGGACTCTGAATAATTTGAGTTCTTGAGTTTCTAGTAATGAATCCCAAAAGGTCTTGATTTCAAAGCCCTTTTGACCCCTTTTTAGTAGTTAATGATTTTTTGAACCTCTGCACTTTTTTCATAAGCTGTTAACATCTCATATTTCACCAGTGATCCATTAGTACTCTATGAGATCATATTGTACTTGCAAAGAAGTCTCCAGAATAGAAAGACTCTGTCCTCTTGCTGCTCTCTTGGCATTGGTTTCTTAGGCACCAAAGGACAGTTACTAATGTGTGTCAGAGCTGACAGGTGCCAATGTTGCCTGGGCATGGCTGTGCAGGGAGGGGCCTCGGGCAGAGTTCAGCAGAGGGTTAAAGAAGGGTGTGTGGCCCACCACGTGCATAGAAAGGATGGAAAGAAAACCCAGTCTTTCCTAACGACCACCATCACCCATCTGGTATGTTGCCTGTAGCTGTGGGGCTGGAAGCTACACGGCCAGTATGTCACATACCAGCAGGCTCATCCCAGAGGGGACAGGTTTCAGCTGTGCTTGCAGACTAAGACAGACTAGAAGGTTATCTGGCCACCTACTTCTGAAGCTCTGTCAATGAAAACATTTCAGAGCACAACATTGACTGCTTTGCTAACTGGGAACAATCATCAGGAGGGACCAATCACTGAAGGAAGATGTCGTGTTTGGAGAAGCCGGATGGCTAGGACCATCCTCGGCGAGATGGATTGGCACACTGGCCACCACAATTGTGAAGGTGACAGAGGACCAGGCAGCATTCATTCTATAGTAGTTACCTAGCTTGAATATCCCCACAAGCTGCTTTTACAAACTGCCGGGCTTTGCATGTGTGAAAGGATGGGTTTAGCTTCTCTGTGTCCTGGTCCATATGTCCATATAGCTTGTGTTGTGGCTCCATGCAGACAACAAGAGAAGGGTTTGATGATTTCTCTAGCACTAGGAGAGCAGCTGTTGTCTGGGCTTCCCCATCGCTTGCAGAGGGCTTCTATAAAGGCCCTCCTCTCACCTTCTGGGCCCCCTGATGCTCCCCAGGAATTGCTTAAAAAGAAAATAAAGTAAAATAGGAAAGTAAAAATAATCCCCTGTTACATATCTGTACAAAACTTGTTTTTGCCTTGCTCTCTAGTCCCTTAATATTGTTGCCCTTACATAGTGCCCTTATTGTCTGTGGAAAACCCCCTTTGGATATCCCCTTCACATCCCCACTTTCCTGGGTGGTCAAGACCCTTCTATATTATAGTGTAGCATTTGCTTCTAACCTATGCCTATTCTCCCATATACTTTAGTTAAAAAAATCATGTTATTGGGGCCTTATACAAGTGTTATCACAATCCATACACACATCAATTGTGTCAAGGACATTTTTACATTTGTTGCCCTCATCCTCAAAATATTTTCACTCCACTTAAGGCCTTGGTATCAGCTCCTCATTTCCTCCCCCTCCCTCCCCGCTCTCCCTTCCCTCATGAACCCTTGATAATTTGTAAATTATTATTCTTTTGTCATGTCTTGCACTGTCCGACGTCTCCCTCCACCCACTTTTCTGTTGTCCATCCCCCAGAGAGGAGGTCGTCTCTAGATTCCTTATAATACCCAATGTGACATTCCAGTGCCATGGAAAGTGGTTACTTGTTGGGCTGCTGAGCGATAGGTTGGAGTCTGAAAGGACCAGCCGCTCCACAGGGAAAAGATGGGCCTTTCTTCTTCCTTGCACAGTTGCAGACTCAGCAACTCGTAGGAGAGCCCCAGTGGCGGTGTGGTCTAGTGAATATTGGGCTGCTACCCATCAAGTGAGCGAATGGAACCCACGAGGCGTTCCATGGGAGAAAGAAGGGGCTCTCTGCTCACACAAAAAATTGCAGTTCCGAAATGGTAGGGTTCTTCTCTGACTTAGCGTGTCACTTTGAGTCCGAATCGACTTAATATCAGTGAGTTTGGTCTTTTGGTGGAGTTGACCACTTCATTGCTTTTTGAGGAGCTTTCCCAGTCCCCTTATGGGTATTATGGCTGGTTGGATCCCCTGAAACATAGGACCAACTGCATTCTCTTTCCTTTTGAAGAGAAAGAACGCCTTCCTTCCCTCCCCCGTGGTGGGACCAGGCTTCTAGAACCAGTGTGAGTCTTACTCGTCTGAGAGGTACTCCTTTCTTCTATGCTTCCTGGAGGAAAGTGAGCCCCCACCCCTACCCCCACCCCTTCCCCACCTCCTGTCCTGATCCATTCACCGGCCTCCTGGATGGCGTCCTTCTCCATTCTCTGAAGCGTCCCTCCACCGGGTTCGTTTTCCTGTAGCTTCCTAGTCCTGCTACAACAGGAAAGAGTACAAGTGGGAAAAGGATTGGGCTTTCTCCTCCGAATGCTTACAGTGGCAGTCTCAGAAACTCACTGGGGCAGTTCAACCCTGTCATATAGGGTCCCTATGAGTCTGTAACGACTTGATGGCAGTGGTGGTTTCTATCTCAAGACCAGCCCTGGTGGCACTTGTTGGGTAAGTTTTGAGGTCCATTTCTACCCTGTCATATAGGGTCCCCTATGAGTCGGTATTGATTTGATGGCAGTGGTGGTTTCTATATCAAGACCAGCCCTGGGGGCAATTGTCCGGTAAGTATTGAGGTCCAAACCTGCACTCGGAAGAGACTTCCTGCTCCCATTCTATCATCCTCACTGCCAGCTAGTTGATACTGACTCATAGCAAGCCCCCTGTGGGTTTCCAAGACCTGGACCTGTTTATGGGAGTAGAAAGCCAAGTCTTCTTCTCACAGAGCAGCTGGCTGGAGGTTTCGAACTGCAGACCATGCAGATTGCAGCCCAATGTGTAACCACTACACCACCAGTGCTCCTGTTAAGCTCAGAAATCTGAAACAGAGTCCCTAGGAGTCAGAAGGCAGAGTTGGTTGGTTTATGTCTCAAAAGAGATTGAGTTAAAAAATGCACATACAGTAATCACCATAGCAAATCCCCATTACCATAACAAAGATGTTTACAACTCCCACCACCCCCACACCAGTGGGATTACAGCCACTGGTAGAGAGGTTAGGCTTTATGATACCTATCTGAAGAGAGGCCTCAGAGAGACATGACTGAGGCTAGGCCAGGAGCCTTCTTGTTTGCTACCTGTCCTATTGCCCTGTCCCTGATCTTTTGCAACACTTCGTTACAGATGCTAACACCAACACACAAATATACCTGTGAGGCTGCTGTTGGTGACTCCAGGCTGGAAAGGGCTGAGGGCGAGCAGAAATGGAACACCTTGTGTTTCCTATGAGTCACCAAATGATTCTAAAGTGCCAGTAATGAGTTTGTTGAAGACTCAGAAATGACAGTGCTTTCATTGTCATTGCCATTTTCGCGATGACCCAGTAAATTGCCCCCTCGGAAGGCCCTGGGGCTTGGCAGATGGAAAATGAACACTTTACAACATGCCATTCACCTCCCACCCCAGTTTCCTTCAGAGAACCATGTGCTTCCCAGACACACCTGGCAGTGTGTATTTTAGAGAACTTATTCTTCCAGTAGGTGCCGTGATGCTATAGTGGTTACACATGAAGCCACTAATAGGGACAGCAGTTAGAGGCTACCAAGGACTCCGCGGGAGATCGATGAGGTTTCCTACTCCCTTAAAGATTGTGTTTCCGAACCCACAGGGGCAGTTCTAGCCTGCCTGATAGGATTCCCATGAGTCAACATTGACTCTATGGCAGTGAGGTGTTGTTTGTTTGTTTGTCAGTTATTCTTCCAATAGACCATTTGTAATTTTAAATAGATTGATGTGCCTTTGCTCGCTCACCATATGCAACAATTGTAAGGATACCCTTTTCCTGGGGACACCTTTCAATCTCCTAGCTTTTCTATATCGAAATGTACCAAATTGCATTTCTCCTCCTTGAGGTGCTGTGAACGTAGTTTCATATCAGGCCGTGCTAATGGAATGACTTGATGTGAGCTCTGTTTTTCTGAGTTGTACATCTCCATCAAGTAAGCCTGAGAGCATCCGAACCTCATTTTTAAAATCATTGTATTTGGGGCTCATACAACTCTTATCACAATCCACTTATCATCCATCCACTGTATCAAGCATATTTGTACATTTGTTGCCATCATCATTGTCGAAACATTTTCTATCTACTTGAGCCCTTGGTATCAGCTTCTCATTGTTCCCCTCCCTCCCTCGTGAACCCTTGATAATTTATAAATTATTATTATTTTGTCATATCTTACACTGACCAATGTTTCCCTTCACCCACTTTTCTGTTGTCCATCCCCATGGGAGGGTGTTATAGGTAGATCATTGTGATTGGTTCCCACTTTCCCCCACCCCCTTCCCCTTCCCCTCCTGGTATGGCCACTCTCAATATTGGTGATGAGGGGTTTATCCGTCTCAGAATCCCTGTGTTTCCAGCTCTTATCTGTACCCGTGTACATGCTCTGGTCTAGCCAGGTTTGTAAGGTAGAATTGGGGTCATGATATTGGGGGATAAGAAGCATTAAAGAACTAGAGGAAAGTTGTATGTTTTATGGATGCTATACTGCACCTTGACTGACTTGTCTCCTCCCTGCGACCCTTCTGTAAGAGGATATCCAATTGCCTACAGATGGGCTTTGGGTCTCCTCCTCATTCACAGTGATATGATATTTTTTTGTTCTGGGTCTTTGATGCCTGATACCTGATCCTATTGACACCTCATGATCACACAGGCGGGCGGGCTTCTCCCATGGAGACTTTGTTGCTACATAGCTGCTTGCTTATCTTTAAGCCTTTAAGACCCCAGACACTACATCTATGGATAGCTGGTCACCATCAGCTTTCTTCACATTTGCTTATGCACCCACTTTGTCTTCAGATATCATGTTGGGAAGGCGAGCAGCACAGAATGCCAGGTTAATAGAACAACTTATTCTTACATTGAGGGAGAACTTGAGTAGAGTTGAGCCTTATTTTTATCACCTGGAACTATTGAATTATTTAAGATAGCAGTCCATAAACAATGCAGTGGTGGTCGTCATTAGCTGCTCTGTAGTCATGGTGACCCCATGCGCAACAGGCTGCCTGGTTCTGTGCCATCCCCATGATTGGTAACGATTGGACCAATCCTTAGGGTTTTCATTGGCTGACTTTGGGAAGTAGATCACCAGACTTTTCTTCCTAGTTCACTTTGGTCTGCAAGCTCCATTGAAACCTGTGCGATATCAAAGCCACATGCCAAGCTCCACAGACACACAGGTGGTGGCTTCACATGAGGTGCTTTGGCTGTGAATGGCGCTGGAGTCTCCCACATGGAGGATGAGATTTCTGCCACTGAACTCCCACTATTCTTACATAAAGGCTACCTAGTGTTTAGTGGTAATCACATTTTTTTTTCCGGAGACTTCCTAGAGTTGTGTTTTTGGGGCCCATCACTCCTGATGGAATCCATAGTGGCCAAGTTGATGGATGTTGGTCCCTAGGCTCCTCTCACTGCAGTGCCATTTTCCAGAATGGGCTGTTAATAGAGTGAATTTGTTCCATTTATGTATGCTCAAAGTTATATTAAATGAAGTGCTTTATTTAAGGCACTGCTCCATGACTCTGATATTTACCGTTTGATGGTGTAACAAAGTGATCCTCTAGGTCTCCAAATAAAAATTTTAAAATCCCGAACACAATGGTATGTTGCAGCTATTTTTACGTTTGGGTTAAATGAAAACCCCCAACCAAACCTCCACTGCCATCGAGTCAATTCCAACTCATTGTAGAGCTCGTGCTCCACAGGGTCTCTGAGGCTGTAAATGTTGATGGAAGCTGAGTGCCTGGGTGGCTCCAAGCTGCTGACCTTTTGGTTAGCAGCCAAATGCTTAATTCCTGTGCTACCGGGACCCCTTCTTGGTTAAACTGTGTTCTCCACAAAAGCTATATTGATTTTCGAACCCCTAGTACCCGTAAGCATGACCTTGCTTGAAGACGTTATCCATTAAAGTGAGAACATACTGGAATGGGGTGCATCCTGATGGACTCTGCATGGTACCCTAGAAAATGGAAGCAAAACATTGAGAGGCAGAGGAAAAATGGTCATGTGAAGATGCCCAGGACGGCCTGGGGCTCGAGATCAGAAAGGCGACCTGAATTCAGACTACGAGTTTCCACACCGATAAGAAAAACACCATGGTTGTGCTTTAAAGCACCCACAATTTGGTGTTTTGTTATGGATATTGGTGCTGCTAGGTTTCACGCGGCTCTAACTCCCAGTGACTCTGCATACAACAGAATGAACCACCGCCTGCTCCTGCAACGTCCTCACTGCCATTTCTATGTTTGAGCCCATTGTTGCAACCACTGTGTCAATCCATCTCATCAAGGGCCTTCCTCGTTTTCACTCCCCTTTCCACTGCACCAAGCATGGTATCTGGTTCCAGGGACTATTCCCTCTTGATAACATGTCTAAAATACATGAGGCAAAGTCTCATCCTTACTTCTAAGGAATATTCTGGCTGTACTTCCTCAGAGACAGATTTGCTTGTTTTTCTGGCATTCCATGGTCCTTTCAATATTCTTTGCCAGCACCATTATTCAAATTCAGCAATTCTTCTGTTTTTCCTTATTATTATATTCATTGTTATTTTATTACAGTTGCACTTGGAAACTAATACATTCTTGAGCAAAGAATGAAGAGAAAATGTGTTCAATAAAATGTATTTGGCAACAGGATTAATGACTGTTTAGCTGGAATAAAAATGTAATAATTTTTAACATTTGACCTTAAGTGTATGACAGTAATTTATATCTTATTTATTTTCAAGGTTTTATTATGAAGAAATTTAGACATAAACAAAAATTGACCAGGTAGAATATTGAGCCTGTAGGTAGGATCATCCGCTGCAAGCATTATCTACTGAGTCATAGCCGACTTTGTTTCATCTGGTGCGAGCTATACTTTCACCCGCTTCTCTGGCTTTCCATATTATTTTGAAATTAATTCCAGATATTATATTACATAAAAGCACCTTTTAAAATAGAAGCATTGTAAAGTTGTACCAAAGAACGTATGAATAAAATAATAGGTGACAATATCTATGATGTTGCCATAATTCTAGAAAATGGAATGAGGTCTTGCATTTAAAATGTCAATCTCATAGCATAAAACCAGACTCTCACAAAATAATAAATTAGGTGTAAATTGAGAGGCAGTCAGATTGAAATGCCCTAAGAGTGACCTGTTTATACATGCGCAGAACAAAGAGTTTTTTTAAAATCCTCTGAAATGATAGTCATAGTTTGCCCAGTCGTGAGTTTTTAAAATGTTCTTCTTTGTGATTTTCCTTGTTCTAGAAAGTTCATTCATTGCAAACGATAGCTTCTAACAGGATTTCAAAGAATAAAAATGTTTTCGGCTGTGCGCAAGCAAACTATTGTGCAATAAGCCAAGTCTAGATGCAATAAACAACAATGGAGGGCCGTACCTGACCTCCTCTGGCTTCTCCAGTACCACGAGCCTGGGACCAGACAAACCTGTGTGGCCCATCCATCCATTCCTCCTATACTACTTCTGCATAACGCATTTCAGATTTTTGCTTAATGACCTGGTTGTTGGAAATTAACCATGTCAATAAGTGAGGAGTAGGTGTATTTTGGTTTGATTTCTTCCACTAAAGCCATGATAAGTCCCATCATCTTCATCTGTCTTCGCGGTGAACTTACTCATCAATGTAGAGTAATTCATCAGCCATATTTAATGGCCTCTTAACAATAATGATATGATGTTTCAATAAACAGCATGGAGGTGGACGGATCTGACCTCCTCCTGCTTCCCAGTTGCCACAAGGCAAGAGTCAGGCATGCCACCATGTTCCATCCTTCGTTACCTATTCTGACACCAACCATTCTCCCATGCCACTCTACATCTAGCTGGGTTCAATAATTCAGTGCAGTGGCCACGCAGAATTTACAATTTACTCACAATTAAGGGAGTTTATTACGGAAATCTCTACACAACAGAAGGAATCACTGCCTGGTCCTCCCCCGTCCTCACATAGAGTCACTGTGTCTTGGAACGGACTCAAAGGCACCTAAGAACAGCCTTAGGGAAGTCAGTAGGTTACCACAAGTCAGGATCAGCAAACAGCAGGGATACAGTCACTGGTCTCCTCAGGCAGCAGCCAAGTCTCTCTCTGGGTCTCAGCCTTTCAGGCACATGGTTGCCAAGTCTCTCGCTGGTCCTCAGGCTCTGAGCCACGTGGTCCCTTGGTCTTTGCCTCCATGGAGCAGGAAGCCAACTCTGTCCCACAGTTCCATTGTCTCAGGCCAGGCGAGGAGAAGGTTCCCCATTGTCTCGGCGCTGTTCCTCTGGGGCTGTGCCACACCGTGCTATGCATTTGGCCTCGGCGCCTCCGTCCCCTCAGACAGAGATCCGAATGTGCGCTTCCAGAGTCCCAGGGCTTTCTCCCTCCCGCGGAGATCGCTGACCCTTACAGCAGGGGGGTGGCAACAGAAACTGGCCAATGCCCTCTTTAGCGTTACACATGCCCTCTTGGAATAGGGGGCAGTTTCACAGACGTGGGTAGAAGCGCCATAGTCAGAAATTTTACTCCACCACACTAGGTAGAAATCAGATGTTCCTCGGTTCCCTTGTTCTCTATTTTGTCTGTGTGTCTGCTTTGATGTTACACTTGCATTTACATGTGTAGTCTCCCCTCCCCATCATTGATTTATCAGATTCTGATTACACTAACGTTCAGACATTGGAATTACTGAGATGTCCCTTCATGTCTTTTACTCGGTCGGGCTCGCTCTCTCTCTCTCTCTCTCTCTCTCTAAAAAGCACTGTGAGGGATTCCATTTTGAAGAAATTCATTCTTTAGTTTTGTAAAATTGCTCACAGTTGGATTTTCCTCACTGTATCCGCACGGTGTGGTTTAATAAACACATTCCGTCGTCCCCTCTATTTCTTGCACATTAGTCGATAGAACCAGAGGCTGAATCAGATGCAAGTTTACCTTTTGGGGAATGATTGCTTCATAGCGGCTCTTGTTCTTGATGTCAAGTGACATTTCATGTCCGTCTCTCTTTTCATATTGGCAGTCACCGATGACTGTAGCTTAGAACCATCAATTATTTGGGGATTGCACAATGGTGTTTTGGCTGTCAGACTTCAAGATGGCTCACAGTGGTCCCTACCTTGTGGTATGCACATCCTGGATGATATTCTCTTGAATTGTACCAGAGTCCACACAAGCCACAGAGGTAGAGTGATGGCATCTCACCTGAGAGGTTAGGTCACAGCAGACAGCAGAGCTTCTGCTTTCCCCTCTCTCTTGGGCAGTGTCCAGGTACCCATAAAGCAAGATAAGCATGGGCTGATGTTTCTTTTCACCACATCAAAGATTCTGCTTCTAGGTCTGGCTGTCATTTGCTTGTCTGCCAACCCCATGGCAACCTTCCTATAGACGCACAATCTCTTTTCAAACTTGGCTGAGGAATGGGGTAGCCAGCAATCAAGGTAAGTTTGGGCTTACTTGTGCTTACTTACTCATTTGTAGCGAACAAGCTAACTTGTGCTACCTTACTTCTTGGGAAATCCATCCACTCTTAGGTCACTCATTCAGGCAAAGCCAGTGGCCAAATCATGAGGACCACGTATGAAGTCAAAATTTTAGATGATTATAGTCCCATCGGAACTCTTGAAGGCCCCTCATGAAAAATTCTGAACCAGAACCTCTAGTTAGGCCACTCTTGAATTCTTGACCCATAGACACAATTGTTTTAAGCCTCTATGTTCTGAGTTAATTTTTTCCCCAGGAAAATTAACCAATGCAAGTGTTATCCTAACCCTTTCATTCCATCCTCACTTATTAACTAGAATACTTCTATGAAGAGAAGATTTATTTTAATTGTTTATCCTGGGGTATAGTTGGTATAGGACATTAGGCACATCCTTTTAAAGCATAATTATCATGGTATCTATAAATGTTCTTTCACACATATATACTCATGTGTATAGAAATAGATAAATACATTTTTACAGATTGTCCTGAATGTCATATATGAGTGGTTGTGTAACATTGACTTGTTAGCAGTGTGACTGCTAACAGCTTGGCTATTGGAAGTATTTTGGTATGTGCCTTTAAAAAATTTTAAGATTGCTTTCTTAGATCAGATTTCTAAAGGCATAACTCTTGGACCCAACGGTCTGGACATCTTAAAAGCCTAATGCATTTAAAACAATTCTATTGCAAAAAGAAAATAGGTATTGTACTTTCTGTCATTCAGCTGATTTCATCTCATAGTGACCCTATGGGACAGAGTTAAATTGCTCCTGTGGGTTTCCAAAACTGTGAATATTTAGGGGAGTAGGAGGCCTCAACTTTTTTCTGTGGAGTGGCTGGTGGGTTTGAACCACCAACCTCGGTAAGCAGTTCAATATGTAATCCACTACACTACCAGGACTCTCTAGTTTCCACTGGCACCATCAATATGTATGTGGCCATTGTACTGCATCCCTTGTCAAGACTCTATGTTTAATTCACTCAACAAACATTAACAAAGGACCTACTAGGTACCAGGTGCTGTTCTTAAACCAAGACAGGAAATCCAACTTGAAAAAAAATTGCCTTCCTCAATAGTACTGCCTTGGTTTTGTTTGAAAATTTTCAATTTACTTAATTAGTATCTCTGGATACCTCTTCCCCTTGGAGTTGGATAGATCTTGGCCCTCACTCCTGCCAGCCTTGTGTTTTCCTACGAAGCTCCTCCCTCTATCCTTCTCCCATTTTACTTTCCAAAGGCCAGGAAACCAGATAACCACACTTGTTAGGATCATGAATAAAATGAGGTGACTTTGATTCATCTACTGCCACGATCCATTCTTGTAAATGGAAGTGCAAATCCCTTTTTAAGCCATCTTTTATTTAGCTTGATTTATTATTTCGCACAAGAACAGCTTTCCCTGAAGTCCTGGAGGGAAAGCAACCTTGTAAAGATGCAACAAGACCTTTTATAAGAAAGAAGGCTTCATAGCAGAGACTGTCCTCCCCTACGCTACGGAGCCATCGATGGGCTTCGCTCTTAGTGGTGGCACATTGAGAGTCGAGGTGGAGTCTCTTTAAGGTATGCATCTCACAGGTGGCATCTCTCAAGGCAGCTGTAGTCAATCCCAGCCTAAATTACCAAGTATATTCCTTTCTTTTGAGGGACTGTTTGGGCGGTGTCTTCATTTCCTATGACTTCCATCCCAAAGTACCTCAAATAAGGCAGCTAAAACAATCGAAATATATTCTCCCAATTGTGGAGGCCAGAAGTCTCAAAGCAAGGTATTGGCTGGACTATGCTCTCAACAAGATGGATTGCCACAGTGGTTGCAACAATGGGCTCAACCATAGGAACGATGGTGAGGATGGAGCAGGCCCGGGCAGTGTTATGTTTTGTTGTGCATAGCGTCACTCTGGGTTGGAACCAACTGTCTTCAAAATCAACCTGAACTTACATAGGCAATTGATAGCCTGGGCCACGGTCAACCCCTGGCCTCACTTTGGCTGCTGATATTGTTTGTCCAGCCTCTCTTCCCTCAGAAAGAGTCACCTTGATTCTTGTGTATTCCATCTGGCCAGGTTCATGTGTACAATCACCACTGAAGTTGTTGAAAAAGGATATTTCCAATGAAGAAGCCAGTGAAATTTGACAATCCTATCATGTCATATCCAGCTTTGTTTCTATCACATTTTCCAACCTTTTGGAAGGTTAGAATTTTTCCACATTTACCCATCTTTCCTCTTTGCTTTCAACTTTTGCATTCTAAACACCAATAATTGTCAGTGAGTCTTGATGGCATGTTTGATCAATTTTGAACTGAAGAAATGCATAGAATTCTTCAATTTCTTCATCCCTGGCTTTAGTGGTCGGTGTACAAATTTCATTAATAGTTGTAGTAACTAGTCTTTCTTGTAGGTATATAGATATTTTCTTATCACAGATAGACCTTAAAATATTATTTTTAAAATCTCAGTTAGCCATTTAAATTTGGTAGTAAATGGCTGATTAATGAAAATAAAGCACTGTAAAACTTTCAGAAGGAAAGGCATGTTTCGTGGACCATATGTTTCTCTTTTGTGTTATTATTATTAAATTGGAAATTAATACAAATGTTCTTTTCTGATAAAAAAAATGCAATGCCAATCTTCTTGAATTTACCATACCCAGCATAGAAAACCTTATGATTCACAATGGCCAATGCAAGCCATTCAGCTCATAATACAATTACTCTTTGATAAAAAATTTCTATGCTGGGTATGGCATTGGCCATTGTGAATCATTTTTGAGAGCTTTCAGTTTTCATGTACTCATTCTTAGTACATTCCACATTTCTAATATTAAGAGATATTTGCAGTGGGTTTTTCTCATTCGAAATGGTATCCCATTAGCCGATGAAGGTCCTGAAAGCTTTGCTCCATCCAGATAATTCAGGTCAACTTTATTTTGAGGAAGAAGCTCTTCTCTAGTTGCATTTTGAGGGCTTTCCAAACTGAGGGGCTCATCTTCTGGCACACTATCTTCTTTGTCCAGGTTGACTAGAGAAACAAACCCAGGGCCACTCATGTGTGCAAGAGAAAATTTTATATACAAGAGTAATTGTATTTTGAGAAAACATCCCAGCCTAGTCCAGATCAAGTCCATAAGTCCAATATTAGTCCATATGTCACGCAGCCATGCAATAATATCAAATGCAGGAAGATCACAGGCCAGTGGATTGAAAATCTTGTGGATCCAGTGGCGGTGGAAGCATCTTAGTGCCGGCGTGGGCCTCCATGTGGCTCCTCCCAGTTCCAGGTCCCTGGTTCCATCAGTGTAGCTCCATGTGGCTTGTCATCAGGAATACCAAGCAGAGTATATCTGGCCTCTTTTATCTCCTTTGAGCCTCCAAATGAAGTCATCAAGCTGCGACCTGATTGACAGATTAGACTCCACCCCTTCACAAGTTGACAGGAGATTATATAACTGCTACACTATCATACAATCTCCTGCTATTCTTGAGGTTTCCAATGGCAGAGTTTTCAGAAGTGGATAACCAATTTATTCTCCCTGGGCTGCTTTTATTCTGGAAGTTCTGCTGAAACTTGTTCATCCTGAGTGACCCTGTTGGTTTTTGTAATACAAGTGCATAGCTTCCAGCGTCACAGCAACATGCAGGCCACCCCAGTTGGACAAACTGAGAGATGTGTGGGGTCACAAGAAGACGACATCTTCAATATTCTTTTTCCATCCCCTGGTAGTGCTGGGCAGGGTGAAATATGATGCTTTTCTTGTAGATTAATCTTTGAAACAGATAGTATGTAGTTTGACAAAGTGAAAGAATATTAATTCTTCAGGAGAAATCTGGGAACTTTATCATAGAGTGGATGTTCAATAAATGCCAAATAGACAACATCTCCGATGACTCTGTCTGCTCTGTGGCATATATTTTAATGTATTCCCATGTGCCTTGTATTCTGCCACTTGTAATTTATGGGCCTTTGGAAAGGTACATCTTCCAGTTTAAATATATTATTAGCATCCCTTGAAAACATCTTTTTTTGTAAATATCTCATCAATTCTCTTTCCTGGATGTGTTTATGGTCAAATTGCAAGATGTTAGAGGAGGTGAGAGCAGGGGGGATGAGGATGTTACAGCTTTCTCAATCTCTGGCTGGTGTTAATTGAAAATGAAGGAACTTTTATTCCCCTTGTCATTTTGATGTATCTCTGAATTTTTGTAAACGGATTTTCTTTTAAGCTTCAGAGATTACAAGCTATGCAATATTCCATTTCAGCTGCTGTAATTGATTAGCCACATCTTCCATTTTAACAGTGCAGTGGCTGGGGTGAAAAATAATAGATTATAGTTCCAGCCTTCTAAATTCAACTTCAGCCTGTTGTATTTCAGTCTGGGACGAAAGAGTTTCCTTAGATTGGCAAAATTTCTCTTTGATATCAGTGTTTTCAAGTGTGGTGTATACTTAATTTAGTAGAAACTATTTTTTAAAATTTTATTTTAGTCTATCAAGATGTCCTACTTGGATTTTTTCTATGCTTTCAGGTGAGCTTCTTCATGCAGATACATGGGTAGTAGACCGAAACAAGTCTGCTTTATTTTTAGATTATAAGTTAACTTCAGGGTCAATTATTGCATCTGAAAGAAATGACTTATCTTGGATAACAGAAAAACATGTAATTTTCCTGATCAAGTTCTTTATGAAAATCCATTATTATTCCATAAGTTTGTATGCATATGTGTAATTATAGCATTTTGAAGAAAAGGGTGTATCTAAATTTCTGGTTGGCTTGCCTGCTGAAAATGTTAAGAGTGGTGGGGATTTTTTTAAACTACATATAAATATGAAAATGTGAAAACCTGATTATAGATTTGTAATTATGTGAACCTGCTGATTGTTGAGTTCTTGCATCGGTTCTCACATATTTCACTTTCCTATCACCTGGTACCAGAGCAGTTGCTGTCCAGTTGGCTTCAACCGGTGACAGCCCCATGCGTGTCAGAGTAGAACTGTGCTCCATAGTTGAGTTTTTGGAAGCAGATCACCCAGCCTTTCTTCCGAGATGTCTCTGAGTGGACTTGGTTAGCAGCTGAGCGCATTAACCGTTGACACCACCCAGGGATTCCTGTTGACACATTACTACTTCCTAAGTCTAATTTCTTCACCTCTATCAGGAACACATCGATGGGAATTAGTGATAATGGGGGGTGGGGAAGAGAAAGGTTCACTTCTTTTGTAATGGCATAGTGCCTGGGTCAGCACTTGGAATCTGTAAGTGGGACAGGGCTGCTGAGAATGAGGTGGTTTATTTAGGTCCAAGTCAAGGGGCCAGCAACTGGCCTTCAAACACCTTTAGACAGCAAGGCCAGAGAGTCAGAGGTAAATAGTTCAAATATTCCCCAAACAGACCCAGTATGGAAAAGATGGAAGACTTGAGAAAGGGAATCCTTATGTGAATGATTCTTGGCATGTTCATTGAGTTATCCTCCAATCTCAGTTCAGTGTTCTGGAGAGGTGGAAAAGAATAATTTTTAAGTGATGTTACATGTCATCAGGAAAGACAGGACCCTGGAGAAAGACATCATACTTGGTAGACTAGGAAGTCAGCAAGAAAGAGGAAGACCTTCAATGAGACAGCTTAGGCCAGTGGCTGCAACAATGGGTGCAAACACAGCAGGGACTCGGAGGATGTCACAGGACATGGCAGTATTTTGTTCTGATGGACAAAGCATCACTATGAGCTGAAATCGACTCAACTACACTTAATGATGACAAGTCATGGAATGCCCTAAGCACTGTTGAAGGTAACCTCGGCTCGTGTCCACTTGGCATTGCTGTAGAGGCCTACAGCCACAGATCCAATGGCATTTTCAGAGGTGACCATAGCCACCTGGATACAATAACACTGCTGTTGCGCTAGAACACAGAGTAAGATGCCACTGAGGCTACATTGATCGATCTATTGATTCCTGAAGTATTCAGATGAATTGCAAAGAATGCCATTTGAGTGTCCCCATAAGGCCACAAGCCTGTGCGTCTTCAAACTATGGCCCGCGAGCCACATGTGGCCGCCAAGGACATTTATCTGGCCCGCTGGGTGTTTTTGCCCCGTTTGTTTTTTTACTTCAAGATAAGATATGTACAGTGTGCATAGGAATTTGTTCATAATTTTTTAAAGCTATATTCCAGCCCTCCAACGGGTCTGAGGGACAGTGAACTGGCCCCCTGTTTAAAAAGTTTGAGGACCCCTGCTTTAGCTACACCATTAGAGCCCACAGAAACAAAGTGTAAAGTATTAACTTCTCATTATTACATAAAAACTCAGCTCACTGCCTCCACTGGATGCTGACTCACAGGACCCTATAGGACAGGGTAGAACTGCTCCCTGAATTTCTGAGACTGGCACTCTACTGAAGTAGACAGCTCATCTTTCTCTCAAGGAGAGACTGATGGTTTCACACTGTGAACCTTGTGTTGTGGTTAGCAGCCCAACACCTATCCACTATGCCACCAGAGCTGCTGTTTGGAGCCTTAAAACAATGTAACTTAGGCTCTAAAATCGTAATGGGCCGTATAAAGAGTCTGGGAAATTTCTGAGCAGGGAAAATGTGGATGCAACTGTGTGCTGTATTACTTATGAAGAAATTTCCTCCTGTCTTTTAAAAAAATAGTGTTTTGGATAAAAGTTGGTAGAGAAAATTTGTTTTCCACAGCTCAGCAACTTATACACATTCTGTTGTATAAAATCTGTTGCCTTCCCCTCAGTGTAACTGCACCCTTCCCACTTTCTCCCTTGGTTTCCTATTTCCTTTCCACTTTCTTCCTTGCTCCTTTCTGCCTTTTGAGCTTTGTTTTTGGACATGTGCTGATCTTTTGGTCTCCTGTGGTTGACTGCTCTGAGAAGCATGTTCCCAATCAGTGTTTTTGATCACTTTATAGGTCTATCTGTTGCTTGACTGCAAAGTGATTCCTGCTGGTAGGTTCAGTTGCAGGTTTGAAGGATGACTAGGGGCCACAAAGTCAAGGTTCCACTAGTCTCTATAATACCAGTAATGTTGGTTTTTAAATATGATTTTGAATTTGGTTCTACATTTCCCCCCCTCCCACCCCCCAAATCCAGTCCAGGTCCTTTGATGATCTTGATCCAAGTAGTCTGTAGTGGCAGCTGGGTACTATCTGGTTCTGGTTTCAGGGTAGTGGAAGCTATGGCTTGAGTGGTTCATAAGTCCTTTGGACTCTCTTCCTTCACTCTTCTTTGCTCTGGATAGGGCAAAATCAATAGTTACATTTTATATGACCACTCACACGCTTTTAAGCCCCTAGTCGATACTCACCACGGTAGGATATAGAACATTGTCTTTGTTAATTGTTTTATGCTAATTGAGTTAGTTGTCCCTGGAGACTGTTATCTGCAGCCCTCAAGCCTAGGAACTCATTCCTTCAAGGTACTTGGCTATGATTTAGAAGCTTTCATGTCTTTGTCCCCAGTTTGCTGCACTGTACACATGGACATATAAATCAAACTAAGAAAACCCCTCACTGCCATTGAGTCGATTCTGTCTCACAGTGACCCTACAGGACAGTGTAGAATTGCCCCTGTGAGTTTCTGCGACTGTAACTCTATGAGAGTAAAAAGCCTCATCTTTCTTCCTCAAATTGGCTGGTGGTTCAAACTACTGACTTTGTAGTTAGCAGCCCAACGTGTAACCACTACGCTACCAGGACTCCTTTGCACATATAAATATATGGGTGGAAATATCCTCTGCCATACCTTTTAAGTACATTTTTCCATGAACTCTTTGATGCCATCCCATATAGGGTCATGGGTGTACTTTATGAGGAAATTTCTATTGAGGCATGACTTGTAGGCAGTGAAATGAAAAGGTCTTAAGAGCATAGTTCAGTGAGTTTGGACAAATGTATCAACATCTGTGTAACCATTGCCTCCAGATAGAGAAGTTGCTGTGTTTCTAGAAAATCTCCCCTTTATCCCTTTCAAGTGAAATGTAATGTACCATACCCCCCTTGCCTCAGCCTATTTCATATCGATCAAATCATGTATTATGCACTCTCTCATGTCTGGCTTCCATCACTGAATACTGTAATTTACAGATTTATGGTGCTGTTGCAGACATCAGCAGTTCATTCTGTTTTCTTGCTTAGTAATGTTCCAATAAACAAATATACAATACACTGATTATCTATTTACTTATCAATGGAAATTAGAATGGTTCCCAGTTTTGAGCTATCATGATGGAAGCTCCTGTGGACATTTTCACATCAGTGTCTGGGAACACATATGTCTTCATTCCTATTGGGAAAATGCCAAGAAGTAGAATTGCTCACACTTAGGGTATGGGAAGGAGCTCTGGTAACTCAGTGGTTCAGCATTTGGCTGATAACCAAAAGTTTGGCAAAATCCCCAGCAGCTCTGAACACAGAGATGGGGTAATCTGCGACTGTAAAGATTGCAGCCTTGGGAACCATGAGTTCTACAGGGTGGCTGAAATCTGTCTTTTCAAATGTACATTTCACACCCCCTTGAGCATCTTACACCGGTGTGAGCAGCCAATGGGAATCTTGCTGGCCCCACGCTTTGGCCAGCCATGGCCCGCGCCATTCTTCTCATTTTCACCAGCTGGTCGAGTTCGTAGTAGTAGCTCATTTGGGGTCTTCCTTTGCATTCATTTGCCGACTATATTTTCATGTCGTGATCCCCCATCTATACGTCTTCTTTTGCAAAGCGTCATTTCAAGTCTCCTCTGGAAGATTAAGCTGGCTGCCTTTTTCTTATTGATTGGTGGGAGTTCCTTTGATCATCTGCACCCAGTGCTTTGTCAGGGATTATGTATTGCAACTGTGATCACAGCCTGCCTCCTGCCTTTACCTCCTCTTGATGGGGTCCTTTGGTGAGTAGAAGTTTCTGATTTTAATGAAGTCCAACTTAGCATGTTTTCATTTTATGGGAGCTGCTTTCTGGGCCCCAACTAGAGACTCCTGCCAACAATGAGGGCGTGCAGCTGTTTTCCCATGCATTTCCTCAAGGTGTTTTATGATGTGTGCTTGTATGCACAGGTCTGTGATCCTATGAAGGTATTTCTTAGATACAGAGTTGGCAGGGACACGAAAGGCAGTTTACATGACAAAGCAGCTTTTTTTGTGACAATCCTGGCATCCTAGCCGTATGTCCTAAAAATGAGTTATTCATGGTGGCCTATTAAATCGCAATCATGCGTTAGTAAGCAAGCAATTTAGAAAATCAGCTGCCTTTCATTCTGTTGGGAGAGTGGGCTAATTAATGTAAAATGCGCTTGGTAATGTTATGGGAAAGAGTTTCTAGCTGAATTCCGTTTTGCTAACAAAGAACACAGGTTGTTCAGATGCATTTCTTTGACACAGATGCAGTGTGTAATTTGAAAGATTTTCTTATCAATGCCATATTGTCTCTGGAAATAGTTATGGTTTTGGACCTCTCTTTCTTCAAGTTCCCTGCAGAACCACACGTCAGCTCTTTGCTAAGTGGCACATGGTAAAGCCCTTCATGAGGTGCTGAGGATGGTGGTTAGCAGTAGCCAGGCCAGCTGGTCCTGATGACCTACATGTTTATTGCCAAGCAGAAACTCTGGAAAAGTTGTTTGCAGGTGCAAATTTGTCCCTCCCCCTTCCCTTCCTTCTCTCTCTCTCTCTCTCTCTCTCTCTCTCTCTCTCTCTCTCTCTCTCTCTCTCTCTCTCTCTCTCCCTCTCTCCCTGTCTTCCTTTTTTTGTCACAGATTTATGAACAAGATCCGATGAACCAGTGCTCATTCACATTGTTGCAGGGACAACAAGGGTACATGTTAATTTCAAAATGGTCAGATGTAATTTTCATAGCTTACCTGGACCCACAGAGATTATTTGGAAGAATAACATATGGTGACTCTTTTACTATCAGCTCTTTGGGAACCAACATATTTTATCATCAAATTCAAATTTTCAAAAAGCAATCTGCCTTTACCACAAGTTATGTGAAGAGGATGGCACACATTCAAAGTTTTGTAGAATGAGAATCTTTATTCCTGCTTATTGAAGGCACAAAGTTAATGCTTAGTTTCTATAGGACTCATACTGAAGAGAAAGATGTTTTCACTTGTATTCAGGTAACAAATAACAGTGACTGGACCAAGTCTTGGCGTTGCTTTCTGGAAATAAGTCTGTCTTTATCTGATGTACAAACTGACTCTTGCATTCTGTCTCCATTCTGGAACACCTCTCTTCCCCAGTGTGTTAGTCTGGGTTGACTAGAAGAACAAATCCAGGGAGACTTATATGTATGTGAGAAAGCACTATACATAAAAGAGGAATTGTAAATTAAGAAAACATCCCAGCCCAGTCCAGATCAGGTCTGATAATAGCCCATATGTCTGATACTAGTCTATAAATTCCTCTTCAGACTCATGCAATACATGCAATGATGCTGAGTGCAGGAAGATTACTGGCCAGTGAGTGGGAAGTCTTGTGGATCCAGTAGCAGTGGAAGCATCTTAGCACTGGCATGTGTCTCCACGTGGCTACTCCAGCTCCAAGGCTCTGGCTGCCACCAACATAGCTCCATGTGGCTTGTCAACAGGAATATATCACATGGAGAGTGTGTGTCCCACTTCCAAGGAAGAATATAGGAGTTCCCAGAATCCTCAGGAGAAGGCCATGCCCACACGGAGGCCTCATTGGTTATGGCCTGATTTTTTAAAAATCATTTTATTAGGGACTCATACAACTCTTATCACAATCCATACATACATCAATTGTGTAAAGCACATCTGTACATTCTTTGCCCTCATCATTTTCAAAGCATTTGCTCTCCACTTAAGCCCTTTGCATCAGGTCCTCTTTCGCCCCCACTCCCCCCTCCCTCATGAGCCCTTGATAATTTATAAATTATTATTTTGTCATATCTTGCCATGTCCGACGTCTCCCTTCACCCCCTTTTCTGTTGTCACATGCAGATCCTTGTAATCGGTTCCCTCATTCCAACCCACTCACCCTCTACCCTCCCAGTATTGCCCCTCACACCCCTGGTCCTGAAGGGATCATCTGCTCTGGATTCCCTGTGCCTCCAGCTCCTATCTGCACCAGTGTACCTCCTCTTCTCTATCCAGACTTGCAAGGTAGAATTCGGATCACTATATTTGGGGGGAGGGGGGAGGAAGCATTTAGGAAATGGAGGAAAGCTGTATTCTTCATCGCTACTACATCGCACCCTGACTGACCCATCTCCTCCCCTAGACCCTTCTGCAAGGGGATCTCCAGTGGCCTGGTTATGGCCTGATTGACAGGCACCCCTTCGCAAGTTGACAAGAGATTATGTAATTGCCACACCCAGTCCCTAGACTCCCCGAGCTCGATTTTGTGTGTGACACAATCACGGCTTCATCTTGACAAACACCCTTCTCCAGAGAGTAATACCACTCCATGGACTAGTTGGAAGCTACCAGAATTTCCTTTACACTCACTCTCCAAAGGATCTTATCCAGGCCCATGTTTTCATGCACCACCTATAGATTAATCTTTTGACTATAGGCTGATGACATCCACACTTGTAACTCTAGTCTACACTTTTCTCCAGCCAAAGGAGCCAAATATGTAATATGACATTACCATTCGATGGTCTCAGTGGCATCTCCACCTTAGGACACCTAAAACAAAAAACGTTTGAAACTTCTTCAGACCTTCTACCACTCAAGCTGCCCTCATCTTGGTCTATAGTGCCACCAAAACAACATGCTCGCTTAGGCAGATGCTACATCTGGAACATATCCTGCTCCATCTGTATTTGCCCAGTGTCACTAATACGATCTGCATGCAAGCCACTATTATGTCTGGACTATGGAAAGAGTCTCCTAACTCTTCCCCAGGATTCTATTCTTGGCTGCACAATTCCTTCTCCAGCTGCACATTATTTTAATATCTTTAGAACTTTAATTCTACTAGCTAGTAATGTTATGAAAAGGACCTAAGAAGCATCTGACTTCAGTCATGATATTGTCAATCACTTCATATGCACGTGAAAGCTGGGCAATGGAAAAAGGAAAGCACAGAAGAAATTGATGCGTTCAAGTGGTGGTGGCAAATAATATTGAAAGTACGGAGAGATGCCAGAAGAAACACAACTCTGTCTTAGAAGCAGTACAGTCAGAATGCTCCTCAGAAGAGAGGGTGCAGAGACTGCGCTCACATCCCTTGGACATGTTGTCAGGAGAGACCAGCCCCTGCATATGGACAGCGTACTTAGTGAAGTAGAGGGACCGTGAAAAAGAAGACCCTTAATGAGATAAATTGACACACTGGTGGTAACAATGGGCTCAAACAACAGTAACAGCTGAGAAATCACACAGGAAGGGGGGTATTTTGTTCAGTTGCACATAGTGTCACTGAGTCTAAACCAGCTCTACAGCACTGTCTAACAATAATGACCAATGGGGCAGTTTTACTGTGTCACATGAGGTCCCTGTGAGTCAGAATCCACCTGAAAGCACACAAGCACCACCACAAGATTATGAAAAGACAACAAGGATCATTCACTCACAGGAACTAGAGGAAAAGATGGCAAGTATCCTTATGAGGCAAGTACATTTCCAACTTAATCATTTAGATTTGAGGAGGGAATTCCAGGCGGCTTCCATTAGCAAACATAAAAAATAAGTTCTGCGGAAGTTGGCAAGCATGATTGTGGTGGCTGAGGAACCCTGGGGGTGCTGTCTGGCAAATGTTGGGCTGCTGACCAAAAGGTTGAGGGTTCAAACCCATCAGCAGCTTCTCGGGAGAAAGATGAGGCTACTGCTCCCATAAAGATTTACAGGATCACTCTGAGTTGGAATGTGAAGGCCATGAAGGGCTCTGGGTGTCATTTCAGTGTTGGGTACAAGAATCTTGGAGGGGCTGAGGCCTGGGCTTCTTGAAAGAACTGGAAGACAAGCTCACACAGCACACGGAAGGCAACTCAACATTTTAAGGCATGCCATCATGACAGTAATACTTAAGGACACTTTTATGTTTCCATCATAAAAAAAAGATCTTTTAACCGTAAGAAAAAGTTAGATTTTAGAAAGAAAACAAATTTTAAACATAAATTAAACTGTAATGTTAATATTTTTAAGAATAATATATGCATAACTAACCTTTTAGGTGCTTATTATATTTAAAAGGAACCCTGGTGGTACAATGGGTTAAATGCTGGGCTGCAAACTGATAAGGTGGTGTTCAGAATCACTAGCCACTCCACTGGGAGAAAGATGAGGAATTCTGCTTTATGAAGGTTTATAGCCTTGGAAATCCTAGGGACTAGTTCTCTTTGGTCCTATAGAGTGGTTGTGAGTCAAAAATCTGCTCTATGGCAGTGGGTTTGTTGTTGTTTTATTGTATTATATCCACTGATCTACTGGAATGGTCGATCATCGTTACATGTCAATCTAACATCTGTATTTGAGATACTGTTTGATACTTGTGATTTTAGTTTAAAATCATATTCAATTTATCAGCAGAATTAAAACATTTAGGAGAGCTCAAGTTTATGATCCATTAACAAATTTAATCTATTAGATTTATAAACATTACTTAAGTACTTGGAAAGGTTTGTTACTCACACAATTGAAGCACTTAACAAAGGAATGGAATATATTAAACCTTTCAGTGGTGTTTACCATACTAAACAGAGTCTAATCACCCACATTAGTAATGGGAACAACATGGAAAGATCCTCAAGAGGAATTATTAAAATTCAGTATATTTATAAACAGTATGATTTGTAAGTCAAATGTAAAAGCTTGAGAAGAACTGTTTGTGTTTTTGTGGGAAATTTTAATAAAGTGGTTAATTTTGAAAGATTCTCTTTGTATGCAAGAGCTGATTGGAGAAAACAGTAAAACCACTCTGATTTATGTTTAAGCTTTCACTCTAGTAGGATGAACCCTACTACTTTTGAGTAATCAGGAGCTACCTAACGATTCTGAGGTGGCTCTTGGCGTGTGTATGTGACCTCACTAAAATGGTCCCTTTTCAAACACAATCAGTTGGAAGTTAGGAAGCACATCCCTAAAAGTTTGGCTATTACTTCTAATCAGCAAAGATTCAGAAAGAGTGAGGTTGAGTCTTGGAGATATTTTTCTTAAGTATATTTATCTTTCTTGTTGAAAATATACACAATCAATGTTAGTGACCTGTCAACAGAGAAATTGTTGGTGTCTATAGTCTGAACAGCAACAACGACAAAGCAATTGTTTTTAAAATGCCCACAGCTAACCACAAGCCAGTTCAACAGATGCTGAATGCACAACTCAGTCTTGGCCTTGTGCAACTGTTCACACCCTCCTTTCCTGAATTGTTCCTTCCCAAATCACGATGAACTCACTCTCTCTCAAGTATCTTTTTGAACCTTTCAAGTTGTGATTGTCACTTTGAACTCATGTTGTTGTTGTTACGTGCCATCTAGTTGGTTCCACCCGTGGTGACCTTATGTACAACAGAACGAAACACTGCCTGGTCCTGAGCCATCCCCACAACTGTTTGTACACTTGAGTTCATTGTTGTAGCCATTGAGTAGTTGAGGGCCTTCCTCTTTTTCATGGCACCTCTACTTTACCAAACATGATGACCTTCTCCAGGGACCGGTCTCTCTTGACAACATGTCCTACGTAATTAAGACAAAGTCTCACCATCCTTGCCTCTAAGGGACCCTCTGGCCATATCACTTCCAAGACAGATCTGTTTGTCCTTTTGGCAGTCCAATGGACAAGGGGTGGGCAGGGATTGGAGACCCAAAGCCTATCTGTAGACAATTGGACATCACCTCACAGAGGGGTCACAGGGAAGAGATGAGCCAGTCAGGGTGTGGCTATCACCAATGAAACACACAACTTTCCTCCAGTTCTTTGGTGCTTCCTTCCCCCTGCTATCACGACCTCAATTCTACCTTACAAATCGGATTAGACCAGAACATGCACACTGCTATAGATAAGAGTTCACAATACAGGGAATCCAGTATAGATAACTTCCTCAGGGCCAACAATGAGAGTAGAGATACCAGGAGGATTAGGGGAGGGTGGGGGACAAAGGGGAAACCTATCACAAGGATCAATTCATCACAGGGGACGAATAATGGAAAAGTGGGTGAGGAGTAATAGAGGACGATGTAAGATATAAAAACAATAATCTATAACTTATCAAGAATTCGCGAGGTAGGGAAGGTGGTGGAGGGAGGGGAAAGAAATGGGGAGCTCATTTTAGGGGCTCAAGTGGGAAGAGAATGCTTTGAACATGATGCTGGCAGCATATGTGCAAATATGCTCGACACACTAGATGAATGCATGGATTATGATAAGAGATCTAAGAGTCCCCAATAAAAGTACTAAAAAAAGAGAGAGGACATCTGATCAAGTAAACATCTGGGTTTTTTTTTAAATCAATTTTATACTCAACAGTCACTTCAGGAAGGGGTTTGCAAGGAGATCTTCTGATTTTAGTTTTATCTTTACTTATTTCCATGAGCTCTGCTTCTACTATTACATAAAAGTCTGTTGTTAGAGGGTTTAACATGTTGAATTTTATCATTATCTCCAATGGTACCAAGTCTTCATCTACTTTGATCCATTCCTTTAAAAATTTGTCCAGAGATAAATTAAAGTCACCAAAAAATATCACTCTAATAAGAGATTTTGGCTTCCAGCTCAACCATTCTTTTACTATCAACATTTTCGGCCAATGGGACAATCTGAAAAATTTTGTGGGGGTCTAAACATTCACCTTTGGCACTTGGAAGGCAGAGAGGAACCAAAGCCAAAAAGACGTGATGTGAGTACCAAGTAGCTTCTACTCAAAGACCCCACCGGACCCCTTTATGATTCCTAGTCTTCTTTATTTACTGTCCAACTTTCACATGCAGATGAGGCAATTGAAAATACCGTGGCATTATGGATCAAGTGCAACTCAGTCCTTCAAGTAAGATCCTTGCTTTTCCGTACTCTATAGAGGTCTTGTGCCACAGATTTACCTAATGCAAACTGTCTTTTTGATCTCTTGACTGCAACTTCCATGATTATGGATCGAAGTAAGACAAAATTCTGCACTACTTCCACCTTCTCTCCATTGATCATGATGTGACCTATTGGTTCAGTTATGAGGATTTTGGTCTTCTTCACAATGAGTTGTAATACATATGGAAGACTGCAATCTTTGACCTTCATCATCAAGTGCTTCAAGTCCTCCTCACTTTCAGTAAGCAAGGTTGTGTTACATGCATACTGCAGGTTGTTAATAAACCTTCCTCCAATCCTGATGCCAAACATTCTTCTTCATATAATCCAGCTTCTCTGATTATTTTGCTCAACACACAGATTGAATTAAATGTGGTGCTAGGATATAACATCGTTGTACAAACATTTCCTTATTTTAAACTCTGCAGTACTCCCTTGTTCTGTTTGCACACTGCCTCTTCATCCATGTATAAATTCCAAATGAGCACAAAGCAGTCTTCTGGGATTTTCATTCTTCTCAAAGTTATCCATAGTTTGTTGAGATCCAAACCACTGAATGCCTTTGCATAGTCAATAAAATCCAAGCAAATATCTTTCTGCTATCCCCTGCTTAAAGCCAAGATCTATCTGACATCAGCAATGAGATCCCTTGTTCCCCATCCTCTTCTGAAGCCAGCCTGAACCCTGTCAATGTACTGCTGCAACCATTGTTGGATGATCTTCAGCAAACATTTACTGGCATGTGATATGAATGATATTGTTCTGTAGTTTGAGGACTCTGTTGGGTCACCTTTCTTTGGAATGTGTACAAATTTGGATCTCTTCCAGTCGGGTTTCCAAGTAGCTGTCTTCCAAGTTTCCTAGCATAGACCAGTGAGTGCTTTATCAGTTTGTTGAAACATTTCAATTAGTATCCCATCGATTCCTGGAGCCTTGCTTTTGGCTAATGCTTTCAGTGAAGCGTCTTCCGTCAGCACCACGGATTCTTGCTCTTACGCTACCTCCTGAAATGGTGGACTGTAGCCTAGTTCTTTTGGGGACAGTGACACTGTGTATTCTTTCCACCTTCATTTGATGCTTCCCGCTTCATTCCATATTTTTCCCATGTGATATTTCAAGATTACAATGCGAGGCTTATTTTTTTTCTTGAGTTTTTTCACTTCAAGACATGCTGAGCGTATTCTTCCCTTTTGGTATTCAAATTCTAGGTCTTTACACATTTCATTTAATATTTGTCATTGTCTTCTCAAGTTGCTTTTTGAAGTTTTCTACTCAGGTCTCCAACTTCATCGTTACTTCCATTTGCTTCAGCTATTCTATGATGAAGAGCAAGTTTCAGAGTCTCCTCTGAAATCACTTTGATCTTTCCTTTCTTTACTGTCTTTATTTTTTTGGAGCAGGAATAATTAATTTTATTAATGAAGTCAACCAACAATCACAGTGCACCTGAGAAGCAAGTGAGGTTAAATGTCAACCACCCTTCAACTTCCCTATTCTTAGAAAATAAGGTATTTGGGGAAGGTGTTCCTATAGACTTTAAGCTTATCTTAAGCTTTTATTGTTCAGTCTTCTGCTCCTCTCCCTTAAAAAGTATTTTCTTTTCTTTAATTTTATTGGGGCTCTTGACAGCTCTTATCACAATGCATACATATATCCATTGTGGCAAGCACATCTGTACATAGGTTGCCATCATCTTTTTCAAAACATTTTCTTTCTACTTGTGCACTTGGTATCAGCTCCTCATTTTCTCCCCCAATGTTTGTCTGCTGCCATAGTACTTTATAAATAAATATATGTACATAGATCTATTCTCCTATCATTATATATACATGTATTTACATATATACATGCCTGTATTTAGACCTCTATAAATGTCCTTTGTCTCCCAGGTCTTTCCTCTATTTCCTTTTACTTTCCACTTGTCCCACTCTCATGTTCGGCCTTCATTTGGGTTTCAGTAATTCAATAATTTCTTTCGACTACATTGCCCTTGATCAAGCCTCCCACAAGCATCCTATGCCCTCCTTGCCCTTGATTTTAGATGACTTGTTCTTCTTTTGTCCCTGGGTTTGTTGGTATCCACTTCCTTTTCCCTAACTCCCCATCTCCCATGTCCCTCCAGAACCACCGGTCCCATTGTTCTCTCTGGATTGTTCATCCCACCTGTCTTGTCCAGATAGGCATGCAGAGACAATAATTCGCAAAAAAAAAGCAAAGTGAAACATCAACAAAAGAAAACAAAACAATTAAAATTAAGTTAAAAAAAAGTAAAAACCAACAGCAAAAGAAGAGAGGCCCTCCCACAGTTCCAGGTGTGTCCATTGGCTTTCATGAGTGTTTACCAGTTGAGTCCATTGGGGTGCCACGCCCTGGCCACAAAGTCCACCTTTGGCATTCCTTGAGGACTTAGTTGCTTTGCTCCTCCTGCTACTCTGCTGCACATCCTTTGTGTTTCACCAAGGTGCAGTGTGATTGGGTCAGGCACATCTCCTGCACCATGTCGTGTTCCCAGTGCTATTCCCATAGCACTATGGGCCAGTTAGGGATATTATGTCTCCTGGTGGGGCTGACCCTGTGATCCTCTCTGTGCCTTGGTTACTCTGCATCAGATTATTTTCCTCAGGGCTTGGTGGGGCCAGATGTGTTTCACTCTCTTTCCTTCCCTCTTAGTTTGCTCCTTATCAGAAGCGCCCTTCTTTGTGAACTGCAGCTTCAGTGTTGTCCTCTGAAGTGTATTCCTCTGGGGTAGAGGGTGCTCATGTAGTTGGGATTGGGGACCAGCCGGCTCCACAGGCCTCTCTATTGGTTCCCTGCTTCATGCTTTTATGTTGCATTCAAGTCTTGGCCCACTATGTTGAAGTCTGGTTCCTTTCTCACTCTCCTGTGGAGATATAAACAGCACCCTGTCCTTGGGTGGGTTAGTGACCTGTTCCCCCACTACTCCTGTCTCTGTCTTTTTCTCTTTTCCCCTTCTCTTTAGTTGACTGCCATATGTATCCCTGGCTCTGGTTTGGGGTGTGCCACAGGACCAAACTCATGTTGTACTTGTCCTTTTGTGCTTGGCTTACTTCACTTAGCATAATTTCCTCCAGTTCTTCCCATGTGGCAATGTATTTCATGCATTCATCACTGCTCTTTAGGGACGTGTAGTACTCCATTGTATGAATGTATCATAGTTTTTTAATCCATTCATCTATTGATAGACATTTGGGTTGTTTCCTAAACCTTGCGATTGTGAACTGTGCCACAATGAACATTAGAGCACCGATGTCTGCCCATCGTTTGTTTCTTGTCTCTTCTGTGTATATGCCCAGTAGGGGGATTGCTGGATCATATGGTAGCTCAATCTCCATCTGTTTTAAATATTGCCAAATTGATTTCCATAATGACTGTACATACCTACAGGTCCTCCAGCAGTGGACAACAGTTTATATCTCTCCACAGCCCCTCTAACACTTGTTATTTTCTGATTTTTTGAATTGGGCTATCTTTGAGGGTGTTAAGGTGATATCTCATAGCTGTTTTAATGAAACTTTTGATTTAACGGTCTGTTAAATTATCCCGTTTATCCTTTAATCTCAGCCTTGATTTTTATTTCTTTTCTATTGCTATTAGTAGGATTGTCCTGTTAACTCTGCTCTGATTACTCTAAATATGTGTCAGGCTTTCAATCATAAGACTCTCTTCGTTGTATGAGTCCCTAATAAAATGTAAAAAAAGAAAAGAGGAGAAAAAAATGATTAGGGCAAAGACTGTACAGATGTGCTTTATACAATTGATGTATGTATATGTATGAACTGTGATAAGAATTGTATGAGCCCCTAATAAATTGTTAAAATTAAAAAAAAAGACTCTCTTCCTTTTTCAGGTGTGCATATATTGCTATCCAACTCCCTCTGATAAATGCCTTTGCTCTGTCCTGTAAATTTTAAGATGCCATATTCTTTCTCCATTGGTTTCTAGAAATTTCCTAATTTCATCTCTGATCTGTGCCAGCACTCACTCGTTTTATAATAGAGAGTTATTCATACTCCAATTGTTTTCTTCATCATCCATTTGTTGATTTCCAGCCTTATGGCACAGTGGTCAGAGAGGTCTCTATGATATCAATATGCTTGAAATTACACAGATTTGACTTGTTTCCCAGCATGTGGTCTAGCTTCATGTATGTTTGTAAAGAAATGTGAATATTTTGCATTTGGGTGGAGAGTTCTGGAAATATCTATCAGGGCAAATCTTCTAAGTGTAGTGTTTAGATCTGTAGCCTCCTTGTTGAGTTTTTTTCCCTTTGATCTATCATTCTCAGAGAGTGGTGGATTGAAGTCATCTACTATAACTACTATAACTGTTGAGACTGTGATTTCTTTTTTCATCTTTTGGAGCATTTGATTGACGAATTTTGTGGTTCCATTTTTCGGTAGGTTAATGTCCTCACTGGGACTTGGCCTACTGTTCCATTGAGCATTGTATAGTGTCCCTCTTGTTATGGTTTGCATTTTGAGATCAAATCTGAGATTAGGATTGCAACCCTGTTTTCTTTGAATTGCTATTTGCTCTATATATTTTTCTGCAGCCTTTGATTCTCAGCCTTTTTTTCTTGTAATCTTGAGATGTGTCTCCTGTAGGCAGCAGATTGAGGGGTTGTGTTTTCTAAGCCAATCTGCTTGCCTCTGCCTTTTAAGGCCTGAGGTTATTCAATTGATATTCAGGGTTATTACATCTATCTGTGGACTCTGATGTCATCTTGTGCCTTTCGTGTTGGGGGTTTTCCTACCTCCATTTCTTATCTGTGGGTTGTGTATTTGTGTGTGTGTGTGTGTTTCGTTCTTGCCTTCTTTCCATCATTGAGCCAATGCTATCTTGGGGGTCGTTGTCCCTTCGTTGACCTCTGGGTGGATTGTTCTGTGTGGAGGTCTCTGATTTGTGCCTGGTGAGTGTTGTTCTGCCAATACTGGGTTGGCAAAGACCTTTTTTAGGGCTGGGTTTCTTCTAATGTATTCTTTGAATTTTTCCTTGTCTGGAAAGACTCTCACTTCTCCATCAACCTTGATAGATAATTTGGCTAGATAAAGTATTCTTGAGTTTGTGTTATTTTCCTTAATTTTCAGAATATGTTACTCCAATCTCTCCTCTTCTTCACCAGTGTCTGCTAATAGGCCTGAACATATTATTATCTGCTTGTTTTTATAGGTGACTGCTTGATTTTCCCTAGCTGCTCTTATGATTTGCTCCTTTTCCTCAAAGCTGGATTGTTTAACTATTATATGCCTTGGTGACTTCTTCTTGGCATTCAATCTAACTGGTGTTCTTTCAGACTCCTGAATGGTTGCCCGATTTCCATTCTTTAAGCTGGAGAAGTTTTCCTCCTAGAATTCTCTTGCTATTTTTGTTGTTGACTATTTTGTTGTGTCTTCCTCTGGTAATCCAATTATTCTTATGTTGTTTCTCTTCACAGCATGAGACATAGCTCTCAGGTTACCTTTAGCTTATCTGATATTCTTATTTGACTTTTCTCATGTTTGTTTAAGTTTGCTTGGCTATCCTCTAGATCACTGTTGCAGTTTTCTGCCTCCTTCCATTGGTTGGCAATATCCGTGAATTTGCTACTGGTTTTTGTTATCTAATCCCTTAGCTTTTATATTTCCCTTTGGTGTATGGCCTTTATCTCCTCTATCATATCATGCTTTTTCTGCATTGTTTTCCTCATATCTTATATGACTCTAAGCCACATTCTGAAGATTTACTCTGTGGGAATTTCTGCCTTTTCTATGTCTGCTTTTAGGTGTATGTCATCCTCTGTCATTGGAATTTGTTTCTCCTTTCTTGTTGAAGCAGCTTGCTGCTTCCTTGTCAATTTATTGGAGCTAGGTGGCATTTTCCTATGAGCCACAGGTGCCATTTTCCCATTAGTCACAGATTCCTGGGCTGTCTTTTTTGGAGGTTGGTAGTGATACTTTTATAGACTGTCTTATAACCATTTGCCCTGAGGGGTTGTGTTTCACCTTTGGGGTTTCCCTCTCACCATAGCCTTTCAGGAGTCTGTTGTTTGGAGGGCAGGATGGGTGGCCCTCTCAATAGTCAGGCTCTGATGCCTTCCTGCATCATGTTACAACAACCTGTCAGGTCTCTGTAGGTGCCATTTGCAACTGCGTGCCCTGAAGCCTAAAGGAGATACTGGTCCAGGCATGGGAGCATGCAGCTCAGTGAGTTGGGATGTGGAAGTGGTTGGGATTCCTTGATTCCGGCTAAAGGCAGCCAGCTGAGTCTATTAAAGGTGTGGGAACACCTGGCAAGGCAGGGAAAAGGGAGCAAAAGAAATGCTGGTCGTAGAAGGGGGCCCACTAATGTGTAGCAGAAGTTCTTGTGTCATTTGGAATATGAAATTGAGGTTATACCAGCCTCTGCTGGGTAGTAGGCGCTCAGGATGCTTGGGATGCTACAGCTGGCTCAGACTCGGCACTCCACAGAAGTGCAGTGGTTGGTGCTTAACCAGTTCCTGCAGGTGCAGGAGAATTAACAGACTGTTGAAATTAATGGATAGCTTCAGAGTTCCTACTCGGCTCCCAGATCTCCCAACTCACCATTCTTCACGGAGCTTCTGTCGTGGGCTGCCTACCTGGTCACCATCTTCCCTCATCTCCTCTTTTTGGTGAACTTTTTGCTTTCTTCATGAATGATGATATTGATGTCCTCCCACAGCAGGTCTCCTGTCATTATGGTTCAATGCATCAAATGTGTTCTTGAGATGTTTTTAAAATTTAGATTGGATAGACTCAAGGTTGTATTTTGCCTTTCATTGGCTTGTTTTAATATCCATAGTATTTTTGAATATTCTCAAGAAATTGGGAGCTGGCAGCAATGACCACAAGAAGGAAGAAAATATTTGGGAACTGATTATGATAATGATTATAAACTCTTTTTGATAAACCAATTGTATTGATATGTATGATATATGAATTACATGTCAATAAAATGTGTCAGAGGAACAGAAGCATTTTGCTTTGTTTTTCAAATGACTAGGAAGTGCACATTTAAAAAATCATTTTATTAGGGGCTCATACAACTCTTATCACAACCCATACATACATGAGTTGTATAAAGCACATTGGTACATTCATTGTCCTCATCATTCTCAAAACATTTGCTCTCAGCTTAAGCTCCTCATTTTTCTCCTCCCTCCCCACTTCCCATTCCCTCATGAACTCTTGATAATTTATAAATTATTATTTTGTCATATCTTGCACTGTCCGAAGTCTCCCTTCACCCACTTTTCTGCTGTCCATCCCCCAGGGAGGAGGTTATATGTACATCCTTGTGATCAGTTCCCCCTTTAAACCCCACTCTCCCTCCACCCTCCTGGTATCGCCACTCTCACCACTGGTCATGAAGGGATCATCCGTCTTGGATTCCTTGTGTTTCCAGTTCCTATCTGTACCAGTGTACATCCTCTGGTCTAGCCAGGTTTGTAAGGTAGAATTGGGATCATGGTAGTGGGGTGTGGAGAGCAGGGGAAACGAAGCATTTAGGAACTAGAGGAAAGTTATATGTTTCATCATTGCTACACTGCACTTGCTCGTCTGCTCCCCATGACCCTTCTGTAAGGGGATGTCCTATTGCCTACAGATGGGCTTTGGGTCCCCACTCCGCATTCCCCCTCATTTACAATGATATTATTCTTCATTCTGATGCTGCCTGATACCTGATCCCTTCAACACCTCTTGATCACACAGACTGGTGTGCTTCTTCCATGTGGGCTTTGTTACTTCTGAGCTAGATGGCTACTTGTTTACCTTCAAGCCTTTAAGACCCCAGACACTATATCTTTTGATAGCTGGGCACCATCAGCTTTCTTCACAACATTTTCTTATGCACACCCACTTGTCTTCAGCGATTGTATCAGGGAGGTGAGCATACAACGATATAATTTTTTGTTCTGTGATGCCTGATATCTGATCCAGAAAGTGCACAATCTTAAGACCCCTATTGTCTGTATGAGAAAGAGGAGATTTGGGACATTGCTCACTCTAAAGCAAACTCACTGCCATTGAGTTGATTCTAACTTAGCAACCCTATAGGTCAGGATAGAACTGTCCCTGTGGGTTTGTGAGAGTGTAAATCTTTATGGAGTAGAAAGACTCCTATTTATCATTGGAACAGTTGGTGATTTCAACTTGCTTACCTCAAAATTAGCAGTCCAACGGATAACCCAGTACAAGACAAGGGCTCCTGCGACATTGCTAAGAAAGCTTGGAGTTAGCAGAGTGGACCTGAGTTCATGCCCTAGAACTCCATTGCTTGACATTTTAACTGTCTGGCTTATGATTTCTTATTTCATTGTTTGACCCTAAAATCCAGAAGTTGCCAATTCATTACTGAACCTAGGAACCCTACCTGGGCAGAATTGAGGGCCTTTGGCTCTAATATGTGCCTGACACAGTGTTCATGGTGAAGTGACCAACTCTTACCATTTTGCTATGACTGCCCTCATTTCTGTGAGAAAAATGGGCTTTCTACTCCCATGAGGAGTTGCAGTCTTGGAAACTTATAGGGGAGATTCTACAGAGTTGACATTGATTTGATAGCAGTGAGTTTGGTTTTGGACTAGAAGTCTTATATCACCCAAACCCACTCAGTCCTCGGCAAACCAGAATTGTAAGTTGCTCTATGAATAGGCTCTACAAACCCAGGTAGAGTGGAAGCTGTGCACATCGTAATGTCTCCCTACTCAAAATCAGCTCCATTGACAGAAAGCTTGGACATCACCTGTGACCTTATTTGAAATGAAGATGCTCAGGTCCCACTCTAGACCTACTCACCCAGAATGTGGACATTATTAAGACCCCTGAATGATTCATGCATTTTAAAACATGACAGGGTGCCCTGGAGCACTAATCCCTACTGAAGGACTGTTTTGTATGATTGTAACACCTCCACCACTGTGTCAACCTGGGCACCCAAGACTGAGTACTTCCCCTGTGGGCTACTTTTTCCTGCTCTCCCTTGAATTCTCCATTGTCCACCTCTCCAAGGGAGCTAGTTCTTGGTTCTGTTCTTGAATATGAGTTATCAGACCTGCAAATAGAGTGCATGTGCACCTTCACAGTTCCCTGCATGCAAGGGGTGATTTGCTGGAGGAGATCGCTCACTCCTCACTTCCCTTTTCCTTCAGCGCCTTCTACCAAATGTACCCAAGGCCCAAGAGCCACCTTTGCAGAGCACCTGTTATAAGTCTGTTCCAAAATGCTACGGAAAATAAATGGTGTAACATGTAGGTGCCTGGTCGGGTTTGGGATTGTTTGGCAAGAACTGCCAACTGCCCTGATGGGTCAGGACTGTGCTGGGGTCCCATAATGAGGAGAGTCTGCAAATGTTCAGAAAGCAAAGCAAAGAGGACAGCAATGCAATAAACCATGATGGTATTCACCCCATATTTCTTAAGCTAAAGTTTAGCCGATCTTTCTAGTATTTTGACTTATCAGTCTTATTTGATATGCAAAAATTATATAGAAAAAATAGGGCAGTACTAAAACTTTGGATGATAGAGTGAAAACATTTCCTCACTGTCTCACTGCCCTATTATGAGTAGAGTTACAGTATATTTTCTCATCATCTACTGACAACCATATGTGGTAATCAGAATAATGGCCCACAAAGGTGTCAGCATGCTAGTGTGGAACTTGTGAATGTGTTTAGCTACATGAAAAAGCATTCGGGTTGCAGATGTAATTATGGTTGACCTTAAACTGGGGAGAGTACCCTGGATTGAGCAATGGTGGTGCAGCGCTCAAGTGCTCAACAGCTAACCCACAAGGTTGGCAATCTGAAACCACCAGACACTTGGTGGGAGAAAAATGTGGCAGTCTGTTCTCGAAAAGGTATACAGCTTTGGAAACTCTTATGGGGCAGTTATACTGTGTCCTTTAGAGTCTCTGAGTTGGAATTGACTCTGTGGCAATGGACTTTGTCTTAGATTTATCTGAGTGGGCTCAGTATAATCACAAGAGTCCTTTAAAGTGGAAGAGGGAAGCAGAAGAAGAGTCAGAGGGAAGTGCAACTACTACAGGTCAGAGCAATGTCACGTGAGAAGGACTCAGCTGTATATTGCTGTGTTTGCAGATGGAGCCAGGGGCCACTGGTCAAGGGATACAGGTGGGCTCTAGAAATTGGAGAAAGTGGAGCAGAAAGAGGATGGCTTCTTCTCTTGGGCATTCAGAAAGGATTGCGGCTCTAGCAATACCTTGATTTCAGCCCTTTGAGACCGGGTTGGACCTCTGAGTCCTAAAATGTGTGTGGTGTTAAGCCACTATCTTGGTGGTAAATTGTTACAGCAGCCATAGAAAGTCGACACACCATATTCTTCATAGCTGCATCCTGAATAACCATTTTTCTATATTGCTACAGTTTTCATAATTGCTTCAGCGAACACATATCCCTTCATTGAATTGAAACTCTGACACTTCTTTAACCATAGCCTTTAATTGAGCAATTGGTGTGTGAATCTCTTTCTGCATCATTTTGATGATTTCTTAGGGGACATTCTGCTGGAATCAAATTTGGATTTTGAATGGCTTCCAGTTTTTCTTGTTAATGTTTAAAAAAAGCTCTTGGTAACAAAAAGTAACAAGTAACCAAAAGTCTACTTGGAATATTACTTCTTACGTGACATAAAGTGAAAGTTTTTGTACTTGCTTCCAAATGTGTTTTTTGTGTTGTTTTCCACAGCATGTACTATGGAATACCTTTTCTTTTCCAAGGTTTCCTGTTGGGAACCTTCCCAGCCTTGCTGTGTAGCAAAGCTCCAGCCCGGTGGAAAAAGCTTTTGCAGAGCAGAACTCCCCAGGAAGGGATTCCAACATCCTTCAAATATTTGCTGTTGTTAAATTCATTCTTGAGAATGCTGTGCATTATCATGTTTACCGCACCTGGAGCGGATGCGAGGGCAGTCTTGAGAAGTACGAATGAAGCCAGATCTAAAACTTGCTTATATATGACAGGGCTTTCCTTAACTGAGGCATTGGAGAGGCTTAGACAGCGATACATCTTTGGGAATTCTGAGAAGCATATGTGGGAATTGAGTGAGGAAGACGCCTCAAAGTTGAGGTCAGAGGAGAAAATGAAACCCGCCAAAAAACCCTGGATTCCATTCAGATTAGGTAGAGGGAGACTCTTGGCCTCCTGGACATAGAGTACCTTGTAGACTGCCTCACCCAACTGATGCCCCTTAACCTTGGACAGGGGCTTCCCTGGAAGGAGAGAGAATGGTTAACATTGATAGAAAACAGGTAAAGGGGGAAACATTACGTCTTTGGCAAAGAATGAGACGGTTTGGCTTCCCATGGTGCCTCAGGAGTATAAAAAATAAAAGAGACATAGGTAGACAATGGAACAGTTACCATGGGAAAGTTTGTAAAGGAAAATATTTGAGAAGCATTTAACTCTGCTTGTAGATATTAGGCTTTGAAGTAGCACATGAGGTAGTTTTATTATGTTAAGTTAGTCAACCAGGAAAGAAACATTGTGAGCAAAAAATAGGGCAGTGAGTAGGATATGAGTTTAACAAAATATTCTGAATACCTCAATCAAGAATAGTATGTGACGTATAAGACAAACAGTACAGGAAGAAAGAACCAGGAAGTGGACAGAAAGGGATAGAAAAAAGTACAGAGCTTATAATGATCTTTTATCAGGTTTTAGTGGAATCAATGAGGGTGACTTTGGAGTTAATTATAAGGAATTGTTTGTATGTAGTGGTCTGCAAAACTTTTTATGGTATAAATAAAGTTGTTTGGAAGAACTCGGTAGAGATTTTTTCCACCAGAACATCTCTCGTGTCTGTCTTGTCTGTGTTCGCCAACTTCACACCTCCTTCAGGTAGCCAGTTCAACCCTCCCTCCCGGAGCTGGACTCCAGCAGTTTCACTATGCATTCTTTGTTGAAATATTTGATTTTAGGCAGAAATCAACTTGTTTTCTTGGTTAACGATTCTCTTCTTGTGCCTGTAGTGCACTCTTTGAATGCATAGTGCTGCCTAACCCAGAGAATTCCGTGATGACTAGTCTCATCCAGCATTATTTTGTACCTCCACCCTTCCAGTCGATTTTCTCAAGGGAGGTTGAAGTTGTGATGCCCAACCCCCAAGAAGGACCCCACTGAAGGTGTGCCTGGTGTCCCAATGCTACTGCCAGTTGTTCTGTGACCTGACTTTTTCTATTCTATTTTTGGTGGACTTCAGTTCTATTTAGGCTGCTTCTTCTGCAGCACTACGTGAGAACTGAACTGCATGGAAATAAGCATTTCTGGTGTATAAGTTTTTGTTTCTTTACAAACAAGATCCACCTCAGTATCAGGATGGCTGAAGAGAATAAAGACGGGGAGAAAGAAAGAAAATTTCACCTCACTCTGCATACTGTTTCCCTTGCCCCCTCCTCCCTAAACCCCTTTAAGCATCACCTGCTTGTCTGTGAACCCAAGGTGATAGGGCTCCTGAGTCTTGACCTTCTGTTTTTCATTGGCCTTGGCCCTGGCCAGCCTCACAAGACATGGCAAAGTCAGTGCCTCCCCAGGCTCTATGACTGCTATTTCCCTTTGTTTCTGTCTACTCTTCCGGATTGCTTAGGTCACTTCAGACTTGAATTCTGTCTTCTAAAGTGTAACACAGCCATAATTAGGCCACATGTTAATTAGCAAGATGACGGCTTGTCACTAGTGAGGGATGTGGATCATCCAGAAGACACCACAGGGAGGGGAGTTCAGCGGGAAGAGGAAGTTCGAGGAGGCTGGGGCGTGACACACACTCTGCTCAGGAGAAGCAGCCTTAGAGAGAAGGAGAAAATGGCAGTATGCAAGAAGGGCAAAGGATGGGGTCACACAAAGAAAAAAAGCTGGAGTTAACCTTTCTTCCAGTCAGGAAATGGCACATAACCCGGGTGACTAGCACGAGACGAGACTCCACCAGGAATAGCAGAATCTCCTGAAAGATTGGAGGTGATGACTATGGCTGAGGTCACGGTACCATTGGAAGCTACAGACAAGGTGAGTGTCAGGCATGCCCCCAATCTCTTGTCCTAGAAGCTTGTGGGGTTGCAAAGCCCAAACGAAGGTTAATTCCTGATTCCATGGTCCCACGGGAGAGGGAGCTTCTGCTTTTATGTACTATTTATGAATTTAGTGTGGGGTCTCTCCAGTTTCTCTCAATTAAACCAATTTTCCGCGAGTCTCCTCACAAGGACAGGTCACAGATATTAATTCTCTGAGCTATTGTCACCTGTGTTACCCTGGAGACAGTTTTCGAAGAAACAAATTACGGAGGGAATTCATGTTTGGGCACAGTGATGTGTGAATTGTAAAGATATTAACCATCCTTCCAATTTGCTGTCATCTCGTAATGCGATGGGAACCTGTTCTGTTATCACCCAACGAGTGCACAGAAGGGACCAGGGCAGCCAATTGAAGGTATATAATTGCTTGAATTTTAGGAACTTTCAAAGCATACCAAAGAAGAAAATGTCAGGGATAATGCCTGGGATAATAGTAATATTAATAAGGATTTTTATTATTGACAACACTTGTTGAGTTCCTAGGATACTCCAAACTGTTACATGCATTGCTGCTCGTACTCCCAAAGAAATCATCATTATCCCCACTTAATAGATGAACATTTGGAAGCTCAGAGATATTGGGTCACAGAAAAAAAGAATCCTACTGCCAAGAGAGTCAAAATGGAAATCCACTTCTTTTCCCCTGAAATTTGAGCCTTTGCCACTGTTTCAGAGATCACAAACCTTTTCCTAGAAGTGGCCAGAAAGTAACTTTTCTAGACTTTATGGGTCATATGGTCTCTGTCACTTCTACTCAGCTCTGCCATTGCACTAAAGCTGCCCTTTGAGACGAGTAACTGGATAAATGTGACTGTGCTCCAATACAACTTCATTTGTGGACACTGGAAGTTGAATTTCATATCATTTCCACATGTCATAACTCTTTGGAATTTCCCCCAGCTCTTTCAAAGTGGGGAAAAATTCCCCTACTCCTGAGACAGACAGAAACAGGTGGCAGGCCAGGTTTGACCCACAGGCCATAGATTGCTGACCCACGTTCTATCTAAAACTGCCTAGCTAACAATGACCTTGAAATGCTAGGCATTTTCCTAGGGAGCCAAGTCAGCAATACACAAATGTACAGCTTCACACAGACACACGCACACGCGCGCACACACACACACACACACACAGTATATACTCGTGTATAAGCCTAGTTTTTCAGCACATTTTTTAATGATGTTTTGTGGTAGAATTAGGTGCCTCGGCTGATATTCAGGTCAGCTTATACTCGGACATATATATATATTTATATCCAGATTGGAAAAATATAGAAATGATTCTTTTGTGTCCTTTTCATTTCTTGTCGTTGTTAGGAAAACCTACCATCCTATTGAATTCACTTCTTTGTTTTGAAGGCCTTGGGTCCAGTGTACTCCCTCATTTTATGACAGAGGACTCTGATGCCCAAACAAGCCATTTGGCTTACACAGATCAGTGAGCTACATTGGGTACAGCAAGCTCTCATACTCTTCCTCCTATTTCCCATGCAGAGCACTTTATTTCTCTTTTTACAGCATGATTATTGTAGTGGTGGTCATATCAGAGGCACTAGCAAGCAATTACAAAAGAGTTTGGGGCAGATGAAACTTTTCAAATTGCAGTAGATTTGTGTAAGTAATCTCTTGGTTTATACTTTTTATTGATGGATTAATTGATTCATTCATTCACCCGATACTACTGTCTATTTTGTACCAAGTTCTGTTCTCTGGGCTAGGGGTTGTTCCCCTCCAGGGAGCTTGTATTCTAGAAGAGGGACTACAGAAAGCAAGTAAACAAATATGTAAACTCTAAAACCCATTGTCATTGAGTCGATTCTGACTCTTAGTGACCCTGTAGGACTGAGCAAAAGTGCCTTATCGGGTTTCCAAGGCTGTCAGTCTTCATAGAAGCAGGCTGCTAGATTTTTATTCCATGAAGTGGCTGGTGAGTTCAAACCTCTGACCTTTGGGGTAACAGTTGAGCATTTAACTTCTGTGTCACCAAGGCTCCTGTTAAACAAATATATTCATCTTACAATCACATGTAATGTCAAGTACTATGGAGAGAACTTAAGGAGTGTCTGCTACTTTTATAAGGTGCTTTAGGAAGGTGCTATTTGACCCGAAACAGAAAGGAATGCAAATAGTTGTGGGAACATATGTTCCAAACACTTGTAAAACTGTAGCAAGCGTAACACTCCTATGGCAGGAAACAGTCTTCCAAGAAGGTGATTAGAGTGAAGTTATGAAGAAAGAGGTAGGGCTTAGTGTTTATTTTATTCTAAGTGTGACTGGAAGCCAACAAAATATGTTTATTGATGGCTAGGAAACACAAACAAACAAAACCAAACCAAGCCCACAGCATGGAGTAGATTCTGACTCATCGTGATTCTATACAGCAGTGGTTCTCATCCTGTGGGTTGCGACCCCTCTAGGGGTCGAAAAACCCTTTCACAGGGGTCACCTGATTTATAATCGTAGCAAAATGACAGTGATGAAGTAGCCATGAAGATAATGTTATGGTTGGGGGTCACCACCACATGAGGAACTGTCTGAAAGGGTCACAGCATGAGGATGCACAGGAGTAGGCAACTTCATCTTTTTCCCTTGGAGTTGCTGATAGGTGTGCAGCACCAAACTTTCAGTTAGTTAGCAGCCCAGCGCTTACCCAAGAGCACCATCAGAGCTTGACAGGTGGCTTCTCATTTGTGCTTTACAAAGATCAGGGCCGAGGAAGAATAGACCCAGTGGAAGTCAGAGTGAATTTGGTTAGAGGCTAGGGGAGTTTTACAGCAGGCACATGGGGCTGGCTTGAATGCAGGTGCGAGCAATGGCGGTGAAACCAACCAATGCAATACACATTTGTTGAAAGCTTGATGTGAAGGAATGACACAAATCCCAACTGATTCATCAAATGTTGCTTCAGGATACCTTCAGCAATATGGGGTGACTGGAATAGGTGCACGTTTGTGGATAATGTCAAGTTTGGTTGTGAGCAAGACAAGCCCGAGAGGTTTAATGGACATAAGTGAAGATAGCTACATATAGGTATCTGGAACTTGGGTGGGGGGAGGCAAGACTAGAGAAAGAAATTTGGGAGCCAGCATCATGTAGACAGTGTCTAGGTATATCATGGCATTGCATGAGGGTTTCTTAACCATAGCACTATTGGTACTTCAAGGTAGTGCTATTGGCTACACACTGGAGTATTACCTGCAAGGGTGGCTGTTCAAAACCACCAGACAATCCTCAGGCGAGAGGAGAGCATCTTCTACTATAAAGATGTACAGCTTCAAAAACTCTTTATTGGGCTGATAAAAGTCAGAACCAACTTGATGGCAATTTTGTTTTGTTCTGTTTTGTTTTGACTAATGCTAGAGGCTGGGTCATTCTTTGTCGAACTTTGTAGGATGCTTAGAAGCATCCCTGATCAATACCTGCTAGATGTCAGTAGCATACGCCTTCCCCAATTGTGGCAACCAAAAATATCTCCTTACATTGTGAAATGTGCACTGGGGGCCAAAATATCTCTGGTTGAGAATCACAGACATGGATTTGGAAGTCAGAAAGAGGAGGAGGAAATGGGAAACAAGGCTGAGGAACAGTGGCTAACGTGGGAGGTAAACCCCCAATAAGGGATCCAAACTCTATAGCTGGACTTAGGTTATCAGTGGAGGAAAGTCAGACAGCTCCACCATATTGTCTTTATGAGATCCCCAGTAGTGGTCGAGGGGACAAGGCACAGGAAGCATGATCACACCTTTCTAACTGCATGGGGCCTAAAGGCAGTCTGCTGGATAGATCATTTCTCAAAGGGGATGGTGATTGTGTTCATCTGGCTTGACTAGAGAAACAATTCCATAGACATATGTGTAAGAGACAGCTTTATATCAAAGAGCAATTGTACATTGAGAAAACATCCCAGCCCAGTCCAAATCAAGTCTGTAAGTCCGATATTAGCCCATATGTCTGATACTAGTTCATAAACTCCTCTTTAGACTCATACAGCACATTCAATGATGCTGAAGGCAGGAAGATCACAGGCCTGTGGGTATAAAGTCTTGTAGCTCCAGTGGTAGTAGAAGCACCTCCAGGTCTCTGGCTTCAATCAGCATGGGTCCATGTGGTCTGTCATCAGGAATGTGAAGCAGAGAGAGAGTGGGTCTGGCTTCCAGTGAGCCATTTATCTCTGTCACATCTCCAAATGTGGTCATCAAACTGCAACCTGATTGACAGGCTAAACTCCACCCCTTCCCTCTTAATACCCTTAAGTTGATAGGACATTATGTAACTACTAAAGTGATTAAAATTAATAGAAGATTAAAGGTATCAAGTAGAAGCCAAAGCTGGAGTCCTTGATGTGGTTTTCTTTCTCATTTTCTATGTAGAAGTAATCTTCAGAGAAATATTGTCTGAGTACAGCAGAAAAACAAGAACTAAAGGAGCTATGACCTTCTTGAGTTTCAGGGTTCTTATTTGTCATCTCTATATTCACTCATGCCTCACAGTAGTTTTTTAAAAATCATTTTATTGGGGGCTCATACAATTCTTATCACAATCCATCCATCCATCTATTGTGTCAAGCGCATATGTACATTTGTTGCCATCATCATTCTCAAAACATTTGCCTTCTACATGAGTCCTTAATATCAGCTGCTCATTTTCCCCCTCCCTCCCCTTTTCCCCCTCTCTCATGAACCTTTCATAATTCATAAGTTATTATTATTTTGTAATATGTTACACTGTGTGACGTCTTCCCTCGCCCTCTTCTCTGCTGTCCATCCCCCAGGGAGGAGACTATACATAGATTATTGTAGTCAGTTCCCCCTTTCTACCCCACATTCCCTCCACCCTCCAGGCATCGCCACTCTCACCACTGGTCATGAAGGAGTCATCTGTCCTAGATTCCCGGTGTTGCCAGTTGCTATCTGTGCCTATGTACATCCTCTGGTCTAGCCAGATTTGTACGGTAGAATTGGGATCATGATAGTGGAGAAGGGGGGGGGGAGAAGCATTTAAGAACTAGAGGAAAGTTATATGTTTCAGACAGTAGTTTTTAAAGAGTCAATAGATGGTGTGAACTTTCTCATTACACATATGAAAAGTAAAAATCTATGGTTTAATAAAGTTCCAATAGGAAGTACATGTCATAACCTTTGGATATGTTATCAGGAGGTACCAGCCCTTAGAGATAAACAACATGCTTGGTAACATGGAGGGTCAGTGGATAAAGAGGAAGACCCTCAATGAGATGGATTGACACAGTAGTTGTAACAAGGGACTTAAACATGGAGAGGAGAATAAGGATGACCTAGGGCCGGACAGTGTTTTCTTCTGTTGTGCACAGGGTCCTGAGAGTCAGAACTGACTTTATGGCACCTAAAAAACTGACATGAAAGTTTAAAAAAGTCAATCCTTTTTGTTGAAATTGTTGTCATTAGACTGGAGTATCCCTAAGCCACATTCTGATGCTGACAACAAGTAAGGGGAGATGCCTGCTGATTTTTCCTTTTTTACTTAAGTATTCTCACTCCATAATGAAGAAAATAAAGTTTTCACCAGTACTTGGCTGTAGTTAGGCTTCCATACATGTTAAAAAGAAAACAAAACCACCCACATCCTGATTGTAATGGTGATTCCCCAGATCTATACATGGAATAACCTTTCTTAGCACTGGATGCCACACATCCCACCCCACTCTCCAAAGACAGTATGGGTGAAAACTGTGGAGATCTACGTAAGATTAACAGTTGAGTTGATGGGATTACACTAATATCTATTTTCTGGTTTTGAGAATGCACTCTAGGTCTGCAAGGTGTTATCGTTGGTAGAAGCTGGGTAAAGAACTCATGGGACTTTCTGTAGTATTTTTGTAATTTCACGTGAGGCTAACATGATTTTAAAACAAATAGTTTAAAAACAAAACAACACACCAAATGATTAGCTATTGAAACTGATTGTAAAGACCCTCTTGAGGATCGCTTAGCTTTGCAATCAACCTCGCCTTGCAGATTTATTTTTATTTTAATGGCGACTCAGATCACAAGCTAACTAAACGATCAAGTGTTATTTACAAATGAACAGAATGGATTCTAATTAATATAGGCTTAAGCTGACTCAAGAGGTTCGAATCCAAATCATCAGCCTGACTGATTGTACTAAACAGGCAGCTGTAAGGCCAAATGAGAGGTACAAGTCCTGGAGGAAACAGACCTTCATTTCGGTTGAGCTTATTTTTGCATATCCCAGGGCTCATCTCAGTTTCCAGCGATTGGGATTTTCACTCACCACATCCTTAAATTCCCCGTGAAGCAGAAAGGAGAGATGACTTGCCTACACTGTAGGTGAGAATTTCTACTTCAGCAGACTTTGGGGAAGGCGGACCTCCTTTATCTTGCTGATATGTCTAAGATGGGAGCTATTTATATTGCAGACCATATGCAGAGCCTGGCAAGCCTTCCTGCAAATGAGCTCACTGGCTCGGCCTTAAAATAGAATGTTGGGAGGGGGCACTGAAGGCATTAGGGACTTGGCCCAACCAACCATTACACCTCTTGCTGCTGATTGAACAGGAAGGATGAACAAAATCTTTTGATTTCTGACAGGAAGGATAAATAATAAATACGTGTCAAGGGGAACTACATGCTCTCCTTGGTCTCCTTCGCAGACCATCAAAGTCAAGTTTTTGACGACTTGAGTACTTTCTAATGGGCTTTCCTTTTTGTGTGTATTGTGAAAATTGCAAGTACAGATCATTTCAGATTTGTCTCACTGGCTTTACTCCTTCAAAGCACTTTATCTTGAATTACCTTCAAATTAACAAGTATTTGTTGAGCACGTTCCCAGTGTTAAGTAAATAGATTGATCCACAAGGAAACAAAGAAGAGCAGCTGCTAACCTCAAAAAGCTCCCAGAGAAGGAGGAAAGAGACCAGAGGACAGAACGTTCTCTGTTCTGTTGGAAGAGGCACAATACACGGTTCAGAGACAAGCAGAAGGATGCACGAGGGACCATTCAGGGTTGAGGACAGTATATCTTAAACTGGACCGGGGGCGTAATGTGTTCGTGAGGAATGTTATGTGTGCTATAAGAATTTAAGGGGTTTTGTTTATTTGCTTTTGCTTTCATTTTAATGGACATTGTAGCCCCCCCCCTACACACACACATACACACACACACACACACACACAGTCATCTGGATGCGTCTGTATCTTAGTGAACAGTGACACATGATTTTAGTGCCTTTGTTCACCTTGATGCACTGTTCTAGAAAATGTTTTGCTGGAGTATGAATAGGGGGAAGTGGTTGAGGGAACTGTGTCAAGTCACTCACCACAGGGCACTTGGGCATTCCAAAGAATCAGTCTAGGAGCAAGAGTAGCCTGTTCAAGCTCTAGTGGATGTTTTGTACAGAGACCATCTTTATTTGTACTAATTTGTAAAACCTCATTAATAGGAAGTAGAGTTGTACCAGTTTAAGGGAGATATGTTCTACTCCTAATTCTAACCACAAGTGGGCTACAAATCCATTTGTTGTTGTTAGGTGCCATAGCGTCAATTCCAAATCGTAGTGGTCCTAATTGACAAAGTAAAACTGCCCCAAAGGATTGTATAGGCTCTGATGCTGAGGGGAAAAGAAAACAAGATCTTTTCTTGTGGACAGGGTGGGTGAGTTCCACTTAGCCATTGAGCCACTGGGGCTCCTTGGGTACCCATTTCTTGCCCAAGGAATGGTCCAGTGCTTAAATTGTTTAAGTGAACAGAAAAGCTGTACCCATGACAACTCATTATTCCAGGCACTTGAAACTTGCCTGGACAATTGGGTAGGTGTGAAATTTGGTCGTCCTTAGCTAGCAAACAAAGCCTCAAGATTATTAATACCAGTGCTGTGAACCCCTCTTTTGAGAACAAGCATTCTCTGTGTTGCCTTTTTAATGTAAAAATTCAGAAACATAATTACTCTGGAAACAAACTTGCCATTATAGAAGTATCTCTATAATTAGACCTACCATTGATGATTAATTTGTGAAAATTAGCACCATTGATCAAATTAAAGACTGCTGTTTAGAATGCTATCAGCTTTGTATCTATTTAGTTTATACGTTTGATTTAGTTTCATAATTGAGTGAGAGTTATGTTTTACATATGGAAATGAGTAATCAGTTTAAGAAACTGAATATTAGTTTAATGTTATGACATTTTTAAGTACAATTAAAATAAATGTTATCTAAGTTTACATTGGGAGCCTATGAGAACTTTCAAGAGAAGTCTGCATGTTTTTAAGTTTTAAGAACTATTGATGTAAAAGACAGTGGAAAATGTGCCCTGAGGTGGGTTTTGAAGATAGCACAGGGCATTGAAGAGGGCAAGAGTCCTTGGCACAGGGAAGACACGTAGTCCCTGACATATTGGTGGCATGTTGGTCCAAGGATTCCATCTTAAGTTGGTTCTGAAGCAAGTCGAATGCTTTTCCAAAAAGTTTTCATTATTATTTTCATTATTATTACTTTTTATCAGCATATTTATATATCCAATCTTTGAACATCTGTGAGTAAACATTAGATAATGTGATAATATCAGCATATGATGTGCCACAGCATTGTATATAAGTACATATTGTTAACACGAAGATGTACCAAAAGAGGGGGAATACCAAACAAAACCACAGATGTCATCAATGCAGTTTATCTTAACTTGATTATGCAGCCAGTTGGAAACTACCTGTCATATAGCTAAAGAAACAGGAAAATTAAGTAGCACCAGGATTTTTCGATTTGGGGGACTAGCCAGGGAAATGCAAATGAGGACAGTCCTGGGCGTGATGATGGGAGGCAAGAGGATCCTGTTATGTAAAGGTCTAAGGAACTTGACCTTTATCTTCTGCCCATCGTCCACGATCTTCTATGAAAAATATTTCGGGTTTAGGGAAGAACAGAAACTGTTCGATACAAAATTATATTTGTGGTAGTTATATAATCTGTTGTCAATTTGAAAGGATTACGAGTGAAGAGGTGGAGTTTAGTCTGTCAATCAGGTGGCACCTTGATGACTTCATGAGGAGGTACTAAGGAGATAAATAGCTCGCTTGAGGTGGGACACACGCTGACTCCCTGGGAGACATTGCTGCTGACAAGATACATGGAACTATGCTAGTGTCCTGAGTTGGAGAAAACAGGTAGAGGCCCGTGCCAGCACTGAAATGCTTACACTGCCGCTGGATCCACAAGACTTCCCACCCATCGCCCTGTGATCTCCCCGCATTCAGTGTCCTTGCATGTGTTTCGTGAGTCTGAAGAGAATTTTAGAGGTTGGTATCGGTCACATGGACTAATATCAGACTTAAGGAGTTGATTTGGACTGGGCAGGGATGTTTTCACAATACTCAATTGCTCTCGTATATAAAACTCTTTCTTATACAAATACGAGTGTTCATGAATTTGTTTCTCTAGTCAACTCAGACTAACACATGTTGGAGTCTTTTTTTGGTTTGTTTTAGGTTGTCTAAAAATCTCACATAGAGCACATTTCCTAACAGATATTATATGTGTGTTTAATTTAAAAGGCAAAAAAATATTTTTAAATGTGTATGGGTCCTGTGGCTTTGCCCCATTTCAAGTAGAAAATTGCAAAACACCTGAAGCTTCCATGCATTGTGGTTTGGTCCTTGCTACCAGGTCGTGTTGTGCCACTGGTTTTAAAAGAAGGTGGTGTAGGATCAGATTTGTATTTTCAAGAAGTCATCCTGTGCCACATGGTGAAGAGCTCAGAGGGGGAAAAGCAAAGGCAGGGAAAGCATCTAATGCTTTAGGGACTAGTATGGGTTATTTCCAGTTCAAAGTGACAAACTCAGCACATTTTCTTTCCCTTGATGGGTGCACAACATGATGAATGCAATTAATAACCCTGAAATGTATGTGTGAAAAGTGTTGAAATGACAATTTTATATGTATATACTTCCTGCAATGAAACAAATGAAAGTAAACACAGTTTAAAAAGAGGGAGATCAAACTCCAAGACCAGGAGAGTTATATTGCTTTGGATATAAGTTTGGCCATGTGAAATAGTGGTCCCCAATAGGCGTGGCTTGGACAAAATAGAAATTTATTTAGCTCTTATATAACATTCCAATTAGCTCTGCTCTGGAAAGCGATCATAGACCCAAGCAGTATTTCTATAGTTGTTCTGCTCTCATCCATGTGGTCCAAGATGACTGTATTCCTGAAAATATATCCAGAAGGTAAAAAAGATGGAGGGACCCATTCTTTTCTTTATGGGCACATTTGTGTTTAGTGCCTATGAGTTGATTTGATTCACGGTTGTCCCATGTGGCAGACTATAACTGCTCCATAGAGTTTGTATGGTTGTGGTCTTTACAGAAGCAGTGTCCACTGTGTCACTGATTGGGTTTGATCTACCAACCAACCTGAGACATCCAAAGACCTAAGGGCATATTCTTGCAGTTTACACACCACATCCCTCCCAACTCGATGAAACTGGATTCAGTCATATGATTTTTGCTAGTATTAAGGGAAGCAGGACAATGAAAATATTTTCCATCTAACAGGTGGGTAGGTAAAAATCAGGGGACCTAACATCATGGAAGAATTAGAGAATGCATACTGGGGCCACAGAGACAATCAATGATGAAGAATTTCAATCAAATTCTGGAAATAGAATCAGTGGTGAAGTGTTGACAGATGAGGTAGAGGAAGCCATCACATTGAAAATCTTGAGAATTATATGAAGGCTTTTGTGAAGACAACCCATTAAAATAGAGACACTAGGAATAGCTTCCTTTGAGTGATAAAGTTCTTGTAATCTTAGCACCAACTTGCTCCTAGTGGAACAGTGCTTGTTGCTTAATCAATGTTTATCCCTCTGTCTTCTTCCTTGTCAAGAGAATTTTCATTGTATTCAGAGTAGCAAAGAGCCATACCAAATGCAATGTGTTTTCATAATGGTCTAAGTTCTTACAATATTCTTCCTTGATGTGTTCGTCTGGGTAGACTAGACAAACAAATCCATACACCCTCATATGTATGTAAGAAAGAGTGTTATATAATGGTAATTGTACATTAAGCATCCCAGTCTGGTCCAAGTCCATAAGTCTGATATTTTCCTATATGTCTGGTAATAATCTATGAAGTCCTCTTCAGACTCATGAAATGCATGCAATGATGCGGAATGCAAGACAATCACAGATCATTGGGTAGAAACTCTTTAGATCCAGTGGCACTGTAAGCATCTTAGCGCTGGCAGGGGTCTCTACTTGGCTCCCCCAGTTCCCAGAGCTGCATCAGGGTAGGAGGTCCTTGTGGCTTCTCCTCAGGGATGTCTTGCAGGGAGTCAGCCTTGTCGGTAGAGGGTCTTACAGGGAGTGAGCAAAGTAAGAGAGTGTCTCCCACCTACAAGGAGGAAATGCCAGTTTTCCAGAATTCTCAGGAGACAGCCATGCCCAACCTGAGGTCTCATTGGCTATGATCTGATTGACAGATTAGACCCCACCCCTTAATTCTTAATCCTCAAACTGACAAACGATTATATAACTACCACACTTACTTTTCCATTATACTTCCAAGTGAGGGTGGTCAATTACACCTACATTTGATGGCCAAACGTGGTTTTTCTGATAAAAGAGAGCATATGCAGCGTACACTGACCCTTTCCCTTTGCTATAGTATGCCATGAACAAGACAGCAGCAATTTTAAAACCGTAATGAAAAGGCCAAGAGAGCTTTAGTTACTTTGGCAATATAGCAGTTAGAAATTGCATTCAGCTACTAGTAATAAAAGCCCACAAAAAAGTGGCTTAAATTATGGCTTTATTTTTTTTCTCTCATAAAAACTAAGTCCAGAATGGGCAGGCCAGGACTATTAAGGTGGTTCCATGATATAATCAGGGACTTAAGCTCCCTTTGGTTATTTTGCTTTGTCATTTTTTTGAGCATGACCCTCCTCTTCCTCCTCTCAAAATGGTTGTCAGAAATCCAGCCATCATGATTTCATTTCAGGCACGAAGAAGAGCAAAAAGTAAAGACGGTATATGCCACTGTGTTAAGTTTCTTAAAAAATGTCTTCCTGGGAGTCCCTTTAGTGACTTCCTCTTATATCTCATTGACCAGAACTATGTGAAATTCCTAGTTCGAAGGGAAGTAGTAACTTCCCTCAGCTAGCCATATTCTTTTAAAATAATATCAAGGTGCAAATAATATAGAAAGAGAAAAATTGTTACCTGAATACTATGTTCAGGTAACATAGTAGATAGCTAGTAGCCTTGGGAACAGGAACTTCGGAAATCATTGAGCTCTTGATCCAACTCCGACACCCACCTACCAGGTTTCTTGAAATGTGAGGAAAAGAACCCCCTACTTTTTAATGGAATTGCTATTTGGGATTTTTGTTATTTGCAGCTATCTGCATTCCTAACCAAAATGATACTTAACTTTTTGGATTGACTTGTTGTATGCTGTCTAGTCAATTTTAATTCAAAATAACCCTGCAAAAGAGAGTCGAACTTCCCCATTGGATCTCTAAGGCTATAATCCTTATGAAAGTACATTGCCAGATCTTTCTCCCAAAGAGCTGCTGGTGGCTTGGAACTGCCAACCTTTCAGTTAGCAAGTGAGTGCTTAAACACTGTGCCACCAGGGTTCGTATGATGTATTGGCTAGGGGTCACTAGTTTAAATAGATTCAAAGCTGGATAGGCAGTGGAAGTGACATTGGCTTGCGGGGCTCGGTGAGGGCATGGCAAACTAGAGAGCATGTGCTCTATGTAAAATGGGCAGCTGCTGCTGCTATTGAACCGAATGGGATGTTTTCATACAGGATTGCCCACTCACTGTTACATATTTATATTTTCAAGAAAACCAGAAAGCTGGGTTTATATCTATATAGCAGGTCACACAATTCTTTTCACACCACAATATAAATAGAAAGAAAAGCATCTCGTTGCTTTATTTAGTCTGTAATTATGGCCTTTCCCCAATCTCCCTTCTGCTGGTTAGAGAGAGTGAAAAAAAAAAAGGATACCAATGACACGTAAGAGTCAATTTTGTTGAAATCTTAGTTCATTCTGATAATTAGGAATTTTTTTACTTTGATAAATGATTGAGATATAACTTACATATCATAATACCCACTCATTAAAGGTGTACAATTCAGTGGGGTTTTTAGTGTATTCACAAATGTGTGCAACCTTCACCACTATCTAATTACAGAATATTTTATCACCTCAAAAATAAACTCTATACCATCTAAGCACTACCCACTCTCTTCCCTCAGCCCCTGGCAACCGCTTTATATCTTTCTCTACTCTGAACATTTCATAAAAGGAGCACTGGTCATGCAGCGGTTAAGTGCTTGGCTGCTAACCCAAAGGAAGGCTGAGAGAAAGGATGCGACAGTCAGAGTCAGTAAACATTCCTAGCCTTGGAAACCCTGTGGGGTAGTTCTACTGTGAATTATGAGGTTACTATGAATCAAAATTGACTTGATGGCAGGGAATTTAGTTTGGGGATTTGGAATTTTCATGTCAATGGAATCATACAATAGATGGCCTTTTGCGTCTAACTTCTTTCAGTATAATGTTTTGAGGTCTGGTGATTTTATAGCATGTATCAGCAAACTACATTTTTCTTTATGGTCAAATAATATTCCATTATATGGAGTTAACTCACTTTGCTTATCCAGTTATCCGTGGAGAAGATAAGAGTTGTTTTTACTAAAAAGTATTATGGCTATTATGAATAATGCTTGGTGTACTTTCATAGTCAAGTATTTGTTTAGTCATATGTTGTCACTTCTCTTGAATATCTACCTAGCAGTAGAATAAGTTGGATCTTGTGGGAAGTCTGTGTTTAACTTTTTGAAACACCGCCAAATTGTTTTCCTAGGTGGTTGTACCAATTTACATTCTCACCAGCAATGTATGAGGGTTCCGGTTTCTCTAATCCAACACTTGCCATTGTTTACTTACAGCCATCCTAGTGGTTGTGAAGTGATATCTCATTGGGGTTTTGATTTTCATTTGATTTCCCTAATGACGAATGATGTTGGCCAGGTTTCCATGTGTTTATTGCCATTTTTATCATCTCTTTGGATAAATTATACCCCCTCCCAACTTTTTAACTTAAGTATATGTATTTTTACTGTTGCATTACATACTTACTTTTAAATACCTTGGAGTTTATGTTATTGCCTTTTGTGCAGATCACATGTGTTGAAAATGGGCTACTAATATGGTTCGAACTAATATAAAAACACCCAGTCTTCTATTTTTCTCCACAAAAGAACATCAAGGTATGGGGTAGCGTGTGGCTTCCACAACATCCTTGGAGCAGAGAAAAGTCAAGATTGTGGTGTCTTCTTCTGGAACGCAGAAGAACGAGTACTGCTAACCTTGTTGGCATATGTGGCTCATGTCTTGTGTGGTGAAGTGAAATTACTTGGCTTTTCCATCCCTAGTCTGTAAATTTCACCAAACTATTGGGTGGGACTATGCAAGTAGGATGTGTGAAACTCTAACGGAGGGCATTGGTCAATGTTGCCAGTTCCCTGGGTAGATATTGAGCCGTTTCAGAAGTGAATACAGAGAATCCTATGACCGACAAGAAAGGAGAGCCATATGACATGGCCCTGAACAATACCTGCTCCCATGAAGTGATGACGGCAGATACGGGTGCCAGAGCAAACTGTGGTGAAGAACGAAGATGATACCTGGCTCTCAGAAAGAATAGTGTCTAGGGCAGGGGTTCTCAACCTTCCTTATGCCGCGACCCTTTAAAACAGTTCCTCACGTTGTGGTGACTGACCCCCAACCATAAAATTATTTTCATTGCTACTTCATAACTGTCATTTTGCTACTGTTATGAATTGGGTGACCCCTGTGAAAGGGTTGTTAGACCCCCAAAGGGGTCGTGAACCACAGATTGAGAACCGCTGCTCTAGGGTCTAAAGGGCTTGTCATAAAAGAACAAGCCATCTGAGTTGTCCACAAAATCCACACAGAAGAAGCACACTAGCCCATGTGATTCAAGAACTGTAAATAATATGAACCAAACCTAGAGGAAGGAACGGTATTAGAGTTTAAATTCTGCCCACCCAGTTTTCAGAAGACTGTGGGTAACAGCGAACATCTGAACCCCATTTAAAGGGTCTCCCAGGTAGAATAAGGCTTTGGTGAATTCCCTCTCACTCTGGACCAGGGCTGAGAAGGCCCTTGTTATCAGACAGAGACGTTGTACGGTGGATCCCTGCAGTTGTAGTAAGGTCCAAATGTGACACCTAGTCATGTGATCTCCCTCTTGATCCAACGTATATTTGTTCCAGTTTTTAATTTTTTCGGCTTCGTTTTTGATTGAGAGTTCTTTGTTTCACTCTGTCCTTGTGGTTACGCCTTTGTGTGTGTATTATTTTGTTTTGACTTTGTGTATTTTTCTGCATAGGAAATCCAGGATAGGTAACCCAGGAATAGTAAATCCAGAGACAATAACTGAATTAATAGCTTCAAAGGGACATGGCAAGAGAAATTGACAGAAAATGGAGAGCTAACAATGAGTACAAGGAAGAAGAGATGCCCTGGAATTGTTAGTGGTTTTGTTTGCACAACACTTATGAATGTGATTGAACTATAGAAATATTTCATATGTGACTTGTATGTCAGTGAAATTTTTAAAAATAAACTTAGTAATTAAAAAAAAAAGACCGAATGAAGAACCCAGAGAGTCGACAGAAGCGCAACACAGGGAGCATGCGGCATATCAGAGCAGCAGCCCTGAGACCGTGAGGCGGAGTGGTGGACTTCCTGGCTGGCAGAACAAGTAAAGCGTGATACATTTGGACTGAAGACCGGCTTGCAAAGTGGGGAGCCCTTTAGGCATTTATCAGCACTAAAAGAGCTTTGTACCACTTGCCCAAGCAGAGCAGAAACGAAGGGACCAAGACTGAAGGGTAGAGAGAGACATGCCTACCAGCATGGCTGAGAAGAGGTACTGCAGACAAAAGAAGTGCATCCCTAATACTTCTAACCTTTTTGCTTCCTTAATAACTCTCAGTCATGCATTTTGTCTGTGAGCGCTACATGGCCATTGAAATGGATTATCAAGCCCAGCAGCGAAGTAGAATGCTGCAGGAAGGGTAGTTGGTGTCAGAATAAAGTAAAGAAGGGTGGAGGAATCATCTTTGGGCAGACATGCAGTCAGATTCTCCTTCTCCCTTCGGTAGCTGAAGGAGGTCAGACATGGCTTCCACATCATTTCTTCACTCTGCTTAACTCTGCTCTTGTTAACACTTTAGGTTCCCTTGAAGTCTGACTGACTGCCATTTGACATAGACTCAGGGGGTCTTATGTGGAGTCTTCAGTGGAGAGCTACCTTAACCTCACTGGTACCATCTCCTTTGGTTCTAGAAACCTAGTGGCTTCTTGCACAGTGGAACCCGGGGCAACTTGGTCAAGCTAAATGTCAGGGACTCTTTTGGCATAACTTGGCTATCAGGCAAGATGGTATGACTACACTAGAAAGTGATATGAGGCAGCTTCTTCTCAGATCCCACTATTCTCTCAACGTTGTCCATCTTCTCTCTCCTTTGCCAGGACCAGAGTGTGGTAGGGGAAATCATTTATGATGAAGGTGACCATAAAATGTATCATCCAGTCTGGGACACAGTTGAGAGTGGCAAGAGCTCCTAAGTGGATGAGATCCATGGATTTGGATTACCTGTGGCAAGGAGGGCTGTTCTAGGTCACATCAAAATGTATGGTGGACCTGTTTATGATATCTCTTTCTACTACCATCGAGGGTAGGCAGCAGGCAAAAATGGAAAGACTGCCTTTTGCTATTCTACTGTAGAAATCTTTGAGGCCGGGCCCTGCATGTTTGGCCCTCGACAACGTAAGTTTGACAGAATAACCTAGAAAATCTTCTTTCAGGAAAATAGCTAGTCTTGGCGGAGTATTGTCCTGCTTCAGAAGCCTATTTTTGAATGCCAGAAGATGAATATTCCCTTGAACTTTACCTTTGAATTTCTTCTGTAATAAATTCTGATCTCCCTGCAGGCAGCTGGATGACTGAACATTCTAGGGTGAAGGTCATGTAACTGAGAAGGTAAAAGAGTAAAACACAATAGAAATATTAAGAAAATACTAGTCCTGTAATACATGAAGTTTCTCCATTTTAAATACAGGGAAATAATTTAATATGAACTTTCTTATTTAAGTTTAAATCAAATACATCCTTGCCATCTTTCACATAGAGGCAAACAGTCTTTGTCTAGTCGTGCTGGAAAAAGCTCAGACAACTCTTTTTTTTTTTTAAGAATCAGGCTGGTTGGGCCAGGGAAGGAGAAGTGGAATAAGAGGGAATATTACTTCTTTATCCTACAAAACAAAGAGCCAAGATATATTGCCTTAGGCCAGTGCTTCTTCACCTTCCTCACGCCGCGACCCTTTCATACAGTTCCTCATGTGGTGGTGACCCCCAGCCATCAAATTATTTTCGTTTTCACTGTCATTTTGCTACTGTGATGAATTGGGCCACCCTTGTCAAAGGGTTGTTCGACCCCCAAAGGGGTCGTGACCCACAGGTTGAGAACCGCTGCCTTAGGCAGATACAAAACAAAATGGTAAAACAGAAGTACATTTAGGTATATTATTCACCAACAAAAGTTTTGACCTAGAAATATAAGTAGAGTATAAGTACAAACATAAATAAACTCTGCTTGTAAGTCAAGCCACTATATCTCTTAATGGGAAGGTTGACGACAACTTTTGCCTTTTAAACATGAATGGACATCATTTAGGAAAAGAGTTGAAGTAACCAAATATCAGCCTAAAATAATTCATTGAACCTTTAGTTACATATACATATTTTAAATAAATCATATAAAATAGAGTGTTGTGTAACACTGCTCTTTCACTTCTCATATTTCAGTATAAAACTTTTCATAAATACATTAACATTAATTTCTTCTTCATCTGGAGCCACTTGAAAGCACAGTGATATATTCAACCCACTGTTATTTGATTGCTACACTTTTCAAGTGCATGTATGATGCTGTCACTGGAAAATTGTGTCCTGGTTCACAGATATCCATGCATTAATGCTAAATTTCACAACTACAGCATTTCATGTACTGTACTCAGGTGAAATTTTAAAGGACTTGTATGCGGTGACACCCAGAGCTGCAATTTTAAGCCACTTCTCAAGAAATAATGACACCATCTATATTAAGTTTCTTTCTCTTACGTCAGTATGTCAGGTTGTCTCCAGAAGTATCCAAATCTAGCATTGATTGAGGCCATTTCAGGTTAATTTGTCTTCCTCAAATAGTACTTTGATGTTCAAAATTAAGTAATTGGGAAACTATAATAGGAAAGTCTCAATGAGGACTTTATTTTTGATGGAATAATTTGAGGAAAAACATTGTTTTATATTTCAGTACATGCACAATTTGGGAAGAAACTCTACAGGAAATTTAGGAGTTGGGGAAGTGGGGGCCATTTTCATCTAGAACAGCAAATAATTAATAGAGATGCCTGATGTTGATAAACCAAATATTGTGATAAGACATTGTGTTGTTTTTATTAATGTTCTCTGTTTTACTTCTCTGGGTTATATTATCAATTTCAATGGCTACAAAGAACTCACAGACACAATTCAGGATTGAAGGGTTCATTAAGGAGGTTAACAAATTGTAATGTCAGTGCAAAATGCTCAGGATAGCAGTTTATCAGATATATTACAAATTTCTTTCAGGTCTGCTAATAAATGCCCAAAGGGGCATACAACTCAATTGGTAGCCTCAACCTAGCTCTCTGAATGATGTGCCCAGAGGCACCTCACTCCAGTAAACCTCAGTTTGCAGGTACTCAGCTTCCTTTCCATAGATCAGTGAGCCCACCTTCCCAATTAAGTAACCAGAGGCACCCCACTCTGCAAGCCAGCCTCCTGCACAAAAGCACTCAGCTTTACTTGCTCTGTGGGTTGGGGAGTCCACCACTCTGTTCCATGCTCTGCTTCCTGGATCTCCTCTGATGTTATGCTGTAATCCAGATCCAGAAGGTTCACTGCACGGGAATCTCAGGTCCAGATGACGAGCTCCACTCTTGGTTCTTGCTGGTAATAAAATCCGTCCACCTGATTTGCCAAGGGCTTATTTTATATGCAGCATAAGCACACTCCAGAGAATCCTTTTCACAATTACTCAAAGATGAATTCTATCAGTATCTTCTCCCACCTTCTCACCAGATCTCTGAAAGAAAAAGTTGTTTGGTAATAGCTAGAGACTGTGGCTAGAAGAGACACATTAAATAATATTAAATAATTAACTTTCCCATGCAGACATAATATCTGGAGATACCAATGTTTCAAAAATCTCACTGCCATTGAGTTGATTCTAGCTCATAGCTACGCTATAGGACAGTGTAGAACTGCACCCTGTGAGTTTCTGAGACTGTAACTCTTTATGGGATTAGACAACCTCATCTTTCTCCAGCAGAGCTGCTAGTGGTTTTGAACTGCTGACCTTGTGGTTATCAGCCCAGTGATAGATAATCAAAAAAAGCAATGATTTCAGTTGGTACCTTGTGGATGGCTAGATGGGGATAGGGCAAGACTGAACCACAAGACATCCCCCCCCCAAAAAAAACCCTTTTGTTGCTCCTTTTAAAAGTCCCTAAACAATAATGTATTATAATGAAAAAATAAAACAGGATATTATAGTAGTAAAAATGAGATATGCTGAAACATGTGAGTGAAATGAGGGTGAAAGGAAGAGGCTAATTTTTGAGCTGCCTTTGAGTAGAATCTTTGAAATTACATGCCTGAATTGTGGGGGTTTATAGGATGAATTCTGGCTGGGTAAACGTGGCATTGAGTTACACATTCATGAACAGAGGAAGCAAGAATAATGGACTTCATGGTGGCTATGCATGCTCCTGTTTTCGTAATGTGTTCAGAGAGAGCTGAGTCTGGAGTTTAGGGGAGAGTTCCAATGAGAGGGACATATTGAGGGTTTTGTAGGTACACTCATTAGAATGGGTAGATTGCCGTGGTGCGACATGGAAGACAACAAGGCTCCAGACTGCACCTTGGGGAACGTCATCATTGTTAACATCACAGGGAAGAGTGAGCGAATGGTAATAGATAAAGGAGGGAAGATAAGGAAGGGTAACATGTCGAGGAAAAATGTATTTATCCGTATCAGATGTTGAAAGACAAACACACGAAATAAAGACTGGGAAGTATTCCGTTGCTTTGGGAAGATTCTTTTATCTTTTCTAGACAAGATTGTGGACTCCCTAGACTATGTATCTGGTTGTCTGCAAGCATTTTAGAAGAAGCTTTTGGGGGCCATATGTTTCAAGAAATTTTAGTTGAACTAAAAAGATTAATCCAAAGGTTGCTGATCTTAGCACAAATGATTGTGATCTTTGCCCAAATTGGCCCATGGTCCGGTACAATGATAACCTCATGGTCACCTAAACTGATTCCCAGCTCTGTTCCCCAGGACCTCAAGATTACTCTGAGACCTGTTTGCTACCATCACTGGTTCTGATTGTCCCTGATCCCTGCTGCTTTCTTTCTCTTCCAATACTACCTCTCTGGCAAGGTGTGCTCATTTCTTGGTGGGGCCTCTATTGACTAGATAGCAGGCTTCCCTTCAGACACAGCTGTCTTTGTGATTCCCATAGGGATATCTAAGAGGTGGAGGTTACAAGTACAGGGAGACAGATTGTCTCAATGTAAGGATGACTCTCTAATAAAGGCATTCAATAAAGTAGTGAAAGAGTTAATCAAAGATTCACCAACTTCTCATGCTCTACGGATCTTCCAGCACAGGCTAGATGACCTTTCAGCAGTAATGCTGCAGAGGAAAGAATTCATTCATCAGATGACCTTTAAAATCCCTTCCCCCCTCTGAGAGGCAGCAGTCTCCTGACACCAGTCCTAACAGAAATCAAGGAACCTCAGGGAGAGAAGGAACTTTAAGAGGCCATCTGATTCACTTTCAACCAACTAAATACAACCCATCCACTGCCTTATGGAAGAGCATGGCCATTAACTTCTTATGAATGTTTGAATCATGATAATTCATTATGATCAGATTTTCAGAATGCATCGAAGGGCCAGGAGAACGAGTGCCTTATTGGGAGTAAGCGTAGATCAAGAGGGTTTGCAGTTCCTCCACCTGGACACCCAGAGAAGCTCTATTTGAGTTTTGGGCACTGCCTCCTCTGGCACCAGAGAGCTCACTGAGCACCCACTTCTCTGTATCTCCGCTTCACTTGCCACTGGGTTTAGACATGTAACTGAGGCCTCGCCAATGGCAACATGAACAGATGTGAAGCCCGAGTCCTCTGAGTCAGGGTCCTTCTTTCTTTCCCCTGCTTATGCTATTCAGAAACCTTGGTGCCCTGCTGATCCAGATGCGGCAGCCACGAGTTAGCTGAACTTCACTCTGTGAGCTTGGCCCCCTGACTGACTGCATGGACCACAGCTCCTACCTACCTGCACTGGGATAAACAAAATTTCAGGGTCAATTTATTGCTCAGAATATTCTAACTGAATCTGATTAGTAAACCATTCTTTGTTGACCCTTATATTTTCTTTTGGATTACAATTTCTTCAGCTACAGTTGGAACTCCCTTCTTTGTGCTAAACTTTCACCTCAGACCTCTTTAGTTGTATTTGACAATCTGACCCATCTAAACAAGAATTTATCCCCTGTCATCAGAACTTCCCAGGCTCTCACCGCATTTCTGGTGGCCACTCTTTGTCTTTGGCTCTGCCCGGGTCTATAGGTTTCACTTTCCCCGCAGTGGTTTGATTAGCTCTCCAGTGAAATTCATTTTAGTCTCACTTGTATCAGGGCTCATGTGTTGAACTCACATCATGACAATGCCTCTCACTTAACATATACTCATTCAGCAGCTCATCCTGTTTTCAGAAGGATCTAGCTGATGTCACCACGACTTGTCTACCGGATTGTCAGCCTGTGGTGGTTTGTGTATTGCTATGATGCTGCAAGCTGTGTCACACGTGTTACAAAAGCCAGCAGGGTCACCCAAAGTGAACAGGTTTCTGACGAGCTTCAAGACTAAGACCAGGCTACTAAGAAAGACTAGGTGGTCCGGTTCTGAGAAATTAGCCACTGAAAACTTTATGGAGAGAATCGAAACATTGTCAGATACTGAAGACCTCATGAAAATAAGCTGAACACTTTTGGAGATTGTGCCAGAGGATGGGTCCCACAGGTTAGCAGGCACGTAGAAATTATTGAGGCAGAGCTGTCATCTCAAAGTAGAGTCCACCATAATGACATGGATGGAGTAAAATCTGTAGGAGTAAAGCCTTCAGGACATTCATTAGCTGATGGGGCATGACTTGAAATAACAACAGGTACGAGCATCAATTAATAACTTCAACTTGGAATGTATGAAGTATGAATCTAGGGAAAATTGGAAGTTGTAAAAAATGAAATAGAAAGTATAAAATCAACATTCAAGGCATCTGTGAGCTGAAATGGACTGGTATTGGCCATTTTGAATCAGAACATCATATGAATATCTATGCTAGGAATAAAGCAGTCATAATAAAGCATGGCATTCATTGTCAAAAAGGACATTTCAAGATCTTTCTTGAAGTACAATACTGTCTGTGATAGGATTATATTTATCCACCTTCAAGGAAATCCAATCAATACAACTGTTAATTCAAATTAATGCACCAACCACTAAAGCTGGTGATGAAGAAGTTCAACAATTCTACCAACTTCTTCTGTCTGCAATTGATCAAACATGCAATTGAGATGCATTGATAATTATTAGGCATTGGAATACAAACGTTGGAAACAATGTGCAAGGGTCAATTGTTGGAATATATGGAATTGGTGACAGAAACAAAGCTGGAGACCACATGATATAATTGTGTAATATCAGTGACTTATTCATAGAAAATATCTTTTATCACCAACACAAAAGGCAAGACTATACACGGGGACTTCTTCAGAAACAATACACAAAAATTAAATCAACTACATCTGTGGGACGAGATGATGGACAAGCTCAATATTAGCACCTAAAAGCAAGCCAGGGGCTGACTGTGGAACAGTTCATCAATTGCTCAGATGTAACTTCAGATTGAAGCCAAAGAAAATGAAAACAAGTCCATGAGAGCCAAAATACAACCTTGAGTCTATCCTACTTGAATTTCTAGAACATCTCAAAACTAGATTTGCTGCGTTGAACACTAATGACAGAGGATATGATGATCTGTGGGAAGACATCAGGGATATCATTCATGAAGAAAGCAAAAATGTCATTAAAAAGAGAGGAAAGAAAGAAAAGATCAGCATGGATGTCAGAAGAGACTTGCTTTTAATCAGAGTAGCTAAGGCAAATAGAAGACATTATGAAGCCAAAGAATTGAATATGAAATTTTAAAGGGTGGCTTGAGAAGACAAAGTCAAGCATTGTAATGAAAGGTGCAAAGACCCAGATTTAGAAAACCGAAAAGGAAGAACATGCTCAGCATATCTGAAAGGGAGATAATTCAAGACAAAAATTTAAGCCTTGAGTTTCAACATGGGAAGATTCAATGGGCAAAATACTGAATGATACATGAAGCGTCAAAAGAAGATGGAGTTTTGGAAGACAACTACTTGGCCAACTGACTGGACGAGATTCATATTTGTACTCATTCTAAATAAATGTGAAACATCTGGATGCTCCAAGTATAGAACAATACCATGGATACTACATGCAAAGACAATTTGGCTGAAGATCATTCAACAACGGTTGCAGCAGTGCATTCTCAGGGAGCTGCTAGAGGTTCAGGCTGGATTCAGAAGAGGATCTGGAATAAGGGATATCATTGATGATGTCAGATGGACCTTGACTCAAAGCAGAGAATAACAGAAAGATGTTTACTTGCGTTTCACTGACTATTCTAAGGCATTTGACTGTGTGGAACATAACAAATAAACTCTAGATAGCCTGGAGGAGAATGAGCATCCTAGAACACATGCTCATGCTAGAACACAGCCTCATGCTCATTCAGAGCTTCTACAGGGATCAAGACGAAGTTTAAAATCAGGAAAGGTGTGCGTCAGGGTTGCATCCTTTCATCATACTTATTCAGTCTGTATGCTGAGCAAATCATCAGAGAAGCTGGATAATATGAAGAAGTATATCCTTATAATTGACCAGTGGACAACATCATGATAAAGGAAGCAAAAATTGCAGTTGTTGTCAAGGATTTCATCTTGCTTGGATCCACAATGAATGCTCATGGAAGCAGCAGTCATGGCATCAAACGATGCATTGCATTGGGTCGATCTGCTGCACAAGACCTCTTTAGAGTGTTGAAAAGCAGGGAGGACTAAGATGGGCCTGATTCAAGCCATGATGCTTTCAATTGCCTCATATACATGTGGGAACCTTCGTGGTGTAGTGATATGCTTCCAGCTGCTATCCACAAGGTCAGCAATTCAAAACCACCAGTTGCTCCATGGGAGAAAGAGAAGTCTTTTTATTCCTGTGAAGATTTAGTCTCTGAACCCACAGGGGGCAGTTCTACCCTGTTCTAGGGGATCACTATGAGTCAGCATTGACTCAATGGCAGTGAGTGAGCTACATGCATGTGAAAGTTGGACATTGAATAAAGAAGACATAAAGCATCCATGCGTCTGAATGGTGGTGATGGTGAAGACTATTGATAGTAACATGGACTGCGCAAGGGACATACAAATCCACCTGGGAAGAAGTAGGGCAGAGTGTTCCTTAGAGGCCAGGATGGTGAGACTTCATCTCACGTACTTTGGGCGTGTTGTCAGCAGAGACCACTCTCTGGAGAAGGACATCATGCTTGGTAAAGAAAAGGTGCAGTGAAAAAGAGGAAGACCCTCCAGGAGATGGACTGACATCTTGTCTGAAACAATGGGCTCAAACATAAGAAAAATTATGAAGATGACACATGATTGGGAAGTGTTTTTTTCTCTTGTGCATAAGTATGAGTAGGATTGGACTGGATGGCACTTAAAAACAACACAGCAAAAGCAACATTTGACCTCAATTCTTTTTCCTTAAGTGGATTTATGATACTCGATGCAAACTGTCCAATGTTTGTTCACCTTCCACTCTCTGGAGTCATGAAGAGTATCCGCTTTTTCTTCCATGTGATAGACTTTCTTGTGTCTGAAGATGGAAAGCCACCCTGTTCCTCCTAATGTATTCTTTTAGGCAAAATGCCTGTTTTTATTCAGGTGAATATATTTGTCTTCACAAAAGTGAGATCTTCCTCATCATGAGGAAATAGAATGATAAATGGATATATATCTCAGCATTTAAAGCTAATTATGGTGACTCTAAGTTTAACACAAGCAGGATGGACTTGTTTGAAAAAACAGAACACATGCATGGGCTGTATGATTATACCTATAATCCATCTGCTCTTTAACACATCGTTTAGTCTTCTTGGGAAAATTTCACATTGGGCTGAAACTTGGCAAAACCTTAGTCTGACAGCAATTTTTAAAATACAAAATGTGAGAAAAGGATCTGCCATTTTTTCTTCTTTTCAATTACAAAAGCACCAGGCAAGGCATAGCTCCTTTATCTTAGTTTCCTTTTTCTGGACTCAGGAAGCCGAAAAAAAAAAGCTGGGTTGGACGAATCAAACCCCAGCATCTCTCAGCATCACCCGCCCCCCCCCCCACACACACACAGTTGTTCTAGGCATTTAAATGAAGCCATTAGACTCTCAGGAGTCAAGGAGGCCACTGACATAGAAAAAGATGCTCAAAAAAGTACCATTTTACGATGCTGGTTTCCCAGGCTTGTCTTCTAAAGCCAGAATGACTTAAATGCTCTTTCAGCGTTCACAGAGGTCTGGGCACCTGTCCTTGCCATTTAGTTCCATTTAGTTCTAGTAGTCTTCCCGCCCTTTTCCTTTGCTCTCCTCATCAAAGCAGCCAGATGACATCAAGACAGCAGGAATATATACACCCACACACACACACACACACATATATAGAATACACACATACATATACATTATACATGCAATATATATGTGTGTGTATATATATATATACATACATACACACATCACTCACTACCACTCAGTTGATTCTGACTCACAGTGACCCTAAATATGATTTTTGAGGCCAGAAATCTTTACAGAAGCAGATAGCCTCATCTTTCTCCTTTGGAGTGGCTGGTAGGTTCGAACTACCGATTTAGCAATCCATCAGTGTGCCTTCCATGTGGGAGTGAAAACTACGCCTGCACAATGTGCCAAGTGTGAGGTGAGACGTTGGGGCCACATGGCCTGAGGAAGAACTCGGGTTGGGCCAGCCAGGCAATGACTTTTCTTCTCCTTATCTAGCTTTCTCTCCCCATTGTTTCCTTTATTTTTAATTTAAAAATTAGTTTTATTGACATACAATTGCATACTGTACAATTCAGTGGTTTAAATTTATTTAAAAGGTTGTACAATCCATTGTTAGGAAGTGAGGTTTTGAAAGGTAGTAGAATTTCGGTGGTTTCGATCAGCAATCTATATCTACCACCCAAGGAGTCCTGGTGGCACAATGATTAAGTGCTTGACTTCTAATCAGAAGTTTGGTGGTTTCAACCCACCAGCTGCTGCTCTATTGGAGGAAGGTGTCGTAGCTTACTTCTGTAGAGATGGCAGCTTTGGAAACCCTCTCGGGCAGCTTTACACTGTCAAATAGGGTCCTATTGAGTTTGGATTGTTTCACTGGCAGTGAGTTTGGTTTTTGGAATTTATATGGTCCATCTGTCTTGGAAGATATACAGCCAGAGTGCTCCTTAGAGGCAAGGATGGTGAGACTTCATCCCATTTACTTTGGATATATTATCAGTCACTAGAAAAGGACATCATGCTTGATAAAGTAGTGGAGCAGCGTAAAAGAGGAAAGCACCCAAGAAGATGGATTGACACAGTGGTTGCAACAATGGGCTCAGTCATAAGAACAATTGTGAGGATGGTGCAGGACCAGGCAGTGTTTCACTGTGCTGTACATAGATTTACTTTGAGTTGGAATTGATTTGAAGACACCTAGAAACAAGGAGAGTAGATTTAAAGCAGAATCGACTCTATGGCAATGGTTTTTAAAGGTTAGTTTAATGAACATTATTGAACAACTAATAGATATCAGGCTATATGAGACACAAGAGAGGAAATTATAAATAAGACCCGGAACTAACCACAGAAGACTTCACTGTTGAGGGCAAGGGCCAGGTAGGACAAACTGTTTGCTATATTCTGGTGAAAGCTGACAAAGATAATCCTAGAGGGCTATTGGATTTGAGTCTAAATTTTTTGGATGGTAAGGTTTATATTTTTACTTCTCAAAGTCTATTGTTGCTATGTCCCCACTATTTTTTTTCAAAGGAAAGTTAAAGGAGGTCATTAAAAAGCTTTATTTTGTTTTAAAATAACTGATATTCAGTTCAGAAAGGGAAAACAAATATGTATTCATAGTAAAAACACCTGACAATTCAGAAAAGTACAAAATGAAAGGTCAAAACCCATACCCTTTTCCAAATATTTTCTGTATTTCATTCCTCAGAGTTACATTCCCAGTTTCCCATTAGCTACTCATTCCCAATTACTATGAAAGATGAACTAAAAAGCAAGGAATTTGTCACTCATGACATGGAATCTGTAAAACTGTTTGTCACTTTTCGTACAACCTTATAGAGCAAAGAGGAAGCCCAACTTGTGACCTTCTGGACTGCATTTGCATTTCTGACTGTTGTTGTTGTTAGGTGCCATGAAGCCCGTTCTGATCCACAGCAAACTTATACACCACAGAAAGAAATCCTGCTTGGTCCTGCTCCATCCTCACATTGCTTCCTAGGCTTGGGCCCATGGTTGTAGTCACAGGATCAGTCCATCTCCTTGATGAGCTGCCCCTCCACTGCTGCCCCTCTGCTTTACCAAGCATGATGTCCTTCTCCAGGGACTGGTCTGTCCTAACGATGGACTTACTTCTTCCAAGATAGATTGGTTTGTCCTTTTGCCATCCTGGTATTTTCAGTGTTCATTTCCGGCACCACAAAGTAACATCCTTGCTCTTCAATAGTCTAAAGAGGTCTTATACAGCAACTCATCTTTTGATCTCTTGACTGCTGCTTCTATAGACACTGATTGTAGATCCAAGCAAGACGAAATCCCTGACAATTTCAGCCTTTTCTCCATTTATCATGATGCTACCTGTTGGTTCAGTTGTAAGGATCTTAATTTTCTTGACATTGAGTTGTAATCCATAATAAAGGCTGAAGTCCTTGATCTTCATCAGCAAGCGGTGGAATTCCTCTGACTTTCAGCAAGCAACGTTGTGTCATCTGTGCATCACAGGTGGTTAATAAACCTTCTTCCAATTCTGATGCCACATTCTTCTTCATATAATCCAGCTGTCTGATTATTTGTTTAGCAAACAAATTGAATAAGTATCTTGAGAGGATACAACCCTGGCACACACCTTACCTGATTTTAAACCATGCACTATTTCTTTGTTTTGTTCACACAGCTGCCTCTTGATCCATGTACAAATTACACATAAACACAATGAAGCATTCTAGAATTCCCACTCTTCTTATAGTTTGTTCTGTGTCACACAGTTGAATGCGTTGGCATAATCAATGAGACACAAGTAAATATCTTTCTGGTAATCTCTACGTTGAGTCACAATCAATTTGATATCAGCAATGATATGTCCTCTTCTGATTCTGGCCTCAACCTCTGGCAGCTCCCTGTCAATGTACTGTTGCAGTTATCTTCAGCAAATTTGTATTTGCATGTGATATTAATGATATTGTTCTAGAACTTGAACATTCTGTTGGGTCACCTCTCTTGGGAATGGGTACAAATATGGATCTCTTCTGGTGAGTTGGCCAGGTAGCTATCTACCAAATGTCCTGGCATAGACGAGTGAGTGCTCCCAGTGCTTCCCCAGCTTGTTGAAACATTTCAATGGGGAGTCCCTTAATTCCTAAAGCCTTGGTTTGGGGCTAATGCTTTCAGCCCAGCTTGAGCTTTTCCCCTCAGTACCATCGACTCTAGATGCTACTTCTTGTAATGGTGGGCTGTCGCTTAGTTCTTTTTTTTTTTAAACATTTTATTAGGGACTCATACAACTCTTATCACAATCCATACATACATCAATTGTGTAATGCGCACCTGTATATTCCTTGCCTTCATCATTTTCAAAGCATTTGCTCTCCACTTGAGCCCTTTGCATCAAGTCCTCTTTTTTCCCCTCCCTCCCCGCTCCCTTCTCTGAGCTTAGTTCTTTTTGGTACAGTGACTGTATTCTTGCCATCTTCTTTGGATGCTTTCTGTATCATTCCATATTTACCCATCGAATCTTTCAAGGTTACAGCTTGAGGTCTGAATGTTTCCCTTTAAGATATGCTGAGTATGTTCTTCTCTTTTGGTGTTTTCATTCCAGGCTTTGCACACTGCATTTATTTGGCTTTGGCTTCCCGGGCTGCCCTTTAATGTTTATTCGGGTCTCTGACTTCATTCTGTCTTCTCTTTGTTGTCATTACTGTACAAGTAAGAGCAAGTGTCAGTCGCCTCTGACATCTACTTTGATCTTTTCTTTCTTCCCTCTCTTTGTAATCACCATTTACTTTCTTCATGAATGATGTTCCTGATGTCCTCCCACAGCTCATCAGTCTTCTTTCATTGGTATTTAATACAACAAATCTAGTCTTGAGATGTTCTAGAAATTCAGGTGGGATAGACTCAAGGTTGTATTTTGGCTCTTGTGTACTTATTTTTTTCCAGCTTCAATCTGAACTTACATATGTTCCACAGTCAGTCCCTGACCTCCTTTTAGGTGCTAATATTGAGCTTGTCCATCATCTCTTCCCACAGATGTTGATTTAATTTTTGTGTATTGTATCTGAAGAAGTACACATGTATAGTCGTGCCTTTTGTGTTGGTGATAAAAGGTATTTGCTTATGAACAAGTCGTTGATATTACACAATTCTATCACGTGGTCTCCAGCTTTGTTTCTATTACCAAGTTCACATTTTCCAACTATTGTTCCTTCCTCTTTGTTTCTAACTTTTGCATCCTGATGACCAATAATTATCGATGCATCTTGGTTGCATGTATGATAAATTTCAGATTGAAGATGTTGGTAGAATTGTTGAACTTCTTCGTCACCAGCTTTGGTGGTAGGTGCATTAATTTGAATAGTAGTTGCATTGATTGGATTTCCTTGAAGGTGGATAGGTACAATCCTATCACAGACAGTATTGTACTTCAAGAAAGATCTTGAAATGTCCTTTTTGACAATGAATGAGTGCCATGCCATTCCTCTTGACTGTGTTATTCCCAGAACAGTAAATTTTCTGATTCAAAATGGCCAATATCAATCCATTTCAGCTCACAGATACCTTGAATGTTGATTTTTATGCTTTCAGTTTCATTTATCTATAACCTCCAATTTTCCTAGATTCATACTTTGCACATTCCAAGTTCTCATCTTTAGCAGATTTTTGCAGCTCTTTCCCTTTACTTCGAGCCTTGCCCTTGTAGCAAATGAAGGTCTCAAAGGCTCCACTGCCATAGGCTTTACTCCATTCAAGTCACCATGGTTGACTCCGCTCTGAGAAATCAGCTTCTGCTCTGTCACATTTCAAGTGTTCTCCGACCTGAGGGGCCCATTCTTTGGGATTCTCTGAAGACAATGCTCTGCTCCCATTCATTAGGTCTTCAGTATCTGAAATTCGTAAGATTTTCAGAGACCTCTTCCTCTGAAGTGGGGAGCTGAGTACTTCTTTGTTGTCTGTTCTTAGTCTGGACAATGTGCCTAAACCGGTTCACATTGGGGGACCCTGCTGACATTTGAAATACCAGTGATATAGCTTGTGGCATCACAGTATCACATTTTTTACTATGAATTATATTTTCCTTCTGATTTCAGTTCAGCTCTTGGCTAGTCTTTTGCATTAGGCCTCTCACATATTTAGGTTGATGCTGGGTTTTGAGGAAATTGGTTTTGAAATTGTATTGAACTTGAATTCTGTTTTGAAAGCTGAGATTTGTACATATCTCTTCTCCTGGATCAGAATAATCTGAGTTGGTAATAGAAGAGTGTGCCTGAAACAGGATCCTTCTCAACTACTACAAGCTTTTTTTTATTATTTAGCTTGATATTCTATGTCTCACATACTTTGGACCATTTCCTGGAGATGAACGTCATGCCTGGTAGAGTAGAGGGTCAATAAAAAAGAGGAAGGGCCTTGATGAAATGGATTGACCCAATGGCTAGAACAATGGGTTCAATTAGAACCATTGTGGGACTTGTCAAGGAACTAACTGGCCATGTTCCATTCTGCTTCACATGGGATTGCTATGAGTTTGAATGCACTCAACGGCTCCTAATGACAACTGTGAATTCTTGTGTATGTTTGGGTAATTTGCAGTTTAAAAAACTGACTAATTAAGAAATAGAAAAGTGACACTGTTTGACATGAGTCTGGGGGATTACTCACTCCCACTAAGTTTATTTCCTCTGAATTGAAATGAAGTCAAATTCAACTTAACTCATCATGAACCTAGCATTAATTCTCAGTCTATAAGATTCTAAGGCTCTCGTCAGCCCATAGGAAATAAGACCCTCATTATGCAAAATCTGAAAGCAGTATCAGAGCTCAAGTACAAAACTCAGACAAAAAAGGGCTGGAGAGATATTCATATATTTTTAAAAATCAGTTGAGGGAGGACATTTGCTTATTTGTAAAATAGAGGGTTTTAGATTAAATTGACCCAGTGGTTTTCTATTTTTATTCTCAGCAACTTTATAAAATTTGTGCAACCATAACCACAGTCTAGTTTTAGAATGTTCCTATTGCTTGAGCCTATTTATAGTCAACTCCTACTCCTGAGTCCCCCACCATCACCCTACCGTGCCCAAGCAACCACTGATCTGCTTTCTATCTGTGTAGATTTGTTTTTCTGCACATTTCATGTACATTGCTGTCTTTTCTCTTATCACAGCAGAGTTGAATGCATGTATTGCAGATACTGTTTTGAAGCAACTAGATTCTGGTTCACACCCCCTTCCCCACCAACACACTGTCGGATTTTGCTGCTTGACCTTGTTTGTTTTGTTTAGCAACTTGCCTAGGCTTAATCTGTCCTTCCCCTTTCCAGTGGGTTGGTGGCTGTTGATATCTCTGATGTTTGCTTGTTTATTTTTCCTTATTTTAAATAAATTTTAATAAATAATTTTGTTGGGGGGGGCTTTTACAGCTCTTGTAACAATCCACACATCAATTGTATCAAGCACATTTGTACATATGTTGCCATCATCATTTCCAAACATTTTCTTTCTACCTGAGCCCTTGATACTAGCTCCTCTTTCCCCCCTCCCTCCCTCCCCTCTCCCCCTTTACAATTTATAAATTATTTTTATTTTCATATTTTACACCATCTGCTGTCTCCCTTAATCCACATTTCTATTGTCTCCCCCCCCCTACCCCGTGGGGGTTGTACATCGGTTCTCACTTTCTCCCTTTTCTCCCTACACCTTCCCCCTACTCTCATGGTATCATTACTCACATTATTGTTCATGAGGAGTTTATCTGTCCTGGATTCCATGTGTAGAGAGTTCTTATCTGTACCAGTATACATGCTCTGGTCCAGCCAGATTTTAAGGTAGAACTGAGGTCCTGATAGTGCAGGGGAATAAGCATAAAAGCCTAGAGGAATGTTTTGTGTTTTGTCAGTACTAAACTGCACCTGGTTGCCTCATCCCTTTCTTGTGACCCTTCTGTGAGGGGATGTCCAATTGTCTACAGATAGGTTTTGGCTCTCCATTCTGAACCCCCTCATTTGCATGAAAGTGGTTATTTGTTTGGGATCTTCTGATGCCTGATACCTGATCATGTTGAGACCTCATGATCACACCACACGGGTTGGTGTGCTTCTTCAATGTGGGCTTTGTTACTTCCCTGCTAGATGGCCACTTGTTTAATTTCAAGCCTTTAAGACTCCAGACGCTATATCTTGTAGTGGCCAGGCACCATCAGCTTTCTTCACCATTAGTTTATGCACCCATTTTGCCTTCAGTGATCTTAATAGGAAAAGGAGTATCACAGAATGCTAGGTTATTAGGAAAAAGTGTTCTTGCCTTGAGGGAGAACTTGAGTAGAAGCCCAATGTCTATCTGCTACATTAATTATTAACCTATAAATATAGGTACATAGACCTATATCCCTATCATTATATATAAATATATTTACATATGTACACGCCTATGTTTATAGCTCTATAAATGTCTTTTGCCTCCTAGTTCTTTCCTCCATTTCCTTTTACTTTCCTTCTGTCCCACTATCATGTTCGACCTTCATTTGGCTCTCTGTTCTTCCTCTCAACTACATTGCATTTGATCAAACCCCAGCAAATCCCACCAGGCATTCTATACCCTCCTCATAATAAAATTTAGACCTCTTGTTGTTCTCTTGTCCCTGGGTTTGTTGGCCCCCCCTCCCTTTCCCTCTCCTCCTCCTCTCTCCTGTCCTCTGAGAACCATCGGTCCCAATGTTTTCTCCTCAGGATTATTTAGCCTGTCTATCTTGTATAGATAGATATGAAACAAAACAAAACAAAAATAGCCTATGAATAGTTCCAGGTCTGTCTGCTGACCCTTATGAATGTTTTCCATTTGGGTCTAATTCATTGCCAAGCCCTGTCCCCCGAGTCTGAAGTCTACTTTCAGGATTCCTTGGGAGTTTTGTTGCTTTGCTCCCCTTGCTGCTCTGTTGTGCTCCCTTCATATTACATCCTGGTGTGGAGGGGTCAGGCCAGGCACAATATCCATACTGTGTCTCCAGTGCTGCACCCCACAGTGATGTGGGTCAGTAAGAGGGTGTTGTGTCTCATGACAAGGCCAACCCTACAGTCCTCTCTGTGCATTGGTTGCTCCAAGTGGGAATGTCATCATCGAACCTTGGTGGGCCAGGATACTATTCTCTCTCTCTCTTCCTTTCTCTCTCTTAGTTTTCTCCCAGGTGATCTGGGCAGACTTGCCACTCTCTCCAGGGTTTATCTTCAGTGTTTTCCTCTGTAGGGCATTCTTCTGGTACTGGGATCTATGTACCTGGGATAGGGACTAGCCCTGCTGATCACCCTGAAAGTTCACTCCTTCATGGTGGTATGTTGCCCTCAAGGCTTGACACTGCAGGTTGAGGTTTGGTCCCTCTTTCCTTTTCCTATGGAGATATGAACAGTACCCTCCCCGTGGTGGATTCATGCCCTGTCTATACCCCATTTTTTTTAACCTAAATGTTGCTTCTCCATCTTCATAGCTTAATTTTCAGGTAAATAGCAGTGAAAGACAGTGCTCAAAAACTTGGAATCACTACGGCTTCCACTCTGCTGATGGAGCTAATCATTTTAACTGACTGTGCTCCAAATCTCATTGGCCACCTCTATCAGGCACAATGAAGCTACTGGTTCCCATGGCCTACTCTGCCCTGATTGAACTACTGCACTGACAGAAAGGATTCAGGGTGGCGCTTGGGTGTGTGTGGGGTGGGCATAGGCCCAAGGAAGGATGCCATAGAGCCACAGAGTCCAATCTTTTTTACCTGAAGCCCAGTAGTTTTCATGAATGACTCTTCTTTGTTCATTATCTGTTGGTAGTTAAGTCACAGAGTGCTGAGCTGTTGTTTGGGGTAGATTTGCCCAGATTTGTAGTGAGAGGATTCCTAACTTCCTCTCTCCTTTATTCCAGAAGTGAATCTCGCTTCCCCAATACTTTTAAACTTTCAAGTCCCTTTCCCCACTAATAGATTAATGGAAGAATAAACAAAAAGAATAAAGGAAACTCTGACCTTTGCTCAATTTCCCCCTGATTTGTATATTCATAGCTGTGGAACCCCATGAAAGTGCCATGGAGCACACGTCACTATCTCAGTCTGTGGTTCCATTCCTGGCCATGGCAACTCAGTTGAGGCTACCATCTATCCTTCAGCGAGGCAGTTCTCCTGTAACACTCTCTACTGTCATTGCTTTGTCTTCCATAGCATTCTATACCTTCCTCACTCTCTGCTCTTCTGCTGGGTTTTAGACTTCATTTCAATTGTTACACAGAACACACAGACAAAGCTCATGATTATGAGCATATTGTGGAAGTTAATAGGTTAAAATTCAGGCAAAATATGCTCAGGACACAATTGTTTAGTCAGGATAGTTTCTTCTCTGTTATATCCATAGGAGGCCCTCTTCTGACCCTTAACCTATTGGCCTGTCCTCTGTCTTGCTCTGGGAATATCACAAATCTCTTTTAAGGTTACCATTAAAGGTCCTAAGCTCATACCACTCCACTGTAAGCCTCACCTGAAGGCATTCAGCTCCAGCTCCAGTGCCAGTTCTGTGGATGAGCCAAACATAGCTTACCCAATTAAGTGCTTAGAGGCACCCATTCCACAAGCCAGCCTCTTGTCCCAGAGCACTCAGCTTTCCTTTTCCTGTGGACTGGGAAATGCAATGCTGTCTCATGTTTTGTCTTCTGGTTCTGCAGATGCTCCTCTGCCCCTCTTCTGGTGTCACAGGTGGCCCCTGGATCAAGGAGGCTCAGTGCACGGGGATCTTGGAGTCCAGAAAACACGCCCCACTCCTAGTTCTTCTCTTTCACGAGTCATAAGAGTCTTGCCCCTGCTTATGAGATGGCCTGCTTTATATGCAGTCAGATGGCCAACACTCACTGTCGAGTCATTTATGTACAGTCAGTATCTTCTCCCACATTTGTACTCAGACCCATTAGGGAAAAGCCATTTACTGCAAATAACCAAGGCTATGGCTAGAAGAGCTGTATTAAAGAATTCACTGCAGTACAGGAGGCTTGCATGTTATTAGGATGCATCCAGACAAAGATGGCCTAGGAAGAAAGCCTTGGTGATCTACTTCAGAAAATCAGCCAGCGCAAATACTTTGGACCACCAGGGTCTGATCTGCAACCGATCATGGAGATGGCACAACAATGCCTGGGGGCTGACGATCACCAAGAGTTGCAGGCCGACACAGTGGCAGGTGCCAATGATAAATGGTGGTGCAATAGACCTTATATGATTGCAGCTTTTTGAAAGTGATTAGATGTTTTTGGTGCGGCGTAGCCTGTAGTCTATCCTGTAGAATATCCCTTGGATACTTGAAAAGAATGCTTGTTATGAGAACTCTTTGTAGAAGGAAGTTGATTATGACCGAGAAATATCCGCTCAAATGTACTTTGAATCAGTTAAGGGTGCCCTCCGGCATAAAGGGTTTCCCTTTGCTCTTTGAGTAGGGGAAATTTACCAAGAAGATGCACATTTATGATGCGGTTCATTAGCAAAGCAAATGTTATACTTCTAGAAATTCTTAAGAATGTAGCTGTGAAAAGAATTTACTTTTTCTCATCCTGAGTTCTAATAAACAGCTGAAGGTGTGAAAAATGATCTATTTTCTTACTATGTTCGTCAATATTTGTGTAGATAATAGAGTTGAACCCATTCTTATGTGTGAACTGAGCTACTTGACATTTATTTAATTAAAAAATTTTCATTTACTGCACATGGGAAGAACTACACTGGCAAGCAGAGACCGAATTACCCAGCATATCAATTTTTAGTCTCTGCAATATACAGTTGATAATAGCTAAAAGCAGGAAGCACAACACAGCACTGTGCAATTTTGGGGGGCTTTGTCATGTAGTGTTTAAAAAAGGATCTCAGGTTGTCACATTATGCGGCTTTGCAAAATTATTTCGCTCTGCTGTTTCAAACTTGGAACTGATCACTTTGAGGCAGAATCTGGACACCAAATAGACAATTTCTAAGATAATTGAAAAACCCAAACCAAAACATGTTAGACCCATAGAAGGAGGCTTCAAAAAGTGTATGGATTGGAAAGTGGAATGAAAAGAAATGTTTTTTTTAAAGGAACTTTTTGAAGCCCCCTGGTACAATTCCTCAATTTTGTGTAATGTCAAGAAGGCGCCCTGCTCAGACTTTGCATCCCTGCCTTTTCTTAGTTGAGAAGTTAAATAGTTAAGATGGCTTTGCAAGAAACAGCTATTTTCGAAATCAGATCAGAGTTCAAAGGCAAGGAGAAAGTCCTGCAATTGTTTTCTCCTCTGACTGTAAGAGCTGTGCTTGTCTGGTTATCCTTTCTTTCATCCCCTTCAGATAGTCTGCGTGCTTTCCTCTGGGGTCCCTGCGTGGCACAGATGGTTAACCTGCTGTGCGCTTCACAGAAAGGTGGGTGGTTCTAATCCATCTAGAGGCCCCTTGGAAGAAAGGTCTGGAGACTGACTTCTGAAAGATCAGCCATTGAGAGCCCTGTGGAGCAGTTGCATTCGGACGCATATAGAGTTGCCATGCATCAGAGTTGACTTGATAGCGACTTTTTAAAAGAGGGCCACCACTTCAAATGAACCACTTGTTTCTATTTCCTGGCATGTCCACTCTGCCAGTGGCCTTCTTCCCCTTTGGCAGTATCGTCCTATTATTGCCAGTGTTTGCCCTGGCCTTTGTGCTTAGGCCCTTGGCCCATCGCTTTGACTAAGTTTGCTTCTTTTGGATCCTGTGCTGCCAATACCCAGAACTATCACTGATTTAAACGAATCAATTGACCAAAATGCTTCTCAGGGGACAATAGAAAATGAAGAACACATTTGGAAAGAATCCTTTCTCCAGATGTTGTTTTCTCTGTAAGAGTAAACTGGTCACATGCGGCTGCTATGTCACTGGGTCCCCTCCGTTTAGAGATTAAGGTGCAAGGAGAGGAGCTGCTTGGGAAAGGATTTTCTCTGTGATCTTGGCCTGAAGTTTCACTTCTCCCGGGTGGATTTGGACTCGGCGGTTCAAACTAATCTGTGACTCAGGTGGTGTTTTCAGTTCTGTGTCATCCTTTGCCAAGCAGCATTTTGATGCCAACGACTGTTTTCTGATTACCATCAAAGGTTCCTTTGCTTCGATATGCTTGGTTTTTCCAGGAAAGGTTGCTGGCAACTTAGAGCCAGTTGGCACCTGACTAGCTATTAGTAATGTGCTCTGCTCTCTCTGGGTTTTAGCTCCCCAAGGGCTCTGTGCCAATCACACTTTAATGACATTTAAAAGAGACAAATTGTCTTGGAGGAAAAATGTTTCTGCCTTGGAAGCATGTTATAGAGGTTCTTCAAACCTAATTATAAATGAACTCATGGAAGAGAGGGAAAAGTTCTGTAAATAAGTATGGCTTTTTCCTAAACCAAGTTAGGAAGATGTAGCTGAAGGCGAGTGCGGTGGGATGGACTCGAAGGGCTTTCAGTTAAACCCCGATTTATTAGTGGGGAGGGGACGCTTCTTGTTATCTGGGAGGTGACCTTTTCTTTTCAGTCTGATTCTTCCTTCGCTCACTTGGCATGCTTTCACACAATAATCTCTTTTTCCTCTTTTTAAAGAGAGATGCAGTTCGTCTCTGCTACGGGATTCATAAGCACCTCCAAGATACTGGGTGTTTTTATTTTGGGTATTAACTGTGGATCTACTTAGTGTCATAAAATAGAGCCAAAAAGCTGGCAATGCTCATGCAGCATTTGCACTGAGATCTGGATAAGTAATAAATAATATCTGAGATGGGAAGATAGAGAGCTAAAGAGGTGTCATTGGGATTTTATATTTAAATCCCTCACAAAACAGTCATTTACTTGGTCAATTTCCTATGTCAGCTCACCTTCCTATGTGCATTCCTTCATGACAAAAAGCACAGATGATGTTTCTTCTCAGGTCTTAGGTCTTTTTGCTTTGAATATTAGGGTTGACATTACTTTTATTTGGTAGTTCTGACTTATTGCACATTGCTTGATAATAAAACCAACTTCAGCATAAAAACAAGCAAATGGTGATAAAAAGGATGCTCATTTAGCTTTATTTGTAGTCCATGGTTTGATAGATATATATCAGATAGTCGAGACCTCTCGGGGCACTGCTGCATTTTATAGAGGTTGAGAGTCATCGCTAGGATACCGGTGCTTGTAGTGTGCAGCTACTGAATGTTTTTGACTTATGACAGCACGGGTTATTTCATGGTTCAGTCATACTCTGTGACCAAAGTCATATGTATACACACACACATACATGTATGTGAAAGAAAAAAACATTATTCAATCATTAGCTAACTCAACGTGTGCTTAAAATAATGGGCAATAACAACGAATGCCTCTAATCCAATGCTCCTAACTTAAAAAGAACTGAAGTCTCAAGCCTTTGATGAAGACACCTGGGAGAGGCTTCTTTCCCTTATTTTTTCCTCAGTATCTTTTTAATATACTCAACAAGGAATTATGGCTCTATAATTTCCTAATTCATGATGCTCCTTCTTGGTATGATTTGCCAAAGGACTCTTCTGCTAGCCATCGCTTACGCAGACTGATATTTGATTAATGAAGATGTACATTGAATCTGTGCCTTGGATGGCATCGTATGTCGCTGTCTCTGGCACTGGAAAACGTCTCTGTGTAGGGCCTGACTGCCGGTTGCCTTGGACATCCTGGTAATATCACAACTATAGATTGTGACTTTGCTGCAGGTGCTAGCAAGAGGAGGTCATAGGCTGCCGGGCAGAGGAGTCGAGGGATGTTTTCCCATAAGTGCTACTGCCTGCGCAGCTTGCCGAGGGCCTCTGCAGAAAACACCCACTGGAAATGTCTGCAGGAAAGGCAGAAGGAGTGTTTAGAAAGTTACCAAGAGGGAATGATTTGGGGAACAAGCAGAGAGGAGCCTGGGGTGGGGACTGAGCCCAATTTGGGACCTCGAGGGTAGATGAGGGGTGTAGACCCACACAGGACAGGAAAGAGCCATGGAAATCACTGAGGGGAGGGTAAGTCACGGCTCTGCACCTGGCAAGTGGTTGGGAAGGGGAACCAGCCCGTGGCTTTGATTTGCACGCACGACTGGCAAAGTTGATCTTTTGTGACTGAGGGGCTCTTTGACCATCCCTCTTATCTTTATCAGCTACACGGCTCTCAGTCCTTTTGTTGTTTGGGGAGTGTTGTAGAAAATCGATGCCCATTGACCCATGAAGATTTCCATTCATTCACTTGCCCTCTAAGTACAAAGATGCACTCCAAATTGAAAGGGATTTTGTGGACACTTCTTATTGACCTGAGAACTCTTCAATTTTGTTGGTATGCTTGACTTCAGTTTCTGGAAAAATGTGAGTGTTTGCCTTCCATAGGAAAATCAATTTTTCTCCAGTGAATGCTGTTCTTATGGGAAAAAAAAGGCAAGGGCCACTTTAGTTCATTTTCATCAGTCGTTTCACCACGTGAAACATGATTTCAATGGAGGCTGGTGGGGGTGTGAAAGTCAGAACAATGCTCATCGGTGACAAGTTCAGGAGAAGTATTCATTTGAGGAGTGAAACAGAACGAATGGCACTGTCCTTGAAAAAGATACTGTAAGAAGATGGTCAAAATCAGATGCTCATTTCTCTCCTGGAGAGACGGAAAAGAGACCAAGAGGACAAAAATCTGGGACTTAAAGACCTGTCTTTCCGCAGAACATGGACATTAAAAAAACGCAGGATTCCAAGCCCTGCCCTTCTGTTGCATATCCATCTTTGACCATTCTGGCCAGTATTGCAGTTCATTCGGAAAGTTGCCTGAAGGACCTCAGAAAGAGAAGGTGGCCAAGGCAGTGTTGGTGATCTGACTAAAGAATCATTTGGGTTATGTTGCAAATAGAATCTGGGTGGGATTGTTTCTTTTCTGAGGATGTGAAAATGAGTGACTTGCCTTTATTATTTTTTTAAGCATGTTGACGTGCCTCGTACATCATCTATGAAGATGTGACGCACAAAAGCTGATTTCCACAGAAACAGTGTCTCTGACAGCAACAGTTTACGCAGTCTGAGTCCCATACCGAGCACCGTGCTAAGGAGGCTATATGTATATGGATGTTCTGGTGAATAATCATAACAGGATTCATTAGAGGCAAATTTGTTCACAATTGGATGAAAATGGAAACTGAGGCAAAGAGAGGATGAGACATTTGCTGAATTCCACAGGTGTTAAATGACTAGCCCCATCCCTCTCCACAGAGAATACTCTTAACCAGAGTAGATTATGTCACTGGTAAACTGAGTGTTGTTTAGGACGGACCAGATCCTTTTACACACTGGAATTTTCTAAGAGGATATTCAGACTGTGGACTACATTAGAGCAAAATGAATCGATTCATGAAAAACTTTGACTGGGGAATGGCTATTATGTGGACTGACCTTATGAGGGCTTATGTCTGTGAATCGCTTGCTTTAAAACAAAGATTTTGTGAAATAGGTGCAGTTTCCAAGCTGATAGTTCAGCTGCCGAAGGACTGAGAAGGCTGGATTTAGTAGATGAGGTATATCAGTCTTGGAATAAGGGGAAGAAACACTGTGTTTAGTTCTCAAGAAAATCCTCAGACAGAGGCGAAAGGTCTAGAATAGATTAATTCTCCAAGTTTATGAGTTCATCCCTCTCCTCAGAAATGAATGTATTAGTGAAAGCTGGGCATGTCCATATATCTCACTCTCAGCCTGGAGACTCTTTTTTATGAACTCCTTTGTCCCAAATGGACTGAAGAACCTATTATCATGCACACGTGCATATACACATTGCACACATATGCTACTGAATTAATATATTGGGAATCTTGAGAGAGGCTTTCAAGCATACATCGTTTTTTGTAAAATTTTGTTAAGTAATGAATTGAGTTTTATCTTATGACATTTAATATTATTGAGAAATACTGTAGCAGTTAGCCTTGCTGGTCTGGATGTTACATTTTTAACAATGTTTTACACATTGTGGTGACTTCATGCTCTCATTGGCCAGCTTCAGGGCAGGGGGCTAGACATATCTGGGGTGAGATTGGGCTTAACAGTATGCAATGGTAATCTATATTTCAGCAAGCTTGATTTTGATTTTCTTATGGCTGATTTTTCCTCAGATCTGATTGTATCGGTGATGGTCAAACTGTCTCTCCAAGTCTTTGATGGATTATGAGATGAATCATAACTGATATTTGTGACAGAAGAGAAAGAGATAATGTCGGAATACATCACTAATGGTGAATATCATCTCTCTCTCTCTCTCTCTCTCTCTCTCTCTCTCTCTCTCTCTCTCTCTCTCGGTCCAAACTTTTGAAAGCAATGCCCCAGATCATTATTATTAGTATCTTAAAAGTCCATACTAGGAGAAGGAGAAACATAAGCTCCACTACTATCGTCTTTGCAAACTCTCCTACTACCATCTTAGCTTTTTCCTCGTGTGCTTGTGTTCTTCACATTACTTTCAATCCTTGAGTCTCTTGCCCAGAGCTGTTTGAGCTACTTGTGAATTGTGTGCCATATTCAAGAAATTAATCCATATGTTTACTTAATGAGGCAGTAGAGTGAAAGTATTTGGAGGACCCCACAGACTCCTTAGTAACCGTCTTCCCTCAGGAGATTTCCAGTAACTCACCTGGTTCAGGACTTTCAGACAAATGAGACTGACAGAAAGAAGGGGCCAGTGGAAAACTGCATGACTTATGAGCAAAATTTAATTTCTTTTTCATGTTTATACCCCAAACCCCATTCAAATGAGAATGCTTATACTTTCATCCCAAACCCCAACAGGTTATCTGGGGTCATGTCCTGTACAGAAAGAATCTGGCTTTGTAGACATGGGGTCACAGAGTCAATGGCCAATGGTTGCAGTTCTGCCTTCAGTCTGTTTTGACCCCATCTCTCATGTTTCCCAAAGCGGGTGATACCAACCCCGGGTGATGCTAGAAGGATCCAAGGAGACACCAAAGCAGATATCTATACTTTATCCTGTATTACAGGTGAGTGTAAAAATGTTTTTCATTTTCCAGGGGAGCATTGAGTAATTATTTTCCCCTGAAAAGGCCAAATAAGTTTGGGAACCTATGTTTTAGTGGAAACACACTGACTACCACAAACAGGTTCCTGCCTGACCCCCTTTGCACCAGTGGTTTTTATTACCCAGGAGGCTGGCTTCTTGGCATCATGCAACACTATTTCTAAAGGACACTGTCTTGGAGAAACCTTCTCTGTCCACACTTTGTCCTCTTTAGCCCTCCACCTGCCCACACCCCCCTTAGAACAGAGTCCTTGTCTCTCTTGTTCTTCTCTTTCCCCTAGCCTGATGTTGGGGCTGACAAATATTTGTGGAAAATTTATGTGGATGACTCAGCACCTCTCCTGTCCCTGATTCCCTTTGAACCTACTCTCCTCATTTTTCTCTGAAAGTGGCTTCTCATCATGATATCATTTGGCAAAAATACTGAGTTAGGAAGGATGGGAGAGTGGGTTGCAGGGTGAGCCAAATGCAGTAACAACTTGCTAAAAGAAATGGTCATGATCCAGGGGTTGGGGAAGAAAGCTGGTCCCAGAAATCTTGATGGCTCATGTCTGTTCAGAAAATAATAAATGCACCTATTATTCTCTTGGGAACTCAGCCCTGAAAATGTACATGCATTGTAATACTAGCACTAGATTTTTATGACTTGATAAACATTTTGATAATCAGCAATTTAATATCTTACTTAAGATGTGCTCTTGAGATGAAATTAGTCCCAGTACATAGAATATTGTAGCCTTCAGAATAGATTAGAAAGAAAACCAAATCCCCACAAACTGGACCAGTAGGTAACATCAAGATTGAGGTTGCCAAGGATTTCATCTTGCTTGTATCTACAATAAATGTTCATGGAAGCAGCAGTCAAGAGATCAAGTGATTCATCACCTTGGGTAAATCTGCTATATAAGACCTCTGTAACGTGTTGAAAAGCAAAGATGTTATTTTGAAGACTAGGGTGCACTTGACCCAAGCCATGGCATTTTCAATCACTTTCTATGCATGTGAAAGTTGGACATTGAATAAAAATGATAGAAGAAAATAGATTCATTTAAATTGTGATCTTGGAGAAGAACATTGGAAGTACCATGGACCGCCAAAAGAACAAACAAATCTGTCTTGTCAGAAGTACGGCAGGAATGATCCTTAGAGGCAAGGATGACAAGACTTCATTTCACTTATTTTGAACATGTTATCAGGAGAAACCAGTCTCTTAGTAAATGGTGGGGCAGGTAAAAGAAGAAGACTTTTGATGAGATGGATGGACACAGTGGCTGCATTGAGGAGCTCAAACATAAGAACAACTATCCCACTACATGTCTTAATGAATATTGGTTAGATTAATAAATGCATAAGTAAACAGAGCAAACCACAGTAGCTTAGTTTGTCCTGGCTCTGACATTATTCATCTGTGTAAATCTAGATCATCAATTGGTCAGTTATGGCTCATGGACCAATTTTAGGCCACCATCAGTTTTTGTAAATAAAGTTCTGTTGGAATATAGGTGTGCTCGTTACAGTGGCAGAGCTAAGTAATTGCAACAGAGATCATTTGCCCACAAAACCTTAACTTTTTGCTATCTGACTCTTTAAAGGAAACATTTGCTGACCTCTGGGATAGAGAGAGCCACTTCACATCACTGGCCATTGGTTTTGTCATTTGTAAAATACATTGAATGGCCAGTAGTACCCAAGATCCTTCCCAAATCTCTTGGCTGCATCGCCATGAGTCTAAGACACTGTGTCCAGAAACTCAAGGTGATACTGACTTAGGGTTATAATTGTCTTCTCAGAAAGTACATGCTTTGAAGAGGTTTTTTTTGTCATTAAACAGTAGTGGTTTTACCACATATATTTTGAGGACATAGTGAGCATTCGAGGTTGAGTTCATTTCTGTGGTTTGGTATTTAAAAGCATGGAGAAATAATGCATTATGCTGCTTAGTACCTTCCTACTGCCTGCCCCCAGGGCTTTACTGATTATAAAATAACTCTGATAAATGGGTCCACTTACAAACTATAGTGCTTTCACTGTGGGTCTGTTATATTGAATCAAGAAGTGAAAAAAAATGTTAAATATGACATTAACATCCCAATTGAATTTCTTGGCTGTGCTGTGAGGTCATTTATGGCCCAGATAAGAAAATTGTTAGCTGATACATATTGTATGAGGAAAAACCCTCCAGTTTGGGAAGAAAAATCTGTACAGTTAGCACCAATTATATTATCTTGATTGGTTTTATTTTTTGCTCAAATCATAAATGCTTAAGTAAATATGAAAGCCTCAAGGACAACTTTCATAGATCATGAGATCTCCAAAACATTGGTTCAGGTCATAGAATTGTCACTGCTTACTTCTCCATATGTTTGCCACTCCCTTCCCTGGATACTCCATTTGTACCCTGGTGCTCCCTCAGAGCCCAAATATTCCATCGCACACCCTGTACCACAGACAGCAGTGTAAGAATGTCACATCCAGCCCAGGCTTTCTCATCAACCAAGCAAAAAGAAGTAGATTACGTTGCATTTTTTAAATGCAAGGATAAGCAGTGACTTGCAATTTGGGTGTGCTCTCCTCACATACTAAAACATTTATTGAGCAGCTACTACGAGACACTTCTGTATCGGGAGCTGGAATTGCTCACATATATGTGATCTTTTAGAGACTGCAAATCTATAAAATAAACCAGGTGTCCTAAGACCATATCTCAGGCTGCCCTTGGAAGCTGGAGTGTTAGTGGGACCAGAGTTTGCTAAAATGTGAAAATTCTTTGGGAGTCACCCATCACTGTTCATGGTGACTTGAATGGCAAAGCACCTTGGCTCTTCCAAGAGGTAAGATTTCATAGGTGTTTGACAGACTCCTCAATAACTCTCCCTGCACAAAATTTCCAGTTACCTATCTGGTTCATGGCCTTTACACATACTGATTGAGGCAAGGCGTAAGTGGCAAGCTTTCTATGACCTACAAGCAAAGTATCTTGATATTTAAAATAAGGGAGTTGAACTAAACTGCCTCAATTCGGACTTGCCATGTGTGTTAGGCCAGGTGGACTAGAGACACAACTCCAGTGACCCTCATATATGTATAAGAAACAGCTTTATATGAAGACATGAATATATAACAAGAAAGTGTCCCGATCCAGTACTAGTCCATCAGTCCCTCTTCAGACTCACACAGCTACATGCAATGATGCAGAATGCCGGAAGATGACTGATCGGTGGGTGCAGAGTCCTGGGGATCCAAGGTTTGTGGAAACATAGCGGACCTTCTGCAGCTCTCAGGGTCAGTAGCAGAGGGGGTCAGGGGGCGGGTCCAGGGCCCTCCTTATGAGAAGGCCACACCCCCCAAAGAGGCACTATCAGGCTGTGACGTCATCGACAGATTGGATACCACCCCTACACTTACATTCATCTTCAAGTTGGCATTAAAAAATCTATCACACCAGGATTCTCAGACTTACCTTTGCCCTCCAAATTAACACTGTAGATGCGGAGCTCATGGGCTGGAGGTCCCGACCATTGTGGCTCACCCTGCCACGGCAGTGCCTCACTCTTAGCCTTGATCTGGTACCTCTACCTCTCTGCCAGAGGTTTCCCTGAGCTGCACACATGCTTGGCTGGAAATTCAGGGGAGTTAGCCCCCAACCAATGTCCACTGCGAGCTGAGGAGACATATGAGGGAGCTTCACAAAGTTCATGGAAAATGGAATGAAAAGATAAAGGAATTTCTCTATAAACTATTTGAAGCCCCTTTGTACCTCTGTGCCCTTGTGCTTTTGGGGGTGAGGAGCGGGGTGGGGTGGGAATGGAAGAAATGAACATTGCAGTTTCCCACACCAGCAAGCTCCTGTGGGGCCCTGTATCGTCTTCCTTCCCTGTCCTCTCTTGTCACTTCTCAAGGGGGAAACCCAACCTAATACAAGCCCGAGCTTGTTACTGCCATTCCACTTGTCAACTGCAGTTGACTCTGACTCACCGGGATCTCCTTGTGACAGGGTGGACCTGCCTTCGAGGATCTTCTTGACTGTAATCTTCGTGGGAAGAGATTTGCAGGACTTTCTCCCTTGGAGTTCCAGGGTGAGTTCAAACTGCCAAGCTTTCACTTAGCAGTTCAATGCTTAACTGTTGCGCCACCAAGGCTCCTTGACTCATCACTCAATCACGAACTTACGGTGGTTAGTTCCTTGAGGAACGTATTTTATTTGCCAGATATACCAAATAAACATACTGAAAATCAAAGAACTTCACTACCGTAGGATTGATTCAGATGCATAGTGATCCTATAGGACAAGGTAGAGCTGTACCCAGGATGATTTCCAAGACCGTAAAAAAAAAAAAAAACCCTCAAACTTATTTATTTGTTTTTATTAATAAATCATTTTATTGGGGCTCTGAGAACTTGTCTAACAATCCATATATCAATTGTATCAGACTCATTTGTACATATGTTGCCATCATCATTTTCAGAATATTTTCTTTCTGCTTGAGCCCTTGGTATCAGCTCCTCTTTTTTACCTCCCTCCCTACCCTGCCACCCTCGTGGACTTATAATAAATTATAAATGATTATTTTCATATCTTATACCATTTGCTGTCTCCCTTCATCTATGTTTCTGTTGCGCACCCCCTGGGGTTGGGGGAGGTACAAATCTTCACAGGAGTAGAAAGCCTTACCTTTGTTGTGCAGAGCAGTTGATAGTTTTGAACTGTGGATCTTGCAGTTAACAACCCTCCAGGGCTCTAGCTATACTGAACTCCCAGGTAAGTCTGGATTTCAGCTAATAACCAAGACATTTTTAATAAAAGCCTCGATACTGGATGAGGCATACTGATACTAAGAAAAATGCTTTCTCTTAAGTTCATGTTTAAGAGGGCCATGTGTTTTACCGGTATCCCAAATCGCATGTCTGCTTGGGGGTATTGGGTATTGGATTGTCTCACTGCTGTTGAGTCGATGCTGACTCACAGCGACCTCCTGGGGGTTTCTGAGACTGTAACTATTTACAGGAGTAGAAAGCCCAGTTTTTCTCTGGTGGAGCTGCCGGTGGTTTCGAGCTTGCAGACTGCAGCCTGATGCATAATTGCTACATCACCAGAGCTCCATAGAAAGCATCCTAAAAGGAGGCAAAAGAGAAAATGCTTGAGACTACCTTACATTCAGAAGCGACTGAGTGTGGAGGATGAAGTTGGGCCGAAAACCCGGTAGTGGATAGAAAGGATGAAGAAGGAAGGATGGAAGGACCCAGACAGGGAGCCAAAGAACAGAGAGACCTCTATCTAGTAGAGCTCCAAAGCTTTGTGGGTGGGGATGCCGAGATTACTGAGCAGGTCTGGCCATTATCCAGTTCTTTGGCCCTACTACCCAGCACAATGCCAGCCTCCGATTGGGCGCTCCATCAACACTAGATGAATGATAAATAATAAAGACTGATGAGTATATGAGATCCTGCCATTGTAGGTTCTTTGGAAAATGGTGCCCACTGAAGAATGCACAAAGCCTTTCTTCACTGTGACTTGCACCCCATTATAGATGCATAGAAAAATATGAAAATGCGATGTGTATTCTAAGTCATGAGCTTTTCTAAGCCGTTCCTCATTTTTCATTGCAGGTACAATTCACCTTAAATCTTTCATGGCTAGGCAGGTTTTTGAATGCCACTTGTGTGTTCAAAGCTAATTTCCTTAATAGCCAACTTATTTGAACCTTGGACAATATTACTGGAGCATTTAGATTGAGAGGCAAATTTCCCATTCAATTTCACAAGACTGTGATCAATTTAAATTTTAAATGACATTTCCTTTCCTTTCTCCAGGAAGTAGAAGAGAAAGGGTAAAAATCTCATTCTAGGTTTATTAGTTCTAACTGTAAGTTCAAAGTTACAAAAGATTGATTTGTTGCTCAGCAAGCCGTATGGTATTCTCCTTACTCTTCTTGTGGAGAAAGCCAAGGGGACTCTAGAAACAGGTGACAGAACACAGATAACAGACACGTGGTGCCAACATTGCCTCGATTCTTGTTAAAGTCAGCTAAGGAGACAAATCTTGACAATGAAAGGCTCTCCACCGAGCAGTTTGCGCGTCCATCATTTATACTGTAGATGATGTCTTTTTATACAACGAACAGGATCATTTTGTGTGAGCATCGTTTCAACCACATGAAAAAGACAGGCATTTGTTTATGGAGAAATACTACAACTTCATCCAGACATTCCAAAGAAACTCTATTAAGAGTTCCTGAGTGTCAAGGGCTCGTGAGGGAGGGGGGAGCGGGAAGGGAGGGGAAAAAAAAGAGGACCTGATGCAAAGGGCTTAAGTGGAGAGCAAATGCTTTGAATATGATTAGGGCAAAGAATGTACGGATGTGCTTTATACAATTGATGTATGTATATGTATGGATTGTGATAAGAGTTGTATGAGCCTCTAATAAAATGTAACACAGAAAAAAGAGTTCCTGAGTTGTCTAAGTAGTTAACAGGCTTGGCCGCTCACTGAAAGGCTTGTAACTCGAGCCCACCCAGAGGCCCTTTGGCAACAAGACCTGGTGATCTCTTTTCAAACGATGTCATTGCAATCGAGCCAATGCTTTTTCATAGTGATCCAATAGAACAGGGCAGGATTGCCCTTGTGAGTTTCTGAGATGGTAACCCTCTTTCTACTGTGGAAGGACTGGTGGTCTCAAACTGGTGACCTTTCAAATTGCAGCCCAGTGCATAACCACTCTGCCACTAGTGCTTGAAAACTTGGTGTGTGTGTGTGTATGTGTTCTTTTTGTTGTCATAAGTTGGAATCAACCTGCTGGCAACTGATTTTACTGTTTATCTTTGTTTATTTTAAAACAAAGTTAAAGACGTCATTCTTAGCATTGTGTCAAAAAATAAAAGTTCCTCTTGATGGTACAGAGCCCATAGGAGGGTTGCTGTGTTCTGTGGGAGGACTGTCATGGCCATGGGTGATGGCATGACAATGAAGTGGCCTGGTTGGCCAGTGGCAGCATCAGTTATGAAGAGAAATGCCCTGGATAAAATATATTGCTTTAAAAAAATCTCACAATTACTGAAGACCTGACAATGACTTCAAAGACATGTTACTGTAAAATGCAGACTGAGATGAGAAATAGACACGGAAGTGAGCCTGGAAACTTCTTTGGACTTGAGGGCATTTTCCAATTTGCAGAAAATTAGGACTTAACTTTTTCCCATGTTGTTCTTGAGAGTATCTCAGCAGAACATACATCAGTTCAATAATGTCTGCTTGTACAATTGTGTGGCCCTTCTTGTCTTCCTTTTCCAAATGGTTCCTCCCCATTAACACAAACCCACTGCCTCTTTAGTGTTCTATCTGACTCGTGGAGGTGCTGTCAATAAGTTCATCACACATACACAGTTTTGTTTTGTTTTGTAAGAGCCTAATGCTCAAGGCAGACATTCTTTACAAATCCAGTTAAGCTATTGTGTGGGTTAAAGAAGACTAAAGGGGACACTTTGGTTCAAGCACTAAAGATAATCAGGCCAACTGTTTCTGAGTTCATCCAGCCTTCACAGCTCTATAAACTCTGGATTCCGTGAGAATGTAAAATTCTTTTCTGCATCCCCTCCCCCAGCCCCACTTTTGGGTCAGAATTTTTCTATATACTATTTCATCAAAATGTACAACCTTTTCTTTTTACTCCTACAGCAATCAGAGATCAAAGCCCAGGCTTAAAAAAATTCACCTCGATTAGTGTTATCCTAAATGTGTATTTAAGAAGTTCTGATCACATCACCGTGAAAGAGGGGGAGTGCATGATGGGGACCCAATGCCCACCTGTAGAGAGCTGAACACCCCTTCCAGAGGGGTAGTGAGGAGGAGATGGGCCACACAGGGTTCAGTGTAACAACAATGAAACTCAAAACCTTCCTCTAGTTCCTGAACGCTTCCTTCCCTCCCAATCATCATGACCCCAATCCTACCTTGCCTTGCGGACCTGGTTGTACCAGAGGATGTACAGCGGTGCAGTGGGGATCTGGAGGCACAGGGAATCTAGGACTGACGAACCCTTCAACACCAGCGGTGGGAGAGGCGACACCAGGAGGGAAGGGCATGTAGAAAGGGAGAACCGATCTCGGAGATCTATGTGTAACCTCCTCTCTGGGAGATTGTCAAGGGGGAGGCGGGTGAGGGGAGACGCCGGGGAGTGTAAGATAAGATATAATAATTTTTTATAAACTATCAAGGGACCAGGGGTGGGATCGGGGAGGGAGGGGGATGGGGGGAAAAAAAGGGAAACCGAGCTGATTCCAGGAACCCAAGTGGAAGGTGAATTATGAGAGTGACGAGTGCAACAAATGTATAAGGGTGCTTTGCTCATTTGATGTATGCACAGATTGTGATAAGAGCCTTATGAGCCCCAATAAAAAGATTTAAAAAAAAGAAAATAATAAAAGCACAAAGTCGGGTTTTGTGAAAAAAAATAATAATTTAGCTCATAAAATCAGGTCATTAGATAGACAGACAGACTGGCTGACAGGCTGAACAACAGTAGAAAGGCAAATGGGACCACATTCAAGAAGATCTATAAGTTTGTCAGGTGACGCGTCTCCCACTTTCCAGGTACTGCAAATGCATACACGGATGTAGTGGAGCATACAAAGGGCAAAGCTAGGAAAGCTTCTTGAGGAAATGAGGAGCTGGGGCTGGAGGCTCAGGCTCATAGTCTCAAGGGACACCAAGGACCATTGGTCCAACATGGTCACCACGTGGGTCTATGTCCTACATTGGTGAGTGTATAGCAACTGAGATCTGAAAAGCTTGTGAATTTCCATCCCCAGTCCAACTGTTGGCTTCTCCCAACACTCACGTGGACTAAGTAACCAAATGGAAGCCAGCCTCCACAGCTCTGAGACCAGAACAAGGTGTTGCCTCACTCCGACTGCTGACAACTCTGAAAGGGATCACAATAGGTGGATCCAGATAGAGCGGGAGAAAAATGCAGAATAAAACTCACAAAAGGCCAGGCATTACCCTAAAAACAGGCCAGGCCTTACACTATTGAATTGTGTGATTATGAGTTGTATGAGCCCCTAATAAATTGTTTAAAAAAATATTGCACCCCTAGATGACTCCCCAAGAGAAATAATGTGGTAGATGTAAGGCTCTTCAGAGCAAAGGCACTTGGATATGCTTATTGGTCACTTATTGCATGGAAGACCTTCGTATTATTTCACTTTTCCTTTACACTGGGTCAGAAGGGGAGAACCTGGTTCTGCCTGGTGTGCTTATTATGTGAGGATTTATTGAGTGACTACAGTCTTTTGTTCAAGTGCATTTCTGTTATGGCCCCAATATCTGCATTTCTGTTAAATTGTTCTTTGAAAATGGATACCTTTTTGCCAAAATCTTTCAAGCCATACATTAAAGTTTACCTTAAGCCCCCCCCCCCAAAAAAAAGAAGTTCTGAATTAGAGACAGATTATCCGTAATATCATTTACATAATAACAATTGTATTGACGCTTTGGCCCCAGGCCTTACTTCTGGGGGAGGCACTTTGAAAGTCAGATAGAAAAGTCTCTTTTACAAGGAGCTGAATAATATATAGATGAGGAACAGAGAAAACTGGATGTTCTCTGTTTACATACAAGGGAAAGAGGCAGTTTGCCTCCCCACTCCTCTGAAGAGGAGGGAGAAGACCTTTGCCATATTAGAGATGGGATAAAAGGATCCCAGACCCTTACTCTAATCTTTTGGAATGTCAGCATAACTCTTTAAAGGCAGGATAAGCCCAGGCCTCTCTGGCAGCATGACCTAGAGATGTTTCCTGACTTCCCAAGCCTCATTTTCCCTTGAAATGTGAATAGACACTTACAGAGAAAGGTAAATCTGAAGGGAGTTTCCCATCTCCTCTGCAGTTGTAAATTACTTGTTCCAAGGCCAGGATCCCAAATATCCAATAAAATCTATCTAGAAATCGAACTCTGCAGAAATGAAAACATTTCCCCTACTTTTGAAGACCACATGTTTAAGATTATGATAAAATTCATTTCATCAGCTTTTCGTATTACTTAAGAATGCTGGCCTCTTACTAAGATCAGGAAAAAGGCAAAGATGTGCACTCCTATTACTTCCATTTAACATTGTCCTGGAGGTTCTAATCAATGAAATAAGGTAAAGGGAGGCAGCTGAATTGGAAAGGAAGATGTAAAATGGATTCATTTGGATATGGCATGATCATCTATCTAGAAAAGTAATATCTAAGAGGTTACTAGAACAGTAAGTGACTCAAGCAATCTTACAGATACAAGGCAATATAGCAATGAACAAAATAAAATTTTAAAAATAACATTAATAAATATGAAATACAGATATATTTAACAAATACTGTATGATGGGTCTGATATGTACACTGAAAGCTAAAAAAGATTGGCTCAAGGAAACTAAATAAGATATAAATAGAGCTATAGCTTACTCATGACTTAGAAGACGCAATATTGGTAGCACATCTAATTTCCCAAACTGATCTATAGATTCAACACAACCCCAGTTACAATCCAGTATATTGTTCTATAGAATTTGATATGCTGATCACATTGTTAATGGAAATGCAAAGAACCTAGAATGGTTTCTAAAATCAAAAGCAACTCTGAAAAAGAACAAAGTTGGAGAGATATTCTACTGGAATTGTAGACCACCATAATCAAGACAATATAGCAGTCAAATGATACGCACCTAGGTCAGTGGAACCAAATAGAAAATCCAGAAATAAATCCAGGTACATATGGTCAATTGAGTTGCAACAAAAATCTCAAGAGAATTCAATGTGGAAGGACTAATCTTTTCAACAAATGATACTGAAATAATTGCGGAGCCATATACAAGAAAATGAACCTGAATTCTTACCTTATTCCACATATAAAAATGTACCCCAATGGTTCTTAGATCTAAATATTAGAGTTCAAGCAATAAATCATCTATAAGAAAGCATAGGAGAAAAGCTTAGTGACCTTGGGTTGGGCAAAGATTTGAAAAACATAGAATAGATTATACATATCCCTGTCATGATCTCTTTCTCATTTTGTGGTCCCAACTGAAACTGTGATGAATTTATATGCCTCAAATCATGATTTCATGACAGTTTCCTTTGTACTTCATGTCTGATTTAAGTGGCTACGTGGCTCTGAATCTGTGGACACCATCATGGCCTCATGCTGATGGTCTCTCTCATTTGGATGATCTATTTCTGTCTTTGTCTTAGCTTTGCCCTAAGACTCAATAAATAGGTCTCTAAGTAACTACAAAGTAGAGGGGCAGTGGAAAAGCAGAAGGCCCACGACAAGATAGGTCGACACAGTAGCTACAGCAATGGGTTCAAATGTGTGAGGATGCCACAGGACTAGGCAATCTTTTGTCCATCTTGTCGCTAGGAGCCAGAACCGACTCCACGGCACCACCACCAACATTAACTGAAAACAAAGCAAAACCAAATAAACAAAGGACTTCTTAAAAAGCAAGGATTATTAACTAAAAGCTGATAAATCAGATTTGATTGGAATTTTAAGAAACGCTTTTCAAAGAACACTGTTCGTTGAAAAGTAGGGGAAAGCATTTGCAAAACATGTATTCATCTAAGGATATGTACTTCAAATAGAGCACTTTTACAACTCAGTACTTTGCAGACAGCTCATTCAGAAAGAAGAAGACGATCCGAACAGCAAACAATCTGGACAGCAAACACACACAGACAGAGGAACGAAATAACAAGCTATTGAGAACAAAGGAGAACCATCCAGAGAACTCGGCTGTTCTGGGGATAAAGTAGAGTATGTTCCTAAGCCTGGTGTGCGTAGGTTGGAGGTGCCCCGCCATAATCACATGAAAATTTAAATGGCATCCGGAACAAGCTTGAAGACCCCCAGAGATATTTTTAAATGGCCAGATAGTCAAATAGTGCTCCTTTGAGATGAGGATGAATGCTTCCTGTTCCATGGCTGTGGATGCCCAGACAATGAGCTGGCTTAACCATGGCTATGATTTCATTCTAAAAACACACTTTCATTGCTGTTAAATAAAGATGGGGCACCATATCCTTCCACCAAACAACCACAAATGACTCACCTTGAAAATTTTAAAAAGAGGAAAAATGCATCATAACCATGTTAAGCTCTGGACTTCCCAGGTCAGACAGTTCCCTTCCCCTGAATTCCAGTCCACAGTGGAGGACAGAGTTTGTCCACTTCAGCATGCCCTGCTGCGTTGTTGAAAACTCTTGTTCCCGAGAAGTAACGGGCCTCCCATTTTCTTCCCACGTAAGTCCTTCCAAAAGGAAACCTCAGCCTTTCAGATGGGCCATCCAACCCTCAGCTCCAAAATGAGCCTGTCGCGGACAGAGAGTTGTCCAGATCCTTGCCTACAGATGCCTACAGGGAACTTTACCTTTTGTCTCCATTCCCCAGGGCTGCGAGAACAGAAATATCATAAACTGCGTGCTTTAACAGACAAAAATTTGTTCTCTCAGAGTTTAGGCTAGCAGTCTTAGGGCTTCTACTAGCCCTTATCGAACCAATGAGTTTGGCCTTTTTTTTTTTTATCTTGGTGATTTTGAGTTTTGTTCCACATTTTCCTCCCAATCTATCTGGTCAATTCTATTGTTACCCTTTTAAAAGTAGTGGGCAGTGGTAGCTAGGGACCATCTTGTTCTGTTCTCAAGTTTGTTCCAAATGGGGAATGGCCAATAGTTTTGTTAGATCTCTCTGGAGCTAGAGTTATACCTCAATCCTTGACTCCGCGCAAGAAAGAATTCAAGCCGAAGCCTGGTTTGTGATCCAAGTGAGTTTTATGAGAGTTAGAAGAAGATTCAGGTTTACATGGCACCCATAGGACTCCTCCCGACCATGCAGCCTGGCTGAAGCTGCTCAGCGTAATGCAGACAAAGTCTCTCTTGGCTCTGGGCTCCTGCCTTTTCCAGGATTCCACAGGGAGGCATGGTGGACAACCCCTGATCGACCCCATTGGCTGAATTGAATTCACCTGGCCTACGTGGGCCAATCCAGGTAGCCTAGGTGGGCCAATCCAGGCTTAGGCCCACCCATGCCCTATCTGCGGGAAACCTGAATCTCTGAGCATGTGCAGTGCGCCACTCCTTGTTCTCGTGCGTGGCTCTCTGGACATGTGTTAATGGACATTCCCCATCCCTATGCTAGACCTACCTAACAGTTTCACCTTAGATGGCCATTTACAAGCTTTTAAGACTCCAGGTGTCGGAGGTAAAATATTATCTTTGTGCAAAATGTTATCCCAATTGTTTTTAATACCCCCTGAGACTACTATGGTCTTTCGATCCCAGGCCCAGGAATTCAATCTCTTAAAATATGTGGTTATGCTTGAGACTTTCATAATTTTGGTCCCTGTAGGTGCTACTGTGTTCATGGATGTTTTTGGGGCATATGTAACTATAAGCTTAAGTTAAAAAGTATTTCTACTCGGATCTCAATTCATCCATGCATGGCTGTCTGCCAAACACAGCATGTTTAAACACGTCTCTGTGACCAGGGAGTGGGGACAGACAAGTTCTCTCTGGATTACACTGCTCTTAGTCTTGGGGCCTTAAAAAATCAAATCAAAACAGTGGCTTCTGAAGGGATCTGTTGTTGGGACAGTTCATTTCAAGGTAAATAGGTTGGCTCAGAAGGTATGGCAACGATTTTTTTTTTCTTGAAGGGCACTGGTCTATGCCGGGAGCTTGTTAGGAAGAACTTTAAAGAAAATGAAAAATAGCATTGTGATCCAAGGTCTGTCCAAGGAAATTTCATGGAATCTTACCCTGCCTACATTATAGCCATCACTGTGCCCCCTTCAGAGCTGTTTCCTAAACTCAAAGAACATGTAAAAATATGATATAAATCAAAGAGTACAGAGTTCTTCGAGGAAGGTTTATAGAGATGGAAACACCATATTCAGAAGTATGTAGACTTAGATGGAGAATATATTGAGAAATAATGGCTTTACATTTAGATTATTATGTGACAAAGTTTCCATGACTCTGCAGCAATAAGGGGCTTCCCAAAGTTAGTGAAAACATTTTCAATATTTTTCATTCTATTTTTCAAAAAACTATGGTGAAGTCCCATCATATATGGGAATATCCTCTGTCCAACCTATATATATATTTGTGTCTGTAATCCCATTCTCCTGCCCATACCAGTTCAATGTACATATTTACCTTTGTATCTACTTGTAGACTATTGCTACTGTAATTAGGGGATAACTGTATATATAATAGTATTTACCTCTGTTACCCTAAACCCTTGCACTCTTCCCAGTGCCTTCCTTGCCTTGATTTTTATTTTTTTTGCTGGCCTTCGCCTTTTTGTATGTGGTCTTTATCTTTTCTGACATTCTTTCTGCTCCTGGAAGATCTTCAGGGGTGGATATTTCTTCCCTTAGCTCTGCTGTATTTGTTTGTTTAATCTCTTTTTCATCTCAAAAGAGATGGACTGAAGACACACCCTACCTAAATCCCATGGAGTTAACATAACAAAGACCACCCATTCCCAAATGGGATTATAACCATAGGCATAGAGGTTAGAGTTTACAGCACATACTGGGGTCAGGTGGGGAGACACAATTCAACCACAATGCCCTTCTTTTTGCACACCCATTCCTCCTCACAAGACCAATCTAAGGGAGAAGCACAACAGCCTGTGTGATCCAAGCATCATAAATAATAAAATCCAAATCTGGAGGAGGAAACAGTATCGGACCTAAAATTCTGAATAATTTGCAGCAGTGGAAGTCTAAAATCCAGTTGCAGGGTCCCCACATGGATTAAGCCTCTGGTGAAGAACAGGTGGTTATCAGAGAGCACTGTGGAGTCAATTGTGGCAGAGACAGTTAGGTTATTATGTAACATCTTATCATTCGATCTCCCTTTTGAACATGTCAAACTTGTTCCAGTTGTTAATATTTTGTGAGGATTGGATTGAGGTTTATTTTGTCATTGTTGTCCTTTGCTTGTTTCTTGATTCTGTTTTGTCTGCTTTCCTGTACAGGAAATCCAGGATAGGTAAATCTATAGAGACAGTAACTGGATGAACAATTACCTAGGGACATGGGCAGGGGAGGGTGAGGGGAAATGGGTGCTAACGATCACTATGAGAGAAGAAAATGTTCTAAAAATGACTGTGGTGCCCAGCGCCTCTAAATATGCTCGAATGATTAAATTGCTTTATGTGATAGTGAGTTAGGAGAGAGAGAGAAAGACAGGAGAGAGAGAGAATCTGAGTCTTTTTTCCCCTTAGGAGTTAAAGGAAAATATGATTTTATTCACAATCCTGCAACAGTGGAGCTCTAAGACCCCAAAGCTTAATAGATGTTATATAAATTTACAGATCTCCCAGCAAGGTGTGAGAGTTTCAATATCGCTCAGAAAATAAAGTGTTGTTCTAATCAGATTGTCAATTTTGGTTTAAGATGATATCATCATTGGTTTGATTTGCATTTCCCAGGTGGCTAATAATTAGGAGCATTTTTCTCATATGTTCTTAGCCATTGGGATGTCACTTTTCGTGAACCTGAGTCATCTAAAGGCATCTTTTCTCCCAAGGCAACTGTCTTCATCAGGGACAGCCTTGTTGAGTGAGGTGTTATCACCTGTGGACTTGCTGAATCACACTTTTGCTTTTGACACCCTCTTCCTAATTTTCTCAGCATTGAATTTGAATAAATGCCGTCACTTCATTTCATTGAAAAGGGTTTGTTTTGTCTTTGCTGTTTTGGGAATCAAATGTTGGGAAGGACACATCCCAGCTGAGGCTGGTTAAGGTTACATGACTAGGCAGGGGATCTGTGTCCTCATTATCTTTGCCTAGGTTGATGAAGTTGTCAAAAAGCAACTCGGAATAATTTGCCAGAACAAACCTGACTTGCAGTAGGGTGACAAAAATGCGTGTAAATGAAAGAATTTGTAACTAAAGAGGAAGTAGCATCTTCCCAGTAGCAGGCTTTGGAGACTTGGAAACTACGGTAGTGAGAGGTTTTACGAATGCCATTGGAGAGTTGGTATTCCCCACTGAAAGTGTGTTTGCATTTTGACAAAGCGAGCTTTCCAGCTTCACTTGGATGTCTGAGTCCTAGTCTACATTTAAAGTGTTGATTCTTTTCCTACCACTTCCTTTAGGCATAAGCACATTTCCAATGTAAAACCTTAATTAGAGAAATGAGTCTAGAACAGTAGTTTCAACTGGGTGAGTCTGCCTCCCATGAGACATTGATTTGGGGGCTGTCTGGAGACATAATGAGCATGATAACTGGGGAGATGTTACTGCCATTTAAATGGTAGAAGCCAGGGATGCTGCTAAATCTATGGCAAATGGCCCACATCACAGAATTCTCACTCACTGGCATCCAGTTGATTCTGACTCCTATAAGACAGGGTTGAATTGCCCCTTTTGATTTCCAAGGCTTGGAATCTTGGTGGGAGGAGATAGCCTCCTCTTTCTTCTGTGGAGCAGCTGGTGGATTTGAACCTTGGATCTTGTAGTTAGCAACTCAGTGTATCACCCACTAGGGTACCAGAGCTCTCTCAACAAAGAATTACCCAGCCCCAAATTAGAGAATTACCCAGTCAATTAGAGAAAATATAGAAGCTTCCAAAGATTTCATTTTACTTGGATCCACAATCTATGGTCATGGAAGCAGCAGTAAGGAAATCAAAACTTATTACATTGGGCAAATGTGCTACAAATTGTGCTTGTTTGTTTTTGTGACTATGGAAGACCAGTTAAGCGGCAAAGGAAGGTGGGGGAAAGAAAGTCCTTTCTCCCTCAGTCTGATACCCACCAGATTAGTGAACTTGAGAAAATCTTGACCATTTCTCCAGAAGTGCTGACAAATTCACGTTGGTATGCAAGAGCTCCCCATGCATCATTGGTTTGTTGTTGAACTTGGCGTGTTACAGACTACACTAGAACTCAGGTCAGGAGCCATTACCCACTGTTACGGTGAAGTCTCCTAGGCCCCTAGAGAAGCCTTGATGTGATCTCGCAGTTGGAGGCAATGGTCTTTGGCCTCTGGCTCTGTCAGAGCATATCTGTGTGTAGGCTTGAATATTGGGCATCCATTCAAAGTTGTCACAAGGGGAAGACTGTTTCTTTGTCCATCCTATATTTTTTAGTCATGATTCCAATTCTATTTATTGAACAAGTCAAACTTGTCATGTTATTTGTGACTATGGTACATTTTTTTAAAACCACCCCCTCCCGTCAATTTGGTGTAGAAATTGTTTATGCTTTCGGTGTAATCTATTAATAAACTGGTTCTTCACAAAAAAATTTTAAAAATTCAAAAAAATCTGCTACAAAAGAACTCTTTAAAGTCTTAAAAATCACATCAATAACAACAACTTGAGGACTAAGGTATATGTGATCCCAGTCACTTGATCTGAATGAGAAAATTAGACAATGAATAAAGGACACTGAAGAACTGAAGAACTGAGACCTTTCAATTATGATGTTGGTGTAGCATATTGAACACACCATGGACTATCAGAAAAACAAATATAGCCAGAATGCGCCTTGAAAGCAAGGTTGGCGTGACTTTGACTCATGACCTTTGGACATATTATTGGAGGGGAGCAGTCCCTGGAGAAGGACATCGTGCTTGGTATGGTAGAGGGTCAGTGAACAAGAGGACGACCTTCAATGAGATGAACTGACACCCTGTGCTCAAATTTAACAATAACTGTGAGGATGGTAGGAGGCTGGGCAGTGTTTCCTTTTAGGGTTGCTGTGAGTCAGAACTGACTCAATGGCACTTAATGATGACAATGGTAAATGCCAATCATGCTGAGAATGGTAACCCCTGATCTGGAGAAGGGAGACATGCTGCCTCACCCCAAAGTCTCATATCAATGGCAAGGGACGCCACCACTTCGGAAAAGCTTTTGAGTTCAGCATTTTTCCATACAGTTCAAATTAGCAACTTGGGAATCACTGTCAAGTAGAAGGGCTGAATCCCACATTTGGACAAAGTGCCATAAAGCCACAGGCGAAGTCGGGCAACCCTGGGAAATCAAGGAAAGAGGTGAGAATTGCATTCAGGTGGCCACATTCCAGCCCAGAGTGCCAAATATTCCCCCAGCGAGTTCTCAGACAGGGAGGGAGGAGCCAGTGTTCCCTGCTGTCAGAGGCACATGCTGAGGCGGCAGTTTCCCCTCTTCAGACAGGTGCCACTTCGTTGCCAGTGTAACATCACCGCGATTCCACCTGCCCTGGTGTCCTGCTTCACAGAGGTCAGAGGCCGAGCTTTGATCCCAAACATTTGTTTCTTGTTTTGTCAAGTTAAATGCTCCCTGCCAAACCTGCTTGCTTTTCTCTTGGATGAGCCACCTGGGCATCTTTAGGGGGCAGGGGCAGGGAGTCCCTGTTAATAATTTATAAAAGACACACGCTCTTTTGCATCCTCAAATCTCTCCAGGCATGTGATGGTTTAAGCATATCTGGTTTCCAAGTAGCCGAGTGATGAAATATGATTGGTCTCTCAGCATTGATTCCCTCTCTCCTTCCTCTCTGGCTCTCTTCTTGTGTAGCAGATGTTTGTGAGGACACAATCATTCTGCTAAGAGAATAAAGAACAGCGTTCTTTCTTTCCATCCTTAGGAAAAGGTGCGCTGAGTTGGCTTCGGACCATGGAGGAGGACCTGGGAGGAGAAAGCTGGCAGACCTTCTCCATCCCCTGGGGCTTTGGCAAGGCGGCTGAGGATGCAGGAGAACATACTTGCCAGTGAGTAAAGGTCCTCCAGGGAAACAATGCGGGGACTTCTCGTTGTTTTCTGGGATGCTTTCATGTTTTTCAGTGGGATGAATTTATTTAAACACGACTTGAAAGACATGTCTCAATTCTAGCACAATGATGTCTTTGATAGAAAAGTCACGAGCTCCTTCTGAGTTTGGGCTAGGCGACCTAGATGGTGGAAAGTGTTATTGCGATGGGGAATATCCTGTAAGAGAAACGTGCAAAGCCCTGTACTACGTTGCTTGTTGATTTCCTCAAGCATTAAAGTCATCCAAAGGCCCGTTTGGGAAGACAGAGTGATTCTTTCCATGTGTCCTTTATATTATAATAGGCCATAATTCACACTAAACTCTTGCGCTTTTCCTTTTTTAATATCGTTTTATTAGGAGCTCATATAACTCTTAACACAATCCATACATACATCAATTGTGTAGAGCACATTTGTACATTCATTGTTCTCATCATTCTTAAAACATTTGCTCTCCATCTAAGTCCCTGGCATCAGCTCCTCGATTGCACTTTTTTCAAGGGAAGCTGGAGCACACTGTGTTGGTTTATTTTCTTAAAAAAAAAAAAGTATCTTCTCAGTGACAAATGTTGCTGTTGGAGGGAAAAGGTCTGATTGCTACGCAGAAAATACTCTTTTGACTATGCAAATTGGTTTATATTAATTGCTTCTGTATGTTCAATGGCCTTGATAAATAAGTTTTTTTCTCATTTGAAAGAAGCTGAGCAGCTTTGATTTATATAGAGCTGTAATTCTTCCTGGGGCTTGTCTGAGGCTCAGGGATGAGGAATTTGTCAGTAATGCATACGCGTTGGAGAACTGATTGGAACGCTTCCAGTCATCCTGCTATTTAATGTTTTATCATTAATCACCAGCATTGTGTATTATAAGCCACTTATGAATTTGTCTAAGTCATGTTCTTTCAGTAGATCCGATGATTATTGAGCATTTAAGCATTGCAATCCGAACATTATGTGGAGGCCTAAGCATGGAGGGACTGCCACAGGTCAAGAGCAGTTCTCTACATTGGCACAAATCATTACCCTCGACTTTCACGACTTTGGACTTGGAGCCAAATCTTTTTTTGGTGCAATTGCCATATTTTGCCATGATGGCAATTACTTGGTGGCACTATTTGTTAAGAGGAGGACTGAGATGAATGCAGCTGAAACTTTCTTCTCGTGTGTCTCTATCTCATTTAAAGTTCTGTAGTCCATTGTCAGGGGCACTCTCACTTTCCTTAAAGCCAAACCGCACCCTGGCATTGTGGAGCGACCCTCCTCTGAGCCGGCATCCACTCGAAGGCAGTGAGTTACCATCCTCTACAAGAACCACAATTTCCCTGTGGCAGATTTCATTGGCTAGCTTTTCTTTTTTAGGACCTGCATTTTTCTTCCCGATTTCATACATGAAGGGTAAAGAGATGGAATATTTTGGCTGTGCAAAGTGATCACTTAAGACATAGGATCCTGGGATTTGTGTCTTGTGTCTAACCCAGGTAATAGCATGAAATGAGATTCCTCCAGCTCCAAGGTTAATGAAACACAGTGTTTCCGAGTCAGAGAGCGAGGAGGAAATAAGAGATCACTGCTTCAAACCACTGTACTGAATGGCAGTTTGATGGGTTGTTGGCCAGAGTTTTAACTAGATAAAGCTAGTGAAATGTCTGGTTGTGTCTTGTTTTATTAGATTTTAGTACTGGATGTGTCTCTAACGACTAAAGTTCTGTGTTATCCTTGTATGTACACAGGTCCAAGTTAGTATGTTATTTACATTTTTTTACTTACATGGTATGATTTTATTTTTATGATTAAATGTAAAAAGCAACCATTATTTTAACTTCAGCTCAGCTCTCCAATAGAGGACATTCGAATCAAATATACAACTGTGAAAGTATGGTTCAATATTCAATGGATAGGGATAATTATCATTGAATTGCAGGTGACATTAATTTCACTGGCTCAATTGAGTCCCACTCTTGTCTACTTAAGATCCAAAATCCGTAATCTGGCCTCCAACCAGGCAGTGCAGGTCTCCCCCTCTGGGGGCTCTCCAAGCATACCATCCTTGTGCCTCACTTGAAGGAGCCTGTCATAAGACTGATGTGGATGATTTACTTAAACTTCATAAGCTTTCAAAATTGAAGCAGCCCGTGATTGAGAGTGATTTTATTGTTTTTTCTGTTGATTAAAGAGCAGCTGGTTCCTTTCCTCAGTAGAGTGGACACAGTCTGATTCGGATCCTGGTTCCTGGCTCATAGTCATGGATGTGCCTCCTGGCTTTGTCACGTTTGGGCTGCATGACTTGGGCAAGTCTGTAAGCTTCATTAAGGCCCAGCTCTGGTGTCTGTAAAATGAGGATGATACCTGCCTCCTGGGCTTGAGGACAGCGGTGTTACTATAGGAAGCCCTCTACAGTCTCTGGCTCATTCAATTATCCAATTCCTGATGGCCCTTCTTCTTGTTAGTGCTACTAGTAGTGACAGTATAACCTTTAAAAATAAACTTGTTTGCAACCCTTCCAGATTAGTTTAAGTTCAAGTGGTTATTGTACACAAAATAAGCATGAGAGGGCCTCAAAAATTCCCAGAAAAGTGGAATGAAAAGGTAATGAAATTTTCTATGGAAATTGTGAAACCTCTTCTTATAAGGAAAACAAGATCTGTTATTTGTGGATTTAAAATAGAAATAAACATGTGTTTATTTTCAGTCAACAGTTATTTACTGACAGTCACCCACTGAGCTAAGTGCTAGAGAAACGCAGATAAAGATGAGTCTAGTGTCGAATGGGAGGAGCCCTGGTGGCACGGTGGTTAGTGCTCAGCTGCTGCCCGAAGGGTCTGTAGCGGAGAAAGATGTACCTGTCGGTTTTCACACGGTTTGACAGCTTGGGGAAACGCAATAGGGCAGTTCTACTCTGTCCTTTAGGATTGCTATGAGTTAAAATTAGACTTGATCTAAAGATGATTTTTGGAGGGAAGGGGACTTATTTGTTTCAAATGAGATATTTATGACAATACCAAGCATTGGAACTCTAACACATTGCTGGTGGGACTGCAAAATGGTACAGCCACTCTGGACAAATGGAAAATGGCTTGGCAGGTTCTCATGAAGTTCAGCACACACACTTGTCATCAAACCCACTCCTGAGAATGTATCCTACAGAAACAAAAAAACTTTCAGATATGTCTACAGCAGTTCATTAATATTAGCAAAAAACCTGGGAAAACCCCAAATATCAAACTGAGGCATACTACTCACTAATAAAAAAGAAAAAATGCTATACATAACAATTGGATGCTGTCCAAAAGCATTCTGCTGAGTGAAAGAAGCCAGTCTCAAAAGTTTACAGATTTTATGATTCCATTGAAATAGCATTGCATTCAAAATCAAACAAATAAAATTAGAGTGATGGAGAACAGATCAGCGGTTGCCAGGGAGTAGGGGTGAGATTGTGACTGTAGCATTGGAGCTGTTCTGTATCCTGCTACACATGCACTAAGAAGAATAGAATAGTATACCCCCAAAATGTAAATTTCACTCCATGATTAAAAAGAAGAATACAACCTTCTTGCCCTTGAAGAGTTCAGAAACCAGTGAGGTACAAATCCAGACACAAATAATTCCAGTACAGTAGGCTGAATGCAATGAATGAGACAGATTTGTGGTAGACAACCAAGTAGTTCAGCACGCCATCCTACTATATCATGGGTGGGTTCTAGGTGTACCTAGATGTTGCTGGACAATGATGAGTTGTCCAGAGACCTGGTCAGTTGCTTATTGTGGTTAGGTGCCGTCAAGTCAGTTCTGACTCATAGCAACTCTATGTACAATAGAATGAGACCCCGTCTGATACTGGGTCATTTTGCCAAGTATTCTTATGTTTGAGGCCCTTGTTGCAACAATGGGGCATTTGCTTATGGGCATTCATAGGCTTGATCGTTTTCTATGAATACTAAGAAGGGTGAAAGGTTGAAAATCCCTATCTTAGGACATTATGGGAGCATAGAGAAAGAATGCTTTACTTCCTTGGTGGGGAGGAGAGTACCAGGGAAAGGCTTCTTAGAGGTGGTCACAGTTGCACTGGGAATTAAAGGATACTGAGGAGGTATGGAGACAAAGGGGAACTTCTCTAGGGGAGCGGGAGGACATGCCAAGCAAAACATCCCTTTCTTGAGAAAGCCACACAGGGGACAACAAGGTGTGAATTAGACACTCTAGTGTATCCAGGATGCTGAAAGTACAAAGTGTAAAGTGGGAATCAGGAGCTTTAGAGATGGTCTTTTTATAAGAAAGGAGCCTTCGGTCCTCTGATTTTAGATGGGGAGCATATTTAGAGGATGCTGGGGTGGTAGCAGCAGATAAAATGCTAATGATAAAAGGGAGAGAGGATGCTGGAGGGATGAGATAATGGGAAGAGTTACCAGATTCTATATTGTCAAGGATTGGACAACCTTCTTGCAACATGAGTGGCATTAATACAAGATTATTGCCTACAGATTGGAGAATTCTCTTACATAATTCATGTCTTTATCATTCATTCATTCAACATATCTTTATTGAACACTCGCTGTGTGTCAGGCACTAGGTCCTGGGATCCAACAGTAAACAACACAAAACTCCAATTAATGTGAGGACGATCTTTTGGGGGCTCCATGTGTTCAGCTCAGGAAAATTTTGAAGCATGAAGGCCTCTGAGACCTCCAGGTAGTCATGCAAAGTAGACACGTTTAAATAGAAGTCTGGGCTACAAAGTACAAAATGGGGGTCACTGGCACCGAAATAGAAATCAAAGCCTCAGAAGGGGATTCCATTTAATGTTCTTGTTAAAATTCTCAATACTTTGCTACTAGGCTGCACCTCGTGAGAGCGAAGAGAGACACATCAAGCTTATGCTGTTACTCCTAGGGCGCTCATTCGCCCACAGCCCTTTTTCTTTTTTTTAAACATTTATTTATTTTCCAACATTTCCAAAATGTGATTTTGCTAAAAGGCTTTTAGTATTCTTTAAAAGTTTTATTGGCCCCTGATCCACATATCATGCAATTTGCTTTCAGTCTTAAAATCTGCAAGTTGCTCTGGCATGCAGGGCATTGTACTAAGCCTTAGTCTAGGCCTAGGGTATGGGATGGAAAAGAAATCATAGACATAGTGCCTGTTCTTAAAATACTTAGACTGCAATGAAACGAAGAGCTCCTGTACATATTTGTAGATATTTATTTGTCATGTCAGCTGTAAGCACTCCTGGTGCTTGAGAACAACCATGAGTAAACAAATAGAACTTCTGGACCGCCACGGGTTTCGAATCTCTGGCCCGTCTGCAGAGGGAGAGCTGTGAAGGCATCAGTGAGGAGCATGTTCGGAAACCAGTTAGTAAGGACCAGATTCTGCAACAGCGTCAAACGACACACGCTATGTTACTGGCTTGATTTTGGCTAATAGACAGGCACAATGTATGTTGAAGATGTTATTTTGACCCAGCTGTCTAATTAGCTCTATTTTGACTCAGGTGTCTGTTGATACCACCAAGTTACTATAGCCTCCCTCCACCTGCCCAAACCAAATCATTAAACTTCCAGCTGTTTTGATAGCCAGCCTATAAATAAGTGTTGGTTCCCATCTTGGGGTCTCATTTTTCCTGTGTCAAATTTGGGCCAAGGAGGGAGTCAGAGTGCTGTAATGAAAGAATGGGGTTCAGAGCCATCTAAGCCCTTGATTTAGAAAGGATTAAAAATTTTTTTTTAGCTTCCTGGCTGACTGCTCCTCCTTGGAGAAGTCACGTGCATTTGGAATGGCCTACATCTCATATTAATTCATTTCACCTTTCGAGTTACAATGATTCCACTCATTTGCATTCAGTAAAGAATCACACTCACTTGACTGCAGATTTATTTCCGCTTCCATTTGATATTTGCGAGGATAGACACTTCTATTAATTTGAAGACTCCTTGATTACATTCAGTTGAACTAATCAGGTGTGTGTTAGACACAGCAGGGAAGGGGAGAGTGGAATTTGTGAGCCCTTATTCTCAGTTTCATGTTGCACAGAAAGTCTTGAAATCAACGTTGAACAGTTCTTCTAGTGTATGCACTAGTGTGGGTTTCAGAAAGTACTGGGAAAGCTTCCTTTGTTTTTTTTAAATTTCATTTATTTCATAAATTTTAAGCCCTCTCATGTACGCACACATATACGCCAGTACAAGGGAGTCAAAGAGTTTGTGGGGGGGGAATGAAATGAAATGGAAAATATAATGAAATTTTTCCATGAACTCTTTTGAAGCTTCCATATAGACCACTGCCATTGAGTGGATTCTGACTCATAGCTCCCCTGTAGGACAGAGTAGAAACACGCATAGTGATTCCAAGGTTGTGATCTGTGTAGAAGCAGACTGCCAGGCCTTTCTCCGCTGGAGCAGCTTTTGGATTCAAACTACCAACCTTTCAGTTAGTAGTCTAGTGCTTAACCTCTATGCTACAAGGGCACTCTTTCTCTCTCTTTCTACACACACACACACACACACACGTTTCATGCTGCCAAGTCGATTCACTTATGGTTACCCTGTGTGCGCAGATAGGAAGTGAACTCCATAGAAAGTGGATTACCAGGCCTGCCCTCTGAGGTGCCCATGAATGAGCTTGAGTTCTGTCAGCTGTCTATTGTTGAACAATTTTCACCTTGCCACCACTGCCGTTGAGTTGATTTTGACTCCTACCAACCCTATAGGACAGAGTAGAATTGCTCCACGGGGTTTCTAGGGCTGTAAGTCTCTATGGAAGCAGACAGCCCCATCTTTCTCCTGTGGGCTTCTTGCACCACCAGGGGTTACTACATCAGTATTCCTGTGCACATTTACTTTGAATGGGGGAATTTTAAGATATGGTTGAGGTACCCTTGGAGGCTTACTCCCCAAAGGCTTGGTTGCCTTTTTATTATAAAGGTAATAAATACATACACCTAAAATTCAAAAATAGGGAACCAATCAGAGTCAAAGTGAAATCCTCATGACTGAGGTACGTTGAGGAGAGAATAAAGATCAAGGGAGCCTGCTGTGTGCAGGAATCGTTGCTGAAACACAGATTCCACATTTTGATGGGGCCTTTTTGAAGAGAGAACTTGCTCCAAGGAGCCGAGTAAGAACATTCCTTATATCCACAGGGCTAATCAAAATGGCCACCTCCAACACCGGGAGGGAAGGGGGTGTAGAAAAGGAGAACCGATCTTGGGGATCTACATGTAACCTCCTCTCTGGGAGATGGGCAATGGGGAGGCGGGTGAGGGGAGACGCCGGGGAGTGTAAGATAAGATAAAATAATATTTACAAACTCTTAAGGGTGCAAGGGGAAGGGGGGAGTGGGGAGGGAGGGGGAGGGGAAAAAAGGAAACCGAGCTGATTCCAGGAACCTAAGTGGAAGGTGAATTTTGAGAATTACGAGGGCAACGAATGTATAAGGGTGCTTTACTCAATTGATATATGTATGGATTGTGATAAGAGTTATATGAGCCACAATAAAAAGATTTATTAAATTAAAAAATGGCCGCCTCCAAACGTTTGTGCCCACATACCCTGCTCGGGTATACTGGTAACCAACTGCCATGGAGTCACTTTCAAGTCCTGACGATCCCTGAGTGCCTGAGGAGAACTGTGCTGCCTGGGGTTTCCATTGACTGAGTTTTTAGAAGGAGATAGGCAAGCCTTTCTTCCAAGCTACTTCTGGATGGGCTCCAATCTTTCTGTTATCAGCTGTGCTTGCCAACTAGTTGACACCCCCACGACTTGTGTTTAGGTATTTGTCAATTGTAAATCACAATGCTTCTCTTAGTGCCCTGCAGACTCGAGGTGTTACCATTGTCACATACTTTATCTCCTTATGTCTCCAAGTCACAGGTCCTTAACAATAGTCAGGGAATCCGGGAACTCCTTAATAAACCCGCGAAAGGAAACCTGCTGCCGATTCAGGTCTATGCTGTCTCACAGTGACCCTATAGGACAGAGTAAACTGCTCCAAAGGGTTTCCAAGGCTGAAATCCTTATGGAAGCAGAATGCCACATCTGTCTCTAATGGAGCAGCTAGGAAGTTCAAATCACTGACCTTTTGGGTTAGCAGCTACCTGGGCTCCTGAACATTTGGATACTTTATGCAAATTATTTCCTTTAGGAAAAAAAACTCCTCTAGGGGATGGGTCTGTCATATTTTTCAGATTTGCAAAGAGAAAAATGACTCCCTCCCCACCCACCTTCCAAGAGCTTAGAAAAGTACTGCGCAATAGCTTGCCTCTATTCAGTAAACCGTTTTCCATTAACAGTTGACAGAATCTATTACACTATCGCAAAGCTTTGAGTTGAATGTATATCCAAATAAAGGAAAACCTTATTAAGGCTCATTCATGCTATTGATTATTCCATCATTTCTTCAGTGACTGGGATCTTTTTATGGCCAAATACTTATCAAACTCAGGTGCCCTGTGGGACGCCCAACTAAAGAGTTATTTACTCTACAGGGACACACATGCCCACTGGGTGTTTCTCAGCTCTCCCCAGACAGATCAATAAAGAGATCATCAATGGTCATCAACAGCTTCACATTCCACCAGTCTGTCCTGTTCATTCATCATTTTCCATCTGATATGTACCCCACACAATTTGTAAGATGCCAATTGAGGGGTCTTCTACTGTCTCAATCAAGTGGCTCCCTCAAAGGAAACAGCTGGGAAACATGTTGATGCGACACAGAGGAGATCAATGTAGATCAATCTTTTTATTTCGTTCTTTATTGCTGTCTTTTGGTTACAAAGCACAGACAAATGCAGTGCTTTGAAAGGCAAACAGAGATGTCAGCTGACTTTTCCCCAGTCAATTTGAAGTGCACCTGAAGGACCCTTCTCTAGCGGCGACTACCTTTGCCCTTTCAAAGCCCACTCTCAGGTACAGATTGTTATCCTGAATTACAGATAATTGCTGCCAGGATTGAACACAACCATCCCAGGGGACTGACTAATGGGTTTGGACATTCTGTCTGTTTTATATATTTGTCCGGAAGGCCGTCTCCTCTCCCCAAGTAGAGAACTCAAAACCCCAAACACGTTAACATACTGTCACAGAAATCCAGCTCCAGTAATAGCATCTTTACATTTTTTGTTGTTTATATTTTGTTGGTGTCGCTTCTCATTTCTGTTTGTTTTGATCCTGATGATCATTGCAGAGTCCCATCCTTCTCTCTCTCTCAAGATTGGTGTACAAATTGGGCCCTTTCCCTGGAATGTCCTTCCTCTTGTGTCCCTGCTCCCATGTTACCTGTTCTGCGAGACCTTTCCTGACCACCTGGCCCCCAAACAGTTTCCGTTTCTTGCTCTCTTCTTATTCCTTACTCAGCCATGTTTTCTCCAGAGCACCTGAGACCAACCAGCACTGTTACACAGAACGTGTTTTTTCACTGTTAGTCTCCCTTCCCCCCTGCCCTGGATGCATCGACTATAAAACAAGCAAAAACTGGGCCCCACAATCAAGTCCGGCTTATAGCAACCTTACGTGTGGCAATGGAGAACGGTGCACCGTGGGGTTTTCAGTGCCTGGGTTTTGGGAAGTAGATCACTAGGCCTTTCTTCAGTCTACCCAGAGGCACTTAACCGTTTGCACTGCCCCAGGGTATGCTGGCTCAATGAATATTTCTATAGCCAGATTTAAAGTTACTATAACTTTTTCAATGTTGGTCATTTAGTTTCCTTGTTAAATGAATACATGAATGAATGGTCAAAGAAGTTTGAGCCACAAGAGATTGGTGGATGGTGGGAGGTGGGGAGAATAGAAATAGAATAGAAAAAATTTAAAGACCAGGATCATTGTAAGATGATTGTGTAAGATAATACACAAATAGGTTTTGTGTATTATCATTAATAGATGTGTTTTTTATGACATACTAATTATTTTCTTTATGGCATACTAGTATGGCAAGTCTATTGGGATTCCATTCCAAACTTGTCTCCTATTTCCCATTAGCTCTGAATAAATACATAGTAAGTTGAATTGAATACAGATCACAGATCTCATTAAGAAACTTATACATATAAAAAGGTCAGGGGTCAGAATATATTTCATCCTCCAGCTTATAGATGTTTTAAAAATATAATTTTTACAAGGATTCTGGTCTTTCCATTTTTGATTAGCTCCTGTAGATAGGGAAGGAACAAGCCAGAAGAGGAGGGTAAAAATGGCTGTACAACTGGAAGCATGTAATTGGTATTACTGCAGAAATTGTTGCATTGGTGTATTCTCTGCAGTGTATATTTTCAGCAATAAGAGATTTTCTATTAGCTCCTAAATGAGTAGAACGTGTGTCTTAGCTAGCAATTGCTATTACAAATAGCTCCCAAGACATACTTGCTTTAACCAACAAGAATCTATTGCTTTTCATAATTCTGTGTATTGGGATCAGCAGGGTGGTTCTTCTATGATATCTTGGGCTGAGGTCACATGGCTGCAAAATCTAGGAGCTTCATTGGGCTGGAATGTTCAAGTTGACTATGCTCCTATGTCCTTGTTCCTTAGCTGTGGTACCAGAAAGTTGGCCCCTGGTTGAACTTCTCTCACTTTTCTCATTCATTTGTCTAGCTTGAGCTGCTTTACATGGCAGCTGAATCCCAAGAAGACAAAAAGAAAAGCTTCCAGGCTTCCAACAGCCTAGCCCTAGAAGTCATACAACTTTATCTATGTTATATTCCACTGGCCAAAGCAAGTCTCAAGGTCACTGTGTTAGTCTGGTTACTTTAGAGAAACAAATTCACAGAAACTCGTGTATAAGAGAGAGTTTTATATAAAGGGTAAGTGAGCATCAAGAAGACATCCCAACCCAGTGCTGCCCAAGCCCACAAGTCCAACATTAACCCATATGTCCAACACCAGTCCACAAAGTCCTCCTCCATCTCACAAAGCACACACAGTGATGCCGACTGTAGGAGGAAAGCTGAGTCAGCGAATGTGTAAACATCTCAGCGCTCGCAGTGGTCTCCACACGGCTGCTCCAGCACCCAGGGCTGCGTGGGGGTAGGTCCATGCAGCTTCTCCTTGGGGATGTCTTGCAGGAAGTCAGCCTTGCCAGCTGAAGCAGGGAACTGGCTAAGGCAGCTGTACCCTGGTCCAACCATCACAAAGCAAGAGACCCGAGAACTAGAAAGGTGAGGCTCACTGAGCCTTTTATCCCTCTGCCCCACATGTGTTTATGGGCCAGGTTGGCACAAGAAACTAATTCACCAAGCAAAGTCAAGCGGAAGAATCCCAGTTCTTAATAGGAGATGTAGTAAAGTTGCATTTCACAGAGCATGCAGGGTGGTAGGAACATTGGCAGCCCAGCGATCTATATAGACGATCTATCACAATATGATAGCTTGAAAAGGAATCTGATATTATCCAGATACTTGATTACAATTCTGCAGCGGAGCAAACGGAAGCCTTGAGCAGCTACAGCTGGTTTCCGAGTCCTTCGCTATGGACAATGTAGCTCCTTGACAGCAGTAGCAGCATCTGGGGAATTGCTGGGAATGCTGAATCTCAGGCTCTGCTCCAGCTCTGTTGTTAGGTGCCCTCGAGGCCGTTTCGACTCATAGCAACCCTCCTATGCACAACAATACAAAACCCTGCGCCATCCTGTGCGGTCCTCCCAATTATTGCTACCCTGGAGCCTATCCTTGCTTCCACTGCATTAATCCAGCTGCGCTGAACCTGCAAGGGCCTTTTCCACAAATTCCTCAGGTGACTTGTGTGCACAGTAACGCATGTGGAAAATCTCCACTGATTGCTTTTTTTTACTTCCAAGACTGACAAGATTCATTTGCTGCTAGTTCACTATCACCCATTTGCTCTCCAGCTAATGAAGAGCCCATGCACAACTTAATGCAACGGTCCCCAGGTCTATGCCTTCTCTATGACCAGAACACTGTGATCCCTGGGCTAATTCGTTGACAGATTTTCAGAAGTGATTCACCAGGCCTTGATTTTGTGGAAGGCTCATCACGTATGGTAAAAGAATATGTGGAGGTCCAAGATTTGATTCAGCTTGGCAAATGTTTGGTCTCACTTAGGACCTACCTGTAAAAAAAGTAAAAACAAAGCACGCCTCTTGGCTTTTTATAAATATCATGACATTTAATCGTCATCATCACCTCAAGGGGGAGCTATAATTTCTCTTTCCCAAAGAGGAAACGGATGCTCAGAGAAAGCGGGAGAGAGAGTAAGACAATGACTTGCCAAGTCCCATACCCTTGACCTTGGTGAACCAGGATCAGACATTGGGCTTTCTGATGCTGGCCTCCAGGCTCCTCATCACAACACTGTGCGCCCTGAGAACAGCCAGGTGGGCAGCAGTGAAGGAATGTAAATGTTTAGAGGAAGAGGTCATTAAAGGGGAGCCCTGGGGGGTGGGGGGTGGGGGTTGTGGTGTCTGTGCGTGAGTGCGTGCGTGATTGGGGAGCTGTTGCCTCCCTCTTCAAGCTTCCAACTCTCACTTACCTGAGGAGTAGAGGCTGGCACGGGTGCGTGGCAGATGGTGCAGCCCCCTCGGCCATACGTGTGCTGCTCCCCGTTCCTGGGTGCACAGCTGCCTGACGCAGGCCTGTCTGTGGGGCAGCTGCCTCTTGGGATCTCTCCAAGGGTTGTTGTTCAGAACCGTGCAGTCCAGCATTGTCTTCACTTTCCTTTTTCAACCTGGGCTTTTTCCCTCTGCTCCTCGCGTCCCCCCTTGGGGCAGAGAGCACTGCTTCCGCTCCGTCAGGGAGCCAAAGGCAGACCTGGAGCTGCATTGAACAGGTGGCCTAGAGCCAGAGTCGGCACAGAACGGAGGATGCCGAGGAAGGAGCAGGAGAAGGGCTCCCCTGGATTCCCTTTTCTGGGAGGCCCTGGCGTCTGCCAGAGCTTCCTCCCAACAGCTGGGCGCAGGATGCGAAGGCAATTTCCTCCTTGCTGTTCCCTTTCCAGGAATGAGAGGCAGAGATGAGGAATGGGAAATTGGTACAGGGCAAGGGCATACTCCTCCTGCACACAGAAGCCACGGAAAGAAAGCTCCAGAACCTCTCCCTGTTGCAGGAAGGATAGCAATGTTTATGCTTTTCTCGGCCCGCTTGGTACTCGATGCTATCACGGAATAGGTTTAAACACTACATAAACCTGCAGTATTACACTAGCTCAGAGGCTGGGTTATGCCCGCTGCATTCAAATCCATGCTCTATCCCTTTGCTTGAATAAATTACTTGCTCTTACTGAACCCCATCTGAAAAAGCAGATAATAATTTTATCTCCTCAGAGGGCTACTGTGAGGCATAAATGAGATAATACATGGAAAGGGATTATTTACCCAATAATCGGAGTTTGTTACATATTTAATCAATGTGATTTCATGATGTGAAAATGATTGGCTATAGTAGGCACCACTGTAATTATTTGATCAACGAGTGAATGGAAAAATTCGACAGTCCCTGAACAATGACCTTTTTGTGTTTTATCAGATGCCTTCCTGGTCTCAGGTAGAGAGGGGCGATTCTTCCACTGCTTGTTTGCGTATACATGTGACCGTGTATGTGTGCATAGGGAATTTATCTGAGGGAGCTTCAGAAAGTCTGTAAGAAAATTCTATTATACTTAATGTAAAATTTTCGAAACCCCCCCCCTCCATAGGTATATGGGTGTGTATATACAGCTAGACAACACTTTTCGGATATGCTCAATTGGCCAGAATTTATACCCTTTTCCCCCCTGGAGTTTTCTTTCTTCCTTTGGGGAAAAAAGTTCTTATTTTGGCTCAAAGCACCCCTGGGTAGAATGCTTTAGTGCTCACAATAGAACAGAAAAGAGTAACTTGATATAGACCTAAGGTTTTTGCCAGATGAAATATTATACACTTGGCCTAGTAAGTTATGCATTGGGCTACTAATCACAAGGTCAGCAGCTCAACAGACAGGGAAAAAGATGAGACTTTCTACTCTCCTAAAGATTTAAGTTATATAATCCAAAAACAAACTATGGAATAGTATCAGGGTTAAAATTGTGAGATTCTGGGTTTGCAGAAGGCTATGGATGACAGTGGAAGCCCAAAATACATTAGCTAGAGCTACGCAGGAAATAAGCCTTTGGTAATTTCCCTCTAACTGTAATTGAGGAATGGGAATAAACTGGTTATGAAACAGTGTTGGAGAGGTGACTGTAAGAGATCAAAATAATTAACCTGAGTTGCACAGTTAAAATCTTGTCACTTGATTTCCCGTCATATACACTTTGGGGTAGATCTGTTTGTCAATATTTTCTGTGGTTTTTTTTTCATATTGGAGTTTATCTTTTGTATTTTGTCATTTTGGGTAGCCTTCTTGAATCTTAGTCACCAGTGTGTTTATCCGTTTTTCAGTATATGAAACTCAGGACTGATGAACCTATAGAGAAAACAATTAGAATAAAGATTCCTGGGGGTACAGTGGGGGAGCTTGGGGTGTGGTAGGGGTGGGGAACAGGAACTGATATCAAGGAGTTCAAGAAGGAAGAGAATGTTTTGAAACTGATTGTGGTAGCAATTGTACTATACTGCATGGTATCTGGATTAGCTCCTAATAAAATGGTTTGAAAAAATAAAGAAAAGAAAAAATATTTAAAGTCTCAAAAACCCACTGGGCCAGTTCTACTGTGACCTATAGAATTGACATCAACTCGATGGCAGTGAGATTTTCTTGTTTCGTTCTAAATATGATCTTTCAACAATGTATTTGCTATTGTTGTAATTCAAACAAAGCATCAGGACCATCAATCTATTTCTGGCTTTGATGAGTGAATGATCTAAGACAGTGGAGCCTCGACCCAGTTGGAGGCTCAGTCTCTGAAAGCCACTAACCCTTTTGCTCCTGTGAGTGTTGTTGGAGGGAAGGCAGAGTGAATAGAAAGTTGCTTGTAAGCTAGGATACAACCAAATGCATAAGAACCAGTGTGTCACAACACACTCTGCAGAGAATGGAGTTACTTAATACTGAAGTTCTGATACTGTGAACTGGAAGTTCCTTGCACAGTTCAAGGACAGCAGGGAAAGCAGTCCGATCACAGTCTTCCTTGGGATTTGCTGCTTTTGATCAAAGGTGAGGGCATCGAAAGCAGCCCAGCAGGGATTCTGGGAGTAGGCTCCTCTTCTGGGATGAATCACAGCCCTGGAGTTCGATTTATAATCAATATACTTGAGACAAGACCTCAGTTTATTAAATAATTTTTAAAAAACTAGAATAATTTTAGATTTACAGAAGAGATGCAAAGGTAGGACAGATGGTTCCCAATGGTTGCCTCAGTGTTAGTGCTGTCCGTTTCCATAGTACTTACTCTGGTACACTACCGTGAACTAACTCCAAACTTCATTGAGATTTCCCATTTTTCCATTGCTTCTTTTGTGTTCTCAGATTCCATCCAGGAGACCACGTTTCATTCACCTGTTATCTTTCTCCAGTCTCTTCTTGGCTGTGAAAGTTTCCTCTGCTTTTCTTGTTGTTTTTTCCCCATGACCTTGAGAGTCTTATGGAATCTTGGCCAAGAATATATTTATTTCTTTTCGGTTTCACACTGATTCTGAAGGGCACCTCTATTAAGAACTGCTTCCTGTACAGATGAGAAAGCCCTTGGTTTTTGGATATATTTTGTTCCTGAGCTCTTAAAGGTTTTATTAAGGCTTCTCACTGCCTTTCAAGTGTCTACGGCATTTTGGAGACAAATAATCTATTTTGGTTGTGGATGAAAATGTACTTTGGCTGGAATCCAGGCCAATATAAAAATGAAATGGCGATTGGACCATATCAAGATGCACTTTATGAGCAAGTATTTTGATAGGAGAATATGTGGCTAAATAAACCTTCACTGCGTTGCTAATCACAGTTACCACACTTACTGAGTTTGAAGTAAGAGTATGGTGCTATTCTCCATCTATTAGGTGAGAATAACTTTTAACCCTTTGATACCTTTTGAAATGTCAACTTGGGGAGACTCAACTACAGCTTCAGAACTTCTTTCTGGGGAATTCTGTTGCAGGTTAGGGTGGGCTACAAGGGATAGTTTCTAGAGCAGTGCTTCTCAACCTTCCTAAGGCCAAAACCAGTTAACACAGTTCCTCGTGTATACAGTTCCTCATCTCTATGAAACTTTTCATATAGCACATGTGGTGACCCCCCGCCATAAAATTATTTTCATTGCTACTTCATCACTGCAATTTTGCTAATATTATGAATCAGGCAACCCTTGTTAAAGGGTCGTTTGACCCCCCCCCAAAGGGGTCGTGACCCACAAGTTGAGAACTGCTGCTCTAGAGAGTTAAGAGATGGAAGGGAATCTGTGGCCATTTTGTAGCATACACATACCCCAGTCATTCAACCTACCATGAATCTAGGTATGTTAGGGAGTGATATTAAATTGTGATTAAAGTACCTAATCAGTTGATTTTGTGTTAATCAAAAGAGAACTGAGCAGTATAGGGCTGATCTGATCAGTAAGGAAGCTTTCAAAAAGAGGGCTTGGACTTTCCTGAAAGCAACACTGGTGGACAAGAAGCTTCAACTCCTAATAAATCCATAGGTATCTAACATGCATCCTACTAGTGCTGCATCTTGTCTGACTGGATTCTGACTGATAAAAGCCCCTACCTTAGGAAGCAGTATTTTTTCATTGATGAACACCCTTACTTATGAAACAGTTTGTCTCATTTACATTTAAACAAACTGAAATACAGGGACTAAAGAACTGCCCCAGGGTCACATGACTAGGAAGAGACTGTTGCAATGCACATCCAGGTCCTTTGCTATAAAAGCTGGATTCCTTGACTTCTATGTGATACTGCCTTTTGCATATACTTTGAAACGTGTCATTCACAGATGTCCAAATATATTTGGCCTACCTCCCCCCTTTAAAAAACACCACAAACTTTTCAAAAAGCATGTAATCCATGATAAAGTATAGGTATTTGTTTTTGTAATTCTCACGGCATTAGTCCAGTGTCCCGCAGAGGGCAGTATCACCCGCTTTGGGAAACACTGGTATAAATAAAAGAAGCCGGTATCTCTATCATAGCAAGCATGATTACTCCAGAATAGTGGTCTCAATCTTGGCTACATATTAGAATCCCATGGGAAGCTTTAGAAACCACAGTGGCCAGAGTACACAGCAACCAAGTGTGCCAGGCTCTCTGGGAGCACAATGTAGGCATCAATACAGGTTTTATTTGTTGTTGGAGCTCTCCAGGAGATTTCAATGCACAGCTGAATTGGAGAATCACTGCTTAAGACCAAGCCACATGTCTCAGATTTTAATATGTATGTGAAGTCATGTTAAAACGTGCGTTTGGAAGCAGAAGCTTTGGGTGGGGCAGAGTCAGCATCTCTTCAAGGTCCCACCAGGTGATGTTGTCATGGCCTGCACTTGGACGGCAAGGCATGTGTCAGAGGAAAGGAGCTCTGGGAGGAGGAGGGACTTGGGGGGACTTGGGGGGACTTGAGGGCTCCTCAGTGGTGATGAATGGGCTTCGGAACGGTCTGCATAGAGCACCCAAGGAAGACCTTGGGGACAGATCAGTTGAGTGGAGCTTGCTGCCTGGTGAGGGAGGCCCAGGCTGGCTGTGGGAGCTGAGGGCTCCGGGAGGGTCATTGGTGAAAGTTCTCCGAGCTTCTTCCCAGAAAGCTACCCTCAAATGGGGTCAATCAGTTCCAGAATTGTTGTTTTGGACAAGACGATTCTTGCTTTTGCTAGGACATTAGAGCTCGGTTTCCTCACCACAGCACTAATGTTGGGTGATTCTTTAGTGTGGATGTTACTGTGCACATATTGGATGGGGCCCGTGCCCACTAGATGCCAGTAGCACCCCCAAGTTGTCACGAGCAAAGCATCTCCCACAGCACCAAATGTGCCCTAGAGGGCAACATCACCACCAAGTGAGAATCCAGGGAATAGGCTGATGGTTGATAGAAGGCTATTACTTGGCCTTCCACGGCCAAATACAGGGGGCTTCAAAAAGTCCCAAGAAAAATCCCCTAGTTTTTAATTCCATTTCTCCAATGGCTGTTTTGACCTTCTCTGTATTTAGAGCATTAATGAAAACAACGAGGAGGACAGAATGGGATGGGCTAAACCCTCTCATGACTCTGAAGAACTGGGAGCACCTACACCAGGGAGAAGAGGAATTGAGGGGAACACATGGATAATCGAATATGTTCTCTCTTATGAAAGAAGGCATTTGTGGTCTAGGGGTAGAATTCTGCACCCCCTCCATATAGAAGATCCCAGCTCCGTTCCCAGCCAGTGCACCTCATACACAGCCACCATCCAATTGTCAGCGCAAGCCAGGGTGTTGTTAAGATTCCAAACAGGTTTCGCCAGAGTTTCATCTGCCTGAGCCAGATTAGGAAGAAAGACCTGGTGATCTCCTTTATGAAAACCCAATGGATCATCATAGTTTGGTTCAGGGACACTTTCAAACTGACCACACTTTTTCTGAATTGAAAAATGAGGCAGTTAAGAAGGCCATACCGAAAAACCAGCCTGTTGCCAGTGGTACCACGGCAGAGACAAGCCAGAGGGGGGTTGAGCAGCTGCTGTTTGGCAGGGCAGCGGCAGTCTTTTAGCCTTCCATTAGCTGACTACCCAGGGCCTGGGTGCCTGGCCTTGTTCTGGAAACCCCTCAAGCAAGTAATAGGCCGAGCTCCTCCACACCGATGTTATTTTTCTTCTTGCCGCTGGGTGACTGTGTTTCTATCGGAGTCCCTTCAGCAGTCGCAGTTGCTATTGCCCTTTCAGAAAGTGGCTACGATTTGAACCTGAATCCTTTTTCTAGTTTGTGTCTTAGTTTTAAAAATCCTCACTAATCCATCCACCCTCGGGGCTTTTTGATGAATATGTCAACGCTGGAGGGAATTTCCTTGCTTTGAAAGAACTCTACCTTATTGATGCTCTTCCATGTGACTTCTTAATTTCAGGCTGCCGGCCATTGAGTCTGAAATGATTGCTACAGGGTGACTGCACAGACACGCTGCAGGGCCATGTGGGCTGTCACTGTTATGGTCAATTCAGTCCGCTTCCCTCAATCGCAGGCACATGCAGTGGGGAGAAGGGAATTCAGCTGGACCCCGTCAGTTGCTTTCTCTTGTAGGATTCTTTCTTTCTCTTCCCACCGGCCAGGGTCAAAGCCTAGTGTTTGCAATGAGGCTAGGGTGATAGCAATCCAGAGACCTTACCTGTCTCTTGGAAAGGGCCCAGCAGCAGAGGTATTTGCTTGGGGGCTCAGCCCCAGCGCCATGGTAAGCAGGTGGCCCTTAGCTGGCCTGCCGCGTGATTCCCCAGAGACTGACACCAACGCTTTCGGAATAGCAAACAAAGTCCTCAAAATCACTTGGGCAGCTTGCTAAAGTACCGCTTCTGATTCAGGAGGTCTGGGACCTGGCCTGGGAGTCTGCATTTCTAGCAGGCTCCCAGCCCATCCTCAGTGTAAAAAGGCTTTCATAGGCCTTGTGGGTGGAGGTGTGACAACTGCTCCCTTCCCTGTCTGAATTAATCTGGGCGGCACTTACTTAACATTCCCCTCACTTTGCTTTCTTCCAACCACTTGACAAGGGCTGTTTCTTTCTTCTGCTGTAAAATCGGGTAGGAAATAAGGATGAATTGCCAAAACACTCTGCTGAGCAAAAGAAAGCCAGATACGAAAGAGCACATGCCGTCTGCTTCCATTCTAGGACATTGACAAACAGGCAGAGGCCACCCAGAGTGACAGAAGCACAGCAGTGGGGGGCTGGGGCGGGCGTGGCCAATCCCCAGTTATTGCCTTCACGAAGGGCGAAGGGAGTGCTGCTGGTGCTGTCAGGTGAGCATCACGCTCCGAACCTGCAGGTCCACAGTTCAGACCCGCCAGATCTTCAGGAGAAAGATGAGGTTCTTTGCTCCCATAAAGATTTATAGCCTTGGAAATATAGGTCGCTAAGAGGTGGAAGCACCTGGATGGCAGTGGGTTTAAAGGTCCTTATCTCTTAGAGGTAACGTTGTTGGTTGTTGCTAGGTGCCATCTAGTTAGTCCCAACTCGGAGTGACCCTATGCATAACACAGCTAAATACAGCCCAGTCCCGCACTATCCTCACAGTTGTCCTGTTTGCAGCCATTGTGCCAGTCCCACCATCTTGTCAAGAGCCTTCTCTTTGTCACTGCCCCTCCGCTTTACTGAGCATGATGTCCTTTTGCAGGGACTGGCAGTGACTTCCAACCCGAGGGGCTCATTTTCTGGAACCGTCTCTGACAAGGGTCTACTTCTGTTCATTAGGTTTTCAGTAGCTGACAACGTTCTGCCGATACCCGGTGGGTTTTCAGTGGCTAATTCCTCTGAAATGGGCAGCCTATTTCCTCTTCGTAGTGTGTTCTTAGTCTGGACGCTCTGCTGAAACCTGTTCACTTTGGGTGACCCTGTGACACATCTTCCAGCATCACAGCAACCTGCCAGCCACCACAGTACGACCACTGACAGGCAAACGGTGGCTTAGAGATAATACTGATATATTTTCAAATACAGAATGTCATTCCTGGGCTGACTCCCAAATATCTTGCTAGGGGATAGGGCAGGCGTCTAGCTAACCAAGTGTGAGAGTGAATTGGTAATTGTTGAAACACCCAGCTCTCTGCACAAACTCTCCCTCTCTATGTATGGATATTGTTCAGAACACAAACTTAAAAACAAAAGAAGTGATTCAGAATTGGTATGTAGGGCTTTTTTTTTCTTTCACATGTTGTGAGCTCCTTATGCATGTAGGAGATGCTATCAACGAAGACGATGCTCATTTGTTACACGCGCACTCATTGTGAGGACACACTAATGGACAAAGCTTGAAACAAACTTCCTGCCGAGGCACTGTCGGCATTCTAGTGGGGGAGACAGAGAATCATCAAATAACTTAGTAAACAAGTAAATGAATTGTCTCCTATGTCAGACACAAGTGCTCTGGCAAGCCTGGAGCAAGGTCAGGAAGGTCACAGTGGTGGGAGGGTGATGGTTCATTGAGGAGTTGAGTATTCAGGGTAGGCCTCTCAAGAGCATGATATGGGTACCAAGTCCTGAAGAGATGAGGGACTTAGCCCATGCGAAGAATGGGAACAGACAGGTTAGGCCAAAAATATCCCATGCACAGGCCTCCAATAGGAGCAGCCTGGTCTATTCAAGGAAGAAGGAAGAGGCAAGTAAGGGCTCTTGTGGATGAACCATGTGAGGGAGTGATAGGAGAGAGGGTCAAAGAGGTGATAGGTCGAGACCGGTCATTGTAATAACTTTGGGGCCAGTGGTCATGAGATGATTTTGAGCGGAGAGTGGTGCAACCTGATCGCTGTGTTGAGGATGGATCCAGAGCAGTGCTTCCTTCTGTTGTGTGTACGGTTGCTATGAGTCAGAACGGACTCAGTGGCACCTCACACCAATCGCAATAATCCTGGTGTGTGTAGCATACCAGCTATCAGCCTCCAAAATGGGATTATAACCATAGGTATAGAGGCAAGGCCTTACAATTCATCACAACAGCATGGCTAGATGGGCCATATTAAGTAATGAACCTCCCTCACCTTCCTTCATCTGCTGCAGGCACAGTGTTTCACGTGGAATCTTCCACTGGCAACAAGGCCCTCTTCTTTCTCAGCTTCCCTGCCACTCAAAGACCCTGCCCTTTAAAACTGCTCTAGAGCTTTCTACCCATGTGGCCTGTGGAGCAGTAGCAACACTAGCATCATCCCGGAGGAGCCTCTTAGCTACCCACCCATAACCCAGATGGGCAACAGAGGTCAGAGCAGATAGTGACAAGTAGTCAGAGTTTGGAGCCAGTTTGAAAGCATCTGAGCGGTGGGATGGGGGCAGTGAGAGCACCCATGAGTGAAGCGTGGCTCGGAGGCTGGGACCTGAACAAGTGCTAGCACAGAGCTGCCACGGAGGTGTGTCTGATAAAGGTTTTCAAGGTGGCATTGACCACCCCTACTCTTTAAAGGGAACCTAACACCTAACTTGCTTAAAGCCAGGCTTCTGTGTGCAATGACAACTTCATACAAAAAACGACCAAATGGCTCTTCCAAGTATGTATTTACTTCTTCTTGAAGAGGGAGTGCTGACTATAGGTGAGCCTGAACTGTAAATTTGAAGGGTGGATTGTGCAGCTAATGGCAATCTGCTCTCGACTCCTCTCCATGGCCTCCCAATTCTTCATGGCCTGATGTGCACCTGGCTGATGAGGAAGGAGGCACCTCCTTTTGGGAGGTGGCTGGCAACGGTAGCAAGAGGCATGCACGAGAATAATTTGTTATTACAGAAGAAAATGGCTGACGTTTATTGTGGACTAAAGCCTGACATAAAACCTAATCTTATTTTCCCTGGTTGTGGCTCAGGAGCGGGCGGCTGCTTTCGTTACAGCTGGCACTTTGCACGGGCAGCCTTCCCTTTGTTTGTTTGTTTGTTTGTTTGCTTTTTGGAGTCACCTTATTGGCACCTTTCTCTTCCTCCTCACAAGAAATAAGGACCAGGGCTTAAATGCTAGCTAATATGATCAATGATCATTTAGCTGTAGTCACTGAATGACTAGTGCTTGCATTATTTATAAGGAGTTTGGACCATAAGTATGTATTTACTTAATTTGACTGTTCTCTGAAAGACATTTTATGCCTCACTACTGGGTCATTTTGTGCCAAAATAGTGAACGCAAGTCCAAATGGACAGTGTATCTCCTTCTTGCCACTTGGATTATCTCTATCTGCAGGGCATCATAGGATCCTGGGTTGTGCAAAATCAAGCACTCAACATCTACTGGCTTCACAAGGGAGTGGGGGCAAAAGAGGAGAACCAGTTTTAGTTCCCCAAGGTCAATTCTTAGGAAACAAGGACCAGACATGCCTCAACATGCCAACCTTCCTCACCAAGTTTGACACCAACCTTCACTCCCAAGGCACACTCTCCTTCTCAGCTCTATTCAATAATTCACTACACTGGCCACAAGACTCACAGACCATACAAACAATGATGGCTTTATTAGGTTTTATTAACAGGTGACAATTAAAGATCAGAAACACTCAAGACACAATTCGTTGGTCAGGATAACCTCCTCCCAACCACACCCCCAGGCCTCGCTTTTGTCCTAGGCCTGCAAGCCTCGACCACCCTTGGCCTCTGCTCTGCTTGGACAAAGTTGCCAAGCTGTTGAGTGCTGCAGTAAATGCCCAAAGGGCACTCCACTCTGCTGTAAGCCTCAGCCTGAAGGTACTCAGCTGGATCTCTGTGAATGAACAAACCCAGCTCCCCAATTAAGTGCCTTGAGCCACCCCATTCCACAAGCAAGTATCCTGCCTGAGGCAACTCAACATTACTTGCTCAGTGGGCTAGGAAGCTCACCCACTCTGGGCCTTCTTTCTGCTGCTGCTCCTCCTTGCCCGATCTCTGGTGACACAGTTCTCTGCCCCTTGATCTAGGAGGTGCAATCCCAGGGCCCAAAGGCATACTCCACTCCTGGTTCTTTTATCTTGATGGTAATAAAACCTCCCCCTTCCTGCTTCTGAGAACTCTCAGGTTATATACAGCAGGATGGCAAATTTGACCAACTCCCAAGAGAGAATCCTGAGTTTTGATGATCACAATGAATTCTATTAATAATCACTGACAACTGAATTATATCATCTGATCATCACCTTCCCCCCACCTTGTCTTACACAAACCCGTTAGTAGAAGAGGAAATACACACAATCTGCTTGCTCTCACTCAGTTGGTGAGGATAGGTGGTAAGCGTTAGAGTATGGCTCCAAACCAAACTAAACCTGGTGTCATAAGTCAATTCCAATTTATTGCAATCCTATAGACTAGTGACCATTACATGACCTGGTAGAACTGCCCCTTTGGGTTTCTAAGACTAAATATTCATGAGAGCAGAAAGCCTCAGCTTACTCCCTTGGAGCATCTGGTAGGTTCAAACTTCTGACCTTGTGGTTAACAGCCCTATACCACCAAGGCTCTTTAAAGACTATGACTAGAAAAGTCATATTAAGTAATCCACTGCACTGCAGCTGTTAACTAAAAGGAGGATTCTTTGAACCCACCTGTGACTCTAAAGGAGCAAAGACGTGGTGATCTGCTTCCATAAGTATTCATAACGTAGGATACCTGTGAGGCGGCTCTACTCTGTCACATAGGCTAACCGTGAGTCAGAATCAACTCGATGGCACACAGCAACAACAATAGCATCACATGTCCCTGGATTGGTTACTGAATTGAATACAACCCCGCAATACAAAGTATCGGCGTGGTGGAATAAAATTTCTTAATTTGGCTCTTCTGTCCATTTCTCAGTAACTCCTATCAAATGATTGGGTGGTGTGTTGGTTTGGGTAGACTGGAGAAACAGATTCATAGACACTTATAGGCGTATAAGAAATAGTTTTTTATACAAGAGCAATTGAATATTGAGAAAACATCCCATTCCAGATCAAGTCTCTAAGGCTGATATTAGCCCATATGTACAATACCAATCTATAAAGTCCTCTTCAGACTCATGAAACACATGCAGTGACGCCGAATGCAAGAAAATCACAGGCCTGAGGGTGGGAAGACTTGTGGATCCAGTGGCATTGGAAGCATCTCAGCGCTGGCAGGGGTCTCCACGTGGTGAGAGGGAGAGGGAGAGGAAGAGGGAGAGGGAGAGGGAGAGGGAGAGGGAGAGGGAGAGGGAGAGGGAGAGGGAGAGGGAGAGGGAGAGGGAGAGGGAGAGGGAGAGGGAGAGGGAGAGGGAGAGGGAGAGGGAGAGGGAGAGGGAGAGGGAGAGGGAGAGGGGAGACTCCTATCTCCAAGGAGGAAAGGAATTCCCAGAATCTTCAGGAGAATGCCACACCCACATACACCCACACAGGGGCCTCATTGGCTATATCCTGATTGACAGGCTAGACGCCCCCCTACACTTTTAATTCTCAGATTGACACCAGATGATGTAACTACCACAGGTGGGATGATGCAAATAGGGCATGTGTAATACTAATAGAGGGGATTGGTCAGTTTTCTTTACCAGCCCCCTGACTAGAAGGATGAGTCATCTTTGAAGCAAGAGCACAGAAAGAAAGCCCAGAACCATTGGAAGAACACATTCGAGATCTCTGAAGGCTGATATCAGAGGTAACAGAGACTGGCATGGAGACTATGGGACAGAGTAAGAAGATTGTGAGATAGAGCAACAGGCTGGCTTCTTGCTACAGGAAAGCAGAGGCCAAGTGACCACGTGGCCGAGAGGTTAAGGACCAGAGAAAGGTTGGGTCACTGACTGAGCAGAGGAGTTGCTGTTTACTGATCCCGACTTGTGGTATCCCATAATAAACCCCTTAATAATAGATTTCCCTGGTAAACTCCTACCATGGTGAGTATTCTCTTTGGGTTTTTGTGTCCATTGCCACATATTATCGAACCTAGCATAGAAGTACAAGGTCATGGGAGGAATGGTTGGTGTCAGAGTAGGTAAAGAAGGAGGCGTGTCTGACCCCTGCTTCATGACAATAGGAAAGGCAGAAGAGGTCAACTATGGCCCCATGCCACTGCTTGCAGTTGGCCACTAAGGACTTATTTAAACTCATGGTCTTTGGGAAAATACTGCATTACTAATTCAGTGGTCCATGCATCTAGACAGTTGTTTCAGGTCAGTTCCTTTCAGATATATCAAGAGCCAGTTCCTGGTCTCTCTTCTGCCTTTTCATCTAATCACAAGTAGTTCTATAGGGAAGATACAATAATTTCACAGGTTGTTAAATTGCCTTTTAGTGAGATTTGTTATTTAACTCTCGCCTCAGAGAAATGTAATTAGCAGGGATCTGCTCTGTGACTGCTCCTGTTTGTTGTGGGAAAACATCCCTTTGAATGGAACTGGAACCCAGATAGAAAATAAATGACCACAAAGACTTCTGTTGCTTCCATCCCCCCCCTTTTTTTACTCTCTCTTTGAATGTCAAGATTGGTCTAATGAGACACCTCGAAGGAGCACATGATCTCGTAGAAGATCTAGTAAAATTAGTTTGGCACCAGATGGGCCTCACTATGTGGATACACCCATTTTTCTTAGTGATGACCTTAAACAAGTATTGAACTCCTCAATTACAAAGGTGAGGTGCAGTATGTATGACTCTCGGTTCAAGAACACCGATGAGCAAATACCATGTGATTTTAATATCCTTCACTTTACTGCAGTTTGACCTCAAGTCTTTATTTCACGACATAGGTAGGGAATTAAGGTAGGCTATCTCTGAGACATCATCCCTTCCAGGGTGTTGCAAATGTCTCAGGGCCAATTGGCCTCCATTCTTTTTATTTATTTTTTTTACTTGAAGGTTTGTTGTTGTTGTTAATTTTAATTACTCATTTTATTGGGCACTCTTACAGGTATAATAACATTCTATAGCTGAATCACATCAAGTAGTATTGTACAATTGCTACCACAATCAGTTTTGAAATAGTGTTTCTTTTTGAATGCCTTGATATCAACTCCCCTTTATCCCTTCCCTCCCCCACACTGCCCTCCAGAAACCCTTTCCCCCCATAATAGTCCCCCCCCAATATCTTCACCATCCAATATATTCATTCACATACAATTCTTTTGTTTGATCCAATTGTACAGTCATCAATGTTATCAACTCCCTATTCCCCCTTTTCCCACCTTTCTTCCCATACCCCCAGAGAACCATTCCTCCTGTTACTGTTTCTGAAGGGTTCTCTATCTTGGCTTTCTTTCTTTCTTTTTGAATCATTTTATTGGGGGCTCTTATAGATATTATAACAATCCATAAATCAATTATATCAAGTAAACTTGTACATATCATTTTAATGTTTTGTACATATCATTTAAAAACGTTGTTTTTCTATTTGAGACCTTTGATATTAGCTCCTCTTTTTTCCCTTTCTCCCCCACCCTTCTGCCCTCATGAAGCCTTAAAAAATTATGTATTATTTTTTTCATATCTTACACCATCTGCTGTATCCCTTCACCTGCATTTCTGTTATTCGACCCCCTCGGGGGGGGGGGAGGGGATTATACATCCATTAGTGCTATCAGTCCTCTCCCCCCACCCTGTGCCCTCATGGTAATGCTACTCTGTTACTATTTCTCCGGGATTTATCTGTCCTGGATTCCATTTGTCAAAAGTACTTATCTGTACCGATTCTGGTCTAGCAGGATTTTTGAGGTAGAACTGGGGTCATGATAGGGGAGGAAGCATTAAAGAACTAGAGGAATGTTGTGTGTTTTCTCGGTGGCATACTGCACCCTGGATGAATTGTCCCTTCTGTGTAACCCTTGTGTGAGGGGATGTTCAATTGTCTGAATATGGGTTCTGGGTCTCCACTCTGACCCCTTCCCTTCACATAGATACAATTGTTTGTTTCTGATCTTCCAATACCTGATCCCATTGACACCTCATGAACACACAGGCTGGTATGCTTCTTCCATGTGGGTTTTGTTGCTTCCCTGTCTATCTTGGCTTTCATGTACTGAATGATCTTAAACATACAAATGAACATACACAAATCTAACAAGATTAATGAGGTAAAACAATTAAAACCATAATATTAAGGAGATGAAATATAAAGAGCTAGAGGAGAGTTATGTAGTTCATCAGTGCCATACCACACCCTTGATTTATCAACCCTTCCATGTGGCCCTTCTGATAGGGACTATCCAATTATCTTACAGGTGGGTTTTGGGTCTTCACTATATCCCCACCCCCTCACATTGATCTGGTTGCTTGTTTTTAAACTTCTGATACCTCTTTCGTCAACAGGCTGGTGTGCTTTTTCCATGTGCACTTTGTTGCTTCCCTGCTTGTTTAACTACAAGCCTTTAAGCCCACAGATGCTTTATCTTTTAACAGCTAAGCGCCCTCAGCTTTCTTGACATTTACCTATGCACCCATTTTGTCTTCAGTGATTGTGTCAGGAAGGTGAGTATTTTACAATGCCGCATTATTAGAATAAACCATTCTTGAACTGAGGTAAGATTAAAGTAGAGGCCCAAAGTCCATCTGCTTCCTTGTTGCATTTACATATATATACACATACAACAAATACACACAAACATACACATATATATTTTTCTTTTTTCCTCTTTTTCCTTTCTTCCTACCCCACTACTATGTTTACCCGCTGTTCATCTCTCAGTAATTCCTCTCAGTTTCAATAGATGGATCAAACATGACCAGAAAAGTTAAACCCTCCTCGCCATCAATTTTAGAACCCTTACTATTCCCCTGTACCAGTCATTGTTGCATTCCTGATCACCTCCTCCACTCCCCTCACATGGCTCCCAGGAACTGTCAGACCAGACTCTTTCTCTATAAGATTGCCTATCCTGCTTTTCTTGTATAGATATACACCAAAAGGAATCACTCAGTCAACATATAAATAATCACAAGATTAACAAGGATCCTGACACAGAGCAGATGAAGATCTCTCTGTTAAATAGAGATAAGGGCATGTTATAAACCATTAGTTCAGTCCCCATTTCTTTCAGGGTCCTGCTTACCTAAAGATCCGGGTCTTGCTTACCTAACAGTACACCCTTTAGTCTTCAGCATTTGTGTTCAAAGGCATGCATCCTAAAAGTCCCCCTTGCTATTCCTGTACTCAGGGATGGAGTAGTCTAGTGTCCCTACCCCATTATGGCTTTAGACATACAGTGTGGCACCCTTGTGTGTAACCACCAACAAGTTTAGATGAGGTGCCAAGCGCTGCCCCCCACCTGAGTCAAAAATATATAATCAGGATTCCTTGGGGACTTTGTGGCTTCCCTCCCATCACTAGTCTATTGCAACCCCTTCTTGAGTTGTCCCCATGTGGGTGGATCAGATTGGCTGCTCTCCCCAACTGTATCTTCAGGACGGTCCTTTGCAGTGCTATTATCTAGGGAGATGATGTCACAGCTCGAGCTGCTGGCGTCCATTCTTTCATTCAGGACACATTCACTGAGCATCCATCAAGCCCTAGGTACACAACAATGAGTAGAGCAGATAACCACTTCTTTGTATGGCTGAAGTTCTCGTTGTGGAGACGTGAAACAATAGGCATAGAAATTGTGGAGCTGGTTTACCCATGGTAAGTGAAGTGAACATCCAGGAGGGAAACAGAAGGAAGAAGGCCATCATGTGGAGGGAAGAGCATGCTGCGTATGTACAGCAGGGTCTGTCCACCACTGTGCTAGAGGCTGGCAAGTCACTTCTGACTCATGTGTGTCAGACTGAAACTGAGTTTTGGAAAGAGGATCTCCAAGCCTTTGTTCGGAGGTGCCTCAGTGGATTCAAAGCTCCAACCAACCTCCTGATTATTGGTTAACCACATTAATCATTTGTATTATGTAGGGACTCCTATTGCTATCAGAGGCTGGACAATTATTTGTCATGGGGGGCTGTCTTGTTCATGGAAGAATACATAGAAGGCTTACTAGAATATAGTCATTAGATTTCAGTAACACTTCCCTATTCCCAGTCCTACAACTTGATACAACAATCAGAAATGATCCAAGACATTGCTTGGTGTGCCCCGGGAGGAGGACAAACGCATGCCTGCTTTCCAACCACTGCTCTAGGGAAAAGGGGCTAGTACATCACAGGGATCTCAGCAGAGAAAGACAACACACTCTTGTCTCTGTTTTTTTTTTAAACGTTTTTTAAACATTTTATTAGGGACTCATACAACTCTTATCACAATCCATACGTACATCAATTGTATAAAGCACATCTGTGCATTCTTTGCCCTAATCATTTTCAAAGCATTTGCTCTCCACTTAAGTCCTTTGCATCGAGTCCTCTTTTTTCACCTCCCTGCCCCCTCCCCCCTCCCTCATGAGCCCCTGTCTCTGTTTTTAAAGCACCACTTGGGTTGCTGTGTTGAGAATGACCAAAAGGTTAAAAGGGTGAAGGTGAGTAGATTGGTTGGGAGATGTGGCGTGGTGATGGTGGCTGGGACCACAGGGATGGCTGTGTAACTTTTAGCAAATGGATATATTTTTATTACAGGGTCACCAGGATTTGCTGATGGAATAACTATATGGTGTGAGCCAAGGATAACTATGCTTTTTTGACTTTAATAACTGTAAGAATATTGTTGATACGCTTACGCAGGGTGTTCTTGGATATAGAAACTGAGGAAGGCAGGCCAAATAAAGTGGCAATGAGAATGACACAGCTGTCATTTTCCATTTTGTTTATAGCTTTTTAAGTATGATTTTTCATATAATCTATCACTGGACATTTTCCCAATCTTTCAAGTCAATGAAACATGCTGGGGGAAAGGAGCAGCATGTGTTTATGTGTGGGTATTGAGCACAGAATGGGATATATTACCCTCATTTTCTAAACTGGAATATTTTCCATTTTAATAGTGATGCTAATATGATACTTTTATTAAAGAACAAATTAAATCAAGCTTTGACTGAAGAGCAAATTAAAGTAAACTGAATTTATAATAATCTAAGTTCCTTGATCCAGAATCAAAACATTCAGTGTAACTATCAAATAATGAGGCTGCTAGTAAGCCACAGAGAGCCCTGGTAGTATAGCAGGTTACTCGTTGGGCTGCTAGCTGCAAGGCCAATAGTTTAAAGCCACAAGCTTCCCTTTGGGAGAAAGATGAGGCTTTCTGCTCTCATAAATGTGCACACCTTGGAAACCCAGAGGGGCAGTTCAACTCTACCCTGTAGGGTCGCTATGAGTCGGCATCGACACAATGGCAGTGAGCTTTTGGAGCAAACCAGAAGAAAAACCATCCTTGAATCTTTGCCGGCCTCCTTTCTCTCCTCTGATTGAAATACAAATCACATTTTCATTGTGTTCAAATCCTGTTTTTAAAATCCCATGCATTCTTGGTTAAAGCCAAGACATTTTAAAGTTACAAATTATATTATATCAGGAACCCAATATTTGAATCTTAGTTGTAAATTTAGATTCTCTGTACTCCACCCAAAGTCCACAGAACTTTCTCTCCATACAACTTCAGCTAGGAAAGGTGCCTCCCTCTTGTCTTTTATAGATGGCTGTCATTGCAGTCTTGCACTATTTGGGTTTTAACTGTTGAGAATAATAAGTGAAACATCAGAATATTGTAGAAGCATATCAATTTCTTTTGAAACAGCCACATTTACCAACTCTCTTTCAAGTGAGTTGATACAAATGGTCATCATCTGTTGACCAAGCCCTCCATCATGAAGGCTAGATCTCATGGTTGCCTTACTGAGCTCATAGAGTCGAGGGGACTTTGCCATTAAACTCAAGGCTAAGGGAGATACATGTCTACTTCATCAAGTCCCGCTGATCCTTGGTTCCCTTAGTTGAAGGGCAAAGAGCATTTTCTAAGTGCTGGCTGCCAAGAAGACGAGAACATGGTTTGGATTTGTATCTTATCATTCTGTTTTGCGCTACCATCACTGCCTGAAGTGGTTTTGCACAATTAGCAGAAACAAATATCGAGTTTCCTGTCTTGCTCCTCACTTTTGCCTTTCTCAGGAGGCAAGCTGGAATTGACTCGGCCTCATCCTTGACCTTGAAGACCCATTGCAATGTCAATCTTTATCAGCCATCTTTTAGGAATATCATCAATGACCACAGTAGGGCAGAATCATTATTGATTACTGTTCTCACTTTGATGCCAGGACTCTGAAATCTTGACCTTGCACACTTGAGCTTTTACAAGATGATTAGTTTTAAAGATATGACAGAATTATTGATGGGGAGTGAATACATCTACTTTGGATGCTAATGGAAATAGCTCCTCCAATAGGAAGAATCGATTTTCTACTAGTGTCTGTGGCAAACACAGTTGGTTTTATCCACACTAGCAGAGCGCCCTCTTCCTTAGTATGAAGAACTCAAGTTCCTCTAGGTGGCAGTCTGCGCAACTCCAAGGGATGTTATTGGTCTAAACCAGATCACGCTCATTCCATTTTATTTTGATAACGACTCTTTTTCCAAGAACCTCTTGCAGACCAGGCAGCCCATGTGAGTTTGGACCAATCAGGTTTAAGGCAAGTCTGCTGGGGGACATCCAGGTTAGAGTTTACAGTGTGACAAGCTGCCCTTTCTTCCTCATCCTCCCTTCCTTGAATGTCCTTATCAGAAGATGTGATATATGGATCTGCAGCAGCCATCTTGCCACCATGAGATTACAAGCCTAAGGCAAAATGCTGATGATTGGTAGCAAAGTAGAAAGATAAAAATGAGCCCGGGACTTTAGTGGCCTTGCTGGTCTAAGGCATCCAACCAGAAACTTTCAACTTACTAAAACTTTGAGATGCCAAGATATTATTATATTCAAGTGATTGTTAATAATTTCATTCCTCACTAAGAAACATTCTTTATTGATCAAGCGTCTGTTGGATTCTTCAGGCAAGTCATATCCTCCACTTTGGGCTCTAGTCTCGGAGCACTTATATTGGAAAGCCCACTATTCATCAGACACCATGCTATGTATTGGTGATATTAAAATCTAGATTATGTGTTCCTAACCCCAAAGAATATTATAGTAGGGGAGAATGGCTTTCAACAGGAATTCTTGATGCAATGTGTCCAATATAATTATAGATGAAAAGTTATTGGAGCAAGAGAGGGGTTATGGATTTTCTGTAGTGAGACTCTGAGAAAGTTTCTGACAGGAAGGTAATATTCTTTCCACTTCTGTAAGTATAATTTACTGAAAACAAAGCTTTAAAAGTGTGCATTTTAATGAATTTCAGCAAAGTTATACAATCATATGGCAACCACAGAAATAAAGATACAAAATATATTGACAGCAGGACAAGATATTTTCTTTGGTCAGTCTCCTCCCCTAAAGTCCCTGACCTTCACTCTTTCGCTATGTCTCCTATCATTCAATTTCTAAATATATGGAGGATTTCCCAAGATGTATTTCTCCTATTGATTTCTAGTTGAGTTGCGTGCTATTCAAAGAACATCGATCATCCGATATGAACTGGGATGTGTTTTATGTCCCAGAACATGGCATGTCTTCGCAAATGTTCTGTGTACTCTTGAAAAATATGAGGGGGCTTCAGAAGTTGGTGGGAAGAATGGAGTGAAAAAAAAATGGAATTTCCCCATGAAATTTTTGAAACCCTTTCATATGTCCATTCTTTTGTTGTTGGATGGTGTGTTCCAAAAATGTCATTGAGGTTCGGTTGCATGAAATTGTTTGTTAAGTCATTTATATCAATGAGTGTCTGTTTCCCAGTTCTGTCATCAATTTGAGAAAGGAACTTGGAAACCTTCATGCGTAGTTTTTGACTTAGCCAGTTCAAGAAATTTTAATATTAAAGATGTGAAGCTCCTCCACTCACAAGCTACAAGTTGGCAAATAAATCTCTTAAGCCCTTGGAGCTCAGTTTCTTTATGGTCTCTTCCCTCCTCAGGGAGCTGTGCTAATCAAAAGGGATAATCCAGGAAGAGACATTGCAAACCATTTAGCACTATGCAAATGCACTGTGTCATTAATGCCCACATCAAAACATTGCATAAACATATACACAATAATTTACTATAATCTAGTATGAGAGTTCCTGAGTTTGCATTTGTAAATTTGTCATTCGCTCTTCCTCAGGTATCGAGGCTTCTTCACATGTAGAAGACACATCAAAACTCGGCACGAAATTAGTAAATTATGTCTGCTTTGAGCATTGTGCTCACCAGTGCAGGATCAAATTCACAGCAGCATCTCAGAAGCTGCGACAAGACACACAGGGGACAATGGCTTTGTGTTCCTAAACGCCACCTTGTAGTGACCCTATGCAATATTTTTGAGACTGTAGACCTTTGTGGCAGCAGATAATATCATTTTTTTACCCAAGGAGCAGTTGGTGGGCTTAAACTGCTGACCTTGCAGTAGACAGCCCACAGCATCACCTGGGATCCTTTATGCTTCTGGTGGTAGAAGAACTTGGAAATGGTTATAAAGAGAATAGCTAGACACCTTGAAGAATATAAACAGTGTCACCAAACTGTGAGTGTATGATTTATTGAAAGGGTATCTTCTTTGTTGTGTATATTTTTACCAAGAAATTAGAGTAAAGCCAAATCAACAATCAAGCTTAGCAAGGTTGGTAGGCCATATATTTATATGACTCATTGATCTTCCATAAATTAATTTAAAGGTTATCACCATTGTTATCGTCATCATGTATGAAGTATCTTTATCTTTGGCATTGCAAAGAACTGAAAATGTAGCCTGTCGAGACAAGTTACCATGAGTCCCAGTGAGGGTGCTATTGATTCTTTCCAATCGTGTTATTTTGGGACATATTGTAAATCAGATCAGGGGCCCTCAAACATTTTCTGTAAAGGAACATGCTGATCGTGAATGATTTAGACTTTGTAATCTCTAGCCTAATTATTTAACTCAAGTGTTGTAAAGCAAAAGCAGCCTCAGATGATAGGTGAATATAACACTGTGGCTGTATTCCAATAAAACTTTATTCCTAAAAATAGAAGTAGTGGACCATATTTGGCTATGGACCGTGGTCTTCCAACCCCTGGTGTAGACACCAATCTCTCCCTTTGACCTCCTTTCCTTCAAACACTGTTTGTTTGTTTCTGTACATATATTTGGTAACAGAAGAGAACTCTTCAAGAATGGTGATAGATAATGGAGACAGAGGGTTGAAGAGAGTAGCATGGTCCTTTGGGCTGGTTGTCAATTCTCAATCTTATGAGAGATACAGAGGCCAAGGTTAACAGAATTACTCAAAAGGGATTTTTGCAGAGCCTGGACACAGTTATGGAACCTTCAAGGGGTTGCTTACCAAAGTTTGGCATGGTATCACCACTTAAGGATTATCTCTCTCTTTGAGTCAACTTCATCTCCAGTCTGGTAATTTGGAGAGCAGCCAGATTCAGCCTCTTTGGCATGAGTAGGGTGGGGCCTAATGGGCGCTGGAAACAAGGAGGCTTGTGGAAGAGCTGAGCAGGGAGGGGACAGAAACCAGGTTAGCATAAAAAAGAAAGGACAGCCAGAGAAACAATATGGAGGAGAAAACAATGGGTCCAACAGTTCCAGGGGACATGGGAGAAGGAGAGGTGGGGGCAAGGAAGTGGGTGTTAACAACCCCAGGGACAAGGGAATAACAAGTGATCTAAAACTGATGGTGAGGAGGGTGTAGGCAGTCTGGTAGGGCTTGATCAAGGGCAGTGTAACCAAGAGGAATTACTGAAACCCAAATGCAGGCTGAACACGATAGTGGGACAAGAGGAAAGTAAAAGTAAATACAGGAAAAAACTAGGAGGCAAAGGGCATTTATAGAGGTCTAAATACAGCCATGAGCCATGTACATATGTAAATATATTTATATAAAAATGGGGAAATATATCTATGTGCATATATTTATAGGTTTAGTATTAAGATAGCAGATGGACATTGGGGCTCTAATCAGGTACTCCCTCAATGCAAGGACACTTTGTTCTATTAAACTGGCATTTCATGCTGTTAACCTTCCCAACACAATCCCCGAAGACAAATGAGTGCGTAAGCAAATGTGGTGAAGAAAGCTGATGGTGCCCAGCTATCAAAAGATATAGCATCTGGGATCTTAAAGGCTTGAAGGTAAACAAGCAGCCATCTAGCTGAGAAGCAACAAAGCCCATGTGGAAGAAGCACACCAACCTGTGTGATCATGAGGTGTCGATAGGATCAGATTTCAGGAATCAAAGGAAAAAAATCATATCATTGCGAATAAGGGTGAGTGTGGAGTGGAGGTCCAAAGCCCATCTGTAGGCATCATCCCCTTACAGAAGGGTTGCAGAGAAGAGACAAGACAGTCAGGATGCAGTGTAACACCGAATGAAACATACAACTTTCCTTTAGTTCTTTAATGCTTCCTCCCCACCCCCACCCCCACTAGCATGACCCCAATTCTACGTTACAAATCTGCGTAGACCTGAGGATGTACAACGGTACATATAAGAGCTGGAAACACAGGGAATCGGGACAAATAAACCCCTCAGGACCAATAATGAGAGTAGAGAGGGTAAGGGGAGGGTGGGGTAGAAAGGGGGAACTGATCACAGTGATCTACATATAATTTCCTCCCTGGGGGATGAACAACAGAAAAGTGGGTGAAGTGAGACATTTGTCAGTGTGAGATATGAATAATTTGTAAATGATAAGGGGTTCGTGAGGGAGGGGGAAAATGAGCTGATACCAAGGGCTCAAGTAGAAAGAAAATATTTTGAGAATGATGGCAACAAATACAAATGTACAAATGTTCTTGACACACTGGATGTATGTATGGATTGTGATGAGAATTGTAGGAGCCTCCAAGAAAATAATTTTTATATATAGAGAGAAACAACAACTGGGATGGACTGTAGCCAGCAGACAGTTCTGTGGGCACCTGAGAGAGAGAGGCATTCCTTTGAGAACTAAGAGTCATTGTGGTGATAGTGGTGGGAAGGGGAGTTGGCAGCTTTAGTCTAATTACTTTGCAAGTGAGTGTGCCATTGAGCCAGAAGGTGTTTAAGCAGCAAGAGGAAGTAACTGAGGAGGCTCAAGTAGGGGTGCAGCCACACTTGGCCAAAGAATGGGAGATGAACAGGCAGGTCAGACCCAGTCTTTGGAGTGCTTTGATAGTGTCAAAGAGGGGATGTCCTGTCTGTACTTGTGGAATCAAATAGCTGGCTGATTATCACAAAGAGATTGACAGTGCAGACAGAGGGGAGGCTAATAGAAGTGACTTCTGCTGTAGTGGCTGACTCCTCCTACCCAGAAAGCAACAGATGGGAAAGAGAGAAGAACACCTCCGTTGGTCCTTGCTACTGAAGTTGGCAGCTAATGTGGATACTGCCAGCCTCTTATTTGATGTTTCATGTGTAACCAGGTTGATCTCAAATCTTCATATGCAGTCCGCCTGGGAATTACCACTGGGAACCGAAACTCTTGCTTAACAAAGGACATATTTTCTTCACTCTGTTTTTGGTGCACCTAAGAGAGAGCATTGACCAAAACATTATATTCTTCCCTAGATTTTTCCCATCTAACTCAGTGTTTTCCAAAGTGGATGATACTGCCGCCCAGGGGGCAATACTGGAACGATCTCAGGGGACTGCAAAAGCAGGTCCCTGTCCTTTATCCTGATTATGAGTTATAGTACAAAAGTTTTTCATTGCTGGGATGGAGGGGGCGGGGAATTGATTTTTTTCTCTGGGAACCTATGGTCTAAATGATTGACCCAATAAACAGAGTTTTCATTTACAGCTCTTCTTGGAGGTTAGGTAGCAAATGACTTGTAGGGATAATAACAGGAAGGAAATAAAAAGGCTTAGATTCCTCCAAGGACAAAAACAGCACTTGACAGAGGAGTCCACGGAGCTGCCGAGCCAGTGAACTTATCTTAGCCTATGGAGAAACAAATAAGCCATGTGTACAGGGTGACAAAGCAAGATTTGGTGTTCTGCCAGCAGGAATGCCTTTTAGTCAAAAAGACAATTTTATTTTTTTTAAATCATTTTATTTGGGGTGCATACAACTCTTATCACAATCCATACATACATCAATTGTGTAAAGCACATTTGTACATTCATTGCCCTCATCATTCTCAAAACATTTGTTTTAAACTTAAGCCCCTGGCATCAGCTTCTTATTTTCCCCGCTTCCCCTTCCCTCATGAACCCTTGATAATTTATAAATTATTATTTTGTCATATCTTGCACTGTCTGATATCTCTCTTCACCCATTTTTCTGTTGTCCGTCCCCCAGGGAGGAGGTTATATATAGATCCTTGTAATCAGTCCCCCCAAAAAGACAATTTTAAAAAGCGCAATTGATCCTTGCGTGTGTGCGTGCATGTACGTGTGTGTGTGCATGTGCGTGTGTGTGTGTGTGTAAAATATGTGGAAGCATTCCATCCAATCACAATTGTAGAATATGGCAACAAAGTCGTTTCTGACGTTTACTGCAGAACAGATGGAATACAAAGAGAGGCTGCCTCTGGCTGCTTGGGGAAATGGGTGGATGGAGCACCTACTTGGGCCCGGGCACCAAATTGAGTGCTGTAATTTGATTGCTTCATGCAGTTTCTTTGAATTCTGAGTGATTGAAATGACCCTATCTTAGAGCTAAAATAACTGAGGCTTGAAGAGGTGAAGACATTGACCCTTTCTAGGTTCCCCAAGTTTCTAGGTACCAAGTAGAGATTCAGACCATCTATGTTTCCCACATTGGTGGTCCTTCTGGAATCCAACCCTGTTCAGCCTGTGCTTTCCATAGGCCAATGAGTTTCTACACATCAGGAAGAGCAGATCAATATGCAGCTACCTAGACCCAGGGCCCAGAGAGTTTCATCCGGTCGTTTTTTGGGGGAGTTGGGGTTAGGAATTCCAATTTTTTTCCGGCATGCTCTGTGTTTCTGATGCAGAATGGTTGAGTACAGCTCTCTGTCAAGAGCACTGCTGGTCTGGACCTGAGGTTTTCCACCCTGCATCCAAGTTAGCTTCCCCTGGGGAGGGCTGAACATCCTAGTACTTGGAGTTGGGCCCAGACATCAATAGTTAAAGGTGAAACTTCTCCCCCCAGCCTGCATGGCATTCTGAGAAGCAGAGACCATTGAGAATCTCCAGTCCAGCTAATTCTGGTCTCGTTCTCTCGATTGAGTGGCTGCCAGATCACTGGCAGCCCAAGTTCTTCTGAGGGGAAAAGGGAGTTCAATGTAACCTTCACTATCTCTTCCCGATAGAGGAAAGGTGGGTGGCATGAGAAGTGTCCAAGTAAAAATTCTCAACATTCCAAACCAGAATTAAACATTTTATATATCATTTTCCATTCTATAAATAAGAAAAAAACAACTCTAGGGAAAATCTGTGTTTGTTTCACCACTTTCTATCGAATGAAGATGATGTATTTCCTGGAAGTTGTGAAATCGAATAGGGGCAAAGGGTGAGGGTGCCAGAGGAGAAAGTCAAGCAAGGAGGGGCACAAGCCCTGACCCCGTTCCCATGCTTCTCGGGGAGCTGAGCAAACTCGAGAAGACAGGAAGGAAGCAGAGCCATGGCGTTTTTAAGTTTGGTGATTGTAGTGAGAGAAGCCCGGTGGGTGGGGCAGTGGTTCAAGATCTCACCGTTGACCATCAGGGTGACAGTTCAAAGGTAGCTGCCACTCCATGGGAGAAAGATGTGGCCGTCTGCTTCTCAAGATGACAGCTTTGGAAACCTGATGGGGCTGTTCTACTCCGTCCTACAGGGTTGCTAGATGTTGGAATCAATGCTATGGCAACGGATTTTTTTGGTTTGTTTTTAATTGTGCTTACAGCCACGGTACCAGGTGAGAGCTGCTGCTGACACATGGTAGACCTCTAGTTCCATGAGAATTCTGAGGTTTGAAGGGTACAGAACTAATGCTACACTTCGGGGTCCTGTAAATATATGTTGGATGAATTAATCCATCCAGCTCTATAGGAGGAGCAGAGATAAAGAGTGTAAGCTTGTCCTTTTCCTTTAAAGGATGAATATGACTTTTCATGGGGCACAGACAGGGTGTTGCAGCTGCATGGTGCCTTGTGGGGGGGGCTCTTCACGGAAGATGTCATTTGAGTAATAACTCGGTGGGAACTGGCTTTTTCTAGAAAGCACTGGAGGGATGTGAGTACCTGGAAAGGAATAGCCCCTAACAGGGGATTGCAAACTCCGTATAGGGGGCCACACAGGTAAACTGGCAGCTGGAAAGCGAGAAGGGTTGAAAGGAACTATGGAATGTTGGATCATGCAAATGCAGCCAGGGGACATTCAGACCCATTGTTTAAATTCCACTACACAGGCCAAAGAGGAGACCATCTGAGGGCCACTACCTTGCAAGCCTTGATCCACACATCACCAGCTAGTAATCCTCCTATAGGCTTGTATTGCATTGCTGGAAAGCTCTAATCCCTGGCATCCTTTCAAAATTGTTTTTGGTGTATGCCATCCCACTGTGTTTTTGTACTTACTCTTCCCCTGAGAAATACAAACACAACTACAAACAAGCAAACAAAAACCAACCCTGTGTGTTTCTTTAAAACAGAGCAGCTGGTGGTTCAACATATGGGAACAATCATTTCCATAGATATTGTTATTTTTGATGTTGGATGAGGAGCAAAAGGAAATCACTTTGTGTGTGTGTGCGTTAAATAACGTAGTGTAGAGTCAACATCTGCTGCCTTTGTCACTTAGACACTTTCCATTAGGAGTTGAACAGGGCTCAGGAATTTACATTGATTTAACTTCTTCAAAGAGATACCTGCTCATGGTTTTAAAGACCAGTCTCTATAGGTGATATATATGTATATAAATAAGTATAAATCTCATATATTAATAAGATAAATATCCATAGATTATATATATAAAACCAGGTATCTCCCTGCATGATATGTAAGTATATAAATATCCATATATATTTCACCTATGGTTATTTATATGTAAATATATATTTATATATATCATCTATGGATGGGTGGCAGGATATAGGGAAATGCTTTGTAGCAACACAGCACAAGAACTTTCAAGATGTGTTTGTCCTTACTCTAGTTGACTCTTATTTCACATTTCTTGGCATGATAAGCTGACCTTATAAATCTTACTAAATGTTGACCTTGTAAACACAAATAAGAATTTCAATAGTGGGACTGTAATTCTGGAAACAGAGGTCAGATTCTCCTCTGAGCTGTATGAGGTTGCTTTGTGAGCTTTGCGTATAAAACGATAAAATAAAATATTTCCCCTTAAGACAGTTTGAGGAAAGCCTTTTCGATGCCTGAGGTTTGCCAGCTTTTCCCATCACAGGGATGGCTTGGTACATGCTGCAGAGTAGTCCTCTCCCTCAGTCCAAGGAGGAGAGAAGTATCAATAATGGACTTGTATTGCTGCCAAGTATTTTTGTGGCTGTGAAGGCAGTAGGCCTGATCATTCCAAACATCTGGCCTAGGTCCTGGGGTATCTGATGATGAACAAGCCATGATTCCTAGCCTCATGTGCAGAGGCATCTGGTGTAGTGCTGTGGCTGGTTACATTGAAATTTGATTAACTGGATGAAATAAAATGTAAAAATCCAGTTAATTAATGAGAACAGCCACTATTCAAGTGCTCAATAGCCACTTGTGGCTAGTGGTTACCATACTGAACATCGCCAAAATAGAATATATTCATCATCAAAATGTTCCATTGAGTAGAGATGATGGAGAGACTATGTCTGAACTTCCAGAGTTAGACAAAACAGAGAAGAAACCCGGTTGTACCACTTACCAGCTGTGGGGCTTCAGAAGAGTTACTTGAGATCTCTGTGCCTCCTTGTTACCATCTGTCTAATGTAGATGACACTAATAAGGGGGTTTCTGTGAGTATTCAATGAGTTTATTCCTATAAAATCCTTTCAAATGTACTTTACCCCCAGGAAGTATAAAATAGATAAAGTGGAGCCAATCCCCACTAAAGGCTCAACCGAGCATTCTGGACACCTAGAAGAAACGGTATTAATTTTGACCCAGATAGATTGAAGGAACTTTGCAGAATTGGTAGCATGGATCTGGAATCGTGAATTTGAGCAAGTGAAGAAGGGAAGTGGCTAGGGTGGTGTGGGGGGGCTTTCCCCAGCGTATAGAATAACCTGTGTGAAAGCACAGAGACATTGAACGTACAGAGCACACCTTGTCCAGTTTGTGGAAAGGGGGAAGAGTAGGAAGTGAGAATACAAAGGCAAGTGAAAATAGGTTATACTGTGTTTGTGTGCCATGCTAAGGAGGCCAAATTATCTTTAAATAAATAGGTCACCAGTGAAGGTTTTCAGTATGACCATAGGTAAGTTTTGGAGTGATAGTTGTACTGGTATCACAGAGGGTGAATTTCCCAGGAAAGATCATGAGGAGATCTGGGACTAAGTCCATGACAGAGGGTATGGGGCTCAGAGTGTAGAGGTGGGAAAGAAAGGGGCATTGACAAGTCCTGGGCTGAGTTCAGGAGCCCTAGTTGTGTTATGGGCTGCGTCCTCCAACTACGGCCCACTGGCCACATGCGACTCGCCAAGGACATTTATGTGGCCCGCCAAGGACATTTATTCGGCCCGCCGGGTGTTTTTGCCCCATTTGTTTTTTTACTTCAAAATAAGATGTGTGTACACTCCCTCAATGCAATAGCGCCTTGCTCAGCTAAACGGTCATCCCATGATATCCATCTTCCCAACATCATTGCTGAAGCAAATGTGGTGAAGAAAGCCGATGGTGCCCGGCTATCAAAAAGATATAGCGTCTCGGGTCTTAAAGGCTTGAAGGCAAACAAGTGGCCATCTAGCTTGGAAGCAACAAAACCCACAGAGAAGAAGCACACAAGCCTAAGTGAACATGAGGTGTTGAAGGGATCAGGTAGCTGACACCAAAGAACAAAAACCATCATTGTGTGACCACTTTCCCCACATATACACTGAAGACGAATGTGTACATAAGTAAGTGTGAAAAAGGTTGATGGTGCCCGGCTATTGAGAGATATAGCATCTGGGGACTTAAAGGCTTGAAAGTAAACAAGCGGCCATCTAGCCCAGAAGCAACAAAGCCCAAATGGAAGCAGCACACCAACATTTGTGATCATGAAGGGCCGAGGGGACCAGGTTGCAAGCAACAAAGGCGGGGAAAAAAATCATATCATCGTGAGTGAGGGGAGTGCATGATGGGGACACAATGCCCATCTGTAGACAACTGGACGTCCCTTGCAGAGGGGTAGTGGGGAAGATATGAGTCACTTAGGGTTCAGTGTAGCAATAATAAAAATCACAACCTTCCTCTAGTTCTTAAACGCTTTCTCCCCACCAACTATCATGATCCCAATTCTACCTTGCAAACCTGGTTAGACCAGAGGATGCACAGTGGTACAGTTGGGATCTGGAAACATGGGGAATATAGGACAGATGAACCCCTCAGGATCAATGGTGAGAGGGGTGATATTGGGAGGCAAGGGGTATAGAAAGGGGGGACTGATCTTGGGGATCTACATATAACCTCCTCTCTGGAGGATTGACAACAGGAGAGTGGGTAAAGGGAGATGCTGGGCAGTGTAAGATAAGATAAAATAATAACTTATAAATTATTAAGGGTTCATGAGGGGGAGGGGGCAGTGAGGAGGGAAAAAAGGAAAATGAGCTGATTCCAGGAACCCAAGCGGAAGGCAAATTTTGAGAATGATGAGGGCAACAAATATATAAGGATGTTTTACTCAGTTGATGTTATAAGATTGTTATGAGTTGTATGAGCCCCAATAAAATGATCTTTTAAAAAAGAAAAAGAAAGTTTAAAAATAGATGTGTGTGGTATGCATAGGAATTTGTTCATAGTTTTTTTTTTAAACTATAATCTGGCTCTCCAACAGATCTGATGGACAGGGAACTGGCCCCCTGCTTAACAAGTTTGAGGATCCTTGGGCTAGGTGTTGGTCTGCTAACTGCAATCTTGGTGGTTCAAACCCACTAGCCAATCTTCAGAAGAAAGATGAGGCTGGCTGCTCCTGTCAAGATGTATAGTCTTGGAAAAATCATAATGGGTCCCTGAGTCAGAAATGACCTGATATAAGGGGCTGGATGGATGGTGGGTGGGTTGAGTTGCATGTGGGGTGGTGGAGAAGCAGGGTGGGCTGGTAGATAATAGTTTGAGTTTCTAGCTTAGTGGTTCTCAATCTTTCTAATGCCATGACCCATTCATACAGATCTTCATGTTGTGGGGACCTCCAACCATAAAATTATTTTTGTTGCTACTTCCCAACTGTCATTTTGCTACTGTTATGAATCTGGAAACCCCATAAAAGTGTCATTCGACCCCAAAGGGGTTCGCAACTCACAGGTTGAAAACCACTGTTCTAGCTGGAGTGGTGGTGTTTTAACTAAAACCAGGAACTCTGGTGGAAGGGCAGCCATTTAGGAACCTGTGAAGGCTACCATGACCTTGCCAGATGTGGGGGATTTCACCTCTCTACCCAATGATGAGAGCTTTCTGTAAGGAAACTCCTTTCCCAGTGTTCTTTGCTTTTATCTTCTTCCCACTGGTCCTTTCTACCAGTCAACGTGATAGGAAAGAACTGCCTTTCCTAGTAACTGACCTGGAAGGCCATCTTCTAATTTTCTCACTATGGGCATTTTGACATTTGGAGGCTGTCATGTGCATTATAGTCTGTAGAGCAACGTCCCTGACCTCTACCCACTTGCTGCTAGTAACACCTCCTTCTCCAACTGTCACAACCCAAATTGCTTCTTGTCATTGCCAAATGTCCCACACTGGGAAGCAAACTAAAATGCTGGTTAAGTTCCACTATTCTAGGCAAAAGCCTTGGTTTTATATTAAACTCTAAAGCAACCTAATCCATTAGAAGCGGGGAGGACAGAGCCCTCAGGGAATGTGAGACTGAACAGAGGAAACTGGGGGCTAGGTTGAGAACAAGGATGCTGCTGAGGGAGGATTGGTCTGGAAGGAATACTTCAGTCAACCCTTTCAGAGTCAAGGACACCAGAGGGCGCTAGGGAGTCACGCTTGGCAAGTGTCATAGACAGGCTCCAATAAAAATCTCCACCTACTTGTCCAGAGCTGATTTTAGGAATGGGGGTTGGGGAAAATGCCCAAATCAGGAGTTCCGCCCTGGAAATGAATTTGTGTTTCAGATGCAAGGATATTAGTTAAAGCTGCCTCCTCATTCTCAATTTGTGGTTTAAAAACCTGCATAGAGGAGAGTATCTTAAAAACAAACAACCCCCTCCTCCTACTTGCTTTGCTGCAGAGATTGTCAGTTCCGACGTGGTAAAGAACCCAGTATCAATGACAACACTCCATGCTGTCTGCCGGATAACTATTACACACTTTTGGAATTCGTCCTGAGTTCCAGAAGGACAATATGACACGGAAGAAAAAGACCTGGTTATTTATTAGTTGAGTAGATCTCTTTTTGGTCCTCGTAATTCCCAAATTAAAAACAACACAGCTGGCATCCCTTTATGAAGCACAACACAAGCACCCCGCACTCTTACTTCCTGATATAACTTCCAAGAGCCTTTCCCCATTTTGTTTCTAATAAAAAGAGAGAAAGCTTGATTCTGGGCGTTTGTAGCCATTGAGATTCTGTACTATGACTCTAAACCTGGCGTAGGTTGGGTGGAAGAAGGGGATAAAAGCCAAGCATATTTTCAGCATTTGCAGTAACCATGGGCTTTCATCGCAATCAATGATTAATGCTAACATCTTTATTTAAATGCCACAGTTGATATGATATGCAGACTTAATCAGCTGCCCCATGGTCTCATTCAAGAGAAAGGCACTGAGCCTTCTTTTTGCCACATTCTCTTCTGTATCTAGTGAGTACCGCAAGATCAAACCAAGGAGAATGTCTCTTTGGATAAGACTGAGACCTACTATGCTTTTAATTCTCCCATCAGATGAACCTTTGAAATGGGATGGGATAATAACTTAGGAATAAAGAAAGATATTTGATGAAAACCTACTATGTGCTAGGATAGTCTCTCACTTGCTGCTCAAAGCAGCCCTAGGAAATATGTCCAAGGCCATGCCATCAGTACAAGAGGGCTTCCAAAAATTCACGGGAAAGTCCCATGATCTTTTCATTCATTTTGTCCACAAACTTTTTAAAATCCTTTCATAGATGTTGAAATCCAGCCACAAGGGAAAAATGCTGTATCTATGAACCCCATTAGGGCTATGAGTATGGTTAGGAGAAACAAGGTTTCTGCTTAACCCTTCCCAAATTACCTTTTTGTGCATGTCTAGCTAGGTACTTCCAAGGTGCTTGAAAACCCAGGGTAATGCTAACCAAAGGCTATGTCAAGTATTCCCCAACTCCAATGTGAAAATGTGGTAGGTGGTTTCATCATCCTTAATTGATTAGCCTCCTTGTATGTAAAAGATTTATCCTGGCCTGTTCCCTTTAAATTACAATGCCTTCCCCTGCCCCTGACCATGTGACAGGCGTGGACTAATAGAATTTGAGCAAATGTAATTGTTACCTCATCTGAGTGGAAATTCATCTCTATGGCTGATGGTTTCTTTCCTCTGCCATGAAAACACATCCCAAATAAAGTTCAGTTCAGTCTAGATTTTGGAATAAAGAATATGCAAGGAATACAGCCATAAACAAATAGCAATAGCAGTTGACATGTGATGTGAATGCTAAATAAACTTGTGTAGTCATCAGCTATTGAAAAGTTGGGATTGTTAATTACCACTTCACAACATAAGCTGACTGATACACCCAACAAGATCAAATTTCATCTCATTTAGCCACATTCTGAGGCAGTCAGATGGCTCTTCTATGTGCCAATAGCGACTCAGGAATCTGAGTTCCTGGAATCATGAGGTACTGTTGTCTGAAATCTTCACTTCTAGCCACAGGCTGCTTGTGCATGGAGAGGAGGATAATGATGAGCATGGAGAACCTCAAGGCACAGTGAGGATGAAGCTCAGACAGCTGCCTCTAGAGACACTGCTGTGCCTTTGCCAGGAGCTTCATAATCTCTCCCGAATTTATAAGTTACCCCAGGTCTCTCCCAGTGGATATTTAGTAAGCTGGCTTTATTCAGTCTCTACAAAGCTAGTTCCTTACTAGATAAAGGGCATAAATTTTGTAACCATCTGGCCCTTTGTTGCCTTTTCTATAATATTGATCTCAGAAATATTTTAGTCCAATGTAGGGGAGTGTCCCATTGGCAACCCCACCCCCCTCAAATTCTATTGAGGCTTGCAAGCATCGTGACTTCAAACATCAGCCATTCTATTATCTCTCATAGTTCTATGGATTGATACAGCTCTTCAGCTGGTTCCTAGATTTCCTGCAGGCTGTCAGTTGTACTCAGAGAATGGCTAGATCTAGACTCTAGAGCCATCTTAAGGCTGAGTATGACACTTGGAAGGTGGGGCCTCTCTCCATATAGTCTCAGTACCTCTCCTCTCTACATGGTGTCTCCATACAGTCTCTCCAGAAGGGTTAATGGGGCTTCTTATAAGGTGACTTTGAGGTCTCACTGCTAGAGTTTCAGAAAAGAGGAAGCAGAAATTGACAGTCTTGTTTTTGCTGCATTCTCTTGGTTCAAATGGTCACAGGGTCCACCCAGATTCATGAGAGGATTTTTCAGTAGCCTCCAGCTCTTGATGGGAAAGCAACCATATTGATGGGAAAGACAACTATATTGAGTCCATATCGAGGCCATTTTGGGAAAGCTGCATTTTTGTCATTCTTTAGCAGAACTGTGTGCGGCCAGGGTGACTACAGAAACAAATCCAGTGCCTCTCATATATGTATAAGAAAGAACTTCATCTCAAGAAGTAATTATATATCAAGAAAGCATCCAAGTACAGTCCAACTCAAGTCCATAAGTCCATGAGTCCCTCTTCAGGCTCATGCAGCCACATGAAATGATGCAGACTGCAAGAAGATCACAGGCCAGGGGTGTAGAGTTGTGTGGATCCAATGGCAGTGGAAACAGGGCAGAGAAGCTCTCAGGGTCAGTGGAAGAATCTCAGTAAGCAGGAAGTTGAAGGAGCAGAGAGAGGGGTGTGTGGAATGTTCCTAGGGTCCTCCTTATAAGAAGGCCATACCCCCAAGGAGGCAAGACCAGGCTATGATGTGATTGACAGGTTGGATTCCACCCCTACACTTTCATCTTCAAGTTGACTTAGAATCATCTAACTACCACAAGAACCAGTGAAGGGGAGGTAGCACTCTTCATAGGACCTGGCATAGGGGTAGTCAGTAGACACTGGATAAGTGAACATATGGATGCATACATGTAAAAGAGACATCCATGTTTTGGAATTTGCATGGCACCTTAACAAGAGGATTTGATTTGTGTAATAAACACACAGTACTGAAATTGTCCAGAAATATTGATTTAGAGTTAGAGGAGAAATAAGAGAAAAGCTTTGTCTGATGAAGACCATAGAGTCAGCACGTGGCAGTGCAATTCACTTACTCATGTTATTAGTCGCAGGGTGAGTGGACGCTGAGCGCAGCAGAGATTATGTTTTTCTCCACTCTCATCATTTAGGAGGGAATATTTGCTAAAGAAATATAGTAATGGTATTTAGATTGTTGTTGTTTTTCCCTATGGAATTCATGCTGCAGGCATGAATTAAGAAAGATGAGCTGTTCACTTAAAGACTTCATAAAATGTAAAAGCATTTAAATCAATATATGCCTTTAAAAATCATTTTATTGAGGGCTCATACAACTCATCACAGTCTATCCATCCATCCACCCATTCATCCATTGTATCAAGCACATTTGTACATGTGTTGCCATCATCATTTTCAAAACATTTTCTTTCTACTTGAGCCTTTGGTATCAGCTCATTTTCCCCCTCCCCCATACTCCCTCCCTCATCAACCTTTGATAATTTATACATTATTATTATTTTTTCATGACTTACACTGACCGATGTCTTCCTTCACCCACTTTTCTGTTGTCCATATTCCTGGGAGGGGCTCTCATATATGCCTTTCATCTTGACTGACTCCTTCCACATTCATGCACATTATTCTTTGCTTAACTTTCACTAAAATTTACTTTCTCTCTTAGTAATGCTCGGAATCCTGGAAGTTGTGAGATTTATAACTTGTACCATGAGTGATTTAATATTGTAAGTTAAATACTACCGGTTATATCAGTGGTTCTCAGTCTGTGAGTCGTGACACCTTTGGGGGTTGAACGACCCTCTCACAGGGGTCACCCAGTACATCACAGTAGCAAAATTACAGTCAGGAAGTAGCAACAAAAATTATTTTATGGTTGGGGGAGTCACCACAACATGAGGAACTGTATGAAAGGGTGGCAGCATGAGGAAGGTTGAGAACTACTGAGTTATATTAATGTACGAGACCAAATAAAGAAAGCATATAAAATTCTGGAAGAATACTAACGATTTTGTTTAGAAAATGTTATTCAAATTAAGCGATTGGTCAACTGTGCAAATGATCATTAATTTTAAAGCAAGAACTGCCCGCGGTGTGATGCTCAACATCTACTTCAACGAGTTGGTTGTATCAACTTGTATATCTGACATTGAGTGTCCAAAACAAGTAACATTCTTTTATTTGAAATAAAGAAAGTACTGAAGAGGACTAAATAAGAATATTAAAAAAAAAGACATTCAAAATACCTTGTACTTGACAATGTGCTCCTGAGTGCCTTTGCACGGACCACTCTCTCCCCTTATTCTTTGTACCTCCTCTACTTGAAGCACACATCTTCAACACCCCTACTCCCCAATTATGTTCAGAAGCCTAGACAAATATCACTTTGTCCACTACAGTGGTCTTTTTGGGTCACCTTTGTTAAAAGAGTATTGACACTATTCCATGGTCACCCATGCCATATACATAGTGCCCTTGTCATTTGTCTCCTCCACTGCCAGTCCTATAGTGCCCCACACATAGAAGTTCATCAGTTAATACCTGTGAGTTGCTAATCATGAGAAAAACCTTTAAAATGTCAGCATAGCAACCAAGGGCTGAGCTACTCCACACTCAGGCTCCCATTTACACAAAAGAGAAAGATGAATACAGTCACTTGAAGTCTCGACCCTAGGTTCTACATGTTGAGACATCAGCACTGGAAAAAGCTTCCAATTCAAGATTTACCTAGATGATGAAAAAATAATAGGTTGCTTCTGTTTTGGCTATTCATGGTCCATATTTATTGTTTGCTACTAAGCATATCCTTGCAAAACTTTTAATGAAAATAGTCTTACTCTTCTCCATGGTGTCCTCACTGGCTGTTTCCTTTTTCCTATGTTTAAACTCTGAGTTATCTCAGCAGTCTCAAATGATTGCCTGGAAGTAGCCCTCATTTGGATCACTAAGAACTTTCCAGATGCATGGGCTAGCAATAAGCCATGAAAAAGTCAAGCAGAAAATCAAACATTTTCTTTTAGTGCTACAAATTATTTTCAGCTCTTCTGATGCCCAAATCAGTGCCCAGAAATTCCAAGGGATCAAAAACATCTCCATTGCTTCTCAGTGTCTCCATAATCAATTCTATTTCAAGAACCAGTTGAACCCTTTTCTCAATTGGAAACAATAATTCTAAGCATTTGTCGGCTCAAAACTGAGTTTCCAAAATATTTGGGAATTTTATTGAGATTAGCTTTGTGTTTCTTTTGGGACGATCAATATTCCACTAGAATAAATGTAGCATCAAATTGTATTATTTCGGTAGCAGGACTTCTAATTATGATTCAGTTGATAAATCTGGTGCTAAGTATGCAATAACCTTGCCCCTTCATTTATGTTTGCTTCTGTGCTAATTTTCTTTTTAAATTAAACTCTTCAAAAGACAGCTTAAGGTGTAGAATTTTTATTTCAGTTAAACAGTTCTGGCTCATTCATAGCATAGAGCTAACTTTCCTGGCCCATTGCCAGGCATATTTAAAGGGTTGATGAGTTTATCAAGATGGTCTGAGGATGCCAAGCAAATAGGTGACTGACTGCCTGATGACCTCAGTGTCAAAGATTTCCAAGAAAATGTTTGTATTTAGTCTACTGTGTTGGGTGGATGGAGAACACACTCACCGGGTCACTGCATTGGGGTCCTAGGATTTGGGATTCTTTGGATTTAGTCAGTTTTCTTGCCTTAATTGGGTCTACCTACCTCTTAAAAGAGTGAAGTGTACTTGAGTTTCACATAAGCATGGTTCTGCCAATGGCAGTCAGCCTACCTAGAAACAAGGATGTTAGGGATAGAAGGAGCATCTTGACTCACAATTTCCCCAAGTATACCACCAGGAAGAAGGTTATTGGGAAATGGAGATCATCCTTCTGGTTGCTTGGGACATTGGCTGCTAGGCTACAGCCACTCACACAAACTCTCCGCGGTAAAGAAGATGTACTTAACTCTTGAGGAAGACCAACATTCATTATGAGTGTTAATTGAGCAACTGAGGACATTTTCTGTTCTTGTCAAATAAAATTCGGTAGTATTTCTTTTTTTGCAAAAACTTGATGGAGCTTCTTGTCCTTTCTTACAAGTTCTTACTTGCAATTATATATATGTCTGTGTAGACTCTTTGACGTTATGAGACACTTTCTCTCTCTCTCTCATAGACACACACACACACTCACACACACACACAAATGCAGGTTTCAGAACAAGGTTTGCTATATAGCACAGGGTAAATAGTTACAGATTGTTTGAGTGACTGAATGGATGATATCCTTCACGTTAATGGCAATTTTTCTACTTCAGATAATATTTGTTGTTAAATTCAATTTTGTTTTGAAGAGGAAAAAGAACATGCACCATGTTCTGTGAACAACAAAAAATGGTGCGTGTGATGAGTTATGCCCAACTGGTATTTTCTTGTGAATGTTGAAGATTAAGTTCAATCATATATACCAATTTGTCAATAAACTGTGGCTTTCCTGACACTGAATTTCTGGCAACAATGTAAAGTATGTGTGTGTTTTTGTTTTGTTTTACATTACTACTGGGAAGTTTTAACAGGTGATTATTGTGAGGAATGCCATACGTTTACGTTTTGGCTATTCGGGTATTTTCTGGTAACTGCATATTCCCTGTGGCCCAGGCATCTGGTGAAATATAGAAGCGTTCTTCCCTTCATCCCCCAGAGGTAGCCATATGCCACTTCATATCTGGGGGTAAGTCTTACAGACTCACATACTCTTTGGAAGGAAAATAGCTTCTATGAAGGATAACTCATTTCAAAATAAGAAGGATGGACAGTGTCTCATTTGTTTAAGGAGCACTTCATTCTGACTCAGACCCTCAGCCTCCTTGTAGTTTGAATCCTCCCAATGCATCCCTTTAAGACTTAGAAAATAAAAACAAGTAAAGGCTTCAGCTTCCAATGGTTTCTTTGTTGGAATAAATCCAGTGCTGGAAGCAGGGCTTTGAACTGGTTTATTCTGGTTCATCTGGGGAGCTATAAGAATCACCTGAGATCTATAAAAATCACTGGGGGATCAAAAATAATCACTTGGGGATCTATAAGAATCACGTGGGTGATCTTCAATTTGTCTAGGCTAGAAACTCAAATTCCCAGCTAGGTGTCAAACCAGAACTAACCATTTCTAAGCCCTGTTTCAAAGTTTGAAGAAATCCAGTTGTTTGGGCGCACGCTTCTGGATTTATCTCTAGTTTAAAAGACTTTGGCTAGAGGCTCTGAAGTCATGAGAGCTATTTTTAGCACTATTGCAATAATGGAGGAATACTTGAATTGCTCTTCAAGTTGAAAATATTTTTCTTCTCTATTGAAAATACCAAGTCTTCTTCCCCTTTCCTAACACAACACTGCCTTCTATTCATTGGGTGTGAGGTTAGCATGAAGCTTGTCAATCGGCCAGCATGATTGGGGGTGGGGGGGCACGGGAGGCTTGTAAGAAAGACCCGTGTAGTGGAGACATAAAGAAAACAAGAAACCCACATGTTAAGGCTTTGAAAATGGACAAAGCCTCAATATTCATGTTGTTATTATTACCTGTCTTTTAAAAAGTTTTGCTTGAGCAGAAATGTATGCTAGGTTTTTACATTTTGATGGGGACTTTGCTTTAAAATCTTATCTTATGGTGATTTCCCTGACAATTACATTATTTTGCTAATGAAAAGTGTATTTAAATTTATCATTGACATGAAAAAGAAACTAAGGCACAGAAGAAAACACAAATGGAATTCTGGTTATCATGGAATTAAGGGCAAAGTAGGAATTTACCACCTCCTGAAATAAGCTTGAAATAGAACAGTGCAAGTTTGCCCAAACATTAATCATTTAGGACAAAATTTTTGTGTCTCACCAAGTGATGCCAAGGATTAGGTTGTTTTTCATAATATTGATCTCTAGACTTGTCAAAAGGTTAATGTGCTCAGCTGCTAACCTTCCAAAAACCAGCCATAGAAAACACAAAGCACAGTTCTACTCTGATACACATGGAGTCACCATGAGTCAAAAACATATTGATGGCAACTAGTTAGTTATCTTTTTAAGAATATTGAAAAGGAAAGTATCTAGGATTCAAAATAAGGAGACAATTCAAGCCAGTAATACTCATTTGATAAGTGGAGTGGAGGCAACCAGTCACATTTTGCAACTTGTAACTTGTTTGATCCACCAGAAGTGAAAATCAAGGAGGAGAATTTTGATAATTGAGCAGAAACCAGTGCTGGAACTTAGATACTATAGACAAAGCGTCTAGAATTACTGGTGAATTTCTGTGTCCCAGAACCAGACATTTAGTTGAATGGTTGCAGTGATAGAAATCTGGTGGTTGAAATTACCTTATGCTGAGCTTTGATCATTCTTTACTTCCTTCATCTTTTTCTTTCTTAAACATCTTTCGAGTAGTATTGTCTAGGTTTGGGCTCTCTGAAGAGGTGACTCTGAAGCTAGGATCTGAAAGGTGCAAATTGACAGTTCCAGGTTAGAAGAAACGGCATGTGCATCAACTCTTTAATAAGGAGTTCTACAGTATGAGAGGGTGTCCCCCCCCCCCAAAAAAAAAACCCAACAATGTAAAAAAGCTCCACTGGGCAGAGCTTTTGTAGTACACATATTTTTCCACTAGGCAAGCATAGAGCAACACACTCTGAGTTAGTGCACCCAGTGTCATTGCCTGGGAAGCTTCTCTCAGGTCAGTAAATTTTTTCGTAAAACTGTTTTGCTCTACCTCCTTTTTGTTGTGGCCATTTTAAGAGAACAGAGTGCAGCTGTGAAATTGTGGTTCTTGCTCAGGAAAAATGCCACAGAAGCGGTTGTGATGTTGAACACAGCTTACAAGGACAGTGCTATGGAAAAACTAAAGCATACAAGTGGTTTTCTTGTTTCAAAAAAAGTGAAATGTCTATTGATAACCAACCTCATTCTGGGTGTCCATCAACTTCCCAAATGGACAAAAATGTCAACAAAATTCTTGACTTGTGCTTGAAGACCAATGGCAGACCATTGAAGAAATGGGGAAGTATCTGGACTCTCTTGGAACTTGGTATGGTGAATTAAAAAAATCATTTTATTGGCGGCTCTTACAGCTCTTATACCATTCCTTACATCAATTGTATCAAGCATTTTTGTACATATGTTGCCATCACATTTTCTACATATTTACTTTCTATTTGAGTCCTTGGTATCAGCTCCTCTTTTTCCCCCTCCCACCGCCTCTTGTGATCCCTTGATAAACTATAAATTATTGTTGTTTTCATATCTTACACTGACTGCTGTCTGCCTTCACTCATGTTGGATTATGCAATAATTGGGTTACTTTCCTCCCCACCCCACCCCCACCTTCTTCTACCTTTCTGTTCTTGAGAGGTTAATCTGACCTAGATTATATGTGTCATGAGCTCTTACCTATACCAGTGTCCATGCACCAGTCTAGCCAGAACTGAAAGGCAGGACTGGGTCATGATAGTGGGGGGTGAGGATGCCTCAAAGAACCAGAGAAATATTGAATGTTTATTGGTGCTATACTGCACCCTGTTTGACTCATCCCTTCCGTGTGACCCTTATGTGAGGGGATGACCTATTGTCTACAAATGGGTTTTGGGTCTGTGCTCCGACCACCCTCATTCTCAACAATATGTTTGTTATTTGTTTGTTTGGGTTATTCTGGTGCCCATTACCTGATTCTATTGACACCTCATGATTGCACGGGCTGGTGTGCTTCTTACATGTGGCCTTTGTTGCTTCTCTGCTAGATGGTCACTTAGTTTAAATTCAACCATTAAGACCCCAGATTGCTATATCTTTTGATAGCCGGCCACCATCAGCTTTCTTCACCACATTTGTTTATGCACCCATTTTGTCTTCTGTGATTGTGTCAGGAGGGAAAGAATCACAGAATGCCAGGATGTTAGAACAAAGTGTACTTGCATTAAGAGAGGGCTTGAGCAGAGGCCCAAAGTCTGTCTACTTCCTCATTATATTGCGATATAAATATATGCACATAGGAAAATTCCTCTATTTTATGAATTAATATGTTTACATAAGTGCACATCTATGTTTATACGTCCATCCATAGCTTTGCATCCTAGACCTTTCCTCTGTTTCCTTTTACCTCCCTCCTGCCACAGTAATTCTTCTCAGCTAGATTTCTGTTGCTCCAGCAACCCCAGGATCTCTACATTCTCCTCATTGTTGCTTTTAATTCCCTAGTTGTTTCCCTGTCTATTGTGTAGTTTGATCAACGCTCCTTCATCCTCCTCACCTGCTCCTCCCCCCAGGTCCCTATAGAACAGTTGGTCCCATTGCTTTTGCTTTGGGCTTGCTTCCCATGCCGCAAACATAATTTCGGGACTGTCTGCTGACCTTTATGACTTTCTCCCCACCGGTCTTGGGGGTTTTCAGGAACAGCCCCTCCTCGCCTGAAGTCTATTTTTAGGGCTCCTCAGGGGTGTGGCTATGCTTTGCTCCTGTTGCTGATCTGTTATGTTTCCTTGTTGATTTGCCCCATTGTGTATTCAGTGAATTTTAACAGAAAATTTGGGAATGAAAAGGTCTCTGCAAAATGTGAGCCTCTGGTTCTGACTGACCAGAGAAAGAGTGTTGAGTGGAAGCATGCCATACTTTGAAAGAACAGATCTGAAGCTACCTCGAGTTTTCCCCAAGGTCATTACTGGTATAGACACATGGTGCTATGCTTATGAACCCGAAAGCAAACATCAATCAAGCCAGTAGAAGATGCACTTGTTACCTCACCCACAAAAAGCTTGTTAAGTGAAATCAAAGATCAAGAAAATGCTCATTTGTTTATTTGATGTGAGGGGGAGAGGGTATTTGGAGTTTGGTCCACCAGGTTAGATTGTTAATCAAGCTTTCTATTTAGGGGTTCTAAAAAGATTGTGTAACAGTGTGCAACAAAAAAGATTTGATTTGTGGAAGCCGGGAGACTGGTTTTGCTGCCACGACAATGAACCTGCTCCCGCAGCCATCTCAGTGTCACAGTTTGTGGCAAAAAACAGCATGGCTCTCTTGTCCAACATACCTTACTCACCTGACCTCACTCTGCACTACTTCATTCCGTGAATGAAGAGGGACATGAAAGGACAGCTATTTGACAATGTAGAAGAGGTGAAGGAAAAAATGAGGGAGGTGCTATCAGCCATCCAAACAGATGAGTTTGAAAAATGTTTTCAAGAATGGAATTGCATATTTGACAAATGTGCGAAGTGTAATGGAAAGTATTTTGAAGGTGATAAGGTTGTTTTGTAAAATTTTTTTTTAAATACATGTCTTCTAGGTCCCAGGGTTGCTATGGAGAAGACCGAAGGTATTTTAATTATTAGCACTTTGCTTCATAACCGGCCAGACTTTTCTCTTTGTTCTGCTCATTGATGATGACAGACCTTTCCAGGCACACAGTGGGCCCACCTAGTCTGGAATTCTTGCTCAGTCTTTTAAAAATGATTTCATGTACGATTTGTAAATTATGATTTTCCTTTGTGTTTTTGTTCTTTCCATTTTTGAGATATCTATGCAACTTGATCTTTCAGTCCATCCATTGAGCTTATTCCATTTTGTCATTCCTATGAGCTTAAAAAAGTCTCGGGATGTTTCTTTGGCAACGGGTCTGGGTGGGGAACTGGAAATCAAGTTGTTTCTTAAGCATACTTTTAGCCAATCCACCAGTTTTCATAACTCTATCCTATTCCTCATGTCCCATGCTGCCAGCGACTGAGCCTTTTGAGTAATTTATGGCAGGGGGCCTCGATATTTTTCTTTAAAGAGACAAATAGTAAATATTGTAGGCGTTGGCAGCCATAAAACTGCTCAACTATCAAATCGCACCTGTTCAACTATGTCACTTGTCTGGAAAACATCCACAGCTGATACATAAATGAATGGTCTAGGCTGTGTCCTCAGAAAACCACTGACTCCACTCTATAGTATAAACTGGGCTGCATTGTGGCTTTCCCCACTGCTGATTCAAGATTCATCTTCCATTTGGTCTAATTTACCCAGCTATTTGCTTTCCAGCTTCCAAAATGATGTTGCTGGCATGCAACCTCTCTTCAATTCCAGTGATTTGAGAGAATATATATATATATATATATATATATATATATATATATATATATATATATATATATGTATATATGCACATACCAATGCTTTTGCAGTCATTTTAGTGGTGTTTCGAGAGTGAAAGTAAATGAACATTCAGTTTCTTCCATCATCTTGGTCTGGACCCAGAAATTGAGCATCAACAAAAAGTAAGGTGAGGTGCGGAGGAAGGTGGAAGTTTCCATCTCTGTAATTTCCCCTAGACGCCTTGCCAGGGCCGTGTATTTCACTGTCAAGGCAGCTTTTTAGATAGAAATCTGATTTCCAGTGATTGCTGGGCTTGCAGCATCTGGAGGTTCATGTAAAATGAATATAACAGAGCGTTTAGTCGGCACAGCCACTGCGGTGAACTTGCAAAGGCAGGTGAGAAAAACCAGATGTCCCTAGGGGAGTACAGCACCAGGGAGCATGCTGGGAAAGTTGTTCTGGGGACCACCCACCAACAGGAGTGGTGGTAAGTTCATGGTGCCTGGAAGCCTGAGTCACAATAGCCGAGAAGACAGAGAAGGCACTCTCAGGCCCAACCAACACTCTCCTAATGTAAGCAGGGGTAGCAGAGCCAGGAGCTCACTCCAGCACTCTCACTGCCAGGTGGCTGTTACCTTTATCCATGGGAGAGCAGAACCCACAGTACAGACAAAGCACTGGGGTTTGCCATGCCAGAAGGCAGACTTCAGGGAATCAGTGGATTTTGAACTTGATGCAAGCTGGAATCATGTGGGAGCTCTGAAACTCCGGGTGTGTAGGCCACACCCCAAGCAGTGACACTGGACTCCCTGGGAGCAGGGCCCAAGCTTTAAAAGACTAATGCTCCTCCAGGGAAACCTCGCTTTCTGAGGTCAAGGCTTCCTGGGTCAGTGCTCTCTACTAGAGTTTGTCTTTGGACACTACTAGCACTTTAGTGGTAATTCCAAACATTCCTTTAGAGCAATAGACCTGAAAGACCAGCCTGTCAGCATCAGCTTTCCCTCACCTCACTGCCATTGTGTCCATGCCGATGTATAGCGATCATATAGGACAGGGCGGAACTCCCCCTGTGAGTTTCTCTCTTTTTTTTTCTTTTTCAAATCTTTTTATTGGGGGCTCTTACAGCTCTGTTCACAATCCATCCATCCATCCATCCATTGTGTCAAGCACATTTGTACAGATGTTGCCATCATCATTTTCAAAACATTTGCTTTTTATTTGAGCCTTTTAAATTTATTTATTATTTTTTATTATTATTGATCCTGAGGGGTTCATCTGTCCTGTATTCCCTGTGTTTCCAGCTCGTATCTGTACCAGTGTGCCCGTTCTGATCTAGTCACAATTGTGAGGTCGAATTGGGGTCATGATAGTGGAGGGAAGGAAGCATTAAAGAACTACAGGACAGTTGTATATTTCCTCAGTGGTATACTGGACCCTGACTGTCTCTCTTCCTTGTGACCCTTCTATAAAGGGATGTCCAATTGGCTTTGGGTCTCCACTCTGTGCTCCCCCTCATTCACAATGATATGATTTTTTTCCTGGGTCTTTGATGCCTGATACCTAATTTCATGGACACCTCATGATCACATAGGTTGGCATGTTTCTCCCAAGTGGACTTTGTTTCTTCTCAGCTAGATGGCTGCTTCTTTATCTTCAAGCCTTTAAGATCCCAGATGCTATATCTTTTGATAGCCGGGAACCATCAGCTTTCTTCACCACATTTGCTTATGCACTCATTTTGTTGTCAGCTATCGTGTTGGGAAGGTGAGTATCACAGAATGCCGGGTTGTTAGAACAAAGTGTTCTTGCATTGAGGGAGTACTTGAGTAGATGTCCAATGTCCGTCTGCTACCTTAATACATCTTATTGTTATATATAAATATCCTTTACAGGAATAGAAAGCCCTGCCCTTCCCCCGTGGAGCTGTCGGTGGTTTCCAACTGCTGACCTTGCAGAATGAGTACCCATTATGCCACCAAGGCTCCTCAGCCTCCCCTAGGAACTATAGGAATGAAGAATCGCAGGCCCCACCCAAAGCAGAGTCCTACTCCCATGGCTTATATGTTGCAGGTCATGGCTACACTACCTGTCCATTTAATATCTAAAGTGAATGAATGCCATTCTGAAAATATAAGCCAACAATAACAAAATAAATCTAAAAGTGAACAAAAATAGAAACCCCTCAGTATAATAGGTAGTCACAGTCCTTCATGTCAAGTCTGAAATCTCCAAAGCTTGAAAACAGAGTTTTATGTTTGGTACCAAGACTCATTTGTGCATAAGACCAGTATGAAGACCTGGGCAGTTAGTTTAAACTCAATAGAGCATAAATATCCACATTTAACTGCAGCACAATTTTTGTGTGAGGAGCTCTGGTGGGTTACTTTGTTGGGCTGCAAACCACAAGGTCAAGCAGTTTAAACCCATCAGCAGCCCCAAAGGAGAAAAATGAGGCTCTTAGCTCTTGTAGTAATTTACAGTCTCCAGAACCCACAGGCCACAGGGGTTCTACTCTATCTTATAGGATCTCCAGTAGTTAGAATTGACTCAATGGCAGTGAGTTTGGTGACAGACTTGGCTGGAAAAATTGCAGAGTATGTTCCTGTGGCAGTCGGAAGCATGTGGACGGACATTACCACTTGCTAGACATATTGTAGGATTGCATTTCCCTTCTCCATTAAAGTGGTCTCTAACCATTTGAAGGAGCCCTGGTGATGCTCTTGGGTGCTTACTGGAAAGTTGGGGTTCGAACTACCAAGCTGTTCAGTAAGAGAAAGATGTGGCAATTTGCTTCTTAAAGATGGCAGCTGAGGAAACCCTATGGGGCAGTTCTACTCTGTAACATGGCACCATTGTGAGCAGAAATCATCCCCACTGTGAACACACACACACACAAGAACAACAACAACCATAACATGGCGAAGCTGCCCAAGTGAACTATACAAGAATCGTCATATTGTTGTTAGGCACTGTGGAGTCTGCTTTGACTTATAGTGCTCCGTGTACAACAGAACAAAACTCTGCTCAGTCTGGCACCCTCCTCACAATTGTTATATTTGATTCCCTGTTGCAGCCCCTGTTTCCATCTGTTTCATCGAGAACCTCTTTCTTTGTGTTGAAGCTTTAACCTACACACTTCTTGGGGCATCAGGACAGGAGTATTAAATCACTATAGATCCTGGTCAGACCCTGGTCACTCTGTGTGTGTATGCACATATATACATTATGTGCATATATATGTAATATTTTACAGAGGATATTTATACATGTGTGTTTACCTTTGCTGCAAATACATCCATGGATGTGGTCAAGTATACAGGGACAAGGTGAAAACTTCTTAGACATAAACAAACACCTTGAGGGAATGAGTTGCTGGGCCTGGTTGCCTAGGACCGTAGTCTCTAGAAACACTAAGGTCAATTGTCCGCAGAGACAATGTTCTACACCCTACTTTGATGTTAGAAGTTTGTGATCTGCCATATAAAGTGCTGCTGTTGGTCTTTCTCTGATTGGAGCAAAGAAGAATGAAGAAAATCAAATACACGTGGAAACAATGGTCGTAAAGAACTGATGGACCATGAGAACCTCAGTCTCCATAACCTTGAGACCAGGACTAGATGGTGCCTGGCTACCATTGCTGACCACTCTGGAAGGTATTACAAGAGAAGGCTTAAATGGAGTGGGAGAAACACTGGAACAGAGCTCAACATCATAAAAAAGACTAGGCATAGTATCTCTGAAACTATGGCCCATAGTCACCCTCAGTCAGGGAACTGACCTCATCCCTGTGACTCAATTTTTAGCCCCCAAATAGACAAGTCTATAAGGTGAACAATAACATTAGGGAGGTACATACTCCTTAGAATAAGCATCCATTTAAGATCAAAAGGGGAGCACTTGTCCAAGTACAAAGATCAGAAAGCAGGAAAAGTGAGAAAGATGGAGAAATAGAAACAAGAAACAGGGATGAAGTGGGATGAGTGATATGTGCGATTCCTATCAATGACATAAAACAAAATGTGTATGAATTGGTGAATGGAAAAATTTGTATTTTAAGCTTTCATCCAATTAACAAAATGGTAAATGAAGAAGGAGAATGTTTAGCCCTTTCCTATCTGCATATTATTTAATACTTGGTCATATTCTTTTGCCTTCAAGCTCTTTGTTGTCATGTCAATATTATTGAAAATGAATTAAAATAAGCAAGTAATAAAACCATGAAGTAAAAAAGAAACATTTTTAATTGACCCTGTTTTCCCTATAGGTATAGATTTTAGTTAAAACTTTAAAGATGTTCCATTTCAGGAGTAGAGTATTGGACCATAAGACCTAGGAATCCTAGATTCCTAATCAGGGCTATTTAAAAATCTTTACCCAGATTTCCACATATCATTAAAACCATGTGAATGTCTGGATAGAAAACCGACCAAGTAGAAAAGGGTTTATGAGAAATGTCGAGGACTGTAAATGGCTATCACAGAGCACTTGATCTTGAAAAGGTGAGTAATTCCAGGTCTATTGACCAAATGAAATATTTTGTGCCCCTTATGTAAGTTGACAGCAAAAGGATCGAGAGGCAATTGTGCGAACAGAACAAGGGAAAGCTGCATGGTTTAAAATCAGGAAAGGTGTATGTCAGGGTTGTGTCCTCTCACCATACATATTCCATCTCTTACTATACTTATTCAATCTGTCTGCCGAGTAAATCATCAGAGAAGCTGGATGATGTGAAGAAGAATGGGACATTGGGATTGAAGGAAGGCTTTTCAACAACCTGCCATAGGCAGGTGACACAACCTTGTTTCCTGAAAGTGAGAGGACTTGAAGCACTTGCTGATGAAGATCAAGGACTTCAGCCTTCAGTATGGATTACAGCTCAATATAATGAAGACCAACATCCTCACAACTGTACCGATAAGTAACAGTTTGACAAAAGGAGAAAAGATTGAAGTTGTCAAGGATTTTGTTTTGCTTGGATCCATAGTCAATGCTCATGAAAGTAGCAGTCAAGAAATCAACCGACACATTGCATTGGGTAAATCTGCTACAGAAGACCTCTTTGAAGTGTTGAAAGGCAAAGATCTTATTTTTAGGACTACGGTGCACCTGACTCAAACCATGATGTTTTCAATTGCCTCATCTGCATGTGAAAGTAAGGCAGTGAATAAGGAAGACTGAAGAAGAATAGATGCATCTGAATCACGGTGCCGGTGATGAATCTTGAAAGTACCATGGACTGCCAATAGCACAAACACATCTGTCTTGAAAGAAGTATGGTGAGAATGCTCCTTAGGTGCAAGGATAGCGAGACTTCATCACATGCTTTGGGCATGGTTTCAGGAAAGACCAATCCCTGGAGTAGGATTGCTAACGTGGAGGGGCAGCAAAAAAGAGGAAGGTCCTCGATGAGATGGATTGACACAGTAGGACAAACTGACAGACAAGTGGTGGTTATATAAATTAGTGCTTCTTTAATTCTACTTTGAACTGGTTGTAGCATCTTTTGGGGTTTCTCATTTAATTAAAGAGTTACAAAAATATTTTATGTGAGTCATGAAATTACTCCAGTGAGAACTTATTATTCTTTAACAAATTCTATCCAGAAATTAACATTCAAGAGATCTAGTGGGAGGTGACACATGGGGTTGAGGTGGAAGCATAGGGTGCCCCCCCCCAAAAAAAATAGTTTGATGATCGCAGCCAAGGGACTCATCCGGTCAATTCTCATTCTGTTTTGCCTGGCTCACCAAAAAGGCCACAATTGTTCTATGAGGGAGAATAATATACTACCCAGGTCAAAGTATGCTAGTCTTCTTGAAATCAGACTTCTCAGTGTAAACAAATAAAATATTACTTATTATAAACTAGTCTCTCATGGATACCATTGAGATATGTTTAAGGCTGCTTAACTCTGGGCACCAAAACATTCTGATTTCTGAGACTACAAGTCTGAGGGCCAGATATTTAGAGCATGTGTCAGTAGCCAATCTGTCAACCTCTGTGACAATTCTTATTTCTTTCTAATTATAACATGGAAAAATTATTATTTATGCTCTTGAAATATTTTGATTTGTTTCTCTCTCTTTTGTTGTTTATTTGTTTTTAAAACTTGTTGGGAGTGTGATTGTGTGGGGGGAACTTGGACAGAAGTTTTCCACAAATTTGCTATGGTGCTAAAGAAATAATACTGTTAAAAGGAGGAATTTCCCATGAGCAATGAAGAGCCAGGTTACTCTAGTGAGTATTTGAAAAGGGACCTAACGTTATTATGGGGTTCTCTCTAAAAGTTAATTAACCTAAATTAGCCCTAATGGTGCTGTGCGTCAGGCATCTGGCTGTTAACTTCGAGGTTAGGAGTTCAAACCCACTGGCTGTTCCATGGTAGAAAGATGTGTTTGTCTGTTGCTCTAATGATTTACAATTTCAGAAAGTATATATAGGATCCCTGTAAGTCTGAATTGACTCAATGGTCGTGAGTTTGTTGTTTTGTTTCCTTTTGAGTTTTTTGCTTTGGTAAGTAAAGTTAGATTTAAATCCACCCATTCTCTCCACAGAAGATTCCAAAACCCAAAGACAAGCCCACTGCCATTGATTTGATTTGGACTCATAGTAACTATGTAGGCCAGAGTAGAACTGCCCTATAGAGTTTCAAAGCTGTTATCTTTACAGAAGCAGATCAGCACCTTTCTTCCACAGGCAGTTGGATTTGAACAAACAACTGATTATTTAGCAGCCTATCACTTAGCCATTGTACTACCAGAACTCCTACTCCTTAAAGATTTTACAGCCTAGGAACCATGTACAGAGTTTTACTTTGTACTGTCGAGATGAGTATGAATTGGAATTGACTGGAGCACCTAACAATAAAACAATACAGCTATGATCCTATAATGAAGGATACAATTATAGAGAACAGTGTAACACTCTGGGGTGCTATGGCAAGGACAAAGGGTGATAGTAAGAAGGAATGTTGATTCTATTTGACAGAAAGTGCAGTCTTTTAAAAGGAGGCCTGATGGTTCAGTGGGCTACTAATTGAAAGGCCAGCGAGTTCAACCCACCAGTTGCTCCACTGGAGAAAGATGAGATGGTTGGCTTCATGTGAGATATACAGCCTGGGAAACCCTAAGGGGCTGCTCTATTCTGTCTTATAGGATCCCAATGATTGAGAATCAACTTAATGGAAATGGGCTTGATTTGGTCACAGTGGACCATATCACTGAAAGAAAGTGGTAATTAAAAACAATGGGCAATTCTTCTTGCTCACCTCCACTTAAAGATTTCCCTGCCCTTAATTGCTTTGTTCTAATTACTATGCTTTTACACATGAAAAAGGCACTTCAGTCATGAGGATTATTTTTAGGAGGCGCTAATGGGACAACCTGAGAACAGTCTTTTAACCACAATGTCTTCATTCATGACTTCTCGGCATTTCTTTATTTGCAAATGTCACATATTTTATATCGGGAATTCCTATTGCAACCCTTGCAGACAACTTTACATAATTCTATCCTGAAGGAACTTTTAAAAAAAAGATACTATGTATTTGGATGTGTTTAAAGCTAAACTAAACACATGCAAGCACACAACATTTTTTTAAATGCTGTTAATTTAGTTTGTAATGGCTAAATTCTACCACTTGTCTGTCAGTTTGTCATACTTGTGTATTGCTGTGATGCTGAAGGCTATGTCACTGGCATTTCAAATACCAGCAGGCTCACCCAAAGTGATCAGGTTTCAACAAAGCATCCAGACTAAGCACAAACTACAAAGAAGGAATAGGCTGTCCACTTCAGAGGGAGGAGTCACTGAAATCCCTACGGATAGCATCAAAACATTGTCAGTTACTGAAAACCTAATAATTGGGGGCATGTCATTGTCAGAGATAGTGCCAGAAGATGAGCCCCTTAGATTAGAAGACATTCAAGATATGACTGAGGAAGAGCTACCTTCTCAAAGTAGATTCTGCTGCAATGGGGCAGATGGAGTAAAGTCTGCTGGAGTAAAGCTTTCAGAACCTTCTTTTGCTAAACCTTCATTTGTGCATGGGACACAACTCAAAATGAGAACAAACAGCTGCACACATCAATTAATAGTTGAAACTTGGAATGTATAAAGTATGAACCTAGGAAAAATGGAAGTTGTTAAAAATGAAATGGAATCAATGAAGAGCAATATTGTAGGTGTTGATGAGCTGAAATAGACTAATATTGGCCATTTTGAATCAGAAAATCATATGGCTTGCAATGCCAGGAATGACACAATCAAGAGGAAGTATGTCTTATTCATTGTCAAAGGATATTATGACATTTACAGAGGTCTAAATACAGACTTGTACATATGTGAATATATTTTTCTATACTAATAGGGAAATAGATCTATGTACATATATTTATTTAAGTATTAAGGCAGAAGAAATACATTGGGCCTTCACTCAAGTACTCCTTCAAGGCAAGAACACTTTGTTCTAATAACCCGGCATTTTGTGATGCTCACCTTCTCTAACACAATCGCTGAATGCAAAATGAAGGCAAAATGGGTGCATAAGCAAGTATGCTGAAGAAAGCTGATGGTGCCCGGCTATCAAAAGATATAGTGTCTGGGGTCTTAAAGGCTTAAATATAAACAAGTGTGCATCTATCTGAGAAGCAACAAAGTCCACATGGAAGAAGCACACCAGTCTGTGTGATCATGATGTATTTGGATCAGGTATCAGGCATCAAAAGTCCCAAACAAAAAAATCATATCTATGTGAATGAGGGTGATAGTGAGGGTGAGGGCAGAGCGGAGACCAAAAGTCCATCGGTAGACAATTGGACATCCCCTTACAGAAGGATCACAAGGAAGAGATGTGCCAGTCAGCATGCAGTATAGCACCGATGAAACATAGAACCTTCCTCTAGTTCTTTAATGCTTCCTACCCCACTATCATGACCCCAATTCTACCTCACATATCTGACTAGATCAGAGCATGTACACCGGTACCGATAAGAGCTGGAAATACAGGACAGATAAACCCCTCAGGACCAATAATTTGAGTAGCGATACCAGGAAGTTAAGGGGAAGGTGAGGGGAGAAAGGGGGAACTGATCACAATGATCAACATATAACCCCATCCCAGGGGGACGGACAACAGAATTGGGTGAAGGGAGACAGAGGTCGGTGTAAGACATGAAAATTTTTAAATAAATTATCAAGGGTTCATGAAGGAGGGAGGATGAGTAAGGGGCAAATATGAGCTGATACCAAGGACTCAAGGAGAAAGAAAATGTTTTGAAAATGATGATGGCAACATATGTACAAATGTGCTTCACATAATGGATGCATGTAGGGATTGTGATAAGAGCTGTAATAGCCCACAATAAAATGATAAAAAAGACATTCCAAGATCTATCTTGAACTACAATGCTATATGTGATAGAATTTCTATCCAACTTCATGGAAGTACAGTCAATATGTAAGTAAAAAAAAAACCCTCACTGCCATTGAGTCAATGCTGACTCATAGCGGACCCCCTTTGGGAACAGAAAGCCCAGTGTTTCTTCTTTGGAGCTGCTGGTTGTTTCGAACTGCCAACCATGCAGATTTCAGCTCAACACATAACCACTGCATGCATCAACCCTAAAGCCAGTGATGCAGAAACTGAAGAATTCTATCAACGTCTTCAGTCTGAAATTTTTCAAACATGCAATCAAGATGAATTGATAATTGTAGGCCATTGGAATGAAAAGTTGCAAAGAGGAAGGAATTAAAGTTGGAAAATATAGTCTTGTTGCTAGAAACAAAGCTGGAGATGGCATCATAGAATTTTGCAAGACCAATAACGTCTTCATTGCAATTACCATTTTTCAACAACACAATAGGATGGAATATCCAGAAATCAAATTGGCTGCATCTTGCTGCCCACCTATCAATTGGACTAATGTGTGTGGTCTTAAAGGCTTGTATTCAAACAAGCAGTTATCTAAGTGAGGAGTCAACTAAGTCCACACGGATGAAGCACACCAGCTTGTGTGATCCAAAGATGACAACTACACAATTTGAATATGGTGAGGAGAAAAGTATCAGAGCAAAAATTATAAACACCCAATTTGTGGAGGGCTATGGAGGGGGTGGGAGCCCAAGACCCACCTGCAGAGTATCTGCTCAGACTCAGCCCACTGGCAGATCCGCTCTTGCCACAGGAGAGAGTCTCGAACAGCCTTACTATCAGGCAGAGATCATTGTAATCTTGATCATGCTGGATTGAACTTGATACTTGGCCAGTTGACCACCCTACAGATGCAACCTGAATTTGTCCTGGGTGCAAGTATCTCTTACTGGTTCCATGACAGAATTTTATTCCCTGGCTTTTTGAATGGTGTTGGGGGTCTTTCCCCTGTTACACATTATTTGTAATTTTGTCTGTAGTGTCTCATGTTTTTATTCTTACCACATTTTTTTTGTTGAGTGATGGTTTTTGTCTTTCTTTTTAAATTTATTTTTTAATCATTTTATTGGGGCTTATATAACTCTTATCACATACCATACACAAATCAATTGCGTAGAGCACATTTGTACATTCGTTGCCTTCATCATTCTCAAAACATTTGCTCTCCACTTAAGCCCTTGGCATCAGCTCCTCATTTTTACCCCTCCATCCCTGGTACTCCCTCCCTCATGAACCCTTGATAATATATAAATTATTGTTTTGTCATATCTTATACTGTTCGTCATCTCCCTTCATCCACTTTTCTGTTGTCCATCCTCCAGGGGAGGAGGTTATATGTAGACCCTTGTAATCGGTTCCCCCTTTCCACCCCACCCTCCCTCCACCCTCCTGGTTTCACCACTCTCACCACTGGCTTTGAAGGGATCATCTTTGCTGTATTCCCTGTGTTTCCAGTTCCTATCTGTACCAGTGTACATCCTCTGGTCTAGCCAGCTTTGTAAGGTAGAATTGGGAGCGTGATAGTGGTGGGAGTGGGTGGGAGGAAGAAGCATTTAGGAACGAGAGGAAAGTTGTATGTTTCATTGTTGCTACACCGCACCCTGACTGGCTCGTCTTCTCCCTGCAACCCTTCTGTAAGGGGATGTCAAGTTGCCTACAGATGGGTCTTGGGTCTCCAATCTGCACTCCCTCTCATTCACAATGATATGATTTTTTGTTCTTTGATGCCTGATATCAGATCCCTTCGACACCTCGTGATCACACAAGCTGGTGTGCTTCTTTCACGTGGGTTATGTTGCTTTTGAGCTAGATGGCCGCTTGTTTACCTTCAAGCCTTTAAGACTCCAGATGTTATATCTTTTGATAGCCGGGCACCATCAGCTTTCTTCACCACATTTGCTTATGTACCCGCTTTGTCTTCAGCAATCGTCTCAGGAAGGTGAGCATCATGGAATGCCAGTTTAATAGAGGAAGGTATTCTTGAATTCAGGGAGTACGTGATTGGAGGCCTAATGTCCATCTACTACCTTAATACTAAACCTATAAAATATGCACATAGATCTGTTTCCCCATCCTCATATAAATATATTTACATACATACACGCTTTTATTTAGACCTCTATAAATGCCTCATAGCTTTTTCCTCTATTGCCTTTTACTTTCCTCTTGTCCCACTATCATGCTCAGCCATCATTTGGGTTTCAGTAATTCCTCTCATTTACATTGCCCTTGATCAAACCTTACCAGGCTTCCTACACCCTCCTCACCACCGATTCGGATCACTTGTTGTTCCCTTGTCCCTGCATTTGTTAGCACCACTTCCTTTCCCCCACCTCCCCCTCTCCCATGTCCCCAGCACATTGTTTTATTGTTTTCTCTTGGGTCTTTCAGCTGTGAAGCACCGGAGGAGTAGAAGCATAATGATAATAATTGATACAGGGATATAGGGAATACAAGGGAAGGGGGTGGGTGGATGATAGGGAGGGAAAGGGTATTTGGGGAGTAAATAATAAAGATGGGAGCGGGAAGGGGACACTAGATTGGATTGTAATGGTGTAACTCATCTTAAAGGAGGCTTAGCCATGGGGGGCACTCTAAAACTGATGTGGGAGTGATTTTACAATTGTCCTTGATATGATTAAATGATTGAACTATTGAATTATATGACATTTAAATTACTTGCCAAGAAATCTGTTGAAAACAGCAGCAGCAACAACAAATTGGTACATCTGTGGGAAAAGACAATTGAGAAGCTCAATGTCAGCAGCTGAAACCAGGTCAAGGGCTGACTGTGAAACAGTCCATCAGTTGCTGATTTTTAAGTTCAGGTTGAAACTAAAGAAAATGGAAACAAGTCCACGGGAGCCAAAATATGACATTGAGTACATGCCACCTGAATGTTGAGAACATCTCAAGAACAGATTTGATGTATTAACCACTAACAACAGAAGACTGGTGAGTGGTGGGAGGATATCAATAAGGTCATAAGTGAAGAAAGCAAAAGGACATTAAAAAGACAAGAATGAAAAGATCAGTATGGAGGTCAGAAGAGAACCTTGCTCTTGATCATAGAGTAGCTAAGGCAAATGGAAGAAATGATGAAGTCCAAGAGTTGAGCAGAATATTTGAAAAGAACAAGAGTTAGAAAACCAAAAAGAAAGAACACTATCTATCTTAATCCGAAAGAACTCAAGAAAAAAATTCAGGCCGCGGGTTGCAATATTTTAATATTCTCTGTACAAACTATTAAATTAAGCATGAAGCATCAAAAGAAGATGGAAAGAATATACAGAATCACAGTACTAAAAAAACCAAACTAGTCACGATTCAGCCATTTCAAGAGGTAGCATGTGCAGAAGAACCAAATAAGATGTCTTCACTGCACTAAAGGCATTAACCCAAAAACAAGGCTCCAGGGGGTGATAGATGCCAATGGAAAGGTTTCAACAAGTTGATGAAGCCCTGGAACACTCACTCGTCTATGCCAGGAAATTTGGAAGACAGCTCCTTGGTCAACTGACTGGTAAAGATCCATATTTTTACCCATTTCCAAGAAAAGTAACCTGGTAGAATGCACAAGTTATGGAGTGATATCATTAATATCACATGCACATCACATTTTGCTAAAGATCATCCAATAGTGTTTGCAATGATACATTGAAAGGAAGCTGCTAGTGGTGTAGACCAGATTCAGAAGAGGATGTGGAACAAGGGATGTAATTGCGGATGTCAGATGGATTGTTGGGTAAAAGCAGAGAGTACTCGAAGAATGTTTGCTTGTGTTTCCTTGGCTATGCAAAGGCATTTGGCTGTATGGACCATACCAAAATATGGATAGCCTTGAGAAGAATGGGAGTCCTAGAACACTACATTGTGGTGATGTGGAACATGGATCCAGTATGGGCCTCTTGATCCAACACAGATCATGGGACAGTTGTGCACACAGAACAAGGGAATACTGCATGGTTTAAAATCAGGAAAGGTGCATTTCTGGGTTGTATCCTTTCACCATACTTACTCAATCTGTATGCTGAGCAAATGATCAGAGAAGGTGGCTCCACAGAATCTTGTGATATAGTCTCATAAATATTACGGCCTAGAAAAATATATGGGGCAATTAGATCTACTCTGTCACTTGGAGTCACCATGCATTGAAATGTGTTTGACAGCTCCTATCAACAACAGAGGAGCCCTTCTGGCACAACAGGTTATAAGTTGGGCTGCTAACCGTAAGATCAGCAGTTCGAAGCCACCAGCTACTCTGTGGGAGAGAGATGGGCCTTTCTAGTCCCATGAAAAACTACAGCCTCAGAAACTCTCAGGGGCAGTTCTCCCCTGCCTTCCAGAGTTGCTATGAGTCAGCATTGACTCAAAGGCAGTAAGAACAATAATAGAGTGTGTCACATACTTTGTACATGTGATCAAGCGGGAGCAGTCCCTGGAGGAACAGCATGCTTGAGAAAGAAGAGTGAGATCTACCATAAGACAAATTGACCCAGGGACTGCACCAGTAGCCTCACACATAACAGCAATTGTGAGGATAACCCAGAACGGGGCAGTATTTATTTCTGTTGTTCATGGGATTGCTGTGAGGCAGGTACCTAGAAACAACAACAGAGTTGAATTAAATGGGCATTAAAAGAAAGATAAAAACAGAGCAAAGTGCAATTTACATATGCCCTGAAAAGAACTCCTCTTATAATGAAAAGCCAAAACTGTGATTGCAAGGTAAACTTCTTAACACTATGTCCATAAGTGAAGTAGACATGCCTTGCTCACCCAAACAATTGCTTTTTTATAAAGGACATGAAAGCCTTCTATTGACATATGCTCTGTCACATAAGGCAATATCACTTTGGCAAATAGTAATTGAAGGCACCAAATACAGCTCGGTTGGAGGTTCAAGCCTCTCAAATGATGGGCCCCTGCTAGATACATTCTATAAGCCCTAATCTATCAGCATGGAAAGAGAACAATATCCCCAGAAAACAGCAGGTGTGTTATCCTTTTCAGCAGCTGGGTGGTGTGTCCCAGAATGGACAAGGTGGCATATTATTACTTCAGGGCTGCTGGCAGTAGGGAGCAAGAACTCAGCAATACCGAGCCTTTTCCTCATGAAGCACTGTGCTCTCCTCTCTCATCTTCTCCCTTCAAGTTTCTTCTAGAATTTGCGTGCAGAGTACCTGAGCCTATTGGAACAGCAAGGCTGAAATGCAGGCCAAGGTCTTGTCTCTTGAGGCTGATTACTTGTTATTTGCATCCTTCTTCTGTACATCACTCTACCCAGCCTGGCACGGGGTACTGTGCATTGCTTCCTAAGAAGACCTGAGAAGAAACCTGCTAAACTCGGGTATGCTGATCCATATCCAGACCAGAGATTGTCAACGCAATTCAGGATCCCTTAAAATAGTTGTCTCAGGAGAAAGACAGGACTTTCTACTCCCATGAACAGTTACAGTCTCAAAACCTGCCAGAGGGCAGTTCCTAGCCTGCCTTATACTGCCACTATGAGTCAGCATTGACTTGATGGCAGTGAGAGAGAGAGGTAAAATCATTGTCAGGTTTCTCTGTTTCTGGCACCATCTTCTAAAAGTTTTCCCTCTTCCAACTTGAACTAAGTATTTGGTCTTCCACACAGATGTTTGATGATTTGGATCTTCTCTGAAAGAAAGGTGTGTGTATCCTACCTTCTTGTAGGGCGTTTGTTGTTGTCTTGGCCTTTCTCTTCTATCCTAACTATAATGGACTCTCTGAAAAGCTGCTTTGTGCATATCAGCCCCACAGCACTTGATGCACATCTGGAGCATCGCCTTCATCACAGTGTATTGAATTCATCTGTCTGTTGCCTCTGTGGAAGTGACCTTATTCTATTTATTTTTATATCTTCACTACTAACCACAATGCTCAATACATATTTCAGTTAAATTGAATTTATTCCCTACTGCCTCAAGGGATAAAGGCCAGGCACCTTTGCCTGGTACTCAAAACCTTATTTAGCTTTTCACCTTGTTTTCCTTTGATCACCTACTTATGACCAATATGTGGAACAAGAAGGATTTAGGGTATGGAATCATAACATAGCTTTTAGTTTTGCTCCCTTTATTTCTTTAAATCGGCCTGTGGTGTATTTGTTTCGTAGGGCTGTCATAGCCAAGTACCATCAACTGGGGGACTAAAAATCACAGGTATTTATTCTCTTATAGTTCTGAGGACTAACAGTCTGCAACCAAGATGTCAGCAAGGCCATGATTCTTCTCAAGGCTCGAGGAAAGGATACTTTCAGCTTCTGGTGGCTGCTGCTAATCGTTGGCATTCCTTGGTCTGTAGATACCTGAATCCATTCGTGTCCCTCTCATCACATGGCCTGCTCCCTATAGGCCCATCTCCAGTTCCTTTAAAATACACTGGTCCTTGGATTAGGGTCAAGATCCTATTTCCAAATAAGACCATAGGCAGAGGCTCCTGATAGGCATTTCTGGGTAGGGACAACATTAGTCAACATGACAGACATAGAGTTGTTTTCTTCCCTTATCCTTGGATTTTCTCACTTCTCTTAGGTAACATCAATTTCTAGAGTCACTTTAGGTGCTATAATACAATCTCATTCAGTTAAAATGTTTGTTGCCATCTGATATGTGAGTAAAAAGGTTTGTTACCTCTGATATGAAGGGACTTCAACAAGTTTACGGAAAATGGAATGACAGATAATGGCATTTCTCCATGAACTTTATGAAACCCCTCCTTGTAAACCTTGAAACCTGGAAATGCTGCAAGCGGGAAGTGTGAAGCCAGAGAGTGGTGCTTATTGGCTTCTCCTCCCTCTGCTCCCCTGTGTAACCCATGGTGTCTGACTGCTCCAGAGTGAACAGCATGAGGAGGCAAGGACGTCCTAGTAGGAGAGTTACTGCCAGAGGCGTCCAGCCTCAGGGTCCTTGGTTGCCAGGGATGCAGTTGATTATTTCATGAGTGTTTTCATCTATCTGTGCCGGCCATTAGTTCTTGTTCTCGGGTCCATAGGAATCTGGAACGATTTCAAGCTTCTCTCTGCTGAGATCTGTTTGCCCCTCCTGGTTGTCCTCTTGAACAATGCTATGCCAGATCAATCGAATTCATACCTTGCATCTAGTCCCTGAGACATACTCCTGCACTATCTGTTGTGACAGACACCAAGAGGGCAGATCCACCTGAATAAACACCTCCACTACACATTGTCTTCCAAGAAATTAGCCAGCTCAACATTCTTCCCCAGATTCCTCAAGTGCAGGTCAAACACTCTGATGACAAGGGACTCTTCATCCTTCTTGTGAGTACGCCTTCCCTTTTGATGATCTTTGCTCCCTGGTGGCATATAGTGGGTTGCTCTCTGCAAGGTCAACAGTTTGAGACCACCTACTGCCCTACTTGATAAAGGTGAGGCTTTCTCTCTCCTAAAGAATTACAGTCTCAGAAACCCACAGGGGTCCCTCCTGCCTTGTCTTATAGGAAAAACTTGAGGCAGTATTGACTCAATGGAAGCGAGTTTGGTTTTTGGAGTAGGGGAGAATTGTGGGAGAAAAATGAGACTTTCTACTTCCGTAAAGAGTTACAGTCTCGGGGAGGGTGGCTGGGAGAAAAAAAAAAAAAAGAGTTACAGTTTCGGAAACCCACAAGGGCAGTTCTACCCTTTTCTATAGGGTCACAGACTTGTGGGTCAGAATTGACTCGATGACAGTGAGTCTAAATGAGAGGTGAATTTGTTTCCTTGCCCTTTTTAGCTTTGGGAGGCTGCCATCCTCCCTCTTTACAGCCCAGAAGGGAGAAGCTGAGTCCTTTCCATCGGCCACATTTCGGGTTCCCTTCAGTTTTTCTCATCTACATTTAAGAATCAGTGTGATTGTATTGAACTCACCTGGATAATTTAGACTAATGCCAGTGGTGTAAAAACAACCTCCAAATTTAATTCCCCCTCGACAGGCAATGTAACCTGCTCACAGTTTCTGGGGATTAGTACCTGGGCCACTTTGGGGACCCTGATTCTGATCAGATACCCTGTTTTATAAATTTGATGGTAAATATCCCAAGAGGACAGGGCTACGTGATCTCCTTTTAACCAGAAGAGTTTGTTTTTATTTTCGGGGGTTATCTGTGTGTGCACGTGTGTGTGTCAAAGTACTTACTCAGCAATTGCTTGTTGAGCTGATTGCCAGATGCTGGCTGCCAGTGCCTTCACTTGCATTATCTTGAAAAGGGTGCCTTCAAATTAGTTTGGACTCCAGCATAATTTTAAGTGCATTTCAATCGGAAATAAGACTTAGCAACTTAGTAGACTTCCCCCCAGGGTCCAAAAAGAGGTCCCCGCTTCTTTAAATCCATATACATGTGCCATGACCAGAGTGGGCTTCATTTATCCAGGGTCATGTTGTTATGATTTGATTCTGCAAATGTTACATTACTTCAAGAGCCCCTGTAACAGCTGACAACACCATCTTCCTGTGTCATCATTGTTGGTGGGATATAAATAAACATCTTGTTCTCAGTCCTACACGGGGCCCGCCTGCTGCTTTCCACGCTCTCAGCAGCTTAAAAAAAAAAGAATCAAATAATACACCGATGCAGAAGAAAATGGTCATAGCTATTTTCACCCCAGGATGGGATTTGAATAGTGGCTTGATTTGATTATTATTTTGAAGCAACGTGTCCTTGTGTCCCGTCATCTGTATTCTAGGGCAAGGCCAGAAGTTCTTCCGTCTCCGACAAGGGGAAAAAAAATCATCATTTCATATGTTTCTCACAATATAGTCCACACTGCTTGACCGCCATATTTGAATTTTTAGTGAATCAATTCAAGAGTATTAGTTCAGCACTGTACTATCATAAAAGATTCTAAGACACAAACGCCACACCCACAGAGGTGTAAGAATCTAGTGGGGGGGGAGAGAATCAATAAATATAAAGTTGGGAGGAAAGCAGCTTCTATACAAAGAATAGAACATTAAGTAACTCTGGTATCTCAACCGTTAAGCACTCAGCTGCTGACAAAAAGGTTGATGGTTCAAACCCACCAGGCAGCTACATGGAAGAAAGGCCTTGGTATCTTCTCCTATAAAGATGGCAGCTTAGAAAAACCCTATGGGGCAGCTCTACTCTGTCACATGGGGTACCTATTAGTCATAATTTATTTGATGGCCCCTACCAGCACTAATACCTTTTGTAGCCATGACATGGGTTCAAAAGATGGCATGGATATGTAAAAATTATTAATGCTGCTGAAATATTGCTTTAACTAGGACTTTTCCTTTTCTCCATGATCTACGCTTTTTCTTTAAAAGGCAAAATCAGTCAAACCAACTACGTTGAATTTCACTCTTTCCCCTTTTGACCTTTCCAGTAATGTCAAGTGACATTTCCTTTGATGTACACTGACCGACGCTTCGATCCCCAAATCCTCCTGAATGTTTCGTCTGTTAAATCTCCAGCTCCATTTATTTGTAAGAAACTACTGGGGATGCGTGCATCTGACTTTTCTCAGTTCAATCGATTAAACATTTCCAGGTGGCCACACTGGTTTGGATTCGATTGGAGGGTCTTCTCTTCCAATTAGGCTAATTTCACCATGCCTGTCTCAACCACCAGGAAGTAGATGGTTTCAGGCTTTTATGGAGGTTTTCCTTGATCCTTTTCTTGGCAAGACGTAACTGCAATTTTTAAAAAAAGGGAAAAAAGAGGCCTGCTGTCATCCCAGATGAAACTGTTCAAAGACTGAGGAAGGTGGCCAACCTCTTGAATTCGTGTACTCCCTTTTCCCTTTGCTTCACCGCCCCCTCTGATTCATAGTGACCTTACATGGGGCACAGTAGAACTCCTCTCTGTCCTATTGTGTACACCATTGTACGAGCAGCCAGCCTCCTCTTTCTTGTGGTGGGTTTGAACCTCTGACCTTCTATAGGAACTACTGTTTCACCAGCTGAGCCCCTTGGGCTTCTCACATGTCCGTTTGTTCTTTATATTCGATCCTGTATTACTGTAATCAGATGTGGGCATGGAGTCATACCCTTTCTAACTTCACAAGATGGGAGAAGGCCAGTCATCGACAGCATTAGCCCAAGGCTGATTCCTATAAGACAGAGGCTGACTTTTATCTCAAGCCTCCACCCTCCAGCCTCTAGCTGCCTTTATCACTTTTGTCACCAACTGTCCTCCCAAGGCAAACTCTAGGATTATGGAAGTTATTTTTTCTGAGAAATTGAGTGATAAGTTTTGAACTCACAGTGCTTTGGTAAAAAGTGACAATCATCGATCCTATACTACATATAACCCAAGCAGAGAACTATATCCTCAAACAAAAGTTTCAAAGGCAGTCAGTAGCCTTGGCATTGTCAAGAACCTTATGACAGGAAACGCTGGGTAAGGGAAAACAGTGTGGAAGAAAATGTCAGGCAAGTGTATTATCCAAGCAAAGCCTACAATCAGGGTGTGAAGGCAGTATGCATTGGCCTGAACAACCGGGATAATTGGGTTATATCTAGAGCTGTCTGGGTTGGTGGAGGCTTGACTGAATATTAAGGCTTTTTTCTCATCAAACTTTCCTCTCAGTAGCACCAGTCGGTGCTCAGTGTCCTCAGCTCTCTAAGTATGGCAGAGTGCCTTGTGAGCCACCACCCTTTAGCACAGCCCCTAATATATTTACTTAAACTGGGGCAAGTGGCTGAACTTTCTTGTCCACATTGATGACTTTCCATGGAGGAGCATGTCCTGGAGGCATTATTGATGAGACCATGGATTTCCATGGGGTTAGGCTCTAGATCTGAAACAGGAGCCTTTCATTAATGACTTGGATAGTAAAATGAAAGGATCATGGGTATTAAGATTCCAAATGGCCTTTAAGTAATTATAGGGGTTTGACCTGCAATACAAAATTGGCTCTGAAACTAAAGTGTCCTTGATATATTGCATGATCACCAGGATGGAATAGTTAGGAGCCTGCAGTCATCTTGGTAGAAATTCGGTGATAGATAAGTGCAAAGTGCTGTGGTCTAGGACCGACTGACTAAATTTGGGTTAAGGTGATGCAGGGAATCTGGAACCTATATGATTTTCCAAACCGTCATTGTCTTCTGTGTTATTTTAAAATGTGTAACAACTATGTCAATTCATTATTTGAATTTCCCAACCTAATTAATTTCATAGACTTTACAGTGTTGGTATAGCCACTCCTGCCCTATTCTTCCTTTTGCCATTCCTACTAATGGTCACTGGAAGAGCCACAATATTAGATAGCCTTACTGACTAAGATAAACTAGGGAGAAAGGCCTGGCAATCTAATTCTAAAAACCAGACAATGAAAACTCTGTGGGTCACAATGGCTTGCTGGCAGTTAGCACAGGACTGAACAACATTTTGGTCTGCTGTGCACAGGGTTACCATGACTTGGGGATTGACTTGACAGCAAGGAACAATAACAGCATTATCAAGTTGTAGAAATGCATTGCTTCTGGTACAATCTTCCTCTGCCCTCAGCTTTAAGAGCTTGTGTATGTTTGGGGTTTCAAAGCTACTGTAGCAAAGCCAGGGATAGATAGTTTGTTGTGGTTTTGGAAACCTGACTAACCTTGTGATGATGGCTGGTACCCAGAGAGTAGGCAGGTTGGCTCTCCAGCTTCGATCAAAGGGATGCCCTGTGGGTTATAGATTGGGCAAGTGCAAGGTTGGCAGTTCAAACACACTAGCCGTACCATGTGAGAAAGATAAAGTTGTGTGCTCCCGTGAAGGTTTACCTTTTCAGATCCCCCCAGGAGAAGGTCTACTCTATCCTTTATAGGGTCACTATGCCCTGGAATTGAGTAGAGGGGAGTGGGGGTAGACATGCTATTAAGGCTTTTCTCCATTTCCCTTTTGATGCATTTCTTCTGTCATCGTCACAACCTTCATAACAGGCAGGGAATTTCTAGAGAGCCTGAAGAGGAAAGCAGGGTGTGTTCTCCTCCTGGGGGCCATCAGTGGACTCTCTGCTCCACGCAGCCATTTGAACTGGCTTCTCAGATGGCATCAGACGCTTGGGACAGCATGAACAAGCTCTTTGAATCGCTCCTAGGCCTCTCCATTCTCCATTCTCCAAACCCAATGCCATTGATCTTACACAGGAAATGGGAGAAGGATTGATCCTGACACCTCCCATCTATGTCCTAATCACAAAAATAAACTATTGATGCTTTAGGACCAGCGAAGTTCTTCACAGATATGAGCTATGCACTCTCCACCAGGGGAAAGCAGAGAGTAGGTGTCAGTCTTACTCACCTAGTGCTGCTGTGACAGAAATACCCTCGGTGGGTGGCTTGGACCAATAGGAACTTATTTTCTCACTGTCTAGGAGGCTAGCAGTCTGCATTCAGGGCACCAGCTCTAGGGACGGGAGCTCTCTCTAGCAGCTCGGGAGGAAGACACTGGCCTCTTTTCAACTTGTATGCCTCCGTTGGTGATCTTCACGTGGCATGGCATCAACCTTTCCCCATTTGGTCTCATTTCTCTGTGCCTCAGTTGGTCTCTTACATCTCAAAAGTAATTGGTTTAAGACACAGTTTACATTGATATGGCCTCATTCACTACGAAGCTGAAGCCCATTCCCAAATGGGATCATATCCACAGGTATAAAAAGACAAATTAACACTGCTGTCAAGTGGATCCTGACTTCTAACAACCCTAAAGGAATTAGGACTTAGAATATCTACTTGAGGCGGGTGGGGGGAGTCACAATTTAATCGATACATGCTGCATCCAAGTCAGAAGTAAAATATCTGCTGACTACAAGCCTCTGCCTCTTTGCCTCAATGAAAAGGTTATTTTCCCAGAAGGGGAATGTTTCTTTGATTGCCTAAAGTACTTGTCTGTTCAGCTAATATGGGTTGACCTTACTGGGGTGCTGATCACAAATGTCCACCAGTCATCTCACGCTACACATGCTCAAGGCTGAGAAGTTGATCCCCAACCAAGAGTCTCTTAGCCAGTTTCAGCTGAATCTGTTCTGACTCACAGTGACTCCCTAGGTCAGAATAGAACAGAGCACAATGGGGTTTTCAATGGCTGCTTCTTCCAAAGCATATTGTCAGTGGGTGAGTTAAGCCCTCCAACCCTTTTGGTGAACAGCTGAGTGCTTAATAGTTTGCACCACCCAGGGACTCCAGAGATGAATAATCACCTTTTTGTTAGACTTGGGTCCATTTGCTTGTTCCCAGGTGCGAGCCTTTCCAAGAAAAATAAAATGCAGCATTTATTTGGCATTTGGTAAGTGTAATTAGCAATTGCTTTCCATTTCTACATCATATGATTTAGGATGGCCAAATTATCAGGGGTCTCACCACCAAGAGTTGTAGGTTCCTGGAGTTTTATTTCCTTCCTTTCTGGGGTCTGAGAATCATTGAAAAGAATCTTATCCATGGGTTGGTCTCTATCCTTACTCTAGAATCTGGGTCAGGGGTGCTGCCATACCAACAGCAGATTTTGTTAGAGCCAGATTTTTTTGCAGCAGAGCTTTTTGGGTATAGCATTTAATATGATGTATTACCCACGGCTTTACCTGTATCAGATTACTTTTGGGTTATTATCATTCACAAAACAGGACTCAGAAATTATTACACTATTAAATGTAGCTATCTATATGACATTTAACAATGCAAATATCTGTAGTGTGTGAGCCGTTCAGTGGCAGGGTCTAGATCTCTTTAATCATTTATATCCTAGCCCCTTGAAGAACACCAGGTCAGAGTTGACATTCAATAAATGCTTTCATTTTAATGAATAAATAATAAATGACCGATGAATAAAAGAAAAGGTGACTTGCACGATTAGGTTTTTTTCTCTCCCCATTATTATGAGCCCTGTGAGTTAAAGAATATTTTGAGGATTTTCCCACCTCCATTCCTCCCTCTCTAATAAGAAACGTCCACCATGCCTTTGGGGTGGTGGGGGGGCTGCTGCCCCCATCGAGCTCTAGGGATAATTCCTGATTGATCTAGGTCTATCATCTCACTCTTTGAGCTCCAAAAGGTACCACTGAGAAATAATGAAGGCAATCATACCCATCAAAACTGCCCATCAATTGTCAGATGTGTTTTCCTTCCACGATGTTAAAATAGGACCAATGTGCATGTTGGAATGGATATGGTATGGAGAGCGGGCCCAGTCAGAGCGAAGTGCAGGATCGTTGCCGAGGCTTTGAGAAAGAGATGCTCCCTCTTCTCAGCTAGGAGTGCGGGTGCAAGTAGCTTTCGTAGTCACACTGACCAGGACCAGTCGAGGCCTCTCAGGAGAGCTGAGTCTGGATGTTTCCACAGCAAATGTGGGAGAGCAAAAATAAACTGGGTTCTTGACACTGCCTTAGCTTGTCTTGGGTGGGTGAGGGAAGCTTCTGTTAACATAAGTTCATCTGTTTCTTTTTTTTTACTTAGATAAAAATCCTTTTCAGTTTATTTTATTTTTTATTGGTTTTTGTTTTATTATTTTTTTAAATCATTCTATTAGAGGCTCATACAACTCTCATCACAATCCATACATACATCAATTGGGTAAAGCACATCTGTACATTCATTGTCCTCATCATTCTCAAAACATTTCCTCTCCACTTAAGCCCCTGGCATCAGGTCCTCATTTTCCCCCCCTCTCCTTGCTCCCCCCTCCCTCATGAACCCTTGATAATTTATAAATGATTATTTTGTCATATCTTGCCCTGTCCGACGTCTCCCTTCACTCACTTTCCTGTTGTCCATCCCCCAGGGAGCAGGTCACATGTAGATCCTTGTAATCAGTTCCCCCTTTCCAACCCACCCTCCCTCTGTCCTCCTAGTATCACCACTCTCACCACTGGTCCAGAAGGGATCATCTGTCCTGGATTCCCTGTTTCTGGTTCCTATCTGTACCAGTGTACATCCTCTGGTCTAGCCAGACTTGCAAGGTAGATTTAGGATCATGACAGTGGAGTGGGGTGGTCATCAGTTTCTTTAATCACTTAGGCCAGATTCTGGTTGTGTGTGTACATGCACATACTTCCATTGTAATCCAAAGCATCCTGATTCAAGTATGACATTAAATCAAAACAGAGAAGCAAACTCAAAACTCCAACTGCCCTCAGACAGGTGCTAGGGATGTCGCACTCTGAGGGACAGGAAAAAGTCTAGAATCCAACAGCGCATGCATATCAGAGTGCTAGGGAAGCCGAGTATAATGGCCAGTCCATGTTCTCACTCTAGCTAGGGTCTCTGGTCATCACGGATTCCTGCTCTTGAGTCCATTTAGAGGACTATTTCTTAGAATTCTCGAGAAGCCCTATAGGGAAAGTTCATAAGAAGCAAAACTGAAATTGTGTTATTGGAGAAAAAATATCAAAGGATGTCACAGAGGAACCTGATAGTATAGCAGCGGAGAGCTCGGGCTGGAATCCAAGATCTGAGCTCAACTTCCGCTCTACCGCTCACTCCGAAGCCTGGATATGCCACTGGCTTTTCCATCTCCGCCGTGCTCGTCCTGCTCAAAGGGCTGCTAACCCAAATATCGACATTGGCGTCCACCAGTGGCTCCAAGAGGGAGCGATGTGGCCAAGTTCTTCTGTCAAGATCACCGGCTTGGAAACCCCATGGGGCACTTGGATGGTGCCACCCAGAGCCACGAGGAGTTGGAATTGGATGGAGGGCAGTGGGTTTGGGTTTGATGCATGAAAGCACATAGTGATGCCTTTGCAGTGCAAGTCATTGGTCCTAGAGGAGTCACTGGTCCTAGAGGAGTCACTGGTCCTAGAGGAGTCATTGGTCCTAGTAGTTATCCTTCTCCTATGGAGCAACTGGTGGGTTTCAATCACAGGCTTAAGACAGTGTCTCTCCCAGCACCTACTGAACCACATTCTGAGGTTCCTCAGGTGACTCAAAGGCCTGTAGGAGTTTGAAAAGCGCTATTTTAAAGAGTAAGTCTGGACAAACTAGAGAATTGACCGCAATGCGCATCTTCTAATTCAGAGAAGGCCTTTGTGTGATTTTATGCTGATCAGTGTTTATTCTTTGTTTTCTCTGTCTTTTGTTTTATTTTCCTTTGTCTCTAAAAGAGAAAGCTACCATTTAGTGGGAGCAAAAGGAGAACAATGGAGACCCCCTGGTGAGAAGGAATGCTCTATACCTGCCAAAGAAAGCTCACAGCTACAGAGATCTCTGCTAATCCATCCTACTTGTCTTGAGGAGCAGCAGGATTCCATTCTACAATGATTGGCAGTGCTGCAAGGTTCCTTTGCAGGGATCCAGGGACAAGATTCGCTTAGACACAGGGCAGCGCACAAAAGTGCCAGCATAGAGCCTGTTTCCTGCTGGGGTGGAGGGTAGAAGCTGTCAATTTGTCAATCTGGCTTGAAGCAGGGATCCGGAGGGGAGGGAGTGATTTGCAGTGGACCCCTGGCTAGCGAGGAGTTGAGGATTTGACAAAGAGAAAAGGTCAGAGTCAAGAGAGAAAGGTTGGCAAGTGGCACCGAAAAGGGCAAAGGAGAAGGTTAAAAGCCCAAAGCCATCATCAGCAACTTGAAGATGCCCGGGAACTTTCAAGGCAGGGAGAAATGTTCAGCCCTGTGAACAGTTGGCTAATAAGAATATCTCTTGGCATGGCCAGCCTTCATCTTGCTGGTGCATTCCGGAGCTAAAGCAGCGTGGGTGTTCCGCCCGAGAAAGGAAGCTAATGGCTGGAGTCGCGGGGAGAGCCATAACGAAAGGCTGAGCTCTGTGTGCAGGAGGAAGTGGAACCAGGCTGGTTGGGAAGCTGAGGTCCAAGCGACAGGAGAGAGAAAGGTTCCTAGAGCAGCCCTGGTTGCCCCCTTTCTGCCAGGAAGTGGAGTGCAGAGTTCCTGAAGGATGGCTGGGCACAGGAGGGCAGGAGAAGGCCCTCTGCTCAGGTCAAAGGGTGAGCAGGAGTCAGGCGAGCGAGGCTGGTGGCCTGGGGGGTGAGGGTTTGACTTTCTGCTCTCAGTGTTCCTTCATATGGCCTAATGGGTGTGGACACCGCTGAGCATCAGCAGTGTCAAAAAGGAAGCCCACGGCTGGCAGAGAACCAAAGCAAGAAACCCCCAAACCGGTGAGACAAGTCCCTGAGTTTAGTAATTTTGTTGAAGTCATAATCCAATGAAGAGGTGATCATTCAGAAGAGAGGGCAGAGCACACTGTCCTGAAGGGAGGCTGCCACTGTGAATAGACACGCCAGGATGTGGGAGGATTCTTGTTTTCCTTTCGTTTCAACGTGATAAAATTGCAAAACTGCTCCCTTCCTTGCAGGGTTGTTGGAAAACCCATGGAGAATCTCTCTGGGAATTATTTCAGACACGGAGTAGTCAAAGCTCACGTCCATCAAGCTGATTCTGACTTGCAGGGACCACACAGGGCAGGGTTGTAATGCTCCTGTGGATTTCTGAAACTGTAACTTGTTACGGGAGTAGAAAGCTACATCTTTCTCCCGAGGAGTGGCTGGTGGTTTCAAACTGCTGATGCTGTGTTTAGCAGCTCAGGGCTCAATAAACTGCAACTAGATACCTTTGAACGGGGGCCATGGTGGTTCAGTGCTAGAATCCCCTGCCTTCCATTTGAGAGACCAGTGAGCAGTTCAAACCTACCAGTGTCTCTGTGGGAGAATGACGAGGCTGACTGCTCCTGCCAAAATTTCAACCTCAGAAACCCTAGATAGAGTCGCTGTGAACCAGCATTAGCTCGATGACAGTGGGTTTGGGGTGCGGGAGAACCAGGCTCAATTCCCAGCCAATGCACCTCAATTGCAGTAGCCCCTCCCTGTCAGAAGAGGCTTGTGTGGTGCTATAAGGTAAGGCTGAACTGATTACAGTGAAGCTTTCAGACTGTGATGGACTCAGAAGAAAAGCCTGGCAATCTGCCTTCAAAAGGCAGCCAACGAAAAGTGGATGCATTTGAATGGCTTGATCCACACCGGATCATGAGGATGGCACAAGGTGGCACACTGTGTGTGGGGTTACCATGGTCATTTGTCTGTAGCTGACAGCTAGAGAACTATGGACAATAGAAATTATTCATACTTAGCTTCCTTAACCCTTTACCTATTATTGCCTCATTCTTGAAATACTATTCTTCTTCTCTCTTTCCTTTGCATTTTGGGGGATACTACAGTGTTTCCATTTACTGTACAAAGATGATGATAATTCTACTTCAAGTGGGTAATGGATGAGAATAGATCAAATACTCAGGTAAACCTATATTGTGGAGAGGGGGCCATTCACCCCACATAACCAAGAGCAATGCTCACTTACTGGCCACTCCTCAGCTGGTGGACGAAGAGCAACAAACCCAGAAACCTTTAAAGTGAACCTTCCTGTTTATAAAGTGAGGGCAAACACCACGGCTTAAATCAAACCACTGTCTGAGATTTATTTGGTGCCTGGGGTAGAAGGCCAGCTGCGATTGGAGTTGCCCGGTGGCGAGAGGTTGACACTTTATCCTCTCCAGGGAAGATATTTGCATTTTAACAGGATTCTCCAGAGGAAAGAAAAATGTCACGATCCAAAAGCAGTGACTTTCATGCTGGGAATTAGTGATGCCGTAGCAGGTCCATGGGAGATCACTTGGAGGACAAAGTGCCTTTACTGTTGTTAGTTGTGGTGGAGTGGGCTCTGACTGAAGACAAGGGTATGTGTATCAGAATGAAACTTGTCTGGCTGTTGGCCTTCTCCATGGTCATCCGAAGTGTATTATTCTGAGCCCATTGGCATGGCTATTGTGTCACTTCATCTTCCTTCTCACTGAACCTTTTCTGGTGTTGGGTCTCCCCTGAGTGGGTCTGATGTAAATAAGCCAAAGTCTTGCCATCTTTGCACCTAAGAAGCATTCTAGTTGTGTTTCTTCTGAGCTGGATTTTTCCATTCCTTGAACAGGTTAACCACAATTCAAGTGTACCAATCCTTTGGTCCCCCTTTTTCATTGTCCTGCTTTTGAATGCATGGAAAAGGGAGACTTTAAAATCTCCCAACCTTTAGCTTCTGACCTTTCCCTCTCTCAGTGTCCTCTGGACATCCCTGAGGGTGAAGGGGCCAGGGATTCTAATGAGCTGTAAGCTGGTTCCCATCTGTGCGTTTTGATCTGCAGCGGAGGTGTCTGAATAATCTGTAGCTTATCGTGACAAACAATTTCAAGTGACAAACAATTTCAAGAGACATTCTCCAAGAAAAAGTAAGGAATGACAAATCCAAGTACAAGAGCCTACTGACCTTTTGATCATGAAAATCACAGAAGATAAAAATAATTTCTCTTGAAGCTAGTGTTACATTTCCTTCCCCGCCCATGCAGTTTTTAAATGAATGCGGTGCTCTCATCCTTTTCAGCCAAACTCTTTTAAAACACGAAGGGATCCTAGAGAAATAAGAGCTGTGACACCAATAGACACATGTACACCCATGTTTATCACAAGAGCAAAGTATCCATGTACAGGTGAATAAACACACTGTGGCAAACACACACAAGGGGACACTACTTAACAATAAGACATAGTGTTGGCTCTGCAAAGCATCCCACAACATGGATGCATCTGGAGGACATTGTACTGAGTGAAATACCGTATCTATTCATGTATAAGCACATTTTTGTGCTGAAAAACTGGGGTTCGGCTTTTACACAGGTCAGTGGTACCCCAGCAAGGTGTAGCATCTCGCAGGTGACTGCCGTTCCTCCGCTGTTCATTCAAAGCCCCACTGACACTGCAGGGCTTTGAATATTTGTTTACTCACATCTAACCAATCTGAGCCGTCCTATGACGTGGACGGCTCCAATTCACAGAAGCACTCGGAGTGATTCACTTACTCCGGCAGCTGAACTGGTAAGGATGTGTCTGTGGCTGCGCTCCGTCTCTCCCCTCTGGTCTCTGTGTTAATTCACATCCTGCATTTCCCACTCTAGGCTTATACTCGAGACAATCAGTTTTTCTGGTTTCCCAGGTAATAATTAGGTACCTCGGCTTATACTCGGGTTGGCTTATATTCGAGTATACACGGTAGATCCATCACAAAGGGGCAAATTTGGTATGAGACCACTATTTGAAAACACCAAGAATAGGTTTAGGCACAGAAAGAAATAATCTTTGATGGCTACCAGAGATGAGAGGAGGAGGGAAGTGAAATCACTAACAAGTTAGTACTAAATATTAATTTAGTTCTAAGTGAAATAATTGAATATTAATTATGGTGAAGGGAAAGGTAATTCATAATGTAATCAAGGCAAAGGAAAACCCTGGGAGGTATGCAAGACTAATAGATAACTATGATAAATTCTGTAATACATATACTCATAAAATAATAGTTAAAAACAATAATTTATGAGTAGATTCATAGATATATATGTATGCTAAATAGGCAAAGGAAATCATATTAGAGTGCACCCACAAATATTGCTGTGGATATTTCTACATAGAAATTTTAAAATGCTGCACATATAGTTATATGTAGAATCGTCCACAGAGGGAGCACAGTTATAGGAACTGGTTAGACTATGGTACTGCACTTCTGGACTTGAAGGCCAAGAATCATAGTTTTGGAGGACTTGTAGGTACATTGGCAAAACCAAGTTCTTAAATACAATATTCTACATCCAAGTCTGGTGAATAGCATCCGGGGTTTTCACCTGGAGGAAAGGAGAATGAAGAAAACCGAAGACTCAAGGAAGCCAGTAATCTAAAGAATGAATCGTTCACATGAATCGCAGCCTCCTGTAACTGGGGAACAGAATGAGATGGTGCCCAGGAACCCCTATTGACCGCTCTGACCAAGACCACAAGAGGAGGTCCCAGCTATAATGGGTAAAAAATGTAGAACAGAATTCAAGTTGAAAAAAAAAAAAGACCAGTCTTACTGATCTGAAAGAGACTTGAGGAAGCATTGTTGTAAGACAGCCTCCTAAAGTGAAACTGAAGAGGCCACCTTTCGGTCAATAATACTGCCATTGAGTTGATTCTGACTCATGGCAACCTTATAGGACAGGGTAGAACTGCCCCCTGGGGGGTTCAGAGATGAACTTTTTAAAGAAGTAGAAAGCCTCGTTTTTCTTCCACAGCCAAGAGATAGGTGTTAAAAGAACAATAGTAACACCTGGGAAGAATGTACTCATTAGAACAATAAACAATAGGAGACCAGCAGGGCAACATTTGCCCAAACTCCCATTAGAAGGCAGAAAGGGACAGGGAAAGCAAGTGAATGGAGAAGGGGCTCCAGTGAGGAAAGGGGGAGAATGCTGTCACTTACAACCAATATCAGGAGATAATTTGTGTATGCATGAATTAATTGATTAATTTGTTATGTAAACTAAAGCAAAATAAAATGTTAAAACAACAGTAACAATACTGTACAAAACATCCCTTTTTAGGTTAGCTGTGATCTTGATCAAAGAGCCCTGGTGGTAGAGTGGGGTAAGTGTTGGGTTTCTAACCCTTTGGTCAGCAGTTCAAACCAACCAGGTTTTCTCTCCTTGAGAGAAAGATGAGGCTGTCTGCTCCTGTAAAGTTTTACAGTGTTGACAGCAATTCTGCTCTGTCCTACAGGGTCATTATGAGTTAGAATGGACTCAGCTATCGTGAGATCAGTTTGGTTTTGTTGGCCTTGGTCAATTAACTGGCTTTTATTTAAATACTCCTTTTCTAGCCAGGATATCAATCTGGTTGTCTCCTTCAACAAGTCTATTACAAATATCAAAGGCATCAAGAAGACTTAGTTATAAAGAATCGATCAATCACAATGAGATTCCTCAGATCACACACTTCTGTTTTGTATCAAACAAATCCATTGCTATTCAAGGCGTCTTCTAGACAATGAGTGCCATACAAGTTACTAATGACTAGCCAATGTAGGAGATGGACCTTGCTCAAAAGTGGCCCCCACATGGCTGTGATTCAGCAGTCTTCATTAGACCTGGTTCTTTCCTCTTCATTTTCTATGACTCATCATCCTTTGATTGACTGCTTCTTCTAGGGTTTCCTCATTGCTTAGTCCTTTTGAATTGCATCATATTTGCAGTTTACCATTTCATTACCAGAGATCACATTTATTATAAAAAGTTTTTATTTCTTGTAAAAAAATCCTAAAAAAAAACCAAAACAATTTATGTATAAATTATGACTCATGGTAACAGTGTCAAACCACAGTCATCTCCTAAGAAAATACTTTGTTTCTGTTGTTGCAAATATGGGTATAAAGAAAAACCTCACTGCCATTGAGTCCATGTCGACACACAGCGATCTTATATAGGACAGGACAGATGTGCCCCTGTGTGTTTCTGAGACTGTAACTCTTTAGGGGAGTAGAAAGCCCTGTCTTTCTCCAGTGAATTGGCTGGTGGATTTGAAATGCTAACCTTGCATCTGGCAGTCCAACACGTAACCACTGCACCACCAGAGCTCCTAAATACTGATATAATGTAAGAAAATGTCAAGAAGGCATTTAGATCAATACATTTTGTTTTTTTTTCTTATTTAAAAATAGTTGGACTGATGGGAAATAAACTTCAAGTCAGTGACTACATCTGTATCAACTCTTGGCGTAACTATTCCAGTGTGGTCCCGGATCCCAGAACCGATCTCAGGTTTTGATTCTCTGGACTCCTGACCCCATGCTCTGCACAATGTATAACTGGAAGTCATTCACTTTGGTATCCTGCTGGGAAACCAGTCCAAAGGCCAAGGCTGAAGTTCTTCCCTGTGATAACACAGAGATTGCCTCTGAAACCAGAAGGGCTCCGTGGTGGTTGTTTTTAAGTGGCAGGGTGTATTAAATGATCTTAACTAGAGGCATGAGGAGAGTAATTTGAGTATATCCAGGACTGCTGCAGCATATCTGCTTTAGCAAGATTAAGAGAGATTTAGGGCATTTGCCTGCTTAAAAAATTATGTTTGGAATTGAAAACTAATTCAGAGAATATATGCTACCCATTTGAGAAGGCAAGAAAAAGAAATCCTCCTGGTAATTACTGCAGGAGAAAGCTAAAGTGAATCACAGAAGTAATGAAATGGTTATTATGAGCACGATACGTCAGGGCTGCTAGGAAAATGGAATCATAATGAGTTGAGTGTGTTGGTAGAGAATAAATCATGGCCTGCAAATACAAAATTTTAGTTTGAAGCAATTAGAAAATTGGGGATAAAAGAACAAAACTCATTCTGATCTTAATTCACATTGAGGTCAGTGCTTTTTCCTTGCCACTCTTTATCTGTAAAACTGGAGCCTTGCCTATCTTCCGCCCTCATCACAAGAACCCCTCAACAACCACCCCCAGGAGAGGATCCCCTTCATACCTGAAGTAGTAACGGGAAACCAAACCAAGCAAATTGCCATCGAGTGCATTCTGACTCATAGCTACTACATAAAACAGGGTGGAAATGCATCCAGGTTGTAATTTCTACAGAAGCAGACTGCCACACCTTTCTTCCACGGAGGGGCTGGACTGATGGGTTTGAACCATTGTATCATCCAAAAAATAACAAACTCACTGCCATCCAGTCAATGCTCCTCATAGCAACCCCCACTGTGGGTTTCCAAGATTGTATCGCTTTACGAGAGTAGAAAGCTCAGTCTTTCTCCCACGCAGCTGCTGGTGGTTTCAAACTGCCAACCATGCAGATTGCAATCGAAAGAGTAAACACTACACCTTAGTGCCTTATGTTGCTCCTTTGTAGCACTGTTCACTTGTAATCTTTACTATCTTGGATAATTAATTGTAGTGAGATATGTTATACATATAAAAGACTCTGTAGAGTCATGCACTCCAAAGAGAAACACAATTGAAAGCCTATGGTACCTAGCACCTAGATATGGAAATGGAATTGCACTGGGACATTTTAAGTCTCCTACATGCCACTCCCTAATTCCTCTTCTCTTTATACCCAGCCCACCACCCTTCTGTCATTCGATCCATGCGTCCTAGTGTGGTAGATGGTGTATTGCTGTGCTACTGGAAGCTCTGCCACCTGTGTTGTAAATAACAGCAAGGTCACCCATGGTGGCCAGGTCTTAATCTAGTGGCTTCATAACCCTGGACTGGAGCATCTAAGCCAGCGGTTCTCAACCTGTGAGTCACGGCCAATTTGGTGGTCAAACAACCCTTTCAAAGGGGTCAGCCAATTCATAACAGTAGCAAAATGACAGTGATGAAGTAGCAAAGAAATTACTTTGATGGTTAGGAGGGGGGTCACCACAACAAGGGTCATGGCATTCGGAAGACTGAGAATCATTGCTCTATACGCAATCATGAAGATGATGTGGGACTGGGTAGCATTTTGTTCTGTCTATAACTAACAACACCTGTATGCAGCAATAATCATTTCCCTGAAGTTCAGGGTGAAACGACCTTGCTGTTTTTTATAGTTTTACCACTTAAGGTATGTGTCCCTAAACATTCTAATGTATATTTTTGCCTCCTTTTGAATTTTATATAATCTTACATTTCCCCTACTTTGATCAAGATATGCCATGGTAGTTTTTACAATTATTTGCATTAATGGGTCATATGATTATAAATCAGGTGCACTGGTAGTTTAGTCATTAACCAGTTGTATGCAGACACTCATGGGGAGAAATGTGTGGCCATTGGCTTCTCTATTCTGTCACATCACTATGAGTTGGAATTGAGCCAGCAGTGATTTCTATAGTTTATTTTATGGATTTTACTTATCCATCTGACTGACGTTTGTTCCTGGTTTTAGTTCCTTTATGAATGCTGTTTCTCTATGCATTCTGCGTATCTCCTAGCATATATTTTCAAGCATTGTTTAGGGAATCTACATAGGGTATCTACCACTGGATTTGTTGGGTCATAGAGCAGGTGCATGTATGACTTAGCCAGTTAACACTGGACCGCGTTCCAAAGTGGCTCTGTCCATTTCCATTCACATCAACGTGGGATGAAATCTGTACCACTCTGCTTCACCGCTTTCCCAGACGTTACATTTTTGCCATTCTGAAAGGTGTGAAATGGCATTTCATTGTGGTTTTAGCTTTGATTGCATGAAAACAAATGCAGTTGAACATCTTATGTTTATTGGTCATTAGGATTTTCTCCTCTGTGAAATGCTTGCTCATGTCTCCTGCATTTTTAAAAATTTGAGTTGTCTTTTTTTATGGTTATTATTGACTTAGAGGATCTCTTTATCTCCTCTAGATACTAAGTAGTTGTTTCTTCTATATGGTGTACACACTGACTTCTGGTTTGTGGTCCAGATTTTCATTCTGTTTATAGTGCTTTGTTTAAAAAAATTGGATGAAGGTTTATAGAGCAGATATTTCCATCCAATAATTCATAGACATGTTGTTTCATGGAATTGCTTGCAATGTCCACAATGTAACAGCACGCATCCCATATCCTCTATGCATTTCGGTTTCCATTTCTCTTTCTTTTCTAACCCTTCTGAACAATGCCCTTGGGTATAGGCTGCCCTTTTGATTACAAATGGCTAATTATTCTAAGGTGTACATACCACCCTTTGGTTATTATGTGTTGTTGTTAATGCCATCATGTCAACTCCAACTCACAGTGAACTGGTGTACAGCAAAATGAAACCCTGCCCAGTTCTGTTCCATCTTCATAATTGTTGTTATGCATGCGCCCATTGTTATAGAGACGGTATCAATCCATTTCATTAACATTCTTCCTCTCCCCACCCCCACCCAAGGACCCTCTAGTAAGCATGATGTCCTTCTCTAGAGATGGGTCTCTCTTGATAATATGTCCAAAGTATGTGAGAAGATGTATCACCACTCCTGATTCTTTAAAAAAAATTATTTAATAAGGTATAAACCACAATACATACTCAAACATATTTTTAAAAAGTATGGTTCCAGCACCCTGGTTAAGAAGCAGATTGTGACCAACAGCCAGAACCAGCTATATAATTGTAGGGTCCAGTACAAGACAGAAATTTATAGTTCCTTATTCAAGTTTCAGTAAGAATTTTTGCTGAAGACAAAATGGGTGCATAAGCAAAAGTGAAGAAAATTGATGGTGCCTGGCTATTAAATGATATAGCATCTGGGATCTTAAAGGATTGTAGTAAAACAAATGGCTATCTAGCAAGGAAGCAACAAATCCCATCAACTGATGTGATCATGTGGTGTCGAGGGGAAAAAGTATCAGAAATTCAAAACCAAGCAACCAAATCTCTGTGAAGGGGTGGGGATGTAGTGGAGACCCCAAAACCCACCTGCAAGTTAATTGATGTTAAGGAGCATTCTGGTTGTACCTCATCCAAGGTAGATTTGTTTGTTCTTCATTATTCTTTACCAACACCATAATTCAAACACTTCTATTCTTCCTCAGTTTTTCTTATTCATTTTCCAACTTTCATATGCATATGAGGTGATTGAAAATATCATGGCTCAGGTTAGCTGTACCTTAGTCTTCAAAATGACAACTTCAACACTTGTTGAAGGCTTTGTGCAACATTTACCCAATGCAAGTCGCCATTTGATTTATTAAATACATTTATTGGGGGCTCTTACATCTCTTATCACAATCCATATATTAATTCATTGTGTCAGGCACATATGTACATATGTTTCCATCATCGTTTTCAAAGCATTTTCTTTCTTCTTGAGCCCAGGATGTCAGCTCCCTATTTTCCCCCTCCCACCCTCATGAACCCTTGATAAGTTATAGATTATTATTTTCATATCTTACATTGTCCTCTTTCACCCTTCATCCACTTTTCTGTTGTTCATCTTGACTACTGGTTCCCTGAACATTAATTGTGATTCCAAGAAAAATGAAATCCCTGAGAACTTCAATCTTTTCTTTGTACCATAATGTTGTCTATTGGTCCAGTTATGAGAATTTTAGTTTTCTTTACATTGAATTGTAATACATACCAAAGGCTACACTCCATGATCTTCAGCAAGTGCTTCAAGTTCTCTTTGCTTTCAGCAAGCAAAGTTGTGTCAGCTGAATATTGCAGGTTAACAAATATCTTGGTCCTGATGTCAAATTCCTTTTCAGATAATCCAGTATCTTGGATCATTTGCTCAGCATTCAGATTGAGTATGTGACAGGATACAACCCAGAAGCACACTTTTCCTTATTTTAAACCATGCAGTACTCCCTTGTTCTGTTCGAACAGCTGCTTCTTGGTCTGTAGAAAGGTTCTACAGGCGTACAAGGAAGTGCTCTGGAATTTTCAGTATTTTCAAAGTTGTCCATAGTTTTTAAGGATACACACAGTTAAATGCCTTTGGATAGTTAATAAAACACAAGCAAACATCTAAATTTCCCATTTTATTCTTAATATATTTGTGCCATTTTAATATTTAAAATTCTTAATAGTTTTGATTTGTTTGATTTCTTTATATATTTTGTCAGATATTTCTCTATTTTATATTCGCTCCAATTTTTTTTTACAATTTCATTAATCCTTGTGATGGATTATGTTTTGTGTCAACTTGGCTAGGCCATGACGCTTAGTGGTTTGGCAGATATTACATAATCATTTTCCATTTTGTGATCTGATTTATGCAGCCAAATATTTGAAAGCCAGTCAGTTTCCTTGGGTATGTGGCTTGTATCCAATATATATGAATAATCTGACAAAGCTCCTGCATCTGATGAAACATCCTCTGACCTCTGGTTCTTGGGATGTCAGCCAGCAGCTTTCATCAGGCCCTGCAACCATGTAAGTCAGGAGAAGCCTCCAGCATGATGCCTGGCCTATGGATTTGGGACTTGCCAGCCTCCACAACTTCATGAGCCATTTCCTTGAACTAATTAATTAAAACTCTCTCTCTCTCTCTCTCTCTCTCTCTCTCTCTCTCTCTCTCTCTCTCCTCTCTCTCCCAGGCTCTGTCCACATATATATGTATATGTATTTGTGAGAAGACATCATAAAAACTCATGACGTTTTTCTGGTATTTCTTGATTTTCTCTGTGAATTTTTTGAAGACCTCTTGTACATTTCATGGATTTTGCCCCACTAGAGAACTTAATTGGTTTTCTATTCATTGTTAATCAGTTTTCTATTTTTTCTTAATTAATATGGGATTGCTGCTATTTTTCTAACGTCTTCACTTTATCAATAAGCTGATTAAATTGATTTGTTATCAGCTAAGGCAAATATTTTTGGCCATGAATTATCCTCTAAGTATGATTATAACTCCATGTATCAGATTTTTAACTTTTAACCTCTTAATGAAGCATACAGTCATACTTCACTTGTTGAATCAATTCCTTCGAAAGTCGTGTTTGAACACCAAAATGTTTGAGAACTGAACACATTTTTTCCCAGAAGAAATAATGGAAAGCCTAATCATTGGTTCTGAGGCTCCCAAATTATACTTATAAGTTCATTTTAATAGCCCTAAGTTGTGGAGATACCCACTAAAACATCTAAACACACTAAGTACAGTATGTGAAATATCAAAATGCAAGGCAGTACATACAAGTAAAGTATATTTTATACATGTAAAGTGAAAAAAATTGCACATATCGAGGAATGTTCTAATGCACTAACACAGACTATATGTTATCTAAGCTAATGGAGTGCTCAGACTGAAACATCACTCCTTTGTGTCCGATGGGAAATGTGACTCGTGACTCACTCTCAGCCCCATACAGGTTTTTTCAAGTTGGATTTTCAATTTGACTATCAAGCAAAGTTATTACTCAGAAGATCTTTTTCAAATTTTGCTGTTCAAGTAGTGGAAAGTTCGAGCTTGGAGCTGTTTAACAACTGAGGCATCACTGTACTATACGCAGGAACAATGAATAGGTCGTAATTTTATACATCAAGATGAATTTTCAGAAATTTACCATACTGTCATACTCAACTCATCTCAAATGGTTTCTGGATTTCCATGATCATTCAATATAAATATTTTCCAGTTTTTATTGTGAATTTTTCCCTTGTATGTGACACAAAACTTCTAAACATGTTCCCATTTTTTTAGTCATCTTTATTACTGATTTCTTCTTTAATTGTCCGAGGGAAGGGCAGACTCAGTAAGCTACTGCCTATTGCGCCCACTGCCATCGCTGTGAATCTGACCCCTAGTCACCCTCTCGAGGCTATAAATCTTCACAGGAGCGGGCAGTCACCATGCCTCTGCAGGAGCAGCTGGTAGCTTTGAAGCACTGAACATGTGGGTAGCAGGTCAATGCTTACTTGCCTGTGCCACCAGGGCCTTTTGAAGCAGATTTCCCTTATGCAATACAGTGTTTGATGTCTGGACTGATACTGCCATGTGCCTTGGTTAGCGATCCAAGTAAAATGAAATCCTAGACTATTTTAATAATTTTTTCCATTTGTCATGATGGGTCCATTTGTGAGAATCTTCTTTCGGCATTAAAAAAATAAACTAGCCATTTTTTGGTTTTTATTATATATTTATATAAATCGCCCCCCCCCCCCAACTGCACCCTATTTTTCAAAGAGAGTTTTGCCAGGCTTAGAATTTTACATGAAATTGTTATTTTCTCTTTGCACCACCTTCTTCCCTTTGTGACGTTGAGAAATCACTTATCAACCAAACTGCAGTTATTGGTGGTTGTTCATTTTTTACTTCCTGCAGGTGTCTTCTGTTTCCCATCATCTTAACGTGTTTATGTTCTGCTACTGTTCACATGTGGATTTCTTTTCATTTATGGTTTGGAAGTCATTAAAATGTCTGCATTTTAGGATATAGTATGTCTTTCATCAGTTCTGTAAAACTCTCGGCCACTTAAGAGTTCAATTATTGCTTGTCCTTATTCTTTCTATTTTCTCCGCTATAAATTGCATATGATGAATAAAGCCATCCATATTATCTTCCATGGTTCGTATCTCGGTTACACTTTCATTGCTTGTCCTATAGGCTGTATCTAGAATAATTTCACTGAATATCTTCCAGCTCAACAGATCTGTATTGAGCTATACCAATGCTGCTATTTAATGCTTTTATTTTATTTTTTGTCTATTTAGTCTTTAATTTCATTTCTGGATTAATTTAGTTTTTTTTCAAATCTGCTTACTGATTTTGGTAGACTCCCTTTTCTGCTCCTACCTTCAGGTTTCTCTTTAAGGATATTTAATATTTATTTTGTATTTTGAGTATGCTAATTCTAATACCTGCTGTGTGATAGTTACATAATCTGGTGTCAACTTGCAAAGGGGTGGGGTCGAGCCTGTTAATCAGGTCACAGTTGATGACCTCACTTGGAGGTGCTCTGGAGATAAATACCTCACTGAAGGCCAGATACATACAGATCTTCTGCTTCCTGTTCCTGCTGACAAGACACTTGGAGCTACGTTAGAGCCCTGAAGCTGGAGGAGCCACCTGGTGACCCCTGCCAGTGTTGAGATGTTCCCACCCACTGGTCTGTGACCTTCCTGCATTTGGCATCATTGCATGTGTTGCGTGAGTCTGAAGAGGAATTTATACATTGGTATCAGATATATGGGCTAATATTGGACTTGTGGATTTGATCTGGACTGGGCTGGGATGTTTTCTCAATATACAATTGCTCTTTTGTATAAAGCTCTTTCTTATACACAAATGGGTCTCCCTAGATTGGTTTCTCTAGTCTACTCAGACTAACGCACTGCTGTCTTTGTGAATCTGATTCGGCTATCTTATTTCTGCTGGCTCTCACGCCTGTTGCTTTGTTGCTTCGTCTTTTCTGTGGTTTTTACATTAGAATCATAGACCTTGGAATTTTATTTGTTGTCATTCTTTGAAGACTTGTTTGAGATTGCTTTCCTTCAGAAAATGTTTATTCTTATCTATTCCCAAAACCTCCTTCCAAAGCAAGATCACACTTAATGGCCAGCTTAAACCTTTCTGCCCTCACAGGTCCCAGACATTGGAAAGCAAACCCATGTGCAGGCCAACTTTAGTAGCATGCCCAGAGGATTGCATTTTGTACAATGGATGTATACCTTATTCAAGTATACACAAAGGGGTCTAGCCCCTTAGTGAAAAATGGGCCTCTACCTCTTCTTTCCTGCATTCTGAGGAACTCCATGATCTTTTCACTTTTAGCAGAATTCCTTGAGGAGAAGGCTGCCTTTGCTGATTACTGACCTCCGGAGGTTCCTGCTAGGACTTTGCTTTTTTTTCCTCTGTGGCTTTTTGACCATCAAGCTGTCTCAGTGAAGCATTGCAAAGCATCTCACTCTCGCTTCTCTTTCTTTCTTAATTTAACTCAGCATTTAATCATTTTCATCAAAAGGATTGCTTAGTATATTGATTATACCATAAGGTCGTACACAGAATGTAATTACTGCTTTATTTATTCCCTTCCTACTTTGGGTCCAGGGACACTTGTTCACTGCTGTTTGACAGCAAAATGCCTGGCCCATAGTTGGTCCTCAGTATGTGATTTGTGGATTGTTTTCCTTACATGACAGAGCCTTGTAAACTGGGTTGCAGCCATAGATAATTGTAAGCTTTGGAGCTGCCACTTGTTCTCACACTTACCGAAGTCACTCTGCTATGTTTACCATCAATTAGAGCTTTATAGCCAGCACTGTGGGCAAGATGATCAAGAAGACCTCCATCGCTGATGTTTAGACACAGGTTCATTTCTTCCCACTGTGACTTGAGAGAAGATCAATCTGGTTTGGTCAATCCCTTGATTTTTTTCTTTGATGGATTTTACTTTAAGGCACACAAGGGAAGGTGTATAAAGGGTATTTAAAGAAAAATCAAAATATCATCTTTAAAAACATTTTATAGTAAATTTGGTACAGGATTTACATTTCAGACCATCAATTCTGCATCCCTCAGTTTAAAACTCTTATCTACTCCCATTCTACAGCCTCTAGCCATTGGGATCATTGGACATTAGCTACTTTCTTCACATTGTATTCTAATTCTTTCCTTTCAATTTACTTCATTGCCCTGTTCCCCAGTCTTTTCAAGCTAGGCTCTAAAATAGCGCTTGATATAATGTATAATGTAAGAAATGATATAGTTAATTTTTAAAAGAAATGCAGTATTCAACGTGACAGTCGATATTCTTTGGGCTCAATTGTTACTTGGTTGAAAGGTGACTTCAGGGTGGGGAGAAACTTTCAAGTCCATGTTTAAAGAGAAACTCAGGGACATATTATCAGACTCTCCAGCCTCAATAGGTTCAATAAAAACCATTAGATTTTGATGATGAAATTGTTATGTTTGTGTAAGAGATGTGATTGAATGCCAGTGGAATGGAATTTTAAGAGGAAATAAAATCCTTAAGAACTAAATTTGCTTATAAAAAGAGATCCCCTCTCACATAGATCCCCACTGCAAATTTTGTGGAAATAATTAAAGGGAGTGTTATTGATCACAAAACTTGTAAAGGCGCTAGCTATTGCATAGTTATCATTACATGACATTTCTCTTTAAAGCTCATTACCATATTTTTCACAAATAGTATACCCCCACAAAGTATGTGCACACACATATAAAGCACATAGCATGCACAGGACACTAACACACAAGGGGATTATGCAGTTTCCAAAATCAAAACCAAACCCCAAACCATGCTCATTATTTGTATAAAACTATAGTAAATGGTTACACCCAACCAGACAACTTGGCTGATTTGTTTCCCTAGTTTCTTCCTGTGGTATACTTTCTTTTCATGTTGGCTTCTGTGGAACCTTTCAGCATAACCCATCATATCATACATTCTAGTCTTTTTCTACCCTATTTCGTGGAGTTCCTGGGGGGTCTATAAAGATGGTTGTTGTTAGGTGTCAGCAAGTTGGTTCCGACTCATAGTAAACATATGAACCACAGAAACACTGCCCAGTCCTGTGGCAGCCTTACAATTGTTCTTGTTTGAGTGCCTTGTTGAAGCCACTGTGTCAATCCATCTTCCCCCTTAATGATTACAGCCTAGGAACTCGATGGTATAGCTCTTCTCTGCCCTGTAGGTTGCTGTGGGTTGGAATTAACTTGATAGCCATGAGTTAGTGGGTATTGATTTCATATTTCTGTAGAACAAGTCACCACAAACTTAGTGACCTAAAACAACACACATTTACTGTCTTGCAATTTCTGTGGATCAGTACTTTGGGAACAGTATTGCTCGGTCTTCTGCATCATGTCATACTAGGCTGCAGTGAAGGTACTGGCTGGTAATCTGGAGGTCCAAATGGAAAGGAGTCGACTGTCAACCTCTGTCATGTTGTTGGCCACATTCAATTCCTGGAGGCTGTAGGACTGAAAACTAAACCAAACCAGTTGCTGTTAAATCAATGCCAACTCATGGTGGCCCCATGTGTAGAGCAGAACTGTGTTTAAAAAGAACAGTCACTGTGTTTGCAGTGACTGTTCTTTTTAAAAAATTTATTAAATCACCAGGCATTTCTTTAAACGTACCACTTAGTTAAGTCTGTAAGGAGAGTCTTACATAACATTACCTTGTCTCAGAAGCTCCATGCCATCACTTCTGCCATCTTTTGTTGGTTAGAATTAAATCCCAGGTTCCACTCATATTCAAGGGGAAGGAGCCTCGCAAAGGCTTGGACACCAGGAAGTGGAAACCATGGGGACTACATTGGGGGCTACCTGCTACAGGGTCCAATCCTTAATATTACTTTAAAATCAGGTCCAATATTTCAGGCATAAACCTATCCAACTTCTGATTCTATATGCTACCGAAGTAAAACAGGGAGTCCACCAGCTATTGGCCTCTGAAGGTTCCGTACCTTTGAACGCGTTGTGTTGTGATTTTGCTGGAAGCACAGAATACAGAAGATGCTTCAATGAAAAGAGCATGCCGGGCTGCTTGCTACAGCAGAATTCCCAACTTTGTATGTCTATCTCAACCATGGGGGTTTAAATTTGGATGCCATTCCAGTGGACTCAACTTTGCAAGTCAAGTTTAAGGATAGCTGTTGCTTCTAAAAGCCCCGACCTTTCTCACATCCTCTTGAACGATTTCTTCTGTGCTTTGAATAGTAGGGATGATGAATTCATTCCAATTGCAGTCATTTGCCATACAGTTCCTCCCCGCGTAGCCCAGACCCAGTGCTTAGACATTTGCTCCTCTAAATGGCAGAGTGCTAATGCAACCTGCATCTCAGATCAAATCTGCATTTCAGCTGAGATGCCCTGCAAGCATTCCAAGAAGACCGTTGAGTTGATTTTAGGTTTGAGCACCTTAATTGCAAAGCGTGGCAAATGAAATAATAGTGAAGTTCTCTTGCAAGCACGCTCCCATCCAGATCGCAGGGAAGCATTTTATTTTTATATCCAGACTACTATCCCATGATTTAGAAGCTAGATCTGCTTTAATTTTATTCAGTGTGTTCTTTCTGAGTGCTATAAAAGGCTTTTGTTTGCACGCAGGCACCTAATTAAGAGAGGGGGAAAAAATCTCTTGTTAAAATCAGCTGGGAATAATCAGAATGATCATTCTGTGGCTCATACATATTCCATGAGCAATATGGGAGCATCAGTAATATTTAACTCTTTTCCAGTTCCACTTAAAACTTTTTGTTCTGAAAGTCTTCAAGCCCAAGAGAATATGGGTGCTTTAAATTCTTAATCACAAGAAGAGCTGGCGGGATTTCTATTTGCAGCGATTTGGTTTATTTATACACTTTCAAGGATTATTACAAAAACCAACATGTTATTGCTGTGGCTACTTGTGTCATCTCTCAGGTTAGAAATCAAATGTGGCTTACTCAGGATCTCAAAGGTTAGAGGATTGCATTTCCTGGGCTCTTCCACCATTACCTGTGTTTTGTACTTTATTATCTTAAATTCCCCTCCCCCCTTTGGTTGAATTCTACAGCCTTTTTAGAGAAATTGGAGCAATGGGATACGATTACATAAATGTTCAAAAAAAGACTAAGGCAGATCAGAGCTCTAGTTTTCAAAGTTTAGCTGCAGTTCCAGAATGGAGATGCCAAGGAGAAAATGAAAAATGATGAAATTCACTTACAGGAATGGGGTGTGGGGGCTTACATGCCCCAGTGGAGTTATATTTCCTATCTTCGATTTACCCTCCAAAGAGCCCTGGTGACATGTTGGTTAAGTGTTTGGCTGCTAACCAAAGGGTTGGTGATTCTAGGAGAAAGATCTAGCACTCTTCTGCTTTCTGGGTTAGTTCTAATCTGCCCTTAAGGTCACTATGAGTTGGAATTGACTCAGTGGTATGCAACATTTGCTCCCCGCTAGCATGGAGACCTCAGAAAGCACTGTGGCATGATTGTTCTTCTGATGGTCTCTGGAAGTGGAGATTCTGAATGAAGAAAATAGCCTTCAGCGCCCCCTGGAGGGTTGAATGTATAACCTAACCAAACTTAACCAAACCAAAAACCCAGTCACTGTCCTCCAGTGGATGCTGACTCATAGCCACCCTATAGGACAGGGTAGAATTATATGTTGTGAGGAACTACTTTTGCATCGTTGACCGTGCAGCAGATCCCTGGCTTCTATTTACTAGATACCAGTAGGACACCTTCCCTGTTCTGACTGAAAAATGTCTTCAAATATTTGCAAATATCCCCTTGGGGACAAAATTGCCCCTAGTTGAGAAGTACTCATTTAAGATGCATAGGCAGTGGTTTGAGAGGTATAAAAGCAGAAAAGCATGGATACACATATTTGAAAATCAATATGTTTCATAGATCTATGTGTCTAACTTGAGCCAGAAACACTGATGGTTCTACAAGTTACGGATTTAATAGTAGTATTTTTTTGTAAATCCGAAGCTCTGCCTCTTCATGTTCCCACTTAATAGTTTCTTTACACTCCAGTACCTTTTTGATACGGTCACTTCAAGAATTACAATGAATCTAAAGGAATATAGTTCTTGGTTGGCCCTTTAATCCATTTTCAAGTAAGTTTTTGGAAATAAGACTAAGGGGCAAAGAATATGACTGAATTGGGTCCATGCTGTTGAATATTATCCATGTGTCTTTTTCCTTCAGTGAAGCAAGAGCAAAAACTGTTGAGTTGAATCCAATTCGGCTGATTATTTTTTGATGAACAGGTTTATTGCCCCCCTCGAGTGTTTCATATAATACTATGACAATTGCAAAAAAAATAAAAACAAAATATGGAACCATGCATTTAAGGTTATTGATTTTTAAAGTAAGGCCTGTCTTTGCACATACCAATGATTCTCAACTGGTGAAAGTTTGTTCCTGGGAGACATTTTAAATTGTCAGGCAAAGATTTGTGACTTTTGGTACTGGGGGACAGGAGGCAATTGTTATGTAGCAGATCAAGGCTGGGAAAGTTGCTAAACCTCCTGCAATCCACAGGCCAGACCTTCTTCAAGGAAGACTTAAGCAGCCTGCAGTGTTTCCAGGGTAGAAGTTGAGAAACCCTGGTCTGGATGTTGGGGAAAGGAGCGCTTCTTTATGGCACACAAGACTGTTCTCTTTTTCCCCAGTGATGTCCCCGCTGGCCCGCAGGAGCTTAGGTCTTTGGACCTAATGCAGACCTCTCATTCTCAGCTTTCTAAATACCGAGTTAACAAAAGGTGGCCAGGATCCATCAGATGATTTGCAGATAAACAAGCAGCCAGGCTAGAGCAAGTGTGGTGAAATCTGTGAGACAGACCTCAGGAAGGACTGCCCTGTTTGGCTGAGTCTGGCAAATGCCCCTGCCATTGACCGGCTGTGGTATTTTCACTTTTCTATTGCTCTGTCTTTGTGAAACAATATTTGAGTTTCTCTTCTCTGGCATGTTTCTGCCTAATTCAGGGTCCAGTATCCACAATCAGACTGGGGGAGTGCATTCGGGAGTGAGAGGAGAGTTTTTGAAATGAGGAGGAATGGCCAGGGAGGCAGCAATGACTGAACTCTCTCCATTACATCCCTTCCTTATGGTTGGCTATTGTTAGTAGCATTAGCCTATCCCTCCCACCCCCAAAGGTAAAACCCAGTGTTTATGAGCACGTGTGTGTGTATGTGTGTGTGTGCACGTGCACAAGGGGTGGAGGGAGTAAGAGTGTGAAAAACATTTTTCTATATTAGCTGTAATAAATGATCTTTGTGTGCATTAGGCTGAGTTGTCTAGAAAAGCAAAGCCAGTGACACATATATGTCTAAGAAAGGACTTTATATCAAGAAGTAATGTTCTATCAAGAAGATATCCCAGCCCAGTCCTTCTCAAGTCCATGGGTCTGACATGACCTGGCACCCTCTTCAGACTCTCATGGCTGCAGGCTGATGACACAGGAAGGTGTAGCGGGGCACAGGGAGATCACAGGGTAGGAGGGGCGGAGTCAAGGGGATACATGGCAGGGTATCAACAGCTCCCAGGTTGACTCCCAAGGTCAGTGGCTCACATGGGGCTCAAGGCAGACACAGAATCCCAGCAAGTAGAGAGGGCAAAGGAGCAGAGAGAGAGAGACATTCCCAATGTCTCGCTTATAAAAAGGCCACTCCTCCAAGAAGCCATCATCAGGTTGTGACTTGACTGACATGTTGTACTCCACCGCTGCACTTTCAAAGGGACATAAACTCTAACTGCTACCTTTTGTGATCAATTTGCCATGTTTTTTAGGTGTGTCCATATAACGAATGATACCAGGGCCACTCACTCCAACAACTCAATCACGCCAACATTTATATTTAGGCTGTAGACTTTTAGAAGACATGGATTCTATAGGATACTCAACTTTTCGTTCCGGTCTGCTCCAAGATTCTTCCTTTTTATTGCTGCATCCTTTGTGTTATTTGTCTGCTATGAAATAGGCCTAGAATAATTTTAAAATCAATGATACCAGTTTAAAAAATATTTCCCCCAGTCTCATTACCCCTTGAAGCTTTAAAATACAACAGTGTATTCTCTCTCCCTGGTCTTTAGATTTTTTAACCCCCCCCCATATGTAAATATCCCATACACAGAAATATTTCTTCTTGCTAAATTGTAGTTATTTATTATGAAAGGTAGATTTAATTAACAGTTGAGCAGAAACTTTCAAAATGATCTGAAGAACTCAAACGGTGATCAAGAATGGCTGACCATCGTTCTTTGTGGCATCCCACCCAAATTCATTGTTCTGGTTTCTAGAACCCCTATAGCGGCTTTCAGAGGCTGTAAATCTTTCCAGGAGCAGACGAGCCTCCTCTTTTCCTGAGGAGCAGCTAGGGAGTTTAGACTGCCCACCCTGTGATTAGCAGCCCAAGGTTTACCTGACTGCACCACGAGGGATCCTTTGGATAGCCAACACCCATTTCATCTTCAGCAGCATGCTATAGAACCATTTTTCTTTTACTTTTTCAACTCAAGATCAACCTGGCAGTGGTCCCAGAAATTTAATTTTGCCATTAAATTAATTTTTTCCCCATTCTTTCCCATTCTTGCTTGGGACCTGCTAATTTTACTTCTTTTCTTAGATTTGAGTAACCCAAGAGCTGTAAATAGAGCCGAAGCTTCAACACTTTAGATTCCCACCCCCACCTCACCCCCCACCCCCCGCCAGGAACAAGGCAAAGCTTGGCTGTGCTTAGAAAACACTGCCTCAAATGGAAGAGTATGTAGATTTTAATACTCTGTTCACCAGTTAGATATGCAGTTATTTAAAGTACTTCTTCCTTTATTGACGCTGTTCAGCTCTCACTGTGCCTGCTCAGGATTCATGTGGTGATCTTTCTTAGCCATGAGGATGCTTATTCCCAAGAGATGGTCACCTTTTATGGTGCCCATTGTACAGAGGGACCACCATGGCAAAAGGATTCACTTACATGGTTAAATACCCAATCCAATAATTGGCATCAAATTGCACTTGAAATGTCCAACACTATACCTCTGAGGTGCATGAAGACATGGTTGAAGCAGGAAATGGTCTCTAAGTACGTTTCTCTTAAGTACAGCCAAACAGTCTTGCAGAATCTTTTGGCAACATTACTATACAAATCTGTTATTGAATTCTGTTTCCTAATCAGCAATGGGACCTGAAATTTCCCCGTGTGTGTGTTAGGTCTAGAAATGCTGCTCTTTAGATAGCTCCTCTATATGTACAAAGAAAGAAAGGCCAAGCAGGCCCGGTACCTAGACATGGCAATTCCATTAGGCAGCGCATTGATTTTGTAACATTAGACGCTGCCTCTTTGATAAATTATGGAAGCTGCTACATTTCTGTCAGATGACAGGGGGAAATTAAGAAAGCACATTTAAATATTTGGTTCTGGTAAATTGGGGAAAACTATAAATAGTGTGGTTCGCAGAAGATTGTCTCCTCAGATGCCCGTTCTGCCCTTGCTCTCTGTCTTTGTGCAGAGAGGAAACGAGGATTGACAATCATGTCCCCAAAGTGGTGGCAATTACATTACGAGTATTCCCTAGGCAACCCATGATTGTGACTACAGGAAATGCATTTGTGGTGCTCTCGCTCTCCTTCCTTCTTTTCAGAGAGACAGTGGATCTGAACATTTCAAAGCTGGGCAGTAAATCCTCATAAAACCATGTTCTTCCAAAGGAAGATGGTAAGGTTTCCTTTTATACATTTGTAGCTTATGACTGTACACCAGTGGTTCTCAGCCTTCCTCCAGCCACGCAGCCCTTTCATACAGTTCCTCATGTGGTGGTGACCCACCCCCCCAACCATAACATGATTTTTGTTGCTACTTCATCACTGTCGTTTTACTACTGTGATGAATCAGGCAGTCCCTGCGAAAGGGTGGTTTGACCCCCCAAAGGGTCACGACCCACAGGTTGAAAACCGCTGCTGTAGATTGTCAAGTCCTCAGGGCCAAAGGTGATGGTTTATTTATATCATGTTCCTAGCTATCGACTCGATGGCAGTGAGTTTGGTTTGGGCTTGGAGCACATAGCATAGGTGCTTTATCAGCGTGTGTTGAACAGAAGCAAGCTCGTCTGGTTATGAAAAGCATATCCTTTTAGTGATGTTTCTTTGTGGACTAGGGCATGCCTGACCCTAGATATGATATTTTTAATCACCTCCTATGCATGCAGAAGTTGGATATGGAATAAGGCAAACCCAAGAAGAATCACTACATTCGAATTGTGGTGCTGGAGAAGAATATTGGAAGTACCATGGACTACCAAAAGGTCAAACAAATCTGTCTTGGAAAGAATATGGCCAGAGTGCTCCTTAGAGGCAACGATGGTGAGACTTTATTTTACATACTTTGGACTTGTCGGGAGAGACCAGTCCCTGGCGAAGGACAGCATCCTCGATAAAGTAAAGGGGCAGGGACAAAGAGGAAGGCCCTCAAGGTGATGGAGGGACACAGTGGCTGCAACCATGGGCTCAGGCACAGAAAAAATTGTGAGGAGGGTACAGGACCAAGCAATGTTTCATTCTGTTACTCACAGGGTCACTACGGGTCAGAACCGAGTGGATGGTACCTAACAACAACTACACATGCATGGAAGCTGCTTGGGAGGTTGCTTTAGTCATCCACTGCTGAAGGATGTGAGGTCTACCGCTTAAGTAGTTTGGATTTGGAAGAACAAAGGATAAGCGGTATAAGGGGCAGGAAAGATGGTCATATCTTCTAGCATAGATGTATTGGCTTTGCTGCTCTGGTGCTCTGTAATAAATCATCCCCAAATTTAACATTTCATAACAATAAGCTTGCACTGATGGTAGTAGGTCTTTGGATTGACCAGGAACACCTGGTATACCTAACTGTGGTTCTGCTCCTGCTTGCAGGTTACTGGGCTTGGTGCCAGGTTTGGGAAACCAGTCTTCAGGTTTGCAGCCTGTGTCTCATCCTGGCGTCCATGCTAAAGGGACAGAAATTGACCCCGAACAGGCTCTGCTCTTGAGCATCAGAGGACAACGGGCCAAGCCCATTTGCCAAATACTTCAAAGGCTTCTGTTTCAGTTATATTCTTTTTCATCAAAGTCAGTCACATGGCGACACCCAAAGTCAACACAGCAGGAAAAGACATACTCAAGAAAAAGAGAGGTTAAGTGGGGATTTTCTGAGAAATGTCCAAACGATTATAAACTGTTATGATCTTTCTGGAATGCATTGAACAAGCTATTCACCATTTTAAAAGCTTTAAGTGGCTTCCTACTTGCCTTAAAGGTCAAACATTTTAGCAAATAGGGCTCTTCGTGATCTGGCCACATTTTCATTACTGCTGTGATATGGGCCCACATCTGCTTTTCACTCAGGTCACACTGACCTATTGGCAAGTCCCGTGCCTTTTTTGCACATATTGTTCTTTTCTACGTAGAACATTCATCCCTTCCTTCCAATTGTTCAAGCCCCAATGGAAGAGTTCTCTTCGCCCGGCCCCCTGCCAGGTTGCAATTGATGCCACTTATTGTCCATCAATCCTTCCCGTGGAACCCAAGGTCAGCCCTGGCCTCCTTGCTCAGCTGCATGCTGGGAGCTGAACCTGTGACTCACTCCTCTCTCTTTCCTTTCTATGTGTTGCTTGAATGAGATTAGGATAAAAGTGGGTACCAAGGAAGGAATTGGGGACTTGGGAGGCAAAACTGAAGGTTTTATTTGCTCTGTCCTTGTTATTAGGCAGTGAGGGGCAGAAACATCACGAGTTTTCCATTTGGGAACTTTCAGTTTTGCGGGAGGCCCTGGTGGCTCTCCTGACTTGCAGGTCTGCGCCTGGAGCAGAGCTGAGAGGGCTGGGAGAGCACACCTCATTGAACAGCCACCACCATTAAACTTGGAGTTGAAATCGTGGCCAGACAGTATTTTCTGCCTAATTTCACCTAAAATTCCGTTGCTGAGGATTATGCCTTCAAAGGGGGGTTTTAAAAAGAGCAATTATTTTGTAGTCAATCCATAAATCATATCCAAATAGTAGGAAATCGCATATGACTCATTCATTCTTAGAGGAAACAAAATGGTTGCATCAGCTTTAGATAACCCAGCTCCAAAACTTTTCTTCGAGAGTTATGAAAACTCTTCTCATGCTTCTTTAGGAAACAACTTTTGGTTTCAACAGCTGGCATCAGCAACAGCTGCACAGTCATTTAACTGAACTAGTTGGCTAAGTGCTTTTCAAGTTTGTACAGGAAGAGTGTTTTCCATTGCTTAATAATAATAAAAAATAATTTGCCTTCGTTTTCTTAAAGCAGGGATAGCTCAGAATTCCTAGCTAAATGAGCTATTTAGTCTATTGACAGTTTCATACATCTGTGGGGCATACAGGCATCCATGAGTGATACCTTAACTGAGTGCAAACAGTTAAGCGTTTAACTGTGAGCAGTAAGGTTGGCAGTTCAAACCTGCCCAGAAGCATGTAGAAGAGAGATCTGCCATCCACTTTCAAAAGGTCACAGCCTTGCAAACCCTAAGGAGCCATTCTATTATGCACACATGGGTTCACCATACATTGGAATTGACCCAATGTCAACTAACCTCAAGAACAACCTAGGGCATCAGGAATGAACAATTGATCATCTGATGACTGGGGTATACGCATCTCATCTAGAAACTCTTTGTGCTGCCCTGGGAGATGGTCCCCTGTGGAAGTGCCCCCACTTGCCTCGTCACTTTCTTCTGGGAGCCCATCTCCTGCCTTACCAGCACCCACAGGATTTCTTTGAGAATTACGTGCTTGTCTGTGACTCAATCCCAAAGCAATAAGAATAGTGTTGGCTGTTATAGAGCCAAACGGACGGAGTAAATCAGCTTGCATCTTTTCTGCTGTGAGTGTTCTAAAGAAATGCTAGCAGTAAAGAGCTCCCAATCCATCCCAACTCCATAAATTATCATAGAGTTTTTAAAATGAAACACTGACATTAACAATTGAATCCAAAAACTCTCAAGTCAAATAAATGTTCCTTTCAGTCACTCTGACAAAAGAACATACATTAGGACAATTAACATTAGGTAGAGTGTAGCTATTCCCACAAGAAGTCATTAAAGCATGTTTGAAATTTGCCGGGGAAAGTTCTAGAAATGGTGGAAAATTTACAGTGGCAAGATGAGTTAGCACAAGGGAAAGGATGTGTGCACCTGTAGTAATCATATGGGGCTTGGTCCCTATTGCTTGTTTCTGATCACATCAGAGACTCTCAAAAGGCTTACAGCCCGTCTGAATGGGAGATTACAGAGAAACAGGCAGAAGAAGCAATTAGCAAATGGAGCACACCAGCTTCTCCAACTATAAACCTCTGCCTAAAATGATTATGAACATCTGTGCAAGCCTCTGGTGACTATGTCTGTCTTTGGGAGCCCATTAGTGATATTCAAAAAAAAAGAATATTTTCTTGTCAACACACTAGGCATACCCTGAACAGATTTTTACCCTTTGATGAAAAAATCTCAACTCACTGCTATTTCAAAGGCCCCAGTCAAGACTAAGCATAAAAATCACAAAATGGCGTACTTTCTCAGGAGGATTATTTTTTTACATGATACCAAATCAGACATTCTACTGTTGTTTTATGATTAGAACAAAATATGTAAAGTCCTGGAGTTAGAAACCTAAAAGGGGGAACACATTGAGCATTTCTCAAGCTGAAAGAACTAAAGAAAAGTTTAAACCTTAAGTTGCAAAATTGAAAGATTCTTTGGAATAATAATATTGTGCAACACACGAGGCATCACAAGTATAGGGAAGGACTGATGAAGAGATCCTAAAAATCTGGGTGCTATGCTATAACAACTATAGCAAAGTAGAGTGTGTCAACCAGATGGTGCCCGGCTATCAGAAAGAATAGTATCTGGGGTTTTATAAGCTTGTCTCCAACAAGCAGACATCTAAGTGAGGCATGAACGACAATTTCACATGAAAGAAACACACCAGCCTGTGTCACCCAACGATTGTAAATCATAAAACCAAATCCAAAGGAGGGAATGGTATCTGGTTTCCTGAAGACTCTGGATGACAGTGGAAGCCCAAATCCATTTGCAGGGTCCACACATGGATTAAGCCTCTGGTGAGTCCCCCGTGAGGCCTTGACCATACTCAAGGGGTGTGTAAAGCTTTTCTATCAAGACAGAGAATAGTGCCAAGTCCATTACAGCAGATGTAGTTAGGCTACAATGTAACATCTTATCATTTGATCGCCCCTTTGACTCATTTCAAAATTGTTTCAATTTAAAAAAAGTGCAGAAGAAATATGTGGATTAAGCCTCCTGGGAATGCCCTCGGACCATACACTAGGGGTGTGAATAACACTGTTAGCCTGCAGAGTGCACTGGAAAGTGGAGGGTTGCAAATGCAGTTAGGTGGCTTTTCATCATGATTTACTTGCCAATTAAACAAAAGCGTAATTGAAAATATAGGAAGGGGATAGGTGATAGTTTAAATTAAGAAAGAAGACGGTCTAGAGGAAAAGGGGACTATAAAAATGATCATATTTTTCCCAGCTGTCCTATGAGTGCAGCCAAATATTGATTTAGGCAAACAATGAAGTTATATCATCTCCTCCAGGCCAGGGGCCTAAAACACCAAGAAATAGACACTGTTAGAAAGCAAACACACTATTAAAGAAGAAGGGGGGAAAGCTATCAGACCTGGTATTTACAGACCACTAATTTTCGATTTTGATGCTTTCTTCTGAGCCAAAGACTTGCCGAAACAACCTGATCTGCCCAATTGACCCGTTTTTGTCTTTGTAATTAAACAAGACTTTTGGGATTCTTTGTAAATGAATTCTTCAGAACAGCCATTGAACTAACAAGTTCCCCATCACCATTAACAGAAAGAATGTCTGCACTTTCAGAAAATACAATTTCGACTGGATCATGCACATAGTGCTGGGTGTGTGTGGGGGGGAGGGGTGATGGGGATCTAGGAATCTAGTAATCATCATTGTGGCTCCTACACCCCTGGAGCCAGAGGAGCATCCATTGCCACACAAAGCTCCCAGGTAAACCTGGGATTAGGTAGTTCTTCAGAGGCCTGTTTTCACAAGGCTGGAAAGGAGGATGCAAAATGTGACCGAGGAACATTAGGCTTCCTTTCAGTGCATTCTACAGAGCATTTATTACCCAAATTCTGGACAATGAAGGATGAGTTTTAATTAACTTTTGGTCTCTCCGGTGAGTTCTTGGACCCCTCACTCCCGTTTAGCTAGCTGGAATGATCTACAGAAGCAATAGCCAGCCTGCCTCTGCACTTGTGGGTATGGGAATCAATTACTTCCCTCGACTCGTTCATAGGCAGGCAGCTTTGATGGTGTGTCAGGTCAGCAATTCCGAGGTCTTGGTAGCATTACTCCTAGAATTGCATTTCTGATGACAGGAAGTTGTTGTGGACTGGTTTAAAATAAGTATGTGATAAGAAGGCCAAATGAAAGTAAGTAATTTTAGAAGTCCAAGTCTGCCATACTACATCCAGATTCCTCCTCACCTCACTCCTGTTTTGAGTCCTTCATCTGGGCACAGCAGTTTGGCAACTGAGCTGCTCTGGCTGGGTTCGCTATCGAGTCTGTATGTCCTAGAATTGTGAGAAAGCATATAGTAGGCACTCAATAAGTGTTTGTCCAAGAGGAAATTTTAAACTCCTTGGAAATGAAAAAGTAATCCCCCGAGGGACCAACCCTGTTATTCACTCACTCACTCACTCACTCACTCACTCACTCACTCACTCACTCACCAGATCGAGGCTAAGTCATAAAGCATCTGTCTCGTAGTGTTGTGTGTTAGGGAACGAAAATTTCTCAAGTTCGTCCACTCAGCACACTAGACATCACACTGGCATCTTTTGGACACCCCTCTATTCCAGGTATTCCAAGTCAAGAACACAAAGTGCTATGACCTGGGGTCCCCTGCCGGCATTCCTACCTGTCCCAGAAAAAGGGTACTAAAAGCGAGTCTGAGATCCAAGAGGTGAGACTTGGAATGATAACTCGGAAAGTGACTTGATCTTGTTTAAACCTTATTTCATTGTAAAATAGGGCTGTCTTAGAACTTATTAGGGTAGATACAGGGTTAAGGCCAGAAATGTATTCTACCTTAATTAGAGCCTAGTACATATACAAGCAAGCTCCGGTAGTATAGTGGTGATGCATTGGGCTGCAATCTGAAAGGTCAGCAGTTCAAAACCAGCAGCTGCTCCTCAAGAGAAAGACGGGGTTTTCTACTCCTGTAAACAGTTACAGTTTAGGAAACTCATGGGGCAGTTCTATCCTTTCCTTTAGGGTCACTATGAATTGCCATCAATTATGATATGCTATGACATATAATGTGACAAGAATGTATCGAGGTTAAGCTTGTGGTAGTTATGTAATCATTTGTCAATTTGAGAGGAATTTGAGAGTGAAGGGGTGGAGTCCAGCCTGTCAATCAGGTCATAGCCAATGAGGCCTCTGTGTGGGCATGGCTTTCTCCTGAGGATTCGTGGTACTCTGGTATTCCTCCTTGGAGGCAGGAGATACTCTCTCTCTCTCTCTCTCTCTCTCTCTCTCTCTCTCTCTCTCTCTCTCTCTCTCTCTCTCTGCTCATTCCCTGGGAGGCATTGCAGCTGACAAGACACATGGAATTATGATCGGTCCCTGAGCTGGAGACCCCTTCCAGCAGTGAGACGCTTATAATGCCACTGGATCCACAAGGCTTCCCACCCACCGGCCTGTGATCTTCCTGCATTCAGTATCATTGTATGTGTTTCCTGAGTCTGAAGAGGAGTTTATAGATTAGTATCAGACATATGGGGTAATATTGGACTTATGAACTTGATCTAGACTGGGCTGGGATGTTTTCTTAATGTACAATTACTCCTTCTATAAAGCTCTTTCTTATACACATGCGTATCTATGGATTTGTTTCTCTAGTCTACCTGGATTCACACACTGCTGAAGGTCTGCTTGTTCTCTTTCTCCTTTGCTACCTAGGACTCTCCCTTTCCCCGTACCTTCAAAACAAAAAAAAAAAACAAAAAAAAATCTACCCATTGCCTACACAAATATCCATCATTAACATTCTAAAATGTACAATTGTTTTTATCACATTTTATCTCAGAGCACAGACTGAATGTGGCCATTTTGATCACATGAGCTCCTTCCATACTTAGTTCAACCTTGGTTCACATCATGAATCTATCCCATGCCAGCTCCTCCTCCCCACCCCACTCTATCCCCACTTAGGCCCACAGTGTCAGGACTGACTTTTCCTGGGCTCCTTTGTCCAAAGCTGGCTGGTAACGGACATACCTTGTTTTTGTGTGCTTCACTTTATTGTGCTCTGCAGGTACTGTGCTTTTTACAAGTTGAACATGTGTGGCAACCCTGCACTGAGCAAGCTGAGCAATGTCATTTTTATTCCCAACTGCATGTGCTTCAAGGCTCTGTGGCACAGACTATCATCTGTGATCAATATAACTTTAATGTATACTGGGAAAGCACAAAGTGCGTGTGACTCACTTTATGGTGATAGGGACTTGATTTCAGTAGTCTGGGACCTAACCTGCAATATCTCCAAGGTCAGCCTGCATTCGAATCACCCAGTGAGCTTTCATGTAAAACTTCAGCTATGTAATTCATCTGCACCTGGAAACAATCCAGAGGTTGAGAACCACTTCTCTCAAGCCGTGTTCTAGTTGGGTCCTAGTAGGAAAGAGAAGTTCAAGTGAATACTACTTTCAACTTAAAGCAGTAGAACTGTGATTCTACTGGTGTTTACTGCTGGATCATGCTTTGGCAACACCAGCAGTATAATTACTAACTCTAAAGAGAGCTGCTGATTGGTGTTAGGCTTGCAAATCTCCACACAGAGTCCACCTGGCATGGTGTGGTGGTCACCAGGATTTGGAGCCAGTTGGATGGCAATTAATAACAGCAAGGTGTGGTAGGAACAGGCCGCACCTGATGATGAAGTGACCAGATAAATCCATTTCTTCTGAAATGCTGTGTTGGAGCCAAGCATCGCCTGCATCCCAAATTGGGGAACAGGCTGTGCTGGTCCACTCTGCTTTATTTCTTCCTTGCTTCCTTTATATCCTTAACATGTACGTAATCTCCACCACCACTCCCTGAAATCTAAAATATGTTATTTGGAGACAAATGTTTTGAGTAACTGATCTGTGAACTTGTCACATTTCATTGAATTGTATTTCTTTAAGGTTTCTGTCAAACTTTCGGAAACTTCCTAAATATATAAATGACACATGCCGTTTGCCTCATTTTATTATGCATTCTTATAGAATAAACCAAATGCTCTTCCATCCATAGTCCGAATCAAGGTTTTCAGACCGAAGAGGGATCTGGATGACTAATAACACTGATTGCTGGGTCCCAGTCCCAGAGAAGCCACACTCAGTAGACCTACGGTTGTAGGCGTTGTTAGGTAGTTGATGTTAGGGGCCATCGAGTCAATTTGACTTGCCATACTGACATAACAGACTGAAACATCACCCAGTCCTGGACCAGCCTCACAATTGTCCCTAGGCCTGAGCCCATGGTTGCAGCCACTGTGTCTATCCATCTCCTGGAGGGCCTTCCTCTTTGTCACTGCCCTCCACTTTACCAAGCACAATGTCCTTCTCTAGGGACTGGTCTCTCCTGACAACATGTCCAAAGTATGTAAGATGAAGTCTCACCATCTGTGCCTCTAACGAGCACTCTAGCCATACTTCTCAGATCAGTTTGTCGTATTTTCACTTTCATCACCAGCACACTAGTGCAAATGCATCAGTTGTTCTTCGGTCTGCCTTATTCATTGTCTAACTTTCACAGGCATAGGAGGCAATGGAGAATACCATGGCTTGGGTCAGGAACATCTTAGTCCTCAAAGTAACATGCTTGCTTTCCAATACTCTAAAGAAGTCCCGTGCAGCAGATTTACCTAATGCAATGTGTCTTTTGATCTCTTGACAACTGATCCCATGACCATTAATTGTGGATACAAGCAAGATGAAATCCTTGACAACTTCAACCTTTCCTCCCTTTATCCCTATTTATCCAGTGGTAAGGATTTTGGTCTTCCTTACATTGAGTTGTAATCATGTGTACCAAAGACCGCAATACTTGATCCTTATCAGCAAGTGCTTCAAGTCTTCCCAACTTTCAGCAAGCACGGCTGTGGCATTTGTGTATTGTAGGTTGTCAAGGTACCTGCCTCCAATCCTCATGCCACATTCTTTTTCATATGATCCAGCCTCTCAGATTATTTACTTAGTCTACAGATTGAATAAGTATGGTGAGAGGATACAACCCTGACACACACCTTTCCTGATTTTAAACAACAGACAGAAGTTGGAGTGCCCACCTCCATGATGACTTGCTCACATGGGTGGCAAGGTGATACTATCAGGTGGGGGCTCACTTTGCCCTGCCAGTCTAAGGCCTCCATGATGGTGTATGTCTGTCTTTCTGAAGAGCTGCTTGAGCTTCTTCACAGCATGGAGGCAGGGTTTCAAGAATGGCTGTCAAAAGGTTTTTAATTGGCTGATGTGTTGGAAGTTAGTCCCCAGGTCTTTCTTCTGAGGTGTCACTGGGTAGACTTGAACCTCCAACTTTTGGCTAGTAGTCCAGTATGTTGCACCACCAGGAGCTCCACACATTAAGTACCACTGACCTAAATCATAGAAATCCCATCTTAAGTGGCCTGCTGGTATGAGAACTTCACCATGATCATTTCTGAGACTTCCTAGCATGAAGTAGTTGTGGCAAAAAATAACACAACAAAGATAGTCATTCTCTTGGTCCTTTCTATTTTAATGTTGTATTTTTTTTGCCCCAGACAGGGTCCGTTTTATTTCCAATGCAGTCTTCAATGCCAAAGTACATACAGATACAGAATTCTTTTGAATTGTATTGTCCTAGTTTTATCCTGATGAATCATCCTGTAACAGACATGTGAGCTCTCACCAAATGCATTATGTCATCCTTCTGAGCACTGCAGAGAGGAGCCCCAATACACCCAGGACCTACCGTGCAGCCAGAGATTTGCTGTGCGCACCATGCTGTGACTCAGATCCAGGTGGGTCCAAGAGATGTGGCCGAGAGCCCTATGCCTTGTGCCAAGTGCAGAGGGTGCATACTTGGGACCCTGTGACCCAAGCATGCTCCCTCCTTCCTGGTGGGAAAATAGCTGTCTCCTCCCAGGCTGCCACATTCAAAAATGGGATTTATTTTTAGGGAAGGAATCATTAGTCATTAGTTGCTCCCAAGTTTCCCCACCCCCACCCCCTTTCGTTGGGTAAATTTTAAGAACCTGATCTTTATAAGAAAATTTTCAGCCTGTTAAAGGAAGTGGTGAAATGATTATAGCCTTGAGAAAATGAGCCTGGGTGCCTCCTTTCCAAAGGTGAACTTCCCACAGGGGCCACTTCCTGAAACTCCCAGGCCCCGCCTCCAAAGCAGCCTTTTGCTTTCACAATATTTGAGCCTCCTTTGAGGATCTGGGCCCCTCTAATTTAGGACAGCGAAAGGGAACTCTATCACCCCCTGACCATGTGCTCCCTGGGCCCCTTATACCATCTCATAATGAAATTGATTCTTAGCAAAATAGCCTGGTGACTTTGGTTATGTACCCATGGTTGCTTAAGAACAGAAGGATTTAGTAGATGCAATCTATACTGAAACAGAAATAACTAAACACAGAATTTCTCTGATATTTTTACATTTAGGGTTCTACTAGAAACAGCTTTAACATGCTTTCAATGCCTTGGGCAAAATAAAAGTGCTGGTAAGAGTTTTACCACCAGCAAATCCACCGGAAATAGTTAATCTGCTGCTGCTTTTAATTAAATTGTATCTGTTAAATATGTCGTTGGGCATGTCACCCTTTAGAAGCTTATCAACAATTCATAATCACCTGGTGGCTGATAAAGTCCAGCCATCCCCGAGGAGAGAGACAGCAAATTGCCCTGCAGCCTTGCCTCTCTTCCCCCCTCTGGCTCCCTTCTTCCTTGCAGCTGGCATGGTTCCTCTCAGTGAGGCTGCAAGCATCCATTTCAGGAACCACAGGAAGAAGGCTTGTAAAGGGACACCAGGAACTCAAAGGCAAGGGATTTGCAAATACAGCAACCCCAAGGCACAAGGGTCTCTGTGATCTCTGGCCAAGAGACCTACCTCACCTGAAAGTAACCAGACCCATCTCCTCGGCCAGCTGGCGGCAGCAACGGAGAAAGAGAAGAGAGAAGTTACCTGATCTTGGGCATTTCTTGTCCTTTTCTCTTTAAAACAAATACATTCGCGTGGCAAATCAAAGATCACCACACTTTCTTCGACACTCCTGTCTTTATTCTCTCTCTCTCCATAATAGGAGTGGGCTTTGTGACTCTGGTCCCTTGAGACAGCCATTCTTGAAACCTAGCCTCAATGCTGTGAAGAATCCCAAGCGGCTCTTCAGAAGGGCGCTCAGACACCGTCACGGAGGCCTCAGGCTGGCAGGGCAAAGTGGGCACCCACCTGACAGTACCACCTTGCCACCCACGTGAACAAACCATCATGGAGGTGGGCCCTCCCGCTTCTGCAAAGTGTCCCAGAGGGCACCCCGTGGAGCACCGCAAACTCTCCCCCTAAGTCCTGTCCAAATTGCAGATTTAAGAACCTTCGCAATGTTATGTTGAACCGCTAATTTTTGCGGTCACTTATTATTATGCAGCAATAGGTATCCAGAATGATAAGAAGCTCCCTGTCCACTCTTTACCATGGCGTCCCTGAGAGCCACTGCCGAGATTAGGCCATAACTCTAGTTCCAGAGCCTTTCAGACAGGTTCCCACAGAACTACCTCAAACCCAGGATGGCCTTGGACACATCCTCTCTGTTCCCTTCCCTGCCACCTGCTGTAGTACCAAATGCTTGCTGTCACTTTCCCCTACCCCATTCATTATTCCCATAGTGTACTTTCTCTCATACAGAGACTGTGATGAACCAGGCAGCGTTTGGAAGATAGAGGCACAAAATAGACTGAGCTTTTCAACCTGCCATCTGAACCCTTCGATCAGGATTTAAAGCGTCACAGTCTTCTATGCCCCTCTTCAAGTGACCCCAATCTACTCTCCGTGGTATAGATAACATCTTTGACATTGAACTATGAGCAACAATTGGTGACGGTCATCTGAGAGTAAGGCTTTGTCTATGAGTGGCCCGAGAGTGGTAGGAGAGTGGAAGCACTCACCATGAAGAAGGGGGATATGCATGCACAGGACATCATGGGGAGCATAAAAAATACACTGAGGGCCTGGTGTGAGTGGCGATACTGGGAGGGTGGAGGGAGGGTGGGTTTGAAAGGGGGAACCGATCACAAGGATCTAAATATAACCTCCTCCCTCGGGGAGACATCAGAAAAATGGGTGAAGAGAGACGTCGCACAGTGCAAGAGATGACAAAATAATAATTTGTATATTATCAAGGGTTCATGAGGGAGGGGGAGCGGGGAGGGAGGGGAAAAATGAGGAGCTGATGCCAGGGGCTTGGGTGGAAAGCGGTTGTTTGGGGAATAATGAGGGCAATGAATGTACACATGGGCTTGACACAATTGATGTACGTATGGATCATGATAAGAGTTGTATGAGCCCCTAATAAAATGGTTTTTAAAATACAGTGAGGGTAGATTGTGAAAGGAGGAAACCTGACACCAGCCCTTCCCTCTCCAGTGAGCCCCCCCTCCCCCCCGCCTCGTGCGGTCAGACCAAATCTGAGGCTCACATCCAGAACCCACCTAACCTGCCTCGGTCAGTGGTGTCTTAGGGCTGCTGCTCCCATCTGGCCTCTCCACTCCCATCCCTGTCTTCCAAGCAAGAGCAGCTTCTACCCAGGAAGCCTTTGTGGCATCTAGGTACTCTTTTTGTCCTAGTCAGGCAGCAGGGACGTGTTCATAATGAATGACAGGGACGTCCTGGGCTGGGTGAGAGGCACAGGACACCATGATTGTAATGAAGCTACAACTGTTTAACTGGTCCTAGAAGTCCTCTTTCCAGTCCTAACCTTTTGACCAGGAACCCTAGAAACGCAGTGGTTAAGTGCTTGGCTACCAGGTGAAAGGTTGGTAGTTTGAACCCACCCAGATGATCCAAGGGAGAAAAACCTGGCGATTTGTTCCTATAACAACCACAGTCTAGGAAATCCAATGGGGGCACTTGTCACATGGTGCCACGATGAGAGATAATCCACTTGGCAGCGCCTGAGAACCACCACCATCATTGACTAAGGAAGACCGTGCTGCGGAACAACTCCTGGCAGGGCTGCTCTGGAAGCAGGCTCTGACTAGTACTAGCAGTACCTGCCGACAGAGGGGCCTTGCTTTGGAGTGGCACTCCTGCAGCCAGCCTATATGAATGAAGCGGGGGGGGGGCACTGTTATTATCCTTGACTCTGGCTTTGGAAAGTGAGGCATGGAGATAAGAGGATGCTCAGCCTAGGCCACCTGGAAGAGTGTGTGTTACCAAGTCCTCACCCCAGGCTTCATCTTTGCACTTACTTTGACACGGAGAGGGAGGCCAATGTGTGTCCACATGGCAGTTTTAGTCGTCGGTCCCATGTCAAGCATCAGAGGAATGGGACTCAGAAAGGCTTCCTTCTTAGGATTTCCAAAGCATCTTCATTTCACATGGACTGTGTGTGCCCTTGCAGGCTGATTGAAAGCATTCTCTGAGAAGGGCAGAGTACAACTTAGCACATGTGAAAGAGAGCAGAGGTACACAGCGCCATAGAAATCATCATGGGTGGTCCCCCACAGCAGTGCAGCACCCTGAATTTCGAGAAGAAAGGGCTGGCTCACTATAGTGAGCCAGGCAAAGAGGCTGCATCTGTAGTTGGCAGGCTCCTGTGATTTCTTCATACGAGGCCAGTCTACTCATCCTTATCCATGACTTTGGAAAATGCTCACCTTTGCTTTTAAAGAAAATTAGATGTGTGTGTGTGTGTGGAGAGAGAGAGAGAGAGAGAGAGAGAGAGAGAGAGAGAGAGAGAGAGAGAGAGAGAGAGAGAGAGAGAGAGAGAGAACACTACAAATATTTCTGGGATGCTCACAGAGTTGAATGCATACTCCTATTTGCCAATAGGATAGCCTCCGGCTCGGAGAGGCACCTGCTTAGAGTACAACCTTTCATTTGCATTAAATGACATACACAATTTAAGCTGACTGTCAAATCTCTAAAAGGCTGAAAAAATATATCCATTTCTTTTCACTGGGCAGAAATAAGTAAACTCTCAGGGATGGTAAGGCAGGTGATCCATTTCAGAGAAAGAGGTAATTCAACAACAACAACGAATTCCGCTTCACATATTCCAAACAGGACAACGATCAACTATATATGCAAAGACATTAACAATAAGCATTGAAAAATACATGAGTCTTGTGTTTACTATATTCAGAATCGAGCCAGAAGGATTTGGTTTGGTTTTGTCTTTTACAGGAAGATATAAAACAAATGGCCTGTGTTCGCACCGCTCTTGCTTTTCTCCAGTGTTTCCAATCAGCTGTGTAAACAATCGATACCAAATAGTGAGGAGGTGTTGCTGAGCAGATAATGGACTGGAATGAGATCAACTCCCCATGGGGGCAGATTATTCTTCCTTATGGTTTCATCCGAGGCCTACTAACTTGAAGCCACTGGCGCGAAGTTGCTGGGTCAGAAGAGTGCAAATCGGAGAGAGTAGAGCACTCCATGGGTGATAAGCTCAGGCAATGTTCAGTCTGTCTCTCTCAGCAGTGTGGGATGGGGTGAGATCTTTCACTCGGGCAAGGATTTAGTTTGTCCTGTTATTTGTCCTCATAGAAATAGTTGTCTTCTCTTTACTCAAAACTCAACATGGCTTATTTGGGTCAGGATTGTTAATTGGCTAACTCAATGCACATATGTTATTATTTGGGGTGCCCTGGCATGATAGTTCCGTATAGGGGAAAGCAGAGAACTACAACCAGGCAGAGTGAGGTGGCCTTTAGCCAGAAGTCAGAAGATCTGAGTTGATGATCCAGTTTTGCCACCTTCTACTTGTTGTGTAACCAGTAGCTGGTCCTTTTTTGCATGTAACGTGTTTAATGACACCTACTTCCTCTGTGTATGGAAGCTGTCTTAACAAGTAAATGAGAAATTGAATGGATGATGTTTGCAAATAGAAAGTTAACAGACACAAGCAGAATTCTTTATAAATGTGAGGGTTAAAATATTTATGATATACTGCTGGCTATAGGGCAATATTCTAGGCTTTGTGAAGATGCAAATAGAAATCAGATCTCAGTCTTATAGTCCATTCAAAGAGCTTATAGGAATAGCGTGTCAACAGGCATTTTCTATCACAGGCCAGGTAGGAAATATATTGGAATTTGGGGTCTAGATTGTCTCTCTTGCAACGAGTCAAACCAGCAATTCTACTGTGAAGGTAGCCATAGGCAATATGTGACCGTGTGACCATGGTTGGGGACAGATTGAGTCTATGGACCATAGTATGCCAAACTCTGATCTAATAGGGGAGATTATGTGTCCATAAAATGATAATACGAGGTCTGAGTCCTCAATGTAATAAATAAAATAGACGAATAATGTGATGACAGCCAACCGAGGTATGGCATTCAAGAAAGTCTTCCAGGAGGTTGTAGGTTTGAGGTTAGATCTTGAAGGAGATGGTCATGTTTGCAAAACACTCCCAGCAGAAAGGGAACCTGGCTAGCAATAGGAAGGTGGTATTTAGAGAAAGAGTCATTGGCTTGACAAAGCAGTAAGGGGGGAGTTAGAAGAAAGCATTCACTGAATTGGGTCAAAAGGAGGAAAGACATACATAGTCAGGCACCTAATCATAAGTGGTATTCTATTTGCCTGCCCCCCCCCAATGAATACTAAATGATATGAAAGGAATCTTTCTATTTCTAGTTGGTTAGAGCCCTCGTAAGTATTTCTATGTTGCAGAATCATTTTTGGTGTTGCTCAGGAAGTATGTTCTGTGGCTTGTAGTCATTGCCGAGGGGCAGTTTATTTACCTTCGTGCTGTCTCACACACTACTCATCAAACTATGAAGAGTTGCACGTAGGTTGGGCACTCTAAGGATAGAATCATGAGGAGGAGTGTCTGATTCAGAGTGGGACCGATATGCTACAACTACACTGTCCAGCAGGGTGCTCACCAGCATGTGGCTCTTTAAATGTCATAAAAAGAAAAATTTGATTATTCAATAGCAGCAATCACATTGCCAGTATCTAGTAACCACATGGTTGGGTGCCACTATACGTGACTACGCAGATATCAAATAGTTTCATCGATGTGCAACCTTGTATTGAGTTATGCTGTCCTTAAGAGATAATAAACGAAGCAGCCATAACATCCTGACTTAGAATCCTGAGACCTAGATTTGGTGTGTCATGTAAGACATTTAGTAATTGTGGGGCCAAGCATAAGTGTAGTCATCTGTAATATGGGGTAATAATAGTACTTAGCTTGCAGGTGGTCATAGCTCTTTGGGAGTGTTTAAAATGCTACATAAGTATGAAGCTTGGCTTGTTATTTCAATAATGTCATCTTTGTGCCTTCAGGCAATTTCCACTATTTTGCTTGCTCACTTCTGTGTACAAGATTGTGTCATCTTGCAAAGAAGATAATTTTGATTTTGATTCCCATTCCAATGTGGATGGCTTTGATTTTATTTTATCGCCTAATACCCTGGCTAGAATCTCCGGTACAGTGTTAAATAGGAGGAATGAGTGGGAACATTCTTGTTTTGTTCCAATCATAAGTGAGAAGTAGTCAGCCTTTCACCAGGAGTATGGTGTTAGCTGCGACTATTTTGTAACTGTCCTTTGTCAAGACCCTTTCATTCCTACTCTGATTAGTGTTTTTAATCATGGGGAGATATTGATACTTGCTCCTCTTACATATTTGTATGCCTTTTGTTTCTTCCATTACATTATAATGCAATGTTATCGCCTTGTGTTAGTGCCTTCATTTGATTTTTTTCCTCCTAGCTTCTTGTGGGAGTGGAAACCAACTCTGAGACTGATTAGAGCTGTTATGGTTGTTGGGTGCTATTGAGGGGATTGCAACTCATAGCAGATAGCAGCTCCTAAAATAGTTTCTTACATGGCAATCAGGAAGGCCATAAGAGAGCATGTAGATGGATTTGACAAATCTGTGGCGTGGCACCTAGGTTAAGGCTACTGCTAAAGGATCAATGCGGAGTGCATACCTCACCATAGTAGGAAATGTGTTATTGCATGGAAGAAGAACTATGTACCATTTATGGTTGTAATTTATTGCTTGATCATGGAAGAAGGAACCTGCCTTTTTGGTGTGTTAGCCTGTCATAGAGGACAAAAGAGGGTGATAAAGGAAGAGAAGAGGAAGAATGGGAACAGACAGGACTCTACCTTGAGGAAAATGCCCAGAAGTAGAGATGATCATGGGACATTTCAGAACAGGCGAAGGATGAGACAGAGCTGTTGTATAGGAGCCTGGCTATTTTTGCAGCACAAGGAGAGAGGTGTTTAGGATGCATGCGAGCCTAAGCATCTTCCCACAGCACTTCATTTAGTGGACAGTTCTATCAAACGGAGAGCTGAAAATCTGTTGCTCAGAAAGGTCTCTTGGTTGAGAGGGAACTGTTGAATGGTTTCTCAGATGCTAAGGTAATTGTAACTGAAAAGAGTAGCAAATGACCCTCAATTTCTCTATCACCATCAATTCAGTAGTGTATTCCAGTGATTCTTTTAGTAGGAGAACTAACATTGTGCCCTTCTTCCATTATCGCCTCAACCTTTCATGATTTTCTGCATGTTAATCTGGGGACTCATCAAGCCGTTTGCTTCCATGGTCAAGGACAGGTTTTATGGTCTCTCAAAGATATTACCATTGTGGAGTAGATGATAGGCCCTGCCTCCAGGGCTCGTATATAGTATATTCCTGTTTTTCCAGCTCTGTTTCAAGCTTACTTTGCCTTAACTACAGTGCCAATGTGCTGACTCATATTTAGTCTCCTTGCCCTCAGATTGTTTTCTTAAGCTCCCATGACGTCCGTGTTATCTTCTTAACATCCGCTTCAGTGGAAAGCTATGCTCAGCTCAGTCAGTGCCCAGCTCCCCTTTCAGAGATATTTACAATTTTCACAGCTTCCTCTACCTCTGGGGTAGACAGGCTTCACCTGGACTTTTAATGATCTCAAAGCTACCTAAGAAGGGCATTCACACAAAGGGATACAGAGCCTCATCTGTGATCTTTCGGCTGAGTGCAAGCATTGGAAAACGGCATCAATGAGTGGTGTGGGAGGCAGCTTCTGGCATGGTCCCCAAGGAACCCCATCTCCTGTTATTCACTTGCTTGTGTCATCCCCTCTCCTTCAGTGTGGGCTGGAATTAGTGACTTGCTACTAATGAAAACAATCTCGCTCCAAGGATGGGACGTCACTTCTGTGATTAGGTTACAAGTGATTGTAACTTCTGTCTTGCTAGAAGACGCTCTGCATTACTCTTTTGATTTGCTTTATGGAAGCAAGCTGCCATATCAGGAAGGTCCATGTAGCTAAGCACTGAAGGTGACATTTGACCAAGAGCCAGTGGAGATCTTTAATTCTCAATTTAACAGCCTTCAAGGAACTGAATTCTGGCAACAACCACATGAGCTTGGAAGTGATCCTTCGTCAGCTGAACCTTCAGATGAACTCCAAGCCAGACCTTGAGCTGACACCTTGATTTCACCCTTATTAGAGATAGTGAAACAGAGGGCCTATCTAAGTGACACCCAGATTCTTGGCTTAGAGCAGCTATGAGGTAATATATGTGTGTCATTTTAAGCCACCGAGTTTCAGGGTAATTTGCTATACAGCAAGAGGTCACTAATACAAGTGGTTAATACCTAATGTAAAGTGATGACAATATTCTGGAACAACAGTTGTCTCTATCTCTCTGGAGATGTCTGCCTGCTTTCTAAACATAAGGTCATATTTACTGGTGACAACCAAGTCTCTTAAAATGCTTAACAGTTCTTTGAGGTTCACTTTGCTCAATCCACAAGGTGACCTGGCATGGATGTATTTCTGAGGTGTTTTTTTCCCTCCCCTTATGATTTGACCCAGGCTTGTTTTAATTGACTTTCACCTGGTTTCTATTCACAGAATTCTCCACTTTGTCAGAATTATTTCAACTTCTTTTCTCTAGTTGTTAGTCACATTCTCCAGCTTGACCTCATTGGGAAACCATCGAGTGGGTACGTTCTTAAGGCCCTTACCCAAATCACAAAGAAATCATCATTGGCACATTAAGAAATCACCCTTATGCAACCAATTTAATCAAAACAGTGGATTCGCCCTTCTTTGAAAAGAATCTGCAAACCAGGGATCTGATTTAGATGATATTTTCCTAGTTGATTTGAGATGTGTTGATCCAAAACCTTACTAAAGCCTTGTGAGAACTCATTTCCTCCAGTGTAACCCTGCAGTCAAGAAGGGAGAAGTATCTCTGCTCTGATTGTTGGCACACCTTCACTTCTTAGACCTCAGCCTCCGGGTTTGAAGCGCAGGTAATGGCTGACTCCCACTCCTCAGTGTTTCCCTGGAAGGAAAAAGCCACAAGAAACAGAGGGGCAGACCTTCTGCTCAAACAGGAAGGAAGACAGTGCCTGTCCATGAAGGCCCAGTGTGCCCTAACTCATCACACTCACTGTTCTGTTTGATGAGTACAGGGAGAAGTGTTTTTATAGCATTTGGCCTATAAATGTCAAGGACATGTTCCTCATCTAGTAGGACAAAGCGGTACTTTCAATCCTATATTCTACTGAGGGTCTGGAAGCTTGTGTCTGCAAGTGAACATGTGAGAAGAGATGGATTGACACAGTGGCTATAAGAGTACGTTCAAATAGAATAATTGTGAGGATGGCACAGGACTGGGCAGTGTTTGTTCTGTTGTTCATGTCACGACGAGTCGGAACTGACGGGATGGCATCTAACAGCAGCAATCATAACAATAAGGGGCATTGGTGGCATCCTGGCTGGCAGTTCAAACCCACCGGCCACTCCCAGGGAGAAAGATATGGCAAGGTGCTTCTGTAAGACTCACAGACTTGGAAACACTACGGAGCAGTTCTATGTCCCACCGTGCGTGGGAAGGGGCCTTGGTGGAGTTCCTGGGGGTACGAGCAGCTGACCATTTGGTGACTAACTGAAAGGTTGATGGTTGGAGGAAAGGTCTGAGGGTCTGCTTCTGACAAATTACACCTTTCACAAATCTCCAGAGCTCATTTTTGCTCAGTAACCCATGGCGTTTCCTGGGATTAGGATGGGTTTAACAGCAACTGATTTGGTTTTCAGGGGCACTGGTAGTTCAGTAGGAGCTTTGGTGGCATAGTGGGCTGCTCGTTGGGCCACTAGCCAAGAGATCATCAGTTCGAAACCACCAGCCACCCTGAGGTAGGAAGACGGGATTTTCTACTCCCGTAAGAGTTATAGTCTCAGACCTCCGGGGGCAGTTCTACTCTGTCCTATAGGGTTGCTGTGAGTCCGAATGTGCTTGATGGCAGGGAGTTTGGGTTTGGGGCTTGATAGTTCACTGAGATAATTCTTGCTTTCTATTACAGCAGGGATGGGGAACCTTTTTTTTTTCCTGCCAAAGGACGTTTGAATATTTATAACATCATTCATGGGTCATATTTTCTTCCATCAGAGTTTTCAGGGTCGTGTTAAAAACTCCTAGGATATGGGAAATAGAACTACATATATACTCGAATGTAAGTGTAGTTTTAAGGATTTCTGGAGAGCGCTGGGCCCAGAGAGTTAACGAGAATATGCAGCATCAAGTGCTCCAGGATCTCATTGAGTGTCAGCTTCCGTGGAGGCAGTAACCACACAAGCACTTTAGACCGTGGCAGACAAATGGGACAGGAGCATCTGGTGGTACACTCGGAATGAAGAAATTGCAAATCTTTTTTTCTATTTCCCAATAGATAAGAGTAGAAAATAACATTCTTGATGGTACAGCGCCAATATGTAATCGTGAGAAGGGCATGTCGTTGACTTCAAACCTACGCAAGGAAGAGCTAGGAGGGGTGGATTTTCTTTCCTGCATTATCTGTAGCTGGCAATGCTGTGCATAAAGTTGCGGGAGGAGCGCTTGGTGTTGTTTCTTGTTATTGTTTTTGCTTTTTAAAAGTGTTGCCAAGAAAAGCGATTGATCTGGAGGTAGTTGGGCTTTGGCAAGATTGCCATCACTAAGTTTAGAACATTTGAGACTTCACCCACCTCTCCCATTGTATAGCTGATTTCACAGTAATTAGTAAAATATTTGGTTTCTGGCATCTCTCCAGAATGATGGGAACAGAGATAATAGAAGGGCACTGGTTTTCTAGTCACTGCAGTGAAAGAACTTTCCGTCTTTTCCTATGATAGGGATGTTTTTTCCCCTCCCTTGTTTAAAAAAATAATTTCCTTCTTTCTGCACTGGCTGTTCCATGTCCATCAATCTAGTTTCCCTGCTCCTTTGCATTCTCACATATAATTGAAAAGGAATGTTTGGCTGTTTGATCTCAAATAGGTGGTTCTTTCAAAGAGTGCAGTACTTAACAGTGAGAGCCATTTTTGGCAGTTTTCATATACTTTAATAACTTTCTTCTTATCATTTTATTAGGGGCTCATACAGCTCTTATCATAACCCATACATACAGCCATTGCGTCAAGCACATTTGTACATAGGTTGCCATCATCATTTTCAACAGATTTTCTTTCTACTTGAGCCCTTGGTATCAGCTCACTTTTCCCCTTTCTGTCCCACCTTCCCTCCCTCATGAACCCTTGATAATTTATAAATTATTATTATTATTTCATAACTTACTGACAATGTCTCCCTTCACCCACTTTTTCTGTTGTCCATCTATCTCCCTGGGAGAGGGTTAAAAGTAGATCATTGTTATCGGTTTCCCCTTCCTCGCCCCACTTTCCCTTTACCCTCCTGGTATTGCTACTCTCATTTTTTGGTCCCAAGGGGTTTATCTGTCCTGGGTTCCATGTGTTTCCATTTCTTATCTGTACCAGTGTACATGCCCTGTTTTAGCCAGGTTTGTAAGGTAGATTTGGGGTCATGATAGTGGAGGGTAGGGTGGGGAGGAAGCATTAAAGAAGTAGAGGAAAGTTGTATATTTCATTGGTACGATACTGCACCCTTACTGGCTCATCTCTTTCTTGTGACTCTTCTGTAAGGGGATGTCCAATTGTCTACAGATAGTCATTGGGTCTCCACTCCATACTCCCCCTCATTCACATTGATATGATTTTTTGGGGGTCTGTTGATGCCTGATCCCTAATCCCATCAACTTCTCATGATGACACAGGCTGATGTGCTTCTTCCATGTGGACTTTGTTCCATGTGAAGAATGCTGCTTGTTTATCTTCAAGACTTTAAGACTCCAGACGCTAGCTGGGCACCACCAGCTTTCTTCACCACATTTGCTTATGTACCCATTTTGTCTTCAGAAATTGTGTTGGGAAGCTGAACATCACAGAATGTCAGGTTATTAGAACAAACTGTTCTTCCATTGAGGGACAACTTGGGTAGAGGCCCAATGTCAATCTGCTACCTTAATACTTAACATATAAATATATGTACATATTCCTCATCATTATATATAAGTATATGTACATATGTTCATGCCTGTATTTAGATCTCCATAAATGTGCCTCCTAGGTCTTTCCTTTTATCCCACTATAATATCTAGAGAGCCATTGTTTTTTCAAGCCAATCTGGCATTTAGCTCAGAGCAATAGTCTCAGAGAGTTCTCCATTCTCAACCAGTTCGGAAGGTCTTGAGTTTTTGCTGTTGTCATTCTTTTCAGGAATTTGAGGTTCTGTACCATATTTTCCCATACCCTTTAAGGGTCTATCTCGTGTCACTAATAAGAGCAGTTAGTAGTCATGGCTGGGCATCGTCTGGTTCTTCTGGTTTTAGGTTAGATGAAGCTGTGGCTCCTACAGACTTCCTGTAGACTAATTTCTTCTTCGAGTCTTTGGTTTCTCTTTTACACCAGATGAGTTGAGACCAGTCCATCCTCTTTACAACTTTTGATGAGAATAGAGCAGAAATGTTTTAAAAGAAATGTATTAAAATTCCCTACCATTTTCAGAAGACTAATCAGTTCTTAGGAGGAATGGGTGTCTCCACATCCTTTTCTCATTCATTCTTTACAAATTTCTAAGACAACCTTCAAACCTGGAATTGAAACCCGCCCCCACCGAGGAGCATATTTTAGCCATGCAATCGATAGGCCTATAACGTGAACAATAACACCCACGATGAATGTACTCTTCAGAACAATCCACTGTACAAAGATAAATGGGCAGCATTTGCCCAAATACAAAGATCAGAATGCAGGAAGGGGCAGGCAAGAACAAATGGAAACACCGAATCCAGTGGAGAAATAGGAAGAGTGCTGTTACATTGAGGGAATTTCAACCAATGGCATGAAACAAAATGTATATGAATTTTGGAATGGAAAACTACTATACTCTGTAAATTTCCACCAAAATCACAATTAAGAAAAAAAAATAACTGGTTTGTTAAAGTATAATAAACATTCAGAAAAGTATACATCCGATATGCAGATCAATGAGTTTTTATAGAGTGAACACACCCATGTAAGCAAAAAGAGATAGAGAACACTATCATTCCCTCCCCCATCCCCGAAGTCCCCTTTGTGCTCCATCCATCACCTGCTACCAAGGGCAAGCACCTGGCTGACTTCTAATAACACAAATTCATCTTGCCTAGCAGAGTCCTCTATTTAGATGCCCTCATTTGCACCTCACTTCTTTCACTAAACATTAACTTTTCAGGTACATTTACGGTGTTGACTGTAGTAACTCATCATTGCTGTATAGTATTCTATTGGTTGAATATATGGCCATTTATCTACCCAGTCTAAAGTTGATGGGAATTTGAGCCCTTACTTGTTTGAAGCTATTATGAATACCACTTTTTCTCTACATTCATTTTGGTGAATTTTGCAGAAAGTGGAAGTGTTGGCTTATAGATGTGCATAATCAGACTTTCTTAACTTCATTGACTCAATTATGGTGAGTCCATCCTTTACAGACATGACCCTCTGATTCCAGGGCATTTTTTACCCATGCTCTTCCTTCTCCCAAGAAGGATCCCTGGTCGAGTAGTGGTTAGGCATTCAGCTGCTAACTGAAAGTCAGTGGTTCAAACCCATCAGCTGCTGAACAAGTGGCAGTCTGCTTCTATAATGATTGACAGCCTTAGAGACAATATGGGGGAAGTTCTATTTGGTCTTATATGGTCACTATGGGTCAAAATCAACTTGACAGCAATGGATATATACATTTTTAAACTCTACATGGCCCCATCACCTACTTAATTACTATTTATCTCTTAAGTATAATTTATCATGAAGTAGCACCTGATCATCTCATCTTCCCCACACTAGTTCAGCTTGCCTTGTTAAAGTGTGCTCATATCGATATGTACTCACTCACTTTTCTGTTTATCAAGGTTTTCTGCTGCATATTTTTGTAATTATTCCTTTTCTCTGTATCACCAGGTCACCAGTTAACTATCAGATAATTATTACCCCATTTATCTTATCAAACTCTTGTTTGGGGTGAACATTTTCCCAGCTAAAATCTGTATTTCTTAGACTCTTGTATATTTATGGCTGGTCAGATAACCTGACTCTGATCATTAAAGTGTGGATAAAAGTTATCCAATAAGGCTTCAGGGCCTGCGCTTGAAAATAGCTGCAGATTCAGCTAACCTGACTGACTTTTGCCTATCACCAACTTTCTCCTCTTGCCTGGGGCTCAGTCCCAATATTGGTAGAGAAGCAGCCACTCTGCATTCATGAGGCAGCGATCATAGATGAAAGGAACCGACTGCAGAAGCCAAGTAGAAAATAGATGCAGCCTGAGTCCCTAATGCGATCCAGAGCCATCATCCTCCTGGGGACTGTATTTATTTAATTATTTTACATTCTTTTCTTCTTCTTTTTTTTTTTAGTTAAAAAATCTTTATATTGGGGATTCTTACAACTCTTATTACAATCCATACATCATTTGTATAAGGCACATTGGTACATAAGTTGCCATCATTCTTTTCTATACATTTACTTTCTATTTCTTTTTTCCCTCTCTCCTCCTGGGACTTTATTTTAACACTAGAAAAAATAATGTCTTCAAAGTCTTTCCTTGGTTTCTTTCTTTTTTGAGTTTCTCTTACTTGCAGTGGTAGAGAAGTAAAGATGAAAAAAAGAAAGAAAGAAATGAAGACCATTTTACTTGGAAAAGAAGGGCCATGTTTCACTAGACAATGTAACATGACCTTCAAAGATAAGTGGATGATTCAGGAGAAGTGGTGAGCCCTTACTGGGAGCTCATGATTGAAGAAGTCAGTAGAAGAGAAGATAGTTGAAGATGAGGGTAAGATGCCACTAGAGAGAAATGAGAGAGATGCTGATTGAATGGATGCATTAAGTCAAAGGAAGTGGAGGTGAAAGTAGGAGCTTCTGTGGGCTATCTAATGCTTCTGTTATTAAGGGTGTTTGAGTTGGAGAGAGGTTCAATGTGGTTAGTGTACTTATCAAGTGCATTAAGCAGACTAGAGTGCATTAAAAGCAGAGTTAATTGGTCTGATAAAACACGCCTCTGCCATCTTTTTAGGAAAATAATGACTCATGAAACCCTATAAATGGCTTTCTCCCCAGAAAATTGTTGGGGAAAGGAGATGCATTTTACCCAATCCCACTTCTTCTGTGCTAGAGATTATTTTGTGTGCTTATTTGGTCTTGAGAACTATACCACTGTTCATGAGGCAAAGGAAAGTTAGTCAAAGGGTGGGGGCTAATTATTTTGAGCATTACCCTTACAAAACCAACTATTGAGGTTACTTTTCTTTCTCCAGGCTTGATCCTACGGAGCTGAGCCCACTGACATCATCCCCTGCAGCTCCAAGTGAGCATAGAGAACAGAGTCAAACTATCCCACAGGGTTTTCTTTAAGGGAAAGGTTTGCCGAGTCTTTTCTCCCATGGAGCTACTGGTGGGTTTGAACCACTAACCTTTTGGTTAGTATCCAAGCACTGAACCACTGCACCACCAGGGTGCCTTACACACAGACTGCACTGCCAGCAAACAGAAAGTCTGCTGTAAGAAGGTGATATCTAACGGCCAAAGTGCATTCAGTACTAAAACCCACCTTTCTCTTTCGCTCCCTGCTTCTCACAGGGAGACCACCCTAGATGATGCCAGTCATGGGGCTCAGGCTGTTAACACCAGGGAAAGGCCCGCCTTCACACGAAGCCGGCCAGTGTTTCCTTGGAGGCCAATCCTTGGTCTCACTTCTTCAGAACGTTGATCTGACCCTCTGAGCTTTCCCCTAGTCCTCTATTTTCTCCACACACGGCTATTGTTTGCCTGAGAACAGTGCTTGCCCCACATACCATCACTATTTATATCCTCCTGCTTCTTACTGATTGACCTAGCTTTAGAATCCTTACTTGCCCTGATCTTAGATAGCTGTGCATTCAACAAGTTCTTTTACAAGGTTACACACCAAGTAGCAGAAATAGATGGACTGTTTAGAAAAAAACTAGGAACGCTGAATTTACACATACCCCTGGCACCCTGGAGAAGCCTGTTAATCCTGATGGCAGCTGTCTTTACAACACCCCTTTCTCTCTCAGAAAGTCAGAGACTGGTTAATCCCGAGAATGTAATTTTGTGAGCAGGCTCGACTTCAGGTGCTTTCATCTCTAGCCCTCCGCTGTCAATCCCTCCTCCGCTATCAGTTCTTGTCTTTCTTTCAAACACTTTCATTGTAAAGAACTATCAGGGTCAATCCTTCTGAGAAGAACTTAATGAGGTCAAATCAATAATCAATGGAAAATCAAGATTTTGCCATCTGAAAATAAGGAAGAAGTTTATGGTGCAAATCCATTGCTCTCTCTCTCTCTCTGTTTTTGCTTTTATGTAGCTTATTGGCTACCTCCTGGTGGCGTTGCGATGCTAACTGCAGGGTCAGCAGTTTGACAGTACCAGCTGGAGGCTTCAAGGAAGAGAGATGGGGCTTTCTACTCTCTTTAAGAGTTACAATCTTGGAAACTCATAGGGCCAGTTCTAGGTGGTCTTATAGGGTCACTGTGCAGTGACCTCACCTCAGTGGCAGTGAGTTTGATTTGATTTTGGAGGGAATGGAGAAGGCGTTCTGGTGCGGTAGTGCCTTGTGCATTGCACTGCTAATTATGAGTTGGAATTGAATCAATGAGAGTGAGTTGGGGTTTTCGTTAGAGCATGGAATATGAGGATGATGTAACTCTCTCTTGTTAGCTCAAGTGCAAATCTTGAGTCTTAGTTCTCTCTTAGTGGATGAGTCAATGGAGGGCCCTGTACATGGGAGAGCTCACAGTTAACAGCCACAGCGCCTTTTTTTCTAGATTGAAAGGGATGCCAAACTATCTTCATTATCTAACCCACTTCCCAGCATGGTGACTGGTATATGGTACGCATTTAGGGAATCATTATTGAATTGAATCCTAAGTACATTCACTCTCTCAATCGTGAACATATAGGGAAGACAATGTCCTAGTCTCTTTATATCCATTTTAGATATGGGAAATCTGAGGCCCAATGTTTGTTCTTCTACCAAGATTGACTAAGGAATTTAGTAACTAAGATAATGAGAGTGGGTTTTATGCATCAAAATCACACTGCCAAATATACCACACTAATCCCTTATCTAAAATCCTTAAGACAGGTGTGTTGGAATTTGGGGTATTTAGGATTTTAGAAAGGTAGTACAGTGTATATCCAATATATGGGACAATGCTTCCAGTAGGGTATAGGGCTACACCATGTATTCAAATAGTATAATATAATTTATTAACAACAAAAAGCATTCATATGTTCACTAAGTGAGATAAATAAAGACTATCAATATGGTCTCAACAGTTCAAATTAGAATTTACTGCCAAATTAGTTTACAATTTGACAAGCAATCTATTTTGGATGTCAAAATTTCAGACGGTGAATGGACTATGTAGCTGTGTCATATTGACTTGGATACCCTGCCCTTCAAAAATCTTAGCCTAGTAATTCCTTTTGACTTTCAGTTGACCTTTCCATATTTTTAGTCCTCATTAATTCATGACTCCAAAACCAAAAAACCAAACTCACTACCATCAAGTTTATTTCAACTCATAGTGACCTAGAGGACAGGTCGAACTGGCCCCGTGGGTTCCCTGGAATGTAATTCTGTATGGGAGTACAAAATCTCATCTTTCCCCAATGGAACAACCGATAGTTACCTAACACATAACCATGATGTAGCCCAGCTGTCTGGAAGTCTCCAACTTGCACATTCTCATAACATTCGATCGAGTCTCTCTGATTTCTGTTTTTCCTTTCTTCAATACTGCTTACATTCTGCCACTGGATTAATTTTCCTGACACAGTTATGAATGAGCCACCTTCTTGTTCAGATGCATTCGACCCCTCCCTATTATCTACAGAATAAAATCCAAATCCCTCAATCTAGCATCCAACTTAGTGCCCTTATAATCCAATTCCTCTTCTTCTCTGCAGGATCACTGAGACCTAATCTGCCCACCCCCCACCCACCCCAGCCAAGACATGACTTCGCACTGTCCAAATTCTACTCATCCACCAAGACCAAGTTCTAATGCCATTTTCAGGAAGCCTTCTTCAATTCAGTGGCATGTGGCCTTATTTCCTCATTATAATAACAAGGATAACATTTTTAAGCATTTACCATGTGCCAAACACCGGCCAGAGACCTTTGCATGTATTAACTGATTTCATCTTCATAACCCAATCTGAGGTTTGTTCTAGTTGTATGCCTGTCTTACATATGCAGAAACTGAGGTTTAGAGGAATTAGGTAACTTTCACAAGGTCATAGATTTTTAATATGCTTGTGAATATCAGGATCTTTCTATCGAGATATTAGCTTTTTAAATTGAAAAGTTACATGGGATTTGCATGTGTTTTCCCATAACCCTAGCATATAACAAGAATCTGTTTCTTGCTTAAGGTGACACCAGTTGCTGTATGACAGATAAACCCTGAAAGCCTAGTTGGCTGACACAATAAAGTTCATTTCAGGTTCACACAAGCAGGCAGCATAGGTGTTTCTGGTTGAGCAGCATGTTTCCTAGTTGGGAAGTTTAAGGGCTTGACTTTTTAATCTCATGATTCCCCTGTCTTCATCACTGAGCCACGTCTAACTGCAAGAAAAAACTCACTGCCTTTGAGTTGACTCCAACCCTTATTGACCCTATAGGACAAAGTAGAACTGCCTCTGTGAGTTTCTGAGACTATAACTGTTTACGGGACTAGAAAGTCGAGTCTTTCTCCCATAAAGCCTTATAATTTTAAAGATTTGTCCAGATGTAATCAAGGATCCCTGATGATGCAGTGGTTTATATGTTGGGATGCTAACTGAAAGGTCCAAGATTGGAACACACCTGTCACTGGGAGGGAGAACGCTGAGAGTCTGCTTCTGTAAAGATTTAGAACCTAGGGAAGCCGGCATTTCTATTTTGTCCTCTAGGGCTATTGAATCACAATGGACTCCATGGCTGTGATTTGTATGTGAACCAGTGGATAACAGTGACCTGAAGGATATATGAGAAGTTTAAGGGACCAGTAATCTTGTGTTTCCTTGAAGATTGCCACCAATGTCACTGAATTGTATAAGCAGAAATTGTTGAAGTGGTGTATGTTTTGTTGTGTATATTCTCTCTCTCTCTCTCTCTCTCTCACTCACTCTCTCACACACACACACACACACCACACAATGTGCCATTCAAAAACTTTGATCTTATCTGTCTTCTCATAGTTGATTGTCACCATAAGAGAGTACGTCCATTTAAAAAATAGTCTATTTTTTAACAATTTCACCAACATAAAAATCACATACCATACATTTCAGTAATTGAATCACATTCATACAAGTTGTGTAACTATTGCCACTATCAACTCCAGGACATTTCTTCTTCCTAGTACTCATGGTTAGCATTCCTCTTCCGACCAACCTCCCTGTCATGTCTCTTTGAAACTGTTTATCCAGTAGTTATCTGTATAGATTTACCTATCCCGAGTTTTATATACAGAAAAACACACAAAAATAAATGTGTTACGAAGGGTTCTCTAGAGAAACAAAACCAGGACACTTGTGATTAGATAGATAGATAGATAGATAGATAGATAGATAGATTGATTGATTGATTTATATAGCAAGAAGGAATATAACAGCTAATTAGTCCACACAGAAATACGGAGGATTCGTTCAACTTACTTCCATGGAACAGTTAATATACTGGAAGTCCTTCAACGCACCAGGGACGCCAAGTCCAAGGTTAAGGAAGCAGACAGCGGAGTCCTTCCCCGGGCAAGGCAAGCAGATTATGTCCACAGGCAGCAAAGCAGGCCCACATGGGATATTGAACACAAGCAATACAAGGCGACAGGGTCCACCAACCTCAAACTCAAGTGATATATGCACCAGCTCTGTGGTGAAGTAGGTCTCACAGCCTGAAGTGCTAGTGAAAAGACCCATGGGTTGGCTGGGACCACAAGTAGTGTAGCTCACAGGTTGAGGCAGAGAACTAGCTAAAGCAGCAGCATGCTCCAGCATGCTCTGATCACCAGAGAGCAAACATGGAGGGGGATGGATGGGGGGGCAGGCCTTTCAGAGCCATTTATCTCTTTGACCTCCAATCCAATGCTACCTGATTAATCCCAACATGTAGCTATTGGCCAGGTTGGCACAATAGTTGGCCAGGTTGGCACAACTATCACAATAAACAAAACACAAACTAATTGTCCAATAAAAACAGAATGAATCAGAGAAAATATTCATTAGAAAATATTATAAACTGGAACAATTATACATTGGATCAAGAGGGAGATCAAATGACAAAGTGTTACATTTTGACTTAATACAACTTCAGGGATCCACCCTACAATATATTCTGCCTGATAACAAAGTCTTTTCCACCTCTGGGCTATGGTCAGAGGGGTTTCTCCAGAGGTTTCGCATGAGGGACCCTGTGAATGGTTTTGGGCTTTGACTGCCATCCATATCCAACTGAGTGATTGTTCAGGATTTAGGCTCTAATACTGTTCCCTCATCAGGGCTTGATTTCTATTATTTATATTTTTTGGACCACACAGGCTTGTGTGCTTCTTCCACATGGACTTAGCTGATGCCTCGTTGAGATGGCTGCTTAATTTAAGACAAGCCATTAACATCCCAGACACTATTTTTTTTCTGATCGCCCAGTACCATTTGCTTTCTTCACCACACTTTGCTATAGCACACATATTTTCAGTCCTCACTACATGGGGGCAGGTATTGAGCAGAGCTACCTCATAAAAACTAATTATATTTAGATTAGGACTACAATTAAGTACAAGCTCAAAGTCCAGAGAAGGTACACTTACTTGATTTTGGAAATCACATGTAGGTACACTCAGAAGTCAATGTATCCATTTTCTGAAAATCAAATTAATTTTTATCTTGATTGATTTATGGAGTGGAGAGCTATTTGACTGAGTCTAGTACATACTACTCTCAGTCCTAAAACCAGTTCAATAAATAATCAATTGCATATAATAATAGGTTTATCTTTTACAAATAGTACGTCTCTTTCTTTCCCAAACAAGAAATGTAAAGCTATGATCTGATTATTTGTAAAATAATTTCTAAGCTTTCTTCTCTCTATATTATCTAAGGCTGTAAATTTCAAGGGACTGAGTAATTCTTTCATTTTTAATATATATGTTCTTGATGCACATGGCTGACATAAAAAATGAAACGGATTTTTATGTTTACAAAATAATTATTAACAAGATGCCCATTTGCAGCCTAAAACAACTTCTTTGTCCATTATTTTTAAACCCATTTTCCTTTTTATACCTGTTCAACTTCCATGTATATCTGTGTATCCACAAGTCGTGTCTTATTATTGCAGGTCTGTATATATTTGCAGGTCTGTATATATAAGAGTATTTACATCTGTTGCCGTTATCTCTTGTATTTTACCCCCAGTGTCTAGAATAACTCTTCATGTCCTTTAAAGGGACAAATCCAAATATTATGCCAACATATGTGCTGTAATGAATAATTAATTACTGTCACTCCTGCCTCTTTCAATTTTTCATGGCTTCAGAATATATAGAATTTATCAGGAAATTATGACCTTGCCTCCTTCTTCCTTCCCCCCAAATAGATGAAGAAACCATCCCTTTGGCCCTAGGTAATATCTTTTGCTGTATTCTCAAAGCATCTGTCTAGTATTAACATTTTGAGACAACAGTTTTGGCATAGCTTGATCTTGATTTGTTACTAGGTCACTACTCAAGGATGTGAGTCCAGACACAAACAGTTGATATGCTTGGCTAGTCTCGAAATGTGGAGATCTGAGTTCACCTAGAAGTGCCTTAGAAGAAAGGCTTGGTGATCTACTTCTGCAAAATCTGCCATAGAAAGTTCTATGGAACCGAGTTCTACTCTAACAAGAATGAGGTTACCACAAATTAGGTCAGACTCAATCAGCAACTGGTTCTATTTGCACATTAGCCATATTTGATGTTTTTCACCCTTGGAGCATTTTAGAGTCTCAAGGCCTTTGAATTTATACACTTGCATGGTGACTATCATTCTTGATAGACTCTCTCCCAGAGCAGCACCATATTTCTGGGCAAGACCATTAGCAGAGCCAAGAGCATGGATGTGAGAGTTGGGAGGCTGGGATTGGAGTCATTGATCTGGTGGTGCTAACTTACTGTGCCACCACAAGTAAAGAAGACTTTTCCTGGCTTCAGTCTTCTTCCTGTGTGGTAGAAGATTGGCTTAAACAAATTGCTACGAGTCCCTCCCCAGATCATCAGGTCCGAACTGGTTGGAAGAATCTCCTTCCTTTTTATTACCAGAACTTGGCTAGGTACACAATAAATACCAGGTAAAAGATGAACATTTAGGTGAACAAATGCAATGAATCAATGCATATAAACACTGAGAAAATAGTGTGGGGCCTACAACTGACCTTTTCTGGCTGCACAAAGAAGAAAGAAAATCAAACTCCATAGCAGCTCAAGGCAGATTGCCACAAAGTAGAGGGCAACCATGCCTCCGCCCTCCATCCCTCTTTAGACCACTCTGAATTTAGCCATCACTCCCATGGCACTCTACTTCTCCGTTGGTGTTGATATTCATCACAATGGCCACACAGATCTCTCGGGCAATACTCATGATTTTGGTGTTTATTAGTGTGTTAGACTAGGTTTTCTAGAGAAACAAAAACCAGTGACATTTATGTATAGGAAAGAAATTGATATCAAGGAAATTTATATTAAGAAGGAAATTTCTATCAAGGAAGTGGCCCACAGGTGCAGAGCCGAAAAGCCCACTTAGACTCAAGTCCATGGCTCAGATGCTAATCTGGAAGACCTTTCGTGACTCATGCAGTTGCCAAGTCAATGAAACAGGAAGCAGGAAAATAAAGCCGGAGGTGAGGAGACCACAGGCCAAGGAAGGCAGAGGTCAGTGGATGCAAGACAGGCAAACTGGCAGGCTACTGACAGTTCTTAGGGTTGGCAGGCCACATGGTGGGTCACCAGCCCCAAGTCTCAAGAAATCAGATACAGGAGCCAGGCCACCAAGGATAAAAAGAGCTAGATCCAGTTCTCTACAGTTTATTTTTTATATGTGAAATGGGCCGCACCTCCAAGGAGACATATTCAGGTGGTGACTTGTACCTTTTGGGGAAACCTTACTGCAAAAAATGACTGAGAATCCTTGCCCAGTCCAGTTGACACAAAATCTATAACTATCACTATTAGGGATGCTAGTCAGTTACAAAATGGTAAGGATGGTAAGGATATAGTTAGTTCCGTTGCCCAAAACACCTCTTTTCAGCACTGCAGTCCCTTGGCCTCTGGCTTGTTCCTTGGGCTGGAAAGTTCATTGCTCTGTATTTTGCTGTGCCCCGTGGTTTCAGTGCTGCTCTTCTGCTTTGTCTCATGGTCTCGGCACTATGGCCTCTACTGTCTCTGCTGCCTCCACAGCTTCCGACAGGGATCTGACAAACACTCTGCTGGTGGCTCTGCCTTTTTGATGATCCCAGGAATCTCTCTGTGCGCTTCTAGGATATCTCTTTTATACCCACAGGAATGGCAAAACTGAACATTTCCCTCTATCAGTATTTCACACACCCTATTTACACGGTCACACCCAATCATTTGGTGGGAATTCAAAGATAGGCAAGCCACACCAAAACCATTTCACTCCACCACAAACACTTTGGACAATGTCTGGCACAATGTAAAAGCTCTGTACACTTGTTCGATATTAATTACACTGGCCGCTTGCTATCTATGACCCAAGGAAAGTTGCTCAGGTGAGCTGTGTTTGGTAAATAGGCCTACTTACTACACACACACACACACACACACACACACACACACACAAAGATTTTTGAGACTGAGATTTTTCTTAGAAATGAACGTAAGGAGAAACTACTTATGGATTCACTCAGCAACTTCTTCCTTGCCAGTGGCAGCTCGCTCCTGGCTTGTTCTATGGTGTTAAATCAGCATGGAGCCACGCTATGACACAGTGTGCCAGGTCTTGTAGGTCACACACGATTCGTCATCAGCATCATTATGACTCCAGAAGTCCAGATCTATAGGCGTCCTTGCTCATCTTCTTTAGGATGCAACTTCTTCCTGTGTTAATGCTCCTGATCACAGCATTCCTTACAGATTCCCCTAGTGCAAGTGGAGACCAGGTACCAATGATGTAGTCCTTTTTCTATTACTTCACTCTTGTATTTGAATCGGTTATTCAGCTCAAACTCTCTATAAAGGCAAATCAAAAATTGGGATGGAGCCTGGGGCTTTGTGTGCTCACACGTGCATCACCCCACCTCCCACTCTCCCTTCCTTGTCTCCATTCACCCTCCTTTGATTCTCAACCTCACTCTTAGCCTTGCCACCCTTATCCATGAGTCTGGCGACCATTTAGATTCATCTCCTTTTTGTGATTTATCTCTGTTTGCAGAAAGATGTTGGAAACACGAAGCACATTGTCATCAAATTGACTCCAATTCATAGCAATCCTATAGGATGGCGTAGAATTGCTCCTTGGGGTTTCCAAAGCTCTACATCTTTTTCTCGGAACAAACAACCTCATCTTTCTTCAATTGAGTGGCTGGTTTTGAGTCACGGTTAGAAGTCCTGTGTTAACCCATAGCACCACCAGGGCTCCTTTAGGAAGAGGTTCATTCCTCCCCAATTACCCCTCATTTCCTGGACTCTCATTCCCACATAGGTGAAGTGCCACCTTATGATTGAGCTCCTCCCTGCTTATTGGATTTTCCATTTCCAACCCCTTCTCTCAGTGCTCATCAAGTTCCCATGCTTTTCTTTACTCTGTAGCCTAAAAATGTCCGCTGCTTATGGTTCTTAACATTTTTTTCATTTCCAATGCCCTCCCACTAGAACAGTGGTTCTCAGCCTTCCTAATGGTGGGACCCTTTAATTCAGTTTCTCCTGTGGTGGTGACCCCCCCCAACCATAAAATTATTTTTGTTGCTACTTCACAATTGTCATTTTGCTTCTGTGATGAATTGGGCGACCCGTGTGAAAGGGTTGTTCGACCCCCAAAGGGGTTGCAACCCACAGGTTGAGAACCACTACACTAGAATGTACGCTTCATGAAACATGGGCTTGACCTTGTCCACAGATGTGCCAGCAGTGCCGAGGAAAGTGGCTGGCATGTAGTTACTACATTGTAGTAGGACCTGGCCAGACATTTAGTGGGCGATTATCAACGATGGACACAGGGTACCTGGGATAAGTCTCAGGTTCTGCTGTTGCCAGGGCTCTGCCTCCAGGAATTCCTCATTCCTTCCTTTCAGCACCCAAGCTGAGCAGATTCCGACTTCTGGAAACCCTGTAAGACAAAGTAGAACTTCCCAGAGGAGTGCAAAGGCTGCAATCTTTATAGAAAGGAGCTTTAGTGGTACAGTGATTGAGTGTTCAGCTGCGAGGTGAAAAGTTGGCAGTTCGAGCCCATCAGTCACTCCATGGGAGAATGATGTGGCAGTCTATATCTGTGAAAAAATTGAGTCCATTCCAACAGATTGATACATTTTATTCCCAGGGAGCTGCTGATGTATTCCAATCACAAACATTTTGGTTAGCAGGCAAATGCTTCACCCCAGCAACACCAGACTTCGTTGGCTCTTTCGGCACAGGCACATTTTTCCTATCTGTGCAGGGTTTGGGAGCTGTGCTTGCCTTTTCTGCTCTCCACAATGACTGTTTTCCTTAGGCTCCTGTGCAGGCCTGCTTTTTCTTGGTTAGGCAGTTGCTGAAGAGATGCCCGCCCGCCCCCCCCCCCCCCCCCCGCGCCACCACCACCACCACCTGCATCCCTTCTGGGAGGCCAGTGGGGGGGGGGAGGTTCTGGGTGGAGGGAGTATTTTCTTTTGAAAATCATATATTGGTAACTATAGTTGAACCACAAAGCTTGGCAGGCTTCTGAAGATCTGTTTTCTTCTAGTCCTTTGTCCTAGTACAGACTGATCTGAATACCATTGGGCAATCTCCCTGGCCTTTTTACCCCTCAATTTCCATTTCTTTTATCTGCTAGCTGCACTCTAGCTAAGCTCTGCAAGATTCTCTTCTATTGTTCCAGCTGTCATCCCTGAAGGTTGAATAATAACTATAATTTGTTTGTTGTGTGCATATGCATACACACACACACCATTTTACAAATGAGAAAATAGAAATGCAGAGAGGTTAAGTCATATCTTCAAGACCACTCAGAGAGTGAAGTTAAACTTCTCAAGAGAATATGGAACTCTTCCTCAGCTCCAGTTTGCTCCTTAGTCCACTTGAACCTACTCCACTTAGAACATCTGTGGGTGGGAAATCCAGACTTCCTGGACTGGCTGAGATTGCAAGGCTTCCTGAGACTATTGCCCTGGAATACTCTTCAACCTTGAATTAAAACCAGCCTCTGAAATCACCTTGTAACTAAATAACAGAGTGATTGGCTCACAAATTAATGAATAGCACTGTGATCTCAGTGCTGTAAGTGAAGCATCAACTAAATGCACATGGAAGGACACTAGCCGGTATGATCCAAGGATTATAAATAATGAAATCTAAAGACCAGTATCTCTGAACTTAAGTTCTGAAGACACCGATTGCAGAAGTCTATATTGTCATTGAAAGCCCCAAATCCACTCGCAGAGACCCCAAGTGGATTAAGCCTCCAGTGAATCCCCACTGACCATAGTCCAGGGTGTGAATAACCTTGCTGTGAGACAGAGAGCATTGTGAAGTCAGTTATAGATGATCTGGTAGGTTTAAAAATGTAATACTTTTTCATTTGATCTCCCTTTGGACCCATTTTAAATTTCTTCCCATTTTTCCTATTTTCTGCTTTCTTTTAGATTGAGTGTTTTCTCTGTTCTGTTATTGTTGTTGGGTGTTTTGTTTTTTCTTGATTTTGTTTTTCTGTATATGAAATCCAAAATTGGTAAATCTATAGATACAATAACTTGATTAATACCTAGGGATATGGTTGAGGAGAAATGGGAAGCTAATAATGATAGCTACAAGAAAGAAGAAAATGTGGAGATGATTATACAACTCTTCTTAATATGATTAAACTATTGAATTGTAAGATATGTGAATTCTATGCCAATAAAAAGGTACCTAAATGAGACCAAATAGTCAGGCTGGCTTTATAACAAAGTTGGGAAGGTAAGGGAACAAAGAAACAAAATACATGGAAATGGAACAACCAGTGGGAAATAGTGAGCACATTCCCTCATCCTGAAGCATGTAGCCAATGTCACTGAACACGGTGGGTGGAAAATGATGGCTGAGCACTTACACAGATGTGTAAACCTTCATCCAAGACCCAGTAAAACCCTATTACAAAAATAAATACATAAAACCATTATGAAAAGATTACCACATCTTGTCGTTTTGTTGATGAAAAATTGGCATTGTGAAACATTTCAAAGATAAAAAGAGGAAATAATACCAGGGATACCTATGCATCAGCCTTTATTTGTGTCTGCTTTTTGTGTTCTGAAACAGTACATTGACGATCAGGTGGCATCGGTTACAGATCCTTTCCCAGTCGCATTTCCCCTACTTCTGTGCAGATGCAAGCGCTCTCATGGAGTGCTTGGAATTCCCTAGCTAGCTTTTACACTAGCCCCATGCATCCCTGCATCTGTACAAATATGCACATAGTTATAGGTTGTTTCTTTAAACTATTAAATAGCATCTGCCTTTAAAAAGAACCTTTAAATAACATCTGCCTGTTTTTAATGAATCATTATGTTTGGGGGATTTGTGGGTGTTGACAGGCATGTCTTTATTAGTTTTTTCATTTTAATTAAAGTATTCCTTTTCACACACATGCCATGGCTTCTCCACCTGGCCTCTTGTTGATGAATAGGTATATACTTTTTGTTTGATTATACATTTGCTTCCAACTTTTAAATTGACAAGCCATCATGTCACTCCCGTGTCTTCATCTCACCTCACTTCTTAGTAGCAGCTGCCGTCGTTGACCTTGGCGTTATTCTTCCACTTGTTTCCCCTCTTGGATCTGGAACCTCAAGGGTCTTCGTGCTGTTTGTGGTTGCTTGTTGGTTTTCTCTACCCCTATGTCCACCCTTTCTCCATTTTCCTTCTTTTCCTGCCCGTGTCTACTTAATCTAAAAATGTTGGGGTTCATCAGTTTGGTCTTAGACCCTTTCCCCTGTCTCTCTCTTTTCTTGTTGAATGCTCTCCTTCTTTCTATGACTTTACATACAAACCGACAGTGCTCAGAGTGATCACATCTGCCCTCTGAGGATTTCTTGGAGGTAGGCACACATTTTTACTGCCGTTTATTCACTGCTCTACCGCCGCCTCTTCCATAAGAGTAAATTATGCAGAATGTGTTTTACTCCTGGTCTCACTGCTTCTGAGTTTTGAAAGGGAGAAGGAATTGTGATAGCATACAGTGAGTAAGTAAAGTCTGAGGGTGCTCTTTTTGGAAAGGGGATTAAACCCATTCTCAAGTGGTGAGCACAATATTAACAAGTCTTACTTTTCTACATAATATATGGCAGCTTGTAACACAGTCGGTCCTGCCTGGGTAACTTCAGTGGGTTCTATTACATGGATTCAGATAAGGACCGCCCTATCCTTGGGATTGGAAGGAAAATAGTCCTGAATGTGATGATTTCATTATCCCTCCTGAAATCATCATCATTGTAGAAAGTAGACTGACCCCTGTATACTGCGCCTGGTATAATTCGTGATATGTACATCACTGCTTCTGTTACTATCCCTAGACAGAGGAAAAAGAATCCGAGCTACCTGTTAGTAGCTGCTCACACTGTAGCATGGCACAGCAGAGAGACAGGCATAAGGCTAATTCTTACAATAACAGTCTTAGATTACTTTTCTGCAGGAACCTAAGTTGGGGGAGCTGTTGGCACTGTGCTTTTAGTATATTATCCATTGTTTTTCTGAGTGGTAAACTCAGGAGGAAAACTAAAAGCAATTGTACTAGCTATTTCAAGTTTTTAAATTTTAGAAGAAAAAAATGAGTCCCGAGTTTGGCTACTCAGAACAGCCAGGTCCAAGTAGTGTACAGGGAGGTGGCCCATCAGGCTTGTGGCAACATAAGCCTTTGCAAGTTGCCCACAGCTGGAGAGGTAGAGGTGGCTTGGCCCCCACTGATTGGGAGCAAAAAGGTCCAAGGTGTGACTCGGCATAGTGGAAGTTAGGCAAGGCAGAGCTGGGGAAGCTCACCACTCTCAGGTCCTTGCCCTGTCCTACCCTCCTCAGTTTCCCCAGCACAACAAGTGTGCTATTCACAGCCAAAGGAATCCTTCAGAGGAGCCAAGAGATCAGATTCCTGAATCTTGAATAACCTACTTGATACTTCCTCTTGGACAATCTCAGAGGTCACTTGGGTTCCAATTTCAGGCAGCAGAGGAGTCAGAATAACTCTTGATGTTTCTGTGCAAATCTGGGGTAGAGAGCATCTAAAGTGGTCCAGTGGCCACACCTGGTATTCACATCTTTGTAGAACAGCCTATTCTTTTGTGTGTGAGCAGAATATGGGACCTACTGACTTGCCTCATTTGAATCCAGTATTGCATACCCAAGAGTATGTTATTTCCAATGATTAGGTTAGCAAAGACTAATTTCCATCTGGATCACACCTTTCAGTCTCCTTGTTTTCTCATTCTGATGACACAATTTGCCATGTTGTGAGCTTCCCTATTAAGATGCCCACTTGGCAACTGAGAGCAGCTAGTGAGGTACTGAATCCTGCCAATAACCACATGAGTATACTTGGAAGCAAATTCTTCCTCACTTGAATCTTAGATGATGCAGGCAGCATTGCCACCTGGGAGATACCCTGAGATGGAGGATCCAGCTGAGATACACTTGACTCCTTGACCCACAGAAACTATAAGAAAAGAAGCATTCATTGCTGATGTTTCTAAGTTTTGGTGTGATTTTGTGTGCGGTGTTAGATAACAAATACAAATCTTATTCATCTCCCAGTTGTCCACATTCCCATATGCCATCTTTTTAGGTGCTCAAATCATAAATTGGAGTTCTCATTGGTCCGTCCCTCTACATTATTCTTCCCAGCAATCAGGTTGTGAGTCCTATAGCTTCTATCTCCATATTAGAGTACGAATCTCTCTCCTTCTCTTCATTTTCACTGAGACACCCATGATGCTAACCAAGCCATCATCATCTCTTGCCTTGAGGGAGAAATAGGAGGTCTGTAGTCAGATCCCTTAGGGGTTATTCTAAAACCAAACCCATTGAGTAGAGACCATTTGACTCATGACTCCTATGGACCATAATTGCCCCCATAGGGTTTCCTTGACTATACTCTTCACAGAAAGAGTAAGTCTTTTCTCCAGAACACTGTTGGGGGGATTGGAGCTACTGATCTTGTTGGTAGTAATCAAAGGAAAACTATTTGCACCACCTAAAGACCTCACCTCATAGAAAATGTTAAGTATGTTGTATATATCCTGACCTTATTTTTACATTATTTTATCCACTTACTATGGGGACCTGAGTTGTATGGACAGGGTACAATCACCTACTAAAGATGAGCAGTTTAAACCCACTCAGTGGCTCAGTGAAAGAAAGGTGTGTTGAATTTCTCTCTCTTTCTCTCTCTCTCTCTCTCTCTCTCTCTCTCTCTCTCTCTCTCTCTCTCTCTCTCTCAGCAAGCAGAAAGTAAAGCTTATTTGGAAAGGAAAGGAGAGGAAAGGAAAGGAAAGGCAAGGACCCGGCAACGCAGGTAGGGACTTGAGAGAGTTGCCCATGAATTTCTTACAGCCAAGGAAACCCTATGAAGCATCCACTCTGCAACACATAGGGTTACTATGCATCAGAATGGACTTGATGGCAGCAAGTTTTATTTTCTAGTTTGTTTTCAAAATGTTGTTCATCTAGTCAGTATGTTTTATGTATCACAAAGTGTCCTTAGTACCATGAAAGTACCATGGACTGCCAAAAGAACAAATCAATTTTGAAAGAGGTACAACCAAAATGCTCCTTGGAAACGAGAAGGAGACTGTGTTTCACATACTTTGCACATGTTATCAGGAGAGAGCCATACCTGGACAAGGACATCATGCTCGGTAAAGTTGAAGGGAAGACGCTCACCAAGATGGATTGACACAGTGACTGCAGCCATGGGCTCAAACATAACTAGCAACACTCGTGAGGATGCTGCAGGTCCAGGCAGTACTTCATTTTGTTGTACATAAAACAATCAAGGGCTCATTGGGAATTACTGGTGTTAGTGATCAGAACAGAACATCGTCCCTGAGTCGTGAAATTGCCTATAAATTAAGGAAGACAGATAAACTAAGAAATGTGAGAATTTTCAGAAGAGAAAACTGATTCCATAAGGATAAGGCCATCCCTTTCTGCCGAGTATTCTGATGGTGTCTTGTGAAAATGATATTGAGGTTTGTTCTCCATCAGGGGTGCTTTCGCATTTACTGGTTTGAGGTAGAACTTTCCAGAATATCTTGCAGAAAGTAATGGATGATACAGTTATGTGTGTCAGTGTACAGTCTATCACATGACTGTCTACCTCTTTCTTTTCTTAACTACCCTCCCCAGGTATGACTCTCTAGGGTTAGGACTTTCAATACCAGAAGTCGGGGCTGAGTGTTCCTCCCTCTTTCATCATTAAAAAGTTGGGGAAAATTGTCAAGGGTACATTATACTTAAGGAGAAACAAGATATACATTTATTCCTATAATATATGAAGAGTGATGAATGAGGAGACTTCAAGCAGTGCACGGAAAAAGTCCATTATCTTTCTAATTTTTCCACAAGTGTCTTCAAGGCCCCTGGTATAAAGGATACTATAGATAAACTAACTATTTCCTAATATAAACAGGCAGGAGTGTAGTATTTCTGTCTTATTTTCTCTCTCTCTCTCTCTCTCTCTCTCTCTCTCTCTCTCTCTCTCTCTCTCTCTCTCTCTCTCTCTCTCCCTCTCCCTCTTTCCCTCCCTCTCTCTCTTAAATCTCAAAAATGTGTAGAATGGAAATGGGGCCTTTTCCTGGTCATTGGATTCCCTCTCTGAGTCTTCAGAACTGATGATCTTCCAGCCTCCACATAATCATTTCTAGTAATTGGCAGCTCATTCTATCACACAGCAGCTGATCTCATTGTTAGAAAGATAAAATTATTGCAATCTCTTATATTGATTAGATTTCTACTTCCTTTTGACTCATGTCTGTTAAGTTTGTTTACTTCAATCAAAACAATATTTCTAGCCTATAGCCCATTGCTATTCCTAAATCCATATAAAAGACTTAAACCCCTTGTGACTCAGCCTTTTAGAGATGGCTTCTTATTTGCAGGTCTTTAAAGTTAACTCAATTTGTTCTCACATCAGCCCAGTGAATTCTTCAGCTATATTGTAAGAGGCAATCTTCGAATCTTGAATCTTGCGAAACGATAACTTCCTCGACCGCATAGATGGTTGATGCAATCAACTGATGGGAGCAAGCAATCTGTGTGAGGAAACTAGAGTCAGCTTGAAACAATTTCTTGCTGTGACATGAAGTGTGACAGGGCGAGCCGAAACACCTGTTCTTAGAAGTTGACACTCCTTCCTCAGCCCTGACTTTTTGCAAAAGTGTTCGATGGAGCATGTGTGAGATGAGCCGTATGGAAGTAAAAAAGATAGTCCTGATGCAAACGAAAGTAAGCCAGGAGCACCTCAGCTCGTGCTTTGTGCCATTAGACTGCTTAAGGCATATTTAGAGATAGCTAATGAAATATTTTCAACTAAATGGAACCTTATTTTCCTAGTCAAATGAAAGGTTAGTAAACTTATATATGAGGTCCATTCTTTATGCTGATAACATTATCCTTGATTCTTTTTTTTTTTTGAGTCAGGAAGTTCCATGTATTTGTGGGCACAGGTCAGGAAGGGCACAGGGCTACCAAGGCCCTCATGAATATATGGCCCTCCACTGGGTCCCAGGGGCAATGATTGGGGATATATTTGACTCCACAGCCATCTAGGATGAGGCATTTCTCGGCCACCGTGTCCTCAAATTCATCAGCATTAAACTTGTTGAAGCCCCATTTCTTAGAGATATGTGGATCTTTTGGCACTGAAAGGACTTGAATTTGACCCTGCATAAGGCCTCCATCATATATTCCTTGTTTTGAAGTTTCGTGCAGATGAACATGACCTGGCAATATGGACCCTAGACACCATACGCTGGGGTTTCTCAGAAGCACCTCTTAGCCCAGTTTGGAGTCTAGGTTTGGGACAGCAAAAAAAATAGCCAGGCCAGAGCCATCAAAGAGCAACAAAGGGCTGTCTCCAAGGTCTCTTACTTGGGGCAGCTTATACATACTAACAGGTTATATACACTACCAAGGAGGCTGCTATTTGCAGCCATTGCACACTACCCCACCTCCCACCATGGGAAAGGCCAGTGTGATCTTAAGAGTCTGCAACAAATGTAGTGGAATATTTTGTTTGTAAACTGTAGAATCTTTTTTATATTTTCTGGTGTTAAATACATCCCCTGTCTCTGAAATTCGTAGAGGCGGAAGAAGCAAGTTTGTTATAGCTTCTTGGGTTTTTTTGGGGGCAACCATTGAATTTTATAGCCCAACACTGTTGTTGTTAGGTGCCTGACAAGTTGGTTCTCACTTGCAATGTCCTTAAACACAATGGAAAACAACACTGCCCAGCTCTGTGCCATCCTCACAATCATTATCACACTCAAGCCCATTGTTGCAGCCACTGTGTCAGCCCAGCTCATTAAGGGTCTTCATTTTTTTCTCTAACCCTCAGCTTTCTAAGCATTCTATCCTTCTCTAGGGACTCACTATGCCTGATTACATGTCCAAAGTACATGAGATGTACTCATACCATTCTTCCTTTTAAGGAACATCCTAGCTGCATTTCTTCCAAAACAGATTCCAAAACAGAACCCAACATTAGGGATACGTTAGTTTTCTATTGCTGCATAATAAATTACAAAAAAAACTTAGTGGCTTAAACAATGTACCATTAATGCGGGTCATGAATCTGGGCACCGCCTAGCTTAGTTTTTTGCTCCAGCATTTTCATAAAGCTGAAAACAAAGTGTTGGCTTTATTGTATTCCTTTCTGGGGTTGGAGTCCTCTTCTGTGTTCACATGTTGATTGGAAGAATTGAGTTCCTTACTGACAAATCACACACTATTTCTCTAGTTCCTGAATGCTTCCTCCCCCTACCCCCACTCCCACTCCCATGACCCAGTTCTACGTTATAAATCTGGCTAGACCAGAAAACACACACTGGTACAGGTAAGAGCCCTCAACACATGAAATTCAGGACAGATAAATCCCTCAGGAACAGTAGTGGGAGTATTGATATCATGAGGGTTGGAGGATGGTTGGGGAGGGGAACGGGAAGAAAGGGGGAGCCCATCACAACATTGGATATATAGCATCCCCACCCCGAAGGGGATAAGTAACAGAAATGTGAGTGAAGGGACACAATAGCCAGTATAAGATACAAAATAATAATAATATATAATTGATCAAGGATTCACGAGGGTGGGGGGGAGGAGGGTAAAAAAGAGCTTATACCAAGGGCTCAAATAGAAAATGTTTTGAAAATGATGATGGCAACATATGTACAAATATGCTTAATGCGATTGTTGTATGGAATGTTAAGAGTTGTAAGAGCCCCAATAAAATGATTAAAGAAAGAAAGCCAAAAGGTGAGAAATAAAGACAATATCTTGTTAGAAATTACCTTCTTAAGCTGAATATCAAGTATTAGTCATTCCACATCCAACGGAGCATCTTCTTTCCTATGGTATGCTAACACCTGTCAATAAAGACTTAATGAATGAGTTTGGGCAAGGATCATTGACAATGTTTTCAAGTACTCTACCACATTATCTGCCTCAGAGATAATGAATGCACTTAATTAATGCTAACTGGTAGTAGTTATAGAAGAAATAGTATAAGTAGTGTACAGCAGATTCTCCCTAGAGGGAAAATGATAAAGTAACAGCATCAGCGTTCCCAGTTCTTTATGACAAGATTGGGGAGAGGAGTAATAACTGTAGAAAGGCATGTTTCAACATGATTGGTCGATTTCCAGTAATGACAGCAGCTGTGCTTTCCCTACAGGTCAGTCCTCTGGTAAAAACTTTAGTAAACAGAAGTATGAATGATCTGTGCTCATATGATGATGATTATTCATAAAATAGAACCATAAGAATCTTTTTTAAATTAAAAATGCAAGGGGGTACTTGGCCGATTTAAAAAAAAATGGGAGGCTAGCAGAAAATCAAATGGAAGATCTCCAAATGTTGAAGGAGAAAATGTCCACAATAGTACATTTCCCATGAGACCAGTAGCAAGGTAGGAATAATCTGTATTGAAAGTGAGAGTTAGGGAGTCAAATTTGTTTTCTGTTACAATAGCACTGTGTCTTTCAACCTGGGATGATTCTGCCTCCCTATGGGGGCTTTGGGGAATATTTTGATTGAAATAACTCTGACTTGAGGGCTGGGAATGGACAGATGCCAGGAATGCTGTTCAATATCCTACAGTGCATCTGCTAGGTCGTCCCACAGAACTCCCTGGCTCCAAATGACTACAGTGCAGAGGTTGCAAAACTCTGTTCTAAATATGATAATTCGGTCCTTGCATCAAGTTGAACCAGGAAATGCTATGTTTATGGATTCTATTAGTCAATTCTTATGAGATTGATGTGTAAGTTTTTCCGGCAGTCAATGATATAGTTAATATTCACCAATGTCACAATTCAAATGCATCGATGCTTCTTCCGCCTTCCTTTCTCGTTGTGTAGTTTTTGCATCTGTCTGAGGTGTTTTAATAGACCAAAGAAGTACTTTAGACATCAAAGTGACATTTTGGCTTTAAAAATGGCTTTACATTGCTCCTTTGTAGTGAATTTGTCCAGTGTTCTATGTCACTTTACTTCTTGGCTGCTGCTTCCATGGACCCATGTAGCATGAAATTATTGACAAGTTTGTTTTCCTCCCCTATTTATTGTGATGTCATTTATCAGTCTAGTTGTGAAGATTTTCATTTTCTTTACCTAGAGGTATAATCCATACCAAAGGCTGTGGTCTATGATCTTTACTAGTAAGTTCTTCACGTTGTCTGCATTTGGGGCAAGCATAATGCAGGTTACTCAAAAATCTTCCTCCAATCTTGATTCTATGTTCTTCCTCTTATCATCCAGCACCATGGTTAAGTGCTGGCAATGGGAACTTGTAGGATTAAGAGGCAAGTTTGATGAATGCAACATCCAAAATTAATAAGCACTAAAGAAATTTTAAATGGATTGAAGGTATCAGGATTTTGTCTTGTTTGAATCCATGATCAATATTCATGGAATCAGCAGTCAAGAGATCAAAAGATTATTTTCATTGGGTAAATGTGCTGCACAAGTCATCTTTAGGGTATTGAAAAGCAAAGATGTTACTTTGAAGACTAAAGTGCCCCTGACCCAAGCCATGGTATTATTTTAGGGGCCTCATAGGCATGTGAAAGTTGGACATTGGATTAAGAAGACTGAAGAAGAATCAATGGTTTGAATTGTGGTGCTGGTGAAGAATATTGAAAATCCCCTGGACTTCCAAAAAGACAAACAAACCTGTCTTAGAGGAAGTACAGCCAGAGTGCTCTTTAGAGGCAAAGTTGGGGAGACTCTGTCTTATATACTTTGGACATGTTTTCAGGAGAGATCAGTGCCTGGGGAAGGACAACATGCTTGGTAAAGTGAAGGGGCATAAAAAAAAGAGGAATCCCTTCAAGGAGATGGATCAACACATTAGCTACAAAAATGGGCTCAAGCATAGGAACAATGGTGAGGGTAGCATGGGCTAGGCAATGTTTTGTTTTGGTGTGCATAAGGTAGCTATGGAGCAGAACCAACTCCATGGCACCTAACAATAACAATAACAAATTGTCAGTGTAGACTACTAGATAAGAGGAGGGATTTAGAGGTGATGGCAAGAAAGAAGAAAGGGGAGGTATCCCTGTGTGTCATTTATCAAGGAAATATTTGTAGACAAGAATCTAGGACAGATCTATGTAAGAGCCCTGTGGAGGTCATAGATCTACATTCCAAATATACTGTTTATGAGTTCCAGAGACTTTCATATTTCCTTGAGCGAACGTCAAGATAATCCATAGTAGGGAAAGAGAAAAAAGTCCTAAACAATCACTGAAGAGGGATGGATGCATTTGAATGTCAGTGCTGATGAAGAACAGTGAAAGCACCACGGCTGCCAAATGAACAAAGCAATGTGTCTTGGAAGAAGTACAGCCAGAATGATCCTTAGAAGTGAGGGTGGTGAAAGGTTGTCTCATATACTTTGGACATGTCAGGAGAGATGATTCCGTGGAGAACATCATGCTTGGTAAAGTACAGGGGCAGCAAAAAAGAGGAACACTCTTGACCAGATGGATCAACACAGGCACTGAAACAGAGCTGCAGCAATGGGCTAAAACATAAGCATTGTGAGGACGATTCAAGACCAGGCAGTGTTTTGTTCTGTTGGATGAAATACTATGAGTCACAAGTGACTCGATGCCACCTAACACAATCACTGTGGAGGCCCTAAGTGAAGCCATTGGTTCGATTACAGCTATGGTTATATCCCACTTACTAGCAGAAAAGCTGGCAGTCTGAACCCACCCAGAGGTTTCTCATACAACAGCCCTGGTGATCAGCTTCTGAAAGGTCATAGCATTGGAAACCATATGGAGTAGTTCTATTCTGTAGATGCTGAGTCACCATGAGTTCGAACTGACTCATTGGCAATTAAAAATACCAACCAGTATCTACTGTTAACAGTGTAGAGAATTGGTCAGATGAGAAGATATGACTTACTCAGAAGACCAAGAAGGCTGTTGATCTAAAAGAACATGGATACAAGCAAGATGAATATTCAGATGGTTAATTAATTTGCCTATTCAACCAAATGCTAATTTCTGAACATTATCTGTGGTCACAAGATTTATTACATGTTTCCCAGTATAGTAAGTCCTTGGTTTGCAAACATCTAGCATATAGACAACTTGGATTTTTCCTTTGAGGTTGTGTGAATTTGCCCTCACCAATCCCTACGTATAACAAATTCTTCATCACAACCACTTTCGTTTGCCTCACATGCAGCTTTTAAACTATGGGAAAGATGTTGAGCCTTTTGTGGCCCTCCAGTAAAGCTCAATAAGAACCATAGGCACTGGTTCTGACTTACCTACAATTTTTACCTAAACCTACACCTAAATAACAGACCCTGTTCCTAACCCAGGGATTCCCTGTGCTACTCCGGTTTATCCTCCATTCCAAACCCCAGTTCATCTAGCTCTTCCCTGAGGCTGCTCTCCTCAGTTAGTTATTGATTTAGCTAAAGAGGTTTTCATCTATTCCATAATGCTTTTGCTATATGAAGCCTCAGGGGAAGTCTTTAGACCCAATACTACTTATTTGAGCACTTGCGAGTAGAGCAGTAATTATGACACCTGAGCCATCTGATTTTCCCTCCCTGGGACAGAACATTCAGTCACCATCCTGTGATCTAGCTATTAAAGGAGGTAACTCAAGGGAGTTACACTTTGGTTAACTGATCTGTATCCTTATCAGAATGTGTGTGTGTGTGTGTGTGTGCGTGTGTGTGTGTATAGACATGACTGATTTAAATGGCTAGTATTTCTGAGGACGTTGCTACAGCCCAGAGTGTGGGTAGTGCTGGCATCACCATAAAAGGGCTGCGGTGGGCTGACAACCCAAGCTGGCAGCTGTTCCTCCGGAAAATGGGCTTCGCTTCACCGCGTCAGCATGGACAAGAGTTTCTTCTTTTGAGCAGTTTATGCCTGGTTCTTGGCATCATTAAAATTTCTTTTCAGGCTAGCTTTATTTGTACAATCAGGATGCTCTATCTTCAGGCATTTAGAGCATTTAAAATTCTGTTTTTAATCATTTTATTGGGCACTCTTACAGCTCTTATGACATTCTATATATCAATTGTATCAAGCACTTTTGTACATAAGTTGCCATCATCATTTGTAAATCATTTTCTACTTGAGCCCTTGGTACCCCCTACCCCCCACCCCCGGGTATCCTTGACCAATCATATATTGTTATTTCGTGTCTTACACTGTCCATTTTCTCCCTTCACCCACATTTCTGTTATTTGTCACCTTTGGGGGGGCGGTGTATGTGTGCAATTCTTTAATAATAATCATGCTTATTTGGCACCAAATCTAAGGCTAATGACTTTATATGGGAAGTAATATGATGGCATTTTAGAGAGCTTTTTTTTGCCTCTTGCTGACATTTGTAAGTACTTTGTGGCATTTGAAGCTCTTTCCTGTGTATGATTTATTTCTTATACTACCCCACTGAGCTGATATTGGGAGTCCAAATTTAAAGATGAGTCAACCAGTTTTCAGAAAGGAAAAGTGAATTACCAAAGGCTACATTTGAGTGCTGGAGTTAACATGGAAACACTGGTTGTCTTAAACTCTAGAGAGCTGTTTATTAGAACATGTTAACTTGCAGAAAGTAAGGTTTCTAGTGTATTTCCAACTTGTATTGTAATAAAGTATGTTCAACTTGATATAAAGCTGTATTTCAAGGTTAACACTTTATAAATGGAACTAAATCACTGGAGCTTAGGCCAGGTGCTGCAAGTTTATTTATTGATCTAGTCTGGCCTCTTGGGTTTCTTGATATTTGGTGAGATGGTGCATTTGTCAGAACATTAGAAAAGCATTTTGTTTTCTCTAGAATGAAGAGCACTGCTGTTCAATTTTAAACAGAAGAAATGGGTGTCCGGCAGAGCTCATGGGCACAAAGCATAAACAACAAGCCTCATGTTGATAGAGGAGAGAAAGCAGCAATCTCAGAAGAGTCCCTTTAACAACATCTACTTAAATTTATGCCTTAGTAATATGGGTGTAGATAACAGGCTCAAGAAATCTGCGCGATGCTTAAACATAGCTTTCTCTTCCAAAACTACATCTGTCGAGATGGTTAGTGGTTCAGTTTGTTTGTTTTCAGAGATGTTATACTTTGTCGCATTACAGGATCCTACTACTAAAAAGACATATGGTGGAACAAAATGAGGAACTATCCAATTACTTGTATATGGGTTACCTATTAATTACAAAGGGGGAAATAACCCTTTTCTGTGGAAAATTTTGATAGGACTACCCAAACCAAATGACTGCAAGTGAATATCTACAGTAATAGGACAAATTGCAGATTCAATGAAGCAGGACAGACACAACACGTCATCTATGGCACTGCTTAAAATGCTTAACCAGGATCTAATGACAAGAAAACACCATGCAAACCAAACTTGAGGGACACTAGAACAAATCTGGCCCTCCAATTTTAATTTTAATGCTTATAAAAACCAAGGAAAGTCAGAGAAGCAACTGTTTGGGATTGAAGGAGTCTGAAGAGACAGGATGTTCACATTTTAATGCAGTACACTTGATTATATCCTGTATTAGAACAACTACATTGCCATAACAGATATTATTAGGAAATTTTGCAAAATACAGACTTGTATCAGATAAAAGTAAAACAATCAGTATTATCTTTGCGGACTGCTGAGAATATTATGACCTTTCTTTGGAATTAATCAGTGTTGGTAATTTTGAAAACATTCTAGAGCTGAAAAATGGACAACTTGTGGAAGACCTTTAGAATCTGTTCATAATTCAGAATGTGATAAAAATAATAAATCCTGCCTAGCTCAAGTGAAGCAAATTCATCATAGATATTTACTTCAGCTCAGGTATTGCATGATATACACAGACCAATTTGACTTAGGTGGGAATTTAAGGGATGGGTGCACTTTCTTCAATTTGCATTGTTTATCTCTTTTAATCTTTAAATGATTTGTGAGATATTTTGTTCTTCATCTATGATAGCTTGTCAAAATGGTTTACTTAAAATTATCTGCTTTGGGAGTGCATAGTACATGAAATTTCTGAAAACAGCAACCCAGGTGCCATCAACACAGGACCATGGAGAATTCGATTACTTTATAGGCCTGTCCATTTTCATATTTAGCTGTTTAATATTCCACCTCTCCACCTGGCAGAGTATCTGAGCTTGGCTAAGTGCTTTTGTTAAGATCGATTTTTTTATCTACCCATTTGTTACACAAATATTTATTGAGCAGCTATGAGATTATGACCTTTTGCTTGATGTTGGAATTATACAGAAACATTACACAGTTTTTATCTCCTCAAAAATGCAATGCATTAACATAGAACTTCTAGAGAGTTCTACAATGATTTCAGCTGGGAGAGAGGAAAATATTTTGAAAATTTAATCTAAGACATCAAGGAAACCAACTTTAAACCTGTAAATGGACCTCACTGTTTTTCACATAGAGTTTATATACAGTTATAGTTTGTGGTTTTTAGGTCTATATCTAAAAAGTCATTGTCTAACTTAGCTTCACAAAGATATTCTACTCTGTGTTCATCTAGAAGAGTTAGGGATTCATCTCTTACATCTTAGAAAATGTTTTCCTAAGAAGTTACTATTTCATCTATATTTGCTTAATTTATTGTTGTAAATTTGTTTATAGCATTGACATAATTTATTTAACTTACTGAGAATTGACAGTCATGTCTCACTTTCATTTCTAATTTTGGAAATTTGTTTCTTCTTTTTCATTTGTCAGACCCTTCTGAGTTTTGTTATATTGATCTCTATAAATATTTATTTTAGTTTCTTCAGTTTTCTCTATTGTTTTTGTTATCAATTGATTAGCTTCCTTCTCTGATCTTTATTACTCCCTACTTGCTCATTTTAGATCTAATTTGCCCCCTTTTTATAATTACTTTTTTAATCGTTTCATTAGAGGCGTATACAACTCTTATCACAATCCATACATACATCAATTGTGTAAAGCACAACTGTACATTCATTGCCCTCATCATTCTCAAAACATTTGCTCTCCACTTAAGCCCCTGGCATCAGGTCCTCATATTTTCCCCTCCTTCCCCATTCCCCCCTCCCCCATGAGCCCTTGGTAATTTGTAAATTATTATTTTGTAATATCTTGTCCTGTCAGATGTCTCCTTTCACCCACTTTTCTGTTGTCCATCCCCCAGGGAGGAGGTCACGTGTAGATCCTAGTCACTGGTTCCCTCTTTCCAACCCACTCTCCCGCTACCCTCCCAGTATCGCCACTCACACTGCCAGTCCTGAAGGGATCATCTTCCCTGGATTCCCTGTGTTTCCAGATCCTGTCTGTGCCAGTGTACATTCTCTGGTCTAACCAGGCTTGCAAGGCTGAATTCGGATCATGATGGGGGGGGGGAGGGGGAAGGAAGCATTTAGGAACTAGAGGAAAGTTGTATTTTTCATCGATGCTACCTTGCACTTTGACTGGCTCCTCTCCACCTAGACCCCTCTGCAAGGAGATCTCCAGTGGCCGACAAATGGGCTTTGGGTCTCTACTCTGCACTCCACCACTTATTCACTATGGTAAGATTTTTTTGTTCTGATGATGCCTTATACCCAATCCCTTGGACACCTCGTGATCTCACAGGCTGATGTGCTTCTTCCATGTGGGTTTTGTTGTTTCAGAGCTAGATGGCCACTTGTTTACCTTCAAGTCTTTAAGACCCCAGACACTATACCTTTTGATAGATGGGCACCATCAGCTTTCTTCGCCACATTTGCTGATGCACCCCATTTGTCTTCAGTGATCTTATCATGGAGGTGTGCACCCAATGATATGATTTTTTGTTCTTTGTTGCCTGATAACTGGCCCCTTCAGTAACTTGTGATCACACAGCCTGGTGTGTTCTTCCATGTGGGCTTTGTTGCTTCTGAGCTAGATGACCGCTTATTTATCCTCAAGTTTTTAAGACCCCAGACGCTATATCTTTTGATAGCCGGGCACCATCAGCTTTCTTCACCACATTTGCTTAACCCGCTTTGTCTTCAGTGGTTGTGTCGCGAAGGTGAGCATCATAGAATGCCAATTTAATAGAAGAAAGTATTCTTGCATTGAGGGAGTACTTGAGTGGAGGCCCGATGTCCTTCTGCTACCTTAATACTAAACCTATAAATATAGGCACATAGATCTATTTCCCATCCTCATATATAAATATATTTGTATATGTACATGTTTTTATGTAGACCTCTATAAATGCCCTTTGCATCCCAGCTCTTTCCTCTATTTCCCTGGACTTTCCTCCTGTCTCACTATCATGTTCAGTCCCCACCTGGGTTTCAGCAGCAATTCCTCTTGGTTACATTACCCTTGATCATGCCCTACCAGGCCTCCCACACCCTCCTCACCACCAATTTTCATCTCTTGTTCTCTTGTCCCTGGGTTTGTTACACCACTTCCTTTTCCCCCACCACCCCCTCTGCCATGTCCCCGTGGAACTGTCGGTCCCGTTGTTTTCTCCCACAGAATGTTCATCATCCCTGTCTTATTTAGACAGACCTGCGGATATAATAACATCCACAAAAACAGGAGAGAGCAAAATCAAGCAACGATATACAACAAAACAACAAACCACTGACAAAGAACAAAACAAAACACAACAAGACAGAAAAGCTTGTAGTTAGTTCAAGGATTGTTTGTTGGTCTTTAGGAGTGTTTTCCAGTCTAGTCTTTTGGGGCACCATGCCCTGGCCCCAAAGTTCACCTTCAGCATTCCCTGGGGATCTTTCTACTCCATTTCCTTCCTGTTCCACTGCACTCCCCCAGTGCTTTGCCTCCATGTGGCGAGATCAGATCGGGTGCAATTCCCACACTATGTCCCCGGTCCTGTCCCCCGCAGGACCACGAGTCAGTTAGGGGCACCATGAGTCAGTGGGGCTAGCCATGTGGTCCTCTCTGTGGACTGGCTGCTCTAATTGAGGTCATCGTCCTCTAGGCCTGGTGGGCCAGGTTGTGCTCCACTCTCTCCTACTCCCCCTTCATCTGCTCCCATGTGCTCTGATCAGATATGTCCCTCTCCGGGAGCTGCAGATTTAATGCCATCCTTTGAAATAAAGTCTTCTGTGGGGAGGGGCAGACGTCCACTTAGTATTTGTGACTGGGCCCAGACCCCCAGACCTCTCCACTGTTCCCCTACTTCACACTGGAATGTTGCATTCACACCTTGGGGCACCGGGTTGAAGTCTGATCCCTCTTTCACTGTAGAGATATAAACAATACCCTCCCCTTGGGTGGGTTAGATCCCCAGGGTCCCGCTACCCATTTTTCCTTATTTTCATCATTTTTTCCCTATCCCCACCTCCTCCTCAGTTGTCTACCATGTGCATCCTACATTTGATCTGGTCCCTGCCATACTACACGGTCTTCACACCAAGAATGTTTCTATAGAGTAGCTTTTTCCCGATGCCACTTTTGCATTTTTTTTAATGCTTACCTCAGTGGACTCATAGTGTACTTGTCCTTTTTGTGCCTGACTTAGTTTGTTTAACGTGATTTCCTCCAGTTCTTCCCATGGAGCGATGTGCTTCATATGTTCATCACTGCTTTTTAGCGATGCGTAGTACTGCATTGTATGTATATACCAGAGTTTTTTAATCCCATCATCAGTTGATGGAAATTTGGGTTGCTTCCAACTCCTTGCAATTGTGAACTGTGCCTCAATGAACATTGCCACACAGATGTCTGGCCTTGGTTTGTTTCTTTCCTCTTCTGGGTATGTGCCCAGTAGGGGGATTGCTGGGTCGTATGGTACTCGATTTCCATCTGTTTTAGATATCACCAGATCTATTTCCATCGTGGTCGGACATACTTACAAGTACACCAGCGGTGGATACGAGTTCCTGTTTCCCCACAGTCCCTCTGACACTTGTTGCTTTGTGATTTTTTGAATTGGGCTGACTTTGAGGGTGTTAGGTGGTACCTCATTGTTCTTTTAATTTGCATTTCTCTTATGGCTAAAGATCGGGAACATTTTCTCATATGTTTGTGGGCCATTTGGATTTCTACCCCTGTGAAACATCTGTTCAAATCCTTTGCCCACCTCTCAAATGGCCAATTAGTTTTTTTCTTTTTGAAAGCTAGCAGAGTATTGTAGAATTTAGTAATAAGGTTTTTGTCTGATGTGCCATTGCTAAACATGTTTTCCCAGTCCATGAACTCTCGTATTACCCTCTTGGTGAATTCTTTCTATGTACATAGGTGTTTTATCTTCAATATATCCCATTTGTCAATTTTGCCTCCTCTGTGTTTCTGTCCTTCCCTATTTCTGATAGCCTATGTATTCCTTGTGCCAAAGTTCTCAAGTTGGCCCCAATTCCCTCAGCGATGGCCCTAATAGTTTGGGGGTTAACCTCAAGGTCTATGATCCACCTTGAGTTTATTCTTGTGTATGGAGTGAGATAAGAGTCTTGCTTCATTTTTCTGCAAGTAAATATCCATTTTTTCCAGCACCACTTGTTAAAGAGGGCATCTGCTTCCCATTGGATATTTTTGGAGCCCTTATCAAAGATCATTTTTCTGTATGGTGATGATTTCATTTCTGGGTTTTCAGTTTTTTCCATTGGTCTGAGTATCCGTCATTGTACCAACACCATGCGATTTTGACTACTGTGGCTGTATAGTATGCGCTAAAGAAAGGTAAAGCAAGCCCTCTCACTGTGTCCTTCTTCTTGAGGAGTTCTCTACTAATTCTGGGCTTCTCCCCTCTCCATATGAAGTTGGTAATCAATTTTTCCATTTCTTTGAAGAAAGATGAGGGTAATTGTATCGGGATTGCATTAAACTTATATAGTGCCTTTGGTGGAACTGACATCTTGACTATATTGAGTCTTCCAATCCACATGGAAGCATGGGAGCATGGGATATTCTGCCATTTGTTGAGGTTGCTCTTGGTTTCTTGTAATAGTGTTCTATAGTTTTCCCCGTATAGATCTTTTGTTCTTTTAGTCAGGTATATTCCTAGATATTTCAATTTGTATTTGGCTACTGTGAAGGGTACCACCTTTTTGATCTCCTCTTCTGTCGTCTTATCCGATGTGTATAACTGTCCGATGGACTTCTGTTTGTTGATCTTGTATCTGCCACTCTCCCAAACTCCTCTATTGCTTCCAGTACTCCCCTTGTGGTGTTTTTGGGATTTTCCATACATAAAATCATATCATCTGCAAATAACAATAGTTTCACCTCTTCCTTCCACAGACGAATACCTTTAATGTCTCTGCCTTATGCTGTTAGCTAAAACCTCCAGCACAATATTAAATTAGAATGGGGGCAAGGGGCATCCTTGTCTGGTTCCCTTTTTCAGTGGGATTGTCTTTTCTCCATTGACTTCCACGTTGGCTGTTGATTTTTCATACATAGTTTGTATTGTCTTGAGGAACTTTTCTTTCATTCCTATCTTCTCAAGTGTCTTAAACAGGAATTGGTGTTGGATGTTGTCGAATGCTTTTTCTGCATCTATCGATATTATGTAGTTCTTATAGTTTTCATGCCAATGTGACAAATAATACTAATGTTTTTTTTGCATGTTGAACCATCCCTGCATCCCTGGCATGAATCCCACTTTGTCATGGTGAATTATTTGTTTTATATACTTTTGTATTCTGTTGTCTAGTATTTTGTTAAGGATTTTTGCATCAATTTTCATTAGGGATATTGGTCTGTAGTTCTCGATTCTTGTGGGATCCTTGCCCGGTTTGGGTATCAGAGTTATAGTAGCTTCATAGAAGGAGTTCAGGAGTTTGCCATGTTTTCTATGTTCTGGAAGAGCTTGTGTAGGATTGGTGTTAGTTCTTCCCTAAATGCTTGGTAGAATTCTCCAGTGAAGCCATCTGGTCCAGGGGATTTTTTGTTGGTAATCCCTTGATAACTTTGTCTATTTCTTCTATTGCTATGGGTCTGTTGAGATTCTTGACGTGCACTGAGGATAGTCTAGGGAAGGATTGTTTTTCCAAGAATTTGTTCATATCTTCCAAATTGTTGAATTCATTGGAGTACAATCCTTCGTAGTATTGTGTAACTATCCTTTTGATTTCATTAGGGTCTCTTGTTATGTCCCCTCTTTCACCTCTTATTTTTGCTACTGAAATTTGTTCCCTCCTTTCTTTGGTTAGGTTTACCAGTGGTCTACTGATTCTGTTTCTCCTTTCAAGGAACCAACTTTTAGCAGTGTTAATTTTCCCATAGTTTTCTTATTTTCCCTCTACTGAATCTCAGCCCTGTTTTTTATAATTTCTTTTCTTTTGCTATTAGTAGGATTGTCCTGCTGACTCTGCTCTAGTCGTTGTAAATTTTGTGCCAGCATATCAGTCATGAGTCTCTCTTCCTTTCTCGGTGTGCATGTATTGCTATGAAACTTCTTCTGATCACTGCCTTTGCTGTGTCCCATAAGTTTTGGTACATTGTGTGCTCATTCTCATTGGTTTCTAGAAACTTCCTGTTTTCATCTCTGATCTGAGCCAGTACACACTCCTTTTGCCGTAGAGAGTTATTCATCCTCCAATTGTTTGCTCTTGTTTTCTTTGTCTTTCTTTTGTTGATTTCCAGCCTTATGGCACAGTGGTCAGAGAGAGAGGTCTATATTATTTCAATGTGCTTAAATTTATGTAGATTTGCCTTATGCCCCGTCATGTGGTCTATCTTCGAATATGTGCCATGTGCACTTGAAAAAAATGTGAATTTTTTTGTATTTGGATGAAAAGCTCTGTTAATACCTATTAGGTCAAATTGTCAAACTGTGGTGTTTAGATCTCTAGTCTCCTTATCGAGTTTCTTTCCCTGTGATCTATCTTTCTCAGAGAGTGGTGTGTTGAAGTCACCCGCTATAATTGTTGAGGCTGTGATTTCTTTTGTAATCTTTTGGAGTATTTGGTTGACGTACTGAGTGGGTCTCTCATTCGGGAAATACATGTTTACAATGCTTAGTGGTTCTTTGTCTACCATTTCCTTGAGCATTATATAGTGTCCCTCCTTATCTCTTTTTATGGTTTGCACTTTGAGGTTAATTATATCCGAGATTAGGATTGCAACCCCTGCTTTTTTGTATTACTGTTTGCTTGGTAGGACCTTCTCCAGCCTTTGATTCTCAGCCTATTTTTGCCAGTAGCCTTGAGATGTGTCTCCTGTAGGCAGCAGATTGATGGGTTGTGTTTTCTAAGCCAGTCTGCTAGTCTCAGTCTTTTAATGCCTGAGTTCAGGCCAATGATATTCAGGGTTATTATCTCTATCTGCTGACTCTGTGATGCCATCTTTTACCCTTTGTGTTGGGAGTTTTCCTACTTTCCTTTCTCATCAGTGTGTTGTGCATTTGTGTGTGTGTGTATCACTCTTGAACTCTTTCTGTCCTTAAGCCAATGCTATCTTGGGGCCTGTTTTTTCTTTGTTGCCCTCTGGATGAGGTTTTTCTATGTGGTGGTCTCTTATTTATGCTTGGTGAGTGTTGTTCTTCTGCCATACTGGGTCGGCAAGGATCTTTTGTAGGGCTGGGTTTCTTCTAATGTATTCTTTGAGTTTTTCCTTTTCTGGGAAGACTCTTACTTCTCCATTTATCTTGATTGATAATTTGGCTGGGTAGAGTATGCTTGCATTTGCATTGTTTTCCTTCAATTTTGGGGATATGTTACTCCACTCTCTCCTCTTCTTCATAGTTTCTGCTGATAGGTCTGAGCATATTCTTATTTGGGAAACTTTATATGTGGTTGCTTATTTTTCCCTAGCTGCTCTCATGATTTTCTCCTTTTCCTCAAAGTTGATTAGTGTAACTATTATGTGCCTTGGTGACTTCTTCTTGGGATTCAGATTAGTTGGTGTTCTTTCAGCCTCCTGAATGGTTGCCTGGTTTTCATTCATTAAGCTGGGGAAGTTTTCCTCTAAGAATTCTCTCACTATTGTTGCAGATGACTTATGTGTTGTGTCATCCTCCTGTAAGCCAATAATTCTAATGTTCTGCTTCATAACATCAGGCATAGCTTTTAGGTTTTCTTCAGCTTCTCTAATGATCTTATTAGATTTTTGTTCACGTTTGTTAAAGTCTGCTTGGCTGTCCTCCAAATTAATGATGTGGTTCTCTGATTCCTCCAGTCGATTCTCGAGGTCCGTGTTTCTGCTACTGGTTTTTGCTATCTCCTCCCTAAGCGCCTGTATTTCCCTTTGGTGTAATGCCTTTATCTCCTCTATCATTTCATCCCTTTTCTGTATTGTTCTCCTCATATCTTGTATGACTCCAAGCAGCATTCTGAAAATTTCTTTTTGTGACAGCTCAATGTCTGCTTCTTCTATGTATGTTGTTATGTTCAGTACATCTTCTGCCATTGCCTTTTGTTTTCTCCTGTTTATTTTTTCATTGAGGTCATTGCCACTGATTGCTATTTACGTTGCGTGGTTTTAGAGGAGCCAGGTGCCATTTTTCAGGGAGTTGAAGAGCACTGGCTATCTCTGGGAGACTTGTAAGAATGCTTCTTCGAACTGCCTGCAGCTAATTTTATTATGGGACTAACCTACTACTTTATCTTCCTGTGACTTCCTATGTGCCTGCTTTGGTGTTGAGGAAGTTGGACAGAGGTTCCTGCAACAGCTTGGAATGTTGATGAGTGTTGGCTGAGCTGCCTTATGCCCCCAGGTACACAGGTAGGAATTCCCAGGTGAGAAGCTGGACAGAATATCCCCTGGAGGGAAAGCAGGGCTTTTCTAGCCTCGAGCTAGCTACACAGGGTGGGGCTCACCTAGGTGGATGTGGTGCAGGCATAAATGCCCTAGGCTACGGGGAGTGGTCTGGAGGTCAGCAATGGAGTGTGAGAGAACAGGAAAGAGACAAAGAGGAGGGAAAAAATTTTAAAGTAAAACCTGTTAGACTGTTTGGGAATATAGGGAAGAGAGGGATACAAAAGAGTTATGTAGCTGAGTCGCAGTCCCTGCCTGTGGAGCTCCAAGGGTTTAGTCCCTGCCCTGAGGCAGTGGTGGCAAGCCACAGCTGAGCAGAGAAAAAGCCCCTGCACAGCCCTCAAAGACAGTGGGGGGACAGAGAACGGATGTAAACAAAAGAAATAATGTAGCTGAACCCCCATCCCTGCCTATGGAACTGCAAGTGTTCAGTCCCCGCCCCAAGGCAGTGGTGGCAAGCTGTGGCTTTCCCAAGGAAAAGCTCCTGTGCAGACCTCCAGGACAGTGGGCGAACAGAGAGCAGAGCTATAAACAGAAGCAACAATGTAGCTGAACCCAGATCCCTGCCGGTGGAACTGCAAGGGTCCTGTCCCTGCCCTGAGGCAGGTGGGGGCAAAATGTGGCTGTGTTGAGACCAAGCTTCCTACGGGCTCAAAATGGTCCCGGCTCAGGCAGAGACAGCGGCAGGGCCAAGGTCAAGCCCCAGCCAGCTTCCACTGGTAAGCCAAAAGCCCCCAGCCCCTTAAAACCCCATAGGTCTGTGCCTACTTATCTTTATAATGTTCCTACTGCATCCAGCTGTGTTAAAATTCACTCTAAGCAACTCTCTTGGGATGGATTCTGCGGAGTTCCTCTGGTATGTGTCACCCCATTGCCATCTTCCCGGAAGTCCACCTCTAAATCTTATTTTCATATGCCTGGGAAAGGGGAATAGAGGGATCCTTCCTCCAAATCTTCTAATTTCTTGAGGTAGAAACTTATGTTATTATTTTGAGAACTTTCTTCTAATACTACCATCTAGAACAACAAATTATTTCCTCAACTACATTAGCTACATTTTATAAATTTTGACATATGAAATTCTTAATTAAGAATATTTTCTAGTTTAATTGGATTTTATCTTTTAATCAAATAGCTTAGAGAAGATAATTTCAAAATGCTTATTTAAGTCCATTTTTTCTATTGCTGTTTTCTAATTTAATTCTATTGTGGTTAGAGGACATACTTTAAATTATTTGATCCTTTAAAATTAAGACTTAAAAATTTATATATATATATATATATATATATTAATCTCTCTCTATTTTTTCCTCCTTACTATCATTGGGGGTTCTTACATCTCTTATCACGGTCCATACATTCATCAAGTGTGAACTTGCCCACATGCCGCTATCATCATTTTCAAAGCATTCTCTTTGCACTTGAGCCCCTGGTATCAGCTACTCATTTCTTCCCACTCTCTTCTCCACCCACCCTCCCTCACAAACCCTTGATAAGTTATAAGACTATTATTTTCATATCTTGCATCCTCCTCCATTATTCCTCACCCACTTTTCTGTTTTTCATCCTTCTGGGATGGGGTTCTAGAAATATCTTTGTGATTGATTCCACTTTTCTCACCCCACCCTTTAATCCTCCTGGTATCTCTTTACTCTCCTTGTTGGACCTGAGTGGTTTATCTATCTTGAATTCCCTGTGTTGCAGGCTCTTATCTGTAGCAGCATGTATGTTCTGGTCTAATCTGATTTGTAAGGCAGAATTGAAGTCATGATAGTGGGAGGTAGAGTGTGGGAGACTACACTCTTTTGTCGACTACCATATGGTCTATTCTAAAGACTTCCTTACGTATGCTTTAAAAAAATGGAAATTACATTCTTTCAGGGTGGTGTGTTATATAGTTTGTTGAAAGAATTGTCCAGTATTCTAAAACCATAATGATTTACTCTTCAGTTGTTCTATCAGTTCTTAAGAGTAAGGAATATATAAGTGCTTTTGTTAAGATCAATTTTTAATCTATCCATTTGTTACACAAATATTTATTGAGCTATTAGAACCTCCATCTTGAACTGTTGAATTATGTATTTTTTCATTCAACTGTCAGGTTTTTGTTTTTAAATGTACTTAATGTTCTGTTGTCGGGTGCATATATGTTTATAAATGTTATATCTTCCTAATATATTGATCCTTTTATTATTAGATAATGTTCTTTTCTATATCTAATAATATTTCTTGTATTACAGATTATTTTTATCTCATAGTAATGTAGTCAATCCAGATTTTAGGGTTATTGTCTTTATGGTTTATCATTTATTACCTCAGTTATCAATATAGTTAGATTCTAAAAACTGGGTCATTATTTGATAATCAGCATTATCTGGAAATGGAGGATGACCATATCAGATCACAAAAATTCAGGTTGACTGTACTATTATATACCTACTAAATTACATAATTTCATAATGCAAAACGATATCATTACATAATCTCCAAACCAGTAAGAATCATGGATCAGCAAGTTGACACATAACTTTAACTATCACAGCCAGCAATACTCTTACCTTGCACCTTGGCATTTGATACTGCCAGACATATATCACTGATATGAAAAAATAGCAGATGTTTTACTCTTGTTATAAATGTGAAATGTCAAGTGATAGAATAACCAGTATGTGAGGAATGGTGTATGGGTGTATATACATGTACACACATATAATTTTATAAAACCCACAATATAATGTTATAGTTATTGTTGTTAGGTGCCATTGAGTTATCTCCAACCCATAGCAACCCTATGCACTAACAGAACAAATCACTGCTACGTGGTCCTGTGCCAACCTCACAGTTGTTCCTATTCCTGAGCCAATTGATACAGCCACTGTGTCAGTTCATCTTGTAAATGGCCTTCCTCTTTTTTGCTGCCCCTTCACTTTACCAAACATGATGTCCTTCTCCAGGGACTGATTTCTCCTGACAACGTGTCCAAATTACGTAAGATGAAGACTTGGCATCCTTGCCTCAAAGGAGCACTCTGGTATTACTTCTTCCAACACAGATCAATTTTCCCTTGTAGCTGTCCATGGTATTTACAATATTATTCTTTAGCACCACAGTTTCAATGCACCAATTCTCTTTGAGTCTTCCTTATTCAATGTGCAACTTTCACATGCATATGAGGCAATGGCGAATACCATGGCTTGGGTCAGGCGCACCTTAGTCCTCAAAGTAATATACTTGCTTTTCAATACTCTAAAGCGGTCTTGTGCAGAAGATTTACCTAATGCAATTTTTCTTTTGACCTTTTGACTGCTGTTTCCATAAGCATTGATTGTAGACCCAAGCAAGGCAAAAATCTTTGACAATTTCAACTTTTTCTCCATTTATCATGATGTTACCTATTGATCCAGTTGTCTGGATTTTGGTCTTCTTTACATTGAGTTCTTATAGTTAATTACTTTGTGTAATTTCATGATCTTAAAGGAAAATTAAGAAAATTATATTTATAATTCTTTTTTATTTGCATAAATATGCATCATTCCCACTGTTCTTCCTATGGATTTCACTATTTGATGTAATTTCCTTTCAGCTTGAAGAATCCCTTTAACATTTCTTTTAAGAAAGATCTTCTAGTAACAAATTCTCTCCATAGTTGTTTATCTTACAATGGTGTTATTTCATCTTCATTTTTCAAGGTTATTTTTTATGACATAAAATTCTTGGTTAACTGGTTTTTTTTTTTCTTGTAGGACTTTGGATATCTCATACACATCATTTGGGTTCCATATTGCTCTTTTAAATCAGACAGTGATCAAATGTTCCTTTGTCCGATTTCATGATGCATTTTTTTCTTTCTGTTTTCAAGATTTTCTATCTTTGTCTTTTGTAGTTGAACTACGATGTGAATCTCTTAATATTTCTTCTATTTTGGTAAAATTGAGCTTCCTGGGTCTGTAGATCAACCTCTTTCCATCAAACTTGGAAAGGGTTTGTCCAAAATTTCAATTTTTCTGTCCTTTGCTCTTTTTTTATATCCTATGAGATTTTTATTAGAAAAATGTTCATATACTTGATAATGCCCCATAGACATCTGAGACTATTCATGTTTCTTCTTCCTTTTTCTTTCTACTTCTTGAATTGAATAATTTCTAACCTTATGTCTACAAGTTCTTCAATTCTGTCTTCTGCCTCTTCCAATCTACTATTGAGCCTATCTTGGAAATTTTTCATCTTACTTAATGTCCTTTTCTACTATAGAATTTCCATTTAATTTTTTATAAGATCCATTTCTTTACTAAGTTTCTCTAATTGTTGGATCATTGTCTTATTTTTCTTTATTGTTTTAAAAATGGTTTTCTTTAGTTTTTTAACATGTTTATGATAGTTTCTTTGAAGTGTTCATGTACTCACTCCGACATATGTCCCCGTTCAAAATCACTTAATATCGACAAAGTTTTTCATAGCGTATACGTCACATTTTCTAGTTTTGTTTGCATGTCCCATACTTCTCTGTTGTAAACTCAGCATTTTGATAATATGCTGGAGGGACTTTGGATTCGAATCCTGCCCCTATCTTGAGGATTTGTATTTGTTTGTCTGGGCTACTGAATATTGCTCATTTGCAATATGTGGTATTGTGTGTGGTTGCTGCTCTCCCTGTTCATTTTTTCCCCTTAATATCTTGTCTGTATAGCTTAATACTTGGATAGTGATTGAGCAAAAGTTGTGCTCATACTTTTAGCCTATGTGATTTCGGCATTATTCCAATGCATTTATTTATGTGTTGGTAACACATTTAAAATTGAGAGTTTTTTTCCTTTAAATTTTATTAGTACTAGTTATCTTGTTGCAAATATACACATCAAAACCTACACTAATTCAACATGTACAATTTCGTGTCATTGTTGACATTATTCAAGCTGTGCAACCATTCTTATCTTCCTTTTCAGAGCTGTTTCTCCCACCTTAGCATAAAGTCATCCCCCTTGCCCTAGGGTTCCTATTCAATGTTTCAGATGTTATTGTCAATTTGATCACATATAAATAATTTTCAAAACACCATATTGCTAAAGGCTGAACTTTTATTTATTTTTAAACTATTGTTTGGTTTTAAGTTGACAGCAGGAGATTTTTTTCCATTGTAGTTTGAGTTAAAGTTTACACAGCAAGGTAGTTTTCCATTCAACAATCTATTCACATTGTTTCACGAAAGTGATTACAATCTTGGGAGATATCTTTTATTTAATATTTAAAGATTATCCCAGGTAATAGTTTCAGGGGTTCATCTGGCATCTGTGGCTCCAGTAAATCTAGAGTCCATGAGAATTTTCAATTCTGTTTTGCATTTTCCCACTTTTGATCATGATTCATCTATGGTACAGTTGAGAAAATGTTAACACCTGCCTTGGCTTTTACTTTCCACTAGGTCCTGTCAGGTCTCCCTGTACATACACATAATTTCCCCATCAGTCAAATAACTGTGGAGAAAATTTAGTGTACTTCTAAGGCAATCTCTTATCCAAGACCACTTCCCTGTTAAACTGTATTTACTGATCTATTATATAATTCACTATAAAGGAACATGAATATATGAGAGTAAGTTAAAGAGTATTGCTAAAAAATCACAGAAGTCTGTATTAAACAAAAATAGTAAAGGGTGAAGCTATTGTTTTTGAACATATCTTTCATCTATGGCTATACACTTCTGAAGGCAATGTTTCCATCTCTGTAACCCTTCCCCAAAGAACTCTCTGCTCTTTGATTTACACCACTCAAAAAGCCCCCAAGGGACCCATATGGTGTTCCTTTTAAATGTTATTAGAGTTTGGGGGACATAGAGAAGTCTGACTTCAATTAGAAATTGATCAAACATGCAATCAAATGCATTGATAATTATTGGCAATTGGAATTCAAAAGTTGGAAACAAAGGGGAAAGACAATAGCTGGAAAATATGGACTTGGTGATAGAAACAAAGCTGGAGATCGCATGATAGAAGTTTCCCAAACCAGCTACTCATTCGTAGCTAATACCTTTTTTAAACAACACAGAGGTGAATTTTCACAAGGACAGAAATCAAATTGACTACATTTGACTACATATGTGTGATGAGATTATGGAGAAGCTCAATATCAACAGCTAAACCAGGCCAGGGGTGACTCTGGACTTTTATCCCACCTGAAATTTTAGAACATCTCGAGTAAAGTTTTGATGTGTTAGAAACTAATGGCAGAAGACCTGAATAGCTGTGGGAGGACATCAAGAACATCAATCATGAAGAAAGCAAATGGTCATTAAAAAGACAGGAAAGAAAGAAAAGATCAAAGTGCATGTCCGAAGAGATTCTGAAACTTGCTTTTAATTGTAGAGTAGCTAAAGCAAAATGGATGAAATCAAAGTGCTAAAGAGAAATTTTCAAAGGACAACTTGAAAAGACAAAGCCAAGTATTGTAATGAAATGTGCAAAGACCTAGAATTAAAAAGCAGAAAGAGAAGGACACATTCAGCATATCTTAAACTGAAAAAACTCAAGAAAAAAATCAAGCCTCAAGTTGCAATATTGCAATATTTGATGGATAAACCTTTGAATGATCCTAAGAAGATGAAAAGAACACAAAGTGTCACTGTACCAAAAAAGAACTTTATGACATTCCACAATTTCAGGAAGTAACCTATGAGCAAGACCCAATGATACTGAAGGACGAAGCACAAACTGCAATGAAAGCATTAGCCCAAAACAAGACTCCGTTAATTGATGGAATATCAATGGAAATGTTTCAACAACTGTCAAAGCCCTGGAAGCACGCACTCATGTATGTCAAAACATTTGGAAGACAGTACTTGGCCAACTGACAGGAAAAGATCCAAATTTGTACCCATTCCAAAGAAAGGTGACTCAACAGAACGTTCAAATCATAAAACCATGTCATTTATATCACATTCCATTAAAATTTTTCTGAAGACCATCCCACAAAGGTTCATGAACAGGGAACTGTGAAAATTCCAGACTAGTTTCAGATGGAGCTTAGCTGAAAGAAAATAATACTAGAAAGATGTTTCAGTAACTAGGCCAAGGCATTGTACTGTATGGATAACCTTGAGAAGAATGGGAATGCCCTAAATAGTTCATTGTGCTCATGGGAAACTCTTGCATGGATCAAGAGGCAGTTGTGCAAATTAAAGAAGTGAATACTGCAGGGTTTAAAATTAGGAAAGGTGTGCATCTGAATTATATCCTCTCACATACTTGTTCAGTGTTACTTTGAGGCCTAAGGTGTACCTGACTCAGGCCATGGTATTTTCAATTGCCTCATATGCATGTGAAAGTTGGGCATTGACAAGAGGAAAGAAAAATTGATGCATTTGAATTATGGTGCTGGAGAAGAATACTGAAAGTATCATGGACTGCTAAGATGACAAACTGATGTGTCTTGGAAAAAGTACAGCCAGAGTGTTCCTTAGAGGCAAAGATGACGAGACTTCTCTTATATACTTTGCATATGTTGTCAGGAGAGACCAGTCTTTGGAAAAGGACATCATACTTGGTAAAGCAGAGGGGCAACAAAAAAGAGGAAGGCCTTCAAGGAGATGGATTGACATCGTGACTTAAGCAATGGGATCAAGCTTGGGAACAATTGTGAGGATGGCACAGGAATGTGCAGTGTTCTGTTCTGTTGTACATAAGACCTCTTTGGGTGGAAGCAACTTGATGGCACCTAACAATAACAGCAAAGAAGTCTGAAGGGGCAAGATCAGGGATGTAGGGTAGATGGGGAAATTTCCCCCCACAGAATTGAAGTAGGAATGAGTAAGTGCATTGTCTTCATGGAACAAAATTGATCAGGGCAACATTCCTGGCCTTTTTCTCACCAATACAGTTTTCAAATTTCTTCATAATAAGCCCCAAAGCCCCAGAGATAATCCTGAGTCCTTCAAGAGACTCTAGATTACCATTTTGGAGTCTTCAAAAAGTAGTCACTATCATCTTCTGAACTGACCTCTCAACTGTGGATTTAACTGGTCCAGTCATTTTATTACGGGCTCATTCAACTCTTATCACAATCCATATATACATCAATTTTGTAAAACACATTTGTACATTAATTTCCCTCAGCATTCTGAAAACATTTGGTCTCCACTTAAGCTCCTGGCATCAGTTCCCCATTTTTCCCCCTCCCTCCCCGCTCCCCCTTCCCTCATGAACACTTGATAATTTTTAAATTATTATTTTGTCATATTTTTCCCTGTCCGACGTCTCCCTTCACGCACTTTTCTGATGTCCATCCCCCAGGGAGGAGGTTATATGTAGACCCTTGTAATCGGTTCCCCCTTACCACCCCACTCTCCCTCCACCCTCCCAATATCGCCACTCACACCATTGGTCCTAAAGGGATCATCCGCCCTGGATTCCCTGTGTCTCCAGTTCCTGTCTGTACCAGTGTGCATGCTCTGACCTAGCCAGATTTGTAAGGTAGACTTGGGATCATGATCGTGGGGGTGGGGGGAGGAAGCATTTAGGAACTAGAGGAGAGTTGTATGTTCCATCGTTTGCTACATCGCACCCTGACTGGTAAGCCACTGTTTTCACTGGGATTTTTTAAGGCATCCTAAGGAGACTAAGATAAGTATATTACCGAGAGACCTTGTTTGCCCCATCCACGGACTGCAAAGACATATTTAAGCACATTTCGTTTGGAATAAATCCAATAAGCCTTTATAACCATGCAGTCTGACTTACCCTCAGAAAATGTATTAAGATGTGTCATTAGAATAAAATTTAATTAACTAATTTAACTAAAAGAAATCACACGTATCCTCTAATCCAGTTGTCCTCAAATACTGGGATATTTATTGATTACTGGGACCACTGGGGACCTGTGAGAATGTTTTTCTCTGATCTGGAAAACAATGTAGCATGCATTTCATAAAACTAAATCTGTCAAAAGGAATGTAATTTAACAAGATTAGCCTTTCTAATTCTGTAAAGAGTTACTATCTCAGAAACGTCCAGGGTCAGTTCTATCCTGCCAGATAGGGTCGCTATGAGTTGGCATTGACTCTATAGCTGTGAGTTTGGAGGGTTTGTTGTTGTTTTAAAGTGGGGGAGCGTGAGTAGGATTTAACAATTTCGCAAACATTGTCCTGTATTTGGAAATTAAAATGCTCTTTCTCATCTATGAAATGATGGGAATACTGTTAGCATGTAAAAGCTGTCTGGAAAGCTACGGGTTACTAACTGCAAAGTTGGTGGTTCATGAGTCTGTCTGCTCCCATAAAGACTTCCAGTCACAGAAGCCTTACATAGGCTTGCTAGGAGTTGGGCTACAAATCATGGCATTGGGTTTGGGGATTAGATTCTCAGCAAAATTAAGTTTTCAACAATACTCCTTTCTGGATCATTTTGAAAATGTACTGCAGGTACAGGAAAGTTAAAGGCTTTTCTCACGTTCACTCCGTTTTTCTAAGCAAAGAAAATCTTTTCTTGTGTTAACACAATTTACTTTAGTTCTTCATGAGAAAATCTTATTATATAACTGACAAGAAAAATGAATTACTGTTCTCCCTTCTGTGTGATTTTAGCCATTTGAGTTCATTTTTACCAATGTTCTGAGTGATGGAACCAAATAAATTGGGAAAAATAACTGTTAGTTGTTAAGTGCTTCTCTTTTAAATCAATTTATGAATGATTAGACACTTTTTATAATCACTGATACAGAAGCATATTCCTACCATTTTGTTATATTCATCATATCACTTACTGTAAAGGTCCAGAATTTCAAGTGCATACATAAGCAATTTATACATAATCATCCTTTCATAGAAGGCAATGGTGATTATTCCTACTTTTCACCTGGGAGACTTGGGTTTGATTCCTGAAAAATGCACCTTGCTGAACAGATTTTAACAGAGCTTTCCTACTCAGACTGATGAGGAAGTAAAGCCTGGCATTCTGCTTCTGAAAATCAACCAATGAAAAGTCTATGGATCACAATGGTGCACAAAGGATGCACCATGAGTCAGGGATGACTTCACAGCAGGTAACAGAGCATTCTTATCGTAGTTCATGGTAGGCAATTACCTCATTCCTACTATCCAGTCTATCCTGTCTCCGGAAAACACAGGAGCCACATAAATACCACATTCATTTACCGTATTTAATAAATGTTAAATGAACAATTTCCAGGTGTCACTGCTTTGGTTTTCATGTGGAAGATAAGAAGGCAAATAAGGAACAGTCAGGGGAGAAGGAGAGGGCAAAGCAAAAGTTAGAAATGCAATGATAGTGCTACCATGTTGTATATGCCAAGGATAACGTGGGTTCCAATGATGGAAACATTAAAGCAGACAGTTCAGAGGAGGTTTTAGAGAGGAGGTGACAGATTTCAGCTAGACCTTCAATGATGAGTAGGCTTCACTATACCATACTGCTAGTGTCAGACAATGAACAAGCTGTTTAGACATTTCTAGTCCCAATGATCTCAGTCCTATTCTTAATATTCAACTCTTTCAAGTCAGTTCAGATCCAACTATTATATGAATTTCTAAAGAGGAGGCTGCAATCTTTTTATATTTACACATTCCTTTTGTATTTGTACTAATGTTGTTCAATACGAGGGTTGTCTCCTCTAACTGTACTTATCCAGTCTGTGTGCTGAGCAAATAATCACAGAAGCTGGATTAAATGAAGAAGAAAGCAGCATCAGTATCGGAGGAAGGATTAATACCAATCTGTGATATGCAGATGACACAACCTTGCTTGCTGAAAGTGAGAGGACTTGAAGCACTTGCTGATGAAGATCAAGAATGGCAGCCTTTAGTATGGATGACATCTTAATGTAAAAGAAACTAAAATTAAAAAAAACTAAAATTGTATAAAAACGACCAGTAGGTAACATTTTAATAAATACAGAAATGATTGAAGTTGTCAAGGATTTTATCTTGCTTGGATCTTGCATAATAAACCCATATAAGATTTACAAGGCCATAACTCTTTACGGAAACAGATAGCGTGATCATTCTTTGGAGGAGTAGTTAGTGGATTTGAATCCCTGACCTTGACGTTAGAAGTCCAATGCTTACCCAATAGAGCCACTAAGATTCCTTTAGTTACAAAAATAATAGCAAACACAGAGACCATTTACTATGTATTAGGCACTGCTTTAAAACAGAGGTTGTCAAACTTTTGCTTGGATCAAATCTGGCTCATTACCTACTTTTGTGTATGTCCCCAAAGTAAAAGTGTACTTATGTGGAAAAATAAATAATAATATTTCTTGACATATGACACTTCAACGGAATTCAATTTCAGCATCTATAAATAAATTTGTATTAGATCACAACCATTCATTTATGTATTGCCTGAAAGCTGCTCTCACACTAAAGAGTTGAGTACTTGCAACAGAGATTATATGGCCCCAAAAGCTTAAAATGTTTACTATGTGTCCCTTTACAGAAAACATTTCCCAACCCTTACTCTAAGTACATAATCAACTAGAAAGGAACTAAAGAAACCTACCGAAGCTCTATATAATACAATCAACCAACTCATCTTCACAGATGTATACGGAACACAAAACCCAACAGCAGCACAGTGCACACTCAGTGCACACTCTTTTCCAATGCACATGGATCCTTCTCCAGACTAGACCATTTTTCCCCTACAAAGAAAGTTTCAATAAATTAAAAAATATCAAAGTACTGTAAAGCTGCTTCTTTTTTCACTAAATATTTTTATTGGGGGCTCTTATAGCTCTTACAATAATCCGTACATCAACTGTTTCAAGCATATTTGTGCATATATTGCAATCATTTTCAAAACATTTTCTTTCTACTTGAGCGCTTGGTATCAGTTCCTCTTTTTTCTCTCCCTCCCCTCCCCTTTCTACCTTGTGATCCCTTGCTAAATTATAAATTATTATTATTTTCATATCTTACACCATCCGCTGCTTCCATTTACCCACAAATCATCTTGGTCATGTGCTCTACAGCTAGAAATAAAAAAAAAACAAAGAGGAAAAAAATTAAATATATGGAAACTAAATAACACTTTACCTAAAACATACTGGGTATTACAATAGATTTTACATTTTTAAAAAATCATTAGAATCAAATGAGAAGGGAAATACAACTTACCCAAATCTTTGGAACACAACAAAAACGATATTCAAAGGAGAATTTATAGCAATAAATGCACATATTAAAAAAAGAAGATAGGACCCAAATCAATCACTTACTCATATACCTTGAACAATTAGGAAAGGAGCAGCAAATGAAGTCCAGTCCACAGAAGAAAAATAATAAAGAGCAGAGCAAAAATAAATGAAACTGAAAAACAATAGAAAGAATCGGCAAGACTAGAAGTGATTTCCTTGAAACGCTCAACAAAATTGACAAACTGGTCAATTTGACAGAGAAAAAGATCGAAATAACTAGAATCCGAAATGAGATAAAAGGATCTTAACTGCACATTATGAAAAAGTATACGGAAACAGATTTGAAACCCAAGAGAAATGGACACATTTCTAAAGTAAAACTTCCGAAAGTAACACAAAAAGAGAAATTTTGAACAGACCTATAACAAAAGAAGAAATTGATGAAAAACAAAACAAACAAGAACAACAAAATTTCTATCCCCACCCCCACCAAAAAAACTGAAACCAACCCAGGCTCCTTCACCAGAGAATTCTACAAGCAAATGGGGAAAGATTTAATTAGTCTACTCAATCTATTCCAGAACACAGAGAAGGAAGGAACATGCCGAAGTTCACTCTACAAAGCTAGCACCACCTTGAAGTCAAGAAATAAATTTCAGCAACTTTCCCAATACTCATATTGGTCCACATTCTTTAACCATGATGGGGCAGTTTTCAAATCGATCAACACCAAAATGTAACCAAAAAAGCTCCTGTACGTTTGTAAATTAACAAGTGCCCACGAAGCCGTACCCTCTCTGTATGTAGATCTTATAAACCACTTTGACAGAGGAGACCTCACTTCAACCCCGGGATCAGATTGTCAAACTCAGGGAAAAGGCCATTAAGTTGCTGCCATACAGAAATGTGCTAAGGCATTTGAGAGATGACTACAGTAGATCAAAGTAATCAAACTGACTTGAACTGTTGAAACCTTGTCCATTGATCCTCCTTCTGATGCTTGTTGGTCTTGATCTGGTTTTCAACATTTTCTGTTTTTTTATTTTACCTATTGGGGTTTATCTCAGATGTGTTTTATCATTTGAGTTAACCCTCTTGAATTTTTGTTCCGTTTGTCAGTATATGAAACCCAGGATTGATGAACCTATGGAGAGAGCAAGTAGAATAAGGGTCCCTGGGAGGTACAGTGGGGGAGCAGGGAGCAAGGAGTTCAAAAAGGAAGAGAATGTTTTGAAACTCATTGTGGTATCAATTGTACAATATTAACTTGATGTGCTTGAATTATGGAACCATAAAATATCTATATTAGCTTCCAATAAAATACTTTCGGGGAAAAATGTGCTAAGGTTACCTCAAATCAATAGACTTTCCTACCAGAGTTATACATGATTACTGATGAGAAAAATCAAGTCAAGCAGGGAAAAAGCGAGCATCCCCATCTCAGAGAAGACAAGTACATTTCTGTGTGTAGAAAAATGGGGAAGACCAACCTCCCACTGGGAAAACAAAACAGACTAACAATACTTATATGCATCCCAAGGGGAGTTGAATCGAGTTTCTGTACAGCCCGTGGGGACCAAGGCCATGTGCCATAGAATACTGAGACACTGGACCCGGGATTTTCGAGGCACACAACATACTCCAGAGGTCATACCAGAGGTACGTGATGTGGAAACCCCACTAGGTGAACTAGACTGTACCTCAAACACATCTGTAGCCCTAGGACTTAGGGCCTAAAGTACATAGTATATTAAGAATCAAAAGGCCGCTTTACCAATAGGCAGACTACCATTTACTTACTACTTTAATATCCTACTTGCTTCATTAAGATACATATTAATCTAGCAGACCCAGTCTGCCATTGCCATTGAATGTTATAGTAAGTTTTGCTTGTACACCAATTACCATTGCTTGTGTAAATAGTACAAGTCAATAATCCATATATTGCAATTTGTAGCCAGCCTATACTTGTTTACACTCCTTTCCTTCATTGTGTTTCAAATACTTTACCAAGGGCTAAATCAATGACATTATAAACAGAAAGATCTTATGCTCCAGGGAAATTATTGATAACATTCTATAACATAAAATAACAAAAAATAACATCTTTAAGGTGGGCCAGAGGCATATATAAAACATAGATATAGGAAAGGATTTTGGTCTTGCCTGTAATCTTAGCTCCAACCTAAGAACAATTAGTTCTTACAACATGGACCTGCTCCATATGTACCCTCATGAAGAGAACACAGAAGATATGGGTGCTGCAGCAAAGTGTGGTGAAGAAACTACATGGTGCTCACTGCCAGAATGCATAGTGCCTGGGGCCTTAACATCTCGTCTTCAACCAAGCAGTCATCTAAGAGAGACATCAACTAAGTCCACATGGAAGACGCACACCAGTCTACGTGATCCAAGGTCTGTAGATATTATAATCCAAATCCAAACGAGATAGTGGTATCAGAGCACAGATTCTGAACTCCTGGTTTTCAGAAGACTATGAATGACAGTGGAAGCCCAACATCGATTTGCAAGATCAACACATAAATTAAGACTTTGGTGATTTCCCTCTGACCATAATCGAAGGATGTGAATAGCCAGGTTATCAGAGAGTATTATAGAGAAAATTATAGTAGATTATAATGAAACATCTTATTTGAATTGTTAAAACCTTATCATTTTTCTTCCTTTTGACACATTTTGAGTTTGCTCTCGTTTTTAATAATTTCTGTTTCTTCCAAACAGGGGTTTATCTCTGTTGTATTTTGTTATTGGTAGGCTTCTTGACTCTTTGTTATGTATTTTTAAATGTTTTTGGTATATAAAACCCAGGAGAGCTGAATCTGTAGAGACAATAACTAGACAGGGGTGAGTGGTGGGTAACGGGGAACTAATAACAAGGAGTACAAGAAGGAAGAAAACAGTTTAAAACTGATTGTGGTAGTGATTGCACAACACTTCTTGATATAACTGAATTATTGAGTTGAATGATCTCTGGATTATGTCCTGATAAAATGGTTTAAAAATAAATAAAATAAATCACCCATGAATCAAAGAATAAATTAAATCAATTTTTAAATATTTATAATTAAATAATTATTAAAATTATGTGTTTCAGAAATTCTGAACTATAGAGGAAGTGGTATAGAAAGAGAAATTTTATAATTCTAAATTCTTAGATTAATAACAAGAAGAACTCTGAGATTAAAAAAAATAATCTTTCTAGTTAAGATCTTAGGCTGATACCAAAGCCTCAAGTAGAAAGAAAATGTTTTGAAAAGGTTAATGGAAGCATATGTACAAATGTGGTTGACACAATGGATGGATGGATTGTGATGAGTTGTAAGAACCCCCAATAAAAATTTTTAAAAAAAGACATTAGAAGAACGCCCAAATTCGAAGGACTAAAAAAGAGTAAAAACGAAATCGAAAACAAAGATTCAAAAGCAAATAAACCAACAAAGTCAATTTATTACACAGCAGAACAACATGAGCTTGAGCTACATATTTCAAAATGGATAAATCTCATGTCTAGTGCCAAAAAGCACATTGAATAAAATATCAATATTATGTAATGCAATCTACTATACATGAGGTTTTAAATTATGCATAACAATAATATCTTTGATTTTAGGATACTTCCTTATTTATAAAAATACAAAGATGTGCACAGGAAACAGAGAAAAAATTCAGAATAATGAACATTTTGACTGGGACAGAAAACTTTTACTGTATTTGTAATATGTTATGGATGATGAGTACACAGCATTTTGGGGGTTTTGTTTTTTTCATAGATTGGGAACTAAAAGAAGACTTACCACAGAAGTTTTGTGATAAATTAGGAGGAATATGGTTGAATAAAATCCTAGATGCTTTTGAAGACAGTGGAGAAATGTGCAAGTTGCAGAAATGCTTTAAAATTTTTGTTTGGCACAAAGTAGAAATAATGTAAAGAATTAATAAGGATCCTTTATATTCCACCTTCATAGACTTCCATTTTCTTTCTCTATTTTAACTTATTTGATACTTCCCACTCAGAGAAATACAAAATAAGATAGTATTGAAAAAGATTCCATTTGAATTGTCAAAAGAGAATTAGTTACTTTAGAGAACCTTTACTACACTATCCCCCTTGTATCTATGTCAGGTCTATTCATCTATCCAAATCCATCTATCAGCCATCCATGAACACAAAAACTGCCCATCCATGAACTCCATAATGGAGTTCGATAGATGAAAGAGAAACCTTGTTCTTTTTCCTGTAGGGCCAGTGGAAAGGAAGCTAGGGAAGTTACATCACCATTTGAGTGAAGATATGTTCCAAATGCTCCAGAAACAGAGAAGAAGGAAGTAAGAACTGAGTGTTACTCTGCACCGAGTCAATTCTGATTCATGATAACTGTGAACCGAGGTCAGGGTAGAGCTTCTCCTGTGGGTTTCCAAGACTGTAACTCTTGATGAGAGTAGACAACCTCATCCTTCTCCCAAGAACGTGGTCAGTGGAAGCAATTTTCAACTTCATTACGTGTAAAACAAAATCCATACTCACCCCCATCGAGTCATTGCTGACTCATAGCAACCCCTGTAGGTTCCTGAGACTGTAACTGTTGAAGAGAGGACCAAGCACAGGCTTCCTCCTGCGTAGCTGCTGGTGGTTTTGAACTGCCTGCCATGCTAATGACAGCCTGACTCAGTAACCACTACACCACCAGGGCTCCTCGCTAAATGTAAGGAATATCAAACAATGTTTATGATTAAATGGTGTCCACAATCATGTTCACGAATCATTTAGACATGTTTGATGGTGTACTTCAAAGCTATTTTAATATTTGAGCCCATGTAGGATATGTTAAATAAGCATGGCACTATGATCCAATGGCAATCTAGCATTCTGATATATTATGCCAAATGAGGACACCAAGATTTTACCAGGCTACATATTTTAGAGATTACTTCTGCTAGTCAGGGGTAATTTCAAATGAGTCTTCTGTAAATCAGTGTGTCATATTTATGGGAAGGAGAAGCTTGTAAAAGTGGTTCTTGTGGTCATTAAATACCCTTTGTCTTTGCCTAGAGCTTGCTCCAGTGATGGTCTACATAAAACATCAAAGAAATGCGTGCAGTTGTAGCTGTCATCTCACCCAGCTAGAGGGGTAAAGAGGGATGATGAGTACTGAAATGCTGCCTGTATGCTATTTCCACAAATAAAGTGTTTGTTTGTAAGGCTAGATAAGGAAATATATAAGTTGACTCCCATCTCAAAGTAAGTGTAGTAGAAAGGCCCTGAATAGGTAACCAGTAGACATGTACTCTGTATTCTTGTTAGTTCTTATCCCTCTGTGACAAGTCAACCAGCCATCCCGAAGCCGTTGTTGAGCATCTAGAGCTCTTTGTCTACTTTATCCTGCTGCTACTGCTGTTATGGATAGGCAAGTTTCCCCCATAATACTTTGTTTGGAAAAAACAAAAGTGATTCTTGCTCACAGTCAAGTCCTTTCTAACTCTTTCATTTAATTAGTAGACATTTCCTTTTCTTTTTTTATTAGTTGGGATTTAATACATAGATCATATCATTCCATAATTCAATCACATCATGCAGAATAGTACAATTGCTACCAGTTTTCAAACATTCTTTTTCTATTTGGACTCCTTGACTTCGTCAACCTTTTACTCCACCACCACCACTATTCCCCTCTCGTCCCCTTATTCTACTCGCTGTCACTATCGGGTCATCAATCCTGGGTTTCATATACTGTAAAATGGGAAAGCATAAAACACAGCTTCAAGAGAGTGACCTCCATTGATATAATTGCTCTCTAATTAGTACACATTTTCTCAATTACTTAAAAAATCATTTTAGCCTTTTCTAAAACATATTTTGGTGTTGTGTATGAAGAATATTTGTTTTACCCAAGAGCAGAACCATTTTATCCCAGACTTAAGTTTTGCACTTAAGTCTCAGAAATATGTTTTTGATTGGTTGGGATTAATACATACATTAAATCATTCCATAGTTCAATCTTGTCCAGTAGAATTGTACATTTGCTACCACAACCAGTTTCCAAATATTCTTTTCCTATATGGAACCCTTGACATCATCACCCTTTCACCGCACCCCCACCTCTGTGACCCCCTCCAGCCAAAATCCTTATTCCACTTGCTTACCCTATAGGTTCATTTCTCATACACCAAAGAATGAAAAACAACATATATCACCACTTAAAGAGGGTGATTCCCAATGGCAACACTTCCGAGATACTCCGTTAGATGGACAATCAAAAGCCAAAGCAAGCAATACATCCCAAACACAACATTTTGGAAACCAGATCAGGTTTCCTAGGGGGAATCTGCTGACAAGTTGTAACTGTTCAGGTCAGGCTTATGCCTTTGACCTCCTGTACTCAACTCTCCAGTGCACTCCGTTTAGTAACCACTTTCCTCCTATCCCTCAATGGTGGGTAGAGGGGGTTCTCCAGAGGTTTATTTCCTGCTATAGTTCCGCCAATGAATCTTGGGCTTCCACTGTCATCCATAGTCCTCTCAGACTTTAGGCTCTGATACTAATCCCTCCCTTCGATTTCAGATTATATGCTTCACAATATCCTTTGGTGACTCGTGATTGTGTGCTTCTTCCATGTGGACTTGGTTGACATCTCTCTTAGATGGCTGCTTGTTCAAAGACAAGCCTTAACGCCCCAGATACTATTTTCTCTGATAGCCAGGCACTATCTAATTTCTTCACCTCATTTTGCTATAGCACCCGTCTCCACTGTGTTCTCTTCCTGGAGGCAAATATTGAGTAGGGCCATGATGTAAGAACTAATATTTTTAAGTTAGAGCTGGGATTTATTGTGAGCCCCCAAACCATTCCTGGATCTATATTTGTTTGTTTGTTTTTTCCTTTTAATTTATTATTACTTGGGAATTAAGCCAAATACATGCCATTACATTTTTCAATCTAGTCCAGCAGAATTGTATCATTGCTTCCATAATCAGATTCCAAACATCCTGTTTCTTCCTGGTTACCTTGATGTTATCTCCCTTTTATCGCCAGCCCCTTACCTGCACCCCTCCCCCAAACACTTGTTCTCCTTGCTATCCCTATAGGCTCATTAATCCTGGATTTCATTTACCCCCTCCCCCCAAAAACTTATATTACAACTTGAAGAGGGTAATCTGCACCATCCATAGCACCTGTGAGATAAACCCTGATAGGAACAAACAAAAACCAAATACAACAAGACGACTGTCACAGGTTTGCCAGAATAATACTTATTACAACATATAGGGCATTGATGTAGCAAGACCTCATTTGTTTGCCTTCCAACAGTTCTCCAAAATTGCTTTCTTAGACACTTTGCATTTTCTAACTTAAGCCCTCAGGTTCTAGATGTGCCTGAGGTAGAGTCCAATTCACCCCATGGAATTCCCACATGGGATCTCATTTGTGCAGCCTCTGGAGCATGCTGTGCGCCTTGAAGAACCAAGATTCAGTGGCCCAACTCAGCCTGGTACCCAGAGTGGGTCCTCAGGATGCATTCAGAAGGCCAGGTGAATGTGATCCCTCTGGGCCACACCTCCGAAGGCACTCCCCCTGTGTCCCCCAAAGTATTTCAGTTATTCTTCCCCACACCTGGAAGTTAATCCTCGCTCTTTTCCTACCAACAGATATGCCATATGTTCCCCCAGATGTGTTTGCTCCATTTCCCCTCTCCTGCATTGATCTTCCCATCTGTATCCTCCCTCCCTCTGATAGGGCTGTCTACTGTCCAGGGGGTACCTCATCAACTATGCACATGTCAGCCTCACATCATGTACTCTCTTTCCCTTCCCATGACCATTTGATCCCAGCTGATGTGAAGCGCCCTCTGGTCTAGTATCCTTCTAAATATATACCTACTCAAAATATTTATCTAGAGCAGATTGTGTGGTTTCTTGGCACTGGTCTAAGAAATACTTTGAGGGTGTTTTTTGTCATGTTGTTCAAGATATTGATGGTATGGTTATTTTTGTTTCAGCACAATTTGTTGTAATGAATATCCTTTCTTCAATGATTTGCATTTCAATTATTTTTCAAGAAAGAAGAATGTTCTACAATTTATTGTGGTGATAATTGCCAACTTTTCTTACTATAATTGAACTCTTGAGTTGTATAAAAGAAAAGAATATCAATTACTTTATTTCAAACCATCATCAAAACTCAAAGGATCATATAAAATGAACTGATAATAATTCCCTAATATTACCAACTCTCAGGTAACACTAGCTAGGGCAAGAGAGAAGGTAGTAAGGAAAGTGGTGGGGTTAGTTGCTGTTAAGTCAACTCCAACTCATGGCAACCTTATGTTTAAGGGGGCCTAAGAAAGTTCATGGGAACATGTAACTAAAATATAATGGAACTTTTGCACACTTTTAAGTCTTCTTGTATATTAGAGCCAAACATGGCCTGCTCTTGACAATCTCTTGATATGTTTGAGTCCATTGTTGCAATGCATCTCATTATGGATTTCCTCCATTTTCACTGACCCTCCACTCTACCAAATATAATGCCCTTCTCTAGCTATTGTTTTATCCTGATAACATCCAGCATTATGCCAAATAACATTCTGTTCTTATCCATAAGGATTTTATTGGCTAAAGTTTGGAATGATATTGCTAAGGCTTTTCCCCCTCAAGAAACAGGAAAGAAGAAATATTCTAAAATTGATTGTAGTGATGATTGAACAACTACTTTTGATGTTTAAACTATTTTATGACATGTGAAATATATATCCATAAAACTGTTAAAATGTTTTTTTTAAAAAGAGGAGTACTTTAGGGAAATCGGATTTCCATCACAAAGAGGTTCTAAACGTGGACCGTATTTACTCTAACCAAATCGATGATGACGTATGTTGTATGATTTGGGAATTTTGCAAAAACACTCTGTTGTGAATTGAACTGAAGCTAGAGATTCAGGTAGGAAACAGTTGCTTGATGGATCAAGATTAATCAGCAACGATGAGAGAGAAACCTGTAGGTAGACCACCTAATTCTTAATTATTCCCCCCACGAAACTTTTTCAGTGATCCTAGTTGGTAAATTAATATGAAATCATACTGAATTCCAGCTTTGGGCTGCAGCTACCTGAACCTACAGATCCACAGAGTGTGGCTTAAAGATGAGTGGGTAGGAGGGGACCAACAGACCCCTCCCACCGGATCACACCCTCTCTGCTCTCCTGGTGCTTCTCAACACAGTGATTGGCCTCTCATTCATCCTGTTTTCTCTCTTAAAACTGTGTTTAGGGATTTTTTTGCAAATCCCTTTCCCTCATCTCTCACCCTCATCACCCGGCTCGAATCCTGTTATCTTTGTATAGTTCACTTATTTGCTATATTTATTTCAAATGATTCCCTCATCCCTCGAGAATATAAGTTCCCTGAGCAAGAGCATTAGCCTTCATCTTTTTGGTCACCTGCTGAGCATGAAGTATTTGTCAAATTAAATTTCATTAACTCTGAGCAGATGAAAATGGGAAGAATGGATTTGGAACCGATCTTATGCCTGTGAAGTAAATGGGGGAACAACAGAGAGAGTCTGATAGAGTCCATTACTTAATGACAAGGTTCCATTTGGATGACTACTCCATTAGTTATGATGTAAGTGGGATACCTGCCTCTTTTTCTTATTTTTAGTTTTCATTATTCTTACCTTTTATTATGAGTATCTTCATAAATCTGATCCTTATTTTTTCAGAGGTTGGAAGCATTACATCTGAGGGTGAAAAGACTGGCAAATTACACACCACATCATCGTATGTGGCACATATTACTAACACAATGGTGCACAAAATAAAGCAACAAGACAGTTGTAAGTGTAGTTTGTTGTAAATAGATCAATTGGGAATTGTTTATACATATTCAGAAAATGCTTAAGTAATCTAAAACCTGTTTGATATTTCTATTAAAGTAATATACAAGGGTGATGGGACAAGTCACAATTCAGTAATTTGTAGATGTTTTCCATCTGTCTGCCTGGTTTTACTCAAGAAGAGATGAGATTACCTCATTGGGGACCATTTATTACGGTTTTTGGACTGAACCAGAGAATGGATAGAAGGTGGGGTCTAAAGGCTTGAAGTGTGAGAGTAAGTGAGGCTGGGTAAAATTCGTACAATTATGTTAGACTGGGTGGTTTAGTTGGCCACTGAAAAATGGGAATTGTGGCAGAATGGAAGAGCACAAGTGGGAAATTAGGGAGTCAAGACTTGAATCCCATTTAATGTTTGCAGGATATGCCACTTAGAAATGAGACACTTTACATAATTATCTAGCTGCTTCTTTGGATCTTGTGGGTATAGGACACATAGGAGTTATAACAAGAGTGGAATTTCCCAAGTCTTTCCTCCTCTCCATTCCTTCTCCTCAAGTATTCTCTTTTCACAGCAGCGTGGTCTAGATTTTTCTAAGCCTTTTTCTATGCCCAAAGCATACTTTTGGCAGATCCTTTTAAAAATACAAATGTCAAACAATCTATATTATATTACAATTTTATTTTAAGTCAATAAGGTATTATAAATATTGTCATCAGTACCTTCTGACAAGCTTATTCTTTTTAATGACTACATGACTTTCTATGATATGATGATCACAAGATTTACTTAACCATTTGCCTATTGATGAATATTTAAGATATTTCTATGTCTTACTATAACAAATAATGCTGTAATGAGTGTTCTTACATATTTTAGAAATTATGTAATTATGGCTCTAGAAATAACTTCTAGAAATATGATCTAGTTTAAAGTATCCAAAGCTTGTTTGTGAGTAAATAATCTCTCCTTATTTTTTGGACCATTGTGTAAGTTTGATTTTTAGTGCTTATTTTTAGGGGGAAAATTGGAACTATAAAATGCTTTGAAGCAAAGAAGAAAAACACCATACAGTAATTGTATGTTAAATTTAATGTGTATATAATGAAGACAGGCATTTCTTTTAATTACCCAAATTTTGGCAGATGTCCCTTCTGCTTTCATTTGTCAATTAGTTACATTACTGATGATGGCATTTGTGAATAGAGCATAATTAAGACTCATCAGCCTCGCTGCAAAGAATCAAAATCAGAATGACTATTTTTAGTTCTTTTTCTTGTTTCATTTCTTATCTTTGTCATAAATGGGATACACTTAAATATTTAGATCATGAATTTAAATTTATGTACTCTGCCTTGTGTGCTAAAAAGTGCTTTTTATGGTACATATTAATGATATATTTTCAGAGATGGTGAAATCAAGACAGTGTCTTCTCACCAAGTCTTTTTTTGGGGGGTGGGGAGGACTCAGAAATATTTTAAGAGAATGAGTTTTCCAGATGATGTAATAACTGAAGTGTACTTTTTCAAGGGTTTAATTAATGAAATATTTTGCCTCTTTTAATGGAAGTTGTTGTAAAATAAATGAGTCCTGTTGTTATAGTGCCTAAGCACATGGCTGCTAAATGAAAGGTTGGAGGATTGAACTCACCAGGAACTCTGTGGGCGAAGGATGTGCAGTCTGCTTCTGTGAAGCTCAGAGCTCTGGAAACACGACAAGACACTTCTACTTATTACACAGGGTCTCTCTCCATCAGAATCCACTGGATGGCAATGGATTTGCGTTTGGGTTTATTCTAAGTCAGTATTAGTAATTGTCTGTTGTGTTCCTTTTTCTGTGCTACATAACAAATGATCCCAAGTTTAGCAACTTAGAATGTCACCCATTTATTACCTCACAGTTCCTGTGGGTCAAGAGTCTGGGCCTGGATAGCTAGTTCCCTGCTCAGTCTCACACAGCTACAATCAACAAACCTTGTCAATGGTTTGTTGTTGTTGTTTTGTTGTGTACTGTTGCTTTGTTTTCCTCTGTCTTGTTTTTATACATGTTATTATCTCCACAGGTCTGTCTAAATAAGACAGGCTGGATGAACTATCTGGAGGAAAAACAACAGGACCGACAGTTCTGGGGAGACTTGGGATAGGGGGAGGTGGGGGGTAAGGAAGTGGTGTTAACAAACCCAGGGACAAGGGAACAACATGGGATCCAAATTGGTGGTGAGGGGGGAGTGGCAGACCTGGGAGGGAATGATCAAGGGTAAGGTAACATAAAGAAGAGGTATAGCTGTAACCCAGGTGGGGATGGAGCATGATAGTGGGGCAGGAGGAAATTCAAGGGAAATAGAGGAAAGAGCTAGGAGGCAAAGGGCATTTATAGAGGTCTAGACAAAGACATGTACATGCAAATAAATATATGAGGATGGGGAGATAAAGCTACGTGTCTATATTTATAGGTTTAGTACTAAAGTGGCAGAAGGACCTTGGGCCTCTATTCAAGCACTCCCTCAATGCATGAATACTTTCTTCTTTTAAATTGGCATTCTATGATGCTCACCCTCCCGACACAACTGCTGAAGCCAAAGCGGGTGAACAAGTAAATGTGGTGAAGAAAGCTGATGGTGCCCGGCTATCAAAAGAGATAGCATCTGGGGTCTTAAAGGCTTGAAGATAAACAAGCACAGAAGCAACAAAGCCCACATGGGAGAACACATCAGCCTGTGTGATCACGTGGTTCTGAAGGGATCAGTTATCAGGCCTCAAAGAACAAAAAATCATATCATTGGGTGCACACCTCCATGATACATTCGGTGAGGACAAACGGGTGCATAAGCAAATGTGGCGAAGAAAGCTGATGGTGCCTGGTTATCAAAAGAGATAGTGTCTGGGGTCTTAAAGGCTTGAAGGTGAACACGCGGCCATCTAGCTCAGAAGCAACAAAGCCCACATGGAAGAAGCACACCAGCCTGTGCGATCACAAGGTGTCAAAGGGATCAGGTATAAGGCATCATCAAAAAATAAAATCTTACCATAGTGAATGAAAGGGGAAGTTCAGAGTGGAGACCCAAAGCCCATTTGTCGGCCACTGGAGATCCCCTCACAGAGGGGTCTAGAGGAGGAGATGAGTCAGTCAGGGTGCGACGTAGCACCGATGAAGAATACAGCTTTTCTCCAGTTCCTAAATGCTCCCCCCCCCCCCCACTACCATGCAGATAGTAGCTGGAGGCACAGGGAATCCAGGGTGGATGATAGCTTCAGAACCAGGGGTGTAAGGGGCGATACTGGGAAGGTAGAGGGTATTTGGTTTGGAAAGGGGGAACCGATTACAAGGATCTACATGTGACCTCCTCCCTGGGGGACGGACAACAGAAAAGGGGGTGAAGGGAGACTCCGAATAGGGCTCATGAGGGAGGGGGGAGCGGGGAGGGAGGGGATAAAAGAGGACTTGATGCAAAGGGCTTAAGTGGAGAGCAAATGCTTTGAAAATGATTAGGGCAAAGAATGTACAGATGTGCTTTATACAATTGATGTATGTATATGTATGGATTGTGATAAGAGTTGTATGAGTCCCTAGTAAAATGTTAAAAAATTAGAAAAAAGTGACCTTGCTCTATGGCCATCTTAGAATTCTGTGTTGCCATACCCACCTCCTGAGACAGATCATATAAGATTTCATTTAATAATTATTGAAAACCTTGGGAACAGTAGTATGAATACCCACTCCTGCACTTTGTTATTACATGGCACCCAATTCTGTACCACAGTTTGAGTGTAGGGAATACCAGTTCTTCTGCCTTTGCCTTTTAATATGTGCTTTGGGATTGATTTTCAGAGGCCGGAGTTACAAGACAGTCTGTCCCTAAATCAGGAAGAAATCTTGTTCGGGGGCTGGTGGGCAAGGGTTTTTCACATCCTAAAATGCCTGCTTCTTTTCAGTTTTTCTGTGAGCTCTTAAGTTACTTTTTTTCTTACAATGTAAAATCTTTCCCAGCTATGGGTTGAAAGACAGTTAAATAAAAATCATGCAAAGAACACAGAGGGGGTGATCTATCATGTGCAAGAAAAAATTACCTCAATTACTTCAAGAAATATTTTCATAAAACAGAAGGTATATTTCATATAACACTCAAACATCAAAGAAACTTCAATTTCATATAAGGGTAAGTAGGAAAATAAATGCTAATGAAAGTACCATTGTGGTATACCATATTTCAGGTGTGGTATACCATATTTCAGGTGTTGGTTGCACAGAAAATTATATTTTGAAAAGTATAATATTCGGGCTTGCTGTATATCAATGATGTCAAAATAAAGAATTTTGTATGAGTGTATCATACAAAATACGAAGTTAGTGAAACAAGGTGATTAAGTACATAGAATGATTAAGGTGTTATGTGCTGCACCTTATTCCTCAGAACCCGTGAGCATTACCTTATATGGCAAAAGAGACTGCAGATGAGATTAAGTTAGAAATCTTGAAAAGGGGGAATTATCCTAGGGAGCTGTGGTAATGACATAATCTGGGGCCAATTTGAGACTTGAGAGGATTAAGGGTGAAAGGGTGGAGTCTAGTCTGTCAATTGAATGATAGCCAATGAGCTTCTGTGTAGGCCTGGCCTTCCCCTGAGAATTTTGGGAATTCCTATATTTCCTCCCTGAAGATGGGAGAGACTCTCTCTCACTACTCACTCCCTTGGAGATTCTACTGAGAATGCTCACTCCCCAAGAGATGCTCTACTGACAAACCAAATGGCACTACGCTGATAGACCCCACACCCTTGGAAGTAAAGGAGCCACGTGGAGACCCCTGCCAGTGCTGAGATGCTTCTACCACCACTGGATCCACAAGACTTAGCACCCACTGGCCTATGATCTTCTTGCATTTGGCTTCATTGCAGGTGTTTCGTGAGTCTGAGGAGGACTTTGTAGATTGTTAATCAGGCATATGGGCTAATATTGGATTTATGGACTTGATCTGGACTGGCCTGGGATGTTTTCTTACTTGCTCTGGACTGGGCTGGGATGTTTTCTCAAAATTCAATTGCTCTTGTATATAAACCTCTTTCTTATACACATATGTGTGTTTATAAATTTGTTTCTCTAGTCTACCCAAACTAACACAGGAGCCCTTACCCTATGTGACCTTATAAGAGGGGAATAGAGAGATATTTGATTAGAGAAGAAGAAAATGCTACAGAATAAGAAATTGGAGTGATGGGGCCAGAAACCAAGGGATGCTGATAATCTTTAGAAGTGGATGAGGTAGGGAATGAATTCTGTATTTTAACCTCTAAAGGAACCAGGCCTGCCGACACATTGATTTAAACCCTTTATGACTCATTTTGGAATTTTAAACGCCAGAACTATAAAAGAATAACTCGCTGTTGCTTTAAGCTACTATATTTGTGATTTTTTTTATTGTAGTAAAATATCTATAACAAAAGGTTCACCATGTCAATGATGTGGTAAATTTTTACAGCAGCATTAGGCAAATGATACAGTCAATAAAAAAGAGGAAATAATAGAAAAAATTCATTTTAAAAATAATTCAAAGATGTATGTTTTTCAGTGACCATACATAGAAGGAAGCCATATGGAATGCCAATTAGTGAATGAAAATCATATATATTAAAATTAGCATAAAATTATGTTATGCTATTTTTAACTCATTAAACTCATTAGTTGTTGAGTCCTATTGTGATGAAATGCCAGCAAACAGGGATTTATTCTCTTGAAGTTTAGGAGACTGGGAATTTTAAGTCAGGTCAGTAGCTCCAGGAGAAGGCTTTCTTTCTCTGTCAGCTCTAGTCTTCTTGCAACATCCGTTGGCCCAGCCTGCCTGGGAGACCTCCATGTGTTCTGCCATCAATCCTCCCCTGGGACTAGGAGTTCCTCCAAGTGATGCACCCTCCAGACTCTTCTTTCTTGATGATAGTCAGGTCCCTCCTCTATGCTATTTTCCTCTCCTGTAAGATGAACCATATGACTTAAGCAAGGGCGTGACTTGACAGAGGGTGTGAGTTGAGTAGAGATGGGACAGGAGTTACACACTGTTGTAAGACAGTAAGTCAAGATACAAACAATCCTCATTCAGCTTCATTAAAATATAGAGGGTTAAGATTCACAGCAAATAATACAAAATGAAGGATAATTATATCAGGTTACAAAATGGAGGGCAATCATGGCTAAGGCAAGTTGACACATATTGTGGGGGGACATAATTTAACAGGTACTTTTAGGTAATATTTCATGACAAGAGATAATGGCCATTGTGCCACTCATTGATTTGTAAACCTATGTTGATACTCCAGCCCCCTAGAAGACATCCAACAGTGTTCCAGGGCATTGTTGATTGTCACAAGAGGAAGAGGGATGCTTTGGGCATGCAGGGAGTAGATGTCAGGGATACTACTAAACATCCTACACTACACAAGGCACTCTAACCCAAAAGAATAATGTCAACAGTCTGGGAGTTCAGAAACCTTGAACTGTGTGAAAAAGGTAGTCTATAAAACTATTCCAGATATGTGGGGGTAAAATCCTTAACTATATATATTTTTTTACCTATTGTATATACTCGAATATAAGCCAACCCGAGTATAAGCCGAGGTACCCAATCATTACCTGGGAAACCAGAAAAATTGATTGACTCGAGTATAAGCCTAGGGTGGGAAATGCAGGATGTGAATTAACACAAAGACCAGAGGGGAGAGACGGAGGGCAGCCACAGACACCTCTTTACCAGTTCAACTGCCAGCGTAAGTGAATCACTACGGGTGCTTCTGCGAATTGGAGTTGTCCACGTCATAGGACAGCTCTGATTGGTTAGATGTGAGTAAGCAAACATTCAAAGCCCTGCAATGTCAGTGGGGCTTTGAATGAACAGCGGAAAAATGGCAATTGCCTCGTGAGATGTTACACCTCACTGGGGTACCACTGACCTGTGTATAAGCCGAACCCCAGTTTTTCAGCACATTTTTGTACATTTTTGTGCTGAAACCTCGGCTTATACACGAGTATATATGGTAGTTCCTTTTGAGTCAATCCGAACTCATAGTGACCCCATATGTATCAGAAGAGGACTGTGCTTCATTGAGTTTTCAGAAGTAGATCCTCAGGCTTTTCTAATAAGGCACCTTTGGGTGAACTTATACCTCCAGGCTCTTGGGTAGAGGTATATACCATAAGTATTTACCACACAGAAATTCCTATATTTCCCTAAGTATCTCTTTAACTATATTTTAGTGATGGGGGCTTAAACCCCTTTGTATAGGTTTTAACAAAGGACATGAACTTTAAATTGGCCTTGAATGGAAGAGCAAATTCATGAAGTACCTTGTCATCTTCATGCTTCTCCTGCTGTGTGCGCCCCTGCTCCCTTCACTGAATGTCCCTGTGTGGTGGCTTAAGATTATCATACCCATTTTACAGAGGAAGAAAGTAAGAAATAGAGTGATAAAATTTACCAATTAGTAATATATGGAGACTGAAGTGGCCAGATGGAGTTCTATAATTCGGAAGAAAACACAAAGAAGCAAACAAAGAAACAAAAAAGTAAGTCATGCTTATGTGTGATCACCACATGCCAAACACAGGCGATACTGTGACCACTTTCCCCTCCTCTCAGCCCCCTCCTTATGGTCCTCAAGGTACTATGCAATGACTGCAACCTACAAGAGCATTGATTGTGGATCCAAGCAAGATGAAATCCTTGAAAACTTCAATTGATTTTTATGCTTTCCTTTTCCTTTTTGACAACTTCCAGTTTTCCTAGATTCATGTTTTGTACATTCCATGTCCCAGGTAGTAGTGGGTGTTTTCAGCTTTTTCTATTCATTTTATGATGCTCCTTCTATGTTGAGTACCTTCCATTCTGAGGTACTTATCTTCTGGCACTATATCTGAAAAGGTTCTGCTGCTATTCAGATGGGTTTCAGTGGTTTATCCCTCAGAAGTAGACAGCCTATTCCTTCTTCCTCATCAGAAAGTGCAAACTAATAAAAGCAACTCACAGTTTGGGAGAACTTGGCCACGGGTTTGTTCCTCCAGGATCCTTGCTTGCATACTCACAGGAAAACCTACCCTTCCCTTCCTCTTTGCAGCGTCTTCTTTCTGAGACAAAGAAGCTGCACTGAATGGAAAAGTTAGCTGAAAATGAATCGGCAACAATACTCTTAATTTTCAAAAATAAAGTTTTCATAATTTTTAGTTTATAATTTTATTCACATAGATCCTCCACATTTCTTGTTCAGTGTATTACAATGAGCTTTCTAGTATTTGTTTCTTCTTTCCTTCCATTGTGTGATGTGTGGGGAGAGGTGTAGAATTGTTGTCACCCAATATATTAGTCCTTATCCTGCTTTCTCAACCATGCTGCATGCAAGAGAAACAGAGAGGAATTATTTTGTCTGCACTGAAAAGAAGCAGAGTGGGTCTTATGACCAAAACTTTGGGGTCACCTGTAGTTTAAGGCACCTGCATTAATTATCCCCTTAAAAATATTCTGGACTCTAACTGCTTCCCATGGTTCCAGGCCTCTAATCTCCCTCTGTCCATAAACAAGTTAGACTTATAAGTCATGCTATCTCAGGTGTTTTTAGATAGACTTTTCCCCTGAAAAATAGGCTTAGAAGGGACTATAGGTCTGATAATGTCCTCCTTTCTAATGATTCTTGGATGTGAGCTTAGTTGGAGAACACTGATGTGTGAACTGTGCATGCTACTGGGTCTGATCCAAGTTGGAAAGAGCCTAAAGCCATTCTTGGCAGAAGCATCTTAGGATAGAATTCAGATGACCAGGATGTGCAAGCTGCAAGATTTAGATAAGAGACGGCTTGCTGAATCCAGACTAACCAAGGGAGAGCCATTGAAAAGGGGATAGAGTAACATTCCAAGAGAGAAGTCATGTTGCATTCATGTCTTGGAGCACCGAGTTGAAGTCTGTTCCCTCTTTCCCTGTAGAGATATAAACAAGGCAACATACCAGCATGAAGCAGGGAACCAAAAAAGAGGTCTGAGGGGCTGGACCCAATCCCAACTCTGTGAACAGTCTCCCCTCCCAGCAGAAGAATTCACTTCAGAGACAACACTGAAACTACAGCTCAGGGAGAAGGACATGCCTGATCAGAGCACACAGGAGCAAACAAAGGGAGAGGAAGACAGAGTGGAACACATCTTGGCCCACCAAGCCTTGAGGATGATATTCCCACTCAGGGCGGCAAAAGCTCAGAGAGGAACATAGGGCCAGCCCCACTAAGAGACATGATGTCCCTCACTGCTATGGGGACAACACTGGAGACATAGTGTAGGAGTTGTGCCCAATCTGACCACTCCACACTGAGGTGAAATAATAAGGGTGTGCAACAGAACAGCAAGGGGAACAGAACAACAAAGTCCCCAGAGAATACTAAAAACAGACTTTGGGGCCAGGGCATGGCACCCCATCACACTCAACTGGAAACACTCCTAAAGATCAACAAACAGACTTGAACTATTTACAGGCTTTTCTTTGTTTTGTCACTAGTATAGATAAGAGCTGGAAACACAGGGATTCCAGGACAGATAAACCCCTCAAGACCAATACTGAGAGTAGTGACACAAAGAGGGGAAGGTGAGAGTTGAGAAAGGGGGAAATGATCACAATGATCTGCCTATAACACTCTCCCTGGGGGACGGACAAAAGAAAAGTGGGTGAAGGGAGATATTGGTTAGTATAAGACATGAAAAAAATAATAAGAAATTATAAATTATCAGAGGTTTATGAGGGAGGAAGGGTGGATGAGGGAGCAGAAAAAAATGAGATGCTAATACCAAAGGCTCAAGTAGAAAGAAAATGTTTTGAGAATGATGATGGCAACAAAGGTGCAAATGTGCTTGCCCAATAGATGGATGGATTCTGATAAAAGTTGTATGAGCCCCCCCCCAAAAAAAAACAGTGTGTGGTTGTTTTTTTTTTAAGATCGGATATTGGCCTAAGGATTTCAGAATGCAAGTTGGTGCTACTATGGAAAAGCACTACCTTTCTTTCCTAATGATACTATTTAACTGGTTATTGGTAGCACATAGAAGAATTTTTATTTTAGAAGATATTTCTCATTCTTTTTCTGATTTTTTAAATTAATCCTTTTATTGGGAGACTGTTAAAAAATCTTAATATAGTTCATCATTCAATTGGGTTAATTATGCCTATACATATATTGCCATCACCATGTCCAAAACATTTTCTTTCTACTTGAGCTGTTGATATCAGCTCCTCTTTTTTGTTGCGAGATAAATTTTTTTTTGTAAATTTTAAGGAAAAATTTGTGTGTCAAAAAATTATGGCAAAATAGTTATAGCATTTAAATTTTTTTCTCAATGGTAGTGCTTTTTAGAATTTTATCCATAATATCAGATAAGACATCCAGGCTAACTTTGATTAGCCAAGATGAGAATGAGCATCGTTGCCATAATTATGGCTTTATGATATGACTTCTAACATTTGTCAAAGGGAACAATTACTAACATACATCTTATTTAAATTTTAAGCTTTAAAAAAAATCAAATATTCACTGTAAAGAAATTTCTGACCAAAATCTTTGCTTTCCTGCATGAAGCCAGGTTTGCTAGATTTGCTTTTCAAGAGGTGTGGCTACAGATGGGTGGAGGCCCAAAGACACCTTGTGACCTGAGTCAGGGAGGAGGGCAAGGCCCAGTCATCCTTGTTAAGATTAGCCAATGTTTGATTTTCTATTCTTCTCCCTCCTTTCCTCTTGATAAGCTTATTGTGAACTAGCTTACCTCCAGCCATTTGTTTCTCTGGGTACAAAATGCTCTCTCTCTCTCTCTCTCTCTCTCTCTCTCTCTCTCTCTCTCTCTCTCTCAGTTAACAACTGCTCAGAATAAACCTTATGATTCAATTTCTTACATTTGTATTATGTTTAACCCATTCTAACCAAGGTCAGCAATTGGAAAGTACCAGCTGTTCTATGGGAGAAAGACAAAGCTTTCTACTGCTGTAAACATTTACAATCTCAGAAACCCACTGGGGCAGTTCTACTCTGTTCTATAGGGTCAGTGTGAGTTAAAATTGAATCAAAGGCAGGGACTACCAAAAAAGATGTTTGTTGTAGATTTCTGGTAGACATTTTTCTTCAAATTGAGAGGTTTTCCTACCATATATCTACTGTTTACTTTTTTGGATATTTTAAAAAATCATTTTATTGGGGCTCGTACAGTTCTTGTCACAATCCATATATCCATCCATTTTGTGATGCACATTTGTACATTTGTTGCTATCAGATGATCCCTTTAGGACCAGTCATGAGAGTGGTGATACCTGGAGGGTGGATAGAAGGTGTGGTAGAAAGGGAGAACCGATTACAAGGATCTACATATAATCTCCTCCTTGGGGGTTGGACAACAGAAAAGTAGGTGACTGGAGATGTCGGACAGTGTAAGATATGACAAAATAATAATAATTCATAAATTATCAAGGGTTCATGAGGGATGGGAGATCGGAGGGAGGGGGGAAATGAGGAGCTGATAGCAAGGGCTCAAGTAGAAAGCAAATGTTTTGAGAATGATGATGGCAACAAATGTACAAATGTACTATTTACTTTTTATGAACAGATATTGACAATCATATCAAATGATTTAAAAAGTATCTATGGAAAATACAACATGCTCAGTGCATTACAGATCAGGAGTATTTTGCTAGAGATAAATCAATGCATGCATGCTTTAAGTCTCTCACTGAACACACTGATAGGGGAGTATTGGGATTGTTGGAATTCAAAATGAAATACAAAAGAATGAAGAGCAAGGAACACAGAGGTTAATCTTTGCCGGACTGGGACATCCATCATCCACCTTATTAGGTGATTGTTTTCATGTGCTCAGGGGAATAGAAGGTAATAGATCCAGAATCTTGGATAGTAAACTCTGGAAGAAAATGTATGCCATGCCACGAGATAGTAATTATTTGAGCCCCAAACAATGGGAAAGTGTTCATTTCAGTGCATTTAAGGTTTTAATAAGGATTATTCTGACTTTTGTCTCATTTAACCAATAGGTACTAATTTTTCAAATAAGAATATGATTTGAATCTTGTTAGAAACTAGGCAGAATCAATATGCTTAAATGCCATGTACATAATTAATCATCTCCATTTAGCTAAGTGAAAAGTAGGTTGATAACAAGAAAAGGGAAACATTAGACATCTTTAGTTTGTACAAGGAAATAAAGATTCCCATTTGAAAATACTATTGAATTTTAAATCATTCTCAGTTCGCAAGTTGAGTTGGTGTTGTAAATTCTAGGAGGCCAGTGAATACTAGAAGGAATTACTAAGCTGTTAAACAGCTGTCTGTGTGAACTCCAGATGCTCTGATTTATCCCTTTCAAACAGAAGTATTCCTGGCCTGGCTGGACTGCCTAGCCACTGTGCGAAGCAGGCAGCTGGAAATGCATGGTGACTCATGCTGGCAGAAGACAAAAAAAGGGGGCCAGAGTTTGCCTTAAACCAATGCCAAACAGGGACTGGAGACAGTTTTAGACCATCATCATGGGAACCAAAGTTCATGCAAATGTCTGTTTCAGCACCAAGGACAGTTCTTGTTATTGAAAAGATGCTCAACTGAAAGGCAGACAAGCTGGCTAGGTGGATCTGGACTGGCAGCCTGAGGGCTGCTTTTCTTCTACCCTTTCTATTTCTACCTACCATAATCAACCCACTTTGTGGTTTAAGGGCACCTTTGATGACTATAAAAGGGAGAAAGATGAGGCTATCTTCTGGAAGGATTCACAGCCTTGGGGACCCTATACATGGTGACCACTTATAGGATTGTAATCAACTTACAGTCAGTGAGTTTGGATTGATATTTAAGTAAAAAATTCCCAAAGAGGTAATAATGCTAATATTGTAGCACAAGGTGGGGACATTCACACACCCTATGGTGTGCCCTTGGTTTTTACATCTTGGAAAATGGTTCTCTTTCCATCATTTGAATATTTATGTTTAGCAACTAATAGCTGTTCTATTCTGTCCTGTAGGATTACTATTAATTGGTATCAACTCAGTGAGTTTCATTAGGTTTTGTTTGTTTTGGTTTTTTGGTAGTGCGGTCGGCAAGCCTTCAGCCACTAGCTTAAAGGTCTTCACTTTGAACCCATCAGCCGCTTCGTGGAGAAAGACCTGGTAATTCATAAAGATTCACACTTTGGGAAACCCTGTGGGGCAGCTTTACTCTGTCCTTTAAGGTCAGGGTCATTAAGCATCAGAATTGACCTGATTTCAATGGCAATGGGCAAAGCCAACATTGAACCTTTGAACTGGTGGGAAAATATTCTTTATTTTCAGTCTATATAAATATCTTTTGTGCTTATTGTTAATCCTACCCATGATTAGATTTCAGAAATGATCCACTATTCTTCAAACATATCCAGCTAATGGTATTCTACACCCTGGGAACTATATCATGTCATAACCATTTGGGTTAAACTATGTGTTTCAGAAACTTAAATCATCTGTTTGGGTCATGAGATTAAAATACTAGATATCACTGTCCTTAAGTGAATTGTCTCAACCAATTTTCAATTGTGTTTGTTTATTTAAACTAGTAATTCTTTTAAAAAATCATTTTATTGGGAATTCATACAGCTCTTACCACAATCCATACATGCATCCATTGTGTCAAGCACATTGGTTGCCATCATCATTTGCAAAAACATTTTTTTCTACCTGAACCCTTGGTATCAACTCCTCACTCCTCCCCACTCTCCCTCCCTCACAAACCCTTGATAATTTATAAATTATTATTATTTTTTCATGTCTTACACTAACCAATATCTCCCTTCACCCACTTTTCTGTTGTCTGTCTCCCAGGGAGGGAGTAATATGTAGATCATTGTGATTGGTTCCCCCTTTCTCCACTCTCATCTTCCCCTCTTTGTATCACTACTCTCATTATTGGTCCTGAGGGGTTTATCTGTCCTGGAATCCCTGTGTTTCCAGCTCTTATCTGTACCTGTGTACATGCTCTGGCCTAGCTGGTTTTGTAAGGTAGAATTGGGGTCATGATAGTGGGGGGCGGGGGAGCATTAAAGAGCTAAAGGAAAGTTGTATGTTTTATTGGTGCTATACTGCACTGGCTGGATCTTCTCTTCCTTGTGTCCCTTCTGTAAGGGGATCTCCAATTGTCTACAGATGGGTTTTAACTTTTGGGTCTCCACTCTGCAATCCCCCTCATTCACATTGATATGATTGTTTTGTTCTGGGTCTTTGATGCCTGATTCCTGATCCCATTGACACCTCATGATCACACAGACTGCTGTGCTTCTTCCAGGTGGGCTTTGTGGCTTCTCAGCTAAGTGGCCGTTTGTTTTTCTTCAAGCTTTTAAGATCCCAGAGGCTATATCTTTTGTCAGCTGGGCACCATCAGCTTTCTTCACCACATTTACTTATACACCTGCTTTGTCTTCAGCAATTGTGTTGGGAAGGTGAGCATCATGGAATGCCAGTTTAAAAGAACAAAGTGTTCTTTCATTGAGGGAGTACTTGAGTAGAGGCCCAATTTCTGTCTGCTCCCTTAATACTAAAGCTATATATGTATATATGCACATAGATCTATTTCCCCATTGTCATATATATATATATATATATATATATATATATATATATTTACATTTCTACATGCCTATATTTATAGCTCTATAAATGCCCTTTGCCTCCTAGTTATTTCCTCTATTTCCTTTTACTTTCCTCTTGTCCTACTATCATGTTCGGCCTTCATTCAGGTTTCAGTAATTCCTCTCATTTACATTGCCCTTGATAAAGCTAAAAAAACACATCAAAATTTGGCTTTGTGGTCTCCTGCTATCTTTATTAGCTTAAATTTATTAAGCTTTGTTCCAAAGAATAACATCCACCTCAAATCATCCTTCTAGAATGCCTGCTCGTGTCATCTGCTGTCCCTGAGCATTTCACTCTGTTCTTTCTGGATCTTTATCCATATGTAGGAACAAAATGCTGAGCACTTATACCATATTTGAGAGGGTGTTACCTAGGAAACAAACCAAATTCTAAGATTGTGTTTTCTGTACTATTCAATGATTGGAGAGGAACCCTTGAAATTTAACTTCCCAGGAATGTATCTTTTTGTAAGCATAGCATGAACAGAAAGAATTAATAGGATCAATTAAACAAATATATTTGATGGGATAATGAGTGTTTCTCCTCTGCTTCTTGCCCTTCAAGCAACTTGTGCTTGATTTGCTTTTTAGCAACTTTGGACCTGTTCATGGGGAAAAAAGAATTTCAGTATGGAAAAATTAGGGTTTTTTTATGTTTCAAATATCCAAAGAGCCATGGAGTTGATTCTGACCAACTATACAGGACAGACTGAAACTGCCCCAAATATTTTCCAGGCTGTAAATCTCCATGGAAACCAACTGCTTCATCTTTTTCCCCTGGAGTGGCTGAGGGGTTTGGATCACCAACCTCTCACTTACAGCAGAGCACTTTAGCCATTACATCACCTGGGCTCCTTTCCTGAAAAAAAAAAGGAACAGAGTTCATATAGAAATATGCCTTTCTGGAATAATGTTCTATTGTCATTTCCTTTAAAATCCTAGCTATATCAAATTTTTACACAAATAATGTATAGTGAATATCATTTAGGGTTGAGGGAACTCTAATATAAAACTCACACCCCAAGTCTTGAAGTTTTATAATTTCCCCCCTATCCATTGCCATTTACTTAATTCCAACTCACAATGACTCTGCAGGACAGAGTATAACTCTTTCTTAATGTTTCTGAGACTGTCAGTCTTTACTAGAGCAGACAGCCCCTTATTTTTCCCATGGAATGGCTGGGGCTGGTGGGTTTGAATAGCTGACCTTGCACTTAATCCACTGTGCCACCAGAACTCTTTTTATAACTTCAGGCAAGTTCTTTTGTTTTTTGTTTTTTGTTTTTTTTTACAAAAAAGAGCACAACAAAGCTTAAATCTGGCAGCAATGTGAGTCTTTTAAAGAAGTACTGAACTCTATGCTAGGTTTATTGTACAGTGAACTTTTTGAAGGAGAAAATGAGTAGATAACCCCACCCCTCAGTGCCTCTTTCCACCCCCACTAGTTGGCACCCACTACCCAGGTCCCAGAAATGCTCATGCCCAGTAGAGGCTGCCAGAGCTCACCTCCTACAGCCTCAGTTAGTCACTCAACGCCAAGCACCACGCGGAGATATTTTTAATATAAATGAACTGTGTATTCTCGAATTCTGCTGCAGTTTTGGCATGCCCAAGGTACTGATTTGATGACTCAACATAGTGCAATCCTCCTCTCTATTTCATAGTGGATAACTGTGGTGGGCAGAACAATGGGGCCCAAAATGTCCACATCTTAATCCCTGATCCTGGATTATTGAAGTGGACCCTGTGGCATAATAAACACCATCATGGGAGGAAGACAAGAGAGTCCGTTTCAGATAAGTAGACGTGACAGAAGAAGCAGAATTTGAGAGGGAGTGATTTGAAGATGCTATATTACTGGCTTTGAAGATGAGAGGAGGGGTCATGAGCTAAGGACTGTGATAACCTCTAAAAGGGACAGGGAACAGATTTCCCCCTCAAATCTCCAGAAGGAACCAGCCCTGCTGACTTCTTGATTTTTAAAGAGACCTTTATGGGCCTTCTGATCTCCAGACCTATAAGATAATACACTTCTGTTATTTTAAGCTTCTGACTTTGTGGTCAATTTGTTACAACAACAATAGGAAACCAGTACAATAACAGCTGGAAAAAATGCAACAGAGGGATTCCCTGGTGAAAGGAGAAAATAACCCAGAGTCCACAGAGCAGAGAGGTAGTGGCTGTGTTAAATGCATAGAGTGAGTAAAACAGGCAGTGAGAATTGACTCTGGGAATGGACATCGTGGAAGTCATTGGTGGCCTTGAACCAGCAGTTTAGGTGGAAGGTTGGAGACAAAGATCTGATTGCAGTGAACTCAATAGAGCATGGGTAGAGAGGAAATTGGGACAGTAAGTGGAGGTAAACATGACTGAAATTGTAGCTGTAAATGGAAACAGGGAAAGTGGGCAGGAGCCAAGGGACCACATGGGACCAGATAAGAATTTAAAATTTTTATCATACGGGGGATATTGCATGATGTTTATATACAGATAGCAGTAATCAAGTAGAGGGAGAAAAAATGATGATCCACAAGAGACTGGAGCTAAATGGCACATTGCTAGTAATGAACAGTGCACGGTCCGAAGGGAAGCGGCCCAGTAGTCTGATGGAAGGCTGCCCTTAAATAGTGACATAGCCAGTACACTTGGCAAAGTAGAGTGTTCTCAAAAATAGGAAGGACTTCAATAAGCTGATTTGTCCGTGGCTGCAACCAGGGGCTCATGTGTAGGAATATGAGGATGGCACAGGACCTGGCCGTGTTTGATTCCGTTGTACATCGGTTGTTATGAGTCAGAACGAATGCCCTGACACCTAATAACAACATATACAATACACATGTGTTCCAAACAACCTGACAAAGACATTTATCTTAAAGGATTCTTATATTACTTTATGGCATGAAGAGCAACTCAAGATATGGGATTTTGGAGAAAAAAAAGAAAAGAGAAATTTCTGGAACCTTTCAAAATTTATGGGAACAACAGGGAAGAACATTTAAAAATATTCATGAATTTCACAGAAAGCCCATATGTACAAACAACTCTTGAGTGGAGTGGTAATTATTATATTTGGTTTATTTACCTCATTTGTTAGCACATTATTGTTGAGGCTGTGGTTCAAAGCTCCAACCCAATTGAACTCTCAGAGTTAAACAGAAAAAGTGTGGCAGCATGCTAGGGAAGGCGCTACCAAAGCTAGCCAGATAAATAAAGATTGGGGTGGGGGTGGGGCTGGGGCAGGAACACATGGGGCTGACTCATTGCAGGGCCCGGTGACAATGCATCAGCATCATTATCTCATATAAAATATGGCCCTTTGGGACCAAAAATATATATTGTGGAACTGATATTGTTAATGTAATGAAACAACCTTTGCAAAGATGAGATATAATTGATCTAAATCATTTCAAGTGCAAGTCTGAGTGGCTTGGCTATTTGCATTGCAAACCACTGGGTTTCAGCCCTCAGATGCCTGGCTAAATTGGTCCTTTACATCTTTCAGGGAACTCTGTTCTCTGTACTCTTTTTTTTTATTTGCCTTAAAACATCACTTTCTGACATTTTTTGGAGACTGGTAAAATGATCAGACATTGCAGATGACAAGATGGCTGAGTTCATTATCGGCTCAGAGTCCATGAAGAGTGCTGATCCGTGGGTCTGTGAGCATTGATCAGAAGGGCTGACTTTTCCTTTGGATGTGCCTGGCCGCTTTCCTTTGGCCTCCCTCCCTTTCTGCCACCCTCTCTTCTTCTTCGCTCTTCCTTTCTTCCTCTTCCTGCCCCTTTTGCTCTATCTCCACTGCCTCCCCTGCCCCTTCTCTCTTCACCTTCTCCCTCCTTCCCCTTTCTCTCCTCTTCCTTTCCCTCCTGTTCCCTCTTCCCTTCTTCCTCACCTGGGGTCAATCAAATAGTCCCATGGGGGTTGATCAAATAGTCCCATGCAGAGTAAAGCATCTGCTGGAAGAGCTCCCACTAGTTCACTCTTGGGTTTTGCAGCACCTAACCCCTCCTGACACATGCTCATAGATGGCATTTCTAATGCCCACCGGGCCTGTGAGGTAGACATTCACTTTTCTTAGATCCCAGTTCCATTCCTTCAGCCACGGTACAGACAAGGAGACAGGCAGCAAGGGACACTGCCTCTGAGGAGATCCAGAATGTAACCCTGCTTTATTCTGCTGAGAGGCTGCGGCATCATCCAACCTCCTCCTGGTATCCTGGTTGGCGAAGGCAAGCAGGTGCAGTTGTGAGGCTGACACCACCTGACAAGCCTCCCACATACGCCACTTTCCCCAACAGCCTTCTCATGGGGTGCTGCCAACTGCCCGAGCCTGCCTCCACCCATGACAGCAAAGGCAAACTGCCTGGGCCAGGCAATGGTACAAGGAGCTGGGTATCTATGAATACCCTGTGGCCAAGAAAGCTCCAAACTCCCAGATGTTGAGCTGGAGAGTCGCAGTGCCCCACCACATTTGACATTATTGTTCACATTTAGTCCTGCATGCTTCAGAGCACTAGACCCCTTGAGTCATCACTGGGGACAGCATATTGCCACTTCTTTTCCCGTGGCTGCTGTGGCTGCTTGTCACCCAGGGTGTTCGGGAAACGCACTCTTCATTAACAGGGGAGAAGTGCTTAGGCGAGGTCTCTCTTCTCACCCCAGAGAGTGCTCCTGAAGTCTGTTCCATTCCCCTTGCTGTTCCAAAATTCATAAAGCATTTGTCCTGGGTTACGGCAATTATTTCATCACCCATACACTCGAGTGCTCACTATAATTAGGTGTACAGTCAAATAGCATGACTTTATGGACTCTGTAATTAATCACGCGGCATGTGTGCCTTTCCTCGCACCCTACAATGCTGGGGCTGACATGAGCCAAACCTCCAGCTTGGTTTCCTTTCCTGAGAGTTATGTAAGGCAAAGGGCCTGCACAGAAAAGACTGTGCCTGGCTGAGCGGGTGGAAATGCTTGCTATCAGAGTGGTCTTCTCATTCTGGAAGAGTATTTTAAATCATGAAACAGTCCATCCTTACCAAATATATAAAGACCATTGCTGTGCACATACAAGGAGCTGCAAAAAATTCATGAAACAATGATATCGGGAAATTGACATTTTCCCACCACCTTTTTAAAGCCTCCTTGTCATGTACTTTGTTTTTGTTGAAGGGAAACAGTCAAATGAACTTTATTCATAGTTAACCTGCCAAAAGGCTTCAAGCCTTCAAGCCATGTCTTTTGTATTTGCCATGTTGTGTTGTCCAGCACTTGGCTGTCAGTTTGTTGTATGGGGGTGGCTGGTGTGTTGCTGTGTTGCTGGAAGCTATGTCACTGGTATTTCAAATGGCAACAAGGTCACCCCAAGGGAACACGTGCTGTTAAGTGCTGGCGAACCAATTCTAACTCCTTGCGAGCCTGTGTCCAACGGAACGAAACGCTGCGGGCCCCCGTGCCGTCCGCACTATCTTCGTTCCGCTTGAGCTGATTGCTGCAACCCTGGTGCCAATCGACCTCCCAGTGCAGTGGCTCTCAACCTTTCTACTGCCGTGACCCTTGAATGTGCATGTGGTGGTGACCCCCAAATCTAAAATTGTTTTATTTTTTTGTTTGTTTTTAAAAATATATTATTGGGGGCTCTTATACATTTTACAACATTCCATTCATCAATTGTATCAAGCATAGTTGTACATAGGTTGCCATCATCATTTTTTCTGGTTCTTCCTTTTTTAAATTGTTTTATTAGGGGCTCTTATCACAATCCATACATACATCAGTTGTGTAAAGCACATTTGTACATTCATTGCCCTCATCATTCTCAAAACATTTGCTGTCCACTGAAGCCCCTGGCATCAGCTCCTCATTTTTCCCCTCTCTCCCAGCTCCCCCCTCCCTCATGAACCCTTGATAATTTATAAATTATTATGTCGTCATATCTTACCCTGTTCAGCGTCTCCCTTCACCCACTTTCCTGGTGTCCATCCTCCAGGGAGGAGGTCACATGTTGATCCTTGTAATTGGTTCCCTCTTTGCAACTCACCCTCTGTCTACCCTCTCATTATCACCACTCACACCACTGATCCTTAAAGGATCATCGCCCTGGATTCCCTGTGTTTCCAGTTCCTATCTGTACCAGTGTACATCTTCTGGTCTAACCAGACTTGTGAGGTAGATTTGGGATCATGATAGTGGGTGTGGGGGGCATTTAGGAAATAGATGAAAGTTCTATTTTTCATCGTTGCCACATCGCACTCTGACTGGCTTGTCTCCTCCCTGAGACCCTTCTGTAAGGGGATGTCCAGTGGCCTACAAATGGGCTTTGGGTCTCCACTCCGCACTCCCCCCTCATGCACTATGATAAGACTTTTTTGTTCTGATGATGCCTCATATCTGATCCCTTTGACACCTCGTGATTGCACAGGGTGATGTGCTTTTTCTATGTGGGCTTTGTTTCTTCTGAGCTCGATAGTCGCTTGTTTACCTTCAAGCCTTTAAGACATCTAGACACTATATCTTTTGATAGCCGGGAATCATCGGGTTTCTTCACCACATTTGCTTGTGTACCCATTTGCCTTCAGCAATCACATCATGGAGGTGAGCACACAATGATATGATTTTTGTTGTTTGATGCCTGATAACTGATCCTTCAGTACCTCGTGATCACACAGGTTGGTGTGCTTCTTCCATGTGGGCTTTGTGCTTCAGAGCTAGATGGCCGCTTGTTTACCTTCAAGTCTTTAAGACCTCAGACACTATTTCTTTTGATAGCTGGGTACAATGATCTTTCTTCACCACTTTTGCTTATTCACCCACTTTGTCTTCAGTGGTTGTGTTGGGAAGGTGAGCATCATAGAATGCCAACTTAATAGAAGGAAGTATTCTTGCATTGAGGGAGTACTTGAGTGGAAGCCCAGTGTCCTTCTGCTACCTTAACACTAAACCTATAAATATAGGCACATAGATTGATTTCCCCATCCTCATATATAAATATATTTGCCTATGCACACGTCTTTATCTAGACCTCTATAAATGCCCTTTGCCTCCCAGCTTTTTCCTCTATTTCCTTTGACTTTCCTCCTGTCATACTATCATGCTCAGTCCCACCAGGGTTTCAGCAATTTCTCTTGGTTACATTACCCAAGATCATGCCCTACCAGGCCTCTCACATACCCTCCTCACCACCGATTTGGATCACTTGTTGTTCCCTTATCCCTGGGTTTGTTAACACCACTACCTTTCTCTCCACCTCCCCTTCTCCCATGCCCCCCACCCCCCACAGAACTGTTGGTCCTTTTGTTTTCTCCTCCAGATTGTTCATCCAACCTATCTTATTTAGACAGACCTGCAGAGATAATAACATGCATAAAAATAAGACAGAGCAAAACCAAGCAACACTATACAACAAAACAACAAAAAAACAATGACAAAAAAACCCAAACAAGACACAACAAGAAAGAAAAGCTTGTAGTTAGTTCAATGATTGTTTGTTGGCCTTTAGTAGTGTTTTCCAGTCCAGTCTGTTGGGGCACCACGCCCTGGCCCCAAAGTCCACCTTCGGCATTCCCTGAGGGCCTAGCTGCTCCATTTCTTTGCCGTTCTGTTGCACTACCTTCGTGTTTTGCCTCGTTGTGGCGGGGCCATATTGGGTGCAGTTCCCACACTGTGTTTCCGGTATTGTCCCCTGTATGGCTATGGGTTAGAGAGGGGCGTCATGTCTCATAGTGGGGCCGGCCATACGGTCCTCTCTATGGACTGGCTGCTCTAATTGGGAACATCGTCCTCACAGCCTGGTGGGCCAGGAGGTGCTCCACTCTTTCCTCCCTCCCCTTCATCTCCTCCCACATGCTCTGATCAGATATGCTCCTCTCCCGGAGCTGCAGATTCAATGCTGTCCTTTGAAATAAATTCTTCTGGGGTGAGGGGCAGGTGTCCACTTAGTAGTTGGGATTGGGGCCTGCCTCCCAGACCATAAAATTATTTTTGTTGCTACTTCATAACTGTCATTTTGCTTCTGTTATGAATTGGCCGACCCTGTGAAGGGTTGTTTGATCCCCAAAGGGGTCGTGACTCACAGGTTGATTACTGCTGTCATTGATGGTTTTCCTCTTTTTTGCCAATCGTCTACTTTTACCAAGCATGGTGTCCTTCTCTAGGGGACTGATATCTCCTGATGATATGTCCAACGTACAAGAGTTGAAGTCTTGCCATCCTCACTTCTAGGAAGCATTCCAGTTTTACTTCTTTCAAAATAGATTTGTTTGTTCTTCTGATAGGCCAGGGTGTGGTCAATGTTCTTCATCAACACCATCACTCAGATGCGTGGATTTTTCCCTAGTTTTCTTTCTTCATTGTCCAGCTTTCAACTGCAGGGGAGGTGATTGAAAAGACCCTGGCTTGAGCCAGATGGTGTGTATCTCTTTATAAAGAAATGGAACTTGATCATGCCCTTGAAGGTTCACATCCCATCCACCTCTCATTCCTCTCCAGGAATATCCAGGAGGCATTTCAAGGGTGTGTGTCTCTCTCCTGTACATAGTTTTATTTTTTTATTTTCCATCTTTACAGGTAGGTCCACATACCTTATACTGTACAATTTAGTATTTTTTCAGAATGTATATAAGTAGCTTCATACTGTATATGGGTTTTTTTGTCATATGCTTTGTTTTGTTTTTTCATTCAGCTCTGAGTGTTTGAAATTTATCTAAGGTGATAGATGTAGGTCTAGTTTTTTATAGTTCATTGTATAAATATATCACAGATCATTTATACAGTCAATTCTTAGTAAGAATTTAGGTTACTTCCAGATTCTTTTGAATACAAACTATGTCAAATGTGATGTGATACTCTAGTGACCACTCTGGCACATTTTTCTTATACCTTCTCCTGCCTCCCCCCCCCCCCATCCCCATCCCCCTCCCTACACAAACCCATTGCTGTTGAGTTCATTCCAACTCATGGAAATCCAGCAGTTACAGAGTGGAACTCTGTTCCATAAGGTTCTCTTGAGTATAACTTTACAAAAGTCAGTTGTGGGGTCTTTCTTATGTGTGTGCATTCATAAAGCCAGCCACCCCTCTCTAGGGCCAGGGTCCACAATGTTCCTATAACTGGCTATGGAGTAAATATTTTAGGCTTTATAGGATTTTTAGGCTCTCTAGGCCTGTGACACAGCTACTCAATGCTCCACTGCCCTCTAGCCAGCTGGGTTTCTAGGAGTTCAAGTCATTAGCTGCTTGACTTCTCTCTCTTATTGACTTGCTTATCTGTATCCTTTTCGAGTTTTCTATGGATTGTTTACTGTTTTCCTCCCCCCCCCCATTTGTAGGATTCTTTATATATTCTGGATACCGTGCGTTTGACAGATATAAGCACTGCATTGCTGATGTCTTCAGTTTGTGACCTGTCTTCATTGTACTAAAGTAGTTTGTGTAAACTCATTGATATTTTATTAATGAATTCTATTTTAAAAAGAAATTCTCTATTAGTTTGCATGCTCAAAACTCTTTGGGGTGAATTTAAATGACCACCATACTCCCACTGCAAAATTAAGGAGTCGATGCAAGGTCCCTGGGTGGCTCCTGACTTGAGTCTACCCAGGAGAACCATGGAAGTAACAGGCCTGACAATAGGTATCCAACCAAATGCCAGCCAGGAAAACCCTAGGGAGCAGTACTCCTCTGTAACTCATGGGGTCTCCTAGGTCACAAATCAAACACCAACACCAAATTCAATGAGAAGGCCTTATTACTTGACTTACCAGGTCCATCTCCCCAACTTTCCCTCATGACCCTCCCACCCCATCTCCCTGGCACTCCCCCTTCCTCTCATTCTGCTGTGTTCTGTCTCTTGTGCGTCCTATGAAGAAGCCCTGCAGCACCTAATACCTGCTTGGGGATTTATTTTCCAGACGAAGTGATCAATATCATAATCCAAAGAAGTAATTGACTGATGTAAATTGACAGACATCTGTCAGTGAGAATAAGAGAATTTTCTTGACTCCCTGAAACCCAGCCAGTTAGATGGCAGTAGACCTGCCTTATGATCGCAAGATAAATGAGGTGATTCTGTTAACATGCCCTAGTGTTGATTTAACATATGGCTCTTATATTCTATTAATGAAATTTGAGATAATAAGAATGTGTACATGACCCCCAAGTATATTACTTTTGATAGCTTTTCTCCGAGAGGCAAGAAATTCAAACTGCATTTGCTCTGCATGGGTCCTACACCATGTTGAGTGACATATAATGAAGATGATCGTTCCCATCCCATCATTCTTGTAACAACATTAAGAGCTGTTCTGCCCCTCTCCCCCCAAATGCTTTAACTTATGGTCTTTGGAAAGAGAAGTGCGTGTTCTCAAAGGGCAGCAGGATCTTGCCGCCTGTGTGGGAAAAGGCTTGTAACTAGGGATAAGGAACCTAAAGGGGAGTAATAAGCAACAGAAGGCAATTGTCTTGGTCTGAGCAAATGTCAAAACGGAGGGGTGGTGGTGGTAAGAATGACTCTGATGCTCATACAGATTGTGATTTGAACCCGTGCTCAAGCCAGGAATTGAGAATGGCTATGATCCAGAGGCATGTCTCATGTCCCATTGTGCTCTGACTTTTATGTTGCAGAAGAGAAATCATCCATTTGCTAGGGTTGCCAACTTTGAGAGTGTAGTAGACATCACTGATATATACAGGGAGAGACTTGAATTGGTGTGTGTTTTTGTTGTGGCTATTCTCCATGATGACAACAACCACCCCAAAATTCATGATTTAAAAAATAATACCTCTGTGCATCTTACAGCCAGGTGTCACCTGTGGTCGGGACATTCTGACCTTAACTGAAGTATTGCAGTCAGCATTGCAGAGCTGCAGCTGGTGCCCTGGATGCCGTGTGTTTGACAGATATAAGCACTGCATTGCCAGCCGACCCTGCACTGTGGGAAAGTTAGCTGTCTTGGCCAGAATGAAATCGTAATTATGGAGCAGCAAGTCACTTCCCAGACTTTATTTATAATAGAAAATTAGCAGCAAACAGTCAATGACAACAGTGACTGCTGAATTCGTTTGCCTGCGCTGAACAAAGCTTCCCATGGGCCTTGATCTCAAAGAGCTCTGGGGGATTGAAAATGGAATTTCTAAGTGTGCATGTCTCACCTGGCAAGTTCTCTACTTACCCTCCTCCATTCTTAGTGGTGTTTTCACACACAACTCTAGCCGCTGCTTTATAAGAAATATTTCAGAAATTATTTTATGAGTGCTTACTAGAATGGTTGCCTTCCTTAAAAAAATTTTTTTGGAAACATAGCCTTAGGGAATGTTTTTCATTGTTTTCTCCCCTGCTCTGTCTTAGAGAATAGACACTTGGAGTAGAGCATTAAGAACATTTCTCATTCTATCGCAAGCTGTCCAAAGCATATTGAATGTGTAAATAAACCATTTGGTCCCCAAGATAGAGTGGTGTCTTCATTGAATCTCTATATCACCACCGAGTAGCAACTCCTAGTGTTTTCTTTCCTTATGATAGTTTGAGTGAAAGTTTACAGAGAAAATGACTTTCCCATCTAACATTTCATACATATTTTGTTTCATGATGTTAGTTGCAATCCCCTCAATGGAACAGTACTCCCCCCACATCCTCCCTGGCTTCCGGATTTCCATTCCTCCTTCTTTCCTACTGGGTTTTTTTTTTTACTGGGTAAATGCTACCCTCCTGGCCTCATCGGGTTGATTGTGCCCTTTATGTTTTTCCCTGGAAAAGCTGTCATGCTTGCCTGTTGCCATACATGTTGATTCTAATGCTGAGAGACCCAATTGTGGTCCTTAGATGGAATTCATTAGACTGGAGAAAGCATCAGGTGCTTTCTAGAACCCTTTCTCCAGGGATACCTGTGACCAGGACTCATGAGATGTCTAATGTCTTGAGAGATATCTCTTATTTAAAATATTCTGAATATTTCCTTCAAATCATAGTCCATTTGACAGAATCAAGGGTGATTGGGAAAGAACTCTTCCGAGCAGTTTAAGAATCTGTGTTGCAAATGACAAATGATGAAATAGACACCTGTTCTTCCCATTTTGACCTACAACGTTTTGATATGTCCTTGACATGCCTTAGAGATCAAGACCCCACTATTGAAGGCCCTTTGAATTTCCCTCCTCAGCTGAGACAAGATTATGGAACAAGGAAGAGAATGGCGGGGGGGGGGGGGGCGGGGGGAGGGGAGGAGAATGGTCTATTCTAAAAAGGAGGAAGAAAATTCCACAGAGCCTTGATGTGAATGCAACCTAGGAATTTCTAGGAAAGGTCATCATGGAAGAGACAAAGTGGGAGGAAATCTTGCCTACATGGGTCTTCTTTGATCCACCGATGGCCATGGCCACTGGTTTCCAGTTGATAGTGGTCCTAGCCCAGTCACCACCCCAGATCTTCTCTCAGTTAAAAGAAGAGGAGAACATGGCTTCACAGTTTTACTTTGCTGCCACAGACCCGGTTCCTCCATGATGTGCTCATTCACTCTTGCCGCATAGTAAATCATCCTAGATTAGCAACTTACAACAGCACTCTTCATCATCTCTCAGTCTCCAGGGGTCAAGTTTCAGCACAGCATAGCTGGATCCTCTGTAAAGAATCACCCAAGACTACAGTTCTGCTGTTAGCCAGGGCCATGGGCTCATCTGACACATGAGTGGGGAAAGTTCCTCTTCCAACCTCCCTCAGGTTGTTGGCCGAATTCTTCTCTTAATGATCATGGGACTGGGGTCTTCAGCTTCTTACTGACTGTCAGATGGAGACTGCTATCCATCCTAGAACCCATTCACTGTGCCTTGCCACATGAACCACTCCACAGGCAGTTCACAACGTGGTAGCTTACTTTGTCAAGGCCAACCAAAAGTTCCACACTAGTTGGTTAAGTCAGAGTCTTATGCCATTATAACATAATCAAAGGAGTGACCCCATCACCTTTGTTAGACAACATAACCTAACAAAGAAAAAGACCTCCTATCACCTTCGCTGTGGTCGACTGATTAGAAAGAAGTCACGGGTTCCACCTCTGTTCAAGGCTAAGGACTCATTGGAGGCTACCTTGGACTGTGAAGGAGAGGTTGGCCATTTCTTCAAGGCAGGGGTTACTTAAAGGTCCTCTCAGAATCCCTTCCCCTCTTTCCTGCAACAGACCCCCAAAACAAACCCACTACCATCAAATTGATGCCAACTAAGAGTGACTCTGTAGGTACGAGTAGAATTGCCCTTAAGGTTTCCTGAGATTTCAGTGTTTTTATAGACGCAGATTGCCACGGTTTTCTCCCAAGGAGTAACTGATGGGATGGAGCCAGTGACTTTGTGGCTCTTGGCTCAATGATTAACCTACTATTTCACTAGGGCCCCATCCTTCCTTCCTTCTTCTTAAATACTTTACAACACTTTGAATGAGGAACATCAACCTCCAAATGCAGTCAATGCATTTTCATAATCAAGAACCTAAGCCTTGTTGTCATAGGGAGTTAAAGACGGGGCAAATGGTCGGCAGTTGAAACCCATGAGCCATTCTATGGAAGAAAGATGAAGCTCTCCTCCTGTAAGAAGCAGTTCCACTCTATCATATAGGGTCACTGTGAGACAGAAAGTACTCAATGGCCATCAGTTTGGTCTAATCATAAAGGTATCTGGCATCACGGCCTCCAGGTTGGATTAGTTAGCACAAGACAAATTCCAATCTAAGGTATCACTTAGTTATCTGCCTTAAGTATTGTGTCCTTTTTAAGAACTGTCTATATGGGATCAAATTGACAACAGCCATTCAGTAAAGATAGAAAGGAAGGTTGGTGAAGCAATGTGTGTATGTTCATTGGGGAGGCATAAGTCAGAAAAGGACGAGGATGAGAATGGTTCCACCACTTGGAGAATGTCATCAATGTGACTCAGTTGTACACATGGACATTAACTTCATTTATGGTTGTCTCGGAATGCTTTCAACAGCAAGAAGAAAGAAAATGACTTCTTTTAAATCACTGGGAAATAAAGTGCTAATGTCTAGCAGAATTCCTGGCATCTACTCACTCAATGCCAGTATCACTGCCTCCTCTCTAACCCCCCTAGTTATAATAATGTCTCCAGACATTGCCAAGTGTCCCCTGGAGAGGGGCAAAAAGAACTACTCTGCTAGGGTCTTTTTCCAGATTTCCATTAAGGAGACATCTTTATTGGAACCTCCTGATTCCAATAAAATTCATGCAGTGTAATTTCAGGAAAATATAATTAGGGGTGAAATTGGTATGAACACAGCTGTGAGTCTATCCAACCACATTAGAACTGATGAACTAAGACAGTGGGACATTAGTAGCTGGCTTCAGGCAGCCTGGTAATGTCTAAAGAGTTCTCATCCTCCTAGCGATGGTAGTCTCTTGATGCCCAATTTGTTTCATTTGTAAAATGTGCATATTGTAATCATAGCCATGGTGCTGTGATTTAAAAAATACTGTTGCCTCCTTTGACATTTCTTTTCTGCCCACAAGGTGCCTAACAATTGAAATACTTGGTTCTACCACTGCTGAACTCGGGATGTTTTTTAACAGAAGAATGAATATCCATAAATTGTATAATTAAACCTGAACAAAGCCTCTTTTGGAGGTTACAGTTTACTGGATAACTTTCCACATTTGTCATTCATGTTCCAAATGTTTAAACCTCCATTTGAGCCTTTTAGGCCTCTGATTTTCTTTTCCTCCAATTGATAATAAAATGCCCACAGAGGGAAATTAAAATCCACAAACACATGTTTGGCAATCCATTAGAAACTACAATTCCAACTAGATGACTTCATAAATCAAAATGATTGGCACTTAAAAAAGATGATTTCTATTTGTTTTATTTTATGTAATCCTTTTTTTCCCCTTAAGGCCAAGGTAGTTTTAAGGCCTGCCAGTTCACAGTCATAACCCGATGGTTTCATTTATTTTGTAAACATCTGCAGTCTTGGCTCCACCTCTCCCGATCATCCTGCTGGCTATTGGCAAATACATTCTGCAAGCAAGGTCTTCAAATAAAGAAGACTAGTTAATCATCCACTACTAGATTAGAATTTGGCAGAAACATGAGCACTGCTTTCTATCTGATGTTTAGAAAAAAAGTAAAAGCAAAGCTATAATATACCTTAAGTTACCATTGGGATCATTAACTCATGTTTGTGTAGAAATGAAGTCCTTATACTTTGAAACAGTGTGCCGACCAATTGCTTTTGAAAACTCTGGGAGCTTTGGGATCACACCCTTCCAATCAGTAACATGCTTCTCTGAGCAAAGAAAGGATGAGGACAGCGGAAACAATGGGGGAAGGGTGGGGGACGAGAATATGATTGACCACCTCTGTGGCATCTCCTTCTCTCTTCCACAAGATTGTTGTTGTTAGGGGCGGTCGGGTGGGTTATGACCCCTAGTGACCCTATACACAACAGACCGAAGCACTATCCAGTCCTGCACCATGTGCGCGAGCCCATTGCTGTAGCCAATGGTGTCTCCTTGAGGGCCTTCTTTTTAGCTGCCCCTTTGCTTTACCAAGCAATGGTGTCCTTCCTCCATGAGATAACCAATTCTACTTCGTGCTTCACTTCATAGTCACCTATGAGCAGATTCATGATTTCTGCTTTCCGTCACTTTCAAATAGCCAGATCTGGTAGTCCCTGACGTAAACATATTCGAGTTAGGGCACACTGCACTTGTAACTTAGTACATAGTATCATCAGGAGTATTTACTACATAAAGCATTGCCGTGGGGAATTTGGTGATATGAGATTCTCAGATACTTGTTCAAAGATGTCCCCAGTTATTATTTATAAATATCTTGATAACTAAAGACAACTGTAATGAAAAAATAATTGAATGAGGCATTCATCATCCACCATCAGAACCAACGTAAGCTGGACTCATTTGAAGAGCACCCCATGGTAAATTGAAGACCCTGTATCCATTTTCCCAGCACCATCCTGGTTGACAGTTGTTATTCTAGTGCCATTATTTGTAAATCTCCATTCACTCTCAAAAGCATCACAGTTTAGCATGGCAGCGTAGATGGCCCCTCTCTTCCTACCCATCGCTTCTTGACAGACTCTTGAGACTTCAGATCCAAACTTCCAGCTCGGTAGCATCACCATGGATGCCCACCAGGGAGTGATCTTGATTCTGGCTTATGTCCGTCAGTAGGCGCACGGTTCTTCTCTTGGTGGATTTTAGGGCAAAGAGCAGAGTGGAGGCTCAGCCAAGGGTGTGTGTGAAAGGGCACTCAGGCACACAGCTCTAGATCGAACTTCCAGTATTTGGAAGCGAGGAATCAAAGCACAGTCCACATGGAGACCTCAAGAACAGAACAAAGCCTGCAGAAGGAATACCAGGCATGCTTTGTTTGGAGAAAAACGAAAATAAGAGGAAGCGTCTATAAATAATAAATTCTGGAAATTATTTCTGGCATGATAAGTTAGGAGTGAAAATCCCGAGGGAATGTTTGCACGTGTCCCTTTCAGAAGTGATTGCAGCTGCTTTTGTAGGTAACAGAAGGTCAATACAATATTGTCATAGATTTCTACAGCAGCCCTGCTACACAAGGCAAAAGCTGACTTATTTCTTTATCAAAGCATCAATATTGCATTCTATTACCTTCCAAATGAGTGTCAGACTCAACTCCTGTGAATTGTTTACCTATTTTCTGGCCTTTGTTCCTGTTTAAATAGTTGCTGCCTCTTTAAAGCTACCTACAGGAAACTTCACCATAGCAAATCTTTCCTGGATTTTCCTCTCTGTTCTGTGCCATTCATGAACCGAGTCTCCTGAAACACACAACCCAAGAGACTGTTGTTCTGGTCTACCACAGCCTGCTGCCCAGTGGAGACCCTGGGCCCTTCACACACCAAGCCCACCGAGAACGAGACTAACCTTCCTTGGTTGCATCAGTTTTTATATCTTACTTGTAGAACAACCTGGGGGCTCTAACTGGTTTGTGGTTAATGCTAGCGACATTTCCTTTCCCTCTAAGTTAAGGACGCCTTTGTTGAAGAGGGAAACTAATAACAACTTACTGTGATTTTACAGTGCTACTTCTCCAGGAAACAAACAAACAAAAAAATCCCTATGAAAAGCTTGACTCAAACTGCCAAAGCCAGCCAGATGCTACCCTATAGCATTGTCAGTTTGTCTTAAAGTGCTAGAAAGCGTAGATGTCAAATCATAGGCATCGCGTGTCAGTCCCTCAAACAAGGCTGGCTGCTGGTGAGTGGTGAGAGCAGGGGCCCATTGTCAGCAGCCCTGCCCGAAGTCACCTTCCAGCCCTGGTCTCAGTGCAGCAAGCAGGCAGGCAGACGGGGTTCAATCAATCATGTTAAGATTCACCAGTGGTTAATCTTCCATTCTCTCTTGCCTCGCTTTGTGGAGCTATTTGCTTTTTCTGGAATCAAAATGATCTCTAGATAGGCCTCTCAGAATAAACCTGTTGTTCAAATTTCAGTAAGTTTTCATAGTTTTTATTTCCAATGAAGATCCCCCCCCACCCCTCGTCCCCCAAGAAGCTACATGGTAGGAGGTCAATTGCAAATAGATTTTCTTAAATGTGAATAGAAGCAGATTAGTCTTTGTCAGGCAGTTTTCAGGTCCTGGTTGTATTACTGGTGACTTTGGCATCATCTGATGTTTTTCTTTTCAATAGCTTCTTTTTCAGCCATGACTTTGACCATTGTCTTATGTCCTCCAAGGGCTTAACCAAGATGAAGAGGTGAAGGAGTCATGGCAAACGTGCCTGAAACATTTCCCATGGGGATCGCTGTTTTTAGAACAGAAGTTTCTTCTACTTAATTCTTTCGGTATAATTTTAGGTTCTAATGGAGAGAGAGAGAGAGAAATATATTATCATAGACGCTTATAGAAGTTGTACTTTTCATTTTTTTATTACATTTGAAACTCCCTTAATGTCACCAGAATTGACAGCTCCCACCTTAGAAAATTTCATCAGTATTCTCTGCTGTGTATGCAACGAATTTCCTCGTTCCTCTGAAATTTATGATGCGAGGAAAGAGCTACCATAAATATCTTCCCTCTCACTGTGACATTATTCAGACAGTCGGTGAGTTATACTTTTGAAATTACCTGATGTAGCCCAATTCACAGTATTTTTAGTGTAGTTTTTTCCTTCCAGGAATGTAGCACAAGTCATATTCTATAGGAGACCAATTAATTATTAAAACAAAATCAAAAAGGTTCATCAAATCAGATAAGGATGTGAGATTCATTGAATCCCTTGGTTATAGTGTTGCTTCTCTGAGAACACCCAGTGGTATTTACATGTAGTGTGGGTATGCACCCCTACACATGGGCACTCATAGTCTAAACCACCCTGCCTTTGGCACGCATTTCACAATTAGTAAGCACAGGAAATATTCCGATAGTTTCAGTGCTCAGAGGAGGTGATGGGGAATTGTTATGAATATACACATACCTAGACCTATGTACAATGTTTACCAGTTTTACATGTTCCACATGTACTTATACAATGTAGTCATAAAAATTAAATTAGTTGTGTTGTATAACCGTCATCAATATCCATAATCAAAATTTTCAGAAGCATCATAAATACAAATTCACTCTTTCATAAACAATGATTCCCTTTCCCCCTTCCCTCCTATCCCTGATAGGAGATTCAGTAGGTCTGCCTGGAAAATTATAGCCTGTTAACCACAAGGTTGTGGTTCAAATTGTTGGGACTGGGGGAGAAGATTCCAAATCTCAAATAGAAGTTATAGAGACACATTTATTCAGTCTTAAATAGGAAAAAGAAAAGACAATGACACTTCATCCAGATGAGCAGGCTACAGAGGCCACAATGGCACTCATGGATTTATAGAAACCCAGTGGCCTAAGCAGGACATGAGAGTACAAGGACATGGTCACAAAAGCATGATTGATGGCAGATCAATACATCCATCACAGTTTCAGGTCAGATGACAGAACCAGGAATAAAATTCTGATGGCAACTCATCTTTTATGCCTCTCCAACCAAGTCAGCATATGACCCATGACTATGCAGCCCTAGTACTCTAATTCCCATTAAGGGCACACCCAGGCACGTCCCTGAGAGATAGACTGCTCCTCCTGAGTCCGGCTAGCAGAGTGGTAATAATCCACTCTTGCACTCAGCCTGTGGGCAAGGCTATTCACATTGTGGGTTAAAAGGCCAGAAAGAATTTAATGGAGACTGAATATTTGTGGAGGAGCAGAGTGAATTTAAGGATTTCACTGTAAACCGTAGCCTTCTTCAAGGTTAATGCTTAGATTTAAGCTCTCATGCAAAACCCACCAGCTATTTCTTGGAAGAAAAATGAGTCTAACTGCTTCCATAAATATTTACAGCCTCAGAAACTGTGTAAGGTCACAATGAGTCAGAATCAACTTGATGGCAGTGAGCTTTGGGGTTGTTTTTTTTCTGAACTAGAGTATTTTATATAAGTGAGATCATACAATGTTTGGCCTTTTGCATCTGATTTATATCAATAAGCGTGTTTTCAACATTCACTCATGGTACAGATGTATTAGAACTTCATTTGTTTTGTGGCTGAGTAATATTACATTGTATGTATGTACTACTTTTTGTTTATCCATATTCATCTGCTGATGGTCAGTTAGATTACTTCCACCTTTTGACTACTATGCATTGTTCATCAAACCTTTAAAGAGGTCTTGTGAGCATACTTTCCCAATGCAACACATCATTTGATCTCATGACTGCTACCTCTATGAGTATTGATTGTGGATCCAAGCAAGATGAAATCCTTGACAACTTAAAATGTTCTTTATGCTTTTCCTTTTATTTTTGACAGCTTCCAATTTTTATAGATTCATATTTTGTACATTCCATATCCCAGGTAGTAATGGATATTTTCAGCTGTTTCTTCTCATTGTACAATGAACTCTTCTGAGATCTGTTGGCAGAGTTCCTTCCAAGTCTCTTGGGTATGTACTTGGGGATGGAAATGTTGGGTCATTGGTAGATAAAAGTCTTATGCTTGCTCATCAGAAGAGAGATAAATAATCTGGTGGTTTGATATCTAAAATTGTCAATAATATTCCATATGTCATAAAAATGAAGAAACGATAGATTTGAAATCCCTTCCTTCTCCACTGTGGATAAGGTATGGATGAAGGATGGTATCTGGGTACTTCAATGAATCTTCTTGGGCCACAGGAAACAGCCTGAAAAGAGAAACCACGTGAGGTAGTGGCTTTGGAGGGTCCCTGAATTTGGACAGGAGAATGTGCAGAGTCAGAGTGCAAGCCTTCAGAGAAATGAAATTCTGACATTTCTGAAGTTGACTATTTGCTATCTCCAAAGATTGGTAGAGCCAGAGAAGTGTTGGGGGAAAGACAATTGTTTGGATAACATCAGGGGATCACACACAATGAGACACTGGAAAACAGAAAACAGCATGGATGAGATGCTGATCGTCTCAACCCGGCTTATTTAACAGTCAGTGTTAGGATTAAAGGGAATCCTGAGATGTAACACTCAGTTAAGTAATTAAATCTAATCATGGTGTTTGCTAATCCCCCATAATAATAGATATACCACCAGATGGTAACTTTTATCCAGTGGATGTGATTCTGAAGAGTTCGATGAAATGAACTCTTCCTATGAATTATGTCAACTCTTGTACTAAATATGTGCGTTTCAATATTTTCAAATGGAAACATAATTTAAAAGTTTGAAACGGGCTAATATTTCCTAGAAACCTATGGGAGTATTTTGAATATTGAAAAATGTTCGTTGATCGCATAGATCCAAACCCCCAAAAACCTCCCTGCCATTGAGCCCATGCCAACTCAGAGCCACCCTAGTGCCCAGCGCAGAACTGCTCCTGGTGGATTTCTGAGACTTTCCCTCTTGACGGCAGCAGACAACCTCATCTGACACAACAGCAACTCAACAGGGCTACCCATGATGTCAGGACACATCAGCGATAAACCCCAATATGAAAAAAAAACCCGCAAAAATATTGAAAAGCAAATCCAGCCCAAAGTGTATCAGAGGGGAGAGCAAGTGACAAAGTTTTAACCATTCAAATCAGGTTTATCATTTGGATTTCCTATAGTCATCACTCCAGTACCCTCTGATAATCAGTTGATTCCCACCCCTCACTTATATATACATGGAAATCACCAGCAGCTGATTTCCTATGTCGATCTCACAAATGTATCTTGAGCTGCCATGGTTATCCATAGCCTTCTGCAAACCAGAATCTCACAATCTAAGCTCTGGTATGATTACTTTGGCTTTGTATTATATTACTGACAATCCTTGGGTCATGGATGTTGGTGTGCTTCTTCCATGTGGATTTAGTTGACATCTCACTTAGATGACTGCTTGTTTACAAACATGCCTTTCACACCTCAGGCACTATTCTATTTGATAGCCTGGCACCATCTAATTTCTTCATCACACTTTGCTATTGTACCTATATTGTTACAGCTATTTTCTGGTGCAGGAATTGCCACGTGGCACTCTTGGAGAAATTGAAAGAGGATTTATTTAGCCGGCAACCCAGACGACCTCAAGTTCTAAAGATCTGGGTCCCGAACAAGGTGTGAGTACAACTTATAAAGGTCTGGAACTGGGAGCAAGCATGGTTACGGAAGCATGAGGCAGAGTTATATGTGGACTGACATGACCATTCATTTAGCGCTGGTGGGAACTCTAAGCAAGAGCAGCTAGAGCAGAAACTTCTAGCTTTCCTTCTTCAGAATGTTCTTTGTGTTTTGTGGGTTTTTTTTTTCTTTCATGAATGCACATAGCAAGCAGGGCCATATTGTAAGAACTAATTGTTCTTAAACTGGAGCTAACAATCTAATTTTTTTAAATGGTTGTTATTTAGAATACACATAACAGAACAAGCACCAACTCAACAGATTTTGCTTATATAGTCTGTTGTCATTGATAATATTCGCCAAGTTGTACAACCATTTTCACCCCCCTTTTCCAAGTTATTCCTCATTAACATTAACTCACTTTCATTTCTTATCTCATCTTTTGAGTAGGTATTGTGTATTTGATCCCAAATAACTAGCTTGTGAAAGAGCACAGTGCTCATGGTAGATCATCTTTACTACCTTGGCTGAACTACTAATTGGTTAAAGGAAACTTCAGGAGATATTTTTGGTTTAAGGTTTAAAGACTATCTCAGGGTAACAGTCTCAGGGGTGCCTCCAGTCTCAGTGGCTTCAGATAATCTGGCTTCTCTGAGAATTTAAATTCTGTTTGGTATTCCCTCCCTTTTGATCAGGCTGCTTCTATAGAATCTTTCATCAAAATCCTCAGTAATGACAGCCAGTCACTAACCAGTTCTTCTCGTCTCATGGCCAAGGAGGTAGATGTCCACAGAGGCAGTTAGCTAGTTAGCTACAGATTCCATTTCTTCTTCCTGTTCTTGATTTTCCTCCTATTGCTCCAGGCAAATAGAGCCCAACTGCTGTGCCTTGGGTGACCTCAGCAGCTAGTATTTGATTCACAACTTGTCTGCACTCAGTGATCCTCTCTTAGAATTCCTCCCTCATAGCTGCTATCACGCAGGGTCAGCCTAGAGATTCAAGAAGCCTCGCAGATAGACAGGTTTGTTTACCCAGGCTGGGTTATGTAAGAGTTTGGCCTCTTTTGTAACTTTCCTTCTGTCTGGCATCAGTATGTGTTAAGCAGAGAAGAGATACAAAAACTTTGTTCAAGGCAAAACACAAAATAGCCACATCATTAATTTTAACATGTTTTCCTTGGATTCAAAATATAGATTTTTTTGGCTTGCAAAAATGACAAGGCAAAGAATTGCTGCTTATAAGATTTAGATTCCCCCTCCCTCTTTTTTTCTCCCTGAATCATGCAACACAATGTACCATATAATTACTAACCAAGTACTAGGTTAAGATTCTGCTGTTCGACTGCAGAAATAAGCTCATACATACAGTCTGAAACAATTGGTCCCCAAGAAATTTAATAAATGTGCCTTCCCCCCATAGACAACTGTCAAGTTTTCATAGCAGAGGGTGTTGATAGAGAACTCTGGATGCTTTGCTGGAGGCACACATCTGTTCTCGGTGCTCCAAGGACGGTCAGCAATGCCTGGACAAATTGGGGGAGGGGTGACAAGAGGAGATGATTGAGTTTTCATTGGCTGATTGGCAGAAGTAGTTGTCAGGTAGAGGGAAAGTGTGGAGAAGAGGGGATGAAGGGGGAACCAATAGCAATGATCAATACATAACCACACACACACACACATACACACACACACACACACACACCCTGCCCAGTGGGACAAGTAAGAGAAACCATGGGGGAAAGGAGATAGCTGTTAGTGTTAAGATGTGAAAATAATAACAATCTATAATTTATAAAAGGGGTCACCGGAGGTAGGGGGAGGGTTGGATAAGAGGAGCTGATCCCAAGGACTCAAATAGAAAATAAATGTTTAGAAAATAATAATGGAAACATATGTACAAATATGCTGGATACAGTTGATGTATGGATTGTTATAAGAGCTGTAAAGGGAACCCAATATAATGATCTTTTAAAAAAAGAAGAGAAGTAGCTGGCAGCTAGCAACAACAAGACACTGACAACGAACACTGACATCTCCAACAATCAAGAGAGTGACACCCCATCCACTTCAGTGAAGTCCGATGTCTCTGTGCTATTTCCTACCACACAGAGGAGGTAGGATCTCAGCTGAGAGTCAGGGGTCCTGAGTTCACACTCCTGCCTCAACTGTAACTTGGCTGTGGGATCTCCAACCAGCAATTTGAGTTTTAGAGTCTGTTTTCTTCTCTGTCAAAAAAAGTTCTTTTCAAATCTCCAGCACTCTAGGCTCTATTTAAGGAATGACACGTCCCAGTGTGTTTAGCAGAAGACTGGAGGTGGTGACCTGGTGTTGGGGACTAGACTAGCAGAGAGGGTCTTGTGACAGTGTGAGAAGTTTTCTTTCATTCTCAGATTCAGCTCCAGGAGCGTGGTGGCCTTTGAGATCTACATGGTGTTGTTGTGACGTGCCATGGCATGGATTCTGACTCATAGCGAACCTATGTACAACAGAACAACACCCCGCCCACTGGCCCTGTGCCTGCCTCCCCAGTATTGCTCGTCGTCAGGTTATATGCACGCTCTGCACCAAACCGAAAGCATACGCTGGAAATAAAGCAAAGCAGCACGAATGCCATCCTATTTACTGTGGGATCCAGCCCCACAACCAAACAGGCCGTTAAGGGTGACATGAGCAATTTTAGGAAATGAAGAGACAGAAAAGATGGGCACCGGGGCTCCCCTTTCCCAATGTCAAGATCAAGAGAGAGCAAATGTATTTTCCAATGGGTTTATATAATCATGAGGCTTGCAAACCCCAGCAGGCATATGCATAATAGGATGGGCAGGTACTAGAGTGAGTTAAAGGCTTAACCTTGGGTGACCCTGAGCATTCTCTAGGGGACCAATCTTTGATCAGTGTCAGAAGGAAGTCTGCTGCACTTTGGGTGGGACAGACAATAGAATCTGATCATTCTTTGAAATACATAGCCCTCGGGTGCATAATGAGCAACCAGGCACAAGTAGGAGGCATCTTTAAAGCAGCACTTTTGTAGGGGCCTATTGTGGGGACATATATCAGTCTGGAGAATGTGTATTGGGAGTCATCTCTAGCTTGTAAGTGTGGGAGTCTTCCCCCACCTGAGTCAGCCATCCAAACGTCGTGCTTATATGCGTAGAGAATTTGGCCGCTTACATTTTCATCCAGTTTCTTACTTTTCCACAACTTACATAAACCCCAAGCATGTTAATCTTACATTGAAAATAATAAGCATATATTAAAAGTCACATCTTTTAATTGTACAGCACAATACATTTTCACAAATTGAACACACTCATAAAATCCATCCTCAAATGAAAAATTAGAACATTAGAAGTACCTCCCCCCACCCTGTCCCTGGTCCTGGCTCTGGGAAGATCCCTCATATTCCGCTCTGTAAGAATAGCTATTGTATCAACTGCCAGCTACACAGGTTCATTTGACCAGGTGTGACACTGTATGTCAATGGGACCATCCTCTATGTGCCCTTTTCTGTTTGCTGCTTTCCCTCCACCTTCTCACTGCCAGTATGTGGCTTCTGACTCATAGAAACCTTACAGGACAGGGTAGAACTGGCCCTGTGGGTTTCTAATACTGTAACTCTATACGAGTTGAAAAGCTTATCTTTCTTCTGTGGAACAGCTGGTGGTTTCAAACTGCTGACTTTGCAATTAACAGGCTACTGCATAACCACTGCACCACCAGGACTCCTTATGATTATGAAATTCATCCATCTTGCTTCAAGTATTGCAAATCATTCCTTTTCACTACTGTGTAATATTCCACTACCACACTTTACCGGTTTCTCCTGTCAATCCACATTGTGGTACTTTCTAGCTTTCACCTAGTATGAATAGTGTTTCCCTGATGATTCTGGTACCTCGTTCTTAAAGAGTACATGTATGCATTTGGTACCTCGCTCTTAAAGAGCCCATGTATCCATGGGGAGTAAGCTGAGGGATAGAATTTCTGGGTCCCATGGGCGCTAGTGTTGATCGTTGGTAGAATCTACCAAATGGTTTACCAAAGTGGTCCTATCAACTTGTGGCCCCATTCTTTGTGAGCGCTGCTCTACTCCTTGCTCTGCATTCCCCCCACCCATTTTAGTCATTTTGGTGGGCGTTTGATAGAAGCAGTACAAAGTTCTAATCTGCATTTCCCTGATAACTAATATAGTTGAGAGTGCTGAGAATCTTTTGAGATATTTGTTGGCTATTTGTAGAAACTCTTTTATGGTGTGTCTGTTCAACTTTTAAACCTACTATCTCCTGAGTTGCTTGTATTTTCATTGATATGTAGGAGTTTATATATGAGGTATATGTGACATATATGAGGGAGCTATAAAAAGTTCATAAAAAATGTAATTAGAAGTTAATGAAATTTTCCACGAACTTTTTGAATCCCCTTGTGCCTGTATGTATAAGTATACTTATTATATTATATTTATTCATATAGCATAAATATAATATTCTAAAGAATCATATAATATAAAAGCATTATATAATAGTGATATAATAATTAACCTGGTTATTATATTAGTTCTATTTATTATATTAATAATATATTAATATATCCTGGGTATTAATGTTATCTCAAATAGACATATAAATAATATAGATTTTTAAATTTATGGATGTGTTTGGTGCCTCCCAAGAGCTCCTCTGTTGACCATAGTACAACAGGAGATATATATGAGAAGTTGAGGTCTTAGTCATGAGTCACTTTAGATGTGTTTGAAAATATAGCAGCCTCTTGAATAGGAGATGAGTAATATAGCAGCAAGTGAGCATGGGATGAAGTGCCTTATAGAGAGCTGAGGTCCTCTGAGTACTACTGGAGTCAAAATATGTATTCTAGAGAATGTTCCAAGGACCAAGGAAAAGAGAGCACCCCAACTGATACCAGGAAAATAGATGTATGAGAATGGAAAGAACAGAAACAGCAGTCTGACCAAGTGTGTGGGTCTAAGTTCCTACTCTAGTGAGACCGTGTGAGGGTGGGATAGGGAAGGAGGGGTTTGTAATGAAGTTGAAGACACATCATATGCATATGTCTTGTTACCTGGAAGCCTTTTCATTATAGGAGTTTTTAAAAAATCAAAACCCAAACTGACTGCTATTGAGTCCATTCTGACTTATAGTGACCTTATAGAACTGAGTAGAACTGCCCTTTAGGGTTTCCAAGGCTGAAATCTTTATGGAAGCAGATGCCTACATTTTTCTTCTGAGGAACATCTGGTGGGATTGAACCTCTGACTTTGCTTAGCCCACTGCACCACCAATCAGCCTTTATGAATTGAAAACTAAGATGAATGAGGTGACAGTGAACAAAGAAAGCGTAGTCTAGATCGATGTAAAAAGGGCCAGAAAATAAAGAAAGTCACTCTAATTTTGTAGTTCTTCACTTGCCTTTTCTACTGGATAAGTGTAAACTCATATTTTCAAAGGATTTTTATTCTTCCCCCCTCTTGTTTTGAAATCAGCACACCAAATATAAAGGAAATAAGATAACGAGTTTACTGGACTCATTTTGTTCTCTTCTGGCCAGATTTTTAGATACATAAATAAGTCCCTAAAAACTAAAATCATTATATTTTCTTTACGGCCTCTTGAAAAGTATTGAAAAAATGTATTATAATATGTAGCACTTATTGAGTGCCTATAGCATTGGTTCCCAACCTTCTGAATGCCACGACCCTTTCATGCAGTTCCTCATGGTGTGGTAACCCCCCAACCATAAAATTATTTTCATTGCTACTTCATCACTGTCATTTTGCTACTGTTATGAAGTGGGCGACCCCTGTGAAAGGGTTGTTTGACCCCAAAAGGGGTCATGACCCCCAGGTTGAGAACCGCTGGCTTATATAATTTTAGAGACTTTTATCAATATGTCCTGTGTCCTCATTCTTTCATCTTCACACCAAACCTATGAATGTGTTGGGCTGCTAACCACAATGCCAGCAGTTCAAAACCACCAGCTTTTTCTCTAGCAAAAGATAAGGCTTTCTACTCCCATTTAAGAATGTCAGTCTAGGTAAGAGGGAGCATTAGAACTGATTGTGTTGATGTATATACAACTCTTTTAAAGTGATTTATCTATGGAAGTGTATGACTTGTGAATATTATATTAAGAAAACAGAGAGATAGAGATAGAGATAGAGATAGAGATAGAGATAGAGATAGAGAGAGAGAGATAGAGAGAGAGAGAGAGAGAGAGAGAGAGAGAGAGAGAGAAACCAAACTTGGCCTATGGTTACAATGGGTGAAAGATTAAGAATTTTTGGCTAGGGGACATTGATTTTATTTTAATGGTGGTGGAACTATTTGGAGAGGGATCTCAGTCATGGTTGCACAACACAAAGAGTATACTCAGACTGTTGTGTATATTTTTGAAAATATTGGGGGGAGGGGAATTACATGAAAAACAATGAGTAGAAGAGAAAAGAAAATATTATAAAACAGATTGTGGTAAAGATTGCAAAACTCCTTGATATGATTGAACTATTGAATTTTATGATACGTGGATGAAGTACCAATAAAACTTATTTAAAAATAAATAAAAACATAGGTATATACAACAGAAAGCATACATATTAATGTAAACTTTAGACATTTGTACATAATATTGTATCTATATGTGTTCAACTGTTAAAAAAGCAGCACAAGAATAAAATATGTGAATAATAGGAGAAGCAATGAATAGAGGAGAGGGATATATGGGAAATCATTGTATGTTCTTCTCAATTTTTGTAAACCTAAACCTGATCTGGAATTCAAAGTTCATTTTAACATGAAAAAAGAAGTTTCTGTACAATAAAGTGTTCTGAAATCCCCAAATCAAACAAACAACAAAGAGTTGTAGTCTAGGAAACCCACAGTTCTACCCTATCATTTAGAGTCACTATGAGTCAGAATCAACTCAATGGAAGTGAGAGAGATGTTGCCTACACCATTGACAGATGAGGAAACTGCAATACTGGACAGTTCAAAGACCTGACTAAACACTTTCATCAGTGATAAGAAGTAGAAGCAGAATTTAAACACAGACAGTCTGGCTCCAGACTCTAAGCTATAAACCAAGAGGCAGCAAATGTTTTCCTTAAAGGGTCAAATAGGCAATATCTGTTGTCTTTGTGAGTCTTATAGTTTCTCTTTGGACATCAGCTCTGCCATTGTAGCATAAAAGCAGCCATAAAGTCTCTATACACAAATGGTCATAGCTATGTTTCCATATAGCTACATACAAGCAAGAGATGAGCTGGATTTGGCCCATGGACAATAGTTGGATGGCTGTTAATTGTAACAAGGGTATAATGCTCTTTATGTATGGTAGATATTTATGTGAGATTTGTTTTTTATTGCCTTCTATTTCCTGTATCCTGGTCAGACATCAATGCTTCTCAACTGGGAGTGATTCTGCCTCATAGCGTATGTTTTTGTTCATCACAACTGGATTGTGGTTTTTTTTTGTTTATCACAACTGAATTTTATATATCACAGCTAGATTGATACTGCATCCATTGTGTAGAGGCCAGGGATGATGTTCAACATTGACCGTGCACAGGGCAGCCTCCCATAGTCAAAAATTATGTAGCTGCAGATGTTAACTATGCTGGGGTTGAAAAATCCTGGAATGGTTTGATCAGATTCATTTTTCAGCTATAGAATGCCCTACTTCTCTTTTTCTCTCAGCATAATGGTACTCTACTGTCTTTATTTCTTCTTAGAAAGATGAACCCTTAAAAATAATAATAATATCAATAATGTTGGCAGTTCTGGTGATAGTGGTGACTGCCTTCTACTGTGTACCTATTATGAACTGAGTAATTTATGTATAATATACCACTCTCACAGTCTCCCATTTCACTCTAAAGTTTCATAAGGTGGGGGTGGGTGTTGTACTTTTTCCTCATATGGAGAAGATCAAGTGTCTGTATCTAAAGCCTACATCTTTCCATCCTATCCTGTTACCTGCTTATTATTACAATGAATTATGTCATTTGACATAAGGCTTAAGGTTTATGTAGCTGGTATAAACACCGGCTATACTAGGAGACAGTGTTGGACTTGTGTATTCCATTTTTATTTATAAAGTTACTTTTCTAGCCATCATTAGCTCAAAAATGGCTTTCATGAGAGCCTGGGATTGAAAAATTGATGTTTGTCTCCTTTTTCCACATCAGGAAATGAGGTTAATGGGCAAGCCCATGACTTTCCTGTTGATAATAGCATTTGCCTTCCATTAGTGCATAAGGATATGTTCCCTTTCCATCGCTTTACCTCCTGTTTAATTTGCCCTCAGATAGAGCTCCCACTGTCCTGAAAGGGAGTAACCCATGGACAGAGGTTGAAAAGAGAAAGTGAGCTGGAAGAGCAGAGCAAATCTAAAATCCAGAGGTGGCCATGAACTTGAGGTTCAGGCAGCAGACCAAAGGCCAACCAGGATGAACAGTAGGTTTGGAGACTCTTCATGAGTTGAGCCTCACTTCCATCCATATGATATTGCCTTAGTTGTATCCATTCATTCAGTAATGAGTGCTATGTAAAAAATAAAGCCAGCACAGAGGGTGGGGAATGCTGTACGGGTGATTGAAAATGCCATGAGATGATTCCCAAAAGAGTACTTTTGGGCAATTTGAAGGAGGCAAGAGGACCACCCACTGCTATTGAGTCAATTCATAGTGACCTTATATCGGGTTTCTTTGATGGTCAAGCTTTCCAGGAGCAGATGGCCTTATCTTTCCACAGCAGAGTTGCTGATGGTTTTGAACCAAGTACCTTGTGTTAACGGCCTAACACCTAACCCACAGCACCCCCAGGGCTCCTCCAAGGCTAGAAGGCAGGTGGTAAATAAGAATGTTACAGACACCACAAATTGGTGAGCTGGAATTGGGTGAGCTATGGGTAGAGATCAGAGAGGTGCCTAAGGAGAAAGCTAGATGGTGTGGCACCTATGGGCTTTCACTTTAGGCATGACAGGAAATCCTTAGTTAGGTTCTGAGCAGGGACGTGATAAGAACTATCTGTGTTTGAAAGTGGATCCCTCTGGATGCTGAGTTGAGAAGAGAATGTCTGCTTATTCTATTGGAAGAGTGCTATCTAGTCCCCTCCATTTCTCTCTCTTTTGGGATCCCTGTTCTCTCTCCTAACCCCAATACAGTGAATTATCAGTTGACTGAAAGCTTATTTGGGAGTTGAAAGTGTTATCCTTGTCCCAATCTCAAAACAAGTTTGGACATGAATCTCTCTCTCTCCCATTCCCCTGCTTGACCAATTAGCAGACCCAAACCAGTTCATTTAATGTGTCTTGAAAGTTCGCAGTATGTCCAGCATTGCATCAAGGGCAGACAAAATTAAGACAAGTAAGTCTTGCTCTCAAGGAATGTCAGTTTACCGATGAGCAAATTAGCAATTTCAAAAGGACATATGTTATATGATGGAAGCCTGAATGCATTATGGAAGCACCGAGAAGTGATACCTTACTCAGCTTGGGTGTCAGTGAAGACTCCATGGAGGAGGCAACAGAATAATCAGTGTCTTGCATGCATTCTGTGCTGAGTCCACAGTCTGACCAGCTCTCCTGCCTCATGTGTCTTAGGCCCCTCTTTCCACAACATGATACTTCTAGAAAAGAATGAAATAACCTTCATGTGAAAATTGTTCCTAAGGACAGAGAGTTTGTGCTCTCGGTATTTTAGGGAAAAAAGAAACCAAGAAGTTGAAATGCGTCCTGTCATTCTCATGACAGGGATCCAAATAGACACATATGGGAAAGGAATTTCAAAGAAGGTTATTCTTTGGCTTTCTGAACCTTCGCAGTTGCAGAATACACACGATCTCCTTGTATTTGGAATTGGTTTTCTCACAGTAATTAATTTTCTACTGCTTATTCACAAAACCTTCCAAAGACCAGGAGGGGGGACAATCTAATAAACGCAGTAATAAATACAAATCAACTGCTCTGCTGTACTTTTTCCTGATTTTCAGTTCCCATCTAAAGACCTCAAGCAGTTTATTGGAATTAATTCATTTACTCAACCCCCTTGGATGAGACTGGTAGATATTAATATTATATTTCATTTTACAGAAGAGAAATCGAAGCAGACTCTCCCTTAGGCCAAACTTTGGAATAGGCAGAGTTGTTTCTTCTCATATTTCTAGAGTCCTTTTGATTCTGTCTGTCTACCTTTCCACATTCACCTGCTATCACTATTTCCAGAAACTCAATGTAGTCCCTGTCACCATTTCCCAGAGCCCCTCGTCAGTGTACTGCCAGTCTTCGCTTTTCCTCTTACTGCAGTCAGCTCAAATGTTAAGCAGATGTCATAGCAGGCAGTGAGGTGTGGCTAAGTGTATGAGTTCTTGCTCAGCTAAAAACTAAGACCCCAGCACATATGCTCTAAGCTTGCATCATCTACTTGACAGTTCTGGGCTTCAACTCCTTACAACCATGATTGATAATCTCTTCCAAAATATTCCTCCACCATCAACATAAACCCCTAAGCAACAACTCTTTCTGGTCAAGTTTGGTTTCTTTTTTTTTTTTTTAGCATTTTATTAGGGACTCATACAACTCTTATCACAACATATATATATATATATTATAAAGCACATCTGTACATTCTTTGCCCTAATCATTTTCAAAGCATTTGCTCTCCACTTGAGCCCTTTGCATCAAGTCCTCTTTTCCCCCTCCCTCCCTGCTCCCCCCTCCCTCATGAGCCCTTGATAATTTACAAATTATTATTTTGTCATATCTTGCCCTATCCGGCATCTTCCTTTATCCCCTTTTCTGTTGTCCGTCCCCCAGGGAGGAGGTTACATGTAGATCCTTGTAATCGGTTTCCTCTTTCCAACCCACTTACCCTCTGCCCTTCCAGTATCGCCCCTCAGACCCCCGGTCATGAAGGTATCATCCACCCTGGACTCCCTGTGCCTCCAGCTCCCACCTGCATCTGTGTACAACCTCTGCTCTATCCAGACTTGCAAGGTAGAATTTGGATCATGGTAGTGGGGGGTAGAGGGTGGGAGGAAGCATTTAGGAACTGGAGGAAAGCTGTATATTCTTCATTGGTGCTATGTCACACCCTGACTGATGCATCTCTCCTCTAGACCCCTCTGTGAGGGGATCTCCAGTGGTCAACAAATGGGCTTTGGGTCTCCACTCTTCATTTCCCCCTTCATTCACTATGGTAAGATTTTTTTGTTCTGATGATGCCTGATACTTGATCCCTTCGACGCCTTGAAGGCTGGTGTGCTTCCTCCATGTGGGTTTGGTGCTTCTGAGCTAGATGGCCGCTTGTTCACCTTCAAGCCTTTAAGACCCCAGACACTATCTCTTTTGATAGCCAGGCACCATCAGCTTTCTTTGCCACATTTGCTTATGCACCCGTTTGTCCTCAGCGATCGGATCATGGAGGTGTGCACACAATGATATGAATTGTCTTACCTGACAAAACAATGAGAATCCTGGCCTGGCCAAGAAGACAGAAAACCTTAATTATGACAACCATTTGGTACTGTGTCATATTCTCTGTGCTTCATTACAGCCTTAATGGCAGAGTGAATGGGTTACTCATTGAGGTGGTGGTACCTGCAAATTTATCAGTTTGAAACCATCAGCTACTCTTCAGGAGAAAGATGAGGCTTTCTATTCCCATAAAGATTTACAGTCTCAGCCTGAAGGACAGCCCTATTACCATCTAAGTGGACAGCACCACCCTCCCCTCCAGAAGAATTCACTTCAGAAGACAGCACTGAAGCTACAGCTCAAGAAGAGGGACTTGTCTGATCAGAGCACACAGGACCCAATGAGGGGGCAAGGGGAAAAAAAGAGTGAAGCACATCCTGGCTCACCAAGCCCTAAGGACAATATTTCTGCTCAGAGCAGCAATGCATAGAGACGACCACAGGGCCAGCCCCAACACGGGACACATCGTTCCTCATTGACCCAAAGCACCATGGAGAACAACACTGGAGACATATGGTGGGAATTGTGGCTGCCCTGAGCCCACTACACTGAAGCCAGCCACTGGGAGCATGCAGCAGAGCAGCGGAGGGAGCAGAGCAATGAAGTCCCCAGGGGTAGGTGTGGTGCCAGAGCATGGCACCCCATCAGACTCAACTAGAAAGCACTTGTGAAGGACAACAAATAGACCCTGAAATATTTATAGGATTTGTTGTTGTAGCTATTGTTTTATTTTCTATTGTTGCTTCATTGTACTCAGTCTTGTGATGGTGCATATTGTTGTCGCTGCATGTCTACCTGGAAGGGATAGGCGGGATAAACAAGCTGGAAAAGAGAACAATGGGATGACAGTTCTTGAGGGACATGAAAGAGGGGGAGGCAGGGGAAGGAAAGTAGGTGTTAACAAACCCAGGGGCAAGGGAACAAGTGATCCAAAATCGGTGGCAAGGAGAGTGTAGGAGGTCTGGCAGGGGTGGATCAAGGACAATGTAACCGAGAGAAATTCCTGAAAACCAAATGAAGTCTGAACATGATAGTGGAACAATAGGAACGTACAAAGAAATAGAGAAAAGAATTAGGAGGCAAAGCACAGTTATAGAGATCTAAATACAGGCATATGCATTTATAAATATTTTATATACCAGGGGGAAATATATTTACTATTAAGGAAACAGATGGACAGTGGGCCCATACTCAAGTACTCCCTCAACACAAGAACACTTTGTTCTAACAATTCGGCAGTCTGAGATGCTCACCTTCCTGGAACGATTGCTGAAGACAATGGATGCACAGAAAATGTGGTGAAGAAAGCCGATGGTGCCCAGTTATCAAAAGATATAGCATCTGAGGTCTTAAAGGCCTGAAGATAAACAAGTGGAGATCAAGCTGAGAAACAACAAAACCCACAGGGAGGAAGCACAACAGCCTGTCCCAACTCGATCACTGAAGACAAAGTGGGTGCATAAACGAATGTTGTGAAGAAAGCTGATGGTGCCCGGCTATTAAAAGATATAGCGTCTGGGGTCTTAAAGGCTTGAAGATAAACAGGTGGCCATCTAGCGAGAAACAACAAAGTCTACATGGAAGAAGCACACCAGCCTGTGAGATCACAAGTTGTCGAAGGTATCAGGTATCAGGCATCAAAGACCAAAAAAAAAAAAAAAAAAAAACCATAGCACTGTGAATGAAGGGGAGTGAAGAGTGGGGACCCAGGACGTATCTGTGGGAAATTGGGCATCCCCTTGCAGAGGAGCCACTGGGAGGAGACAAGCCAGTCAGGGTGCAGTGTAGTAATGATAAAATGTACAATTTTCCTCTAGTTCTTGAATGCTTCCCCCCACCTATCATGATTCCAATTCTACCTTACAAATTTGGCTGGACCAGAGGATGTACACTGGTACAGATAGGACCTGGAAACACAGGGAATCTAGGACAGATGAATCCCTCAGGACCAGTGGTGAGAGCGACGATTCCAGGAGGGTGGAGGGAAGGTGATGGAGAAAGGGGGAACAGATTACAAGGATCTACATATAACCTCCTCCCTGGGGGATGGAGAGTGGAGAAGTGGGTGCATGGAAATGTTGGATGGTGTAAGATATGACAAAATAATAATAATTTATAAACTGCCATGGGTTCATGGGGGAGGGGGAAGCGGGGAGTGAAGGGAAAAAATGAGGAGCTGATACCAAGGGCTCAAGTAGAAGGTAAATGTTTTGAGAATGATGAGGGAAACAAACATACAAAAGTGGTTGACACATTGGATGTATGTATGGATTGTGATAAAAGTTGTACGAGCCCCCAATAAAATGATTTAAAAAAATCTTAACAGCCTAAGAAACACACAGGGCAGGTCTACTCCATCTATAGGACTTAACTCCATGGCAGTGAGATATTTTATTTGTTTTGGTTTTTAAGTTTGGAGTTCTCATATAGGAGTACTGAGTAGTACAAATGGTTAGGTGCTCCCTACCTAACAGTTGGAAGGTTGCCAATTTGAACTAACTCAGAAGAGCCTCCGATCATTGGCCTGGCTATCTATTTCTGAAAGTCTGTTTCTGAAAAACTCCTGAGAGCTCTAAGGAGAACAACTCTTGTGACACACGGGAGGTCACCAGGAATTGGAATTGATTCAATGGCAACCAAGGAGAACAGCATAGCTAATATTCTCAGCATCGGGGACCTGAGTTCAAAGGAAGAGCTAGACTTCTTAGGTTTCATGCTAATTCAAATCAGAAATCCAGAATCCAACTCCAACATCATCCAGTCTAGGGATCAGTAAATTACCGTATATACTCATGTATAAGCCGAGTTTTCACCACAAAAAATGTCATAAAAAATTGGCAAAATCTAGTAAAGTTACTTTAGCCATTATTCCAGGCGGGCTTACATCTGTACTGCAGCCTCTGGATGTATCTTTGAATAAGCCTTTTAAAGACCGTGTACGAAGGATGTGGCATGAAAGAATGTCATCTGGTCAAGCCCAACTAACGAAAGGAGAAAATCTCATGAAGCCTGACAGAGTTAATAGCAAAGTGGGTTCGAGATGCATGGGAAGACATTCCAGAAGACATGGTGCGATGTGCCTTCCAGAAATGTAGTATCAGTAATGCTATGGATGGCAGTGAAGACTGTGCTTTGTATGAAAATGACAGCAGTGATGGTGATGATGGCAATCTCAGTGAGGACCGCGTCTATGATGACCTCACACCAGCTGAAGCTCTGCATTGGGATATGGATGATGATGAGGAATCCAGTTTTGAAGGATTTTAACTCTTTACATTTTAGCTTGGTTGCTGATTGAGCTCAGGGCATAGTACTCTTAAGGTATCATTGTTGATACCTTATTGTTTTTGTTGAACCTATTTTCCACTTACTGTGCTGGTTTACTAATGTTAAATGACTTGTCCTTTTATTTATGTTTTTATTTAAAATAAATATTTAAATACATTACCCCACTGATGTCTCCATTTTTAGTAATATTATTTCCATTTGTTTTGATTATTGAAACTCACCAATAGCTTCTGCATTTTCCACCCTAGGCTTATACTTGAGTCAATCCATTTTTCTGGTTTCCCAGTTAATAATTAGATACCTCAGATTATACTTGGGTTGGCTTATATTCAAGTATATACGGTAGTCCACAAACTAAGATGGTTGAAAACATTCAGAGAAAATGTTGCGAGGGCTCAAACCAGTTTCAGGTGAAAAATCTATTAACTTTTCATTCTATTTTTTTACCATTTATATTTCATAATGTGCCCAAATTATATGAAATTCTAATTTCAGAGTTCATTTAGTTGATGTTGGTGCTGCCTCACTGCGATCGTATAGGACAGAATAGAAATGCCCCTTTGAGTTTCCAAGACTGTAATTGTTTAAGGGAGTAAGAAGCCCCAAGGAGCGACTGGTGGATTGAACTGCCACCCAATGCGTAATCACTATGCCACCAGAGCTTCCTCTAGGGGAGAAGGACATCCCAAACACAAAAATAAGATCTAGCAACTCATTTATTAAGTCATAAACAGGACAAATACAAGCCAAAGACACATAATTTGGATTTGGATGAAGTTGACCATCAGCAAGAGGCCACAAATGATGTCCAAGGGTTCACAGAAATGAGGCCATCTGAATAGCATATGGAGAACAAAGGAAAGTGTCACAAAACCATGGTTTGTGGTAGATCGCTTCAACAGAAGCAAGAAAGGGAGGAGGATTGGTGTGTGCACATTCTTGCACATAAAAACTTACAAGGGTTTCGGACCCTGTGGCCAAGGCAATCAGGGTATGAACTCACTTAACATGCAGATTCTTGTATTCCAAATTCCTTCAAGAGCACACTCCAGAAAGTCCCTAAATGCTAGGCTCGCCCTCCCTGGGTTACTGAGAGGAGTGATAGCAATCCACTTTCCAGCTCACTCTGCCTAGGGGCAAAGCTTTTCATACTACTAGGTAATTGTCAGAAAGAATTCAATAGAGGCTGACTGTATGAACCCCAAACTCCAAACTCACTTCCATTAAGTCAATTCAGACTCATAACAACCCTGTAGGACAGGGTTCAACAGCCTCTGTGGATTTCTTTACAGAAGCAACTTCATTTTTTTTCTCCCAAAGAGAGGTAGGTTTGAACTACCAACCTTGTGGTTAGCAACCCAGCGAGTAATCTACCACACTAATAGAACTCCAGCTCAATCTAGAGACTCCAAAATAGGTTTAGGGCCTTCACTATAAATCCTAGCCTTCTGACAAGTTAGTGCTCAGAATGTAAGCTCTCATACAGAGTCCGTAAATAAAGTTTTATTGGTACACAGCTACACTAATTTGTTTAGTTATGGTCTGTGCTGGCTTTCTGAACACAGTGGTAAGGTGGAATAGAAGCTGTCTGGTCCACGAAGCTGAAAATGTTTACTCCCTGGCCCAATCCAGAAAACGGCCCACCCCAGTTCCAGTTTAACAAAAAGTTCATTACCTTGAATGCTTTTGCGTTAGTGATAGGAAGCCATGTCCTCCTTGTCAGATAACTTGCTTTGTAGATAGATCTCCCAAACATTCAAACAGAAAAACTGCTTCCTTCTAACTTCTCCCCATTGGCCCAAATTCTTTCCTCTGGAACAGCAACTACAAGGGTGATTACTTCTTCCACATGACAACATTTCAGCTACCCCTCTTCAGTTCTCCCTTGTCAAAGATATCCATCCCCAGATCTTTCAACTATGCCTCACTGGTTCCAGTCTATTCGCCATCCATGTCACTTTGCTGTGGACAGACATCATAGCTAGATCTACCCAATCTGTTTTCATGATCTCTACCCATTTTCCATGCACAATTCTCCATGTTTGTGTGATTGATTAGGAACTTGATAGCTTATAAGCGTCACAAGGGCAAGGGTCTTGTTTCCTTATCTTCCCAGTACCCAGCATGGTGCCTGGCACTGATGGCTCACTCCATTGGTGAAGATTGCTAAATGACGACCCCATCAGTATCTTTCTTACCACATGGCATTCAAATCACAGTGCCATATTTCTGTCACTCTATGGCCATAATATTATTTTTTTACATGACACTAATAACCACCTTAACTTTATTTATAGAATATCAGATAAAACAAGTATAATTAAAAATGCGTATTTTTTTACAAATATTTATGCAATGTTCAACAAGTTAGTTGATATTCTGGGAAATTAAACAAACCTCAGTGAATTTGAAAGATTAAATTATTACAGAATATTTTCTGGGGGCATATCAGATCTAATTAAAATTCAATAACAATAATGAATCTGTAATATCAGAAACTTATGAAAATTAATTAATTTACCTATGAACAACATAATATTATTTTTAGAAGTTATACCATATATTCAAGTCATATAGAAAGTATTGGTATGCAAAACCCACAGGCTCTTTTGAAAGGAGTGCTTGCCAATCACGTCTCCTCAATTTTGTTCCTTGGAATTCGATTCATTGGACATTTATATGCTCATTTAATTAAATTTTGGAATATTTATTTTCAATTCTCTTGGGAGAATTCTACCTAGGAGTAGCTTAAATTATATTTAAGTCTTTCAGAAACTCCCCAACTGTTCTTCAAAGTGGTGGTACCATTTTACAATTCCACAATCACATATGTGTGTTCCAATTTCCCCATATTCTTACCAGCATTGTCAGTGTCTAGACCTAGGGGATGTTTTCATTGATAATACAGGGGTATGTATTGGAAAACTGCCTGCTTTTCATTACATATTTCAGTTAATTCAGTTCTCATTAGAGAAGGGTGGGATGATAAACATTTTGAAGGACTATTATTACAAAATCTAAGATAATTTAAAAAGTGTAAAAACAGGAAGGAAAAAGAAAGAAGAGCAAAAAACATTAATCTACAAAGTATTAAAGTTGACACAAAAAGCTACCCAAGGTAATGACAACTGGTTTTCGGGACTCTAAAAAACCATGTCACGAGAGCATGTTCATGCATGCTTCTAATATGCAGTGAGTTAAAAACTATAAAATGCTGTAAAATACTGCATTTTCAGGAAAAGGCAGTGGGTTTGTGCTCATTAAACAAAGCTGAGGAAGAATGCTAACTTTAGGTCTCACGCAGACATGTTTTCTCACTTTTAGTTCGACAGATTTTTAAGGCAATGTCAGTAAGAGGTAAGCTGTGGTCTAAGCCAGTGGTTCTCAGCAGGGGTGATTTCGCTGTCCATGGAACAACTGGCAATGTCCGGAGTCACTTTTTTGCTGGCATGGGTGGGGGTGGGTTGCTACTGACATCTAGTGGGTGGAGGCCAAAGGCACTGCTGAGTACCCCGCGGTCCACAACAAAGAGCCCTTCCACTCACAATGCTAGTAGTGCCTTTCTGAGAGCCAATACTTCTGAAGGTAAAGTGGGGGTGAGGGGCAATTACCTTTACTTGAAGTAGTTGTTTCCCCCTATTTTTCTTTGAAAGTACAGTCACGCCCTTACCGCCATCTAAGGAGTCTTGAATCTTGAGGTGGTAGAGGTGAACTCTGAGCCATCTATTTGCGATAAAGCTGTGCCATTGATTCTGTTATTTGTTCTTTCTCTATCCCTTCCCTTTTCCACCCAAGTGAAAATTACTGCTCCAAATATTTAGTAATTCCTGTTATCTTTCTTACAGGAAATTAATGTTTACCAGACATGAGCAGGGAGAGTGAATATTTTCTTATGTGTAATTCTTGTCATGTAAGGAAGCAGTGAGGTATTTTTTTCCTTTGATGACAAGGCATTGGACATTTGGAGCCAATCTCTGAGATGCTGAGGTCTCGATAAGAAAATGTCTAGTAGAATCTCCCAGGAAACTCATGAAATGTTGACACTCAGGTAGCAATTCTCCACTGGATTTGGGTGAGATCAACTGCTCACTGAAATAAGGCTAGCGACAGCTTTTGAGACTGAATTGTGCCCTGCCTGTGAGCTCTGGAATCTGGATGTCATCTCCTGGAATTATTTGGGCCCAGCTCATGTTATGGGGCACCTGTATATTTAGTTGAGCAGCACACCTCCTCTGAACCATAGATCCTGATTGTTAAGTCATTTAAAAAGGCACGATGCCAATTAATGTTACTCAGTGTAGAAGACAGAACATGAGCTCCGGAAAAAACAGTTTTTGGTGCAAATTCCCATTAGGCCTGCCACTTCCGAACTGTGAGACCGAGGCTGTGTTTTATGAACTCTGAGCAACAGTTTCTTCATTTATATCTTGGCTCAGAAGGGTCCTTCCTGGCACAGTGGGTTAAGCATTGGTCAATAGCCAGAAGGAAAGTAGTTTGAATCTACCTTCTCGCCCTTGGGACAGACTTCTTGACCAATGCTTCCATGGACTGCGTTGTGAATCCAAGTCCAATGCAATCCTTGACGACTTCAATCTTTTCTGTTTGTTTCTCTGTTAGTGCTTATTGGTCCAGTTGGGAGGAATTCATTTCTTTAGGTTAAGGTGTGTTCCGAAGGCTGTTATCTGATCAGCAGCTGCGAGTGCTTCAAGTCCTCTTTGCTTTCAGCAAATAAGATTGTGGCATCTCAATATCATAGGTTGTTAATGTGTCTTCTTGTGCTCCTGATGCTATATTCTTCTTCAAATAGTCTGGCTGCTCAGATTATTTGGTCAGCGTGGAGGTTGAATGAGTAGAGTGAAAGGTTACAACTCAGATTTTAAATCATGTAGTTAGTATCCCCTCGTTCTGTTCAACAAATGCTCTTGGTTGGACTGTGTGGATCCTAACAAGCAAGTGGAAGAGTTCAGATTCCCAAACACTTCATCTACATATAGGGGGAGCCCTGGGGACAAAGCGGGTTATGCATCAAACTGCTAAGGGCAAGGTCAGCAGTTCAGAACCACCAGATATTCTGAGCGAGAGAAATGAGGCTATCTGCTTCCATGAAGATTTATAACTTCTAAAAATCTAGGGAGCAATTCTACTCTATCCTGTAGAATTGCTATGAGTAGAAAATGACTCAATGTCAGTGAGCTGGGTTGGATTTGGGGTTTAACCTACATAGAAAACTCATTTCCATCAAGTCAATTCTGACTAATCAGCAGCTAAAAAGCAGCCACTACTTGGTGGAAGGTGCTGGATAGAATGGGGATTTCTTTCTTTTAAAAAATTTATTTAATCATTTTATTGGGGGCTCATACAGCTCTTATAAGAATACATACATCTGTCCATTGTGTCAAGCACATTTGTACTTATGTTGCCATCATCATTTTCAAAACATTTTCTTTCTACTTGAGCCCTTGGTATCCTCATTTTTTCCCTTTCTCCCTTCCTCCCTCTCTCTCCCTTATCCTCCGTCCCTCATTAACCCTTGATAATTTATAAATTGTTATTTTCATATCTTACACTGACCACTGTCTCCCTTCATGCACTTTTCCTTTGTTCCTTCCCCTAGGAGTAGGTTATACGATGGTCATTGTAATCGGTTCCCTCTTTCTCCCTCCACCTTCCCTTCCCCTCCTGTATGGCTACTCTCAGTATTTGTCCTGAGGGGTTTATCTGTCCTGGATTCCCTGTTTTGCAAGCTCTTATCTGTATCAGAGTATATGCTCTGATCTAGCCGGATTTGTAAGATAGAATTGGGGTCATGGTAGTGGGGGGGTGCATTAAAAATCTAGAGGAAAATTGTATGTTTAGTCGGCGCTATGCTGTGCCCTGACTCTCACCATCGATTTTAGATGACTTGTTGTCCCTTTGTCCCTGGGTTTGTTGGCTCCCTACTTCATTTCACCCACCATCCCCTCTATTCTGTCTCCCCAAACCCATCGGTTCTGGTGTTTTATCGTTAGGGTTGTTTATCCCACCCATCTTATCCAGATAGACATACAAAAACAATAACAAAAACAAAACACCAAAATGAGAAGCCTATGCATAATTCGAGGTCTGTTTGTTGACCCATATAAGTGTTTTCCGGTCGAGTTTGATAAGATGCCACTCCCTGCCCCCGAAATCTATTTTTGGTACTTCTCAGGGACTTCATTACTTTGTTCCCCTTGCTGCTCTGTTGCATGTCTTTCATTTTGCCCCCATGTGGTGGGGTCAGATTAGGCATAATTTCTGCACTGTGTCTCCAGTGTTGTCCCCCATAGCACTATGGGTTAGTAGGGGATGTCATGTCTCATGGTGAGGCCAACCCTATGGTCCTCACCATGCATTGGATGCTCTGAGAAGGAATATCGTCCTGGGGGCTTGGTGGGCCAGGATGTGTTCCACTCTCTCTTTCTCTCTTATTCACTCTTAGTTTGCTCCCTTGTGTTCTGTGCAGATGCACCCCTCTCCCTGTGCTGTAGCTTCAGTGATGTCCTCTGTAGTGTATTCTTCTGGGGAAGGGGTCCACATAGCTGAGATTGGGGCCAGTCCCACAGACCTCTCTATTGTTTCGTTACTTCATGCAGGTATGTTGCATTCACATCTTGGTGCACCAGTTGAAATCTGGTCCCTCTTGCCCTCTCCTGTGGAGATATAAAAAATACCCTGGCCTTAGGTGGGTTAGTGTCCTGTTCCACAGCGACCCAGGTCCTTTTTTTTTTTTTTCTTTCCTTTCTTCTCTCCGCCTTTTTAGCTGGCTGCCATATATATTCCTGGGTTGGGTCTGACCCCTGCCATAGTGTCTGGATCTCGCCCCCGGACTGTATGCATATAGTAGCTTCCCCCCTATACCCCTTTTTCTTTTTAAGCTTATCTCAGTAGACTCATGTTGTGCTTATCTTTTTTGTGCTTGGCTTACTTCACTTAGCATAATTTCCTCCAATTCTTCCCATGTGACGATATGCTTCATGTGTTCATCGATGCTTTTTAGGAATGCGTAGTACTCCGGAATGAGGCTTTCTATTCCCATAACGATTTAGTTTCAGAAACTCCCAGGGGTAATTTGGCTCTGTCCTAAAGGATTGCTATGAGTTGGCACCTCAAAATTGAAATATATTTATTTCTTACCACAATCTAGGAAGGTACAGTTCTTACGTTGCATTTGAAAAACAAGGCTTCAGAGAATCTAAGTAACTCCCTTAAGAACACACAGCTAATTCAAAAAGGCTGATGATGAAAATATAAATATCGCCGGTGTTGTCCTTTTTTCCTTCTTTTTTCTGAATTAAAGAACCCATTTACCATATATACTTGAATATAAGCTGACCCGAGTATAAGCCAAGGCACCTAATTTTTACCTGGGAAACCAGACAAACAGTTTGATTTGAGTATAAGCCTACGGTGAAAATGCAGAAGCTATTGGTGAGTTTCAATAATCAAAACAAATGAAAAAAATTACTAAAAATTGAGATATCAGTAGGGTAATATATTTAAATATTTATTTTAAATAAAAACATAAATAAAAGGACAAGTCATTCAACAGTAGTAAACCAGCACAGTAAGTGGAAAATAGGTTAAACAAAAACAATAAGGTATCAGCAATGATACCTTAACAGTACTATTCCCTGAGCTCAATCAGCAACCAAGCTAAAATGTAAAGAGTTAAAATCCTTCAAAACTGGATTCCTCATCATCATCCATATCCCAATGCAGAGCTTCAGCTGGTGTGAGGTCATCATAGAGGCTGTCCTCACTGGGGTACCACTGACCCGTGTATAAGCCGAACCCCAGTTTTTCAGCATCGTTTTTGTGCTGAAAATCTCGGCTTATACACGAGTATGTACAGTATACCATATGAGACCTTTTGCGGGACAGTTGTTAAAGCTTATTTTTTAAAGTAGATGAAAGTTTAAGCAAATGAATACATCTCAAAGCCATAATGTGAATGTATTTTGAATGTTTGCTCTTAGTGGTTTCCTGGAGTCTTACATTTGTATTAATTTGTTGCTACCTCTCTTTTGCGTCACACACTACCAACCCTCCCTCCTCCTCGTTTCTTTCATCTTGTGGTTTTCTTTCCACTTGCAAGGCCTCTTCTCTCTTTTGTAATTGAGATGATTATGTAGGACAGTGTAATGAGTACCCGGCATCCGTGAAGCCAGAAAGCAGGGTGTTGAAAAGAGCAGCTGAGCAGTACTGTGCAACTCTTTGGAAGCTAATTGTCACCTTTCAAGTTGATTCCAAAGCTCTCTTCATATTCATGAAATGCTGTCGTTCCTAAAAACAGGGATACTGACTTTATGGTTCAGTATTTCGGGATACATTTCACAACTCAGAGGAATATTTTTTAGGTTGGAAAACCAATTTCATAGTCACTTCTTAGGACAAAGTTGGACAAAATGTGCATCCAGAATCAGAATACCTGTCCTTTTAGATGATGGCTTAGTTTCTCAGTGCTGCCATAATGAAATACCACAAGGGGCTCAGGAGGCTGTAAGTCTAAGTCAGGGTGTCAGTTGTCCTCATTCCTTGTGGGAGTTCTAAGACAGGAGTTGTTCCATATCTTTGGCCTAGCTTCTGGTGTCTTCCAGTAATTCTTGGTGTTCCTTTGATATTTATAGCTATATCTGCATATGTTTTCTCCCTCACCATCTCTGTTCTCTTCTTTCATATGACACCATTCAGAAAGGATGAGTCCTAGGACCTGCTCTACTTACATCTCACATATTGATAATATACTCAAAGGAAGACCTCATTTCTCCAAATAAGGTCACATTCACAGATACAAGGGGTTAGGACTTCAACATATCTTTTGAGGGGACACAATTCAACCCATAACAGATGGACATCTGACATCTAGTGGGAAAGTTTTCCTTAGATAGTCATACAGCATCTGGGTGTGTTTTCCCATAGGCAATTATCCAGCATCTCCAGTTGTGTTTCTATAATTTTCCATCTAGAATTTGATGTATGCATCCATAGAGCCATCTGGTATCTGAGTGAGTATATCTCTAAATGGTCATCGAGCTCCTGCACATGTGCTTTATGTATGAATAGCTATCGGGGGAGGTATTTCCTTAGATGGCCATCTGGCATCTGGGTTTGACCTCTACAGATGGGGAGCCCCATCCCACCCTCTAACACACCTTCATCATGAAAAGTATTTTCTCCTTGATTGAGCTTCCAGCAAGCTTCCTTCACTTTTCCATTTATTGGTCCTGCTTTTAATCTCGGAAATTCCCTGAAATAAAGTCTAATTCCTCCTCTACGTGGTTGCTCTTAAGGTATCTGATGGGCCTTATATCATCTTCCAAAGATTTTTTCTTCTTCATGATATATGTATAGTTCCTGCTCCTTCAGCGGTTTCTCTTAAGGCAAGATCCTGAGGATGTCTTATGCTGGGAATGCTTCAAATGATCCATTTGAGTATGGGAACGTTTTGCGTTCCCAGGTACAATTTTTCCCCCTGATTTCAAAAAATAATGAATGTTCCTTATAAAAAATGCGGACAGTACACAACAAACTCCTGCCCCTCAAAAGGAGAGAAATGAAGGAAGAGAGGGAAAAATAGTCACACATTGTCCCGTGACCCAGAGAGACACTTTAAAATGTTGAATCTTTTCCCCCCAATCTTTGTATATGTACACAACTAGGAGAGTACACGAAGCTTTTCATCTTGATTTTGTATCCACCCACAGCACACACTTTTGCTCATTGTAAATCATGCTCCCAAATGTACTTCCCAAATAAGTGACTATGCTTCACCCAGTTGTATGCATATGTGAGAATTGGCAGGTGTTCTTAATGTGGGACTGGCAAGGGCCACTGCTTCGTTCACATTTGAATAGAGCACTGTGCAGTCTACCCTGACCTTTCCCAGAGTCTCTATTTCTGTGGTCGCCCATGTAAACAGGAGTCTGGAAATTAGCTTACTTTTTGAAGTCCTTGATTTCAATTTCTATTAATCTGATGGTGCTATTGTTAAATATTGGACTGCTGACTGCGAGGTCAGAGGTTCAAACTCAGCAGCCACTCCTTGGGAGAAAGAGGAAGATATTTGCTCTGCTAATGAATCACAGCCTCGGAAACCCTGCAAAGGGTTGCTGTGCATCAGAAGGCACTCGACGGCAATGGGTTGGGCTGGCTTTTGGAGTGCCTTTAATCTATCAGTTCACAGAGAAGAAGCTCCTTTACAGGTGTGCCAGCTTATGTATGCAGGCTCTGAAATGTACCAGACAGAGAATAAAGTCATTGAAAATGTAAGTGGTTGCATGCTTGATTCAGGTCTTGGGATGTATGTGCCTGTGAGTGTGCACGCGTGTGCTTATAAGTAAGAAGTCAATGAAATTGTTCCTACCACCCATTTTTACCAATTTTATGCTCTTTTAATGCTCATTTTATTGGGGGCTCGTACAACTCTTATCACAATCCAGCTATCCATTGTGTCAAGCTCTTTTGCACATTTGTTTCCCTCATCATTCTCAAAACATTTGCTTTCTACTTGAGCCCTTGGTATCGGCTCCTCATTTCCCCCCTCCCTTCCTGCTCCCCCTCACCCATGCCCCCTTGATAATTTATAAATTATTATTATTTTGTCATGTCTTATATCGTCCAACGTCTCTCTTTACCCACTACTACTGTCCATCCCCCAGGAGGCCACATGTACATCCTTGTAATATGTCCCCCCTTTCTCCTTCACCATCCCTCCACCCTCCCAGTATCGCCACTCTCACCACTGGTCCTGAGGGGTTCATCTGTCCTGGATTCCCTGTGTTTCCAGTTCCTAATGCTCTCAAACTGTTAGGGTCTGGGTGCCTCTGAGTTAATACATGTTTGAGGGAAAGGTGTTCTTTGAACCCCTGGCAACTGAATACCCATTTTTGTGGGAGCAGTTTTCCTCCGGTGAAAATAGAGGCCACAGACACTCAGTAGCTAGGTTCTCTGATGAGTCCTCCTTAGATAAACTTAATAAAATCACCTTGAAAAAAAGCTTCATGCGTTTTCTCAGAGTGATGCCTTTGTCCTGGTGAAACAGTGACTAGTATGAGTTGTCACTTTGATGACTACAGTGCACCTGACCCAAGCCACGGTCTTTTCAACCACCTAGTATTCATGCAATGAGAAAGGAAGACAGAAGGGCTGAGTGCAATCAACCTGCGGTGCTGGCAAAGAACATGGAATGTGCAGTGACTAGCAGAAGAAGGATCCCATCAGTCTTAGGAGAGCTTAACCCAGAATGCTCCTTAGAAGTGAGGCTGGTGAGGCTTCAGCTCGCTTACTTTGGACACATCATCAGGAAAGACCAATTACTAGCTAAGGACATCATGCTTGGTAAAGTGGAGGGTCCGTGAAACAATGGAGATCCTTGACGGGCTGGATTGACTCCCTAGCCACAACCATGAATTCCAAGAGAAAATGGCACAGGACCAGGCAACCTTTATATCTGTTATATCACAGGTCAGCATGAGCCAGAATTGATTCAAAGCTAACCCACAGTGCTAATTAGCTCCCTTCACTTCGGTTTCAGATGGTGGCCATTATTAGTGTAAGGGAAGTTCAAATCCTAACTAGGCATCACCTTCTATCACTTGACACCTGGAGGTGCACTTAAGACCGAGTTCAGCTCTTTGCTCGTGATTCCCTCGATCCCATTTGCCTTTTGAGTTTGCTCCTGAGGAGAGCTGTCTCTCTCTTCTGGGGGATGCTGACTTTTTGTCTCTGCCTTTGTTGATGGACACATCCCAGACCAGCTTTCTTTGGCACTTGCTCCTCAGGTTATGGTATTGGCTCAAACCGCACCTGCAGCATCATGTTACTCTCTTGAGCTAAAAATAACCGCCGTTCTGGGTAAGGCTTCATATATAATTCATGGTTTTGATTTATTAATCTTTCCATTAAGCCGGAGAATGACATTTTTTTCTGGCTACATTCCAATCTGCATTAACTTACACATTTAGCAGTGGCATGAACTTAAATATCCTTCTTGTGTATGTACATGTATATTTATTTGAGATATTTTGAAATATAATAATCATTACTGCTTATGATAACTTTTAAATCTTTCCCCTAGCCCCTAATTTCACATTCATAACACAAAAGAATGTAATATCAAATACCAAATGCATGTAGATGATAATAAAAATGCAGAACCATATTGTAATTGTCCTGTTGACTGCTGAGATGCCAAATTCATTTATTAGTATAGGACAGGTTCAATTTTAAGCATTGGAGCCAAAATGTGGCAGAGGGGTGGGGGAAGGCCAAGGGCATAAATCAAGCAAGGAGTGTACTCAATGTCTGCAGTATTGCTTTCATTTTGTCATAATGATTCAAAATCACATCAATATTCAAGGAAACTACAGCTTCAATTTTTAATTTTTTTGATCAAACATTGAATATGTTACTTTTTTTATCATATTCTGTCCTGTGCCTGCTGGTGGCTCTGCTTCCTGTTTATCTGATATCTTTTCCTATCTCCTCTTTTAGTAACAGCATCCATGTTTCTTGGGAGGACCCTAGGGCATTGCGTTCCCATGGGGTTAGGTCTCCCCCAAGGAGTCCTGAATGTGCACACCAGGGTGGAGTTTTACTCTGTCTAATAGGGTTCCTATAAGTCAGCATCAACTCCAGAGCACGCAACAACTCTCCTCCACTCCACCCCACCGACCAGGATAAGTCCTATTAAGGCCTGGCCACGTAATGTGTGGGACATCCCTACCTAGATGATTGATTCAAACCAATTGGATTCTCCTTACTACTTTTCTGGCATTTGAAAACAACCCTACACCCTCCCCCCACCCTGGGATTGCTAGCTTTCAGTAGGGCCACCACATGGTTTAAGGGGTCCCCATTCATTAATGGCAAAGAAAGCTTAGACCTACCTGGGCCCATTTTCTCTGTGACATGGGAGGGCCCGTGTGAGCATGAGACCAATACAGAAGAAAGTCTTGCTCAGGGATTAATGTAGAAGGACCATGACATCACTTGAACCTTTGGTTTATGCTTGAAGTTCTAGTTTACATGAGTTTATTAGTTTCTGATTGCTACTATAACAAATCATTATGAATTTAATAGCTTGAAACTAGAATTAGTTTTGAAGTTTTAGAGGCCAGTAATCCAAAACAAGTTAGCATGGCTGTTTCTCGACATTCTAGGGAGAATGTGGTTCTTTGCCTTTCCCTGCTACTAGAGGTTGCCAGCATTCCTTGGCTGATGGTCTCACATCCCTCTATTGCCACTTCTCCTATGACCTTTCTCTTTCCTCCTCACAAGAACCCTTGCAATTATATCGAACTCATCCAGGTAATCCAGAAGAATCACTGTATGTGAAATTTCTAAATTTAGTGGTATCAGAAAGTCCCTTTTGCTTGTAAAGTAATGTATTTCCAGATCCTGGGGATTAGGACTTGGATATCTTTGTTGGGGACATTATTCTGCCAACCCAAAGGAACAAATTCATTCCTTTGGTTTAGGCTACGCTGAGTTGAATTTCTGCCATGTGGAAAGTAGTAAGAGTCTTCAGGGGAAAATACTGTATCCAAGACAATGAGATATTAGGGCAATTTGAAAATTATGATGAAAAGATTTTTACATAGATATTTACAGTTACATAGCATATTTCTTTTCTCTTAGAAAGATGAAACAACTGTATAGCAGTATTAGATTATACATATAACTTTAAATGGTCCCCCAATTTTCCTGTCCTTTAATCTTGTATCTTTTTAAAACATATATTTTCACTTTGGCAATGTAATCAGTTGGGAATTTTCTTTCACAGATTCTTGTTGTCATTCAGTTTCATTTAAGTCAGCATGCCTATTGTATACTATGGAGCCTTTCCGCCACATTTTCCCTCTTGGTATCCATTTTTCTTCTCTACCCCCAGCTATCACTCTTCTCCGTATTTAGAATATTTCCCTTTTCTTAAAACTCAAGCACTTTTCCTTATTTACTGATTCTGTGAATGTATTGTTTTCTGTCTGTCTTTGGGGATTGGAAATAGACTCCACCCTTGAAAAATAAAGGAAAAGAATAGAAACCTGGTGCTTCTGTTGTTTTAGAGAATGTTTTGTGATAATTCTTATGACTGGCTTCAAGTAAACATGCATTCCCATACCACAATAAATGAATAAATATCTTCCCAGTTGTTCTCATTCTCAGTTGTTTGTATTCAAATAACAGAGCTCTGTAGTACTTTCCTAAGAAGCTTCTAAGATCATAGTTTTAATTTCTAAGTACCCATCCACATTTCAGGCTTAGGTTTTTAATTTTTTTTTGAACTAGGATTCTAATGGGACATGTTGAGGTTTTGCTCACGAGAAGGCATTGTGGAAGCACCTTGTTTGTAAAGCTATCTATGGCAATTTCATCACACAAGCGAAAGTTATTTTGTTACGAAACAGACATGCCAAAATAGCTGGTTTGCATTTTGTTTTCAGTCACTATTTTGCAGGTTTAAAAATAAACAGATACCCAACTAGGTAACAGCCAACAAAGATATGAAATACTTCTTAGAGTGTAGTGTTAATTATGTATACCATTTTAGGCTCCCATCCAGTTCTCGTTATGATGCCATCAAAGTTTATTGTTTTTGTTTGTTTTTCCTAATTCATGTAAAATATTTGTATGAATTTTGATCTACAACGAGAATATATTGGTGCAGCATAGTACCTATAAATAGTACCTATCACCATATCCCCGCTCAGCTCATTTGTTGGGTGCCGTTCTCTTTTTGTTTTGCTTTGTTTATACTATGAACACTACAGTCAGAATCCATCTTGCATGCATATTTTTTAAAGTAACTCCTTGGGATGGATTTCCAAATGTGGTAATCCAGGCCAAGCAACGTGGTTATAACTCATTATCACAATTATTATTTTATAACTATCAGAATAAATACCCCAGAGAACAAGTAAGGTTTTGATAGAAAGGAGCTACCATAAAGATGCAAGGAGATGAAGTTATTCTGTGTCACATGAACATGAGTAGAAAACACAGCGTCTATTCTGCAGTGATTTAGGATCTGAGACTTGCTTGAGAAAAGAATGAAATGTCTTATCTTCGGGATGGATGTTTCTGGATTTTACAATGGCTTAAAAAAATCCTTAATGACCCTCTTCAAAGTCGTATACCTATGATATGCTCTTCCTGTTGCTCTATTGCCTCTGCTGGCTTTTTCTTGATTCTTCTCCTAACTTCTGTGTATGTGCCAATGATGGCTTCTTATAGCCTATTGCAGGAAGATGAGCCCCTTAGGTTAAAAGATATTTAAAATACACAGTGGACACAACAATGGACTCAGACCGATGAACTGTTGTGAAGATGACATTAGAACAGGCAATCTCTTTGTGTTTTTCCCCCCAAACTTCTGAATTGGCCTCAGTGCTGCACAAATTCAAATCATTCCATAGTTCTGAGGTGATCCCCGCTGCCTCCCTTTAGCCTCATTATAATTCCTGCAATGCCTTCTCCTCGTCCCCACTATTATTGCCACTCCCTTGTTGGAAAACATTGTTAATTTCTCAGCTGGACAAATTAAATTCATTCCTGTTGGTTTCCTTGTTTCCTGTTGGTTTGGCATCGTTTGTGGTTTTAATCTATCCTATTCCCTTGCAAGCTGTGCCTCTCTATGCCAGTCACATAAACATTTTGAGTCTTCGCCGAATAGGATTGTGAATGACTAGCCTATTACCTCTGACACCGATGCTAGAGCTAACTTATCCTTCTAGTCTGTGCTTTTTATACGTCTTCAGCCACCAGCATTCCCATCATAACAAACAATCCTAATTATGTCATCCTCCAACATTAATAACTGCAGAGACTTCCTGGGACCCAGGAGGGAACATCAAAACTCATTTTTAGAACAAAGCAGGCCCTTCATGAGATAGTTTCAGTTCATATTCCCGCCCCCTCTTCTGCAGTCAGCCCCTAGTTGGACTACTACCTGCCGCCATCACCCATTCTCACCATTTTCCTGACAGGCCAAGTTCTTCCTACCTTCTATTGTTGCACATACTGACCTGGTTCTCTTCTGATTTGCAAGCTCTCACTAATTGTTTCAAAAGCCACATTAAAGTGCCTCCATCACATTTTCTCAAATGTTTACTCTCTTACTATGTGCCAGGGACATAGTAAGAATCCTGAGCAAGTGAGGTGATAACACAGAAACAAAGCTGGTGAGTAGTTTGTGGGCTAAACAACCTCTTGGTGTTGCCTTCGGCTTAGCCTCCAGACAGCATCGATCAACCCTGGTTCCTCACTTCAACCTCAGCAGCTGAAGATGATATGAGCGATTATTTTTCCAGGTTTTCCAATGGTGACATGTAACTAGTACTATTTTAGACACATAAGAAAGAAGCTGAGTCACTGTATATCATGCATGTTGTAGGGAAGTAGGGCTTAATTCTTTCATTAACTCATCTCAGAAAGACAACTACAAAGCATCTTTGGATCTGCCAGCTTTCAAAGGCCGATTTCCTCACCCCATGCTCACATTGATGCTTCATGACCTAGTATCTCATATTGTTTGTGTCCCAGGTACCAAGAGTCAGCTTTGGTTGCCTACCTATACGTCTTGTTTTCCCTCCAATATGATAGTATCAAAGAGAATGCATCTGTTGTTATATACATTTATTGAAGGATTAATTGTATTAATAAGAAAGTCTCAAATGTCTCCGTGTTCTTTTTTTTCTCTCCTCCACCAAATCAGTTGCTATACCTCTTCACTCTTATCTACAGTTTCTCTCAGAGCGCATGTAGATGTATGTTTTCATTCCCACTGCCATGATTTTGTTTAGTTTTCCTCATCTTGCCCCCACCCCACTGCACCCATGCACACATTCCTATGGTGGTCTCTTAATGCTGTCAATCCCATCTGTCCCCTCCAGTGATGCTGAACCCAGATCAATTCTTGATCCCCACAAAAGGAGCCATTATTGAGTTCACACTGATGAGCCTGACATTCAAGGCCTCCCAGCATGTTTCCGTAGGTCCATTCCAAAAGCGTTTGTCCATCTCCTGTGTGCACTCTATTGCTTATGCTGCCCATCTACTGCCTCTCTTTCCTTTGATGTCGATTAGAATCCTGGGGACCCCAGGCCGCCTGCTCCTCTGCCATTTTTTCACTTGTTGGGCTGCTTATGTCCATTGTTGTGTCCACTGTGTATTTTTTAGTCTCTTCCAACCTAGCAGACTCAGCATTATATTGGACAACATTCGTTTTTTGAATCACTTTATTTGGTACTCATACAACTCTTATCAAAATCCATACATGCATCCATTGCATGTCAAGCACATTTGTACATTTGTTGCCCTCGTCATTCTCAAAACATTTGCTTTCTACTTAAGCCCTTGGTATCAGCTCCTCATTTTCCCCTCCCCTACCCACTCCCTCCTCCCTCATGAACCCTTGATAATTTACAAAATGTTATTATTTTGTCATGTCTTACACTGTAAGATGTCTCCCTTCACCCATGTAACTGTTGTCCGTCCCCCAGGGAGGAGGTTATATGTAGATCCTTATAATCGGTTCCCCCTTTCTACCCCACCTTCCCTCCACCCACCACTGGTCCTGAAGGCATCATCTGTCCTGGATTCCCTGTGTTTCCGGTTCCTATCTGTACCAGACAATACTCTGTTGTGATCTACATTGGTTTCAATGCCTGTTTTTTGGAAGTAGGTTACCAGACCTTTCTTCCGTATCTATCTTACTCTAGGACTACATCAAAATCTGCCTCCTTTTAAAACCTACTCAACTCTCTTACAATCAAATATTTACACTTTCCTAATTTTAATTTCTATATCTCATTATTGCTTTGTCCATACACTAGGACAATAAGGCTATAGGGTACAATTAATGACTAGAATTCTCTTCATAAAGAACCACTGATTAACCAGTTAGTATGAATTTAAATGGATGGCAAAGAAGACAGGCTTTTTGAAAATTGCTCAAAAGTGTACTTGTTCTGGATGATTTTATTCTTTTTTGTTTTTGTAACATCAAATTGCTAAATGCTTTCTCGGAAAAAGAAAGACAGCCCACAGCAGGTCACTTCTGGCTATTAACCAATCTAGTAATGAGCAGAACCATTTCCAAGTTACCGTGGGGGCATTGGCATTGCCAGTGGAAGCAGAAAGGCCTCCTGTGGGTCTGAGGAACTGATTGAGCACACCTTCTGCCACCGAAGAGTGGGACTCTGGGGGCAAGGCTGTCTTGGATGTCAAGGGCTGTGTCACTGGGAGCATCATGCCACCCACACCCACCCCATTTAGTGGTGAACACCACCTTGACTGGGAAGCATTTGGTTACAAAGATGAGAAATCTGCTCACATTTGCCCATGAAAGATGAGACTTGTCATATATATCTACTGTGTCATATATGACTAGTTACACTCAGACAAAGGAGGCAAAAGGCATCCAAGTTTTATGGGGACACAAGAAGGGAAGGAGACAAAAGACCCAGGACCAAAAGCCCTATAACTACCCCTCTCTGTGTCTCTTAGCAACCACAGTGTGTCTCTCATTTGTGCTTATTTAAATTTCTTCTCTCCAGGAATGTTTTGAATTCACAGGGGTAAAAGTCCACTTCCTCAGCAGGCTACATGACCTCACAGCTCCATCACTCCCCACAGACTCACTGCATTGTCTGGGACTTTGCATTCAAATTCTCAAGTGAGAGGATTTAGTTAACTTTTTGGTTGAGAGTGGTGGCCGATAATTCGTCCTTGGCACACAGAACCGTGTTTGTGATTGGGGCCACTTTTTAGAGCAATATACACTGAGTCATGCCCTCAAAGATATTTTGCATGGATTCACATGTAAGTCCCAAAGTTTCCTTCAGTGTGGTAATATGTATTTGAGATTCCTCATAGAACAATACAAAAGGGATGGATTCAAGTTTAATAACTTAGAGTTGTTTCTTCTAATTTTACTGACTATTTCATTATGAGATAGAAGATGCATTTTTTAGTCTTAAAATTAACATACTACTGATATGTCATCAATATAAAATGAGGGGGACATTATGAGTTCACTTTTGCAATCACATGTCGCACCTGCTATATAACTAAATAATTAACCTTATTAGAGCCTGGTTGCAATTTGGGACAGCAAATCAAAAAGGGAAAGTGAAAGAATTGGAGAAACTCTATGGAAAGCAAGGCAAATGATCAAAGAGAAGGTAAATAAAATGCGAATTTCAATTTAAGCAAGATGATAGGCTTATTTTGCCTGGAGAAGAGAAGCGAGAGTAATGAGGTGAAGGTAAAATGGGGCTATATTGAGCTTATCTTTATTGTCATGGGAAAAAAACACAACAGCATATAGGTTTTAATGATAACATAAACTCAAGACTTACAACTGCAATGCTACGGGTGGAGACATTCATGAGCTGTTTACAACTAGATATGGGAATGTGTCTGTGGAGGCATAATGTGGGATCCTAGACAACATGAGAGGCCTTCTGTTCAGGCTGAGGCCAGTCCCCTGTGTCACAGTGGAAGGAGAAGAGGGACTAAAGGGCTACTACATTGTTGTTCATGCATTTTCCCACGTGCGAGCAAATGAAGGGAGCTCTCCAAGGGGCAGCGGCCTGAACAGCAAGTCAGGCTTTTGTGCAAACAAAGGATGGAATTGCCTTCCACGATATGGGGGGATACTGAGCGACCATTAGCAGAGATAAGGGAAAGATGGGGTGGCCAGAAATAGGGAACGGAGGGTGGACAGGTCTGTTAGGGAAACTGACAGACGTTCTTTTAAGCTTCTCCATCAGATTGTCACCAAAGAGCTGTCTCTGGTTATTAAGCCATGGGGTTGGATCTGTTATGGTTCAGTGCCTTCATGTTGGCACCTGACTCATGACAACCATGTGCCAACTGAGTGAATGATTGCCCTGTGCCATCCTCACGATCCATTGAAGACCAGTCCACGGTGAGTCACGGGATTGTAATGGATTCATTTTCAAAAGTAGATGGTCAGGCCTTTCTTCCTGGTCCATTTTTGTCAGAAAGCTCTACAGAAACCTGTTCAGCATGTTAAGTTCCCACTGAAAGGAAAGGATGAGAGGAGGGTGAACTAGGGTCACGTGGCATGCATTACCTAAGCCCGACCCACGCTGTGGAATTGATTCCAGCTCACAGTGACCCTGCAATGCGATGGGCAATTACCCCCAAGCGTCTCCAAACTGCCATCTTTACAGACATAGTCAGACACATCTTCTTCCTGTGGAGTGGCTGGTGGGTTCGAACCGCCGACATTTGAGTCAGCCGAGCTCTTAAGCACTGTGCCACCAGGACTCCTTATGACCTGCATGGAAGTTACCTATCCAAAAACTTTAATATGATGCTTAACCTTAAGCAACAAGTAAACCTTAGTGCCAGCCAGAAACAGGTCTTTTGTCCCAAAGGTCATGTTTCAGGAATGTTCTGAGCAAGTATACAAACCCAGGATTATTACTGTGTGAATGATGTCCTCTAGTATTATGCAGTGTACACCTTCCACAACCATGACAGGCCCGCGTTTTATTTCCTGAGGCATCCACCCCTTCCTAGAATGTTATCCCATGAACTGTATGTAGCTTCTCTCAGGCCAGGAACGAAGTTTCCTTCTCATTGCTGGGCCTTCGTCATCATGAAATATGAAGGGATTTTCCCCCTGGTGTGAGGGACACCTAGCCCTGGTACCCCAGCTTCTAGTTCTGACAAGGTTTCTCAATGTTGCACCCCTGCTGCTAGGGAACTGGATGGATCTTTGGGCTGGGAAGTTGTCTCCTATTACAAATGTGCAGCAGCATTCTGGGCCTCTGCCAGCTCAATGCCAGTAACGCATGTCTACCCCCCTCCCTGAATTATGGCAACTAAACCTCTCTGCAGACATTGTCAGGGGTTCCCCGGGGGTCTGGGTCAAGGCGCCTGCAGCTGAGAGCACGTTTTGTCAGGTAATGGACTGGAGGGCAGTTATCATGTTCTAAACTCGCTCGGCTAAGTCTCTCCTCCGTGTGACTTGGGTCAGAGCAGTGTGGTTCATTCTCTACTCTATGCCCCTGGCAAGATCAGGACTAGGTATGTTACTAGTCTGAAAACATGTTCCAAAGTGCTTTTCATAGCTCGTAGGACAGAGGCTGATATCTTGCCAGTAACATGCAGAGTCTCCACTGCTGCCCTTATGACCCTGACCCTTTGTAATCCAGACCCTGGTACATTCCCAGCTTTATCCCTCCCTCCTTCAGACGTTTTACATGCTGATCCTCATTTCTGGAATCTTTTTCCTAATTCAATTTCTCTTCCCCTACTTGGCATCTACTATCGTTCAATGCTTAGAACTCATCGCTTGCTTGAGGAAAAATTCCCCTAACGTCACTTCAATCTTTGCTATCGCCGAGACAAGGTCAGGTACTGGGTTCAATGCTGGCAGAACCGTCTGTACCTTTTCTTCCTAGGTTTTCATGTAATTGAAAATATGGATATTATTGACTAGTAGGGAAATTATGTTTTATTCCATACTAGGAGGTAAGTTTCACAAGGGCAACCACAAGGAGCTATTGGATACCCTATACACGACAGACCAAATACCAAGGACATTTGACATTGCTTAAGGGTCTATTTCCTATCTGAAGTGACCAGTCCTTGGAAAAAGACATCATGCTTGGTAAAGGGGAAAAGAAGATGCTCAATGAGATTGAATGACACGTGGCTGCAACGATGGGCTCGCACATAGCAAGGATAGTGAGGATCGTGCCAGACAAAGAGGTTGCTATGAGTCGGAACCAACTCAGTGACACCTAGCAACAACGATACTTTCTAATTTAAGAGTGGGGGTAAAGATATTGGGCCCCAAAGACGAAATAAATTGTAAAATTAAAAGTAATAAAAGGATAATGAAAAATTTGCAAAGCATGAAGCGAGGGCAATCAGTGGAACGCATCGATCTTAGACCAGTTTCCCTGGACTCTCCTCGAACCCAGGATGACCCATGGTTGTCCAAGTTGACCCATACTCCAGAGTTTTCAATGGTTGATGCTCCAAAAGGAGCTCCTCAGCCCTTTCTTCTCAGGTACCTTTGGGTGAGCTCAAACCTGTGTCCGTTTAATTAGCAGCCATGCCTATTAACCATTGGCACCACCCAGGGAATTCCAGGTCGTATGTAGTTATACATAAATCGAATCTCAAGGATAAGAACATTATCTTTTTTTTTTGAGTCAATGTCCTTTATTGTCACACGTACAAGTTACACACCAATGCTGGTGATGCCTTCCCGTCTGACCACCCGCCTGCCAGACCCTGGCTCCCGGGATGTAAAACAACACAACACAGCATAATACTGGAGTGGGGGTGGAGCCAGATACAGTGGTCCAACACAAACAAGACAGAGAAACAAACACAAGACACAACATCTCTTGGCAAGTTGATGTAAAAAAATCACCATGGCACACAGGGCAGTGGTCATGGCCTTGCCAGCAGGCCCTGTGCTCTGGGCTGCTCCATAGGCTCAGCTGCAGGAACAGGAGTGGAAGGGCTCCCCGCCCACTCAAGAGGCCGCTGTCCCCGGGCTGGAGGTGCTTTGCAATGAGACAAATGCCCAGGTGCCTTCCTCTTTCCCAGGGAAGGGGGCCACAGGGGAGGGCAGGGACTTGTCCACGGTAGAGAAGCCAGCCGGGTTTCCCCTTGGCTAGACAGAGTTCATGGCCCGGGAGTCAGCGTGCCTGCCTTCAGATGGCGTACAGCCCCACGGCCACCTTTGCCACCAGGAAGCTGAGCGTCAGGACCCAGCAGAAGACTGGAGACTGGGGGAGGAGGCTCAGCGCAGCCTTGCCTCTGGGAACCTCGGTGAGGGTGGTCTCTGGCACCGTGGGGCCTGCCCGCCTCTGAAAGCCTGGTGGGTTGGAGGGGCGCTGGTCTGCAGTGTCCGGGGTCAGCAGCTGCTACAGCTCCTTAAACAGCTGAATGTTGAGCAGGAGGGAGGTCTTGGCCTCCTCCACGACCCTGTGTTTGACCTCGGGGGGTCATGTCCAGTGAGTTTATGTGGGCGGGCGCAGTAGAGCTGCTTGAACTTGGTGGCATTGGCGATGTTGGGGAAGGTGAAGAAGGCCAGGCCCTCGCCGGAGCTGGGCAGGTCCAGGGCTTTCTGGGCGATCTTCTTGAGGACCTGGCCCCCGGACAGGTCGCCGAGGCAGCGGGTGTAGGCATGGGCCACCAGCAGCTCGGGCTCCGTGCTCCACACCACGTGCAGCCGCCGCACGTACCGCCGCGTGGCTGCCATGTCGGGGATGACCTGCTGCCAGTCAGGCCGGTACCAGAAGGCCATGTCCTGCTCCAGGGCGGCTCTGCAGTGCAGCTCCTCTGGGAAGTAGAGGGGCGAGTAGACGGGGTTCTTCTCCCTGTTGCACTCGATTTCCTCCTCCAGGGCCACGTAGATGTGGTACAGGGAGGCCATCATCAGCTTAAAGCTTTCTTGGGTTACCTGGCCCTTCTGAAAGTTCTTCATGAACTCGACATTCTCGGCCTGGGGGTGCACCTCCTTGGTGGCCTCTTTAAGAGCCTCTGGCAAATCCTGGGACATGCTGTCCGGCGGCGTGCGATCCTTTGGGCTGCGCTTCATCAGGCCGGTGGTGTGCTGGCTTGCTTGCATGGCTGCCGGGTGGCTGCGGGGTGGCCGGGCGGTAGTGAGCGCTGACTGTGGATAAGAACATTATCAATACTTCACTCTAAACAATATTCAAAATTTAAATATTGTTATAATCCTCTAAGATTTTTACAGCAACAAAATCTATTGAATGCAAGACCAGTGTGTATTTGAATACGCTTGATATGCTATAGGCTGAGAGTGGGGATTTGCCATAGAGCCCCCCCTAGAGTACAAAGATGCTAGGCGCTGCAGCTATGTGGCTTACCGTGATAGCCACAACATCTGGTGCAATGGCTTCCAGATAGTATATATTCAATAATTACTTATTGGTTGGAAAAAAGAAATAATCAATCAATCAATCAATGTGTCCCACTTCCAAAGCCCACTGCTCAATTAATTGATCCTCTGTGTCACATCTTTTCTGGCCTGCAAACTGCTGAAGACCATGTTCATCCTCATTTCCACTGAGGCACAGTGACCTGCAGAGTCAGTCCTGCAGCCTGGGGCGAGTTCCTAAACCACTGTGCAAATGATGTGGATGCAATCATGAGGGCATGATTGGAGCCCCAGACACTTGCTGAAAGATACTTAACTGCCTCTTTCTCTAGCATGTGCAGCTTTTCCAATCATTCGATGGTGAAGATGCAAAGCTCCCTTACACCATGTCAACATGCACCTGTACAACCATGATTTTCCTAACCCGCTATGTCACCAAGGCTCCTTGAGCCCACAAAGGCTGTGCTAATTTTTCAGAAGATTCTCCCAGAACCTAAGATATGAGGCACCTGGAGCTACAACAGTGGTTCTCAACCTTCCTAATGCCATGACCCTTTCATACAGTTCCTCATGTTGTGGTGACCCCCACCCCAACCATAAAATAATTTTTGTTGCTCCTTTATAATTGTAATTTTATTTCTGTTATGAATCTGGTCACCCCGTGAAAGGGTTTTTCGACCCCCAAAGTAGTTGTGACCCACAGGTTGAGAACCTCAGAGTTAGAAGGCTAGCCCTTAGGTCTCACAACTCTGGAAGGAAGCCCTAGCTGGGAAGGCTTTTTGAGAATAGTGTTAATAGCGTGAACTCTGTAGCTGATTCTGAAAACACAGGAGCCCAGAATGACTTGTCTCACAGAATAATCTGTCTGTCTAGATAGTCATCCCTTGGTGGACAATTGGGGGTCCACCATTTTCTGGCTTCCTTCCTCTTAAATTCTGAAGCTTCCTCGGCAAGCCCACTGGGGTCAAGTGCATGAAGGCCATCTTTCCCAGCTTCGTCCTAGGAGGAAGCCTTGGAATCCTCTAGACAGGAAAGGACTACGGCAGAAAAATAGACTCAGGGCCTTCGATTTCTTTACAGTGAAACAGTTGTTAAGATACACTTGCCACTTACTAGCATTGATAGTTCTCAGTAAGCCAATGCTTTTAAGCTTTCATAACTCCAAACTCAATGCCATGAAGTCAATTCTGACTCATGGGAACCCTACAGGACTGGGTAAAACTGCCCCCTGTGGATTCCCAAGGCTCTAACTCTTTCTAGGCGTAGAAGCCTCATCTTTCTCCCGGATTTATAAACGTAAGCAAGCAAGAACAAATGTCCCCTTTTCTCAAGGTGCAGCCAGGAAAGATTGAAAGGAGTGAGAGGAAAGAAGCTTCTGCCCTGAACTAATGAAGGCTCTGAAGAATCTGCGAAGCAGCTGTTAACAGTTGAAGCATCCTCTCTGCCCGCCTCCCTGCCACTATCATGATCCCCATGCTACCTTACAAAACTGGCTAGACCAGAGCATGTACACTGGTACAGATAGCAACTGGAAGCACAGAGAATCCAGGACAGATGATCCCTTCAGGACCAGTGGTGAGAGTGGCGATATGGAGAGGGTGGAGGGAAGGTGGGGTAGAAAGAGGGAACCGATTACAAGGACCTACATATAACCTCCTCTCTGGGGGACACACACAGAAAAGTGGGTAAAGGGAGACAGCGGACAGTGTAAGATATGATGAAATAATAATAATTTATAAATTATCAAGGGTTCATGAGAGAGGGGGAATGGGAAGGGAGGGTAAAAAATGAGGAACTGATACCAAGTGCTCAAGTAGAAAGCAAATGTTTTGAGAATGATGAGGGCAACAAATGTAAATTGTGCTTGACACAATGGATGTATATATGGATTGTGATAAGAGTTGTACAAGCCCCCAATAAAATTATTTAAAAAAGGAAAAAATAGTTGAAGCATGTCCCCCAAAGAGGAACATTTAAGGATTAAGCCGTGGTACCTGTGACTATGACCATATTTGGAAATAGGGTCTTTGCAGATATAATCACGTTATGCTGAGTTCATTAGGGTGGACTGTAATGGAACTGTGTCCTTATAGGAAGAGAAGTGACACAGACAGAGAAACACAGGAAAAATGCCATGTGACAGTAGACACAGGCGTTAGAGGGATTCAGATGAGTCAGAAGCCAAAGGACACTAAAGGTGATCAGGTGTCCCAGACACTAAGAGAAAGGCAGAGAACAGATTCTTCCCTAGAGCCTACAGAGAGACCATGACCCTGCCAACACCTTGAATTTGGATTTCCATGCTCTAGATCTGTGAGAGAATAAATTTCCATTTTTTTAATTCTACCCAGATTATGGTAATTGGTTATGTCTTGTCTAGAAAACTAATACAGCGGCCCTCTCTACTCCCAATGGTCCTCTAGACAGACCCTTTCCCAGAGCCCAAAGGCATCCCCAAGATCAAGGATGCAGATGAGAATTTAAATCATTCTATATACCAATCTCCTAACAAATTGAGATAACATTTTGCTAGATGATTTCTGGGTGATGGCAGACAGGCCCTCAGTAATAATATCTTACAAGTGTAACATGTCTGTAATTAGACTGTCCTGTAATTAGGGAGCTGACTACTTAGCTGCAGCTTGTCACTAGCCAGGGGCACAGCAGGCCACAGGAAGAACCATAGAGAAGGACATCTGTCCACCGGTTGATGGTGAGGATCCCAAGAGAAGTCAGGATGAATAGCATAGTAAGAATAACAACAAAAACAACAACCCAGAGAGATCACAGTTCTTAAACAGGATTAATGGATCTCCCTCTCTCCTCTTGCTCTGAGGGGTCACGTGTGAGCGGTGGACTTGAGGCTCATGCACAAAGTCAGACGCACAGGAAAGGGTGGTTCCAAAATTCGTTGGGGACTAGAGGAAGGGTGAGCGAGGTCCCACATCCCGTGAAAAGGATCTCTCAACCTACTAAGTTGCTAGACTGGGCGAGTTTGATTTGATCAAAATGTTCTTCCTTAGAGAGCAAGTGGATGACATCCTCTGCCATCCCCCTCAGTGTGCTTGTAACTATAAAGTGTTATGCATCTGTAACATAATTATATTTCACATGCTGGAGTTATTTAGATAGGTGCCTTATGATATAGATTCCACTTTGCTCAGGGATTGAATCTGCTGCACAAGATCTCTTTAGACTAGTGTTGCAAAGCAACGACGTGACATTGAGGACTAAGATTTGCCTGACCTTAGCCATGGCATTTTCTTTTTTGTTTGAATGGTTTTATTGACATATCCTTCACATATCATACAATTTAAAGATTCAGTCACACTAAACAAACTTGTGCAATCATCACCATAATCAAGTTTAGAACATTATCTTCTCATACTCATGTTCGTTAGGTCCTTATTTCTCCCATCCTCCCCTGCCTTGCCCCTATGCAACTAATGCCACTATATATCTACCAATCTTGGATTTCACATGCAGAACATCGTACAACAGAAAAACAGGAAGCAAACAAACTATCAAAAAGCTAACAACAATAACTAGAGAAAACATGGAAGACCCTAAAGAAAATGTCTAGAAAAGAATGATGGCAACATATGTACAAATATGTCTGATACAATGGATGCATGGATTATAATAAGAGTTGTAAGAGTCCCCAATAAAATAATCTTTTGATTAAAAGAAGCAGAAAAGATTACAAATGGAAACAACTTTAAAATGGGTCAAAGGGAGAGCAAATGATGAGGCATTACATTTTACCCTAATGACATCTGCCATAATCTAACTTGCAATCATCTCTTCTGATAATAAGGCTATTTACATCCTTCAACTATGGTCAGAAAAGATGTGCCAGAGGCTTAATCCATATGTGAACCCTGTAAATGGATTTGGGGCCTCCACTGTATTCTATAGCCTTCTGCACACCAGGTGTTCACAAGTTAAGTTCTGATACCATTCCCTCTTTCAGATTTGGATTTTATTATTTACAATCCCTGTTTCACACAAGCTAGTATATATCTCTCATGTGGACTTAGTTGCAGCCTCACTTAGATGACGGCTTGTTTGAAGACATGCCTTTAAGACTACAGACACAATTCCTTCTGATAGCCAGGAAACATTTAGTTCCTTCACCACACTTTCCTATAGCACCCATAACTTCACTGAATATCTTCATCAAGCAGTTCCACGTCACACAAACTGATTGCTCTTAAATTGGGACTAGAAGGAAGTGTGAGTCCAAAATCCATTCATTTATCTCTGGTTTACATATGTCTCTGGATCACCTTAGAGATATCATTGTTATTTTATGTTAGAGAACAGTATCAATCATCCTCCTGGGCCAGAAAGTAATTGTCTTGATAGCATCATTAATTTAGCCAATGATAAAGAATTTAAAACACTGTTGAGAAAAGGAAATTATATGAGTATAGGTCAACTATGAGCCACGATATATGAATTGTTGACTTGTATAGATTAAACCCTTAAACGATTGGACCTTGTTTACACAAAAATGGGGGTTGGTGATTGGGGAAAACTTTCATTAATATTCATCCACAATGGCAGGACCATGCCTATGAGAACCATGCCATTCCTATAAATAGTTACAGTCTCATAAACTCACCAAGGCAGTTCTACCCTGTGATGTGATGGCAGTGAGGGAGTGAAAGTATTTAAAACATTGTTGAGAAAGGAAAATTATACAAGCATAGGCCAAGCCATGGTAATTTCAATTGCTCCCTGTGCAGATGAGAGCTGAATAAAGAAAACTGAAGAAGAATCAATGCATTTGAATTATGGTGTGGAAGAAGGTTGAAAGTCCCATGGATTACTAAAAGGACAAACTGATCTGTCTTGGGAGAAGTAAGGCCAGAGTGCTCCCTAGAGGCAAGGATAGCGAAACTTTGTCTTGTGCACTTTAGACGTGGTTTCAGGAGAGACCAATCCTTGGAGAAGGGCATCATCTTTGGTAAAGTGGAGGGGCAGCCAAAAAGAGGAAGGCCCCCCATGAGATGGATTGACACAGTAACTGCAACAATGGGTTCAAACATAAGAACAATTGTCAGATGGCATAAATCTGGGAAGTGTTTTGGTCTGTTGTACATAGGGTTGCTATGGGTGGAACCAACTTGATGGTGCCTAATAGCAACAACACGATTGCTGCGTCCCTGATGGCACAATTAGCCACTTGACTACTCGCTGAAAGATTTGACCCCAGTCAGAGGTACCTTGGAAGTCAGTCCTAGTGATCACAACCTGGAAAATCCAATGGAGTTATTCTATGCCTTTAGAGATAGGAAGTGATATGGGTAGCCCTGGCTTAGAAGTGAACTTGAAGGTGACCATGAGAAAGGACTTCATTTCCATAGGGAAGGAGAGAGGAGATGCCTGTTGTCTAGGCTGCACATGGTATCTGCTCCAGCTCTGGATGACTGGAATTATGTCTGGTTCATTTTGATTCCTCTTCTACACGTCCTACTGTGTGTTGGTTGGTAGTGGCCCTAAACAGTACAGAATCGAACTCTTCAGAGTGTTTTCAAGGACTTTTGGAAGCAGATTGCCAGGGTTATCCAGAGAAACTTCTAGGTGAGTTCAAATCACCTATCTTTTGACTAGTAGTCAAGTGCTTAACTATTTGTACCAATTATAATAGATGATGTGGGTGCTATGAATCACAATATGGGTTATCTAGCCATGGCCTTTGTGACTTCCTCCTAAAAAAATTGGCGGGGAGAGGTGGGGGGGGCTATGCAAATAAAGTACTTATAGTCCACCAAGGGGATTAGATAACTTGCTAAAAATATCAGTAAGATGCATGGAACCCCTGTGGAGTCAGGAGTAATGAAAAAAAGGTGTGTGGAATCTTAATGAGGGGGATTGGCCAGTTTTACCATATGAATGGGCTTAAAAGAAAGCCAACTCTAGAGCAGGGGAAGAGGGGCTAATTGCCCCTTAGAAAGAAGAGTCAAGAGTGGAGCATGTCCTTCAGACCTGAAGTCCTTGAGCTAAAAACCTCCCAGACCCAAGAGGCAGAGAGAGAGAACTATAACACCCAAAGTGGCACAATATGGTGAAATATGTGGCAGAGAAATTGGCAGCACCAAAACCAGGATGTTAGCAAGAGAGTGTGGTAAGATCCCTGGCCCACAGGGACAGATAGCTACAATGGTTGTGCCAGCCCATGGAGTGAAAGAGCTGAGCACCTTTGGATAAGAGGCTTGCTGGTGGAGTAGTGCATCTCTAGACATTTATTGGTGGAGGTAAAGAGCTTTATAAGTAACCCTTGCCTGAGCAGACCAGTACTCAGGATGAGAGAAAGAGAACCCTGCCTGCAGGCCTGGCTGAGAAGCTGTCTTGACCAAAGAACCTTAATCCGCGTAATTTCTGATCCTGAATGGTAACTTGTGACTGCCCTAGGAAAGCCCGTAGCTGTGAATATGGTTTGTGTGTCTAGGTAGTCAGTGCAATGAATGCTCAAACCCAGCAGAGAAGTAGAGAGTGCTGTGGGATGGGCAGCAGGTTTCAGAATTGTTAGAAAGGTGGGTTGGGTGGAAGCGCCTTATAAGAATGAACTTTGAGATAATGGTGATGGCGGGTCTTCTTCCTTTTGAAGTTAGAGGAAGAGTCCAGGCACTGCCATCACACAATGCCTTTTTCACAGAAACCATGTAGTAAATAGTAACTGGAGGAGTTGGTAAGTCAAATAATACGTTAATACATGAATAAGAGTTCAAGAACCTGAAATAGCTGATCTTAAGTCAGCTGCTGTTTTTTACTTATATCTTTCTTAAAGTTAACCCTCACAATAGCCTTCAACATGAGAGCAATTTATACATCAAGGCGAAGGGCTGCTATTCAAAATGACGTGATTAGTTATAATCTAGTCCAGAGCCAAGGTGCAGAAACATTATGTCAGTAAGACAGCACAAAAGTGAGTCTGGATCTAGGTTTAAAATGAGGTTGAAATCTAAAACTGTGTTTTTGGCAAATCATGGTTTCCTTTTCGTAAAATGTTGCCTAAAATTTCAAAATATTGTTACAGGGTATGTCACAAGAATTCATATTCTGAAATTATACACCAACAGAACCTTATAAATGACCTCCTCCCTCTTTTCTTTCCATACTTCTTCAGACACGGGGGAATTCATTGGGAAGGCAGTAATTATAATCCTTTCGACATGGACAAACTTTTGGTATGTATTTTAGCAAAAAAGGCAAGAGAGGGCAAGGATACCAATATAAAGGACGTGAGGTAGTATTATACGACTTAGTGGAAGGAACCAATGGAAAATTGTGTTTCTTGTTTTGTTTTTAACATCTTTTGGTTGTTTAAGCCAATGATGACCAGATATTCTTTTACTTGCAGCTGAAGGTATGCCTAACTGCTAGGGTCCTGAACTAATCACTTTGTTTGCTAGTTATACAGTTGACTGTTAAAATTTCTGATCTTGAATTTGCTCCGGCATCACTTTCTTGATAACAAAATTACCAAAGTATTTGACATGTCAAACTACTCTCTACCCTTGATCCCTTACGATTGTTTACTTGTGTATCTTCACGTTAAGAGTGGAAAGAGTCTATATGTTTTATTTTACTGCATTAAGTTTATAGATACAATAACTGAGATATAATAACTATTCTCAGAATAGTTCATTGCCATCCAAGAGTCATGTCCACCTACCGATATGGGACTGGAATAGGGAATGGATGGTACAACAGTGCTCTTTATAATGCCCCACATACCATCTCTTATATTTGAGTTTCCTTTAAGTGAATTTATTTTGTGAGGAAAAAAATGAATTATTTTGGAAGAACCTGAGACATTTTATTCTGCAAATCACTTTTACATCTGACTTTCCACTCTTAGAGTTATCCTATGAACCAAGGCTTTTTATAATAATCTTCATATTTAGTAGAAATTATTGTCATCACTTACCTTTTCTGGTCTCACACTTTGTCATCCCTACAATGGGGATGGTAATAACTTTCCTGCCTACTTTATAGGGTTATTTCAAAGACTAATGGAAGAAGGAATTTGGAAAACTGAAAATGTATAAATGTACAGTATTATTCATCTTATTCAATACTAATAAAAATAGTCCTTTAAAACCAGCCTATCAGGTATCAAAGACCCAGAGCAAAAAAAATCTTAATGTGAACGGCGGGGAGGGAGAGTGTGGTGTGGAGGCCCAATGCCCATCTGTAAGCAATTGGACATCTCCTTACAGAAGGGTCATGGGGAGAAAACGGACCAGTCAGGGCACAGTGGAGCACTGGTGAAACATACAGCTTTCCTCTGGTTCTTTAATGCTTTCTCCCCACCACTATCATGACCATAATTGTACTTTATAAATCTGGCTAGACCAGAGCATGTACATGAGTACAGATAAGAGCTGGAAACACAGGGAATCCAGGACAGATTGACTCCTCTGGACCAATATTGGGAGCAGCCATACCAGGAGGGTAAAGGGAAGGTGGAGCCAGAAAGGGAGAACAGTTCACAATGACCTATCTATAACCCCCTCTCAGGGGGATGACAGCAGACAAGGGAATGGGGGGAGACATCAGACAGTGCAAGACATGAACAAATAATAATATTTTGTAAGTTATCAAGGGTTCATGAGGAAGGCAGGGAGGAGGAGGGATGGGGAAAAAGGAGAAGCTGGTACCAAGGGCTCAAGTAGAAGGAAAATGCTTAGAAAACGATGATGGTAACCTATGTACAAATGTGCTTGAGACAATGAATGGATGGATGGGTTGTGATAAGGGTTGTAAAAGCCCCCAATAAAATGATTAAAAAGAAACAATAAAACCAGATTGTCTTGTTTGCCAACTCTAGTGCCACCCTTCTCTCCCCCAGAAGACTGAGACATGCAAGTAAGGAAGAGCATTTTTAAAAAGGAAACAAACAATCATTATTTTATTTAACTTCTCTTCTAAGAATACCATTGCCTTTAGGTGGCTGGTCCTCTACTCAGAGCACTGCTCTGTTATTCACATCTAAAACCCTTTGGAGAAGGGGCCTTAAGATATGTACTGAGCCCATTGTATTTAGTGGCTCATTGACTTTTTATATCAGCTTCTTGGGGTCAGGCTCATAGATCTACCTTCCTGTGTACCTCACCTGTAAAACAATACCTTCACATTCAACTGTCATAAAGAGAACTCATCATCTCTCCACAGAGAACCAGCTACTTCTCAAGTATTTCTGACCCAGGAAGACCACAATTGCCTCAGGCCTTCAAGTTAGACTCTGGGGGAATTTTCAGGGCCCCCTTCCTGTTTCTTATCCAGCTCTGTAGTCATATACGCAGCTTTGGCTACTTTTTCTCCTACATATTGCTCCATCCCTTCTATGACTGCTTAAAATGTTTAACATAGAATTATCATGCAGTACACCAATGCCATTCCTAGGTATGTACAGAGTAGAACTGAAAGCAGGAACATAGAGACTTGTACACCAGCACTATGCACACACTAGAAGCAACCAAAACACCTGTTAACTGATGAATGAATAGACAAAGTATGATATGTACACCTACTGGAATATTTCTCAGCCTTACAGAGAAATGAAGTCCTGATATATATGCACCAACATGAATGATGACACTGCACGGAGGAAAATAAGTCAGCCACAAAAGGACCAATTTGCATGATCTGGCTTGTGTGGATAGAAAAGCGTGTAGAGAGACCAATGTCTCCTTAGTGGTTACCAGGGGCAGGTGGGAGGGGGAAGGAAAGGAAGACTCGCTGCTTAGTAGCATTGAGAGATGGAAAAATCAGAGAGCAAATAAGGATAATGATTAAACACTGTGGTGAATGTAAGTTAATGTCACCGAGCTGTACATGTGGGAAATGCTTAGTTGGTCAATGTTTTGTTATATATATATATATATATATATATATATATATATATATATATATATATATATATATATATATATATATATCACATAAACAAAAGCAAATGAGTTCACCTAGGACTGAAATGGGGAAGAGAGAAGTTCTATGGCTGAGCTCTGCAGTATTCCACTGGTCAGAGGTTGGGGAAATGAGGAACAATGGTAGAGAAGTAACAAGGAAGATATTTCAAAGGACCAAGCAGTGTGGGAGGAAACAAACCAGGAAAGCTTGGTGTTCCTAAAGCCAAGTGAAAGAAGGGTACCCGGAAAGAGAATGGTTCATGACTTCTCTACAAGGATGTCATTGACAAGAACAGTGTTAATGGGCTGACATGTTTTAAGATGGGAAATAGTGCAGGTCAAGTAGACTTAAATAAGACAGCAGGCAATGAATGTAGAGAAGTATTTTGCAAAGTTTTGTTGTGAAATAAAAACAAGCAAAACACTGAAGCATGGTTGACGAGAGACGAGAACTCAGGGATCTAAAATATGTTTTATTACTCTTTATTTAATTTTATTGTGTTTAACGTAAAAGTTTATGTAGCCAATAAGTTCCATTTAGCAATGTCAACACAAATGAGTCAGTTACACTGCTTACATTTTCCACAATGTTTTACCCTTCTCATTCACTCCATTCATTCATTTCCAAGACTACAGTGGCCCCAGCCCCTACCTTCTTATCTTTGCTGCAGAGTAATTTTTGAGCATTTGGCCTCTTATAGCTGATTTTTCAGAGGAGGTCATCACTCACAGTCGATATTCTTGTTTTTTTGAGCCAATCTGTTGGTTAGCTAAAAGACCTGCAGGCTTCATTGTGGTTTAGGGTTGAAAGAGTTTTTCACAGAGATTGTCGCTGGGACTTGTTGAGTCTCAGCTGGTCCAGTAAGCCTGGACTTTTTCTGAACTTGAGTCCCATTCCACATGTTTCTGCCATTCTATCATGGTCTATCTACTGAGTTCTTAAAAGATAGGAGTCGCAGCATTTCTGCATAGAAATCTAATGGGAATGAGCCCGTAATTAAGGGAGAATAGCTGATGTAGGAGAAAGAGACCTAAGGGCTCAAAGGCAGACCTTGAGGAGGTGAGAGAGGTGAGGACCAACTGCACACTGAAGGGTTAAACACCAGAGTTGATTCTCAGGAACAAGAGGGAGGGCGAGTGCATGGACAAAATTAGGGATGTTCTTTTGGCCCTGGTGGAAGAGTGGGTTACACTCCATGATGGGCTGCTTACCTCAAGATCAGTAGTTCATACCCACCAGCTGCTCTGTGGGGAAAGGATGAGGCTTTCTGCTCCAGTGAATATGAGTAGCTTTGGAAACCCAAAGGGGCAGGTCTACACTGTCCTACAGGGTTGCGATGAGTCAGAATCCACTCGGGTTTCATTTTGTTTGGATAGCTGGTGAAAGGAGCTTTGATAGCGCTGTCGTGTAAGCATTAAGCCACATGCTCTAACCAACATGCGACCAGTGTTCCATAGATCAGATAGAACAATTATCAATGTCTTCTGGGGGGCTTAAAAATGTTGTCTGACTACATTAGCATGTTTCAGAGCAGCCCATCCTTCCATTTTTACATCAAGAGAAACAGTGAGGGAGAGGAATCATTTCTTTGCTATGCAAGAAAGGGACCTATCCATCAGAAGCATACACAAAACCAAAGCAGACTCACTGCCATCAAGTTGATTTTGACTCACAGTGATGACATAGGACAGAGCAGAACTGGCCCTGTAGGTTTCTGAGGCTACAAATACTGCTTGGAGCAGAAAACTTCATGTTTCTCCCTCAGGACAGTTGGGGACTTTGAACTTCAGACTTCCCAGTTAGCAGCGGAACTCCTAACCCACTTTGCCACCAGGGATCCTAGAAAACAAATATATCAGAAGAGAATGAAGACCTGGAGAAACTGGTCCTTGCTCCTGTTAGAGTTTGGCTAAAGTAGAGTACAAACTGGCAAAGGAGAAGCCCAACAGCATGCTCTTCCAGGTAGACCAGATATCTTAATGGTGTCTGTCTCACTAGAAGTCAATATCATGTCTATTTGATCTCATTTTCCTCTCAATATCACTATCAATTAATTTACTATTTGGAATATGGAGTAATTCTTTTCCCCCTCTTCTTTTCAGACCTCTCTGTTGTTTGGTTAAAAGGATTAAAGGAAGACAAAGGGCAAAGAGGTTCCCAGGGTTGCTCTCCTCTCCATCCAACCCCTAAGCCTGGGTTTTGACAAACAGTGTTAAGTTTCACATTTTTCTCCCACACCATCCAGGACTTTCTAATGGGATCCTTGTATGAGTGGTCCGTAGTGGTAGCTGGCTTGTTGTCATCTAATTCTTCTGGTCTCAAGGTTGTAGAGGAGGAGGTTCACATGGCCCATTAGTCCATAAAACTAACTTGTTTTCGTACATCTTCGATTTTCTTCCAGAATATTTCTTAATGAATAGGGTTACCTTTTGAAAAAGAACAGCCCTGTTCTTCTGTTGTCAAAAGGGAAAACCTTTCAGAGAACATTTTCTACAGGCATGGCCCTGGGCGTGCTGTATGTCAGGCACTGGGGGCAACTCGGCAAAAAATTTAGTTTCCAAAATCCCATATGCGGACACTCTGAGAGTCCTGACTTGATGGCAGTGGGGTTGGGTTTTCCTGATCCAGAACTGGTCTTGTGGTGTGACTGGCTATGTAGTGAGGAGGGGTAGAGAGGGCAAAGGAAAGCAAAAACAGGAAACTATGGGCGGGTCTTCATTGTCACCCTTAGCAATTCAAAGGGCATGCAAATAGTGAAGGATGCTTGCTACAGGGGGGTTGAGGGGGGGAGGGAGTGCATAAAGGTTAGCCATGAGACAGAGCAGCACTAACCATGGTTGCCCTACCAATTTGGATTTCAAGTTGTCCATTCAACCAATATTTATTAAGGGCCTTTCATAGCCAAGGAAAGGTGCGCTGGTGGTACACTGATTGGCAGCTTCGAGGAGGAGAGGCCTGGGGATTTTCTCCCAGAAAGACCAGAGCCCAGAAAACCCCATGGCCCATGGTACCTGCTACTCTGTCACTTGGGGTTGCTGTGAGTTGGAATGGCCATGAGAGCACCTAACCATGTCAGCAACAACATATCTGAGTCTCTCTTTCTCCCATGGAGTTTTCATTGTAGGGCAAGAATCAAAAAAGGAACAATCAGCAGAATAAGTGGGTAGTGTTGTAGTGGGTGATAAGTTCGGTGGAAACAGGAAAATAATAGAGCAGTTGGGTGGGGTGGAGGGTTGTCGTTCTCAGAGGCCAGGGTATGGGGGCTCTGCAGTTTCAAATAGGCTTTTCAGTGGTGCCTTTTGGAAGTAACACACGTGGAAAAACTGGATGGGGTGAAGGAGGTGGTCACACACATATATGAGAGAAAAGAGCATTCCTGGCATAGGGAACAGCCATTGCAAAGAGCTGAAGGTGGGAGCCAAATCTGAAGAGCTGCAAGGAGGCCAGTGTTATTTGGGTGGGGGGAGAGGGAAGGGAGGAATCGAGAGATTAAGGGAGCTTAAGGGGCAGGTGACTGTGATCTGGTGGTTACTGTAGACGTGCTCTCCAGAGAATGGGCAGCTTTTGCAGTTTGGATCCTGCAAGTAACCTTATGTGGGCCTCACATCTAGAATATATCTCTTTGTCTAGTACATTGAGAATGGCTTGTGGCATAAAAAGAAAAGATTTCCCTTTTTAAAACGTGTACCTGACTTATATGACAGGGTTGCTATGAGACTCAAGCAAAAGCGCTTTAAAAATGGTAAAGCATTGTGCAGACCCAAACCGTAATTATTTTACACTGACAATACGAGGTGCAAAAGCCCAGGTCCCCCTGGCCTCCCCTGATCCATGACATCATAATTCACCTATAAGAAGCTAAAGGAACATTGATTCCATTTATTCCCAGAAAAGAAAGGAAGGAAGGAAGGAAGGAAAACCAAGGTAAGCATTCTACCCGTGAGCCTGAAATGCGTTTTCCGATGGAAAATTATTTGATGCTTACTTTTGGAAAGAATTGTCTTTTGGAAACTTGGGAAGACTTGGCTCAAACCCTGAAGACCAGAAAACCAGCTGCAGCTCCAGAGGGCAGCAGGAGCCTGGGAACTTTGAGCCCTTTCCCTTTCCCCATCCCCTCCGAGAGCCAGCAGCGGTGGCTAGCTCCTCCAGCCTTTCAGGGTGGCAGCTTTTCTTTGCAGTGGCCCTGCTGGCAGGTGAATGCTGCTGGGTGGGAGACTCACAGTTTGTGAGACCAGCTGACCTTCAGAGAGGCTTGGGGAAATTTTACCGGGATTAGGGAGAAGAGGCACTGAGATTCCTGGAGAAAGCAGAGGGGTGAGGGGGACTTTTGGGAAAGAACCAAGTGAATGAAGGTTGGGGAGCTGTCCAAGGTAATCCTCAAAGCTTGGGGTCTGTAGGAGTGCTACATGGCTGCAAGTTGGAGTTTACTCTGCGTAAGGTGAGTGTTTACGTTTCCCTTTCCCTCCGTATGCGTGTATGCTGTGTGTGTGTATGTGTGTGTGTGTGTGTGTGTGTGTAAAAGAGAGGCCAGGGTTGGTTTTGTGTTCTGTTTGTTTCTTCACCCACCGCTCCGTATGAAAAAGCATCTGGCTCCATGGGCCAGCCCTCATTCTCATTTCCTCCTTTTTCTTCAAGTCAGCGACCCTGCCAATGAGTTCCTACCGCGCCCGCAACCCCCACCCCAGCACAGGCTGCTGGGACCCTCAGCAGGCCAGATCCCTCTAGCTAGAAGCTGCTGTGGTTATTGCCCCTCCCCCAGGCTCCCATTCTAATTGTTTTGATTTTTCTGAAGCCCCCTCCCCAGCCCCCCAGGTTCAGTTGTCTTGAGACACACCTTCCCTGCCAGCCCGCTTCTCACCCCAGCAGGTCAGGGGAGGCAGTGGGAACTCTGAGCGCCCTCCCTGGGACCACCACAGCCACCTCTACTGTCCCCATCTGCTCCCCAAGACTAAAGGTGGTCCAGGAAGCTCCCACCCCCCCCTTGAGGCTTGGGGCCCTCCTCAGATTCTGAGGAGGCAGGGTGGGTTCGCGGCCCCCTGGGTGTCTGAGACGGTTGGAGTCGTACTAGCAGCTCCTGAGGCGGGCAACAGGAACATGTGCCTCTCCGCGGGCGGTGGGGGTGGGGACTGGAGCTGGGACTCCGGCAGGAAGGCAGCAGGAGGCAGCTGCAGTACTGCTAGGGGTGTGTGCTCACAGCGCCAGCTGCCTCCTTGCCGCCTCTCCGCGCTCTGCGCTCCCAGGCGCTCGGGGCTCAGGGCGCAGGCTGTGGCCAGAGCTCTAGCCCGAGCCGGTACCTGAGCCCCCTTGCCCTCTGCCATGCGCCCCAGGGCGCATGGGGCGGGGCGCGCCATCGGCCTCCCCCAATTGTGCCCGGCCCCTCTCCAGTGACTTTTGCCGGCGCCGCGCCACTCCTTGGTCCTGCCTGGGATGCACACGCAGCTCGCGGCCAGAGGGGGGTAGCAGCCTCCGCCTCCAGGTGCGTACTTGCCGCGTCCGCTGTCGCCGCCACTGGAGCCCGGCGCGCTGAGGTCCTGGTCATGGGGCGGCCGCTGCAGCCGCTGCAGGCATGAGGAGGGGCGAAGGGAACAGAGCTGAGCCCTCAGGAGTCCCTGCAGCCACCTGCATGGATGTCTTCAGCTTTGTGAAGATCGCTAAGCTCTCCAGGTAGGGGCCATGCCGCTTCTTGGGCACCTGGGGTGCGGGGAGTGCCGCCACTGGGGCAACTTGGTGCTTCACTGTGCGGGCGGCTCAGAGAGGTGCAGCAACTGGGGATCCTGGTGGGGCTTAGGGTTCAATTGGACCAGCATGGCCAGGGGCTACAGCTTCCAACTTATTTCTCACTGGTTCCCTGGGTGTAAACGCACACGCAGCCCCACGCGCGCTCAGGCACACACGGATCCTCAGGACAGTTTGTTTTCCGGAAGGAAAAGCCCCTGTGGTGCTTGGGGTTACATGTACAATCCAGGGCCAAGAGAAGGTGAATTTAATTGCCGCCGCCTCTGCTAGGACAAGCCAAAAGTGCTTGGAGTTGGGGTGGGGGGGGGTGCTACTTCCAAGTAGCAGAGACACCAAGTGCCCTTCCTTATCCTCAATTAGATTTCTGGACCCTGGGAAAGTCAAGTTACAGATTGGCTGAGGTCTGTGTTCCCAGCATCCACCTAGATGGTGAAGTCATGGGGAAAGACCTTCAGCCTTTTCTTGTAACAACATGTTCCTCAGCCTTGGACGATTTTGCTTCCAAGTGGCTGTGTTGTGGAAACCAAAGAGGAATCCCTAGTTGAGGCTGATTTCTTGGGCAAGGCACACCCCCTCGTGGGACCACCTAGCTGCTGTCTTACCATCTGGTCATAGCTTTCCTCCTGGGTCTTTTGCCATAGATGAGCCTCTAGAGTCTCCCTTGAGCCAAGGAGACTTGCTGTGTGGCCTCACCATGGGAAAAGCCCGGTAGGAGCAATCTCAGAAAATCCTGCCCAACTTTCTCTGCCCAAGTCCCTGGCCCCTGGAGAGCCTGGCTCTTTGCCCCTGAGCTCATAGTGATTACCACCACCACCACCATCGGGGGCTGTTTCCAAGAGGCAGCTTAAAGGACTGTTTGCAAGACAGAGTAATTCTAGGGTTGCCTTCATTCTTTAGTGTCTGGTGGGCCGTGTTGATTGCATCAGGCAGGAACAGGCAGCCTCAAAAATCCGGAGTCAGAAACGTATGTTGACTTAGCTTTGCCAAATTACATTTGGACCATTTCAGAAACGTTTGGCTTGCCTACTGCCACTAGGACATGCCCCTTTCCAGCATCTACAATCCTTTGCTTGTTCTTCCTGTCCCTTCCCAGTCACTCTGGTAAGTCTGTCTTAATGTTTCTAGCAGGCTCCCCCAGGGAAAAGGCCCAGTTGTCACTTATTGGGGGAGATTTGCATGTTATATAGCTGATGGGTAAATATGTCTACCCTGGGGCCCCGACACTGATGAGTGAAGCAGTGGATGATTGTAAGCTAGCCCATTGTTTGGTTTCACATTGATACCTTAGAGGGCCATGGCTTCCTACTACTATTCTATTAACTTCCTGCACGCCTCTGCCAGTTGCTGGTTTATAAACAGCTGTGAAATCATCCATGGATGCAAAATAGCTGTGGGCAACTGTTTAGAGAGTGCATGGAGCCCTGCTTGTGCTGGCCAGAGAGCTTGCTGAGGGGAAAAGGACATTTCACCCATAGGGTAAATCACCAAAATAATTTGCTGTGCCCTCAGATCCTCAGAACAGCAAGGGAAACAAAAGAGATGGAGAGCTTAGCGTTTTGTCCTTAAACTTTAGAGCTTGGGAGCAGACAGTGCTGGTGTCAAAAGATGTTTTCAGACTCAGTTTCCAATATTCTAGGATGCCTTCAACGTGTTGACAAATCTGAATATATTTATGCTTGTGGGAAATTAGGATCCCCCCACTTCTCCCCCAGCCTGCCCCCCCACCTCAAGAGTATTTGGGATCCAGGGCAGGAATGGGAATTTCACTGGCTATCTTTGTTGTAATGCCAACAGGGAGTTGATTCTAAAGAGAAATTGCACATGTCCTGAGCTAAGGTACCCATTAAGAAATCTACCATCTTTTGGAATACTTCTTTTTCTTTGGTGGGAGCTCAGTGATGGTCCCCAAGCTGAGCTAGAAATACCTGCAGCAGATCATCAGTTTGCAGAAACACATGTTTTTAGCTGCGGTGTTTCTGCCCTGCAAGGATTATAGGTGTGTGTGTAACAGTGTTGTAGAAATTAAGTTCTTCTCTCAAAGGTGGAGCACAAAAGTGCTTACATTGCAGGATTTTCCTGATTTCAGCATGGATAATCTTCCTAAAGGATTTACCTTTGATCAGCATGGTTACTTGAGTGCTTAACATTCTCTTGGTTTGTCAGGGGTGGGGGCGGGGGGCTGTTACACAGAGTAACTGCCTGCACCTTGCATTTTGGGCCTAAGAACTTCAGTTTCTAAATGCTGGTTCAAAGTTGGTTTGCAGTTGAGAGCATAACTGATACTTGCTGAACGTCTGTTCTATGAATGAAGACAGTGGTAATTACAGAGAACTTCAAAAACCAACCCATCCCACTGCCGTGGAGTAGATTCCAACTCCGCGGGATTGAATAGGACAGACTAGAACGGCTCCCTTGGGTTTGTTTCTGAGATTGAAAATCTTTATGGAAGCAGACTACCTCATCTTTCTCCCTCGGAGTGGCTGCAGGGATGGTACGGCCCACCTTTTGATTGGCAGCCCATATGCTTAACCACTGTGCCACCAGGGCTGCTTAAGATACTCCAGGAGAATCTTCATCCATGCTAGAGTGAATAAGCAGCTTATTTCGACTTTTTGGAGTCTTTATACTTAACCATTTATTCCCAGAAACTCTGCTCTTTTAGCCTGGGGAAAAAAATCAGAATTATGATCGTCCCTCCTGCACCCGGGACCATGCTTTTCTCTCTTCTTTTACTGCCGAATGTTGGGTTAACTGGTAAGCTTTGACCCTTTCCATCATCTGTTTGAGTTGTGGCTCTTGGTGCATCCATCGTAGGTGGCACAATGTGTCATCTTCTGTCTCAAGATATTTTTCTTGTTCTTCTAATTTTCTGGTTAGTAAACTGCTTGATAGTTTACATGGAATTTTACTTCACTGTTTCCTTGGTAACAGTTATATATCATTTCCATCCCTGTAGATGAGAGCATTACGATGATTGCCTTATAAACTAGTAATAGTATTAAAATAGGCATATATTTTCATTGTTACTGCTCTCCGTATTGACTCTTTCATTTGTAAAGCAGATGCACTCTTCCAAATGTTTATGGAAGACTGAGATTCAGTAGAAAAACATATGATTATGCCCCCCCCCCGCTTGAGTGAGGAGGTGATTTCAGACCCCCAATTCATGGGGTGTTATTAGATGGAGTGATGCTTGCATGAAGTGAGTAGCCTGAACAGTGTGTCTTTTCTTTAAGCAAAATGATGGTTGGGTCCCAATTACTATTTCTTGAAGAAAAACTGGTGTTTGTTTGTGTGTGTGTGTGTGTGTACCGCTGTTTTAGGTTACATTTGCTCATAGTTGTAGATTGTGTGGTATATAATAATGGAAAAATAAAGTACACTGATTCTGTTACAAATATCATACATTGGAGGACTTCCTTTGTTGTTTTATTTGGCTTTCCCTGGTTTTTGCACTTATCGATGTATCTGCATATCTATCTAGATAAGTTAGGTGGAATAAATAATTCAGAAATGAAAAGAATGGGACTAATGGTTCTGGAGGTATGGGATAAGGGCAGGTAGGAGAAAGGAAGGTAGGGGGAGAACCAACCCAGGGACAAGTGAACTAAAATCAATGGAAGGAAGGTTGTAGGATGCCTAGTGGGGCTCAATCAAGGGCAATGTAGCAGCGAGGAATTACTAAGCCTGAATGAAGGCTGAACATGATGGGTGGGACAAAAGGGAAGGAAAAAGGAAACAGAGGAAAGAACCAGAAGGCAAAGGACATTTACGGTGGCCTAAATACAAGCATGTACATATGTAAGTATATATATTTATATAAAATGAAAGGGGAATAGAATTATATACTTATATGTTAAGAATTAAGGTTGCAGATGAACATTGGGCCTCAACAAAAGTACTCCCTTAATACAAGAACATTTTTTTGTAACAATCCAGCATTCTATGATGCTCACCTTCCCGACAGGATCATTGAAGACAAGATGGGTACATAAGCAAATGTGGTGAAGAAAGCTGTTGGTGGCCAGCTATCAAAATATATAGAGTTTGGGGTCTTAAAGGGTTGAAGATAAACAAGCGGCAATCTAGCTGAGAAGCAACAAAGTCCACATGGAAGAAGCACACTAGCCTGTGTGATCATGAGGTGTCGATGGGATCAGGTATCAGGCATCTAAGACCCAGAATAAAACCATACACAAGGTGAATGGGGGTGGTGGCATGGAGTGGAGACCCAATGCCCATCTGTAGACCACTGGACATCCCCTCACAGAGGGGTCACAGGGAAGAGATGAGCCAGTCAGGGTGCTGTACGGCACTGATGAAACACACAACTTTCCTCTAGCTCTTTGGTGCTTCCTTCACTTCACTATCATGACCTCAATTTTACCTTACAAATCGGATTAGACCAGAGCATGCACACTGCTACAGATAAGAGCCTGCAACACGAGGAATCCAGGATAGATAAATACCTCAGGGCCAACAAGGAGAGTAGAGATACCAGGAGGACTAGGGGAGGGTGAGGGGAGAAAGGGGGAATAGATCATAAGAATCAACCTAGAACCCTCACCCAGGGGGACGAATAGTGGAAAAATAGGTGAGGGGTGACGGAGGACGATGTAAAATATGGGAAAAATCATCTACAACTTATCAAGGGTTCGTGAGGGAGGGAGGGTGGAGGAGGGAGGGGGAAGAAATGGGGAGCTGATATCAGGGGATGAAGAGGGAGGAGAATGCTTTGAAAATGATGATAGCAGCATATGTGAAAATATGCTTGACACTTTGGAGGATTGTATGGATTGTGATAAGAGATGTACCAGGCCCCAATTAAAGTATTTTAAAAATGCTGTTATAATTTCCTTTGAATTTTAGGTAACGCCTAATGGGAGATGACTAAACTTCTATTTCTTACCTAGACCTTGTTTAGAATGAAATATTTCCTAGGAAAAAGAGAAGGTAAAGAAGTGCAAAAAGTCAGATTTTCCCCATCTCTATTTTTTGGGGAGTAATTGCATTAATGTTGCTGATAAGAGTGCACACAGGAGGCCAGCCAAGCAAAACCCCCAAAGACTGTGGATTTGAATTTTATTAAAAACGCTACTTGCACATCGTCTGATTCCTTTCTGGGTTCTGCTGATTTGGGTGGCTGTCAGGAGGTGAAATGATGAACAGTTTCATAACAGAACCAGATTTCTGTTTTAGGAATATTTAATTCTCCTTTCCCAGGGGTTGCTAGCTTGCAGCTGTGAGAAGTCAAGTTGCTTGCAGCTCTGGGGAGAAATTGTTGGGTTCAGGTTTTGTACCATTTCAAGCATTTCTCTCTCTGGCAAGTGCATTTCACCGTCTTGCTATCTGAATTTGATATAGACTGTCAGCTGCTGTGAGACTTAGACTTCGGCTGTTTTTTTTGTTTTTGTTTTTACTTTCTTGAGATGAAAGACCTGGAAATCTACACTTTCTGTTTAGAGACCTCCTACCTGTTCATGCGCTCCCTTTATAGATGCACATGCCTCTCTCCCCCTCCCCCACGTGCATGAACATACACGCTGCTCAACTTTATCATTCCACTTTTGATTTGCCATGGAAGTTTACCAGTGAGAACACACTATTGGTGAGTTTGCAATTTGTCTTTAAGGGATGGACTTGAATTTCATCCTTGACTTAAGGAGAGCGATTGACAGCAATTTTTTCATTTGTTGATCAGTACAATCCTGCATTTGACCTTCTTTACTGGCAAAGCATCTTGAACTCTAAGAATTCATCATAGTAAGAGGGGGAAATATGACTCAGTTAAACCAGGGGTTGGCAAATGGCCTTTGGGACCAAATCCTACTCACTGTCTTCATTTGCATGGTCCATGAGCTAAGAATAAAAATGTAAAAAATGGGCCAGGCAAGCAAAAATGAATAGGAAAAGCAAATGCTACTATCCATAAATAAAACTTTATTGGAATTCAGCCATGCTCAATCATGTATGTACTGTCTGTACCTGCATACACATTATGCCAATGAAGTTGAGTAGATGCTACAAAGTCTATATGGCCTGCCAAGACTAGACTATTTACGATCTGGCCCATTACAGCAAAAGTGTACTAGTCCCTAGTTTAAACCACGCTTTTCTCCTCTTCTTTATCATCATCGGCCCCACATGTTTGGGTGCATCTATGCCTTAAGAACTTATGAGCATATGAATGTAAATTCATAATTAATATAGACCTAGTCCTTCTCAAAGGAATCCTCGTGGCACCATGGTTACAGCACTCAGCTGCTAATGAAAAGTCCAATGTTTGAAGCAGATGTGGCAGCTTGCTCCTATAAAGATTACAAAACAAAAACAAATTCATTCCCATCGAGTTGAATCCAACATCTCGGGGCCCTATAAAAAGTTTCTGAGGTTATAAATCTTTATAGGAACAGATAGGCTCAACTTTCTTCAGTGGAGAGGCTGGTGGGTTTGAATTGCTGACTGCAGGGTTAGCAGTCCAAAGCCACCAGGGCTTCTTCAAAAGCCCTATGGGCCAGTTCTACTCTGTCAGTACCCAGGTGACACAGGGATTAAGCACGTGGCTACTAACTGAAATGTCAAACGGTGGGCAGTTCAAACCCACCAGCTGCACTGAGGGAGAAACATGTGGTAGCTTGCATCTGGAAAGAATACAACCCCAAACCGAAAACCCACTATCATGAAGTCAAATCCTGGATTACAGTTCCGGAGCCCCCGCAGGGCAGTTCTACTTTGTCATCTGATGTGCTATGACTCTGAATTGAATCGATGGTAATGAGTTGGGTTTGGTAATCTTTACCAGTTCCGGTTTTGTTTTTGTTTGTTTGTTTTTTATTTTAACTCTTGGATACCAACTATTAGAAATAAACATCATGTCCCTTCAGGTATCAGTTGGGAATATTTTGGTACGGTTTTATGGGTTTATTCTGTAGTCACGAAGTCAGCCTGCTTTATTTGGGCTGGGAAATTACTTGTTCAAATGATGCTTGCGCTTTGGGGGCCCTGTAGGCCTTGTAGTTCATCATGGATGGAAAAGGAATGGGCAATAATACTTGTATAGCCCCAACCAGTGTGTGCCTGTGAACTGATAATCAAGCCAATCGGAGAATGCCTGGTATTCCTTACAGTACACTTGAGCCATCTGGTCCTAATGGCTAATGACCTTCATTAATCTGTTTCCAAATGGAAAGAACACTAGATAAGTGAATTTAATTGTAGGCCAAAGAATGGAGGTAGCCTGTCTCAATTTGGAATTGAGTTGAGCCCAACTTTGTTCTGATTGGATTGAGCGCAATGCAGTGCAAAACTGTAAACTACTTTTACTTCTTTACAACATATACACCATTCCCAAAGTGAGCTGCCTTGCTTAAGGAGATAGGTCATTATGTACTTCAGCCCTGAAAATTATCTTGAAGAAATCTAAGCCTTAGTTTTAGATGACAAAGTTAACATTCCCTTTTTTCTTTCCTGGCAAAGAGACGAGAAAGCTTTCCTGTCTAAACCCTTCTTTCAAAAATATATTGTCAAGCATGGTTAGTAGTGTTTGGCCTTCAAGATAAAGATACAAAATAATTGGTGAGTGAAATCACCAAGAATCCATTCTAACACCTGTTGAGAACAGAATGTCATCATCTGCTTAGCTGAAACTACCTTGCCCAGTATTCTTGAAGGAGTGGAAAATCTTAAATTCTATGGTGTGTTCTTGAACCTAGGACTTAGGAAATCAATTGATATTTTGTTTTTTTGACATTGGCTTCTCATTTGTTTGTTTCTTCTACAATTGAGGGCAACCATTTTGACTTCAAAGAAATCTCTTTTACTGTAAGTAGCCCAACACAAGACATTATCATTCTGGATAGATGTCAGTTAAGTGTTTATTCTGGAGGCCCTTTGGGGATGGTCAAAAAACACAAATTATTCTTTGTAAACAAAATATATATATTTTTAAGTTTGCAAAGGAAAAAAGCAGTTTTCTGATAGTTAAGGCCTCACATCCAATTTAAAGTTAATTTTGGTTCTTTTCCAGTTATTTCCTACTTTATGTTTTGGACTTGTGATGTACTTCGAATAAAATGTTTATCTGACAAAGATAAATTACAAAGTGAAGAGTGAGCAACAATCCATTAGGTGGGTGATGCAAGTCAACCAAGGAATGTAGGGACCTGTGGGGGTGTAGCCTTGTGGACATGATGATTTAAATAGCCATGGACTTCTATAGTGGGGAATATGCTGTCTGTCATCAGGCCCAATCCGGGCTGTGGGCTTATTGGTGCTGCCTTAAGTCACACAGGGGACCATGGTGATTTTCCCCATGGTGCATTTACCTATGAACACTTCGAGTACCTTCTGTGAACACTTACTGGCTAGTGGAACGTGGGTAGAATGACAGATGTCAGTTCTAGACATAACCATTAAATACTATTTGTAGGTGAATGATAAAGCTTTTGAAAGATCCCAGTCTGATCCTATCACTGCTTCTTGATGCTGTCGAGGCCAAATCCCTGTTCTTTATTCTTAACTTTTCGGGTTGACCCCTTTTTTACTTTGCGTATTTTATTTCTAGATACTTGTTATCTGTCCTTTCCAGCCTTAACTTCGTAGTCAACTCCCAGACAAACACACACACACACACACACACACACACACACACACACACACACACACGCCCCTCTACCTCTAATGTTGAGCTGCCGGTAAGTCTTAAAAGGTTCCACACCCTGTAATCCTTTTCATGCACTTTTGATTTTGTCTTGAACAGTCGTTTCTACCTGGAAAATGTCTACACCTCCTCAGTGACATGGTTGGGTTTCCAGACCAGGTCATTATGGGGAAACCGGTGTTCTTCAAAGAGAGGATAATCACATCACATCACAAATGGAGGATGATAACATCTTTACATAATTACCGCATTACATAATGAGGCCAGAAGTTTGAATCGACTGGCCATTCGGCCAGCAAAAGATGAGGTTGTCTGCACCTATAAAGATATATTGCATTGGAAAACCTAAGGTTTGTGGTTGCTATGAGTTGGAATCAACTGAATGGCAGTGAGTTTATCGTTGCCAACTACTATTGCCCTTCACCTCTGATATTGGATAAGGAGCTAGTCAACAAGTAAGGAGAGGGCATATTTGTCTTTTGTGTGTGTTTGTTTTATCAGAGCCTTATCCAACCTCTCAATCCTAGTTCAAATAACTCAACTATATATTTTGTTAGTTGATGTACTTTAATCAAAAGTGCTTTAATAGATGAGTACTATGTTTTAGTGATTTAACCCAATCAACATTGCTTTCTTGCTCATTTGAAGCTTGAAACATGTGCTCCTGCTTGGGCAAGCAGGCTGTGCCCCACATGTTATTCAGAGAATTACGAAGATACAGGTGCTTTCATCTTCAATATGAAGCCCAATGTTGTCTTGCACACCAGCATTCAGCTGACAGATGAGGGGAAGAGAGATGTGAAGGTGGTGAGGGTCGTTTAACGGTCATGCCTAGAACTGAAATCTGTCATTCTGCCCACGTTCCCCTAGCCAGAGCTCAAGTCACCTGGCCAGCTGCGAAGGGAACTATGAAATTCAGTCTAGCTATGTCTCCCGTCTGACTGGACATCTTGAGCCGCAGCCTTGTCATAACATTTATTCTACTGTGTGTTGGATTGCTTTTGCTTCTCAGTTCTTTCCCCTTCTCCGAATCCAAGCCTTTTTGTCCTGTGCTTTGGAGATCTTCCCAGTACAAGTGGAGTGTATGTCCTTGCCTCCTAGATGTTAGGCTTGTCTGTGTGACTTTTTGGACCAATCGAATGTGGGCAGAATTCAGAGTGTCCATTTTAATAGATGGCCGTAAGAGACATTAAGCCTTTCTTTGGTGTTTCATCCATGATGATTTGAAGAACCCCCTATGTAACCTGTTGGCTCCAGATACTAGAAACAGGGGGTTGCAACCCTGTGAGCATGAAAATACATGCTTGTTGTATGGTCCTGGGCTTTGAGAGGTTTTTTTTGCAGTCCCATTGTGGCAATAGTCAACTGGTGGCCAGTGTATTCTAAATGAGTTGAGTTTGGGATTGTAACTCCTGTATGAGCTCTTTGCAAGCAAAATTCCTTTGTATTACATTTTCCAATTCCAAGTAGTTATTGAGCAACTATTTGGGGAATTAGAAGGGAGTCAGAGGACAACCATATGGCATAGCGGATGATGTCAAATGTTTCTTATCACTCATACGCCCACGTCTGGACCATCCTTTCACCAGATTGGACTGCTTCTGAGTTTTAGAGTCTCCTGACAGAGCTCATTTCTTATGCCTGTTGAAACTTGACCAGGAATGGTGGTCACTTGTCCAACTCAGGACCTACATCTAGAGCCACACCCTCTCATCCCCATAGTTGTTTTCTTCTGTCTCCACGTCTCCCGAAACCCTCGATCATCTCTAAGTTTATACAGGACAACCTGTAAGAGCTGGAACCTGTGTTAAGGTGGGAAGCAAATCAGAGAAGAAAAAGTCAAAGATTTGCCACTAAAGAGAAAGTCATAGAAAAGTGGTAAGACTGCACCATGCCAAAGGCAGACGACTGGCTGGACTTGGAAAAACAAGGCAGTTCCATCAAAATCTGGCTCTCACAGGTTTCCCTATATATTGTTTCTCTATTGCCAGGAGAGACTCATAAATAACATCTTTAAAATAGCTAAAGAGGTGATCTTGTCAGTATTGGGTTCTTAAAGCTGATATCAATGGAGACCCTAGAATGTGGAAATGGGTAAGCACCCCACTGCCAGACAACAGGCTGACCTGAGAAGACAGACTTGGAGAGCTGCATCGGAAAGGTGCCAGCCCCCAAACCCTAAGGAGCACAGTCAACTCTAGACACGTGGGCTCGCCAGGCATTGGCAACCCCCAACAACAACTCTCCCTCAGGACTGTGGGAAGGACTTAACAAGCAGAATGCTCACTATACTCAAAGAAAGGCTTGTCCTCTTAAAGTGGACACTTGGTCAGAATTGTTGTATTGGCATATATTTCAGATCTCACACAATTTACTCATTTTGAGCATATTAGAAAAAGTTGCACAAATGTCACCACACTCAATTTCAGAACCTTCTCTTATCCTCATCATTGTTAGCTCCCCATTTTATCTCCAACCTCCCCTGCCATGCTCCCAGATAATTAATTATTAATCCAGGGACTGACTCCATTGATTTACTTAGGCTGGATTTCATATACCAAAAATAATATCAAACACAAATAGGAAGCAAGCAAAGAAACCCAACACCAGTGGCTAGGTAAACGTAGAAAAAACCTCAATTAAAAAAGAAAGCAGAAAATATTAAAAATTGCAACAACTTTAAAATGGATCACAAGGGAGGTCAAATGAAAAGCTGTTAAATTTCAACCTGATTACATCTGCCATAATGAACCTCACAGTGCTTTATATGTGATAGCATGGCTATTCATATCACTGGACCATGTTCAGAAGGGATTCACAGAAATCTTAATTTATGTGGGGACCCTGGAAATGGATTTGGTAATTCTGCTGTCATCCATTGTCTTTTGCAAACAGGGTGTTCCAGAATTTCAGCTTTGATACCATTCCCCCCTTTGGATGTGGATTTTATTATTTACCATCCTTGGATCACCCAGGCACCATCTGATTTCTTCATTACATTTTGCTATAGCACCATATCTTTATTAATCTCTCCATGAGGGCAAGTAATTCAGTAGGGTCAGATCATAAGAACTAATTTTTCCTAGATTGGTTCTTGAATTAAGTGTGAGCACCAAATAAAGTGGACACTTTTGACCTTGGGTCAGTTTCTATAGATCCCGTTAAAAGTATTACAGGGAATGGGAAAGTTTTAAGAAATGGGTATTGAAGAATTTACATTAAAAATTAAAATTTATATATCTGTGAACAGAAAAAGAACAACACAATGATATAGTGACACCTCCGGGCATATTTATTGTACATAAATTTACCTAGCAAGAGGTTCCCAAGTCTGTTCACACTTTTTTATTTTTGATCCTTAGGAATATCTTGCTTATGTATTCAAAAATGGTTGTACAACTCCCCTTTATGTGATTGAACAGTTCAATTGTATTATATGTCAATTGTGTGCCAATATAACCAAATAAATAAAAATAAAATGAAAAATAAGCCTGACTTTTAGAAATTCCAATAGTATGCAAAAGCCTATTGCCTTCAAGTGGATTCCAACTCATAATAATCCAATCTGACAGAATACAACTGCTCCCTGGAGTCTTCAAAGTTATGAATCTTTATGGAAGCTGACAACCACATATTTCTCCCATCTTTCTCCCTTGGAGCACTTGGTGAGTTTGAACCACCAGCCTTTCAGTTGGCAGCTGAGTTCTTAACCACTGTACCACCAGTGTTCCTTGCTAATAACATACCCACCTAAAACTGAGGGTCCTGATAGCAGCAACAGCAGGCTGTTATCATGCTTTTCTGATTGCAAAAGATAATGTTATCATAAACAATTTTGAAAATACACAATATATAATTATAAGTATACACATATTTAAAATTATACCAGCCCAATAGAATCACTGTTTTCTGTTTTCTTTAACCTTTAAAGAAATCTTACATACTTAAGATAATACCACACATACACAATTGTGTACTTAATTTATTTTTTTTATAAAATATTCATTGAAAACTTTTTACAAATAGAAAATAATCACCTACACATGCCACAGTTTACTTAACTATTTCTTATTTAATTTGCACTTAGACTGTCCCCCCCCCCAAGAATAATAGCAGAAATGATATCTTAATCATTATGTCTTTGCATGGGCAGAATATTTTATGACAATAATAATAGCATATGGAACCGTTCCTAATCCATAAAAGTCACAAGGTAGTTGAAATACCTTTAAAATTATATTCAAATTTTATGCCAGAATTATAGACCTAGTTCCTCAATGGTATTAAAGTTGACAAGCAGCGGTTTTGTCAAATAATGGAATGTAATGACAGGGACCTGAAGCTAATGACAGGTGGTCCAAGCCTTGTGTGTTTTCTTAAATTTTTGAAATGGGGAAGTTATGTGATATTACTTCTAAATTTAAATCTGTTTCTAAAACTCTGCCGTTTTTTGCGATGGAGTGGCCAATTTCTTAGAAATGGGTCTCTTGGAACTGAGCTTCTAAATAGCTGGTAAAAATGAAGATCAACGATGAGTCCTTAGGATATTTCCTCAGTGAGAAGAGTGAGTTCTCCACAGGAAGGGTGCCTACATTTACAGAAATCGAGAGCAGCTATAGAAGGATGGTGAAGAGGAGATAGTTTACTTTGGTAGAAGAAAGAAAATCAAAGGAAATATCCTCCTCACTATGATCAATGTTGGGAAAAATCCCCAGAGATGGACACTAATTGGCTGACTGATGATTCCGACCCACAACCTTCATTTGTTCCATTTAGAAATACTCATGGAACGCATACGTGCAATGTAAGAGAGCCCACATAATTCACACCCACCCACACGTACATGTGTAATAGACACTTTAAGTTTATAAAATTGTAATCTTAATTTTTATTAGAAGTTAGGAAGAAGTAGGATTGTGATAAGTGTTGTATGAGCCCCTAATAAAATGATTTTTAAAAGTAGGGAGGTCATATCATTGTTATTATTATTACTTTATTTCTTTACAGAATTGAGTACTGTGAAACAAAATTCCTCCATTTTTCCTCTGGGTTTGCTCTGATCAGAATATGAACAGAAAAATGTTGGTGTCCCACCCCCCTTTGTTCACCATTCTCAGTAACCAACAAAAAGATTACTTTATTGTCAGTCATTGCTTTTTAATAAATCAAAAATCTTAAAATTTCACTAATTTTTGACAGCAGTCTTGCTAATCTGATCACCCAACGATCGTCTCTTCACCAAGGGGGACTAGTTGGTTTGTTTTGAAGGAGCAAATTCTGGGGCTCTGTTGAGGATGTTTCCTGTAGGACTGTAATTGGATTATGGAGCCATTACTCCATAATTGGCCTTTCTGGTTGAGATGGTGTTGACAGGCTGAATACTAAAGCCCTGCTTAATGAAGCTGATGAAACACATAGAGGGCCATAAAATGCCCGTGCCTTCTCAATGGGTGAATCCTTTACTCTCCCTTTAGCCTTTCTGTTTAACTCCATACACAGCCCTCCATCTAGAATATATGACTCCCTGGTGGTGTTGTGGTTAAGGGATTGGGCTGCTAACCACAAGGTTCGTAGTTCAAAACCACCAGCTATGTGATTCTGTGTGATTGCCGCTGTGAAGAGTCACAGTTTCAGAAATCCCGTTAGGGTCACTATGAGACCAATTCTAGAAAATGTAGGTATGTGTGTTAACTTTTTTTAAAAACATCATTTGAACATAAGAAAATTTTGGCATGAAATTATATTGGAGGTAATTTGTAGTTGGACTGCTGATCTATAATTTATTAAGAGATTTCTTGAAAAATTACAGTCTGTGCGCCAATTCAACTTGCTCCCCCACTTTAGTATGAAGTTCAGAGTCTGGATAGCCTTTCTTTCTCTTATGCCTATGGCGGGAGGAGGATGAGCACGTTCAGCATGAGTTGGTCTTCAACACGACAGCAGCCAACAGCAACAAGAATGATTTGGATTGCAATGCATACGTTGAGACAATATATGTGTAAACTATTAAATGTATAAATCATAATCCACTCTGTAAACTCTTCCCTAATATACAAGGGAAAGTTTTCAAAGAAAAAGAATGGTTTGGCCACTCAAATGGTTTCAAACTATCAAAAGTAGAAGGTTTTGGGCCACAAAAATTATAGGAAGTGCAAATTTCAGCATACATAAATAAAATTTTGCTAGAACACAGTCATGGTCACTCATTTATGTATTAGTTATGGCCACTTTCCCATGACAAAGGCAGAGTCGAGTAGCTGCTACAGAAACTGCATATATGGCCCACAGAGGTGGAAATCTCTGTCCCTCCACAAAAAGTTGACTTCACTCATCAAATATCATCAAGTGGTGCTGGCAGGGAAGGAAATATGAATGGATATGTAGGTATAGAGGGAGCAATGAAAAATATATATATATAGTTTACCTTTTTTGAGTATTTGGAATTTAGCCTCAATGGGAGTTTAGAACATATCGTATGTACAGATGTTTCTCTCTATTACTGTTTGTACTATGAACAACTCTTTCTTTGCCCAAGTAGATTTTAAACAACCGCAATAGGAATTGTGTTGTAAATGTTTATACTCTCCTGCCGTGTTTGCTTTCTTTCCCACAAAGAAGAGGCAATAACCCACACGGGCTGTGCAGTAAAAGATTATAAGCAAAGGTGCTGATGAAGTGTTTCCCCCTTTTCCACCGGTTGCTGTGCTCTGGCAGGTGGATGCTGTGGAGGGAAGTATAGAAAGCACATTGGGAAGCCAAAGGGGCGTGGATTCCTGCAGCCCACTGGGCTCTCAGGCTGCTCCTAACTTCCTGGCCGTGGAAGTTAACATCCACCAGCAACTTGTGTGCTTTATGTAGAGACACCCAGGTCCCTGCAAGAAGTTTGTGCTCCACTGTGAACTTAAAGGCTCATACTCATCCAGCCCGATGGCCTAATCTGCTTCCTTCAAGACTCCAGCCTAGGAAACCCAAGGGAGGGAGCACAGTTCTGCTCAGTCACCATGAGTCAGAATTGACTCCATGACAATGGGTTTGGCTTGAGTTTCTTCTCAGTGGTACACATATGTGCTTGATAGTTTCTATATTTTTAAAGTTAAAAATAAAGAGCTCTGGTAATGGTGTGGGTCAGGCATCAGGCTGATAAACTCAAGTCTCTGCACTTCAAACCCATCAGCCCCTTCGCTGGAGAAACTCTCTGCTCCCATAAATATTTATATATCATGCTTACTAGGCCTTATTGTTATGAGACGATCAGTTAGGGTATTTTAGATGTAAGTAAAAGAATGCTTGTTGAACTGTGGGGTAAACAGTGCAGTCATTTCCCTGGTAGGATGAGATGCCTGGAGGTAGACGGTTCCTGGAGTGGGGTTTATGAGCTCTGCAAGGTGAACAAGAATCCAAGCTCTCCCTCTTGGTGCTCCACAACACGGGATTAAGGGCAGGAAGCAGAGGATGGCTGGAGCTCTGTGAATCTTCTTATGATGGAGAAATACTTTTCCCGAAGGTTAGGGCCATCCTTTAGAGCAGTGGTTCTCAACCTGTGGGTCATGATCCATTTGGGGGTTGAATGACCCTTTAACATGTCGTCCTATAAGGCCCTTATGAGTTGGCATCAACTCAAAGGCAGTGATTTTGTTTGGTTGGTTGTTTCTCAACTGGTTGTGGCAGGGGGTGCTGAGAAATGCCAGAGGTGTTTTAGTCCTTGTAATGGTGAGGCAGGCACCTAAAAGGATACAGTGGGAAGAAGGCACCCTAACCCGAGCTAAACCACCCTGTGATCCCTCACACTGACGCTGATTTCCCTTCTTTAAGAATGCATTTCTACGGTTGGAGTGGGCCTCAGCTCACTGTACCCCCAGCGCATGGCTCTCTAATACTTCTTCCAAAATCAGACTCTGGGAGACTGGGAGAGGAGATGACTCTTGATTAGGCAACCAAGATCATTGACTCTGGGGAACAGAGAGGATCTGCTAAATTGATATCCAGAAAGGGATGCTTACAAGGGCACCTGATAATTAAAGACTGACTCATCAGTTGATAACAGTGGTTACCCTGATGGGGAATAGCTCACAATGCCAGAGTTTTCCTCCAGTGGGAATGTGCTTCCCCTGGTCCTTATCCTTCAGGATTTGAGTTTATGAGAATGGAAAAGGCCTTTTCGTTCATTTATAATGAAGAACTTGTCTCCAATCAGCCTACATAACTTGCATGATGAAAAGTAAGTTTTTACTGATAATCATAAACAATTAAGTAATGCAATATAATCTGTCTTGGTATTTATGACTGAGCCAATTGATTTTTTAGATGACTTTGTTGTTTGCATATTATATTGAAAAGAAATGTAGAATTGTGCATGTCTCATCCTTAATTGTTTTCTTATTGGGTATGGCAGGTGCAAGATCTTAGAATAAAATATTTCTGCTAGGTTGTTAACCAAGGAGGCCCTGTGGCACAGTGCTGAGGCACTCAGCTATGAACTGAAAGGTTGTCAGTTCAAACCGGTCAGCCAACATGTGGGTGAAAGGCATGGCATTCAGCTCCCATAAAAATGACAGTCTCCAAAAACCTATGGAGTGGTTTCTCTCTGTTCTATGAATCAGACTTGATAATGGAAATGAGTAAGAGGGTGGATGCTTTTATTCCTGTTGACAGCCATAGGCCACCACACACCTGTTGCTGTGATGCTGGAAGCCAGGTCACTAGTATTCCAAATGCCCGCAGGGCCATCCAGGGTAGTCAGGTTTCAGCAAAGTTTCCAGGTTAAGTCGGACTAGGCAGCAAGACCTGGTGACTTGCTTCTAGAAAAGTTGGTCAGTGAGGACCTAATGAGGAGCCACAGAAAACTCAGCTTGGAAGTCCCTCAAAATGATGCTGGGGAAGAGCTGCCTCCTCAAAGTAGAGCCAACCTCCAGGTTGCAGATGGAGCGCATCTGTCTAGGACCATTATTGCTGGTGTGGCATGACCCCAAAGGAGAAGAAACAGCTGCAAAATATCCATCAATAGTTGGAATGTTGAAGATACAAAGTCTGAATCTAGGGAGATTAGAAGTTCTCACAAACGAAATGGCATACATATGGACCAATCTCCTAGGTTAGCGAGCTAACATGCACTGGGATTGGCCATTTTGAAGCTCAGCCAGAATATTCTTTAAAACTGAGCATAGCTAGACTCTGCCTTGCATATCTTCATTTAAAAAAATAAATCATTTTATTGGGGGCCCTTACAGCTCTTATAACAATTTATAATTCAATTGTATCAAGCACATTTGTACATATGTTGCCATCATCATTTCCAAAACATTTTCTTTCTACTTGAGCCCTTGGTATCAGCTCCTCTTTTTACCCTCCCGCTCCCGCCCTCCCACCCTTGTGAATCCTTGATATGTTTCAAGGGAGACAAGTCCTTAGAGAGGGGCTTCATGCTTAGTGGAGTCCATGAAAATGAGGAAGATACTCAGCGAGATGGGAAGATACTCGGCGAGATGGGTTGGCACAGTGGGCGCAACAATGAACTCAAACATAACAGTTATGAAGATGGTGCAGGAGTGAACAGTGTTCAGGTCTGTAGGGTCGCTATGAGTTGGAACCAACTCAATGTACTGTAACAACCGCCATCTGTCTCACTGCCATTGAGTCAATTCTGATTCATAGAGATCTTATAGGGCAGGATAGAACTGCACCTGTGGGTTTCTGAGACCGTGACTCTTTACAGGAGTAGAAAGTCTCATCTCTCTCCCTCTGAGAGGCCTCAAACCACTGACCTAGTAGTTAGCAGTCCCATGTTAAACTCATTGTGTAACCAGCACTCAATTATATCATCGATAGCCATAAGTGACTTTAAATATAGGCATTGGAATAGGTATAAATTAACTACTGAGTGTGATAATAATTTCTTTTAGAAGAATTAATACTAGTCCCAAGGAACTGGCGATTAATGAGGTCCCAAATGTCCAACTCTTCTAAGATTTTATTCAGGTCTATCCCCCCCCCCAACCCCCATTTCTCCTTGAGTATATTTCCTGTGTTCCTGGGTTCTTCTCAGCACAGCAACGTCCCCACAGAAACTCAAAGAGCTTTGAGAAATCATCTCATGTGGTGGTGGGTGGTGTTCAGTCCAAAATCCAAAGGTCAGGCAGAGATGAGCCATATGCAAGATCTGGGGCCAGAAGGCAAAAATGTCCCCAAGTCACAGCAGGTCCTCTTTCTTATACCAAGGCTTAGTCAGGAAAGAGAGCTCTGGCTTTCCAGGTAAGACGATGTGCTTTAGAACCAGTATTTTATGCCTTACCAAAAATGGTGTCTTAAGGCAAACTCACTGCCATTGAATTGATCCAACCTCATAGCCGTCCCATAGGACAGGGTAGAACTCTCCTACCCCTGTGGGCTTCTGAGACTGTCACTCTTCAAGATGAGAAAGCCTTGTTTTGGTTTGGAATTGTTGTAGTTAGGGGCCAAATGCATGACCTCTACATCACTAGGGTGCTGCCCCAAAGGAAACAAAGCGCGTGGCTCTGCTTAAGCCCTCCACTAAGGTCAAGTGTCAATCTCCCACCCCCACTCCTGGCCATCAGCAGTGTAGTAGAGAATGCCACAGGTCCATTAAGTCCAGAACCCTAACATACCACGTAGGGAACTCTGACATGAAGGGCCATATTATTTGATCATAACTCACCGAGTACTTCCACACATGGGTAGGTTTAGATGCCTATACATTACACACATTTGTTAGGTGATGTTTGCTTAGAGTGTTATAGTGGCTTAAAAAAAAAAGTAAAACACAGACCACAAAATTAGTTTTCCATTCTTACCTAGTACCCATATACACACCATACACATATCTGCTCACACATTCTGCATATTTCATCAAGTCATATTGCGCCTGGTATACTTCAGTTTGGCTCTATTTAGTTCTTTGGCACTTTTTTTTAGTCAGCTGACGCGGGTCCATTGAATCGGTTTTATAACGCCCCCCCCCCGCCCAGTTTGTTGTAGCTCATGGGTGGAAATTACTGGGATGTTAAAACTAAACCCTCTGCCGTTCAGTGGCCTGTAGCTGTTAGATGTATGACTTTTCCCTGCTGGAAGCTTCTTCCTGCTTCTTCCCTCCTGTTTCCTTCCAACTCTAGTGGCCAGGTGATTGTTGCTGAGGGCTGTTGATCATCAGACCATGTGACCCAGCCCCAACCAACGAAAGCCCTGATCCAACATTTTTCTGAATTTCAGTCTGAAAGGAAGGACTTGGCTTCAGTTTGGTGACAAGCCTTTAAAGGTGTGAGCCCAGAGTTCCCTGTAGCCAGTCACAAGGGCTTGAGACTTTGAGCCAGCATCCTGTGAGAGTCTAGCAGAGTGGCCGCTGGTGGCCTTTGAGCTGTGAGTCCAGCCAGGTACCTTAAAATGGACTTCCTCCCAGGAGTTGCTAAGAAAGTGCCGGCTTGTGGTTTGGGAGTTACTGTCACGGGGTGGGAGGAGGGCCACCTGGAATCGGAGGGAAAGTTCCAATACCATAGATTGATGGAAAATGTTTGAGAGGGGAGGCTTCTTGACTTCAATTAGTGTTTTTGGGGGGACAGCATTGTATATACACTTGTGGAAAAGTTCACTTGTCTTCAGATTATTCCCAAAGGTGTCCATATTGAAATAAATGCATTTGCCTTCATCAAGTTTATCCATCATTGTCCAGGTGGTTTTGAGTAGGTACCATGTGGCATTTTATCTGTTGTAATAAAGTGTGAGCCTTATTAGCCATTTGTGCCAAAGGCTTTTGACTGCCATGATTCTCAGACCAAGGAGGCTGCTTCTGGGCAGTCAAGGATTTGCTGTAGTTTTTAAGAGCTCATTGCTGGAACCATCTCAGTTCTTTCTCTGTCCACTTGAGCCTCTCTATGTATTCTTTGCAGTATAACATTTTATCCTCTTTGGCGATCGACGCAACTCATAAATAACCCTTACTTCAATGGCTCCTCTGTGACTTTCCTTTCCTTTAATCTACATGAAGATTGCTCTCCTTTTCCCTGTTCCTGCTCCAAGACGCAATTATCTTCTTTAAGAGGAAGGTGGAAAGGTACTACATTCTTTAGAATACATCAGGGTCCAAAATAAAAGATAATTTCTGGTACAAAGAAGGCCATTATTGCTATTGACAAGAGAATGATTTTCAAGATCTTGAAATATTAATATTAGTGTGAATATTAATACTAATACTAGGAATGTGATTTGTATTGCTAACCACCAACGATATTATAAGAAATGCTGGTATTAAAAAGAATATGAATATAAATAATAACATTAGGATTAATATTGCTACTTAATTCTGAAATGTTACTTGTGTCATTTCCTATGATTTTTATTAGTAATAACTTCACCACTTCCCAAACCAGTAGGTCATGTTATTCTCAGCTACAACCAACTACCACAAATACTTCCTTCTACTACTGTGGGTACCTAAACCGTATGGGGAGAGGCGGGGTTCCAGGGACTTTGCTAAGTATTTTCTAGGTACTAGCTTGGTTTTTAAATCTTCACAACAACTCATTGAGGCAGATTCGATTGTTACTCCCATTTCACAGAAGACGACACGCAGGGTTAGAAAGGTTAAGTAGCTCACTGATTCAAGGCTGGATGAGGTCAAGAATGGCTCATTGCTTGCGCACACCTACTTGTATCCACTATGTATTCTGCAGAAATTGGTGCCCCCTTCCTGTACTGTCGTTTGTCTCCTATCATCCACCTGGGACTGCCTTTTAAAATAAGAATGCTATCTTCCTTGTGGTGGAGAGAATATTTACAGTCTTTTCCATATTTTAGAGTGGTAGAGTCAAATACTAATGGTCTTACTTGCAACAACATTGATATTAATTAAAAGTGTTTTCTCTCTTCATTTAAAGACAGATGAGTTTTATCCAAAGGAAACAGAACAATTAGGCATGCCCAATAACCCAAGTAACCATCTTTCTAGATAACTTATCAAGTATGCTTTCTTTCTTTCTTTGAACCTTTGCTGCCGTTAGACATTTTCTCTCTGAGCTACGTGAATGTGATCTACTCCAAAGAACAATGGTGATCTTGAGATGTCAGAGACAATGTTTTTTTTAAGTCTGTATTGTGGAAAGAATCAGAATTTGTAGGGAAAATGCGCCCTTTTCATACTAGGTTAATTGTTGAGGGTTCTGCTGAATACTTTTCAGGGACATGCAGGTCTCTCATGGCTAATCATGTCTATCCAGTGGGTCATAATATCAAACTCAAAATGCATCTAGATGCAGTTGTAAGTCCATTTTGTCTCCCAGCTCAAGCCCAATAAAATTGTTGTTAGTTCGCAAGACCATGAGAGAGAGAGCCTTATAAGAACCAAGGCTTTGAAATTGCCACAGCGCCTCCTTTTCTGTACAAATGTAGTTGGTATGAGGCGTGTTACTTAGAAGACCAGATTGTCCAGGACGGATGTAATAGTAAATCCTCTCCAGGCTGTTCTATAAGCAGATGCACTTTTTTGGTGACTTGCTTCCTGTTGATCGTTTTCAATGACATTTACAATTAGTGCCCTTGAAACTGAGGGCCGCGAGTGCCAGGAAGAGTTATTCTGTGTAGCAGTGAGTCACAGTGGTGCTAACATATGCTTTCGGGTTTCCTGCCCACCACAGACACCCTGATGGCAGCATCTGGGATTTAGTCCCAGGAAAACCTGGGAAAACTCCTCCGCTTCTACCCATAGCAGGTGGCATGTCCCCTTCTTTGTGGTGAACATGATCCTTTTAGGTCAGGTGAAATATGCTCGCTTTCTTTTTCCCTCTAATTTAAAATGTTATGTGACAGCCTTCACCTTGGTGAGATTCCCCAGTACTGGAATATTGAGATTGACCATGTGAAGTAAGACTTTTCATTCATCTTCTTGCCAGAATCTCACTAGTAACATCTCCTGACTCTTCCTCCTTATGTCATATCATGGGAAAGCAGGAATGACGAAAGAGGTGGAAAATAAAAGAAAGGTGGTTATCAGATGATGCTTTCCAAATGATGAATGGAACCATTAGCTGCCAATTAGAGCTTCTAACCTTCCCAGTGTGGATGGTGTGCAACAGAGTTACCCAGCAACTATAATAATATTTGTTGGTAAGATTTTTCCAGGATTGCTTGTTGGAACAAGAGAAGCAATTCCAAATATCTTGTTTTGTCTCTCTGTGTTAGTGTTTCTCCTCTACTCTTTGGGGTTAACCTTACGCTACTGTTCTTAATATGTCTATTATTATTAGATCATTCTTGATTGTCATCATTTTTCACAAATGAGTTTCTTGATGCTTTTTTACACACACACACACACACACACACACACACACACACCTTAGGTTAGAAAAAGAAAAAAAGGAGGGTAAAGGATGTTTAGGGATGTTTTGTTTTCAAAGTTTGATTTTGAAAGCAGTCTTCATTTAAGCCCATTATCTAAATGAATTTAAACCATTATGATTCAGTTCCTTGCCAGCATGCTATTTCTTTTGTCTGTAAGGACAGGAATATCCCCCAAAATGACTTCACAAGCTCAAGCATGAGCCCATTGTCACAAACATATCCTGAATGTTGATTACTCCTTCAAAATCAACCACTAAATATACCAGTGAGAACATGTCAAAGACACACATCTGCCTCTGATTCCTTTTTATAAGCTTTGCTTCAGCAATTGTGAGAGGTAATAATGTTTCAAGGGAATTAGGATTATCTTAGCAATTTTCAAGGATTTTAATGTTTGGCTTATAAGAGCCAGTTTTACAATCATCTGGGATTTGGTCTCACTTGCATAATTGACTTTGTACATTGACTATTGTCTTCCTTTAGAACAAACCTGGTGGAAGGGTGAATTTTGAAGGGAGGAGGGGATCTCAAGTGGTAGCTACTGAGGTCTAGAGAACTCTTCAGTGAACCCATTGTACTTCTTCTTTTAAAGATGGCTGGTACAGTTCATAGATGGGAATTGCTCCTTTAGCTGGTAGAATGGTTCTCAAATAGCTCGGAAATAATTTAGGGCAGAGGGACAGAGCACTTGACTTTTATTGGCAAAGTGGTAGAATGGGCTTTCCAGCTAAAGAACCCTATCTCCAGCTAACACTGTGCCCTGTGCACAATGCGGAAGACAAGAGAAGAGAGATAGGCAGAGACAGCGAGATGCAGAAAGACAGAAAGAGAGAGATAGAGAGAGACAGTGGCAGAGAGAGAGACAGAGCTAGAGAGACACACAGAGGGAAACAGAGAGACACAGAGTCAGAGATAGACACAGAGAGAAAGAGAGTCAGAGGGACATCGAGAGACAAAGAGAGAGCAACAGAAAGAGAGAAACAAAGGTAGAGACCTAGAGAGAGAGGCAGAGACAGAGACAGACAGAGAGCCTTCCTCTAGAGCTAGTGCCTTAAATCTATCCCCTTGTGGTATTTCTGTTGAGGGAACTAAGATACAATTATAGTCTTTTAACAAATTATCTCTATCTAAAGGACTATAGTGCTGGGAAAGAATATTAAAAGCGCTGTGCCCTGATAGAACAAGCAAGTCTGTCTTGGAAAATAATAATAATAATAATAATAATAATAAAATACTGCCAGAATGGCCCCTAGAGAGAGGAAGGCAAGACTTTGTCTTACATATCTTATACATGTTAACAGGAGGGTCACAAACCTTTAAAGGAAAATTATCTTAGTCTTCCTTACAGCATATCATGCCTAATGTGTGATAATGTTTTAGAATAAAACAGTGGTTTTCAACAAGGAGATATTTGGCAATGTCTAGAGCAGCGGTTCTCAACATCCTTTGGGTGTTGAATGACTCTTTCACAGGGGTCACCAGGTTCATAACAGTAGCAAAGTTTCAGTTATGAAATAGCAAGGAAAATCATTTTATGGGGGTGGGGGGACAGTCAGCACAGGATGAGGAACTGTATGAAAGGGTTGCAGCATGAGGAAGGCTGAGAAGCAGTGGTCTAGAGACAGTTTTGGTCCTCACAAAGGCAGGGGTGGTGGCTGGTTATTGTCCTCTAGTGGATCCAGGTGGGCGATGCTGCTACACATCATACAATGTATAGGACAATCCTCATAGCACAGAAAGATACTGTGCCAAATGTCACTAGCATGGATGTTGAGAAACCCTGTGCTAGAATCTTCTCCCTCTCTTGTTTCCCTGTTTCTTTTCCTACTTCCACATAGCTAGACTCTGTTTCCCAGAGGCTGTTGCAGTCAGCTATAACCACGTGACTGATAGCTAACCGGTAGAATTGGGATGAATTGATGTATCTTATGCTCATCACTGGCCACTGAAAGCATCCCAGGTAGAATACTCACTGTCGTTCTCTGAACGGAAAGGACTATAAGCAGTGGTTCTCAACTGGGGGGCATGCATGTCCTATGGGACATCTGGCAAGGCCTGGAGACAGTCTTAGTTGTCACAACTGCTCCAGGCAGCTAGTGAGTATAGACCAGAGACACTACTGAACATCCTACTATTACAAAACAGCCATATACACACTGCAAAGAAGAGTTCTCAGAAGTCAGTACTGCCGACATTGAGAAACACTATGCTAAGAGATTTCATGAAGGTCAGACCTCCTAGATAGAAGATGCCTGGAACCCTGTATGATTTGACTGTGTAGAGTAGAGCATACCAACATCCCCCTCACCATCTCATTGGATTTGGGTGAACTTCCACGGAGTTAACCCACTGATATTTTGAAGTTGTTTTGTTGTGGCAAATGATCTCTATAGATCACGGAGTTTCTCAGGGAGACTGCAAAATCCTTCCTAAACCTACAGTGTGCTCAGAACTCGATCTACATGTAACACACATCAGTGGTCCATAATCTTGTGATGCAATCAAAGAGAAGACCATAAGAAAATATACTCTCAGAAACTGTATACACACTCACATTTGCAGAGGAAAATGACCTGCATTAGAGAAGAGGGATGTATACGTGAAATATCAGAAAGCTGTTTGTACCTTTTGAAAATGTTAGAAGGTAAGGACACTGGCTTTTTATTATGACTTATTTCACTTCAAAGTGTTTCTTTCATCCTCTATGACATACCACATCCCTAATCTAACTATAACCTTTATTCCTTTTGATGTGGCTCAAAATTTGTTCATACAAGGAGGTAGCTTTCTAATGTCATTAATGATAATTTTAGAAGAAAGAGTAACAAAGAAAGAGGTTAGGAATAGGTGTATGTGCGCAGAGTGCTGGAGGTGGGATTAAGTAAGCAGCAATTAGTGAAATTGAGATGTAAGGAGGAACAGTTTTTATGTATGATTTCCTATGTAGGAAAAGAAGAGGTAATGAGAAACAAAAGGGTGCTTGTTGGTTTGTTTTCCTTGATGGAGAACAGTTGGTGTCACTGGCATATATATTACATTTCATGGCCTATGAGAAGCTCTCATGTGTTAGACATGAAGGGATAGGATGCAGAAGCAGCTCCATGCTCTCACCCTCCCACAGAAACCGTAAGGAACAAATAGAAACCCACAGAACCAACTTTTCTGGAACTCTGGAGATTAAAGGTCTGCAACCTATGGAAAGCAGAATCAAGAAACAGGTGGCTAGAAAATGGTAGGAGAGCTTTGGTTTTCTACTTGTCCATGCTCCACCCATACTGTGGTTTGATGGCAGTCATAGGAGGCCCACCCTCTCAATGAGGAGTCCTGGTCCCCTTTCTAGAGGGAACAAAGCAAGGTATAGCGACAAATTATTTTGTGTCCCTGTTCTAACACATCTGGGGGTTTCCTAACACATTAATGCAGGGGGCTTTTCTCTCTTTTTCCTATCCCTGAGTTCTTGCAGGGTGGAGATGGAACTGGTTTTTAAGTGTCTGCTGCCACCTGAGCCCAGTGAGTACAATTGATAGATATAATAGATCCCTAAGGACCATCAGGAAAACCAGAGGAGAGAGTTTGGGAAATTAGGGCAAGTGTATTCTAGGGAATTGAGAAAGCCACATATATGACACATGCTCCAAAAATATCTGTGACGATCCTACACTTTCACCTTGGACTGATCCCTATGCACTGACATTGGACGGATTTCTTGGCTCAGTATAAGTATGGAGGGAAGGCTCCCGTAGAGCACCTGTCTGTAAAGAGGTGTTGGTTGTTGTTAACTGTTCTCTCTCAAGACACCAGCTGACTTTAAGCGATAGAACAGAAATTGGAGGGAACACTTTGTATCTGGAGGCTTAGCAAAGTAGGTAAGGAACAAACCACCCAAACAGCCAGCTCGGTGAAAGCAGGAGAATCCCATTTCCAGAATTACCACATAATATTCAACTGCCCTGCTTTCAATAACAAAGTTATAATACATACAAGACACAAGAAAGAATGCCCCCCCCTCAAATGTATAATTTTAGGTGAAAAGAATTGCTGTTGACTAATTCCAGACAATGGATTTACTAGATGACTTTAAAAAAATGCTGTGTTACATGATAAATGGAATCAGGAAAACAACGCATGAGCAAAATGAGAATGTCAAGAAAGAGGTAGAAATCTTACAAAGAAAAAAAAATAGAAAATCTGGAGCTGAAAGTTATAGTAACCCCCAAATTAGCAAGAGGCATTTAATAGATTTGAGCAAATAGTAGTGGAGAGTTTGAAGATAAGACAACTGAAATCATTGAGTCTTGTAGCCAAAGGAATAAAGAATGAAGAAAAGTGAATAAAGCCTAAGGGACTTGTGGGACACCTTCAAATAAAGAGACTGAATTAGCAATTAACCTCCCAAACAAAGGGAGTGGATCCTTAACAAGGAATGTCCTCTATCTTTAAGTTGATTCCAACTCACAGCAACCCTATAGGATCTGCTCCATAGGGTCTCTGTGATTGCACATCTTTACAGGCAGACAGCCTTATCTTTGTCATTCTTGAACTCTTCCGAAAATAAGAAAGGAGCAAACACTTCCTAACTCATTCTATGAATTTGGCATTGCCCCCTTGACTCGTTTTCTGAGGTCAACATACAGCCAGACAAGGACTTGACACACAAAAGAAAACTATATAACAATATCCCTTATGAATAGGCTCACAACATCTCTCAAGTAAATCTTAGCATAGTAACCAACAGTATATTCAAAGGATTAATACTGTGACCTGGTAGACTTTATTCCTGGAATCCAAGTGTAGTTTTAACATCTGACAATCACCACATTAATTGAATGAAGGAAGAGAATCATGTGATCATTTCATATCATACAGAAACACATCTAACAAAATCCAGTTTTCATGATAAAAACACTGAACAAATAGAAGGGAAATTCCGCAGTGTGATGCAGAGCATCGAGGAAAAGCCCACAGTCAATATCATACTCAATGGAGAAAGACCAAGACTTTTCAATTTAATATCAGGAACAAGACAAGGGTACCTATTTTCACCACTGCTTTTCAACTTTGTACTGTACACACTAACCAGAACAATTAGGCAAGAAAAAGGAAATAGTGTTCAAATCATAAAGAACAAAGTAAACCGTTCCCATTAACAAATGGCATGATCCTATATATATAATTTCCCAAAGGATCCACAAGAAAACTACTAGAGCTACCAAATGAATTCAACAAAATTGCAAGTTACAGGATCAACACACAAAAGTCCAATGGGCAACCTGAAAAGGAATGAAAGAAAACACATCAATTTACAATAACGTCAAACAAGAAGAAAACACCAAGGAATAAATGTAATAAAACAAATGAAAGACTTGTACACTTAAAAGTATAAACATTGCTCAAAAGGAATGAAAGAATTCTTAAATACCATAAGTGGAATGATACCCTTAAATAAATGGAATGATATGACTGGAAGACATTGTTAGGACATCAATACTACCTAAAATTACCTACAGATTCAACTCAATCTCTATCAAAATTTCAGCAGCTTCTTTGAAATTGCAAGGGGCCCCGAATTCCCAGAACAATCTTGAAAAAGAAGAACAAAGTGGACGAAATCACATTTCCCAATTTCAAAACATTTTGCAAAGCCACAATAATCAAAACAGTATGGTTCTGGTGCAGGACTGGGCATATAGATCAATGGAATAGTCTCATCTTTCTCTTGTCTAGCACTTGTTACGTTTGATTTGCAGCCTTTGTGGTTAGCAGGCTAGTGCTTGCCCAAGAGCACCCCCACAGTTCCTCCTTAATCATTAGGGACATGTATATCAAAACCACAAAGAGCGAATGCTTTATACCCTCTAGGATGGCTATTATCAGAAAAATGGGAAATAACAGATATTTGAAAGGGTATTGAGAAAATGGAACCCTTTCAACTACCGATGGGAATGAAAAATAATGCAGCCACCCTTTCTCGAAAATTACCATACCGCTCAGCAATTTCACACCTAGATACATACCCTCAAAGAATCAGTGTTCAAACAAAAACTTGTCCACAAATGCTCACTGCAGCATTATTCAGAATCGCTGAAAAATGAAGACAAAACCAAGTGCCCAGCAACCGATGAATGGATACACGAGTTGGGTGTACTACAGAAAGAGAAATGAAGTATGCTAGATGCTACAATACAGACGAACCTGTACACATTGTGAAGCAAAGAATGAGTCGGATCCAAAAATAAAAGGGGAAAACTTTGCATGATCCCATTTCTGTGAAGTATCTAGAATAGTCGAATACATATAGCTTGAATAGCCTGGATCATGTCTTAAAAGATTACATACTGCCGGTGAATTTCAATGAAATCCTTTCCTCAATGCCACGGAAAGTCTTGGTGACTCAGTACTCCTTTATTGAGCACTCTGTGGATGCCACCGGGGTTTTCTGCCAAGCTACTGAAGTCCATTCTGCATGCTCTGATGCAGACGGGCTCCTGATCTTCCCTGAGGTTGGAGCAGATGGTTTTTTAGTGACAGCCAGGCCTCGGGTCCCTTTCTCAAATGGCCATTAAATCATTCACTGACTGAAACATGGAAGAGTCATCATTGTCTACTCCTAATGTCCGAAATAACATTGGGCATGCTCAGGCGGCGATGCCACCAGGCAGGCAACGATTTTAAAATGTCATTTCTTATTGGATGAATCTAGAGACTTTGATAAATGCAGACTGTTAGTCAACTCATGAAGACCTTACCTACAACCGAACAAAATGTTGCCCAGTCTTGCATTCTTCTCATTCCCTCCTGATTGCTGATATGTTCAAGTTCACAGTTGTGGCTACTGCACTAATCCATTTTACCAGCAGTCTCCCTCACTGGCCCTCTACTTCACCAACCATGATGTCCCCTGCCAGCAATTGATCCCTCCAGATGACGTGGTCAATGCAGAGGATGTTCTGTGATGATCCAGAAGGTTTTCACTGATTATTTTTAGAATTAGATAGTGAGGGTTTTCTTCCCACTTTGTCTGGGGGCTCTGCTGAAGCCTGTCTCCCATGGGTGACCCTGCTAGAATATGAAATACTAGCAGCATAACTGCCAATACCACAATAACATGTAAGCCACCCTAGTACAACAGAATGACAAGGGAGGGGGGGCGTGGCTTGGCTTCTGGTCAATTGAACGGAGGAAGGGAAGATTGAATTCACCCTCATGTTTCCTGCGGGTCTCTGGAAAACCCAAGATCACCTGTATACTTAAACATTTCCCTTTTCTCGTTTCTTCCCTCTCCAAGTTCTATGGACCAAGGCTTAAAGTGAAGTCTTACAGGGGTATTCTTCATAAATGTTAGACTGTAAACAGCTCCACTCTTCCAGGGGCCACGATCACGCAGATTGATTGCGGTGATGCTTGATGGTGACAGAGGAGGTCACCTCCCATGGCTCAGGAAACTTGGTCCTGGAACCCACACCAGGCACCTGCCTCTGCAGCCACAAGATCCCTTGAGAACTTTTGAATTTACCTAATCCCTTCCCTCCCTCCTGTGAATCACACAAAAGCCCTGTGAAATCTTGCACCCCCTTGCTGGGGGATGAGGTCTGCCTGGAAGTGGCTTTCCATTCCCTGGTGTGGTTTCAAAAAGGTGCGCCTAGTGAGCAGGTGTTTCCACCTGTCCTCAGATTTCCAGCTGAGAGCTGCACTTCAGAGAGAAGAAGTGCTTGTTAGAAAGCACCTGGAGGGACTGGGGAAGGGAAACTACTCTTTATGGGCTCAGGACCCCCGAACTTTTGGGGTGCAAGAAACCGCTTCAATTCCTCCAGCAGTTGGGTTCACCGGACTGTGTTAAACGAAGTATAGCCAAGAGGAGCTGCTCAGAGCTGGCCATGTTCTTGTGAGTGAGACCCCACACATTGAAAAGCCAAAGGATGCAAGCCAGTAGGAGGCTTAGCAAGAACAGCCCACTTTGGAATGTGCCAGGTGAGGATTTGGGGGCTGGTGGTAGGGCCTTTCTACTCCTGGCACACCTAGTTAGGAATGGCAGTTCTCTTTTTGGGGCATGATGACAGAGAGGATTCTATAGGCAGCTTTCAAACAGAAAATGAAAGCTTTGAATATTTCTCCTTCTCTGCTTTGGTGAGATCCCGGAGGCCTTTGAGAGAGCTGGGGCTGTTTCATATAGTAAAGAAACAAGAAGGAAATTGGTTGCACTTTAAAGTAGAGCGGGATGCATGCACACTTCAAACATGTTCAAGTTGAAGAGCTACCTTTACAACTTGGCAGGATCCTGGAGATAAAAGTCAGGGTTTCCAGATTGCAGTGGTGATAGATTCCATTTTTCAGAATCGAAATAAAACAAAGAAACCACCGTTGGCTCAGAGGCCAACACTGGGTCGAGCTGTTCTCCAAGCATGGCGGTGGGCGAGGGCACGATTCCATCCAGGCCCTGGGACTGCAGGGTAACCTTTCTCCATCTGGTCAACTGGTGGAAACAAGGGAGCTCCTATCAACAGAGTCAGGAACCTTGAGGATGGAAAAAGGGACTGACAATAGCAAAATTCAACCCGGCTTCTCAGCCTGGGCCACTCTCTCCCTGTGCTCCTGGTTGAACCCCATTTACCAATAGCCCATGTCCCTCCTTTCTATCACTCCTAAACACATACTCACTGGTTGCATTCTTTAAAGCAGCCAACTCTCTTCCTTGAATTCCTGTTGACACGGAGGTACTGCATCATGTCACTGTTGTTCAATATAGGAACATGGTTGATGCTAATGATCTTATATGTGCGCATGTGTGTGTGTGCATGCATGCGCATACACAAACACACACACACACACACGGGATGGCAGAACAGTCTAGTTCTAGCTTGAGTCACGTTCTACTTCATTTGTTAAGGTTTTTTTTCTCCAGGGTAAAATGAATTTCAGATCTCAAGTCCCTTCCTAAGCACCTCTGTTCCTGCTCTCTCCCTGTATACTGCTCAAACAAGAACCTACTCCTCTGTGAACATCAGCATCATCTGGAGGTCTGGGTAAGACAGATGGCTGAACTCCACCTACAGCATTTCCAATTCATTAGACCCGAGTGGGGCTAGAAGATCTGCAGCTCTGACAAGTTCACGGGTGTCACATATGACTGTTCCAAGGACCACACTTGGAGAACCATTGGTCAAGAAGAATAAGAGCCAGACTGAGAAGAGTCAGTGGTATATTGACGGGACTCCACCAACCAGTCAACGGAGCCATGAAAAGAGATCATGAACCCAGGAATGCAGGCCACTCTAGAAGCTGAATCCAGAAGCTGTGTGCTAAATGGCCAAATCCATTCTAGAAGAGCGGCCTTTCCCCAAGGGAAACCTTCTCTGCAGAGAGACTGCTCTGCCTACAACTACTTCCTGTGCCACTACTACAGCAGTTTTAGCTTTCCAAATGCCCCCTTGGTGAATTTTAGACTCCGCTTAACATTTGCACAACTAAATAGTACATTCAGGCATCTTTCGCCAAATAAAGTAATCCTCTACCCCCCAAAACTGGGCATTCCAGTTTTTACCCAGAAGAATTCCGAACTGCCACAGCAGCTCTGAGTTCCATAGAGATGAAACGCAAAATTCGGCTACAGCTGAAGTGCAAGGCAGCCATGCCTTCTTCCCCCCTGACCAAAAAGAAGTCTCTGGAAGACATGGTTTCCTAGGATGGAGAAGCCTTGAGTGACTGCTGCTTAATATAGCCGTGCTTGTATGAGGCTGGTAATTGGATGGTAGTAACAGATCCTGCACGAAAAGTGTCGAAGTCAATTAAGTCCAAGCTGTCCTCCAGTGGATGTCTTCGGGGCTCAACGTCTCCTCCTGGCCACCAGGAGCGAAGGTGCTCACGTGTCCCCATAGCTGGAGAGGCCAGGAAGACAAATGGCCTACATATCCAGATTCAGGGAGAGCCAGCAGAAGGGGGAGCCAGCTGCGACTCGAGCATTGGTGTGTCAGAAATCCTACATGTCTCCCTTCTCCATCCACTGCAGTCTGACTTACCCGCTGCTTGGCTGAATGGTGGAGTGAACCCGGAAGAGGGCCACTGTTGCTTCCTTTAGGATCTGATAGCCTTATGGGGACCATGGCAGTGGAGGCCTGGTCTCCCAGTTCATCATAGCTCATGATGCTGCCGATATGCTCATGACCCCAGATGGTGCTGAAAAGCAGCGGCCAGCTCAGATAGCTACTGATCCCTCTTGAAATGCAGGGACTCCAGATCTTCCCAGGCCACAGATTGGTGGCTACTCTCTTTGTCGCTGGTCAGATGGTCCCTCTGGAGCACTGACCAGGGCTCTGGGGCGCTACTGCCCATAGAACCCAGCTGGACTCTCCAGGGCTGTGTGTGTCCTATGCTCATCTCCCTCAACTGTTAATCACTTCTCCAGCTCTAGACCATGCCAACAAGGGCTTTGGAGTGGCACTTGAAAATTTCTGTTGATAATGCACTGCAGAGTAGACGTGTCACCATATGATCTCTGTTGGGAACTACTCAACTCTGTGATTAGACTAGGGAAGTAACCATCATTTGTAAGTGAATGAGACTGGCTGTGCGCTAATAAAATCTCATTGCTGGGCCCGGGAATTGGTTTTCCATGTAACTTTCATGTGTCACAAAATATCATTATTTTTTTTCTCTAAGGACTGAAAATGGATGAAAAACATTGTTAGCTCAAGGACCATGCCAAGAAGTAGATGTGGACTCCATGAGCTCTCGGGCTATATAGTTTGCTGCTCCTTGTTTAACAAAGGCTTCTTTGCTCTCCTCTGAGAGAATGGAAGCCCAGATGGACAGGCAAAGACATAAGGAGTTCTTCAGTGGGTTGCTTTGTTGTGGTCTGGCCTGTGCCCCATCTAGTCCTGCTCTTCCTTCTCCACAGGGACTCCTTGCTACTCTAGAAAACCACCTTGGGTCAGGATTCTCTTGGCAGTGGTTTTCCAACAGGGGAGTTATCAGGATCACCTAGCCAGCCCACAAAGAACATAGAAGCAAGCATGGAGGGCCTGGGCCTTGGAATTGTTATTAGTTACTATGCCCACTCAGTTTGGAGACTCACAATACTTACTGTGGTGCTTCATGCTCCCCTGCCTTTAAGCAAGTTGTTTTCTTTGCCTGGAATGGCCTTACCTCTATCCTTCCCATGGTTCACTAAACCTGAGGCTTAAATCATCGCTGATGCTGGAAGCGTCGAGGGAAGGTGGGGGACAAAGAAGGAAGACATTACAGGGATCTACATATGGCCTCCTCCCTGGGGGATGGATGGCAGAGAAGTGGGTGAGGGGAGATGTCGGACAGTGTAAAATATGACAAAATAATAATAATTTATAAATTGTTGAGGGTTCATGGGGGAAGGGGGAATGGGGAGGGAGGGGGAAAATGAGGAGCAGATACCAGGGGCTTAAGTAGAAAGCAAATGATTTGAGAATAATGAGGGAAACAAATGTGCAAATGTGATTTACACAAAGGATGTATGTGGCTTTTGCAAAGAATTGTATGAGCCCCCAATAAAATGATTTAATAAAAAGAAAAGAAAAACTTACACTTATCTGGTAGTGCTTCTGGGCTGGCCCTGATGCCTACTTTTCAGCAGGTGGCCTTGCTGCAGGCGGCGCCATAGCTTTATGATCGCACAATGACCAGACCTACATAGAGCGATTAGGAGTTTGTCCTCTCCACCAGGACGGAAGCTTCTAGACTGGACTTTGCTAGCATCATATCAGATATATTATTGAGTACGTAAAAGCTAATGGTAGGAATGAATGCCCTCAGAGAATGTAGAGTAGGTCATGTGGAATGGGTCTGAGATGAAAGGTCTGGATTGAGATGTCTGCTCTGGAAATCGTACTGAAGGACCCTGGTAGTGCCACTGTTGGAACCCACCCCGTGGCTGTCTGGGAGAGAGACCTGGGGATGCGCGCCTGCAAACATTAACCAAATAACCTGTCAGCTCTGAGTTGAGTTCGACTTTGTCCCAAGGGTTTCCATGAGTTGGAATCAACTTGATGGTACCTAACAACAACCTAAACCCAATTGGAGCCAATTTTAAATCATACTGATCCTGTAGGACAGAGTGTACCTGCTCCCTAGGTTTTCAAACACTATAAATCTTTAAGAAAAGCTTCATCTTTCTCCCGTGGGTCATCTGGTGGGTTTGAACTGCTGACTGCATTAGCTACTCATTGCTTCCCTCACTGTGCCACCAGGTTTCCTTTACAGCATGAACAACAGGTCTTATTACTTTCTTTCATTGTGAGCAGCAATTTCTATTTCGCTTCTTAATTCCTAGGCTAAAATTGTTTGCTTGTTAGTAGATACTCGTTAAATGCCATCAACTAGTAGTCCAAATGTGGACCCTGGACCAACTGCATCAGTATCACCTGGGGACTTTTTAGACCCGCAGTTTCTTCAGGTTCATCCCAGATTGTAAACTCAACCCATGTTTAAATAAGTCTGCCAAGTGGTTTTGATGCGTATTACTGTGTGTATTTATCTCTATGGCCAGACCACCCACCGCTTCTTAAGTGTGCATGCACATTGACACCATTGAAGGAAGCTAAATGGATGTCTGTGTCCCATCCAGTTGTGTGCTTGTGAGTGCTTAACAACCAGCTCGCTGGAAAGGAAAGTCCTCTGATTTGTAGTGTTGGCCCCTTCCTGTGGTGTCAATCCTTCCTTTATGACCAATTACAATTTCAAGCTACCAAAATGATGTATTTAATCACAAAGTTGGGAAGAGATATACAAGCAGATATACTGAACCACATTAATAAGTCTAGGATGTGATGTTGGCATTAGATTTTTTTTTTACAAACTCCCCAATTGTTTTTAATGTGGAGCAAAGCCCAAGAGCCTGAAGAGTACTTGTGAAATAAATGTTTTAGTGAATATAGCTCCACTCACTAGGCACGGACAGAATAATTGCTGCTCCATAACTTGCTCTCTTTGTATTTTCACAAAAGCAAAGATCATTCTCTAGAGATGTTAATCAGTTTTCAAAGCAGGAAAAACAATGAATGGTGTTAGGATTTGATGAGGCGCACGTCTCCCAAATATGATAAAACCACTTCCCATCCAGTCAACTCTAATTCATGGTGACCCTATCTGTGCCCCAAGAATTTTCAGTGGCTGATATTGGGGAAATAGATTATATTTTGGATTGAATTTTATTATACAAAACTATCAACCTATCCAGCCATGTGCTACTTAACATCTGATCGGGCCACGTTTGACCATATATATGAGTACAATTGTGGTCCCATGGGTTATAATTATTGTCATTGTTAGGTACTATCAAGTTGGCTTTGATTCATAGTGATCTTATGTACCACAGAATAAAACACTGCCCAGTCCCACACCACCTTCACAGTTGTTCCATTTGAACTCAGTGTTGCAGCTCCTGTGCCAATCTATCTTGTTGAGGTTCTTCCTCCTTCTTGCTGCACCCTTCCCTTTACCAGGCATGGCATCCTTTTCCAGCGACTGCTCTCTCCTGATAACGTGCAAATTACTTGCGATGAAGTCTCATCATCCTTTCTTCTAAGGAGCAACTCTAGCTTCCTCTGAGACTAATTTCTTCTAGCAGTCCATGGCACTTCCAGTGTTCTACCCCAAATGGATCAAGTCTTCTCTGGTCTTCCTTATTCCTGGTTAGCTTTCACATGCACATGAGGTGCTTGAAAGTACGATTGCTCTGCGACAAATCAAATCAATGTAATGTGTCATTTGCTGCTTCCATGAGTATTGATTATGGATCGAAGTAAAATGAAATCTTTGACAACATTAATTTTTTTTACTGTCTATCATGATGTTGTCTCTTGGCTTAATTGTGAGCATTTTTTGTTTTCTTGACAAGGAGTTGTAATCCATACTGAAGGCTTTTTATCAGCAAGGGCTTCAAGTCCTCCTCACTTTGAGTCAGCAAGGTTGGGTCTTCTCTCTATTGTGAATTGTTAATGAGCCCTCCTCCGATCCTGATGCTGCACTCTGCTTATCGTGCAGATTCTCAGGTGTGTTGCTCACCATCAACGACGCTCACCGCCATCAAGTCAATTCTGATTCCATGCAACCCTATGGGTCAGGGTAGAACTGCCCTCATGGTTTTCCATGGCTGTAAATCTTAACAGAAGAGCAAGCCTTATCTTTCTCATTGCTCCCCAGACAATTTGAGTAAGTGTGATGAAAGGACACAACCCCGGCACACTGCTTTCTTGATTTCAAGGCAGGCAGCATCTCTGTGTTCTCTTTGAACTCGTGCCTCTCCATCTATGTACAGGTTTTCCATGAGCACAATGCAGTGTTCATGAATACGCATTCTTCTCAAGGTCATCCATAGTTTGTTATGATCCAAACACATGCAAACATCTCTCTGCTAGTCTGTTTCCAATCAAGATCTATCTGAATTCAGCCATGATATTCCTTGTTCCATATCCTTTTCTGAATCAGGCTTGAATTTCTGGCACCTCCTGGATGAGGTACCATTGCAACTATTTTTTAAATATCTTCAGCAATATTTTGCTTGCATATGATATTAATGATGCGATTCATTAATGCCTGCAATCTGTTGGGACACCTTTCACTGGAATAGGCACAAATTTTCATCCCTGCATTTCAGTTGGGCAGGTAGCTATCTTCTCAATTTCTTCACATAGGCTACTGAGTGTCTCCAGGACTGCATCAGTATGTTGCAACATTGCCGTCGATTGAAGGTCATAATAGAGTTCAGAAATCCCAGTCAGAGAGAGCCTACATGTCAGCTTCCCACACCCTATGTGTGTATCTCACGTCTCTTGTATACAGAGTCATGGCACCTTCAGCCTTGTCATGGTGCACTATATGTTGCTGTTGTTGGATGCCGTGAAGTCGGTTCTGATTCCTAGCAATCCATTGTACAACAGAACCAAACACTTTCTAGTCTTGTGCATCCTCTGAACTGTTTTCACAGTCCCTACATCACCAACAATACAATTGTCTTCATAGTCATAATAAATGTCTATGTGACTGGATGACATCTGTTCTTCTATCGTATGTGTACCTCTACAGTGGGTGCTTCCATTCAGAGACAGCAATATCCAGTCTCTTGTCTCGCACATATCTTGAATGTGGGCACCGTGACGTGTCTCATGGCTCCCAAATGTAGCAAACCTAGAGCTAGTGATCGCAGCAGCAAGAGGCAAAGGAGAAGCATCCCTGTGGAAGTGAACCAAAAGGTTATTAACCACCCTGAAAGTGGAAAATCAGTGCATGCTGTTGCTCAGCCTATCTCTGTTTGCTTGCCATAATATGGTTTGGGCACAGCATCTAAATCACATAACGTTTTATTTTCAGAGAACCTGTCCGAGCCCTTAAATGACACCTACTAGCGCTTGTGGGTACGGTCCCGTTTAGAAATAAGGTTTACTTTAAATTCATTAAGTTAATGAGGCCTTATCAGTAACTGGCTTATCAGTTTACACCAATCATCTTCAAGAGCTGTCTAGGCAGCAGGCAGCAAGCCGAGGAGGGAAGAGTCATGATGCCTTCAGAGAGCAGGCCTTCCCCTAGTGCCGGTGCTTTGAGTTCAGACTTCTAGCCTTGTGAACTGGGAGAAAATAGATTTCTGTTTGTTCTAGTCACTCGCATGGGGTATTTATGTTGTAGCAGCACTAGATCACCGAGAAGGCTTACTAGGTCTTTCTTCTGAGAGTCCTCACAGTGCATTTCGACCTCCAGTCTTTTGACTAGCAGCTTAATCTGTTAACTGCTTGCATTACAAATTAATGTGGCACTTAACCTTCACCCAAACCACTATGTTTTCTATTTCAAGTATTAGAATAGACTACATTGGGATAGATGGTTTGCTGGAAAAGAACAAAACATGATACGAGATACGGTATTTTGAAAGCACCAGAATTTGTGAAAAAGGGAAACCACAAGGTGCTTTTCTTTTTATGTGACTTGCCAGAGTCAAGTCGGGAAAATGCAGTTTCTCAGACACTGGCAAAGAAAAATGGCTTAATAAGAGCAACAAAATAGAAAATTGATTAAAATAAAAATGAATCATTTATTTTCATGTGACACTTGGTTTTCAGTGGATGAATAGCAATGAAAAGCTATTATGAGTGGTTATTTTTCAAACACTTAGATGAGCTCCTCACTAATGAAAAGATGCTATTAATTAGTGTCCATTAAAGAGAAATAAGGCTGAAAGCTTCTCATAGGTGATTGTTGTTATATGGACCTTAAACGAGTAATTCATTCCAAACTATTCATGTGGGAGGAGAGAAAATGATGGCATTTTTATGCAACAAGGTTGGCCAAGAGTTGATAATCATTGATGTTGGGGGATGGGTCCAGGGGAATCATTAAATTAGTCTAAACTTTTGTGTACGATGGAAAATTTCCACATTACAGCTTTAAAATATTCAATAGAGCTTATTATGTATATCTGGTGTGCTAAGCAGAGTGGAAAGCATTTAAAAAAAGAGAAATATTTCTAGCTCTCAAGATTCAAGGCAAAGGTACATGTCTAGTAGGCATAGCTAATGATTCATATTAATAAGTTTTTAAATGGATGGAGGTTACTGCATTTGCGAATGCAAATGTTGGGAAGCAATGTTTTGGAGAACTCTCTGTAAAATATTACCTCCTGCCCCATGCTCTTAAACTAGGCATACCTCAAAAAACAAACAAACAACAACAACAACAAAACCCCTCACTGCCATCGATTGAGTCGATAACACCTCATAGCTACCCTAGAGAACAGGGTAGAAGTGTCCCTGTGAGTTTCCAAGACTACCACTCTTTCTGGGAGTAGAAAGTCTGGTCTTTCTCTCTTGGAGCTGCTGATGGTTTCAAACTGCTGACCTTGGGGTTAGCAGTCCAACGTGTAACTACTACGCCACCAGAGCTCCAAACTGGATATAACGATCCTATTTTAGCTTTTCCTGCACATTTAGGGTCATTCTCACTTTAGCCATCACTCTGTTGTTTTGTGATGTGATAGTGCTTTGCCTAGAAGTGCTCATTCAATTGGCAAGTGTTTGCTGATGATGGGCCAGGCACTGCGGGTATCTTGCTGCCATCCACTCAATGCTGATGCATATTGACCCCGTGTGGGTTTCTGAGACGGTAACTGTTTATGGGAGTAGAGAGCCCAGTCTTTCTTCCGAAGAGCTGCTGGTGATTTCAACCTGCCAACCATGCGGGTCACAGCCCAGAGAGTAATCACTACACCACCCGGGGTCATGGTGGAGGCACAGCAGTGGATAGAGAGACAAGAATTCCTGCCTTCCCACTGTTTACATCCTGTTGAGATGGTTAGCCCTTTGATGAGATACGAAATAGCTCTAAGTCCCGTCCTTTGTCCACCTCTATCTGTTTTTTGTAGTTTATTCTGGTACTCCCTTTCCTTTCACCGAGTCTTCATGATTTACTTCTCAGTTTTCCTATCATGAATGGTTTTTACATGTGTATGTTTTTTGGTCAGCGTTCAAGTCCTTGTTACCATCATCTATACTGTCTGCTCACTAGGTTGCTACAACTGTTTACGAAAGAAGACATGCTAAGCTTTGAGTAAATTCCCAAATTGTTGGTTTGGTAGCTCTTGCTCCCCTCTCACCCCAAATGGCTTCTGTGTTTCGAACTGTGTTCTAGATAGCTAAGGTTTCTAGGCATGTGATTCATTCAATCATCAATTTTGAACAGGTTCCTGAAAAAGAACATCAAGCTTGGTAGAGTAGAGGAGCAGCAAAGAAAGAGGAAGACACTAAGAAAGAGGGGCTGCAACAGCGGGCTCAAACGCACAAACACCTGTGAGGGGGCACAGCGTCTCGTTCTGTTGTATACAAGGTCACTAGGCATTGGAACTGACTCGACGGCACCTAACAACAACACAGCCACCATGTTCTAGAGCGGGAAGATCTCTGGCATTTACCGAAGCACTGCTAGGCACTGATTATGTGACAAGTAAGGAGCTCCTGGTGGCTCAATGTTTTCACTTGGCTAATGACCAAAAAGGCAGGCAGTTCAAACCCATTTGGCAGTTCTGCAGAAGAAAAGGCATAGTGATCTGCTCCCATGATAATTGCAGCCTAGAGAACCCACAGAACAGTTCTACTCTGTCATACAGGATCACTAATGGGTCAGAATTGACTCAACGGCACACAGCAACATGTGCCCAATCCTATTCTAGGGGCTGCAGCTACAGGGTATAAATTATGAACAGGGCCCTTTCCCCAAGAGCTAGGGGGAAGATATATGAATATATGGATATGCAATAACATGATCGATGGAGAAGTATTGGGAAAAGAATTCACACAGGCTGAAAGTTGAGAAGCCAAGGAAGCCTTTGGGATTTTGAAAGTGGGTGGGGTTGCATTTACTTATGGATTTGTAAAGTTTAATATGCTTATGCTTCTAAGACATGTAAGTGGAGATAACCTTCAGACAATAGGGGTTTCAGTTAGCTAGTATTGCATAACTAACCACCCCAAGACTCAGTGCATAAGAAGTCTTGCATGGATTCACACGTGTGGTTGCATGACACCTAGAGGTCACCTTGGATGGGAGAAACAGGCGAGCCTCTCCTCCCTTGTTTAGTAGTTGGGTCCCGGCCATTGATGGAGTATCTATGTTGTCTTCTGTGTTGCCTCTGATCATTCAGCCAGCCAGACCAGATTTCTTCCTTCCACGGTGGCTTCTGGGCAGCATTCAAGAAACAAGCAGAGTATAAGCAGCAAAGTCTCATACGGCTTGATGCTGGAACACCTTTAATGCCACTTAAGTCACATGCTTTCGACCAAAGCAAGTCAAAGACCAACCCAGGGTTGAAGAATGGTAAAATGAACTCACCCTCGTCATGGGAGGAGCAGCGGAGGCACCTTTCAAAGTATCTTTACTCCAGCGTGTAAAAGCTCCATGGTCCATTTTTTTTTCTATCTACCACCATTGAATAGCTGGATCTGCATCTCAAGAGAGTGATTTGGACACAAGAGAGAGATTTGGAGATTATCGATATATAGATTAAGAGGTTTATCAATCCATTATGCACCCCAGACTCCCCTGTGGACCAGGGAAGGTTTTGCATATGCTCCTGAAGCCAAAAGGACAATTAATTATGCGAGAAATAAATGCTCAAAATGTTTGGCAGGAGAACTCAAGGCTTCCTGGGGAAATGAGACTGACTGGACACCAAGGAGTGAAGAATAATGCTTTCTCTCCGGGGGTGATGCCATAGAAATGAGGTCAACACATCAGCCTTTAGGCCTAGTTTGAACCACAAAGTCCAGTGTCCCTCGCAGTGATTTATTGTGTTCAATAAAGAATTTGTAATAAAATGAAAGCTTAATAAGTTCCTAAATAGACTCTGTAGTCTTCTAGTTTACATGCTGTCTTGCTAGCATCACCCTGTCCTTTTTAAAAATTATTATTGGCATATTTGATTCTTACAATTCTTTTCAAGGTTTGCTAGTAATGGTCACAGACAACATGAACTTTAGCCTGCCAGTCATCTGCTGGTAGTAGATACAGGATAAATGAAGGCACTCTTTCCAGAGAAGTTAGAGTAGGGCTTTCAGAGAACCTTGAACAAGAAAATCTTGCTTGGCAAGTGGAGACACAATCATTTCTTTGTGCTCTTGAGCCTCTAATGCTGCTCTGTCTAGACACTAGTTTAATGCAGCTATGTATATTGACTTTTTTACTCATTGAAATGACCAAAAACAAGTCACACAAACCAAGTGGTAGCAGTCTTTAGTTGACTGGTAGCTTGATTTTCATCTGTTGTCTCTGATGGTGTCATTTCAATTCGCTTTAAAAGAAAAATTCCATTGAAAATCCAGAAAGGAAGAATCCCCTGCATGTTTAAGGATTTGGAATCTGGTTGAAAGAGGGATAAGAGAGGGAACTTGGGTCTAACATAACAACGGGGAACTGTTCAGGATGTGAGTGTAGCTTTCTTTAAGTATTTAAAATCCTGTTATGGGGCAGGTGGTGTGATTTATCTGAATTATTCTAGATGATATAAATAGAACTAATGGATAGGTAAATCTATAGCGACAGGAGGTAGATGAATAATTACTTAGGATTATGACAAGGAGGTAACTGGGAAATGAGGAGGTAATAAGAATGGACATAATAATGAAGAAAATGTTCTAACGTTGAAGTGATGAATACAAAACTCTCTTTACTATACTTAAACATTGAATTGTATGACACGTAAATTATATATCAATAAAATGGTTATAAGTACATGGAGAAGTGGGGGAGCTTGTGAAAGGGAGATGATGTCAAGGAATCCAGGAAGGAAAAGAATGTTTGGAAACTGTGTGATTGAACTCTGCTTGATGTGATTGAACTGTGGAGTTATTTGATATATGTATTAAATGCTTGATATAATTGAACTATAGAATGATATGATATAAGTAGTAACTCCCAATTAATAATATTAAAAAATAAAATCAAAGACACTGTTTTATAACATTGAAAATATGGAAGAGGGAACAATTTGGAACCATAAAAAAGAAATAGAACTAATGAGTAGATGTGTAAAATAATGAACAAATATTATAGCTATTTGAAAATGGACTGACTTAAGAACCAGTGGGTTTTTCCCAGTCAGATATACTTAGAGACAGCTGCTCATTATCTATTTCAACTTTCAGAAGGCTTAGGAAAGAAAGAGGAATGAAAACAGGAAACACACATAGAAAGTAGGATTAGTGATGTTCCATTGCGGGGATCGTAATCAGTGAGATGAAACAAGATTTGAAAGAATTCTTGAATGGAAAATGGATCTGTTCTGGAAACCTTCATCAATTTATGGGAAAGTGTGGTAGAAAGTGGGAACCAATTACAAAGATCTACATATAACCTTCTCTCTGGGGGATGGACAACAGAAAAGTGGGTGAAGGGAGATGTCAGACAGTGTAAGACATGACAAAATAATAATAATTTATAAATTATCAAGGGTTCATGAGAGGTGGGGAGTGGGGAGGAGGGGGGACATGAGGAGCTGAAACCAAGGGCTTAAGTTGAGAGCAAATATTTTGAGAAGGGCAGTGAGTATAAAAATGTGTTTGACACAATGGATGTATGTATGGATTGTGATAAGAGCTGTATGAGCCCCAATAAAATGATTTTTTAAGTTAAAAAAACAATAAAATCTCAAAATCACTAAAAAGACTGGACTAAGTGGTCAGATAGAGAATACTGAACCCCCCAGAGTATGTCTGTTAGCCACCCATGAGCTCTGGAACTGAACTCACCACCATGGGTCAATATTCAGCAAAATAGGCAGGTCCATAAGGGAAACAGTAAAACTAGAGATGTACTTGTACCTCAGAATCCTCAACCATTGACAGTGAAAAGGCCAGAATTAGCCTAAGGACAGCGCTCCGAAGGCAGGAGAGGCTAGGGAAGGAGGAGGACTAGACGTGGGGAAAAGTGAGATGAGTGAGCTTAACATTGTGGGAATTGCAATCAATGGCATTAACAAAATGTGTGCATCACTGAGCAGAAAACTGAATTGCTCTGTAAATAGTCACCCAACCTACAAGAAAATGTTAAAGAAAAAGGTGTATTAGAAGTCCCAGTCATCACAAAAAGACAAGAAAAAGAAACAAAAGCTACTCAGGCTGGAAAAGAAAAATGATTTATATTCACAGATGATATGACCCTATACATAGAAGATCCAGAGAGTTCAGAAGTAAACGTATAGAGGCGATTGGAATTTAGCAAAGTTACAGGGCATAAGGCCAACAACAAAAAGTTAGTTGGGTTTCCATGTACGAGCAATGAGAAATCTGAAAGGGAAATGAAGGAAACAATTCTATTCACAGTAACATCCAGAGAATAAAATAACTCAGAATAAACCTTACCCGGAATGTGACAGACATTTATAATCAAAACTATAAAACAGCTGAAAGAGATTAAATAAAGGGGAAAGGATTTTATGTTCATGAACTAGAAGGCTAATTAAAATGCCAATACTACTGAATCATATCAATTGATTCAATGCAATACCAATGAAAAATTAACTGTATTTTTTACTTAATTAGGAAAAACAACAATAACGATGCTCAATGTTATTTAGAAAGGCAAGGTGCCCCCAAAGAGTTTAAAGAATGCTAAAATAGTTGAACAAAGTAGGGAGACTCACACTTGCTAATTTTGAAACATACTACACAGCTACACTAATCAAAGCAGGCTGGCACTGGCATAAACCTAGAAGTATAGAGCAATGGAAGAGCACTGAGAGTCAGAAATAAACCAACACATTTATAGTCCACTGATTTTCGACAAGGACGCTATGCCCATTCAATGTGAAAGAAGAATCTCTTCAATAAATGGTGTGGGGAAAATTGGATGTCTGCTTGCAGAAAAATGGAACAACAGCCTTGCTTTATATGATACACACAACAAGCAAATCCCTAAATTAAAGACCTACATGTGCAACCTGAAACCATAGACTTATTAGAAGAAAAGCAGAGGCAACACTGTCAGGCAATGCTGTCAGGCCTAGCTATCACCAATGGGGTATTTAATAGAATAATAAAAGTACAAACAGCAGAACACAAAATAAATGAGATCTAAAAAAAACCCAACCCCCAAACACCACTTTTTTCTTCATCAAAGGCCTTTAAAAAAGGGAAACTATGAGGTAATAGATCTTCAAAAAACACACATCTGACAAGAATCTAATAATGAAAACAAATATAAATATATAAATTCAAAAACTTAATTATTAAAAGATAAATAACCCAAACATAAAATGGATTAAGGACTTAAATAGACATTTTTCTAAAGAGGACATCCAAATGGCCACCAAAGGAAATGCTCATCAAAACGGCACAGAGATACCATTTCCTTCCCACTATGATGCCTAAGATACAAGAAAAACAAAACAAAAAAGAACTCCAACAAAAGAGCAAATAATGAATGTTGGTGAGGATGCGGGGAAATTGGAACACATATCCATTGCTGCTGGGGATACCAACTGATACACTGCTATGGAAACAGTGTAGTCATTCCTCAATGCATGAAAAAATGGAACCACCATACAACCCAACAATTCCACCCCCAAAGACTTGAAAGCAGAAATTTATTGCAATACTATCCACAATAGCCAACAGGCAGAAACAATATAAATGTCCATCAACAGATGAATGGATAGACAAATTTGGTACAACTATACAGTGGAGAAATAAAGTCTTGATACATGCAACAGTATGGATGGAGCTTGAAGATATGATGCTAAGTGAAATGAGCCAATCACAAAGTGACTTCACTTCTATAAAAAGAGAACAAAAAGCAAATGTATAAAGAACAAAGTTTATTAGTGTTGACCAGGTCCGGGAGGGAAGCAGTAAAGAGAGGTTAATGGTGATGGGAGAATGACATTGATTAAGAATAGGTAGGCACAGTGGACGTTTGTCATTGCTGTCAATAAATTGTACACATGTAAAACACAGAACTGGATAAATAACTCTGGTACATATATACTATGGACTATTATGCCTTTCTGAAAACAGTGATGAAATGGTCAAATGCCTCATGACATGGAAAAATTAAGAAGACATGCTAAGCAAAGTTAATTAATCTTATAAAGACAAATGCTGCATGAGACCACTAGTATTAAAGGAAAACCCGAGAGCTATGGTTTTGACACCAAAAGAAGCAGATTTTGAAAGCATCGGGGTGGCCAGAGGGAGGGGGAGAGGAAAAGGAGAGAGGGAGGTCTGTGGGAGAGAAGTGAAAAAAGAATAGGGCCACATACACAGGGGGATTTCTGGGATACTGTCAGTATTCTGTTTCTTGATCTGGTCCTATCTCTACACTTGCCCCTGTTGCTGTTGTTGTTGTTAGGTGCTATCAGATTGGTTCCTGCTCATCAGGAGTCCCTTTGTACCATAAAAGAAAACACTGCCCGGTTCTGTGACATCCTCACAATGGTTCTCACGTTTGAGTCCACTTTCCCCTAAATGTATTCAAAAATACTCATTGCCATGGAGTCAAGTCCAACTTATAGCAACCTTTAGGACAGGGTAGAATGGCCCCTGTGGGGTTCAGAGCAGTCGCTCTCTCTGGGAATAGAAAGCCTTCTCTTTCTGAGTGGCTGGTGGTTTTGAATTGCTGGCCTTGAGGATAGCAGCCCAACACATAACCACTATGTCACCAGGGGTCATTTGAGTGTGCTATATTCCGCAAAACAAGGGGGTGGGTGGGGGAATGTTGCACTGGCAAATTTAATGCCATAGATAAATTTAGAGCAACAAACAAACAGTAAACCACAACACACAGAAAACCAGAGTAGCTGTTGAGATGGTTTATATATATCAACCACTTATGGGATTTGGTTCCTTGGTTTAGGGTTTAGGGTTTAGGGTCCTGGTTTCCTGGGACCAGTTACTGTGCTTAATGCTTCTGTTATATTTCCTAGTTCATTGTGTGTTTCCTGGAGGTCTTAAAATCCTGCCAGTGCCCATCCAGCACAGTAACTGGTCCCTATTCAGTGGGAGCAGCAAAAGAAGAAAGAGAGGCAGCAATAGGAGGGGAAAATGGAGTGTGCGGCTAAGTGTCTTCTTTCCCAGGAGATCGGAAGTACTGGATGGTGCCCAGCTATGATTACTGAACATTTTGTTTCAGAATTTCATGGAAGTATCCTGATCAAGATGGAGACAATGTAGAACAGCGTTCCAAATTCTCCTGGATGCTAGATTTTCTGCAACCATTCATTTTCAACCATGGATGAAGGCCTGAAACCATTGCTCTTCAATGATCTTTAAACCTTCAACTGAAAATCGCCTGACGTCTTCTTAAAACCACACAGTAATTTAACTACTACCCATGTATGTGGCATCATATGGAGACTATGAACTCCAGAGATCAGAGGGGACCTTAGGGGCTAGTTAGGGAGGAGTGTTGAAGATAGCTACACAAGTTGACGGATGTCCTCAATGCCACCGCACTGTACGTGGAGAAACCGTTGAGGCATGTAGGTCTCACTCAGCAGCATTAACAATCTAAATAAAATTTAAAGGGGAAAAAAAAAAGAAAACTCGGTTGCCAGTAAGAGAATTCCCGGGGAATTAGACATTAGGTTATGGTCTCTTTATCTGCGTCTCTCAGTTGCAGGTCTCTGCAGCGGCTTTTCGTTTGCGGGCACTCGTTATTCATGTGGGGAGTCTCGGCAGGCTGGAGCCTTGTATGTTTATAGCTTCAGAGTGTTCTTTTTCCCTGGCGACACCAACACATGACACCAGATCACTTCTGATAAACTCTGTTCATCAGCAAATCCGAATATATAATCCGGTGACGGCACAGCCTCTTTAACCAGGCCCAGGTGACATGTGTGTGCCTGGAGCTGCGAGTAGAGTCAGCCCTTCTCAGCCTATAAATACCAGGAGAGGAGGGGACCGCTTCTAAAGGGAAAACAGGTGGCATATTATGTGAAGAAGAGGCAACTGGGTGCACAGTAGTCAAATAATCAGTGTCAACTCATTTGGCTAAACAACGATGCAAGATTGGAAGAAACCATGGAAAGTAAAAGAAATTTCCATCTGGAGCTTTTATCTATGAGTAAATAGATTCCTTTCACCCTTAAGGGTTTAGCTAAGTTTTTAAATTCCACTTTCTCAGGTATGCAAGTGAGAATTTTCCTGTCTAATTTATATTCAGTATAAAATCTTTTCTTCTTAGCAGGAGCTACTTAAGAAACTGTCTGTCAAGATTTCCAGATCCAACACTTACCTCCCTGCCTTGAAGTTATTTGAATGCAACAAAGAATGTTCCCTGGAACTTAATTATATTTCTCAGGCCCACCTTCCAGCCAAAACTTTGTCGAGTTTCTGAGGCAGAAGATACCTGTGTATATTCATTAATTTCTGTCTTGATCACTGTGGCTACTGAACCAGTACATTGTTTCATAAGCCCTGTTCAAAATTCGACTTTTTTTGTGTGAAATCAGGAAGAGCCAGGTTGCATTTGGACTAGGTGGAGTTTGTATTGGTTTGTTTGTTCAATCACCCATTTGTTCAAACATGAATTTCATTCAGATCCGGTTAGATCAATCCTTTTTCTTCCTGTCACATTTGACACTTTGGGGAAATTTGGCAGACTGCTCATTTTTTTTCAATTTGGTTTAGGAGAGGAGTAGCAGATGCCATTTGATTACCATCTACCTCTGTTGGGGCCCCATGTGGCTCATGGAGAAGGCTGTCCTGAAGTTCGCTGTCCCGAGGCCAGAAGTTAACTAAGCAAGGTATAGAGCCAGACTTCAAGGATTCGAATCTCGGCTCCGCCACTCATAGCTATGGCTCCTTGGGCCTCTGTCAGCTTCTGTTTTCTCATCTATATAATATCATTGCCGTTAATGTGTAAACTCACATCAAGGAGACAGTACTTGACCTCTCCATTCACCACTTGCTGAGTTTTACAGTGTGCAATTTTCTCTGAGTCATTCAACCAGGACCCTGTCGTAGAAAATGAGATGAGAATTCCTTAACTTCATCTGAATATAAGTAAGCTAGCAATTGGTAATATGATTGCTTGAGATACATCTCATTGTCATACATATACATTGGTTGCTGTCCACCCAATATCTGCTCTTAACCAGTGTGGGTCATTTTTCTCAAATCTATGAGATATGCATTTCTGTGGGTTGATTTCTACCTAACATCTCATTGTAACCACCATGGCTTATCTGTCACTGAACTATGATGCTGCTTAGATCACTGAAAGTCTAAGTTGATAGCCTTTCTGCCTCTGCTTTACTATTCTAGTCCTAACTAGAAAAAGATGTCTTAAGGCTTCTGGGGGGAAAAAGAACTGTTTCAAGGAAGAGTCTTTAGTGGTTACATGTTGGGCTGTGATCCTCAAGGTCAGCAGTTTGAAACTACCAGCTGGTCCTAAGGAGACAGATGGGGTCTTTAAAGAGTTACAGTCTCAGAAACTCCTAGGGTCAATTCTACTCTGCCCTCTAAAATTGTTATGAATTAGCATCATCTCAATGGCAGTAAGAGTAAGTGAAAGAGTGGTCCCAGGGATTGAAGTCTGGTCCAGTAATTGCCCCAAATATATATTGTTTCTTTTAATTTTTTTTTATATATTGTTTCAAAACTAACTGGACATTGCCAATTTCCAAGCTTGTGCTTAGTTAAGCTGAGCCCTTGATGAGTTTCAGAGAAAGCATATTGTGTAAGGTCTTGATCTTCTCTTGTTAGCACCCTTAGCAACAACGTGCACATGTTTCTCCACTCATAGGCACTCAGAGTCCACAGCTTTCTAAGGCACACACACCAGTGCAGTGGTCTTCCGAATATAAATAGAAGCATTGAAAATTCTCTTGGAGCTTGCTAAATTGCCTTCCCTGAACAAAGTCAGAAATTAAAGTTGGGTTAAGGTGTCTGCCTTTGGCTCATTACGCTTTGCAGCCCGCCCCCCCCCCCCCGCCCCCATCCCACCCCTTCTCTGAAATGGCCGGTCACCTGGGACAAAACAAAGACATGATCTTTTTCAATTCCCGGAAAAGCAGAAGGGCACACTTTTCTGATCAGCTTCAGTATGCATTGCTAGGAAGGCATAGGAAAGACGGAGCCTATTGCCTGGGCGTATCAAGGACATAGAAGGGGGCACGGAGAAAACAGGTTTAGGCTTTCATCCAGTCACTAACACAAATGTCTGAATCTCGGGTTTTGTTTCCTTTTTTGTTGTTGTTGTTTCCTTTTTTCAAGTCCCAAGTCCCTTCCCCTGTTTTTGAACCCATGTCAAAGAGACCTCTGCTCTAGAAAACAAACCCGAAACACCAAACAAACAAACATATATTTTGGAGGAAACCTTCTGAAGAAGACTTGCCTGCCCTGGCTGATGTAGAGGCCTCTGGCCGCACCCCGCCCCTCCCAGTGAGTTCCCTGGCACAGGACCATTGCTTGACTCACAATCACTGAGTTTGGTTTCAAAAGTCAAGCCCAGTCAGCCTTTTCACCCAGTGGCTACTCACCTATTGAAAAGGCCTGAATACCCTCACCCCGAGCTCAGTGTTGAAACCGATTGGAGTATAAGCCATTTCCCAAAGCTGTGGAAAATCCACCACTTCCATGCATGCCAGCCCCTACCATCAGCCGGAGTGTGCCACTATAGAACCAGTAAGTGTTCTTCGTCAAACTAAAGCTCCTATCACAGACTATTCCATGGCCATCCACACATGACACAACGGCACCAATATAAAAGGAATCCTTCAAGTCTGGGCTTGGGTGATGTGCACGTTTGCCTTCAAAGTGGCTGTAGACTGTGAGTGAGTAAATGGCTCACGTGAGGAGATTTCTAAAGAGGGCTGGACTCCACCCATCCCCCACTGGATCAGGGATGAAGGTGGCACGTGTGGTAAGGTTATGCCCCACAAGTGAGCATCATGAAGAGTTTCTGGAGCAAGATGAATTGAGAACAATCTCATCCATGCTGAAACCCAATGCAGGACTGACATTTCCAAGACTGTCGCTCCACCCGTAATCAATTTTGCTTTTCCGGTTTGACTTCCCACTGGTTGGTTATTCAGGCCCACAATTTGTGGAATGGAAAACAACTCGAAGGAACACAGTGTTCATGGAGCGAGGTTTAAAATGTCACTGTAAATGTAAGCAGTTCTGGTCTTAGGTAAGTAACAAGCGGAGGAAAATGGAATGTTAATGGTGGTGATAGTCTAAAGAAGTAAATTTATTCCCAAGAGCTCCATTCATCAAATACCACTATAACTTTATTGCATATTCGCCAGAAATCATTGCATTTTGGTAGTTTCTGAATCCCTTTACCTGGAGTCATAAAATCCTCTCTAATAAGAAAGTGCGGCTGTCGCATTGAGTCCGATTAAAGAGAAAGACAGATGAGCGGCAGCCTTGGAGCCGGTGGTGTCGGCTGCCCATTACTCCACATCGGAAAGATGGCAGAGTGATTATAAAAGGAAATCTATAGCCGTCGTTACAAGGCCCCACAGCATAAATAATTTGAAAGGCAAGTAATCTGCGTTTTCCTTGACGTTTCTTGTTTGCATACGATCCTTGCAGTACTTGGGTGCCAGAGCAATTCAACTCCTTACTTCGTATAAAACAATGTTTAAAAGTCTCACCAATCTTCCCAAACACCATGGCTCTAAACATCTCGAGCCAGATCCCTGCTAATAAACTAAGTGCCAGGAAGCACAGCACATGTGAGTGGGATTTTTTTTAAGTCTCCATATAATGACTTTATATGTTTCTTTATGGAAGCTCCCAAATTGCTTGCTGAATGTTATTTCAGTGTTCTTTATTATGTGCCATGTAATGACACAAATGTCCACCAAACAAGATTTCCATAATACTTGATGGTGACACCTTGGCTTTTCAAGGAGGGTAACTGTGACTTCTTTTCATTCTAAATTTGGGGAGAAAAGTTTCTCTACACCTGCGTCATTCCCTCTTCAGATTTCCCCTGTCACCATTCCTGGGCATCACAGCAAAGGCCATTCCTGCTCGGTGGCACAGGGAGCAGAGTCAGGAATAGTTTGAGGGCATCTGGCAAAGCAAAGGACCATGCCTTTACATGGAAATGCAGTGTGATTTTTCTCTCTTCTTATTGTTGAACAAAAATAGTAGGGTGGGAAAGGAAGCAATCATGGAAGTAAAGATGATGTTTGGAGCATCTGAAACAGATTTCACTGTTTTTAGAAGACACTCACCACTTAATCAAAAGTGGGAAACCTTGGTCTTCCAGCTCCATTTTTATGTGTCCTTCTCAACTGGATTCCAGTTCATCTTGCTTTTGATGGATTCTCTTCCAAATTGTTCTCATACTTCCCCAAAGGCTTTTGTAACATTTTGCATTCTTAACTACATGGTATTATACACAGGGACTTCAGAAACTTGGTAGCATATTTCTGTCATCTTTTCATTCCATTTTTCTGTGAACTTTTTGAAACCCTCTTGTATTGTAGTCATGACTAAGTCAATCTCTTTGGGAGGATGTAGAGATGTTTCTTTCGAGCAGGACGAGATCGAATTAACTTTTGTTTCCATAAAAAGAAATGACTGAACTGTAAGAGGGCCCCCTGGAGGAATCAATGTCAGCTGTGTGTGTTTAGTGTCTATCTGCATTTAAGAATGAACATTGTGGATTTAGACCAAAACATCCTGGAAAATATTGACCTGCTTCTGGGTAGGCAGTGATTTTTCAAAATGCAAGTTCTGACTTAATGAGCAAGAAAGTCAATTTAGGGGGGTTGAAACTAGAATTTTATAGTTAAATGGGGTAGGATTAATAAGAAAATGTTCATCACACATAGTGCTTAATGAGCCCAGCTATTGCCCATAAAGGCCTGGGTGGCAACCGAAAATGCCGCCCCTGGGTCACGTGAGGAGGAGTTGACTTAAGATGGCAGTTAATTCAATTGGTTATTGTTTAATGTAAGTATATGACAAAATTCTCAATAGTTTGTGTGTGTGTGTATACCCAAATATGTGTGTAGTGCGTGTATACCCAAATATGTGTGTAGTGCATGTATACCCAAATATGTGTGTAGTGCGATGTGTCTAGATGTGTTTGCTCAGGTACAGATATCGGGTGTGTATGTGATGGGTTGAAGTGTCAAATTCACCTCTTTTTATGTACCGAAGTCAACAAACACTGTTCTGGATCATAGGAACTTGAGCACATTGGGAAAGTGAGCAGGGGAATGTTCTCCATTGTAGAGATCCTTTAGGGCAGAACCTTCTGGAATAGTGAGCAGTGGCATTAGATTCCTGTATTATTCTGCATACTTTGCAGTGTGACCTAGTTGTTAAGAGCAGTTAAAGAGTCAACTGGCTTAGACATGGACCCCAGTCTTACAGCCTGCAGGCTCAGTGGATTTTGGCAAGTTCATAAATCTGAGTCTTATTCCCTTATCTCTAAGAGTGGCTTGTCTCCTCAGTTTACTATGGGGAGTCAATAGCAGAAGTATTTCAAATGGTACTTGGCACACTGTGAGTATTATATAAGTTGTTGTTATTATTGTATATGCTTGGCTCTAAAGAACATCTTGTCAGCGCCATGTAAACATTTTAAAGACATTTCCAAAGGAACAGGCTATTGAACAGACATTTTTACTGCACAGGGTGGCACGTGTTTGGACCTGAAATTTAGCTTCAAATTATAAATGAGCATCCACAGTGTGTTTTGGTGAAATCTTGACTGGACAGTCACCACATCAAAGAGTCGCCATCCCTTTCTGTTTAGCTTATGCCTTGCCAAATGTTTCTTTGCCGATTTTAGACACAACCCTCACTAGCAATAGTTTAGGCATCCTGAATTGGCACCTCTGTATTGGGTGGCACATCAGTTTCCAGCACACAAGAAAATCATTTGCGTACACACCTCCTTCATTGAAAAATCTAGCACTACGAGCTTTGTTCTTGTTCAGCAAAGAACAAATGGTTATGAATTATTCTTTCCTCACTAGAGAGCTCTCCCTTCAAGGCATTAGCCTGCCTTGGGTTTGTACCTCATCTTGGCATTATACCTCTGTGGAGGTAACTGTATCACATTTTGAAATGCAACCAAGATTTCTGGGCATATTTCTCTGTGTGAGTCTGAGGAGGCTAGAGAAACAAATTCACAAACACTCATAATTGTATAGGAAAGAACTTTATATAAAGGACAATTGTACATTAAAACACCCCAGTCTAGTCGAGATAAAGTCCATAAGTCTGATATTAGCCCATATATCTGATATTAATCTATAAATTCCTCTTCAAACTCAGACGACTCATGCAATGACGCCAAGTGCACAGACATCACAGGCCAGTGGGTGGAAAGTCTTGTGGATCCAGTGGCGGTGGAAGCATCTCAGGGCTGGCATTGGTCTACATGTGGCTCCTCCAGCTTCAAGACTCTGGCTGCCATCAGCATAGCTCCATGTGGCATGTCAACAGATATATTTTTCAGGGAGTGAGCGTGTGTCCTGCCTCCAGCAAGCTATTTATTTCCTTAGTACCTCCAAATGAGCTCATCAAGCTGCAACCTGATTGACGGGCTAACCTCCACCTCTTTGCTCTTAATAATCTCAAATTGACAACAGATTATCTAACTACCACATTCTCTAACTGGGGCTCAGAGCCCTGCAGTAGCACCACTGTGCTCAGTGTTCAGGCTACTGGCTATCATAAGACATGGACATCTGTGCGATTTCATGAAGTTATTTTTGTTATTGCTGCAGGGGTCATGAAGAGAGGAGGTAATCTTTAGCTACCAACAGGTGTTTTGAAACTTTGCCTGGCACAAGCACTTGCATGGCAGCAGAGATAGGATTTAACAGGTGTGATGAAGGCAGCCAGTAGCAGTGGAAGAGGGTCCATCTGACATGGTCATAGCAAGGCTTTTGCGAAGTTTCCATGATCACTCCCTTCCTTCACCTTGATAGTGGAGCATGGGGGTGTCTAGTGTATCATCTCTTTTCAAATGCAGAGATTGAATTGTGTACTTTTTCAAATGAAAATATGCTCTCTTAAGGGTTGTTTTTTTTTAATCTCCTGAATTTGAGGAACCAATCTGTATTCTGGGTCTCAGAAAGCAGCCAAGTGCATGTGGACCCCGACATTCCAGGTGGGGCTTGGGGAAGTGGCCCCAACATGAGCCAAGCCCTGAGGCTTCAGATCTTCATTTCTTCCACCACAAAGGGTTTCACCAACTTGAGAGCACCACCATGAAGTAATGGCAGAAGAGTTGCTACTTTCTTGGTGGTGACAACTAGAGATTGGAACTTCCTGACATAGTTTTTCCTCTTGACCCCCGATTGTTTCAGAATCAGAGAAAAACTGGGAGAAGGCTGAGTAGAGAAACCAGACGATAGCAGGACTGAAAGTAGAAATAGGCACCTGTAATAGGAGCAACACAGTATCATGGCACCATTGGGTACCACTCAAAGTCTGTGCTCTACAATAAGTGGGGTTTTCTTGTGTGTTTGGGTGTGCCTTTTTTCCACAGAAAGGAATTTCTTAAGGCCAATTTGGGGAGAAACTGGACATTCAATTGGCTTGTGACAAATTCAAATCCTGCTTCTTCTTTATTTTTTGAATTTTACTTTCTAAATCGAGCCAGATTTTGGAAACACCTCTGTGTGTAAAGGCTTTTAGAGATGATTTAAACAATTTCCCTTAAATATTTACAGCAATGCTCCTGTAGTTCTTTTAAGATTCTTTAATTCTCTGTCAATCCTGCTCCAACATTTAAGTAATTCTGTAAGTAATATAGACAAAGGATACATGTAAGTGCTTCACTCTCTTCAATGTTCCACTACCACTATAAACTGCTTTTTAATTTGTCATCACAAGTCTAAGCCAGTTACTCAATTTCATATTTTAATTAGAATTCCAAGGATAACCTATCAGATATTCTCTATTCTGAATTCACTTAAATAATATAATGTCTGATATATGTCAAGTATATACTGAGACATCACAACCTCAGTATAAAAATAATATTAATGTGGAATTGATTTACTCCTTCATTTCTCTACTTAATTCTAAACTTTTGTGGGGTTAAAAGATGTCCAGTAAGGGCCCCGGGGGTACAGCGGTTAAGCTGAAAGGTTGATAGTGTGAAAGAAAGACCGGGAATCTGCTTTCCTCAAAATTACAGCCAAGAAAACCTGGGAGGCAGCTCTCTCATGTCCCATGGGCTCACTCTATGCTGGAGTTGACTAAATGGGCACCTGACAACAACAAGGGGAGGGAATCTCCCTCTCAGCCTAGCTGGTTGGAATTCCCATCCTAATTTACCCAGCTATAAATCCAGCAAGAGAGATGATTTCTTTATTTCACACACATGACTCTCATGAAACAGATAGGTGGCTGTCCATATTCTTATTTCTTGACCAGTTCTCGATCTGTATATGAATTAGCTGGGATCTCCTTAAAATGCAGGTTTTGACCCAGTAGACCGGAGTGGGGTCTGAGATTCTGCATTTCTTTCAAGCTCTCAGGTCCATGGACCACACTTGACAATCACGGCCTTAGACTCAAGTGCCTTTGTCCTACTTCTCCTGGTGATACACCCATGGTGTTGTTCCTCCTTCCCCATAGAAAGTGATGACTTCCTCCCAAATTTGATTGGTTTTGCATTTCTCTGGCTCTCTCAAGACATGTCCTTCCCATTCTATTTGGCAGACTTCCCCCACCATTGTGTCCCTATGGTCATACAATTGAAAGTGTCACAATGACCCTTGCAGATTCAAGTGCACTGCTCTGACTCATGTAAAAGGGGGCAAAATCACTATGTGGAAGTCGGTGTACCAATATGCTTCACTTGAAAAACAAATTAGAAAGGATTGGCGACCTACCAGAGAGATCAACTAAACTCAGTTGAATGAATATTGAGGGTTTATAAATACAAAATTAGAGCAAGAGGAAAGCCTTCATAAGACACGGTGGCTATACTTTCCAGGCATGTTTTATTGTCTGGAGCTAGGAATTCAGATGAAAGGTTTGGAGTGTATTTTGTTCTAAACATGACTGTCATGCTCCCCACTCCATCCTGCCCCACCCTGCCTGAGTTAATGCCAGTGACCATAGCACTGCCAGGGAGTTGCTTCTGACCCATAGCTTCTGAAGGGACATCCGGTGAGGGATGGACCAAGGTTGCTTTTAGGACCCATTTACTGAGAGTATTTCCTGCTTTTTGTATTTTTTTTAATGTAAGGTCATCTGGTTCCAGGGAGCTCCTGGAAGGAGCAGAGTGAAGGAGGGGGAAAGTAAAGTTATTAAAACAGAATAAATCACCAAGTTCTTGAAGTAAGCTCTGCTATTTTTCCAGAACACAAAAGGGTAGGTGGAGGGCAGGAGGGGAGGGTTCTTTTCACAGAAAGGACTTGGGTAAAATTCAACTTTTGTCAGCAACCACCTAAATATCCACTGTCAGGAACAGTCATCCGGTGCCCTATGACGCAGTCAATGCAAACCTCTATTAATCATCATGGAGACAGGGAATGAGACGTCTTTTTAAAGGGAAAAAAGCAAGTGACAAAGACATAGAGATAGACTTGAATCCCATTATTGCAAATAAACAAATCCGTTGTAGGTTATTAAAAGATAATTGTCAAAAACAAGGTTAGAATCGTGACTAATAAAAATATCAGATGGAAACAATCGAAGATTTTGGTAACTCATTATTAATCAGTGAACTGGGAGGATGTTACAGTCACTCAAAGAAGAATCCAAAAGAACAGATTAATTTCTAGATCAAGGATATTTACATGATTGTCAAAGAGTTGCAAAACTGGCTTCTTCCACAGTCGGGCAGGGAGTCAATTGCATAGCTGTCACTCAGAATCCATTTGCGTGCTCACAAACAAGTCCTATTTGGTATCGATATCTGTTTTCTACAACAGTTCTGTCTCATAGTGACCCTTTTTGTACAACAGAAGGAAGAGCTGCCCATCTTCTCAACACTTGATGTATTTGAACCCGTCATTGCAGCCACTTGTGCCAATCGATCTCAGAGGGTCTTGGGAGGGTGTGTCGGAATCGACTCAATGGCAATGGGTTGAGTTTTGAGTTGGTTCTAAAGCTTACAATTTCAGCAATGTAAAATTCTCCCTTGAAGCACTTACCATTCCATGTGTATGTATAGATCAAAGTCTGGAAAGAACTGAAAATGATAAGAGTTGTTTTCTATAATGATGAGATTTTTGTATCCCCCTCAGTGAAATTTTTTTTCTATTTTCATAGTCTTTCTGAAAGATATATACATAAATCATCAAAGTTCAAACAAAAAAAACTACTTATATTAAAAATATCAAATGCCATTACCTCCTCATGTTTGGTCAATCCTTCAACAACAACAAACAAAAACATAATATATGCAGCCTCTAGGATATTGTCATCAAGAAAATAGGATGAGGGTGGGGGCCGGAAGATAGGGCAGGGGTCCTTAAACTACGGCCCGCGGGCCACATGTGGCCCACCGAGTATATTTACCTGGACTGCTGGCTGTTTTTGCCCCATTTGTTTTGTTACTTCAAAATAAGATATGTGCAGTGTGCATAGGAATTTGTTCATAGTCTTTTTTATGCTATAGTCTGGCCCTCCAATGGATCTGAGGCACAGTGAACTAGCCCCCTGTTTAAAAAGTTTGAGGACCCCTGAGATAGGGGAGAGCTACATTGACCCAAAGTAACCTGCCATTCTCCTCTGGTCTACCAATTGCTTTCTTTCTACTCAGTTCTAAAACCTCCACACATAGTAAATGCTGAAGGGAACCATGGTGGCACAGTGGTTAAGCGACCCTCAGCAAACCCCAACGCTGGCGGTTGGAGCTCACCAGCTGCTTGGCAGAAGAGGAGGCGGTTTGCTTCCCTCCAGAATCCTCTCTGTCCTCCTGGGTCACGAGGAGTCAGAAGCCACTGGAGTAAAATGGGCCTTCTTGAGTTTTAACAAGTGTGGGTGATGAAAGCCAAATGCACTGCCTTCTCAGAGGTGCTTTTAGTTTTAACCCTCAGTAGGAACCTTTGTGGTTTAGTGGGTGACTTATTGGGCTGCTATCCACAAAGCCAGCAATTCAAAGATCAGGCTTTCAGCTCACGTAAATATTTACAGTCTCTAGATCAGAGCATGTACACTGCAACAGATAGGAACTGGAAACACAGGGAATCCAGGACAGATGAGCCTCTCAGGACCAGTGGTGAGCATGGTGATACTGTGAGGGTGGAGGGAACATGGGGTAAAGAGGGGGAAATGATTACAAGGATCTACGTATACCTTCCTCCCTGGGGGATGGACAACAGAAAAGCAGGTGAAGGGAGACGTTGAGCAGTGTAAGATATGACAAAATAATAATATTTATAAATTATCAAGGGTTCGTGAGGGAGAGGCGTGAGGAGGGAGGGAAAAATGAGGAGCTGATACCAAGGGCTCAAGTAGATAGCAAATATTTTGAGAATGATGAGGGCAACAAATGTATAAATGTGCTTGACACAATAGATGTATGTATGGATTATGATAGGAGTTTTATGAGCCCTCAATAAAATGATTTCAAAAATTTACAGCCTCTGAAACCCCAACCGGCAGTTCTCTCTCCTATAGGGTTGCTATCGACTCAATGCCAATGAATTAGATTATTTTAAGTGCAAAGAAGTTGTTAAGGTTTTCTAAGCCCTTGTGGATTGAATCAGGAGAGGCAAGAACAGTGATTCTGTGTGACTCGGTGCCGGGTGTCTGAAGAGAAGAGCCTTCCGGTAACTGAGTGATGACAGTTATTAATGAAGAGCTGCTTCTGAGGTCACACAGATCCCTCCAGATAATGGGTTTGGACACAGACCTGCCTTGAAAAGGAGACAAAGGGATTGTATCCCCAATTTTACAATTGTAAAGAGAGAATACACATGCAGATGGTTGACATTGTTCCAGAGGGATTTGTCGAGGTCACCACTATGGCCTGGAGAGGGGGTGGTCTTTCCCTGCGCTGGACATTTGTCTTTGGGTTTTGTTCCTCCCATTCCTTTGCACTGTGCTTCTGGCCTGCATTCTAATTTGTTTACATCCTAGCAATCTGCAGCTTCTTTGGAGTGCCAGGTTTTTCTTATCATGCGCATCCTGCCTGATGACAGATTTGCAGAGGAGCTGGCACTCACGTACAATATGCATCTTACTGACAGACACATGGAAGATTCTGGATAGCCCTGAAAGGTTATTTTTCTAGCCCGCTGCATCATTTTTAGTTTAGCTCAGAGCTGTGGGTCTGTTGGTGCCAAACTATCTTTTTGTTAAGTGAATAAACAGAATAATGTGTATTCATGTCAAGCTCGATATTTACCTTTTTGATGAATGCGATGTGGCCTTGTGAGTATCCTGTCCTCAGATGAATTGACTGCGGGAGAAAGATGAGTTTTCTATGCCCTTAAAGAGTTTGCTTTCTTCGAACTCACAGGGGCAGTTCTACCCTGTCCTATAGGGTCACTAGGAGTCGACATTGACTTGATAGCAGTGCACGACAAGGAGTCCTGGCCATGTCAGCAGGTAAACGCTGGAATGTAAACCTACCAGCCAATCCATCTATTTCTCCAGTATGCACAGCCTTGGAGTCACAAGTGACTGAAGGGCAGTTGAGTTTTGTATATGAAACGGTTTGGGGTGAAGGTGACTAGTGTTACCAAGAGGAAGCTCAGAGTTTCAAGTCCCTGCACTCCTCAGTTCTTGTCCTGCTCGCAAGAAAGATTTCAGTCGAGGGAAAACATGCAGGCAAGGTTTGAACAGAAAGACTGAGCTCATTGAAGGGGGGGGGGGGGTCCTTTGGAAGAGAAGTCCAGAGGGCCCTGAGGCCTGGCAAACAATACAACTAGACTTTTTATTTGGCTGTGCTACACTGGCCACTAAAGGCTGAATTCTGTTGGCTGGTCCTCTGTAGTGTCCCGCCTCCTTCCAGGTATGCACATTTCTGACAATTCAGGACCCCAGATGTCAATCTGTGCTCTTGTCTCAGTTCCCAAACTCAAGAGTTTATTCAGTCATTTTGGAGGTTGTGTGAACATCTGTCTTTCTTCCCCCAGTCATTTCATTATCTGCAATATCACTGGTTCCTTCCATTGATAAGGAAATGTGTTCTATGCTGCCCTTCACTTTCGCTGTTTGTAGAAGCCTATTTCCACCTCTTTTGTGTTTCAGATTCCTGCCAGTTTCCTTCCACTCAGCACCTCTTCTCCCCTTGCTATTTTTTGACTAGCTAACACGAGCATTCAAAATTGATTAGGTGATTGTAGCAAAGATTGTACAAGTCTTCTTGATATGATCGAACTATTGAATTATATATGTTGATGAAGTGGCAATAAAACTTAAAAAAAAAGAAACAGAAAAAATTGTTTTCAAGGTTTGGTTTCAAGATCTCTTACAATGCAGGCCCCTTTAGTTATGCAGTGTATTCTCATTTCCCTGGTGTCCAGTGCCCATATCCTATAGCATCATCTATGTGTTAACCAGGGTTGAGTAATATCAGTAGAAACCATTTTAGATCATTAAATAGGAAGTGTTTCAATATAGGGGATTATCTACTTACACACTCTTGTTAATCTGGAGAACTAACTATAGGAAACTAACTACTACCCAATATTTTAGCAGCCAGAAGATGCTTGGAAGCATTCAGCATAGGCCTGCATAGATCCATGGCTCTTCCTTAAACAAAAGAGCCTGGGAGCCACATCTGAATGCCTCATACTCCCAAGGCTGATTGCCACAAAGCAGGAGCGAGACCATCTCCACCCTCCATTTTCTTAATCCTATTCTGACGCCAGCCATTCCACCTACAACACTTTCCCCACAGTATTTTTCTGCTGGGTTTGATCATGCTTCGGCGTGGCCACATAGAAACTCAGAGCCAATGCTCGTGGTTATGGAGTTTATTAGGGAAATTAATAGGTTACAATTCATGTGAGAAATACTCAAGATCCAGTTGCTTGGTCAGGACAGTCACTTCTCTTGGCCTGACCTCTGCTCTGCTCGGGCAGTTTACAAAACTCTTTTAGGACTGCTAATAAATTCCCAAAGGGTGTGCTGTAGCCATAAGCCTCCGTTCAGGTACTCTGCTCCAGCTCCCACAAATAAATCCCTAGAGGCGCCCCACTCCACTAACTAGCCTCCTGTCCCAAAGCACTCAGCTTTACTTGCTCCGTTGGCTGGGAAATCGAAGTCCATGCCTGTGTCCCTAGCTCTGGCTGCTGGTTCTGCTGTAGTTGCTCCTCTGGTGTCAAAGGTGTCTCCTGGATCAAGGAGGTTCTGTGTGGCATTAGAATTTAAGGCCTGAGCACCAGGCTTGCAGAAGGCTACAGCTAACTCTGAAAGCCTGAAATCCATTTGCAGAGTTCCCACATGGATTAAGCCTGAGTTGATATCTTTCTGACTATTAACCAGGACGATGAACAGTCTTGCCTTCAGGAAGAGTGTATTAAAAGGGGGTTACTACCACTTCTCTAACCAGCACAAGCAGGGGCATCCTCCCTGAGGGACTTGCCTAGGTGTGTCATTGATGGATATTGGAGCACTAGGGTTACACAGTCATGAGTATGCCTGTCTTGGTTGGAGGGGCCAGGGTCTATATTGTCAGCTCTTCTGACTAGCATACTATACATGACCAAATCATGGTGCCATCCCTATTTCTGTCATCCCACTTGTCACTCTTGATGTATTGATCTGCGGCCAGTCATGCTTCTGTGACAGTTTCCTTTGTCCTCTCATGCTCTACTTAAGACATCAGTTCTCTGTAAACCCTGGGACTCCATTATGACCTCATTCTGATCGTCCCTCTCAACTGGATGATCTAGCTTTGTCTTGTCTTTGTCCTGTTTCAGACTTGATGAATGTTCTCCTAAAATTATTTTTGAGATTTGGGGTCCCTTTTGTACCCTAAAGTAAGGCACTGGGATGAGGTTCTCAGGGTCCAAAGGTTGTGCTCCACTACTGGCTCTTTTATATGGCTAATGGTAAGATTACCCCTTCCTGCTTCAGCAACAGCTCATTTTACACTCAGTAGGATGACAGTCCCACTTAACCCTGTTAGCAATCACTCATAGCAGAATCATATATAATCCAATCAGCACCTTCCTCCCTACTCTCCCCACCTTCTTTCCCATTAGGAAATCAAAGACTTTTGGTGAGAGTTGCAGTGGCTATGGATAAATGAATCATATTAAATAATCCACTCAATCGCACCCACACATTTGCCTTCCGCTACTTACTGACAGAAATACAGCTATCTGTTCCCATAAGAGGCTTACAGTGTCAGAAACCAAAGAGGGCACTTTTACCCTCTGCTGTAGGATCTCTGTAAGTCCAAGTGCGTTGACTTTTTACTGCTGGGAATGGTGTCTCTTCCTTCCCTTCCCTGGCCAGACTTCTAAAGGCGTCTCATTGGCCCAAATGGGAATCCTGCTACTAAGGGAGTTGGGGAATGTAGTTTGTACTTTTTCAGCTCCATTGATACGGGAGAGTTTGAACAGCAGTAGTGAAACTTAATCCAAAAGATCAGCTCCTGCCTTTTATCTTAATGTCTTTACCCTCAAAAGCAAAAAGGGAAGTAGATGCTTCAGGGTTAGAAGTTAATTTCTGAGCACCAGGTTTGCAGACAGGCTGTGGTTTACAGGGGGTGCCCTAAATCCATTTTGATCTTCACCTAGATTCAGCCCCCATTGAGTTCCTTCTGACCATTGATCAGCAGTGTGAAAAGCTTTGCCTTCAGGCAGAGTGTATTTGAAAGGTGATGGCTACCACTCTCTTAGGCCGCCTTGGGGACTTGCTTGGCTGTGCCCTTGATGGAATATGGGGTGTTAGGTGTAAAAGCTAGAGAAGACACTCCATTCAGGTGCAAGGTGAGGGGAGTTGTGAGCAGCAATGTGTATTTCTCGCCTGGGTGCAGACAGACTGAAGCAGAAACAGCGCATCAGCCCCAGCTCAGGGACTAGAGCCCTTATACAGCACGGTGCAGTGGGCTGGGCTCCTCTGGGGTGGGAAATACCGGCTGAGGTCTTCTTGAACGATCGGCCTCATGAAAGCTGCAAGTAGTCTTTTTTGCTCATCTTCATTCGAGCTTTGCTTATTCCTTTGGGGTCGTCACTGTCCTTGGTTCACTGGTTTCTGACAAAGGCACCTCCTTTCCTGTTTGTGCAGCACTTTGTACAGGGTCAGCCTGAGGGAAGAACTTCATAGAGTGGGCTCGGGGGTAAACGTGGGGAAACTTTGGTTCCCAGCAAACTCTATTAAGCCTTCCACTAGGCCTGCCTGGCTGTGAATCAGAGCCTGCCTGCCTTAGTCAGAAAGCCTTGAACCATTCTTGTCAGCCTTTCTGTCTGCAATAGTGTTTGTAATCCAATCATGGCCTCTTTCCTGCTTCTGTAGTCATGCCTGCATCTGTGATGGGTGACCTGCTCTCAACCATGAGTGCATGATGATTTCCATGCTGTACACATCCCATTATAATGATTGCATGTTTGTGAATTCTTAGACGCCATCATGGCCTTGTGCTGATGGCCTCCTTCATCTGGTTGCATGCCTTTGTCCTATTTGGATTTTGTTGCTAGTTGCTGTTTAGTTAGTTCTGGCTCATAGCACCCCTGTAAACTGTAGGAGGAAACATTGCCTGATTCCGCCCCATCCTCACAACTGCTCTTATGTTTGAGCCCATTGTTGCCCATTGTCTTGTTTAAAGCATATTAAATTTGTTTCCCTAAATTGAATTTGGGGTCTCTTTTCTCCCTGATAATACTTCTCAAGAAGTGTCTGATAACTTATTCATTTACATCAACATATTAAAGACTGATAATGCCTGAAAAGTTCACTCCCTGCACTGTTTGAACTTTCAGGTGATCAAAGATTTAATTCAATGAAGTGAATCCATCTAATTGACACTTGGTTGGAGCTGAGACTTACTAACAGTGTTTTCTGGGAAAAGGGGTATCCTCAGAGGTACAGGTGGGGAAATACAATTAAAAATCAAATTGACTCCCAACCCAGAAATACAGGAAGACAAAGAAAAGTTTTATGACTGAATAAGCATTAAATCTGACTGGGATGGATCCTGGACAATCCACTAAAGAGACTGTGGAATTGGAAAAGGACCAGAGGCTTTATAAGTTACATTCAGATGAAAGAGGTAAAATGGCTACTTTTCTTGCATCTCCAAGGCAGGATCCCTAAAGGTGTGCTATGGCCTTGCTAGAAAAGGGAGATGGGGTGTGGTCTCCTTTGGTGGTTACATTGCAAAAGGTTCTGGAGGAAAGCCTGGAGTGGCCAACTTGTCCTTGGGCCAGAGAAAGTATTCTGTCAGTCTTTATCCAAGATGAATTCTGGAGGAACAGAAGAGGAGGGGTCTCTTCACTTTCTTGACAGAGAGAGGGAAACCTCGATTTTTTTATGTTTATCACTCTTTTCTAGGAGGAACTCGCCACCATCAAGGTCATGCTGACCAATAGCGACCCTATAGGACGGAGTAGTATTGCCCCGTGAGTTTCTGAGACTGTCACTCACTACTGGAGTAGAAAGACCCATCTTTCTCAGGTGGAGCTGGCTGGTGGTTTTGAACTGTTGACCTACCCAATGTATAACCATGACACCACCAGAGCTTCGTCTGAACTGGCCTGCTGACTGTAAGGTCAGTAGTTCAAAACCACCAGCAACTCTATGAAAGAAAGGTGGACTTTCTACCACTGTCAAGATTTAAAGTCTTGGAAATTCAAGGGAACAGGTTTACTCTGTCCTACATGGTCAGTGGTTATATTCTAGGGGGGGGAAGATCTCAAATTATAATATATCTTATGAGAGCCACCACGATGAAGCCTTAAATAGGACAAAGACCATCAACATGAGGAGAGAGGACATGGACTACTGAAGTGGTAAAAGGACCATGAGAGGGGTGTGGACACAATTGCAGATGAGAATCCCAGGGTGAATTCTGGAACCCACTGAGCACCTGGCTACTTGCCCTGTTATAAGCCACAGTCAGCCACATTGCCACAGGGCGAAGATGCTGCCCACTCATTGGTTAATGGTTCAAAAGACTTTAACTAAAGAAGAAATTTATGTGGAGACTTACACTGGGGTCATGGTTCCTAGTGTTAACTGTAGCCTTCCAGGAACCAAGTGTTCTAGAATGTAAGTCCTAACACAAGTCCTTAAAATTTAAAGAAAATTTGAATAGAAATCTTCCATCATAAGGACCTCGCTAACTCTTTGTGAATACAGTGACCTTTGATATTATCTACTGGTTAAGTATATTATTGAGAGGCAGTTCCATTTGGGATAATTGGGGCATTTTACCAGAGGTTTCTAAAGGGAAGGAAAGAACGGAGTTCAGGTGGGGCTTTGTGCCCCAGGGGACATTTGGCACTGTCTGAAGACTTTTTATTTTTCACTACTTGAAAGTGAGGCAGTGCTACTGGCATCTAGTGGGGGAGAGACCAGGGATGCTGCGAATCATCTTAAAATGGGCATGGCAGCCCCTACCACCAAGAGTCATCCAGCTATGGTGACTGAGGAAATGTTAGACTTTCTGGAGTGGGTCAGACCTCGGTTCTTGGCATCGCACGATGAAAGAATTCATGCCTAAACCCATTTTATAATCCAAGGGGGTTTTTATGAAGGACAAAGCACGTTTCAGGTTTGACACTCTCAAAGGGGTTCACAACTGGGCAGGAACAACCACGTGCAAAAGAGCACCCACGCATGGAGAAATGGGGGTGAGGATCCCGGGAGGCTAGTAGCCTAAGAACCCTAGTGGAGAAGAGTATGTAGACCCAGAGGCGACGCACCCCTAATAGGCCCTGCCCCCTCCCCCTGCTTCTGACCAGGAGCAGGATAAAACAGCATCCAGAGCATGCTCCCAGCCTTTATTGTAGCCCACTCCCTGGCTGGGGGGAGGCGTGGCTGATCATAATGCTTGGCCCCATTGGCTGAGTTAGGCCCACCTGGGTGATGTTATGAACCCGGGCAGTTTGGCACACCCAGGTGTCTCTCCAACCTGGCTCCGGGGCTTGAGTACGAGCATGCTCAGTTTTGGACCTTCATAGTTGTCTAATCGTTGCCTGATTTCCTTCCAACCTTCTCTCTGCGAGCCTTCACAGGCATAGGAAGGACAACTTCCTGTCCCTAAGTTAGCTGACAAAACTTGAGCCACTACTATATATACCTGGAGGCAAAGGATAAGGTAGATCTTTATCTGATGTTCCTTTTCTGGGCAAAGCCTCTCTGCTTTGATCCTAGCTGATGGCTGGACTACACATCCTTTGGTTATCTTTAAGCCGTTGCCAAGGTGTTGTGAGATGGTCCCCTTCCTCAGGTACACCTGCGGTGCACTCCCCCTCGACTCCCAGTCCAGACCAAGGTGTAGCCTCTACGTCCCTCCTCTTTTAAGTACTATTCCATCCTAAGGAGCCCTTTCAAAGCTCTCATCCTCCTGCAGCAGCCAGCTGGCCCCTCCTTCTCTGGAGAACCTTCTCCAGGGTCTCCTCGTGCTCCAGACGGCCTGTTCTCGTGGCCTCCCTTCTCATTCTACCCTCCACCCGCACCCTTTGCCAAATGGCTTGTATCTTGTCATTGTCAAAGTGCTCATCGTCCCCATGGAAGCTTCTAGGATTCCTGGAGAAAAGCTGAAGGCCCAGAAATCAACTTTGCTCCCCAAGTCCCACCCAGATCATTTACACAGGCTCGCTCCACCCCTCATGCCCTGGGTACTTATCCTGAATTTCCACAGGTTGTCAATTGCCCTATTTAGGAATTGTGCTAATGAGTGTAGTTCTTTGTTCATTTGCTTCATGCTTGAGAAGGGGCTGTCACGGACTTGTCAATGCTTATATGGCCAAGCCAAGGTTTCCCTAGTGCTTTTCTAAGGACTTGGATCACCAAGCCATGGCTAATCTGATGCTGCAGACAGGCATGGTGCAGAAGAAGATGATGGTAATACAGCCCTGAAGGGAACTTGGAAACCTTTAGCCTGACCCTGGTGCTCCAGGCAGACAGAATCATCCAAGATAAATGAGGGTCTACTCAGTTTTTGATTTCCAGAGAGAAAAATTTCTCCACCTCTTCCAACGATTAACTACCATCTTATGAAATCCTTTCCTCTAGCTAAGTGAAAACTACTTCCTCTTAAGGAATCAACATTGTATAAAAATAGATATAAAGTCATAAATGTGGAAATAAGAGGCAACAGTTTCTTTCTCTATAAGACATTTATACAGTACAATGTTCCTCCTTCATGTTCAGAGGGTTTTGCTTTTTATCTGCAGAAATTGCTAAGCTGGGGCTTTTGGCAAGAGGATTGGAATTTGGGATAAATGTGTAGCTTGAAAGATGATAGATTATATGAGGCAAGAAAAATAGTTCCGGGCTTTCTGTATACTCCCCTAGTGCCAAAATCTAGAATGCCTAAAAGCTCTTTCAAGATGACTCATGGATCGGGGTGTTTATTCCTTTAAAGGCATGGTCTTGCCTTCTGGATTAAAATTCAGCATTGTGTTCTTTGCTTCATAACTTCCTACAAGGCAGCTGTTAAATTATGCAACTTCCCAGGGCAATTCTGTCTACCTCAGCATTGCCCCTTTCACTGCAGAAATGGATTTTCCCAATTTGTGCAATTTATTCAGCCAAAAAGTATTGGGTCTCTCCAATGGGGCCCACGCACCAGGTGGCTAATTATAGATTGAGAGAAAGTCCTGCAAGGGGCGTTAGAGACCCGAGCCAGAGGAATTCAGACGAGTAAATAAGGAAGTTCCAGAAAGGATTGTGATGAGAGTTTGTGTGGGAAACATGTCACCCCGAACTTTCCCATCAGCATCAGCTTTTCTGCATTGTTCTGAACCAAACTGATAAGCCCGGTCTTTGCCACGGTCGTTCCTGTTCTGAGCTGCAGAATCTATTCTGGCAAATGGAAAGCAACCGTAGCTGTCTCAGGGATCATGGCAGTGATTCAATGAGATGGCATGAGGAAATGCTGAGAGACAGTAACTAGATAAATACTTTCTTAGGGTGATGGCAGGAGAGTTGGGGGAAAACAGGGAGTTGAAAAATCATGGATACCAAAATGAAAGCTGTTTAAAAATTGGCTGTGGTGATGAAGGCACAACTCTTTTTAAATTTATTTAAACCATTGAATTGTATGATATCATGGGGAACTCATCTCCACAACTCAATAGGTCCATGTGTTTGCAGTGAACACCTTAAATCTGGCATTATTGTTGGGGGAACTTGAGGGGGATAACTTTTATTTCGGAGAATGTGAGTGGGAAGACTCTCCAAGTCAGGAACTTGAAGTTTCCCTCCATGGGAGCCCTGGACTCCCAGATTCCTTCACATATGAATGTTGAGAGTTTGTCTGTATTCACTCTCTTCCTGGTTCTGTTTCCCATAGATATGTGAATTAAATGTCACTAAAACGGTTTAAAAAGAATAAAGTGAATGGATGAAGAGAAAAAGAAGTGACCTTAAATGAGAGAATGTTGTTTTCAAGGGGCTAAGGAACAAACTGGTACATGCTCAATACTCCATGGGTATTTTTTCCCTGAGACTTCTAGAATATTATGTGTGTTGTGTGTATGTTTGTGCGTGGGGCCTTCCAACATGAAGGAAGGGGCAGGGCTGGGCATTGTTTTGTTGTTTCTTTTTACATAGGATCGTGATGAGTTGGAACCAACTCGAAGGCATGAAAACTGCCTTCCTGAATATTGAGGACTCTCCCAAGTCATGAAGGAAATAGAATCTGGAGATGCCTCAGATTCACCTTCCTAGCTAACCCTGTACCCCTGTGGCTGGCAGTGAGGTAATGTGCCCTGTGGCTTAGGGAAGCAGGAGCCCACAGAGACGCCATTCTGATGACAAATCACACTTATCTTTATTTTAAAAAAAACATTTTAAATTGTGCATTAGGTGCGAGATTCACATTTCCCACCATCAACTTTGTATTCTACAATTGAAGCGACTTATCAATCCCCCTTCCCCCCCACCACACACACCAATAACTTCTCCTACCCATATGCATGTGTCTCCATCTCAGTCACTACACTTCCACTGCTGGTGGTGCTCACGGCGCTCGTCTCAGAGTGTGGCCTCAGTGGCAGGGGCGCTGGTAATGACAGTGTTCATTTCTGTGGTGAAAATCTCAGCGTTGACCCTGGTTGTGTGGCCACCAACCTTGGTTCTCAAAAGTTCCAAGAATAAACTTCACCAACGGCTGAATTTCCTTTAATGAACCCTTTCTAATTGGGACAAGGTGCCCTTGTGGCACCCTGAGTTCCCTGTTGGGCTGCTAACTGCAAGGTCCAAAGCCCCAAACCAAACGTACTGCCAATCAAGTCCATTCTGACCCATAGCAACCCTGTAGGACAGGGTAAAACTGTCCCGGGAAGGTGGCTGAGGCTTGAAACCTGTCCAGGAACAGAAAGCCTCCTCTTTCTCCCACGGAGAACTGGTGGTTGCCAACTGCTGACCTTGGGGTTAACTGCCCAACACAAAATCCACTGTGCCAGCAGAACTTCTTAGTGCAACTTATAGTGACATTCCATAGCCTTTCCTAGACTGTCAATGTGTATAGGAGCAGAGAGCGTCCTCTTTCTTCCAGAGTGGCTTGTGGATTTGAACCTGCAACCTTGTCATTAGTGACCCACTTCTTGACTCCTAGCGCCACCAGAACACCTTCGACATGAAATAAAGCCATGATCATCCCCTTCCAATTAGTTTTGCGTTTGTACTTCTGTGTGTGCAACTTCCCCCACTGTCACATGGCATTTTTCATTAGAGAAATAGCATGTCCCAGATTCTGCTGTCCTGGTGCTGGATCGATATGACAGGGAGATATGCCTGGTAGAGTTGCCAAAACCCATCATGCCATATGCAGATAGAGAGCCAGGCAGACTTGCTCTTTTGGGGCTTGAAAAAAACTGCCTCACCATTCTTCGTTAATATTCTATTTTAAAACCTGACTATTACGCCCTAAAGCTCTTTGCTATTTATATAGACATTCCTTAATATTTTTAACAAAGGCTTGGAAATAGACCACCAGAGTACTTCTTTCATTTTGTTGTTGTTGTTGTTGTTTTCCTTCTTAAAGAATCCATCGATGATGAACTGATTTCCAGTGTTCTGGTTCTAGCATCAGTGTCCCTATCAGTGTAGGGACAAACTATCATTGGACAAACCATGTGAGAACAACTGCGGAACACAGACCTGTAAACTGTGGAAAGCACCATCCGAAAGCTCTAGACAGCAACTAGATCCCAGAAGCCGCAGCGAGGTCGGAGGTAGGGCCGGGGTGGGGGCATTGGGCCATCCCTGGAAAAGCTGAATCCTGTTTTGGAAGAAGCACACTCTTAACTGGCTTTTCGCTGAGGGTGACACTGGCTAAGTCAGGGAGCACACAGAGCTGGCACTTACCCAGAGTGGCAGTCTTACTTAGTCTTATTAAGCAGAGGAGTCGGAGGTGGAAGTTCAGAGCTGCCAAGGCACCTGAAAATGATGAAGGAAGGAATACTTTGAAAGTGAGCAACCCCCAATCGTGTACACACACGTTTGCTTCAAACCCGGGTGCAGTGTGACTTCTAGGAAGGTGTTGCAGCCACATGAAAGATCGGAGCGGAGGATATTTCATCAGAAGACAGACTGGAGTTCAGGTCCTGTCCGGGGACAAGGATCTGGTAAACAGCCCATGGTTTTCACGGGAGCTGTAAAGTGGCCGCACTTAAGGTCCCGGGGCTGTGACCCAAGAATGAGGAGTAGGTCCTCAAAATAAGGGCAACATTGAAACCCAGCTGGAGATGAAAGGATCGTCCAGTCATTGCCTACTTAGACATACCTGAACACTTTTCAGAGGAAGGTCACATGATCCAGATTCTCAGGAGCATATCTTTCGTTAACACTATCCAGTATGTAACTGTCAATTTCTAGCTAGGTAAGGGACAGGAAAATGTAGCTCACGAGCAGGGATAACAAGAAGTCCATTGCTGCAGATCCACATGTCACCTCGGTGTTGGGATTAACAAAGGAGGATAAAAGAACCCCTATGATGTGCTTTAGCAGTTGTAGGGGAAAAATAATATAACATGTGAAAAGAGAGGGAATTTAAAAGAGAGGGAAGGAAGCAACAACAAGAAGAAAAATTAAAACAGCAAATGAAAGTTTAAAAACCACCTTTACTTTACCAAGTGTGATGTCCTTCTCCTAATGACATGCCTCAAGTATTCGAGATGAAGTCTGAACATCCTAGATTCATAGGAGCATTCTGGTTGTACGTCTTCCAAGCCAGATCTGTTTGTTTTTCTGACAGTTCATGGGACTTTCAATATACATTGCCAACACCATAATTCAAATGCATGATTCTTCTGTGGTCTTCCTTAGTCTCTGTCCAGCTATGAACGTGTGTATTTGCCATTTGAAAATAACTTGACTTGGGTCAGATGCACCTCAGTCCTCGAAACGACATCTGCATTCTTTTAATATTTTGAAGAGTTTTAGTGCAGCAGATTTTCTCAATGCAATCCGTGGCTTTGGAGTTTTTAAGTAGAAGTATTTTACATGGTATTTTTTAGATTAACCTAGTGAAGTTTTTATATTTTGGGCACTTTTCAGGTTGGATATTGGAAAGAATAAAACAATTCGCAGAACTGTGTGCTATATTTACTTAAATATTTTTTTCAGTATCCAAAATACAGACTAGGAAGCCATAACATAAAGGGAAAGTGGATCCTCTGTGAGCAAGGATTGTAGCCATTTTATACTGTGATCTACACAGATCCAAATTAGACCACTGAGTCCTTGGGTGGTACAACCTTCCTGCTGACTGGAAAGGTCACTGATTCCACTCTGCCCCCAAGTGCTTGGGAAGAAAGGCTTGACCTTGTCCTTTGGGGAACTCCATGGAGCACAGCGCCCTGACACACATGGAGTCCAGTGCCAGCAAAGGGTCAAAGTCAGCTCGCTGGCAAATGGTTTTACAGAAACGAAATTTTCCTTATTTTACTACAGACTGTTGGACATTTTCTCACTTCACCTCAATCTACAGATCATTTGAAACCCTCAGCTATAATGTGAGGGGCTACAGTGGTGGTTGGGTTTGGTGGGTACTGATGGACCGGTCAGTAGTCTTCTGAACATGCAGGCAAAACATGTCTCTCTCTTTATATAGAGTTCCTTTTCTGGGAAGAGAGTCCCTAACATTTAGATAATTGTTAAATGTATCCTCAATTCCAATAAGGTTAAGACTTCTAAGTAGCCTTTATGATTTATTATTAATGGTAAATGTAGTCTTTTTTATTTTTTGTTTGTTTTGGACAATAGTGAATCTTTTCCATGTCCTTGTGGTAATTAATGTTTATTTATTTGTAAGGATATTCAACTTAAAGAAACATACATTTGATTATTTCTTATTATTCTGTTTCTAAGAAAATAGGACAGTCTCTTCAGAATCAGACATTGCTGCTGTCAAACAGGAAAGCCACTACCAGATCACAGTTCCACCCAAGTGCTGGCCATCTGTTTTTTTCAGTGGTAGTCCTTTGGAAATGATTTTCTGTGTGATTTGGGGGCATATAGATGTGTTTTTGCTCAATCTTATTCAAGAAAAGATGGAAAACTCACCCTAAATGCATGCGTAAAACAATGCAATAAAAAGTTAGAAAGTAAGATACAATAAAAAGTAAGTGGTCAGAGTACCTGGCTAAGAAACAGACCTAAAAGAACCATGTATGACATGAAGTCAATCACTGGTATGGCAAATGCATCACAAGCTACTTTGCTTTTGCTACACTCTCAATTCAGATTTGAAAGGGGAACCAATCACAAGGATCTACATATAACCTCCTCCATGGGGAATGGACAGCAGAAAAGTTGATGAAGGGAGATGTCAGACAGTGTAAGATATGACAAAATAATAATTTATAAATTATCAAGGGTTCATGAGGGAGGGGAGAGCAGGGAGGGAGGGGAAAATGAGGAGCTGATAGCAAGGGCTCAAGTAGAAAGCAGATGTTTTGAGACTGATGAGGGCAACAAATGTACAAATGTGCTTGACACAATGGATGGATGTGTGGATTGTGACAAGAATTGTATGAGCCCCCAACAAAATGATTTAAAAAAATTTTTTGAACCTAGTGGTGGAGGACTGGTGGTATAATTGATGGTGTGGTAGACTGCAAACCTCAAGGTCAGCAGTTTGAACCCACCAACCACTACTCAGTTGAAAGTGGAGACTTTCTGCTCCTGTAAAGGTCCACAGCCACAGAAGGGCAATGGAACAGTTCTGGTCTCCCTCTTGGGTCACTATGAGTCGGGGCCCGCTTGAGGGTAGTGGGTTTGGAATTGGTCTAGTCAGATCAAAGAGGCGAAGTTGTTGCTCTGTTGCTGTGTGCCGTACAGCTGGTTCCTATTCGTAGCAACCCCAGTCCCATGTCACAGAGTAAAACTGCCCCCTAAGGGACAGGTTTTCTGTACTGTAGAGGGCAGGGAAAGATAGGGCTGTCTGCTCCTTTGAATATTGACAGCCTCTGAAACCCAGAGGGGCAGTTCTTCTGTGCCCAGCAGGCTACTTAAGAGTCTGAATTGACTCAATGGCAGCGATTTTCTGTGAATCTTTATGAAAGGATTCCTGCTTACACCTTGGTAGAAAGAAAGAGAAGACAGGTAATCTCCTGTTCTGAAGATGACCGCTGTTTTGGGCACCCTGTGGAGCATTTCTACTCTGTCCTCACAGGTCCGCATGAGTCAACATTAAATTCATGACAATGGTTTTGTTTGTCATTCAGGTCTTTCTCTGGATAGGCTGAGGGGTGGGTTCAAAGGCAACATTTCAGTTACAACCAAGTGCTTAACCATTGTGTCACTAGGGGAGAGGGGTCTCCTTACTTGAGCTGGAGTGTTCAAGAATGCAGGTGAGCTAAGCAAGCTTGAAGGGGCACAAGCCAGCAGGAAGGGATTCGCAGCAGCCTGAGTCACCCACATCCTTCCCCGGGTCTCCACGTGGTCTTGGCTTCCTTTCTCCTGGCAAGCAACCAGCAGGCTAGAGAACAATGGCCATTTCATAGACCTGTTGCTGGAGAGTTGAGTCTGACTCATGGCATCCATGCATATTTCCGAGTAGCATTGTGTTCCAGAGGGTGGCTAATGGCTGAGTTTTCAGAAGTATATTGCCAGACTTTTCTTCTAAGGCACCACTTGGTGGTCTGGACCCTCCAGTCTTTTGCTCGCATTTGAGCAGGAGAACCACTGACTATTTGTACCACATAAGGCTTCAGAAGATTCCATCCCTTTTCTTTTAGCGGGAGCAGGAGTCTACCCTGCCACCCTGCTACCCACTTTACCCTCTTCCCATCAGTTGCCTCATTCCCTTCTTTCTACATGCTTTTCTTGAACTCATTCCTACTTAATGCCAGGTTCTCTGCTGGGCACTGGGTCTGGCCCAGTGAGAAAGTGGACCCTGGAACTAATAGGAGCCTTGAGAAGCCAGGCAGTTGAACAAGTGGAACGTGGCATGGGGATAGCGGTCCCCTCTGAGAAGCCAAGGTTCTCTGGGCATCTGCTCAGCAAAAGAGGACTGGCAAAGAGGGCTTTCCCGAGGGCCTGGGCAGGTAGAAAGAAGTGGTAAGGTATCTCATCTTACAGAAATGACAAGGGACGGAGACCGTCCTAGGGAGCACCATCTGATATTCTGAAAACATAGCAGGCAATCGTCATGTGTTAATATTGGAACTGCCACAGCCACACTCATCCCAACACATACTTGGGCGGAGCAGGGAGGGGGCAGACAGGGGAGGGGGGAGTGTCAAAGTGAAACCAGGCCACCTGTAGCTTGGATTTAGATGTATGCGTGAAAGTGACAGCCTTAACATTCGCCAAATTTAAAGAGGCAACATAGAACAGGAAGTTATATTTTAAAATATCCAACACCGAAATGTTAAACTCTCTGAAATATGAAGGTTTTAAAATGTCAAAACTAGGTATTAAAAAAATTCCGCAGATATCATTTCAAAGTGACAAAGTGAAATCGAATCTCTCTTTGAAAGGTACTTCTGTTAAAATCAAATGGGATTTGATTTCTGTGGGGGATTGTTATATACTGCTGGCATTTCTGTTGCGAGGGCCTAAGAGGGGACATCTCCATGTCCTATGACAGAGTTGGGCTGACTGGAATTTTTGTAGTTCTCATTAACAGGATTGAATCTACCAAGACGTGGATAGAGCCCCTGGTTACCCGGATTGAGTGCTTTGAGAAGCCACACCATGAGGAGCTCTGGCAAGCTATATTATAGGAATATTGAAAGGTAAGGGGCCATTATGACATACTGTATCTACTCGTGTGTAAGCCGAGTTTTTCAGCATATTTTTATGCAGTTTTGGTGGTAAAATTAGGAGTCTACCCTGCCGCCCTGTTACCCACTTTACCCTCTCCACATCAGTTGCCTCAGTCCCTTCTTTCTACATGCTTTTCTTGAATTCCTTCCTTCTTTATGGCAGGTTCTCTGCTGGACACTGGGTCTCTGGCCCAGTGAGAAAGTGGACCCTGGAACTGGGACCATGGGTCATCCCTCTTTTCCAGATGGGGACTGGGTCTCTGCCTTTCCCCTGCTTGGGTGACCAAGTCCTCCCCTTCTATTGGCTTTGTTGGCTTACAGATCTGTTTACCAGCCGATGAGCTGTTTTGATGTCTCTGCGTAGAGAAATACTTTCCATTGAATCTCTAAAATTCTCTTGATAGTTTCATGGGGAGGCCAATGGCAAGTTTTCAGTATCTTCATAGTTATGTTGAGTCATTTGGGTGGATTCTCCTAAGAAGGAAGACGGTTTGTTGATGGGGACTTGTGGATCTTTGAAGGAGTCCTGATGGTATTGTGAGTTGAGCAGTGGATTCTAACCATTAGTCACTCTGCAGGAGGAAGATGAGGTAGTCAGCGCCTCCATGCTTTACAGTCTTTGAAAACCAATAGGGCAGTTCTTTTCTGTCCTATGGGGACACTATGAGTCAGAGTTGACTCAGCAGAGAAGGATTTGGATTTACAGATCCTTGATTTCCCCAGGGGCAAGAGCATCATTGCATCTCTACTAAGGCTGCGGATCAAGTCTCCTGCCCAAAGTCCAATTGGTCTGACCATTGATGTAACTGCGTTTCTTCCTTTCTCCCAGTGTTCTTGGGCCTCCAGTGTTATATCTTGCTTGGTATCCTCAGGGTCTAGAGCGCTGGCTAATGCTAGTTGCTTGTCCTCCGGATTGGACTCCAACCTCTAGTCTCTACTTCAGGATGAAGTCTTTGGTACAGGCAGGAGACCTAATGAAGGTTCATTCTCTTGTTCTTCATACTTTGAAAGATTTGAATGAAGCCAGAACTGTTGATTATACTTTTCCTTGCTAGCCTTAAAAAGAAAATTATGGCAATATAAATATACTAGGAAATATGTCTTTCAGATTAAAGTGGTCTGTTCACACATAAAAGTTGAAGGATGGGTGGAAGATACATAGAATTTATGAAAAATATCCCTCATTTCAAAGCTGGGGCATGTCCCCCCACCCACCTCCATAGAGGCATTTATTTCCTAAGAGGGTTTTACTTGAGTGGCTCCATTTTTGTGATTGGTATCAAACGACTGATGGGAATTTAATCACATTTGTCTGACGGATGTTGTCCCGTGGAGTTCCTTATTGGAAGAAGATTGACATACTCAGTACAGTTCCTCAAAAAATGTTTTGCATGTCAATATTCAGAATATGGACTTTACATATTTAAATGAACTTGCATATACTGCTTTTTTTTGCCTGCAATTTGGGGATGCGTTGCTTTCCACTGTGAAAAATGAGAAAAGAGCAAGTGCTAAACCAAATTATGCTAATGTAATTTCATATATTATTTATGAAACTAGAAGTGTCTTCATATATTCTTCTTGCTTGTTTGAGTCTTTTATTGTCCTAAACATTTCCTTGTGACTCCAGTGCATCTATCTCCTAGGACATTTCTGTGATGGACTTTTGGGTCACATCTTCTCAAAATTTAATAGAAAGTTGGAGTTAGAAGCATTTACTAAGACTCTGTAGCTATATTATAGGAATATTGAAAGTTAAGGGGCTATTATGACATACTGTATATACTCGTGTGTAAGTTGAGTTTTCCAGCATATTTTTTTAACAATTTATTGGGGCTCATACAATTCTTATCACAGTTCATACATATACATACATCAATTGTATAAAGCACATCTGTACAGTCTTTGCCCTAATCATATTTTCTCCTCTTTTCTTTTTTACATTTTATTAGGGACTCATACAACTCTTATCACCATCCATACATATACATACATCAATTGTATAAAGCACATCCATACATTCCCTGCCCCAATCATTCTCAAGGCATTTGCTCTCCACTTAAGCCCCTTGCATCAGGTCCTCTTTTTTTTCCCCTCCCTCCCCTTTCCCCCCTCCCTCATGTGCCCTTGGTAATTTATACATCGTTATTTTGTCATATCTTGCCCTATCCGGAGTCTCCCTTCCCCCCTTCTCTGCTGTCCCTCTCCCAGGGAAGAGGTCACATGTGGATCCTTGTAATCAGTTCCCCCTTTCCAACCCACTCACCCTCCACTCTCCCAGCATCGTCCCTCACACCCTTGGTCGTGAAGGTATCATCCACCCTGGATTCCCTGTACCTCCAGCCCTCATATGTACCAGTGTACAGCCTCTGTCCTATCCAGCCCTGCAAGGTAGAATTCGGATCATGGTAGTTGGGGGGAGGAAGCATCCAGGATCTGGGGGAAAGCTGTGTTCTTCATCGGTACTACCTCGCACCCTAATTGCAGTTTTGGTGATAAAATTAGGTGCTTGGCTAATTATTTGGGTTGGCTTATACTCGAGTGTATATGGTATATCAATTGTCTTAGGTTATCATTGCTATATTAACATCATCATTAGTTATGATGGCCATTTTCATAGACTTAGAAGTAATTAAAAAGAAAAGTTCTTTAGAAATATGAAGACTTTTTTTTTCTCCTCATCATTTTTTGCTCGGTGGCTAGCTTTGTTGATGTGTTGTCAACTCCCATGAAGATTGAAAGTGTCAAAAAGGCATGTGAGGAATCACAGTGGACCCCATGGCAGAGGGTTCCGGTGGAGTTGGATTTGCTTGTGTTGAACTCACACCCTCCTGATTATTGGCCTTAACAAATACCAAATAGCTTGCCTAAGAAGCACAAACCTACCAGAGGTAATATATCTCTTTACCATAGTGCAAACAGAATCTGTTTGGTTTTCCAAAAGTTCCTAGAAAGTTTTCATTATCATTTTGTTCCATTTTTCCATGAACTTTTTGAAGTCCCCTTGCACACTCCATGTGAAATCTCTAGTCACACAGCTGTGATCCAGAACTCCACATTAAGGAACAGTCGGTGCTCAGTTTGTCATAGAACTTGACTTATACTCATATATTATTTTCTTGGTTTTGCTTTAGATACTGCGGTAGATCAACTTTATGCTTACCAATTTGTCATGACTAGTGGCACAATAGAAAATTTATTCTTTGTAGGAAGTCCAAGTCAAGAGTCAAAAGAGCCTTCGTGACAGGGTGTATTTTTCAGGAAAAGAGGCCTCATAACACAGACACCGCAGAATTCTTTTGCCACCTTGTAAGTGGACCTGCCGAGACATCGTATGTATCCCATGGAACTTTTCAGTGTTTTGCAGGAACCCACAGCTGCATCTTGATATGGGGACCTTGGGCTATGTCAGGCAAACTACATCTTCTACAAAATGAAGGAGTACATGAGTGCATGGGTGGGAATGTTGGTGGCATAAGCAGTTCGCGATGGATTGCTAATCAAAAAGTTGGCAGTTCAAATCCACCCAGCAGCTCTGTAGAAGAAAGGCCTGATAAAGCACTTCCTTAAAGATTCCAACCAAGAAAACCCTGTGGAGCAGGGCCCTCTGTTTCCCTGGGTATCCCCTCATGCTCTTTCCAACCTGGCAACGTCAAGCATCCAGAATTCTAACAGATCAGTTCAGAGTTCCCAGTGTGCATATTTCACCAGAGAGGGCACTGGCGAAAAGCCATTCTAACTTTTATGACTAGCCTGGAAATCCACAAAATGTCCTTCTTCTCATAGTCTGCAGTCACAGAGATCTTCCCAGGACCAAGCCAGAGGCCATAATTCCTACCTCTCAATGAAAGAGTATCCATATTAATATCATGCAGGTTGAAATGTGTGTGTATGTGTGTGACTATCATTGGAGAATGAAGAATGAAACCTACCACTCCTAGCCAGCCACCCACCTTTTTTTCAGTTCTAGACATCTTACTATCATCTATGACCCTCATGAGGAACTTGCTCTGGGTCTTGGGTTTGGAAACCATTCCGCTGTACACTCATCATCTTCATAGCCTGGAAGCTACATCCGTTGCAATGTTTCCGCATCCTCTGTTAGTCCATTCTCTTGTACCTAATGTGTTGAAAAACTAGAGTCAAATCAGAACATTTGGGGACATGTCTCCTTGCTGGCCTTAAACGTAAAATGATGACAAACGCACATCATGTAAGCCTCAAGATTTTCTTCCTGCTTCAAAGTCCTGCTTCTTTTTGATGTGTGCTATTATGAGTGTTTCTTTGTGTATTTGTTTTTCCTGCCCTACAGTCAAGTCTTTCTTTTCCTCCCTGTATTTAAGCAAGCCTCCTCTGCCCTAGGCTGGCGATGCCACACACACCCCACACCCCACCCCACACCCTCCGTCTGAGAGCTTCAGAAATTTAGTCTATGTCTAAGGGACAGCCACAGCAGTCTTGGGCCATGTGAAGTGAGTGGGAAGGAGGGCCCAGGGAACTTGACAGGAAGGTGAATGTACAGTAGGACAGTTCACATGTGACTGAAAAGAGTCAGAGGGAAATGTCATGGGTGGTGGGGTTGATGTCCCCATGGCATGCATTGGCTCTGCCAATGCCTTCCTTCTCTGTGTCCTCCCTCCTATGTCAGGTAATTTCTCCTTGTCTTGGGAAAGTACCCTTCCACGGGTTTCCTTTGAAAGTTTAATACAAGAAAGAGTTGGGGTGGGGGCGGAGGATGTAAAGATATCTAGAAAAGTAAACCATAAACATCACTTTAAAATGAAAAAAAAAATCAAACCCATTGGCATCAAGTTCAGTGTGGCTCAGAGCAGCCTCGTCTAGGGTTTCCAGGATTGGAAAGCTTCATGGGACCAGATAACCTTATCTTTCTCCCATGAAGAGGTATTTTAGTAGGTTTGAACTACTGCCCGTGGGGTTAACAGCCCAGTGCCCAGCCCACGGCAAAACTGGGAATCATATATCAAATAGTGATTACTAGAAAAACAAATGGTTCCTCTACATGAATTATTGAGTGGAAAACAGATTTCCTCTGTAATCCTTCACCCAATTCACAGTAAAAAGCTAAAACATTCTTTTTAAATTCTTCCCTTTGTAATTTAAATCAGTATCTTTCTTTAAAGAAAAGTATGAAAGCAAGTTAGCATAGGAAATAGGTTTGGGATATTCCAATACAAAGTTACTTGGAACTCATAAGCTTGATGCTCCTAATTGGCGAACTAGATTGTAGTTATAGGAACAATATTTTGATTAGGTCATTGCTTTTACTCCAGAGAATTTCTACCTTAAGTTGAAGGTTAGTAAACCACAGCCTATAGGCCAAAACACAGCCTGCCATCAGTTCCTGTAAATAAAGTTTTATTGGAACTTAGTTATGCTAATTCATGTTATATATGACTATTCATGAGCTACAGTGGCCAGATTAATATTTTATGGGAACATTTCTTTACCCAAAGCCTATATTGCCATTTAATCTAATATCTATATAATTTTTCCCATTTGGATACCAGGTAACAGAGTCACATGGAGTAATTTAGAAAGTATATATTTAACTTTACACTGAATTATGTATTTAGTCAATATAAAGGTGTCAAGACACCAAGGTACCTCTTAATTTTGGAACTTGGCTGAATGGACCTGTGAAATATATGTTCTAAAAAAGGATCTGGGTTCGAAGTGTTCATTAACATCATTGAATTTTTTAAAAGCATCTCAAGTGAATTAATGAGAAAAAATAAGAGATCAAGGCAAGAACTTTATGAATCAATGAGATGAACCTTTTGGAAGAAGCAATTAAGATGAATAGTGTCTTATTAATGTACAATGCTACTCAGTTCAAATAAAATTTGTAAAGATTTTCGATGACTTACAGTAACGGTCGCAGTAGTGAAATTCCTTGGCAATAATAACAGACTATTATGCAGTATGGAGATGAGGTGTGTTTCTCTACGGGTTGCGGTGGTGGGACGGAATAACCTTTCCTTATAAATTGCTGGGCAAAATATCAATGAGCTACACTGAATGAAGGGCAGAAATATGTATCGTTAAATTGTCTCAGAATTTAGCTCTGATCAATGATAGACTCTACAGCCAGGGTTAATAGATCTCTGTTGAATTAATTTATCTAATGTAATCCACCTCCTTCCCCAAATGAGGCTAGGGAAAGTATGCAGATCAGCTCCAAACATTGCCAACAAGAACAAACACCACTCTAGAGTTGACTCTAATTTCGAGCAGGATAATTATAATTGTTTTAAATTTCAAGAAGGTAGACAGACCCCACAGCCAGACTGGGGATTCTGAACCCTGATCCAGGATGTAAGGGTTCTATTGATCAACCCCGCAGGCTGCTGAAGTGGGAGGCCGAGAAGGTAATTCAGTGGATACTTCCTCATGCCTTCCCAAACCCTAGCCCCACTGCCGTGGAGTTGAATTCAATTCCTAACAACCCTACAGGACAGAGTAGAACAGCTTTTCCAACATAATAGTCAACACTTCCATTTTCTATGTATTGACCTTCCACATATCAGTTCTTCCAATGTTGCAGAGGAGAAAACTGAAGCTAAAATTGTTAGCATGACCTGGTTTGGATCATACATTGGATTCCAATAGAACTGGAATTAGAGTCCGGGTCCCCTGAGTCTCAGCCAAGAGCTTTCTGGACTATGATTCTGTGCAGAAGAAACTCTGAATTCCACGCCTTCATCCACTGCGACCAAAGACAAACCTTTGTATTTACAGTGTCTTTAGGTAAAATAATTCATTGCCTGTCAGTTCGTATGACTACTGACATCACAGTTCTCAAATTTTGATATGCATAGCAATCACCTGGGATGTATGTAAACATTCTTGATTAGTTACCAGTCATCTTTTCTGCAAATTATGTTTGGAATTTCTTCGGTTTAATCAAACATCTCGGCTACTTCTGATATTTCATATTTTGATATATACCATTTTCAAGCTTAATATTTGGATCTTAAAGACTCTAAGGGTAGTCATTATTAGGTTTTCCTTGGTACTCTGCTGTCTATTGAGACAAACTACTATTAAGGAGACTTAAGGCCAAACACGATTAGGCTATGCGGCACCAACAAATAAAGTCCATTTGGGGGCAGTGCTGTTGACATTTGAAGTGCTTTCATTCTGTGATTCGTTTCATTCTGGAATCCTATGTTGTTCTAGTGGCTATGGAATGGCGGGGGGTGGCTGTGGATTCAGCCCTAGATACTTTCATTATTGAAGTATAGAAATGGGCATACACACAACTCCATGAACTTTCACAACTGAGCACACTCTTAGTCAGCATATACACATGGAAACAGAATTATACATAACAAAATCCTGTGTAATCTTGTCCAGTCTTTACCAGTATTTATCTCAAATAACTGTAACCAATACACAAGATATTTTTTGACACCAAGGTTAGAAGTGACTTAACTATCTTCCACCTACATTCCTGTGGTCAGAACCCAGCATTTGGACCCCAACCTAGCTCCAAAGAATGTTGGGAAATGTAGTCCTTCTATATACCCAGGAAAAGAAACCGCGTGGTTCATATATTGCATATATTATACATAGATACATATTTACTATGACCAAATACTCATGTTTTCTATAAAAATATCATATTAAATTAAATTTTGCATAATTTGATTTCTAACAGTGTTTCTTTCTGATAGAAATGAAATTCATTCCAAAGTAGCTACATATTTATGCAAAGGAGCTTCAAAAAGGTTGTGGGGAAAATTCCATTACCTTTAATTCTATTTTCCTCAAATTTTATAATATGCTCATAATAACAATTACATGAATACTAATACATGGATGGATGGGAGAAATGTAATATGGAGCAAGATGTAAAGAAATAAATTTATTCCTCAAACATATCCTGAACACTCTATCAACTTTGTGGAAATGAATATTCATCCCTGGGGCGGGAAATGGGTTTGGTTGGGGTGGGGAGGGCTCCTGCAAATTGTTCAGACTTGCCCTTGGTGTGCTTCTCATCAGACTATAAGGTGAACTGCCCCACTTTCTCTCTTAAACAAGGCTAGTTGATGTTTGAGGTTGATACTTATCTTTCTAATTTTCTGGAAAACACTTATGCTTATTCATTAAACACTTGTCTGTTGATATTCCTTTGGAATCAAGATGATCAATTCACATATGCTTCTGATTTTAAGAGTCCCACCATCATCTTTACTCCACATGCATTCATTCAGCAAGTAATAGAAAACTCTCTGAATATCATTATATACTCAGCAATTAAAAAAGACTGTTGAGAAATGCAGAGGAACTGAACTATACTGTCCTTGCTCACCATGAGCAAAGGACTCTGTCAGCTATAACTGGCTACCCATATGAATAATCTGCTGAAATACTTTAGAAAGGGAGGCAATTACTGTTTTAACTGGAAAAACAGAGGTATTATTAATACAGGAGGTTGAACTTGGTGGAGTCCTGAAGGATGGTGTGGTATGTCTGATTGTGCCCCTCCCCCTCAAAAAAATATGTTGAAGTTCTACTATCTGCTGTCTGTGAATGTGTCGTTATTTGGGAGTAGAATCTTTGTAGATATAATTAGTTATAAGTTTATACAGGAGTATGGTGGCTGTAATCCAATAGACTGGCGTCCTTATAAGAGAGAAGAAACAACACAGATAAAGACACAAAGGGAGACACCGTGCAATGATGCCTGTAGAGCAGTGCTTTTCAACCTTCCTCGTGCCGTGACCCTTTCACACAGTTCCTCATGTGGTGGTGACCCCAACTGTAAAATTATTTTCGTTGCTACTTCATCACTGTCATTTTGCTACTGTGATGAATCAGGTGACCCCTGTGAAAGGTTGTACAACCCCAAAAGGAGTCGCGACCCCCAGGTTGAGAACCGCTGCTCCAGAGGCTACTGAACACACAAAAAATGTACTGGCAACGCCAGGGCTAAGAGAAAATCAAAGAACCTTCAGAGGAAATGTGACCGTGTCAACTCCTTGAATGTTCACTTGTAGATGCTAGAACGTGGACAGGCTACGTTTAGACTGTTGTGGCAGATCTCAGAACGTGAAGTCGTTGGGTGAAGTTTGCCGGACTGAAGGCAGTGACTAAGGGCACTCCGGGCTTTATTTTAGGTGAGAATGCACCCAATTTGGAGCAAAGCGGTGGAATTGGACTCCTTAGAAAGGAAAGAGGGGACTTGGAATGCTTTGAGAGATTAAGTGTGGCCTCCATTGGGTGGACCATAAATGGAAATATCTTGAGGCTCATTGCTATAAGACTTTATAAGTAGACCCACACCTCACTTATTCATTATTTTGCTACCTGCCACTTTGCGCTTATAACACTAGTAAAAATGGTATCTTTAATTTGAACAGATTCTGGCTGAGTCTTTTCTTTTTTTCTTCTAATCATTACTTGTAAATTCTATATGATGAGCATGTTACCGTTTATATTAAGACAGTTAAGTAACAATCCAAAAGACTTGCTTACTATGTATAAGGAACTGCACAGATGGAAAGAAAAAATGAAATTTCTAGTTTTAATATGCTAATGGAGAAGGAAACTCAGCAATACCTATGAACGATAGAGTGAATAAATTATTACACTCCACAATATTTTGGGGACTATTTTTACTGAGGCATCCTTTTTCATACTATGAAAGCATATTTGGTTGTTCTTAGGTGCTGTCATGTCAGTTCTGATTCATAGCGACTGTATGTTAACAAATTACTGCCTGTCCTGTGCCACCCTCACTGCTCAGGAGTATTCCGGCTGTATTTCTTCCAAGTCAGGTTTGTTTGTTCTTCAAAAAGTTCATGGTGTATTCAATATTCTTCACCAAGAGTATATTCAAAGGCATCAATTGTTTTTTTCAGGCCTCCTTACAGATGGTCTAGCTTTCACATGCATATGGGGTGATTGAAAATGCCATGGCTTAGGTCAGACGCACCTCACTCTTCAAAGTGACATCTTTGGTTGGACACTTTAAAAAGCTTTGTTAACAGAATCACCCAATGCAATTTTTCATTTGATTTCTTGATGACTGCTTCTGTGGGTATTTAAATCCTTGACCATATCAGTATTTTCTCTATTTATCTTGGTCCAGTAGTGAGAGTTTTTATTTTCTTTATGTTGAGCTGTAAGTCATACTGCGGCCTTAGGACTCCATCACTAGTCAGTGTTTCATGTCCTCTTCACTTTCAGCAAGTAAGGTTGTGGCCTCTGCATATCAATGGTTATTCATGCGTCTTCCTCCATGCTTGATGCCTTGTTGTTCTTCCCCAGTCCAGCTTCTCAAATGATTTGTTCAGCATACAGATTGAAAAGTATGGTAAAAGGATATGACCCTAATTATATAAGACCTTCCTTGGTTTTAAGCCATTCCCTATCCCCTTATTCTGTTTGAGCGACTGACGAGCTCTCGGTCTGTGTACAGATTGCACATGAGTACAATGAATTATTCTGGAATCCCTATTCTTTCTGATGTGATCCATGATTTATTAGGATCCACACAGCCAAATGCCATTTCATCGCCAATAAAACACAGGTATTCTTTTTGGTAATCTCTGCTTTCTGCCAAGACCCATGTGACATCATGAATGATATCCCTTGTTGCACAACCTCTTCGGAGTCCAGCTTGAAGTTCTGGTACTTCCCTACTGATTCACTGCTGGAACAATTTTTTAGTTCTCTTCAGCAGAATTTTACTTGCATGTGATACTAATGATACGGTTCAATAATGTCCACATCTCATTGGATTGTCTTTCTTTGGAATCGGCACAAATATGATATCTTCCATTTGGTTGACCTGGCATTTCTTTTCCAAATGTCTTGGCATGGACAAGTGAGTGCTTCCTTTTTCTTCAAGAAATGGAAACTGATCAAACATGCATTCACTATGCAAACCCGTGGTTTGAAGGAAAAATTGCGAAACAAAGAAGAAGGGTCAGTAGTTGGAAAATACATCCTTGGTGAATAAAAGACATCAGCAATCACTTGATAGGTCTTTACAAGACCAGTGACTTATGCTTATTAAATGTATACTTTAATGCAGGGCTTATCAACATTGGCAAAGTTGACATTTTGGGTAGTTCTAAATTGTGGGGATTTGTTGTGTACACCACAGGATGTTTAGGAATGTCCGTAGCCCCTACTAAATAGATACCAGTAGCATTCCTAGTCACAACTACAACTGTCTTCAGACATCCCACACGGTAAAGATCAAAGGCATGTGTTTAAAAAAGGAAACTCAAGTGGGGTGTTTCACATGAACAGCATTTAGAAAGGTCGAAAGAAGAGAGGGAGAAATTCAGGTAGACTTATTTCCTCTCTATAATCAGTTTTGTTGTGAAAACAATTTTGCAATGATCAGGACTTAAGAGGAAAATGATACCCTGTTTTCCTGTCTTGTATTTCTTTCTCTTCTTTACCCCTTAGTCTCCCTTGGTTAGTGAGAGGACTGCGCATGCCTCTTGTAAGATGTTTACGCTGGCTCCAGTTTTGTGCTCTGATGTGTGGTTTGTAGTGTGCTTCTCTCTTCATAACAATTTTCCTTTTTCTTACTTTGAATTGTTGTCCAAGAATGAACATCTATTAAGAATGTTACTAACTTTTAAAATGTGTTTTAATATATATCACATCTTTATTTTCCAAATGGCTTATACACCATGGGGAATGTTCATTTCTGTTTTGGATAGGCCCTGTTATACCAAAGATAGTCTTTAAATTAAATGGTTACTTCTTTATATCTTGAGAAGCAACTATGTTTCTAAAGTTACTAAGCCTCCAACAGTAATACTCTTGCACTTTGTCCCCTTAGGGTACTATATGAGACAGATAGCACGCTAAGTTGGGATTTTTGTGCAAAATGAAATCCCCATGACAGAGTGAAATTTGAAGTGTAGGAAGATAAGAAATTAGTTAAAAAAGATAAATATACTTGGGCACGAAGTTACGGTACTATTTTCTGCAGTAAAACCTCCTTAAGTAAACATTTGATGGAAAGTATAAAATCCTACTTGCACATAAATCTTTTTTTATTAACAGCAAGTTTGTGTGTATAAGTAAGTGCTAATGTACACTAGGGAGGAGGAGATAGAAGCAACCATTACAGCAAATAAGCGGAAGGCAGGACCATTTCCCCATTCATCACAAATTGATAGAAAGTTGTTTAGCCAAAACTAAGTAAAGATGGATGGATGTCATGATAGCACTCTGGATAACTGAGTGAAGTTAAAACTTAATCAATAGCAACGTTCTCTAAGGAGTCAGAGTGCTTTTAAAAAAAAGAAGAAGACGAATGTAATTCTGGATCAATGGAAAGTGTTTCTTGCTCTTTTTGTTAACTTCCTTAGCTCAACCAAAAATAGAAAGAAGAAGAGAACAACAAACAAACAAACAGCTCAGATGCAGCCAGTTAGGGCTACATCTTTCTTTCTTCTCTACAGAACTAGCAGCAATGGGTGAGATTTTCTGGGGTAGCGTGACCTGAAGGCGTTTGACCAAAGACACCTGTCTCTGTCTTGGAATAACTTGCCTAGTAATTTCACAGTATTTCTGAGTCCCCTGGTACTTCACAGCTATGTTACCTTTCACGGGTGTTTAAATGAGGGATTAGAACTCAGTAAGTGAGAGAAGTAACAAAGAATGAAAGATGCCTGAATCCAAATGGTGTGGAGTTCAGACCATGTGGGCTGCGCTCATTGCACTGCAGATCGGGCTAGCTTGTCTGGGTTGGGATGAGCTTAACGACCTCTGAAGGTTGGTGTGAACAGTAAGCGATGTAATCAATGCCTGGTGCATACTTAGCACTCAGAAAGGTTGAGACCCTTAGTGTGGTGGTGGCTTGAATCTCATTAGTAGTTTTCATCTCATAAGTCAAGTTAGGATGTCAAGGGTGTATGTGTACACTCCTAAAAACATATTGTTGTCAATGTCAAGTCTTAGTCTTCCTGAGGAACAATCCTTATGAGCAGAGTGGTGACTGGCATTCACATTTTTTTTCTGCTCCAGATCCACCATTTGTATTTTGGTCTTCCTCTCAGAGAGGATCTTTCTTTCTTTCTTTCTTTCTTTCTTTCTTTCTTTCTTTCTTTCTTTCTTTCTTTCTTTCTTTCTTTCTTTTGTGGTGGAGGTGCTGGGGATTGAGAGCATGTTTCTAACTATAAATGTCAAGAGCTGTGAAGGGTTTGAAGTTTTTTGTTTTACTTATAATTTAGCCTCCGTTTTATGGATGCTGGCAGAAGATGTGAGTCATTTGTATCAGAGACAAAGGACGGTTTATCATTACTCACAGCAAGAGCAGTAGCCACAGTGTCTGGTACATTTGTGTTGACTCCATGAGCCTCAGTTCCTATAGGATGACATGAAAAGGCCTTGATGGTTATCAGGTACAGTAGTTTATATTGCACAAGAGAAACCCTGAACTTCAACAACCAAAATCTCTCTCTCTCTCTCTCTCTCTCTCTCTCGTTGATGGTAAACGTATATAGGCACTAGGTCTATCTTCTGAGACAGTAAGTAAACCTACTGTCTGCTTTGGAGAGAGGCACACTGTCCCTATAAGTATCTTGGAAAGTTAATCCAGAACAAAGGCAGCCAGGATGTCTGCTAAAATGGCATGCAGAAAGTTACTGACTCGTGGAGATGGGCTTCCCTGCAGTAAAATCTGAACGCTATGTTTGTATTGGAATACTAGAAAGGATGTTAAGAAACATCATTGGATGACCTGTGATGAAATGCCTTAAAGAGAGGCATCAAATATAGTGTGACTAACACATTGACGATTCTAGAGCACATGTGGCATCTCATGGCAACAGTCTGATGGTAGTGTGGGAGGTTGGTGGTACTTGGTGGTGGTTTTAGGGGTGTCTGGTGGTGGATTGATGGTACCCAATAGCATCTCCATGGCCCTAGGAGGCACTGGACAGGGACCTCCACAAAGATGTGTAGGCAGGAGAGGGATAAATGGTGAGGACTGCATGGAGATTACTCAGGAACCCCTGTAGACACTTTTTTTTTGGAGGCTCCTAGCATTAATTAAAGACTGCTCTGTAAGGAATTGTAGATTACCCAATGTTTTGGGGAGCAAGGTCCTACAAAATGTGGGTTACATTAGGAATCACTTCTGTTATTCCTGATTTGTGTGTAGGTATGGGTTCGTGTGTGTGTGTGTGGTATAGATGTGGGTATTTGTAAAGAGTAATGAACAAAATGAACAGAGGTGGTGGCATACAGTTTTGGTGATTAAATCAATGTACACCAATTTTCTGTCTCTGATTTGGATTTTCATCAGGGCTCTGCAATGACTAATTATCCATTGTAGTGCTCCCAAAATGACTTTGGGAGCCCCCAAGACCTTCCTCCTGATAAACCTAAAACAGAGAAAAGCTTTACCAAATATATGTTGACAATGCTTCATATGAACTTGGTATAATACTCTTGGTTGTCCTCCCCTTTAGCATGCTCTTGAACTTGGTGTATACATTTCCTATATTCACTTGATGGCAAGATTCTATGTTTGCTTAACATTCATGAATATCTGACTCTTCATGAGCTTTTTCAGTGAAACCTATTATTTCACTTTATGTCAATCTCTAAGGTCAATTATAGACTTGACAATTTTTGATATGATCCCTTGCAATGTACTTATCGCAAGTGGCAAGGATCTTGCACATCTAACGCATTCTAGAATGTTTAACGTTGACATTCGTAGTTAATCTGAACTTTGGATAAGCGACATTGAGTATTTTGAGTTGATAAGATTCGGATGAAAGGCAAACACACTTGGGGTTTTCTATACAGCTTGAATGGACTTATCAAGGGTTACTATTGACTTTTCCACAGGATTATGAAATAATAAAAATCCATTTGTGAATTTTTTTAAGGGAGAGAATGCAAAGTTCAGACCATTGGATCAGCCTGTCTTTTCTTTTTTTCCCTTCATTTTACTGGGGGCTCATACAACTCTTATCACAACCCATACATACATCCATTGTGTCAAGCACTTTTGTACATTTGTTTCTCCCTTAACTCTCAAAACATGTGCTTTCTACTTGAGCTCTTCAATTTTCCCCCTCCATTCCCAACCCCTCTCTCATAAACCCTTGATAATTTATAAAATATCATTATTTTGTCATATCTTACACTGTCCGACATCTCCCTTCACCCACTTTTCTGTTGTCTGTCCCCCAGGGAGGAGGTTATATGTAAATCCTTGTTATCTGTCCCCCCTTTATCCCTCACCCTCCCTCCACCCTCCTGGTATCACCACTCTCACCACTGGTCCTCAGGGGTTCATCTGTCCTGGATTCCCTGTTTTTGTAGTTCCTATCTGTACCAGTGTACATCCTCTGGTCCAGCCAGATTTGTAAGGTAGAATTGGGATCATGACAGTGCGGGGGGAGGGTGGGGAGGGAAGCATTCAAGAACTAGAGGAAAATTGTATGCACTCTGCACTTTGGCTTGTCTCCTCCCCACGGCCCTTTTGCAAGGGGATGTCCAATTTCCCACAGATGAGCCTTTGGTCCCCCCTCCCCCTCATTCACAACACTATGATTTTTCTGTTGTACTTTGATGCCTGTTACCTGATCTCTTTGACACCTGTGATCTCACAGGCCGGTGTGCTTCTTCCAAGTGGGTTTTTTTGTTTCTCAGTTAGATGGCCAGTTGTTTATCTTCCAGCCTATAGGACCCCAGACTCTGTCTTTTGATAGCCGGCCACCACCAGCAATTTTCACCACATTTGCTTATGCACCCGCTTTGTCTTCAGCAATCATGTCGGGATAGGCTAGCATGCTTCTTCCCCCGTGGGCTTTGTTGTTTCTTAGCTAGATGACCTCCTGTTTATCTTCAAGCCTTTAAGAGCCCAGATGCTATATCTTTTGATAGCTGGACTTGAGTCTTTTCCTTGGGTCTTTATTATTTTGTCTTTGTTGCCAGGGGAAAGATGAAGAATGCAGTTCTGAACTGGATTGCAGCCCTGCTTTCTCATCTTTAGAAGGCTCTATCACTTGGAAGATTTATTGCGTGTTTTTCATTATGTTAAGTGGAAGATTAATTCATTTTTTATCTAATGTCTGCACCAATCATCTATCAAATTTTATACATGAAAGCTGTTCCTTTTGTAGTTATCTTTTTAAAAACAAGAAGGGAGATAAGACAAAGTTGGCAGAATTGGCAGGAGGCATTCTGGCAGGATTTATCACATTGGATTTTGTGATAAATTTCATAGAGGCTAAAACTGTGATGTGGGCAAAGATTTGGGTTTGCTTTTTCTTCCAGTAACATCTCTTTGTGCTTTCTGTTTTATTATGCGTTGAAGTCTGGGTCCACAGTAGAAAATGATTGAATGCCTATGAACCTCAATTTATTTTTCTGTCATGAGGATTATACTTAGGTCATAGGGTGGTAAGTGCATGAAATGACATAATGTCAACTTTGGGGGATCTAGTACACTTCCTGCCATCATTTATGCTCTTGATGCTTTCCTATCTTGCCTTTCCATCTTCCCCTTTCTCCACATTTAAAATCCTTCTCACGCCAACCCTTCACGAGTTCCGTGCGCATCCTCCATCCACCCGCCTTTTCTGCAGACTTCTTTTGCTCCTTTACCTCTTCTCCTTTGTCCTGTTCCGTATCTTCATCTTTACCCTCTCCCCGTCCATTACCTCTTCTCCTACATGACAATGACACGTGGGTCGCACTCAGTTTTGAAAAGTCTTGATTCTACTCCATTCCTCCCTCGAGCTACCAACATTGCTCACTCCTTCATGGTGTTGCCCAAATCCTGGAGCATGCCAGCTGCTTCCATTTCTCCCCTCCTAATCCTTCCTTAATTCTCAGCCATTTGTCCTCTAGCCTGCTGGTTGATCCTAGCACCTCTCGTGAAGGTCAACAAGAAGCCTTGGTCCAAAAGCCAGTGATCTTTCCTCATTTTTTTAGACCCGCGGTTGCATTCAGTGCACCTGGCACCCTCCAAGTCTTCTCTGATCGCTGCTGTTCTGTAAGTGCCTCTGTGCCTTCCTCCTCCCCTGCTGTTTGATTTATCTGAAGATTATTCCTGACCCCTTGGCTCCAGCTCATAGGCTGGATTACATTATGTCTGCAGATGAAGTGGGCCAGCTGTTTTCCTTTCATATGCACAGAGATGTCCCTTAAGGAGTGGCCCTTGAGACAGGGATCCTTCTAGCCCTATTGGCTCTAAGTAAACCTTAGGTGCTGCCTTCACCCTCATGAGAGGCTAAGTCTCTGGAAAAGGCCAGGCCAGCCATCAGGTACATAAAGTGCCGAGGCCCTGAACACTGGTAAGCTAAGTCCAAAATGATTCAGACTACATTTGGTTGGTCTATCAATGGGAGGCACACCAATGTCAAATCTCTCCATCTTGTTGGTGAGCCAGAGAAGAAGGAAAATCAAAGGAAATAAGTCTCTGGAGGGCAGTAATGGCCTCTCCCCTGCCTGCCCATTTTAATGCCACACATTGCAAATTGAATGCTTTTGGAGGACTTGCAATTATGGGGAGATCAAATGCTAAGAGGTGATAATGATTCACACAGCGTGTCAAATATAAACCCGTCACCAGTCAAAGTAATTCTGATGGATGACCACCCTAGTGGGCGAGGAGAACTGCTCCCCAAGGTTTCTAAGGCGATACATCTTCATGGAAACAGATTTCCACAGCTTCTTTGGGTGGAGGAGCTGATTGGTTAGAACCACCAACCTTTCAGTTTGCAGCCGAGTGCTTAACCACTGCACCACCAGGGCTCCCGAATTCAAACTTGTCTGCGATTCTTATATTTGATTTGGCAATCCTATGTGTTTGAGGAGAATTGCAAACAGTCTTTTATTTCATTTGCTTCTTTTTATAACTCTAGCCTTCACCATTCTCCTATGAGGTGATGTTCTTTCATTCTTCCTGAAAGCATTAATTAAGTTCAGTTTACTCATTGTGGCTCTTGTTAAGAAGCTTCGAACTGGAGAAGAGGAGACTAGCCCAGGTGTGCATGGTGGCTGGGATGGAGCTATAAGCAGTAGGGTTTGGCTGAACCTTTGGGAGAAGACAAAGAATGGTGGAGATCTAGGTGAAGTAGGGGCCACTCAGGAGAGATTTGCAAGGGGGCGCGGGGTCAGCAGAGTGCTGTGTAAACCAGGCAAGGGAACTCTGGAAGGCAGGGCTTGTGCTTTATTCATCTTGTATTCTCATAGGGGACTTAGAATAGCCATGGCACCTGGGAAGTATTCAAAGACTTGGTGAATGCAATGGCCTCTTCCAAGGGAGAGCTGCTCCTGTTGCATCTGCATATTCCTCCGGGAATGAGAGACTCAGAACTGCACTCTGAGCTGGCTGCTGACCTTGAGGGGCTTCCCTTCTTCACGTTTGTGAATGGCCCAATGGGGTTCGGCAGAACAGTGAGGGAAAGAGTAGACTGGTGGCCAGCCACGCTATGCAGAGATTTTCCTTCTAGTCTCATGGCAGAATGGAGTGGGGATTGGGCAGCTAGTCAAGCTACTCAGTGTGGGTGTGTCTGCATGTATGCATATGTGTATATTTCAGGGTGTGCGTAGAGTTGCATCCATGTAATGTGTTTCAAGCTATACCGCAGGCTTCCTTTTAACATTATGGCTGTGTGTGTGCATGCGTGTGCGTTTGTGTGTTTCCGAGAAAGAGTGCTGTGTGAAGGATAGATGACTCTGCTGGCATTTTACAATGTAGACCTTTCATCAGAATTGCGAAAGTACAGACTAATTACAAAGTGCAGCGGAGTCAGTCCTCAAGGCACGATGTGATCCCAGGCTAAAAGATGAGCTCGACAGCATCTGCCTGCCTTGAGGTAGGTGCTAGAGGACCAGCCGCAGCCACAGACGCATGGAGGGGACAGAGCCACGCTTGCTTTTTCACCCTCATTCTTTCTGACAGCCTGGTTTGCAGTTTCCTGGAACATCTCAGGCCATCTCCAGGGGTGTTAGGAGATATCTGAAACATGATAAAATACGTTCCCTGTCACTGGAAATGCAATTATAGTCAACACAACACTTTCAGGAGCAGTGGGACTGGGTGTTAGAGAAGCACACACAACGATGGGACAACAATCTTCTGAGGTGGGGAGTGGGGGGAAATAGCATGCTAAAGAGTTGTTAAGGGATTGAGCACTGCTGAGTGACCAATTGAAGCAGGATTGCGGTCTAAGTGTAGTGTTGATCAGACTCCTGGGAATTCATCTCTATTTCTGGACTTTAGGGAGCTGAATGACTCAACCTGGTACTATCTTATTTTGACCACTTATTTGTTCATCATCCATCCATCCATGCATCCATGCATCCATCCATTCATGTGTGTACTAACCTTGCTAAATGTTGGGCATTGTAGCACATGGCATGGGTTTTCCATGGGCAATGTTGACAGCTATTAATATCTCATGAATATGAGGACTTGCATTGATCTTCACCAGTCCTTCTTAACCAGGAAATAGTTTGTCCCTGAGGGGATAATTGGTCCTATCTTGTGGCTTTTCTGGGTTGTCCCAACTGGGGTGGCGGAACCCCTGACATCTTGGTGGTAAAGGCCAGGGATGCTGCTCAGCAGAATATAGTCCCCATAACAAAGTTTTACCCTGAAGCAAATGTAAATAGTCCAGAGGTGGAGAAACACCGATCCACACAATAAAATTAACAAAGTCTCTAAATTTGTTATTTTTCACTATCTAAGGACATTTCCTATGCACTGATAATAACAAACTGGTACACTAAAAATATTTTGGAATTGTATCAACCTTTCTGCAGATGGGAAAATAACTTATTCGTTAATCTAAGAAATACATTTTTACATCATTTTCAAAACCAATATATCTAAGTACAGCAAATGTTCCTTTTTTATGCATATATTGGCTTCACCATTGTATCAGAAACCAGACGCTGGATCTTGTTCAGACATGCTCCATTCATCCTGATCATGAATGAGATGTCAGCCTGAGAAGGATCATTTGGCACTATATTTCATGTTGGCAATCAAACTTGGTCTGTTTTAGTAGTTCTGTTCACATTTTGCACAAATATCTTTCAGATTCATGGGGAAGAAGTTTTATTAAAATATTGCTAATTAAAGTCTATATCAAATGGTTTATCTTGACCTATTTCACATTATATTACTTTTATACTCGAGCACATATTCAGAAGGAGAGATTATGTTTACACAGAAATCCCAAAAGTTTCTGAAAAATTCTACACTAGAATATTTTCTACTATCCCTTTCTCCTTGGCATCGACTCCAAAGCTTCTCTTCTATGCAGATTTATTTCATCCTCACCAATCTTCATATTTTTATCCTTTTGAAAATCTGTTTTTGGTGGGAGAGGTAAGAGTTTGACACGAAATTTCCAGAACTTTCTAAGAAAATAACTATGTCATGTATATCCTAATAAATGAGAGAATTTTAACTGTTCTTCCTACAGAAATGAGCCAGTGGTTTTAGAGGGAAATCCATCACTTTTAAAACATGCTCTTATGGGGTGTCATTAGGAAAGTGTACAATGAGGTTTGGTGAACTACAGCCAGGCAACAGTCCTGTGTTTGTAAATAAAGTTTGGCAGGTTGACACGTAGTCATGGTCATTTGCTGTATATTGTCCATAGTTGCTTTTATGCTACAACTATAGAACTGAGTAATTATAATAGAAGCTGTACAGTTTGGAAGCCGAAAATATATCTCATCTTTTATAGGCAAAGTTTGTCAACCCCAGCAGCATAAAATTAAGACTTATAAATATGATCTATATTCTGCTATAGAGGACTGATAAGTTTTCTTTTAAAAAGGTGAATAAGTGCCCCTATTTTCTGCCACAGCATAGACTCAAAATGTGTAATCATTATCTGATTGTGATATGTTTGTACTGTATTATCCTGTGTATTCTTATAACTGTTTGCATCTCAAATAGGAAAAGTATACATATTTAAGAATCCAGCATAATTAATAGTCATTTGAATTTTCAAAAAAGACTTCCTCTTGGGGCAAAAATCCCACAACTACATGTTCTCGGATAATGCACTCTAAAAATCTTCCGTTGACTATAAATATTTATCTTAAAGAATCATTTCCATATACTTTTACTGTCCTTAACTATTCCCTTTAAAATTGGCGATGCAGGCATAAAATATGCAAAATCAACGATGCTGGAGGGCATAATTACAGCGTCTTTAGAATATTCTTTTGATAGTGGAATAATGATGCTTTAGGAAAGTGTTTGCTCCATGACATGAAACTGTCTTTTGGAGCTCCATCTGCAGAGAGGAAGTAACTTCTTTGTATTTGGCATTGTATATGTCTCATTTGTAGTCTATGTGATCCATATGTGACCTTAGTAGGAAGACCTTGCCTGGAATGAAATCTGACTTATCTCTGTGATGCAAGTACCATTTCTGCTCTTGGGTATCAATTGATAAATGGGTTCTTGGTAGAATATGTCCCAAACTCACAAGTGGACCATTAAACAACATCATGATAAATGGAGAAAAGATGGAAATTGTCAAAGATTGCGTTTTGCTTGGATCCACAATCTATATTCATGGAAGCAGGAGTCAAAAAATTAAATGACCTATTATATTGGGCAAATTTGCTGCAAAGGGACCACTGTAAGATGTTAAAAAGCAAAGATGTCACTTTGAGGACTAAGGTGTGCCTGATCCAAGCAATGGTATTTTCAGTCGCCTCATATGCATGAGAAAACTGAGCCATTGAATAAGAAAGTGTGGAAGAGAATTGGTGCAGGCAAAAAGTGCCAAATATACTGTGGACTGCCAGAAGCATGAACAAGTCTCTACTGGAGGAAGAACAGCAAGAACCCTCGTTGCAATAGCAGAGGAGAAGACTTTGTTGGGCATACTCTGCACATGTTATCGGGAAGGACCAGGCCCTGGAGAAAGGCATCGTGTTTGTTTGGTACAAACGATCAGTGAAAAGACAACTATCCATGATATGGATTAACACAATGGAACAATGGGCTTGACCAAGCACGGCAATCAATGATTGTGAGACTAGTGTCCTACTGGGCAGTGTTTCCTTCTGTGGTGCATAGGTTGCTATGAATCAGAACACACTTGACTACACTTAACAACAACAATTGTACCAGATTGGCCTTGTCAGGCGTTAAAAGGATAAATAAAGGATAGCCAGAGGAAGGGAGCAGAATCTGTAGGTTTAAAAATCATCAAGAAGCCTTAACCTCAGGGGCTTCGGCGTGGCTGGAGCTCATTGCAAGGATATTGTGTTTCTCCAAAGAATGCTTGTTCATTTCTGAAATAATTTGTATGCTATCTGTTCCTTTCACTTTGACATAGATTCCACAATTGCTTATATAACATATCCATTGGGAAATGCAACTGCTTCGCAGACTCAGAGACTTCACATGATGAAAGTGGCTTCTTGCTCAAGCGCTCCTCCAGTGCAGAGGAATGGGAGGATATTCTTCAGGAGGCCATAGAAGTTCCTAGACTCTTGGAGGCAGCAAACTTTAGCCTATGGTTTCTGTATGTGTTTCATATTTTCACTGGTTGAAAAAAAGCAAAGAATATCATTTTATGGCACATTATAGGCTAGCCAGATGTCCTCAATGATAAATCAAGTTTTATCAGAACCCAGTTACCATGTTCATTATTTTATATATTGTGTATGACTGCTTATGCCTTCTAGCAGCAGAATTCAGTGTTTGTTACCTGGAAAGTTCAAATATTTACACTGACCCTTGACAGAAAAATCTGCCCAACTCCTGCATTGGAGTCTTACCAATCTTTTTGTATCTCCTAGTAATTACCCCAAGAGAATGATGGGGCTTTCTACTTCCAATCTCAGAAACCCACAGGGACAGTTCTACCCTGTTTTATAGGGTCACTATGAGTGGATATCCACTGGATGGTGGTGAGTAATAAGCACCCCAAAGAGCCCTAGTGCCCTAATGAGTTGGGCTACTAACCACAAGTCGGCAAGGAGTTGAGCTCATGAGGTCCTCCAAGGAGACAGATGAGACATTCTGCTTCCATGAAGATGTACATCTTCGGAAACCCAGAGGGGAAGTTCTGCTCTCTCCTATAAGGCCACTAGTAGTCAGAAGGGACTCAGTGGCAGTGAATATTTTTGGAGTGTTAGTAAGTACCCTTCTGGTTTGGGAAGAGAGTTCAACCTTGAAGACCTCACGAAAGGTTACAAGGCTACACGCTCATCTCTGGCTTGTCTAGCACAACGATCCAGAATGGAAACATGTATGCCCAACATCTGTAAGGGAGGCTAGCACCTGCAGTCTAACAATGTACTAGGGATAACATGGTTGGATCTTAGTGGACAATATTCAGTATCCATCCTTTAGGAGAAGCTTATTCCATAGACTTGCCCTTGAGTAGTGGTGGCCTCCCCTTGACTATGGTTTTAGGTCTATAAGTACATGAGTGATGGCATCCCCACCCTCACTGCCATTATTTCAGCTCATCACACTTTCTTTCCTCCATGTGCATAGAAAATGAAGACAGGTGATTTGTTTTTGTTGTATATGTTTTTAGTTTAGATTTTTTTTAGGATTATGATGAGCAATGTGATGGAAACAGCAGGGGTGTCCAAAAATTGAGTTGGGCTTGACAGGCTCATTTGTGTATTTACTGAAGTAGTCATGCAGATATAGATCAAAGCATAGCATTTTTTTTCTCTCAATCTCATCGTCCTTCGCTTTGGTCTGAGTGCACCTGCTGATGTTTGTGAGTTATTGTCAAATGAGTACCTTCCCAAAGGGTAATATTTCATTGGAATATAAATTGCATGGGCCAGTAGAATCTCCCATAAATTCAGATTGGGATCAGATTTTATATATATATATATATATATATATATATATATATATATATATATATATATATATATATATATATATTTATTTATTTATTTTGAGATAGAAGAAAGAGACAACACGAATGTAGCCATCAGAGATTGTTGTATTTCTAATGGGAAGCCCTTAATTAAAAAAAACAGTTTGGGTTTTGTTTTTTGTCATAGCATCCTTGATTTTCTTTTGTTCCTGGAATTTTTCAAAGGCTAGGAACAATAGATATGAGAACCCTTTCCTGGCCTACCGAAAACAATGCCGAAAATGTGTGCTTGACTCATTACCGTCCAGAAATTCATTGGGCCTCAGATTGACACAAGACTGACTCCAACCCTGTCCGAGTGGATTGTTTTCCTGCCACCAACAGTGGGTCTGGGAGAGGCTTTGGATGTCTTCAGAGATACTGTATCGCTGGGGAAAGTGTGAGAGACAGGTGAATTTGGATAAATCACTTTGTGCTGCTCAGGATATTGTCTAGACACAGACCTTTGAACATCTCAAAGTATGTCTTTCACCATTGATTTTTTTAAAAAGAAAATTGGTGTGTAACGTAGGCTGTGACATACTGCTCCAGGCTGAACTGCATTTATTTGATTGGGCTACTACGGTCCCTCTGGCCTCCAGCCAATCTCTCAGCCCATGTCCTCATGGTTCTGTTCTGCAGAGCGCTGGAGGAATATTCCCAATAAAATCCTGACAGCCTCCAAAGGGCTTCCCATTTGTAGATTCTTGACCACTTTCTGGGGCTGCTGAGGTCACTGCTGGCTGGAACTGAGGGGTTGCATGCAGTGACCTTCCATCCACCTGGTTCAGGGCGCTCAGCTGAGTGTGATTTTCCTTTACGGGGCATTTGTCAGGCCTAGAGACACTGTTGTTTATCATGACAGAGGGTAGGGTATTACTAGCATCTACTGGGTAGAGTCTCCGGGTGCTGCAAAACACCCTAGAATGCATGGCTGGCCCACATTACAGAGGATGATCAGAGCCCACATGTTCCTAGGCTGAGGCTCAGAAACCCTGAGGCACTTGTTAGCCGGATTCTTGTAGACCAGGTGGTCTGTTCCTCTCTCAAAGCTCCCATTCTAAAGCAGAGGGAAAGCTCCCTAGTTATTTGGGCCTATTGACCAAGCCTCCAGCGCCCTCCCCCTGCCTGGAAGATTGGCCATTGGACCACAAAGCTGCCATCGCACTCATGATTTATGGCCCCTGCTTCCTTGACCTGTGTCTCCATGCTGCCAACATAAGGTGGTTCTTCCACCTCCTTCTTCCTGTATCTTCATCCGAGGACATCAGAAGGAGCCCAGGTGTGGTCTTTAAACGTAACCATAGCCCAGTGGGCCTTAAACTGGGATGCACTGTAGAACCACAATGCAGATAGCCCCCAGACTGGTATATTTAGTTGTGCAACAACACAGGTGAATCCAGTACATGGCAAGAGTTGAGAATCATGTTCTAGCCCAGCCCTCCAACTGCCCAGCAGGATTGTAGCATCCTGATGTCTGGAGCAACCATTGTTCCCCCAGAAATCACTGCCCCTCTTCGTTTACTGGAACCCATAGATCAGGGGTCCTCAAACAGGGGGCCAGTTCACTGTACCTCATACCCGTTGGAGGCCCGGGCTATAGTTTTAAAAAAATAAAACTATGAACAAATTCCTATGCACACTGCACATAACAAATGGGGCAAAAACACCCAACGGGCCGGACAAATGTCCTCGGCGGGCCACATGTGGCCCGCGGGCCTTACTTTGAGGACACCTGCATAGATGCCTACTTGTGGAATGTTCCCAGCCATTGCACTGTTGACTTTAGTTGAAGGTGGATATATCTGTATTTAAAGGAATTATGATTTCCAATTGAGAAGCTTTAATGTTGACCCACATGACTGATCAGTCCACTGTTTTCCAAGAAAATATACCTGTCTAATAAAATTAATGGCTCTCTGTGCTCACCAAACCTGTACTCATTCACTAGAGCCCATCCGCTCCCAGAAGAATCTTAATGTTGAATGGCAAGTACAGAGTCCAGGAGCCTACCTAGCTTGATCTTAAATAACAGTATTGAAAACTCTAAACATGCTTCTCACCGTTTCAGTAAAATACCCGCTAACAATCCACAAAATGTTTCGGTACCATGCAAATCATATTTTTGTTGTGTAATTTCCAAATTAACATTTAATCAACACATTGGTAGCTTTGTGTGCAATATATGATGCCATTAATAGTAAACGAAATAGCCTTTTTTTCTCCAGTGCAGCAAACATCACGGTGGATCCACATTCGAATAAGATGTGCGCTACGTAGATGGGGACATGTGATTAGTCCTGCCAAGTAGGCTTTGACTCCATGTGACCTGACGTGTAACGGGCCAAAATGCTGCCCGCTCCTGTGTCAGCTTCCTGAGTGTTCGCCTGCGTGGGTCCATTGTGGAGGTTACTATAGCAGTCCGTCTCATTGGGGGGGTCTCGTGTTTCCATAGACTTGGCCAGACACGGTGGGTTAATTCATGTTTTCCTGAAGGCTTTGTTATCTCTGCTTCTAAGGAACATTCTGGATGCATTTCTCTGAGACTGATTTGTTTTGTTCTTCTGGCAGTCCAGGCTCTGTTCAGTATCCTTCACTAATATCTTCTAGGTGTTCATCTGTCTCTATTAACTTCATCACTTCCACCTTCTGTTGAGACAGGTGGACTTTTCAAGTTCTCCGGGGTCCCCTGCTCTTTGATGGGATTTCTGTAGGATGCACTTTCCATTAGTAATGTAGGGAAGGCATCATCATACTAGGTATTTTCACAGCACCTGCACAGAACACGCTCCAACACAATAAGGCCACTATAGGATGATCCCCGGGCTCTCTCTTGGATTCTGGGACACCATGAATGTGTTCATTGTCATGTGGATGCAAGTTCACCATGGCAAGTCTGCCATTTACAGAGTGAATTTGGGGAGCTGATTTCTTGCAAGTTGAGATTGCAGTTACTTGGTTGGGCAGTATGAAGCAGCAGGAGCATTTTGTAAGGTGGTTCATCTTCATAAAACGGGAGGTTTTCTGTTGACTAGATAGCAGGGGAAAAGTTCTTTGGAGTCTTTAGGTGATACAAACGATTGAGCCCTGACTGACACAGGTTGGCAGTTCAAACCCACGCAGAGGCAACTGGGAAGACACTGGGTGACCTGCTTCTGAAAGGCCACAGCTTTGACCCCCACCCCACCCCCCTATGGAGCAGTTCTACACTGGACACATGCCCTAAAGTGCAGTCGACTCGTTGGCAACTACCAACAGAAGAGCTTTCTTCCTTTGTGTGTGGAGAAAACCCTCCTGAGTCATCTTGCTCCTGGAAGCTTTGCTTTGACGCCTGCCTGAGATGGCAAAGCAAGATTTCATTCCATTAGCTGTACATGATTGACCTTGGACACACTTTGCTGACAGCAGTATGAGCAGCAGGTGGCAAGAGGTGTCCATGTCCCCCAAAACAACATCCGAAGGGAGCTGTTCCTGTGTTTTGTTTTTGTTTGTTTTGTTTTTGCATGCTGCATTCATTCCTCTGAAGAGGGGAAATGTACTTCCAGCCTGTTATCAGAGTCTGGACCAGCCCAAAAGATTCTGGCCTTCCAGTTCGGCGAGGTTCTCTTTTACTCAATTCTCTGACTGGGCTTGGAGAAGTTACACCTCCTTTCAGACCCAGAGGAACCAGTATCTGCCCCTTCAGACCAGCTCATTCTACCATTTAGTGGCCCTAGGGGAGGTTTCTTTTTTCCCACTTGATGTCTCTGTTCTCTGGCGGCAGGGGAAGAAGCTGGTTTGTTTGCCCAGTGAAGTGAGGACGATGTGGTGGGGAGCTAAGTTAACCAGGGCCCTCGCACAGACTTATTGCCAGGACATCCAGTTGTAGTCCCTGTATATCATAACACGTTCTGTTGTCAGGCCAGAGCGGCAAGTGTGAGCATGAGCACGGAGATCCAGGCTTTAATCTGCCAAACTCACGCCCTGGTGGCAGTACCACCCGGAGAGCCGTCAAGAAAGCAGGAGCCCACCGTCGAGAGAAGTCTTAAAGAAATAGAATGTGGAGCATATATGCAATGAGAAATGTCCTTATGGGCACATTCCCAAAGCGCAAAAGCATAGGGGACATCGATTGGCTTTCATTGCTGTTGGTGTGCTTAAGTGCGATCCAGCCAGCCTCACAATGGTCATTGCCCTTGAGTCCCTTGTTTCAGTCACTGTATCCATTCATCACTGTGTCTTTCTCTTTTTCACCTTCTTTTACCCAGCATGATGCCCTTCTCCAGGGACTGGTCCCTCCTGATAACATGCCCAATATATTTCAGACAAAGTCTCGCGAGCTGTGATCCTAAGGAGCATTGTAGTTGAACTCCCTTCAAGACAGATTTGTTTTCCTGGTACTCTGTGGTAGTTTCCTTGTTTATGGCCTTAGATTTCTCGCACATATGAGGCGATTAAAAATACTACAGCTTGGCTCACATGGCCCCTCATGCGCAAAGTGGCATCCTTGCTTCTTAACACTTTAAAAGAGGTCTCGTGCAACAGATTGACCTACTGCAGTATGTCTCTTGAGTTCTTGACTGAGCATTGACTGTGGATATGGAGTGAGATGAAATCCTTGACAACTTCTGTACTTTCTCCATTTATCGTGATGTTGTCTATTGGTCCAGCTGTGAGGACTTTTTTTTGTTACATTGAGTTGCAGTAACTTTTAATTTTTCCTAATAGATCCAAAATATTATCGTTTCAAAGTACAATCAAGCATAATAAGATAAGACATTTTACTTTTTCCATACTGTCTTTGCACTCTTGTGTATGTTGCATATGTTATTATCATTGTTAGTGGTCCAGTGGCTCTGACTCATGGCGACCGTATGTGCAACAGTATGGAAAGACATTGCTGGGTTCTTCATCATCTTTGGGGTCCTTGGTATGTTTGAGCTCATTTCTGTGGCTATGAGTCAATCCGTTCCATTGAAGGTTTCTCTTGCTTTCATTTTCCCTGGTAGCATAGTGAGTTATGAGTTGAGTTGCTAACTGCAAGGTCAGTAGTTCAAACCCACCAAATACTCCATGGAAGAAAGATGAGGCTTTCTGCTCCCAGACAGATTTACAGCCTCAGAAACTCAAAGAGCCATTTATATCCTGCCCTGTAGGGTCACCACAAGTCAGACTCACTTCTATGACAGCGAGTGTGTTTTTGTTGTTGTTGTTTTATGGTATACTTTCCCAAACACGATGTTCTTTTTTTGGTCATTGGTTTTTTTTCTTATACAGAGTAAGTGAATCAGAGATTTTCTATCCTTGCTGTTAGGAGCACTCTAGTTGTAGTTCTTCTAAGACTGTCGTCACATAGAACAAGCGTGGGAAACATTTTTCTGCCAAGGGCCATTTCGATACTTATAACATAATTGGTGAGCCATAACAAATGATCAAGTTACAAATTAGCCTGCTCTATTTGGTCAAACATTTCATTTATATTTGATCAAACATTTAATTAGCTCACCGCTAATGTGATGGCTAGAACTGCTTCTCTTTAGTGAGGTGTGTGATGTTGCCTGGTATCGGTGATTTCATGAACCTGATATGGCCTGAAGGCCTGGTGTCCCCCACCCCTGCCACAGAGGATGCCCTAACATAATCTGCCTGCCTGCACTGACTGTTGGAGGGTGGCCTGCCCAGAGATAGCAGGGGCCACCCCTTCCAAAAGAGCCACGATGTCAGGCATGTTCTTCCCCCTTTGGGCTCTGCAAACAGATGTTTTGACAGCTAACTCTTGCTTCTTGTGATTCATTTCCTTTGAGTTACTGAACACTGGGCCCCAGGGGCATTCTGAAAAGATGACTTCACAGTTAGATGGCTGCTGTAAGAAGGTAGAGAAATTGTGGCTCATATCACATAAAAATCCAAAAAATGCTTCGAAATGCTGACTTAGCAGTCACTTGACTGAATGTAATTTCCTATCCCCCCCGCCCCCACCATCTTTTGACATGAAGAGACTACAGGTGTGTTCCTTTAAGCAGACCAAATATTCCAGGGGGAGAATGATCTTTCTGACATTCTTGTTCCCTTCCCATCATTTCTTCAGCGCCTGTGCCTGCGGTATACTCTGGCTATGGAGCCACATCAATCCCCGAATGAGCCTGTTAACGTCTCTGGCCTTGGGGGCGATACTTTCTTGACAATGGAGTAAGACTTGCTATAAGGTTATTCTTAAGCATCAACATTCTACTCTCTCGTAATGCTGTTCGTTTAACAACCTCCGTTACTGTTAGATGCTGTCAAGTGGGTTCCAACTTTGAATGGCCTTGTGTGCAACAGCAGAATAACACACTGGTCTGTCTCATGCCATGCTCATAATTAATGGGATGTTTGACCCCATGGTTGCAGCCACCGAGGGCCTTCCCATTTTTGGCAGAATCTCGATTTTACCAAGCATGATGCCCTTCTCCAGGCACTGGCCCTTCCTGAAAACATGCCGCAGTATGTCAGTCAAAAGCTAGCCACCTCACATCTATAGAACATTCTGGCCTTACTTCTGCAAAGACAGATTTGTTTGTTTATTTGACTGCTCCTGGTATATTCTTCTCCAACACTGTAATTCAAATGCATCAGTTCTACTTTGGTCTTCCTTATTCATTGTCCATCTTTTGCATGCATATGAAGCAATTGAAAAACACGTTAGAGTCACAAGGAAAGGCCATGCTTTTTTTGCTTTGCATAATCTTATGGTAATTTTCTGTTATTCTTTTCCTGCAAAGAAAAAGGATTTGCATATTACATGACATATATGTATATATATATATATCTACATTAGCACATTTAAGTACAATCTTTCCTGGACACCTTAAAACTAAGGTCTCATTTTCCACTAATGTTATGGCCCCAGAGCATCATTGCATCTGCCAACAGCTATGGTTCCTATACATTAAAAAAAAAAAGAAAGGCAAAAATGCAGAAAGCAGATTTCTAAAAACCCATCCCTCTGATTTAAAATGAGAAGTGTTGACAACTCCTATTTCTCAAAGATGAATGTTGTGGTCTAATGGACGAGGGTTGGTGCCAGCTGGACTGGTAAGCAGATTCCCAGAGGAGGTGAAATTTGTCTTGGGTGTTCTTGTCATCCCTCTTTCTTCTCCCACTCTCTAGCTGTGGAGGAGACGATTACAATCTCATCACTGCTCCTGTTTGAGGCTGGAGGGTTGTGTGTAGTGGGCACTGGCCAGTGTAGTGCAGGATGCTGAGCTTCCTCTCTGGCTACCACTCTCTACAGACCAATAGCAAACTCCCCCACCCTGTCCAGTTGTGATAGCCACAAATATTCTCCCCTCTACCTCATTGCCCTCGAGTCAATTCTGCCTCAATGTGACCCTATGTTCCTAGACATTGTCCAATTTCCCCAAGGAGCACAACTGCTCCAGACTGAGAGCCACACTTGCCATTTCCCAAGAAGCCTTTTTAAATGGCCAGAAGGCAAACAACAGTAAAAGATGTGACTGATGTATTTGGTGTTGGTTGTGGCTGTTGTATTCTTTGGATACCCAGAATGTTTAGATACTCAAAAGATTCCCTTGTGGAATCATTGTACTTGCAAGGGGACTTCAAAAAGTTCAAGGTAAAATTGCATTACATTTAATTCCATATTTTCCATAACGTTTTTGTACAACTTAGCTTACAATATCTTTTATATGGGGAAAATACAGCATTTAAACTTATTCTGTTTTCATTATTAATCTTGTTGGAATATGTATCACATGATCTAATATATGCCCCTGGAAGGACTAAGGTGCACCTGACCCAAACCATGATCTGTGAATGGACAATGAATAAGGAAGACAGAAGCATTTATGCCTTTAAATTATGCTATTCATGAAGAATATTGACTATTGAATGCACTTTAAGAAAAACAAACAAATCTGTCTTGGAAATAATACAGCCAGAATGCTCCTGAGAAGGCTTTTTTTGTCTCATGTACTCTGGACATGTTATCAGGAGTGACCTAGAAAAGGATGTTGCATTGGGTAAAGTGGAGGGTCAGCAAAATACCCAGGACGACCTTCAAGGAGAAGGACTGCCCCGGTGACTGTAACGAGGAGCTCAGATGGCAACTGGTGTGAGCATGGTGCCGGCCTAGGCAATGCTTTCTTCTGCTCGACATCAGGTCACTATGAGTTGTATCTGACTTGATGGCCCCTAGCAACAACAGGTGTACGTATGTCTGTGATATTCATTGTCAAATTCTGGGTGATGACTGTAACCTCAAATTATAAAACTTGTCCGCAAGGGAGGTTTACTTAGTGATTTTCTTTAGAGGAATACATTGCTACAGTATCACGCGAAACCTGCATGATCTGAGACAACTTTTAGCTGGACACATAACTGCGTCATCCCTCATCTCTAAAGACAACTTGAGAATCATTGTCCTTAATACTCTCCTTTGGCCATGATTATTTGCATAGTGAAATAAAGCAGTGTGATTACCAGACAGACTTGAACGTCTGTTGAATGGGTTAGAACATCTTACATATTCCAAAGGCATGGTTCTTCAAACATCCTCCTGTAAAATCAGAACCTCCAGGTCTCAACAGACCTTTCAGAGGCAAATTTTGCTGCAGGCACACATTGTAAAAGGAATCTTCCTTTGGAGAAATTGTTAGCCACTGTAGAACTCTTGGCATAGAATAAAGAATAATGTACCAGGAAAAAACAATAGCAGAACGAAACAACTAACTCTGTTACCATTGAATTGTGGTCCAGTCCAGCTCATAATGAGCCTCTTGGGTAGGGGAGAACGGCTTCATGGGGTTGCTAGGCTGTCATCTTTACAGAAGCAGACTGCCATATCCCTCTCCTGCAGGGCACCTGGTGGGTTCAAACAGCTGACCTTCCTTTTCCCAGCCAAGTGCTTTTCTATTGTGACCATGGCTCCTGGAAGAATAATATTGGTCTTACATGGACAGTCTCTGCATCCTAGTCAAATTGAGTACCCTCAAAAGAGAGAGATCAATCATAAGGGAGCAAGTGAAGGAATAAATGCACCAGCTGTTCCACCCTCATCCTTATAGTGGAACTGTCATAGCTGTCAGGTTTTCCAAAGTGCAGACCATGTGCTTTAGTTGAATACAATACAATAATAATCCTGTGCGCAGTTCCCCTTGTGAGGGGATTGAGGAATTGCAGGTCAAGGGCCAGAAAGAAGCTGTTGGCTCTAGTAGTTGCTTCAGGTCATTTAGCACAGGTCAGGGGGTCAAAGAGTTTCTTGACCTGCACCTCCTGCTCCTAAATTCGGTGTCCTCTTCTGGGGAGCTCTGACTAAGACACCGCTTTAGAGCATATGCTTTGGCAAGAGAGAGCCGCCCCTGAGCATTGCAAACCGCCATGTTGCTTGAGGCTGTGCTTGAGGCTAGTGGTTAAAAACAGATGTTCAGAATCATATGACACATGCTTCCACATGGTGCTTCTTTTGGGAGCAGAGAACATTAGGCCAAGTGGCCAACTGCTCTGCCCTTCACTTTCCTTGCAAAATAAGAGTACACCAAGCCAATTGCATAAGGGTATTGTAAAGCTTCAAAGAAATCGTGCACAAAAGCATCTGCTGAAAGCACATCTGAAACCTACAATAAAATGTTATCTGTATAGAGAATCTTGTTTTAGAGGCCCTAAGAAGGAGTTTCATATGTTTATATAAACTTCTATAGCACAACTCAAAAAAGTGTTTGCCACTCTTTTGTTAGAAAGGAAATGGGCTGAGAAAAGTCCCATGACGAGGTTAAGTCATAAAGTCTCTGATGAGAACGTGGGATTCCGGATGGAATGCCACCTCCTGGTGAGCTGACAGTTCAGGAATGTTTGCTTGCACCAGAGAACATGTTGAATTCTAAACAGAAAAATGCCTGTGAGATTTGAATGCTTCGAAATAGTATATTATTAAGGAAAGATGTAAGACAAAGAAAGGAAGAACACAACATGAGCATCACCCCTAACCGTTCTTTGAATGCCCCCAATAGTAGTCATTTTTCATTACATAATATTCTTCATTTCAAATGCTTCCAGTCTCTGGTATTGATTCTTCTACCTTATCTAGAGGAAGTGTGTGCAGTTGTTGGGGATGGTGTCCTCAGAAGCTCTTGAATCTGTGAATCTGAGAGTGTGGAATGAAAAAATATGAAGGTCATATGAATACATTTACATATGTCTACATTCATGTATGTGTTAATTACTTCCAAAGAAATTAAGATCAGGCATATGGAAAACCATATGGTGGGAGGAGAAAGCTCAGGTGTGTTCAGTATGCCAGCGCTCCAAAGTCTCACCTGGTGGGGCTGAAGATGGCCAGTCAGGTCTCCCATTTACGACACAGTGAAAGTAGCTGTGTTGGAATGTCATTCAGGTCCTCGTAGGATGGTTATGTGGAAGAATGGGTAGCCTTCTTGTGGGTACTTTTGTAAGGAGTCCCAAAACTGGACGTGAAGCAAACAGCTTCCTCACTGCGTCATCTGCGTTGTAAACTATCAGCGAGTTTCCGTCACTGGAGGCATTCTGCACCCATCACAAATGTGACAGAAAGCTTTGGATAAGATTTTGACTTTCCTCCCAAACAATGAATATTTCATTTTGGTTTTCATAATCACTTGGGGTCTTTGTAATTTCAACTTAATGTTCTTAATAAGATTATCTTTAAAGTACCATGAGTTTTATGCCCTTATGATTTCGGTGAATCTAGTTAAGAAGATGTCTGTGTCGTGAAGTCAGATATATGGCACACAATGCCATTACCCTGTACTAAAAGAAATGGATATTAATTATGGATGTGAGTTCTCATCTCACAATGAAGATGATATTTTTTGTCTTCAAATAGACAGGCATATTCAAGGCATAACTTTAGTTAAAATCATTGGGAAATGTAAGTATAGCAGAATCATCTTTTTAAATTGCAGGGAGGCAGAGAAGTCTGGATAGAGGGAAAAGATAGGAGATAGAGGAAGGGGCTTGGCTTTCCCCCAATAATTAGATATCCTGAAAAAGTACCAGGACCGGTTTCCATCAGGTCTGCCACAACTCATGGCAAGGTGATGCATGCGTGTGAGAGTAGAACTGTGCTCTATAGCTGGGACCTTATGCCCCAGAAATCTAGCTAGGGCTTTCTATAAATGAGGTAAGCCCATCCATGAGTGGTTAGCTGAGGCCTATACTAATCACCTCCTGTAAGAATGGCTAGTGCTTGAATCTGGCCAAGTGTGAATGGACTGCTGTAATTCTTAGGTCTCCATGGCTGAATGGTCTTGCTCACCCTTGAGTTGGGAATGAACTTAGAAGCCTATAGCCAAAAAATAGTCCTAGGTTAGCCCTGTCCACGTGATCTGTTCATGATGTCCTACTTCAAATGCATAATCCAATTTATGGGTCAGGTGGCATGAGGTATAGACCTATAGGTTTCCACAATTCTACACCATTCCAACTGATTGAGCTGTCTGGTTAAATATCACAGGACACATGTCCCCATTCATGGTCCATTGGTATACGTAGATGTTGTGCCTTTTTTGAAACAGTTTTCCAATCACCTTAAGTGTTTGTTCCACTGTTATTAATGAAATCAAATTCGCATCTTAGTGCTCTCATCTATTTAATGATCAAGGTGTGGTGATTCTGTAAAAATATTTTCCATCGAAGATGCTCATTGCCAAGTGGGAGAAATGCCATTCAGCTCCCCATTTAAATTTTAATTAGTCTACTAGTCGGAATGACTCTTCCCAGTTAAGGTTCATTATTTGGTTTTACTCGTGGAGTAATGCTTGCCAACATTTTCATTTTATTTCAGCTGTAATTATTTGATGCTTCAAAGTCATTCAGTTTCACCAATATTTGGCTTCATGGTCTTTCTTTGCAAGTCAGCAAGGACTGAGCTGGGCTCAGTCTAATGATTAAAGATGTTATCTTAGTTTTTATCATCCTGAAGTTCCTTTATTATTATTAATATTATTATTATTTTCCTTCTCTATCCTCGTGCACACTCACCATATGTAATTTGCCATTCTGCTGCTTCCTAACACCCAAAATCAAAAAGCAAACTCCTCGCTTTGATTCTCTGCTCACTTTCTGTGTATTGATGCTTGAGGCCAAAGACTTAGCATGTTATTTTATTATCTCATCATTTCCACCATCTTGGGAATGAGAATAAATCTTTCATTTGCTTTGCTTTTTGTTCCCTTGTCTGATTGTCTCCATTGAACGATAGAAAGGTTGCCATCGGGCGGGGGGGGGGGGGTGGGGGGGGTGGGGGGTAGGCGAGGAGCCCCTGTAACCTTCTAGGTGTATCACAAAGAACCTGAGCACTTTTTTTGGATACATAAATCTGCTCTTCTGTTTTGATTCTGTTATTTATTCATGTTATTGCCTTGGAAAAACACATCCTCTGAATTGTTAATTTTTCTGGAAAAAGCTAAAGGAAAGGGGTTCTGGTGGTGCTGTGGGTTATTCATTGAGCTGCTAACCACAGGGTCAGTGTGTCTAATCCACCAGATGCTCCCTGAGACAAAGATGAGGCCGTGTACTCATTTCAAGATGTAAAGTCTTAGAAATGCAAAGGGGTTGTTCTACTATGTCTTATAAAGTTGCTATGAGTCAGAATCAACTCAATGGCAGGGTTTTTTACCCTTTTTAATACTTGCTTTACATACCTTGAAGAACTATCTTAAAGGGTTCACGAGAAACAATTTAAAATCATTTTGGGCCTGGCCAGGGACGGTATATTTGTTGCTGAAGTTGGGTGCTGTCATGTCAATGCTGACTCATGGAGACCCTGTGTTGCAGAGTAGAACTGAGTCCTAGGCTTTAAACGTCATCGTGGGGGCAGATGGCCTGGTCTTTTCTCCTACAAAGCCTCCGGTGAGTTCCAGCTGCCAATCTTTGGTGAACAGGTGAACTCTTCAGCACTGTGCCACCAGGGGTCCTAGAGTAGACATTTGTTGCTATGTCAACAATCATTGCTTACGTTCTTATGATATTTTCTACTGATGAAAAATCCCATGCACACTTCCCTCTAGTCTCAGAAGTTAAGTGGCCTGTTTTTCTTTGAAGTTCCCCCTCCATTTGCAAATGGACCTGCTCTGATAGCTGGGATTAGTTGCCACTGAGTTAATACCAACTCATGCTGACTCCTTTTTTTGAGCATAAGTGCTCCTTAGATTTTCCAGGTGGAAGTCGACCACCAGGCCTGTCTTCAGAAGTGCTTCCAGGTGAATTCCAACTGTCCACCTTTTGGCTAGTAGTTGAGCATTTAACTATGACACTAAAACTTACTTAACTGTTGTTAACTCATGGCCATTGAGTCAATTCCAACTCATAGTGGCCCTAGATAGGGTTTCTGAGACTAGACATCTTTATGGGTGCAGAAAGCCTCATCTTGCTCCTAATGTGCAACTTGAACCTTTATGCTTAGCAGTCCCATGCCTAACCCACATTGCCACAAGTGCTCTTCTTATATAGCCTCACCTGCCATTCTCCCAGTGGCATCCACTGCCTCATTCTTTCATACTCATCACGATTCTCACCAGGAGGGTAACCCTCCTTTCACCTTCTCTTCCCTTTCCACACCCTGTCTCAATTTCCTTCCCAGCAGCAACCTTCAAGTCATGGAATGCTTTAAAATATATTTTCTAAATCTTCCTTATGTCCTTTTTTAAAAAAAATTCTATGCTCAACCCAACAGTATTTTGCTTCTTTAAAAAAAAACAGTTTATTAGGGACTCATACAACTCTTATCACAGTCCATACATAGATCAATTGTATAAAGCACATCTGTACATTCTTTGCCCTTATCATTTTCAAAGCATCTGCTCTCCACTTAAGCCCTTGTAAATTATCAAGGGCTCATGAGGGAGGGGGAAGCAGGGGTGGGGTAGGGGAAGAGGACTTGCTTCTTTTTTTTAATGTCTCACAATAAATGTTTATTTCTCACTTAAAGAAACAGACGTTCAGAGGAGAGCACCTAAGAGTAGAATGGCAGATCTATATTCGTTGAGGGCCCAACTCCTTCTAGCTCTCTGTGATATCTAAGATGTATCTTTCATTTTTTAAGTGGTAATGATAAAATAATAATAATATAAAAATACAAATAATGAGTAAGAGAGAAAAGACCACACTCAATATTTAAAAGTCCAATTATGTTGGACAGGGTTCTCTAGAGAAACAAAACCAGGACACTTAGGATTTTACATAGATAGATAGATATAGATATATACAGCATGAAGGAATATAATAGGTACTTAGTCCACACGGTAGTACAAAGGGAGGATTCAGTTCAATTCACTTCCATGAAACTGGTAACATATTGGACGTCCTTCATTTCATGAGGGCTTCTGGGTCCAAGGTCAAGGAAGCAGACAGCCGAGTCTTCCCAAAATCAATGCAGGCAATCCGGCCACAGGCAGCAAACAGCAGGGTGGGTCACCAACAGTCAGCCAGATGACAGGATTCAACAGTCCCCAGCTCAAGTGATGTATACATGAGCAGTGTGGCAAAGCAAGTCTCGAAGGAACCTCAAGCTCTAGCGACATGGTCTATGGGTTGGGTCTCCCACAGGTAGTGTAGCTCACAAGTTGAGGTAGAGAACTAGCTAAGGCAGCCACACACTGATCTGATTACCAGACAGCAAGAGAAGAGAGGCAGGGTTCACTGAGCCGTTAATCTCTTTGTCATCCAATCAAACTGCGACCTTATTAATTCCACATGTGTTTATTGGCCAGGTTGGCACAATAGACCTACCTATCACAGTCTATCCCTTGCCAACTTGGCACCTGTATACAATTCTTTAGCCATTTTTATTTTCCAGATATTAATGAAATCACACGTATACCTAACATCAAACATCTATCATACACATAAATGAAAACACACTGAATTTAATTGTATCGGGTACATCATGCATGAACAAAGGAAATATATTCAATAAGCACATATAAAGAAAATAAACTGACATTCACAAACCCTACTTTTGTAATTGAACACATGCCCTCGGACAGCTGCTCTCCGTGGTTGTTTGCCTGGTGGGGTGACCCAGACCTTCAGTCCTGAGGTCTCTGGGTCATTAGATGTTCTGTCAGGTTTGAGTTGCTATGGTTTACCATTTATTGTAATCACAGGGCATGGTAGTACTAAGTGATGGCCTACGGGATCTCCTGGATTCCAGATATATTCCGCTTTACTTCCACTATGTAGTACCAGTTCAATTTCTCCTTGGTAATCAGGATCAATCACACCACTCAGTACAGTAACACCCTTCTTGTTGATCCAAAGGCCAAAGAAACCCAAAGTGTCCAGGGTGCATTCTCAGCTGCCAGTTCAGTGGAACCTGTGCTATGTTTCCAGGTGGGAGAGTTCCTTCCTTTTGGACCAGGACCTTCAGGCCTGAAGCGCATAGGGTTGCTGGGACAGGAAGCAAAAATGCTGCAAGTGGATCGCTAGGAGGAATAGTGAGTGGTGCCACGCCAGCCTCCACCCCTTGGTTCCTGAACCCTTTAATCCTGGATATTGGAGACACAGCACCATATACTAGACGCTGGTTTAGAGCATATACAGCCTCCTGGAGTACATTGCCCTGCAAGTTGTTGCCACCTAAAGGGAAGGCATTTTTGTGATGGATCGTGCAAGAGATACTTTCACCTAGAACAAATTCAGGGTGGTCAATAGGGAGGTCGACTGACCAAGGGTCAAGGTTGATCCAGTGTATTAAGGATTATAGTGTTCTCTGTTTGATATTTAGGCTGTGCAAAACCCTTACCTGTGGCTAGTGGGCGTCTGCCAGTGGCTTAATCTAACTAGTTACTCTGCTGAAAGGTTTGGGGCTCTCACTGTCCTCCATAGCCTTCTACCAATTGGATGTTCATAATTTTAGCTCTGATATTTTTCCCTTCATCATATTTGAATTTCTTTTATTGTCATCTTTGGATCACACAAATTGGTGTGCTTCTCCATGTGGACTTAGTTGACTCCTCGCTTAGATGGCTGCTTGTTTGAATGCAAACCTTTAAGACCCCACACACGATTCCACTTGATAGCTGGGAACATTTGCTTTTTTCACCACACTTTGAGGTAGCCCCCTTATCTTCAGTGATCATTTCATGAAGGTGACTATTAAGCAGGGTCACAGTATTTTGCTTTTACCCAGTTGGAAATTGCTGAAGCAAAAATTACCAGAGCTTTCTTGTAATCTTCAAGGGACTGGTTGGTACATGTGGAAACAGGAAAAATAAATCCAAGGGCTTAGCCCAATAACAGTTTATTTCTTACTTATGTAATATTTAGTGTTTGATCCCGGTCAGGGAATTTGTTTCCAACCAATGATACAGAGACTCAGATTCTTTCCATCTTGTGGCTCTCTCTTCTTCATCACATGGGTTTCAAGGACTGTTTCGATTCTAAAGTGGGACTGAGGAAAAAGGAAGATAACTTGTAGGACGTTTCTATGGTCCATGTAAGAAAGGGGGATACAACACTCCTATTCATTCCCATTGGTCAAGAATTGGTCCTATGGGGACATCTAACAGCAAAGGAAGCTGGGGCATGTAGTCTTTCTTTGTGTCCCAGAGGAAGGAAGTAACATTGGAAAGGATCAGCCAGCAGTCTCTGCCACCCACCATGTCTTCTGATGCATCTGGCACTGGTTCATACTGTTCTTGTTCACAGGGGAGTGGGAGATGGTGGCTACCAGGCTTTGCACACTTGTTACATGCCTGTTATCACAAATGCTCATAATAACCCTACAATGTTGGGAGTGTTATCCTGTTTCTCAGGGGAAAATTCTCCTTGTAGCACAATTCCATTTATGTGTGTGACTCCACCTAACTCTCTTAAGTTTCCTTCTTTCTGATTATGGCTTGACTCTTGTCGGTTCCTCTTATATCCACATTTCGAATGTAGGTGTTTCTCTGTTTGTGACTATGACCTATTGACCTTCTTTAATCAGCATACATTCCTTTGGTGATGTCAGGCATGGTAATTAACCCTATGTGTCACAGAACAAAACAACACCCGCTTTTGAGGTATCCTTACAATTGTTGTTACGTTTGAGTCCATCATCTCAGTCACTGTGCTAGTCCATCTTGTTGAATGGTTTCCTCTTTTTTGCTGACTCTCCACTTTACCAAGCATGATTTCCTTTTCCAGTGACTGGTCTCTCATCATGGCCTAAGTAGGAGAGATTAAGTTTCGATATCCTTGCTTCCAAGGAGCATTCTGACTGTCCTTCTTCCACGACATTTTTTTTTCCTTTTGCCAGTCCATGGTACTTTCAATATTATTGGCCAACACCATAATTCAAATGCATCTATTCCTCTTTGGTCTTTCTTATTCAATGCCCAACTTTCACATGGATATGTGTCGATTGAAAATACCATGGTTTAGGTCAGACACACTTTATTCCTCAAAGTAATCTCCTTTCTTTTCAGCACGTTCAAGAGTTCTTGTGAAACAGATTTAGCCAATTAAATGTATTATTTGATCTCTTGACTGCTGTCTCCATGAGCACTGATTGTGGATCTAAACACAACAAAATCCTAGAATAGTTTGCAGAAATCCCTGTTGCTGTGTCTCTTCCCAAGCAAAAGTAGATTCTCTATGGCTAGGACTGGGTGTCCCAGTCCCTGAGAGTCCTCTCTGGAACATAGTAGTTGTTGATTAAACATTTGCTGAGCAGAGCTGGGCTTCTTGGCAAGGATATCATCTCCTGGATAGAGTTTGTGCCCGTCACTTCCACAGCACAGGAGGAAAAACAAAACAACAAATGCCCTCCTTTGTGAAATGTGCGTTCAGAATCATTAAAGGTAGCACACAAAATGCACAATGCTCCCAATTCCATTTGATTCTCTGTTTTATTGATTTATAGGGCGGCAGGGAGGGCAGTGTTTTGATGCTTCCTAAAACCTCTGGCTTCCATCACTCCTGATTAGCATCTATCCTCTGAAAATGCCATCAGTGTGTCTCTCCTGCTGAAGTGCTCACCACCCGCACCTGACATTTAGGGAAGAGGTTATCAGACGCTAACGGAAGGGCTAACGTTATTTTGGTTGAACTGCAAATAGCTTGGCCCAGCAAGACCTCCAGAGGAAAACAGCATTAGTGCTTGCCAAGGAACTGATGGTACAATGCACATTTTATTCTGCACTAAGTAGGATTTCATAGGCGCCCTGGTGGCATAGTCGACTAACTGCAAGGTTGGCAGTTCAAACTCACAGGTTTTTTATTTCTGTGAAGATTGACCGTCTGAGAAACCCACGGGGGCCATTCTACTAGGTCACGATGAGTCAGAATGGGCTTGATGGCTGTGAGTTTTTAAGTAGGATTTTATATTTTTTACTTTTTGCTAAGGAAATTACAAACCTGCTGAGGTAAACAGAATTGCAAAATGGCCCCTCATTTCCTCCAGCCTCAACAATGATCAACATTCTCTACCTCCAAACCAGAAAATCAAATCCCATGAGGTGTTTGGTGGTATTTAAGCAGCCCGTAAGCAGCTGGTGTTTGTGTGTGTGTGTGTGTGTGTGTGTGTGAGAGAGAGAGAGAGAGAGAGAGAGAGAGAGAGAGAGAGAGAGAGAGAGAGAGAGAGAGAGAGAGAGAGATTGCTGTGGCTTAGTGCTTTCACGTTGGGCTGCTAACCTCAAGTTCAGCAGTTCTAAACCACCAGCTGCTCCAAGGAAGAAAGAAGACTTTTTACTCCAGTGAAGAGTTATAATCTTCAAAACCCTCGGTGGCAGTTCTCCCCTGTCCTATAGGATCACTGTGAGTAACAGTTGACTTGATGGCAGTGAGTTTTGTTTGAGTCATGGTTGTAAATCTATCTATCACACAACTATTAGATATTCAAGGGACAATATCACATCAGGCAGTTGGTCTTGGGGGTGTAGGTTCAGAGGATCAAAGAAGCTGGATTTTGTCATGGAGACCCAAGATGCTCCTCATCTTCCTGCTTATGGTGATAGTTTGCATAACACATAACAACTGCTTTCCAGGACCATTTCATTGCAATTCTGTTGGATATAAACATATCTAAAAATATAATGTGAGATAAGAAATCCATCTCCTCACAACAGGTATTGATTGGAATATACTGGGATAGAAGTGTAGCCCTACCATATGTGTGTTTGTTTTCCCACCTGTAATGAGTTTGCCTATTAGTTTAACATAACAATTTTTTTCTGAAAACTGTACCAGGGGACGTTTGATTATGCCATAATGTATTCTTGGAGAATGCTGAAAGTTATCATTGGGTTGATTGGAAAGAGTTCTCTTGTTAATTTTCAAGAAGGGACAAAATACCTTTAAATTATTCTGATTTATTTCTTCCCCTTTGGAGATGGGGAAATGTCAAGATGGGTTGTATTATACTGAATGAATCAGATGTTTTCCTCCCTCTGTCTCCTATATCACAGAAAGGTGAAGCATGTGGACAAAGTCGGGACTTACTGGTGGGCTAGAACTGCCAACCTTTCAATTAGCAGCCAAGCTTTAGCCATTTAGCAGTCAGAACACTGTACATACATAGATCTCAAAGGCAGTTTGATTTTCAAGTGTTGCCCCTGAGGGAAAATTTCCAAGCTTTCCCCCCACCCACCTGAATTTGTAAAGGTTTTCATTTCATTTTTTAAAGATCCCTTTGCGTTTTGAATCTCGGCTTCCTTCAGTTCTCTTCTCCCTGGCTCATCTCCGCAATATGAACAAATGTTTTCTGTGGGCAGATGTTCCAATAATGCAACGGCCTTTTGTAATGAAAAGAAAGCTTTTATGTTATATGTTCAAACCTGAATTTTAAACCCATTGCCAACAAGTTGATGTCCGTTTCCACACAATTCTGTAAGACAGAGAACCCTTCTGTCCTATAGCATTTCGAAGGCTGTGCATCTTTTGAGTAGCAAGGGGCTTCACCTTTCTCTCCCAGAGCTACCTGTGGATTTGAACAGCTGACCTTGTGGTTAGCAGTTGAGCTGCTTGCAACACGATTCCCAGTTTGAAATCATCAGCCACTCCATGGGAGAAAGATGAGAGTTTCTACTCCCATGAGGAGTTACAATATTGGAACCCCAATGGGATGGTTTCACCCTATCCTGTAGCGTCGCCATGAGTTAGAATGGACTTGATGACAGTGAGTTTTTTTGAATGTTTGTGTGTGTAACAAAAATAAGGTAATGATGCTGAATGATTTTGAGGGCCAGATGAGCTGATGGCTGAGAAATGACTTTGGAAGTATCATCAATCTATTGTATTCTTCACTTGGTTGTGCAAGGTAAGACATAGCCCATTAATGCTGCTCTCTGATTTTCTGATTTGTTTTCCAAATAGAAGTTTTCCATTCCATTGACAAGAGTAGCACATCATTAGTTCCTTAGGGTGCCCAGCCTTCTACAAGGAATCATGTTCCTAATTTTGGGGACCCTCACTGCCGCACTGAGAGAGTTTTTGTATAAACACCACTTCAAAGTCTACCTTTTACTGAGATTCACCATAAAGAGTGCCTACTTTCCTTTAACAAAATCTGAAATTTGCTTTTCTTCACTGACAGTGGCCATAACCTGAATTTAGAAAACAATGTGTTATTGTTGTTTTTGTCAATGTTCATGGCAAACCATGCACCCATTCGCCTGCTCCTATATGTAGAATTCCATGACCTTGAGGACGTTCTTCAAGCTGTGTTTTCATTTTCTCCCTCGTGTACCCAGTTGTTCCTCTCCCATGAACATAAACTCCCTGCCCCATAAGCTTCCTACGTAATCTTGTTATTATTGTCAATTTGATCCCACATAGGTAGTTGTTAAAAAAGTGCACCAAGGCAGACTTTGTTTTTAAAACACTAGTAGAACTAGACTATAGCTTGGCTTTAGACTCTAATTTAGAGGGTATTTCAGGCTTAAGGTTTAGACATTATACCAGAGCAGTAGTTTTAGAGGTTCATCCAGCATCCATAGTTCCATAAATTCTGGAATGCATGAGAATTTGAGATTTGGTTCTGAAATGTTCCCCTCTTTGATTATGATTTTTCTATGGAGTCTAAGATAAAAATTTTTGATGCCATACTGGTGGTATAGTGGTTACATGTTGGGCTGTGATCCACAAGGTTGGCAGTTCAAAACCACTAGCCATTCCGTGGGTGAAAGATGGAATGTTTTACCCCTATTAAAAGTTACAGTCTCAGAAACTCACAGGGGAAGTTCTACCCTATCCTATAGGGTCACTACGAGTCGACGTCTACTCAACGGCAGTCAGGTTTTTTAAAAATATTTTTCACACAGCATAAAATGAAATATGGGTAATGAATTAAAACAAGTCACTCTGGTGAGATAATTCTGCATATCCCTGGTTTCCTATCTTTTATTAATGTGAAATGCCTGATTGGAGACCTACGAATGCAGCGGTAGAAGGTGGAAATATGACTATTCTTTGGGTCTGTCACCATTTCCATATTTTTTCTTGCTTTTTGGCTATTTTCTGACAGCATGGAAGCCTGGGGTTGTGGTTCTATAACACAATGTGGTTTGTGTTATATAGTGGACCATGGACCCAGAAAATGATACCATAATGAATGATGTCCATGAGTTTCAGAGAAGAAAAGGTCACCAGGGGAATGGATAGAGCACATTTAGATTCTTTCACAGACTTCTTGGATAAGTATTACAAAGGGTTTGGATCTCTAGATGACCTCAGTTTCTTTGGTAGTAAAATCAAAGAAGTCATCTCCTCTGAAGCTCTTTTGTAAGCCTTCTGTCTGCTGGTTCTGTTCGATAGGTCGATGGGTGACAAGATTGTGAAATCATTTTTGTGGCAGTGTGATGGTCCACTTACATCCTTGATTGATCGATACATCATATCTCTAGCTAAGATTTAAGGTTAAAGGGCTTACTTTTGAGTTTCACTCCATCCGAGTCACACCATTAGAGCAACGGTTTTCACTTGGGGCTGATTTAGCCTTTGCATTCCTTTCTTCTGGTTACCATCACAAAACAGCTACAAAGTGGGTGGTTTAAAGCAATGGGAATGTTTCCTTGTATTGGTTCTGGAGGCCAGAAGTTCAAATTTTGTGTGGCTGTAGGATCCAGACTATCTCAAAAGGCTCTTGGAGAAGCGTCTTCCTTGTCTCTTCCAGCTTTGGGTAGCCCAGACATTGCCTGATTGGGGGCGGCCTAAATTTAGTCTCTGTCGCCATCTTCACATGGCCTTCCTCCTTCTGCAGCCCTTCCCTTCTAAGGGCATTGGTTAGAGTGGGTTAGGACTCACCCAAATGCAGTGTGATCTCACATGACTGTCAGTAACTAGAACTGCAAAGGCGATGTTGCCAAATAAACTCATATTCACCAGTACTAGATATTAGGACTTAAGATCATCTTTTTGGGAAACACAAACCCACAACAGCCACCATCCCCCCAGCCCCTCCCCAACCCATTTGGCAATGTCTGAAGATACTTTTTGTTGCCAGAACTGGATTAGGAAGTGTGGACTGTGGTACCGATGCATAATGGGCTAGAGGCCAGGCATGCTGCTAAACCTCCTGTGGGTCACAGGATTATCCCCACAATGATAGAGTCTCTAAGGCTAATAGCATTAAAGTTGAGACAATATAGAGACACACATTCTCCAACTGTGTGGCCTAAGAATGAAAGGGGTGGACATTCCTACAGATGTGGAACCATGTTGTAACGTCGCGTTTGGCATAGGAGTGGATTAAGAAAAATGTGGAGATTAATAATAAAAGAAAATGAATGTACTTGGATTTCATGACATTTGGTTTCTAAGGTTTTAATTAACTAGGAGAAAATTCTCTTGTGGTGAAATTGCTGATCTCAAAATCGTTCAGAAAGAATTTTTGGGTGGGAAACAGTGCTCACGTGTTCTTTACACTGAATGTCTTCGGGTTATGGACCCAAACTAGGATTTCTTTCGTTAGGTTTGCAAGTGAGTATATGCATTTTCTTAGGGACACAGAGGCGGTGTGAGATATGAAAATAATACTAATGTATAATTTATCAGGGGTCCATGAGGGTGGGAGGGTGGGGGAGGGAGGGGCAAAAAGGAACTGATGCCAAGGACTCAAACAGAAAGAAAATATTTTGAAAATGATGCTGGCAACATATGTACAAATGTGCTTGATACAATTGATGGATGATTGTTTTAAGAGCTGTAAGGGGCCCCAATTAAATGATTTATTAAAATTAAAACAAAATAAGATCAAAAGAACTTCTTTTTATAAGTCCTTCTGATGGCATTCCAATTGCCATTGACTTTTTACAAAAGCTTTAAAAATACTTCCTTTAGTTTGTCTCAGATGAACTGCTTAATTGAGCCATGTGTCAAATAATGTTCTAGTCTCTGAAAACTCTATGACCATCTGCTTCATTCCTGAAATTGCAAGTTGGTTTATTCTTTTCCCTTCAGCAATTGCAAGAGGAAACAGACCACAGACCCGTTGCAGAATTGCATGTTGGTAACTGGTAGAACTAAAGAATTGTGTTCCAGTTACATATAGGGAAAATGAATTTGCAAGTTCACCTAATGTTTGCTTTATTCTTCAATTTCATGTGTGTTTGTGCGTGCACGTGCAGTTGTTGTTGTATCTCATTGAGTTGGAACCTACATACATATCTAATATAGAGAGAAAATCAACAGTCCAGAAATCAGCTAATCGATGAGTCTTTATTGTATTTCCTTATGCATAACTGTTTGCGTTGCACCTCTGTGAAGAGGTCAAGAAGGTATGAAATTGACAGCTGAAACAGGATCTGCTTTCTCTTGAAATCTCCAGAGATTTAATAGTATGAAATGCCCATTTCCTGTTGTTGATAATATGTTGTGATGAGAGAAAATATGTTCTCATATGGGGATAACTGGGTGTAGATTTTATGGGAATGCTGTATATGCATACTTGGTAATTTCTTGTGAGTTGTAAATGGAATGGTAAAAATAACCAACAAGTAACTAAATGCTGTTCCCTTCTTCCGACAGCAATGCACATGTCATTGCTCCTACTGATGAGAACGTGCCCCGAGTTCCTGTTGGAAAATGTAGTAACTCATATGTGCCCTATGTAATCCCACCTCTCAACTATAGGTGTCAATTAGATGAATTTATAGAAATAGTCATTTCTCTGATACCTACTTGTTTTGACATATAACATCCATACCAAGGAATGTACTGATTGTGAATTTTCACTGGTTAAACATGCCCAGCCCCTACCACTCAGACCAGGACACAGGACAAGATCAACACCCAAAGGCTACCATTCCCATACCTCTTTAATCCTTAACTGGGCCTCACCCTGGCTGGGGGTAAAATATGCCAACTTCTGATATCGTAGTTCAGTTTGTGTGTGTGTGTGTGTGTTTATATGATTTTCTTTTCTTTTTTTATTAAATAATTTTATTGGGGGCTTGTACAACTCTTATCACAATCTACACATCCATCAATTGTGTCAAGCACATTTGTACATTTGTTGCCATCATCATTCTAAAAACATTTGCTTTCTACTTGAGCCCTTGGTATCAGCTCCTCATTTTCTCACTCCCTGCTCCCCCCTCCTTCATGAACTCTTGATAATTTATAAATTATTCTTGTTTTGTCATATCTTGCACTGACCGATGTCTCCCTTCGTCCATATTTCTGTTGTTCATCCCTGAGTGTAGTGGGTTGTACATCGATCATTATGATTGGTTTCCCTTTCTTCCCCCTCCCCACCCTGCCCACACACATGGTTTCACTACTCTCAATATTGGTCCTGAAGGGTTTATCTATCCTGGATTCTCTATGTCGAGAGGTCTTATCTATACCAGTGTACATGCTCTAGTCTAGCAGGATTTGTAAGACAGAACTGGGGTCATGATAATAGTGGGGGTCAGGGGAGGAAGCATTAAAAAACTAGAAGAGTGTTGTGTGTTTTGTTGTTGCTATACTGCACCCTGGCTGGCTCGTCCCTTACTTGTGACCCTCTATGAAGGGCTGTCCAATTGTCTACAGATGGGTTTTGGGTCTCCATTCTGACCCCCCATGTGTGCTTTGAAATGGTTGTTTGTTTGGGGTCTTCTGTTGCCTGATACCTGATCCCATCGAAACCTTGTGATCACAGGCTGGTGTGCTTCTTCAATGTGGGCTTTGTTGCTTCCCTGCTAGATGGCTGCTTAAAGTCTGCTTCAAGCTGGGGACCATCAACTTTCCTCACCACATTAGTTTATGTACCCATTTTATCTTCAGAGATCGTGTCGAGAAGGTGAGCATCACAGAATGACAGGTTATTAGAACATAGTGTTCTTGGATTGAGGGAATACTTGAGAGATCCAATGTCTGTCTGCTACCTTAATATTTAACCTATAAATATATGTACGTAGACCTATATCCCTTTTGTTATATATTAATATATTTACCTATGTACATGCCTATGTTTATACTTCTATAAATGTCTTTTGCCTCCTAGATATTTCCTCTATTTCCTTTTACTTTCCTCCTGCCCCACTATCATGTTCGACCTCCATTCTGCTCTCTGTACTTCCTCTCGGCTACATTGCATTTGATCAGACACCACCAGGTATTCTATGTAGTCCTCCTCATCAATTTTAGATCTCTTGTTGCTCCCTTGTCCCTGGGTTTGTTGGATCCCTCTCCTTTCCCCCACCTTGACTGTCCTTATTTTTTACTTTGTTACTGTGTTGCTAGCCAATGTCAAGTCAGTCCCTGGCTCATTGTGACCCCAAGCACAACTGAATACAACATTCCCTCATCTTGTTTCATCCCTATGATCAATTGTGGATTAATTGCTTGTGAGCCATAGGAATTTCTTTTTTTTTCTTTTTTAATTGGGTGAAGGTTTACACAATGAATCGTTTTACTACACAGAAATTCATACAAGTTTTGTATTACTTCATTGCTTGCAACATAGGGGTTTCTTTATAATTAGCTGATTTTTAGAATGTGATCACCAGTCCTTTCTTCCTCATTCACTCTTCTCTCGAAGCTCCGCTGAGACCTGTTAAGCACCATTGCAAAATGCAAGCCTCCACCGACAAACATCTATGGATGCTGCGCCTGAGCATATTGTCTGTGAAAAGAGTAACTTGTAGTCCATGGATTTGTGTGGATCGTGCGAGTCTGCCACTGAATGCTTGACATTTTGTGCCAGCTCAGCACCAGAAGGTTATCTACCACACCTACAAGGAGGTGAAGGGGATTCAGACCATATCAAAGGACACTGCCAGGGAGGGTGACTATACAATTTTTGTGCAGTGTTTCAGTAGCGATTTTTTATTTTTATAAAAGTATTCCCATGGTTACTTCCAAACACAAAAACATTTTTCACAAGCCCCACTTACATGTATCATGAATTGCCTCAGTCATGATTCTCATGAGTCTCATGACTAAAACTGTCAGGCTAAAACACTATGCTCACTTCCTTTTTGAACCTTCTCATGGGCTCCTGTCAGAACTGTGATTGTTACTCCATCACCATGATGCTTCAGTTCATGTTGGTTCACAGGCATGTACTCCAAGCACATGCTGTTGTTTTTGTGGCTCTGCTGCTTTAAGAGATGCTGGTTTTGCCAAATCCTCTGAGGTTTCAGCTGCAATAGTGTGGTGGTTGACATTTGTGAATCTGTGTCAGGAGCTTTTCTGAGATTGAAGTAGTACTTAACAGAAAACAAGGAGAAAGAGATACATTAAAATGCCAGTTCCTATAGAAATATATTAACTGATCATGTAATTCAATGTGGAAAGATTTGACACAACATTTTTGTTGTTAGTATTCATAGAATCTAAGAAATATTGCATTTGAGCAGTTAACAGTTATTTTTTATCACATATTATATTGTGACTAAAAGACACTTGACTAAGGTTCTCTATGGTTTGGCATGGAGACGGTCAATGCAGAAGGGACAGGGATGTCATGAGTTAACCTCACTGGGTGACCACCAATTCTAGTGATGCCTCTGCCTGCCTGGCAGGTGACAAAAGCAGGGACGGGTACCCAAATAGTCTCTAATCTTGTCATTTAAATTTGTAGCTACAGTTCACCATTGTAAGATAAAAATGAGAGCTTTAATTGAGATAAAAGTGAAGGCTTTTCCCACAGTGATCAAACAGGTGGTATTTTACCTTGGCTCCCACTTCTTAAGCGTCAGCCCCCTTGGGGATATACTGAGATGCAGATTTGGGTAGACTTGTGGAGGAGCTACTGAGTTTGTATTTTTGCAGTGAGTGCCGGGACCACATTTTTGAGTGGCATTGATGATGTTGACTCATAGTCAGGGACAACACTATGTGGTAGTTTAAAACATGGGCTCTTGAGCTACATTACCCAGATTTTAACCACTTGCACTGCTATATACTTGTGTGGTTTGAATATGTTCCTTAATCCTCTGTCTCTCAATTTACTCGCCTGTCAAATGGAGATAATGATAGAAGATTTGTTCAGGAGTTAACAATAGAATGCACGTAACGTGCTGAGCACACAGTAAGCTACCCTCACTCCTCCCTTGCCAACTATATATTCTATTAATCTGATAGTTAGCATTTGCCATAATAGTAAAAATGTCTAGTATATGATGCTTTTGTACATTATAGACATCCATCTAGGAGTAATAGACCCCAAAGTGTGAGGTGAGAGTAATGATGGTTATGATGGTTATGTGTCAACTTGACTCATTCAGGATTCTCAATGGTGTGTCAGTTCTGTCATGATGTGATGTAATTAGGCAGTTATGTGATGCTGTAGTTTGGTAGCTTTAGGGGGGAATACATGACTGTCTACTCCTATAAATATTTGCAGTCTCAGAAACTTCCAGGGGCTACGACGTTCTATAGGGCCACTATGAGTTAGAATCAGCTTGATGGCAGTCAGGTTTGGTTTAAAAATTTTTTTTTGAGTTTGTTAATGATGTAGTCATCCTTCAGATTTGGTTATCCTCTATTTTCACATAATGTCGAGTTTCACATAAGGCGGATTTTCACATAACGACCTGGTCTTTGGAACCTAACCAGGCCAGTAAGTGAGGAGAAGTTTCAACTGTCAACATCATCATTATTTAGTGATTGGGTGTTTGGAAATAATCTCGACCGATCATTGGCACAGAACTTGTAGCCACTTGACCTTAATGGTGAGTATTTTTCCATCTAAGGGACATGTTGAACCTTGATGTTTATTTGGGGACAAACCTCGAGTCAAGTAAACAACTGCCAAAGAATTTTTTTAAAAGAAAAATAACATGAACTCCTTTAAGGAGAGCTCATTTCATTCATTTTTGTTACAACTGAAGCTGGAGTAACACTTCGTCAAATGCCAGGTGCTCCTAAATCTAAAGTGGGCAGACAAGTGTTTCTGCAGAAGAGCTGGGGGTTACACATGAGTTCCGTTGAAATGCCGTCAACGTTTCCTAATGCAGTTTCTTTCCCATCACAGAGTCTCTGTGTAGGACCACAGACAGTAGGACCACAGACAGTAGGACCACAGACAGTAGGACCACAGACAGTAGGACCACAGACAGCTTTCAGGGGAACATTTTGGTCATTCCTTTCCTGGAACACTCTACACACTTGCTTATGCATAAACTACAGCTTTGTCATCCATTAGCTACAAGGTTATTTACGAGCGCAAAGCCTTCTGATTATCAGGCATTTCTATATTAAGGGAGTGGCAGTGTACATATTCTGAAAGGAGAAGCAGGGATTTAGGGCAAAAGGGAAGTTTTATTTAGACCCCTGTTAGTCACTTAGTCATGCCAGGGGCCTCGGGTTTTAAAGCGCTCTTTCACAGCACAGGGAAGTGTTTGGACTCATTTAAGTGGTTGATCCCCAAGCGACACCTGATGAAATGATTATGGTGCTTGACTATAGGATGGATTGTAGTTGGGGCAGCTTGTCTGAGTTTTTCTGAATTCTTCTCTTAATTCGTGAGGTGTTGTCAAAAGCCTCTCTGTTGAATCTTGCTTTCTTGCAAGCATGCAGGGATGATTAACTGATAATGGTTAACTACCTTGCAGAGAAATATGCCAAGGTGAAAAATAAATATCACTAACCAAGCTGTTTTTAAGAGAAAATACAATTCTTGGGTGACACTGACAATGGCTGTCATTGTCGTTGCCATTTCTAGTAGCACACCTACTGTATGCTTTTAAGAAAATCCAATTCTGAACCCATAAAAAGTCCATTCTCATCATTTTAGAGCAATACAACCAGATGAGATAAAAAATATTTGTTTGTATTTATTTTTTAAATAAACTGAGTGAAAAGCATTTGGAAAGTGCGAAGGAACTTGATATACTGGGAGTATTAAGTAAATGTCTCAAATTGTTCAAGGTAAAGGTTGCTGTCCATTTTCTGCCATTTGCTTATACATATACATATATAAATGTGTGTGCTTATTTTTTTGGTTAGAGTACAGTATGACATTTTTTAGCACTTATGGTAATTTTGCTTTCAAATCAGACACTTTCAAAGACTAAAAATTTTACCAGCAGAAAAGTTGGCATAAGTTTATTTTTCAAATACAGATTGTTCCAGGAGTCAGAATAAAAAAGAAAATGGCATAAGTAATGTTTGATGTAGGTGCAGTATCTAATCATATGGTATGATAGGATGATAGTGTCCTTTAGTTTGCAGACGTTTCTGAGCCTCATTTGTGGTGCTGATATTGTAGTTAGAGATAGGTCATGGCTTTGTTCAGTTGTACTCCTGGTCGCCACCAGTCGGAAACTGACTCAGTGGCAGCTCAACAACAACCAACTTGACAACAGGTAACAAACACCATCCCCACCACTACAAATGGCCTTTCTGAGCTGTTGTTTAATATTGGAAAAATGGACTGAAGTGTGTCTTCTTTCTCATTAAAAATAAAAAGAGTGCAAAACTTACACATAGGTCCAGGCTTTGTGGAACTCCAAAGCTTTTGCACCATGAGAAGCACTCTTTGGAAAGCAGAATCCAAATTTAGGAACAGCAATACCAGAACCCCATGCGGGCCTAGAAGATCTTTTCAAGGAGGAACCTAAACTCAAGTGTCATTAACCTCACAGTCCATCCACCTTTGAATCAAAATGGGCTGCTTTTGTCTGAAAACTGAAAGAGAGTTTATTCTGAACTTTTCTGCAAAGAAAGAAAGAAAGAAAGAAAGAAAGAAAGAAAGAAAGAAAGAAAGAAAGAACAGATAGAACAAGAGGGCCAAGAAACGTCCTGACATTTTAGTGCTCATGCCAGCTTCCCAGGGTTGATCCAGTGAACCCCAGCTTGCTCTGTTCCATGTTTTCCTGCACTGGAAAGCGAGCGAGGGGGGAAGTGTCCTGGCTGTGGCCTTCAGTGCGGCTCCAAAAGATGCTTCCTGAGCAGGGAAGTCGTTTGGAAAGAATTTCCTCTTGTACTCAGTTTACATTTGGGGTACCAGAAAAGTGAGTGCTTTCATGTCAGAAATGTTCCTTTACTATGTTGTCACTGATGTGTTTGTTTTCTTCCACTTGAGGAGATGAACTTTTCATGCTGGTCATGGCAGTTTTGCAGAAGTGACGCTGTCTTCATATGGAATCCTATGATGCCATCGCACTAAAGGAGAGAGAGCAGAAATGGAAACAGGTGCATATGTAACCTGCACCCAAGCTAGGATGCCTTTCCTTTTGAGAAGAGACAGAGCCATGGTGCCAGGCGAATTCAGGAGAGTCAGGAGCCAGGGATATTGCTGCCATCTGAGGAAATGCAGGCTTTCATGGGAAAGGTGACATTTCAGAGTGACTTTGATTGATGGGCGACATTTGAAGGTGTGGAGAGGAAGTGAAATGGGATTTCAAGCAGAGGACAGCATGCAAACCACAGACGGGAATGAGTTTGAGGACAGCTGTTTGTGACAGAAAGACAGGGAACAGGAGGATGGAGTGTGATGGGCTAAGAGGAAGAGGATGGCCTGTGGTGGCTGGCAGAGCCAGGTGCAATTTCCCTTTTTATTGATTGGGCCAAACAAGTCCAGAAGCCCGGTGATGAAGTTGTTCAGTACTTGGCTGCTAACCAAAAATGGTGTAGGTGTCACCTACCAAAAACTCCATGGGAAAAAGGTGTCGCAGTTGGCTTCCCTGAAGATTTACGGCATAACAAACCCGAGGAGCCAATGTGTTCTCTGTCCCATAAGGTTGCTATGAATTGGGATAGACTCATCAGCAAAGGGGAGCCCTGGAAGGGCACCTATTGTCATGACCACAGAGTGAGCTGGTAAATAACCCACAATCTCCAGACTTTTCTATTCTTATCATCATGACTTCCCATGTTAGGAGCATCCCTCTCTCCCAAGCCCTGTAGCTTTGGTCACAGAAACTTTGTCCTGTTTCTATATCAAAGGGGAAAGAAGTAGGGAATGAAACTGCTAACAAAAATTGTGGATTTTATTTTACTATAAATGCAAATGTTCAAGCTCCTCTTTTTTCTTTAAAGCATCACTGTCCAGTAGAAATAAAACTCATTCTTTGTGTTTTACAAAAGCATGCCTATTGGATAGTGCTGCCCTGGTAGCACAGGGGTTCTATGTTAGACTGGTCACCACAAGGTCAGGAGTTTGAAACCACCAGCTGCTCTGAGGGAGAAAGGTGAGCCTTTCTACTCTGTAAAGGGTCATAGTCTCAAAAACTGTCAGTGACAGTTTTACCCTGGTTTAGAGGGTCACTATGAGTTCAAATTGATGCCACAGCAGTGAGTCCAATAGAAATAGGCAAGATACGGACACCATTTAAAATTTTCTACCAGTCACATTTTTAAAAGTAAAAAAATATATAAATGAATTTTAACAGATATTTTATTTAACCTAATAGATTCAACACATTATCATTTCCCCATATAACAAGGAAGAAATGGTCTCTGAGATACTTTGAATGCTATATTTTGCCTTTTGATTGCTACTTCCTCCAACTCTAGTTTTGCCTCTACTGCACATCTCACCTTCTAAGCACTCAAGAACCACTTGTATTTGGCTACCATATTGGACAGTGAGAGCATAAAGCTTTTGACTAATTTTTAACCAGAAGGATTTCTGAGATTCTTGCATCTTTTCTAGCTAGTAGGAGGAACTGCACAAGATAATGGGGCGAGTGTTCACCGAGTCAGACTTTTGTGTGCACTATAGAATCTCACGTGGTCTTTTCTTCCAAATTAGAAATCCAGGTGTGGGTTCTGCCTGAGTCTTAAATCCTAGGCCATCCTTTTCCCCTGGCTCATTGGTCTCAAAGGAGTTCATTCTTACCCAAAGGTAAGGATGAGTACCTTTTCTTAATAAAATTCCTTGCTTCCCCACCCATCTGAAAGTCAAGGTTCAATCATTTTTTTCTCAAAAAGTTGAAAGAAGTACCAAGTGTGTTCTTTGATAGAAAATGTCATGAAATCATTGGCTTGTAGGGGTTTTCTGTGTGTATGTGTGTGTCTACCCCCCCTTCCAGCCCATATTTGACTGTCACTCATTTCAGCTGCTGCTTCTTGTCACAGACGCTCCCCGCCACCTGTGTTCTGAATATATTCTTATCCCAACTGGCTTCCCATTTGTTTTAATGTTGGGCAAAGCAGGTCCCAGCCATCACTCAGTTCTCTCCCTCATTCAGTAAACTCAGTGCACAAAGTTGGGTCCTCATCCAACCAGGAAGACAGAGGCATCCAAAGCTAGTTCAAAAACCTTGTAAGAACTCCTTAAATAGGTCGATCTTGCAGCTCAAGCCCGGTAGAGAAAGGGAGATGAGAGAGAGATGACTGTGTCCTATTGGTGCTGATGGGCGGGCAGGCAAAATATGAGGGCACTTGCAAGATGTCTTGCTTTTTCTATTACCCAGAATCATGATGTCACAGACACGTTCAGGGCTCTTCCCAGGAATCCCAGACACTCACCATCCCTGGCCATGGTGAAGATTCCCACTTGCCAACCCCTGCATCAGGATTTTCTCTGATATATATTCCCATGAGGCAATCCACAGGTACTAGGGAGTTGACGGCCCTGGAAGCCACCTCCGGCTAATAGCAGAAGGAAGTTGGAAGATAAATACCCCCGATGCCTCACTCCTCTGATGGGACAATTTCAAGGTCTGTTCTACACAGTTTTTCAGAAGGTCTCTAGCTTCCTCCTTTTTATTAATTTATCTTTATTTCTCCTACCTTTCCTCCCTGCTCTGCCTCTCAGAGTTCTCTGAAATAATCTCCCAAACTATCTTCTTTCCACAGAGTCCTCCACAACTGTCCTTCCTAGCATTGTGCAGAAGTCAGTGAGTTTGTAATTCTAAAATAGCAAGGACTATGCTTGTGGGCTCCAAGCATCTCAGAGTGAAACATTCAAAGTCTTGAGGCTTTTCTTTCTGCATCCCTTTTTCTTCCCCTCGTTGCCCAAGGATAGGTCAGGCATTTTCCTTGGTGGGCCGATCTGATGGTTTTGGCAGCCTTGACTCTGCTGCCACCTCTGCCTTGTGACAGTGCAGCCTTTGCTACTTCTTAGTAGCCTGCTACTACCCTGGCCACCTGTGCTTCTCTCTCTCAAGGGTAGAAGGCTATCTCCTTTGGAATATGTACTACCTAGTCCATTTTTGCTGAATATTGGCTGATTATTTTGCATACATTACCTGGAATCTCAGGCACACAATAAACAAGTATACTTAATTCTCTCACAACGATGCTGTGTAGAGGGATTCAAAATAGTTCAGCATCTGACCTACTAACATAGGCTCTCCTACAATACAAAACTAGGCTGTCCTGAAACCTTGGTGATAGAATTGTGTACCTTTATATGAAGAAGGTTAGTAAATACGCCAAGAGATGCATGTGGTATATGCCCAGACTGACTTTGATGGGTCCTTGCTTTGAGACCTAAAGCTTTCACTGGATTGTCAAAAAAAACAAAACAAACAACAACCCCCAAACAACAACAACAACAAAAAGTCAGCAATCAGCAGGGCTTATGGCATTTCCATGTGTGTGAAATGTGTCTAGGACAGGATCAAGCATGCTTTCCTTATTGAGGAGCAGAAAAATTCTTGTGAAGTGTTGAAGGCACAATCAGAGTCATAAAATTAAATAAATACAAATGAAGCTTTCTTTAAATCGAATGAGGAAAAATATACTCAATTGGTCAGGTATCTATTCCAAGAATTTATTTTCTGCCCTACTTGTTCAGTGAGGCTGGAGAAGGGAAAAGTGAGGAGGGAGATAATAGGGAGAGGGAAAAGCATGAGAAAGTAAAAGAGAAAGAAAGATGTAGGAAAAGGGTGATAAAGTTGCATTTATTAGTTAATTGGGCTCAAAGGTGCCCTTATGGAGGTTCTTTAGGTATATGTAGTCTCTGTAATTGGGTTGGGGCTGGGGGCACAAAAAGGCCAAAACTTGAGTTTTATCTTAACTTTAAGGGTAAATTATCCCATCTTTCATCACTTCCAAAAGGTGCTGGAAGGATGAGTCCATGTATGGAAAACCTGATGATCAGCTGTGATCAGTGAGAGGGCAATGTGCCATGTGGTCACTCAGCAGCTACCAATGGACCACATCTTTACTGGGAACATTGACTCAGAGGTGACTCCCCTGTGGAGACCCAAGTCTCTTATTGCCAGGAGATATCAGAACAAGGTAGAGATTTGAGGTACAGAGCCCTTGGCCTCGACTCTTCACCAAGAACCCAAAAGAAACTCCACACCATTCCTAGCAGCCTAGTCCTCCCCCTTTATTGTGAACATCTATGGTGTACTCTTTCATGAAGACCTTTAATCATAGAAGACCTCCACCTACTTCACTGGGACCGTAATAGATGTGAGGATGCCTTGATTTCTCCAATAGCTTTGAGGGTCAGTACCTTCAGTAGAGACCATTGCCTGGAGAAAGACATCATGTTTGGTAGAGAGGCAGGAAGGAGAGGAAGGCCTTCAAAGTGGTGGATGGACACAGTAGCTACAACAATGGGCCCAAGCATAGGAACAATTGCGAGGATGGTGCAGGACCAGGCAGTGTTTTGTTCTGTTGTGCATAGCTTTGCTATGGGTCATACCGACTCAATGGCATCTAACAACACAAAGCAATCATTGGCAGGAAAGGGAAGGCCCTAGAGAAGCGCGCTCAAACAAGCATGGGAAGATTCCCTCTGTGACTTTGACGAGCTGCTCCTCTGTGTTTCACACTGGTCCCTGTTGACACAGTGGCTCTCTCATTCTCATTGGCTCACTGGATCTCCCTTGATGAGCCCATCCTGTTCCCTGAGACTGGTTCTTTTCATGCAAGGCTCTGATGTGACTCCTTGACAATCCCTTGTCTCAGCTTGTACCAATTTTCCCCATTCTCCCTGCAGATGGTTGCAGGATGGGGAAGGGGGCTGGAGGAAGGCCCAAGTGAGGAAAAAAGCAAAAATACTTCTCCTTTTGTTTTCTTGAGCATGACTCACCCATGCCAGGGGGCAGGGAGGTGTAAGCGATGGAGTCCCGCTTCTCCTTTTCCACAGAAAGTTCGACATGAAATTAGGGTGAACTGCAACCTTCTTTCTTCTCATGTTTTCCTTCCTAAATTAAGGAACTCCAAAAAGACCCAGAGAATCACCTCAGCTGCTCAGGACTCCAAGACAGTGGAATCTTTATGGAATCTTTATTTAACAAAAGTTCTCTTCTAGTCCAGCAGCCTTGGAATTGTGGGCTAAGCATTGGACTGCTAACCAAAAGGTTGGTTATTCAACCTCCTCAACTGCTCTGCTCAGGAAAGAGGGCATGTCTGCCGGGGAAGCTGCAGAGCAGTTCTACTCTGTCCGGCAGGAGCACTCTCAGTTAGAATCGACTCCAGGGCAGCGGGTTTCAGTTTAGTAGTGGCTGAATTTGTGAATGTACTCTCTGGAAGACATCATGCTTTGCAGATCTGCTCCCACTGAGTAATCTCCATAATCTGTTGAGATGGATATTGTTTTACCGTAGTTAGTTATTTCCAGATTGGGGTTCAAAGGTGCTAGGTTACCTTCCTAAAGTTTCAGTTTTCCTTCATTCGGTTGTGGGAGAACTAAGATTTGAATTGGAGTCTATGTCCAGTTTGCTCTGGGATGTCCATACACTCTTTCCTATGCTTAAATGACTAAAAGTTGGCGTCACAGGATCAAGTTTCACACACAATGATACCCTCTATGTCAGAGAATTATGCTCTCTATTGGCTGTGTTTTCTGAAACCTTTTCTGCCGATCTCTCTCACTGGGGATGTACTTGACCCTCCCACACCACCATGTTTGGGTCAGAGCTGAGCATGCTAACTGTTCGAACCATCTATGGACTCAATGAGACCAGTGGGTGCCCATCATCAGGACACAGTCATTATGGAGATACAGACATGCCCAGGCAAGTCACGGTGCTGTACAACATACAGTCTCATGTAGATGACTAATGAAATCGAAATGTCATTTAATTTAATAGGAGAACATTTAAAAACCAATTTCTTCTACTTGCCACAATTCAAGTATTCAATAGCCACGTGTGGTAGAAAGCTCCTCTACTGTCCAGTGCAATGTAGAGCATTTCTGTCAGAGAGTTCCACTGCAAGGTACTGGGCTAGACCGTATTCAAATTTTGCACACTATTATTCGCTTTGTGGCTTCCCAGGAGCAAAGCCTTATGTTTCACACTTCCCTCACTATCCCCCTGAGGAAGATTCGCAGGCTTCCAAATCTTGTTTCTGCGAATATGGAAGCTGCTTTTGGTAAGTTCCAGCTGTTGGTGTGAGAATGGAGTATGTAGGAAGAGGGCCAAGTGGAGAAGCAAGGGGGTGGGCTTGCCGTAATGAAAAGATAAGAATGATTTGCAATTAGTTCCATCATTATGTCTAAGTGAGTGTTTTTCAAGTCCTTGAGAGCAGTTTGTTCTCATGGGCAAATTAAGCACATCTTTGGAAATCTTATTTGTGTCATTAAACTGATGAGCACACTCTTTGTACTACAGGGATACATTTCCCTTAGACAAGGTCAGCTGAAGTGGGGCGGGGCAGGGGGTTCTCAATTAACGTGATTGTAGTATGACTATGATTTTCTCTAATAGATATTTTGTTTTCATAGCTTAAACTGACAAAGCAAGTAATTCAAGTCTACGATATGTTGCATTTCTGTGTCACTGTGAGAATGACTTTCTTTATTTCCTCTCTCAATATATGTTGTTGTTAGTTGCCATCACATCAGCTCCAACACTTGGTGTCCCCAGACAATAGAATTGAATTGTGCCTGGTCACGCATCATCTTCACAGCTGTCATGACGCTCAGAAGCCCAGGTTTGCAGTCATGGTACACTTTGAGTGCCTTCTACCTTAAGGGACTCATCTTTCAGAACTTGATCATATCATATTCTCTTGTGACCCATAAAGTTTCCATTAGCTAATTCTTTGAAGTTGATTACCAGGCCTTTCTGGCTAGTCTGCTTTCATTTGGAATCTCCACTTAAACCTGTCCACTATGGTATTTGAAATATAGAGAACGTAACTTGCAGGATCATAGCAACACATCAGTCATTACAGTGGGGCCAACTGACCAGAAACTTGGGTGCCAATATTGATCTTCCTATTAATTGACCAGACTGGCACAAAGATTCATGTCATAGGCCCCTACATTCACATTTACACATTGTGTTTGGGGGTCTCTTGTTCTTGACACCTCCGTAACAGAAATGTAAGCAAGTTTTTGAACATCTCCTCTTGAGTAAACAAATTATTAGCAATCTTCACTGCATAGATACTTCTGGAGCTATCTTTTATAATTCATTATATCACTTCATAGTTTCTCAAACTGATCTGAGGAACCAGAGGATTCCAAGAAATTGTGATAACAGGTGTTCAGAGGAAAAAATGCCATGGTCAAGTAGGTTGGAAAATGCTACGGACTTGGATTCTCTCGCCGAGACTCAAAATGAACATGAATCTAATGAGGAGTCTGCTATATAAATACTGTAGGAAGAATTACATTTATATCAAAGGGCCAGAGTCAGCATTCCACATACCTGTTTGGACTGAGGTCATCCCACTTCAAAATTTTTTAAGTCATTGTATGAACAGCTGTTATTTTTTCATTGACGTAAAAATATCTATCAGACATTCCCCAATTCACCATTTGTTCACTTGTACAATATAGGGATAGCAATGTAATCGATCATGTTGTATAGCCCTTCATCGATGCCAAATTTCCCATCTCTGTATATCAATCCTGATTCCCCCCACTCCCACCCCCTCTCTCTCACCCCCGGTCATCATGAAGAAGCTTTAGAGCCTGTGCATTTGCCTTCTGTTGTCATTTCCTGTAGTGAAATCAAAGAACATTTGTTTTTGGGTGACTGACTTATACCACTCAAGGTGATATTTTCAAAATGCATCCTTATGGACTTCATTTCTCATGTTGGCTGAGTAATAAGCCACACCGGGCAGATCACATTCTGTTTGTACATTTGCCTACGGATGGGCCTTTACACTGTGTCTACCTTTTGGCTATTGTGCATCGTGCTGCAGTGAACATCGGAGTTCAGGGCTCTGCTGCCGAGTCTCTTGGCTCTCGGTGTGAGAGTGGAACTGCTGGGAAGTTTTGAGGAGCAACCAAACTGTTTTTCACAGCACTGTATGTACCATGGTGCACTCCCCATGGCATAAGCATGCTGGGCTGCCATTCTTGTTGAGCAGTGTGCTAGTAGTCGTGTTTCTTGAGACTTGAGGGAAATAGAATAAGGGCTTCAGGAAAGATGAATGATTCATGTCCTAGATCCCTACACCCACAAGGATACTTTGTGTTTGGGGAACTCTTGTTCTTGATACTTCTGTAGTGTAAATTTAAGTAATTCATGTTACCCACAATTCTGTTCACACACCACCTCGGATGGAGGAGCTCCCAGTTGGGAATGCCTCTTTTAGACACACCCTCTCCGTTGCAGTGTGCCCTGGAGAGCAGATGGATTATCTTTCTTTCTCTCCCACTCCTTGTGTCCCCCACTCTCACCCTTCTGCATGCCACGAGTGACCTTTTAAGCTGCTCCTTGTGACAAGAACAACCTTTTTGTAACTTCGTTGAGACATGTGTTTACAGTGGTTGAGATTTCAATTGCAGACAAGACCGTGGTTTTCCAAAATGCTGTAGACAGGGCTTCTATTCACAAACCCACTGCCAGAGAGTCGATTCTGACCCCTACTGGCCCTCGGTAGGGGTTCTGGTTTCTGACGCTGTCAATCATACAGGAGCAGACAGCCTCACCTTTCTCCCCGAGAGCAGCACAGCCGCCCAGTGCCTCGCTGTAGCAACACGCTGGCTTTCTTGAAACAGGGGCCAAAATTCAAACCCAGTGCCATGGAGTTACTGCTATCTTATCGTGCCCCACGAAGGGCAGACTAGAACTGTTCCCTAGGGCCGCAAGTCTTCATGGAGACAGAAAGCTTTATCTTTCTTTTGGGGAGCAAGTGGCAGGTTTGAACCACCCACCTCACAGTTAGCAGTCCATCCTATCACCCATGACACTACCAGGGCTCGGCCAAGGTGAAATGGCCACAAACATTTGTCTTTGAGAGTGAGATATAAGACACCGACATGACCCACTTGTGGGTGGGCATAGAGGGGTGGATGGAGGTGGGAGAGGCAGTCAGTGGAGATGTGGAGATAGGTGAAATGAGGGAACAAGGGAGGGAGGGAAGGAGGTAGAGAGGAGTGGTGGACTGAGAAAAGGAAGAAAGAAAAGAAACCACCCGTGTGCTTCTGAGTATGCTTCATGCCTTTTACTGACACATATTTGCCATGAGCAGAAAGTGAAGGTATGCCCAAGGAGCCCCTGGTGTTTCATGCTGTCTGAGGGATTTGAGATTATTCTCGCGAACGAAACACAACAAAACCCCTCAGACTCACTGCCATCAAGTTGTGACTCATGGTGACTGTAGGGAAGGTTGGACTTGCCCCTGTGGGTTTCAGAGACACCAACTCTTTCTGCTTAAAGTGGTCAGAGGTTGAGCGGAGAAGCTCACTTAGGGATAGATGGTAGAGAACTCACTTGTCACTCTGAAGACAATTTGAGCAGAAAACTCACGAGTGTGAGCATTTAGGAAAACCATGTGCATGACGTCTTGGAGTCCTTGAAATAGAGGGAGGAAAAAAGCCACGCTGGCATATCCCCGACCCTCCAGATCCTTGACTCTGTGTGATTGAACATCCTCTCTGGAGGGGCCAGTCTTGAGTTAAACCAAGGTAAGAAAACGTGGACCAGTGGGTCTGTTCTGCACCATACCTTTAGTGCTTCACAATTAGTACCACGTGAGAGGCAGTGGTCTGTTGGTTCATATTTCATTCAGTACCGTTTCTTTACTGAATTTCTGGTTTGTGCTTGGCAGAGCATTATACTTGGGGTTGAGGGTTAAGAATAGTGTGAAGTGCGGCCAGCTCAATGGGTCCTGGTGAGTTAGGGAAGGCTTCCCTCCTAATGGGAGTGCTGAAACTCAAAGGAGGGTTTGGCTCAGTGAGAGTAGGAGGTGAGATCAGCATCCTAGAGGAAGGAAGACCAGGGCCAAGGATGGATGTCTTTCCTCTCCCCGCGGCATCACCTCCTTCCTTCAGCCTGAATTTGAAAAACCAGCTCCATCAGAAAGGACTTAAAATATGTCCGTGCGGTTGTTTCTGCATATGTTTGGCTTTTCTTCTCTCACAGAGCATAGGGACTGAAACTCTTTTCTATCTGTATTGTGTTCTAATCTTGAGACTCGTGTGGCCATTTAAATGAAAAGTTTTTTTTTAAAGAAAGGTTAATGAGTTACCACTCCATCAAATGAAAATCTAGTTCCTATCTTGGACTTGCTGCATTTCAGTTGCTCAAAGCTATATGTAGTAGGTGGCTGTCATCCCATATAATACAGGTCGAGAGCATATCCAGCCTCACTGTAAGTGCCATTGGGAAGTGATGCTCTAGACGTTTCCCAGGCTTCATTTCGAATTTGTTTGATAATGTTCAGGGTGTTCATGTCCAAGGTATGTATCTCACTGATAACAGAGTGGGGTTTCCTCTGACTTGAACTTCCAAGTCTATGTTTCCCTAAGATTGAATGTTGGTGCAGCACCAAGGCCAGCCGGGGCCTTTCATTAGGGGTGGCATTTCCCCAGAGGGAGTTGAAAGAAGTCTCTGTACATTAGGATTCTGGGAGCGGCAGCCTGCTATTAACTTGGGGAATGCAATCTGAGCAGGCCAGGTAAATAGGGGGCGTGATTGGAAGGCGATTCTATTTCTAAACAGAGGAGGAACTTTCCTCAAAGCCAACCACTTGCATCATTGTGGGCCTGCACATCCCAGGTTCCATAGAAGCTGGGGAAGAACCTGGCCACGGAGACTACTTGTCACAGCCACTGAATGACAGTTCTTCGTACAAAGTTAGTTGGTTTCTGTGTTCACGTTAGTGAGACAGCGACCAAATGCTTGTTTCATGTTCCACAGGGGCAGAGGTCATGAAGAATGTGCTGACTGAGTGATTTTTCCATGACCTTCTCCTTCCAAAGGATTCAGGGTATGGCCCAAGGCTTATTGTTATTCATCGTGTCCAAAGGCAGAGGAGGAAGAGGATGGGTTTGGAAATCAAGCATCGTCTTTTCAAATTCTGGCTTTGCCACTTCGTGAGTGTGGCCCTTATTTATACGTACCAAATCAGTCAACCAGTTTCTGTCCAGTCAAGACCTGCACATGGTGACCCCTTGGTGTCAGAACAGAACCGTGCTTTATTGGCTTTTCAGTGGCTGATATTTTGAACAAAGATCGCAAGATCTTTCTTCTTGGGAGCCCTTGGGGGGATTTGAACCTCCAAACTTGTGGTGAACAGTAGAGTATATTAATAATTTGCACCATCCAGGCACTCCTAAACTTAGCTATTCTCTATAAATTGAGAGTGAAACAACACTTTTTTAAAAAATGGCTAACAAAACAATAAAATACAAATGACTAACAATGTGAAGCACAATGCTGGTAGTCATTGTTTTGTTTTCAAATTAACCACGGTGCCACTTGCATATACTGATGACTTTATTTTAGAAGTAGCAAATCCTTTCACATAAGTGGCATTTTGGAAAAGACGAAAATGTGAGGCATAGCCATAGTATTTCCCTCAATAATGTATAGAACCCATATTCTCCACGTCTGTTAGTTATTTCTATTGGTTAAAGTTTAATTGATATTATATTTTATCATAGAAGTAGGAAGAAGTACATATAACTCTACAGTGCTGTTTAAATATAATTTTTATTAATACTCCTCATGCCAATTTTGACCACTCCCTGATACATATATACATGATCTTGTACTTCACAAATAGGCAATAAGCAGAAAGTTTGCTTAAACACACCAAGATTTCTCATGTTTTATGTTGTATGTTATAGATTGACTTCTTCCCATTCCCCCACCCACCCACCCTATTTTGTGATATAAATCCTAATCCTATAACTATGGTTATAATCCCACTTTTCATTGTTTTATGAAATTGAAAGTTTGGATGTAGTGTATACACCAAACTTTTGAGATACAAAAGAAGCAGATGAAGAAGCAAAAAGAAACACAGTTTGGCAGTGAGATGCCCTGGGACATGAAGATCACACAGATATCAGGGAATCCCAGGCACACTGATACTGGAACGAAATAAGAACCTGCCCCCCCCCCCCAGAGCCTGCACACAGAGAATACCTTACCCTGTGCCCCGAGTTGGAGCTACTAGCTGCCTACACTGTGAGAAATGGGTTTCTGTGATTGTTCTGATAGAGCTTCACTAGAGAATTAAGATAGCTCGTTTGGGAAGAAGAGAGCTTCTTCCTTACCATGCGAACCATTGCATTAGCAATGGATTCCCTTCTGGTCAACTTGCGACTTTCCCTTCTCCAAATGTTCAATACTTCCAGCTCCCTGGTTGATTCCCCTTGGTCAGTTACCATGCCCTGATTTCCCCTTGAGTCCAAAACCAAGTCAAAAGACCTCTCCATTCATAATTCAGTGTCTCTTTTGAGAAGTTTCCCTGGGAGACCACAATAATCTCCTCGTGTCAAATCCAAAGACCAATTGTTTATGGAACTTAGGAGTGCACTTGTCACTACTGTGTATTCCTGGACCTTTTTCTGCCTTCAGTTTCTACTTCTTCACATGATCTTAATCTTCCTTTTATTAATTGACTTTTTAACGCTTCCTTCTTATCATTCTTTACTGGCTGTCCCATGTTCATACAGTGTTATGATTCCCCAAGAATGCTCATTGGCCCTTTGGTGGGACTTAGTACATTCTATCCTGGAATGATATAGCCATCCTTATGGCTTTATGTGTGTGTGTGTGTGTGTGTGCTAATTATGCTCAGATCTTTGGCACTGCTGTATTTCCCAATCTTCAGATCTTTACTTCCAAATACAGGACTTAAAAAATTAAGCATGAATATCCTACAGCAAAAGCAATATTATACCGATACAATTTTATTAATGAGCTCTTCTCTCATGCACTTCTGCATCTTGAATTCCTAGACTTAGTTGGTGGTAGTGGAGTTCCTCTAGCTTCTCAGTAAACGTTACAGTCATTCACATGACCAAATCTCATCCACTGTTCCCTGCTAACTAGTTACTTCTACCTTGGACACGTATTTCCAATCTAGCCTCTTTTTCTTTCTTAATGGCACTCACGACTAGTCCCACTTTCATACTCTCTTCTGAAGGCTGTTGCTGCCTACCTAGTCTTCATATCGCCAGTCTCTTCTCGCTGCCATTCACCCCCACATTACTGTAAGAATGATTTTGTTGTTATTTCACTTTTAAGGATGAAAACCTATTTGCATTTCTTTTGCCTAGAGATCAGAAAAATCCGTAGGTTTCAGCTTGGCATAAAGAAACACATCTAGATGTGAACAAATTGGGTTTATTGCCCCTTACAACGAGGGAGACTGCACACCATAGGGAAAGCATGGGCTGTACCAGTACAAGGATAGTAGAAAGGAATTCTTATAGAACAGATGCCTTCGGGGAGTGTTTAAGTTCAAGGATTCGGCTCTGGACTAGATGCTTCAGGAAGCAGAGACAATTCTGTAATTGTAGAGGAGGTGAGCCAATCTCATATCCATCTGTAGGGAGAAAGAATGAACTGAGGCTAAGGTCAATTGCTGAAGAAGCAGCCTGAAGAGAAAGATGTTTGGCCAATTTTGTGGCTTGGAGAATGTTTGCCGTTTATCTGAATCAGCCATAGTTATGGGATGGGCTTGCTTTTGTTTGGATCCACTTTGGTGGTGGAGTAGCTTTGACTGATGTGGGCACTGTCTGACATTGTTCAAGATCATCAGGAAAACAGCCATGCCCAGCTGGGAGGGCCTGGCCAGCTCCCAGATATCAGGGGGTGACTTCATTTCACCAAATGTTTCCATTGGACCCTCTGAGCCCTCTACTCTCTCCCCGATACATTTTTCACTCTTTGCCTACTGTGCGCCCTATATTTAAGCCACACTGAAAGCCTCTTAATTTTCAGAACCAGGCCATGACAATTTTTTACCGCTCTCCTCATTCTCAGCCTAATGTTTTTTGGCTGGGAAATGCCTAGTCATTGAGTGTCTCCTTCTAATCAAATAATTATACTTTCTACCTTACATTGTGGCATGAGGAGGCTTCAAAGGTCATGCAAAATGAAAGAGAAAGATAATGGAAGTTTACCATGAGCTTTTTGAAGACTTCTCATATATTCCTGCCCCTCCACCCCGCCATCACGGGTCCTCCCCCAACTTCCCCCATCCCTTTCCTCTGTGAACAACTTGTTACCTGTATAACTTCCAGAAACTTGCTTGCTTTTGTATATCTCAGCCTGTTTACCTATACTATGAGGACCAATTTAAATGTGTTTTAGTTGGAGTTGGTAATATTTAAATGATTGAAACCTCGCCCAGGCACAAACTTGGCAACTTAAAACAGCAGAAATGTACTTTCGCACACTTTTGCATCAAGATGTCATAGTCCCATGCTCCCCTCTGAATACCCTCAGGGAGGATTTACTAGGGCGTTTTCTTAGCTTCTGGTATGGCTAGAAACATTTGGCGTCCTTGACCTGTAGGCACATTGCTCCCATCTCTGCCTCTGTCTTTATATGCAATTCTCCCTTTGTGTCTGTGTCTCCTCTCTTCCACTTGGGAAATCACATGGAGTAACGGCCCCTCACATGCCCAAATTTCATCCTTAATTACACCTGCAAAAACCCTCTTTCCTAAAAAGGACCCTATGTAGAGGCCCTGGGAATTAGGATTCAGCTGCTCTTAGGGGATAACATAATTGCACTCATAATGCCGTGCCTGTTTTTTTTTCTTTCTTTCTCTTTTCATCACCTAGTAGGGTGCTGATGCTTAGGGACAAGGTCCTGTTATTATGAAAATATCAACTATATTCTTGGCTGCTTTGAGTATGTACTTCCACAACTTTTCAACTAGAACACGAAGCAAGTGGCTTGCAATAATAAGGATCTAGAGGTGTGGAAAGCGGGGCTAGGGGAAAAATACTAGCAATTAAGCAGCAGAAATAGATTCGGCAAATGGATTGACTTCAGGGGAGTCCATTTGCAGTGTTGCAATTGATATGCAATGTGAATTATTGCCTGGAGAAAGGGAACAATTTGAAACTCCACTTGTCAGGGGCAGCAGAGAATAAATATGCAAATTGTTCGGTTCTTTGAAATAGCAAGAAAGAATTATACCTTAATTCACTTGTGGTGTCACTGTCCATTTTAATGCCCACAGAAACCATGGATTCTTTCTACATCTAATTTATTCTTTGCCTTTCTTTAAATGACTCTTGTTGTAGTGGGTGGCCGCTCTTGTACAACAAGGAGGCCTAATAAATGAAGATCGACGGCCTTGTATTGCGTAAGCCAGAGGCACTGACTTCAGAATTAATATTAGGTGATCTTGCTTGAGCTTAGTGCAGGTCGACTGTTTTGGTTTTGAAGTAGCCACCCTGTTATACAACACTTTAGTAGTAACTATGCTATGAATGAAATAGCCCTACCTTTGTCCGCCGTTGAGCTTACCTGCTCTGTATTATACATTACAAAACACATAGGTTATTTGACAACCTAGCTTTCTCCACCCAAGGTGATTAGCTGTTTCATGTGTTTGTCAGTAAATCTCACTTCCATGAAAGGTGTTTTCAGCTAATAATAATAGAGAAGTCCTTATAATAACGTATTAGCCTATGACTAAAGCACATTGAGAGTGCATCTGAAAGTATTTGTTGGGTAATCCGTCATCTAAGATGGTGATTGTGTGTTTAAACAGAGCTGAAAGCCATAGGTCTTTGAATTCTTGACGTTTATCCTCTACATCAGTGTTGGCAAATCCCTTGCCTATCTTCCTACGTTCCATCAGGCCCTAGAATTGGTTCTTCAGACAATATATTACCCAAACACTCTTTGGCAAGGAAGTGGCGTGGATGTGGGGTTGAGAAAAGCACCTTGCCTGTCAAGGTAGCCTTGAAAGATGTCCGCAGAGCTGAGTTCCCTTAGACCAGCAGTTCTCAACCTGTGGGTCACGACCCCTTTGGCAATCGAACAACCCTTTCACAGGGGTCACCCAATTCACAACAGTAGTAAAATTACAGTTATGAAGTAGCAATGAAAATAATTTTATAGTTGGGGGGGGGGTCACCACAACATGAGGACCAGTATTAAACAGTATTAAAGGGTCAGGGCATGAGGAAAGTGGAGAACCACTGCACTAGAAAGTAATTCTCCAGTGGTGAGACCATTCCATTCTATTTATTACCATATATACTTGAGTATAGACTAACCCGAATGTCAGCCGAGGCACCTAATTTTATTCCCAAAACTGCACTAAAATTGTGCTGAAAAACGGCTTACACATGAGTATATATGGTACTTTATCCCAACTCTCAGTGTTAATCCCAGTCCCTGGCAAGTAAACAAGTCCTGTTTAAGAGATTATTCCTATGAAACCCAAGTGGCCACCCAGGCCAAGGACATGATCCTCTAATGCACAATGTGGGACTCAGATGTGATGCTCACAGTGAGCATAAACTGACTTCCCAAGGGCCTACCCCTACTAATCAAGCACATCAAACTGAAGGATACATTTAGCATCTCTCCTTTAATTATGTAAACATCCACATGTAGGTTATACACATGGGTTCCTATTGAAATGTCCCATCAAACCCTAAATTCCCTTAGGCCAGTTGTATGATAAAACAAATTATAATCAGACTTGTACTTCTTAAGAATACAGTGAGAACTCTTAAGTCAACTTGGAAGTCCATGTCAGACTGACCTACTCATTGTTTCCTAGAAGGAAATTTGCAGAAGAAGCCCAATTATCAAAAGGCTGCTTTGGTATATGAACAAAGGGTACTAGTGGCATGAGTTGACTTTAATTGTGTCAAGGTGTTATAGCTCTCAATCCGTCCAGACAAGGGGGTATTTTCCAGTCAATATCTACAAAGTCTGCCTTCAAATTAGATCTCATAGATTTCTTATGAGGATCAAATGGGATAATCTGTGGCAAGTTCTTGTTATTCAGTGTCATTGGGTCAAGTTCTGCTCAGAGTGAGCCCATATAACAGTAGAAATGCTCCACAGGGGTTTCTAGGCTGTGATCTTCATGGTAGCAACTTGACACGAGTTTCTTCCCTGGATCCACTAGGTGGGTTCAAACCACCACCCCTTTGGTCACCCCTCTTCCCACCAAATACCAGAGCTGCAAACCCACTGTATGTTGAGTTGATTCCTATTCTTAGGAACTCTATAAGACAATGTAGAATGACCCCATAGGGTTTCCAAGTCTTTGTGGAAGCAGATTGCCTCATCTTTCTCTCACAGAACTGCTAGTGGGTTTGAATTACACCTTTTTTTTAACAGCTGAGTACTTTAATTACTGTGCCACCAAGGCTCCTTAAAGCACTCAGTGAATAGTTGACCATATTTATTGTTTAAATAGTATGCATTTGTGTTAGTCCAGGTAGACTAGAGAAACAAATTCATAGACACTCATGTGTGTATAGGAAAGAATTGTATATACAAGAGCAATTGAATACTGAGAAAACTACCCAGCCAAGTCCAGATCAAGTTCATATGACTGATATTAGCCCATATGCCTGACACCAATCTATACATTCATCTTCAGACTCACACAACACATGCAATGATGCTGATTGCAGGAAGATCACAGGCCAGTGGTTGGATAGTCTTGTGGATCCAGTGGCAGTAGAAGCATCTCAGCACTGGCAGGGCTGTGCTTCCATGTGCCTTGTCAGCTGCAATGTCTCCCAGGGAGTGAGCCTCTGTCCCACCTCCAGTGAGCTATTTATCTCCTTAGGGCCTCCAAATGAGGTCATCAAGCTGCGACCTGATTGGCAGGCTAAACTCCACCCCTTCACTCATAAGTTTCAAATTGACAACAGATTATGGAACTACCACAGCATTTCTCACTCCTTCCTCTTCCCTTCTCTTCTTGGTCTTATCCTTAGTACTTAGCTATGTTCATCTCCAACTTTATGCCTTCATTGGTGACATGAGCAGACCCTCTTTCTCTGAAAGGCATCCTCTATTTATGGATCTTCCAACTGTTTCTCCTTGGTCTTGGGATCCTCTTTGGCTCCTGGAGAGCTTCAGTGTCTCAGTGTCCATTCATTATTTGCATGTGTCAAAGTTTTCGTTTCAAATACCAGCTTTCCTCATTTCCAAGATTTGGAGAATTATGAGGAACCTTGACCCTGATTGTGAGGAAACTTGAGCCTGGATGGGCATTTAATATTTTCCATTCCATAAGGAGGACTGTTAGTGTCCATGTCCTGACATAGTGCTTGGCATTTGGTAGACATTCAATGAATGCAGGTTGAATAATTGTAGCAGTTAATATCGCTTCTTTCAGGGCAGGCCCTTTGGGCCACATAACTCTTTATTGTGATGGATGTCTTGTGCATTATAGTATATTTAGCAGCATCCCTGGCTTCTAATAGCAGATAGATGCCAGGAGCACCTCTTTCCCAGTTGTGAGCATCAAAAATGTCTTCAGACATGGCCAGATATTCCCTAGAAAGCATAATTATCCCTATTGATGACCTGCTTTAGGGAAAATATTGCCTCATAATGAGTTGCCACCAGGCTCAGGGTAGTAGCATTTCACAGTGAAGGCCACAGTGTAGCAGCCACCAATGATGTCTATGTTTGGGAGATTCTACAGCTCTAGGGCAGGCTACAGAAGGAAAAGACAAGAAGGACCTACTGAAGAGTGGACGTGTCTCAGATTTATCCATGTGCCACAACTGTGGCGCCAGTCCTCCTGCCTGGGGATTGCCAAGGCTGGTCAGAGAAGGAAAGATCAACAAAGCAGACAGCAATCAATTCTAGCTGGCTAGGTCTCAGCTTTTGGAAAGGCACCCTTGGTGTATAGTTCTTGCTACACTCTCCAGCGATTTCACTGATTTGCCAGAATTATTTAGATCCAACTACCCCTGACAAGCTCCTCTCCATGATGTCCTAGGTACATGGACCCCAAAGGGGGTTTTGCCCCCTGGTCACTCCCACTGTGGAAGAAGAGGGCTGTAATAGAGGAGGAATGATCTCCTGTCCTCCTCCCCCCCAGTCCACAGGAGTGACCTCCAGAATGCTGAGCCTTGCCCCCTCAGCTAACAGCTGTCATGTTTGTGGGGTTTGGACAATGAGTCAAGTGGTCATAGCAGTTATTGCTCCTCATCCAGTTGGCCACCTGCACAACTGCTCATGCTCCACCGAGGCCTGTGCCCTCACTTGGGCAAGTCTGCTCACTCCACGGCAACTCATAGGTTCTTTTACCCCTGTCCTTCCTGCTTGTTTACTGCTTCGGTGAATGTTACTTATCCCCCAGGAACTAGGTAAAGTGATAGAGGTCAGCACGACTGAGGTGCAAAAACTGCCAGTTACTGGCCAAAGCTCAGCTAAGAATCTTATTCTAGAATGTAAATCTGTGTCACCAAGGACACCCTTTACTTGATATATTATTTTATAGCAAGGTGTTCTTATGAGAGTATCAATGCATCGCTTACTCTTCTGGAGCAAGCACATTGATATGTGTGTGAACTGGCCTGGGTTGACCAGCTGATAGGCGTACAGAAAGCTTAAAGAGATGCGTTTTCCAAATTCTGAAAACTCTCAGGCAGATAAAAGTAGTACACATTTAAAGATATCATTGGGAGACAGATTTGGGAATTGTGGTAAAGCACAGAATTCTGGACGAGACAAGGAATTATGAGGTGGAAAAGGGTTTGTGGGAGAGATAGGGAACTATGGGACAAACATAGGAAATTGAAGGAGAAAACAGAATTATGGGGAAAGGATTTATAGAAAAGCCTGGGAATTCTGGAGAAAGAGGATTTGGGGAAAGAAAATAAATTTGATGAGACCATGGAGTATTTGGAGAAAGGAATGTGGAAGAGTCTAGAATGGAGACGTATGAGCTTAGACAGAGATACGAGGAGGCTTCAAAAAAAGTTCCTGCACTCTCTGTGCTTCCTAGTCCTATTGGACTGGTCCAGGAAACCTCAGAAATACAAGCTTCAGCACCTACCTCCAGTCTTTTGAGAAACAAGGCCAGGCTTCACAGCTTGGATTTATAGGGGAAAATGTAACTGTGGACACATGGTTTTCTTCTAAACTAAGACCTTTCCTCAGCTTTCTCCTAGTTCAAATCAGCTTTTCCCCTTGACAAAGTCTGAATGAGCGGTGCTCCTTAGCCACTCACACTCCTTTCTGCAGCCCATGTTGATGCTGGGCTCTGGACTGGAGACCAGTAAGATAAGCCTGGAGGAGCTTACAGCTGCAGCTGCCCCATCCTGCGATGGGACAAGAAGAAATGCTGGGAGTTACAAAGGTATGGCAAAGAGTTGATAGATGGGAAGGGGCTTGGGAACTGCATATCTCTGTAATCCAATTAGTAGGAAGATCTTTGGACAGCATACATAAGAAGCCATTTTTACACTCTTTAGTATAGTCCTTTACAGAATAATGTCTCAATAAACCTTCATTGTGTCCTTTTCCTTCATGGCAATCAGACTTGCTACTTGGAATTCTTTCGTTGTCAGTAATGAAGATTTCAGGATCATCTACTTGTTTCTTTCTCTTCCTTTCTCACCCTCCATTCCATTTCTGCCTGGAAGACAGTGAGAAACAACCTGTGTTGAGTTGCAAGGAACCCAGATAACAGAATCATTTGCAGTGGAGCACTCTTAAAACTCTCCCAGATACTGAGGGCTCTGCCTCATCACTGGTAGAAAAGGGGTCCCACTGTTAAGTCATTCCTGGTCTACAAAAAAGAAAATATGATCAAATACATTGGCCTGTGACCGTTACTGTGTCCATTTTTATGTAGTTCCCTATGCCACACCCTCTTCCCCATCTGATGGGAAGTTGCTGACCAAAATATAGACAAGACTGGATCGACAAAATAGGTGACTGAACTAGGAGATGGAAAGCCTGGTGGAAGGAGGATAACATGGCCAATGAAAAGTTAAGCATAATGACCAGCACAGTTCTTTGCAGCATTACACTTTCTACTTTAACAGCATAGAAGCTTTCAATGGGTAGACTTAATATTTCAGGGTGACCGTTCCACCATTCTTCCACAGGATGACCAGTAGGTTGCAACTTCCATAACAGTTCCAATTCATTCATTTTGTTGTGATTTCCATTGAGTCGATGCTTACTCATAAAGTAGCTACCAAAATAACTATGGTGGCAGTCTTACGGCTGAGTCCAGACTGCAAAGGAAAAAAATATGTGATTGATTAACCATGTCTTTCCAGACTTTAGGATGGAGAGTGGCTGCAAACAAGAACCTATCTGGCCTCTCTGATTTATAATAGAGATAATTTACATGCTGGTTTTTCAGGAACTGAATAAAAGCCATCTTTCATTGCGTGGCTTTTTGCTAAACATCAGACAGTAGAGAGTTCAACATCCTTGTTGCTGACCAAAATTTAAGGCAGAAAATCTGAGAGGATGATGAATGTATATCCTTTGCATATCAATCAGGAGGAAGGTATTTGTGAAACCAAGAAGACCTCACCAAAAAGGTACATGATTGGATGAACCTCCACTTCTTCTTTTTTAGATCATTTGATTGGGGGCTCTTACAACTCTTGTTACAATCCATACATCAATTGTATCCGACATATAAATATATATATATATTGCCATTGGTCTTTTCTAGACATTTACTTTCAATTGGGCCCTTGAGATCAGCTCCTTCCCCCCCCACACACCCTTGTGGCCCCTTGATAGATTATAGATTGTTATTATTTTCATATCTCATGCCGACTGCTGTCTCCCTTCCCCTCTGATTTCTGTTGTTCTTCCTCCTGGATGGAGCTTTGTGGTTATGCGCCATTCATTGCTATGTCGTGAGTTTTATCTCTTGCCTATACCTATGTACATGTTCCCGTCTAGTCAAAAAGTAGGAAACAGCACTGGGGTCATGATAGTGGAGGCGAGGAGGTATCAAGGGATCAAAAGTATATTGTGTGATCCATCAGTGCTCTACTGCACCCTGGTTGACTCATCCGCTCCCTGAAATCCTCTACTTCTTTATAGATATTGGCAAAGGAAGTACTGAAGGGCAGGGCTGAACATATTTTGGTAACTGCCAAGGGGCAGACAAATAGGAAATTAAAGACCAAAACTCCTACTCTCTTGAACATGTCTGCTATAATTTCAGGCTGGAGGTAGGGGTGTAGGAAGCATTACCTTCCAAGGCCATGAAAGCATTCTCATCGTAACACCCAAGCAATAATTAAACAGCTAGGAAGAAATGGCAACAGACATAACACAGTCTTGCTGAAACTGTAGGGACTCATTTGGACTTAGTGACCTTCATTTACAGGAGAAGACACAAAGACAGGCTCACCATGTTAGACCAAGTTGACTAGAGAAATAAATCCAGTGACACTCATGTAGATATGAGAGAGCTTTATATCAAGGTATAATTGGATATCAAGAAAACATCCCAGCCCAGTCCAAATCAAGTCCATAAGTCTGACACTAGTTCAGGAATCTCTCTTGAGACTAATGAAGCTACATGTAAAGATGCAGAGCCTTGTGTATCCAAAGGCAATGGAAACATCACAGGGCTCTGGATGGTCTCACCTAGTTCTGGGCAGGATGAAAGAAGAGGGCATTCATGTAGATTCATCTAAAGGCCAGACTGAGTTCAGATCTTGCAATCCAGGTAATTGAAAACCGAAGAGGATGGTCACTCTTATAAGCACTAGGGTGGCAAAGACGATTTTAATGATTTCAATGTAAATGACAAGGAGAAGGAGGACAATGGAAGTATCAAGAGCTGGTAGTTCTGTGAGAAAGAATTTTAGATGTGCCGGCACTTACTGATAGGGCAGTCCTGAAGGAGGACTAGTGATTCTCTAGGAGGCAGGAAAAAAGAGAACACAGAATTTGTCTAGCACCAAATAAAAGGAGAAGCCAGATACAGAAAAGTTTGGAAACCAGCGACAAGTGACATGGGCTTTATGCCACCTTTCTGGACCTCAATTGTTTCCATTTGTAAAGTGACAATTGGACTACCTGACATATTAGATTTCTTTCTGCTCCAGTCATTCCATGGTGTTCACAGTGTTTCCAATAATGAGCAGATGTGAGGAAAGAATGCAAGGTGATTCAGGGTGAGTGCTAGGTATCTGACAGGCAAATCCAGAACCGCTAGATGCGGCAGAGTGGGAAAAAGACAAAACAAAACAAAAACCTCCTGGGTGAAGTGACAGTAGAAAGCAAAGGAAATGGGCATTTTCTTGGAATGGGGGTGGGGGCTTGTGAAACTGGGAGAAGATTAGATTTACAGTGCCTTAATTCAGGTCACTCAGGGGCCCATGAGGGGATTTAAGGGCCACAAAGAAGTGTTGAGCTTAGTGACTATCTCCTTCCAAGTCCATATCCTGCAAGTGTTTTAGCCTTAACTTGTCTGCCATTGATTTCATTCACTGCTTTGTTTTCCCTCTTTGCCCCTCGTACTCTATTCCATGAGCAGGGAGAGGTTTGAACTATCCAATCAGTATTCCTGGGCTAGAACCTTCTGTTGTCCTTAACTGTTCTCTTCTTCCCTAGCCATGCATGATCCAGGGGCTAGGAAAGCTTGTAGAGTCAGTCTTTTAAAGTTCTCTTGACTCCTTGCCTTCTTCTCCACTGAACTTGCCACCACTGTCATTGGACATTTATCGTGTGCAAGAGGTCCGAGTATCAGAAGGCGGGTTGAAAGCGGGCAGTAGCCACACATTTTAGTTAGAGATGTTTTCAAACCAGCCCAATGGGATCAATGGGAAGAGAGTGGGGAGAACATGGGGCTTCTAAACTCCATTGAGGACATAGAGAAAAGAGGCAGGTCCCTCTCAAATAGCATGGATGGGAATCCTCAACACTGGTCCCAAGAGTGAACTACTGCTAACATGGACCATCTTCTTCTGAAGAGTTCTCCATCTTGTGACTCAATAGGAATATAAAGGGTTTCCTCAAGGGGATAAAATGGGAGTATAAAACGTAGATTAAAATTGAAGTCAGGTCTTCCCACAAACTTAAACAGAACAGTAAAATCAAATTTTGATTTTAGGCAATTTGAAAAAGGCACGTCAGATAAAGTAGAGGAACAGGGTAAAATTAATCAAACACAGTAACAATTGACATCAGTAGGAATTTAATGGGAAATAAACATCAAAGGTTTTGTTACGATTCTTTGTCATTGGCCATCTTAATTAAAAGATAAATGAGCTTACTGTGATAGTAAGTTCACAATATAGAGCAAATGATAAATGATATACATATGTACAGAGGTAAGTAAAAAAAGTATTACTACTAGGGTTCCGATTCATAAAGTACATGGGTTTATTCCAAACAAAATCCAGTTTCACATGTCTCTGTTACAGACAAGTTCTCTCAGTAACACACTTGTCATAGGGTCGCTTGCCTTCTTTTACAAAAGGTCTAATAATACAGTGGATCTGCTGGACCAATTCAATTCAAGACAGGGAGGTTAGTTCAGAAGATTATGTCTGCTCTGCTTTTAGAATCCCAAAGGGGTGATATGTTTTTTTTCTTTTTAAAAACTCTTTTGCACTTGTGTTTCTTTTAAATTTGTTATTGTGAATTGGTGAAGGTTTACAGAGCAGACCAGTTTCCATTCAACAATTCACACACACTTGGTTCCATCCACTGATTGCAATCCTCACAATGTGATATCATTTATCCCACTTCCTCCCTGTGTTTCATGTCTCCACATCTCCATCTTTCCCAAAGCTTCTTAACTTTGTCCTTGGGTAAATACTGTTCTTTGTATCTCAAATGGTAGATTGTTGGAAGATGTGTGTTCCTCTCTCATGTTATTGTGCCTCAGATCGACATTCCTTGGCTTGTTGCTGTAGCATCACATGGTAGACTTCCTCTTTCTCCCGGTCTTTGTGTAGCTTCTTAGGGCAAGGACACCAATCATATAGAATTAGGACCCACTCTAATAGAGTGTCTTAGAGTCAGAACTGATTTGATGGCACCGAGTTTGAGTTGTTATAGACCTATGATTTGGCTGAAAATTGAGCCATAGAAGTGAGTTCATTTCCAGACCAGTAAGTCTGGTTTCTTTGGTGGTTTTGAGCTTTGTTCTACATTTTTTCCAACTCTAATGTGATTTCCTAAGGCTGCTTTAACGAAATAATATCCACCTGGTTGGTCGATGGAAGCTGGAAATCCAAATAAGATGATTGGATTCGTTAGGGCTCTTGGACAGAAACGATTTCACACCCCTCTCTTGGTTTCTGGTAGTTCTAAGCACACCTTGGTTTATTGCTGTAGCATCACACGGCAGACTTCCTCTTTCTCCCTGTCTTTGTGTAGCTTCTCTTGGACAAGGACACCAATTATATAGAATTAGGACCCACTCTCATAGGAGTACAACCAGAATGTTCCTTAGGAGGGAGGATCCTCTAAGTGAGTCTTCATCTCAGGCACATTGGACATGCTATCTGGAGGGACCTGTTCCTAGGGAATGACAGCATGCCTGGTTATGTAGAAGATCAGTGAAAAAGAGGAAGGCTTTCAACCAGATGGATTGACCAAGTGGCTGCAACAATGGGCTCAAGCATAGCAAAAATTGTGAAGATGGTGTAGGACTGGACAGTGTTTGGTTCTATTATGCATGAGGTTGGTATGAGTCCGAACTGGTTCTATAGCACCTAATAACTAGTAAAACGTGATGTCAACCCAAATGATTACATCTTCAAAGACTCTATTTTCAAACAGAGCTAAATCAAACGTATTAATCAACATTACTGATGTTCAGTAGTATCCCTGGCCTGTACCCACTAGATACCAGTAGCACCTCGCTTGTCTGTGTCTAGACATTGCCAAATTTCCCCTAGGGTGCAAAATCTTCCCCTGTTGTGAATTTCTGCTTAATAGTACGCCTGTTCCAACATAATCAACACCCTTCTTTCCTTTCCAAGCTATTGTAGCTAGAAAAGAAGTCAGAGACGGCGTTGAATTTCTGCCAAGCTGTGTTGTCTGCTCCTGAACCACAGAGTCATTGTAAGGCAGCCCTTCCATCACTCATTTGCTCACTTGAGGCAGAAGCCACCCTTGGAAATTTTCTATTTTGCAATCACATCTGAAATATAGATACCCCGTGCATGATTTTGCATTTTAACTTGATGCATGTCATAGGAAATGAATTATTCATGATGAAGACATGATACAATCTATTGTAGAACAATATGCCATACAGAACCTTATTAATTGGGTGACTATCAATAAAATATGAACATTGCAGGTCAGATGCTTCTCTGTCATTTTTCCAATTAGTTCCAGTCCATTGCAAAATTATGGTTAGAGACGATTAGAAATTAGAAGTGTGAGTGATAGGGGAAAATGTTGTTCCGCTAAGGTTTCTCATTGACTCTATGCACGAAAGTAGCATCGCGTAGGTATTTAACTTACTCCAGTTTAGCTGTGTTTGCTGAGTGATGGGGTAGGTGGAAGAGGGAGACAGGTATGGATTTAGATAATCCCAGGACTCCTGCTGCTTAGCGTTTCCCACAAGTATCCTGTGCCCACCGGCAGGGAGGAATGCCAATTCAATTCTATGTGTTAGCAAAGCCCACGGCAAGAGTATTTGAATGACATCCAGAGTTCTCCATCACTGACAAAGGAGTGAAGCTCATTCTTCAGGTGACAGGCAAGTGACCCTAGAGAGAGAGAGGAGATCCTAAAATTGTCCCCACAGGACAACAGCAATGACAGACCGAGTTGAATGTGTCTCACACAGCAAAATGCTTAAATGATCTCATGATTAAATCCCCTCTGTCACTCTTTTGAGAGGCAAGTATGCAAATGCCTGCCGAGGACGATGGTATAAAGCGGTGCTGACTGTATCTCTGGGCAATTTTAAGAAGTGCAAAGATTGACAAGATGCAAACTGACAGTCCAAATCCCACATCCTTTGCACCTTTGCATTTTCCTTTTGCCAGAGATCCTGGACATTAATTTTGCAAACTTTGTGTATCCAAAAAATCCTCACAAAAATGGGAACCAACAGACGTTCTCTAATCATGACAATATGGGTTCTAAGTTGACAGCTGTTATTTTTACACATATTCTTTTTACCGTCAAAAATGCTGAGTGTCTGGCTTGTTTTGCTCAAAAGACTTCCCTTATGCACTTTTTTCTCCTCTAAGCTTTTCTTAAATAGGTACGTTCGCCAGATGTCTCAGATTTCTCCTTCTTCTTTTCCTCAAAATCTCTCTAAGAGCACGATGAACACTTCTGTAGTCCCTGGTTGTAGGGTGCACTAGGTGGTGGGCAGCAGTTTAGGAAACCCTATGTAAGGTCACTGTGAGAGGGAAGCTGCTTGATGGAAGCGGGTTTGGGTTTTGTGGGGGGAGTACCTAGATAAGGATTTGATTAAGGTTAAGGATTTGATTAAGGTTAAGGATTGGATTGATTCTAATGGAAAATTCTTCAGGTCAATCCCACCAGTTACTCCACTGGAGAAAAATAAGGCAATCTGCCTACATAAAGATGACAGCCATGGAAACCCTGTGGGGCAAATCTGTCCTGTAGCGTCATCATGAGTCAGAACTGACTCAACACCCATGGATTTGTTTTGTTTGTTTGTTTGTTTTTGGTTTTGTTTTGGGGGTGTGGTTTGTATAGTGGTTAGATGATTTTATGTCAACTAGACACTCATATCTAGGGGTGGAGTCAAACCTGTCAGTCAGGTCCCAGCCTGATACTATCTCCTTAAGGGTGTGTCCTTTTCATAAGGAGGGCCCTGAGAACCTCCTTCTCACTCAGCCTTCCTGCTTTCTGGGACTCTGTTGGCCACCCCAAGAGCTGCTGGAGCCCCGCCATGCTTCCACAAGCATTCTGCATCCACCAGCCAATGATTCTGCATCATTGCATATGGCTGTGTGAGTCTGAAGAAGGACTTGTGGACTAGTATCAGGATCAGACTTATAGATTTGAGTTGGACTTGGCTAGAATGCTTTTATATAAATTACTTCCTGGTATAAAAACATTTCTTATACATATATGAGTGTCACTGGATTTGTTTCTCTAGCCGACCTAGCCTTACACAGTTTGGTTTGGGTTTTAGTACATGCATCCCAGATAGCTCCTAGTTCAGGACCTGGCAGTGGCCAGTAGTTTGTAAAAGAACAAAGAACAGATATTTATTCCAAGGGTGCGATCAAAGTGGGATGTATAGTTGTCTAATGGAATCTCAGCAACCCCAGAAATCAACACTCCTAAGAACATAACACATAAGCGTTTGATTGAGAATAGCAGTGGACCCCCCCCCCCCCCAATTACTCGGTTCATTTCTCCAGGTAAATTTCGTGAATTAGGTGCTGTGACCAGCACTACTATGTGGCAGTAAATAATGGTAGGATCTAAAATACCTTGGTTGTAAAGTATTGGAAAGCGGGGCTTCCAGGAAAAGCTGGCAATTTTAGATGAATTTAAAACACTGGTTCTCAACCTTCCTAATGCCACAACCCTTTAATATAGTTCCTCATGTTGTGGCGACCCCCAACATAAAATTATTTTTCTTGCTATTTCCCAACTGTAATTTTACAACTGTTATGAATTCGGCAGCCCCTGTGAAATGGTCATTGGACCCCTAAAGGGGTCATGACTCATAGGTCGAGAACCATTGGTTTAAACAGTTGTGGACATTTCTCATAGATATTAGTGAATATATCAGGGAAGGGATTATCCAAGTCCCAAGCCTCCAAGAAAACAAAGGTTCCCAAGAGGGAAAGTAAATAGGATGTTTGGTGGTGGTGGAGAACAATCTAGTTTGAATGAACAAGAATGTAGTAGGCAGACATGGGTGATAAAGGCTGGGATCATGAGTCCAAGAACCTAGGAAAAAACTCTTGAGTCAAGGAAACCAGCATTATTTTTGAAAGGAAGCGAGAAACCATTGGTACGATATAAGCTACAGAGTCATGGAATTGGACCCATCCTGTGGAAATATTAATTGGAAGCTTGTACATGAAGTAACAGATTGAGGATAGACTGGAAATTAGAGACCAGATAACTACAGTATAGGCTCTATTAGCTTCCTAGGAGTGCCATAACACTACCAAAAACTAGGTGACTTAAAACAGCAAGAACTTGTTCTCTCGCCATTTTGAAAGTAGAATTCTGAATTTGGGTTACTGACAGAGTCACACTGGCTCTCTATGAAAGTTCTAGAAGATGCAGCGTCTATGTACTTTGCAAATGTACCCCAATAAAAAAAGAACCTTCCTTGTCTGTCCCAGCTTCTAGTAGCCCCTGATGCTTGTGGCAATCTCTTCCTCCATTATCACATGGAATTCTCCTTCTCTGCCACTATGTCTCTTCTCCTATTTTCTAAGACACTAATCACGTTGGATTAGGCCCTTCTTTCCTTCAGTGTGGCCTCACGTGACTGTAACTAATTATTTATGCAAATATATTGATCCAAATATGTTCCCATTCACAGATACTAGGATGTAAGACTTCAACACATCTTTTGGGAGGACAGGGTTCAAGGCACATCACAGGCTTTATACATCATTACCCCAAACTGCAAAAAACTTAAGTGTCCATAACCAGTAGAGTAAATAGACTGTTGTATCATATCCCAGTGGAAAAATATACCCCAATAAAAAAAATCAGTAGCACTGCATGCAGCAACTTAGATATATGTCACAGACAAATGTTGGGCCAAAGAAACACATCATGAAGCTTTCATTTTCAGTAAAATCTTTGAAAAACCAGAAGCCTGGGTAATGCAGAAACCAGTTAGAGAAGGAAAATCCAGATGTTTCTCACTAGTAGAGAGCAGCAGAGAGGTGGTAAGGCTAAAGCCTGTCAAAGACAGAACACTGGAAAAACAAGGCAGTCTCTTGCCGTGTTCTGCCTCTTATAGTTTGAACTTCACTGTGTGTGAAAGTTAAGAACTGGGAAAGCTAGTCAGTGGTTAATGTAAGTTATCTGAATAATAGCTACTTTTGGGGGGGTGGGAGATTATTGACTATGAAGGACCTTCTGGGGTGATGTCAATTAGGAGTGAAATGTGAGAACAACAACAAAAATTGCAGTAGTTTAGTTGAAAAAAAGAGGGCCTGAACTAGAAGCCAATGATAAGTAGCAGACAAGTAGAGACAGGTTGAGCTCAAGACTAGAAAAGTCCTTAGATGTGAACTCAGAGGCACACCAGAGAGTTTAGAGGTGTCAAATGCAGGTAAATGGGAACCTTGTGTATGTGTACACACGAGAGCACCCGTATTTTGCTATAGTAATCAAAGGGAGGGATGATCATAGGGTACTGAATTATCATTAGGACAGAAATTTGGTTTTCAAAGATATCATGAGCTTTGGTTATGAAGTCCTAGCACATTCCCATTATTTTACATTTGGGGTGCATGTGTCCATGGCTCCAGCAATGTTAGGATTCTCTGGCAGGATTTTAAATTCCATGATTCTCTGCATCTCATTAAGGCCCATCTTGTAATCTATAACGAACCACTCTTCACATGAAAAAAAGTTAAATAAATACTGTGTCACCAAGGTCATTGCAGGTCTTACACAAAATCTATTCTGCATCTGGAAAATTCTGCAGTCTCCAGTTATAGGAAGCTTGTTTTTGTCCTTTCAGGTCATTATGACCGAAGAATTTTGACGCTGGTAGCCAAATTTCCATGAATGCTTAGTGCGTGTACTGCCACCCCACAAAGGGATCATGAATATGGACAGCTGGTGCCTGCCTTTTCATTTAGGTCTGTGTAGCTCTGCCCTGGAGAGACGGGTTTGGAGCTTCTCGTACAGTGCTTTGCTGTGCTTGGAGTCTGCAGGTGTGACATGAACAGCGTGTTCTTGAAGGAGTGAATGGACTGGCAGTAATTTGGGGCTTCCTAATGAGCCATCAGAGATTGTGATGACAGACCCTTAAGCGAGGTGGATGGCAGAGACCAGGCTTTCACATGTAGGCAGCAAGTTCTCCAAGCAACAACTGGGAATAATGTACAGTCCTCAGAGCAACACCCTCTCCCTTGAATACCAAAAGAGTGGAGGGAACCCAGCCGATATATTGGCATTTGAGAAGGAGGCAAATCAAGGATGATTTAATTTTATGAAGATAAGTGTTTTGTTAAACATTTTAGTAAAGAACTGTCTAGTCCACACCAGAAAATCAGCTTGGTGTGTTCCAGCTGCTGACAGGGCCAGTTTCCCCCGGTGGTTGAGCATTTTTTGTCCACATGCTGAAACTAGAGCTCTTGTTAAATGCATTGCTGAGAGGATCCCACCCTGGGATTCCTCTAAAACAAATGTATCCATCAAAGAGAAAATAGGAAATGTTTCCAGCTTTGTGGGCCAAATGATCTGTTTCCACTACTCGACTATACCATTGTAGCATGAAAGCAGCCCCAGACAATGCATAAGAGAATAAGCATGACTGGTTTCCAATAAAACTTTATTTACAATGGCAGTTGGCTGCTGGATTTTACCCACGGGCTCTCAGAGCTAAGCACTTTTAGAACCACTGTTCCAGGGTATAGTTCTGTGTGCTGCTGCTGCATCTTGAATCTTTGCCCAGATGTTTTATGGCTGAAACACACCTAGAAAGTTACTCTTCAGAGGTTAAACTTTATCTCATTAATGGAAGATAGTGGTTGCTGTGAGGTGCAATCAAGTCCATTCTGACCCATAGTGACTCTATGCACAACAGAGCGAAACACTGCCCAGTCATGTGTCAGCCTCCCAATTGCTTTCTATGCCCAAACCCATTGTTGCAGCCATGTGTCCATACATCCTGTCGAGGGCCTTTCTCTTTTTCACTTTCTCTTTTTCCATTCTACCAAGCATGATATCCTTCTCTAGAGACTGGACTATCTGGACAGTATGTCTGAAGTGTATAAGATGAAATCTTGGCCATCTTGCCTCTAAGCAGCACTCTGGCCATACGTCTTCCTAGACCGATTGGTTAGTCACTTAAGCAGTCCATAGTAATTTTAATATTCTTCCACAGCCCCACATTCTTCTTTGGTCTTCCTTATTCAATGTCCAACTTCCACATGCACATGTGGCAATTGAAAATGCCATCGATTAGGCCAGTCGCACTTTACTCCTCAAAGCGACACACTTGCTTTTTCGAAAGAGTTCTTGTGCAGCAGATTGACTGAATGCGACCCGTTGTTTGATCTCTTCACTGCTGCTTCCATCAGCATCGCTGTGGATCCTAGCAAGACAAAAGCCTTGACAAGGTACATCTTTTCTCCGTTTACCATTATGTGACCTATTGGCCCAGCTGGTCCATCTTTCTTAGATGGATTAAGGGACATGCAGATACTAGAGACTGATATGAGAGAGTATTTATTTCGGCTGAAATTTTCTAAAATATACAGAGTGTAGTAAACTTCTTGCTCTCCTTCCCTGATGCTTTGGAATACGCATTAGGCAGTGCATTCTTGCATGGTGTTGTAGTGCCCTGCTGTCAGGCCATTGTCTTCGTGTATGAGGTACTGATCAGATTGAGCGAGGAAAGAGATTGGTGTTTGTGCAGCATTCAAGCTCTCTGGTATTCACAGATTAGATTTGCTCCTTTATGTCCTGATCATTGTTCTTCCCAGCTAACCAGCTGAACAGCCTCAAAATAACTTCGTGTTGGTCTTGATAATATCTATCCACTCAGTGAAATGAAAGGATGGGGTGCTTTCAAGCACTGTTCAGAAATCATCATGAGGCTAGCTTTCAACATGCTTTCCAAGTACTATCATTGCCATAAAATGAAATCAACATTTTTCCATGGAATTTATCCAGCATAAAATAGTATCCATGTCGAGCAAATAAGGAATGACTGCTTATCCATATTAGATGTGTAGCTACATTATCCCCAAGACAATGTAGCTAGGTTAACTGAATTTGAGGAGTAGACTATTGTGGGTACCTAATTTCATTTTGAGTAGTAGCATACCCTACAATCAGAACTCTTGATATGCCCAGCAGGGATAGAGGTTGCTAATTAATTCACATTTTCCATTCTATTTCTGTTCGTAGGTAGATGTTCTTCTCTAGTCTTCCTTATGCTTTATTTATCCTTTAACTCTCTGTAGACTTATATTTTGGATATGTCCCTAACAAGCTGCATAAAGTTGGAACTATAAGAAGCAGAGTCAGATTTTGTCTTTTAACTTGTGTATGTATTCCATTTATATTTAATGTAATTGTAGAGATTACTGTGCATAGTTTTATGTCTGTCTTTTTTGGCAGTTGCCTTAATAATTCCATGTTCTTTTATCGATCTCATGTGGCCTCTTGATGTGGTTGAGGGGGAAATCTTCCACAAGGGGCTTTTCCTGCTCTGCTTATCCTCTGCCCCCAATGACTGACTTTGATCCTTTTAGTGGTTACCGTAGAAAATCAGTAGCTTTCAAATTCTAATGTTAATCAATTATTTCGTTCTTCTTTCTTGGAATACAAAGAATATTTAAACTCCATTTACGTGGACCTCAGCTTATAAATTTGTGTGATGGTCGTGCAGTGATTAAAGTGCTTGTCTGCCAATAGAAAGGTCAGTGGATCAAACCTACTATTCGGTCCACAGAAGAAAAAGTAAGGTAGGGTGTGTCTGTACAAGTCACAGTACGGCGGAATCAGAATCAACTTGACAGCAGTGTTTGCTTTTTTTTTTCTGTTTGTTTTAGTTTCTTTCTCTTTTTTTGCAGCATAGACATTTCTTCTGGAAAGTATCCCCCCTGTTTATGTACATACTTTGAAGTTTCATTTAGAGTGGGTCAGTTGGCTGTGAACTTTCATTTAACTCCAAATGTCATCATTTTATTCATATTCTCAAAAGACATTTCTGTCAGTTACCTAATTCTAGTTTGTAATTATTATCTTTTAGATCATTGAAATTATTTGCCTGTCTTCTAACTGTAAATGCTGCTGTTGAAAAGTCAGTTTTGCTTCCAGGCTAAGTGCAAATCCTTTGTAGGCAACTACTTTCTCAGTCTGGCTCACGGGAAGAACATTTGTATTTCGTTTTTTTTTTAAATCGTTTTACTGGGGGCTTATACAACTCTTATCACAATCCATACATACATCAGTTGTGTAAAGGACATTTGTACATTCGTTACCCTCATCATTCTGAAAACATTTGCTCTCCAAATAAGCCCCTGGCATCAGCTCCTCATTTCCCTCCTCCCTGCTCACTCCCCCCTCCCTCATGAACCCTTGCTAATTTATAAATTATTATTTCGTCATATCTTACACTGTCCGACATCTCCCTTCACCCACTTTTCTGTTGTCTGTCTCCCAGGAAGGAGGTTATATGTAGATCCCTATAATTAGTTCCCCCTTTCTACACCGCCTTCCCTCCACCCTCCCAGTATCGCTGCCCTCACCACTGGTCCTGAAGCAATCATCTGTCCTGGATTCCCTTGTTTCCAGTTCCTATCTGTACCAGTATACATCTTCTGGTCTAGCCATATTTTTAAGGTAGAATTGGGATCATGATAGTGGGGGGTGAGGTTTGAGGAAGCATTTAGGAGCTAGAGGAAAGTTATATGTTTCATCATTGCTACACTGCACCCTGACTGATTGGTCTCCTCCTGCGACCCTTCTGTAAGGGAATGTCCAGTTGTCTACAGATGGGTTTTTTGTCCCCTCTCCGCACTCTTCCTCATTCACAATGATATGAGTTTTTTGTTCTTTGATGCCTGATACCTGCTCCCTTCGATACCTCAACGTTTGAAATTCTAAATATATATATATATATATATATATATATATATATATATATATATATATATCTCATTTAATTTTGTCTGACTTGAGATTTTTCTTTTTCATGTTATAAAAATATTTGTTATTGTTATCTTCCTGAGGGAAATATTCTCCGTTATTAACTCTTCAAATGTTGCCCCTGCTTACTCCAAACTACAAGCCAAATTCCCATTGTGTCGAATGGAGGTTAGATTCTCTCACTGGACCATATATTTTACACTCTTTTTTCTTAATATTTACCAACATTTACAAAAATAATTTTCTTGGGGACTTGTACAACTTCTTTCAGAATCAATACATCCATCTATTGTGACAATCACATTTGTACATATGTTGTCATCATCATTTTCAAAGCACTTTCTTTTTACTTGAGCCCTTGGTATCGGCTTCTCATTTTCCCCCTCCCTCCCCTCCCTCATGAATCCTTGATAACTTATAAATTATTATTATTTTTCATGTCTTGCACTGTCCGCTGTCTTCCTTTACCCTCTTGGCTGTTGTCCAGCCCCTTGGAAGAGGGTTATAGATAGGTCATTGTGATCGGTTCCCCCTTACTCCCCCACCTTCCCCTTACCTTACCCTCCTGGTATGGCTACACTCAATATTGGTCCTCAGGAATTTATCTGTCCTGTATTCCTGCTCTTACCTGTACCCATGTACATGCTCTGGTCTAGCCAGATTTGTAAGGTAGAATTAGGGTCATGATAATGGTGGTGGTGGTGGGGAGGAGGCATTGTAGAACCAGAGGAAAGCTGTGTTTCATTGATGCAATACTGCACCCTGACTGGCCCGTCTTCTCCCCAAGACTCTTCTGTAAGAGGATGTCCAATTGCTTATAGACTGTCTTTAGGCTTCCATTCCGCACTCCCCCCAACCCCATTCACATTATGATTTTTTACTCTGGGTCTTTGATGCCTGATATCTGATCCCATCGACACCCATGATCACACAGGCTGGTATTCTTCTTTCATGTGGGCTTAGTTTCTTCTCAGCAAGATGGCTGCTTGTTTATCTTCAGACCTTTAAAATTCCAGATGCTGTATCTTTTGATAGCCAGTTACCATCAACTTTCTTCACCACATTTGTTTATGCATTTGCTTTGTCTTCAGTGATCATGTCGAGAAGGTGAGCATCTCAGAGTGCTTGATTATTAGAACAAAGTGTTCTTGCACTGAGGGAGTACTTGAGTAGAGGTCCAATGTCCATCTGCTTCCTTAATACTAAACCTATAAATATATGTACATAGATGTATTTCCCCATCATCATATATAAATATATTTATATGTACATTCCTGTATTTAGACCTCTATAAATGCCTTTTCCCTCCTTGTTCTTCCTCTATTTCCTTTTACTTTCCTTTTGTTCAACTGTCAAGTTCAGCCTTCATTTGCGTTTCAGTAATTCCTCTCCATTACATTGCCCTTGATCAAGCGCTACCAGGTCTCCTACACCCTCCTCGCCATCCATTTTTGGTCACTTGTTGTTCCCTTGCCCCTGGGTTTGGTATCACCCACTTCCTTTCCCCACCTCCCTCTCTCCCATTCCCCCCAGGAACTATCGTCCCATTGTTTAATCTTCCATCTTATTTATCCCGCCTATCCCATCCAGAAAGACATGCAAAGACAACAATATGCACAAACACAAGACCCAGCAAAACAACGCTACAATGGAAAATAAAATAATAGCTACAACAACAACAACAAAATAACAAAAAAAGAAAAGCCCATAAATAATTCAAGGACTATTTGTTGTCCTTTATGAGTGTTTTCCAGTCAAGTCTGATTGGGTGCCATGCCTGGCCCAACAGTCTATTTTTGCTGTTCCCTGGGAACTTCATTGCTCTGCTCCCCTTGCTGCTCTGTTGCACACCCCTAGCATCTTGCCTCGGTGTGGTGGAGTCAGGGCGGGCACAATTCCCAGTGTGTCTCCAGTGTTGTCTCTGATAGCACTATGGGTGATCAAGGGATTTGTGTCTCGTAGTGGGGCCGGCCTTATGGTCCTTTCTGTACTCTGGCAGCTCTGAGTAGACATATCATCGCCAGGGCTTGGTGGGTCAGGATGTGCTTCACTCTTTTTTCCTCCCACCTCATTTGCTCCTGTATGTTCTTAGACACGTGCCTCTCCTTGAGCTGTAGCATCAGTGCTGTCCTCTGAAGTGAATTCTTTGGGGGCGGGGGGGGGGGTATCTCCACTTAGTTGGTAATGGGGACAGCCCCTCAGGCCTCTCTATTGGTTCCCTGCTTCATGCCAGTGTGTTGCATTCTTGTCTTGGAGCACCAGGTTGAAGTATGGTCTCTCTTTCCCGGTGCAAATATAAACCACACATGGTTAGTGCCCTGTTCCTCAGGCTACCCATGTCTCCCCCACCCACTCCTTTTTAGTTGGCTGACATATGCATCCCTGGGTCCTGCCATATTACCTACATGGACCTCACCCCAGAAATGTATGTATACAGTAGCTTCTTCCCTATGTCCCCTTTGGATTTTTTCAGCTTACCTCAATGGACTCATGTTGTACTTGTCCTTTTGTGCTTCGCTTACTTCACTTAGCATAATTCCCTCCAGTTCTTCCCATGCAGCAATGTGCTTCATGCATACATCACAGCTTTTGAGGGATGCGTAATACTCCATTGTATGTACCACAGTTTTTTAATGCATTCTTCTGTTGATGGAAATTTGGGTTGTTTCCAACTCCTTGCTATTGTGAACTGCGCTTCAATGAACATTGGAGTCCAGATATCTGGCCATGGTTTCTTCCTTGTCTCTTCTGGATATATGTCGAGTAGAGGGATTGCTGGATCCTATATTAGCTCAATTTTCATCTGTTTAGATTTCACCAAATCGATTTCCATATGGCTATACATACCTACAGGTCCACCAGCAGTGGACAAGTGTTCCTATATCTCCACAGGCCCTCCAACACTTGTGTCTTTCTGATTTTTTGAATTGGGCTTTCTTTGAGGGTGTTAGGTGGTATCTCAATGTTGTTTTAATTTGCTTTTCTATTATGGCTATAGATCTGGAACAGTTTCTCATATATGTATTGGCCATTTGCATTTCTGGCCTTGAGAAACTTTGGTGGACAATTGCTGTTTTTCTTGTTGTAAGTTAGCAGAGTATTATAGATTGTAGTACTAAGGCCTTTGTCTGAAGTGTCATCACTAAAGATATTTTACCAGTATGTGGTCTCTCTTATTACATTATTGGATAATTCTTTTGATAAACACAAGTGTTTTATCTTCGCTATATCCCACTTGTCATTTTGTGCCTCCTCTGTGTTTGTTTCCTTCCCTATTTCTGGTACCCTATATATTCCCTGAGTCAGAGTTCTCAGATTTGTTACAATACCCTCATTGATAGTCCTAGTAGTTTGGGGTTTTACCTCAAGTTTGGGGTTTTACCTCAAGGTGATGCACCTTGAGTTTATTTTTGTGCATGGAGTGAGATAAGGGTCTTGCTTCATTTTTCTGCTGATATGTATCCATATATTCCAGCACCATGCATATAAGAGAGCATGCACTTCCCATTTGATACTTTTGGGTCCTTATTGAAGATCATTTGTCTGTATGCTGATGATTTATTTGTAGGTTTTCAATCCTTTTCCATTTGTCTGAATATCTATAATTATACCAATAGCACACTGTTTTGACCACTGTGGCTGTATAATATGTGCTAAAGTTGGGTAGAGCAAGCCCTCCAACTTTGTTCTTCTTCTTGAGGAGTTCCTTGCTAATTCTGGGTTTCTTCCCTCTCCATATGAAGTTGGTAATCTTTTTATCCTTTCAAAGAACCAACTTTTATCAGCATTAATTTTTTCCATAGTTTTCTTTTTTGCCCTGTCCTGAATCTCAGCCCCAATTTGTATTATTTCTTTTCTTTTGCTATCTGTAGGATTGTCTTTTTGCCTCTGCTCTAGTTGCTATAAATTTTATGACAGCATATCCATCATAAATCTCTCTTCTTTTTTATGTGTGTATGAATTGTTATGAACCGTCCTCTGATAACTGCATTTGCTGTATCCCATAGGTTTTGGTAAGTCATGTTCTCATTTTCATTGGTTTCTAGAAATTTTCTAATTTCATCTCTGATCTGGGCCAGTACACACGCCTTTTGCAATAGAGAGTTATTCATCCTCCAATTATTTACCCTTGTTTTCTTCATCATCCTTTTGTTGATTTCCAGCCTTGTGGCATGGTACTCAGAGAGAGAAGTCTGCATGATGTCAATGTGCTTAATTTTATGCAGATTTCACTTATGTCCTAGCATATGGACCATCGTAGAATATGTGCTATGTGAACTTGAAAAGAATGTGAATTAATTTGTATTTGGGTGGAGAGCTCTGTATATATCTATTAGGTCAAATCGGCTAATTGTAGTGTTTAGATCTTTAGCCTTCTTGTTGAATTTCTTTCCCAGTGATCTATTTTTCTCAGAGAGCAGTGTATTGAAGCAACCTACTATAATTGTTGAGGCTGTGATTTCTTTTTCATTTTTTGAGGCATTTGGTTGACATATTCTGCTGACTGTTTATTAGTGAGTAAATGTTTAGAATGCTTAGTGGTTCTTCGTGTATGGTTGCTTTGAGCATTATATATTTTTATTTTTATATTTTGCACTTTGAGATCAATTTTATGTGATATTAGGATCGCAACTCTTGCTCTTGTTGAGTTGCTCTTTCCTTGGTATGATTTATTTCTAGCCTTTGATTCTCACCCTATTTTTGTCTGTAATTTTGAAATGTGTCTCCTGTAGGCAGCAGATCAAGGGGTTGTATTTTCTAAGCCAACCTGTTAGTCTCTGTCTCTTAAGACCTGGGTTCATTCTATTGATATTCAGGGTTATTACAGCTATCTGCAGATTCTGTGATGTCATTTTAACCCTTTTGTGTTGAGTGTTTACCTACCTCCATTTCTTCTCTGTGGGTTGTGCATATGTGTGTTTGTGGTTCATTCTTGCCCTCTTTCCATTGTTGAGCCAGGTTATCTTGGGGGTTGTTTTCCCTTTGATGGTCTCTGGGTGGAGTTGTTCTGTTTGGCAAGTTCTTGTATGTGCTTGGTGAATGTTGTTCTTCTGCCAAAACTGGGTCGGCAAGGATCTTTTGTAGTACTGGGTTCCTTTTAGCATATTCTTCAAGCATTTCCTTGTCTGGGAAGACTCTCACTTCTCCATCAACTTTGATAAAAAATTTGGCTGGACAGTTTTCTTGGTTTGCATTGTTTTCCTGCAATTTTCAGCGTATGTTGCTCCACTCTCTCCTCCTCTTCATAGTGTCTGCTGATTGTCTGAAAATATTCTTATCTGCTTGCCCTTATATGTGATTGTCGGTTTTTCACTAACTAATCTCATAATTTTCTCCTTTTCATCATGTCGGATAGTTTAACAACTATATGGCTTAGTGACTTCTTCTTGGGATTGAGTCTAGCTGATGTTCTTTCATCTTTCTGGGTGGTGCCCTGGTTTTCATTCATTAAGCTAGGGAAGTTTTCCTCCAAGAATTCCACCACTATTTTGGATGTTGATTTCCTTGATGTGCATTCCTCCAGTAATCAAATTATTCTGATGTTGTTCCTTCTCATAGCATCAGACATAGCTCTGAGGTTTTCTTCAGTTTCTCTGATGGAATTGTTAGACTTTTTCTCACGTTTATTAATTTCTGCTTGTGAATCCTCTAGATCACTGGTGTGGTTCTCTGCCGCCTCCATTCACAGTCCATGAGTTTGCTTTTAGTTTTTGTTATCTCACCCCTTAGCTCTTGTATTTCCCTTTGGTGCATGGCCTTTATCTCCTCTATCATTTCATCCTTTTCCTGTAATGCTTACCTCATGTCCTGCATGACTCTTAGTAGCATTCTGAAGATTTCTTTCTGTGGGATTAACGTCTGCTTTTTCTATGACTGTCACTAGGCCAGGTGGTCCTCTGGCACTGGACTTTGTTTCTCTTTTTCTGTTGAAACTGTGGAAGCAGCTTGCTGTTTTTTGGTTGATTTATTGGAACTAGGTACCATTTTCCTGGGTGTCTCAGAGCCCTGGGTTCTCTCTTTGGGAGGTTGGTGTTGGTGTTTCTGTAGGCTGCCTATAGTCAACTGCCTTGAGGGGTTGTGTTTCTCCTTTGTCCTGCTGAGGTTTCCCTTTCACCTTGGCATATGCTTTGTGTTCCAGCCAACCTCAGGTCTCCTTAGGGGCTGTTTGCAGCTATGCATGCTGCGGTCTGATGGAAAGTGTTGGCTTGTGCTCAGGGGAGCATATTTTGGGAATGGGTTTGGGATTGGGTATTCTGTTCCTGACTAGGGGCACTTTCCACAGGTAGTCGGGGGGAGGGAGGAGCCACTACTTTTGTTAGCTTGCAGATCCACTGCTCAGAGCACAGGTTAGGGGGAGGAAGATTGAGTAGGGACAAGAGAGAATACAGTAGGCAAGCCCCAAAGGCTTGGGTCCCTATGCTGCAGCTGTAGAAGATTCTGCCAGACTTATGTCCTATGCCTGGCAAGCCTGGAGCATCACTGCAGGGTGGGAACCTCTGTGTGTGTGTGTGTGTGTGTGTTTGTGTGTGTGTGTGTATTGGGGTTCGGGTGTGGGCTTTCTGGTGGGTCTGTGGGGAGAACAGAATAGGGTAGGTGTCTCTGTGTGGAGACATCTGGGGGGGTGTGGGGGTGCTAGCTGGCGATTCTGCATGAAGTGCTGAGGCTGGGAAAAGCCTCCGCTGTAAACCTGGCTGCCCTGTGGCGCTGGCTGAGACATAGCGGACACCCTGAGTGCAGCAAAAGAGACCACTAGTGTCCACAATGAGCAAAGGTGATGGGGTCGAAATCAGCTTCTGGTTCAGAGTCTTGCTCTGAGTTGTTTTGTGAATCGACAGACAGATTTGATACGCCTACTTGTCTCCAAAATACCCCCACTTACGGATCTCCATGGAGCTCCGGGTATGAGCTACCTATCTGGTCGCCATCCTGGCCAAGCCTATTTGCCAACATTTTTGTCCCTCTGGTACACTGAATAATTTCTTCTGGTTTATCTTCCTTTTCAAAGGAAAAAAATCATTTTATTGGGGACTCTTACATCTCTTATCGTTATACATACATTGTGTCAAGCAAATTTGTACATATGTTGCTATCATCGTTTTCAAAATATTTTATTTCTACTTGATCAGTGGGTATCATCTCTACCACCCCCCCAACTCCATCTTGAACCTTTGGTAATTTATAAATTATTGTGCTTTTTTTCATGTTTTACATCAATTGCAGTCTCCCTTCACTCAGTTTTTTTGTCCGTCCCCTGGGAGGTGGCTTTATGCGATTATTGTGATAGGTTCCCCCTTTCTTCCCCCACCTTCCCTTTACCCTCTTGGTATCACTACTCTTATTATTGGTCCTTAGGGGTTTATCTGTCCTGAATTCCTTGTGTTGCAAGCTCTTTTCTGTTCCACTGTACATGCTCTGATCTAGCCTCATTTGTAAGGTAGAACTGGGTCATGATAGTGGTGGGGAGGAAGCATTAATGAACTAGAAGGAAGTTGTATGTTTTGTTTGTGCTATACTACACCCTAACTGTCTCATCTCTTCCTGTGACCCTTCAGTAAGGGGATGTCCAATTGTTTACAGGTGGGCTTTGGGTCTCTACTCCACCTTCCCCCTCATTCTTTATCCTCAAGCCTTTAAGACCCCAGATGCTATATTTTTCGATAGCTGGGCACCATCACCTTTTTTTTTTTACCACATATGCATATGTATCCATTTTGTCTTCAGCGATCATGTCAAGAAGGTGAGCATCACAGAATGCCGGGTTATTAGAGCAAAGTGTTCTTGCATTGAGGGAGTACTTGAATATAGGTCCAATGTCCTTCTGCTGTCTTGATACTTAACCTATAAATATATGTGCATAGATCAATTTTCCCTATCGTTATATATAAATATATTTACATATGTATATGCCTGTATTTAGACCTCTTTAAATGTCATTTGCCTCCTAGTTTGTTACTCTATTTCATTTTCCTTTCCTCTTGTCACACTATCATGTTTGGCCTTCATTCAGGTTTGGTAATAACTCTTGGCTACATTGCCTTTGATCCAGCCCCACCAGGCATCCGATGCCTTCCTCGCCATCAATTTTAGATCTCTTAGTTTTTCCTTGTCCTTGGATTTGTTAGCTGACCCCTTCCTTTCCCCTGTCTCCCTCTCTCCCGTGTCCCCCTTGAAACTGTTGGTCCCATTGTTTGTTTATGCTGCCTATCTTCTCTCAATAGACATGCAGAGATAATAATAAGCACAAAAGCAAGACAAAGCAAAACAAAACAATAAAAGAAAACTACAACAAAAGAATGCCTATAAATAGTTCCAGGTTTATTTGTTGATATTTTTTTCTCGTAGAGTTTAATATGATGCCATACCCTGACCCCAAAGTCTACTTTTGGTATTCATCAAGGACTTTATTGCTTTATTCCTCTTGCTGTTTTAGGTTTATCTTCTACTACCCTGCTTCTATCTTCAACTCTATTCTTGGATGTACTATTAAACCTGCCCATTGGTTTCTTTTAAACAGGATGTTTTGTTTGCTTGTTTTTGCTTCCCCTCCCCCAATGTTTTCATCCAAAACACTGGCACAAGTAATTGAATGTCTCATCAATAATAAGCTATGAATTTGTGCTCTGCATTCTCTCCCTTTTTAGGGATTCGATGTCATGAAGGCCTTGATTTTGACATCCTGATAATAGTACACCTGATATTACAAATTACTATCTTAAGAGAAAATTCCATTTCTTACAGTGAGGCCACTGAAACCTGCCACCATCCCTGTCTTCACCTCATTATCTCACTCTGGGATGTATAGTAAACCAATAAACTCTCCACAGGAATACCACTGACATTCATGGTGCACTGAGACAACTAAAGGGCAAAAGGCATCGTGGGACTGTCAGGAGAAGCTCCGTGGTGGCAGTATGATAAGAGGATCATAAAGGAAGATATTCAAGGTTAGGAGGGTCACTAATTGATGAGCATAGTTTTTAAGGAGATGGAACCAAAAAGGAATGATTAACTTTCAAGAAGTTGGCACTTACATCAAGTCACTGCTGAGACAGGAAGACAGCAAGACTACATACACCCAGCAAGAACTTTGAACTGAGAGGAAGGATCAAGGTTCCAGAGAGTCCTTTCTCTATGTCATGTAAAATATTAAGAACGTTTGGAGGTGGAAAGGGGGAGGAGACAAGGTGCCATTTGAAAGAGTAAGGTGTTATGAGTTCTTTCCCCCATCTCTTTCATCTTTGTAGCCACCATCCTTTAATTTCCTGAGAGGTGGATAGATCCATCTTTATTGTATCATTCTAGATTGATTTTTATTGTATGATTCTACCTCCTGTCTTGGGCTTTTCATTATTTTTAGCTTCTGTTTTATTCTCTGAATGGAGGTGACGCACCCATTCACCACGAATATTTCAGAATGTCGCCAATCATCAAGCGTTAAAATGGAGTGTCTCCACACTTAGTATAATTCATCGAAGTGGTTTAATCGAGAACAAAAGACATTAAATATTGTTATTATACTAAAGTTAATGTTGCTACAATACTGACATCAAATATTTATATTAAACTAGAAAACTAAAATCAGGATCAAGCAATGAAAAGATTAAACATTGCATCTATATATGGTGGTAAGGTTACTCTGGAGTTCAGGAATCCCGGATCAATAAGCAAGACACTTGAAAAACTTATATAGCTTCCATTGCTAGAAAGCTGAGGTGCTTACTCCATCAAATAGTTAATAAGCATCTTTTACTAATTAAGCATGACAAATACATATATGTCATAGAGTATTTTTAAAATATATGATTTATTTGATTTTTATTGTTGCTGTGGGAAATTCGCACAGCAGGGCTTGCACCAATCCAACAGTTTCTATCTGTGTACCATTCAGTGACAGTGCTGACTCGCAACCATTCCTATCCTCTGGGTCAGGCTGGGTTCTCTAGAGAAGCAAAATCCATGAAGCAATCAGTATCAAGAGGGTGTCACATAGAATTTTAGAAACAGTTATGTCCAGTCTGGTTCAAGATCACAGACTAGAGGTTAAACGAGGGGGGTTTTCCTGGTTCACATAGCTTCCAGGGCCAACAAGGCAGAAAACAGAAAGATTATGCTTGTTGGGACAGAGTTGGATGTATTCAATGTCAGCAGGCAACAGGCAGGCCACTCAGTGGGTTGGTGAACCAGGCACAGGATCTGGACCAGCAAGAAGAGCACTAACTTTTCCACAGTGTCAACTTACATTTATTAAGATTAGGCCACATCCCTGATGAAACATTCTTTCAACTATATCACGGCTGTTACCAGACTAAGTGGGTAGCACTCTACCCTATTCTTCCCACAACTGCGTGGCTGCTTATAGAAGATCCTATCATGGAATTGATTACTGTATATACTAAAGTATAAGCCAAACCGGATATCAGCCGAGGCACCTAATTTTTCCACAACTGCATTAAAAATATGCTGAAAAACTCAGCTTATGCACAAGTATGTACAGTATATTATATTAGATCACATCACTAGAGAATTCTGGCTCAGCCAATTTGACATAAAACCTAACTATCATACCCTTTTTAATGAATTAATCCTTTCCAGGTAACATAAACATACTGCCCCCAAGGTTCCTGCCTAGTCTTTCAAGTTACTATTGTCAATTTGATCCCATATAGATAGATCTTGGAGGAGCCCAATGCTCACTGCAAATATTCCTTAATACAGAAAAACTCACTGCCCTCATGTCAGTTGTGACTCATAGAGAGCCTAGAGGATGAAGGTTGTATGATCCCACAGGGCTTCCAAGGCTATACATTTTGAGGGAAGCACACCTGTCCCATTGCTTCAATGGAGCTTGTAGAGGGTTAGAAGGACTACCTTTTGGTTCGCAGTTGAGTACATAACTCGGCAGGTTCCTCGACATTCTTTACAAGTTAAGGTAAATGATTGCTTGGGTTTGCAAAGAACAGAGTCGGGGAGAGAAGGAATTCAGTTCCCACAGAGGTAGTTAAGACTAACAGAAGAATGCAAAGTCTTTTGGAAACCCAAAAGATGAGGATTCAAGCTAACTCGGAATTATCTAGCAGGCTTCTTGGAGGAGGTGGGCTGTGGGGAATGTTGTTCACAAGACTCATGTCCAGCCTCCTTCTTCCAGAGCTGCAGAGTAAGGGTCAGGTGTGCAGCCGAGGGCTCTGTGCAGAAGTCTAGTGGTCTCTGCACCCCTTGGTGAGTAACCAGGCTGGGAAGGATGCATAAAAATGATACAGGACTGCTCAAAATGACATACAATTGAGATGCTCAGGACATGAAAATCTCCATTTCCAATCAGCCTCTAGTTACTTTGAGCCAAGCAGAGGTTATGCACATCTAGTGCGGGGGTTTGTCTATGTTTTTATGACTTCCTGTTTATTATTATTATTTTAAACTTGCTAATAGACCTGCTAGACCTTTGTATCTTTTTTTCTTTCCTGAATGTGGCAGTGGTCCACTTAGGTGACTAGTGACTGGGGGCCCGCCTGATTAAAGAGGGCCTCTAATTAGCGCCACAGCTAACACTGCGAAAGTGAGGCATCTGCTACAGTTGCTAAATATAATTGCTACAGAAAAGTTTATAAATATTCATTTAAATGTATTTCTCAAAGGCTCATGTTTGGACCCACAGCTGCTGGGTTGCCTAAAGAAACATAAATGCACCACAATTAGTGCTCTCTTAAAGGAAGAAGAAGAAGAAAGCCTTATCTTTAATGCACAGACATTTGAGAAAATACCATGGATCAGCGATTTCTATAGCTAACATTTTGCATGTCATATTTATTAGATGGTGTTACTACTTATACTTTAGAAATTCGGTAGTCTCTCTGATTATGGCTTTCTCGGTTTAACTGTTATAAATTTAACTTGTGCCGAGTGACTAGTGTATTATTTAATGTCGTGTGTGATTAAGTTCTGAGTTTGCTTGCCAGAAAATTTGGCTAAAGACCATGAGAATGAAGCTCCTTTTCTATTCAAAGAGAAATCTGGAAAAACCATTTCATTTTAAAATTCCAAACAAATGGTTTTGCGGGAAGAGAGACAAAAAGTATCTGGGGTTAATTCTCCACTTGTTCTATTTTGAGATGCTTGTCGAAGTGTGCTTCAGTATGTTTCCAAATGTGAATTGAAAGATGGTGTTCCTCTGTGAGTCTCAGGTCTTCTCAAATGGGTTTGGTGGGTCTTTGGGGGTGTGAGTGTCACAAGGTAATGAATAAGAAGCCTGGAGCAGCCAGCAGTTAAGGGACATGGAAGTTCCTGATAATGAGATGGACAACACATGGCTTTAAAATGGATAGCTTCTCACGGGTATAGTAAGCAGGGAGGAGAATCCCCTCAGCAGCCTAGTCCAAGCCAAAAGACCACCAGCCCATGGATGATGAGTCAATTCCACTTCAACAGTGACCCTAGAAGACAGAGGAGAACTCCTTTATATGGTTTGGTGGTTTTCAACGCAGACCTTTGGGTTAGCAGCTAAGCACTTAACTCCTGTGCCACTAGGGTTCCTTACTAGAGGTCCAAGCAATGAAACCGATCAAACTCATGATGGGAAGGTGGGAATGAGAACTGGGCACGTGCACACAAAATGTTGTTTTGCACTGGATATGGATTGAAGATTTGGCCAAAGACAATTTGTTCCTGGGGCCACTAAAAAAACATCTCTTGGGGAGGTGCTACTGACATCTAGTAGGCGGATGCCAGAACCTCTCTCCATGGAGCCAAGATTGAGAAGGGAATCTCAGTAGCCAAGGGTCTGAAGTGAGATGGGTCCTGTTAGGGTTAAGCACAGACAACTAAAGACATTTAAACCTGGTGAACAGTTACCATTTGTGTTCATTTCAAGATTTCTTAAAAAGCAGAACTTTAGATGAAGAGAAATGGAAAAGTAAAAGTCCTTGACAAAGATGAGTCTGTGTGTCCCAGAAAGTATTTACAACCTGTAAAACCCCAGGGAGCAGTTCTAGTCTGTCTGATAGGGTTAGAATCAACTTGCTGGTAGTGAGCTACTCCTACATTGTGAACTGGAAGAAACTACAACCATAATCAACTGCCATCAAGGCCATTCTGACTCTCTAGCGACCCCTATAGGACAGAGTAGAAGGGCTCCCTAGGGTTTCCCAGGCTGTAAATCTTTATGGGAGGAGATGGTCTCATCTGTCTCCAGGAGAGCATCTGATAGGTTCAAAGTGCTGACTTTGCAGTTAGCAGTCCAACGTGTAACCTAAAGATGCTTCTTATTCCAGCTGCAAATTTTATTAAAGGCGTCATTTCTTTTTTTCTGAGCCAATAGAATAATGAGTTTAGTTTATACTTCTCAAGGTTTCCTGGCCTTCAAGCAAACGATTTGCTAATCACTTTGTGGTATGCTTGTTTGCAGCTTTACAGAAAGCCCCCTAAAAATCTTCTGGGGGTTCATTGGCATTCTATTTTACATTACAAAGGTTGGTTCCAAGTTAGGCAGTACCTCCTAGGCTTAGAAGTCACAATTGGTTTGAGTCCCAGGAATCATCTCAGAAAATGGCAAGGCCAGCTTAGCATTCTGCACTGACTAAAATCATTCAAGTTTTTATTCAATGAAGATTCTGGCCTGAGTTAATGAAATTCCTATGGCCATTTTAAAGATCTGAACCTGGAAGCCATTTGCATTTTAAAGTCTTTGTGGGCAGCTTAAATCACATTTTCAAGTAAATGGCAAAGACAGATAGGTGTTTTCTGGTCTCTATTCAGAAGCAAATTGCCGTTATTCTGTTTAATTCTAAGAAGGATAGAGGGAAAGTGTTAAGAATGTTCCAGTGAACTAATAGACAACTTGAAAGTTATCATTTGGGGGATAGCTTTTGACTGCCTTTGCAGGAAATGTGTGAGTTCTTTGGGATGAGAAAGCAATGATTTTTGTTGTTGTTCAGTAGTATTAGCAGCTAGGAGGCTCAGAGTTTCAAGCCTTTCCACTGCTTAATTCTTGCCCCTCTCACAGGAAAGATTTCAGGCAAGGGATAACATTCAGACAAGAGTCAGAGACAAAGTTTGAACAGAAAGAGTGAGCTTTATTGAAGGGGGGTACTTTGGAAATGTAGTGGAGAGGTAGTCTGTACAGTCCGACAACATGGAATACTGGACCACCTATTGGCCAATAGTGGACTTCCACCAAAGGCTGACTTCCTAGTGGATGTTCTATCATGTCCTTTCTCCTCTAAGGTGAGCATATTCTGGCACTCCATCAACCATTTCCCTACACTTCATGCTTTGCTCTTGTCTCAGACCTCAAACACAAGTCTATTCAGTTATTGTAGGAGTTGTAGGAACTTCTGTCTTTCTTCCCCCCAGTCATTCCATTATCTCCAATACATCTGGTCCCTTCCATTGAAAAGGAAATGTGTTCTTTTCTGCCCTTCACCTTCCTTTGCACTGGAGAGGAGTGTGAGGAAGCCTGTCTCCCCCTCTTTTGTGTTTAAGTTACCTTCCACTCAGCACCTCTTCTCCCCTTGCCATATTTGACCAGGCAACAGTTAGTTTATCAAAGACTTTCTCCAAAGTGTACCCCATGCCTTGTAAAAGCAGAGGCCAAAACTGTGAAATGGATTTCAACTTGCTGGCTTGGTTCTGACTGATTGGTAGCGGTTGCCTTTGAGTCTTAGACATTGAGCTTTCTGATCAATTAGCAATGTCTGTTATGGTCAAAGAAAGATCTTTATTGAGCAGGGGACTGAAAAGGTATGTTTGTCCATTGTAGGCTTTCCATCTTTAAAACAAGACCAAAAATTTGCAACAGATGGTAAAATTACAATTCCCAAAATATGAAGTTTATGTCATAAACTTTACTATTCACTTCATGAACTGGTAAACATCTGATCTGGAAGTCAGACAACTGTGCAAAATCATGGTGCATAGACACAGGACAACAAGGAATCTATACTGGACAAATTTCAGCTTGATGGGGGGACATTTTCTTTCCTCAGGTAGGAAAAAAGTAACATGTTGAACTTGGGTACATGGAGTAGGCAAGTTCTTAAGTCTCCATTTCCAGGAGAGACAATTGGTTTGGATTTTTGCTCCAGGGATGGTTATTTATTTATTTATTTTACAAGAAATAGACATTTAGTTGGGCTTTATGGGACTGAGCATAAATGACTCCAACACTGATTGCGTACTTGTTATACATTGGGCTGTGATCCACAAGGTCACCAGTTCAAAACCACCAACTGCTCCCCTGGATAAAGATAGGGTTTTCTATTGCCATAAACATTTGCAGTCTCGGAAACTGTTCTATACTGCCCTATAGGGTTGCTTTGAGTCAGCATAGACTCCATGACAGGGAGTTTGATTTGTTTTAATAGTCTGGTTAGTAGTTCTATGATGCATTGATTAAAACACCCTGCTGCAAACCCACAAGTCATTGGTTCTAACACACCAAGTGTTTGTTCTGTGAGAGAAAAGCCATCTGGGCCTATAAAGTTGGCCCAGTAAGAGCTGGAATCTGATGGCAGTTGGTGTGGCTTGGGGGGTTATAGTTGGGTTAAGGCACACAAGCCAATATTGGGATGCTCATTTTGTCTCTGTGTCATTTGCTCACCTGCCACCTTTGGTCATAAAGCTTAAAGGAACTGAGGCTGTTTTAGAAGATGGAGCACTTTCCAGGGGAAGCCACACGCCTCTCTTTGTATTATTTGCTCTCACTGTTCTGCAGCATGGTGTTATTTACATCCTATAGGGTGTCAGGATTGGGCTAATGTAATTAAGACAACATGTCTTTTCAACTGCAGAATCTTGACTGCCCTTTCAAATGAGATGGAGCATGGAAAGGAAAATCATTTGATTTATACTGGGGCTTATTGTCTATATCATGGTAAAGATTCATTTTAAAAGAGTTGTCGAAATGAAAGATGTCGACTTTTCTTTTATAATCATTCTTCCCTGATACAGCAAAAGCATGTTGGTAGTACGCTATCCAGCAGGGTGTTTAAAACAATAAACATATTTTATGTGTTCCTTCAGCAAAACATTTTAAATGATCAACAATTAATTAGCTGCTTTTCAAGAGAAACATGCTTCCAAATTCGGGACCATTCTGAAAATGGATGTTTGCCAGTGTCTCCACTGTTACATGTTCTGTGGCTGAAAATGATGGATGCGAACCTCCCATACCTCTCCCAGCAACATGCTGAAAGTCTTTGAAAACATGGCCTGTTCACAAGTCTTCTTGATTTATGGGTTCAGTGGGTTCTAAACACATGCATTAAAAATATGAGAAAGTAACACATTCCAATTTGTTTCCAAGACAACTGATTGTTGCTAGGGAAGATGGGTATTTTCTGTCAGAGGGTCAACAGAATTTATGGTTTGTTGGGTGGGCCAGTGTTGAAAACTGGGACTAATGGGTTAGAAAATTCAGCCAGTCAACATTTAGGTCAATATAGCTCTGTCAAGCATTTTGTGCAGTCGGAGACCCACTGGCCCAAAGCTTCTCCAAGAACCGAGTGGCAGACCTTTGGCCTGCTGTATCATAGAGTAGGAAACCAAGATGTTCAAAGTTACCTGAGCTTTGCTCTCTATTAACAATAAAAACTGCCAAAGGACTGGCTCCAAAGAAGTGAATTCTGTTCTCTAAATAATTATATATATATATATATATATATATATATATATATATATATATATATATATATATATATATATAGAGAGAGAGAGAGAGAGAGAGAGAGAGAGAGAGAGAGAGAGAGAGAGAGAGAGAGAGAATTTTATATAGGTAAATAGTGCACTCCAGGTCAAAGATAAATAAACTTCGGATCTGGCCCCTTCTTTGTTCACGTATTATTTCCACCTTTAAGACAGCTGTTCAAATCTACCAGCCACTGCATGAGAGAAAGCGGAGGCCCTCTGCTCCCATAAAGCTGTCCAGCCTTGGAGATCCACTATCAGCTCGCTGTGTGTCAGAACCAACTTGATGGCAGGAGTTTGGTAGCTGTTTTTGCCCTGCAATGGCAGAGTTGAGTAGTTGTGACAGAAACCATATGCCCCACAAAGTCTAAAATGTTTACTACATGGCCCTTCCTTTACAGACAGGTTTACTACCCACCCACCCCCCAACCAAGGCTAATAATGCAACAACTGGCAAGAGATGACTTTCCCTGTTGTTTTTGTAAGTGGTGTTGTGAGCGGCAATGAGTGGACACCAACTTCGGGCTACCTCATTCACACCAATCCACCAGTCTGGTGCCATCTTCACAATCACCAATATGGATGCGGCCATTGTTTCTGCTGTTGTGCTAATCTAACTCACCAAATGTCTCCTTTGCCTTCTCTGGCCTGCCCCTCTATGCCACCAAGCATGTCCTCCAATGATCTTTCTCTCCTGATGACATGCCCCACGTAAGTGAGTTGGACAGTGCTTCATTGTGATCTCCAAGGTTTTCCACTAGCTGGTTATCAGAAGTAGATCGTCAGACCTTTCTTCCTAGTCTGTCTTAGCCTGGAAGCTCAGCTGAACTGTATTCACTATGGGCGACCCTGCTGGTATTTGAAATACCCATGCCTTGGCTTCCAACATCACCACAACATTTAAGTCACCATGGCACAGCAAATTGGCCGATGAGATGGCCATTCTTGGAGGTAATATTTGTTTTTCAGGGTGCTTCATAGCACAGGTTCTCCTTAGAATAATAATGATACCAGGGACCTCACCCCATGGATTCTGACAGAATTTCCATGCCAAGGGGCATGGGCATCGGGTTATTTGAAAGGTCTCTGGAAGATTTTGCTGTGCAGTCAAATAGGAGGACCATAAACTTATAGAGCAGGTCACTGCCTGCGAAGATTGTGTCTGTCCCGTGGGGGGTTGTAGTAACCTCTTGTTGCCTGGATGTGGTGATAGAATGTTTGGGGTGGGCAGTTCCCATTTGGTGGAAAGAACATAAGCTTGGGAATGGCATTCCACTGGCAAACCTCCAACTTCCTTAAACTCCCTGCGGGCCAGGCATGAAGAAATGATTTCTCCCATACAAATGCATTGTGTCTCCTGGAGGAGGTGGAAGGCAAAGCCACTTGCTTGTGCTGTCTCTGTGTCTTGTGCATTCTTTGGCTCACTCATGGCTATTTTTAATCACCGAACAATGAAAATCCACTGGCAGTGCTTCTGGGAGTCAGCTTCCACTCACATGTCAATAATGTGTGATCCAACGTTCGACCAGGATGGCCATGGTGGATTACTTTTCCTGCATCTTGAGGATCTAAGGATTATTTCCGCAATAATCCTGTTTCTGAAAGGCTTCCACATAATGTTATCTTGCCACGCTGTGTGTGGCTGTCATTGTAAACACTGTTTCTGGAACCTTTATCAGCATTTGCCTCTGAAATTTATAAAGCACTTAGTATAATTTGCTGGGAAACCACTGGTGTGTGTGTGTGTGTGTGTGTGTGTGTTTAATCGAGTCTGCACATATGGTTATTCAGGAGATAGCAGTTTACGTCCTTTAAAATGGCTTGCGAATCCGAAGCACTTTTATCTTCGCCATTTAAAATGATTGATTAGTTAATTTACACAGGCAGGTACTGTTCTTATTTTATAAATGAGGGAAATGAGGCAAAAAGAGGACAGGGACTTCTTCAAGGCCACACAGCCAGGCCAATTGGAAACTAGAACGCCAAGTTCCTAACTCCTTGAGCTGAGTGTTCTGTGTGGCACTAAAGTGACTTACTCTGTAGCAGTTGTCCTCAGTGGTCCTTGGTCTGTGTCCTGCCCACCCCTCCAGCAGAGATCAATGTTGTTGTGTGCTGTTGAATTGATTCCAACTCATAGTGAACCCATGTGTCAGAGGAGATGTGCTCCACATGGTTTTCTTGGCTGCCATTATTAGGAACAAGCACTGATGGTGCAGAACTAGTTAACTGTTTTTCAGCTGTCTTATTCTATGTTCTCTAGTGGAGCCAAATCAGTGACATGTATGTCCATCTATATAATGAGAGACTTACTTAAAAGAAACGGCTCACACAGTCATAGAGGTCTGGAAAGTTCCAAATCTGACAGTCATACACTCTTCTGAGAACCGCATGATTGTGGAGGCAGGGGAGCCTAAAATCTTCAGGTCAGGTGGCAGACTGGAGGCCTCTACTGGCTTATACCCCAAGAAAGTCCCAACAACTTAAGTGAGGCATGAAGATTGCAGGGTTGAGACGGAGAGTAGGCTTTGCCAGAACAGCTATATATTACTAGAGACAGGCCACAGGCCCAAGAAAACTACCATTTCTACTGATTGGCTGTTCCCATCAAACCACAAGTTAGAGGATGATTTCGTAATATCTTCTAAAGCACTGAAAATCAGAGTCTAGCCACATTGGTACATAGCATGAACCTTCACAATTGCTAAGCTGAAAGGTGGAGGTCGGAACCCATCCCTTGGTTCTGCTGGAGAGAGAACTATTTGTTTTCCTAGCAAATACTTGTAGTAAAACCCAGAACCAAATAACAGCTCCCTTCTTCCTTTTTCTGGCCTATGATCTTTTCCTTGAGATTATATAAATACAAATTGGCTCCTGGAGAAAGATAAATTAGCTTTTTAAAAATTCAACTAAGATGCAGGTAGTCAGCATCGTGTGGAAAGCATTGAGGAAATAGGGCTTCATTTTGCCTGTGTTCTAATGGGAGTGGTGGTCATGGGCAAGGAGCGCTCTCAGCAGCATGGGTTTGCAGATGACTTGGGTTGGTGAGTTAATTTAGGAGGCTTTGTGATGAACTGAAACTTATCCTATTCAACCAACTGGAAAGAATAAGAAACTCTTGGGTTTGTTTGTTTTTTGTTATCGTTATTGTTAGGTGTCTTCCAGTCAGTTCCCACCCAAAGTGACTTTATGCACAACAGAACAAAATGCTGTCTAGTCCCGTGCCATCCTCACAATTGTTCTTATGCTTGAGCACATTGTTGTCATTACTGTGTCCTTCCAACTCACTGAGGGACTTCCTGTTTTAAACTGTGTTGCCAAGCATGCTGTCCTTCTCCAGGGACTGATCTCTAGGGATAACCCATCTAAAGTTTGTGAGATGAAGTCTTGCCATCATTTCCTAGGAGCTCTCTGACTGCACTTCTTCCAGGACTTATCCGTTTGTCCTTGTAGCAGTCCATGGTACTTGCCATAGTTTCCATCAGCACCACAATTCCAATGCATCTATTCTTCTCAGTGTTCCATAGTCAATATCCAACTTCCACATGCAGATGAGGAGATTGAACATGGCATGGCTTGGGTCAGGCGCACTTTAGTCCCAAAGTAACCTCCTTGCTTTTCAGTACTCTAAAGAGGTCCTGTGCAACAGAATTCCCTAATGTAACACATCTTTTGATCTCTTGACGGCTGCTTCCATGAGCAGTGATTGTGGATCCAAGTAGGACAAAATCCTTGAGAACTTCAGCCATTCCTCCATTGATCATGATATTACCCTTGGATCCAATTGTGAGGATTTGGTCTTCTGCACATTACGTCGTCTTCCATACCTCAAGTCCTATTAAGTCTTATTAAAAATGTTAATTTCCAGACCGAGTGGCAACAGAGAACCTTTTCCTATATAATGTAGTCATGCTTAATATTCATGACAATCACCCTGAGTTGAAGCCAGACATTTACTTATCAAATGAAGATTCTCTCTCGTTAGCTTCTTAGGCAGCTGAATAAATTCTTTAAGTTGTGGAAAGTATTCCATAGGCATGGCTAAACTATGTGTCTTCACTGAGAATTCCAACAAACTGAGTATGTTGCTGTGAGGCTTTAACATTGATTTTGGCTTGTTCGCTACTCTTTTGTTATAGCAGGATACCTTTGGCCTACTCTCATAACATGGCTATCCGCATAGGGATAGATCTGCATTCAGAAGTGCATTGTGCCGTTTAGAAATGATGAAAGTATTAGAGAGCCATATTAACTTCTGTTGATGATGATTTCATTACTAACTAATCACTGCCCTCATGAGACTTACAATCTTATTGGGGAATTCGGACAAGAAGCAGACAATCCAATAAAGAAGTACAGATGTGATTAGTGTTGTAAACAAGCAACACGCCTTCCCTAAGCTTAAGCCGACTGGCCACACTTGTATAAATTCAATCACTAAGGAACTAATGATGTCAAATAGACCCAGCTGGTTTACTGCTGCTCACGTGCAGCTTGCTCCTGTCAGTTCTCTCTTCCCTCTGTGGGTTCCAAGGGGACAAGGGGAGGATGGTCCATCTTGGTGGCTGCCGAACATACAGTGATCTTGCACCACATCCAAGGAATGCTAAATTGCTGGCATACCTGCCTTTCTTCCCCTCAGGAGGGAGCTTTACCTTTGTAAGGCAGGGAGGAGAGAGAGACTTTACTATCCTCCAAGGACTCTTAGAGTACCCTGGACAGGAAGTACATCTGTTATCCCAGGCCATACTTACTACCTTTGACTTCCAAGTCTCTTCACTCTTCAAACATCGCCAGGTTATTGAGGATGAGAATTTCAGAGTAGAGGTCCCTTGAGGTAGGCACTGTGTTTGGTGAAATCCAGGGAGAGCCAGAAGAACAGCGTGCCTGGATCCTCTTGAGGAGACAGGAGGGTAGTGGGGAAGTTTAGAAGCGGTACGGGAATCAGGTCATTCAGGTTATCATGGGCCATAGTTTGAGTTTGGGGGTTATCAGAAGTCTACACAGGACAATAAGCACACACGTGGCCTATGTCAATGTCTTTTTATTGATTTACTTTGCAATAGCTGACAGATTAGGGTTTTGTCTCCACACATAGCATGTCAGTTCCCCTCAAGTCAATTGTAACTCAGGATCATGCCACGCATGCTAAAGTTGAACTGTGCACCATGGGGTTGTCAATGGGTGATCTTTTTTTTTTTTCATAAGTAGATGGCCAGGCTTTTTCCTCTTAGGTTACTCTGGGTGGACCTGAACCTCTGACATTTTAGTTAGCAGACAAGTACCAGCACTCTAACAATGCGCACTATGCTCTGTGGTGGAAGGATCAAAACCAGTATTTTCCAATAATGAATTGAAATTTTAAAAATGGAAATAATCCACTGCCATCGCGTCCATTCCAACTGATAGTGACTGAGTAGAATTCCCTCACAGGGTTTCCAAGGCTGTAAATCTTACAGGAGCCCGGAGCCTTATCGTTCTCCCATGGGACGGTTGGCGAGGCTGACGTTGCAATTAGATGCCCACTTGTACCCCACTAGCCAGCCACCAGGGCTCCTTGTGAATTAGAGGAGAACTAAAAGTGTCGAAGTGCTTTATAGATAGTGAATATTGGTTTATGGGACTTTTTCTCCCCCCTCCATTTTAAAAACCTCTTCTAGAATTAAGGTGGGTCTTCCAATCTATGGCATCAAAAATTTGATGAAATATGATGTAAGTCTGTGAAGTGGATTACTTAGGCGATATTTATTTCTGGCTCTGGGTCACAGCCAATATTTTACCTTCAAAAGTGTAGTTATTGGTCACAGGATGCAGCAGTCTGGGGGAAGTGAGCTGCCTTCTTGAATTGGGAGGGGCCAGTCAGAGGTTGGAAAAATAGCCTTGTGCGTTGGAAGCAAATATGCTTGCTATACTGACAACTCTATCAGATATGTCTGATCAAGCCGCCAGACATCGTCTTACCAACCATACGGAGCCTAACTGGCAGGGAGCTAAGGAACCAACTAGGTTTGGTTTCTTCGCAAGCCTGCTCCCTGATGGGAAAGCCAGTAGGAGCCAAGCCTTGGCCTCCAGAGGCACGTGAGTAGTAGACTGCTTCCTAAGATGAGGTCTGTAGTAGAGAAGAAGCTTGCTGGATCCCTCCTGCAAAGCGTGGGGCACCAGCCTTGGGAGAAAGGGACTCCCCTTTTCTGGAGGCTACTCTTCAACCACTTTGCAGCCAAGCCCATCATTTTGCTTTCTCTTTTCAACATTGTCTTCATTACTTCTTTCGAGGAATGTGCTCATGGAGAGAAGTCACTTGCTTCTGCTTTGGGGTCGAAACTTGAGGGACTTGATTTCTGGAACTCAGTGGAAACCAGCTTAATAAGGGCCCCTGGAAGAGTCTCAACGTTCCAGGGGGGGTGGGGGTGGGGAGGCTTGTGTACATCCATCTTTTAAAAACAGGAGTTACTTTTTAGAGCAACTCTTGCAGGTTAATAGTGTCTGAAACGCAAGCCCGCCCACCTAACTCCCAATTTAAAAAATCCACCAAAATAATATTCTCAGAGCAAGAAAGTTCGGGTTTCTTTCTGGGTGGGGAGCACTTGCTACAAGGAAGAGGAGGGGCCAATGGCTGGAATCATGGTGTGGTTTACTCTAGCTTATCCATTGGAGCAGTGGTTCTCCACCTTCCTAATGCTGCAACCCTTTAATACAGTTCCTCATGTTGTGGTGACCCCTCCCCAACCATAAAATTATTCTCGTTGCTCCTTCATCATTGTCATTTTGCTACTGTTATGAATCAGGCGACCCCTGTGAAAGAGTCGTTTGACCCCTTCAAATGGGTCGCGACCCACAAGTTGAGAACCGCTGCCTTAGAGGATAAATAGGATCGCTGCATGGGCACAGTTGCGTGGGTTGAGTAAACATACTGGAAGTAGGCAAAATCTTCTGCTTCTCATACCTTGGAAGGGAAGCTCCCTATTTCCTTGTCTCGCCGTGTGCGCTTCCCAAGCCTTTGCCTCCACCCTTCCCTGCATAGATAGGACAAAGGAACTATGAATTTCCTTTTGGGGGTTCAGGCTGGAGTGTGAGCCCCACTTTTGCTAACCCCATCCCTTCAGCTCAATCATGCGTGCTTCCCGTTGTGTCATCTTTTGCCAGGGAAGCGATTTTAGTCATAACGTTTGATTTGCCAGCACACCCTCCACAATCTACCCTTCATTAATTGTCGGCAGATTATGACCAAAATTAATCAGCTCGCTGAAGGCTGCCCAAGACCAGTAAATTAGCATGTGATAATTTGTTCCTCGCCTAATACTTTTTCCAAACCCACAGCTTCTGCCCTTATCGGAGTATGTGAGCTTTTCAGCCTCACAAGGCATTTCTTGAACTTGGCAAAGAAAGGGATGCATATTGCTTATGTTTGTGAATTGTTCTGCAGAATAGCCATTTGGATGTTCTTAGAACATGATTTTCATGCATTATGAAGACAATTTCTGCCAGTTAACTGAAAAGCAATTTAAAAATAAACATATCACAGAGACGTTCTCTGAATTTTCTTATTCTTTTGGTTTAACTAACACAAATTGTGGGTTTGTGTGCTCAAATAATATGTCCTTATATTATTTGACTTCTCATTTTACTGACCTGAGGCTCTATATTCATAAATATACATGTTGATGCATCTAAATTTATTACCTTTGCTTTAGTCAATATATGTAGAAAGCAATTGCTATTTTGTTGACTGTGGGTTAGAGGAAGAGAGAGAGAGAGAGAGACAGAGACAGAGAGGGAGAGAGGGAGAGACTTCTATCAAGCACAAGCTGGTGTTTTATGTTCTTTTAATATTTGTATGACAAGAAAAGTTCTACAATTCAATAAAATTCTGTGAGGACAGAAAACAATTTTGTTTGCTGTGTTGTCAAAGCTGCAAGCTCTTTAATGTAATCTCCATTGGGGTTGCTTTTATTTCTATGATGTTTCTCTCACCCCAAACACAAATTAAAATATGCCAGAAGAGGAACGAATTTTAAATGAACTCAATCTGTTTTCCCATTCTTGCAAAATATTATTTTTTTGTGAAATAATATATGAAACAATTTCCTACACTATTTTATATCTTTTTATATTGAACTCGGGTGTAATATCCCTTCAAAAATATGTAGTCGAATGAGTACTGGAAGACACATAGTCTTAAGTTTTCTCATTCTTGGGATTTGATTTCTACCAGAGATTATAAACTCAATTTCACTGTATCATTTTTTTCTTTGAAGAAGAATTTAGAGCATTACTTCTCCATCTTCAATGGGTAGAGGAGTCTCCTGGGGACCTTGTTAAATGTAGCTTCTGACTCCACTGGCCTATGGTGGGCCCTCAGCTTTGGTGTTGTAACCAGTCCCAGAGGATGCAGTTTCTCTTAGGCTATGGACTCCTCTTTGCGTAAGAAGGTATTGGAAAACTACTGGTGGGCCAAATCCCATCCACCGCCTGTTTTTTGTAAATAAAGTTTTATTGAACCAGACACACTAGTCATTGATGTGGTGCCCATGGCTGTGCTGTACTACAGGGGCAGAGCTCCGGAATTTTGTCAGAGGCCTCAAGGTGGGCAAAGCTCAATACATTTACTGTCTAATTTACCACTAGTTTTCTGTGTTTTAAGAGAGAAGCGTTTGTTGACCCTCAGGTCAAATGCAGGATAGCAAAGAGCTAAAGGAGCCCTGGTGGTACAATGTTTAAGCATTGGCTGCAAATGGAAAAGTTGGGGGTTTCAATATGCCAGTGGCACCACGGGAGAAAAGACCTGGCAATTTGCTCCTGTAAAGATTCCAGTCAAGGAAACCTTGTTGGGGGCAGTTCTTCTTCGTCTTCAGGGCCACTGTGAGATGGAATCCACAAGAACCCCAAAGGCAGCGGGGCTTGCTGATTTGGTGTGGCTTATGCCACACCTTAGCTGGGCTAGACTGAAAATATGCATTTCGTACTTTTTTCTCAAGGATTTTATTTCTTCTCTGCTTCTGTGTGTTATGTAATCAATATTTATTGGCAGAAATCCATGAAGGCTATCTAATTAGAATAAAATGATTTAATATTAAATTAACTAAAGGAAACATTTTCCTCTTCGATTTAGATTTTTTTATTGATGTCACTTCAAATTAAAGAAATACTATAATCCCAGTGCATTCATACCATACTGTCAGGGATAGGGTCTGTTCACTGCCATCAAGTTCATTCTGACCCAATAGGACAGGGTAGAACTTCCCCTATGAGTGTCTGAGCCTGTAACTTTTTACTGGAGAAGAAAACCTTATTTTTCTTCCTCAGAGTAACTGGTGGTTTCAGACTCCCGACCTTTCAGTTAACAGACAAACACATAACCACTATACCATGAGTTGGGTTTTTTTTAAATCATTTTATTGGGGTCTCATACAACTCTTATCACAATTCATACATGCATCCATTGTCTCAAGCACATTTGTACATTTGTTGCTATCATCATTTTCAAAACATTTCTTTCTACTTGAGCCCTTAGTATTAGCTTCTCATTTCCCACCCTCCGTCCATCATGATCCCTTGATAATTTATAATTTTTTTCCATGTCTTACACTGACCGATGTCTTCCTTCACGCACTTTTTGTTGTCCATCCCCATGGGAGGGGGTTATATGTAGATCATTGTGATTGGTTCCCCCTTGTTCTCCCACCTTCCCCTTCCCCTCCTGTTATGGCTACTCTCAATATTGGTCCCGAGGGATTTATCTGTCCTGAATTCCCTGTGTTTCCAGTTTTTATCTGTACCCGTGTACATGCTCTAGTCTAGCCGGATTTGTAAGGTAGAATTAGGGTCATGATAGTGTGTGTGTATGTGTGTTGGGGGGGGGGACCATTCAAAAACTAGCGGAAACTTGTATGTTTCTTCAGTGCTATACTGCATCTTGACTGGCTCATCTCCTCCCTGCGACCCTTCTATAAGGGGATGTCCAGTTGCCTACAGATGGGCGTTGGGTCTCCACTCTGCACCTTCCCTCATTCACAATGATATGATTTTTTTGTTCTGAGTCTTTGATGCCTGATACCTGATCCTATCGATACCTCGTGATCACATAGGCTGGTGTCCTTCTTCCATTTGGGCTTTGTTGCTTCTCAGCTAGATGGCTGCTTGTTTGCCTTCAATCCTTTAAGACCCCAGACATTATATCTTTGATAGCCTGGCATCATCAGCTTCCTTCACCATCTTTGCTTATGCACCCATTTTGTCTTCAGGCATCGTGTTGGGAAGGTGAGCATCATGGAGTGCCAGGTTATTAGAACAAAGTGTTCTTGCATTGAGGGAGTACTTGAGTAGAGGCCCAATGTCCATCTGCTATCTTAATACTAAACCTATAAATATATGTACATAGATCTATTCCCCCATCAAAATATATAAAAATATTTACATATGTACATGCTTGTATTTAGACCTCTATGAATGCCATTTGCCTTCCCAATAGCTACCCCAATAATTCTAATGTTCAAGAAGGCATTTCCTGAGTTGAGAGCCAGTGAGTTCCAGAATGGTGACAAATCAGTGCACCCTCAGGTGAGCTCAGTGAGGCCTGAAGCCTAGGACAATAACTTCAATAGTCTGTGGGTCTCAGTTGAGGGGTGGGGAGATGCGAATCACTGGCATGGCCACAGTACTGCTGTCATGCTTCACCAGAGCCTGTCTTCATATCAGGTCATCTTCCACATAACACTATGATCCATCCTCACTCAAAGGCTGACCTGGCTTCGTTCTTGTTCTTTGTTAAATAATGTCCAATGTGCAAAGCAAGCAATAGACATGGTCATTTGGAAAAGAAATCTCCAATAGAATGTCCTCTCGGGCTTGGGAAATGACTTGAAGATTATGGTGTAAGGATTTTCTTTCCAATTAGAATGTCTCCATTGCTTAGTTTGGACTATCTGGTGCCTGTTCTCTTGTAACAAATCATCAGCGTGTGACATAAATTCTGTACTGGGTTCCCATGACTGGCTCATCTTGTTATAAATAGTCAAATTGGCATTTGCTTCATTTCTGAGTAACAATGGCACTCAAATATTTTCCAAATCTGAACAAACCAAAATCATTCCAGGCTGCAGTGATTAAAATATGACGTTTTCAACTAGTGAAACTCCCCTCTCCCCCCACCCCCACCAGTTTGGAGATTTCCTGAACTTGTGGGATTGGATTCACAGTTTATTCATTTGACTCTTAATATCAGTGGCCAGAGGGTAAGTCTAGGTCATTCAGGGAATGCACTGTGTAATCCACCTCCAGAGATGGGCATACTACAGCATACAGTTTCCGTTGGGTAGTTCATCATTTTCCAGAAAGAAAGCAAGATCATGTCTAGCTGTGTGTCTTTGCTAGAATAGATCAAGCCTTTGTGGATATTGTGGATTCCTTGTCAAATTAAATCCATTTCTTGATCGTTACCTCAATTCACGTCCTCTGCAGTGTCTCTTCTGCTCCTCTCATGACGAGTTTGGGTTTGTTTCTCCTCCCCTTGGACCTGGGGTGGCATTGTGACTTGTGATGATTTATGGAATACCATGGATGCCATGATGTACCCGGTGTGAGTCTACAAGAGGCCAAGCAAAAATCTGTTCTCTTTTTCTTAGAACTTTGCCTAAGCCCATGAGGCCGAGTGGTGGAAGGTGACACACCCCTGGGATAGAGAAGCAGCAGTCACAGCTGATGGCCATGCTGGATTGACCAGTCTCATCTAGTTTAGCATTTGACTGCAGAGGTACTTTGAGGCCAAGTTGGCCTACACCTGCCCACCTGAGCCCTGTGCAATCACTAACCCACAGAATTCCCTACGGAGTAGAAAGATAACAATGCACAGTTGTTGTTTTAACTTGTTAAATTTCAGGATGGTTTGTTAAACAGTAAAAATCAACTAAGGTGGTGAGAATTGGAAAAACGCATCCATTCTGCGTGAAAGCCAGATCAGGGTGTTACTTCGTGCAGTGCCTTCGATGTCGTCCTGCAAGGCTACGATAAGCACAGTTGGAACCAACAGCCCGATTATATTGACTAGAGGCAGGCTCTGTGTTCCACTCTAGATCAAGCCATTGAGATTCTAGGCAACCCTTACGGGGGTACCTCCCTGAAGAATCTGTGTTGTTCAGATATTCGAAAAGACTCACTAAGACTCCATGGAGTATCTCTTAGGAGGTTTTCATTTGAAGGCGAAGGATATGGTATAGCCAGGGAAGGATCAAGTGAACATGGGCTCAGAGGCTGAGAGCCATCCCACCAACCCACACTATCTAGGACTTTCTTGTTCTTGAAGAACACTGGGGCCAGGCTTTTTTCCTTCCTTGCTTATCAACATCACCAAACTCACTACGGGGTCTAGGCTTGGGGAGACATTGGAGAAACTCTGTGTGGGGGCTTTGTAAGTGTCTTGGTTCTGCTCCAGACAGGTTTGCAAAACTGGTTAGACCCCTTGCAAACCATCTCAAAGAAAGAAACTTTTGGTGTTGGAGTTTCTAAGCATGAACAAATCTCTGCCCTCTAGTCAATTCCATCTCAATGGAATCCTCTAGGACCAGGTAGAACTGCCCCTCCATAGGACTCCTAAGGCTCTCATCTTGCTCCCGTGGAGCAGTGTGGTGTAGTGTGGGTCAACAGCCCATGTTGCCACCAGGGCTTCTTAAGCATGAAAAAAATGACACCTTCAATCTTATCACCCTCCTCTGAGCCAGGAATCAAAAACCAGGCACCAGAAGTTCCTCACTCTGTGGCGTTCAAGGAGGTCTCACGCCCATCTATGTTATACCTTAGACATAGAGAAGCAGTGACTTATGCAATGGTTGTCTGAGGAGCCATCTCTAGAAATGGAACAATTGGGAACCACATAAAAGAAAAGTGGAGCCCTGGAATATTTATGGGAAGCATGTTCACCTGCAAGGCCACTTGAAGGAGGAACAACAGGGCAAGTCGTCACCCCTAGTTCTTCTTTCAAACCAAAGAAAAGTTCCGCAAAGGTCTTGAGTGGTTGAGATCTTGATGTTTCAAAGAAAACATTTATTGGGGAAAAGGTTTAGCTGCTTTATGTTACAACTGGATTTCCTTTTGCAAACGTAGCCTCATTGTTGAATCTTGGGAGATCAGTGAATTGAGCAGATATGTTCACTGAGTCCCTAATTGGCAGATGCCATGCAAATAGTTGTTGAAGAATGTGATTCAAGGCTGAGAAGTTTCCAGGTTGCTGTGCTATTTCTAGCCAAATAATTGTATTTTCAGGACTGGGAGGGAAGTTATCATTGACTTAAGTTGACCCACTATGAACTGGATCAAATAAGATTTAATATGAGTTGGAATTCACATTACAGCTGACAATATTGAACTTATGAGTTAAGTACCCACAAAGTTGCTTTGTTCTGGCATTTTTTAATGGAATTTTAAAATTGCTTAGCCACATAATTGAATACCGACAAGGTAAAAATAAAAGCCACTAGTAACCCACACGATAGTGTTTATTCCTTCATCTTGAAGAGTTCCCTCTTAAAATACTGCATCATTAAGCAAGGTGCCCTTGTTGCCTGAAAGCAACATATGGACAGAGTAAATAGCATTCCGATTAAGCGCCCTATTTTGTATGGATTGGCAATACAGCCAGACATTTTAAATACCTGCAACTTGTCAACTCCTAATTTGTGGTTTCCCACAGGACCAAGGCTCCATGGTATATTTTTCCTAACTACAGATGTTCATGATTTTTAACCATAATAAAGGTACCAAAGTTTTTAAAGCATTATATTTTTCTGCTTTATTTAAAGAGAAACATCTGCTTGCCTTAAAATGCATTAGAGTGTATGAATCATAGCAAAAGTAACACATTTTATGGGCCTTATGAACAAACCCTAGAAATGGGCTCATTTTCAAAAATTATCATGGATGGGCAATTATGTGCTTGAAAATTTTCCAGCATTTATGATTCATCACTTCAACCACACTGAGTCAATTTTGGCATTTAAAATGTTCTCACACGAAGGCAGCCACCAGGGCCCATTTCTGCTTTGGACTCTCAGTCACGAAGTTGGGGCGAAGGGAAAATGGAACTGCAAGTTGCCTACGTGTGTGAGACAAGACTTCTCGTCATTGGGAAAAGGTACACTTTGACCACACAGCTTTTCTGGAAAAAGGCTTTCCAGGTAGCCAAGAATAGAGATGTGTCAAAGGGTGCCATCTAACCTGGATTGTACCCTCTCCTGGGAAAATAAAAACTAGGATTGCAAAGTGTGTACTCTATAAAGAACAAATGAGCAAACTCTCTGCCATGGAGTCAATGATGACTCATCACGATTCCCCAGTGGGATTTCTGAGACTATAGCTGTTTATAGAAGTAGAAAGTCCTGTCTTTCTTCCACGGAGCTGCTGGTAGTTTTGAACTGGCAACCATGTGGATCACAGTCTAATGCAGCCCTTCTACACCACCAGGCTTTCTGCTGTATAGATTCTTCAAAAGTTCGATTTACTTTTAGTGCCATGGCATAGTGAGGCATCACACTTAAACCCTGTCCCAAGGGAAAGCAAAGAGTTATAATAGGAAGGTGGAGAGATTCATGGATTGGGTGACACACTGACATCCTGGCTGAGGACTGTGGGGTCCAAATTGAAAGAAGGGAGGGAAATTTCTATTGGGTTGAGTAAACAAAGGACTGTGTAATGTGCTCACAGACAGATGGGTTGAATAAAAAGTGCAGAGACCATAACCGACATCCTCCGGTGACACGAGAGAGGCAACTCTAATGCTTCCACAGTCCAAGGCCTCTTACCAGGAGGCAGAAGAAACATGCCTCCACCTCCACCCCTTGTTACCCTCTTCTGACACTGGCAGTTCCTCACAGGACTCTACTTTTGTGCTGGGTTTGATAATCTGTTGGAATGGCCACACAGAACTCTGAGATAATACTCATAATTCAGAAGATTTATTACTTAACAGGTTACCACAATCAGCATCACTAAACAGTAAGGATACAGTTATTGGTCAGTAGCCATCACGTCTCCTCAGCCAGTAGCCAAGTCTCTTTCTAGTCCTCAGTCTTTCAGTTACATAGTCCTTTATGTTCTGTCCCAGAGTCTCTGTGCCACAGCCTGTGGTTCCTATGATCTCGACCTCCAGCACCTCAGACAGACGTTCTGAATGTGCTCCCCTGGTGACTCTTCTTCCTAGATGGGCTTAGAATCTCTGACTCTTTCTGCATCTGAGATCATGTCTCCTTACAATAAGGGGCATGGCAACTAAAATCGACCAATCCACTCTATTAGTTTTACACACACCCTATTTACATAGCACCACCCAATTGCTTGTTGGGAGTTATGGAGACATGGCTGGAAAAGCCATATTAAGAAATTTCACTTCAAAAATTAAAAAAAAAAGAAATTTCACTTCACCATAGTAGTACATGACAAAACATGACAGGGGGTTGATAAACTACAATTTCTCTTAACACTGTCATTTCTGTTCCCTGGCCTCCTGGGACATGTTGATCCAGGAAGCCTTTTGGATCAAGCCCAGCAACCACCATCGATAAATATTTCTTAACAAACATTTTCTTGCACACCCTAAAATCTTAACCTTTGCTCCTTTTGTATTCAACTTTGCAAAGAAGTGAATGATCTCATCAGAGCAGCCTATGCAGAGATTTTAGGCTAGGCTGCAGTTTGACTCCAAATAGAATTTAATTTAAATCACGGAAAGCCATTTTAGTCATACCAAGTGCCTTCGTTTGGTGGTTCACTTATCCAGACATGATAGATTAGAGCAAATTTGTAAACATTACTTTTTCAATGAAAAATCAAAATCATGATCTGAATTCACTTTCTATGCTTTAGCAGGACAAGCAATCAAAGCTTGTTTGTGAAAGGTTGGAGACAGAGGCGCAGAAGGAGACAAGGCTCAGTCAGGAATGAGAAGTATAAAGAGGCTTTATTAAGGTGAGGGAAAACCCCTGGACCAGTTCCGCAACCCAATGAGTTAGGTCAGGGAAGTCGTGCCTGGTACTGGGGCGGCAGGAGATATCTAGGGTATGAGCCAAGGGCATATGGGCTGATAAGGGGAAGGGAGGTTTCTTGTGCCGCGTTAACAGTTTTCAGCTGGGATCGCAAGTTTTGGGTCTGGAGATGACCTGTTGGCAAATCATCTTGTTCTTTGCAAATTTGCTTCTTGGAATGCGCTAGGGAGAGGGGGGCTGTGTGAGCCCTGCCCAAGGAAGATAAGCTCTGTGAAAGGCTGGAGACAAAGGTTACAAAGTTCAGCATGTTACTTGTTACTAGTTCAGCTGGTTCAAGAGGCTGCCTGTCTGAATCCAGATCAAACAGTTTTGGGTTTTTTTTGGGGGGGGGGGGATAAAATGTGAATAAAACTGAGGCACTTCCCGCTGACACACAACATTTATATAGAAGATAGCTATGCACAAGACTAGAAGAGCAAGCTAAGCTATTCAAGCCATCTATGTATCTCTAATTAAGGACATTTATGGTTGTGGTTATTTCCACATTGTTTTCGTTTGGGGCAGAAAGTCTGAGTAATTACAAAATCCAAGAGTATCCAGTACATCCTGATGCTGTGCAGATTTTTCCTGGCCCTTCTCTATCAGGTCGATTGTTCTGATGTGTACAAGGTATGGCCAGAATAAGTCTGTAATTCATTTTCATTAAGCAATTGCTTGGGTATAATCATATACTTCTGTGGACAACACGTTGTTGGGTTATATTTTCTAAGCCAGTCTGCTAGTCTTTGTCTTTTAAAGGGTGAGTTCAGTCCATTGCTGATCAGAGTTATGACATCCATCTGTGGATTCTTTGATGTCATCACATACCTTTTGTGTTGGGTGTTTTCCTACCTCCTCCCTTATCACAATCATAAAGTTTTATCAGGTGATCACAAAAGATTCTGCATTGCACATACACCGTATCTCACTAAATATAAATTCGTATCATTCCCTTACACTGGATAGCTCACTGGTATGCTGCATCATGTTTTGTGGCCATGTTTCTTAATTTCAGGGAGAGAACACACTTTGCATTAAAATGGCTTAAATGTATGAGATAACTAGGGTCAATCTAGGTATTTAATTTGCATGAAAATAGCATTGCTTCCAGCACTCTGGTTCTACCTTTCTTTCTCAGATTCATGGTAGACCTGGGTCATTTATAGGTGCTGGAAGTCACTTCTTCCTCCAGGGCCAGCCTTATTGGTGCAGTGCTCCTTACTTAGTCAACAATAAGTCAAGTGCAAGGATACTACCCAAACGCTAGGCAAACACAGTCTAAATGTATGCTCTTCATCCTTAAGACATACAGTCCAGGAAAATGAAGCAAATTCTGCTTCATCTAATTTATGACGCCTCTCTGAGTTCCCCTGCACTAGTAGGTATGATATTCACAGAGCTCATTTCATGAGTGGGATTGCGTAAAGTGCTAAGCTGCTAACCAAAAGGTCAGCAGTTTAAGCCAACCATCGTCTCAGTGTTAGAAAGAAGTGACAGTTTCCTTCTGGGAAGATTGGAAGCCCATTGGATCATTCATTCTATTTGATCCTATAAGGGTTGCTATGAGTCTGAATCAACTTGATGACAGTGTGTTTGGATTAGTTTTTTCATGAGTAAACATACCAATTACAGATAGGTAAATGAGCCCTGGTGGTATAATGATTAAGTGTTGGGCTACTACCTGCAACCTCAACAGTTCGAAGCCACCAGCTACTCTGTGGGAGAAAGACAAAGCTCTCTACTCCCATAAAGATTTACAGTCTTGGAAGGCCACAGTAATAGTTCTATTCTGTCTACAGGGTCACTATGACCCAAAATGGATTTGATGGCAGTAAGTTTGGTGGGGTTTTGTGAAAGGAGCCTGGTAATATGAATGCGTACGTGCTGGCTAACAGAAAGTGAGCTGGCATTTCAAAGCTATTCAGTATCTCTGAGGGAGAAGGCTCTGGCAATTTTCTTCCCTAAAGACGATCGCTTAGTAAACACTATGGGACAATTCTGTTCTGTCATGTGCGGATCATTGTACTATTAGGTGCCATCAGGGCAAGTCCAACCCATAGCCACCTTGTGCAGAACAGAAGGAAACACTGCCCAGTCCTGCACCATCCTCACAATTGTTCCTGTCCTTGAGTCCATTGTTAGAGTCACATTGCCAATCCATCTCCTTGAGGGCCTTCCTCTTCTTTGCTGCCCCTCCCCTTTACTAAACATGATGTCTTCCTCTAGGGATTGATCTCTCCTGACAACATGTCCAAAGTATATAAGATGAAGTCTTTCCATCCTTGTCTCCAAAGGAGCACTCTGACATTACTTCTTCCAAGAGAGATCCGTTTCTCTTTTTAGCAGTTCATGGTACTTTCAGAATTTTTCTCCAGCACTACTTGTCTGTCAGTTTGTCACACTGTGGTGGTTTGTGTGTTGCTGTGTTGTTGGAAGCTATGTCACTGGTATTTCAAAGTGAACAGGTTTCAACAGAGCTTCCAGACTAAAAACAGACAAGGAAGAAGGATTGGCTCCCCACTTTGATGGAAAGAGTCACTGAAAACCTCATGCATGGGGGTCACTATAACAATAACTCATCCATACCCACAGCAACAACAAAATATATAAAGACAGCTAGAAGAGATGTGTAAATGCGGACAGTGGTGTGGCACTTCCTCGATTAATTGGAAAGAGAAATACCACGTGACCCAGCAAATCTGATCATTGGTATATACTCTAAGAAATAAAGAACAGAGCACTAACAGACATATGCATACCCATGTTTGTCACAACACTCTTCACAATAGAAAGAAGGTGGAATCACCCTAAATGCCATCAGTGGAAGAATGGATAAATAGACGTTCGTATGTACACACAATGGGATTCTAGGCAACGTTAAAAACTAATGATAGCTCTGTGAAACACCTCATGACATGGATGGAATTGGAGGACACGACTATGGTGGCATTAATCAGCCACTAAAGGACAGATATTAGATAATACCACTGTTACCAAAGACATCACAAGAAAATTTTCACACCAAAAGAAGCAGATTTCAACAGTTAGTAGGGGAGGAATAGAAATGGAGGGAAGGGAAGCAATAGGCTAGAGAGTAGCCAGGTGTTCGCTAGGGTGAAAGAGAAGATAAAATACAAAAAAAGAGGGAGATGGAGAAAAATGAGGGAAACAGAGCAAGTCATTTTGGTAGGTTTGATAAGTTGTTGAATACAAAATGGTACTCTGATCCGCAAACCCTTGCCTAATTCATAATAAAGAGCAGAAAAGGAATATAGAAGAGGTGCTGTTATTAGCTGGCAGTTCTAATGCTGTCCCTTCCATTCAACAAGCATTCATCATGCCCTTATTTTGTGCCAGCTGTTCTATGAGACTGGATGAGACATGGCATCTGTCCCCAAGGAGCTCACAGGCTGGGAGGGCTGAGGGACAAGAAGACAGCCTGAGTACACCTTCTACGATCACCGATACTCAGGAAAACCCATCATTTGTGAAGTTCTAGATGTTACTCTGAGCTCATGACACAGACTATCTCACTTAAACTCTCATAAGCATACTATAATAATCCTTCTCATTCTGTTGTCTGATCCTTTTGCGGTTCAATAACTTGTTGAAAGGCACACTTCCCTGCTGGGATTTGTGCCTTCTGTGGTTTTTCTGGAAGGGTGTGGGGACAGTGGGGGCCTGCGCTGGGATTAGAGGCTCTGTGTGAGGGTGGGGGCACAACTTCCTCCCTCACTTCCCGACTCTTGGTTTTCCTTTCTCTTCAGGATTTTCTCTCCTCGTGGTCATTAGGATAACCCATTTTCTCCTTTCCCTTTTTGCAGTCCTCAGTTGATCCTGTCCCATTTATTCTTTGTCCTTGATTGAAGTCCATTTCGAGTTATGTTATTTGAAGATTTTTATGGCAATCATTTTCCATCGGTTGCTTCCATTCCACTTCATTGTACTTGCCTACCGATTAGGAGGCGTGGCTTTTAAATCATGACCTGACTTTTTGAGAAATCTTTCCCTTACCTTGTTGTCTCGTAAATATTCTAAACTTTACTTATTTAGCTGTAATCTTACCAAGCTATTTTCATCTTGTCTTTTTCAATGAGATTGCTCTATTTTTTGCCATAGTCAGGCGCCAGCCTGAACTGGAGGCTTCTGGGGGGAGGAGAGCTAGGGGGCAGGATGCCATTAGGACAGAGCCTTGTTGCCAAGTGCCTCACTGAGGTTGGCTCCTGCAGATAAAGGCTCCCCCTGGTGGAAACTTCTAGATGAGCCACCTCTCGGCCTTGATCTCTCCTGTAAGTTATCATGGATCTTGGGTCTTGATTAATGACCAAATATGCCTCCTTCCTGGCCAGCCTCACAGTGGGTTGCTGGAAGTTTGGAATGTCAGGGATTGCAATCATAAACAGGCAACTTTATTAAAAGTTCTCCTCCAGGCTGCTCTCAATTTCTAGGGCCATTTCTCTTCCTGCTCAATCTCGTCTCATCTCCCATTCCCAGGGCATTCACCACCCCACCCCCCCTGTCAGGAAGACAATGAGTGTACTGGTTAGCTTCTCATGTAAAAGCACATTTCATCGTCTCCTTATTCTCCACCTTGCCATTGCATTAGCTTTGCTTAATTACAAATTCCCTTGAAGCATTTCCCCAAACAAAAGTCCAGTTCTCTCCCACGGAGAAACTCAGCGATCCTCTTAGATTAATTAGCTTAGAATGTAGCAAGCTTTGAAAATGTGCAAATTGTAACTCTAAATTTGAATACTCCCATCTCTCCTTGGTGGCTGGACTTGGGCCTGGTCAGGGTTCTAACTGTACCAGCTTTTCTCTCAGGCTGTCTGACCTCCTCTTTTTGAGTTAACTTGTTTACCTCCCAGATGATTTTTTTGACATAAAAAGGGGAAAACATGGAGTGGACATTTTAATTTGAATCTGAGTTGTGGAGAAAATTACCTAAGTTTGAAGATTATACATGCAATAAGGACCTTCTTTCTGTACATCTTGATTTAGGTCCCTCTAAAGAAGCCTCAGAGCCTGGGTGGTGTAGTGGTTACTTGGGTTGCGATCTGCATGATCAGCAGTTTGAAACCACCAGCAGCTCTAGGAGAGAAAGATTGGGTTTTCTACTCTCCTAAAGAGTGACAGTCTCAGAAACACACAGCGGCAGTTCTACCCTGTCCTAGAGGGTTGTTATGAGTAGGCAGCGACTTGATGGCAGTGAGTTTGGTTTGGTTTTTGGAAAGATGCTCTCATGGTATAATGCTTAAGTGCCTGACTGGAAACCCAAAGGTTGGTGGTTTGAACCTACCCATCAGCTCAGAGGGGAGGCAAACTGGGGCTCTGCTTCTATAGAGATTATAGCCTAGAAACTTGATGGGGCAGTTCACCTGTGTTAATTGAGGTCACCATGAGTAGAAATTGACTTGATGATACAACATTAAGCTGACTAAGGGTAGAAAAATTTCATAAGTTTTTCATTGTCCACGACTAGCTGAACATACTTGGGTGAGGTAGACAGTAACAAATGTGCTTTGAAAGACGGGTCGTTCAAATTGATCCCAAGGTGCCAGCGAAGAAAGTCTTGGTGATCTACTGCAGACAAGCCCTACAGTGCAAAGTCCGCTGCTGACACATATGACATTTCCAGGAGTCTGACTTGACATGATGCCAACTAGTTTGGTTGTGTTTTTGTTGTTTTGAAGGTAGCCCTGAGGAGGCGCCAAGTCTAGAGGCACCCACTGAGGTGTGTCTAGTTTCACTGCCCATGGTCATGGAGACAATTCTTAAAGGTCTATACAATCTTTGTATCCTGGCATAACTGTGTGTGGAGAATGAGGGTCAGTTTTAGCAAAGTCCTTGCCAAAGCTCCATCTGGTGTTCCTGGTTCACTGTCCCAGTAAGAGGAGGGAGGGAATGCTGAGAGCTGAAGTGTGGCTAGGGGTTGATGAGCAGGGTGGGGCCAATTAGTTTTTTCTTCCCTTGGGATGTAGGGTGGTGCATGGGACAAGATGGCTTCTCCATTGAGTCCCATGAATTAGCATTACTGATTGCTTAGAGAGAGCTATAATTTCTTACCCAGGCCAACAGGATCTCTCCGCATAGCATCTCTTAGGGACTTTTCAATATTAACTCTGTTTTGGATTTAGCTGAACAAACTAATCCCGTGCTGAGCCTGAAAGGTCACACAGCTGGTATAGGGAAAATGTCCATCTTCAAAGCCAAGCATTTTCTCCATTGCTGCAGGGATAGGAGAGGGGGATTTATGAAGGCAAGCTGTATGCATGACGACTCTGCGTTTGATGGAAAATATCAGTGGAGTGAACCAAGAAAAGAAATAATTTTGCATGCTATGAGGCTTGGACAATGGGCTAGCAGCAAGGATGCTGTCAGGGGTCAGTGGGATTGATGGGGGCAGAGGGAGAGCAGGGATGGCATGCTTTGGCCTGTGTAAATAAGCAAGGTAAGGTAAGGAAGAGAGGGTTGAGTTTCCTGAAGTTAAGATAACTGAATAGATTCCAAGGGGTGAAAACCTGGAGACACATTAACCAACCAGGAAGTAATTATAGCGATTAAAACATGAATAACCTCAAATGATCATTAAATCTAGACAGTGTACATTTCTTGCCTCACGATGAATGCTAAAATGAATGCTAAAATTAAAGGTGATCTTTTTGGCAGCAAGGAATCATGAGACTATTCTGTTATGTTTATTTATTATCTGAATAATTTTGATTGCGAACATAAGATATAAAGGATCATTTCTGGCATTGTTCAAGAATACTGGAATATTTAGAATTATTAAGTGAGGCTTGAGAGAGAAATCATATGAAGCCAACTAGGAAAATACAGATCATATTTGTCAGCAATGCTCATGTACTCTAGAGGTAGGTTGCACACAATTTTCAATGTAAAATTTCTCAAAATTGTTTGGAGTGTGGGTTTGAGGTAACAAAGTGAATTATGATGAAATCTCTTGGTTGTGTACGGTGGAGCAATGGTCAGGGGTTTTGGACCTTATTCATAGGTTTTCAGCGATCAAGTCCCCTGTGAGCTGAGTTTGGCAGATGCACCATAATGATGATCTGCACCCCTCCATACAGACAGGGTCCCATGGGCAACTCTATATTTTCAGGATGAACTTTGAAGAAATGAGACACGGGGGGTTGTGAAATCATTCTTTCATTGGTTGTATTGTTCTACTGATCATTTCTGATTTCAGGTTTCATCTTCTTAATGAAAAAGCCTTTGTAAAGAAGAATATTACTCATCTTGCATTTGGTTTGATTTGACATAGAGCAAGAAAGGGGGAAAATCCATATAAAATGCTACCTGAGTATATAGTGCTCATGTATAGAAGTGTGTCCAGTGAGGTGTGTGTCCTGAGCAGTGCATAATATCAATGGGGAAGGAAGCTGGAAGCAGCTTTAAAATGTCATTACAATGTAGCTGTAGGAATTTGCCTCGGACTTAGAAACTGAAGGGGGAAAAATACCTTCCCCAAACAATGCATCCATCCAGAAAACTTTTATCCATTATAAGTTTGATTAAGCACCTATTGGGTGCCACCTGGAGTCCTCAGGTGTTGAAAAAATTTAACAGGCTCATGTGTTAGAAGAAAGGTTGGAGGTTCAAGTCCTTCGAGAGGCTCTGACATTAAACTGACAAGGATAACTGTGTTACACTAATAGAATATTGATCATCTCATAAAATTGATCAACCATCTCATAAATGCCTCTTTTCTTCTGTGAAAGTGACTCTAACATGTTAATATATGCCTGGTATTTTTTCAGTGATGGCTAATTTGTTGTACTTACATTTACTTATGAGGGAACTGTCTACGGGCTTGAATGAAGACTGTATGTGGATTCATATGACAGATAAGAGAGGGAAATATGTATCGGGAAACAGTGACTGTTAGTGAACTTTTGGGGAGGCAATGGATTAGCTGGCTGACAGTGCAAGTGGGCATTTTGTTCTTTAGGTTATTAAAGAACATTTATGTTTTATGACTTCTCTAGAAAATCTTGGGAATTTCGCGGAGACAGACACATGCCACAGTCCATCTCTGGATTAAGTGGTCCGTGTCCTCTGCCTTTCAATGCCCCCCCCCAACAAAATAAAAACAGAACAACCAAAACACCCTTACCATCAAGTCAATTCTTGCTGAGTGACCCCGAATATGCCAGCATAGAACAGCTCCATAGGATTTCCCCTTTTCTGTAATCTTTGCAGAAAATGAACCCAGGTGGCCCAGTGGGTTAAGCACTCGGCTGCTAATGGAAAGTTTGTGAGTTTAAATCCACTAGTTGTTCCTCTGTGTGTGTGTTGGGGAGAGAGTGGTGGCTGGCTTCAGTAAAGAAGTACAGCCTCAGAAACCCTGTGGAGTAGTTCTAGTTCAATTTTACCCTACAAGGCTGCTGTGAATTGGCATTGACTGGATTACAGCAGGTTTGATTTGGGTTTCAAGTTCATGGAAGTCGACTGCCACATCTTCCTACCATGGCCTCTAGTCCCTGAGCTTTCACTTAACGATGGAGTGCTTTAACTATTGCACCTCGTGGTCTCCGTTTTACTAAGGCCAGGTCTTCATAATGCGTCTCCACAGACTTGTTCATAGTTTATCCTTTGGTCTCATTTTTATTCGTGTGAAGTTTAAGACCATTTATTTCAGTTTATTTTATACATTGGAGGACTCCGATTTTGACATCAATGTTGACGTCAATGCTCTATATCTAGTAATCCATGGTGGATCTCAATGAGCTGTTTCATTAGTTGTTTTCACCCCATTCGCTCGCTCATTCCTGCGCTGACACTGAGTGGCATGCAAAACACGTTCACCAGCAGTTTCTTTCTGTTGTCAGCGTGATAGATTGAGGCTCGGGAATCTCTTTAACTGTCTAACTTTGCAGCTCAAGAACATAGTAAACTTCACTCTGTTTGTGTTCTTAAGGCCTTTAGTCCTTAGCTTACTTTTACTTTGTTGCTGTTTGCTTTGCAATTCAATTTCTTTATCGGTAAAATACCTGGGCTTGAGGGTACAGTATTTCAAGGTCTAACAAAGCTCAGTCCTGTGACTAGGACTATTCTGTGTGTGTGTGTGTGTGTGTGTGTGTGTGCCATCATCTGAGTGTCCGATTTCTTAAAATGCAACATTTTGTAAACTGAGACAAAATATTTTTGAAACAGTTAAAAACCTAAGTGTACTTAATCATGTTAAGCCCCTAAATCACAGGAAACAGTGTCCATTGAAGGAAGGTAGAGGAACATCATCTTGTTAGAATCAAATTCCCAGAGCTTCACAATCATCTGATAGCCGCTCAATGTCTTACCTGCTGAGTTCCTCTGCGGACTAAGCAGCCACCTGCATAGGTTCCTTTATGTGTGCATGCTCATGGTTCCAATTGTAGATCCTTGGTGATCTTTAGAGCCACTCAATACTTCTGCCCTAATTTCTCAGTTTCAGCCATGACACAGTCAGCTATGCAAGGGATATACTTGGCATGCAAACAGTCCATCACTGACAGCACTAGGTCCAATTTGGCTTTGATGGAAAAGCTGATAAATTTGGAATCCACCAGGATGTGATTGGGTGGGCACAGTGGTGTGTTATACTGGAAGAACAAGCAGGAATGGTGTTGGGGGACTTCTTTTTCTGAGTGTGCTGGGATCTTTTCAGGTTTTAATCTGTCTTTCTTTCTTTAAGCCTCTGATAGCTTCATGGTAGCATATTTCCTTGTTTTCTTTTGTTTCCCCATATTCACACCACACTTCTGTTATCTCTTCCACAATCAGTGCCAGCGAAAGAGTTTTTTTTCCCGTACTATTCTTAATACAGATGTAAACACACATTTGTCCATAACTCGTCTTGTCACTTTGTCACACTGTGGTAGCTTGCGTGTTGCTGTGATGCTGGATGCTATGCCACGGTTTCGTCTAATACCAGCAGGATACACCCTGGTGAACTGGTTTCAGCCGGCGCTTCCATACTCAGAATAGACTACGGAAAAGGAATAGGCTGTCCACTCCTGAGTTATTGTGCCAATGACCAATAAAATTTTCATAAATAGCAGCAGATCGTTGTCTGATGCAGTGCCAAAAGATGAGCCCCACAAAATTGCCTCAAAATAGAACTGCCTCTTCAACCTCGAGACAACCTTAATGACATGAACTAAGCAAGCTCCTGTCCCCTTCATTTTCTGACATGGGATGAATCAAAATGAGAAGAAGCAATTTCAAACATCTATTAATAATTAGAATAGTGGAGAATGTATGAAGTATGAATCTAGGAAAATTTAAAGCCATTCAAAACTGAAAAGAATTATATCCTGGGCATTAGTGAGCTGAAATAGACTAGTATTGGTTATTTTGAATTGTACCATCGTGTTGTAGGGTATGTAGGGTATGGTAGGGATAATGCAGTCTGTGATAGGTTACTATCTATACACCTACAAGGAAGTCTAGTGAATACAACACATCTTTAAATATATGCACCAATCACTAAAGCTAGTGAGGAAGCTACTGATGAAGTCTACCAATTTCTTCTGTCTGATATTGATGAAACATGCAATCAAGAAACATTGATAATTACTGATGATTGGAACACAAATTTGGAAACACAGAGAAAGAAACAATATTTGGAAAATATGGTCTTGGTGTTTGAAGTGAAGCTGGAGATCCCATGATATAATTTTACAAGTTCAATGATTTCTTCACTGTAAATACGTTTTTTCCCACATCAGCAAAAACAAGGCCAGGGACCAACTGTGAAACAGACCATCCTTTGTTCATATGCAAGTTCAAATTGAAGGTGAAGAAAACTAAAGCAAGTCCTTGAATGTAATCCATCTACATTTAGAGACCATCTCAAAGGAAACTTGATGCATTGACACTTATAATAGAAAAGCTAACACGTTTAGAGATGACAACAGCAGCGTCATACCTGAGGAAAGCAAAAGGTAATTACAAAGACAGGAAAGAAAGAAAAGACCAAAATGGATGTGAGAAGACACTCTGAAACTTCCTCTTAAGACACAGAGCAATTAAAGTAAGTGGAAGAGATGAATAGACCCAAACAAGAGATTTCAAAAGGAAGCGGGAAAAGACAAAGTGAAGAATTATAATGAAATTGGCAAGACCTAGAGTTAGAAAACCAAAACAGATGCATTAGGCTAAGTCTCATAGTGAAAGAAGAGAAGAAAAATTCAAGCCTCGAGTTGCAATATTAATGATTGGTGATGTCAGACTAGTCTTGGTCGAAAGCAGAGTACCAGAAAGATGTTTACTTGTGTCTTATTGACTTTTCAAAGGTATTCAATTAACAAACAATGGATAACAATGAGACAGATGTGAATTCCCGGACCATTCATAGTGTTAGCAGGAACCTGCAGGAACCTGTTCACATACCAAGCAGCAGTCATTCAAATGAAACAAGGGGACACTGCATGGTGAAAATCAGGAAAAGCGTGCTTCAGGGTTAGATCCTTTCCCCATAGTTGTTCAACCTGTATGCTGAGCAAGTAACTGAAGAAGCTGGATTACATGGAGTATAAGAACTAGGTAGTAGGATTGGAGGGAGCCTGATCAACAGTCTGAGATATACAGGTGATAGGAACTTGCTTGCTGAAAGCAAGGAAGACATGAGGCATTTGTTGGCGAAGGTGAAAGATCGCAGTCTTACATATGACTTAATCTCAATGTCAAGAAAGCACAAATCCTCACAACTAACATAATCAAACAACTTAGTGATAAATGGAGAAGAGATTGCAGTTTGTCAATTGTTGCATTTTACTTGGATCCACGATTAATGCTCATGGAAGCACCAATCAAGAATTCCAAGAACATCTGGAAGATTCCAAGAACATTCCAAATAAATCTGTTGTTAAAGAGCAAAAACGTCATTTTGAGAAGTAAGATGTGCCTGACCCAAGTCATAGTCTTTTTATTTGTCTCATATGCTGGTGAAAACTGGACATTGAACAAGGAAGACTGCAGAAGAATTCATGCATTTGAATCATGGTGTTGTCACAGAACATTAAAAGTACCACGGCCTGCCAGAAAAATGAACAAATCCGTCTTAAAAGAAATGCAACTAGCATATTCCTTGGAACTGAAGATGGTGAGGCTTCATCTCGCGTACTTTGGACGTGTTATCAAGATAGACCAGTCCCTGGAAAAGGACATCATGCTTGCTAAGGTAAAAGGTTAGCCTAAAAGTGAGAAACCCTTAGTAATATGGATTAACACAGTGGTTGAAGCAATAGATGCAAACATAACAACAATTGCGAGGATAGTGCATTCTGTTGTCCATAGAGTCACTGTGAGTTGGACCTGACTGCACATTTTCCTCACAAATAACGTATGCTACACAGGCTTCCCTAACAGCACGCCCCCTTGTGTGGTAGTGTTTTAGGCGTGCTGTGCACTTTATACGTGTGCATGTGGTATGTACAGTGACACATTTTACATGGAAACCGAATATCTTCCGCGTGTTCTCCTGTATCTTCAAGGCATGAAATACTAACAGAGTTGCATCATTTTAGGAAATGAATCTAAAACATTGATCAGAAAGTAATGATGCATAGGAGGAAGGCATAATGAAATATTCCCATTTCGGAATCGTTTATCTTGTTTCTTTATGGCTGAGTTGCTGATTCTATTAGCACCTAAACTGTGATGCTTCTCTAATTTCATGGGGACTTTTATATCTTGATTACTCACACTTAAAATAAGGCCAACTTTAATTTCTCTGAACTATTATTATTGCTGTCATTGCGTTTGTTATCTGTTAGGTACTCTGTGGTCGTATTAGACACACATTAGTGGCTCCATTTAGCACAAAGTACCCTGAAGCACAGAGCAGTTGAATGGCATCAAATAACCACGCAGCCATCAAGTGGTAATGTTCTGAATTTGAACTCAGCTCAGTCTAATTTTAAAAGTGAGGCGCTTTGAACTGTACTGCATTTGACTTTGCTGATTGACTATTGTATCTCTTCTTCTCAATTCTGTACTATCTCACAGCTTCTAGCACAGTCAGTTGATTCAAGGAACTTTATTTTTTTTAAATGTCCCTTTTCTGATATGTTAATGACTCATAATTAAAATTCAAAACATCCCCAAGCACCTCAATTAATCAGAACTAGATGCTCATGTGGAATTGTTTCTGCCCTAGTCCTATGTAGCTGGAGGAGGCTAATTAACAGGAAAATGATTCATTACAAAAATATTGATTTTTGCCTTTGGATTTTGCCAAATCTGCACCTTTTAGAAATTGGTATTCAAAGGATTAGCTGTTCGGTTTCTGATATAGAGCTACACCTTTACAAATCCCTACTTACGAAGGAACGTGAGCCATGGTGCCATGGTGCCATGGTGAGTTACTTAGTGCGCTGCTAACCACAATATCAGTAGTTAAAAACCACCAGCTCCACAAGAGAAAGATTAGCCTTTCTTTTCCCTTAAAGAGTCAGTCTTGCAAATCCACAGGGCAGTTGTGCCCTGTCCTACAAGGGTCACTAAGAGTTGGAATCAAGTCAATGGCAATGAGTAAAGGGAAAGCAAACTCAACTCACTGCCTCTTCTTTTCCCCATGAAGTCACTAGCGGTTTTGAACTGCTGAACTTATGAATAGCAGCCCCAAGGCATAATTCATTACAACACCAGTGATCCTGGAGTAACATATCTACCAAATCAGGATGACCTCTGGGGGAACAATGGGTTATGAATTGGGCTGCTTACCTCCAGGCCAGCAGTTCAAACCCCCTGCTACTCAGAGAGAAACATGAGGCGTTCTGCTCCTATAGAGTCACAGCCTCAGAAACCCATAGGAGCAGTCTTGTTCTATCCTATAGGATCTCTTTGAGGCAGAATCAACTGGTAACCTATTAAGGCAGGGAGGCAGACAAATATTTGTTTATTCTACAAAGATTTAGTTTTCAGTAGGGCATACTTTAATTAGGGCATACTTCACAAAAGGCAATGTACCAGGAACAAAGTAACATTTGGCTTCAATAGTCCCATGCTTTTAATGAGGGAGACAGATATGAAAGCCAATCAGCATAATTATAAACAATTACTAATCTTTGCTCTTCATGCAAGGTACTGTTCAAAGTTCAATTTATGTACTGTCTTGTTGGGAGTCAAGGATCTATAAAGCAGATACTTTTTTGACCCCATTTGACATTTGAGTAAGAAACTGAGGTATAGGGAGTTTAAGTCATTTGCCTAAAGTCACACAACTATTGGTGAAAGAACAGGAAATCTGAACCGAGGGAGAATGACCCAGCACTCAACATGGTCATCATTGGGTGCTATCAACTGAGATATCTCATGGAATAGAGGACACTGGAATTGGGATGAGGAGTCTTTGAGTAGCACATATGGTTAAGGGCTTGGCTTTTAACTGAAAAGGTGATGGTTCAAGGCCACCAAGACACACTTCAGAAGACAGGCCTGGTAATCTACTTCTGAAAGGTGGCAGCCTTGAAACCCCGTGGAGCAGATTGACTGCGCATCATGGGTCGGAATCAAGTGGACAGCAATCTGACAATAACAATAGTGTTTGGTGATGCATGTTGAACTCTCACTTGACACCTGGGTCCCAGAAGTAGGACCTGGAAAGAGCATCCAAGTAGAAAAAATAGTGGGACACATAACAACCGCAGGAAAGAACAAAGGAGACGCTGGAACAGTCAACGGTCCACCTGGTAGGAATATTTGCAGTGTGAAATGATACAACTACAAAGTTGATGAGGGTGCAGGTGTCCACCAAAGCCATACTATGCCCCCAAAGCTCACCCGTTATATAGCAGTGCTTTCCATGGCACTGGCCATTTGCACCATTTGCACATGGACTTTATTTATATTATTCATTTGTTTCTTATCATGTCGTCATATGTCTTTACAACTGTTCCCATTATATAATTAAGGATACAGGCAAATGATGTGGCCCTGCATCACATACCTACAAGAGATAGAGCCGGGGTTGGGATTAAGGACCTCTGGTTCTAGAGGCCATGATTTAACCACTCCACTGTTGTATTATGTGGCAATGAAATGGACTGGATTATTTGGAAATGGATCTGAGCTCAGTACCCATACATGAAGACTGATAAAGAGCAAAAGAAGTGGGGACAGGAGGGTGGGGTGACAGGAAAAGACAAGCAATTGGGGAGGGGTGGCCAGTTGGGGTAATTATCACATTTCAAATAAGAGGCGCTCCAAGTTGACAGCAGGGTGGTGGCAGTGAAAAGGAACGGGAGGTAGGAGCCATTCATGGGTGAGGGAAAGGCCTTTGGAAATAGGAGCACTGGGTTAGATTTCTGTCACTGGCATCCCCATCACGCTCAACAGGGACAGCGCTGATCCTGATTGCCGTGCGACCTTGGAATGGCAAGTCTCCCCTCTGTGGTTTGGTTTCCTCATTCACAAAGGCAGTGGAACCAGGGCGAATGAGTTCTACATTGTTGACAGATCATCCATCTGGTTGCACCCAGCAGGTGAACTGGAAAACTGGGTCTGGAGCTCAGGAAAGAGGCCAGGACTGTAAAGGTCTTCTAAAGTCACCTCCAGGGAGATGAAGCTTGATGTCCCTACTCGGGGAGGCCTAGGGAGGCAGAGGGCCAAAGAGGGGAGGACTGAGACAGGACTTCTGACAGCCGGTCAAGGTTGGGAAGGAGCTTATTGTATTTTTCTGGAGCCTTCGTTCCCGAGTTAATACCCCTTTTTGATATGTGAAGCTGTCACTGCCCTCTGCTCTCGCATCAGCTTTTTTTTTTCTTGACCTTCCCATAATTCATCACACAGTGCCAGGTGTGAGCACTAATGGGCTTCTTTATTGGTCTCTGCACTTGCGATTTCTTCCAAGACAATTCCTTCACCAGGAGCCCTGCACTTCCTCAATCCATGGACAAACCCGAAAAGCAAACTTTCCAGTCATTCCCCCGGTCCCTCCTGAGTTCAGGATTTTCTTTCCAATTGGACCTCAGATGTTGGCAGAAAAATTCGGAGGTTGGTTTTGTTTGTTTTTGTTTGTTTGGGGGTAGTTCATTAATTCCTCGAATTCATCATGGACATTGGCAGTACAGTGTTCAACTATAGTTTGTTGGACACTGAGTATGGACTTGAGTGCTGTTCGGGTCTGTTTTTAGTCTGCTGTCCCTTAGCATGAGCACACATCACCCGCTTCTTAGGCTGTCAGCTGCAGCCCAGAGGCTCACCTCAGCAGGCTGTGCCATTCAAAAACAGCACAAACACAACCTCAAGAGGCCTTGCACACACAATGTAGGTCTTTTCTGAAGGTCGTGAGGACATTTTTGTGTACATGCAATGTGCTAAACTCCTCTCAAATCCTCATTGAGACTGCCTCGAGTTCCCCAACCCCCACGCCCATCAGTAGCTGCCCAAATGTCTCCTCTTCTCCTCCCTATTGTTTCTTTTCCAGCCAGCACACATTCCCCCATTGCTTTAGCATTTGCTATCACACTTACCTGTTCTCAGTTTTTCGCAGGTGCAAACTCATTCACTACCATCCTGGTCAAAGGGGACTATTATTCACCATCCTTAGTCGATGGGGTGGAGGGATTTTAATGTGTGGGCCCTGCCATGCAAATATTGATTTTTTAATGTTAATGATTGCAGTAGAACTGAGCCACATTCAATATGTTGGATACAGCAGATTCATAACTGAAGAGCATTTATCATCTGGGACTTGAGGGAGATTTTACTGACCTTTGCAAAGCGATCGCACTGACATCCTTTTGAGTTTGGTCTCTGACTTGTAAATATTTTTATGCAGGCTTCTTTAGGTGGCAAGTGCTAACTAGAACCAGGGCTATGTAGGCTTCCCCGGATCGACTAGATTTGAGGGGGTGGATCAGACTCTGAAATTCTCCCTTTTCCCATGCTCCCACATCCCCAAACAGGGAACCAGTAGTAATCAAAATACCCTTTGAGGTTGCTATTGTTGCTGTTGACAGTTAAGGTAAACCTGGGTCAAATCTGTCTCCACTCATCCTCATGCCCTGGAGATCATGAAGGAGTGGGTTAGTTCGATAATGCCCGTCTGTCCCATTAGTTTCTTTTAAAAATGAATAGAACAAGTTGCGAATGAATGGATGGAGTGATGGATGGATGGCTGGAGGGATAGATGCTTGTTGGATGCATGGGGAGCTGGGCTGTGGGAAAGCACAATGTCCCTTTCTCCCTATAACTTGAGAGCGTGAGAGAGGTGATGGGGGATTGTGGCCTGCTTTTAGATTTATTTGAGCTTTTACTTCAGAGCTAATCTAGTACCAAGAAAGAAGGCCCTTCCATTCCTTTTGATGCGTGCATCTCTAACCCTTTGGGCATCAAATTAAGAAAAGCCTTCCCTGCTTCCTGCCTCACCTTGCTGTGCCATCGACCTGCAGCTACATGAGTCTGAAGAGGGCTTCAGTTAACATAAGACCCATGGACTTGAGTTGATCTTCGCTGGGATGCCTTCGGGATTTAAAATTGCTTCTTAACATAAAGGTCTTCTTTATACATAGAAAAGAAAAGACAAGTAATGTTCTCAATGATCCACGTCCATTAGTGGTCATAGAATCCTGACCTATAGTTTGGGGCTAGTGGTGATGAATGTTTGGAATAACTAGGGGATCTTTGCAATGCTTTAAGTCTCTGGTTTTTATTGCCTCCTTCCAGCTTCCCAGGGGATAGGCCATACATTTTGTGATATGGAGACATTTTTGGCATATTGGGAGATCACAAGGTTGGCAGCAAAACTTGGCCAAGTCAGTGAAATCCCATGAATCGTCCACTGTATTGAACACTAAACCTACTCACATGTTATAAAACATTACAGATTTCTTTAGATCTTTCACACACCCAACTATGTGGTGTACTAAAAGGCCAAGGTGATTGACAAAGAGCCCAAGAATATAAAATTTTTCTCAGAATGTATAAAGCCTTTTTGTTAAGCTGAGGATTCCTGGGGGCATTGTGGTTTCGCCATTGGGCTGCTAACTGCATTGTTGGTGATTCAAACCTACCAGCCAGTCCTTGCGAGAAAAATGAGGCTGTCTGTTCTCATGCAGATTTACAGTTTCATAAACCCTATACAGGGTTGCTCTGAGTCCAAATGGTCTCCATGGCCATGGATTTGGGGGTTGTGTATTGAGGAGGGGGTTGGCATTAGTTAAGCTACGTTATGAACCAGCAAAAAGGAAAGGCAGCATATTTCCAAGTTTTCTTAGACCTTATAATATAATTTTAGTTTTGAAATAAATTTTCCATGTCAATTTTAAAAATACTTAAAAAATTGTACATTATAAAAATAGATGCTTAATAAAGATGACTAGTAAAGATGATTTACTCATAATTATGAAGAGAGGTGTAGAAAAAACAATCAGCAAGCTGCTATGTGGTCTGTTTTTGAAATGACAGGTTGGTGTGCATTGAAAGCTATCATTAGTGACACATCCCCAGCATGCAATGGACAGATCAGGTGTGACTGAGTCTAGAGGAAGCTAAAAACAAAATGAGCTTTGAGAGCATCCTGGTTGGAGTTCAAGTGCTCCCACCCATTCGAGTTGAAACCTTGAATCAACTATAGGACTACTTTGCCTGAGATTTCTGTTTCTGTAAATTTGACTAGCTTCAGAGAGTTAGCCTGTGTTACTGATTATGACACACATAAATCCCCTATACTCAAAGGCACTTTTTACACAATGTGAAACAATTGAAACAAGCTGATCAGTGGTTGCTTGAGACTAGGATCTGTGAGAAGACTGGCTGCTAACCAGCATGAGAGGATGTTTAGGGACGATGGGAGTGTTCTAATACTGGATTGGGGTGATGGCTGCACATCTATGCCTTTCCTAAGATTCATCACACTTAACCCTTCATGGTCTGTAAAATAAATATATCTCAATAAAGCCATGTGTGTGCCTGCCTGTGTGCACACACGTCCATGTAGTATCTCAGAGAGTCTTGCGAAGCAGAACACCAAAAGGAGCTCCATTGTTTTGTGTAGTCACAGCATGACGGGCAGTCATTTCTTTAACTCAATCACTCTGGATGACCCTTGATATATATATATATTTTTCCCAAGGCATTGCTCTTATAAGGCTTCTCTGAATCACCTTGCACATATTCGTTTTGCACCTTTGCAGGGATATCTGTGGAGTCAGCTCCCAGAAGTTAAATTGCTGAGTTAAGTAGCACGAGCATTTGTAATTTGAAAAGACACTGCCAAATATACCTTCATAAAATTGTATCAATGCCCATTTTCACCAGGCTGCTATGAGTCCCTGTTCGCCATAGATTTACCACACGGAGTCTGCTAGCCCATTTTTGTATTCTTGCCAATCTATTAGGTGAAAAATTACATCTCAATGTAATTTCACCTGACATATTCCTTATTCTCAATGAAGGTGACCATCTTTCATTAAGCTAGTGAATTTTTTCTGTACATCCTTTTCCCATTTTAAAAATGAGTATTGTCCATTTTTGGTGATTCATTGGGACCATGTGTATATATATATTCAACTGATTGTCCTCATTTTCTGATGTGAGTTGCAACTTTCCGCAGTTACATGTTTTTTGCCATGTTGATAATATACAAAAGGATTTCATAAAGTGGATGGGAAAATGGAATGAAAACATAATGGAGTTTTTTCCATGAAATTTTGAAAGCTTCGTGTGTGTAGTTTATCTTTGTGTGTGAGTTCATTTCCATTTTGGCTTCGGAATTTTATGTCCTCGTTAGAAATGTCTACCCCACTCTGGCATTATAAGAGTATTCTCTCGCCTATGTGTTCTTTCCCAGACTATTATGGCTTCATTATCTTACATTTAAATCTTGATTCAGCTTTAACTTATCATAGAAAATGATGTGGTAATGGCGTCTGACCTAATAGCGACTCAGAAAATGATACGCTCTTTCTAAAGAGGGAAGGAAGATGTTTGCATTTAGCCCAGCTGATCGTTTCCTCTGAGATGGTACCTTCTACGCTGCCATGTGAGTGGCTTGTCCATGGTCTTCTTGAAGTGATCCCTTTTCCTCTGCTTCTCCGAACATGATGTGCGTCTTTGGTCACTGCGTTCATCTGCCATATACAGCCTATGCTTCGGGATATAGCTTTTATGTGCAGGTCTCGTAGTGTGTGTGTGTGTGTGTGTGTGTGTGTGTGTGTGTGTGTAAGAGAGCTAGCACGTGCATGTACAGGAATGCAGGTGTATATGTTGTTTCTTTTGTAATTTTTTTCACTCCCAACTTCCTTTTCTAGTCGTCTCCAGGTATTCTTCATGTCCTATACAATTATTTTGAAATGTGTCTCCTAGTTTTACCATAAAACAGTAGGCAGTTTTATTCCCCATTTGTCTCCTTGTATTGTCCCTTTATTTCTTGAGAAGGGTGGTACCAATTCCTTGATGTTTTCTCACTAAGCAAAACAATAAAAGTCTCCATCTGAAAAAAAAATTGTGATTAAAAAATCTATCTATACAAAATAAAAATACAAAGGTGTTGATAATACATACACACACGTGTGTGTGTGTATATATATATACATAAAGTAGCATCTAAAATCTTTTTTTAAAGCTTCCTCATTAATTCATGCCAACTTAAACACCCATAAAATTGGTCTTTAAAAATAGGCTACGAAATGATGTGGAATTTTATTACCCAAGATTCTGGGACAAGTAATTAACAGGAGTAATTTTTTTCACTTCCACAAAGTAGTTGTATAATGCTCTTTTCATGAAATGAATTGGGTAGTTGTGATAATGTAGTGATGTAGCCCAATTTGGAACATTCTTTGTAACCATATTATCTGGTTGAGGAAAAGCAGCTTTCTTTGGATTTGGGTGCAGGAATGCAGGCTGAATATTTGGAGCTTGTTTCTAGAACCTAGTCCCTCTCCATCAAAAATGATTTCTTTAATATATACTTACATTTCTCATGGCCATTGTTATAAGACCTCTAGTGGAGTCATCATCTTTTGCAATCTAGACTTTAAAAAATACACTTTATGAAAGTCACGTAAAACTCTCACACCAGAACTACACATGTGAAGCTCTAGATAATTATTTATGAAAAAATATATAAATAAATACTATATGGTAGTTGCTTAAAATCTTCCTCTTCCTAATTGCTTTAGAGGAATTCCAACATATTTTGTTTTACTCTGTAATTAAGGTCATATCAATTTACTTAACATGTTGATCAAAGGGAAAATAGTTATTTTAAAATACTGTAGTGGAATGTGCGTGTACTACTCTTTGGCTATCCATTTATTTGAGTTTCTTCCCTATTGTAATAAATGTACAGATATTTCATAGTTATTGTAAAATTTTCCAAGCACGATTATGTAAGTTAAATTAATACCATCAATTTTCATTTGAAGCAGTACTTCTGGGCAAGCATATATAAGTTTGAATTCTCTTTTATTTTTCAAGAAAATCTATTTTGCAAACAATAATTATCTAGAGAGAATACTCTTAATATATCAAGGCTAGATTTAACTAGATTAAATTCGTGAGGGCTATTAAACACAAATGATTTATTGATCATTATTAAAAATAGTTGCAAGCCCTTCAGTTGTATGGGCAGCACTTATGTTAACAATGCACCAAGGACGCAAATGAAATCATAGATTTTGTATTCATGAAGCTCTGGGTTAGATCAGAGGCTGTTGAAATGGTCAGGATTCTCTACCCTCCCGACTGTCTCTGAACTTTCTTACGTCATTAGGAGAGGAGCATATAAGAGATGCTTCTCAAGAGGCCCTGTCCCCAGGAGGACACAGGAAGCTGGAAATTGAGGATGCTCAATGAAAGCGAGGAAGAATCCATTATAAAGGAGCTCTGCGGTATTGCAAACCTTCCCCAAAGGTAGATAGGATAAACCAAGTAGTGTCTCTTCACCTCCTTGCTGGAGAACTGAAGACATTCGCCCTGAGTTCTTTCCCAAATATGACTAGACCTCCATTCAGTCTTTGCTGTCCTCAATCCAAGAAAGGATAGCTGCCATTCGCGCCATTCCAACTCATGGCCCCGTCGTATGTGTCAGAGCAAATGTGTTCTCTTTGGGATTTTCAACAGTTGCGCTCTTTGGGAAGCAGATCACCAGGTCTTTCTTCTGAGGCAGCTCTGGGTGTACTTGAACTGCCAACTCTTTAGTTAGTAACCAACTCCTTAACTATTTGTGCTGCCTAAGGACTAGGCATCTTACAAATAAAAAAGAACTGAACGGACGTTAAACCTCAATAGTCCAGAGACCACACTTGGGTCTCACTTTAAGTGAAGCCAACCTGATTTTCTGATGGATGAGTAGAGACTTTTTCTTCATGACGTCACAATCAAACCATTCTGACCCGTTCCTCTCTCTGCAACTAACAGAGCACAAGCAAAAACATAATGAAAAACAGAAGAAAGCACCATGATTAATGAAGCCAGGGAACGAGTTATAAATGGTTGTCAAGCAAATAATTCCCAAACTTCCAGGTCCGATGGAGACTTGCCCCTAAGAGTGGCACTTAGCTGAAACAGAGGGTGCTCTTGAGAAAAGATGTGTAAAGGGAGATTTCCGTCAAGGGTGGACTCAGTCTGAGAGATCCAGCGAGGAGCCCTGAGAGAGAGGGGGGAATGGGCATTGCAGATTGGGCCCCAGGAGAAGAGTGGCTGGGCGGAGGACAGTGAGAGGCAGCCAGCTATGCCTCAGCTAATCTTAATCAAAGAGAAAGAAGTACTCAAGCCATACGCAGACCTGTTTGCAGCAGAAATGGCAGGGAGGAAAACGGAACCAAAGCAAGCTACCTACAGGAGGGTAGGGTGGTCAGTGAGCTGCTTTGAGAGTTCTCAATGGCTAAGATCAAACCCCAAGAAGTGTTCTTGTGGTTTTTTCCTGCTCTCCATTCCATGTGTGCAGGGTGGAACTGCTCCCTGGGGTTTTCAAGGAGACAGATTGCCTGGCCTACCTTCCAAGGCCTCTAAGTAGATTCAATGTTCACACTTTCTGAATAGTAGTGAATGCTTCTCCATTGCACCCCTCAGAGATTCCTCAACCTCATATCTGTAGTGCCACAGGGAATCAATAGAAAAAGCCAGTAATCATACACCTGGCCTCATTGTCTTTTAGGAATAAAAGCAAAAGAGAGACATTTTTGAACATGGGAGTATGACATCTGTGAGTTCTTCTAGAGCCCAGCTTCCCCAACTTGGCTGATCTTTCAAATCACCTGGGGATGGAGTGAAACTACAGATCCCTTGGCTCCATTTGCAACCTAATTAATTAGAATCTCTAGGGAGATAAGCTGAGGGATCTGGTGAAACACCAGATCCCCAGGTGATTCCAATGACCCGCCAAGGTTGGGAAACCAGGTTCTAGAGATATGGCTTGATCTTGAGATGTTTCCAGCCAGAGATTCCCATTGTGAAGCTGGGATGAGTTATTATCTTCATTTCAATCTAAGAGCTAGATCTACATAACTGCGGGAAATTTGAATTAGGTAAGAAGAAGATGCAAAGGTTTCATGCCTGGCTAGTATATGTACTATATAAAGGAAATAGTCTTATATAATTGGGGAAAGTGTTGCAGCAGGAGAAGGTGGGAGAGAAGTTTAAAGATGTGGATGCCTTCCTGTCTCATAGGAGGGATGATACAAAGATACTGTCTCCAATGCATATGTTAAGCAAAGGTGTTCTTGGTTGCCATCAAATTGACATGGACATCTGGCAACCTCATGCACAACAAATGAAATGTTGCCCGATCCTGTGCCGTCTTCATCATCATGGTTGGTGTGCACAAGTCTGTTGTTAGGGCTACTGTGGATACTGAGTTCCTTCCAACCCATGAGGTGTCACTTTCAGCACTCAAGCCAACAACACTCTCTGATGGTCTATATGGTTTCCACTGGCTAGTTGTTTTCAGAAGTAGGGGTCGCAAGGTCTTTCTTCCAAGTCAGTCTTAACCTGGAAACTCTGCCGAAATCTGTCCTCCATTGATGACCCTGCTGGTGATTGAAATGCCGGTGGCATAGCTTCTTGCATCACGTCCATCACCGAGTGGCAAACAGAAAGTCAGGTGCTGTTAAGGAAGAGACTTAAATTATATAATTGTATTGCTTTAAAAGTGCATAAGAAGTCAATAGAAGAACCAGGAAAATAATCTATCCAACCAGAGAGGCAGAGCCAAAAGGGACGTTCAGAGGACCTGTGCACACATTTCTTTCTCTAAGAGCTGGTCATTAATAGTCCCTGCCTAAAATGAGCAATGTATGCTGTAGATATTAGCATGTGAAATACAGTCATAAAGGTAAGACAGTGGTCCTCAACCTTCCTAATGCCACGACCATTTAATACAGTTCCTCATGTGGTGGTGACCTCCCAACCATAAAATTGTTTCGTTGCTATTTCATCACTGTCATTTTGCTATGGTTGTGAATTGGCTGACCCATGTGAAAGGATCGTTCAATTCCCAAGGGGGTCACAACCCACAGGTTGAGAACCGCTGCACTAGGAAGTCAAGAAGAGTGGCTGTAAAATTTCCAATCCATCAGAAACATAACACACAGAAAACAGACCATATAACAAGACCCTGTTGATGCAGTCAGGCTGAGGTACATGAAGGGAGGGTAGGAGAATCGCTGTTTGTCATCTTGCCTTTCTTTTGTGTAATTTAATTTCCCCTTTTCTTTTATGCATCATGTCTGTGTTCGGTTTTCATAATAAAATAGAATATTTCACCACCACTACCACCACCCCAAATCCTTGAATTCTAGATTCTCTTAAATGGTTTTATTTTTCTTTCTTGGCCAAACCTCTGCCCTGTTGTCTCTGGCAGATTCTGGAAGATGAACCAGGGTCCTAGGTGAGAATTATTTATCGAGGCCCCTTCTGCCTTGGTCATAGTGACCTTATCTTTATTGAAAGTTGTCTGCGAACTGCAATAAAAGGTCGGGATGAACTGTCTCCTCTTTAATTAAAATTTTAAAGTGATTTTGATTAAAACTACCCTGATAAGAACTATATGCTGAAACAGGTTAGACATTTCAGATGAACTTTGCAATAAGTTTAAAATAGGTCAAGAGACAGGAAATGACACCTGGAGGTAAGAAGACTCTCAGGCAAGGTCACTTCGAATGTGTAAACCCGTGAAATATGGTACAGCATAACCATGAGACAACCCCAAATTATATTAGGGCAAGAAATGAGAAAGAACATTGGAGAGAATATGTTTGCCTCTAATGACCATTATGCCTTGGTTGTCCTGTATGGAGACCCTGTAGAGCAGTGGTTCTCCAATTCTTCCTAATGCCGTGACCCTTTAATACAGTTCCTCATGCCGTGGTGACCCCCCCAACCATAAAATTATTTTCGTTGTTACTTCATAACTGTCATGTTGCTACTGTTATGAATCAGGCGACCCCTGTGAAAGGGTCGTTCAACCCCCCTGCCCCAAGGGGATCCCGACCCAAAAGTGGAGAACTGCTGTACAGATCTGTAGATGTTACCGTTATTTCTAAAGCTCATCATTTCTGATAAGGTTTGGTATGGATTGCCCCCCTACACACACGCGCGCGCGCGCACACACACACACACACATTAAAATAATGGCACATGCAATTTGGCTCTTTATATTTAACTTTCTCACCGGCCTTTAGTTAAGTGGTCCCTAAGCTGGAGGATTTTACAGCCTTGAACCTTTTTCCTTTCATTGAAATGCTTCTATAATAACAAACTCCCTTTGTTTCTCAAAAGAAGAGACTTTTTAAAGTAAACACTGTATCCAATAAACATGCACAACTATATATGGACAACTCCAAGAATGCTAATGAAGTACGCATTCATGTTGCGCTCAGTACCACAAACAAAACATTCCTAGCCCACCTGAAGCTTCCCCTCTTCTTCTTGTTTGGAGACACTAACCAGCCCAGGACTGTCTTCTATCCTGAGGTTGAACTCCATAGATTCATGTTGTCTCTTTTGACCCTTTATGCAAGTGATATCATAAGCTTGTGTTCTCATATATTGTGCTTCTTTTATTCATCATTATATTTCTGACTTTCATCCACGTGGATGTAGTTGAGGTTCATTCATTCTCAGTGCTGAATGGATATGGCACTACCACTTACCCATTCAATTGTTGATGGACATTTGAGTAATTTCCAGATAGTTTTTAGGAAATAGTGCTGATGTCAACATCCTAGTTTGTGTTGTTTTGCGGGCTATCTTTGTATTCCTATTGGAGATTATATATATATAGAGAGATATAGATATATAGATATAGATATATATAGATATATATTTATATATAGTTGTAAATGTGAGGTAATGGGCATAATTTGTCTTTGTATCTTTAGTCCTTACTTCCTGCTTTCCAGGCTGATGGTTTCAACATAGACTTTCCCCAGCAGTGCGTGCTAGTTCCGGTTGCTTTTCCATCTCTCCTCAATTCTTGGTATACACATACCCCTTTCATTGTGGTCATAGCAGTGTCAGGTGTGCATAGCAGAATCAAATTGTAGATTTAGGTTGGATTTGCAAAAGAAGGGACATTTTTAGCACCAAAGTGGAGAAAATATAAATGGAGAAAAACATAGAATCATTGCCCAAAGATAACCAAAGGAGCCCCGGTCACCCAATGGTTAAATGCTCTGCTACTAGCCCAAAAGGTTGGCCATTCGATTCCTCCTTGTGACCCTTGGAGAAGGACACGGTGACCTGTTTCCATAATGATTACAGCATAGCCCTCATGGGACGGCTCTCCTCTGTTACAGGGGCTCACTGTGACTCAAAGATGGCCTCAAGAGTGCTTCCCAATAACAACAGAGGGCACTTGGCAATCTGTCTTTTCCTGTATTTTCTTAAGGCTTCATATGAAAAATATGGCTGCTGAACCAATGACTACCTACAAAAATGTCTCTTTTACTATGTGGAATTGATTTTCTTTTTAGTGTTTCTTAAGATTGACTCTTTAATTCATTTTCACCTTTACTATGGCAGTTCTTCACATCATACCCAACCCTTCTTCCCGTGTTCCTTTAGACTTGGTACCTCAGGCTCTTCTTTCCCTTAAAGTTCATTCTTGGCCAGTTCTGATGGCTTTTATTACACGGAACTTCAAACCCTTTCTTATGACATGTATTAGTCTGGTAGGCCTGGTTCTGCCTTTGTGAATGAGTGTTATTGAAAGTTTTGCTCTCACCAACTCCCATTGTTTTTGCAAATAATGTCCAGTCACTTAAGCGGCTCATCTGTGCCACTCAACGATTCATGTGTTGTAATTTGAAGCTTCTTATAGATTAAACAATTGAGTGACTGGACACTATTTGCACAGAACCGTGGGGGTTGGCGATAGGGCAAAACTTCCAATAACACTTATTCACAAGGGCAGAGCCATGCCTACACAATTCATACACGTCATAAGAAAACAAGGAGCACTCTCGCCATACTTCTTCCAAGACACATCTTGTCCTTTTAGCAGTCCGTGTGACTTTCAATATTATTCTCCAAGACCACAATTCAAGTGTATCAATTCTTCCTCTGTCTTCTTTATTCAATGTCCAGCTCTCTTTCACATGCCTATGATGCAATGGGAAATATTGTGGCTTGGGTGAGGCACATCTTAGTTCTTAAAGCAACATCCTTGCTTTTCAATACTTTAAAGAGGTCTGTGTAGCGGATTTACCTAATGCAACTTGTCTTTTGATCTCTCGACTGCTGCTTCCATGAACATTGTTCGTGGATCCAAGCAAGACAAAACCGTTGAAAAGTTCAATGTTTTCTAAATTCATCATGATTTCATCTATTGGTTCAGTTGTGAGGATTTGGGTTTTCTTTATATTGGGTTGTAATTCATACTGAAGGCTGCAATACTTGATCTTCATCAGCAAGTGCTTCAAGTCCTCCTCACTTTCAGCAAACAAGGTTGTGTCATCTTCATATTGAAGGTTGTTAATAAGCTTTCCTCCAAGACAAGCCAGTCAGGGTGCAGTGTTACAATGATGAAACTTACAACTTTCCTCTAGGTCCTAAATCCTTCCTCCCTTCCTCCTCCCCCCATCATGATTCCAATTTTACCTTACAAATCCAACTAGACCAGAGGATGCACACTAATACAGATAGGAACTGGAAACACAGGGAATCCAGGAGAGATGATACCTTCAGGACCAGTACTGAGAGTGGCGATACCAGGAGGGTGGAGGGAGATTGGGGTAGAAAGGGGGAACCAATTCCTCCTACCTGGAGAATGGACAACAGAAATGTGGGTAAAGGGAGAGATCGAACAATGTAACATGTAACAAAATAATATTAATTTATAAATTATAAATCAAGGGTTCATGCGGGAGGGGGCAGCGAGGTGGGAGGGGGAAAATGAGGAGCTGATACCAAGGGCTCAAGTAGAAAGAAAATGTTTTGAGAATGATGAGGGCAACAAATGTACAAATGTGCTTGACACAGTGGATGTATGTATGGATTGTGTTAAGAGTTGTAAATGCCCCCGATAAAATGATTAAGAAAAGAAATAAGCTTTCCTCCAATCCTGATGCCACATTCTTCATATACTCCAACTTCTCTGATTATGTGTTAAGTCACTGACCATAAACCTACCTATCGGGTTTCAATTATTTCTAGTGTTTCTACAGGTAGTGCTTTCAGGCTAGGAAATGGAATTATATATATAAATCACTGAATCTGGAATATTCCTGGCCAGACTGAGAGTAGAAAGAGACTAACAAATCTTAAGGCTGAGAATGCCAACCAGAATGTCTAGGAAAAAGGAAGTGGGACCTCCATGAGGCAGGCTCCTTTCTGAGGTTTCTCTGAGAGAACCTTCTGGGCCTATCTTTCCTTACCCAGTGCAGAGAGAATTCCATCCTAGGGGAACCCCCTGACTGGCAGTGTGTGCCATTGACGAGCACAAGTCCGTAGACCAGCTTTTTGAAACAATCCTTTGAGCAGTTTCTAGAGGATCAGTTTCAACACACAAGCACTTTTCTCTCTCTGCACGTGGTTCCCCATTTTTGCTCATCATTCAACAATGGCTTTGGTACCCCATGGTTATCGGTCCGCTGACATTCTTCCCAACAGAGAGACTTCTGCCTGGAGGAAGGCTGAAAAACCATCATGCTGGACTCGCCTGCTGAAACTCAAAGTATTTGGTTTGCTCATCAGAATGTTCGGCGGAGATCAATTTACCATGAAGTCAATGACCCTTGAGCTTTGAGGATTTCTTGCTGACATAGGGCCCTTCCTAGGCTCTGCATATAATTTTGTGTTCATAAACTTGTAGTCATATTTTTTTCATTCTCGCTGTTGAGGAGCACCCCCACCCCAATTATATGAGTGAAGTTGCACAAAACCTGGATAACCCCCTGGTTTCAAATGTCGATCATTTGGGCTCAATGCTTCCCCTGGACAATAATTTGGGCATCATATGGATCGACACTTCTTAGAGCTGGAATGCCACAGTAAAGTAGGAAGTGCGTGTTGGGTAGTAGCCACTCCTCATTGAGTGTTTATTCTGCAGCAGGTATAGGGCTCAACAAGATTTCATTTAACAACCACGAGCAGCCTAGTACAATGACATCATTATTACTATCCTTTTATTTCTCAGATGGTTTAAAACAATTCGCCAAAGTCATGGTTCTAGAAAATGCTTATCTAGTTACTCTGCCCGTGATGTTGGTGCTAGTTGTTCTCGAGTTGGTACTGATGATGGTCGCCCTTCTGTATAAGGACGTGTCAGAAAGTTCATGGGAAAATTGGATTCAAGGATAATGGAAAGTTTCCATACACTTTTGAAGCTACCTGGCATAACAGAACAAAACATTGCCCATCTGTGCCCTCTGCACAATGATTAGTATGTTTTGGCTCCTTGTTGTGGCTCTTCCGCCAGGCCGTCTCTTTGAGAGGTTCCATCTGATACCCCGACTCTCCACTTTATCAAACAGGATGTCTTTCACTAATTATTTCTCTTTTCTGATAATGTATCCAAAGTAAACAAGACAAAGGCTTGCCGGCCTTGTTTTTAAAGAGCATTCTGGTTGTATTTCTTGGAAGATTGATTTGTTTGTTCTTTTGGCAACTCTTGCTATGGTCAAAATTCTTCACCAACGTCATAATTTAAATGCTTCAATTCCTCCATGGTCTTAATTTTTCCTTGTCCAGCTTTCACATGCATATGAGGTGAATGAAAAGACCATGGCTTGGGCCTGATGCTCCTTAGCAATCAATTTTGCTCCTCCTCATAATTGAATACCAGAGTGGTCAAAAGATTTTCAACCTTAACTCACTTAAAAGGCATCCCCATCTGTACGTTTCACCTGCTTCCTGGACATGTTCTTGTTGGGAAAAAATTATGTCTTACCTAGTGCACCTCCCTGCCACATTCTTTGCTGAGCCTTCCACCAAAAGGAGCAGATTCCCCACATATGAGCATCAGCCATTATCAGGGGGAGGACTGTATTTAAATTGCCAAATGTGATACTGGAAGGGTAGACGGAGGGTGGAGTGGAAAGGGAGAACTGATTACAAGGATCTACATATAACCTCCTTCCTGGGGGATGGACAATAGAAAAGTGGGAGAAAGGAGATGTCAGACAGTGTAAAATATGACAAAATAATAATTTATAAATTATCAAGGGCTCACTAGGGAGGGGGGAGTGGGGAGGGAGGGGAAAATGAGGAGCTGATGCTAGGGGCTTAGGTGGAGAGCAAATGTTTTGAGAATGATGAGAGCAATGAATGTATAAATGTGTTCTATACAATTGATGTATGTATGGATTATGATAAGAGTTGTATGAGCCCCTAATAAAATGATTAACCTCTCGCCAAAATAAGAAAAAAATAAATTGCCAAATGAACCCTTGATAATTTACAAATTATTATTATTTTTCCATGAGGGACAGAGGGTGGGGAAATGCACTGATTGATACCAAGGGCTCAAGTAGAAAGACAATATTTTGAAAATGATGATGACGCCATCCATCCATTCTATCAAGCTACCAATAAGATGATTTTTTAATTAAAAATAAATAAATAAAAACAAGATCGCCAAATGCCTATGCTAGTGATTTAAGTGGCACCACATCATGTTCAAAGCTAGGTACAATTGACTGTTTTGACTGCTTTGGTCAAATTCTGCTTCCCTCAGGCAATGCTGCTGTTGGCTGATGTTCAGGTGAGGTCATGACAAGCTCTACTCTACAGCTTGCTCTGGCAGAAGAGAAAGAACAGGGAGCTACTGGCTTTTTAGGTCTCAATCGAGTCTGAAATTAAAAAAATATCTCTATCTCTAAGTTAATATCGACTTGTTCATTTGGGGATAAATGCAACATTTTATTATCTTTTGGAAGCTAATTTTAGAAATAGCACGGTTAGAAAAAAACATTGCTGAAATACTTTTCAAATGCACTCATACAGCCAAAAGTTCCCATGATTCCGAACTGAGTCACTATCCAATTATTCCTCCCTATCTCAGTTAATAGGGATCCCTGGTAGTGCAGTGGGCTGTGAGGTGGGCTGCTAACAGAAAGGTCTGCATTCAAACCCACCAACTAAGATGAGGTTGTCTTCCCCTGCAAAGATTTATAGCCTCAGAAATGCACAGGGAAGTTCTACTCTGCCTTATAGGACAACTGTGAGTCAGAATCAACTTGAGGGCAGAGGATTTGGCTTTAGTTTTCTTCATTTTAACAGCTTATTAAGTAAGAAACAGATATGGGAATATCCTTTCCCCCACTTTTCCTCTAAATATAGATTTTTAAATGTGAATAATATTAATGAATTCCCATATTATCAAATAAAGTAGCAGGTATCTTCTAATAATAGACTTTTAGAACACTGTAAGGAGGGGATTACCCCTCCCCCCAGTGGAAAAAATCTCTGCTGGGCAGAGCTTTCATAGTATTCTTTTTTTTTTTCCTGCTGGGCTAGCATTGAGTGACTTACTCTGAGTTAGTGCACCCAGTGGCATCATCTGGGAAGGTTCTCTCTGTTCACAGTGAATTTTTTCATGAAAGCAATTTTACTGGAACCTCATTATTTTGTTTGTGTTTGTTTGTTTTCTGTTGTGATGGCCAATTTAAGAGAACAGGGTGGAGCTTGAAATTCTTTTTCTTATAAGGAAAAATGCGGCAGAAACTTGTGTGATATTGAAAATAATTACAAGGACAGTACTATGGAAAAAAACTCAAGTGTACCCGTGGTTTTCTCATTTCAAAAAAGGTGTAATGTCAATTGATGACAAACCTTGTTCTGGCCATCCGTCAAGTTCCTGAACAGATGAAAATGCCGACTTGTAGTGCATATGGAGTTCTTTCTACCATGTCAGATTGTTGAAGCTTTCTATTTAGACGTTCTGAAAAGATTACGTAACAGTGTACTACAAAAAAAAAAGGCCTGATTTGTGGCAGATGAGGGACTGGTTTTGCCACTGTGGCAATGCACCAACTCATAGTAGCCATCTCAGTGCACCAGTTTTTGGCAAAACCCAGCATGCCTCTCTTGCCCCATTCATTTTACTCACCTGACCTTGCTCTGTGAAACTTCTTTTTGTTTCTGTAAATGCAGAGGGACATGAAAGGACAACAATTTGATGATGTAACAGAGGTAAAGTTAAAAATGAGGGAGGTGCTGTTAGTCATCCAAACAAATGAGTTTGAAAAATATTTCCAAGAATGGAATACAGATTTGATCAATGTATTAAGTGCAGTGAAGAGTACTTTGAAGGTGATAGGTTGTTTTGAACTGATTGCGATGATCGACACACGCTCTCCACAAGGGGACGAACAACGGAAATGGTGGGGGAAGGGAAACTGGTTGGTTTAAGATATGAAAATAATAATAATTTATAATTTATTAAAGGGTCACGAGGGGGCGAGAGAAAAATAGGAGCGGATACCAAGGCATCAATAGAAAGTAAATGTTTAGAAAACAATGATGGCAACAAATGTACAAGTATACCTGATACATTGGATGTATGGATTGCTATAAGAGCTGTAAGAGCCCCCAATAAAATGATCTTTTAATTAAAAAAAATTAAATACACAGCTTCAAATGGTTGGGGTGGGGGGATTCCGTTTTTTGGGGGGTTACCTCACGTTTGTTACTGATTGGTATAGTGGCTTAGGTTGGGCTGTAAATCAGGCTGTGAGTCAGGATCAACTTGATGGCAATGAGATACGTTACTGATACTAGTTGTTCCTGTTTTCATTGGCAGAACTCACCCTTAAATATTTAAGATTCCTGGACTGACTATAATCAAAAGGGAAAACATAATAGTAAGTGATATATATATAGATATGATTCTATAAGACTATTACTCGAAAAGGTGCGTCAGACTTTGCTGAGAATTGGGGATATGCCACTTATTTGATCCTGGCAACTCTATGAGGTGGGTAGCACTATCCTTATTTTACAGCTCAATGAATTTAGCAACTTAACTTTTATCAACTGGTCTCTGAACCCTGACTGTGTACCAATCAAATGTAGGTCCTATTCTCCCCCATCAGGAAAACTGACACATTGGCTATGATAGTTAGCCAGGATAGGAATAGAGGGAGTTGTCCCTCCCATACATGCACAGGCCTCATACTATAGGTTGGGAAGAAAATTCAAGCAAACATTAGCCACCCATGAAGACTTGTTTAGGACATCCTCCAATTCAGGCCCCACAAAGCCACGTAGGCTTTAGCCCTGGGCAGCCCAAACTAGGCCCAGGTGGGCTTAATTCAGCCAATGGTATGGACCAATACTAAAGTGACTAGACGTCCCGCTTATGGCGGGACAGTCCCAATTTTTAACAATATGTCCCGCGTCCGGCGGCATTTTAAAAAAGTCCTGATTTTTGGAAAGAATGCACGACAAGCTAGGGAACGGTGGGAGAACGGGAAGGGAATATTCGGTTTTCGGCTGCCATGTGGCTATTTCGCCAGTATATGAGTTTCATATTATTTTTGTTAATTTTATAATGTTTAACTTTAATAATAACAAATAATTGTTGAGAACTGATTATTGAGAGCTGCTTATCAAAGTTCACATTGTTGATCAGTTGTTAGAATTCGGCCACCATTGTTTGGACTTAATGAACAATGGCATTTTTTGACATTAGCAACGATGAAAACATTTTGTTACTGTCTCTCAGACGATACACATCTCAGATGATAAAGTAGTACTGCATGCTAGTGTGAGTTAAACAAGTGATAGCAACAAATCAGCTATTCTGCTAATGCTAATTTCTTTTCTTCATCCATATAAGTTGTTTTCCGAAAAAATTCCTGTATTTTGGAGGACGATGCAGCAGTCTTTAAATATCTTTATGTTTCTGTGTCTCCAGGTGCTTTGAAATGTCATTCTTCCCTCCGTGCAAAAATAATTCGATCATATTACTCAAAATTTCCCATATAGTAATATTTCCAAAACTTATCTTTTTCATGAGGTATTATTATTAAAAATATATATTGATAAGGAAAAGGTTAAATCTTGGGCATCAGCAAAAATCACAATTGAGAACAAATGGCTAGAAATATTCCCATCATTTTGAAACAAATCATATTCCATACAATAATGCACTAAAAATTGTGGAATACGTGCTGTCCTTACCAGGAACTAATGCTGCTACTGAACGCATTTTTTTCTATGGTAAATAAAGTGTGGACATCAGAAAAATCACAGTTAAGTGTTGAGACTTTGAAAGCCATTTTATGAGTGAAATATAATCTATCAAATCCTTGTGAAAAATTTAATGACCTTTTAAACGACAGCAATCTACTAAAAAATTCACTCAAATGAGAAATATGCCAAAGAATAAAATAATACTATACATATTTTAATGTATTTTATTTGTAAATTGTACTTATGTTGAAATTAAAAGATCTATATTACAATACTATTTTTGCATTCTATGAAAGTTCTTGTTGCTCTATATAGACCAATATTTTAATCAAGGACACCCCTCCCCCTGGTCAACGGTTGTCCTCTTTTATCAATGTTAAAATCTGGTCACTTTATCCAATACTTTCCACCATGTCTCCCCAGCTGGAGTTTTAAAATACCCTGATAACTGGAAGCTGGTCTCTTTTTACTCTGCTCCTGGGCAGAAAAAGGTGAAGGTAAGAGGTGCACACATGGGCTGCCTCCCAGAACCCACTCCGGGCCTCTGTGGGGCCCAAAGCCTCCCTTCTCACTTGTTCTTTTTCACCCTGCTTCTGGGCGCAGGCCCTGCGCTCACTCGCTGGCCTCAGGTTACCACGTGTGGGCATGCTGTCCCAAGAGGTTGCCTGTGAGTCCCAGCCTGGCTACTGCGTGACTCCGCACGCTTCCCTGAAATAGCATGCCCTCCTTTGAGACTGTGAAGCTGGAAACCTCTCCCATCCTTTATAAAAAACCACTTGGATTACAGACCAGGTTTTGCCAAGAACTCTTTCCTGTGCAAAGACATGCACCAAGGTATTATACACACGAGAAACCTAACTACTACAAGAGGGAGCATTACATGGTGCCCCTGTCTCATTTATGCCCCGGCCCCAGCCATGTAAATCTTATGAAGCTGTAGATTACTCAGCTCCCTCTTTGGTCACATGTCTCACAAATTACTGTCTGCCATCGTCACTCTGATTTTGGAGCATTGAATAACAAGTTTTCAAATATATCTCAACCCCAAATATGAACAAGCTGAATCACAAAGAGCAGATCCAAGGTAAGCCATCCCTCCAGAGGCACATTTGCCAGTTAAGCCACTGGGCTCTTCTGCTTTGATTTTTATTTTAAAGAGCTTTACTGCGGCTTAAGGATCCATGGTGGCACAGTGCTAAGTGTTTGGTGACTAACCTAAAGATCAGTGGATCATACTTATCAGCCTGTCTATGGGAGAAAAATGTGGCAGTCTCCTGTTTGAAGATTCCACAACCAAACTCACTGTCATTGAGTCAATGCCAACTCCTAGCAGCCCTTTATGACAGCGTAGGACTGTCTCTGTGGGGTTCTGAGACCCTCACTCTTTATGGGTGTAGAAAATCTTTCTCCCTCAGACCTGCTGTTGGTTTCAGACTGCTGACCTGGAGGTTCATAGCTCACTGTGCCCTATATTTACAACTTTGAAAACCCTATAGAGGATTTAATCTCTATTTTTTAGTGTTTCTGAGTCAGAATCAAAAGCAATGGTTTTCAACAAAAAGTTATCAGTTGCATACCATACATATACTTCATCTATGTCAAGTGTATCATTCAATGATTTTGTGTAAATATACAGAATTGTGCAATCATCACTATAATTTAGATTAAGATTCCTTGTGGATATTTAATCAAAATTACCAATGTTGCCATAAATTTGCCATCAAGTTGATTTAGACTTATAGGTAGACTAGAACTGTACGCCATTGGGTTTTCAGGGTTCTGACCTTTGGAAGGCGTAGCCATTTCTTTCCAGCTACTTCAGGGTGCATTCAAACTGCTAATTTTTTCTTAAGTATTCAAATTTCCCTTTTTTCTTTTTAGTTATTTAAAGTGAAACTACTTAAAAATGGGTCAAAAGGGGGAATCAAATGATACGGTGTTGCATTTTAACCTACCATAACTACATCTACCACAATCAACTTTTAAATGTTCTCTGTCTGATATCAAGGCTATTTCACATCCCTCTGACTCTGACTCTGACAGGAGGTTCAACAGAGGCTTAATCTGAGTGGGGACCCTGAAAATTGACTTGAGGATTCCATTGTCATCCATAGCTTTCTTCTTCCAGGCGTTCACAATTTAAGCTCTGATACCATTCCCTCCTTTAGATTTGGATTATAACATTTACAATCCTCAGATCAAACAGGGTGGTGTGCTTCTTCCATGTGGACATAGCTGACACCTCCTTTAAATGGCTGCCTGTTAGAAGACAAGCCCGAAGTCCCCAGGTGCTATTCTTTCTGATAGCTGGGCACCATCTGGTTTCTTCACCACCCTTTGCTACAACATCCTTATCATCAGTGGTCTCTTCATGAGGGCAAGTATAGAGTAGTGCCTTGTCATAAGAGCTAATTGTTCTTATATGGGGACTAGAATTAAGTATGAACTGTAGTGGTCAATTTCTTAACCATTGGTACCATCCAGGGATCCACCCAAACACTAAGCAACTACTCCTCTATTTTCTCTATAGTGAGAGTCACCTTTCCTGAACATTGCCTATAAACAAAATTGTATTATATGTGGCTCTTTGTGACTGGATTTTTGGTCACTAGTGTCATGTTGTTGAGGTTCATCTAAGCTATGACATGTATCATTATGTCCTTTTTAAATTGTTTGATAGTATTCTACTGAATGGTTGTATCGGGGTTATGATTTATTTATATCTATTATCCGCTTGATGAATATATGAGTTATTTCCATCTCTTTGCTATTAAGAACAACTGTGAGGGTTTTCTTCAAACAGAATATTGAATTTACATACTTCTCATTTCTCTAGCAAGGTCCTCCCCATACCACCTCTTTTGATGTTTAGAGAAGGAACGAATTGAGATGCAAAACTAGCAGAAATAACTCTTGCCAAGATGAAATGATATATGAGTGAAGCCCAGGGCTTTTGAATTTGAGTTCAAGGGGCTTATGTATGTAAGACAGTGACTACACTATATTTATATTGTTTCACGTTACTGAAAAACAGACATATAGCAACTTCAGTCTTGATGACCTCATTTCCCCATTTGACATGATTTGATAGTGGATACATTCATATGGCCAGATTTCTGACATACCATTCACGTGGGCTTAATCATTTGCCCGGAAGACTCCAGAAATCACATTTCTTAAGGTAGTTTTTGCCCATCCTTTCCAAATCCCTTCCTTTGATAATTAATTTTAGGGTTCGATCACTAGGATCCCCCGAGGGAAGCCTTTATTTGCCATGACTTAAATTTAAGGAGAAAGAAGTAGTGAAGCACAGAGGAGGAGAATTCAATTATAGAGGCAGACAAGAAATGGCTTCAAAAGTCAGTTCTGGCTGTGTATCAGAACAAGGAGTGAACCTCTGCTAAACTGGCCAGGCTATAATTGCCCCCTCTTTGGCTCCTGATGATTTGATCTTTGGCTCACCCAGTGCGTCATTCCTAATGACTTTTAACTGGATTTCCAAATAGGCATTAGCCCTCTAACTGAAACAATGGCATAAAGTGTGTTGAAATGCTTGCCCTGAAGGGAACCATTGCCATTTTAAAAATATATTTAAACAAGGGTACAGAATGCTGGAAGCTATTGTCGATGTTAGATGGGGAGAATGTGATGTCTTTTTCCATGATGCTGCCAATGTGATTATGGGTAGGTCTATTAATAGCCCTGAGTTGAATTTTGACCTTGGGTTTATTAAATTAAAGAAGGTATCAAGATAGATATGAATAAAATGAGCAGAAGGGAACCCAGGGCACTTTCCCTTAGCTATTTGGTTTTTTCCCTTATGTATGTTTTGCATATTGTGGATATGTGTGTGGATATTGGCATAACTATATTTACTACTAGTGTTTTCTGTGTCAATCCTTTTAGAATGTAGGTGTTATTTTCAAGTGATATTGATAGAAAATAGGAAATCTTGTAGCGCTCATCTATTTTCGTCCTTCTACCATTTTGTTTGTTTATTTACAAAGAATCATGGCTGTGTTCTTAATCAAGTGCCATCATTCTGTTGGAGAGCAAGGATTGTGTGTACATGTGTGCATCAGGTTCTCCTATCCCTCTTTATGCTTACGCAATTGGTTATAGTCTATTTAGAGGGCACCAAGGCTATAGGTCCTCAGTGTCTCAGACGTGTCATTGATAATGATGGAAACATGTTTAAGTACGCTCGATACAATTGATGTATGGATTGTTATAAGGGCTTTAAGAGCCCCCCATGAAATGACCTTTTAATAATAAAAAAAAGTCACACTGATGTCTCCATTATATCTGGTGTTAACCACAATTGACCTTGAGGTCAGAGACTTGATCAAGCCTGTTGAAGCTGCTCTTTTTGAGTTTTAAATTTAGCTTAATGCTATTTTTTTCTGTATCTCAATATAGTCGTATAAGATTTGCATTTGTTTTTCTTTTTCCTGACAGCCTAATGAGCTTGAACGTTATGAAAACAGTGGCCCAAGTATATACTGCACCACTAACTCTTGATCTTTAAAGGAATAGGGTATGCTAGATATGGACCCAGTTTATTTTTGTCATGTATTTGCACCGCAGTGTGAATGAATTCATGTGCTATGCTATTCTGAATCCACTTCGTATTAGAAAACAGGGAGACAGTCTGAGGGCCTCATTCACAGGACCTGGAAGTGCGGAAATCAAATCCCAATAGCTGTAACATGTTTGAAACATGATTGGCCATTGTAGTCAATTAAGAGGAAGAACATGTAGGTCACTGGGAACATACAGGGATCTTGAAATGAAAGGGCCACCATGGAGGCCCATTGGTATTCCCAATGTGTTCAGCTCGATTGCCCATTCAAAACTGAACACGTAGAAAGATAAAGGGGTGGAGGAGATTCCTATGTTATGTGTTATCAGTCACACAAATCCCAATTGTGAACTTAGATCAGTCAATACTGGTTGCCGTAAGACCAAAAGGTTACGTGGAATTTGGCAGACGACTTGAAAAAAAGCATTTCAAATGTTTTTTTTTTAAAAAAGAATAGAAATAAAGCATTTCTCTCCATCCTCCCATGAACCAAAAGGGGGCTAAAAACCATACCATGCTCTACTTTTGCTACCTGTCTCACCATGTAGAGGGTGGAGTCTTTGAAAATCAGTTTTGAGGAGTGTGTCTACTTAAGAATTCTTTGGTGCTTAAACAATACCCTTTTGGGGACAGTGACTTTTCTGTTCTATACCATCATTTATGTGCCCATCCTTTGGTGGGGCTCCGAGACAATTGTGTCATGGTGTGCCGTGTGGCTGCTTTGTTCAGACCTTCCTTTTACATGCACTCTTTGCACTGTGTTCACCTAAAATGAAGGCCTGAGACTTTGGAGAGGGATCATGGAAGCCTCTTGAAATCATGTCTGTTTTGTCAGCTCAGGGATTACAGGAAAATGGAATTTCTCTGAAAAAAAAATATAAGAGCCAGAGCAGTGCAATATAGAGTGGCATGGCTTGTCCAACACCATAGCACGAAGCATCTCTTTCTTGAGCTGTCAGACAGTACGGTCGTGGACCTGCCTGTTTCCAGTTTGAGGTGGGGTGAGGTGGGAAGACGCCATCAGAATAGGTGAAGGAGATGGCTTTACAAATAGCCAGAATAATGAGAGTTCGGTTGGAATATTAAGGAAACTTCTCCTCTGTAAGAGAGCTTAAGCAAGAAAATGAAATTGTCAAGGGGGAATAATGGGTTTGCCAACTCTGGACAGATTCCAGGCTGAACTTGACACCACCTCTCAGTGATAATTTAGAAATCAAAGAAGCCAGCCGCCTTCATGCCGCCAAGCAGGCAGATGACACACCAGACTTTGCTTGGAATATGGGCCGAGCCTGTCTCTCTATTAGGTGTCCCTGGGCATTTGATTGGTTAGTTTTTGCAGCTGCCCTCGGGGGACCTAAGTGTCAGTGGTTGAGCATATAATCAATATTTTGAGACAAGCACTCCCTCCCCCCTTTCTCCCTTCATATTTCATGCCTTTGGGACTTTGCACATATACCCAAACTCCAAATCCACTGCCATGAAGATGATTCTGACCCCTAGGAACTCTACGTAGGTCTCCCCATGTTGTAAATCTGTACTGGGGCCGATGGCCTCTCATTTCTTCCTTAGAATGCCTGGTCAGTTCGAACCGTTGACCTTGCTATTAGCCGTCCAAAGTTTCAGTTTACCCCACAGCGCCACCAGAGAAATAGGACCTTGCACTCCTACTTGCTTTCAGCCCATAGAGGCAGTCGTTCAAAGCATAAACAAACAGACACTCTCCCTGCCATCAAGTGCATTCGGACTCACAGCAACCCTATAGCACAGAGTAGAACTGGCCCTGTGGGTTTCTGAGACTGTCATTCTTTATGGGAGTGGAAAGCTGCCTCTTTCTCCTGTGGAGCAGCTGTCTGGTTTTTGAACTGCTGACTTTGCCGTCAAACATGTCAACACATAAACCATGCAGCACCGGGCTTCCGAAAACATGAGAGAGGTGGCCAGAAATATTCTGAATTTCAGAGACCTTCTTTACTCTACTTAATATTAACTTAAAATTCTAAGTTACATGCCTACTGACCAAATATTATTTCAAAAGCCTTGCTTCCTTTGGCTATTGCAATATCTCCTTTCAGTTTGTGTTTCTTATTTACTCCTGGGATGGACAAAGCTCTTGACACATAGCCATCAGCTGTGCCCATAGGCCAGTTCCAACAATGCAGCTGTTCACCGATATAACAAAGGAGGAGGTGTTCCAGAACATTCTCCAGGGCCCCACAGCAGCAGTGGAGTCAAGGAAGCGAGGAATGGGACCCGATGAGGATGGAGTGAGATACCACTAAGCCACCTCCAGAGGTGTGGTCAGCCACCCTTTGTTGATGTGCTTCTGCTCCAGGCTTTGGATTGGGACATAATATCCCTTCACCGGGAGCATCAAGCAAACACAGCTGTGGCTGCTTGTCATCAATGTCACTTGACATAACACATCCACTCAGAGTTTGAGTCTCGGTTGAGGTTGTTCCTTCTGTGTTGTGTGCATTTTCTAAAAAGGAAGTTGACAGACTCTTTAAGGAGTCCAGCAACAACTTGTCGGTGTGACGGCCCAGTAGAGGCGTCTTGTAAGTAAAGAGGACGGTGATGCCCCTGGCACCAGCGAGCTGCTCAGAAGCAGGAGAGGACATTAGGTGGCAGAGAGCACATTGGAATGAGTTCCACCAACTTGTAAAACCCATGGAGAGCACCTCTAACCCAGAGAGGAAGTGCCTTGATTATTTTAAAATCTATTAGTTATTGATGGGGTGTGTGCTATTAAACAAAGAAATGAAATGTCCTCACCCCACCAGAAGATAACTGGAGAGAATCAGATACCTTCCCCGACCAGCCTCACTCAGTAGTTATTGGTAGAAGAGAAAACTAAGTGTTATTAACAGGATCACAAAGTCTCCGATAATTAAAAGTCACTGTCCTCGACGATTGGACAATGCCCAGTGAAGTAAGGTACTCACGGGTTGGGGGGGTGAGTGCTCACATTTTCATCCGTTTCTTCATCAGAGCATTTGCCCGCCAGCAGAGCTGCACTTGAGGACAGGTTCTAGTTGTCTCCGGGGTACAAGCACAGGGGCATTTCTTCTGTACCATTTTCTTCTCACTTTAAGTCATTCCTATGTTCTCTCCCTTCACTAACTCCCTGGGAACTCCCAAAGGGCATGAGGCCCCGCTCTGGGCTAGGTGCTGGCAATAGATGAACAAACATTATCCTGCCTTCAAGAACTCATAACCTGAGATTAGCAACAGAGGAAGAATCAGTGGCCCTCCCAAGCCTTGTAGCTTTGGGGCAGTGCTGGGACCAGGAGTTGTGGAGAGGTAGGGTAAAACAACAACAATACACTCACTACCATTGAATTGATTCTGATGAAAGCAACCCTTGTAGGACAGAGTAGTTCTCTTTGGCTTTCTGAGGCTTCGAATATTTAAGGGAGCAGACAGACTCATCTTTATCCCATCGATCAAGCGGTGGGTTTGCACCACTGACGTTAAGGTTAACAGTTCAGTGCATGGCTCATGACACCACCAGGACTCCATGCTAACTTGCCATTTGAGGATGCAGGGAAATAACAGACGATGTGATATCTGAGCTGGTTCCTGCAGGATAGGAAAGCAATTGCCAGGCGGGAAGGGATGGGAGGATATTTTCATCAAGGCAAAGCATGATAGGTGTTCTGAAGGATGGAATTGGGACTTTAGCACAGGCATATCGAAGGGGTGGGACTAAGGGCACTTGTAAGCTGGATGATGAGGAAGCCCTAGTCAGGACGTTGACGTGTATCCCACAGGCATGACCATGGCGGGGAGGGGGGGTGGGGGTTAAGCAGAGGAGGGAAAAGATTGGAGATTTCAGTTAGTGAACAGCTGCAGTGGCTTCCAGCAGGTGGACTGGCCTGCTCAGAGACTTGTATGGCATTAGTAGGCTTCTAGTGTAATTTCATGTACTGGAAGTGATGCAGAAACACTGGATATAAACACAGCCACCCTGTGTCCCCATGGGTCAGATCAAAGACTAAGACACTGAGTAACACTGACACAGCCCCAACCTACCCTGATATGTTGCAGTCTAATGGGAGAGAAGGTATCGGTCCCAGTGGGCACCCGGGGCTTTGACTGCATTGAAGGAAGCCTACAGAGCCGTGGCAGCACATCCCAGGGCACTAGAGCAAGACTGGCACCCTGGGAGGGATGAGAAGCCAGTGTCCCTAGAGCTGAGTGTTGGAGGAGCCCGAAGGCATGAATACCAAACAGAGGGATTTACATCCCAGGGAGAGGGAGGCAATGGCGCCTTTGTTGTTGTAAGCTGCCCTCTAATCAGGGCGACCCCATGTACAACAGAACAAGATGCTGCTCAGTCCTGTGCTATTGAGAGCTATAGGGTTTTCCTTGGCTATTTTTCAGAAATAGATCACCAGGCTTTGCTTCTTACTCTCTGTTCTGCTGAAGTCTGTTCAGCATCACTGCAACATGCAAGCCTCCAGAGACTGCCAGGTGGGGGTTGTACATGAGATGCAATGACTGGGAATCAATCCTGGGTTTGCTGTCTGGAGTTGTACCACAGAAAAGGAACAGGTGAAACAAGATAAAATAATATGCAACTGATTTTTTTATTCACTCATTTCCTGGAATTTCAACCCCCCCCCCAGAAAATGCATTCATGGACATAATATGCAAGCACATATAATGTGCCTAGTGCTCCTCTGAAATTAACATGCAGGGTGTTATGCTGTTGGCAAAACAAAAACCCAACCAGATAACATATGTTAAGGTACCTTCTTCCAAGGTACCTCTGGTTGAGTGGAACTTCCAATCCCTTTGCTTACCAGCAAGCACATTCGCCATTAGTACAGCCCAGTGTTTACTAATGAAAATACCAATATAACCCCCATTCACTGCCCTCTTTCAACTCCGGTTTCCACACAGACCAGCTGTGGGTGGGAAATGCTGTGCTGCCCATCTCCCTACCCCACCCAGCACTGCAATATACCATCATTCCAGGGTCCAGGACACTATGGTTCCTGGAGACAACAGGGCCACATTGCACCTAGCGCCCCCTGGAGCTGTACAGTGAACAATGCAGCAGTCCTGAGATTGGATCACCACTCGGATACCTTCATGTTGTTGTGTGGGAGCGTAGAGAAGAGAGAGGCTGCAGGGAGGTGTAAGAAGTCTGATTACAGGTTGCTGCACTGATTCCGGAGAGAGTGCGTGGTCCTAGGGGCAGCCTCAGTGTGGGGTAGTGTTAATAACGGTGGCAGAAAGGGATGATTCCAGAGACTGTTAGGAAGTGCCCATGACAGACTTGGGCAGGGGCTATGTGTTGTCCATGGAGAGGATAGTGTCAAAGGAGACTTTAAAGCTGGCCACAGGATGATAAGGGCGGCAGAAGACAGGTACATGCAATTTAAAAAGACACAATAGGAACAAAAGAGATTGAGTATGTTTCCAGTTTTACTGGCCACCCAATTCACAAAACCTCTCCTCTGTGGGGATTCCCTGGATGGGCCAAACTGCTTGAGATTCCAGTACAGCCAGGGGTGCCTTGAAAGAAAGGGTGGTTGCTCCTTCTCGTCACCACCATGCACATGTGATCTCCCTCACTCTCCCAGGCTGAGACCCCGTTCTCTTGCTGTCAACAGCCTTGGAGATGGCACCTCTAATGCAATGACCTTGAACCAGCCAGCCAGCCAGCCATCCCACAAATCCTCTCCGTTTTCCCCCACCCACAGTGTGGTGGTTAAGAGTTGGCCCCTGAAAGCAGACTGCTGGGGCTTGGGGTTCAAGCAAGTGGTGGCATCTCTATGCCCCGGTTTCCTTGCCACAGCTCTTGGAGGCAGGTACGGAAGGAGATGCAGTGGAGAATGCAGAGAGCCCCACTGCGCTCTGCTGTGGGGGCTACCATTATGGGCAGCTGGAGAGACTTGGTGACCGTGCTATCACTAGAAATAAAGAGACTGAACATGAGGTACCAAAGAAGTTAGAAAAACCAGTGAGTGTAAATTATTCATGCTATGTTCTTTTCAATAAAGTGCAGTCCAGCTCTGAATTGAGTTGGGGAAAAGCATACAATAAAAAAGGAGGGTGGGGGAGAACTACAAGTATTTGACAATTATTCCCTAGCAAGAGAACATGTTTTTCATTTTTCTGCCCAGTGCTATTTTTTTTATGAGTCAGGAGATTGAAAACATTTAAGTATGACTTATCTAAAAACAGCATGATCTGCACTGAAGCTGTAAGTTAACCCCCAATTTACACAAAGTACAAGATGGCTTAGCACCGCCCTTTCTCCTCCCTCTTTCTACAAGTTGATTTCTCAGAGAGTTGGTTCCTAGTTCTGTCGCCTTGTATCTGATTTGATGGCCAGGGTGGAGGACGCCTCCCATTTTCAAGGGGCAGTCTTGAACAGTTTTTATGAAGTTGGTAATGGTTTCTTGATACTCTGTAAGTAATAGGAATCACAGGTCTGTCTCCAAATGAAATTGAAGACATACTTTAGTGTAGCAGGAAGTATAGCATTTATCAGAATCCTGAGGGAGTGCCAATGGTTAAGTGCTCCAAGATTAGCTGCAAAGATTGGCTGCTCCAACCCAGGGTGCTCTGCTTCTGAAAAGCCACGATCTGGAAAAATCTATGAAACAGTTGTAGTCAGCGCACATGGGTTGCCATGAGGTGGCATCAATTTCATGTCAATGAAAAACAATGACAACATAGGTGTTGTCAGATCTGATAAAAAGATTCTTGCTCAAGCGTTGATCTAAAGGTTGGCAGTTTGAACATCCCCAGCAGTACTGAGGAGGAAACAGTCTGGCAAGCTGCTTTTGTTAACGTTGCAGCTAAGAACGCCCAGTGGGACAGTTTTATTCTATAGCACATGGGGTGCGGTGCTAAGTTGGAATGGACTCAACCTCAACTACGACCAGCAGCATATCATTTCTTGAGGGGGGTCCCTGTGTGGTGCAAAGGGTTAATGAGGGCCACTGGTAATAGAAAGATTGGAGATGGATGTTCACCGTAAGACCTCAGAAGAAAGACCTGGTGATCTACTTCAGAAAACTCAGCCACTGAAATTCTGACATAAATGGCTTCACCGGGAGTTGGAGCTGACTCCACGGCAATTGATTTGGGTTCTATCATGGATCAGGCCTCTTGATTGTCTGAATTGATTTCAGATTCATCGCCTATTTGGCAGTGAGGGTGGGGCGCTGGGTACTAGAGGCATAAAGATGAATAAATCAGATGGGTGGCCTGCAGTATAAAATGATAACAAGATTCAACTCCTAATTCCAACCCATACTGATCCAATGTGCTGTGTGTTCCAGGTCTGGATCAAATATCCTAGTGCTTAGGGGCAGTGTGGGTGGGTGGGTAGGGGAGCCCTATTTGTGAAATGGTTACACATTGGGCTGCTAGTCAAAATGTCAGCAGTTCAAAACTACTAGCCAGCTCTGAGCACGAACAGCAAGGCTTTCTCCTTCCGTAAAGAATGACAGTCTCAGAAACTCACAGGGGCTGTTTCAGTCTCTCCTGTAGGATGGCGATGAGTCGGCATTGACTCCACGGCAGGGAGTTGAGGTTTTTTGGTTTGGGGATCATGAAGGAGGGGGAAGGCAGATCAGGGAAGTCTTAAGGGGAGAAACAAGAGAGAGAGAGACAGAGAGAGGCAGTGTCTCGTGGGCAGTAGAGAAGGGTTCAGATGTGTAAAAGGTGTGGTGGGTTCAAGGATTATCATTCTATGGATATCTTCGAAGCCCTACTGGTCAGGCTGAGTGAGGCCATATCTCAACAGATTTAGCCTAGGCCAAGGTTTTGCTAAAGACTTTGGACTTAGTCATAGATTTTTTTTTTACTGAAACCACAAGTTCCCAGTATTGTTTTTTTCTCCTTTATTATATATAATGGTAGATAACAGATTTGGGTCTATATGACATATGTATATATGTGATATTTTTTTGGGGGGGGGGCCTCTCCAAGATTTAATGACTCCGTTTTTAGTTGGCTTCTGAGAGTTCTCGAGAATTGAGTAAAAATGCTCTCTTAGTCCTTGTGATTTTTCTGCTGGTATTATTAGGATGTTCATCCTTGCCGCCTCCTGTGACCTAACACACAGAGTGAATGCCCATGGAAGATGTGCTTCCAAATGGTCATGTCAGCTCAAGGTTTCAAGTTGGGAAAGTAGAAGAAAGAACCCCAAAGCCTTCCTTGAGAACGTGTCTGGTGCCTTGATCTGTACCCTCCCTTGGCCCACTCCCGCTGCCAAACCCCTCTGATCTTGGGCTGGTCCAATGGAGCCAGGAAACTGTGCTGGGGGCATTCGAACTGTGTGCAGAGCCAGTGCGCATGCAGCCCCAGGGAAGCCTCTCGCAGCTGCCTTCTCGTGTGCCATGAAAATCTGGGCTGGGCTGAGAGTTTGGAGGGAGGGGGCGGAGGTGGAAAGACAGGGTTTCTAGGTGTTTCTGAAGGCTCACAGGTCTTCTGAAGAAAAAGGCCATAGGTGATTAAAAGGACAGGCCTCTGGGGAACCGAGGATCGTGTGGTTCCACCAGTTATAGCCCTGCAGACACCTGGCCATTTCTCAAACTACTGGGACCTTACATGTATGTGTCCTTCCTGGTCTGTCCAGTGTTTGTCATGGTTTCTCCTCAGATGCTTTGTGTTCAGGACTGTGTCAGCAAGAATGTTTGGAAGCTGGCCTGCTTCTGGATCTTTGGGGTCATAGCAAAATGCACGCCATTTTTTGATGGCTGGGCAGGGCCTTCAGATATGAAAGTGCCTAGCCATGCATCCCTCTTAGTACCAGGGAGAAGTGTCTCTCCTGAGGGGCTGTGCTTCCTGGTGTGTGGGAGATAGGCAACGGAGGACTGCATGCCGAGGGCCTTCTTGTCTCCACGGCCTAGACTTCTGTTGTTAGGTTGCATGCTACAGTGCCTCGGACCATATTTAGCCCTGGTGGTGTAGTGGTTATGTGTTGTTCTGATTAACCTCAAGGTCAGCAGTTCGAAACTCGCAGCCACTCCACAGGAGATAGATGACACTTTCTGCATCCATAAAGAGTTACAGTCTTGGAAGCCTACAGGGACATTTCTATTCAGTCCTGTAGGGTTGCTATGAGTTGGAAGTGACTCGATGGCAGTAAGTGTGATTTGGTTTGGTTTAGGTTTTCTCATCAAACTCATTAACCCATTTGGCTACTTAGGTTTGGGACCTTTACACCTTGGTGGCCCAAAAGTTATGGGCTTGCTTGCTCCCATAGGCAGCTTGAACACACCTCTTAGTGCCATGAGAGGGAAAATCTGTCGATCTGTTTCCATAAGACAACAGATTCTAGAATACCTTGTAAGAACATACTTTCCTGCCACATGGGGTCACCTGGATTCGCAATCAGCACAACGACAACTCACAAACAATGTACCTGTTTTAGTCATATCGGCACTTGCTTGAAAAAAAAAAAACAGAATTAAATGATGGATGAAAATTGTTGAAGCCCTTTTGATATCTTGTAGTGTAAGTCTTCTCTCACCTGCCTCTGCCCCCAAACCATGAAGAATTAGCTATCCAGATCACGTAGTCTGCTTTCCCCGCCCCCAACTTGGTATAGTTGGATGTGTTTGAACTGTCAATATTCTGGTTCCCTGCTGAGTGAAAGCATTTGTCCCACTCTGGACCTTAAAGAGTCCCTTTTAGAACTTTGGACAACAGCCCCCTGAGTGTTCTCTCTTGCTTTCTCTTGAGACAGTTCTCCAGCTCCAAGACAGTGCCGGTACCGGCTGCTCTTCACCGGTGTCAAGTCGTAGACCATGCCGTCCTGAATTTGTAGAGGCAACTGCATAATCACAATACGCCCAACTGAATGCTCTATGCACTCTTGAATTAGTGGAGTGCTTACTGCTCAGTGGAAATGAAATCATTCATTTTACAAAGATAATCATACATTCCACATGCTTTAACCTAGGTGTTTAAAAATCCAACTTCTCATTTGACACGATGTTCCCGACTTTTGCATTTTAATTATGATGGAACTATGATGAGAGTACAGTCATTAGGTAATAATCAGATGCTGATTGCTGAAACTGCACCAAGTGTTTGCTATTCAAAACCCCCAGTCCCAGATAATAAATCATGGGAATTTATCAAAGCAAGTGCCATATACTTTTCCTCTTTGTTTTGACTCACATGCGTACCAATTTCTACCTGCTGTTTTAAATTGGCCCAGAGAACACCTTTTGTATTAGACCCACTCACTGAGCAAGGAACCAGTATCCAGCTGACAATAGAATAGCAGTATCTCTCAATGACACAAAGCAAATAAGCCAACGGGACAACTCACTTCTGTCAATAAGCCAAAGCCCAAAGTTCATGCACTGCTGCTATTTTTAGAGCCTAAAGGAGAAAAGAACCCTCCTTGTTGTCCAAATGATCCCATTACATAGGAAAGGACATATTTGTTTGAGCACTATTTTGGAGGCCAATGAATGTGGGTGTGTGAATGACAATAAAAGCAGAAGCCTTTCAGTGGAGGAACAGAAGGTTCTGGGAGTTTGGCTTGGTTTGCTCCATCAAACACGCCCATCAGTGGTTCCTGTGTGCTGCCCTTCCAGCATTGTGAAGTTGCAGAACCCATCTGAGCTCATTATATTCAGATAACAAAATAGACTGCTTCTGTCCTGACTCTGACGGAGTTGTCCTTCAATGTTACCAAAGCCTTACATTCCTTTTGGGTGTTTTTGGATGTCTCAAATGGGTCTCTCTCTCTCTCTCTCTGTAGCTTTTGTGAAGTGAAACTCTTCTTAGAAGCTTATGGCTTGCTATTGCCTAAATACATTGATGAATGCTTTGAACAAGCCTTAAAAAAGATAAAGCTGAGCAGTTCTAACTCTTTGTACAACATTGGAGCCATTGATAAGTTTATTAAGTAGCCTGCCCATTTATAAAGAACCTCATACTGAATATTGAGCCTGGAAAGAAGTAAGAGGGATGATCATCTAGTTCCTGAACTATAAAGTATAAATGGAAATGGCAACAAATGGGACGGAAGCTGATGTCACCGGTGTCAAAAGAACGAAGAACACATGCTCAGGCCAATTTCCTGCCCTGCATCGATGCCTGCTCACCTTCAACTTGAGCCTCACTGGAGCAAATCACTTGTGGGGTGTGTAAATGTTAAGAGGCTCCCAAAGTCACCACAATCAGGAGAGATCAGACAGAGGGGCTCCAAAATATTGCGGGAAAAATGGAATGAAAAGATAATGGAATTTTCCCACTGCCTTCATGAAGCCCCCTTGCATTTTAACACAATTTGTGAAAAACTCAAAAACAATGACCAACATCTCCCTATCTTAAGGCTAGTCACAGGCATAGGTGGAGTATTAGTACGCTGTCACTGTGCTCACTGACTTAAATCAACATCTAGTTATGATCTTCGGGGTTCTGTCAGGCAGAAGTTGGGGTGGTGTGGTTGGGCTCTCTGCTTAATTATCCATGCTGAAATTGGACTCACTTCTTACCTTGCCTCACTACCTGCTCCTCCAGCTTCTACTCAGTTCTCACTAGGGGAAGGCGGATGAAGCACTGGTCTCAGATGCTCATGTGAAGGGGCCCCTAGAACCATGGTCATCCACATTCAGTCTCCCTGGGCAACAGCTTTTCCAGACCATGTCCTCTTGCAGGATCACAGCATGTTGGCCGAATCCAGTCCCTTGTGGTTAGAAAACTTCAGCCCCCCTTTTATTAACTCCAATCTGCCTTCTTGTCGCAGCCAAAAATGGGCCATTGAATTTTCCTCATACTTTGACTCTCTGCCTTTCTCTTCTGTTCATGTCTTGACATTGGAACCACCTAAATAATCCAGGATAATCTCCCTGTTTTAAGGCCTTACTTAAAAAAAGGGAAGTCCTTTTTCTCATATTACAAACCCACAGCACAGCACCAGAAGATCCTGACTGCCAACACTGTGAGGACCACATCCCGGGTCTCCATGGGAGATGCCCGACTGTTCCTTCAAAGAGGCAACTATGCTAGGCTGCTTCTCCGCTCCTCTCTCCAAGGGTCTTGGGACAATTCCTAGAAATCCATCTTGTGTGGAACCCTGAACTATTGGCAGAAGTATTTCTTTGTTAAGGAGCCCCGGGGATACAATGGTTAAGTCTTCTGCTTTTCACCAACAGGTTAGTGGTTCGAACCCACCAGCAACTCCTGGAAAAAAAGACGTGGTGCTCTGCTTTAATAGGGCCTCTATGAGTCAGAATTGACTCCACAGCATGAAACAATTCCTTTGAGAAATGAAGAAGGACATTACAGGTCCCTAAACAATGAGCCGATCTGATTGGGAGGCGTAATCGAGGCATTTCAGGTCCCCAGTTTCCCAGCACAGAACAATCCACAGCAGACTCTCAGGGGGAAAAAAAATATAATAGATGCAGTCATCCATCCTGAGAAGCTCCTAGTATGAGATTTTGGACCTATATGTATAGTCACCATTTCCTCCCAGCTGCTTCCATAATTTCTGACAGGTTGCGTGTTCTCATGCAATGGCCCAGGCTGTCCGTGAGCGCTCACAATCATAAAAACCTTGCTTCCCTTTGGAGAGAGCCTTCTCAGACAACTGCCTGCCCTAATTGTCCACACCAACATATGGTTCTCTTCCTCCCTGTCTGTTCCCATTCATGGGTCCCAGTCTCATACTGGTGGCTTCAAAGGTCTGCATGAGGACTGGGCATGGGATCTATGTAGTGAGGTCTGCTGTGGAGTCTAAGAATAGACTCTGTTTGCATCTTTAATTTGTTGATTTATCAACTCTCTCTGACGTTGCTTCTCCATCCTTTGATTTCCCCCATTGGCCTTGGGGTGAGATTTATAGAATTGGGTCTTTGTTTTTGCACTTTTCACATATACCCATATGTGCACAGATGCATATATACCCTTAGGGTTCCTTAGTCCATGCTGTCACTATTGTTGGGCACCACGTAGTCGGTGCTAACCCATATTGACCTCCTGTTCTACTACAGAAGGAAACACTGCTCAGTCCTGTACTATCGTCACCGTTGTTCTTATATGGGAACCCAATGTTACAGCCCCCATGTTACTCCATCTCTTTGAGGGTGTTCTTATTTTTGCTGCCCCACTAATTGACCAAGCATGATGTCCTTATCTAGGAACTGGTCTCTCCCGACAACGTGTTCAAACTATGTGAAACGAAGTTTTGCCATCCTTACCTCTAAGGAGCATTCTGTCTGTACTGCTTTCAAAATCGATGTGTTTGTTCTTTTCACAGTCCCTGGTACTTTCAATATTCTTCACCAGCACCACAATTCAAATGCTTTGATTCTTCTTCAGTCTTCCTTAGTCAGTATCCAACTGTTACATGGATACGAGGCCGTTGAAAGTACCATAGTTGGAGTCAGGTGCACCGTAGTGATTCAAGAGCTCTTGCACAGCAGATCTGCCCAATGAAACCCGTATTTTAATATCTTGACAGCTGCTTCCATGAGCACTGATTATGGATCCAAGCAAGACAGAGATTCTAGTTTTCTTTACAGTGAGTTGTCATCCATACTAATGTCTTAGTGCAGAGCTGGGGAAATTTTACTGTCATTCCAATAATAAGCTCGTATTAGGAAGATAACATTCATTGCCCAACAATATTACACTTGGTTTTATACCAGATTTCTTTTTTCTTTCATTTTAATTTGATTCTGTGTGCCTGAAATTTCAAAGTGCACTACTAACACATCACCTTCTGGATACCTGAGTGCAGGGAAAAGGTGGAGAGTTCTAAGGCGCTCAATTATTAGATGTGAAAATTCTGTTCATCTGGAAGACACAACCGTTGTCATACATCATGGACCGAGTACCTGACACTTCGGTTTATACATCTTTCTCTTTTGAGTTTGGTTACCACGACTCTCCAAAGATCTGCATTAGCCCTGAGTACAGTGACCAAATAACATTTCTTGGCCTGCTGAACAGAGTATCAGTCTTGGGATCCAGTGATGACAAGTTCTCAGGCACTGCCTTTCAGTGGGGCTGCTCGTTAGCTACCCAGATAACTCTCATGGCCCTCAGTCATCCCTTCAACAGAGATCAGAGGGAACTTTCTCATTCACATCCAAGTGCATAGTACCCCAGCTCAGAAGTACAGAAAGAAGGCTACCAAAAGGTCACGCCCAGCTTCTGCTGTGAACGCCTAGTAAGCATAGAGTGCTCCCCAGCCAAGCATGGCAGTTCACAAACCTGGACAGATGGGGCTTGAGGGATATATGGTGGGTGGGGGTTGGGGGTGGCATGGGGCAATTTTAAGGAACAAAAGGAAACGGAGTACTGTGGCAAAACTATCCTTTCAAGTCTGTCCACTGTGAACTGCAGGTGAACATAGTTCCTATTCTAATATTGAAGGAGACCTTCTCGCCCTCACTGATGGTCCCTGGTGATTTGACTCCCCAGGGATGGCGGCAGTGGCCAGGGAGTCACAGGTACATATGTTACATAACCTCGTACTTTGCGGACAGTGGGCTTTCATGTATTAGGATTGTGTTCAGTACCCTATATCAGAGGTGAATTCTAGCTAGGGTCATTCATTTTTGTGGCTCCCTCCCTGATAAGAGATCCCCCACAGGGCTGACAGAGGCCCACTGCACCCAGCCCCTTTCCCCATTCCGGGAAGTTGCTGGTTGGACAAGGAAAGAGACACATGGCAGTGTGGCTTCTTCAGCCAGCACAGTCCCCCAGCGTATCCCTGGGTACAGATGGGTGCTTGGAGCAGGCGCTGCCCTTCACGCCGGGCCTGCCGATCTTGCATGTGTGAGCGGGGGGCGGGTGGTTGACTAGCCGTGGCCGTGCCGGCCTGCGTGCCGTGGGTGCTGGCAGTGGGCCAGGCGCTGCAATGTAAGGAGCCCTGTAATAAAAGCTCCTGGGGAATGCAGAGGACGCCTAGGCACTAGGCATTCTCCTCGTGTTTCACATAAATGCATCCTGTACTCAGGAGCAGCTGAGCAGTGCGTTAGCACCGGCTCATTCAAATTGAATGTGGGTAAAAGGAGAGTCTTGAGCAAACAGAACAGTCTGGCATCGCGGATGGCGGGGCAAGGTTAAGCTGTCGGCCGAGTTCTCAGTTGTTTATCTGCTGGCCTCGGTGCATGCTGCAAAGAACTGCTGGCGACAGGACCAACCGGACGACAGATGCCTGCAGGGCCCCGTCTCTGAGGCATTTGCCCCTGGGTTCCTTGGGGCACTAAAGTGCTGGGCTTCCTCTGGAGCTTCACCTGTTGTTCCCGAGGTTGCCGTGGATAATGCTTTGCTGGAAGAGGAAGTTTTGGTGTCAGGAGAGGCCGTTCGTGTCGTCTCGTTCTCTGCTTCCTTTGCCATGCTGCAGCGTGCACTTGGTCACAGCAAGGTTACGGAGAATCAGCCAGCTCCCTGCCCTGTTCATTGTCCATGAGTGTTAACCGGAGCAGAGCGTCACCAGCCGCCCAGCTCGCTTGCTCACTCGTTCTCTGGCTCACTCACTGGTCCTGTGCTGTGAGGAACAGACGCTGGAGGGCAGTGAACCTGAACGTGGCCGTTCAGCCAGACTGCACTGACGGATTGCATGGAGTGGAGTCAGATGCCACTTCAGGGCGAAGAGCACGGCTCACCTGGCAGATCTGCTGCCTGGATCAGGCAGGACCCTTGACAGAACCCAGTAATTAAGAGGTAAACCATGAACTGGGGGGGAAGCTGGTTGGGACGGAGTTAGGTTTTGCTGTGTTGGGAATGAGAGAGAGAGAGAGAGAGAGAGAGAGGTTTGGCTCCTGCCTAGAAAGACAGAGGGGCAAGATTGGACTGGCCACTGACTTGTAGTGCAGTCCAGATGTCAAGCTACTTGGGCACATGGTGATAGCACTGCTTGTCCCCAGGTCTCTGAGCTCCCCTTGAGAACCAGAAGGGGTCCTGGGGAGATGTTTCCATCCACCAAAGGGAACAGCCCTGCCGCCTCGGCTTTCATGAGGAATCTCCTCTGAGAATTCACTCGAGGTTTGGCACTGATGTTTCTGTTGTTTTCTTAGTTTGTCCAAAGGCAAGTCAGCAATGGCTTTTGGAGAGGAAGAAAGCGCTGGGAAAGGTGGCACGGCCCTTCGGTCCCATTCTTCAGGCAGCATCTCTGTGGCAGGAAGCTGCAGGGTGGGTGGGTGAGGTTCAGCATTAAAGCATGTCTTCTGCGTTTATGAAATCGCGTACTCTCTGGCATAAATCATTGTTGCACGGGCTGGCTTTAGAAGAAGACGCTCTGAAGTCAGCCGTTACATCTGTTGGCAAAGTGTTTCTCATGCAAGTTATTGATGGATGCTGTAACCGCAAACCTCGCTTGTGCCTAGTCGATTTCCTGGCCAGTCGTTTTAGCTCATTTTCAAGCTGCATAAAACCAGGATAGGTTTGTTAATCAAATAAAAGCCAAACCTGTTGCCGTCCAGTTGATTCCAGCTCACTGTGACGCTGTAGGACCGAGGGTCCCCAAGGCTGTCACCTATATGGAAGCAGCCTGCCACACCGCTTTCCTCTTGGCGGGTGGATTCGAGTGGCTGTGCTTTTGAATAGTAGTCGGATGCCTTAACCGCTGTGTCACCAGGGCTCCTCATGAAATTAGGTGTTGCATTTTCCCTGCTGGAGCTGGACTAGTTATGCTGGCAGGTGGATGGTGTGGGCTTGATATGATCTGAACATAGCCTGCTCAGATAAGTTGCAATGTTGGGTAAAAGTTTGAGGCTGTGTAGGTCTTCAAGATATTTTCATTTATCGCCCTATGTAATGGAATGTATAAAATGTCTGATTAAGTTCACAGTCGAATTAAATAGACACACCCTGAAAATCTATATATGTGTAAAGCTCTAAAATATATTTGTACATTTATAGCCATTCTGCACCATCTGAAATCTATTTGATTTATCTATATACCAAAACACATATTCACATATGTGTATATGTACACATACATACACATGTGTATATACATATCTTTATATGTGTACATGAATAGGTATATGCCTATACATATATGTGTATATGCTCATACATATATACATACATACAGATACATAAGGGACTTTCAAAACTTTTGTGGAAAACCCCAGTTATCTTTTCATTCCATTTATTCAGGAACTTCTTGATAATATATACACACATTATATATATAAGATCATATATAGATATATATCTTCTACAAATTGAGCTCCAAAAGTGAGACTTGGAGCAACGCACTTGGCCCAGGAGACTATGAACTGAATGGTTCATTCTTGCCATATATATATATATATATATCCTCAGAAAGGGGGGTGCTAGTCCCAAGCATGCACCATTTCCCTTGTGGGCCCATCCTGCTGATGACCTAGGGATTCAGCCCAGCACCATCTGGTAGGTTATTATCTCTTTGCAAAAAAACTGTGCATCTGCTCTGAGGATGGGAGAATTGGAGTGGGGACAGAGATTTTATGGAGGGGAAGGAATGCCAAATTTGGGGGAAACTGCATCTCAGAATTGGGAGCTTCAGATGGCTTCTGTACTAACACTGCCATTGTTGGGTGCCAAGGAGTAGATTCCAACTCATAGCAACCCTGTAGTACAGAGTAGAATGATCCCACATGGTCTGGTAGGCTGTGATCTTTACAGAAGCAGACTGCCACCTCTTTCTCCCACGGAGCAGCTGGTGGGTTTGAACTGCCAACCTTTCCATTAGCAGCCAAGCACATAACCACCAAGCCATCCGGGTGCCTTATGTTAACACCAAGTACCAACTTTCTTTGAAAGAATATACGAGGATACTTCAAAAAATGGTGGAAAAGTGGAGCTGAAATATAATGGAAATTTCCCACGAACTTTTTGCAGCTCACTTGTTTTTCTAGGGGTCTTTTCCATTTTGATTATTTCCTTTCTTGTTTATGGTGCCAGTTAGGTTTCTCCAGGCAACACAAGTTTTAAAACCCATGGTTGTAGTGAATATTTTATAGTAAAATATACAAGTTAAGAGCAAATGCATTACTTGGTGGCAGATGATAACAGTATTTTGAAACATTTAGTGCATAATTGGGAGGATTTCAGGTGCATTTTTGAAGAAGACTTGGGCGTGCATAGTGAGAGGATGAGGGAGGATTTCAGGCTTGAGCATAGGAAGATGGAGGGGGGTGGAGAACAAATGCATTATGAAAGATAAATTCCTAAACTTTCTGAAATTCAGTTTTGAGTGAAGAGGACTGAGTTTCGGTAAGAGCAAATGGAAAGGGCATTACGTAAGAGTACCCTTCCAAGCTTTCCGTTCTCTTCCTTAGAAACGGAAACTACCTTCTATTTCAATGACCCTTCAGCTCTGCCGCAGAAAGTGGGGACTAGAGAGAGAGCACAGATTCTAGAAGGGTTTCGTTTGTTCCTCATTTGGTTGAGCCATGTAGCTTTCATGGCAGGTATGATTTTTCTTGAATCTAGTCCCATGGAGAGAAATGTCCAGAGCCCTCCTTACCTCTGAGAGATGCTGTTGTCAGCATTTCTTTGAGGACCCATTCATGCCTGGCTGGCTATAATGGGAGGGAAGAGTCCTATGTGGCTAAGTCAGGACCGTCTGTACTTGGTTTGTTTCCTAGAGTGATGGATGAAAGCAATGATGGCATCTGGTGTTGATAGAGCAGCCTTTAGTGGGGAGCTCAAGTGCTTTTGGAACATTGACTGATGATCAGAGCAGCCCCGGGAAACAGGACGCGCAGACTGTCTTAGTCCACGGTGGAGATGACAGAGGGACAGAGAGAGGTGCATCTGAGCAGATCCTTATAAAGGCTGGAACTCAAGTAGGAGGTGAGCCAGAGCCAGCTCCATGAGTGGGTAGAGGGGTTTTGTCTCTTAGAACAACTTGTCTTACCAGCTGGTTTTCTGTGGGCCCCTGGGGAATCTCAACCCAAGGCATTATGTTCTAGCTCCATTCCTTTGCCCCATTTTGACAATTATGGTTATAGGATTCCCACGACCTGCCGAGATGGACGAGAGTAAGGGCAGTGAAGGATGGGCCTGTGGGGGCAGGCCATTGGAACGCTTGGTGCTGGGTCTTGAGAAGCACAAGAACCCTCTCCAGAACGCTCTCTGCTCATCATGTGCAAGAAAGGGGCAGGATTCTTTCTTACCCTTAACACGAATAGAACAAAATTAACTCACTGCTATCAAGTCCAACTCAGAGCAACCCTGTAGAACTGAGGGGTTTCCAGTGCTGTAAATCTTCATGGGAGCCAAAAGCCTCATCCTTCGGCCATAAGGTGGCTGGTAGGTTCAACCTGCTGCCCCTGAGGTTAGCAGCCCACCTACATGTGCTCCTTTGCCTTTGGCATGGTGTTATTGTTGTTAGGCACTGCTGAGTTCATTGTGACTCCTAGCAACTGTAGGTACAACAGACGAAACACCACCCTGCCTTGCGCCATCCTCAGAATGTTTATGGTCCATTTCGTCATGAGTCTTCCTTTTTTTAATTTTTTTTAATGCTACTTTACCAAGCATGTTGTCCTTCTCCAGGGACGGGTCTCTCCTGATAACATGTCCAATGGATACTTGAGACAGTCTCACCACCCTCACTTCCAAGGACCTAGGGTCCCTCAAAAGGACAATGAGGAAGTATACTTCTCTTAGCATTTCGCTTGTGAGGCATCAAGACCGGCCAAGCTTGCTCACAGTGGGGCTACAGTTAAGAAGAAATCTGAAAAAGGGGCCCTTGTCCACTCTGAGCAGGTCTGCATTCTGTTTCCTCTGCTCTATGATATACTTGGTTCTCAGCTGCCATGAGTCAGCCTCAGTGCGTGGCAAATGTCATGCTCAAAGGATCACCATATTGCCTGGCTCCGAAGGGTGAGAAGTAATGACGGCATAGAGGGGCTCAAATTTAAATCTTCAGGCTTAAATCACAAATAACCTGTGGATGACGCACTGGAAGAAACGGTGACCCGGGGAAGCTGAGTGATTTCGCCACTGGTCTTTGGTGACTCACCTTAACACAGAGTACCAAACCCATAGGATTTCCAAGACAGGAAGCTGTTTGGGGGAGCTGGCAGCTTCATCTTCCTCTCACAGATGGGTTTGAACCTAGAGCCTTGTGGTTAGTCATCTAATGCTGAACCCACTGTACCACCAGAGATCCATAAAATAGCACTCAATGTAATTGTTTGCTGAGCAAAAGCAAAACTTTCTGCTTGGTATTATTTACATGGGATGGCCCTTCCAGTATGAAGCGCTCCTCAGGATTAGTGGGGAATGTGACAAGTTATTTGCTCGCCAAACTGTAGTGTCTTTAAGACAGCTTAGCATGATGAAAATATGTCAGTTTTAAGATTGGGAGATCATTCTACTTCCAGTTCTGCCATTGAGTTATGAGATCTTAGAGGAGGCATTTATCTTCCACCGGTTCCAATGAAAGGAACCCTGGTGGCCCAGTGGGTTTAGTTTTGGATCATTAATTATAACGTTAGTTGTTCAAACCCAGCAGCCACTCTACAGCTGAAAGAATGAGCTCCTCTGCTCCCATAAAGATTTACAGCTTTGGCAACCCTGTGGGGCAATTCTACTCTGTCCTATAGGATCACCATGCATCACAATCGACACCATGACAGTGCTTTAGTGAGTTCCAGTTGTTTCACCTGCAATTTAAGAAGATTGAACTCAATGGCCTTGAAGGTCCCTTTGGCACTAATCTCCAATGACTTGGTGACACAGCCAGACGTGTTAAATAAAGACAACGTGCAGCTGTCATGCTCTGTGTTTACAACCTATCATTGCCCCTATTGATTATTTAACAGCAAGGTCTTGATTAGAAATGCAATTTCTAATTACAATGTTCCAAAGAGAAAGCCAGGGCATCTTTTGGTGGGGGGCGTCATTTGCCGTCATTCACCCATCAATTCAGCAACCATGAGTATCAATGATATAATAGCTGTCAAAAGAGTCCTGGTGGCACAGTGGTTCAAGTGCTTGCTGCTAACAGAAGAGTTGCTGGTTCAAATGCAGGAACTGCTGACCAGGAGAGAAAGATGTGGCAGTCGGCTTCTGTAAAGTGTTAAGCCTTAGCAGCCCTGTGGAACTCATAGTTCTACTGTGAGTCTGACTTGACTCCGTGGCAGCGGGTATGTTATTTTATTATTTTTTTTAAGAGGAGGCAAGTCTTGTGCTAATAATGGGACACACAAAAGTAAGCCATCACCATTGCTACTGCGCAGTGCAGTGCTTAGGCAAATAGGAAAAAGCAGTCAAAACAACGTGGCCAGGACTTTATTTGAAGTCTGGATTTTTCCATCTAGGCACTGCTGACATTTGGGACTGGATCATTCTTCGTGGTGGGGGCAGCATGCTCTTGATACCCGTAGTGCAAACACTCCCCATAAGCTCTGACCACCTACAGTGCTTCTAGGCAAAACCACCTCCCCTGCAGAGAGGAGGCGGCCCACGGGTTTAAATATATCCTTCAATTGTTCAGGGAAGAAGACCTGGTCAATAGGAGCTGGAATGGAATCAATGGCAGTGGGCTATTTGGGAGGACACAATTTAATCCATAGCATCGTGCAAAGACAAAGAGGGAGCGTAGCTTGAAAACGCCGTCCCGTGCAGTTGGGCAAGTCACCTTGTCTTCCTATGGCTAGTTTCTTCCTAAATTCAGCTCAAGGCGCTTGGACAGTTTTTCCAGAAACAGGGGACCTGCAAAGGCCAATACAACAGTGGGACACTTGGCTTCTTCAGAAGCTTCCAGGTGCCCCAGTTCTTGGTTCTCTTCCTTGAACCTGACCATGAGGGCTTTCATGGCCACCAGGATCAAAACCACCCTTAGAAAATCACACGAAGAGTAGGGTATCAGCCTCATGATTGAAAATGAACCCCAGCACTTCAGAGTGAAACCCAGTGTTCAGAGCTAAATCAAATGATATTTGGACAGAGCTCAGTGCAGCTGAAATGGGCCCCAAATGAAATAGCCCTCTCACACAATGAGGGACAGAGGAACAATCCAATTCCATGGGAAATTATGTGACGGGGGAAAGCTTGGGGGACTTGGCAGCCAAATAGAGACAAATGGTGCATGAGGTGGATAAGCGGAAGGAGATTTGTGAGTAGCCCAAAATGAAAATCTGTAGATGGATTGATCAGCAAATACTTTTTCTCAGGTGGACTTTTTGACAGATGGGCTTCTCAAAGCATCCCGAGTTCGATCGGAGGTTGTCTTCCTTCTTGGAGTGCATGCGCCTTGGGTGACCGCTCCTTCCTTCAGCATCCATTTTACTGATGAAAAGAGCCGGAGCATTGTCGGCTCCTCGGCATCCTCACTTTTGCATGACGTTCCTTCACCGATCTGGTGTGTTCACCTAAGTGGTCACAGGAGACAGAGGGAGGGGGCTGGCAAAGATGAAAAGGCATAGGCCCCAAATTGTGCCTACTTAGTGGAGACTAGAAGAAAGAGCGGCCGTGAGTGGAGATGATGAGAAAGAAATGAAAAGACGACTGATTTTTCATCCCAAAGGGAGGTTGTCATAAATCCATCTAGTTTTCATTGTCCATCTCAGGAGAAAGACAGTAGATTTCCGACTGAGTTCTGCTAGAAAGGAACTAAAACAGGTCATTAGGGGTAGACAAGACATAAAGGGAAGTGGCTGTTGTTGTTTTTTTAATTATTGTATGGGAAATGTTTTTTTTCATGTCCTGTATTTGATTTTAACTGTGTGCATGGGTCCTCCTGCTTTTTCAAATGACCTGGTTAAGAAGTAATAAAAAAGGAATGCCTCCCTTTCTTTGTCTCTGCCCAGGATGCTTGTCTAACGACCTCAGCATCATTGCAAGGGCAACCTTGAGAAGTTTTCACTATCTAGAATCCCGCAAATACCCCGGGAGTGGGTGTGGGGGGCTCCAGGGCACATTAAACTCAAGTTAACATCTTTTCAGGCAGATCTGGTGATTAAAGGCTGTTCATTTCTATTTGACGGCATTAGAGCTAAGCCTGTAGGAAATTCTAAGACAGATTAAATAATGGGAAAAGAGCGGCCTGAGCGATGCACGCCAGAAGAGGCAGCGTATTGATTATAAAGTGGAATGAATCTCTCTCAGAGGAAGGAAGCTGGCGGAAGGAACGTTATGTCTACCCAGAAAGGCTTTTTTTTAATAAGGTGCCATGATTGAAGAGAGATGCAAATCAAGTAAATAAGAATACACACGATTAAAATGAATTAATCATGGAGCAACATTGTGCTGGAAATCCCTCTTTTCTTTATGGGAGTTAATAAAAATGATATTAATATTGTTACTGTTCCTCATTTGATGTGCTTGCATCATTTCAGCATCTGCCACCTGTTTTTTCTTATTATTTTACAAATCTCTGAGGGCGAGATGAGCTGGGCAGGATGAGAACAAAGGAAGTCTAGGAGCATCACGTCTCCTCTTTTGTTCTGCTGAGTTATACTAGATTTGCCTTGGTTGTGGTTTTAGTATGTCTGATAGCTAGTGGCCCTCCCTCTCAACAGTGTAGTCTCCAGGAAGCACTGCAAATATCCTCCTCTTCATGAGCACTATCCTTTCTCTAGGCAGTACAAATCTTTTTTTAGAAAATAAAATCATAACATGCGATATTCTTGTTTTTGTTAGTTGTTGTTGTTGAGGCTTGGTGATTTTAAGATTAACAGAATAGACCCTCATCTGATCTGCTGTCATCTTCATGATCCTTGGTATGTTGAGTCCCTTGTCCTCAAGACTGTGTTATTCCATCTCCTTGAGGGCTTCCATCATATCCATTCGCCCTCTACTTGACAAAAGATAAGATTGCCTTTTACTGCTGATTTTTTTATTCTGATGACAGGTGTACATTGGACCATATTCTGCTGTGAACACTAAGGTTTCCATGGGCTAATTTTCAAGAGTTGATTGCTAAGCCTTTCATTTCTAGATTGCTGTTGTCTGAAAGCTTTACTGAAATGAGTCCACCATGGGTGCCCCTGCTTGTATTTGAAATATTAATGGCTTCACTCTTAGCATCATAAAAACACACAAGTCACTGCAGTATGCCACACGGACACGCGAGTGGTGTTGTAATATGATAGAGCAATACAGACTCTGGTTGAGTGAAAAAGCTTGATTCTTTTTATATGAAGACTGAGGATTAACCTCTGGTAAAGCAGTCTGAATAATGATTGCTTCTGAGTGTCACTTGGGTATTGACTGGGAAGTTGTGTGTAGGATCCTTCAGGGTACTAGGGGTGTTTTCAGTGTTGGTTTGGGTGCTGACTACATTTGTGTACACATATGTAGAAAATCATTGAGCTATACATTTAAGACTTACATACCTCATGGCATATGTTATGTTCAATATACAAGTCAAAAAGAAAGAGTGATTTAGGTATTTAGAAGTAAGATACATTCTAATGGATGTATAGAAGAGTTTCCTTTTTAAGCAAGAAAGTATCTCTGAATCGTGGGTCTAATTCTATCATTTTGCATAATTCATAATGATAACAGAGATCTTGGCTAATACTTGATATTCTCTGGCTACCGGTGGTCCCAAAGGTTTGCTCATTTATTTCTTATGGAGTCTTATGGGATAAGCACTCTCATTGTGCAAATGAATCAAAGGTAGATCACCAACACTCAGTCCCACTATGAGGAAAGAGCCTGTCCATGACAAAAGAGAGGATGAATGTTTTCAAGAGGGAAATAAACCTCTGAGTTAGAGATTACATCATTTATTAATATCCAAAGGATATATATAGTTTTCTATTTACTAAGCTATTGAAACCTTTTTACCTCGTATTTGATTTCTCAAAAGCTCCAATTTAAGTCAAAACTGGCCTGTGAGACTCACCATTTAATACAAATATGAATTTGTTTATTGTTCTGGCTGCATGATTTTGCTCCAGAATGCTTGATTTACTGAAATAATCCAACACAACTTGTCCACTTCACTTCGAGAGTCACTCTCAGAACGGAAGGATGTTGGCATGAGACTCAATTATTTGCTATCACATTTGGGTCCTCTTCATCTGACAGCAAAGACTAGAAAATGATGGCCCCAAAGGCAAGTATTTTGCCCTCATCGTTATCACTCAGTGATAAGGGAGTGAAGACCATGATGCTTGTCATCTTTTCCTGGATGAGTGTCCAGTGACTTCTATTGAGTGGCAATTTTTTATGGGGCAATAACAAAGCCTTGTACAACTACTTAGGATACCTGGCTGTGCAAGGGGTAAAGGTTTGGCTGCTAACAGAAAGGTTGGCGGTTTGAACCCAGCAGCTGCTCTGCACGAGGAAACTGGTGGCGGTGTGCTTCTGTGAGGAGGACAACTTTGGAAACCCTGTCCGGCAGGGTCCTTATGCATAGCAATGGACTTGACAGCAGTTACACATCTTCTAGAAACTCTCTCCTGTTTTTACCTTTTCCCCTCTTCTTTTCTTTCAATTTTAGACCATTCTTCTGTTGACTTTCACCCTCACACAGTTCTGACTTCAACTTAATTGCTCAAGAGGTACTTGAATATCGGGAGTGTGGTGGCAGAAATAATCGATGAGCTACATTCTCTCTTAGGTCCAATCACTGCGGTTAATTTATTATAGAGATGACCAGATCAGAATGGAAGGGAGGCTTGGTAGCTCATAGTCAGCCCTTTGGGACAGAAGAAACACTCCCTCCAACAACTGAAACTCTTAAACCTTGAATCATGAACTCCTCCCAGATCAGGTCTTGAGACAAAGTCTTCCGATCCTTTGATAAGGAAGATAGATGCCTGCGAGAATAATAGCTTGACTCTCTCCTCATGACTTCTCACCCTCCCCCACATCCTTACACACATAATTGAAACGGGGAAGGGGAGAGGAGGATCGCACAAAGCACTGTTGACATTTAAGGCCCCTTCCTTGTCGAGAAAGAGAGAAATGGCTACTCTGGGGGCAATGTCCCAGACAAAAGTTATTGCTACCTACAGACATGTGTGACTAATGAGTCCCCAGCCTTTTGCCAGCTCGCCAGGTTGCAGTGAACAGTGCATTTCAGGTTCCTAACTATTTCCTCAGGGCTCACTGGGACTTGAGTCTCTTGATGATGTTAACTCATTGGCTCCTGGCCTTTAAGAACTGGGAAAACCTCTAGAAACCATCTACGATCTAGTCATCATTCCAGAAATGAGCAAATGGAGATACAACAAAGTGAAGTAGCTCACTAGTTGGTGGCAGAGCTCACCTGAGTTTCAGCGCCTCTGACTTCCAAGCCAGGACTCCATTCCTCCTGATGTGGCTTTTCCATGTGCCTAGAACCTCATAACCACTGAGGGGAGCTCACCAGGCAAGGGGGAGCACAGGAACCCCACCAAATGCACCTCCATTGAGTCCATTCTGATGCATAGTGACCCTGTAGAATGTACCAGAATTGCTCCCTAGGGTTTCTGAAGCTGGCATCTGTATGGGAGCAGACGGCCCCATCTTTCTTCTATGGAGCAGCCGGGGTCTAATGCACACTGCCCCCAGGGATCCTTCTCAGCTCATACAGAAGTGTGAGAACAGTAATTCTAGCAAAGAGGGATATTGCCTTGAGGCTCAGTGAGGCATGGGCATACACAGCTCTGCCCCAGTCTGGTCTTTGAAGACTGGAGGCCAACCCTGTCTAATAAAACCTTCTGCTACGAGGGAGATGTTCTGTATCTGTGCTCATTGCCACATGTGGCCATTGAGCACTTGAAATGTGATCAGTGCTCCTGAGGATTGAATGCTTAATTTTCCTTCATTTTAATTAATTTCATTTTAATTTAAGGTACCATTTGAGCCTTGAGCCCTAACCAATCCCTGAGGGTCACCATGTAGCAAAGAAACAATTTAGCTGAAAAATAATGGATATCGCCTCTAAATATTGTGTACTAAAAAATTACCTACATGAGGCAAAATGGCCAATTACTTTTCAACAAAGATGAAAACGTAAGGGGACAGGGAAACAAGAGAAATGGGAAGGAAACACCCAGAAGGTTTGAACATTGTGAAGAATGTAACTCATGCCCCCAGATCACTTGTGTAGATTCTTGAATGGGAACCTAATCTGTTGTGTAAACCTTCACCGAAAACACAACACAATATTTATAAATAAATATAAGGAAACGGTATGAAGAAGGCTATCTACTATCTTGCACAGTATTTCTCTCTTCTTTCCTGTGTCTATGAGATTTTTAACTCAGGTCTTCATGTTAAGGGATTTCAAATTGATTTTCAATCTAGAGAGAGAGAGAGAGAGAGAGAGAGAGAGACCAATGTGACAGAATAGAACTACCTCCCATACAGTTTTCTTGACTGTATTCTTTATGGAAGCATATTGCCAGATTTTCTTTCTTTTTAAAAAAAATCATTTTACTGGGGGCTCTTACAACTCTTGTTACAATGCATACATCAATCGTATCTGACTTCTTAGTACATATAGTCCATTGTTCTTTTCTAGACATTTATTTTCCATTGAGCCCTTGGGATCAGCTCCTCTTCCCTCTCCCCCTCAACCCTCATGGCCTCTCTATAGATTGTACATTGCTAATTATTTTCAAATCTCACACCAACTGCTGTCACTCCTCCCCTCTGGTTTCTGTTGTTCTTCCCCCTGGATGGGGGTGTGTGGTTATGTGCCATTCATTGTTACTTGTGCCCCCCTCCCTCCCCATCTCTCCCTTCCCCCTACCCTTTTGTTATTTCTATTCCCATTCCTGTTCCTGGGTTCCATGTGTTCTGAGCTTTATCTCTTGCCTATACCTGTGTACATGCTCCCATCTAGTCTAGATTGGGAGGCGGCACTGGGGTTATGATAGCGGGTGTGTGGTGTGTGTGTGTGTGTGTGTGTGTAACCCTCAAGGGATTACAGGTATATTTCGTGACCCATTAGTGTTATACTACACTCTGATTGACTCATCCCTCCCTGCGACCCCTCTGTGGGGGATGTTCCTTTGTCCATAGATGGGCTTTGGGTCTCTGCTCCAACCCCCCTCCATTCTCACCAATGCACTTTTGTTTGTTTGGTTTTTTTTTTTACTTTTTGCTCTGAATCTTCTGATGCCCGTTGTCCGGTTTCGATGATACCTCACGATCGCACAGGCTGATGTGCTTCTTCCATATGGGCTTGTTGCTTCACTGTTGGATGGATGCTTGTTTAATTTCAAGCTTTTAAAACCCAAGACACTATGTCTTTTAATAGCCAGGCACCATCCTCTGGCTTCACCATATCTGCTTATGCACCCATTTTGTCCTCGGTGATCATGTGGGGGTGGGGGTGGGGGGTTGTTGGGGGTGAGCATCACAGAACTCCAGTCTGTTAGAACAAAGTGTTTTTGTATTGAGGGAAGGTATGAGCCGAGGCCCAAGACCTGTCTGCAACCTCAGTGTATTGCCTTATAAATATATGTACATAGGCGAATACCACTATTGTTATGGATTAATGTATTTACATAAGTGCACACCTCTGTTAATCTCCGTATCTATGCCTTTGCTTCCTAGAGCTTGTCTCTGTTTCCTTTTGCCTCCTCCTGCCTGCCATCACTTTCCCCCTTCTTCCACCTCTTAGTGCTTCATCTCCACTAGGCTGGTGTTACTCTTACACTCACAGGATCTCTATCCTCTTCTAGATGCTGGTAGTGCTTTCCTAGCTGTTCCCCTGTCCATGACATCATCTGCTCACCACACCCTTCTCCAAACCTCTTTCTTCCCGCTCTACCTTCCAGGGCCATTGGTCCTAGTGCCTTCTCTCCAAGCTTCCCTCCCATTTCCAACCCATTTAATCAGGCAAACCATCAATGTTCTAGTCCAAACAAAAAGAAAGAAAGGTTGAAGAAAGAAAAAGCAAGAGAAAGAGATGAGAGTGGGGAAAAAAAGGAAAATAATAAACCTTACACAGGTCCAGGTCTATTTTCTGGCCCCCATGAGACCCTCCCCCTGGTCCTGAGGGAGATCCAGGGACTGCCCCTCCTAGCCTGAAGTCCATTCTTGGGGCTCTTCAGGGGCTCTGTTTGCCATCTGTTTCTAACCTGGGTGAGTTGTCTGCCTCTTTCTCTGTCTTTCTCTTTTTTTTAGATAGCTTTTGCATTCTTGCATAAAAGATATTTAGTGACATATAATTTGCGTATCACACATTTCAATAATGCAATAGTATTAAAAATGTTTGTAATCATCACTGTAATTATCTTTTGGACATTTTTCCCTCCTTGTACTCATTCGTCTTAGCTCCCAATTACCCACCAAGCTTCCCACCATGCCCATAGGAAACTATTAATTCAGTTGTTGTCTTTATAGATTTACTTGTCCTGGATTTCATATACAGAAGAAAACATATAAAATACAAATGAAAACAGACAAACAACCCAATGACAAAATAAAACAAAGAAAAACTTCCATGGAAAAGAAAACAAAATATTAAATATTAGAACAAGTATTCATTGGATCATAAGGGAGATCCAGTAACATTAAGTAAATTACAACTACAGTGATCCTCCCTACAATGGACTCTAATAAGGCTATTAAGGCCCTTTGCATCCCTGGTCCATTGTATGTGGGAATTCACCAGAGATTTTATCCCCTTGGGGGACCCTGCAAATGGGTTTTGTACTTTCACGTACATCAAAAGCTGCCTACAATTCAGGTGTCCAGAATTCAGCTATAATACTATTCCTTTCTCCAAATTTGGGTTTTATTATTTACAGGCCCTGGGTCACATAGGAAAGTGTACTTCTTTTTTGTGGACTTACCTGGCTGCTAATTTGAAGACAAGCCTTTAAGATCTCAGATGCCTTAAAGGCTTGAAGCTAAACAAGCGTCCATCTAGCTCAGAAGCAACAAAGCCCACATGGAAGAAGCACACCAGCCTGTGTGATCATGAGGTGTCGAAGGGATCAGGTATAAGGCATCATCAGAACAAAAAAATCTTACCATAGTGAATGAGTGGGGGAGTGCAGAGTGGAGACCCAAAGCCCATTTGTCAGCCAATGGAAATTTCCTTGCAGAGGGGTCTAGGGGAGGAGATGAGCCAGTCAAGGTGCGATGTAGCAACAATGAAACATACAACTTTCCTCTAGTGCCTAAATGCTTCCCCTCCCCCAACTATCATGATCTGAATTCTACCTTACAGACATAGCTAGACCAGAGTATGTATACTGGTACAGATAGGAACTGGAAACACAGGGAATACAGGACGGATGATCCCTTCAGGACCAGTGGTGTGAATGGCGATGCTGGGAGGGTGGAGGGAGGGTGGGTTGAAAAGGGAGAACCGATTACAAGGATCTACATGTGACCTCTTCCCAGGGGGATGGACAACAGAAAAGTGGGTGAAGGGAGACGTTGGACAGGGCAAGATATGACAAAATAATAATTTATACATTATCAAGGGCTCATGAGGGAGGGGAGAGGGGAAGGGAGGGGAATAAAGGAGGAGCTGATGTCATGGGCTTAAGTGGAAAGCAAATGTTTTGAGAATGATGAGGGCAATGAATGTATAAATGTGCTTTACACAATTGATGAATGTATGGATTGTGATAAGAGTTGTATGAGCCCCTAATAAAATGATTTTTTTTAAAAAACCCCAGATGCTTTTATTTTGATAGCCAGGCACCATCTGGTTTCTTAACTACACTTTGCTATAGCACCCATATTTTCAGCGACTGCTTCATGAGGGCAGATATAAACCAGGGGAATGTCATAAGAATTAAGTGTTTCTAGATTTGGTCTATGAATAAGTACAAGCTCAACATCAATCAATCTACCTATGTATCTATCTATCTCTATCTAATTATCATTTATATTGGTCTTTGATTCACTTAAGAAACATCATTATAATTTTTTGATAGAGAACATTATGAATCATTCCCATGGGTTAGATGGTGGTTCTATTGCTTTTACCATTAATTGATATTGTTATTGTCAATGGTATAGAATTTAAACACTGTTAACGAAAGGAAAAGTACACACGTATAGGGCAATTTTTTAGACGAAAATTATAGAGTGTTGATTTTTACAGATTAACAGTTTAAGTGATTGGACCCTATTTCCATGAACAATGAGGGCTGGAAGTAGGGAAATACTTTCAATAATGTTCATTTGCAAAGGTCTATGCCTGGACCTGTCATAAAAAGGCATCCTGAAAATAGGAAATATATGATAGTCTTGATTTGTCATTTATTGTGCACATTCAAAGCAAGGATTTTGAACCAAAGTCGAATGATTTCCAATCTATAAGTTTGAGATAGTAGTTGTCTCTTGCTTCTCAGACTAGGGCATTTGAGCCTTAAACCCCAGGGAGTTCATTTAGTTTCCTACAGGTGTCTTTCAGGTAGCATCCAGTTTGCTTAGTTGAGGCTCCAAATTGGATCCTTCTGGTGTGGACTATGAAGGACACTGTGTGCCTCAAAAGGATAGAGTCTAAAGTCCTGGCTGTCTATAATACATTGCCTGTGTCACCAAGTGCTGAATGAGAACTAGGTCAAAAATGTTCACTTAGGAACATGATACTAACATTATTCTCCCATTGTGGGTGTCTATATATTTAATGTTGAGCATTTTCCCTAATGGCAGGTTGTCCCACCCAATTTACTTACTAGCAGAATACTTATTTTTCTCTCTGCTTCCCATATCCTACATAAAACCATACCATTTCATCTATACTTATTCCAGCTATATGAATTAAAGGGCTATAAGGATTTATTTTTTGTTCCATAACGTTGTATACCTATTTTATTTTTGAAAGTCCCAAACTTAAAAGTTCAGGGATAAAATTAGAACAGGAGGATAACAAAACACAAGTAACTATTTTGTCGACTGTTCTCTGCTTTGCAACAAGATCCATCAAACATGAACAAGATGTCATTCTTTCCATGTCCTCTTCTGAATCTGGCTTGACTTTTTGGAAGCTCTCTGTCACTTAATTGTTGAATGATCTTCAGCAGAACTTGTGTGTGATATTTAATGATATTGTTAGATAATTTCATCATTTTATTGGGTCATCTTTCTTTGGAATGTGTACAAATGTGAATCTCTTGCAGTCTGTTGGCTCTCGTCTAGATTTCTTGGCATAGGTGAGTGAGCGTGGAAGCCTGTGAGTGCTTCCTCAGCTTGTGGAAACATTTCCATTGGCCCTCTATTTGTTCCCGGAGTCTTGTTTTTCATTAATGCCTTCAGTGTAGCTTGGACTTCTTCCCTCACTACCACAAATTCTTGAACATATGCTACCTCTTAAAATGTCAGAAGAGTCTCAAACTTGCTCTTGATCATAGAGCAAGTAAAACCAAATGGAAGAACTGGTTCTGTAAAAGAGAGAAACAGAAAAGCTCAAAGGCAACTCAAAAAGACAAAGTAAACTATAATGAAATTTTTAAAGAGCTGGAATTTGAAAACCAAAGGAAGCACACGTTTAGCATCTATCAAACTGAAAGAACCAAAGAAAAACTCAATCTTCAAGTTAAAATATTGACAGACTGATTCTTGACCATAGACATGATTTTTTTCCCAAAGAAGACACAAACATAATCTCAATTAAGATAAGCTTAATTTAGATTAATTTACAAAAAGGATGACTCTCAACAAGCTGGAGTGACACAGTGGATCCTACAGTAAACAAACAAAACAGCAATGGTGAGACTGGCACAGGCTCAGGCAGTGTTTTGTTCAGTTATATGTGGATCTCTTCCAGCCAGAGCCAGCTCTATGCCTCCTAAGAGCAACAACGACAATAAGCACAGAAGCCCTGGAGGAGCAATGGTTAAAAGGGCTTGGCTGCCAACGGGGAAAAGTAGCCAGTTTGAACCCACCAGATGCTCTGCTGGAGAAAGACGTGGCAGTAAAGACTACAGCTCTCAAATCCCCATGCGGAAGTTCTTTTCAGACCTATAGGTTCACTATGAGTCAGAATTGACTGAATAGCAGTAGTAGATTTGGGTCCACCATGCCTTCTGGGCTAGAAAATTTACATAAATATTGGATTGAACTGTAAAGAACTATACATTTCTAAAGAGACTTTGCATTATATGAATGCCCATCCTAAACCGACTATGCATAAGAGGCCCCCCTTTCAAATTACCAAACTATTGAGCTGTCTTGCTTTTTAAGCCAAGAACCTTTTTTGGTTGGTGTTGCCGTTTTTAGAGCAAATATACTTAGCTGTTCAGGAAGATTACTGAAGATGACAGTTCCTTTTGACTGATGTGTGTCTCTGAGAAGATTGGAAATTTGCACGTAACTTTTTTTCTCAAGTAATCCAGTTGTGAAAACAGCATTTTTGCCCCTGAGAAAATACAAGATAGTCAAATAGTTCCCTGTAGAGCTACCAGATGCATTTAAAAATATCAGAGCTTTTAAAGAAAACCGTAGACACTTGACTACTTATGAAAGGTAGCTAAACTTGAAGTGAAATTGCCATGTGTGTGTGATAATAAGACCAGGCAATAGTGTTGACATTGACGTGGAAATATCATGGCTTCTCCAGTTTGCCATCATTGAGTGATAACTGTCACAATTACAGATCGTTTCCCGATCAGAAGGGATCATACACCCCCATGCAGCGGCTGAGAGATGGAAATGAGGTCCTATAAAGTAAGCATTCCAGATGATGAAGCAAAATGGAAGCTCCTCTTGCAAGCAAAATGATGAGTGGGATTTCTATTGGCCTTCTCCCTGTCACCTTGTTCTCCTCTCATTTAGGAAACCTCTTTGCTGCATTTCCAACCAAAACAAAAATAATTCAGAATTAAGAATGACAGATATGACTGCTGATGTTAGATGGATCTTCGCTAAAAGCAGAGATTAATGTAAATATGTGCACCTGCATTTGATTGACAAGGCAACAACATTTGTCTGTGTGACTTATTACAAACTATGGATAATTTGTCACAGAATAGGAATTCCAGAAGATTATATGGTGCTCTTGCAGAGCTTGGACATAGACCAAGATGCAACTGGGCATATTAATGGCATACTAAACAATAAGGCACTAAACAATGGGCATACTAAACAATAAGGGCATACTCAATGGTTTAAAATCAGGAAACATGTGGGTCAGGGTTGTATCCCTTTATTGTATGTATTCAATCTGTATGCTAAGTACATAATCCACGAAGCTGAACTGTACTAAAGACTTTAGCATCAGGACTGGAGAAAGGCTCATTAACAACCTGTGAAATAGAAATGGCACAACCTTGCTTGCTGACAGTGATGAGCTCCTTGAAGCACTTTTTGTTGAAAAATCAAAAAATATAGCCTTAGGAATGGATTATAACAACATAAAGAACACAAAAATCCTCACAACTGGGCCAATAAGAAGCATCATGGAGATAAATATTTAAGCCATTAAGTATTTTATTTTACACAAATAATGTCCAAGGAAGCAGCAGTCAAGGAATCTAATTACATATTGCATTGAGCAAATCTGCTTCAAAAGAGCTCTCTAAAGTGTCAAAAATGAAACATGTCATTTAGAAAACGAAGGTACCCCTGGCCCAAGCCATGATATTTTCAATTACCTAATATACATGGGAAACACAGACAATGAGTAAGGAAGAGCTAATAAGAATTTATGCCTCTGAATTATAGTATTGGTTAGGAATAATGAGTATATGATAGGCTGGCAGAAGAACAAACAAATCTTGGATGAAATATAGCCAGAATGCTCCTTAGAGAATTAAGGTTGCAGATGGCCATTGGGCTTCTACTGAAGTACTCCCCCCACTCTTTTTTTTTTTTTACAATTGTTTGACTCCACAAAAATCAGAAGCACTACTGGATAGCCAACCCATCCCATGGTGCTTCGAGTGAAGACAAGTCAGGTTTGCTATTTGATGGACTAAAATCTCATTGCCTAAGGCTCCAGGCAGCGTGAGGAACAGCCATCAAATCAAGTACTCCCTTAATACAAGAACCCATTGTTCTAACAACCCAGCATTCTATGATGCTCACCTTCCTGACATGATCAGTGAGGACAAGATGGGTGCATGAGCAAATGTGGTAAAGGAGGCTGATGATGCCCGGCTATCAAAAGATATAGCGTCTGGGGTCTTAAAAGCTTGAAGATAAACAAGCAGCCATCTAGATGAGAAGAAGCAATAAATCCCACATGGAAAAAGCACACCAGCCTGTGTGATCACAAGGTGTCAATGAGATCAGGTACCAGGTATCTAAGACCCAGAATAAAACCATATCCAATTTGAATGGGGGGGGGACATGGATTGGAGATCCAATACACATCTGTAGACAATTGAACATCCCCTCACAGAAGGATCACAGAAGGATGAGTCAGTCAAGGTACAGTATGGCACCAATGACACACACAACTTATTTATAGTTCTTTGGTGCTTCCTTCATCTCACTATTATGACCTCACTTCTAACTTACAAAACGGATTAAACCAGAGAATGCACCCTGCTACAAATAAGAGTCCACAACACAGGGAATTTAGGATATATAAACCCCTCAGGATCAACAAGGAGAGTAGAGCTACCAGGAGGAATAGGGGAGGGTGTGTGGAGTAAGTGGGAATCAATCACAAAGATCAACCTAGAACTCCCTCCTAGTGGGACGAATAATGGAAAGGTGGGTGAGGGGCTATGGAGGGTGATATAATATATGGAAAATAATCTATAACTCACCAAGGATTTGTGAGGGAGGACAGGCGGGGAACGAACAGGGAAGAAATGTGGAGCTGATATCAGGGGCTCAAGTGGGAAGAGAATGCTTTAAAAATGATGGCGGCATACGTGTAAAAATGCTTGACACATTAGAGGAATGTATAGATTGTGATAAGACATGTAATAGTCCCTGATACAAGTATTTAAAATAATAAAAAGAAGGGAGGGTGGTAAGAATGGATCACACACAATTTAGACGTAGTATCAGGAGGGAACAATCCCTGGGGAAAGACATCATGCTTAGTAAAGTAGAGGAAGAGCCTTGATGAGAGAGATGGCATGACTACAGGGCTTTTGAAGAAACTCAAGCGCAGGATGTGGAGCTAGCCCAGGAGCACACGGTATTTGCTCTGCTCTACATCGGGTTGCTGTGAGTTGGAGCTGCCTCGATGGCACCCAACAACACCAACATACCATGGAAGGACCTGGAAGAATTGCAGTGCAGTGCTTTGTTCACATGGGAATGTGTTTCTGAGTCAACCCACTGGTCCACAGCAGATGTCCAATACCAAGAACTGCTCTACAGAGATTCTGTGGAGTAACGCTGCACAGGATCTGCATGTTCTACCGGGCGAGGATAAAGATGGTTGCAATTTTAGGCAGGCCTTGTGCTTACAGTATTTAATGTGCTGGCAGTTCCAAGATATAGAGAAGTTTGGATCCAGCTTAACACATCTGAAGCATGAAATTTTCCACTTATCTGGCTGTGCGGATAAATGTAACTAACAGACATCTGTTGGTGTAGGTGTTGGGCACTGACCAATAACAATTATAGCCTCCAGCTGCTAGTATGGGGGAGGTCATGTAGAATTAGTTAAGCTCTATTAACAAGCATATAGGCAGATGTATTACCCCTTGGGGGCCTCTCAGGGGAGTTGACGGATGGTGGACTGTAAGGCATGTTGGACCTCTATCAGATCCAGGGCTTCAAAACGGTGCAGTCTGGGCCAAGGGAAACAAGGGCAGTATGCATGTTGCATAGAATCAAAATCTCTTGCATGTTGGATTTTGATCTGAGTAGGAAACAGGCTGTGCCTCTTTCCTCAAAGATGGTAGCCAATCATACTGTTAGAACACATTCAAAGGGCAAGAGGCTGCGTTGCTGCGAAACACATCTGCTGCTCTTGTTTCCCTTGGCCATGACCGAACTGTTTTGAAGCTCGGGTTATGTTTCCCACCTGTCCAATGGCCTGAACAAAATGTTTCCACAGGATTGGCTTGACTTGAGGAATGAGCAAAAGCATTGAAGTTGATGCTGTACATATATTTTATATTTTACTGCAGAGGTGATGATATTGAACTCTATTTAATTACACAGCCAGCGCTTTTCACAGAATGGGCAAATAATGCTCTTTCCCCATCCAATGATTTTCAGAGTGACTAGATGGATGTTATTAATAGAGGTTTCATGCATATTACCTGGAAAATAGAAAATTTCCATATATCCACTCTTCTTAATCTCTGTGTCTTTGAGGCTTGGGAACCCTTTCTTGGCCTCTATTTTAACTGCGGCTGCATGCATTTATTAAATCCCTCCTTACTACTTAGAACTGGCTTAAAACTGGAGCAGCAAATCACTGTGCATTGGTGAGGACACACAGCGGGAGACCTTAGGCCTGGGTGGATAGTTTGAGGGCTCCTGCCAGGTAAACAATGTTTTCAGTTTTTGTCTATTTCACTTAGGTTTGAAGCTAATAATTAGAAGACTATTTAACATTCAAAACACAATATCCAATTCCATAAGCAACAGAATTCAATGGCCACTTTCGGTTTGGATTCATGGCATGTTATTGCAGGAAATGGAGCTGCCGTGACACACCTGGTCCACAATCTCAGTGGCTCAAAGCAACAGAAGTGTAAGTCTTCAAAGCTTAAAATTCAGTCGGTGGCCAGAGGCATAAGTCTGTGCTCTATACAGTCACGGAAACACCAAAGCTAATCAAGGAGCCACCATCTTTAACTATCTGGTTTGTGGGGTTGCCCTGGTCATTGAGAAGAAGTTGATAGTTGGGGAAACAGAAATCATGAGCGCTCATGCATTGGACTGATAAGGTGCACACATGAGTTTTGCCCACCAGAATTCAGTCACGTGCCTACCCTAGATCGAAGGGAAGCTGGGAAAATATTATCCCTGGCTGGACAGCTGTGTTTCAACAACAACTCTCCGTTATAGGAAGCGGAGCATGCGTCCTTGGTAGACAGCTAACCCTCTTTGACACGACAGTTTTTAGAAGCCCATTATCTCCTGGGCAATTAATTCATATTGAATCATATTTTCTTGTTTAATAGTTTGATTCTTGCTGTGCCTAGGTCATTTTAAGTCTCTCCAGATTCCAGTGGACAGCACGCATACCCGGCTCATTGACAGAATAACTTTTAAAAATGCAGATACTCATTATTCATTTGGAAAATAATTTGGATTCCTTAAAGGAGGCATCAAAACAGAAAAGCTGAGAGAGAGTGAGACGCACATTAGTTCATGAGTGCCATTATCCAAACACCATCGCTGTAACTTAGTGTTCGGCACATTTGCTCTTCTTCTACTGAGGTTGCAAGATTGTGTCTTCTTTCTTCATTTTAATCACCACCAAACCATACATTAAAAAATCTAAACTTATCACTTGGTAATTATATTTTTCATATCACTCTATTCCTTCAAAATGTACATCTTCAAAATGATGGTTCTTTGCTCCATTAATGAAGCTTCCATATTTAGATAGATTTCCAATGCATGTGCTTATAAAAGATATTATGATGAGGCATAGTTCTGGGTACAATTCAACGTTGAAGTGGCACTAGATTCAGAAAGCTCTTCACATTTGGGGGATATGCATACATATATATGCACAATATATGTCCTATGACACATATGTGTGTCTGTATGTATGTGTGTGTGGATGTGTCTACTTGTATTAATTTATTTAAATTAATTTCTAAGAGGTTTCCATACACCCATTGCCATATTGATTTGTAAGACTGTTTTTATTGCCTTCTTGTCATTGTTGAGGTTGTTTCTATCTTTATTAATTTTATGAAATCGATGATGCCAGTGCAGTCCATATTTCCTTTATTACCAATAGGAGAGTCATCCTTTATTTTCCTTCTTCTGGAATAATCTTTCATGGAACTTTTGACGATGTTCATACCTGGACAAACGTTCTTTTGGGAGACTGGGCAGGCCACACAACATTGGCTCTTGGAAATCCATGGGCTTCTGTGCATTAGGTAGCTCCAACTGGACAATCTTAGCAAGGACTCCCCTAAAGCTTTGGTTTTGCCTGCGACTTTCACCCTGACACAACCAACAACCTTGAAAAGTGGACCGGAGCTGAGTGAGTGTTCCAAGACCTCAAGCTGTGCTCCAAACGTGTAACCCTAAGAGTGAAACATGAGCTCTGCGTTTCAGAACCTTATTATGAAAAGCAACACTCATTTTGATTTCTCAGCACTAGTGTCCTGTGGATCGCATTTTGGGAAATGCTCGCTGTGTTGCAACAACTGTCTGGAGCATTAACAGTATCACAGCAGTGTGAGTACAGGAAGAGCATAAAATGCAGATCCCAAGTGCTTTGGGGTCCAGAAGAAACCATGTGTGTTTAGTTGATTTCGATTTACAATTGAGCCATTTCGACTTAGAATAGAGCCATCTATTTCAGTTGCTTATACTGTACCTTTTGGGGAAAGGGCTACAAAGGTCTTCTGTTTGATGTAGCAAGGATTCTGAAAACCACCACCACTCAGTAGGTCTCAGTATGATAGATGGTATTTAGCTTCTTGGAATGTCTTAAATTCTCAACATCTGATTATCTATTGTCAGACTATGATTTAGGTGACCCTATGCAAACAGGACAGACATTGGGGACTTTGGCCTCTCATCTCCCTCTCCTCCACTTTTGCTTGCCCCCACACTCATTGTGCAGTGACCCTCATTGGTGAGAAGTCAAGTATCGTAAACTCGTTTGGAAAAATTTCAAGCCCTATAAAATCTATGTAGAATCACAGCTGCTACTCCCATAATGCCACAACGTAATATGGGGTAAACTTGCTGAGGGCAAGTGATATTCTCTTTGTCTTTTGTTCACTGCTGTATCCCCAGCAACTACAGCAGCACCAAGCTAAATGTTAAAGGAATTTGTGCATGTATATGTATGCACTGACCTAGTAGGAATATTTGCTTCTTAAAAGAGGGCAGTGATGGGTGATGCCTTGGTGGCACCATTTATTAATGATTCTCTAGCTGGGTGGTGGCACTGTTGGTGGTGGCTTTGCAGAGAGCTTTAGGTCTCATACCATTGATTTGACCACTTTTGAAAAGCTCCTATTTGTATTTATTTATTTTAATCATTTTATTAGGGGCACATACAACTCTTATCACAATCCACACATACATCAATTATATAAAACACATTTGTACATTCATTGCCCTCTTCATTCTCAAAATATCTGCTCTCCTCTTAAGCCCCTTCAAGTCCTCCTTTTTCCGCTCCCTCCCCAACCCCCTCTCCGTCATGAACCCTTGATAATTTATAAATTATTAGTTTGTCCTATCTTGCCCTGTCCCTTCACCCACCTCCCTGCTGTCCATTCCCCCAGGGAGGAGGTCACATGCAGATCCCTGTAATCGGTTACCCCTTTCCAACCCACCCTCCCAATGTCGCCACGCACACCACTGGTCCTGAAGGGACCATCCGCAATGGACTCCCTGTGCTCCCAGCTCCTACCTGCATCAATGTACATCTTCTGGTCTAGCCAGACTTGCAAGGTAGAATTGGGATCATGATAGTGGGAGGTGGGGGGAAGGAAGCATTTTGGAACTAGAGGAAAGTTGGAATTTTCATCGTTGCTACATCGCACGCATACTGATTGGCTCATCTCCTCCCCGGAAAGGCTCCTATTTTTAATCAACATACCTATAGCACCAATTTTCTAGCACAATTTTCTCAAAATTAAAACATGCACGGGGAAATCAACTTGTATGAGTATATTTACTTCTGTGTTGGTTTAGTAGCCCAGAGGATGGCGTGAATGTGAGATCTTTTTCTCTTGACTTTGGATGCCAAAATGCATGTGGGATAGATCTCAAAATACCAGAAATTCTTAACAAAGCGAACAAGATCTATCCAATTGGAGTATAGCAGAAAAGCCTGGAGGAGTCCTTCAGGAAATGAGCCTGTCATTACTTGTTCCTATCCACACCTTCATTTCAAAGCATATGGCACGGCAGGTTTATTGCATTGTCTTCCATGAAGCCCTCCTTGAAGTGCCATGAAGAGAGGCCCGGTCCTTGTTCTCGGGGTGCATCCATTGTCCTGGTTCGCTCATGTCTCTTTATAGAATTAGATGTAATAAATGTCTAGGTGGGTGTTGCTGTGGCTATAGACACAGACATGTAGCTACAGTTATGTGTGTGTGTATTGTTTGTTTGTTTGTTTTGCATGAAACATAAGTTCTTTAAAGCGCCCAATGTATGGGTAAAATAATACAGATCCTGGAGCTTTGACCCCTATTTATTCTCTGGTGTTCTCCTTCAGTGAAGAAAGGCCTTGTAAGGGCTGAGAGCATGTCCTTCCTGTTCATTCTTGACCACAAACTCTCCTGGTAAACTAATGCTGCTGCACTGGTAAACTAACTACATTGGGCTCTCATGTCTCCACCTAAAAGAGATTAATTTGACACAACGCCTAGGAAGGAGCACAGCGCACACCTTTGCACCCACTTTGGTTCCTCTTATAGCAAAAAAGCAGCCTAGGAACCCTCTGCATCAAACCATTTGCTAATGAAACCATCTTTTTGAGAGGACTACATATCCATGCCCTGCCCCGCATTAAGGGGAAAGGAATTGCATATAAAATGATTGGGAACATTAACTTTCAATAGGAATTTTTTTTAAGTACGTTGAATCAGCTGCATCCTCATATTTGTCATGTTTAATTTACCAGGATGGCTTTTTGATTGGAAAATAGGCAACTGCTGTAGCCGTTTGGGAAATCTGCCTAAGACTGAGAAAAAAATGCCAACTGGCACAGAGCACAGCCTAAAATGATGGAAGGAATATTGATTCTAATGCCCCCTTGGTAGATGTCACTACATGTTTGAATATAGCAAGCACCATGACATATGTGAATTAAGTTCACTTGGTTTAAAGGAAAGTGACATTAGCAAGTGTCATTTCACAACTAGGAAATGTGCTTGGAGAATGTTCCTTTTATCTTGCATTTTCTACGGAGACACTTGAGATTTCTAGTGCCCTTTTCAACCTAGGATGGACGCCAGACTGCCACTTTCATTTTTATGACTTTTATGCCCATTCCATTTGATTTCAATTTGTTTGGCTTGCAAACAAGGTGACACATAGTATCAAGAGCACCAAAGTTCCATTTGGTTAAATTTTAGAGTGTGTTTTCTTACAGCTTCAGTTCTGATAGTGTAAGGCCACGAACAATTTTCCGATTGCCCTGATTTGAAGACGACTAAGACCAATAGCTATACAGAAACAAGGAAAATAGAAATTTGCTACTAAAAACCTCATGGTTCTATTTTTCTGAAGACTCCATATAAAGGGTTCATTATTAGATATCATTATTATAGATATTAGATGTACAGAAGGAAAAGACTAAGAACTAGATTGAATATTTCTTGGATCAACTCAGAGACATTCATGGTGGTACAGTTATTAAGTGCTCAACTGCTAACCACAAGGTTAGTAGTTTGATCCCACCAGTCCCTCTGTGGGAGGAAGATGAAACAGCTTGCATATGTAAACATTTACAGTCTTGGAAACCCTATGGAGCAGTTCTACTCTGTCCTATAGGGTTGCTATCAATCAAAATTGATTCAACGACGATGGGTTCAGGTTTCTTTCTCCAGTTGACTCAGTGGCTATGGGTTTTTCCACATTGGATGCGTCTAATGTCCAAATCACACATGTATTCAGTGGTTGTATTTTTTTCCAAAGAGAAAGCAGACAACTTAAATACAACTGAAATCAGTTATCTTCTGTCCTTTCATCTTGAGGAGGCTTGCGAAGAGGGGTTTTCTCCCTCACTGTCTCATAGTCTTTCTCTCATATATGGAGAATGTAATTCTCTATGTGAATAAAAATGTTCATGCAGAGCCTAGCTTATTTCTGGCAGCTCATGGCAGGTTGACTGAGGACAGTCTGAGGACAGTTGCTTCTAATAGTTTTTGGCTTGTATTGCTCCCCATTTCTGGTCTTCATCATGTTCCAGATTTTCCTTGTTATTCTTACCTCCCAAACACCCTCCCTGCCTTTAGAAGGACCAAATGTGCCAGAGACAAATGTGGAAGCAAGAGGAGAGGAGGATATATCCCACATAAGTTGGATGTGTTAGTGAAATTGGACCAAGGGATTAGAGAATAGTGGGGTTTTGTTTTGGGGTTGTTGTTTTTTTGCAAAAATAATCAACTGGCCTTTATATGTACATGCTAATGACTCATGTAATAGCATAATACATCTGAGGACTGATGCCTCCCATATTTACAGTTTCATCCCTTCCACAAATTGACTGTATTAAGAATGATAAAGTCGTGTCTATAATATGTATTTACACAACAATGTACTAGAGTGAGTGAAGGCTGAAACTGAGTGCGTTAGAGGAGTCCCTAAGTTAACGTAGGCGCAGGCATGGAGGTGGCATGCAGATGTAGAGGAGTAGCCCTCAGAAGGGCAGGTCCTGTTAGGATGCTACAGCTTCCCTAGACTTAAGTGGTGTGAAGGTCCTAACCTTTCTGTTTGTAGCCAGCTGCATACTTCAAGGTCAAGTGTAAGACCTGGGCTGAAAAAGCAAGAAGTAAGATGCCCCAAGTGACCAAGAAGAAAAAGAAAGAGAAGAAAACATAATAATGATTGTCTGGACAAAGTACAATTGGCACTTGAGCTATGTTGTACCCAACACTCACAAGAAGCCGAACCCTAATTCTTCCTCTTATGAACTTTTTTTTAACCCTGGATTTCTCTAATAAAACCAGTTATAGTCTCATAAACCACCACCCCGCCAAGCTAGACTTTTCTGCACAAAATGGCATTTCATGTGAGACCTTATAAGTAAAATGGTGGTAAAAGTAGTGTCAGATCCTGTCTTCTTTCATGGAGAATAATGGGTGTCAACCCAAAGCTTATTTATTCCCCAAGGGGTATTTCTCAGTCATACTTCCACTCTTCAACCTTTGTATGTTTTTTGGGGGGGTTGTTTGTTTGTTTTACCAATTCTGCCTTCATCCTTCCTTTTGAGGGCTCTCTGTACTTCCCTTCGGGGTTTGGTAATCAATTGCAGTGGCTGTACAGAACTCCACCAGACTTGCAGTCAAGTGGTTTATGAAGGAAGTAACAAGGTACCACTCAGGATCAGGATCAGGAAGCATGTAAGCAGGATCTAGAAGGCACATCCCTCACTCTTTTCTTCAGGGCAAAACAGCTCTCAGAACCCTGAGGACAGGCCTTCTTAGGGCCCCCCCACACCCCCCCTACCCCCAATTGACCAACTTTCCTGGTCTCCTGAGGACAGATTTCCTTTGTCTCCTCTGGGCAGGCCTTTCTTTTCAGCCTCCCTGTGGGTGGTACTTTGGGTTCGATGTGTGGCTGCTAACTACAAAGTCAGAAGTTCAAAGCTCCCAGCCATTCCTCCAGAGAAAGGTGAGACTGTTTGCTCCTATAAAACTTTACAGCCTTAGAAACCCTATAGGGTCACTATGAGTCAGAATTGACTCATTGGCATTGGGTTTCGTTTGGTTTGGGCTGGCGACTCTGCTGTCTTCGGTATTATGGCCCTTGACCTAGGTTACAACTGTTTTAGACAGTTCCTTGCCTCCTCTCTTGCTCCCAGCTCTCTCTTTCAGAATCTTCTTCTGTCTGCTCACTTCAATGAATTTGGCTAACTATATAAGCAAACTCCCTGTCAATTTCAGTGTGTGACCCTCCCATGGGGGGTCACCAACCCACCATCCCCCTTTTTGTAGGCTACTGAGACTTCATTTTTAGAGTACGCTATAGTCCACTCATTTGTGTCATCAACTGACCAATCCCTGAAAGATGTATACCAGGCCCAGGACCAGACAAAATGGACAAAATCATAAGCTGTTTGAAGCTTAGCCAGGAAATGTCAGTCACCCTGGACAAATGTAACAAACCTTCTGGAGTAGAAAACTAACTCCTGGGGGTGGGGTGGGGTAGAGAGAGCAGGTTTTTTTTGCAAAGAAACCAAGCAAAAGGCTTCAGCAAGGAACTAATTTCCCCACAACTGAATAATGAGCTCTAACCTAAACCCTGCCGAGAGAGAAAGAATACATATCCAAGACGGGAGACAAGAGTGAGCCCCGCGTGTCTCGGAACACAAACCAAGTGCTGTACGAACAAGAGAGCTTCCACATCGAAGGAAATGGCAGCGGCCACGCCACTTGGGCCAAATGTTAGGAATCACCCTTTTTGCCTCTTTCCCCCAACAAGCCACACTCTCCCACAGCTTGCACATTTCATCCATTAACCAGCATCTGGAAGCATTCCTTCCCTTTGATCAGTACCACTAGTAACCAAGAGCCACCAGTGCATCTCAGTGGGATTACTGTTGATGCTCCCTATCCATTCATCTACTTGTTTCCACTCGTCCCCCTTATAGTCCATCCTTTGTGGATCACACAAAAGAGACTGCACAAATCACAGCTCAGATTGTGGCACACCCTTGCTTTGCATGCACCCATGCCTACCTGTTGCCTTAGAATCACCTATCCAATCGTCATCATGGAATACACATTGGAAAGGAATCGGGCCTCTGTCTACCTTTCTAGCTTCTTTAGGGTCCGCTCTTCCACTTTCCCTTCAGACACAGGCTTTGTTTCCCCAAAGCACTCTGAGTGCTCCTGCCTCAGCATCTCTGAACTTCGGTGCTGTCTTCCAAAGAGGCTACTTCCCTCTTATTTCATTTCTCAAGTCTCACTGGAAGTGCAGGCATGTTCTGATCACTCCTTATGAAGTAGTGCCTCTTTCCCCATAGCACTAATTCCATCCTGATGGCTTTGGTCACCCTGGAGCCCAAGGTAGCCCAGTGGTGAAGTATTTGACAGCTACCTAAGGGGTTGCGTGTTCAGCCTTGCTAGCCATTCCGTGGGAGAAAGATGTGGTTGGCTGCTTCCATAGAAATTACAGGCACAGTCTTGGGAATCCCGTGGGGGCTGCTCTCATCTGCCCGCAGCAACCTGTAGGACAGCATGAATCGTCAACTCAGTGTAATTGGTTTTGTCACTGTGGACACTCTTATTCAATTAGCTTGCTATTTCTTGTCAGCCCTTCCCCCCTTGCTCCTAGGCATGTGTACACTTTCTCTCCAACACCCCAAACAGGACTCCAGTGTTCAGTCGTCACTGACCATGTGAGTCATTGCACTGTTTTCTTCAAGGCACAGGCATCCTGTTTGCCCTAACCCGCTTACAGCGCCGTGTTTCCTCTAGACCCTGTTTTGGCTTGTGTCTTCTTCAGTGTACTCATGACCTTGGCCCATTCCTGCCTTTGCATCTCAGCTGAGATCTCGCGAGTCACACAGCAGGTGTTCTGCAGCCTTGAGGGGTACACGGAGCGATTGTGCTAGTGGTGTGGCCAAGCGTACACATCTTTCAACTTCTCACTGTACATTTTCCAACGTAAAAAGAAGGCTAAGAGAATAGCGCAGATGAATTCCTATGTTGTTTAGGCACTGGTGGCTCCGTGGTTTAAGCACTTGGCTAACTGAAAGGGCAGGGGTTCTAACCGACCAGCCACCCTGCTGGAGAATGGTGACAGTCTGTTTTCATGAAGATGACAGCTTTGGAAACGGGATGGGGCATTTCTGCTCGGTTCGACAGGTTGCCGTGAGTCACAATCAGCTTGACAACAGTGAAGCTTTGGTATTGTTGAGACTTTTGTTCTTTAGTCCCTTCAAGAGGTTTTTTGCAACAGCTTTGCCCACTACAGTACATGGTTTGATTTCTTAACTGTGCGTTCATAGATTGTAATTGTGGAGCTAAGGAAAATGAGGTCCTTAACAACTTTTACCTTTTTTCCACTCATCATAATGTGACTGATTAGTCCATTTGTTAGAAATGGTTTCTTCTTGCTGTTACGATGAAAGTTGAACCCTAGGAGATTCGGCAGGGAAAGCTCCATGTCCTCTGGCTTTCAGCAAGCACAGTGGCATCCTCTGCACACTGCAGATCATACACTGGTCCTCTTCCCATCCTGATGCCACCTTCCTCATCATAGTATCCATGTTTTCCGATGGTGTGCCCAGCAAAACAAAACAAAACAAACAAAAGCCCACCAAAATGAGCCCAAAGCAAAGACCCAATGACCTGTTTCTATAACAGAGGACAGCTTAGGAAACTGGGGGGGGGGGGGGCGGGGGGCGGCGGGGCAGGAGGGGGCTCTGATATGTCATCAAGAGTCACAATGAGTTGAAATCAGCTTGAGGACCCACAACCACAACATCTTCACTAGAGGCAAGGGCTTATGAGGGTATGGTCTGTGTCATGGGAGCAGTAAAATGGCATAATGACAGAGTACAAAAGCAAGAATGGACAAGGGGTTGTCGGACAACCCCCCCTTTTTGTTTTAAACAGAGGACATTAGAGGTGTCATGAAATTCTAAGCAGATTTTGATTGGTGCAAAGGGTGGCAAGGTCTCATCTGTCTCTGGCCAGATTTCTGCGAAGTCCTGCCTGCCTAATAAATTCAGAATCAGGACCTTAATAAAGAATTACAACCTGTAACAAGGATCCCTTGTTTATTTATACATTGTCATTATCTTCCACTTCTGGAATTAATACATCAGCAACTACAAGCATTTGACTAATTAAATGTCATTCACCTAAAGTAAATTTGTTTTCTTCTTCTAAAAGACGGAAGATAAACATCTCCAGTCTAAAGGACAATGTGGAAATAATGGGGTTGGTTCTGTATGCATATCTGGAATCTCCTGTCTCAGTACTCTTTCCCAGTGCTTTTCATATACATGTTTTTGATTGTTGGGTGATATACTGGGGAATAATGAAGGGAGTAGAAACATAACAGAGCATGATGTCAGTTACTAGAAAGTAAGATTTGTCTTCAGTTGTGTTACCCATAGCTATAATCCATTGTCATCGAGTTAATTACAATGCATGTTGTTATTGTTATGTTCCATCAGCTATCAGGATGGCCCCGACTCATAGCAACCCTATGAACCACAGAATGAAATACTGCCCAGTCCTGCATGATCTTCACAATTGCTCTGATGCTTGAGCCCATTGTTGCAGCCACTGTGTCAGCCCATCTTCTCGAGGGCCTTCCTCTTTTGCTCTGCCCCTCAACTTTACCAAGGACTGGTCTCTCCTGACAACATGTCCAAAGTATGTAAGAAAAAAATATTGCCATCCTTGCCTCTAAGGAGCACTCTGGCCATGCTTCTTCCAAGACAGATTGGTTGGTCCTTTTGGTCGTCCGTGGGACTGCCCATAGTCTTCTCTAGCATCACAATTCAGAGCCTTGGATTCATCTTTGATGTGCCCAGCTTTCACATAGAGATGAGGCACTGGAAAATATCATGGCTCGGGTCAGGTGCACTTTAGTCCTCAAAGTACCTCCTTGATTTTCAATACTCTATAGAGGTCTTGTGATACAGGCCTACCCAAATCACAACTTGTAATAACACTATTAGGAGTGTAGAACTGCCCCCCCTCTCATGGAGCTTTGAAGGTTGTAAACTTTTATGGAAAGAGACTGCCACATCTTTCCCCAGTTGGAAAGCTGGCTGGTTCAAACCACTGATCTCTAGGCAGTGGTCTTTATTCAGAGAGGATTGTGCCCACCTCACACCCAGATGGCATTTGGCAACAAATGAAGACATTTTTGGTCGTCACAACTTGGGTGTGAGGAAATACCAGCATTAGTGGGTGGAGGCTAGGGATGCTGTGAAATACCCCTCAATGTGCAGGACTCCTTCCCCCCCCCCCCATTAAGAATCTTCAGGCTCAAATGGCAACAGTAAGATGCTGCGAAGCCCTTGATCACACACACACACGCACCTTCTCAGAAAATTTTCCATCCTGCTTTTCAAAGAGTACTTAAATAATTATCCCCATAAGTCAAGTTTTTAATAATCTCTGAAGTCACAAAGGGTCCTGTTTAATAATAGAGAAGGCTGTGGCATTCAGGTGTCTAGAAGTCTAGAAGTTAGATCTTGGATCCCAGAGGGCAAAAATCAGATTAGTGAGAGGCTTGTTCCTATTAAAAAGTATATAAAAAACACTTCCATCTCCTGCATTCCTTTGCTCATCAGACAATGTCGTTTTCTATCCCTCTGACCCAGCTGGGTCGTCTCCTGTCTGCCTTCTGGAAAGATGTGCTGAACCCAGTGCAAGTGATACGGGCAATCAGTATCAGAATTCCTCCTCTCAGGTTTCTAGGTAGTTACTTAGCTCAGGCGTTATTTCCCATCTCCAGTGCAAGCCCTCATGAACTGAGCTTTGTGATGTTCCAGTCGCTTGAGGAAGAAGCTCCTCTGTCATGACACTTTTGTGTTAACTAAAAGAATTGTCCAAGTAAGTAAAATGGGATTTGAGTATAAGTCTCCTGTTGGTACTATAAATTAAGCAGCTTAAACACCAGTTGCTTTTGAGTCGATCCTGACGTTTGGCTTCCCCTTGGATATCAGAGTAAACTGGGCTCCATCGGACTCTCAAAGGCTGAATTTTGAGAACTGGGCCAAGACTTTATTTCTTTTATTTATATATATTTTTTGAGGAGCCTTTGGGTGGACACTGAATGACTTCACAGTTCTGGAGGTCAGAAGTCTGAAATGCATCTCACTGAAGTGAACACAAGATGGAAGCAGCACGGTGGTCTTTCTGATCCTTTTAAGCTACTGATGCAGTAGTTCTCAACCTGTGGGTCCCGACCCCTTGGGGGGTCAAACGACCCTTTCACAGGGGTCTCCCATTTCATCACAGTAGCAAAATGATGGTCATGAAGTAGCACTGAAAATAATTTTATGGTTGGGGGGGGGGTCACCACAACATAAGGAACTCTAAGAAAGGGCCGTGGCATCAGGAATGCTGAGAACCACTGCTCTAGTGGCTGCCCACATTCCTTGGCTGGTGGCACCACATCTCTCTGATGTTGCTTCTGTTATTATGTCTCCTTCTCTGCCTCTCTCCTTCTCATGTAAAAATCTTGTGGCTTACATCACAATTATCTTGATAATTCAAGACAGTCTCATCTCATGGTCCTTAAAAAACTTAATTACCTCCAAGTAACATTTTTGTCGGGCTCTCCAGATATCTTTGAGGGGGAGAGGCATTATTCAGCTGAGCACAGCCTGAAAGTGACCAGATATGGTATCAGTTGTCCTTGATTCTGGATCGGTCCCATAGCTTTACGTCTATTACAGACAGAGAGAAGTGGGTAACGCACCACAGTGCCTGAGCGCTGCAAGAAAAAGACTTGGGTTCCGGTACTGGTTCGGCCAATACGAGCTGGGTGTGTACCCAAAGTTCTGTCTCTTTGCCTCCATCTTCCTGTCTGTGAACTGGACCTGCCTTCTCCATTAGCTGATTATTTCAAAGGTCATGGAGTTTTTCCACAATTTTCGAAGCCCCCTTGTACATAGGCAAGTAACATAGCATCTTGCACATAGCAGAGGCTTAATATGCATGAGCTATTGGTGTTATCACTTCATGGGGTTATGATGAAGCGATTCAGGAGTTAGAAAGCTTTCATGGAAAGCACCAGACTCATGAATACATGACTACTCTGTGGGCCTTAAAATCTTTGTGATAGCCATTCTGCTCTGCCATGTAGTGGGAATAAAACTTTATTTGTAAAACTAAAGGCTGTCTGATTGGGTCCATCGGTCATCATTGGGCAAGTGGTGCTGTAGAACAGGGGAGGCTATCACCTGCTAAATGCTTCTACTACGGCAAAGCTTTGTAAACATGATAATGGCACCACATCTCACTTTTATTTTTTGTCCAAATTTAAATTGTAATTGCTCTTAGTTTTTCATTCTTGTGTTCAGATTAACTGCTCAAGCACATGACCTAGTGCACAACACATCCTCAACAGCCCTTTCTTGGAAAAATAAATAATTATGGTCTCTAGGGCACATACCCTCCCAGTCTAATCAAAATCTTTGGGAGAAAGGCCTAGGCTTCTATTTTGTCACCAGGCCCTCCAGGTGATGCTAAGAGCAGCCTGAATGAGGGGGAGCAGGCCTGATGTGTGCGTCCTAAAGAAGGATCTGCCTTCATGTCCACTGAACACCAGTTGGGAAAGTCATGACACACAAGTAACAAATAGTTCAACACAGGATGTGCACGTAACATAGCCCCAAACTTCTTAAGGTAGCTAGTCAGAAGCACACTGGAAGGATCTGGAAGCACTGAAAAGATTCCATGGAGGAGAAGTCTCACGAAAGGACTAGAAGAAGGCAGCTTACGAGGTTTGGGAAGCAGCAACTCAGGGAGGGGACTTTCCCAGGATTCTTCAGGAGTGAGTGAGCACCAGCTTTTTTTGTCTTTCTTTGGCTTAATTTGAGAGAGACAGTTCGGCCAGTGGAGACTGGAGCATCCAGACTGGCAAGCCCTCCCCCACCTCGTGACTGATGGGAGAGAGTCTCCCAGGCAAAAAGAAGAGGACTGTAACTAGAAGAAAGGGCAAGCAACCAGGGTACAAAGCTGGTTGTTGTTACGCTTGCTGTAGTAGTTGTTAAACACCTTTGTAACGAGATAGCATATAAAAGTTCTCTCAGAACCAGGCACAGAGTGGTTGGGCAAGCCATTGATCATTAAGGAGCCATTATTGAACACCTGTAAAGCCAACAGGCCACAATTCTTGCTCTCCAGAGAATGTCAACTTAGCACTTCTATTCTTATATGACAATGGTTCTCAACTGGAGTGATTTTGTCCTCTGCCTAACCCCAGGGACATTTGGCAATGTCTTGGAGACACAGCTGGTTGCCACCACAAGTGTATGTTTTGTGGCATATTACACCAGTACCAAGAGAGCAGAAGCCAGGGATGGTGCTCCACATGTGTTTGGAAGTAGATCGCCAGGCCTTTCTTCTGAGGGACTTCTGAGCAGATTTGCTTCTCCAACCCCTTAATGGAGCATCCCAGCGCTTTAATCATTTGCATCCTCCAGGGATTGATTCCATGGTGGACAGTACAAGCAGTTGTGCCATCTGTGAATGTCATTCATTTTCTCTCTCTGGGATTTCACAAAATGAGGCTTAAAGTAGCTTATTGTCAGTGCCAATTTCAAGTACAAATTCAAGCTTTTTTTTTAAATGAAAGGAGGAGCCTTGGTGGCTTACCACAAGGCCAGCATTTTGACTCCACCAGTTGATCCCTGAAAGAAAGTTGAAGCCGTCTGCTGTTCGAATGATTTGTCTTTTCAGAAATCCCAAGAGACCTTTCTATTCTGGGAGTGGGATAAGGATTGTCAGATGGATTGCATTTAAAAAAAATCTCTGACATATTTTCATTACTGATACTGCAAGCTTTCCTCTCAGACTTAAATAACCCATTCATCTCCTTTATCCCTGCCCCCACTCCTATCACCCTTATCCAGGGCAATCATTCTATTGAGTTTAGGGTGGATTTCCATTTATACACAAAGAACGCTGGAGACTCAGTGGGTTAGGAATTGGCTTGGTAACTGCAAAGTCAGGAGTTCAAACCCACCAATCACTCCTTAAAAGAAAGAGGAGGCTGTCTGCTCTTATACAGATATAGAGTCCCCGAAACCTTATATAGGGTTGCTATATGTCAGAATCAATTCAATGACAGTAGGTTTGGTTTTGTATGCATATGTATTTGCAAAAGCACTGTGTGTTTCACGCATTCATTTCACGTACACAAATGTTATCGAGTCCTAACCCTGAGCCCTGGGATTGTAAAATCCATTCATGTTGCTTGTGTCCAGCCAGCCTGGTTTTCTATCTGCTCCCTGAAGCTGTGTGGTCAGTTGAAAACTTGGCTGCTGAGAGATAACCGCTTTACATCAGCAACTTGCAGTTCTGCCTTTGTTCCTTTTCCAGTGGAGCCATCACAGGAATGAAACCAAAAGCTTACTAGCTGTGAATAGCAGCTAAAACATCAACCTCCCTCCCAGCCCACTCTCCCTGAAAAAGCTCTTCAACTATGGGTGTTTAAAAAATAATCTCTTTTCTTAAAATCTTTTAAAAATCGTTTCGAATATAATTTCAAGGGGGCAGTTGCATCCACCAAATGCCATCTAAATATTAAGGTTTAAATCCTTTTTATTTGAGCAAAGAGACCTCGTGGCCGAGGGGGTTAAGCATTTAGCTATTACTCAAAAGGTCAAAACATGAAACCCCCCAGCTACTCCTGCGGCTGTCTGCTTCTGTAAAGATGTACAGTTTGGAAAGGCAATAGGGCAATTCTAGTATGTCTTACAGGGTTATTATGGGGCAGAATCAACTCAGCAACCATTTTTTCCTTTAATCCGACCTTTTTTTTTTCTTTCTTTTTCCAATCCCTGGGTGGTGCAAACAGTTAAGTGCTTGGCCGATAATCTCAAAGGTTAGTGGTTCAAATCCACCTAGAGATGACTCTTGGAAGAAAGGGGTGACTGCCATTGGAAACCCTTTGTGCAAGTCCACTCTGAAACAGCTACGATCACCATGAGCAGGATCCCATGCCACCACAGCTGGTAAGGTTCCTTTCATCTTATTGTTGTTTCAGAAATGAGCTCTCCTTCCTTCTCGTCTCATTACATTTACGTAGACTTCCTGTCGATTTATTCAGAGATATTTTCTTATCTCACTCTCAAGCTTGCAATCAGACCTCTGTCTCCATGGGGATTGGTTCTAGAACTGCCAGCCCCCTCACCCTGGAAAGGATACCCAAACCTAAGGATGCTTAAGGCTCCACCCTGGAGTGAATACCCAAACCTAAGGATGCTTAGGTAAAATTACATCATTGGTATCACTCTGGAGTGGATATCCAAAACCTAAGGACGCTTAGGTAAAATTACATCATTTTTGCATCTCACCGATGCACTTCCTCTTGTCTACGCTTAGATATGAAGGGCCCACTGCATAAAAAAGAACATTTGAGTCAATTAAGTGGGCTAAGTCATTTCTAAAATGTTTTCCACGCAGAGCCCCTTCTGATTGCTCTTGACTTGGATATTTTCTGTCTGCATTTGTTTATACAATATTGTCATCTGGGCCATCAATTGTGTCTCCTATTAAATATTTTCTCTTCTAATAGCAAAGTTGTAGCCCAATGTGGTGTTTCCATGGCATTCCCATGTTCCCCTAATGTTCCATTTTAGTGATGCTGCATAGTGGAATCTTTTGGAAGACATTTCAAATGGGATTGAAGTTGACCATGCGTGGTACCAATAATAGATATAAATCAGGTGAAATGAAGACCATAGCAATACGGGTTGCTCACCCATGTTCAGAGCAAACCATTGTTACTTGGATAGAAACAATTTGAACCAAGCAATGGAAAGATCCAGCCCAAGTTTGAAGATCTTAAAGTGTGGCAATTGTGTATCTTGTAAAAAAACGAGTCTGAGCTAGGGATGCAGAATTCCATATGGTGAGTCTAAAGGCCTGCAAAAAACCCAGGAAACTTAGTCCTTCCGCTTCAGTATCCTTAACTCATGGCTTCCATTCTCAAACTCATTGCTTAGAGTAAGATGGTCAAGTAAGCTCCCGGCACCTATGTTTAGGCAGGAAAGATGGGAAGGGGACCAAAAGATCTTCCCTGGAATTTTCCACCATTGTGTTCTGCCAGCATCTCACCTGTAACACCTAACTTGGTTGGAGGCTGAGTAACTGTACAGCCTTTTTTTTCCTGGGCATGTTTGTCCCCTGGGAGAGGGGCAGGTTGAAAGGTGGAAAGGTTGTCATTAGGGAAGAAAGGAACAATGGCAGCTGAGCAAACCATTGTTGTATCTTCACCACCACCATCCTATTAATGTAGAAATGCAGGTGCCAACTCTTTCATGACCCACTTCTACCTAACTTCAATCTGACAACAATGGCAAGTGTCATGCTCAGAGACTAATAACGTTTTGTTCTCATTTTCCTATGGGATTCAAAAGGAAGGCCAAGTCCATTGGCATTGGCATGTAAATGAGACTAAATCCCTTCTTCCTGATGAGGCTCAAAACTCTTGGAGACAGATCTATCTTCTAGATCGTAGTCACTTCTCCCACTCTGCCTCCCACCACATTGTCTGTTGTGTGAACGAGCTGGAACACAACAAACACGTTGATGTCATCTGGCATGTGTGGACTGCAGTGCTTGCTGCATTAGACTGAGCTGGTCTCTTAGTCTGTCTCTGAGGAATTCCAAACATTAGGCAGCTCAAGAAGAGGGCATTTTCAAGAGCTTGATTGCCTCCTTAGGACACCCCCATCTATGTTGTAGCAAATTTCAGCCCCAGATCTCTCTTGGCAGCTTCCTAATATGATCCCCTGGGTGGAATGGGGGCTAGTGCTTTCAAAGCAATCAGATGAAATCAGCTCACCTGCAGCCTGTGGTGAGGGTTCAGGCTCATGCCTAAATGTTAGCAGCAAGGGAGGCCAATGGGTTCTCTGAGAGGAGAGGCTCCCAGTTCCTGAGAGAGGGATTTGTCTTTGGAGCTGGTGGTACTCTGCACTTCATCTCCTAGGCACTTCCTGTGCCTGACTTTGCAATCTGAGCCTTTCTGGTGGAATCTGAATCATCATAAAGATGAACATCAAGTGTGAGGGTATGACCCTTCTGCTGGGAACACAAACAAGGTACCTGGACCTAGACAGAAATGCCTGGATGTGTTAGATGATGCTACTATTAAAAAGACTAGTCATATTCCTGAGGGTTGTACTGGATAGCGCTGATGGAATTCTACATACTTGACTTACCTTTATTCATGCATCCATGCCCTGCCCGTACCCTCTTTTTGTGGACCGTCCTTCCATGACAGTGTGCTCCAGATGACTCTGGCTGCCGATAATTGCATCTCTAGGCCCAAGGGACGTTTTTTTCTCCTGGAACTATTGGAGCAGAAGGAGCTCTGGTAATGTAGTCATCACATATCTGGCTGTGATCCACATGGTGAGCAGTTCAAAACCCCCGGCAACTCCATGGGTGAAAGACTGAATTTTCTACTTGTGCAAACAGTTACAGTCTTGGAAACACACAGGGCATCGCCAGGAGTCCACATGACCTGGATGGCAGTGAGTCAGGTTTTGGATTAGAGGCAGATGTGCTTTTGTTTGAGATCCCCGCAAGGTGACTGACAGAGTTGGTGTGTGCATAGAGACTCCAGCTCCCTGGCTTCTCTGATGAGTTAATTCAGAGATGTTTGTTTTAAAGCCCACCCAGAGGTGATCTCTTTTAGAACCATCAGCCATTGAAAACTCTATAGGGTACAGATCGACACACTCAGGGTCACCACGAACCAGACATGACTCAAAGGCAACTGAGTTTTGCCCACCATGGTAGCTGGGTGAGTAACAAAGTCTTTATTGACTGCTTTCTCTTCCACAGCTCTAGCTTCCTGTAGTTTGCACTCCAGTCTTTGTCTTAGGGTCTGCCTTTAGACAAATACCCACATCAGCCTTGTGAGTCAGCAAATGACATGACGCATATTTTAAAGACAAGGACTTTATAACATCGAGAGGCAGAGAGAGAACGGAGGTGGGGGTTCCAGCCCAGTTCAAAGGCCCGTGTCCATAGCCTGCATTTGAACTGTACTGTGTAGGGACTACATACAAGCGCAGAGATGTTTTTTTTTTCTTTTAAAAAGATCTCTATCTAGTAGAGGAAAGGTTGCCTAGGGGTCGCTAAATGTTTCGGAACTTTTCAAATCCAAGACTGCTTGCTTCAGACTGGAAAGAGAAGGGACTCTTCTATGTGCCATCCAGCCGATGTCCTTTGTGACCAGCCTGTAAATATGCAAACATATTTTGGGGACGTGGTAAGCTCTTCCTTTGGTGGGCCAGCCACCTTCCAGAATTGTCAGCCATTTCAGAGGGGATGTTTCTGTCTAAGATTTCCTTCAAATGTCTTAGTGTCTGGTCAAGAACTGTCCTCTAATTAGAGCCCTTAGGGTATATGGATTTGCTGGGCATGAGGCGAAGGCGGCTCCCAGTCAAAGCCCCACGGTGTTGGGTGAGTCTCTCTTGGCTGAGTGCAACGGAAAGAGAAAGGTATGGCAACACCGAATTCTTTCTAAAACACTTAGTGATCATTCAATCTGTGCTCTTTCTGCCTTCCACCTTAATCTCCCCATACACTAAACGAGATCGATGCCCGCTAACCCTGCCCACCCAGGACGCAAGGATTCATTAACCGATTTCCTGTCAAAGTAACTTTCATCTGTCTGTTTGCAATTTGGGGGTCATCTACTTTCTGGCAGACTACAGCTCAAAAGCCCGATCGCTGATTCAGGATGAAATCTGATTTTATTTCAGACAAAGATATATTTGACATGCTTAAAGAGGCTGGTAGGAAGTGAAAAAGTGATTTCTTAGTTTCAGTTGATGCATTCACTTATGTTATCTGATGCCAAGTTTAACCCCTGAGCAACGAAATTTCAACTGGGTACTGAAGATATTCTGAAAGTTCTTCACATCTCTCTCGAGATTCTTGGTACATGTGTTGTTATGTTCTTGCTACAGAAAGGACAAGGGGATTTGGGAATCCAAGAGTCTGTTTCTCTCAGGTGTGAGAGTCACCAGAGTACGTTAAACATCTGCTGCTGAGCCATCCATCTTTGGGCAGCTGATCTTCAACACAGGATCAAAGTCCATTCAATGAGGGAAGAAGCAGTCTCCAGCAAATGGTGCTGGAAAAACTGGACCTCCATATGCAGAAAAATGAATCAGGATCCATACCTCACACCATGAATAAGCACAGAGAAAAACTAAGACAAAAATGGAATCAAGTAGAAAGCAAGGGTTTGAGAATGATAATGGCAACAAATGTACAAATGTGCTTGACAAATTGGATCTATGTATGGATTGTGATAAGCATTGTACGAACCCCCAATACAATGATTAAAAAAAGAAATTAAAGAAAAGGAATCAAGGATATAAATGTTAAGCAAACTGAAATGGAAAGTTCCTGACAGATAAGATAGGGTCAAAAAAAGGGGACCTGAACTAATTGAGATGTCTACAGCTGTGGATATTGTTTCATGGATACTTTTACTCACCAGTTTCTTTGATAAGGACACCAGCAAGATTAATTGCTTCCTCACAAATTGATGTGGGTGGTCTGCTGCTTTGGATCCAGATTCATTTTTCTGCATATGGAGGCTTCATCTTCAACATGATCTAGTTCCCTCTTGCATCGAGTTAACCATTTTTAAATGGCTGATTTCTCTAAAATATCGGGCCCATAAACTTTATATGAAGCATCAATGATTACACCATTCTTTCACACAAGCTTCGCCATAAATATTAAGTTTCTTCTTGCTTCAATTTTAGCAAATATCATGTTACTCTGTTAGTGGCTCTCTTCAAATTGATGTGTATCCTTCTTACTGCCTCAAATGAGATCCTACTCAACCATATTGTAACTAGTTAGTACGAGTTTATCTTAGTGCAAAAAGAAAGAAAGAAATCCACAAAGTCTTTTTCATAATACACATTTTCCACAAACTTTTTAAGACACTGCATATTTCACACCTGATCGCGCTACTGTACACATCATAGACTATGGGATAGTTAGAACATAACTTTTTGATTTATTGAGGACTGAAAAAAATTAGTAATGTGCTATATTTGCTTTATTGCAGTGGTCTGAAAGAGAACCCACAGCATCTCAGAGGCCAGCCCCTAGTAGAGGGAGAAGACTGATTTCTAAAGGCTCCCGCCCATGATCACTTTTATGACTAACACCCAATCGCTATTTTGATTTTACTGCTAATAGAAAAAAACTACCTCACCCTACATTGTGTTTGATGACAACACTGAGTGCTGAGATCACAGTAGTCATCTGGTTCATTGCACCTCTAGCAAAATCTGCCGTTTGCAATGGTCAGGATGTAGAGGAAGCCAGTCTTTCTCTTCTGACAAGATGTTGGTTCTTCGATTTGAAGTGCACTGCTCTTCAGTAATTCTGGTCATCTCCAGACCCTTGATATGCTTGCAGTATCCCCACACGATCGGTGGCAGAGGCTGAGCTTTCAGGGAAGTTTCTGAGTAATGAGAGTTGCTCATAACAACCTAAAGCTCAGGGACCTCTGAGAAGCCTACTGGTTTTAAACAGAAAGAAATAGCCCATCTCCCACCAAATGTGGAAGTGCCAAGAGCAGGCGAGTAAGGAAGTCTTAACATTTACTGAGCAACTCCAGGGAAGGAAGCCCTGAAAACTGGGTCCCATGAAGATGACAGCCTAGAATCGAAGCCCCTATGTAGCATATGTAGCAGTACTGTATCGCATGGGGTCGCTATGAGCAACAACAATTTAGCATCTATTCTGTTGTAAAGGAATTCTTCTCTTTCGTTCCCTTTCTTCTTCTTCTTCTTCTTCTTCTTCTTCTTCTTCTTCTTCTTCTTCTTCTTCTTCTTCTTCTTCTTCTTCTTCTTCTCCTCCTCCTCCTCCTCCTCCTTCCTCCTCCTCCTCCTCCTCCTCCTCCTCCTCCTCCTCCTCCTCCTCCTCCTCCTCCTCCTCCTCCTCCTCCTCCTCCTCCTCCTCCTCTTCTTCTTCTTCTTCTTCTTCTTCTTCTTCTTCTTCTTCTTCTTCTTCTTCTTCTTCTTCTTCTTCTTCACCTCCTCCTCCTCCTTCTTCTTCTTCTTCTTCTCTCTCTCTCTCTCTCTCTCTCTCTCTCTCTCTCTCTCTCTCTCTCTCTCTCTCTCTCTTTCTTTCTTTCTTTCTTTCTTTCTGTCTCCCCCCTCTCTCCCCACCCCTTCTCCCTCCCCCCCCTTCTTTGTCCTCTGCCTCCTTCTGCAGTTCTTCTACTATAAACAGTGATTGCGTGAGGATAGCAAAGCTCTTGTCTCTCCTTAAGCGCTTGGTAGGCAATGATCAATTTTTTGAGGTGAAAATCCTAACCTGCCTTTCTAGGTCATCAGTTGCTACTTCTCCTCCACCTGTGGAGAGGCAGCAAATCACTGCCATGAGAATGAACAAATGGCATGGTGTCATCTTCGAAGGCTGGGCCCTGTGTCTTAAGCATAGTCCAAGGATTTTCTCATTTGCTGCACCATGCATCGGTGCCTTTTGGTTTCGTATATGATCTTTTCACTTGAATGGTTCTGGCATTCTTTCCAAGATACATTTTCACGGAGCTTAATTCCAAGCTCTGATTTTCTTTCTTTTTTTTTTTTTAAACATTTCATTAGGGGCTCATACAACTCTTATCACAATCCACACATATACATACATCAATTGTATAAAGCACATCCGCACATTCTTTGCCCTAATCACTCTCAAAGCATTTGCTTTCTACCAAAGCCCTCTGCATCAGGTCCTCTTTTTTCCCCCTCCCTCCCCATTCCCCCTCCCTCATGAGCCCTTGATAATTTATAGATTGTTATTTTGTCATATCTTGCCCTATCCGGAGTCTCCCCTACCCCCCTTCTCTGCCATCCATCTCCCAGGGAGGAGGTCACATGTGGATCCTTGTAATCAGTTCCCCCTTTCTAACCCACTCACCCTCCACTCTCCCAGCATCGCCCCTCGCACCCCTGGTCCTGAAGGTATCATCCACCCTGGATTCCCTGTGCCTCCAGCTCCCATATGCACCAGTGTACAACCTCTGCCCTATCCAGTCCTGCAAGGTAGAATTCGGATCATGGTAGTTTTGGGGGGAGGAAGCATACAAGATCTGGGGGAAAGCTGTGTTCTTCATCAGTACTGCATCGCACCCTGACTGACCCATCACCTCTCCTAAACCCCTCTATGAGAGGATCTCCAGTGGTCGACATTTGGGCCTCAGGTCTGCACTTCCTCCTTCATTCATATGGTATACATATGCATATATATATGCATGCATACATACATACATATACACACATATACATATACACACACACATATTTTTTTGCATGATGCCTTATACTTGGTCCCTTTGGCACCTCATGATCACATCGGCTGGTGTGCTTCTTCCATGTGGGCTTTGTTGCTTCTGAGCTAGATGGCCGCTTGTTCACCTTCAAGCCTTTAAGACCCCAGACACTATCTCTTTCGATAGCCGGGCACCATCAGCTTTCTTCGCCACATTTGCTTATGCACCCGTTTGTCTTCGGCGATTGTATCATGGAGGTGTGCAGCCAATGATAGGATTTTTTGTTCTTTGATGCCTGGTAACTGATCCCTTCGGGACCACGCAATCACACAGGCTGGTGTGTTCTTCCATGTGGGCTTTGTTGCTTCTGAGCTAGATGGCCGCTTGTTTATCTTCAGGCCTTTAAGACCCCAGTCACTATCTCTTTTGATAGCCGGGCACCATCAGCATTCTTCACCACATTTACTTGTTCACCCACTTTGGCTTCAGCAGTTGTGTCCGGAGAGTGAGCATCATAGAGTGCACATTTAATAAAAGAACGTATTCATGCATTGAGGGAGTGCTTGAGTAGAGGCCCAAAGTCCTTCCGCCACCTTAATACTAAACCTGTAAATATAGACACATAGATCAATTGCCCCATCCTCATATATATATATTTGCATGTAAATGTCTTTGTCTAGACCTCCATAAATGCCCCTTGACTCCCAGCTCCTTCCTCCATCTCCCTTGACTTTCCTCCTGCCCCACTACCATGCTCCGTCCCCACCTGGGCTACAGCTATACCTCTTCTCTAAGCAACCTTACCCTTGATCATTCCCCACCAGGGCTGCCACTCCCCCCTCACTACCATTTTGGATCCCACGTCGTTCCCTTGTCCCTGTGTTTGTTAACACCACTTCCTTACCCCCCTTACCCCCCCTATCCCAAGTCCCCCCGGAACTGTTGGTCCCGTTGTTTTTCCTCCAGATAGTTCATCCAGCCTGTCCTATTGGAACAGAACTGTGGAGACACTAACATGCACGAAAACAAGACAGGAAAACAAAGCAACAGTATACAACAAAACAACAAAAACAAACCACTGACAAAGAACAAAACAAAACACTTCACAAAAGAAAAGCTTGTAGTTAGTTCAAGGATCATTTGCTGGCCTTTAGGAGCGTTTTCCAGTCCAGTCTGTTGGGGCACCACGCCCTGGCCCCAAAGTCCACTTTCAGCATTCCCTGGGGACCTTGCCACTCCATTCCCTTGCTGTTCCGCTGCACTCCCCCAGTGCTTTGCCTCGGTGTGGTGGGATCAGGTCAGGTGCAATTCGCACACTGTGTCTCTGGTGCTGTCCCCTGTATCGCCCTTAGTCACTGAGGGGCATCATGTCTCATAGTGGGGCCAGCCATGTTGTTCTCTCTCTGGACTGGCTGCTCTACTCAGGAACATCATCCTCACAGCCTGGTGGGCCAGGCTGTGTTCCACTCTCTCCTCCTGCCCCTTCATCTGCTCCCGTGTTCTCTGATCAGCTATGTCCATCTCCCAGAGCTGCAGAATCAATGTCATCCTTTGAAACAAATTCTTTTCGGGGGAGGGGCAGGAATCCACTTAATGGCTGGCCCAAGCTCTGATTTTCAAAAGCAAAATTTGTGTTGTCAGAGGGTTTTTTTAATTGATGTTTATGACTTTCCTTTATTTTCCCACCTGCCTCTTTGGAGATAGAACTTTGGGGTAAAAGTTGCCTATGTTATTTTGCCTCCCTCGCGGGCAAAGCAAAGCAAAGCATATCTTACTCACTTTGGTAAGCATGAGACAGGTATTATTCTAGGTTCTTGTTAAATTAGACTTTTCCTGGTCAAGAAATCACTTACAGTGCTCTGTCTTTAAAAAAAATTCTTTGTTTACAGAGTACTAGAAAATTACCTTTTCAAAGATTTTTCTCTTATTTTACATAATCTTGTTCCCAAGATAGACAGAAAACGATCCCTATTTAATGGAAGCATTTTTGCTTCACTAAATAGATAAGCTAGTTTTAAAGGTTTGGCTCAGGAAGTGCCCACTCCAGGAGTCGGCTTCAAGGCCCTGGCCTTTCTCTCCGTTCCACAGGCAACCTTGGAAACAATGCCAGTTTGATTCCAGAGCACTGCGATAAAGGGAACAGTTCAATAAATGTTCTTGCAAGTTTTGGTTTCCTAGTGCCTAGGAAAATTATGTTTAGATGCTACTGCAGTCTCTGTGTACCATGGAAAAGTTTGAAATATCACTAGAATGGCCAAGATGGATCACAGAGACATAAAAAAAACGAGCACACGCTGTTGGAAACATGGCCCTGGCGGACTTGCCTGGTACAGAGTTGTTCCGAACTTCAGCTTGTGGAAAGGGAAGTCGGAGGTGCAATGAACCGAGATAAGCCTGCATGCCAGGAGTTCTTCACCAGATTCCATTTCCCTCATTCCAGGCCTGCCGGCCCCATCTACTTGCCAGCTCCCCTACATTTCCAATAGATGCCACCACATTGGATGCACATTGTACTAACACTTCAAATTATTTCTTTCATTCCATGTAAGGCACTGATCAAGAAACATAGACCTTGTTTGACAAATAGCTTGGAAACTGCGATTGGTTTCCCTTGGACTTCTATGTACAGACCAGAGGACTTCCAAAAGTTCATGGGGAAAACGGAATGAAAAGGTCATGGAATTTTTACTACTAACTTTGTGAAGCCTCCCTGTATTGATCCTGCAAAGGCTTCCCCAGATGGCGATGGGAAAACTGAAGATTTCCTGCTGTGGAGTTCAAAGCCCTTTCAAAAGGGCTAGAGAGAGTAGGTTCATGTTCCCGTGCCAAGGCTGCCCTCTTGGCCACTGAATATGATTCGGTAATTGTCACCTTGGAGAAAGCTGGCAGATTAGAGCTTGGATGACTGAAACCTTCTCTTGCCCCAGCTGATGCCACATAGCTTGGAGGCAGGGCCAGGTCCCTTTCTGTTTGGAAACAGTATCTGTTTCTATGTTGGAAGGTTGACATACATAAACTGCTGTGGAATCCAGATAGAATTATGTTATTCTCTTGTACATCCTATGATAATACTGTAATTTCTGGCTTGTAGATAGTGGAAAATATCCACTTCTTTGCTCTTTCTCTAGAGGCCCAAGATGTTGAATTTATTGTGTTGCTTCTCAAATCTTGCTGCGTGCATTTCACTATCCCACAAGGCTTCTCAGTTGTTTGAGTACCACAGATTCCTTTCTTGAAAGCTCATCGTATATATTTACCCAAGGAGACTTTGTTCCTGGGATTTCTTAATCAGACAAGATGAATTGGTTCTTTTTGTTCCAGTTTTCCCTATACTTTTTAAACTTCTAACCCCATCTTTCTCTCATCTCATAATTCTATTCTACAAAGAAAGCAGGATCTATTGGATGAAAAGTCCCACCACCTCTTGACCTAGTCATTTACGCATCTCCACACCTACAATTGCCTCCTTCCTCTGGGGCTGAATTCAAAGTCCCTTTCCCTGCCCCAAATAAATTCTGTAATTCATCCTGGCTCCTGGAAATTTTTAAGAAATTGAATATAAAAGCAGATATGAGACGCCTACTGACATCTCTTAAGAGATATATTAAAGAGGTCCATCTGCAAATATGTAGAAAACATGCCATTCCCCTCAACAAATGTTTTCGTTTTGAAAGTATATCATTATGCTCCATAAAACTATATTACTAATTTGATGGTGTTATTTTTATTTTAAGTGGGTTAAGAAATATTTAAATATTGTCTGAGTTTTCCATTCTAATGTATTAGATATCCATAGACATAAGCCATGTACACAGACACTTTTGGGGGCAATGTGTGAAGGCAGGAAGGAGCCCTAAGGCCAAAGAGCTTAAGAAGTGCTGGGTGATTAAGTTTGTCTATCTCCCCAAACTCCTTTTCAAGCCCCAACCCAATCAATCCTGGCTTTGGGCCTCACTTCACTGAAGCTATCTACTCCAAGGTCTTCATCTAATGGGCAAGTTCTTATTATCATTGGTGTCTGGTTGATTCCAACTGATGTCACCTCCAAATGTGCCAGAGTGAAACTGAAATGCTTCTGGGTAGATTCGAACGACCAGCCTTTCAGTAAATTCTTGTCTATTTCCATTCTGCGTCTCATTCTGGTACATATATTTACACGTAATTATAGGTGTTGCTAAGGAGCCCTGGTGCTGCAGTGGGTTAAGCATCAGGTTTCCAACGGAAAGGTTGGTTACTCAAACCTACCAGCCTCTCAGGGAAAAAGGTGATGCTCCCATGAATATTTACACTCTCAGAACCCCCAAGGAGCAAGTCTACCCTCACCTCTAGGATCACTATGAATTGGAAATAATTCAATGGCAGGGAATTCTATTTTTTTCTTGGAGGGCTCTCATTCTGTGGGGTGTATCAATAGACCTGTTTCTTTAACCTCATGAACATCTATGCAATTAAGGTCTAACATCTTTGATGATTTGAAATAAAGGCGTACATGTAGTGCATTTTCTTTCCAATATTATAACTTAAGACTATTTACTTATGTATTTATAAGTGATTATGACTTTCGGTTTGCTTCTTTGGAAAAGGGCACAGTCACATCTGTTTCTGCATCGCTCCTCTGTGTTTCCCTCAAAGGACACCTAACCCATCATTTGACCCAGGAAGACCATACCTACCAGTCAGCTCAGTTCACCAAGCATTTTCTAGAAACAAGCCCTGGCTCCAATATTAGGGGCGGGCTGCACGTTCTGATTGAGGTGTAAATGGAATAGTGTCTTTTCCTCTCCTTATTTTAACTTCCCACAATCACAGTTGCCTTGTCTGTAAAATGAGAGAAAGAATGCCTATTGCCCATGATGCTGTTAATGATGAAACGAGACCATTGCAAATAATGTGCCTAGCTCAATGCCTGGCACACAGGAGGAGCTCGGTGAGTAATGGCTTCAACAACACTATGAACACACAAGCAGAAGATTCGAGGAAAGTTCCCTGGGGTTCCAAAGTGAGCTTAAAAGAGGTCTTCCATTTTTGGAAAAAGTGAAATTCCTAGAAAACTGGGAAGCAAATGTTGAAATATATTTTTATCGAAGTGGGAAGCCGTCATGCTGATTTCATTCTAAAATTAGCACTCTTGCTTTCTGGCTTGATCTAGTTTTGATGAAGGCAAGGATGGTAATGACCAAGAGGCTTGAGCAATAGTGGTGACAGTTCTTTCTGTTCTTCAAGTCTTGCATCTTTTCCAAGACAGAATAGTTACAGAAACTAGAAAGATGTGCTTTTGTTGTAATCATTGGAGCTCATGTTTACTGGATGCGGACAAGGGAACTGGAACTAAATATCAATCGCAATCTCTATCTCAGTCTCTACATCTATATATATATAAATATAATGTTTGTTCAAACTGAGCTGAGCTTTCAAGGAAAGTGTGCTTTCTTGACAGCCGGATGCTTCATAACTTGCTTCTGGAAATTCGGTAGTTTACTAAAAGCCAAGTTCAGGGGCAGTAACCGTGTGTGAGTGGCGTGCATGTGTGAGCGGATTATTTTTTGACTTTAGCAAAGTGAAACGCCTTTCGAAAATTCCTACCCCTGAAGTCTGTCTGAACATGATTTCATTCTGAATAAGGTCATGGGGTTTAGTTAGTAGGAATCTAACATTGTTCAAGATATGACCTCAAACTGTAGTTTCTCTCCAAGGTCTGGGGAAAAAAATAGGAGATTTGGTTCTGAAGGGGAAGGAAACTTAAATGCATGCCTTTCCTTAATTAGGTTTTTGGCTGCCACTGCGGGGATTAAGGGCTTTAAGCTTCTAAGCTTCCACTTTTTGAAATATATTTTCTGCCATGGAGTGAGAGAAAAAAATAAAGTCTGCAGAGGAATAACAACCCCATCATGGTAACCAAAATGCCTGTCTCTGCAATGTAGACACTGGCTTCATTTTTAGTTTATTCAAGAATTTTATTGCAATCCTGTTTTTATTACTCTTTAAATGTTTTATTGCATCAGAACATCACAGATAGATCTTAGGAATTGTCTGGCTTATAGATGGACACCTCTTAGATCATACTTATCAGCCTTTTGAAGATTTTGTGGGTTTTTTTCCCCAGTAACAAAAATACCATCCGAACTTTTTGGATATCTTTGTTTTCAACTGGCATGGCTTGTTGAGTGAAAGCAGCTGGATTTCATACAAGTTCAGTGTTGTTTCCTTCAAGAATTAGTTCATCTTTCTGGACTTGTCATACTGAACAAGAAACACCTGTCCTCATCTTATCCCTCTGGGTGTAATTTTTACCTAAGATGTTACTGATTTCAAAAAGAGACCTAGTCTCCTAAATAATGTTAACAGGGGCGTGAGCATACACAGACCTCATCTTGTATTGTACGCCTAGTGATCAAGTTCTGTATAAGGACTGCAGGTGGTATGAACTTCAGCTGGTTCCTGTTTCCTCACCATTTCCCTACTCAGCGCCTCTTCTTTTTGTCTCCACGGCGACTGAGTCCTATGTTAATGTGATTGAAATCCCTCCACAAGGTTCCTTTAAGGTCCCTCACAATAACCATGCACCCCTTCAGGGAGATGTCGACATTCACTAGGTAACAGTCTAATTGCCGAGAATGGTCCTTTTTCTTCCAGCAGATGTGGGAAAAAAGCTAAAGTTGACTTTTAATTACAGTTTTTTTTTCACTTATAGAGTTCATTTTCTACTAGTTATTGATACTCTTTAAATGTATGCATTCACCTTTGGCTCATATTTTTAAAATCAGGGAAATCTCAATCAATACTGTTAATGCCTGGGCACAACTGATAAGTCCAAGAAGGTTTTGTGTACCCAATGTCTCCAATCAAAAACTAGTGCACCTGTCAGCAGAATGCTAGCAAATGTGATTGCATGGCTTTAAATTCTTAAGATGAACGAAGAAAGAGAGAGAAGCTTTTAACTAAAATTCAGTGTACTCTTTTGTTTTGTTTATGACCATCTTCGGGTGTAAATTACATGTTCATGGTGGAAGAGCATTTTGTATTCTTGTGGTTGTTAGGTGCCATTGAATTGACTCCTACCCATAGCGACCTTATGCACAACACACTGAAACATTCGCTGGTCTTTTGCCATCATCACTATTGTTCCCTTTCTTGGGCCCATTATTGTAGTCATGATTGTCAATCCATCTCCTTGAACATCTTCCGTTTTTTGCTGCCCTTCTACTCTACCACAGTTGACCTTAGCCAAATGGCTGAGATGCGGTGCCCCTCTTCTTTACCAAATATGATGTCCTTTTCCAGGTACTGGTCTCTGCTGATAACATGTCCAAGTTATGTATGTCATGCCATCTTTGCCTCTAAGGAGCACTTCTTCCAAGGGAGACTTATTTGCCTTTTGGCAGTCCATGGCACTTTCAATATTCTTTGCCAGCACCGCAATTCAAGCACACTATTTTTCTTCTGTGTCACTTATTTAATGTCCAACTTCCCCATGCATGTGAAGTAATTGAAAATGTCATGGCTTGGGTGAAGTGCACCTTAGTCCTCAAAGTAACCTCCTAGCTTTTCAATACTCTAAAGAGGTTTTACCTACTGCAATATATCTTTTGATCTCTTGACTGTCCACTAGGTTGCCACAAAAGATTCTTCAAGGTAATATCTGAAATTATAAACTTGGACTCTTCGGAGCATTGCTTCTCCTAGTTAGCGGGCACAAGTATTTCCTGGGGATCTTGCTAACAATGCAGATAGCCTGCCACAGGTCCAGGTGTGACTGAACTGCATCTTTCCCAAGTGATGCCAGTGGATCTGCCGGTCTAAGGAGCACATTTGGAGTAACCAGATGCCAAGACTGCTCCACTCAGATCTCAGACATACATGTGCACACATCGGCTGCTGTTTAATGCCCTTGCTCCCAAGCCCCAGCCTCTCCATCCTTAAAAGAATTCTGTCATGTGACATATCATACGAATGCTCTCAGCATTTTTTAAAAAGCATCTGAACATTGTCTGAGCATCTGTGATTACAAGTGCGGTATGAATTATAAATAAAGATGATAACTGAAGACAATTCTCTTTCTAACCCTGCTTTTGCTTTCTCAAAGCCCTATTGAACAAACCAATCTTTCTGTAAACTCAAGATCCCCCCCCCCATCTCCAAAGTAACTTTTTAGAAATATGTAATACAGGAAGTCTCTTGTAAAACAAAAACATTTCTAAACAGCTCTAACAAGGTCCTCATTTTGGAGCTAATTAGTCACTTGTTTTGCCGTGATTCAGGAAGACAAAATATATGAAAATAAGCCAATGCCTGGCCGTCTTTGATAGACAGCCCTGTCTTTTGAGCTTGTATTCGCACTGTTGAATGCATGCCTCGGTTCATGTTGAATTGGTGCCTTTATTTTGTTTAGACCACATTCCTCAAAGAAATGCCATCTCTCTCCCGGGGAGTCTTTTCTGCTTTGTGTTCCGAGAGTAGCATGCTCTCCTCTTTACTCCTCACAGCAATGTGGACCATTGGCTGGAACTCCCAGCCAGCCGAAGTTTTGTTACTTCCTGTCGCTTTCTCTTCATTGCATCTTCATCGCAAAGAGAACAACAAAAATGAAATACACAGAGGCATAGTCTCAGGCATCCTTAGAGCACTGGGCTAACCCTCATTCTCTGTTCATTCTTGAATGAATTTGTGATTAGCCCCTTAGAGATACAAAGCAAGTTTGCTTAATCAAAATGGAAATTGGAATTTGAGAAACTCTTTGTACGAAAACAGCTGGTAGGTTCTTTATGTCTCCTGCAGTGGTGCTCCATGGGAGTGCCCTTACACTCCACGGGTCACTTGGCAATGTCTGGACATATACAAGGAGGCTTCAGAAAGCTCATAAAGAAACTCCATTCCTCCACAACCTTGTGAAGGACCATCATATGTGACGATGAGAACTCAGGCGAGGGGTGCCATTGGCATCAGCTGAGTAGATGCCAGGATTGCAGCTAAACATCCCACACTGCCCAGGACAACTCCCTCTACTAAGAATGTTCCAGTCTCCAATGTTGAGAGTGCCAAAGGAGCCCTTTGTTGACTCTTGGGGGGAAAAAAGTTTTTATGCCCCTAATTCTTTATTCCATTTCTATGAAATTTAAAAACAGATGAAACAGATTCGTGCTGATGTTGCTTAGAATAGTGGTTGCCTTTAGTGGGTATGGTCACTCTGAGTTGGAATTGGCAGTGAGTTTGAATTTTGAGTTAGTGGGGGGACTGCTTGGAAAGGAGGGTGAGCCAGCCTTCCAGTTTGCTGGGACTGTGGTGTGTTTCGCTCTTGGTGACAAGGGTTCTATGTTGTTCCTGTTGATATTACTTGTCATCAAGCCAGCTTGGACTCGTGGCAACAGGGAGCTGATGGCCATATAGCCCCGCTCGAGGGGAATGAATAACAGAATTGCAGATGAATGGATACATTGGATGGTGTAATCTATGGCAAATAATAATATTATAATAATGACGGTTCCTGGTGGGTAGGGTGGGCAAGGGAGTGGATAAAGGGGAGCCGATGTCAAAGAGTTCAAGAAGAAATAAAATGTTTTGAGCCTGACGGTGGTAACCATTGTACAATGATGCTTTATCTAACTAAATTGTGGCTTGTTACATCTTTCAGAGCTCCCAATAAAACGATTAATTCAAAAATGGCACTCCATAGAGTTTTCAAGGCTGTGACCTTTCGGAAGCCGATTGTCAAGTCTGAGGCGCGTCTGGCTAATAATTAAACACATGACCACTTGTGGTACCCTGGGCCTCCTACGTGGACATGTGTCTATGCGCATGTGGCTGTGTATAAGATTAGCACTGGTTGACTCTTACTGAATACAATCTGCCCTGCTTAGTATGGTGATTTTATTCCCGCTACAGTCCCTGAGTGTACAAACAGTTAATGAATTCAGCTTCGAGGTTAAACATAAAATAAAATAAAAATAAACAAACAAAAAGCAGACTTGCCTGGTAATAAAGACCCCAGAATCCACTTCTCCAAACCCACCATTGAGAAAAGTTCTACTCTGGCTACATGGTTCCCGTGAATCACAATCAACCCGCCAGCAACTGTTTTTTCCTGTTCATTTTGTTTTTAACTAATGTGAAATTCCTTTGGATTTGATCATGGTTTAGGTGCTATTCACGTGGTAGTGCGACCAGACGTCCCACTTTTGGCGGGACAGTCCCAATTTTCAACAATATTTCCCGCATCCCGTGGCGTTTTTTAAAAGTCCCGATTTTTGGAAAGAATGCACGACAAGCTAGGGTACACAGTTTTCGGCTGCCATGTGGCTATTTCGCCAGGATATGGGTTTTATCAATGGTGTCCCGCTGGTGTCCCGCTTTACCAATGTTAAAATCTGGTCACCTTAGACAGTGGGAGCTGTGTACAGGAAGGTCTGATCTCCCGGGTAAATTTTTAGGTTCTCACCAGCAAATGATTTTCTGTAGCCATTAAACCATTTTATCTATCTATCTATTTGTTTGTTTGTTTGTTTATTCGGCAAGCTGCGTTTCAGCTCAAGAATGGCTTAGGCTCTATCATTTGAACACATTTATATACAAACACAGTCTGGCAATCGGTTCTCTTTGAGAAAGACTTGGATTACCAGGCTGGGCCTCTGGGTGCCTCTTTCGGGAAGGGATATAGTGTTTTTCTCAAGGCATTCCAAACTGGAGTAGAGTAGAACACAGTTTAGAGAGAAGTCTTCTTTATCTCTATGAATGAATGAAGATGTCCCTCCTCCTCTGTGGATGTGATCCCCTCCTCCTCTGTGGATGCGATCCCCTCCTCCTCTGTGGATGCGATCCCCTCCTCCTCTGTGGATGCGATCTCCTCCTCCTCTGTGGATGCGATCCCCTCCTCTTTTGTGGATGTGATCCCCTCCTCCTCTGTGGATGCGATCTCCTCCTCCTCTGTGGATGCGATCCCCTCCTCCTCGGTGGATATGATCCCCTCCTCCTGTGTGGATGCGATGGCCACATCTAGCATCATGTTTGCAGAATCTCCCACTTCTCAGGCTGGGAGGGTCTGAGGGATGAAGGAGACTGGACCTCTGCTCATGGTGTTGGAGGAGCAGCAGCTGACCATTGGTGTTCCATGACAATTGAGAAGTGATTTTACCGAGAGAAAGCTGAAGCCCTAAATCAAGTAAATAATTTGTGCTAACTTGGACAGTGGTGTTTACTGCCTGACCATTTGTTTCCTTTTTCTCAGACCTGCTCACAATAAGGACTGTGGGGCTTCTGGGGACCTTCCTGTGTGTGCCTTTAATAGACCATAAGAGGACTGGGTACTGCCAAAGAATATGGTCTCTCACCCAAAACAAACAAACATCCCAGACAACAAGGGCCCTTAAAGGAAGGGTAAAGTGGATCTGTCGACTGATCCATAGTCACAGATTGATGCATGTGCATGTGCTCATCTCTCTGGAAGCCATCTCTTCAGTGGGTTCTGCTCTTCTAGTGGACCTTTGAATCTTGACCTGGGAAGAAAATGTCCTCAAGTCCCCTTCTTTCCTTGGGGCTCTGTGCTATAAAAAAGAGTGTTTTGTGTGTTTTTAAAATCTGTCACTAGCTGCCGGGTTTCAGGCAAATAGGACTTCATTGTGCTGGATTGCTAAAAAAAAAAATGGGGATAATAGCAATCCTGACTTAGTAGTTGGGATGGTGAGGATGAGCTGAATCCATACATAGATACCTAGTTTTGTTGCACTTTCCTTTACTGCCTCACAATATTCTCTTTCTACAAATTGAAGGTTTGTGGTAACTATGCTGAGCAGGTCGATTGGTGCCATTTTCCAATGGCATAAGTTCACTTCATGTCTCTAGGTTTCCTTGGGTAAACCAGCAGGAAAGCACCCCACCCTGAAGGTATGAGATGAGCAAGTGACTGGTGATGAAAATGTACAAATGGAGAAAATCCAGGCAAGTGGAACAGTGTGAACATTAATGGGATTGAGCTCCGGGTTGGTCTCTAGGGGAGAAGGTGGAGAAAGATGACATTATTAGAAAAATGCTTCCTTGGGACACTTCCAAGAGCTTACCAACCACACATAGTGAAACCACCTGTTCTGTCTACCACAGTACCCTCCACTGTAGTGCTGGGTTCTAGAATTCTAGACTTCATCTCTGTGGCCACACTGAATTCATAAGCATTGCTTATTATTATGGTGTTTCTTAAGGAAGTTAACAGATTATAATGCTCAGTGAAAACTCAAAATACAGTAGTTTAGTCAGGATAGTTTTTTACTCTGCTGTACCTGCCTCTTGGTCTGTCCTCTGTTCTGCTTTGGCAATGTTACAAAACTCCTTAAGGGATGCCAATAAATGCCTAAAGGGCACGCCACTCTGCTAACAGCCTCAACCATGGGTCTTTAAACCAAGTTCCCCCATCTAAGTACCCAGAGGCATCTTCCTTGAAAGCACTCAAGTTCACTTGCTCTGTGGGCTGGAAAGTCCACCACTCTTTCTCATGCTTTGACCCCGGGTTCTTCTGTTGCAACTCTGGTGTCAAAACTGTCTACTGGATCAAGGAGGTTCCACGAGCACATATGTAGAGGTCCACAGAACAAGCCCCATGTCTGACTCTTCTCTCTTAGTGGTAGAAAAATCCCTCTCCTGCTTCGGAGATGGCTTGTTTTACCATCACAATTAATTCTGTTAATTGTGTCAATCACAATTACTTCCATTAATTCCAGAGAATTCACTCTCTGCTGAATCATATAATCCAATAAGAATTCTCCTTCACCTTCTGATCCAGAGGCACCAGGTAAGTGAGGGTCGTTTGCTGGACTATGACAAGATGAGCCATATTAACTAATCTATGCCTTGTACCACCACGGACCCAGGTGCTGTCTCTAACCACCAACGGATGTTAATGGATGCCCAAAATACTGGTTTCTATCTGGCCCTATCTGAAAATAGTTACTATTTCATTTTTTTAAAATAACTTTTACGATCATTTACTTGCAAGCAGTTTTTAAAGCCTAAATAGGATAAAGGGCTTTTCAACTAAATCCAAAGTCTCTTACCTCCCCCAACCTTCCCTGCTTTACTCCATAGAGACAAAGCTACTGTTAAATAGGGTTTCTAAAAAAATGTGTATACTAAGATCCTCGTTTGGTTCATCCAACTTTGGATGTGATTAGACTTCTTGTATCGTGATAGATGAAAATGTTCATGCCTTTCCCCATTGACATCACATTTTAACTTTTTATTAAATCCAGGTCAAGTGTTATTATGATGGTAAATATATACATTCTTCTTTGTCAAGACAGACATCCAAATATGATTATATAGATTTATATATAGATTTAATATAATATATATTTAATATATACTTGGTTTAACTGGGATTAATTTCTTAGAGAAATTGACTTAGAGTTTTTTGACTGTCCAGAAAAGCCTTCAGACAATCCTGACAATTCCTCCAAATACATGTCAGTGGGACATAAATTGATCCATTTCTATTCTGACCCTCTAGTGCCCTGGTGGCACAGTTGTTAAGTGCTCAATGGCTCACTGAAAAAGTGGCCATTCTGAAAGTACTTCTGGAAGAGTGTTGTCTTCCAGTGCCATCGACCTAGTGGCCTCAGGATAACAAAGTGCCCTGCGATGATGGCACTCTGAAAGAGATGACCTTTCTCTCACTGCCGGATTTTGCCTCCTCTTCATATGCAAAGCAGATTCGGTAGGGGATGGTGAAGAATATGTTGTTCCAGAGCCTCTTTCTGGTTGATGAGTGACCTTTTTTCAGCCTTATATTTAGATTTTATGGCCAATCCATTTATGCTCCGCCTTCCTGATTCCTCTGGGAGTTTGCTAAGCATTCTTTTCTTATACCCCTCACACATATATAACGTCATATCTAGGGACAAAATGATATTACTGAAGCAGGTTTTCAGACAAAAAAACAACAACAAACAAACCATTCTCCGAAGCATCTGACGACTGCTAGCTGCTAGGTTTCCAGACTAATATTTCTAGATCGCTCTGGGTTCAGAGGCATATTTTTTTTTTCAGAGGCATATTTATATTCAAAATGCATAAAGATATTCAGTCTTCTTGACTTACAAATCCAATTGTATCTTGAACATTATATGTAAAAGCGGTGGCACTTTGAATTTAGGCTGCAGGGAATGTATCTTCAAACTGTTTCTTCACTCATTGACGACGTATACATTTAGTGAGAATGTAAAATGTGTCAAGCAATTTCTTGGGCCGGAAAACATCCTGTCACTGCTGTCCACTTGATTCTAATTCAGAGTAACCCTATAGAGCAGAGCAGAACTGCTCCACTGGCTGCACTAGGCTGTACTCTCTATGAGAGCGAACAACCTCCTCTCCCTCTCTCCCAGCAACTGGTAGGCTTGAACTGTCAATCTTGGGGTTAACAGCCCAATGCTTAACCCACTCTAGTACAAGTGCTTGTTAGGAATGTATATGTAGGTAAAGGTAGGTTCTCAGTTCCCAAGAACTCTGGGAGCGCGGAGCACATGGGGAAACCATGACAAAGAAAATCTAATACGGCCTATTTGCATGTGTGATGATTTCTGAAACCCATGTCAAAATAGTAGGAACATGGCATCTCAGGTTAGGCCTGCAGTAAATAAACGAAATAGGTGTTAAGGTTTTGGGTGTCACAAATGGAACTGTGCTCCAGAATCTGTGTTAGAATCATATACTCTGTGCTATGTTTGTGAATCTGTTTGGAAATAGATTAACCTTTGGTATATTAATGAGGTCATATCAATGCAAGGTATTTCCTAAACTAGAGTCACTTCTGAGTTATAAGGAGGAGTAGCAATACCAATAGTGGCTCTGTAGGGTAAGCATTGGACTTGCTAACAGAAAGGTCATTGGTTCAAACCTGCCTGCTATTATGCAGGCCCAAGAGCAGGCTATCTGCTCCCATCAAGCTTTATAACCTCCAGAAACCCTAACTAGGATCCCTAGAGTCAGAATGGACTCAATATCAGTAGGTTGTAGACACCAAGACCAGTCAGCACAAAACAGGTGGTAAGGAGAAGGGGAGATAGAGATCACATGAAGATAGCTAAGCAACTCAGGAGATGGAGGCTCAAAGAGACTTCTCCCAGAACCCCACAAGTGACCGAGCCTTTCCCTCCAACCAATGCCTTGCTTTTGGACTTCTGGCCTCTGGAACTGTGAGAAAATATATTCTTACTCTTTCCACCACCCTCTTTGGGATTTGTAGGACAGCAGCCCTAGGAAACAAGGCCATGAGCATGTGCAAGCAAAGCTTCCAGTCACATTGAGCAAGATTGTGTAGAATACCTATAAGGGGCCTTCAAAAAGTCCATGGAATTAAATCATTGTGGAATTTTTCTATGGAATTTTTGAAGCCCTCTCATAAATATGCTAGGGGAGGTACATACTACTTAACACCTAGCTCCTAAGAGGAGTCATATGCATTAGGGTTGAAGGAATACTGCACCAGAACAGGACAGAGCAAACCCAATAAGCAAATATCAAAGGCATTTTCTATCCACTTGTATTCCTCATGGGATTTGGTGCTTAGCTAAGGGCCTGCCCAGACATCAGGGTATTGGCACTCAGTGGTCATTGAACTCTAGCTTGCTAAAGAATTACTATATGCGATAGTTTATTGTGCCAGCCAGGCCGATAAACACAAGTAGGATTAATTGAAAGGCGGGGAGATAAATGGCTCAGTGAGCCTCGCCTTGCTTGTTCTGTGCCTCAATTTGAAGGGTGCACTACCTGTGGGACGCCTAGCCTGTGGACTGTGTTGCTGTAAGTTAAGGTCCCTTGAAGCCCACACGATTGGAATGTTCGTCTCTGGAGCTGGGGACTGACAGTTGGTGACAGTTGGTGACCTGCCTTGCTGTTTGCTGCCTGGGTATATATAGCCCAGCTCTCTCTACAGAAAGAGGACTGGCGCCTCTGAAGACTTAAAGGTCTGCTAGTGTCTCAATGCTTTATAATTTATAATTTAACTGTTCATTTCTTGTACTATCTGTCTATCTGTATATAATTTAGTGGTTCATTTCTTGTGATTTCTATATATATACATATATATATATATATATAATTACTAGCAACCTGGTTTTGTCTCTCTAGAGAACCCTGTCTAACATACTATGTAAGGTTTTTATGCACAAAACCATTTATAATGAACTTGATGATTGATAGCTTTGACCGTGTACCATGTTTCCTTTCTAAATTAAAATGGTTTCCTGGTCAAGACCCATTTTTATTGACTTTGTTTCCAGCAGGCCATTTCAAAGACAAACAGAAACACCTTTAAGAATGTGTTATTTGTCCCTTATCTGAGAAGATAATTCTCCTGGGAGTCCTGGTGGGGTAATGGGTGACATGTTTTACTGCCAACTCCACCGTCAGCCATTCCAAACTACCAGCCACTCCATGGGAGAAAGATGAGGCTTTCTACTCTTGCAAGGATTTCACACTTCGGAAACCCACAGGGACAGTTCTGCTTTGTCCTGTAGGGTTGTCTTGTAGGATTGGAATTGACTCCATGGAGGTGACGGAGGGAGAAACTGCTAATGTCAAGCAAGATAGAGTAGGTCTCTGATCAGCTCATAGAGAGAGCAGCAGCACAGAGGGGAAGGGGACTCTGCCTGCACTCCTTAATGTGGACTTCCGTATTGGTCTTGGACTAATCTTTGGTAGAAGTGAACACTCCAAGGTCATGGCTGGCTCATGCCTATTTGTGGATGTGAGTGGTGTGTTAAAACAGAATTGGGAACATGTCTTATATACAGTTTTACACACACACACACACACACACACATACTGTATTTTCCCTAAGCACTTTTGCTTCTGGGTTGGGGGGTTGGTTGGAATCTGACTGCATAACATACTTTGCCCATAGCTTTATTGTTTTATCATAAGTTTTTCAAAATGATCCTTCTAAGTCAAAGGCTTGGAAAAAATGTTCAGTCTTTGAGATGTATTGGCAAACAGCTGCCCAGAGAAACTATACCCATTAGATCTCCTGCCATCTCATGAATGATTCCCTAGGCAGCCATTAAATATTAACATCTTTGTAGGGCTTCCCAGTTTGATGAGTGAAAAGCAGCATCCCACTTCCAGCCACTGGTGTCTTAGTTGGAAATCTTTCCATAGGTTTATCAACTTTTTGTGTTTCGTGAATAAACGTCTTCTTCTCCATCATCCATCTTTTTTGTTTGAGTGTTGGTCTTGTGTTTATATGTTGATTTGTCAGCAGTCGATACAGATTAAAGAATCAACTCAGTATCATCAGCATTCATTACAAATGGGACACCCCAACTTTTCACATGCCCTTTCATGTTTTTTTATCATGAATCTCATGTTCTGGATCATGCATCACAATACAAAGAGACTTAACGTTTTCATACAGAAATATGCACCATTTTTTTTCTCTTTACTAGCTTCTTGGCCTTGTATCCTGAGTTCTTGCCCTTAAACTTGCATTTCTACTGCAGCATTTTACATTAACTAGGGTTTCATTTATCCTTAGGTGCAAGGCAGGGTGTCTCAATCTTGCGACTGTTGACGTTAGGGATGTGGTCATTCTTTGTTGCGGGGGCTGTCCTCTGGGCATCAAAAGATGTTCAGCAACATCCCTGGCCTCCACCCTGTAGAAACCAAGTAGGAGCCTTACCCCCAAAGTCGTGGCATTGAAAAATATTTTGGACACTGACCAAATTGGTCTACTCTGCTTGAAAGGCATGGGGAAGGCTTGGAATAAAGTGGATATTGAAAGCGCTTTTCATTAGGATAAGACAAGGGAGACATTCATGGTGTTTACTTTAGGTTCTAACGCATGGTTTCTGCCTAACAAGACTCTTGTCTTTTCTTTCTTTCTTTCTTCCTTCCTTTCTTTCTTTCTTTCTTTCTTTCTTTCTTTCTTTCTTTCTTTCTTTCTTTCTTTCTTTCTTTCTTTCTTTCGTCTTTGGGAATATGAGGCTTGGTGCTTGCTTCTTCTGTTCCCCCGTGAACACTGGACAATCTCTATTGAAAATACAACCAAGGCAGTTTGAAGGTAGCATTTTTGAGATCTCCTAAATGAAGCTTTAAAATGTCCCTTGCGATCATGTCCTCACACCACACCCTTGCTTGCTTGGTGGCTGCTGCACACTTTGTGAATAAGCAGGATTTTAAAGTGTTTCCAATGTGCTTTGATTTAATCCCAAAGCACCATTCACTGCCATTGTGAAGACAGCAAATGAGCTCAATGTTTGTGCCAGGCAATGTGAAATATGTCCAGACAACTGGGGTGGACACATCATATTTCAAAAGGGGGAGGGCTTTCAAGGTGAGCCACCAAGAGATGAATATATTCCGTCCCTTTGAAGAGTCCTTTCAAGTTTGGAGTAAACTTTTGAGCTATGGTAGTTGTCAGTATTCAAGGCAAGGAGCAGAGGAGCAGGAGCTTGTGCTTTCAGGAGTAGAGAAGGGCCTTATTATCTTAGTGCTTGTTTTTGTAAAAAGAAGTCATGGGCAGACCAGAACAGAGCAGTGCAAAAAGCAATCTATTTCTGCTGACATGAAAGGAGATGAGTAGTATTAAGCTATAAATACACCCTGGAGATTGTCATCCTCTTTCCTTCCATGGACACAACAGGGCCCTGGGCTACAAATGATTTCCAAGGATCTGACTACCTGGAGATTGAATTGGCCTCTTGGAGCTCAGAAGCTATTACTCTCCCAGAGGTTGGCCACTCTTTGCCACACCGTCATCTGAGTTAGTTAATCAAAGGCAGGTGCACAGGTTGTACAATGGGGAGGCAAGTGAAAGTTGGCTGGGGGAGTAGAATCGAGAGTAATCTGAACAATCCATAGATGGTGGAAGTAGCAGGATCCCAGAAACACAAATTCAATGAATAATATTTCCTGGAAGCTTCCCACGTCCAAAGTATCATGAAAGGCATCTCATAAAGGTCTATTTGGAAAGAAGTCATAACTATATGGAAAGTTAAGGCCCAGTGGAAGATATCAGTCACAGCACAAGAGCAGTCTGTCTTCAATGGTCAAAGTAATGAGACTGGTGTGGAGTAGGAGTCCAGATCAAGAAAACGGGACATCAGGGAGAGAGTGGTAAAGAGGACTATATGGCTCCTGGATTTTCAAGATGAGTATGACATTAGACATGGCCAGAAGATGGGGTAGGGGCTTTCCCAGATCTGAGAAAATGCAGTCTGTCCAAGAGTGAGGCTTCAGGGGTGAAGTCAAGAAAGTATCTAGGCTAAAAATAGAAGGGCATCTTGCGTAGAAGCTATGAAGTTTAGGGGGACCTCTACTCCCCTGCTTTGCACTACACTGACATCACTTCTTTTGCTCATGGGGTTCACCATGAATCAGAATCAAGATGTACAAGATGTTCTTTGATGTATCTGCTTGTTTTTGTGCTTTGGTTTGTTAACTCGGGTAATTTCTACACAGAGCAACACTGTATTACTTAATTCTCATTGTATCTATGAGGAAATTTTGGTCACATTACAGATGTCTTTCCTTGTTATAAAGGGTCTTAGGGTTGGCTTCACCTAGGGTTTTCCAGTGAGGGGGTCTGACTTTGTTCTCCTCTCAGGGTAGAATTTGCCTTCCTACTCATACTAAGCTGGTGTCTCAGCCATGGCAGAACATCTCATAGAGAATACTCCTCTACCCGTGACTCACTTGAGGATGAAATGCCCCTTCTAAAAGCTCCCAGGAAAGGTCTCCTTCCGTCTCCCTGGCATGAATTAGTTCATATGTTCCTTCCTAACCAAAATCAAGGGATAAAACATCAGATGGCGCAGGACCAGGCAGTGCGGCAGGGTTTCCTTTGCTTGTGCCTGCTGTCACTTGACAGCACCTAACACCAACAACCATCCTCAGAAACCTTGGGGTACCGTGCCCGATATGCCCGATTGGTTCAGGTCTGGCACATGAAATCATGTGCTGGGAGGAGTGATGGAATGGACATAACTGGTTTCTTCCATTCTGAGCCACTCCTGGTTCTGAGGCGAGTCACCATAGTGCATGGTAGTGGGATAGCTATTGAAGCAAAACCCACAAAGTTAGGGCACTCGTTTTGTGTGAACACCAATTTTTTTATACCAGGTCTGTTTACTTACAACTACCCCCATGTTAATGCAAAAATGTTTAGCCATGCGTCGGCAAAATCTTTGGAGGCTTTATCATTTACTTTTTTATTGGGATTTGGGTCCAGGTTTACAGAGCAGGTTTAGTTTGTCACTCCATAACCCTGGGACAATGATGTTCTTTTGATTTTAGTTGTTCTAAGATGGTGGTGTTTATCTGATAGGCCCGTCTACTGTTTGGCTAAAAGTTGAACTATGTGGGGGTGAGTTCAGTTCTAGGCTTGAAGGACATCTAAGGGCCATCATCTTGGAGGTTCTACCTGTCTCTGTCAGACCAGTAAGTGTAATATTTGTAATTGATTTGAGCTTTGTGCTATATTTCTTCTCCCAATAAATTTGGATCTTTGTGATCCCTTTCAGAAGAGAAGGCAGCAATAAGTGGGCACCATCTAGTTCCTCTGGCTTCACCATCATGGACGCTGGGGTTTTCACAGTCCATTAGTCTTCTTGACAAATCATTTCCATGCGTTGTTGTTTCTCTTCACATTTCATTTTGCTAGAGGGGGAGAGACCAATAGGTGCACCTTAGATGGCATAGCACAACTTTTTAAAGCCCTTAGCTGCTATTCAACAAAGCAGGGTGTAAAATATTTCTTTGTGAACTAGGGTTAGGAAAATTGAACTTGATATTCCCCAAGACAATGGTCTTGAGTCCCCAGGTCCAACTATTCAACTAAAGTGTATGGTTATGGCTAAGAAGTATTCATAATTGTACTCTCAGCATGCTCTGCTGCATTGACGGATGTGTGTGCAGCATACAACACTATATTGGTAGAAACATCTTCTGTCAAACCTATGTATTCATGGTGTAGTCCCATTCAGCCTTCTCACCTCCTATTCAACTTGCATGTCTATGTATGTATCCACTCCTCGGTTATGGTGGTGGTCACTGTTACTGCAGCATAGGGGATGGAATCGAACTGGTGTTTACCTTTGATGCCTTTATCTCTTGTGCTTCTCTCAATGTCTTCCTTTGTCTGGATCATTTTGTGCTCCCCTCTACCTTACTGAGCATTGCCTTCTCTTTCACCAAAGCCAATATATATCTATTCTCTAAATATTTAATGATTTACCCCCACCCACTCTGGTAACTTTATTGTTTTGTTCTACTTTTCTGTTGAGTAAATCTTTTCATGACGTTTTCTAGATGTGGTTTCAGTTGATATTGGTGATTGACAAATTTCACTCAGCATGATGACCTCTGGTTAGCCATGTTATGAGATATTTCACAGATGTTTTCCACTGTGTGTACAAAAGTTTGTTTATCCAGGAATCTGTTGATGGGCAACAAGGTGTTTTCCATCATGTTGCTATTGTGAATAATGCTGTGATGAGTGTGGATGTGCTCTTGTTAAAATTTTGAGTGAGGTTATTGAATAAAGGAACTTTGAGAGAAAATCACCGCTTTGAAGAGTTGATTTTTCTCATCCTTGAACACAGTATGCTGCTACATGTATTCCGGTAATTTATTTTCATGTTTTTCCATTAATAAGACATTATCCCTTTTCCATATATTTTTCTCATAACATTCACACTTGTCAAATGCATGCCATGATAGTATTCCTTACTATTGAATTGGGTTCTTATAAGTTGTAGTATAAAAATTGTGGTACTAACTAAGATGAATCCTAATTGTGCATTGGTTACCTCAACTACTAACTAGCACATTACAAATAATGAAAAGTGCATCTCTTTCTTTACAACCTTAAAGACTACATTTTTAGTTGTTGTTTTGAATCGTCATATTAACTCTAGTACAATGTTGACTATCTGCTGACAGCAGATATTTTGAGCTCCTTCTGGATTTTCATTGGAATGCAGTTTATGTAACTACTTTGTTATTGCTGCCAAGTTGATTCCAGCTCATGGTGACCCCATGTGTGCAGAGTAGGACTGCTTCACAGGGCTTTCTAGACTGGGAACCATTGGAAGCAGATTGCCTGTTGAGGAATCCCTTTGTGGGTTTGAACTGCCAACCTTTCAGCTTGTAGTTGGGCATTTATGCTTTTGCACCACCCAGAGATTCTATTTTACTATGAAGTAGATTGTTTTCGGTCAATTTTTGTTAGTATCTGTCAATAATAGTGTTTAATATCTTAATAGCAAAATAGGGTTAAACATTTGTAATATTGTCTGTAGATTTTTAATAGATAGTGGTTTAGAAAGCCTTTTTTCCTCATTTGTTCTCAATTTTTTATGAAGAATAAGTGTTCAATTACACTAAATGCTTTCTCTACCTTCATTAGGGTTATTTTAGCATCTGAATTCATCAGTAAGTTTGGCCTTTTTTTCCTCACCCATCTCCGCAACACTGTGTCCTATAGTAGTTTTTCCCAAAGTGGGCAAGACTGCCTCTGGGAGTGGGCTGGAATGATCCAGGGGTGCTGTAAAACCAGATCTATACTTTATTCTGGATTGTAGGCTATAGTACAAATGTTTTTAATTACCAGGACGGTTGTTTTTGTTTGTTTATTTATTTCCTGAAAACGGGGCAGTAAGCCAAGTAAGTTTGGGGACCTCGATCCTCTAGGGAAGTGGGTCTCAACCTTCCTAATGCCATGACTCTTTAATACAGTTCCTCATGTTGTGGTGACCCGTAAATTTTATTCATTGCTACTTCATCACTGTCATTTTGCTACTGTGATGAATTGGTTGACCCCTGTGAGAGGGTCGTTTGAACCCCAAAGCGGTCACGACACACAGGTTGAGAACCACTGCTCTAGGGTCATAAGTCAGAATTGACCTGATGGCAGTGGATGTGAGGTTTTTTTTTTTATTGATCTTTGTCTTTGGTTTGCATTTCATGATAATTCTAGTCTCCTGACGCAAATTGCAGGCTGTCTATCTTTTGCCAGGCAGTATACAACAATTATTGTGAAGCTGGGAATCATTTGGGTAGGAGTTTGATGTAAGTAGGATCATCGAGACTTAGAGGAGATGGGAGGTAGATACTTAGAATGCTACTGCAATTGCTTTGATTTCCATTGATCTATGCAGCCTTTCAGTGGTTTATTTCTTTGTAGAAATATATTTCCCAGATGTTAAATGTATTGGCTTCAAATTGTGCCTATTATGATCTAATGGTTTCAAACCTACTCCAGCATCTATATTTTTGCCATTCATTTTTAATGTTATTTATTTTTGCTTCCCCCCGCCCCACTTTTTCCTTTTCCGAGTGGCTTGCTTATTTCATTAGACTTCAATAGAACTGACATTAGCTTTATCGAGCAGCACTACGGGGGTTGTATATGTTTGGCCTTTTCCATTTTAACTCCTCTTATCTTTCATTTGCTTCCACTTGCTTCATTTGGTATTTTCTAGCTTTTTCAGTTGTTCACTTAGATCACTTATTTTATGTTCTTTAAAAAATTATTCTCATTTTGAAAACCCACCTAAATACTTCTTTCTTCTATCCTACAAACTTGTCTGTGGAATAGCTTCCCTTGTAGCTCAGTTCTAAATATGTTTATCGCTGAACTTGAACTGTCGCTGTTTTTGGTGGGCAGCTGATCACTTTAATCTCTGCACCATCAAGATTTCCCACTCTGCCAATCACTTAGTCACTCACTCACTTTCATTAAGTTGATTCCAACCCATAGTGACCCTAGAGGGCAGGACAAAACCACCCCTGTGGGTTTCTGAGGCTGTAAATCTTTGTGGAAGCAACAGCCTCAACTTTCTCTTACAAATTGTTTGGTGAATTCAAACTGCAGACCTCAAGGTTAACAGCCCATTGTATAATCCACTAAACCATCAGGGGTCTTCACTATCTTCTGAAGATAGAATATATATATATATATATATATATATATATATATATATATATATATATATATAATTAGAGGCATTGCTGATCTGTGGCTTGGTGTACAAACAGTTTATTGAGAGAAGGTTCCCAGGGTTGAGAGGAAGGAGAGTGGGGAGAACCAAGCAGGGACCCTAGAGAAGGTATGGTCCAGGGCAAGGTAACTTCAGCCTGATGCTGCAGGGCCCTCAGGGATATGGTCTTTGCCACAGGTTGGTCCCAACCAGAGCGAGGGTGGCTGGGTTTTGATGTTCCCTGCACCTACTTCTCAGTTGTGGGTCAAGGTGGGCACTTTGAACTCCTCCAGAAATGACCAGACAGGCAGGGCCACTAGACCTAGAATAGGACTCCAAAGATCTGCCACTGCAGATCATAGAAATTGCAAGTAAATGAGAGGTCAGGAAATACTGCAGAAAGTATCAGCAGTGTTTGTTACACTACTACAGAACTCCGTAAACTGAAGCATACTAGGGAGGGGAACAGGAAAATGGGATTTGGGGTTAAGTGGGTTAATGTACTCCTCTGCTAAACTGAAAGGGTAGAGTCCTGAATCCCCCAAACAAGCACCTCAGAAGGAGATTTGCTTCCCCAAACCAGCAATAGAAATCTCAATGGAACACAATACTACAGGAATGAATATTTGGGGTCCAGGAGTCACCATCAAATCTACGACAGGGTCCTAAATCCCCCAACAGCTCTAGATTCCATTCTAAGACTGATTTTAGAGGTTGGGTGGTACCCAGTCCCCCTTTATTTGCATGAATCTGTGCATAAAATGAGCGTCCTTGGATCCAGAGACAAAGCTGCCGCTACAAAATTGTGCTGCTGGAGCACAACCGGAGGCCACTGCCAACACCCACTCCACTTGCCAGCCTTGGCTGGCCATCCCGGGCCACATGGCATTCTCTAGAAAATCAATGGAGAGATGTTGAATGGCCTTAAACGGATGCTTGAACTGTACATTAATAGACCCTGTAATTTACAGGCAGTCTCCCTGGGAGACTGGAAGTGCTGTTTGGCCAATAAAAATCTAAATATTAAAATTTAAAAAGGCAAACTACACAACTGGAAAAGAACAATCTGATGGGACAAATCAGATTCTTCTCTGATTGGTCAGTTTGGTTTTTGGTGTGTGTGTGTGTGTGTGTGTGTGTGTGTGTGTGTGTGTGTAGAGAGAGGGGGGAGATAGAGGGAGAGAGAGAGAGCTCATTGTTTCTCTCTTTTTCAAAGCATCACCCCAAGAGAGTATCACAGTGGCTCGCTCTCCGTGTGTGTGTGTGTGTGTGTGTGTGTGTGTGTGCCTGCCTGCCTTTGTGCATGAGACTCCCAGATGCAAATTGATAGGCTGATGGGGCAGGGCATTTTGCCACTGCATTATGCATTATTTAGAGGAGAAAAAGAGCAAACTGAGAAGCTGGAAGAAGAGGGAAATAGTCTTTGGCAGGACGCATGTGAGGATTTGTTTTTGAGAACTGAACATTTGAGGTGTGGGGTGCTAGCTTAAAACAAGGTCCCAAGACTCAGTGAAGAGTCTATCACCAGCCCCATGCTAAGGCCGACACCACCACAATGGCATGCCTCGAATGTTAGCGACCCTTCTTTCCAGCCACCTCACCTAAGATCATTTTCTCTGAATGAAACCTCCTATTTCGAGACTGACCAATAGACAGTACAGTTAAACCCACCCAAGCGGGAGCTACTTGTAGGTAGAAAGCCTATCAGAGAAGGAAAAGTCAACATTTCCCACAAAATCAGAGAAGTGTAGTAAAGTGACTGCACACTGTGACAAGCAAACATCTTGGTGGGCCCGGACCAGCGAAGCAACCCCGTTGAGTCTCTGCTCCCTGGATTTCCCTGGATTTCTCCTCAAATTCATTTGGACCACAAGTTGAGCAGTTAGGATGTTCCCAAGCACACTGAAATGAGCTCTTTCCAGACAGGCAGGCCTTCTAGAACAGAATGCCCCAATCAGTGTACCTCAGGGTGATTATAGGTCACAGTTTGCTGAAACACTCTTAATTTATGCGTAGAGTGCCAACATAATTATTCATGCTACCTCCTCTCCCAAGAACCACTGTCCCAGCTTGGATACTAAATAGCAGTGATAAAATATGTGATCATGTGTGTGCCCAAATTCTTAGCTCCTTAGTCTTCTGGTGGCTAAAGTCACAGGGCTATTTGCCTGCTATCATAACAGTAATCATTGTCTCTATGTGCCATAGGAGGTGGCCGACCCTGACAAGACACCTCCTTGCAGTAGGCACAGCATGCTGGTAAGCTCGAGCAGGGACATCGGTTGGCCTCTAGATGGGAGGGGAATCAAGTGGGACAAGAATCAATGTCCAAAAATTCAAATAATGGATCAAAGTTTCTTTCCTGTTGATTTGACCAATGGGAGAACTTATGAATCGTTTATAAAGAGGTTAAGTAAAGTGGAAGGGGACTTGGAGGTTTCAGTGACAAGTTCATCTCAAGCATAAACAAAAGGACTTTCTAACTCAAGACTGTCCAAATAAAGATAAAATGTAACCAAAACCACGACGAAGTACAATTTCACCCAGTGGGTTGGATAATGTCAAAGGGGGACAATATCAAATGTTGCTGGAGATACGGAAAAGTGAGAACTTCTATGCATCTTTAGTGGGAATACATAGAGCTCTGGTGGTGTATTGGTTAAGAGGTTGGCTGTTAATCAAACGGTGGGTAGTTCAAATCCTCCAGTTACTCTTCAGGAGAAAGATGTGGCAGTCCATAAAGATGTATAACCTTGGAAACCCTATGGGGAAGTTCTACTCTCTCCTATAGTGGTGTTGTGAGTCAGACTTGACATGCTAGCAACAGATAGCATGAAAATGCAAAATAGTTGAGCACCTTTGGAAAATAGTCTGGAAGTTCCTCAGAAGATTGAGCATAAAGATAGTTATCGCATGACTCATCAATTTCACTCTGAGGTACAATATACTCAAGTAAAATGAAAACACATGCCTACGCATGGACTTGTGCCTGAATAACAGCATTATTCATAAGAGGCAAGAACTGTAAGAAAAGTAACTGTTCAACAGATGGGAGAGGAAAGAAAATGTGGTATAGCTCTACCCTGGAGTACTACTCAGCTATCAAAAAGTAAAGAAGCACTGTATATAGGCTACATAGGTGAACCTTTTACTGTTAGGGGCCATTGAGTTGGTTCTGACTCATTGTAAGCCTGGGGTCAACAGAATGAAACACTGTCTGTCCAGTTCTCTGCAATCCTCACAATCATTGCTGTGTTTGAGCCCATTGTTCGTTGCCACTGAACCTGGAAAACATTATTATGTACAAAAGAAGTCAATTGCAAAGGACGCAATAGTGCTTGATATTATTTATGGGAAATGTCTGTATTAAGAGAAGATGAATAAAATAGGCATAACTCTAATAATACATTGTATTAAAACTAATACGTCACAAAAATCTAAAGAGACAGAAACTAGATTAGTGGTTGACAAAGACTAGAAGAAGGGAAGAATGAGGAGTGACGGCCAGTGGGTATTGGATTTCTTTCTACATTGATGAGCATCATCTAAAAATAGTGATAATGGTTGCAGAATTCTGTTACTCCACCAAAAATTATGTTAGATGAGTGAATTGGTCTGCATGTGAATTATATCTTACTGTATCTGTTATTTATTATGCAAGCCACTTATATGTAATTTGTAGCCATATTAAGAAAGGCGAATGGAAATAGTTGTAAATAATTGTAATAATATATATTTTAAATGAATATGTCACAATTTGTAATCAGTGTTTTAAAGACTAGTGAGATATTTTAGATTATTTCTGTTGTACTAAAACAGAACAAAACATTAAGTCAATGCCAACTCATTGTGACCCTATAGGACAGGGCAGTTCTACCCTGTGAATTTCTGAGACTGTAGCTCTTTATAGGAGTAGAAAACCCCGTCTTTCTTCTGCAGAATGGCTGGTGGTTTCACACCGTTGGACTAGCAGTTAGTAGCCCAACATGTATCCTGCTATTCCAGCAGTTCTGCTGTACTAAGTCCTAAAATATTGAGTGTATATATTCAGAGAACATCTCACTTTGAAGTGGACAGATTTCAAGAGCTCAAATTGACACATGGGGCTAGCAGATGGGCCAAAGAAAATCCAAACTCACTACCATCGAGTCAGTTTGAACTCAGTGACTGTCTAATGGATATTGACAGCTAAAAGCTTTGGGGCTTCACATGTTTATTATAATAAGGTTATGTCAAAAGGCTTAAGGAACCTAAGCTTTGCATGAGTTTGGTATAAGTAGAAGCCAACGGTTCAGTTGGGGGTTGTTGATTCTTGGAATCAGCTTGCTTACACTTCCTATGGTTGTTTAGTGCCATCTCGCTGGTTCTGACTCAGTGCTCCTGTGTACAGCAGAACGAGGCACTGTCCAGTCATATATTGTCCTCACAATTGTTCCTGGGTTTGAGCCCATTGTTGCAGCCATTGAGCCAGTCCATCCCATTGAGAGTCTTCCTCTTTCGCACTGACCCGCTACCAAGCATGATGTCCTTTTCCATGGACTGGGTTCACCTGATAACATGCCAAAAGTGCATGATATGAAGCCTCACCACCATGGCTCCTAAGAAGCATCCCGGCTATACTTCCTCCAAGACAAATTGATTAATTCTTCGGGAAGTCCATGATAAGTCCAGTATTCTTTGTCAACATTTTAATTGAAAGGCATCGATTCTTCAGTCATCCTTATTAATTGCCCAGCGTTTGTATGCATATGAGGTGACTGAAAATACCATGACTTGGGTCAGATGGACTTTAGTCTTCAAAGTGACATCTTTTCTCTCAACGATTCTTAGAACCAGTTGGTTTGCACTTTCTAGTCACAATAAATATATATGCAGATGTTTTTTTTTTATTTTTGCACAGAAGAATCTTCCAACTGTCGATGGATCTCATTCACAATTCATCTTTTAAATTCCCAGTATCAAAGTCCCAAGGTGTGTTAGCTTCTTTTCAAGAATCTCAACTTACTTATCAGGTACATTAATTCTCCATTTAATGAAAAAAAAAAAAAGACCCAGTCTTCATCTTGGAACATTTGTTGTTGAGGTTATTTCCCTGACATTTACTAAAACGTCAACTGAAACTATCCCCTGAAGTTATCTTTAAATAAGAAATATACCTGTGGAGAAAGATTGATGGCTAATCAGAGTTGGAAACTACAGGTGAAACTTTAATGCATCATTTAAAACCATTACCATCAAGTTGATTCCTACTCATTGTGGCCCCAAGAGGACAAAATGCAACTGCCCCGTAGGATTTCCAAGGATGTCAACCTTTTATTTTAATTAAAACATCATTTTACTGAGGGCTTTTATAGCTCTTACAACAATCCATACATCAACAGCCTCAAGCATATTTGTATATATGTTGCCATCATCATTTTCTAAACATTTATTCTCTTGCACTTTAGGAACTAGTGTTGCATAGTAACGAGTCCCATCATGACTACCTTGGTGGGAGAAACCTGGACTAGTCTTGTAAGCTCTTCTGTCGAGCATGTTGTACTTGTCCAATGAGGATTCCATTCCTGCTTCTGTTGTCTCTCTTGCAACTGTGATGTAGTTGTTTGCCACTAATACTGCTTTTGTGGGTTTTTTGCAAACCCTAAGATGCTATTATGACCTTCTGCTAATGATCTTCCTTCACCCACATAATGTGTCTTTGTCCTCTTTAAGACTTAATAAATGTTCTCCATAAATTATATTTAAGATGTACAGTCTCTTTGTCTCCACAATAATATTCAGAAACATGTTATGCTGATTTTTTAGCGATACCAGAAGGGTAGGGAGAAGGAGCGGGGATCAATCATAATTCTAGGGGAAAGAACGATGGAAACCATAAAGGAAGGAAGACAGTGGTCGGTGTTAGAGATTAAAATATTAATAATTTATAATGTATCAATGGGTAACAAGGGTGGGGGGGAGAATGATAAAGAAGAGCTCATACCAAGGGCTCGATAGAAAGTAATTGTCTAGAAGAGAGTGATGGCAACATATGTATAAATATGCCTGATATAATAGATGTATGGGTTGTAATAAGAATTGCAAGAGCCCTCAATAAAATGACTTTTTTTAAAAAAAGAAAATCATCTTGGCACTTTTAACATTATTTGAAAACCCCTGATGAGTTGAATTCTAATTTCCTGTCAAACCAGGTGATGGGTTGGGTTCACCTATATCTTTATGGCACAGGCTAGATGGACCTGAAATCCCTCTATATTTTTGGTTAGTCCCTTGATTTCTGAGACACATGAGGTTGTCATTACCTATGGTGAACTCGGGGTGATTCATAGAGCAGAGACAGGGTGCGGGAAACCCGTGGGGAACTGAACTCATCTCTTTCCTAAAGCTGGGGTTATCTGAGGAGCCAGGAAAGGAAAAGCGCAGAAAGGCAATTTCTTGCCCGACTGAAGGCAGAATTATGTCCCTCATTAATTTTGTTTCTTTGGTGTTTGTGATGACAACTGGGAATAAAGAAGGTTGTAAGCTCTGTGCAAAAAGGATCGTAAAACAACTACTCTAACGATGTGTTCTTCTGGGGACGAAAAGAGAAAGATCTTGCTACTTACCCCACAAATGGGGACAGGTTTTTTTAAGCATTTGTTTTTTTCCTCCTGTGCTGAGTTCTTGGGCCTTGAGAGCAAGTGTATTCTCTTGTTCTCTTTTTTCCATCATCTCTTTCATCAATTCTAGGAACAACTATCCACACCTGGCTGGGGACAGCTAAGATAAAGGGCTCCTGGTTTCCTGTCCTTCAGTAACTCTCTGCTGGAGCAGCTGACATCAAGGCTTTTGTGATGAATGAGACGTCCTTGGTAACAAAGATGGACCAGCCGCTGCATTCACTATTGGAAAAGTCCATGTAGAACCAGTGGTTCTCCAAGTATGGTCTCCAGACAGGCATCACTGTGCATCCTCTGGGAACATGGGAGAAGTGAAATTTCTTGGGCACCTGCTCAGGCCTCCATAGCCCTGTCTGTCAGTTTGTCCTATTGTGGTGGCTTGGGTATTGCTATGATCTGGAGGCTGTGCCACTGATATTTCATATACTGGCCAGGTCACCCATAATGGACAAGTTTCAGCCTTGTTTCTAGACAAAGATACACTCACAGGAAAGAGCTGGTGATCTACTTAAGAAAATTAGCCAATGAGAACGCTACAGATCTGAATGGCATCTTGTCTGGCTGGGTTGAACCATGCGAATGACCATGATGATAGTACAGGATTGGACAGCATTTGTCTGGTGATCTATAGGATCTTCATGAGTCAGGACCAACTCCATAGCCACTAAAAATTGCCCACCTGAGTCTCCCTGATAAATCGCTCTTAGGCTGCCCACCACAGGCATACGGATATGGTTGTCTTAAATTCCCATTTATTCTGAGCAATGTTTGTAGACTGATGTAGCATTTCCTGTGCTCTTTTAAAATGATTCCTGTTAAAACCCTTAGCACGTGTCTGACAGCCTGTGTAGAGTTTGCTTAAAGCAGAGCAGTGGTTCTCAACCTGTGGGTCATGACCCCTGTGGGGATTGAACAACCTTTTTACAGGAGTTGCCCAATTCATAACAGAAGCAAAATTACAGTTATGAAATAGCCACAAAAATAATGTTATGGTTGGATGGGTCACCACAACATGAGGAATTGCATTAAAGGATCGCAGCATTAGAAAGGTTGAGAATCACTGGCTTAAAGGATTTTAAAATTGCAGCCCCAGAGATCAAGCATATACGTTTTTGTGTGGTGGCATCTATTGTTGGCAGAACCAAAAGGGGAAATGTTTAACCACAGGAGTTCTTCAATGACCTTGTTTCGACTGCTGGTGTGCCTTAGGACTCAGAGAGAGAAAGACAGCGAGAAAAGGCAATTGCTAGCTCTGCTGGTCTTAGGAGCTAGATAGGGAAGGAATATGGCTGTCTAGGTCCAAGGATTTGAGGCTTTTCACAATCAAGACTCACAGAAATATATTTCAGAATATACATATATATATCCTGTTTCCCTGAAAATAAGACAGTATCTTATATTAAATTTTGCTTCCAAAGATGTGTTAGGTCTTATTTTCAGGGGATGTCTTATTTTTCCATGAAGAAGAATACGGTATACATTTATTGTTATTGTTTTATTTAAAGAGACCTCACACTTCCTGTCTCCTCTGGCTGCACTGAGGCCAACAGTTAGCTGCGTGGCAGTACCTGCTGCTATGGTCCAGAGTTACTGTTGTTTCAGGGGGCCTTATTTTCAGGGAGGTATTATTTTTGGGGGGATGCCTTATATTTCAGTGAGAGGCAAAACTGTAAGTAGGTCTTATTTTCAGGGATATCTTACTTTCAGGGGAAAGGGTGTATGTATATATAATCTCAAAATGAAACACAGTAGTATTTTCAGTTATTATTTGTGATGGCATTGGTAACAGCTTTTGAGTTAGCTTCAAAACAGAACCAAAGGCTGCCTGGACCTGCACCACCCCATTCCATGAGAGCCGTATATTTTTAGGAAATAGATTTTTGGGCTTTCCATCCTAGCCTGTCTTAGTCTGGAAGCTCTGCCAAAATCTGGTCAGCATCATATCAACACACCAACTGCCACTGACATCTAGGTGTAGTTGCTATTGCTTTCTCTTTTTAATGTTCGTCACCACCCACATGCCTTATGTTGTATGCCATGTGGCCATCAAAACTTGCAGTGCTGAATAATACTGTGAGCCACAGCCAGAGGGGGAGAAGCCAAGGTGCTTTGAGTGCCTGACTCAGGGAATCAATGTTCCCAGAATGGGAAGAAGGTAATCAAAGAGGCCGAGCGAGATAGGATGAGTGAACTTGGGCTTCCAAAGTTCTTGGCTGGATCGTTTAACCTCACTTATGGGAAGCAGCAAGGCGCTGCTCCCCAGGAGCGCTTCTGTCCGTTTCTGAGACTTTTGGAAAATGCCCATGTGTAGGATGTGGCTGTCACAAGATGAGGCACATCACTGCCATTCAGAAGTGGGGGAGCATGTATCCTGACTCTCGTGTGAAATATTATGCTGGTCCAGTGCTTCCATCACATGTCAATGAAGTAACACAAGTAGTCACCCTTTGCCACTGAGCCAGCCTGATCCCTTGGGGCATGGGACACCAGAGAGGGAGTCAAATGCCAGGTCGGAGGGAGCCTCTGGGCTATGCTCCTCTGGTTTAAAGTGACTAAATTAACTCGCAGACCTCAATCAATGATGGAAATGAAGCCAGATGGAAAGCAGTATGGATGTCTGAGGCAGGTTCCTGAACCTCCACACCGCTGACATACTGAGGCCAGCTCATTCTTGGTTGTGGGATGTTTCACAGCACTCTGGCCTCTCCCCATTAGATGCCACTGGGACCACCTTTCTCCAACTTGTGATCATCAAGAATGTCTATGAAGAATGCCAAGTGTGCTTGGGGAGGGGGCAGAATGCTCCAAGGTTGAGAACCACCAGTCTGGGTCAATGCCGAGAGGTCAAAGGACTCTAGAAATGGATATCAAGTAAGAGCAGGTGTTTGGCAAGCAGTATGCCCAAAACAAATCTGTTGCATCCTGTAACTGTCCTTAAAGATTCAAGACACCCCTGAGGTCAGGAGCACATCACGTGGAGGAACTTGTACCCTCTTGCCCAAAGTTCCTTGGCTTTTGTTGAAAAAATTTGAAATGAGCCGAAAGGGGCAAAAAGAGGTCAATCCCATCTGTGATGTAAAAGAGCATTCTAGTTCAGGCGAACCCATGCAGGGCATGAGTGTTGTTGTATGTCCTTTTAGAAGACATGAGTGGGCAATGTTTCATGGGCTTGCATTTCTCTGGGTTCTGAGTGGTTACATCATCCTCCATCCACAGACCAGTTCCGTAAACCGTCTAAGGTCTGGCTCTGGAAGCAATATGCCAGTTGAAAGCCATGCAGGTGCCTGGGGAAATCCTGTTTGGAGGAGCATGGAGCACATCTGGTGCACGGGGTGCCGTCGTTATTGAGTTCCGCCATCCCGGAGATGCCACAAGTGGGTTACTTTAAGAAGCAGAACAGGTATTTCCTCGCTGCTTCGGAGACCGGAAGTCCCAATTCTGGGTACTCACTCTAGCAGGAGGCCTTCTTTCTCTGGTGGCTCTGGGAAATAATGTCCTTGTTCCCTGGTACGTTGTGGATTGTCCTGTGGCTTGGCACCTATCTTCTCCCACTCCTGCTTCCTTAATCTGCTCTTTGATGGTGTGACCCGGATGATGTAAACTCTACTCATCTTGCTTCGCGAATATAACAAGGGCAACCCCTTCCCCAATGGGATTATAACCACAGGTATAGAGGGTGAGGATTTACAAGACATATGTCGAGGGGGGCATCTTTCAATCCATAGCATTCCACCCTTGGGTCTTTCTCAAATGTGTGTGTCCTCCACATAAAACACGCATTCACCTGTTGCGTGTTTGTATAGGTAGTGTCAAAACAGCATAAGGAGGGAAAAACAGCATAAGTAAATAGTCCTTAAAAAGAAAGAAAAAGACAAAATAGGCTACATTAGCTTAATTCTCTTCATGTTCTTCATTCCATTTCTCTTTTCTTTTCCTAAACCAGACATGGCAGTGTTTTTAAGGGTTTGTTTTCAGAGAATAGAGCTCTTTTCTCCACCAAAACCCCACTTTTAACTTTTCTGGGTAGCATGGTTTGAGTTTAGTCATCACGGGCCACCACTGACTTTGCTTCACAAAGGCAGTATTTATAGAATTATTTTCATGCAGCAAACACTGCTCAAGTTTTGAAGAACCCCGACTGTATGTTTAGTGTGTGTTGGCGTGGGGGTGGGATGTGTTGAAGATGGAATGCCTGCATACTGGAGGTATTTTGGATTTTCCCAAACAAAACAAAGCTCGCTCAACATTGTATTACTTGAAAATCAATGAATTCTTCTAACCAATTCAATATTCTATGCATTTGTGAGAACTGTGTGCTATCCTATGAGGGTCACCCATTTAGAGTTGAGAAGAGTAGAAATTCATGCTTTGGGCCAATACAATCACTGAATTTAAACTTCACAAACATGACAACACCAATTCTTGGGACAGAAGCACTTCAGTAAATAAAATGAGCTTTTCCTCTAAAATAAAAATTGCTAAACTGTGCAATGTGGTCGACGCAAATTTGAGAACAAGAATTACAGGTTTGGTCCTTGTCAATTTGATGAATGCCAGATATTGATTGAGTTGAAAAGTCTTTGGCTGGAAATAAAGTCATATTCCCAGCATGTGCCTAGGCAATATGAAATTATCCAGGCGAATGGATTTGCTTGTTTCTTATGGAAGCATAAGGATCATGTCTTGAGATGAAGGGGCTGCTAGTTCATGCAGTCAACATTTATCGATTTGATGTCAAGTTCAGTGTTAGGTTGGAAGATTAAATGAATCCCAGTACAATGAACGTGAGAAGCTAGATCTGATCTTTTGTTGTTGTTTTTTTTCCTCACTGGGTATTGGTACAGTCAGTACATCCTGCCAGTTCTGCTACCCTGAGCAGGGATGGAGTCGGAGTTTCCCGTGGTTGAGTGCTTCAGAACATCCCACCTTGGCTCAGAAAACTGTCCCTGCCAGCTAGATGCCCTGACTATTCTACGTAAAAGAAATGAATTTTGTGACTGTTTTATACCAGGCGGATCTGTTCGCACACACATAAAGTCATACGTAGACCATGGTATTGAAAATCATGGTTTGGGGATTTTCTCTTTTAGCCATAAATGATTGTGGTCACTCATCTGATCTGATCCTTGGAGATAAACCAGGGGCTAAAACAAACCCAGGATTTAACAATCAGAAGACCCTCTTCTACAATACCCCTCTCTTACTTCCCAGCTGGGTAAGTTTGGGTAAGTGGCTGAGACTTTTTGATCCTCAGCATCTTCAAGTAGTAAATGAGAGTAACCATTATACTGTCCCTGCCTCTCAGAGTTGTTGTGGGTATTTAAGACAGTAATGCATCTGAAATGGCTTTAAAAGCGATTGAAGAGCCCTCCAAAAGGAAGATAATGTCATTCCTTAGTCATTGAAATCCTATTATCAGAGTGGCTGGATTTGGAGAATGAGCCAAAATTAATTTTCAGAAAATAATAGATTAAAGCAATAAAATGTAATGCTGACCTAAATTGGGCAACTGTGGATAACAAGGTGTTCTGTTCTTTCCCCAAACTTTCAGATCTTGTATTTGATCTGATTCTTCCAGCCCTGGAACAAGATTGCATTTGATTTATTTTGATGCCTGAGAGAAGAGAGATGCAGGTGACACAGAAATTGAAGCTGTCACAGGGAAACCATAAATCTATGTTTATGGAGTAACTACTGTGTGCCATGTTTGAACTGAAGATGTGGCTCGTGTTCATTACACCAGAGTTAATCTTCGTTAGCATAGTAGGGGATGCCTTGCATCACCCTCTATAGGCCTGACATTTGAACCCATTTGAAGGTACCAGTATTTGAAATTGGAGGAAATGAGAAGATTCTTACAGAGAGTAATTCTTTTCTAACTTGATGAAATATCTGGTAATTCCCCCCAATCAGAATCCTCCAATTCTGCCCAGTGCATTAATTTGAGCCAGTAATTTTTACAGCCAGCCATCCTTTTTTAACCCAAAGTTCGTCGCTCTGTCTATGATCACATCAGCTGCCAAGGCTGTGCTCTCGGTCTGGAATTCTGCTTCCACACTCTACTCCAGACACTCTCCCTTAGGAGCAGTGGTATTTCTTTGATTGGGATCCCCTTTCTTCCTGTGAAGAGACTTTTGAAATTTGTGATGCCATGGAGTTGATTCTGACTTACCCTGACCCTATTAGGCAGAACAGAACCACTCTTGAAGGTTTGTGAGACTGCCAGTCTTTACAGGGATGCCTCCTCTTTCTGACCTGGCCCAGTTAGTGGTGCCAACTGCCAACCTTCCAGGAAGCAGCCCAACACTTAGCCACCATGGCTCTCGGGGGCATAGATTATCCTCTACTCTGTCCTAACAGGTCTGATTTGATTTGTATCTCAACCGACACATATTTTTAAGGAACAGTCGTGATGCTGTAGGTTAAGGTCAGGGCTGCTCAGCACTAAAAGGTTGGTGATTTAATCCCACCAGTCATCATACTCCACTGGAGAACGAGAAGGCTGTCTGCTCCCATAAAGATGACAGCCTTGGAAACTCGATGGGGCAGATCTTCTCTGTCCTGTAGGATCAGTGTAAGTTGGCATCGACACGACTGCAATGGACTTCGTGTGACTTCACAGTCATAATTATGTGAGGCAAGTGCAGCAACCCAAGCTGCGGAAGCCAACCCAAGCAAGGGCGGCTGTACCTGAGAGGATGGCACTAAGCCCAGAAGGGCTTTATCTTTGCAGAATGAATCCAGATTGCTTCTTTATGCCCTCTATTTCCCAGTTAGGTGGCAATTTATCCATGAGTGGAAAGTTTTTAAACGGTTTCAAAAAATAATTTTATATAACTCATAATCAAAATGTTAGCTACAGATGGATGGGGCGCTCACCCTACTTGGGCGTGCATGGCAGTATATTTTATGGAGTCATTTCCATTTAATATCAGCCATGGATTCAGGCTTGTGAGTGCATTTTGAGCTCTCCTTGACACCCAGCAATGAGAAAAGGAGAACGAGAAACTATTAAGAAACTGTGCTGTGAAGAACTGTGACAAACCCAGATTCCTCAAGTTCCTGTCCACGCGGAGCCCAAGGGGCCATGGTCGCCAGGTGAGTGACCCGGACCCTGTGTCTCTCTTATTAGCCGTTCTTATCTTTCTCATCTGAGGCCCACACTTTTAGAAAGAATTAGGTCCGACTGGTCTGCAGAAGTGCTTCTCTTCAGCCAGCAGCCAAGTCTCGCTCTGGTCTTCGGCTCCTCAGCTATGTAGTCCCTTGGCCTCTGCCTCTGTGAACTCGCTACTTTTCCCTCTCAGTCTCATAGGCTTGGTACTGCTCCTCTGTCCACACTCATGGTCTCCTTGCCTCAGTCTCTGGTCCCAGGCTGGATTCTTTGCCCTGTCCTATTTAAGTTCTTTCTTACTATTTTTGTGGTCAATATATGGTTTTATCTTTTCTAGAACCTTATACATGTCATCTAAGTTTTCAGATGTATTGACACTCAGAAAACTCTCATATATTATAACGTCTGCAGCATCTAAAGTTATGAGCCTATCTTCATTCCTTATATTTCTTTCTTTCTTATTCCTTGATCAGTACAGCCAATTTGTTATTATTGATTCCTTTTAGTATACTTTATTTTTCTATAATTTGTGATCACTATTGCCACCAGTCCACCACAGATGATTTATAACTAAATATGTTTTGAATTATAAGGGTTATGGAATTATTTTCTTCTATTGTCTTACTCAGTTAAAATTATATGGATATACATGATATACAATAAAATTTACCCTTTTATAACAAAAATAAAAAAAACACCAAAGAATGAGGCCCAGACAATGTAATTTCATTCATCCAACCAATAATTATTGCATACCTACTATGTACGAGTCACTGTTCCAGGTGTCCAAGGTAAACAAGCCTCAAGACTTTATCATTCCCGCAGGAAAGCAGAAACTTGAAGGCTTCCCTCAGCCTTCACAATTCATTCCTTCGGCTGAGATAAATGGACAATACTTGGTGGATCCTGCACCAAAATGGACCCCTAGAACAATGGAATTGCTTGCAAATGGAAAATCACTTTACAACAAGTCGATTTTTGATATTAATATTCATCCTGTGCTATGAAATCATCGTGACTTTTTATGTCCACTCCTAATCATGGTGCTTTCAGTGCCATTAAATCACTTGGAAATGACCACTGATGAGACTACATTTCCTAGTGTTCAAACACACTGCTGTTGTTTGGCGAATTTCCACCTCAAAACAATGCCTTCAAACTCACCCCAAATCTCAGGTCACACAGGACGAATGTGACATGATCATAGCCATGAAGCTCAAAATGACATGGTCAGCCTTCCCGCTCAGCAGGCTATATTCGTGGCTCCTTTTGATTTGGACTACAATGAGAACTGTGTCCCCAGAGCACAATTAGATAATGGGATGCTGATTACTTCAAAATACCACAGAATTCCTTAGAAGAGGACAATGCTTATGGCAGGCAGACTGATTGAGATCAACTTTGTTTTGAGGTGAAGAATTTTGTGGAAAAAAAATAAGTTTTGCAGCTAGGGAGACACAGCCCATGAAAATTCAGCCGAAGTCTGGTTTCTGATATAGAACAAGCACTGTAATGATGCACACGGGGTCTGATTTATTTGTGCCCCAGTGGACCTCTAACTCTGGTTGGAATCTTCCATAGCTGTTCAAGCTGCCATATCAACATACACCACCAAGAGATTGCCATTCTAATTTCATTCCGCAGTGCTACCACAAATGCTTAATTGGTGCACATGCTATGCTTTGCAAATACAGAGAAAATAAATACAGCATAGGCATTCCCCGGCCATGAGCAGATGTGCTCCCTGTCCAGGGAAGTTTAATTTTTGTTGTGTCATCCTAGGATTTTAAATATATATACATCTAAATATAATTATGATTGACTTAGCTAAAAGCCTTTTCTTTAGCTGCCTAAGTTTCTTTGGGAATATTAAACATTCTAAATGAGTCATGCTTCAAAACATCAGATGAGCTGCTTCTTTTCCTGTATTTTCATTGAGCGGTCTGTATATAGGTTTTGCTTCATGGGGAGCCAGTGAGCTCAGGGAAATTTGAGATGATGAAATACAAGTGAAAGAAGCTACTCAGGGCACATTGGCATGACAAATTCCTGTCTTCTGAGCTCTATACATGCCTTGTAGCTCATTCTGCTAAAAGGCAGGTGCTCTTCAGAACCAGTGAGCTTTCTGGAAGAACGCCGCCATACTGGGGGATCCCATGGCGCAATGAAGAATAATCGCATGATCGTGAACTGCAGCACACATATGTGGATGAATTGTTGGAGGGAGTTTTAGCAAAGGAATATGACCTTTCTATGATCCGGAGCCAGTTCTATCAATGTAAAATTACAATCAAAAAGTGACCCAGGGACACATGAGGGCTTATTTTCTGGACGTATTTGTGGAGAGTTCTAACAGAAGAGCTTCATGGACGTTATCCTTTGTTGCAGATTACTGGGGATGCAGTTTGATGCATCACTTGCAGTTGATCCACACAGTAAAGTGGACATCCTTTTTTTTTCCTTTTTTTTTCCAGAGACGGATTGAGTGGGGTTTTCTGAGTGGTGAAAACAGTTAACACATTTGGCTGCTAACCAAAAAACTTGCTGGTTAGAGTCCAACCAGAGTGCCTCCAGAGAAAAGCCTGGCGATCCACTTCTGACTGATCGCCATTGAAAATCTTATGGGGTTCTGGGGGCAGAGTTAGCCTCGGATACACGTGGGGCTGCCAGCAGTGGGGAAAAACTGGCAAGCAATTGTTTTTTTTGAGCTTTAGTGGGATGGAAAAAACAGGTATTTTCAATTAGGAAGCCCAAGTTAGTTACCTATACTTGCAGGAGCTCCGGCTTCCTCGAGTGGTCAGTGAGGCATCACCTACCTCCCTGTCTCTTAGGTGTGGTGCCTGGCCATAGTGGGGAATTGATGCAGGGCACACAGCCTGTGAGCTCGGAACCCTCACCCATGTTGTGTTCTGATTGGATGAACAAGCACCACGAAATGCTGAAATTCCAATGAAGTCGGGAGGTTCCTCGATAGCCACGTATCAGTGACCATGTCTCCATTTTGAAGACTGCCCTAGAGGAAGCTGGGTCACAGCGATACAGAAACTTTTGGTGCTCTCCTTGCCATTTTTCTGTAATCTGAAATTATTTTAAAAATTCAAAGTGTATGTTTTGAAAAAAAAAAGTGTTCAAGGATTTCCCCATACCCATCCCTAAAAGGAGCCGTAGTGGCACAGTGAATTAACCAGTGGCCTCTTAATCGGAAGATCGGTGGTTCAAACCAGCAGCTCCAAAGAAGAGATGAGGCAGTCTGTTTCCATAGAGATTTATAGCCTTCGAAATCCCAGGGAGCCGTTTCTGTGCTGGAGGGTTTTCATGGGCTGGAATGACCTTGATGGCTTGGGGGTTACCATCCCTGAGCTGCACATGGTAAAGGAGCCCAGTGGCTCATCCTGGCATGGAGAGCTAGGCCTCCGTCACCTCTGCATGTGAGCCGAGTTTTCCTTTCCTGTAGTTCAGACAAAAGGTTAGCACCGCTAACAGGAAAACTTGCAGGCCCAGTAGAACAGTTGTAGCTTCCTTACAATCATGGTGTCCTGTGCTGCCCACCCAGCCCAGGACGTCCCTGTCACTCATCGCATTGCATCCCCACTGCCTGACTAGCCTCCGTGAAGGAGCCCACACTTCCTAGGCAAGTCTTGTAAATGGAAGACAGAAGCCAGGTGCGAGCAGCAGCGCCAAGACACCACTGACCATGTTGGGTTTGGCGGGATGTAAGCTTCCAGCAAGGCCCTGGGATTCCATGTGATCTGATCCCCTGACGTGGAGGGTCTCCCTGGAGAGGGAAGCACTGGAGTCGGGTTTCCTTCCACCACAAAGTGACCATGTGCCTTCAAACATGGTCCATTTGCATGTACCTAGATGTCCTCCTTTTCAAATGGACTTGCAGATAACAGACATTGAGAACCAAAGTAGAGGAAGAATAAGTGGAAATAGACTATGTAGTGCCAAGCACATAGTAAGACGTCCCTCCCCTGTCTTTTCTTCTTTCTCTCTTTATACAGAATCTTTAAGGGTCCCTAGCACAGTGGATTAAGCATTGGTCTGCTAACTGGAAGGTTTGGGGATTCAAATCCCCCAGCCATTCTATAAGATAAAGATGAGGCACTATGTGTCCATAAAGATTGAGAGACTCTGTTACTATGTGGGATAATCCCACTCTGTTTTATGAATTGAATCCACAGGGCAGCAGTGGGCTCCGTTTGAGGTGTATACACCATCTGCAGTGAGGGTGGCACCGGCTACTACCAGCTTGTGAAAACCAATCATTAATTATTCACACATTTTGTAATCTGCTCGCTAAATTATTGGTAGCTATACACTGGCCCTCACCAGAATATGAAGACCATGAAAATCAGCAAACATGGACAATTAAACACCCCTCCTCCTTTTTTGGGAGACCTGGCTTAATCTGTATGTTGCTTTGTTGGGGGCTGCTGAGTCAATCTGACTCATAGGGACCCCATGTGACAGTGCAAAGCTCTCCCATAGGGTTTCCATAGCTGTTATCTTCACGAGACCAGATGGCCAGGTCTTTGTACCATGAAGCCAGTTTTATCAGTGACAAATCAAAATCAAACTCACTGCACTCTAGTCAGTTCCAACTTGTTCTGATCTTATAGTGCAGAATAGAACTGTTCTGTAGGGTTTCTGGTACTTTACTCGTTACGGAGGTAAACCACCTCATGTTCCTCCCAGTGAGAAGTTGGTGGGTTTGAACCACCAACCTTTCAGTTAGCACCTGGGCACCTAATCACTACACCACCCAGGTTCCTGTTTACCAGTCTTTCACTGCCTTGTTCTCATTCCTTTTCTCCAACTCTGTCTCCCCCCTCCCTTTTCTCCTCTCTTTCCTGTCCCCTTATCCTCCCCTTTCCTCCTTTCTCTGTCAAAGGGGAATCCACACACAGGATCCACCGCAGTGTCCTTCTTGATCTGAATTCAAAGAAGTGATTTCTCATAAATAAGGATTACTGATTATGTATAAAATCACCAGAGGAAAATTTTAAAAATAGGCGGTGCTGAAGATACTTTTATTGTGTGATGCTTAAATAATTGTGGATGTTTTCTCTAATGTTGGCATCCTGCAAACTGGGTAAAACCACAACAGATGCTACACAACTATTGCATCACTTGCTTGCAAAGTACTTCCTATTTATGCGTTAGAGTTCGAAGAAACACTTGCTTGGCTTTCGATGATCCTTCAAACGCAATTGATTTGGGCAGTTCTGAGGTTGCATCTCTGCCCTGTGTGTGAGGATGAGAAATTGACATTCACCAGATGCCCCTATGGTTAACTCAGTGCTGCACGATTTGGACCCCGTTTGTGATTTTCATGGGAGAAACCTTGAATAGTACTCCTTCTAAGAGCCCCACAAATAAAGCCTGCAGCTGCTCTGAGACAGACTCGGCTAAACCCAGGGACTGTCCATCCGCTAACTCCCCCACTGTGGGAAATCACAGCCGAGTCGGTCTCACCGCTGGCTGTTGACAGAGCAGTCATGTTCTGTTTGTTCTCAGAGCCCGTCTGAGATGCTACCCCAATTCTGAAGGACATTAATCTTCCCATTGGATTCCGGGGGTGTGTTGGGGGTATAAAGAGGGCAGGTGAGTGGCACAGCACTGCGAAAAACAATTGTGTTCATGAGTATCATGGGGCAGGCCTCGTGTTCCTCCCTGAGGTGAGTCATGAAGAAAGCACTGCAAAGAGAAAACCTGGGTGCTGATAGCTCCCAATCAAGACAAGCGAGACACAAGAGAATGCAATGTTGCCCAGTCCTGCACCCTACTTAGAGTGGTTAGTGTACTCGCGACCTTTGCTGCAGCCCTTGCGTTGTTCAAGTGCTTACCGACCCAGGGGCTCATCTTCCAGACCTATAAGAGACAGCATTCTGTTCAGAATCCAGAGGCTCCATTTTCTTAAATACTTTAATTGGGGGCCCTTACATCTCTTATCACAATCCATACATTCATCCAGTGTGTCAAGCACATTTGCATCTTCATTTTCAAAGCACTCTCTTCCCACTTGAGCCCCTGATATCAACTCCCCATTTCTTCCCTCACCCTCCTCTGCCCACCCTCCTTCAGGAACCCTTGATAAGTAAGTTATAGATTATTTTCCCATATCTTACATCATCTTCAATCACCCCTCACCCACTTTTCCATTATTTGTCCCCCTGGGAGGGGGTTTTATTCCTTGCAATCGATTCCTCCTTTCTCTCCCCACCTTCCCTGAATCTTCCTGGTATCTCTACTCTCCTTGATGGCCCTGAGGAGTTTATCTATCCTGGATTCCCGGTGTTGTGGGCTCTTATCTGTAGCAATGTGCGTGTTCTGGTCTAGTCCGATTTGTAAGGTAGAATTGAGGTTATGATAGTGGGGTGAACTAGAGGAAAGTTGCGTGTTTCATCGATGCTATACTGCACCCTGGCTGGCTCATCTCTTCTGTGTGACGTCTTTGTGAGGAGATGTCCAATTGTCTACAGATGGGCATTGGGTCTCCATTCCATGCTCCCCACCCCATTCACCTTGGGTATAATTTTTTTCTGCATCTTAGTTGCAGAGGCTCGTTTTGGGGAAGCAAATCACCAGGCCTTTCTTCCTAGTCTGTATTAGAGCAGAAGTTTTGCTGAAACCTCTTTTTCACGGATTGTTGACCTGACTGATATTTGAAATAGCAGCGGTATGGCTTTTAGCACAATAGCAAGCAACCATGGTTAGAGCAACTGACAGATGGGTGGTGACTATGTTATAGATCCTATTACATCCTCCATGCCAGAGAGGAGTAACTTAGCTACAGAGAGCTTAAAGAACTGGACTGAGAGAGTGGCAGTGCAGTGACAGAGTCAGGATTTCATTCCTGGATTCATATTCTGGATCACTGCACCAAGCCCTTCATCACCACTAGTGCATTCTGTAGTATGTGATGTCATAGCGACCCTATAAAACCTGAAGCCAAATTTGCTGCCATTGAGTCAATGTCCACTCATAACGACTCCTTAGGACCGACTATAATTGTCCCTATGAGTTTCTGAGACTGTAACTCTTTATAGGAGTAAAAAGCCTTGTCTTTCTCCCTTGGAGTGGCTGGTGATTTCAAACTCCTGAATCTCATCAGCTGCTGAATGCATAACCCATTATGCCACCAGGGCTTTGGAATGGCAGAGTGGTTTCTGTTTTTCACCCCCTAACCCCAATACTTTATAAGAATCAATACTTGTGCATTGCCTTCCCATTTGCAAAGCATTGTATCATCACCATCACCTAGAACCCTCTGAATAACACCAGTACCTTGTGAACACAGCTCTTTGAAGAACTAGCCCCAATGGTGAGAAAACTTCTCCCATAGAGAGAGCTCATGCGTACACTGTCCCTGCCCGCCCCCACCTCCATGCCTTTTAGATCGTAGAAATTGTATGTTTCATGATTTTTTACATAGTGTGCAAGAGAAAATCTTGAGCATGAGAAGAATTAGAAGGAAATGTAAAACAATCTAAGTCAGCAGCCATCACATGTGAACCAGATGCTCATTGATAGGGAGAAGGACTGACAAGACTGCAAGAAAGAGAAGAGAGAACTAGGGAGGGGGCAGGGCACATTGATAAGTAGTTTAAGTTGCTGAAGGCAAAATGGATGGACTGAAATATAGACCCCTCATCTTCACAATAAAAAGTTAAAAGAAAAGAAAAAAATGGATAGTATGCTTTGCTTTCATTGTGATACAGGAACTTAAATACTGCACCTTGAGGGAATGTATGGACTCAGCTCTGGTTGAGATTCTTGTATTTGAAATAGGATTAGGAACTTGGTATTACCAAGTCTATCCAGTTAAAGGTGCGTTCATGCCCTTCGGGAGAACGATCAAATATTTGCCCACTTCCCATCTTTGCAACAAACTGAAACAGACAAAAGCACTGTTTGAAAATGGAGTTTTCTCAGTACAGCCTGGTATCTATGTTCACTGAGTGACAGCTTTCATTTAAGTATTCACCTATGATCACCTACGTTATGATCACAGCTAACAATTCTCAAGGGGAAAGCACTAGATTTCTTTCCCTGCTGTGCTGCTACCCGTGGAGCCCTGGTGGCATAATGGGTTACTCATTGGGCTGCTAACTACAAGGTCAGCAGTTCAAACCCACAAGCTGCTCCGAAGGAGAAAGAGGAGGCTTTCTACTCCCCTAAAGAGTTATCATCTCAGAAACACACAGGGGCATCTCTACTTTGTCCTATGGGTTCGCTGTGAGTTGGAACTGACTCAATGGCAGTGAGAGGTGTTGCTATCTATTACTGTACAACAGTTGTTCCAAGGAGGCTCAGAGTGCTGTTGCCCATAACAGTCACATGATGAACTCAAAGAATGAGATGAACTGAAGGAAAGATGGAAGAAGCCATTCAGAGGCCTCCTCCAGAGACTTCTCTCTCCTGAGTTCTGTGTTTTGCGCCAGGCTGCCGCCCCACTGCTGCTGCTCACTGAATTCTTGCTGAGGGCATGTATAGGTCAGCTCTTGGTGGAGTCATCGAAAAGGACCAGTTGGCCAGCCCACAGCTTGCAATTAGCTCAGGGGCCCTTCATCAGCACTGATTTGCCTGCCAGCGCTCTGCTCTGCATCCTGCAGCCCTTAATGATTCCACGGCGTTTCTTTGCAATGTTTTTCTTCCTTTGGTGTATGGCGGTGAGCGGCGGCAGAAAATAAAATTTACACAATGGCTTCTACTTCTAGCGTCAGCCTAGGTCCTAGAATTGTACCTTTACCTTCATGATCGCCCTGTAGCCAGCACTCACAGGGCACCCAAACCAATATGCAACCCATCACATTGTATCCCACCTGCTTTTCTTCATCCCTTTTCCGTCAATGGGCATTGAGAAGGCAGTTGTGTCCACTGCCAGCTGTGCTGCATTGGAGGGAGTAAGGGGCTGATCAAGATACGAGACGGGACTGCGTGGCTCAGCAAGCTATTCAGGGAGCTCGGTCATGGGGAGCTGCATGCAGGAGGGTGGTCCTCCACAAAAGGGGTTTTTAAGAAGCAAGCGCAACAAGAAGCCACCACAAGGAAAAGGACATGAAAAACCCCAGTGAGGTGTAGCAGAACTGCTTAGGGGATCCTCATGCTGTGTCATTGTAGCCCATTGCTGCAACTCAAATACAAGAAGCATCATGAGGACGGCGTTGGTTTGGGGGTGGGGGTCCATTCTGCTGTCTGCAGAGTTGCTCTGAGTCAAAACAGACTCAATGGCACCTCGCGACCACAGCAGCCATATGCTGTCTTCCTGCCACAACTTGGGTCATCTCATGGTTCAACTCTGAAGATACCTTGACTCAATGCCATCAAGTTGATTCTGATCCAGAGTGGTCATATTGGAAAAGGTAGAACCGCCCTGTGGTTTTCTGGGCCTGTATCTATTTAGGGGTGTAGAAAGCCTTATCTTCCTCTGGAAGAGCAGCTAATGGTTTTGAATGGCTGACCTTGCAGTTAGCAGCCCAATTTGTAACAATGAGTTTATGCTATCTGGGGCTAGTAGATACTGGCTACTGTGTTGCAGGATATGCCAAGCAGTCAGGCTCTATCAAAACACCAAACTCACAGCCACCAAGTCAATACCAATTCATAACTACCCTAGAGGAATGAACAGAGCTGCCTCATTGGGTTCCCAATGCTGTAACCTTTGGAGCTGCTGGTGAGTTTGAACCGCCGACTCAAGTGCTTGCAGCCAAGCAATTTGACCACTGTGCCACCAAAGCTCCTTGAGCAGGCTCTAAGTGGTTAAAAGGCTGCTGGTTGGGGCTTTGTTGAAAATAATTGGGTGAGTTTGGTGATGCTGTTTGCAGTTAGCAGGTTCAGGATGACAATGCACAACTGATTCATTTGCCGATACAACGGAAACGAGCGCGAAGGGTGGTGTAGAATATGAAAATAAAAATAATTTATAAATTATCAAGGGTTCATGAGGGTGGTAAGGTTGAGGAGGGAGTTCAGGGAAAGAGGAGCTGATCCCAAGGGCTCAAGTAAAAAGAAAATGTTTTGGAAAAGTTGATGGCAACATAGGTACAATTGTGCTTGATACAATTGACGTATGGTTGGAAGAGCTGTAAGAACCCCCAATAAAATGAGTTATTTTTAAAAAGAGATAATATACAATTAAAGGCTAATACACAGAGGCCTGTGTGTGATAATTGGACCTAAGTGAATATATGTGTAGAGCGGCGAAGTGTATACAAGTATAATGTCTTATTGAACAAACACTCACTATCTTGCTGGTGTTTAAGATGCTCAGAGCTTTAGCTATTCCCATAATCCAATTATGAAATACTTTGGAATTTGATTCCTGACATAGGACTAGTAGGTCCAGAGCTAGGTTGTACTGAAATAGAGTACAAGTACAGATGGCCATTTAGAAGAAGCCAGATGATGGAACCAACATGGAATTTAGGAAACACCACTTCCATGCAATCAACCAGAGTGAGCATTTAGGGCCAATGTGAGTCTTGTGGATTGAATTATGTGCCTCCTTCCAAAGTAGTGTTACATTCCTAACCTATGAAACCCATGCATGTGACCTGATTTGAAAATGGGGTCATTGGAGATGCTACCAGTGAAGTTAATTAGCACGAGCCCAGACTAATGTGGGTCTGTCCTAATCTCATATGAGTGGTGTCCTTCGAGCAGAGAAGAGACAGAGAGCGCCAGGCAGAAGAGGGAAGCCCTGTGCTGCCATAGCTACAAGGATTGACTCGAGCAGCCAGTTGCTGGGGGAGAGCTATGAAACAGGATCTCTCAAAGCCTCAGAAAGAACCAACATGGTGAACACCCAGCTCTTGGACGGGCAGATCCCAGGATTGTGAGCTCCTCTATTTCTGTTGTTTCAAGGCGTCTACTCTGTGGTATTTTTTAATGACACCCCTACAAAATGAATAGAGGCTGGTTGCCAGTAGTTTCTCTAAGCAGACTCTATATTTCACTGTTATTCGGGGGTATTTTCAGTGTATAGTAAAAGCATTTCTTTCAAGTGATTGACTCACAAAAAGTACCTGAGGGATCATGAGTGATGGAGATTCTGTCATGGACTCTAACCGCCAGTCTGTGGCAGGCATGCCATCTACACTCTCTCCCCACGGGCTATGTCTGGAAGGGATACGGCATGCTTTCCTTGTCAGTGCCCCCTGGACTTGACTGTTGATGACATAGGACCCACTAAATATCATTGCTTTAGCAAAACAAAAACAAAACTATATAAACCTGAGCTGGGAAGAGTTCCCATGTTTGAGTCTCCGAATGAAGGGAAGGATTGTGTGGGATGCTCCCTCATGAATTTTAATTCATTGGTATACAGTTAGAGACCGTCCCAGTCATCGCATCCAGGGATCGACATCTTGGTGATGCATAGTGTAAGTGAAGCTGGGATTTCTCCTAAATCTATCTGGATGAGAAGCCTCTCCAAACCCTAACGTGAGTGTGCTGCACCGGGCTGTTCACTGCCCTCTGTGTCTGGACACAAATGCTTTGTTGGATGTGAAGTTAGGTTTTATGAGTTCAATCTAATTATCTTTGATGTTGTACTTGTAATATTGGGTGATCCTGATTTTAATACACATTTGCTTGGGAGAATTGGGCACTTTACGATTCAATGATGGAGCAATAAATTCTGAGCTTACAATGCGTGCCCTCGTGCAGGCCTTTGTCATCAGTGAGTACCAGCCAAAAGAAGAAGAAATATTTAATGTAAAAAACAGCTTGTGCCAACATAATTCCTCCTCGTGGAACCTGCCATGTCAATTTCAAAGTGTATCTCTTTGGCAGTATAGAGGGGATATGGAGGAGACAACTTTTGTCAAAAGATCAGAACCTTCAATCTCGTGCCTGCCACTGCCAGTGTGCCACTAACTTCCCTGCCCCATACCTGCATTTCGTCTCTGAAGAAAAACAGGTGGATAGTTTGATTTGTCTCCCCAAGAGGTTTGGGGACATCTATAAGACACCTTGAAGTTTGATTCTGCATTGTACCGTGTTTTAAATTTTAATTTCCAAAAACATGGTGGCACCAGTGGGATGCACTGGGGAGGGAGGGAGGACAACAACATAGAGACAGCATCTTTCCAGTCTGAGTCCTTTTGCATGTACCAATAGAAATCTCATTAATACAAATGGAGCATTAGAAGGGGGAGTCTAACCCTGTCTCTGAGAATCAGCCTTTTCAGTTCGCATTTTGGGAAATAATTGTGAGACTAGACAGGCAAACCAAATGGTATACAAGGGGAAAAAAAGTAAAAGAGCTGATATATTCCTCAGCATGGCTTGTGGCTTAGGCGAATAAACGGTGAATTTGTGATGAATAACAGAAAATGAAAAGAATCGTGTGTTTCTACTGTTTGGTTAGGAGAACGCCTCGCCTCCCCCCGTGCCTTCATGGTCTGCACTCTGGGGCCCTAAGTGAGATTTTTCCCATTTGTCCTTTTGATTTCCATCTCTCCCCAAACTTCATTTCCTCTGATCTCTTCTCCTCTTCTGTGATCTCTGAAAGCACATCAGATTCTTTAGAACTTTACAAAACTCAAAAGAACTTCCAGTTTTGATGGTCTGCCATCTTCAAACCACAGAGGGAGGAATCAAGAAGAGAGCAAATACCTCTCTGCCCGCGAGGAGCGTGGAAACAGCCGGCTGCAGCTGCCTGCAGAGAGGGCTGAACGGAATGTTCAATGGCAGTGAACTCCATGTGCAGAGCTGCTTCCTGCTTCCTAAAGGATGGGGCCGGCTAGCCTGGATCAAGAGGAAGCTCACTGGCCAATTGGGAAAACTAAGCTGCATTTCAAACCAGTGGTTGTGAGTTGACTTTTACTCATGGCGACCCCCTTGTCTGTCCCGGTCAAATTGTGCTCTACAGGATGTTCAGTGACTCGTCTTTCAGCTGTGGATCCACATGCCTTTCTTCGGAGACAACTTTCGGTGGACTGAAACCTCCAACCTTTTAATTCGCAGCCCAAGGCATGAATTGTTTGCACCACCCAGGGACTCCAGGAATTTGATTGTTGTTGTTAATCAGTATTGATATACCTGTTGAACCAATTCATTTCATTGACTCAGTACTTCTGAATTTATTAGTCATCCAGATTTGGAAAACATGGGTCCATTACTATAGAAACTGAATTGTGTGCCTACTATACAGATACATGCTTGCTTGCTTGCTGGGAAAAAAAAGCATTCATTTTGCAGCCTTCAGGCACCACTGGAAAGATTGAAAAAAAAAAACAACAACAACCTGATTTGTTCAAGCAGCTCCCAAGAGCCCCTTACCCCTGACTCATGCTTTGTAATAGCAGACCACCACGGTAAACTGTCCAAACAACAGAGGTCCCCTGAGGCACAAATAAATGAACAGCAGGTTGCACCCGGGAATTCATTGGAACCTCCTCTAGCTGATGAAGAAACATGGCCCCCTGGACTTTGCCTGGTTTGAGTAGGTACGAGAGCATCCCACCCTTGGCTCATGCTCCGTAGTAGCAGGTTAACTTGTGCTCGACAGCATAGCTCGTTCATCACGAGTACAACAGATGCACGGCACCCAGACTGAAACTTAGCACCCTTTCTCAGGGCATAGTCTGAGATAGTGGTCAATGAAAATACAAATTGTTTCCTGACAATTGTGTCTACGCATCTGAGTAGCAAAAGGCCATGCTGATTGAGCATCGTAAGTGCCTATCCCCATCAGACAAGCCCCAGAGTGGGGAGGTTGTCAATTTATTATGGCTTCTTTCTCGACATGATGACGAACGGGTTCGCAGCACAGCCATGCCAGGCTTGGCATATCCAAAGAAGCTCAGATAAAAATGCAGTCAAGGAACCATTAGGAAAAATGCTGTTTTCTTTTAAAGAGATGGAAAGGACTGGTTGAGACACAACCCAAGAATATAGCATCACCATCTTCTAATTAGGATGATGCTCCACTTACGTTCATGCAACTTGAAATTAATCTGCTTCAACTCAATGCAGCTGAGAGGGAAAGAAAATGTGCATGCTGTTCTACATCATGTCCATCTCTTGCTGATGATGCATGAAGGATGTTGGTTTTATAGCGAAGAAAGGGATGAAATGGACAGGAAGACAGGATCCCCCCAAATCCTATTCAAAGGTTGGCCCATAAAACCGCTTGTTTTCCTCATGGTCACAAGATACTGGTTTTTCATTGACTAGTGGTTTCCCCATGTCTTCATGAGAATGTCTACCTGGTACAAAGTTTAGACTAAAAAAGGACGATCCTATCAGAAAATGGCATGGTCCAAACGAAATGAATGGGCATATGAATGAGTCAATTCACAAGAAGTAGTGAAGCGGTGGTGAGGTTTTGTCAGTTCTTCAGGAATCCTGTTTGCTAGCCCTGCTGTTGTGTTGGCTACTGATTCAATGGGGCAAACACTGCCCAGGCCTAGCCATCTCTGTGATTGGTTGGAGATCCATTGAGATCAGAGTGTCAGCAGTGGAAGATTTTTATACGGAAATCTACAGCCCTTTCTCCCTAGAGTTAGTCTACAGCATAGGTTCCCAAACGTAATTGGCCTACCTCCTCATTTTCAGAAAGAAAATTCCTCAACACTCACTCCTGGCAATTACTAACTTTTGTACTGTAGCCCATAATCCAGGATACAGTTTAGGCATCTGCCCTCTGGATTATTCCAGCACCCCACAGGAGGCAGTATCACACGCTTTGGAAAACACTGGGCTGGAGGTTCCACTACAACCTGTTGAGCCCCATAAAAACACCCCATCTTCCATTAACAGAGAGGTGGTGACTGTGCAGAGGTGCATTGGCTGACAGGCAAGCCTAGGTGTTTCCTATGGAAGGTGAGAATTCTACCTTTGAGCTACCAAGCCCTGTTTGCTAATGCTACCATCCACATTATAATACCCTTTGGGGGAATGTATGCAATTGTATCACCACCCTTTGAATGAATTGAAGGAGCATTTGTTTTGCTTGATTTTCTGCAAATGTGTGTAAATTTTTTGACAGGAAGAAATAAATGACTTGGATCCAGCTGTACCTACTTGAGATGCTATTAAACAGCTACAATGAATTATGTTTTTCCAAGGGAAGTATTTTTGAACAGAATACTGAACGCTATTATGTAAAGGCAGCCAAACCTCTCCCCCAAGTGGCACAAAATGTAGTCTTGACAATTGACAAGGAACATAGAGGGAGGTGTCCCATCCCCAGGCTAAGATGTTTGCTTCAATATGTTGCCAAAGAGAAAGAGGGCAAAGGCACCCAACACTCAAAGCTCATTGTCTGCATTCAGACTTCCTGAGGGATCAAGGCAATGGAAAATCTCGCAGGAAGGCAACGATTCATTTGGGAGAAGTTACTGAGCTTTCAGAAACACCTGGTCTATTGGGGTTCATGACTCAAGGTATGTGCTCAATAGAGTGTCCGAATGAGAGCCAAAGGAGAGAGTGTTCGAGCCGCATCATCACCTCCTTACCATGAAATCCCAAGCTTGCGAGACCAGCAGACTATCTGCTCTGTCAATCCTCTGACAGCCACGCAGAAATTTCTGGAGAGTTATTCACAGAGGATGAAATATCCTACGGGCACTCTTTTAGGCATGTTTCTTCTGACACACCTCTTGGCCTTCTCCAGCTTCTTACTGTCTGCAGAGGGCATGTTGGGCACAAGCATAATCAAATGGAAGTGTTTTCATCTTTGATGCAACAGGATAGAGAAATGTAACCCAAATTGGGAGGAGGGAGGTAGAATCCCTTGGTTCTTTAAGGAAACGCCACATTTTGAAAGGGATTTTTAAAGCAAAATTTTTTTGTATCTTAAAACATTAAATTGAGTGATTTCATTCACTTACACTGATCTGCGTATTGGCCACAGTGACCCTGACCGAAATTTTTGTCATCTCTGAAATGCCACAAAGTATAGTTTAATAGTTTGCCTATTTAAGACTAGTATAGATTCAGTTTTCCTCCTTTCCATCCTCCATTTCTTTCTTTCTTTAAGTATATTGGAAAACCCTATTTCTACAGAAGGGGAAAAAATCGTATCCCCCAGAGCTCATGATTTCTCAGGTTGAGGTAGACTTGCTTTTATACTTACCTTCTTGATGATAAGCACTGGCAAATATTCAAGATGAAGCAAGGTTCTGAGTATTTCAAAGACAACCTTAAACTACGGCTAATGAGGAAAAGAAGAAAATCTTTGAAGTTTTTTCAAATGAATTATCCATAGTTCCCTTATAATTGGATGGTCTGTGTGGAGAGATTGGAAGTCATCTGTTAGATAAAAATCTCCCCATGTGGCTCATCTGTGATCAGGGGCTAGTCCTTTGGATCACTGATATTACGTGGAAAAGTGGGAAGACCGCTGCCCTTGAGGCAGGTTAAAGATCCATGAGCCATTTTGTCTGGGACCAGTCAGCTTATTATTACTGAAATGCACGTACTACTTACCTTCCAAGATCTGATGATTAGGATCAGATCAAATGAGAAATGTGAAAACACCTATGAAAGGGGAACGGTGTGATGTGAGCTTTCAATATAGGAGATACCAATAGTGTGATCTTCAGAACTCTATCACAATGGAACAACCCTAATGCGCCAGCACAGCCATGAAAATAATACCATCCCTTCAAAGTACTTTAATGACTCCAAAAATGCATTGTCATCAAGTCCATTGTGACTCATCATGTGACCCTAGAGGACAGAGGAAAACTGTCCCTTTGGCTTTCCAAGATTTTAAATTTTTACTGGAGTAGACAGACTCATCTTATCCTTATCCAAGAATTGTTAGGTTATCCGTTTAAATAAAACTGAAATCTCACTAACATCTATATACCACCACCACCCATGTAATAACCATCCAAGCAATGATCAAAATACCATTATGTTCTAAGTTAAAAGCAGTTACAGCCATTGGTAGGCTGCGTTCAGGAGTATTTATGATCTAGGTCTTCCGCACGCACCACACCATTCGCTACATTGCAGTTGCATAGGGCCAAAAGTATTATTCATTAACATTGCTGATTGACTGTAATCACAATGCTTTTCTTTCAATAAAAAATGAAAAATAGATAAAATCTCCTGAAGTCTTTATAACTAGGCAAATGTGCATTAAACATGACTTAATTGTATTTGTGAATGACCATAAACGTGCCATGTTTTAATTCTAGTATTATTACAATCATTTGTGTTCATTTCAGATATAATAAAACCAGTGGGATAGAAAATTGTAAAATTCCTTTGGGAGACTGTAATTATATTTTTCTAAGACCCAGCATGAGAAGATCAAGCTGAGTTAATAAGGTCTTCCATTCAGATGTCCATTCCTGAAGCCAGTGAATTGCTCTTCTACAGCTGTCACATTAAGTAGCTCTTCAGGATGGCTCCTTGTTCTCCTGAAGACAAATTCTGAATGGTGAATGTTGGGGTTCTAGGCAATTGATTGGTTATTCCTCTCTTATTGGTGTCCATTTACCCATCTATAGCAGGAGCCCTCACTAGTGACATCGTTCGTACACCTTGGGCTGCTAACTGAAACATCAGCAGTTCAAAACCACCAGCCGCTCCTTGGGAAAATGATGAGGCTCTCTATTCCCTTAAAAAGTTACAGTCTCAGGAGCCCACAGGGGCAGTTCTACCCTGTCCTATGGAGTCATGTGCGTCCGCATCGGCTCAATGGCAGAGAATTTGGGGGTTTTTTTTGGCTTGGCATCCATCCGTGCATCCAATAAACCAATAAATATTTATGTGTATTGAATGCCTTCAGAAGGAGCTCTAGTGGTGGCAGTGGTGGCAATGGAAACTTGGCAGTTTGAGCCCAGCCAGCTGCTCCATTGGAAAAAAGATGTGACCATCTGCTTCTCTGAAGATGTGTAACCTTCGAAACCCTATGGGGCACTTGTACTCTGTCTTAGAGGGTCTCTAAGAGGTGGAATCAAACTCAAAGGGTGTCAATATCAACAACAGTGTCTTCTGCTAGATACTTTCAAAGACACCTCAGAAATTCAAGGTCACTATCTCTTGTTCACACTTCATGGAAACTTTTCTTCTGTGCTTCCCATTACAGAAACTAAAATCTCGATTTCACCAACCTTTCCCCTAACTTTTTTTTTCCTCACATATGTTAGTGGGCAGCCAGATCCTTTCAGAACCTAGGCTCAACCTGAGCATTCCAGTTCTGAGACGAAGAGGTGGGGAGTAGTGACCATGGTGGTAGCCATGAAGCCACTCTCCAGAACAAGCCACATTCCACCCTAAGGAAAGTTGCTCACAGAGTAAGAAACACCAAACCCATTTCTAGGACACTTGTAATTAATGGGGCAAGGAGCTAGCCAATGAAAAGTCCCTAAGACATGCTTACCGAGACCATGTGAAATGAAACGTGTACAGTTTGAAAGAACTTCACAAAAGGCTATGGAGGACAGTGAAAGCCATTTGCAGGGCCCCCATTTGGAGGAAGCCTCCAGTGGATGAATGCTCTTTGACCATTGACTAGGGATATGAATGGCCTTGCTCTCAGACAGAGAGCGTCGGAGTCATGCAGATGCCATTAGGTTAAAACATAACACCTTATCATCTGCTCTCCCTTTTGACTCATTTTATATTGGTTTTGGTTTTTAATATTTTCTGCTTTCATTTTGTTTAATTTTCCTCTATTTAATTTGGTTACTATTGTGTGGTTTTTTTTGTTTTTGCTTTTGTCTTGTATGATTTTCTGTATAGGAAATCCAGGATAAGTAAATCTATAGAAACAGTAGCTGGATTAATAGTTCCTCAGAGTTACGTCCATCAGGGGAGGCTGGGGGGCCACGGGAAGCTAATCAGGATGAGTACAAGAAAGAAGAACATGTGCAAAATTGATTGCGGTGAGAATGGAACAACTCTTTTAATACGATTAAACCATTCCCTTGTATGATGTGTGGAATATATGTCAATAAAACTGTCTTTCAAAAAGGAGGGAGGGGGAATAATGAGGAGCTGATGCGAGGGGCTTACGTTGAAAGCAAATGTTTTGAGAATGATGAGCGTAACGAATGTACAAATGTGCTTTATGCAATGGATGGATGGATGGATTATGATAAGAGTTGTATGAGCCCCCAATAAAATGATCCAAAAAAAGGAAAGCCTGCAGGGGAGGTGGCTTCACTTATGGAGCTCGGTGCCTGGAGATGGGGGACTGTGCAGAACAGAGGGGGACAGTGAGGGCAGGATTCAGAATGAGAGGGCAAAAGGCAGATTATAGTGGACAGCTCCATCCTGACCGATGAGAATAGAAGGCAAGTCAGACTTGCACGTTTGTCCGGTTTAGTAGTTAAGCCAGGGAGCAACTGAGATTGGAAAATGATGGCTTTTGCTGAGAACTTGGCACACGCTCAGCAATGATGTGTAATTGCCAGGAGCTTGGGAGGTCAGAGGTAGAGTGCGCACATGGCTGTGGTTTCTCTGACTACCTGTTACTTAGATGAAGGATGATGACCTCTGTACTGAACATTCATTATCTCGTTTTATTCACCCACACCCCAGAGAGGTTGTTTTCCAATTTGCAGGAGGAGACTGAAGCTAAATCGCACACTAAAGGCAAGTTCTTTTGACTGGAACTTCCCTACTCCTTCCGTTTTTCATGTCAGCTTTCTGGAATAGTTTCTGAGATGTGGCACTATTGACATCTGGTGTCAGAAAGTTCTTTACTTCGGGGACCATCCAAGACATTCTAGGATGGTTAGCAGCCTCCCTGGCCTCCAGACATCAGAAACCACTGTCCCATCCGTTATAATAGCCGGGATTGTCTCCAGATATTACCAAGTACCAAAATCACCCCTGGTGGAGAAATTCCCTTCTAGAGATTGATAACAGATGTTTGCCTTTGTAGATGAAATAGCATCTCTTAATTTCCACTTGGAATAATCTCCCTGTATATGTGAAAATAAAGATGCACTTCTCTTTTGGGGGCTAAATTCCAGAAGACCCTCGGCTGCTGAGGCTCAATTTTGAAGCACATCTTCCTTTTCATTGGTGATGAATCCTTCCTGGAGGCCTTTTGTACCCATCAGATCATCTTATGTTGTTGGTAGGTGCTGTTGGGTTGATTTCGTTTTGGACCCATGGCGCCCCATGTGACATGGGAGAACTGCCCCCATAGGGGTTCCAAGGCTTCCTTTTTAGAGGAGTAGATGGTCAGGCTGTCTCTCATAGAACCAGGGGCTGGGGAGGGATGGGGACCACTAACCTTTCCAGTAGCAGCCAAGGGTTTGCCATTTGTTCCATAGCGTGTCCTATATTTATTGAATGTGTTAATTTCACCCGCAGTGAAAGGATGCTATTTAAATGTATTGTCTGGATGAGTTAGAATGGAGTAACACATTCTCCACATAGAAAGCAATCATGGAAATAGCAGACAAATGTATGGAATACACATAGCATTTGACACCCCCCCAAAAAATCCCATAACTTAGGTATTATTTTTATAACTATGCGGTAGTTGCTTCTCAGTCTTTTGAATTGGAAAGTAGCATCACTAAGAAGTGCCCAGAGTGATCATATTAAATAATCAGAATCATTCACAGAAACTCAGCCTCTGAAGTTCAATGCTACCTGGAGGGCATTTCGATGTCCCTGAGTGATACAATGGTTAAGTGCTCAACTTCCAGGCAAAAACTGTCCTGGGATCTGCTTCTAAAGCAGCGGTTCTCAACCTGTGGGTATCGACCCCTTTGGGGTCAAACGACCCTTTCACAGGGGTCACACAATTTATCATAGTAGCAAAATGACAGTTGTGAAGTAGCAACAAAAATATTTTTATGGTTGACTCTAAAGAGTCACGACTGTGAAACCCCCAAGGAGCAGTTCTGCTCTGTATACATGAGGTCACCCTTGGTTTGGATCATCATGATGAGGACTAACAATTGCCGCACCAGTTCTGTACACAGGTTATCTCGTGTTCCTTGGAGAAAGGGCACTAGCCACTGCAACCTAACTGGTAACTAGCACTTGTGTTGCCATTTTGCTTGTGTGTGTGCTCGTGGCCTGCTCCCAATAACCTAAGCAGATAGGTATTTTATTGTTCCCATTTAAAAAAATAATTTTATTGGGGGCTCTTACAGCTCTTATAATATTCCATACACCAATTGTATCAAGCATATTTGTACATATGTCACCATCATCCTGCCTATCTCATATAGACAGACACAGGGAAAAACAAGATCAAACACAAATAAAAGCAATAAGCATAATCAGAATAAAGAAACAGTGGATGGTTCCAGATCTCTCTGCTGACCCTGTTGACCTTTTCTGATTAAGTCTGATGAGGTGCCAAGCCTTGTGCCCCAAGTCAGAATTCTGTTTTCAAGATTCCTCAAGGACTTGGTTACTTTGCTCCCCTTGCTGCCCTGTTGCACTCTGTTTGCGTGTCATCCCACTGTGCATGCAGCAGACCGGGCACACTCTGCACAGTGTCTCCAGTGTTGTTCCCAGTAGCACTATGGATCAGTGAGGGAAAGTTGTGTCTCGTGGTGGAGACAGACCCGCCTCTCTCACTGGGCTCTATCTTCAAGTGCTGTCTTCTGTATTGCTTTCTTCTCGGGAGGAGGTCAACATAGCTGGGCTTGGACCCGCCCCATCATTCTCTCTGTTAGTCTGCTGCTCCATGCCAGTGCATTGCCCTCAAGGCATGGTACTCTGGGAAGGTGACCCCATTTTAAAGATGTGAAAATGGAGACCTAGTGGGGCTAGGGAGCTTGCAGAAACCAAGAAGTGACTTCAGAAAGTGTGAGAGCCAAGATTCAAAGCCAGGTAATGAATGAGTATTCTCATTTGCCAGCATATGTTTGTGAATGATGTCACATTTGTTTCCCTACCCAAATTGTATAAGGTTAATATCCCTGCCCCGTACAGGGCTCTAACTTCATGCATGGGAGATGCCACACCCACACCATAAATGTTGTTGCCACCACTGTGTATTTCCAGCGCCTTCCAACTGAGATGCTCATCTCCCAGTGCTAAATGTCAGACAGTGTTCTGTTGTGATCCCTTGAGTTTGGGGAGTAGATGGCCAGGTCTTTCTTCCTAGTCTGTCGTGGTCTAGCAGCACCACTGAGTGAGACCTGTCTACGCTGAGGTGACCGTACTGGCAGTGGAATACCAGTGGCCTTGTTTCCAGAATCTTAGTGACATGTAAGCCACCACAGTACCACAAACTAACAAGTGAGTGACAGATGGGAGGTGACCAACATAATTTGTGTGGTCCCAAATTCTTCAGACTATCTCTCCCCCCACCCCACCCCACTGCAGAACTAAGGCTAATACCTGGAATGCTCTGAAAGGAAGATTTGTTGAGAATGAACTAGCTGGGTGCAGGGTCGTGGAGCAACACTGTGAGAAACAAAGCTTAGTCCGAGTCTGCCTTCCTTGAACCCAGGAAGCTGCAGCTTCAGCCATAAATTATGTGGAAGCCTCTCCATGCTGGGCGTGTGAGAGCAACTGCTGGGCAGACATCCGTCTTTTCAGTTGGGCTGGGTCCAGCTGCCAAGTTGAATACAAAGGCAAATTATGAATATTGAAAGCTCCTTGAGATTAGGGACCATGTGTTAGACACAGCAGGGTTATTAAGAAGCATACCACATAATTAAGAGCAAATGAGTTGGTATTACGGTCATTTGTTGACAAATAGCGATTGCACACTTGTGTTATGTGGCCGTGTGCAGTGCAGTCTCTTCCCACTCCTCACGACCCTGTAGGGCAGAGTGGAACCTGCCCTGCAGTGCTTCCACGACAAGAACCATGACTTCCACGGCTTTCTCCCACGGAGCGGCTGGTGAGGTCAAACCACGGGGCACCCTTGCGCTCCGTAGCCACGCGCTTAACCAGGGCGTGCGCAGGACAACCTCGTCTGATAGATACAAGGGTGAGTGTAGTTGATGCGGCGGACTATCGCAATGGATGGGGCTACCACTATGAAACCAGGAGTCTTGGTTCTGTTTACTATCCCCACGGGTGTTCTTTCCTTGTCATACTTTTCAGGGTGAGAGGTAATGCCGAGCTGGCCGAGTATTTCAGTTTAACACAACAGGCTTAGAAAAATAGCCATCTCAACTCGAGAATGCCACCCGAGTTGGCCCCAACCCAGCTCCTGCTACATTGAATTTTCCATGTGTTGTAAGAAAAGTGGGCTCCAAACTGGTATGCTGGCACAGTCATTCAGATCTCCTCCAGAAATGTGCAGCAAAAGAATCGTGGCATCTTCTGAGCTGGGGTAATGGGTATCGTGTGTGGTTCGAACACTATGGTGCCTAAGTGATGAGAAGCCTGGTTTGAGTCCGGAAGTACCTCATTAAACTCGTCAGTTAAATGTATCCTCACACACCGTCGAGTGCTACTTAGAAGAGGCTGGCTGTGCTCTTCAGACCGTAGACCTCGCCCCCAGGCTTCTCTGGTGTGCGCATGCTTTTGATGCACAGCACAGTGGACCCTTTTGGAAACTAAGAAAGCATCCTACTTGTGGGTTAGGACTGGTTTCATCCACTGGGTTGTTACAAAGTTCAATGATGTATTGGGCCTTCTTGTCCTTTGGCAACATCATAAACTCATGTGCTTAGAATGCTGGCTGAGTTGAAAAGGACCTTCATTTTATCTGGATCTTTCTTCCAGGTAAGCTGCCCACATCCAATTATTGAGCTATTACATCTTTCAGAAAACACTATGCTTTCAGATAATTCCACATCAGGCTGAATGAAGAGGTAATCAGCTCAGGGGAGCAGCAAGACAATATTCTTTCTCATTCCTCCTTTAAAATGTTATAAAAACACACATCCCTTGTTTCATATAAGATTAGCATTCGTCCCCATCTCTTAGCTGTAGCAAAACAGCATGTCACTTTTCTCCTATGAACTAATGTGTTTGTGTACAATGGGGGCACTTGTTTGTAGATTAAAGGACTGGGCATAACCTTGAGGGATGTGTAGCGCTTCATTTGTTTTGTTTTGTTTTTCCTATCTCCAAGCAAAATGTAAAGAACTACTCATGTGCTCCCCAGCAGAATCTGAAAATAAGTTTAGGGTTACTGCCCTAGGGAGCCCCTGAAAGACTGAAGCACTCCACTATCTGTGACAAGGTAGGAGCAGGTGGCACGGGAAATGTCCCCAGGCCCCTGGCTTGCCCTGTGATCTTGGCAACGCCTGGCCCACAGGGAATGTGTAGGCAACACCACTGAACCTTTTATGTTGAATGCAAACTCTTGCCCACGACGCATCCCTTGGTGATAGCTTCCTGTTTGCCAGGAAGAAAGAAGTCTCTGGAGTAGGCCAAGCTCTTGGTTCCCACGGAGGGATCATTCCAAGGTCAGATGTTCACAGGCACAGACTCAAACCCAAATTCCCTCCCATCGAGTCGATTCTGACTCACAGCAACCCTATAGGACAGAGTGGAATGGCCCCTGTGGGTTTCTGAGACTGTCGATCTTTATGGGTGCAGACCTATGAAGTCTCATCTTTCTTGCTCCGGATCACTGGTGGGTTTGAACAGCTCAGCTTGTGGTGAGCAGGCCAACTCATTGTGCCATTGGTAGTAAGGGTGGTGGCCATGGTAATGTTTTTCTTTACCGTATGAAGAAAAAAGGAGTCAAAGTGTGGAAACAAGAGGAGTTGGATTGACGTAGGCTGAAATGCTGGAGCTATTTGCTTGCTAATTAGATGACTTTGAGTAAAAGGTCCAGTAGTGTCCTCATCCATGGAACAGGTATCAAAACGATGGCCTGCCATTGTTCTTAACTCTCTTGGATTCAGCTCCTTCTCATGGGGACCCCATCCACAACAACACAAGACGCTGATTTGGCTCTGTCCTTTCTTCCTAAGTGACCTGAGGGTTTGCACTGACTGATTTTCAGAAGTGGATCTTCACACCTTCCTTCCTAGTCTGTCTTCTTCTGCAAACTCTGCTGAAGCCTGTTAAGCATCATAACAGCATGTAAGTGTTCAGGGACAGATGGGTGGGGGCAACACAGGAGATGCATTGGCTGGGAAGCAAATGTCAGCCTCCAGCATGGAAGTTGAGGATGCTATGAATGAAGTACCATCCTTTAAACCAAACCAAACCAACATTGAGCTATTGAGTTGTATGTGTGAATTTCATGTCAGTTGAAATAAAAGTTTTTAAACTCTCCTCTAATCTATTCTGACTCATAGCAACCCTACTGGCCCGGGTAGAACTTTTCCATAGGTTTCCAAGGCTGTACTCTTTAACTACTGCGACACCAGGGCTTCTGTAATAACCTTCTCAAAAGCAAACACTCTGAACAAGTCAATGGGATTGCAGGTTAAGGAAGTAAATCCTGGGTGACATGAAGGTCAGTTAGCACTATATATAATTCATAAAGATCATGTTTTACATCCTAGGTTGGTAAGAAGCATCTGGGATCTTACAACCTTGTGGGTGGCCATCTAGGATACAACTGTTGGTCTTTTATCATCTTGTGCAAAGGTGAGTGAAGAAAGCCAAATCCTTCAAGGAAGCAATTAGTCTATAAGACTAACAGCCCACATGAACCACACAGGCTCCTCTAGCCTGAGACCAGATGAACTAGATGGTGCCCAGTAACCACTATCCACTGCTCTAGGCAGGCATATCATAGAAGGTGCCAGTAAGCGACCAAAGTCATAGAACAATTGGCGATGAGATTTTGGATAGAACGTTAATTTGCTATGTAAACCTTCACCTGAAGCACAATAAAATTCAAGAGCTAACCAACAAAAACTGTGGACTGAAAAATCAGAAGACCTAGTTTTTGAAGCATGTTTGGAGACTTTCCTGGCTTGGTCAAATCTTGAAAAATTTTAACATAAGTTGTATCCTGTGTAACAAAGGAGTGGAGGAAGAAGGTGGGGGATGCGCCTGAATCTCTTTCTGTTATAAAGCTATCAAGCGCCATCAAAGAAATCTAGTAAGACCATGAATAATAAAGGAACGGAAAAAGTGAAACTGTTGCGGAGTTCTCCAATGCTTCCAAGGAAGTATATGACACAGAGCGTCAAATGGAAAACAAAGCATAAATTAAGTCAAGTTCTGCCCTTTTATGTCCCTCCCATTGGGGCAGCCACAGACATTAAACCGTATAAGAAGAAATTTGTTCCCCCAAATCAGTGCCTCTCCTGTGCTGGGATAGATGTAAAGATGTTGCCCAGAGGAAGGAATAAGAAAAGGCAAAGGAAGAGCTGGATCCTATTGTGTTGGAAATGTTCCTGGTTCTCTGGTTTGAATTGTGGCTGCCTACACCCTCTGGGTTCCCGCCTGGGAAAGGAAGAGAGACGTGATCATGGCTGCAGAGCAGCTCAGCCTGTGTGGCTGAGGAGCTCTGCTAGTGCTCGTTTTGATCACTATGACTACTTTGTGCTCATGGGAATAAGAGGAGCCTTCCAGAAAGAGAAATTTCCTAAGGCAGGAGATGAAAAGAGCATTGGAACAAAAGGTGAATTTTTTTCTAAGAAAGAAGAGTAATTGCAAGGAGAAAATTAGAACAATTATATAAACAGAAATGACTTCAAGGACGCATGGCCAAAATCCCAGAATCCCGGAAAGGCAGGTGGTGGGTAAGAAGTGTAACACAACAATAAGCAAAAAAAATCCTTTGAGAGTTAGAACATCCAATTCTCCAGGGACGATCAGAGAGGTGCCAGAATAGAAGTTTGGGGGCAGGTTACATTAAAAAGAAATGAAAAGGGGAAAGCGAAATTGCCAATAAGCCTTTATCTTTTAGACTCTTCTTAGTGCTCCAAAAAGACTTTGCAGTCATAAGATGATGGCTATTACTGGGGAAAATACACCTGGAAGCGAAATAGGAATTATGGATTTTGAAGCCTTACGGAAAGGAGTTTATTGTACGTCATGTTCCCAGCACCCTTTCCTTTTGCAGCAGGCAAAGCTCATTTCCACCGGCACCTTCCTTTCACTGACTTGAGCCTGGCCTGTCTCCCAGGGTGCTTCCTGACGGATGGCCGACATCCTTTTGTGACTAGCACGGATGACCTCCCTGACTTCTGCAGTCCCTGTGAGAAATACTCAGCACAGTGGTGGAGCTAAGGGGGCCCTGCAAATGGCGAGAGGTTGGACAACTGTGTTCCAGTGGTTCTGAAAAGGCAAAGAATGTTGTGCTGTTTCTGATCTTGTTGAAGTTAAGACTAAGCTGAACAGCAACCACATGTTCTGGAGTGTTGAGCTAAAATAAAATAAAATACTCAGCAGTTGGTCACATTGTTTGCTGTCGGTATAAATTATCAATTGCTTTGGAATCAATCTCCAACTCCACGTCTCTCAGATTCAAACTGGTCTCCAGAAGATTTCACTGACAGATTTTGGGGAAATAGATCGCGAGACCTTTCTCTCAAGACACTGCTGGTCGAACTTGAACCCCCAAACTTTTAGCTGCCAAGCACATGAACTGTTTGTACTACTCCCAACTGCATGCCATTGAGTTGCTTGTGATTCATGGCAACCCTGCAAGACAGAGTTGACCTAACTCCCCTTTGGGATTTCTGAGACTGCTGAGCTTCACAGGAGCAGAAAGTCTCTTTCTCTTGTAGGGCAACTGATGGGTTGAACTTCTGACCTTGTAGTTAGAAGCTTAATGTGTACTCCACTACACCACGAGAGCTCGCTTCCCCAAGAGCCGGGGGACTCACCCTGGAACTCCAGGTATGCAGTAAGATAGGAATTTTCCATGAGACATATAAGCAGATCTACAGCTTTAGGGTTTCGGGACATTGACCTGGAGCTAGATCGTCAACATAGGTGGCAATCCAGAACCCTTTCTGGTAGTCCTGATTGCTTGCTCCTCATTGGCTAGAGGAAGGATGGTAGTGTAAAGAGGATGCATCTCTACAAACAACTATTTCTAGATACTGGTTTCCTTGGCAGCTCCCTAGTGGCCTGTGGGAACTTTCCTGGACTCTTTTAGGGATCCTGCCAGCTGGGCTCAAGTCAGGTTTTCTGCCAGGATTACTGAAAGCCTCACCCTCTACTGCCTCCATGTTTCCACTCAGGCCTCCCTCCTCTCTGCATTTCCACTCTCTCCTTTGAGGGAGACGTATCCATATTTGTATTTGGTTGATAAAAAGGTCTAAGTCAAATATTTATTATTCCAAATGCAAATAACATTTAAAATGCCCTCTTTACTGAAGAAAGACTTTTACAGGAGCCATGTTGGCCTAATGGGTTACACGTGGAGCTGCTGACCACAAAGTCTGCGGTCTGAAACCACAAAAGGTAGACGAGGCTGTCCACTTCCATAAAGGGAAACCCACAGGGGCAGTTCTAGCCTGTCCTATGGGGTCGCTATGAGTCAGAATCAACTCGGTGGCAGTGAATTTAGTTTAGACTATGTCAAAACATTTTATGTAACATTATCAATAAGGTATTTTATATATATATATTTTGTTTGGGCTTGGTGCTAGTCTTTGGAATCCAGTCTGTAGCTTATACTTATAGCACATCTCCATTTGGACCCATCACATTCCCATGTTCAATGATTGCATTTGGCAAGTGGCTGCCATATTGGATAGCACAGATTGAGAGAGAATGTTTCCCAGGAGATGAAACCTGAAGCCAGAAGAAGACATTTGTCAGTTGGGCAAATAAAGATGAGAGAATTGGAGACTAGTGTCCTAGACTTGAGAGCTAGCAAGTTCAGACACTCAAAGGCAAGAAAAGCCCGTTATATTCCAGGAATTTCATGGAATTCATTGTAGCCACTCTTGGAGTATGTTGTTGTTAGGTGCCATCGAATCAGTTCCAACTCATAGCGACCCTATGTACAAAAGAGCAAAACTCTGCTCATGCCTGCACCAGCCTAGCCATTGTTCTCATATTCGAGCCCACTGTTGCAGCCACTGTGTCACTCCAACTCCCCATGGGCCTTCCTCTTTATTGATGCCCCTCCAGTTTACCAAGCATGATATCCTTTTCCAGGGACTGGCTCAAAGTAGGTGAGGCCAAGTCTTGCCATCCTTGCTTCTAAGAAGCACTCTGGCTGTACTTCTTCCAAGACAGATTTGCTTGTTCTTTTGCCAGGCCATGGTACTTTCAGTATTCTTCACCAGCACCAGAATTCAAATGCATGGGGTCATCTTTGGCCTTTCTTTTTCAATGCAAACTTTTACGTGCATATTAGGCCATCGAAAACACCATGGCTTGGATCAAGGGGTCCTTCATCCTCAGAGTGACATTGTTGTTTTTTAACACATTAAAGAGGTCTTGTGCGGCAGATTTGCCCAATGTGGCTCATCTTTGGTTCTCTTCACTGCTGTTTCCATGAGCATTGATCTTGGAGTAGAAGGTTGCTATTTGTAGCAACAGAAGCATTGAGGAGAGGAGTCAGTGCATGAAATGAGCTTTTGTTCAACTTTAGACATGCTGAATTTGAGTTGAAGAAATGGAGCATGGACATGTACAAACTAAAGGAATTCAGAGACCTTAGTGGGCCAAGTCCTTAGGTTGCTCAAATGGTTAAGCCTTTGACTACTCGGCAAAGCTTTGACAATCTGCAGCCACCCAATGCAACCTCAGGAGACAGATTTGGCAATCTGCTTCTAAAAGGTCACAGCCTTGAAATCCCGTGGGAGGAGTTCTTACCCTGCACCTATAGGGTTGCTCTGGATTATAATCGACTGAACAGCATTTAGCAGGAACAATACCAATAGTGTACACTGGACTAGACAGCAGAAGTTTCATAAGCGTGATGAGAATTTATACAGAATTTTAAAAGCTGAATACCAAATGCCTCTTACCCTATTGGTGGAGTTGTGTAGTTACTTTAGGTTGGAGATTTTTTCCCATTCAGCAGAGAGGCATCGGCACAAAGAGTTATTATGGGAACCATCAAAAGTTTATGAACCCCAATTTCACCTGTATGTATCATTCAGAGCTCATTATCCTCTGCAAACAAAGTAAGACTCTTTGTTATGCCAGGGAGGATTTAAGATGCTGGGGGCCATGTCCTTGATTGGGATAGTTATATTCTCATTCTTTGTGAAATCAAGGTTCATTTTATGTTCTTGAGAGGAATTTTATCAATTCTAGGCTGTTAGTTGCACGGATATGTGCAACTTTCCCCTTGTACTTTTGAGGCCCATACCTAAATGGAAGCATCACAAATTATTAACATGCTTTTGGAATTTCTCTACCTTTAGACATAATGGTTTGATCAGCAATCTGTGCAAGATTACAAAACTGAGCTCTTCTAATGAGGGAAAGTAAAGGGAAGAACATTCTGTATTCAAAAGAGTTAATATTTAGCAGATTTATGTAAAAGGCCAAACGCTCCCTAGCACTTGGGAACATTTTCTTCTTTTTCTTCTTTTCTTTCCTAATCTTTATTTTCATTTTTTAAAAATCATTTTATTGGGGGCTCTTGCTACTCTTATCATAATCCACACAGGCATCCATTATGTCAAGCATATTTGTATATTTGTTGCCATCATCATTCTCAAAATATTTGCTTTCTACTTGAGCCCTTGGTATCAGCTCCTCATTTCCCCTCCCACCCTCCCACCCCTCCCTCATGAACCCTTGATAATTTATAAATTACATTATTTTGTCATGTCTTACACTGTCCAATGTCTCCCTTAACCCACTTTTCTGTTATCCATCCCCCATGTAGATCCTTGTAATCAGTTCCCCCTTTCTACCCCACCTTCCCTCCACCCTCCCAGTATCTCCACTCTCGCCACTGGTCCTGAGGGGTTCATTTGTCCTGGATTTCCTATGTTTCCAATTCCTATCAGTACCAGTGTACATCCTCCAGTCCAGCTAGATTTGTCAGGCAGAATTGGGATCATGATTCATGATAGTGGGGGGAGGAAACTTTTATGAGCTAGAGGAAAGTTGTATGTTTCGTCGTTGCTACACTGCACCCTGACTGGCTCTTCTCCTCCCTGAGTATCTTTTGAAAGGAGTTGCCTACAGGTGGGCTTTGTGTCCCCACTCTGCACTCCCCCTCATTCACAATGATATGATTTTTTTGTTCTTTGATGCCTGATACCTGATCCCTTTGATACCTCGTGATCACACAGGCTGGAGTGCTTTCTCCATGTGGGCTTTGTTGCTTCTGAACTGGATGGCTGCTTGTGTTTACCTTCAAGGTTTCAAGACCCCAGACGCTATCTCTTTTGATAGCCAGGCACCATCAGCTGTCTTTTCTGCCTTTGCTTATGCGCCCGTTTTGTCTTCAGTGATTCTGTCAGGAAGATGAGCACCATGAAATGCCAGTTTAATAGAACAAAGTGTTCTTGCATTGAGGGAGCACTTGATTGGAGGTCCAGTGTCCATCAGCTACCTTAATACTAAACCTCTAAGAATATGCACATGGATCTATTTTCCCATCATCATTTATAAATGTATTTACATATGTGCATGCCTGTAGTTAGACCTCTATAAATGCCCTTTGCTCCTAGTTATTTCCTCTATGGGTATGTTTTTTTCATCTGTAATCTTAACCTATATGAGGATTTGCAGGATTTGCAATTCCATTCTTAATAATTGATGAGCAGAAAGGGGAAATTTTTCAAAAAAAGGAAAAAGTTCATTGCTTACAAAATGCAATTACTGCCTCTTCTCCCAACTGAGCCCTTGGAGTCCAGCTTAGACTAAAAAATTCCAAATGAATGAATGAATGGGGTTGCTGGTGCCAAAGGAGAGATAGGCAGTCCTAACCCAGCATGCCACTGGCTGAGCCTTGAGCTGTGTCTATGGGAAAGGTTAAAACCTGCACATGCTCTTGATCTTGGCTCTGACCTAGAAGGAATGATTCACCAAGTAGTGCTAATATCCAGAGATTTATGCTCACAATGCATTACGATGACTCTTGTTAAATCCTTGTCAGGCAAAATGACTGAAAGTCCTGCTTTGCTTCAGCTGCCCAAAGGACACCATTTTTTTCTCCTTTAGTTCCAGGGTAAGCAGATGTTTGCTTCCTTCTCCCAGTCATTTTACAGTATGAGAACTAGGAGAGGGTCACTTCTACTATGTCACTTGCATTTGTAAATCAGTTGGTTTCCAAAAATTGTGGAAAAATTCTATCTTTTAGTTCAATTTTTATGTGGATTAATGAAGCCCCCTCATATATTCATGCATGCACAATAAAACATCGGCCCATCCTATGCCATCTTCATGATGATTGGTGTGTTTGTGTGCATTGCTACTGCTGTTTGTTAACCCAGCTCATTGAGGGTCTCCCTCATCATGGTTATCTCCAGTCAGATCACATTAGCAAAAGATAATACCTCCATGGGCACACATGCACACGCCCACCAAACCTACCACATGGAGATGATGCTGACTCATAGCAAGCCTATGTAGGGCTTGTGAAACTGTAAATCTTTCCAGGAACGGACAGCCTCATCTTTCTTCCTCAGACTCTATGTTGGGTTTAAACTATTAACCTTGTGGTCAGCTGCCTAATCCCTAACCCATAGTACACCCAAGGCCTCTTACATACACACACAGTTGACCAGTATATAAAGTGAAACGGAAACTCTAGCAGAGGGGCTAGAGCAGGGAACACAATTAGAGGTCGATTTAGTAAGTGATCACCAAAAACCCATGGCCATCTAGTGGATTCAGACTCACAGAAACCGTATTGCACTCAGAGAGGATCGTGGATCTGAAGTACCGGCATTGTTTAAAAGATTTACCATGATTTCTTTTGTGCTCTCTGGTGAGATCATTTCTGATGTACTCTTTGGCCCTGACCTGGTCTCCAGATGTTATTGTCAGCTCAAGGGTGGGCACTGACTTCCATCCTCACAAGTTTCTGCTAGGCCAACTTGCGCTGTGCATACACAAGGCCCAGGTAGAAATCTCCTGGAGCAGTGTTTTACATCTCATTTTAGGAATGCATGAAGGTCTGTGAGTGTTCTCTGTGGACCCATAGCATGTGCACCACCTGGGAATTCCTTAGAAATGAAGCACCTTTGCCCGGAACCCGCTGATTCAGAATCTTCCTTTTCAGAAGCCGCTTGGCTGATCTGTCAGTACATTCAAGGTCGAGCCGGGACTTTTCCGTGCTTGTCTAACACATGCATTCCCTACTTGCTGTACATCCTTCCTTGGAACGATTCATCATCACAGCTTTATTAACATTAGTGAGTTGGAGGAACACATCTTTAGAATTCATGTAATTGAAACTGAGTGTGGCATACATGGTCATAATATAGTACTTTCTCAGAATTTGTTATGCCAGCACACATCTTCCTGGAAGTAGAAATGGTTACCCATGGTTGTCATCCCTTCTCTATGACACGTTTTCTGGGGAAAAAGAATAATTATAAAACCCACTGGTGTCCAGTCTATTCCCCTTCATGGAAACCCCGTGTCCACAGAGTTGAACTGCTCCATAGAGTTTCTAAGGTGTTGATTTTCAGAAGCAAATCTCCTGGCTGTTCTTCCCAATCATGTATTTGGTGGGAGCTTCCTCATTGCCATTGCATGAACTAGGGCGAGGAGTTTGGAATTTCTGGACTTTTCTCTTAGACTCAGAGAGAGCATGGCAACTTCGGAGCAGATAGAATGGAAACTAGGAATGAAGGTGAAAGAAATTGTGAATAATATTATTATTAGATGCCATCAAGTCAACTCCAACTCATGGCGACCCCACGTGTTCCGGGTTAGAACAGCTCCATTAGGGTTTCGTGGCTGTAATCTGTTCCCAAGCAGCTGATCTGGCCTTTCTTACAGTGGCTTTGAACCATCAACCTTTGGGCTATTTTCCCCACACTTAACTGTTTACACCACTAGGGCCTTAAAGAAGAAATGAAGGAACTCTGATATTGTTAGTAATAGAGCCATTTACCTTGATATCATTTCTATTATCATGATCAATACAGTTGTTAGCTAAATGGCTACAGAAACACAAGGCCAGAATGGAAACTGGATTTTTTTTCAAAGAAAATGCAGTCTACTTTTGTACTTCTGGAGTTGGAGGAGGATTCTAACACTGGGTTGGGGTGTTTTCTTGATGTGCACTTACCCTTTATATAATACTCTCTCTTAGACATGATTTTCTGTAGGTTTGTTTCTCTAAAGTACCTAGACTAACACAGACAAATTTTGAGGACCTTGGAGATGTGTGGATATTGAGAAACCTCAGGCAATAATGTGTTCCCTTTTGATATCTAGGCAGGTCGTATTTCTTTTAAAGAAGTATTGTCATGTCTACACTTACAGTCAAGTACACATTTGTTCCTTTGGCAGTCCTAGTGTCACAAAATGAAGAGTCACCATGCTGGGAACCATTTGAAGAGCTTGAGTGTGGTGATGGTGAAAGGTGGCCATTGTGGAAATGCCAGGATTGCTGCATTCACCAGCTCTGGATGAAATGAAGGCTATTGCTGTGTGATAATAATTGACCACTCACCTTGTGAAGAATGGAAATTCCAAAACACACTCCATTATGCTCATGAGGAACCTGCGTGTGGAACAAGAGGTATCCTTTAAAAAGAACAAGGGGATAACATATAGTTTAAATTAATTTGTAGACTGAGAAATTAATCTAAGAAGCTGGACTATGTGAGTATGAAGAACACGGCATCAGGATTAGGAAGAAAGCTCAGTATCAACTTGTGATATGAAGATAATACAACCCTGCTTGCTTATAAAGCAAAGCAGACTTGAGGCACTTACTGGTGAAAATTAAAGATGGCAACTTTTGCAACCAAATGTAAAACACATGGATTGCAATGCAATGTACAGAAAGCTAAAAATCTTTACAACTGGACCAATGGACAACATGATAAATGGAGAAGGGAGTGAAGTTGTGAAAGATGACATTTTACTTGGATTCAAAATCAGGTTTTACAGAAGTAGTTGCCAAGAAATCAAATGACATATTTCACTGCACGAACTTCTGTAGGAAACCTAGTTTAGCGTGTTCAAAAAGTAAAGATGTTGCTTTGAGGATTGAGATATCTTTTACCCAAAACATGGTATTTTCAATTGCCTCAGATGCATGTGAAATTTGGGCATTGAATAAGCGAGACTGCAGAAGAATAGGTGCGTATGAATTGTGCTGTTGGTAACGACGATTGAAAGTACCTTGAACGACCAGAAGAACAAACAAACCTGCTTCAGAAGAAGTACAGTCAGAATCCGTAGAAGCAAGGATGATGCGACTTCATTCACTTCCTTTGGACATGTCAGGAGAAACCAGTTCCCAGAAAGGGACATCATGCTTCATTATGAAAAAGAGGAAGACATCCAAGGAGCTGAATTGGCAATGAGCTGAAATATGACAATTGAGAGTATTAGGTTTTGTTTGGGGGTACATGGGATCTCTATCAGCCAGAACTAACTCAACATCATCTAACAACAACAACAACAAATTAAAGCCACCAGACATCTTCCTACAGTTAGAAAAAAATTCAAATATATAGGTTTTGCATATTTTATAAATAAACCCCCAAATCCAAATCTTTTGCAATTACCGTATATACTCCAGTATAAGCTGATCTGAATATCAGCTGGAGCACCTAATATTACCACAAAAACTTCAATAAAAATGTAATGGAAAACTCAGCTTATACTCGAGTATATACGGTAAGTCTATTCCCACACACAGTGACTCTCTAGAACAGAGTAGAACTACCTCATCAGGTGTCCAAAGCAGACACTCGTTACGGAGGCAGGCTATAGTGTCTTTCTCCCATGAAGCAGTTGGATTCCAACTAGCCACCTTTGTGTTAGCTCTGCTGTGCCACCAGGGCTATATTAGAAACAGCGCATTCAATGTGAGCACACCATACTGAGTTATGTTAGACTTTTGTTGTTGTTGTTGTTGTTGTACCTGCTTGCTTAAGTGCGCCTCAGTGTGCTTGCCTTCTTAAGTGTGCTTACCTCTCTAGCTCAACTTCTTAAGGATGCCAGCATGGTTAGTGTGTAGCCTGTACTCTGGGCATTATAATTAGTACCAAAGAAAGGAGTCTTCAGCAGACCTCAAGATAGGGAGTCATACTGCAGCATGATTCTGATTGAAAATAGGCTTGTTTCACCTTTGAAATGTTAAGGGTTTTTGTTGTTTGAAGTACCCGAATGAGTCTAAAACAATGGTGAATGCTATTAGACATCATGTTTATATTAAAACCATCTTATAGCATTCTATTGGCAAATCCACGTGGGCTACTGATTCTACAAGGCCAGAAGGAGATCAATTTGAGTTTTGGAAAGCAGCCACTAGAGCAAGGGTTTTCTTTTCATTATGGGTTTTGGATGGCCTACATATTGCAAATTTGAAATGCCATTCATCCAGATAGTAGCCCTATTTATACGACTAGATCAATGGTTCAGAGATTTAAAAGTCCCCATATATATGCAGGTATGTGATGAATTGAACTATAATGAGCTATAATGTTCTTTCTTTGGTCACATGTGATGGAAAAGAGGCATTGTAGTCACTTTCTCTGAGTGAGGAACTGTTACCACAGTGGAAAAACAGACATTCAGAATTTGTGTATCTGGGTCTCTTTTGATTCTCTTAAAGGTGATGGCCTATGAAAATGAGCTAATTGAGTTGATGATGAAAGTGAGCGTTTTGGAGTTAGACGGGCCCTCCCAAACCATGTAGGCCAGCACCCTCATTCTGTGAATTAGAAAACTATTGGTCTTAGTTCTTTCCAGACAGCTCCGATACGTGGCAACCCTGTCCTCCAGCATCTTCTCGACCGCTGGTATGCACCACTCCATTGTTGCAACCACTGTATTTGCACTGCCTCCCAACCAAGGCACTTCATTTGACAGCACTGATGCTCTATAGGCTCATTTTCAGAAGTAGATCACCTGACCAGTCTTTCTGATCTTAGTCTGAAAGTGTCATGTAACAAACTGAGGAGCAGAAATAGAAATGAGTTAGCAAACTACAGCTGGAGGGCCAGGTGCAGAACTGTATTTGAAATAAAGTTTTATTGGGACAAAGAGCTTCACTGATTCATTGACCTGCTGTCTATGTGTGCTTTCCATACAAGGGCAGAGCTGAGTACGTGTCTCAGAGGCCACTGGACCCAGAAAAAGCTAAAATATTTACTATCTGGCTCTATACAAGAAAAGTTTGCTGACCCCTGCTATAAACAGTAAATGGAGAATTTAGCTTCCTGCCTTTCAGGCCATCGGCAGCCAGGCACCTCGTATATCGATTTTTATTTTCTAGTTCATCCAGGGCATAAATAGTTCCACCAGTTCCTTCCTCTTTCTCTTTCTCTCTCCCATCCTCTTTTTAATAACCACTCCCTTTCATTCTGGCTAACACCTAATCAAAGCTTATTGTGATAATGATATTGTGATTCCCTTATTAAGAAAAAAATTAACAGAATGAGAGATAGCTATTATATGTGCTTTTCACTTATAAATGCTACATTTCTCCATGGCAAGGCTAAAGAACCCTATCACTGCTGCCCCTCTAACGACGTGCAGTCTCAGAAACCCAAAGGGGCAGTTCTACTATGTCGTATAGCACTTCCATGAATCAGAATCGACACGATGGCAAGGCGTTTATTTCTTTTGTTTGTTTGTTTTAATAATTCAGACGCTTCTAAACATGATATTTTATCCATAAAAATTCCAATCTGGCCAAGATATATGCATATGTCCCCTATAAGAAGTGAAAATAGGACTTTTGCATAGATCATCTACCCAAAACAACATTTGATTATTGCATAGAAAACTCACAAGAAACTTAAGTGGAGAGAAAATATTTTGATAATGATGAGGGCAATGAATGAACAAATGTGCTCTACACAACTGATGTATGTATGGATTGTGATAAGAGTTGTATGAGCCCCTAATAAAATGATTTTTTTAAAAGAAAAAGAAAACTCTTGGAAAGCCAATTGGATTTATTTGGTGAGTAGCAGTATTTGACTATGAGACATCCATAAATAAGTCAAATATGACGCTGAATGTTGCCTTTAAAATGATGAGGGTTTGCAAAGTGTTTTGACGATACATTTGAAAATTAAAGTAGGCCACTTGGCAGATGCAACGAATGCTGGGTTGAATGATTAATCTTATAATCGCCGTCAAGTTCATGCCCTGATGTATTTAGTTGGTCCTGACAATATGTTCAGGTTTCATATGACAGCTGAAAACAAAAAGAGCAGCTGTATACAAAGCCTTTCTTTAGTGATCAGTAGGGGGGGAATAACCCAAGAACCAGGAGGCAAATTCCCTTGCCTCTTAATGCCTGAGTTACACCACATAAGATGCCCAACTAAGGAGTTTCCATCAAAGCACAGAGTTCAGGGCCCAACTCAGAGATAAGGCAGTGTCAGGTATGGTGAGTCCCGATACCTGCCTCCCTAACCACATTGTAAGTTCCCTGAGGTCAAGCACCATGTCTATTGGTCACCGCTCTAGCTCCACACAATGATTGCCCCCCAAATTCCTCAATGAAATATTTGGGGTGATTGAATAGATAAGCATAGTGTCATGAGGACACTAGATGTTTGCAAGAGGAATAAAAAGAATCCCCCAACTACATGATAGACCCACAGAGCAAGAAAGGGCCATAAGATCATTATTTCCAGAGGGAGACATTAGACAGTATAAGATATGACAAAATAATAATCTATAAATTATCAAGGGTTCGTGAGCGAGGGGGGAGTGTGGAGGGAGGGGAGAAAAGAGGAGCTAATACCAAGGGCTTAAGTGGAGAGCAAATTTTTTTGAGAATGATGAGGGCAACGAATGTACAAATGTGCTTGACACAATGGATGGATGTATGGATTATGATAAGAGTTGTACAAGCCCCCAATAAAATAATTTTTTAAAAGATCATTATTTCCTGAAGGGAATACTCTGGGACTATGGGATTCACTGGAGGTGGTACGGCATATGGGCTTTGGGGGATGAGTCAGTCTCTGGGTGATAGAAATGGTTAACGCACTTGGCTGGTAACGGAAAGGGTGGAAGTTTCAGTCCACCCCAAGGTGTCTTGAGAGATTATCCTGAGAATCTACTTCCTCTGAAACAACCATTGAAAATGATGGAGTGCAGCTCAACTCTGAGACACTTGCAGCTGCCCCGCAGTCAGAGTTGACTCCAAGGCAAATGGTTGGAGGATGGGTCCATTCTGAATGGATATGACGACTTTAAGGGGATTCAGAGAAGAGTGTTTTAGCCAGAGGGAATAGGGAGGAACAAGAACTTGGATATGGATGCATGGAAAACCTGGGTGCTCAATGGGATAAAAGGTGATTTTGCTTAAAAGTAGCAGAATATTCTTATACAAAGCAGTTGGATACTAGGCTAGAATGCCTGGAATGCTAGGAATGCTAGGAATGCCTGGATGATTATGGACATTTATTTTCTAGGTTGTTGAGTCTGTCTCTGTGTTCATTGATGTCTTCCAAGCACCTTATACACCCCGTGGTGGTCCCTAACACGTCACTTGTTAGATGCAGGTGTGAATTTGTACAATAACAAACAATGACAACCACCTTCCAACACCTAATTCACTGTCCTTGCACCACGCCAACAAATAGTCATTATTATCCCCAGTTTTCCTAAGAGGAAACTGCCATTGTGACAAAGACAAGGAACCTTTCCAAGTCACATTGTTACCAAGGTTCAAGTGCAGCTCTGTCTGAAGCTAGGTTTAATGGTGCAACCTGATTTCTCTCTTGTGTTTATGCACAGATGATTTGATTTTTCCATTTAACATATCCTGAGTGTCTTTTGAAGTAAATACACAAAGCATTTCCTTATTCTTTTTATACAGCTGTCTAGTTTTTTCCATTGTTTAATTGTACCATAGTTTATTCGATCCATTCCATAGTAATGGGCACCTAGGTGAAGGATATATGCATTTGCAATCTGGGGAGTGAGACTGTGAAATTGCCCTCAGTAGGGGACTGTAGAAATTGACCTTATGTGCTCTGTGACATTTTCTACCTCAAACCTCCATACAAACCACATGGAATCATATCCCTTTGCCAGTTTCTTTCGTTTAAAATAACATTTCAAACACAAAAGTAGTGCATGTTCATGAAAGGAAACCAAGACAACAAGAGGCAGATAATAAACGACACCCAGCTATCGCCCCTGCAATTGCATCCTTCCAGAACCATTGCACTGTGTGGGCCATGGTGCCCACCCTTCTCCTGCCACCGACTTTGTGCATTGAATGGTCAAGCTTACAGTAACCAGTCTTCATATGTGGCTGTGGTTGAGTGGTGTTCTTTTATCAGACAAGCTATCATGAAACATGCCCCCACCCCTTGTTGAGGATGTAAAAGAAATCAAGTACAGAAAGGATGTCGAGAACAGTACCTGCCAAACAGAAGTAGCTAAAAAAAAAAATCAATCTCCCCTCTTCTTAGGCAAATATGGAATGAAACTGCCATTTTAATGGTCAAGATTCTGTGTCTTGTGTTCATTTATTAATTCAGTTCACATTGGAAAATCTCGCATATGCTGGAATCAGTCTGAGTAACAAAGGTAAAAAGATGCTGAAGAACGAGGTCACTGACCTCGCAGGATGTGTGCTCAGACTAGCATATCCACTTGACATCAAGTATTTGCCTGCTTGGGACAACTGTAAACTCATGAGCAGCTATATCAGTATCCTAGTGCAATGCACTCAAGCACTCAGTCAACTGATGGTTCTCACACAGAGCTCTGTAGTGACTCTCTGGGCAACCTTGCCCAACTTGGCCATTCTGCATTTGTTTTCTTCCCCACAATACAGGGCTAACTTTAGTTGTCCTGCCCAAATCACCAGTTGCCATCTAGTGGACTCTGACCCATAGTAACTCTGTTGGACTGGAAAACACTCCTAAAGGCCAACAAGCAGTCCTTGAAATAACTACAAACTTTTTTTTCTTGTTTTGTTTTGTTTTGCTTTGTCATTAGTTTGTTGTTACTGTTGTTTTGTTGTATATTGTTGCTTGGTTTTGCTCTGCCTTGTTTTTGTGCATGTTATTATCTCGGCAGGTCTGTCTAAATAAGATAGGCTGGATGAAAAATCTGGAAGATAAAACAGACAGACAGTTCTGGGGGGCATGGGAGAGGGCGAGATGGGGGGAAGGTAGTGGTGTTAAAAAACCCAGGGACAAGGGAACAACAAGTCAATCAAATCGGTGGTGAGGAGGGTATAGGAGGCCTGGTAAGGCATGATCAAGGGTACTGTAACCAAGAGGAATTACTGAAATCCAAATGAAGACTGAGCATGATAGTGGGTCAAGAGGAAAGTAAAAGGAAAGAGAGGAAAGCACTAGGAGGCAAAGGGCATTCATGAAGGTCTGAATCAAGGCATATACATATGTAAATATATTTATATATGAGGATGGGAAAATAGATTTATGTGCCTATATTTATAGGTTTAGTATTAAGGTAGCAGAAGGACATTGGACCTCCACTCAAGTACTCCCTCAGTGCAAGAATACTTTCTTCTATTAAATTGGCATTCTATGATGCTCACCTGCCTGACACAATCACTGAATACGAAGCGGGTGAATAACCAAATGTGTTGAAGAAAGCTGATGGTGCCCGGCTATCAAAAGATGTAGTGTCTGGGGTCTTAAAGGCTTGAAGGTAAACAAGCAGCCATCTAGCTCAGAAGCAACAAAGCCCACATGGAAGAAGCACACCAGCCTGCGTGATCACGAGGTGTTGAAGGGATCAGTTATCAGGCATCAAAGAATAAAAAATCATATCATTGTGTGCTCACCTCCCAGATATGATCATCGAAGACAAAGGGGTGCATAAGAAAATGTGGCAAAGAAAATTGGTGATGCCCAGTTATCAAAATAGATAGCGTCTGGGGTCTTAAAGGCTTGGAGGTAAACAAACGACCATCTAGCTCAGAAGCAACAAAGCCCAGATGGAAGAAACACACCAGCCTGTGCCATCGCGAGGTGTCAAAGCGATCAGGCACCAGGTATCATCAAAACAAAAAAATCATATCATTGTGAACGAGTGGGGGAGTGCGAAGTGGAGACCTAAAGCCCATTTGTAGGCCTCTGGACATCCCCTTACAGAAGGGTCTCAGGAAGGAGACGAGCCAGAGTGTGATGTAGCAATGATGAAACATACAACTTTCCTCTAGTGCCAAAATGCTTCCGCCCCCCTCCACTATCCTGATCCCAATTCTACCTTACAAATATGAGTAGACCAGAGGATGTACACTGGTACAGATAGAAACTGGAAACACAGGGAATCTAGGGTGGATGATCCCTTCAGGACCAAAGGTATGAGTGGCAATACTGAGAGGGTGGAGGGAGGGTGGGCTGGAAAGGGGAAATCAGTTATAGGGATCGACATGTTACCTCCTGCCTGTGGGACAGAAAACAGAAAAGTGGGTGAAGGGATGTCGGACAGGGCAAGATAGAACAAAATAATAATTTATAAATTATCAAGGGCTCATGAGGGATGCGGGAGCGGGGGGGGAGGGGAAAATGAGGAGCTTAAGTGAAGAGCAAATGTTTTCAGAATGATGAGGGCAAGGAATGTACAAATGTGCTTTACACAATTGATGTATGCATGGATTGTGATAAGTGTTGTATGAGCCTTTGATAAAACAATATTAAAACAAAAAGACTAGAACCACATTTCATAAGGTTCTCAAGGGTTGGTTTAAAGAAAGTAGTTTGCTAGACCTTTCTTCCTGGGTGCTCATGGGAGTACTTGAATCTCTCACATTTGGGTAGGCATCTGAGAGTGCATCACCCAGAAACTCCCAGGAGAATCTCTGTGTTGGAGGAGTCTCTGAATGCATACGAAGGCACTTTCCTGAAGTCTAATCCACAGCCAGGCTGCATCCATCTTTAACATGCCCGTCTGCATGTGATGCTGGCAGATGTGCTATGTGGTCTTTTGTTCAGACTTTTGGAAGAGGAACCAGTTGACCTGAGTTGAATTCTAATAATCCTCTCAGATACCTATTAGGAAACATAAATAATTTGGCAGGCTGGCATGAGGCTGTATTGAAATGCGTTGATATATAATCGCACAATTAGTTTTATTCTGCAGAGTGGCAAATCATGTAATGAAGCATATGAGCATAATCAGGAAAAATGCCTAAATGTGTTTGCTAATATATACATTCAAATGATTTTTACCACCGTTAAACTTGATTAATAATACATTTTTTCTTGCCTGAAATGATTTGGTAAGGAATATATTTCTGAGTTTCTGCTTTCCTGAGGATTAGCATTAATATTTTCAGGCATATTTTGCTGCCTGCCTTGCCCCCCTTGACTGCATTTTCTTGTCCTCCTTGTCATAGCAGAAGGGATGTCTTAAAAATATTCGCTCAGATGAGGCTGCCTTCTGTTTCTGTGGTTCAGAGGGGCGTTTCATCTCATAATTGTCGCTTTCTTTGGGTGCACCTGCACTCAAGCACACTAATCAGGGTCAGTGGGATGAGAAGCGATCATGCTACCTTTGATATAAGGTTCAAATTCTGTGCCAACTCTTGTGAAGGCCGAATGATCAATGAAACCGATAGTGTAAAGTGTATGTATGGACAGCACAATGAACTAGAACCAAAGACTTAGTCAGTTCCTTACTGATCGATGAAGACATGACACTACAAGATAGGCCTCTCTTGAGGTCAAACCAAGTATCCTTGGCAGCCCCAATGGGGCACAACAAGCAGGGAAGTAAACAAATATGGCTACCATGGAAACAGAGAACATTTTTAATTGTCTTAGAAACATCTTTTAGTTGTTAATTTTCCTCGCCCCCACTCCACTTCTTTCACCTCAACCCACATTTAGTGTCATGCATAGGAGACCTCCCATGCCTTGTGCTTTCAAATGTAAACTTCTATTTGCACTCACATTGGGGCCTCTGTGGGCTGGAGGGTTCTGTAACCCAACACCATTTATAGCAAAGTAAATGAGAAAGTCAGTTCCATTTGGTAACACCATCTGTATTGCTCCACTTCCTCAGATTCTGAAAATAATCGTTGTGAGTCTCAAAAGATAAGGAAGATCAAATCCTGAGCCACTTTTTCCAAAAGAGTTCTCGTATTCTTGCTCTCAGTTGCCATTGTGTCAGCTCCAAGTCATGGCAACTTTCCGGCTAACGAAGGAGATGCTGCCCAGTCAGAGATGAACAACTGAATAGATGCGGCTTTTGGTTTGGGCTATCTGAAATAGCCGCAGTCACATTGTTCAACGCATGCTGAATTTATCTATCAGATGTCTCTTCATTTCCTTGTCCCCAAACTTTTTAAATCATCTCATGGATTCATCCTCTTGTCTATAGTTGGCAAGCTCCTTAAAGAGCTGAGCCGGGTTACTCAGAAGCTGGCCACTCTCAACAGCTTGCATAGGATCGTTCTTTTCTGGGGTGACCGTTCTGGGTGAGAGGAGACCGAGTGGTCTACTGAGGAAAGGTTGGGCTGCTGTTTGAAAGATGGACAGTTCAAATCCACCAGCCACTCTGCAAGAGAAAGTTGTGGCAGTCAGCTTCTGTAAAGGTTTACAGCCTTGGAAGCCCTCTGGGGCAGTGGTTCTCAACCTGTGGGTCGCAACCCCTTTGGGGGTTGAACGACTTTTTCACAGGGGTGGCCTAAATTGACACAGTAGCAAAATGGCAGCAATGACATAGCAACAGGAATAATGTTATGGTTGGGTGGAGGTGGGTGGGTGGTCACCACATGGGGCGGAAGGTTGAGAGCCACTGCTTTACAGCCTTGAAAACCCTCGGGGGATTTCTGTTCTGTTCTATAGGGTCACAATGAAATACAATCAACTCAATGACAATAGCAGTTTGGTTTGCTCTTGTGCATTCTAGAGTAACTAGCAGCATCCCCTTACTGTATCCACTCGCTACTTAAAGCACCATATCATATCCTACCCATCAAACTGTTTCCACACATGGTCAAACGCACCCTCGCCAAAGTGAGAGCCACTGAGCCACAAATATGTGTCTTAGCTGATGAAAATAAAGTACAGACACTTTAGGTAGAAAAGCCAGTGAGTGATATCATTTGGACCTGTCAGGCATTTGGGGCACCTGACCTCCCATTACTTCACTACTTCGACATCTTTTTGTCTGATATCAAGGTGTATTTCTGAGGAAAGGCAGGTGGCCATACGAGCCTGAGGATCCTATTGAAGAGCCTGCCTACTCCTCAGGCAGATTTGCCACCGAGATCTGATCCAGGGCTTAGAAGTGCGCACACAAGAGGAAACCAGAAATTGCTTCCACCAAATTGCCTGTAGCGTTCGTAGCTCTAGTTTCAATCCTTTGCAAAGAAGAACTAGGTGAAGCCCAAAGTTGCAAACCAGTTCATTTCAGTCAGAAGTTGGGCGTTTCTGGAGGGACTTAAATAACGTTGCCAATGTAGGTCGCTATTTTTAAGGCCGAGCTAAGTGTTTGAAAGTGGTTCACACAGCCATGATCTCAGCCAGCAATCACAGAATGCCGAACTGCAAGGATTCTCAGAGCCTCGCTTGTGACATGTAGAAACTAACTCAGAGAAGCAAAGATTGTGTCCAGGGACACAGAGCTGATGCACTTGCCCTTGAGAATGGCTGGACTTATCAACTGGCAAACCCTGCACAATAGGGTTGTCCCCACCTCATGCTGAGCCCACGTCTGTAGACCTGTGCTCTCCAGGGTTTTCCATGGCTGAGATTTTAGTAGATTACTAGGCCTGTCTCCTCATGTGTGTGTTAGTCTGGGTTAACTAGGGAAACAAATTCATAGACACTCATGTGTGTATAAGAAAGTGCTATATATCACAGAGTAATTGTATACTAAGAAAGCATCCCCACTCAGTCCAGATCAATTCCATAAATCCGATATTAGCCCATATGTCTGATACCAGTCTATAATTACCTCTTCTGACTCACGCAACTCATGCAATGCTGCTGAATGAAGAAAGATCGCAGGCCAGTGGGTGGAAAGTCTCGTTTATCCAGTGGCGGTGGAAGCATCTCAATACTGGCAGGGGGCTATTCTAGCGTACCTCCATGTGTCTTGTCAGCAGGAAGACAGCAGAGAGTCTGTTTCTATCTGGCCTCCTGTAAGCTATTTATCTCCATGGTGCCTCCAAATGAGGTTATTAAACTGCAACCTGCTTTACAGGCTAGACTCCACCCCTTTGCAAGTTGACACCAGATTGTATAATTACCACATGGTGACACTAGGTGGACTGGAACTTCCGACCTTTCTGCTCAGTCAAGTGTATTAACCTGTCTATGCCACCCGTACAACCGTGTGATGACTTGCTGAAGCCTATTCCCAGTTGGTCCTCATTGTGAAATAATTCTGTGTACAGAGGCACAGACAGCCATCCTGGAAGGATGCAACCGCACACAGTGTCTTGCACACATGGCCTACTTCTGTGCACAGAATGTGCTATCACAGCAATGCTCAGTCCATCCTGATAAACTGACCAAAACCAACCCACTGCCATTGAGTCAATCCAGATGCATAACATACTGAAAGGACGGAGTAGAACTGCCCCATAGGGTTTCTGAGGCTGCAACTTTTCTGAGACAGACTGCCTCATCTTTCTCCCAAGGAGTCGTTGGTAGATTTGAACCAATGACCTTTGGTTTAGCATTCCAGTGCTTACCCACTGTGCCACCAGGCCTCCTTTGTCCATGCTGGGTAAATCAGTGGCAACGAGACAAGGAGCACCTGGGAATGGTGGGCTGTTTGGTGCTACCACAGAGGTAGGGGCAGGGAAGGGAGGGGCGATTGTCTCCTTTGTGCTCAGAGAGTAACCACCAGTTTCCTGAATTGGATACACTTGGGATTGGACTTCCAGTAGTGCCACTACAGAGAAACAGACTCCAAATCTTTTCACATTTATGACTCTGCACTGCCATAGAGTCCATTCTGAGGCGATCCATCCTTATGGGAGTAGACAGCCTCGTCTTTCTCCCATAAGTAGCATTGTTTTTCTCCAACTAGTGTGTTCAAACTGATGGATTTGGGCTTACCAGCCCAACACATAATCCACTGAGCCACCAGGGTGCCTTCGTTTATCAGTAGGGCCTTCATTGGTCCCAGGCCTGCCATAGTTGTGATAGGTAGCTGCCATTGAATCAACTCCCAAATCATGGTGACCCCCTGCACACACGAGCAACATGCTGCCAGGAATAGCTGCTACTCAGACCATCTCCATGCATAGCCTTCATCATAGTGAGATAGGTAAGGTTTACTGTGCTAACCTGGCCGATAAACACATGTGGAGTTAATTGAAGGGTGGCCAGGTAAATGACTGGGTGAGCCTCGCCTTTCTGTTTGCTTGGGTCTCTTGCTCTCATCTGGCAAGGCTCACTTCCTGCAAGACACCCTGAGGAGAAGCCACATGGACCTACCCTGATGCAGCCCCGGGTGCAGGAACAGCTGTGTGGAGACCCCTGCCAGCGCTGAGATGCTTACATGCTCACTGATTCAGCTTTCCATCTGCAGCCAGCATCATTGTGTGTGTTTTGTGAGGTTGAGGACTTTGTAGATTCGTCTTGAACATGTGAGGTAATAATGTTGGACTTATGGTCTTGGACAACACTGGGTTAGGATTCTTTCTGAATGTATACTTACCCTTTATATATAAAACTCTATCTTATAATATATGAGCTTCTGTGGATTTGTTTCTCTAGTTCACCCAGACTAACACACATAGCAACACCCAAGGTTCCGTTGGCAGACACATGCGTGATGACTACGCTTGAGGGGGAATGGGCGGGCATAAAACCCACATGGAAGGCGAAAAATTCTACCACTGAACCACTAATGCCTCTCAGGCTAGAGCCCTTGCAAAGTGTAGTCTTTATTTTATTCTCCCCTTGCACATTTAATTTTCCAAATTCTAAGCCCTTTCAGATTCATGTATTTTGTGTTAACACATGAATAGACATGTGGTCGCATCTGATTTTAATCATTCGGTTATTGGGTTGACATCAGCTGATGCCCCTTGCTTTGAATGAACTCGGTGTCTGTGGGTTTTTTTTCCAGTGTTTGCACTTCAGGTGGTGTTTAATAACAAGAAGACTGTATTTGGAAACATCTTGCTGAACTCTTACTCACTGCATCCTGAATTGGGTGACACCCTGTGAAAGGGTCTGTTTGACCTCCAAAGGGGTTTCGACACACAGGTTGAGAACCGCTGCTCTATAGAGTTTCCAAGACTGTAAATCTGTATAGGAGCAGACAGCTTCGTCTTTCTCCTAAGGCACAGTTAGTGGGTTTGAATGACCAACCTTGCAGTTAACCAGCCCAGCACTTAACCTACACCACCACCAGGGCTGCTGGAGAAAGGCTGAATTCCTGACTTGGCTGTTTGGTGTGCGTGGGCAGCAAGTTGTGTGATTGCGGCATGTAGTGGCCGGTGGATTGTAGATCTGTCCTGATAGGCTCCTGGTCATGGGGTCATAGGCAGCTGAAATTCTGCCCTTGTGTCACTCTCTAGAAAGTCACTGTGTCAGAACTGACTCGATGACTATGGATTTGGGTTTTTTGTTGCTGTTTGGACGTGAACTTAGCCAGTCACCTGGACCAGCCATGGATTACAGGATTACCTTGTTAGAGCACCTGCTTCTTTTACTCTCATCTGAAAAGAGGGGCGCTCCTTTCTCATTGTAAAGAGCTTGCTGCCATTGAAAATGAATGTCATCTTGACTGGTCCTCACTCACTATCCTGCCACAAAGACTCTGAGAGTGAATAACTTAACCTCTGGAGCAAAGGGATCGACTGGTGAATGCTGTAGGCTCACACACCTGTTGTAAAACCTAGTAATGTTCTGAAGGAGTCTGGAGCTTTGCTAAGGGTAGGGCAGGATTTCATTCTTTCTTTTTAAAAATAAATCATTTTATTGGGGGCTCTTACAGCTCTTATAACAATCCATATATCAATTGTACCAAGCACATTTGTATCTATGTTGCCATCATCATTTTCAAAAACATTTTCTTTCTACTTGAGCCTTTGGTATCAGCTCCTCTTTCATCCCTCTCTCCGGCACCCTCCCACCATGGTGACCCCTTGATAAATTATAAATTATTATTATTTTCATATCGTAAACCATCTGCTATCTCCCTTCAGAATTTCTTCAGGCTGTGGGCCCAGGCTAAGTGACCAGGGTCCAAGTGAGTTTCCCAAAGCTGAGATCCATCTTCTGGTTCTGGAATGTCATTTGTCTCAGCTCCTTTTGATGTAACCCTTTCCCTTTGCCCTTGCTCTTGGAAAGGCACTCTTCTAGAACATTTTTCTTCACATACCCTTTCATTCATCTGATGAGTCACCTTTAAAATATGGACTGAGACTCCAGACGCTATACCGCGATACCTTTTGATAGCCAGATACTATCAGCTTTCTTCACCACATCTGTTTATGCACCCACTTTGTCTTCAGTGATCGTATTGGGAAAGTGAGCATCATGGAATGCCAGATTAATAGAACAAAGTATTCTTGCATTGAGGGAGCACTTGAGTGGAGGCCCAATGTCCTTCTGTTACCTTAATGCTAAACATATAAATATATGCACATAGATCTATTTCCCCATCCTCATATTGTAAACATATTTACATATGTACATGCCTTTATTTAGACCTCTACAAATGCCCTTTGTCTCCTAGTTCTTTCTTGTATTTCCTTTCACTTTTTTCTTGTCCCCATATCATGCTCAGCCTTCATTTGTGTTTCAGTCATTTCTCTAAGTTACATTCCCCTTGATCAAGCCCTACCAGATATCCTACACCCTCCTCATCACCGATTTTGGATGACTTGTTGTTCCTTTATCCCTGGGTTTGTTAACACCACTTCCTTCCCCCCCCCAACCTTCTCCTCTCCCATGTCCCGCCAGAACCATCGGTCCCATTGTTTTCTCCTCCAGATTGTTTATCCAGCCTATCTTATCTAGATAGATCTGCAGAAATATCAACATGCACAAAAATTAGAGCAAAACAAAGCAACAAAAGAAAAGAAAACAAGAACAACAAAAAAACAATGAGAAAAAAAAGAAAAGTCTGTAAATAGTTCAAGGACTGGTTAGTGGCCTTTAGTAGTGTTTTCTGGTCAAGTCTGATATGGTGTCACACCATGGTCCCAAAGTCTTTTTTTGGGAACTCCGGAACTTCCTTGCTCTGCTCCCCTTGCTATTCTGTTACATGCCCTTAGTGTTTTACCTCGGTGTGGTTGGATCAGATTGAAATAGCGTCTGGAGTCTTAAAGGCTTGAAGATAAACAAGTGGCCATCTGGCTCAGATGTAGCAAAGCCCACATGGAAGAAGCACACCAGCCTGTGTTATCATGAGGTGCCAAATGGATCAGGTATCAGGCATCAAAGAACAAAAACTCTTATCATTGTGTGCTCACCTTCCCAATACAATCGCTGAAGACAAACAGGTGCATAATCAAATGTGGTGAAGAAAGCTGATGGTGCCCAGTTATCAAAAGATATAGTGTCTAGGGTCTTAAAGCCTTGAAGGTAAGCAAGCAGCCATCTAGCTCAGAAGCAACAAAGCCCAGATGGAAGAAGTACACCAACCTGTGTGAAGATGAGTTGTCAAAGGGATCAGGGATCAGGCATCAAAGAACAAAAAATCAAATCATTGTGAATGAGTGGGAGTGCAGATTGGGACCTATGACCCCTCTGTAGGCAACTATACACTCCCTCACAGAAGGGTCACGGGGAGGAGACAAGACAGTCAGGGTGCAGTGTAGCAACAATGAAACATACAACTTTCCTCTAGTTCCTAAATGCTTCCCCCCACCCGACTATCATGTATTCCTATTCTACCTTACAAAGTTGGCTAGACCAGAGGATGTACAATGGTACAGATAGGAACTGGAAACACAGAGAATACAGGATACATGAACCCCTCAGGACCAGTGGTGAGAGTGGTGATACCGGGAGGGTGGAGGGAGGGTGAGGTAGAAATGGGGAGCTGATTACAAGGATCTACATATAACCGCCTACCTAGGGGATGGGCAACAGAAAAGTGGGCGAAGGAAGACATCAGACAGTATAAGATATGACAAAATAATATTTTATAAATTATCAAGGGTTTATGGGGGGGAGCGGAGAGGGGGAAAATGAGGAGCTGATACCAAGGGCTCAAGAAGAAAGCAAATATTTGAGAATGATTACAGCAACAAATGTACAAGTGTGCTTGACACAATGGATGCATGAATGGATTGTGATAAGAGCTGTATGAGCCCCCAATAAAAAGATTTAAAAAAATACAGACTGAGAAGTAGAAAAACTGATATGTAGATTTTTGCTATAACTGAAATGGAAGATTTAACCAAGGTTTTTTGACTTCCAACTGGATGGGGTTAAAAATCATCCTAAGTTTTATATTTTTGTCAGAGTTGTCCAGAAAGCCAAGGCACGGAGTTATTTGCTTAAGCTTCTGAAAAACAGCAATTTCTTTTCACACGTGTATTTATATTGTTATATAAAATCTATTCTTGTGACCGAACTGTCATAATATCTGATCTCAGGGATGCCTAGTATAATGGAAAGTGTGCAGAACTTTGGGTTCAAAATTGCCTTAAATCTCCCCTGAAGAGATGATTAACCTTAGTGTGCCATGCCTTAATTCCTCATCTGTGAAATGGCAGAAGTATCCTGACCTCACAGAGCCTTTGTGGAAAAGTGAGGGAGTGTACAGGAAAGGACCTAGCAAGTATCTAAGATATTAGTTATAATTGTAATGTGGTCACTTCTCCTTTCCCTCATTTCTTGGAAAGGGAGCTTTCTGGGAAAAAAACTCTTCACAGTCCTTTAATTGTTCATCTAAGCAGTTGAGGGTACAGCCCACAATTCAGGGGAGCAAATTGTGTGTCCCTTTTGATGTCCATCTCTGGAGAAAAGTTCCAGATTCAGATGTAATGATCCTTTATTTTTATGTTTTCCAGCCACCGGTCAAAGTCCTCAGGCTGGCCGCCTCCCTCAGGAACCTGGGCCTTGAACCAGGTGCCACCCTATGGCTGGGAGATGACGGCGAACCGAGATGGACGAGAATGCTTCATCAAGTAAGTTGAGCAGACTGCATGAAACATAACCCTGTAGCTCTGTGGAATTCTCTGTTTTTCAACTTTGGATCTTATGATAATGCTATCCTTCAATTATGGACTTGTAGGCCTTTTGAGATGGTTTGACCTCCTACACCAGCGGTCCTTAACCTGTGGGTTGTGACCCCTTTGGGGGTTGAACGACCCATTCACAGGGGGTGCCTGATTCACTACAGTAGAAAAATGACAGTTATGAAGTATCAACAAAAACATTATGGTTGGGGGGGTCACCACAATGAGGAATTATATTAAAGGGTCACGGCATTAGGAAGGTTGAGATCCTCTGTCCTATACCTTTTCTGTTGTGTGACATGGAGTAGTCTCCCATCCCCCTTGTCCTTAGGAAGGTGGCATCTTGAGTGACAAGTCACTGATTGGCATAGTCCTCCTGGCCCACCACAAAAGTTGTCATTATTTAATAGCAGGAAGGGTCACCCACTGCCTTGTGTCTCATGACTAAAATGGCACATGGAGGAGCATCACTTCAAGCGTTTTCTAGAAGTGGATGTTGTGAGCTCATCTGTAACTAGAAACACCACTACACAGACTTTGACATGGTGTGTCTAAAATTATCTCACATTCACATGGGCTGCATTTTGAATATTTGAGGGTCCCCTGGATTGGATAGTTGTATGAAAAGAACGCTTGTATTGTATTTCTCAAAATGCCCAAGATCCATCTTGCTTGTTCCACCGACGTAAGGGCAGTATTCTTCATGATGAGGAATGAGTGGAAATGATTTGCAATCAATAAGCATGGTTGCCTTTAATTAATAAAATGGAGGCCAGATTGGCGGTCAGGGAACGAGGTCCTTGGCAACCACTAAGTTCTAGCCAAGATGATTCATGAACATAGGATCGTCAAGAGGTGGAGGGTTCTCATAAAAATCTCTGCCGAGACTGCTTTCTTGCAATTAGATCAAATCCAGTTTGGATTGCTAAAAAATAGACAGGGGATGAATCTACATGAGTGTGTGGGTGTTCCTAGCCTCTGATGGCCAGATTGCTCTCTTGTCCTAAGTTGATGCAAAGAAGTGAGGGTTCCCTCTTCTAAGAACAGTGTGATGGTGAAGGACTGGCCTCCTGGGGCCATCCTAAGAAGACCCAACTTGTTCTGGAACATGACTCATCCAGGGAGTGTTTGGAAAGAGGTCATTTGTCTCTCTGAGTCATCTCCAAACTTGTGCATACAGAGAAACTACAATAGAAAAGGCAGTGTGTGTTTGTCACCTAATCTGGTATCAAATTAAAGATTAAGAATGTAGAGGTGGAGTCTAGACTGTCAATCTGGATATAGCCGATGAGACTTCTGTGGTCATGGCCTTCTCCTGAGAATTCTGGGAAATCTGGGACTTCCTTCTTGGAGGCAGAAGACACCAGTCTCTCTCTCTGCTACTCCCTGGGAGACATAGCAGCTGACAAGACCGCTGAAGCCAGAGAAGTGACGTAGAGACCCTGTCAGCACTGAAATGCCTCTGGATCCAAAGACTTTCTACCCACTGGCCTGTGATTGTCCTGCATTTAGCATCATTGCATGTGTTTCATGAGTCTGAAGATGACTTTATGGATTGCTGTCGGACACGTGGGCTAATGTTGGACTAATGGACTTTATCGGGACTGGGCTGGGATGTTTTCTCAATGTTCAATTGCTCTTGTATATAAACCTCTCCCTTATACACATATGTGTGTCCGGGAATTTGTTTCTGTAGTCTACCCAGACTCAGACACAGTGGAAGCAGAACCTTCCAGAAAGCTCAAAGACTGGAAGAAAGGCTATTTTGCTTAATCTCTATATTTTGAATCAGTAATTTCATAGCATTGGCCCAATTCCCTTATGCTGCCTGAAAGGCCCCATTTGTAACGCTATACACAGAAGCTTCAAAACATACCTATCAATTCCACTGTTTTCAAAAAACATTTTGAAGACCCCTCATATTGTGCTATCTTGAACCCAATTATGAATTCATGTATGGGATTAAGTGCAGATGATCTTGATGCTTTAAAATGATAAAAATTTCTACCTATGAAAATATCATTTTTAAAAGACATGAATAAGGAATTTATGAAGGTAGACTTCTCAAATTAAAATGGGGTTTTCTTTCCCCCTGGTTGGATTTGGATTGATTTGTGGTCTGGTCCAATCAGTCAGTGAGTAGTTACCCAAACCAAGGCAGCCTGGCTAGAGGTACCAGGAACTCCAGCTAACTACCTGTGCACATTTCCAGCCCTGCCACTGACATTTTTAAGGACCAGTTCCAATGTCAATCGAACATTTACACTGCCCAATGCTATCTGTTAAAACATGTCATAGTAAATCAGCAACTTCCCAGAGAAACTTGCACTGCTTACTAAATAGCAATATTTTAGTGCCAAATTATTCATTCGACAGTTTTCCAATTTGGATCTTTTTTTTAACCTGAAAAGTAAGTACATTTCCACAGTCCTCATTCACAGTTTCAAGAGGTCCAAAACTGTACTTCTTCCAAAAGTGATGTTCTCTCTTTGTCATTAATGAGTTTTATGAATAATGAGAATCATTCTGATTGTTTTTCCTTACCTACTGAGTAATGTCCATTACAATGAGATATTCTAATTACCAGAGTTTCTGGGGAGTTGGGGTAACAGTGTGGGCCATATCTATGTTCATAAATCTCTCAAGTTTGAAAATTTATCAGTGGCTTATAATTAACACCTTTGCATTTGATTTTTCATTCTTTCATATATTCTCTTTGAAAAAAAGAGAGATGTTTTTGTTTGATTTGTTTTGATCTTGTCATGTGGAACCAGAAGATGCCACATCAAACAATTACTTTTGATGGAGGCACAACTAATTCTGAGTGGCGGCCACAGTGATGAGAGGCAGCAGGCTCCACATACTCCAAGTTCGAGGCCTTGCCTAGCTGAGAGTTCATTCTATTATTATGAACCATTCAGAACCGGCACCAGCATAGTTCAAAGCATATTAAGATTTCATTAGGATAGGGTGAGTTTGATGGTTTTCTATGAAGAATCACTGGTCCATGGGTTGAGAAATTCAAGGAGAGAAGCACACACATACTAATGTGTTCCTTTGCATGATGTTGAACAGTCCACAAACGATTGGACTGCAATGAAAAACAACCAGTACCGACGCCTGGCTCTGAGGTTGGCCTGGGCCAAACTGGGCCAAACCCTCGTATGCTACAGGCAATTTGAATGCACAGCCGGCCTGGCTGATCTAAAGCACAGGTACAGGGGGTTCATTTTTTGGTTTCCAGGCAGGAATGATTATCCCCATTTTTCAGGTAAGAAAACTGAAACGTGGGATGATCACGTTCCCTAAATCACACATGCATACCTCATCTTAAACCCTTGCTCATTTAACTACACCAGACTCCCCATTAAGAAAAGACCAATCGGTTTGGTGGTATTCATAGAGAAATAGGAAACAGAGAATATTATTGTTTTCAATTGTCAGATAGAAATAAAATTGTCTCAGTCTCATATTGTTACAACTGAAGAGAGCGATCCGAGTAGGAGAAGGGAGAGAGAAGTGAAGAGAGAACTTTCAAAGACTGGAAAGATTCTCAGGAAAGGATCATCCTGGTGAGATATGGATAAAAGAGGAACACATAGATGGAAAGAGAAAGTGAAAAAGTACTGGTCTGAGGTGCTCACTTTAATAAAACATATATAGATATAGATATTGATATAGGTATAATGATATTAACAAGAAAAGGCTCATTCCAACTCAAGGAGAGCCCCATATGTGTCAGAATAGAACTGAATTCGGTAGGATTTTCATAGCTGTGACGTTTCAGAAGTAGATCTCAAGGCCTTTCTTCTGAGATACCTTTGGTGGGTTTGAAGCACCACCCGTTGGGTTACTGGCCAATTGCTTAACAATTTGTTCCAGCCACAAACTCCTAAGATACTGATATAAATATGTAGATATAGTAGCTGTAGGTATCATTTTAGATAGAAAGAAAGATACACAGAGACTCATAGAATACAAAATGACCGGGAGGGATCTGTTCTGTGGAGACTGTTTTGATACAGCTACTGGTAGCATTCCGTTTCGTCTCAAAAGTGTTGTAGTTTGAATAATACAAGGAAGAGAGACTCTATTTATATTGCTCTTTACTAAAATATAGAAAATCCTTGCGAAACATAAAGTTTTCCTTCACTTTGCCAGCCATCTGTGATGTAGCTAAGGGGCAGAGAGCCATCTTCTCCTTGCAGAAGAAGCGGGTGTTCACAGGGACCAGTGTCTGCACCCACATCTTCAGGCTCTACAACAGACATGGGGACCCATTTTTCTGCCAAGGGCATGTGGATATGTATGACATCACTCACAGGCCTTACGAAATTATCAACTTAAACCTGAGCCTGCTATATTGGGTTATATATCTAATTAACTCACCCTTATGCGATGCCTGGACCGGCTCTTTCATGAAGCGCGTGCTGTCAGCTGGTACTGATGATTTTGTGGGCCTATCTGTCCCACTGACCAGATGTTCCCACCCCTAATCTAAAGCCTGAGTTCTTTGAGCTTTATTGGGGTGCTGAATTCCTATGAAGTGAGAATGACAATAATGGACTATGCTTTAGATGGTGTGGAGGCCCCAGAGGAGTAAGGCAACCAATGTGCTCTGAGTGGAGTGAAGACAATGGGGCCATGTAGGCCAATGACAGAAGGGCCAACCATAGTCATCACTCACTGAGCAATATCTATTATCAGAGATGAGAGTGCACGATTTGTGACCCCCCCCCCCAATTTTACAGTTAAATTGAGTAAGAGCATGTTTGTTTGACTAAGGAGTAGGGGATGTATGAGAGTTAAAGGAAAAGGAACGTGCTTCATAAATCTGGAACTGTTTACTGTCCACTGAAGGGAAGAGGAAAGCATGACCCAAATAATATTAGAACATGAACTGGCTGAGTGGGTTCAGTAAACCAAATTGGACCCAGGGGATAAGGATGAAGGAAGTGGGGTGGGAGAGGAGATTGGAAGGCCAGTTTCAAACCGCATGGCATGAATTCTCATATCCTAAATATGAGAGGTGGGTTTGTTTGGTTTGGTTTGGTTTGGTTTCTTTATATCTGCTGACTGGCTTTCTGGCCACCTCCTCTTTGAATAGTCATATAAAGTAGACTTGCATGTGTACTGGACAGAAGACACAGTTGTATTCTTTTTAAAAAGACGTTTTATTAGGGGCTCATACAACTCTTATCACAATACATACATACATCAATTGTGTAAAGCACATCTGTACATTCATTGCCTTCATCATTTTCAAAACATTTGCTCTCCACTTAAGCCCTTGGCATCAGGTCCTCTTTTTATCCCCGCCCTTCCCGGCCACCCCTCCCCCATGAGCCCTTGATAATTTATAAATTATAATTTTGTCATATCTTGCCCTGTCCGACGTCTTCCTTTACCCCCTTTTCTGTTGTCCGTCCCCCAGGAGTTGTATTCTCCTACTAGCAATTTTCATGGTGAGCAATTAAACTTTATCACTATGTGGTTAATGCAGAAGAATTTCATTCTGAAGCCTGACCAGCCAGAGATTAGTCATGAGAGGTGGAAACGTCTACATTCTTCTCCAGTATAAACTTGACCCAACTTGGGAATCATTTACCCATTCCCACCTGCCAATCAATACAGAAATCAATATGAAATATATTTTTTGCTCACCTGTCTCCAGAAAAGACTGTTAAAGAAATTCAAGCCATTTTCCTCTCCTACCACATCTTTTTTTTTTTTTTTTTGGTATCAGTCACAGCAGAAGACAGGCAAGCCAATGCAGTAGGATTTTGTCTTCATGGGAATTTGAAATAGCAAAGGTTTGCTTCACCATTCCTGTGACCACCACCCCTGCCACCACCACCATCCCCCCCCCATCCAAAGTATTACCTTTATGACTTTACCTAGTCTGAGTTCAAATATTCCATATAGAGAAGAATCAACTGATTCCCTTTACAGAGGATGTGGTAGTTCTAGGAAATTCTTTGAGTATTGTTTCTCTTGACCCCCTGATTTCATTAGAGTCTTATTGCTGTTCTGTATATGAGTCGCCTGATCTGCTATTCTGTGGATAAATTGACCTTAAATGTTTCCAAAGGGTTCAGAAAACGTTTTGGAAAACAAAAAGAGTCTGAACGAGTTGAGCTGAAAAACTGAGAGTGTCCTGTGGCTGCGCCCTCCAGCCCCTGTGATTATTTTTGTATTGCAGCCAACTGCCAGCTCTTCCTGTCTGAAGCCTACAGTTTTAATAAACACCCAACAAAGCACAAAGGCATCTAAGAGGCTACGTGTGCTGTTATCCTTTGTTTCTGGTGATAAAATGCTGGCGGTCTTTGAGGAAACAAATTGCTGGGCCCATAAAAGTGCTCAGAGAGCTATTGGTGGTGACTTACTGTCAAGAACGGGCAGACTGTTGGAAAGGAGGCAGTGTGTCTTCTCTTTAGTTTCCGTGGAGACTTCTGAACTCAAGTCTATGGCTTCCAAGTGCACACAACAGGTTCTGCATAAAATGCAGAACAGTTCCTAGTAAAAAGAGCAAATGCCCTTTGGTTAACAAAGTTCCTTAGGATCCCCAGCATCCAGCCAAAGTATATTATAATTTTGGAATGGAGAGAACAAAGCAAATGTGATGGTATCATTACAGGAAATGAACGGTAATTAGGCCGTGTCAACGCCAATGTTTCCCAGACTGAACATTCGGGGCTGTGAATTCCCTTCTCTGGAGCAGATTTGTTTTCTTTCAAACCTGACAAAGCACCTATCCACTGAGTTAATAATCGCTGCTCCCGGCAGGGAGGTAAGTTTGTGGAATTGATGGAAGCGCTTTGAACAAAAGGCCCTGAAATGACGCTGTCATTCCACGTCTCACTTGGCAGATGGCACCCGGAGCAGAGCTACACAGAAGCCTCTGCATCAGAGGCTGATTAATTTTTCCTGGGTGTTCGCTCAAGAAATTTTGTCAGTTGACTTTTGCTAGCCCTGCTCTAGAACAAGCCCCCACCCCCACCCCCAATACTTGCCTGCTTTGTCTGGCAACCACATTGTCAAATGGGACAGTAATCTACGTTCCGTGGGCCTCTTGGTCACTGTAAAGAGTTGCACACATGCACATTTGGGCCAAGCTGTGGGCAACAGAGGGGATCCTCCATGAAGTCGGCTCTTTCTTGTCCCGGATGTTTATGTAGCCCCTAGGGATTGCATGAGGTGGGCCAGAGAGACCATTCGGAAACACAGAGACACCCAACCTGCAATAAGGTGAACACCTGGAAGACCAGGTGGCCATCACAGCCTGTAATTGAAATACTAGCTTGGGGCTTCTGACACCCCAGGATTCTGTTGAGCAGCCTTTGGCCCTCTCCTTTCTGGATTGAGCCAACCCTTGCAGAGAGCAATTTTGATGTCTTTGCCCAAGGCCGGGGCACAGGCAGAAACCCTGGCCTTTGCCAAGCACCAAGTGGGTAGTGTAGGGGCTGCTGCCAAGTCAGTTGGCTGAAGTTAAGAGGACGCAGAGTCACCTTTGTGACAGATCTCTTTGCATCATTGTCCACACTACTGCAGAAGAAGAGAAAGGGAGGGTTGGAGACAAGCAGGTCAGTGACAGATGTGCCCTACTGATGTCCATCAGGCCTGAAGGAACAGCAGTTGCCTGCCAAGCCCCTGTCCTGCAGCTCCCCTCCAAGCTGTCGCGAGCTTTGTTAACAGTGGCTAGTTTGTGAGGAATGGCCCATTCAGTTGTAAAGATGGTGAGAGATGGCTGTATGGGCATCCGTGCCAATGGGCACCAGAGCAAGCTGAGCCAGAGCCTCCGTGTTGGCTCTTGGATACACCCAGAGTGCAGGTTGGAGCATAGCAGTTCCAGCGAGGATGGCTGGAAGTGAATCTCCAATAAGTTTGAGTTGAATTTTATAGGGTGATGTCTTCCTCTTCCTCTGTAGTGCCCAATACATCATTTGCCAATCCCCTGGACTCGAGCATTGGAATGATTATGCAGATGGCTCAAGCTTGAGCAGTGCTTCGTTCTGTTGTACACGGGCCATCGCTATGAGTCGGAGCCAACTCTCTGGCCCCTAACAATGACATTAAGAACTCTATTGACAAATGAGGAGGCCAACCCTTTCTTGATCAAGGAAGATAAAAGTGCCCCGCATGATATTAACTGTGTCATGCTCTCCTTTTGTGTTATTCTGGGTACTTTAGAGTAACAAATCCACAGAAACCCATGCATAAGAGAGAGATTTATATAAAGGCTAAATGTGCATCAAGAAAACATCCCAACTCAGTGCTACACAAGCCCACAAGTCCAACATTAACCCATATGTCTGACAACAATCCACAAAGTCCTCCTCGATCACACAAAACAGACACAACGATGCTGACTGCTGGAGGAAAGCCGAATCAGTGTACGTGTAAGCATCTCAGCGCTGCCAGGGGTCTCCACACGGGTGCTCCAGCACCCACGGCTGCATTGAAGTAGGCCCATGTGGCTTCTCCTCAGTGATGTCTTGCAGGACGTGAGCCTTGCCAGCTAAAGCAGGTAACTGGCTAAGCTACCTGCACCCTGGTCTGACCATCAGAATGCAAGAGACCCAAGAACTCGAAAGGCGAGGCTCACTGAGCCATTTATCCCTCTGCCCTTCAATTAACCCCACATGTGCTTATCAGCCAGGTTGGCACGATAAACTAACTAACTTACCTTTCTTTTGCCATCTCTCTATTGACTTGTCATTGCTTTCTGTTTTGCTTTTTGATGTCATTCGATGAGAAAAACAAATGAAAGATTTCACATCATTATTTTGGATTTTACTATTTTGGCCATTTCAACGATAAATATTGTTGTCATGAGATGCCATGGAGTTAATTAGTTGATTTCAACCCATAGTGCCCACGTGGCAGAGTAGAGCTGCCTTATCGAGTTCTCTTGGCTACAATCTTTACGCCAACAGATTGCCAGGTCTTTCACCTGCAGAGCCTCTGGGTCAGTGTGCACCATCAGCCTTGATGGATAGCAGTTGAGTGCTCCCCCAAGGTTCCTTGTTTATGCCATCCAAACAAACAAACATACAAAAAAACCACAAAACCAAAATCACTGCCATGGAGTCCATGGCGGTTCCTGAGGACCCAAGAGGACAGGGTAGAATGGCTCCTGTCAGTTGCTGAGACTGTAGAAACCTCCAGCTTTCTCCAGAGGAGAGGCTGATGGGTTTGAACTGCAGCCCTAAACATAACTACAACACCAACACCAGCCAGCCAGGGCCCCTGAAATACAAATATAAGAGCATTAAACACATATGCAGATCACCAAACTTACACAAACCCTATTTTATAGTTTGTGGCTGCATATGCATTTTATTCTAACCAGAAGAGTAGAAATGCTGCACAAACTAAGTTGATTGTTTGCATTTGACTTCTGGGTTTGTACACTTGCTACCAACATGCTCTCCATGTTGCTTCCAGGTGAGAAAGGAAGAACTGAAAAGGAACTAGAACTGTGCGGGCCCCATCCATCTCTCTCTCTCCTTCTGGACTAGCATTTCCAGTGTAAGTGGTTGGCCAGCACAGAGAAGAAGCACAAACTAGAAGGGATCTGCTAGGATTTCTTGGTTTTTCTTTGAATGCCACTGGCGCTCTTTCTGCCTGAGAAGTACTTGTGGTTCACATGGGCATTGTAGCCTCTTGGAGCCATGGGAACCCTTGCTTATTCAGTTATAGGCATAATATACTTCCTTTGAACTGAGTCTGAACGAAGCTCCCAAGCATCAAGGGTCTACAGGAAGCGTATGCTTCTGAATGCTACGTGTAAATGGAGAAGCCAGGAGAAGTGGGCATGCAGACTGGAGAGAGGCCTCCTCTATTGTCCCACTGAATGTCATTTATGAAACATAATTCTAACAATAGTATGAAAACTTTCTCGAGGTTGCCTGGAATTCAGCCTTGTAAGGCTGTAAATCAAGGTAAATAGGAAATTTCCTTTCCTATTTCCATCTCCCACTCAGTCAATTTGATTATGGAACTGTGGTAAGCATACCCTCTTCCAGATTACAAACAAAACAACAACATCAACAAAAAAACTATGCTTAGGTTGCCTCGTGAAAGAGAAATGAATACAAACAACCACTCTTATAAGGAAGAGATCTTCTCAGGAACCGATTGGGGTCATATTAAGCGTGTCTTAAGATTTGGTTGCTTTCAGATTCTGCTTCTAGTACTGCCTGCACTCATCATCATCCTCATCATCATCTTCTTCATGACACCTGCTGACTTAAGGTTTCTACCTACTTCTTTCTGGAAATGTGTCTCCAGATAAATTCCTTTATTGAGATTATGTGTCTTCTTCAATCTCAGTGGAGGGAAGGCACAAATGGAGACCATGTGTCACTACAGAGCGTTAACAGCTGTCTATGATGTGGATGGATAGTTTTGTGACAGAGCCATCAACTCATCAGCTATTGATGTCTGTTCGATTGGTGGAGTCAGAAATGATGGAGTGAAATTGTGAAAACCATCTATGAACAAGGCTCTGCTTAAAATCCTGGCGTAAAAAAATGACTGTGGGTCCAAAGATCAGGCCAGTCTGCCCAGCATATTACTTCTTCCTTGTATTTATTTTTTAAAGTTCATTTTATTAGGGGCTCTTCCAGCTCTTATAACAAGCCATACATCAATTGTATCAAGCATATTTGTACATAGGTTGCCATCATTATTTTATAATCATTTACTTTCTATTGGAGCCCTTGTTATCAGCTCCTCTTTTTTCCCTCCTGTCCTAGTGACCCCTTGATAAATTGTAAATTATTATTATTTTCATATCTTAACACAGACCGCTGTCTCGCTTCTCCCACTGTCTATGTTGTTCATCCCCCCAAGGGTGGGGGTGGGGGGTATGTGTCTTTCATAGCTGTCAATTCCCCCTTCCTCCCCTTCTCTCCCCACCTTCCTCCTGCCCACCTGGTATCGCTACTCCCATTTCTATTCCTGAGGGGTTTATCAGACCTGGATTCTGTGTGCCGTGAGCTCTTATCTGCCCCAGTGTACATGCTCCAGTCTAGCCAGAACTGAAAGGCAGGACTGGAGTCAGAATAGTGGGGGTTGAGGAAGCCTCAAGGAACTAGAGGAATAGTGTGTGTTTCATCAGTGCTACACTGGGCCCTGCTTGACTCATCCCTTCCTCGTGACCCTTCTGTGAGGGGATGTCCTATTGTCTACAGATGGGTTTCGGGTCTGTGCTCTAACCCCCCTATTATCTCAGCAATACAGTTTTGTTTTGGATCTTCTGATGCCAGTTAACCCAATCCTGTCGACACCTCATGATTGCCTAGGCTGTGTGCTTGTGGTTTCTGTTAGATGGCTGCTTGCTTAACTTCAAGCCTTTAAAGGCAGATAAACAAACAGTCGGGTGCATGTTTGAAAGCTTTCTTGTAAAAGTGGCCTTACAAAACTTTACATTGTGTTCATAAACTGAAAAGTTTTTATTTCAATGTTTTTATACAATTGATTTGTCACAATTAAGGGTTGGGCTCCCTTGTGGAGTTTATCTAGACTGCAAGGGGTAACTCTCCAAACTCCAAACACAGTCAATGACTCATAGTAACCCTGTAAGTTAGGACAAGACAACAGAAAAGTGGGTGAAGGGAGACATCAGACAGTGTAAGACATGGAAAAATAATAATAATTTATAAATTATCAAGGGTTTGTTAGGGAGAGAGAGTGGGAGAGGGAGGGGAAAATGAGGTGCTGATACCAAAGGCTCAAGTAGAAAGAAAATGCTTTGAGAATGATGATGGCAACATATATACAAATGTGCTTGACACAATGAATGGATGTATGGATTGTGATAAGAGTTGCATGAGCTCTCAATAAAATGATTTATAAAAACAAAGTTAGGGTAGAACTATTCTGTGGGCTTCTGAGACTGTAAGTCTTCACGAAAACAGGAAGCCTCATGTTTCTCCCACGGAGCAGCTGGCGATTTCAAACTGCTGACCTCACCTTGTAGTACACAGCCAAATGCTTAACCACTACACCACCAGGGCTGCAAGGGGTAACTAGTATGGAGAAAAGATCTCAGACACACTCGATCTCCAAGATCCAGAGAAAATTCCGTCACATCAGTTTGCTCTGTGTAGCCTTGGGTCTCTGCTGGAAGCAGCACAGAATGTTGGCGTGGATGGACTGGAGCCTGGTGATGTGATTTTCCAGTTGGACAAATGCCCTGGCATAGTTATCCCCCCCTTGAGAACAGAGTAAAGCCACTGGGTCAATAATAGATGCCCCAGGTCAGAGAACTTTATGGAACCTGGGGCATCCTCTAAAGAGTAACGCTGAACTCAAATATGGTGACCATTAGCCACATATGAAATGTGGACAGTCCAAAATCAGACAGTGTTAAAAACACAAAGCCATTAGATTTTGAAGAATGAATAAGAAACTTATCTCTCACTAATTTTCTAGTGATTGCATGATAAATGATAATACTTTGGATATATTAGGTTAAATAATATAGATTATTCACTTTTAATATTATGCAATTAACTTAAAAAATAAATGCATTATCAAAACCTGTGAGGCTTAATTTAAGCCTTCCCCTTCTGGCTCCAACTCATTTATTTTATTTTATTTTATTGGGGGCTCTCATCACAATCCATACATATATCCATTGTGTCATACACATCTGTACATATGTTATCCTCTTTTTCAAATCATTTTCTTTCTACTTGAGCTCCTGGCATTAGCTCCTCATTTTACCCCATCCATCTCCCACTCTCCCTCCCCCATGTCCCCTTGATGATTTATAAATTATTCTCTCTCTTTGTTTTTTCCTGTCTTACACTGACCGCTGTCTCATTTCACCCACTTTTCTGCTGTCTGTTCCTCTGGGATGGGGACCATACATCGATCATTGTGATCAGTTCCTCTTTACTCTCTCCCCACACCACCCTTACCCTTACCCTCCTATTATCGCTGCTCCCCTTATTGGTCCTGAGGGGTTTATCTGTTCTGGATTCCCTGTGTTGCGAGCTCTTATCTGTACCAGTATACATGTTCTGGCCTAGCCAGATTGGTAAGACAGAATTGGGGTCATGGTAGTGGAGGAGGGAGTATTAAAGAACCAGAAAAAGATTGTGTGTTTTGTTGGTGCTATACTGTACCCTGACTGGCTCTTCTCTTCTTTGTGTCCCTTCTGACAGGGGGTGTCCAATTGACTACTGATGGGTTTTGGGTCTCCACTCTGCCTTCCCCCTCATTCCCACTGATATGCTGTGTGTGTGTGTGTGTGTGTGTGTGTGTGTGTGTGTGTGTTTTGCTTTTGGTCTTTAATGCCTGGTACCTGATCCCATCGACACCTCATGATCATACAGGCCAGTGTGTTTCTACCATGTGGACTTTGTTGCTTCTCGGCTAAGAACTGGCTGGCTCCAATTCTTATCATTTATTTCTAGGGTGGATTTCTAATAAAGCCTTTTCTTTTAAAACTTCCCTCAAATCAATTCCAACTAATAGCACCCCTATAAGGCTGAGTAGGACTGCCCCTATAGGTTTCCGAGGCTGTCAATCTTTATGGGAGCAGGCAGCCTCATGCTTTTCTCACAGAGGGGTTGGTGACTTGGAACTGCTGGCTTTGGGGTCAGCAGTCAACTCAATACCTACTGCCCCACCAGGGCCCCTTCAATAAAGGCCTAGAAAAAGGGAAAGACTCATTCCCCAAGAAAGCAGCCTCTGCGTTATGTCAACAATGTGTTCTGTCACCCAAAGGGGCGGTTTCCCTTTCCCTTGGTGATCTGGATCTGGTCAGCAAACCTTTTCCATAAACTGTCCCCGAGGGATCTGTCTAGACTTTGCAGGTCAGGCGCTCTCTATCGAACATCACTGCCCTCTCTATCAAACTCAACTCTGCCCTTCACATATGAAGGCAAATATAGATTATATGTAAACAAATGAGAACGAGTGTGTTCCGCTAGAGCTTTATTTCCCTAAGTAGACCCTGGTCCAGGTTTGGCCCATGGGCCCATGGGCTCTTCATCAGCTGTGCCTTGTTCTAAATCATCATGCAGTTGAGCCTGTTTTCATACTTTTCACTCACTGAAGGAGACATTTCTAAAGCCCTCTATGATGTGGGGAGCTGCCACATATTTAATACGGGAAAGAAACTGGGGCAGAGACTGATAAAGTGACTTATCTAGAGTTGCCCTCCAAGTCGTGCAGGAAATGAAAACTGGGCTCCAAGCCCCCTATTGCCAGAAAGTTCTCTGCTGGGTCTTCTCTCAGCCAGCTGTTCTTGCATAGCACTGACATCCACAGACTATCCCTAGAGGGTGTTCCAGGAACAACATCATGAACATCAGGAGAGAAGTAGAATATTTCATCTGAAAGTACCGCAACCCCGCTGCCTTCCTGTGGTGGGTACTCGGAGGGAGGAGCTCTGCCCATCACGGGGTTCGCAGCTGTACCCCACCTCCAGCCCGTACCTTCATGGGAGAGGGATGGAGGACAGGAAATGATAGCAGCAAGGCAGCCAGTCACAAAGGAACGCCAAGCACAAGTGCAAATAATTATTAGGGAGGTGAAAATTACATAGCAACTTGCTCTTGCTAATAGTCTACGGAGAAACAGCCCTATTGTACTTCCAAAGAGTGCATTGTCCATGGAGGTTCTGAAGAAATTCTGCTGGTTATCATTGCGGCATTTTCTAAAGCTGCAACATAAAGAGCTCTGGTTCACTTTTGATGATGTTCCAGGCTGTTCTCTTCCAGGTTTCGTCCCCTCCACCGGTTCTTCTTTGCCTTGACTGTAGGGACCCATCTTACCAAGCCTGAATTTCCATTTAAAAGCCATGAAGATGAAAGGAGATCCATAGAATTAGCATTTGTTTGGGGCTCAAAAATTGCTGGAGACTCATGAATGTCCCCCTACAGAAGAAGAGGGAACTCAGCTGGCATTGGTATGAGCTGCCTAGAATGTTCTGTAGACAACAGAAGGTGGTCAGTAAATAAGGAATTGAATAAATAGTCCGGTGTATGCATGTATGAGTGAATGTATGGGCAGATGGATGAGCAGACCTTTTCTAAACTGTTTCCTTCAATGGGCCTATAGGTTGGATGTTTTTGAGTAATACTCTTATTTCCCAGTAAGACCCTGATGACCCATCACGGTATACTCATTGATTTGGGTGTCACTTTGTCTGCTTGTTTATATTTTCAAAAATTCAATATAAAATGAAGGTACATTTTTGGAGGCGGCGTGATGCCTAGAATCATAGCAGACAGGCACAGGGACCTGGTTCTCAGTGAGTGTGAGCTGAGTGATGGGGATAATCATTGGAACATTGTGAGCCGCAATTTCTTCATTACAAAATTATTCTGTTCGACAGGAAAACATTATCACGTGGGAATCTTGTGAGCTATAAGCAGCAGTAATCTGCAACCTGCTTCGCTGAAACAAGAAAATGATTTGTTGGTTTATGTACCTTTTAAAAAGGGGACTGGTATATATACCACAGCCAAATTCAAACTGAAAACCAAACTCACTGCCATCAAGTCAATTGTCACTCATAGCAACCCTATGGGACAGACTGTGAACTCTTATGGGAGCAGCAAACCTCATCTTTCTCTCTCAGAGAAGCTGGTGGGTTCCCCTCCTGGCCTTGTTTGAGCTGCCCACTGCATCACCACGGCTGGGCCCCAGCCAGGAGAATCCTAAAGAGACCCGACAATTCGAGGTAATATGGGCTCCTGGGATGGAAACAGGACCTGAGGTAAAACACAAAAGAGATGTTAATAAAGTAGAGATGGGTGAATAATAACAGGTCAGTGTTGGTTCATCTGTTATCACCAAGGTACCTGCCATATTAATGAAAGATGTTACCTATAGGAGAAACCAGGTAGATAGGAACTCTCTTGCCTGTCTTTGAAATGTTCCTATAAATCTAAAATTGTTCTAAATGTTTTAAAAAGCATCCCAGCCCAGTAGCTCGAAGCTAGTCCGTAAGCCCCTCTTCCCACTCTTGTCACTGCAAAGAGACAAAGAGCCTACAGGCTATTTCTATAAATGGCCAAATAGTCTGGTACCATAGTGTGTAATTTATAGACTGGTATCTGACGTGTGGAATAATATCAGAATTATGGACTTGGACTGGGATGTTTTCTCAATATACAATGGCTCTTTGATATAAAGCTCTTTCGTATGCAAATATGTGTGTTTCTGGATTTGTTTCTCTAGTTAACCCTGGCGAACACACAGTCCTTCTCTATCTCCCACTAGAAGGGATAGAGACGCCTCATCCTAGTAGCCTCAGCCACAGCCTCTGGATTCTAGATGATGTGACGCTGGAGGCCGGACACCCAGACCTGAGCCAATCACTGTGGGAGGGCAATGGAAGATGCTGCTGATTGGCTCCAATCAAGTATAGCCCCTTCCAAGGTGAAAATGGCATCAATCCCATTCTGACAGTTAGAGAGAGAAGTGACTTCCTGAAGGGACCAGAAACCTACAGGCTATTTCTATAAATGGCCAAATAGTAAAGACAAAGGGTCTTCAAAAGAGTTCTGGACAGATTCCATTCTCTTTTCACCCCATTGTCCATGAACTTTTTGAGGCACCCTTATAGTTTATGCTCCATGGGCTATCAAGTCACCATTCCAACTACTCCACTCTTGTATTGTTGTGGATTGAAAGTGGTCTGTCATCAATATTAAATAAAAATAGACATGGCTATATTTCAATAAAACTTTATGGACATTTGCATTTCATGTCCTTTTCGTGTACTGTAACATAGTATTGCTAGTTTTGTTTTTATTTTTCTACTAATTGAAAATGTAATTATTTTTAGCTCACAGGTGGGCTGGTTGGACCTGAGGGCTGTCATTTGCAGATTCCTATTTTAGCCAATCTCCCCAAAGATCCATTCTTGCAGTGACTATCTTTCTGCACAATTATATGTGGGGCCCCTTTGTTCCTCCTTTCATGGGTACTTGTCATGGTATGACCTTCAGCCAGGATATTTGTTCAAAATCCTTTGTTCCCTACATGCAGCGAGGCAATTGTTTCTTATATGAAGTCTCTTCTTTTCTTCTCCTGTTTGCACTCAGTTCTCATAATACTTGGTTGCCATAGAGCATTTGGGAAAAACAGGGCCGTACACTTGAATATTAAAACCAACGACTCTCCCCATTGCCATAATTTGAAATTAAAGAGCTGCCTTTCACCTCTATATGTACCATTTTTAGAAGTAGGTGAAGACTGTCATGTTGCTAAGCAGTTGGTCTTCTATTTTTGCTCACCTTTAACAGTGACTTCTTTTCCAGCTGAAATATTAAATAGACTAGAATTATCTTCAGAATGCTCTATTTCTTAAAGGCTTGATTTTCCAGTTATTGGACAGAGAGCCATTATGGAAATGATTGCCGCATGTATTCAAGATGTGGATTCAAAGCTCTTCCAGGTCAGATGGTGACCTGGGAGGGAGGGATGGCAGGTGGAGCTGAACAATAGGAGCAAAGGGAAGGAAAAGACAAGGAAGCTTTTCAAATCCCAGCAGGAGTGCATCTGACTGGAGGGACAGAGCAAGAGGGGCAAAAATGCAAGCATGTCAGAAAGTAAAACTCTTTGGAATAGCATGGGGTTGGCAGAGGACAAAGATCTCTTTTCTAACTAAAATGGACAGCGGCGGAATGATTTGGACCAAAGGGGAGACAATCACACTAAAGAGGTAGTCACACCTTAGACTAATCAACCGTTTCCGATTCAAAGGGCAGCAGCATTTGCCCAAGGTCGAGATACAGAGAGTTAGGGAAGCAGGAGGCAGGGAAACGGGGAGCACAGGGAGGAGGTGGGATAATCACGGGTACACTGAGGGCACAGCTTTCCATGTAAGGACACAAAAGGTGTATGAACTCTTGGATAACAAACTAATGATCTGCTCTGTAAACCTTCACCCAATTCACAATAACCAGTTGTGTTGTGGTTTGTTTTGAAGTACGTTAGCAGTCTTGGCATTTCAATCCATGCCTGATGACTTTTCTTGTTCACTGATTATGAGGTGCCTGCGTCTACAGAAAGCTTTGAGCCTCCAGAGGCTGTGGGTTCTTTTATAAATTTCAGAAGGCACCCCTGTGGGCTCCGTTGGGTTTCAACCCTCACTGCACGCCTTGGCCAGGCCCTGTCACAATCCTTCCCCAGTCCACCTCTCAGGTGGCTCGTGGTAAAAGCTATGTTGATTGAGTGCCAGTGGGTGTACATAGCTGTTCCCCAGGTGGAATTTCCAAACAGGGGGTAGAGGAAAGGACTGCTAGGGACTAGGAAGGAAGGATTTCCCGGCATTTACACTGCTAGGGTTCATTTGTCCAGCTGTGCATACATCTAAATTGTCCTAATAATGACCGAGTAAGATTAATAAACTATAATTGTATCCTAGAAACCATTTTAGAGGCAACATTTCTGACTTCCTAGTATGCAATTCTCTCCTCCTACACTCTCTCAAGCCACTGTTCTGAGCTCCCTGGAGGTTAAGAAAGGAGGCTCGCCTGTGCGTGGTTGGTTCTATGATGCTTTGGCTACTCTTGGATAACGCAACCAGGTAAGGTGCTAGTTGCTAACCCACAGATTAGAGCTTCACATGTACCCAGAAGTGCCTTGAAAGAAAGATCTGGTGATCCACTTCTAAAATATCAGCCCTAGAAAACCCTATGGAGTACAGTTCTACTCAGACATCCATGAGGTCGACATGAGTCAATCTATGACAACAGATCACATGGTTTATAGTTTTCTTTCCCATTCTTTTGTTTGCTAAAAGAATCCAGCTCCCTGGTGGTAAACTCTGTCTGCGGACACAACGGCAGCCCTTCCTCAATGATTCTACTGCCTGATCCCTGTTTAATTCACAGCTATAATCTGCAGACAATCAGGAAGCCAGTTGAGTGAACTTGTTAGAATCATGTATAACATGAAAGTTATGGATTTAATGCCTTGGCTGTGTGGTATTTCCTTGAACTGTTCAAAAGCTCTTTGGTATAGAATTTCCACATCTCTGCCAATGCTGGTTTATTGTGTTCCAGACGGCTGAATTTATAGGAAAGTGACCTCCAAAAAATGTTAACACCAAAGGTGGTTATTGCCTGGGAATAAAAGCGAAGCTACAGGAAAGCCTCGTGGTTAAAAGCATGAGCTCTGGAGCTAGGCTGCCTGGGGCCATATCTTTCTCGACCATTTAATAATCTCCTGGCACTGAGCAGCCGGCTGGATCTTTCTGTGCCTTGTTTTACCCATCTGTAAAATGATAGCTCCATTGGATTGGAAGAGCCTGAAATGCCTTCATTCCCAAGGAGTACTAAGAACAGGTAGCACTGCAGTGTTTGGTTTCTTATTGTTGGTTGGAAGAAGAGGAGGAGGAGCAGGAGGAGGAGGAGGGCAATTCAAGAAGCAGGCTCTGCAAACAGACTGCCAATTAAAACCATGAATGTGGCAGGTGCCTTGGGGGAGGTGAAGTGTGTGCTCCATTCTTGACACCCGCAGCCTTGAAATGTCTCAAGTTCTAGAGAAGGTCAACCAGGAGTCTATGTGTAGGCTTCCCAAGTCTGATCTTGCTACCTCTCACCTTCTCCTTTGGTCCTTCTGTCCTACAGCACCAACTCCTTCACTTTGTGACTAGAAAGAATAGAACCATTCAGAGTATTTGTGTAGGTGTGTGTGTGTGTGTGTGTGTGTGTGTGTGTGTATACAAGCGATTCCATTTTTCTTGGGAAATTATATATATCAGTGGAATGGCTGAGCCCGATGGTAAGTATATGGTTAACTTTTAAAGAAACTACCCAGCTGTTTCTCTATTTTCCATTTCTACCAGAACTTGGGAAACCTGGTGGCACAGTGGCTACTAACTAAAAAGTTGTTTTGGTTAGGTGCCATCGAGTTGGTTCCTCTCCATAACAACCCTATCCTGTGCCATCTTCCACAATGGTTCCTGTGCTTGAGCCCATTGTTGCAGCCACTGTGTCAGTCTATCTCCTGGAGGGCCTTCCTCTCTTTCACTGCCTCTCTCCTTTGTCAAGCATGGTGTGCTGCTCCAGAGACTGGCCTCTCCTGCACAACATGTCCAAAGTATATAAGACAAAGTCTCTCAAGCCTTGCCTCTGAAGAGCCCTCTGGCCATATTTCTTCCAAGATAGAGCTATTTGTCCTGCTAGCAGTCCACAATATTTTCAATAATCTTCTCCAGCATCAGATTTCAACTGAAAGGCAGGAGGTTAAAACTCACAAGCTGCTCCCTGGGAGAAAGATAAGGCAGTCTGCATCGCTAAAGAATTATAGTTTTGGAAACTCTATGATGAGGCAGTTCTACTCTATCCTACAGACTTAACAGATTAGTTGAGTTTGGTTATTGGTTAGCAGCAATGTATGAGAGTTACTGCTTTCCCATATCTGCACCAACACTGGTTATTCTGTCTTGTTGATCACTCATATAGCTTCACTGGAGAAATGTCTGCTCAACTATTTTGCCAAGTTTTAAATTGGGTTGAATTCTTATTGCTGTGTCATCAGAGATGTTTATCAATTCTGGATAAAATGCCTCCACTCATATATACACATATACACACACATATATATATTTTTTTTCTGCATCATGCCTTCATACCTGGTCCCTTTGGCACCTCGTGATCACACTGGCCGGTGTGCTTCTTCCATGTGGGCTTTTTAGCTTCTGAGCTAGATGGCCGCTTGTTCACCTTCAAGCCTTTAAGACCCCAGACACTATCTCTTTTGATAGCCGGGCACCATCAGCTTTCTTCACCACATTTGCTTATGCACCCATTTGTCTTCAGCGATCCTATATGTGTGTATATGTATATATATATATATGTGTGTCTGTATATATGGATATATATGTACCATATTGAATGAAGGGGGAAGTGCAGAGTGGAGACCCAAGGCCCAAGTGTCGGCCAATGGAGATCCCCTCAAAGAGGGGTTCAGGAGAGGAGATGGGTCAATGAGGGTGCAAGGTAGTACCGATGAAGAACACAGCTTTCCCCCGGGTCCTGGATGCTCCCTCCCCCAACTACCATGATCCGAATTCTACCTTGCAGGGCTGGATAGGGCAGAGGTTGTTCACTGGTGCATATGGGGGCTGGAGTCACAGGGAATCCAGGGTGGATGATACCTTCAGGACCAGGGGTGAGAGGGGCGATGCTGGGAGAGTGGAGGGTGAGTGGGTTGGAAAGGGGGAACTGATTACAGGGGTCCACGAGGGACGGCAGAAAAGGAGGTGGGGAGGGAGACTCCAGATAGGGCAAGATATGACAAAATAACAATGTATAAATTACCAAGGGCACATTGGGAGGGGTAGCGGGGAGGGAGGGGAATAAAAAGAGGACCTGATGCAAAGGGCTTAAGTGGAGAGCGAATGCTTTGAGAATGATTGGGGCGGGGAATGTATGGATGTGCTTTATACAATTGATGTATGTACATGTATGGATTGTGATAAGAATTGTATGAGCCCCTAATAAAATGTTTAAAAAATGCCTCCACTCTTGATTTCCTCAAGTCTTTTGTAATATATATGTTTTTTAATTAAGTCTGAGAGTGCTATTTCATTTCAAGCTCAGGATCTTCAGTACTGATTAGCAATACATATAACTCTCTCAGTGCTCTCCTGGCAGGCTAGTTCCCTTGCTGTGACCAAGCCATCAAAATGTAGTTGGTCTGCATCAGTCTCCCACACCGCCAGAGCAAGCCCCAAATTGTCATCGTAAGCACCTCCAAGTCATAATGTTGGCGCCTGAAATCTAGAACAGCTAGCGTGAGTGACAGGCGCCTGTAATGAGCTCCTCTCCTGGGGGGTTATTCTTAATGCCGGCACAGATTTGGCTCGTCATTCCCCAGCAGCCCCTTGGGGTACATGGCCTTGTTAGCAGTCTAGTTAGCTGTGCTCAGGAACTGCTGACTCTAGAAAAGTCCATTTCCAGAGGACTTGAGAGTAATCCTAATGTCAGTCTCACTCATCACACGTCTCCCTGTGGATCCTTTTCCCTCTGCCCTCCAGTGCCAACCGTCATAACACAGCCCCTAAATCTTCCTCTTGCTGGAGCTGCAGCCATCTGGTGGTCAAATGAACATTTAAAGTGCCTTTGATGGCCCTGCGGAGATCCCAACTCCTGAAGCATCTTGGGTTTCCAAGAGTCATAATTGATGGATGACAGCAGGAAAGCTGCAAATCGCCAGTCGGTGCTGTTCTGTGAGAAAATAGCTCAATTTCTCCACCAAGTCAACGAAATTCCTTAGGCTTGAAAATCATCTTGTTGGTTTGTGTACCACCCAGCAGCACATATGCACCAGAGGAAGGACTTGCAGGCTTTGCTCGTGCAAGTCTTCATCTTTGACAACCCCAACAGAAAACATCCAAGCCGCGGCCATCGTGTCGACTCCACACAGCTCGACCCTGTAAGACAGAGTAGAAGCGACACCACAGCTGCCATCTTCAGGAAAGCAAAATGCCTTCTTTTTCTCCCAAGCAACAGCGGATGGGATTGAACTTCTGACCCTTGAATTAGCAGTTGAGTGCTTAGTCACAGTGCCACCAGGGCGCCTGTTGGAAAATATATACGTTTGTAAAGATGCCTCCATAGGTTGCTGAAATCCATGCCCTGGAAGTAGAAGTAAAAAGAATTAAGGGAAAAAAGCTGCATCCAATCGGCTCCGCGGTTTACACTCTTGCCAGTATAGCAGAGTCCAGATTGACTTTCAGAAAGCTGGGGACTGGAGCAGCGTGTTGTATGAGGGGAGAAAAGAAGTCCTGAAGAAAAGGATATATGTCCTCAGGTGATCATTTTGTCTTCTAGATTGGACATTTCTAATTGGTTCCTCTCTTGAGGGATTAATATTGGTTGAATGACTAAGGTGGCCCCACATGCTTAATTAAAGCTGCGTGGATTTTTCACTTGCAGGAGAATGTCCCTCTCCTGGAGAACTCACTAGAGGTGTCGTCACTTATCTCACCTAGTATTTGGCCTCGTTTCTTCCTCTGTTAATTTACATTGCTGTTTATTTTATCAGCACTGCTTTCGCTACTGTCAGGGATCCTTGTTAATCCTCTGGGCTCAGCATTTATAATATGAATTGGCCCTTACCAACCTCTGAGACCTGAGCTACAATTTGTTTTTTTGTGTTCCTTCTTTATTAAGCTCAAGCAAATTACTGGGTCCTTGGAGTCTGGGTTGTTTTGGGGTTTGTTTGTTTGTTTGTTTGTTTGGGGGGGATGGTCTTCTTTCCTCCTCCTTGTTTTTTATCATGCTGTTATTGTTGTTGTTTGAGAAACCCTCCACTCAGGAAAAATATTCTTCTCCTGTTTCAACTATCTACTGCATGTCAATCCAATGTAGAAGGAAGTGTAATCTGTGTTCGCTCAACATCCCTGAAATGCCCATGCACTAGTCAGACATCTCACCAGAGTTGTTTGCGGTGCTAACGATTTTTCTGAAGGTGTTAGATGAAGCTGCGCAAATTTTCATTCTGAGGACATTTTAAAGCTTATGGAGTCGTTTTTGGCTTAGTGAGGGAAACAGGCTATTTTCTCAGACAATGACTTCATCTGGCATTTCAGAACCTGCCTCTTATCAGCCTTCAACCAGTCCATCAGCAGAAATTTATTGGCCAATTACCATATGCAAATGATGCATTAGGTACCATGAGATATGGGGAAAAATACCAGCTGTAGCCAAGATTTCCAGGAGCTCAATATTTGTTCATCTACTCATTTATTTAGTCACTTAGTATTGACCAAAAATCCCATTGTGTGTGTTAGTCACATAACCTATTTGGGGGGAAATAAACAACACAAAGCAATCTAAGAGCAGTACAAACCCAAACCCAAACTCACTGCCTTCAAGTCAATTCCGACTCCTAGCAAAGAGCTGTGTAGTTGATCCAAGATGGAACAAGGCTCTAGAAGGAAGTAGCAGGCAGACCTAACATAGCTCCTTTCCTTTGCAAGACACACCCTCATTTACCACCTCTCTTGTTTTCTGACATGTTGTACTTAAGACAATAGTAAAAAAAAAACTATTATCCAATTATTTTGTGCATGAATGACATACATCTGGCTGTAGCAAATGCCAAGGTGTGAGGTGAGAGTGTCTCTGGCTGTAACAGACGCATCAGATTAGTTGAGCTGTAACAATTAAGGTTCAACTTGATTGGGCTCTGATTCTCTGTGTTTTGGCAGTTATGTAATGAAGTAATCATCCTCTATTTTTCCATACTGCCCGTTTTCACATAATGACTTGTTCTTTGGAAACTAATCAGGTCAATAAGTAAGGATCAAGTCTGCCTAAGAGCCTGACCTAGTCTACACTAAGCTCTTCACTTTAGAAGCATTGAGGAGGATGAGAAGAAAGGTAGCAACATTGCTAAGAGGAAGACCACCCTTTGAAATCCCTTAACCTTTGTTCCTAGGGAATATTATTTGCAGCACATGAATACAAAATATAATGATGCACTGTCAGGAATCCTTAAATAAATCTTACTTTAAAAGGACTTTTTCATTCTGAAGTTTAAGTCAGTGTCCATGATCATCCATGACTGTCCTTGAGTTGCTATTATTTGGCTCTCTCCTTATATTAGTTAACAAATTACCCCAACTCTTAGTGATTGATAACAGTGTACATGTATCATCACAAGCTGCTCTGGGTTAGGAATCTGGGCATGGTTTTGGGGGGCCTCTTGCCCTATGATCTCTGCATTTTTAACCATCACCCAAGTGGTGCTCCTGCTGCTGCTGATGTTAGTGATGATGATGATGATGATGATGATGATGGTGGTGATGATGGTACTGATGATGATCTGAGTTCTGCGCTTTGAGTGGCAAGAATTTTAAGCCATCATTCAATATCCTTAGCTTGGCTGGCATCACTCTTGTTGTTGACACTGTTGGGTTGTCAGGTGCTGTTCAATCCAAATTTTTCATTTACCTCCTGCTCTTCTTGAAAGCTTCCCTGGGAGATCGGATATTATCTAGCCCTTCCCTGATGCTTCCCCCTTCTCCTACTTGATAATAATATGCATGGATAGCTCTAGCATGCTGTCTTCTCATTCCTCCAGATCCCTAATGAAGCTGTCATACCTGACCTTCTCACCACTCCCTTCTGCTCCCCTTCATCATTCCCTAGCTTAATGCTTTGTTTACAGTCCCTAGTCTTCAGTCTCTTGCTCCTTAAAGTCTTTGAACATCTATGATTAATAAAAGTTCAGTAGTCGCGGATCAAGTCCAATTTCTGAGGAAGAAATTAGAATCTACTAACTCGCCGGATTTGGAAGGTCAGCAATGTGTGCATAACAAAAACCAATAAGAAAACAGGTAGGGTGCATCTCTAGCGAGTGGTGACTTACCTGAGAGCCTGGCAGCTCAAGTCTCATCCGCCTTCTCAACAATCTCATGACCTTGAGGACATTCTTACCCTATCTGAACCAACATTTTATCAGCTGTAACATAGTACATTAAAATTAGAAGATCTCCTCTGGTCTGTTAAAAATAATTATGTAGAGGCTGCCTTATACTCATATCTTCATTACATGCTTAAACTAGAAGCAATGTTCCTCAAATGAAGCCTAGGGATCTCACTGTTACATTCACTCAGCTCTGAGTGACATTGAGAATTTTTTTCCAACAGGAATGTATGTAAAAAATTTCATTACAATTTGCCGTGCATTACAATTTGTGCATGGAAGCCACAAATACATTTTATGCCACAGGAACGTTTCTATAGATATCAACTTATCATTGACATGAATTAGAAAGGAGCTTGGGCCCAGGGCCCAGAATTTTCTAGAGATACCAGCTAGGAGGCTACGGCAGCATTCCAAGGAGGGGTGCTAATGATGTAAAATACGACTTTGAAATTGTGGTGCTTATTAGACCCATCACTAATCTTGTCACTGAACCTACTAATGAACAAATATTATCTATTACTATAGCCCCATCCATTTATCAGTTTGTCATGCTACAGTGACCTGTGGACTGCTACAAGTGTATTTCAAATGTCAGCAACCTCACCCATGGTGGACAAGTTCCAATGGAGCTTCCAGTAAAGCAAACTAGGAAGAAAGGTCTGACAGTCTACTTCCCCAAATCAGCCCATGAAAACCTTATGAATAATAACAGCATTGTCTTATATAGTGCAGAGAGATGAGCTCTAGGGCTTGCGAAACACTGAAATATGATGAGTAAAGACCCTCCTCCTCACAGTCAAATCTACCTTGTTGATGCAGATGAAGTAAAATATTTGGAACCTTCGTTTACTGAGGTGCCGTGATCGAAAATGAGAAGTAATAGCTGCAAACACCCGGTAATCAGAGCATGGAATGTATGAAGAATGGCGACGTCAAAAATGAAATAGCATACGAGGATCCTAAGCATGGGTGGGATGAAGCAGGTTGGCAATGGCCATTTTGAGTTGGCTGCTGTGCATCCAGAAAACATACAGTCTATCACAATGGCAACAACAAATTGAAGAGGAATGGTATCACATTAATCATGATAAAGAACATTTCAACACCTATTGTGAAATGCAACACGGTTCTCCACTAGTTTAATGCCCATATGCCTATATGAAAGATTATTATTCAAATTTACTTACCAACTATGAATGCCAATGATTTTTCTTTGCCCGCATTATCAAAACGTTATCAGTGTTTTTGTAAGGATCTTCATGCTCTTCATGTTCAGGCATAATCTGTGTTGAAGGGTGTAGTCTTTGATCTTCATCGTTAAGTGCTTCAAGTTGTCTTCATTCTTGGCAAGCAAGATTGTATCATCTGCATATCACAGGTCACTAATGAGTGTTCCTCCAATCCTGATGCCTAGCTTCTTCGATGATTTGTTTAACATACAGAATTAATAAGGAGAAATGGCAGTACCCTACCAAACACCATTTCTAATTCAGTATCCCCTTGTTATGTTCAAGAGACTGCTTTTTTCAAATCTACCTATAAGTTTCAAATGAGCACAATGGAAAGTACTGAAATTCCTGTTCTTTCTCATGTTAACCATAATTTCTTAGGATTTACACTATCGAATGCCTTTGCATTGTTGATAAGATACAGGTCAATACCTTTCTGGTACTCTGCGCCTTTGGTCAAAACTCATCTGACATCAGCAGTGCTATCCAGTGAGTTAACTATTGGACTGTTAACCAGGAGGTTGGAGGTTTGGACCCACCAAATGCTCCAGCTTCTGCTTCCAGAAAAGTTTATTGCCTTGCTAAATACAAGGAACAGTTCTACTCTGCCCTATAGGGGTTGATATGAGTCAGAATTGGCTTGATGGCTGTGGGTTTCTGAATCTAGCTTGAACTCTGGTAGTTCCTTAATGATGTTCGCTGCAGTTGTTTTTTCATTGTCTTCAGTCAAATTTCATTAGAATGGGATCTTGATATGTTTAATAGTTTCTATTTGATCACTTTTCTTTGGGTTGGGGATATAGCTTTCATCCAGTCGATTGGACCAGTGAACGTTGACAGCATTGAAATCCTATGCTGAAACAATGTCATTGGGCTTCTGTCAACTCCCAAAGCCCCGTTTTCACCAAGTTTGCTAACTCCACCCAGGTTAATCATTTGACTGGTTTCCATAGTACAGGCTCCATACCAATGCAAACCTCCTTTCTGTATAATTTTAAGACTTCTCATCTTGGTAGAACATGGTATTTCATAGCCTCAGAACCCACCATCTTCCTGGGTATTCAAATCTGATCCTGTTGAATACTGGCCATCTCTGTGGCTATCCCTGGCCCCTCATTACAATTTACAAGGCTCTTCTACTGACACAACTGCACAGAATTTTTTATTCTAGAGATATTCTCCACAGTGCCTTCCAACGCATGCTGTAATGTGAATGGTTTTCACATGCACATATCTTCCTGTCATGAGGACCAAAATATCAGATCCATCCACGTCACCCTGGATGGTGTGTGCTCCAGAGATTGCCAGAATTCATTCACATGGGTAAAACTTGCCTTGGAAACTGTGTACCATCAGTCACTAGGCCAGGGGACAAGGCTGGATATGGTGTATTCTGATGATGAGCCAGGAGACAGTTTAAGGTACTGCTTCCCCACTCTCCATCCCCAGCCACCATATTGTAGCTCCGTTGGGGAAGAGCAGGATAATGATGTGTAAGGGAAAACAGCAAGCAGACAGGCAAGGAGGAGGAGAGATGACAGCGAGTCATCATTCTGAGCTTCCTGGCACAGACCAACCCCTTATTAAAGCATTCTTTCCAGCTTAGGAGCCTGCAGCTTAAGGGAAATTTTATAAGCGCAAGTTCCAGCACCAGGCACATCTTGAAGGCAGAAATGATAACTCCCTAATTATCAGTTAGCCACTTGATGGATCTTTATTGTGCAACAGTTAGCTGTTCTGCTTCAAGGCACTGCTCCAAACAGCTGGGAGAAAGGCAACTGGAGAATGACACCACTTACATCCATCTTTTTGAGCTACCATTTCAATTTGGCATTGAAAGAAAGCCTTGTCCACATTCTGGATACCCTTGTCTAGTGAATTTTAATTTGATGACAGCCATCACTTTGTGGACTGTATCGCATCCTGCAAGGGGAGGGCCTTACTTCCGGCCAATTCCCCTGACGCTTGTTCTCTGGGAAGCTACAAGGTCACGTGTGCTATGGAAATCTTTGGAAGCCAGAACTTAGAACCAGAATACATGTTTCCGTAGGCAGAATGGTAAGAGCCATGGCAACTTTTCAGACCAGCCCCCCCCCAAAAAAAAAATTGTGTTGCTGTTTGCTGTGGTCAAGCTGGCCCCTGACTCATACGTAATGGGATGGCCCATTGCCTTTGAGTTAATTTAAACTCATAGAAAGGCTACAGGACAAACTGGAACTGCCCCATATGGTCTCCTAGGCTGTAATCTTTACAGGGGTGCCTGTGTGGTGTAGTGGGTTCCGAGTTGGACTGCTAACTGCAATGGTTCAAATCCACCAGCCACTCTTAAGAGAAAGATGAGGCTTTTGGCTCCCATAGAGATTTATAGCTTAGGAAATCCTGTATATGGTCATTATGAGTAGAAATTGAGTTGACCACAGTATGTTAGGTTTGGTTTAATCTTTAGAAGAAAAGATCACCAGATTTTTTTCTCTCTCAAAGACCTACTGGTGGTTCAAATTCCCAACCTTTCTTCCTAAACACACACACACACACACACACACACACACACACAGAGAGAGAGAGAGAGAGAGAGAGAGAGAGACAGACAGACAGACAGACAGACACACAGAAGGGAATTGGCAAAGGGGGCTTATTAAATACATTACCCCCGTGGGTTCGATCCCTCTGAGGAGCTTGAACCATTGAGAACAAGCCTCACTGTTTTCACAATTGAGAGCAGGCATCCAGAGCGTTCGTTATTCACTGGTTGAGCGATGTCAGAGGCAGTCATACTTTGACACTTGTAATTTATGCTGCATTCAGGCTGAGCGGTCCCTGTTGGCAGAATAAATGTCCTCGGGCTGAGTCAATGACGAGAGGCCAAGGGTGTGGCAACAATATCAGCCTCACTCTTCACCTCTGTGCAACTATGATAGAGGCTGTGCCAGGCTTGTTAGTCCGGGTTGGCTAGAGAAACAAATTCATAGACACTCATATGTGGATAAGAAAGAGTTTTATATACAAGAGCAATTAAATATTGAGAAAACATCCCAGCCCAGTCCAGATCAAGTCCATATGTCCAGTATTAGCCCATATGTCCCATATCAATCTGTAAAGTCCTCTTCAGAATCACAAAACATATGCCATGATGTCAAATGCAGAAAGATCACAGGCCAGTGGGTGAGAAGTCTTGTGGATCCAGTGGTGGTAGAGGCATCTCATTGCTGGCAGGGGTCTTCACATGGCTCCTTCAGCTCCAGGGCTCTAGCATAGCTCCATGTGTCTTGTCAGCTGCATTGTCTCCCAGGGAGTGAGTCTGTGTCCCGCCTCCAGTGAGCTATTTATCTCTTTGGCACCTCCAAATGAGGTGATCAAGATGCGACCTGATGGACAGGCTAAACACAATTCACTCAAATCTCAAATTGACAACAGATTATGTAACTATCACACCCTCTGAAATCAACCATTTAATAAATATAAATCAAAGCCAATGAATGAATCAACTTGTACAGAATTATTATTTATATATTACTTGGCACAGCTTTTGTAAATCTCATGGCCTCAAATTACAAAAACCATATGAATCTAATATATAAAATGGTAAAATTAAAAGGAAATAATTCGTCTTCTTTGGCCCAATAATTCTACTTCAAAGAAGATATCCTTTTGATACCATCATGAATGTAAAAACTATTTATATATGAAACTATTTCTTAAGATGCTTTTAAAAATAGAGAACAATTGAAAACAAAGTTAATGCCCAGCTTTACGGGAAATATTACCAGTTTTTTTACAGTCTTTAATATAGTGCCTTTAAAATCATAATCAGCTATCACCTTACACCCATAATGACAGCCGAGTTAAAAAACAAAACAAAAATCAGACAACAAATGCTGGAGAGGATGTGGAGAGATTAGAACCCTTATCTACTGCTGGTGGGAATATAAAACTATAAAACCCCTATGGAAATTGATATGGTGCTTTCTGAAAAAAATTGTGACTGGAAATACCGTATGAACCAGCAATCACACTACTTAGCCTGAAAGAACATACAATGAGCAGATATATATGTACACCAAGTGGAGCCTTGGTGGTGCAGCAGTTACAAGTTGGCCTGAAATCCAAGTGGTTGGCAGTTCAAAACCACCAGCAGCTCCGAGGTTGAAAGACTGTCCTTTCTACTCCTGTCAACAGTTACAGTCTCTGAAACCCACATCGCTATGATTCAGCATTGACTCAATAGCAGTGGTCTGGTTTGGGGGTTCATTGCAGCACTGTTCACACTAGCAAGAAGATGGAAGCAACCTAAATGCTTATCAGCCATAAAAACCATATTTTCGAACATAAAAAGTTGGTACAGGAGAGATTAATTTGTCAAAGAATAGGAAGGATTCTAAATAACAACATAAGTAGACCTTTCATGAAAGACTCTAGAATCTGAGAGTCTAACTATTCCGTGTTCATTCTCATGATTGTTGGCTGTGAATCACGCTGGAGGATTAAAATTGTCAAAGGTACATGATAATCATTTCCAAAAGCATGCTGATGAGTATGAACTTCCTCTTTTTCTCAGGAGCCTTATTTTTCACATATATTCTTCTTCGTTCCAAAGCAGAAGAAAATGTAGACTTGAAACTCCCATTTTCACCTCATTAATTAGCTGCTTAATGTGGACATCCTGAAATGAAATTTTGCCCCATGGGTAATACTGTCCTACCAGGTAATTACTATTGACGTGTGAGCTGTCTGGTAGGTATTGTTTCGCTAAACCTTAACTAAAGCTGAGGGAATCTCATTGATATCAGAGCAGTGTTGGAAATCAGAGGGTGGGGTAGGGGGGAGGGGAGGTCCATGGAAAAGAATTTCATAAGCTATTTTATAGTCCATAATAGGTTATAAGGGCTATTTTCTTTTTGCAATGTGCCAATCCAATTCTCTACATTGTGCTTGCAAACCGCATGCCATTCATCCATCACACCACGACAGTGTAATGCTTTCTGAGCTGTGGCACACAGCAAAGTCGGCTTGGCACACAGTTGTAACACGGATAAATGCTAGAGTCTGGCCTTATAGCCAGTTCCACTAAAGCCCAAACTGCCATGCTTCTCAGCGGCTTGCAACATATGAACGTGATGCCCTCCAGTATAATTGCCTCCATACACTCAAGCATAGGAATGATTGTGAGGATGGCACAGGACCGGGCAGCCTTTCGTTCACTTGTGCACAGTCATGAGGGGCCCCAGCCGACATGTGACATTGGACAACAACAGGATTCTAAAAAGCCCTGGTGGTGCTGTGGCTTAGGCATGGGCGGCTAACCACAAGCACTGCAGCTGCCCCTCAGGGAAAATATGAGCTTATGTGCTCCTATAAAGATTTACTGGGAACCTTTCTAGATAAAACGACCATGAATCACAAGACCTCCATAGCATAGGGTTTGTTGCTTGGATGGTGGTTTTTTCCCCTTCCTTGTTTTTGTTGTTTCTTGAGATAGAATTCTACCCTCTGTCATCATTGTTAATCACTAAGGTGTAGCCCCCTTGCCCATTGTTTTCCCTATTTCTCTGAGGAGTAAGGAATAAACTGCTGGGAACCTCAAATAGAATTGGGTAGCTTGTCTAGGTCATGGCAGGCAGTCAACAACTGAAAGCGCAATAGATAAAGTTAGGTCCTATCTTGCCGGGTGGCAGTGGGTGTTGGGATGAATTAAAGCAGGTCAGGCAGGAGCTGGGGTTAGGAGCTAGCTCCAGTGTAGTGTGTATTGAGAGACAAAATCGAGGTTTACAAAGGAAGCGTCGTAGACCCAGGCATCTCAAAAGTACTACCAACTACCAGTCTCTTCTTGGCCAGTTCTTGAAAAGAAGAAATATTGGTTTTCATTTGTTTCATAAATCAGATTCCCGAAGTCTGTGCATTTGAAAATTTTACTTCTTATATTGATATTGCACTCTTCTTACTATCCCATAAAATTAGACCGCTTGCCTTATAGCGCCTCTTCTTTTATCTTGTAGAATTGAAATTAATGTACTTTTTCATGATTATTACAAATGAGGTTTCTTGGTTTTCTTAAATCCTTATAATGTCTCTTTAATGCAAAAGGCTGGAATGTAGCTTGGTTGTTGTTTGTTGTTGTTGTTCGATTCTGTTGAGTCAGTTCCAACCCATAGCAAACTTGTGCACAACACAATTGTCTGGTCCTCTGCCCGCCTCACAATTGTTCATATGCTTGAGTAATTGATGCAGCCCCAGTGTCAAAGCATCTCCTTGAGGGTCTTCCTCTTTTTGCTGTCTCTCTACCACACATGATGTCCGCCTCCAAGGACTGCTCTCTCCTGACAGCAGGCCCAAAGTTTGTAAGATGAAGTCCAGCCATCCTTGTCTCTAAGGAGCACTCGGGCATTACTTCTTCCATGTCAGATTGGCGTGTCCTTTTAGAAATCCATGGTACTTTCAGTATTCTATTCCAGCACCATAATTTGAATGTATCAATTCATCTGCAGTCTTCTTCATTCAATATCCAACTTTCGCATGCATAAAATACCATGGCTTGAGTCAGATGCATCTTAGTTCTCAAAGTAACATCCTTGCTTTTCAACACTGTAAAGAGGTCTTGTGCAGCAGATGTACCCAATGCAACTTGTCTTCTGATCTCTTTTTTTTATTATAATTAAATAATTTTATTGGGGGCTCTTACATCTCATTTTTTAACAATTTATTGGGGCTCATACAATTCTTATCACAGTTCATACATATACATACATCAATTGTATAAAGCACATCTGTACAGTCTTTGCCCTAATCATTTTTTTCTCCTCTTTTCTTTTTTTTACATTTTATTAGGGACTCATACAACTCTTATCACAATCCATACATATACATACATCAATTGTATAAAGCACATCCATACATTCCCTGCCCCAATCATTCTCAAGGCATTTGCTCTCCATTTAAGCCCCTTGCATCAGGTCCTCTTTTTTTCCCCCTCCCTCCCCTTTCCCCCCTCCCTCATGTGCCCTTGGTAATTTATACATCGTTATTTTGTCATATCTTGCCCTATCCCGAGTCTCCCTTCCCCCCTTCTCTGCTGTCCCTCTCCCAGGGAAGAGGTCACATGTGGATCCTTGTAATCAGTTCCCCCTTTCCAACCCACTCACCCTCCACTCTCCCATCATCGTCCCTCACACCCTTGGTCCTGAAGGTATCATCCACCCTGGATTCCCTGTACCTCCAGCCCTCATATGTACCAGTGTACAGCCTCTGTCCTATCCAGCCCTGCAAGGTAGAATTCAGATCATGTTAGTTGGGGGGAGGAAGCATCCAGGATCTGGGGGAAATCTGTGTTTTTCATCGGTACTACATCGCACCCTAATTAACCCATCTCCTCTCCTAAACCCCTCTATGAGGGGATCTCCATTGGCCGACACTTGGGCCTTGGGTCTCCACTCTGCACTTCCCCCTTCATTTAATATGGTATATATATATATACATATATACATATACATATATACATATACACACATATGCACATACATACACACACTTATATCTTTTTTTTTTTTTGCATGATGCCTTATACCTGGTCCCTTTGGCACCTCGTGATCGCACTGGCCGGTGTGCTTCTTCCATGTGGGCTTTTTTGCTTCTGAGCTAGATGGCCGCTTGTTCACCTTCAAGCCTTTAAGACCCCAGACACTATCTCTTTTGATAGCCGGGCACCATCAGCTTTCTTCACCACATTTGCTTATGCACACATTTGTCTTCAGCGATCCTATCATGGAGGTGTGCAGTCAATGATATGATTTTTTGTTCTTTGATGCCTGGTAACTGATCCCTTCGGGACCACTCGATCACACAGGCTGGTGTGTTCTTCCATGTGGACTTTGTTGCTTCTGAGCTAGATGGCCACTTGTTTATCTTCAAGCCTTTAAGACCCCAGTCACTATCTCTTTTGATAGCCGGGCACCATCAGCTTTCTTCAACACATTTACTTGTTCACCCACTTTGGCTCCAGCCGTTGTGTCGGGAGAGTGAGCATCATAGAGTTCCAATTTAATAAAAGAAGGTATTCATGCATTGAGGGAGTGTTTGAGTAGAGGCCCAAGGTCCTTCCGCCACCTTAATACTTGACCTATAAATATAGACACATAGATCTATTTCCCCATCCTCCTATATATATTTGCATGTACATGTCTTTGTCTAGACCTCCATGAATGCCCTTTGACTCCTAACTCTTTCCTCCATCTCCCTTGACTTTCCTCCTGCCCTACTACCATGCTTCGTCGCCACCTGGGCTAGAGTATACCTCTTCTCTAAGCAACCTTACCCTGTCTTCTGATCTCTTGACTGATGCCTCCATGAGCATTGATTGTGGATCCAAGCAAGACTAAATCCGTGACAACTTCAACCTTTGCTCTCTTAATCATGATGTTACTTACTTGTCCAGTTGTAAAGATTTTTGTTTTCTTTACATCGAGTTGTTATCCATACTGAAGGCTGTAATCCTTGATCTTCATCAGCAAGTACTTCAAGGCCTCTTCACTTTCAGCAAGCAAGGTTGTGTGATCTGCCAATCTCATGCTGTTAATAAGCCTTTCTCCAACCCTGATGACACATTCCTCATCATATAAGCCATCTTCTCTGATGATCAGCTCAGCATGCAGATTGAATAAGTATGGTGAGAGGATACAACCTTGACACACACCTTTCCTGATGTAGTATTCCCTTGTTCTGTTTGCACAATTACCCCGCGATCCATGTACAAATTCCACATGAGCATCATCAAGTGTTCTGGAATTCCCATTCTTCTCAAGGTTAATCTTGGTTTGTTACTATCCATAGTCCAATGCCATTGCATAGTCAATAAAACATAAGTAAATATCTTTCTGGTGTTCTCTGCTTTGAACCAAGATACATCTGACATCAGCAATGATACCCCTTGTTCCATGTCCACTTCTGAATCTGGCCTGAATCTCTGACAGCTCAATGCCAATGTACTATTGCATCCATTGTTATATGAACGTAAGCAAAATTTTACCGGCATGTGATATTAGTGATGTTGTTATATAGTTTGCACATTCTGTTGTGTAACCTTTCTTTGGAATAGGTACAAATATGGATCTCTGCCAGTCAGTTGATCAAGTAGCTGTCTTCCAAATTTCCTGGCATAGATGAGTGAGCGCTTCCAGCACCTCATTAGCTTGTTGAAAAATGTCCAGTAGTATTCCATCAATGCCTGGAACCTGGTTCTTGGCTAGTGCTTTCAGTGCAGCTTGAACTTCTTCCTTCAGCACTATTGCTCATGTGCTGCCTCCTGAAATGGTGAAATGTCAACTAGTTCTTTTTGGTGCAGCGCCTCTGGGTATTCTTTCCATGTTCTTTTGATGTGCCTGCATCATTCCATATGTTGCCTGTAAAATCTTTCATGATTGCAATTCAGGGCTTGAATTTTTCTTGAGTTATTACAGTTTAAGCTATGTTGAGTGTGTTCTTCATTTTTGGTTTTCAATTCTAGGTCTTTGCACATTTCATTATAATATTTGGCTTTTTTTACTCTCTAAAATTTCCAACCCCTCTATTTGGTTCAAAATATATGATGCCGTCATACAAATGTGCTGCAAAAGAATGTTTCCTTAAGGACTGGCCCAAACCATGGAATTTTCAGTCACCTGTTGTGCATGGGAAAACTGGACAAGGAAAATAGAAGCCCAGATAAGAATAAATCCCCTTGAATTCCAATGCGGACACAAAATATTGAAAGTACCATGGACTTCCCGAGGAAAAAACAAATCTCTTGGAGGAAGTACTGCCAAGATGCTGCTTAGAAGTAAGGATGGTGAGACTTCATCTCATACACTTTGGGCATTTCATCAGAAGGGGTCAGCCCTTGGGGGAAGACATTATGCTTTGTAAAATAGAGGGTCAAGGACAAGTAAGACTGTAACTCTTTACAAGAGTGGAAAGCCCCATCTTGATCCCAAGGAGCAGCGGGTGGAGTTTAACCACTGGCCCAACCCACTCTGCCATTTCCCTCCAAGTAAACACTGATTTGCAGATTATTGTGTCATGTAGGGTGGATTTGTTTCCTAGACCTGCTATAGCAAATTACCACAAACTGTGTGGATTACAATAAAAAATATATTTTCGCAAAGTTCCAGAGTCTGTGTGTGTTGGGTGAGTGCTGGGTGCGATGGAGCCGGCTCCTACTCAGCAATCCCATGTACACCCGGACGAAACCCTGCACAGTCCTGTGCCTTTCTCATCATTGTTTTGCTTGAGTACAGTGTGAAATCAAGGTACCAGCGGAACCCTACTCCCTCTGAAGGCTGTAGGAACGTTTTTCATAACTCAGGCATTCCTTGCCCTACAACACTCTAACTATAATCACTGCCTCTTTCTTCCTATGACCATCTCTGTGTTTTGCTGCATCTTTTAAGGATGCTCATCATTGAATTTAGGGTCCACCATAATCCTTGATGATCTCATCCAGAGAACTTTACCTTTAATTAAGGTAACTAATTTACCTTAATTACATTTACAAAGTCTCGGCCACCAGCTTTGTTTTCTAGTTGGGTTCAAATCCTGCATGCAAGAAATTTGCTTACTAGCTACCTGCTTCCTCACACCATTGATAAACTGCTTCAAATTGCCTGACGCCCTGACAAAGACCCCTTTTCCAAATAAATCCTTCCTTCTGAGGTGCCAGTTAAATGGGAATTTTGTAGCCACAATTCAACCCTGAAATACTGCGTGGTTGATCCATTTGTCTTAAATACATGTAGAAGGAAGAGAATGTTGATATCTTCAAATTAGATTTTGTTGCCTGAAGATTAAAGCCTGCCCCATTCCCAATCTCTCTTCCCTGCTGTTTGTCTTGGAACGTCCAGATTTGGTTCAGAGAGGAAGTAAACGAGTTTTCTTCTGCAAATGCTTTACGGTTACAGAGAGCATTCACACAGAGGATTTATTGACTTTGAGAAGTGACAGAGTCTATTTAATCACAATTCTTTATGTAATTTTCAAAATCTTAATAAAAATAGCATTTCAACTCTTACAATAAAATATCAGGCATTCCACAAACAGTTGGTAAGTGTTCCCTTTTAACTGTAAAGATTTGTGACCCTATTTTTATATTTTCTCTCATTTGAATATCTGCTTCTGTTTCTCTTATCAGAAGATCATTTATCTTGTTGGCGTCTAGTTGCGGTTAGCTTCCCATGCACCAATTGGTTCTTGACTCATGGTAGTCCTATTCCCAGTGGAACTGAATAAACACTGCCTGGTGTTGCACCACACCTATGTTCTGTGACGGATCAGTTCATTGGTTGATCGGTTTTCATTGGCAGATTTTCAGTAGCAGATCACTAGATCACTCTTCCTAGTCCAACTTAGTGGAAGATGCATGAAACTTGTCCATCACAACACTAAGCATTCACAGATGAGTGATGGCAGCATATGAGGTTCAGAGGTTCACTGGCCAAGAATTGATCCCAAGTCTATCACATAGAAGCCAAGAATTCTAACACTGAACCACCACTGCCCCCTCATTTATTTTAGAGTGGCCCAAACACTACCTGCAACAGAGCTGAGAACCTTGAGATGCAAAAATGTCTCATGAGCATCTAGGATTGACCAGAGAAAGGGAGCTCGCAAGAGACAGGTGTTGCTTAATTCAAAAAGAACTAATATGAGCCAGTCACCTGAAGCTATTTCGCTTCATAAGGATGATTGACTCTTAAGAAAAGTTTTAACAAACACCTCTCTCAAAAAAAGCAATGGTGTGCTTTTCTGAAACTACCACTAGCAACATAGGAAATAAAGGGAATGTTTGCAACTAAAAAAGAAAATTCAGTCCTTTGTGTTTCCTCTTTCCAATGTTCCTCAATCAATAATTACTTCATCTTTGAGAATCTGGTATGATACATATTTGGACTGTAATTGCTGTGTGAACATTTTTGCTACTTGCTAACCTCTGGGAAGAGGAGTTTTCCCCACCATTTGCATTGTTCTTCACCTCTTTTGATTTCTCAGGCAAGTGGAAATTGTGAATATTGCTCACCCATTATTATATTCCACAGGGATTGAGAAAATCAGTAAATACAAACAGATATTTTAAAGGTATTTTTGTATTTTATAAATTAACTCAGAAATGGTGGCATAATGGTCAGGAATTGGAAATCATCAGCTGATCCAAGGGAGAAAGACGAGACTTTCTACTCCAGTAAAGAGCTACCATCTCAGAATCCCTTTGGGACAGGTCTGCTCTGCCCTGTAGGGCTGCTGTGAGTCGGAATCAGCAGCATGGCAGTGAATTTGGTTTTTGTCAGATTTTTTTTAAGTTTGGCTTAGTTAAAATTAATATGTCATTCATGATGAAAACAACTGTGAAGGTTTTACATATCTCAAATGTTTTCGTTGTTCGTTGCCATGAGATTGGTTTCAATTCATGGTGACCCTGTATGTGCGGAAAGAAACTGGGCTTTGCAGGGATTTGAAGTGTATCAATTTTCAGAAGCGTATCACCAGGCCTTGCTTTCAAGGCATTTCTGAGTGGATTCAAATCTATTTGAAAGTGTAATAGAACAAAATGTTTCCTAGTCATGTGCCAGCTTCATGATCTTTGGTCTAAAGGGCAGTCACAAATGAAACCAGTTACTGTGGGTTGGGTTGAGTCTGACTCTTGACAAGTCCATGTATTCAGAGTGTTTTCAAGGCTGTAACCTTTCATAATCAGCTGTCTTCTGACCGGCTTCTACGTGTATTAGACCAGATAATCTTTGGTTAATAATTGAGAAATTTACCATGTATACCACCCAGAAATTCCATCAAAGAATGAGTTGGATTCCGTCAAAGATGGAGTCAGCATTCCTCATTGAAGCGGGTATATAAGGGCATATCTTCTTGCCTGAAAGACTTCTGCCAAGGTCAAGTGTGCATCCTTAATGCTCCATGCTTTGTCTTCCATTCTCCATCCTCCTTCCTTCAGCCTTCATCCAGTCATCCAATGGGACATTGGACCAATTCGGTCTCTTTAAAGAAGAAAAAAATAAAAAGGTTCAAGAGATTCAACTTTCATTTTCCTGTAGAATTTCATAGGCATGATTTTAGGCTCCCAAGCCTGCCTCCTGCTTAGATATGGGGAGGGGAAAGGAGGGGAGCTGGTTATCACTCAGAAAGGCCTGCAAATAAATCATCCTCTTGCTTTGCCTTGGAAATACAACTGCCAATTTCCTCCTTCTGTTTTAGGGAGAAGAGTATGCCTACACTCATAAGTTATAGTCTGTCTTTTTTTAACATTCTCTACTGGGACGCCAAATCATTGTATCCTTAGTGATGCTCTTGGGCTCCGACCAGAGGCAAACATACTATACCTTGTCCTCATTTCCCTCATTCAAACAATATGAAAATTATGAAAAGACTAGCGATCTACCTACCTCAGAGATATCTTTCTGATGATCTCTAGAGGTCTCAGTGGGAAGTCATTTTAGCTCCTTGAGCAGGCAGGGGGGAAAGGTGCAAACAAAGTACAAAGCATTATGATTAGTTCTATTATTCTCTTCAAATGGTGTTAGTTGAAAGAGGAAACACAATGAGACACAGGAAATTGAGTTGCAAACTCACATAACTGAAGGCTCTGTGGCCAATGGTGGCCAGCTGTGAGCCAGAGTGAAACACCACTGGAAGCCCAGAGTCGGCTAACATCTGTCACGAGGCTTGCCTGAGCAGAAACAAATCTTGGTCTATTCTCTTTGCATCCAGTCAGCGTTATGTTTTTTTCTCGGGTGAAACTTTGGAACCTGATATGTTTGGGTTCTCATCAGAAGTGATATTTAAAACATTGTAACAAAACCTACAACACGGGCACATGGACACTGACGAATTAGGGGAGGAACCTGCCCTAAGCAGCAGAGATCATCAAACCAGTGGCCAATGGTGTGGAACCTAAACCTGCAAAGCACCTGAGATGTTTCCCTACTTTCAAGAGAATCAATCCACCTGTCACAGTTTGTGTGTATGGGTATGCACGCACACACGCACACACTCAGGCTTACGCACACCAGAATCTGCGTAAGAGACAGATGGTTTGCTCACCAATCACCTGTTCCTCATGGCCCACTTATCCACAGGGGATATGCAGGGAGAGCCAGGTCTACCTAAGGATACAGGCAGGTCTTTGCTACAGGAAAGAGAGCATGAGAGTGTGTGAAAGGAGAGATAGATAGATAGATAGATAGATAGATAGATAGATAGATAGATAGATAGATAGATAGATAGATAGAGATGATGGATGGATAGATAGATGGAATGTCAAGACAGGGCTCCAGCGAGAGCACAGACTTTCTCTTGCTCCCATGGGTCCCTGTCTAGATTTAACATAACGAAGTTTCCAATCAACCTATAACTCAAGTGTCAGGGCCATTTCCTCAAAAAGCCCCCGCCACGTAGACTCGCGAAAATACTCATGGAAACTTATTTCTTGACACCCAAGCTCAACTGCCTACCGGAAACCTTGAGAGTATGGTGTTTCCACAGATGCTGACGGGGTTTGCCTAGAATGCTTCCCAAGAAATTCAAATGGAATTGTAGCCCAACACTTAGGTGGGAACCAGTACTATAGCCTACATATTTAAACAATGCTAGACATTGGGCACAGGAGCTCTGCTGGCCTTGTGGTTACACATTAGGCTACAACATGCAAGGTCAGCAGTTTGAAACCACCAACTGCTCCTTAGGAGAAAAATGGAACTTTCTACTCCCATAAAGGTGAAAGTCTCAGAAATTCACAGGAATATTTCCACCCTCTTCTTTGGGATCCTTATGAATCAACATCATTTCCATGGCAGGGAGTTAGACATGAGGTAAGACTTAAGATCCTGGATCATTGCAGCCACACAGCTTCAATTCAAGATCATGGGTGAGACCTCATTATATGAGCATCAGCCTGGTCTACATGGTTTCTCCTTTTCAGATTGAAATCGACAGGCTGCTTTCAATGTTCTATGACTAGACATTCATTGGATGATGGCTGTCTAAACCTAAAAGACTAAAATTTCTATTGTCTGGCAAAATCATGACACACAGGAGAACATGGCCTGGTAAGAGTTTATTATATATAGCAAAAATGACTTCTTCATCGTGTTATTGTGTGAAGACACTTGTTCTATAGGGCTGATGCAATGTAAGTGCAACATTTCACCCCAAATGACTGGGGTCTTAGCACGTGCAGATTCACTATGCAATATTTAATTCCACTAAGCAGGTACTTACAGAGTATAATAAATGAGTTTTGTACTCGATAAGTCATTGTAATTGGAATCATAAGTGGGATCAACTTCAGGTTATGGCACATGACTCCTATTAAATCAAAGGGGTTATACCATTCTAAATAAAAGGCTACAGGATTCTTTGGAGAAATGGCTGATTCTGGGGACTGGCACAAGGAAAATTCAAAAAGAACCTTGACCATCGTATACTACCAGAAAGCAAAGAAGTGCTTAAAAAATAAATTAAAAAGAACCAACCTGAAAGAGCTTTCCAATAGCCAAACCCGGACATTTTAATCAATCAAATAATAAAAATTGGAATGTAGCTCTATTGTGTTGGATTCTCTAGAAAAGCAAACCGAGTGAGCCACAATCCCGAAGAAGGGGGTCATCAGGCTGTGACCTGATTGATAGGTTGGACTTCACCCCTACCTTCACACAGGTCATTCCAGTTGACATAAAATCTGACCATCTTACCAGCTCACTGTGCAAAAACAAATATATACGTGAGTTCAGAGTGATACAAAGAAATTATTCCATATATATATATATATATATATATATATATATATATATATATATATATATAGTGAATGAAGGGGGAAGTAGAGATTTGAGACCCAAGGCCAATTTGTCGGCCACTGGAGATCCCCTCATAGAGGGGTTTAGGAGAGGAGATGGGTCAGTCAGGGTGTGGTATAGTACGGATGAAGAACACAGCTTTCCCCCAGATCCTGGATGCTTCCTTCGCCCAACTGCCATGATCTGAATTCTACCTTGCAGGACTGGATGGGGCAGAGGTTGTACACTGGTGCATGTGGGGGCTGGAGGCGCAGGGAATCCAAGGTGGACGATACCTTCAGGACCAGGGGTGTGAGGGGCAGTGCTGGGAGAATGGAGGGTGAGTGGGTTGGAAAGGGGAAACTGATTGCAGGGATCCGCATGTGACCTCCTCCCTGGGAGATGGACGTCAGAGAAGTGGGGGGGAAGGGAGACTCCAGATAGGGCAAGATATGACAAAATAACAATCTATAAATTATCAAGGGCTCATGAGGGAGCGGGGAGCAGGGAGGGAGGGGAGAAAAAAGAGGACCTGATGCAGAGGGCTTAAGTGAAGAGCAAATGCTTTGAGAATGATTAGGGCAAGGGATGTGCGGATGTGCTTTATGCAATTGATGTATGTATATGTATGGATTGTGATAAGAGTTGTATGAGCCCCTAATGAAATGTAAAAAAAGAAAATGATTAGGGCAAAGAATGTACAGATGTGCTTTATACAATTGATGTATGTATATGCATGGATTGTGGTGATGAGAGTTGTATGAGCCCCTAATAAAATGTTTTTTTTTAAAGAAATGATTCCATAAATAAATGAACAGGAGAGTTGAGACAAGTCTTCCCTACAGAAATACTTCAAGTTGCTCTAGATACACTTCTTTTCTCGAGGATAGAGCTTAATCCCACTCCACCCTCACCCCCATCCCTATTGAGTATGGGCTGCATGCAGTGACTTGCTTTCAAAGAGTACAGTATGGAAAAGGTAAGGGGAAAATAACTTGACAGCGCAGAAACCTGACAATTTCTGCATCTTTTGACCAAGTGATCAAAGGTAAATTATCAGTGATAAATCATGTGTGTATCATGTAGTGCTGACATGCCCTGATGAGAAAACTTCTCTACCTCTGTATCCTTTTCCCCAAACCATAACCTCATCAAATCATGAAGAAAACAGCAACCAAATCTCATTGGCAGGACATTCAATCAAATATCTGGCCAATACTTCTCAGGACCATTGTAAACAAAGGAACACTGTGAAGCTGTGATAGACCAGAGAAGACTGAAGAGACATAGCAACTCAATGGATCCTGGATCCAAGAAAGGCCATTGAGGAAAATGGATGAAATCCAAATGAAGTCCAGAGCGATGTTAATAGTAACATCACAATGTTGATTACTTTGTTAAGACAAATGTACATGGTGATGTAAGGCATTAACAATGAGAAGTAACTGAATAAGGGGGATGATAATTTTTTCTGTGCAAGTTCTCTATAAATAAAGAAAATTCCCAAACCCAGTTTATTAAACAGAAACGGAGAAGCTTCACCCTGTTAATTCTGAAACACAATTGTCTTCTCCACCAAAGGCGGGGAGCTAAGTAATCCCAGGCAATGATTATATTGTCTGAATTGGAAGAGAGCAGGAACCAATTCCAAATGCAGGGGATAGCAAAAGAACAAGAGCCCAGAAACCTCAGGAAGGTAGGGGCTAAGAACAGGGTCCCCTACAGCACATAGGATACAGGGCTATAGAAGAAAATTGCAATCAAGTAGGGGATGATAGAGAGCAATGGTAGAATTCTTGCCTTCTATGTGGAAACTGATTCAATTCCTGGCCAGTATGTCTCATGAAAAGCAGTCACTACCCGTTCTCTAAGCAACGGTTTGTATTTCGCAATGATGCTGAACTTCCAGATTAAGACCGATCTCCACCTGCTAAAGGAGATGCAAAGCCAAGTGTCTATTGCATTTGGAAGCTGACCCCCTGGCAGTTAACAGGGGATGATAACAAGATGATGGGTCTTTGAGAATTGAAGGAGTAATGGAATGAAGAAAAGGAATTGTTACCAACTTGCCTTCCACTATATGACTCAGGTTTAGACTCCAATCGGGAAGACAGGTCTTCCTAACCATTTGACAATCCTTGATACCATGTATTTTGGGGACTATGTATTATTTCTAACAATAAGTACCACCGTGGTTACCCTCCCCCAAATACTCATGATTAATGTGCTTACATTTTTCTTAAAAAAGAGTTTATTATATAATATCATGAGCAACACAATTTACTGAAAATATATGGATTTTCTATTGTGCGATAATTTCCATAAATAAAACCAAAATGACTGAAGAAAAAAAAATAGTTCTCTGAAATTAAAGAGGAAACAAAGGTGTGGGGCACTAAAATGAGTGATGTTAAATTTCAAAAACTTGAAGGAGATAAAAATAGTCAAGAGGGTTATGACAAGTCTTCATTTCTCCTCTCTCCTGGTGTGGGCGTCACCTGATACTGCAGGCACTCTTTTCTGCACTATCAGCGCCAATGTACCCACCATGTCAGAGGAAGAAAGATATTTTCCTTAGAAGGTCTACCAGCAAATAAACCACAGCAGTGCAAACCAACTGTCTTTGTGCTGTGCTGTTTTAAATCAGAATGCATAGAGAATATGTACCTTTACCTTTGGAGCTTACACTTTTCTGGACTCCCAGATAGATGATTGACATGAACTCAGGTATCAGGGTAACCAGGGGAAACACTGGTGAGCCTGAGCTAGCAAACAGAACAATAATGGCTCATTCAGTCGCAGGCCAGTCTCCGGATGCCTTTGTTGACTAACTAGATAGCAGGGTCTAGCTTTCGATTGCTAACAGTCAGAGAAATAAGAGAAGACTCTCAGCATTATTTGGTCCTATTAGGTGACATCCGCAACCAATCTGTCTTTGAACAATATAACCAGTTATGAAAACTCCATAGACACTGCATTAAGTAAACTACATAGGCTAACTGCATTTTGTAAGGTGTTTTTTTTCTAACAACATTAAATAAAATCAATCAACTCTAAAGAAGCAAATGTGTCCTTTCAAAGTATAGGAGGCTAGAAATCCGAATCCAATGAGCCAGCTCTAGGGGAAGACTTCCTCTCTCAGTTGGCTCATAGTTCAGAAGGAAAGTCCTTGTCTCCTTTCAGCCTCTCGAGGCCCGCCATTTCTTGGAGGTCAATCACCACATGGAGATCACCATGTGCATCTAGCAGGTTCCCAGAGTAAGGACCTGGGTCCAAAGAGCATGCTCAGCTCCAGACTCTTCTCTCTTGCTTAATGCTCTCTCATTATCTGTTATAAGATAAAAGGTGTTTGCACGTGAAGGAAGTGGAACAGGGCAGCAAGGGGAGCAAAGTAACCCAGTCCCCGAGGCATCCTGAAAATACACTTCTGACTAGGGGAACAGGGTTTGACACCTCATCACACCTGATTGGAAAACCCTCATAAGGGTCAGCAGACAGATCTGGAACAATCTATCGGTTTGTTTGTTTTGTTTTGTTTAGCCCTGTGTCTATCTATATAAGATAGGCAGGAAAAACAATTCTGAGAAGAAAACAATGGGACCGGTGGTCCTGTGGAGACATAGGAGAGGATGGGGCAGGGAGGGGGAACCAGGAACCAACAAACTCAAGGGATGAAGGGACAAGAGATCTAAAAATTATGGCAAGGAGGCCTGGTGTGGTTTGATCAAGTGCAGTGTATCTGAGAGGAATTACTGAGAGCCAGCTGAGTGGAGGGTGAGCATGCTAGTGGGACATGAGGAAGGTGAAAGGAAATATAGGAAAGAAGTAGGAAGCAAAAGCTATTTATAGAGGTATAGCTATAGGCATATATATGTGAATATATTAATTTATAAAGAAAAGGATAGAGACCAATATGCATATATTTATATGTTGAGCTAGCAAGATGGACTTTGGACCTCTACTCAAGGACTCTCTAAACACAAGAACACTGTCCTAATAACCTGACACTCTTTGATACTTACCTTCCCAAGACATCACTGAAGGTAAAATGGGTGCATAAGCAAATGTAGTGAAGAAAGTGGCTGGTGCCTGGCTATCAAAAGATATAGCATCTGGGGTCTTAAAGGCTTAAAGTTAAACAAGCGGCCATCTATTAGGGAAGCAAATAAGCCCCCATGGAAGAAGCACACCAGCCTGTGTGATCATGAGGTTTCGAGGGGATTAGGTATCATGTATCAAAAGATCCCAAACAAATATATCAATGTGAATGAGGGGGGATGGAATGGAGATCCAAAGCCAATCTGTATACAATTGAACATCCCCCACAGAAGGGTTACAAGTAAGGAATGATTCAACCAGGGTTCAGTCTAGCACTAGTACAACACAAATCATTCCTCTAGTTCCTGAGTGCTTCCTCCCTCTCACTGCCGTGACCCAATTCTGCCATAAAAATCCATCTAGACCGGAGTACACACATTGGTACAGATAATAGCTCTTGATACATGGAAATCAAGACAGATAAAACCCTCAGGAACAGTAACAGGAGTTGCAATATCATGAGGGTAGGAGGATGGTGGGGGAGGGGTGAAAGGGGAAACCCATCACAAGGTTGCATATATAGCCACTCCCCAGGGGGCCGAATAACAGAAATGTGGGTGAAGGGAGACAACAGACAGTGTAATACAGGAAAGAACAATAATAAGTAATTTATCGAGGATTCATGAGGGTGGGAGGGTGGGGGAGAGAAGGGGGGGAAGAGGAGTTGATACCAAGGGCTCAAGTAGAATTAAAATGTTTTGGAAATGTTGATGGGAACATGTGTACAAGTGTGCTTAATACAATTGAATTATGAATTGTCATAAGATTTATAAAGCCCCCAATAAAAGTATTAATAAAAAATATTTCTGGCCATGCTCCAGGGAATCCCTCCTTATGTGGGATCAGGGCTGTGATGAGATTAAGGGATAATCTCATGGAAGATTATTACTTGATGGTCACAATGTCTGTCAGTTTATCACACTGTGGTGGCTTTGAGTTTCTGTGATATTGAAAGCTATGTCACTGGTATTTCACACTTGATCTTAGCCAAGGCCAAGAAGGGATCATCACTGATATTTCAAATACTAGTAGGGCCACCGAAAGTGAACAGGTTTCAGCAGAGTTTACAGACTAAAAGAGAAGCAATAGGCTGTCCACTTCATAGGAATTCAACATTGCAAACCTTGTGGATAGCATCACAACATTGTGAGAGGCCATCCAATATGTGACTGAGGAAGGACGGCCTTCTCAAGTTAGAGTTGGCCATAATGGCATGAATGGAGTTTGTAGGATTAAAGCCTTCAGGACCTTCATGTGCTGATGGGGCACAAATGATCATGAGAAGAAACAGCTGCAAAAATATATACTAATGATCAGAACTTAGAATGTACAAAGTATAAATCTAGGAAAATTTGAATTCATCGCAAATGAAAGGGAATGCATACAGATCCATGTCCTCGGCATTAGTGAGCTGAAATGAAATGGTATTGGCCACTTTGAATCAGAAAATCATATGGCTTACTATGCTGGGAGCTACACGATTAAGGGGAGTGTGTTATATTCTTCTTCAGAAAGGATATTTCAACAACTATCTTGAAGTACATACTGTCTGTGATAGGATATAACTGAATTTAAGAAAATACAATCAATACAACTTTATGCACCAACCACTAAAGCTAATGATGATGAAATTAAAGAATTCTACCAACATCTTCAGTCTGAAATTGATCAAACATGTGATCAAAGCACATTGATAATTATTGGTGATCAGAATGCAAAAGTCGAAAACAAAGAGGAAAGAAGAGTAGTTGGAAAATATGGACTTGATGATAGACATGAAGCTTGAGATTGCATGATAAAATTTTGCAAGACCAACAACTTCTTCATCACAAAGACTTGTTTTCAATGACACAAATGGCAACTATACATATGGACTTCTGCAAATGGAATACACAGAAATCAAATGGAGTATATCTGTGGGAAGAGACTATAGAGAAGCTCCATATCAGCAGCTAAACACAGGTCAAGGGCCGACTGTGGACCTAATGCTCATATGTATGTCCAGGTTGAAGCTGAAGAAAGTTCAAACAAGTCCACCAGAACCAAAATATGACCTTGGCTCTATCCCACCTGAATTTCAAGAACATCTTAAGAACAGATTTGGTGCACTAATAACAGAAGACCTGATAAGCTCTGGGAGGACATCAAGACCATTATTCATGAAGAAAGCAGAAGGTCATTTAAAATACAAGAAAAAGAAAGAAAGAAAGAAAGAAAGAAAGAAAAGTTCAAAATGGATGTCAGAAGAGAATCTGCAATTTGCTTTTAATCATAGAATAGCTAAGGTAAACATATAAAATGATTAAGTGAAAGAGCTGAACAGAAAGTTTCAAAGGGAAGCTCCACATGACAAGGTCAAATACTATAATGAAAAGACTTAGAGGTAGAAAAGTGCAAAGACCCAGAGTTAGAAAACCTAAAAGGAAGAACATGTTCAGGATATCTTAAAGTGAAAGAACTGGAGAAATTCAAGCCTTGAGTTGCAATATTGAAAGCCTTTATGGGAAAAATAGTACATGATGCAGGAAGCATCAAAAGATGATGGAAAGAATACACAGTCACTGTACCAAAAAGTCAGCATCCCCCATTTTATGAGCGAGAACCAATGGTGCTGAAGGAAGAAGTTCAAGCTGCAATGAAAGCATTAGCCAAACTAAAAGGCTCTAGACATTTATGAAGCACTTGTCTATGCCAGGAAATTTGTAAAACAGCTACGTAGCCAACTAAGTAGAAGAGATCCATATTTTTACCCATTCCAAAAAAAAGTGACCCAACAGAATTAGCAAACTATACAACAATATCATTGATACCACATGCCAGTAAAAATTTGCTGAAGATCATCCAACAATGGTTGCAGCAGTTCATTAACAAGGAATTGCCAGAGGTTCACGCCGGATTCAGAGGAGGACGTCGATGGAACAAGGGGCATCATTGGTGAAGCCAGATGGATCTTGACTCTAAGCAGAGAATACCAGAAAGGTCTTTATTTGTGTTTTATTGATTTCCAAAGGCATTCAACTGTGTGGATCATAAGAAACTATGGATAGCTTTGAGAAGAATGGGAATTCCAGAACATTTTGGTCATGGGAACTTTATATATGGACCAAGAGGCAGCTGTGTGAGCAGAACAAGGGGATACTGCATGGTTTACAACCAGGAAAGGCGTGGGTCAAGGTTTAATCTTCTCATCATTTTTATTCAACCTATCCACTGATCCAATCATCAGAAAAGCTCAATTACTTGAAAAAATTGTGGCATCAGGATTAGGGAAGGCTTATGAACAACCTGCAATATGCAGATGATACAACCTTGCTTGTTGAAAACGAGGAGGACTCGAAGCACGTGCTGATGCAGATCAAAGATTAGAACCTTCAATATGGATTCCAACTCCATGTAGAAGACCCAAATCCTCACAACTGGACCAAGAGGTAACATCATGATTAATGGAGAAAAGATTGAATTTGCCAACGATTTCATCATGCTTGAATCCAAGATCCATGTTCATGGCAGCAGCAGTCCAGACATCAATTAGGTAAATTTTTTTGCAGAAAAGCTCTTTAAAGTGTTGAAAAACAAGGCTTAATTTTGGCTAATGCCTTCAGTGCAACTTGAACTTCTTCCTTCAGAACTTCTTTATAAGAAAAAATTACAACTTTTCTTTTTAGAGTTTCTGTGTACAGGTGGAGAAGTTGTGCTATCTTAGAACAAAAATAGAACATATTGACTTTAATAAAGGAGTTTGAACTCTGACAGACCATTTTGGGTTTCAGACCATTTTAATCTCTTTATTGTATCAAACTCACTACCAGTCAGTCAATTGGGTCTCATAGTGACCCTGTAGGACAGAGTGGAACTTCTGTGGGGTTCTGAGGCAATTTCTATGGGAGCAGAACATCATCTTTCTCTTGCAGAGTGACTGGTGGGCTCAAATGGCGGACCTTGAGTGAGCAGTCATACACATAACCCACAACACCATCACGGCTCCTTATTTACTGTCTAATAACTTATTTCAGACCCCTTTTATAGGTACCAAATTGAAACTGCCTGCTATTCACTTCCTAATAAAGGTGAAGTGATGCTTGGAAATGTTCCAAGTTCATGTAATTTGCACTGTTCAAATATCTCTCTGGTTCAAAGGACACCAAGTGAGAATATTTAGTCCAACACAAACTTCTTTAATGAAAGCCAACACGCACTTTTTCTGTCTCAAACGAGCTCACACTACATTATAAGATTTAATTTTTTCTATGAGTGAGCTGAATGAAGAGTGGCATAAGGCATCTCAAACTCAAGAACGGATAGGGGAACACTGGTGCCGTTTTTAAAAAAATCAGCCAGCCAAATATAGCCAGAAACAAGTCCAACATTTGTGGCATCAAAATGTGTGTTGATCAGTGTAATCATTCCAAGTTGAACAGAATAACTCTATTTATCAGAAGGTGGATCCCAAAAAACACTCCCAGTCTCCAGTAAACACTCCCACAGTAAGCGGAACTGTGTGTGTCTGAGTGCTTCCCAGTGTGCAAGGATTGCACAGTTTTATACTCAGCTATTCTCTTAAAATTGCTGCCATAAAGGTAAGAATTCACAGCGACAGAAGTAATCAGAGTTCTCTTTCAATAGTTAACATGCAAGTGGGAATTCACAAAAGGGAAATGGAAATGAAGCAAGAGAAATATGTTACCCTAGACTGCCTGGCTTTTCTACTGCATGCATCTCCAAAGGCTCTCAAGACCAGAGATTAGTTAGCATAAGAGTTCTCTGGCTTTAGCCAAAGTTGGAAGACACAAACTTTATGATTTTGGACTTTCAACTATGTTGCAGTAAAGAGAAGAAACCGGCTCTGCAAAACACACACACACACACACACACACACACACACACGTGTCTAAGTTCCAGCACCCCAGCCAAGAGACATTCTTGACAAATGAGCCTTAGGAGAGCATGGTGAATGACAACCAATGAAATGTGCCTTGAACTCTGCCCAACTTTGTGCAAAGTTCTGCAAAACAGAAAAGATCCGGGCCCTCCTTGGAGGCCACTTAGAGCTTCTGTTTTAGCACTTTGATTTGAAAATCTTTGACTCTGACAAAAACTCTTATTTTCTTCTGAGCAGCAACATTGGGAGGAGAAAATGTTAGTATAATTACATCAGCGTTGAACAAGAGGACCAACCAATACAGAAAGATGCTATGTGCAGTGAGCGATCCCTTGTATTTGAAAGTGTTGCACTTTATTCCATAGTTCAAATAGTTTTGCAGCATGCTTTATTTATCCAAGCAATTGACGTGCTTTGTAAGCCTTAAGCTGGCAATAGTTATCGCTATTAACAATCATTATTTCAAAATTTACCTAGATGAAGGCATAAATACCATGATAAATTGTAAAAGCCAGCTGGCAAAATATTTGCAAGACATAAGACTTTCAAATCTCTTGTGCTTCTATGAACTTGTACTGCTGTGTGCCAGAAGGAGGAGCAGGAGCCTATGGGGTGACTGCTGACAACAAATAGCAAACAAGAGGTGAGGAAGCCTGTTGGAAAGGAGCAAGATGGGATACTGGATCAGAGAATGCTTGACCTTGAGGTCAGTTTATACTCTGAGAGAGGCCCTTAAAGAGGGCTGTATGTTGAGTCAGATTAGCTCAGTCTGAGGGTGGGCCAGAGTACAAAGGCTTGGGAGACGGCGAAACTTGGAACCAACATTTGGTAATTTTGTGGTAAATGATCAATGGGCACAAGACAGATCAGCTGTGAGACAAGGGGAATTTGGCAGGTCTGGTGATGCAATGGTTAAGCACTCAGCTGCTGATCATGTAAAGGTGGGTGGTTCAAATCCACCAGTCCCCTGCAGGAGAAACAGATGATAGGATGGTCTGCATCTGTGAAGAGTATGGCCTTTGGAAATGCTGTGAGGCAGTTCTGCTCGTTCCCAGAGGGTGGCGCTGCAGGCTCACTGTGAGCCTGGGTCAGCTGAAAACCAATGGGCTGGTTGGTTTTGTGTGTGGTTTTTGTATCTTTGTTTGTTTGTTTGTTTTGTAGCTATTGTTGTTTAGTCTCTGGAGCCCTGGTGGTGTGTTGCGTTATGTGTTGGGCCAGTAACCACAAGGTCAGCAATCTGAAGCCAGTAGCTTTTCAGTAGAAGAAAGAGGAAGCATTGCACTCCTGTAAAGAATTACAGCCTTGGAAACCCACAGGAGTCCTGCAGGCTCCCTATGAGTCAGAATCAACTGGATGGCAGTGAATTTGAGGTAAGCATGGGATATACAGAAATTTCTATGAAGTCATATGAGGAAGAGGAGGTTCTTAGCAAGTGACTATTTCCAAGAGCACACATGATTAGAGGTTGACATTAATAGTTGCTATTTACCTGGAGCACCAGGTTCCAGAAAAGTTCAGTATTGTCATCTCAAACCTAGGTCTCCCACCCAGCGTGAGGTTAGGTCTAGAACCTCTTCAGGCCCTCACTTTGAAGCTGATTCCCCATCACTCTGTCCCTCTGTTAGAGAGTAGAAAAGAGGCCCCCAAAAACCAGCAGAAGAGAGGTGTGCTCCCCTTACTTCTAGGGCTGGCACTGAAAAGACTTCCCCTCTTAAGTGGAATGCAATAGCGCTGCATCTTGACTCTCTGTCCAAGTCGAAATCCTTTATAATTTTTTGGTGGTATTGTCTACTGAGCCTTGGTTTAAAAGTGTTGCTGGCAGATACCAGGTTGCTTTAAGAAATCCCATGTTTATTAAAGCAAGCGCTGAAGTTGCTACCTCCAGCTGCTTCCAAAATCCAGTGAAAGTCAAGCAAGTTACATACCTTAAACTATGACAGAAGCAAGTCTTTGCAATGATTGCAGGTAGAGATTAGCAGGTTTTTACAATGACGTTTGAAGAGACTAAGAGGGTTGTTTTGTTGTTGTTGTTTTAACAATGATCACACGATATGATTGATATTCTATGAGGACATTTCTCCAGGAGCCGTTAGACCACCTTCCTGGAAGCTTCATGCAGCCTTTGGTTTTCTAAACTGGGAGATGCTTCCTTGCCTGACTTTACCACACCACCACCCTGGAGGTCTCTGAAATGGGATGCTTCTTGCCTGGCTACTTAACTTAATGGCCTTGCTAGTCTGCTTCCTGAGTTAGGACATCCCTACCGCTTACCCTTAAGAGGAATTTCAAGGGAGGGGGCTCTTACATGTTGGATTTTTCACAAACAAAACCTGAAATTAGGTATTTTGATTCACAGCTGGCTAACTCTTTCACCTCCTCTATCAAAACCAGATGGTGCCTGTAAGGAAAAAAAAAACAAGCCTCAATGATGACAAGCATATGCACCGAGAGCATCTTGAATAGTTTCAGTTGCCCTCCATTTGAGCCTTGTTTGCTTTATACTCTTAATGCCTGCTCACGTTTTGTGTAATTTTTTAAAAATGATGAGGACTTAGTTGCCATCCAAGGCCTTTTGTATTGATATAACATTTGGACTCATGTAAAGTCTCCAGCTGTTGCTAAGGGTGAAGCCACTTGCCTAAGGCGAGGCTAGAGTTTGGGCCCCAGGCATATCCCTGTACAACCTGCTGCACATTCCTCCGTGTTGCCAGTGCCTCGGGCAGCATCCAGGTCCTTAATCTCCCTGAAGGGCTTGGTCCTCAATTTACTCTGCGTTTTCCAGATTGACCAGTCTACCTTCTCTACCCTCAGCCCCCTGGCGCGCGTGCGGAAGCACGCACGCGCGCGTAGAAGTTCTGTTATTTCCGTACATCGAAATGTATGTTCATTTTGTCTGAGATGTCTCCCAGTAATTGGCAGCCATGCTCAGCTGTTAACTGATATCTTAGCAGTTAGAACTCACCCAGCAGTTGCCCTAGATGAGAAAGACCTGGTCCTGTAAAGATTGTTGTCCCGTGGAGTCAATTCAGATTCCGGGTGACTCTGTAGGAAAGTACAGGAGAGCGGCCCTCTAGCGTGACTGGGCCTGCCAATCCTGACAGGAGTCTACTGCCACATACATTCCTTCACCAGTGGAGCCGCTCAGGGGTTCAAGCCACAGACCTTTTAATTAACAGCCTAGGGCTTTAAGCATGGCGCCCCAATGTGACAGCCTAGAAAGCCCGATGGGACAGTTGGGAAACCTCCTCCATGACAACCACGATCTGTGTCAAACCTACACCTACCTGCAGGTCAAGATGCTCTACCCAGTCATTAACCGAACTTAGTTTATTGGCTTACTGGGTTCTCTTTCCCCACAATGACTAATCACCTTTTCAGCCACTTACTTGTGCCTGTAAAATAATTAAATGAAAATGACACAATTGATTACCAGAAAACCTTTACTAACTTGCCTAGAAAACATATTCTTGTCACTTACAGATAGATATTGCTAGTTTAAAAACAAACAAACAAACCCACTGCCAGTGAGTTTGCTGACATATAGCGAGCCTGTGGGAGAGGGTAGAATTGCCCCTGTGAATTTCAGAGACTGCGACTCTTTAAAGCAATACAAAACCCCATCTTCCTTTCCATTGGCCAGCTTGTGGTTTTGAACTATGGACCTTGAGAATCTTGGCCCAGCACAAACCACTACACCACCCGAGATCCTAGATATTGTTGTAGTGGTGATTTCAAAAGGAAAAACAACAAAAACAAAAAAACAAAAAAATTTTAAACATTTGGTAAATGAAATGAAGTATGGCGCTATGTGTCTTTTAAAAAAAACATCTCTTTATGAATGGCCTAATAATAACAAAACAACCCATTGTCATCTAGTCAATTCTGACTCATGGCCCCTCTGGGGGACACAATAGAACTGCCCCCAGAGAGTTTCCAAGGCTGTCTGTCATCTTTGCAGAAGCAGATCTCCGGGCATTTTCTCCCAGAGAGCTGCTAGTAGGTTTGAACAACCAATGTTTCGGTCAGCATTCCACATCTTCACCGCTGGACCACCGGGATTCTTCTGAACTAAACAAGGGTGTTTTTTCCTCTCTCTCTTCCTGCCTGATTCCCCTCTCTCTATTCCTGCCTGTTTCCCCTTCCCTGTCTGAACCACTCTGGGCCTTCCATCTTGATTAACCATGTCTTAGTAATTGGAGATTACAGCTGCGAACAGTCATCTGTCCCATAATTGTAGATGATCAATTTTATTTCCATTTTGTAATTGGCAATAATCAGGCCATGTCCTGGCTTCTCTGGATTGCTCAATTAGAGGCCCCTGGTCTTCCAGTTCTTATTCTCGACTCCTCACCATTTTAAATATTCCATTGATAGCTCCATGCTCCAGTAAGTAGTCTAAGATTCGGTGGATTGGAACAAGCATCTCCTAATTGCTGTTGTTCATGTGCCTGAAGATGCCCCAGTTTTCAAGCTGGGGTCTCTTAATCATTGTGTTTCTATAGTTTCCTTGGCTTCCAGAAAGAGGTGACTGTGTCATTGTCAATAATGAGTGTAGACATAAGAAGCAGTGGTTTTCTTTCTGTTTCTTTTAGGGGATCATTTCTGTTCAGTCGGGCTCACATTGAAGATACATACACCACCTGGTAGCAACTTGCCTTTCCTGAAAATGATGATGTCCCAAAGTGTGGTCCTCAGAGTATTCCTACCCAAAGACTCCCCTAAGGAAAGGGGCCCCTCCTCTCCAGCCACCCTGCATCAGCAGCACCTCAGCCACATGGTCCAGACTTGTAAAGGCATTTAGGATTCCTGCAACAACAAGAAATAGCCAATTTGGTTTACTTAAGAAACACACACACACACACACACACACACACACACACACACACACACCTTCACTTAACCCATTGCTTCCCAGTTCCCAGAGTCCAGAAGAACCTGTTTTCAAGTGACATGTGAAACTACCCTGATAATTCCACGCTCTCTAAATTCAGCACTCAAACTGGATACATGGAATAAGGTCACCAATCATGTTAGGATCCTAAGAACTCCTTCAACCATGTGATCAAAGGAGAGGTCATTAAGTGCCTAGTTAAGAAAACAAAAGCAAAGCTGCCTTGAGAAAAAGACCGACTAACATGCTATGGTGAAAATTAAGGGTAAAGTCGTTTTTTAAACAATCTTTCGCTCTAGTGTTGGTGAAAATATACAGAGCACAACGTGCTCCCTTCAATCATGTCTACAGAGAATGGTCAGTGGCATCGGTTTCATTCTTCCCATGACGACTGCTTTGGTTGCTTTACTCCCATTCACCCAGGCTCCCTGCCCCCATGCCCTTCTCATCCATGCTTTACAGTCTGTGTGTCCCAGCTGGTCTGAAGGAGACCATCTTTTTAAAAAGTGTCGTGTGTAAGGATATCCAGTTGGACTTTTGGAACTTACCTGCTGAGTGCTTAAAAGTGGTCCTCGGGGATACTTTTGTTTCCAGGCTTTAAAAGGGTTTAGATATTTTTGTTTGTGTGTTTTGTTTTTCTTAGAGCAGGGTTTCTCTCCATCTCAGCATTGTTGACAGCTTTCCTGGTACACTCGTTGTGGTACGAACTGCCCTGTAAATTATAGGATGGGCTGAAGCATCTCTAACCTCTACCAACTCTATGCCACTAATACCCCACCCCACCTCCAGTGGTGACGACCAAACGTGTTCCAAAACTCTGCTAAATGCCCCTGAAAAGCAACGGGACTCTATTAGACTGTAGAGTTCCTCACTTGCGGGTGGCTGACTTGTGGGTTCATCATGTACCTGAAAAATGCTAAACGTTGTTCAAAATAAGAATGGTGCCAAGCAGTAGCTAGCATGAAGCAGAACCAGTAAAACATGTCAAGTTCATTGCTGAAAGGACTAGATGGTGCCTGACTACCACTCCAGACCTCACTGAGAGGGCTCCTGGGAGGCGTGGGAGAAAAAGGGAGCCGGAACTAAATTCAAAATCATAAACATCAGACCTCCTTGTCTGCTAAAGGCTAGTGGAACCCTCAAGACGATGGCCACTCAGCACCCTTCGAACCTGGACCTGAACCCACTTACGGGGATCATCTTTCAACCAAACAACAGCCAGGCCTAGAGAGTGAATGGTAACCCTGTGAAAAACTTGCTCTTCACGCACAATCAACTCAAAGAGACCCAAAGGGCTGAGTTTTCCCCCAAAGTTCAGACAGTAGGGAGGAGCAGGGAAGATGGAGATGGAAACGGGGTACCCAGGGAGGAAGTGGGAATTGGGGATTACATTGTGGGAAGTACAAGCAATGCAAGGAAACAAAATGTGTCAAGGTTGTTGACTGGAAACTTACTAGGCACTAGGCATGTTCACCCTAACCAGCACAGAGTGTTAACGCAGCCAGAAGTAAATCACTTTAGTTGCTTTGAATATAACTGAAAAATGAAACAAAGGAGAAAGCGGACCAGACCTACTGAGAAGGCATGTTAGAGTAGAGGGTTTTATAAAACTCTCCAGCCCGCCAGAGGGAGCCAAGAGAGAACAGGCTCCAAAATGCCCTTGTTTCTTAGAGATCTAAAGGCTTAAATTGAAATCATACCATTCAACGTTGATTTTTTAAATTTACTTTTATTGGGGGCTCTTGCATCTCTTATCACAATCCATACATTCCTCCAGTGTGTCAAGCATTTTCAAAGCATTCTCTTCCCACTTGATCCCCTGATATCAGCAACCCATTTCTTTGCCCTCCCTCCACCCCTGCGCCCCATCACAAACCCTAGATAAGGGATGGATTATTGCGTTCAGAAACGCTGCTCTTTCCCTCCGTGCTTCTCTTAACCCAGCATGTGCAGAGGCCTTCCACAGGGGAGCCCTTCCACAGGGGAGCCCTTCCACAGGCACTCGTAGAGCTCCCAGGCGCCCTGGTGCCACTGGTGGCTTCATAGGTTCGGGCTGCTAAGTCCAGGGTTGATCATATCCACCCACCAGCTGCTCTAAGGGAGAAAGATGGGGCTGCCCGTTCCCTTACAGACCTACAGTCTCAGAAACACCGTGGAGACGTTCCACAATGTCTTACAGGGTCTCTCTTCCTCAGCATCGACGCAATGGAAGTGCGTTTAGGCTTTGTTCGGGGTTTTGTTAGGGAGCTCTGAGGGCAAAGTGTTAAGGGCTCAGCTGCTAACCAAAAGATTGGCAGTTTGTAACCACCCATGTTTCCTCGGGAGAAACCTGCTTTCCTAAAGATCTCAGCTTTGGACAAAATGGCACACTTGTACTTTGTTCTATGAGTTGGAATTGACCCGAGGGCAGTGAGTTTGATTTTGGGTACAGAATGAACTCCCTGGTAGGGAGCATATTATGCTAAGAACAACCAAGATGTGGCTGATTTTCCAAGTCCAGGGAGAACTCAGATCCCTGCTTTCCTACATATCCATCTCTGACACCAGCCACTCAAGTGGCATTTTTCCTCTGCCCACAGAAAGTCACTGCTATCGAGTCAATTATGACCCAAGGCAAGCATATACACAGAATATAAATGCCCTTGTGGGGTTTTGAGACAGTGATGCTTTATGAGGGTAGAAAGCCTCATCTTTCCCCCTCAGATTAGCAAGTGGTTTTGAGCTGCTGACCTTGTGCTTCACAGCCCAACTTGTAACCTCTATGCCACCAGGATTTGTGTGAATTTACTAGAAGAACTTACAGAGCCCACAGGGACCATCTATACTTATTGCAAACCCGAACACACTGCCATCCAGTCGATTCTGACTCACAGCACCCCCCAGGAAGTGTTTCCAAGGTGGTCCATTTTTACTGGCGGAGACAACCTCACCTTTCACCCTTGAGGTGGCTGATGGATTTGACCTGCCACCCTGGAAGTAAGCAGACCATCCTTAACCACAGCCCAACCAGTTACCTATTTATTACAACCAGAAAAGATACAATTGAAGAGCGGGATCAGTAAACATCTAGGAGAGGCAGTGGTGTCATGCAGCTGCTCTACTAGCCAATCACAATAAAGTGGACACCGTGTGTAAGAGAAACAGAAAGGGATTCTATTGTCTGTGTAGACAAGAGCAGTGCAAGGTCTCATGAGAAACTTTGGGCTCCCCCAATTGGAAACACCTGGGTTTTTATTCCCTTGGATTTCCAGGATTCTTGCTTTTCTGCCCCCCGCCCTATAACTCACTTCTGATCAAGCTGTTGAGTCATGTTCTCCTGATGTAAAATGGGTCCAAGGAGGACAGTGGGTCAGGTAATGTGTTCCTTTCCTGGGATTGTTGGGTCCAATATTAGTTAAAAGACATTGGTGTGCAGATTAGAGATGCTCTTAGACCCGGTTCATCCTAGAAAGGGTCTGGGGTTCTTTGTAGAAGTGTCTTGTGCTGGGATACTATTGACCGGGCTGAAAAAGATCGAATATTTAGACAATAAAAGGGTGGGCAGCAGAATACCATACCAAGCAGAGGCAAAGACAGTCTATCAGACTAAGGCTTCCAGCGGCACCAGGAGACTCGCTTTGGGGCTGTAACACATACTTGTGATTCATGAAAAATCACGACTGCTTCTATCATGCCCCCTCCTGAAGCCTGCTACCTGGGGGAGGGGGGTGTCTCTGCCGCCCTTACTCATTTGCTTATGTTTAAGTGCTGTCTGTCTCTTTTAGAAAACAAAGAGCTCCCTGATTGTTGGAGAATTGAATGGACAGTTTTCTGAAACCAGGCACAAAAAGCCCGGTCAAGTTCATAGTCACACACATATCATAGCTACTATAGTTTTCAAAGTATGGTCCAAGGATCCCTGAGGGTCCTAAGGCACTTTGAGCTAGGTAGTTCAAGATGTCAAAACTTAATATTACTAAGATGTTGGGTTTTTTTCTTGCCCTGGTCACTTTCATTCTGTCACATGTGTACAGTAGTGCTTTATGGATGTGTGATCTCCCAAGACATTGGATGCAGAAGCATATAGAAGTCAGTTGCCTTCTGTTAAGCCAGACATGAAAGAGATTTACAAAGTATACGTTGTGCTGGGTGGGGAAAGCGAGAGTTGATTCCAACATATTCTATATAGACTCTGTTATTAAGCCTTAAACAGTACAGAGACAATATAAACTTATCCAGATGAGGGAAATGTCAGCAGACACCCAGTACAATGGCCGACAGAGTCTGCTGAGTCACAGCCAGGATTTTCATATAGACCAAAGAGAGCAAAGAACATCATCATAAGTCCCTGGGCTTGCCCTGTTCCTGCCTAAGCATAGCCACATTGTTGGTGTGATGATCAGCAAGCATTAGAGACATAACATGAAGGACTCAATTGGTATCTGAACTTAAGTCTCAAGAAGGAGAGAGAGCTCTCTTAGTAGACTGTGACCATCAAATCAATTTTGAATTTAAGCTCCAATGAAACCAAATGACACTCTACTTTAGTTTGTTTCAGAAAACACAGTTATATTTGTATGCATATATCCTTTTTGTTACAATATAATGGGTTTTTCATTGCTCCTTTAATGAACTGAAAATTTGTTTCCCCTCGATTTGAATTTGCACCATGGTCAACGTCAACAGAAGAAACCCTGGTGGTGCAACAATTAAGAGATCACGTTGCTAACTAAAAGGTTGGAGGGTCAAACCCACCCAGGGATGTTGGGGGCGCAAAGACTTGATAGCCTTCCCCACAAAGATGGCAGCCTAGCAGACCCAATGGGGCAGTTCTACTCAGTCACATGGAGACACTTTGAGTCAGAAATAACCGAAAGAGACTCAATAATAAGTATAAATCAATGTAACTCATATAAGCAAAGTCTTTTTGAGCCACTGAATGAGTATGAACCCTGATAAAAGGTCTGAGGCCAAGTTTAAGAAGCGCTATGCTAGAGATGAGCATTTTGTGGTGTGTGTGTAGGGAGAGTGTGGGTGAAAGGAGGGAGGGAGGGAGGGAGGGAGGGAGGGAGAGAGAGAGAGAGAGAGAGAGAGAGAGAGAGAGAGAGAGAGAGAGAGAGAGAGAGAGAGAGAGAAATCTCAGACAAAACTTGATGGGCCTTTAGCAAGGTGGAGCATTTGCAATGCACACCGAAAGGGAGTTCTGAGTCCCAGGGCTGGGACTCATTAACATCTTCAACCACATTAAAAATTAGGCTCTTCTTCTGGTACCTTCCTATATCCTGAGGGTACTCATTAAACAAGAATATCTATGAAGACTAGTCTCTCTTTCTGACAGATTTCCTATCAACTTTCCTCTTCTCCTTACTTATAAGGAGAGGCTCTGCAGGTCCCTCTGCTGCCAAGTTGTCCTCCACGCCACATCCACCGTTCCCTGGTGGAAATTAGGATCAGTCCCTCAAGTGCTGCCATTCAAGGCCTAATTGATGAACATACCTGCTTGAATACAAAGAGAAATGGAAGGTGCAGTGGACCCTGGGCCATCCAAATTTGTTCTCAGCCTTTTCATCAATCTGGCAGGTCTACTGCCCTCTCATTCTCCTCATTGGTTGAGTGCATGGGGGAAATTTTATCTAGAAACTTGCTTGCTTGCTTGCTTTTTGGATAGAGTTTAAAAAAAGAGTTAGACTAAATTAATATTTACAGTGAGACACTGATCTTTTTCATGATCACTTCCCAACTCTCTTTTCAATTATGAGCCTAACAATTGCTCAATCCTGATGAAGGTGAATCCCAAATGACTGGGTTTAAGTCCTTTGCCTAAATGATAGCAAGTCATAATATTCCTAACTGGAAACTGTGGTTTGGGTTCAAAGAGCCTTTGGTCAGTGAATCTGGTGGTTTCTAAATTCCTCTTTGAAAATGTATTGAAAGCTAATCATCCTTTCTCCCAGGAGAATGCTTCTAGTGGGTAGAATAATAGTCCTCCCCAAAATATCTACATCCTAATCTCAGGAGTCTGTGACTATGCTTCTTTACCGGCAGAAGGGAATTCAGAATGTAGATGGAATTAAGGTTCCTATTCAGCTATTCTTAAAGTAGAGAGAGTGTCCTGAGTGATCCAAGTGAACTCGGTGTCATCCCAAGTCTCCTTGAATGTGAAAGAGAGTAGCAGGAGGGTCAGTGTCTGAGTCATGGTATATATCAATGACCTGACCGGCGATTGTTCATTCTGAAAATAGAAGGAGGCCACAAGCAAGGAACACATCCAGTCTCTGGAACCCATTTCACAGGGGTCGCCTGATTCATACCAGTAGCAAAATGACAGTGATGAAGTACCAACGAAAATCTTTTTTGATTGAGGGGTCACCACCACATGAAGAACTGTATGAAAGGGTCACAGCATTAGGAAGGTTGAGAACCACTGCTCCAGAAGCTGGACAAAACAAGCACACATAGTCTCCCTATTGCCTACAGAAAGGAACCAGCCCTGCCAACACCTTGATCTTAGCTCAGTAAAACCCATTTTGGACTTCTGACCTCCAAGGCTGTCTTACATCACTCATAAACACAAACAAACACATACATACAAATACCTGTTGTCATCTAGTCCATTCCGACTCATAGGAACCCCATATATTACAGAGTAGAACAGCCCCATTGGATTTTCTCATTATCCCTTTTATGGAATCAGATCGCCAGGCTTTTCTTCAGGTTCAAGCCACCAATCTTTAAGTTAGTAGCACCTACCCACTGCCATCGAATGAATTCTAACCTGTAGTAAAAGCTTATGGGAGCAGGTAACTTCATCTTTCTCCCTTAGACTGGCTGGTGGGTTTGCACTGCCAACCATGTGATTAGCAGTCGAATGTTTACCCAAAAGAGCCACCAGGGCTTCTTACAGGATACTAGTCAAGTACATATCAATTGTGCCATTCAGGTAACTTTTAAGCCACCAAATATGTGGTCATTTTGTCATAGCAGCAATAAGAAGTTAATAACAATATCCATGTGTATATACATATCCAATGTTGTGTACAACTCTAGGGAGGAGTCACACAGGATACAAAGCTCCCTTCCTGATAGCTCCAAGTCCATTGCCATCTAGTCAATTTTGACCCATAGTAACCCTACAGGAGAGGGCAGGGTTTCTCCTTAGGGGTTCCAAGGCTGTACATCTTTATGGAAGCAAACTGCCTTGTCCCTCTGCTACTGACCTGCCCTGCGTTCAAACACCAATGTTTTAGTTAGCAGCTAAGCACTTAACCACTGTACCACCGGGGCTCCAACTTAGGGATGGCAAGAAAAGTCAAATTGTTCCACAGAGTTTTGTTGACTATGCTTTTTATGACTCTTCTAATGAAGATAAAGGCTTTAACTTCAAGCTGAATATTGCCTTAGGCTAGGTTCTCTAAAGAAGCACAACTAGTCATTTGTGTATGTGTGTGTGTGTGTATGTGTAGATTTATGTATATAAAGAGAGAAATTTATATCAAGAAAATGGCTTTTAAACACAGTTGTAAACATGTGGGCAAGTCCAGTCTGAGTCTAGGTAGGTTCCAGGTCTGTGGGCTAGATGTTAAGCTGGAGGCTTCTCCTGGCTTCATTTAGCTTCAAGGGCTGGTGAACCAAGATGGATCAGCAGGAACATTATAGTCTGTGACTTCAGAGGAGAATCAATTCCAGGTCAGGAAGCTAGATGTAAATCTGATTGGCTCTGCGGACTGACATGCAATATGGCAGTCCATTGGCTCAAGTCCAAAGAACCAGAAGTAAGTGAGGCAGATGTAGAGTCCAGACTTGACAAAAAGCCAGTAAGCTTTCCCATAGCCTCCACTTATATAGGAAGAGTATACCATGCCCCTGAGGAAGCAAGCTTCCTTTCAATTGCATCAGGGCTGCTCACAATAAATCCCATTATGGAGTGATGATATTGTGTTAGGTCATATCCTGAAGGGTTAGCAAGCCTTAACTTCCGAACTGCTGAAAATCCTGGCCTAGCCATGTTGACACAAATCCTAACGATCACAAATGTGTTGCAATTGTTTTATTGTTTTTTTTGATTAGGGTTTTTTTTAACAATTTATTGGGGCTCATACAATTCTTTTCACAGTTCATACATATACATACATCAATTGTATAAAGCACATCTGTACAGTCTTTGCCCTAATCATTTTTTTCTCTTTTCTTCTTTTACATTTTATTAGGGACTCATACAACTCTTACCACAATCCATACATATACATACATCAATTGTATAAAGCACATCCATACATTCCCTGCCCCAATCATTCTCAAGGCATTTGCTCTCCACTTAAGCCCCTTGCATCAGGTCCTCTTTTTTTTCCCCCTCCCTCCCCATTCCCCCCTCCCTCATATGCCCTTGGTAATTTATACATCGTTATTTTGTCATATCTTGCCCTATCCGGAGTCTCCCTTCCCCCCTTCTCTGCTGTCCCTCTCCCAGGGAAGAGGTCACATGTGGATCCTTGTAATCAGTTCCCCCTTTCCAACCCACTCACCCTCCACTCTCCCAGCATCGTCCCTCACACCCTTGGTCCTGAAGGTATCATCCACCCTGGATTCCCTGTACCTCCAACCCTCATATGCACCAGTGTACAGCCTCTGTCCTATCCAGCCCTGCAAGGTAGAATTTGGATCATGGTAGTTCGGGGGAGGAAGCATCCAGGATCTGGGGGAAAGCTGTGTTCTTCATCGATACTACCTCACACCCGGTGGAGAGGTCTGGGAGGCTGGCCCCAGCACCATAAATTAAGTGGATTCCTGCCCCTCCCCCAAAAAGAATTTGTTCCAAAGGTTGCAATTGTTTTAATGAAACCAAAATATGAAATAGATACCCAGACTTGTCCTTCATTATGATGAGAAGAAAGAAGGATGATTCTGCTCCATGGCTGTAGATGACCAAGATCCCTTGAGCCGCAAGGACCCAAAAGCCTACCTATATATCTAGGGGAATTTAAGTTTTTGTCACTCCACTTCAACTGCTTGGGGTCTCCAGGACATTTTTGTGAAACAAGACACTTGTCATTCCCTCCCTCAGGCTCTTTTTTGTGGGTATTTGAGCCAGAATACAGGTTGTAGGAAACATTTTGGCCAAGATTGGTGGCAAGCTGAGTAGAGTGACATCTCATTGCTGCTTGGCCTCTGTCCGATGGCTCTTTGCTGATACCATGATCAGCTGCTGCCTGGAGGTCTTCCAATGCTTCCCCATTCACTTTCAGCACAGTGTTCAGAATCCCCAAAGGAAACAAAATCATTTTGTCTGCAAACTTCATCAACTTATAGCCTCCTTCTGTGAGTAGACATATACTCTGTGTGCTTCTGGTCTGGGCCTACCAGGGGTGCCTGGAACCCATGAGAGCTGTCACCCGAAACCACAGATCCCTGTCAAAATTAAAAATCTCTGGACCTGCCTTTTGATGCCTGCTAAATTCCAAGGTAAAGAATCAAGTCTAGCTCAGGGCTCGCACATAGTGTGTGCTCAGTCAGTATTTATGGCTATTTAGGGAAGATTGATAGCAGTGTGTTAAGGGGTCTGGGTTTCTAAAGTAAGTTATCAGCAAGCAGGAGCGTCTCCTAGAGAGGGTTAGGTATGTCTAAATAGCAGAAATAAACCCAAACTCATTGCTCTCATAATTCCCCATGGGGATTTTAAAGCCTGTCATCACAGGTCTTTCTCCTATGGAGTCTCTGGGTGGCTTTCAACTGATGACCTTTTGATTAGCAGCTGAGTCCTAACCACTGTGCAACTGGGACGCTTTAGTACCCTTTCACAGGGGTCACCCAATTCATAACAGTAGCAAAATAACAGTGATGAAGTAGCAACGAAAATCATTTTATGGTTGGGAGGAGGGGTCACCACCACATGAGGAACTGTAGGAAAGGATCACGGCATCAGGGAGGTTGAGAACCATTGCTCTAGTAGAAGAGAGAAAACCCTTATACGGCTGGTTATAAAACATGAGAGAAGCAGAAGTCGTGAGGGTCACCAGTGCAGTGGAAGGCATTATTGTTTTCAGATGAAGATGGAAAACGAGATTTTTTTCAGAATAGGGCAGAGGGAGCACACACAGATGAGAGAGTGGCTGAGCGTGAAGTGCTTGTTTCTCCATTAGCTGCATTAGCAGAGAAGAGTAATAGTGGGTCTTAGACATTGAAACCCAGTACAAACTAGGACGGCCAGATGACCATGGACAAGGACACGCATCCTGATCAAGGAAGACGAGAAGCTGTAGCATACTGTGGGCCTGAGCCATGGAGCAGAAGGTTCCCAATCGAATCACCCCTCCTAGGATGTCACTGGGTCTCAATATTATGCCTGACTCTATCATCATTGCTCTGTCACCTCTCTGCGCACAAAAAGTTAGCATGCCAAATCAGAGTTTCTTTCTTCATTAACAGTGGAAAGTATAATGGATAGTCTCCATTTCTAGCCACGTTCCAGAAGAAATTGAAATAATCAAAGGGGGGAAAAAAGGAGGGAAGCTTTTGCTTAAAGAGCATTCAGTAAAAAGAGAATCAGGAAGCCATTTGTATTGTTTTCATCCACCGGCCTATTCATATGTATCACCATTTTTAATTGGGTTGTCTTTTCTTTTTTAATTGAGTGAGCTCTTTATAGGTTATATAGTTGTCTGCACTATACATTGTAAATATTTCCGTTCAGATTGGTATTTGTCTGTTACCTTTGTGGATACTTGTGGTATTTTAAGTGATCATGTGGCTGAACCCACTTTTCTTTCATAGCTTCTCGATTTTGTATTATAATTAGAAATGCCCTTCTTATCACAAGACTTTGAATGCATCCCTTCTTACTCTCTTCGAGTGCTTTCATAATTTAAATGATTTTTATCTAATATATGCATGCATTCACACCTTGGTGACAGAGTGGTTACGATTGAGGCTGGAATCAGCAATGTCAGCAATTTGAAACTACCAGGTGCTCTGTGGGAGAAAGACAGGGCTTTCTACTCCTGCAAAGAATTACTGTCTCAGAAACCCACAAGGGCTCTTCTACAATGCCTTATAGGGTTGCTATGGGACAGAATCAACTAAATGGTTGTGTAATTTTCAGATAGATAGATAGATAGATAGATAGATAGATAGATAGATAGATAGATAACACCCTAGTGGTGAGGTAGGTTATGTATGTGCTGGGATGTTAACTGCGAGGTCAGAAGTTCAAAACCACCAGCTGTCCCTTGGGAGAAACGCATGGCTTTCTACTCCTGTAAAGCACTGCAGTCTCAGAAACCCCTAGGGCCAGTTCTACTCTGTCCTATCGGGTCACTGCGAGTTAGCATCCATTCAATGGCAGTGACTTTGGTTTTGGTTTATCAAAATGCCCGATGAAATTTCCCAAACCCTAAATAGGTGTGAAAGAAGACTAGGACATATCATATAATGCTGTCTCTTTGGCAATGCTGAACAAAGTCTCCAAATGTCTAGCTTTTCAGTTCTGCCTTTTTTAGGCATCCTTCAGGCCACCCTCCCAGCTTTATGATAATACAATTGTCTCGGGCATGTTACAATGCCATGGAGCAGTGTCTCACCCTGGAGACCCATCTTGGTTTTCTTAATTGGATTAGACTGCAGACTCCTCTCATCAGGGACACATTTTAAAGCCATCTACTAAGGAGAGGTACCTTACCAGATCTATTATGTGTTGTTCTGAGTAGTTTCAGCTTCAGCGGTGACCTCTTTCTGACCTTGTCTTCAAATCCTTGTCCCCCAGTGGGGCCCTGATGCAGCAAGTTCAAGTTGTAAACTGGGCATGCTCTGTTCAGCCTGGTGGCTGCTGTTTATGCTGTAGCTTCCTTGTTCTATAAAATCCGTGTTGGATCGTTCGGGAGCTGTTTATTGAGTTAGTAAATTCTCTAAGTTCATATTGGGCAGAGAGGTTGAAGCTCTTTTCCTTCAGGAATTCTCATGACATCCCAAAGATATTCTCAATAAACAAAAGGATCGAAAACGCAGCAAGCTTTCTTTTTACAGCTTCAGTAAACAGAAGAGCAGGGAAAACGAGATCAAACTAGGGAGATAAAATATCTTTGGAAAAGAAGTCATGCCATTGTCAAGTAATCCATTGGAATAGGTTTAAAGTTTAAATTGCAGCTTTGTTTAAACATTTCAGTGGGTTTCTACTTCTAGTCTGACCAAAAAAGCTTCTATAAGACTGGCCCTCATGCATATCATCACTCTGAAATCAAACAGTTACCGTTAGGCAACCCCCTATTTGTTAGAGTACACCTGTGCTTCATAAGGTTTTCAAGGACTGGGTTTTTGTTTGTTTGTTTTCTGAAGTACATTGCCAGGGCTTTCTTCCCAGGCTCTTCTGGGTAGACTCCAACCTCCAACCTCCATTCAGGGTCACAGTCAAGTGTAACATTTGTACCTCTCAGGAACTCTCTCTCTTGTGCGTTAGAAGTAGTAAAAAACAAACAAACAAACAAAGTAGTGCCTGATCAGAAGAGAAACTATGAGGGAGACTCAAATATTTTGTGGGAAAAATGGAATTTAAAGATAAAGGATTATTTTAGACTAAGCTTACCATTCTGCTGGAGAAGAGTGGGACACACCTCTCACCACAGGACTGGTCCTTAGTCACCTTTCAGTCTGGAAATGAATTGACTCCATGGCTCAATTTTCAGCCAAACAAATAAAGACGAAGGAGGTAGGTTATAAATATCAACCATTTGAGATCAAATGGGTAGCATTTACTTAAGGATAACTTTCAAAAGGGTGAGGCATAAATGAAGAAGGAAAACAAGAAACACAAGGAGCTCGTGGGAAAAGTGATGCTACTACATTGGAGGAATTGCAACCAATGAGTTGAAACAAACTGTGTAAGAATGATTGGTCCACTAAGTAATTTCAATAACGAAATTCAGAAGGAAAGGCCACTGACTGATCCAGAGCAAATGTAGCTCTAGACTACCAATGCTGAGAAATGTTGAATTCTACAATAAATGTCAGCGGACCAGGAGCGACCAAGATGCCAACATCAAATATGAACAGTGATACTTTTTAAAAGACCTATAGGCACCACTCCTTGGCAGAGGAAGCACATACTGTCAATCAGATCACAGTGTGATGGTGCCTCCTTGTGGGTGTGGCCTTCTCATAAGAAGGGCTCTGGGAACCTCTCCTTCTCTCACTGCCTTCCCCTTCCCGCTGGCGGATCCTTGATGCTGCGAGAGCCCTGTGATGCTTCCACTGCCATTGGAAATACACAAATGTGCACTCACTGGCCTGTGACCGTCCTGCATTCTGCATCATTGCATGTGGCTGCATGATCCTGAAGAGAGACTTATGGACTGGTATGAACTTAGGACTTGCATCGGACTGGGCTGGGATGTTTTCTTGATATCTAATTCCAAACATTTTCATCACCCAAAAGGAAATCACTTGCCCATTGAGCAGTCCCTCCCCACCTTAAATACCCTGCACACCCTCTAGCTTCTGGTAAGCAAGCATCTCCTTTATTTCTCCATTCGGCAGTAGTAGTTGTTGTTAGTGGCATTTTAGTTCTGTCTCTAATGATTTCATCTTCTGGTAACCTCATCTGTGCAGTGTAGAACTGCTTCATCAGGTTTTCTAAGGCTATGATATTTCTAAGGTAGATTGCCAAGCCTGTCTTCAGAGGTATGTCTAAGTAGTGTTGAATCAACTGCTTCTCAGCTAGTCATCTAAGGCTTAACGGTTTGCACCATTCAGGGACTTCTGCCTAAAGTTGTGCCCATTCTGAATCTCTCCTATAAATATAGAACTCAAAAACTCACTGCCATTGAGTCAATTCAGACTCATAGTCACCTATAGGATAGGGTAGAATGGCCCCTGTGGGTTTCCAAGGTGGTGACTCTTTATTGGATTAGAAAGCCCAGTCTTTCTCCCTCAGACCAACTAGTGTTTTCAAACTGCTGACCTCTTGGATCACAGCCCAAAGCATAAGCACTGCAACCAAGGCACTTCATATAAATGGAATGATATAATACGAGGCCATTTAGTTTGGGCTTCTGTGACTCAGCATAATGTTTTCAAAGTCCATCCATCCAATGAAACCAAATGGACTGCGATCAAGTCAATTTTGATTCATGGCAACCCTATAGAGTAGAACCACTCCCTAGAGGCTGTAACTCCTTACAAGAGCAGACGGCCACTACTGACTTTGCATTTAGTATCCAACATGGAACCTACTATACCGCCAGAGCTCCTAGATTCTGAGCACATAATCAGAGAATTGGATTAGATGAAGAAGAGCCCAGCATCGGGATTGGAGGAAGGCTTATTAGCAACCTGAGATGGGCTGATGGCACAACCTTGCTTGTGAAAGTGAGGAAGACTTGAAGAACTGGCTATTGAAGATCAAGTAGTGCAGCCTTCAGTATGGATTGAAACTCAATGTCAAGAAAACAAAAATGCTCACAACTGAACCAATAGACATCACGATAAACAAAGAGAAGATCAAAGTTGTTCTGGATTTCATTGCATTGAGCACATCTGTTGAACAAGACCTTCAAAAGTGTTGAAGACAAAGGATGTTACTTTGAAGATTAAGGTGTGCCTGACCCCAGTCATGGTATTTTCAATTGACTCATATGCATGGTGGTATAATGGTTATGTACGAGTTGGGCTGTGATTCCCATGGTTGATAGTTCAAAACACCAGCAACTCTGCAGGAGAAAGACTGGGCTTTCTAATCCTGGAAACAGTTCCGATCTCAGAAACCCACAGGGGGATTGCTGTGAGTCAGCATTGACATGATGGCAGTGAGTTTTTGTTTTGGTTTTTCCATAAGCATGTGAAAGTTGGATATTGAATAAGGAAGATGAAGGAAGAATTGGTACCTTTGATTTATAGTGCTAGCGAGGAGTATTTAAAAGTACCATGGACTACCAAAGAAACAAATAAATCTGTCTTGGAAGAATTAGAGCCTGAGTTCTCCTTAGAGACTTAAGACTTCATCTCATATACTGTGGGCATGTTGTCAGGAGTGACCATGCTTGGTAAAGGACACCATGCTTGGTAAAGGACACCATGCTTGGTAAAGGACACCATGCTTGGTAAAGTAAAGGACCAGCAAAAAAAGAGAAATACCCTTGACAAGATAGATAGACACCGTGGCTGCACCAGTGGATTGAAATATAACAATGAACATGAGTATGGCGCCGGACTGGGCAGTGTGCTTTTCTGTTGTGCATAGATAGTGACTCTGTGAGTCACAACAGACTCAAAAGCACCTAACAACAACAATCATACCCATGCTATAGCATGTATTAGTTCGCTTCTTTTCTAGCTGAACAATATCCCATTGTATGGAAAACCCCGTTTGTTTATCCATTTATCTGTTGATGGACACTGGATTGTTTCCATGAAGATGGCGGGCTAGGACACCCAAATGTGTCCTGCTCTATCCTGCAGAGTTTCTTTGAGTTGGAATCGATTCAACAGTGAACCACGATGATGTATTTAAAAGGAGAACCACACACCACTTGTAAAACATCCTAGCGCCAGTTCTCTTTTGAATGCTCTAAAGCAGTGGTTCTCAATCTTCCAAACGTTGCAACCCTTTCATACAGTTCCTCATGTTGTGGTGACCCCGCCCAACCAAAACATTATTTTTGTTGCTACTTCATCACTGTCATTTTGCTACTGTGATGAAACGGGCGCCCCCTGTGAAAGGGGCCTTCGACTACCAAAGGGGTCAAGACCTACAGGTTGAGAACCGCTGTGCTAAAGCTATTGAGGGATGATTGCTTACCTTCAGCTTTTATAGAATGAAGGCTCTCCCCAAAGAAGTTTTCTCCTAATATTTGGTTGGAGACACACAAATATAATTCAGATGATTTTTTTAATGCTAGTGTATTAGGCTGGGTTGACTAGAGAAACAAATCCAGACACACTAAATTATGTATAAAAATGGCCTTATATCAAGAAGTAATTTTATATCAAGAAAACATCCCATCCTGGTCCACTTCAATTCCATAAATCCAATACTAGTTCTTAAGTCCTTCTTAAGACTCTCATAACCACATTCAATGATGCAGACTGCAGGAATATCACAGGCTGTGTGTGCAAAGTCATGTGGGTCCAATGGCATTGGAAGCATCAGGTCTCAACGTGGCCAGCAGGAAGGTGAAGGCAGAGAGAGAAGGGGAGGTTTCCCAGGTCCCACCTTATGAGAAGGCCATGCCCACAAGGATTCACCATCAGCCTGTGACCTGGTTGACAGGATAACCTCCACCCCTACACTTTTATATATTTTCAATTGACCTGAAATTATGTGACTACCACAGCTGACACACTGTTTCCATGAAGTAGACACAGGAACTTTAGGGCCACTACCCTTGGGCAGGCAGATGGTAGTAGTTCAGTGGTAGATTTCTTATCTTCCATGTAGAAGACTCGGGTTTGGACCCTGGCCAATGCACCTCATGTATAGCCACCACCTGTCTGTTGGTGGAGACTAGCCTGTTGCTATGATGCTGAACAGATTTCAGCAGTGCTTCCAGACAAAGAAAGACCTACTTGTCGACATCAGAAAACCCTATGAATTTCTATCATCCTATCCAGAACCTATCAAGGGATGGAAGAGGACTTGTCAGAGTTTGATGCCATTGTGCATGGTTTCACAATGAACCACAGGCTGACTTTAGGGCCAGTAACACCACCATCACCAACAACATGTCACAGGTTTGAGTCTCAGCATCTTTGGGGGAAATTACATCCAATTTGCTGTAGATTAAGTTAATGCCTCATGGGATTTTTCCTTCTTGCCATACCCAGGTGTTTCATTAGGAGCTTTTATTGTCTGGTGAGATAATATTCATGAAAATGGCAATGCAGCCTTTTAACAAATTCTGAGAAATCAAGGGAAAAACTAGAGGGAGAATAATGCAGACCTACAGGTGTGAGCGAGCTCAGATTTAATGCATCTAAATTTGAATGTACATGTTGTTACCGTACTCCTAGTAATAACAATCACACGCAGATAATGTTTGCCTTTGTAAAGTCTTCTCCTGTTCGTTAGAAAAAATAAAAAGTATGAGCAGTTAGATTAGCAATTATCTCTTATTACCTAGAAACTCAGGAATTGGATATCTGCAGAGGACACATGCTCAAACCCATTGTCCGCCCAATCTTCATTTCCGGAGATATTTCACATATTAAAGACTTCCTGAGTTATGCCTATGAAAAATGAATTGTGGCCTGGCCAAGCTTAATTTGCTCTTTAATTGTGCGTGATTTTATAATACCCATAAAATAATACTTGGAGGCATCACATTTCAAAGGCAGCGCTTTTCAGAAAAAGGAAAATATGATTTATTTTCCAGTGGCTTACCTAGTTTCCCCCTTTTTTTCTTTCCTTCTTTACCTTCCACCCTTATCTGGTGTGCAGGCTCTCAATCTCAGTTCAAAATGGAAAGACCCTCGGGACATACTTTGTAAAGGGGTCTGGGGACAGTATCCTGCACAAGATGGAAGTTTCAGGCAATACAAACGAGAGTCCCAGGGTACCAAATGAGGCCGGAAGTCATACAAAAGAGGATATTGGTCTAAGGACTGCCCCATACCTACTGATTTTTTATCTCTGTAGATAAAGGCTAGCTTAAGCATATCAATTGCCCACCTGCTCACATCTCTCTTTGTAGTTTAGTTATAAAGAACCAGTAACCACTGTGATTTTAAATAATAGATTATGCCTTTATTTCTTCTTCTGGAAATAAATAGCATATCTGAATAGTAATATTTTCACATATTAAGATAAAAATATAATTAAACTTCTATTTATTTCTTCTCATCCTTTCCTTTCCTACCTTTTGACATCTATGTTACAAAGGTAAAACACTTACTATTGTTCTGTACCCACTAGTTAATCTTTTGTGCCTGATGTATAGATGGATTCCAAATATCAAAACTCACTTAAGTGTTTTCATGGAGCCCTGGTGGTATAGTGGCTTTGCCTTGGACTGCTAACAGCAAGGTCAGTGGTTCAAAACCACCAGTCACTCCCTTGAAGAGTTGGTCTCTGAAAATCACAGGGGAAGTTCTACCCTGCTCGATAGGGTTGCTATGAGTTGGTACTGACTCGTTCGCTTTGAGTGGGTTTTCATTTTTATTCCTAGGAAAATAATCATTGTGTTAGCTGTAGATGGAAAAGTTTCTAACTGGGAGCACTCGTATCAAATGGAAGAGTGGCTGGGGCCAACATGCATTCTGAGGAAATAAAAGTAAACCATTTGGGCAGAATGTGTCACGATGTAACCAATTGGTTTCTGGAATATATGTCCATAACTACAATCATCTGGTGCCTCTCACCTGGGTGATTCTACACTCCCTCCTAGCCTGTTACTTTGGCACAACTTTCCATTACAAAAGACTTCAAGCTGCAGCTACAAGCCAATCATTAAACTCCCTTTCCTTTGTTCTTGAAGTATATAGACTCCATTCTCTGCTTGAATAATGGAGTGCTTTGTATTTTTATTTAGCTGCCTAGCTCTAGCTGTATTATTTTCTCCATGTAACTTTTCACTCATGTCTAATGGAACTTGAGATTTTTCTCCTTTGATGTAACTAGTTCTATTGTCACTAGAAACCTTGGTGAGGGTAAATGATTTGTGATCAGCTGCTAGCTGAAAGGTTGGTAGTTCTAATCTATCCTCTTTACATACATATGTGACTTGTAGGCTGAGCAGATGATCAGGGAAGTTGGATTATAGGAAGGAGATTATGGTATCAGGATTGGAGAAAGGCTTATTAATGACCTGAGATGTGCAGGTGACACAACTTTGCTTGCTGAAAGTAAGACTTGAAGCACTTGATGATGAAGATCAAGGATTACATCCTTCAGTATGGATTACAACTCAATGTAAAGAAGACACAATTGGGCCAATAGGTCACATCATGATAAATAGGGGAAATTTTGAAGTTGCCAAGGATTTCATCTTGCTTGCATTCACAATCAATGCTCATGGAAATAGCACATTGCATGGGGTTAATCTATTTGACAAGATCTCCTTAAAGTATTGAAAAGCAAGGGTGTTACTTTGAGGACTGTGATAGGTAGGTTTATTGTGCCAACCTGGCCAATAGGAACATGTGGGATTAATAAGGTTGCAGTTTGATTGGAGGGCAAGAGATAAATGGCTCAGAAATCCCCACCTCTTTCTCTCTCTCTTGCTCTCTGATGATCAGATTAGCATGTGGCTTCCTTAGCTAGTTCTCTGCCTCAACTTGTGAGCTACACTACCTGTGGGACAGCCAACCTGTGGATTGTGTTGCTAGAGCTTGAGGTTTCTTCGAGACCTGTTTCACAGGCTGCTGGTGTATAACATCAATTGAGCTTGGGGCTGTCAGATCCTATAGTCTTGCTGACTGTTGGTGACCGGCCCTGCTCTTTGCTGCCTGTGGCTGGATTCCCTGCATTGCCCTACAGAAGACTCATATGTCTGGTTCCTTGACCTGGGACTGAGCAGCCCTCGTGAGTTGAAGACTTCCAGGATATTAACTGTTACACAGAAGTGAGTTGAACTGAGCCCTCTGTACTGTTGTGTGGACTAATTAGCTGTTATATTCCTTCATGCTGTATCTGTCTATCTATGTATCTATTCATAAGTGTCCTGGTTTTGTTTCTCTAGAGGAGTAGTTCTCAACCTTCCTCATGCCGCGAATCTTCCATACAGTTCCTCATGTTGTGGTGATCCCCCTAACCATAAAATTATTTTCGTTGCTACTTCATAACTGTAATTTTGCTACTGTTATGAATCTGGCGACCCCTGTGAAAGTGTTGTTCGACCCCTAAAGGGATCATGACGCACAGGTTGAGAACCCCAGCTCTTGACCCAAGCCATGGTATTTTAAATAGCCTCATATGCATGTGAAAGTGGACAATGAATAAGGAAGACAAAAGAAAAATTGATACATTTAAAGTTGGGGTTGGCAAAGAATATAGAAAGTACCATGGACTGCCAAAAGAACACACATCTGTCTTGGAAGAAATACAGCCAGAATGTTCCTCAGAGGCAAGAATGGACAGAATTCATCTCATGTACTTTGGACATGTTGTCAGGAGAGAGCAGTCCCTGGAGAAGGACATCATGCTTGGTAAAGTAGAGGGTCAGCTAAAAAGAAGGCCATTAATAAGATGGATTAACATGGTGGCTGAAACAATGGGCTTGAACATAAGAACAGTTGTGAAGATGGTATAGGACTAGGCAGTCAGTGGTGTGTTCTGTTGTACATAGAGTCACCATGTGTTGGAACCAACTTGACAGCTCCTAACAGCATGTGCACTTATGATTCAATATTTTGTATCTTATTATGTATGTATTAGTTAATATATTTTGTATAAGTGTTTGGGGATCTAACTTCAGAACTTCCCATATGGATACTCAATTAACCCTATTTTTAAGACATTTTGTTCTTCCCTGGGCTAGATCAACTTTTTGTCCCAGTTCTCGATCTATCAGTTTCTTATATAAAATGTATTATTCCAGGTCATAATGGTTTAATGAGAGCTCCTTTCACTGCCACTTACTAACTCGCCAAAATCTGCATACTTTACTTCTCTGTTCCTAAAGTTCCATCATCTGTAAATGTCATTAAAGAGAACACCCACTGAATAGTTGTGAAAGCAAATTGAGTCATACATACAGATACTTGAGAATAGTGCGTGGCATGCCCAGCAAATATCGGTAGCTGCTGCTGCATTGGTATTTGTCCTTTACTCTGGTGCCTGGCACAGCATCTGACTCCAAAATATGAATTAAAGGGTAAGTGAAATGAGTGCAAATTTTTTAAGAGAATGGAGGTTACTTTTGAGGACAAGAGAAGAACATAATGTTGAAGTTACCTTTTTAAAAATCAAGAGGGATTGGAGCAAAATCGGAGCTTTATCCTGGGGGTTTGATTAGTTTGCCCATGGCTTGCGTGGCCCAGAAAACAAGTGTCACATTAATAAAGGTTGAAAGTAGTTTTCAGCCCTTAAATTGAATTAAATGAATACTATTGTGACAAGTTAATTAGATAGCCATAAAATTGCTAAATATATGTCATTGGAAATGGCTCTGTTCCATATTTTGTTAAACATCAATTATGATCATAAGAAATCTGCATCTACTAAAATGGATAATGCTGACACATGTTAATTATTCTGCAAAATAATTAAGCTCTTTAAAATTTTCAGTATGCTATTAAGCATGCATGGCCTCTGAACGTGTGAGCTATTTTGGGCTTATCCAAATAAATCTAGCAATATAAAATGGAGGAACATTTTTCCTGCAGCTCTCTTAGTAAAACAAAATGCAAGTGCAAATTGCTTTAGTGAAACGAGCCATAAAAATAAACTTAGCTTGGCCTCCAGATGTTCAACTGGGAATGTCCTAGGCGTCGACAGCTCACGTCTGTGTGGTAGTAGCAACAGCAAAATCAAGTGCAACAAAGAACTGTTTCCTTTGTCCCTGAGAAGATGGAGTACCGGTTTCTATATGACAGTGGAAAAGATGACTTAGAAGCATTGGCATTCTCATTCACGTGCTCTCAGTTTCTACCAGTGGTCCTAATTCATGTGAATGTAATGGCAAATGTTCATTCAAGCCATCAAATTGTTGATCATAAAAAAATGAGTATTGCCTCTGCAAAATGCTTCTCCATCTGGGCACTAGAGATTTTTCAGGAAATTCACTGGGGAATTAAGAAAATAGGGGGTGGGAGCAGGCGGCACATCCTGCTAGCCAGCTGTGTAGTGAGGTGGCTACAAATTACAAGCTATATGGAGGGTGACTGTCTGTTTCCTCGCCAGAGCGCTCTCTCTCCCCAGATGTCTCCCACTGAGCCGGTGCTTTCTCTGTGTGGTCCTCACACCCACACCAGAATTGCTTGGGTTGCCTACTGAAAAAGCAGGTTACTGGTAGAGGCTGGAGGAAATAATGGGGAGAGTGTAAGAATAATGATTTAGGTTATTTTCTAAATGGGGAAAGCACAGTGCAAAATTCTGAAGCAAATAGCTTCAAAAGTAGAGATCATTGAAAAGGAGACGAGTCAGGGAGAGGAATGTGTAATCCTGGCAGTCTCTCATGCCTAACCACATCAGAACCTCAGTTGTGTGGACCAGGCGCCTGTGTTTTAACATGCTTGGCAAGGGATTTTCATGCACACTGAAACTTGTTGGCCTTGAGGGCCAACTGTGACGACAGGGGGAAAAGACAATTCCAAATTCCTTACAGGCAGACTTTTTGACTTTTCTGCCTTCATAGACCCAGTACTCTGCTCAGTTCATCACACAAAATACTCAAATCACACCTGTTTCTGTGCAGTGGATTTCCAAGGCTGTCATCTTTACAGAAGCAGGTTGCCACATCTTTCTACGATGGAGCTCCTGGAAGGTTCCAACCATCGACCTTTCATTTTGCAGCCAAACACGAACCCTAGCTCTCCTTGTCACATAATAAACCTAACCAAACCAAACCCATTGTCATAGGGTTCATTTGGATGCAAAGCAATTCGATAGGACCGAGACGAACTGTTCAATAGGGTTTCCTGGTGGTTAGCAGTCCAACGTTTAACCCACAACGCCACCAGGGCTCTTTGTGACGCGTCATGAATAAAGAAAACAAAAAGCTACCCCCACCAACAAACCCATGGCCACTGATTTCATTCTGACTCATAGCAACTCTATCTAGGGTTTCTGAGGCTGTCAATCTTCACCGGAGCGGAGAGTCTTACCTTTCTCATGTGCAGCAGCTGGTGGGTTAGAATCAACTATGGTGCAGCCCAATACCTAACCCTCTGGGCCAGCAGTCATATAATAGGCACTCGATATGTATGGGTGGTTTGTTGGAACTTTCATTGGTTAAGACAAACTGGAATTTGGGAAGGTTCCAGAAAGTTTAAAAAGCACAAAGTGTCACCTTGGGAAAAGACCATGAGAGAATTTGCTCCGTCTCGAATCTTTTCGCCTGTAAACCCACTCCTCATGTCTTTCTCACAGTGCCCATGATCAGAATTTAGGTTGCAGAATCAACCCTTTTGAGAGTTTGATAAACACTGGGCAGCCCATGCAGGAAGCGTGACTTTGTAGGTCCTAGGTGAGTGCCCAGGAGCTGCAGCTTCAATAAGTATCATAGGCAACTGTGCCGCTTAGAGACCACACTGAAAAACAAGATCTGCCCTCTATTTCTTCTTTCCTGTGTTTCTTCCCTCCTCTTTCAGCCATGTATTCATGTAGTCAGTCAGTGAGCCAATGAAGTATTTTATACAAAGACAAATTATTACACAAGGCAAGCAAGGCAGACTCTGTTCTTCAGAGATGAGTCCATTATACACGGCACAAATGGTGTTGCTATTGTTCAGTGCCATCAGGTTGGCTCCAACTCATGGTGACCCCATGTACAACAGAATGATATGCTGCTTGGTACCATACTCCCCTCACAACTGTTACGTCTGAGCCAATTGTTGCAGTAACTGTATCAAATCCATTTTGTTGAGGGTTCTCACATACTTTGGACACAGCACAAAGAGCATTTCTCCAAACTTGGCCACCAAAATCCTAAATAAAATAGTATTGAATAAGGTCAAATAGCATATTAAAGAAATAGCCTATCAGGACCAATTCAGTTTATAAAGGAATGCAAGGACGGTTAGATATTGGAAGGTCTAGCAATTCACATTCCTGTAATACAGGAAATTTAACACAGACCCAATACTTTTGTCATATGCCAACACTATCAATTCATTATATATAAGTTTTACCTCTCCAGTACAGAAGCCAGGCCAGAATTACATTTTGACCTTTGCCCGAAATAGTTACTTATTTACTTGGTCAGTCCTTCATTATCTCACATGGCATTGATATTTACAAGACTTCAGCCAGTTATTTTCTAGGGCAGTCCTCAAGTTTGTCAAGTTGGGTTTTGTCATGATTAGAATCAGGTTATCTATATTTGTACCCTTCTTGGAGCACCTTATCAGGAGGCGCATGATTCCTGTTTGACCCTTCATGGTGATGTCACCTCCAATCACTTGGCTAAGGCAAAATCCAGATTCTCCACTTCACCAGTAGTGTTTTTCCTTTTATGGTTCTTTTTATGATCCCTTTATAACTATAAGTAATGTTTGGGAAAAACTTTCAGACTCAACAGAGGTAAAACATCTTAGCCTTTTACTGAAAAAAAAATCAGTTTCTTCATATTTCCATATAACTTAATTCATAAGACTTGAAGCCACCTGTATGAAATTAATGGATGTAAAGAAGTGGAGACCTTAGAAAGGAGAGAAATAGAAATAGAAAGTAGAGAGAGTATTGAGCGCATTTGGAAGACAATAGGAACCACATGACAGGGGACCTACTCTACAGTTCACTGCTGTATATCTAGCACTTAGAAGAACGCCCATACATGGAAAGGCATATGGGTGTTTTTCTAGCCTGGAGGCAGAGACACCAAGAGACATATGGAGTCGTAGAAAAGTCTAGCTCATTTCAAAAACTATGCTTGGGTAGACATGTCCCATAAATAGATCAAAGAACATTGTGTTTTACCTGGCACTCAGAAATTAAAATATTTCCTTATACCCGTGTATATACTACAGGGATCTACCGTACAAATGGCCATTTGAGGTTCTTCTAGGTTCTTGAAGGTCCTTAGTGTTTTCCTTTTCTTTCTTAACCAATGCTCAGGAACTCCCATTTACTAACATGGTCCCTCCTAGCTGTATATAAAGCTAATGTGAATAGGCCTGGCAGTGTCTTAGGATGTCTGGAGTTAATCTTGTTACTTTAAGGCCAGTTACCTGGGTGGTAGTCCTGGGTGTGTGTAGGTTCCTAAAGCTGTGCCCATCCCTGAATCCTACCAGGTGTGGTGTGTCTATAAAACTGGGACTTCCTAGCTGCTCTTCCTGAAATGCCTTTACAGTTATTCATTGCAATTCACAGGAAAGTATATTTTTTTATAGTGTGATACCGCTCTTTCACTAACACATGCGCGCACGCATGTATGCATTACACAGAGTCATTAAATAACACTTAACCTCACTAGCTGCTACTTACTTTGATATTTCTATTTCCTGTTTTTTCCATTAAAATTGCTGGTCATTACCTAATATATATTGAGACCCTTATAGTTTCCATTCCTAAATTTTGTAGCTACTGACGCTTGTTGGCTTTTTCACTCTCTACTGAAATAGACGAAGCCCCTTTTTGCTTGAGTATGGTCTGAAAAAACAAATCCTTTGGTTTCCCCTCCGGCCACTCCTCCACTCGCTCTACCAAGTTGATCCGGTTCAGCAGTACCTCTAGCTTCTAGGTGGAGTGTCCTTGAAACCAGACGACAACTCACCAAGTACCACGGAGTGATCACTGACATGAGCTGAAAATGTTCTTTGCTGCTAAGGTCTACACAGTGGCTTTCCAGTATGGTTGTAGAAATTAACTCGCCAAGAATAGATCTTGATAGTTGCATTCAAAGTGCTCTGCATCTCCTCGAGAATTCAATTCACATAGATATGGGTTCACTCTACTTCATAGCCATATCACGATCATTTAGACTGATCAATAACAAACAGAGCATATAATTCTGGCCATTTATTGTGGGGGTATCTGTCTCTTACTTAGCTTTGTATTTTTAATCTCCAATTAAACTCAATGTAAGCTTGAGCATTCCTGAGACGTAATGTTTATCTGGGGGTGGAAGGTGTGAGGTAGGATTGAGGGTTGCTCAGCATCTCCATGAACTCAAGGATGTGACTTCAGTCTTCTTGCCTCTGACATATTAGAGTGTCATTGACATAAAACGCATCGTTTCCACACATTGAACTGAACTCATTAATGTAATTGATAACCAGCCTAGCTGTAGGAATTTTGCTGCTCTAGGGAAATTGATAAACATCTTGTCCTTTTAGAATCAGAAGGCATAGTCAATAACCATTTTGCAGGTGTTAAATTCATTGTCTTTAACAATGACAAAAATCTTTCTGGGTAGATGAACTGGCTGTTAATGAAAGACTAATTGTTGAAATCACTTTCAGTAGTGGTATTGACAAATAAAACTGACTCCTTGAAGGATAAATTTGATCATGAATTAATGAAACCTACTTTAGATGTTAATTTATACAAGCTTGAATAGATCCTTGATTTATTGCATCTCATTTTCTAAAGCTAAGAGCATGACTGGAAAAACATATCCATCTAGATTCTATATAAATCCGACTGGCCCTTTGAACTGCATCTCTCCAACGGATTATTATTATGGTTTATAAATATAATGTCCACATTTGATATTTAAGGACTTTATTAACTTTGATTTTTAAGAGGGAGAATTTAAGGATTTTTATTTTCTCGACTCATTCCATACTAGATCCGGATCAAGCTTTAGATTTCAAGAATCTTGGAACTTTCCACACTGGTGCTCTTAATGACATGTAGAATATATAGCTGATGTTGGATGACACCCTAGCATGGTTTATAGTTTTATGCTTCTAAGACTTTGCTTGCTGTTCCACTGGCTCTAAATACCCTTCCCTTCCTTGTCTACATGATAGTTATATATTCACTTCACCCGAACCCTCCCAAAGTGGGTCTGTGAAGTGTTTGCTGGTCCTCATTTGCTGCACTCTAGAATTGAATTGAATATACTTTGGATTGCTCTCCCACTCTGTGGAATGTATCTTTCCATTAAAATGCCCTCACAGTCCATCACAGACAGACATCTCTAACTCTGACACCCTTGTTAGATAGGCATTTATTAGTCTTTGCTTTGTTTTTTTAAATCATTTTTTGGGGGATCATACAACTCTTATCACAATCCATCCATCCATCCATTGTGTCAAGCACATTTGTACACTTGTTGCCATCACCATACTCCAAACACTTTCTTTCTACTTGAGTCCTTGGTATCAGCTCCTCATTTTCCCCGCCCTCCCCCATCCTCTGTCCCTCATGAACCCTTTATTATTAATTTTTTCATGCCTTACACTGCCTGATGTTTCCCTTCACCCACTTTTCTGTTGTCTGTCCCCCCGGGAGGGGGTTATATGTAGATCCTTGTGATCAATTCCTTCTTTCTCCCCGACCTTCCCCTCACCCTCCTAGTATTGCTACTCTCATTTTTGGTTCTGAGGGGTTTATCTGTCCTGGATTCCCTGTGTTTCTAGTTCTTATCTGTACCAGTGTACATGCTCTGGTCTAGCCGGATTTGTAAGGTAGAATTGGGATCATGGTAGTGGGGTGGGGGGAAGAAGCATTAAAGAACAGAGGAAAGTTGCTGCACTGCACCCTGACTGGTTCGTCTCCTCCCCGTGACCCTTCTGTAAGGGGATGTCTAGTTGCCTACAGATGGGCTTTGGATCTTCACTGCACACTCCCCTTCATTCACAATGATATGATTTTTTTTTTGTTCTTTGATGATAAACATTTATTTGAAGTCAAGGAATGGATGGAATACACTCACTCCTCACTTACTAACTGGTTAGGTTACAAAGACCACTTTCTTATGCAAAAATCAGCATTATACGAAAATCTGACCACATCAGTTCCCAAAATCTGGCTACCTCATTAAATCATTGTCAAATGGCACCATTGGATGACTGTCAATCCACTGAGAATCTTGGCCCCACCAAGTTGACGAATAACCATAACCATCATTTCCAGGATTACTCTTGCTTGGCACCTCAGCATTTTTTACTGCCATACGTACATTGGAGATATGCAAAATAGTAGGCGGTGGATTTTTTTAACTGTTGTCTTAAATGTGAAATGTGGAATAACAAGCTACTTAATGAGTGAGGAATACATGTATGTCACTATATTCACAGAACTGAGGAGAGTCTCACAGCAAGTTGGCATCTTAAAATTATCTTGAATAAAGAAATGAATGCAGGACGGATAAAATGCCCTGGAGACTCTTCCTTCGAGGCTTGTACATATATGTTCCCTCTGCTTAGGATATTTCTCCCACAGATTATCCTCCCAGCTCAATCCCGTACTTCCGTTGTGTCCCCTTATAGAGCCTTCAACTCCCATATTGTTAAACTAAGGCATGCTCTCTTCCACTCTTTCTCCACCTGCATTTTTCTTTATAGAAATCACTGCTCCCTGACAATGTTATATATTTTGTTTGTTTGATGTTTATTACTTTAGCTCTCCTACTAAATCAGGAGGTGACTAACATTGGGTTTTTTTTTCCCCCTGTAAAGGACCAGATAGTAAATATTTTCCACTGTGTGGGTTCCCAGGTTTCTAGGGCAACGACTCAACTCTGCCATTGTAAAATGGAAGTAGTCATAGTACATACAAAAAGGGGAGTGGCTGTGTTACAGTAAAACTCTATTCACAAACTTTGGCTTTGGATTGAAATTGGACTATACTTTCCTGAGCCCTGCACTAGAACATACATTTCTCTAAGGGCACAGAGCTTGTCGGTTGTTTCTCCTAGCCATAAACCAGAGTCCTGGCAAATAAAAACAAGCAAAACAGAACAAAAAAGACGTTGCCATCAAGTCAACTCCCATTCATGGCACTAACGTGGGTTACAGTGCAGAGCTTCTCCCTAGGATTTTCTTGCCTGTAATCTTTACAGAAGTCCATTTCTGGACCATGCTTCTTTAATACCACTGGGTTGGCTCCATCTGCTGACCTTTTGGTTGGGTTGTTATGTACAAACTGTTTGCTGTGCCATCCAGGGAAGGCATATTGAAAGACTATTAAAAAGTTGTTGAATAAATCTTTGCTAAATGAGAGGCCATCAATTATAAAAAGATACTTATTTTAATCAAATCCACAAGTCCATTTCTAGTTCACTATACCAACCTTAAAAGAATATGGTAGGTGGAATCTTCAGATGTGCCTTTCAGTGTTTCTGAAACCTGAATGCGTGAGCCAGCGCCCCCATTTAGCTCTCGAGTTCAGTCACGCCCTCACTTGTACACTTGACTGTATTTCTACTCACTTGGATACTGTGGGTAATTTTGAAAAAAGTTAAAAGTCTAATGAGCGAATTTGGATGCAGAAACAAAAAAATTTAGGCTACCCCAATTGAGATAAAAGAGACTTCAGTTCACTTAAATTCGGTACATGGGAATGGATTCCATAGCGGCCCTTGTATGAACCCCAAACCTTAGTTGTGTTGACAGCTTTTGAGATGGGAAATTTGTTTCACTTTGTAATAATTACTTATTGAATCGGTTTTGGTGTTCTTTATTTTTCTGATCACTGTCGGCAAAGATGTAAGTACAGTTGCTATATTAAAAATAAATATTAATAAAATAATGGATGCTGCTTTGAATGCTCCTTGCCAAGAATGAGAAAAGAGACTGGAATTACATTTTTCCCTGGCTGCTAGGACACAGAGACTCCTCGTCAGTGCCATCCAAGGGCAGCCTTCACTTCATGCAATTTACCAGGTTTTTCTATGAAAGACAGATGGGGTGCATGCTTCGGCAGCCTGGCAGGAAACGAACTGATGTGGTCACAGACAAGGAAATTAAATGAGTCAGACTGTGTCCCCAGGGAGCTAGGAGCCTATAACACTAATGGGCCTCAAGGGGCAGGGAATGAAACCATGAAGAGCTGGGAAAGCCTTGGATTATAGAAGAGGGCCATCGTGACAGGATCAGTGATCAGAGGGGATATTGTCCTTCTAAAACTACTTTGAAGACTGAAGAGAGAGATTTTTCTCTTCACCCACCCTACTTCTCGCTTGCCAGCACCTCACATTCATTGAACACAGTGGGAAGTCAGAGAGAAGGGAATAATGTGTTAGTCTGGGTAGGCTAAAGAAACAAAATTCATAGACACTCATATGTGTACAAGGAAGAACTTTTTTTAAAACGCATTTTACTGGGGGCTCGTACAACTCCAGCACATTTGTACATTGGTTGTTGTCATCAGTCTCAAAACATTTGTTTTGCACTTGACCCCTTAGTATCAGCTCCTGATTTTTCCCTGCCTCCCTCATGAACCCCTGATAATTTATAAATTATTATTCATGTCTTACACTACCAATGTCTCCCTTTGATCAGTTACCCCTTTCTCCCCGACCTTCCCTTTACCCTTGTGGTATGGCTATTCTCAATATTGGTCCCCAGGGGTTTATCTGTCTTGGAGTAACTGTGTTTCCAGCTCTTATCTGTACTCATGTACATGCTCTGGTCTAGCTGGATTTGTAAGGTATAATTGGGATTATGATAGTGGGGGGGCATTAAAGAACTAGAGGAAGGTTGTATGTTTCATCAGTGCTATACTGAACCCTGATGGCTCATCTCTTCCTTGTGACCCCTCTTTAAGAGGATGTCCAATTTTCTACAATTGGGCGTTGGGTTCCCACTCCACACTTCCCCTCATTCACAATGATAAGATTTTTGTTCTGGGTATTTGATGCCTGATACCTGGTCCCATTGACACCTGGTGATCACACAGGCTGGTGTGCTTCTTCCATGTGGGCTTTGTTGCTTCTCAGCTAGATGGCCACTTGTTTATCTTCAAGCCTTTAAGACCCCAGATGCTATATCTTTTGATAGCCAGGCACCATTAGCTTTCCTCGTCACATTTGCTTATGCACCCATTTTGTCTTCAGCAATCATGTCAGGAAGGTGAGCATCATGGAAGGCCTGGTTATTAGAAAAAAAGTGTTCTTGCATTGAGGGAGTACTTCTGTAGAGGACCGATGTCCTTTTGCTACCTTAATACTAAACTCCAAAATATATTTACATAGATCTATTTCCCTATCATCATATATAAATATATTTACATGTATACATGCCTGTAGTTAGATCTCTATAGATGTCCTTGCCTCCTAGTTCTTTCCTCTATTTCCTTTTATTTTCCTATTGTCCAACTATCATGTTCAGCCGTAATTCAGGATTTGGTAATTTCTCTCAGTTTCATTGCCCTTCAGCAAGCCCTAATAGGCATCCTACATCCTCCTTTCCATTGATTTTAGATCATTTGTTGTTCCCCTGCTTCTGGGTTTGTTAACACTCACTTCCTTTCCCCCGCCTTCCCCTCTCCAGTGTACAAGAATAAGCTCAAGGTGGATCACAGACCTTGTGGTAAAGCCAAAACTATTATGGCCATCAATGAGGGAATTGGGACAAACCTGAGAACTTCGGCGCAGAGAATGCATAGGCTATCAGAAACAGGGAATGACACAAGTACACAGGAGGCACAACTTGACAAGTGGGTTATATTGAAGATAAAGCACATGTGCACATCAAAATCATTTACCAGGAGAGTATTAAGGGAGCCCACAGACTGGGAAAACAACTTTAACAATGACACATCAGACAAAGGCCTTATTACTAAAATCTATAGTACTCTGCTAGGTGCCCAAAAGAAAATACTAATTTCCCACTGATGAGGTGGGCAAAAGACCTGAACAGAAGTTCCACAAGGGCAAAAATCCTAATGGCCAATAAACATATGAGAAAATGTTCCTGATCATTAGCCATAAGAGAAATGCAAATTAAAACAACTATAAGATACCACCTAACACCTTCGAAGATAACCCAATTCAAAAAGTCAGAAAGTAACAAGTGTTGGAGGGGCTGTGGGGAGATAGGAACTCTTGTCCAGTTCTGGTGCACCAACAGGCACTATTGAATTTATTGGGTGATATGTAAAATAGATGGAAATTGAGCTACTCAACAACCCAGCAATCCCCCTACTGGGCATATATGCAGAAAGGCAAGACCCAAACCATGGCCAGACCTCCGTGCTCCAATGTTCATCGTGGCACAGTTCACAATTGAAAGGAGTTGGAAACAACCCAAATTTCCAACAACAGACGAATGGATTAAAAAAGTGTGGTACATACATACAGTGGAGTACTAGGTATCCCTAAAAAGCAGTGATGAACACAGGAAACACATTGCTGCATGGGAATAACTGGAGGAAATTATGCTAAGTGAAGTAAGCTAAGCACAAAAGGACAAGCACAACATAGTCCGATGAGGTAAGCTTAAAAATGCAAAAGGGATAAACAATTCAGAGGAGAAAACAACAGGACTGACTGGTTCCGGGGAGAAATGGGAAAGAACTTTATATAAAGAGTTGTTGTATATTGAGAAAACATCCCAGCTCAGTCCAGATCAAATCCATAAATCTGATATTAGCCCATATGTCCAATACCAATCTATAAAGTCCTCCTTACACTCACGAAACACATGCCATGACACCAAATGCAGGAAGGTCACAGGCCAGCTGGTGGAAAGTCTTGTGGTTCCAGTGTTCCAGTGGCATTGAAGGTATCTCAGTGCTATCAGGGGTCTCCATGAGGCTTCTCCAGCTCCAGGCCTCTAGCATAGCTCTATGTGTCTTGTCAACAGGTATGTCTCGCAGGGAGTCAAAGAAGAAAGTGTCTGTGTCCTGCCTCCAGTGAGCTATTTATCATAGCCTTAGAGGCTCCAAATGAGGTCCTCAAGCAGTGACCTCATTGACAGGCTAAACTGTACCCCTTTGCTCTTAATAGTCTCAAGTTGGCACCAGATTATGTTACGACCACAGGACCTGAGTGATACCATCCATTCGAGTGCACAAGTTTTTCAATAACACAGAAGATTTTAGCTTCAACCTCTGCTTTGGTGATTTCCTCACCAGCCCCTTTTAACTTCCATTAGAAGTTTGTAGTCATCAAAACAAGACTTTAATACCAAATTCTTTTTTGAGATTTTATGCATGTAGTGTACACAGATTATACAATGGCCAATCAGTACTCTAAAAATATCTCATGTATGAAAATCTATTCATGTTTTGGAATAACCTCATCGATCAGCATTTTTGGTACCACAGTCTTCTAGTTTATAGATTATTAAATGGTATTCTTTTTACATTTCCAAAATAAAATTTTATTAAATAACCCTTTCAAAAATATACACAGTCATGGAGGCATACAATAACTCTCTGGGGTGGCAAGTAGCCCTGTAGCACCCTGGGTTAAATACCGGGTGGCTAACTTTCAGGTTGGTGGTTCAAGTCTTCTGTGACAGATTGATTTGACTGTGCTTTCATAAAAATTCACAACTCCCCTTACATAAGGGTCATGTGGAGGAGAGGAGCCAGCCAGGGTGCAGTGTAGTAATGATGAAGCATACAACTTTCCTCTAGTTCTTTAATGCTTCTTACCCACCCCCGCCACTATCATGATTCCAATTCTACCTTACAAATCCGGCTAGTCCAGAGCATGTACACTGGTACAGATACGAACTGGAAACATGGAGAATCCAGGACAGGTGAACCCCTCAGGACCAGTGGTGAGAATGGTGATACTGGAAAGGTTGAGGGAAGGTGGGTTAGAAAGGGAGAACCGATCACAAGGATCTACATATAACCCCCTCCCATGATGATGGACAACAGAAAAGTGGGTGAAGGGAAACGTCGGACAGTGTAAGACATGACAAAATAATAAAAATTTATAAATTATCAAGGGTTTGTGAGGAATGAGGGGTGGGGAGGAAGGGGAAAAATGAGGAGCTGATGCCAGGATCTCAAGTAGAAAGAAAAGGTTTTGAGCATGATGAGGGCAACAAGTGTATAAATGTGCTTGACAAATGGATGTATGTATGGATTGTGATAAGAGTTATATGAGCCCTGTATAAAATGATTTATAAAAATAAATAAAGATTCACAACTTCAGAAATCCTATGAATCATCTCAATTCTGTCTTTTAGGGTCACTATGGGTTGGAATCACCTCAGTGTCAGTGGGTTTGTTTATTGCTTGAGGGGTGGGACTGGGCCCCTTTGTTTCTACAGTTCCCCTTCCCACCACAAATACATACAGGTTCTGCCCTAGCCTACAGATACCATCCCATTTGATGGAGATAAGCTATCGACGTGGAATGATGTTTTGGACATTTTTGAGAAAGGCTTTGCCCATGGTCACAAGTCTGTTCAAAAATGTATTTTCCTACAAGTATAAGAAAAAGAAGGGTAATCAATCAGGAAGAAAAAGCCTGCCCAAACATGTCATATTTCATGCTCTGTAAGCAACGGGTATCAGCGATGGCTTTGAAAGCCCCGGAGTGGCTGGATTTTTAACCCCCAAAAGGTTCAATCAATTGGCACTCAAAACAATAGCATATGTGAGAGCCATCAAGCTGTCTGCCCTGTACTCATGCCAACCTGGGCCTACTCTGCTTCCTCTCACTTGCTGGGTAGGATTAGACAAGCAGGGTAGAAATGCACCCGTTTGCCATCAGCCCTCAGAAATCATTTTTAAGTTTCTCGAAATGTCACCAGTGGTTTTTGGATGGGAGTGCGTGTCTTTTCTAGAGCGATGGTGAGCTGTGCAATATCACTGATTCTGTCCATCATGTCAAAGCACAAGAAGCACCCCCTTTAGACTTACACCTGAAGTCAGGATCTCTTGGGATCATGTTGCTGCTAGCTTGGCTCTTAAACTCACGCCAACGCTGGCACAACGGAATGAACTGCTTCCCAGTCCTCTGCCATATTTTCGATCAGTTGAAGATCAAACAATTGTGAGACTCATGTTTTCCTAGCAGCATGCAAGCCTCCCCTGAGGGGGGAGGGGTGACTGTGTGCGATGCCTTGTCCAGCAAAGGAAGTCATGTTTCCTCATCGCTGTTGAGAAGTGTACCCCTGACCACCACCACCCTCCCTCTGAATCTGGACAGAGATCTCCACCTTTCTTTCTTTTTGTTTATTTTTGCTCTTCTATGGGTAGACTAGATTTGAACACATGCTCCCCAATATGTATTTTTTTCATTTTACATATAAGTATACTTATGTCTTGGGCTGCTCATCTAGGGGCCGGCCATTCAAAACCACCAGTTATTCTGCAGGAGAAAGACAGGACTTTTGCTCCCATAGCGAGGTATGAAGGAAAAAAACAATGAGCATATCCATAAGTAAGTGAGTAGCCACACAATGAACTGCCCTTCAACAAAAAGAAATGATTGAATGACACATGCAACAATGTTAGTGTATCCAAAAAACAATTGTTAAATGAAAGAAACCAGACCCAATTAACTCCTCCCAGCCCCCTCAAAAGAATACATAAATATCTAGACAAGGAAAACTAATTAATGATAATAGATCAGAAGATGCCTGAGAAGAAGGAATAGAGAGGCTGGGAGAAAGGGAAGAGAAAAATTTTGAGAACAATGAACAGACATATTTATTATGATTGCAAGGAGGGTTTCATGGGGAAAGTGTCAAATCATCCATTTGCATGCTTTTAAATATGCACCCTTAATTCTTATTAATTACTGCTCAATAAAGTTGTGAAAATTAAAGCAACGCAAAACAAAACAAAAACAGGGTTGTAAAACCCCACAGGATGAGTTCTACCTGGTTCTATAGGTCACTGTGAGTCAGAATTGACTTGCTGGCAGTGAGTGAGGTTAACAAAATATATTGTTGAGATTTTAAAGTTCATGTTTAAAGCATGTCAAAATAAGCAGGACATGAAAGCAACACATATTTTAATAATTTCTGAACATTTTGCTATTACTGCTCCATTAAAAATTACTTTCTACTGTAATTGACAGCAAAGTGCTGGAGGGTGCTTCATTATTTTTTAACCAACTAGGTTTAACACTTTAACAAGTGAACTTGTCAAGGTCTGGTCGCAAGTTCAGCTTCCTTCTATACTTGGTTTTAATCATTGTTGTTACAGTAGGAAAAAGGGCCACAGCAACACATATAGAGGCAAATGGTCAAAGTAAGACATTACCATACTGATTAGCTCATGGTAGACTGGTTTTCAATCCCATCTATGTGACGTTTGTTGAAAATCAGCTCGAACTTTCCTTTCTTCTTTGATGTCTGTCAACTGTTCTTCTAAATCAAATAGATGATGTTGCACATTCTTATGCTTAATAAAATTAGTTCAGAAGCCATGGAAATGCTTCATTTGGAAGATTTTTAAGTAGGTTCTAAAATTTCATTTCTAAATTTTCAAAGACTGCAGTTTCTCTAGGTACATATTTGCATAATTTTCAATAAAACAATCACATAACTGTAGAATTGTTTCCAAACATCTGTTTTTGCTACGTTCTCTTCATGTTCTCTCATTTTCTTTTGGAAAATAAGTTACATCCTCACTCATTATTGTATTATCACCTTTACCCAGAAGGGACAACTCTTTTCATTCCTTGATACCAGCAACTCCTGGGTAATAAAAAAAGATTTTCATAGCCCCTCTACTGTACTTTAATATGTTTGCTTCAAAAGTAACCATGGTGCTTCTATTTCTTTGCTACTAAAGCTTGCAAGGAATTAGTTTAAGAGGGTGAACATCTTTAAATTGATCCTTGAATTGTTCTTTATTTTGGTTTTGTCAAAGTGCTATGACATTGTTGAATACTTTTGCCCTATTTGTTGCAGTACTACAGTATTGTAAGAATAGTCGTTTTTATAGTAGGCACTTTTAAAAGAGGACAGGAGGCTGTGTCTCAACACCTCTGGCTTCATACAATGGGAGGGAAGTCACCTTCAACTTGCATAGGCCTTCTCATCCTTTTTCTTAGGAGTTCCTCTCTCATTAACATCCACTCATTGACCCCTAAGGTTCCTATCTAATCTTTAGAGTTGCTGTTGTCACAGTGGTCTTTTATAGATAGTTGATATATTTGGACTAAGGTGTAAAGATGACCCCAGGGCAATAGTTTCAGAGGTTTGTCTATCCCCAGTTCATGCGAATTTGAAATTCTAGTATGCTATCCCCCTTTTGTTCAAGATTCTTCTGTGGAATCTTTCATCAAAATGTACAATAGTGGTAGTTGGGCACCATCTAGTTCTTCTGGTCTCCTGGCAAAGGAGGTAGTTGTTCATGGAGAAAAGTAGTCACACATTCCATGCCTTCCTCTTCTTCCTGACTCTCCTTCCTGGGAAAAATCTTCTTATGATAATATCAGGAACGCAAGAGCACATGTCCAAGTTCACAAGCACTTTGAACTTGTCATATTGGAGCTCAACTAAGGAGCATGCTTTGGTCAATGGGATGTTAGCAGAGTAGGGAGACACTAAAAAGTAATAGAGCATCTGATAATGAATTGCACCCTAGGGATCAATGAATAATAGCTCACTCTACAATACAGACCAAGATGAAGATATAATCAAGAGGAGAACATAACATTTTGACACTCGATGCTCTTGTGCACCCACAGCTGGCCATCCCTGAAAAGAAACACTGATATTGACCTTCTCAGTTGAACTTGAGCACATATGTGTATATTATGTTTCCTTTCACTCCAGTCTTAGATTTTTAAATCTCCACACCGGAAGTCATGGCCTTTAACTTGGTTCTTCCTTCTAGACCTTTCCACTCCAAGGAAAGGACATATTCCAAGAAGGACTTTGCTGAGTCTGCTGAGTGCATTGAGAAGCACAATAATTCTAGACCTCCTTACACAGTGCTTTCTACTACAAGTAATTCTTTGTGATACATTGAAGGTAGTCTACTGAGAAATACATGCCCCCAAGCATTCAAGGCGAGCCCTACATACTTGTTGTGGAGAGTTCACCAACAAGATTACCACCATTCCTATGGAAATGAAGTCTGTCAAAAACAAGAAAATGGTTCCTTCAATCTTGATGGATACATTTCCATCTCATTCAATGTATTCAGTAGTTTCAGGTGTTAGATTTCCTGTCTCTCTTTGCATGTTGGTGGGAGAAGGTTGGGGGCGGGAGGTGGAAGTTTGTGTAGCTCATCAGTTATATTCTTCTAGTCTCAGCAGCCAGATTCACTGAAGCATGTTCAGTAGGTAAAAAGATGGTGCTTTTTCAGCTCATTAAATAGGGACTTGAGCTGCTGGGCCCCAAATTGCTTGCCCTAATACAAAGAACAAAATGTTTCATGGGCAACATTTTAGTGTGGATCTGTGCATACTGGAAAAGAGACAAGGGTTGATTATTTTTAGATATTTTATGCTGAAAACACAACCTGTCAAACAAGAAAATTAACATGCCTTTGGAAGGTTATCCTCAAAACAAAAGCAAAACCCATAGCCTCAAGAAAACATCAGCAAAATTGAAGACACTGGAACCAGTAGTGATCACAAAGTCAACATTTGGCTGTAAGTTTTCTGAACTTGTGGGAGTGGGGAAAGTACAATGGTGCGGGATGGACCCACCTCTGACTTCCAGGGCACAGAGGATGGAGGCATGTGAGATGAGAGCACCCTACCCCTCTATCTCACCCCTTGAAATATAATTAGTGTGTCTCATTTTTGCCACCTAGTCTAGGAGCTCTGGTGGCATGGTGGTTTCTAATTGGGCTACTAACTGCAAGGTCAGCAGTTTGAAACCACCAGCGGCTCCTCAGGAGAAAGACAAAGCTTTCAACTCCTGTAAAGAGTGACCATCCCGGAAACTCACAAGGGTAGCTCTACCCCGCTCCATAGGGTCACTAAGAGTCCAAATTGCCTCAATGGAAATGGGTTTGTGTTTTCAGTCTCGACTGGAGTTAGCTGCCACAGTAGGCACGGCGATATGCAAGGTTACAATGCTTTTCCATGCCCCCGCCCTCATTCATTTGTCCCGTATGCAGGGGTCCCTTAAAAACAGTTACCATATGTTGACTTTGACTCATGGCACCTTTCAACTTTCAGAAGCAGATTGCCAGGCCTTTTGTCCAGGGTGCCTCTGGTTAGATGCAAACTGCCAACTTTTCCATCAGTAGCCCACCATGTAACTGTTCATCTGTGTCACTCAAAACTCAAAGGCGCATGCCTTCGAGTTCATTCTGACTCACAGCAACACTGTGAGATAGGCCTGCCCCTGTGGGTTGGTCATCAAGGCTGTCTATAATCATTACAGAAGCAAACGGCCACATTTTCTCCCTTGGAATAGCTGGCAGGATTTGAACTGCCAACCTTTTGGTTAGCAGCCAAGTCCAGGGATTCCCAGTGGTCATGAAACCCAGCTGCTGAAAACTTTTGACAGCAATTGAGTTACTGCCAGTCTCAATGTTCCTCTTCCTTTTTTGGTGCACCTGTGTTCTGTTACAACTTTGCCTTGGGTACATCAATTTCTGTGAGCAGTCGCATTCACCACGTCATTGCATCTGAGGTGATCTTTCAAATGGAAGGCCTCACAGCTGAACCTGGATTTGTAAGGCATTTTCCTGAGAGAGCTGGGCTGCAGATAGTGTAGCTGTTACTGATTTTATTTCCCTATTTTAAATTTGAATACGTTCATAATGTCTGAAACCTATTTCTTGCTCGTGCTTTATTTCAGGAGAATAAAAATAACAGCTAATGATTTTTTTAATGCTTTAAATGTGCCAAACATTTTGCTCACTCAGTCCCTTACCACTTTCTTATGAGCCTGGTGGTTATTGCCATGTCCCGGATGAGGGTGCTGAAGCAGAGTCCGGAAGCCGTTTGTGCAGTGACATGGCTAGAAAGGGGATGGGCCAACATTCAGATCAAGCAATCAGCGCAGCTCCAAAGCCTCACTCCAGACTGGATTGTGAGTCCGCTCTCTCCCCAGGCTACAAAAACTTCGTGGAAAAATTCCATTAACATTCAATCCCATTTTCCCACAGACATTTGGAAGCCCTCTTGTATGTGTTCCTGTACGGCCAAAGAGTGTTACCTCCTTCAATTTGGAAAATAAAACAACAGGTCACAGGACTTGCGTTTGGCAACATACCAATGGCTCCATCCTCACTGGGGACACGTGGTGTGCGTAGGGAGGCAGTCTCAGAGCCAGATTCCCAGCCTCCTCTGTCAGAGTGGCCTCCAAGTATATTAGAAACTCAAGAGCCTTTGGCCATTTCCACCATATTCACACCCGTCCAAGCCACCATGGTCTTTTGTTAGGCTTGGCGTCATAACCCCTTAATGGGCCACCCTGCTTCCTCCCAGGTCTCTTCAGTCTGCTCCAACAAAAGAGCAGGATTCTATCACTTCTCTCCTAGCAACTTTCCCATGGTTCTTTGTTATACACAGAGCAAAAGCCAGAGTCTTTCCAAGGGCCTTTCCAAGGGCACTGCTGCCCCACTCCTCTTCACTCCTCTCCTCACTGCCTCCAGCCTCCCCCCACCTTCATTTCTTTTGGTTCTCCATCTCAGGGAAACTTTCCCAGTTACAGCATGCCTCAAGGCCTTTTCACTTGCCTGAAGGATGCTCATCCTCCATCACTGATAGGACAATATAGCACCCTTGTCCAGAATCTCCCTGTCCCCCACCCCCTCCTGCTTTTTCTCCTTACTGCTGAAAATCACCCGTATGCTATTAGTCAGCAAACTAATTAATTCATTTATTCTGACTCTTACCACTAGAATGAATGGTGTTTGTGTGTGTGTGTGTGTGTACCCGCGTGCACACGTGTGCCTTTTTCACTACTGTATGTTCAAGAACCTGGTGGGCGTTCAATAATCATTTGCTGAGTAAATGAATTCATTATGGATTTTTTAGAGAATTAAATGAACTAAGCTGTGGAAAGCATTTAGAACAACACTTAGCACAGAATTCATGTTTAATAAATGTCAAGCATTAATAATAATAACGTAGGTATTGAATGACTTGATGGATTAAAAAATTAGACCCTACTACTTTATCATGTAGTAGAAAGAGGATAATCAAGCTATAGATGTTTTAAATTACATTTGTAATGGATGTTACCCATGGCTATTGAGTCAACTCCAAGACTCATGGCGATTTCATATGTGGCAGCTGCTCAGAAAGGTCCCCATGCCTAGAAGAGCCCTGTGCTGGGTTGGATGTTCTGTGGTCGCTATCTTGAAATTCCTAATCATTTTACACTTGGCTCTGCACATTGTCAAGTGTGCCTTGTGAACTACACTTAGAATCAGCAGAGCAGATGTTAATCACACCTGGCTTCCACCTGAGAAGAATGTGACCTTGGCCCAGTTCTTTGTCTTCTCTTGGCATTTGTAAGAAAAATTAAAGTGGTGTGTGTAGTAAAGCTCCTATTGTAGGGGACTTTTGAGAATAAAATAATTGAACAGATGAAAGTGTCAACACATGGCTTCCAACAGATGAGAGGCCTGCTCCTCTTTTTCCTCGTCTACAAGGAGTGAAATCAAATAGTCATTTTTCTTTCTGCTTAAAAGGAATTTGGAACTTTTCTGTCTCTTGTCAGGGATCTCTGCCTGAGGGACGGGCCCTGGGGGGGAGGGGGCATGTCAATGATTTTCCTTCACTCATAGTAATGACACAGAGGGGCAGCAGGGCAACTCCTCCCCTGTCTTGCTTTATTACATTTAAACAATATGGTGACCAGATGGCAGGCAGAATAGCAGCTTCCGTGGTATGTTAACCTGAGTTTCTGTGACTTATTGAAGAAAATTAAGGAGAGGGGGGACAAGTGAAGTAAGTCCCTATCATGGAACTTATCTTGGCTTATGTGACTTTAAGGAGGCTGTAGTATTCAAACCAAGAACGCCTCTGCAAAGCAGGCTGCCTTGGGCGCCATGAGTGGGAAGTCTTCACTAGCGTCTCTGGAGCTGGCAGAGCAGCCACGGGCCCTGAACAACACTAAGCCACTCTTTTCAACTCGATTTCCCTGGTTGGAAAGTGTAGATAATGATCCCTGCTCTGCTCTCTCTGTCTCAATGTGGCTTTAGGGATCAAAGGAGACACTTGCAGAAGCATTGTGAACAGTTTTGAATGCTGTACACATTACAAGTGTGGATTGTTGGCAATGCCTTCTGCAGTTCCGGTGGGAATGAAAAGAAAAATTCACTGAAGCATTTGAAAAAAAAGTGTTCCTCTAAAAATCAGTTGCCATGGAATTAATTCTAACGTATGGTGGGCCCTGTGTTTGTCACAGTAGAATTGTTCGCTGTAGCATTTTTAATCCATGAATTTTTAGAATGGATCATCAAGCCTCCCTTCTCAGGCACCTCAGGGTGGACTCAAACCCCCACCCTTTCTGTTAGCACCTGCCGTTGAAAATAAATACCAAGAACTCAGTTGTCAACGTCTTTAGAGCAGGAATGTGTATTCGCACCCACGTGATCTCTAATCACAGAAATGGAAAGGGAGCCGGAACTCCTGGCTATTACCTCTCAAATGTCCCATCTCAGCAGGTAAGTTGCCACTTGAAAATTTCCCCAAGAGAAATGCCTTTTATTCTGCTTATGAACCTCATGATTTCTTGATGTGCCAGAGGCTGTTCTAGGGACATGGGCTCCATCCACGAATAACACAAAAATTCTTGTCATCATGGAACTTGCATTCTTGTGAGGAGTAAAGCAAGGGAAGAATGACCTGAAAATAAGTCTGTTGGACAGCATGCTAGCAGGTGTGGAATGCAATGAGGGGAAAATGTCGAGGAGGGCAAAGGAAGTCGAAGCAGATTTCAATATTAAAATGTGTGGCCACGACTGCCCTCTCCCGAGAGAGTGGTGAGTGTGGTCCATACTAATAGCTGTGTGCCAAGCAACCAGGGCAAAGGCGAACCACAGAGTTGGTATTGAGTTGTCAGGGCACCACAAGGAGGCCATGAAGTCAGCGCCACTATGGGCTTCTCCACCAGGCCGAGAATGGAAGTTTCCAACACAAGAGAGAATGTGGTGGCCCACATGATGCCCGGTACATGTATTTATGCCTCTTTTCTCCGTGTGTTTTTCCCACAGCCACATGACACAGGCCATCTCATTTGATGACCCCCGCTTAGAGAGCTGCCAAATCATCCCTCCGGCTCCCCGGAAGGTGGAGATGAGGAGGGACCCTGTGCTGGGATTCGGTTTTGTGGCAGGGAGTGAAAAGCCAGTGGTCGTTCGCTCAGTAACACCAGGTAAGCTCCTACCACACTCCTGGGCCTTCCAGGAGCCTCTACATCCCCTGCCCAAAGGCTATCTGTTTGGGTCCTTTGTGAAAGCTGGGCACATCGTTCCCACGCCTGGGTAAAGTCAAACTTCCAAATGGCTCTTCCACTTAGGTTCTAAATGACCCAAGCCTTCCTTTCATTTGACTACTAAGAGAAACACTGACCCATCATTCATAACCATGGGAATGGCCTGGTTCTTCATTGATCAGTGGAAACAAGGCCCTTCTAAGTGGCTGAAGGGAACAGCAGCAAGTGGCACTTAAATTACTGTGAAGGACTAATCACCAGGATGGTGGACTGTTTACCAATGTGTACTCCCCTTTCTTTCCACTAGAGACAGAATAGAGTCCCCCTCTACTTTGTGTTGGACTTGGAGGAGCTCTAGTGGCATAGTGAGTTGCTTGTTGGTCAGCAGTTCAAATCCACCAGCTGCTCAGAGGAAGACAGATGAGGCTTTCTACTCCTGTAAAGAGTTACAGTTTCAGAAACCCACAGTGGAAATTCTACCTTATAGGATCACTGTGAGTCAGAATTGACTTGGTGGTAGTGAGTTTGTTTATGCATTGGGCTGAGCTTTGTGATTGACCTTGACCAATGGCATGTTAGCAAAGCTGACATGGGTAAAGGCTTAAACCGTGCTTGTGCAGTTTGGTCTATTTCTTGGAATTCCACCATGATCATGAGAAGGATTTCCCCTGGGTATCTACTGTTCCTCTGGAGCCTGCGCTCCAGAAATAACACACAAGGCAGCAGACCACATGAGGTGGTACCAGTCAAGTGCAGCCAAATCTGTGGTGTGAAACAGTTGCCCAACGAAGATCAGCCAAGCTGCACTCATACTAAAGACCTGGGACTGGGAGGTTGTTAGACACCCACTGAGTTTGGGGAATTTTGTTATGCAGCAGATACTGACAGATAGACTCGATGCCAAATATCTTAAGTCCCAATCATTATCAGGGTATAAAAAGGTTCTACTCTCAACATACAACTGTGTACTGTCACACTGCCCAAAGTGGACTACCTGTGTTTTACGCAAAACAATGGGTTTTTTGTATTTTTTTAATTTATTGTACAGACTTGTGCTGTTACTTTAAGGGGCTTGTATCGGGTTTTTAGACAAAAGGAAATTCTTTTCTATGCTGATGATCTTCAAAACCAAAACCAAACCAAATATTGCCATTGGGTCCACGTCGACTCATGGTGACTCGATAGGACAGGGTAGAACTGCCCCCGTGGGGTTCCAAGATGATAACTCTTTACAGGAGTGGAAAGCTCCATGTGTCTCCCGGATTTCTTCAGATTTTTCGATTATGTTCAGGATTTGGCAAATCAGGAACCGAATTCAGTACCGAAGTAGTTAAGGGTACACAGCGATTCCCTGGGTTCAAACCTCTTCCCACTGTTCAGATTTTCAGCTTCTGTGTACTCCCCTGCACTTCAGATTGAGGTTTCTTACCTGCAACATGTCCATAATATGGATCTGAAGTCCATATTTAGCACCGTCACAGGATTTACCATCCAGGGCTTTGGCAAGGATAAGTTAGAAAAGGGCCTCGTATATTATTACATCATAAATGATAACTACTACTAGTAGTAAGTGCTAACCTATTGGGCCAGTTGAGTGCATCAGTTAAGGGAAATGAAAGTCAACTAGGGAACTTGTGTAGATGTTTAAAGTCAATTTTTAATCGAAAATTTTTATCTCACTTGTTCTGTATAATATGCTTCCACAGCAAGCACCATCACAAATGCGAGCAACTGTTCTGGACTTGAACTTGGAGGAACGTTTCCTCCTTCCATGTATCTGTTTCTTACAACGCAACTTTTCCTACTGAACGTGCGGGAGCTCTTTATTTCAACACACGGAAAGAGTATTTTATTTCTCTGTGTGGACTTGCCAAGGTTAATGCAACTGAAAACCTCATTCTTAAAATATAATAGGTTTCTTGCCTTTTAAGATAATAATCATTTATGTGTTTTGTAGAAGGCAAAGTAAAATGTCAACAATGCAGTTGGTATGTTTTCTTTGTTGTTAGGTGACATTGAGTCAGTTCTGACTCACAGCGACTCTGTGTACAACTAAACAAAATGCTCTCGGATCCTGCAACACACGCACCATGGTTCTGTTTGAGTCCATTGTTGTACCCGCTATGTGGATCCATGTCGCCAAAGGGTCTTCCACTTTTCTGATAACCTTCTCCTTTACCAAGCATGTCCTTTCCTGGAGACTGGTCCCTATGTGTCCAAAATAAAGAGAGGCGTGTGTGTGAGTGTGTGTATTTGTATGTGCATACATACACCAAACCAAACTCAAAATCACTGCCACCAAATTAATTCCGACTCATAGCAACTCTGTTAGACAGGGTAAAACTGCCCCTGTGGGTTTCTGAGACCAACTCTTTATGAGAGTAGAAAGCTTCGTCCTTCTCATGCAGAGCGGCTGGTGGTTTCAAACTCCTGGCCTTGTGATTAGCAGTCCGATGTACAACCACTAAGGAGACTTCAAAAAGTTCATGAAAAAATGTAATTTAAAATAGTGGGAAAAATTAGTTGAATTTTTCAAAGAGCTTACTGAAGTCCCCTTTTGTGTATGAGATTTTTATATATATATAATATATATAATCTCACTTGATCTCCTATGACCAAAAGATAACCATTATTAATGTATACAGAGATCATATGTTTATTAGACATAATTTGTGCCTATGTAGATATGCATACACAACTCTATTTTATTTTATGTCATATATAATATATTATATATAGGTATGGTGTGTGTGAATAGGCTCATATTTGGCATAGTGTTCAGTAATGTTGGGATATATTCAAATCCCTGGATATGAGAGTCTCCACTGTGTGTGTACTCCTCAGGGTTTCTAGGAGATTCAAATCTTGTTTTACATTTTATTGTATTGTCTTGCTGTTCCTTCAGCCTCTTTTTCTAAAAAAAATTCCTTTCCCTTGACTCTCTGAAGTTCAAAAACCTACTGTTAGACAATATTGAAAAAAGTTGAAAAAAGTGATAATAGAGGTCAAAGAATGTTGTTTCTTGTCATTTTTATGGGTGAAAATGTTGGTCAAATAAATGATTTCAATCATAAAAATAACTCTACTTAAATCCCAAGCGATTTTGGTGGCGTGACCCAATTTTCTACACTAGACAACCCAGTTTTCAGAATCAAGGGCACCAACTCATTCCCCGTAGTATGCCACTGTTTCATATTCTGGAAGGAACTGTGTGTCACTTCCTCTACAAATCTGGACTCAAATTGTTTTGATTAAATAGCAAATGACAAATGTATGACTTGGTCCTATTAGGTTTTGCGTAGTTTTTTATCAGACTGGTTAATATCCATCAACCAGTGGCTTTGAAAATAATTCTCTATTTGACCAGCCTTTGATTCCTATGCATTGACTTCTCTGATTTTGAGTAACTGCTTGCACCCAAACCAATACTGAACCAAACTCATAGAAGTCCATGCCAACTCATAGCGACCCTATAGGACAGGTTCGGACTACCCCTGTGCATATCTGAGACTGTAACTCATGACAGGAGTAAAAAGTTCTCCCTAGTTGTGGCTGGTGGTTTCAAACTGCTGACATTGTGGTTAGCACTCCATGCAACCACTACTGCCAGCAAGGTTCCTCGTGCCCCACATGATTTTAAGACTTGTTTATGTGTTAATTACATATCTGTGCAATGAAATTCTTTTATCAGTGAGATGAGGACATTTTAGGGTGTTCCCCAGCCTCCTATTCCCCTGAAATAAAATAAAATAAGTGTTTGCAACAGCCTGAGTGGCACGTTGTCTGACTGGATAGGTATAGAACTGAATCCCTTTCAGTTCCATATTCCCAGCATGAAGTGTTCATTTTGATTACTAAATAAAATCACAGTGATAATACTGGAAAGATGACATTTCAGTTGCATGTGCCACCCAATGGCAATACCTAGAAATGAAGTTGAAATTATAGCACATCTTATCGACATTAGGCAGGCACATGTACATATCTAGGGATGGAAAGGTAACCCAGATAATCAGAATATTTGTTTGTCAGTTTTATTTCAATGTGTGGCTCACGCAGATGTGGATTTAAGTTTATGTGCCAAGAGACGCAGCAGTGACCAGTCTGAATTTGGGAAGCAAGTTCAAAAGAGATATTGACTGACTATTCTGCACTTGGAAGACTCAACAGACAGAACTGAGATGCAGTCCTGCCCCATCAAGCCAATCCCTTAACCTGTGTGATCCTCAGTAGTCTCCTCGTATGAAAAGGGCAATGGTACTCACCGAGGTCCGGTTAGCAAAGCATTTAGCCCAGTCAGTGCCTGCTGCACTACAAGCACACAATTCACTGTTCCCTCCTTTCTCGTCGGAAAGCGACTGTGGTTTGATAGTAGAACATTCTCTGCTTCCATGCGAGAGAGCTACCTTTGATCGCTGGCCAATGCACCTCATGCACAGTTACCACCCATCTGTTAGTGGTGGCTGGCATCTTGTTATGATGTTGCACAGGTTTCTGTGGAGCTTCCGGACTAAGAAGTAAGTCCTGGTGATCGACTCCCAAAAATTAGCCATTGGAAACCCTGTGAATCACAAAGGGCCAATCCCATGGTGCCTGGGTTTGCTATGAGTTGGAAGCCAACTTGAAGATAAATGACAACAACAACCTTCTTCATGGAAAAGAACTGCCACTAGGAATCTGTGAGGGCCCAGCTCCTGACATTGGTAAACTAGCTGAGTCTTGGCAGCCTCTTCTTGAACATGAGCAAGTTCACAACCTGCCAGCATCAGATGAGGCCACTATGTAACTTTGATGGAGTGAAAACAAAGCAAAACTGATTTGGAATCCTATCTGGGCCAGACCAAAGCACCTGAGCACCATCCGAGCCCCACAAACAGTCGAGCATGTCTCTTTCTTGATTGATAGGAGTGACTGCTCCTTCTTGAGTAAGGCACATTCCACTGCATACTGAAGATTTGGAAGTTCACATCCACTCAGAAGTGCCTCAGAAGAAAGACTTTTTAAAAAATCAGCTATTCAAAACCCTGTGGAGTACAGTTCTACTCTGACACACATGGGGTCACCGTGAGTTGGAATGGACTGAATACCAACTGGTCAACACGCTCTTACTGAGATGTCTTTTGGTTCCTTACATCATGGGGTCTCCCTCACTGGGTTGACTAAATAACCAACTTAATCTAAATACAGTTGTGCTCAGGTATTTTCAGCATTTCTGTCCAGCATCAACACAGCTGATTGGCCACCTGCTTAAGCTATCTTCTTCTTCTTAAGGAGCCTTGCTACTTAAAGTGGGGTCAGCATCACCTGGAAACCTAATAGAAATACAGAATCTAGGGTGTGTGAGTTTGGATTGAATAGAGAAACCAATTCATAGACACTCATAGGTGTATAAACATCCCAGAGCAGTCCAGATCAAGTCCATAAGTCCCATATTAGCCAATATGTCCAATACCAATGTATAAAGTCCTTTTCCGACTCACAAAACCCTTGCAATGTGGCCGAATGTTAGAAGATCACAGGCCAGTGGATGGAAAATCTTGGGAATCCAGTGTCAGTGGCAGCATCTCAGCCCTGGCATAGGTCTCTACATGACTCCTCCAGCTCCAGGACTCTGGCTCTATCAGTGTAGCTCCATCTGACTTGTCATCAGGAATGTGAAGCAGAGAGTGTATGTGTGCTCCGCCTCCAGGGAGGAACATGATACTACCAGTGGATTCCATGGGAATGGGCCCATTGCTGCACTGCATTTGCTGTGAAGTGAGTTCCTTGATCTGAAGCAATGCTGTGTGCAATGCCATGCCAGTGGATGAGGCATTCTGTAAGTCCACAAATGGTAGTTTTGGCAGAAGCATCACGTGCAGGGAAGGCAAAACTATATCCAGAGTAGGTGTCTGTTCCAGTAAGAACAAAATGCTGTCCCCTCCATGACGGAAGTAGACCTATGTAATCAACCTGCCAACAGGTTGCTGGTTGATCTCCCCGAGGAATGGCCCCATCTCTTGGACTCAATGTTGGCTTCTGCTGCTGGAAGATGGGGCACTCAGCAGTGGTAGTAGCCAAGTCAGCCTTGGTGAGTGGAAGTCCTTATTGCTACAACCATGCATAACCTCCATCCCTGCCACCATGTCCATTTTGTTCATGTATCCATTGGGCAGTGACAGGAATGGCAGAGGAAAAAGGAGGACCAGTCTCCACAGTGCATGTCATTTCATCCTCTCGATTGTAAAGTCTTCCTCTTCAGAACCCTTTGGTGAGTGTTCACATGAGATACAATTACCTTTACTGTCTTGGTCCATTCAGAGAGGTCTAGCCACATATCTCTTCCCCATACCTTCTTGTCACCAATTTTCCAATCATATTCCTTCCAATTGCCTGACCATCCAGCCAAGCCATTAGCCACAGACCATGAATCAGTATACAATCACATCTGGCTGTTTCTCCTCCCAGGCAAACTGAACGGCCAGATGCACTGCTCAAAATTCTGCCATTAGGAGGATTTCCCTTCACCACTGTTCTTCAGGGAGATCCCAGAAATGGGGTGTAGTGCTGCTGCTGTCCACTTACGAGTGGCACTTGCATATCATGCAGAGCCATCGGCAAACTGAGCACGAATTTTCTGTTCCTCAGTCAACTTATCTTAAGGCAATCCCGAGGAGGTTATGGGTGCAGACCGAGAGAAGGAAGGTAGTGTGACAGGAGTGGAGACTGTGGGCAATTGTGTCACTTCTTCATGCAGCTTACTTGTACCTTCAGGTCTATTTAACAACAGAGTGTTGCTGTGCACATCCAGCATTATGATTCTGTGGATCAGATAATACCCAGTTCATGATGGGCAGCTTAGGCCTCGTGGTGGCTTGGTGACCCATGCTGAGGCATTCAGTCTCCACTAAGGCCCAGTAACCGGCCAACAGCTGTTTTTCAAAGTGGGAGTAGCTGTCTGCAGAGGATGCCAAAATCCCAAGGGTCTACACTATGATTCACCACTAGGTGCCTGCCAAAGACTCCACACTGCATCTCTCTGTCTAGCACCACCGGGTCAGCAGGATCGTATGGTCCTATTGGCAAAGCAGCTGCCACGGCAGCCTGAACCTGTTGCAGAGCCTTTTCTTGTTCTGGGCCCCCAATCAAAATTGGAGAACTTTTATGTCACTTGATGAATAGGTCGAAGTAGAATGCCCAAATGAGGGATATGTTGCCTCCAAAATCCTAAGAGGCCCACTAGGCATTGTGCCTCCTGTTTAATTGTTGTTGGGGCTGGGGGTGGTGGGGGGAGATGCAATAACTTATTCTTACCAAAATTCAACCTACTGAATCAGAATCTGCTTTTTCTGAAGATCCCCTGGCAAATCACAAATGGTAGAGTTGGAGAATTTGCTAGGCTATTTATGGAGTAAATAACTTTGGAGTATTTATGGAGTAAGTAAGTAACCTTGCCCGTGAACTTTTAGAAAAAAAAGTTGATACTTGGTTCCCACCCTCAAATAAATGCTGATTAAAAAGAAACTAATAATTCACTTATTGTCTCTATAGATTTACCTATAGTGTAGATCAAAATATTGTTATAAAACTACCAAAAACCCCAAACACTCCAACAACAATAATAAAACTGAGAAAACCTCACTCAACAGCAGAAAATAATAAAAAATCAGAACAAATTTAAAATGGGTCAAAAGGGATAACAAATGATCATGTACAAAATTATAACCGAACTACATCTGCCTTGAGGACTGGGCCTGCCCCAAGCCATTGTATTTTCAATGATTTCATCTGCCTGGGAAAGTTGGGCATTGAATAAGGAAGATGGAAGAAGAATCAATGCATTTGAATTGTGGTGCTGGAGAAGCATATTGCAAGTACCATGGGCTGCCAAAAGGAACAAGAAATCTCTCTTGGGGGAAGTATGACCATAGTGACCCTTAGAAGCAAGGATGAAAAAATAACGTCCTCTTACATTCTTTGACTGTGTTGTCAGGAGAGAGCGGTTCCTGGAGAAGGACATTGTGTTTGCAAAAGGAGAGGGGCAGCGACAAAAGAAGGGCCTCAACAAAATGGATTGACACAATGGCTGCAGCAGTGGGCTCGCGCATATTGGTAATGGTCAGCATGGCACAGGACCAAGCAGGGTTTGGTTCTGATGTGCCTAGGGTGACCATGAATAGGAACTGGGTCAATGACACCGAACAACAATAACATCTGCCTTTATCCATTTTCCTGTGTACTCTGTCTCATAGCAAGTTCAATGGTCAGAAGGGGTTCTCCATGTGGGGACTCTGAAAATGGATTTGGGGTGTTCATTGTCCTCCACGGCCTTCTGTAAACTGTAAAAGAATCTTGGGGTAAAGTGAGTGTTGGTGGAAAGCAAAATAGAAGTTCAAATTCTCAAAATCTAGACTTGGAGCTATTGATGCTCTTTGAACACCCCAGTCTCAAAAAGGATTGCCCTGATATAATCTTTAAACTTTAAACCAAAAATACCCCCTAAAGCTTTCTTAAAACCAAACACTTTGTTGTTGCTGCTAGGTACTGTCAAGTGGGTTCCAATTCGTAGTGACCCATGCACAACAGAACAGAACCCAGCCAGTCCCGCGCCATCCTGGTTCTGTGTGAGCCCATGGTGGCCGTCTCTGTGGCCATGGATCTCGTGGAGGGCCTTCCTCTTTTTTGCTGCCTGGCTAATTTACCAAGCACGATTTACCAAGGATTTGTCTCTCCTGACAACATGTCCAAAGTCCTTGACACATCAGACCATCCTCCCTTCTCAAGAGCATTCTGGCTGTACTTCTTCCGAAACAGATTAGTTTGTTCTTCTGGCACTCCGAGGTACTTTACATATTCTTCGCCAGGACCATAATTCAAACACATCCATTCTTCCTCACTTCCCTATTGGAATGTCCAACTTTCTCACGCATCAGTGGGGATTGAAAATACCATCATTTGGTCAGGCACACCATACTCTTCAAATGACATCTTTGTCCTTCAATGTCATTGATTCTTCTTCAGTCTGCCTTATTGACTTAATTGAAGGTCCAACATACATCAATCAAACAATAATGTAGCTTGTGCTTTTTTAGCCTTGTTTTAGGTAGTTTGGCCATTTGCATGTGCTCTTTTAAAGAACTATCTATGTAGGATCAAATTGGCACCAGCAACACAAAAGATTAAACAGGAAGTTCATATTCACAGTGGGACAACAGCTGGAAAAGGACGGTGAGATTGGTTGAAGAACTTGAAGGACACCCTCCATGTCACAGAATGTACATATAAAACTTGTTGGATGGGCATATGTAGAACTTCAACAAAAATAGTTTAAAAATACATTTTGCAAAGCTTCCCAGTTCTTTCTGATGGGCAACCAGGGTTGACAAGGACCAGGCAGAGAACACGCAGGCAGAACTAAGCTATGTTTTTGCCATTAGCACCATTTGCTCACCATGAGCGACAATTCATCTGGAGAGGAGTCTATGGATAAGGTAACAATGGCCTTCTCACTCCTGCTTTACTTTCATTTGTCTCCAGGTGGTCCCTCTGAAGGAAAGTTGATCCCGGGAGATCAGATTGTGATGATTAATGATGAACCAGTCAGCGCTGCACCCAGGGAGCGGGTCATCGACCTGGTCAGGTAGGTGCCTCCTTCACCTGTCTGTGTGCTACCACCAGGGTTGCTTCCCAGCTCTGAAGCCTCATCCAGCAGAGGGGGTTTCCAGTGAGCCAATTTCGGGCTGAAATACAAACTTACATATAGGCGTCATGGAATGGCTTGCTGTTGCAGACCACACAATGTATATGACACAAGCTATGGAAACACAAACCGCCTACTTGTCCAATCCATGGTAACATTCAGAGTGCATACGTTTCTGCCTATAATTTTTTTATTAAAAGATCTTTTTATTGGGGACTCTTACAGCTCTTGTAACAATCTATACATCAATTATATCAAGCATATCTGTACATATGTTGCCATCATTCTTTTTTTGTTAATTGGGGCCTCATACAGCTCTTTTCACAATGCATACATATATCCATTGTGTCAAACACATCTGTATATATGTTGTTATCTTTTTTCATAACATTTTCTTTCTACTTGAGCCCTTGTTATCAGTGCCTCACTTGTTTTCTACCCTCCCCCATGTCCCCTTGATAATTTATAAATTATTCTCTTTTTTCCATGTCTTACACCGACCACTATCTCCTTTCACCCATTTTTCTTCTCTCCAGCCTCCTGGGAGGGGGGCTATATGTCGATTATTGTGATCAGTTCCCCCGTCCTCCCCCTGGCCATTTCCTTTACCCTCCTTGGATTGGTGCTCTCCTTATTGGTCCTGGAGGGAATTTTCTGTTCTGGATTTCCTGTGTTATGTCTGCTCATAATTTTTATGACTCCTCCAAACCAGAACCTTTGAAAATGGGATTGGTTTATAGGCTGTATTTCATCAAGGGTGTATATACATTTATCTGTGGCATTGTTGTTGCTACACCAGTGTGATAGCTAGGTTTATTGGGCCAAACTGGCCAATAGGAACATGTGCGTTTTATTAGGTTGCAGCATGATTGGAGGGCAAAACATGAATAGTTCTGCAAGGCCCTCCCCTCTCTCTCTTGCTCTCTGGTGATCAGAGGGTGCTGGAGTGTGCGTGCTACTGCTTTAGCTAGTTCTCTGCCTCAACCCATGAGCTACACCACCTGTGGGCCAGGCCAACCCATGGATCGTGTCAGTGGAACTTGAGGCTCCTTCAAGACCTGCTTTGCCTTGCTGCTGGTGCGTACATCACTTGAACTCAAAGCTCATGGATTCCGTCGCCTTGCATTGCTAAACTCCTGAGCTACTTACTTTTGGTGGCCCACTCAGCTGCCTGCTGCCTGTGGGCAGGCTCTGCTTGCCTTGCCCCAGGGAGGACGCTGCTGTCTGCTTACTTGACCTTGGACCCGGAAGCCCATGTAACTTGAAGGACTTCCAGTAGATCAACTGTTCCTCAGAAGTGAGTTGAACTGAACCCTCTATATTGTTGTGTGGACTAATTAGCTGTTATGTTCCTTCTCACTGTATACACCTAACCTCTTACACATATATAAAATCATAAGTGTCCTGGTTTAATTTCTCTAGAGAACCCTGCCCAACACAACCAGAAAATGTACTTCATAGGATGTTAAAGAGGTCATCGGGAATCCTCTTTGAAGCCACTGAAGCTACACCTCCACAGTGAATTTAGGGTAAAAAGAATACTTTCAAAGGTTTTCCGATGAAGCTTGGTGTTTTTGATGACTGCATTGACTTGTACCAAAGTGGATTGAGGGTTGATAGAGATGTGACTGGTGGAGCTGTGGAGAGACTGGGACTTTCATGCGTACCCGATGGGACTGCTAAATGTTGTAACCATGGTGGAAAATGGTGTGGAAATTCCTTAAAAAGTTAGAAATAGAACTATTATATCATCCAGCAATCCCTTTACTTGGGCTCTATCCTAGAGAAATAACAACCAGGACACGGATAGATACGTGCACATCCATGTTCGTCGAAGCACTATTAGCCCAATAGAGAAAAAGATGGGAATATCTTAAATACCCATCCATGGAAGAATGGGTCGATAGTTTGCTACATACACAGTGGAACAACATGCAACCTTAAAGAATGACTTTGACTCTAGAAAAACACCTTATACGGATGATCCTGGAGCACATTACGCTGACAACTATCGTATGAGACCACTGTTATAAAAAGTCAGGAAAATGGTGTTCACACTTAAAGTAGCATTCTCTGGTGGGAGGGGAAGGGATGGTAAATTACTAGCCAGAAAGTAAACATGAATGATCTTGGATAAAGGGAAAAACAGTATTCAATAAGAGCAAACACACATACACACACACACACAAATGATGGAGGCAGGGGCAGACACTGGTAGGAGTCTAAGACAACAGGAGTTTAAGGCAACAGCCGTAAATATGGTTATACACACAAATTCAATAATGATGATATACTACGGAAAGCCTAGAGAAGAATGGAAATTCCAGAACACTTCATTGTACTCCTGTGGAACTTTCACATGATCAAGAGGCAGTCAGTCGTATGACCAGGATAAGAAAACACTGCATGGTTTAAAATGAAGAAAGGTGTGTGTCAGGGTTATAGCCTCTCTGCATACTTATTCAATCTGTATGCTGAGCAAGTCATCAGAGAAGCTGGATCATGTGAAGAAGAATGTGGCATCAGGATTGGAGGAAGGTTCATTGACAACCTGCAATATGCAGATACCACAGTCTTGCTTGCTGGAAGTGAGGAAAACTTTAAGCACTTGATGACAACTACCAAGGGTTGTAGTGTTCACTGTGGATCACAACTCAATGTCAAGAAGGCCCAAATCCTCACAAATGGACCGATGAGTAACATGATGATAAATGGGGAAAAGATGGAAGTGGTCAAGGATTTCTTCTTGCTGGGATCCACAGTCAATGCTCATGGAAGCAGCAGTCAAGAGCTCAAATAAAACATTACATTGCATAAAACTACTGCACCAGACTTCTTAAAGCATTGAAGAGCAAGATTGTTACTTTGAGGACTAAGGTGCACTTGACCCAAGCCATGGTATTTACAATTGCCTCATATGCATGTGAAAGTTGGACATTGACTAAGAAAGACGGAAGATGAATTGATGCATGGAAACAATGAGTTCCATGGACAGATGGTCCATGTGTCCATCAGTTTCTGTGATCTTGAGTCCAGAACTAGAAAGCCCCACCCACCGCTACCAACTCCTCTGAAAGGGACCACACTCAAAACTCCTGGAGACACAGGATACAAATATGGAACAAAATTAAGACTTTTCAGGACACAGTTTCTCTCTCTCGCTTCAGACCAGCTTCCTCTTCAAAGCGTCCAAGGGAGAAAGTGAAGGTAGGAAGACAGAACTGGAAACAGGGGGGCTCATTTTAGAACCTAGGTTCCCCATCTTATTTGGCCTACTGCCCCTTTTCAGAAAGAAATGCACTCAGCCCTCCCTGGCAATTAAAAACTTGTTTACTGTAGCTCACAATCCAGGATCAAGTAGCGTGCTTTTGGTAGCACCCTTGGATCAGCCCAGTGTTCCCCAGGCGGAGTATTGCCCACTTCGGGGAAAATACTCTTTTAGAATAGTAACCAGTTTTCTGGGTTTGCGTGGGACTGTCCCAGTTTCACATTGAAAGGTCCCCATCCTGGGAAAACTATCCACCCCTCTCAGAGGATAGCTGCTTGTACTGCTTTAAAAACCCAAACACCAGTTGTGTAGTCAGCCTCCACTCATGGCGAGGCTCCCTGCTCATATGGTTTTCAGTGGCTTGGTTTCCAGAAAGATGTAAATGACCAGGCTTTTCTTTCAAGGCACCTCCGATGGACTCAAACCTCGAAACTTTCCAGCAATAGCTGAGCAGGTGAACCTTGAGCACGACCCAAGGACTCCCCTAACCACCACTTTAGTTTGGGCCAAATGCAGTTGAACATTTGCCGGTGACTGGGAAAGTTGAATTTCATAGGGCTTCCAAACCTCCAAAGGAGCCTCTGACAAATGAGTGGCACCAGGACTTGTATCGTATTTACCCTGCACTTGAGACAAATCCTGGGAGTGCTCAAAATGTTCCTGTGAACCAGGAATACACGCATCTGAAGCCACCTGTATTTAAAGCCCTTGCAAGGGAGTTGGAATGTTGTCATGTGGAATTGCTTCTCCCTGAGAATTCACCTAGGTGTCGTTGCACTAAATCCTAGCTCGAACTTAAGAAAAATTAATTCTCATATCACGACTCTGCTCTATATTCACCTTCATGAAATGATCCCTGAAAATAAGGGTGCCACAGCATAATGTAGTGAAGAAAGTAGATGGTGCCCGGCTATCAATCTGTATAGTGTCTGGGGTATTAAAGGCTTGTGTTCAAACAAGTAGTCATATGAGCGAGGAGTCAACGAAGTCCACACAGACAAAGCACACCACTTTGTGTGATCCATAGATGATAATTACAAAATTCAAATATGGTGAAGAAGAAAATATGAGGGCTAGAATTATGAACACCTAATTTATGGAAGGCTATGGAGGAGAGTTGGAGCCCAAAATCTATCTGCAGATTTTCTAGTCAGATTAACCTGCTGGCAGATTTGCTCTAGCCACAGGCAAGAGTCCCGAACAGCCTTACTATCAGGCAGAAACCATTGTAATCTTGATTATGCTGCATCGAACACAGTACTCCCCCAGTTGACCTCCCTAAAGACATGATCTGAATTTGTTCTGAGTGCAAGTATCTCTCAGCTCTTCCACGACAGAAATTTCTTCCTTGGCTTTTTGACTGTTGATGGCGTCTTCTCCCTTTCATGAATTATTTCTATGTTTGCCTTTATACTAATCTGATCTTATTCTTACCACCTTAGTGCAATTTGCTTTTCATTGTTTTCTGTTGGGATTACCATCAGTGAAGCACAGGAGTGGATGTATAATGATTGTGGTTGATGCAAGATGTTATAGGGGATGCAGAGGTGGGCAATGGGCGATGGGAAGGAAAGGGGATTTCCGGAGTGGATAGTGAGGCAAGGAGGGGAGGAGCACTAGAAATGATTGTGATTGCGCAACTCATATTGAAGGTGATTTCACCATGGACTAGGGGGTGTACTAAAATAGATGTAGTGGCGATCGTAAAATTCCCCTTGATATGATTGAATGCTGGAACTACTCAATTGTATGATACGTAAATTATGTGCCAACAAACTTTTCGGGTAAAAATAGGGATATACCTTCATCTAGGCAGGTGTGGACCCTCACATCTGCTTGCATCTGAATGCCATACTTGGGCGCAATGACAGAAGTCACATGAAAACATTGTTTTCCCCTTGGCGCACGCCTCCATGATCAGTCCTATTGATTTTTGTGCTTGGAGAAGGATAGAGGAAATCAAATATCTGTGTTTGGATTTCCTGTGACCAAATTGCCTGCTTCAGAAGAGAGACGTAGAAAAACTCTCTAAAAATACTCTCATAGCTTAGCTATCCCACCAGGGCACTTAGAAATATTGTTTTCCAAGGAAGATTTTCTTTTTGCTTCTGGATCAATGAATTATGGAAGGAAAATGGCTCTGTAACACTTGGTAACGTAGTGGAGCTTTTTAACTAAATGAACCAATTAGAAAAGGGTTTGGGAAAGGCTGGCTCCTGATCCAAAAGCTGCCCAACATCTGTTTTATATGGGCTGGAAGCTAAGAATTTTTTAAAGAGAATTTAAACCAATAAACACTTTGTGACATGGAGCAAGGGATTTCATAGTTGATGTTAGGTGGAACTTAGTTGAACATAGAGAACACCAGAGAGGTGTTTACTGTACTGACTAGACTTTGCAAAGACTTTCAACTGTGTGAGTTGGATCAGAAATTAGGGCTAACGTGACAAAGAATGGGAGTTCGGGAACCCTTCATTGTGTGCACGTGGAGCCGGCAGGTGGTTCAAGAGGCAGTGGTTAGAACAAAACAAGGTCATGGTACATGTTTCAAGGTAAACGGTGGGCAGTACCATTGGATCCATTGAGCCATACGTATTCATCCTGTATGCTGTGCAAATAAGCTGAGAAACTGGAAGATATAAATAAGAACATGGCACATGGCTTCAGCATGGGAGAGAGACTCATGAACCGTCTGCAGGTGTGCGGAAGATGAAGGCCACTGGAAGCACTTACTGATGAAGGTCAAAGACTCCAACATTCAGTTTGGGTTCCACCTGAATGATCATTCTCACTAGATTGACCAACGTTATGACAAATAAAAAAGAAATTAAAGTCGTCAATGGTGTCGTTCTACTTGGATCAACAATCATTGCCCATAGAGACAGCGATCAACCTCAAATGAGGTGTTAGGCAGATCTGCAAAATACTCTTTAAAGTTTTCAAAAGCAAAGATGTCACTTGGGTGACTTAAGTATGCTACTCCCAGTCCTGGTCTCTTCAGATGCATGGGAAAGCTGAAGAACATGATAAGAAAACAGAGGAAGAATCAATGTGTTCAAATTCTTGTGTTGGTGACAAATATTGAATATACTGTGGATGGTCAGACGAATGAACAAATCAGTCTTCAGAGAAATGCAAAGAAAAATGCTCCTTAGAAGCAAAGTTGTGGTGATTTTAACTCACTTATTTTGGACACCTCATGAAGAAATACTAATAGCTTCCCTTGGCACCAAGCCCTGTGCTTAGGGCAAGCAGAGCTCTATAGAGTGGGATATCAAATTGTGTAGGGCAACAACTCATGGGCTACGGCTCAAGGTGGATATGTATTTGTATACAAGCCTCATACCGACAGCGTTTGGAGGGCTGTGCCATTCGGAACATTGATGTCATCAGTGCAATCACCTTATACCTGAGGGATGTGGTTGACAATGTTGTACATTTTTTTATAGAGGTTCATTTTCCCCCTGCTTTAGCTTGTTTTTCTCTTTTTAATTTTTGTTTTGTTCTTTGTTTGCTGGTTGGTTGGTTGCTGGTGACGGTGTAGGTAGTCCTATGGGAGTTTGATTTTGTTATAATATGACCATCAAAGTAAGCTTCAGTTGTTTATATTCCAGGGACAAGATGGATTCTGGGCTCCTATTTAACTCTAGCACCAATGCAAGAACAGTTAATTCTGATAACATGACTGAGCTTGATCCTCATCGTCATGAAATGATCACTGAAGATAAAGGTGCTACAGCAAAGTGTGGTGAAGAGAGCAGATAGTGCCCTGCTATCAAGCAGAATAGTGTCTGACTCTTAAAGGCTCATAGTCAAACAAGCAGCCATCTAAGTGAGGAGTCAACTAATTCTGCATGGAAGAAGCATGTCAGCATGGGTGATCCAATGGCCATACCAAAATTCAAATATAATGAAGGGAAAAGTATCAGAGCTAAAATTGTGAACACCCAATTTGTGGGAGGCTGTGCAGGACAGTGGGAGTCCAAAACCCATCTGCAGAGTTTCTAGTCAGATTAAGCCACTGGTAGATCCCCTTTAACCACAGCAAAGGTCTAAAACAGCCTGATTATCAAACGAAGATAATTGTAATCCTGATTATGCTGGACAAAACTGGATAGTTGGTCAATTGACCTCTCTCTAGACTCAACTTGAGTATGTTCTAGGTGTAAGAATCTCTTGCATCTTCCATGACAGAAATTTTTTCCCTGGCTTTTTAAATATTGATGGTAGTCCTTTCTTTCTTACTCATTGTTTTTATTTTTATCTTATTATTGTTTTATCCTTACCATGTTATTTTGTTTTTGTGCTTTATTGTTTTTCTGGGGTTTACAATTCTGTGAAGCACAGAAGAAATGGATCCACAGAGATAATGACTAATGCAAGGGTATTTACGGAATATGGGTAGGGTGCCTGGGAGGAGATGGGGAGGGTAAGAGGATCTCAGGAGTAAATAATGAAGGCAGGAGTGGGAGGGAGCATTAGAATGGAATATGATTACACAAGTCATTTTAAAGGTGATTTAATCATGCAGGGGGTAAATAATAAAATGTTCTCAAAATGATTATGGTAATAATTATACAATTTAATTGGATGATGAATTGTGTACCTATAGAAAGGCCAAAAAGGAAGTATGTAAGGAAGACTAAAAGCTAGAAAAGGACAAACCATGTTTGGCAAATAGAAGGTCATTTAATGTGATGGGACCCCCGGTGAAATGGATGGAACACAATAGTCACAATAGTGACCCCAAACATATCACCAGTTCTGAAGATGGCACAGGGTGCAAGGCTGAGCAAGGTTGTACTCAGTCATACCCAAGCTGGGCATGAATCAGAAGTAACACCCAAACAACTCTGCGGACTATGGAGTCAGGGATGGCATACACAGGAATCAACATGCAAAGGCCAGCCTTTGGGTAGCTTATCGACTCAACCACGATGAGCCGGTCACATTGGCTAGCCACAAAGCGGACAAACCCCCATGTTGGAATGCAGGCGGTCATGTCCAATTTGTACAAAGTTTGCCAGCAATAAAACTCCATATGCGCCAGATGCTACTTTGATGGAAAAGGTCTGATCCTAAACCTTACTCCCTTTTAATTCCAAGGCTGTATGTTTAGCTTATCAAAGTAACCCGGCCCTTTATTTTAAGCAAAGAAATCTAAGTCCACTGACACGGTGTAATTCACCAAGCTGAAGGGCTGCTGGCTGTGGAGCGCTTATTAGAATCAATACCTTTAATCTCCTTCAACCAGAATTTTTAAATAATGCATTTCTCACTAATGACCAAGTGCATATATTAGACAATGTCCCTGTGCCTTCCCATCAGGTAAGTCATCCGTCTGCTATCATGTATCCAAACCTCAAAGTTGTTTCGCTCTTGTGCATCAATGCCTTTTTTATTGGGCTCTTCAGTGCGTATGTGTTTTAATGTCTATATCTTACACGAGATAAATTCCCTTTCTGTTTAATAAAATATCCCATTATCTTAGCCACGAAGGAAATTTGGGGAAACACTCATCATTTTAATACCACCGTAAAATTCTCCCTTTCAAAATTGGCAAACATTTGCTTGCCTAAGCGGTTTAGGCTTGCTTTCGTCCCTCTCCCCCCCTGACCCCCACCCCCCTCAGCACCCAGTGTAGCATTTGCTCATGGATCATTCTGGGTTTCCAGCTACATTTGTGTTTCTTTGTCGATTCATTTTCTTATCATTTGGTTGCTTTATTATAGAAACGCTTTTTTTTCCCTTGAGAAAATGAAAAAGTTTATTGGAGACCAATTTACTGCTATAGTAACCACATTTTTGTTTTTCGCATATATTCTGGAAAAGAGCTATAATTGCCATACTAAAAATAGGCGAGTTCTGTTCATGTCATCTTTTTCTACATTATTAGCTCTAGTTCGCACCTTACAGCCGTTGAGGAGGAAAATATTCGAAGAGTCAATGCCCTCTGCAAATGGTCATTCTCTTCCTTCTTTACGAGGCTCCAAGGGCAATGTTCGTTGACATGGCTCAACTAGACAAATTAACTGTTTAAAAAATCCTCCTAACATGCATCTGGACAAAAATGATAGTGTAGAATTGCTCTTCAAAATGCTATGAATTGTGGCCTCTCCCCTTCATGGCTAGCCAACCAATTTAAACCAGGTTGGCCTGAACACGTGATGATTGAGCATGCACTCTGTGAAGTGCATGGTGCAAGGCGTGGGGCCGGACAGATACATAAGACAGAGTTCCTGCTGTTGGAAGTGGAGACTTCTAATGGATTACAAGCTGTTTATCCAGTGGTTTTTCAAGGAATGCTTGGTAGGGGTGGGTAGGGATGTTAAGGAATGTCGAGGGTGGGTGTGACATGGGATCACCCTTGGTGGAAGAACAGACATCTGGGTGGGAGGTGTAAAGTACATACTTCTTTGGTCCCCACACTGCTAAACTCTCCTGGTGGCATTCCCTTTCCAAGCTGCAGATGTAGAAGTACTCACTGCCTAGACAGCTGTCCTGAAACTACAACCTTGATATTCACTTCCGCGCTCCTTCTGTTAGGCCTTCATAGTGGCATCATCAATCTCGTGGTTCTTGTTAGACCTCAGTGCTAGCTCTTTGCGATCTATGGATGCTGAAACACACCATGGATTTCTCCCACCTCCCAGAGGACTCAGTGTCTCTACACATATTTACAGATGACTCATCCTTCACCCCTAAAGTGGAAACCAGTTTAAGAAACCCAGCATCCAACATTGAAAGTGCTGGTTCCCTTGATGTCCCCTGCTCACGCTCAGAAGTAACACTGAGGAACCACTACTTTGGCCACTCTGTGTTATCCCTTTCCATCACAGAAGGCTGCCCACCCCATAGGCGAAACCTATGTGTCAAACCAGAGTCTCGTTCTGTCTTCTCTCCCTACGTAAGTGGAACTGTTGTTGCTGGTTTCGTTGCTGAACGGAGATATGTTGTGGTACACCATGGAGCCAGTTCCAACTACGAGATAGCCAATTGGACAGAGTAGTTTTTCAGCCTATAGTCTTGATAGGGGCATATCACCAGGTCTTTTCTTCCGTAGAATGACTAGTATGCTCAAATCGAAAAATTAGCAGCCAAACATCTAACCACTACACCACCTGAGCTTCTTACGAGTTGTCGTGGGTATCATGTTGGTTCTATGTTGTTTTTGCTATTAAGTTGGTTCCACCTGATGGTGACCCTATGCACAACAGAACAAAACACTGCTTGGTTCTATGCCATCCTCACGACGACTGAGATGGTTGAGCCCAGTGTTGTAGTCACTGTGTGAGTCTATCTCAATGGAAATCGTCCTCTTTTGCTTGACCCTCTACTTTAGATAACCTTCTCCAGTGACTAATCATGAAATGATCTAAGACAAAATCCCACCGTGTTCTCTCATAAGGAACATTCTGGTTGTACCTCTTCCTAGACAATGTGTTCGTTCTTCTCACCATCCATGGTATATTCAATATCTTTTCTCCACACCACAGTTCAAACTTATCAAGTCATCTTCAGTCTTCCTTATCCTTTGTCCATCCTTCGTGTTCAGCTAAAGCGGTTGAAAATGCCATGGCTTGGGCCAGGTATACTTTAAGTCTCAAAGTGACATCTTTACTTTGTAACACTTTAAAGAGGTCTTTTGCAGCAGATTTGCCCAGTCCAATACACTGTTTGATTTCTTGACTGCTGCTTTGATGAATATTGATTGTGGATCCATGTAAAACAAAATCCTGGATAAACTCAATCGGATATCTCCACGTATCATGATGGAACTGTTTGACTTACTTGTGAAGATTCTTGTTTGTTCTACGTTGAGCTGCTATAGCTATGACCCTATCTACAGCAAACTTCCCATGTGTACTAACAACCTACGACTGAAGATCCTTTCTGGGGATCAGTAGGGTTCTTCCAATAAGAAAGCAACTGTACTAGGAAATAAGATTATGTTAAATTATGATTCATTACTTTCATTCTCAAAAGATAAACCCACTCATTTTTAGAGACATTATACCTACCAATAACTAACTTATAAACACGCACAAAACTTAGACAAATTTTCCTTTTAAGACTAGGATGATTCTGTTAAAAGGAACAAGAATGCTCAGAAGGAAGAGTCATGCCATCCTTTAACATGCCTTTCTTAGATTCCATACTATACCCCTGACCACAGGAACGCACCACCACAATTCAGGCCAGGTCATTTTGTATAACTTGTAAGGACTCCTTTTATAGCACCAAAGTAAACAAAAAGGGAAAATTTGATGGCATCCTAATTCATAATGAGGCCCAAATTGAGACATACTGAATCTTTAGTATATGCTAAGCGATGTATTAAACACTATTCATGCCTTGTTGTGAAGACCCCCACCACCACTGCCCATGGCCGTTGGGATAATTGCAATTCATAGTGCCTCTGTATGTCTGAGTTGAACTACTCCTTGGGTTTCTGAGGCTGGAAATCTTTACACTGACTCCTAATTTACAGATGGGGAAAGTGAAGCATGAGCCCAAGAGCCCACAGCTAGGAAGCTGTTGAGGGAAACTCAGTTTGAGCCCTGAGTGAACACTCTCACGTACTCCCTTCCATGGTTTGCCATGTGCATTCCGCACAAAAGACTTGCTAGCAAGTCCTTTTTATTCTGCGGAAATGGAGGGGTCTTGCCTTGCTTGTGGTCAGAATCAAGGAAAGAGATGTGGACTTGGAATGGAAGAAAAGTCAGTATGAATTGCTAGGAATCCGTGGCCCAAAGGGGGCCAAGGCTGAGCATATGACTTAGCAAGTTCTCCTTAGTTGGTAGCCCACAAATGGCTGAGCTATAATTGCACTCTAGAACCTGGGACTTAAGCCCCCGGCGCCATAGATCTCCTCCATTTCTGGATTATGCATAAGCAACCTATCTCCTATCCCAGGTTTGCCTTGATTTGACTAAGTACCACTCAGGGGTATTTGCTTCTTTCAGTCAGTGAGAGATTGGCAGACTTATTAAAGAGTAAAATCGACCGTTTAGAACGGACCCATCTAAAAATTAGATCTCAGTGCGTCTGTCTTTTTTATCAGCCCCTCCTCATCAGAATTCTCATGGAAAGTCCAAGCAGATCATGTTCGGAAGGCACTGTGTCTGCCGAGGAATCCATTAGGAAGGTCGCCTTCCTGGCTAATTGCAGCAGGTCTCAGGTGCATCACGGTCCCACTTAGTAAAATAACACAGCAAAGAACATCTGCCGGGCATCTGGCATGTATGATATGCATGGTGATGTATGCCTTAATAGGGCCTTATTATAGTAAGACCAGCAAGCAATTTCAGTGAAAACACAAAAGAACAGCCCCCTAGTATGCTGACACGACAAATTGTCTTCTCACTTACGGCACATATGCTGTATACAGGTTGTCTGACAACTGCAAATTACAGAGCCTGAGGAGAAAGAGGTCAGAGATTCTAGAAAATGGAAAGTGGGGGCAAACATTCTAACAAGGGTGACGAAGAAGAAGGATTTTAGTTCACAGTTCATAAAGGTTATAATGACTTCTGATGATGAGAAGCAATATGAAAAATGACTGCACCCAAAGTGTCTTAATGTCCCTTAGATTTTGTTAACGACTCTCTCCCACTCTCTCATTAAATCTCCCCATTACTGTAGATGCGTTCTTGCAACTCATGTATGGAAAATAAATGTTGAAGATGGGAGCACCAGAAAAGAAAGAAAGAAAGCAATGAGGGCAAGTTTTTAATCATCTCCTATGGCTGACATGGTGGGCTGTCCTCACAGTTAAATTAGGAAAAACAAATGGCAGGAGATAATGAGGGGCCCTATGCCATGCTCTGTTAATCCGATAGAACTACAAGCTAATAAATGAATACCTGCTCTTCCTGTAAATACAGCCAGTGTCTAGGTTTCAGACCAGCCGATCTGTGGACAATCTGTACTTGCCCTTTAATGTTATGTAAATGTCCCTCCCTTGGAAATGATCAAACCAACCCCCACTCACAACAAAGTCTTCATCACAATCACCTTCACGTGCTGCCCATGCAATGTTTACATCACTGGAAGATTTTAAACCTTTTCTTGCGTTCAAACCACTAGTAGGCGTCGGTGCTGACTCATAGCAACCCAAAAGGGCAGAGTTGAACTACATCCTAGAGTTTCCGTGACTGTACATCTTGAGAGGAACAGACAGCCTCATCTTTCTCCCTCGGAGTGGCTGATGGGTTCAAGCAACCGACCTCCCGGTTAGCAGCTCAGTGTCGAACCGATTATGCCACCAGGCTCCCTTTATGGCCTCCAAGTCAGGCGAAATAAAGACTGGTGCCCCTGTTCCGACTGACTGACAAATTCTTAGACATGGAATTTCCGGGAATGGTGGAAGCTGAAATGCAAAAAAAAACCCAAAATGAAACCAAAGCAAACTCCATCTTGATGAGACTCTGCCTTTTCCATATGGTTTGATCTTTTCCTACCCTGACTCCAGAGATGCTGGCCTGTAGATACCACTTTCTGATGATGATCTTTCTCAAATTTTCAAAGCCTGCTCAGACCTAAGGGGAGTGTGGAGCTGAGAGGAGAGACTGGGAGAGAAGACAGCAGTGACCAGAAAAATACCTGCGTCCTACATGAGAGTATGGGCAGACCCTGGCAGGGCAGCTGGGCAGCTCAGGCCCGGGGTGAGACCAGCAATGGTGTCCTGCCTTGCTTCCAAGCATGGCTAGGACGTAAGTAGAGACTCAGGGGTGCCCTTTCAGAAGGATACTCTATCTGCAAAATTGACCTTGAACTTTCATTTCCTCCCAGTATTCACTCAGCAATGGGGTGCAGTTAGTGGCCGATACCTGCCTACAGTGTGGACGTCTTAAGAACAAAGAGGGACAAAAGAGGGGGCGGAGAGTCTAGCTCACAGCCACTCCCCCAAGATGCCCAAAGTGAGTATGTACATGTTCTTGGGTGCCAGAAGGAGCACAGGAGTTCAGAACGGGGCCCACAGCTGGCCTAGAATGACAGGGACCCTACCCATGTTGACTAGTGGGGGGGGGGGCTTCTCAGGAGTCAGGAAAACAGGCTTTTTTTTCCGAGGCAGCACAGGGCTAGACTCCAAGGCCACCCAGTAGGATGGATAGGAAATCAATCATTCATCTAACAAACTCCAAATTTTATTTCCAATCCCTATTCTATTCGATGACCAGTTAGGATTTCCTCCTTTCCCCCGGGGGTGGGGGGTGTCTGACTGAGGGGGAGTGAAGTGTGATTGCCCCTTGGTCACATCAACTGGCTCATCATAATTCTCTGAGGGAACTTTGTGCTCTGTCTTGGTCACAGTCTAGGTAGGAACAATAGTGTCTGTCATCCCTTGTATACCACAGCTAACGCTACCATAATTCCTCCCCTGCCACCCCTAAGCTAGGCTGGGCCAGAGAATAATGACTGGGTGCCTGCAGTCTTCCCATGGTTCTGACTAGGAAAGGCTCCAGGGCACCCTTTCATTCTCTGAGACCACTTGGGACTTCCCCGTGGACTCCCCCTGGAGGACCATATTCCAAAGGGCTGGGGAGCTGCCTTCCCTTTCACAGGAGCCCACAATGATTTGACCCTCTCCTTTATACTTAGGGCGTCTGCATTCTGAGGGAGAAGGCTTTCCCCTGATGTCTGGCCTATAGTTCTTTGTGGTTAAGTGTTCAGCTGAGACAACCAAGGCCAGCAGTTCGAAACCCCCAGCCACTTTGAGGGATAATGACATGGCTTTCTACTGCCTTAAGGAGTTAAAGTTTTCGAAACTCACAGTGACAGTTGTATTTCTCCTATAGAGGCACTATGAGTTGACATTAACTCAATGGCAGTGGATGTTGGTTTTGGGGTCAGACTGGTTTATTTCCGTTCAGCTCCTTCCTGAAAATATTTTTTCCTACCCCCAAACCAAAACTCACTTCCATTGAGTCTTTTCTGATTCACAGCGTGAGTTTGAACTGCTGGCTTTGCAGGTAGCTGAACTGGTGGTTTTGAACTGCTGGCTTTGTGGTTAGCAGCCCATTGAGCAACCACGAGGCCACCAGGGCTCCTCTTCCCACTTCAGATATAATGAATCAGATATACCGAATCAGATGTTGGCAGACTTTTTTTCCTTTAAATCCGAATCCGCGTTTTAACATAGCCCCACATGATTTTTATGTGTATATATGTAAGAATGTTAAGTATATATACATAAGAATCACCTGGGGAGCTAGAAGTCCTTCCTGTTCCTGGTTAGATTTATTCCATGGTATTTTATTTGAACATGCTAATCTTTTAGGGCCCAGGTATATTGAAGAGCGATTAGAAAGTGTGGCAACTCGGGATTTATAGCGGCATCCAGGACTCATCTCTGGGGTGTTAGAACACAGGCCTCGTTGGCAGTGAACTTGACTTGGGGAGTCACACAGATGTAGGGTGGTGGGACCAGGTGGTGTCTGGAAAAAGAGTGATTTCTGAGTTCTGTCGTGGACTAAGGGAGTGTAGGGAGATGCAGAGGCTAGAACTTGGTCCACTTTCCCTATTAAGGGACAGAGAGTATATATTTTAGGCTTTGTGTGTCACAAGACCTTCATAACACCCATCTAATTCAGCTATTAGATCAGGAAAACTATAATATATATAAATAGCGTGACTGTTCTCATAAAATTTTATTTGCAAAAACATGAAGCAGACCGAATTTGGGTCAAAATAGAAAGTTGTAGTTGGTAGGCCCCTGATGTAATGAACTTTGAGTATTGGTCCGAAGAGACAAGAACTTGCAGAGAAACCAGGCAGACGATGCCAGGCTTTCTGCTAACAACAGGAGCAGAGTTAGAGTAAAAATTATTAATTCTCCAGCCACCAAAAATCCTCTCTGGAAAGTAAATGGACAGGAAGAACTTATATCAAAGAAACAAACAGATAATATGCTGGCACCACTGGATTCTCTCTAATCTGCCCACACAAAATAAGATTCCTATCTCTTTACCTAGTGAAGCATACAAAGTCCTTCATTGTGATCTATGCCACATGGTATACTTGCCTTGCTTTGCCACCACAAGTCTATATGGCTCTTAATGACAAGGGCCAGTATTAGGGTAACTTGAGCTGCTACAACTCTGGAACTGTACAGTAGCTCAGTCCCGAGAAGAGTTCGTCAGTAACCTAAAGCCCATGGTGGATGCCCTTCAGTAGAAGTTAGCAGTCTTTCAAGAGCTCCTTTATCGACCCCGCCCGGGCTCCCTCCATTGTGCGGCTCTGCCTTCTTCCTGACTTGTCCTGTCAGTGTGGCAGAAAGGGAAGAACATGAAGGAACATGCAAGAAGGTATCAGGGGGCCAGACCCAGAAGAGGCATACAGGCCACTTACGTACTTTCCTAGTGTCACCAACTGCATACCCAGCAGGCAGCTGGGCTCAGCACACATCATGCTTTCTCCATTATTGCAGCCTTCATGTTTAGTGCTGTGTCTTGCACAGAAGAGGAAAGAAATAAATGTTTACAGAACCCTAAATAGAATTGAGTACTGTGGTTGTTGTGGTTGCTAATGCTCCATACCCAACAAACAAAAGGTTGCCCAGTCTTGCACCATCTTCTCAATGGTTGATGTGCTTGAATCCATTGTTGCAGCCACTGTGTATTCTGGAAGCTCCATCAAACCCTGTCGACCATGGGTGACCAGCTAGAAGCATAGCTTCCAGCCTCACAGCAACACACAAGCCACCTCAGAACAGCAAGTGACAACCAGGTGATGGATTACAGTGTGGAGGAGGATATGGATCTGAAAATTCACATCTAAACAACGCCCATTAGGTATACATACAGCCCTTAAAAGCCTCCACAAAGGGGCAGTAAACACTGACTTTCTAAATAGAGGGCAGGTTCTTATTTATTTATTGGTGATGCATTTAGGTAAAATGGAAGACCATCCTCAGTATCGGCACAAGTGTGACTCAGGTCATGTTGAATAGAGGCTCTGACACTGGGTTAAGGCGATATGGGGGCAGATTATTTCTGGAGTGGCCATTTCAACCATATCCCCCTCCACACTGTGTAAACTCCCCATGTCACCTCCTTGTCATTAAGATGCAGAGAGTGTGGAAGAGTGAAAGCAACCTGCGTCTGGGACAGAGATGACCCCAGTCCTATACCAGGTCTGTCTCCACCAGCTCTGTCAATGTGACCGCTCCATACCACTCCTTCCCTCAAAGGTTGGGGGGCTCTACAGGCACCGGTGGGAGCCTAGTCTCTGTTGTACAAGCCTTTTCCGCACTGAGAGGGTGTTTAGTGTTCCAGACCCAGCTGTATAACCCCAATGGCACTACCCCGGGCAGTGGGGACACCACATTGAGAAGTGCTCTAGCAATACCTCTCAGATGTCCCAAAGAGCTCCATCACTCTCTCCCGGTCATCCGCTGCCTCACCTCCATCTGTCTCACTCTTCCTGATACCACTGTTCTCGCCTCTGCAAGTCAGCTAACAGACTATGTCTCTCACCTTTGCCTCCAAATCCATGCAGGATACTGATTCCCTAGTGGGTGGGAAAGGAGCCCTAGTGGAGTAGTAGGCTTTGCACTGAACTGCTAACCACAAGGCCACCAGCTTTCAAAATGTCAAAATCTCAGAAACCAATGGGGAAAGCTCTATACTGTCCTCTAGTGTGGCGATGAGTCAGAATCAAGCCCAGTGGATTTGAGGGTTGAGTTTAGGAGGAGGGGGGAGTGTTTTAAGATGGCAGACTCTTCATGAGAAGGTTGAGAAAAGAGGATGGAGGTAATGAAGCAAGTCCTGTCCGGGTGCCCAAATAGCAGAGCAGGATGGTCGCAGTAACCTGGGCTGCCCACTCCCCACAAGCAACCCCGGTGGCCCCCTAGCAGAGACCACTCCGTTGGAAAACAAAATGGTAATGCGTTGTAGCAGGAGATCTCTAAAATGTTTTGGGTTGCAAATCTGGGACATGAGGCAGAAAAGGATTCTTTGCCCAAGTCAGATGCAAAGAAGAATTTTGTATTCCAATGTTGTATTCCCTTGCCACTCCTGGGCTAGCCTAGCTTGATTTTCACACAGCCAGAGGCTGCTAAAAGAGACACTTGAACTGCATGGAGAGAGAAAAACAAAATGAGAAAGCCACTGTTTCTTAAGGCCTCTTCTGGGCCACCTACCCTGAATCCTTGCCCAGCACTGTGGGTGGAGATCAGCAGATCCCTTCTGGGAAAGGAAACGGGATGCAACGAGTGCTGACTAGGGGCTGCGGAAGAGGGCCGCACGTTACTAGTGAACTCCATCGTTTCCTCCAAGTCAGTGAAGCGGTACCTGAAGAATCGGAAAGGTGACTCCACTGTCCATGTGCCCATGTTCTGTCTTTCACACTCTGTGGCCACACTAGGAGTGAGGAAATGCACAGAGGGACAGTAGGTGAGATTCAGAAAGAAGCAAGTCTAATCTTTCCCAAACCCAGCACAAGGAGATAGAGGTGCGAGGTGGGTTCCTGAAGGCTCGAATGAACTTTATGCCAATTCCAGGGACCCTAAACTTGTGTAGAACAGGCCGCAGGAGCTGCTGGGACTAGCCCCCAGACCACCTTTCCTGAATGGTAGTTGCTGAGCAAGAGCTTCAGGTCTTTGAGTGATGTCAACAAAGGGGAAAATCTCCCAAGACTACCCAAGAATGTGCTTCCTCACTGCCTCGTGGGCAGGAGATTAGAACGTTCTGAGGGGGCTTTGGAAAGTTTGTGGAAATTTTTCACTGTATTTGTTAATTGTCAATCAGGCAGTGGTTGGCCTTTCAGACCACCAGCTTTGTATTCGACTGTTCCAACTGCTCGTCAATCTCCCCAGCAGTTTCACCTTCACTCATTCCGGGAATTCGTTCCTCTGGTGGACTACAATCTCCTAATTCACCCAAGGGAATACCTGGCAACAGACAAACTCATTGCTTTAGTGGCCCTCCCTAGCCTCTCCCGCCTCCCAACATGGCAGTCCCCATAGTCTGTTTTGGTATGAAAGTCTGTAGCTTGGCTTTATTCCTCCCTTGTCAAAGTGGTCTCAGGTAGCACTTGCAATTTTTTGATGAGCTAATAGCACTCAGCATCATGTTCTCCAGGCCCATCCACAGCACAAGGTGCTATGTGGTTTCAGCACTGGATCTTAGCGATGCATAGTGTTTCCTTTGTGTGTGATGTGCCAGAGTTTCTTGATCCATTCTGCTACTGATGGACAATCAGGTCATTGCCATCTTAATGCTATGGTGAACAGTGTCTTACTGCACACGGGGGTGGGTGTGTCTGTTCATGTTATGATACTTCTTTAAAGCTATATCCTCGGCAGAGGGATTGCTGGGTCATATCCCATTATCTTTCCATTTCATGTTTCATGATTTTTTTGACACCGAGCAACACTTCATGTTTCCACATACACACATGCAATCCCCACACTATTGCCTCGCACACCGCACTTCCTCCCACTGCTTCCCCTCGCTGTCCCTCCTCAAATCAGTCTTCCTCCAAATAAGATTTATTTTTCTTTGCACGTATTTGCTTATTGGTACGCTCTGTGTCTTAAATCAGTTTTTACTAAGTGCACGAAATTATATACCATCATGCAATAGGTATTTAATAACAACTAAATATTAAATAGCCATTTAGTAACAACTAAAAGATAAATTATAGGCCCATTTCCTCTGTGCGCTGCATACGTTTAGTGTGACAGGTAACCTCCTCCCCTCCTTGAAAAAAAAAACCAAGAAAAAAAAACCTGTGTAGCTTGTTGCCATTTGGACCAAAGCAGTTGTAATATATTATTATTCTAAATAAGATTTTACTTGGCTTTCCACATCTTTGCTTATTTGTATTCAGAGTGGTTCAAACCAGCAGCTGAGACAGCATGTGAGACTGATTCTAGGTCAAGTAATAAAGGATCTAAAAGACAAAAGATTGGTAATATTTCCCCCATGTGGAAACGTATCCTGGTTAAACATCCTTCTCTCCTTTTTTGCTCCTTGCTACTGTTCTATTTATGTTTTTGTGCACAAATTCCATCCCTGTGTCTAATGAATGGGATTGCATTGTGGGCTAAGCAGAGTTGGGTTTGGCCAAGGAGCATGTCAGAGCTGAATTTTTATCACATGTTTAGAAACGCTCCCCCAGGGGGTGTTCATTAATATTTAATGTGAAACCAGGGGTATTAGAGATGGAACAGACGGTTCTTCATTGAACCAAATCGACAGTATTAGCACAATTTCAAATTCTGGAAATAACATTGGGAATGTTCTTTCTGATCGAACACTTCAGTACATCTGGGTAACTTGGAGCTTGGTAATTTCAAAGCTGAATAAGCCACACAGTAACAAAGGAAACCTCTCCTGGGATTTATAATATAAACACCAAGTTTAGAGAAAGCTGCTGAAAGCACAAAGAATTTTTTCAAGTGTTAGTTCATGCCCCTTTCATTTCCTACTCGTATTATGTATCTTAAGAACAGCAAGGTACCAGTTGCTGCTATTTGACAAAGCAATACCATATGCGTGGGAGGCCTGTAACACCAGCTTGGCCCTAAAATCTATTTTACTTTCTCCACGAAGCCCCTTCACTTGGGCTCTCAGATATACCAACCAGACCTACTGCTGTGAAGTCTAGGCGGACATCTGGGGACCCTTTAAGGCAGCGTAGGACCTCTCTATAAGGCTTCTAGTGTGTCATCTTTCGAGGGTGTCAGAGAGCCTGTCAAAAAGGAGGGAAAGAACCCTGATTCCAACTGCCTTATGTCACAAATAGAATTTTCTGTCTGGTGGGACTCCAAAGTGTGGAGGAGGATGTGGCCTCCTGCAGGAAACAAGAAACAGGTGGTGAGACCTACAGCTATTAGGAACCCTTCCCCCTCCATGTCTTGGCAGAGCCAACTTCCTGAGATTGACTTGTAAGTCAGGAGTGCGATCAACAAGTGGTGTGAAGATGGCCCCTGAGCTGTGGGCTCACATGCTACCAGCTTCACAATGGCAAAAGTGCACCATTTGCCAATAAATCCAACCAGACTTCCTAGGCAGGGCTTTCCCTGGCCTTGCAGAGTGACTCTCTTCCCTTAAAGTAATCACTGCAGCCCAGGAAGGGGACTGTGCTGCGTGGTCAAGGACTCCACGGAAGGAATGCGATGACATTATCGAAAGAGCGGGCTGAATGCTGGTCAAGCCAAGGCAACAACCATCTACCACAGCTGTGCATGCACCTTTGCGGGTTATTTTGAAAATGCCTTACCAGGGAATGTTCTGAATGCAATCGTAGGTGGGGAAAAGGCTATAGAAAATCTGGATTCTCATCAACTAGCTCAAATATTTCTTAGTTCATGCACAATCTTGTTTCTCACCACCTGTGTGTTTGTCCTACTGTGGTGACCTGTATGTTGCTGTGATGTTGGAAACTATGCCACTGTTTAAATTTTTTTAAATTATTATTGTTTCTAATTTAAAACACCAGCAAGATCACCAATGGTGGACAGGTTTCTGTAGACCTTCCAGATTAGGGCAGCCTATGAGGAAGGGCTGGTTGATTTCCTTTTGACAATTGTCCAGAAAAACCACTAGGGATCACAAGAGAATATTGTCCAGCAGAGTACTAGGACATGAGCCGCCTAAAGGCACTCAAAGTACATAGTGACCTCAACAATAAACTCAGGTCTAGCATCATTCTTTCATGAGCCAGAGCCAACACCATGACGATTTAACAACTGCAGTCTTTCCGTATCCCTGTCCCTGGACACTTCTCCATCCTTTGATGAGGTTGAAGCAAACTCCAGACATCCTGTCATTTCATCTGTAATAATTCAGTTTGAAACACTAAAGGGCAAGCACTCTTTAAAACCTGAATCTAAAAACCATAAGAATATTTAAAAAAGAAAACACCATAAGAATATTCCCACATCTTAAAATACCAAAAATTATTTCTTAATAATACCAATTATCTAGTTGGCATGCAAGTCTCTTCAATGGTCTCTTAAAATGCTTACTTCAATGTATTTGAATTCAAATCCAAATAACATCCATATATTGTGATTGGTTGAAGTGCTCTTGGACTCTTGGACTGGAGTCTCTGTTTTCCATATTCTCTTTGTTTTTCCCTTTCCCTGCAAAAAAGTTTTGACTTCAGTGTGTTTTTGTTGTTGTTGTTTAAGCTATGTGTCCGGTAGAGATTTCTAAAGCTTGAATTTTGCTGATTGCATCCTCGAGTGTCATTTCAAATGATTTTCTATGTGTCTGTGTGTTCCGTGAAGAGTTAGATTTGTCCCTTCATGGAAGATGGACTTCCATCTAGTTTTCTCTCTCTCTCTCTCTCTCTCTCTATATATATATATATATATATATATATCTGGTAAGTAGCTATTAATGTCTTTCCCCCAAACCAGAAATGCATTACGCTCGGGTGGTGCAAATGGTGAACAGCCACAGTTAAACAAAAGGTTGGAGGTTTAAGTCCATCCAAAGCCGGAGAATCTGATTCCGGGGTGGGAATAGACATCCATAGCAGCTCAGCGAGTTGGCGTCCCCTTGACAGTTACTAGAGCTGGACACACTAGCTCCTTAGTGCTTTCAAAATGGTGAGGCTCACATGCCATCATCTCTTTTTCATTGTTGAACTGGAGAACTCGGTAAAGAAGAGTAGTTTGTTAGCCCTGAGAAACAATAGACATCTTTGAGTCTATTTCTTTATTTACCCGCTGTTAGTTCCCTGACTTCCAAAGGAGAGAAAAATAATAATATTGCTATGAAATCGTGCATTTCAATATACTTTATAGATTTCTATCTATTGTTCTTCTTGGTGAAATTCAAATCTTGTCTATATTGGCATGTAGGAGCCTATTCAAGTGCGCTATTGAGTCCTTTTGACATGACCCAACTAATTTTTCATAGTGCCTTGGCTTTAAGAGAGGATAAAATCTTCAAGGTCTGGCTTATCTATATGCTTATTGCCCCAGATTGGAAATCAGCAGTTTCTCCAAGGAGCCATTATTTCTTCTAGTGGAAAATAGTATTTAGTAGTCTGAGTGCGAGCATGCTCATGATAAGAAATATATGTACAGTTTGTAAAATGAAATCAATGAACTCATATGTACCTCCTATTTAAAATCAAGACCAAAAATGGTTTATGTAACATCAGCAATCTTTATCTCTTTCTCAAACTGTAAATCCCAATTCTCAGTGACACCAACATTACTTCTCAACTTTAGCCCACACCACATATCCAACAGTCTCAGAATAGCAGCCCAATAATATGATTAATGAACACACTTCAAGGTATTTTTATAGCAGCTCTATTTGTCTTGATGGTGTAGCCCACCAGGGAGGTTCAATTTAGCCTGGTTTAATGATACTCAAGATAATCCCGCTCTGTGTTACTCTGCCACCAACTGGAATCACAGGTGTAATGGATTCATTTTACTTTCAATTGGTAGGGAAGGCTCTTTTATTTAATTTTGCTTAAAAACTACGTATAACTTTGTACATGGTTAGTGGTATAGCCATGCCACTACTGGCGACATCTGCTTATTATTTAATTTTACATGCAATTTTTAAAGATTGCTTCTTAAATTTACCTCTGATTTATAATTGTGTGTAATTGTCACAGGATTACCAGCGAAAAGCAGCAAAGTCAAAGAGGTAAAAATGACATCTCTAGCCTCTCTGTCCATTTGCCTCCCTTACTTAAAACAACAACAAAAGCCATCCAACAAAAACCAGTTGCCGTGGAGTTGATGCTGACTCCTGGTGACCCCATGTGTGTCACAGTAGGATTATGCTCCAGAGGGTTTTCAGTGACTGCATTTTCAGAAGGTGATCAGCCAGCCTTCTTCCTGAGATGCCTCTGGGTAGACTTGAACTTCCAACCTTTTGGTTGGCAGCCAAACGTGTTACCCTTGTGGTCCACCCAGGAACTTCCTCCCTTATGAGCAGTGCCTATTTCTTAAAATCATTATATTGGGGGCTCATACTATTCTTATCACAATCTATACATACGTCCATTGTGTGTCAAGCACATTTGTACATTTGTTGCCCTCATCATTATCAAAACATATGCTTTCTACTTGAGCCCTTGGAATCAGCTCCTCATTTTCCCCCTCCCTGCTCCCCCCTCCTTCATGAACCATTGATAATTTCTAAATTATCATTATTTGGTCATGTCTTACACTATCCAACGTGTCCTTTCACCCACTTTTCTGTTGTCCGTCCCCCAGGAAGGAGGTTACATGTAGATCCTTGTAATAGGTTCCCCCTTTCTACCCCAGCCTCCCTCCACCCTCCTGGTAATGCCACTCTCGGCAATGGTCCTGAAGGGCTCATCTGTTCTGGATTCCCTGTGTTTCCAGTTCCTATCTGTACCATTGTACATGCTCTGGTCTAGCTGGATTTGTAAGGTACAATTGGGATCATGACATTGGGGGGGTGGGGAGGAAGCATTAGAGAACTAGAAGAAAGTTGCATCTTTCATCGTTGCTATATAAACAGTGTCTATTTTTATTTCTTTCTTCCAATGTTTACTGTGAGCACACACCCCAGTCCCTCTCTATCCATAGAAACAATAGTGTACTAAGCAAGCTTGCACTCACTTTGCTTTTTTTCCCACGTAATTATGTATCCTAGAGCTCATTGTGTCAATATCAAATTGTCACACTATATTTGGAAACCCTAGGGAGCATGTGTGAGAAATATAATATTGAAGCCATGAGCTCTAAGGCATATAATTAAGTGTGTGTGCAACTATCAGCAATTAAAAATGTATTTGTGTTCTAGTGATATTCTGTGGCACAGTGGATTAAGCATTGGGCTGCTAACCACAAGGTCATCAGTTCACACACAACAGGTGCCCCGAGGGAGAAAGATGAGGCAATCTGCTCCTCTAAAAAATGGAGTCTTGGGAACCCTATGGCACAGTTCTCCTGGGTCTCAAAAAACTGGGCATGAATCAGCACTGATTCGATGGTAGTGGGTTTGGGAGTTATTTAGGGTCTTGTTTGGGTTTTCTTTAGATTAACACCTTCATAGGATATCCCAGGCCTCTCTCCAGAAAAGAAAACAAACTCATGCCATGGAGTTGATTTCGACTCCTAGGGACCCTTTTAGACAGAGGTGAACTGTGCCAGTGAATTTCCAAGACCATCATTCTTGATGGGAGGAGAGAGGCCTCCCTTTCTCGCTAGGGGCACCTGAAGTTTTCGAACTGCTCCAAACACCTTTTATTGTCTATTAACGATTGTCTACTGGATTTCTGCTACATGAATATTGAGAGTAGCCAAGTAACTTCGTCTTCCTCTTTCTACTCTTTCCCTGAACATCTGACTCAAAATATTATTCTACCTTTAATTAATATTAGTAACTATAAAAGAAGCCTCTAGCACGCTGTGTTCTTCATAAAGCACCCTCCTGATCTGAATAGATGGCTATCTCCCTGTAGGTACCCAAGCTGTGGTTACAGGGTCATGTTGTGTTTGATCCTGCCCTCTGCTTTGATGGTTATCACTCTGGTCATTATGGGTGCCTGCAGCTTCTAGAGTCCCAGAATGGAGCCTCTTGTAAAGACCCACAGGCAATTCGGGAGATTTCTGGTCTCTGAGACACAGACAACTGTTGGCAATTGGGATCCGTCAGCTCATATTCTGGCCCTCTGCTCAGCTTTGTTATTTTAACTCTTTCATCTCTTGTTATGTTCTTCATGATTCAAAAGCCATTTTGCCAACTTCCCATAACCCTCCAGTGGCTGCAGATTTTATGAAAAAGCTCTGAATCCAAAGAAGGATCTGTAAAAAGTCACACTTGACTTTGGGTTATCCTCTAACAGTCCCAGCAGGTCATTCTGATGAGCTTAGGTAGAATCTTATTTTTTTCAATAAAGAAGAATGACAAAAATAAACTTCCTGCAAAATAAATTGTCCATTAATATCAGAAGAGGAAGGCCAGAGTGCTCCTTAGAGGCAAGGATGTCAGAAGTTCGTCTGACACTTGTTGGGCAGATGGTCAGGAAAGACCAGTCCCTGAAGAAGGACATAATGCCTGATACAGTGGAGCAGAGGGGAAGAAGAGGAAGGCCCTGGCCAAGGGAGATTGACACGGTGGCTGCAACCATGGGCTCAGGCAGAGGAACCACGCAGAGAGTGGCACCGGACCAGGGACCAGGCAGTAATTCCTTCTGTTGCGCATAAGGCCCCTGGGGATCAGAACCAACTCAATGACACTGAGCAACATAGTGAATGCTCCCAAGCTTTTTAGGTCTACCGCCCCCTTTCCAGAAAAAAGAAGTGACTCAGCACTCTCTCTGATAAGGAAATACTTTTGTGCCATATCCCATAATCCAGGATAAGTGGCACTATCTGCTTCTGCAGTCCTCCTGGACCATTCCCGCCACCTGCCAGGGGGCAATTTTGTCCACTTCAGGAAACACCAATATGGGAAATATTTTGATGCACTGGCAACATCGAATATCTTGCTGCCATTCATTTTCATGCCACGTAGTCTTTCTTTCTTTCTTTTTTTTTAAAATAATTTCATTGGGGCCTCTTAACAGCTCTTATCACAATCCATACATCCATCCGTTGTGTCAAGCACATTTGTCTATTTGTTGCCATCATCATTTTCAAAACATTTTCTTTCTACTTAAGCCCTTGGTGTTAGCTCATTTCTCTCTCCTCCTTTATGAACCCTTGATAATTTATAATTTTTCCATGTCTTACACTGACTGATGTCTTCCTTCACCCACTTTTCAGTTGTCCGCCCCCTGGGAGGGGGTTATAGGTCAATCATTGTGATCAATTCCCCCTTTCTCTCCCCACCTTCCCCTTCCCCTCCTGGATTGCATTGGTCCTAAGGGGCTTATCTGTCCTGAATTCCTGCTCTGTAGTCCTTTATGAGTACTGAGTAATAGGGTCTGTTTGCCTCCACAAAGGAGTGAATTCACAGCAAAGGCCCTCTTTACTCTATAAACTGGCATCCAGAGGCCCCAAGAGGGATTGTTCCCAGAGTGGTATAGGGATCTGTTGTTGAGTCAACCCCTGACCCCATGCACAAGAGAATGAAACAGTGCCCAGTCCTTCCAACCAAATCATAAGGATTTTCTTGGATGGTTTTCACAAGCTGGTTTCTAGGCCTCTCTTCCTAGTCTGTCTTAGTCAGGAAGTTCCACGAAACCTATCCAGCATCCCAGGAGCACACAGTCCACCACTAACAAACACATGGTGGCTGTGCATGCAGTGCAGTGGCCAGGAATCAGATCCAAATCTCTGGTATGAAAGATGAGGTGTCTACCTCTGAATCACCAATATCTCATCATCCCAGAGTTCTACAGCCAAAATATGCAGAGCCCAGAATTAAACTTAGGTCTTCTGATGCCAAGTAGAACAACAGGAGAGAACCATTGTTCTAGATGATGCAGAAATCCGTTGTAGCTCCCTTTGCCATGTATTGAAGGGACTTTAACTCTTGGCATTGGAGAAGAAAACAGACTTTTTGTGTGTGTTGAGTATAGTGAGGTGGGGAGGGGAAGAAAGGTAGTTGAAAGACTTATATAGTCTAAACATTGCAATTCAATGGATTTAATTTTTATTCTCCCTACTTTTATAAGCTGCAATTCAGAGAGGCATCAGGATGATATCTTCCCACCTCTGGGTTGAAAAAGAAACATGGAATCAAGACTATTTTAGGCATCTGTCAAGCTGTAATTACCTCTTTGCTCAGAGAACCCTTTATGTAAGACTAATACAGATTGGCATTTCTTCATTAAAAAAATGTTACCAGTTATCCTTTTAACAGAATGATGATTACTAATGATGGTTACTTCAATATGTTTTGATATAGGAAGGATGTGCTCAGTATGGGCCTTGACAAAGGAAATTTTGCCTTCAAATTTGGTCTTGTTTCTTATTGACTTGTAAGCTACAAAATAAATTTTAGAATTTTCTTTCCCCCCTCTTTTGAGTTCAGCTATTATAGAGCAGCATTTAATTCAGTCTTTTAAGTAAGTCTTTCCAGATAGACTTATTTACCACCAGTCGATCCGTACCTCCCACAAGCATTTCCCCCACTATTAGAGCCATTAGAAAGTAAGATTGAAGTGATGATTAATAGAGAGCATGCCAGTGTTTCATTTGGCATGATCCCCACAGTCTTACATTGAGTTCCCCAGAAGCTGGGAATGTGAGTGTGAGCAACTTAGTGGAAAGAATGCTTTGGGAAAAGAGTGGGGAATGGGCACCTGGCAGGGAAGGAGGTCAAGCAAAAGATTCCCCGTCCAAAGATCCCAGGATGGGAACCGCATTCATTTTTTAGGTCTGCTTCAATGAAATACCCCAGAGTGGGTGCCTTATAAGAACAGAAATGCATTGTCTCCCCGATTTGAAGACTGGGACTCGCAATACAGGGTGTCAGCAGGGCTGTCCTGTCTCTGTTCTCTCAAGGAGAAGATCCTGCTTGCTTCCTTCAGGTTCTGCAAGCCCCGAGCAGTCCTTGGAATTCCTTGCCATTCCTTGTCTTCCTGCAGCAGCTGCACTGTTTCATCCCTGTATGTGTGTGTTTCTTTGGCTCTTTGATAAGGGCAGCACACCAGTGGGGATGGTATTATTGTGGTTAAGGGCCGTCAGATCTGATTTGACCTAGTGTGAACCTGTGGGCAACAGAAGGATCCTGCACCATCCTCACAATATGTCAATCCATCTCCTTGCGTATCTTCCGCTTTTTCGCTGACCCTCTGCTGTACCAAGCACCGTGTCCTCCAGGGACCATTCCCTGCTGATAGCATTGACAGCACCCATGCTCAGAGTACATGAGACAAAGTGTCAGCATCCTCGATTCTAGGGAGCATTCTGACTACTTCTTCCAAGACAGGTTTGTTGAACATTCTGGTCATCCATGGTGTATTTAATATTCTTTGCCAGCACCCTAATTCAAATGCATGAACTCTTCTTTGGCCTTTCTTCCTCATTATGTACCTTACTCTGATGAACACTGGTGTTAAGCTAAATATGAATGCCTTCTAAGATCCTATTTCCAAACAAGGTCGTATTTACAGGCACATGGGATTAGGATCACAAGATATCTTTTGCCGTGAGGAGGGTGGGGGCGGGGTGGGTAGAGGATACAATTCAAACCATAACAGTAACTTTGGCTCAATCCACAGGGAAGTTCCAGAGACATGTGAGGTCAGACCTAAGAGTTATCTGGTCAGAGGCAGAGTACTAGAGTGTGTATACCTTTCCCTCACCCAAGGAGCAAAACAAATAAACTCACTGCCATGGAGTCGGTGCTGACTCATAGTGGCCCTATAAGGCAGCGTAGAACTGCCCCTCTGGGTTTGCAAGAATGTCACTCTTTACAGGAGTAAAAGGCTGGTCTTTACCCCCGAGGAGCAGCTGGCGACTTTGAACTGCTGATTTTACGAATAGCAGCCCTCATGTAACCACTATGAAACCGGGGCTCCTTTGCACCAAAGGACAATCACTGGTTAAAGACTACTCCCTGAGGAATATAAATCCCCAGACTCTTCTGATTCATGCCCCTTCCCTACCATAAACCCTGAGGACAGTCCCGGAAAGACTGAGCCCCTGAAGGACTAGTTAGTGTCTAGGATGTTTGCTGACTAACTCTGGTGCTTTTTCTTTTCTCTTTATTTTCTTCCCCCTTTCCATTGACACATGCTTTAGTTCCCAAAAATATCTTACACACAGTTGCATAGGAATCCAGGTTTTGTATGTATTCTAGAAACAACAGAATTCAAAAGCCTATGCCCAAGTCTAACATTTGCTTCTAGCCCAACATTCCACAGTCAATGACAATTCTCTCTTGAGGATGTATTTGGGAACGAGTTCACTTAACTAGGGAAAGAGAGTTGCTATAAAAAGAAAATCGTACTTCTTTAATGTCTAACTCAGATTGCAAATGCACAATCCACGTAGCCTGATTGTTCTGTTTGAAGTGATGGATCACTGGCCACTGGGATACCATTTGAAAGAAAGGATGATTTGGTAGGGGGAAATGACTCCTTCAGTTAAGACTTTATGTAACTAGAAAGAACCAAATGTAAGAACAATGCTCCAGGCACCACTAACTTCTAGACAAGTGTTACTGCTGCTGTTTTAGAGATAATATATTTTGTACCCTAACTTTGTGTTAGGCACCCACTGTGGTGCTAGAGCAGTGATCAAAAGGGACATGATTGCTGCCCTTCTCAAACACAGTGCCGGGAGGAAGATGGACAGTAGAAGGTGAAACAAGGAAATGCATATCTAATGACAAGGCCTAGTAGGAGCTGTGAAGGAAAAGACTGGGGGGCTCCAACAGGAGGACAGAGGCAGTAGGAAGAGTGGGGGAAACTCTCCATGAGAGGGTGACATGTTGGCTGCGATCAAAGGACGAGACGAGACTGCCAGGCAGGGTAGTGGTGGAGAGAGAGCTAGCATATGTGAAGACATGGGAAAAGAGCATTTTGGCAGTGACCGGCCAGTATGAAAAATGATAATAATAATAGAGAGAAATGAGCTGGAGATGTCACAAAGGGTCTTATAAGCTGCGACTTGGCAAACTGGTCGGCAAGTGAAAGCTTCTGGAAATAAAGAGTTAGCAGAACACAGCCACAGTCATGCATGCACGTGCCGAGGAGCTTCACAAAATGCAAGGGGGGAATTCCTTGATCTCTTCATCTCATGTCTCAACGATGTGTTCTTAAGCCCCCTTAGAGGATCTGTGACGAATTTTGCACCGCAAGGCAACGTTTGGTAGAATGACAGACACGGGAAAACTGTAAGGCCCAGCATGTCAGAACTATTGACTCACTGACCCCTTATAGACAAAAAGTGACTCAATTCTTTGTCTAGACCCGTGGTTCTCAACCTGCCTCATGCCGCGACCCTTTCATGCAATTCCTCATGTTATGGTGACCCCAAACAATAAAAGTATTTTAGTTGCTACTTCATCACTGTCATTTTGCTACTGTGATGAATTGGGCGACCCCTGTGAAAGACTCGTTCATCCCCCAAAGGGCTCAAGACCCACAGATTGAGAATTGCTGCTCTAGATCATGGAAAGAAGTCTAGATTTTGTTTTCTGGGAAAGATGGGGTTCTATTGGCATATTTGAAATAGAAGAATAAAAATAATCCAATGTTTCCTTTTAAAATATCACTTTGGCTGTACTGGGTAGAGAATTGACTATAGGACACACAAGTAGCAACAGAGGAGCCATTTGAATTTCTTCCAAGACTGGCAGAGAGAGGTCTTAGCTGGCGGATTGGACAGAATAGTGGTTTTAGGGCTAGACAAAAGCTGTGTTGTAGAGGAAGCATCAGGGGGATGTGGTGCTATATTTGGTGTGGAGATGGAACGCCAGTGAGAAATGGAAGATGACTCCCAGATTTCTGGCTTGTGCCCTGGGTGCATTATGCACCAATCAGTTCAATGAGTCAGTTGGGGTTGGCAGAAGTAACACGTTCATGAATGAATAAGTTTGTTTCCCAGACCACTCTTATCAAATGCTGCGGCCTCTCCCCCCCCCACCCCCCATGGTAATCATTACTTGGGTTTCATTATCCATTGAAAGAGCACTTTGAACACAAACCCACCATTGCTCCTTTGTTTAGCTGCCAAGATTTAGAGAAATTATGTAATCAGGTGTGGTGTGGTGTGGTGTGGTGGATTACTTTTATATGGCCTTTTTAGCCATGATCTTGTCATTCCCACCTAATGATTAAGTGGGACTATCCAGATAAGCATGAACCCCTGCACTGTATGGGACCATGCATATCACAAGGAACTCGCAGAAGAATTGGTCAGTTTGCCATCCAGGTAAGTTTACAATGAGCTATGCCAGAGATGAAAGGCAGGGGACCTGATTACCACTGAGAAGAAGAGAGGGGAGCAGAGCACACCCTTTGGCCCAGGGTTCCTGTGCAGGGAGACTTCTGGGCCCAGAAGACAGAGAGCCGCAACACCAGACTCAGAGACGGGGAGAAGCAGAGGCAGGGCACCAGGTGGAGGCAGCAGGACCAGGAGGCTAGCAGCAGATGGCTCAGTGGGCTTCCCAGCCCACAGCGTGAGAGAGAGGGTACTTTCGGTCAAGAGGCTTTCTGGCAAAATGAAGTGCCTCTGGCCACTTGTTCTATAGATGGAGCCAAAGAACTTTGTAACACTTGCCCAAGCGCAACTGACCGAAGCCTGGCAAGGGGCCCAAGAAGGCTGAGAATCAAAGACGGTCAGCCTACATGTATAGCTGAGAAGAGGTTGTTCTGATCAAAGAATTGTACCCGGAGTTATTTTTGATCCTGATTCACAGCTCATTAACGTCCCTGAAACTCCTTATAAGCAGGGGTAGATCTGTGAGTGGTGTGTGGTCATTGCAATAAAGCATAGAAGCCAGCAACCACACAGAGGGCACCATGAAAAGACTGGCTGGTCTCAGACGGGACAAAAAAGTTGGAGACAGCAGGTATGTGGAACACCACTGCATAGAAATCTGCCTCAGCTTAAGGTTGGTGGTGATTCTCTTTCTCTGTCTCTATCATGAAACCAGTGGCTGGACACCTCCCTGCCATTTTTACCTCAGGCCACAAAAGAAGTGGACAAAGTGATCCAGTTTAGGCAGCAATGCCTTTAAATGGACAGCCTTTTCTTAACACTAGACAGCAATGATATGGCATATGTATCATGCATAGGCATAAGCTAATGTTGAACTTCATCTTTTTAACAAACATTCGTTCCATTAACGAAAACAAAAGCATTCAGCCCATAACTTAAAATCTGTAAAATGTGAACTCAAGGTACAGGGGTTGGCTTTAGGGGTATAAAATAAAGGTGTAGGGTTCCAGTTGGTGCCCTATCATTTGTCTCTGGTCAGTAGGAAGCAGGTTTTGGGCATGGGGAGGGTCCGCATCAATATCTCTTAGGTCCCAATTTGAAATCATCAGGTTATAGAACTCTTTTTACCCACTGTCTTGGATATGGCCCAGCTCACCATCTAGAGAGCTGAAAGGACAGTAGGGGACTCCTCCTGGTGTCCTCACTCCTCTTCTCCCGTGAAATGGAAAGTCAAGTCCCTTGCCACCTTCACATAAAGGTCCTTAAGCAGAAGGCACAGTAGTCTGGCCCAGCCTAGATTAGAGTCTCAGCTGAAGGATGAGCCAGCTAGCTGCACGTCAAACGGACGCTCTCATAGTGAGCGCCATTTGCATGGCATCATTTTCTGGAGATCCATATAGCAAGCTTCTGTTCCCTCATCCTTACGAGAATAGCAGCTCATGGACATGGAGAAATGGGACATGAATGGCAGCTAACCACAGAAAGGGTGAGTTATTAACTCTGCACTTACAAATCGACTACCTCACCTGTTCTGCGCAGACGTCCTCTAGCAGTTTTATGGTGCGTATGCTTAAAGCCATATTTATTTGAAACATTACATGTGTTTCAAAGGAGCCATTAAGGTCTCCTTTGAGCAAAGAAAATACAGTTCTTTAAAAGAGTCCTTCCTATGTGTTGGCATAATCGTCGCTCGTGGAATGTTTTTTTTAACATTGCTGCTATTTATCAGAAGTGAAAAATAAGACTTGACAATTTTATGAAAGCAAAAGCCACACATTAAAAGTCCCCTAGCTATCTCACATTTTAAAGGAGGCTTAGTGGAGCAGCAGGTTAAGCATTGGGCTATGAATCCAAAGGTGAGCAGTAGCAACCTAGCGGCTGCTCCATGCAAGAAACATGGAGGGGTTTACTTCTCTAAGGCTTTCCAGTCTGAGAACCCCACAGGTGCAGTTCGACTTTGCCCTCTAGGATTTCTCTGAGTGGGGATGAACTTGACAGTAGTGGGCTTTATCTCATATTACCTCTTAATCCCTTACCATGGTTTTCAACCTATTAGGATTCATTCAAATCATATTATATTTGTGTTTTATACTGTGTTCCCATGCATAGTCCTTTATGTTATACATCAGATCATTTAAAAATCCTCTTTCACTTGGTTTTTACATTCATCTTTTCTTAGCCCCTTCCTTCTAGATAGGACCATTTTCCTCTCTTATAGTTGGATACTGATGCTTCTTGGACATTACTGGAACTCTGGTCAAGGAAACAGTTCTTAGTATCAAAGGTGTACATTTGCTTATATTTTTCTTTTAATAATACCTTGTTTAATCTTTGCTGAAAAGATACCCAGCACAACTGGCTTGCCTGTCACAGTTTCTAGACATAGTCATCAGTGAGTGACATAGGTTGCATTCTTGCTATTGTCTCAACATGCTCCCGATTCTAGCTGGTTCATGCCATGCAAATTTTAACTGGGTTTTTATCCTGTACAATTTTGTATTGCATATTATTTTATTGTGTTTTGGGTTGAAGTTTACATAGCAAATCAGGTTCCCATTTAACAATTCCTAAACAGACTTACATACATAGGAGAGGCTGGTGGAGTGGTGGCTTAGGCAATGGGCTGCTAACTACAAGGTCAGAAGTTGAAAACCACCAGCCGTTCTGCTTAAGACGAGCCTTTCAACTGCTGTGAATAGTTGCAGTCTCAGAAACACACAGAGGCAATACTCTTCTATCCAGTGAGTCAGATTTTATGGTAATGAGTTTGGGGTTTAGCTGTTTGTTTGTTTGTTTGTTTGAAACCAATTTGTAAGTCACAGAAGAATCCAAGTCTGTTCTAGTTTTACTTTTTCTCCTTGAACAGCCGCTCAGACCAAGGTTGCCATCACAGAGGTAAGGAGTGGAGAGGGAGCTGAAGCCTGTGACCCTTCTCCCTCTCTCCTTGAAAATTCTTTTTTCACCGTATTTATTTATGGCTTTTGTTTTTATTTATTTATATGTTTATTCTTCCCTTTTGCTGTGGAATATAATACATCCAAAGAAACACATATTCTATGTTCTTATACACACCACACACCATCTTCATGGCCCCAGGACAGTATCCCATTAAACCCCCGCGTTTGTGGTTCTTTTATTTTCCCCACTTTCCCTTCCTCCTTACTTTGCGGTCCTGTCTCTCTTCCTCCCCCCTCCCCCCACCTCATCAGAGTCTTCTAAGTCTTGTCCTTTGCAGTAAAAATTATTTTTATTTTTTCCCTCTATAATAGTAAACTCAAACTCACTGCTATCAAGTCAATGACAACTCATAGCTACCCTATAGGCTAGGGTAGAACTGCCCCTGCGGGTTTCTGAGACGGTAGCTCTTTACAGGAGTAGCAAGCCTCCTCTGTCTCCCACAGAGCTGATTGGTGGTTTTGAACTGCTGTTCTTGCAGTTAGCAGCCCAACAGGCAACCACTATGCCAGCAGCGCTCCTTTATAATAATGGCGTCATAAAATACTTACCTTTATGTGATTGACTCACTTTGCGAAGCATAACGATCTCTAATTTTGTCCATGGCTTAAAGGTGTGTGATAGATTTGTCATTGTTTTTTTAAGGACGCATAGTAGGCCATTGTATGGATGTACTAGTTTGTTTATTTAGTCCTCTGCCATCTGAGTTTTTGATCATTTCCATCTTTTTGCTGTCCTAGAAATTACTGCAATAACCGTGGGTATGTATGTCTGTTCGTGTTTTGTTCTTCATTTCTTTAGGGTACATACCAAGTTGAGAGACTGCCTGATCATAAGATATTTGTATTTGCATTCATTTAAAGACATGCCACATTGATTTCCCAAGTGGCTGTACAATTCTGCAATCCCTCAAGCAATGTATGAGCATTACAATCTCTCCACATCCTTTTCAGCATTAATTATTTTCTTTAAAAAGTCTTTTTTTGCCAAGAGTTGCCATGTGAGGTAGTATGTCGTTGTCATTTTAATTTGTATTTCTCCTATGGCTAAGGAATTTAAACATTTCTTCATATGCTTGTTGGCCACCTGGATGTCATCTTTAGGAAATTGTCTCTGTGTGTCCTGTACCCATTTTTTATTGGGTTATTTGTAGTTTTCTTATTAAGGTGTTGTAGTTTTCTTTCTCCTTGAAACACTGCTATTGTTATTTATTTATACAGTTTTATTGACATATAATTCACACATCATATCATTCAATCACTCAATCATATCAAGAAGAATTAACAATCAATTTAAGAACATTATCTTTTATTTTTTCATGGTTAAATCCCTTTTAAAATGAGTTGTGTAATCACAATCAGTTCTAGTGTTCCCTCCTCCCTCCTGCCTTCATTGTTTGCTCCACAAATTCCCTCATCCTCCCTATTTCCCACCTCCCATTCCTACATCCACTTTAAACCCTTGCATCAGTTATTATCCCTATGCATCTACTTCTGTGCTTCACCAACTAGAAAACCCAACAGAAACAATAAAAAACAAAATAAGTGGTAAGGATAAATAATAGTAATATAGGTAAAAATACAAATAATGAGTAAGAAAGAAAAGGCCACCATCAGTATTTTTAAAGCCAGGGAAGAAATTTTTGTCATGGAACAAGCAAGAAATACTTGCACTTAGAACAATTTCAGGTTGGGTCAAGAGGGAAATCGACTGCCCAAGTATCAAGTTCATTCAATCCAGCATAATCAAGATTATAATGAACTCTGTCAGGTAGTAAATCTGTTTGAGACCCTTGTCGGTGGCTAGAGGAGATCTGCCAGAGGCTTAATCTGACTAGATACTCTCCAGATGGGTTTTGGGCTCTCACCATCCTTCCACAAATTGGGTGTTCATAATTTAAACTCCGGTGCTTTTCCCCTTGTTACATTTGAATTTTATTATTGCCGTCTTTGGATCACACAAGCAGGCGTGCTTCTTCCATGTGGGTTTAGTTGCTTCCTCACTTAGATGGCTACTTGCTTGAATACAAGCCTTTAAGAGCCAGACACCATTCTGATTGATAGCCAGCTCTCTTCACCAAACTTTGCTGTAGCATGCTGAACTTCGTGATCATTTCATAAAGGTGAGTATCAAGCAGGGCCATGTTAGAAGAATGAACTGGTCTTGGGTTGGGGCTAGAGTTAAGTGGGAGCCCAGAATCCATCTGCTTGTCCATGGGCTATGCACAACTCAGGTTTATTTTGGCAGTCATATTTTGACAAAAACAGAATCCCATAAGACAAACTGCACCAACAAATCAACCAGCATAAACAAAAACAAAAAAACTCTCAAGGCAGGAAAACAAAACCCATAGAAACAAAACAAGTACAACGTTGTCAGCCACCCACCTGGGGTATAAGACGATTGCACAGATAACATCATCAATTTTCCCAGTGACACACCACTCGGGATACTGTCAGGGTGAGGAGTCCATGCGAGTCCAGTTCTATGGGTTGTTGCTCTCTACAGTTCGATCTCCCGTTCAATTGAGCTGTGTTTACCCTAAGTATGGGGATTGGTGCCAGGGACAAATTTCCTGGATCAATTATTCCAAGTAAAGATCCCTGCCCAACAGATCAAACCTGTCGTCCCTGTGAGGGGGGGCATCAGGTAATATAAATATATGGTGATTCTGGGTCCCTTTCCATTGCACACCCACCAGGCAGTGGGTTCCCCCCAAGGGCCAATGACCACCACGCTCACAGTGCTGAGGCAGTCACTCTCTGCTTCCTCTCCCATCCGAGTACCCCAGTCCTAGGGTGCAGGCAACTTCATGACAGGGCTCAGTTTATTTAGCCTGGCCTCTATGTTATGTCCTTCTGGTGTAGCCCCTGGGTTATGCCATGCTGCCTGCAAAGTTAGTATCCAAGGTCATCATGATGCTTAGTCCATGGCGTGGTTCACCAAGGGTTGGATAGAAACATATTCATAGTGTCTACTAAGGTCTTACAGTTTTCTGTAAATTTTTGAAATTAGCCTTTTATTTGATATTATCATTGTTAAATCTTTTTTCAGTCTGTGGGTTCTCCTTTGATGAAGTTTTTTGGTGTGCATAAATGTTGTATTTTTAGAAGGTCCAAGTCCTCTATTTTGTCCTCTATAGTGTGGGTATTTTTCATGTTTGGTAGTATAATTATTCCTTATATTAGTACCCTTTAAGTTTGTCCCTATTTTTTCATTGATAGTCTTCATGGTTCTAGAGTTTATAATCTTCAATCCAGCCTCAGTTATTTTGTACATGGTATGAGATCGTATGCCATTCTTTTACAGGTGCAGATCCAATTTTTCCAGCACCATTTATTGAAAAGCCTTTCTCTTCCCCTACTTAATATGTTTTAGTTCTTTGTCTATAGGTACTTGGTGGTATTTCTAGGTTCTCAATTCTAATCTATTGGTCTTCAAGTCTGTTGTACCAATACCAAGTGATTTGATGACCATGGCTGTAGAAACAGTAAGTTTTAAAACCTGGGCATGAAAGGCCTCCTACTTTGTGTTCTAATAGTGTTTTGGTGATCCTGGGTTTCCTTCCTTCCTTTCCAGAGAATGTTGGTTATTAGTTTTTCATTTCTTTGAAGAATTGTACTTGGATTTGATTCAGATTCACATTTAATTTATACTGTTTGGGGGAATTCTGACATTTTCACTATATTTAGTCTTTCCACCCAGGAGCAAGGGACTGCTCCATTTGTTTTGTATTGTTTTGTTTTAATTTTAGTGGAAGTCTTTTACAATTTTTCTTTGTATAAGATTTATTCCTAAATATTTTATATTTTGTGTAGCTATTACACATGATATCATTCTTTGAAATTCTTTTTGGTATCATCTTCTGTAATATACAAGAATCCAACTTCTGTATGTTGATATTCCATCCTTCTACATTGCCAAATTTTTAATTTTAGCAATTTTAATTGAATCTTTGAGGATTTCTATATACAGGATTATACCATCTGCAAATGGAGTTTGCTTTCTTTTTTGCCAATGTGGATTCCTTTAATATCTTTTGATGTCTTGTAGCTTTGACTAAGACTTTCATAACTATATTAAATAAGAGTTTTTATTTTTAATACATATTGTCCAGTGACATTGGTTACATTTTCACCATGTATTAGCATTCACATTATTTCTATTCTACCTGTTTCCTTTCCATTAATATAGCTTCCCAACCCCTTCTTACCTTCTCATCGATGCTTTAGGAGAAATATTAACTGTTTCATTTCATAGAGGTGATGATTTAAAGGCACACATTAATCAGAAGTGATCATTTTTATGCCATGAGCCAAAGTACTGGCTGGCAAAAAGGTAAACCACTGGAAGTGACTTCAGTTCTGAGTTCGAAGAGCTTCTCAGGGGTCTTCTTGCCAACCAATTCAGTAAGTCTGTCATTTTTTTCAGAAACTGAGTTTGGCTCTAAGTTTTTCTCCATTTCTGTCTTGGGCTTTCTACTGTGTCCCTGGTCAGATATAGTTGGTAATAGTTGCCAGGCACCTTGCTCATATCTTTAAAACATTGAAGCACCTTTATTGATGTTCACGCTTTTTTTTATTCCCTCTGAGTCTGAACATGAGGTCACTCTTCTACTTGTGGGAGTGGCAAACAGAGTAATCAAAAATGGAAATCACCAACCACTCCCTTCTCTTTTCTTTGTGTTCTCCAGTATAGAAAAAGTGAAATGAAATTTTACTACCAATATCCAATCTGATATTATTGTAGGTGATTTGGAAGGCAATACAAGAAGCCCTGGTGGCTCTGTCGATTAAGTAGTAGACAGACAACTGATCAGCAGTTTGAACCTCACCAGCATCTGTGAAGGAGAAAGATGAAACTATCTGTTCCTGTAAAAATGTGCAGCTTTGGGAATACTATTTAGGCTTGCTATGAATCAGAATGGATTCAATGGCAGTAGGGATAAGAAAATAATCTAAACTCTGCTCTTGATTTGGTAAGAAGGACAGTATTCTGATGTTTCGATTTGTTTTACTAGTTTGTAACCCCAACAAATATATACTTTTTAAAAAAGTAACCTTTACATGGTTTGTCATGTAGCTATTGGATAGCTTTTGTGAGTGAAAAACTTTTCTTCATGTAGTCAGCCCCAAATGCATACTGCAAACCCTTTTAATACAGGGCAGAAAGGACTCAGAATTCTGATGCTGGGTTAGTATTACCCACGATCATGTTCAAAACAGTATTTTCCAATAGAAGAAATAAGAATTCCTCTCTACCCATGACTAAATCATAACCACTGATTAATATATAAATGGCATTCACGATTTAAGGCAAAGTTCCAACATGAAAAGTACACTTCAAAAATTTCACATGAATCCCACCACATCTACCGCTTAATGATAATACTGTGTCGGTGACTGAAAAATCTGTTAACTTAGGGCCTGCTGAGGGTTTTCTGAGATGTCATTTTCAAAAAGCTTTGTGCCTAATCTTCCATAACTTGCTTTTGCCTCCCAAAGAGAGAGTGCATTCTGTCCTCTAGCTGTTTAGAAAATGCCACTGTACATGCTGTCCTTGAACTGCAGCTTCTTCAAGGGTGTCACCTCTATTCCTTGCCATCATTAACAATAGCATGTCTCTGTTTGCATCTGGCCCTTTTCCCCAAGGTGCATATAGAAACCATCCACTGGAACAAGACTTCAGGGACTTTCTCATTGACTTATTATTAATTCGAGTACAAGTTCAGACCCCGAAAAGTGCCGCATAGCTACACTTCTGATTCATATAGTTTGCGAAGCAGTGGCGCTGACCATTAACCCCTAGGGAAATCTGAAAGCACCAGCTATTTCTGGCACCCAAACAACACTGTGTAGAGGTTCTGTTCAGTTATGTCCATTTGTATTTCTCACCTGCCATTAGAGAGGACCGTTCCAAATGTAACCTCTGGACACTGGTTTCCTCAGATAGTTGTATCTTTGTGTCATCTGACCCTTCTTGCCTCTAGACTTAGATATTCCCTGCTACTGTGCTCTCTTAGCTTGGGTTTTCCAGGAAGCTAACTATGAGATGAGTAGTTGAATAGGAAGAGTTAATTTGGGAAGGGGCCACCCCAGAATATACCAGTCCTGTAGTGGTGAAGTGAAACAGGGAAGAGCAGATAGCCCACGATGGGTGTGTTATCAAACCAGTTGCCACCACAGAGAGCTGGAGCTGCATCCCTCGGGGACCTCTGGGATCAGTGTAAAGCACTGAGGGTTAGTACTTTGCCTCCCATCACTCTTAGCTGAAGGCTGTTCCCGGGCTGCTCATTCTGCAGCACTTCAAGTTGACTATGCATCACTAGAGTGGGCTGAACAGCCAGAGAGAGCTCTCAGGCAGGTGGACGTGGCCATTTTTCCTTTTTAGCTCTTTCCACAGCACCCTCTGAAACCCTCACTTCATTTTAAAATCATCGCCTTAACACGCAGGCTCTTTACCAAACCTGTTTACCATTTTCTGAGGTATGGACCATCTCCTACAACCATCTTGAAAGGAGACCCAGTCCTTCTCCCATACTCCTTGACCACAGGTGAGGACGTAATAGTGACAAGTTCCCGACTTCTCATTCATTTACAGAACATTGTTTTTTTTAACCTCATGCAAAACTCGCTCCTATCTGACTATTTATTACACACACACCCCAACTCTACCACCTCTGAGTTGATCCAGTTTTCAGGTCACTCTCACTATGTATGAAAGACTTTGGCCACTTCTGAGTTTCCAATCACACTCTAGATACATAACTTTACAATATCCAGTTTTTCCATCTGCTCAACTCCCACCAATTTCTTCTGCATTCTATATCAGGCAGCCACTCCCATCACCAATTCTTTGATTTTCCTGACACCAGACCTAACCCACTTCCAAGACCATAAATTCTCCAAATCCCAGATCCCCATTCTTGTCGCTCTTCCCACCATGCTTGCTCAATCTTCTTTTCACTTTATTAGACATTTTCACTCAATCTGCAGCTTAGAGCACCCACCTTGCGAGTCATTGATATGGCTGTGTAGAGCAGCAGTTCTCAACCTGTGGGTTGAAACCCCTTTGGGGGTTCGAATAGCCCTTTCACAGGACTCACCCAATTCATAACAGTAGCAAAATGACAGTGATGAAGTAGCAACGAAAATAATTTTATGGGTGGGGGGTCACCACAACCTGACGAGCTGCATTAAAGGGCTGTGGCATTAGGAAGGTTGAGAACCATTGGTGTAGAAGTTCCATTAAAATATGACATAAAGATTTAAGACCCATGGAGATGGAGCCCATGTCACTTCTCACTTACTACCATCAAGTCTATGCTGGCTCATGATGACCGTATAAGGACAGGGTAGAACTGTCCTAGGAGTTTCCTAGACTGTAACTCTCCTAAAGTTGAATGCCCCATGTTTCTCCTGAGTAGCAGCTGGTGATTTTGAACTGCTGACCTTTCAGATCACAGCCCAACTCACAACCACTATGTTACCATGCCACCTCATCAGCCTCAAACCCCATCTGCCCTCTCGTATGGCTTTACCAAATTACCAATAGCTCCCAGTGCACCATGTTCTCTATTAGCTGGGCTCCTTGGAACTGTTTATCTCCATGACTGGAAGTCCCTTCACTTCTTTGCCCTCCTGATAAAGCCGTTTATCCCGTAAGACCAGCTAAAGTATCCACCCTTTTGAAAATGCCTCCCTGAATGTAACTTCCTCACATACACCCTGGAAAAAGTTGACCAACTCTCTCATCATGCCATCATTTGACAAGCGGGTGCTTGTACATTGCACTTTCAGTGCATTTACCTATTTATCATCTATAGTATCCCCTCTATACTTTGGGCTTCTTGAAGATGAAGAATCTGCTTGCAATGCTTTTCATACTGCGATCTCATCATGAACCTACATACTTAAATGTTTACTGAATGAAAAGAAGAAGAAGGAGGAGGAGGAGGAGGAGATGAGGATGAAGACAAAGAAGAAGAGGTGAATAGATAAATGTATAGAAGGAGATCCAAATGGGCTGGTTTTGTTAACTTTATCCCGTGTCTAGCTTCCTTCTGAAAAAAAAAAGTAAAGGTTTTCTTCTAAATTCCAATCGTTGTGATGGGCATTCTAGAGCTTTCCTTGCTGGTTGACACTAACTAAATACCCAGACCACACTCATTCAAACATTCATATAAATTTCACCTATAACTCTACTTAGTTTTTTTTCCAACAGGAGTAATTTCTCTTGCATATGAGCCACTGATGGCCTCTTCTCCCTCCAAGTCCATTACTGGAGAGCGAGTCTCCTCAAGAACATTTGCATCAACAGGGTCTTCCACAACTCCCCTCATGTTTCCTTTCCAGTCAGCTCTCTCAAAATCCATTAAACCATCCCTAAGCCAGCACTGGGCTCTCCTTGTTTCCTTCCCTGCTCTTGGAAACCATTTTGCTTGTGGAGATCTTTCCCAGTGCCATCACTCTCATTGTACTCCTATCTCCCCCACACTGGAGCTGTCCTTTTGCAGGCTGAGTTTACAAGACATTGAGTGGCAGTTTTGCTCTACAAGTGTGTCAAATCCTGGCCTGCTAGCTGAAGGGGACAAATTACTTAGCCTTTCTAAATCTCTATGTAATCAACTACCCAGTGGAGAAAGGGAACGCTTTCTTCAGCATCCTTTCTGAGATTGAAAGAAACAATATAAGAGAGCATGCTTGTGAACCCATAAAGACCAGTGCAATTTGTACCTTAATTGGGCAGCTCTAAGGAGGCAGTGGAGAAAAGCCAAATCTTGGAATGTGAATACTTGGGATACTGATAATGACATTTTTATGAAGAGTTTTCTCACTTGGAAAGTGAAAATGGTGAAACCTCCCTTGAAGTTACTACATCTAAATTGAAAGTAAAAATTATTAGGGCGGAGTAACCTGACCTATACCTGGTACAGACAGTGATGAATAACAAATAGAAGTTGATGTATCTCAGATGCTGTACTCGAACGAACTCAAAAGACTCCCTATATTTATTCCCTTCTCATCTCCCCACAAGGACCAGTATGAGGGGACACACACCCCAGACTGGAGAGAGCTTTACTTGACTTGACTAGGCCTGGGAGAGAGAGGGATCGTCAGACCACGAGACTGACTTCCGACCTAGGAGGCTGTGTTGTTATCCTTGACAAGTGTCAAGATCCAGTTTTAGAAAGCTGATTTGCAAACTAGCACACCTCCACACCTGTCCCCACACCCTACCCCATATACACATACTCTGCATCCTCTGAGTCATGGCCCAGAGCAGTGCTTGAGTGTTACATTAGCTTCTGACAAGGTTATTCTACAAACTCAGAGGACAGTGGGTTCAGACAGAATCTTCAAGAATGTTCAAGCACATGTGGAGGGGCATGCGGGACCTACCTCACTGGGCTGGACTTTCCATTTTATCATCTGGAATGCACTTCCTCAGACTTCTAGAGGCAGGAATTTGTACTACTGAAAATAACAGTTTAACATCAGTAGCAGGAGGGGCCACCATTTAGGAAAAGTTAGAATTTGGGGCATCATGTGAGGCATTTCACATACATTATCTTACTTAAACCTACCCATTTGTGACCCAGAGTCTCCTCCAATGCAGTGTCTATAGCAAGGATCCACTTTGCGAACAATATCTAAACTCTCCCACAGCAGGAATAGAGGTGCTTTGGTAAATGAGGATATTGGGGGGAAAGTTTTCTCCTAGCGCCTCAGCTTCTTCCTGTCTATGGAGGAATAATAACACCTAATTTCTAACACACTTGGCCAGTTTGTAGTACTATGGAGTCTTGCATGTTGCTGTGGTGGTAGGAGTTATCACACCAGCATTGTAAATCTCAGCAGGACCACTCGTGATGGATAGGGTTCCCTGGAGTTTCCAGGCTAAGACAAACTAGGAAGAGATGTAATGCACTTCTAAAAATTAGCCAATGGAAATCTTATGGGTCACAGCAGAACATTTTCCATAACATTTGCTTTGAACATATTATCAGGAGGGATCAATTGCTTGAGGAGAACATCACAGGGAGGCCAAGGGCCAGTGAGATTAAGGGATCCCTTCCATGAGATGGACTGGCACAATAGTCACAAAGATCGACGCAAACACTGGTGATTGTGAGGCTGATGTGGAATCAGTCAAGACTGTTCTGTTGTACATAGGTCACCATGAGTCACCGTTGACTTGATGGCAGCTCTATATCTCTACCTATCAGAAAACTTTGGAGGAACAACATGGGATATATTGGGTATCGGGTGCTTTGTATATTGCCTGGCATATAGTAGGTGTACAAGAAATGATAACTTACACTGATAAACCTGCTGAGAATGTCCCTGGCTGGCTCTCTCTAGTTCTTGGCCATCTCTTTTTTCCTGTTTGTAGTGAAACCTGGTACAGAGAAGCCTTCTGGTAAAAGTGTTTCTCTTTTCCCAATGTGCCCTCTCTTCTGTTAAGGAGAGATAGTCTTTCCTCCTGCCTTCTGCAGAGCTGTTGAAGGGTGGCCATGGACACCCGGCGGCAGACAAGGTTTCTGGGAAGACATGAAAGGGCTGATTTCTGACACTGTTCTGGAGAAAGAAGGTGGGCTACCATTTATTGAAGAAAAGGTAGAGGAAGTTTAGGTAAATGACATTCCTAAAACAGCTTGAGTTGATGTAAAAGACTTCCCCACTGGAAGGGTAAGCATGTTTGACTGAGTCTGTAGGAAATTCTCATTTTTTTGAGGTTTGGTCCATCTTATGCCTCTTGTGCAGAAGATCACAGAGCCCAAGAGGGTGTGAGAGGTTCAATCAAGCCCATTCCCAGCCAGCTGAGGCATCTTCTGGAAATGTCATAGAGTGTTCATGATAGATCTACACAACCGACAATCATCTTTGCTGCTTAATAGGACTTATCAATTATGTATTGCATTAATACCAGTGTTCATTGAAGTTGAAGTGTGGCTAAAGTGAGATAAAGGGCAACATGGAGGTGAGGGGTTGTATCCTGTTGAGAGACACTGATCAAGAATCTTTCGTGAATCTGAGACACAATTGGAAATTATTCCTCGCTTACTATGTCATTATCTGGCTTTTACAATAATAATTTTTAAACCTCCTATCTGCCCCTCTCACACATTATCGATGAATGTCTGCAGTGAAGAACACCGAGTATGAGAGGAGAATAACACTGGCTGTGAGGGTTAAGGTTATGGGTCCACTTGATTTGGTGGTTATGCGATGATGTAGTCATCTTCCACTCTACGATCTGAAATGGTCAGCCCACGTTTTTGTGTAACACCAATCTTCACAGAATGACCTGTCCTTTGGAATGTAACCACACGGATAAGTGAAGAGTGGGTACATTGTAGTAACTTTAGAAGGAAAGCAGCATGATGTGATCAAAATCATGCCTAAGTAAGATGCTTCGCATCATCTCCAAATAGGCTGAATGCAAGGTGACACTGCACTTGTTGCCTAAAGTGATTTCCCCCAACTATAGTTACTAAATGAGTTAATTTTAAAAACAATCCCTGCACTTATTGCCACTAAAGCCAGAATCTTCTCATATACTGTCCCCCGACAATGCCAAACTGGGCCAGTGGAACTCGAGCTAGGGAACTTTTACTTCTCTTGTGATAAACATGTGACCAACGGACATTCATCACTACCTTCTGAGATGCTCCCTTACAGATTATGGCTTTGTCTGCAAACACCCTCAGAGCTTGCCAAATGTGGCCCTGCCCCGGGAATGAGGATTTCAGAGCTTTCCTGACAAAGTGCTTTCTTCAAGTTAAAAACTGAATATATGATGGTAAGTGGCAAGAGCCACGTCAACAAGGTGGCAAGAATGCTATCAGCGAAAGGGACATTAAATCTAGGTATTCCCCTGGGCGAGAGGAACCGGCACCTCTCCATCCTTTTTTCTCTTATGGGCTGTGTGGCTAGGTAGACAAACTTTGTTGAAGCAGTTGCCATGGCCAAGAAGCCCATTAAGTGAGCTGGTCTCTTGATCACCTGCATCCTTCAACTACTTGTTTTCCTTCTCCGCACCCACCTCCCTCCCTGCAGCCCTTAAGTTTCGACTCTCATCCACCCACTAGTTTTTGTTTGCTTTTTCTTTCCTGGGGGGGGGGGCGGTAGGGATGGGGCGGGCCAGTCTTCAATGAGAAAGAAGAAGGAAAAGAAAAGGAACTGGAATTTGCATACTACCTTCCTTCCAAGAGGGGAAAAGCTGTTTACTCGTCTATAATTTCTCCTTACAAAAATCCAAGAACAGCCCTATGATGATGATGATTATTGTTATTGTTATTATTTCCATTTCGCAGTCAGCTTGCTACTGGGACTTTCAGCTAACACCTAATTTCTGGAACAATGTCAGCGCGTCTACATCTTATGAAAAAGCTTCAATGGCCACCTGCCATTGGGTGACTGTGCCACACATCCATTACAATCTCTGGCCCACTGTTCCATTTGATCTTTTCAAAATATGTTACAGCCCTGTATTATGAGCGCACTGCAGGGCCAGAGAACAGAAAGTGCTGAAAGGGAGCAGAATCCAACATACACACCATCGCAACTCAGAGGGAAATGGCTAACCACTGTCATGGCAAATGGATTTGGATTGCATAAGAATGTGCGCCCCCCCCCCACACACAAGAACTGACTTTGGATATGAACTGTTCTTTGCAACAGCTTCAACTTGGCAAATGACACTACCTGTCCCTCGCTAATCTCTCCCAGGCTTGCAGACTTGTATTGCAGCCTTGCAGATGTGTATTGGCTTTGGAATTTTGAACATCTTGAAAATGTTTCTAGCTCACCAAATCCCTCTGGTCAGCTCACATACCCAGTGACAGCAAATGACCTTGAAACTGCATGAGATACCTGTAAATGGGCTTTTTTAATTGGCCCCAAAAGTCAGTCCTTTCCTTGGCACAGTACCTTTTTTTTTTAACACGATCAGAGGTTCTGTTTTCCTTTTTCTTTCTTCTTCCTCCTCTCTTACACACATATTTAGCATCACGTCAAGTTCTCACCCTTCTCTCTACATAACATCTGCCCTTTTATTAGAGAGGGTCTGAATCAGTCAGCTGTTGTTTCATAACAAATAACCACAAGCTCTCAGTGGTTACCAGGAGCCCTTGTGATGCGGTGAGTTACATATTGGGCTGCTAACCAAAGGTCAGCAGTTCAAAACCACTAACCACTCCACAGGATAAAGGCAAGGCTTTCCACTCCCCTAAAGAGTTACAGTCTTGGAAACCCACAGGAGCTATTCTACCCTACCCTATAGGCTCATAACCCTTATAGGCTATGAACCGACATCAACTTGATGGCAGTGACTTTGTTTTCTTGTTGTCTCCATGGTTTACGACAGTGAGCATTTCCTTCTCATGGATCTGCAGACTGGCCAAGATGGCTCCTGTGATCTTGCATGGGCTCATCTAGAAGCTGCATATTAGGTTAAGGCCTATCTCACACACCTCTCATCCTCTGTGGATCAGCAAGCTAGTAAGATGTGATATGTATGTGGCAGTACAGAGCATGACAGGGAAAGCAAGAATGCATGAGGCCTCTAAAAGATTAGACTCTGAATTAGCACACCATCTGCATGGTTCCATTGGGCATAAGCGATCCATTGGCCAAGCCCAAGATCTGGGTTCAGGCAAGTAACTGCACCTTAATGGGAGGTTACAACACTGCGTGAGTAGAGGGAGGGAGGTAGAACTGAAGCAACAAGTTCCAAAGTTTCGCAAGTCCTTTCTACTCAGGTGATTTTATAGAAGTGCTTAACCTTTCTGAACCTCGGTTTCCTTAATGGGGATAATAACATAAGATGTGGAAATTGTTGAAATGCTCAGCATTTACAGTGAAAAATTTTAGCAATTAAGGTTATTGTCATTCTCCTGAATTAAAGAATAGAAAAGCAAAGAAGTATAGGTTAAACAAAGATGTTGGAAGCCTTCTTGGAAATTCAGAGAGGAGTTTAAAATGGCAAGTTATTGCCTGTCGGGATTGGAAGCACCAGTAACAGTCATTTTGTGCATTGGTTTCCGAATTTGCTTTTAACAGTAGAACCCTTTCTTTAATAGAAACCTACCCCTCATGCTTGCAGGGTATCAAGAAGTGAAGAGGTGCCACATGAAAAACAAACAAACAACAGCAAACAAAAAGCATAGCTCTCCAGAGCCCTGCCAGGTCGTGCTGATGTCTGAGAATGGCAAATGTCTTTGTTAGTTCATGGAGACCTCTTCTGTCTCCATTTACAGCTCATCTTCTTTCTCAAGCTTTCCTTCATTCACATATATCACTGGTAACACTCTTGTTTACCAGGCCATGTAAGGAACACACCTAATGCTGGTGAGGGGAGAGCTGCCACCATCAGCTGTAGATCAGAGAAAAATAAGAAAAGAGGTTGAAAATCTGTGGGAATAGAGCTAGTGGAGCATTTACAAAGACACACACACACGTCATACCAATTAACTGATATGCATTCTGGAAGATAGAAGCAATTATTCCCCTTATGCAAAATATAGGAGGTGAGGCCAATTAGTTGGTTCAGCAAAACAAAAGACAAATGACAGCGGACAACCAGAGCCACACAGATGCCAGTTTGTGACTCAGAGACCCAATATTTAGAGAGTTGCGAGATAGAAACTTGAAACTCTGCCACTTCGTAGCTGTGAAGCTTTGGACAATTACTCAGCATCTCTGACTTGCGTATGTAAGAGGAGGTTAAGAATAGCTACTTTATAGGACTGTAGCATGTGTACATACAGAGGAGAAACAGAAGATCTTTTTAAGTAGGAACTCAGTGCTTCATGGTCTAGTTCTGGATTTCTACAGAATAACTTCAGGATTAGGAGGACAAGCTTCCAAACAAAAAAAGCAAAGCACAGGTTCATGTCCTGGGTCTGTCTGTTACTGAATGTAGGATCTGAGACCATGTCCTTGAACTTCCTGAACGTTAGTTTCCTTGTGTCCAAATGGGAGGACAGGACCACTTTGGCTGGGCTATCAGGGGCCAGCCGAGGTAAAGCATTCAACGTTCAGCTGGATCTTAACTTTGTGGTTGTTGCTGTCATTTCAAGGGAACAGGCAGGGACAGGGCAATACATCTGAGGGTATTGTGAAAGAGTGGGACCTGGAATCATTAGAAATCAAATTATTTTAGAAAATCACATTTCTTCATTCTAAGGAGAAACAGTCCCCCGCCCCCTGAGGATGGCCTGCTGTGCAGATTGCACAATGTAATCTCACGTCCCTGGATACCATGTTTATCTCTGTGCGCATGCCGACACTGACCCAGCTGGCAATACTGTCCCCCTTTAGCATAAGCTAGGGATTGGGTTAATTCTCTGGAGGAAGATCGTCTTTGCTGTTTCTTGAGAAAATACCTCCAGACAAACTTGTAGAGAAACTGTCTAGGAATCATTCTGGAATGAGCAAATACGGTGCCCTATAGCTACATGTGCTTATTGGAGACTTACAATAGGGCTATCGCTACTGAGGAACTGGAGTTTTCCTGTCATTTTTTTATGAAGTTAAACGGAAATGTAAACAACCACAGGTTTAGAGACTTCTCTAGGGTTTCAGAGCCAATTCGAATGTTGTTTGAAATTTTGAGTTTTAGCTCATTAAATAATTCATTCTTGAATATATGGATAGGCATCCAAACATGTCAAAATAGCCAACACATAATGAGATGGCATGAACTACTCTTCTCCTTCTCATGACCAGTCAGGGCTATTACCATCTGCCTACTGGCGCTTTGGGACTCCAAATATTTTGAAACCATTTTAGCTACTTAGTTTGGTGAGTTGAATGTGCCATACCGACAGCTGTCAGCATCAATTGCCCAACTGACAGAACTTGAATGACTTCTGAAGTAATTCACCATCTAAGCAATCCATCAATGGAATGGATTGACACCGTGAGCACAACAATGAACTCAAGCACGTGAAGGATCATTTTGTTGTTATACACATGGTGGTCATGAGTTGGAGCTGACCTGACAGCCACTAGTAAAAAGGTAGCCATAAGGCAGTTCTCTGCTGTCCCTCCTTTGGGAGACATAAACTGATCCCTTATTCAACCTGATGTCTTTCAGTCATAACACTTATCTCCACAAGCACTCAAGAATGTATGTTTTCATGACAATCTGGATTGATAGACCAATTGCAACTTGTTCTAGTAGCTGCTGGAACACAAGGAGCTCCGTCTGGCATAAATATAAGAGCATAGAAAGAATGTGAGACATAGAAGGAGAATTAGAGTTCATAGAATGAAAGTAATGCACATGGCATAATAGTAGAATGGGACACTTATAGTGAAATAACTCAAGATCCTGTGCTTAACGCATGTATTCCCCATGATCAAAGGAGATCAATTCCTAGATACACACACACCAAACAAAAATGTATACATATATTCGCCAGAAGACATACACCAGAAGAGGAACGGCAGGACTGTTCATTACCAGCCTCAACTGGGAACTGCCCACAAACAATAAATAAATGGTGGTCTAGTCACACATTAGCATGCTGGCTGGCCATGAGAATAAACGATCCACAATTGTACATGCCGGTGTGGGTGACTCTTACACACTGCTGGTCAAGTGAAGAAGGGAAAGAAGAGCTCCGACAATGGGACTGCATTTATGTAATTTTTGAAATGAGGTCACAGCCACCTCGGGTGTTACAAAGTAGGATAGTGGTAATGCTTTGAGAAGAATAGATTTGGCAGTGTTCTGCTTCTTTATCTGGATCTTGCTTTTAGCCACCTATTGCTACTTAACAAATCATCCCCCTATGTAACAACTTTTAACAGCACCCACTTTTTATCTTACGTATTCAATTTGTTATAAGTCAATCATTTGGATTCAGCTTAACTGGGGTGAAGATCTTTTGCAAGGCTGCAGTCAAGATGATAGCTGGGGCTGAGGTCTCATCTGATGGAATCAGATGGAGGAGAATCTGATTTTAATCTCATTCACACGGTTGTTGGCAGGAGCCCGCTCTTGAACTATTGCACTCAGTTCCCCCTGTTGGCAAGTATAAGAACTACTGTATATATTCAAGTATAAGCCGAACCACCTAAATTTTTTTAACTCATTTTATTGGAGGCTCATACAATTCTTATCACAATCCATACATACATCCATTGTGTCAAGCACATTTATACATGTGTTGCCATCATCATTTTCAAAATATTTGCTTTCTACTTGAGCCCTTGGTATCAGCTCCTCATTTTTCCCTCCCTTCCTGCTGCCCCCTCCCTCATGAACCCTTGATAATTTATAAATTATTATTATTTTGTCATATCTTACGCTGCCCAACATCTCCCTTCAATCATTTTCTGTTGTCTGCCCCCCAGGGAGGGGATTATATGTAGATCCTTGTAATCGGTTCCCTCTTTCTACCCCACCTTCCCCTTACCCTCCCAGTATTGCCACTCTCCCCACTGGTCCTGAAGGGTTCATCTTTCCTGGATTCCCTGTGCTGGAAAACTTACCTTATAGTCAAATATATAGGGTATCTAATTCTAAAATTAAAACAACAGTACACTTTAATCCTTTCTCTAAAAAAAAAAATTCAGTGGATGCCTTAAAATGCCTATTGCTAACTGTGCCTTCCAAATTCTTTTTGGTCTGGAAACTTTTTTCAGTTTAAACCCCAGTACCCTCCTCCTAAGTTTTTTTGTTTTTCTCTCCTCAAAAGTCCATAATTAATGTTATAACCGTGCTAACCCCACTCCTGGCAGCTACAGCACTATCATCTTCCAAATGTCAACACATATCATTAGGCCATTGTGGTTAGTTAATGCAGGTTATACTTATAGTATTTTTAGGAATCCTTAGCTTGCACACGTTCATGTCTTTTCATGTCAAAGGAGACATGTTCCACTTCAAAACCATCTGACCAATTTGAGTGTCTATTTTTTAAAGCACTTAGAAATGATAAATTCTTTAAGAAAAGCAAGTCGTCCAGTGACCTGTTGTTGCCTAATAAACCACCCCAAACATAATGGCTTAGGACTGCATTGTACTTATTGTCCCATGGTTCTTTAGGCTGACTGGCCTCATCCACGTGGTTCTCACGGGCTCGGTCATTTGACTGTGGTTTAATGCAGTTGGGACAATAGCCATCTGAAGGAAAGGACAACCAGGATGTCTTCTTCACTCAGCTGTTATTGCCTGGAGTCAGGCAGCATGAGCTAGCTGGGCATCTCTCCCACCTGGCATACTTATTCTCCACGTGCCCAACTGGGACTTCTTCACAGAATGATGGCCACATTCTGTTGGACGTCCTGCATGGTACATTCAACTTTCCACTAGTTCTTAAATGCTACCTTCCCCCCACTATCATAATCCCAATTGTACCTTACAAATCTGGCTAGACCAGAGGACGTACACTGGTACAGATAGGAACTGGAAACACATGGAATCCAGGGCAGATGAACCCCTCAAGACCAGCGGTAAGAATGTCGATACCAGGAGGGTGGTGGGAAGGTAGGGTAGAATGGGGGAACCGATTACAAGCATCTACATAGAACCCCCTCCCTAGGGGACAGACAACAGAAAAGTGGGTAAACGGAGACGATGGACAGTGTAAGACATGACAAAATAATAATTTATAAATTATCAAGGGTGCATGAGGTAGGGGGGAAAAGTGAGGAGCTGATACCAAGGGCTCAAGTAGAAAGAAAATGTTTTGAGAATGATGATGGTAACAAATGTGCTTGACACAATGGATGAATATATGGATTGTGATAAGAGTTGTATGAGCTCCCAATAAAATGATTTTTAAAAGAAAAAGAGATAGAGAGAGAAAGGAGCTGATATCAAGGGCTAAAGTAGAAAGGAATTATTTTGAATAGGATGGCAACATATGTGATTGATACAATCAATATATGGATTGTTATAAGAACCCCCAAATAAATGATCTAAAAAAAAGAATGAGCATTCCAGGATCCCCAGTGAAAGACACAAGGATGCTGGACTTCCAGAATTCTTCTCACTGGGACTCAGAGGTGTGACTTCTGCCATACTTTGTTTTTGAAAAATGTGTCACAAAGTGGCCCAGCTTCAAAGGGAGGAGACTATGCAAAGGTGTGGCTACAAGGAGGTGTGGCTCATTGAGAGCCATCCTCTGAACCTTCATACCACAGATGGGAAAAGATGAGCAAGGCAGTCATCCCGTAATTCAAGGATAAGCTATTAACCACATTGCTTGGTTAGAAGCGTTCCTTATAGTCTCAACAGTTTCCCTTTGACAGGAGAGCCTCTCATCAAGGAGACGAAGACAGCAAGGGGAGAGATGTGCTTTATAGATCTGGGACAAACGAGGGTGATACTTTTGGTCAATCAGACTCCTTTATCCATCTTTGTGTCTCTGTTGGTCCTGATAACTACGGTGGCTTCTTTGCCCATTTTCTTCCATAGTATCTCCTGAGCATAACCTGGAAATAGGAAGTTGTTCTACTTTGCTTCCTTTGCAGGTGTCAGAGGAAAGCAAGGGGCAGCTGCAGCGGAGTGTGAACACTTCGTGTAGCCCTTGACAGATCACACTTGGCCATAATCTGTTGACCTTTTCTGAATGCTTGGTAATTTGCCGGCTGTTTCCATTATGCCTAGCTAATGGCTTCAGTACCTGTTAGCAATTGATACCGTGGATAATTATAATCTCTGCTCAGAGTATTAGAAAGGTCAATGGGATGGAGCATTAAATTCCCATTCCAAGTGGAGTCCTGGGCAACGTTTCTGAAAATGAAGGGCAAGACTATTTCTTTCCGCTTCCTCAGCAGCTGGCTCGATGGACAGCACGTGAAGGCAGGTGGGGACATTACAATAACCTTGGTGCTCGTTTCCCCTTCTAGCTTCCGACCAGAAGAGACCATAGAAAGCACCCCAGGGGCTTCATCACAAAAGGCCCCAGGATTGAGTCAAGGCCCTTTTGAGCAACGAGGCATTAGGAGAAATGCTGGACTCGCTTGCAGGAAGGAGTATTTTTTAAATCTCTTAGAAGAACTCTCCAGTGCAAGAAGAAGAAAGACTGTTGTGTGACTGTGTATTTACCTTAGAAGTGAGAGTTCAAACACCCTTTCACTGAGCCTCACTACCTCTCCTGCCAAATAAGAAATACCGGGCCTCAATTTTCTGAGTCATGTTAGAATGCCATTTTATAGTCTGCAAAAGTCTTTCATGTGTAGCTCTACACTGCCTCGTCCTTTTCCTTCTAAGAGGCTAACCTCTCAGCCTTCTAGATCAACTATTGCTACTTTTGTGATTTCAGATCTTGGAGTTGGGTTGTTTGGACTTGCATTTTTAAAGCCAGAGTCTTGAAATTTTTATTAAAAAAAACTTCCTTGAAGTTTTACATATTTTGGATTTGGTTTGCCTTTCCCGATCTCTGAGGAAATGAAAATAATCCTTCCCTTGTCTGTAAGATTCCCATCAATCTATGAGCCAACCAAGGGGTCTGTTCGGTTAACCTGAAAGAGAAATAGAACCCAACCAAACGCATTGCCATCACACTCTTTCTAACTCATAGCGACCGTATAAGATAGGGTAGACCTGTCCTGGTGCTTTCTGAGACTGTGACTCTTGACAGGAGTAAACAGCCTCGCCTTTCTCCCACGGAAGCAGTTGGTGGTTGCAAACTGCTGACTCTGTGCTTAGCAGCCCAATGCATCACCATTATGACACCAAACCAACAAACTCACTGCCATCAAGTCGGCACTGACCAATGGCAATCCTATAGGACAGGGTAGAATTGTCCCCTGTGGGTTTCCAAGACTGTCACTCTCTATGGGAGTAGAAATTCCCATTCTCCCTCAGAGGGCTGGTGGTTCAAACTGCTGCCTTTGCAGATCACTGCCCAACAGGTAACCACTAAGCACCAGAGCTCCTCTTACCCACTAGGGTCCCTTGAAAGGGAAATACACCACAAATGCCAGTAATATTCTATACTGCCCTATTAAAGTGGTGGAAATGTAAACTTGGAGAGGCCATTCAGGAAGGGCTCCAAAGTAGGTTGGCCTAAGTTATGCTGCGTTGGCTATGTAGCCGCAATGTCACTGTGGAAAAGGACTTGAATACTGAAGTTGGGACACTGTCTGCTGCCTTTGAATCCAGGCATCTTCCTTACACAGTTCTGTTTGCTCCCGCAGAACTGGTCAAGTGACTTTATACCATAGGATGGGGGCACAAACGCATGACCTTCAGCCACTGAGGTTCAGGATCCCAAACTGATTTTCAGGAACCTTCCATCAAGAAAGGATCAGGAAAGCACTTCCTTAGAGAAAGGGTGGTTGGGGTGGCTCCAATTCATGAGGACCCAATGTTCCATTCAAATGCCATGTTGCCCAGTCCTGTGTCGTCTTCTTGCACCCAGTGTACCCCAAACCTTTCTCGATTAATGCCTCCTCATCTTTTCCATAGTCGTTCCAGGTTGGCTCAGCAGGAGCAATGAGTGATTCATGTGGCTCTTCTAGCCTAAGTCTCTAAATCACACCAAACAACTTTTACTTGCAGGTGTCTGGTGACGAGTTGGGGGAAGAGACTGATAGGATTCACCTGTGAGTGGTTGTGAGCCGGAGTCCAGGGAAGGATATCCTGTGGCATATAAGATGAGCTCTCAGAGATTCAGGAGCATTTTTCTAGCACTGTATTTGGGGAACAGTCTGTTGTGATTCAGAGAGTTGTCATGGGCTAATTTTTGGAAATATACCTTGAGGTGTCTCTTCTGAAGTCTGTCCTTTGCCTAGATGCTCTGCTAAACCGTGTCCTGACTCTGAGTGACCCTGCTGATATTTGAAATACCCTTGTCATCGCTTCCAGTACCACAACAATAAGTAAGCCACCACAGAATGGCAAGCTGACCGGTGCTGGTGAGAGAAAGTGAGAGATTGACTAGAAGACAAATGTGACAGAAGCAGTCCTTCCACCGCTGCTGATGATCACTGTGTCTCAAGGATTATGTAGATATTGGCACTGCAATTGGCAATGATTCTTCAAAAGTGGAAAATCACTTCAAATTCATTATGAAATTATCCTTCTCTAAATATATTTCTAAATGGATTTTTTAAAAATCTAGCTGTTGTAGGGCTTCACAGAAAGAAAATAAAAGTTGTCTGATTACTTAATCGTGGTATTTTCCATTCTCCATTCTAATCTTTGTTTTGAGGCCATTTCAAAGTAGCTTTGATTTTTTTCTATACTGGGTTTTGAATTTTTAAATGTCCAAAACATTATGGCATTCATTATTCTTGTCTGGCAGATAGTAATTAAATAATTATAGATGAGTGAAGAAAAGAGTATCCCTAGTCCTGATGATAAATAACATATTGGAATATTTTATTCCAATTCAGATAACTTTATTTATTCATTAAATGGTAAAATTGAACTCAATCTTGGTTATGTTCCAGGTAATTTGCAGGGCATTATTATGGATACAAAGACTTTAAACACCATATATGCAACAGACATATTTTGAAGAATGGTTCCCATTTTCAAATTCACAAGTTGAGCTTAACCATACTGCTTCCTGAAGTTCTTGGTTGAAAGAAGGGTGAAATTAGGGGTTGAAACTACCTATGGATTACTTGGATATATAACTCTGCTTGCTCTTGTGGTACATCAACTCTGAGAAGGCCCCTGCTGTTTTCTGCCTCCTGGTATTCATAGCATTGTGTTTTCCTCTCTTTTAATCTGGATGAGACCTATGAGAATTCAGCCCAGTAGAATAAGGCAAAAGCTATCAACTTTCATGTTGATGTTACTACAGAAGATTATAATTTCCTTCTTGTCCTCAGACCCTATTGTGTTGGCTTTGATAAAGTAGGCTATTATGTTGGGAGACCCACATGGCAAGAATTGAGCCAGCCTCCAGCCAGCTAGGAATAATAGTTTTCAGTTCAACCACCGACATAAAAATGAATACTGCCAAAAATAATGGCAGTGAGCTTAGAAGTGGATACCTCCCCAGATGAGCTTTCAGATGAGCCCTGCCATGATATCCATGCCCACACATTCATGAATCCACTGTCCTTCCACTGCAGGGAATATCTTCACCTCTATTCCCTTAGATGTTCCTGGAAGAATTTCTTAATGCTATAAAGCTAGGTTGGAATTGCTGGGTTATAGTGTTTGGACTCTGTGTTAGTTATATAATCTGTTGTCAATTTGCAAATTAAGAGTGAAGGCAGGGAGTTTAGCCTGTCAATCAGGTTGCAGCTTAATGACCTTGTTTTGAGGCGCCACGGAGATAAATAGCTCACAGGAGATGGGACACTGACTCACTCTCTGGGAGACATTGCAGCTGACAAGACACATGGAGCTACACTGGAGCCCTGGAGCTGAAGGAACCATATGGAGACCCCTGCTAGCCCTGAGATACATCTACCGCCACTGGATCCGCAAGACTTTCCACCCACTGGCCTGTGATCTTCCTGCATTTGGTGTCATTGCATGTGTTTCGTGAGTCTGAAGTGGACTTGGCAGATTGATATTGGGCTTATGGGCTAATATCTGATTTATGGACTTATTCTGGACTGGGCTGGGATGTTTTCTCAATATACAATTGCTCTTTAATATTAAATTCTTTCTTATACATGTAGGAGTATCTATGAATTTGTTTCTCTAGTCTACCCAGACCTACACAGATCCTGAGGTTGACCTAGTGGTCTCATGTCATTCCTGGAACCAGAACTTAGGTCTGCAAACCCACCAACAGTGAGGGATCATTCGTGTACGTGCTGGCTTGTTACTTGATCACCTTGGTGCTCTGTTGTTCCCTCTGACGGGCCTGGCGGCACAGGGGGCTGCACATGGGACTCCTAACCACAAGGTCAGCGGTCGCAGCTTATCATGCACTTCACAGAAGGCAGATGGGGCTGTCCGCTCTAGTAAAGACTCGCAGCCTCAGAAAGCCAGCAGAACAGCTCTGCCCTGTCCTACAAGCTCACTAGGAGTTGGAATCCATTTGGTGGAAGTGAGGCTAATTATGCCAAGGACTGAGGCTCTGTGGCAACCCTTGGAAAGAAAATACTCACGAGACCATTCGGGTCATTGTCGCCAGTGTGCTGGCCCCATGCTCCCCATCGCCCGAAATGTTTGGGTTCTTTCTTGCATTGTAGTTCTACTCCTCATTCTCCTACTCCATCCACCCTCTCTTCCTTGGCCTCACTCTTTACCTGATGGCCCCAGCGTTGTTGTGGAACATGGCCCAGCACAGCCAGGGGAAAGTGGGCTAAGCCTCAAAGCAGTTAGCAATGCAATTCACAGTGGCTTCTTCCCTTGTGCAGTCTTGCCTCCAGATCCCCTTGGCTTCACTCGTTTGGGTCATAAATCACAAATGCAGGTAATTAATTATGTAACCCCATGTAGAAAAAGTCCACTCCTCATCAACGTGGCAACTGACCTTTCTCCTACTCATGACAAAGGAACAAAAGGAAGGAGAAAGCATTATAATCTATAATATAACTGGTCCCCCAAGGGTTTGAATTATGAGAAAGGTTTGGCTGATTTGGAGAAAATTAAATAAACCATTGCATTCCATTGTTCTGCTTTTAGCTACAAAACGTACCCAATTGTGAGCAATATTTCCCAACTGGTACCTTTCTGAAATATGTATTGGCTCAGGATCCCGCACACAGTTACTGAGTCCAATTCGTGGGCAACGTGGCCCAGAAGGTGATGCTTGCTAGGGGCTGTTTTTGGATAAGCAACCAACAATGGTTATTTCTCTTGCATGATGCTGGCCCTAAGAAGAAAACCATGTTGAAGGAAATGAGAGCATGTTTTTTAAAGTTCCCCCTCACCCCACAGAAATTCAGAGAGAAATAGTTAAGCAACCAAGAAAAGAGGAAGGTCAGAAGGGTTGAATGTATTGTGAGTACAATCGCGGGTGTAAAGAGACTCATTGAGTAGATGCTTTTGAAACCCCCAACCCCCTGGCGTGGTGTTGTTTGGGGGCCCACTGTTGGCTGGTGTGAATAATATGGCCCCGCATGAGACACAGAGGATGCAACCAGCAGGGCTGTTTGTTAACACTTTGGAAGCACTTGATTTTGGTTCTCTCTAATCTGAAAGCCCACTTCTGGGCTGTTTTGATTTATTCTGCCCCCAGGAACCCAAAGAACATTTCACCAGTGCATCACACATTTTGCTTCAAAAGGAAACTGCCGCTGGGAAAGACTGTGCTCGGTGTATTTCATAAATATGTTGGTTTATTTTATTTTATTTTGTCTCTTCCAGAAGCTGCAAAGAATCAATACTCCTCACTGTCATCCAGCCTTATCCGGTAAGTTTTCTGTGAGTGAAAGTGTTACGGGGTGAGCTCAGGGACTAATCATTACCTGTTCCAATAAGCCCACAATTCAAAAGAAAAGCACATGCAAGCCACATGATTCCCAATATGGCATAGGACTGTAGCTACCACTCGGTGCGAACCAGTCATGCGAGAGAAAACAGCAATGCATTTCCTACATATACTGAAAGATGGTCAGCTCTTACTGGCCTGTGACACTCTTACATCTGGAGAGGACCCCAAACCCAAGACTTCCTTGTAGGTTTCAACTTAAAGAGCACAAGTCTTGTGGGAACACCGTGTACTTTATCACAAGAGGTTGGCGCATAATTGTTCTTCTCCCCACCCAAGTAATTTGGTAGAGAAGTTGGATGTCTGTCAATGACTATTTATTAGTCATTTGCATGGGCTTATTATTTATTAATAACTAGTCATGGAGCCTTGGTGGCCTGAATGGTTTGCCACTGGAAAAAACGTTTGGTAGTTCAAACTCACAACGAATACTGTAGCTCTGGGGGAGAAATGACCTGGTGTAAGTGCAAATAGACCTGAGGACATTCAAGAGCAATAAGAATTAATTGCTTATTTAATAAAGGTAGAATTAGTGGAGATGTGGCCTGGAAAATGGGGTTTCAGGAACCTTGTTGGAGATGTGCAGCATGATTTAAATCCCATTGCCTTCAGTACCCATGATGGTTTATTTAAACAACTCAAGGGGATACAGTTTGCTTATGTAAAATCCACCCAGCTGAATTGTACAATTCTATGATTTTCATTAAACTTACCCAGTGTATTGATTAGACAATACAATGTTTGAACATTTCTGTCACCCAGGAAATAAGGGCCTGTGTGCTGGTTTACCAGCATCCCAGGTCCCACCTGCAGGTCCACACCACCATTGTTTGACTTGTCGAAACCTACCACTGGTTGTGAATTGTTGACATTGTCTATTGGACTGAAAAAGACTGCAGCAGCGAATTCCTTTGAACTTTTTCCAAAGTATTTCCTGTCAGTACCCTGCTTGGCCTTCCTGTGGGGTGTCAGGCATTCTGTTTAAGCTTCCATCTCATCCCCCCTTAGAATTCCAGTGGGTATACAGCTATTAAAAACCAAAAAAACAACCCAGACTCTAGCCCACGCTGACCCCTTATGTGTTACAGTAGGGCTGTTCCCAGAGAGTTTTTAGTGGCTGAGTTTTTTCCCCCAGAAGTAAATCCTCAGACATGTCTGGATGGACTTGAATCACCAGCCTTTTGCTTAGCAACAAGCATGTTAATGGTTCACACTGCCGTAGGACTTCACATCCATAAAAGGCCCCAGTAATTTTCCTTTTTCCTTCTTGGAGTTCTGGGTTAACTTGTGTCATCACGGAAAATATATATATTTTCAGGACTCTAGTAAGACCATAAATAGAATTAACCAAGACAAAAAAAATCACACCATCTATGATAGAACTATGTTATTGTAGAAGCTTGCTTACTTTTAGTCCCAGCTGTTTGTCACAATCACACATACACACACTCACGTACACACACACACACACACACACACACACACACACACACCCTTTTGAATTTCACGACAATGAAGGAATTGCAGGATGTAATAGAACCAAGTTTGAGATTCAGCTCCCAGCAATATAACATGAGTGACTCCCATACCTGGTTTGAGGCTAGTTTCTTCATCTGTTCAAGGAAGGTCCCAATAACATCACATTCAAGGGCCATCTCATGATCACCTGAATTCCTTCAAGGTGCTTCCATGTACATTACTACCAAGATAAGGGTGTTTGTTTATTTGTTTGTTTAATTTTGTTGTTAACATTATGTTGTGCTTTAGGTGAAAGTTTGCATGGCAAGTTTGTCTTCCAATCAATAATTCATACATCAATTGTTCTGTGATTTTAGTTGTAATTCTCATAATGTGCTAGCACTCTCCCCATTTCCACCCTAGGTTCCCAATTCAATTCATCCAGTACCCTTTTCTCTCCTCCCTTCTCATTTCCACTATCGGGACCCACAATGTCCTTTGGGTCTCATTGAGTTGATCGGTAGGAGTGCTTTCTACATAGGTGTTGATCTTATAGGCCCATCTATTATTGACTGAGATGTGGCTCCTGGAAATGTGAGTTTCCATTACAAAGTTGTCTTCGGGAAATATTCTTGTAGGGAGGGGGTCCTCAAGTCTCCTTTAAACCAGTGAATCTGGTCTTTTTTTTAAATTTAAATATTGTTCTACCCATACCCATGATAATGGAAGCAAGGTTCACACTAGAAAAAAAGATAGAAACCATCTAACTGTCCATCAGTGGGTAAACAAACTTCTGGCCACACAGATTACAGAATTCTGTACCATAACAAAGAAGAATGTGGACCCCAAGAAACATCATACACCATGGCTAAATCTGGAAGACAGTATGCCAAGGGAAATGATTCACTCGCAAAAGAAGAAGCACTGTATGAGACCCCTATTCCAGAATTGAATTGAAGACTAGGTTTACACACATGGAGAGAGGCACTCTTTGATGCTCACTCTTTGATGGAGGTGGGGGGAAGGAAGGAGAATCACTAACTAGTGAACAGGAATCAATGGCGATGAAGTAGAAGGCATTACCCAAGGTGAAGGTGGTCAGCACAGTGCTCATGGGGCATTATTGGACCACAGCAGTTATGATCAAGTTGTACATTTTCATATCACCAACAGCTGCCCCTTCCTCCTCAGAGTTGCTCTCTCCCTGCTGGATCTTCGCAGACGACCAGCCCTCCGTCCTGAAAACACTCCCTCCCTGACTCGACTTCCATCACCTTCTTGGCCTAGCTAAATACCTTCTCACCCCTCAAGTCGCCTCAAGATTTATTTTTTGTTTGTTTGTTGGGTTTTTTTAATTAGTTTATTGGGGGATCATGCAACTCGTATCACAATCCATCCATCCATCCATCCATCCATCCATCCATTGTGTCAAGCACTTTTATACATTTGTGGCCATTCTCTTTCTCAAGACATTTGCTTTCTACTGGAGCCTTTGGTATCGCCTCTTCACCCCCGCCCCCATGAACCCTTGATAATTTATAAATTATTATTTTTTCATGTCTTACACTCTCTGATGTTTCCCTTCACCCACTCTTCTATTGTCTGTCCCCCAGGGAGGAGGCAATATATAGATCATTGTAATCGGCTCCCCCTTTCTACCCCACCTTCCCCTTCCTTCCTGGTATCATCATTCTCATTATTGGTCCTGAGGGTTTTATCTTTCCTGGATTCTCTGTGTCTCCAGTTCCCGTCTGTACCAGTGTACATTCTCTGGTCTAGCCGGATTAGTGAGGTAGATTTGGGGTCATGATAGTGGGGTTGGGGAGGAAGTATTAAAGAACTAGAGGAAAGTTGTATGTTCCATCATTGCTATGCTGCACCCTGACTGGCTCATCTCCTCCCCGAGACCCTTCTGCAAGGGGGTGTTCAGTTACCTACCGATGGGCTTTGAGTCTCCACTCCACAACTCAAGATTTCTTAACGTTGGCATTATTGATGCTAGATCCTTCCTGGCTGAGCTAGGGGTGGACCTGTTCTGTGCATTGCAGAAGATTGAGTGGCATCCTGGCCCCACCCACTAAATGCCAGTTGCTACCAGCTCTGAGTAGTGACAACTAAAAATGTTTTCAGACATGGTCAAATGCCCGCCAGTGAGGAAGAGGGCCCAAATTGCACCCAGTTGGGACCACTACTCTACCTTACAGGTTCAGCCCAAAGTGACTTTTCCTTCCTCTATATGGGTAGGAGTTGACATGAAGGTATTGAGACTTTGTGAGTATTTCAACAGACCACGTTCAGTTGGTGCACATCCCTGGGGGTACCATGCCCTAAATCACTCTGGGTGCCTGATGTGGGGTTTCATCTCTTTGTTTAACATCCTGTCAGAAGTCAGCTCTAATGTACAGAATGAGATGACCCAGTAGATGAAAAGAAAGCCAATAAACTCTACTCTTCTTTTTTGAGCTTTAGGGGTGATTTTTTAAAAATCATTTTATTGGGGGCTCATGCAACTTGTATCACAATCCATCCATCCATCATATGTGTAAAGCACATTTGTACATTCGTTGCCCTCATCATTCTCAAAACATTTGCTCTCCACTTAAGCCCCTGGCATCAGCTCCTCATACTTTTATGGCTGACAACAAAAATCAACATTTTAATTTATTTCACAACAGGTGGGTCAGCACTTTCAATGTTGCGCTTCTCCTGCATAATAAGGTCCAAGAAAGAGAGGCACCCAAAGTTACCCACACTGCACACCCTGCCTGAAATGCATCCCCAGGGAGGTCCAGGTCAAAGGGGCTTGTGATCCCTCTTATTCTGTGTGAAAAAGTGATTCTTACCAGGTTGCTGACCTATTTTCAGAGTCCTATGTAGGCTTCCTTCCCCCCTGCCATTTCTGTCTTTTAAGAAGAAATCCAGATGCAAAAATAAACCTTTCCCTTGGAAACTATCAGTATCGACATTCAGACCTAGTTCCTTCCAGTCATTTCTTCCCTCTGCCTTGACAGTCATGGGAATCAATCATATCATACAGTCCACTGTATTATTTGTTTCATTTAAGATATCACAAGCAGTCTCCCATGTCATCAAGGCTTTTTTCTTCACCTTTGCTGCTAAGAAAATATAGCTGAGGATGTTGCCCATATTTTGTTTGAAAATACACTGCATTTCAAACAAAAAAATTAGCCATTTCCTTACAGGCTTTTATAGAAATGAGATGATTAATGCTGCCCTCTTTGTTACACCTGTAATGTGCTTTATAGTGTGGGAGTTTAATACAATAATGTAATGAATTTGTTAACATTTTTAGCCCAAATAGCAAAACCAATAGTTAGAAAAGTTAATAAATTGTTTTCATTATTTAAAAAAAAAGACAATATTTTCTGAAGCATCCTTGAAATAAATGACTACAGAACATTACATGGAACCACCGGCTACTTGGAGCCTGCTGCCTGTTCTTAGAATTAATGTTTTCTTGGAACATAGTCACGCTCACTCAATTACATATTATCCGTCTACTTTCATGCTATGGTGGCAGAGGAAAGTTATTGAGACCAAGCCTGTTTGGACCACAGTGTCTAACACATTTACTGGCATGCCCTTTATGGCAAAAGTTTGCCAGCATCTAGTCCAGATGATCTCTAGAGCTTCTATCTGTAGGAATTTGTGTGATTAGTCTATTTCCCCCATCCCACTTCACATTTGTCCTGGGAACACTTCTTAAGAAATCAGTTTCATGCAAATCTTTCCATCAACCTTCTCATTAAAGGCCACTCAGTAAATAGAAATCAAATGTTTGGTTCTGTACACGGGGCTGCTCGGAGGTCAGGGGGTGGCCAGGGGTGGACTGAACATCAGCTAACAACGTTGACAACGGAGCGTGAACTGGATTGTCAGTTTAGGATTTTAACCTCCATTTTCGGAAAGTCTCTTATTTCTATGATTTGTTCGAACTTTATAAGAGCATCTAAAATATTGGAGCATGCTGCAAATCTATTGGGGTCACCTTAGCAACAGTGAGTTTGGAAAGAGGAGCAGAAGTTGTTTAGGGTCCTTCTTGTCTTAAAATTAGCTAACAGCAGGAGAATCTGATTATTCCAAATGATAATTACCTGTCATTTCCACCACAGGATATGAAGTGCCTGTGATCAGCACCTATAGACATGGAGTTTGCTAAGAATTAATTCACCAGGTTTGGGGGTGGTGCATGTTCTTTAAAAAAAAGAAAGAAAGAAATTGGAGTTAAAGCTGTACCTCCACCCTGATGGCATAGTGGACCACACTTTGGGCCTAATAGCAAGGTCAGCAGTTCAAAACCACCATTCTCTTACAGGAGAAAAAGTAGGATTTCTACTCCCAATGAGTTATAGTCTTGGAAACCCACAGTTCTACTCTGCCCTGTAGGGTATCCATGAGTCAGCATTGACTTGAGTGCAGTGAGTTTGATTTCATGTGCTATCAGAAACTAGCTGAAGGAATAGGCCATTACTTTGTTGATTCTTGAAATCCTTGGGTAGTGCAAGTGGTTAATGTGTTGGGTCACCAATAACTAAAAGGTTGGAGGTTCAATTCCACCCAGAAGAACATTTCAGGAAAAGTCTACTTCAGAAAATCAGTCAATGGAAACGCTATGATGGGCAGTTCTACTCTTGACACATGGGGTTTCAGAGTCAGTTCTGAATTGGGGTTTTTGTTGTTGACTCTCATTAAGTAGCCTTCTGGCTCACAGAGTTTGGAGAGTCAATCTTTTTATTATCAAAAAAGTAATTTTTGGTGTATGTTGATCAGACCCCATTACGGACTCAGAAGTAAACTAGAAAAATGCACTTGTTAGGGATTTGTACTTAGACCTTTACTTCAAGTTTGTTGACTTCAAATTATCTGTGAGATCATGTTGACATCACAGCTTTGGTTACCAACTTACCTGTCTCGGTTTCCAAGGTGACCATGTGTGTCATGAAATGAAAAGCCTGTTGCTGTCAGGTGATCAGAGCAACCCTTTCGGACAGAGCAGAAGTGAGCCATGGCATGGCCAAGGCTATAAGTGTTATGGATGCAGTGCATTGATGAGTGTGAAATGCTGGAAATTTGAGGTGTGTCAATGTGGAAACATCTCATCCCATTAGGAGTGTTGGTGTTTTATTACAGTCACTTCATTGGTGTTAACCTCATTGTGCCAGTGTAAATATTTTCTGCGTAAAATCATTAAGGGGGAAGAATGTTTCCCTTTCATTAAGAATTGGCATATCAAAAGCAAATGAATTCATGAACTGTAAGATTTCTTCATTAATCATTACTAAATGTGTCCTACCTTTGCAAAGATACTGATGAGGATGCCACCAGTAGGGCTTTTAAATGTCAAGTGGGCAGTTTCACAAGCGGATTGTTTTGGAAGGGCAGCCAGTCAGAGGGTTTTGGTTGCCCTTTGATTTTAGAGGACAGCTATTTCCTCAAAACAGCTTGCCTCAATCAGAGAATTGCAGCCAGGGGTGGTCAAACTATCCACCTACCCACAGCAGAGGGTGGGTGGGAGGTGAAGGCAAACTTCACAAATAGCAGGCTTCTTCTGGTACTCACTGCCATCAAGTCGATTCCGACTCATCATGATCCTAAAGGCCAGGGTAGAAGTGCCTGTGTGGGTTTCTCAGACTGTAACTTGACAGGAGTAGGAAGCCCTGTCTTCCTCCCTCGGAGTGGCTGGTGGTTTTGAACTGCTGACCTTGTAGTCAGCAGCCCAATGCGTAACTGCTAGGAACACATATGAGAGGACTTCAAGAACGTTTTGAAGCCCCCCCCTTGTACGTACACACACACACACACACACACACACACACTTTATTATGTTTTAAGTGCTATTGGGATGCTACCCACAAGGTTTGGAGCTCCGACCTCAGGAGAAAGATGAGGCTGTCTGCCCCGGTAACGATGTGCAGCGTAAGAAACTGTACAGGGTCGCCATGAGTCAGAAGGTCCTCAAACAGCGGGTTTGATCTTCTTCCTTGCTTCCCCACCCATACACACCCACAGCTGTGTGTTTGGTAAAATACGGACAACCTACAATTTACCATTTTGAAGTGTGCAATTCAGGAGGAAGTTTCCTCCAGCTTGATGTGCGACCACCACCAACTACTTGCAAGGTGGTTCCAATGCCCTGCCACATGCTAGGTCCAAGTACAACTGCCCCTTACGGTTTCCAAGGTTGTCAATCTTTACCGAAGCACACGGCCTCAGCTTCTCAGGCAGGTCAGCTAGTGAGTTGGAAGTGTTTGGTTAGCAGTCAAGTGCTTTAACCACTGTGTCACTAGGGCTGCCTTATGCAACCTTCACCACACTAATTCCAGAAAATGTTTCTCACCCGGAAAGATAAGCCCATCAAACCCATTAAGCACTCACTCCCACTCCCTCCTCCCCTCAGCCTCAGCTCTCAGTCTCTGTGGATTTACCCATTTGGGAACACAGTAAACTGCTAACCACAGGTCAAAACATTTAAAACAGAGAAAAAGAGGAGGATTTTACACCTGTAAAAAGTTAGTGTTGGAAATTCACCGGAGGCACTTCTCCCCTGTCCTGTTGGGTCAGCATGGACTCGATGGCAGTGAGTTTGGGGTTGGGGGTTTGGCTATTTCCTAGCACGCGCCTTTGGGAAAATAGCTTCTTTCGTGTGGTCTAATGTGGTCAAGGTTGTTCCTAGTTGGAGCAACTGTTGGACCATCACTCCTTTTAGGACTGGATGATCTTCCACTGTATGGCTTACCTATAGTTTATCCAGTCTGCCATAATTTTCATTGGCCCCAAGAGTACTTGTAGCTGACAGTGATGGGTGTGTTGTTTGTTTACTTTTTTTTAACATGACAACTAATGATGTGGGGGGAGGTGAGGGTGATGGGCTCTTGTACTTTGAGATTCATACAGTACACAGGAGGTGGAGCCTCAGAGTTGATTGGCTTGGTTTTTTAATTTGTTGCTAGAATTCTTTAAGTAGCAGCCTCAATATCTTCGGACTAGATGCTATGATAAACATTAGTCTGAACCATGTTCACCTCTTGATGTTTGACCAATTTGATGTACAGGGATGGCAATGCCATGATTCATGCTAAATGATTTCTTCTAGCTTGAACTCAAGAGAAAATAGAGCTTTAACAAAATAATAATGAAAGGGCGTATGGTACAAAGTTGCTCCCTAGTAGATAGATGTGCTGGAATTCTTCCGGTTTAGGCCTCATCATCATTATGACTCTGATGAAATTACTTTACTCAGATCTTACAACAGGAAGCTCCCTGGACCCCAGGACCCTTAGAATTGGGTTCTCCTCATGCACTTTCCATTCTGTGAAAGAACTGAGTCATTCCACCTTTTCTTTTTTTTTCTCTCAATAAAAGATAGAAGAGGCTATAAAAATAGAAGAGGCTCATAAAATACAAACTCAACGATGAGGCAGAATACGCAATCAGCTCTTAATTGTAAAGCAAGGTCTCCTCCCTACCCCCTGCCCAGTAAGGTCACAAGTTACTAACAAGAGGGTGAAACTCCAGCTGTGTGTCCAAGGAGCAAAGCAGAAAGAGAGATCGATTACGCTGGCCTGTTGGCATGCCCATATGCCCAGCGCTTGAAGCCTGGTGAGATTATCCATCATTTTAAAACTATAAGTGGCTCATCTCTATCTCCTTACAAGAGATCATTCACAATAAACTCATCAGTAGAGTTGGCCAGCACCTCCTCTTCTAATTATGCTCAAAGCTCAGAATTAAAAGTAGTTAATGGCCTTCCACAGCAATCATTATAAAAGAGCTTTGGCAATGTGCTCACAAAGAACGTGGGCTATGCCGTTTGTACTGTTTGTAGTTCCGGTCTGGTGACTAAAGCAAAGGTGGGCATGACAAGGTTTGACTGCATCCATAATTTGCATTTCACCCTGGAACTCGAGATGCACCCAACATTACCCTTTGCTCACTGGAAAACAACTGTTACAAGGTTTAAATTATGTTATAAGTAATTGGGGAAACTGTCTTCTCTCCCTTCCAGTCTCCCAAGTCAGCATTCATTAGTGCTGCCAAGAAAGCAAGATTGAAGTCCAACCCGGTCAAAGTGCGCTTCTCTGAGGAGGTCATCATCAATGGCCAAGTGTCGGTGAGTGCCTGCTTGTCTGCTTTCTGACTCACAGAGTCACAGGCCTCTGCACTCCAGCCAGTTAAGCCATAGCTCCCACTGGAGCAATCTATGCAGGACTGGTTGTCAACCCTGGGTTGTAAAAGGCTGGAGAGATCATTGGGTCTTGCCACCATCTCCTCTCCCAGATCCAGAATGCAGTTCCCATGTCAGACCCCTCGCTACTTTGCAGAGCAACTCATTCAATTGAGGGTCACTTGCATAACCTTCGACTGAGGCCAAATACGCCTTCTTGAAAATCCATCTGTTTCTGCTTGTTCTGCCAACTGAGCGTTCTTAAAGCGATGATCGTTTAAGTGGTTGCGGGGGAGGGTGTTAGGTTTCCTCTCAGTTTTTCCTTCTCCCCACTGAAACACACACACACACACACACACACACACACACACACACACACACACCCCTCTGAGTTTTCAACTAATCAAAAAGAAGTCAACATGATGAAATGATTTTATATGTGCAGCCGGAACTGATGAAATACCACCCAGCTCTCTAGCAAAAGGTCTTGATGGAAATCCTGATTGCTTGGGCACATAATTGATTTGCAAAATGAATAATGCAAACATGAATAGGATGCTTTCTTTTCAACGTTCGCTGAAACACGAGCAACAACAAACAGATAGAGCAAAGTGGTCTTGGTTTTAGATTGCTCTCACCTAGGACATGGGTAGTCTGCCTACTTTCACTGTTGTTTAAATAAACTCATGTGGATAAAAATCTCTTAGCCCTGGTTCGTACGTCTGGGTCTCAGAAAATGCTGGGCTTGGTCCTGGGTCTGAATTTGTAGATCTGGGCGTGCCCATGGCATTTGTTCCTGGGACTCCTAGAAACAAAAGAGCATAAACTAGAGGGCTTCAAACATGAGAAATAAATTCTCCCCTTGCCCTGGAGTCCAGAAGTCTGAATTCAGGGTGTTGGTAGGGTCCTGTTCTCTCCAAGACTCTAGGAGAGGATCCTCTCCTATCTCTTCCAGCTTCTGGTGGCTCCCAGCAATCCTTGGCTTATGGCAGTTCCACTCCAACCTCTACCTCCATCTTCATCTGGAGTTCTCCCTCAGTGTCTCTTCTCCTTTTTCATAAGGACAGCAGTCAGAGTGGATTAGGGCTCGCTCTACTCCAGTATGACCTCGTGTTAGCTGATTGCATCTACAAAGACTTTGTTTCCAAATAAAGTTGCATTCCAAAGTACCACACCATGTCTATTTAGGAGACATAGTCCAACTCATAGTTCACCCACTCATGGTCCAAGTGTACTAATCAAACATACTGTCCTGGGGGTAAATCGGCCAATCTCTCAAACCATCATGAGGTTTATGGGTCAGGGCCTGAGGCTATCACTGTGTTGCCCTGGGAATATTTCAGTCCCAGCCTATCATCTCCATCTTCCTCTCCCACACAATGCCCCTACATACCTCTCAGGGCCTCTTTCATATCAGGATCTGTTCTATTCCGCTCAGTGGATCCTCGTCACTCTGGTCAAAGTTATAAATGATTCACAAGACTGTCCAAGTTTATGGCTGGAAGGTTCCCAAGAGGAAGCTTGCCTCAAGCAATCAGTGTATTGCAGAAGCTCAACTGAAATATGCCTTGCCTGTTCTGCCTGGAGCTTCCTAGGATGACACTGGATATGCAGGCCCCGTGTGCATCTTCAAGATGCTAGCACCTGCCGTGGCAGTTTCAATTCACTGTTAAATATAGAGGGGCCTCATCAATGACAGACACATTTCTCTAGTTCTTTAAGGCTTCCTCCCCCAAATATCAGGACCCCAGGTCTACCTTACAAATCCGGCTAGACTAGAGCATGTGCACGGATCCAGATAAGAGCTGGAAGCACAGGGAATCCAGGACAAATCAATCCCTCAGGACCCATAATGAGAGTAGCAATACCAGTAGGTTAGGGGGAAGGTTGGGGGAGAAGGGTGAGAAAGGAGGAACCAAGCTCAGTCATCTACATATAACACCCTCCCTCAGGGACGAACAAATGTGGGTGAAGAGAGACCGTGGACAGGGTAAAATATGAAAATAAAAATAATTTATAAATTATCAAGGGACCCCGAGAGTGGGAGGGAGGGGGAAAATGAAGAGCTAATATCAAGGGCTCAAGTAGAAAGAAAATGTTTAGAAAATGATTATGGTAACATATATAGAAATATGATTGATACAATGGATGCATGGATTGTTATAAGAGCTGTAAGAGCTCACCAAAAATGATTTATTAAAATTTAAAAAAAAACAGATAGTGGGGCCTCTTGAGGGTGGCATAATGTTTTAAGTGCTCCACTGTTTACCAAAAGTTTGGCAGTTCAAATTCACCAGCTACTCAGGGGGAGAAAGATAAGACCGTGTTTCCCTGAAGATTACATCTTTGGAAAGCCCACAGGGACATTTGGTTCTGTCATGCATGGTCGCTATGAGTTGGAATCAACTGCAGGGCCACAGATGTCATTTGAGGGAACTGGTTAAAGGTTGTCCCTGGGGGTCCTTCATCTCCCACCACCCCCAAGACCTCCCCACAGGCCTGTGTCTGGCAACAGCTTCACTCCTCAGCCTTTGAGGGCCTCTTCATTCTCAGTCTCCAAAATCATTGCGGGCCAATTCTTCTGAACTTGGACCCAAGCATATTCAGTGAATTCCAAAGTATACAATCAGGAAATTCACATGAGTGGGAAGGAAAGAGGGGAAAATCAAAGGAAGAAACAGGGAAAGAAAGGAGCCTAGTATGGCGAAACGTGGAACTGAAATTCCCAGCATGACTTGGAAGATACTGGCCAATCTTTGGCATTCTTGTAACTGCAACCACCTCCATCTATAAAACAGGCGAAGAGTTTCCTGCTTGCCGAGTTTCCCTCGACTCCTGTGATTCTGTAGCCAACTACATATGAATATTTTAGCTCACTGCATGGACCCATGGGCCTCGTTGATATGTGCCCTTGTTCTCGGCTCTGTCAACTCTATCATTGACCCAGATGCCCTTCGGGTGACTCTGATTCATGGTAACCCCATGCATCTGATAGAACTATGATTCATATGCTTTTCAATGACTTGTTTTCAGAAGTAGACTGCCAGAACTCTCTTCCACGGTGCCTCTATGTGGACTTGACCCTCCCAACATTTGCTTAGCAGCAAAGCATTTGTACCACCCTGAGACTCCAATCCCTCACTAGTCCGAATTAAAAGAGAAAATTCACAGGAGTGTGTTTTCATTGCATACTTTTGACCATGTCTCAAGTTGACATCTCTTTGAGCCTCTGTGTGAGTGGTGGGTATGTGTGTGCGATTTCTCGATTGTGAGCTGTTACTGGTAAAATGTTTACTCTATTGCAAAACACCAACCTGCCCCTTATACTTCCCCTTCGAGCTCAAAGAACATTTCTAAATAAGGTAAAAACCTTTTCACACAATAACTTGACATTTGAGGCAGGTTCAGATGCTGTTGGTCATCAAATGTCATTGCTGCCAGGCCCTGCTCTCCTCAAGAAACCAGCTCTGCTACTATCGGGGCTGGGAGCTCCAAAGAGTGGGGCTTAATCACAAAGGCATTATTTCCATAATCAGCTTTTCCAATGGAGAATCTTCAGAATCTTCAACCTCCACCACCAATTAGTCTGATTCATTTTCATAGTTGCCAAGCCAACCAGGGAAGCATCATCATTTGGCCAGTGTGATTCTTTTTAATGCCCTGATTAGAATAACTGTAGGCATGGGCTGTCACATCCAAATTCACTGCCATCACCATGGAGTCTATTCCAACTCATAGTGATTCTGTAGGACAGGGAAGAGCTCCTGGAAGCTTCCAGGGTGGTAAATCCTTATGGGACCAGAAAGGCTCCTTGTTCTCCTGCACAGTGCCTGGTGCGTTCGAACCACTGACTTGGCAGGTAGCAGCTGAACTCATAACCCACCAGGGCTCCTTGCTGGCAGGGCAGAGAGCAGAATTCCCATTTGCCTGACTCACACCTCCCCTTTTCTTTTGTTGAACAGGAAACTGTTAAGGACAATTCGCTTCTTTTTATGCCAAATGTTTTGAAAGTCTACTTGGAAAATGGGCAAACCAAATCATTCCGTTTTGACTGCAGCACCTCCATAAAGGTAAGCTGAAGCTGCTAAGCACTGTAGCCTGAGGGGCCACAGATAATCTGGTGGGGGGACCTTTCTTCCAGAACCATCTGGTTTTTCCCCAAGATATTGCTGAATGCTTCCATGTAAGGTAGAGCGGGAACCCTTTGAAACAATCCCAAACAAATAAAAAATGCTTACACTTAGAAGGCTTTGCTCCATTATATTTTAACTCCATTTTTCCATGACCACCCTGGCTCCTACCTATCCAGGGAAACCCGTGAGAACTGGAACTCACAGGGACTGCCTCATTTTGCCCGGCCTCCCCAGTTGTCCACCTTGGACCGAATGGCGTCTGACCATGGTGGTTCGGCTCCCTCTTCGTGGGAAATATAACAGGTTTCTGCCTTACATGGGTTCTAGCTTTTGAGGGTTTTACTGTAATAGGCTATCAGTGAAGGAACACTAGAGCCAGTCATATCAATGCGCCTGCAAATTAATTAAAGTAATGTGAATGTCACCAAGAAGGCTTGGCGCTGTGCCCAAAGCCAGCACGATAGCTCAGCAAAGGAAGATGAAGACATTAGCTGTTAATTGAATAGCTGCGACGTGGGTGGCCAGCGAAAAACAAGGGCAGGGCAACAATAACATAAAGACCACACTTACTCTGCATAGCTGTCGCCAGTGTCACACAGACAATGAAGCAAAGGGCCCGAATGGAGCCTGCTTCTTATTAGGTGGTGGGAAGGAAGAGCCACAAAGCTGTCCTGTTCATTGGAGCCATGGGTGCGCTTGACAGAATGAGTAGCAGGCCAAAGCAGATGGGCTTCTTTTCCCATGCTTGCTCCCTGGGCAAGAAGAGTGTATATTCTCTTTTTTCTTAGGAAAAAAGTGTGTTCCGAAATGAATTGTTCCCCAATGCTCCATCAGCCTAAAACAGAGTTTCTGCAAAGGGCACAGTAAAAAAAGATTTTATGGAAGGAACCAAAGAAGGGGGAGAGAGTACCTTGTGATGATCTCTAGAATGAACCATCAAGAGTCCAGTGGGCCTCATAGGAAAAATGGCCATGAGTAATCAACCCTCAGGTGTTCGCTTTTTTAAAAATTCATTGGCATAGGCCTTCTGTGTAAACATTTCTACAAAGGCCCTTTCGCTGTGTGTACTTAGAGTTGCAGTCCCCACAAACAGCTTGTCCTGAATTGCTTTGAGTTTGTAGTGATTTAGCAGGTAATAGAGCAGACAAATGTAAGAAGATTGATGACGGATCATTTCAATCATCCTTAATTCATCCGAGATGAAATATTAACTTCCCTCCTACAAGACTACTAATTTTAAATGGTGATGACTGAAACAAATCCTTTTCCTTTTTTTTTTTTTTTTTTTTACTTTTTCTACTCAATATCAATTTACAGTGAGGTGTTAAACCAATTACCAATCAACTAACTCAGGGAACAGCAAAAAAGAAGGAAAGTGTTTTCTATTGAAGAACAGCTGGTAAATAGATTAGGCTTTCCGGGCCAAATGGTCTCTATTGGAACTCCACCTACTCCTCACAGGGGTGATCTGGTTAGGTTCCATAGATCAGGTTCTTATACAAAATTCAGCATTGTGTGAAAACGGAGGATGACCACATTAGATCACACAATGGAAGATACACTATTGCATAACTGCCAAACCACTGGGAAGTGTGGCCCAGCTCAGCGGACACATGACCGTAACCTTCCCAGCCAGTGTTATTCTTGCCTAGCTCCTCAACCGTCATTACTGCCAGACAGATAAAATTAATACACAAGAGTGGGATAGCTTTTTTCACTACTATCGCAAATGCAAACTGTTAAATAATGAGATAGTTGATCAGGGAGGACTAGGTGTACTCTGCTGTTTGGTCATGAAAACAGTCCCAGACGATATGTCAGTGAGTGGTACGAGCAGATTTGGCATGAGGGTCATAGTTTGCTGGTCCCTGAACCAACCCATAGAACTACACCATCCCAACTCCCTGTGACTACAGCCTTGGGGTGTGTTACTTGCTGGCCAGGAAAGCACCTTGCTATGAGACTTTCAACCTGACCTGAACATCTAGCTTAAGTCTGTACCTTTGCTCTTTTTGAATCATTTATTTTTGTCATTAATGTTGTTGAAACTGTGCATAGCAAAATAGTCGCCAATCCAACTATTTCTACACACACAATTCCATGATATTGATGACATCCTTCAAGTTGCACACCCATTCACCCATCCACCCCCTTTCTTCCCTAATTGCTCCGCTACCCTGACCCTGGGCTCATTGTCCTCTAAGCTTCTTATCTAATCTTCCCCATTGTTCTTGTAAAGGTAATATTCTGGGGTTTCAAAAAGTTGATGGGAAAATTACATTGGCTTTTAATTCTATTTTTCCATGAACATTTCGAAGTATCCCATTCCTTCTGGATCGTTCTTGGCAGACATTCGTTACTAATGAAGCTAACACCTATTGCTTGGTCTTAAAAAGACTTCAGGGGATCATTTGGATTTTTTCCTCCAGGAAGTCTAGAGTCCATGACAATTTGCAATTCCGTTGAGTGTATTTTCTAACAGAAAGGATTCTACGCAGAAACGAGTGCCCTGCGACTGGTGCCCCGCCCTCTTTATGACAGGAACCCAGTCTGGGCTCCCTGAGGATTACAGACAGCAAAGACATGACAGGGAGCGATGCAAAGAGTTTGGACAAATAAAAGTGAGCTGATCTGCTTCTCTAACAGCCAATTTTCACAATAGACACGAGAGGGTTGGTGTGAAATAAAAACAGTATCATTGTGAGAGATGTGACACTGTTTAATAAAAATTGTCCAAATTCTTCTTACTACGGAATCAAAACTGGGGGATCCCATTGCTATTGGTTTTCTGGTACTCTCCGAGGTGACTTAGGAAAATGGTTTATAAAATATGTATCGTCCCACAGAGGACCGCTTCTCTTCTCTCTGCCCTGGGCCTTGAGCAAGAACTGTGACACAAAGAATCTTTTTTTAAAAACTTTTTTTATCAAACAATCAAAGCATGTATGCAGAATGTTGTTGGAGTGCTTAATGGGGCCTGAAGAAATTGGAAGAGATCCACTGAGCAGAATCAGAATAACCAGCAAACGAGAAATTTCTGGCAGGATTTCTCTCTGTGGACATTTGGGGCCAGGTGATTTCTTGGACATGGGGGTTTTGTCCTGTGCACTGTGATGGGGTTTAGCAGCATCCCTGGTCTCCAACCGCTTATGGCCAGTAGCATGCTGTCCCCGATTGTGACAAAAATATCATCAAAATGACCAAATAGAATTGCGTGTCCAAAGTGCCCACGTTGAAAACCATTGTTCTCATGTTTCTTAGCAGCAGAGGATACACGACCTTGAGAAGATCAGCTACTAATAACCAAGTACATGTAAAAGAAAAGATTGAGGAGATTTGTTTGGCATTGCAGGAAATGTGTCTGCTGTCTGTGTAACACCTCTCTGATCAAAAATGTTCCATTTCTGCCAAAGACTGCAGATTCATTGCTCTGTCGACAGAGACATAGGATAAAAGCCAAAGTGCATTGTTAGGGGGTGCTCGAACTTGGTACCAAAAGAGGGTAGCCACAAATACCTTCTCTGTATGAACTCATGGAATCCTTACCATTCCAACACGGAGATGCTTACCGGACTCGGTGTGCAGAAGGGAGAACTAGCAGAGAAGTTAGCTGACCTGCATCAACCACACTGCCCATCAGCAATAGAGCATGGATTAGAAACCAAGAATTGTCTTTCCAAGCCCCATGTCCTTAGCCACTGCTGAACTTCTCTATCTAAGGGCAGGCCAGAGGTCAGCAAAGGTCTTCTATGGGGGACCAGATAGTAAATATTTTAGAACTTAAGGGTTATATGGTCTCCCTTACCAACGACTGACTCACTCTGCTATCATATCACAAAAGCAGCCATCGACAGTCCATAAACTTCCATCATAGTTAATTTACAAAAGTAAGTGATAGACTGTGTTCAGCCAAGGGACTATAGTTTATCAACCCATGAGGACACCACTTTCAGAACTGGTTTGCGCACCAACCCACTTTGAAGAAAGGCGAATAAAACTAACTACACAACCGATTGGTAATCTTTCTAATTTAGTACTTCCTATGATAGGTAGCCTCCTCCTCCAGCTGTTTACCTTATTGTCTCCAGTTCTTGAAATTCGTACACATTTTGGGTGGTGAAGAGTACTAGAGAAGAATTTGGGTGGGGAGGGAAGCCAGGAGAAGAGGCTAAAAAAGAAGGTCCCATTTCTGAATCTTTAGGGAATCTTCAGAATCCCCCAAAGATATAAGATGTAAAGATGGGAACCCTTCATGTCCTCCACTTATAAGTCAAGGGAGACTTAACCAGAGGACCATCTTGACTTTAATCACATCTTATCAATGTTTCTCCTATAAGGATGTCATCTTAACCCTTCAAGAGAAGCTCTCCATCAAAGGCATTGAACACTTCTCCCTCATGCTGGAGCAGAGGACTGAAGGGACCGGGACCAAGCTGCTTTTGCTTCATGAACAGGAGACTCTAACTCAGGTCTGTGAAACTATACACTGCTGCTGCTGCTGCTGCTGCTGCTGGAACGAACACAGCCCCAGCCCCAGCCCCACCCCAGAATCCGCCCCTCCTCTTAGTCCTTTACCTGAATTAGCTGCATCCCTGTATCCCTGCCAAAGAAAACACCAGAATCCAAAAAGGATTTTACACCCCAAGGTGATGTTTCCTGTTTTTTCCCTCTTCCATAGACTGGCAGTTGATCTCACAAACACATTTGTCATTCAAGAATTTGGCAGCTACTCATTGGGAATATGATTCTGGAGAATTCTCTTGCATGTTCTTACAATGACTTGCTTGCCTGCTTTGAAAAATTGAGCTCTAGAAACCTTTACAAAGAACCGGGTCTGAGATGATTTTACTTATGCTGAAATCATCTAGCGGTTTTTATCTTCTGGGTACATACTGAGACTATTTTGGGAAGCCTGAAATCCCTAGCCCAGTCCTGCCCACTGGAAATATGTGATACACCAATGTGTCCCAGTTCCTGGTCACCACGATGTCACCCCCATCTGTTTCCTGGGGAGACAAACAGACTGCTTGGTTGCTGAATTCAGCATAGCCCCATCCCCTGTCTCCTTAGGTTTAGGGTTTTTTGTTTTTGGGGTTTTTTTGGGGGGGGGTGTTAAATCTATGGTGGGATTTCAACAAATTCTTCACAGGTAGGAGAGCTTAAGAAGGAGCCCAGGGGACATAGTGATTATGTACTGGGCTGCTCACAGCAAGGTCTCTGGTTTGAAAGCTGCTCTGTGGGGAAGCATGAGGCTTTCGACTCCGGTAAAGTCTTGGGATACCCACGGAGACAGTTCCGCTCTGTTCATAGAGAGTCTCCATGAGTCCGAATGGACTCAATGGCAGTGGATGAGGAGAGTTCAGGGTTGAAAGAACTTTAAAATAAAATTTTATTGTGAATTGGATGAAGGCTTACAGAGAAGTTCCATTTTATTTTCAACAATTCATACATTTTGGTTTTGTGTCATGTACTGTAGTCCCCACAGTGAGGCATAACTTATCCCACATCCTCCCCATGTTTCACATTTCCACTCCTCATTTCCTAACCCATCTTAACTTGTCATTGGAGAAATGCTACCTTTTGATCCCAAATGGTTGACTTTTCTAAGGTGTGTGTACCTCCCTAGTATTATTGTTCCCCATGACACTGTTAGCTAAATGTTGAACCACAGAGTTTGGTGGTTCAAACCCACCAGCTACTCCCAGGGAAAAAAATGCTATGGTTCCAGGAGAGAATTTACAGCCTTGAAAATCCTATACAGGGCCACGAGGAATCAGAATTGGCTCACTGGCAATGGGTTTGGTATAGACCTGTCTATTGGCTGACTGAAAAATTGAGCAAAGGAGTGAGTTCATTTCCAGGCATGAAGGGTGACTAAGGCCCATAGCCTAGGGGCTCCACCAGTCTCAACAGTTAACTTGGTTTAGCTTATGATTTTAAGTTTGTTTCTATGTTTTTCTCCTATACTATCCAAGACCTCCTAATGGGATCTCTTTCAAAGTCATGGGGTAGCCAGTGGAACTGAATGTTTGCGTGGTCGATTAGTTCATTAGCCTAATTGTTTCCATGTCTTCAATATGCTCCACCCTTCTTTCCTCCAGATAGGGCAGAGACAAATAGTTGTACCTTAGAGAGCAGCTCTCCAACTTTTAACACTTCACTCAATCAAAGGATGAAAGAACTCTAAGGAGAGGGCATGAGGAGACACTAGAAGGGGAGGCTGGGAGGTAAGACACCACCATACACAAGAAGTGGCAGAAAATGTCATCATACCTAAGTGCTTCTTGGTTGTCTATAATTAAAAGTTGGTTTGCTGTCCATCAGGTATCCTGACACTCTTTATTCAACTCAATTCAGCCTAATGAGTTAAAAAGTTGGCATGTGTGTTGATTTATATCCCTCTAAATTGGACCCGTTATTTATACCAGGTATAAACCCACCTCTCTCTATATATATTCAGTGATCTGGGATAGCGCAAATGGTAAAACATGTGGCTACTAACCCAAAGGTTGGTGGTTTGAAACCACACAGAGGTGCCACAAGACAAAGGCCTGGTGATCTGCTTCTAATGTGTCATAGCCATTGGAAACTCTGAGACACAAGGGGTTGCCATGAGTTGAGATCAACTTGATGGCAAGCAGTTTGATTTTTTTTTTTGCTTATACAGATGGTAAGTCCCTTCCCATGACTGCTTATTATCAACATATGCCAAAATACTCTTAAAAATAGATGACTTATTTTACACTTCATGAAAAAAAAATCAAAAACCAATATGGTGACCCTAGAGAAAAAGTAGAACTGGCCCACAGCATTTCCAAGCCAGTAATCTTCATGGAGACAGATGGCCCTTTATCCTGAAAAGGCACTGGTGAGACCAATCTTTCTATTACCTTCACCCCTGCACCACCAGGGCTCTTTCATGCCTCATCACCACATAAACCCAAACCAAAGCCACTGCCATTAAGTCCATTCTGACTCATAGCAACCTTCTAGAGCCTTTTGTAAGAACTCTGGTGGCAGAGTGGTTATGAGTTGCGCTGCTAACTGCAAGGGCAGCAGTTCAAAACCAGCCAGTCCTTGGAAGAAAGATGAGGCTTTCTACTCCCTTAGAGATACAGTCTCAGAAACCCTGAATGGCAGTTCTACCCTGCTCTGCAGGGTTGTTGTGCCTTGGCATCTATTCGTTGGCAGTGAGTGATGCAGAATCCTTCGGGTAAAAGTATCTAGGTCTAAGTTCCCCTTAAGGGGGACCTTGAGACAAGAATTCAACTGCAAATGGTTCATTTGGGAGGAGATCTTGGGAAACACCAGCGGAGGTGTTGGGAAGAAAAGTGGGAATTGTTGGAAGCCAATACGAGAGTGGTGGTCAAAGCAGTTTCCACTGTAGGCAGCTGGAGTTCAGTCCGAATCGGGAATGTTGGGAGGCAATGTGAATCATCCCTCAGAGCTCTCCTGATGGAGGCAGGAGGAAGTTGAAGGCATTCATCCACCAACAGGCTGTCCCTGCTGAACTGTGGGTTGCTCCCAAAGGGCAACTGTTAGTCACCCTTGAGTTGGCTCTGATTTGTCGTGAGCCCATGGACCACAGAAGGGAATGTTGCCCTGTCCTGAACCATCTTCAAGATGGTCAGTATTTGTGTCTATTGTTGTGGTTATTGCCATGCCTTCCAACCTAAGGAGCTCGTGTTCTAGCACTATACTCGGTGGAGAGCCATAATGTTGTCATTCGCTCATTTTCAACCCTTTTCCTTAGTCTGTCTTCATCTAGAAGCTCTGCTGAAACCTGCCCATCATGGTTGACCCTGCTGGTATTTGAAATAGTAGTGCCATAGCTTCCAGCATCGCATGCCTGCTACTATAGTGCAGCACTCTTGACAGATGGGTGGCCGAGGACATTTATTCCTCGACGGTTAAGATGTGTGTTGTGCTGGCAGACACTGACAGGTGTGTGCAGTAAATAACCTTCCACTTAGAGCTATAAACACCAAGGGTACATGGGTAGACCACTGAGAGCCAGTCACTGTGAATCTAAGGAAACCTCAGCCTACATTTAATGCGATAGAACTGCACACATTTGGCTTGTTTCCAGCTATACGTTCCCTCTGAACTTCCATCAGCCACATAGCTTTTATGAAAAAGTTTCATATTAAAAATTTTAATTCTTTTAAAATTTCTTCTGTACCTGGTAACCATAACTCCTCCCCCAGCTTTATTTCCCGTTTTTCAATCTCATTACAAATGTGAGAGGGAAACAATAAGTCTGTTACAGTGATGCGCCAGTTATCTTTCCAAAAAATTGGGACAAAACTTAATCAAACTAAACTCCCTGCCTTCGAGTCAATTCTGACTCACGGTGACCCCACAGAGCAGGGTAGAATTTCACCTGTGGGGTTTTTGAGAATAACTGTTTATAGGAGTAGAAAACCTCATCTTTCTCCCTAGGAGCAGCTGGTGTTTTCAAACTATTGAGCTCACGGTTATCAGTTCAACTTATAACCACTATTCCACTAACGTTTCTAAATCAAATCCCTAGACCTCAAGCATTATTTCTAGAAGAGAAATATGATCCCAATGTCCAGAAACAAGTCAGATGTGTGCCTTTGAAATCACTGCATGTAAAAATGCCATCAAGAGGAAATCCTTAGGTATGATGAAAATGGCAGTAGGCATAAGAAGCTACCTTTTTTTTTTTTTTACCAATAACAAAAGTCTTTTTAAAGTGTTCAATGGTGATTAAAATCCCCAAAGGAACATTCCTGCAACTCTACCTGAATTGTCGGTGGCTGCATCCTAAGCTTCGGTCTAGAGAGTACTAGCTTTTGTTTAATTAAACATACCACTTAATAGTTAACGTTTCCAAGAAATTATTTGGTGATGGTGGTTTGTTGTTCATCTGCTTGTCTGGTTTTAGAGACTTTTAAATATATAATATGCTATTTTTTCTTCTGAATTTTATTGATTTTGTTGCTGGGGAGCCAAGTGTACAGCAATTAATTCACCAGTTTCTTCGTGTACAATTCAGTGACATGGATGGACCTGCTTCAAGAGAGGCATCCATCATTCCCTTCCTTTCCCGTGTTGTCCCTCCTTGTTACTATCAGCCCACTGCCCCCTAAGGTTTCCATCGAACCTTTCCAATTGCTATGGCCTATTTGATTCCAGACAGATCATTACTTATTTAATTAAAAACTATGTCTCTTACGCAGCCAATGAGGTTCCTGATCGTTAGATGCCGTTAGTTACATCTTCTACCAAAGAAAGGCCCAATAACTAGCTTCCATGTCACGGTCCAGAAAACTCTGTGGAGAAGTTCTACTCTGAAATACTTGTGTCTCCAGGAACAGAATCAGCTGCAGGGCAATGGGTTGGGGCGGGGTGGTGGGGTGGGGGCGACTCCCTTAAACCAGTGCCTGTTGAAGATGCCTTTGGGTAACCTTTATGGTGAAGCTCCTGTGCCGGACTCCCCTGAAGGCTCAGGCCAGTATTATCCTCCCCTAACGTCACCTCCTAGCCTGGTTGCAGCTCCTTCCCAGACCTGTCTCCCTCTCCCTCCCTGGCCTCCCCTATGAGCAGGAAATTCTTGCACAAAAACCCTTGTCTCAAGGTTTGCAGCAGGGATGCTAGGCCAAGTCTCGAGGTATGGGCAGCTTTCAGCGACTGAGTATCTCAAAGCACGTCCAGTGTCCCTTCTCCTTTGCTTCTGTGTCCCGCTGCCATTCCCCAGTTGGGACTGAAGGCTTCTTGTGTGATTGTTCTCATCCTCCAGGTGACACAGAGGCCCAGCTCGCACAAGATGAGGTGTCTTTTTCGAATTAGCTTTGTCCCGAAGGATCCGATTGACCTTTTAAGGAGAGACCCAGTGGCTTTCGAGTATCTCTATGTTCAGGTATGTGAATGTGCGGGCGTGCCGGACATTAGTGTGGGCTAAATTAACACGGGGCTTTCTTTTTCCTGAAGTCGTTCGTTTGGGGTCTTCTTTCTCATTGGCACCCAAGTGTAATATACTATAAAGTGATCCTGTGGTGCTCTTTCAATGTTTCCTTTTTCTTTTGAACCAATTCCAGGCTTAGGAAAATGTGGCAAGAATATTACAAGAACTCTGCTGTATTAACCACAGCGACTTGATACATAGTGTGGGCAGAAGTAGTCTGTCACACACACAGTTTCATAGGTCCTCAGGAGGACGCTTCACAGAGTTCTTGGAAAAAATGAATGACGTGATCATGGAATTTCTCCAGCAACTTTTTGAAGCTCCCTCATATTTATGTATAGATGTATATATACCATGAGAACGGTGAGACTTTGTGTCACATACTTTGGCTGTTGTATCAAGAGGGATCATTGCCTGGAGAAGAATATCATGCTAGGTAAAACAGGGTCAGTGAAACAGAAGAGGTCCTTCAGTGCGATAGATTGGCACAGCACCTGTAACAATGGACTCAGATAGAGCAACGATTGTGAGGAAGACCCAGTACGAGGCAGCGTTTGCTCTGCTGTACATAGAACTGGCTCGACAACCATCTGCATATATTTGCCTGTGTGCATACATGTATATGCTGTTTGTTTGTTTCTGAAAGTCACTTACACCAATCCTACTCCTTTACCCCCAAATACTTCAGTGTGCATTTCCTAAGAACCAGGGCACTTTCTTACATAGCCTTTCTACCATGGATACAACCAGGAATGGAACCTGGATAGATTACCATTATCTGCTCTACAGTGCAAACATCCAAATGTAACCAATTATCCCCAAAACATCTGTATAACAGCTTTGTTCATGAATGAGGTCCACTCCATGACCTCAGCTTACATTGCCTTGTCTTGTCTCCTCAGTGTTTTAGACCCGTGTTCAATCATTCTTTGACCTTCGTGGCCATGACAGTTCTGATGAGCACTGACCACTGTTTTGAAGAAGTCTCTCCATTTGGGTTCCTCTCTCATAATTAAACTAGGGAGATGCCTTTGGGCTGGAGGCTGAGATATGGGGGATTTTGTGTCCACTTCAGTCCGTGACTTCAGAAAGCACAAGATGTCATGAGTCATCTCATGTGCCTCCTGAAACCAGTTTGTCCCCAAAAGTAACTTGATTAAGGCAGTCTCCTCCAAATGGTTCCATTCTAAAGTTATTGCTTTTGCATTTATAATTAATATGTACATTTGCATAGAATCACATTGCAACTCCTCCATTCTCCTGTTCCTCCTCACTCACTGTGTGTGTGTGTTCATAATGAATTCTTGTCTGTAGCCATTATCATTGTGAGGATTGAAAATGATCATTTTTCTAATGCCATGATGTCTTCTTCACTTATTAGTTATTCCATTTCCCCTTCTCCTTTATTTATTTATTTATACATTCCTTTATTTGTGCTTAGATTTTTCTGAAATATTGTGATATTTATTGTGTTGGGATTATTCATTTCAAGGAGACACAACTCTCAGAAGGTAAGACTTTGCAGACTATGTACCTATCAGATTACTCTGGAATGCAGCCTCAGAGATCGAGGCTTTTGGGAATGAGGATCTGGCAGGGTGTGTTTCTAACAGACTCGATGTATCAAGTTTGATCTTTAGGGGGCATTCCTATATTTTTTTCTAAAACAGCTTCCTATTACTCTGTTACATCTCCCATGAAACAGTCAGAATCCACTTACCTCCTGCTTAAACATCTAACGTCAAAACTACAAAAAGCAAATGTGAGGCCAAACCACAGAAGGCAAGGCCTTCTCCCTTTGGCAGGGCCTCCCTGTACAGGGCCCCCTCAATTGAACCTCAAGTAAGGAAGAAAAGATGTGAGAAAAAACAAACCCCAAATCATGAAAACAAAGGAACTCATACACGGATATCTGTTTCACTAGTCTCAGTATTTTCTGGCATATTTAAAGGCTTTGCAATCTTTAGGAAGTGTAATAGGGAAAAAAGATTGATAGATGGAAGAAAAATGTTCACAAGAGGTGTGAGAGGTTAGCAATGGTAATATAAGTTCAAGTGCCAGTAAGTCTTGGAGAAGAAACATTTAGCCCAAGAAGGAAGAAACCAGAACCTCTAGAACATTCTAGAAGATGGGAGCTGCTTGACCTTTCCCTATGTCAGTGAGCTGTAGAAGAGATTTACAGTTCAGTAGGATGACACAGTTTCATAAAGATCACCCTGAGGCCATAGAAAAAAAGCAAATCCGCAGCACACATTACTTGGCAAGTAAAAAAAAAACAAAAAATATGTGGGGCTTTTTAGAAAGATTTCTACACAGAATAGTGAATTTTTCATGTTTTTGGATTCTTAAAATATTCAAATTTGGAATATTCTTAAAATATTCAAATCTGGTCCATTTACTTGTCTATAGTATTCACTGTTCTCCAATGGACCAGGTAACCCAGATATAAAAGGGGACAGGAACCATTTGACTGGAGGTTGAGCTGTGGATGAGTATTCCCCACATTCTACCCAGAACCAACCAAGCCCTATCACTGCAACTCAGAGCATCTGCTGAGCTGACCCGCAAATTGTTCTGAGTGTCACTTAGAGCGGAGGTTTGCCCTGCCTTTCTCTATCTTTGTATACCCAGTTGTTTAACAGGACGAGGCTCTAAAACCACTCTTACTCTACTCTGTTTAGAAGATCACAAGTTCATCAAAATTCTAGAAGAAGAATGCATCTGGGCTTGTATTGGAACTGAGTGACCTTTAAAGTAGACACATAGTGCTGCTAAGCACATTTCTGTTTTACATGTGTTTGCACTATTCTAAGATTGTTTATAGCGATTGCGCTTACATCCAGAGCACACCTTTTTTTTTACGGTAACTTTGTGAACAGAGTGAAGGTTTACAGAGCAGATCAGTTTTCTATTTAATCATTCGTACACATTTTGTTTCCTGTAATTGATTGCAATTCCTACAATATAACCTCGCTTATCTCACTCTCTCCGTGTCTGCTGTTTCCATTCTGCCCTCTTTCATGGCCCTTTTGAACTTTGCCCTTGGGTCAATACTGCCCTTTTGATTGTAAATGGTGGGTTATTCTAAAATGTGTGTACTTCCCAAGTGTTATTTTCCCCTCATGTAGACCTGTCTATTGTTGGCCTGAGCCTTGAGCTATGGGGGTCAGTTCTTGTTCACAATTGAAGGGTAACCAAGGGTCCACCAGTCTCTATGTCATCAGTAAGTCTTGTCTTACTTTTGATTTTGTGTTTTGTTCCATATTTCCCTCGCACTCAATCCAGGACTTTCTAATGTGATGCTTTTCAGAGCAGTTGGGAGTGGTAGGCAGGCCCCATCTAGTTCTTCTGAAGATGTCTATATTTTTATACCTGAGGGACTCATCAGAATTGTCAAACCTGTCCCCAGGATCTCACCTAGGGACTAGCAGAACACTGGTGACCTTTCCAAGTCCCCAGTCTGAGGATTGCATGGAAGATCGAACGGCCACCTGCAGCGGTCAGGGAGGGAAGTGGAAAGTCATGGGTCGTGAGTGACAGAAGCCAAAATAAAGCTACCGTCATCTTATACATCTGCCATTGCAAATATGAATGAGAATTTCTTTGCCTCAGATCCTCTACTTCTAAATGTCGTGTATCACAGAATGCCTGTGTAAAACATCATAAATAATAACCAATAATATAAGTCTCCAAAACTGAAACTCCAAACTCACTGCCATCAAGTCAAAGCTGACTCAGTGACCCGCTATAGGTTTCTGAGACTAAGTGTTTATGGGAGTAGAAAGCCCAGTCTCCGAGGAGCTGCTGGATGTTTTGAGCTGCCAACCGTGTGGATCACAACCCAATGTGTAACCACTACACCACCAGGGTTCTTTACTGTAAGTCTGGAGCAGTGCAAATGGTATCTGTATTTTTTCCAGTGTTGCAAACGGTATCCATATCTGTTGTTTTTAAGATGCTAAAAAGAGACGATTGAATTAAAGCAGAGAACAAAAGAGTCAGTAGAAGCAATATATGAAGGTAAATCTAAAAATATTGCTACTAGGGTGTCACTTCATGCATACATTGGTTTATTCCAAGCACAACATGTCTCTGTATTCAGTGGATGACTGAAAATAAGTTCTCTCAGCAAAGACCTTGTTGGGGGTGTGTGTTTGGCCAGGTTAACTAGTGTAATAAATCCAATGACACCCATATAAGAAATACAGTGGTACATGTATAAGAAAGAGCTTTGTATCACGAAATAATTAGATATCAACAGAGCATCTCAGCTCAGTCCAACTCAAGTCCATCAGACTCATGCAGCCACATGCAATGATGCTGAATGCCGGCCAACGGATGCAGAACCCTGTGGCTCCAAGGTCAGGGCAAACATGGCAGCTCTCCAGGTAGCCAGCCAGGAGCAAGCTGAAGGGGGACAGAGGGCCCTCCTGATGAGAAGGCCCCTCCCCCAAGGGGACAGCATCAGGTTGTGACCTGATTGACAGCTCTGACTCAGCCCTAGCCAGGAGTGTCTAGTTGACACAGATGTAACTACCACGGGGTGCCTGCAAGTATCGGTCCAGTGAAAACAGTGGGTGCTGAGGGGTATCTGGTGGACCAGTTCAATGCAAATCAGGGAAGTCAGCTCAGAAGGGGATGGCGACTGTTTTGGGGGTATCCCAAAGGGGTCATCTTGGTAGACTTCTCTAAGGTCACAGGTCAATCACAGGAACTTAATAGGGGGAAAACGTTAAGAAAATTGAAAATGGCACCAGGGAGGAAAAGGCCAGGCTTGCTTTCTATCATGAGGGGAACAAGAGCAGCTCTAAGTGGGAACCCTTGCCCTCCTACCCTACGGCCTTGATCTAGCCTTTCTGACTCCCTTTTCTTCCCCAAAGTCAATCCCCAAACGAAAAGGAATCCAATTTGAGTCTCCCAAGATTGCCTAAATTGCTGTTTTAACAAACATCTAAATCAAAGAGGGTAGGATGGTTCGGTGAAGGGTCAGAGAGATAGAAACACTGCCTTCAGGAAAATATAGACCCAGATGGAGAAAAAGTCGAGAGCCAATAGCTAGACGTTTTGGTATTTTTGCTTACTAAAGGTTTCTCTGATTTTGTAGCAATACGTTCAGGCTTACCTTCATATATTACATTACTGAGACAAAAATAAATGAAGCTACCAGGCTTTAATGAGGACAGTTCACCACTGATTAGGTCAACCATGAAGATGAAAACCAATTTCATTGATCATGTATAAATCTCCAAGTTATAATGACTACAAAATATTTTACAGAATATAACATATATATTAACAGTAAATACTAGTAATCCAGAATCTCCTACCTCATAATTATAATGGGTTGTGTGGACATCAACCTTTCCACTATCCATTAAGAAATAAATTGTTATTTTAGTGAATAGACAGGGGAATACTTAAAGAGAATGCACAATGTTTCCAAACATGTTCAGAGCAAAGGTTTCCTTCGTCACATGGAACATGTTTGTTGTAAATGAGCTTTCTCTAAGCTTCAAGTGCATCCCACCGGGACAGCTATTCAGCAAAACAATGGCCGCCATTAGCTTGTGTTACTGTATTTTAGGAAATGCACTTGAGAGTAATAAACGCATGATTAATACCAAAAATGTATGGTTAATTCAGACTTCACACTAACTCTCCAGGATCAGTCTGAACTAAATACATAATGTAATTAGCTGACAAATCACCTTGTCAAAAATTTCATCCAGAAAGAAGTCTGGTTAAATACAGGCTGGAACAGGGCTGGGGACAAATGTGCGAGCCACAACTCTCCGGAGAAGCGAAGGGGCTGCCTCCCCTTCCGGAGATGAAACAGGTTTCCAGGAGTCACAGCGACCTTGTGAGTGCTTTGTTGATACTGATTTTTCAGAGGAGGAACGGAAGTGCTGTGTTCTGAGGCCACTTGATTCGCATCTGGCCGAACCTAGTCAAAGCTGAAGCTGCTGCCTCTAAATTCTTTGAGCTCTAAAATGCTCTTTGCCTCTAAAATGCTTGCTTTCAAATTCATTCAGCAATTACAGTCATAGAAGAATGATTTAACCAAAAATGATTTCTCTGGTGCCTGTTACAATCCCGGCACCGTGTCCAGTGCTCTCCGTGCCCCCATACCTCAGAGGGATCTATAGAATGACCCTGGCCAGGCTGTCAACCTCTCAGGCCCCATCCTGGGCAACACTGGACAATCTCAAGGAAACCCAGACTGACCAAACCAAGAGTTTGCTCTTACTCTGATGGCCGCATCTCCAGCCTCGGGGCAGAGTTGCTACACAGAGCATTAGGATTGTAAGGTGAAGCAGACGCAAAAGGCTATATTGGGAGGGAAGAGCAGGGCCGAAACAACAGTTTCAGTGGTGGATGAAAATCCATCTGTCCAGAGCGTGTGCATAAGAACGTGCGTCGCTCAGCGTTGACACTATGGGCACTGGGATGCAAAGGGTGGATATAGTCTGCAGAAACCCGCCGAGGCACCTGCCCCTGTTTGATAGGAAGAGTCATTCTGCCTCTCATGGGAAGGAGTCACACAAAGTCTGAGATCGCTTTCATTTGAAAGCTGGGGACAAGGCGAGGAATAAAGCAAAGAAAGAAGGGAGAAACTTCCTATCATCTCTTCTAGCTCGGGAGTCGGTCTCCCACCCCTACACTCAGCCAACGCACCAGCAAAATATGCTTCAACGATGTGGTACTTCCGGTCCCCGTGCAGCTCTCAGCTTTCCATCCTGAAAGCCCCTCAGGTTCTTCACACGTGGCCTCCTGCACTGGCCTAACCCCACCCCACAGGACACCCTCGGTGGTAGGCGGCTCCTTTTCACATGTGAACAAACTAAAAGCCAGCCGGAATGACTCCCTGAAAGCTCTGCATTTTGACGAGCAGAGGCAGAGACCACTGGAGGAAATGGAGGCTTTCAATAGCTGCCATCCACCTAGAGACCTGCGGCACTGTGCCTCAGCACTGCTTGTACATCTCCACCAAACCTCGCTTCAGTGGGGAACGTAGTTCGAGCGACTCCTCTTTGTAGAGAAGAGAAAACGAGGCTGACAGAGTGTAAACAAAAACGGGCAGAGGGTTAGGCTGGGGAAGGCCAGGCCTCTGAAGTAGGTGGGAGCCTTCAACTCCAGTGCTGCCACACCCGTGACCTTGCTCATTTATCTCCTGGAGGTGCCTCTGTATGGCAACTAGGAAGAAGAGGAGGAGGAGGAGGAAGAGCTGACAGCAACCACCTGTGTATCAATGGCTTCCAAATTACCGGGCAGCAGTCCAAGCAGGTTTTCATGCTTAGCTCCTTCAATCCTCGCCACAAACCCTGTGAACACGCAGCATGTGTGTTGTCCCTGTTTTACAGAAGAAGAAACTGAGGCACAGAACGATTAACAGACTTGTCCTTTGAAGCGGAGAAGCGAGATTGGAACCCCAGGGAGCAGCTCTAGCAGACTGATGATGGATTAGCAATCATCTTGTGTCTTCATGTTCAATTGCAGCACCTGTGTTTTGGAAATTGTGCCCCCGAATTCTTAATTATTTTGACGAAAAGCTAAATATTGAAATAGCAGCTCGTGGCTGGATGTTTAGTGTTTTGTGTGGTCCCTGTGTTTGGGCAGGCAATTAAATACTGACTCGGTTCCAAGCTGCCTCCTGGAAACATTTCCACATTTAGCCTCCTTGTCTTTGAAGGGAAGGTTGAAATGCTGGGGAAGGGCCTGTCACCTGGTTCTCTAACACAGCTTGCTGCCAGCCCATTCTTTGACTTGCTGCGCCCTCTACTGGTCTCTTCACAGAGCTGCAACGATGTTGTTCAGGAGCGTTTTGGGCCAGAGCTGAAATACGACATAGCCCTGAGGCTGGCAGCATTACAAATGTACATTGCCACCGTGACCACCAAACAGACGCAGAAAATCTCCCTCAAGTACATTGAGTAAGTGTCGACGCTCAGCACCGCTTGCTGGGGTTAGCTGTGGAGCTTGTTTGGAGTGGTGTATTCGTAAACCAGAAGTGAAGTGTCAGACTACCGTGTTTCCAATGAAATGTCCATTTTTACATTCCAACAGGGATTTTGTTCAAAGTCAAGGGTTGGTCTCTGCGCCACTCCAACATCGGCCTTATTCTCACAGGTCCCTGTAACATGGCCCTACGGCTCCGTTTTACAGATGCGCAAACCGAGGCATGAGTCTCGCGGCTATTACCTAGAGGGGTTAGGATTCCATCCACGGGGCTACTGTTGGTGGGATGGACTGACACGCCGGCCGGGGCTCGGAAAGTGGTCCGACGAGCTAGAAAGGACCTTTGCTTGATCCCCATGCAGCCTCAAAAGTGACATGCTCAGGCCCCATTCGACCGGGAGGTCCTTGTAGGAAAGAAGCGCGACATTGCTGAGGAGGTCGCCACTCCAGCAAACTTGGTTTTGCCGATGGCGTGTGGTGTGCAAGAGGCAGGTACCCTATTTAACAGCGTCAGCACCCCTCCTTGGTCCAGGAAGATGCCCTCTTAGAAAAAGCCATTTGCTGGGCCACAACTATTTCCCACTCGGCTTTTCACTTCATCTGGCATTTGAACCAGCGGCGTGAGCAGCCTTCCAAGCCAACTCTCTGACCTTTCCTACTGCCGTGAACCCACCTTGACCTGGTTGAACATGATACAGCCACAACCTTCTCAGTTAAATAATATACCGAGCAGAAGCTAATGTCTATGCACTGTACAAATATTGTGGTCCCTATACAAGTGTGTTTAACACATACACACACTCTGTAAGAAATAACTAACTTGGTCGATAATCTTGCAGGATCTGTGGTCATGTTCCCATGACTAAATTTATTTACCCCGCTAACATTGAGTATTTTCGATACACTGACACTAGGACAGTAGAAAATGCCAATATGTATAAATCATCATCCTGATGGTCTAGTGGTAAACAAAACACATAGATATGAGAAGTCTTGATTTAAAATCATGATGCGAGTAGCATGATAAGGTAGCCCTTCCAGAATTCTTGAAAAAAATACATTCTGTCTTGGTTTGTTTCTTATATGGCTTCACTTCTGAGTGATGTTCGCATCTTCTGTCAATACCAATCTGGCTGGAGGGTCTTGAAGGCCATCCCTGAGTCCAAAATCAGAAGCCCCACCATCCCCAAGAATTTTCTCCAAGAATATTGACAAAAGATGTTAGCAGATATGCACTGGCTGGGAGGAAGGGGGAGAGTCACTGATGATGGTGGAGAAAGGACTTTGAGACCTCTTTCTAAAGAAGACAGGAAGAGTACGGACCAACAGAAAGAAACAGAGATGAGAATGGGCAACGAGGGAGGGAGAGACCGGTGTCTGAAATACAAGCTCAGATAGGTGTCTAAACTACTAGAGACTTACAGGTAGGTTTGATGAAGCAGTTGTCATCTCTTCCATTTCCATTGGTCCAAAATGCCTGGTTAGCATTCTCTCTGGAGAGCGAGGAATATGTTTCTTTTTATGTGACAACATATGTAGTCACGATCAAATAGAATGTTTTCAGAGTGTAAATTAAAAGTTGCTTCCTTAATTGGGGACTTGTCCACGTCTCCTGCCTTATCAAGGGCTCATTTGTTCTGACAAACATCAGAGGGCCATTTTTATCTCAGATAACTAATCATCACAAGAATGCGAAATTAAAGATGCACTCTTTATTGCAGGAAAGAATGGGGATTAGAGACTTTTCTTCCTTCTGCTGTGCTGCAAAGCATGAAAGAGAAGAACATAAAGAAAGCTCTTTCACACCTTGTCAAAGCAAATCAAAACTTGGTACCACCGGGTAAAAAGGTATCGCATTTGCATCTTAATAGAAAATAGATGTTAAAGAGAGAGATTTGCATGCATTTTTTAAATGTTTAAAATTAGCCTCTGGATAAAATACTTAGCACCATATTTCCAGAAGAAGTAGCGGGTTAGGACTTTTTAAAAATTGTTAGCACGTTTCCAATATTAATGAAAAAGTAAGCATCCTTATGAAAACACAATTCTTCCTTGTAAGCTAGAGAGAGACTTGCTGTGCTTTGCCTATGTCTGTTTCTGTGCATGTAGGAGAACATTTGGGTAACCTTTAAGACAGGCAAGGAACTTTTTTTTTTTTTTTTGGTGAAGGACCATTTTGATATTTATTTCCTTCACCGGCCATCAAACATTACCAGCTGAAAAATTAGCCCGCTACATTTGGTCAAACATTTAATAGGTTGGCTGGAACTGATTCTCTTTGGTGAGGTCTGAGGTATTAGCTGGTCTTGATGACTTCGTGGGTCCAATGTTCCCTATCCCTGTTCTAAAACCTGGTGATTAGAGGAGAGAATTGCACGATCATCTAAATTTCCATCATGCTCACTTGCCACTTCGGCCAGCTTAAATGCACAGATGCCACCAAAAGGTCCATACAGATAAGGTGGAATAATCCTTAAACCTCAATTTCTTTGCCTCGGCACTAATGACATGTAGGATGGATCATTCTTGTTTCATGAGGGCTTTCCTGTTTCTTGTAGGGGGTTAGTGACACCCCAGGCTTCTTCCCACTAGATACCAGTAGCACCCTCTCAGGTGGGAGGCCCAAATAGCTACAGACATGGCCCAATGCCCCTGAGAGCCAAACTGCCCCCTGGTGGAGAAGCACTGAATGAGGAGAACCACACTTTTGAGTGGAGGAGCAAATCATTTCATTCATCTTTATGAGTGCTAAAATCTCCTCTTTTTTATTAAGTATAAGAAATTCCAAGAACATTTTAAAATTCGCCGTTGGTCAGAAGAGGGAGGGAGGTATGGTTTATAGGTAGTAAAAAGCAATGCGTTGGGGAAAGTAGAAAGTGAAGAAGTAGTAAAACACCGGAAGGTCAAATGGGAAGCCATCTCACAATCCAAGAAGAGTTTGAAATTGGTAATTGATCCTGGTGAGGAGCCTCTGGGGACTGTAATGCATGTCTTGGTTTACTTGGGTAATTCTTTTGTTTTGGGATTAGAGTTGAGTCATTGTTACTGGCTTATTTGCATTTCATCCTCATCTTACCCTTTATGGTCTTTCTTTTGTTAACATGTCATCAGGTTCAACACACCTCTGACTTCCCAGTTTCTTGGGGATGGTGCCTCTGATCACAGTGAGCCATCATGGGCCAAGTTGTTTAAATTTCATTTCTTATAGTTACCCAGAGACCCATTTCTTATCAATGATTTATGGTTTTGTGCAAGCCTGGGCTGCTGGTCTTGTGGTCATTTAGATAACGGCATTAAAAGCAGTCTGTCAATCCTATTCTTCAAAGAAGGTTGCATTCTCCAGACAGGAGAATTGGAAAAATGCTTTGTTTTGTTTTGTCACCACCACCACCACCACCACCAACCACCCCCCCCACACACACACATGACATTCACTGCTACCGGGTTAATTCTGACTCATAGTGACCCTATCAGCTAAGGTAGAGCTGCCCCCATGGGTTTCTGAGTGTGTAGCTCTTTAGTAGAAAGCCTCATCTTTATCCCTCCCACAGAGCCACAGGTGGTTTGGAACTGCTGGCCTTCAGGTTAGCAACCCAACATATAACCACTACTACACCAGGGCTCCAGTGCCTGTGGCAATGGGCTATGAGTTGAGCTTTTAACCTCAAGATTAGCTGTTCCAACCTACCAGTTGCTTTAGAGGATAAAGAAGTGGCTGTCTGCAACCTTAAAGATGTAAAGTCTCAGAAATCCACAGGGGTAATTCTACTCTGTCCTCCAGGGTCACTATGAGTCAATCAACTCCATAGAAGTGAGTGTGATTTGGGTTTTTTGGTTTGCGTTTTTTTTTTCAAAGACATGGAGGTCATCATGAGTGGGAACTGACTCCACAGCAAATAACAACCACAAAGGATGGATACGTGGTGCTAAATAACAGTGACACAAAGGGCAGTCCATTAGGGTATAGTTAGAAAATGAGATGGCAATTTACCTGGGGTTGATGACAGCATTTCACAGTCATTGACTCATCATGGTGATTTACACCTTGGTGGACATGTTTGCCCCTAATAAACACTCCAGACACATTCACTACAAAACATCAGCTTTCTTCCCTTTTTTTAAAAAAAACCAAACACAATTTTTATGATGTGGGAGCATACATTTTTAAGTTTTTATAAAGAGAACTGGTACCTGGATAGAATATCATTTGTTAATAATATGTGAAATGCAATAGTCTTCCAGGATTGAGTTCGTAAAACAGGGGCTTGTATCAGAAGTTTAAATATCTTCACAATGATCAGAGCTCAGAGAGCTACTTTTCCATGAAAACTTGCAAACACTTTAAGAAACCTGAGAGGGGAAGGATATGTGCCCTTTGAAAGGCTTTACATCAGTTACAGGTGTGAATACAGACAGTCCCCAGGCTATCACTGAGAAGAGAGATCTCAGATACACTCTTTAGTATGTCTTTAAGTAAAATCTGTAGGTGAGGCAGAACAGCTGCCAATGGTCCTTCCGTATCCCTAAATAAGCAAAGTCCTCAAGTCTTTTCCATGACGTAAAAGCTGCTCCTGCAGCAAATGACGGCGATTGTGAGTAGTGTGTTGGGAGTTCAATTGTTTCAAAGGGAAGGTGCATTTACACAATATTAAAGGGCCAGCACCAGCTGAGTTGAGTTATTGAGTTGCGTTGAGTTGGCTGTCAGAGTTTCAAAACCCTTAGGACTTACCAGACTCAAAACAGCTTCCACAGTGGAAGCACTACAGGTGAACCCCTCCCCCCACCCCTGATATGGGAGTTGTAAAAAGCCAGCCTTTGCCCCTAATTGCAATGGAAAAGCTTCAGTTACCCCTCTCAAAATCTCCCTATGAAGATACGTTTCCGTGGAACATGTGATCATTTTGTTTCAGGCTGTTGACTGTCCCGGCTTAGCCACCAGACTTACGGAGTCAGTCCTCCAGGGAGCTCCCTCCAAATACATAGCATGTTAATCCTGCTGTCCTTTTGTAGTCGTTCCTCGGGAGACCAAATATGTAGCGATGTACTTCTACTCTTAATGAAGCGGCCTTGTCACACCCCATCTCCTCTGCAGTCGACTCATCCTTTTGCACTCTGGTTTTCAGCTGGACCCCAGCTCACGTCACATTCAAAGGAGTTAACACCAGAGCTTTCTCTTCTCTCCACAGCTCTCTGCACTGCAAGCCAAGGTCCATTACCTCAAGTTCCTGAGCGACCTTCGACTGTATGGAGGCCGCGTGTTCAAGGCAACGTTAGTGGTAATTTCCCGGCCTTGCTTTTTCTCAGATGCCATGGGAGCTTGCAAAATGCCACTGCATTGGCTGCCTTGAGTGAGCCGCCGCTGATGACAAAGCAAACCAGCTGTGAAGTTTTCCCAGCCTTCATTTCTCATCGACTTCCCCACAGCCTGAACATATCAGAGGAAATGTTAGACTAGATAACACCACTGCTGAACGGCCTAGAAAAAGAAATGGTGACTCTCACCAAGAGAACCAAAGGAATTTCACAATGGGCTTCTCTGAAATCATTGACTCCAGCAGAGCTGTCACATTAAATAGATTATAAACTCAAACTCCTCTGTAGAGCCTGTTGTGATTACACATATACTGTGCTCTGATAAGACTGACTTTTAAAATTACTCCCAATTTAGCATCACCTTGATGCAGTCATATGCCTGAATTTTGGAAATGTAGGAATTAATCAAATCACGGCTCTGACCCAGTTCATTCTGGCTCTACCCCCTGCTGAGGACTTGCATTGCCCAGAGATTCTTGAATCAGAATCTACATGTCGACAAGATTCCCAGGTAGGTCTCTCGTAAACAGAAGAGTCACCTGGGGAATCTTATCCAACTAAAATGTAGCAAAATGTGGACAGAAGAATCACCTGGGATCTAGAAGATGCACCTGAGGATGTTGTCAAACTGTAGACGCCGGTGCCTTATCCCAGGGGTAGAAATGGAACTCCTCAGCAGGGAGGTGAAACCAGAAGCAACTAGCTGGAAAGCAAAAGTACACCAGAACAGGAGCCTGGTGACCCAATGGTTAAGTGAGCGGCTACTGACTGAAAGCTTGGTAGTTTGAAACCTATCTAATCAGTCCAAGGGAGAAAAGGCCTGAGAAAAGGCTTCCACCAAGTCTCTAGCCAAGGAAACCCAATGGGACAGTTCTACTCTGGCGTGTAGGATCACCTGGGAGTAGAGCAGGAATGGACCTGGCAGCATGCAATAACAACCACAGTACAATAGAACGCAGAACTGCTTTCTCAAGAAACTGTAATATTATACAAACAGGCTCTCGGCGTCAACTCTGCATGGTGCCTCAGAGGTCAAGTACGCTTATATTTTGCCACTGTCCCTTTCTCAGCAGGCAGAAAAGCGCTCAGAAGTGACTCTCCTGGTTGGGCCCAGGTATGGCATAAGCCATGTCATCAACACCAAAACCAATCTGGTGGCTCTTTTAGCTGACTTCAGCCACGTCAACAGGATCGAAATGTTTACCGAAGAGGAGAGCTTGGTGAGGGTGGAGCTCCATGTGCTAGATGTGAAGGTAGGCCTTTTGGGGGTCAACTATGTCCTTGATTTCAATAGCTAATATCTGTTCTTGCTGCTGTTGTTCCCAAAAGCAACAAAGATAGGAGGTGGCACAGAAAAAATGCACCCAGTGCAGGCAAGCTCACTGTTCTTCCCACTCAAGCCATTTTCTATAGGCTAAAGTAGTACTGTAATCTTTATGTGTTGGGCTGTGATCCTCATGGTCAGCAGTTCAAAACCACCAACATCTCTGAGGAAGAAAGACTGGGCTTTCTAGTCCTGTTAAGGTGCAGTCTCTGAGACCCACAGGGGGTCACTATGAGTCAGCATTGATTTTGTAGCAGTGAGAGGAACCTTCGTGGAGAAAACAGCCTGGACCAGAGGGAGTTGATGACTCCATAAGAAGACCCCAGCCAGGAGGGAGCCATCTCACTTTCATGCTCATCAAGGTGGATGTAGCATAACAGAATCTGAGAACGATGACCTAGAATCTAGATTCTAGATAGAAAGCAACTCAGAAAGCATTACTCTGCTTTGTGCTAGGAAGAGATGATCGTGAGAGAGACAAGTAGAGCTCCGAAATCTTGACAGTGCCTCGTGGATTCATGTGCCAAATCCAGGAGGGCTCAAATTGACCTCATTGCAAGCTGAATGAAGGGGGGGGGGTTGGAATACCTTGCCAAGTCCATGACCAACGATCCTGAGAGAAGTAGACCCATCGTGGGAACATGGCCGAAGGAAGGCTGAGTTGGATGTAATCAACAAATAAGTAATCTGTTCCAAACAAAAATGAATGAGACCTGTTGGCTTCTTGTCTCTCTGTATAGATTCTGGGTGGCAACACCACAATGTAGTCATTTCAAGAGAGGCTGGGCAGCCAACAGTAGACCTCCACTGAAGTAGGAAGAAAAGACGACTCAATGAGCAGTACAGGACTCTAGATGGCAAGTTAGATTCTTCTGGGGCAGGTGTTGATCTTGACCAGTGTCCTGCACATGGTAATGAAAACAAGAGGCCCATTGCTCCACAGTTTTCTGCATCTCTGGGAGGCTCTCCTGGCTGACTTCCCTTATTAGTCCCTCCCTTTGTGTCTTTTGCAATAAGAGCACACCAACTAGTCCAATCTTCGAAACTGAATGGCAGTAATTGCTTCCATCAAACACGTCCTTCCCCAAATGCCCAGGATCCATGCCCAATGACATGATAATCACATTGTTGGCAGAAAGTTCTAGCAAGGCCTTTGCTCATCTCCCATCTATGTTTTACCCTCCTGTGAATTTGCGATTATTTTTTAAACATCTTCTTTCTGGACCACTGTAACACTTTCAGTTTAATCGTAAGCAGTAATTCCCACATGATTTTTTTTTTTACTTCCCTTCAACACTAATTTTCATGAGCTCCAAAGGTAACCTTCCTGTCATTCTCAGACTTCAAGTTCACATCCCTTAACTGCCTTTTCCCCAACCACTCTTTCAAATGCTAATAACTATTTGGAAAGTAGCCCATGTTTGGGTTGGGTTGGCCTTGGTTGTCCATTCCAGCATCTCCTGAATGGTTTTTCCAATAAGGTTCTGTGCATTGTGCCTGACTTTTACCACCCTCAGCCCCATTTGTGATTCTCCAATGAACAATTTGTCCATTAACTCCCTTTGTTTACATTTCATAAGCATAAATGAAGCTGTTGACATTTGAGGGAGATCATGAAGGATAGGTGGATGGCGTTAATCAAAATGTTCTCTTTCATGTAGCCCATCACACTCCTGATGGAATCATCAGATGCCATGAACCTGGCCTGCTTGACAGCGGGATACTACCGTCTGCTTGTGGATTCTAGGAGGTCAATATTTAATATGGCCAACAAGAAAAACAATGCCGGAAGCCAGGAAACAGGTATTCTCTCCTAGACCAATGAAGCACAGGCTACCCTCCCACAGCCCAACCAAAATCAGCAGGAAGGGTAGTTTCTGAAAAACAGAAATTCTCCTTAAAAAATCGGATGCCCAAGTTTCACCCAGCTTCTGCCACAGATTGCCTTGCCTCATCCTTAAAGCAGTCGTGACCCTGAGACTTCAAATGGAATAAGCTCATTGGGGTCTGTGAGCAGCTTGCTTCTGGGCTGTTCTCTCCTTAATGGGCCTCATCCCAAGTCACCTCGGCACCTGCCACTGCAAACAAACCTTCCCCCAAGATCCTTCCGACCCAGAGACATTGGCTGTTGCCCAAGGCTTTGACTTGAATTATTTAAAAGAGAATTCCTCCACCCTGGCAGCCATCTTGCTTCAGCAGCAGAAACATCCAAATGCCAAAGAAAGTGAATCATTCACATCAGCCACTTAACGATGAACCCAGAGCTCCCAAATGAGGTCAGGGGAGGCTCACCTTTGATGAACATGATAGGACTGCTGTTTTCATTTGTTCAGGGGGGTTATTTTATTCTTCATGAGTGACTACCTTTGATAGCACTGGGAATTAGAGGTGGTCTGCTGTTCATCCATTTGGACATGAGACATGGGGGGAGACCAGGTCTGTTGAGGACTTGGTTTGCAGAAAATCTCAAATGTAATAGCCATGCCCCCCTCCTTGCAAAATGATGCCACTGACAAGGTCTGTGATGCCTGTCACTGTTGTAGCCAAGCACAGAGGCCTGGTGTTCCTTTCTGCAAACACTTGCCAGAAGGAAGCAGCTGGGTCCAGGCCTCCCAAAGCCGCTTCCAAAATTCAGTGAAAGGCAAGCAAGTTAGAAACCTTCAACTCTGTAGCCAGTGGATGGAATGTTTCCCGGGAGTGTTGCAATGCACAGAGGCTTCAGCAAGGGGACAAAGGAGGCCTGATTCGCCCACACGGGAGGCATCCTGTCACGCCCTCAAGTCACTCCACTCCTTATCGTAAAGGCTGCGCTTTCCCAGGTGGTTTTGCTCCTCCAAACTGGCTGAATTAGAACAGTCGCAAGTGAAAACAAGAATTTGACTGCAAAGAGGGTAGGCGGGGCTGCTGCATTTTGTTTTTGCCGCAACTCAAGTCTTAGACGAGATCTTAAACCCTAGCACTGGTCCCACACTGATAAACAGCAGGCTAGCTCTATGTCCCCCCGTGTCACTGTCTTCTGTCTATAGGGAACATTTTAAAAGGTGACTGGTGAACAGCAAAGGGGGATGGGAGGCAACTTAATCCAAACTAAGAGAAAGAAATGGTTAAGAATAGATAGAGAAGAAACCTAAGGCCAAACTCACTGCCATTGAGTAGATATTAATTCACAGCAGGGTTTCTGAGACTATAACTCTTCACAAGAGCAGAGAGACTCATCTTCCTTCTGAAGACTGGCTAGTGGTTTTGAACCACAAGTTTTGCGGTTAGCAACCCAACACCAACAAGGGTCTTTGAGAGAGAACTGGGAGGGAGAGGCAAGAGGTGGTGAAGGTGGGCTGGGCTTCAGTTCGCTGAGTTTTTCTGTCAGCTCTTTGTCTCACGGAGCTGGGAGATTCTGCAGACTTTAGCACTGACCTTGGCCATTGCGAAGGGTAGTTCTGCAATTTGCCACAATCAATTTCTGCCTTTTATTTTCAAATCTTAGTATTGATCTCAAGATTATAAACCTTTTGACCATGGACTGTTAAAGTTATACAGATGTGCGAAGAAAATGGAATCTACCATTCTAAAAAGGGTGCCCAGACCTTGGTTCCATCTAATGTATAGGGGCCGATGACGCAAGGTTTAAGAAACCGTTGAAAGGGCCAGCCTTCTTTAGAGAAAGTATTATGACCATGGGGAAAGAATGCATCATTGAGCGCTCAGTGAGGTCTTCCAGTTCTGTAGAGGGAAGGAGGGGTTGAGCAAACGTCCCAGCTACCTCTCCCCACGCTCTGAGGGAAAAGAGGGGAGAATGAACACAAGAGGGAGACAGCATCCTCCAAAAAGAAGCTTGTAAGCCTGAGCAAACCCGGGCGGTAGCATTCTTCAGTGGCAGAAATCCCTGGGTCTGTTCTTTTTGTTTTTCTGTAAGAACTCCCGAAGGATCTCCCGAGACCCAAGAAAGGTGAAGAGACAAGTTCCCTCCTAGGCTCCTCTCTCCAACAGTGTCGCACAGTGCGGGCCCCAGTGTCCAACCACAGTGTTCCCCAGCTCATTGGCTGGCTGTCAAGATTCAGAGTATGCTTTCCTCTTGCCACAAAGTGCTCCTAAACCTTAGTTTGGGTCTTCTAATAAGCAAGAGGAAGCCCTGATTTCCTCTTTTCTGTCTTAAAAATCAACTTTCAAGCACTCTCAAAATGCCTGACCCCGCATATTGCTATACCTCTGGGCCCTAGCAGGGTCTGAATAGCCATTAGCTTGCTGGTTACAAGCTGATCTGTTGCCTTTTCTTGTTGGCTTAAACCTGAAGTCAGCAAACTCTAGCCCCTGGACCAAATCCTATTTTAGGAAAGAAAATTGTATTGGAACTCAGCCACACCCATTGTATTAGTCTCCTGCGGGTGAACAAAGGCTCACAAATGGGGTCGCTAAAGTAAGAGATATGTATTCTTTCATAATTCTGGAGCTCAGAAACGTGAAACAAAGTGTCAGAAGAGCTGCCCTCCCTCAGCAGACGGTGGGGGAGAGTCCTGCCTTGCCTCTTCCAGCTTACCGAGGTTGTCATCACACCAATCTCTGCCTCCATCTTCCCATGGCTTTCCCTTCTCTGTGTGTCCTTTTCTCGGCTCTCATAAGCATGCTGGTCACTGGATTTAGGGCCCACTTGGAGAAGCCAGGATGACCCCATCTTGAGATCCTTAGCTGCAAAACCCTTTTGCCAAACAAGTTCATATTTACAGGCCCTCGAGAACATAACTTTTGGGGGCCACCACTCAACCCACGACATGGACGTGCATTCTTTTATGTTTCATCTGGAACTGCTTTACAGTGACAGCAGCAGGACTGAGTAGTTGCTCAGCCGAGTAGCTGGTCCACCAAACATAAAAGATTCACCACCTGACCCTTCTTTTGTAGAAAGAGTTCGCTAACACCTGGCCTAAACCCAGAGATGTAACACAGAATTCACTGAACTTCTCTCCCTCCCCCAAGCAATCCAGACTCCCAACAGATGTGTACACATAGCTTCACATGCACACGTAATGCAGTCATAGTCTGAGGTTTTATGGTTGTTAATAAGACAATGCTCCACCACCCCCCCATAAGATGTATGTATTATCAGGAAAGATGCAAATATCATCAGTGCATAACTTAATGTCTTTGAAATGATCCATTTTACTCACTGCATATATATGCATATTAATATGACAATGTGTGCTATTCAGTATTTTTTTCTTTTTTTACATTTTATTAGGGCCTCATACAACTCTTATCACAATCCACACACATACATACATCAATTGTATAAAGCACAACCGTACATTCTTTGCCCTAATCACCCTCAAAGAATTTGCTCTCCACTTAAGCCCTGTGCATCAAGTCCTCTTTTTGTTATTCCCCTCCCTCCCCGCTCCCCCCTCCCTCATGAGCCCTTGATAATTTATAGATTGTTATTTTGTCATATCTTGCCCTATCCGGAGTCTCCCTTCCCCCACTTCTCTGCCGTCCATCTCCCAGGGAGGTCACATGTGGATCCTTGTAATCAATTCCCCCTTTTCAACCCACTCACCCTCCACTCTCCCAGCCTCGCCCCTCACACGCTGTTCAGTATTATGTACTATCTTAGTCTCTTAATGCTCCTATAATAGAAATACCACAAGTGGGTGCCTTTAATGAGCAGAAACTTATTTTCTCACAGTTTAAGAGATAGACATTGGCTCCAGGGAAGGCTCTCTCGGCCAGTTCTCTCAGCTCCTATTCCGGAATTCCTTGTCAACCTCTATGTGGCACCAGTCTTTCCTCCATTTGTGTTTGCTTCTGACCCGAAACCACTCCGTTTATATATCAGAAGTGATTGGCTTATGACATTGGCATAGCCTTACGGACATAACAAAGGAAACACTATTCCCAGATGGGATTACATGTACTGGGTTTATCACAAAATTTGGTGGGGTGGGGACGGGGGACACGTTGCAACTTATAGTATGTCCATGCTCTCATTTGTGGGAAGCAATAACCTCTTTGGTAAAACTGCCATCTGTTGCATTTCTCCAACATGCCTTGTATATCTCATGTCAGTGTTCTCCAAGCTTAGGTCACCAGACACTTGGGGGGGGGGGGGAGTCGCTGGGAGAATGGTGTGACTCTAAGATTTGCTACAATGGTTACATATCCTGTCTTCAAAATGTTCCCTCTGAAATTGACACAAACAATATTGGCAGCCAAACCCGTTCTCTGTCTTGTTAAATGTCAGAGATGAATCTCGACATCAAAATTCCCCCTTGGAAACTCCTGGAGGAAGACGCAAAACACTAGTGTTAAATGAGAGTTTCTCAGTTTGAATTCATGAAGCCCATCAAACAAATCTTCAGGAGTCTCCCTGATGCAAGCCAAACCTGAGGTTTGTCAAATGATCAGCTATACTTAGAAATAGCAGAGAGAACTATATTGCCTGTGAATGCTCTACCTTATGCATTATGTTTATAAATATATATATATAAACACGTAGGTAGAATATACATCTACACATACAAGCATGCATACTGACATTTGCACATGAATATATCATACCCACTAGAATACAAAGAGGCTGAAGAAAGAGGTTATCAGGATATCTATTACAATATTTACTTGAATTTCCTAAAAGAAGGTGGTAGAAGTATGAGGACCCTTGACCTTCTTTGAACTCAATGAGAAAAAAGCCCAACATCCTCTTTCACGAAATGAAGACTATGAGATCTTGGTTTAGAAAGATAAGAGCAATCTAGTTTTGGGAATAATGGCCTATTGAAATACTGCTTTTAAGGACTTTAAAAGGCTTGTTTTATATTCGCATCCATAGACATGAAAGAAGGCTTTTAATAATAGAACCAAGGATTGGCTAGGATTAAGCGATAGTTCCCTACTCCCAGATGGTATTATATTATATCAAATAGCAATTATATTCTATGAAGTATCCATTTAACTAAGGTCAAGAGGTCCTTATGTCTGAAAGCCCAATCATCTGGTAGTATATTCTGCACACTGAATAACGCGATTTACACAAGTGATGCTACAAGTCATTGCATTTAAAAACAGAGGCAAAACTCGCCTAGAAAGCAGGCTGCCCAGTAATATGTTTGCACGATTCTTTCTCTTTAGGAACTGAGAGCAAAGGAAAGCCTAACGTCCTTGGCCCAGATTGGAACTGCGTACCCCAAATGACCACCTTTATTGGCGAAGGGGAGCAAGAAGCCCAGATCACATATATAGATGCAAACCAGAAGGCCGTGGACATTGCAGATGGCCCCTTGTGTTCCAAAGACCACCGACACTTGTACATAGACAATACCTATAATGCTGACGAACTGGACCCGCCACTGGCCCAGCCGGGCAGTGTCCCCTGTGAGGCAGGCTACCGAAGTCTAGCCCAGCGCTCGCTGTTGACTCTCTCCGGGCCAGAAGCTCTAAAGAAAGCACAGGAGTCCCCAAGAAGCGCTAAAGTGTCCTTTATTTTTGGAGATCTCGCCTTGGATGATGCCATGAGCCCCCCAACTCTCGGCTATGAACGACTGTTGGAGGAGAGCCCCGAGATGCCGGAGAAGCAAAGGAACCTCTACATGAGCAGTGCCAATGACATGAAGGGCCTGGACCTAGCTCCAGATTCAGAGAGCCTCCAGTTTGTGGCCAATTCCGTTTATGCGAACATCGGTGACGTGAAGAACTTTGAGGCCACTGAAGGGATCGAGGAGCCCCTCCTGCATGACATCTGTTACTCAGAAAACACCGATGATGCAGAGGATGAGGATGAGGTGAGCTGCGAGGAGGACCTGGTGGTGGGAGAGATGGACCAGCCACCCCTTCTCAACCTGGCGGGGTCCAGTGATGACATCATCGACCTCACGTCCCTGCCCCCTCCTGAGGGCGATGACAAAGAGGATGACTTCCTGTTACGCTCCTTGAACATGGCCATCGCTGCACCGCCGCCCGGCTTTAGAGACAGTTCAGATGAGGAAGACTCTCAGAGCCAAGCAGCTTCCTTCCAAGTGGACAAGGAGCAAGGCAACAGCCTGCAAAAAGAGGAGATCCCTGTGTCCCTCATTGACGCAGTGCCCACCAGCGCCGAAGGGAAGTGTGAGAAGGGGCTGGACACTGCTGTCTCCACACTGGAAGTTCTAGAATCTCTGTCCGTGTCTGAAGAACAGCAGACCAGTGACAATTCAGGTTCTTTCACGATTGTTACATTTATTCACTGATCACCATATCATTTCATCCATTCAAACCATTTGCCCCAGAGTCCTATGATGCTATGTCCTCCATTTCACCCACGTGCTGAAACAACCATCATGGGTGATTTTGTTATTTTTGTGTGTATGTGGCTTCCTTTGTTGTTGATTTTTTGGTTGGTTATTTTTTTTAACATACAGCATGATTTTGCCCCCCATTTCCGGACCAACTGTGCAATAAACTCAACCTCTTTATTAAAAAGGGAAATCTTTGTTTTTTGGTTTTTGTTTTTTTTTTCATTTGTGAAATAATGATGCACCCCATTTTCTTACATGTCTTCAAGTGCCTCTGACACATGCATTAACCGTTTCTTGTCTTTTACGGCATGCAGGTGTAGCCATGTTGCGGGCTTATAGTCCTGAGTCTTCGTCAGACTCAGGCAATGAAACTAACTCTTCTGAAATGACGGAGAGTTCTGAACTGGCAACAGCACAGAAGCAGTCAGAAAGCCTCTCCCGCATGTTCTTGGCCACCCACGAAGGTTACCACCCCCTTGCTGAAGAGCAGACAGAGTTTCCCACCTCCAGACCCCCCGCTGGGGGCTTGCCTCCAAAGTCCTCCCATGCCCGGTCGGCTCGCACAGCGACCGACCTCCCACCCAAAGTTGTGCCTTCCAAGCAGATCATTCACTCTGACCACATGGAGATGGAGCCTGAGACCATGGAGACCAAGTCCATCACAGACTTTTTCAGCAAACTGCACATGGGGTCAATGGCGTACTCCTGCACCAGCAAGAGGAAATGCAAGCTGGCCAGCGGGGAGGGGAAAACACCCCCAAGTGGGGACATGCCAGGGAAAAAACAGCAGGGGACCAAAACAGCTGAGGTGGAGGAGGACGCCAAAGGTACATTTGGTACTGTGGCTTCAAGGGACAGTCAACACCTAAGCACTTTTAACCTGGAGAGAACTGCCTTTCGCAAAGACAGCCAAAGATGGTACATGGCCGCCGAGGGTGGGGTGGCTGAAAAGACTGGACTGCAAGCAGCAGCAGGAAAAACATTTGCAAGAGCTTTAGGTCTTGGGCCAAGGGAGGCCGAGGGGAAAGAGGAAGGGGTTCCAGAGGGAGAAGCCAACGAAGGTTCTGGAATTGCCCAAGGAGATCGCTTTTTAACTGATATGACCTGTGTATCCTCAGCCAAAGACGTGAACAACCCAGAGGATGCTGACTCGTCCTCCCATGACCATCCTCCTAAGCTGCCGGAGGCTGAAGAGAATGTAGCCCGGCTCTGTGAATACCACTTGGCCAAGCGGATGTCTTCACTGCAGAGCGAGGGCCACTTTTCTCTACAGAGCTCCCAGGGCTCTTCAGTGGATGCGGGCTGTGGCACAGGCAGCAGTGGAAGTGCTTGCGCCACACCCGTGGAGTCCCCGCTCTGCGCCTCCATTGGGAAGCACCTGATTCCTGATGCCTCGGGGAAAGGCATGAGTTACATCCCTTCAGAGGAGAGAGCTGCTGGGCTTCCCAGCCACGGAGCCACCTTTAAGGAAGTGCACCCTCCAACAGAGGGGATGTGTCCGAGGATGGCCGTTCCTGCAATGCACACAGCCATTAATGCTGAACCCCTGTTTGGCACTTTGAGAGATGGATGTCACCGGCTCCCCAAGATTAAGGAAACCACAGGTACAGAAATAATGGATGTAGCTCTTTGCACTGCACACCAGGGATGTGTAAATTGAATTCACAACAGGCCTGAAAAGACAAAATCTGAATGAAAATTAAAGTAAAGGGGAGAATAAAAATTTTAAAAGCTACAGGACCATGGTTAGGTGAAATAGCAATCACCAGTGCTTCATAAATATTGAGTTTTTAGGTCAGCAAGGATGGTGAAAATGGCACGAATTCTTTGATGGAGCAACATTTTCTTTCTGAATTCAAAATGTAGGCTTTGAGCAGTCACCAGTACAACTTCTCTTTAGAGAATAGTATTGCTTACAATCACAAAAGTTTGATTTCCTTCCTCAAGCTATCTATTCTCTGATTTTGCCTTTTCAATATTGTGAGGTAAGGCCAGAAAACAGAGCTGGGTCTGAGGGAGATAGGAGAGGTTTGGGGAATTTATGTGGCTGCTTCTCCTGCCTGTCGTCAGTCCTTTGGGATTCTTCCCTACTTGATGCTGTTTTCTAAAACTTTCGTGGAAGAATATTCTAAAGTCTCAGACATACTTCAGAAAGGTTTTTCTCCCCGGAAATAAAATCCAGACCCAGGTAGAAACAAGAACAACGCCACCGTCTGTGCCCGCCTTCACCAATCTCCTACCCAGTGTGCACATCTCTCCCTCACTTATACCCTTGGCCAGCCTATGTGTTTATTTTAAATTATATCCTCAATGACTTTCTTCCCCTAGGACTGACTTGCTAGGTGCCATTGAATCGGTTCCAACTCATAGGTCCAAGAGAACCAAACACTCCCTAGTCCAGCGAGGTCCTCACAATTGTTCTTCTGTTTGAGCCCATTGCTGCAGTCACTATGTCAATCCAACTCATGGAGGGTCTTTCTCTTTCTTTGATGCTCCTCTGCCTTACCAAGTTTGATGTCCCTATCCAGGGACTGGTCTCTGCTGGCAATATGTTCCAACGACATGAGACACATTCTCACCATACTTGCTTCTGAGGAGCATTCTGGCCATACTTCTTCTAAAACGTACTTGTTTTCTCTTTAGACAGGCATGGTACTTTCAATATTTTTCACCAGTGCCCTAATTCCAATGCAACTTCTTCAGTCTTCCTTATACAATGTCCAGCTTTCACAACATATGATGTGATGGAAAATACAATGGCTTGGGTCAGGCTCACCTTAGTCCTCAAAGTAACATCCTCGCTCTATAGTACTCTAAAGAGGTCTTGTGCAGCAGGTTTACCCAATGCAATGTGTCATTTTATCTCTTGACTGCTACTTCCATGAGTATTGATTATGGATCCAAGCGAGATGAAATCCTTGACAACTTCAAACTTTTCTCCATTTATCATGGTGCGACCTAGTGGTCTAGTTGCAAGTGTTTTGGTTTTATTTACATTGAGTTGTAATTCATATCAAAGGCTATAATCCTGGATCTTCATCAAGTGCTTCACGTATTCCTGGCTTTCAGAAAGCAAGGTTGAGTCAACTGTATATCACATGTTGATAAGCCTTCTTTCAAACCTGATGCAATGTTGTTCTTCATATAGTCGCGCTTCTCTGATGATTTGCTTAGGATACAAACTGAAGAATTATGGTATGAGGATACCACCCTGGCGTGGCCCTTACCTGATTTTAGGCCATGCAGGATTCTCTTGTTTCGGTCACACATCTATCATGTTCAGGATCCTCATGAGCACAATGGATTCTTCAGGAGTTCTCATTATTCTTAAGGCTTTCCAGGTTTTGTTATAGTTCACACCATGGCATAGTCAATAAAACACGGTAAACCTCTTTCTGGTGTTCTCTGCTTTCAGCCAAGATCTAGCTGACCTCAGCAATGATATCCTTTGTTCCCGGTTCTCTTCTGAATCTGGCCTAAATTTCAGGCAGTTCCCTCTCGATGTACTGCTGCAACCCTTGTTGAATGATCTTCGGAAAAACTTTACTTCCATGTGATATCAATGATTTTGTCTTACAATTTGCCCATTCTGTTGAGTCGCCTTCTTTAGAATGGGTAAATATAGGAATCTCTTCCAGTCAGTTGGCCAGGTAATTGTCTTCCAAAGTTCTTGGCATAGATGAGTGAGTATTTCCAGTGCTTCATCAACTTGTTGAAACATTTCAATTGGTAGTCCATCAATTCACGAATGTTAGGATTATCTTACATTGGTCAGTGTCTTCTCCTGACCTTTCAACATCATCTACTTTCTGAAGACTCACCACTGCCTCAGCCATGTAGAGATGCCTTCCTTGGGAAGCCTGCCTTTGAATGTTGCCTAATTCACTGACCAAATAATGTCTTTACCACTAACCTAATTAATGCACAGTTCTATGTGAGTGGTTTACACAGAACTTTCCCTAACTTACCTCTTCTCACAAAATTTTTTGGGAGATAGAGTATTTTCTTCATATAACAACTTTTCTGAGGAAAATGGAGTGACTTGCCTAGTATCTTAAATTCCATCCCCGGCCCAAGAACACTTCCAGTGATTCTCTGTGCATTAAGTAAACTAGGCCTATTCTTTAAAGAAGATAACCAATGCCAGGATTTGCCCAACTCCCTTGAAATGAAATATGAATGTCTTAAATGTGTTGAAATTATCTATGTGTAGGATATGTGTTTTCTAATAATGTGCAACATCTCGCTACACAAATATAGGGATCCAGACAATTCATGAAAACCGATTGCCTACCTAAAATGGAATGCATTTCTAGGAAGTTCTAAATAAGCCAGAAGTCTCCAAAATAACAGGTTTCGGTATTTCTTGAACATTATCAAGAGGGACATTCTCTTCTGTGACCTTAGGAGGCTGTAATTAGCAAAGAGAGTGGCCCTGACGCAAGGCACCCATCCTAAAAGGCACTCTGGGAAATGGTGGGCATCATATAGAAATGCAATGAAAATCAGCACGTAAGAGATGCTTAATTATTCCTTCTGTTTTTCTACCACCCCTAGTGTAGCTATGACAGAGCCTGGGAAGGAGAGACAAGGAGGCATGCCTTCAGCTTGGTCTCAACATCCTGAAGCTGATCCCATCCTGCTACCATCCACCATTCACTTGGAATCAAAGGTGCCAATTGAAAATCAAGATCCTAATGATAACTCCCAAGCAAACCAGGCATATGGGGGGGCTGTGAGCTGGAGGCCACCGGATCTGAGAGCGGGAAGCCTCAGGACACCACCTAGCCAGAAAGTGCTGAGACGCAGCAGCAGCGCCCTGTTGGGATCTGTAGGTATGGAGACCTTCCGAGAGAGGACCAAGGCTGCAGTCAGCGTCAAGTGTCCAGTTATCACCGAAGCGCCGGAGACCAGTTACGAAAGACGAGCCGAACTCCCCCTAGGGAAGAAGCTCACCAAAAGCCTTTCACAAAGCTCGATGCATTTCAGCTCTGAGGGGAAGGCTCCCAAGCGATCCCTGGTGATCCAGAAAGGCTCGAAACTGTATAGGACATTACCCTTGCGGAAGCTGGAGGGCAGCAACTGGAGGTGTCGTGGGCCTTTCAGCTACTGCTTCCTGAACCAAGGGAAGGATGATGATGGTGATGAGGACAACGACGATGAGGGGGAAGATGTTACCCACCGGGTCTCTTGCCTCTATCAACCACAAATGACTCAAGCCATGCCAGACCCATCCAGCCCACCCCTAGCTACTGAGATTCAGAAGAAAGGGTGGGAACTGTCCAAATGTTCAGTGCTGAAGGCCTGGGAGGAAGACCTCAGTGGGCCAGATGACTTGGACTTCAGCAATCTGGCTTTTGATGCCCGGATTGCAAGAATAAATGCCCTAAAGGAGAGCACATATTCAATGCCCGCTGGGTTCCTCGCAGCCCAGAATGATGCCAATGAGCTTCTCTGCCTCGTCAGAGCAACCACGGGGAAAAGAGAGGAGCCTCACCCTGAAACGTATGACCTTACACTTTCTCAGTACAAGCAACTGTTATCCATTGCATCCAGACAGCTGGGAAGCGCCTGTAGGAAAATGGCGATGGCTGAGAAAAGCCCAGAGGAGATGCTCCTAGCTATGACTTCCAGCTTTCAAGTGCTCTGTTGCCTAACAGAAGCTTGCATGCGATTGGTTAAAGTTGTGAACTCAGAAACGCAGCGGCAGGAAATTGTAGCGAAGATCGATGAAGTGGTCATCAACTACATTTGCCTCCTGAAAGCTGCTGAGGTAGCCGCTGGGAAGACGACAGGGGATCCCACTGCTGGACTCTCGATGCGACATTCAACCACCATGGCCGCTATCGTAAGCACACTAACACGTTCTCTCAAGATGCTTTTAAATAAATAAAGTGTGAAAGTCACGTCATAATCTACCTTTGCAAAGCCATACATGAAACTTTGATTTACTTTGTGTGTACGATGAACAGATGTCTCCTTTCTTTTGTCTGTATATTTTGTTATTTTGTATAAAATAGGAGATAAAGGTCACATTGATGAAATGTTAAAATGTACTAATCAGATGTATTCTGTTTATACTACACATATATATACATGTAAAAGAAATATATAAGAAAGTGATGACATTTGGCTATTTTCATATAGTCAAGATTCGAGGTATATGATGTGAAATTGTAAATTTTACCGTGTTAGAGAAAAACAGTGATTCCTCCCTCTACTCGTTCTTTCCAAGTGGATACTTGGAGGCCACATCATTCATATTTAGAAGTAAAATGAATACATAAATCACAGTGTATATAAAACAGTACTTATGTTTTAAAATTATGATTTTTAAGCATTGGAAATAGCAAAAGGCATTTAAAATTGGAGAAGCTAGTATGAATTACTAGAGGATATATATATATATATGAAATAAATCAAGTTTTTTGCTCATCGTGCTTGGTTATCTATTAATTTCATCCAAATTTTTCAGATTTTTGAATTTTGCCTTATTCCATTTAGACTAGAAATGTGGTGGAAAGGTGGGTTCCTAGTGTGTCAACAGAAACCCCTTCACGATGTTTCCAAAACTAAAATACTTCCCAAATAGAAGAACAGAGGAAATGATGGTATATTTCCTGGAGATATAGATGGTCTGGTAATGTAAAAGAATAGAAACTAGTAATACCAACCATATTGTTTAATGAAGTGAGGGCTCTACTATGAGTCAAAGCACATGAATTAAAGGCATCCTCCTTCCCCCACCACTCAACTATGAAAGTTGAAGTTTCCTGTATAATAAGGAAACATTTATTAAATTATTTGCAAAATCTTAAAAAGAAATAGTCAGTGATCATCAAAAGTCACCATCTGAGATGAGGACTCTCAGTGTGGGGCTTTATGTGTCCACCCCTCGGGGGCCAACACTTCCAACCAAATTGGGAATTACAGCCGAACAAGGCCTCAAGTCTGGAATGTTCCAAAAAGGAAAACAAGAGTGAAATGACTACTCCAAAAGTAGAAGCCAGGATTAAATAAGTCCTAAAGTATGCATTGACTGTTCTGATCGGGATGGCTGATAGAATTATGAAAGCTCAAGTACAACAGAAGAGAGAATTGTGAACATTTTAGGTGAAACGAATGGAATGCAAAAATGTTTTCAGAACTGTATTCTCTAACAATATGCCTTTTGGTTAAAATAAAATAATACCAACTGCAATCATAAAATAAAATGGATTGGTACATCGTTACTTCCTGACTCATTAAACACTGAAGCCATATACACTTTATGTGGGAAAACAAACTAGTTGCTGTCAAGTCACTTCTGACTTGTGTCCCAACCCCTACCCCTCACCTTGTGTGTAGACCTGTGCTCCGTTGGATTTTCTGGTGGTTATGATATTTAAGAATGAAACCCAAAAAAGGCACCACTGGATGAAACTTGAATCACCAGACTTGCAGATCATAGAAGAGCATTTAAGTATTGGGGTCGACCAGGGGCACCCATTTATGGAGATAGCTCTTTACAATATGAAAGAAGGAATTTAGATCAAAATATTTCCCTTTTTTTTGTTTGGTATCCACTGGTCGGGAAGCAGAGCAAAGCCTTTATTCTTCATCTCTCTCATTTTTTGTTCCAAAAACCACACATTTTTATAGATGGCTGTGAACAAAAGAAGTTTAGATTGTGATGTCATAAATAACATAAAATCAAGAAAACATCATCCAATTACAATTTTAATGCTAAGTATTAGTGTTTTGATACTAAGAGGTACTAGAGGTGTTTGAGGGCAGTGGCGGTTCAGGGGTAAGATTCTTGCCATTCTGCCCGGAGTTCATGAATGCACCTCATGCACAAACAGTTAGTGGAGGCTTGCTGTTGCCATGCTGTCAAAGAGCTCTCAGTGCAGCTCCCAGACTCAGATGACCTAGGAAGAAAGGCCTGGTTATATGCTTCTGAATATCAGCCAAAGAAAACCCTGTGGATTACAACCAAAGGGACACGGCACAGGACCAGGCCGTACTTTATTTCATTGTGCATGAGGTCCCCATGAGTTGGGGACCAACTGGATAGCAGTTAACAACAGTAACCACAAAGTGCTATTGACAACAAAGTAACGTGGACTCATCATTATCATTCCCCTTTCCTTTTGGAAATATACCCAGCCAAACTGACACCAATTCAACAATTTCTGTCCACCTAAATAAGTGACGGTGGTTACATTCTTTGAGTTGTGCTACCCTGGGGAAAAAGTGAGGAAACATCATCCTATGTCCTAAAATACTCACATGTTAATAGGACCTGTGCTATACGACAGGCATTGCATTATAAAACATCACGCATATTTCCTTATTTAATCATACCCCAAATAAGTTTGCACTTTGAGACCGTTTCCATCTATTTGGCATAAGTAGACTGATCATGAGAGAAAATCAGTCTGAAAGTAGTTGTTTCCTAGTCAAGAACTCTGTTATCATCATTTTATCCAGGATCGTTCTATCTTTCTGCTTCTTTGATCTTATTGTTAGTACCTGTAAGGTTGGGGTCTCCAGAGAAGCAAAAAACAGTGATGCTTTATAATATCATCTGAGAGAGAGAGAGAAATGGCTTACACAGTTATTGAAGTAGGTACAGCCCAGTTCAAGTTTGTAAGTCAGAAGTAAGGCAAAGGTTTCTCTGATTGTGTAGCTGCCAAAGCTGACGAATAGGAAGCAGGAGGGCCACAGGCTAGTGCAGGTAGAAGTAAATGAATCTGAGGTTGGCTGAATAAATCCGAGGCCAGCAGTCTGCTGATGGCTCCTGAGATCAGCAGGCACCCCCGACAGGATATTGACAAAACAGATTCCAGACCCAGATCCAGCAGAAGGCAAAGGGACAAAAGGGCTCTACTCTGCTCTGAGTCTCTCGCTTGTACCAAAGGCCACATCCCCAATGAGTTATCAGGCTGAAACTTTATTCGTAGGCTGGGCTCCACCTCTTCCTTCACCCAAGAATGTCTAGTTGATGTCAGCCCATAACACCATCTTAGCACCAAACTCCGCTCCAGCCAACATTTCTACCTCCCAAGAAGAAAACATTCGAAAGGATAAAAAGTGTTCGTGTGGACTATTGAGTCCACTTTTAAAGAAATGTTTCCAGAAGCAAAATCTAATGCAGTTCTTGAAAATGGACACCCCTGGTGGCTCTGTGCATTAGAGGCAGGGCTGTTGCCATGAGGCCAATGGTTCAAACTCACCAACTCGTCAGGAGAAACATGAAGGAATCTGTGTGTTCCTGTCAAGAACGACAGTCTTAACAAATAGAGCATTGCTATGAACTCGAATCAACTTGATGACAGTGAGTTTGTGTTTTTGAGTGAGAGCAAACGTAGTCTTTGTCTTGGCAGGGGCAAGTAAATTAGAGTTCTATATCAAAGACAAAGACGCGAATGGTTGAAAAGTAGGCAGTTAAGAGCCCTTCCAGACTCCTTATAGAGCCTGGCATTCATGATGCCTTCCCTAGCTCTATGCTGTATTCCAACTTTGAAATTAGAATTCATGATGCCCACGGATGGAAATTCAATGGATTCACCCAGCACTTTAATCCTAAACAATCACAGCCCAACCCGGATATTCTTGAACTAAGCCTTCTTAATATTTGCTTCCAGTGATGAAATGAGCTGGTTGCAAGCACGTGATACTTCAACTTTGACAGAAGTTACTAAAGTTGTGACTACAAATACAAGATGTTTAATTGGAGCCCTTTCTGAAAGACCTGACTCTCTCTGTCTACCCAAATTGGAAATTTAAAGATGATAGAAAATTTACCAGAACCCCAGTAGTCAATTCCTAAAAGTGCAGGTGGGCACAGAATTCAAAACAGCTAAAAAAAATTACTATTTTTCTAATCACAAATAGAAAACGAGGTCATGCAAGATGAAATCATGTCAGAAATAAAAGAAGTGAATGTCCTCTAGAAGCCCACTCTTTAAAGACTGTCCTCCCTGTTGAAAATTTAAACTTTTTCCCTTATATGTACTGATGGTATGGTTTATAGGTATGTTTATGAACTTCAGTTTTGATTAGGACAGCTTGTCTGGCTGCATTTGCTAAGAAAGGACCGTCCAATAAAACCTGCCTGTTTGAGGCAGAAACCTGGGAGGGAAAGAACACTCAAATATTTTCCAGGAAAACTATTGATAGAAAAGTAGTAGAACTATATGCTCCCTATCAAAGCCAGAAAATGTGGGAGATCCAGAAAAACAAGACAGCCCCATGGAGTCTGGCTCTCATGGGTTTCTGTGTACTTGACTTAGAAAGAGAAGGTACTCAATGGGTGGTGGTCGCAGCATTAGGCTCAGAGAGTCTAATACAAGGACTAACCCAGCAGACTCATGCTGGACACCACCGACCCTAGCAACAGCAATAATTACTCTAATTAAAAAAGAAACCTTTTTTTCCAGAAGAGAAAGGCTGACACTAGAGATTGATGTCACCAACTACAGCAACACTACAATGGCTCAACTTCTTTTGCCATGAATTTCATCTCTCATTATGGAAGACGGTCTTCATTTGTTTATATTCACTTCCATGTTTCTAGATATGCCAGTTATTAACTCTTTGAATAATACTTCCCAGATACTCAGGATGCTACTGATAGACTCTGTTTGGATTCCTCTTGAGGTGACCGTGGGGACGGTTTGCTGTCTTGTGTTGGTCACTATCCTTCATAAATGTGGGAACCATTTTTTCCAAGAGCAAAAAAGCAAATTCACTATGCTCAGGTGATACCTCAACTCTCTCAAACGTTTAGTGATCTTCAAAGGGATTGATGTTCAAAACACATGAATATTTCCTCGATTCTCTCTAGCATGGTAAACACTCAGTTGCTAATCTCGAAGGTGAAAGAAAATCCTGCTAAGAAAACTGTATGGGGCAGTTCTACTCAATGGCATCAAACCACCCACACCGATTTTGTCTTGCTTTGAAAGCAGTTGGTTGTGATTGGTGTTTGCGTGGAAGGGTACATGGATGTATGCATGCATATGTATGTGTGACAGTATATTGGAGTGTGTGCGTGTGCCTGTGTAAGACAAACAGACCATCATGTTTTCAGTATGGCTTTATAGAATTGTGTCAGCTTCCCCAGTGACCTTCCGAAACTAGGATAAAATCCTCTCTCTGACCATCAAGAAGCTTCCTTTAAAGTCGGAGTGTAGCTTCTTGGTCTTGAAACAGTAAAGAGCTTAGATCTTACCTCCCCTCCTCCTTTTTACCGTTTCATTGGCACATAATTTACATATCATAACATTGAATAGTTTAATCCTTAAAACTTATCAAGGCGGAATTGTACAATCATGACATTCATCCTAGAGCATTCCCTTCCCCCATAGTTGATTCGTCCCCAAAATGCTGTGTAATCACAATCAGCTCCACTGCTCTGTCCCCTCTGCCTTCATTATTTACTCCCAAACTCCCCTTTCCCTCCCTATTGACCCCATCCTACATTCCCTGTTAACATTGTTTTTTTTAATTGCATGATTTTAGTTTTGTATAGCTTTTTAAATAATCATTTTATTGTGGGCTCGTACAAGTCTTATCACAATCCATACATCCATTCATTGTGTCAAACACATTTGTATATTTGTTACCCTCATCACTCAAAACATTTGTTTTACACTTGAGCCCTTGGTATCAGCTTCTCATTTTTATCTCCCTCCCCACTAATCCCTACTTCATGAACCCTGGATAATTTATAAATTATTATTTTATCATATCTTACACTGCCTGACATCTCCCTTCACCCACTTTTCTGTTGTCCATCCCCAATGGAAGAGGTTATACGTAGATCCTTGTAATCGGTTTCCCCTTTCTACCCCACCTTCCCTCCACCATCCCAGCATCACCACTCTCACCACAGGTCCTGAGGGTTTCATCTGTCCTGGATTCCCTGTGTTTCCAGTTCCTGTCTGCACCAGTGTACATCCTCTGGTCTAGCCAGTTTTATAAGGTAGAATTGGGATCATGATAGTGGATGAGGGGGAAGCATTTAAGTACTACAGGAAAGCTGTTTCCTGTGTTTCCTCAATGCTACACTGCACCTCGTTTGGCTTGTCTCCTACCCACGACTCCTCTGCAAAGGGGATGTCCAGTTGCCTACAGATGGGCCTTGGTTTCCCGCCCCGTACTCCCCCTCATTCACGATGTTATGATTTTTTGTTCTTTGGTGCTTGGTACCTGATCCCTTTGACACCGCATGATCACACAGGCAGGTGTGCTTCTTCCATGTTAACACAGTATTTATTCATAACCACTTAAGCCTCATGAAGAAGGATACTTTGTTATTCCACCTAGGCGCTAGCCTAGTCCATCACTATTTCATTCTATTGAGTACTCTTAAAAATCTTATAATAATCCATACATCAATCTTATCAAGTATATTTATATATGTTAACATCATTATTGTCTAAACATTTACATTTTATTTGAGCCCTTCTTATCAGATCCTCTTTTTTCCTGCCCCTACCTCGTTACCCTTTGAGAAATTACAAATTATTATTAGTTTCATATCTTACACTGACTGCTGTATCCCTTCCCTATGGCTTCTGTTGTTCGTCCCCCCTGGGTGTGTGTGTGTGTGTGTGTGTGTGTATGTAGTTACATGTCAATCATTTCTATTAGTTCTCCCTTCTTCTCCTTCTCCCCCCACCCTTGCCCCTACCTTCCTGGTATGGGTACTCCCATTTCTGTTCCTGAGGGTTTTCTCGGATCTAGAATCTCTGTGTTCTGAGCTCTAATCTGCACCAGTGCACAGGTGCCTGTTTAGCCTGAAGTGGAAGGCAGGATGATGTGCTTCATTGGTACTACACTGTACCCTGGTTGACTCCTCCCTTCCTGTGGCCCTTCTGTGATGGGATGTCCCATTGTTTACAGATGGGTTTTGGGTCTCTGTCCCAACCCCCTCGTTCTCAGCAATGTGTTTATTTGTTTGTTTGTTTGTGGGTCTTCTGATGCCAGTTTCCTGATCCCATGGATACCTCATGATCACATGGGCTGGTGTGCTTCTTCCACGTGGCCTTGTTGCTTCTCTGTTAGATGGCCACTTGTTTAACTACAAGCCTTTAAGACCCCAAATCCTATGTCTTTTGATAGCTGGGAACCATTAGCTTTCTTCACCACATTTGCTTGTGCACCCATTTTGTCTTCAGCAATTGTGCTGGGCGGGGGAGCTTCACAGAATGCCAGGTTGTTAGAACAAAATGTTCTTGCATTGAGGGAGGGCTTGAGCAGAGTTCCAAAGTCTATCCGCTACCTCAATGTATTGTCATATAAATTTTAAAGCCTCTATTGAAGCTTTACAAATAATTCAGTGTTCAACCATTTCCAGAGATTGCATATGGTCAAGAACCAATGGTATTAAGGATGATATTCAAGCTGCATCGTGGCACTGGGGAAAAGCAAGGCACCAGGAATTGACAGAGTATTGATTAAGATGCTTTAATAAACAAATACAAAGTTGGAAGTGCTCACTCAGCTATACACTGAAGTTTAGAAGACAACTAGACCTGTCCAACCAATTGGAAGAAATTCACATTTTTACCCAATTCCTAAGAAACACGATCTAATAGAATGAGGAATTCATCAAACAACAATATCATACAGAGTAACATCTTGCTGAAGATCATTAAACAACAGTTGCAGCAGTGCATTGACAATGAACGGTCAGAAAGTCAGGCAAATTCAGAAGAGGATGTAGAATAAGAAATACCATTGCTGATGCCAGATGGATCTTGGCTGAAAGCAAGGAATAGCAAAAAGATGTTTGCCTGTGTTTTATTCACGAGGCAAATGCATCTGACTATGTAGATCACGACAAGGTAAGGATAGCATTTCAAAGGACAGGAATTCCCCAGGACTGAGTTTTGCTCCTGGAGAAGCTGTTCACAGAGGAAGAGACAGTGGTTCTAACAGAACAAAGAGATACTGTATGGTTTAAAACCAGGAAAGGTGTATGTCAAGGTTGTACCCTTTCACTATATTAACTCAATCCATATGCTGAACAGACAATCCGAGAAGCTTGACTGTATGGAGCAGAATGTCGCTTTGTTGCAGCCAGGTTAGAAGAAGACTCATTAACAACCTTACACATGCAGATGACATTACCTCGCTGGATGAAAGTGAAGAGGCCTTGAAACACAAATTCCAATCCAAGCCTACAGCAGTCCCCATGAATTATACCCCAAAGAAAACAACAGTTTTCACAACCAGACCCATACACAACATCATGATCAATGGATAAAATATGTAGGTTTTCAGATATTTCATTTTACTTGGATCCATAATCAACACCCATTAAACACTTCTTATCAACACTTCTTATCAAGAGATACGAAGACATATGCATTGGGCAAGTTTGCTGCTAAAACCTCTATAAAGTGTTTAAAAGCAAAGATGTCACTTTAAGGACTAAAGCGCACCTGACTCAAGCCATGATATTTTCAGTTGCCTCATTTGTAGGCAGTAGTTGGACAATGAATAAGAAGGCTTGAATAATTGATGCCGTTGAATTCTATTGTTGGCAAAGAAAACTAAATATACCAAGGACAACCTGAAAAATAAGCAAATTGGGGGAGAAGACATAGAGCCAGAATGCTCTTCAAGAGCAAGGATGGCAACAGTTCATCTCCTGTACTTTGGACTCACTCCGGGAGAAGGATATCATGCTTGGTAAAGTAGAGAAAGTCCTCAAGGAGATGGGCTGCCCCAGTGGCTGCCACACGGGCTCCAACATAACTGGTATGAAGAGGGTGCAGGACCAGGCAGTGTTCTTCAGCAAAGATTCCTGTGAAAGCAAATCCTGGCATGGCTCGAATCCTATAGTGCTGCAAGAAATTGATACTGAATTAGCCTAAAGAGTTCATTTCGCCAGGAAACTCAACCTAAACTTGCAGACTACCAAGAGTCCGCTGCTGAAGAGGTCTGAAACCAGTGAGGAAAATGGCTGAGGGGTAGCAGTCATCAGTGTTCACTAGAGCTTTCTGAGAGAATGCAACATTTCTAAATCTGTGATGTTCCGGATGGTCGCAAACAGCTTTATATGGCTGTTGAGTACCTTCCATGTGACCAATAGGAAAAAGGAACAGAACTTTCAGCTGTATTTGATTTAATGACTATCAGTATTACCATGTGGATAGTGGCTGCTATATTAAACTGCACAGCCCAAGTAAGTAAGCCGAAAAAAAGAAGTAAAAAAATTCATTAACGGGATAATCAAATTATAGTAAATTCTTGGAAGAAAAATGACAGAATGCTAAGGAAGAGACACTCGGGATAGATATTACCTGGATTTGGGGAAGGAACTGAATCTGAGCAGTTAGTACACATGTCATTCATTTCACACTGTCATGGCCATCGAGTCAGTGCTAACTCAGTGACCACCCTGTGCGTTTCCAGGACTGTAAATTTTGATGGGAGTAGATAACCCAGTCTCTTGCCCACGGAGGTTGCGAAGTGTAGACCATGCAGCTCACAGCCCAATGCATAACCTCTACACCTCCAGGGTTCCTTTTTCCATTTCACACAAGCCCAACTGAAGATATGTCAGCGGTATAGTATATGTAATGGCAACGACAGAGACAGATAAACCCTCTTCCTCATTAGACTTTACATCTGACAGACTCAAATGTCTGACTTGGCCCCGGGCAAGTCCTAGATCAAAAGGCAACTGAATAGCCCCTTGTCAATGAAGAGAGAGAGAGAGAGAGAGAGAGAGAGAGAGAGAGAGAGAGAGAGAGAGAGAGAGAGAGAGAGAGAGAGAGAGAGAGAGAGACTGGCTTGTTTTATCTTTCGGATAGCTATTACAATGAAGTGTGATTTGCATGGATAACACTTTCTGCCCCAGGCTCTGACCATCTGCTACAGAATATTAGTTATACATTGGTTTGCGAGTTATTGACAAAGGCACCAGGGAAGGGGAAGCACTGTGACAAATACTAACCTAATCGTTAGCATAAGTCTTCCCCAAAATATGTCCTTCCCTCCACTGACCCCACACCCGCCCTCAGCCATGAGACTTTGCTATGACTTGCCTTCATCTTTCTACTTATCCTTGGGTCCAACTTCCTACTTAGTTGGATTCGGAACTTGCTCCAAACATCTTGGGCCAAGTCATTCCAAAGTATACTATAAATGACAACTGATCAGCTAGTTATATAGAGACAGATCATGGATACATACTAATAGATTGCGTTGTCTCCTCTAGAAATATGTGTTCTAAATGTACCACCGCTGTGGTTATGTTAGGCAGCCAGAACAGGGATAAAGTGCGTTGTCTCCTCACTGCCTGCATAAGACCACACAAAGGGGCTGGAAAGAAATCAGGCACCCATTAGACGCCTGTGGAAAGGCCCAAACTGAGCATGCTCAGACACAAGTCCCCTAGGCCCAGGTGGGAGGTCCACCTGGGTGCAAAAACTAGGACCAGCCACATTATATCACACAGGTGTGCCTAAACTCAGCCACTGAAGTTGGCCAATCCTTTCAACCATGCCTCCCCAGCTGGAGGAGATAAGACAATGCCACATGAAGGTCAGGCTCTCCCTTTTACCTCTTTCTGGTTCTGGTGTGCTCTGCAGGTGGAAGGTAGGAGTCCCTCCCAAATCTCGGGCGCACACATGCAAGTGTGCATGGATCAGCATGCCCACCCAGGGCCTGCTTAGCCCACATGCTCTCTTGACCCCTGGGATTTCTTGGTTCAGCAAATGTGATTTGGGGCTCCTGTTCCTGTATTCTTTCCACATGGTTTTTCCATTCAGCTGTGAACTGCTAGGCAGCTCCAGAGCAACTTTGTACACTTTCCTGACACAGCATGTACTTTTGAGACTATAATACATAAAACTTCCCTTTCCTTTGTCAAAGTTACTTGGTGTGTTAGACTGGGTTGACTAGAGAAAACAAAATCATTGACAATCATATATATGTAAGAGAAAACTTTCTATCAAGAAGCAATTATGCATTAATGAAACATACCAGCCCAGTCCAGATCAAGCCCCTGAAGTTTGATATTAGCCCATATGTCTGATATTAGCCCATGAATTCCTCTTTAGACTCACAGCACATGCAGTGATGTTAACTGGTGGATGATCACAGGCTGGTGCTTGGAAAGTCCTATGAATACAATGGCGATGGATGCATCTCCAGTGCTTTGACTGCAATCAAGGTGACTCCATGTGGCTTGTCATCAGGAAGGTGTAGCAGAGAGCGAGGGATGGGGGATGGGGGATGGGGGTGGGGGGTGGGGGGTGGGGGGTGGGGGGAGAGGGAGAGGGAGAGGGAGAGGGAGAGGGAGAGGGAGAGGGAGAGGGAGAGGGAGAGGGAGAGGGAGAGGGAGAGGGAGAGGGAGAGGGAGAGGGAGAGGGAGAGGGAGAGGGAGAGGGAGAGGGAGAGGGAGAGGGAGAGGGAGAGGGAGAGGGAGAGGGAGAGGGAGAGGGAGAGGGAGAGGGAGAGGGAGAGGGAGAGGGAGAGGGAGAGGGAGAGGGAGAGGGAGAGGGAGAGGGAGAGCGTGGCCCACCTCTATCTGATCGCAGAATCAAGAGAGAGTTCCCAGAATCCTCATGGGAAGACCAGGCCCACCAGGAGGGATCATCAGGCTGTGACCTGGTTGACAGGCTAGACTCCACCCCCTCATTCTGTTATCACCTTGACTTGAAATTATGTAACTACCACACGTGGATTTACAAAAGTGCTTCTGCTGCAGGAATTCTTTCAGTGTGGAGAAGCAAGAACCGAGGTCAACATCCACCCCAGAAACCGAACAGTTCTAAACATATTTGGGGATAGGATTTTCGTTGCTATGTTAATGAAGCATTGTTTATGTAGTTGTGTCAGCTTCAATCAATCTCCTTTGAGATGTGAAATAGCAGAGATGGGGAAAGATAGGTGCCAAGCCATGTGAGATCACCAAGGAGCCTTGTTTAAAAAGAGGCAAGGGCCGTCCTCCAGGGCCAATAGAGAGAACGCTTCTTTTAGAGCTGGCGCCATGAATTTAGACTTCTAGTTTCCTGAGTTGTGAGAAAATGAATTTGATTAAGTCATTCATTTGTGTTATAGCAACACTAGAGAATGAAGGTAGATGGAAAGATAGTAGACAGATTGTAAAAAGAAAGCTGGATGGATGCATTCATGAGAGACAGAGGAAAGGAATACAGAAAGATGTAACCTTGAAATTCTAGGAAAGCCAAAGGAAACTTGGCCTTCACTACCCATTTATTCCCTGGCTTCGTCCTCTGCCTCCTCTTCATCTCCCCTTGCTCCATTATTTTACACAAATAATGTGAGCCTTCTAAATCAACTACTTGCTTCCCTCTACCAACTCCCCACTTTGATATTTGCAGTATATTAATTTTTTTCAGCAACGCGTTACAAATTTAGCCTAGTGCTTAAGAAGAAAAAAAAATAGCCTTGAGGCAAACTCATAGTGTTCGCATAAAAATCCAGTAGTTTTCTATTGCTGGATAACAAATTAACACTAACTTAGCAGTTTGCGACCACACATACTTACCACCTCACAGTTTCTACCCTGTCCGGGGTCTCACAAAGATGCAGTCGAGGTGTCACCTGGCTTGCAGCCTCATCTGAAGGTTTGGAAGGGGTGAATCTGCTTCCACTTCATTCAGATTATTGATAGACTTCATTTCCTTGCAGCAATATGACCGAGGTTCCTGGATTTTTGATGGCTGGAAGCTAGAGGCCATCCTTAAGTCCCACATGCTGCCCGAGATCCTAGAGGTTACCTACAGCTCTTTGCCACATCCAGCCCCACTGCCATCACATCAGGTGTGACTCAGAGGGACCCTCTGAGTAGAACTGCCCCTTTGGGTTTCTGAAGCTGTGAATCTTTACAAAAACAGACAGCTCATCTTCCTCCCTGAGTGCAGCTAGGAGGATTGAAACACTGAACTCATGGTGAGTAACTCAGTGCCTGTCTGCCCCACCCCCACCTCCTCGTCCCCACCAATACCACCAGGGCTCCTTAATTCCTCCTAAATAATAATAGTACTTGCCTCCTGAAGTATTTCACAATTTCACACCACTCAGCTCCTCACCTCAAAATGTGCCCTTTCCACACCCACATGCCAGAGTTAGATAAGGATGCCCAACCCTTCCTATTAACTTGAAATCCCAGACCTCAGTTTCCCAAAATTTCCTCCTCTATGTCCACTGGGGGCTCTGGGCCAGAGGACGCAGAAAGGGCTCCCCATGGACCTCAGCTGAGTGGAAAACGGGACAGGCTTCCTTTTCGGTGGCGGTGGTGCTATTTGAAACAAACTTGTAAGGTACAAGAAGATCCCAGTCCGGGTCATTTTGACTTTTCCACCATTTGTGGATTGAGGAGTATAAGAATCGGGAGCACTTTTAAACATTTTAAATTTATTTATTTCATTTACCTACCTACCTACATATACCTTTTCATTTGTGGTAGATAATACTCTCACACACGGGCGTGTGCGCACACACAAATTTGCATAGTCTGTCTCATCCAATCAAATCAGTCACCGGATCCCATTAAACGTGCTGGATATGTGATTCTTTGTTTTTCCTTTTCCCATCCCCCCTCCATAGTTTCCTGTATCTTCCCTCTCTGCCACACTCCAATACCGCCCCCACCCCACCCCCACCCCCGCACTGCTGTAGTTTGAAAGTCTTATCCTTTGGGGTGAAAAACACTTCTTTTGTTTCTTTTATAATAGGGTCATAAAGTCGTGAATTTTTAAATCATTTTATTAGGGGCTCATGAAACTCTTATCACAATGCATACATACATCAATTGTGTAAAGCACATTTGTACATTCACTGCACTGATCATTCTCAAAACATTTGCTCTTCACTTGAAGTAGTGATTTTTGTGAGTTTGATTAACTTTGTTAAGTGTATTGTTCTCTACGTTTGTCCATGCCTTAAGATGTTTGACAGACTCATCACTGTTTTTTCAGTGATGCATAATATTCCGTGATACAGTCCATTCATGAATATACCAGAGTTGCTTTATCCATTCCTTTATCGTCAGTTTTTTTGTTATTCCATCTTTTTGATGCTATAGAAATTGCTGTGAAAAAAACCATCAGCGTCCATGTGTGTTCCAGTTTTGTCCTTTATTTCTTTAGACTGTGTGCCAGGCGGGGAGATGGCAGGATCCTAAGGTATTTATATTTGCATTCCTTTAGGGAGCATCATACTGATTTCCACAGTGGTGGCATGATTCTACCATCCCGTCAACAATGTCTGGATGTTCCAATTCTCCAAATCCTCTCCAGCATTGATTATTTTCTGGCTTGTTGTTTTCATTGTTTGTTTGTTTTCTTTTGCTAGTAGGGTCGGTATGAGGTGGTATCTCATTGTTGTTTTGATTTGTATTTTTCTTATGGATAACAAATGTGAACATTTCATCATATGATTGTTGGCAGCCTGGATGTCATCTATAGTAATTATTCATGTCTTGTGCCTATTGTTGATTGTTGATTGGGCTATTTTATATTTAAAATATTGTAATGTTTATAGTTATTTAAAATTAGGCTTTTATCTGATGTGTCATTTCTAAATATATTTTTCTCAATCTGTGGGTTCTCTTAATTCTTTGAATGAATTTTTTAACATTTTATTAGGGACTCATACAACTCTTATCACAATCCATACATATACATACACCAATTGTATAAAGCACATCTGTACATTTGAATGAATTTTTAATGAAGTTTTTTGATGTGTTTAAACATTATATTTTCTCTTCTATGGTGTGGGCATTTTTCTTTCTTTCTTATTAAATCATTTTATTGGGGGCTCATACAACTCTTATCACAATCCATCCATCCATCCATTTGTGTCAAGCACATGTGTATATTTGTTGCCAACATCACTTTCAAAAAATGTATTTCTACTTGAGCCCTTGATATCAGCTTCTCATTTTCCCCTACCTTCCCCACCTTCCCTCCTTCATGACCCTTGATAATTTATAAATAATATTTTTTTCATGTCTTACACTGACTGATGTCTCCAGTCACCCACTTTTCTGTTGTCTGTCCCCCAGGGGGGGATTATAGGTAGATTGTTGTGATCGGTTCCCCCTTTCTCCTTACTTGCCTGATATGGCTACTCTCAATATTGGTCCTGAGGGGTTTATCTCTCCTGGATTCCCTGTGCTGTGATCTCTTATCTGTACCCATGTACATGTTCTGGTCTAGCCAGATTTGTAACGTAGAATTGGGGTTATGATAGTGGGGGGAGGGGAAGAAGTATTAAAGAACTAGAGGCAAGTTGTATGTTTCATTGGTGCTATACTCCACCCTGACTGGCTCATGGTTCTATTGTTTATATTGAGGTCTTAGATCCATTTGATTCATTTTTGTACTTACTGTAAGGCATGGGTCTTGCTTAATTCTTTTGCAGCTGGAGATCAAATTTTTCCAGCGCCATTTATTCAAAAGTTTCTTTCTCACTCAATTACTTTTAGTCATTTATAAAAAATCAGGTTTCTGTAGGTACTTGGTTGTGTTTCGGGGTTCTTATTTGCAATCTATTGGTCTTCACATCCACAAATACCCAGCTGTTTTGATTATGGTGGCTATATAGTAGTCTGGAAGTACAAGGCCTTCTATTTTGTTTTTGTTTTTCAAAAATGTTTTTGCTATCCTGGGTTTCTTTCCTTTCCATCTAAAGAAACTCAAAAGACATATGGAAATAATTAGCCCAATGGACTACTCAACCACACAAACATCATTCTGCACATTCCTCAGAAGAGAAGAACTGGTTAGTGTCCAGCTGCAACTACCAACTGCTATGAATACAAGATCCTGGATACACTGGGAGAAAAATGTGGAACAAAACTTAAAAGAACTAGGTCAAGCAGGAAAGAGAAGAGAAAAGGGAGCAGTCTACAGCTGTTAAAAATAGCAACAACTCAATGAAATGTGACCTTAAGGTTTATTCTGCACTGTTGTACATTGTATTTGAACTTAAATACTTAGCACCCCATTTGCAGAAGGCTATGAATGACAGTGAAAGCCCAAAATCCATTTAAAGAGTACTCAAATAGATTAAACTTCCATTGACTTCCTTCTGATCATTGACCTCCTGATAATTGTAGCTCATCTGGCCCTTAGACAGAGTCCATTGGAAAGTGGATTATCTCCACGTTTTCCAGCCAGCCCAGGGAAGGGCATTCTCGGGGGGGGGGGGGGGGGGCGGGGCTTGCCTTGAAGGAGATCATCATACTGTATAGGGTGGTCACATGGTAATGAGTCATATCCTATCAATCATGCCTTGGTCAGAAGGTCCTGGGCCAATCTTGCAAGCTCTTCTGTCTAACATAATGTTCGCTTCCTAATCATGGTCCTGGTCCTGGTCCTGCTTCTGTAGTCCCACCTGCTACAGTGATGTATTGATTTGCCACCAATCATAAACTTGTGACCATTTACTTTATACCATTCATTATTCAACCAATGTCCTATGACTCCTTGGGTGCCATTATGACCTTGTGCTAATGGCATCCCTCAGCCGGATGATGTATCTGTGTCTTTGTGTTGTCTGTATCTCTTTCAATAAAAACTATGAGGAGTCTCTTAAACACAATACATGGGCACAATGAGAGGACATTATGCTTCAAAATAGTCAGTCTTACAAAGGCAAATATTTAACGGCATGATTATTATAAGGAAAAAGCAAAGAAAATGAGAAGTGGTTTTCATACTAAGGACAAGACTTTGAAGATAATGAGGCAGCCAGGGACAGGACATGGAAAGGGGAGGGACAGGAAATGATGGAGGGAGGGAGGAAGGGAGAGTGGGAGGCAGGGAATTAATGAAATTTATGGGGAGGTGAATGAGATACTATTACTAATTTGATTTGATGACATGGGCTGAGCAACCACAAAGAAAATGTTTTTATTTAACCCCCCCAAAAATAAAGTTGAAATAACAATAAATAAATAAATAGATAAATAAATAAATAGAGGGAAGGCTCACAGCCTTAAAAACCATCCAGTTTCCTAACCCCTCACATCTCAACTTTGGTCTCAGTGGATAAAAAAGGGGGGAAAGTAAAAGTAAAGTAAAGTGGTCTTGGAAGCCTTAGTGATATAGAAATAAATTTGAAACATATGAAACCAAAAAAAGACTTAATGTTTTCCTTAAATTATATTTAAGATTTGGGTCTCTTTTGGACCCTAGAAGGGCATATACTCCAAATCAAACTCATTACCTAGAAGGGTATATACTCCAAATCAAAGTCAATTCCTACTCACAGAGACCTTGTAGGACAGTGTAGAACTGCCCCTTTTGATTTCCAAGACTAAATCTTGCCGGGAGCAGCCAGCTTCATCTTTCTCTCCCAGAGTAGCTGGTGGGTGTGGACTGCTGGCCTTGTGGTGAGCAGCTCAGTAGAAAGCCTACTACACTACCAGTTCTCTACAAGGAGTCTATTTTGATTGCAGAAAATAAAGTGTGTGAAGAAGCTAGGTACAAGGAGGCTTATAAAGAGATTGACTAAACCCTGCCCTCCTCCCCTCCCTCACTGTGCCCCCCCACCCCTACCCCATACTGCCTTTTTTTCTCCCCACTGATCTCAAGAGAGATGATTCACAAGATGGCCTCTGCCCTTCCACCCACCATGTATTTTGAAATCCAAATTTGGGTGAATGAAAAGCCACTGGTAATCCTGTCCCTAGCAAATGGCTCTCAAGGAAATAATCTGCATGCATAGGCCACAGAAAATGGGTGGAAATCTTGAGATTGTTTTAAAAGTCCGGCATAGGCCACCCATGCATATACTGTACACGTGACATTTCCAGACGTGAATTTCATTCACTCTCACTCAATAGTCTCCCAAATTTCTTTTTGATTATATTTATATAATAAAGGTAGAAAGCATAGTCAATAAGTCATGGACAGAAAACAAAGGATGGAAAGTGCCTTTCCTCTGGGCTTGAGAACAATGCAGCTCCTGTAGCCCATCCACACCCTTGGATGTGGAACTGCAAAGGGTGGTGGGTGGGATGGCAGCAGGTGGGAAGTGGGGGAGGAGAGGCTGTTGCCTGCTCAGGACAGGCAGCAGTGAATAACCAGCCATGCTGAGAGGGCTGCATAGTTCTTGGGTTGGATTGGGTTTGGGAGTTTTCTTTTTGTTATTTTCTGATGTCTCTTGCTTGCACTCATGTTGATTGGGGCCAGAGTCTTATGAAGGATGGACTGAGGTTCAAGATGGTTTCTTATGTGAGTCAGCTGGGTCTGCTACTGAGAACAGACTCACATAATATAGTCTTTGCACACTGTAGTGTGTCTTCAGGATAGCAGAAAACTCACTGCCATTAAGTGTATGCCGACTCACAGCAACCCTACAGGACAGAGTAGAACTGCTCCTTTGGGTTTCTGAGGCTGTAACTCTTTAAAAAGAGGAAGACCCTTGATAAGATGGATTGACACCGTGGCTGCAACAATGGGCTCAAATATAACAATTGTGATGATGGCCCAGGACCAGAGATTTGGGATATAAGAATATCAATGGGATATAAGATAATCAAAGAGTGATGCAATTCTTGTTCTGGAGTGTCCTATTTTATATTCTACACCACTGTGTTAATCTGGGTTGACTAGAGAAACAAATCCAGAGACTATGTATATATATATATATATATATATATATATATATATATATATATATATATATGAAAGAAAGAGCATTATATCAAAGGGCAATTGTATATTAAGAAAGCACCCCAGTCCAGATAATGTCCGTAAGAGCAATGATGCAAAATATAGGGAGATCACAGTCCAGTGGGTGCAAAGTCTTGTGGATCCAGTGGCAGTGGAAGCATCTCCAGGGCTCTTGCAGGTCTTACCGTGGCTGTATGTGGCTTGTCAGCATGAAGGTGAAACAGAGAGAGAGGAAGGAAGTTCCCAGAATCCTCATGAGAAGGCCACATCCACAAGGAGGCATCATCAGACTGTCCACCTCTACACTTATCAAGATGACGTGAAATTATGTAACTACCACAACCACCCACTGCCATAAAGTTGACTATAAGTCAAAGCAACAAAATTATCAAAATATTAAGCTTTTCTTTCTTGACCTATTCTCTATGTAGGTCTATGCACAGTGAACGGCAGTGTTTCCACCTCTCTAATCCTTCCCTAAAGAATCCGGCTCTCTTTGATTTACATCACATCAAAAATGACAGTGTGGCCATTCTTGGAGGACTCAAATCATGTTCCTTTTCACTGCTCTTTGAGTTTGAGGAACAAAAAGAAGTCTGGAGGAGCAAGATTACGACTGTAGGGTGGATGAGGTAAGGTTCCCCAAGGACATTTTTGGGACAGCCCTTGCTACCTTTGTGGAATTAACAGGTACATTGTTCATTCCTGGGTGCAACATTCCTGGCCTTTTTCATCATCAGTGCAATTTTTTATTATCTTGAAATGTTTTCCTAATAAGCTCCTGTGCATACTCTATCTTCTTGGAGAAAATCTTCTGAGTTTTCCACTTGGGAATCTCAAAAAGCCATCGTCATAATCTTCTGCGCTGACCTCTGTCCTGAGTTGAACTGGCCCAAGCGATCTGCTCAGGACAGAACTGTTTTGATTGGACTTTTAAGCTGCCTAACAAGACAAAGACACGTATATCACAGATAGAAAGTATCTACAGCCATCTGCAGATCACAGAAACAGGTTTAAACACATTAAAAAATAAACCCATTGAAACCGTTGTAGCAATACTTTGTGACTTACCCTTATAGATCCAGATAATTTTGTTTGTATCACTACATTAGCAGACATAAATTCATATTGTGATTGTAGGATAAAATAGATGAAGGATATATAATTCCCCATTATCTTTTGCATAAAATCCCCACATACCTACCACCCAATGTTATCAGATTCCAACAATTTGTCATATATCTTCATTTTAAAGATATAACTGTGAAATAGAGGGATGGAGTCCTCTCAGTGCCCCTCCACAGTCTAATGTTCCTTTCCCTTCCTCTCAAGACATCAACAGCCTCCTGATTTTGTTTTTGTACAAGCTACGTTCAGGTCTCTCTATATTTGTGATATAGTTGCATGCCTCTAAACAAACATGTAATATTGTTCTGAACATTTAACAATATTATATGACTAATAATTGTCATAATCTTCATATCGTTTTATACTTTGCATTTGTGGTTCAATGTTTTTTTGCAAGAATGTTGTAATACTTTTAGCTCTCCATTGTGATTTCTCTGAGTACTTAGAGCAATCACACTTTGAAACTTATAACTCATATTCATTTATTTTCAGTATAGTATGATACTAAAAGTCTGTATTCTGCTAATAGATTTTTTGGTCTCTTATATTGTTTTTGGCTTTAAAGGCCCTGCTGCAATGAAGAATCTTGCATGTGTCATATCTCTTTGTGCAGATATGTGAGTTGTTGTAGGATACATATGTAAATGTGGGGCTTCAGCTTTATTAAATACAAATTCTCTTTAGCTGGTAGGTCCAACCTTCCATGGTGATTGTGAGAGTGAGGAAAGCAATCCAAGTCCTACATTACCAGGATGGCACAAGAGCCACCAAACCATTGTCAATTACTATGAAGTTGACCCATTCTATAAGCGCCAAGCTGATGGGGTCAGGAGAAAAAGAACAATATATGTAAATTACATGCTCTCCTGTGTGATAGGGTGAAACTGCCTTTTTCTTTTCAGGATCATTAAATAAGCATTACAATGCTGGCATTAAATTACAGCTTGCAAAGAGAAAATTTTCTTCTTGAAGCCAAGCCTGTGTATCTTGCCCGTTCACATGGCTCTGAATGAAGGATCACTCTATATTTTAGAATTATTTTTCTATTATACAGTATTCACACTGGTAAAGGTGAAGGGGCTTTGAAATAAGACATGATAATTATAGTGTTTAATCACGTAAAAATATCACTGAATAACACTTGAAAATATCTCGAATTAAGTAGCATAATTCAAAGAATAACTGGATCCCAGGAGACATTGTTATCTGTCTGAGAATAGAGTAGTAATCAGAGTAGAGGCCCAAAGTGCCAGAGGCCACACAGGAATAAAAATGGGTGAACAGTATAACTTTGATTAATTTCAGATAAAGCGTGTGTCTCCATTTGAACTGAATATTTTATGAATGTGTAACCACAATTGTTAAGGGGTCTTATTCAAAAAAGTAGCCAAGTGTTTTCCTGAGAAATCCATATCCATCACTCATTGAATCCAGGGTACATTCAATTCAAAATATATCAGAGTACAGGCTCACAAAAGTTCGCTCCCAGATTTAATTATCTATCACTGCACATTTGACTGACCAGTCTTCTAGACAGACTAGGAAAAATATTAAAAGGTACTACAGTTAACCAAAAAGTTAGTACCTCTTTTGACCCTACAACACTGGGTCAAAATTACCCAATTAAAAAGAAAACGTATCAAAAGAAATACAGATATATGTGTATTATAAACAATCTAGCAAGTTCAGAACTATATGTTAGTTGCCATCAGGTTGGCTCCAAATCATGTCAATCTCAATGTACAGCAGGTCATTGACACTAGCTTTTATTGTCAAAGGTATTTTTATGTTTTCACCCAGGATTCCTACAACCTCTTCTCAGTCCCCATTGCTCCCTAAATCATCTCGCCCAGACTCATGGCTTTGAAGGCTATTTCAGTGTTAAGGACTCAGCCCCAGTTTCTCTCCTAAACTTCAAACTCAAGTGCATATCTCCAGCTTGACAATCACTCTTGGCACCTGAATTTAACAGGTCTAAAAACAAACAACTGGTCTCTGTAAACTTGTTCTCTCTGCCATCTTGTCCATTTCAGTGAGTGCCAACTTCTCACTTTCTCTCAAGTCAAAAACTTTGGCCTGATTCTTTTTAAAAAAATCATTTCATTGGGGCTTATACAACTCTTACCACAATCCACACACACATCCATTGTGTCAAGCACTTTTGTACATTTGTTTCCCTCATCATTCTCAAAACATTTGCTTTCTATTTGAGCCCCTGGTATTTGCTCCTCATTTTCCCTCCCCCCTCCCCCATGTACCCTTGATAATTTATAAATTATTATTATCTGTCATGACTTACACTGTCCAACGTCTCCCTTCACCCACTTTTCTGTTGTCTGTCCCCCAGGGAGGGGGTTATATGTAGATCCTTGTGATCGGTTCCCCCTCTGTACCCCACCTTCCTTCCACCCTCCCGGTATCACCACTCTCAGCACTAGTCCTAAGGGGGTCATCTGTCCTGGACTCCCTGTGTTTGAAGTTCCTATGTGTACCAGTGCACATCCTCTGGTCTAGCCAAATCTGTAAGGTAGAATTCGGATCATGATTCTTGCTGCTGTCTTTTCCTTATTCCTGGTGATATGCTGACTAATGACTCCCCAAAATAGCAAAATTCCAGTTTCTGGAAACAGTGAATGTTCTTTTAGTTGGAAAAGGGGACTTTGTGGATGGAATTAAGAATCTTAAAATTACAAGATTGTCCTGGCTTTTTTGGACGGGTTTTAAATATAATCCCAACATCAACTCAAGACTCTCATCAAGACTCTACAGGACAAGGTAGAACTCCCCCAGTGGGTTTCTGAGACTGTGCAATTACTGGAATAGAAAGTCTTGTCCTTCTCCTGCGGAGTAGCTGGTGGTTTCGAACTGCTGACCGTGCACCTCTCCCCATCTCTTCAATGACAGCTACACAAGCCTCCTTGTTTCTCCTTGAACTACCAAGCAAGTTCCCACAGAGGCATAGAATACTCTTCCCCATTCATCCTCACGAGGAGGCCTTTACTCAATTAGTACCTTCCCAGTAAGGCTTTTACCTAACGGTGTTATTTAAAATTGATACACTGACAAGTCACTAGATTAGGGGGAAAGGGGGTTGTCTTCCTGAATGCCTGCGCTAAACAAACATTAGCTGTCCATGTAACAATAAAGGGAATGGAAAGAAATCAGGCAAACTAACTAGACACCTATGGGAAAATCCAGAACTGAGCATCTCAGACCCAAGCCAACCTGGGCACACATACAACACTAGGCACATGACACCACGCAGGTGCGCTTACACTCAGCCAATAAGATAGCCAATAGCCTCCACCAAACCTCCCTTGCCAGTGGGGGAAGAGGGGTATAAACGAGAGCGAGGACCCCTTTCCTCTCGTCTCTTGTTCAGGTGTGTGCTACAAGTGGAAGAGTGAGATCCCTCCCACATGCAGGTGCGCATGGCCCCTGTTCACTCACTCACAGTCCGCTCACTCTCCTGGGACTTCCTGCTCAGAGCTCAGCATGCTGGATCCTTGCTCCTGGTCCGGTATTCCTTCCACGTGTTTGTCCATGCTCCCCTGAAACGGCCATTTCCAGTTGGGAACTTTCCCACGCTGCCCCCCCCCCCCCACCTGGCCCCAATGTGGCTTTGGGCACTTTCCAGGGATAGTGTGTACTTTTGAGACTGTGATACCTGAAACTTCCCTTTTCCTCATAAAAATCACTTGGATTTACAAATGTGCTTCTGCCGCGTGAATTCTTTCAGTGTTGTGAAGCGAGAACCAAGGTAAAATCACTCCACGAACAACACCTTCCCCCCACCACCAAGGCCAATTGATATAGTCTTCCTGGCTTAATTTTCCTCTACACTACAGTTTCTGTTGGCTATCCTGGACCTGGCCTCCTTCCTCATGGTGACTCCTTGCACAGTGGCACAAAACCATGCCGGGCCCTGAACCATCCCCATGATCAGAAGGCTAGGATGTGTAGGTTTTGTTTTCATTGGCTGTTTTTCAGAATTAGATTACCAGACCTTTCTTCCTGGTCCATATATGGCTGGACGCTCAGCTGAAACCTGTTGTGGTAGTTAATAATTGTGTATCAATTTGGGACATGAGAGGATTAAGAGTGAAGGGGTGGAGTCTGGCCTGTCAATCGGGTCATAGCCAACGAGGCCTCTATGTGGGCATGGCCTTCCCCTGATAATTCTGGGAACTCATGTATTTTTCCCCCCTTGGAGGCAGGAGAGACTGTCTCTCAACACACTTCCTTGGAGACTCTCTACTGACAAGGCTGATTCCCCACAAGACATCCCTCCGGAGAAGCCACATGGACCTACCCTGATGCAGCTAGAACTTGGACCTGGCAAAGCCACACGGAGACTCCTGCCAGCGTTGAGATGCCTGCAATGCCACTGGATCTACAAGACTTCCCACCCACTTCCTGCATTCAGCATCATTGCATGTGTTTCGTGAGTCTGCAAAGGACTTTATAGACTCGAATTGGACACATGGGTTAATATCGGACCTATGGACTTGATGTGGACTGAGCTGGGATGTTTTCCCAATCTTCAATTGCTCTTGTATATAGACCTCTTTCTTATTCACATATGAGTCTCTATGAATTTGTTTCTCTAGTCCACCCAGACTTACACGCCTGTTTAGCATCATAGCGACATGCAAGCTTCCATTAGTGGTGGCTGCCCATGCGGTGTATTGGCCAGATATTGAACAAAGTCTCCCACATGAAAGGCGAGGATTCTCCCACAGAACCCCGCCCCAACATGTCTCACCTTCTTGCGCATCAAGGACATTGTGTTTCTTAAAAATGGAAGGTGTGTGGCAACCCCGTGTCAAGCAAGTCCCTTGGTGCCATTTCCCAGCAGCATGTGCGCACTTCATGTCTCTTGGTAACAGTTTGGTCATTCCCACAATACTTTAAACGTTTCGCCACGCTACTGCATGCTTAGTAGACTCCAATAGAGTGTAAACATAACTTTTAATGTACTGAGAAACCAAAACATTTGTATGACTGCCTTTATTGTGGTGGGAGCAACCCACAATATCTCCGAGGTCTGCCTTATTTGCAAGCCACTAGAGATAGGTCAGGCACAAGGCAGGTAATCATTGAATGTTTACTGTTGAATGAATAAAAGTAATAAACCCTGGACTCCAAATACCCCTATAGGACCTGGCTAGATGCTAATTTGCTCATTTTAAGCTGCTTTGAAGTATTATTAGAATGCCCCGCCAAGTATCGCTGGGAACCAGAGACATAATTCAATACCTAATATGACTCTTCAGGGAAGAGTGCATGGTTAGGCTGCTAAGCTCAAAATGATGGTGTTGGTTTTGTGTGTGTGTTTTTTTTTATTTTCAAATTTAATGCTACATAGAATTTTTTTTTGCAGGCAAGTATTTTTATTGCCACTCGTCATCATGAGCTTTGTTGTGAACAGTTTTCTGAGTGGGCCTTGTTTTTAAAAATAAACAAGGCCTTTGGTTACAGTAAGGAGCCCTGATGGCATAGTGATTATACGTTGGGCTGCTGACTACAAGGTTGGCAGTTCAAAACCACCAGGCACTCCTTGGGTGAAAGATGAGGCTTTCTACTCCTGTAAAGAGTTACTCTCGGAAAACCACAGTGGGAGTACTACCCTGTTCTATAGGGTTGCTATGAGTCGACACCGACTCGGCAGTGAGTTAAGCTTTTTGTTTTTTTTTTTATTGTAGACATTTCCTTAATGGAAAAAGATCTCTTTTTGTAGTTACGTGTTTATTTGTTTCGAATTTTAAAAGGTTGGTTTTGTTGTAGTTTGTAGTTTATTTATAGATGTTAGTTATATTGCCGAATTGTGTACCTGATGAGTAGACTAATAACCTAGATTTTTCTTTTTCCAGCTCTCCTGACTACCAAGTGACTTTGGGAGTGGTACGTGCTGTTTATGTGCCTCGGTTTCCTCAGCTGTTGGCATGCTACCTAACATTGCTCACGCCTACGCCATCTTTGTGGCCATGAGGAGGTTGAAGCCTGCTATTATAATTATTATATGGCACATCACAGCCTTGTCCTTGGTGTGTGCCATCAAGTCATAACAACCCTGTAGGACAGAGTGAACCACCCCAGAGAGTTTCTGAGGCTGCCATCTTCATGGAAGCTGACCGCCATGCCTTTCTCCCGCTGAATGGCTGATGCATTCAAACCCATCACCTGGAGGCTAGCAGCCAAACACTTAACCACTGAGCCACCAGAGTTTCCTCTTGGTAACCTAGGGTGCTTGTCTTCCAGCACACTGGACAATGTTCTGTTGTGAACGATGAGGCTCACTGCTTCTTAAGATTGATAATCTCAGAAACCCAAAATACGGTTGCTATGAGTCAATTGTCATTGACCAGATGGCAATGGTGTTTTAGGATTGGGTAGTAGTCCATAGGAGCAGAGCTCCAGGTCTTTCTTCCTAGCCTGGCTTCATCTGGAAGGTTTGCTAACACCCCACCCCACCCCAGGGGACCCTGCTGGTATTTGAAATGTCAGGCACATAGCTTTCAGCCTCACAGTGACACACAAACCAGCACAACATGACAGATTAACAGAAGAGTGATGATCCTCATCCGTAAGCTAGAGAGAAACATTTCCATTCTATCTTTTTAGGCAAGAAATACAGATATTTCTAGACGTCTTTAGAAGAGTGCATTCTATAGAACCCCCCACTGCTGTGTCCATTCCAACACAGAGAACAGAGTAGCATGGCCTCATAGAGGTTCCAAGACTGTCATCCGTACAGAAGCCAACCTGCAGGTCTTGTTCCTGTAGAGCAGTTAGTGGGTTTGAACCGCCGACCCTTCAGTTAACAGTTAAGTGCCTAACCACCATGGCACCAGGGCTCCTTGCCTTCTGTATCATAAGTTCTAATCAATATTAGTTATTATTAGGTATCCTTATAGGACAAGGTAGAACTGGCCCTGTGTGTTCCTGAGACTATAACTGCTTACGGGAGTAGAAAGCCCTTTCTCCCAAGGAGAGGCTAGTGGTGTTGAACTGCTAACCATCCAGATGTCTTCTCAACAGTGTAACCACTACAAATTAGGCTTGACTCAGTCACAGTGAGTTTTGAAAATATTATTCGGTTTCGGGTTAAGTAAGATGAATGTACTCACGGGGGCTGCCTGCTTTCTAAACATACCCAGAGTTGAAGTCTACCCCTCCCCAGACTAGGAGTTCAGGAAACACCCTGATTGGTAGTTCTTATGAGACCCTCCAGAGCTGGGGCCTCACTGGCGGCTCTCTCAAAACAACTTCAGGGCTTCAGAGAGGACACTGTGTCCAAGGACATGTTCTCTTTCGTAACACTATTGGTAATGGCCACCAGGCCACCCTAGACACACAGGGACCCCATAAACAACAGAAAAAAATATTATATTGCCAAGGCCTGTGCCATCCAAATGATCACTGTGGTTTTTATTGCCTGAGTCTCATAATTAGATTGCCAGGTCTTTCTTCCTAGTCCCTGTCAGTCTTGCAGTTTCACTTGAACCTGTTCAGCATGCTAGCAGCATTCAGGTTCCCCTGACAGGCAAGTGGTAGCTGCACATGAGGTGCACAGGCTGGGAAAAGTCACTCACATCAAAGATGAGAAGTCTACTGGAGAACCACCATTGTCCCCAAGTCACCTAGCTGATCAAAGAGACAAAGGCTCCAGATCTCTCAAGACATTAGCGTTTGTAATTGCCTCCGGGTTTGTGCAGACTCTCCTCCTCCTTCTTCGCCCAAAGTGCTGGTGTCCTGCTCCAGGTGCAAACCACTGAGAACAGGTGTAGCGTCTTCTTCATGTTGACTGCTGTGGTAGTTACATAATCTGGTGTCAATTTGAGAATCCAGAATGTAGGGGTGGAGTCTGGCCTGGCAAACGGATCATAGCCAATGAGGCCTCTCTGTGGGCATGGCCTTCTCCTGAGAAGTCTAGGAAATCTGGTACTTCCTCCTTGGAGGCGGGAGACATCTCTCTCTCTCTCTCTCTCTCTCTCTCTCTCTACTCCCTGGGAGACATTGCAGGTGACAAGACACATGAAATTACACTAGTGCCCTGTGCTGGAGAAACCACATGGACCTACCCTGATGCAACCAGACCGCTGAAGCTAAAGAAGCCACGTAGAGACCCCTGCTAGTTTTGAGATGCTTACAATGCCACTGGATCCAAAGACTTTCTACTCATTGGCCTGTGATCATCCTGCATTCAGCGTCATTGCATGTGTTTTGTGAATCTGAAGAGGACTTTATAAATTGGTATTGGACATATGGGCTTGGACTGGACTGGATTTGGATGATTTCTTAATGTGCAATTACCTTTTATATAAAACTCTCTCTTATACACATATGAGTTTCTATGGATTTGTTTCTCTGGTCTACCCAGACTCACACAATTGCAAACTTGAGTGAAGCGTGCAGGTCGCATTGCCAGCATGAGCATCTGCTGGCTCTGGCACTTTCTCCTCTAGAATCTGTCTCCTGCCTCTTTCCAAAGATGCTGAGGTCACTCCCATGATGAAGAAACAGCACCATGGGATAATTAAAGAAGAAAACGGTATGAAAGGGGTGAAGTGGAGAATTCCTGGGCAACCCAAGCATGTTCTGATGGGAAAAGTCAAGAGGGAAAATCTTGAGGCACACCTATTTTTAATGATTAGCCTTTATTTTTTTTTAAAGCAGCTTCAGGTTTGCAGAAAATTCAGAGTTCCCATACACCTCCTCCTCTCCCCACCACCCCACTGCCACCAACACTGTCTGTCCTGTTGTTGGAATCTTGCATTCCCATGGTCTAATTGTTACAGACGATGAACCAATATCAATGAATTTTCCTCTTAACAACACCCATAGTTAACATTTGGGTTCAGTTTTTGTGTTGTATGAGTGTATGTGTTGTGGCAAATATATCGTGTCAGGTACCCACATTACAGTATCACACAGAATCCTTTCACTCTCCAAAACATGGCCTGGATTCCAGCTCTTCCCCCTTGTGCCCTGCCCGATCCCAGATCATCTCACTGTCTTGATCGTGCTGTCCATTTCAGGATGCCCAATAATTAAAATCATACCATATATAGTTGCTTCAGACTGTTTCTTTCACTTTGTATGTTGTTATTTTACTATCCCTCTTTCTGGAGGAACATTTTCCTAATGTGAGCTCACTTATCACCATAAGACACTGAGAAAGTGCAACTGATCACAAAAGCACGCATCGGCAATGGCCATTGTGCAGGAGTCATTTCCTCTCTGCTCACCTGATTCGTCTTTGGATCCTGTGTTAGTCTGAGTAGACTAAAGAAACAAATCCATAGAAACTCATATGTATATAAGAGAGGGTTTTACATAAAGGGCAATTGCACATTAAAAAAACATCCTAACCCAGTGTAGTCCAAGCCCATAAGTCAGATATGAGTGCATGTGTCCAATACCAATCTATAAAGTCCTCTTCAGACCCAAGAAACACATGCAATGACGGAGAATGCAGGACAATCACAGGCCAGTGAGTAGAAAGTCTTTGGATCCAGTGGCATTGTAAGCATCTCAGTGCCGGCAGGGGTCTCCACGTGGTTGTTCCAATTCCTAGGACATGGGGTCTAACAGCAGAGTGCCATGTGTCTTGTCAGGTCTTAGTAGAGCATTGTCTCAGAAAGTGAGCAGAGAAAGAGTGTGTGTCTCCCGCCTCCAAGGAGAAAACAGGATTTCCCAGAATTCTCTAGAGAAGGCCATGACTACACAGAGGCCTCCTTGGCTATGACCTGATTGACAGACTAGACTCCACCCCTTCACTCTTAATCTTCTCAAGTGCCAAATTGACATCCGATTATGAAACTGCTACAAATCCTCTAGGAAGACCGAAAAGGAAGAAAAAAAAATCTTAAATGAGTCTTTCTTAGGTCCCTTCTTTGCAAAATGTATTGAGCATCTTCAGTCTATCAGGCACAGTGTCAGAGCTAAAATGGAAGCCAAACCAAGCCCATTGCCATTGAATCACATTTTGACCCACAGCCACCCTGTAGTACAGAGCCTCCAAGGCTGCCATCCATAAGGGTTCAAATCTCCAGATCTTTTCCCTGAGGACCAGCTGAAGGGTTCAAATTGCCAACCAAGTGCTTCATCAGAGTGCTCCCTACCTGTGTTCCTTGGTGCTGATGGAGCAGATGCTTCCTCCCTGATTCTCGAAGACGGACTTTCTTGTGCTTGAGCAGGCAACACACGCTCATGCTGGGTCTATGAAAGCTCTGGATCCCGACCCCTGAGTTTCTGATCCGCAGATCTGAGAGGGGGGACCTCAAGAATCTGCTTTGCTCACAAGCTCCCAGGTGATGGAAATTCTTCTGGTCTAGGATTCCCCCTCCCCCCATTTGAGATCCACTTCTCCAAGAGACCCTGGAAAGGGGAATATTCCAGAATATGGCTTTAAGTATGTCATATGCTTTGGGTATAAGGGGCAATGGAATGCACATGATTCTAAGACAAATGATGAGTTAGGCTTTACAGCCACATGGACCTGTCACTTCCCTTCAGAAAAGTGTGAGAATTAGTGGAGCCTATTCTAGAAGGTATCTAACAGGAGTTCTTGTTGGTGCAGTGGGTTCAAGATGGTCCACTCAAAGGAAGCACTTCTCATTATCTATTCCAAAGGCCCCTCTAAGAAAGATGAGTGGGTCGATTCTGAAGACATAAACCTACAGGTCAAAGAGAATGGAAGAAGAGCCTAGAACTGCATAATTTTGGGCATGGGAAAACAGGCGAGTGGGAATTGACATGGCAGCTGGGAAAAGTCAAATCCCAAGGCTGGAGAAACCAAGACATGAAGGGGAATGTCATGCAGATCCTGTGGGAGGCTCTGGAATGAGTGGCACCAGGGGCCTCTGGAAGAGGTGAGGGAGCCCTGGTGGCCTAGTGGTGAAGGGCTAGACAACAGGTGGGTGATTCCAGGCCACCAGGAGAAAGGCCTGGTGATCTGCTGCCATGGAGATGACTGCCTTGGAAACCCTATGGGCAGCTCCACTCTGTCCCGAAAGGTCATACGAGTTGGCATTGACTCCATAGCACACAACAGCCATAAGAAGAGGAGAGCTGGTTGAAAGTCTCTGTCCAAAGCAATTCCTCCAACCACTAAAACTGGAAATTTCTCCTTTTCCAGGCCGAGAGAAAACTGCAGATCTATTCTCTTACACAAGGAGTCCTGGCACTGTGGTGGGTTACAAATTGGACCACTAACTGCAAGGTCAGCAGTTTGAAACCACCAACCCGCTCCCCAAGAAGACAAGGTTTCTACTCCTGCAAAGTTACAGTCTCAGAAACCCACGAGGGAAGTTTTACTGTGTCCTATAGGGCCGCTATAGGGTCAGAATGGGCGCTATGGTGGTGTTTTCAGTTTGGGTTCGGCTCTTTTATATGGATACAATTCGGAACATAAAGCCTGAGGGAGATTAGTTATGATGCTGGGCACTGTGATGCCAACAGGAGAATTAAGCTAAACAACTAAAAAGCTCACCCTTCCAGAAAACGGGGAAAAAAATCAGGGGAGTGAAATCATTGAAGTAATCGAAGAAACACCCCCAGGATTGAAGTCCTGAGCCAAAGGGTTCAGTGTGTGACTAGTTGTCATTGCTGGATGCCCCTGAGTCAATTCTGACAGACGAGAACTGCCCCATTGGTTTCCCCTGGCTGTAATCTTTACCGAAGCAGATTCGCTGGGGGCGGGGGAGGGTACAAACTGCTGTCTTTTTGGTTAACAGTCGAATGCTTAACCGATGTACCATCAGGATCCTTCAGTGGAGAAAAGACCCCCCCCCCTATTTAGACATACACTGATGCCAGAGGAAAGGAAGGCTACAGGAACTGCCAGTAGCCACAGGAAACCAAATAACCAAGTGGATCCCAGACAGAGTAGAAGTACCCGTGGGGATTCCAAGGCTGTGAATCATCATGAAATCAGACTCCCTCCAGCAGAGCCGCTGGTGGGTTTGAACCACCAACCTTGCAGTTAGCAGCCCACTGTGCCAGGGAAGAAATGATCTCATACACTGACATGCTTTGAATTTCAGTAATAGAAGCTAGATGTAAATAGAGCCATGCCTATAAAATCTTGAGGAAAACAACTAGTTCCAACCAAGAGTTCTATAGCCAGCCACGTTTTAAACAAAGGGTGAATGGAGGCTAAAGACATCTTTCAGTCTTGCAAAACTTCAAAAGTATCATCCATACACTCTCCCAGGAAGTTACTGAATGACAAGCTCTTCTCAAACAAGGGAGTCCAAGAGAATGAGGAAGATCGGATTCAAGGAAGATGCTGGAGCTGGCAGGCACTCTCACTGAGGTCAGAGAGGAAGCTGGGAGAAGCAGCGGGACTCAGACTTTCACGTCAATCACCTGGGAAGCAGGGCAAGCTTTGGGAGGCAGGGCCGTGAGGTAGGAGCTTGATCACCTTAAAGAACTGATGGAGGTTGGGTCCCTCAATGGTTTGCAGTGAACTGCTAACCCAAAGGTTCGTGGTTTGAACCAATCCCAGTGCTCTGTGGAAAATAGGCCTGGCCATCTGCTTCCATAAAGACGACAACCAAGAAAACCCTATGGATTATGTCCTCCGTCATGCCTCAGGTCACTAACCATGAGCAGCGGGCAGCCCACAAGAGCAACAGTGAAGAGTTGAAAGCATGAACAGCCACCGAAGAAAAAACAGAACTGGGGTAGGGGTCAGGGAACTGTTGATTAAAAACAGAAGAACCCTTTGCAGAAAAATATTTGGCCTCAGACCATCGGTCAGCAAATGGCAGCTGGAGAACCATCTGCCTGGTGTGTAAATAAAGCTTGATTGGCACAGAGCCACGCCTATTGGTGTCGTCATTCTCTGGGGCTGCTTTCTCATGTGAATGGCAGTTAAGTAGCTCGAAAATGCGTGCTCTCGTTTGAAGGAAAATCTTGCCAACTTTGGCTTTAACCCATCAGAGTTTGATAAATAATAATGGCTCCCTTTCAAAGCCAGCAGAAACAAAAATGACAACTCTAGAATCATGACGTGGGAGCTGGGAAGTGGAATTGTTTGTTCCAGGTCCAAGCATGAATTAGCCAGGCCACTGATCCCCACCCCACCCTCACCTCCACCTCCACCTCCACCTCCATCCCTACCCCTCACCCCCCACCCCTGCCAAGTGCCTACCTTGGCCACGACCCTGCTGCCATCACACCTGTATTTAATCATCTCCTCGGTATTTAACCTATTGCTGTATTTAAATGGCTTTCAATCCAGGTGAGGCATAAAGCAGCACTGAAAAGAATTAATCAATTAAAATTGGCCTTGACTATAGGAGTTCTGGTGATAGAGTGGTTACACATTCGCCTGCGTTCCACAGGTAGTCTGAAACCACCAGCAGTTCCTTGGGAGATAGACTGGGCTTTCTACTCCCACAAATAGTTACAGCCTTGGAAACTAACAGGGGCAGTTCTACTCTGTCCTATGGAATCACTATAGATTTTGATTCAACTCAACTCTATGGCAATGGGTTTGGGGCTTTAAGGCGGGGAGGGTCACTGTGAGTTTGAATTCAACATGCTAGACAACATTTCAGAACCATAAAGCGCACAGGTTGCTGAAGTTCCCATTGTTTTCAAGAAGCTTACTGTTTGGAGAGCACCTTCAGGTCCTCTGGGGATCCAGTCAGTTACTGAGGATGTTTATTCCAAGCATGCATTCCGGAACTGGGCAAATCACTACAGGCCGGGCCCACTGGGAGAGGAATAAGACTCCACAAATAACTTGTTCTCCATACACTTCTACTCTAATTGGTGGGTCTTCAAAACGTTTTGGGCATTCTAGAATAAATGTCTACTCAGAGCCAGTGTCCTGTAACCGCCCCCCCCCCCAAATCTGATTATTTCCTTTTCTCTTGTGAAAGGTTAAAGACCCCTTTGGGGAAGACGGGGAGAAAGACCAACAGTTTAAACCTTTGGCAGTGTAGTGAGGTCCTTCCTCAAAGAGGCCCATTCTCCCCTTCACTCAAGGGGTTGTGGGTCTGTAAACTGGCTCATGTCTGAGAATTGATTGAGGGGTCATGACTCTCCATTCCGGCAATTTCAGTTAGACTGCCATTCACCTGATCTAGAAATTTTCTGCTTATATTGGTCAAGTAGTCTCCCCATCCCTTTCACTCCTAGGCACCCCTTGTCTAAGAGCCAATGCCATAGGTCCATATGAGTCAGGCTTTGATGGTTACTGTTTTGACTCTGTTTGGGATGACGGTGAGTATACCCACCTTGTCTCCATCAATTGAGTTCTGCCACCTGGTCCCTACTCCTACAGGGCCCACACAGCCCCATGATAGGCAGATGTCTTAATTCAATTAGGGAAATTCTCACTGTTAAGCCGGGCTAACAGAACATTGCAATCACAGAAGTCTTAAAAGATGCTGGGTCTCCCTTCACAAATGTATTCTTACTGTTTTGGTAAAAGGTGTGTCCTCAAGTGCCCTCCCTTTCATGGGTCTATGGATTTATCTTGGTAAATGCACTCTGTAAAGGCCAATTTCCATAAGTCTTCTGATACCTTCTTCTATGGTATACCAAGGTAGGTCTGGCACTTCAACTTGACTTAGTATAGCCCATCTCACAACTCAAGCTTCAGTGAACCTATGAAGTAAATTATTAGAGCCTCTCCTAACATCTCAAGCTGAAATATTGACTGAAGTGTCTGTAATTAGTGGACCCATATGAATAAACTCAGTCTGATCTAAGTTGATGGTCTCGGTACCATTATCCCACACCCTGACTAATCATTGCCATGCATATTCTCCGGGTTTCTCTCTTGTAAACGTTTTAGGAAATTTTCCACAGTTCTTTAGGAGTGGAGTATACCTCTTCCTGGGTCATCATCTGGAATTCACTAAGTCGAGCTATACGTCTAGAGATAAGCGTAGGTGTTTCCAGGGAACAGGCAGCAATATCTTGGAAGGCATCTGCCTCCAGCAGTGCTCCAGATACAGCCCTAGGCGCCCAAACAGCATGTGTCCTTGTCCTAATCTCCTCAACTGTGGGCGGAGGGATAATGGCTTTGCTGAGAGTAGGTGATTCTCTTCTGAAAGGAGGGTTGGTGTTGGTGGCTGGGGTGGCTCAATGAGATCTAGGGCCTCAAGCTTCATGGCCCCATTTCTTGGCCCTCACTGCTCTCACGTTGACATCAGACATCTTTCTAGGTGGGGAGTTCAGCTGGCCTTGGCATTCAGCTACTCCTTTGTTAAGACTCTGGGTTTGCTTTTCAGCAGTTATCAGTTTGGTTACTAACACATAGCCCCCACCCCCACCCCTCCAAACAAAACTGAAAGGCACAAGGAGAAGTTCTGAGATCTTTGATGTGGGCTTCTGGAGTTCTGAGTCCACCTCTTTCCTTTACCAACTTGTCTATTACAAGTAGTACCGACTTTCTCCTTCTCATCCTGACCTAATTGTCAGAAGGTAACAAACGCGATTCCGCAGAGCCTGCTTCTCACCAACACTGCATCTATTGGCGGTGCTATTTGTGGTATTAGCTTTGGCCTCTCTTGCCTTGGACTCACAGGGCCCTCTTACCATTAGTACCAGACTCACCCGAACTTACAGAGAGGGGGGGGGTGCTCAATCCCTTTAGGCCTAATCATCCTTGAGAATCCATTTTGAAATCTCATCTTTAGGATTTTGTTTCATCTCCAGCATCATATTTTAAAAGCATCAAATCTTCGGTCTTTCTTACTCAATGTTGAATTTTCAAATGTATATGAGGCACTCGAAAATACCATAGCTTGGGTCATAACTTAGTCCTCAAAGTAACATCCTTGCTTTTAACATTTTTGTTAAAGATGTTTTATGTTGCAGATTTACCCCATACAATGTGTTATTTGCTCTCTGAACCGCTACTTCCATGAGCACTGATTGTAGCTCCAAGCAAGACAAAATCCTTAACACCTTCAATCATTTCTCCATTTATCATAATGTTACTTACTGGTCCAGTTGTGAAGATTTTGCTTCGCTTTACAGTGCGTTGCACTCCATACTGAAGGCTGCAATCCCTGATCTTCATCAGCAAGTATTTCAAGTCTTTTTCACTTCCAGCAAGCGAGGTTGTGTCATTTGAGAGGTTGAAAATGAAGGACAGGCTGCGCACCAGCCAGAGGAAGGCCAGGCAACACAGAGGCCCCTCCTGTTGGTCCCAGGTCTTTCAGCACCAAGATGAGAGTTTGGAGAAGGAGACGTGAAACTGAGATAGAATTTAGCCAGGAATGTGAAGTTGAGAAAGATTTTATTGAGACAGGGAAAGAACTCCCGTGAGGGAAGGGAAAGAGACAGGGGCATCTTGAGCCCCTGCACGGGTTCTGAGACCCAATGAGTTAGGCCAGAGAAATCGCACCTGGTAGGAGGCAGTGGGACATATATAGGGCTTCAGGCAAGGACGTATGTGCTAATAAGGGGAAGGGGAGCCTTCAGGTGCTGCAGTTGCAGGGTCTGAGTCAGGATGTGGTCTGTGAGTAAATCATCCTGGCACGCTGAAGGACCCGGCCTGGGCCTGGATAGATACGCTCCTTGGAATGCTGGAGGCAGGGACTGCACAGTCCAGCTCTGGCCTTGAGGTGTGGAGAAGGAGCCGCACAGTCCAGCAGGCTATCTTTCGGGAGAGCTGGGGGAGGCAGCTGCATGGTCAGGCCCCGTGGTCCAAACATCGTGTGCATATCTCATTTTGTAAATAAGCCTTCGTCAAATTGTGATGCCACATTCTTCTTCATATAATCTAGCTTCTCTGACTAATTGCTCAGTATACAGATTGAATAAGTATGGTGAGAGGACACAACCTTGACACACACCTTTCCTGATTTGAAATTGACTTCTCCATTAGAATGTGGAAATGAGTCTTCAGGTAGGTATTGTCTCACCTACCTATGTAGGAAAGAAAAAAACACCTTGGAGTCTGTGGTAGTTGCCTAATCTGGTGTTAATTTGGTGCATGAGAGGATTAAAAGTGAGTCTAGTCTGTCAATCCGATCATAGCCAATGAGGTCTCTGTGTGGGCATGGCCTTCTCCTGAGGATTCTGGGAAATCTTGTTTTCCTCCTTGGAGGAGAGAGACACCTTTCTCTCTGTGTTCACTCCCTGAGATGACACTCTACTGACAAGATCTGACAAGACACATGGCACGCAGATAGACCTCAGGCCCTTGGAACTGGAAAAACCATGTGAAGACCTTTGCCAGCAGAACACTGGATCCAAAGACTTTCTACCCACTGGCCTGTGATCGTCCTACATTAAGTGTCATTGCATGTGTTTGGTGAGTCTGAAAAAGACTTTTATAGATTGATATCTGACATATGGGCTCATATCGGACATATGGGCTTGGACTGCACTGGGTTGGGATGCTTTCTTAATGTACAATTGCCCTTAATATAAAACTCTATCTTATATGCATATGAGTTTCTATGGATTTGTTTCTCTTGTCTACCCAGACGCACACAGAGTCATTACTCTAGGGGAGCAGTTTCTAGCTATAGCTTGGCATGTAAGTGAGGGGATGGGAAATTTAGCTGATATGTAGAAAGGACTGCTTTTCCCCCCAAGGACTTGGGTTTAAGTAGAAGGCCTTTTCTGCCTGAAACTAAGGAAAGGTAAGCAGAAAAAAGCCACATTGACCTCCATTAATTGTGTGATTTTCTTTATAGGAAGTCCAGGATAGGTAACCCATAGAGACAGTGATTAGAGTAATTTTTCTTTACGGTTATGACAAGGGGAGGTTGAGGAATAATGTGGAGTTAATAGTAATGGGCATAGGAATGAGGAAAACATTCTAAAGTTGATTGTGGTGATGATTGCACAACTCTTTTTAATATATTTAAACTAATAAATTGTATAGTATATGAATTATGTACCACAAGAAACCTTTGAAAATAAGTAAATAAAAAGAACCAAATGGGAATTTTTTTTAATAACAGAATCTTCCCATTAACTCTTTGAAGCCAATTTTTATCATGGGAGGAGGGGGTGTCATCTCAAGGAGATTGGCTTCTGTTGTTGTAGTGGCTGTCAAGTGCCAAGTTTGTAAGTGTCCGGCTGAGGCTTCTCTTGACTGACGTAGCTATAGGGGCTGATGAACCCAACATTGGCAAGTAAGACAGCAGGCTACTTAGTGGCTCACAGGCTGCTGAGGTTGATGAATCTTAAGCTTAGCAGGCAATATGGCAGGTCAGTAGCTAAAGATCCAAGAACTGGAAGTCAGATGATGACAACTTGAATGCAGGAGCCACGGGAAGCCAAAGCCAGCAAGCTTTGCCATAAATTCAAAACCAAGCTCCCTGCCTTAGAGTCTGTGCCAATTCCTAGTGACCATCTAGGAGAGGATAGAACTACCCCTTTGAGTTTTTGAGACTCCTTATGGAAGTAACTCTCTATGAGAGTAGAAAGTCCCATTTTTCTCCCCAAGAGCAATTGGTGCTTTTGAACAGAAGCCCAACTTGTAACCACTACATCCACAGGGCTCCTGGATCTTTTCCATAATGTTCATATATGTTGGATGGATGCTACATCACAGGGAAACTCCCCTAACGATGTATTAGCTGATCACATCATGGGGATGATTACATTATATCACAAATTTGAGGATAACTATGTCATTACATGACTGACAGATTATACCTTAATTGCCAAACCACTGAGAGTCATGGCCACGTACCTGATTAACTGCGTGTCTGTCTCTCCTAGTGCTGCCACAACAAAGTGCCCCAAAGTAGATTTCATTTAAAGAACAAAAATATCTTGTCTCACAGTCTGGAGACTTGAAGTTCAAATCACAGTCTTGAATCGCATTGTTTCTTCCTAGGTAGAGAGGTGGGGATGGGTAGGGGTGATTGGAAACAAAACTGTTCTACACCTCACCTCCTAGTTTCCAGAGGCTGCTGACAATCCTTGGCATTCCTTTGCTGCTTGGAGATGCATCTCTGTGTTAATCTGGGCTGGCTAAAGAAACAAATTCATAGACACTCATATGTGTATAAGAAAGAGCTTTATAATATGAGTAATTGTATATAGATAAAACATCCCAGCCCTGTCCAGATCAAGTCCCTACGTCCTATATTAGCCCATATGTCTGATACCAGTCTATAATTTCCTCTTCAGACTCATGCAACACATGCAATGGCGCCGAATACAGGAAGGTCACAGTCTAGTAGGTGGAAAGTCTTGTGGATCCAGTGGCAGTGTAAACATCTCAGTTCTGGTAAGGGTTTCCATGTAGCTCCTTCAGCTCCAGGACTCTAGTGTAGCTCCATGTGTCTTATCTGCAGGAATATCTCACAAGGAATGAGTGTGTGTTCCACCTCCAGTGAGCTGTTTATCTCCTTAGCACCTCCAAATGAGGTCATCAAATTGCGACCCGATTGACAGGCTAAACTCCACCCCTTCACACTGAAGTATCAAGTTGACAACAGCTTATGTAACTACCACAATCTGCTTAGTCACACATCATCTGTCCTTCCCCCACGTGTGACTCTCTTCCTAAGTCTGTCCTCCCTTTTTATAAGATAGCACTCAGAAGGGACTTGGACGCACCCTATACTTCCTGTAACTTATCTCATAACAAAATACCTATTCCCAAACAAGGTCATGCTCATAGGGACAAGGGTTAATATTTCCACCACGTATCCTTCAGGTGAGTGGGAAGGCAAGTCAATCTATAACATTGGGGTGCCACCTGTGCCTTTTTTCACTGATCACAGGAGCATGGGCCAGAAATCCTGAATGAGGTATTCCCATGTGTTCCTTCTTTGCTGTCCCAACTGCATTGATGTCTGGACGCTTCTATGGATTGGGAAAGGGTGACCACCCCCTTTTCTGTGTTTGTATAAATTGGTCTGGGATTGGGGTAATCTACATTATTTGCCATTTGGGTTATGCACTTTGCCTTCATTGTCACCCAGGGCAATGGAGCTCCAGGGGTCAGCGGGTGGGAGTGGAAAAGGGAGTGTATACATCCACTGTGCAATTAGGTGGGGAAAGGGAAGTCTCAGACCTCCAAGATTATCTGCAGTTTTCTGAAAACCACCTGAGTCTGTTTGGGCCTCACCTAGAAGGCATTTATATGCTTTTGTAGTAGAAGTGAAATGCAATTATTTATTAGTGAGTATAGGCTTATTTTTATTTACAAATTCCTGCCATCTAGTGGTCAGATTATCTCAACATCTCTTGAATATGGCAATACTGGACCAAGATTCAAAGCCTTATCATGTGAAGGTTTTGTTTTGGGGTTTTTTTTTTCCAGTACCTAATTCAAAACAAGGAGACTTTGCAGCATTGTGGGGCCATCATACGGTTGCTAACCACAAAGTCGGTGGTTCATACTCAGCAGCTGCTCTGAGGGAGAAAGATGAGGCTGTTTGCTCTCTTACAGTGTTACAGCCTCTGAAACCTTGTGACTCAATGGCCATGTTTTTTCATGTAAAGCAGCCATTCAACAATAGTTGATGAAGAAATGATATATACTTCAATCCCCAAATGTCAAGCTGTGGTATATGACTCACACAAGGATATGAAAGAAAACTGACAGCAGATGAGATTTATGAATCGCTAAAATCTTTTTGCCAACATGTTCATGGTTTACGTTGAAAGTGCTAAGCTGTGAACACAAAGGTTGTTGGTTCAAGTCCATCCAGAAGTGCCTTAACAGAAAGGCCTGGTGATCTACTTCTGAAAACTCAGGCATTGACCACCCTGTGAAGCTCACTTCTACTCTGACATTTACGGGATCCTATAAGTCAGAATGGAGTCAATATCAACTGGTATGGGGGAATTGCGCATTGATGACTTTGTAAGGGTCTGATCCAAGATTCTTTGGAGGACAAGTAATGTGAATCACTTATTCTTATTATGGTTCTTTTAATTATTATACTGAACAAAGGGGCCAGCGATGGATTGACTTTGAGAAAAGGGGACAAATCGATGACAACATGCCCCAACACTTGTCTGCACATTAGAATCACTTGGGAATCTTTGTCAAATTCCAGACTCCATCTCAGGAAGTGGGCCCGGTTATTTTGAAGCTGGGGGTGGTGCGGGACGGGGTTATAATGTGCAAACACAGAGGAGGACCACCGGAGGATGAGTATTCAGCACTTACCTTGTGATTTTACAGAGAATATGTGTTACATAGCTGTTTTGCAAACCTCACATCCACCTCCTGCATTAGTCTGCTCTGTATGCTATGCATGTTATAAACATGTGCACATTATTTGTGTGGGTGCGCCTTACTCCAAAGAGGTACTTCCATTCAAGGCTATCTTACCGGAGCTCCTTACTTCATAGTTGACAAGCACAGATTAGCTCATTAAATCTTCCTTCAACAGGTATGATCACCTGCTTGATGGCTTTGACCTTTTCATCTAGAAGGTGAAAGGGTGGCAAGCTGGATGGGTGAGGACCTTGAGAATTCTTCAGATGCTCAGGTTTGTCTAGAAAGCATGCCGCCCTTACTTCTAATAAATTGTTACTGGGGTCCCTGGCTTATGCCAATAGTTAACAAGCTTGACTGTTAATCAAAAGGTTGGAGGTGACTCAGAAAAAAGGCTTGGCTATCTGCTCCTGAAAGGTCACTGTCTGTGAAATGCAGTTCTACTCTGCTGTGCATAGGAGCACCAGGAGTCAGAGTCCAGTCCACAGCAACTGTGTTACAGGGCTGTTTTGGGGAAGAGGATTCTTGGTGGTATTGAGGGTTAGCCTTGGAGTAAAAACAGCAAGGTCAGCAGTTCAAAACCAACAGCCACTCCTCGGGGAAAAAAAATAAGGCTTTCTCTTCCATAAACTGTTAGTCTCAGAAACACAGGGGCAATTCCACCCTGACCTGTAGGGTCACTATGAGTCAGAATCAATTCGATGGCAGTGAGTTTGGGTTTGTGTATAATTGAATGCTCCATTATGTGGCTATATCACAGGTGCTCCATCCAGTCATCTGTTAATGGACATGTGGGCTCTTTCTACCTTTTAGATGTTATGAGTAATACTACTATGAACATGGGTGTGCCATCAACATATCTTTTGAGAGGACACATTTCAGTTCATATTAGAGAGCGAAAGAGGGGGCACAATTGTGTTCATAGCAGAGACAGACATAGAGACTCTCTGAAACCTAGAGAGCTGTTCTGACTCTGGGCTGCCATGGGCGGCTGCACATGTTGTGCACGCGCTCCAGGAGGCCCTGGCTGTATGAACAGAGATGTAAATGAAAGGCCCCAATTTGTGCGGGTGGCGGGGTTGCCGTGAAGTTAGGGTGGTGGGGTGGGAGAACTAGAGAGTCCTGCCCTGGCTCGTTGGGCTTCTTACCTGAGGTCTGGAAGCATCCCTGCTCTGCCTTGGAAGCCCCACAATCCAACCTAGGACCTGTGTCTTTCAAGGCAGTGCTGTTTCTCATGAGACAACTTCCTGCTTGTTTGAGGTTAGGCAGGTAAAGATAATCTCTGCCTTTTCTTGAAAAAATTTTTTTTTTCTTGAGGACATTTTTTTAGGGGTGAGGTTTTTCCTGGCTTACCCATCATCAGAAGAAACCCGTGCCTCGTGCTCTAAACATGAGACGCTCCTCAAATGGAAAGAGCTGCACGTTCCGGCCTCTGCACGCACACCACAAACTTCTCTCCACCTGCAGTGTCACCTCTACCATTACTCTTTCCAGCAAACTTGGGACTCCTTTTGAATTCACATGCAGGGCTGGCCTCTCCGATTCACAAGATTGGCAGTTTGGGTCTCAGATGGCCTAGGAAGCTTGTTGACTTGTGAGCAGGCGCCCCGCCGTCCTCTCCTGTGGATCACACTGTCCTGCCTGTGATCAAATGGTCAGGTCTTCCTTTGGTTAAGCAAACCTGATGCCTTTGGGTCAATTCCCACTCAGGACAACCCTATAGGATAGAGAAGAACTGCCTCATAGGGGTTTCAAGGCTGTCAGCTTGAAGGCAACAGACTGCCATCATCTTTCTCCCGTAGAGGAGCTGGCAGAGTCAAACCACCCACCTTTCGGTTAAGTAGCCGAGCGCGTTAACAGTGACTTCACAAAGAACTCAAAAACCAAACTCACTGCTGCAGAGTTGATGTTGACTCACAGGGACTCTGTGGGGCAGGAGCGAACTGCTCCTGTGAGTTCCCTAGACGATAACTCTTTACAAGAGTAGAAAGCCCCGCCTTGTTCTTGTGGTACACCTTTGGGGTTTTGAACTGTTGACCTTGTGGTTAGGTAACCACAACACCACCAGGGATCCTTTTCAAGCTTTCTTAACTTTCTGGTAAACCAGTTTCTGGAAGTATGCCTGGCCATGAAACCTAGCTAGCACAGGGTGATCCAACCTAAGCATGAACCCTGCCCCAGGGCCCTCCACGATGTTCAGAACAAAATCTACTGCCACTGAGGCAATTCTCACTGGTGGGCTTAAACCGCTGCTCTTTTGTTTAGATGCTGAGCACTTAGTCCCAGTGCCAGCAGACGTCCTTTGGTATACTAGAGAACTCATCAAATTCATGGGCTAAGAGCAGAGGAGGTGAGTTCGTCCAGCCTCGCTGATGGGCCTCTCATTTCGATCTGCTGTGATCATAAAGAGTCATTCTTCACGAGCTGGAGTGTGTGGGTCACTCTACCACAATGGAAATTTATCTTAAGGTTAGAAAATCATCTTTTCTCCCCATCACTACCTGAAAGCTCAGAACTGTTTAAGAGGTTCAAGTGTTTCCTTCTGAGTTGGTAATTCTAATGGAATTGTTCCAAAGTCGCTTGGCCTTGCATCTTTTAAATCTTCTCTCTGTTCAGTGTTGGGGTGTCTCTGGGTATTACAAATCATGTGCACTCAACTACGAGCTGAGCAGTTACAGGAGTTGGACTGAATAGTTGAAGGAGTTCTGGTCGCATAGTGGGTTATATGTTGGACTGCTAACCACAGGATCAGCAGTTCTAAACCACTGTCGACTCCCATAATGATTTATAGTCTTCAGAAACCCACAGGGGTGTTGGTGACCACATATGTATAAGTGTGCTTAATAAAATTGAATGAGGGGTTGTCATAAGATTTTTAAGAGCCGAGAGTAAAGAGTTTTTCTGGAAATACCAAAGGGACTCCGCAGAATCCAGCCCAGGAAAGTTGCTTAGAGGGAAATTCAACGTCGCTGGATTGCAGGAGGCGCATCATAAAGATAAGTAGGCACAGATCCTGTGGGGGGTTTTGAGGGGTTGGGGCTTTTGGCTTACCTCAGTGGAAGCCGGCTGGGGCTTGACCCTAGGCCAGCTGCTATATTTGCCGGAGCCTGGATCATTTGGAGCCTGTAGCAGGGCTTGGTCTCAGCACAGCCACGGTTTCCCCCTACCTGCCTCAGGGCAGGGACAGGACGCTTGCTGCTCCACAGGCAGGGATCAGGGTTCAGCTACATTGTTGCTTCTGTTTGCATCTCTGTTCTCTATTCCCACACAGCCTTGGAAGGCTGCGCAGGGGCTTTTTCAAGGCACAGCCACAGCTTGCCCTGCCTCGTGATCTGAGCAGGGACTAAACCCAAACCCCCACAGCTCCACAGGCAGGGATCAAGGTTCAGCTACACCCCCAACGACCTCAACGAAAAAAACAGGAGAAACAAAAGACAAAGGCAGAAGATGTCCTGAACATAGCAACATACATAGAAGAAGCACACATTGAGATGCCATACAAAGAAACTCTCAGAATGCTGCTTGGAGCCATGCAGGATATGAGGGAAACAATACAGAAAAAGGATGAAACGATAGAGGAGATAAAAGCCATACACCAAAGGGAAATACAGGAACTTAGCGAGGAGATAATGAAAAACAATAGCAGAATCATGTTTCTTGAGAATCGATTGGAGGAATCAGAGAACCGCATCAGTGTCTTGGAGGACGGCCAAGCAGACTTTAATAAACGTGAACAAAAATCTAATAAGAGCATCAGAGAAGCCGAAGAAAACCTAAGAGCTATGTCTGATGCTATGAAGCGGAACAACATTAGAATTATTGGCCTACCGGAGGAAGACACAACAAAGAAGTCATCTGCAACAATAGCAAGAGAATTCTTGGAGGAAAACTTCCCCAGCCTAATGAATGAAAACCAGGCAACCATCCAGGAGGCTGAAAGAACACCAGCACAATGGGACCCCAAGAAGAAATCACCAAGGCACATAATAGTTAAACTATCCAACTTTGAGGAAAAGGAGAAAATCATGAGAGCAGCTAGGGAAAAACAAGCAATCACATATAAAGGTTTCCACATAAGGATATGCTCAGACCTATCAGCAGAAACTATGAAAAAAAAAGGAGAGAGTGGAGAAACATATTCCAAAAATTGAAGGAAAACAACGCAAATCCAAGAATACTCTACCCAGCCAAATTATCTATCAAGATCGATGGAGAAGTAAAAGTCTTCCCAGACAAGGAAAAACTCAAAAAATACGTTGCAACAAACCCAGCCTTACAAAAGATCCTCGCCGACTCAGTATGGGCAGAAGAACAACACTCACCAAGCACAAATAAGAGACCAACACATAGAACAACCTCACCCAGAGCACAAAAAAGAGAAAACAGACCCCAAGATAGCAATGGCTTAAGGATGGAAAGAAGTCAAGAATGATACACACACAAAACACACACTAATGATAAAGGAAAGTAGGAAAACTCCCAACACAAAAGGTATAAAATGGCATCACAGAGTCCGCACATGGAGATAATAACCCTGAATTTCAAAGGCCTGAACTCAGGCATTAAAAGACTGAGACTAGCAGAATGGCTTAGAAAACACAACCCATCAATTTGTTGCCTACAGCAGACACATCTCAAGGCTACAGACAAAAATAGGCTGAGAATCAAAGGCTGGAGAAGGACCTACCAAGCAAACAGCAATACAAAAAAAGCAGGGGTTGCAATCCTTATCTCGGATAAAATTGACCTCAAAGTGCAAACCATAAAAAGAGATAAGGAGGGACACTATATAATACTCAAAGGAATCATAGACAATGAACCACTAAGCATTGTAAACATATATTCCCCGAATGAGAGACCAGCTCAATATGTCAACCAAGCACTCCAAAAGAATAAGAAAGAAATCACAGACTCGACAATTATAGTGGGTGACTTCAACACACCACTCACTGAGAAAGATAGATCACAGGGAAAGAAACTCAACAAGGAGACTAGAGAGCTAAATTCCACAATTAGACAGTTTGACCTAATAGATATTTACCGAGCTTTTCATCCAAATATAAAAAATTTCACATTCTTTTCAAGTCCCCATGGCACATATTCGAAGATAGACCACATGCTGGGGCATAAGGCAAATCTACATAAATTTAAGCACATTGAAATAATACAGACCTCTCTCTCTGACCACTGTGCCATAAGACTGGAAATCAACAAAAGGAAGACAAAGAAAATAAGAGCAAATAATTGGAGGATGAATAACTCTCTACTGCAAAAGGAGTGCATACTGGTGCAGATCAGAGACGAAATCGGGAAATTTCTAGAAACTAACGAAAATGAGCACACGACGTACTAAAACTTATGGGACACAGCAAAGGCAGTCATCAGAGGAAGGTTCATAGCAATACAAGCACACCTAAGAAAGGAAGAGAGACTCATGATGGATACGCTAACACAAAATTTACAAAAACTAGAGCAGAGTCAGCAGGACAACCCTACTAATAGCAAAAGAAAAGGAATTATAAAAATCAGGGCTGAGATTCAAGAGAGGGAAAACAAGAAAACTATGGAAAAATTTATATCGCTAAAAGTTGATTCTTTGAAAGGATAAACAGGATCGATAGACCATTGGCAAACCAAACCAAAGAAAGGAGGGAACAAATCTCAATAGCAAGAATAAGGGATGAAAGAGGGGTCATTACAACAGACCCTAATGAAATCAAAAGAATAGTTACACAGTACTATGAAGGATTGTACTCCAATGAATTCAACAATTTGGAAGACATGGACAAATTCCTGGAAAAACAATCCCTCCCTAGACTATCCTCGGTGGACATCAAGAATCTCAACAGACCCATAGCAATAGAATAAATTGAAAAGGTTATCAAGGGATTACCAACAAAAAAATCCCCTGGACCAGATTGCTACACTGGAGAATTCTACCAAGCATTTAGGGAAGAAATAATACCAATCCTACACAAACTTTTCCAGAACATAGAAAAAGATGGCAAACTCCATCTATGAAGCTAGTATAACTCTGATACCCAAACCGGGCAAGGATCCCACAAGAATCGAGAACTACAGACCAATATCCCTAATGAACATTGATGCAAAAATCCTTAACAAAAATACTAGCCAACAGAATACAAAAGTATATAAAACAAATAATTCACCATGACCAAGTGGGATTCATACCAGGGATGCAGGGATGGTTCAACATACGAAAGACCATTAGTATTATTCGTCACATTGACTTGAAAAAGTATAAGAATCACATATCAATAGATGCAGAAAAAGCATTCGACAACATCCAACATCAATTCCTCTTTAAGACACTAGCGAGGATAGGAATGGAAGGAAAGTTCCTCAAGACAATACAAGCTATATATGAAAAACCAACAGCCAAAGTCATAGTCAATAGAGAAAAGACTAACACAATCCCACTGAAAAAGGGAACCAGACAAGGATGCCCCTTGTCTCCACTCCTATTTAATATCGTGCTGGAGGTTTTAGCTAACAGCATAAGGTAAAGAAGGGACATCAAAAGTATTCATCTGGGGAAGGAAGAGGTGAAACTATCGTTATTTGCAGATGATATGATTTTATATATGGAAAATCCCAAAAGTTCCACAAGGGGAGTACTAGAAGCAATAGAGGAGTTTGGCAGAGTGGCAGGATACAAGATCAACAAACAGAAGTCCATTGGACTGTTATACACATCAGATAAGGCCACAGAAGAAGAGATCAAAAAGGTGGTACCCTTCACAACAGCCAAACACAAATTGAAATATCTAAGGATACACCTGACTGAAAAAACAAAAGATCTATATAGGGAAAACTATAGAACACTATTACAAGAAATCAAGAGCGACCTCAACAAATGGAAGAATATCCCATGCTCTTGGATTGGGAGACTTAATATAGTTAAGATATCAGTTCTGCCAAAAGCACTATATAAATTTAATGCCATCCCAATACAATTACCATCATCTTTCTTCAAAGAAATGGGAAAACTGATTACCAACTTCATATGGAGAGGGAAGAAGCCCAGAATTAGCAGAGAACTCCTCAAGGAGAAGGACACCGTGGGAGAGCCTGCTTTACCTGACTATGGCACATACTATGTAGCCACAGTTCTCAAAACTGCATGGTATTGGTACAATGACAGATACTCTGACCAATGAAAAAGAACTGAAAACCCAGAAATAAAATCATCAGTATACACACAGCTGATCTTTGATAAGGGCCCCAAAAATATCAAATGGTAAGCCGATGCCCTCTTTAACAAGTGGTGCTGGAAAAAATGGATATCAACATGCAGAAAAATGAAGCAAGACCCTCATCTCACTCCATGCACAAGAATAAACTCAAGGTGGATCACAGACCTTGAAGTTAAACCCCAAACTACTAGGGCCATCAATGAGGGAATTGGGACCAACTTGAGAACTTTAGCGCAAGGAATACACAGGCTATCAGAAATAGGGAAGGACACAAACACAGAGGAGGCACAAATTGACAAATGGGATATACTGAAGATAAAACACTTGTGTACATGGTAGTGGGGCAGAAGGAAAGTCAAGGGAGATGGAGGGAAGAGCTAGGAGTCAAGGGGCACTTATGGAGGTCTAGACAAAGTCATGTACATGCAAATATATATATGAGGATGGGGCAATAGATCTAAGTGTCTACATTTATAGGTTTAGTATTAAGGTGGCAGAAGGACCTTGGGCCTCTACTCAAACACTCCCTCAATGCATAAATACTTTCTTTTATTAAATTTGCACTCTCACTCTCCGGACACAACTGCTGAAGCCAAAGTGGGTGAACAAGTAAATGTGGTGAAGAAAGCTGATGGTGCCTGGCTATCAAAAGAGATAGTGACTGGGGTCTTAAAGGCTTGAAGATAAACAAGCGGCCATCTAGCTCAGAAGCAACAAAGCCCACATGGAAGAACACACCAACCTGTGTGATCACGTGGTCCCAAAGGGATCAGTTATCAGGCATCAAAGAACAAAAAATTATATCATTGGCTGCACACCTCCATGATACGATCGCTGAAGACAAACGGATGCATAAGCAAATGTGGCGAAGAAAGCTGATGGTGCCCGGCTATCGAAAGAGATAGTGTCTGGGGTCTTAAAGGCTTGAAGGTGAACAAGCGGCCATCTAGCTCAGAACCAATAAAGCCCACATGGAAGAAGCACACCAGCCAGTGCGATCACGAGGTGTCAAAGGGACCAGGTATAAGGCATCATGCAAAAAAAAAAAAAGAATATATATGTGTGTATGTATATGTGTGTGTGTGTGTGTGTGTGTGTGTGTATACCATAGTGAATGAAGGGGAAGTGCAGAGTGGAGACCCGAGGCCCAAGTGTCGACCACTGGAGATCCCCTCACAGAGGGGTTTAGGAGAGGAGACGGGTCAGTCAGGGTGCGATGTAGTACCAACGAAGAACACAGCTTTCCCCCAGATCCTGGATGCTTCCTCCCCCCAACTACCATGATCCGAATTCTACCTTGCAGGACTGGATAAGGCAGAGATTGTACACTGGTGCATATGGGAGCTGGAGGCACAGGGAATCCAGGGTGGACGATACCTTCAGGACCAGGGGTGTGAGGGGCGAGGCTGGGAGAGTGGAGGGTGAGTGGGTTGGAAAGGGGGAACTGATTAAAAGGATCCACATGTGACCTCCTCCCTGGGAGATGGACGGCAGAGAAGGGGGGGAAGGGAGACTCCGGATAGGGCAAGATATGACAAAATAACAATCTGTGGATTATCAAGGGCTCATAAAGGAGAGAGGAGCGGGGAGGGAGGGAAAAAAAAGAGGACCTGATGCAGAGGGCTTAAGTGGAGAGCAAACGCTTTGAGAGTGATTAGGGCAAAGAATGTACGGATGTGCTTTATAAAGATTTTTAAGAGCCCCCAATAAAATGATTAATTAAAATTAATAAAATAAATTTAAAAAAGAAACCCACGGGGGCAGTTCTACCCTGTCCTATAGTGCCACTATGGTCGGAGTTGACTCTATGGAAGTGATTTTTTTTTACTTACCAACTGAAAGCTTGGTAGTTCAAACCCAGCAAGTGTCACCATGGACGAAAGACCTGGTAATCAACTTTTGTAAGGATTACAGCCCAAAGATCCCTATGGAGCTCAGTTCGAGTCTGGGTCACCATGATTGGAAATTAGCTCAATGGCCACAGGTTTGATTTAGGTTAGGGTCAGTTGTTTTTTGTTTTGTTTTAGTCGATTTTTAGCTTGAGGGCGCCATACATTTGTTTAGGAAGGGGGCTGGGGAGTAAACCAATACGTGAAGTGGGAACACTCAGTTCTAACTCTATGTCATAGAAATGTGGAGAGGAGGCATGTCCAGGGAATCCAGATACCAAGGACCTCTGGAAAGCTGTATTCTGCTCACCAGAGGGGTGAGTGTTCCTGAGGGCAGAACTGCGGTTTTAGAAATCAAAGGACATTCAAAACAGGAACGAACAAGAAGCAGAAAGCACGCTTGGAAGAGCAGACCCACTTGAGTTCCCATGCCAGCTCTGCCATGTAGCTGGCTCTCAAACAAGTCACCTATTCTTTCTGTCCCGCACATTTACTCTCCGTAAAATGGGGATAATATTTCAGACCTCTTCAGCTTTGGTGAGGAGTCAATGAAATAAAGAATATAAAAGCATTTATCAATGCTTGGAGTATGTATAGCATGGTTCAATATATATATTATACTCAAAGCCTATAAATACAGTGTTATAAATTTTTTTCCAGAAGATAGCTGGAGAACAATCTGACTAGCTACTTTGTTATTCATCATTCTAAGCCAAAGGGACAATTCCATCTGCTCCCTTTTATAAGAAGATTTGGAGTCTATGTAAAAGAAGACTTCTGGAAATGAAAAATTTCAAGATAAATCTTTGTTTCTCCCTTCAAAAGTTTCTCGAGAATCCTCCCACCACCACCCCACACACACCTTGGATTCCAGTATCGCTGTAATATAACTGTCCCCAATGCTGGGTTATTAAAATTTCTTCAAAATCTAAAAATTAACATCATATGATCTTAGCATACCCAAAGGCAAGATATTCTTAAAATTTATACAGCAGAGTAAATTCTCCTTCCAACAGTTTATACACAATTTGCTTTGTGACATTGGTTACTGACCCTGCATCTCCCAGAGTCTCTGCGTCACCTGGCCTTCTCATCTTGGTCTTTGGGCAAAACTTGCCTGCTTGATCTCATATTATTGGTTGGGTATCCTAAAGAACACAATCCTTTTGGGCATTACTGTTTATTTATAGGCCCTGCTATTATTTGGCTCAAAGGAGAGCTCCTGGGTGACTTTAGTTCCACGTTAGAAGGATGTCTCTAGTGTTCCTCCAGTCTCTGTCAATCCATTTAATCTGGTACTTTTAATGGATTTGAGCTTTGCCTGTCCTACAATAGCCCCCACCCAGCCCGTTCTAAGCAAGACCTTCTACTATGTTCCTAAACAACATTGTGGGTAGTGGGATCCGGTAGACAAGCTAGTTCTTGTCTCAGACTAGAAGAGATATAATTCTGTGAACCATTAGTCTCATGGACAAATTACTTCCTTGCGTCTTTGGTTTCTTTCACTTTTCTTTGCTCTAGATGGGAAGAGACCAATGGCTGCTCACAAATTTTTAAGATCCTAGACACTAATCACTAGGCTAGGATATAGTATATTATGTTATGCCTTTGGCCTTAATGTCCAAAGACTGTGGTCTTTAGCTTTCAATTTCAACAATTCAGTCCCAAGAGTTGTTTGACTATGTCTAAGAATATTCTATAATCGTGCTCTTTATATGCTATATTCCCTAAGAATAAGTCAAAATGTGTTGTTACTAGGCTTCCAGGCCATAAAGCACAGCTTTCTTCCAAGTAAATGGTGTTGAAATACATCTCTGCGATCAGTGGATGGCTGCAGACATGTTCTCTCAGTAATACACTAGTCTTAGTCTCACTAGGGTGCCTTCAAAATAAAGGTTCAATCAAACCTATGGTTTCCAAGAGCATCTAATGGGCCAGTTCAACTAAAGGCAGTGAGGTCAGCTCAGAAGGTTATGGTGACTTCTTTTGGAAATTCCAAAGGTGTCATCTTGATAGATCTTTCTGAAAGAACATAGAATGGTCACAGGGACTTCTAAGAAAAGAGAAAACTGCTCTGATGAGAAAAAGGTAAGGTAAGTTGTCCTGAGAATTTGTTTTCCCGATAACAACAATGCACCTGTTCATTCTTCAAAGTCAGCAAGGTCTGTCCTATGAGAGACTTTCATGGGCCCCTACCTCAGTACTCTATGGCCCCGAACCTTGCCCTTAAAACTTCTTTTTATTCCCTAGACTTAAAGCATATTTTTAAAGGAACATGATGGGATTCCCTGAAACTGCCCCATTTTTGATGTGGTGTAAACTAAAAAGTGCAGACTTCCTCAGGGAAGTAGGAACCTTGTCTTCATCAGTGCATAGACCTAGGTGGGGGATAGGTCAAGAAACAATAGCTTCACATTTTTATACTTTTGTTTAGTAAAGTTTTCTACAGCAATGTGCTTACACAAGTGCTCACTGTACCTAGACATGGACACATTTGTGTTCCCATTGCCCTCTTCTCTCTCTCTCTCTCTCTCTCTCTCTCTCACACACACACACACACACACACACACATCTTCAGAAGGGGTATTAAAAAGTTCATGGAAATAAACCAATATCTTGTCATTTCTTTTTTTCCATAAGCTTTTTGAAGGCACATCATATAGCATCCATATCTGCCCATGTATTCACTCACAGGTTTTTTTAAGTGGTTATTATTACTGTTGTCTCAGAATTGCCTTTGTTACAGCATTTACCTAGCGGCCCTTTCTTGTTGGGAACCTCTCAGTGGATTCCTTGATCTTGGTTGTAATGAACTGATTTCCCCCAGATATATGAACTAACTACCTTTTCCTTCACCAGAATGAACACCTGTCTCTTATCTAGTAAGCGATTCTCCCTTTCTTCCCCTGCCATCCCTGGTAATTACCAAAGAATGTTGCTTTCTGTGTATAAACCTATTCTTGACATTTTATCAAAGTGATATCATACAATATCTGACCTTTTGTGAATTACTTATTTCACTCAATGTCAGGTTATACAGATTCAGCTTACCGATTCACAGATTCATCATTAATTTGTATCATCACCTAGCAGTTCGTTGTATGTATGGATCACATTTTGTTTATCTATTCATTTGTTGGGGTGTTTTGATCGTTGTGCTGCTACTAATAATGCTGTAATGGACATGTGGGTGCATATGTCTATTGGCATCTAATATCTCTAGGATCACAACTCTACTATCTCTAGGATATATATGTAGGAGTGGGCTTACTGGATCAGATGGAGACAGGCAGGCTTTTATTCTCTAATGTAAATGGGTCAGGAACCCTGGAGACACAGCAGTAATAGTTTTAACCGAAGGCCAGTGATTTGAACCTGTCAGCTACTCCCTAAAGGAAAGCTGTGGCCGTCTGCTTCTGGAAAGATTTGCACACAGTGGTTCTCAACTTTCCTACTGCCGTGACTCTTTCATACAGTGCCTCATGTTGGTGAACACCCCCCCCCCACCATAACATTATTTCCATTGCTACTTCATCAGTCATTTTGTTCCTGTTATGAATTGGGAAACCCCTGGGAAAGGGTCGTTTGACCCACAAAGGGGTCGCAACCACAGGTTGAGAACCGCTGTTTTGCAGCCTTGGAAACTATGGGGCAGTTCGACTCTGTACGATGGGGCTGCTGGGGGTCAGAACTCACTTGCCAGCACCTCGCAACACTAACAACACTAGATTGTTAGAGTTTGGGTTGATATACCTTCAATTACAGAATCAAAGGAAAGGCATTGATAATTTAGATGTATATGTTTTCATTTTCATTTTATTGCCCCTCCATTGTAAATTACAGTGATTATCACCTGTGAATGCCATCAGATGACTGGAGTCTGGTCCCCGACAGGTAGTTGCCTCTATCTGCTCTTGAAGCTCGACACTGGTAGTCTTCTAGAAACAATCTTTGCTTTATGTATCTGCCCTTTTACCCTTTTTCAAGAGAACAAGGTTCAAATCCTAGCCTGCCACTTACTTGCTCCATCACCTTAAATGTGTTACTAGCTCTTTCTGCACCTCGGTTTTCTTCTTTGTAATAACAAAACAATATCTAACAGGGCTTTCCAAAGCAATATACAACAGAGACTACACATTTGTTATGGCTTTCATGTTATGGCAGCAGAGTTGAGTCATGGTGACAGAAACCCCACTGCCCAGGAAGCTGAACCCATTTACTAATTTGAGAATGGATTGTGACTCTATGAACAGGAACTTAACACATAGTAGGGACACTGATTCCCTTCTGCAGTTGTCATGAAAGACTGAACGGATGAGCAAGCTCCCTCTAAGCCAGTGGTTTTTGATCTTCCTAATGGCACGACCCTTTAATACAGTTGCTTATGTTGTGGTGACCTCCAACCATAACATTACTTTAATTGCTACTTCATAACTGTACTTTTGCTACTGTCACGAATCGGGTTACCACTGTGAAAGGGTCGTTTGACTCCCAAAGGCATCATGACCCACAAGTTGAGAACTGCTGCTCTAAACCAAAGTGATCAATACTTAATTCTTGGTATTTCAGCGATTAGTGGTGTTTACTGTCTTTTATGGACTCGCTGCAAAGCAATAAAAGGGTCTAAATATTACAAAAGAGTGTGTTGGCGCTTCAATTCCTGGTTGTATCTTGCTGCTGTCTTTTTCTTTTTTTTTTTTTTTCTTTCTTTTTTTTTTAAATTTTAACAATTTATTGGGGCTCATACAATTCTTTTCACAGTTCATATATATACATACATCAATTGTATAAAGCACATCTGTACAGTCTTTGCCCTATTCATTTTTTTCTCTTTTCTTCTTTTACATTTTATTAGGGACTCATACAACTCTTACCACAATCCATACATATACATACATCAATTGTATAAAGCACATCCATACATTCCCTGCCCCAATCATTCTCAAGGTATTTACTCTCCACTTAAGCCCCTTGCATCAGGTCCTCTTTTTTTTCCCCTCCTCCCTCCCCCTTCCCCCCTCCCTCATATGCCCTTGGTAATTTATACATCGTTGTTTTGTCATATCTTGCCCTATCCGGAGTCTCCCTTCCCCCCTTCTCTGCTGTCCCTCTCCCAGGGAAGAGGTCACATGTGGATCCTTGTAATCAGTTCCCCCTTTCCAACCCACTCACCCTCCACTCTCCCAGCATCGTCCCTCACACCCTTGGTCCTGAAGGTATCATCCACCCTGGATTCCCTGTACCTCCAACCCTCATATGCACCAGTGTACAGCCTCTGTCCTATCCAGCCCTGTAAGGTAGAATTCGGATCATGGTAGTTGGGGGGAGGAAGCATCCAGGATCCGGGGGAAAGCTGTGTTCTTCATCGATACTACCTCACACCCTAATTAACCCATCTCCTCTCCTAAACCCCTCTATGAGGGGATCTCCATTGGTCGACACTTGGGCCTTGGGTCTCCACTCTGCACTTCCCCCTTCATTTAATATGATATATATATACATATATATACATACATATATACACATACACATATATACACATACATACACACACTTATATCTTTTTTTTTTTTTTTGCATGATGCCTTATACCTGGTCCCTTGGGCACCTCGTGATCGCACTGGCCGGTGTGCTTCTTCCATGTGGGCTTATTTGCTTCTGAGCTAGATGGCCACTTGTTCACCTTCAAGCCTTTAAGACCCCAGACACTATCTCTTTTGATAGCCGGGCACCATCAGCTTTCTTCACCACATTTGCTTATGCACCCATTTGTCTTCAGCGATCCTATCATGGAGGTGTGCAGTCAATGATATGATTTTTTGTTCTTTGATGCCTGGTAACTGATCCCTTTGGGACCACTCGCTCACTCAGGCTAGTGTGTTCTTCCATGTGGACTTTGTTGCTTCTGAGCTAGATGGCCGCTTGTTTATCTTCAAGCCTTTAAGACCCCAGTCACTATCTCTTTTGATAGCCGGGCACCATCAGCTTTCTTCACCACATTTCCATGTTCACCCACTTTGGCTCCAGCCGTTGTGTCGGGAGAGTGAGCATCATAGAGTTCCAATTTAATAAAAGAAGGTATTCATGCATTGAGGGAGTGTTTGAGTAGAGGCCCAAGGTCCTTCCGCCACCTTAATACTTGACCTATAAATATAGACACATAGATCTATTTCCCCATCCTCCTATATATATTTGCATGTACATGTCTTTGTCTAGACCTCCATGAATGCCCTTTGACTCCTAGCTCTTTCCTCCATCTCCCTTGACTTTCCTCCTGCCCTACTACCATGTTTCATCGCCACCTGGGCTAGAGTATACCTCTTCTCTAAGCAACCTTACCCTTGATCATTTCCCACCAGGCCTGCCACTACCACTTCTCTACCATTAGGGGTCCCATGTTTTTCCCTTGTCCCTGGGTTTGTTAACACCACTTCCTTACCCCCCCTACCCCCCCACCCCAAGTCCCCCCAAAACTGTCGGTCCCGTTGTTTTTCCTCCAGATAGTTCATCCAGCCTGTCCTATTCAGACAGACCTGTGGAGTCACTAACATGCACGAAAACTAGACAGAGGAAAACAAAGCAACAGTATACAACCAGACAACAAAACAACAAAAACAAACCACTGACAAAGAACAGAGGCAAGAAACAAACCAAGACCAGACATCTGTGCTCCAATGTTCATTGCGGCACAGTTCACAATTGCTGCTGTCTTTTTCTTCCCTAACTTTGAAGGAGTGCCAAAAGATAATAGTTTACTAAGCCTGGCTTTGTATGGAACAAAACTTGAGTTGAGGCTTTTCCAAGCCTGAGAAGGGGCACATTATTCTTCTTTGCAAAGATCAAGAAAGAGAACATTATGCTTTCACAAATACGTATTTTTGCAGAGATATCTGTTATCGTAAGCTGCTGTTCACAGCAATGAACATGGTTGGAAGCCTATGGTTTCAAATCAGATTCTTGTACATGATATCCCTTAACATGGTAGGACATTTGGCCTCTTTGAGATCTCTATTTTGGAAGAAAGAAAATGCTTTCCCCAAACATTCAGTTTACTCTTTTGAAGAACCAAAACGACACAAAACCAATTGTCTTCATCTGAAGACTATTTACATTTGAAAAATAAAAATCACCTCAGCTGGGGTCCATTCTTCAAGATCAGGAGAGAGAGAGAAGACTATTCACTTGCTGCCAAACAAAATTGTGTGAAGGTCACCCTAAATCAACACATACTCTCCCCAGAAGAATAGCGAATTTTACTGGAAAATGAAGTAAAGATGTGGGGAGGGCAGCATGCATGTATAGAAGACAAATACATTCCTATTGGTAGGAAAACAGGGAGGAGCAACATCCCATGGGGTGAGAGAGGGATCCTGAACAAAACTTATATAGAACCCAAGGAGAGATTATGCCTGGTACTATGTTCCTAATTAGACATTGTTCTACCTAGTTTCTATCCAGCCCTTGGTGACCCAGGCTGTGTGCTATAGACTACTGGGACTTTAAACTCTTCTTTTGAGGCGCACAAATCTTTCATAGGCCACACCAGAAGGACTCGATGTGGAAACCCCAGTGAGTGAACTGGGCTCTACCTCAAACCAACCTGTAGCCCGTGGACTGACATCTGAAACTCCATCGTGGGAGACTAAGTAAATGACTGCTATCCCAGGGGTATACGACTGCTGATCATTGGACTGTGGTTCAGATCACTTGACTTGATGGAGCCCAGGACATTATGTTGTTAGGTACTCTCTAGCCGGCTCAGACCCATAGCGACCCTATGCACAACAGAATGACACACTCCACGGTCCTGAAACATTTTATTCTTCTTTTTTCAAAAACTATTTTATTGGGGCTCATCCAACTCTTATCACAATTCATCCATCCATCCATTGTGTCCAGCACATTTGTACATTTGTTGCCATCATCATTCTCAAAACATTGGCTTTCTACTTGAGCCCTTGGTATCACCACTTCATTTTCCCCTCCCCAGTCCCCTCCCTTATGAGCCCTTGATAATTTTTAAATTATATTATTTTGCCATGTCTTACACTGTCTGATGTCTCCCTTCATCCACTTTTCTGCTGTCTGTCCCCCAGGGAGGGGGTTATATGTAGAACTTTGTGATCAGTTCCCCCTTTCTACCCCACCTTCCTTCCACCCTCTTGACATCGCCAATCTCACCATTGGTCCTGAGGGGTACATCTGTCCTGGATTCCGTGTGTTTTCAGTTCCTATCTGTATCAGTGTATATCCTCTGGTCTAGCCATATTTGTAAGGTAGAATTGGGATCATGATAATGGGGGCAGGGAGGAAGCATTTAAGAACTAGAGGAAAGTTGTATGTTTCATCGCTGCTACACTGCACCCTGACCCGCTCGTATCCTTCCTGCGACCCTTTTGTAAGGGTGTGTCCAGTTGCCTACAGATGGGCTTTGGTTCCCCACTCCGCACTCCCCCTCATTCACAATGATTTGATTTTTCTTCTTTGATTCCTGATACCTGATCCTTTCTACACCTCGTGATCACATAGCCTGATGTGCTTCTTCCATGTGGGCTTTGTTGCTTCTCAGCTAGATGGCCACTTGTATATCGTCAAACCTTTAAAACCACAGATGCTACATCTTTTGATAGCCACGCATCATCAGCTTTCTTCACCACATTTGCTGATGCACCTGCTTTGTCTTCAGTGATCATGTTGGGAAGGTGAGCATCATGGAATGCCAGATTAATAGAACAATATGTTCTTGCATTGAGAGAGTACTTGAGTGGAGACCCAATGTCCATTGGCTACCTTAATACTAAAGCTATAAATATATGCATATAGATCTATTTCCCCATCATCATAAATATATTTACATATGCACATGCCTGTACTTAGACATCTATAAATGCCCTTTGCCTCCTACCTATTTCCTCTATTTCCTTTTACTTTTCTCTTGTCCCACTATCATGCTCAGCCTTCATTTGGGTTTCAGTAATTCCTATCGGTTACATTCCCCTTGATCAAGCCCTACCAGACTTCCTACACCCTCCTCACCACCAATTTGGATCACTTGTTGTTCCTTTGTCACTGGGTTTGTTAACACCACTTCCTTTCCCTTAACCTCCCCCTCCCCCAGGAACTATTGGTCCCATTGTTTTCTCCTCCAGATTGTTTAGCCCCACTATCTTATCTAGATAGACCTGAGGATATAATACTATGCACAAAAACAAGACAGAGCAAAACAAAGCAACAAAATAAAACATCTGTTCTTTGGAATTTTTCAGTGTATACCTAGCATTTCAATGGAGTTCCTTGAACATATGTCTTTGTATAGTTGTCTAATTTGAATAATTTTCTGATAATAAAATGAAATGCTGTTCATGGGAAAACCAAACAAAACAACAACAACAACAAAACAAACCATTTTCACAATTGTTCCTATGCCTGTGCCCATTGATGCAGCCAATCCATCTCACCAAGGGACTTCCTTTTTTTTGCTGCTCCTACACTTAACAAAACATGATGCCATTCTCTAGTAACTGGACTCCCCTGACCATATGTCCAAAGTAGTTAAGACAAAGTCTTGCCATCTTTGCCTCTAAAGAGCACTCTATGCTTGTTTATTCCAAAACAGATCGATTCGTCTTTTTAACAGTCCACGGTACTTTCAATATTCTTCTCTATTCAAAGGAATCTATTCTTCTAGTTTTCCATAGCCAATGTCCAACTTTCACATATCTATGATGAAATGGAGGATTCCACAGCTTGGGTCAGGTGCACCTTCGTCCTCAAAGTAGCATCCTTGCTCTTCTATACGCTAAAGAGGTCTTGTACAGCAGATTTACCTAATGCAGCACATCTGTTGATATCTTGACTGCTGTTTCCATGAGCAATGATTGTGGATCTAATTAAGACAAAATTCTTGACAACTTCAACCTTTCCTTCATTTATCATGATGTTACCTATTGGTCCAATTGCGAAGATTTTTATCTTACAAAAACAGTTGCAGCAGTACATCGACAGGGAACTGCCTGAAGTTGAGGCCTGATTCAGAAGAGGATGTGGAACTAGGGATATCATTGCTGATGTTACATAAATTTGGGCTCAAAGCAGAGAATACCAGAAAGATATTTACTTGTGTTTCATTGACTATGCAAAGGCATTTGACTTTGTGGACCTCAATAAACTGTGATGACCTTGAGAAGAATGGGAATTCTGGACTACTTCATTGTGCTAATTCAGAACATGGATCAAGAGGAATTTGTACGAATAGAAAGAATACATCCTGGTTTAAACTCAGGAAAGTTGTAAGCTAGGGTTGTGTCCTCTCACCACAGTTGATGAATCTATGTGCTGAGTAAATTATCAGAGATTACGGATTATATGAAAAAGACTGCAGCCTCATGATTGGAGGAAGGTTTATTAACAATCTGCAATATGCAGATAACACAACCTTGCTTGCTGAGGAGGACTTGAAGCATGTGCTGATGAAAATCAAGGATTGCAGTATTCAGTATGAATGAAAGTCAATGTAAGGACTACCATTTGCATACTTTTTAAAAAATATTATTTTATTGGGAGCTCTAACAGATATTGTAACAATTAATATTTCAATTAGATCAAACAATTGTACAATTGCTGCCACCATCAGTTTAATAATATTTTCTTTCTTCTTGAACTCCTTGATATCAGCTCATCTTTATCCCCTCCCCCCCACAACCCTAATCCCCAGGAATCCTAATGATAATATTGTATATCATTACTCTTGCTGTATCTTACATCCTCAAATGTATCCTTTCACCTGCACTTCCATTGTTTATTCCCCTCACGTGGGGTTATAGAGTCCTCATTGCTATCAGTTCCCCTTCCTAGCCCCTCTCTTCCCGAACCCTGAGGGAATCATTGCTCCCGTGACTGTTGTTGAGGGCTTAGCTAGCTTGGATTGCATGCATGGAACAAACTTAATTATACAAATAGACCTACACAGGTCTGACAAGAACAATGAGGTGAAACAAAGTCCATCATGGTAAGGGGGAGGAAATATTACAGGTATAGTGGATAGTTGTGTACTTCATCAGTGCTATACTGCACCCTAGAAATATATCTTCCATGTGGCCTGTTGGCAAGGTACTGTTCAATTATTTTATAGGTGGGTTTCAAGTCTCCACTTTGTTCACACCCCTTCACATCAAATTTATTGCTTGTTTTAAATTTCTGCCACCTAGTCCCTTTGATCACCTCAGCTGGTGTGCTTTTACCATGAGGGCTTTGGTGCTTCCATGCTAGCTGGCTGCTTGCTTAATTTCAAGCTTTTAAGACCCCCAGATGCTATATCTTTCAATAGATGGGAACCATCTGTGGTTCCTGGGTGCATGGGAGGGGCGGTGGTAGGGGAGGGGAGAGGTGAGTCAATGAAGACAGGGACAGGAGAATAGCAAGTGTTCTAAAATGGTGAGTAGGGTGTAGTGTTTCTTGTTATGTTCGATAAATTCAAACGTATCTGAGAGGAATTACTGAGAAGTGAAAGATGAGTAAACATGATGGTGGGGCAGGAGGAAAGAAAACAGAACTAACAGAAAAAGAACAAAGTTAAAAAGTATACATATAGGTATAAATAAAGATATGCATATATGTAAATATGTAAAAATAGGTATACATGTATATATATATATATATATATATATATATCTCACAAAGAAACAGAAGTACTTTGGGTCTCAACTTAAATCTCACCTCAATAGAAGAAAGGTTTGTTCTAATAAGGTGGCACTGTATGATACTCATCTTCCTGACACAATCACTGAAGGTAAAATGGGTGTGTAAGCAAATATACTTATTATTTTAATGCATTCCTTGCTTTATTGTGATATATATTAATATGGTAGGCATGGTTCTGCCACTGTTAATTAATATTATTAAATTTTCTGCCTTATCAAGTAAAATCAACAAGGGTCACAAAGAAGTGATGAGTCAACCAGGGCTCAGTACACTGCTGATGAAACACACAATATTCCTCTGGACCCTTGAGGCTTCCTCACCCCCCACCATCATAACTAGTCCTGCCTTTCACTGTGGGCTAGGCTGCAACATGTACACAGGTACAGATAAGAGAGAAGAGCTCAGGACACACGGAATCCAGGAACAGGAATAGTGGTAGCGATACCAAGAGAGTGGGGGAAGGTGGGAGAGGAGGGGAAAAAGAGGGTACCAATCGCAATGATTGACACATAACGACACACACACACACACCACACTCCAGGGGGATGAACAACAGAAACGTGGATAAAGGGAGACAGCAGTCAGTATAAGATATGAAAGTATAAATAATTTAAAATTTATCAGGGGTTCATTTGGGTGGGAGGGTGGGGGTAGGGAAGGAAAAAGAGGAGTTGATACAAAGGGCTTAAATAAAAAGTAAATGTTTAGAAAATAGTGATGGCAACATATGTATAAATATGTTGATACAATTGATACAAATGATGGATGGGTCATTTTAAGATCTGTAAGTGCCCCCAATAAGATGATCTTTCATTATTATTATTTTTTAACCATTTCATTAAATGATTAAAGCATTCAAGAACTAGAGAAGAGTTTTGTGTTTCATTCATGCTATACTGCACCCTGACTGACTCGTCTCTTCCTTGTGACCCTTTTGTAAGGAGATGTCCAATTGTCTACAGATGGACTTTGGGTCTCCACTCCAACCTCCCCCTCATTGACATCAATATGATCTTTTGTTTTGGGTCTTAGATGCCTGATACCTGATACCTTATCCCTTCGACACCTCATGATGACACAGGCTGGTGGGCTTCTGCCACGTGGGCTTGGCTGCTTCTCGGCTAGATGGCTGTGTGTTTGTCTTTGGAGGCCCTTTACCTCGATGGAACTGAAAGTGACCTGAGGAGTCCCAGGAAAAGGGCCATGGCATCCACCCCAACTCCTGGGGACCTCTCATGGGTCAGAGGAGAGCTGTGCTCCACAGAGTTTTCAATGGCTGGGGTGTGGGAAGTAGATCACCAGGCTTTTTTCTGAGACACATTTCTGGGGGAAATCCACCTGCCCACCTTTTGGTTAGCGCTGCAGGCATTTACCATTTGTGCAGCCAAGGGACTGAAATGGAAGAATAGCACAGAGTTCATCAGTGTTTGTGTTTATAGGTGGGGACATTTTCTTCTTCACTTAAATTTGTAGAGCCCTGCTCTCTTTCCACCTTAGTCAGGCCATTTGGACTATACTTGTCCTATTGTTTTTCTTTCTTATCCTACTCGAAAAATCTGCTCATCCGGATTCAGGCGTAACCTTCTAAAAAGATGCAAAACGTTTACCCAATTCCTTTAACAAAGTCTGTGTGGAAATGTGGAAATCATACTTTCATTATTGATTTTTTATAAATTAAAATGCTTTCCCTTCCCACCCCCTCACTATCATGATCCCAATTCTACCTTACAAATACAACTAGACCAGAGCATGTACATGGGCTCAGCTAAGAGCTCTCCACACAGAGAATCCAGGACAAATAACCCCCTCAGGAACAATAATGGGAGTAATGATACCAGGAGGCATAGGGAAGGTGGGGGAGAAAGGGAGAGCTGATCGCAATGATCAACACATAGCTCCCCACCAAGGGAGACAGACAACAGAAAAGTGGCTGAAGGGAGACAGTGGTCAGTGTAAGACATGAAATAATAATAATTTATAAATTACCAAGGGATAATGAGGGAGGGAGTGTGGGTGAACGGGGGAAGTGAGCTGATACCTAGGGCTCAAGTAAAAAGAAAATGTTTTCAAAATGATGATGGCAACATCTGTACAAATGTGCTGGACACAATGGATGGATGGTGGTAAGTGCTGTAAGAGCCCCCAATAGAGTGATATTTTTTAATGTGGCTCCATAGAGTACGGAGAAAAGCCTGAGACCATTCAACATGCTGAGGGATGGAAAGGCAGTGGTAGAACTGTTAGGTAGCTAGCATAGGAACTGAGGCATCTATTATGCATACTCAGAGGCGCAAGCTTCTGGCTAGGAAGGGGTGGTACACCTAGGTGGGCATTGCACCTGGATTGGCACATCTGGGCCAGGTGAATTCAATTCAGCCAATGGGATCGACCAGGGTCATCAACTATGCCTTCCCGCGGAGGAATTGAAAAGGCAGGATCCTGGAGCCCACTGTGTGACTCTCGAGCAGCTTCTAGGCAGGCTTTATGGGGGTGAAGAGCCCTGAAGGTGCCTGTGTAAACCTGATACTTCTTCTAACTTTCATAAAACTCACTCAAATCACAAACCAGGCTTCGGCGTGAATTCTTTCTCGTGCAAAGCCAAGGAGCGAGGTATATCTTTCCCATGAGCGAGCTAACATTTTGGTGCCTTGACTCAGATATAGGAGGTAAGCTGACTCCAGATACTTTCCTGGAGTGGGCCCTCACATCCTGGTCTCACAGGTTTTCTGGCTCTTTTTGGACTCTTCACCTCACCACCCTTGGGAGACAGTGTGTTGCTGGAAAGGAAGTCAGGCTGAACTCCTCCCGCCAAAACACCACGGAGGCAGATGGTCCCCAGAATTGACTCACTTTTGTATCTGTGCTTTCGTTTATTCTTACCGGTACACGGGACTTTACGTCTGCCTTTCTGTGCCTGCCTTCCTGGGAGCTTGCATGACTTCCCCAGTCTTGATTTCTGGGAGGGGGGCGGGACACTGTTACCTGCAGCGTTGGAGAATTTCAATTCCCAAAGCTTTTTTGAGTCTCAGTGGTCTGCTTTGTGTCCCATCCACCTGGATGGCTGGGTGCGCCCACGTAAACCCTGTTGATTTCTGCAGGACTCTGGCTCCGATGGCTGGCCCACTGCAGCTGCGGCTGCCATTTGCTCAACCACTTGACTCTGTTACCTGGCGAGATGGCACCACCTGGTGTCTGCCATTTTGGCCGCGGGGCAATGGAACTCTTGACCCTGGCCAAGATGGCACCCACCACTCCAGACACATGGGGGGGGGGGGAGCGGCACCTAGGTAGCTGATTGCTTGGGCCAGGGAGTTAGCCCTGCCTAGTCCCAGGAGCCGAATGTTTCCCTTTCCCCCTCCATTCCCTTTAGCTTTCTCCTGGTTTTACAATCAAGCTGCTTTAGTGTTCTATCAACATGGGTTTATCCTTTTCCTACCGGCTGGTTTTCCATTGCCCAGACGTAGGCCAAAGGCATTCAGAAGCCTAGCCCGAGTGACTGTTAACTTTCACCTTTCAGCGGTACTGCTTCCAGCATTTTTTGGAACAGCTCTTACTACAGCTCTACTACCACAATATTCCAGCCAGAAATCTCAATTTTCCTAAAGGTTCCCCAAGCTGCTGGACAAACCTCCCTCCCCTTCAGAGATTTGAGAGTCTGCTCCAGCCAGCAGGCATCTTTGAAGGCCATGGAGCCACCAAGCAGTGGCCCTCCTAGTTTGTGTTCTAGAGAATGGCTGGACCTACATCGACTGCAGCGACTGGTCTTTGTCCCCCTCCCTTCGGCAGGGGCACCTGCCTGAGGCCTCAGATTCAAGTCACCCTAGAGGTGTGTGCTGAGGCTCTGGTTATTGACCTTAAGGCATCAAACTCTTGATAACCTCTTTGTTTTGTGCTTTCTAGATGGGACTTACCAGCTCAATTCCCAGGAAGTGCCCCCTCGGATGTATCCTGTCTAACTGGGTTAGATTTGATCTGGAGAGGCTGGACAAACAGAAGCTGACTTCGTTTTCCAACTCTATTTGGCTACAGTATCATTTAGAAAAAGGAGAATCATGGCCAGAGAATGGTACACTTTCCCTTCCAACCCTGATTCAGCTAGAACATTTCTGTGGAAGGATGGGGAAGTAGATGGAGATGCCATATGTTAGAGCATTTTTTCCTTTTGAGGAGCAGTAGAGACCTTCATTCCCAGTGCACCAAGACCCCCTAAAGGACCCTGAAGTTAGGGTCAAATATTCCCCCAGCCGTGGACCTGTCAAAATTCTACCCATAGTAGAGGCAGCGGGGTGTTTGTTCCCCAGGCGGTCTACAAGCCTTTCCCTCTAATTGAACTTAAGAAAATAAAAAAATGACTTGGGCAGTTCCTCTAACAAACCTGAACAGCACATAGAACACTTCCAGCACCTCACCCGAGCCTACGGTTTAACCTGGAAACATGTAATGGTCATACTGGGACAGACTGTCACAGACTTTGAGAAAGAACGAGTGCTCAAAGGTGCTAGGAAGTTTGCAGAGGAGTTACATGTGATGAATGATAAGTACCCCATAGGGGAAACTCCTGTACCTTTAATTGACCCTGCTTGGAATCATAGTGAGCCGCAGGACAAGTGGGCACGGGAACATTTCCTGGCGTGCTTCACAAATGACTAAAGTCAGGTAGGCAAAAGGCCATTAATTATGCCAAAGTGACAGCGATTTATCAGGGACCTGTGGAGCCTCCTGTAGGCTTTTTAGAGAAGATAAAGGAGGCCCTGAAGAATCATACTGCTATAGATATAGACTCCTATGAGGGGCAAGTCTTACTCAGGGACAATTTTCTCACATAGGCTGCACCAGACACTCACAAGAAACTCTAAAGGCCGCACCAGACACTCAGAAGAAACTCCAAAAACTAGTGCAGAAACCTGAAGGAGCTACCCTAGAGGAGATGGTTGCTGGTGCTAATATGGCCTTTTACAATAGGGAGCAAGAAGGGGAGGTTGAAACTCAGGAGAAGGAGAGAAGGAAGGACATCAGGCATGCCCAGGTATTGCACGTACTTAGTAACCGATGCCTGCCGAATGCTTCCCAGGATTATCAGACCTTTGAACCAGGAACCAAGTGCTACATTTGCCGGCAGCCGGGTCATTGGGCTAGGAACTGCCCTAATTGGAACAAGCTTCCTTGAGTGCCATGTTTCCATTGTAAACAGATAGGCCACTGGGATGCCCTCTGTTCCGAGGCCAAAAACCTGGAGGAGGGTTCCCACAGGCTAATGTGCAGTTGTTAACGGAGGATTGAAGGCGCCTGTTACTGGTCTGGAGTCCAAGGTGACCATTGATGTGGCAGGTAGATCAGTAAATTTTCTCTTAGATACTGGCACCACCAATTCTCTCCTTACCTTCTTCCCTGGACTCCCGGCACTCTTCACCTGCTCCATCCTGAGAGTGCCAGGAAAACCTGTAGTTAAACATTTTACTGAATCCCTCAGATGCCTGTGGGATACCTTCTATTTAACTCATAGTTCCCTAGTAGTCCTGAATGTCCAGCTCCTCTCCTAGGCTGAGATATACTGTCCAAGCTGCACACCTGTATAGTCACTGGGCCTCATCCTCGTCCCTCTACAGCTTTCCAAATGCGCCTCATGGTGGAGGAGCTGCAGATTCCCCCACAGGAACCATGGGAACAAGCCATAATCCCTGAAGTTTGGGACACAAGAGTCCACGGCAAAGCTAAGTATGCTACCCCTGTAGGGATTTTTCTAAATGAATTCTACCCAGTTTCTCCATCAGCAACAGTATCCTTTGAAACCTGAAGCCATCAAAGGATTACAGCCCCTTATTAGTAAGTTCATCCAATATGGACTTTTGGTCCCTGTTAACACCCCCTGTAACACCCCAATATTATTACCTCGTCAAATGAAAGATGGGTCTTATCAGCTTGTCCAAGACCTCAGAATAATAAATGAAGCAGTGATCTCACTGCACCCAGTAGTGCCAAACCCGTATACCCTCCTAGGGGAAACCCCTAGCTCCACACAGTGGTATAGTATCCTGGACTTAAAGGATGCCCTTTTCTGCATCCCGTTGGATAAACAGTGCCAGTTTCTTTTTGCCCTTGAGTGGAAGCGAGGGCAGTCACAGCAACTCAGTTGGGCCGTCTTACCAATGGGTTTCAGAGATAGCTGTCATTTGTTCGTACAAGCCCTAAGCCAGGACCTAGCTGGCCTTACTCTGGAAGGGGCCACAGTCCTACAGTATGTAGACGACCTCCTCATCTGCTCGGCCACTCGGGAACAGTCCATTGCTCATACAGTACAAGTTCTAAACTTCTTGACAGAAAGAGGTTACAAAGTCTCCAGGGCCAAGGCCCAGCTAGTGCAACAGGAGGTGGTAACGTTCCTTATCAAAAGGAAAGAAAGGGCTCTCCCTCAGAAGGAGTAAAGACAATTGTGGAGCTGCCTGAGCTGGAAACACGGAAGCAGCTGTGGGTGTTTCTAGGCCTCACAAGGTTTTGTAGAATCTGGATTCCTAATTACGGACTCCTAGCAAAATCCCTATATGAGAATCTGAAATGGAGGAGTGGTCTATACCCCCTACTGTGGGCCACAGAGCAGAGAGAAACAATAAACCAGCTTAAGACTCTTCTGCTCCAAGTTCCAGCGCTGGATCTTCAAGACCCTGCAAAGTAGTATTTCCTGTATGCTCATGAGAGAAAGGGGGTAACTCTGGGGGTGCTGGTCCAGAAGCTAGGACCTCAGCCTCAGCCAGTGGTCTACCTATCAAAGAGGTTAGATCCTACCTCAGCAGGCTGGCCACCGTGTCTATGAGCAATGGCTGCCGTGGCCCTCTTGGTCCAAGAGGCAGTAAAGATCACCATAGGGGAACTTTAGAGGTCCTGACTAATCATCGGATCTCTGAAGTGCTACAAGCTAAAGGCTTTCTGATAGCCTCCTATTGAAGTACCAGGTTCTTCAATAGAAAACCCTGATGTCACTATCCAGACTCATAGCACATTCAATCCAGCCACATTGCTCCCTGATCCAGGGGAAGACACTACACCCCTTCATTCCTGCTTTGAGCTGTTGTCTACTAATAACTTGCCATGACCAGATCTCAAAGACCAACCGCTGGCGCTTGCAGACTGTGTGTGGTTCTCAGATGGGAGCAGCTTTGTGATTGAGGGAGTGTGCAAGGCAGTTTATGCCATTGTCTCCCTCGACCAAGTCATTGAAGCTAATCCCCTGCCACAGGGAACTTCAGCACAGCGGGCTGAACTCATAGCCTTAACCCAGGGTCTTGAACTAGCAGAGGGGAAGAAACTAACTTTATTTACTGACTCCAAATATGGGTTTCTGGTTCTTCATGCCCACTCTGCTATCTGGCAGGAAATAGGATATCCCTGGTGACTCAGGGAAGCCCCATGAAGTATGGGAGCTAGATCAAGGCACTCTTGGAAGCTGGCCGAAAACCAGCTGAAGTGGCAGTAGTGCACTGCCGTGGGCACCAGAAGGGAAACTTGGAACTCGCTGTGGGCAACTGAGTTGCTGATGGGGCCGCCAGACAGGCAGCCCTGGGCACCAGCCCCTCAGCCTCCATAAATGCCCTAATTCCCCCAAACCAGCTTCCTCTTCCAGATTACTCGCCAGAAGGAGTGGAACAAGCGAAGACACGGGAATTCTGCCTTCGACCTGATGGTTGGTGGGAGAAAGACAACAAACTCCTCTTGCCACAAAGGTTCCAGTGGAAAGTCATGAAAGCCTTCCACGACTCCACTCATCTTAGCCAGAAACCCTCCTTGACCCCGCTCACTCAGCAGTTCTGTGGGGCCAACTTAACCTCAACCATCAGGTCAGTAACTTCCCATTGTCTCACCTGTCAGATCAACATCACCTAAGGGGCGCTCAGAAGTCACCCTGCTCAACCTGTCCAGCGCAAGGGATCCCACCCTGGGGAAGACTGGCAGATTTTACCCAGGTTCCTACTGTCCAGGGATTTAAGTATCTTCTGGTGTTTATAGACACCTTTACTGGGTGGATTGAAGCATATCCCTTCAGCACTGAGAAGGCTCATTAAGTGGCTAAAAAAAATTGCTTCAGGAAGAAATTCCTCAATTTGGGCTTCCCAAATGGCTGCAGAGTGATAATGAGCCTGCTTTCGTCTCCCAAATCACTCAGGCAGTCTCCCAACACTTGGGAATAACTTATCGTCTCCACTGTGCCAGGATGTCTCAGTCTTCGGGACAGGTAAAGAAAATTAATCAACACCTGAAGTTAACCCTTAGAAAGCTCAAACAAGAAACTCAGATGAGCTGGAAAGATGCACTCCCAATAGCTCTGTTATGTCTTAGGATATCGCCACGGCTACCTACGTGTTTGAGCCCCTATGAAGTTTTATATGGGTGGCTTTTTCTTATAACGGAGCCAGCTATAGACTCTGAAGTTGCCTTACTACAGCAATATGCCACCCAAGTAGCCCAATGTCAGGAGGCATTCCATCAGTTTGGGCTCACTCAGACCCAAGGGGAGGAAAAGTTACTACCCTTTTGCCAGTCAGGAGACCTAGTTCTTATAAAAAGTTGGAAAGACGGGTCCCCTAATTCCCAGCTTTAGCCAGTCTGGAAGGGACCTTTGCCAGTAATTTTCTCTACCCCCACAGCTGTCAAAATTCCAGGGCAGAGTGCTTGGATCCACCATACATGGGTGAAACGCTGGAAACCGCCACCATTGGACCCCTCCAAGGCAGAGGCTGCAGACGAATACTCCTGTGAGCCACTTAGGATGGTATTTCACCGCCACCCCCGGATAGATGAGGGCTATACAGACGATTCTACCTCAGACCCCTCACAGCCTTTACGCCAGTGAATGCTTTTACCCTGTTCCTGTGTACACAGTGAACCAACACTGTTAATCCTAAGATTTTTTAATTTATTTCCTGTGACACCAACCTAACTTCAAGGGCACTGCCACCTCACAACCTTACCCTTGTCTCACTCTGTTCACCTGTTTGTTCATTTGTTTGTTTCTCCAGAAGTTCTCAGGTTATCAAGGTCTCTGGACCAATGTGCCAGCTCCTGGACCACGTCAACTTTATCCATCCTGGGCCCTGAATGGAAAATCCCTTCCAACAGAGTAGGAAGGGTGTGAACCCAAAGCCCCACTTCACCACTTTTGTCATCAGGAAGGAGCTAGAGATGTCGTCGCCCAGTACCCCTAAGATTTGGGTCCATACCTCTTCATGGGGGAAATGTTAGGTAGCTTAGCATAGGGACTGAGGCGTCCATTATACATGCTCAGAAACTCATGCTGCCGGCCAGGAAGAGGTGGTACACCTAGGCAGACATCACACCCAGAATGGCCCAAATGGGCCAGGTGAATTCAATTCAGTCAATGTGGTCTACCAGGGTCATCAACTATGCCTCCCTGCAGAGGAATTGAAAAGGCAGGATCCCGAGCCCACCGTGTGACTTTCTCGAACAGCTTCTAGGCAGACTGTACAGGGGTGAGAGGCCCTGCGGGTGCCTGTGGAAACCTGAAACTTCTTTCATAAAACTCACTTGGATCACAAACCAGACTTTGGCGTGAATTCTTTCTCGCGCAAAGCCAAGGACCGAGACACATCTCTCTCATGAGAGAGCTAACAGAACTGGAACACTTAGGGGTACGTGTGTGCGCATTTCCGTTATTATACAAGGACTTGAGCGTCTTCTTGGGTTGGACATTAATCACCTCACCTGGCAAAATAATCTCACTTGATTTTCACCACATGCTATACCTTCTTGGACATTTAAGGAGCATCAGACAGAAGATACTTCTCAGTTTAGCATCTTACCTGCTTGCTTACTTTCTTTGTTTCCCCAATAGTGTGTGTGTGTGTGTGTGTGTGTGTGTGTGTGTGTGTGAATTTACCGCGCAATGTCCTAGGTGAAGGGTCAGCAAGCTACAGCCTGTGAGCTCATTTCTGCCTGCCTCCTGGATTTGTACAGACTGCAAGCTAAAAATGTTTTATTTTGTTTTGTTTTTACCATTTTTCACGTTGGGGGCAGAGGGGGGCATCAAAAGAAGACTAGCATTTCATGGCACAGGAAAATTATTTGAAATTCACAATTCAGTGTCTATAAGTAATGTTTTATTGGGACTTACAACTGTGATGGCTTTCTTGTGACAACAACAGAGTTCAGTCGCTGTCACAGAAACTATATGGCGGCAAATATTTTCTCCCTGGTCAACTTCTGTATGCGATGATGACGATAAAGCTCTCTTGGCCTCCTGTTATTCATAATCTAGTCACAATGCCATAAAAATTGGCAAGGAGAGCTCTGCAGCGTAAGAGAAAAACTATCACAGCAATCAACAAATAGTCCCATGAGATCAAGAGAAACTGGGGTAGAGGGTGTAGAGAGGAAGAACAACATATTGTATATAGGAGATGAAAGAAGTAAGGAAAAAGTCAGAAAGAAGTACCACGGATCATCTAAAACCAAAAGAGCATCGGAGCCAGTGAGCGTGACCCCAAAGAGGAGGGTGTGCATGCAAAAGTCTGATGGAAACAAAGGTTTTCTGTGTTTCAGAGAGGAGGCTCCAGAAGCTGATGGTCAGTGAGTGAAGTGGGAGGGGTTATTGCTATGTGCCATCAAGCCTATCCTAACATATAGCGACCCTGTGGGACAGAGTGGAACCGCCCCCATCATGTTTCCCAAGCTACAAGTCTTCCCAGAAGCAGACCCCACAGCTTGCTCCTGCAGCGCGGATGGCGGGCTCCAAGCTGGCACCTTCAGCTAGAAGCCAGGCCCTTCACCACTGTAGCTCTAGAGCTCCTGTTTGCAGGGATAATCCACCTACAACCAGCCAGTGCCTAGGGAACAAGGCCAATTCCAATGCATGCTGGATCTAGCGCCCATGAAGTTCATGGATGACACCAGACCCTTTTATCTGGAATCTTTATTTTTCAGAAGTGACTGATACACCCCACACGCAAGGCACACTCCCCTTGGCACAACCCAGTTATGGGGCTCCATCTGAATCTCTGTAATTCCACCTGCCCTTTCCCTCTCACTGACCCACTTTCAGAGAAAAGAGTCCGTTTCCTCGCCATGGTCCGTGCTAGCAAGCACCTGTGCTTCGTTTCTATCATTGTGGATGCCTCGATTTTCCTGCTTGTTCTACTAAGATGTTCCTTTGATTCAGGGTAACTGCTTTAGGCTAGCTCCTTTGACCTCTTGGGAGACTCCACCTCTGCTTTGTTTTTCTTTTTTTTATGTTATTTTTCTTTTTTTTAAATTTTAACAATTTATTGGGGCTCATACAATTCTTATCACAGTTCATACATATACATACATCAATTGTATAAAGCACATCTGTACAGTCTTTGCCCTAATCATTTTTTTCTCCTCTTTTCTTTTTTACATTTTATTAGGGACTCATACAACTCTTATCACCATCCATACATATACATACATCAATTGTATAAAGCACATCCATACATTCCCTGCCCCAATCATTCTCAAGGCATTTGCTCTCCACTTAAGCCCCTTGCATCAGGTCCTCTTTTTTTTCCCCTCCCTCCCCTTTCCCCCCTTCCTCATGTGCCCTTGGTAATTTATACATCGTTATTTTGTCATATCTTGCCCTATCCGGAGTCTCCCTTCCCCCCTTCTCTGCTGTCCCTCTCCCAGGGAAGAGGTCACATGTGGATCCTTGTAATCAGTTCCCCCTTTCCAACCCACTCACCCTCCACTCTCCCAGCATCGTCCCTCACACCCTTGGTCCTGAAGGTATCATCCACCCTGAATTCCCTGTACCTCCAGCCCTCTGCTTTGTTTTTCTGAGGCAAGAAGTTCCAGCTTACATTGTATCAACTCAGCCAAATCTCTGAGGGCCTTGGGTGAGAACCAACTCCCTTATTCTGAAAATTTGGCACTAAAGTGAAGCAAATGAAACTTTCATCTTGGTTTTTTTCATATGAATTGCACTGACTTAAGTTTTGAAGGCTCAAGCCCCCCAGTCACTCCTCAGGGGAAAGATGAGGCTGTCTGCTACCATAGAGATTCATAGTCTTGACAACTCAAAGAGGGGGTTCTACTCTGTCCTATCAGGATGCTTCGGGTAGCAATCACCTTGGTGGCAGTTCGGGGGTGGGGCTGCTCACAACCAGGCCAGTGATTCATATTGATTTTGCGGGTTTGCTTTCCTGGTGAGTGGCCCCTGAAAATGAAAGCAAGGTTTTCTTTACTGGCGAATTCCAGCTGATATGTACAGAAGAGGGGGCAATAGAATTCGACGCACAACCATGTTTTTTAAGTGTTACTTAAATATTAGAATCCAGGGTAAAGCCAACCAACTAGTTGCCATTGAGTCATTTCGGTTGGTCTCAGAACTGTGTTCCACAAGGTTTTCATCGGCTGTGATTCCGTTTTGAAGCAGATCATCAGGCCTTTCTTAGGAGGTGCCTGTGGATGGATTTGAAACACTGGCCTGCCCATTAGTAGCCCAGCACTTAGCTGTTTGCACCGCGTTCTACACGATTAATACTTTGAATTCACCAATCACTCCTCAGGAGAAAGACGAGGCCTTCTGCTTCAGTAAAGATTTACAGCCTCAAAACCTCAAAGAGGCAGTTCCACTCTGTCCTGTAGGGTCGCTATGAGGCGGAATTGACTCTATGGCAGTGGGTTGATAAGGGAGGAAGCAAGCTGTCATCACATTAAACCAATGATAAGTCTCAGTGTCATTGATAACAGGACCATCTGATATGTTAGATGAAATCATTGTATGGCATCAATAATATAAGTGTCATATACAATCATTTTAACAGCTTTGTTGAGATAGAATTCATATACTGTACAGTCCTCCCCATTTAAAGTGTGGAGTTCAGTGGGCTTTATATATTCATAGAGTAATGCCTCCATCATCATCACGGTCAATTTTAGAACATACCCATCATCTGAAAAAGCCATCCCTGTACCCCTTAGCTGGCACCCCGCCCCCAGCAAAAAAACCTTTCCATCCTCCCTCCAGGCCTAGGCAATCTCTCACCAATTAGCTTTCTGTCTCAATGGAGTGACCCTCTACATGTGGTCCTGGGACTGGTTTCTTTCATTCACCAGAACATTTCCAAGATTTCATCCATGCTGGAGGGTACATGGTACTTCATTACTCTTGATGAGTATCACTGCATTGCGTGGGTAGATGCATTAGGTTTAGCCATTCATCAGTTGCTGGACATGTGGGCTGTTTGCCCTTGTCAATTACTATGGACACTTGTGTACAAGTTCTGGTGTGGATGGATGGATCTGAGAGTGGAATTGCTAGAGTTCGAATCAATTCGATGGCAGTAAGGTGGGAGAGGTTTGGATAGCAACTCTATCCATCCTCGAGAGAAGACAGGGTGACCTGGTGGCAAAGTGGGTTATGCTTTGGGCTGCTAACTGAAAGATCAGCAGATTGAAACCACCAGCTGCTCTATGGGAGCATGATAAGGCTTTCTACTCCAGTAAAGATTTACAGTCTTGGAAAACCTCAGAGACAGTTCGACTGCCCTATTGGGTCCCAAGGACTCAGAATCGACTTGATGACAGTGAATTTGTGAGGGATAGCCAGGGAACCAAGAGTGGTGACTTGAGTCACACCCTCTACTAAGGTGGAGACTCAATGGCAGTGAATTTGAGTGTTTTTGAGGGTGAAGACAAAGAGTCTTGATGGCACAATGGCTAAAGCAATCAGCTGCTGACCCAAAGGTCCTATGGTTCACACCCACCAGCCTGGAGAAAGATGGGATGGTTTGCTTCTTTAAGGTTTACATCCTTGGAAATCCTGCAACACAGCTTGACTTTGATCCCGAGAGTCACCATAAGGCAGGATCCACTTGCTGACAACAGGTTGAGGTTTTGCTCTTTAATAAGAAGTGCTGTCTCATTGTGGTTTTGATTTATAACCTAATGTCTCATGACTGAGCCTGTTTCCATGTGCTTATTGCTCATTTGTGGCCAGGTCTGGTGGCATAGTGAATTATGAGTTGGGCTCTTAACAGAAAGGTCAGCAGTTTGAAACCACAGGAGAAAGATGGATCAACCCAAGTCAAAAGTTAGTCTCAAAACCCCACAGGGCAGTTCTACCCTATCCTAGAGGGTTATTATGAGTCAGAATCAAGTTGATGCGGCTGGGTTTGGAAATTTTTTTGGATTGAACATTTGATCCTCTTTATCTCTTCTTGAATTATTTCATAATTTTATTGTGTAAATAGAATATAAATTATTTAACAATTTTCTCCTTTGGATTTTTTAATCTGCTTTTGCATTGCTTTTTTTAGAAAAAGCTTTTTATTGTGGATGGGGTGAAGGTGTACAAAGTAAATCATTTTTCCATTTAACAATTCATACACATTTTGTTTCATGTCACTGATTGCAATCCTCACAATATAGCATCATATATCCACTTTCTCCTTCTGTGTCTTGTTTATATTCTTTTTCTGACCCTTCTGAGCTTTGTCTTTAGGTAAATGCTGCCCTTTGGATTTCAAATAGTTGACTAGTCTATGGTGGGCTCCTCCTTAGTGTGATCCAAACTCCCTGCCATCGAGTCCATGCTGACTCATAGTGACACCCCTCCCTGTGGGTTTCTGAGACTGCAACTGTTGACAGGGGTAGAAAACCCAGTCTTTCTCCCTCGGAGTTGCTGGTGCTTTCAAAGTACTAACCATGAGGATCGCAGGTCTCCTTATAAACCTGTCTATTTGCAGCCTATTAAGCCATGGGGGTGAGTTCATTTTCAGATGTGAAGGCTAACCAAGGGTCGTAGCCTCCAGGGTTCCATCCGTCTCTATCTCTAATTTTTAATGTTTTTTATTTCTGTTCCCCATTTTTCTCCCACTGCACCCAGGCTTTTCCAATGTGATTCCTTTCTGAGCAGATGGTTGTGGCTGGTAGCCTCATACTATGCAGTTCTTCTTGTCTTAGGGTTATGGAGACTGATGGTTCATTTGGTTCTTTAGTCCGTTGAACTAATTGTTTCCATGGATCTTCAAGTTTCTTCATTCTTCTTTCCTCTGGACACAGAGAGACCAGCAGTTGCACTTTAGATGGCCTCTCACGAGCTCTTAAGACCCCAGTTATTGCTCACCAAAGTCGGATGTAGGACACTGTCTTTATGGATTATCTTATGCCAATTGATCTTGGTGTCCCCTGAGACTATGCTCTTGACACCCACCCTGGCCCAATGACTTCTTCCTTTCAGGTGTTTGGTTAAGTCTAAGATGTTTTCATAACTTTTCAACCCGTATACTCTACTATATTTATGGATATTTTTGCAGCAAATGTAAATACATATATAGAAATATCCTCTGCCAAACCTATATACTGTTTACCTCTCTTCTTTGGAGAAATGTCTAGTCCGATTCTTTGCTCATTTCTTTCCCCAAAAAAATTTTATTGGCATGTAATTCACGTATCATATAATGCAATACTTTAGTCACATCAAGAAGAGTTGTACAATCATCACCACAATCAGTTTTAGAACATTTTCTTTAATCGTCCTAAGCTCCTCACTTTCCACCAACCTCCCTTGCCATATCCCCAAGGAACCATTCATCCAGTTACTGTCTCTAAAGATTTACCTGTCCTGGATTCCATAGACAGAAAAACATGAAAAAAAACAAACAAATAATAACAAATAAGAAGAATGACAAAGTACAACAGATAAAAACCTCAATGGAAAAGAAAGCAGAAAATATTAAAAACTAAGTTGATAGATAATAAGGAAGAGCAAATGATAGAATGGTAAATTTTAACCTAACAGCATCTGCAACAATCCACTCTCCAATGCAGTCTGCATGTTTGCAAGGCTATTCATGTCCCTGGTCCATGGTCAAAGGAATTGTCCAGGGCCTTATCCGCGTGTATTTCCCCTTCTCTCCTCTCTCTCTCTCTCTCTCTCTCTCTCTCTCTCTCTCTCTCTCTCTCTCTCTCTCTCTCTCTCTCTCTCTCTCTCAATTGAAAGAGCTTTAAAATGGTTTAAATGGAGATCAAATGATAAGATATTACATTTTGACCTCACTATGTCTGCCATAATCGACTTTACAATGCTCTTTGTCTTGTAATAGGCTCTTTGGACACCTCAATTATGATCAGAGGGGATTCACCGGAGGATAAATCCTTGTGTGGACCCTGCAAATATATTTTGGGCTTCCACTGTCATCTGTCGCCTTCGGTGAACCAGGTGTTCACAATTTAAACTCTGATGCCATCCCCTCCTTTAGATTTGAATTATATTATTTACAGTCCTTGGATCGCACAACCTGATCTGTTTCTTCCATGTGGACGGAGTTGATACCTCACTTAGATGGCTGCTTGTTTGAAAATCTTCACCCATTAAAAATGTTTTTGTCTTTTATTTTGAGTTTTTAGAGTTCTCAGTTCTTTAGATATTCTAGATACAAATCCCTTATCATATATATGATTTGAAAATATATTCTCCCATTCGGTGTGTTGTGTTTTACATCATCTTGATGGAATTCTTTGAAGCACAGAAGTTGTTTGGTTTTGTATTTGCTCTAGAGGGCAGTTTATTTTCTCATAATACAGGAGGCTAACAAATGGAGCCCTCCGATTTTTCAATTTTGATGTTATCCAGCTTGTCTATGTGATCTCAGATCCCAGACATGTTGTAAAATACTTATTATTTTAAGGCCAAATGCTAATACAGGTATTATTAAAGTGTCAATACCACCAAAAGTAATCTGTAGATTCAATGCAATCTGATCAAAAACTTAACAGCCTCCTTTACAGAAATAGAAAAACCAATAGTCAATTTAATACAGAAAAGCAAGAAGCCCTGAATAACAAACAAGGTTAAAAGAGAATAAAGTAGAAGACACACATTTTCTGATTTTAATGCATACCATACAAACACAGTAGTCAAAAAAGGTTAGTTCTGACACAACACTCGATACATAGACCAATGGAATAGAATTGAGTCCCAAAATAAACCTAAACATCTATTACCTACACATTTTTGACAAGGATGCTAAGTCCATTAGGTGAGAAAAGTCTATTCAATAAATAATGCTGGCAAAATTAGGTTTCCCCATTAAAAAAAAACGAATGCCTCAAATGATGTACAAAAACAAATTAGCAATGGATTAAGGACCTATATGTGCAATCTAAAACCATAAAATTCTTAGAACAATGGGATCAATGTCACGAAATTAAGCTTGGAGAAACTGTTGAATTGATGTATGTTTTGCATGTATACTCTCAACAATGAATTAAGTAAAATCTACGCAGAAATGTTAATGCAAGAAATCAAAACGATGAAATATTTGTGTTGTAGATTTCTATCTCCATTCACTTATGAAATAGGAAAAAATGGGAACAGAGTAATTTGAGCTTGTTGCCATTTTCACCTCTTGTCTTTGCCACATCCTTTAGGCAAGTTCTTATCACCAAGTATAGAAGAGCTCTAAACATTTGCTGAATAAATTTTCCCCAACTACCCCAGGATTTTAGCAAAGTTTTACTTGTGTATCATTAATGGTATTGCTCTAAAATTTGAGCATTCTCTAGAACCCCCTTTCTTTGGAATGGGTACAAATATGGATCTCTTTCAGTCACTTGGCCAAGTAGCTGTCTTCCAAATTTCCTGGAGTAAGTGCGTCCAGTGTTTCATCAGCTTGTTAAACATTTCCACGGGCATTCCATCAATCCCTAGAGCCCTGTTTTTGGCTAATGCCTTCAGCACAACTTGGACTTTTTCCATTGGATCTTGATCATATGCTCCCTCTCGAAAAGGTTGAATGCCAACTAGTTATTTTTGGTACTATGACTGCGTATTCTTTCCATCTTGATGCGTCCTGCATTGTTTACTAATTTGCCATTAGAATTTTTCAATATTTCAACTCAAGGCTTGCTTTTTTTCTTCAGTTCTTTCAGTTTATGATATGATGAGCTTGTTCTCTTTTTTCGTTCTCTTACTCTAGATCACTGCGCATATCATTATATTTTAAGTTGTCTTCTCTAGCTGCCCTAAGAAATGTTCTGTTACTCTTTGACTTCATCATGTCTTTCATTTGCCTTAGCTACTCTATGATTTGTTTCAGAGTGTCTTCTGATATCCACTTTGATCTTTTCTTTCTTTCTTGACCTTGTGATAAGCTTTTGCTTTCTTCATGTATGATGTTCCGCTGTCATCTCACAGCTCATCAGGTCTTCTGGCATTGGTGTTCAATGCATCAAATTTGTTTAGGTGGGAGAGCTTCAAGGTCATATTTTGGCTCTTGCGACCTTGTTTTAATTCATTTCAGCTTCAACCTAAACTTCCATATACACAATTGATAGTCTGTTTCATAGTCAGTCCTTACACTTGTGGTAGATGCGGATGTTGAGCTTCTTCATCATCTCTTCCCACAGAAATAGTCGATTTGATTTCTTTGTATTTCATCTAGGGAAGTCCACATGTATAATTGTCGTTTGTGTTGTTGAAAAAAGGTATTTGCTATGAACAAGGAGTTGGTCTTGCAAAATTCTATTATGACATCTCCAGCTTCATTTCTATCACTAAGACCATATTTTCCCATTGCTGTTCCTTACTTTTTGTTTCCACCTTTTGCATTCTGATCGCCAACAATTATTAATTCATCTTGATTGCATGCTTACTCAATTTCAGACTGAAGACCTTTGTAGAATTCTTCGATTTCTATATCATTTGCTTTAATGGCTAGTGGGTACATTTGAATAATAGTTGTATTGATTGGAATTCCATGTGTTCAGATAGATATTCTATCACATACTAGTAAATTTTTACTAAAGACCATCCAACAATGGTTGCAGCAGCATTGATTGGGAGCTGCCAGAAATTCAGGACAGATTCAGAAGAGGATGTGGAACAAAGGATATTGTTGCTGATAGCAGATGGATCATAGTTGAAAGCAGAAAGATGTTTACTTTGCACTTTATAGACTATGCAAAGACATTCAATTGTATAGAGCATAACAAACGGATATCCTTGAGAAGAATGGGAATTCCATACCACTGCTTTGTGCTCATGTGGAATTTCTGCATGGTTGAAGAGGAAGTTGTGTGAACAGAACATGGGAATATTGCACGGTTTAAAATCAGGAAAGGTGCGTGACAGCACTGTATCTTCTCACCATATTTATTCAATGTGTATACTGAACAAAGCATCAGAGAAGCTGGCTTATATGATGAAGAATGTGGCATCAGCCTTGGAGAAAGGCTTATTAACAGCATGAGGTATGCAGATGACACAACCTTGCTTGCTGAAAGTGAAGAGGCCTTGAAGTACTTGCTGATGAAGATCAAGGATTGCAGCCTTCAGTATGGATTAAAACTCAATGTAAAGAGAAGCAAAATCTTCACTACTAGACCAGTAGATGACATCATGATAAATGGAGAAAAGATTGAAGTTGTCAAAAATTTGATCTTGCTTGGATCCACAATCAATGTTTATGGAAGCAAGAGTTAAGAGAGCAAATGAGGAATAGTATGGAGTAGATCTGCTGCACAAGACCTCTTTAAAGTGTTGAAAAGCAAGTTGTGCCTGATCCAAGCAATAGCTGTATATGGAGATGAAAGTCAGACATTTACTAAAGAAGACCAAAGAAGTATTGATGCAGTTGGTTTTTGTAGTTTATTTTTTTGAAAGCATTTTACTGGAGGCTCTTACAGCTCTTATAACACTCCATACAAGAAATGACGCATTCGAATGGTGGTACTGGAGAAGAAGATTGCAAAGTGCCATGGACTGCCAAAAGAACAAACTAATCTCTTCTGAAAGAAGAACCGCCAGATAGCTCCATAGAGTCAAAGATGGGGCGACTTCATCTCACGTACTTTGGACATGTTATCAGGAAAGACCTGTCCCTAGAGAAGAACATCATGCTCCTTAAAGTGGAGGGGCAGCAGTAAGAGAGGTAGGCCCTCAAGGACATGAATTGACACAGTGGCTGCAACAATGGGCTCAAACACAAGAACAATTGGAGCATCGTACAGGACTGAGCAGTGTTTTCTTCTGTTGTATCTAGCCTCACTATGATTCAGAACTGAGTCAATGGCACCTGAAAATCTCAGGACTGAAGAAGCCCTAGTCTTGTAGTGGGTTTCTAATAGGGCTGCTAGCTAATATCATTGTCAGAAGTTCAAATTCATCAGCTGGTCGATGGGAGTAAGATGAGGTTTTCTACTCCCCTAAAGATTTGCAGTCTCCAAAACCCCACAGGGTCACTGAGTCAGAATCTACTCTATGGCAGCGAGAGGTTTGTTTTTAAATCTTTCATTCCAGGACTGGTTGGTGCAAATGTGCATGGCTGCTAACTAAGAGGTTGGAGATTCCCAACTACTCAGAGACTCCTCAAGAGGATGTGCTGGTGATCTATTTCCAAAAAAATCAGTCCTGAAAACTTTATGAAGCAAGGCTCCACTCTGGTACACCTGGGGTCTCCTTAAGCCAGAACTGACTCAACACCCATCTTGTTTGGTTTGGGAGAGGAAAATGTTAACAAGATGTTTACTGACAGCATCCAAAATGTACTAACAATAATCAAAATTGAGCACAGGAGACAGTCTTTTGAGAGAGGATAGCATTTCTTTGAATTAGGCTTTGAAAGCAGTGTGTCCTATCATTACATCTATTGCAAATGGTCATCACTTTCCGTGCTCCCTGGCACAAATACCAGGATCAGGCCCTGGGTCTATATAGTTAATCTATCCTTGCTAGATAGTTAATCCGGGTGTTCAGAGTTGGGGTTCTCTCCTAGCTGAGAGGTGCTGCCACTGTCCCTTTCTCTCCCTCTTCAGTCATTCCCCAGCCTTTGTCCTCCCTGGTGAGGCAGGTCCCAGTGCCTCAAGCAGGTCAAGGTTGGAGGCAGGATCATGCTCCCCTAGTCCCAAGGGAATCTCAGTTGCTTTTGATGCACCCCACTTTTTCCACAAGCAAGGGCAGAGTACCTCTGTGTTTCAGGGCTAACCAGGGTCTCACAACTGCTGGTTCTTTGTATTCTCTCACCACTCCACCTCCCACTCCCCCAAACTCCTCCATTCCTTTCAGCTCCCCACTCTTCAACTCTCATTTCTCTCTTGCTCCTCCCGCTCTTTTCTTTTCCTTTATTCTCTCCGCCTTGCCCTCCACTCCTCCTTCCTGTCTTTTCTGTAGCTTTCTCACTCCTTCTTCCCCTGTATTAACAACACCACCCCCCACCACCCACACCACCCACGCCACCCACGCCTTGGATGCACTTTCTTTCTCCCCGCCCTTCAGTTCTTTGCTCCCGAGCTGGACGTGCTTTCTCACTCCTCCCACTCCAACTGACTCTTCCCCCAGGCCACCCCGCCTTGGACGCACTTTCTCCCCGCACTTAAGCTCTTTGCTCCCAGAGCCAGGCGTGCTGGTTGCGCTTTCTCACTCCTCCCACTCCAACTGACTCCTCCTCCTTCTCCTCCAGAGCCAGCCACGCTTCCTTGCTGGGCTTCCCTCCGCCCCCTAGCTCCTCCCCTGGCTCCTCCCCCATCCTGACGCGCCTTCCTCCAACTCCACCTCCAGATTTAGCTCTTTCCCGCTCCTCCCTGGATCCAGTACCTCCTCAGGTCCAGTCGCTGAGCCTGCCCGCCTGCGTCACCGCCGCCCGGCCCGGCTCGCTCCGCAGCTCCACCATGCCCAACGTCGTGCTCTTCAGCGGCTCCTCGCACCAGGAGCTGTCCCAGCGCGTGGCCGACCGGCTGGGCCTGGAGCTGGGCAAGGTGGTCACCAAGAAGTTCAGCAACCAGGAGACCAGGTGGGCCCGCAGGCAGTGGCCGCCGGCTACGCCACCCTCGCCCGCCGCGCTCCCTCTGCCGGTCAGGGCCCCGACCCGGAACACCCCGGTCCGGAAGGGCGCCGAGAAGGGCGCGTGCCCAGGGGGTCCCGGGGCGGGCGGGCACCCGCGCTCCCTGCCTGCCGAGCGCTGAGCGGCTGCCGCCCCGCACCTGGGCGCCCTCCGGCTGCTGCGTCCCGGGACCCGCGCCGGGGGAGCGTCCGGGTGACGTTCTGCGAGCGGGGGTGGGAGGCTCGGGCGGGTGGGAGCCTGTGCTGGCGCCCAGCTCCCGCATGAGAACTCCGGGGCACACGTGTGGCTTCCCCTGGGCGCCTCGCTGGGGGTTGTCTGCCTTGAAGCTTGTGGGTCTGTAGCTTCTTGGTGGCTCTGGGCCTCCGCTGTGGGAAACGAGACCCCTGGTGGCTCAGCTGCTCACCTGAGGGCTGGCTGTTGGCACTGCCCACCTAGGGGTGCTGGGGAGGAAAGGCCTGGCGGAGACGTGTCCGGCGGGTATCCTGAGCGCTGCTGGAGAGTGGCCGCCCAGTAGTCGTTGCTGTTCACCTTGGCGGTTTCCATGGTTCGCAGGGAGCGCTCCGTCAGCAAGTTGGACCAAATTGCCTAGACACTGTTTTCCCCTCAGTTGCTGCGCACTGCGGAGGCCTGGCCATCTGCTGTCAAGATGACAATTCTCCATCACCTGGGGTTGCTATGAGTCGGAATCCCCTTAAAAGCATCTACCAGCAGCCCGGTGCTCCGTTGCCAGGACCTGGGTCAAGTGTCATGTGTATTCTTCTCAAGTGGTCGCCTCGCCACCTCCGTGGTTGCCAGGGGGCCCATTAGGCTGAGTCAGCACTTTTCTCTGACCAGTTTCCAATCGGTCTCCCCTTTCCCCTTTCCCGGCCTGCACCACAGCCATCGGTCATTCTCCCTTTGGTAAACACCCAGGTCCGTGAACCTTTCCAATGCGTGGTTCTAGAACAATTCGATGAGCATCCCTAAGCCAGAGCCAATTCTACCCCTACTTCCCACCTTTACAAAACGTACCACAGTACATGAAGGCTGTGCGCTGTGGTTCTGAGGCCGCTTTTCGGGCTTTGGGAACGCTGACGACTTCTTCGAGCTGGCTTACAGTTAGAAGGAGTGGAGGAACCTGGGTGAGGTAGATGATCTTAATGTTGGTGCGGACAGTCACCTTTGTAGGTCCTGGAGGATGACAGAGAGCGCTTGAAAAGGAGTTGGCCTTGAACTTGGCAGTGGTTTCTCAATACTACTCAAGTTTCCATAGCTCTGAGAACAGGCACTGCAAGAGAGCAATGAAGAATACCGAATCAGTGGCTGTGGTGTCAAGTCTTGCTCATGCCAACCCCGTGAGTAGAACAGCACCAGGTAGCTCTGCACTCCATAGGGCTTTCCGGGCCATGACCTCTTGGAAGCAGGATCTCGAGACCTTTCCTTGGAGACCACTCTGGGTGGGTTCTTCTTGGAGTGCCTACCTGTTAGCAGGAACAGGAGAGGGGGACAATCACTTTTATCCAGGAAGAAGTGCAGGAAGTTAAAGGGAAATTTCTGGATGAAGGGGGTTGGGAAAGCAAGTGGGCTGCCTTTCCGTGTTCTCTCATGGTAGCACAAGCCTTTGAGAAAGGGCCTGGCTAATCTGGATCAGAAGTTCATTGCTAAGTCAATGTTGGATTTCTGTGCACTGCTAGGTGACATTCACTCAGACAGTGAAGTATAGATGTTTTAAGTGTAAAGATGTTTGTTTTAAGGCTAAAGCAGGGTCACATTTCTTTGGTTTTCAGTATATCCCAAGTACCCAATGCCGTCTGTTTGGATGTGACCCTAATTTTAAAAACACAGAACAAAACAACCCTTTGCTGTCAATTCCAATTCATCGAGCCCTGACAGAACACAGTGAACTGCCCCATAGGATCTCCCGAATGCCTTGTCTTTCTCCCATGGAACAGTTGGTGGACTTGAGCTGCTGACCTTTGGGTTAACAGCTGAGCGTTTAACTACTGTGCCACTAGGGCTCCTCAGACCCTTTCCATCCACAGCTACAAGTGTGAGCATGCAGGAACCCAGCGAAATGCTAGGTCTATTTTAATGACCCCATAGGGCCTTAACGGAGATTTGTTTTGAAATCTCTGGCTTTCCCTAACTGTTGATGAAACAATTAAATTGACTGAAAGTGCCTCAGCCTAATCCTTAGGAAAGGAAGAGAAATGAACCTTTCATTTATAGTCAATTTAGCTGTAAGGTGATGTGTCTTCCAGATAATCACCATACTGCAAAATTAGACCCCCAAAATGGGACTTGTAGGAAAATGTCCATGGCCTTTGGGGTGGTTCTGACCCAGCAAAAAACAAGGAGCCTTCGTTTGACGTGGTAGCCTATGGTTAAATGCTCAGCTGCCAATCATAAGGTTTGAACACACTAACTGTGGGAGAAAGGGGCAGCAGTTGGCTTCCATAAAGACTACAGCACTAGGTGTGTTGGTAGGTGAACGAATGCTTACCTCTGGGGAGCCTGTGGCAAAGGGAGAAGACCCTTTAGTGAACACTTGTTCTAGGGACACTCACCCTAGAATTCTGAGGATTAACTATTCATTTTTTAATTCTATATTTAAATAGAGCAAATGTGACTTCACTGAAGCTGTGAAGAAGAGGTTGACCATTTGTTTGATGACAAAAAAAAAAAAAAGACAAGCCAGTGGCCATTGAATGATTTCAGGGGCCACTTGGGAATGCTTTGGGCTACATGGATCAGGGTAGAACTGTATTCCATAGGGTTTTCATGACTGCCCATGTGGAAGGAGATTTCCAGGGTTTTTTTACAGAGACACCCAGAGTGGTTTAGAACCTCCAACCTTGTGGTTGGTAACTGTTTACACCACCCAGGGACTCGTGCGAGTTTGCTAATTAGTGCCAAATAGTGGCTTAAGGAAATAATGCCTTATTTCCTCCCATTACAGGCATTCCAGAGGTAAGTGGTAACACCACAATATTAGTGGCAGAGCCTATGGGACTCTTTCGACCTTTCCTTCAGAGTTGCCCAATGGCTGCCATAGGTCTGGGTGTCGAGTCTGTTGAAACAGGTCCAAAAGGTCACACAGAATCCAGGAAAAGGAATGGGAATAGCAATACTAGGAGGGTAGGGGGAAGGTGGGGAGGAAAGAGGGAACCGATCACAACGATCAACACATAACCATGCCTGCTCCCAGGGGATGAACAACAGAACCTGTGGGGGAAGGGAGCTAGAAGTCGGTATAAGATATGAAAATAATAATGTATAATTTATCAAGGGGCCAAGAGAGTAGGGGAAGGGAGAGGGGGGAGAGGAGCTGATACCAAGGACTGAATCAAAAGTAAATGTCTAGAAAATAATGATGGCAACATATGTACAAATGTGCTTGATACAATTGATGTATTGATTGCTACAAGAGCTTTAAGAGCCCTGAATAAACTGTATTTTTTGTTTGTTTGTTTTTGTTTTTCAAGGAGACAGAATGTTAGGATTGTGTCTTCTGGAGTTGTATGGTGATAACAGTCCTGGGAGATTGAGACGTCTGCCTCTCTGAAGACCTCAAAAAGTTCATGGAAAAATTCCACTATCTCTTCTATTCTATTTTCCTTTGAACTTTTTGAACACCCCCACCCAATAGATCAGGGCCTAGGACTCTATCATATGACCCCTTGTTGCGAAGCACGCTATAATTTCATATTCTTTAGGTTTTAATGTCTCTGTACTAGATGCCATAGGAGCCCTGGTGGTGTAGTGGTTACACACTGGGCTGTGATCCATGCAGTCGGCAGTTTGAATCCACCAGTAGTAGCTCCTCTGGAGAAAGACTTGGCTTTCTACTCCTCTAAACAGTTACAGTCTTATAAACCCAGAGTGAGTCTTTGCCAGTCAGCATGGACTTGATGGCAGTGAGTTTGGTTTGATTTTTGGTTTGGTACTAGATGTGGGCAAGGAAGAAGGGGTGTGTGTGTATGTGTATTAGGTGACCTGACTTCCAAGACTGACCATTTGAATTCATGTGTCCTAGTTTCCTTAGCAACATAGAAGCATATTTTCATAAATATTGTTGAGTCTAATCAGGCCTTACAGCTAGTTGGTTAATTGAACTAGTCAGTTAAGACACTCAGTGTCATCAAGTCGATTCCAACTCATAATGGCCCTATAAGACAGAATAGAACTCCCCCTGTGGGTTTCCAAGGCTAGCTCTTTATGGGAGTAGAAAGCCTCATCTTTTTCCCGTGGAGCAGCTAGTGGTTTCGAAGTACTGAACTTGCAGTTAGCAGCACAACAGGTAACCACTACTGCCTGAGGGCTCCCTATTTAAGAAAAGGGATCATAAAAAAGGGATCGTAAACTTCAATATTGCCCGCAGAATATTTAATATGCATTTTCTATTTTAAGATATATTTATAGAAATGAAAATATGAAATATTTATGCGTATGGCCCAGAAATATCCACTATACTTTGCTGTCCACCCTTCCTTGTTGAGTAGATGTTCTACCCATAGCCCGGATGAGCAAGGCAGCACTTAATCCACAGGACTCCAGCTTCGTGGGGAAAAATCAACATTGCCTGAAGTACTTTCACTTAAAATGTTAAGCTATGCTAACATATAGGTTTACATTTAGGGCCAAAGACCCTATTGATATTGGTGACCACTGTTATTCAGAACCCCTATATAGCTTGCACAACCCACGGGGAAATTTAGGAGTTAAAAGTTAATTAACTTTTAGAAAAGTAAATAAAGATGAAGTGGAGTGGGAGAGCTTTAGAGGTTCAGTTTAATAACACAATTGCCATCTAAGTGTCTCCGAAAGAAGAGCAGGTGGCGAAGAAATCACGAAAGAAATAGCTCAAGAAAATTTCCCCAGCCTGAAGGATGTTTCCATACAAAGCACTAAGTGTGCCCAGCACAACTGGCAAAAATAGACCCCAAAACAAGCAAGTCATCCTTTTAGATGGGCAAGTTTCAAGAAATGTAGCTCCTCTTTACTCTTTCCCACCAAGCTCCTAGAGGGTGCCGATCAGCAAAGCAAGGAAGTACACACTTATGAGAGGGAATACAGAAAATGGCAAATCCTGTGCAGAGATGGGTGAAGGGCACCCAGGTGGCAGCGGTGCCCAAGCTCTGGGTGAGACATCTGCAGGGCATTACGATGGATGTTGTGCTGGAGCCCAGTGAAATCTTGAAGAGCTTCGAGAGCCTTAGCCATGGTTAAGACTGCTTGAGTTGGGAGGACCTCAGTGGTGAAAAGGCAAAGGTTGGCGGTTTGAGAGTCCCCCCTGAAGTACGTTGGACTATATCCTGCATCTGGGGGCTGGTCGTGAAAATCACCCAAACTATGGGTGATGGAGATCTCAGGGTACAAATATGTCTTTCATCTGAGGGGGTCTGACTTGTCTTTGTTGCTGTCAAACCGTGTGGTCTGGGTTTTCTGGTGCAGCGTGGAGATTGGAGAGAGCGTGAGAGGAGAGGATGTCTACATCATCCAGAGTGGCTGCGGGGAAATCAACGACAACCTTATGGAGCTGCTCATCATGATCAATGCCTGCAAAATCGCCTCCTCATCCAGCGTGACAGCCGTGATCCCGTGCTTCCCGTACGCCCGTCAAGATAAAAAGGACAAGGTAGGAGTGATGTGTCCTGGTCTAAGACCCTACACTGCGTTCCTCTCATAGGTGGTTTCTCTCGTCTTCGTGGAATAAATAGTCCTTTTCTAAGATTTGTCTCTGAGCCAGCCATCGTGTCGATCATGCTGGGAGAAGTAGAAAACAGATAAAGCATATTTCTTGCAGGAACTAAAATGCCATGATTCTCCTTGTGATGGCAAGATAGATGTCTGTCTTTGTGGTAATGGATACCTGAACCCACACCTGTGCTAAAGTTGCAGAAACACCCAGACCAGTGAGCACAAATCAAACTGTTGCAGTTGGCATAAAATCGGTAGATTGATCTTGATGTCAAGATCCAAGTTGTGAGCATACACTAGAGTTTGCCAACTGTTACCATTGTGGGGAACTGGCTAAAGGGTAAAGTTCTTCAAACTGCATGTAAATCTGCATTCATCTTAAAAGAAAACAAAATTAGGAATAAGAGGGAAAATGGAGTGTGTGGCTAATGGCTTCCACGAACAATTTCCTCCTTTGCCATAAGGCCAGAGGAACTGGGTAGAGCATAGCTGGCCATTAGTGGATATTCTGATCAAAGATTCTACAGAAGAATCTTCATCAGGGCCAGGGGGCAGGGGGGGGTGGAATGCCAAACCGACTTTTAACCCCTCACGACTCGAGACTTTCTGGAACCATGGAGGGTCGCTGACCCCCTGAAATTATTGCCCTGAGTTACGCTTTAAACAGTAAACCCAAAGTCGTCCCTGATGTGTCCTTAAAACCCAGCTGTAGGTTTGTTCAAAATGCCTTTCTTGGGAATTTTACTCTGTTAAGAACTATCTATATGGGATCAAAGTAGAATTAAAGAGGAAATGGAAAAAGGAGAAGAAAAACAAAGAAAGAGAAATAAAAGAACACATAGAAACAAGGGGGGAAAGGTGTGGCTTGAGTGCGGAAGTGAAGTTCTGGAGCTATGACAGAGTGAACGTGGGCGGATCTGGGTGCTCAGGTGCGTGCTTGTGGGAGAATGGAGAAAGAAAACAGCTACCTGCTTTGGGTAGCTGTGCTTGGATCGGAGGAGGTGTTGGCCCATGTCCACCTTGGAATTGAACATAGCCACCGAGGGATGGGGCCATATGGAAGGGGGATGCAAAGGGGTGGGGGTGGGGACTCCACGGTTTATATGGGGGTGTCTAAATCCTTAGGCACTGTTGGCATGTGCACCTGTCCACCACACAGCAGGTGTAGGTGTGTGTGTGGGGGTCAGGGAGCCGCTGGTTTGATCCCTCCTCCTCAGAGGGCTCATTTTATGCCCAGCAGGATGGCACAACAGGCAGCCCTATTTGCAGTTACTACAGGTGAATCCCATCAGTATTTTGCCCCGAACATCTTGCCAGGCCCATGCAGACAAAGGTCATTTGGTGGGAGTTAGCGACTTTGGATAGAGTAGCCACCTTAAATAATTTACTGTCCCTGCAGTGTCCATGAGGGACTTTGTTCAGTCCTAGGGTGTGTGATTTCTATGAAGTTCTGCACCCAGGTACCCAGGTTGTTGTCTACAGGGTAACTAGCAAGTTCCAGAAAGTGTGTGTGGTTTGTAAGGTCCGTCATATATTCTCTCTCTCTCCCCCTCACTCTCACTCTTTCACACACACTAAGGTCCATCAAATTCTCTCTCTCTCTCTCTCTCTCTCTCTCTCTCTCTCTCTCTCTCTCTCTCTCTCACACACACACACACAACAGCAGCGAGTTAAGCACAGTTTTATTGAAGCATAGGATCACTTCAAAAGACATAAAGTGCCTAACCCCACCTCCTCCACCACCCCAGCGAGTTGAGAAAGGATGCAGCTGTGTAGAGGAACACTTGTAGTTTTTATATGGCATTTGCAAAGGGGAGAGCTGCCGCTTTGCAGATGGCTAAGTAACTTTCTAATCAGTTGTTCTGTTTGTCCTTGGGTCTCATACATCTTTTCTTTCAAATTTATCATCTGGGCTGCCTTTCTGGATCAGTGTGTTTCAGAATGTTTCAGGATTATCTCCAAGTACAGTCCTCTGTCCAGATATTCACTAGCGCTTGGCTTCAAGGTTAAGGTGTTGACCAAGCAAGTTCTCACAGTCCTTTGACCATAACTTGTTCGCATGGGGTTCTTTGTTCATTCCATTAGGCTGGGCAGAAGCCCCTGTTCTGTCCCTCACAGTTTCTTCTGGAATGTTCTCCCTGTCTTTCCCAGCTCATCTTAAAAGTGATTTCCTCAGAGGAATCTAGTAAACATCCTATTCCAACTTTATGTCCTTCCTGCTGTGGTCTCCCTCAAAAACCAAACTCCCTACCTGGTGACTCCTAGCAGTGTTTCTCTCTCAGGACCTGTTTGTTTGTTTTGTTTTTTTACTTCACACCTGTCTCACTTTGAGCAATACAGATCATACTCTTACACATAATATATTCAAGTTATTCCAGCCATTGTTTGGTTTTTGTTTTTTAATGAAGGATCCTCAAAGTTTGACAGCCTTTGGCAGGGAAGCCTGTGATTACTTGGAAAGGACCTGTATTCGTAGAGCTTTGCTCATATAAAATTTGGTTTGTTCTCAACTAACTATAAATAGTGTCCCAGTAGGATACGGCCAACATATATTTGCTGGGTAACAATGCGTGGGTATTATCTCTTTATCACTGTAATATGTGGTTTTCTTGTGGTGGGCTGTCAAGTCTGCGCCGAATCAAGTTATTAGGCACAGTGAGTCATCAAGTCGATTCTGACTTAGAGCAACCCTGTGTACAACAGAATGCAACACTGCCCGGTCCTGCGCCAGCCTCACAATTGTTATGTTAGCACCCATTGTTGCAGCCACTGCGCCGGTCCATCTCCTTGAGGCCCTTCCTCTCTTTTGCTGCCCTTCCACTTTATCAAGCATGATGTTCTTTTGCAAGGACTGGGCTTCCCTGATAGCATGTCCAAAGTCTGTGAGATGAAACCTGGCCTCTCTTGCTTCTTCTTCTTCTTTTTTTAAATCATTTGATTGGGGTCTCTTACAACTCTTGTTACAGCCATACATCAATTGTATCCGACACATAAGAACGTATATTCCATCGTTCCTTTCTAGACATTTCCTTTCCATTGAGCCCTTGGGATCAGCTCCTCATACCCCATCCCTACCACGCTTGCTTCTAAGGAGCATTCTGGCTATTCTGCTTCTACAACTCATAGCTCTTCTCCAGGGCAGAGTAGAACTGCCCTATAGAATTTCCTAGGGGTCAGCTGAACAGAAGTTGACCTTTTGTTTATTCTTTGACAGAGAAGCTGGTGGGTGCGAACCACCAGCTTTTCCATTAGCAGCTGCATGCTTAACCATTGTGACATTGGGACCCCTGGATAACATAACACTTGAAGTTTCTTTATTATTTTCATTGATTTTTTTGCCCTGTGTTTTATCTTTCTCATGTGCTTCTTAGAGCAGTCTCACAATGTCGATTTTTTTTTTTCTTCTTCTCTTCGCCTATCCATACCTTTGCCTATCCATATTAGAGCCGTGCTCCAATTTCTGCAAAACTTGTGGCCAACATGCTCTCGGTTGCTGGGGCAGATCACATCATCACCATGGACCTGCATGCCTCCCAGATACAGGTAACCCACTGACCAGTGAGGGGAGTTCTCTTTGTTGCTTACAGCCAGGGGCTTAACGAGTGTGCTTAAAGGTTGCGAGTGATTCCCAACCTTCCTCATGCGTGGCCCTTTAGTAAAGTTCCTCATGTGATGGTGACCCCCAACCATAACATTATTTTCGTTGCTACTTCATCACTGTCACTTTGCTACTGCTATGAATTGGCCGACCCCTGTGAAAGAGTCGTTTGAACTCCAAAGGGATCGGCAACCCCTAGTTTGAGAACCGCTGGCTTAAAACCTGACTCTGTTAATATTTTGAGAGGACGCGACTTGGGTTTGGAACCCTTAAGTGTTCTTGTCTTTTCTGAATTTTGAAAGTACTTATTTGTGTCACCCCTCCCCCCACCTTAGTGCCCTATGACTGCAGTAATGTGAACATCACGCGTGAGACTTGAAAGGACGGGGATTTGTTTTCTCACATTTCTGGTGGCTAAAAGTCCAAACTGTGGATTTTGTCTGTGCTGCTTTCTTTTGGGGGCCTCACTGCCACCAAAATGCCACCTTGCTGTTCCTTGGCTAGTTGGTTATAGATGCATCTGCCTCTGCTGTCACCTGGTGTCCTTCCTCTGTGCACGTCTCTGTAGTTGTTTCCTCTTAGGATCAGAGACCCTACTCAGAAGGCACTAAGTGTAGGACCGACCCTGCTCACCTCGAGTGGCTTTGTTAACATAGCAGGGTGCAGTCCGAGGACAGAGATTGGGATTTCAACCTGGGATTTGGGGAGAGACACTGTTCAATCCATTATCCCCCTCCACCTTCCCCTCTCAAAAAAAATATCTTAGCAAAGCAGGAATGTTTGACCCATGTATGTCAGAGTAGAACAGTGTCCCGGGGTTTTTAGCACCTGGCTTTTCGGAACCGGACTGGCAGGCCTTTCTAAGGGGACTTGAACCTGCAGCCAGGCACACTGCCTATTGTCCCATGGAAGGGCTGTTCGGGATTAGTTCCATGGAAGGCCGTCTTGGTCTCTGGGAAATGAGAATGGCAGGCATCTGCAAAATCCAAACAAAGAAACAAAAACCCTCCATGCAAAGCCAGCTTTCGTCCCACAGAAATGCAGTCACTGTTAAGAAAACCTAAACCACCCCAAAGATAATGACTGGCGTGGATGATCCTCTGCACCTGGAACATGTCTGTAACCCAGTGCAGTGCAACTTGAGGCAGCCTCTGACTAAGCAGGAGACCTGTCTCTCGCACAGGGCTTCTTCAACATCCCCGTGGATAACCTGTACGCTGAGCCTGTGGTCCTGCAGTGGATCAAGGAGAACATCGCCGACTGGAAGGACTGCATCATCGTCTCCCCGGATGCAGGTGGCGCCAAAAGGTAACAGCTGCTGCGTGTGCAGGGCTGGGTCCTGCCTTGGAGATCAAGGGCCTTCTCCCTACTGGGAGTCCTAGGGATGCAGTGGTTAAGCACGTGGCTGCTCACTGAAAGTTTGAGCCCACCAGGCACTGTGAGAAAGAAAGATGTGGCCGTCTGCTTCGGTAAAGGCTAACAGACTCGAAAGCCCAAGGGGGCAATGTTTTTGTCCTATTGGGTTTCTAGCAGTCAGCATGGACTATTCAGCAGTGGGGTGTGTTTCTTGTGGGGTTTCCCTCCCTGATATGGACCAAACCCAAACCCACTACCATCGAGTCAGTTCTGACTTCTAGTGACCCTACACAGGGTTTCCGAGGCTCTTAAATCTTCCCAGGCCAGACAGCCGGCATCAGCTTTCTCCTGAAGAGAGACTTGGGGTTTCACCCTCTGACCTTGTGGTTAGCAGTCCACCCCTTACCTAAGAGCACCCCCAGCATGATTTAAATGGTCTCAGGTGTTGTTGGGTCCTTCCAACTCTTAGCAACCTCCATAGAGTTTCTGAGACTCTACTCTTAACAGGCGCAGTTCACCAGGCCTTTCTCGGGTGGAACATGTGGTGGGGTGCGGGGCGAGGCAGGGTTGAGCTGCTAGCCATTTCGTTCAGAGCTTAGCGCGTAACCACTGGGCCATCGGGGCTCCTTGTGCTATAAGTCCTTGGTCTAATTGACATCCACCTGCTGCCCAGTCGATTCTGGCTCCACAGCACTCTCTAGTTTTCTGCTGGCTTTCTCTAATTCACTGCACTGGCTGCACCCAACTCCCGGACAATGCTCATGATGATGGGGTTTCTGATGGAAGTTACTAGCATATAGTTCTGATGAGAAATACTCAGGAGAGGAGAGTGGTTCAGCCAGGACATGTCACAAAGTTCTTTGGGGCTGCTACTGAATGGCATGCCACTCCGCTGTAAGCCTCAATCCCAGGGCACTCCACTTGAGTTCATACGGTGAGCAAGCCCAGCTCCTCAAAATGAAATGACCAGGCGCACCCACTCCCCGCACCTGGCTTCCTGCCCAAGCATTCCTCATGACTTGCTCTGTGGGCTGGGAAGTCCACTACTCCGTCTCATGCTCTGGATCCTGGTTCTGCTGCAGCTGCTGCTGCTGCTGTTGCTCCTCCACCATTCACCTGGTATCAGTGCCATGTCGGTGGCTCAAGGAGGTTCACTGCGTGGGGATCTAGGAGACCAGAGAACACACGCCACTCTTTCTCTTGCTAGTAGTGAGATGCCACCCCCTGCTTCTGAGATTGCTCAACTAATACCCAGCAGGATGGCAGCCACAATGGATCCTGGTACAGCAAACACTCACACTGGAAGCCCCCACCTGCTCTTACCCAGACCCATTAGGGAAAGGTCATGTCATGAGAATCACAAAGACTGTGGCTGCCAGAGCCCCGTTCAATAATTCATCACCCTGAAGCTCCTGCAGGCCTTATTTTGCAAATGAGCAGACTATTGCTTCTTCTCCAGTACAGAAATGTGCCTCAGTCAGGAAAGAGACACTGTTCTGTTTCCATCCAGCAAAGAAGAGAGTTGTTTGTCTGGGCTTTTTATTTATTTATTTTGCACGGTTCATCCCTACTGTAACAGTGATGAGCCTGAGGACACAAGCCTTTAATTTCATGGAGGCAGTGGGTGGCTATCAGATCAAGGAAGTGGGCTGGTGGCTCAGATTCTAATACTCATGGTAAAACTGAAAAACCAAACCCTGCTGTAGAGTCTATTCTGACTCAGTGACCCTAGCAGACAGGATAGAACTACCCCCACCGCCCTAGCAGACAGGATAGAACTACCCCCACCGGGTTTCTGAGACTAAACCTTTATGGGAGCTGGCTGCTTCATCTCTCTTCCAGGGTGGTTGCAAGCCGCCCACCTAGTTTAGCAATCCAACGCTTGCAATGCTGTTGTCCCTAGGGCTCTCCTGGAGGGCTCTGTATAAAGATGGCAGGGATGAATGCAACACTTACACCTTTTGTCGGCCCAGGGCCACAATCAGGAAGCGAGCCTGGGCCTGTGAACGGGGGAGCGAAAGCCCTTCTGAGGAGAAGTGCAAACCCAGAGCCAGCTGATTGGCCATGGGAGTTGCCTGTGCTGAGAAAGCCCACAGTGGGCTCGGCCAGCTCTCGGAGCACAGCTTCTATGGGGTGCTCTCAATCCAACATTAGGAAACAAGGGCCTGGAACTGTGGAGCCATCAACCAAAATGTAAAGCAAGCTCACAAAGCGACAGGGGGCAGAAGTACAGGACCCTGTTGGGGTGCACAGAGGCTTGGGCTGGCTGCATCCTCCACCAGGGCCCTGGGGGTTCAGGCTCTGGGAGGAGGTCAATGAGAGCATGCTGATCGAACCCACAGCAGCCAGCAGCTACCATTGGGGGTCTCTAAGGGACCACATAGACCTTTGCAGCTGCTTCTTGAAAAGAAGAAAGGGGCAGAAAGAAGCTTTGGTGGCCTGGAAAGATCCCACCCAGCGGCCTTGGAAGCGATGCCAGAAGTGTCAGGCGCTCCGAGGCTGCGCTCTCTGCCGCTTGCCTCGGGGTGGACTCCAACCTTTCCTTTAGCAGCTATGCGTGTTAACCTTTGGCATCGCCCAAGGGCGCTGTGACTTGTAGCAAAAGAATGCCAGTAAAAGGGAACACTCCCCCGCCCCCCCGCCCCCCCCACCAGAGCCTGCCAGAAAGCAAGGCAGCTTGGGAGGGTCAGCTGGATAAGGATGGTGGGTAACTGGCAAGCTTTGGGACATCTTTTCAAGGTCCCTTGTCTGAGGACCAGGAGCCAAGTTTGATCATAGCTTCCTCCCAGCAAGACTCCCGCTCCGAGAAGAACCTTCTGCTTGCAGCTTGTGTAACAAGCCTGCCCTGGTTCCCAGGCCCGAGGGGGGCAGTGGGCTGCAGCTGCACAGGGGCCCTGTCAGCAGCAGGAAGTGGCATTGGCAGGAAGGGGATACTGACAGATAAAGGCAGAAGTAGGCACTTGGCCTGAAAAGCCCCCAGATAGGAAGCAGCAGTGCTGTGTGATGCTCACAAATTCCACCCAGTCACAAGAGTGTCCTCTGATGAAGAAAGCAAGGGCTGTGGAAAGTGTTCTGGCAATTTCTACCAAGTCATGCTGTGGGGTGGGACCCTTGCTTCAGCACATCTGGGTCCAGCTTTGAGTGGACAAGTGGGTCAGGGGGCAGTAGCCTAAGATAGAACTTTGAAAAGCAACAGCTGCATTGCGAGCCGACCTGCCAATCATACACTTCGCATCCTTCCAAGTGTGCCGGTTAGTATTTTCTCAAATACTAACAGATTTCTGCAGCCATTCTATCACTTCTAAAAGAAAAAGAAATCCCATCGCCATCAGTACTTAACTCCCTAGTCCCCAGCTCCACAGACCTGCTCGCTCTCGCTCGCTCTGGTCAATTTGCTTATTTTTTATCAGAAAAAAAATTATTCAGAAAACTAATAATCTAGAAGAATAAGTGCCACCAAGTTGCATGGCTTTGTCTTTCCCTAACCCGACTGAATTTGTCACATAGGCTCTCAAGATATCAAGCATGCACTTGGTAAAAATTCAAGCCGTGCACAGCCATTTCTTCGTGTAGGTGCCTCAGTTCTTGGCAGAGACGGGCTACTCCAGTCGATTCAGGGGCTTTACACATGGTCAGCTGCCCTCAAGTCAGCTCCAACTTGTGGTGACCATAGATCGATATGAGAGAGTGTCAAGTGTGTGTGTGTGTGGGGGGGGGAAGTGCCTTCAGCAAGGTCTTCAAGGTGGAATCACAGGTGTGTCCATCCTGTTTGGACCCCTGATTGTAGCTCTGCCACCACTTGCTTGCTCTTCGCTCCTGTAGACGCGTGCGGCGGGGCACATTTCTAGAAATGGAACTAATTGCCAGGCCGAAGACCATCAGCTGTTGTCTTTTGTGTGCACAGTGCCCACATTTGGTCTTTCACAGACCACCTAACTGTTGACATTATTATCAGACACGTTTCCTATGCACATCCACTCAGTGCCATATGGCATCTTTGCACGTTAATGGCCATTGCTGTGGGGAAGGTTAAGTGCCCTTTGCCTGAGTGGTTTGTTCAGATTTCTGTGGCCACTGATGAATCCTTTAGGCAGAGGTCTCCTGAGATCTATTCTGAGAAGCGCGGCCTGGCCAGGAAGCCAGGCTTTCTTTGTGTGGCAAACACTTCCCCAAGGTTTGCCTTTCTTCCACTTTGGGTGTGTGGAGGTTTTTTCCCCCTCTAAGTTGGAATTTTAGTTATGTACATAAATTGCCACACCAGGGCAAGAAGTCCTAAGTCTGACACATGATCTTCAGGTTTCCAGATGAATCCACTACAATATGGCACCACCCAAGATCAAGATAAGTGCAGCTGAGTTGGTCCTGGGAAAGAAAACCCATTTGCTCTGGTCAATACTGACTTCTCTCCAGTTTTCTATTGCCAACTGACCGACAGCATGGCATTTCCACTGTTTAACTGTTGAGAATGGTCAGAGCAAGGCATACTCTATTTGCTTCTGGTTGGGTTCTTCACACGTCCTGGCTTTTAGAAGTTTCCCAGGACGGTATCCTTGCCACTCAAACCCCAGGCATAGGCCAAGCTGATGACTTGTGGACAATAGATCCTAACGAGACCTCATTCACTACCATTGAGTGTGTTCCAAAGCAGAGCGATCCTGTAGCGCAGAGTCAAACGCCCCTGTGGGTTTCTGAGGCTGTGAATCTTTATGGGAGCAGATAGAGCATCATCTCTCCCTTGCGGGCTCATTAGGACAACAAATCCCATGAAAGCAGGTGCATATACCAACTCCTTTGTTTGCGAACCTCTTGACAACAAGAGTCCAACATGGCCTGCCAAATGACCACCAGCACCAAGTCTTGACAAATCCAGGAGGTGCATTTGGGCATTGTTCCTAGTTGCTTGCTCCCCACTGAGCAGTTTGCATCTTTGACTTTGAGTCGAAGGCCTTTTCTTGACACTAACTGTGTATAACATAGGAGAGTGCCGGCTCTGGGAGATATTCTTCAAGTTGGGACCCTGGATTCACATACATAAAGGTGGACCTTCTGCCACTGAGTAGAGGGATAGAATTTTGGCAGAAGTTTGATTGGGTGAGGCCTTCTTTGGTGATGCATTCACTTGGAAAGGGAATGGATTGGGGCTGGCGGGCTGCTCTCACCGTTTCACAATTACCTTGAGTGCGCTGGCAGCTCCAGCTTGGTGGAGTCACCGTGGGCCTGGGCCCAGCCTACTTTTCCATGTGTAGTTTGGTGACATTGATGACATTTTTCAAGTTATGTAACTATTTTCTTTCTTTTCCAAGTTGTTCCTCTACTGTGAATATACACTCAAGACTCCCTGAATGTTCTTATCTAATCTTCCCGTTACTGTTGTCACTTTGATCCTATGTAGATAGTCTTAAAGGAGCATATGCTCAAGGCAGAGCTTTTGGATTAGTTACACTAAACTTGAGTTGGGTTTTCCAAAGGCTTCCGGAAATATGTTTGGTTTCGGGTCTAAAGATTATCTTAGGGCAATAGCTTCTGGGCTTCAGCCACCTTGCCTGGCTCCAAAAAGTCTGAGGTCCATGAGAACCTGAAATGCTGCTCTTCATGTGTCGGGTGTTGTTGATTCAGAGTCCTCTGCACTGAGGTTGTTCAATACGTGCTATCTTTTGGAAGGGTCTATATTTTCTGTCATCGCAAATGTATTTCGAAATCATCATAAGGAAAGGCAAACCCCAATGGAGATCCCCTCATAGAGGCGTTTAGGAGAGGAGATGGGTTAATTAGGGTGCGAGGTAGTACCGATGAAGAACACAGCTTTCCCCCAGAACCGGGATGCTTCCTCCCCACAACTACCATGATCCGAATTCTACCTTGCAGGACTGGATAGGGCAGAGGCTGTACACTGGTACATATGAGGGCTGGAGGTACAGGGAATCCAGGGTGGATGATACCTTCAGGACCAAGGGTGTGAGGGGCGATGCTGGGAGAGTGGAGGGTGAGTGAGTTGGAAAGGGGGAACTGATTACAAGGATCCACATGTGACCTCTTCCCTGGGAGAGGGACGGCAGAGAAGGGGGGAAGGGAGACTCCGGATAGGGCAAGATATGACAAAACAACGATGTATAAATTACCAAGGGCACATGAGGGAGGGGGGAGAGGGGAGGTAGGGGAAAAAAAAGAGGACCTGATGCAAGGGGCTTAAGTGGAGAGCAAATGCCTTGAGAATGATTGGGGCAGGGAATGTATGGATGTGCTTTATACAATTGATGTATGTATATGTATGGATGGTGATAAGAGTTGTATGGGTCCCTAATAAAATGTAAAAGAAGAAAAGAGAAAAAAATGATTAGGGCAGGGACTGTACAGATGTGCTTTATACAATTGATGTATGTGTATGTATGAACTGTGATAAGAATTGTATGAGCCCCTAATAAATTGTTAAAATTTTTAAAAAAAAAAGGAAAGGCCAACCCTCGACTCTCTGACTCCGACTCCGGGTGACCCCGAGTGTGCCCAGGGAGACTGTGCTCCTTACTTTTCAGAACTGGACCCTCACGTCCTTGTTCAAACCTGTGGGGGAACTCACACCTCCCAAACTTTTTTGAGAGAGAGGGAAAGAGCGCATTCGTTAGTTGCTGACCTCATCCAGGGACTCATTTTTGGAATGAGACGTGAAATAAGAATGCACCCTACCCCCAATTGGTCCAGAAGTATTAAATCATCTATCTTTACTGATGACTCTGAAACACCACCGTTTATTATGCACTGTTAAACCAACCCCCCAAACCCGCCGCCTTCCAGTTGATTCAGCCTCACACTGACCTTGTAGGGCAGAGAGAACTACCTCACCCAGTTTCTGAGGTGGAGATCTTTATGAAAGCTGACTGCCACATCTTTCTCCCGCAGAACAACGGGGTGGGTCTTCGCTGCTAATGCTCAACCCCGTACCACCAGGACTTCTGTTATAAACTGTTCACACTGTGACTCACTGCCCTGGGGCCAATTCTGACTCAGAGTGACCCTGTAGGACAGAGTAGATCTGATTGCCCCTGTGGGTTTCTGAGGCTGTCAATATTGATGGGAGCAGAAAACCTCATCTTCCTCCCATTATGTACACTGTTAGGTGCCATCAAACCAATTCCAACTCATAGTGGCCCTAAGTGACAGAGTTGAACTGCCCCACCGGGGTTGCTAGGCTATCAGCTTTACAGGAGCAGATTGCCAGGTCTTGCCTCCATGCAACTGCTGGGTGAATTTGGACCATCAATCTTTCCATCAGTAGTCGAATGTTTAAAAAAAAAAGTCCAAATCAGCGACCTAGACTCAATAGACTGATTGTTTCCAACAGAGCAACACTAGCCAATGTCCTCCCTCCCCTTGCCAGGAAAGAAAGTCATTTTAGGAGTGGACCTTTGGGGTTTTTTGCCACTCCCCTTCTGTCCTTGAAGGTTTCTGCTTCACATCCTGGAATGAATGGTTCTCCATGAACAGTGCCCCCAAACGACCATGCAAAACAACCATGCTTGTAATTGCAAATATTCCCAGTTGATGTTGCTGGTGGTTTACTTCCTGCACAAATCACATTTCACTCAAGGAAATGAATTCGCATGGATTGTTTCAAAAAAGGCAAAGGCTGTGTTGCAAAACCTGATGTGGCCACTAGAGAGCGCACAGACTTTACTGCCTGCCACTTGCTGTTCCTACATTCTCAACCTCTAGACTCCTGCCACCACTTCCAGCTCAATGATGCTTTATAACACCTTTCTTTGCTGGCTTAACCCCTCCCCACCCAAAGGCATTCTGGGTCAGAGGAACTATCCTCATGGTTGATCCTGGATCCTTTGGTTCCAATAGAGCAATGCCTGCTTTCACAGGTGTATGTATTACAATCCATGTTTTAACCAAGGACTTTTGTCTCTGGTGCCAGGCCACAAATCAAAGAGACAGTATTTCTTAAGTAACTTTCTTAACATTGTGTCTTTCAGTTTTGTGACGTAGCCACACACACTCACAAATTACACATTGATTTCTTAGCTGGTGTTTCTGGGATCAAGGTGCCCTGGTATCTAGCTGCCACAAGTTCAAGGTCACATCACTAGTGCCCTTCCATCGTGGATCACTTAGCACGTGCCCTTGACCAGGCCTGCCTTCCCAAGAGAACTTGTATAAGAATTAATATCAAACTAGTACCAAGGAGATTGAACACACCCCTAAATCCACCTCTTGCAAGATGATCATCTGTATCAGCCATCCCCTTCCCAACCACCCCTAATATATTTCTTCACGTCTCTGGGTTCTGGAATCGCTGCAGTGCCCCACAGAACTCAAGAAAGTTCAGAGAAATGCCTCACATAGTGGTTTTTGCTGTTCAGTCCAAAATTAGTTTAGATGGATAAGCCAGATGCTGGGGCCAGACATTGAGCTCCCCTCCTGGCTCTTGCCAGTGGTGAGCTCACACACCCCTGCTTCTCAGTGACCTCATTTGAAACACAGCAGGATGGCATTATGGGGAATCCTGTTCACTATCTTTTTCACAGGCAAAACCTATCAGTATCTTCCCCACCTTCTTGCCAAACCCCACAGAGGGAAAGACTGTTTGGTAGGACTTACATAGTGAAATTGTGTTTCACTCAAATGTAATCACCTGTCTAAACCCCTGGATATGGTATCTTATTTATTCACACGGGACCTGGGCCTCGGGTGAAATGTTTCTGGGAGGCATTGGCCTCCTGCTAATCTTAAGCAGCCAGGCATTCCCAGGCCACTCCTGAAGCAGTTTTCTTTCTCCTCTCAGCTGTAGCATATAATTACTTGCATCCATTGTAACTGATAGTAATTAAGATAACTATTAAATAAAGAATGTCATCTGATTTATACCCTCTACTAAGGTCAGAACCTAATTCTGTTTGTTACCAGATAATGGACCACAAAATAGGACCACAGCCACAGGTATATGAAATCCAGAGTTAGTCACCTAGGGATCATGGCTGGAAGGGGGCCGTATAAGTCTAGCTCATTGGGTCAGGGGTAGGGTACCACACCCTCAGATCCCATGGAAAGCCGAAGTTTTTGGACTGGCCCCATTGACGGCATCCGTTTGGGTCTTTGTGCAGGGTGACATCGATCGCTGACCGTCTGAATGTGGAGTTCGCTTTGATCCACAAAGAGAGGAAGAAGGCAAATGAGGTGGATCGCATGGTTCTGGTGGGTGACGTGAAGGATCGAGTGGCCATCCTGGTGGATGACATGGCTGACACCTGTGGCACAATATGCCACGCAGCTGACAAGTATGTGGGGCACCCTGGGACCACAAACAAAGCAGGGCAGGGCACCCCCTTAAGGGGTAGCACAAGGTCAGTTTTGAAAAATCGGGCCTGTTTTTCTTATCCAACTCAGATTGCTTGACCGAGGAATGTTCTAGACCAAAGGAGAGGTGGGGCTTCATTATATTTCTCATTATTTTCATAGTAAGGAAGACACTTTGGTGGTCGCATTCCCATGCTTAGAATTGAATTGCAGAGCTTTAGGAACGTTCAGAAAATGCCTTCTCCCTAACGCTAGGCCCACAGGGAAAAGCCATCCTGTGGGTTTTGGGGTCTTTACAGCATTGTTTTGTTCTGCCAGGAAGCGTGGGCTGCGCTAGCGCACACAACTGCTGGCACTGGGGCCCGCCCATATTGAGAGGTGCCAGAAGTGTGAAAAACAGGCCAGGTGTCCAAGACCTAGTACCATGAAACCAAGAATGGAAATTAACCGCATTAGTCACTTTTTTCCTGTTGATTACATGTTAAAATGATGATGCTTTTACTTGATTTTTGGACCAATCCGATAATTCTCCATTGGGGTTGCTGTTCCCCCTGTTCCCCAAGAGGGTAGCTGCCAATGTGTGGAGACATTGTTGGTTGTCAGCTCTTGGGTGGAGAGTGCTGTAGGCACAGGTCAGACACCGCCCCCGTCCTCCCACCCTGCCCCCTAGCAGAGAAGGACCTGGTCCCAAATGTCAAAAGTGCTGAATGGATTTAATGGCCGAGTGGCGTTTGCTTTCACACTTTCTACATGAAGCACACCTTTTTCCTTCCCCTCCTCAAGAGTTTCAGGACTCTTCATCAACGCGGACCTCATTGTTTCTCTGTTATTTTACAGACTGCTCTCAGCTGGAGCTACCAAAGTCTACGCGATCCTGACCCACGGCATCTTCTCAGGGCCAGCCATTTCCAGAATCAACAATGCTGCCTTTGAGGCTGTGGTCGTCACAAACACAATCCCGCAAGAAGAAAAGATGAAACACTGCCCCAAGATTCAGGTAGTACCTATACTGGTGGGGGTGGGGGTGGGGGCGGGGCAGTGGGAGGCGTGTCAAGCAGAGTGGCCTTTTCCTTGGGCAACTGCTTGGTCAGACTCTAAGTCCTCTGAGCTCCTGGACCAAAGCCAAGGCCTTCGAAAGTCCATATCTGCTTTTTGGAAATGCCGAAGGAATACAATTACAATACAAGGCCAGTAAGAAGCAGGCTGTGCTGAGGGTCTTCTGAGCTTTGCCTCTTCTTGGTCGCCCCTTGACTTCATGGCCAAAGGCCACCATGAAATCAAAACCAAACTCTGCCGTCGATTAAATTCTGATATAAGGCAACCCTTACAGGGCAGGGTAGACCTGCTTCTGTGGAGTCCCAAGACTGTAACTCTTTAAGTCAGAGGATGGAAAGCCCTGCCTTTCTTTCCTCGGGCACCTGGTGGTTTGGGCCCGCTGGCCTTGAGATTAGCAGCCCAAAGTGCAGCCACTACGTCACCAGGCCTCCTTTTCCCCTGACCACCAAAGAAATGGAGCCATCCCTTTCCGTCCATGGTGGCAAGTCATTTCATCGCCTTCCTTCCCATCAGTAGATTTGGATGATGGTGGTCTGCCATGTGAGTCCTAGACAATTAGAGAGAACCCATTTGTGTGGCACAAGGAGGCACATTTGAAAATGGTCAGAATAGTCACCACCTTGTAGTTTCATGCCTGGTTGGGGCTAAAAAAGTTATATTGGAACGTGGCTACCCTATTCATTTATAATATTGTCTATGATCTCTCTTGGGCCACTCTTCAGACTTGAGTGCCTTGTGACAGAGCCCATCTGGTCTGCCAAGCCAGAGACTTTTCACAGAACACGGAGTTTCCTGGGCCCAGGTTAGATAGTCGCAGACTTGTGCTTGCACAGAGTAAGCATAACATTTTCTGAAAGAAAGGAAAACCTTCCATATAGTGCTAGAGTACAATTTGACTTAAAAGCAAACACCTCCAGAAAAGAATGTATCTGATTAAGCTGACCCTGAAACACCTTTAAGTACAAACATGCCTCAGAAATCATGCAAGTTGCCTGCAGGCCACTGCAGTAAATTGAGTTGCTCAACTTTGTGAGCTGCCTGGTGCATATAAAAGCTGGGTTGACACATTTATACTAGCCTGTAGTCTATGAAATGAGGACCCCTGGTAGTGTAGTGGTTACAAGTAGAGTTGCTAACTGCAAGTTCAGGAGTTCAAAACCACCAGTCACTCTGCCAGAGAAAGACGAGACTTGCCACTCCTGTAAAGAGTTACAGTCTTAGAAACCCACAGAGGCAGTTCTACCCCACCATATAGGGACTCTGTGAGTTGGAATCATTTTGATGGCAATGAGTTTGTTTTTCTGATTTGGTGGTATATAAAAGGAGCCCTGGTGGCATTGAGGGTTACACCTTGGGCTGCCAGCCACCAGGTCAGCAGTTTGAAACTACCAGCGGTTCTGAAGGAGAAAAATGAGGCTTTATTTTCCCATAAAGAGTTATAGCCTCGGAAACCCACAGGAATGGTCCTACTCTGTCCTACAGAGTGGCTGTGATTTGGAGTCAACTCTACAGCATCAGATATTTTTTTAAAAATTACTAGTATATGAAGTATGCAATAGCATGAGGAAGATTTTTGGAATGTTATGAAAATGACCAAAATGGGACCTAGAGCTATGGAGGGAGCATGTGACTCTGGGCTTGAAGCAGGGTTGCCACAAATCTTCAGATCGTAAAAATCTCAATGAAGCCATCTGCAGTAAAATGAAGTCTGCTTGGACCTGGCTTCTGGGATCCATTCAAGTGTAGTTTGTCAGATTGTAATCGGAAGACAGACCCAAAAGCTGTTTGTCCCTTCAAAAAACTGTGTGTGTGTGTGTGTGTGTGTGTGGTGGAGGCGGGGATTGAAAACAGTGTCGCTCGTGTACTAAGTACTTTGTCTCCAAGTGCTCCAGCTCATCAGTTCTGAAATAAATAGAACCGTGCATGATACCTCACGTCTGTGTTCCCTTTCCTGTGTGTTCCCACTGGCGTTTAGGTGATCGACATTTCCATGATATTGGCGGAGGCGATCCGAAGAACGCATAATGGTGAATCGGTGTCTTACCTATTCAGCCATGTTCCCCTGTAACTCCGCAGTGTGATGTGGCCAAGAAGTCTGCTGATGTTTTGCTATGTTTTTTAAGCTTTAGGATTAACCATGATAAGATAATGAATAGTGGAAACATCAGGGCCGAAGTTATTTGACTTAGAAGTGAGAGAAGTATTTGTGTCATTGCGACTTCCTTTACCTTTGCTCTTTCAGTCCTTCAAGGCCACGACATAATTGCCTGATTGATGTATTTCCGGGGTTGCCAGTGGAGACTTCCGAAGAAAAGCTCTTGTGTAGATATAGAATTTATAATGAATGCCTATGGATGTTTGGGTAAAACCCTATGTAGAAAACTTGTTAGTTCGGAGTGAACATTAAAAAGTTTTATAATACTATATGTTTCCATTTTATTTTATTTTATTTTTAGTCACCAGTGTTGAGATAAACCGCCTTGGGTCTTATGCTTCGTTTGAGCCAAATTTTATTTAGCTTAGGATGGCCGTTTTCCATAGGTGTCAGGCACGTTGGAGACCATGGAGTTTACATTTTTTGTTTTGTTTTTAATACCACATTGTAACTCTTTCTGACCTGGATTTCTGTGTCCTGAAATGCTTAAATTACAGTGACAGTAGATCTGATTTTGAAACTGTTTTGAGACCTAGTCCTTGAGTGTACCCTCCTTGTTGGATGTGAGAAAGTACAGGCCCACCCCTGGATCCTTTGTGGTACACCTTGCAGCCCCCCTCCTCTTAATTATTTATTTGGAGTTTTTCATTTTTCCAATATCATCTTATGGCTTTTTACCAAAATTTACTCCCTCAGATTTACCATTCTGATGATAATTTGCCTTTTGACATAAATTAAAAAGGCACAGTTTCTTAAGAGGACTACTACCAAATGCATATTTAAATGTTATGTCTTTATTTTTAAATTCAATCTTCCATTGCCCTGAGTTATGACAGGTAGCCAGTCCCTAGGCAACAGATGAATTTTAACTAAAATTTGTACCAGAAAAATGTAGGGAGCAGAGAGGCCTATGAGAAAAATACAAATAACAAAGTAAACTTTAATGACTCCTTGAGGAATAGTGTTTTTAAAAGGCCCCAACATGATCCTGGAGGGGAAATTCCCTGAGGTCGCATCACCCACAGGTGGCTCTTTCCACTGTACTAAACCAGGGACCTCGCTGGGTCTGGTGGCAGCCACGCACTGGGCTATTTGTAGATTTATTTTATGGAGGGCAGGGTATTGGGCTGAATAAGTCAGCCCCCAAAGAAATGGATTTGCAGGCCTAGACAGAGTCCAGGGGTAATAATCGACCATCCCTCCTCTTGCTGACTTTAAAAATTCATAGAAAGTATATTCTCCGACCAAAATTCTGTGATTGGAAAATCTATTATGGTCATTACCAGACATAAAGGGCAGTGTTGAGGGTGGCAAGGAGTAACATGAGCAGAGGTTGAATTCGAGATAGAAAGTCACATTTCCCTTGTGACTGTAGAAACTTGCATTTATTGTACCTAGAAATGACTGTTTGGAAAGAGTGATGTTGTAGCCTGGAAAAGTCAGCTAGGCAAAACTATATGGAGTAGATCTAGAGATAATTGTCTCAAGATGTACAAGCAGACTCATTTGATTTATGTAGCGTTAATTAACTTAGATACATATACATTATCTGTATTTGTTGGAGTTTTTCTGTGTAGGGAAGCAGACATGGCTGTGAACATACTGGCAGTCACAAGTATAGACATGATGATAACATGAGGAAAACCAGTTCATTTAAAAGCCAATCGCTCTGTCTAGAGGCAATTTATAGGTTAAAAAAAACTAGGTATAAAAATCTTCATCTCCGTTCTCCTAGTTAAATGATTGCTTCTGTCGTGGTTGAAGCCCACCACCTTTGTTTTTAATGTACTTTTGAAAACATGTAGGAGCTAATTAGATTGAACTTACACATACGTAGTGGAAATGTGGACACTAAGTGTTTGATAGTTTCAATTCCACAAAAGAGTGATTGCCCCGTGAGCAGCTTCATTCCAGAAGTTTCACATCCCTTGATTTTTAGGGTATGGAATTACAAGTGAGTTTGCCAAATAATTTTCTCTTATCCCAATTCAGCTGAGGGTGGGTAGGCCCAGTGTACATATAGACAAGGAGGAAAAATACGAATATACCAAAGTTGTTTGGGCTCACACTTAAGTTACACAAGTCAACTTACAGATATTCTTACTGTAACTTCTCTTTTTTTAGATATGATCTCAACTGCATTCAGGAGTAGATCACTTGCAGCATTTGTATTGGAGTAGAATGTGGGATTTTAGGTTTCTCCAACATTATTATAGACTCAATAAAATCCCGTCATTGACTACTACTTTCTTCGTTTGTATCTTCTTTGTGGAATTCTGATCTTGGTGGCACTCCTGAATATGTTTACTTCTTTGCAATTGCAGGCCGGCATATAAAAACACTGAAAAGCCAGAAATGAATAAAAGTCAGCTTTTGCCAATTTTGAACTAGTTTCTTTCTGAAGAGTTTATTAACTATTGCCTTCTTCCCTAAATATAATCGCTACCCTGCAAAAAGCATCCAAGTTGAGACTTCTATGCTTTAGATACAATCACATCAAGCGAGTGATGTTCCTCTAGCTGAGAAGCAATAAAGCCCACATGTAAGAAGCTCACCAGCCAGTGTGATCACAAGGTGTTGAAGGAATCAAAGACCCAAAACAAAGCGAAAAAAATCATATCAATGTGAATGAGGGGGATGGCAGAGTGGAGACCCGAAGCTCATCTGTAGACAATTGGACATCCCCGTACAGAGGAGGCGCAAGGAAGAGATGAGCCAGTCAGGGTGCAGTATAGTATTGATGAAGCACAACTTTCCCCTAGTTCTTTAATGCTTCTCTCCTCTTCCCCACTATCATGGTCCCAGTTCTACCTTATAAATCCAGCTAGATCAGAACATATACACAGGTACAGTTAAGAGCTCAAAACACAGGGAATCCAGGACAGATAAACTCCTCAGGACCAATAATGAGAGTAGTGATACCAGGAGGGTAAGGGAAAGATGGAGGGAGAAAGGGATAATCGATCACAATGATCTACATATAACCCCTTCCCAGGAGGATGGACAACAGAAAAGTGGATGGAGGGAGACAGTGTAAGACATTTTAAAAATTATGTATAAACTATCAAAGGATCATGAGGGAGGAGGGAAATGAGCTGATTCCAAAGGTTCAAGTAGAAAGCAAATGTTTTGAGAATGAAGATGGCAACAAATGTACAAATGTGTTTGACACAGTGGATGGATATATGGATTGTGATAAGAGCTGTACAAGCCCCCAACAAAATGATTTTTTAAAAAGAAAGAAAATGATGGCAACATGCACATATGTGCTTGACATGATGGATGTATGGATTGTGAGAAGAGCTGTAAGAGCCCCCAATAAAATGATTTTTAAAAAGAAGAGCAATGTTCCATAGCCATCTATGGCAGCAGCCCTGGCTTAAATGCGGGCTACAAGAAGCAGTTTGGGTGCTTTGAATGCAAGAGCACTTAACAGGATATCCTTCCTCATCAAACACCTGTTCAATGATGCTGTACTCTCTTGGGGACAAAGTACTCTCGGGTAGAAAGGAAATGTGTAATTATGCTCCCCTGTTAGAGCTCAGGTCTAAAATAAAGTTTGGGTAACTCTGGAGACTGAGCAAAGTGTTTGTCTTAAAGTCACACTAAAATATAAAGATTTAAAACCAGACCTATTTTGAGAAGATGGGAAAAAACAAAAAAGACCACAGGTTAAGAACAAGAGCATGATAGAATGTACCAGAAAGAAGGGTAGTAAAGGAGAGGTGGAAACCCCATAGCACACTTTGCCAGCTGTATGATATCAACCTCTTTGTTCTGCCATGCTTCCTCCGAAGCACGTGTTTCATTTTGTGTGACAAGTCCACTGATTGAACCATGGGACAGGCTGGGTGTTTAAGGGAAGCGTCAACTAATAGGGCATCCAGAGGATGGGGGTTGGGAAATCAGAAGGAACTGTTGTTAGAGATCATATATAACAGCAGAATTTTCTGGAATCTAGTGGCTATATTCCAGCACAGGCAATCAATAACATAGAGTGTTGGGAGTGAGGACATCCAATTAAGATGAAGAAAGGCCTGAAATATATAGTCATATTAAGAAATGACATAGACGGTATAAGGCATGAAAAAAATAGTTCATCAATTAACAAGGGCTCATGAGGGAGGGATCGAGGGCAGGGGGAGTAGGGAAATAAGTTGAGGACAAGGGCTCAAATAGAACATGTTTCTAAATGATACTGACAACATATGTTCAAATGTGCTTGACATGGTGGATGGATGCAATTTTATAAGCACTGAAAGAGACTCCAATAAAATGATTTTTAAAAGGAAGAAAAAATGATGTAGGAGCTACATCTGATCTTTAGCTATCCCAAGACTGATTGCTCACCAGACAGAGGTCAGATATGCCTCCATCCTCTACCCTTCTTTGATACCAACTGCAGTAATGACATGGGAGCCTGTGTCGGTCCGGGTAGACTAGAGAAACAAATCCATAGAAACTCATATGTGTGTAAGAGAGTTTCATATAGAGGGTAATTGTACATTAAGAAAACATCCCAACCCAGTCCAGGTCAAGTCCATAAGTCCAGTATTAGCCCATATGTCCGATACCAATCTATAAAGTTCTCTTCAGACTCACGAAACACATGCAATGACAGTAAGATCACAGGTCAGTGGGTGGGAAGTCTTGTGAATCTAGTGACATTTTAAGCATCTTAGCGCTGGCAGGGGTCTCCACGTAGCTTCTCCAGCACCCAGGGCTGCATCAGGGTAGGTCCATGTGGCTTCTCAGGAATGTCTTGCAGGCAGTCAGCCTTGTCAGTTGAGAGTCTCCAAGAGAGTCAGTGGAGTGAGAAATAGTGTCTCCTGCTTCCAAGAAGGAATTCCCAGATTCCACAGAATTCTCAGGAGAAGGCCATGCCTACACAGAGGCCTCATTGACTATCTCTGGATTGACAGGCTAGACTTCACCCCTACATTCATAATCCTCTCAAAGTGACACCAGATTATGTAATGACCACAGGGCCATATCTGATCAACTCTGGCTCCACAAGGGAGAATCCAACTCTACACTATGAGTCAGAATCAACTTGATGGCAGTGAATCTGAGGAGCCTTGGTGACGGAATGGACTATGTATTAGGCTACTAACCTAGGCTACTAACCATAAGGACAGCAGTTCAGAACCACCAGTGACTTCTCTGGGGGAAAAAATTTTCTCTACTGTAAAGATTTAGTCCTGGATACCCTCAGGTGCATTTCCACCCTGTCTCATAGTGTCACTGTTAGTTGGAATCCACTTGATAGCGGGTTTTTTGTTTGTTTGTTTTGTTTGTTTAAATTAACCAAGTACTTTGATGTACTTGGTGTGAAGGATCTTCAAGGTGAATCTTGAGCATGTGCATCCATTAAAACTGCAGCAATGTACACCAGCTCAAAGGGTCAGAAATCTTCTCAGTCAGTTAGGCTCTAGTCACCTCACCCCTTGCCCTCCAAGCTGGATCAAATGTGTACCAGCAACAAGCGTGGGAGTTCACACACACCTCCCTGCACTTCTGGTCCCTTTTTGCACACTCACCATGTGAAACCCCCAGGGGATAGGTCATACCCGTACACTCAGGCTCTGCATAACTCTAAACTCCAGACCAGCCAGCCCTTTCTCTTCTCTGTCATCTCTACCAAACCTGGACCAGGTCAGCAGAGTCAGTGCAATGTGTCTAAATCCTGCCCATCTCTTTATTGTTGCATTTCCCTCACTTTTCAATAATTTGACCAAGATGGTCAACAAGGGGACCATGCCAGGTGTGTTAGTCTAGGTACATTAGAGAAACAAAATCATAGACACTTATATGTGTATAAGAAAGAACTTTATATATAAGAGCAGTTGAATATTGAGAAAACATCCCAGCCCAGTCCAGATCAAACCCATAAGTTCAATATTAGCCCATATGTCCAATCCTAATCTATAAAATCCTCTTCAGGCTCACGAAAAAAATGCAATGATGCCGAATGCAGGAAGATCACAGGCCAAGGAGTGGAAAGTCTTGTGGATTGAATGGAATTGTAAGCATCTTAGGGCTGGCAGGTCTCTCCATGACTTCTCCAGTTCCAGAAGTCTGACCACAGCAGCCTCTCCCCAATTGTCTTCTCTACAGTGATGTCTCCCAGGGAGTGAGCATGCATCTCACCTCCATTGAGCTATTTATCTCCTTAGCGCCTCCAAATGAGTTCATCAAACTACTACCTGATTGATGAGCTAGACTCCACCCCTTCACTCTGAATCATCAAACTTACACCAGATTATGTAACTACCACAGAAAGCTGCTTGATGGCTCATTTATTAGTAATATTATTTTGGTATTTTAGCAAGTCTTCCTTCACAGGGCAGAAAGATGGGGTTTTCTACCCCAGTAAAGAATTACAATCTCTAACAAATCTAGGGACAAGGGAACAAGTGATCTGAAATCGATGGGGAAGAGGGTGTAGGAGACGTGGTAGGACTTGATCAAGGGCAATGTAACCGAGAGGAATTACAGAAACCCAAATGAAGGCTGATGAACATGATAGCGGGACAAGAGGAAAGTAAAAGGAAATAGATGAAATAACTAAGAGGCAAAGGGCATTTATAGAGGCCTAAATATATGTATGTACATATGTAAATATATTTATATATGATGATGGAGAAATAGATCTATGTACATATATTTATAGGTTTAGTATTAAGGTAGCAGAAGGACATTGGGCCTCTACTCAAGTACTCCCTCAATGCAAGAACACTTTGTTCTATTAACCTGGCATTCCATGGTTCTCACCTTCCTGACACTATCACTTAAGACAAAATGGGTGCATATGCAAATATGGTGAATGAAGCTGATGGTGCCTGGCTATCAAAAGATATAGCAGCTGGTATCTTAAATGCTTGAAGATAAACAAGCAGCCACTTAGTTGAGAAGCAACAAAACCCACATGGAGGAAGCACATCAGCCTGGGTGATCACGAGGTATTGATAGGATAAGGTATCAGGCATCAAAGACCAAGAACAAAAAATCATGTAATTGTGAATGAGGGGTGGTGCACAGTGGAGATCCAAAGACCATCTGTAGACAATTGGACATCCCATTACAGAAGGGTAGCAGGGAGGAGATGAGCTAGTCAGGATGCAGTATAGCACCGATGAAACATATAACTTTCAGGAGACATCAGAGTATAACACATGAAAAAATAATAATTTATAAATCATCAAGGGTTCGTGAGGGAGGTAGGGAAAAATGAGCTGATACCAAGGGCTCGAGTAGAAAGAAAATGTCTTGAAAATGTATGCATGTGCTTGATACTATGGATGGACTATGGAATGTGATAAGAGTTGTATGAGCCCCGAATAAAATGATTTTTTTAAAAGAGACACACAACTTTCCCCTAGTTCTTTAATGTTTCCTCACCCCCCGCCCCCGACTATCATGGCCCCAATTCTACCTTACAAATCCGGCTAGGCCAGAGCACATACACGGGCACAGATAAGATCTGGAAACACAGAGAATCCAGGACAGATAAACACCTCAGGACCAATATTGAGAGTAGAGATAGTAGGAGGGGAAGGGGAAGTTGAGGGGGAGAAAGAGGGAACCTATCACAATAATCTACATATAACCCCCTCCCAGGGGGATGGACAACAGAAGAGAGGGTAAAGGGAGACATTGGTCAGTATGACATGAAATAATAATAATAATAATAGTAATTTATAAATTATTAAGGGTTTGTGGGGGAGCAAGGGGGAGGTAGTTAGGGGGGGATGAGAAGCTGATACCAAGGGCTCAAGTTGAAAGTAAATGTTTTTAAAATGATGATGGCAACAAATGTGCTTGACACAATGGATGGATGGATGAATTGTGACAAGAGTTGTATGAGCCCCTAATAAAATGATCAAAAAACAAACAAGCAAAAAAGAGTTACACTCTTTGAAACATAAGGTCAGTTCTCTCCTGTCCTGTAGGGTTACTATGAATCGATATTGACTCAATGGCTGTGGATTTGGTTTTTGGAGTATTTTTCTTTCAAAGAGGAGCCCTGGTGTCAGTGGGTTATGTGTCCGCCTACTAACGGCAAGGTCAGAAATTGGAACGCACCAGCAACTCTGAGGGAGAAAAATGAGACTGTCTCCTCTGTAAGACTTACAGTCTTGGGAGTTCAAGACTTGACAGGTAGTTCTTTGCTGTTCTATAAGGTCCCTGTGAGTCAGAATCAACTAGATGAGTTTTGTTTGGTTTTCCTTCAATAGTAGCTCTATTCATTCTCTCAGCTGTTCTGGGATTTTCCAAAGCAAATGTCCTGATGCTGAAGGTTCTGGGTGGGGCTGTACTTTCACCTAAGTTCCTATACTTTGTGCTGCTTTATAATAAAAATCCTGTTTGTTTGAGCCACCTTCCTAGAGGCTGAATGCAGGATTAAAATTTCTCTATAATTCTAGTCTGCTATACTCACTTCTATTAAACATGTATTTTATAACACTAGATCAATCACCATGTCAGTTTGTCGTTCTATGGTGGCTTATGAGCTGCTGTGATGCTGGAGGCCATGGGACTAGTATTACAGATACTAGCAGGGGCAGCCGAGGTGAACAGGTTTCAGCGGAACTTTCAGAATAAGAACAGACAATGGAGAAGGAATAGGCTGTCCACCTCTGAGGAATTAACCACGGAAACCCTTCCTAATAGCAGAAGACTATTGTCAGATACTATAAAGACCTCCTTAGCAGCAACAGAACGGTGTCAGCTGTAGTGCCAGAAGATGAGCCCCTCGGGGCGAAAGGCACTCAAATATGACAGGAGGAGCTGCCTTCTCAAACAAGGGGCAACCATAATGGCATGGGATGCGTAAAGCCTTCTGGAGTAGATAGAGCCTTTGGGACCTTCATTTGCTGATGGGGCACGACATCAAATTAGAAGGAACAGCAGAAAGCGTCTATCTATCAGAAATTGTAAAGTACAAAATATGAATCTAGGAAAATTGGAAGCCACCTATTAAATGGACCATACAAAGATCAATATCCTATACATTAGCTGACATGGCCTGTTATTGGTCATTTTTTAATCAGAAAATCACTTGGTTTTCTACACCGAGAATGAACGATTCAAAAGGAATGGCGTTGCATTCATCAAAAGGGACATTTCAAGATCTATCTTAAGAGTACAATGCTGTTTGTGATAGGATAGTGTCTATCCACATACAAGAAAATACGGTCAATAAAACAATTACTCAGATGTATGCACTAACCACTATAGCTAATGATGAAGAAATTGAAGAATTTTACCAATGTCTTCATTCTGAAATTGATCAAACATGCAATAAAGACGCACCGATAATTATTGGCCATTGGAATGGAAAAGTCGGGGGGAAAGAGGAAGGAACAGTAGATGGAAAATATGGTCTTGGTGTTCGAAATGTAGCTGGATTCTACATGATAGAATGTTGCCATATCAATGACTTGTTTGTGGCAAATATTTTTTTCAACAACACAAACCGCTCTACCCCCGTGGGAACAGATTATGGAAAACTTCAGTCATAGCAGCTACTCATGTAAGTTCAGGTTGAAGCTGAAGAAAAGTAATACAAGTCCACAAAAGCCAAATATGACCTTGAATCTCTACCATGCAAATTTAGAGAACATCTCAAAAATAGATTTGATGCATTGAACACTAATGGCAGAGAATCTGATGAGTTGTGGGAAGACATCCAGAACATCATACATGAAGAAAGCAAAAGATCACTAAAAAGACAGAAAAGAAAGATCAAAGTGGATGTCAGAAGAGACTCTGAAATTTGATTTTAATTGCAAACTAGCTAAGGAAAATGGAATAAATTATAAAGTCAAAGAGATGAATAGAAAATTTCAAAGGGCAGCTTGAGAAGACAAAGTCAAATATTATAATGAAATGTGCAAAGACATAGAGTTATAAAACCAAAAAGGAAGAACAATCTCAGTATATCTTTTATTAGTAGTATTTATTATTATTATATGGGAATTAATACATGGATCATTCTATAGTTCAATCACATCAAGTGGTATTGGACAATTGCTACCATAGTTTCCAGACATTCTTTTGCTTTCTGGACTCCTTGGTTCTGTCTCCTTTTTACATCATACTCCCCCAAAACACACACACACTGTACCCACCACTACTTGAAACCCTATTGTACTTGCTATCCTTATAGGTTCCTCAGTCCTGAGTTGCATATAACAAAAAGCAGAACAGCATATGACACAATTTCAAGAGTGTGACCTCCAATGACATAACAACTCTGAGATGCACCCTAATATGAATGAACTCAAACAAAACAAATGAAAACTGCAGAAAATGGTGAAAGCCAGATCAGGTCCAGCATGCATCGGAGGGGGTAGCACCTGACAGAGTGTTAACTGTTCATGTCAGATTTATGCCTTTGCTCTTCTACCCACATCTCCCCAATGCCCTCTGGTTTGTAACCCCTTACCCAACATCCCTCAATTGTGCATAGAGGGAGTTCACCAAAGACTTTTTCTCTACTTAATTCCCACAAATGAATCTTGGACTCTCACTGTCATCTGTAGCCTTCTGCAAACCCACAATTCTATCAGCTCCCCATTTCCCCCTCCCCAACCCTTCTCTTCCAAATACCTTCTGGGAACCATTCCTCCTGTAACTATTTTGGAAGGGTTATCTATCTTGACTTTCATGTACCAAACTATTTTAAATATACAAATGAACATACACAAATCTAACATTATTAATGATGTAAAACAATTAGACATCATAATAGTTAGGAGAGTAAATATTTAGGAACTAGAGGATAGTTATGTAGTTCATAAGTGTCATACTGCACCATGGATTTACATGCATTCCATGTAATCCTTCAGAAAGGGGCTACCCAATTATCTTACAGGTGGGTTTTGGGTCGGGTCTCCACTGCATTCACGTCCCTTCACATATATTTGGTTGTGGGTTTAACTACAAGCCTTTAAGACCCCAGATGCTATCTTTTGATAGCCAGGCACCATCAGCTTTCTTTACCACATTTGCTTATGCATCCATTTTTTCTTCAGCAATGGTGGCAGAAAGGTGAGTACATATAATGCCACATTATTAGAACAGACTGTTCTTCTACTGAGGCAAGATTTAAGTAGAAGTCCCAAATCCATCTGTTCCTTGTTGTGTATGCATATACATATATATTTTTCCTTTTACCCCACTATCATGTTTATGTATTATTCACCTCTCAGTAATTCCTCTCAGATACAAGTCAATTGAACAGACATGACCAGAAAAGCCACATCCTCCACGCTACTAATTTTAGAACACTTACTAATGCCCTGGCCCCATCACAGTTGGCTCCCCTTACAACCCTTCTCCTTCCTCCCTTCCATGCCCCCCTGGACCCATTGGTCCAGTCATGGTCTCTGTAAGATTGCCTGTCTTGCATATCTTTGTATAGATAAACACCAAACAAAAACAAACAAAACCATACAGATAGTCACAAGTCTATCAGGTATCATGATATAGAGCAGGTGAATATCTCTGTGTTATACAGAGACAGGGACATGTTATAAACCATCTGTCCTGAACCCATTTCTTTCAGGTTTCCCTATCCCGGGTCCCACTTATCTAACAACACACACATCCTTTTAGTCTTCGTCTGTCATTTCAGAAAGGCATGCATCCTTTAAGACCCCGCAGGCAGGGATTGAGTGTTCTAGTGTCCCCGGCCCCGCCCCCACCCGACAAGTTATGCCTTTAGACTTTTACTGCGGCCCCTTGTTAGAATTCCCCAAACCAATTCAGATGGGGTGCTAAGTGCTGCCCCAAAAGTGAGAAGTCTAAAATTGTGATTCTTCAGAGACTTGAATCTTTCATCTGTTGCAGTCCTATCTCGGTTTGCCCTCAGGTGGGCAGATCAGGCTGGCCTCTTCCCTTGAACTGTACCTTCAGGGCTGTCCTCTGCAGCACTGTCATCTAGGGAGAGGAAGTCATGGCTCCAGCTGAGGCTGGTTCTACAATCATCTCTGGTAGTGAGCTTCTCTGAGCAGGAACATCACCCTTATGAATTGGGACACAAGAATGAGATCCACTCTCGCTCTCCCTTTCCTGTGGTTAATACAAACAAGACTGTGGTAGTTACATAATCTGTTGTCAATTTGGGACTATTAAGAGTGAAGGAGTGGAATTTAGTCTGACAATCAGGTTGTAGCTTGATGACCTCCTTTGAAGGTGCTAAGGAGATAAATAGCTTGCTGGAGGCAGGACACCCACTCTCGCTAGGGACACATTCCTGATAACAAGCCTGATGCAGCCACTAATGGAGCCAGAGCCCTGAGAGTTGACGGAGCCATGTGGAGACCCCTGGCAGCGCTAAGATGCTTCCACCACCACTGGATCCACAAGACTTTGCACCAACTGACCTGTGATCTTCCTGTGATCCATCATTGCAATTGTGTTTTGTTAGTCTGAAGAGGAACTTGCAGACTCTTCTGGACATATGGGCTAATATTGGACTTATAGACTTGATCTAGACTGGGCTGGGATGTTTTCTCTCTTTTATTTATTTATTTATTTATTTATTTATTTTGGTACCAAAACTCAGGAATGAACGAAATTGCTCTTTTATATAAAACTCTTTCTTAACACATATGAATGTTTTTGAATTTGTTTTTCTAGTCATCCTGAGTAACACAAAGATCCTCCCTTTAGATTGGCTATCACCCTGACCCTCCATTGCTGTTGTAATTCTTCCCCCACTTCTTTGTAGGCCTTAAAGGTATATGAGAGGGAGGAAATAGATGCCTTTCAGCGTAGGTGCTATCCGTATCTGGTGTTGATTACATATGAATCATTGGGTTTGAACTGGCATTTGCCAGAATATCTGATCTTCAGCCCGGGAATTATATGTTGTGTGTGTTTTCCTTTGTGTCCATTCTGTTGTTTGAACTTACCTCAGAGAACTCATGTCGTACTTGACCCTTTATTCTTGGCTAACTTCACTTAGCATAATCCTCTAACTCTTTCCAAGAGATGAGATGTGTCATCACTATTTTTTAGTGATTCATACTATTCCATTGTGTGTATGTATCAGTTTTCTTATCCATTCATCTATGATGGAAGTTTAGTCTCTTTCAAGTTTTTGCAATTGTAGACTGTGCGGCAACAAACAATGGAGAAGCTCAGTATATCTTAAACTGAAAGAACTAAAGAAAGATTCAAAAAGAAAATATTCAGTCCTCAAGTTTCAATGTGAAATGATTCTGTTGGCAAAATATTGAATGATACAGGAAGTATAAAAAAGATGGAAAAACTGCACAGAGTCACTGTACCCAAAACGACAAGTCAACATCAAGCCATTTCAGGAGGTAGCATATGCTGAAGGAAGAAGTCCAAGCTGCACTGAAAACATTAGTCCAAAACAAGTCTCCAAGACAATAGAATACCCATTGAAATGTTTCAACAAGTTAATGAAGCACTGGAAGCACTCACTCATCTATGCAAAGAAATTTGGAAGAATGCTCTCTCGCCAACTGACTGGAAGAGATCCCTATTTGTACCCATTCCAAAGAAAGGCGACCCAACAATGCGAAAATAATAGAACAATGTGATTGTTATCACATTCCAGTAAAATTTTGCTGAAGATCAAAGACGGCAACAATTTTGAGGATGGCACTTTGAGTGGGAACCGACTCAACAACTTTGCCCTTGAATTAATTATTTATCTAAATTTCATCAGTTTGTTGAAACATTTTAATCAGTATTCTGTCAATTCCGGAGTCTTGTTTTGGTTGTTGTTGTTTTGGCTAATGCCTTCAGTGTGTAGCTTGGACATCTTCCTTCCACCATTTCTCTTTAAATGATTGAATGTCTACTGCTTTTAGGCCTCTAAAAGTCCTCAATGAAGGACCAGGCCTCCAGAGTAGCATCGTAAAGTGTTGGAAGAAAGGCAGACTCCTCCCTGTGGTATCGGTAGTCGGGGTTGCGTTCATTCCTTTCTCCAAACACACGTGCAGCATTCTGAGAGCAATATCCCATGAAGGCAAGTTCTATGCCTTAAGAACACAAAGAAGAACCAGTTGGCATAGGTAGAATGAATTTGGATGAATAAATAATCCCGTACCTATTTATATTGTTGCAATCATAAGCACAGCACCAAACATCACGCTTTGGATGTGTTTTGTTCTACACAGAAGGTATCTACTGCTCCTGAGTCAAACCAACTCCTAGCCAATCTGTAGGATAATTCAGAACCGTCAGATGACCTCATTTTTTCCTAACAATTGACTAGTGAGTTCAACTGGCTAGCCTTTAGGTTCATGGGTGAGAGCTTACCCACTGTGTCACCAGAGTTTGAAAACTCACATTAACAGTCCTCTGGCCTTCCTTGACAGGAGTCCTGGTGACATAGTGGGTTATGTGTTGGGCTGCTAACTGCAAGGTTGGTAGTTCAAAACTACCAGCTACTCCTCACATGAAAGATGAAGCTTTTTAGTCCTTTAAACAGTTACAGTCTCAGGAGAGGGTAGGTGGTGATACAGGATTAAGGAGGAGGGGGTCAGTGTGGGGAGGGTATTAAGGGGATGGAAGAGGAGGAGGGCAGGTGAGGAGATGGGGAAAAGGGAGGCATGGGGAAAGTAGGGATGGAGCAAGAATGGTGGAGGCCATGGGGAGGAAGAAAATGGGTACTGAAGAGGGAGTGGGGAGGCCAGTGTAACCCAGCACAAGGACCAGTCTTTCTGTAGGGGCAGAGTCCCTGTATTGCCTCCTCTTTGTCTCTCCAAAGCCATTTTCATCTGTCTTCTGTAACAATTTATTAGAGAACTTTTCACCTTTAAAACTATTGACATTTGGGACCAGATGGCTGTCTATGGTGGAGCCATTATGTGCACTGTCAGGTGGTGATGCCACCAGTGCACTCCCCAGCCCTATGTCACCCCCAGCCAGTTGTGACAACCAGACTGTCTCCAACCAAGTCAAACTCCCTGCCATGGAGTCAATTCTGAAATGTCCCCTGGGGCCCCAAATCACTCTCAGCTGAAAACCATGCATTTATGTTAACCAGGACCTTCTTCCTCAATTCTCTTTTCAAGCACTTCAGGTCAAAATCCAGAGTAGTGTCATCCTAGTTTCTGGTTCAATCTCAGGTAGAAAGAATTTTAGGACAAAACAGCACAATAACAATCAAATGACACTAGAAACAAAAAACAAAATGACAGTGTTTTGGTATGATGTGAATTTTACACCAAAAATATTGCATGGCCCTTGAGGCAGAATGACAAAGGCTGCTTCTCAAGGCGATTCATTTATCTGGAGTGTGATTTCATATCACCTTCTTCCCTCAATTCCTTCTTAGAATGTTACAGCTGCTAGAGCCATAAGAATGGGCCAAACTGAAGCAGGGAACTGGCTAAGGCAGCTGCACCTGCTCTGACCATTACAAAGCAAGAGACCCGAGAACTTGAAAGGCGAGGCTCACCAAGCCACTTATTCCGCCACCCTTCAAGTAACCCCACATATGTCTATCAGCCAAGTTGACACAATAAACTAACTAACTCAATGAAAAAAAAAAAGGAAAGAAAAGAATGGGCCATTAGGTTTTCTTGCAAGAAATGGCTAGATTTGAGGAGCAACCTTCAAAGAGGGGGTTACATTTGAGTCTGTAGCTTTAACTGTGACCTTGACTGAGCAGTGTCTTGAAGTGGTCTTGGCTTCCCTGGTCCTTCAGTTATTCTCTCATCCAGCTCATTTGGGAGTCCAGAATGAAGATGAATTGTTATCCCAAAGATAAATCTTCTTAGGTGCGACAATGGCAGAGGCCACGGCAACCCTAAGGGTTTGGAATGAGCTGGAACATTCACAGCTGAATGACTCCAATCTCAGTTGACAGGTGAGGAAACTTAGAGACATCGTGGCAGGCTTGGTAAGGTCACATGGTTACTTAATGGAAAATCTAGGGTTAGAAAACAGGGGACCCTGATTCTTCACTTGGTGAATTTTATACTAACTTCGGATGATTCTAATCACTATCTCATAACAAAGATGCAACGATTGGCAAAGCCTCGGGGCCCTGAGAAAGGCGCAAATTGAAGTATGATAAATTCCATTAGAAGCAAATTTCATCTTTTCATCTTCTTCCAAAAAAGTGGAGGTAGGTGGGGGATTGCACTTGTATACTTGCTTGGTCATTTCAGAGTTTCCTGGGGTTGGCGCAGTATAACCCCACCTGGAGGGTAGCTTTAAATGATAGAAATGAGCTCCCTCACAGTGCTGGAGAGAAGGAGGCTGAATACAGGCCAATGGCCTCTCTAAACCAGCAGTTCTCAACCTGTGGGTCGCGACCCCTTTGGGGGGCAAACGACCCTTTTACAGGGGTCACCCGATTCATCACAGTAGCAAAATGACAGATATGGAGCAGCAATGAAAATAATCTTATGGTTGGGGGTCACCACAACATTAGGAAGTGTATTAAAGGGTCACGGCATGAGGAAGGTTGAGAACCACTGCGAAATCTCGCGGCATTTCTGCCACCAAGACCATAGTTTCCTTCTACCGTTCTTTCCTCCTTTTTCCAACTTTTGCATTCAAATCACCAATAATTATCAATGCATCTTAATTGCATATTTGAACAATTTTAGACTAAAGAAATTGGTAAACTTCTTCAATTTTTATATCACTAGCTTTAGAGGTTGGTGAATACACTTGAATAATAATTTTTAGATAGTAGCCTATTACAGACAGCCTTTTACTTCAAGCCAGTTCTTGAAATGCCCTTTTTTATGATGAATACACCATTCCTCTTGAAGTTTTCATTCCTGACATAGTAAACCAAATGATTTTCTGATTCAAAATGGCTAATGCATATCCATTTCAGCTCACTAATGTGTAGGCTATTGATCTTTATGTGGTCCATTTAATTTTTGATGACTTCCAATTTTTCCAGATTCATACTTCATAACTTCCAATGCCTGATTATTAATAGAGGTTGTCCACTGTTCCTTCTCATTTTGAGCCAAGCCCCATCAGCAAAGGAAGGTCCCAAAAGTTTTACTCCCGCAGGCTTGACTCATCCTATGTCATTATGGTTGACCCTACATTGGGAAGGCAGCTTTCCTCAGCCTTACTTGGAGGGTTTTCCAACCTGAAGGTTTCAACTTCCGGCAATATCTCTGACAATGCTCTACTGCTATTTATGAGGTTTTTAGTAAACCTTGAAACAAGCTGTCTTTGTAAGTGTAATTTTTGTATGCTTATCTCATGCTATGCCACTTAACTGAATCCTTTTCAGGGGTTTAGTAGCTGTCTTATAGAATCTCTGGCATTTTCTATGCACAGGATTATGACTTCTATCAATAAAGATAATTTTACTTCTTCATGATCAATTTGTATGCCTTTTAGTTTCCTTCCTTGCCTTATGTCTCTGGTTAGGATTTCAAGTACAATATGGAATGAGAGCGGCAATATGGTGTGTCCTTGTCTGGTTCCTCTTCGTAAGAGAATGCTTTCATTTTAAGGATGATGTTGGCTTGGGGTTGTGTGTATATGCCCTTAGCTGTGTGAAGGAATTCCTTTTAGATCCCTACTTTGCTGAGAGTGTTTGTCAAGAAAGGATGTTGGATTTTATCAAACACTAGTTCTGCATTGATTGATAGGATCATGTGGTTCTTTTCCTTTGTTTTTTTTTTCTGTGGTGTGTTGATTTTCTGGGAAGTAGATGCTTTGATTAATTTTGTAAGACAGTGAGTTCCCAAAGTGTGCAGCATTTGTATCAACAGCCACCCGAAGAGACATGCAAATTCTCAGGTTCATCCGCAGACTTCCTGGATCAGAACCCCAGGGGAGAGTGGGACATATAGGGAGGGGGCAGGCACATTTTTTGGATTCACTCTGAAGTTTGGCAACTACTCTGAACTACCAGCGAAGTCATTTAGGTTAGTACTTGTCAAATTTGACTAAACACTGGATTCACCTTTGAAGCATTAAGGAACGTTGACTAATTTTTTTAAAATGATACTACATCAAATTCATCACTCCTCCAGTCCCATGGTACAGTCCATGCTAGTATAGTGACTAGTGTCGATTGCTGAGGGGAAGACTGTTTACCCCTTCTTTAATACAAGTGGTTCTTGACCCTGTTAAATTACAAATTTAATTATGTAGTTCAATATGGAAATGTTATTTATTATAAATCTTGTATGCAGCTGAGAAGGTATGCCTACTTTGTAGATATTTGGAGAATAACAGCTACTAACTTACCGGAGGCTTCAAATGTACCTAAAATAAAAGTTTCTGATATTTGCATCCAATTTTTCAACAAGTATAACCACCAGGCACTATTTTAGTTGATTTGGATATTTTGAGCTGTTTTCTAGTGCTTTTGTTTTATGGAAAGAAATAGTGGTGGTTTTCTTGAATACAAAAAAAGTCAGATAGTGCTTTTATGCTTTCATTGATGATAAAAGTTATTACCCAAAAGTCTTAAATTGTGAAATATTCACGTTATTTGTACTAAGGGGTTCAGCAGAAACTCCTTGATATTTAATTAGTCCTCAATGCTTCTATTTCTATGGGAATCTTCTTAAAGAAGTAGTATCTTCAGGAGGAAAGTTGAAATCAAGAGAAACATTAGCTCTTTAGTTGAACACTTTCAGAAAAATAGTATTTTCCAGTTAAACGAAGGTATGAACCAAAATTAAATCGAAGATTTTTTTTAACTCGTGTGTCACAGAAGTCCACTTCAGTTTTCCTTTTCCTCCCTTTTCAGGGAATTTTTTTTTAACTCTGGTGGCAGTGTGGTCAGTGTTGGGCTGCTGACCGAATAGCTGACAGTTTGACTCCATCAGCTGCTGCACGGGAGAACACAGTGAGAGTCCACTGCTGTAAAGATTCAGTCTCCGAAGCCCTATGTAGAATCACTAGGAATCCAAATCAATGCAATGGCAGTGGGCTGTTTATGTGCTTATTTGTTTGATATGTAATTTGGGAACTTTGGTTGATACAGTAGTTAAAGCACCCAACTGCTACCACATGTCAGTGGTTTGAAGCAGCCATTTCAAGGGAGAAAGATGTGGCAGTCTGCTTCCAAAAATTTCAGCCTTGAAACTCCATGGGACAGTTCTACTCTGTCCTATAGGGTTGCTATATGGTACTTATACTCAAAGGCCCAGTCTCATATTTTTCAGGACTATCTTTTCAAGGACTTTTGTTTAGAAGAGTCTGGTTAGTCATAGATTCGAGTAATCCTCCACCACAGAGAGCAGGCTTATTTGCTTCCAGTAAAACAAAGGTAATATCTCCCTCTGGGTCAAGTTTAGGCAAATTTGATTGCAGCCCTATATAAAAGGAAGGCCCAGGCTACCTAAATTTCGTTTGGGGGTTTACTCTAAGCATATTATTATCCTTTTCTATACCATTTAAGATTCTATTATGTGAATTTTGGAGGTTTCATGATATTCTAAAGCAATTTATCTTAAGCCCAAAGTCCCTTAAAGACCTGAAACAACAGATCTTGACTCAAATCATGATTACTCACTTTATTTTTCTGTTTATATACTGCAAGTTGTAGATGGTTGCTTTAATATTTCCCAATGAACTTTGCTACCCAGTATTCATGCTTTTCTGTAGTTCCCTCTGATATTGACTCTGATCTTGGCCAATAGGATATTAACAAGTGTAATTCAAGTGAAAACTTTCTAAGCACCTGGTCCATTGAGACTTGTCTCTCTCAAAATTCCCTCTTCGGAGCTTACTTCCACCTAAAGAAGCTCAGTCTACCCACTTGGAAAGAAAAAGAGAAATCAATCACAGCCTCCCAATCTTCCTCCCCATGGCATTGTTGTTATTGGGTGTTGCTGGGTGGATTCTGATTCAGAAGGACTCCCTGTGACAGAGTAGAGCTGTTCCATTGGGTTTTCTAGACTCCAAGGTAGCAAATCATCAAGTCTTTCCCCTGCTGAACTACTGGATGGGTTTCAACCATCAACCTTCTAGTTAGTAGCTGTGTTAGTCCAGGTTGACTAGAGAAATAAATTCTTAGACACTCATATGTGTGTAAGAAAAATCTTTACATACAAGAGCAATTGAATATTGAGAAAACATCCCAGCACAGTCCAGATCAAGTCCAAAAGTCAGATATTAGTCCACATGTACAATCCCAATCTATAAAGCCCTCTTCAGACTCGTAAAATACATGCAATGACGCCGAATGCAGGAAGATCTCAGGCCAGTGAGCAAAAAGTCCTGTGGTTCTTGTGGTGTTGCAAGCCTCTCAGTGCTGGCAGGGTCTCCACGTGGCTCCTCCAGCTCAGGGCACTAGCATAGCTGCATGTGTCAGGTCAGCTGCAATGTCGCCCAGGGAGTGAGCATGTGTCCTGCCTCCAGCGAGCTATTTATCTCCTTAGTGCCTCCAAATGAGGTCACCAAGTTGCAACCTGATTGATAGGCAAAACTCCACCCTTTCACTGGTAAATCTAAAATTGACAACAGATTATGTAACTACCGCAGTAGCTGAGCACTTACCCATTGGAGCACCAGGGCTGAGTCACTGGAATTTTCTGGGAGACCCTGAATATGACCAGCATAAGAACCACCCTACTAAACCCCAGCCAAGTTACAGAACCATGGGCAAATGAAATGGTTGATGGAATTATTAATTGATGGCATAATATCTCACACAGTACTATGTCACTAAAGTATAGCTTTCAGTGTGTTAGTCCGGGTAGACTAGAGAAACAAATCCAGGGAGACTCCTATATGTATAGGAAAGAGCTTTATACCAAAGAGTAATTGTACGTTAAGAAAACATCCCAGCCCAGTGCAGATCAACTCCATAAGTGCAATAGTAGCCCAGATGTCTGATATTAGTCCATAAATTCTTCTACAGACTCGCACAGCACATGCAATGATGCTGAAAGCAGGAAGACCACCGAGCAGTGGGTGAAAAGTCTTGTGGATTTTTCATATTTCAGTGCTGATGTGGCCCTCCATGTAGCTCCACCAGCTCCAGGGGTCTGGCTGCTATCAGCATAGCTTCATGTGCCTTGTCAAAAGGAAGGTGAAGCAGAGAGAGTATTTGTCCCACCTCCAGAGAGGAAGACAGGAGTTCCCAGAATCCTCAGGAGAGGCCTCATTAGCTATGACCTGACTAACAGACTAGACTCCACCCCTTATTCAAGTTGACAGGAGATTATGTAACTGCCACATCTGGTAAGAATGAATGTTGTCATTCTTGTTAGCTACTGTCCAGTGAACTTTGACTCACAGTGACCCTGTATAATAAACAGAATGAAAGGCTGACTGGTCCTGCTCCATCGTCACAATCATTTCGATGATTGGACCTGTTGTTGAAATCGCTGTATCAAGCTATCTTGTTGAGAGTTTTTCACTTTTTTCAGGAGGAAAAGTGATAGTTTTCCCTCTTTATGGAGCATGATGTCCTTCTCCAGGGACTGGCCACATCAAACAGTGAAAATCAGCCATTAAAATCACAAACTTAGAAAGGACTTTCTGCTATCATCTAGTGACATTTCTGAAGTCCTGGCTGAGTAGATAATTTACCGAAAGAACATGGGAATAGGAGTCAAAAACTACAAGTTGTAATTCAGTTGTACTTCTTACGGGATAACTCTTTTGAGCACTGGGTTCCTTGGGGTCAAACAGTTTTAGCAATAACTGCGCGCAGGCATTTTTTTCTAAAGCATTATGAGTGGCCAAACGTTTGGCTACACTTAAAACCTTGGTGATGTAGTGGCTGCATTCTGTGGAATCGACTCAAATCCCATGAAAATTTGAGGGAGATATAATCTGTATGCTGAGCAAATAATCAGAGAAGCCACATCACATCATTCTCACAATTGTCCCTGTACCTGAGTCCATTGTTGCCGCCACCGTGTCCCTCCAGCTCCTTGAGGGCTGTCCTCTTTTTCGCCCCCCCTCCACTTTACCAAGCATGCTTTCCTTCGCCAGGGACTGGTGTCTCTTGACAACACCCCCAAAGTATTTGAGAAGAAGGCTGGCCATTCTCACCTCTAACGTGCATTCTGGCTGTAATTCCTCCAAGACAGGTCTGTTACCAACAGCATTCTTCAGATGCATCCATGTTTCCACGTTTCATTCTGTTGTACAAAGAGGTGCTAGGGGCAGGAACTGACTCGATGGCACCTAACCACCACAACAACACCACGATGGCTGGAAGTGCTTCGCTTTGGTGAGGCAAGTGATGTTAGCTGGTATTGATGGTTCCTTGGGCCTTATATAGCTGCGGGCCACATGTTGCTCACGCTTGCTCTATGGATCCATAAACAGTATCAAGCAATGTACACATGCGAGTCAACATATTTATTAGATGGTGTCTCTGCAATTAAGCATGGGTGGCTTTCACAAAAAGCAAAGTGTTTTCTCAGTTTAGGAGGCTGGAAGACTTCAAGAGGATGGCTCCGGAGGAAGGCTTTCTCTGTGTGTGGACCCAGGGGAAAGTCCTTGTCTCTTTTCAGCTTCTGTTTCTTGCTTCCACGGAGAATTTATGGGGCATACCATCTATCTTCCCTGTCTCTGCTTCTTTGCTCTCTTATCTCTCAAGGGAGTTCAATGCAAAACACAGCCTACACCAATCCTGCTTCATTAACATAACAAAGAGAGCCCATTCCCAAATAAGATTATAACCAAGGGTATTGGGGGTGGGATTGGTTACACAATTTGGGTGGGGGGGTGCTTGGGGGTGAGGGAGGGGACACAATTCATACCTTCTTATCCACATCCTTTTTGTTACATAGGACACAGGAATGTTTTTCAACAGAAATAATCATTGAATCCAGGTACATCTGATCCCACAGGTGGCTCATACCCCAGTATAGACAGTATAGACAGACCCCAGGGTAGATGGGATTTTTCCACCCTACAGTACCTCACTACAAGTGAATCCATTTGTGCTTCCACAGCGGATCGGACAATGACATCATTTGTGATGCCCACTAATGGGAAACAACTTCTGGTTTTCCAAGGCAGCATACCATTGCCTCAATAAAGAGCTTTTGCTTTTTAAAAACTATGTATTCCATTATTTGTATCAGGGGCCTTCCCTCCAAGCATTTGACCCATGTGGACTCATCCGATGAACTTCAGTTAATATTTCAGACTAACCCTGGGCAGGAAGGAAGCTTTGTGTGGTGTGAATCTGTACGTCCCATCACTTTCATTTCATGGTAAAGTGAAACTTAGAGGGCTAAGCTGTGAGGTGCCCCCATCTTTCAGTTTAAATGGTGAATAGGGAGCCGGGGAGATGTAGTATTTACACACACACACACATCTGGAAGTATGTATGCTGGCTATGTTCTGTTTCCGTGCGACCTTTAGGTCAGATAGGTTCAAGGCATCTGCAAATTCCTAATACAGAATATTAAGGATAGTAACCAGTTGCTCTTGAGACTACTTAGATTCATGGCAACCCTATGTGTTTCCGAGTTAAAACTGCTCAGTAGGGTTTTTTCAATGGCTGATTTTTCCAAATTGGTTCACCAAAGAGCAAGCACAAGTGGAGGAGAAGATACATACCATCAAGGAACCTAAGAAGGGAAGTTCAAAAGACACAGAGACCTTCTACCAAAGTGGATCCCGAGAGAAAGCCTTCCTGTTATACTGCTTTGAATCCAAGCTGCCTGGATGGCAAGACAATGACATGGACAGGATATTGAGTTTTAAAGCAAGTCATCTATAATGAGTTTGGGGTGGGAGGAGCTAGGAATCAAGAGATAAATAACTATACAAAAAATTTAAGTAAGCACAATGCTAAATGCCTAATATCATACTCTTTCATGATTTTTCCACATGAAACCAAGGTATGTCTCTACCTATCACACAACCTCATCTCTCACGGTACAGAAGAGTGAGCAGATTTATTTTTATGTCATCAAATTATTTCAATGTTTTCCTAAGAGTCGGGTTTTGGTTATTGGTGAATTGGGTTGGTTTCCTAAGTTGGTTGCATTTTCATATTTGGAAAGACTTTCCTGCTTCAAGATGATGAAGCCGCTGGTTTCTTTTAGGACTTTTTCAAAATCCCAACGTGGTACTTATTTCCCTTTTTGTGTTTTTCAATAATTCAAATTTCTACAATGAGTATTTTTTTGGATGAAAAGAGAGTATATATATATTTTGAGCTTTTGGCAAAAGATTATATAGCAAGTTAGGTTTCTATTTGGCCAGTATCCCACGTCATTCCCTGACCAGTGTGACATTGATCATAATGGGTTAGCATTCTTGTTGGTGTTGTTAGTTCCCTTTCCAATGCTCATGTTCCATTGTACCCTTACGCTCTCATCTTTGCTCCTAAACAAATGATTACCTTTCGCTCTCATACTGATGGTTTCTAAGTACGGCATCTTTATCACCTGTACTATCCTGTATTTTGTGTGCCACTCTGCTATTTAGCTAAGAGGCTGTTTGAGGATAGCACTCAGTTCTGGGCATAAAGAGTGTCTCCAAGTAATAGTCTCAGGCCGTTTTCTCTTCTCTACAGTTGGTCTGGCTTTTCATTTATGTTTCTATCACAATTTTAGATCTGCTTCCTACTCTATCCAGTACTAACTGGAGTGGCCTCCATAGGAATGGGCAGTGATGGTAGTTAGACAGCATCTAGTTCTTCATCGCTGCATAGATGAAGTTATGACTCATAGACTTACTGCTTCTCTGGGCATTTACTCTTGGTGTAACTCGATGGCCACTCGCAAAGAGTCCAGATGCTGCTCACTTCACTAGGCTGCAGAGCATGATTTGGTGAGCTATGCTGTGCCAAGTGACTGAATTGCCACATGAGACTGTGGTCCGAAGCTTTCAAACCCAGAAAACTAATGTTGGAAGGTGCTTGGTTATGCTTAAGAAATATCTATATTTGTTTCTTCAATAAATGTATGTACATGCACATATTTGTATGAGCACATGCCTATAGAAACTTCCATTTATTCTCACCTATGTATACACCTGGACTGACTCATACACCAAGTTGTGCTCAGGTGCTCGTGATTAGTTGGGTTGTGCTGCTCTCGCTCCATCTACATCCAATGCCACCTTTCCCATCACCCCAAATAACAAGCCTCTGTGGCTTAAAGTATACTTTCCTCTCTCCCATCCTCTCCCAGGTAACCACCAGTGAGCAGTAGTCTGTCTATCATCCATTCTTGTCTTCTCATAAGCAAGGGGTCATACAATACTTATTTTCATATGCTTGACTTATTTCACTTGGCATTATGCCTTCCAGGTCCATCCATGTTATCATGTGCTTCATGGAGTCCTCATTACTTTTTATGGTTGGATAGTATGTCATTGTATGTATGTATCATGGTTTGCTTATCCGGTTATGCCCATTTCATTGCTATAGTGAATGAAGCAGCAATGAACATATATCTGACTCCATTCCTCCTCATGTTTCGATCTCTAAGGCATATACTTTGGAACTGCTGTATCTTGGGGTAGTTCTATTTCTAATTTTCTGAGAAAGTTTCACACTTTTCCATTGTAGCAATAGCACCACCAATGGATAAGGGTTCCAATCGTCCCACATTCTTGTGGACACTTGTTGTCATCTGCTTGTGTGCTTTAAATCAGTGCCACTTTAGCAAGGGTAAGATAGTATATCATTATAATTTTGATTTGCATCTCTCTAGGAATCCTGGTGGTATAGTGGTTTCTCATTAGGTTGCTAACTTCAAAACTACCAGATACTAAGTTACGAGTGCAATACTACCCTATAGGGTCACTGTAAGCTGGCATCGACTCAATGGCAGTGACTTTGGAGGTGAAATGGCTAATATGATAGTTGGGTTTTGTATCAACTTGACTGGGCCAGGATTCTCAATGGCTTGGCAGTTAAGGCCTAGAGTCCCTAATGATGCGACCTAACACAATGTAATCCACATTGCTAAATTCTTGTATTACTGCCTGCAGTAGTCTTTTGGAATCTTTCGAAACCCAAACCAAACTCACTACTATTGAGTTGATTTGGATACATAGCAACCCTATAGGACAGAGTAGAACTGCTCTTGTGGGTTTCTGTGATGGTCACTTTTCACAGGAGTAGAAAGCCTCCTTTCCCTCCCATGGAGCTTTGAACTGCTCTCCTTGCTTTTAGCAGCCCAACACTTAACCCACTGTGCCACCAGGGCTCCTTGTAGATTCTTTAAGGCTTCTACAGATAGGATAGTGCAGGACTTTGTGATTTCTCTCTTTTGTGGTACATGGGGGCTGTGAGCGAAAACCAACTCGATGGCACTGAGAACACAGCATGTGTGTGGTCAGGGCATGTGCAAATAGAAATAATTCTGCATCTTCCTTTCCCACTGGGGTACTATTTATGCCTCTTTCTTGTTGCGTTGGTCTGACTAGAAGTTCCAGTACAATACGGAATAAAAAGGGTGATAATGGGAACCTGTATCCCATGCTTATTTTCAAAGACTCTCAGCCTCTTTCCACTGAGTATAATGTTGGCTATTGGCTTTGTACATATGTCTTTATTATGTTAAGATATTTCCCTTCTGTTCTTATTTTGCAACAAGTTTATCAGGAAAGTGTTGAATTTTATCGTATACCCTTTTGCATGAGGCGATATGCTCATATGTTTCTTTTCCTTTGTTTTATTTATATGGTAGATGACAGTGATTGGCTCTCTAGTGCTGAGCCACGTAGCACTCCAGCCAGGTGGGAGCTACCTGAGAGACACCGAACAGCTATGCAAGACACAAGGTCAGGTCACGAGGGAAAGGGAGAGAGGCTCCAGAGAGAGAAGACCCCTGAGGAGCTTCTCTGCTTGCCTGCTGGTTTTATTTAAATTTTCTATCTGCATTTTGGGGGTAAATAGTATGAATGTGTAGGTAGTATGTTTCCAGAAATGTGTCCATTTTATCTAAGTTTTCGTGCTTGTTAGAGTTCACTTTTTCCTAGTAATCAGTTTCAATCTTCATGCCTGTTTGGACTGTTTGTAATATCATGAATTTCAATAATTTGGTTATTTGCCTCTCTTTTGGTGGTTTTTTCTTTCCTTTTCTTTTTGTCAGTGTAGCCCATGGACTGTCTATCATATCAATCCTTTCAAATTTTCTATATTTGTTCATCTTTTCTATCCTTTTATTTTCTATTTCACGTATTTTGGCCTTGATCTTGAGCTTTTGACTTCTTTTGTCCTACCTTTTGCTATTTGTCCAAGTTGTTGGTTTCATTAATGGTTTTGAATCTTTGTTTTTCTTTTTCTTTCTTTGTGTGTGTGCGGGGGGTGGGTGGGTATAAAAATGCCCTCTTTAGTCAGGGATTTCAAAACATGGAACAGATTTCTTGATTAAAGTGGAAAGTTTCCAATACATCAAAACACAAATCCACAGTCATCATACACATAGGGAAAAACAAAACAGAAAAACAAGGCAAGTTTACACAATTCCTGTAAGTGGAGCCCTGTGATCTTATCTTCTGACGTGGTTGTTTCTCTGCCTACCAGGGTGCTCTGCTGGGCGCAGCCCTCCAAGGCTGCTAGGGACACGGGCAGCTGAGAGTGGGGCCCCACAGAGCACAGCTCACAGATGTGGCTCTGCGCATGCGGCAAAGCAGACACTGCCACATTCAGTGTAGGGAATATCCTTTCAATAACAGAATGAGAAAAGTCAGAGAAGGCAGAAGGCAACCTTATTAGAAAGATGTTAGCAGAAGAGGTAAGCTGGAACAGCTGCTAGCTTCAATTCTTTGGCTTCTTGGGCAGCGGCCACCGGAATGTGAGGTTCAGGTTCATGGATCATCTAATGGACCCATCCCTGACTGCTGAACGCCAAGATTCCTCATTCCAATTCAGACATCAAATGGGTTTGGGGGACCAGCTTGGCAATATCCTTGGGCAACATGACTTGCCTGTATTCGAATTGTTCGTCGTCGTATTTGTCTGAATAGTAAATTTGTTTGACACGCTCATTCTGAGAGACTGCAGACCCTCCCCGCCAACCTCTGAATGACTCTCTTCTTCCTTAATGTAGACATTTATTGCTATAACTTTCTCTTTGAGTTTTTTTTTTTTTTTGCCGTATCCCAAAGCTTTCGATTGGGGTTTTGTTTTTGTTTGGGTCTAAGAATTTTTAAATTTCACGTTTCATTGCTTCTATGATCCAAATGCTGTTAGTGGCGTCTCATTTGATTTTGAGCCCTGCTTGGCATAGTGGTTAAGCATTGGCTGGCTAGTCAAAAGGTTTGTTGTTCAAACGCAAAGCCAGTTCCACAGGAGAAAGCCGTGGCCTCCGCTTCTGTAAGATTAGAGCCGTGGACACCCTACATCCTAGCAGGTCACTATGCATTGGAATCAACTGGACAGCAATATGTTTGGGATGGGATTTATTTTTTAGTTTTCATGTCTTTTTGTTTCCTCGTTGATTTTTAGCTTCATAAAAATATGGTCAGAGAAGATCCTTTGTGTAATTTCAATCTTTAAAATTTTTTGAGACTTTTTTGTCCTAGCATATAAGCAATTCTGGAAAATAAGCCATGTGCACTGGGAAAGAATGTGTATTGTTTTTATGCTGAATGGGGTGTTCCAGCTAAGTCCCCGAGGTCCAGTTGGCTTATGGTTTTCTTTAAGTTCTCAATGTTCTTAGTTATAATGTTAGATGTTCTGGCCATGACTGAAAGTGGTGTGTTGGATGTCCTCTACAACTACTGTCTCTTCCTCTTTTTATAATCAGTTAGTATATGTTTAATGTACTTTGGCGCATGGATGCTACAAGCATCTATACATATTTATAATTGTTATATATTCTTGCTGGATTGACTTCTTATTATGGAATGTCTTTCTTTATCTCATGCAATAGATTATACTTTAAAGAATATTTTACCAAGAAACAGATCTCTAAACAATCAACCACAGGAGACCCAAAGGACATTTGTTCAAAAACAAAACGCAGATGGCCGGAAGGGGCAGGAAAGAAGGGCTAATGGAACCAAGGAGCCCAGAAAGGAAGTGCGATAGTGCTGTTACGCTGAGAGGATGCAGCAAATGTCATGGAACAAAATGTGCGTGAATTGCCGCATGGAAAATGAATTGACCATGTAAACCTTCACACAAACCACAATACCGTTTTTGTTTTTTTTTTTAAACCTGTTTCATCTGACAGCAGAATGACCCTTTTTGCGTACTGGCTGCATGGAATATTTTTCACCATCATTTTTAAATTTTCAGTCTGTGCCATTTTTGTCTAAAACGTGTTCCCCATAGATAGCAAAAGAGTGGAGCCTATTTTGTTTGGGGTTTTTGTTCTTTTTATTGTTGTTCTTTGGTTTGGTTTGGTTTTTGTTCGTATCCATTTTGTCACTCTCTACTTTTTGCATGGGCCATTTGCACTTGGGTGATTACTGAACACGAAATACCTACCTTGCTCCTTTTGCTATTTGCTTTGTAAATATTATCCTGAACAATTCTGACTTTTCTGATTTTGTTTGTATTTGACTGCTTTCTTATGATGTGCCTTTTTGATCTCTTTCCTTTTTTCCCCTGAATGTGTTTTTCTATTTCATAGTAGTTAACACATTACATTGCACAACTTATCATTGCAACCACGTTTAGCATCTAAACAATAGTTAACATACAGCATGAGCTTACTAAATCTACTCCTGTATGCTCCTCCTCCCCATTTCTCTTGGTGCATTTCCACTTTCATCAACATACAACCTATGTTTGATACGTTCACTTTGTATGTATTTCTTACACACCTGATGTGTTGTTGGCTAGATATAATTATTGAATTTATTTCCTGAAAATTTCAAATACTTAGTCACTATAAGTTGGAATCAACTTGATGGCAGTGAATGTTTTGGGTTTTTTTTATTTTTCAATAATTTATTGGCACTTCATCCACATATCATACACTTCAATATTTCAACTATATCAAGAAAAGTTGTACAATCTTTACCACAATCAATTTTAGAACATTTTCTTTCCCCTGGTACTCATTGTTATTCAAGCAATTATATTTTTTCTAATTGTGTGGGAAATAGACACATAATAAAACATTCTCCAATTCAACAACTTCTACATGTATTTTTCAGTGTCACTGTTTTTGTCTTTATTGCCGTTACAATTGTATATATTAGTGCGCATTTTTGGATGTCTCTTTCTCTCGCTCTTATTTTTGGTTCATTTTCCCCCCATATAGAGATACAAAACTCACTGCCGTCGAGTGGATGCCGACTCATAGTGACCCCTCTGTGGGTTTCCAAGACTATAACTGTCTACGGGAGCAGAAAGCCCCATCTTTCGCCATTAGAGCAGCTGGTGGTTTCCTCGGATCGCAACCTAGTGCTTAACCACTACATCACTAGAGCTTCATAGAGATACAAATATTTAGTTAACGCTCTTGGCTTGTCATTTGGGGGCTCCTCAACAGAAAGACCTGGAGATCTACTTTAAGGAGATCCTGAAAGAGCATAGCCATTGAAAACCCTATGAAGTGTTCTATACTGAAACCCATGTGGTCACCATGAGTTGGAATTGAGGAACGTGTTGGAACTGGGTTTTTTTTTTTTGGGGGGGGGTTGCTGTTGTTGTTATTTTCCCATTGATTTGGCTTTATATTGATGCGATATATGCTATTACATTATTCAGGTCTCCTTTCTTTTATAGGTGTGCAGTTATCCCATTTTAGGCAACACTGCATGAAAATGTACATATACAGCTGAAAGAAAATCCGACCTTTGTTACTTTTTCATTCAGAAATTACCTGGCTATTCTCACATATAATTTTAACCTAGTAAAACCAATGCCACCATTGTCTAACAAATACTTGGTAATGTACACTTTACTATATGAAAGGGCATAAAACTCATAAATCATGGAGCTTCAATCTTCATGATCAACAGAAATGCTCAACGGAATTTTAAAAAGACCCCTGGGTTAGTGTCAACCTAGGAAGTATTACGTGACATCCTACTGGTATTTGATTGGGATTGTATGGTATTTACTAATCAATTTACACAACGTGTCCATATTTTTTACAGCAGCGTAGCCTCCAGCTCAAATAACCATATGTCATGCTTCATTTATTCATGTCTTCTTTTCATTTTCCAGTGGCCTGGCAGGAAATAGGTAGCTCGTCTGATGAGTTTACAAAGTGATGATAACAACTTTGGTAGGGCTGAGAGTAATCAACAAGGATGGGCAACCCTTCAGGGAAGTCTTGCACATCTAGGCCCGTAATGGTCAGGGAAGGGATTGATTATTTGGACTGGCTGCGAGGAGAGCACCACTTGGCAAGAGCTTCATTAATGGCATGCAGCCAACCCATGACCACTCCGTAGGGAGGGAGCCAAGAGGTATACTTTATCCCTATCTTACTCCCCTTCTGCTCTCCCATTGCCAACTAAGGGCCTCCCATTGATCCATCCCAACCAGCAATCAGCAAGCATGCGGCTATTGATGGGTTTATTTGGTTCAGCCTTCTGGGGACACAAAGCAGCATGGAAAGGGATGGAGGATATTTTTGGAAGAAAACACGAAACCATGTATGTGGTAGATATATAATCGTTTGTCAATTTGAGGAGTAAGAGTGTAGGGGTGGAACCTGCACCTAGCCTGTCAATTTGGAGATAGCCAATGAGGCCTCTGTGTGGGCATGGCCTTCTCCTGAGAATTCTGGGAACTCCAATATCCCTTCTTGGAGGCAGGAGACACTCTCTCTCTCAGTTAACTCCCTTGGAGACTCTCTACTGACAAAGCTGACTTTCCGAGGAGACATTGCAGCTGACAAGACACATGGAACTACCCTGATGCCCTGAGCCAGATAAGCCACATGGATGCAACCAAACCTCTGAAGCTGGAGAGGCCACAGAGAGACCCCTGCAAGCACTGAAATGCTGACAACAACACTGGACCTAAAGACTTTCTACCCACTAGCTTGTGATCATCCTGCATTTGGCTCCATTGCAAGTATTTCGTGAGTCTGCAGGAGACTTTATAGGTTGGTATCAGACATATGGACTTACATCAGACTTATGGCCTTGTATTAGACTGGGTTGTGATGTTTTCTTAGTGTACAATTACCCTTTTATAAAACTCTCTCTTATATACATATGTGTGTTTATGAATTTGCTTCTCTAGTCTACCCAGCCTAACACAATGTAGCTCCCCACTGTCCCCCCCAATGAGGTATAATTCCCAGCACTCCAATCACTACATACAAACCTATGCCTTTTTTGTCAAGTCTCTTCCTAAATAGATCATACTTGTGTACCTATTGGAACAAGACTTCTCATTCTATTACCAATTTTCATGTGTTGTTGTTCATCTGGGCAAAAATATTGATTTTTTTCCCCAGATGTTTTATGGACATTTATTTGTGTTAGTAATCTTTAAATTGTATTCCTTGGCCATTCATCAGCTAGCTTTCAGTAGGGAGTGGCATGGTTGTGATCATGACAAATGCAAAGTCCTGGATCCTCTCTTCTATTGAGATCTCATTTCCATCCACCATAGCCGCAATCTGACCCTTCACATCATTCAGAGCACTCCAGTGTGCACCAATAAAGTGGTTCCAGACATGTCAAAGACTCAGTCCATCATTGTGACTTCTAGCTGCTGCCTTCTAGTGTCCACTGTGCCCATGGCTGACATTTCAGCACAAGTTTCAAGACCTGTTAAAAACAAATTCATCTTACCTGAGGTGTTATTTCTATATGCCCCCAGCATTGATTTTTACGTATTGTTTTCTGGCAGGGTGCTTTGATGAGGAGGAGGCCTTTGGTTATTATTGCCCCTGTGAGGACTTGCTGTGTAAGCTAGGGCAAAACAAATTAGTCTTTCTCCACCGATTCCATATTTGTTAAAAAATGTTTTATAGTATGTAATGATATAATACGTATAAAGTAGTTGAAACGATGCCTGGTTCAGAATTTACCTTCAGGAAATGCCAGCTGTTATTGTAATGAACAGACTCATTTCCAGCTGATTTAGGGCACCATAAACATTTCCATTCCATATTAATCTTAATTATAATTAATTGATGTTCCCATACCAAATTGCACTTTCCAAATCCCGTCTAGGTGGGCTCAAGAACTTTAAGCCTATTATTACCTTTTGGCGCTACTTACAATTGTTCGTATCCAGGAAGTTGACCAAGACTCAGGGTGGCCCCATACAAAACAGAACAAATGCTGCCTGGTCCCATGCTATCCCCATGACCGGTTACGGAGCAGACCACTGCGGTCGACAACATTTAATTGGCTAATTTTTTTTGGAAGTAGTCCACTAGACCTATTAGTCTGTTCAGCATCACAACCACTTGCAAGCGTCCACCAACAGTGGCTATGCATGAGGTGCAGTGGTTGGGAATTGAAGTCTCACGGAGACCACTATTAAAATTTCCTTTGTAAATTGTGACTTGAGTGAAAGTTTACATAGCAAAGTTGTTTTCCCTTCAATAATTCACACATTTTTGTGGCTTGGTTTTGTGATGGTGATTCCAATCCCCACAATGAAGCAGCACTCCTTCCCTTCCTCCGTAGGCAATAAGACTTCTACGCCAGAAGACCACTGAGAATCGGCTAAGAAGGAAACGGTTCTCTTGAGGATCACACCTTGAGAAGCAAAGCTTTATGTGACAATAGACTATAAGGGAGGAAGGTGAGGCTTTCTATGCCTGTGAATAGTTACAGTCCAGTACACCCACAGGGGTACTTCCAATCTGTCCTATAGGGACTCTATGAGTCGAAATCAACTCAATGGCAGTGAGTGAGTTTGTTTTGTTGGAGATTATAAGGACAAGTGGCCTTCTTTAACTCAAGTGAGTGACCCAGTCACGTCATCCCCACTTACAAACAAAAAGCCTGAGACAGAACAACATAAATTTAGACCTTGTCTCTAAAGTATGTACAAAGCAGTGGCCCTCGGTGGGAGCATTTTTTGCCCCCTGAGGGATATTTTGCCTTGTCTGGAGACAACTGTGGCTGTCACAACTGTAGGGGGTGTGCAGCTCTATTGACATCTAGTGGGTGAAGGTCAAGGGCTCCACTAAACGTTCTACTGTACAACAGACTCATCTGGCCCCAAAAGTCAATAGTATTGATGGTGAGAAAACCTGCTCTCAAAGAGAAGGATGATTGGTCTACCAAATTGTGTGGATTCAGACAAGATATCACCACAAGTATGGTCGGAGAAATAAGAGGAACCGGATGTTTCTGCCAATCTCCTGTCTAGGGTGGATTCAAGAGCCATGCTCCTCCCCTCGGCTCCCCTCCCCTACCCCACCCCACACAGCCTGGTCCATACCCTTTTTAAACTCCAGAGTTGGCAGCCTGGGGCCTCTGTCCCTAAGCTTCCAGACATCTATCTCCTGCACTCTGAAGATTTCAGACAAGATTCAATGCGACCTAGAAAGGTACTTCACATATTGTAAACACACTACATGTGTGAGCTACTAGAAGGGAGGGAAGTGGGGAAACAAACCATATGTACCCTTGTACACCCCCACCCCTTTCTGTAGATGATCAGGATGAATTCTGGTCATCTAAAATGTTAATTCTTCTAAGAAAGTTGGACCTTTCATAACATTAGCAGTGGTTTTGTGGCGTCTACCTCTAATCTATGTAAGTTTGAGGAAGTAAATACTATTAATAGATGTTTTCAAGAGCACGCTTTAAAGCTGTTTGGAAGCTTTTGCCTCTTGGGGAAATACGAAGTTTGATGTTTCTCTTTCTCTTAGTGGATGCTGGTGGGGTCGTCTTCGGCTGACCTTGTCCTTGCTCATGCTCTGCCTCCTGCCACCAGAAGACCTCAGCGTTTCATTTAGAAGAAGACTAAATATGGTAAGGATTTTCTTGTCATCTCTGTGGGAAGGAGCCAAACCAGCCACCCTAACGGAAGTGTAAGGCTCCGTGCTTTATTCTCTAAGGAACCTGCTTTCTGATATTTCATGATCAAGATCAATCACGGGGCTATTTAATAATTTCAGATGAACCAGAGCTTGCTCAGTCTACCTGCCTACCAGAAATAACATGAGCTGCAGTGGGGGAGAAGCAGATGGTGAAATTGGGGAAATAAGCCCCGTGGATCTCATTTTCTCATCCTGTATTTTTTTTTTGTTTTGAAGTCACACAAATTCCTGGAGTGACTTTGTACTCATGCCAGCACCAGGCATCCAGGGCACGGTTAGTAGACGAGGGGACCTGAGCTCACCAATGTCACAATATCTCAAAGTCCCCACTGGGAGAGCAAATGGTCCACAGTTCCTGGCAAACAACAATAAGAATGGAAGGGGCGGGAGTGGGCAGAGGCACTAGAGGACTAGAACTGGAACTGTCAGAACAATAAACATCGTCCATAAGTCAGCGAGGGAAGCATTTAGGGTTGTGAGAAACCCAGACTAGTGTGCTGGCTCTCCCAGTCATTACCTGGGGGAACCTTTTGCCTGTCATTAAATACTTCGAGAATTGGTTTTCCTATTAAATGAGCATTAGGATAGCTCCCCACCACACGCCCGGGCCCATTGTGAAGCGCCAGTACCATTCTGTTTGTTCATGCCCTTGGAATGCTGTGAACTCGGATGCTACTGTGAGTTAGTGACTCGGGTGATGAAAAAGACATGAATGGTCCTTTTCGGAAATTATTTTGTCACCCAAATGAGACACACCGGACACTGCTGTAGTTAATTGTCATTGAGTCGACTGTGAGTCTTGGTAGCCCATGTATACTGAGTAGAACTCTTCCACAGGGCTTTCAAGGTGGGGGCCTTTGGGAAATAGATTATCAGGCTTTTCTTCTGAGGTGTTTCTAGCTGAAGTCAAACCATCACCCAGGGACTCGGACGATGGCGAGTAGCACCCAGAGCCTGAATGTTGGCTCCGGGCTTCATTTTGAGTTATACCCCAGAGGTACAATGAAGAGTTAACCACGGGGGCTTCTAGGGGAAAAAAGCAACTTCTGCTTCTGGTTTCATTTCCCAGAAAACAAGCTGTCTATTCTCATGCAGATATGTCCACCTGCTTATGCACCTTGAGGTAGGGGCAATAATATCACAGGAGCTGTTGTGAGTTGTCCGGAGTTTGCACCTACTCATGGTGACCTTGAATGTCACAATGCAACATTGCCCAGTCCGGCACCCTCTCCCTGATGGTCAGTGTGTCTGAGTCTGTTGTTGCGGCCTCCGTAAAGGGCCATCCAACCTGGGGACTTATCTTCCAGCGCAGCCTTGGACACTGTGCTGGGGACCACAGGGCTTTCATGGGCTGGTCATCAGAAGTAGATAAACAGGCCTTTCTTGCTAGTTTGTCTTAGGCAGCTCAGCTGAAACCACTCCACCAAGGGTGAGCTACAGATGGCACAGCTACCAGCATCACAGCAACACACCAGCCACCGAAGAACAATAAACTGGCAGGTGGGCGGTGCTTAGTGAAGATCACTCACATTTCTTGAATACTTAGCATGAGCTGAACATCACACCAAGGGATAGATTCTATTTCAGCAGCGTTGTGAGGTCTAGGTGTGGAAACTGGGACTTGGAGCAAGTCAGGAGCTTGAGCACATTGGCCCTAGAGGTGCGTGGGCATCCACCTGGCAGTCTAACCCTGAATGCTGGGCTGGAAAGCACAACATCGGACACTGACCAAGCCAAACACACTGATTCAGAGGACACTTCAAGAAATGTTTGTAGGCTTTGACTATGTTATTTACCTACTTACAGAAAGCGAAGACAGGACCTTTTTTCTTAGACAAGGACCTGAATAGGATTCTCAAATTAAGAAATACTACTAGCCAAAATTCAGAATGGAAATTTTTAATGCCATTGATGATCACATGCTTAGATCTGTTGACCTGGAAATTCCCCTTCTAGAAAAGCTTCGTTAAGGAAAGATCATGGATGTGTGATGAACTAGTTAAAAAGACTGGATGCAGCATGCCAGACAGAAGCCTCCCTCATGTCCAAAGCATCTCATGCCCACTGATGCTAAGCCAATTCGGACTTACACTACCTTGAAGGACAACCTAGACCTGCTGCCTTAGGGGTTTCAAGGTTGTACGTCTTTTCAGCAGCAGACTACCACATTTTTCTCCCACGAACAGCTGGAGGTTTTGAACTACCGCCCTTTAGGTTAGCAGTTGAGTGTTTTAACCATTGTGCTACCAGGACTCCACCCATGGGAGTGCTGGCAAGTCGCTTCTGAGTCCTGGCGACCCTATGCCTGAGTGACAGAACCCCTGACTAGTCCTGCACCATCCTCACAATCGCTGTTATGTTGCAGCCACTGTGTCACTCCATCGTGTCAGGGGTCTTCCTCTTTCTTGCTGCCCCTCGACTTTCTCAACCATGATGTCTTTTTTCCCAGGGACCAGTCTCTCCTGATAACATGTTCAAAGTAGATCTCTGCTTACCAGATTACCATCTTTCCTTGTAAGGAGCATTCTGGCTGTACTTCTTTCAAGAGGGATTGGTTCGTTCCTCTGGGGATTTCCGTGTTCTGTGCCAGCAGCATCATTCAAATGTTTCGATTCTTCTTCACTCATCCTCATTCATCGTTGTGGGAGAGGGGTGGGTCATAAATTGTGGTCCACCCATGAGATGGAATATCATGTAGCCTTCGATCACATTTTTTAAAAAGACTCTTTAGTGACAGAAGAAGAGGGGCACCGTACAATGTTAAATAAGCAAAAACAGCCAGGTATTCCTGTTTTGTTTGTTTGTTTTTCTGATGCTCATACAAGCTAAGTGCCCGACGCTTGACTAGGTGTGTGCCATCTCTTTTATTATTAATCCCACAAAGCAGCCCCACAGCATAACCATTTTCTACTTGAAAAAACCAGCTCAGGGAGGGCAAGGGTTTGGCAAAGTCAGAGAGCTTGCACTTGGCAGAATAAGGATTTCAAGTCAAATTTTTCCAGCAGAATGCTTCCTACTAGATGAGATGGATGCCAGGGCGGGAGAAGATTATTAGGAGGAAATCTGAAAATCTGTGAACAATAGTTACATCATCTTGAAAGTAAAAACATGATTCTGCTCTGAACATTAGCAAACCTCTTCATGGCTGAATGTGGGGACACCAGGCAGTGTTCCCTTCAGTTGGAGGTAAGAATGTAAGGTGACTCCATGGCACCCAACAGCAAGGAATCTATTGCCTCATCAAATAAAAATCTGAATCCAAAAACTTCATTGGCAAATTGTACTGCATTTGAAAATGACAGTTTCCTCACGCAGAGGTAACAAAGATACCACAAGTGGCTGGCTTTTAAAAACAGACATTTATTTTTGTCACCATTCTGGAGGCTAAAGATCCACTTCAGGGTCTCAGTTGTGTCAATTCCTTCCTGGTCTTCCTATCAGGGCATGTCTTTGGGTCTAACCTGCTCATTTTGTATAGTCCAGAAGTGATTAGATGGAAATCCCACCCAACTGTCATGTGGTGTAATTAACATCAATGCACATTTCCAACAGGTATAGTGGTTAGGATTCTAACGTGCATAACAGTCATCCACACTGATTAAGCCACCCAGTCTCTGTTCTCCCAAAATGGGTCACTTATATCTCAGAAAGTCACCAAATTAAGGCTGGGATCAGTGGATCCAACTTACCTCCTATTTTTGTACAGTCCACAAGCTAAGAATGGTTTTGTTTTAAAACCCGCCTGGCCCCATTGAGTAGATTCTGATGCATGGCGACCCTATATAGGTCAGAATAGAATCGCTCCTTAGGGTTCCCAAGACTGCAAATCTTCATGAGAGAAGATAGCCTCTTTTTTCTCCTGCAGAGCAACTGGTGGGTTTGAACTACATGCTGAACCCACCAGGGCTACTGATAGCTTTTAAATAGTTGGGAACGATCAAAAGAAGAATCTGATTTTGTGACAGGTGCAAAGTCTATTAAACGCAGGATTCAATGTCCACCAAGAGTTTTTGTGTCCATCCGTGGCTGCTTTCACGTCACAGTCGTAGAGTTCAGCAGTTGTGAGAACAACAGATCCACGAAGCCTAATTAATACGTTCTTCAGGGAGACATGCTCACTGAGAAAACTGAAGCAATTGGAAGAGAAGTTCTCCAACCCGTTACAGAAAAGGTTTTCTGATCCCTTGCTTATGGAAAACAAGGGGATAGGCCATAGGGTCAAATAAGATTCAACACCTTATGATCTTTGATCCTGTTGGGATGCACAATAGCTGTTGAATCCTTAATTTACATAAGACTACTTACCTTATATCATTTTATTTGGCGACTTTGGAAATTAAATCTGTGTGGGTTAAATTTTTTTTTAAGTAAGTGAGAAAAATTTTTAAAAAGTAATGTACAAAAAATTAAAAAGTAATGTGCTACATCCTCGTGCTTTGTTTGTTGTTGTTATTGGCTAACATTGTTGTTACATAATGAGACTTTTGCTTAGCATTAGAAATATTTCAGAATTCATTTAAAAGGGGATATTTGGTCACAAATCTATTTGGGAAATTCCCAGGGCAGCTTAAGTCACTACTAAAAAAGAGCAGTTAAGCAACTCTGCTCCTTTGCACTCTTGGGTAGCCCCAAGGGGATGCTCACGGCACAAATCTGGCTACCACATTACTCAGTGTCATGCCAACATGGCAAAACTCTAGAATTATCAACAATTTCTCATCCCACCCCTTACCACTTCCCATTATTCTTCAGCCATGACCTCTGGCGCAACCATCTGTTGGCTTCTTGCCGTGACATAAGCTCCCTTGTTTCCACAGCTTGGCCCAAGCAATACTTGCTGCCAGAAAGGCATATTTGAGCCCTTCCTCTGCAACTAGCCAACTTGTCTCTCCTTTGTTGTTGTTGTTGTTGTTACTATTTTGTGATCCTGAAAATCAGTTGGTGGAGGAGCTGGGTGCACGGAATGGCTATCTTCTAAAGTCTGGTCATAGTAGTCCACAGACGATGCCCGGTGCCTGCTGGCCTTCTGACTAGTTAGTTGGCAGGTTGGTTGGTTGGGTGGCTGGCTGGTTGGGCAGAGGAGTGCAGACGTTAGTATTTAAAAAATGCTCCCGAAGTCTCATGTAGTCACATCTCCAGATGACATTCCTTCTGGGACAAATCTTGTAGCCCATCATTAAGCACAACCAGATCTTGCCTACACAAAGAATCTATGATAAAGACTGCAAGGGGAAATTCAGATTGAGTAGAGGAGGTAGTTTTACTTTGCTTCGTTTTGGAGGGGGGTGCCCTATTGTTACCAGGCAATCATTGTCTGCTTCCTCATCCAGCTACCCTGCCACTCTCCTAGGACTTTCTCTACCTTCTCTTCCCCTTTCTAGCCCCTGTCATCTCCTCCAGTCTCCTTGAAAAACCCAAACCAAACACTGCCATCGAGTCAATTACAACTCATAGTGACCTCATAGGGCAAAATATAGCTGCTCCCATGGGTTTCCAAAACAGTAATTCCTTATGGGAGTAGAAATCTTCATCTTTATTCTGCATCGTGGCAGGTGATTTCCTAATATACTTGCTTTCTATGTCACTGAGAAAATCAAGGCAATTGGAAGAGAACTGTCCCCTTTTCCCCATATAGTTCCGTACAGCCCCTACAATTGCCTCTATCCTATTTGACCCCTTGTTCCAGTCACCTATTGTTGGGTAACAACTCAGCTCCAAATGCAATGGCTTGGAAGGATGACAATCAGTTACTGCTATCTGTTCTGGGATCGATGATTGATGGTGCTAGGTAGGCTGTTTTACCGGGTCTCTCACAGGGCAGCAGTGAGAGGATCCGGGGCTGGCGTCTTCTAAAGACTCGTTTTCTCATAGGTCTAGTGCCTGGGATGGGGACTGGAGAAGCGGGGGCTTCTCACATCTCTATCTCCATAGGGCCTCTCCATGTGGTCTGTCAGTAGAGGGGCTAAAGGCAGCCAAAATTTTGCATGGCAGTTGAGGTCTTTGTTCAATTATGCCCACACAAATGGCCCTATTTATTGTCACAATGCCTGATTCCCTTTACCCTGTCTTCAGTTTTCTTCTTCCGTGATAGCTAACATTTTACATTTAATCTAGTCTCTAATTACATTCCAGTATTTATATGTTTATTATTGACCCTCTGCCTTAACCTGCTAAAATGTAAGTCCCCAAAGAGCAGCAATCTTTTCTGTTGTGTTCACCGATGTGGCCCGAGCACCTAGAAGCGTCTAGCACATAGGAAATGTCAATAAATAGTTGTTAAAACTTTCATCTTTCACAATTTCCTTGTAGGTGGTTATGACGGTGTTTGAATCATTTCTTTGTACGTTAATTGTTTTTTAAAGATTTTCATAAACATGCATGTTGTCTGTTAAAAAAAATTAGAGTAGATAAGGGTATAACATGAAAGTAAAAAGCATTCTCACCTGATGTGGGGGGCTTGGGTGGAGAGCGGATGCTTTGAGAATGATTGAGGCGGGGAATGTATGGATGTGCTTTGTACAGTTGATGTGTGTATATGTGTGGATTGTGGTGAGAGCTGTATGAGTCCCTAATAAAATGTAAAAAAAGAGAAAAAAAGTAAACAAAACAAAATTTTTTTTAAAAAGCATTCTCCCCTGGCCATTGAAGGCCCCCTTCATTCCATTTAATAGAAGAAATGACCACAGAAATTTTCTTATATGTTTTTCCTCTGAAAATCTTCATGTGTATATATTCTCATCATGTCATATATGTCATTTTGCCACTGATTTAAACGTATGTTTTAATCCTTGTAACCTAATAGTCTATAGTAGGAGCTTTGGTTGTGTAGTGGGTTACACATTTGGCTGCTAACCGTAAGGTCAGCAGTTCAAAGTCACAAGCCTCTCTGCAGGAGAAAGATGAGGCTTTCTGCTCCCGTAAAGGTTTGCAGCTTTGGTAACTCACAGAAGCAATTCTATCCTGTCTTACAAGGTCATTATGAGTTGAAATTGATTCATTTTCAGTCAGTTTTTTTTAATGTTTGACTAGTCTGCCTGTAACAGTTTTTCATGCCAATATTCATTACCACTTTTTCTTAAAGGGCTGTATGGTATATAAGTGTCCTAGGGCTACTGTAGCAAATTAGTACATTCTAGGTGGCTTAAGGAACCTGGCGATGGCCTTTCGGTTAGCATTTGACTACTAACTACAAGGTTAGTGGTTACACCCACTAGCCATTCCAGAGGAGAAAGATAAGGCTGGCAGCTCCCAGAAAGATGTACAGACTCTGCACCCTAGGCTCACTGTGTGCTAGAGATGACTCCATGGCAGTGGGTTTGGGGGAGGCGTGATTTAAGTAACAGAATTTCATCTCTGACATTTCAGGGTGTTGGCAGGGTTAGTTCTGGAGATATTTGGGACGCATCGTGTCATGCTCTCCCCTAGCTTCTGGTGATTGTTGGCTGCCCTTGACTTGTAGCTGCATCACTTCCATTTCTACCTCCATCTTTACAAGATGTGCTTTCCCATGGGTGTGTTTCTGTGTCTCTGGCTCCAAATTGCCCTCCTCTTTTCTCAGATAGGCACCAGTTGTTGGAGTTCAGGCCCACTCAAAAGCCATACCATCTCAGTTTAAGTTGATGACATCTACAATGAACCCAGGTCACATTCACAGGTTCCAGAGTGAGGACCTTCGGTGCATCTTTCGGAGAACACAATTTGACCCACTCCACGTGGTATTTCACTCTTGGTCGCTGCTTCCTGCCAGTTGTTACCAGTCTCCCAAAGACAGAGATTGTCATCTCAGTCTTCCCAGTCTGAGGATTTCAGAGACTTGATAGCAATGAGCTTAAATAAAACAAACTAGTAACAATGTTATCTTTTGTCAGACAGTGTTTTTACTGTTCTAAAAGGTGCACTTGCGTGTGTGTTTCCGCTATGGAGTACTTCAAAGGTTTGTGGTGGTTTGACTATATTGATTGATAACCCTATTCCTAATTCTTTTTCCATAATAGTTATCACTGAATATATATATATATATAATTACATATAGGTGTATATTTCACGACATCTAGGTTGCTATTATTTACTAGCTGGCTCACCCTGCTAGAAGGTTGAGCACCAGGTCCCAGAAGCTATCAAGACCCACAGCTGAGGCCGATGGCAGAAAGGTAAATTGCAGGAGGCTCTGGGCCAACGTTGAGAATCAAAAGAAAGAACCGTGGAAGTCAGCAATGACCCCCACATGTTGTAGACAAGACAATCAAGGTTGAGAAGCAGCCAATCTGCAGCCCTCTCTGCTGGCGAGGCTGATGGATTCTGGCGTTTCCGTTCAAAGGACGCTGACTTCCATAACAAACGAACACAAGAAGTCCAGCTAATCCCAGCCTTCCTCTAACTCATTGTGACACCCAAACCACAGAATCTCACTTCCCCTGGTTTTCTGTCTCATGGTTCCTAGTTGCATTTATGTCCTTCGAGTGCCTCACAGTACATTCAAGGTTAATCTTTCAAGGTTGCAAAATGCCGGCTGTTAAGAACACCATATGCAAAGTTAAAGTTAAAAATACTTGGGTAAAAAGTTCCCCAGTTAATCATCATATTTCTACACATCTCTGGTGGGAATAGATAATGCATCTTGAATCATAAAATATAGCATCTGAATCTGGAGTTGTACCTTTCCAGAGAAAGGATTCACTCAATTAATCTTGGTCTCCTAGGGCTTCCATGGCAAAGTATCACAGTGTGGGAGGGGCGGGGGACACTCTATGGAACAAGTTTATTTTCTCACCGTTCTAGAGGCTCCGAGTCCAAATCATGGTCCTGGTCATGTCAATTCCTTCTGGGACTTTGAGGGGGGGAACCTGTCTCCTGCTTCTTTCCTAATTTATGGTGGTTTTTGGCAATCCTTGGCATTCCTTTCTTTATAGATGCATTTTCATATGGTGCCTTCTCCTCTATGTGACTCTGCTTCCATGTCTCCTTTTATAAGATCCACTCAAAAGAGATTAGTACTAGGAGTCAGCCTACTTCAATATGATTTAACTGATCATATCTTCTGAGAAAGACACCCCCCTTCCCCCAACAAATGTTTCATCCTCAGATACAGAGGGTAGGCTTCCAATGTATCTCTTGGAGGGACACAGTTTAATAGGGAACAATCTGTTTTGACTTTGAAGGGTTGCTTATGAAAGCTTTGGTTTGAAGGGTGGGTAGGTAGCACTACCGTCAGGCGTGACTTTTGCCCTGTCTCACTACCGCTTCAGTTTTCTGCCATAGATTTCCCTGGCACCAGAAAGAGGTTCATACTCAGGAGATAGATAGGCTGTTGTCAGTGCAGCAGAGATGGTGTCTGATTCATCATCATTCTCTTGTCTTGTTTAGCACACTACCTTGCACAGTCTACGTTCCCAATAATGTTTGCTGAATTAATGTGTAAGCATAGATTTTTTTTAATTAGGAAAGTAAAGCCTAGCATGCCTTTAAATTTATAAAATAGCTTAATGTGTTTCCTGGGGAGTCCCTAGGCATTGTTTAATACACTCAATTGTGAACTGAAAAATGGGAGGTTTTAGTCTACTCACTGGCTCCTTGTAAGAAAGGCCTGGAGATAAATTTTTGAAAAATTATTATGCATTGAAAACTTTGTGAAGCATGGTTATACTCTGTCACTACATGGGGCCAACATGAGTGGAAATAAACTTTATGACAGATGGTTTATTGGGTTGACAAAACAAACAGAAACCCAAAATAACAGGAAGTATTTGTATTAAACAAAGAAATAGACCTGGCTCCACACTTACGTCTAAAGCCAGTAGATCCCAATGGTTTGGAAGTGAACGCTTCCACACTTAAGGGAATGTCCCAATTGAAGAAAGAAAAAGAAAAAAAAATCTCTCAATAATATCTTTTAAGTTTGGAACCTTCCCACATACTATTTCTCTTTAAATAACAAATTTATTAAGGCTTTGTTCATCAAGTCCATTTATACAATTCTTTTCTTTCTTCCTTCTCTCCCTCCTTTCATTTCCCTTCCTCGCCTGCTTGAGAATTAGAGCTGAGCTTTCTCACTGCAGTTATCTTTCTTTGGGCTTGGGTTCTGGAATGCCAATTTGCCGCTCTTTGCCGGTTTCAGGCTTCTAGGACAGCAATGGAACAAAGCCAAGAGCTGACTGCCACGGGGCTCTTTGGCATAGGGCCAGTGGCGTTTAGACTTCGCTGTTGCGCAAGTATACCACAGGGCTTGCTCCCAGTCTGGGATTCTTCCCAGGCATAGCTAAAGAGCTATGCGGAGTTGCTGGAGTTTTCAGTTCAAGAACACAGAGCTTTCAAGAAAAAAAATGATATAGAAGCCCCTCTATTACCACCCCCTTTCTTCTGTGACAGCATTCTGTCATCCCCCTTTCCTCTAGAAGCCCCAAGTCCTCCACCTCTCTTCATGTCCTCTCGTCAAAAGCGAATTGTTGGAAAATCTCTACTAAGGATGATAGTTGAATGTATGTATTCCAGGGGGGGTTAAGATATGGCAACGCCTTGATTTATCCAACCAGTATTTCTTTGGCACTCATATGTGGCAACCATCATAAATATGTGAAAACAAAGAAGGTTCTGGACCTACAAGTGCTCTCCAGCTAGGAAAGATGGATAAGTTGACATGAGGCTGTGCTGAGAGATAGTACAGAAGAGTGGCTGTCAGAGCTAGCTCTGCATCCCACTTGCCTGCATCCCAGTGCTACCGCCTCTCACCCCGAACTTAAGGGATTTAACCTTCACTATCCTCACTGTCAATGAGCCACTTTCTTAGAACTGAGCTATGGATGGAAAAATCTAGTAGGTAGCAGCGATGGGAAATAGCAACACTTGAACAGACATGGGTTTAAGTCTTTCTAATGCTTGGTAGTCTTGTCGTTAGACCAGAGGTTGACAGGCTATGGGCATGTGCACCAAATCTATCTCGCCACCTGTATGTTTTTTGTGTTTTCCTCCTAAAGGTCCCCAGTAGGATAGAGATCCTTTGTCCAATGGTTCATTAACACACCCTTGATTAGTTCCTTTCTCTATGGAGGCCTGGTGGTGTAGTGGTTACACAGTGGCCTGTGACCTGCATGGTAAGTAGTTCGAACCCACCAGCAGCTCTGAGGGAGAAAGACTGAGCCCTTGACTCCCATAATTAGTTGCAGTTTCAGAAACCCACAGAGGGTCGCTATGAGTCAGCGTTGAGTTTCTGTAGTTTCTCTAGTTTGAGTTTCTCTCTGTTTCCCACTCCCTTCTGATGCTGTTAAGAGATCACCTCCCAAATCATTTGCTTTCATTTAGATCCACATCTCAGAGTTTGCTTCTGGGGAAATCCAAAAGGAATATTACCCAAAGCCAAATCAGTTGTTGTGGAGTCAATTCTGGCCCCTGGTGGGGCCCTGTGTTGCCGAGTAAACTGCTCGGGTTGTTTTTCTTGGGGGAGGGAGTGTTGTGTTCTATTGTTTTTTTCTTAATTATGAACATGTACATTTTCCTTATCTCCCATCAAAAAATTGTTCATTTCATCTGCTGTGTTTGTCAAAAGAACAAATCAGCGTTGAGGGAGAGAAGGTATAAAGAGGAGAAATAAATTGTGTATACTTATTTAATTTCTTTTTTAGGGTTTTTGTTTTGTTTTTCAATATTTGTGAATTGTTACCTCATTGTGATTTTGATTTGCTTTTCGCTGAATTGAGCTTAAATATCTTTTCATGTGTTTACTGGCATCTGTATATCTTCTTTGGGAACAATTCCTTTAATTAGTCAATTGTTAATTTTGCTTCTGTCTCCTTCTCTTTCCCTCCAAGTCCTCTGTGCTCTTCTCGAGTCACCAAAAAATAAGTGTATGTGGGCGTATGAAAGCCTTTTTCGTGTTTTTTTTTTTACTTTTTATAACAATAGTCTCATACAATATCTTCCAAATCCATCCATGACATGAGGTGTTTGACAGTCTCAGCATTATTTTAGACCCATGTATACTATTGCATTAAAGTTTATTTGTCTACTCCTTCTCTGATGGGCATTTAGGGTTTCACCATCTTCTTGCTATTGTGCATAAACTTAGGCATACCTATATTTGCTCAGATATTTACTCCTATTTCTTTAAGGTATATGCCTAGTAGAGAGATTTCCAAGTCATATGGTATTTATATTTGAACCTATTTATTTTCTAGAGATTTTTTGTTTATTTTAAAATATTTGTGAACAGGTATATTTTAAAATTCACACCTCTTTTTGTAAGGCCTGTGAGTGAAAAAGTATTTTAAGAATTTTAGTCAGTTGCGTTTTCAATCAGAGCTGACCAAAGAAGAAGATAAGTTCCTGGAGTCTCTGTATGGAGCTCCCACTGATTGTCACATGCAGGGGATAGTCCCCTGCAATGGGAGGCTGGCAAGCAAGCCAGCATCAATCACTGGGAGAAAACCCATACTCCTCTGTGCTGCCATCCAGTTGATTCCGCCTCATAGGCCAGAGTCGAACTGCCCTGTTTCTGAGACTGTAGCTCTTTACAGGAGTAGACAACCTCATCTTTCTCCCCCGGAGCAGCTGGTGGCTTCGAACTGCTCACCTTGTGGTGACCAGCTTCAGTGCAGAGAGAAGAAGCTGAATAACCCTGGGGAGGAGGAGAAGGGAGGGGACTTATATACCTCTACTTGAGGTCTTTCAGCTGCAAGATGGGGAGTCTCAAGGTTAGAGGTGACTGGTGGTGAAGCAAAACTAGAATGGAGGGTCCCACATAACTACAGGGTTGTAGTTCCCCAATGGCTAGTAGATAGTTATGAGGAGTTTGTAAAGTACATTAGTTCTAAGTCAATAAAAATCTGCTTATTGGGGATATGTGTATATATATATTTAATTTGGGTATTTTAAAAACAGATATGTACAGACTTGAATTGGGTGTCAGTGGGGTTTTGGGGGGTGACTAATGGTCCTCAGTTGCTCATGGAGAAATAAACAATTTGGGGCCACTACAGAGAGGCCATCTTTGGCGCCTTTGTAGAACTGATAGAATAATTTTTTGAATTTCCTCCCCCCCAATTATTTTTTCATCAGATCCTGGACCAAAAATGCTGGCTGACACCTGGTCTAGACCAATCTTGTCTCACAGAACTTTCTGGGACGATGAAACTGTTCTGCATCTGCACGCTAAAGTACACTAGGTTTGTGTGGCATTAGAGTACACCTGGTATAACTGGGGGAGTGGATGTTTGAGTTCATGGATTTTTCACTGATTTTGACCTCAATAGCCACATGTGACTAGTAGAAGGGACAGCTGCTGATCATTTTAAGTCTAAAGACTGTTTTCTATCAATGCTGCACTCTCAATTAAATCCAACTACCCAGTGCCTGGATGAGTCATGGAGAAGACCACCCTCCAAATCAGATTTCCTTGACTGCTACAACATGCTTAATGGAAAGTGCTCAAAAACAGCATGTGGGCACACTCCTATTTCCACTTCAGCTGCTACTTTGACTCCTTCCATCACATCTGCTTTCATTTGAAGGGAAGTAGTTGGCCTTTCACTTCAGAATAATCAACCATTTGGGATCAAGAGAGCAGCATTTACCCAAGGGCCAAGTTCAGAAGGGTTAGGAGAGGAGGACGAATGGGAAGAGGAAACCAGGAGAAGGTAGAATGGGTGATATTGCACTAAGGGGACTGCACTGAATGAGATGGAAAAGAATGTGTATGAATCATTGAATGTGAAATGGTGAAATCTCCCATTAACTGTCACCCACTTCACAATAGTTTATTAAAAAAGGAAAGAAATGGGTCGATTTAAGACACTCTCTACACTAATACTGTCTCTCTCGCGTGCTCTAATTTTTTTTTTTTTAGTTTCCACTTGGTTTTGTTTCTTTGTTTTAAAATCATTTTACTGGTGGCTCTTACAGCCCTTATAACATTCCATACAACATTTGTATCAAGCATATTTGTACATATGTTGCCATCATCATTTCCAAAACATTTTCTACTTCAGCCCTTGGTATAAGCTCCCCTTTCCCCCGCCCCACCTTCCCATCCTTGTGATACTGTCTCTTTAATATAACAAAGAAAATTTATTCACATATAAGGTGCCATCGAGTTGGTCTTGACTCATAGTGACCGCGTGCAGAACAGAAAGAAACATTGTCTGGTCCAGTGACAACCTTATCATCATTGCAATGTTTGAAGCTGTTTTAACCGTCATTCTTTATCGTTGACCTACTTTACCAAGCACGATGTTCGTCTCCAGGGATTGTTCTCCCCTGATAACATGTCCAAAGTACATGAGGGGCAATCTCACTGTCCTTGATTCCAAGTAACATTCTGGCTGTTTTTCTCCCGAGATATATTAGCTCCTTCTGGAGGTTTCTGGTTTATTTACTACACTTGATTTAGCCAAAAGCCAAGAAGCGATTATTTCTGGTTTACTTAGCATTCTTCTCTAACACTCGAATTCAAGGACCGATTCGTCACATGTATGTGAAGTAATTAAAAATACCATGGCTAGGGTCAGGTACACTTTGGTCCTCGAAGTGACATCTTTGCTTGTTAACACTTTGAAGAGATCTTTTCGTTCTTTAGTTATTTCATCTTGGTTATTTCATTTTGGTTTTCCAATTCCATGTGTTTGTCCATTTCATTATAATATTTTACGTTGTCTTCGTTATCTGCCCTTTGACATGATCTGTTCAATACTTTTATTTCATTCTCTTCAGTTACTTTTTGCTCAACAGCAATTGTTAAGCGTTTCTTCTGACATCCATTCTTGTCATTTCTTTCTTGTCTTATATTTTTTTAAATACTTTATTGGGGGCTCTTACATCTCTTATCACAATCCATACATTCATCCAGTGTATCAAGTATATTTGCACATAGGCTGCCATCATCATTTTCAAAGCATTCTCTTCCCACTTGAGCCCGATATCAATTTCCCATTTTCCCCCTCCTTCCATGCCCATCCTCCCTCATGAACCCTTGATAAGTTATAGATTATTTTCATATTTTAAATTGTCCTCTGTCACCCCTCACCCAATTTCCCATTGTTTGTTCCCCCTGGGAGGGGGTTCTGGGTTGATCCTTGTGATTGATTCCCCCTTTCTATCACCATACTCCCCTAATTCTCCTGGTATCTCTACTCTCATTGTTGGCCCTGAGGGGTTTATCTATCCTAGATTCCCTGTGTGGTGAGCTCTTATCTGTAGCAGTGTGAATATTCTGTTCTAATCCAATTTGTAAGGTAGAATTGAGGTTGTGATAATGGGGGGAAGGAAGCACCAAAGAACTAGAGGAATGTTGTGTGTTTCATGGGTGTGATACTGCACCCTGACTGACTCATCTCTTCCCTGTGACCCCTCTGTGAGGGGATGTCGAATTGTCTACAGATGGGCATTGGATCTCTACTCCATGCCCCACCCCCATTCACATTGCTTATGATTTTGTTCTGGATCTTAGATGCCTGATCCCATCAACACCACATGATCACACAGGCTGGTGTGCTTCTTCCATGTGGGTTTTGTTGCTTCTCAGCTAGATGGCTGCTTGTTTATCTTCAAGCCTTTAAGACCCCAGACACTATATACTTTAATAGCCAGCATCATCAGCTTTCTTCACCACATTTGCTTATGCACCCATTTTGTCTTCTGCGATTGTATCAGGAAGGTGAGCATCACAGAATGCCAGATTGTTAGAACTATGTGTTCTTGTGCTGAAGGAGTACTCGAGTCAAGCCCAATGTCCATCTGCAACCTTAATGCTTAACATATAGGTATTAGTACATCATTCTATTCCCCTCTCAATTATATCTATATCTGTCTATCTATTTACATATGTACATGTCTGTATTTAGACCTCTATAAATGTCCTTTACCTCCTAGTTATTTCCTCTATTTCCTTTTACTTTCCTCTTGTCCCACCATCATGTCCAGCCTTCATTCAGGTTTAATAATTCCTCACTGCTACATTGCCCTTGATTAAACCCCACTAGGCATCCTACGCCCTTCTCTCCATTGATTTTAGTTCACTTGTTGTTCTTTTGTCCCTGGGTTGGTTTTCCACTCACCCCTTCCTTCCTCCCACCCCCCCTTCTCATTTATCTCCCCAGAACCATTGGTCCTGTTCTTTTCATCTCTGAATTGTTGATCCCACCTATCTTATCTAGATAGACATGCAGAGACATTAATAAGCACAAAAACTAGGCAAAACCAAAAAAAAAAAAAAACAAAGGAAATCAAAACCAATAAAACAATAATAACAAAAAACCCAAAAGCAAAACAACAACAAAATGAAAGCCTCTGGCAAAAGTGGAAAAGCCTATAAATAGCTCAAGGTCTGTTTGTTGGCTTTTACAAGTGTTTTTCAGTTAAGTCTGATAGGGTGCCACATTATTGTCTCTGACGTCTATTTCTGTATTCCCCGGGGGTTTTCATCACTTTGGTCCCCTTGCTGGTCTGTTGCATGCCCTTAGTGTTTCGCCCCAGTGTGATGGTGCCAGATTGGGCACAATTTCCACATGGTGTCTCCAGTGTTGTCCCCTGTAGCTCTATGGTTCAGTGAGGGACGTCATGTCTCCTGGTGGGTCTGGCCCTATGCTCCTCTCTCTGCATTGTCTGCTCTGAACAGTAGTATCATCCTTGGGGCCTGGTGGGCCAGGATGTGTTCCCCTCCCTCTCCACCCTTCTTCGTTTCTCCTGTGTGCTCTAATCAGACATGCCCCTCTCTCCAAGCTGTAGCTTCAGTGCTGCGCTCTGAGGTGTATTCTTCGGTTGCGGGGTGTCCATAAAGTTGGGAGTGGAGCTGGCCCCACAGACCTCTGTATTTGTTCCCTGGAACATGCCAGTATGTTGTATTCATGTCCTGGTCAATCTCTCCTTCTCCTGTGGAGATATAAACAATAACCTCCCCTTGGGTGGGTTAGTGCCCTGCACCCCCCTACCCATGTCTTTTTTTTCTCTTTCTTTCTCCCTCCTATTTAGTTGACTGCTGTATGTATCCCTGGCTTGGGTCTGGCCCCTGCCATAATACCTGGACCTCACCCCAGGAATGTATGTACATAGTAGCTTTCTTCCTTTGCCCCTTTCTTTTTTAAGCTTACCTCAGTGGACTCATGTTGTACTTTTCCTTTTGTGCTTGGCTTAGCATGATTTCCTCCAGTTCTTCCCATGTGACAATAATGTGCTTCATGTGCTCATCACTGCTTTTTAGTGATTCATAGTACTCCATTGTATATACATACCACAGATTTTTAATCCATTCATCTGTTAATGGGAATTTGGGTTGTTTCTAACTCCTTGCAATTATGAACTGTGCCGTGATGACATTGGAGCGCAGGTGTCTGGCTGTGGTTTGTTTCTTGCCTCGTCTGGGTATATGCCCAGTAGGGGCATTGCTGGGTTGTATGGTAGCTCGATTTCCATCTGTTTTAGATACTGCCAGATCTATTTCCATAGTGGCTGCACAGTCCTACAGGTCCACCAGCAGTGGACCATAGTGTCTATTTCCCCACAGCCCCTCCAACACTTGTTACTTTCTGACTTTTTGAATTGGGCTATCTTTGATGGTATTAGATGGTATCTCATGGTTGTTTTAATTTGCATTTCTCTTATGACTAAGGACCAGGAACATTTTCTCATATGTTTATTGGAAAGGCCATATTTTCCAGCTAATTATCCTTTTTGTTCCCAACTTTCCCTTTCAATCTCCAGTAATTATCAGTGCAGGTTGATTGCATGTTTGATCGGTGTTGGACTTCAGAGTTGGTAAAAAAATCTTTTATTTCTTCATATCTGGCATTAGTGGTACGGAACATACATTTAATAAGCACACAAATTAGGACAATAATTTCTGATTGCATTAGAGTCTGTGGAGGAAATAAAGAAAGGCGTTGTCAGGGAGAGTGCACACATCCCCCCGTGTGTTAGTTGACTCATCTGTCAACTGGAAACCAGAATAGGTGGCTGCAATTTAAAAATGCCTAAACCAAAAGAGTTGTCCTGAAAACACTGTGATCTGAATTCATTTAAAGTTGAATCTTGACCCAAACTGATAAAGATAGTTTATTGTTGTTTTGCTTTTTGAAAAAAAAATCGTAGCACGATGAATATTCACACAATACACACATTTTTGTGGGGCTGATGTTGCCCCAGGTCCCAATAGGAGTATGATATATTATAGAACACATGCATAAAACTACCTTCTGGAACCTTAAAACTTCTGAACTCTAAAACATCTATTGCCCCCCAAACTTTGCATGAGTAATTGAAGACCTGTAATACCCTCAGCTCCATGCTGGAGTCATTGAAAAGGGCCCGGAAGATGCGGTGGGTTAGGCATTGGACTGCTAAAGATAAGATCCGCTGTTCAAACCCAGCAGCTGCTCTTCACGAGAAAGATGAGGCTATCAGATCCTGTAAATACTTACAGTCTTAGAAACCTTATCAAGGGCTGTTGTGAGTCGTAATCATCTCGATGACAGCAGGGTTAGGATTCTTGTGAGGATTAGAGGAATTAATATATGCAAAGCACTTAAAATGATGTCTGACATATCGTAAGCATGACATAAATTAGCTGCTCTTGCTATCCTTAATACCACTATAATATGAGAAGGAATATGGGTCAGTTGATCAGGGAAAACCTCACTGAGAATGTGTCCCTTGAGGAGACACCCAAGGGATGTGAATGGTCTGACCATTGAAAGAGAAGAAGGAAGACAGAGAAGCTCCATTCAGCAAGAAAGAAGAGCCAGTGCCAAAAGCGCCAGGGCTGCAAACATGGCAGGAATGCGGAACAGAAAGCAGACTGAGTGGCTAGTGTGTGACTCAACAGAAAGATGATTCAAGGTCAGAAAGGTAGGCTAGGATAATAATGTATTGTGGCTGTTCTGATGAATAGTTATAAAGAATTCTCTGATGAGGTTTAATAAAGGAACTGGAGAAAAGGATAATCGTGGAGGTCACACCAGACTTTATTGCAGAAGCCTCTGGGAGGCCAGATGGCTAATTGAATGAGAGAGATGGCTATATTGAGGAACAAAAAGAACAGAATAGGGAAGGGAAACTTCTTAGTATTGTGCTTCTTGCCAGAGTCTTTGTAATTCCCACCAAATGACGGGGTGGGAGTATGTAAACAAGGTGTAGCAGATTCTAACTCAGTGATTGGTCAGTTTTGCCATTCTATCGTGTACAAAAGTGAGCCCTCTCAGCAGCAGAAAGAGAGAATCCCATGACCATCCAGAAAGAAGAGTCACCGGTGGAGTGCCTGAAGTAGAGGAACCATTGGAGGCAACAGAAGCAAAGCTTTCCAGCCCACTGAAAGACTAAAGCTGAATGCTTTCAGGGAGGCTGGCTTGCAGAAGGTGATGCTCATTGGGCAGTTATCAGTACTAAAGGAACTTGGTGACACTTGCCAGAGAGGAGTAGAGGTCAAAGGCCCACACGGCTGAGAAACCAAGGATCATAGAGACCAAGGATCATAGAGAGATATCCCTTTTCTGGCATGGCTGAAAAGAGGTGCTTCAGACAAAAGGACTATCTCCTTCAGGGTTGTTTTGTTTTAAATCTTGGCTTGTAACCTGTTAACATCCCTTTTAAAAACACTCCACAACAATTAAGTATTGCCTATGAGTCCTGTGCGGCCATTGCAATGATTTATTGAACCCAACAGAGAAACAGGGTGCCATGGGAAGGGTGGTTGGGAAGACCAAGAGGAATGGAGGGTAGAGGCATGTCTAATTTTTGGCAATCAGCCTTGGACTGGTGTGGAGTTGAATGGTCAGTCTCTTTACTAAAACTGGAGGAGGTAAGACATGGTCTACATGCCATTTCTTCAGACAAGTAAGAGAACATTTGAGAGAGAAAGAGATTGCTTAATTTTGTATCCTACCTTAGAATGTATCAATATGTCAAGGCTGCAACTTTCACAGCCATTGTCTAAGGTCTGTTAATGTCAGTAATATGCTGGATCTTGCTCATACAGGTTCATGAGAGTGATTCTGCACATTTCTTCTCAACTTTATACTCAGTGACATCACACTGGTATCTCGAAACTGGCTATGCAGGTGGGGGGTAGGGGGAGTATTTACACTATGGGAATTGGCAAATGCTATAAATGATCAAAACCCGACACCAAACCCATGGTCATAGAACTGATTTCAACTTCTAGTGCCCCTGTAGAACAAGAAACCTTATGGTTTCTAAGACTGTAACTCTTTCCACGAGCACACAGCTTCATCTTTCTCCCTTACACCAGCTAGTGACTGTAAACTGATGACTAGATGTTTCACTTAACCCACTGTACCATCAGAGCACATGCTATAAATTAGGACTTTAACTACTCAGGAGGTTTTGCGGGGGAGGAGGAAAACCAGCTGTTAAACATTTACTAGTACACTTCTGGTCACAGGTGATTTCATTTTTCTGTAATGGAACTTTATTCATCCTAGTGCTGCCATTTTTCCTAGTCACAAAACATACTTAAGATTATTGCTGTCTCAATCACTTAATGTTTTTATCCCAGTTGAATCCTGGAGTCTCCTGTGTCTTCCCAGTATGTTCTCTAGATTCATGGGAATGGAGTGGGAAAAGGGCACTGATTTATGGTTGTCCTTTCTCCGTGTTGACCTCCGCGGGGATATAACTCACCCTCCTGGTCAACAATATTCCCTACTCCCTGTCTGATAAGTGCGTAGCTGAGAATGGAATCCAGGTCCTATTATCAGGAACTCGACTTGTCTTCATTTTTGGCTCTACAGCTCTTCCCTTCATCTCTATTCAACCATCCTCCCTGAGTAGTGAACATTTTCCATGAATCTTTGAGTAAGAACAATTTTAGGAAGATATACCTTATTTATCTAAGAGTTGTCTGTATCCTCTTGTCTACAGTTATGTCTTTCTGGGAGTCTGAGGAAGTCAGCCTTAAAGGACATCTGATAGGTAAAGAGCAAAGGAAAGGGTACTCTTAATGTGCAAACTAGCAAATCAAAGAGAAACAAGGTCAAGGTAGACTTTGGTGTCGCAATTAGAAAAGCTGAAATCAAGTAAGCCCCCTAGATGGTAGGTAGGGACAAATTAGAAAAGACGTTGAAAGTTGTGATTTTAAAAAAACAAAGTTTAGAGCCATGTGAAAATCGTTGAGAAAGAAAAATGGAAAAAAATGGTTAAGATTTCAGAGCCAGGGAATGATTGGTGAGTGTTTGGGATGTTTACTCTATAGTATGGATAGGAAGAGGAAGTCTGTGAACAAGGTGAGACTTTGGAGCGAGTCAAGGTTGGAGTAGTAAGGTGTCCACTAGGACTGTGTGTGCCAAATGGCAAAGCAGAGAGGATGCCCCGATGGATGTCCTGAAAGATGATTGAGGAAGTCAACTAGACTCAGTGGGTGATTTAAATGATGGCGAGGAAGAAGCAAGATGGTGAGAGGGCAAATAGTGAACTGTTTATTTGACCACCTTAAAAGCTAAGATGCTGAAAGCTAAATATGTAACTGATGATTGCAAACTTCAGTAATTGGCAAATCGAGTCGTGAGGAAGGCATACTATTTACACAGTGGAGAATAAGAAGTGAATTATTTATTTTAACATGTAGCATAAGAGAGGCAGCCAATGGGAATATTCAATTCTGATTTGTGGAATTCTGAACAGTAATTTGTTCTTTCTTGTGTTTTCAGGTGTTTGGGATATGCACAGTGTCTCGACCATTTATTCTATTTTTGAATGTGATCCTAATTTCCAAACTCTATGGGGCTAGATGGTTTCCTAAAACCTTGCCCTGTGATGTCTCCATGGATGGTCCTCAGGCTCATGTGATTGTGGACTGCACAGACAAGCATCTGATGGAAATTCCCGGAGGTATTCCCACCAATACCACCAACCTCACCCTCACCATTAACCACATACCGCTCATCTCCCCAGCCTCCTTCAGCAGGCTAGACCATCTGATCGAAATTGATTTCAGGTGCAACTGTGTACCTACTCGTCTGGGACCCAAAGACAACATTTGTACCAAGCGGCTGCAGATTAAGCCCAAAAGCTTTAGTACACTTACTTCCTTAAAAGCCCTTTACTTGGATGGAAACCAACTTCTGGAGATACCTCGGGGGCTTCCTTCCAGCTTAAAGCTGCTGAGCCTCGAGGCCAATACCATCTTCTCCATAACAAAAGAGAATGTAACCGAACTGGCCAACATAGAAATGCTCTACCTGGGCCAAAACTGTTATTATCGCAATCCTTGTAATGTTTCATTTTATATAGAAAAGGATACCTTCCTAAACCTGAGGAATTTGAAAGTGCTCTCCTTAAAAGATAACAATGTCACAGCTGTCCCCACTATTTTGCCATCGAGTCTAACCAAACTCTATCTTTATAACAACATCATCTCAGAAATCCAAGAAAACGATTTTAGCAACCTCAACCAACTGCAACTTCTTGATCTGAGTGGAAATTGCCCTCGTTGTTACAATGTCCCGTTCCCTTGTACGCCCTGTGAAAACAACGCTCCCCTATACATCCATGTAAAGGCTTTCGATGCCTTAACAGAATTGCGAGTTTTGCATCTGCATAGTAACTCACTGCGGCATTTGCCCAAACGATTGTTTCAAAACCTTAACAAACTTGAGGAGCTAGACCTATCCCAAAACTACTTGGCCAAAGAAATTGGAGATGCTACATTTTTGCATTCTCTTCCCAACCTTGTACAATTAGATCTGTCTTTCAATTATGAACTTCAGGTCTATCACACATTTATGAATCTTTCACATGCATTTTCATCGCTGAAAAACCTGAGAACGTTGCACATCAAAGGATATGTCTTTAAAGAGTTGCAAAGCCCTGACCTTACCCCTCTAATGAGTCTTCCCAATCTTGAAGTTCTTGACCTTGGCACCAACTTTATCAAAATTGCTGACCTCAGCATATTCAAAAAATTTGAAAGATTGAAAGTTATCGATCTTTCTGTGAATAAAATATCACCTTCAGGAGACTCAAGCAAGGTTGGCTTCTACTCTAACACCAGAACTTCTGTAACCAGTTATGGACCCCAGGTCCTTGAAGCTGGACACTATTATTTCAGATATGATGAGTATGCAAGGAGCTGCAGGTACAAACGCGAAGAGGCACCTCCTTTATTGACCCTTAGTGAAAGTTGCAAAATGTACGGGACGGCCTTGGACCTAAGTAAAAATAACATATTTTTTGTCAAGTCCTCTGATTTTCAACATCTTTCCTTCCTTAAATGCTTAAACTTGTCAGGCAATTCAATTAGCCAAACTCTTAATGGCAGTGAATTCCAGCCCTTAGTGGAATTGAAATATTTGGACTTTTCTAACAACCGACTGGATTTACTCCACTCAACCGCATTTAAGGAACTACGCAACCTAGAAGTTCTGGATATCAGTAGCAATAGCCACTACTTCCAATCAGAAGGACTTACTCACATGCTAAACTTTACCAAGAACCTAAATGTTCTGAAGAAGCTGATGATGAACTATAATGCTATCTCTACCTCCTCCAGCAGGACCATGGAGAGCAACTCTCTTAAAACACTAGAATTCAGAGGAAACCACTTGGATGTTCTCTGGAGAGACGGTGATAACAGATACCTACAATTTTTCAAGCATCTGCTCAAGTTAGAGGAATTAGACATCTCTGAGAATTCCTTGAGTTTCTTGCCTCCTGAGGTTTTTGATGGCATGCCTCCAAATCTAAAGAACCTCTCCTTGGCCAAAAATGGACTCAAGTCTTTCAATTGGGGAAGTCTCTCGTTGCTGAAGAATCTGGAAACTTTGGATCTCAGCAAAAACCAGCTGAAGACTGTCCCTAAGAGATTATCCAACTGTTCCAGAACCCTCAAGAAACTGATTCTCAAGAATAATCAAATCAGGTACCTGACAAAATATTTTCTTCAAGATGCGTTCCAGTTGCGATATCTGGACCTCAGTTCAAACAAAATCCAGATTATCCAAAAGACCAGCTTTCCAGAGAATGTCCTCAACAATCTAGAACAGTTGCTTTTACACCACAATCGGTTCCTGTGTACCTGTGATGCTGTGTGGTTTGTCTGGTGGGTTAACCACACAGAGGTCACTATTCCCTACCTGGCCACTGATGTGACTTGTGTGGGGCCAGGAGCACACAAGGGCCAGAGTGTGGTCTCCCTGGATCTGTATACCTGTGAGTTAAATCTGACTAACCTGATCCTGTACTCATTCGGTATATCTATGATTCTCTTTCTAATGGTGGCCACAACAACAAGCCACCTCTATTTCTGGGATGTATGGTACAGTTACTATTTCTGCAAGGCCAAGTTAAAGGGGTATCGGCGTCTGAGATCAGATTCCTGTTATGATGCCTTCATTGTGTATGACACTAAAGATCTGGCCGTGACAGAATGGGTTTGGGAGGAGTTGGTGGCCCAACTGGAGGACCCAAGAGAGAAACATTTTAATTTATGTCTTGAGGAAAGAGACTGGTTACCAGGACAGCCAGTTCTAGAAAACCTTTACCAGAGCATAGAGCTGAGCAAAAAGACTGTGTTTGTGATGACAAACAAGTATGCAAAGATGGAGAACTTCAAGATAGCTTTTTACCTTTCCCATCAGAGACTCATGGATGAAAAAGTCGATGTGATTATCTTGATCTTTCTTGAGAAACCTCTTCAGAAATCCAAATTCCTCCAGCTCCGGAAGAGGCTCTGTGGGAGTTCTGTTCTTGAGTGGCCGACAAACCCACAGGCTCACCCGTACTTCTGGCAATGTCTGAAAAATGCCTTGGCCACAGACAATCATGTGGTTTACAGTAAGATGTTCAAAGAAACAGTCTAGCTCTTCTTTGAAAAATGTGACTGCCTGGCTAAACAAGGAGCTATTTGGTCACCTTGGATTCTCCCACCAATTTCTCACCTAGACAGTTTTGAAATTCTCCCAAGAGCTGGGATCGACGGCACCAGTGGGGATCCACCATTGTTGGACAAAAAGAGTTTAAAAGATGGGACGGATACATGAATTCAAGTGTTTCTTCTTCAATGTCTCCACTTGCAGTGAGTCCACTGTATAAAATACTTGTATAAAATACTCTGGGGAGAAGGGTGGCAAGTCAAGGAGAGGAGGCTTCAATGCTCATGTGGATGTGATTAGTAAATGTACACGCAAGCATGGACTGGGTAAGAACTGTGCTGCTACTTATGCTGATGCATGTGGAAGGAAGGTCCACAGCCCCAGGTTCTGTCTGCAGGACACCAAAATGTATCATAGATAATTGAGTGAAAGAAATTCCAATCAAATGGTTTGTGGGTTGCAAGTGTAGCATCTCACTCCTCCTCTTGTGCTGGCCAAATGTTGGCACAGCAAAGAATTGCTTCTTTGGTATTGTGTGCACTCGGTTCTTGGACCTGCTGCTGGCTTCCATAGAGACATAGTGAGAGATGTCTTGACCACCACAAGGCATGATAGACCTTCCAGTGGATGGAAATGAAAATGATCTGCATTCCTGGAAAATGATGTCCTTTACCTTTGATGATCATTTACCTGCTCACATATTTTTATCAACACTGCAAAGTACTGTATCCAAAGTAGCAGTACTTCATCCAGTGGTCTTTCAAACCACTTAGTTAATTAATGCAATGGATTTGTAATCGCCTGAGATTTTCACTCACTGACATTAAATAGTTTTGATCCTACCCCAAGGAGGATAGCAAAAGCAGTTATTTATATACCGTTATCTCACTCACTGGCATCAGTTCAATCCTAACTCACAGCCATCCTCTAGGACAGGGTAGAACTGCCCCGTGGGTTTCCAAGACTGTAATTCTTCACAAGAGTAACAAACTTCATCTCTCTCCCAAAGATCAGCTGGTGATTTTGAACTACTGCCCTTGTGGTTAGTAGCCCACTATGTAATCACGACGCCACCAGGGCTCCTTTTAGAGTTATCAAGCAGGCATCATTATATGTATTCCTTTCTGTTGTCTAGAGGGATGGGGAGTGACAGAGAAACAGTAGTTTGTACAACTCAATATTGGGCAAGGGTCTACTTTGAACTTCAGCTTTAAGTCCTCAAAAACAAGGGAAAAGGTCCAGCACATTGGGGAGCACACATACTTCCAATAGGGTCTAAATACCTATCGATATCACATTTGAAGCCCAACCCATTCCCTTTATTTCATGAGAGGAATCATCCATAGGGGAGGTGCTTGTACCACTTGGGAAAATGTGGGCCCGGGTTCCCATCTCGAGGCATTCTCTTAAAGATCCTTCATTTTCCTCATATATGGAAATACTTGCCAAGGCTGGCAATATATGTACTGTTTCCAAAGAGCATCTATCTACTTAATAAGGATCACAATTTCCCACATTAGTCTCTGAAATGAAAGGAGACATACTATAAGTTGCCAGTGTCCATGCTTCAACAATTTCTGAAAGCTCGATCGCGTTTAATGGATGCTTTGCCAAGTCAGTGACAACAAAGATAATTTTCATAAACATTTGACTTTGGGACATCATCAGTTTTGGTCTTTTAACACGCAGATATACACAAAGTTTGAGGTATTTGGGGTATTTTATAAGCTATAAGGCACTTGAAGACAACTGTAGTGTCTGCTGAGATGGACCAAGAGGAAGAGAAACTGAAAACATGCTTAGAAACCACCGCCTATTTCAACATGAGGTTAAAGTACAATGGTGTGTGATAGGAAAAGAACCAAAAGCTCATCAACAGGTGGCTTTAGTTTTCATTCCTTTGTAATCATGACAAATCACTCTTTTGACTTTCTGTGAGCCTTCTGTGGGGTTCAGAGATGGGTCAGGTCAAAAGCTACTAGTTCAAGCTAGCAGGAAAACAAGACCCCCCCCCCCCAAGTCCTCCATGAAGTTGTGGATGTGCGCTGCTCCTCTGCTGACCAACCTCTGGGTGACTCTCCTCCTGGAAGGGCTTCCAGATTCCCCGTAAATTCCACCCCACCCTCAAGGCTTGCCTCCCAGTCCTTGTTAACCAGAGACTTTAACACTGAGAAAATGTTTCAGTCTTAAACTTCAACTTTAGTACTAAACAACAAGAAGCCAGGACATTCTTGAAACACACATATTTTCAATTGGTTCTAAATCCCTCCATGAGTTTAAAGTTTGAAACCCAACCAATTACCTTGCTTCCATGAAAGGAGTGTTTCTGAACTGATGAGGGTGTGTCTTCAGGTAAATGTGGCCATTTTAGGATCCAAGTGGAGAAGGACATTGGGAAGGGCAAAGGTTATAACTCAGAAAAAGGCACAAAAGTGTCTTTGGTTTAGAGAGAAGCGAGGATAAGTCTCCTGCAGCCTCACTCCTGAGCCAGGGTCTCTTGGTCCATCCTCATGTCTATTTGTAGCTCCAGCTGTCATAACAAGGTCCAGCTGATCCCTACAATGTGATCAGGGGAGATATAGTCCAGTAGGGGCTGTCATGAGCTGAAAACATGGGTATCTTGTTCTTCCATTTCTGAAGGAACTGTGGTGGGAATGACAAGAATAAATACATACTTTTTTATTTCTCCTGTGGCTTTTGCTTTCCCATAAAACATGATTTATGCTTAGTTCCTCCCCTTCATCCTTATCCAGGATCAATGAAAGAGTCCTTGAGGGCAAAGTTGACTTTCCATTCATGCTCAGCTCTTCTGCTTTAGCAGAACACTGGTTCTTGGAGGGGTTTAGTAGACATGTTGTGGGAGTGTGTCCCTCCGTGGGACTTTGAAGTGCCAGTCCCCAGAAGTGGTGAGTTAGATGATGCTCTACCAGTTCCTTGCAGGGCAGTTGAAACTGTTGACTCTAAGACACACTGGGAGCTATTTGTATCTTCTGAAGTACAGATGGCAGGATGAGAAGGAAATGACCAAAGAACATGGCAAAGGGGGACTCAAGGGAGGTGGGCTGTAGAGAACATTCAGGACAGAAAACCAGCCCATTGCACAGAATTAATGTAATGGAGGAGAACACAAGGCCAACCAACACACGAACTCAATGAAGGAGAATGGTTAAAAAGAGACAACATTGCAGAGCCGTAATGATTGGGGAGGGGAAAGAGTCGGTGACACTAGTAAGAACCAACCATGTTGATGGGAATGAAATTGCGACGGGGCAGTTTCACTCTGTTTTACATTGTCTTTGCTGTCCAACTTTCTTCTCTTACCCACTCACCTCTCTTGGTTTCCTTTTATGGTCTAAACACTCCCGATAAGCCTGGTGTAATACACAGGCAACCAAAGAAAGCAGCCATTGTTTCAGGTGGGGTCTTTCATTTGGATGGGGGTGGTTTGGGGTGCTCTTTTGGTTTCAAACAGATCACTCGGAAACACAGTCACACTCCACCTACTTGTGTGAGCAGGGTATCCTGTAATCAGATCAGGGCGAAGTTCCCTTGGGGACATTAGTTGGGTTCTCCGGTACATGCCAATTCATTGTCGTTCTACTCATGTCAACTAAGTAAGCCTATGATCTAAGGCACTGGATTTATGTTGGGTTCTTTTCTTTGAAGCTGACCTTAAGCTCAGGTTGTAATTGACTGCTAACATTTTTAGTGGTTTGATTTCCTTTAAATGACCCCCTGCTCCCATTGCACGTTAGATGATTTATGCTAATAACGTGCTTCTGGAAAAGCCTGACTTAAAATGACTGAAGAGACCTGCATGTCTCATTCAAGAACAATCCTCAGAAAGAGTCTGATGAGATCTGGAGGGGAAGAAGAAGCCTCATGGTGGACTCTAGATATGCCCCCTTTGGGGCAAGAGTGGAGAGAGCAATTGCTTCCACACACAGAATTGACTCCTAATGTTCTTCTGATGTCAGTATGGTGTCTAAAACTGATACCAGAGAGACAATCAACTGGAATTTCATACGTTTCTTGTGACAGTTGTCTGTCTTATGGAGTGAGTGATGCAGAAAGTGATAGATTTTAGGGGCATTAGTAATAATGAATTGCATGAGTTGGCATCTTGAGCAATCGATAGGAACCCATATTCAAGAGCCATGGCCCACAGGGATCACACTACTAAGAAAATCTCCTGACTCGTTTGGGAGGTGGAATTAGTTTACTGCTCTGAAATCACCCTGAACCAAATCAAGATGTGAGTTGATGTCAACCAATGAGGGCTTTGTGACTAGGTGAAATGCAATATTATAAATATATACATTTTAAAAGTCAGCAGTGCTTATATCTCTCTCCTAGGTCTGCCTTTCCCATGATTTTGTTGCTTTTGGATTGAGGCATCCTAATTGGAATCCTCAGTTAATTTGGAACTTGCCAGGGATCATTTCAACATATGACTGCTTCCCAGTAACACGCCATGATGAAAACCGAACCCAGGACACATATTCCACATAAGGAGGACAGCCATCCCGAGGGTGGCTCCTGGCTGCAGGATAAGAAGGAGGAGACTGAGAAAGAAGAGAAGATGAAGTCCAAGGGACTTCAAGCGGGAGGGGAGGTTATCAAGCGGGAGAGGAGGTTATCAAGCGGGAGAGGAGGTGAAGAGGGGGAACAAAGATGAGTTCAGTGCTCTGTGGAGTCCATTAAAATGTCACATGCCTCTACAAGGCTGGTGCTAGCAGTTCCATCTTAAAGATGATAGGTTGACTCCACAATGAAGGTAGGATTGGAGAGCCGAAGGCAGCTGAGAAAGTCAATAGTGCCCCCACCCCAATAGAAATCAACTCCTTCAACTGGCCAGGCATGGCCCCTCCTCTAGTGGGAACTAGATTTAGCCAGAGAGCCTGAAAGCCATGCAGATTCTGGGTCTCCACACTAGGGCTCCTGATCTCTGAGCCCCAGGACCCTGCCTTTCAGAAGCAGCTGGTCTGCAGAATGGATACAAGTTGGGAAGCACCAAGGGCATCATAGTTTGGGATCCCAAACACTGTGGGTGCCAGGACGACTGCCGTCAGAAAACCTGACCTCACCCCTTCTCGCCCTGCTCCACGTATGGCCAACCCATCTTTACATTTCTGCAGGGAGGTGCCTCAGACTCATATCCTTTCCTCCTAAGCACTGTTTTTGAAGAATATATGTGAATCATTTAGGACAGGCAGTTCTGATCAGGGCTAGAATGGGAGGGCAACTTGTACAAGAACACAGGGGTGGATAGAGATAGGGGCAGGGCGTCAACGATCTCTCTCAGTCCCGTCCATGGAACAACTAGAATTACTGCTTACACTTCCCATGAAAAGAGGTTATCTTGTGGTCGGTTCTCCCTTTCTCCCCTCACGTTCCTCTACTCCTCCTGGCATCTCTATTTTCCTTATTGGCCCTGAGGAGTTTATCTATCCTGGATTCCCTGTGTTTCAGGCTCTTATTTGAAAATGATGATGGCGGCATGTGAGCAAATGTGCTGGACACACTGGAGGAATGTATGGATTGCGATAAGAGATGTAAGAGCCCCCAATAAAAGTAATTTTAAAAAACATACAATAAAGTACTTTTTTTTTTTTTTTTAAGAGGATATCTTTGCCACAATTTCCCTAGTGCCTGACAACAGTCTCGGGCATTATGTACTCGTATATGGCGCCGAGCGCCACCTAGTGGACAGTGATATTTCCCCGTGGAAGTTGCTGGTTCCACTTTTAGTACTTCTGAGAATCGTGAGATGTGGGAAGAAAATACAATCATATAGATGGGTTGTTGTTAGGTGGCTTCAGGTCGCTCCAGACTCTACCTGCAACAGAACGAAGCACTGCCCGGTCTTGGGCCATCCTCACAACTATTGTTATGCTTGAGCCACTCTGTCCGTCTTCGCGGCTCCTCCACTTTACCAAGTATGATGTCCTTTTCCAGGGACTGGTCTCTCCTTATAATGTATCCAACATATGTGAGATGAATTCTTAACATCCTCTCGCCTAAGGAGCATTCTGGATGTACTTCTTCCAAGACAGATTTGTTTTTTCTTCTAGAAGTCAATGGCAATATATGTGTATGTATGTATTGCCAAATACCATAATTCAAAGGCATCAATTCTTCCCTAATCTTCATTATGCATTGCCCAGCTTTCCCATGCATATGAAGTAATTGAAAATACCACTCAAGTCGAAAGCAAATGTTTTGAGAATGATGATGGCAACAAATGTACAAATGTGCTCGAAACAATGGATTTATGAATGAATTGTGATAAGAGTTGTATGAGCCCCCAATAAAATGATTTAAAGCAAATACCAATGCTTGGGTCAGGAGCACCTTAGTCCTTAAAGGGTCATCCGTCCCTTCAAGGTGTTAAACAGGTCTTGTAAGGCAGATTTGCACAATGAAACAAGTCATTTGGTTTCTTGATTGCTACTTCCACGAGCACTGATTGTGCATCCAAGAAAACTAGAGAGATCATCATCTTTTTAAAAGAGGCAGTGGCTCTTTTGCCATATACGAGTACCTGGTGTATGGATACAGAAATATGTAGGGTGGTGTGGTACATATTGTTTATTGATGCAATATAAAACCACCAGGAGAGAGCAGACTAGTGGATTGTTTCAGTCACTCGTTTCTACTCTAGCACTTTGACTTGGTAACTCAGAAATGACCTTGTATTTCCCTTTCACATGGAGAAGTTGATGAGAAAAACTACCATCTTTTCCATACCACGTAGTTTCTCTTTCCCTAGAGCACAGTTCCCAATGTTAAATTGTAGCTCAAGTAGCAAGGTCATTTTACTCCCTCTCTCTTTCTCATCCTCCTCAGTCCCTTCTGTTTCTGGGGCTGCAGATACCAAGCGTTTCTTGAAGTCTGCCAAGAGTTTGCGGGTTAGCAGTCTTTTTTCTCCTGCTTGTCAGTCAGGTACTGAAAGCTGTGGCTGACTGTATATGATGCTCCCATGTTTCATGACCACCTACCTACACCTGTCTTTCACATGCACACAGACACATACATATACCACATCTACATATATAGTTGTGTGTCTATGCATACATACATATCTTGTGTGTATAAATCGGTGTTTGTGTACAGGCATGCCTTATTTGATTATGCTTGTATCAGGCCTGGTGGATTAGGGAAACAACCCCAGCGACACGCCTAGATGTGTAGGAAAGAGCTTTACATCAAGGAGTAATTCTATGTCAAGAAGGCATCCCAGGCCAGTCCAACTCAAGTCCATAAGTCTGGTACTAGTCCGTAAGTCCCTCTTAAGACTCATACAACCACGAGCAATGATGCAGAATGTGGGAAGATCACGCAAGCTGGTGGGTGCAAAGTCACATGGATCCAAGGTTGGTGGAAACATTGCAGGACTCCGGCAGCTCTCTGTGTGGTCAGCAAGCAGGAAAGGGGAAAGGCAGAAGGAGGGAGAGGTTCCCAGAGCCCTCCTAAAGAGACGGCCACAAATGCACTGCATTTGTAACAAGCTGAAAGTTTGCGGCAACCCTGTCTCAAGCAAGATTGTTGGCCGGCTTTTCCAAAAAGCATGTTTTCATTTCATGTTTCTTCTTGGTCATTCTCATAGTTATTTCAAAAAAAAAATTTAAATGCTATGGAACATTTCATAGACGACAGTGTAGTATAAACATAATTTGTAGATGCATGGGGAAGCCAAACAAGGCATGTGACTTGTTTTATTGCTATATTTTCAGTATCTCAAGGCATGCCTGTATGGGTATGAAATTAATGAAATGTCCATGTCTCCCTCCCACATAGGTAAGTCGTAGGATTGACATGAGCCAATCCATGAAAGGTACTAAGCATAGAGCCTGGCATCTCCCACAACCAAAACCATTACATCCATTCCCAATGATCATGATCTCTGAGCACAGAGGAGAACCGCCCCCTTAGAATCATATTTCTAAGGCTACGATCTGTACCGAAGCAGACTGCCATACCTTTCTCCCATGCAGCATCCAGGGTGGGCGGGGGGCTCGAACCACCACTTATCTGTCTCCCTTCATCCGGCAATTAACCTGTGTAGGCGGTAGTTATGGGGTTTCCATTAATTTCATACTGAGAGAGGCTAACCTCAGAGATATTGCGACTATATCCATAAAAGGGGTCACATGCAGTTTGGGGCTTCCCCACGCATATACAAGCACTTTAACTACTGCGCTACTAGGGCTCCTTGACATCTACCAAGTGCCTGGTGAATTTAACTTGTATCTTTTTCATTTCATGATTTCAGATCTCTAATCAACTGATTTAATCCCATCCAGAGACTCATTCTGTACTCATCATACAATGAATGTTTTTAATATCTGGAAATCTTCTACTAACCATTCCTGCTCTGCATAAAGTTGATGCTCAACAAAATCTCCAGAATTTTTGTTTGATCTACTCATGTTTTCTCTGGGTTTCAGTCTATCCAACATTTCAAAAGTGTCCCAGATACTCAAGACGCATCTCTGTAGGCAGTTTTGTAGAGATCAAATCTCATTTTCCATAATCTTCATGAGAAAGCTGACCACTTCTGGCTGAAAACCAATCTGAGGAAAGTCCCTCTTTGTTGAACCAAGTTCCAGATTTCCCTACTTCCACTTTTTCCTGCAATCCCATAAGAAGAAAACCCCCAGATAGGAAGCAGTGCCAAATGTTGGTACAGAAATCCCCATGATGGTTCTTTTCCTGTAGCTTTTCCCATTCTCTCCCCACCCGCCCCGCCCCCGCCCCCACCCCCGCCCTTCCTCTGACCTCCAGGCGTAATTGCTTCTCTCACCTGAGTCCTCATTCTTCCATCTAGAAGAGCCTATTGTGTGTTGAAACATACCTATTTTCATCACTACTCATTTTTAAAGCCACATTGAGACAGGCTGAAGGTTGCTATTCAAAAGTGTAAAATGGTTTCTTCTGAGAACATAACCATCGGTAAAACATTGCTGTCGCCTTGGCTCTGACTCATGACCTTCTCATGTGTGCCTGAGCTGACCTGTGCTTCCAAGGCATGTCTGGGTGCGCTCCTCTCTCCAATGAGCAGCCCAGCACCTGAACTCTTTGCACCACTCAGAGACTCTGAGAATGCCGCGGACACAAGATATACCACAATAAGAGGAGCATCTCAGCCCCCGGAGTGGCACCAAGTCCTGCCTAGGAATTTCCAAGTGCACTTCAAAAGTCTTCAGTCTTCAATGCTGTTAGGCTTACACTTCTTTCTAGCAGAGCAATACACACTGGGGACAAAGGGGCAAAAATATGACCTCTGCTGAATTTGGTGGTCACAGCTTGGATTGTTCATCTTGACCTTCTTCTAGTCCCCAACTCCATAGAGTTAGCTGTACCCATCAGAGGTCGAAAAGAAAAGTCCACCCCCCAAAAAAAATAATTTAAAAAAGCATGCCTTTACTACAGAGCTATGGCTTCCCACCTCAGATCTCTTACCCCGCACCCCCCACTGGGGCAGGGGAAGCAGAGAGGTGCCCTTTGTTCATGGGCAAGCGATCCCAAGTGCACCAAAACCCAACCCGGATCAGTGATCATTTCCCCAATATTGCCAATCAGGCAAGTTGCTCTGTGTCTTGTAAGAAGCATAGGAAAGGGTGTGGGAAAGAACAAGTCCCTATCCTTCCTGATTCCAAGGGACTGGTGTCAAAATGTCTGAAGGAGAAACAAAAACTCCCCCTAACTACCATTCTAAAGCAACAGTAAATGGATAAAGTCTCTATTGTCTATCCTAAAAAGGAAGGAGTCCTGGTGGCATAGTGGTTATGTGTTTGGCTACTAATCAAAAGGTTCGCAGTTCAAACCCAATCACCATTTGCTCTGTGGGACCAAGAGGTGGCGTCTATTTCTGTAGAGTTGTACAACCTTGGGAGCCCTCTGATACAGTTGTCCTGGGTTGCATAGGGTTACTATCAGTTTGAAATGACTCAACAGCCATGCTTTGACTAAAGAAATAAAGAATACTCCTCTCTTGAGCTAGAGATCAGAGCTTCTATGTGTCTCCTTGTTGAGCTCAGGGACTGTGACTGTGTTTTAGTTGTCCAGCCCAATTCTGTGCACTTGTTGATGCAAATGAATGAGTATGGAAGGGAGGCTAAAGGTGGATGTTTCCAAGGCTTGTTATACTGGCTGGGTTTCATAGTTTCCTATAGGATTTGTTAGATGTAGCTATGGAGTTTGAATAGTGTATGATGTAGATGTCACATTCCAACACTTCCGATTGTATTAATCTGTTCAGTCAGTCAGTCGATCAACAAATATGTCTCCTGTGCCCTCCATGGGCTAGGCATAAAGCTAGGGGCTGAGGAGACACTGGTGAGCAAGAGCAGAAATACCCCCCCCTTTCTCTGAAAACCATTCTGAAGCCTTTAAACATATCATCACACTGGGGTGATTCAAATGCACGAAAGGAATGTTCTATAAGATTCTATGATCCTCTTGTAACAACGCAGAGAACTGGTCTCTCCTGACAACAGGTCCATTGCCACCCTTGCTTCTAAGGAGCATTCTAGTCATACTTCTCCCAAGACAGACTTGTTTGTTCTCTGGCGGTCCATGGGACTTTCAGCATTCTTCGTCAGCACCATCAGTCAAGTACATTGACTCTTTGGTCTTCCTTTTTCAATGTCCAACTTTCGCATGCACAGGAGGCCATTGCAAATACCATGACTTGGATCAAGCGCATCTAAGTTCCCACAATAATCTCCTTGCTTTGCCACACTTTGAGCCTGTGGCATTTTGAGATGCTGAGCCACTAGTTGCTTACAGACTCTGGAGCTCCAAGAAGAGAACTGAGCTGGAGAAGTGCAGGAGATCATGGAAATGATTGCAATTGACCCCCAGGAAGTCCACCAATTGAATTGTACAAAAGATGGCTTCATTTTCTGACTCAATTTCTTTTTTGTCTTTGAACTTTTCCCCTACCTGACACACTTAGTCCTTCTGAGGGTCTCATCTCCCAGAGTTTGGACACAGTTTCTGGGCCTGATGTAGTGACAAATGAGTAGGATCTGTGTGTGCAAGAGAGTGGGTGTGTGTATGCATGTTTGCATAGAATCTATTTCTTAATAATTTCCACGTAGAGTTGACAAGCCTGTTCTCAGGATCAACAGATTCCCCCGCCTCCCAAAGCTCTCCCCCATTCTCTCTCCAGAGGAATCAAAGGAAAAACTTTCTACCTTTACATTTCCTGGAAACCCTCCTTGAGTATCTTTAGCTCCACAAACCCTCTGTGGTGCCCTAAGACCTTTAGGTCTGTCTGTCTCTACTTACTTACTTACATACTTACTTACTTGCATACTTACTTAACTTTAGGTCTTTAGCTGCCCCTCTGTAGTCCCATCCCGACAGTGTCAGTGTCTGGAGCTTAAAATCCAGTTGCAGGGAAAGAAATGTATAAGTGGTGTCCAGAATGGAGTTTTGCCAAGCTGTGTCTTCAAATCACTTGCATCATCATTCGGTCTTTGGATCTTCTGTGATCCTAGTTAATATACAGACGTCAGGACTCCACCTTCAGATATACTGGAAATTGGTGGGGGAGTCTATTAGCCAAGGACTTTTGAGAACCACTTACTAGAGCAGGGACTCTCAAAGCCTGGTCCCCAGGCGGCAGCAGGCACAGGCCCTGGGAGCTTATTAGAGAGGCAGTTGCTCAGACCCAAACCTCAAACCTTGTGAATCAGAAATTCTGAGGTCAGGCCTGCCAATTTATGTTTTAATCAGCCCAGCCCCAGGTGATTCTGATGCTCACACTAGTTGGAGACCCACCGAAAGTCAAACACTAATCCTAAAGCTGTGGTTCTCAGTTTGCCTGTACATTAGAGTCACCTGTGATCTTTGAAAGCCACACTAGTGGTTTAGGAGGATACTCTTAGGGCTGCTAACCACAGGTCAGTAATTCAAACCCACTCTTCCACCCATGGGAGAAAGGTGAGGTTATCTGCTCCCGTAAAGATTTAAAGCCTTGGAAACCCATAGGGGCAGTTCTCTGTCCTATTGGGCTGGTGAATCAGAATCAACTTGATGGCAGCCAGTTGAGTGATCTTTGAACTCCAGCGACTCAGGCTATACACCAGATGAATGAAATCAAAATACCCACAGTGGGGACAGGTAATAGTATTTTAAAAACTCCTCAGGAAATGTCAAGATTAAGGTAGTGGGCTGAATGGCACTCCCCCCGGTCCCCAAAATATATGTCCAACTCCTTGGTACATCTGAATGCTTTGGGAAAGGGGTCTTTGCAGCTGTCAGGATCTTAAGATGAGCGCACATTTGTATCAATGGAATGAGATCCACACCGGATACCAGTGTCAGAATACTGAATAGGCAAGGTAAGCACACACTGCCTTTGGGCTTAGTTACAAATCTGTACTACACAATTTCACATTTTTCATCACATGAAAGATTCTGCTTCGAGGCCTGGCTAGCTCTTTGTCTCTCTCCCAACCTATCACACCTTCCTGCAGACTCAAAGTCTCTTTTCAAACCTACAATCCCTCACAGGGATGTAACACCCGGAAAGCAAAGCAAACAAGGTCTTATTTGTGCTTGCTTCCCCGTTTGTGCCCACACAATATCCTTTACTACAGATCCTTAAGTAAGCACAAGGAATTCCCTGCTTATTTTATTAAGTCCCTGCTTACCACCTTTGAGGTTTATTATAATCAGGTTGACATATTTAACCTTCAAAAAAAGCTAATTGAATTGCGAATATAGGTTGAAAGTCTGAGTTTTATTCTGTGTCATATCTAATTTATGAAATTGACCTCTCCTCAGTTCAAAACAGAGTTGAAATCCTCGACATCTCTCCAATTGGGAGGGGCAAAGATTATGACTTCATGGTTTGGGCTTTTCTAAATTGGTAACTGAAATTGCCTATCACTCCCCACAAACCAGAAATCAAGTTTTATCCATGTGTATCTTTTAGGAACTCTCCCAGCATTTCCACATATTCATTTTATCCCAACTCTATTGAGCATCACAGGTCCTGAGTTGTCTGCTCAGAAAATCCTGGGCGATGCTCACCATCTAGTGGCAGGATAGTTACTAACTCCGATCATTACAGACTAGTGAAGTTTCAGCAGTTCCTTGGGCTTCGTATTGCAGAAAGGAAGAAGTCCAACATTCAGTTGCAGGGTCCCCATATAGATTAAGCTTCCAGTGAATCCCTCTGACCATTGACCAGGGATGTGACTAGCGGTGCTTTCAGACAGAGGACATTGCAAAGTGGACTAATGAAGATGCAGTTAGGTTCAAATGTAACACATAGGCATTTGGTCTCCTTTTGGACCCATTTGAGAGTTTTTCTAGACCTTGTCATGTTCTGCTTTCTTTTGAATTGAGGTTGTTCCATAGGCCTTTATTGTTGCTTGTTTGTTTTGCTATTGGGGTGATTTTTGTTTTCCTTTGCTTTGTATCATTGTCTTTCTATGAGTTCCAGGATAGGTAAATCTATAGAGACAGTAATGGGAGTAGTGGTAATGGGAGGGAAGTTGGGGGGAAATAAAGAACTTATAACAAGGACTTCAAGAAAGAAGAAAATGTTCTAAAACGGATTGTGGTGATGGTTGCACAACTCTTTGAAATGTGTTCATACCATGGAATATGGTATGTTCTTGGTTCCGTTCCCTCTCCCCTGCTTGGAGAACTTGACCACCGGAGAGCCAACATCTGCTGTAAAATCAATCACCCTTTTCCATTCAGTTGGATTCCCCCCTCCCCCATTCCTTTAAAATGATCTTTTCTCCAAAAATATTTGTTTCAAGATGGTAATTTCAGAAAGTAGAATCAGATCCAAATGCCAGTCAATAGTAGACACAGTAAATGAAATGTAACGTCCATACCAGTGTGTACCACACAGCTATTTTAAGAAAAGAGAAAGACAAAAGACTTTGACATAGAAAACCATAAAAGCACGTCTACAATAAACCAAAAGAAACTTACACAAGTGGAAGAATGTACCATGCTTATGGTTAGGAAAACTTAATATGGTGAAAATGTCGATATTACTGAAACTACTCTGTAAATTAATGCAATCCTGTTCCAAATTTCAACACAATTCTTCAGAGAAATGGAAAAACTAATCTCCAATTTTACATGGAAAGGAAAGAAATCTTGGATAAACAAAATACTATTAAAAAACAAAGTAGAAGGCACTCCCAGATTTCAAAGCCACACTAACTAAAACAGCTCAGCATTGGTACAATGACAGATATGTAGACCACTGAATGAGAACAGAGAACCCAGAAATACAAGCAATCACTTACAGACACCTGATTTTTGTCAAAAAAAATTGGGAGAAAAGACAACCTTTTCAATAAATGGTGTTGGAAAAAGTGGGTCTCCACTTGCAAAAGAATATGCAAAAACAAACTCAAGATGGATTAAAGAACTAAACATGAACCCTAGGATGATCCTAAGGATCACCAATAAAAAACTAGGGACAAACTTAAGAACCCTAATACAAGGCATAAATACACTACCAACATCACAGAAGACAAAATAAATGACTTGGATGTTCTAAAAATACGACATTTGTATACATCAACAGACTTCATCAAAAGAGTAAACTGATCAATTGGGGAGAATACTTCGCAATGATATGTCAGATAAAAGGCTAATTTCAAAAATCTGTAGAAAACTACAACATCTTAATAAGAAAAACGCAAATGGGGGCATAAAAGGGAGTCCAGAAAGAAAAAGAATGTTTGGAAACAGACTGTGGTAGCAATTGTACAATTCTGCTCGACGAAATTGAACTATGGAATGCTATGATATATGTATTTACACTAAATTAATAATAAATTTAAAATATAAGTCATCAAACAAAAAAAGAAAAACACAAATGACCCATACAAAATGGGCAAAAGACATGAATAAGTAATTTACTAAAGATGACATCCAGGTAGCCAACAATCATGAAGAAATGCTTGCATTCCTTAGCCAAAAGATAAGTACAAATTAAAACAATAATGAACTACCACCTCACCGACAGTCTTAGCAATTAAAAAACACAAACAAACACCAGAAAATAATAAATTCTGGAGGAAATGTGGAGAGATTGGAATGCTCATGCGTTGCTGGTGAGAAGGCAGAATGTACAACCACTATGGAAAACAGTAAGACACTTCGTTAAACAAATACAAATACCTTATGATCCTGCAATCTCTCTACTTGGTCAATACCTTAAAGAAATAAAGAAAAATCATAAAAGACATATGCACATCCATGTTTATCTTCTCAATTTCTATAATAGCAAAATGATGGAATCAAAAACCTTGGCTGTGGAGGGTTGGGTTAAAAACTGCTGGTCCCTGCATACAATGGAATATTATGCATTCTTTAAGAAGAATGACAGGTCTGTCAAACACCTCTGGACCGGAACAAAATTGGAGGACATTATGCTCAGCTAACATTAAGTGAGTCAATCGCATAAAGATGAATATTTCATGACAATTATGATAAAGGGAAAAAAAGTTTTCACACCAAAAGAAGAAGTCTATCACAAGGCCAGGGTCAGAGGGAGGAGGGGAGAGGGACTTGATGACAGTAGGTTTTCAATATGGGGAAGAGTTCCTTGGTGGGGCAAGCAGTGCAGCACTTGCCGGCTAACCAAAGGGTTGGTGGCTTGGATCCACCCAGAGGTGTTTTATAAGGAAGACTTGGTGAACAGGATATTCAGAAGGGAAGAAATGAAGGCATCGTAAATCAACATGGGTCTTATTTGGACACTTGGGTTGCCTTAACTGAAACTCCCCTAAAGCAGACATCAAGTTTTCATGCGTGCATCTATTTTTTTAACTTAAAGACCTTGTCTTTAGCAGTGGATTCTTAGACATGCCACCCAAAGTAAAAGCAACAAGAGACAAAAATAGATCACTGGAATTCATAAAAATGAAAAATGTGCACCAAAAGAAAGACTTTAATCAAGAAAGTGAAGGGACACCGATTGTATAGACTGGAAGGAACTATCTGGGAACCATATAGATGCCAAAAATGTAACATCAAGAATATATAAAGAATGATGACAATTCAAAACCAAAGAAAAAATGGAGTTCTCTAAAGAAAAAATGTTTTAGAAAAAAAGAAAAAAACCAAAATAAGTAAATACTTTACAAAAATAAAGAAAATATACACCTGTCCAATTAGCACATGAACATCTGCTCAATGTCCTTAGGAAAATGCAAATAAAAGTCTCACACTCATTTAGACGTATATCATCAGAAAAACGGAAACCAATAAGTGTTGACGAGGCAGTGGATGGAGAAATCGGAATCCTCGTGCTCTCCTGGGCAGGGTATAAAATTGTGCAGTTGCTGTGAAAAAACAGGCGGATGGTTCCTCAAAAAGCAAAATGTAGAATTACCACCTGACTCAGCAATTCCACTTCAACTTACACTCCCAAATAGACCCACGCACAGCTGGGTCCTTTGCAGCGTCATGCACAGTCATTAAAAGGTGGACAAACCTCAGTGAGCATCAGCAAACCAATGGTTAAACACAATGTGATCGGTGTCCACAATGGAATAGGATGCAATCATAAAGATAAATGGAATTCCGATACATGCTTCAACATAGTTGAACCTCAAAAACACGATGCTGAGCAAAATTAGTCAGAGACAAAAAGACAAATCTTGTATGATCCGAATTATGTGGCCAAATATCTAGAGATCAAAGTTACCAGGGGAGTTTCCTTTTGGAGTAATGCCAGACTTGGGGAAATGGATAGTGGTGATGGAAGCACAATATGGGGACTATCATTGGACATTTAAAATGGCAAACCCTTTGTTTTATCTATTTCACTACATGGATTTTTTTAAGAGGTGGGAATTAGGACACAGGGTGGACAGAAGCCAGCAAACTCATTAGCAAGCTCTCCCAAAGCATGGGTGGCTGGGGAATTAGTGCTGCAATGATACTGAGTTTCTGTATGGGGGGCGATGAAAACACATTGTCGCGCTTCATGCAATGGCCGCCGCCACATGGCACACTAAAAAAAATAGTTGAAATCATCCATATATTGTTATGTACCTTTTATAACAATAAATGATATGAAATCCCAACAAAGCCTTGATTGAACATTTAATATTGCTGGGCGGCTGACTGAAGAGTTCTTGACTGTCTGTCTGGCTCTGGTTGTTCCTGAACAAAGCAGTTGAAAGAACCCAAGAACAGAAGTGGTGCGCTGAAAGTTCCAGTACTCGGCTGCTCCACCACTATTGTCCTCTTGACCTTTAGCTTCAGTTCCCTCATCCATGCAGTCAGGGGGAGGGGGTCCTTCCTTCTCTGAAGTGCTCTGGTTCTTTGGGTTATTTGGAAGACACGGAAAAGCACAGGAAAGGGTTGTAACTTAGGGAGAGACATTGCTCTGTAATGAGAGGGTTAGCTAAATAAGGACATTTACCCACCCAGCTCGACCGTGGGAGAAGAAGCGTGCCCATCAGCTTTAAATGATGACAACCAAGAAAACCCTGTGGAGTAGTTCTACTGTGTCACAGACAGGGGTGCTGTGAGTCAGAATGGACTTGAGGGCAACTAATGCCAACTCTAATCGGGACCTTGCCTTGTCCCTGTACCTGTTAAGTCTGATGCGGACATACTCTTGGACAGAGATGGTCCCATTTATCATGATGAAATGAGCCTCTGTTGGGTGTAGCAGGGCCACCGTGGACCATTACAGAGGTTGTCTCCTGCACAAGGACAAGTGAGGGCTGTGATTTAGCTCTTCCTTCTCTTACCCAGCTCCCTGCTCTGATTTGGGGCTACACTGGTCCACAGAATTTGCTGTCCCAGCAAATGTCTGGTAGTTAACACCTGAGAGAGGTTCTCCCGCCACTCTGGGCATCCTGAGTCAGATAACAGAAAGGGTCATCATTGGATTATCCTATTTGCTGGGAGTTTCTTGGAGCTAGGTACTGTTTTCAGAGCTTCACCAGTACTAACCTGCTCTAGAAGGAAGGTAATATTCTTCTCCTCATCGAGGAGGCTCAGAAAAGGTCATCTGCCTCCGTTGGTTACTGGTGCATCTGTCATCTGCATGTTGCCTGGTAGGCTGGCCTAGTGGGAAGGTTCGATTACAGACCTTCTCTACTCGACATGGAGCTCTGTGTAAGTGTAAACAGCAAGGGCTGAAACCAGGAAAGATTGGCCCAGGGAGATTCCCACACACGTTAGGGATGGAAGACCTGACTGCCCAGACCATCTGGTACTGAACTCCTGCTTCATAGTGACCTCCCTACCCTCGTGTCCATTTCATATCCATTTTCACCCTTTAGTGTTACTGGTTGTATGGGAAAGCCTAGGAAGGTTCATTTGAGTTGAGGATTTTGAGTCTGCGTGGCATAAACACGGAGCTGCTAGTGATGATAACTCATGCATGCCCCAAGCTTTCTGAAGTTCCATTGGACCTGCCTTTAATGGGCCCTCACGTGGAGGCCCAGAAGCAGGGTGTAGGTGGCTGCCTGCAATGCAAAGAATGACTTCCTATGGTCCTTCTAGCCTTGCATGGTCTTGGATGGGGCTATAGGACTACAGTGTTTGCGGCCCACCAAGGAGACTAGACTACCTGCTAGGAATGCAAATAAGGTGCAAGGAACCCCTATGACGGGGGGACCAAGTAACCAGGTATATGGAACCCTAACTAGTGTACCGTGTCATCATCCCACTCGGCTTTAAAAAATGAGCCTTGGTGCTATGGTGGGTTATGGGTTGCACTGTGAGCTCTAAGGTCAGCAGTTTGCAACTACCAGTTTCATGAGGCTTTTTGTTCTCATACGAAGTTACAGCCATGGAAACCTGCAGGGTCAGTTCTACTCTGTCCCAGAGGGGACTGGTATTAACGGCATGACAATGAGTTTGTTGGGGATTTTTGTTAGGTTTGTTTGTTTTGGGCTTAAAATTTTTTTAAAAATCTAATCCCAGAACAGAGAGGAGACCTCACTATCATCAAGGAAGTAGAACTAGGAGTGGAGCACACCCTTTGTATTTGGGGTCCCTGGGCTGAGAACATCTTAGACCAGAGAGAGAGAGAGAATGGTATCAACAGAAATTTCACTAGATGGTGAGAAGCAGTTGCAGAAGAATAACAGAAGCAGAAGACTGCACAAGATGGACTTCCTAGTCCAGGCTGCAGAGTGGCTACCGTGGCATGCCACCCCATGGAGCAAGAAGCCAGGGAGTATTCCAATGGAAGGGTTCTTGGCAAAGGGTGATCCCTTCTGGTATTTGGTGGGAGAGCTTTGTAACACTTGTCCAAGCAGGGCAAAGACTATGTCAAGGGAGATAGGGAAAGAGGGAGGGAGAGAGGGATAGCTGTGAGCAGAGTTAAAAAAAAAGTTGTCCTATTGAAGAACTGTATCCTGAATCCTTCCTGATCCTAAGTTGTACCCTGTTATTTACCTGTTAAAACCCATTCGCTGTGGATCTGTGAGCGTCTGTGAGTTCTGTGTAGCCACTGCAACGAATTATTGAGCCCAGCAGAAAAGTAAGGAGTGCCGTGGGATGGGTGGCTCAGGTCAGAATTGGCTGGAGAGTGGAAGTAAGCCATGACCTCTACTTCAGAAGAACCAGCCTGGAATTCAGGATGGAGATTCTCTCTCCCCTTTGTAAAGTTAGAGGAGGTCATTGTTTTTACATGGAATTTTCTTGAAAGGCTGGCAACCTCTCCAGCCACAGGGAGCCTTGCGGACTTGTAACTGGAAGTTATTCTTATGTATTTTTTGTTCTCTCTGAACAAATGTTCCAAGGGAAACCCAGAGGCTTGGTGACAGGCAGATGAAGTCTTTATACTCACTGTCACAAAGAGGGTCTTGGTCAGCCCAAGTTCTCAGATGTCTTAGAGATCTCTTCCAAGACCCTGAATCAGTCTGGAGTCAGTTGCCTTCAACGGTGTGTTGTTAGATGGCATCAAATGGACTCTGGTCCCTATGCACAAGCGTAGGTGATAGTCAATTTAGGAAGGGTAATACAAGCCTGTGACTAATGAGAGATGTCTCTTCCTAATAAGGAATGTCCATGGGTTGTGCAGGAACATGATAACTATAAATAGGGATCTTTATGAAATGTTCCCCTGAACCACCACGTCTCCACTGTGGCGTCCTCCCACTAAAGGGCTTATGGCAAAATGAAGCCCAGTCCATCTCATCCTAAACTCTGTTCTTTCTGCCATGGGTTGGCATACGTTTTCACTGAAGGGTCAGGTAGTAAATAGTTCAAGCTTTTCTGGTCATAAAGCAGAATCGAGGGTCTTAGGCAAGTACTTACATAAAAAGAGCAAGAGAGAAAAATCCACAACTTTTTAATTGATGAAACGCAAAATATAATTTTGTGCATATTCACTCATGTGAGCAAAATGCAGATTTTTGTAAGCTAGGTCTAATATGGGGACTAATGGAATGACTTTGGTGGGGGCGAGCTGCCACACTTTGCTTAACTGGAGGTTAGAATTAGCCTTCTTAATCATCAAAGTCATTACAGACATTCACCTGCAACAATACTTCCTCATTCCAGGATCCTATACGGCCAAGTGACCGGCTGGCGTTGACCTCTGCTCATGGGTAAGCCTTCGGAGAGTCCTACAGTCGAATTCAGTCATCAGACCAAATCACTTACTCATTTAATGACCATTTAGTGAGCATACCGTTAACTTGCTTGGCTCTTAACCAGTAAGTCAGAGGTCAGAGTACACCCAGAAGGGCCTTGGAAGATAGGCCTGGCAATCTGCTCCTGAATGGTCACAGTTTGACTTTGACACACGTGGGGTTGCCTTGACTCAGAGTCGAATTGATGCCAACTGGTCTACACACACATTATATGCCAGGTGCTTGGGTACCCAGGAGAAAGTCTGGGTGGTCATACACACCTGTGCTAGATACTATATGGTAAATAATGCGTGGAACAACGATGAAGCAACACTTCTGTTATTTCTTAACCTCCATGACTTAGTTCATAATAGATGAGCTTGGACCATCTTAAATTGTGTCATTTGTAGAAAAATTTATAAACCAAACAAACACACTAGAATTACTAAAGTTTTCTAAGAAAAAGGAAAGTGTGTCCTCTTCCCGCGGCCAGCCCCCCTCACTTTCATCATTCTCAGTTTCCAGAGCCAAGTGAGGCCATGAATCTTCTCAGGCATCCCCTCAACCTACACCCACACCTACACCAAGACCCACCCATTGTGTAGGGATTATATTTAACTCGCTATAAAAAAACTTCACACCCCGCCCATTTCAGTTTTGAAATTTTAAAGCTCGGTTCAGAAATGATTTAGCAACGGTTAAGAAATCTCAAGTTCCCTTCTTCCCACGTGAACTTCTGCAAACCGCATGCTGGGTCCTGCTGCTGGTAAAGTGCTGATTTTAGGAAGTTGGTAGATTTCTGCTCCTCTCGCATCTCCTGCTTAGAGGTTACCATTCTACGAAGCTGCAGACTTAGCGGAGGAGAGTATTAAAAGGGCATCGGCTGGAAAACAGTAAGTCACTTCTATTCTTTTGGCAAAGCATTGCATCAAAACATGAAATATGGCTTGGTGGAAAACGACACCATCAAAAGGAACCATGTATGGGGAATTGTCAAAAGCTGAAGTATTGAAATAATTGTAAATGTAAATAAAGAGACTTGAGCTACTGTTTGATTGATGGGCACCTTAGTACAAAGATTTTGTTGTTGTCGGTTGCCCTCAAGTCTGCTTCCACGTTTGGTGACCGTGGGTACAAGAGAGTAAACGAATGCCAGATCCCAAGGCATCTTGTAGAACCACACTCTGTTGCGATCCATAGGGTTTGCTTTGGCTGATTCTCAGGTGATGTTCTGGCTTTCCTTTCTACTCGGTCTCCTTCTGGAAGCTCTACAGAAACCTGTCCACCCTGGGGGGGGAAGGGGGGCTACTGGTATTTGAAATACTGGTGACACCGCTTCCAGCATCACCTCACCACACAGGCCATCACAACAGGGCAAACTGACAGACAGGTGATGGACCAACTAGGGAGGGAATTGTGCAAATTTCAAGTTGGAAATTTAACAAGAATGTTATGTAACTCTGGCCTTGCCGGAGATGATATGTTCTTCTAGAACAGTACACTTGGAAGTGAAAGAGAGTTAGTTTTCTCTGTTGCTCCCTCCAATAGAAAAATCCATGATTTTATATATATATATTTTATATATATATATTTTATATATATATATTTTATATATATATATATATATCCTCAAAAAACTGTGGGAAAATGCCAAAGCCTTATCATTCCATGTTTTCCACAAACTTTCTGAAGGTCCAGGAAAAGCTGGAGGTTAACTAGATTATAAAACGCTGCACAAGAAAGGAATTTTGTAGAGGAACTGAAGCATTTAAATCATGGTGTTGGCGAATAGTATGGAAAATACCATGGGATGTCAGAAGAAATCTCTCTGTATAGTCAGAATGCTCCTTAGAAGCAAAGATGGTGAAAATAAGGTTCCTGTCCCGGTATCAGGAGAGACCAGTCTCTCAAGAAGGACAGACATTAAGAAAAAGAGAGCCCTCCCCCAAACAAGGCAGTTGCAGTAATAGACTAAAATATAGCGACAATCGTGAGGAGCGTGCAGGACCAGGCGAGATTTCATTTGGTTATACTTAGGGTGAGTTGGAATGTACTCATGGCACCTAATGAAAGCAACGTAAGATATGGAATTGTTTTTAAGTGATGTCACCTATTCTTTTGTCTTTTCTACCTTAAAATTGGTTGAAGTGATAAAGAATTTTGGGGGGGGGGCAATTTAAGCTGCACAAGAAATCAATATTGCTGGTTACTTTGCTGATTCATGTAATTATATCTGTAACTATTATACCATAAAGTGAGAAACCCACTATCCTCAAGTCAATTCCAACTCTTGCTGATCCCAGAGGTGTGAGTAAAAATTCCCGTGAGGGTTTCTGAGGTTGTAAATCTTTCTCCCTTGATGATTCTGTAGTGCCTAAACATGACCGTTGACTTTCCTGTCAAGAACTGCCAGATTCGAGTCTGTGAATGCCTAGAACCCAAGTGGTTACTAGCGGTGGGTGGGAGCAGAAGTGTTGCTAATGGAGTGAAGAATTTCTGTGAAAAGTGATGAAAAAATTAGAAATGATTACCCGATATGTGAATGGAATTTTTGTCGCTGGATTGTGAATGTAATAGCGCTTGCAAGGGCATATCTTCTGGTATAGATAGATTTCATCATGATGAAATTTAAACACTGATAATCTACTCTGTAAGCTGACACCCAATTCACAATAAAAAGTTTTCGTACATTTTGTAAAAAAATTATTTTTTTGTAAAAAGTTCTAGGCTGATAAGCTTTGAAGTTATTTTTGAAGGGATCCATTTTCTAAAAAGTTCATTGTATTAAAATTGGATTACAAGAGAATCTTATAAAAATGTACTTTATATATTTTTTTCACATCCATTGCATGCTAACTAAAAAAACCCATCGTGTCCTTTTTAAGCAACCATTGAACATACATTCTGGAAGTTAATTTTCTACATCGATTTAATGCCCATTATAGATCTGGAAAGTAAGTTAATTCTCCTCCCAAATTTGATGATGCTTTACAATATGACTGCAAGAGATCATAATGGAATTGGGCCAATTGGCCCAGGGACACAGAGTTTGTATGGACTTGATAGCTGTAACCCGCTGTGATTGCCAATAGAATTATACAATTTTTCGAGGATTAAAAGGGGGGGGAATAGAATGAGGCTGAAATTAAACCAAACTTGGAACTATGTCCCACTTTCCTCCCATTGGTGGCAGGTGGAGGTCAAGGGCCAAGGAGGCTCCTGGCTTCAGACCCGAGGTTCTCCTCCACTATATATGAACATCTTAGGGAAGCTTTCAAAAGCTGAACACCAGATTGATGAAATCAGAACCTCTGGAGTTGGTCATGGCCTATGGTAGCTGTCCCACAACCCCAGGAGTCACCAATTTACAGCCCAATTTGAGAAGCAGTGCTTTTGAACAACAGACAAATGGTTCTTTCCATTCTTTCAGGCAAGAACCTTCCCTTAGAGCAGGTACCCCAAATTCAGACTTCAGCCTTCTAAACCGTGGAAAGATAAATTATGATGTTTCTTTTATAATAACACTAGATAACCATGACAACCTTGATTGATTTCAGAAAGTAAAATAAATGCTCCAAATGTGCTTGCTTTGAGAAACTGTGGCTGTGGATAATGGTTAGTGTGGTTAATGATGTTCTTCTCCTCTTTCAATCACTGCTCCTTATCCTTCCATATACTTATAAAAACGGTACTGAGTTAGTATGAGAGAGGTCTTGTGGGAAATGTTAGACATACAGATGCCTCACAGGAGAGAATGTCATTACCTATACCCTTGCCATGTCTTTGAAACTGAGTTGAATATTATTTATGTGTCTCCGTGTTACCTCTAGGGTCCATGAAGGGAACATGATCCTAAAGGAATGTTTTTTGAGTTCAACTGAATTATTAAATGAAACTAAGGGGCTGTGTTTTTTAATACTTTTATTGGGGGCTCTTACATCTCTTGTCACAATCCATACATTCATCCAGTGTGTCAAGCACATTTGCACATATGCTACTATCATCATTTTCAAAGCATTCTCTTCCCACTTGAGCCCCTGATATCAACTTCCCATTTCTTCCCCCTCTCCCCCATGCCCACCCTTCCTTATGAACCCTTGATAAGTTATATATTATTATTTTCGTATCTTACACCATCCTCCATAATCTCTCACCCACTTTTCCATTGTTCATCCTCCTGGGCAGGGGTTATATGTTGATCCTTATTATCAATTCCCCCTTTCTCCCCCCACCCTACCCTAATCCTCCTGGTATCTCTACTCTCCTTGTTGGCCCTGAGAAGTTTATAAATCCTGAATTCCCTGTGTTGTTGGCTCTTATCTGTAGCAGTGTGCATGTTCTGGTCTAATACGATTTGTAAGGTAGAATTGAGGTCATGATAATGGGGGGAAGGAAGCACCAAGGAACTAGAGAAAAGTTGTGTGTTTCATCAGTGTTATACTGTACTCTGACTGGCTCTTCTCTTCCCTGTGACCCCTCTGTGAGGGGATGTCCAATTGTCTACAGATGGGCATTGGATCTCCACTCCATGCCCCCCACTCAATTTACATTAGGTATGATTTTGTTCTGAGTCTTAGATGCCCATCAACACCTCATCATCATACAGGCTGGTGTGCTTCTTCCGTGTGGGTTTTGTTGCTTCTCAGCTAGATGTCCGTCTATTTATCATCAAACCTTTAAGACCCCAGACACTATATCTTTTGATAGCTGGGCACTATCAGCTTTTTCGCCACATTTGCCAATGCACCCATTTTGTTTTCAGCAATTGTATTGGGAAAGGTGAGCATCACAGAATGCCGGATTGGTAGAACAATGTGTTCTTGTGTTGAGAGAGTGCTCACTTGAGTTGAGGCCCAATGTCCATCTGCAACCTTAATTCATAACATATAGATAATGAGTATATAGTTCTATTCCTATATATATAGTTACATGTGTACATGCCTGTATTTAGACCTTTGTAAATATCCTTTGCCTCCTGGTTCTTTCCTCTATTTCCCTTTTACTTTCCTCTTATCCCACCATCATGTTTGGCCTTCATTCAGGTTTCGTAATTCCTCGCTGCTACATTGCCCTTGATTAAGCTCCACTAGGCATCCTATGCCCTTCTCTCCATTGATTTTAGCTCACTTGTTGTTCCCTCATCCCTGGATTTGTTCACCCTCCCCCATCCTTCCTTTCTCCCACCTACCCTTCTCCCGTATCCCCCCTGGAACCAATAGTCCCATTCTTTTCATCTCAAAATTATTTATCACACCCATCTTATCTAGACAGACTTGCAGACACATTAATAAGCACAAAAAACAGGCAAAGTCAAACAACAAAGGAAATTAAGACCAACAAAACAATAAAACAACAGAAAGCCATTCACCAAAATGGAAAAGCCTATCTGTTTGTTGGCCTTTACCAGTGTTTTCCAGAGTCTGATGGGGTGCCACACTTTATCTCCAAAGTTGAGTTTTAGTATACCCCAGGGATTTCATCATTTTGCTCACCCTTGCTGCTCTGTTGCATGCCCTTAGTGTTATGCCCCAGCGTGATGGGGTCATATTGTGTACAATTCCTGCACTGTGTCTCCAGCGTGGTTTCCTGTAGTGCTATGGTTTAGTGAGGGATGTCGTGTCTCATGGTGGGGCCAGCCCTATGGTCCTCTCTGTGCATTGTCTGCTCTGAGCAGGAATATTGTTTTCCGGGCTTGGTGGGCCAGGATGTCCTCCCCTCCCTCTCCATCCCTTTTCGTTTCTCCCATGTCCTCTAATCAGATGTGCCCCTCTCCTAAGGGGCTGGTTTTAAATTCATTGCTAACTCATAGTGACCCTGTCACATCTTTCTCCTGAGGAGCATCTGGTGAGTTTGAACCACTGACCTTTCCATTAGCATCCAAGCTCATAACCACTATGCCATCAGGGCTTCTTAGTTTTAACTGTTGTTGTTATGTGTTGTCTAGTTGGTTCTGCTTCATAGTAATCCCATGTACAACACAATGAAAAACTGCACCATCCTCACAATCTTTGCCACGTTTAAGGTTCTAGCAGCCACTGTGTCAATCCATCTCCTTGAGGATCTTCCTCTTTTGGGGGGAACCCTCTACTTTACTAAGAATGGTGCCTTTCTTCAGGGTCTACTGCTTCCATGGGCAATGATTGTGGATCCAAGTAAAAGAAAAACTCTTTGACAGCTTCACTATTTTCTCCATTTGTCATGATGTTGCTTATTCTTCCAGTTGTGAGGATTTTTGTTTTCTTTATATTGAGGTACACTCCATACTAAAGGCTGTAGTCTTTGATCTTCATCAGTAGGTGCTTCAAGTCCTCTTCACATTCAGTAAGCAAGGTTGTGTCATTTACATGTGACAGGTTGTTAATGAGCCTTCCTTCAATCCTGATGCTATGTGAAACCAGTCAGTGTGTTAGTCTGGTTAGACTAGAGAAACAAATCCATGGACACTCATATGTGTATAAGAAAGAGTTTTATATACAAGAGGTATTGAACATTGAGAAAACATCCCATCCCAGTCCAGATCAAGTCCATAAGCCTGACATTAGTCCATATGTCCGATACCAATCTATAAAGTCCTCTTCAGACTTATGAAACGCATGCAATGAAGCCAAATGCAGAACCATCACAAGCCAGTGGGTAGAAAGACTTTGGGTCCAGGGGCATTGTAAGCATCTCAGTGCTGGCAGGGGTCTCTCTGTGGCTTCTCTAGCTTCTGAGGTCTGGTTGCGTCCATGTGGCTTGTCTTCTGCAATGTCTCCCTGGGAGTAGCAAAGAGAGAGAGGTGGCTTCTACCTCCAAGGAGGAAGTATCAGATTTCCCAGAATTCTCAGGAGAAAGCTATGCCCACACAGAAGTCTCATTGGCTATCTCCAGATTGACAGCCTAGACTCCACTTCTGCATTCATAATCCTTAAATTGACACCAGATTAGGTGACTACCACAACCAGCTTCTCATATTATTTGTTCAGCATACAGATTGAAAAAGTATGGTTCAAGAATACAACCTTGACAAACACCTTTCCAGATTTCAAACCACACAGTCTCACCTGCCTTTTGGTCTGTGTACGGATTCTACAGAAATTCAATTTACATCTTCTGGAATTCCCACTCTATTAGATCTAAAGTTTGTTACAATCTACACAGTTGGATGCCTTTGCATAGTTAATAAAACATAAGTAAATATCTTCCTGGTATTCTGTGCTTTCAGCCAAGATATATCTGACCCCAACAATGACATCTCTCATTCCACACCCTCTTATGAATCCAATTTGAATTTCTGGCAGCTCCCTTTCAATGTTCTGATGCAACAGTTGTTGAATTAAACTCAGTACAATTGTACTTGTCTATAGTACTAATTAAAATTTGAATGATTTCCACATTCTGTTGGATCACCTTTCTTGGGCACATACATACATATGTTGATCTGGATTGACTAGAGAAACAAATTCAGAGACATTCATATGTGTATACGAACAAACTTTATGTAAAGAGTTATTGGATATTAAGGAAAGAGTTACAGTCTTGGAAACCCCCCAGGGCAGTTTGACCATGTCCTGTAGGATCACTCTGAGTAGGGATTGACTTGATGGCAGTGGGTGATTGTGCCAAACACAGAAAAGCCAGATCCAGGAATACATTTGACATTATGGGAGAGCCTCTGGAAATGCACACATGTGCGATGGAACAGCAAGAGATATCAGGAATTTTCTAAATGAGCAGTAACTTCTCTTATTTCACTAATTAGTGCCTTCAAGTGGAATTTAAACTAAAGTCCATTTACAGGGCAAATCAAACCAAACCCACGGCCACTGAGTCAGTTACAGCCCATAGTGACCCTGTAGGACAGTGTAGAGCTACCGCCATGCTTTTCCAAGGCTGTAGATATTTTCAGGAGCAGAAAGCCTCATCTTTTGCCTCGGGAGCATCTGGTGGATTTAAACTGCTCACCGTGAAGTTAGCAGCTCAATGCCTAACCCACTATGCCACCAGGCTACTCAGCAGTCCTGGCAGTGTAGTGTGTTGAGCAATGGGCTGCTGACTTCAAAATCAGCAGTTCAAAGTCACCCAGGTGAAAGATGAGGCTTTCTAGTCCTCTAAACTCACAGAGGCAGCTCTCTTCTGTCCTACGGGGTTGCTGGCATGTTTGGAATGTGTTTGTTGACCAACTGTCTGGAAATGAGACTATGCCCCTCTTCCCATAAATACTGTACTTGAACTTTGGGGGATCTGGGTCCAGTTCTCAAGTAAATTATCCATAGACATTGGTTGCTTAAATTTAGATTTAGATACAATTACATCCATGGCCATTGCTGATTTTATGTTCCCACATCACTGTTGATGTCTGCCTGGAGGGCCGGAAGACAATGACATTTCAGTTTCTGGTCAACAAGGATGTTGTTGTGCTACCACCTGCTTGTCAATAAATCGACCCTTGTGGTTTTCAAAGATTTATTTAAATGGCTCCTGAAAAGTAGGCTTTTAAACTTATGACAAAATGGGAAATGGGGGGAAACAACATTCACCAGACTGCATACTTCTTCATAATTTAATGTATGAGTGTCAGATATCGGCGTTTTCACTGAGGTTCAGGTAATGCAGCGTGGCTTTCTGTTTCACTTCCAAAACTGTTAATCATACAATAGAATTTGGGATAGAACAGAGAAAGTGCCTAATTGTACATCCACCTAAGGAGATAAATCCTATCTCCATTGCTTCATTCACTGACTTGTATGTCACTTGTCAATGCCATCAACTGCCAAGGAAGCCATTAAATAGGAGAACTATCCCCTGCTTGATTAAATGTCCAAACAAAAACCACATCATATCCATTGTCATTGAGGAGATTCCGATTCAAGGTGACCTTTTATAGGGTTTATGGAAACAGAAAGCCCCAACTGACACCCCCCCCCTTCAAAGTAGCTGACAGCACCCCCAAGGCTTCTTGGTAAAACAGCAACAACATCAACAACAAAAACCACATTGATTCTGGTTTCATTGCACCTTCTGTCCAAGCAGTCAGTGAATTAGTTTTCTAGGGACAGGCTTCATCGGATTCTCTCATCGCTTTAGTGCTGAGGCATCAGTGAGACCCAGCCTGGTGGCCTGAAGTAAACCACGCCTCCTCAAAAGGAAATCAGGGGACATTACCATTAAGTGACACCTTCTGTATGTTAGAGGAGAACTGTGCTCCACAAGGGTTTGGGGGCTGATTATTTTTTCTGGAAGTAAAATGCCAGGCCCTCAAGCCCCCAACCTTTTGGTTAGCAGCTGAGGGTTTTGTTGTTTCCACTCTCCAAGGACTCCGCAGTCCGGGGAGAGGGTTGAAAAAGACAGCCATCTCTTCCCAACAGCTAGCTTTGGACCCCACCCATCCATGTTGTGTGAGGTTGTGTCAGCAAGTGTGCCAGATGGGTTGTTTCAAGCATCACCCGATGATGTGGCTTTCTTGGCACCCTGCATGTCCACCCACTGCCCTGTCTGCACTCATGGCACCCCCTGCCCTGTCCCCTACCAACAGATGAATCTGGAGGTGGCCTCTGACCTCCCTGATATTCAGGGGGTCCTCAGCTTAGGCAGCTTTCCCGAGTGGCCTTCCAAATGGCATTGGTTCTTCTCAGGAGACTGATGTGAGAGGCAGATGAGGGTGGGAATTGTCTTGTCATGTGCCCAGGCCCCAACCAAAGAACTGATTTTGCACAGAAAATAGGAAGGCTATTGTGAAAGTACTTCCTCAGCAGCTCCCCAAGGCTGTATTTGGTGGGGAGGAGGAAGTTCGACAAATGTCTGCTTCCTGATTCATAAGCTGTCATAGAAGCAATGGGCTCTGCCTGAGGACAATATTCCCGCTCAGAGCAGCCAAAGCACAGAGAGGACCATAGGACCGGCCCCACTACGAGACATGATGTCCCTCACTGACCCATAGCCCTACGGGGGACAACACTGGAGACACTGTGTGGGAACTGTGCCTGATCTGACCCCACCACACTGAGGGACAGAACTAAGGGTGTGCAAAAGAACAGCAAGGAGAACAGACCAACGAAGTCCCCAGGGAAGACCAAAAATAGACTTTGGGCCAGGGTGTGGTACGCCTTTAGACTCAACTGGAAAATGCTCCGAAAGGTCAACAGACCTTGAACTACTGACAGGCTTTTTTTTTTGTCGTTGGTTTTTGTTCTTGTTGTTGTTTGGTTATCTTTTGTTGCTTTATTTTGCTAGGTCTTGTTTTTTTGTGCATATTATTATCTCTGCATATCTATCTAGATAAGATGGGGGGATAAACAATCTGGAGGAGAAAACAATGGGACCAATGATTCTGGGGAGGCATGGGAGAGGGGAAGACAGGGAAAGGAAATGGGTGTTAACAAACCCAGGGACAAGGGAACAACACTTGATCCAAAATTGATGGCACGAAGGGTATAGAAGGCCTGGCAGGGCTTGATCAAGGGCAATGTAACCGAGAGGAATCACTGAAACCAAAATGAAGGCTGAACATCATAGTGGGACAAGAGGAAAGTAAAAGGAAATAGAGGAAAAAAACTAGGACGCAAAGGGCATGTATAGAGGTCTAAATACAGGCATGTACATATGTAAATATATTAATATATTATGATGGGGAAATAGCTCTATGTTCATATATTTATGGATCTAGTATTAAGGTGGCAGATGGACATTGGGCCTCTACTCAGGTAATCCCTCAATGCAAGAACACTTTTTTCTTTTAAACTGATATTCTATGGAGCTCACCTTCCTCACACAATCGCTGAAGACAAAGCAGGTGCATAAGCAAATGTGGTGAAGAAAGCTGATGGTGCCAGTCTATCAAAAGATATAGCATCTGGGGTCTTAAAAGCTTGAAGATAAGCAAATGGCCATCTACCTGAGAAACAACAACGCCCACATCAGAAAAACACACCAGCGTATGTGATCACGAGGTGTCAATGGGATCAGGTATCAGGCATCAAGGAACAGAAATCATATCATTGGGAATGAGGGGGAGTGCAGAGTGGAGAACCAAGGGCCATCAGTAGGCAACTGGACATCCCCTTACAGAAGATGAGGAGGAGACAAGACAGTCAGGGTGCAGTATAGTACCAATGAAACATACAACTTTCCTCTAGTTCTCTTCCTTCCCCCCACTATCATGATCCCAATTCTACCTTACAAATCCGGCTAGACCAGAAGATGTACACTGGTACAGATAGGAACTGGAAACACAGAGAATCCAGGACAGATGACCCCTTCAGGACCAGTGGTGAGAGTGGTGATACCAGGAGGGTTAGGGGAAAGTTGGGAAGAGAGGGGGAATTAACAGAAAAGTGGCTAAAGGGAGACATCGGACAGTGTAAGACATGACAAAATAATAATAATTTATAAATTATCAAGGGGGAGGGAGAGGGAGGGAGGGAGGAGGAAAATGAGGCGCTGATACCAAGGGCTCAAGTAGAAACAAAATATGGTGAGAAGGATGACAGCAATAACAAGCATACAATTGTGCTTGACACAATAGATGATATATGGATTGTGATAAAAGTTATATGAGCCCCCAATAAAATGATTTTTAAAAGAAATAAGAAATAAATAGAAGAAATTGGCTCTGTTTGGGGGCTTTCTGTGAGCTCCCAGGCAACACCCCTGGAAGCTGGGCCCTGAAGACACAATCATAGCTACCAGGTATTCCGTGCGGTGAGCTCCGGGTATGTCCAGGCATAAGGGCTTGGGTCAGTGCTCAAAGCAATCACATAGGGCTCAGAATTGGAACGCAACGTTTCTCCAGAGAAGCTATTCTTCTATATGCATATAGGGAGGGCAGCTTGATTCCAGAAGCACTTAAGGACTCTGAGAAACTAGGTACAATGGGACTTATAAAGAGGAGGTTGAAGAATTTCAGCCATTGGCTAACATTTACATGATGGATCAAACCCTGCCTCACATATCAATGCCCGCCCCCCCGGCCCCCCTGCACACACATACCCCTTCATTGGGATCCACTGAGAGCAGGTGACTTCTGGTCAGGCTGCTAATAATGGGGCCCTCCACCCACCTGCACCTGGGAGGCTTTTGGAGGTGGAAATGAGGAGGCAAGGGTTGGGTGGACAACCCGTTCCCGCAGGACAAGGCACAGTAGTGCTGCAGGTGAGCACGTGCCAGCAGACCCTTGCAGGTGGGGTCAGACTTTTATGATGAGGATATCATTTCCTGGAGAAGAAAATCCTCAAAGCCACCCAGGAAGATAACGTTATTCCTTACTTCCTCAAGCCATGCAGTTCTCACTTGTCCTTTCAGAGGTGCCAGTGGGCAACTGGACTTAGCTGCCCTCATCTCTTCAAGAGTCCCAGGGCCATGCCATCATTTAAGCAAAAGGTTGAGTTTTGTAATCCACCCAAAGACTCTTCAAAAAGAGGCTGGGCGATCAAAATCTGAAAACTCAGTTCTACCCCAAAGAGCCATGGGGTCATTATGAGCCAGGGTCGACTCAGAATGTGGGTTTGCTTTTTGTTTTTCTCTCAACTCTTGCTCAGTTCTGCCACTTGCACTCAATCAGGGTCATTAGACCTCACCGTAATCATAGTTGGGAGAGACGGCCCTCCTGGGTCTCTCCCCCACTGTCCTCTGGGGCCTTGATCTGAGCCTCATTCTTGTATCACTGATAGATGACCAGGGCCTCTCTCCCTAGTCATAGCAGGCATAGAGCCCAGGGCTACCATACCTAAGAAACAGTTTTCATTCCTTTGAAACATTGGGAGACATGGGGGAGGAATATAATCCAGCTTGGATTGTAATCATCTCTATACACTTGTAGTCATAAAAGCCACCGTTTCATCTTTTTTTAATGGGGAAAAGGCCCATCAAAAGTAGCCCTTGGGGCTCAAGTGGAAGGCAAATGCTTTGAGAATGATGATGGAAACAAATGTATATATGCACTTGACACAATGAATGTATGTATGGATAGTGATAAGAATTGTACGAGCCCCCAATAAAATGATTTTTTTTAAAGTAGCCCTTGGACATGGAAGAAGCACACCAGCCTGTGTGATCATGAGGTATCGATGGGATCATGTATCAGGCATCAAAGAACAAAAAATCACATCATTGTGAGTGAGGGGGAGTGCAGATTGGGGACCCAAAGCCCATCTGTAGGCAACTGGACATCCCCTTACAGAAGGGTTGCGGGGAGGAGACAAGCCAGTCAGGGTGCAGTGTAGCAAAGATGAAACATACAACTTTCCTCTAGGTCTTAAATGCTTCCCTCCCCCACCCCCACTATCATGATCCCAATTCTACCTTACAAAATCTGGCTAGACCAGAGGATGTACACTGATACAGATAGTAACCAGAAGCACAGGGAATCCAGGGCAGATGGAGGTGGAGGGAAATTCGGGTACAAAGGAGGAACCAATCACAAGGAACTACATATAACCTCCTCCCTGGGGGACTGACAACAGAAAAGTGGGTGAAGAGAGATGTCAGACAGTGTTAAGATATGATAAAATAATAATAATTTATAAATTATCAATGTTTCATGAGGGAAGGGGGATTGGGGAGGGAGGGGGAAATGAGGAGTTGATAATAAGGGTTCAGTGGAAAGCAAATGTTTTGAGAATGATGATGGCAACAAATGTACAAATGTGCTTGACACAATGGATGGATGTATGGATTGTGATAAAATCTGTACGAGCCCCCAATAAAATGTTTTTTTAAAGGTAACCCTTGGAAGCCCTAGGTTGACCTTGTGACAACCACCTTCCATTTTCTGATTTAGCACCTAGCGGAGGCCCCTTCAGGAACTGCGACTGTGTTCCAGCCCTAGTTCTGTAGTGCTGCTTCCACAGAAATGCAAGTTGGTGGATGCCATTCACCAACAGAAATCCATTTTCTCAAGGGTTATGAGGCCAGAAGTCTGTATTCAGGGTGCCAGTTCCAAGGGGGAACTTGCTCTCTGTGGTATCAACAAGAAAGCCCGCGTCTGCAGCTTCAGGTTTCAGATTCCTGGTGGTGTAGTTGTTATGTGTTGGGGTACGATCTGCAAGGGCTACAGCTCAAAACTACCAGAAGTTCTGCTGAAGAAAAATGGGGCTTTCTACTCCCATAAATAGTTCCAGTCTCAAAAAATGACAGGGGCTATTCTACCCTGTCCTATAGGGTCACTCAGGTCGGCATCGACTCCATGGCAGTGGGTTTGGTTTGCTGATTATGTCGATCACATGGGACTCTGTATACACCTTCCCCCATCTCTGCTTGCTGGCCCCATCTGCTCTTTTGTTTCTCAAAAGATTGATTTAATACTCACCCTGCCCTAATCCTCCCTCATTAACATAACAAAGGACTTTCCCAAGTGAGATTACAATTATAGATAAAGGAGTTAGGATTGGCAACACATAATTTTGGCATGGGGATGGGAGGGATGGGAGGAGAGGGGGACGCAGTTTAATCTGTAACAGTCTCCAGTGAAGAAGATCAAAATATAGATCCAAGATCCCTGATCTGAAACTTCTGGGCCAGAATGGTGTCAAGAGTTCAGAATTTGTATTTTACATATACCATATATGACCAAACATTTCCAACAGGTCTGAGGTTATTTCTATAAGGACACAGAATGCTCCAACTAAGTGGCAAAAAAGGTCTGAGTACCCTTAGGCCAGAGCTGGGTTTGAAGACTGGGATCACGTGAGACCAGCATTAAGAAAATGGACCATGGGCTCCTATTTAACATTAGCCCCAATCAAGAAGGGTTAGTTCTGATAACATGGCCCTACTGAATTCTTATCTTTATGAAAAGATCACAGAAGATTAGGGTGCTACAGTGAAGTTTAGTGAAGAATGTAGATGGTGCCCAACTATCAATCTGAATGGTGTCTGGGGTCTTCAAGGCTTATATTCAAACAAGCAGCCATCTAAGCGGGAGTCAACTAAGTCCTCACAGAAGAAGCACACCTGCTTGTGTGATCCAGAGATGACAATTACAAAATTCAATTAAAGAGAAGGTGAAAATATCAGAGCTAAAATTATGAACACCCAACTTGCAGAAGGCTATGGGGATGGTGGGAGTCCAAAACCCTTCAGCAGAGTATCTGATCAGACTGAGTCACTGGCAGATTCGCTCTAGCCACAGGCAAGAGTCTCAAACAGTCTTACTATCAGGCAGAGACCACTGTAATCTTGATTTTGCTGGATCGAACTCAATGCTTGGCCAGTTTACCACCCTATAGACCCGACCTGAGTTGGTTCTGGGTGCAAGAATCTCGTACTTGCTCGATGACAGAAATGTCTCCCCGGGCTTTTGGAATGCTGATGAGGGCCTTTTCTTTCTTACCTATTATTTGTATTTTGGTCTTTATATTATTATTTTATCCTTGCCACCTTACTTTTATTTTTATTTTTATTGTTTATATTGGATTTCCTCATCTGTGATGCACTGTGGGGTACCAGCCCCCACAGTTGAAGAGGCCCAAGGGGGTAGCTGTTTTAATTGAGGGGTAGAATTAAAGAGACATCAGACAAGATAAAGCATGCTATTGCTCACCTCCAGGACCATCATGATTTCATCAGCCAGATCTGAGGAGAGAGAGAGGATAATTTTCCAACCAAGGCTTATATACACTCAGGGGGCGTGTAAGCCCCCCTAATTACAGGTAGCCACATATTCAACAAAGTGGGCTATACCATAACCCTAAAGGTCCCTGAGTATATTGGAGGAGCAACCTAGCACCAGTGCCCAGAGCAGGTAAAGGGGGAGGGGCTGCTTTCAGAGCTTAGAGGGCAATAGCACGTCTGCTCCTGTAGATAAAACTGCTGCCAGCTACTCAGCGAATAAGTCATGTGCTTGCAAGAGGTAACTTTAAGGCAGCACTATGATGGGAGGATATAGTGGGGAACAATACTAATGATGAGAATGTGATTGGGACTCACTTCCAGCTCACAAGGATGAAGGCCTCCCTCCAGCCCAGAAACCCAGCCTGGAGGCTCCTTATTACATGAGACTCACAGATTCATCCAGATACACTCTCTCCCTGTGCTCTGCTCCTCACAATGCGCAGGAGAAGGGGGTGCATAATGATAATAATTGATGCAGGGGTTGCTAGGGGATGCAGGGGTGAGGGTGGGTGATAGGAAGGGAAAGGGCATTTGAGGAATAATTAATGAAGGTGCAAGGGGGGAGGGAGCACTAGAACTGATTGTGATTGCACAATTCACTATAAAGACAATTTAACCATGGAGGGAATGATCCAAAATTGATGTGGTAATGATTGTACAATTCTCCTTGATATGATTGAATGGGTGAACTATTGAATTGTATTATATGTAAATTACGGCACATGCCAATAAAATTGTTATTTAAAAAAGGGACAAAATATTCTAAAATTTGTTGTGGTGATGACCATACAACTCTTCTTGATATGATTGAAATATTGAATAGTGTAATATGCAGATTAAATGCTAATAAAACTATTTTTTAAACCATAATCATAGATTTTTTAAAAACATAGCTACCATGATCGTGGTTAACCCTTAAAGATAAACGATGACTCTTTCATATCATTAAATATCCAATGTTGATTTTTTTAAAAAGAAGAAGAAAATGAGCCATAAACTGGCCCAAGGCTCAGAGGCCCTAATGGTACCCATTGCTGCTGCTTGAGGGGTTGTTCGCTTGTGGCCCGCATCAATCTCTTCCATGTTGGATGAATTCCCCCGGTTACTAGAGGTAGCCATCCTCTGATATTTAGGAGTGGGGTGCCCAAGAGCTGATTGCAAAGGATGGACTTGCCAAGTGGTGCATCTCATTACAGGATGTGTGGCGTTGAGACCGTGTTTGGACTACAATGTCTTCAGCAGATCTTGTTTCGGGGTGAGGACCGGGGCAGACTCAAGCAATCTCCTCCAGCACAAAATATCTGAGGGCACCAAACAGTTCATGATTCAAGGTAAATTATATTGAAAGCTGATAGTTAACTGAATAACAAAAGCGAATCAATAAACTGATCTGTGGTCTGCCTGCCTGGTTTGGTAAGTGAAGTTGTAGTGGACCCAGGGCTAATAGTAAGCGAGGCTGGGTCATGCAAGCATAAGAGGGGGATACAGCCTTTACTGGAAACATGGACGTTTTGTCCAGCAGGGATAATTGGCATTCATTTTGATTTTTTTAAGTACCTTGTTAGAATAACAGTCATCTTGATGACTGAGGTCTGGGGTGCCCCCTTCCATCTGGTATGCCAGGATTTTGCTTCACTTACCTCTCTTAGTCCTGACCTTGCCTGGCGTTCAGGGTGGGGATGGATGCCTGTCAGAATTTTTGGAGCCACAAGAGGGGAAAGGAAGAGTCCTTGTGCCTTTCCTGACTCTTCCTAGTCTGTCTTTGGCAGTTCATCCCAGTCTTCCCTTGTGCATGGAGTCCTGAGCCCAAGGCTCTGTGTGTTAGACAGGGTTCTCTAGAGAAACAAAACCAAGACACTAATAATCATATATATAATTTATAGAGATAGATAGATAACATAAGAAATAAACAGTTAATTAATCTATAAAGCAGTACAAATGACGCAGTGCAACTCACTTCCATGAGACAGCTAACACACTGGCAGTCCTTCAAGCCTTGAGGGTCACCACAGAGTCCTCTGTAAAGAAATTCAGGTTATCCAGCCACGGGCAGCAAACAGCAAGGCAGGTCACCAGCAGTCAGCCAGATGACAGGGTCCGACAGACCCCAGCTCAAGAGATGTATATTCCAGTCGCATGGTGAAGCAGGTCTTGAAGGAACTTCAAACTACAGTGACACAGTCCATGGGTTAGGTGTCCCACAGGTAGTGTAGCTTGCAAATGGAGGCACAAAACAAGCAAGGCAGCTACACCCTGGACCAGTAATCCAAGAGCAAGAGACAAGAGAGGCGAGGCTCGCTGAGCCATTTATCTCTCTGCCCTTCAATTAATCCCACTTGTGTTCATTGACCATGTTGGCAAAATACAACCTTTGAAGAGGGTAAGTCTCAGACAGAACATAGGAGATGGACCTACATTCTCCGGTGGACTGTCAACCAACCCTCTCTTGTCTAGCTCTACCTTGTTTGCCACCGTCTAAGGATCTGATGTCTCAGCTCCTGAATCTTGCTTGCCAGGGTTCTTTGATGTAAACTCGCTTTCTTCTTGCTGGGCCTTGGGTTCGGCCTTCTCTGCTTTGCTCTGCCACCTACTGCTCACCATCTGCTTGCCCTACCCTCAACACATGCTGACAATCCTTGCCCGAGCCTTCATGTGCCTCCAGAATAGTCCAGTTAGATCAACAGAAGAGCTTCCCGTGACATGAATTCTTTATTTTATTTGCAGTATTGCCATTTCTTTCCTTCTTACTCCCTCCTCCCTCCCTTCCTTTCATCCTTTCACCCTCCCTCCCTTCTTGCCTAACCTCCTTCTCTCCCTCCCAGTGTTTCCTTCTCTGGTGTGTGAGTTCTCAATACCTCGGCACCCACTCAATGACACATGATTACCGAACAGCAACAACTCCCCTCCCTCCTTCACTCCTTCTCTCTCCCTTCCCTTCGCCCCCTTCCCCTTTCTCCTTCCCTTCCTACCTACTTCTTTCCCCCACAAGAAAAATCTCCCTCATCTTTAACACAGACTATCTCCAAAAGATTACTTTTTTTTTCTTTTAAGAACACGAGGCAGCGGGACAATATAGACTAGAAAATAAACACCATACAAGCTGCGCTGCTCATTGTGTTTAGTACCATAAAAGAGTACATACAGAGAATGCCCCCGGACTCCACAACAAAATCCAGTCTTTGGAATTTCTGCGGCCCTCCATACAGATGGAAGATGTCTCTTTCTGAAGGTAACAAGTACAGTCCCAGAGTTGTCACTTTCAGGTGGATCACTGAGCAATTGACATCCTCAAGTGGATTACTGGACAATTGCCGTTCTCAGATGGATTGTTGTGATCTAACCAGATTTGAACAGGAGAGTGGCCATATGACCCAGACAATAGTATATGAAACGTTCAGGCTCATGAGCAACGAAACTGCCAAAGTTTCTCCCAACTATGCAAAGCCAGGAGGGGCCATAGGTGTCGTCAAACTCCTTCTTGATGTATGTAGCGATGTCTTTCTCAGTGACAAACTCATCCAGTGCCCGACAAGCGATGTCCATGGCATATTGCTTCATTTCCTTTGACATGTCTACATGCCTGATCGAGACTGCGTTGGCAGTCATGGTTTGCCGGAACAGTGGAAACAGTAGCACTGGGCTCCTGGTGTCGAGTAGGTAGGCGGGCTGGCCTGGAGCTGCCAGGAGCCATTGTGTTGCGGATGGCCTGGACACTTCTGACTCCCCCAGCACTGTCAACTGCTTGATAACCAGGCTGGGTGTGGCTGTTCATTGTGACATCACAACGAGGGTGCACGCTCATTGGTTACCTCTTGCTGCGCATGGAGTCAGGCCATCTGAAGTCCTCTTGACATTCACCCTGAGTATGGGTGTGGCCAAGAGCAAGAGCTTGGCTGAGGGCCTGCCTCTCTTGAGGGACTTTTGGGCATTTCTGCCCTCTATCTGGAGATCCGTTTGGTGACCAAGCCCTAGCTCACACTACCCAGACGTGTAGATTTTACCCAACTGTCCTGGACAACGGACAAAAAATGAAAGTTTCCAAATCTGTAACTCTATGGGAATAGGAAGCCCAGGTTTTCTTGCATAGAGCGGCTAGTGGTTTTAAACAGCTGACCTTGCAGTTAACAGCTCAACTTGTAACCACTACACCACTAGGGCCTTAGCAATCCATTATGTCAGCCTTTGTGAAAGCCTAAAAGTTCAGGGTTTTCTCCTGGTGTCATGGGTTGCGTGTTAGGCTGCTAACCACAAGGTCAGCAGTTCCACATCACTAGCCGCTTGGCAGGAGAAAAATGAAACTTTCTGCTCCTGTACAGATTTACTGTCTCAGAAATCCACAGGGTGGTTCTACCCTGCCCTACGCGGTCATTACCAATTGAAATGGACTTGACGGCAGTGTTTGGATTTTTTTCCTTTTTATTCTTTTCTTTTCATTAGGGGCCACTTATGCCCTCCCACTCTTTCTGTCCCTGTCCTTTGGAACTTAGAAACCTGTGTTGTTACACCTCATGGAGTTAGAGACCACAAACTCTTCACTCAGAAATCTCCTCCAAAATGGGGAACCGATCGCAATGTTCGAAACATAGTCATATAACCTTCTCCAGGGGGAAGAACAACAGAAAACGGGGGAGGGAGACAGCAGCCGGGATAAAATATGAGCACGATAATAATTTATAATCTTTCAAGGGGGCATGGGGGTGGCGCAGGGAGGGGAAAAAAAGAGGAGCTGATACCAAGGGCTCAATAGAAAGTAAATGTCTAAAAAAGAATGAAGGCAACATGTACAAATTTGCCTGCTGCAAACAATGTATGGATTGTAAAAAGAGTTGCAAGAATCCCCAATAAAATGGTCTTTTAATTTTAAAAAAGGAAGAAAGAAACCTTCTCCAGAGTATTCTAACCATTTTAACCCTAAAGAAACAGAGGGAGGGTGAGAGGGCTCTTCTCTTTGTTTCTAACGGCTCCTCCAGGCTTTCCCCCCTCATTCGTTGTGTTTTGTAAGAGATTTTGTATGCGATGTTGAAAGGAGATAGATGTTGAAGGCTTTCATTGAGACTACTGAAGCTGCCCAGGATGACCGACCCTAGCCCCACGGACTAGCCAAACTTACCTCCCAAAGATGCCTTCCCTAACTACACAAAGAGGTTGAAATCCAGTCTCATCTGTTCCACATGGGTCTTTGAAGAATTTAATTTGTATCCACTTATTGCTAAAAAATTGTCTTAGGACAAACATTACCTCAGCCTGGTGATCAGAGTCAACATGGATAGCTTAACTCATTGGTGACATGTGCCTTCATATGATAAGAAAACCTCTCTGATCCTCTCCACAAAAACCCACCGCTCCAGTCTAATCACAAGAAAATCAGCAGACAAATCCATTCCCATCTCCCTTGCCAGTTTTCTTTCCCCTAGTACCTTCTGCCATGTACCACACTGCCTTTTAATTTTTTATTATTACATTTCAGATGTTTTTATTATTGTTATTCAAAGGTTTTCGTGAGAAATAAAACCGAGAAAGCTCATAATCTGATCCAATGCCCAGTTCAGAGATGTCTTTTGGCATTTAACAACAAAGTCAGAGGAAACAGAACTTTAGAGCAAGCTCCAACAGGAAACATAAATCACCCCTGGCTGGCAGGCTCGTGGTGCTAGTAAAACAAACAACTAACTCTTTTGATTGTATGAAAATCTTCTTTTTCCATCTGTATACAAGGTCTTTCTTCATAAATTAATGTTTTAGATAATTTAATGGCTATTCTACTATTTGATGCTTAACTGATTTTTCCTTTATATGTACAGGGGTTTGGTTCCCACGTTACCCAGTAAGTATGGCACTTCGTGCAGACATTTCTGGCAGTAGATTGGCCCTCCTTTCTGTCTGAGTGATCAAATTTCCAACATAAATAATGCAAAAATAATTGAGTAGTGAGAGACCCAGGTCCGGTGCTGTGTTCAGTCTGAGCTTCCACAAAGCAGTAATGTTCCAAAGAGGATAGACCCACTCTGAAAAAGGAGACAAACACAAAAACACATTTCTTGTATGACTATGGAATTGACACCAGCAATCTACAGCCGCTTCTCAAAGCAGCCCAGACCTTTGAAAGAACAAAATGTCACTGACATCTATACTCATTTACAAGCATAAGATTTAGGCACTAAAAAATAACCCAAAACAAGTGGGAGCGCTAGTAGCCAATCATCATTGTGCTTTTATCCACATTTTAGCTAATGTTTGAAGGTAAAGCCTTATTTTAACTTTTGCCATTTGGTTTCAATAACATGTTCTCCATTTGCTAGAGCTCAGGAATTATTCTAAAGCACTGTCTTTAGTATAAAGGAAGGACAAAGCATTTGGTGACTCTGCTCTAGCCCCAACCTCTAGCCCTACTTCAAGCCTCTAGGGTACATATACTAAATCTAGACAATCGAGGTAGGTGCTGTGTGTGTGTATGTGTGTGTGTGTGTGTTTGTGTGTGTGTGTTTCTTGAAAAAGACCAAAGAGATTAGGCATCATATTATACAGCAGATATCCTACAACTGTCCTTTCAACGAATCTACGCTATTAAAAGTTCCCCACCCACAACAAAGGCGGGGGGTGGGGTGGGAGGGAATCAAATCATCGCGAATGAGGGGAGTGTGTGATGGGGACCCAATGCCCATCTGTAGACAGCTGGAAATCCCTTACAGAGGGGTAGTGAGGAGGAGATGAGTCACTCAGGGTTCAGTGTAGCAACAATGAAACTCAAAACTTTCATCTAGTTCTTTAATGCTTCCTCCCCCCTCCCCGCAATTATCATGATCCCAATTCTACCTTGTGGGTCTGGTTAGACCAGAGGATACACAGCGGTGCAGTAGGGATCTGGAAACACAGGGAATCTAGGACGGATGAACCCCTCAGGACCAGCAGTGAGAGTGGCAACACCGGGAGGGAAGGGGGTGTAGAAAGGGGGAACTGATCTCAGGGATCTACATGTAACCTCCTCTCTGGGGGATGGGCAACAGGAAAGTGGGTGAGGGGAGACGCTGGACAGTGTAAGATAGGATAGAGTAATAATTTATAAGTTATTGAGGGTTCGTGAGGGAGGGGGGAGAGGGGAGGAAGGGGGAGGGAAAAAAAGGAAAAGGAGCTGATTCCACGAACCCAAGTGGAAGGCGAATTTTTAGAATGATGAGGGTAACGAATGTATAACGGTGCTTTACTCAATTGATATATGTATGGATTGTGATAAGAGTTGTATGAGCCCCAATAAAATGATTTATTAAAAGAAATTTCCCCACTCAGAAATTGTGTTGCACAGAATGCATCTTACCCTTCTTGCATTTGATTGTGTGAAAAATCATCTTTTAAAAGGCCAGAATTTCAACAACTTCCATTGACTACCTGTTCAAAAGGCCTATTTTATAAGATGGAATAAGCTTGCTTGTCTGGTCACAGAGAAATGAGAAGTGGCCTATTCACTGTATAGAAGCTGAAAACTCTGAACACCAGAGTTAAATGGGCCTCAAACAATGTAAGGCCAGTTGGAATTCATAGACAAGGACTAGACATTTCACACTGTTTTGAAAGAGCAAAACGGATTGCTGAGAGAAAAGCAGAGGGCGACACTAAAGGGCAGCGACACTTGCATTGCAGGTGCGGGATGCCATTGGTGAAGCCAGGCTGCTTAAATTTCAGAAAGTGAATGAATCCACTAAAATCCAGGCATGCACTTGGATACACTTAAAGGTCTTTGTGCATATCCAGAACATGGAAGTGCTTTTTCCCCTTGTTCGCTCTCGCTCTCGCTCACTCTCTCTCGCTCTCGCTCTCTTGCATCATAACATTTGATAAAAAATATTTTGTTATTGTGGTCTTGTTCCTTACTAAATAAACTTGTTCAAGGGAACAGCTACTAAATGACTAAGATAGTTAAAATTTATTGTGCCAACCTGGCCGATAAACACATGTGGGGTTAATTGAAGGGTGGAGCGATAAATGGCTCGGTGAGCCTCACCTTTCTAGTTCTCAGGTCTCTTGCTTTCTGTTGGTCTGAAAAGCTGGTTGGTGCACCTGCCTTAGCCATTTCCCTGCTTTAGCTGTCAAGGCTCACTTCCTGCAAGACATCCCTGAGGAGAAGCCACATGGACCTACCCTGATGCAGCCCTGGGAGCTGGAGCAGCAATGTGGAGACCCCTGCCAGTGCTGAGATGATTACATATTCACTGATTTGGCTTTCCTCCTGCAGTCAGCGTCATTGTTTGTGTTTTGTGAGATGGAAGAGGACTTTGTGGATTGATGTTGGACATATGGGCTAATGTTGGACTTGTAGGCTTGGGCAATACTGTGTAGAGTGCTTTCTTAATGTACACTTACCCTTTATATAAAGCTCTCTCTTACACATATGAGTTTCTGTGGATCTGTTTCCTTAGATTGCCCAGACTAACACAATGAATTTAAGGGTTTTATATATATTATAGAGTCCTGGTAGGATAGTGGTTACACTCTGTGCTGCTATCTATAAGATCAACAGTTCAAAACCACCAGTTACTCCAAGGGAGGAAGACTGTAAAGAGTTACAGTCTCTGAAACTCACAGCGGCAGCTCTACCCTGTCCCCTGGGGCTGCTATGAGTCAGCATCAACTCGATGGCAAAGTGTTGTTGTTGATATAGCTTCTAGAAAAAAATTGTTTTAGTTGATTTAATTATAAATAACATTTTCAAAAACCTATGCAAAACTGTCAATAATTTCCTAAAACACAATTCATCCGAAAAATCCATGATTGGTCAACCTCCCCATCCTCCTGCAGGTGCAGCTCGCAATCACTTTGGGGGTTGAAAGGTATATAGAATACCATCTTTTCATTGCTGTATCACCATGTGAAACACAGTTCTTGAACTAAAGAAGACTCACAATAAATATTCGTTAGATGAAGGAAGGGGTGTACAGTGTGTCTTAATAGTGGTCCATTGAGTATAATGCTCTTTGGTTACACACTCTACTACAAACGAGCAGTTAATTTATCTCTAATCTTTTGCTATTGCTCACAACCCGACATTGACCATGCTGGAGTAGATAAGTCATTTTGGAAGGTCAGGGTGTATCTTTTCAAGTCCTGAACTTGCTGAGTCTAAGCATATATTTTCCAGTTTGACAGATATTACAGGTTGCCCTCCATTTTAAAGGTGGTGCTAATTCAGACCCGTCTAGCCTAACGTGAGAATACCTGTTTTCCCAACCTGTATCACCGAATCCATGAAAAATGCTCTCGGTGTGATTAGGGGGGGGAAAGTTGAGTATCTTTTCCTAGGTTTAAGAGCTATTTTTGTGCCTTCTTATTCTGTGAACTTTCTCCATCTCCCCTCTCCACTTTACCATTGGGTTACTTGTCTTCTCACTGAGGCACAATATCCGAAATATATTATCCCTTTACTTGTGATATGAACTACAAATATTTTCTTCTAATTTGTGATCTCACATAACACTGTGCGTACCATTACTTGCAGCGTGTGTGGTGAAGCAGGATTTGTATTTGTGGGAGCTTGAATTGGTTAGCCTTGATTCTTCGTGCTTTGGGGTTTTATGTCATACTAAAAGTGGAGCCCTGGGGCAGGGTAGTTATGTGTTATGCTGCTAAACACAATGTCAGCAATTCAAAACTACCAACTGCTTCTTGGGAGAAAGAGGAGACTTCCTACTCCCGTGAGAAGTGACAGTCTCAGAAACCCAAAGGGGCAGCTCTACTCGGTGCTATAGGATTGATTTGAGTCAGAGTTGACTGGATGGCAGTGAGTTATCAGGCGAAAAAGACACTTCATTTCTATAGACAACACATTTCTCATATTTTCCCCTAGTAATTTTGTGATTTTGCTTTCCTAAATTGAAATTTTTTATCCCATCTAAAGTATCCTTAAATAATGAGACACAGACTCATTATTATTGACTCATTATCACATTATTGAAATGTGAGACAGATTCCCCCACTTTTTTTTCCCAACTAGAGACCAAGTTGCTCCAATATGACTATTTGAGACTCTTTTCTTGCAGGATTTAAATATTCCCTTAATCATTTCCTGCTTCTGTGTGTTTGGATCTATTTCTAGACTCTGTTCATGTTTCAGTGATTCCTTCCACATTCATGAACCACACGCTTCAATGATTACAGTTGGGGGTGTGCTAGCATCATTGCTCATTATTGCTACTTTGTGAATTCATAAAAAAAAAAGAAACTGTTTCCTTTGTATTGACACCATGCAATTCAAAACTTTAAATATATTTAAAAAGTTGTGCAGTCATCACCACAATCAATTTTCAAACATTTCCTTCATTCTTGCACTCATTATTATTAGCTCCCTATTTCCCTCCCACCCCAGCCTCCACTGCCATAGCCCTAGGGAACAGTTTATCTCGTTACTGTCTCTATAGATCGCATAGCCTTGATTTCATATACATAAAATTATACAAATAAACAACTAAATAAAACACAGAAAATCTAAATCCCAAACCAAGCATAATAGAAACTAGAACAAATCAAAATGGGTCAAAAGGGAAAGCAAATGATAATTTTGTTAAACTGGAACCTAACTCTCTGTCCTTGCAGTGGAGGAACCCTGGGTTACAAGTTGGGCTGTGATCTGAAATGTTAGCAGTTGGAAACCACCAATCGTTGCTCAGGAGAAAGAAAGGGCTTTTCTTGCACACTCACAGGGGCAATTCCACCTCTGTGTGTCTGGGTGGAATGCAGAAACAAATCCAGAGACACCCATATGCATATAAGAAAGAGCCTTATGTAAAAGAGTAATTGTATATTAAGAAAACATCCCAGCCTAGTCCAGATCAAGTCCATAAGTCCTATATTAGCCCGTATATGTGATCCCCATCTTTAAATTCCTCTTCAGACTCAAGCAACACATGCAATGATGCTGAATGCAGGAAGATCACAGGCCAGTGGGTTGAAAGTCTGTGGCTCCAGTGGTGGTGGAAGCATCTTAGTGCTGGCGTGGGTCTTCATGTGGCTTCTCCATCTCCTATGCTCTGGCTGCCATCAGCATAGCTCCATGTGGCTTTTCAACAGGAATATCTCACAGGGAGGGTGTGTATCCCGCCTCCAGGGAGGAAGACTGGAGTCTTCAGAATCCACAGAAGGCCTTGCCCACACAGAGGCCTCATTGGCTTTGACAGGCTAGACTCTATCCCTTCACAAGTTGACAGGAGATACTGTACCTGCCACACTACCCTGTCCTATAGGGTTGATATGAGTCAGTGTTGATTCGATGGCACTGAGTTTGGTGTTGTTGTTTTTTATCTGCAGTAATCCACTTTCAAAGCACTCTGAGGGCAAGACTATTGGTCAAGCCTTCCCTGGTCAGTGGTCCGACGGAGTTCAATGGAGGCTTAATCCAAGTGGGGAAAGTGAAATTGGAATTTGGGCTTTCACTGTCATCCTTAGCCTTCTGCAAACAGGGTGCTCAGAATTTAGTCTCTAATACAGTGACTAGGACACTTCTAATCTCTCTTCTAACAAGTGATTAATGGTGTATGTTACATTACATATTAATTTTATACTGAATCACCATATAAATTCGTTGATTATTTAGAATGGTTGTTTCTCCAGTTGATTTTCTTGGGTAAGCAATTATATCTTGGAGATTTTTGGATCATCCTCCATGCAGTCTATTTAGTATCTAATTGTATAGCTTAGCAACTCCAGAACAATAGAACATCTAGCTTCTGATCTTTATGGAAATGCCCTTTAGAGGCTTCCCATTAAATGCTGACATGTGTTTATTTTAATTGGCAAGGAAATATCCATCTCTTCCTATATTAGTTTGTACTTTTGTCAAGAATGGCATTTCATTTGATTAAATATCTCTCAGTATCTATGACACTGATATTAATAGTTCTCCTTGTTGCTCTACTAAGATACAGAGTATATGAATTATATGGAAAAGAGGGGGCTTCAAAAACTTTATGGATGGTGGAATGAAAAGATAATAGGATTTTTCTTTTTCTTCTTTTTAATCATTTTATTGGGGGCTCGTACAACTCTTATCACAATCCATCCATCCATCCATTGTGTCAAGCACATTTGTACATTTGTTGCCATCATCATTCTCAAAACATTTGCTTTCTACTTGAGCCCTTGGTATCAGCTTCTCATTTTCCCCTCCTCCCAATGAACCCTTGATAATTTATAAATTATTTTTCTTTTGTCATGTCTTAACACTGTCTGACGTCTCACTTCACCCACTTTTCTGTTGTCCACCCCCCACGGAGGAGGTTATATATAGATCCTTGTAATTGGTTCCCCCATTCTCCCTCACCTACCCTCCACCTTCCTGGCATCACCACTCACCACTGATCCTTAGGGGTTCATTTGTCCTGGATTCCCTGTGCTTCCAGTTCCTATCTGTACCAGTGTACAGCCTCTGGTCTAGCTGGATTTGTAAGGTAAAATTGCGATCATAATAGTGGGGGGAGGAAGCATTAAAGAACTAGAGGAAAGTTGTATGTTTCATCATTGCTACACTGCACCCTGACTGACAATGGGATTTTTCAATTAACAACTTGAAGCCCCTTTGTAGATATATTAAACCATCTTTAGTTTCTTTCTTTCCCCCTTGCTACACACAATTGAAAATTTATAATCATTTTATTATTACATCATGTTTTATTATGATGTCAATGTGCTGCTAAATGTTCATTCAGATGCTGTACAATAACATTAATAAGTATAATTTCTCTGTAATTGTTCTCCCTATTACATTGGGCGGAGGGGGGTTTCAGCCTGTTTAATTTTTTTTAAAAAGAGGAAGAAAATTGCTCTTTGTTCTCTATGGTAGGTACTAGTTTATATAGGAGTTAAATTGGTAGAATATGTCTGTGAAATGTCAAGACCTGGTGCTCATTTGGAGAGTAGCTCTTTAACAACTTTTTCCTACTATGAATGTTTCTCAGGGTTGTTCACACACACACACATACACACAAACATAATGTTGATGCTTTATTATTTGATGCACAAATAATCATAGCTATTAGATGAATATTGTGGATTGTGTCCTTTACCGGCATAAAGTGCTCTTCTTTCCCTTGTTTAATGCTTTCTGTCATAAATTCAATCTTGCATGATACTTAGATTTCAAAATCTATCTATTTATATATTTTTTGTATTTGTTTTTATTTTTCTTACTCTCCTTTCCCTGTTGACATTTCAGAGATATTCCGTTGTAGATGTATAAAACACACAGTTGGGATTGACTTCTGATGTGGGACTCATCTTCTTTGGACATGTGAATTTAGTATATTAATAACTATTCCAAATATTTTACGTCTGAGTTCTCATCATATATTATGCTTGTTGTTGTGATACATCTTTAACAGCACCCTCTCCTGGTTTCTTACCTACCTCTATGGTTAATCCTCTGCCTCCATTTCCACCTTATGATCACACCTATTCAATGTGGATGTTGATCAACATCAGGTCTCAACTCTCTAATCTCTTAATGCTTTATATAATCTCTTCATATTTCCTCGGGTTATCTTATTCACATCCAAGATTTTAATGACCAAGCCCATGAGTCATGCATTTATTCTTCTATCTCAGATCTCTACACCCATTATGAAATTGTCCAGTGGGCATCTCCACTTGAATGCAAACTCAAATTCAGTGTGCCAAAATTAAGTTCATAATATTTACATTCTCCCTAAAAACCAACCAAGAACAACCATTAAAAAAACAAACCCAAACCAATCTTCTTCCTTGGTGAATGACACTTTCGTCCATCCAGTTAAATAGACCAATAACCTGGAATTAACTCCGAATATCTCCCTGGACTTTACAACGCTCTTCCATCCATTTTCTGCATCTCAATGTTCACTTCCTAACTGCAAGTATCTTTTGAAGCCTATTCCCTCTGTCTCCATGGTCACCAGGAGCGTTTACGCTCCTAGTATTCCATGTCCTCTCACCAGTGACCATAATCAGTCTGAGGATGATCCCACCTATTGAAAATCTTCAAAGGTTTTTGTTGCTCTTCAGAAAAAGATAAAAATTCATGGTCATCTCTTCTTTCTTCTCTAGTTTTCTTTTACTCTCTTTCCTTTACCTGCTCATTGAAATGAGGATTGAGAGACCGATGACTTCAGCAACATCTCTGTATTGGGCACCTCCTCTTGTCCCTAGGTCTTACTCTGGGTCTTGATATTGCAAGCGGTTTTGTGAAGGTTCAACCAGCCTTGAGCATCTGAAACTGCATGTGGCTTCTCTCAAGCCCACACTAAGCCCCTTTTGATTCTTTCCCTGATTTCTCTGAGTGCACATGATGGAAAATTCATAGGAATACACTCAGGGCCTTTGCATATGCTATCCTATTCACCTAGACCATTCCATTGACTCTTTTATACTTTGTGCATGCTTATTCATCCTTTACAGCGACCCTACAGGAAGGGTAGAGCCACCCCTGTAGGTTTCCAAGAATGTAACTCTACACAGTAGTAAAAAGCCTTGTCTTTCTCCCTCGAAGTGACTAGTGGTTTAGAACTGCTGACCTTGCAGTGAATCTACTCTATGGCAGTGAGTTTTGGTTTTTTTTAATCAATTAGTTTATTCTTGACAGTTTCATCAGCATACAGATAACATATCACACATTTCACTTGTTCAGTCACATTCATAAGAATTGTGTTTATTCAACCTTTTGCTCACAGCTCACTTCTCCAGGGAAGTCTTTCCCAGGCTCCATGAATAGGTCAAATCCATCTATTTTAGATTCTTGCAGGATTGTGTACATACTCTGGTCAAAATTGAACTTTTGTACTGTTGTGCTTAATTAATATCTATTCTGCCCAAGATACTATAAACTAACCAATAAGCTGTGAGAGTCACTAAATGGACTCCCCACACTACTGCAGTAGCTAGGAAAAGGCAAGGAAGAGTCAGGAAATGGCCTTCAAATCTAGGCTTGGATATCATGAGGTTTTGATCTGCTTAGATCCCTGAGGAAATAGAACATTGCCCAGGTCGCTCTCCACAGTCTCTCGTGTTCCTGAGTTTTGTTACTACTTCATGTGTCTGTCTCCCAGCTCTTAAACCTGGAGAGCCACAGTTGTTTCCACAAGATTTGCATGTTTTCCCAGTCACGAATCCTACTACAATCTATATTTTCTAGATGTACTAGTTTTCTATTGCTAAAACTATGTCTACTGCAATCGTTTTCTATGGTCTATAGCAAATGACCCGAAAATACAGAGTTCTCTGTTTATTTAACAAAAGTAGCCACAGAATGTGGGGCATCTTACTAAGTGTTGCATGAGTTATGTGCACGTCTATATAGAAAGTAGTGTGTCTTTCTTACTGAGGTTTGAAATGTTAGCACACACAGAGCTATTAATGAGAATGTTTGTTTGTTTGTCTTATGACAAACTACATATGAATAGTAGACCTTCCACAGACACTTTTTGCACGCGACCTACATTCGAGGGACTCTTCTGGTTCTGAGGCTTCCAATGTTCAGATTGCATAACTGATGGTTAAAAACATGATTTTGGAATTATGCTGGTTCAACTCTCAACTCCACTACATACTGTCCTTCACTCTCTGAGTTTATTTCTTCCCTGTAAAATGTGGGTAAGACTGGAATCTCCATCACTTTACTGCTGTGAGCATTACATGGGGTGAGGAAATGTTTATGAAGCACTTAGCACAACACCTAGCACTTTGTTATTAATTATTAATGCAAAGATCCCACTCTCTAGTATCATAAAGAGATCAGAAAGCCTGATGCATGTGTCAATATACAAGTATAGAAAAGAATCATAGGGAATTTACACTCTCTGTGTAGGCAAAGACAAGAAATCGTGGATGGTACCATGTGTTAGTCCAGGCTGACTAGAGAGACAAATTCATAGACATGCATATGTATATAAGAAAGAAGTTTATATACCAGAACAATTGGATATTGAGGAAACATCCCAGCCCAGTCCAGATCTAGTCCATAAGTCTGATATTAGTTCATATGTCCAATACCAATCAATAAAGTCCTCTTCTGACTCATGAAACACATGTAATGACACCAAATGCAGCGAGGTCACAGGCCAGTGGGGGGTGGGACATCTTGTGGATCCAGTGGTGGCATAAGCATCTCAGCATTGGCAGGGGTCTCCACGTGGCTTCTCTGGATCCAGAGGTCTAGCACAGTTCCATGTGTTTTGTCAACTGAGAGTCTCTCAGATAGTAAGCAGAGAGTCTCCCTCCTCCTAGGAGGAAATCCAGGAGTTCCCAGAATTCTCAGGAGAAGGCCGTGCCCACACAGAAGCCTCATTGGCTATGAGACGATCGATAGACTAGACTCCACCGCTTTCACTCATAATCCTCTCAAAGTCCCAAATTGACTCCAGATTATATAACTATCAAATACCATTATAGAAGTTTAATCTGAACTCTTCTTGAGTGTTGGCCAAAATTTCATTAAGAGTAATGCCAAGAGGTTGATTCTGTAAGCACACAAAATGCTGTACTGCAGGTGCAGCATAGGCCCTAGCCATGGCGCAGCATCAGCTTTATTCCAGTGGTGGGACAGCTCAACCAACACCTCTTGGGCCGGGGGGACGAGCAAAAGCCCAACTCTTGTCTTCATCATAATCTCTGATGGCTTCATCTTCCATTTCTTGCAGCACCAAGAAGCTGAAAACTTAACATCCTTCTGAACCTAATCCTTTTTTTTAATTCAGAAGCTTATTTAATATAAATTAAGAGAATCTGCACTTCAAAATCCCGATGACCCACTGTTAATTTCCACTTGAGATACCTGGTGAATATTGTTATTCTAATACTGCGCTTCGGCTTTTTACTTTCCTTAGGAAACCATGATCCTCCGGTCGTCATTCCTCATCTGCCTCTTCCTACTCTTCTCCGGTTCCTGTGAATTTTTCGCCGAATCAAATTCTTCCCGAAGCTTCCCTTGTGACGAGAGAAGGCAGAATGGCTCTGTCATTGCAGATTGCGACAGTCGTCAACTGAAAGAAGTTCCCCGCACAGTGGGCAGATCCGTGACGGAACTAGACCTGTCGGAGAATTTCATCACGCACATCACAAACAAATCCTTTCAAGGGCTGCCAAATCTTATAAAAATCGACCTGAACCACAATGCGAAGCTACAGCATCGGAATGAGAACCCTGGTATGTACATGGAAGGCATGAAGATTACAGATGGAGCATTCCAGAACCTCAAAAACCTAAGCGTGTTACTGCTCGAAGACAACCAGTTAGACAAAATCCCCGTTGGTTTGCCGGCATCTTTGAGAGTCCTTAGTCTTATCCAAAACAATATCACCACGGTGACTAAAAAGAATACTTCCGACCTAACGCACTTGGAGCGTCTTTATTTAGGCTGGAACTGCTATTTTGGCCATGGTTATAACAAAACGTTTGACGTCGAAGACGGACCCTTTCAGAAGCTGACGCGTTTGAAGATCCTCTCGCTCTCTTTCAACACGCTGCTGCATGTGCCCAGCAAACTGCCGCGCTCCCTGAACGAACTTTACCTTAGTAACACCAAGATCCAAAACATTAGTCAACATGACTTCAAGGAATTGAAAAATTTAACGACACTTGATTTAAGCGGGAACTGTCCGAGATGTTTCAATGCACCTTTTCCCTGTGAACCCTGCCAAGGAGACGCCTCACTTCAGATACACCCCCTGGCGTTTCAAACGCTGACCCAACTTCTCTACCTCAACCTCTCCAGCACTTCCCTCCGAAAGGTTCCGGCGACGTGGTTTTACAACATGACTCAACTCAGGGTGCTGTACCTGGAATTCAACTACTTAGTGCATGAAATTGCTTCTGGGGAATTTTTGTCATACCTGCCCTCTTTAGAATGCCTTGACATATCTTTCAATTATGCCAGGACAGAATACCCACAACATATTAATATTTCAAACAATTTTTCTAAGCTTGTGTCTCTCAAGGTGCTGCATTTAAGGGGTTATGTGTTCCAGGAACTTAGCAAAGAAGACTTCCTGCCCCTAATGGAGCTCCCCCATTTAGCGACGATCAACTTGGGCATTAATTTTATTAAGCAGATTGACTTTACCATTTTCCAACAGTTCCGAAACCTGAGTATTATTTATTTGTCAGAAAACAGAATTTCACCCTTGGTGGGTGCCAGGCAATCTTCCCAGAGTCATATCCTTAAGCCACGCTCAGCATATACTGAGTTTGACCCGCATTCAAATTTTTATCATAGCACTCACCATTTAATGAAGCCTCAATGCAGCCGTTATGGCAAAGCTTTAGATTTAAGTTTGAACAGTATTTTCTTTATTGGGCCAAAACAATTTCAAGCTTTTGGTAACATCTCCTGCTTAAATCTGTCATCCAATGGCAATGGCCAAGTGTTACACGGCAGTGAATTTTCAGACATACCTCATCTCAAATATTTAGATTTGACCTTCAATAGACTAGACTTTGATGATGATAAAGCTCTCACTGAATTAACCGACTTGGAGGTACTTGATCTCAGCTCTAACTCACACTATTTTAAAATTGCTGGAGTAACACACCGTCTGGGATTTATTAAGAATTTAACACAGCTCCAAGTTTTAAACTTGAGCTACAATGACATTTACACTTTAACCGAATTTGAACTGACCAGCAAGTCCCTGGTGGAATTAGTTTTTCGTGGAAACCGCCTTGATCGTTTGTGGTATGGGGGAGACAGCAGATACTGGTCCATTTTCACCCATCTCAGCAATCTAACCCGGCTTGATTTATCTTACAATAACCTGCAGCACATCCCAAATCAGGCATTCCTGAACTTTCCCCAGAGCCTCACGTATCTCTATATAAACAATAATCTGTTAACGATTTTTAACTGGACATTACTACAGCAATTCCCTCGGCTCTGCTTTCTTGACTTAAGTAGAAACAAGCTCACCACTGTCACGAATAGCCTGTCTGCATTCACGTCTTCTCTGCAGACACTGGTGCTGAGGCACAACTGGATCGCCCATCTGCCCTCTGGTTTCCTTGAGGAGGCCAGAAGTCTGGTCCATCTCGATTTAAGTTACAATCGGCTCAAGAGGATCCAGAAGTCTGCGCTTCAAACCAAGACAGCCACCAGTCTAACTGTCTTAGATCTAAGAGGCAACCCTTTTGACTGTACCTGCGACATTGGGGATTTTCGACGATGGATGGATGAGAATCTAAACGTCTCAATCCCGAGGCTGACAGATGTCATCTGCGCCAGTCCCGGGGATCAAAAAGGGAAGTGTATTGTGAGTCTCGAGCTCATGACTTGCGTGTCGGATACCATTGCGGCGATACTATTTTTCTTCTCATTCTTCATCACCGCCACGGTGATGCTGAGTGCCCTGACCCACCATTTGTTTTATTGGGACGTTTGGTTCATCTACCACGTGTGTTTAGCGAAGATTAAAGGGTACAGGTCTCTTTCCACGTCACAAACTTTCTACGATGCTTACATTTCATATGACACCAAGGATGCTTCTGTCACGGACTGGGTGATCAATGAGCTGCGCTTCCACTTGGAGGAGGAGAATGAACACAAACACGTTCTGCTTTGTTTGGAGGAGAGGGATTGGGATCCAGGATTAGCCATCATAGATAACCTCATGCAGAGCATCAACCAAAGCAAAAAAACCATATTCGTCTTAACCAAAAAATACGCCACCAGCTGGAATTTTAAGACAGCTTTCTACTTGGCCCTGCAGAGGCTGATGGAGGAGAACATGGACGTGATCATCTTCATTCTGCTGGAGCCAGTGCTGCAGCACTCTCAGTATCTGAGGCTGCGGCAGCGCATCTGCAAGAGCTCCATCCTCCAGTGGCCGGACAACCCCAAGGCGGAGGGCTTGTTCTGGCAAAACCTGAGAAACGTGGTCTTAACTGAAAATGATTCGCGGTATAACAATCTCTACGTTGACTCCATTAAGCAATACTAACTGATGTGAAGTCAGGGTGCAACCACACAGTGAGGTTCACCTGCACAGCAACCCCACTTCCATCTCATGACTACTGCTGTAGAACCAATTGCCTTCCAAGTCGGTGGCTAAAAACAACATGTTATTTATCAGCTCACAGTTTCTTTGCATCCGGATTCAGGATCCAGCTTGCACTTGGTCCACAGACATCCCCTGGGAAATAATCCACCTCCAAGATCACTGGCCAGTGGTAGTTGGGATTCTGTTTCCCGAGGGCTGCCGGCCAAAGGCTGCGCTCAGTGCCTTGCTAGGTGGGCCTCTTCCACGGGTCAATTCGTTTCCTAAAAGTCAGCAAAGAAAGTGTTTACTACCAAGATGGAAGGCACACGGCTTTATCATACTATTGTGGAAATTACAGCCTATTCCTTTTGCCACATTTTATTTTTGAGACATGAACCGCTGGCCCCACTCATAATCTAGATGATTCCTCCACCCAAGGAAGCAGTCTATGACCAAGACAGTTGTTGTGCAGCTCTAGTCCATGGACAACACTGGAGGCTGTTGATGGCAGACATTAGCACAGCCGTTGCCAGAGGAAAAGTGTGATGACTGAAATGGGGACAAATGATTGTCTCACTTTAAGGGGAGCAGTCTATGAAAGATGCTAAGCCTGATCCCTTCCGTCCAGGGAAAACAACCGATGACGACAGAGATGGATGACAGAGATGGCAACTCTGATCCCTCAGACCAGGAAAGACAATTAATGGCTGGGATAGATCTCTAGGAGGTGCCGACTGCACCAGGTGACACTGTCAGAGGAGGTGACACCAGAATAACTGTCTATGAAATTGTTGTACTGCGTTTCAGCAGAAATTAATTTTTAAATTTAAAATAACCCTGCAGTTAGTCATAACAATATACATATTTCTTTAAATCAATTTATTGGGGGCATATATAGCTCTTTTCACAGTCCATATATACATCCACTGTGTCAAGCACATATTTTCTACAAACCCAGCTTACATATGTCTATATAAGTATAAGCCAAACATGTTATATCGATTTACTTGGTGAACCTTCGAAACCTTCCAGGAGGTTGGTGGTGCAGTAGTTAAGTGATCAGCTACTAACCAAGCCCATCAACTGGTCCTCGGATGAATGATGCAGCAGTCTGCCTCTATCAAGGGTTACAGCCTTGGGCAGCCCTCCTCTGTCCCATAGGGTTGTTATGATTCAGATTGACCCAGTGGCAGTGGGCTTGATTTGACTAATAAGCTCCTATCAGAGTTGTCATGATTACCCAATTACCCTCTTCCCTTTTCTTGCCCCCATAGCCCTGTGTAACACAGGTTCTGCTCTGCGCTAAGTGGACCTGACCATCCCATGCGACAACGAGCCGGTTCTGATGTGGTGGATGTCGGACCTTGAAGTTCTGTGCATGCATGACACCATTTCCCAGGAGTCACCCTGGGAGGTCATGTCTGACCTCTACTTTAGAGAGATTCATAAGAGATCGAAAAGGGAGAGCGGGCCGCTAATGAAAAGGCTATGGTCAGGGAAGAACTTCGGGGTGAATGGGTTGCTCCTGCTCCTTACTTGACCTGTGCATGGCCCAAGGTCACAGATGAGTCTGAAAGTGCGCAGGTGCCCTCAGCGCCGATGCGGCAGTTCCCTGCTGACTGGAGTACTCCGCCTCACACTGAAGACCCGTCACCAGCCCCGCTGCTCCACTGAGTGGGTGGACACAACCACTGCATGGTCTTCAGCAGTTCTTCCAGGATCTTTTAGGACACAGAAATACAGTTGATGGAAAAGGCGCACCAACTTCTAAAGGTTAAAACACAGCAACAACAGACATATAAAGGAACTTTTAAAAGGTTCTTAGGAAAATTAAATTCAAAGATCGTTGATTTTTTTCATGACATTTTTGTCACTCCCTTGTGTAGCTTTACCCTGTACATTGCAGAGACTAGAGAAGGTGTGTTTTGCCCATCGCGTGACAGTTTTTACTACTATGTTTGATACAAGTCCTCAATAAATAAGAGTTGAGTAAATGTCGTGTTCAAATAGGAGAGATTGAGTATGAGAGAGTTCGCAGGTATCACGCTTCTCCATGTCCTGCTTATCCATTACCCACTCCCAGGAGCCGGCATACAAGACTCAGAGCTTGGGTAAGAATGGTGTGCTTTCTCCCGTGACTATTGGGCTGTGGTCCAGAGCAAGCAAAGCCTAGACGAAGAAGCAATGCAGGCATGATATGAAATAGAACTGAGTAAAACTGAGTGCAACGATGTAGAGGTCATGAGCTGGCCCATGTAATACCACTGAGTCTGACCATGGGCTTGGGAAAAGGCCTCTGGCTGTGTCTGTGGGGTGTGGTCTGCAGGATCGGTGTTGAATTGCCCCAAGCTTATTTCACACCATGTTAGTAAGAACTCCACACAAAACGTTCCTGAGAGCAAATAGACTTGTGGGAGCCCTGGTGGTATAGTGGTTACCAGGTGAACTGCTATCTATAAGGTCAGCAGTTTGAAACCACAGCCACTCCTTGAGTGAAAGACGAGGCTTTCTATTCCTGTAGAATGTTAACTTCTCGGAAACCCATGGGGTGTGGGTGGCCTCACTACGAGTCCGCCCCACTTGATGACCGTGAGTTTGGTTATTGCAATGTTTCCAGTATGTCTTGTGATCTCCAGGAAGAAGCTAGATGACACAGTGCCTCAAACTTGTTTGGCCACAGATCCGTTTGCTGGTGAATCCTTTCATGTTCTCTCCCACTTTCTTTGGAAATGTTGATTTGATGACCCGATAGAGATTGGCCGAACCAGGCGAGTGCCTGGAAATGGTCCCAGTTGTGGGGTGGCAGCCACTATTCTGGCACAAGGTGTTCTATTTTTAAAACAGAAAAAATCACAGTCCAGACTACTTTGTGCCCTGAAGCATTCATATCCAGCTGACTAGCTCCTGGAGTTGGTCCTACCAGGTGTCTAGAGGGGGCTTCAGTTCCGAGTAGAGAAGTGACAACAAGGTGGGTTATGATCCCTAAGCAAGAAAACAATCAAGCTATAAAAAATAAGTTTGGGGGGGTCTAGGGGGAATGGGGTTACTATTCACTTTCAGAACACCATGAGCCATATCAAGGATAACTTGAGCACTGGCCATATGCTGAAGGCAGATCTACTACTCCACTGACTGTGCTAACCCTTGAGGGGTGGAGTGAGTTTAGGGAAGACTGCGCTTGCAAAGAGGATAAATCCTCTGGGAATGACTAAAGCACTCAGTCTGCGATCTTGAAAGAATTTCCACCAGCCATCCACATCCAACCTTCCCTCTGAGAAGCAACGTTGACAGTGACAACCAATCAGAAACAGGCAGATAAAGGAGGAGGCTTCAAAAGGTTTATGGAAAAAGTGCATGATCTTTTCATTCTATTTTTCCCCACAACCATTCTGAAGCCATCTCATATGTTTAACCCATTTTCATCTCGTGCTTCTAATTCATAGCCACCCTACAGGAGAGAGTAGAACTGGCCCGTAAGAAAGCTCCAGAAATGATTTTTTTTTTTTTAAGAAAAGAAAAGAAAGCACCAGACAGTAGCCGGCCAGATCTTTCTTGGTGAAACAGTCACTACCTGTTGAAGCAATAATTCTCAACCTGTGGGTCGTGACCCCTTTGGGGGCCAAACGACCCTTTCACAGGGGTCGCCTGATTCATAACAGTTGCAAAATGACAGTTATGAAGTAGCAATGAAAATAAGTTTATGGTTGGGGGGTCACCACAACATGAGGAACTGTCTTAAAGGGTCGCGTCATTAGGAAGGTTGAGAACCACTGAGTTAGTGGGTTACTGTAAACACCGTGTTATCAGGCTCCTTCGATAGATGTCTAATCGATATAGATACATGTGGAGAAGATGGGAACACATATAACAATGGCCTTTATTGGCTGGCTAGTAGATACAAACGATTTAACAAATTTTGTTCAAGTTGCTTGTCTATCAGACTGATTGTCTATCAGTCTATCAAGTTGCTTGTCTATCAAATTTAATTTAGTAAATGAATTAAACAAATAGAAATTAAAGATCTGATGAAGACGATGATAGTATGGCTGCAGAAATTTCTCTGTCTCTGTTTAAATCGGGGTTTTGAAATGGATCTAGTCTAGTCATGGCCAGTGGCAACCAGGGAGCATACGCGTATGTGAACCTGAATAGGAAACAGGTAGGCAGTAGTGCTCTGCTCAAACATGGTGACTGACTGGCACACACATTCAAAGTGGCATGGTCAGCCACCATCTTTGAGCAGGTCTCTGCTGTTGGCTTCCTCAAGTAAAAACTCCCTGCCATTGAGTCAATTGCAACTCATGGCGACCCTATAGAACAGAGTAGAACTTCCCCTGGGGGTTTCTGGGATGGTAACTTTTTACAGGAACAGAAAGCCTCACTTTTTCTCCTGAGGAGCAGCTGCTGGGTTTGAATTGCCACCCTGCTATTAGCAGCCCGATGCATGACTGACTACCTCACCGGGGTTCCTGGTCTGCTTCCTACTTGGGTGAAAATCCTATGTGTAAGCGATTTGGTTCCTATGGAATCACTACACTGGGCTTGTTTCAGTTGGCCTGTTTGGTACCTGTTGGAAGCTCTGATTGAAATGCTTACATCTAGTTTGTAATTTCAACGTCACTGGAAAGCAACATTATACACACACACACACACACACACACTAGGGGGAAAAACCAAAAACTGGAAGATTCCCTTCCCTCAGAGACACTTCTTCTCTTTCCTTAGCACACAGACCAAAATATGGCTGCAGAAGAGCAGGCATTGGCTGTGGAGAGACCTAACTAAGGTGGTGGGTGGAAGAGCAGGATGGGGGTGAGCAGAGCATGCTGGTCGGAGAAGTGAGTGGGAAAATCCACAGTGAGAACGGGGATGAGTGAAGGAACTGAAGATCACCTTTCCGTGACAGGCTGTAATCAGCCCCAAATAACCAACTGTCTCTTTGGAATGTGTTGCTTGGCTGGTACATTAGCAAATTAAGAGATAAATAGAGATAGCTGATAAAGGTGGTCCATTGAAATTTCCCCCCAAAAAAGTTTAAAATTTATGTCAGTATATTGATCCTTTCTTTGTGGCACTTGGTTAATTAAATAAAAGTTGTCATAATAAAAACACATCAAAAGACTATTTTAATATATATTTACAGTGATATGAAATTAGTTGGTAAGTCTCGTCCATTCAGCTTGCTGTTGTTATTGTTGATAAGTGAGGAGGAGAGAGTGGAGCACATCCTGGCCCACCAGTCCTTGAGGATGATGATCCCAATTAGAGCAACCAGTGCACAGAGAGGACCACATGGTCAGCCCCACTATGAGACCTGACATCCCTCACTGACCTATAGCTCTACAGGGGACAACAACGGAGACACAGTGTGGAAATTGCACCCAATCTGATCCTGCCATACTGAGGCAAAACACTAAGGGGGTGCAACAGAACAGCAAGGGAATGGAACGGTGAGGTCCCCAGGGAATGCTGAAGGTGGGCTTTGGGGCCAGGGTATTGTGCCCAAACAAATTGGACTGGAAAACACTCCTAAAGGCCAACAGTCCTTGAACTAAATACAAGCTTATTTTTCGTGTTGTGTTTGTTTTGTGTTTATTATTTGTTTGTTGTTGTTGTTGTTTTGTTGTATATTGTTGCTTGGTTTTGCTTTGTCTTGTTTTTGTGCATGTTATTATCTCCACAGGTCTGTCTAAATATGATAGACTGGATGAACAATCTGGAGGAGAAAACGACTGGACCGACAGTTCTGGGGGAACATGGGACAGGGGGGCATGGGGGGGAAGATAGTGGTGTTTACAAACTCAGGGGCAAGGGAACAACAAGTGATCCAAATCAGTGGTGAGGAGGGTGTAGGAGGCCTGGTAGGGCATGATCAAGGATAATGTAACAAAGAAGAATTGCTGAAACCCTGGGCGGGACTGAGCATGATAGTGGGGCAGGAGGAAAGTCAGTGGAAATAGAGTAACGAACTGGGAGGCAAAGGGCATTTATAGAGGTCTAGATAAAGACATGTACATATGCAAATATATGAGGATGGGAAAATAGATCTATTTGCATATATTTATAGGTTTAGTATTAAGGTAGCAGAAGCACATTGGGCCTCCACTCAAATACTCCCTCAATGTAAGAATAATTTCTTTTATTACATTGGCATTCTATGATGCTCACCTTCCCGACACAACTGCTGAAGACAAAGTGAGTGAATAAGCAAATGTGGTGAAAAAAGCTGATGGTGCCCGACTACCAAAAGATATAGCGTCTGGGGTCTTAAAGACTTGAAAGGAAACAAGTGGCCATCTAGCTCAGAAGCAACAAAGCCCACATGGAAAAAGCACACCAGGCTGTGCGATCATGAGGTGCTGAAGGGATCAGGCATCAGGTATCATCAGAAGAAAAAATCTTATCATCTTGAATGAAGGAGGGAATATGGAGCGGAGACCCAAAGCCCATTTGTAGGCCACTGGAGACCCCCTTGCAGAAGGGTCTCGGGGAGGAGACAAGTCAGACAGGGTGCGACGTAGCAACAATGAAAAATACAACTTTCCTTTCATTCCTAAATGCTTCCTCTCTCCAATTCTACCTTGCAAGTCTGGCTAGACCAGAGGATGTACACTGGTACAGATAGGAACCAGAAACACAGGAAATCCAGGACAGATGAACCCTTCAGGACCAATGTTGAGAGTGGCGGTACTGGGAGCATAGAGGGAGGGTGGGTTGGAAAGGGGGAACCTATTACAAGGATCTACATGTGACCTCCTCCCTGGGAGACGGACAACAGAAAAGTGGGTGAAGGGAGACGTCGGACAGGGCAGATATGACAAAATAATAATTTATAAATTATCAAGGGTTCATTTGTGAGGGGGAGCAGGGAGGGAGGGGAAAATGAGAAGCTGATACCAGGGGTTTAAGTGGAGAACAAATGTTTCGAGAATGATGAGGGCAATGAATGTACAAATGTGCTTTACACAATTGATATATGTATGGATTGTGATAAGAGTGGTATGAACCCCTAATAAAAGAATTTTTTAAAATTGGTGCTGGCAGTTCCCTATTGATGTATGCTGCAACTGTTATTGAATTATCTTCAGCAAAACTTTACTTCCATGTGACATTTATGATATTGTTAGATAATTTATTCATTATGTTAGGTCATCTTTCTTTGAGATTGGTGCAAATATGGATCTCTTCCAGTTGGTTTACCGGGGAATAGTAGTCTTTCAAATTTCTTGCCATAGACAAGTGGGTTCTTCTTCTGCTTGTTGAAACATTTTAATTAGTATCCAGCTATTTCCCGGACCCTTGCTTTTCATTAATGCCTTCAGCTTGGACTACTTCCTTCAGAATCATTAGTTCTTGATCATGTGTTACTTCTTGAAATGGTTGATTGTCAACCAGTTCTTTTGGGTACAGGGATTCTGTGCATTCTTTCCATTGTCATGTGTATTTCCTGTTTCTTTCAATAGTTTGCCCATAGAATCCTTCAACATTTCAACTCACACCTTGAATTTTTTCCTTCAGGTCTTTCAGCATGAATTCTAAATGTGTTCTTCCTTTATGCCTTTCTAACTCCAAATCTTTGCACATTTCATTATAATATTTTACGTGGTCTTCTTGAGCTTCCCCATTATTTCTTCCATTGGCTTCAGCCACTCTACATTCAGGTTTCAGAGTCTCTTCTGACATTTATTTTGATCTTATCTTTCAACTGGCTTTTTGTTTTCTTAATATGTGACATTCTTGATGTCGTCCCAAGCTCATCAGGTCCCTAGTGTTCAATGTGTCAAATCTGTTCTTAAGATGGTCTCTCAATTCAGATGGGATATACTCAAGGTCATATTTTGGCTCATAGACTTGTTTTAATTTTCTTCAACTTCAACCTGAACTTACATATGAGCAATTGATGACCTCTTCTACAGTTGGCCTGGGACTCGTTTGGACTGCTAATATCTTTGAGCTTCTCCACCATCTCTTTCCACAGATGTAGTCAATAGGATTAATGTGTGTTGTGTCTGGTGAGGTATAGGTGAATAGTCACCCTTTATATTGTTGGGAAAAAAAGTATTTGCTTTGAAGAAATAAAGTTGTAAATTTTACTTGTAAAATTGTAAGATTTTAATCATTGTCTTGTAAAGTTCTATAATTCTGTCTTCATTTTATCCAACACGATCATATTTTCCAACTATAGTTTCCAACATTCAAATGTTTAATCAGCTTCAGACTGAAGATATTGGTAGAATTCTCCAACTTCTTCATAACTAGCTTTAGCTGTTGATGTGTATATTTGAATAATGGTTGTATTAACTGGACTTCTTTGTAGGTCTTTAGATATTATCCTTCTTTGTAGGTCTTTAGATATTATCCTATCACAGATGGCATTGTGCTTCAAGATATATCTTGAAACATTCTTTTTGATGATGAATGTGATGACATTCCTCTTGATTTTGTCATTCCCAGCGTTGTAAACCATATGGTTGTCTGTTACAAAACAGCCAATACCAGTCCATTTCAGTTCACTAATTCCTAGGATGTATTCCATTTCATTTTTGGTGACTTCCAATTTTCCTAGATTCATACTTTGCACATTCCTTATTTTGATTATGAACGGATGTTTGCAGTGCTTTCTTGACATTTTGAGTCATGCCCCATCAGCACATAAAGGGATCAAAAGCTTCACTCCCTACATGTCATTATGGTTGACTGTACTTTGAGTTGGCAGCTTTTCCCCAGTTGTATTTTGTGTGCCTTCCAGCCCTAGGGACTCATTTTCTGACACTGTATCTGACACCGTTTCCCTTGTATTCATAAGTTTTTCGATGGCTAATTCTTCAGAAGTGGATAGCTGACAGTGTTTTGCTATTATCCATAGTCTTTTTAATTTTGATTGGAAGCATGCAAATAAAGTATGGAGGACTCTTAACTCTGAGATGGGTCAGTTTTGCCATTCCCCTGGGTATACATCAAAGTGAGTCATATCAGAAGGAGATGCAAAGGAATCCCATGCCAAGAAAGAAAGAAGACTTGTCAGTGGAGCATGTATGAGAGATCTCAACCTGATGAAATTGCAGCCACAGAGGAACCGGAGGCTGAAATACTGTGACCAGAGGCAAAGCCAAAGAGCAGTACTAAGGCCACAAGAGAAAGTAGACTGAAGCCACGGGACTATGTGGCTGAGAGGTGGAAGACCAAGAGAGACATGCCTGCTGGCAGGTCTCAGAAGAGTTGCTTCAGGGAAAAGAATGGCATTTTTACTGTGTGTAATCTGTTAGCTTCTCTAATAACCCTCCAAAGCACAATTATTGCCTGTGAGTTCTGTGCCATCATTGTGATGAATTATTGAAGAGAAATGGTGTCTTGTGGGAGGGATGGTTGGTATTAGAATAGGGTAAAGAAGGATGGAAGATGGAAAGGTGTCTGACCACTGCCTTGTGGCAATTGGCCTAGGGTTGGGGTGGAGTTGGATTCCCCTTTTCCCTACTGAAGCTGGAGGGGGTCAGACATGGCCCCCACACAGTGCCGTCAATATGATATTGGTATATAAGGAGACATGGTTCTACAGTGGTTAAAAACTGGGTTGCTAACTGAAAGGTTGCTGGTTTGAATCCGCCAGTTGCTTTTCAGTGCTGCATAGTACTCCGTTGTTTGTATGTGCCACAGCTTACTGATCCACTCATATATCGATGGCAACTTAGGCTGTTTCCAAGTCTTTGTGGTTGTGAATTGTGCTGCAATAAACATTGGAGCGCAGATGAATGGTCGTGTTTTATTTGCTGCTTCCACCGTGTATATGCCCAGTAGAGGGATGGCTGGGTCATGAGGTAGATCAATTTCCATTTTCTTTAAGTATCGCCAGATTGCTTTCCACAATGGCTGTACAAATCTACACGACCACCAGCAGTGGAGGAGGGTTCCTACTTCACCACAGCCCCTCCAACACTTGTTGCTCTCTGATTTGCTGATTTGGGCTAGCCTCAGGGGTGTTAGGTGGTATCTCATGGTTGTTTTGATTTGCATTTCTCTTACGGATAATGACCTGGAACTCTTTCTCATATGCTTGTTAGCCATATGGGTCTCCTCCCTAGTGAAAGTTCTTTTCAGTTCTTTTGCCCACTTCCTTAGGGGGTTAAGCTGTTTTCGTCTTTTTGCAGGTCATGAAGGTGTTGTAGATTTTAGTAATGAGCCCTTTGTACGGTGTGTCATTACTAAAAATCCTATCCCAGTCTGTGGGTTGTCTTGTCACCCTCTTGGTGAAGTCTTTCGAGGTGCAGAGGTGCTTTATTCTTATTAAATCCCATTTATCAATTTCCAGTTCACCTGTGTGTGTACCCTTCCCTATTGCAGTGAGCCTATGAGCTCCCTGGGTCAGTGCTCTGAGGTTAGTCGTGATTCCCTCCTTGATGGTCCTGATGGATTGGGGTTTAACGTCTAGGTCTGTGATCCACCTTGAGTTTATTCTTGTGCATGGGGTGAGGTAAATGTCTTGTTTCATCTTTCTACATGTGGATATCCATTGTTTCCAGCACCACTTGTTAAAAAGGGCATCCGCTTCCCACTTGATGGTTTTGCGACCCTTGTCAAAGATCAGTTGTCTATATGCTGATGGTTTTATTCTCAACTTTGTATTCTTTTTCACTGGTCTGAGTGTCTGTCGTTATGTCAGTACCATGCTGTTTTGACCACAGTAGCTGCGTAATAGGCATTAAAGTCAGGTAAGGTGAGTCCTCTAACTTTATCCTTCTTCTTGAGTTCTCTGCTAATTCTGGGCTTCTTCCCTCTCCATATGAAATTAGTGATCTTTTTTTTTCCATTTCTTTGAAGAAGGTTGACGGTATTTGAATTGGTATAGCATTGAACTTGTAAAGTGCTTTAGATAAGATTGTCATCTCTACTATGTTAAGCCTTCCAATGCACGAAGAGTGTAGTCTTCCATTTGTGGAGGTCGCTTTTGGGTTCCTATAGTAGGGTCTTACAGTTTTCCTTGTATAGGTCTTTAGTTTTTTGTTAAATATACTCCTAGGAATTTTAAATTGTTCTTAGCTACTATGAAGGGTACTTCCTTCTTAATCTCCTCTTCCATGGTCCTGTTTGATGTGTATAGAAAACCTATCGAATTCTGTTTATTGATCTTGTATCCTGCCACTCTTCCGTATTCCTCTATCACTATAAGCACTCCTGCTGTGGGGCTTTTGGGGTTTTCAATGTACAGGATCATGGCATCTGCAAATAGCGATAGTTTTGCCTCCTCCTCTCCCATTTGGATCCCTTTGATGTCCTTCCGCTGTCTTATGTTGTTAGCCAGAACCTCCAGAACGATATTGAATAGAAGTGGGGACAGGGGGCATCCTTGTCTTTTACCCTTTTTCAGTGTGATTGTTTTTGTCTTTTTTTCCATGAACTATGATGTTGGCCGTTGGCTTTTCAGAGATAGCTTGTATCCACTCGAGGAACGTACCTTCCAATCCTATCTTCATGAGTGTCTTAATTAGGAATGTGTGTTGGATGTTGTCAATTATTTTTCTGCATCTATGGATATTATCATATAGTTTTATCATTTTTCGTCTTGATGTGGTGTATAATATTGATGGATTTTCAGATGCTACACCATCCCTGCATCCCTGGGATGGATCCTACCTGGTCATGGTGGATGATAAGTTTTATATACTTTTGTATTTTATTGGCCAAATATTCTTAAGGGTTTTTGCATCTATATTCATTAGCAATATTGGTCTGTAATTCTCTATACCTGTGGGGTCTTTGCCCTGTTTGGCTATCAAAGTTATGCTGGCTTCATAGAATGAGTTTCGGAGTTTGGCATTCTGTTCTATGTTATGGAATACTTTGTGGAGGATCAGTGTCAACTATTCCCTGAATGCTTGGTAGAATTCTGCTTTGAAGTCATCTGGCCCTGGGGCTTTTTTTGTTGGTAGGTTCTTGATGACCCTCTCTATTTCTTCTTTCACTTTGGGTTTGTTGAGGTTCTTGATCTCTGTCTGAGCTAATATAGGGAGAGACTGTTTTTTTCCAAATATTTATCGATGTCTTCCATGATTGTGAATTGATTAGAATACTGGCTTTCATAGTATTTTGTGATTATCCTTTTAATCTTATTGGGGTCTGTTGTTATTGCCCCTGTTGCATCCCTCATCCTGGCTATTGATGTTTGCTCCTTTCTATCCTTGGTAAGCTTTGCCAGCGGTCTGTCAATTTTGTTAATCCTTTAGTAGAACCAGCTTCGAGCTGCAATTATCTTTTGCATTGTTTTCTTGTCTTCCCACTGGTTTGACTCTTCCCTGATTTTTATTATTTCGTTTATCTTGCTGTTGGAGGGGCTGTTCTGCTGACTCTGTTCTAGTTGTTGGAGGTTTTGTATTAACGTATCTGTCATAATACCCTCTTCTTTGTTATATATGCATTTAATGATATCAAGCTCCTCTGATAACTGCCTTCACAGTATCCCATAAGTTTTGGTACATTGTATTCTCGTTATGATTAGTTTCTAGAAACTTCCTAATATCCTCCCTAATCTGGGCCTGTAGCCATTCATGGAACAGCAGACCGTTGTTCATCCTCCAATTGGTTGCCCTTGCTTTTCTGGACATCCTCTTATTAATCTCCAACTTTATGGCATGGTGATCTGAGAAAGACATCTGGATAATATCTATGTGTTTGAATTTACTCAGGCTTGACTGGTGTCCCAGCATGTGGCCTATTCTTGAAAAAAATTCATGTGGGCTTGAGTAGAATGTGAATTTTTTGCATTTGTATAGAAAGCTCTATGTGTTTCTATCAGGCCCTGTTGCCTAATTACATTGTTTAGCTCTATGGCCTCTTTGCTGAGCTTCTTTCCCAGGATCTGTCTTTTTCTGCTAGCGGAGTATTAAAGTCACCTACTACGATTGTTGACCGTCCGTGATTTCTTTTTTTCATCTTTTTAACAGTTTGTTTGATGAAATTCACTGCACCATTATTAGGAGTAAAAATATTCAGTATGCTAATTATTTCTTGGTTTACTGAACCTTTGAGCATTATGTATTGTCCCTCTTTGTCTCTTTTTATGGTTTGGATCTTGAGGTCCATTTTGTCTGAGATTAGGATAGCCACCCCTGCCTTTTTTGAGTTACAATTTGATTGATAAACTTTCTGCTAACCCTTTATTCTTAGCATATTTTTTCTGTGCGCTTAAGATGTGTTTCTCGCAGACAACAGATTGATCAATTATGTTTTCTGAGCCAGTTCTCAAGCCTCTTTCTTTTAATGTATGAATTGAGTCCATTGGATTTCAGAGTTATTATCACTATCTGTGGATTCATAGTTGTCATACTCTGTTTTGCACTTTGGGTGTTTACCTATCTCACTTCATATCAGTGTGCTGTGTTTGAGTGAAGAGTTTCTATCTTGTCTTCTTTTCCCTCTGAGACCCTGTTGTCCTGGTAATTGTTGCTGGCATGTTGGCTTCAAGATGGAGATGGGCTATATGGTGGTTTCCTGTTTGTTCTTGGTGGAGGTTGATCCTCTGGCCATACTGAGTCAGCCAGTATCTTCTGCAGGGTCAGGTGTCTTGCAGCATATTCTTTGAGTCTTTCCTTGTCCTAGAAGACCCTTATCTCACCATCTATCTTAATGGATAATTTGGCAGGGTAAAGGATTCTGGGGGAGGCGTTTTTTTTCTTTCAGCTTTTGGAAGATGTTTCTCCACTCTCTCCTCCTCTTCATGCTATCTGATGATAGGTCTGAGCATACTCTTACCTGCGCTCCTTTGTATGTGACTGTCTTCCTTTCTCTTGCTGCTCTTAAAATTTTCTTTTTCCTCAAAATTGGATATTTTTACTGTTATATGTCTTGGGGTGTTCTTCTTTGGGTCTAGTCCAGCTGGCATCCTTTCTGCTTCCTCTATGTGTGTCTGGTTCTCTCTTGTTAGGGTGGTAAAGTTTTCATCCAGAAATTCCTTTGATATCTTGGCTGTCGACTTGTGTGTTGTGTTGTGCTCTGGTAACCGATTATTTGAATATTATTCCTCTTCATAGCATCTGTCATTAATCTCGGGTTATCTTCTGCTTCTTTAATTTTCCTATCTGACTGTCTTTCCCACTTGCTTAAGTCTGTTTCAGTGTCCTCGAGATAACTGATACGGTTCTCTGCCTCCTCAAGCCTAATGGTAAATTCTGTGACCTTGTGTGTGGCTTCTGCTCCCTCCTCTGTTAGCTCCTGCAGTTCCTTTTTGGTGGGTGGGCTTCATCCCCTCTTTGTGGACTTCATCTTCTCTATCATTGCATCCTCATTCTGTGTTGTTTCCCTCAGCTCCTGTATTACTGCGAGCAGACTTCTGAAGATTTCCTTCTGTGGCAGATCTATAGCTGATTCTTCTATAAGAGACGTTATCTCTGGTACTGTGTTTTGTCTGATTGTTTTTTGTTGTTGTTGAGAGTGATGCGGTTTGTTGGTTTTTTTCCTAGATCCTTTCGTAGACCCTATATTTCTGGAACCAGGGGGCCCTTATCTGTGTTATTGTTAAGGATGCTTTCAGGTGGCTGCTTATGACCTACTATAGGGATGGGTCAGACTGCCGTGTAGGCAGAGTTCCCTGATGGCTTAGTGGCCAGCAGTGGTGAGATGTTTCAGCGACTGGAGGTGGAGCTGGGGCCTCAGTGAATTCCCCAAGCCTGCTTTTATCTGGTCTGTCGGGGCACCTTTAGCAGTCCGTTTTTTGGTTAATAAAAATGTTTTAAATAAAAATTTAAAAATAATTTTAAAAAATTTGGGAGGAAAAGAATAACATGGAGAGAGGGAAAGAAGGAGAAGCTTTGAAAGAGTAGAGAAAATAAGTGATAGTAGTGAAAGTGGAGAAATAAAAAGAGTGATAGAAGGGAAAACCTATAGAAGTGGGGCAGGAGCGAAGTAATAGTAATAATGAAAATGGAGGAAGAAAGAAGAGAAGAAGAAAATATATATGTGATTTCCCCCCTCCTTTTCCCTCCAAATTGTAGAGATGCCTAATAGAAAGCGGAAGTGGGAGAGGCCTCGCTGCCACTGGACGTGGTGATGATCTGAGTTCCGGAGTCAGGCTATGTGAGGGGAAAATGCTCTTCAGATGAGCAGGCACTCCCAGGTCCTTGCAGGCCTGCAGTGTTAAGCCGGTTGGCAAAGGCTACACTGGTGGGAGAAGCACCACAGCAGCTAGCCTCCTGCACCAGCCGGAAAAAGGTTGGGGCCACAAGGGGTGCTGAGAGAGGCACCATACACAGTGCCCGCTTCCTATGCTGGCTGGAAAGGGCTGGGGCAGGCTGGCTTAGAAGCTGGTACTGGGGACCGACCCCCCAGGGCACCGCAGTGGTTAGAGCCAGCCAGAACACACAGATGGCTCCGTTGGGGACCGCAAAGCCATGTCTTAGGCTCTCTAGCAGGCAGGGAGCTTTTCCCTTGAGCCGCCGGCCCTGTGAGCAGCGCAGGCTCCACAGTGATGTGGTCCAAGCTGGATCGGACAGTGGTGGCTCTTGCGGGAAATAGGGGGCAATGGTATCTGCCCTCCGCCCTGAGAGTGATGTGCGGCAGTGAGCAGGGTTGGCACTCGGAGCTGCCAGCCGCTGGAAACCTCGCAGTGCACCAGGGTGGGTAAAGCCGCTCGGTTGGGCGGGAGCACAAAGCCGTATTGCTCTCACTCCCAGTAGGCAGGAGCGCCCACTGTTCGGCCCCGCGCTGTGAACCGCGCAGGGTCGGGGCTTGGCACCCGCTGTCCACACAGGAAGGAATGCCCCGCACGCGGCAGGCAGGTTTAGCACTGCGGACCATGGGCACAGGGCTTTTTGGTGACGCAGGCCAGCCTAAAGTGGCTCCAACGGAAACATAGTGTAGTGGGTAGAAGCGGGATGGACACCGGCTGCAGGCTCTTGCTGGTGGGAAGTATGTAGCGCAGGAGTGGAGCGGGTGCTAAGCTGATGGGGGTGGGCGGCCGGCCAAACGGGGTGCTGGCAGAGAGGCCCCAGGTAGCAATAGGAGTGGATCGTCCCCCGTGGAGGTCGCCCAGGCAGCCACCGGTAGTTTGCAGGTCAGTTACCTGGGCCTTGGGTGAATGGAGCGAGGGACGTGGGCCCAAGAGCAGATCGCTGCTACGTGGGGAGAGGGCAACTGCAGGAAAGGGATGCTTCTCTCCTGGTGGGTTCCCACGAGTGGTAAGTTGCTTTAGGGGGTACCTCCACCATTGCGCGTGTCTAGGCACAACAGCCAAGCAACTCCGGGTGTTGGGTTCCGGTCTGGGGATGGAGTGGGTCTATAGATAGTTGCGGTTGCAGTCGTGGCGGCCTAATGACCCGAGATGTCCCTACAAACGGATCCTGGATCACCGAGGCCCGGCTCAGGACAAACGCGTGGGGTGGGGGTCGGGTACTGTCCCGGAGAAATATTCCACTCACCAGACTCCTTCAACTCCGCTACCTGGACACCAAACCCGCCTTGTTCAAAAGAGCTCTCAGAGTACGTGGGTCCCCTGGTCTACCATCTTCCCTCTATCCATTTACTATTTCACACACAGTCTTATTAATTGCTAGGAACTTGAAATTATATATTCCACCTGTTCATCCTGGTTCTGCTTTGTAGAAATCCATAGGTATATTCTCTTAGTACAGGTGTCCTGGTGGTATAGTGATCACACATTGGGCTGTGAACCACAAGGCCAGCAGTTCGAAACCACTAGTCACTCTGCGGTAGGAAGATGGGGCTTTCTATTCCTGTAAAGAGTTACAGTCTTAGAAATTCACAGGGGTAATTCTACCCTGTCCTGTAGGGGCGCTATGAGTTGGCATTGACTCAATGGCAGTGAGCTTCTCTCAATATGTAATAGCCCCTCAAACATGTGAAAAGAAATGTCATGTCCCTCTCTTCTAGCCCCAACACGTAGTCAGGAAATTCTGGAGATTATTCCAGAAGTCTCCAGAATGACGAGTGTAATCTTCATTGGGGTGTCTGATTATCCCTGACTGCTCTAAGAGTGGTTTTTAGAGCAGCAACAGCAGTATCACCCCATGGGAGCTCATTCAAAATGCAGTGTCCCAGGCCCACCTGAGAAGAGCCGAATCAGAATCTGCAGTTTAGCAAGACTACCAGATGGTTTGTATGTACACTAACATCTGAAAATCACTGGCCTCAGCTCTATCACTAGCTTCTTAATGAACTTTTCACTATCTCCTTGCCTCTTTAATCTAGCCATCCTCTGGACTATATGGAAGTCACTTGCCATGGCATTGACCTTGACACATAACAACCCACCTACCCCACTCAGACTCACTGCTACACAGTCAATTCCGACTGGGCTGACAAGCTCAAGGCCGGCAGTTCAAAACCACCGGGAACTCAGTGAGAGAAAGATGAGGCTTTCAATTCCTGTAAAGATGTTCAGTCTCTGAAACGCACACAGGCAGTATCGCTCGGTCCTGAAGATTCACTATGAGTTGGAATCAACTCAATGTCAGTGACCCACGTGCCAAAACCAAACACAGACGCACTGCCATTCAGTCAATGCCAACTCACAGCGACAGTATAGGGCAGGGTAGACCTGCCCAGGTGATTTTCCCAGACTGTCACTCTTTATGGGAGTAGAAAGCCCTGGTTTTCTCCTGCAGAGCGCCTTGCAGTTAGTTTCAAACTGTTGTCCTTGCAAATTGCAACCCAACGCAAAGCCAGTTACTTAAAATCAATCAACAACAAACAGAACTTCTTAAGTCTCCAACATAAAGGTCCCTGCTGACGCCACTGCCTGCCTAAGAGAGCACTGATAACCATTCTCCAAGATGGTCCACGGATCCCTCCTCCCCTCCCCTGCTTGAGTACTTCTCTCTCACCTGGATCCCTGGCTGCCCCCTGTGAGCCACAGCATCCTGCAGAGGATGACGTCTCAGCCTTCGTCGCATAAGACATCACAGGTTGGCCTTACTCTCTCTTGAATCACTCGCTCTCAGGGAAACCAGCTGCCATGCCTTGAGGACACTCATGCTGTCCTTATGGAGGGCCTTATGGTGAAGAACCAAAGCCTGTCACCAATAGCTAACACCAACTTGCTGGCCACAGGAGCACACCATACTAAGTGGATCCTCCTGCCCTGGTCCAGCTTCAGCCCTGTTTGACCACAACCCCATGACAAGCCCTGAGCCAGAACCAGCCTTCCTGCTCCTGAATTCTAGGATCTTCCAAGCTGTGTGACCTAATAAATGCTTGTTGTTGCCTTAAGCTATAATGTATTAGGTGGTAAATGGGGCTAGATAATCAGTACAAGAACTTCAGCGTAACATGAAAAATCCTTCCTAACATGACCACCACCTGGTTTACATCTTCTACTCCCTCCCTTGACAGTGACTTCCCTCCATGCCCCAGTCCTACTAAACCCTGTAACTGAAAGATCACTGATCACTTCCAGACCCTCTAATCTAGTCCTTCTTTCTGAGGCACTTGTCTGCGCTTACTGGTGTTCATGTTTGACTCAGTCTTCTCAATACTTGTTAACATTGGATTATATCGGGGCCAGCTCTGCCTCAGGGGTGACCCTTTGTATAAGTATAGTAAACCCACAAATGTGGTGAAATCTACAAGTCACTTGGAGGCCTTTGTAGGATGCCTCGCCACTGATGACAGTCAGTGGTTTTCTTGTGGGCAATAGGGAATTATAAAGGGGCAAATAGGTGCAGAAATAATAGCCTGGTGATGAGCAAGAGCCCTGCATATTACATGTATGAGAGGGCTTCTGAAAGTTCGTGGAAAAATGGAATGAACACATAATGGACCCCCCTTGTATCCCCTTTCCCCAAATTCCCACAATCTGCATCACTGTTAGCCTTCTGTGGAAGTAAAAGCAGACTGAAAGGAGCTAGACGCCTTGCCGTAGTGCTCTCTCGGCTCTGTGCCAGAATGAGGGCTTGTATTCCATTCCCCTATTTCCTTCTCCCTCCCGGGTCCTGCCACTGGGAAGGCCCAGACAGATAATAGGGTGGAAATCATTACACAGACGCAATAGAGGGTTTGCATAAACGCCCTTCCCACCAGGCCGGTGTTACAAAAACCCTATCTCATCCTCCACGGAGATTTGGTGGCACCGCAGTTAAGCACTCAGCTGACAACCGATAGGTTAGTAGTTCAAACCCACCCAGTGGTCTGGAGGAGAAAGCCCTGGTGAGTCCGTCCTACAAAGTAACAATCAAGAGAAGTCCATGGGCAGTTCTACTCTGTTACTTGGGCTACCCCGAGTGGCAATCTCCTCAAGAGCTCCCCGCAGTCCTAGTCCTCCTAATCATCTCTTGGAAGCCACGGTTCTGACGCGTGGGGATGCAGCACCTGGAGAACTTGTGACAAACCTGGCTTGGGTACGCCTGAGAATTGGTGTCACCAGTAAGTTTCCAAGTGGTGTGGATGTTGCTAGTCCGGGGGCCGTCCTGTGAAAGCCTCAAATCTAAGCATCACCCACGTACCACATGGGAAATCAACGGCTTCTGTTCTTGGAGTCAGGTGTGATCCAAAGGCTAGAAAGTCAAAATTGGGGCACTCACTCACTTGTCCTCAAGTCCATGCCAACTCATAGTGAACCTATCAGACAGGGTGGACCTGCCTCTGGGAGCTTCTGAGACTGTTACTCTTAACGGGATTAGAAAGCCTTTTTCCTACAGAGCAGCTGGTAGTTAGTTTCGAACTGTTGACTTTGAGGTTAGCTGCACAATGTGAAACCACTAGGCTTTTATTACAGGATAGAAATCTGCAGGGGAGGCATGGCATAAACAATTGAATCCTCCCAAACTTATAAACATTTTTTTGTAGAGCTGTTACCTTAGTCAAGGAGGCTTGGTTGCGTCATGGTTAGAGTCAGGCCGCTAACCGCAAGGTCAGCAGTTCAAAACCACCAGCTGATCCTCAAGAGACAGAAAGGGATTTCTGCACCCATCAAGCATTATAGTCTCAAAACCTCACAGAGGCAGTTCTATTCTGTCCTATAGAGTCACGATGAGTTGACACCAACTCAATGGCAATGAGTTTGAGATTTTTTTTTTGTTTTCTTTTATCTTAGTTGGGAATTGGTACGTGTTGCTTGGGCCAATTTCTGTCCTGGTTTGGGCAGATTGCGTAGTCATGTGGCTTTTACAAGCTCTTTCCTGGGTTCTCCTTTCAGTGGGTACATGAGAAATGTTGGGCACAGAGCAAGTGCCAACACGTATATAAGAATGTACTTGGAGCTGAAGGGGAGGTATCAACTAAGTGGAAGAAGCACACCATATGCCTATATCATCCAAGGATTATAACTAATAAAACGCAGAGGGAACAGCATCATAGCTTAAATTGTGAAGACCCAGTTTGCAGAAGGCTATGGATGACAGTGGAAGTCCAAACTCCATGTGCAGGGTCCCCACGGAGACGAAGCCTCCAGTAAATCCCTCTGACCGTAATCCAGGATGTGACTAGTCTTGCTTCGAGCCAGAGAGCATTGTAAAGTCTACTGTGGCAGATGCAATGACTTTCAAACGCAACACTTTACCATTTGATATCTATCCCTTTTAAAAATCATTCCAGGTTTTAATATTTTCTTTCTTTTCAGTTGAGGTTTTTCTCTGTTTTATTTTTGTCATTGTTCTTGAGTGTTTTGTTTGTGTCATGATTTTATTGTGTATGGATTTTTAAAATCATTTTATTGGGGGCTCATACAACTCTTTTTAAAAAATCACTTTATTGGAGGCTCGTACCACTCTTATCACAATCCGTACAGACATCCATTGTGTCGAGCACAGTTGTACATTAGTTGGCATCATCATTTTCAAAACATTTGCTTTCTACTTGAGTGCTTGGTATCAGCTCCTCATTTTCCCCTCCCTGCCCCACCCTGCCTCCCTCACAAATCCTTGATGATTTATAAATTATTATTTTTTTATGTCTTACAATGTCTGGTGTCTCCCTTCACCCACTTTTCTGTTGCCCGTCCCCCAGCGAAGGGGCTATAGGTAGATCACTGTGATCAGTTCCCCCTTTCGCCCAAACCTTCCCCCTCCCCTCCTGGTATGTGAAATCCAGGATTGGTAAATCACTAGAGACAGTGACTGGATGAATAATTACCTAGGGCCATGGCAGAATATTGAAAGTACCATGGACTGCTAAAAGGACAAACAAATCTGTCTGTCAGGAGAGACCAGTGCCTGGAGAAGGACATCATGTTTGGTAAAGTAGAGGAGCAAGAGAGAGAAAACCCCTCCATCAGATGAATTGACACCATAGGCTCAGGCATAGGAACAAGGATGAGGATGGCTCGCGACTGGGCAGTGTTTTCTTCTGTTGTGCATGTGGTCGTTATGAGTAAGAACTGACTCGATGGCATCTAACAACATCAGGGACATGGCAGGGGCAGTTGAGGGGAAATGAGGCGCTAACGACAGTAGCTACAAGAAAAACGCACACGTTCTGAAGTTGATTGTGATGATGGTCGCGCAACTCTTCTTAATGTGATTAAGTTATGTAATATGTGAATTACATGCCAACTAAAAAAAACTGAGTCCGAACATTCAAAACGGAGTCAGTAGCAATGACATAGAGGATACTTAGCATCACTAGTTGAGCATGCTCACAACTCCTGAGTTCGTGTTGAAACCTCCATTGCAGGTCACCTCGTGGTCACGAGTGTCTTTGCCTTGCAAGCCTCTTCAACCAGTTGAATCCGGTCTTTTCAGAGGCTGGAATCTGGAATCCGGAAAACAACTGAGGCATAAACTTTACAGGCCTCACGAGGTCTTTGACAATGTCACGTTGTCTGTCATGCTCCTATCGGGTCTGCTACACTCTCCTCAAGGCAGGGTTTCTGCAACGTGTGGCTCCTCCATGTAGGCCTTCCTCATTTGGTTAACTTAATTTGCACAACCCTGATTTCCAGCCTCTCTCTTCTGGGTCCTCTCTCGAGTAGTTGCCATTCCATACTGCATTACAGGCTGTCCTGGTGTCAGGCCACTGTATCTCTTGTCTTGGCCGCCCCGAATGTAAGTTCCCTGAGGTCACAGATCAGGAATGCTCACACCAACATATTCCAGAACACCGCGCACACTGCATCGTCTGGAGCACTTGCCGAATAAATGCTGTGGAATAACATCTTGGTAAGTGATCTCGTAGGTACGTTTACTCTAACAGGGTCCTCAAACTTTTTTAACAGGGGGCCAGTTCACTGTCCTTCAGACCCGTTAGAGGGCCAGGCTATAGTTTAAAAAAAAAAAAACTATGAACCAATTCCTATGCACATTGCACAGATCTTATTTTGAAGTTAAAAACAAAACGGGGTAAAAACACCTGGCAGGCCAGATAAATGTCCTCGGCAGGCCGCATGTGGCCCACGGGCCATAGTTTGAGGATCCCTGCTCTTATAGATACTATATCTAAGCACCCTTCCAGAGGTTTCTGAGATTTGTTTGCTGATGGAAATATGTTCAACTAAAATGAGTAAATTTTTAACAGCAGGCAAGCCCTGCTGGAGGGGGATACAGTTTGGGTAAAACCCCATCAAATGGCCTGTCAAACAGTCTGCTTCTTCTGGTTTTCATACTGCCCTGAGTCTTCGAGACAGCTTGGCCAACCTTCCCAGACCCCAAACCTGGTCCAAAACTCCCAGTTGGCACTCATCTGAATATGCTCCCTGACCGCCGTGGAATTGATTCAGAGTCATAGTGACCCTATCTGAATACACCTGAATCCACGATTATAATATTCAGTCAACACCCTGACCATTAGGTAAGGAAGGTTCACTGAAGATTCGAATGAACAGAGTCCAAAGATGAGATAAGCTACGAGATAAGACTACCTCCCTCTTCTAACTCACCCTGCTGGTATATTTACGGGGGTGCCCTTTGTGCCCACAGCACTATTAGGGAAAATATGGAGAAGATTGGGATGTGCCCAGTGAGTCAGCACTAGCACCAATGTCAACACCAATGTTGGTCAGCAGATGGCAGCAACGGTCTGTCTGGAGCCTTAGGTTCCGGATTTAAACTCATCCCTGGGGAATCTTCTGGTCTGGCATCTCGCCTGACCCGGAACTCAACTTCGGCTCCTGCCCAGTCCTCAAGAGTCCAAGAGCCACAGAGCGAAGTGTTAACACGGAAGAGACTGGTAATGGCTGGAGCCACTCAAACTCCTGGGTTCTCCAGCGATTTCTAAGTTTCAGTGATTCCACGCGTTAATGGTAACTTTCAAATAGCAGTGTTTTCATTGGCTCCCAGTGACCTCATTCCAGGCTGGGCTAACCGGTTTTCTAGGTGTAGGAATTTCGTCCCTCTGAAACACCCCGCAGGAACCGCCCTGAGGCCTCTAGCCGAACCTGGGCCTCCAGTTGTAACTTGATAGGAGGCTTCTCAAAGGCACCGAAAGCCCGAGAAAAGAAATGCAAAGGGGAAGAGCGGGAGAGAGCAAGCCCTGGTTGTTTGGGCCGGACATTGGAATCCCGTGGGAGCGCCAGCAGATACTGATTAATGGGTCCTGTGTAACCTACGCCAGCTGCAGTTGATTAAACGTTCCATTGGATTCCAAATGTACAGCCAAGGCTGGGAGCCACAGTTAGAAAGAGAGGCGGGCGGCTTTTTGCCCTTTTGTGGTTGAAATCCTCACACCCAGTAACCAGTTTAGGTGCCTTCTGCCTTGGGCAGTGGCTGAAACAATGGACTCAAACCGAACCAGAATGGTGGTTGTTGCTGGACGGTGCCGGGCGGAGCAGTTGTCTCTTCCTATTGTGCATCGGATCGCTATGAGTGGAAACCAACTTGATGGCACCGAATAACAGTAACAACAAAATACCTTGGGTATATCGAAACCAAAAAACCCCACACTTAATAAGAAAAATTAGTGTGGAGGATGTGGCACCTGACTATTGAGCACAGAGTGAGCAAAGCCGGTTCTCCCTCTCTCACGTGATACCACTACCTGTCTCCCCAAAGGTCAGTGTGCCAGCCTGCTGTTTCCATCATGCACTCTGGAATGACGCGCTTGTGTTTGCTGAACTTTGAACCCTGGCAGGTTATCTAAATGGAAGCTGTGCGGCACCTCTCCTTTCTGGGTGACCTGGCAATTTGCTGGTGTCAGATCCCTTTAGACCTGACAGTTGACAGCAGGCAGGTGGAGTGACTTCCCATGTTGCCCGAGGTCTGCAGGGCATGGTTTCCAACATGATTCAGGTTGTCTGTGACGAGGTAGAGTCCCTGGCAGCACGCAAACCATTCCATGACTGATGGGAAGATGGGGGATTGGAGTTCACCAGAGGTGCCTGAGAAGAAAGGCCTGGTGACAGAATGCCACAGATCCAGCCATCAAAAATTCTATGGGGCAGTCCCACTCTGATACGCACACCCCAAATCACCAGGAGTTTTAATTGATCTCGAGGGCAACTGGTTTGGTTTCTGTTAGAAGTTCATGGCACTGCAGGCAGTGACCTGGGTAAGCTGCAGAGAATTACATTTCCGCAGCCATGCAATGGCTACCCATCTCTGAAAGCATGAAGGTCACCATTTTATATGTGCTCTTAAGGCGTCCATCTTGGAGAGTGAGACAAGCATACCTCTCACGAGCTTTCTGCCCTGGAGTCCATTCCAACAAGTAGAAACCAGGTAGGACAGAGCACAGCTGCCCCTCTCTGTGCATTTCCCAGACTGTCAATCTTTATTTGAACAGAAAGCCTCATCTTTCTCCTATGAAATAGCTGGTAGGGTTTGAACTGCTGACCTTGTAATTAGAAACCCAATGTATCACCCAATACTCCACCAGGGCTCTTAGGCTTCTCTAGGGTTGGCTAAGTTGGAAGTGGGTAAAATGATTATGCAAGGGTCTTAGTGGCACAATGCTTGAGCAATCGGCTGCTACGTGAAAGGTCAGCAGTTCGAACCCACCAGCCACTCCTCAGAAGAGACCTAGTGACCTGCTGCTGTAAAGCTGGCTGCTTCAGAAACCCTCTGTGGGCAGTCCAAGTCTCTTACATAGGGCCTGACATCTTCTTAAACTCTCTTATCAATGGGATGAGATATTTACACATGAGAAGAGGGGCTGACGCCCCTTCCCCCAGAAGAATTTATATCAGAGGACAGCCCTAAAGCTACAGCTCAGGGAGAGGGACATGTCTGATCAGAACATACGGGAGAAAATGAAGGGGGAAGGGGAGAGAGTGGAGCACATCCTGGCCCACCAAGCCTTGAAGATATCCCTGCTCAGAGCAGCCAATGCACAGAGAGGACCATATGGCCGTCCCCACTACGAGACACTACATCCCTCACTGACCCATAGCCCTACAAGGGACAACACTGGAGACACAGTGTGGGAATTGCGCCCGATCTGATCCCACCACCCCGAGGCAAAACACTGAGAGCGTGCAACAGAACAGCAAGGGGAACAGAGCAATGAAGTCCTCAGGTAATACCAAAAATAGACTTTGGGGCCATGGCATGGCACCCCATCAGACTCAACTGGAAAACACTCCTAAAGGTCAACAAACAGACGTTGAACTATTTACAGGCATTTCTTTTTATTGTCGTTGGTTTGTTGTTGTTTTGTTTTCTTTTGATGCTTTGTTTTCCTCTGTCTTGTTTATTATTATCTCTGCAGGTCTATCTAGACAAGATAGCCTGGATAATCAGGAGGAGAATACAACAGGACTGATGGTTCCAGGAGGAGGTGGGGGAAAGGAAGTGGGTGTCGACAAATCCAGGAACAAGGGAACAACAAGTGATCCAAAATCAGTGGCAAGGAGGGGGTAGGAGGCCTGGTAGGGTTTGATCAAGGGCAATGTAACCGAGAGGAATTACTGAAACCCAAATGAAGGCTGAGTATGACGGTGGGACAAAAGGAAAGTAAAAGAAAATAGAGGAAAGAACTAGGAGGCAGAAGGCATTTATAGAGGTCTAAATATAGGCATGTATTTAGATTACAAATATATATATATTTACATATATATACAAATACATATGTATGTAAATATATTTATACATGATGATGGGGAAATAGATCTATGTTTAGTATTAAGGTAACAGATGGACATTGGGCCTCCAGTCCACTACTCCGTCAATGCAAAAACACTTTGTTCCATTGTGATAAGAGTTGTACAAGCCCCCAATAAAATGAATTAAAAAAAAGAAGAAGGGTTGAAGCCCAACACCACATAACTAGGGGTTGATCAATTGGGTATGGTAGGCCAAAAGATAGGCCTCCAGTGATAGCTGTGTCCTTATAATGTTCAGGATCTGTGATGTATTAGGTTGCATGACAAAAGGGAGATTTGGTTTGCAGGTGGAATTAAGGTTGCTAATCAGTTGACCTTAAAACAGGCAGATCATCCTGATATGCTGAATGTAATCACCAAGACCAAAACCAGACTCCCTGCCATCAAGCCAATTCTAAGTCATAGCAGCCCTGTAGGTAGAGTAGAACTACCTCCGTGGGCTTGCAGAACTGTAAATCTTTATGGGAGCAGACTGCCACACCTTTCTCCCAAGGAGTGACTGGGTTCAAACCACCGATCTTGCCATTAGCAGCTCAATGAGTAGCCCACTCCATCGCCAGGATTCCTTGAATGTCGTCACCAGGCTCTTTCACAGTAGAAGAAGGAGGCAGAAGAGAATAGCAAAGGAAGATTGACCACAAGAGATGCAACAAACATAGTTGGCTTTGAAGAGGGTGGAAGGACCCACCAGCCAAGGAATGTGAATGGCCTTAAAGACTAGGAAGTTTTTCCAAAAAGCCTTTAAAAAAAGGGAGTCTCCAGAAAAAGATGTAGCCCTGTAGGCACTTTGAGATGAGTTCATGGAAACCTGGGTTGGATTTCTGACCCCCAGAACTGCAGGATGATATATGTGTGTTGTTTAAACTACTAAATTTTTAGTATGGCCGTCCCTGGGTCCCGAACTGTGTCTTTAAGACTTCCTAGGTAAATCCCATTAGGTAATAGGGTTCTTAGTTAGCCATACTTTTGGACAATGTACTTGAAGGTTATTGTGATGAAGGACTTGCTATAAGTAAAGGTTTGTTCAGTCCTTTGCTTTCAAAGTGAAAGCAAATTTACATTGCATTCAAGGGCAAGTAGTTGTCCCTACTTAGTTGTCCCTAAGTCAGAAGTTCTTTCTAACTGTGGGACTACTATAGCAGTCATAGGAAACAAGTCCAGTGGCACTGAAAATCTTATTCCCCCACCCTCAGCTCAAATCCCACCTCCTGGGAGAACCTTTTTCATATCCTTTCTGGGCTATGGCTTTCTCTTCTAGAGGGATTTGATAGCACCTGACTTTTTAGCACTTACCATATGTTGGTGAGTCTTTGCCAATCTGTCGGTCTTGGCCCTCACCCCTAGGGGCAAGAACAATAATTCTCTTCACTTCCCATCGCTTTTGACTGGCATAGTTCCTTTCCCATGACCGGCCTCAGGATGTAGGCTTGGGTGAATCCATTAATGACTGATGGCATTGGAGCTGGCGATGTGGTAGGGCAATGTTAGGCTTCTCTTAGAGGCTCTTGAGCCACCTACTCCCTTCCCACAGTGCGATCTGGGACCTGCAGGTAGGACGGAGGCTGCCAGTCTGCCCCCTGGCACACAGAAGAGTGAGCATGCAGGTGCTGGAAAAGAAGAGTCTGCCTGCAGACGGAGGAGAAACCCCATGATGTATGCAGCGACAGAGCCAGAACCGGGAGTGATGCCAGCATCACGGCCATGGAAAAGCTGGTGATTGGATTTGTGCCCTCAGGCCAGTCACTTCAGTACTCTGTCCTCATGTATCCAACGTGAGACAGGCCAGCTCTGTGCGCCGCCTCTTCCAGAGGCCGGTGAGAATGGAATGAAAGAAGGGGTCATGGAGAGGCTTTGAAAGGAGCACAAGTTGTACAGCAGGCCCAGGCCCCGCGTGCTAAGAAGATTCTGGACCAGGGAGGAACCTTGCTATTTGCATGGGAAGTGGAAGTGCATGAAGTCACGGTTTCCATCAGGTGATAGCTGTGTGGTGCTGAGCCACTCATGTCCAAAATGTACATGAACTATCAAACCAGTTCCCTTCTAGTCAGTTTCAATTCAAGGTAACTCCATGTGTGTCAGCGTAGACCTACACGCCATCGGGCTTTCCAAATGGTTGATTTTCAGAAGTAGATCGCCAGACCATCCTTTCCAGGTGCCTCTGGGTGGACTCAAACGTCCGGCTTTGGGGTTAGATCTGAGCACAGAGCTGGTTTGCACCTCCCAGGGGCTCCGGAGGGAATGAGGAAACAAAAGGAAACAAACTGAACAAAGACACCCTCATCACTGTCAAGTTGATTCTGACTCATAGCAACCCTATGACAGAGTAGACCTGCTTCAGGAGGTTTTTTGAAGGCTCTAATCTCGACAGAAGCAGAATGCCACCTCTTTGTCCCACAGAGCGGCTGGTGGGTCCACGTCATCCATATTTCACTAGCAGCCAATCACCGCTAGGGCTCCTGCTTCTGATGACCATGGATCCTCTTTAATGGCCGCTTACCATGTGCCTGTCCAATCCCATTCTAAGCTAGTGAGGGTCAGAATTAGGACTAGCGCTGTGATTTGTAAGGCCAAGTGCCCTGTCCAAAAATAATGGAGAAATTCAATGTGGGGTCAGCAGAAGTTCAAACCAAGCCTGGGGCCTCCAATGCCCAGGACCTTGTGCAAGTGCACAAGATGGAGCCAGCCCTAGGCTGAGTTAGCTGACACAACCTGATCCCAGAACTTTCTCTTTCACATGTCTGCACGATGGCAGCCTGCCAAGGTTGGGTGGACTTGAAAGTGACCCACCTCCTTTGCAGCGCGCTCCTGGCAGAGGGCAGGGCGGGACTCAGTGTGGAAGAGGAAAACACCTCCAGAATGAAAAGCCTTAATGGCGAGAGCAGCGCTTGGGTACGCGTCGGGAGCAGAAGTGCCTTGCTAGAATGTACCACCTCGCAACGGAGGCCCTTTCTGCAGCCGGCAGTGGGAATGCTAGAAGGTTCCTACACATGGACCCAGATCAGACGATGGGCTGTTTCAACGGCGCTTCTTAACCCACCAAACTCCACTGCCATCGAGTCGATTCTGACGTGGAGAGACTCTATATTGGGTTTCTGAGGCTGTAAATCTCTATGGGAGCAGATAATCTCATTCTTTTCCAGAGAAGCAGCTGGTGGGCTTGAACCACTGACCTTGAAGCCAGCACTCCAACACTTAGGTGACAATTCCACCAAGGCTCCTTACAACACTTCGGGGTGGGAGTGAGGGACAACAATGAGAGGCGCCCTGGTGCTTTACCGTGTTTAGCTGCTAAAGGAAAGGTCAGCGACTCTGCTCCTCGGGAGAAAAAGGCCGCAGTCAGCTTCCTAAAGATTGACAACCATGGAAACCCAATGGGCCACTTCTTCTCTGTCCCATAGGCTCCTTATGAGTCAGAATCGATGTGACGGCAGTGGGTATGCTTATGGATTTGGAAGGGTCAATTACTGTCACGGTCTTTAGATGTCCTATGTTGATCTTTAATGACACTAAACTCTGGCCATGCTACATAAAATATTATTACCATGATTCGTAGATAGTCATTCCCAATGGGGAGAGAAAGGACCATCTATTGACACTGTGGGTCAGGAGGCTGGTGCAGGACTGATGGATGTGCTACATCTACTACTAGTTGCTATCAAGTCGATGCTGACTCCTGGTGAGCCCAGGCACGACAGAGGAGCATTGCACGCCATCACGTGTTCAATGGTTGTGTTCGGGGGAAGTAGATCACCAAGCCTTTCTTCTGAGGCACCTTTGGGGGGAACTTGAGCCACCAGCCTCTCAGTCAGTCGCTGAGTAGATTTGCCATTGACAACCATCCCACTCGAGAGGCCAAACTAAGCTTTGCCACATGAGCTTGGAACAAGCAACCACTCTGAAGGTTGATCTGAAACCCGCGGTGAGCAAGATCACAGAGGAGAGGGGAAGTGGACCCATGCATAGCCCTGTTCTAGAAGAGGCACTCTTCTGCCTGCTAGTCATTTCTCTACTTCCCCTGATTCAGAAGGTACATTCCATCGCTCCATATTGGCCTGACCCGTGCAACCAGCTTAGCTTATGGAGGGCCTTTGGGGCCAAGTGCTGGAAAGACAAAGAGGGCCTTTGGCCCACCACTGGGGAACCTCCTCCCAATGGAGAGAGAAGACATAGACACATACAAAGGGCCATGGCCATGACCACTGTCTCGACAGAATGACATTTAAAAGGTGTCGCCCTTGAAGACTGCACTGTGCTATGAGGCACCAAGGCAGAAGCCATGGAGTAGACAAAGCCACAAGACAGCATCTGGCTGAAGGCAGCCTCTGTAGGAAGGAGCCTCACCAAACACAGAGCTGTTGGGATGGGGGCGGCGGGGCTAGCAAGTCCTCAGGCCTTCCCGGATGTCTTGTGTTTGCTCACTTGATCCTGCACTGGCCTCTGCCAGGTATTCCTTGAGGGTGGGGTAGCAGCTCCCTTCTGTTGTTGGAGTTTAGTCCTCCCTCCCCACTGGGCTGAGCTCTCAGTCACCTCCAAACGCTGCTCTCTTCAGCACCTTTCTCTCCACAGCCAGAGGCTCCACTGAGAACAGAGAGGTCTGAGAGTTGTAGAGGATGTGTGTGTGTGTTTGTGTGTGTGTGAGTGTGTGTGTGTGTGTGTGTGTGTGTGTGTGTGTGTGTGTAGTGGGGACAGTGCTGCACAGGCGAGCAGCTGAAGTGGCCATCAATTTGTGAAGGACTCAAGCTTTGTCTCTTAGGGTATTGTTGCTTAGGAAAATATAGGATGCACAGTGACACCCAAAATTCAGATTAATGACAAATTGGTTTTTTAGTATGATTATATCATTGGTATCACACAAGTCTGAGCTGTAAGAAAAAGGTATTTGCTATTCATCTGTAGTGCACATTTAACTAGGCTCCCTGCATTTTTTGTTGTGGAGACTGGGCAGGCTCCCTTGGTGCCTGATGAGGACAGAAGACAGCATACATTCTGTCCCCAAAGACACTCTACAGGACCAGAATTCCCCGGTGGCCACGGGCCTTAGCGTTAATGATGGAACAGACACTACGGATGTGATGGTAGCGTGGGTGTAGGAGGCATCTCTGCTCGGCTTCCGTAGAAGTGAAGGTCCAATCATTTGTGTGGGAACGGAGCATCTGGCAGACATGAGGCGGGAGGAAGCCATGACTGTGGTCTGTCTCCGTACACCACCACCACCCCAACACACATACACTTCCTCTGTACAACTTGTATCAGCTCCTAAACTCTAAAACCGCACAAGAAAAAGATAAATAAAATAAACCTGCACAAGATAGCCCAGGACAACAATTCTGAGTGACTGATGGAGAAGGCAAAGTGGCATCCCTTCCCATGCCCAACCTCACCTATTTTCCCAGACTTTCCTCATTCATACCCCACACGGATCCGTCCCTTCTCAGAACAGCCCCCGTGGCACTTGACTGCGAAGGAGGTCTGAGTGCAGTCAGTGGAAAGTTACTTCCACTTTAACACCAGCGGGATGGGTGATGAAACCCAAGGACACCATGGCTCCTCCCCTGCCAGGGCACAGGGCCAGAAGCCAGGCTGCCAGGCTTGGGCCCCAGCTCTGTGCCTGCTACCTGACTGAGACCTTGTGCAAGCCACTCACCATGGGCCTCATTTCTTTATTCATAGATGAGTGTGTCAGCTGCCTAATGACACCCTCATGGGGCGGTTGGAAGGTGATGCAAAAATAAGGGAAATATACAAGGGGGTACCCCCCAAAATGGAATTTTCCCCCAAAGTTATATATTTAAATTTTTTTACAAAACAACCTTATCACCTTCAAACTACTCTCCATTTCACCTTCAAACTACTCTCCATTACACTGAATACATTTGTCAAATCTGTGATTCTATTCTTGGAAACATTTTTTCAAACCCATCTGTTTGGATGGCTGACAGCACCTCCCTCATTTTTTTTCTTCACCTCTTCGATGTCACCAAATTGCTGTCCTTTCATGTCCCTCTTCATTCTCAGAAACAAAAAAGAAGTTGCACGGGGAAGGTCAAGTGTGCAGGGTAAGAAAAACATGCTGTTTCTTGCCCCTAACTGGCACATTGAGATGGCTGTGTGAGCAGGTGCATTGTTGTTGTGGCAAAACCAGTCCCCCATCTGCCACAAATCAGGCCTTTTTTGTTTCACACTGTTACGCAATCTTTTCAGAAACTCTAAAAAAAGAGGCTAGATTAACAGTCTGACTTGGTGGAACGAACTCCAAATACACTATTCCCCTCACATAAAAAAAATCAGCATTGTCTTGATCTTTGATTTCACTTGATGAGCTTTTTTGGGGTGAGGTGATGATAGGGTTGACTGATGTATGATTTTGGATCGTAAGAATAGCACCATGTCTCCAGTCACTAGTAATGACCTGGGGGGTGGGGCGGGGGAAGTCTGGGTCACTTCAGGGCTGTTCTTTCAAAGCACAGCATGTTTCAACTTGACACTCTTTTTCCTGGTCAGACAGAACCCAAGGCACAAATTTCACAGCGACCCTTCTTGTTCCCAAGTCTTCCATTAATATTTGCTGAACTGAGCTCCAATATAGTTCAGATAACCTCCCCAACTTTCATTCAAGCACAAGTGCACGAATTTTGTGGGCATTTTTGCCCATTTGGGAAGTTGATGGACATCCAGGGCCAGGTTTGCCATCAATTAACATTTCACCTTTTTTGAAATGAGAAAAACACTCGTGCCCTTCAGTTTTTCCCATAGAATGGTCCTTGTAAGTTGTATTCAACATTACAACTGTTTCTGTGGCATTTTTCTTGAGCGGGACACAAAATTTCACAGCTATGCACTGTTCTCTTAAATCGGCCATCACATAAAGCAAGATTAGAGCAAAACAGCTTTTACGAAAAAATTCACCAAGACCAGAAAGAACCTTCCCAGGTGACGCCATTGGGTGCACTAACACAGAATGAGTTGCTTAATGCTTGCCTAGTGGGGAAAATAAGTACTATGAAAGCTCTGTCCAGTGGAGTTTTAAGGGAGTACACCCTTGGATTTTTTTAAATACATAGGTAGATTTTTATAGTGGTTTGGTGTGACAAAAATACTTCTACTTAAAGAAAATCCATAATAGATTATATATATACTGCACACACACATACTCTCTCACACACACATACTCATACTCTCGCACACGTCTCACAAACACATTTCACACACATATTTTCATACACATTCTCTCTCTCACACTCTCACCAACACATACTCTCATACACATTACACACACATTTTCTCTCTCTCTCTCTCTCTCTCTCTCTCTCTCTCTCTCTCTCTCTCTCTCTCTCTCTCTCTCTCTTACACACACACACGCACACACACATACCCTTCCTGGATAAAAACAGGAACTTCATAGAAGATGTCACTATAAGATTCCAGGAGCACTTTCGCACCCTCATTGAAAATATGACTCAGTTCATCTAAGTGTGAAGTTGTGCTCACATTTTAGGGGAAATCATCCCAGGGAGGGGCCTTGAATGGAGGGTGGCTAGTAGCTGAGCCAGCTGTGGCTGGACTAATCAAAGTCAGGTGTTTCCATTGTGTTCTAGAACAGAGGACTGCTGCAGACTGTCTTCATCATTTTGAGCTCTGATTACACCAGCCATAAAGTAGAGAGTAACGGTTCTCCTGCCCCTTTAAGAACACGAGTTCCTACAGTTGCTGTTAAGCAGGAAGTCGCCCTCATTCTTCTTGGCCTTGTGTTTCACTTCCTTTCAAATGTGTTTTCTTTCAAAAGAAACCCCAAGCCCACAGTCAGAAGCTGTTTCTGTTTCTCTTAATCTCTTGCCTGTGATGGTGGCTTGGTGACGTTTCTTGAGCAGGAAAATAAATGGCTATAGGAACGATATAGGCAAAATAAAAGTAAGACAAAACTCCCAGGTAGAATGGGAGAAAATCATGTAGAACAAAATTCAAATTCTTAAAAAAAAAAAAAAAGACCAAACTTACTGAACTGGTAGAGACTGAAGAGATCCCTGAGACTGTCACCTTGCGATAATCTTTACACATAGAACTGGACCCCCTCGCCGAGATTGTCTTTCACCTAAATAGCAGACTGGTTCATAAAATGAACAACCTCATCCATGAGCACCGAGCTCTTGAAAACATTCATCTCTATGAGACCAAGCTGTCAGCCTTGACCCTAAAGCAAAGATGAGAAGGTGAAGGAAGTGGGGGTAGGAAATGGAACCAGCGAATGGAAATCATGAGACTGCTGACACATTGTGAAAAATGTGACTCAATGTCACTGAACAACATGCAGAGATATCATTCAATGGGGAGAAGCTGTTTTGCTATGGAAATGGCCACCCAAAACCCAATAACATGTGAAAGAATATAACGAAACATGAAGATAATATCTAAAAGATTTAGAAATAGAAAAGAATGCATGCTTCTCGTGAATATATAAACTCTAGGGGATGCTCCATTGCCCCTCTCCAGAAGTAACCTCTGTCAAGAGTTGTTCCAACACCCTTCTGGAAACGGTCTCTGGAAAACCCAAGGTTTAAAATTACATAGACTCTTATGATGTTTATAGGTTCTCCCCCCACCCCCAAATCAGAGTATATTTCAGACATCCTTCCACACCATCACGAATATTTTGATCCAAGAGTTTATAGAAGAATCCCGATCAAAAGGGAAGAAATGCAGAACAGAACTCCAAATTCCCACCGACTCTGGACTTTCTAGAACCATGAAGATTAGACGAATCCTGAGATCATCTTTAAACCTTACACCAAAAATATCCCCTCGAGTCTCCTTAAAGCCAAGCAATAGCTTAACTAGCATAGAATGTCTGCCTTGAACCTTAGGCTCTTTAAGGAACACTGTATTGTATTAGATTGTCCGACATTCTATGCTAGTTAAGCTATTGGGGGCAGTGGGTTTGTGTGAATGCAGGAGGTACAAGTCTGAGTGTTACAAGCTTCTCGATATGGACAGAGTGCAATTTGATACTGTTCTAGCATTTATTTTAGCAGAAAATACTGGGGGTTTCCTTCTCTGGCCGGTTTCTGCCTCACAGAAGAAAAACCCTTCACAGGGTTTTCTGTATACGTTGCTATTGTTGTTGTGTGCCATTATATCAATTCGGACTAACAGGAACTCCATGGCAAACTGCCCCCATAGGGTTTCCTAGGCGGCCGTCTTTTCAGGTTGCTTCTCCCATGGAGGCCTTGATGGGTTGGAACTGAGGACCCTTTGTTTAGATCGGCTCACAGAACCTGTTGTTGTGAGTTGTTATCAAGTTGCCAGTCCCGCACCATCTTCACAATCGTTGTTACGTCTGTCTGTTAGTTTGCTGTGCTGGGATGGCTTGCATGTGATTCTGATACTGGAATCTATGCCACAGGGATTTCAAATACTAGCAGAGTTAACCCTGGTGGACACATTTAAGGAGAGCTTCCAGAACAAGACAGACTAGGAAGAAAAGCCTGCTGGTCTACTTCTCTTTTCTTTTCCTACCACACAGAATCACACTTGAGTTTGTGAGCATTCAACTAAAAAAAAAAAAAACAAGACAAACAAAAAACGCCTTACTGCCATGGAATGAATTCTGACTCTTAGGAACCCTCTAGTACAGGGTAGAACTACCCCCATGGATTTCCAAGGTTGGAAATCTTAAGAAGGGCTGCAAGCATCCTCTTTCTCCCTTGGGAGTCCTGGTGGCAGGGTGGCTTACATGTTGGGCTGCTAACTATAAGGCCAGGAGTTGGAAACCATAAGCTACTCCACCAGAGAAAGATGAGGCTTTCTGCTCCCACAATGCGTTACAGTCTCAAAAACTCACAGGGGCAGTTTTACTCTGCCTACAGTCACTATGAGTCAGAATCGACTCGAAGGCAGTGAGTTTGATTTTTGTTCGTTTTGTTTCATTTTGGGGTTTTTTGGTAAATAACTGGGAGAATAAATTCATCTAAGCTACACAACTGACCTTGGATCCTGCTGTGCAAACAGCTGCAAAAACCCATGCCAGGCAAAGATGAGAAAAACATCAGGATATAGTACACCCCTTTAGAGAGGACAATGCTGACATAGAACACCTGCATCGAGTGATCACAGTTTATACTGTGATGATGAGACGGACAGACATGGTGAACCTTCCAATGTGGGACACTGAGGTCACAGCACCCCTTGGGGTCAAATCCAAATTTAGGGAAGTGCTACAAAATATTTGCCCTGTCTTCTTCCAAAAGGGTATCTGGGAAGAAGCCGAAGACCAAGAGAGGTCGAGAAAGTTCTAAATGAAAAAAAAATCACCGATGGGTTGAGGCAAATCAATCCCAGGGTGGAACCGGAACTGGGAACCACCCATTCCCTGTGTGAGGGGGTGGCGTGGGAGAATTTCCTTGTCCTTGGCCAGTGGATGTTGAACTTGGGTGCCACATGAGCTGATAGCTGCTTTCATTTTTTTATACCACCTGTCCTTGGTAGTTGCTGGTGAGTCAATTCTGACTCATTCAACCCCAGTTGTGCAGAGGAGAACTGCCCCCGCGGGGTTTTCAAGGAGGTGACCTTTCAGAGGAAGGGCCTCTGGATGGGGTGGACTGGCCCCTCTTTCAGCCGATCTTTATGATAAAGAAGCGGAGGGGGGCCAGCACGCCCAGCCCTACAGGTCGGTGCTTGAGAGTCACCAGGAAGCTTGTGAAGTTTTGCCCCCATGCGCTGGACCCAGAGTAGTGGCTCAAAACACTGTGGTCAGAGTGCACTGAATTGAATTGCTAAGCCAGGAGGGTGGGAATTCAACTCCTTTTGCCTGATCCTCCCCAGCCCCACCCCCACACCTCTCTAATCACCTGGCTTTCTGTTTCCAGGAAATTAAGTCCCCTTGGATAAAGGTGCCACCTGTCAGGAACCATTCCTACCCCTCTGAAGCAAGTGAAGGAGGATCCTTAGGGGTTAAGGGAAGTCATGTTTGCCATTTGCACACAAATGATTTCAGAAAAACAGACTGTTTGAGCGACTGACTGAGAGAGCAAGAAAACACCAACCATAACATCTTAGCCCTTTTATTGGCATCTAAATAATACCCAAACCAAACTCACGGCCCTCTAGTCAATGCAGATGTATAACGATACTATAGGACAGTAAAACTGCCCCTGTGATTTTCCAAGACTGTAACACCTTTATTTTTTTTAATTCATTTTATTGGGAGCGTATACAGCTCTTATCACAATCCATCTATCCATCCATTGGGTCAAGCAAATTTGTTCATATGTTGCCATCATTATTTGAAAAATATTTTCTTTCAATTTGAGCCCTTGGTATTAGCTCATTCCTCCACCCCCACCCCCATACTCCCTCCCTCATGAACCCTTGATAATTTTTATCATTTTTTTCATGTATTAAACCTACCACTGTCACCCTTCACCCATATTTTCTGTTGTCCATCTCCCTGGGAGGGGGTTATATGTAGATCATTGTGATCACTTCCTCCTTTCTCCTCCTACCTTCCCCTTCCCCTTCTGGTATTGCTACTCTCACTATTGGTCCTGAAGGGTTTATTTTTCCTGGATTCCCTGTTTTTCCAGTTCTTATCTGTACCAGTGTATATGCTCTGGTATAGCCAGATTGTTAGGCAGATTTGGGGTCATGATAGTTAGGGGTGGGGTGGGGGGTGGGAAGAAACATTAAAGAACTAGAGGAAATTTATATGTTTGTCCATGCTATACTGCACCCTGATTGGCTCGTCTCTTCCTTATAACACTTCTGTGAGGGAATGTACAATTGTTTACCAATGGTCTTTAGGTCTCCACTCCACCATTCTCCTCATTCACATTGATAGGATTTCTTGTTCTGGATCTTTGATGCCTTTTACCTGATCCCATTGACACCTCATGATCACACAGGCTGGGTGCTTCCTCCCCATGGGCTTTGTTGCTTCTCAGCTAGATGGCTGCTTGTTTACCTTCAAGCCTTTAAGACCCCAGACGCTATATCCTTTTATAGCCAGGCACCATCAGCTTTCTTCATCGCCTTTGCTTATGCACCCATTTCTTCTTCAGCAATAATGTCGAGAAGGAATGCTGTGTCATTAGAACAAAGTGTTCTTGCGTTGAGGGAGGGCTTGAGCAGAGGTCCAATGTCCCTCCGCTACCTTAATTCTTAACATATAAATAGATGTACATAGATCTATTTCCATATTATTATATAAAAATATATTTACATATGTACCTGCCTGTATTCAGACCTCTATAAATGCCTTTTGCCTCCTAGTTCTTTCCTCTATTTTCTTTTACTTTCCTCTTGTCCCACTATCATGTTTGGTCTTCATTCAGGTTTCAGTAATACCTCTTGGCTATGTTGCCCTTGATCAAGCTCCACCAGGCCTCCTATTCCCTCCTCGACATCAATTTTAGATCAGTTGTTGTTCCCACGTCACTGGGTTTGTTGACTGAAACTTTTTTATGGGAGTCTTTCTCTTGCAGAGTGGCTGGTGGTAATGAACTACTGACCCTGTGATCAGCAATCCAACTCGTAACCACTAGATCACCAGGTCTTAGGGTGCTGTAAAGAATAACCGGACACAAAAGATGAGAAACTGTCTTGTTCAAGTCTAGAAACACCAGGCAGATATGAGTTGTGTTACATAAGCAATTAGTAAACCACACAATGTAAGGTGATACCCACTATTCCAATTTGATGTCCAATCTGTGGGTTCCTCAATACTGGTGCCTAACCCCTTGAGGTGCATTGCTGGGTTATAAGGCCAACTTTCAGCCATTGCAGGGACCATGCAGAGTTCTATGGTCCATAGAAGTTTGAGCACAGACTAAGTCAGTAGTTCATTGGCTTCAGGGTATCCATGCAGATGGCGCTGAGACTCTGTTGAAGATCTTCTCTCATTTAAGAAATCTCTCCCATTGCCCGGAATCCACAGGCATGACATGGATCTCTGGGTAGGATCCAAGGGATCCATAGATTTGGAGTAAAAGATAGCATTCACAACAATGGGCACCAGAAAATATTTCAAAGCTGATTGTGATGATGAGTATACCACCCTTCTTAATATGATTGTACTATTGATTGTGCGATGTGTCAAGTACAGTTCAATAAAACTAATTTTAAAACAAAAGATAGAATTCAGGGAATCCATGAACATGGGTGCTGTGGATTAGGTCAAGGGTTCAAACCCACTAGCTGCTCAGTGGGAGAAAGATGAGACTGTCTGTTGTCATCCAGACATACAATCTCAGAAACCCTTCACAAAGTCAGAATCAACAAGATAGCACTAGGTTTAGGATGGTAGAAGGCAAAAGGAAATCACTATCTCAGTTTTCATTAACATCTAACTCATAGATTGCCAAACATATTTGGCCTCCGGTGCCATTTTCAGGGAAAAAAAAATATTACTCAGCACTCCCCGATAACGTAAACCTTTTGTACTATAGCCCATAATTCAAGGTACAGTGTTGTTCGTGCTAGGTGTCATGGAGTCGATTCCAACCCATAATGGCCCTCTGCACAACAGAAGGAAACCCTGCACGGCCCTGGGCCATCCTCACCATTGTTCCTATGCCTGACTGAGCCCATGCTTGCACAAACCATCTCGTTGAGGGTCTTCCTCTTTTTCGCTGCCCCTCTACATTACCGAGTATGATGTCCTTCTCCAGGAACTGCCCTCTCCTGACAACACGTAGGTATCTGCTTTTTAAGCTTCACCTCCCTCCTCTCCCCCTCCCCCCACTGGTCCCTGGATTGTTCCAGTACCCAACAGGGGACTATGTTGCCCACTTTGGGAAACACTGGAAAAGTTAGCATTTCCTTCAGTATGTGAGGAAGCTTTGTGCTCTCAACAGATGCTGGGATTCAACCAATAGCAGAAATCACAGCCATTTAGACATCCCTTAACGTTTCTGCCCTGATGGTGCAGTGGTTATATGTTGGACTGCAGTCTGTATGTACAGAAGTTCAAAACCACTAGCAGCTCCACAGAAGAAAGACTGGACTTTCTGTTCCTGTAAACAGTTACTGTTACCCACTGAGAGGTCACTATAAGTCAGCACTGACCTGATGACAGTGAGGGTGTCTTTTGTTTGGGTCTGCTTTTTGAGCCTTTCTTCAAACTCGCCGAAGGTATGTTTGACCTACTATGAGACTGCATAATTTCACGCACACAAACGCACTGCCATCGAGTCGATGCCGACTCAAAGCAACCCTTTAGGACAGAGTAGATCTGCGCCAGTGGGTAAAATCTTATATTTCACTTTTCCAGTTCACAACCCAATGGGTCCACCCACGCTGCCACCATGGCTCCTTACTTTCATGCACAGAGAAGGGTGAACATCACCACACTACGATATTGATAAATGTCCTGGAGCCGAATTGCTGTCATCTGTCAGCTCATGTTTCTTTTAGTGCATTTACATTATTCTAAGATGAACCATCTGGCTGTCCAGGAGGTCAAGGCACACACAGAGTTAAGAAGCTCTGCTCTCCCTCTCCCTCTCCCTCCCACAGCCCTTCTATCTAATCCCCTCTCCTTGCAGCTGGTAACCTGAGACTGGGGTCTGTGTATTCTTTTCCAGTTATCTGGATTGTATTAGTCTTATTGAGGTCAAAGTCACACCACATGGAACGAACACGCATTTGAGGTGCAAAACATTATCATCACCCCAAAAGGAGAGTCGCTGTACCCACTGGCAGGCACCCCAAGCTCCTCTCCTTCTAACCCCTGGCCACCATTAATCTGTTTCCTGTCTCAGTGGCATTTCTCAGACACGGATGCAGACAGTAGGCGGCTCTTTGTGTCTGGTTTCTTTCACTCAGCACAATGATTTTGAAGTTCATCCCCATTGTACTAGGTATCAGTCCCAGGTTCCTTTTTGTGGCTGAGTAGTAGTCCTTTCAGGTCTCTTAACACCTTTTTGTTGCCCCAGCACCTTTGTTGGTGGCTATTTGGGTTGTTTATGCTACAGCGCTTGTAAGGAATCCTGCTGAGCACAAGCCTGACAAGTCCTTGTTTAGGTTCCTGTTCTCAACTCTTTGGGGCATATGCAAGCGGGCTTCACACAGTTCGTGGAAACATTCCATTCTCTTTTAACTCCAGCCACCACCGCCCACCTTGTGAACTTTCTAAGCCAGAACCTCCCTGCTATCCAGTCGATATTGACTCACAAAGACCCCATGGAACAGGGTACAACTGCCATATGAATTCCCAAGACTGTAACTGTTTACAAGAGTAGAAAGCCCCCTCTTTCATCCTTGGAAAGGCTGGGGATTTCAAACTACTTACCTTCTAGTTAGCATTCCAATGTAACCGCTATGCCACCAGGGTTCCTGAACTTTCTGAAGCCCCCTCATCTATCTAGGTGTGGTGCTGTAATTCTGAAGGTTCCTGAGTGGCACTCAGCTGGTAACCAAAAGGTGGGTGGTTCAAATCCACCCAGTGGCACTGTGGGAAAAAGGCCTGATGATTTGCTTCCACAGCGATGACAGCCAAGACACCCTATGGATTAGTACACTGCTGTAACACGTATGGAGCCCTGGAGTTGGAACTGACTTCAAGGTAAAAGACTACAACCTGGTGATTCTGGAGTTTCTGGGTACTGTAGATGGTTAATGCACTTGGCTGACTAAAAGACTGGAGGTTCATGAACACAAGCACTTTGGGAGAAACACCTGGAAATCAGCTCCTCCAAACACTATCATTGAAAACCGCCCGGAGCACAGTTTCATTCTGATACACATGGGGGCGCCATCACGAATGCTTCTAGTGAGTCCTGTTGCCCTTCAAAGCCTTGGGCTCCAGTGTGTTAAACTGTGATGGAAAAAGCCCACTTAAGTGGTGTTTACGCCTAGTACATGCTGACCCACTTTATCTTGCTTCCAGGAGGGGGTAATATTCCCTGACATCTGGAACCTTAATACAAGTGGACTTAATTGCTTGGAGACAAGAAAGCAAGGTGATTAGAGTGGTGTGGAGGTAGGTGGGCATCAGGAGGACTGCTCTCGTTCTCTTTTAACAATTCATTTGAGTGCACCATGACCCCAATTCACTGAGAAACTACTGTGGCCCAGCACCACTGGGGACAAAATAGCCTGTTGCCGCACCCATTTTGTGGAGACTCTCAAGCCCAGACCTGGAGAGTTGGGATGACAGTTTAAAAATTAGCTGAGAGATTGGTGATGCAAATCCACTCAGAGACACCTTGGAAGAAAGGCCTGGTGATCCCCTTGGAGCAGTTCTACTCTGCACACCTGGGGTCCCTGGGAGTCAGTATGGATCAATGCAATAGACAACAGCTATCAGAAATCATAGAGAGCAGCTTTCAGCACAGCAGCTCATATCGCCATGACTGAGCTGCTTTAAGCCTCAATTTCTCCATCTGGCAATCCCTCCTCAAGGAAGGATGGTGTGGAACAAAAGGTGCAACCAGGTGGGAAACTACTATGGACTCAACCAATGAAGCTGGTTCTTTTTCGTTTGCTGCAACAATGAATAAAGGGTTGCATTTCGCCAGTATTTTTATGAGGAGTAATATAAAGACATCTTAAATTTTTAGATGAATTCCAAGCACTATAACATTTTTTAATCCATGCGCCACCCCCCTGAACCCTGCCCCGCTCAGCCTTTGCCCCTAAAGAATATTATTCGTAGAAGTACTTGTACTGATGGTTTGGACACTTCCTGCACAGCCCCCTAAAAATGTAATCCTTCCCCGCAAGCAAGTACTGCAATGATTCCGTTGTACAGATGGGAAAATGGAGACACAAAAAGATAAATGCACTTGACAAGGGTCATATCATGTTCCTCTCCTCGACCTACCCCACCCTCTCCCTTCTTCATTTCCTCAGGGTCGCCTGAGCAGTTGGCAGGTTAAATTCACAGAGAGTTGTTTCTTTTCACTTCCTTTCAGCCAAGTGCCTCTCTCTTCCCCTCCCTCTCTAACCTCTTTGTATCAAGATCCGAAAACCCAGAGGCTAATTACCAGACAAGCAAAGTCTTCCCAGCGTTCAAAAAGATCCCCTCCTCCGGCTCCTTTGGAGCCATTGCTTCTGGAAGGATTTAATCCTGTTTTAAGAATGCTCTTGAGAGAAGAGGCCACAAGAGGGTGGTGGCATGCTTTGTAACCCAGAGGCCAGGCAGTTGTGATTTTTCACCACAGCTGAGTGCAGGGAAAGGGTATTCCAAGACCTACAGAACTGGGGTTGGCCCAACAGGAGTGGCCCGCTCAAACTAACTGAAGCCCCTGCAAGATCTAGTCTGCTTGGGGGGTGATGAAGTGGACTCCACAGAGTTGGCCGTGGGCAGGGTCAGCGGACGAGACACCAGTGAGGTGACAGTGTCTCCATTTGTAGAGAGAAGTACAGGAGCCAGCCACTCCTGTAGTTAACTACTTGCCTCTGCCCACCCCTCCCCCTTCCTCCTCAGGAAAAAGGAAGTCAAAGAGGCCCAGAAAGGGGGAAGTCCAAGCTGCTGGCAAAGCTGTGTATCTGTCAGTTGACTTTATGCCCACCCCCAACCCCACCCTTCCCCCCTGTAGCCAAGTCCTCTTCCTCTGTGTGATTAGCAGGGGGCTTCACACAGCATTTCCCCAGACACAGAAAAGGAAAAAAAACGATTTCCTACCTTGCTTGGTTTCCTTTCAAAGACCCACTAAGCCTTTCTAGAACGCAAGGGTCTTTTCCCAGCCACATTGCCATTTGCAAGCACTGGCATGCTATTCGTAACTCATTTTCAGCCCAAGCGGGTCACTTGTAATCACAAAATCAGGGGCCATTTTGAAAACGACTCCCCCCATCCACCCGCAAGCTCGGCGGTGAATTTTTCCGATGTAACTTACATGTGCCTGCCCCAAACCTCCGGGTTGTGAGGAGAAAACAAAACACAACCAAACCAAAAAAAAAGTGCCCAAGCTTGTCAAGGGGTTAGAGTTTTTAATTCCTCACGTCTTTGGGATCCAACCTGGGCTTTCTTCAGCAATCCCTTTTAGAGCATAGGAACGGAACGTGAGAGAACCTCCTCATTGTCAGGCAGCTAGGTAAGAGCAGAGCCCAGCTCCACCTAGACATCAAGGGGAGGCGTTGTGCGCTACCAACTTCAGACACATTGCCCACCAATTTTTACCGTGGTTTGACTTGAGTCTCCGACAAACTCTAGCAATAATAATTTTAAAAGCATGTTCTACTGCCGAAACTTTTATTTTAATCACTTCAGGATGCATACCTCCTACCCAAGTCTAGGAGAAAGCCATCCAGGAAGACAAAGGCCGGGGTGGGGCGCTGGCCCTCCTCGGGGTGGGCAAAAGCTGAGTCACAGCGCGCGTTCTGCGCGGGCAGTGGTCGAGGCCCTGCTGCGAGGGAGCCCCCTTAGTTCGGGGATGTTGGCCTCAGACAATGGCAGTGTCGCAGTAAAGGAATCCCAGTTTCCCTAGATCCCACCCAAGCCCATAGTGATCGTGCACCAGTCAGTCTCGGCCACGGGTGCGAAAATCCAGAGTCAAGATCGAGGGAGTGTAGGCACCAGGCCGTGTCAAAAGGTGGGCATTCTATCTTGAGTCCAACCGCTCGGCCGCGTCCCCCCCTCCCCACGCTCCCCCTCCCCACGCCCCGGCGACGGTTCCAGTGCATTAGGGGGCCGCGGACGCCTTTGTGGAGGCGCGAAGGGGTTAAGCGGGCTGGCGGGTGACATCACCTCATTTACATAGGAGCGCGCATATAGGGCCGCTGCGCGCCCCGCCCGGCACTCGGCATCAGCCCTAGAGCACACGGACTTCACTCTTCTCGAACCTCTCTCGGTGAGCCCCAGCCCCAGCCCCAGCCCCGCCATCCCCTCTAGCTGCCCGCTCATGGGTTCACTTCGCACCCTTCGGAAGCCATCCCACCCTGAAACCCAGCCCCCAGATTTTCCCCGGGCAAAGCAGTTCAGGAGCTTGGCGCCACAGATCCCCATCCAGATGCTCCTGGATGCGATGGGAGACGGGCGATTTTTTCCAAACCCCGGGCGTTTTGTCCCGCCACCTTGAGGGGACGATTCCCTTTATTTCCCCACCTCTCCACACCCTCCAAGGCCCCACTCTTTCGGAGATCTCCGCAGCTGCCTAGGCAGGGAGCGAGCAGGCACAGGCAAAGCCTTTGTTCTAGCTCACGCCCACCCATCCCGCCTCGCCTCCTAGGGCGTCCGGGCTGCTGCGCACTAGGGTACAATGGCACCCTTGCAGAGGAATGTGTGCGCGGGCTGGGGTGCGGGAGACCTTTGTGTGCGGTGGGCGGCTTTGTTGCGCGGGAGGAAGAAGCTGGTCTGGGCGGTGGGCGAAGGCGCCGGCGGCAGCTGCGGACCTCTTTTGTGCCCAAGAAGAAAGCGCCACTGAGAACGCAGCTTGGGGGAGGGACCACGCGGAGCCAGGCGTGGGGGGGCGCCCTGGGCAGCCCTACAAAAATTGTTCCCCCCTCCTCTAATTTCGAGCGCCTTTATTGTCAACTCGAGCCAGCCCGAAGTTCAATTTCAACACGGCCTTAAATCTGGTCCGTGTCATTCTGCCGAAATGTACGGCCTGGGGCAGCGAGAGGAGGCTTCTCTTCTGGGGCCCCCGTTTTGAAATGCTTGGGTGTCTCCCCCACCTTGAGAAAAAGAGGAAGCTCTCTTTAGCCCTCAATAAAAAACGGAAGGGGCGTGGGGGGGGGCTGAGAGCGATGAGAGTGGGTGGCTTACACTCTTCGACTTCATACCTGCAGCTTCCTCCGCAACCATGTCTGACAAACCCGATATGGCCGAGATCGAGAAATTCGATAAGTCGAAATTGAAGAAGACGGAAACGCAAGAGAAAAATCCACTGCCTTCAAAAGAAAGTAAGTTTTCCATTTCTACCCCCTCCCCAGAAGCTGGGAAGGAGGGCGTGGCTGGGAGAAGAATTCCTGGGGGAGGAGTGCGGGGGAGGGGCCGGAGCCGCAGCTTTATAATGAATATGCGTGGAGAAAGATTCATTAAAAAATGGTTTTACAGTCAACAAACGCAAGGCTTTGGTAATTGAATCTAATCCTGGAGTAACTGTGAACATGCCCTTTTCTGCAAAAAGGCACACTTATGTATTATTTCAGAAAAATATTTCATTAACAAATGCCGTCTTACGCTTTTGTAGTCAATGGGGTAATGCTAATCAACCTCTCTCTTTTTTGTTCTCTCCCCCCCACCCTTACAGCGATCGAACAGGAGAAGCAAGCAGGCGAATCGTAATGAGGCGGCGCCGCCAATATGCACTGTACATTCCACAAGCATTGCCTTCTTATTTTCCTTCTTTTAGCTGTTTAACTTTGTAAGATGCAAAGAGGTCGGATCAAGTTTAAATGACCCTGCTGCCCCTTTTCACATCAAAGAACTACTGACAACGAAGGCGGCGCGCCTGCCGCTCCTGTGGGCCTGGCTGGCTGGCAAGGGAGGAAGAGAACTTGCATGTTGGTGAAGGAAGGAGCTGGGTGGGGCGACAGTGAATAAATATCTAGAATAAAAGCAAAGCTGGTCCAAGGTGTTCTGCAGGCATAAAATGCAGTTTAATCGGAGTGCCATTTTTTTTTGTTCAAATTATTTTAATTATTGGAATGCACAATTTTTTTAATATGCAAATAAAAAGTTTTAAAACCTACCGATGTGTGTGACTCTTGGTATCTGCCTGAAAGCTGCGCCAGAGAGTGGGGACTTCCTTCCCCATCTTACAGGGAGGGCCTCAACATACCACAGACATGGGGGAATCTGGGTAAATTATCTTAACGGACTAGAACAGGCTACCTGGATTCCATCCAGTTAGCGGTTGAGTATAGGCTGTTCTATAAGGTTTTGATAAACCCACAGGGGGTTTCTGTCATGATGAAGGTGGTGATCATATTTACCGCATAATTCCTTAGATTTCCCCTTGGTTATTTAGCCAGTCCCTACCATCAACACACATGGAACTGAAGCAGAGTGGTGGGGTTGAAAAATGCATTTTTCAGCAATTGCTTCATAAAAGAATTTAGATTTTGTGCTTTCTCATTGCCCAGGATCTGGTTTCTAATGAAAATTAAATACTTAGTTGCTTTTGGAACACGGGGGAATGCATTTCACATTTAAAAACTGACTGAATCCTCATGATGTGGATAATGAAATCGCTCTGAGTTGAAAGTATGGAATAGGACAGCTGGAGTTTGGTCCATCTTTGGGTTTCCATTGTCAGGGGCCTTGGTTTCACAATCACTTGGGATACAGATTTTCAATGGTGAGTCAAAGCCAAAATCTTGCTTCTGACCATTGGGGGCTGTGGTGGGGAAGGGGATTACTGTTTCTTAACACAGTCCTTAATGAAGTCCTATGTTCCTTAAGGGTACAGACTTTTATAAAGAATGAAACTACCAGTTATATTAAGAGAAAGAGAACAATAGTTCCCCCAACATTACAGCAAGCTGAAATTTACAAGGCACAGAAGCAAGGCAAACTCCATCCCTTCCCTAGGGGGAGGGCAGGGGAAGTTACATGGAAATACACATTTTGAAGGTCAGGGATTAGGGTGGGGCAAATTGTTGATCATTATGAAGCCGGTTCATTTCATTTCCTTTGCTCAACGCTTATTTTGAGAAATGCACAGGAAACCATTTACCTGTGGTTTCCACAATCAAGTAGAGCATCAGCTATGAGCCTTTATCTGCTCTGCAAGCAGAGAATGTGTGCTCTGGGCTGCAAGAAGTGACCCGCTGGGATCGATAGAAGACAACCTCATCACAAAGATGGAGACGGGCCACCCAGGCCAACAGTTCCTTTCTGGCCTAAAAGGAAGAGCACGGGTAAACATGAAAATGCCTCAAGAGAAACCAGCCTCCTGGCATGTTTTTACTCGGAGTTTGTCTCAAAAGAGAAGGTGAAATATGATTGTAAGAAATTCAACCAACTCCAGCAGATGAACATGCATAGTAAGGAAAAGAAATGATTCATGAAATCAAGTCCTGGCTTAGAGAGAGCCTTTCTCCCCTGGGAGGGCAGAGTTGAAATGCAGGGGGATGAGGGGCGGGGGTAACATGAACAATGCAGCCATAATTGAATTGTGGCTGCTTTCTGTGTGGGATGAGGGACTCTAGAAGCTTCTGCTCAACTCACACCCATTTTGTACCCATAAGCGAAGCACATCTGAGGGCTGGAGGGGGGGGGGTGGTCAGAAGAGGCTAAGGTTTTTATTTGGTGTGGTAAGAGAACTCTTTTTTCTTCCCAAGAGAAGATCTTTCTGGAAGGTCTGGGGGTGTTTACGAATCAGTATGGGAATTCATATTCCTGCTATTTAGGAGTCCCAGGTCTTGTCGAGAACTAGAAAGAAGTTAGGTTTATAATGGAAATAAGAGCGAATGTTGCCATGGAGGGGGACCCAAGCCACCAATCTTCGGATCCTGTCCCCTGCCCCAAGAAGGAAACAGGCAGAAGGAGCCTTAGGGTCATGCGGGCTGCTCTGGAACTTCTACACATTTGGAATTCATCAGGATGAATGAAACACACACAGAGAAAATGAAAGGGGCCGAGCTGTGTTCGATTTTCAAGCTCACAAAGGTTTCCGCCACAACGGCCGAATTTCTCATCTCCCAATGGATGCCATCGGAAAGTTCTTTGTTTCAGGAGGGCACCCCAGCCTTGGCGGCTGAGTTCAAAGATTGGGGGGCATGGTGGGGGGGCATGGAGGCAAGATGAAAGATGTTGACAAAGTCTTGACAAACGTTTGAGCTGCTCCTCTATCTGGCCTGGGGCCTCTAACATCTCTTGTAATGATTGGGGTCTCCCCAACCTATTGCCCCTTTCAGTGCGCGAGGATGTAAAATGAAACAATTTGGGATGGTTTCCCCATGTTGGAGGGCCCTTTGATGTGCATCACAACAAACAGTGCATCCTGGAAACAGCTGTGCAGCCCCCCAAAGAAAATATCTGGAGCCTTCCTTAATGCAAGAATGTAAACTCCAAGTGGAAAAAGCACTTAATATTTGGTTTATCCTGATAGCCTTCACGGGCCTAGCCAGAGAAACAGGATTCCCTTCCCTCCACCCCATCTCAATTTTGATTTCATTGCAATCTGAGAGAAGGAAACACATTGATTTAGGGTCAAATAATATTTTATTTCCACGTGACAAGAAGGGGCTATGTGATCCTTCTAGGACACAAAAGTGTTCCTGCTTAGAAGGAAATACGTTTTGAAGACCCGTTTTCACATTGTCTGTTTCCCCTCGGAGACTGATCACACAGGAGTGTTAGTACTGTCCTTGCTCTTGGCGTTTGAAACTTTCACAGGTGGAGCCCGCCCATTTTACGGCTCATGTTTGCACAGTTGCCTCTGAACCCACCATTGGCTGGCACAGACAGATTGTTGGTGTTGTTAACGTCCTTAACCTTGTGGGCTGGTCTCCCTTGCTTAATGGACCTAATTTACCACGGAGTCCTAGCCTAAGGTGCAGTGTTTAAAGTGCTCGGCTGCTAATCAGAAAGGCTGGGGGTTCAAACCAGGAGGGAAAGATGAGGCCATCTAGTTCTAGAAAGATAACCCTGCGGGGCAGTAGTTCCACTCTGTCCTCTAGGGTCAAGATGAGTCGGAATCGACTCTACAACAATGACGTTGCTTTCGTCCCCGCCTCTCTTTCCCTTTGAACCTCGGAACATTCAAATAGTATGCTAGTTAACACAATTTAAAAAATACTTTTTTAAATGTAAAGAGCTTTGAACCTGTCATGGGCCGCTGTCCTTGAGTTTGCTGTTGTGAATCAACACAGATAGGCAAGTACTTATTGTTAAGCCAAAGGAAGTCTAGTGGTGAAGTGGGCGATGCATTGGGCTGCTAACTTCAAGGTGAGTCGTTTGAAACTACCAGCTGCTCTGCTGGAGAAAGAAGAGGCGTTCTATTCTCATAAATATTCATCATCTCAGAAACCCCCCGGGGCAGTTCTACCCTATTCTATCGGGTCACTATGAGTCAAGACCAACTCTATGGCCGTGAGTTTGGTTGCGACTGTTGTTAAGCCAAAGCACTGGATCACTAGGTGATGTCATCCATATCCATTCACTATCTACTAATTGATTTGCTAAGTAAGAAGTATTCCCTGCTCTCATATGTTTTAAATCCGTGGTCATGGAAATGATCGTGAATCCTGTGACTCTCTCACCAACTCCCTGCCAGACTCCACGTGTGTAGAACAGAAGTGTGCACCACAGGGTTTTCAATGGCTGGCTTTTGGGAAGTAGATGGTCAAGCCTTTCTTTGGCGGCACCTCTGGGTAGGTCAGAGCTGCCCACTTTTTGTTCAAAGCTGAGCACTTCACTGCACCACTCAGTGACTCTTCGTGGGTCTTACATTGGTTAAACGATGCCCCTTGTCATCTATATCTGAGTGAAAAATTCTAAGAAACAGTTCTTTTTCAATTTTAAGGTTAATGATGAACTACAGGTTTGGAAAGGTTTAAATATTTGGAGGGTGTATCCTTTGCTTTAGCGCGGCCATTTTCCCAGATCTGCCTATAAGAATTCCGTTCACATCACTCCAACAGCTGGATGGTGAGTTAACTTTAATGAAAACTGCCTGGTTCTTGCATCACTCTCCTGTTATCTCTTGATCACACGTTCTGCAATGGCCACGATGGAGGAATGCAGTCGACAGATAATCCTCTTCAAATCCAACTTTATCTGGAATGTGATGATGATTTAGATGTGCAATTGCCAGACAGAGTAGTTCTTCTCACTGCTAAATCCTTACTCTTCGCCAGTCCCATCTTGTCTCAGCCGTTGGACTGTGAGAGGTGACTCACATTTTGAAATCCACCCGGGCCCTGCCAGACGCCTGATGAGCACTTGAGAGAGTGGAGCAGCACTGTGGCTGGTTGCGGGCTGGCTTAGTCGCACTCTGTTTGGTAGGATTCCACAGCTTTGAGCTTCCATGGCCTGGGGCAAGAGCTATAGGGGGCGGGACCTATTCAAAGCAGTGGGTGCTATTCTTGTCACAGTGTTGGCCAACCACAGGAAATTATGCCTTTTCTCATTACCACACTGGCCTCTGGGCGGGACTGATACCCTTCGGCTTCTCAAAGACTTGGTGATAGTATTTTCCAAATCAAGGGACTAAAAGATTAAAAAGCATACAAGTCCAATGTCCTCTGGTTATTTTAACCTACCGTATTGGCAGGCTTGGAGGGTAGATAGAGTCATTCTTTATTTACTCAACAAACACTTGTTGAGGCCCTGTGTGCCTCCCTCTTTCACAGTCAATGAGGACCGGAAGATCACGAGACCCAGCCTGGTCTCAGTGTACTGGAAGAGGCAAACATGAGCGAGCTAACACTCACAATAGAGAGGGTTGCTGGGGCTCAAAGGCCCCTAACAACAACAGAGGAGCCCTGGTGATGCAACGCTTAAGCACTCAGTTGCTAACTGAAAGGTTGGCAATTCAGACTCATCAGCAGCCCCTCGGGAGAAAGACCTGACAGTCCAATAAAGACTTACAGCCCTGACCCGCCTCTGGGACAATTGTACTCTGTCCCATGGGGTCACTACGAACTGGAATCAACTCGCCGGCCATTGACATCAAGCACAATGGCCTGGACTTGGTATCCGTTCATTTATCCAACAACTATTGGGCTGTGTGATCAACTGGAACTCAATTGGGGAGGGGTCCTGTCTACCTGAGTCACTGGAAAAGCATCCTTAGGCAATTGGGCGGTATCTGAAATGAAACTGGTTTAAAGCTTGAGGCGGTTTCCAGACAATGTGTGGCTGGAAATGTAGTTCTATCGTGTGGGGCAAAGAGGAAACTGTTCATATTTGTCATTAAAAGACCAAATTAAGTGTTCTATTAACCTAGTGTGATAAGGTAGTAAGCCTCCTTTTTTTTTTTTTAGGGAAGATTTTTTTATTTTAACAATTTATTGGGGCTCATACAATTCTTTTCACAGTTCATACATATACATACATCAATTGTATAAAGCACATCTGTACAGTCTTTGCCCTAATCATTTTTTTCTCTTTTCTTCTTTTACATTTTATTAGGGACTCATACAACTCTTACCACAATCCATACATATACATACATCAATTGTATAAAGCACATCCATACATTCTCTGCCCCAAACATTCTCAAGGCATTTGCTCTCCACTTAAGCCCCTTGCATCAGGTCTTCTTTTTTTTTACCCCTCCCTCCCCATTCCCCCCTCCCTCATATGCCCTTGGTAATTTATACATCGTTGTTTTGTCATATCTTGCCCTATCCGGAGTCTCCCTTACCCCCTTCTCTGCTGTCCCTCCCCAGGGAAGAGGTCACATGTGGATCCTTGTAATCACTTCCCCCTTTCCAACCCACTCACCCTCCACTCTCCCAGCATCGTCCCTCACACCCTTGGTCCTGAAGGTATCATCCACCCTGGATTCCCTGTACCTCCAACCCTCATATGCACCAGTGTACAGCCTCTGTCCTATCCAGCCCTGCAAGGTAGAATTCGGATCATGGTAGTTGGGGGGAGGAAGCATCCAGGATCTGGGGGAAAGCTGTGTTCTTCATCGATACTACCTCACACCCTAATTAACCCATCTCCTCTCCTAAACCCCTCTATGAGGGGATCTCCATTGGTCGACACTTGGGCCTTGGGTCTCCACTCTGCACTTCCCCCTTCATTTAATATGATATATATACATATATATACATACATATATACATATACACATATATACACGTACATACACACAATTATATCTTTTTTTTTTTGCATGATGCCTTGTACCTGGTCCCTTGGGCACCTCGTGATCGCACTGGCCGGTGTGCTTCTTCCATAGTGGGCTTATTTGCTTCTGAGCTAGATGGCCGCTTGTTCACCTTCAAGCCTTTAAGACCCCAGACACTATCTCTTTTGATAGCCGGGCACCATCAGCTTTCTTCACCACATTTGCTTATGCACCCATTTGTCTTCAGCGATCCTATCATGGAGGTGTGCAGTCAATGATATGATTTTTTGTTCTTTGATGCCTGGTAACTGATCCCTTTGGGACCACTCGATCACACAGGCTGGTGTGTTCTTCCATGTGGACTTTGTTGCTTCTGAGCTAGATGGCCGCTTGTTTATCTTCAAGCCTTTAAGACCCCAGTCACTATCTCTTTTGATAGCCGGGCACCATCAGCTTTCTTCACCACATTTACTTGTTCACCCACTTTGGCTCCAGCCGTTGTGTCAGGAAAGTGAGCATCATAGAGTTCCAATTTAATAAAAGAAGGTATTCATGCATTGAGGGAGTGTTTGAGTAGAGGCCCAAGGTCCTTCCGCCACCTTAATATTTGACCTATAAATATAGACACATAGATCTATTTCCCCATCCTCCTATATATATTTGCATGTACATGTCTTTGTGTAGACCTCCATGAATGCCCTTTGACTCCTAACTCTTTCCTCCATCTCCCTTGACTTTCCTCCTGCCCTACTACCATTCTTCATCGCCACCTGGGCTAGAGTATACCTCTTCTCTAAGCAACCTTACCCTTGATCATTTCCCACCAGGCCTGCCACTCCCCCTTCTCTACCATTTGGGGTCCCATGTTTTTCCCTTGTCCCTGGGTTTGTTAACACCACTTCCTTACCCCCCCTACCCCCACACCCCAAGTCCCCCCAGAACTGTCGGTCCCGTTGTTTTTCCTCCAGATAGTTCATCCAGCCTGTCCTATTCAGACAGACCTGTGGAGTCACTAACATGCACGAAAACTAGACAGAGGAAAACAAAGCAACAGTATACAACCAGACAACAAAAACAAACCACTGACAAAGAACAGAACAAAACAGTTCACAAGAGAAAAGCTTGTAGTTAGTTCAGGGATCGTTTGCTGGCCCTTAGGAGCGTTTTCCAGTCCAGTCTGTTGGGACACCACGCCCTGGCCCCAAAGTCCACTTTCAGCATTCCCTGGGGACCTTGCCACTCCATTCCCTTGCTGTTCCGCTGCACTCTCCCAGTGATTTGCCTCGGTGTGGTGGGATCAGGTCAGGTGCAATTCCCACACTGTGTCTCAGTAAGCCTTCTTTTCTTCGTATTTCTTCGTCCACACTTCCAAAAGACAGGCTGCAACAAATACAATCTATATCCTTTACCTCTTCATTGGCTACCAGTTGTTATACTGTGGAAGACAAAAGGCTTAATAGACTTGAAACGACTTGGAAGTACCTTTTGTTGAGGTTACCTCTGAGGTGGGCAATGCCTTATGCTAGGGCTTGAACCTTCAAAGCAGGTTCCTGACCCTGCATCACTTTCCTCCGGCTGCCACAGTAAGTTATCACACACTGGGAGGCTGTCGACTCCAGTAAAGAGTGACTGTCTCAGAAGCCCGCAGGGGCAGTTTTACCCAGTGCTGCAAAGTTGCAATGAGTCAGAATGAATTAGACGGCAGAGAGTTTGGTTTTGGATTTTCGGGTGGCTTAATACAATAGAAATTGGTTCTCTTACAGTCCGGGAAGCCAGAGGTCCGATCCAGGTGTTGGCAGGAGCCGTTCCTTGACTCGGTCAGCTTCTGGTGGTCACAGGGGTTCCTTGGCTTGTGGCTGCATCACTCCAATCTTTGCTTCCATCTTTACATGGCCCTTTCTTTTTGTCTCTCAAAACGTCCTTTGCCTTTCTCTTTTAAGGACACTAGGTGGATGGTGGTGTAGTGGTTAACCATTGGGCTGCTACCCGAAAGGTCAGCAGTTCAAAACCACCAGCCACTCCACAGGTGAAAGATGAAGCTCTTTACTCCCATCAAGACGTACAGTTTCAGAAACCCACTAGGGCAGGTCTACCCTGCCAGACCAGCCGCAATAATTTAGAATGGACTCGATAGGAGTGATTGTTTACTGTGACAACAGAGATGACTAACATGGTTTACTCTGAAGAAACCAACTGTGCGGGAACAGTCATTTGAAATGTCCTCAAGGCAAGTGAGAACTCTCTTGGAAAATCAGTGCATATGCCATCAAGAGTGGGAGAAGCCAGCCCCGCAAGTTCAAACCAAACCAAACCAAATTAAGAAAATAAAAGGAGTCAAAACTGGATTGCTTAAAGAAAAGACTGGAATATCTAATGCTGTGCTTGGCATTTCAAACGACTGGTGACAGGCCAGGGAAGGCAAGAGCACTCACGAGTTCAGGGAGCAGATAGAACTCTCACGCTGCCACATTCACATCCACCCAAGTCCAGCCCACCGAGTTGCTCTTTAAGGCTATGCACACACAGGTACATCAAAGACAAGCACATAAGTTACTCATGTTTTGAACCCCGGTCCTGCCCCACCCCCCATGGGAGCCTCTTGTCTGAAATCGGTCATGATGTTGTCCAACAGGAGAGGCAGATACTAAAGAGCAAGCCCATCTAGGTCCTCAACCCAAGGTGCAGAATTCAAAGTAGGACTTCTTCAGCTCGGAAAACAGCGAAGTAAAGTGACTGGAACCCAGATGTTAAGAACCATCCGGATACCCCAAGGATGGCGGCAGCATCATCCATGTGCCCACAGTTCTTGGAAACAATGCTGCGTTCTGTCCTCAATATTCTTGTCCTGGAAGCGGAGATCTATTTCTAGCCCAGCATTTCTCAGGCCTTTGGCTGGACCCAGGCCATGTGTGACTGGGCTCCCTACCGCTGTCTTTATACCACAGGTGTTGCCGATTCGGGCCTCATTAGGGTTTGAGGGTGAGTCTGGGGGCTTTAGGTCCCCAGATTCTAACAAAACTCCAAACTTGCTGCCACCGAGTACATTCTGAGTCACAGTGACCCTATAGGACAGGGAAGAACTGCCCTTGTGGGTTTCCGAGACTGTAACTCTTTATGGGAGTAGAAAGCCTCATCTTTCTTCCGTGGAGAGGCTGGTGGTTTAGAACTGTTAACCTTGAGGTTTGCAGTGCAACTCATAACGCACTATGCCAAAAGGGCTCCTTTGGGCGAACTCAAGTCACCAACTTTGCAGTTAGCAGCTGAGCATCTTAACTGTTTGCACCCCTCAGGAACTCTAAAACTAGTTGCTATGAAGATAAATTCTGACTCATAGCACCCCCATGTGTATGAACAGAGTAAAACTGGGCTCCATGGGGGTTTTTCTCAGTGGCTGATTTTGTCAGAAACAGATCACCAGGCCTTTCTTCCAAGGCACTTAAGGTGAACGGGTTGAGTTTCACTTTTCTCATCTGCCAATGGGATCTCACTCAGTCCTAAAGAGAAATGAAATCCTAACGTACACCACAAGCAACATGGATCAACCGTGAAAACATTGCTGTATTTGAATGCGAATAGCATATGCATCCGATGGCTTGGTTTCGAATCTGTGCTTTTCTAGGCGCCTATGTGCATTCTTTCTGTGCAGAGTAGCTCCATATGCCGAGTGAAAGAAGAACAAATATTGTGTGATCTCATGGAGATGAAATACTTCGACTAGGCAAAGGCAGAGAAATCAATGTTTGATCGTGGTGACAGGGTGGGCTGCAGGAAGAAAGACAGGCAGGCTCCCTGCTGAGTGGGAAGGGAGGGCGGTGAACATTTGCGGAAGTCAGTTCATGCTGATGGTGGAACAATCAGAAGCGCATTACTGGATGTGCATTTAAAAAGCCTTTAAATGGCCCATGCTTTTACCATTGCCATGATTTTTTTAAGAGCTCTAGTTAAAATAGCACAAGAAACAAACGGAGCGAATAGACGTGGGCAGGTGGTCACAAACCCTTGGAATTGTTGTGAAGGTGGAAAAAGATAAGTGAATTTACACAGTTGCGGGATGGGGGTGGGGAGGAGGGGTAACAGAGAAGAAAAAAGTTAAAGTGCTCAGCTGCTAAGGATAGTGGTTAGCCACTCCCAGCTGTTTCATCAGAGAATTATAAGGTAGTCGGCTTCCATAGATTATAGCCATGAAAATCCTGTGGGGCTGTTTCACCCTGTCCTGTTGGTTTGCTGTGTTAGACCGTGTTGACTAAAGAAACAAATCCAGGGACACTCATATGTGTAAGAGAACTTTATATTAAGAAGTAATTATATATCAAGCACACATCCCAGCCCAGTCCAGATCAAGTCCATAAGTCTGATAGTAATCAATAAATCCTTCAGACTCACGCAGCCAACGACAATGATGTAAGAAGATCACAGGCCAGTGGGTGCAGTCTTGTATATCCAATGGTGGCAGACACATCTCCAGGGTTCTGGCTGCCATCAGCATGGCTCCAAGTGGCTTGTCAACAGGAAGGTGAAGCAGAGAGAGAGAGAGGGAGGACGGCCACCAGAGAGCCCTTTATCTAGGTTGTCCTCCAAACAAGCTGCAACCTGATTGACAGGCTAAACTTCGCCCACATGTTCCTACGGGAGCCATGTTAGCACAAAAAATCTTTATTATCACAGTCGCTATGAGTCAGAATCAACATGACAGCACACAAACAAAGACGTGATGGATGCCCAATAGATGGGAGTTTGGTTTTTCCAGGATTGATGTCGTAGATGTCAAATGCACATTTTTCTTTCTCCTTCTCTTTGGTTTCTTGGTAGGTTTTGACATCATGGGCCACACTCTACTCTTTGATTGCTTTTCTCTCTTAACATTTTAAAATTCTCTGCTTTCTTTTTTTTTCGTAATCAAAAAAGTTTTATTTGTTATAAAATATAAGATTACTTATGGTTTCACATATGCCTTAAGCCAAATTTTATGGGTACAATTTATTCGTTTGTCACTTGCTCATTTTTTTTCTTTTTTTTTCTTTTAACAATTTATTGGGGCTGATACAATTCTTTTCACAGTTCATACATATACATACATCAATTGTATAAAGCACATCTGTACAGTCTTTGCCCTAATCATTTTTTTCTTTTCTTCTTTTACATTTTATTAGGGACTCAAACAACTCTTACCACAATCCATACATATACATACATCAATTGTATACAGCACATCCATACATTCCCTGCCCCAATCATTCTCAAGGCATTTGCTCTCCACTTAAGCCCCTTGCATCAGGTCCTCTTTTTTCCCCCAAAATTCTCTGCTTTCACTGACAATTCTTATCCACTTTATTTCTCTCACTATCTTTTTTCTTCTTTGTTACCCCCACCCCAACTGTTGTGGTTCCCTAGACATCATCTTTGACTTCGTGCCCTGCTTACTCCTCCAAAGTGAACTCATCCATCTCAGATCGTCAACCTCCTCCTCCAACATGTGGATATCTTTATCTTTTGCTCCAGCTCAGACCTCTCTGATGAATCTGGACCCGAACATCACATAACGGGGTGGCTTCTAACTAAAAGATTAGAAGTTAGAGTTTACCCAGAGTGGCCTTGGAAGAAAGGCTTGGTGATCTACTTCTAACTAAAGACTCAGCCATTGCAAAATTAGGGGAGCAGATAGTTCTACATTTGATACACCTGGGGTTTCCATGAGTCTGGGTTGACTCAAACGCAACTGGTTTTTACTCATAAGTAAGCCATGGGGGAGAGATATCTTGAGACTCAGATATCCTATTCCCTAAATGAATATCCTATTCATTAAACTTTCACAAAGAGTTTTTTTTATGTGACCCATGAAACATTTATTTATTATGAGCCTATTGGGAATGTTGTTGGTTACTGTCTACTTGGCTCTGGTTCATGGAGATCCTATGTACAATAGAAGACAAAGCTGCCCAGTCCTGCTTCATTTTCATGGTCTTTGGGATGGTTGAGTCTATGGCAGTGACCATGTAGTATTTTGACTGCCCTACAACCTGGGGGCTCAGTTTCCAGCCTTGTATCCAACAGTAATCTATTGGGATCCATAGGGTGAATTGGGTAAAATTTTCCAATAATATTTCATTGCATTTAGAATTTGTTTATATATATATATATATATATATATATATAATTTCCTTGCATTTCAGGTGAAAGTCACCAAATAGTTCTGACATGGATTGATGACTCCTGCCCGAAACAATCATTTCTATGGGTGTCAGCAATAAGGGCGAATTTCAAACTCATTCATTGCTTCTTGGGTATCTCATTATGATGATGATTTTGGTATGTCACTGTGTGTGTATAAACCAGCAAAAACAAAATTTCAAAGTCTCCACATGAGCACGATTCAAAATAAGCATAGCTTATACCCGAGGTCCTATTGTGCTTCAACAACAAAGGCCACACTGTGGAGGGGTGGTGTGAGAAGGACCCTTCGCAGGGGTCCTGTCAGGATGTGGCTACTGCAAGGTTGTGTTCTTTTTTTCGCTATGCACGATCAGTTCAGGGCCTTTTGCAATCATTATTCTCTCATGTTATGGCAATGATTTTATGTTTAAATGAAATTTTATTTTGTAAAACAGCTCTAAGTTGATAAAAAAAATTTCATAGCTAGTACAGGGTACTCTATAGACCTCCTCTGCCCCCTTGTATTCCAATGGACCTTTAGACTCGATGGACCAATATTGCCCTGTGGGTTTAGGCCTGATATCAAGTGCCCACCGTTACAATCCGATGCTGAATGGGTATCACTGTTCTAAAATTCCCGTGTTCCACCAATTTATCCCTCCCTACCCCAAGTCCCTGCCCTCTGCCCATCTGCTCCCTGTCTCTATAATTTTTATGGCAGCCATTTTCAAAAAGAACACAAATGCCTATGCATTCATTAACATTCAGTTCCGCCTAGCTCTTGAAGACATATCTACAGATATATTTTTTCATTTTTATTGACACATCATCCACATATCATACAATTCAATCATTTGACCTCAGCTGCATCCCCTACAAATCTTTGAATCAGTTATGATCTCTCTGCACCCACTCCACCTATGCCTCACAAACTAGCAACCCCACCAGAAACAGTAAAGATCAAAAATGAAAAATCATGGTATGAATAAAATAATGTTAATATAAAGATAAAATATCAACAATGAGTAAGAAAGAAAAGACCACCATCAGTATTTTAAAAGAAATTTTTGTCATGGAACAAGCAAGAGCTCCTTGCACCAAGAACTAATTTGGGTTGGGTCTAGAGGGAGGTCAACTTGCCAGGTATCAAGTTTTGTCCAGCATCATCAGAATTACAATGATCTGTTTGATAGTAAAGCTGTTGTAGACCCTTGCCTATGACTACAGCTTCATCTGACTAGATACTCTGCAGATGGGGTTGGGGCTCCTGCTGTCCTCCACAGCCTATGATACTTTTCCCTTCATCATATTTGAATTTTGTTATGGTCATCTTTCGATCACACAAGCTGATGTGCTTCTACGATGTGGACTTAATTGACTCCTCACTCAGATGACTGCTTGTTTGAATACAGCCTTTAAGACCACAGACATTAGTCTGATTGATAGTCAGCCACCATCTGCCCTCTTCACCACACTTTGCTGTAGTACCCTAATCTTCAGTGATCATTTCATGAAGGCCATTATCGAGCAGGGCCATGTAATCAGAACTAACTGTTCTTGGATTAAAGCTGGAGCTAAATAGGAGCCCAGAATCCAACTGTTTGGCTCTGGAATATTCACTTTGATCACTATGAATCTTCTTGGGAGTTTGTAGGATCTGGCAGATGCGTGGCCGGCCAAGCATTCTGTGTGGCTAAAGCCAAGGCTTTGGTGATAGGGGATGGATGAGGACAAGGAGAGGCTCTTCCGGTGTCTGCTAGTTTGTAGCTCGGTGCCTCAGGAAGGAAAACCAAAACTGGCTGGAATGATGCCATCAGTGCTGACTTTCTGCAGCAGTGCAACAGGGCGAGGGCCTCTGCTCTTCCCCTGAGACCCAGCAGTGGCTTCAAATTTTCCAGTTTGCCGTGGGTCCGGTGCCTGCATTTCAGCAAGCTTTTCAGCAAACATGGCCTGCTCTTCTCATCCAAACATTCCCCTCCCAACACAATCAGCAGGAGAGAGGAGTACAAAGGTTAAGAGCTTCAAAGATGTCTGGCTTGCTTCCATTCGCGACCTGGAAAAAAATTGACTTATCCCAAGTGCTGGTGTTTACTTATAACAATGGAGCCCGATCCTATCAGCATCTTGAGACTAGTGCTAACACAGCCACATAGCTGGAAAATGACTCAGTCCAACGTCTTCAGAAAGCCGCTCTGGTCATGCATTTGCTAATGGAAACCAAGACAAAGACTATGATTTCCATAGGGCATATCCTCAAAAGAGGCAGGCTGTCCACCATGCAAAAGTAGTCGTAGTAACTTTCTTCTATTTCTTTTTGTATGGGGTGGAGATGGGAGGACCGTGAAGTGGCAGTCGTCATCTAAAGGATTTTTTTAAATCATTAAAACTGTTTGAACCCAATACATTATGGTTCAAATAGCAACATCAAATGGAAAGTACAATTTCATTCATCCAATTTCTCCTTTATTCACTTTGTTGTTGCTGTTGTTGTTGTTAGGTGCCACTGATTGGCTCTGAGCCATAGTGACCCTATGTACAACCGAGCCAAGTACTGTCTGGTCCTGCACCATCCTCCCAATTGTGCCTACGCTTGAGTCCATTATTGCTGTCAGAGTGTCAATCCATCTTGTGGAAGCTCTTACTCTTTTTTACTGTCCCACTACTTTACCAAGCATGATGTCCTTCATGTCCAAAGTACATGAAACGAAGTCTCGTCATCCTTGTCACTCAGGAGCATGCTGGCTGTACTTTGGGATGGGATTGGGGGCTTTTAGTTGGTTTATTGTATAGTAATTTCCAGTATTTATGCCAAATCAAACATATTATTTTTTTCTTCTCTTTCTTGCAAATTACTACCGTAAGTCATCTTTCTAGCAAGAGTAATGCATAATTATTGTCTAAACACTTGCATAGTACAGAGTGGACTAAAACTTATCACTGTTGAGTCAATTCTGACTCATAGCAATCCTATAGGACAGAGTGGAACAACACCCGCCCCCCAGGGGGAGGAGGGCACTTCTGAAGCTGTAACTCTTTGTGGGAACAGAAAGCCTGATCTTTCTTCCATGGAACAGCTGGTGGATTCAAACTGTCGACCTTGTGGTTTTAGCAGCCCAATGCATAACCCATTAGGTCACCAGGGCTCAAGAAGAAAAAAAATCTCCTAGCCTACATTTTTTTCCCAAAGGTGGTTACTGCTAAGAAAGTGACAGGGGCAGTTCTATCCTGTCCCATGGGGTTGCTATGAGTCTGCATTGACTCAATGGAAGTGAGTGACATTCTTGATATTATGAGTCAGAATCGACTTGATGGCAGTGGGTTGGATTTTGTCTTTGTCAACCTGACTCTCCATTTCCCTCTATTGCTTCAGGTGAATTGAGACGGTTGAACCTTAGATGATAGTTTTCAAGTATTTAAGATGTCAGACACTGTGCAAGGAACTAGGAGGTAGATCAGAAACACTAAATGGCATTATTAGGCCAACTAGCGGGTACGATGCATGAACCATGACCCCAAGCCTTCAAACCAAGATCCCAAAACCAATGAAGGATTTGGTTGTACGAGTAACCTCAGCAGCTGCTCTTGTTGCTGCTTTTTTGGTAAACACATCATACAATTTTTCCCAGTCCAACTGTTCACAGGTGTACAACTTATTGACAGCAATTACAATAATCAGCTATGCAAGCCTACTCTTAATCGATGTGGCTTTTACAACACAGGAAACCAACATGCAGCCCAAAGCAATAACTCTCCTCTCCTCCTCCCTCCCCTGCTAAACACAAATTAACCTTGGACCCTATACATTGGACTGCTACCACACAATTAGTTTTAAACATAAAGAAAACCAGTATTGCTGGAAGTGACAGTGTTTACTTCCAGGGACACATGCTAAGTCTCAAAGATCTCCCTTCCCCTTTTTATCCAAATACCCAAGTATGCAAGACCTCTTCGTCCTTGGCCTGGACTATCTCCTCTCGGGAGGCTGTCACTTTCTACTTGTTGTTCTAGCGTTTCTCACTGTCCAGAAGGTTCTTTCATCTCATTTTAATCTTGGGCTCGCCTACTTCCATCTGTCCCCGAAATATAGGTTTCCTCAAAAAAGAAAACATGACCACACATCCTTCTTCATTTATACTCTTGTTTCACAACAAATGTTGGAGACTAGAAATCAGGGTGCTGGCTGTTGACTCCTGAAAACTCTAAGGGAGGATGGGTCCTATGCCATTCTCCTAGATTTTGGTGATGACTGGTGATCCTTGGAATTTCCTTGGCTGGTAGACTTATCACTCCAGCATTTACCCCCATTTTTACATGGCCATCTTCCGTCTGCGTGTCATCACTCGGTCTCTTCTGTTGCAGAATACCACTCTGGTGGTATTCCAAAGCCTTTGTTCCAAACAAGGTCATATTCATAGGTACTAGGAGTTAGGACTTCAGCATTTGGGTGATGTTGGGGGAGGCGGGGCACAATCCCTTCCAAAATAGTGTATAAACCCATTTCCAAGCTCAGTGACATCCAGTTGATATCTACTCCTTGTGGCCCTAGAGGACAGGAAAAAACTGCCCCTGTGGGTTTCTGAGACTGTAACACTTCACAGGAGTAGAAAGTCCTGTCTTTTTCCCATGGAACTGGTGGTGGTCTCGAACTGCTGAACTTGCAGATCTCACCCCAATTCATAACCACTATGCCACCAGGTGATGCAGTTAAAAACAGGACCACAGCTTTGACCTAAACTTAATCATTTTGGTTGATTCTAGAACCACCATTTCAACTCTGATTTTGTCTAGAGAGACCATGTACAGATGTATACTGTTTGAATCAGGGTGAGTGTCTAACTATTCCCCGTGGCGGCCCCTACTCCCAGAAAATAGCGGAAACTACATGCTCTGTTGACGATGAACCAACTATGCTACCTTTCCATATGAAAACCTGCTTGATTATAATTAAAACATTCATTTCGCTACCGAAATTAAGGAGCAGCTAAGAATTAAGGTAGCAATATTAAAACCGTTGGGAGTAAATGTTAAAATCTCTGTAATTAGAAACTACAAGAACACTAATTCCTTTTGGCAAAGTGGTTTCATTTTTTCAAGGAAGCTATTTTATGATTGCAGCTCCTCTAGGACTGAGGCCACCGGTTGGGTTCTGGCATAAGGTTGTTGCCTGGAATCTTTTCCCCGTATGATCTGGCCTATGAATTAGGCGGTTGGTTTCTCCTCCTGACTGGACATAGGAGAGTCTGGGTGATCTAGGTCTAGATCAGGCCCTAGTCTTTCTAAATTCATTTCTCGGTCTGTCAAGTTAGCTATTGAATCATTAACCTTAGCTGATTCTTTTAGTTCCAAAAGATTTGCGTTTGTTTTGAAATAATGAAGATTATCATCTCTACCACGCCCTCTTGCTTCAACACTGAGGGCAAACATTTTCTGATTGGTAGCTTTGCTTCTTAAGAATTTGCATGCTGATTTTTGGTTTTTGTTTTTGCACTTGTCTTTATTTTGAAAGTGTGTATGTGACCATGTATCACTTTAATAATAAAATAAAAAATAAAAACCAAATGTACAATAAGGACATATATGCATAGATTTCTCATTAAGTCTTACTAAGTTGAACTAAGGCAAATGTGGTCAGGTGGGTCTCAATCCATCACGTTAATGAGAATGTTGCTAGAACAATCTCAAAGTCAAGCTTGGCCTTTAGCCGATTCCATGCCTGTCTTTTTCCACTTAGAAATCTTAATGTTTGTACTGTTTCTTTATAGAGAGTACTCTACAGCATTTTATCTCTCTTTTTCCATTGGATTGAAACAAACAATGAGCCTAAAAAAGAACATTCCTCAGGGGGATAGCTCCGGAGAGCTCATACATATTTTAAATAGCTTTTTTTTTGCAAGACCATTCAAATGAGTATCCCTGATTTTGAATGCTCCATCAGCATAATATTTCTTTTCTCTTCCTTTTGCTGTGTTTAAAGAAGCAAACTGATAGCTAGAGTAAGCCAATGGCTGAGAGTTTGTACTCTGAGAGATGAGATGGCCACTCGTCATAGTTCCCGGTGAAAGTGTCATGGACGATCAGAAGAACCACCACATCTGTCTTGGAAGATGTTCCGCCAGATACTCCTTAGGAAAAGGATGGAGAGCCTTAGACTCACATCTTGGGACATATTCTAGGAGAGACCAAGTCCTGGAAAAGGACATCGTGCTTGGTAAAGTGAAGGGGAAGACCTTTTGCAAGATGGATCGACACTTTGGGCCTGCAATTGTGAGCTCAAACCTGACAATTGTGAGGATGGCACAGAGTGGGGCCACATTTCTTTCTGTTGCACATAGAGTTGCTATGTGTAGGGATTGAGAACACATCACCTAACAACAATAGCGAAATATCTTTTCAGAAAATATGGAAAGACACATGGTGTCTTTTTATCTTTAAACATTAGGCTTGTTTACTGTCTGGCGTCATACCATCATGACCTCGCAGGTAGCTCTAGTCCAGACTGTTGTTGTTAGGAACTGTTGAGTCAGCTCTAGCTCATAGTGACCTCAAGCACAACAGAACGAAACACTGCCTGATCCATTTTTCTTATGTTTGAGCCCCTTGGTGTAAGTATTGTGTCAAAGTGATGGAGGAGGACACGAAAAGAAACCTTACAGTTAAGTTTGCCGGTGATGACCTTGCATGCCAAGAGACTTGGAAAGGTTGGGGCCACTCTGATTTCATCAAACCAGCAGATTGCTATGCGTACCATTCAAGGATTTTTGTCATCCCATGATTCCTTTTTCTCAATACTAATGTGTGTTTGTCACATAACCAAGGACTCCATGTCATTGACTGTATGTCATAGTCATTTCAATCTATGACCTGGGTGTCAGTTGTGATAACCGCAAGCCGTGCCCAAGATGCACATAGAGGTTCAGTTCGCTTAGCCACGTCACAAAGAATACAGCTTGTGATGCCTTGCTTCTTTACGTCGGGCAAGGCTCTAAGCTTCAACTCACTTTTAAAGGTTGTCCAACTGATTAGGTCAGGCCCAAGCAAGATCATCTTCCTTTTAACTAGTCAAAGGCAACCTTAATTACATCCACAAAATCCCACCGAGCTTGCTCTATATGTCATGTAACAAAGGGAGACACGCCCATCACTTTTCCACATCGTAAAGATGGATCATGGTTTAAGGCCAGGCCATGGAGGGCACGGGTAGCATCGCTTCTGTCCAGGCAAAGCATGGCTCTCAGTGTTCAAGGCCCTCAGGTTTGAATCTCAGTTCTCCCTCTTACGAGCTGTGTAGTTACAAGTAACCTAACCCCTCTACACCTCAATGCCTTCAAATGTAATCCAGAGCTCATTCTAGATCATTCTTTCAGTTGATGACAGAATGAAATCAGATAACACCTTTAAGAGGTAGAACACAATGACTGGCAAATAGCAAGTGCCCATAGATAGAAAACATTTTCCTGAGATATTCATTTACATATAACAGAAAAATCATATGGGACGTGGCCAGAATATGCCTCTCAATAGATCTCTAAGAAGGTAAGATAAGAGGACGCACTTGAAGTCTCCTTTCAAATGGGAACGGCTTATTCTGGAAACGAAGAGCAAGATGTCATACAAAGTAAAGGCCTGGCCAAAGAAGCACCTGCATGCAATAAGCTCTAGTTGAATATTAGTCTGGACACAATAGAACTGGATTACGTTTTTCTCTGTGTATCGATCGATTTCATGATCTGCTTTTCAGGCAGTCAAATCACTCCCTTAGTTACACGATTTCTTTGCCTTTTGTGTTTGCCACTGAAATATTTTAACACAACAAACATTCCTTTTACAGAGGCGGCTGCTCCCTTCTGCTCCACGCTAAGATTAAAAAAAAAACACCTGTTGCTGCCCAATTCACAGATTATTGCGACCTGTAACAAATTGATGGGACAGAAGAAAACTGTCCTAGTGGATTTCCAAGGTTGTTCTCTTTACAGAAGCAGACTGTCATGGAGTGGTGTCACTAGGTTTGATCACCCACCCAGCACCATGACTCCTGATGTCCCTCTCTGCCTCCAACCACGGACCTTACTGGATCCTATACAATCATTATTCATGTTTATGATCAATTTTAATAATTGCATAATGTGATATATATAGGTGCAGTAATAATGTAGTTGCAAAATATAGTTGATTAAATGTAATATTTCTTCGGTATTACAGAATATTTTACAAAATCAGCAGCTATAAACACACTGGCAGCAACGGAGACAACATCAAGTCAATTCCAACTCATAGCTGCTACCTTATAAGACAGAGTAGAAGTGCCCATGGGGTTTCTGAGGCTGTAATTCCTTACAGGAGTAGAAAGCCCCATCTTTCTCCAGTGGTTTCGAACTGCTGACTTTGGAGTTAACAGCCCCAGGAGTAATCCCCTAATAATGACAGCTTGAACCAGAATTCGTTAGACACTCACGATTGGCTAGTGGGCTGAAAAAGTAAATGAGCTTAGAGCGTTAGCCCTGGAGGTGTGTTGATACATGTAAGCTGAGCTTACAAAAAAAGGTTTTGTTGTGGTAACCACAGGGATATATTTTATCAAAAACAATACATTTCTCCTGAAATGGCACAAAATGTTATAGACGCTCGTTTTGATATTTTGCCCCACTCCTCGCCAAGAATGTCACCTGGTCCCACCACAACCCTGCTGTGCCCCACAAGTGACACCCCTGCACCATAGTTTTCCCGTTGACTTGCTAGTGGGTTCGAACTGTCAACCTTTCAATTGGCAGCTGAGTGCTTAGCCACTGCACCACCAAGAAACCAGCAGAGGAAGCCAATGCCTAAGAACATAGGTCTTGGGTCAGTGTTGTCAGAGGAGAAATGCAAATAGCATGCCTGGCTCATGTAGTTTCTGAAACTCAAAAGCCAAACGCCTGCACAAAGCTCTTCTATGAAGGGGAGGAAAGAAAAACAAAACCAAGACCCTCCCCCTGCCCCCCCCAAAAAAAAACCCTCCACTCCAAATTTGCTCATGACCTTGGAAGTAAAAAAAAAACAAAAAACTTTCCCCCTGATTGCAGACTTCCTGATCTGCAGAGAAGAGATGGCAACTCTCCCTGGTCACCTCCTGCTCAGAACAATGGGGCAGAGCAGCTCACAGGGCAGGCTTTTGTCTCCTGGGCACATTGTCAGTTCCTTCTGCAGAATGGCTTGGGGGGAGGGGGCAGCTGATTGCGGAGAAACCCTTTTCCTAGTGTCCGGCCTGGTGGCTCTGGGCCTTGTCTGGGGAGACTTAGAAAGAAAAATTCTGGAAAGAAGGGGAGGGCGCAGTAGCTCCAGTCATTCAAGGTTGCCCGGGGATTCCAGAGAATGCTTGTGCTTTGGACCCCAGGAGGCCCCCAGGGAACCAAAGAGCTAATTATCCTAAAGCTTTACTTGAAAGAAGAGCAAGAGAATGAGGGAAGAGGAAAGGAGGAGGGCGAGAGAGTGGGTGGGGGATAGACAAAAGGAGGAAGGGAGAAAGAACGAAATACAGCAACCTACCCAGGTCTTGGGAAATTTCTGTTAAAGCAGAAAATGTTTAGAAGGTAGTAGGAAGAGTCTATTCGTTTGGCTAATCATTTCTTGCTCTACCTTGGGATGTGTGTATCTCATCTTTCCATTGTATCATTCAATACAAGTTGGAAGGAAAGAGGCCAATGGAGGTAAGGATCTAGAAATGCCCAAACACCAGGTGTTGGACCTTGTGGAAATACACAAACGGGCTCATTAGCTAGCCTGACTTGTATACATTTGTTTGCGGGGCCCACCAGGAAAGGTAGGAGCCCTCATGGCATAGTGGGTTATATGTTGGGTGCCAAGGTCAGACACTGGAATTCAGGAGTTGAGAGATGAAGCAGCTGTGAAAACCATTGGGGACCAGATTGATTCTGTCTTATATGGTCAGTATGAGTCAGAATCAACTTAGTGGCGATGGGTTTGTGTTTTGATTTGGTTACCCTGACAGACACACAACTAAAACAGACCGGTCGGCAGCTCAAACCCAAGGATTATAAACCCATTGTCATCTGTTCACCGGCTCAGCTGCCAGAAAGGTCAGTCAAAAACAGTCATTTGGGGCTGCCTAGTTGTGAAAGAGAACAAGAGGGGGATTAAATTGACTAGTAATTCAACAAAGGTGCCCAACTCAGTTTCCAGGTTAAATTCCCAGGAAACTCAGTCTCTCCCAGGTTGTACCAAGAACCAAGGCAAAGGCTACGAAAGGGAGTTGTACGTCAGCTTGGAATCTGCTGATCCGCTTTGGGTCAACCAGAGGGAAAATCGAACGCTTCAACCGCCCCCAGGAAGACAGAGCTGCTACCACATGTCAGATGCCCTTTTACCTCTGAACCCAGTGGTGGTTCTCACCTACCCACTTCCTCGAGGGACTCTATTGGACAGAGCAGATGGCTCCATTAGGATTTCAAAGCTATATCTTTCTGGAAGCCAGCTGGATAGTTTTTCTCCCAAGGATTGGCTAGTGGACTCAAATTGCTGACTTTTCAGTTAGCAGTCAAGAGTTTAATCAGGGCTCCTTCAGACTATTTTATCCTTCAGATAAAATACCTTGATCGTTATTTAGTATTATACCCAAGCTTGATATTTGTAAGAAGGTGTGTGTGTGGGGAGGGGAGGCTTGCATGTCACAAAAGGAGGGGAGCTGTGAAAGTAACATCACTGGCTGGGGGGCTTCTTGTCAATGGAAACTGTAAGAAGAAGGGCGAGCAGTTAGTTTGTGCTATCTCTTCCCAAATTTGATGACTACTCTTTTACGAGTGCGTTTTGTTTGTCCGTTTTCCTTCCAAAATCTGTGGCATTTCTTGTGAGGTCACAACCCACCACACACATTCACACAAAGATGACTTTCACTACCAGCAAATACTCCGTGCGGGTTCCGACGTGATTTATTTTCTTCAGTCCTTTGCTGTTGAACTGTGTGAGCCATTTAAATAGGCCACCCAAGGGTGGGATTCTTAGCGTATGCTGGAGAACGTTCTAGAGAGGCACGCTTTAATCAGTGCTGCACCACTCTCTTGGGTAGGAGTGTCCCTGGAGTGTTGAGGGGGCTGCGTGCTAAATCACACCCCCTCATTAGGACCCATGTGCTCCCCAGTTACATTAGAAGATGTGTCATGCTTCAGGGTCTCTCTTGACAAAAGCATCCAGGAAGTTACACCCCCCAGTCCCCACCCCCCAGATCCACCCCGGCATTATCAAATGGTTCTTTTCTGCTCAATGAAGGCTAAAAAGGAAGCGAAACGTTTTGTACTTTGGGGCACTGCTGTTTTTCCAGACAAAACAGAAACGCCCGCCCATACACTCCTCTAACGACTTGCTAATAAGAAAGGGTGGAAAATAGCAGACAAGACTGTATCTGTTCTGTTGCAATGAAATGAAAACAACAGCCCAACACAGGATTCGGGAGTTGAGGCTACAGCAGTGTTCTAGAAGCTCAGCCTCTCCCTACCTACTAGTCCACTAGTCCACCCAGGCTCAGCCATTTCGCAAGTACAAAAAGGGCTGAGGCCCGCGGTAGGTGGTAGCGCTTCCTCTTCCCAACCTTGCCGGAGACAAGCTGGGCAGAACCACATGCAAATAAAAATCAAACCCCCCAGAGTAACCAAATCAGATAATAAATGTCGAGCCTTCAGCTCAAACAGCACTGATTTCAATCCATTTGTTCTAGCTCTTTGATTGAAGAAAAGAGGTAAAATGCACAAACATCTATGATTTTCTGGAATCTCGATATTAACATCCCCAGTCCTGAGATGTTTAAAAAGACAACACACAGTGGATTGATTAAAAACAAAAAACAAACCAACCACCAAGATAGAACAGGAAAGTATAACGGCCTTCTGGGTTTCTTTTCCCGGATAGTCAAGGGCTTCTTTCTCTTTGTTTATGGTCAGTTCTGACTCATGGTGATTCAAGGACAAGAGAAGGAAATGTTGCCCAGCTCCGCTTCCAGCTTGTTAGCAGATCATGTGTTCGTAGGTTCCATGGGGTTTTCATTGACTGATTTCAGAAGTAGATCCCTAAACGTCTTTTCGTAATCTGTCTGGGTCACAAGGTTCAGATGAAATTTGCTGGCAGGATAGCTTCCAGGAGTGCAACACCAAACAAGTCACCACATGACAAAGACCAGGTAGATGGGATCTGGCACCTTCCAGAAGTTTCCATGTAAGCCAGGCAGGAGCACCAAGGGAGGTGGGAGCTGTACTGTATTCACCGCTGTGTTCCAGACAGCCCATCTCGGCAGAGCCAGCTTATGTTGCATGAATGACTTTTCACCCTCCTTATCTGGAGGTGATGTACCCTGTTTCCCCAAAAGTAAGACATCCCCTGAAAATAAGACGTACTCACAGTTTTGCCTTTTGCTGAAATACAAGGCACCCCCGAAAATAAGACCTCCCCGAAAATAAGGCCCCTTGAAGCTAACGTAATTCTGCACTGTGGACCATAGCGGCGGGCGCCGCTGTGCAGGTCACTGTTGGCTGCAGCGTAGCTGGAGCAGACAGGACATGCGAGGTCTCTTTTAATAAAACAATAAACAATAAATGTGTACCGTATTCTTCATCGTGGAAAAATACGGCATCCCCTGAAAATAAGACCTAGTGCATCTTTGGGAGCAAAAATTAATATAAAACACTGTCTTATATTCGGGGAAACAGGGTAGCTTCTATTTAGGATCATGCTAGGGGAACCAGACCCTGCATTGGTAGCACAGTTTCTCTGGAATTTGAGTAGGCTGTTTCTATGGTCAGGAGATGTATTGAAAACATATACTCCTATATCCATCTTTAGATCTGTAGCTGAACCATCATAGGGCCAAAGGTCTGCAGGGCCTTTCATTTCCTATTAATCTCATGCATCTCTCCAGCTACCCTCACCTTTCAAACTACCCCCGAAAATGTGAGGAAGTCTCTCATTCAGCTCTACTCCTCATCTCCGGGATGTATATATAGGACATTGTTTCTTGCTTCGCTCGAAACTGAAAAAGGAAAGCCCCAGAATTGTAAAGAGAGGTCTCTTGTAAAATTCTCAATATTAAAGCAGTGTGTAAATAAATCATTTCGTATGTTTTTACAAAAATCAGATTTTTTTATGTATATATGTATGTGTATATATATATTATATTAAATGAAGGGGGAAGTGCAGAGTGGAGACCCAAGGCCCAAGTGTCGGCCAATGGAAATCAGATTTTTTTTACACACACACACACACGCGCACACACACTCTCCTCCTCTCCCTTGGGCTGGAAACCAAACCCTTTTTTTTAAAACAGATTTTGATGCTTCTGCATTCTTTCTAACCTGAGCTTTATTTACCCGTTCTGCTAACTAGCCCTCCACTCCCCGCCCCCACCCGCTACACACACGTACCTTATAAGACCCAAGGAGCCATCAGTTTTTGTGATCGGGCAGGCTATAATGACATGGGGTAAATAATTAAAATCCTTCCTTCTAAGCCCTTTTAAAAGTTTTCTCCTCCACAGAAAATTCCTTATCTTGCCTTGCCAGAATTTTCAACTTATATTATTTATAGCAATGATTCCAAAATTTTAAAAATCTATTTCTTAAGTGACCCCGTACATGTGCCCTTAGCTTTTTGTGGCATCCCACCAGGCATTGTAATTATAGCAAGAAGACTCGTCCAGCTAAGGAAGTGAAGTCATTTAATTGGGAAAATACATTTCAATATTGAATCTCTTGGTCTATGTGGTAGTAGTTACATAATCTGGTGTGGACTTGTTAAGGGGTGGAGTCTAGCCTGTCAATCAGGGCCCAGCTTGATGACCTCATTTGGAGGCACCACGGAGATAAATAGCTCATTGGAGGCCAGATACACAGACTCTGCTTCATCTGCCTGCTGACAAGACACATGGAGCTACACTAGAGTCCTGAAGTTGGAGGACCCATGCGGAAACCCACGCCAATGCTGAGAAGCTTCCACTGCCACTGGATCCACAAGACTTTCCACTCTCTGGCCTATGATCTTCCCGACCTCTGCATCATTGCATATGTTGCGTGAGTCTGAAGACGAATTTACAGACTGGTATCAGACATAAGGGCTAATATCGGATTTAAGGATTTGATCTGGACTGGGATGGGATGTTCTCTTAATATACAATTGCTCTTTATATGAAGTTCTTTCTTACACACATATAAGTGTCTATGAAGTTGTTTCTCTAGTCAACCGAGACTAACACAGTGTAACTCAACAAGAACCCCCAGAGGTGGAGATTCGTGGATTAGAAACCCGTGGTTGAGTTCACTCTGCCAAATTGGCTGTTTGATACATTATTCTCTAATGGCTTACAAATGTTTCCTTTTAAAAGATGAAAATAAGCCCATCTTCTATCTTGCACAAGGAGCTCTTGAGTAGTCTCAACTGTTAAGGCACTTGGCTGCTAAGTGAAAATTGGAAGTTTGTGTCCATCCAGAAGGGCCATGGAAAAAGGGCCTAGCAATCTGTTTCTGTGGAAAACCCTATGGGCACATACAGGAGTCAGGGTCAACTTTGCTTTAGAAACAGGCTGCCCATTTACTACTTGGTTCATGCTCTTCATTCTCTTTTGCTTGGGAAGAGATACTGAACTGACTTTTCCAACACATATTTGGCTGCGGCAAGTCATTTCATACATTAGTATAAAATGACCTCCATGTAGTAAGAAATTAACCAGCTATTCATGAATTAACCATTTCCAATTTTTATCTGTCATTTGAAGCTTGGTTTGCTTTCTCTTTTCTCACCATTGGAGGGTCCCTCAATTGCCTGATGAGTGCAGTGTTTGCAAACATCTATTCCTCCCAGAGACAAGCATCAGGGCCACTGGCTGAAGGGATAAAGGGTCTAGATATGACTCATGAGCTGATGGAAGAGCCAAAGGGGAAAAAAGATGGCTTCATTATAACTTCCTCTTCCAGATAGCCTGCAGCCTTGCTTACACATTGCTTTGCTGTTAATATTTTTCCATCATAGACATTCAACTTTATCTTGCCTACAAGGCATCCTTACAACTGTTAAAAGGCATCATTGAAACAACCAATGCTGGAAAGGCTGGGGGGAGATGAGAAATCTCAGAGAGGGCTGGTGAGAATGTGATATGGTACAAGCATTTTGTAAAACAGTATGGCCCTTCCTTTAAAAGCTAGAATTGGACACACCACATGATCCAGCCATCCGTATACCCTAGAAAAAGAAGGGTCATGACCAGAATAGTCATAGGCACCCCATATTCATTACCACTTTATTCACAGTAACAAAAAGAAGGAACCAACCTAAGTGCCCATCAAGATGATGGATTCACAAATGGCGGTACATACATACACAGTAGAATACTCAAAAACTCACATGCACTGCCATTGAGTTGATTCTGACTTGCAGCGAGCGACCCGATAGGACAGAGTAGAACTGTCCATTTGGGCTTCTGAGGCTGTAGACCTTTACAGGACCCAAAGACTTCATCTCTCTCCCTTGCAGAGTCTGGTGGTTTTCGAACTGTTGACCTTTCAGTTAGCAGCCCAGAATGGCGTACAAGTAAACATGAACATTCAAATAAAGATGAATCCACGAAACATCCAACAACATGGATGATCCTGGGAGGATATTATTCTAAGTAAATTAAGTCAGTCACCAAAGGGCAAAGATTGGATGAAACCACTATTACAAAAAGTCAGGTTTACACACAAAAAGAAGCATTTTTGATAGCTACCTAAGATGGAAGTGGGAGGCAGGGAACATCTGTAGCTAAATGTTATTGTTGTTAGGAGTCTTCAAGTCAGTTCTGACTCATCGTCACCCTATGTTTAACAGAATGAAACACTTCTTAGTCCCTAGCCACCCTCGCAAATTTTGTTATGCTTAAACTCATCGTTGAAGCCACTGTGATAAATCCATCTCGTTGAGGATCTTCCTTTTTCTCGCTGCCCTTCTACTTTACCACGCATTATATCCTTTTCCTGTTATGGTGTCCAAAGTATGTGGGGCAAAGTCTCGATACCCTTGCTTCTAAGGAGTATCCTGGCTATATTTCTTCCATGACAAATTTGCATGTTCTTTTGGCTGTCCGTGGTACTTTCAATATTGTTCACTGGCAGTATATTTCAAAGGATAAACAGAGAAAAGCTTGAAACTGTCAAGGATTTCATCTTGCTTGGATCTGAAACCAATGCTCACAGAGGCAGCAATTAAGAGACCAAAAAGAGGCATTGCATTGGGTCAATCTGCTGCATGAGTCCTGTTGAAAAGCCAGGATGAAAAACTGTTGAAAAGCCAGGATGTTACTTTGAAGGCTAAGGAGCACCTGACCGAAGCCATGGTATTTTCAATTGCCTCATATGCATGAGAAAGTTGGACATTAAATAAGAAAGACCAACTGAATAGGTAATAATTTGGCTGAAGGACGATTAGACCCCAAGACTTCCACTAGCCTGAGACTAGAAGAGTTAGATGGTACCCAGCTACCATGACTGACTAATTTGAATGGGATCACAATAGATTCTGAATAGAGAGTAAAACGTAGAACAAATTCTAACTCATAAAAGACCCAATTGACCAGTTTAATACAGCTTAGTAGAACTCTCTAGACAAACAATAGACAAACCTATCAAGTGAATCAGAACATCTGAGAGGACAGAAGATGGGTAGGGGTGTCAGTGAAAACTGGAACTCAGGGGAGAAGGAGGCAGAGTGCTGCTGGTACATTGAGAGGATTGCAATCCATGTCGTGCTATAAACTGTGCATAAATTGCTGAATGAAAAACGAATCTGCTCTGTAACTTTTACTTAAATCACAAACAAGTTTTCTAAAAGGAGAAGAAAGGGCACCTTTCATTCTCACTGTCAAAACTGCCTTTTGGATTCCTTTATGAATATTGCTTTCTGCTGACATTGAGGTTGGATTGAACTTGTGTTTGACAATCCTCACACTGGAATATTTGTCATGGGCTGGTTGTAATGGGCTTCTTTATCCTATTGACCATGCGCTCAGGACCTTAGAGCATCCATTCCCCAGGGAACTCAGCTCTCAAACTGCACAACTTCTTCAGTTCTCTAGGTTTGCTGAATGTTGGACCTGAATTGTTTCAATGGTGTTTGTATAGAATTGGTTAAGCATCCCGAGACTCTGCGTGTCTGTGTACGGATTGTAAGAACGTCACTTTGGGGCTAGACCTGGATGTACTGCTTTCTCCAAGAATAAGTGGAAGTGTGTTCATGAAAGGGACTGATCCTTGGTTCCAGGATTTTTGCTATCATTTTGTTATCCCATGGCAATGAGTGTGGGGTTTTCATGCGTGGAATGGAGCCAGGGGCCAAAGAGATCCACCTGGAGCTAGGCAATAGTCACTGCATGCCCAGACAGCACTTGGCTCCTAACTAGCCATATACCTTCACGCAAGTGCCCCACTCCGGCTTTTATTTTCTCACCTGCAAAATAACAATGTTGGATTTGGTTCTTTCCAGGCGTCCTCTGGTTCTTTCCCTGTCTAAAGGTCACTGCGTGCCATGTCTTCATGGGCGCCAGCACAGCGCACTCCCCATTGCTGGCCCCCACGCACTCCTCCAAATAGGCCTCCCTGGATTTTAAAGAAGGGAGAATGGAAAAGGAGACCTGAAACCCACAGCATTTCAGTTTTGACTTATCGAGTTGTGAGTTGGACTGCCTTCTCATATGAAGCAGTGAGTGGGCAGAAGTACTCTCCAGAAAGAGAACTCCGTGGCTAGGGAAGCAAGATGCCACCCCTCGGTCGCTGGCTCCCATTTGGAACCAAATCTGTCACGACCCAAAGCTCAGTGACCAAGAGTGAAAGGAGGAGCGAGAAAAGAAGGAGCAAGGAAAACAAGGGAGAAAGAGAAACAGGCAAGGCCTCCGCTCGGCATGAGAGGCATTGTTGACTAAAGAGAGGTCGAACATGCAGTGTGCGAATCCACATAGGCCCGTGGCCAACCCATCTACCTCTAATGCTGCTCCACCTGTGGATAGCAGGCCAGTTTCGGGGATGGAGATTTTCACTGAAGTTCTTGAAGGCAGAGGGACTTTACTCACACTTGCCCTTTCTGAGATAATACAGCGCTGGGAGGGAAAACACAGTCAGGACTCACAAGGAATTGCATTTTCTAGCAGCTCGGAGGGATGGTAACACTTGAGTTGGAATGTGTGACACATTGGGGCCCAAGCGGTGGTGGGTGGTTTCTGCTATGGTGCCCTAGCAAGGCTGCTGACCCTGGTTTAGGGAACCTGGACACATTTCCTGCAAATAGCAGATCCGTGGCTTTTCAGTCTCTCAGAGGAGTCCTGATGGAACAATGTCCTTCAGGCCAAGGTTCCTCCGTGTGCTCTTTTCATAGGGCTGGGCCATGCCAGCCTCGGAATAAAACCCACAGCCAGTCAGAAAGGCGGAGAGGTGGGAAGTGTAGCGTGGGGCTTATTGGTACAAGGAGACTGAAGCAAGGATGGTGGGAAGCAGGCAGGATTGCCAGTAGGAGGAACTAATGAGGAAAAACACATGACACTATTGGAGAGGAATTTCCCCTTTTTAGTCCATCCCTAAATTCTCATAGTTGTAACCACTCATCTCAAGTTCCTGCTGTGTGATTTTTTCCCCACATTCTATAAAAATGAAGTCTCTCAAGGGCAGGATTTTGTATCTGCCCTCGGCTTTTATATCAAAGTTTTTGAGGAAAAAGAAAACACCATTACTTGTCTTCCCGTGAGTGCCTTTTTCCAAGTTTTCCTTGGAGTTTGGAGGGGAAGGGCAGCTTTGGTCTTCAGTTTCCCTCCTGGCCTCCCTTAGGGAATGTGCGGAAACAGAGCGATAAATTGGCTGCCAACGTCAGAGCGACATCAGTTGTGTAAAGGAACGAACGGCAAGAAGCCACACTGCAGATTTGTGGGAAAGGGTTCAAGTGAGTGAAACCTCCCAGAGGAGAAAAGAACACCATTGGATCGCGAGTGGAGATACAAGAATTGGCGTCCCTAGTGAACCATAGCGCATGGACCACAGCGTTGGTGCTGTTTTTGCCTCTGCGATGAGAACGTTTGGAGGGACATTAAGAAACGAAATACTCGACAGTCCTCTCATGGAATCTTGGCAATAAGATTGGTTCCTTTAAGGACTCATGGACCCTTATGTATGTCTTGAGGATACACCAAACCAAAAAATCTAAACTCATTGCCACTGAGTCAATATGGCTTCACAGTGACCCTCCAGGACTGGGGAGAACTGCTCCTGTGAATGTCTGAGACAGTACCACTTGACGAGGGTAGAAAGCCTTGCCTTTCTCCTGAAGAGTGGCTGGTGGTTTCAAACTGCTGCTAGTAACCACAAGGACATTAAGGCTCAGACTCAGTCCCTGCCCCCTCAGGGAGCTTGCATTCGAGTGGGGGGTGGGGCGGTCAGGAGAGCTGGGTGGGTAGCAAGTCTATGCTGTTTTGCACAGGGAAGGGTGATAGAAAACCTTCAGCCTAGTCTTCCTTCTCCCTCTGTGAAGGAGGAACTGAGGCATTGAGAGATGAGACAACTAGCCTGGCGTCCCGCAGCGGGCCAGTGAGATCCATCGCTCCTGACCCAGGACCACAGCTCTTGCCTCTCTCCTCGGCACTAGGCTTGCCTACGGTTGGCAACGGCTGCTGCAGTCAGATTTTGGAGATGACGTTGTTCTTCGCATTCTAATCCATTTATATTAATTCCTTTATGAATGCCAAATGGATTTCCTAACGCCATGTCCATACCAGCTCATGCCAGCAGTAACGGTCACAAGGTTTAGAAAAGACTCATTTTACAGTTGGTGATGTGGGCATTGTCTAGAGTTGAACCCAAAGCAATTAGCATCCTAGAGCCCTGGCAAGGAGCTCAGCGTGCCTCAATGCACAATGTCCACATTCAGTGCCTCGCCCCCTGAGTTACCTGGGGCTCTTGGGAAAGCGTTGCTTCGGAATCAAGATGGCACTCAGCTTCCAGGCGATGCTGCTGCAACCACAAAACCTTATTTTGAGGCGGGAGGTCACTGTGCACCTCTGCTCATTTACATCGTGCCACAGAGAAATATACCTCAGCGTGGCAGCTAGAATTTTCTTTCCCCATGTGTTCATCCGCCTACTCTCCTCTCTTGAAGAAATGTGGCTTAAAAAAAAAAAGAAAGAAAACGTTCTGAAACACCCGTGCCCCACCTGAATTACAATGTTAGGCACGTAATTATCTGGGCAAGAAACAGATGTCTCAGACTTGGGGTTAGCTCAGCCCCACTCCCAGGGCCAGATGATAAAGTTCTTCGATGGAGGGGAAGGTCAAGGCCACATGGCTCAGACATGAGAAACAAGAGTAGCGGTGCCTGAAACGCAGGGAGGTGAGACGTGACGAGGGGTGGCACTGTGCAAATCGTTCTAGACACGTTTTTCTCCTTCCCTCCAGATTTGGAGCTGAGACTCCTCGCATGCTCATCTTGACTGCAGGAGTGACTCAGTCTGTGTCTGCAAATGAAAGGTTTCTTCCTTAGCTGTGACATAAAAATAGCACCCAGTGAGTGCAAGGTGGGGGTTCTGCTCCAAGGGGCTGCCACTGCCACCTTTACCAGCCTCTGCTGAAGTCACCCTGAAAGGAGCAGCCGTGAACCAAGACCACGTTTGGACAGATGGGTGAATTGGCTCATGGAAGGCAGGCCCACGGTGCAACCTCTCTCTCATTTGAGCAGCCGTGCAAGCTTGCCGGAAGGAAGCTCTTGCTGTCAACAGCTGGGGTGGTGTCTGCACTGCTGGAGTTCTCCAGTGCAAAGTCGGGTTCATGTCTGAATAAAGTAGAAGAGATGGTAATAAGAGAAGTTAAAACCCCATCTCTACTTGGACAATGGTCAGCTGAGTTCCCATTTCCCTAGCCTAGTTTTGACTGCCCTCGGCTTTCATTACCACGCCAGACTTGGCGCCATTTGACTTGAATTGAGTAAGACCAGGCGGGGACGGGCAACTGGAAGGATGGGGTGGGGCGTGGGTGCTGACTGATTTTGGCTTTCTAGTTACTTGCCAGGTCGTTCAGGTGGCCCAATGCTTACAGCATAAACTGGTCTCCCCCCCTTGGGGGGTGGCGGGAAACAACCCATTGGTTTGAGACAGGATGTCCCCAGGTGTCCTCAGGACTGCTCCTCCTGACTATCCAACCAAGGCCCAGAGGGTCATCCTTCTGGAATTTTCTGCTGATTGACACAACTGGAGGATAATGAAGTGGTGCTGCGTTCAGCCACTAAGTGAGCAGGGCTGCAGAAGGACTGCTTCTATCCCAGTCTGTATTCCGGGGGAATGGCACATTCCTGGAGCTGAGGCTGAAACAGGCACTTGCTGCAGTTTTTCAGGAACTTCCTTGAGGTAATAATTCCAGATGAAGTAGCACACACACACACACACACACACACACACACACACACACACGCCCCGGGTGCCTAGCGTGAATGGTCGTTGTTGATCTTGCCAGAGCGCTTTCCCCACTTTCCACACGCTTTCTCTCATGTGTGCAGAAGTTCATCTACAAAGCGCTGGGGCCAGATTCCAGCTCCCTGGTTTGGGTTTGCACGGGGTGTGCCAGGGGTAAATGAAAAGGGAAATTCCGACTGGAGGACAAGGAGTGGGGCTAGATTCCAATTCAAAATATTTAGAGTAGAAAGGTGGGTGCGGTCCAGCGGGCCTTTTCCTGGTGACCTCCAGGCCTCTCTGGGAATCAAGCAGAGAGCTTCGCTGGCCCCTGTGCTTACTGTTAAGAGCAAACGGAGGGAAGTGATAGAAGCCAGTCTGCTTGCTTTGTCCCTTTCAAGAGCACAAAGGGAGATGGGGAACATCTGTAAAAGGATTTGGAACCAGGGAGAAGGAAGTTCGGGGGCCTTCTAAAGGGGAAGGAAGGGCTTTATTTACTGGCTGGGGACTGTGCTTCCTGTTGTGAAGCTCAGCTTTGTTTCATAACAGCTGGGGGCCCGCAGTCTCTGGCGCTATAATGAGGAAGCAGCAGTCTTGGTTCCTCCATAGTACACAAGTGAATGACCTGCACCTCCCGGGGAAACAAGGGAGGAAGGGGGGCGGGGGCGAAGGAAGAGCGCTTTTCTCCTTCTTTTAATTGCAGACAGCGACTATGACTGGACTCAGCAGAGTCTTTATCCCCAGGTGGGCCGTTTGCTTGTGTGAAGATGAAAAGAGCTTAACGAGATAAGCCCTCATGAGGGGTGCGCCACTCCCCTCCCCATCCCCCCACCCCCCCAGCACACACACAGTCTGAGCAAGGAGAAACCTACCTTGCTCTTCCACAAATGAACCCGCGCGGAGCCCTTTCTTAACAAATAACTTGCCCACAAATGCCCTGAAAACTGGTTTTGCAGCAGATTTTGCCTAGAAGTTCAGCCAGAGGATTGGGCAACCTAATGTTTTGCTGGATGGACGACATTATAGCCTGCTTGTATCCGTTTGAGAATAAGTGACACTCAGACTAGATTAACAAATGTCAACTGGAGTGAACACCTGCCACATCGTTGTTGGATAAATACTCATAAAGCAAGCTTTTTCGCCGAAAGGGTCTTCCAGGGTAGAGGATTGGGGCTGGGCCCTGTCGTGGCTCAAACAGAGATATCACAAAGATGGGTGGGGGGAGTCGGCGGGTTTGAAAAAACAGAAATTTCTTTTCTCAAAGTTTAGGTGGCCGAAGTTTGCATTCACGGGTTGTGCCTAGGACAAGGGTCTCTCTATCTATGGGGGCTCATGATTAAGGGCCTACTTCTCTTCTGACCTTCTATTCCTGGGCCATTTTCATGTGCCAGATATGTATCTTCTCATCTCTGCTTGTTTGCTTGCTTGGTAAATCTCTTTTAAATCTCAAACTTGATTCAAGACACACCCTAGGGTAGTTCCACCTCATCAACACCACAAAGACAACATATTCCCAAATGGGATTAAAGCCACAGGCATAGAAGCGAGGTTTTATAACACATGTTTTTTAGGGGAGACCTCGTCCAATCCAAAACGGTCTCTGGTATTATACAGTGTGAGGTCAAACTTGAGTGGGACCATTCATGTACTGTGTGATCTTGGCTAAGGTAATTACCATCTCTGTGCCTCAGTTTCCTCATCTTTACTCTCCAGAGTCGCAATCATTATTGCAGATGGCTGCAGGACTTCCCGGGTGGTGCTAACTGATAAGTTGGCTGCTTAAATCTACCTCGAGGTGCCTCAGAAGCAGGCCTGGGGAACTAGTTCTTGAACACCAGTCACTGACTCCCCTCTGGAGCACATATCTAGTGTGATACACAGAGGGTAGCCAGGAGTCCGTCCACATTGACTCAGTGCCCACTCGCTTCCTAGTGGTGGTTACTGTGAGCATGAAGGACTCCATATCCAAGGCCTGCAGAACAGTGCCCGGTGCTACAAAAGAATCACTGTTGGCTCTTTCGATTAGACAATAGCAAGAGATTCCCGGTAGAGGAGTAAGAGGTACTGAGGCAAACAAGGCATGCTCAAGGAAGGAAGACAAGCTTTCAGCTCCACCAACACATACAGCTTCATGCAGCTCTCCACTGTCTGCATCGTTTCCTCTCTAGCCTCACGCCCCATGCTATTCTTTCAGGAAGCCTCTTTGCCAGGTTCCTGGACTTCGATTCACCCAACTGCGTTACAGGTTCCCCACATCTGCCAGCCATGCTACTGAAGTTCCCCTCTTTCCCATTGAAATCTTCCCACGTGCAATGAACACGCAGAATACCACAGGGCTTTCAAATTCATTTGATTTAAGAAAAAAAATACTTGAAAGGACTTTAGATATCTTGTGTATGTGATGAGAACATCTGGGCCAGAGACATTGCATGATTTGACCATCTTATTTAGCTATGTACCCAGTGAGCATGGACTAAATCCTAGGTTGCTAACTCTGGCCACTCTGTACACCACTCCTTTAGTCCACACTGTTTTATCACTGGTTGCTTCATTGAGGTTTGGTTTATTATCTCTCTCTTCAATTCTGAGTGCTCCAGTGTGATGGTTAGGAATTATGTCAACTGGATACTCCTGGGTAAGGGTAGGGGCAGAGCTCAGCCTCTCAATTGCATCTCAGCTTGATGATACCTCCTTGGGATCATAAGCCTTTTTGTATATGAGAGACAGAACTAAGTTGAATCCTCTTTGGTCCTTTTCTTTCTGCTGGAGCTGGAGCCTGTATCTGGTTCTTCATCTCTTGTTGCTTCACCTGCCCATTCCAGGAGCCGTCAGCTGACTACTGATGGTGGATTCACTGGACCAACTTTGGATGGCTGCATCCTCCAACCTGTGAGCCCTGCTGCCTCTGCTTCATCCTTCTGCTTCCTGTTCAGCAGCTCCTGCGAGTCAGGAAAAGACTAACCTGAACCAGAGGGGACTTACCTATTTCTACAACTGTGTAAACCATCTCTTATTAGAAATATCTTTTTTTATATACCAACACAGACAAGTCTCAATGGTTTTGCTTCTCTGGAGAACACAGCCTAACACGTTCAGGGAGGTAATCAGATGTGAGCTCATGTCCCAAAGATATTTCCCAAGTCCAAATCTCACATCTTGGTACTGTTGTGAATGACAAATATTTTAGGCATTTGCATGGATTCAATGTATAGTTGTCAAGGATTTCATCTTGCTTGGGTCCACATTCATTGCTCATGAGAGCAAGAGTCAATCAACAGTTTCAAGAGGTCTTGTGCTGCAGATTTACCCAATGCAATGGGTCCTTAGACCTCTTGACTATTGCTTCCATCTAAGGGTAAATCTGCAGCACAAGATCTCTTGAAACTGTTGAAACACAAGGACGTTACTTTGAGAACTAAGGTACACTTACCCTAAGCCATGGTATTTTTTAATAACCTCATATGCATATGAAAGTTGGACATTGAATAAGGAAAATCAACAAAGAATAGATGCAATTGAGTTATGGTTTGGGTGAAGAATACTGAAAGTACCATGGACTGACAAAAAACAAACACATCTTTTTTAGAAGAAGTATAGCCAGAATTCTCCTTAGTAGCGAGAATGGCGAGATTTTGTCTCACATACTTGGGGCATATTATCAGGAGAGAGCAGTCCCTGGAAAAGGACATCATGCTTGGTAAAGTAGAGGGGTAGGGAAAAAGAGGAAGGCCTCTGACAAGATGTTCTGACAAAGTGGCTGCCATAATAGACTCAAAACAACAATCATGGTGAGGGTGGTATAGAACATTCTGTTGTATGTAGAGTTGCTATGAGTTGGAACTAACTTGATGGTATCTAACCACAACAATGGATAGAAGGCTTATTCTCCCCCGATACTAACAACTACAAAAGGCAGGCGGTGTCCCCCACACCCAAACCCTGTAGAGAGGTGCGTCGGTCTCACGTGTGGCTCGTGACAAGTGTACATTCTAGCTGCTGTAATCATAGTGGGTGACAGTCCGGATTCTTCATCCAGACGTTAGTCGTATCTCAATGCCATGGCCTTAGCGTTCTGCCTGTGGACCATACTGGAAGTGAAACCACTGGTTCACTTCTCTCCGCGGGACACAGTGTACAAGGAAGTAAAAACAGGCAAAAGGAGAACGGGTCGGCTCTGCTCTCCTTTATGGCAGGTTCGGTGGGTGATAGTGTTCTAGAACTCATTGCTCCACAAGGAAGAGTCAACCCAATGGCACACAACAAGAGGTGAATTTGAGGCAGGCTTTGCAAGCCGACAAATGACACCATATTGCCTTCTTTGCAGGACTATGACGACTGCATCCCTTTGGCAGGGAAATATAGGACAAACTCAGATTTCCAGAGTTGAGCGTTTCCATCCAGGAAATGTAAGGAAGGGAGGTTCCTCCCCTGTTAAGATGGGTATATGGCCAATGCAGGGGACACACTATGAGGTCTTCTGGTGACAACTAGCATGGTGTCTTCTTGTGTCTCCATTTCTTCTGGATGAAGTTCATGCTGAAGACAAGAGATCCAGTCATTGAAGAGGTCTTGTATGTATCACCTGGGCCTTTCACAGTCTGCCACATAAACCTCTGGAGTCTTCTCTCTGATCCAACCTCCTGGTGAAATTGAACATCCCTCTTGTCAGATCACTCATATTGACTGGTGTTCTACATATTTTACATTCCTTTGAAATACTGTTCACTACTTCACAGCTTTTACAGGGGAGAAAACATGGCCAGGTCCTCTTGGACTGCCTCTTGCCCACAATTTATTGCCTTCCACAGTCTAATTCCATTCCCATTTCCCATTTCAGCTCCTAGAAAACCAATACATACATGAAGATTTCTGAAGCATCCATGTCGTTCCAAGATTTCTGAGACCATTGGAGGAAAATTTCCCTGGGTATTTCCATCTCTCGCTAGCCTTCCTAGATGTGTCAGGAGGGCATCCGTTGCATGCTTCCCCAAATGAGAAGGCTGGAAGTCGTCTTGTCGTAGATGACAAGACTCATTTGAACAGAAGTAGCATGTCCCATCTGCTGCTTTCCCCAGAGATTTGACTCCCAGGTCTCCAAAAAGAAAGGCATCCCAATGGAATCCAATGGGGGAAAAATGTGCTTTGTTTTAATTCACATTTAATAAATCTACCCCTAATAAATCCACCCTGACTCTCAGCTATTGCTATTTCAGAAGAAAATTGGTCTGAGCAATCAGAGATGGCTCCTTGAAGCAAATCATACTCAGAATTTCCCCCAAACACAGATTCCCATGACAACCAAACAAAGGGAGACCAGGAAGGAGAAACTCCCCGGCTGAAAGGCTCCAACCGTGAGGTCTTTCTGCAAAAAGCGGTAGTGAGAGGATCTGTCCTGTATATGCTGTTGTGATTTGATGACTAGCATAAAGAATGGCCTTGTGTCTCCAAGTCCTTTCATCTCCTCTATTTGCGGGAGCAGTAGGAAACCTCTGTCTTTTGGTTCAACCCAATGAGTGCCTTGAAGAAATGATTTGATAAATTGACTTCATCATTATGTTAACAGTCATTTGGACTATTTCCATACACTCTGGCTGTTTAATTATTAAACCCGCATCCTTCCCACGACTCCCAATGTGACTCTGTAGGTTGACATATCTCTTTATGGTATAGTAATGGAGCCGGTGCTTGAGTGAGACCAAAGGATGGCTCTGTCTCTGGACTCTTTCTCAAAGCAACTCACACTTCAGTGTCACTGAAGGTAAGTTTGCATCCATTTTGCTATAAGTGTTTCAGTTCCAGAAACATCAATTTAAAAGAAATTTGAAAGCTAAATAAAAACTAAAATCAAACTATTGCTATAGAAGCCAGTCTAACTCATATCAACCTTCGACAACAGAGTGAAACCCATAGGTCCCCGTCTGTCTGCCATCCGTATTGAAGCACATGACCACATCTTTCTCCCAAAGAATGGTTGCTAGGTTTGAACTGCTGACCTTTTGGTCAGCGGGCAAGTGCTTAACCACTGTGTCACTAAGGCTCCATTGCCAGGTTCTATTTATGGATCCAATTTTTAGAAAACACGGTATTGCTGAAAGCTCTCAAAGGAGAATCAAGCCTTGTCATCTTCGTTTCCATTCATTTTATTAAAAACAAATGACAACGCAATCTCGCTATGACCCAGTTGATTCAGACTCACAGTGATCCACTGGGGTAGAGTAGGGTATCTGAGACAGTCAATCTTTCCCAGGACAGCCTTATGTTTCTCCCACAAGGCAGGTGGTGGGTTTGAACCTCTGGTCCTGCAGTTCTACTAACTGAACCCATAACCCACTGTGCCACCGGGACTCCATTCATTTCATTGGACTCTTTAAATCTGAATATTCTGTGACAAATACCACAAGTAAAACACTCCTTATCCCTTGTCCCTTGTTATAGCTCCTTTTTCTGTCCCTTGGACAAAGAACATAAGGGTTTTTTTGCACAATACAATTTCCATATGGACTTGTCCCTGAGGTCGTTTAAAAATCAGAGCTAGGGGGCACGGGTTTTTTGCCTCTCCATAAATCACCACAAAATCGGCATTGACAGATTGTCGGATAAAATAATTCTCAGCCTGTGCTGGGGACATTTCCCTTCTTCATTCAAGAGAGACTTTCAAAGCCTGGGGCTACCCTCTCTACTATCAGAGGAACCCACACCACTTGCACAGTGGCTTTTAATTAACTTCCTAATTGCTCCATCTCTTCCTCTCTGTATGATGCCGTGTGTATTTTTTAATATAAGCTCTACAACTCCTCACTATTTTTCTCCTGTCAGCTAAGCTATTTTCTAGGAAGATTTCCTGCAAGAATTTTCAAAATAGCCATAATAAAAAAAGTTGGCAATAACCCAAAGATCTGATTAAAAGACATTGGTCCGATAAATTACAATGCCACAAAAATGGGATATTTAAAACAAAGCCTCTGTCTGCAGGGTGTCATATTGCCCTGAAAAGTTTATAATGCAACAGTGACATCCCTGTACTACATCATGTACACTTTTAATAAATTCTGCAGTAGTAGTAGTAGAATCACTGGCACAGCAAACCTAGTGAGTCTTCAACTGAATCAGTATTGGGGATGGAAGAGCTTCAAAAAGACTAAATGAACTTCTTGTCACAAGGCAATGGTAAGTTGGGAGATGTTTTTTCCAACAGGCCATTTTCAATCTGTCTTGGTCTGAGAATAATTGAGAATGCTCTTGAAAACTCTCAAAAAGTTAAATGGTCTTGTCACTTACATATGTATAATTGTTCTGGAAAATGTGCAGAGCAGAGAGAACAACTAATAGCTCTTTGTTAAATTATTATACTTCTTTGGTGTTCCTACATTAGGCCACAACAAATGTTTGTTGAGTTTATTCAGATTATAGAATAATTATGGAAGATTTGGAAAATAAGGGCAAGCAGTGAAAAGAAATGTTGAGCACTGAGCCATGAAGGCTGCATGAACCCCTGAAAAGAATTGTCCTGAGATCATCTGTAAACATTACACCAAAAATATTCCCTGAAGTCTCCTTAAGACCATTAGTTTAGAATCCAGGGTGGATGATACCTTCAGGACCAAGGGTGTGAGGGGCGATGCTGGGAGAGTAGAGGGTGAGTGGGTTGGAAAGGGGGAACTGATTACAAGGATCCACATGTGACCTCTTCCCTGGGAGAGGGACGGCAGAGAAGGGGGGGAAGGGAGACTCCGGATAGGGCAAGATAAGACAAAATAACGATGTATAAATTACCAAGGGCACATGAGGGATGGGGGAGAGAGGAGGGAGGGGAAAAAAAAAGAGGACCTGATGCAAAGGGCTTAAGTGGAGAGCAAATGCTTTGAGAATGATTGGGGCAGGGAATGTATGGATGTGCTTTATACAATTGATGTATGTATATGTATGGATTGTGATAAGAGTTGTATGAGTCCCTAATAAAATGTAAAAAAAGAAAAGAGGAGAAAATAATGATTAGGGCAAAGACTGTACAGAAGTGCTTTATACAATTGATGTATGTATATGTATGAACTGTGATAAGAGTTGTATGAGCCCCTAATAAATTGTTTTTTTAAAAAAAAAGACCATTAGTTTAACTATTAAAAACATAAAAACAAACACAAAAAAACCCCTGCCTTGAACATTCTGAAGGAACCTTGGTTACACTTTGGGATGCAACCCACAAGGCTGACAGTTGAAAACTCCCAGAAAAGCCTTTTGTTTTTTTTCCCTACTCATGTCATTTGTTCATTAAGTTACGACTAATAATCAATGCTATGTCTCTATGTGTCCTTTATAAAGAGAGAAGTGTTGTGCTTAATGGAAAAGCTTAGCATATTCCAGCACTGGACATAGCCTGTAGGTGACTCCCAAGGAGTCTCACGTGATGGAGAAAATGAGGAAGGGTCTCAGACAGGACAAAGTTGGGGCCCGAGAAAGATGGATTTCTAGCATAGCTGATGATCAAGCTGCCCACCACTGAACCTGTACCAGTCACACCAACTGCGACAGCCGGAAGGCCAATAAATTTGGCCACTGTGGCAGTGTCCCAGAATACAACACTGTTCTAGAAACTCCCATCTGGTCTCCTGGACCAGGGAGATGCTGTAGGAAGACTTTTGATGGCTCTTTGGCCTCTTTAGGAACGAGCAGATGCAGGCCTGGTGAGACCCTTGTACCGTGGGGCCAGAGCTGAAGGAATGAGTAGGGCCCCAGAGGTCTGCTTACTTTCAGACTCTCCTGCTACCCTGCCCCAGACCATACCACTTGCTCCACTCAAGGTGACTGACTCACCTCTTTAAAGGGTTGAAAGGCAAAGATGTAACCCTGAGGACCAAGGTGCCCGTGACTCAAGCATTGGTACTTTCAATTGCCCTTATAAGCATGCAAAAACTGGATCATGAACAAAGACTGAAGAAGAAGACATGCCTGTGAATTATGGTGTTGCTCAAGAATACTGAAAGCGTCATGAACTGTCAGAAGAATATACAAATCTGTCATGGAAGAAGTACAGGCAGAATGCTCCTTAGATGCTAGGACTGAAAGGCTCTGTCTTATGCACTTTGCACAGGTGATTAGGAGCAAACAGACCCTGGAAAAGGACATCAAGAAAGGCCTGGTGATCTACTGAAAGATCAGCCACTGAAAGCCTGAGGGAGCACAGTTCTACTCTGACACATGGCGTGGTGGCTTCAAGCCCACCAGCCTCTCTGCAGGAGAAAGATGAGACTTGCTGACCCCTTAAAGATTTACAGCCTTGGAAACCCTACGTAGAATTGCTATGAGTCAGTGGGTTTGGATTGGTGGTAGAGCTGGTGCAAATGGCGTTCATAAAAAAATTGAACTCTGAGTCCACCCAGAAGAAAGGCCTGGTCATCTACTGACATATCGGCCATTGAAAACCATCTGGAGCACAGTTCTACCCTGACATACATGGAGTAGCCATGTGTCAGGAAAACTTAATGGCAAGTGAAAAAAAGTATATTTTATTCATATGTTTTCTATTATATTTACCATAGACTTTGAGCATGTAGCCTGCAATGAATTTTGCAGGTCTGACAATTGGCCAGCCGTAATCTTTGTTTTATATATGCTACCCCCTAAACCCAAACCCACCATCAACTTGATTATGACTCACAGTCCAACTCATAGCGGCTCTATATAGGGCTTTCAAGATTTCAAATCTCGATGGGAACAGACAGTCTCATCTTTCTCCTGCAGAGAGGCTGGTGGGTTTGAACCACCGACTTAGTAGTTAACAGGTCAACATCTCTCCTACAGTGCCACCAAGACCCTGGGTGGCACAAACGGTGTGCTCTTGGTTACTAACCTAAAGGCTGGTGGTTTGAACCATTGGCAGAATGGAAGAAAGTTCTAGTGATTTGCTACAGTCAAGGAAACCCCATGGAGATGGTCTAGTCTGGAATACATGAACTCTGCATGAGTTAAAATCAACTTGATGACAGGTAGCACAACAACAATATCGAGTTGAAAAGAGACCTTGTGCCGTAGTGGGCTATAGACTAAGCTGCTAGACACAAGGTCAATGTTTCGAACTCTCCACGGGAGAAAGATGTGGTAGACTGCCCCTGTAAAGATTTACGGCCTCAGAAACTCAAAGGGGACAGTTCTACTCTGTCCTGTAGGGTCACAAAGGTGTTGGAGTCGACCCGATGATAGTGAATTTTGTTTTGTTTTTGAGATTGCCTTGGGCACCTTCTTTCTAGGTGCCCCCGGATGAGCTAGAATCTCTAATCTTTCATTGGCACAGTGGTTCTCAGCCTTCCTAATGCTGCTACCCTTTAATACAGTTCCTCATGTTTTGGTGCCGCCCCAACCATGACATCATTTTTCATTGCCGCAAGGTGAGGTTTGTAAAGGTTTTAGCCAAACAAGTTCCAAGTCCAGCCACCTGCTTATTTTGTAAATAAAGTTGTATTGGCCTAGAGCCATGCCCAATAACTTAGATATTGCCTGTGGCTACAATGAGTTATATGGCAGAAAGAGTAGTTCCAATAGAAGCTGAAGGCCTGAAGCTCCTAAAGTATTCACTGTCTGTCTCTGTTTACAAAAATTTGCTGACTCCTGGTAAAACTGTATGTAAAAACATAAAAAAGACATAAGCTGAGCTAATAAGCCACATTCTTTAATTTATTGCTCTGTTTATGTATTGAATAAGACTTTATGAGCATATATGCTGAGCATATACTAGGGATTCATATCTGAATGAGACACAGTCCCCACCCTCAAATTGCTCAGAAGTCATGGGAGGTAGAGTGCAAGTCTGTGGGTTGCGGTTTGATCTATATATGCCCAGAGCTCCTGGAGAGTGGAAGAGCAGAGTGGAATGAGGTGGTATGCATCGAAACCTGAATGTGTGCCATGGGAAAAAGAAAGTGGATGGAAGCTTCGAGAAACAGATGGCCTCTGAACTGAATCTGGGGCAAGGAATCAGGGCTGGGGAGGGGGGGGATACCCCAGGCCTGTGTGTGCTCACATTCACTAAATACAGCTGGTAAACGTCTGGTAAGATCCCTGGACTTATAGAGAATAAGCTCTTAGATAGTCAGAAAGTCTATCAAGAAATGATCAACCCTATGAGAAATAAAAACCACAGTGATATGCTTACATAGCACCGCAGAGGTGTGTGTGTGTGTGTGTGTTTGTGTGTGTGTGTGTGTGTGAATTTATTTCTCTTGCATGACCTGGGGAAATTCACCACAGAGGTGCTTGAGCTGGCACAAAAATGACAAGAGCAAAGGTGCTTGACACAATGGAGGGATGGATTGTGATAAGAGCTGTAAGAGCCCCGAATAAAATGAGTTTAAAAAGTAAGAAAGAATGAATGAATGACAAGAGCACCACCACCCATGAGAAGACTAAAGGAATAAAGTGTCCCAGGCTCAGGGGCCGCTAGCGCAAAGGCTCTGGGGCCGTAGGAACTGAGAGAAGACCTATGTGGGATGACTGTACAGTAACAAGGGACGAGTGATGGACAATGAGGCTGGTGAGACTGTCCATAGATCTTGCATAGTTTAGATCTTATTCGAATGTAATAGGCAGACAGGGACGGGCTCAGACAGGAGAGTGAAGTGATCTGAGGGTCCAGAATGACAATGTTCTAGTATAACCCATATGCTTTTGAGAGAGCATCCTTCAAATAGGATTAGGGTCTAGATTTAGATGGGATTCCCAATCCAGGAACAGGTAGAGGTGAAGGGATTGACAGGGGAGAATGGGAATGGTGGCCGAAGCCATAGGAGAGCTTGCTGGGATTGCAGGGTGGGGACTCATTGGGAATTCTTGCTCTGGTGTTTGCTTTGCTTTATGGTCACTGCTGCTCTGCCCTTTGGCCTCTACGAAAGATAAGAGAAACTTGAAAGGAAACACCCATGAGAGAACAAGGACTTGTTTACCTGAAGTGGAAAATTCCTTTGTGCAAGACTTGCCAGCTCTCAAGGATTCCAAAAGTATGAGCTCAGTCTGCATTTTAGCCTGAACAAGATCAGGATCAACTAAGAGTAGACTTAGGGCACCAACCCCGGAGTCAAGACGCCTATTTGCAGCACCGACGTTTTCCTGTCTTGCTTTAGACCTTCTCTGAGCTGCTACAACTCTCATTCTCCTTAGCTCAGTATGGGACAGATAGCAGTTTAGGCATTTCACTCTCATCGCTGGACGCCGTCCGCCACTCCTGCTCGAATGCTTACTCCACACGAGAGCCACATGCATCAAGTCAGTCATCACCGACCAATCAAAGGAAGGGAAATCAGTCAAAACAATGACTTGATGTCAGGTGAACACAATAGCAGAGGGGAGTGGTAGTAGTTCAGCGGGACAACTCCACCTTCCATGCAGGGGACCTGGGTTTGATTTCTGGTCCATGCACTTCATGTCAGTGGAGCCTTGTGTATTGCTAATGACACTGAACAGATTTCAATGGCACTTCTAGACTGACATAATACTAAGAAGAAAGGCCTGGCGATCTACTAAAAACTTCTAAAAATTAGCCAATGAAGCCCCCTTAGATCACAATATGGTCTCTCTCCCTGCGTCAGGAGATGACAGGCAATGTTAAACAAATAAAGTCAACTCAAACCAAACTAGTTGAGGAGTCACTTCTGACTCCTAGTGACCTTGTAGAACAGAACTGAACTGCCTGATGGGGCCTCCAAGGGCTGTTGTCTTCCATATGCAATCTGAGACCGCCACTTCTTTCTTCTGCAGAGCAGCTGCTGCGTTCAAACCGCGTTCCTTTAGGTCAGCTGCCGACTACTTCATCCCAACACCAGCAGGGCACAGCAATTCAACTGAGAGTGGATTCTGACTCAGAAGGACCCCATATGGAGTGTCCAAGGCTTTTGATGGGAGTAGAGAGACTCATCTTTCTCCCACAGAACAGCTGGTGGCTTTGGACTGTGAGTCACAGTAAAAGGCTTTTAATGGCATATTTTTGTTTTTGCTTTTAAGCTAGACATCTTGTTGGGCAGACAGTGCTCCAACCAGTCCATGAAACCCTTTTCTTTTTCCCTGTTGACCTCGCCCCACTCTCTTCCCATTTACTCAGTCTGCTTCCTCTTGCCAGTCTCCCTGCCTGGGAAGAAATCCTGCCAGAACCCATCCGAAATCTTGGAATTGCAGAAAATCTAAGGAAAGTGGAGTCTTGAGGGCTTGGTGTCAAGTGGCTTCCTCCACTCATAACTGATGAATAATGGGGCCGAGGATCCCCTTCCCAGGGAAAGTGTGAACAACATTCGTTACATGATAGGAAATGGCTTACAATGCCCCACGAGTCTCTTATGATTCATTGCACAGGCTGGGCTGTTGGACAAAAGTGAATACAAAAGCCACCAGTTTAGCCGGATTAGGCAGCTGTAGACCCAGGCTGAAGCGTCCCTACTTTATATCAACATCCGTAGCAAAGAACATGGTCTTCAAGGGGTGGATGGGGTCCTACCCTGCATTGTCAGGCTCTTCCGTACTTCTCTCTCATCTACTCCTTCCACTTTTCATCCTAATTGTTCTCTTTTCCTCTCCTCCAAGGGAGAATGGGAGGATGCCTGGGTCTGCAGTCTATGGAAATGAGCCCATCGCTTTGGCCCGCGCATCTGGGGGAAATGTCTGTTTTCCTTTGACTTTACTAGGCAGTTAATGAGTTTTCCAGCCTTTGTGATCTCTGAGAGCTGCAGGCGTGTCCTCTCTGAGCATATCAAATTGTCCAATATGCTCGCTTTCTTCCAGGGCCAGAGACTTTCTGAGTTCTTCTGTGGATGGTCTTTTTATGAATGTTTGAAAGGAGTTTGAAAATAATATAGAATTGTGAGGGGAGTAGCGTTAAAAAGAAAACAGAGCTGTCATGAGACCATAGCTCTTGTGGTAGGTTTGGTCATCAGAAGAGAGGGAAGAAACTGGGCTGGCGGGCAAGGGACCGGACTCTCCCTCTCCTTTTGACCTCTACAAGGACCTGCATTCTAACAGTGCATAGATCACAGTGACGCAGATCATTAACGCCGCCCTTACTATTGTCCGCAGATGGTCAGTTTAGCTGTTCTAGAAAAATGAGAGCGAGATATTGATGTTGATGTAAGAACAAATAGAGGAAACCATTTTGTCCACAAAGCCACAAAGTCAATTTGGACAGCAGTATTCACAGCCATAACATGCTCGTTTGACTAACAGTACATGATTAGTGGGATGTAAAAATGGACTTGCACTCAAAAACGGCCAACCTTTGGGCATAGGTTTGATTTCTTTTAAGCAAAATTTGGAAAATCTCTGAACTCAGGGTATTTCCAAGGAAACAACCCAACCTCTCCATTGTCTTAGATTAAACACAATTAACGAGCCATCCAATAGGTCCCAGGGATCTTGTGTGTGATTAGTTAAATAAATAGCAGTATAGCTCATCAGCATCTGAGATTTATTCCTCTCTCCAATGAAGTAGATCCCTCAGAATTAGTCATCTGCCCAAGCATAGAGACGAAAAGAAACAAAAACAAGCAAACAAAAAACAACCACCCGTAACTACTGATGCAATTTCCCTTAGATTTTCCCATAGGCAAACAACTGACCTCACATGATCAGCGTGACTGAAAAGAACCCGTCAGTGGGCACAGTTCCTTCTTGAAGTTTTAATAAAAGGTAGGCTGGTACATTCAGTCGCATTTCCCAGAAGAAACAGAAGTTCTGAGAGTCAACAGTAATCCTGAAGGCTAGAAGATGGTAAGGAGCCCTGGTGGTGCCGTGGTTACACGCTGTGTAGTCAGCAGCTCTGTTCCATGAGATGACAAGACAGGATTAAAAGCCAGGACTTGGGACTCTAGAGCTTATGTTTTCTCCTTAACAGTCTCACCTTAACTAGGCTCACTGAGGAAGGGTGGGCTGACATACAGTTTTAAATCAGTTAGGATGTAAGGAGTAGAGAAAGACGAAAATTGGGCCCAAGATTATCTACAAAGGAAGACAGTTCGTGTGTGTGTGTGTGTGTGTGTGTGTGTGTGTGTGTGTGTGTGTGAAAATAAACTAGTACATCGCATGCACATACAAATGGCCCAAGCACAATCAATTGCATCTACTGGGAAGAAGATGCTATCTGGGTATAGAGAAGGCCCAATAGAAAAGCCACAACACCACAGGGCAAACAAAACTCAACAGCTCAGGATTCATCTGTCTCCTTTTAAGCAGCTATCCCTACTTATGATAGATTCTGCCACTCTTTACTTGTGAGTTCATCAGTTAAAAGGAAAACAAGAGGCAAGCCCATTGGAATCGGCATTTCTTTTTATTCATTTTTAACACTTTCATTAGCACTTCATCCACATGTCATACAATCATTTAATCATATCAAGAAGAGCTGTAAAATTGTCACGATATTCAATTCTTGAACATTTTCTTCTTCCTTGTACTCATTGTTACTCATGTAATTTTTCTCTAATTGTGAAAAAATATGTACAGCAAAACGTTCTCCAATTTCAAAACTTCTACATGTATAATTCAGGGCCAGCATCTGAGTTGTACACCATTTTGGATATCCTTTTTCAAGTTATTTCCCCACCATTGACATAAACTCAATTCCCTCTAAGCTACAACTCTCAGGTCACCTAGATCAAGTTTGGGTTCTTTCTTTTTTAAGAGGTGGTTTTGTTGGTATAGCATTCACATATCATACACTTCCATGGTTAAATCACTTTGAAAATGAGTTGTATACACATCAGCACAATCAATTCTAGTCTTCCCTTCCCCCTCCAGCATCCATTGTTTGTGCCTCAAGTCCCCTCATCCTCCCCATCTCACCCCACATCCCAGATAAACTATTGCATCAGTTATTATCTCTATGCATTTACTCCTTCTGAACTTCACCAACTGGGAAACCCAACAGAAACAATAAAAACACAAAATAAAATGGCAAGAATAAAATAATAATAAAAATACAAATAAAGAACAAAAAAGAAAAGACCACCATCAACATTTTAAAAGCCAGGGAAGACATTTTTGTCATGGAACAAGCAAGAAATACTTGAGCCTACAACACATTCAGGATGGGTCAAGAGAAAAGTCAATTGACAAAGTATCATATTAGACCATGTTTGATCCACATAATCCACCAAGTTTACAGTAATCTCTGTCTGATAGTAACACTATTGGAGCCCCTTGCCTGTGGCCAGAGAGGATCTGACCAGTCAGAGGCTTAATCGGACTAGATACTCTGCAGATGGATTTCAAGCGCCCACTGTACTCCTTAGCCTTCTACAAATTGGGAGTTCACAATGTAAGCTCTGGTACTTTCCCCATTATCATATTTGGATTTTGTTCTTGACATCACTGGATCACCCAGACTGGTGTGCTTCTTCAATGTGGATTTAGTTGATGTCTCACTTAGATGGCTGCTTGTTTGAATACAAGCATCTAAGACCCCAGACACTGTTCTGACTGACAGCTCGGCACCATCTGCTCTCTTCACCACACTTTGCTGTAGCACTCTTATCTTCAGTGATCAATTCATGAAGGTGAGTATTGAGCAGGGCCATATTATCAGAACTGACTGTTCTGAATTGAGACAAGAATTAAGTAGGAGCCCAGAATCCATCTGCTTGTTCATGATTATGCATGACTCAGGGTTCTTGGCCATCATATTATGACAAAAATGAAACCCCACAAGACCAAAAACAGCAACGAACAAACAAAAAACAGAAAAACAAAGAAACAAAAAATAAAAACATTGTCACTCATTCCTCTGGGGTATAAGGTGATTGACCTGATATCATCCAAAACATCCCCAATGACACAGAGGACATTCTTTTTAGATTGAACTCCCTGTGAGATGCAAACTTGGGGTGAACCTTCAGGGTTTCCATGGGCAGTTTGTAAGTAAGATTCCTTGGGAACCTTTCATGGGCATGGCGTGGCTCATCATGTTATCAGGGACTTACATATTAGAAGAGAAAACTGTGCTCGCTAGATCTATATATTTCTAATTGTGGTAAAATTTCTCATAACATAAAATCCACCATTTTGAACTCTTTAACATGTGCAATTAATTCAGTGGCTTTTAGGACATTCTCAACGTTGTGAAACCACAACCACTATCTGATTCCAGAATATTTTCATCAGCCCAGAAAGAAACCCCTCGGTCGCTGAGGAGATCAGAATTCAAACGGGTTCAGAAAAAATGAATCGTTAAAAATCTTTTTGAAAAGTACCCTTAATGCTTGTTGAACGAAGGACAACAATGCAAGGTACTTCTGGGGAAAACGGAGATGGAGGAGCAGCAAAAGTCTCCAGAGATGGTAACTTTGATTCTGAAAGAAGGCTTGAAAGCATATCATGGCGAGCATGCATGTATTTTGTAACACCAGCTCACTGAGTGCCCGCTGTATCCAGGTTGTGGTTTCGTTTTAACTTTCTATTCTCTCTAATCCTCCCCCCCCCCCGCACAGATCTCGGCGCTCCCCTTATGGAACGCATCCCTTCTCTCTGTGTGTTGTTTTCTAGGCAGTATTCATTCCACGTTCCTTTTGAGAACATGCTCCTGTGGTTTGAGTGAAAGTTGACAGAACAAATTCGTTTGCCACTCACGTTTTGTTCCGTGACATTAGCTGCAACCCTCTCTTCCCACATCTTCCCGGGGTTCCCCATTTCCTTTCCCCCATCTTTCCTGCCCCTTCCTGCTTTCTGAACTTTGTTTTTGGGCAAATACTGCCTTTAGGGGTATTGCCTTGGGCTGCTAACCACAAGGTCAGGAGTTCAAAACTACCAGCCTCTCTGCAGGAGAAAGATGAGACTGTACTCCTGTAAAGATTTGCAGCCTTGGAAGCCCACAGGGGCAGTTCTGCTCTGGCGTATCGGTTCAGAATAGATTCGCTGGCCGGGAGATTTGAGCGCGCTCATTTACTTGGAGAAGTGCCTTTTCCCCCAGGGATGGGTAGGGTAGGGTCAGAGTTCACTTTATATCCATGGACAGGTGCATAGAATATGCTTTGGCAGATGAACATTACAAAAGAGTAAGGTATGTAAATTTGTGATTTTCACATTGGGTGACTGCCCAGCTGCCCATGTTAGCGAGAACCCTGATTACAAGTGTCATTTTAACAACCAGTTCACTGAGCTCAACAAGCAATTAGGTATCGATTCTGCCAAACCGATGCAAACCCGCCGTATTCCACAACTGTGTCGAAACATAACGAACATGTGAGGATGGCACAGGACTGGGCAGTGTTTCACTTTGAGTTGGAGGTGACTCAACAACACATATGTGAAAACACTCCCATAATCAAGATCATGAACACAGCCCCTGTCTCCCCCAACTTCCTCGTATTCTTTCATAACGACTCCCGCTTCACACCCAGTACCCCAACTTACTGCCCTGGTGTCAATTCTGACTCCCAGTCACTCTAATAGGAAGGTGTAGAACTGCACCTGCGGGTTTCCCAGACTGTGAATCTTCATGGGATCGGAAAGCCTCAAATCTCTCTCTAGGAGGTGCTGGTGGGTTCACACGGTGGACCTTGTGGTTATCAGGCCAATGTGTAGCCCCTAAACTCCCAGGGCTCCTTACCCAGTATCAAGACAACCACTAATCTGGTAGAACTATGGATTATATTGTATGGGTTCAATTTTACATAAGTAGAGTCCAACAATAGGTCGTCTTTTTAGTAGTGTCTCTTCCACTCAGCATAATTATCTTGAGGGCCATCTCTTGCTGTGTCAGTACTTCCTTTCTTTTGTTTACTGAATGGTATTCCATACAGCTTATTTTTCAGTGCTTAGGCATTATATCTCTAAATAGATTCACCAACTGACACATTCTTATGTCTTCATTTTGTTTTCTTTAATTCCCTTACAGACTCATTAAATATTTATATTGATTCAGTTAGGGACTTGAGCCTCAAAAGCATCTCTTCAAGAGAGTTCTATGAGCAGTCATTCATTCACCCATCCATGTAATCATTTAGCAAATGATGGTTGAGCCCTTATTAGGTCCCAGACATTGTTCTAGGCTCTGGGAATACAGTAATAGAGAAAACAGGCCTGGATGTCAAATCTTATCGCCTTACCTTCTAATGAGAAGGGAAGGATACTAAGCACTTAAAAAATTTTTTTTAACCAAGTACATGGTGCGATCAAAGTTGCCACGTGTGAATTGAGAATAATGAAACAGGATAAAGAGCCAGGAGAAGTCACCTATCAACGCAGCCTGGATTCTGACCAGTTCTCACAAGTTGAACTGGCTGTAGACATTTTGGTGTGGCCTTCTCAGTCAACCGCACCAGGAAATCAGCCACCTCAAAGGAGACTTAGAAGCAAACAAACACTACCGGGCCTGGGTGGGGGTTAAGGAATGAGATCATTTCTGTTGGAACCTTGCCCAGGTATTCAGCTTTTGTGTCCACCTGCTGTTGAAAGGAAAGAGTGGCTGCCACAGCCTCCAGCCCTGCAGTGGGAACTAAGCCCAAAAGCTTTAAAGGGGGGAGAACACGCAACGGAACCTCAAGGCTGGTCACACGATGTTGGTCTGGTCACCATCACATTCCTGTCTCAGACATAGACTCAGAGCCGCAATGGGTGTGCTCAGCTCTATTCAAGTCTTGATTTGTTTGGCTCGGGGGACGTCTGACCGGGATGAGCCCATTCACATGGTTCGGAATGTCTTGCTGAAAAGCTGATTCAACAGAGAATGCTACACTCCCCTGCCCAGACAAGCCCTCTTGTTTAAGGGGCAATCAGAACCCAGGGTCATCAGCTCAAAACCACCAGGAAGCCAGAGGAGGCTGTCTGCTCCTACAAGGATTTACAACCCCAGAAACCTTACATACTAGGTCTTGGCATGGACTTGATGGCAGTGTGCTTAAACTAAATTTTTTGGTTTGTTTTGAAAGTTTAGTAGCGGCAGTAAAGGGGACGATGTTGTGACTAGAGGAGAGTACCTTGGGAACCTTCCCCATTCAGACGCCATAGTGATCTGGCGCCTGTCCAAGGCCGCCTGAACTTTCAGAGCAGCTTGATTTCCTGTTCCCACCGCTTTGACGCTGGGGGTTGGGCCACCCGTTCGTAGGAGGGGCTCGGCTGGGAACCGCTTCTACTGACATGCTCAGAAGGTCTCCTGGCAACAACTGTGAAACTAAAAAGTTTGAGATCTAAAACACTTTGCTCTCAAACAGTGAACTTTAGTCTTTGGGAAAAAGATGGCCCCCTTTCCCCTTATTCATTTACAAACTAAAGACTTTGTAAAAGCCAGAGAAAGGTTTAGCATATTCTAGTTCAGCTCATAGTTTACAGATGGGGCAACTCCCATTGAGAATTATGAAGGACAATGGGAGGGGATGTGACAGGAGTGGGGGAGGGGACCTGTTTCCTCCTGGGACTCTCAAGAAGGACAATGTCACATAACCAGGCCTTCCTGAGGGTGAGGTTTGCTGTATTTAAATTACGCTTCATAGCTTCACTTTCAAAAGAAAGTAAAAAACAAAACCAAAAAAATCCCCTCAAAGAACAAACCCCCAAACACCCCAGTCTTCACAAGGACTCTTACTTTCTATTTGGGATTGGGGGTGCGGGGGAGGGTCCACTCAGCCAAGATAGGGACCTCAGATACTCAAGCGGCCACATGGATACCAATAAATGAATGTAGTGTGAGTGTTTACTTTCGAACTGGCCAAGTGCTGGCTGGTTTTGACACCCAGTGTTTCTTTTCATCCACCCTGTGTGCTAGGAGGGGAGGTGGCAGTAACCTCACTGAACCACAGAAGAAGCTTCTAGAAGTTGAATTACCTGCCCAGAGCAAGTAGATGGTATTTCAGCTAGACCAGGCAAGATTTTGTTCTGTTGGACACAGAGTGGCTATGAATCTGAGCAGACGCAACAGTCTCTAAGAGCAAACCACACGTCTGCATGGCCCAGAAGGCCAGAGTACTCTTGCAGTCTGTTGGGAGTCTGTCTGGGGCACTCTAATGATGGCTGTGCAGTGACTCCACCAAGATACGGAGACACCTCCTTTCTGTGGTTGCTGTTTGAGTAGGGAGCTGGGGACTGAGCAGGCTCAGCTGCAGAAAGTGCCGTTGGAAGAGAAAAACTTGCCAAGTCATGGGCGTAACTGGCCAGGAGCTTCTGACACTGCACACATTCCACTTTCTGCACCATCCAGCTCTGGTTTCAGGACAGAAAAGAAAACAGGGGCCAGTCTTCAGAGGGAAAGGGGCCGTGGGGGGGTCGTCTTTCTTGGGCTCAGCAGCTAATTATCAAGTGTGAGTGACATTTAAAGGGAGTGTGCCTCCTTTCAGTGATCTACAAATAAAGGAGGGCAACAGAGCCAAAGAAATAACAGGGTCCTTGTGGAACTCAGAGCCAAGACAATCAACCCCAATCATTACCAGAGGGGGAAAAAAAAATCTGAATTTAGCAAAGAAACAGATGCCTCAGGAACTTGGAAAGGCAGCTCAGGCTGCAATTCAGTGGAGCCTAAGAGCTCTTGAACGCAACATGGCTGGTTCTGAAACCTCAAGGATTTGTTATTTGCAATCAATCAATCAATCAATAACCTCAAATACTGCATCTGTAAGAACAGATGCTTGTCTCAGCATCTATAGTCAACGAGGCTTATAACATAAAGACTGAATGTTTACTTCCCCGGTTCTTTAATAATGTTCCTTAAAAACACTGGTACAGATAGGAACTGGAAACACAGGGAATCCAGGGTGGATGATCCCTTCAGGACCGGTGGTGAGAGTGGCGATACTGGGAGGGTGGAGGTAGGGTGGGTTGGAAAGAGGGAACCTATTACAAGGATCTACATGTGATCTCTTCCCTGGGGGACGAACAACAGAAGAGTGGGTGAAGGGAGACATCAGACAGGGCAAGATATTACAAAATAATAATTTATAAATTATCAAGGACTCATGAAGGAGGGGGAAGCGGGGAGAGAGGGGGAAAAAAAGAGGACCTGATACGAAGAGCTTAAGGGGAGAGCAAATGTTTTGAAAATGATGAGGGCAATGAATGTACAGATGTGCTTTACACAATTGATGTATGTATAGATTGTAATAAGATTTGTATGAGCCCCTGATAAAACATTTTTAAAAAAGGAAAGAAAGAACAAGATCAACATAATTGTTTGTTTTGCTTCTATGAGTATTCCTTATGTATTTAGCTTGTGCAGTGATAGCAATATTAAATTCTAGTTCAAAAGTTGACTTTGAGAGATGAAGCTTGCCGGCCAGGATCAATTAATTGTGCCCTCTTGCAATTACGTGTCTTCTTTAGTCAATGTGAAACTTTCACGTGCATAGGAGGCAGTTGAAAATACCATGGCAAAAAATTTTTTTGAATAACCTGGCCTTTGTTCAGGTGCACCTCAGTTCTCAAAGAAACATCCTGGCTTTTCAACACTTTCAAGAGGTCTTGTGTAGCAGACTTACCAAATGCAATGTGCCCTTTGATCTCTTGACTGCCATTTTCCATGAGCATTGATTATGGATCGAAACATGACAAAATCCTTGCCAACTTCAATCTTTTCTCTGTTTATTATGATGTTACCTATTGGTTTCATTACGAAGATTTTGGTTTTCTTTACATTGAGTTGTCATCCACACTGAAGCCTTCAGTCCTTGTCCTGCATCAACAAGTGCTGCAAGTCTTCCTCACTTTCAGCAAGCAAGGTAGTATCATCTGCATATTGCTGGTTGTTAATACTCCATCCTCCAATCCAATTGGTTCATTCTCCTTCATACAAGCTGGTAGCTTTGGTTATTTGTTCAGCATCCAGATTGAATAAGTATGATGCGAGGTTACAACCATGTTGCACACCTTTCCAAATTTTAAAACATGAAGTATGCCCCTGTTGCATTTACACATGGCCTCTTGATCCATGTATAGGTTCCACATGAGCACAATGAAGTGTTCTGGAATCCCCATTCTACTCAAGTCTTTACATAGTTTGTTATGGTCCATACAGTGAGATGCCTTGGCATAGTCAATGCAACACAAGTGAATATCTTTCTGGTATTCTCTGCTTTCAGTCAAGATTCATGTTATATCACCAATGAATGATATCTCTTTCTTGCTCCACATCCTCTTCTGAATCTGGCCTGAACCTCTGAAAGCTCCCTGTCAATGTACTGCTGCAACTGCTATTGGATGGCCTTTAGCAAAATTTTACCGGCCTGTGATATCGATGATATTGTTCTATAATTTTCACATTGTGTTGGGTCACCTTTCTTTGAAATGGGTACAAATATAGATCTCTTCCAGTCACTTAGCCAAGTAGCTGTCTTCCCCAAACAGCAACAGACAGGAGAATTATGCTCTTTGCAACAATCAACTATAAGTTACCCAAGGGACAACATCTGTCCAAAATCAAAGATGAGAAGATAGGGAGAGGAAGGGCAACTGGATGAATGGACATGAGAAAGCCAGACTGAAAATGGGGAAGGTGTGGACACATTGGTGGGCATCGAAATCAATGTTATGGAACAATTTGTGTATGAACTATTGAACAGAAAATGAATTTTCTCTATAAACTTATTTCTGAAGCACATGTTAAATTATTCAAATAAAAAGTTAAAACATTTTAATGAGACAACCCATCAAAAAATTTTACAAGTGTCCATCTAAGATACATCTATTGGTCTCTAGTCGCCAAGAAAATATGACTAAAAAAGAGTAAGACAGTAACCCAAATCTCAGAGAAGAAAGCCAATGTGATAGCCTGCATGAATCCTGGCCCCATCGAGCATGAGATCAGAACTAGATGGTACCCTCAACCGCCAGTGCCCATTCTGACCCAGGGTCACAATAGATGGTTCTGGGTAGACTAGGAGGAAAATATAGAGAAAAGTCAACTTCTTAACAACAATGACAAGACAAAGGCCAGACTAACTGCACCAGTTGGATCGCAGCCCAATGCATAACCACTATGCCACCATTGGCTTCTAAACACTCTTTATCCATGAACTGAATCTTTTCTCTGAAATGATTTATTAGTACAATGGCAGAACGGCACCTCCAACAAAGGATCGGTGCTCTACTTAAAAACCATTTGTTTGAGACCAAAGGGTCCACATTGATGATAAAGCAAAGCTGAAAAGATAAAGACCCAGGGAATCTGGAGAACTGGAAGTGGTGCCCCCAAAACACAAAGAAAGAGAATGCTGGCACATTGTGGAAAATGTAACTGATGGCACTGAACAATTTGAGTGGAAGTTGTCAAAGGGAAATCTAACTTGCTGTGTGAACTTTTAACCAAAGCACAATAACCTCGATGTACAGATATATCCCATTTCACAAGAATCAGTCCTTTTTACCAGGCAGGATTTTGAGCTATGCTCACTCAGCCTCCCTTCAAAGATTGCTGGAGGAATAAATACAGCAGCTTCTCGATTCTTCCTCTTCCCCTTGCTGATTATGGTAGTGTTCATTTGTTTTCTGCTCTTTCTACGTTCTCATCTCCAGTTAACTCTGTGGGGTTTTGCGGGTAGATGGATTTCTTTCCCAGGATGAAGGTACGGTTCAGGGATGTCATAAGCAACAGTTTCTGAAGGCTCCATCTCATTGGAGTAAGGGGTAAATAGGGGCTTCGTAATATTTAAAGGAAGGCCAAGGATGTTCAACCTGACAATGGGGTACGTGAAACTAAGGGCTTGGCTGTTTTTCTATCTGTATAAGCATGTGTTCAACCTCTCCTTTTAGAAATGATCAACAAACCTTTGTTTGGCTGTGAGCATCAGAGAGGAGCCTCAGGCACAGACTCTGAGCAATTCATTTTGCCCGACATACCTTCGTTGGACTCACAGGGTTCTGTAGCAGAATCCGCAGAGTTGTACGCTTGCCCAACCAATGGGTGGAAGAGGCGTGGACCCGGCAGACTGTTTCGGGGGATGTGGTCTGTGTCTTTCTGCAACCTGGGCTTGCTTGGCCACGGTTCTGAGTTCACCATCATATGAACAGCATCGCTTCACAAAGCGAAGAACAGGAAACCACAACCAAGGACATCAAGAGCACACCCTTTCCATTGCTTCATCTCCTCTTCTACATTTGCTCCTATTTGTGCCAAGCCCTTGTCTACACTTTTGTTCCCCTGGTCTCTAGAAACACCGCTCTGCCAAAGAGGCCTCATCTCCTACATCAATAATGAAGAAACAACCAACCTGAGGCTTCTTAACTACATGGGTAGACCCATTTCCTCCGCCAGCATATGTCTTAAAATCCTGTTTCACCTCCTTAGCCCTGCCTACAACCAGCAATGTTAAGTCTGCCTTTGGATCTTCCATACTTTTTCTGCACCCTTGAGGATTGGAGCTGAGTTCCTGCATCGTGCAAATGGCTTACATGCACTGTTGCTATCCAGAAAGTTGGATGGTCAAGTCCATTCAGAAACACCCTAGAATAAAGGTCAGGCAATTGACACCCTCCACCTACCCCCTCGCCCCCCCAAAAAATCAGTCTTGCAATTGCTATGAGCACAGCTCTACTTTGATATACATGAATCTGAATTGATCTGGTTTGGACATTTGGGGCCAGGGATTGGACCCACCAACATGCAAAGCTTCTGGCCTGTCTAAAATATTGGTATTGGGAATATGGCCATCCATAGCTATGAGTTGGAATTGCCTCAAAGGCAATGGGATGAGACCAGAGGGAGAGCAGAAAGTCTCACGTCTACTGCTCTTTCTCCATCTCTGTCTTAGTTCCATCGGCTACATCTGTGCCTGCTTCCTCGTTCGTTGTCCACTGCAGTCCTCTATCCCTCTGACATCAACCTCAACATCTGACCTCACCTCCACCCCCTGGCTGGTTCCAGCTGTAGAGAAGGGCACCACTCTAGCCTAGAAAGCACAACTCAGCCTGCAGCTCTACTACCACACCTCATTATGTCCCGATGTGTCTTGACAGGATGATTTCCACTGCTGAGAAACCATCTTCCACTGACAAGGCAGCCCACTTTTATATGCAACCTTTCTCAGTAATGTCCGAAAGTAGCTCTCCTCATGTTCCCATCATGCCCTCGGTACCCAAATTAGCCAATGAGACATCTTGTTCAATTTTAAGCAGCCGTTGCCTCAGTTTTCCCTCTATTTCCAATTTAAGATGTGTAACAGTTAAGAAAGAAGACGGATCTTGCTAGTGGGTTGTGCAACCAGTCTTACTACTTTTCAAGTCGTTTGCATCAATGGGATTAGCAAATGCTTTGTGCCGGAGTTCAGCTGCAAGCACTGTCCCAGCTCTGCTCTGCAATTAGGTGGGGGAAACCCCATACAAAGGAGCGGGATTCAGCAAAGAATTCAAGACTGGCTCTCTTTTCCCTCAAGAATGTCAACTCGGGGAACAGTTTTCCATCACAAAGCCGGAGGAGCTGTCAGTGGAGACTAATGAGGATTACAGACCTATTCACTTGGCACAAGCGACTAGAGCAGCCTACAGAGTCTGCCATGAGGCAGACTGGCGTGAGGCATCCCCCTGCCTACAGACACCACGCATCCACCTTACAAAACCCCGAAGGAGTCCTTCCTAACTCTGACTGGCGACCTGTCACTTCTCTTGGCTAACGTATGTGTGCGATGCCTCACAGGGGATAAAAAAGACCTCCAGCGACAAGCCTTTAAGCCTTCGTAAAAGGAGGAAGTTTCTTTGCAGCAACTCTGGGTTGCGGAAGTCGGAAGAGTAGAACAGGCCATTTTTTCATCAGTTTTGTGAACTGACCAAAGCCTGTGCAGCATGAACATAGGCTGTTGGTTTTCTCTGCTTTTTAAAAAAAAAAAAACAAAAAAACTAGAGGCTCTCTGTGAAGACCACAGGAAATGTTTAAGTACATTTAGAAGCAATTTCACAAGTTATTATAAGCAAAGGAATTTAGAGGTTTAAGGCCCTTCTCCAGCATCCTACTTGACCTCATCATGTAGAATCTCTAATGAATAATAATCCTGCTTAATAACAAACATAGGAATGAGGAATAGATTTTAAATGTTCCTTAGCTTATTGGTCTCAATACGAATCAACCCACAAATGTGCCCCTTGACTAACGGATAGTTAGGGAGAGAGGTATCAGTCCACTCAGGGCCATGGAAACAGGGCCATCAAATAGACTCCAGCCAGTTGATACCAAGTGTGTTGGAGTAGTACATGCTGATTCATGGCAAATTGCTGGCCAGTAGATCACCAGGCCTTTCTTTTGAGGGACCTCTGGGTGGACTTGGACTTCTAACATTGTGGTTACTAGCCGAACGAGTGAACTGTTTGCACCACCCAGGGATCCCCTCGAGGGGTGGCTAGGTGGGTCGGTATGAGATAAACAAGGAGAGCAAAGTGTTTTCTTTTGAAAATCATTTTATTGGGGGCTCATATAACTCCTATCACAATTCATACATCCATCCATTGTGTCAAGCACATTCATAAATTAGTTGCCATCATTATTTTCAAAATATTTTCTTACAAATTGAGCCCTTGTTATCAGCTCCTCATTTCCACCCTCCCTACCCGCTCCCCTCCCTCATGAACCATTGATCATTTATAAATTATTATTATTTTGTCATATCTTACACTGTCTGACGTCTCCCTTCACCCACTTTTCTGATGTCCACCCCAGGGAGGGGGTTATATGTAGATCCTTGTGATCGGTTCCCCCTTTCTACCCCATCCTCCCTCCACCCTCCCGGTATCACCACTCTCACCAGTGGCCCTGAGGGGTCTATCCGTCCTGGATTCCCTGTGTTTTTAGTTCTTATCTGTACCAGTGTACATCCTCTGTTCTGGTTGGATTTGTAAGGTACACTTGGGATCATGATAGTGGGGGGTGGGGGGGGAAGAGTAGATAGCACAGTGTTGGTGATAGAATCACAGTGGTGGGAAAATGAGTGTTGTCTATAACATTCTTTCAACTTTGCTGTATATATGTAGTGATTTATAATAAAATGCTTGACAGAGAACCACTTGTTTTCAAAATCTAGGAAGACTACTGGGGTAAGGACTAGGCATATCCCTACTCTGGAACCTAATTTAGTGATGGAAGCACTAACAGGCCATCACATTTTGCAAATAGACCCAATAGAGCTAGTCCTTCTGGAAATGAACGTGTCTGACCAAGAGTAACTGTGGAAGCTCGACTGCTTCCTCTTTGTGTACAATTCAGCATTTTCTCTCATTCTTAGCAAAAGTTTCACTTTGATGCAGCCCCAAGTCTTCGGGTTTGGCTGTTTCAAAATCAGTGAAGGTCTTCATTTCTTCCAGAATGAAGGCTTCTCTCATCAACTTCTCTTCCCTTGCCCACCCTTCTCACACGAGCTCAGAAATCATAAATGCCCCCTCCCAACACACATTCTTTCTGTGCTCTCCTCTTTGTGGGATTCTATCTCGGATCTTCTCAGTGGTGTTTCGAGGATCTTCTCCAGTGAGATGATAATTCTCCCAAGGGCAAGAACAGAGTCGTGGTCATCTTTCTTTCTCCAGCATGCAGCACCATGATTGGAAGGGAGTGAGCCATCAATCAGTGCTGCATTTGTCTGTAGGTGGATTCATGCTGTGTGCACATGCAAGGACACGGGCTCAGACACTACCATCAAGTGGTGAAGCCAACATACCAAGAATTATATATCTACTTAGGGCAGAGGGTCACCTGGCAGAACTCAAAGCATCCTGCTGCCTCCATGCTACCACACAGGTTCTAAGTCCACGGCTTTGAGATGTGGCTGGACCTTTCAAAATCAAACAACCAAATTAATTGCCATTGAGTTAATATTGACTTATAGGGACTCTACAGGACAGAGTAGAACTGCCCCTGTGGATTTCTAAGACTGTATCTTTGTGAGAATAGAAAGCCTCGCCTTTCTCCTGATAAGTGGCTTGGTGATTTTGAACTGCAGACCTACCTCATAGCTAGCAGACCAATCAATGTGCTATACAGTACACTACCAGAGCCTGGGACTTAGGTCACTAAAATAGCCCCCAGGTGATAGAAATATGTACCTAGCACTTGGAAACTTTGGGTAAGGCTTTAGAGATAACAAGTCATTTCATTTTGTCTTATTTGCTTCTCAGGACCATCGACAAAGCTGCCTCAGCAGAATGCTATCATCAAAGGCAGTGGTTCTCAATGGGAGGTGATCATCTCCCCACTGCGGACATTAGGAAATGTCTAGGGCAGTGGTTCGCAACCTTCCTGATGCTGCGACCCTTTCATACAGTTCCTCATGTTGTGGTGACTCCCAACCATAACATTATTTTCATTGCTACTTCATAACTGTCATTTTGCTACTGTTATGAATCATCATGTAAGATATCTGCTATGCAGGATGTCTTTTCATTGTTACAAATTGAACATAATTAAAGCATAGTGATTAATCACAAACGATATGTAATTATATATTGTGAAATATGTATGTGTTTTCTGATGGTCTTAGGTAACCCCTGTGAAAGTCGTGACCCACAGGTTGAGAACCGCTGGTCTAGGAACATTTCTGTTTGTCATAACGAAGCGGGTGATTACTGGTATCTCTCAGATAAAGGCCAGGCATTCTACTAACCACCCTACAGTGCACAAAAACACTTCCCCAATCTCCTAATAAGAACTTGTTGTTACTTGCCATGGGGTCCGCTCTGATGCATGGGGACAAAACAGGAAATCTTGCCCAGTTGTCCTGCATCATGTTCATCATCGTTGGTATGGTTGAGTCCATTGCTGTAGGTGTTTCACTGTGCCATCCCACTCTAGCATCTTAGCAGATAAGAATCTATTGTGAAGGAGAAGGCTTTCACTGTCTTTCTTCCTAGTCTGTCTTAGGCTGAAAGCTCTGATGAAACCTGACCACCCTGAATGTCCTTGCTTGGATTTGAGATACCAGGGGCATGATTTCTAGCCTTATAGCAACATGAAAACCACCACAGATACTATGGCAAACTGACACATGGGTGGTGGAAGCAATAACTATGATATCCTAATGCAATCATGCCCATGACCTATGATAACCCTGAGATTAGTCAGAGTTTCTTAGTCAAAGGAATTTCTTTGCTGCTATTCCTCTGTGCATGCTGTGTCCATGTCCTAGTGAGACTGACAACATTTCATCCCAAAGTACATCTTAGTCACCTGTTGATTGTATAGATACGTGGCTCCCGCCCAAGGCAGTGGCTCCCTTTGTAGAGACACTTGAAAATGCAGAGACATACTCTACAATCTTGAGAGACAGATGGTCTAAACTTGTCACACAAGGCCACTTGGTTAATCACGGGCTTCTTGTTGAGGAGTCTGAGGACCCACATCACCAGTTTTATATCAAGGATAACAAGTTCAGTCTGCTCACTATTAGATCTATGTTGGTCTAAAAAGAAAAAGAAAAAGTCTCTCCCTTGTTTCTCAAACTCTTTTAATTGAGAAACACAGACCCCAAGCAGTCTTCATCTTCCAAGCTCTTAACAGCCAAAAAATGCAAAAACAAACAAACAAACACATCGACAGTAGATTCAATTCATAGGACCGTCGAATTTTTCCCCAGGGTTCCCAGGCTGTAATGTTTATGGAACCAGATTGCTACACCTTTCTTCCACAGAGTGGTGGTTGGGTTGGAGTCAAGTCCCGTCCCTTTGGGTTTCCAAGGCCCGAAATCATGAGGGGAGCAGAAGGCTTCAGCCTTCTGCCTTGGAGCAACTGCAGGCTTTGAACTGCCGACCTTTTGGTTAGCAGCCAAGTGCGTGGCACACTATGTTATCAGTGATGCTGCCCCTCTTTTTAGTGAATGGAATTAATATTACACATAAGTATGTTGTTGTTGTTGTTAAGATGCCGTCGAGTCAGTTCTGTCCCATAGAGACCCTATTCATAACAGAATAAAACGCTGCCCAGTCCTGCGCCATCCTCACAATTGTTCCTGTGCCCGAGCCCGTTGTTTCAGCCAAGAAGTCAATGCATCTCATTGAAGGCCTTCTTTTCCACTTCCCCTCCACTTTACCAAGCCTAGTGCCCTTCTGTAGGGACTGATCTCACCTGACAACATGCCCAAACCATATAAGTACAGTCATTAGCAAAGCATCCTGGTGCCCTCCCCTGGTGATCCCACCCTCCCCCACCCAAACAAAAACCTAGAAAAAGCCTTTGAAAGTAAAGTGTAAATCACAAGTATTATTAGTGCTGCTGTTGGCCCTTGTGGTCCTGGATCATTGAGGTGAATGTGTCTAAATAGCAGCTTCTGAAAAATCTAATGATGAGTTACTAAACGCCACAGTTAAAGAAGATGTCAGACCTGTCTCTGTATTGTCTAACATAATTCCTGGCATAAGGTTTGTGCCTAATAAATGGTTGCTGGATGCAACGATGAAGTAATTAAATGAAACAGAATTAAAAGCTCCAAATTGGAGTGATTGGAATGGAAAAATCAACAGAGCTTTTGTTTCATTTTGATGATCTTTTGATCTAATGGTCACCCAAAAAGGTGATAGCTGCTTCCATTTTATAATTAAAGGACAAGCAGAGCAAACTGATATTTATGCTCTCATCTATTTGAAGGGGCCTAAAAAGCTCATGGACAAATGGAATTTTTCCAAGACCCTTTTGAGGTCCCTTCCTACAGTGATATCTAATACTGTCATAAAACATTATATTACATAGTTGAATATGATTCCAGTATTCACAATAAAGGGCCAGAGGTACGCAAACGATATCTCACAGGCCAAACATTGCCAACTAGGTTGTAAAGAAAAGGTTAAGTTTAACAGAGACACACCCAGTCTATCCAAGGCAGTGTGGTTTCTCCCAATACGACCCTTCAGAAACTACCAGGCAAAAACCTCTGGTTCCCTCTAGAACAGCAGTTCTCAACCTGTGGGTCGCGACCCGTTTGGGGGTCGAATGAACCTTTCACAGAGATAGCCCGATTCATAACACTAGAAAAATTACAGTTATGAAGTAGCAACGAAAATAATTTTATGGTTGGTGGGGGTGTCACCATCACATGAGGTACTATATTAAAGGGTCGTGGAATTAGGAAGGTTGAGCACCACTGTTCTAGAATCTCTTGATGGTCAGAGCTGGAGGTGGTTAACTAAGCTTCAGTCTTCTTGGCTACCTTACAGTCTGTAGTGCTAGATCATTGTTTTCTGCCTCTGCCACGGTCATGCTCAGCCCTTTCCAGCCTCTTTCTCTTTGAGAGTCATGGGCCAGTTCACCTCATTCTATTTCTCTCTCTCTTTCTAAAAATCATTTTATTGGGGACTCTTACCACATTCCACCCAGCAATTGTGTCAAGCATATTTGTACATATGTTGCCATCATCATTTCCAAAACATTTTCTACTTGAGCCCTCAGTAATAAGGTCCTCTTTTTTCCCCTCCCTCCCCCCACCTCCCACCCTCGTGAATCCTTGATCAATTATATATTATTATTATTTCATATCTTACACTGTTCATTGTTTCCCTTCACCCTCATTTCTGTTATTCGTTCCCTACGCGGGGCAGGGGTGGGCAACTATATATACAACCTTGTGATGGGTTTCCCCTTTCTCCCCTGACTTCTTCGACCATCTCCGTAGCCTCATGATATCGCTATTCCCATGTTTTATCTTAGATAACTGCACCCCTATCTACCCAGATATTTGAGCTGAGAATCTTGAGTCATCTTTAGCCCTCCAAAAAAGACAAACTAAACAAGACTCATTGCTATTGAGTCAATTCTGAGGCCAAGTGACCCTACAGGACAGAGTCAAACTGTCCCTGTGAGTTTCTAAGACAAACTCTTTACAAAAGTGAAATGTCTCATCTCTCTCCCCATTTCCTCCTCTGACTCATCCCTTCTTTATCATCTCTAATATGGTCCTCACCACCCATAACATGTTTCATGTACTCATACCATTTTAATGCAAAGCAAGTCACCATTTATTCTTATCTTTGATTCTTATCAAGCGAATGTTGTTTCTCATTCCAGATACAAACCAAGCCTAAAGCTAAACCCATCTTTGTCCTTCCTCTGCGACTCATGTGAAGGATGTTCACTGGCCACACTAATGAACAGAAGGAACTGAACTTTGGCACGCTTTCTGAAAACATGGCAATTTCAGGGAGAAAGGAAATACTTTTGTTTCTGCCTCCATCCTATTTTAGTGTGAATTGAAGTTAATAGCTCATGGAAGGGTTGGTGGTTCACAAGAAAGGGCGAGGTTGCTAGAAACTCAAAATCACCCAGTTTCCTGTTTTTGAAGATGGATTTCAATAATATCACTGTAGACTTCAAAGATTAAAGAAAGCTGGGGAGGCTGTTTGCCAGTCCAGAAAAGCTCCAAGGCCTTCACTTACTTTATTGTTTGATGCTCAGAGGTCACAGTACCCTCCCCATTGTGTTCTACTCTCTGGCCCCCACACAGCTATTTTTTGGTGTAGTTTGAAGATTCCTGCTGAAATTCAATTAAGCTTCCTAATTTCCTTTTTGTTGATCCAAGCAACTAATTATAGGGAATTTAGTAAAGATTTGCAACACTGGGGGTATTTTCTAAGGTTGCAATTGACTACACACAGAGAGTGGAACAATAATTTGGGGGAAATTTCAGCCAATATTTATAAAGCTTGGCATGAACATTCCTCCCCCTTGCCCTGTGTTAAGGGGATTTCTCAGCATTTCTATGTTGAGGGGATTTCGGCACGTGTAGACATTGGAGCATGAAAAGGTGCCTCTTTCTGGTACTGTAATCTACTTCCCTCACTCTACTCCATTCTGCTCAGCCTGCCTGACCCGCATATCCCCACATAATATTTACATTAGGCCACTGATCCACATAGCCTGTGTCATCCAGGTCCAAGTTCAAAGTCACACTCCCAGACTCCATAGCAATTCACTGCCACTTACATTCACAACTTTGGCTTTGGTGTGTTTGCCAATTCTTCCAAGAAGGATGATTTTTTTTTTTTTAAAGAGAGAATGGGTCTACTGAGCAACTCAGAAGTTGGGGCACTTGAATGGCCTAGCCTTAGACTGCCACAATAGAAAATTCAACTCTTGGAACATGATCACTTCTGGAGTCACCTTGGGATGTGGGGCCTTTAGTCCTGGAGTGCTTGAAATGATTCCTTCAGGGGCCATTTTGGAAATGGTAATGACATTGTCTGATTTTTAATTTTGGTGACCATGCCAAAAGATCACCTAAGGAGATCGCACATGTTTTTGTCCTGGTGCCCAAGTGCATTTTCCAAGCCATCTGTCATTTTGGTGACTTGTTCCTCATGAATCTGCGATGTGATACCTGTCCCTTTGTCTGTTCGTCCCTACCAAGGTTGGCTGTCAAGATCTGCAGGTCTCAGAAAAGCAACCCAGAACCTGTGATGTCTCACAGGTGGCCTCAACCAAAGATAGTCCTCTCTCTTCATCTTAACTTAGGGCAAAGTCCTTCCACATCAGTGTCCAAATGAGGGGATTAGCTGACTCTGCAACTTGGTGACATTATCTGTAAATCCTTAAGCACAGATGGAGTAATCGGTCGCACACTGTGTTAAATATCCGGCAAACATAATATGGGTAATCATTTACCATCTTCTCAGGGACTCTATAGGTGAGAAGGTTTTATATATTTACCTAAGGCTTTCTAGAATGCTTTCTTTGAAAGGGGCATGATTCCTACGGGGTTTACCGGTCTCTTCATGATTTCAAATGCTCAAGTACCAAGTGGTTACTGTCTGTTAATGTCTAGTACTGAACTGCCTCCGAGCCACCAGTGTATGCAGTTCAGATTCCGGGACAGTTGTGCACAAACTTGAACTTTGAATCCACCTGATTCCATCAACACAAACGGTACAAAGAGCGAAAATCTTTGGATGCTACTTACTATTCAACAGGGCAATTAGTGAGGTCATCTTGAAACATAATCAAAATCAAGAGGTTGCGGCATATCTCATAAAATCAGGATTGTATTGCATTTCCAATCAGTAGTGCTCTGAATCAGCACAAGCGACTCATCACATTAATTATGAGTAATAGGTTACACATTCTGAAGAGGTTCCTGACTATTCCACATACCCGTACTTAGGAAGGAGGCCTGGTGACACCTTTGGGTAAGTGTTGAATTGCTAACTATAAGGTCAGTAGTTCAAACCCACCAGTCATCCCTGGGGAGAAAGGTGAGGCCACTTACTCCCATAAAGTTTTACAACCTTAGAAATCTTATAGAGCAGTGGTTCTCAGCCTGTGGGTTGCGACCACTCTGGGGGGTTGAACGACCCTTTCACAGGAGTCACCCAATTCATAACAGTAGCAAATTGACAGTGATGAAGTAGCAGGGAAAATAATTTTTTGGTTGGGAGACACCACCACACGAGGAACTGTATGAAAGGGTCGCGGCCTGAGGAAGGTTGAGAACCACTGCTTTAGAAGGTTGTCATGAGTCAGAATCAACACAACGACTTTGAGTTTGGTTTAGGTTTTTGCACTTAGGACTTCAAGCAATGTTTTCTACTCAGTATATTCACAACAGTTTTAATGCATTTTAACACGACTTTTAAAAGAATGTGGATTCAGGATAAAGAAACTGTAACTCAACCCCTTTCTATCCCACACCTCAGAGGGATGTTAATGCTACATTAAATAAGCATCCACAGTCTTTTTTTTGTCTATACAATATGCAATTGCCATTGGTTAATATCCTCCTCGACAACCCTGTGAGTGGACACCTACTAACCAATATGTTTCTCTTTTTATGAAAATATGATTACATTATACATCTACACCCCCTGTTGGGTTTCTTAAATCTAATATGCATTGTATATCTTTGTGGATTACAGCATGTACAGCAGTCCATGTCATAATTTTACCGTACTCTGTTGTATAAAAAAGATTTAAAAAGCCCACTGGCTGTTGAGTTGAGTGGATTCTAGCTCATAGTGACTCCATCAGAGTAGAACTGAGCTCCATCAGCTTCTCAATGGCTGGGTGTTCAGAAATAGGCCTCTGTTATTTCCTTTGGAGGCACCCTTGGGGAGACAAAAATGGCCAAACTTCTGGTCAATTGCCAAGCTCCTAACCAGGTGCTTTGCTTAAGAACTCCGTTCCATTGTTACATGGTGCATATTTAAGCCAGTTTCCTCCCGGGGGATATTTAGATTCTGGCATACTTTTGTTTTTTTCCTTTCTTTCTGATATACACATTATCTTTTTTTAACACTGTGCTGAATTATGTAAATTCCTGGAAATAAAATAATTGGATCCACAAACTATTTAAAAATCTTGGGATTTGATGCTAATTTACACCACCCCCTCCTAAATTGTCCACATATAAATTTTCACCTTCAAGGAATGAAAGGCAACCACAATATTTAGGAAGGTTAGATGCCTATGCTAGGTTATGTATCTCTAGGATAGTTTTGCCTTTGTTGGCCCCCTCTTTCTTTTTTAGGCTCTATGAGCAGAATAGAAGACATTCGTATTTATTGCACTTTGTGGCATATTGCATGTTTGATTACACTGGACTTTACCCTCTGATAGGGTCATTGCGAGTCTCAATCAACTTGATGGCAACAGGTTTGGTATAAGGTTCTGGTTTGGGGTATAGGGAGGTCTTCATATACATACTTATAGTGGTTGTGTGTCAACTTGACTGGGCTATGACTCTCAGTGATTTGTGTTATGATGTAGTCATCCCCATGATGAAATCTGATATAATGGAATGGCCTCCATATGGGATCTGTTCTGAGCAGTCAATCAAGTGAAAGGGAGATTTCCTTGGAGGTGTGGCCTACATCAGATATATATGGATGGTCTGGCAAATCTCTTTTGCTTTTATTGGATTTAGATCTGCCTCTGGCTTTCTATCTGACCTCTGTCTGATTCTTTGGACTTGAGCCAATGGTCTGAGTTGTAGCAGCCATCCATCTTAACTACTGACTTTAGATCCATTTGCCTCTACAGCCAGCAGCATGTGGCCTAGGCTGCGGGTATTGGATTTGTTAGCCACTGTAGCTATGTGAGTCAGGAGAAGCCTCCAGCCTGACATCTGACCCATGGGTGTGGAACATTCCAGCTTCTACAACCTCGTGAGACATTTTCTTGAGATAAATTTCCCTATATGGATGCTCTGACTTAGTATCCACTATGTTAACCTTTCTTGTTTCTAATATCCATTGTGATATCTACACAGAAAATTACAAAATTCATGATTCAAGACTTTATTAAGGAAGTCCAATTGTCATACCAGTGAGAAATGCTCAGGAAAGTTGTTTATGAGGACATGTTTCAAAGTTTCAAGTCTGATAATAAATTCCCAAATGGGCAGACCACTCTGCTGTAAGCCTTACCCAAGGCATTTAACTTAAGTTTCATGTGTCAGCAAAGAAAGCATCCTAAATTAAGTGGCCAGAGGCATCCCACTCCAATATACCTTAGGCCAAATACACTCAGCTCCACTTCTGTGGGTCAACAAGTCCACATTTCCCAAATAAATGTCCAGATGCATCCCATTCAGCAAGCCAGCCTCCTGCACAAAAGCACCCATCTTTTTCCGTGGGTTGGCAAGTCCATCACTCCGTTCCATGCTCTGGCTCCTGGTTTTGTTGCTGTTCCTCGGTTGGCATAGCTGTCATCTGGATTCAGTCAGTTCACTGCACAAGAATCTCGTGTCTAGTGGAAACATGCTACTTTTGGCTTTTCCTGGTAATGAAAGCCCTACTCCTGCTTCTCAACGGGCTCATTTTATACTTAGCAGGATGTCACTCCAGAGAATTCCATTTGCAGTTACTCACAGTTGAAGCCTATCAGTATTTTCCTCCACCTTCCTTCTAGACTCTAGACTCATGAAGGGAAAGGTCATTTCCAGGGAATTAGAAACCTTGGCTAGAAGAGTCACATTAAATAATTCACTGCTCCTGCTAAATGGAAATATACAATTAAAACATCATGGAATAATTCCATGAGCTTTTTTGAAGTTTCCTAATCTATAAACTTCACTAGTTTTGCTTCTCTAGAAAATCCAGCCTAAGATACCATAGAACTTCAGTTTAGGAAGCTGGGGCTTTATGATTTCAAGAAAACAGAGAAGATAAGATAAATGCTCACGACTCCTGTGAGAAAGATATTGTCTCTCTGTGTATTTAGCATGTCGATATAAGCGATAAACCTTGTTATTGGTATTGTGACTACTCATACAAGATGTTGCCCTAAATTATTTATTATTCTGTAGAACACAATTCTACGTCTCTACTGGATGTTCTTTCTTTTATGACATGCAGACAGCTTTAAACTCCTTTTATCAAATACAGAGTCAAGCTTTGGTTATCTTAAGCAGAAAATGAATTGTTTGGAAGGGCATGAAGTAGTTCACACAAACATCAGACAAGCTAGAGAGCCGGCTCAGAAACACAGGGAAGAAAAGAAAGAATAAAAGAAAGACAGAAAGAAAGAAAAGAAAAGAAAACAAGTAAGAATCAAGGGGAGCCTGATGGATAAAAATGTGCCTGGGGTCATACCGCATGCTGGGTAGAGCCATTCTACTGACGCTACCACTCCTGGACATTCCCCGTATGCCCAGCTTTCTGACTGCAGCCCTGCCCCCGAAAGTCATCTCACACCTCCATCTTGAAGTCCTAGGGGGAACATCTGACTGTGTCAGCCTAGGTCATGTGCTCAAGCCCCAGCAGCTGAGAACTCTGGGAAAGGAAATGATCTTAACCCTCTGGCATCCCCCTTGGGACATTCCTACGCAAACCTATGCAATGGGGAATTGACCTCAAATAAAAAGAGTTCAATGCCTTATAGCCCAAAAAAGAAGACACATTTACTACCACAAGGGCTCCACTTCTGTTTCTGGAAGGATGCTATAATTTATTTATGGGTCTCTTTATTGGTGCCTTCATAAAAGCAGCAGATTGCCTCCATGTGACCTCATCTAACCTCCATGCTTTCACTCAAGCTGTTGTTTTTATGATTCTCAGGCATAGTAATAATCCTCCATAGTTACCTAGCTCTTGGAATTTCCCAATGTTTTTCCATGTAGGGCAGCATTTAATGAAGCACCCCTACATAGTAGAAATAACTCCTCTTTATTGCATTTACTTTTTTCTGACATGCTTCTCCCATCCCCTGGGTCCTGGCTTTTTACCTATCCAAACACTCATCTGGCTATTTCCATTTGCCTCCTCAGCAGGATTGCAGACCTCCATGTTTTGTTTTGTTTTTAAATCATTCTATTGGGGGCTCAGACGACCTCCATGCTAATCATTGGAACCAATACTAAATTCTTCCTGGATTTTAGGGATCCTTGATCTCACCGTTTCTTGCTCAACCCCCTACTCATAGCCCCAAATCATTCATGGCACCAGAAGCATCCCTCTTGCTCAATCCTGGGTCTTTAGGTAGAGGGCATCTCAAATGCATTGCCCTCGAGCCTATGGTGTCAATGCCAATTCACAGCGACCCTATAGGACAGGGTACACATGCTCTTGTGAGTTTCTGAGACTGTAGCTCTTTATGAGAGTAAAAGGCTCATCTTTCTCTCAGCTGAAGGGCATACATCATTCTAAATGAATATAATGTTTTAGGCTAACTGGTTGGTCTGATTCATAGTGACCTCATGTACTACAGAAAAAAAAAACATATCACTCAGTCATGAGCCATCCTCACAATTATTACATTTGAGCCTATGGTTGCAGCCATGGTGCCAATCCATCTTGTCAAGGACCGTCCTATTTTTCTCTGTCCTTCTAATTCACCAAGCATGATGCTCTTCTCCAGGGATTGGTATCCCCTGATAACATGTCCAAAGTATATGTGACAAAGTCTCTTCATCCTTGCCTGCAAGAAGCATTCTGGCTGTACTTCTTCTGAAACATATTTGTTTGTTCTTCTGGCAGTCAATGATACTGCCAACATTCTTTGCCAGCACCATAATTCAAATGCATCAATTCTTTTTCAGTCTGCCTTATTCAATGTCCAACTTTCATATGTGTACAAGGCAACATGGCTTGGGCCAAGAAGGGCACCTTTAGTCCTCAAAGTAACTCCCTTGCTTTTTATTAATTTAGAGAGGCCTTGTGCAGTAGACTTGCCCAGTGCAACGCTTCCTTTGTTTTCTTGACTACTGCTTCCATGAACATTGACTGTGGATCTAAGTAGGACGTAAGAAATCCTTGATAATTTCAATCTTTTCTCCATTTAATATGATGTTATTTATTGGATCAGCTGTGAGTATTTAGGTGTTCGTTACATTGAGTTGTAATCCATACTGAAGGCTGCAATCCTTGTTCTTCATCAACAAGTGCTTCAAGTCTTCCTCACTTTTAGCAAGCAAGGTTGTATCATCTGCATATGGAGAGTTGTTAATAAGCCTTCCTCCAAACCAGATGCTACATTCATTTTCATATAATCCCGCGTCTTTGATTATTTGCACAACATACAAATTAAGTATGGCGAGAGGATATAACCATGACACACACCTTTCCTAATTTAAAACCATGCAATATGCTCTTGTTCAGAACACACCACTGTGTCTTGATCCATGTATACATTCCACATGAGCACAATGAAGTCTTCTGGAATTCCCATCTATATATTGTTTGCTATTGTCCACACAGTCGAATGCCTTTGCACAGTTGATAAAATACAAGTCAACTTCTTTCTGGTATTCCCTGATTTCTGTCAAGATTCATTTCTGTCAAGATTCATGTTATATCACCAATGAATGATATCTCTGCTTCCACATCCTCTTTTGAATCTGGCCTGAACATCTGGCAGCTCCCTGTCAATGTACTTCTGCAACTGTTGTTGGATGGTCTTCAGCAAAGTTCTACTGGCCTGTGATATCAATGACATTGTTCTATAATTTTGCACACTGTGTTGGAATGGGTACAAATATGGATCTCTTCCAGTCAACTGACCAGGCAGCTGTCCTCCAAATTTCCTGGAATGGATAAGTGAGTGCTTCCAGTACTTTATCAGCTTATTTAAGCCATTTCAACTGGTATGTTATCAATACCTGGAGACTTGCTTTTGCTTAACTCATTCAGTTCATCTTGGCCTTCTTCCTTGAGTACCATTGGTGCTTGATCATATGCTTGCTACCTGTTGAAATGGCTGCAGGTTGCCTAGTGCTTTTGGGGACGGTGACTGTGCAGTCTTTCCGTCTTCTTTTGATGCTTCCTGCCTTGTTCAATATTTTCCCATAGAATCTGTCTATATTGCATTTTGAGACTTCCTCTGTTCTCTCATTAATATATGCTGTGCATGTCCTTCCATGTTGTTTTTCTAACTCTATGCCTTTGCACATTTCATTGTCATATTTCTCCTCGTCTCCTTGAGCTGTCCTTCGATATTTAATGTTTAGTTCTTCTACTTCATTATTTCTTCCAATTGCCTTAGCTATTCTATGATTAAGAGCAAGTTTCAGAGTTTCGTCTGACAGTGACTTTGAACTTTTCTTTCTTTCTTGTGAAAACCGTTTTATTTGTACTTTATCACATGTCATATGATTCAGTAATTCAATCATATCAAGAAGAGTTGTACACTGTAATCATATTCAATTCTATAATATTTTCTTCTTCCTTGTCATTATTTTTGTAATTATTTTATTCTAATTGTGGCAATATGTAAGAAAATGTGGCAATAATATACACAACAGAACAATCTCCAGTTCTACAACTTCTACTTGTGTAATTCAGTGTCATTGATTAAACTTTTTGTACTTTACAGCCACTATTGACATCTTTTTCCAAATTATTCTACACCATTGACATAAATTCAATTCCCCATACGTGACAACTCTTTCCCCTTCACTTATGGTAACCACTGGTCAAGTTTGGTTTCTTTCTTTTGTGTGTGTGTGTGGTTTTCTTGATATAGTGGTCACATATCATATACTTTCCTGGCTAAATAACTTTTTAAATGATTTGTGTTGTCACAATCAGTTATAGTGCTCCCCACCCCTTCCCCAGCTTTGATCTTTTCTTTCTGAATTACCTTTTACTTTTTTGGTGAATGATGTTCTTGAAGTCATCCCACAGCTCATTGGGAATTCTGTCATTAGTGTTCAATGTACGAAATCTGTTCTTGAGATGTTCTCAAAATTCAGGTGGGATATATTCAAGTTCATATTTTGTATCTCATGGACTTGTTTGAATTTTCTTCAATTTCAACCTGAACTTACATATGAACAATTTATGGTCTGTTCCAAAGGCGGCCCCTGGCCTGGTTTTAGCTGCTTCTCCATAATTTCTTCCCACAGATGGAGTCAATTTGATTTCTGTGTGTTCCATCTGGAGAAGTCCATGTGTGCAGTCATCTTTTATATTGTTGAAAAAGGGTATTTGTGATTAATAAGTAATCGGTCTTGTAAATTTCTCTGATGGGATATCTGCCTTCCTATCACCATGGTCGTATTTTCCAATTACTATTCCGCCTTCTTTTTTCCCCAACCTTTGCATTCCAATTGTCAATAATTTTCAATATTCATGTTTGATGAATTTCATACGGAAAACATTGGTAAAATTATTAATTTCTTCATGACTAGATTTAGTGGTTTATGCATACATTTGAAAAATAGTTTTATTGAGTGGATTTTTTTTGTATTCAGGTAGACATTATCCTCTCATAGACAGCATTGTACTTCAAAATAGTTCTTGACATGCCCTTGTTGATGATGAATGTGACCCCATTCCTCTTTGAATCTGTCATTCTTAGCATAATAAACCATATCATTATCTTAGCATAATAAACCAATGCTAGTCCAGTTCAGCTCACTAATGCCTAGGATACTGAACTTTATGTGGTCCATTTCACTTTTGATGACTTCTAATATTCTTAGATTCATACTTTGTACATACCAAGTCCCAATTATTAATAATTGTACCTGTTATCATTTTTGGACATGCCCCATCAGCAAATGAAGGTCCACTGATTTTATTCCTGAAGTCTTTACTCCATCTGTCTCATTATGCTCCACTGTACCTTGAGAAGGCAGCTCTTCCTCAGTCATGTTTTGAATGCCATCCTACCAGAGGGGCTCATCTTCTGGCATGATCTCTAACACTGTTCTGCTTCTGATCATTAGGTTTTCAGTATCTGATAATGTGTGGATGGTATTTCTAAGGGTTTCCGTGGCTAATTCCTCAGAAGTGGACAGAGTATTCCTTATTCATCATCTGTTATTCATCTGGAAGCTCTACAGAAACCAAGTCTCTCTGGGTAACACTTCTGGTATTTGAAATACCAGTGATACATCTTCCAGCATCATGGAAACTCACAAGCCACCTTGGCACAACCAAATAATAGACAAGTGATGGTAAATGCAACACAGGCCCTGGATTATTTTATTTTATTAATACCAGTGTTAAGGATTAAGAGTTAAGGGTTAGAGTTAGTTGTAAGTTTAGCATTAGGATTAGGTTTGTGTTAGAGTTAGGGTTGGTGTAACGGTTAGGGTTAGGGTAGTGTGTAGGTTTAGGTTAGGGTAAGGGTTAGGGTAAGGGTAAGGGTTAGGGTAAGGGTAAGGGTTAGGTTTAGAATTAGGATTAAGGTTGTGGTTTGGGTTAGGGTTATTGTTAGATTTACACTTATTGTTCTTGGATCTGGATTTTGAATATTAATATGAGCGTGTTTAGAAATGATTTCTATTCTGAAGTATTTCAGGATGTAAAAGTCACAAGTCATTTACTAGAGCTGTATATTTTATACAAATCTCCCTTGAATTCTTTTTTGGTAAAAAGAAGGTGACCGTTTGGTGGTTTGGGGGCTGGTGCACCTGCTTAACTTACTCAGATAACTGAAAGGTTGGAGCCTAGGGTCCAGCTAAAGATGCGTAAGAAGAAAGATCTACTTCCAAGAAAACCAGTCATGAAAAAGCCTATGGAACACATTTCTACTCTGACACACAGTGCTTGACCATGAATTGAAGTCACCCTCACAGCAAGTGGAAAAAGCTTCATCTTACTAGACAGAGACCCACAGCCACTGAGCTGATTGTGATGCAGAGAAACCCGGTAGTACAGAGTAGAACTGCCCCATTGGTTTTCTAAGGCTTTCATCTTTCCAGAGCAGACTGCCACCTCTTTCCTCTGAGAACCGGCTGGTGGGTTCAACCTGTTGACATTTCAGTTAGTAGTCGAGCGCTTTAACTACTGTGCCAGTAGGGCTCCTCCTGTCAGAGGAGCCAGGACGATTTGAGGGTTTGGGAGAAAAGGCATTTTCCACAATTTTAAATTGATCATCGAACTTCAGGCCTTTTGATGACCAAATGATTTGCTTTTCCCATTCTTGGGAGAGTTAGGTTTGTGGACTTTAGTGTGAAGGTTGTTTCCAAACATAGGTTCCCTGTGGTTCTCTGACAGTAGTTCTGAAGGGATGTGATCAAGGGGTTTGGGGTGGGTTGGATGGGATGAAGGTGGGGTGAGTATGGGGAAATCTGAATATTGATTTTACTGTATACAACTAGAAGAAGAAACAAATCAGTCTGAGGACAAATACAACCAGAATGCTTCTTCGAAGTGAGGATGACACTTTGGCTTGCTTAGTTTGGACACTTCATTAGAAATGGTCAACTGATAGAAAAGGACATTGTGTTTGGGAAAGTACAGAGTTAGAGAAAATGAGGGCGACCATTCATGAGTGGAAGTGACCTAATAGCCAAAGCCATGGACTCAAACATGCGAACAACCTTGGAGATGGCCCAGGGCCTATAACATTTCATTCTGCTGTAGGTCTCCATGAATCGGAGCAATGGGATGGCAACTAGAAACAAGCCAGGAATTGAAACGCTGGGTGGGTGCTGGAGTTGCCTCTACTGAAGGAAGACAAAGGGCAGGAATGCTGGAAGAGGGGGGAGGGGCCACCTCAGGGAGACAGCCTCTCTAAGAATTTGTTCACAGCTAAGACTATCCAGATCTAAAGCAACTGTGTTAAGCTGAATGAGCCCATAGCAAAGGAATTACCTGGTCTAGTCCAGTCTGTCTGTTCTGCTACTTACGGGCTCCACACTCACAAGTGTCTCGTCCCTTGGAGGTACTTGGTAAAAACCCATCTCCCATGTGGCATGCAGACCCTTTCTGATGCCATTTCAACTCTGGAAATGAATCTGGTAGCTATCTTCATTGCCAGACTTTTCTTGTTAAATGAGGTTGAAAGAAACTCAATGACTCCATGCTTGCTTGCCCTTTATTCTGTCTTTAAGATCCACTGCTTCAAATCAGAAGAGGGCTCCTTACCACCTTCCAAGATTGAACCTGATTTTGATTGACTTTCGCTGTGCCCTTGGGGAACAGTGTCATCACCAGAAGTCCAATTCCCATAGTGGTCCTCACGTCTGAATCAGCTCGAGGACCAATTGAAATGACCATTTCTTGGCCTCTTGCATTTCTGAGTGCCAGACCTAGGAAAAGGCATGTTTCTAAAGCTTTCCTAAGAGATTCTGATGTATCCTGAAGCTTGGGGATTATGACCTTATATTAGTCGGTCCACCTCATCCACAGGAAACTCTCCAGCATCCGTTTCTTTGTTCTTATCCACTCAGGAAGCTCCTTTCCCAAGTTCCCATGGCGGGTGAGGTCACTAGTTAGCCTTCTTAGGGATGAAGGAAGAGTATAGAATCCCGATGGAAGCTTTGCAATTTTTATCTGAAGCTGAGAGGTTATACCTTGATCCTCAGACAGACAACTTTGAGTCATCTAAGGACAGCGTGAAGGGGTGAACTGGCCTGGCTCTATAGCTTTAATTATTTACCTGTTTACAGGGTCCAACCCTTGGGTTCTATCATCATAGTAAAAATATTTTATACACCCCCTACCTTACATGGACTGACCCTTACTCTGACCCTGATTATTCATATTTTATTCACAGTTCCAAGAAAATTGGGTATCTGAATTCTCGGGTCACTGAAAGAAGCTGATTAGAAACAAGTTGGAAGACCAAGGGGGATGGATGTGCAAAGATAGGCATGCTGGCAGAGGTAAAAGCACAGACGATGGCATTTAAAGAAGCTCTGGCAAATGTCATGATGTGGAATGCATCATCCTATGGGTATAAAAAAAAAGTTGGCCATAGTTGATCAAGAGTAATGCCGACTACTTTGGGAATGAAAAGTCGATGATAATAAAATGTAAAAAGCTCCAGCTAGCTCAGGAAACTGAGTCAGCAAGGAACCCAAGGCTTAGCCAGATCCAAAATAGGGCACTGCAAGCATATAGATTTTGTTGCATAAAAGGAAAAAGCGACGGTGAATGTCTCCTCCATTTGATTGACCTAAATTTCTCTTAGCTTTGGCTGATTACCAAAGCACTGCATTAGCCAAATGCTTCCCGCTAGTGTGCAAGCATTTTAGCTGGAAAGACAATACTCAAGTAATTAGAATCAATGTTCCCTATACAAGTAGAAATGATAGCTCAGATATTTCTCTGCACACAGGGCAGAAATAAAACCAAGCTCGGCCATAGTTCTGCAAATATTAGCTAATTTCAGACCATTCCAACCAAGGATGTAAGGGCAGAAGGCACAAGATGTAAAATGTCCAAATTCTAGAATAAAATGGAATGTTACTATGCCTAGTTATGTAATCCTCACATTTGAAATTGTGCTAGGAAACCAATTTAAAGTTTATTGGTATCGGAAGCAATTAATAAAGAATTGAGGCAGCATAGTGATAACATAGTGATTCTCGTGGAGTTTTTGTTCCAAGCAGGGAAACAAACTCATGTGGCAATGAAGGATCAGGATGTGGTTAGCAATAACCAGTGGATGAGTTTAAATTTTAAATATCAAATAGGAATGGGCAAAATTCATCTCATTTTGAGAACTGTCTTTCCCATGCACTCTGTGGGGCCTCTGTAACTTTTACATTCTACTTCTGTAATCAGGACTCACATGGGCAAGACTATTCCCTTCTTTTGGCTCCATTTCTCCATTCATCAATGGATACCATGACTCGTCACCAGGAAGTCACTACCCCAAGGTTGTTGATGGTAACCAAGGACTCTTGGGCTACAAATACTGGTTTTGAGTGAATCTGTGCCATCAGAATAGATTAGACAACCACCACCCATTTGTCAGTGTGTTGCCAAGATACTGAAGTGGTCTCGGTAGAGTTTCAGGCAAAGGTGGGCTGGGAAGAAAGCCTTGGTGAACTGCTTCTGAAAGCCCATCCGTGAAAACCACGCGGATCACAACAGTCAGGTCTGCATCCAATCATGGAGATGGTGTAGGACCAGGCATGATATTGTCCCATTGTACATGGCGGATCCCACAGCAGCTGACTCCACTGCCGCTGCCACCACCACCACCACCACCATCACCACTACCACTGGGATCTTGGGTTCACCAGTATAATATTCATGTGTTCATGGGCTAGATAAAAGGATGAGTGACTCTACTTCTTGTTTCTTGCCTTTCCTGTGTTGCAGAACAATGATCAGATTGTGTTCCCCTCAGTTCTGGGAGGTCCTTCAGGGCAGGAGGTGCATCTCACCCACCTTAATGTTTCTCTGACCAGGCAGAGTGTCTTGAAGGCAGCAGGTGTTTGTTGAAGCAACTCAGAAGTGGCGTGTCCCTGATAATGAGCCTCCCAGCCAGTCCTCCTTTCATTGAGTCTCAGTTCTGGACAAATATGCCAGTTCAGATCATCCTAGATTTACTGAGGAATTTGTCTCAGCCATTTCTCCCCAGGGTGAGGGGTAATTCCTTGACAGGGTGCACTGGGTTTGTACTTCCGCAGGCCCTGTTGTCCAAGCCTCTGCGGGGCTCCTTCTTCCCACTTGGGCTCCTTAAAGACCACGACGGTGAATGAATCACATTGAGATCCGTGGAGACTAGCATGGTGCCTGATGCACGGGAGTGGTCCTGTGAGTGTGCATTTTGCATGATAGTTACTGTGGTTAGGTGCCATCAAGTTGCTTCTGACTCACAGTGAACCTGTGTCCAACAGAAGGTCACACTGTCTGGTCCTGTGCCATCCTCACAATTGTTATGTTGGAACTCATCAATGCAGCCACTGTGTCGATCCATCTTGTTGGAGGCTATCCTCTTTTTCTCTGCCGCACTATTTGACCAAGCATATGGGCTTCTCCAGGGGATGGTCTCCCCTTGCTTGTCTAAAAGATGTGAGACCCAGTCTCGCCATCCTTGCCTCTAAGGAGCATTCCACTGTACCTCTTCCAAGACAGATCTGTTTGTTCTGTTCTTTTGCAGTTCTTGATATTTTCAATATTTTTTGCCAGCAGCATAATTCAAATGCATCGATTCTTCTTTGGTCTTCCTTATTCAATGCACAACTTTATTTAAAATCATTTTATTAGGTCCTCATACAACTCTTATCACAATCCATCCATCCATCCATCCATTGTGTCAAGCACATTTGTACATTGGTTGCCATCATCATTTTCAAAACATTTTCTTTCTACATGAGTCCTAGGTATCAGCCCCTCATCACCCCCTTCCTCCCCCTCCTTCCCTCAAGAATCCTTGATAATTTATGAATTATTATTTTTTCATGTCTTACACTGACCGATGTCTCCCTTCACCCACTTTTCTGTCGTCCATCCCCCTTGGAGGAGGTTATAGGTAGATAATTATCATCGGTTCCCCCTATCTCTCACCACCCTCCCCTTACCTCTTGGTATAGCTACTCTCAATATTGTTCCTGAGGGGATTATCTATCCTGGACTCCCTATGTTTCCAGCTCTTATCTGTACCTGTGTATATGCTCTGGTCTAGCCAGATTTATAAGGTAGAATTGGAGTTATGACACTGTGCGGGAAGGAAGCATTAAAGAACTAGAGGAAAGTTGTATGTTTCATCGGTGCTACACTGCACCCTGACTGGCTCTTCTCCTCCCTGCAACCCATCTGTAAGGGGATGTCCAGTTGCCTACAGATGGGCTTTGGGTCTCTACTCCACAATCCCTGTCATTCACAATGATATGATTTTTTTGTTCTGGGTCTTTGATACCTGATCCTATTGACATCTCCTGATCACACAACCTGATGTGCTTTATCCTTGTGGGCTTTGTTGCTTTTCAGCTAGATGGCTGCTTGTTTATCTTTAAGCTTCAAGACCCCAGACCCTATTACTTTTGATAGCCGGGCACCATCAGCTTTCTTCACCACATTTGCTTATGCACCCGCTTTGTCTTCAGCAATTGTGTCGGGAAGGTGAGATCATGGAATGTCAGTTTAATAGAACAAAGTGTTCTTGCATTGAGGGAGCCCTTGAGTAGAGGCCCAATGTCCATTTGCTACCTTAATACTAGACCTATAAATATATGCACATAGATCTATTTCCATATCCTCATATTTAAATATATTTACATATGTACATGCCTGTATAAAGGCCCCTATAAATGCTCTTTGCCTCCTAGTTCTTTTCTCTGTTTCCTTTTACTTTCCGCTTGTCCCACTATCATGTTCAGCCTTCATTTGGGTTTCAGTAATTCCTCTCGGTTACGTTGCCCTTGATTAAGGGCCTCGTACACCCTCCTCGCCATCAATTTTAGACTACTTGTTATTCCCCTGTCCCTGGGTTTGTTAACACCCACTTCCTTTCCTCCACTTCCCACTCTCCCATGCCCACCCCCCCCCCCAACAGTCGGTCTCATTGTTTTCTCCTCCACAACTTTTACATGCATACTGGGGTGGTTGAAAATACTATTAGGTGTCTGGAGTAGTTTCCCTTGGTTCATGCTTTGGAACACTGAAAATTCATGAGGCAGAAGCACTTTTGTAAATCCAAGTGACTTTTATGAGGGAAAGGGAAGTTTTAGGTATCACAGGCTCAGACAGTCCATGCTATCTCTGGAAAGCATGTACTGCTGCGTGGCAGGGACTGGAAGAAAGTTCCCAGCTGAAAATGGCCACTCCAGCCACTTCAAGGGAGCGCAGAAAACACATGGAAAGAGTATCAGAACAGGAACATGAACCCAGAGTGTGGGATCAAGAGCAGGAAATCCCAAGAGTGAGCAGCCTGGCACAGGCACACAGGCGGGAGGAATCTCACCCTTCACTTGCAGTGAGCACCTGAACAAGAGTAGAGAGAAGGAGTGGCCTGTGTTATTTATGTCTGTATTATTTATCCCCTCCCATCTCCACTGGCTGGGGAGACATGGGTGGTGGTATTGGCTAATCATATTGGCTGAGTTTAGGGGCATTCGGGTGATGTCATATAGCTGGTATGAGTCTTTATGGGCCTAGGTTGTTAAGGAGGTTGCCTTTTTCTTCATATAATCCAACTTCTTGATTATTTGATCATTTACATGGTAGTAAATCTCTCAAAGGTCTAGCTTAATAGAATACAGCTGGACTGCCATGGCTACCCTGCATTCAGTCCAGTGAGCTCTGGAAAACTCCATGGTTCATCTGTGAAAGAATTCAAGTAAAAAGGCAAATAACACTCTAGCATTATTATTGCCACCACCAGTCCATCAGTTTGTCCTACTGTGATTTCTTGCTGTGCTGCTGGGAGTTCTACTACTGGTATTTCCAGTACCAACAGGGTGGGCAGGTTTCAGACTAAGGTCAACTAGGACAGAAGGCCCGGAGATCTGCTTCAATGTCTTAGCCTGTGAAATAGTTATGCAGCGGGCCAGCACACTGTCCAACTCTCTTGCTTCGGATGAGGCCATCATGTTTGGCAAAGTTGAAGCCCAGCAAGGTCAAGGGAGACCCTCAGTGAGTTGGTTGGCATAATAGTGACAGCAATGGATTGGAACATGCTGGCAGTTCTTGAGAATGAGGCAAGACTGGACAACATTTCATTCTGTTGTACACAAGGTCACAGGAGTAAGAGTCAATCCGATTATCTAATTTCATTTGATCTTATCTATTATTATGATAATGGTGTTACCCTGGAAGGTGCACAGGAAGAGTTTCTGCATGCGCTTTGAGATGGGACAGGGGTCACAAAGACAGGGATTCTGTCTCCTATGAGGTCTTACTCCCATCCAGTAGGTGACCAGTGTGTGTGTAGCCTGTGCCAGGCTTGGTCTGAAAAAACACTTTGTGGGTCCCCTGTGTCTCCTGTTTCCATGCCTTTGCTCTTGCTGGGCTCCTGCTGGGCCTGTTGTCCTCCCCTAGTTCCTTGAAATATCCCCAAAAGCTCGCCATCCAGGTCATTCCCACCTCTGAGGTGTCTCCCTCCATCTTGGACCCCTTACTGAAAGATCCCCAAGGGCAGACTGTCGGAGGTTAGGCCTCTTGCATTGTCAGGGCTAAGGGCAGAATGGGAGCAATGAGTTGTGGGAACGATTAAACCTGGAAACTTGAAAAGGCTTCCTAGAGGAGGGGGATTGGACCTGGTCTTGAGTCATAGCAGTGCAGAGCCGGGGCAGGGGCATCTGGAGGAAGTGGTAGTTGGTCTATGGCGGTGGGGCTGGTGGGACAAAGATCAGTGCAGGCAATGGGAATGCAGGGCCTTTTGGGTGGACTGGATGTGCTTCTCCCGAACAGCTGTTAACAAGTACCTGCTGACCCCAGGCAGCCTGCTTGGCTGCTTCTGGAGGAGCGAGGCCTGAGAGGATGAAAGCCAACAGCCCACTGGGATGATGAGTCCTATTCTCCTCAAGGTCAAGGGCCTAGTCTTCTTATAAGTCCAAGAAAAGGCCCTAGTACCAGAAACTGGAAAAAAAGTAGAAAGAAATGTTCTTAATGGAGTATGGGCTTATTTTTAGTCAATGGCAAGAAATGTATTTTTCCATTTGTATTTCGGCTGCTATTATGGCTAATTTTCTTACTTTGGAGAGCAGCAAAGGTAAAAATATCAATTGTAGACACGATTTCCCAGCATGAATCATGTTTTAAACTGCCCAACCAACATTTTCCCATCAATCTATTTCGTCTAGGAATCCATCTGCCGTTGAGTGTATTCTGCCTCCCCGTGACTGGAGGGGACCTACAGATGACAAGAAGAACTGCTTCACAGGGCTGTGGAGGCTATGCACCTCTATGGAAGCCGACTGCTGCATCTGCCGCGGTGGCTTCGCACAGCCCACCTTTCTGGCTGAGCAGCAGAGCACGTAACCACTCTGCCAGCAGGCCCGAGCCATTCAACTTCCCACCATTATGATTGTAAAAGCTTAGCACCATTTGAAATAAGGTGTGATAAAAACAGCACTCACTGAAGTAGACTTCAAAAGTCCAAACAAGCAGCAAGAAGACTAGCCCTTCTCTTATCATTCCCATCCTGAAATTCCTGTTCTCCTGCAGCAGTCTTCTAAGATGTCTCTGTCAGTTCCTGCTTTCCCTTGTTCCCACAGGCTGCTCCACCCATCGGGAAGCGGCTGCTGTTTCCCCTTCCCTTGAGTCTGCCATGACCTTCAGAATTGCTCTGATCACTATAGGACTGCAGATGTGACCCTGTACCAGTTCTAAGCTTAGATGTTAAGAAACCTACCACTTTGCTTTCTCTCCAGAAACCAGTCACCATGGAAGAGGTCTGACTGCATAGACACCATGTTGTGAGTAAGCCCAAGCTAGTGATATGGAGAAGTCACGGAGAGGAGAACTAAGGCGCCTGACTTGTACGGAAAGCCTTCTTCAATCTTTCAGATCAGCTGAGCGCAGCCAGTTGGATGACCTTGGCCAATGCCATAGGGAGCAGAAAAAAACAAGACCCATCAAGGTATCCCTGGGTGGTGCAAATGGTTAAGTTCTTGCCAGAGTAGAGTTCAAGTTCTCTCAGAGGCGTCTTGGAAGAAAGACCTGGGGATCTGCTTCTGAAAACTCAGCTGTTGGAAAACATATGGAGCACTGGGAAGAAGTAGCACCGAACTCTTATACATCAATTACAGCTGCTGCTTTTGTTTTCATATGCAAATGAGAATTTTGAACTGCCAAGGTGCCCTGGTGGCACAGTGAGTTAGGAGTTGGGATGTTAACATTTAAAAACTATCAGTTGCTCTGTGGAACAAAGGCTTTCTGCTCATAGCCTCAGAAACCCAAATGGGGTATTTCTACTTGGTCCAACAGTATCGTGATGAGTTGGGATCAACTCAGTGGCAGTGAATTTTACTTTGTTGGGTTTTTGATAGATAACTCCAGGCAACTGGTTGTCTTTCTGGCTTTTAAGACCAACCAACTCAGCAACAAGTGCGCAATGGTGAAGTATCATTGTTTTATGATGGGACATTTGTCAAGGATGCTATTTGGCAGCAAGTGATCATTGAAATGCCTTTGTATAGTTTACAATATTTTCTCAAAGTATTCAGGAGTGTTCCACTCATATAATAAATCCCTTGCTTTTATTTTTTCGTGCATTTCCCTTCACATCGTAGAACACGGATTTTCTCATTATCAAAAGGTCTGTGACTATTGGGAATGGCAACATGCTTACTATTTGAGTGTCAGGATGCATTCTCATCTAGTCCATCAGAACGTCCCCACTGGGAAGGCAGAAGTGGAGCCAAATGAATGTAGCTGGCTTGGGTGGCTGGCGTGGTCACCTTTGCATACCACGCCCGAAGAATAGAAAACATTCATCCTTGACGGAAAGAAAGAGGAAGCAGGCACAGACAGAGGAGCAAGAAAGGAGCCCACGTAGCCCTTGGAACGGGTGGGACTCTTCTCCATGAAGCCCGAGCACAATGGCCTGCCCTCAAAATACTTGAATGTGTTTCTGTTCCCATAAACTCTCCATTTCTCTTAACCCCCTTCAAGAGACTCTAATTTCAACAGCTAAGTGATCTGAATAAGGAAGGTGGTTTCAAAAGAGGAGCAGGGAGGAATATCATCTTGGAGAGGCCAGGGGATGCTCTTTTCTGGAAAGGATGGTTGCGTCCTTGGATTTAAGTTTCCTGCCAACGGCTTACCTTTCCCACGTGTAATGGCAAAACAACAACAACAAAGTGTAATGGCACCATGTGGGGTAAGTTTCAGATAAAATATCAATGGCCCCAAATCTCCCGCAAATACTCTTTACAAAAATTGTTTTGACAAAGGCAAGGGTGTTATGTGGTCTCAAATTGATTTCCCTTAAAGCCCGAAAATCTCTACCTATTTTCATATGCATTACCCTCGCCCCTCTAGCCCCTTCTGCCATTGACGTCCTTAAAAATCAAAATGAGTTTCATTGACCAGATCACTTTTGTTGTAGAGACACCTGTTGGATCAGATTGTAAGCCATGTACCAGCATGGATGGCTTGCTCACTTTTGAAGCAATGCATTTCTCAGTTATTTCCTTCCTCATCCCTTCATTAATTCACATCTACATGCCATCCATTTCCCCGCAGTTCTAGAAGTGGTTATTGGCTCTTCATTTCGATGCGCATGTAGCTCCAACACTTGTCTCACAGACTTGGCATTTCAGAAGGAGACAAAGAATTCCCTGTGCACATCAGTTGTTATATGAATAGACACCAGGCCAGGCCCCTTCGGGTTCGGCAAGCAAGGTTGTGTTGCTAATGAGGCTTCTTTCAATCCCGACGCTACATTCTTGGTGCAGTTCAGTTTCCTGGATCAGTTACACAGCATACAAAGTGATTGAGGATCGCGCCAGGCTACGACCCTGCCTTTGCTGCTTTGAACCCAAGCTGCATTCCTCTGTTCTGTTCAAATGAGGCTTATTAAGCGATTCCCGCAGTTGGGACATTATATTTCAGGAGATTCATGGGGATGAGGAGATTTTATGGAGAACCGACATGAACGTGGCCATTAGCTTCCTCATCATTATATATCCCATTTCAAGGGCAATGATGTTACACTCTATAGTCATCAGGGAATAATTGCCGAAAAATATGCCATACACACCCATTTATCAGAGGCACCACCAGCAATACAGAAGGGGGAAATCAAAAGTACCGTTTTTTTGTGTGTGCGTTATTTGAAATTTGTGCCATGGTTGATCTCCAAGTGTGAATTTAAAGAGTGGCTTATTTACGTTTGATGTTATATAATCATTAAATTACCCCCACTCTGCTCTGGTTCTTTCAGTTTGTTCCAAATCAAGAGATGCATGCTTCCTGGGGCCAAGTTTGATTCATATGGTGATTGGATTGGTGCCTTCCTATTGGGAGAATTACCTCATTAAAATAAGTTTGGTTTTTTTTTTTAGCAGATGAGTATGGTAGACCCACTCTAAAGTGACCTCGGTGAGTCCTGTCCCTATAGAGTTCCATTCCCTTGAGTGCCAGGGGAAGCTGTGACTTGTTTCTAGACAACAGACCGTGGTATGCCACATGATTGATTATGCTATATTACATTAAACTCGGCCTCAGGTGACTGCAATCTCATGGTGGTTCCCATGACAGAGGTAGCTGACATGTTATGAGAGGACTCATGGAGGGGCCACGTAGCAAGTAACTGTGGGTGACCTGGGTCTGACAGGGGCCCCTGACTAAGTGTCAGCCAGAAAACAGAGAGCCCAGGTTTATTGGTGCATGGAACTGACCTCTGCCAAAAATCTCATGAACTTGGATGAAGTTTATGGGCTCAAGAAGTTATTGCAACCCACTAGAACTAGACACCTTGGTTGCAGCTTTGTGAGAACCTAAGCCACGGATCCCGATATGCGATGCCCACAGAAACAATGAGATGATACATAGTTGTTACTTTGAGCCACTAAATTTGTGGTCGTTTGTTATGCAATATAGGACATGAGCACACTGGGTTTTCCATTTTTTCTAAGACATACATCTAACTTCAAACTAGTTATTTCCAAACTCACTCAGATTTTTTAAAACAGGAATTTTAATCTCTAACCTATCACAGAAAAATGTCCTCATCAAATACAGTAAAAGTGAACTATCCAAGCAATTAGTTAGAACGACACACAGGGTGAAAGCCTGAGAGTTTTCTTAGTAGGCTCAATGAGCATGTAATTACTCTGTCAAATTAGTATGAAAGTTCCTAAATATGTACTTCCCATTCACTTCTCTCATGAGGATTGGACTAGGAGGACTGTGGATCCTGCTGATGTGATTGTGTCATAGTGTTGGCTCAGGTGCATGTTGATCCCATGTAAACATGTAAACATTGCCTCACGATCTTTGATATCGTCCAGTCCAGTGCTACAGCCACTGTTGATTGACTCCCTACCAAGAGCATCATCTTTCAATATGAAATCACATCATATTTTATTGTGATCTGTAAGGTTTTCTTCCATTGGCGACTTTTCAGAAGAAGATCACCAGGCTTTTCTTCCTAGCGTCTCACTCTCTGTTATGTATTGGATTGTGTCCCCTAAAACTATGCGTTGTCAAACTTAACCTCTTTGCCAGTGATTATAATTCCATTGGCAACGGGTTGCCTTTGCTAAATGAACGATATGGGATTAGTACTGGGCGAGTCTTTTTTTTTTAATTGCTAAATGTCTGATTTAAAAAAAATCATTTTATTGGGCCTCTTACAGCTCTTGTCACAATCCATACATATATTAGTTGGGACAAGCACATTTGTACATATGTTGCTATAATCCTTTTCAAAACATTGTCTTTCTAATTGGAGCCCTTGGTATCAGCTCCTCATCTTTCCCCCTTCCACATAAACCCTGGATCATTTATAAATTATTATTTTTTATGTCTTCACCGACGGCTATCTCCGGTCACCAAGTTTTCTGTTGTTGGTCCCCCTGTGGTGGGGTAGTGGGTTTGGCAGGTTATACATCCATCATTGTGGTCGGTTCCCCCTTTCTCCCTCTACCTTCCCCCTAACTTCATGGTATTGCTATTCTCATTACTATTCCTGAGTGGGTTATCTGTCCTGGATTCCATGTGTGGAGAGCTCTTATCTATGACAGTGTACATGCTCTTGTCTAGTTGGATTTGTAATGTAGAACTGGAGTCATGATAGTGGGGGGGGGAGGTAAGCATTAAAGAACTAGAGAGGAATGTTGTATGTTTCATGGGTGGTATACTGTGCCCTGGCTGCTGGCTCCTCCCTTCGTTGTGACCTTTCTGTGAGGGGATGTACTGGGGGTGGGTGGGTGGGTGTTTAATCCATCTCTTTGGAGATATTGAAAGAGATTAAGCAAGCAAGCAAGAGTAGCACGAAGGGGGAAGCTGGCTGCTGAGACACACAGAGATCACCGAGAAACCAGGAAGCAGACACTGAAGAGACAGGCGCTTCCTCTACAGTCGGTGCTCAGAATTCAGACTTCCAGTCTCCTAGACTGTGAGAAAAAAAAATCTTTTGTTAAAGCTTATGATAGTTATGTTATAGTAGCACCAGACAAAGGAGCTTAGGTGGTGACACTGGGTAAGCATTGGACTGCTAACCCAAAAGTCAGTGGTTCAAACCCAACAATCTACTGAGAGAGAATGATGAAGCTGTCTGCTCCCATACAGATTTACAAACCTAGTAAATCCTATACAGACTCACAAAGTTGGAATTCTCTCAATAGCAGTGGGTTTAGAAGTTCATTGGTTTTGATTTTGGTTTAGCATTAGATAACCGAGACACTCTGGAAGCTCTACAGAAACATGTCCACCATTGGCGACCCTGCTGGGCGTTGAAATCCCCGAGGGATAGTGCCCAGCATCACAACACACAAGCCACCAGAGCACAACAAACAGACAAGGGAGTGGCGGCTCTGGATACTCCTTTGGAATTATGCCAAACACATTGATTAAAATAAGTGGTATTTATGGGGTCCTTATAGTTCCCTGGACTCTATTCAGTCATTTACATGAACTATGTAATACTTCCACATCCAAACCAATTCTATGAACTTTATGAATTCCCCTAATTTAGGAAATGAAATTGACTTGATGGCATTTAACAATAACAATATCCGCACACACTAGTAGTGAGACAAGTAACTTGCTCTGATCGGTCACGTAGCTAGTAGGTGCAGAAGCTGTGCGTCTACGTCTGAAGATGTAACTGCATGGCAGGATGCTGCCCATTCCTGTCTGTCATATAACGGAGATAATACCTGAATGCTGGCAACGACGAGCTCATTTCATCATGCCTAAGATTGCTCTGAAGTCTGCCACAGGGAGTTTCTCTAAGGCCTTGTTCCTTGAAATTGAGATGGCATTATGTGTGCCTTAATGAGAGGAGGTGCATTATAGTGATTTGAGAGGGACGTGAAGTGTGCTCTTGTGGTCTGTCCTCTCAAAATGTGTTGCTGCTTCATAGCTGAAGTGGAGATGCGGCTGAGAGGAGAGCAGGTGTACCTTGTTGCCCTTGGTTATAACTTTCACTTCCTTTCCTGAAGACTGACAGGGCCTTATGGGTAACAGTTCCCACCAGAATCACTGGGGAGAGTTTTCAAAATACCTATCTGTGGACCTTGCCCCCCAAGAAAGTCTTAGTCTATTGTTCTGTGAGACTGAGGGCACCGGCATTTTTTCCAGATTTGTCTCTGGCAGTTCTGATGTGCAGCCAGGGGTAAGACTTGAGAACCACCACTATAAAGAAGACAAGTGTGGGACTGGGTGCCGTGGAGTCCTTTCTGTCCCCTCCTGGTGCTCCCTTCTTTGCTCAGGGCCGTGTAGGGGCCACTGGAACCAGCTTCTTGTCCCTGGTGCTCACCTATGGTGAACGTGCAACAGAACTGAATTCCCCAGTCAGCACCGCCTACTTGTGCTTACTTGTTAATCGGTCACCTTTCTAACAAAATCTGAGTGGACTTCTTCCTAAAGCATTCACAGCAAGCTTCTAGGAGTGCTGCCCCCCCCCCCCCCCATGAGATTTTAGATGCATCCGGTGCTTTAAGGAAGGTTGAGAAGACCTCAACGAGAGGGAAGACCGACCACCTTGACGAATGTTCAGAAGCGTTCACCCAGCTGAAGTTCAGAAACTGGTGGAAGATGACCACCGTCTTACCATTGATGTGATGGCAACTGAAGTGGGAATCTCACACGGTTTGACAGGTTTGATTGTAAGTGAACACCTTGGCCTTCACAAGTTTTCGCCTTGATGGGAGTGAAATGCACTGTGCTAAGATTACCTAGCTCCACGAGCTCTTCTTCCCTTGAATCTTTTAAGCAACTCAAAGCAAATAATTCTTTTATGGGCTGAATCATAACCTGGGATGCTTCTTAGGTTTACCAAAGTGATCCAGAGAGCAAGGTTTAATCAAACTAAGGCTTGATCTGCTTGAACCGTGGAAGGGTGTGCTGTCCTGATTAGTTCCTAATAACATAGCTTGAGAAGAAATAAAATAATATAAGATAACATTAATAATAATAATGGGTTCTGAGGGGATCTGCTGGGTTAGTTCTGTTCAAGGCAGAGCGGTCAGCTCAGAAGGCTACGGTGACTATTGTGATAGGATTCCAAAGAGGTCATCCTGACAGATTTTCTCGAAGGACACAGCTCTAACGCAGGGACTTATTATGAAAAGGTTTTCAGAAAATTGACAACTGCGTTGGTTTGAGAAAGGCAAGGAAAACTCCACCAAGGCTATGTTTTAACTTTAGGCCAATGAAGCTGCTCACTCTATAGAGGTAGCAACCTTACTCCATCCACTCCACAGTCCTGATCTTGCCCCTTTGGACTTCTTTTTGTTCCACAAATTCAAAAAACATTTCAAAGGAACATGATTTGAATCTCTTGAGGATGTCCCAACTTTCGTTTTGATGGGATGTAAATCAAAGGGTGCAGGGTTCTGCAGGGAAGAGGTTAGAGAGATGCTAACACCACATTCAGAAATATATAGACCTGGATGGAGGATTGTGCCAAAAAATAATCACTTCACATTTTGATACTTTTGGGTCCTAAAGGTTTCTGTGATATTGTTAGGAATACATTTGGACTTAATCTTATCCATAATGCTGGTTTGGAAATGAGGGCAATGTATCTGACATTTCTGGGGCACTTAGTACGAGTCAGGTGCTTTCTTCATCACACGTGTAATAAATAATCTTCACCACCACCCTCTGAAGCAGCAACTATTATATTCATTTCACAGGTGATAAACGGAAATACAGAGAGGCTAAGAGACTCATTGTCACACCGCTCACTTAACATAACATACCAACAACCAGAAAACTCCTTGGAAGTCAGGGACATGTGTGGTTTTACACAGACAGACCAAACGATCAATATGCTGGGTTCCCAAGACTCAGTTTAGTAACTGATTGCCTTTGCTATTTGACATCTGAGAATCTAAACTCAACCCCTAATTCTTCCTTACACCCGAATTCCGTCCGTCCTTGTGTGATCGTCAACAAATCCCTTACCTTCTTCAGCCTCAAGATTCCTCATTTGTCGTGCAATGAAATTTAACCAGATGCTTCTGGCTTCACGATTTTGTATTTTTAGATGCAACGTATCTTTTTCATAGAAGTCAAGTTCTTGATTCCACTGCTAATGCCATAATGTGCTTTTCAAGTAAAAAGAGCTGGAAATTCGGAAAGAATGTAGCCAGTAGCTATGTGGATCGGTATCTGATTTGGTCAGGTGTGACTTGGGCAAGTCACTTAAACTGTGAGATGCTGCTTTCCCACTGCTGACATGAAAACAGATAATATTTGCTCCAAGGGAATTCTGAAGCTCCAAGAAGGTATTTATCTAGCCACCATTTATCTGATCTATGTGTTCATCTATCTATGTTTTATAAGTAGACATATGTCACACGCACATATGAAGGCTTTGTTGTTTATAACCTCATTCACCCAGTATCTATTCTTTCATTCAAATATATAGTTTGGATATCTGCCAACTCCTTGCCAGCTAATGTGCTAATGGCGAAGAACTATTAGTTGCCACTGAGTTGGTTTCCACTCATGGCGACCCTGTGTACTGCATAATAAAACATCCTGTGCCACGATTCTTGGCATGCATGAATCTATTTTGTGACCAAATGGTATTCTGTTGTGATCCATAAGATTTCCACTGGCTAGTTCTTAGTGTAGCTCTGGTGGCATAGTGTATTGTGAATTAAGCTGCTAACCACAAGGTCAGTGGTTTGAACCCACCAGTGGCTTAGTGGGAAAAAGATGAGGTGGCTGTCTGCTTGTATAAAGATTTTAAGTTTTGAAAACTTCAAGGGACAATTATACTCCGTCCTATAGGGCTGCTATGAGTTGCCATTGACTCAATGGCAGTGTGTGTGTGTGTGTGTGTACAACTAAAGACTGAAGCGTCATTGTTGTTGTTAAGTGCCATCAAGTTGATTCTGACTCATAGCAACCGTATATACAACAGAGGGAAACACTTCTTGGTCTTGTGCCATCCTCACAATTGTTATGTTTGAGATTATTTTTGCAGTCAAAGGAAGACTATGTAAGTATGAGGTGTTTGTGGCCCACCAAGGGGATTGGGTAGCTTGCTCCAAATGTAAATAAGGTACATGGCACCCTTGTGGGGTGGGAACATGCAAATAAGGTGTGTAGAACTCTAAGGAAGGGACAGATTAGTTTTGCCGTCTCACTGGGGTTTGAATGAGCCATCTCAGAAGTAGGAATAGGGATCTCACAACCATCAAGAAGGAAGAGTCAGGAGTAGAGTGTGGCCCTTGGACCCTGAGATCCCTGTGTACGCAGCCTCCTCAGTCCAGAGGAGAGAAGGCTGTGATCCTCGCTGGGGAAAGAAGACAAAGAGGATCAACAGAGCAGTGGCGGCAGTGGAAGCAGAACAACCAAGAACACAGGACAGACTTGTGGGCCTCCTGGTCCACAGAGGGAAAAAGCGAAGTGTGGATGGTTTCCTGGGACAGTGGACTTGATCCAGGCACTGTACTCAAGGGGAACTGAGTTTGCTGACCCGTGGAGGTAGAGCTGAAACCCTTTGAGCTGAAGCTTACCACCAGAAGTGGATGAGGTGCTAAAAGAGCTTTGTTAAACTAGCCCAAGCAGGCCAAGAAGCTCTGGGATTGCTTGCGGGCAAGACTGAGAGGGGGTCCTCTCAACCAAAGAACTGTAACCTGAGCTTTCCTGAACCTGAATTGTAGCCCGTTACTTCTCTAATAAACCCATATTCGTGAGTGTGGTCTGAGAGTTCTGTGTGGCAATTGCAACAAATTCTTGAACCCAGCAGAGAGGTAGAGTGCTGGTCAGAATTGGTTGGGGTGGGGTGGGGGATGGGGGATGGGGGAGGGGGGAAGCTGACATTTTGACAGCGGGGTTGATATATTTGTACTTCCCAGAACCACATTTCCCCCAGCAAGTGGTCTGATCATGGGATGATGCAGACAGCTGTGTTTTGCAAACTTTTGACCTAGCCTTACAATAGAATCCTTTCTCAAGCAGCCCTTCCCCTTTCAAATTGGGGGAATTGGGGAGGGGAGCTCAGCCCATTTCTACTTCTGCTGAGAATTGATGGTTCATTAGAGAGTGTGTGGACAAAACCATCTCTGACACTCTAAAATGCCACATCGGCCTTTTGCAGTTTCCTCCCCCCCCTCCCCCCACCCCACCCCTACCCTCCTCTCACCTGCACTGTTAGGAGGGAGTGCTTTCCTGTCCAGGATTTTCACCCAATGAGTTTAGGTAGGTAGGGAGTGGAAGGGGAGATTGTTAACTGCTCTCTTGTGTTCTCTCTCTCTCTCTCTCTCTCTCTCTCTCTCTCTCTCTCTCTCTCTCTCTCTCTCTTGGCTGGCCTTCTCCCCTTTGCTCCACCAGCCCCAGCCCCTCCCATTCCAGGAATTGCAAAGACCCTCCAGGCTTCTAAGGAGCTAATTGAGGATACCCACTGAGGGCTGAGAGAAGCCCACAGATTCTTTCTGCTCTGCCTCAGGCTTCTTCACCGCTATCCCCAGGAAGTCTGAGGGTGGCTCCTTGCTGAGAAAGGCAGTATTTCTAGTACAGTACAGGCCTGTAATTCAGACAGCTGGAGGCTGCCTGCCTCCTCCTCCAGCCAGCTCCATGCCCTGCTGGGAGAGAGAGAGTCTCACCTTGGATTATCCAGAGCAGACAGATTTCTGTGCCTCCAAACAAGTTGGCAGATGCAGTGCAGGGAGGAGCAAGACCCTTTCAAACTCCCGGGGGGAGAGGATAGTTACACAGGGACTGGACCCCTGGGCACCATCTCAGGCCTCTCCACCCGTTTTGTTACTTTTCAGAACTATTTGGGGATGTGGGTGGGAGTAGTCATTACTATTTGCTCTCTGCCTCCTCGAAATGGCTGGCCTGTCATTAAAACTGTCCCCCCCTCCCCGCCCGCCTCAAGAAAAACCCCAAACACCAAAAATGAAACAAAAACCAAACTCACTGCCATCCAGTGGATCCCAATTCATAGTGATCCCATAGGACGGAGGAGAACTGCCCTTGCGAGTCTCATCACTGCAGTAGAAAGCCTCATCTTTCTTGCAAGAAGTTGGTGGTCTCGGACTGCTGACTTTGTGACTAGTGTAACCCACTATGCCATCAGGGCTTCATGGAAAGTTCACGTACATATAAAACATTTAGGTAATATTAACACTTAACGAGGAGCTAGAGCTGCTGATACCCTTTATAACAGTGATGGAGCAACAGTTGGTGCAGTTGTTAAAGCAATCAGCTGCTAACCAAAACATTGGTAGGTTCAAATTAGCAACCATTCAGCACAAAGGTGTTGCAGTCTGCTTCCGTAAAGATGAGAGCCTTCGAACCCCTCTGGGAGGGTTCTACTCCGTCCTACAGGGTTGTTAGGAGACGCCAGGCTAATAGGCTGGCTTTGTTTTCAAACTAGTGCCATCATTTTGGAAAACTGACATTATTCCAATGAGGAGCCCTGGTGACATAATGGATTCAGGGTTGGGATGCCAATGGCAAGGTCAGTGGTTCAAACCTACCAGCCGTCCCATGGAAGAAAGAGTAGGCTTTCTGCTCCCATGAAGATTTACAGCCCCACGCAGGGAATCCAGGACAGATAAACCCCTCAGGACCAGTGGTGAGAGTGGCGATACTGGGAGGGTAAAAGGAAGGTGAGGTAGAAAGGGGAAACCAATCACAGGGATCTACATATAACCCCATCCCTGGGGGATGGGCAACAGAAAAGTGGATGAAGGGATAATAATTTATAAATTATCAAGGGTTTGTGAGGGACGGTGGACAGGGAGGGAGTGGGAAAAATGAGAAGCTGATATCAAGGACTCCAGTTGAAAGAAAATGTTTTGAGAATGATGATGAAAAACCAATGTACAAATATACTTGACACAGTGGACGGATATACGGATTGTGAAAAGAGTTGTATGATCCCCCAATAAAATGATTTGAGAAAAACAACAACTGATTTACAGCCCCGGAAACCCTATGTAGTCACTATGCATCGGCATTGGCTAGATGGCACTGGTTTGGGGTTTGATTTTTGGTTTAGGTACATGCCCCAACAGGAATCGTTGTACTTCGCAAGACATGGAAAAAATGTGCTCCACCACACTGTTGATAGATAACAGCAGAAACCAGCAATCCCCTCAAAGCCCATCCAAAATAGGACAAATAAACAAATTGTGCTACAGATGACAGTGCTCTGTGAAATGAATAAATTATAGCTGTCTCCAACAGCCTGGATCAAGTCCAGATCCAGACGGCTGCTCTGCTGACAAGAAGTTCAAAAGCTAACAAGCTAAACAACAGATTGTCATGGCTACAGGTATATGGGGTCAAATCAGGAGGGTTAGTGGTATACTTCTCCGAGAGGAGGGAGGGACACATAGGGCCTCATGGGAGCCACGATCGTGTTCTTCCCCTGGTGCTCTTCAGCTGCGTGGATGGTGGGTACATGGAGAACCAGCCTGTGCTTATTGTTTACACAAGGACCCATGCTAAAAGATTATGTCGCATCACTTGTGCTATTAACAAAATAGAAATATAAGACCATACCCATTGCTGTCGAGTCCGACTCATGGCAGCCTTGTAGGACAGAGTAAAATTGCCCTGTGAGGCTTCCAAGGCTGTCAGCTTCATGGGCACAGATGACCACAGCTTTCTCCCTTATAACCACCCACCTCTGAGTTAGTAGCTGAGTGCTCTATCCACTGTGCCACCAGGGAGCCTTTAAATAAAAAGAGATTAACCTCCAAAGACACTAAAATAAATAAAAGCCACAGTGTATAGGTTGATAGCAGTAACGCACTATCCCATGGTCACATGGGCTTAGAGGAGGAGAGAAAGGTGAAGAAGTGTCACTCTCTCTTGCCACTAGGAGTATTTTACTAGTATTATCAGTCACTCAAAGATGGCTCTAGGTAATTTTCAAAGCTTGATGCTTTGGGTCCTCACAGTCTCATGAGTTCTTCCTTTGATTTATACCGGAGCGAAAATTGAAACAAACATGCACAGTCTCATGAGTTCTTCCTTTGATTTATACTGGCGCTAAAAGTGAAACAAACATTTAGTATGTAGGTGGTCCCTGGTGAAGATCAGTTCCAATGAGCCGATCCTTTCTGTTGTTTGTAGTTTTCATTATCAATACCTTTCATTATCAGTATTTTTATGTCATAACATCTGCTAGTGAACATTATGTACTGCAACCTTATAGGTAGGAAATATTGCTAGCAACAAGATGTACAAAAGCAAACGGTTGGAAGTGCGGTCTGTGGTAACTCAGATACATGTCCCTCCTCTCTATTTTCCACCACTTAAGGAGCCCTGGTGGTGTAGTGGGTTACACAGTTGAGCTGCTAGCCACAAGGTCAGCAGTTCGAAACCACCAGCCTCTCTGAGGGAGAAAGACATGGCTTTCTGCTCCAGTAAAGATCTGAACGCCTCAGAAAACCACAGAGGCAGTTCTACGATGCCCTATAGGCTCTCTATGAGCTTGAATTGACTCAATGCAGCGAGGGTGTTCATTAAGAATATTATTGGCCAAAAAAAGAGAGGAACTGATACCAAGGGCTCAAGTATTTTGAAAAGGATGATGGCAGCATATGTACAAGTGTGCTTGACACAACGCATGTATGTATGGATTGTGATAAGAGTTGTATGAGCCCCCAATAAAATGATTAAAAAATATATCATTGGCAAGAGCAAATTTCAGTTTGTTTTTTGTATTGTGGGCTCAGTGGTGATTAAAAAGAAAAAAAAACAAGTCCTAAAATCAAATAACAACAAAAACCTGCACCAAAAGATTTGATTGAGTGGCCTCAGAAGGAAACACCGATAGAAAATGGAGTAGCAAAGTGACTAGCAGAACAGCATGGCTGCTGTTTCTTCCTGTCTAATATTGAAACACCACAGAGGCACATGGGTTGGAAGCTAAAGCTTTCAGTTCAGTAACTCCTTTGCCCTCTTCTCTTTTCGCCTTTCTCACGAGTTGCTTGTGTCTTGAACACAGAGGAAGAACTTGAGGTTGGACGTTATGCATTAGGGAAGGTCTCAGGATGAGAAACCATTGTCGACTGAGAGAAAGATCTTGTTTTTGTAATAAATGGGGTTGTTCCCTCAGTCAGGGCCTCTTTGGGTTGCTAGGGTGGGGATGGGCAAAGAGTAAAACCGATTTCTGCCACAGCGTTTCTTTATCAACTGTGGACAAGGCCTTGGCCTTGACTGTGGAGGTCCAAGGAACACACCGATTAGTATTTGGAGTCAGAGAACTGGACCTCTCACCAGGGGAGGGAAAGCCTGGGGGCAAGGGGAGAGGAAGAGAGAGAAAAAGAAAGGACAGGGATTTAGAAATAGATCTCGACCTGAAATATCTTTGTACAGGAGCAGGAAGTTGCTTTCGTAAAGCCAAGCCGCAGACTCTTGCACAGAGGCCTTCGCGAGGAGCTCGAGCTATGATTAGAAGTGAGCACCCCGGGCTTCCAGGCGCGCTGCTGAAAAGGCAAAGATGGCATCTTCCGGAACATGGCGAGCCCTTGCTGTCTGTAGCCCGGGCAAACAAGCTCTTCTCCCAGTGTTCGCATGAAAGCTGAAAACCGTTAGTGTGTCCATCTGTGCACCCCAGGCAGAAGGCAACTGAGGCTCAGATTGCCAGGACATATCTGGCAGCTCCGATTCCCATAGAACTCCTGTGTTTCACCAGGAAGGTGTTTCCCGCGTTCCTGGCCTTCCGTTTAGCTTAGGGAAATGCTTCACGAATCCCCACTCGATTGTCCTGGCATATCCTGTGCCACCCATCTGGATTCCATGTGAGGAGCCACTAGCTCAGGAAGGAGAGGGGAGGTGGGATTCTTTGAGAATGTTGTCATCGCAGACAATGCAGAAATAGCCCTGACCCACTGTGGGTGACTGTCCTGCCAAAGAATGCTCAGCTGTGCATGCCTGCGGCACAACCGACCTGTTTAGGGACCAGCAAAGCCCCTGGATTTCTCCAGCCAGCCGTACACACACCTGTCTTTGGCAGCACAGTAGAATCTTGCCTGCCGGGGAAAGGAAGAGGTCTTTTCTTAAATTGGTGCAAAACAAACCGGCATGAGTCCTTCTTAAAAGAGTGTGCATAGAGAGGGTCAGATGGAGGATTAGTGATGGTGTCAGGCCGATGTTATCATTTGGATTCTTCATATGATTAGGAACATCTCTCTCTCTCTCTCTCTCTCTCTCACACACACACACACACACACACACACACACACACACACAAATACATCCACGGAAGCTAGAATTCTTTGGATGTACAGTGTAATACGATGAGGATTCCCAATGTCCCTCACTCCACAGGTTCTCACCGGGGTTCAGATAGGCTCTCCAGGGATCAGGATAGCTGGTGATAGCTGGATCATTTTGGTTGCCACACTGGGGAGTGGCCAAGTGGGAGAGGGGTGCTCCTGGTCGATATTTAATGTGTAGCCATTAGGGAGGAATGCTGCTCAACATGCCACAATGCTCAGGCCCCTTTCCCCCGACCCCAACAAGAATTTTCGAATCCCCAATCATCAGTAGTGCCAAGGTTGAGGAATTCTCCTCCTCCTCGATATCGCCTGGTTTGGTGGACTGAACCAGAGCAACAGTTTGACCAAACAGAAAGCAACTGGTGCCTCTCCCTTGTCCCCGCCCTGCAGAAAATCACCGATGAACTGTAAGCATGCCCTTTACAAAATGCAGAACACAAAGCCAGGCTCTATAAGCAATCGCCTTCAGTGTTATTCCTGCTATTCTCAAGAGGCAGTTTGTGCCCAGTAAAACGGAGATGACTGCCATGATAAACACGTATAGCTGCATTCGCGTCCGTTGGCTTAAATTGTGGAAATGACATGTGGGGGAAACACAGAAAAAGCCATGTGAACTATCAAAGTCGGCTGCTTTGATTGCTGCCACATAGCTTCACGTGGCGAAAGGCTGGAACAGTTGTTTACGAAAATGGGCTTTTGGCTCTGGGCAATCCAATGAGATAACTATACAGACATCGAATTGTGCACGCCCAGTAAAACTGTCCGGTTCAGGTTCGGTGGCCCGGAGCTTGTTGCTGTTTTAATCTATCGACCAGAAGAGACATTGAGCTTCAGTCGTTTTCCCTAGTTAGGAAACCTGATGCATGTTACTGAAATAGGAAGTCCCGGATCTGACCATCCTTCCCAAGGCTTGGAGAGGGTTGAGCCAAGAGCATTCATCTGGATAATTGGGGGGATTTGAAGCTTGAGAAAAATTGGTGACACCACCGACGGCTCTGCGAGGCCTGGCCTTCAATTTCCTCATCTGTAAAAGAAAGGGCCGGGGCTCTGATCTCCAGGGTCACGTTCAACTACAGAAACAATAGCACAAAAATCATGATTTCCCTCTAACTGCCAAATAAATGTCTCTAGAGATTCAGTCACATGGTTTGTAAACCTGTGGATTTGCTGTTCAACTCAACAAACAACAGAAATATTTACTGGGGCTTGCTAGAGAAAGATCAGAAATAATTCAGGCCCTCTTTCCCTCAGTGGAAGGAGTCTGGACGGCACGATGGAATAAGCAGTGAACTACTAACTGCAAGGTCCAGCTGCTCCCTGGGGGAAATGAGACTCTGTTCCTGGTAGGACTGACAGCGTCAGAAACAGGAGGGAGCCTTTTCCTTCTGCCCTCTAGGGTTCCTATGCATCAGAACAGACTGGATGGTAGTGGGTTTTCATTCTCTCCTCAGAATCAAGAAAGCCAAGAAATTCCGGATGGAGATTTGTTTCTCTAGCATCTAAATTTCATTTTTCTTCTGCCAATGGTTGGAGTGGGGTTTTTGTAGAATTCGTAGTCATTACTGTGTTGTATCTGGACTTGGCAGATCCCCTCAGATGGGACTGTGAAGGGGCTTCAAACTGTCCGTGGGAAAATTCCATAATCTTTTCATTCCATGTTTTCCATGACTGGTGAGGAGCCCCCTGGCCTCTCTAGTTTAGCAGTCTAAGATTCTTCATTAATTCAGAGTTGTCCAAGCAAGCTTGTTGGCAAAATTGATGGCCTGACAGAGTGGACTCTCTCTGAGAGGCTCTGAAAAGCCGAAGACAGGAGGAAACATGGTCCAGAGCTAGAAATACTGTGGGCTTTCCTCTACAGGAAGTCTCTTGCTGGCAGCCATGCCGCGGAGCACGCAGCCAGTGTGCAGAGAAAGCCGCAGCCCACGTAGTGCAGGCTGCGTAGCGCCAATGGGGCTGTGGGGTTAGGCAGGCTTTGCTGGTTTCTCAGCCAGTTTGAGTCCTCGACCCACACCCTTCCACCTGGCTCTCAAGGCTATTCTTTTGCAGCTGTTTACAATGATTCAGGGTCGGTTTGCAGTTTGGTTGCCAAAAGTTTGCTTGGACTTTTTATCCCTTCTCGGACTTGAATTTGGATAGGACCCATAGCGCGAAGGGCAGTGAAGCCCTCAACCATTTCATTTATGCCCTCATTTCTTTCTTTTAGTTTGTTTTCTGTGACAGCCAACAGCTTGATGGGAAAGCAGTTTAATATTATGACACCCCCCTCCCCCGCACCCCCGCCCCGCCCCGCCCCGCCCAAAGCAGTGGTTTAGAAAACTATTTTGTAAAGCCCATCACTGACTTTAGTTGACTCTGGCTCATAGCGACCCCACGTGTGTCAGCGAAGAACTGTACTCCGTGGAGTTTTCAATGGCTGAGAGTGTTCTTCCTAGGGGCTCACACTGCCAACAGAGCTCCTTCACTGTTTGACCACTCTGGGACTCTGTAGAAAGCTCTACATAAACAGCAGAATATGTATCCAGGCTATCGAGAATTGACTATAATCTCTAGGGTGATTAAAAAACAAAACCAAACCCTAAACCCTGGGTATTGAGTATTTCCCAACAGGTGTCTATTAAAATATGCCACTTTGAGAGCGAGGGGTGGAGAACACAGATGGAGAGGAAGAGAAATCTTCGTTCCCTTTGAGATCTTGTCGCCCAGCTGTTTCCTTGGCAAACACCCCCCCTCCTCCTCAGTAAAAAAAAAAAGTCAATGGGGAACTAGATAAATATTTACAAAGTCTTCTCCTCTATCCGCAGGACCCTTGTGCAAGAGCCACCATCTTGTAGTGTGGTTGCAGCCGAAGTAAATCGTGTAAGGGGTGTTGAGTGTGTGTGTGTGTGTGAGTGTGAGTGTGTGTGTGTGTGTGTGTGTGTACGTACGTGCGCGCTTTCCCTGCGGGCCCAGCTTAGGGCACACATATTCTAAATGGTAGACAGATAACAGTGGAACTAGGACCCTGGGATCCGAAAGTGTGCTTCTCAAGAGCACCTTAGCGGTGACTTGGGTCCGCTGGTCCTCCATTCACGCTTGTTCCGTCATGATAAATCACGCAGGGCAACAAGGGAGAGCAGCTGAAAGGTATTTCTTTTGAGCTGTCTTGCCCAGCAGGGACTGTGCTCAGCTGTGTTCGTGGAGCGGGCTGCTCCTCCTCCTGAGTGGTCGCTAGCAGCTGGAGGGATTTATATCTCCAGGGAAAATGGTTCAATTTGAGGAATTCTTCAAAAGCAGCTGAGCAAAGGCCCTCCCTGGGTCTTTCTTCACCTGGGTCCACTTCATCATTCCTCCCACAGTGCCTCCAGACGTGATGAGAAAAGAAAAGATATCAAGAAAGGAAGGGAGGGAGGAAGGAAGGAAGCAAGCTGCCTTCCACAGTGCGCAGGGCACTGCATTTGACGCGCAGGAGAGGAACACGGGAGACATACGGGGTGTCTCCTACGAGTGTTCTGGCTGCCAAGTCTACCTGCCTGTTGCACCGAAACGGTGGTTATTCCGTCACCGCGTTGTGATAAACCTCTCGAAGCTTCCTGTTTCAGGTGGCTCAGAAGAAGGGTCGTAAGGAATGGGCTTCATTGCCTTTGTGCTATCTCTAAGCTAGGGGAAGGCAGGCGATTGTGCCGTTTTTGTTTCTGCACACGCTGGCTCTGCGAATCTCCTCTTCAGAAGGCAGCTAGTACCAGACGGTGGGGGAAAGTCCAAGTCGAGCCGCTTTCTCCAGCCTGCCTCCGCTTCGGGGAGGAGTTGGGACATCGCCAGGGCGGAAAGCACTGCGGTTTGGCACGGGGGTGTCCACAGAAGAGCAAAGGGAGCGTGCTTAAGCAATGGCAAGGCGAGGCTCCGAGACGGAGCAGATGGAATTGGCAGAGCTGGGTTAGTTTGCGAGTCCAGGAGACTTGTAGCCTCGCCTACTGAGGCCAGTCCCCAACCAAGGAATGATTGGACCCCACCAGGGAGCTTGGAGGGGGACAGAAACTCCTGTGAAGTTCACTTCAGACTTCGCCAATGAGTTCAGTGTGTTTCCTGAGGAGCGGCTGGGGCGATCCGTTGCAAACCGCGCGGAGGACACGTACACCGTGCTGTCAAGGACAGGGAGGCATTGTAGCCCCCACCACAAGGCGGGCAGCTTCCTGAAGATCGAGCAGCCCTCAAGGCCTTGGCTGCAGGTCCCAAAAGAGACGTGCCCCAGGGCCTCCTGGCCCTCCTTGCATTCTGCACATGTTTGTTGAAATGTGCACGGAGGGGGCCGAGGCGCCTGAGCGCTTTCTCTGCCCCTGTGTTAATTCAAAAAGCAACACGGACATTTCAAACAGCCCCCAGGGCCCCTGGCTTCCGCCCTCTCCCGACTCTGCTTCAGCAGCTGGGAATTGTTGGGTGCTCTCCATTGTACAATGGGTTAAGACACCTTGGTCCTAGCATGGGAGAGTGAGGGCATTCTACCGTGTCTTCCTCGTAATTGACTTGAGGGAACTTTTTTCGGTGCTGAATGTGAAAGTAGGGGCTTTTGGGCATAGGTCATGTTAGATGTGACCATAATGACTCACTTCTAAGCAGAACCCTGGAGAAAGCACAGAATGTACTGAAAACTGACTTCCAGCCTTTCATCATGTTTATTTTGCCTTTCCCTCAGTTCATTAATTGATCAGTGAACACACTTGGATGGGCTATTGGACGAACACTTTTTTTTTTTTGCAAAGAATCCTCACAAAGCTGGCTTCTTCCAGCAGGGTTTAAAGATATCCCAAATATCCCCCTTTTCCAAACTGCTTCTCCCCTCCATCATCTCTAAGCTAAACGGCTCCTCCCCTCAGTTCACTCCCTCCTGTCTTTGGGTGTTGCAAATTACTGCAATGTTTTATATAACACAGGAACCATTAAAGAAATGACAAATCCCAAAATATGTGGGTATGGTAGTGGTATTTTGGTGCCAACATGGCACCTGTAAAAAGATGTGGGTGGGGTTTAGCCTGTCAATCAGGTTGCAGCTTGATGACCTCGTTTGGAGGTGCCACTGAGATAAATGGCTCTCTGGAGGTTGGCCACTCTTTCTCTCTGCCTCCTTCACTTTCCTGTTGATGAGCCCTGCTGAGACCTGAGCGATCCCTGTGATGCGGCCACTGCCATTGGACTACACATCTCTGCACTGGTATTGGATTTACGGACTTGAACTGGATTGAGCTGGAAATTTTTCTTGATGTAGAATTACTCCTTGATATAAAGCTCTTTCTTATACATATATGCGTATCACTTCATTTGTTTCCTAAGTCAACACAGCCTAACACAGTGGGAAGTCTGGAGACTGGAAGTCTGGAGACTTCTGAATCATTTGGTTACAGGAACTGATGAAAACAAAATGGCAGGTCAGATGATAAGCTTTTGGCTCAACTCCCCCAAACCAAGGTTTAGATGATGATAATGATGATGTAGGATCCAGAACAAGCACGAGCACTTTGCCAGAGGACTAAAAAAATTTGTCGAAAAATTCAATTATCTTTTAATTCCAGTTTTCCAAAATTTTTTGAAACCCCCTCAAATATTACATGTAAACCATAACTTCAAGGAAAACCTCCTTACTTAAGCAAGGTAATACACAGGCCTGAAGGGTGGTAACTGAGGTACAGGTAGTGACATTAGTCTAATAAAGTAATGGCTGAAGATACAGCTCATCCTAATTCTGCCTCACTAGCATAACACGCAACTCACATCCAAATGGGATCGTAACCATAAGCATTGAAGCCTAGCACAAAATGGAAGATAATTCCATCATTAGAAAACTGCCAAATTACATAACTGTCAAACCACTGAAAACCATGGCCCAAGTAACTTGACATAACCTTAACCAACAAGGGTTTCATACAGCTGTCCAGTCCCCTTCGTCAGTCAAAAATACCTTATTTGCACATTCTCCCTTAATAATTGTTTGACTATCACAAAGTCAATGACTTGAAATCTATATTAAGTGACTCTGTGTCCAACAGATATTATTTTCCTAGATGAACATTTTTAACTTTAAATAATCATTAAACTATAAGACATTTGAATAATATAGAAAGGTACAATAATACATTTCATCCTCAGCTAACCAAAGTTATTGATTTTAATGGATCTCACAGTAATTTTATCTTTGCCTATACATATACCTATATCTCTCTGTTGAAAAACCTGGATCATACCTGATACTCAAGTCTATCTCCTAACTTTTTTCATGTTTTCTAAAATTTTAGGCACATTAGCCCAGTATCCTTATACATGATTCTCACACTTCCTGGTCCTGATCTACCCTCACAATCACTGCTATCTATGTTTGAGCCTATCGTTGCCACCAGCATGATATCTTTTTCCAGGGATTGGCCAAAGTTCTGAGAACAAATTTAAACCACGGGAGAGGAAATCTCACCACCCTCACTCCCAAGGAACAGTGTTTGTTTTTCTGGTAGTTCATGATATGTTCAATATTCTTCGCCGAAACCATAATTCAAAGGCATCAATTCTCTTTTAGGCATCCTTATTCATTGTCCAGCTTCCAAATGCATATGAAGCAATTCAAAGTCCCATAGCTTGGGGCTGGCCTCCAACTGATAATGTCCTCAAGGAGGTATTTTTCCATATTTGTAAGAAAATATCACCTCGTTTTCAATAATCGCTGTTGTTGTACATTTAAGAGGGCTACACGTTTTCTGTAGGATAAACAACACTGCAATGAACACATTTTCTGTAGGATAAACAACACTGCAATGAGCATCTCCATCCTTCTTTCTGGATAGTAATCTAGTTATCTGATCCTTGAGGCAAAATGTTCAGGACCAAAGGTGTAAATATTTTTCAGGCCTTCTATGCTAACTGTCCAAGTGCCCTCCTCAACGCCTAGATCAAATTATAGTCAGGTGAGTTTCTTTTTATGGCCTTTATCAAAAGTTCCCTGGTACTGAGGACTGACAGTAACTTTGAAAGTAGGAGTAAAAGGCATGGATGCGCTCCATAGCTAGGATGTGAAAATTCAGAAGGACAACTGGTGTCCACTGTGGAGTGGAAAGTGCTTCCCAAGTTTTCCCCAGAAGGGAAACCCCTCGAGGATCATTTTAGCCGTGATACTGACCTTTCCTCAACAGATTAGCGCATAGTGCACTTCACTAGTATCAACACCCATACCTTGACTAGTGGACATTTTTCTAGTCAAGTTGGGGTTCATGAGAGGGTAGTCTCAAAGGGTTTGAGGTTCTGTAAGTCGAGTCCAAAGGCAGATGTGCTTTGGTTCTTGCGAAAAAAGGAAAGAAGTTGCCCAAGTTGACCATCTAGTAAGACAGAAGGGCTGAACCAACTCTGGTTCTCATCTGTTTCTGGCTAGAAGTGACTTCGTCATTGTCTGTTTTTCCACTAGGGGTAATAATAGCCCTCCGCTTCCCAGGGGAGAGTTGTGGTTGAGTTCCTGTTTATCAAAGGTTCAGAAGAGAGGATTTCTGACAGCGGGTGCAAGTGATTGATAAGGGACATCCAGCCTTGGGCCTGGAATACCAGCTGTCGCTCCCAGATGGCTAGCTAATGAGGCCCCAGCTAGGTCTCTAGACGAGGCTGGGGTTAATGGCCTTCATCCTGACAAAGCTCCTGGGGTGGTTGGGCAAGAGGTCCATGATCTGATCACAAGAGACAAAAAAAAAAAAAAGAGGGGGCCTGGGCTGCTTGCTGATAAGAAAGAATTACACAAGGCCTGGGACAGCACTTGGGGTAAGACACTTGGTCAAGATTTCAACTGCAATGCATTTTATCACGCCAGGCCATCCCTTCGGGGGCCAGCTGAAGCTAACCCGCCCACAGCCTTTTACAAACACTGGCCTTTCAATGGGCCCTTTCAAAGGGGCTGAGCTGTTGCTGGCTTTTCAGAGCGTGTGAGCTGGTCGGCTTATAGCAGCACACACTGGCAGCGGGGCAAGAAAGAAAACTGAAACCCAACCCAAAGCTGGGATGGAAAGCTCTTGAGACTCAATTGTTACCGACACTGGGGTGCGGCTTCTCTTCTAATTATGTTCTGTCAAACCAGGGTTGAAAATGTAAACTCAGACTTCTGGTTTAGCTTCTCCAGCCACCCATAGCAGCAGGCAAATATCAAGAAAGCATTTGAAAAGCCATTCGGTTGATTTCAAGACTTCCTGGGTCGCTGACGTTTCGACCGCAATGTTCTTCTCTGGGGGGCCAAGTTAAGGGCCAATCGCATTTGAGGTTTCTGAGGCAGTTTTGTCCATATTTGGCTGTACTCTTGCTTCATTCAACTAAATTTAGAATATAGTCACTTGAAAAGACAGGCTTTGGGGAGGGCCTGGCTCCCTGTTATGAAAGAATCTTATCTTAATGCACTTGGAGTCGCCTGCTAACTTACAGTGTCTCTTCAAAGCAAAGAAAGGAGCAGGGGGTGGTGGGGTGGAGATTTATTTGGTACCTTTGCTTCATAAAAAAAAGAAAAAGAAGCTCTGATCATAAATTTGGCAACATTTACATGACAACACACAGAAAATAGAAACTGGTTCTTTTTCTGTGAAAAAATAACCAGAAGGGGTTTCAGAGATTGTGTAGAAACTGTAAAACATATAAAGCTGTAGTGGATTGAGTTGCGTTCCCCTCAAAAGATACATTGTCAATTCTTACTTCTAAGCCTGTAGTTATATATATTTTCCCATATACTTATCAAACCAACAGGAGCTGACATTAGACACACTGCTTTTCTCAGCTCGACCAAATATTAGAAATATGTCATTATATAATTGTTCATCTGATGGAATACCCTGGCAGTTTTTAAAGATAATGAAAAGGTAAGTTCTTGGATCAAAAAGTAATGGATGCTATAAGTGACCTGGTTGTAACCACCCAGTGGTCTCTCGCTCTTCGGATTGGTGTGTGCTTGGATTTTACAATGTAAACTGTATCTTCGGGTGATCACCATCCCTTTGAAATGCTTCTGTGATTAAGTAAGAAAAACGGGTCAAGGATGGGAGTGATGACTGAATTTTAGGAGTGAATGAAACCTCTCTAAGAGAAAGCTTTCGACTTGGTGCCTCTCTTAACCCACACACCCGAACCCACAACTACTGAGCCCGTTCTGATTCACAATGACTGTCCAAGACAGAATAGAACTGCCCCTGAGGGCTTCCAAGGCAGTCATCATTACAGGAGACAGCCAAATCTTTCTTCCGCAGAGAAGTTCTGGCTTCAAACCACTGACCTCTGGGTGACCAGTCAAGCACTCTAACCACTGCGACATCAGAGGTCCTCTTCCCTTTCTTGCCACCTACCTTGATTGGAAAGATAAAAAATTTAGAATGTGTTCCTCATCCACTCACTTTTTCTTTAACTCTCACATACTAAGGGATCCAGAAGAATCAGACTACAAAGCTATGGGTAGAACAACCAAGGGGTGGTAAGCACGTCCTACTTATGGACTAAAAATGCTGAACATTCCTGGGAAAGCCAGTTGTTTGATATGAAGATGAGAGACAGTGGTTTCCTAGGGCAGTGCAAGTTCAAGTGGTCAATACAAGCCCAGAGAGTATTGTGTAGGTGTATGCTTTGCTGTGTATGCATATATATCGGAAAATCACTATCTAGGAGATAGGCATGTATTAACTTAGGTGGCAGGCAAGACAATATACAGTCCATGGAAGTCCGGCAGAAAATCATCAAGGCAAAGGAACATGCAAGTAGGGGTAATAAGAGTTCAAGGTAGTAGTGGAACACATTCTGGCCCACCAAGCCTTTAGGACGATATTCCTGCTCAGAGCAGACAATGCACAGAGAAGACCATTGGGCTGGCCACCACTACACACGACATTCCTCACTGACTCATAGTGCTATGGGGGATGACAATGGAGGAACAGTATGGGAATTATGCCCCAGGCGAGCCCACCACACTGGGGAAAAACACTAAGGGCGTGTAACAGAACATCAAGGGGAGCAAAGCAGTGAAATTACCAAAAAATACCAAAAATAGACTTTGGGGCTAGGGCATGGCACTGCATCAGATTCGACCAGAAAACACTTATAAAGGTCAACAAACAGACTAGGAACTATTTGTAGACTTTCCTTTTTTGTTTTTGTTTTGCTTTGTCTTGTTTGTGTGCTTATTATTGTCTCTGCATACCTATCTAGATAAGATAAGGCGGGATAAACAATCTGGGGGAGAAAAGAATGGGACCAAGAGTTTGAGGTGGTGGGGGACACAGGATAAGGGGGTGGAGGAGGGGGTGGGGGAGATGCCAACAAACCCAGAGACAAGAGAACAACAGTGATCTAAAATCGATGGCGAGGAGGGCATACGACGCCTGGTGGGGCTTGATCAAGGGCAATGTAGCTGAGAGGAATTATTGAAACCTGAATGAAAGCTGAACATGAGAGAGGAACAAGAGGAAAGTAAAAGGAAACAGAGGAAAGAACTAGGAGGCAAGGGACATTTATAGAGGTCTAAATACAGGCATGTACATTTGTAAATATATTTATATCTGATGATAGGGACATAGATCTATGTCCATATATTTATTTGTTAAGTATTAAGGTAGCAGACAGATATTGAGCCTCCACTCCAGTACTCCCACAGTGCAAGAACACTTTGTTCTAATAACCCGGCATTCTGAGATGCTCACCTTCCTTGACACAATTGCTGAAGACAAAATGGGTGCATAAGTAAATGTGGTGAAGAAAGCTGATGGTGCCCGGCTATAACAAGATATTGCATCTGGGATCTAAAAGACTTGAAACAAACAAGCAGTCATCTAGCTGAGGGGCAACAAAGCCCACATGGAAGAAGCACACCAGTCTGTGTGACCATGAGTTGTCGATAGGATCAGGTATCTTGCATCAAAGACCCGAAACAAAAAAATCTTATTGATGTGAATGAGGGGGAGTGTGGAGTGGAGACCCAAAGCCCATCTATAGACAATTGGACATTCCCTTACAGAAGGGTTGCAAGGAAGAGATGAGCTAGTCAGTGTGCAGTATAGCACCAATGAAACGTACAACTTTCCTCTAGTTCTTTATTGGTGCCTCCCCGCCCCCCTTCAATATCATGACCCCAATTCTACCTCACAAGTCCGGCCAGACCAAAGCATGTACACTAGTACAGATAAGAGCTGGAAACACAGGGAATCCAGGACAGATAAACCTCTCAGGACTAATAATGAGAGCAGCGATACCAGGAGGGAAAGGGGAAGGTGCAGGGGAGAAAGGGGAAACTGATCACAATGATCACCATAAAACTCCCTCCCTGGTGGATGGACAACAGAAAAGTGGATGAAGGGGACAGCAGTCGGTGTAAGGCATAAAAAATACAACCAATTTTTATATTATCAAGGGTTCATGAAGAAGGGAGGGGGCGGTGGAAAATGGTACCAAGGGCTCAAGTAGAAAGAAAAAGTTTTGAAAATGATGATGGCAACATATATACAAACGTGCTTGGATGGATGGATGAATGGATTGATTGTGATAAGAGTTGTACGAGCTCCCAATAAAATGATTTTTAAAAATTGTTAAAGGTAACAAAGGGAAATATTAGGAGTCCTGGTTGCATAGTGGTTATGTGTTAGGCTGCAATCCAAAAGGTCAATAGTTTGAAACCACCACCTACTCTGCAGGAGAAAGATGGAACTTTCTACTCCTGTTAATAGTTACAGTCTTGGAAACTCACAGAGGCAGTTCTACTTGTCCTACACATGATGGCATTGAACGTGAGGTATAGACAATCCTGCAACAGCAGTAATAACAATGAGGGGATGCATAGACAGGTGTACAAATTGAACAGGTATAGGAAGGCCAATAGAACTATAACCACAAATATATATAGGTCTGACAGAGGGTCTTTCTACATTTTTTGTTTAAACACAAAACCCCAAACCAAACTCACTGCTACTATGAGTTAATGCTGACTCCCAGTGATCATATAGGATGGGATAAAGTCACCTTGTGAGTTTCCACTATGGTAACTCTTTACAGGGATAGAAAACCCATCTTTCTCACTTGAGCAGTTGGTGGTTTCAAACTGCTGACCTTATGGTTAGCAGTCCAATGAGTAACCACTACGTCACCAGGGCCCCTTGCATTTATTTCCTTCCCATCCAACTGGTTCAGTTCCCAGACTTTCCAATTGGACCAACATACAAAACTACAGACACGCTAGCTTTGCACAGTGGTGAACACATACTTGCCTTGACCCCCACAGACATGCATACCCCATCTCACAATGCCAAGCAGACTAAGATTGAAGGACTAGTTTTATCTTTACACTCAGAAAACCGGCCAGGTGCACAAGCCAGTTTGGTGGTGAGGCCTTTGGCCTTGGCCTTTTCCAGTTTGGCGATGTGAGCCACTGATTTGGGGCCCAGGATGTTGCTGCCCCAGTGAGGGCAGATTGCATTGTATCTGCCCTTGTAGTTGTCCTGATGGCTTCCACCAGCTTAGTCAGGGCACCTTTGTCTTTCTAGTTCACTTATGTGAAGGTGTTGTGAGGGTACAGGTCTTCCTGTGGACCAAATGTACCATGCCCTTGATGATGAGTATGGCACAGGGCATCAAGAAGACCACTAGCTTGATGAGGGTCCACATTATGCGCAATCACCACCAGCTAAGCCTTCTTGTTCTCTGCCAGGGTGGTGACAATGTCAGTCAAGGATACCCGAACTCAGTTCACAGGAAGGATGGTCTCTTGGTAGAGATGTCCCCTTTGACAGTCCCTGTATTCTCCTCCTGGCCTAGCAGCCTCTGTTGTCTGGTGGTCCAGGGCCTATGTGAACTGGTTGATGGCAGGCAGCACTTTCAGCCACTTGTAGAGGATTGCCTGCTACCACTGAAGCCAGATGTAGTGGGGCCATCTGACAATGTGGGTAAGGTCCCTCTTAGGCTGGTTGTACTGACCCATGCCAAAATTCTGGGGCCTCTTCTCAAACAGGCCTCCTGCTTCTTGATGACTGAGTGGTGGGATCCCCTTCTAGTCCTTGGCCTTCTTTTCTCTCGGCATCTTAGCTGGATGGATTATAGCTCTACATATCTATTTATCTTTGCTGCAAATAGATCTATGAAAAGGACAGGGCAAGATATAACAAAATAATAATTTATAAATAATCAAGGGTTCATGAGGGAGAGGGGAGTGGGCAGGGAGGGGAAAAATTAGGAGCTGATGCCAGGGGCTTAGGTGGAGAGTAAATTCTTGAGAATGATGAGGGCAATGAATGCACAAATGTGCTTTACAGTTGATGTATGTATGGATTGTGATAAGAGTTGTATGAACCTCTAATAAAATGATTAAGAAAAGAAAAAAGAAGAGTAGAGCTTACAGGGGACAAAGTTATGAAAATTTCTTAGCTGTAACCAAATACCTTGAAGGAATGAATTGCTGGGCCAAAGGGCTCAGGGCCACTATCTTAGAGGACATCAAGGTCAATTGGCACATAATAGTTCACAAAGACAATGTTCTACATCCTACTTTGGTGAATAGTGACTAGGGTCTTAAAAGCTAGTGAGTGGCCATGTAAGGTGCAGCTATATGAAACAACAGAATGAGGAAAATTACAGATTCATGGAAACAGTCCAAAGGACTAAGGGACTATGTGACTATCAGCCTCCACATTCCTGAGAACAGAAGAAACTAGATGGTGCCCAGCTACCACTAGTGATTCCTCTGAAAGGGATCACAACAGAAAATCCTGGATAGAGTCGGAGAAAAATGTGGACCCAAACTCAAAATCTTTAACAAGAATCAGGCTTACTGGTCAGATAGAGACTGGTGAAACCCTCAAAACTATGGCCCTTAGACACCCTTCAGGCCTGGAACTTCATGGCTCAACAATAGCCAAATAATTGATGGGCCTATAAGGTAAAAATGACACCAGAGAGGTATGCACTCCTTAGAATCAGCTGTTTGAGATCTAAAGGGCAGAATTGTTCAGGGGCAAAGCTCAAAAGGCAGGACTAGGAATAGGAAAGTAGAACAAATAGAAATGGTGAAAGGCAGGAAGGAGTAGGAAAGAGTGATGTTACATTGTGAGGATTGCAATCAGTGTCATGGATCAAAACATATACAAATTGTTGAATAGAACACCCATTTGATTTATTGTAGAAGCAGTTCATTTACATTTTAACACCCTGTCATTTGCTCTCCCTTTTGTCTTATTTTAAACTTGTTCTTGTTTTTAATATTTTCTGTTTTCTTTTCAACTGAGGCTTTCCTCTGTTTTACTTTGCTATTGATTTCTGTTAATTTTTTTTCTGTATGAGAAATCCAGGACAGATATTAATGCTTTCTTGGGGATATGGCAATGGAGGTTGGGCATCGGGGATATGGGCAGCTAATAACAATGAGTATAAGAATGAAGAAAAGGTTCTAAAATGGTCGTGATGATTGTACAACTCTTCTTAATATTATAGAACTATGGAATTATATGATTTGTGATTAAATCCCAACAAAATGTGGGTGTTTTTAGTTCAAAATAAAACTAAAATGAACAAAAGTGAAAGAAAGCCCATGTCTTTTTAAAAAAACATAATTTCAACGGGGCTCGAATAACTCATCACAATCCATCCATCTATTGTGTCAAGCACATTTGTAGATTTGTTGCCATCATCATTCCCAAAACATTTTTCTAGGTACTTGAGCCCTTGGTATCAGCTCCTCATTTCTCCCCTCCATCCCAGCCCCACTTCTCATGAACTCTTGATAATTTATAAATTATTATTTTGTTATATCTTACACTGTCCAATGTCTCCCTTCACCCACTTTTCTGTTGTCCATCCCCCAGGGAGGAGGTTATATGTTGATCCTTGTAATTGGTTCCCCCTTTCCACCACATCCTCCGTCCACCCTCCAGGTATCACCACTCTTACCACTGGCCCTGAAGTGATCATCTATCCTGGATTTGCTGTGTTTCCAGTTCCTATCTGAACCAGTGGTCTAGCCAGATTTGTAAGGTAGAATTGAGATCATGATAGCAGGGGCAGGAGGAAGCATTTAGGAAGTAGAGGAAAGTTGTATGTTTCATCATTGCTACAATGCACGCTGACTGGCTCATCTCCTCCCTGAGACCTTTCTGTAAGGGATGTTCCTTTGCCTACAGATGTGTCTTGGGTCTCCAATCTGTACTTCCATTCATTCACAATGATTTGATTTTTTGTTCTGTGATGCCTGATACCAGATCCCTTCAACACCTCGTGATCACACAGGCTGGTGTGCTTCTTCCATGTGGGCTTTGTTGCTTCTGAGCTAGACGGCCGCTTGTATACCTTCAAGCCTTTAAGACCCCAGACACTATATCTTTTGATAGCCGGGCACCATCAGCTTTCTTCACCACATTTGCTTATGTACCTATTTGTCTTCAGCGATCATATCAGGGAGGTGATCACACAATGATATGATTTTTGTTCTTTTAATCCTGATAACTGATCTCTTTGGCACCTCTTGATCACACAGGCTAGTGTGCTTCTTCCATGTGGGCCTTTTTGCTTCTGAGCTAGATGGCTGTGTCTTTACTTTCAAGTCTTTAATACCCTAGATGCTATATCTTTTGATAGCCTGACTCCATCATCTTTCTTTACCACATTTACTTATGCACCCAGAAAGCCCATATCTTATGTGTGTCGTGAAGTAAAATTTCTATTAAAAATAGACTTGTGCTACACCAGCCTGTGTGATCACGAGGTGTCGAAGGGATCAGGTATAAGGCATCATCAGAAAAAAAATCTTACCATAGTGAATGAAGGGGGAAGTGTAGAGTGGAAACCCAAAGCCCATTTGTCGGCTGCTGGAGATCCCCTCACAGAGGGGTCTAGGGGAGGAGGTGAGTCATTCTGGGTGCGATGTAGCACCGATGAAGAATACAGCTTTCCTCCAGTTCCTAAATGCTTCCTCTCCCCCAACTACTATGATCTGAATTCTACCTTGCAAGTCTGGGTAGAGCAGAGGATGTACACTGGTGCAGATAGGAGCTGGAGACACAGGGAATCCAGGGCGGATGATACCTTCAGGACCAGGCGTGTGAGGGGCAATACTGGGAGGGTAGAGGGTGAGTGGGTTGGAAAGAAGGAACTGATTACAAGGATCTACATGTGACCTCCTCCCTGGGGGACGGACAACAGAAAAGGGGGTGAAGGGAGACGCTGGAAAGGGCAAGATATGACAAAATAATAATTTATAAATTATCAAGGGCTCATGAGGGAGGGGGGAAAGGGAAGGGAGGGGAAAAAAGAGGACTTGATGCAAAGGGCTTAAGTGGAGAGCAAGTGCTTTGAAAATGATGAGGGCAAAGAATGTACAGATGTGCTTTATATAATTGATATATGTATGGATTGTGATAAGAGTTGTATGAGTTCCTAATAAAATGTTTTAAAAAATAGACTTGTGCTGTTATTTCAAGATGACTTCTCTAATTCACAGAAGTAGAACTTCCTGTCTCAAAAGGAATCTGCCAGCATATTTTTAAAATCTCTCCCCTTGAAATGGCTGTTCCCCAAAGCAGACCATGAACTGAGAAAATCTCAGCATCTTTCATGTAAATTTCTGCGGGTAGGTGGAGGGGCAAATCTTCCTTAATGTTTACTTTTCTAATGTTTACTCAGCAGCCATTAAATACTTCATTACCATGGAAACCTGTAGTCTTTAAGCAAAAGTTCTTTAAGTTTCTGTGATTTATCCAGTCTCGACAAGCAGTTTCCTTTCCCTTAAGGAAACAGTTTCTTCCCAATTTTCAAATTGTTGAAATCATAGAAATTTCAAAAACCAGGTTATTCATTTGAATTAATATATGGTTTTATTTCTAACTGTGTCCAAGTAGGCTGTGAAGCATTGGTGGCTCCGTGGTAGAATTGTCACCTTCCAGGATTTGATTGCCAGCCACAACATTCCAGGAACAGCCACTGTCTGTCAGTGGAGGCTTGCATGTTGCAAGGATGCTCAACAGATTTCAGTGGAGCTTCCAGACCAAGATGGACTCGGAGGAAAACCAACCAATGCAAACCCTATGGGCCACAATGGTCCTAATCTCAGTCCATCAGGCGGTGGACCAGGCAGTGTTTTGTTCCACTGTGCAGGGGGTCATCATGGAACTGAAGCTTTGGAGGTGGTAGTTAAATGCACTATTACAGAGGCATGTTGGGCAAACCCCACTTTTATCACCAACTGCACGGCAGGAGGAAGGCCCTTGACCAGATGGATTGACCCATTGGCCATAACAATGGATTGAAACATAAGAACCATTGTGAAGATGACACTGGACCGGGCAGTGTTGTGTTCTGTTGAACATAGGATTCCTATGAGTTGAGACTGTCTTGCTCACACCTAAGAACACCAGCAACAACTGCTTGGTAAGGATCAAGATAAATACCAGTCATTCTCCACCATCATCAAGATCTTTGTCACTAGTCACTTCTGCGGCACATTGTATCTTAACCTAACCACCCTAAATATCCTTGGTCACCCAGGTCAGGTCATCAGGGCCCAATTCAAAGCTCAGGAGTCTGTATAACTCCCTGCATTTTAGATCATCCAGCCCCTCTTTCTTCCTCTAGTTCCCTGGGATTAGCTAGGTCACAAGCTGGAAGCACTCTGCCCTTTATTGACTGCAGTGCAGCATTTCTGATACCCAATTGTCCAACATGTTGAACTGATACCCACGGGGTTGCCAATTAGAAACCCCCATGTGCTCCTAGGGAGAAAGATGAGACTTTCTACTCCTGTAAAGAGTTACAGTTTTGGAAACCCACCAGGGAAATTCTACCCTGTCCTATTGGCTCGCTCTGCATTTAAATAGACTCAATGGCTGTGAGTTTGGTTTGGTGGTCATCCAAAGTCCTAACCCCTCACAACAGAGTTAGGACTCTGTTCTTCTTACCACCTGAGCAGCCTTACTTTGAAACTCCCTTATCACAATGAGAACAGATACTAGCTAAGAGATGCATTCCCAGCAGGAACCATTCATTGGCCCTAGAGTCAAACCACCCTCTCTCTCCACATTCTTGGTCATTTTCATCAAACGAGGAGGTCTTGAATGATACAACTTCAACCTCTAGGATCTCAGATAAGTCCCCGGGGGCTCCATGTATGTGTCCCTGCAACCTGCCTGCTGAGCCTTGCTGCCAGAGAGGAGCCTGTGCACTCCCTCCTTATTTACATTTGTTTATGTAATGGTCTGACTATTTTAGAAATAAAATCGCTGAAAGCCAAGTGGACTTGAAGCACTTAACATTGTTGAAGGCCAAGAGGACTGGAAGCACTTACGGATGAAGATGAGGACTATATATAGACTTCCGTGTAGATTCTGCATCAACATAAAGGAAACAAAAGCCCTCGCAACTGAGCCAAGAAGCCTCATTATGATAATTGGAGAAAGTACTAACGGCCTTAAGATTTTCAGGTTACCCACCATTAACATCCATGAAAAACAATAGTTAGGAATCAAATTGTATATGTCTTTGGGTACATCTGCTGCAAAAGAACTCTTTAGAATGTTCAAAAGCAAAGATGTCACCTTGAAGACAAAGGTGTGTCTGTCCCATACTATGGTATTATCACTAACTTCATCTGCATGCATACACTGGACAATGAACCAGGAAGGCCAAAGAACTGATGCCTTTGAATTATGAATTTCCTAGGGACTGTCAGAAGAAGGAACAAATCTGTCTTGGACAGTGTACTGCCAGAATGCTCCTTCGAATCGAGACTGGCATGACTTCATCTCACCTACTTTGGATTTGTTACCTGCAGAAGGACATCGTGTTTGGTCGAGAGTCAGCAATGGTGAGGAAGATGTTTAATAAGGTGAGTTGACACACTGGCTGCAACCATGGGTTCGGACAAAGCAACATCTGTGAGAACAGGGTTTCGTTTTGTTGTCCATTGGGTCTCTGTGAATCAGAACCCACTTGAGGGCAGCTAACCAAACAGAAAGCACCTTTGCTTTGGTGGTCTTAAGGAAGCAGACACAAAGACCCAACCTAGTTCATTGTCCCACCCCAGAGCTTACGTACCACCAGCTAATAACAACAACATAACCCAATGAGCTCAGAAGAGACTAGAATAGCAAGCCAGGGTCCTTCATTGGGCGATTTTGATGGGTACTAATTAGCATGGAAAAAGATGACATTAACATGATCAACAAAATGTTGCAGCATTTCATGTGCCTTTACCACATACCAGACATGTTAATGGGCACAAGGTTGGAGAAAAGCATCGTGGTATCTGCTCTCCTGGAGCTCAGGAAAATAGTGGGGGCAAATAGTGAACAAGTAGACAAAGAAACCATCATGAAAAGTGATGAGGGTCTGAAAAGATAGTTCTCGAAAGATGCTATCCAACTGTCCAGTAAGCACATGAAATGTTGCTCAACATCATTAGCTGTCAGTGATATGCACATCAGAACCAGAAGGAGATATTAGCCCGCACATACCGAGGCTGGCTATAATGAAAATGACACACACATTAACAAATGCTGGCCAGGATGTGGAGAGATTGTGCCTGACCCAGGCATGACATCATAAGCTGTTGCTGAAGATGGGAAGCTTCAGAATGCAATTTGGCCACTCCTTAAAAGGCAACAAACACACACAGCTACCCTCTAACTCAGCAAATGCATACCTAGTTACATAGCCAATAGAAATGAAAGTGAATGTCCACACAAATACTTGGGTATTTCTAAAACTTATTCAGAATAGCCCCAAAGTAGAAATAACCCCAAAGTCCATCAGCTGAAATGGGACAAACGTGCTCCCCAGACTATGGAATATTCCTCGGCAACAAAACAGAAGGAAGTACTACAGTGTGGATGAACCTCAAAACCATTATGCTGAATGAAAGAAACCAGGTGCAAAAGACCACATATTGTAAGACTCCATTTATAGGAAATCTCCAGAATTGGCAAATGCGTCGAGATAGAAAGTAGGTTAGCGGGGACTGGGGAGAGAGGGAAGAGTGGAATGCCTACTGATGCGCATGGGGTTTATTTGTGGGGTCGTGAAAAATGTTCCAAAATGACCAGTGGTGTTTGTCTTTGTTTCCTAATGTTTCCATAATAGACGAGATTTATTTTCTCATCACTCCGGAGGCTGGAAGCCCAAATGGAGGACATGAGCAGGGCTGTCCTCTTGGTCAGATCCTTCCCTGGCTCCTTCCTGGTAGACTGGGCGTTCTTTGGTGTTTCTTGGCTGCCTTTTCTCTGTGGGTATAATTGTTTCCTTGTCTGTTCTCCAGTTTATAAAACCCCAGTCATAGAGGATTGGGATTACACCCTACACCAGCCCAGACTGATCTCATTCACTTAACTGATCATATCTGCAAAGAAGCACCTTGTTTCTTCAAACAATGTCACATTCACCAGCACAAGAGCTAAGACTTCCACATATATTTCAGGGGAACACAATTCACACCATAACAGTGACAACTCCGATGAAGTGAAATTGACATGAATGATGCAGCTCAGGCCTTTGCAGAGGAGATGGGCTTTCCTACTCCAGGAAAACTTCAGGAAGGTAAGGAATCCAATTGTGCGAGAAGACAGCTGCAGAGTATGTGTGCTTCCTGGCACAGGGACGTGGGCAGAAGCAATGGGGGAGGAATAAGCTTGACTGCGGTATTTTCAGGGGTTCCAAAGAGTCCTTGGCTCTTGAGATCCTGTTCTATGTTCCTCAATAGTGCCAGGCCTGGAAACTTCTGGAAATACCAGATTCTATTTTGGAGCGGACAGTGTGATTGGGGGAAAATCTTTCTTTACCACTCCCAGCCGTGCAATTAGCAAGGCAAGAGACAAGATATGAGCGAAACAGCCATTGTTAACCATTACAATAGAAGATTCAGATTCTCTCTTACACACATACACACACACACACACACACGCATGTAAACACACACCTACAAACCAAGCACCTACAGTATTCTTTTTGCTTTTGTTTTTGTTTTTACAAATGCTAGATAATTTTAAATATATTGAAATCTGATGAAGAGAGTCTTCGGGAGCAGAAAAGATGGAAGAATTTGGATTCTTCTTAATTACCATTGGCTTTGAATGCATTCCACTGCTTGCATTTAAAATAATTTCACGAGTTTTGTTCTAAAGGACCTCCATCTTTCAACGTTTTATGGTTGCAAACAATATTGCACCCTCGTGACTCTGGCCCTTAGATGATCCTTCTGATCCAGAACTAGACATCGTAGGGACTGGTTCTCTGGAGTTTTTAGGTCAGACCATAGTTTTTTTTTTGTTTTTTTTTAAATTTTTAACAATTTATTGGGGCTCATACAATTCTCCTCACAGTTCATGCATATACATACATCAATTGTATAAAGCACATCTGTACAATCTTTGCCCTAATCATTTTTTTCTCTTTTCTTCTTTTACATTTTATTAGGGACTCATACAACTCCTACCACAATCCATACATATACATACATCAATTGTATAAAGCACATCCATACATTCCCCGCCCCAATCATTCTCAAAGCATTTGCTCTCTTCCCAAGCCCCCTGCATCAGGTCCTCTTTTTTTCCCCCCCCCCTCCCCATTCCCCCCCTCATATGCCCCTGGTAATTTATACATCGTTATTTTGTCATATCTTGCCCTATCCGGAGTCTCCCTTCCCACCCCCTCTGCTGTCCCTCCCCCAGGGAAGAGGTCACACGCGGATCCCTGCAATCAGTTCCCCCTTTCCAACCCACTTACCCTCCACTCTCTCAGCATCGTCCCTCACACCCTTGGTCCTGAAGGTATCATCCACTCTGGATTCCCTGTACCTCCAACCCTCATATGCACCAGTGTACAGCCTCTGTCCTATCCAGCCCTGCAAGGTAGAATTCGGGTCATGAGACCATAGTTTAATAAGAAACTCAGTGGAGCGTGTTTGGTCTTAGACACTGTGCTGTTTTGGAAAATGATCTTCATGCTGCCAGCTTCACACAGGAGGAACTTCAGGGTCTGCCTGGAGGCTGACTTAGCATGGATGCAGTCCGTCCTTGGTGGCCGCTTCTGTAACTTGCCTTACACTTTGATGCTGCCTCTGGAGAAACGAAGCTAGCAGTGACACATAAAGTGACCCACACAGCCTGCTGTCGCTGTCTACTCTTCTGAGTACCTTCCCCCAAGGCTTGGGAACTTTATGAAAAGAAAAACTGCAATCCATAAAGTTAAAGATAGAACTGTCCTGACTAATCCATGCACCTAAGCCCATCACATCAAAATACATAAAGCAATAGCACTGAAGAAAATAATAAAATAACTGCCAGAAAAGATTTCAAAGCACCACTTCAACTCACTTTCTCAACTCATGCTAATCATGTAGAAAAATATAAGTGAGTTTTGGGGGCTCTGAATTAATTAATAACCAAGAATATGTCTATCCAGATAGGAAGACCCAATTAATTGCTTCCATCAACATTTCGGCTCCATTTATTGATGGATGTTATAAGAAATGGCAGGAGTCCTGGTGGCATAGTGGGTGACAAATTGAGCTGCTGACCACAAGGGCAGTAGTGCAAATCTAGAAGCCACTCTGCAAGAGAAAGGTGAAGCCTGCTGTTCTTGTAAACATTTACAGTCCTAGAAACCCAAAGGGACAGTTGTACCCTGTCTTATGGGGTTGCTTTGAGTTGCCATGGACTCAATGGCAGAGAGTTTGGTTGTTGGTTTCAAAGATGGTATCTAGTCAAATTTCTATGTATTTCGTACACCATAAATAGCCATAATCACAATGTACCTTGGTCTTTAACTCTTCAATTGCGAAGGAAAATGAAAAGCCTTCTTCTGATGGTCTTTTTTTTTTTTGTTAAAGCATGAGCAGCTTGAGTTTATGGAAACTTATTTATAAGCTCATGAAGTTCTCACCAGATTGTAATGACTTGCAAGTCAAAAAATTAATTGAGGAAAAACAGCATCACAGAAGTTCTGACTTTGATTTGACGTCAGTGGGTTTTAGAAGCACTTTTAGCAAGTTGCTTGGCATCTCCTGTATCACTGAATGACTGGAGTTCCAGTAAATGTGGAAAGATAACAACTACTTGAGATTACTTCAAGTTACATCACAGCTTTGGAATAAACGGAATCCGGGGCATTTCTGTTGTTGCTTGCTTTTATAAAGCTCTTGCTTGTTTATGTGAACTCTGAAAAGCCTGTATATGAACTTTCAAAAAGCATTTCACAGCGTTGCTTTTTTTTTCTGGGGTGGGTGCAGGGGAGCAGAGACGTCTGCTTTTACTGCATCCATAATCATTGTTATTATTAACTGCTGTTTCCTTGGTTCGGGATTCATGATGACTCCATGTACACCAGAGCAAAATGCTGTCCAGTCTTATGCCATCCCCATGATTGGTTAGGGACCAGGCTATTTGATTGATAGGTTTATCAATAACATGCAGAAGTGGGTCACCAGACTTTACTACCTAGTCCATCTTAGGCCAGAAGCTTGTTGAAACTTGCTCAGCATACTAGTAACACACAAGCCTTTACCAACAAAGGGGTCGTAGTAGTGTGTGAGATATACTGGATGGGAACTGAACCCAGATCTCCCACATAGATGACAAGGACACAGCCAGGAAACCCAAAGAATGGTCGGGAGCATCTCTCCGCTGTCCTCATTTTGCAGGTAGGCACACCAGGTTCAACCGGTAGAGGCGACTCTCTCCCCCAAAGTTACAAAGTAGGACCTGAGATGCCAAGGCCTTCCAGCTCTTAGTCTTTGTTTCCTCAATTGTCTCCTTTCCCAGTGGGGCCCTGTTAGATGGCCTAAAAGTCACCCAAAAATGTGTTCATTGGGCACCCAGCAACAGCTAGAGCACATGTCCCTGATAACTTATTTGTGGTACAGCAAGATCTTTCTTGAGAGATTCTAATGCTAGTGACTTCAGATACGACGGCAGAAGGCTGGGCACTGCTATTGGTTGAATTGTGCTTCTCCAAAATTATGTTGAAGTCCTAACCCCCAATACCTATGAACGTGATATTGTTTGGAAAGAGGGTCTTTGAAGCTCTTATTAGTTCACATGGGCCTGTCGTGAAGTGAAATTGCTTACTTATGGCTTATCTATTGATGTTTTTGTGACTGCTGCCAAATGATTGGGGCAGGACCCTGCAAATAGGGTGTATGAAACACCAGTAAAGGAGATTGGTCAGTGTTGCCATTCATCTGGGTATAAGACAACCATCTCAGAAGCAGGAAGAATTGAATGACACAATCATCAAGATAGAAGAGTTACCAGTGGAGCATTTGTGAGAGCCCTGGAGGAAGTGGCAGAGGCAGCAGAGGCATTGGAGGAATTGCTGTGCCGAGACCATGAGACAGAGCAGAGGAGCAGGCAATAGACTTCCTGGCCTAAAGAATAAGATAGAGGTCAAGGAAACATGTGATTGGGAGACTGAGGAACAGAAAGAGATGTGGCTACTGACAGAGAAAAGACATTGTTTTGAATAGAAGACTCTATCCTTAATGTTTTCTGATCCTCATTTGTCATAACCTGTCAACTTTCCCAATAAACACCAAAAATCATATTATCAGAAAATTTTGTTTAGCTATTGCCATGGATTCTCTAACTCAGCAGAGAAGTAGGGTGTAGAGGGAGGAACAGTTGGTGTCAAAATAGCATAAATAAGGATGGAGGCACTTCTCCCTAGTGAAACTGGAGAAGTCACATGTGACCCAGAAGCCATTTCCTCAGGGTCTTAATCCAATACGAATGAGGTCCTTATGAAAAGGGCAGAGATACAGACAGACACGGGCATACAGAGGGAAGAGGGCCATTTGAAGATGCAGAGACTGATGTGAAGCATCTATATCACAAAGTAAAATAAGGACAGCCAGGAACCACTAGAATCTGGACTAAACAAGGCAGAATCTTTCCCTAGAAATATGAGAGACAGACAGACAGAAATATAGAGAATGAATGGCCCTGCTGATATGTTGATTTCAGACTTTTACCCTCAAGATGTGGTTGTTGTTGTTAGGTGCCTTCTAGTTAGTTCCAACTCAAAGCAACACTAGGTACAACAGACGCCATGTTCTTATGTTTGAGCCCATGGTTGCAGCCCCTGTGGCAATTCATCTTGTAGAAAGCCTTCATCTTTTTTTCGCGGCCTCTCTATTTTATCATGCATGAATCCTTTTCCTGGAACTGGTCTCTCCTGATACATATCCAAAGTACGTGAGACAAAGTCTTGACATCCTTGCGTCTGAGGAGCACTTCGGTTGTACTTCACTCAAGACAGGTTATCATTTTGGCAGTCCATGCTACATTCACTATTCTTTGCCAGCACCACAATTCACATGCACTGGTTCTTCTTTGGTCTTCCTTATCCAATCGGATATCTTTATCCGACTGTGATAGGTAGATTTATGGTGGCAACTTGGACAATAAGAACATGTGGGATTAATAAGGCCCCAGTTTGTTTGGAGGGTAAAAAGATAAATGGCTCGGCGAGCCCCGCTTCCCTCTCTCTTGCTCTCTGGTGATCAGACCTGTGTGTGGCTGCCTTAGCTAGTTCTCTGCCTCAACTTGCGAGCTACACTACCTGTGGGACACACAACCCATGGATCATGTTGCTAGAGCTTGGGGTTCCTTCGAGAACTGCTTTGCCACACTGCTGGTGTATACATCTCTTGAGCTTTGGACTGTCAGATCCTGTCGTCTGGCTCACTGTTGGTGACCCGCCCTGCTGTTTGCTGCCTGTGGCCAGACTGCCTGCATTTCCCTATGGAAGACTCAGTTGTCTGCTTCCTTGACCTTGGATCCAGCAGCCCTTGTGAGTTGAAGGACTTACAGTATATCAACTGTTCCACAGAAGTGAGTTGAACAGAGTCCCCTGTATTTCTGTGTGGACTGTTTAGCTGTTATATTCCTTTGTGCTTTATAGATCTATATCTAATCTATATCATCTATATCTATATATAAAATTATAAGTGCCCTGGTTGTGTTTCTCTAGAGAACCCTGTGTAACACACTGACCTTCACATATATATGAAACAATTTAAAATACCCTAGTGCATCTTCATTCTCAAAGTGACATCGTTGCTTTTCAACACTTTACAGAGTTCTTTCTTGAACAGCAAATTTGCCCAATGCAACTCATCTTTTGTTCTCTTGACTGCTACTTCCATGAGCATTGATTGTGCATCCAAGAAAGACAAAACCCTTGCCAAATTCAATCTTTTCTGCATTTATTATGATGTTAATTATTGGTTCCGTTGTGAGGATTTGGGTGTTCTTTACATTGAGTTGTAATCCATACTGAAGGCTGCAATCCTTGATCTTCATCAGCAAGTGCTTCAAGTCCTCCTCACTTTCAGCAAGCAAGGCTGTGTCATTTGCATATGGAAGGTGGTTAATAAGCCTTCCTCCAATCCTGATTTCATTCTTTTCCATATAAGCCAGCTTCTCAGCGGGATTTCTCAGCATACAAATTTCAGTGCAGCTTGAACTTCTACCTTCAGTTCCATTGGCTCTTGCTCATAGGCGACCTCCCGAAATCCAGTGACTCTGCAGTCTTTTCATCTTCTCGTACTATTTTCGACATCATGCAATATTTTTATCAAAGAATCTTTTGCTATTGTAACTCAAGGCTTAAATCTCTGCATCAGTCCCTTCCCTTTAATGGATGCTTAATACGTTCAACTCTTTTGATTTTCTAACCCTAGGTCTTTGCATATTTCATTATAATATTTTACTTTGTCTTCTCAAGCTGCATCTTAATTTTTTCTGTGAATTCCTTTACCTCATCATTTTCTCCATTTGCTGCAGCTACTCTATGATGAAGAGCAAATTTCAGAGTCTCTTCTGATACTCACTTTGATCTTTTCTCTCTTATTAATGACCTTTGCTTTCTTCTTATATGATGTTCTTGATGTCATTCCATAGCTCATCAGGTCTTCTAGCATTAGTGTTCAAGGTGTAAAATCTGTCCTTGAGATAGTAAGACAATAAAGCTCTGGATCGTTTTTCTTTTTTAAGCCACCCATGTTTGTGGCACTTGGTTACAGTTGCCACAGAAAACTTATACTGGGGCAATAGCTTTGAAGTCCTGTATCTATTTTATCTTCCAATCTATACTTACAGTCAGTACTTATTTGGTTTCTTATTCCTTTGTCAGAATGAGAAGGTCTAGAGCATGAGGGTGCCCTTGGGTTAAGAACAGTATTCCCTCCTTATTGTAAAAAATAATCAAAACTCAAAGAAATGGACACATCAGGTCTATTTTGAGCAGTTATTCTGTATGCATGTAAGAAGACCATTCTGATTCCAGAAAAGGCAAATGACTCCAAGTATGATAGTTGCAACAAAATTTACACAGAGAAGAGAAGGAAGAGGAATAGCAGATCAATCATTGGTTAATCTTCAAATGATTGATGGAATCCCTCTGGTGGATTAATGGGACTCCATTTTATTGACATCAACTGATAGCAAGTCATAAGGTGGTCTCTGCTCTTCGACCCACGCTTACCCTTCCTTTTAAAAAAATGTTTTAACTTCGGATTGTGAATTGGGTGAAGGTTTTCAGAGCAGATCACAGTTTTGCATCCAACAATCCAGCCATATTCTGATTCAACTAATCCAATGCAATCTTCTCAAAGTACCATCGCTGATCTCATGTCCTCCCTGTTTCCTTTTTCCATTGCTCCCTATTTCCAACTCTCTGAATTTTGTTCTTGAACTTAAATGGTTGATTATTCTAACATTTGGGTGCATTCACTTCCAGACCTAATGGTGACTAAGAGCCATAATCTTGGGATTCTAACAATCTTTATCCAACCAGTAAACCTGCTCTCTTTTATAATTTTGCATTTTCTCCTGTGCCTTTTTGTACATTATTCAGGGCCTTTTATTGTGGTCCTCTTCAGATCAGTTGGCAGTGGGAGCTGGGCACCATCTAATTTTTCTGGTTTCTGAGTCATGGAGACATGTTGGACTAATTGTTTCCATGTGGCCTTTAATTTTTGTCACTCTTCTTTCCTCTGGACAAGCAGCTCTGTATTAGAGCTTAAATTCTCAACACTTGGTTTACAAAACACGTATTTCTTTTGGTCTCAGGAACCGGGAAACCACTCCTCTATTCATCTCCGGGCAGGCCCGCCCACATGCAGATACACCCATCTACGAGTATCTGGCATAAAGACTGTTACCCATACTACACCATGCTTCAAGACAAAATTGTATTTATTTGTCATTTCTTGTATGAGCCCCTAATAAAATGATTTAAAAAATTAAATTAAAAAGAAATATTTCACAATATGTAATTATATACTGTTTTGTGATTCATCACTATGCTTTACTGAGGTTCAATTTGTAACAATGAAAAGACATCCTGCATATCAGATATTTACATGACAATTCATAACAGTAGCAAAATTATAGTTATGAAGTAGCAACGAAAATAATTTTATGGTTGAGGATCACCATAACATGAGGAACTGCATTAAAGGGCCGGGGCATGAGGAAGGTTGAGAACCATTGCCCTAAAGAGATACTTGGCTGATTGGAGAAGGGTGAGAATAATCCACTCTCCAAGGCATTCTGCTCAAGGGCAAGATTGTCTACACCCCTGGTTAATGATCAGAAAGCATTTGCTGGATGCTTGATCTATGTGGGGACTCTGTTGTAGCAGACAGTCACTTGGGAAAAACCTGCTAGCTTTGCTCTGTGGACGAAAGGCCGGCGACATTGACTTTCAACGCATAACAATCTCCATTTCTTTTGGGTGATTTTCCAGGGTTCCTGTTCTATCGCCTGACTTTGCAATAAGGCCAAGGAGAAGTTCCCTACCCTTCAGTGACCCTTTTCATTCCTTCGTGTTCCCAGGCGTTAAGAATAACCAAGGGTCAGGAGGCCTGTGGGGTTGCACAAGGCACCTTATGTGCCATCAGGACTCATTTTGACTAGGGCCTTGCCAATTATGCATTTGTTCCTCATAAGAATGAATCGTGTCTGTCTACGCAGATGTTGCACCCTCAAAAAAGCAAATTCTGCAAGGAATTCTAAAATGAGAATTCAAAAAATATATATATGTCTGCCACGCAAGGTGGAAGCATTCCAAATGTGGGTGGCTACTAAATAAAGTGGCAATAGAATAACTCAAAAATATTTAAAAACATAGATGACAAACCAAAACCAGATGGAGTTTCCACACATGAATTAGCTGTGTCTAGGTCTACTATTGCTGGCCTTAGAAATGAACCCAAGGCAGCCATTGCTGAAAACGAGGCCCAAATAAGGAGTAAAGAGAAAACACATTCCTTCTCCTCTCCAAGATAAAACAGGAGGGTTAGCTCCTCTGCCCTCAAGTCAAACTGACTGGAGCCCTGTGCTTGGCAGGGCCCAGTAACACTGAGAACAGGATGCAATCCCCAGAGGTGCGTTTTCAATAAAACAGAATCCTTTTGAAATCGCCTGCTAACCTTTTCCATAATGTTTTGACTGCGGGAGAAATCAGAGTTCCTTGGCTCAAGGAAAAAATAAATGAGTTACTGATAAGCCTTAAACTCAGCCCTACCCTTTCCAGTAAGAGCAGGGAGCACAGAACCTGGATTTTTCCAACGATAAGAGCTCACAGGTCCTAAGTTCAGGACAGAATCATGAGGGGCCAGCAATCTGACTGGGCCTTCTTCTCTGCTCCATCTGCTAGGCCTGAGCAACCCTTGACTCGCTTAAAGCTCAACTGTGTCTTGTTTAAAGTGAATTTACCAAGTGTGTCTTTTCTCTAGCCTTGTCTTCGTTCCAGCAATCTACAGAAGGCAACGGGTGCACATCTGGAGTGGAAAGACTGGCCACCTCTGTATTTGTTCCTTGTTATGAGTAGGTATGAGAGTTATCCTGGGAACCGGATCATCAGGAGACCAATTAGCCAAACAGCCCAGTTGGGAACCCTTCCAATAAACCAATTAGTGGAGACATGATTATGTAATTAGACAACATATTTCACGGAGACGCTGTGAATGACAACAGGGAGTTTGACAATGTGGCAGCAGCGATTGGAAGGGTGAACTACACCAGGAGGCGCAAAGTTGGACATTAAAAAGTGAAGGATTTGTTTTTGTAGAGAGAGATCAAGCTTGACCGTGCTTGGCAATGGTGAGAAATGTAAGCTTATTTGGAGTTTCTTATGATATGTGTCTATATCCCTGAATCTCCTATACAGTTCAGAGCCTGTGCAGGAGAGGGAGATGGAGAGGGAGAGAGAGGGAGAGAGAGACAAGCTTAAAAGCTTAAGGCAAAAAATAACAGACAGGCTCATCAATAGCCAGGATTTTGGTGGGCTTTGTGGGAGTGAGATCCTGTAATAGCTTTTTCTGTCCAGTCTCTTAACCTTACTACAGCATAAAAGACCTCTTTTTATCTAGCCGACCTTCCAACATCAACAACTTTATGATTATCCAGGTCTACCCTATGTTGAAGCACATAAATCTCTCTGCCTGTAGCTTAACATCCTAAATTCTAAACTTGGAATTGCTTCTGATCTGCCCCAAATTGCCTGACCTTGACTACTGGCAAATAGAGTGCTATTAGCATTGCTTTTGTGCTTATCTGTTTCTTCCGCTGAAATGTACTCCTTGAGGGCAAGTATTTCAGTGCCTGGTGCAAAGGCTGGCACACAGTAAGCGCTTAATAAGTATTTCAAGAGTGGGTGATAGATGAATAAAACAGAAAGAGACTATCTTGAGATTTTAAAAAGAAATCATTTTATTGGGGGCTCTTACATCTCTTGTAAACAATCCACACCTTAATTGTATCAAACACATTTGTACATATGCTGCCATCATCATTTTTTCTAAACATTTTCTTTCTGTTGGAGTCCTTGGTATTAGCTCCTATTTTTCCCACCTTCCCCACCCTCTCACCCTAATGAATCCTTGATAAATTATAAATTATTATTTTCATATCTTACACAGACTACTGTCTCCCTTCACCCACGTTTCTGTTGTTCTTCCCCTTTTGGGGGGGTGTTATGCGTCAATCATTGCTATCGGTTCCCCCTTTTCTCCCCATTCTCCCCCCACCTTCTCCCTACTCTCTTGATATTGCTACCCCCATTTCTGTTCCTGAGGGGGTTATCTGACCTGGATTCCACGTGTTCAGAGCTCTTGTCTGTACTAGTGCACATGCTCCAGTCCAGCCGGACTTATAAGGTAGAATTAGGGTCATAATAGTGGAGTTGAGGAAGCTTCAAGGAAGCAGAGGAGTATTGTGTGTTTCATTGGTGCTATACTGCACCCTGGCTGACTCGTTTCTTCCTTGCGACCTTCCTGTGAGAGGATGTGCCATTGTCTGTGTCTCCAGATCTTTCATCGCCTCGAAGTCTATGATGACAGAGGTAGAGCTTGATGTTGGTGTTGGTGCGGAGCTGCCGTTGAGCTGGCTCAGACTCATGGTGACCTCACGCACAAGGGGATGGGGCTGTAGTGATCTAAGGCGTTTCCACTGACTGATTTGCACAAGTAGTTTGTCAGGCTTTCCCCCCACTTTTCTTTATTCTGGAAGCTCCACTGAAACCTGTTCAGTATCATTTCAGCATTCAAGGCTCCGCTGAGAGACAGTTGGTGCTGTGTAAGAGGCACATTGGCTGGGAATCAAACCTGGGTTCCGACCATTGAACCATCATGGTCCCCCAGAAGACTGGTTAGAAGCACAAATGATAGAACTGGCTTGCTTGGTCCTGCATATTCCTGTTTCTTTATACTTGTAACTGTGACCAAGTTACTTTCTCCACGTAACTGTGACCATGTCACATTTCCCCCATGTAACTGTGAGCAAATTACTGAACCTTTCTGGGCCTTCAATCTACCATCTTTACATTGGAAATAATACTTATCTTAGAGTATGGTGAACATTATATGAGTTCATACATATAAAACACTCAGAACACTGCCAAAAACAAGGAAGACACTCAATTGTATAAAGCATTTTTCTTATTTGACAAAAACGTAGTGGTCCCCCATTTGCTTGTACTTAAGGTTTTGTTCCATCCCCCTTGCTTCCCAACAAAGTAATCCTTGGATAAGACATGTCCTAATATTAAATCATTACATATCACACCATCTCCCTTGTAATGGTCCCACTACATAGTGCCAAATTTATTTTTAAATGAAAAAAAAGGAGGTACTTTGAAAGCCATTCCAAGGTCTTAGTGACCTAAGTATTTGGGAACTTATTAACTTTTATTGAATCATTTTCACTTATGTGCTTATCCATGACTATGCTGCTGCCTCCCATTTCCCATTAGTTCTAAACTTTATCATAGGAACAAAGTTATAAGAGTTTGTGCAAATAAAGTTGTTGTAGTTTTTCATATTTTGTATGTTCTTTGTGATCGAAGTTTTCTTTATTTTGTTTTGTTTGCTGTTGGTATTTTTTCTCCCCCAGGCTTTTCTGTATATGAAAACCAAGATAGGTGAATCTATAGAGACAGTAAATGGCTGAATGGTTTTTGGGGTTTGGGAGGCTAATGGGGATCTAATAACAATGAGCACAAGAAAGAAGAAAGACATTCTCAAATGGATGGCGTGATGATTGCACAGCTCATCTTGAGATGACTGCCCTATTGACATGTATGAGATGTGGATTATGTACTCAGGAAGCTGTTGAAAAAGGAAGGAAGAAAAACTCAATGGCTGTATATTTCTCTGGTTAAAGTCAAATGTGAAAGGAATAAACTCCAAGAACAGGGAAAAAACAAAGTTCGTGAATGTGGTTTACCAATCAACGTTCTGACATTTCCATCAGGGGCATTGCTGGGAGGGTTTGCGGGGTGTGGAATGAACCAAGTGACACTGGCGGGGGTGGGGGTGACAATAAAATGACTCTCCCTGTATCATGTGTGTGCCTCAACAAAAACACGATCTTTTGAATTGCCATATTCCCGTAGTTCATTGTAACAACAAAACATGTTTTTGGTAAGTTCAGCTTACATATATCAATATTCTTAAAATGAATACTTTAAGCTAATTTACTTGTTGCACGTTCTACTGCACTCCTACAGGAGCTCTGGTAGTGGTTATGTGCTGAGCTGCGATCAAGGTCAGCAGTTCAAAACTACCAGCCAGCTCCAAGGGAAAACGATGGGGGTTGTCTACTCTTGTAAACAATTACAGTCTGGGAAACCCACAGGGGCAGGTCTATTCTGTCCTAGAGGGTCGCTGTGAGTCGGCATCGACTCTGGCAGGAAATGCAATTTCTTTTGCTTGATGGTGGTCCCATTAGAGCATCATCGCTGCCCAGTTGCAATCAGATGAACAGAGTCTGCAAGTGCTGTAACCACAGGCTATTGTTTCCATTGCTGCCAGCGTTTTCATAGCCCTGGATTTTGTCAACTTTTCTGATGCTTTAGCCAACATTTTACGGCAGTGGTTCTCAACCTTCCCGATGCCACGACCCTTTCATACAGTTCCTCATGTGGTGGTGACCCCCAACCATCAAATGATTTTTGTTGCTACTTCATCGCTGTCATTTTGCTACTGCGATGAATCGGGCGACCCCCGTGAAAGAGTCGTTTGACCCCCCCAAGGGGTCGCGACCCATAGGTTGAGAACTACTATTTTATGGTAATTGTTATCTGTGCATCCATACCAATAACCATCCTTTTTTGAAGAATAAAGAAGTAATTAGAGGAAAAGAAGGAGAAAAAACTTTTATAAAAGGTTTGTGACCAGCTATTAATAAGGCAATTGATACTGTTTCAATTCAATGTAGATTTTACGAGACAATGGTGTTGTTATTTCCATATAATCAAAGAAATAGTACATTTACACAATGTACAACTGCATTTCTCACACAGTATTTTATGATGAAAATTGATAAAAAGCATAACTCGGGCTCCCATATGGTCTGATAGGGGAAGAAGTCCATGAGAGTGCGGGCAGGGGTAGATGACACCATTCAAGTTACAGCACCAGGTGACACCACTCAAGAAAACATCTGCCTGTGTCCGTGTAGAAGGTTAGAGAAATTCTAAGTGAGCCAAATGCATCTTGGTCATTCATCTGTGCATTCCTCTTACATGGAGGGAAGCCTCGACGCTCAGTTTTACTGGCACTTGGGGAAGAAGGATGTTAGCAGTGAGCTGGCATGGGCACAAGCTGCCCTGGAGACCACTGTGCGCGTCAAGGAGCCAATGGAAGAGGCCTGGGGGTGCCTGGTGAGTGCTGGTGGCTGAACCGCTTCTGAAATAAATAATTTCATGGTCTCGAGGAAGAGAAAGTAAAATTAAATGGAGAAATGAAGTCCTGATGGGAGAAAAAAAATAAATACACCAACCAGGCTGTACGCTGTGGCATTGTGGTCCGTGGTGCTAGCACTCTTTGGGGTAAATTGCCTTTTCCCCAGGCCGCCCTTAGCCAGCTATGCCCAGAAGTAAAACCAAATGTGACGCATAGCGGCGACTCTACAGGACAGAGTCGAGCTGTCCCGTAGAGTTTCTGAGGCAGCCTGCCAGGGAATCAGTGTCCCGGGGAATGGATGGTAAGTTAAAACTGAGTGCCTTCACCACTGGGCACCAGGCATTCGCTACAAAACCGCCCCTAGGGGATCAACAACAAAGAACACCCCAAAATCTGAGGGAAATGACATTAATTTAGTCGAGGTCACAATGGGGCTGGAGTTTGTTTCAGCCATTTATTTTGTAGCTCCTGTGTGGTTTCTAAAATTCAATGATCAGATCCTAATGCCACAATCCCACACAACAGAGGTAAAATCTAGAGAGAAGAATGTTCATGTGATGCTCAGAGAGTTGGTCAGCCCAGGGATCCCCAAGGTCCGTCCACAGTCACGTGATTGGGGACTGGCCTGGCCACATTCTACCCCTGGCCTAGTCACAGGCCTTGCCAGCAGTCCTTACTTGGGGGCAGCTTCTTGAGAATGGTTTCCTAGCCCTCCCCTGACCCAGTGATGGCTGGGTTACAACCGAAGCTCTGCGCAGAACAGGAACCTTGAAGGAAAACTATTTTTTGTTTCACGGCCCACGGCTCTGCTAAGTCTTCCTCAGGGCCTCTGAGGGCCCGTTGGCGTGGTGGTCAGCAGCAGTTTCCACCTCCCCTCCCCAGTTGTTCTCTTGCTCTGTGCTAGCTCCGGAAGCTATGGAAGGAGCGCCCAACCTCTCACCCAGGGAACTAGCACCTTCAAAGAAAAGGGAAAAGCTGCTGTGGGGACTGAAAACTAGACTTGTGATAGGCATTGTCAATTTTCTATAAAGGTATGTATTTTGCTTTCGTTTTGGAGAAGAGTGTTTGGTGGGACAGTTTATTCTGGGGACTCCCATAAGGAGTTAGGCAGTGAGTTGCTCCCCCACATGGCCAGCGGTCCAAACCCGCCAGCCCCTCCGAGGGAGAAAGACGAGGTTGTCTTCTCCTGTGCAGAGCTACAGTCTCAGAAATCCTATATAGGGTTGCTATGTGTTGGAATCACTTCCGTGGTGGGTTTTCAGGAATGTAGAAAATTAATGGTTCAAATGTTAATATCATTTATACAAATGCTGGTGATTTAAGCGCTATGGCTCTTTAAGACCAAACAACCAAACTTACTGCCATCGAGTAGATTTTGACTCATACAGATGACCCTGTAGCCAGGGTGGAACTGCCCTGTGGGTTGCTTAGAATGTAACACTTCATGGGAGTAGAAAGCTTCTGCTTTCTCCTTTAGAGTGGTTGGTGGTTTTGAACTGCTAGCTTTGAGGTTTGCAGTCCAACTTGTATGCAACCCATTATGCCACTGGGGGTCCTTGTGGGTATAGAGGCATTATTAGTAATGGAGTCCCTGGTGGGTACAATATGTTAACACGCTCAGCTGCTCACCAAAAGGTTGGAGGTTGGATTCTGCTCTGAGGTGACTAGGAAGAAAGTCCTGATGTGCAAGGCCGCAAGGAATTGGAACAGACACAATGACAATGGGTTGTTTTTATTGTTGTGTATTTTTATGCCAGCATCTTCTCGCAGTGCTAGGATGCCAGAAGCAAAGAGACTGAACTGAGAGCTTTGCCTTTAGCAGCTTCCTTTCCATTTGGATTGACTGGTTTCCATCAAACCTTTTCATTTCTTTCTTTGAGTGTGTAAGAGTTGAACTCCGAAGGCTCATTTGGACGGGGGCAGAGCAATACTCTATTTTTTGGGTGGCCCTTCCTTCCTCTAAGGATGTGACCAAGCTCAGGAAACAGTCTTTTAAAAGAAATGCTTTCATTTCTAAATTTTGTCTAGAGCTTTTTGTGGCTCAATGTGCAGCCCCAAGATAGTAGTCTGTCTTGATGAAGGATTGGGGACCCAGGGCTTGGTCTGAAATGGGGAGGGTGACATAAAAGGCAGTCACCCACTGGTGATAATAACATGCCTTAGTGAGATCCAAAGTCGAGAGTAGGGGACTTGAATTTCACATGTCTCTGGACCTGTTTGTGGGGTTCTTCTTGCAGCAGAGGTGTGTGACAGGAGTGTGAGCTGCACATGGCATGGCAGGCGAGGCCTTTAGAAAGTTTCTTCCCCTCTTTGGCCGAGTGTTGGTAGAAAGGAGAGGTGCCAAAAGCATAACCAAAGGAGGTATTATGCATCCAGAAAAATGTCCAGGAAACGTCCTGCGTGAAACAGTAGTAGCTGTTGGGTTTGGCTCAAAAGGAAATGGTGGAGAAATTCAGCCAATGAGGGTGAAAGTCGGGGATAACGTTCTTCTCCCTGAATATGGAGACACTAAAGTCATTCTAGAGATCAAGGATGATGTAGACTAGAGCAAACCACGATGGAAATGGCATCCCGTGAAGCTGCCTGTTTCATGGAAGTTCTGAAATCTTTCATCATCTACATCATCTCCACGTCTCTCTTTTATCATTAATAATATTCTGTGTCTCTAAAATGTCATTTCAGTGTATAAAATCTCTCCAAATACTATGCAAGCCAAAAAGAAGAAGAGAAGGTGGTGGTGGTGGTGGTGGAGGAGGAGGAGGAGGAGGAGGAGGAAGGACTCAAGACTCCCAGGAGATGAGGAGCTGGAATCGAGATCTCGGAGAGAAGGGATGGTAGCTGGTCCTTACCAGGATGTCAAGGTGTCTAAAAATGACCGATCTTGTTACCAGTTGCCATAGCGTGAACCCCAACTCTAGGTAAGCCGTGTGTGTCAGAGGAAAGCTGTGCCCTGTAGGGTTTCCAGTGGTGAATTTATTTGTCAGAAGTAGATCACCAAGTCTTTCTTCCGAGGCACTTCTGGATGGACCCAAACTGCTCATGTTTTGGTTGGCAGCTGATCACATTCACCATTTGCTCAACCCAGGGATTCCAGAACTGACCTAGGATGAAGGTGACCACTGCGTCAGAGTCTGGGACTGGAGCCAGAGGAAGCAGGCCACCACCTAGGTGGTTTTCAACCTTCTGAAGGTCGCGACCCTTTCATACAGTTCCTCATGTGGTGGTGACCCCCTACCATAACATTATTTTCGTGGCTACTTCATCACTGTCATTTTGCTACAGTTATGAATGGAGTGACCCCTGTGAAAGGGTCATTTGACACCCAAAGGGGTTGCGACCAACAGGTGGAGAAGCGCTGATAGGGGGAGGAGGGAAGCCTGACCAACCCAGCCTTTGCTGTTTAGTGGATTCCTGCAGAGAGTGACCCTACCGGACAGAGGAGGACTTCCCTATCAGGTTTCCAAGGCTGGGATCTGCATGGAAGCAGACGTCCACATTTCTCCCTTTGACTGGCTGGTGGGTTCAAACCACCAAACTGTCAGCAAGCAGATGAGAGCTTAGCCACTGCGCTACCAGGACCCCTGGGAAGGAAAGGAGCCACTGGGAATTCTCAGATCTTTTAGGGTGGGGACAAGGCTTCCTGTAGTATGTGTGAGAGCGCCTGAAGCTGTTTGGCTTACGGAGTAGCCATTAAAGGAAAGGCCAGCCCCAGAAGGAGCCCTGGACTATTTGGGGAGTTCAGATCATTACAAGTCTTGGCCTTCCTATCCAGCCTGGGAGAGTAGCTCACTGGCAGCACTTTCTAGGGTGCTGGGTGTGTTTATCTGGCTGGTCTTCCTGTTGCCTCACTTCCAGAAAACGCAAGAACTTTGAAAGTTCTCTGGCAAGTGTGTCTTTGCAATGGGTCTCTTTTAAAGGCCGTTCACTTTGACTTGGAAACAAAAGTTCTCTAAATGAAAAGTAGATGGGATATAAATCTGAACTTGCTCAATGCAATGTTCTGAACCCATTCCGGCTGTTTTGGAAAACTGTTTTCTAGCTAGACTTTTTATGGAGGACCTGTAGGGCTTCATCCAGCCTTTTCTCTCTGGGGGATCCAGGACAAAGCAGGAAGGCTCTCAAGCCCACGGTTTAGATATATTCTTTTTCCACGAAGACACTGCTGTTTGCCAAGCAGTGCTGAGGCTGCAATGCAAAGCTACTTCATTGGCCATCTAGTGGCACACGTCCATTTACATGGGCTACCTGGAAATGAACAGCAGGGATCACGAATCCCACCTGTGGAGGCCATATGGAGAAGGGGTGGTGGCCCTTTCTCTCCATCTCTTCACCAAACCCATCCTAACTCTCAGAAAAGAAAACAGAACACAGGGGACGCCAAGGTTCCACTGAAATGACGAATGCAATTTGCTTAGAACCAACTCCCACTTGGCCCAGAGGTTGACATGTCTGTTCTGTTGTGGTTGGAAATGAAATCTTGAACAGACGAGTTCAAAAGAGCTCCACATTGGGAGGGAGACTTGTGTGGCAAATTACCTCTACTCCATTTTGGCAAGGAGTGAGAATTCAGAGAAAACTTGTAACTCTAGGGCTTCATCTGGAAGCTTCAGCTTCTGCAGAGGAGCGGCTGTTGTTCAGGACCATCAAGTCAGTGACGACCCATAGCGACCCTGTGCGCCATAGACACACTTCCCTATCCTGTGCCAGCTTCGCAATTGTCCTATGTTTTCAGTATTATTTATCATTTTATTGGGGGGCTCTTGCGATCAAACAATCCATACAGCCATGGTATCAAGCACTCTTGTACGTGAGCTGCCATCATCATTTCCAAAATGTTTTCCTTTCTACTTGAGCCTTTGGTATCAGCTCCTCTTTTGTCCCCTTCTTCCACCACCTTGCCACCCTTGTGAATTCTTCATCAATTATTTATTATTATTGTTATCGCGTGTCTTACACTGTTCATTGTCTCTCTGCACCCCCGTTTCTGTATGTTTGAGCTCATTGTTGCAGCCACTCTGTTGGTCCATGCCATTCAAGGAACTTCTCTTTTCTGCTGGCCCTCGACTTTATTAAGCATGCTGTTCTCCTCTAGGGACTGGTCCCTCCCAACAATGTGTCCCAAAAAAGGAGATGAAGTTTCACTATCCTTGCTTCTAAGAAGCATGCTAACAGTGCTTCATCCAAGATGGATTTGTTTGTTCTTCTGTTGTATTTATAGCAACCAGCACCAACACATAGATCATTAAGTATCTAGGCAAGTTAGCATGGCCCTGCCCATATTCCAGCTGTAGTTTGGTCCCATAAACCTTTCATTAGCCTCTCTTCTTTCTCAGCTGACAGGCAGATGAAATCATGGAAATGATTCCACATCAGAGGTTTTAACAAGATATCTTTTCATTCATTGGCTCTCGTGGAACTGACTGGAAGGACAAAGAAGTTTTCCCCGCCACCACACAGCTCCTCGCATGATGCTGTAGTTTGTTCCTATAAAGCTTTCTTATGGCCCCAGATCAGCCAGTGGTTTTACATCAGCACCCTTTCTGCAATCCATCTATGCTGGTTCTTAATTGAGGATTCACAACCAAAGACCAAAACCAAACCCGTTGTTGTGGAGTCAGTTCTAACTCATAGTGACCATGTAACACAGAGTGGAACTGCTCCATAGAGCGCAATTCTTATGGAAGCAGACTACCTCATCTTTGTCCCACAGAGTGGCTACTGGCCTCAAGACATGTATCTTCCAACTAGCTATTGAGCATTTAGCCGCTGTGCCATCTGGGATCATCAATCTAGGATTGCACACAGTTAAAAGGTCACTGACATGGATCACATTTTGCTGAATCTTTGACTCTCCACAGAGCATTTCAGCATTGGAAACTTCACAATTTCAGTTTGGCTAGAAATTAAGTTTTCCATAGTGTGTCCAAAGTTCTATTGGACTGCAGGAATCACAGCCTCCACTATCCTGAGACAAGTTGAACTAGATGGTGCTCAGCCTCCAACTGCTCTGAAAAGGCTCACATTAGAAGGTCCTGGATAGAGTGGGAGAACAATGTGGAATGGAATTCAAAATCATAAAAGAGACCAGACTTAGTGGTTGGATCGAGACAAGCGGGAACCCTGAGACTATGGCCTTTTTAAGTCTGGTTCCTTCATTTAGTTCTGGGACTGAATTTACCCTTGTATTAGAATTTTCAATCATTTAGGATCAAAGGTGCAGCATGTGCCTGACAACAAAGTGCAGATGGTAAGAAAGAAGAAGGAATGGAAATAGGAAACACAGGTAGAAATCAAAATAAGTGATGTTACGTTGAGGGGCTGGCAATGGATGAATTGAAACAAAATTTGTATAAATTGCTGAATGTAATACTTATACCTGCTCTGTCAACCTTCACTTGGATTATAATAAACAGGCTTTTAAAAACTCTTTTTAAGTGTATAGGCCTAGATGGAGAATATGTCAAGAAACAATAGTGTCACAATTTTATATCTTTTAAAATCAATAGATCATTTTATATTCAGCTCTTACAGCTCTTATAACAATCCATACATCAATTGTATCAAACGATATTTGTTTTAATAAAGGTTTTTTCTGGAGAAAAAAAAAGAAGGTGATGAAATGTGGTTTCCCCAAATTTTCCATTGGTCTCCTCCAAGGTGAAAAATGAAAGGTCTTTAAAGGTAAGAGACAAAGAGCAGTCAATGAGGTTGTTGTTAACTTCCAGAAGGTTGGCCCGCTACTCACGGTGGCCCCATCTACAACAGAACCAAACACTGCCTGTTTCCGGACCATCCTAGTGATTGACTGAAGATAGATCTTCAGGCCTTTCTTTCTAGTCCATCTTAGTCAGGAAGCTCTACTGAATCCTTTTCAGCACCGACAAACAAGTAGTGGTGTTTGACCAAGAAGTGCTTTAAAATGATGTCTAAGAATTGGCAGTGAAAGAAAACAAAACCCAAGACCCAGCCCACTCTTTCTACTGTGCCCAGGATCTCATCTGCTTGGTGAACTCGCCATCCTGTCACCCAACCTTTCAGTCTGAATGAAAAGAATCTGCCCTGGCTGAACTGTGAGGTTGAATTAGTGTCTGTCTCTCCCGTGGACCCTAAGCACTCTGCGTGGTCTTCATTCTTGCACATACCTCATAATTTTATAACTATCTGTCTACTTGCCTATCACCTGGCATCCTTTCCTTCACTCTGTGATCCATGGGTATATTCTTAACAAGTAATGGCTCAATGGTATCTACACTTATTTCTGTAGAGCAGGGTTTCTCAGGCTAACAATGGAGACATTTGGGGCCATAGTCATTATTTGCGCTGAGGGCTATTCTGTGCACTATAAGATATTGAGTAGCACCTCTGTTTTTACCTAATAAGAGCAGCAGCACATCCTCCCCACCCCCACCCCCGTGGACATATTGTCTCTAAACCTTTCCAAATGTTCCCTAGGGTCAAAAGCTTCCCCAATTGAGAACCACTGTTATAGAATGATATTAAAAGTGTGGGCTGTGGCTATCAAAAGATACAGCATCTGGGGTCTTAAAGGCTTGCAGGTAAACAAGCGGCCATCTAGCTCAGAAGCATCAAAGCCCACAAGCCTGTGTGGCCACGAGGTATCGAAGGGATCAGGTCTCAGGCATCAAAGAACAAAAAATCATATCATTGTGAATGACGGGGAGTGCAGATTAGAGACCCAAAGCCCATCTGTAGGTAACTGGACATCCCCTTACAGAAGGGTCGCGGGGAGGAGACACAAGCCAGTCGGGGTAAATTTGTAGCAACAATGAAACATACAACTTCCCTTTAATTCTTAAATGCTCCCTTCCACCACTATCATGATCCCAATTCTACCTTACAAATCTGGCTAGACCAGAGGATGTATACTGGTACAGAGAGGAACCGGAAACACAGGGAATCCAGGACAGATGATCGCTTCAGGACCAGTGGTGAGAGTGGTGATACGGGAGGGTGGAGGGAAGGTGGGGTAGAAAGGGGGAACCGGTCACAAGGATCTATATATAACCCCCTCACTGGGGGAAGGAAAACAGAAAAATGGATGAAGGCAGACAGTAAAAGACATGACAAGATAATAAGTTATGAATTATCAAGGGCCCATGAGAGAACGGGGAGAGGGAGGGGGGAAATGAGGAGCTGATATCAAGGGCTTAAGCGGAGAGCAAATATTCTGAGAATGATGAGGGCAATGAATGTGTAAATGTGCTTGACACAATTGATGTATGTATGGATTGTGATAAGAGTTGTATGAACCCCCAATAAAATGATTTTTAAAAAGTGTGGGCTGAATACATGTTAATTAGTCAGATGACTGTTTCAAAGTTGTCAAACTGCCTTCATTTTAAGGAAAAAAGTGCTAAGTGCTATCAATGCAGCCTTCAGATTCGACTGCAAAAATATATATTTTTTTCATCGCATTAAAAACTAAGTTTAAAAAAAAGCCCTGAGAGCTGGATTTACTACCAAGCTCTTTAGGGTCGTGGTAAAGAGCATGAAGCATAGAGCCATCTGTTTCCCTTTGAAGTTCAGTTCTGCCAGATCCTCTCAGGGCATTCTCTAGCTAGTCGTTTAACCCCACAGTGCCTCCCCGGCTATAATAATAATCCAATTAATCTAAATCACAATCGAAGGGAATAATGCCACATACCAAACAGGGCTATTGGAGCTGGGGGTGGTGGTGAGGGGTAATATTTGAGTTAATATCTGAAAAACTCGTAGTTTTTCAGAGTAAGCACGACATGAATAATTGCAGGGGGGGGGGAGTTCAAAGAGTTTCCAAATGAGTGCAGTTTGCTTAGAGCTATTTGGAAGCTTTCGATTTCTGCTGCCAAAGGGATCACAATAGACTCTGCAAAGTGTACAAAACATCTTTTACTGCCAACATTTTAGAACTGAGCAGTCAGATTATGGTCAGCTCTGTAAACTGTTACTCTAAGATGTTGACCTTTCTTCAGAGGTGCCTCCATCTCCTTATTTTAGAAAGGGAGAATATGATGGATCTCAGGAGAGAAGAGCCTGGAAAATGTCAGTGCCTTTCATATTCTAGCTGGTGGGCCCACACTTAATTAACTATGAGACATAAAATTGCAACGGAAAGTGTTGGTCGCTATGTTTGATCACATTCTAGTATGGAGACTAGATATTTTTTATAATATTTGTGTGCTCCGGAACAAGGTGTTAAGCTGAGTTTTCTAGAGAAGCAAAAATGGGGGCACTCATACATGTATAAGAAATAACTTTATGGAGAGAGTGGAGCACATCCTGGCCCACCAAGCCTTGAGGACGATGTTCCCGATTAGAGCAGCCAGTCCACAGAAAGGACCACATGGTTGGCCTCACTATGAGATACAACGTCCCTCACTGACTCATAGCCCTACAGGGGACAACACCGGAGACAAAGTGTGGGAATTGTACCCAACCTGATCCCACCACACCGAGGCAAAACACTAAGGGGGTGCAACAGAACAGCAAGGGAATGCAGCGGCAAGGTCCCCAGGGAAGGACAAAGGTGGACTTTGGGGCCATGGCTTGGTGCTCCAACAGACTGAACTGGTAAACAATCTTAAAGGCCAACAAACAGTCTTTGAACTAACTAACTATGAGCTTTTCTTTCTTGTGTGTGTGGTTTTTTTTTTTCGTCATTGGTTTGTTGCTGTTGTTTTGTTGTATATTCTTGCTTAGTTTTGCTCTGACTTGATTTTGTGCATGTTATTATCACCACAGGTCTGTGTAAATAAGATAGGCTGGAAGAACAATGTGGAGGAGAATACAAGGGGACCGACAGTTCCGGGAGGCGTGGGAGAGGAGGAGGTGTGGGGAAAGTTAGTGGTGTTAACAAACCCAGGGACAAGGGAACAACACGTAATCCAAATTGGTGGTGAGGAGCGTGTAGGAGGCCTGGTAGGGCATGATCAAGGGTAATGTGACCAAGAGGAATTACTGAAACCCTGGTGGGGACGAGCATGATAGTGGGACAAGAGGAAAGTCAAAGGAAATAGAGGAAAGAGCTGGAAGGCAAAGGGCATTTATAGAGGTCTAAATAAAGGCATGTGGATATGCAAATATATTTATATATGAGGATGGGGAAATAGATCTATGTACATGTATTAATAGGCTTAGTATTAAGGTAGCAGAAGGACATTGGTACTCCACTCAAGAACTCTCTCAATGCAAGAAAATTTTCTTCTATTAAATGGGCATTCTAACATAAATAAATAAATAGATAAATAAATAGATAGATAGATAGATAAATAAATAAATAGATAGATGGGCATTCTATCATGCTCACCATCCTGACACAATCTCTGAAGACAAAGCAGGTGAATAAACAAATGTGGCAATGGAAGCTGATGGTGCCCAGCTATCAAAAGATATAGCATCTGGGGTATTAAAGGCTTGAAGGTAAACAAGCGGCCATGTAGCTCAGAAGCAGCAAAGCACACATGGAAGAAGCACATCAGCCTGTGCGATCATGAGGTGTCGAAGGGATCAGGTATCAGGCACCATTAGAACAAAAAATCATATCATTGTGAATGAGGCGGGGAATGTGGAGTGGAGACCCAAAACCCATTTGTAGGCCACTGGACATCCCCTTACAGAAGGGTCTCAGGGAAGAGATGAGCCAGTCAGGGTGCAATGTAGCAACAATGGAAAATACAGCTTTCCTCTAGTTCCTAAATGCTTCCCACCCACCCCCACTATCATGATCCCAATTCTACCTTACAAATCTGGCTAGACCAGAGGAGGTACACTGGTACAGATAAGAACTGGAAACTCATGGAATCCAGGGCAGATGATCCCTTCAGGACCAGTGGTGTGAGTGATGATATTGGGAGGGTAGAGGGAGGGTGGTTTACAAAGGGGGAACCGATTACAAGGATCTACATGTGCCCTCCTCCCTGGGGGACGGACAACAGAAAATTGGGTGAAGGGAGACGTCGGACAGTGTAAGACATGACAAAATAATAATTTATAAATTATCAAGGGTTCATGAGGGAGAGGGGAGCGGGGAGGGAGAGGAAAAATAAGGAGCTGATGCCAGGGGCTTAGGTGGAGCACCAATGTTTTGAGAATGATGAGGGCAATGAATGTACCAATGTGCTTTACACAATTGATGTATGTACGGATTGTGAAAAGAGTTTTATGAGCTCCTAAGAAAATGATATAAATTTTTTTAAAAAAAGAAAGAACTTTATATCAAGAAAGTGGTCCAGCCTAGTCCAGCTCAAGTCCCTAGGCCTGAGGCTAGCCAGAGCTCCCTTCAGACTCACGCAGTTGCTGGCCCATGAAGCAAGAAGGTGACGCAGCAAGCTGGGAGGTCCTAGGCTGGTGGGTGCAGTCATATGGTCCCGAGGTCCACAGGAACATGGCAGGGCACCAAGAGTGCCCAGGTTTGGCAAGCCACATGGGCCATGAGCCTCAGATTGAGACACAGGATTCAGTCAAGTAAGGAAGTCAAGTGAAGGGAAAGAGAGAGGGTGTTCAGTCTTCCTTTGCTCTCTGAAGAATAGGCCACACTCCCAGAAAAGCATCACTGGAGTGTTTGGACTCTACCCTTACCACTGCACAGGTATATCAAGGTGACATAAAACCGAACCACTACAGAACCCAAACTGTTCATCTCTAGGAATTTTCCCTATTATTTTCTTTCCCTTTTGATCTATGAAGCGTTTACGTTCACCAGATGCTTTATGATTTACGGTGCCGTGGTTTTCAGACCGTCTTCGATTCCTATTGTTCAAGATGGCATTTTAGTGGCCGAGCAGCGCAGTGCTGGAAATATGGTTGAAGCTCAAATTTCATGCCACTAGCTAGATACGTGGCCTTGGACTTGACATCTAATCCCGCCATGGCTCAGTTTCTCTGCATACTACTACTCTCCTCAAAGAGTTCCTGTGAGACTGAAATGGAAGTCTCAGCACAGAGAAGGGCATACGCTTAAAGTTCTAGAAATGTCGGCCGCTGTCATGAATTATATAGTGCCACCAGAGAGAAATGAATACTCTTTCAAGCACATTCACATTCATCTCATTGGACAACCAGCAGCTTGTGTTCAAAAGGTGAGAGAAGGAGGTTTTAGCCCTACTTTAGACAGTAGGTGGCTAAGGAAAAGAGATGGTGAACCATTTGTCGAAGGTCATCAGTCAACTAACACTGGATGAACCTGAGACGAGATCTCCAAGACTCCTAGTATTTCATGATAATCAACCAATGCTTCTTGGAAATCAGTGTACATAAGATTGGATGGGAATCTTGTTAAAAGGTAGAGACTGCTGTAGCAGGTCTGGAGTGTGGGGGCTGAGATTCTGCATTTCACACGTGAGCAAGGGGATGCTGGTGTGGCTGACCCACAGGCCCCACTTGGAGTTAGCATGGGGTCCACAACTGGTGGCATCAACCTCTGGGGTTTCTGATGCCTTGAAACTCATTTCAAGAGGATAAAAACAGGGTGCAGAAGAATCACAGACCATGTCATGGGGTTTCACTCGCAAATTATCATTCTCTCATCATTGTGAAGTGACAATACAAGTTTAATACTGGACTGTCTCAACGTTACCTGTCCAAACAGGCAGTCTAAAATTTTTTCAGGGCCCACAGTGAAGAAAGGTTTCTACTCAGATGGGAAAGCTTGCTGAGACTGACACAAGTCCCATCATTCAGCACTGGGGAGCTCATTCCCAGTAGGGGGGCGCTGTCAACACAAACCATTTCCTCTCTTCTGAAAACCAATGCCTCCCTCTCTATATACTTCTGTTCTTCATTTGCACAGATATTTCAGGTGTTTTTTGATTTGTTTTGTAACATAGGGAGCCAAAACTTGCTAAAATAAGAATGGATTCCAACCGTTGCATCCAACTTTCCACTCCACCTGAGCTTCCTGCTGGCCAAGGAACAGAGGAATGACACATTTTCCATGACAAGGGCCATCTTCCTCGAGAGCACATATGTTAAGGTACCCTGAAAGTAGGTGAAGATGTGTAGAGACGCTCCAGTGCTGCTCCAGAAAAACACTTCTTCTGTTTTTGCCCTTGTACATTTTATCTTAAGCTTGTCTTTGTATATGAGAGCAGGAATCAGCAAAAATTTTCTGTAAAGAGACTGATAGGAAATATTTTGGTCACTACCCAACTCTGCTACTATAGCACCAATGCAGTCATAGACAATATGTAAATAAAATATGGAGCTATGTTCCAATAAAACTTTATTTATGCACACTGGAATTCGACTTGGAATTAATTTGCATGTGCCATGAAATCTCCTCCTCCTCCTCCTCCTTCTTCTTCCATTTCCCTGATCATTTGCAAATGTGAAAGCCTCCCACAGTTTGCAGATGATACAAAAACATCAGGGCCGTGCAGAGATCACTAAAGATATGGATGCTATAGCAAAGCGTGGCGAAGAAGCCAGATGGTGCCCCATTATTAGAAAGGTTAGCATCTGGGGTATTAAAGGCTTGTCTTCAAACAAGCTGTAATCTAAGGGAGGCATCCCCTGAGGTCACGCGGAAGAAGGACTGTCTATACTATCCAGTGATCGTGAATGATAAAATCCAAACTCGAAGGAAGGAATGGTATTAGAGCTTAAATTGTGCGTCCCCCAATTTTGAAAGGCTTTGGTTGACAGAGGGAGCCCCCAAAACACTGTCAGGGTCCACACACGGATTAAGCCTCCAGTGGATCTCCTGCGGCCCCGGAGGAGGGGCACGATGAGCCTTGCTATCGTCCAGATTGCAGTGGTTTCTGTATTTTGTTTTCCGTGCTTTTCTGTACATGAAATCCACGACGAGGAAGCTATAGAAACAGTGGCTGCATTGAGGGCTTCCTGGGAGGTATGACAGGGACGGTTGAGGGGAGGTGGAGACCTGATGACAATGGGAATAAGAAAGAAGCAAATGTTCTAAAGTTGATTGTGGAGATGATTATACAACTCTTCTCAATGAACACGACTGAACTATTGAATTGTATGATGTGTGAAATATATGCCAATAAGAGTGTTTAGATTTTTTTCTGTAAGAAACAAACAAACAAGCAGGGCAGTTTGTTGACCCCTCTTTGAGAGTCAGCTGAGTGCCACCTAATGGACCATTCTCCCACGTTGTCATGTGAAAAACTGGATGCCGCCTAGACGTCCCAATTTCCTGCATTTGTGAGGGCCTGCTCAAACGGAAGCCAACGCTGTGTGTGCTGGGGATTGTTCTAAGGAGTCTGTAGATGTTTTTCATCTTCACCTCCAGAATCACATACAGTCTCCTTTCCTGGAGCTGTTTAACTTAGGAATGTGGTACCGTCAACTTCCAGTAGCCCCGTTTCCCTATTTGCTTGAGTTCCTTTCGTGGATCCTCATCTGGTGTTTATGGACTTTCGCTCCCCAGACTGACCATATTCGTAGCAATCCTGTGGAAATGGCGCCTTTCTGTAAAGGGATATATTCTGAGTGATTCATTTTGCGGCAATCATCTGAACGATGAACTCTGATTCTTGTAATAATATTGAGAAAGACAGTTTGTGGCAAAGTGTCAGGCCCCTTTGGTTTATCCACAATTGCGTGACAAGAAGACAGTGGGGGACTTCTGTGCCCAGCTCAAAAATACTGCCATTTTCAGTGTACTTCTCCTAGTTCCCAAGGCACGTGTGCTTTCTGACTCTGCCCGATGATTTCATTTTTCTGTTGGATATTCTAAACGGAACATTTCTTTGTATATTTATCTCCCACATAGAGCATACTCACTCATCAGATTCCTTAGGACTCTCACCATAAACTTGTCCCTTAACCTCGACAGCGTGCACTGCAGGAATTTTTCTAATGTCAGAAAATTTGTTTTCACCAAACACCTCATTCATTTAGCCCTCCCCTGAGGAGCGTTAACTTAAACCACGACACGCAGGCTGTGAGGCTTGCCAATTTTTTTTCCCCCTTTGGATTCTGTAAACCATCGTCTCTGGTAGATCTGACAGATTGCATACATCAAGTAAGTAAGTTTATTAACCAGAATATCTCTTCTGACCCCATAAAATGAAGTCATTTCAACCCAAAGAGTTTAGTTTAGAAAATCTGAATCATAATCCCTGTGGGACCAGTTCGAGAATAACAGCGACTCAGAGAACCACTCCTACTACTCTCAGGGCTCCATTGGGAGACGGGCCTCACTGAATGGAATACTGTTTGGCTTCAGAGGGCAAAGGATGCTCACCCGCCTGGGGGTGGCTTGGTCTTGTCCCCCTGCCAGCACCCCTGCTGGAAGGAAGGAACATTTGCTGATTCTTCTTGGGATGAGTTGCTTGTGGTCCATTGTGCTATGGGCAGGAGGATAGAGGCTTTGTCAGAAGAGGAAGAGGGTGGGGAATGTTCAGGCAGCAGCTGCCGCCCAGCTGAAGGACTCAGCCCAAGCTTTCTGATTCTAGACATGTGTGCTTCCCCGGCCCTGACCTTTCCCCAGACTTTCCCTGGCTGGGGGGTAGGGGTGGGTGGGAGGGGGGCAATGTTCCCAAATATACAAGTCTCTGTCACAACACTCTGCAGGATCAACGAGGTCCCTGAATGGCAGGCCATGAAAGCTCAGCATTCCAGAGGCAGGAGAAAGGCAAGTAGAACACAAACTGAGCAAGTCTGCAATGTCAGGGGGCCAAACTATGAGATGCCTGTTTAATAGCCAAATCACAAAACAGAAAGAAATTTTGTTGACGCGATAAAGAAGGCAGTGCATCCAATTAGCACAGTTTCACTTATTCCCAATGATTTGACACTTTAAAGAACATTGATAGAAACTGAAAGACAGGCAACATCCTTCACACATCAACCAACAACTGGTTTGAGCTACTAAGCCAGCGGGGTTCGGAACTCAAGGCACTTCAGCTTTGTATTTCAACTTTGCACCCAGCGGAGATGACGCCAATGGCAGGCTATCACTTCTCTTGAGCTAAGCACCATGGGGGAGGCAGGACTGTGTTACACCCCAAAGCCATTTCAATTTAGTTAGTCCTGGATGGGTTCTGCCGGGGTCCATTGTGCCTGAAAACATTTCTGATGGGGTTTTCCTTCAAATTGCTTTGAAATGTCTGGGTATCACCTGAGCTCACCTTCTGATGAAATGTTCCCCAAACAGAAGGCTCGCAGGGTGGTTTCACTGAGCATGGGGAATTTTCTACTGCAGTGCCACAGAGGAACCTTGGCAATTGTCCCCTCAAGATAGCCTGGGGAGTCAAGCATCTTCTGCAGTGGCTTCTCTAACATAGTGGCCCTCATTCCCCTACGGTGTCAACCAAAGCAAGAGGCAGTGCGTAAGTCCGCTCAGCTGTTGAACATGCACAATGTCCTTTCCTCCAGGACATGGTCCATGAGCCTTGGACTACTGACATTTGGGGCTGGAAAATCATTTCTTTGGGGCTACTCCATGCATTGTAGGATGCTGAGCAGTATCTCTAGTTTCTACACACTAAAAATATTTCCAGGCAACTAGAAATATCCCCTGGGGGCAAACTGCCCTCTGCTGAGAACCCCTGTTCTAGAATGAAGGAATGAGAGTACAGAAGGGCAGTGAACCTTTTATCTTGGCTTAGTGTGAAGTTCAGGGCAGGCTGTCATCTGCAGTTGACACCAAGGAAAGAGTCCCAGCTTCATCCCTACTTCCTAATCTGATTGTAACAAAGTAGATGTTCAATATAGCCTCTTTTTTCCCTTCCCATCCTGCCATGAAAACCCAGGACTGCTGACTCTCTTGCCTTGGGACCTCAGAGAAGAGGATCCTGGCTCCCTTTCAGATCCCAATCTCTTTTTCTCAAACACATAATTGCAACCATGGGCCCCCAAGAAGCGTTGCAGGGGGAGCCTTGGTAGCAGGGTTTGAATCCATCAATCACCACTCCACAGACGAAAAAGGTGGTCATCTCCTTCAATAAGAAGCCTTGGAAACCCTAGGGGTAGTCCTGTTGTTATGTGCAGTTGACGCAGGCCTAACTCACAGCGACCCTGCCTGAGCATAACAGAACAAAACACCGCTCTGCCCTGTGCCCTCCTCACCACTGTTGCTATGTGCGAACCCATTGTTGTGGCCACTGTGTCAACCCATTTCATCGAGTGTCTTCTTTTGCTTTTCCCGTGACCCTCTACTTTACCAAGTATGATGTCCTTTACATGGGACTGGTCTCTCCTGATAACTTGTGAAAAGCACACGAGATGAAATCTCACTGCTCTTTCTTTTAAGGAGCATTCTGGCTGTACTACTCCCAAGTCAGATTTTCTCTTTTTCCTTTCTGGTCATTTGTAGTACTCTCTCCACACTTCACCCGCACCACCATGCAAATGCATCAACGCTTCTGCAGTGTTCCTTATTCATTATCCAACGTTCACATGCATAGGAGATGATGGGAAATATAAGGGCATAACTCTACAATGGCACATCCTTGTGCTCTAACAATTTTTTTTTACAAAAATATTTTATTGGGGACTTGTTCAATGCTTATCACAATCCATATATGCATCCGTTGTGTCAAACACATCTGTACATTTGTTGCAATCATCATTCTCAAAACATTTGCCTTCCACTTGAGCCCTTGCATCAGCTCCTCGCATTTTCTCCTTCCTCCCCGCTCCCCACTCTCATGAATCCTTGCTAATTTACAAGTTATTATTTTTGTCATATCTTACACTGTCTGATGTCTTCCTTCACCCACTTTTCTATTGTCCATCCCTCAGAGAAAAAGCCATAGGTAGATCTTTGTAATCTGTTCCCCCTTTTTAAAAATAAATCATTTATTGGGGCTCATACAGCTCTTATCACAATCCATACATACATCAATTGAGTAAAGCACCCTTATACATCCGTTGCCCTCATCATTCTCAAAATTCGCCTTCCACTTGAGTTCCTGGCATCAGCTCATTTTCCTTTTTTCCCTCTCTTTCCCTCCCCGCCCCCACTCCTTCACAAACCCTTAATAACATAAATTTATTACTCTATCCTATCTTACACTACCCGGTGTCTCCCCTCACCCACTTTTTAAAAGAGGTCTCGTGCATCAGGTTTGCTATTCTATGCTGGCCTGAAAGGTTGCTGTGAGTCCAAAGCCACTCGAGGGCAATGGGGTTTGTTTTGGGTTCATGCTCAATGTGGAGCTAGGGACATGGGACACAGCAGTGGCAACCCAGGAGCTGTTTGTGTCCTCCTGCAGGTTACAATGTCATCATGAGCGAGACCAGGGAGGAGATTAAAGGGCCCAGCACAGATCCGTGAGCAATGTCTCTGATCATTTTCTCAAACTATAAGCAAAACCCAAACTCACTACTGTCAAGTCGATTCCAACTCATAGTGGCCCTACAGGACAGGGTAGAACTGTCCCTGTGGGTTTCTGAGACTGCAACTCTTCACAGGAGTTGAAAGCCTCATCTTATGTTTTTGAACTGCTAACCTTGGGGTTAGCAGGCAAACGTGCAACTACTACGAACCCAGGGCTCCTGTGATCATTTTAGGAAAAGGGAAATATGCTAAGCACAAGTCTTTTCCGTAGATCGGGATATGAAAGCATTACTGAATGAATGCCACTGCCATTAGAAGCACAGACTCTAAGAAACCAAATGAGACAATTCAATAGGAGAATCCCCACCTCTCTCTGGGAGACCCTGCCCGGCTCAATTATGGGTTAATTCGCCAAATGCCCAGCTGCCACTCATCTGTCACTGGTGAGTGACTGCCAGTACACTGGCTTGTGTGTCGCTCTGATGCTGAACAGGTTTCGGCAGCACTTCCAGACTAAACGCAGACAATGGCACAAGACTAGACAGCATTTTGTTTCACAGTGCATGAGATCACCTTGAGTTGGGTTCAAGTTGACATCAGCAACCAGTACAGTAAGAAACCTAGTAGACAGAGAGGAATGTTAGCTTTTTCTAAGGGAGAAAACATGTAAAGGACTTGGAGTCCAGGTTTTTGAAAGGCTCTTATGTTTTTCAGCACTAACGTGTCATTGGGAAAGAGAAAGTATCAAGAATTCATTGCAGTACAAATTCAATTAGGGAATACTTCAATACCAGCAGGAAGCTTTTGTTTGCTTTTGCTTTGCCCCTTCCATCTTACACTAACTAGCACGGAAAAGGAGAGCTCTTGGGACATTTCCATGAGTGGAAAGATTTCTAAACAGTCTAGTGCCTGAGGTGTGTTCATCAAGGAGTCCTTGGTGCCTTTATTCTGCATGGTGGATGGATACAGAATGTCAGTCATTTTTTTCCCCAACTGAGTCATGGCAAGAATGATATTTCCAAAGGAGTTAGGAATTGGGCCAGATATTATTATATACCTGCCTCTATGGCTCTCTCAAAAAATATCCCAGCAAACTGTGCCACGTGGGACTCACAACAAATCACAAAACCATCATGTTCTACCCATTAACTGTTACAGAAACTTCTTTTAAAACGAAAAAAAAAAGAAGAAATAATATGATTCTTGCAGGAGACAAGATAAGAATAGGAACCTTTCCATAGAGGTATATGCATATAACACCTTAAGAGGCAGAAAAAGAATTTAAGTTTTAGTAGAAAATATTCACTACACTTGAAAATGGTTTGATTCCATCCCTAATAAAATGTAAAAGAAGAAAAGAGAAAAAAATGATTAGGGAAAAGACTGTACAGATGTGCTTTATACAATTGATGTATGTATATGTATGAACTGTGAAAAGAATTGTATCAGTCCCAATAAATTGTTAAAAAAAATAAAATAAAAAAAAAGAAAATGGTTTGATTCCATGCCCCCCCACCAAAATCTCTCCAAAATGTGTACATCCTAACATCTTTAAATATTTTCAAGTCTCCTGGTTAAGACAAATTGCATCTTAGGGGCACTGAGAAGACTTAATGAGAGCCCCCTAAAGCACCACTGATGACCTTGAAGTATCAGAGAGAATGGAAGGAGCACGAGAAGACTGGTCCGAATGTATGTCGAAAACATTGTTGACCAATACAGGAGTCTAACATGACTCCTGAAAATTCTCCAGGCGTCCCAAGCTTCTAACTGGAAAGCCAGGAATCACCAGAAGCTAGTGAGGATCCCTCTAGGAATAAGAAATGTCTGGTGAATCTTAATATCCTTTCTAAATTATATTATTGCATGGGAGGACCAGTGATCAAGAATATCAGAGAAGAGACAATGAGTCTGTAGATTCTCAATAGACACAATCCAAGGGTTGTCTACCACATACGGGGCTTCCCACTAGTTGGCACTTGGGAATAGAACATAAGACATAGAAGATTATTTTTAGCAACATCCGTGAGTAAATTTTAAAAGTGCTGTGCTTATGGATATGGGTCATGAGTTTTTCAACAAAAAAGCAAATTGTTTGAGGGTCCAGAATGTGAGAGAATCAGTAGATGGATTATAGCCATAAAGGACAATCTTAGGCTTTGTAAGTTGCAGATAACATATAGAACAGAACTCTGACATATAGTGTCCTAGAGCTTTCCTATGATCCAGCTTGTGGAAACTATTCTGGAAATTGTGGAGTTTGGGGATTTTTCCTGGGAAGAATACCACTATTGGAGTTAAACGAACCAACTTTTCCTTCACTACTTACCTCCCTGTGTGCAACCATCTCTGCCATGGGAAATATGGTCAGGGACTACAGGAACTCATGTGACAATGTGATGGAAGTAGGTACTATTCTGGTGGCAAACTTACTTCTAGAGCGTAACGCATCACATGGGATCTCTAATCTTTCTGTTCAAGGAAAAGTGCTGAATCTGAAGGATAGCCTTATGCTAGAGCCCTCTTTACGCACGCACACACACACACACACACACACACACACACACACAATCACAGGACCGAATATGCTTATTTTACAAATGTTCTTCCCTCTCCTCAGGCCGTGTGAGCTCCACTTTCATTGTGGTAATAGAGAAGTAAACAAAACTGAAGCCTTTTACTAATAGATCTCGAGCAATTATTTCTAGAGCTCAGGACTCAGCAAGACTCTATTAATGGACAGGAGGCCTCAAATGGGATGAGTCAAAGTTTGTACAGGGTTGGTATTTATTTCAGAAGACATTGGTTTCTGGAGCTTTATGATATATCTCCTTTCCCTGGGAGGAGGAAATGATGGACTTTGAGATTAGGATAAAATTTGCTTGCTGCAGCTTGTTTTTCTTTGTATGAGAAATTCCATCCAATCCACATGGCCTTGAAAGTAGGTTCTGGGATTGAAAAGAAAGCAAGTGCCTGTAGGGAGACAGAATGTAGACGCACGAAGGCTGCTCTCTGGGTGGTCACCATCATCAGATTCCGTTTCATTTTTAATATGGTAATTTCTAGGTTCATCCAGTTGTTTGCATAGGGCTTTCTCATTTTGCATTGTTTTGTTTATTTTGACTTTGTTCTGGAACCCAATACCAGCACACGGCGAGGAAGAGCTTCTAGGCAGTGTTTATGAACAGCCAACGGTGAGGATCAAGTTATATAGCACATAGACTCCCAGTGGGAGTTTCCTCTTTGCACTCATAATCTTCACATTGCTGAATTCCTTCAACTTCAATTGAGTCTGTCTACCAGAACTGCTTAGACACTGCCAAAGCTGACTTCAAAGAGCTAGAAACATGACCCTTATAAAAATATATGGTCAACATGGACCAAAGACATATGTAATGCATTAATGAGGACCCTAGTAGATAGAAGAGAGTAATGTATGTATACACAGACACACAAAGTTGCTGTTGAGTGGATTCCAACTCATGGTGAGCTTGTGAGTCAGAGTTGAACTGTGCTCCACAGGGTTTTCAATGGCTGATTTCCAGGCATTTCTTTCAAAATGCCTCTGGGTGGACTTGAACCATCAGCCTTTCATGTAGCCTCCAAGCCCCCCTCCCCCAGGGATTAGGAAGTAAAAAGTGGGCAGGGGGAGGGGAAGGGGGCAGACTGCTTTTAAAAATAATAATAAAAGGTTGTGGAGCTAGACATAAAACATTTTAATGTCCTAAAAAGCAATGGTTTCTGCAACCTTTCTAACAGCAGAAATCATTTGCAACTCTACTGGACAAAGGTCCTTTGTAATGTACGTTATCAGACTATGGGTGACCATTGAACTTCATAGTGTCCCCATGAACGGGAATGAGTGAATCAAACCAACAGGGATTCCCCTAGAGAATTCTGTTCCCTTCAATGAGTTTGACAGTGAAAGGACATGCGGTCATTCTTCTGCTTGCTTCCAAGTACTATCTCACTTCTCTTTACAGGGCTACTCACGGGGCATTCTGTCTAAAGTTCAGTGGAAGGGGGTTTTGTGGGTCTTGGTCTCTGAAATTCCCTTACAAATCTCACTCCCCCTTCTCCCGCCCCCTACATCCCCTCAAGCCCTTTGTTATGGAAAGTTTCCATCACCAAAAGAAAACCTTCCTATTTCAAAATCGAGGCCTTGGAGGACTTGGTTTTTCTAAAAGCAAGTTTTGGCCAAGCACCCAAGTTGAAGGAGCCTCCTCCCTGGCTAGCAGCTCACTGGGCTGTAGACTAGCTGTCTACAAAGGGCTGTGTTTGTTCATGTTCGGTGTGAGCTGAGGTTTCGAGGGGTGTGACTGCCCCAGCCAGCCCCAGCTCCACCACTCACATTCGATGAGCCCACACTTGCCGGCAGCATGGCCTGCAGAATGTTGCAATGAGCACAGCCCACATCCTACAGGACGCCTTAAGCTGAGGAAACCACAGACAAGCTGGCCATCTCTCACAGGCTCTCAACTCTAAGTTGACCCTGTTCAATGACTTGAGGTTTCAGTAAATCCTATGACCTTGGTGAAAGTTCCATCTGGGGTTCTGACTGAGCAGGCAGAGAATAGCATTTCCATTCTTTTTAATAATAATTTTACTGGGGGCTCGTATAACTCATCATAACCCACACTGTCAAGCGCATTTGTACAGTTGTTGCCATCATCCTTCTCAAAACATTTGCTTTCTGCTTGCGCCCATGGTATCAGCTCCTCATTTCCGTTCTTCACACAGGCTTTGGAGATACAAGAATTAGCTTCAAATTCTGTGTTTACTGTGGGCACAAATGACTCTCACCACACTGAGCCTCTGTTTCCCTGTCAGGGCAGTGGGAGTTATTAAGCTTAACTTACCTTCTCTACCGAATGGGCTTAAAAACCTACAAACAACTCGAGATCTCCAGGCCTTTCGTGGAGGTACCTCTGAGTGGACTCCAACTTCCTTACCAGCCTAGCAAATTAACCTTTGGAACCACCTCTAAATCAAAATTAAACTAAATTTCCATCGAGTCAATGCCAACTCAGCACAATCCCATAGTTTCTGAGCCTTGTAATCATTTACAGGAGTAGAAAGTGGCTGGTGGTTTTGAACTGCTGACCTTATAGTTAACAACCCAACAGGTAAACAGTATGCAACTAGGACTCCTCTTGCCCTATAATCAGTGCAATTATTATTATTATTAAACGCTGCCCCACCCTGGATGTCAACTGATATACAAGAACTCAAATTGCATCAGCCTCTATACAGCTGCTAAGCATCAGACCAGTATTAGTAGGCAAATACTACTAGTTGCATACCTATAGCCTTTTATTCACCATCTCATGCACTAACATAATCCCAATTCTGTTTGCAGTAGTGACATTCTCAGCTCTTGTCCCCAGAGCATCTCCAGGCTAGCAGTGGTCATGTGACATAATTCTGGACAGGGAGACCTAAGCAAACTCTTCTTGGGACAGATGTGAACTCTGGTCTGCTTCTCCGGGCAAAAGAGATTGCGGCAACCATATGGTTTTTCCTCTTCTCTTCTCACTCCCACCCTGCCTTGAATGCAGAAGTGACGCTTGGAGCCCTGAAATGAGGGCAAGGTTGAGAGGACCACAGAGATGTAGCCCAGCCCTGGTGGTGCTGGAGCTCTTGAACACACACTGACAACTGCTCATCTCTCAAAGAAAATCCCCAGGGTGAACCCATCAACTTAGGTTTTCCATTACTTGCAGCACTAAGTGGATACAGCTAGGAAAGCCCGCCCACCATCTGGGATTCACTTCTGTCTCCGAGTGACCCTACCAGACAGGGTAGAGCTGCCCCCATACGGTTTCCAAAGCTATCATCTTTATGGAAGCAGACTTTCTCCCACAGAGCACCTAGTGCGTTTGAACCACCAACCTTTCGGATAGCAGCTAAATGCTTAACCCACTGTGCTAACCAGGCTTCTTTTAAGGAAAATCCCCAAACTCTCTGAACATCAAGTAGATTCTGACTCGCAGCAACTTTGTCTAGGGTTTCTGAGGCTGTAAATCTCTACAGGAGCAGATCGCATCATCCTCCTCTCTTGGAACAGCTGGTGGGTTCAAATAGAATGGCTACCCTTTTGGTTATCAGCACAATGTTTACCCAACAACATCAACAGGCAATTCCATTTCTGATCCCCCACTTTCTCATGGAACTCTAAGGGCTTCTATAACAACAACAGAAGAAAACCTTATAAAATAATTTCCCTCTGATGGCCAACTCTTCAAACTTAAGCAGGAAGTTCATTCCCCAAAATAAGTTTGATTCTCGGCATGAGGCAACTTCTTTCAGATATTTACTCAGCTATTCCCATAAATTATAGGTATATTTTGGAATCGAAAATATTTTGCTTAGAAAGCTTTAATTCCAAAATATTATCTATGTTATCTCATGCATAAGGAAGTTATGAGATGAACAGTTGTCAATGTTTATCTTGAATGAGAAGGACCGAAGGATGATTTTAATTTTCTTCTGGATGTATTTTTAATCCATCTCAATGTCAGAAGAAATATAGACAGAATGTTCCTTAGAAGCAAGGAGACAAGCCATGGAGTCTTTGACTTTGGACGCATTGTCAGGAAAGACCAATCACTAGAAAAGAGGCATCATGCTTAGTAAGAGAAAAAGCTAACAAAAACAAGAGAAACCCTGAATGAGATGGATAGTCATGATAGCCTCAAAGGTGACCCAGGGCTGGGCAATGTTTTGTTCTGTGCCACATAGGTCGCCATGAGCCAGAGTGCCTTGGATGGCGACTGACAACAGCAATATAATCTAAACATTCCAATGTTTTCTTTATTGAACATCCATGACACTAGGGGATTCAGACGACTTTTCAAATGCAAAAATAATTCCTTCTTGGATCATAAATACTGCATTTTGACTTAAATATAATGGTTATTGGGCCTCATGATGAAGACAGAAGGGCATGGGTCATCTCTTTGGAGTTCACCATAGGCTCCACTTCACAGACTGCTACAGTCAAAGGGATTGAACAGATAACCTAAGCAAACTCCTTGATTTTCAGACAAAGACATTGATTTCTAGAGAAATGAGTGGCAGGATAAGGCTTGATTCAGGTCACTGGATTAAAACATGTCATCCTAGAACTCTCAAAATGAAACTTCTCACACACAGACAGCACTTCAGGGTTAAAATCTTGGTTGGAGGAGAACCAACATTTAAGGAAACATGATCTGGTTATCAGCAAGTGTTTAGAAAGTACACTCCTACTATCAAAGGCCCTGCTAGAATGTTTAACATTTAATTCCCCAAATACCTCAAGGTCTGAATAAACTTTGAATGACATTTTACATTTGAAAAATCCATGCTGGTGTTTAGCTTAGCAATTTGGTGAGCTTGAAAATAATGAGCTTCATAGACAGAGGGGATCACACATTTTCCGCGGAGGGAAATCCTGTCAGCTGGGCACCCATTAGGTGAGTGTCTGGATGCCTCATCCAAAGCAGGCTGTACGGTTTCAAAAGAGCATTTGATAGAATACAATTGTCTCACCTCGAATCGTAGACTGACCATTCACACAGATGACTTCTGACCACCTGTGGCCTCCTTGTCCCAGACCTGTGACTGTCTGCTTTATGAAGCTGGAGGGAAGGAGATGTGGAAGACCTCCTTGCCTGAGCGGAGCTTCCAAGTCAACGTGACCTTCCTCTGCCACTCCCTGCTGTACTAACCTCAGGCAGGTCATTCAAGCGTTGTTAGCGGGGGAAACTGCAATGAATGAGATAAAGCAAATGGTTATGAACTGTTGGATGTAAAAATGATGATCAGTTCTGTAAACTGTCATTCAATTCATAATCTATATTTTTTAAAAGCTTGATTTGCATCTTTTTTCATCTATAAAGTGGGTATGGTTATACCTCAGGGTAGATATGATAATACACATCAAGTTACCACAATGCTTGGAACATGGTAATTAAGCAACAAATTTAACTCGGATTATCAGAGTCTTTTTGTATTCACCAAAATATATTCTCCGGGGAGAAAGGGAGAAAGAGGAAGCTTTCTACTTGGAAACTCACAAGGGCAGTTCAATCCTGTCCTATAGGGTCTCTGTGAGTCGTCATGGACTTAATGGCAGTGAGTTTGGTTTTGGGTTGGGGAGAAAATATTTGAAAATCATATAATGATCAGAGTCTAGTGTCTAGAATCTATAAAGAACTTTCAAAATGTAATAATAAAAAGATAAATAGCTGTGATCATGAGGTGTCAATGGGATCAAGTATCAGGCATCAAAGACCCAGAACAAAAGAATCATATCAATGTGAATGAAGGGGAAGGCAGTGTGGCGACCCAAAGCCCAACTGTAGACAATTGAACATCCTTTTACAGAAGGGTCACAAGGAAGAGACGAGCCAGTCAGAGTGCAGTATAGCACTGATGGAACATATCACTTTCCTCTAGTTCTTTAATGCTGCCCCCTACCCCACCCCACTCTCATGACATCAATTCTACCTTACAAATCTGGCTAGACCAGTGCATGTACAGTGGTACAGATAAGTGGTCACACACAAGGAATCCAGTTAAACCCCTCAGGACCAATAATGAGAGTAGTAATACCAGAAGGGTAAGGGGAAGGTGGGGGGAAAAGGGGGGAACTGATCACCATGATCAACATATAACCCACTCCCAGGAGGATGAACAACAGAAAAGTGAGTGAGGGAGACATCGGTCAGTGCAAGACATGAAAAAATTGTAAATTATCAAGGGTTCATGAGGGAAGGAGCATGGGTAAGTGGGGAAATTAGGAGCTGATATCAAGGACCCAAGTAGAAAGAAAATGGTTTGAAAATAATGATGGCAACATATGTACAAATATGCTTAATACAATGGATATATGTATGGATTGTGATAAGAGTTGTAAGAGTCCATAATGAAATGATTTAAAATCAAGGGCTGGGGGTGGTGGTGCAGGGATAAATAGCTCAGTTTTTAAAGACAGGTAAAAGATTCCAAAGAAATTAGGTACATGAAAAGATGCTCAGTTTCATTAATCATCATGAAAACGTAAATGGAAACCACACCAACTAGGTGGTTATAAGCAAAATGTGAGACCCTAAGAAGTGTTGGTGAGAATGTAGAGAAATCAGAACACTGCTGGTGGAAATTGAAAAACGATGCAGCTGCTTTGGGAATCAGGCTGGCAGGTCCAATAAAATGCTAAATATAGCAACTCCATTCCTAGATGTAAACCCAAGAAAATGAAAATAAATATATGTCCACCCAAAAACTTGGACATGAGTTTTCATAGTAGAGTGAGCGAAAACAGCCAGAATTTTTTAACGAACTGCCACGTCCATCAACTGATGAATGAATGGGTCAGCAATATTTTTGAATATTCTGTTAGACAGGGTTCTCTAGAGAAACAAACTAGAATGCTAAAAATTTTATATATATTTATACAGATAGATGTATAACATAAGAAATAAACAGTTAATTAAATCATAAAGCAGTACAAATGGCTCAGTGCAACTCACTCCCGTGAGACACTGGCAGTCCTTTAACTCTTGAGGGTCGCCAGGTAGTCCTGTGTAGAGCAATTCAGGCTATCCGGGCACACGTAGCAAACAGCAAGGCAGGTCACTAACAGTGTCAGCCAGATGACAGGGTCCTAGAGTCCCCAGCTCAAGAGATGTAAATTCCAATGGTGTGGCGAAGCAGTTCTTGAAGGAACCTCAAATTACAACAACGTAGTCCATGGGTAAGGTGTCCCACAGGTAGTGTAGCTTGCAAATTGAGGCAAAGAACAAGGAAGGTGGCCACACACTGGTCTTATGATCAAAGAGCAACAGACAATAAAAGCTAGGCTCACCGAGCCATTTATCTCTCCACCCTTCAATTAATCCCACATGTATATATCGGCCAGGTTAGCACAGTAAACTAACTATCTCAAATATCATTCAATCATGAAAAGGGACAAGATAGTGATGCATGCTGCAACATGGATGAACCATGAAAGCATCATGCTAAGTGAAAGCAGCCAGATGCAAAAGGCCACATTATATATGACTCCATTGCTATGAAATGTGCACAAGAGGCACATCTGTAGAGTTTGAAGTTGCCAGAGCTGAGGGAGGGAGGAATGAGAAGAGATGACTACTGGGGATTGGGCTTTTGTTAGGGTGATGAAAATGTTTGGAATTACAAAATAGTGATAATTGTACAAAATTTGTGAACATACTAAGAGCCACTGAATTGTGTACTTTAAAATGATTGATTTTATGGTATGTGAACTGCATCTCAATTCTACTTACTCATATATACATTTAAAGACGTTTTAAAAAGCTTTTTAAAAAATTCTTTTCTATGTGAAATCCAGGATAGGTAAATCTATAGGGACAGTAGTTGCTCTAATGGTTTCGGGGGCTTTTCTTTTTTTCCCTTCTTTTTAAATTAAATTTATTTTTTTAGATTTCACCTTATTTATTTCCTGTTATATTTCATTTATCCTTTTTATTTTAACAAGTCATTTTATTGGGGGTTTGTATATGCATACATCCATTGTATCAAGCACATTTTTATATATGTTGCCATCATCGTTTCCAAAACATTTTCTTTCTACTTGAGCCCTTGGTATCAGCTCATCTTTTCCCCCTTCCCCCTCCACCCGCCCATATCTTGACTCCTTGATAAATGATTATATTCGTATCTTAGACCATCCGCTGTCTCCCTTCATCCATGCTTCTGTTGTTCGTCCCCTTCAAGGAGGGGCGGTTATAAGTTGATCACTGTGATCAGTTCCCCTTTCTCTGCCCACCTTCCCCCTCCCCTCATGGCATCACTATTCCCATTGTTGTTCCTGAGGGGTTTATCTGTCCTGGATTCTGCTGGGTCGAGAGCTCTTATTTGTATCAATGTACCTGCTCTGGTCTACCCCAATTTGTAAGGTAGAACTGGGTTCATGATAGAGGGTGGGGGAAGAAACATTGAAGAACCAGAGGAATGTTGTGTGTTTCATCAGTGCTACACTGCACCCTTGCTGACTCATCCTTTCCTTGTGACCTTTCTCTGAGGGGATGTCCAACTGTCTACAGATGAGTAGTGGGTCTCCACTCCAACATATGGCAAGCTTTTATATAGAGAGATATATGTAAACATATTATTAATCAAGAGCTAATACATATATCATTCCACATTTCAACCATGTCAAGCAGTATTGTACAATTGCTACTGTTAGATCTCGCTCATGGGAGAAATATACCTTGATCCTTGGCTTCGCTCGAGAAAGAATTCACTCTGAAGCCTGGATCTTGATCCAAGTGAGTTTTATGAAAGTTAGAAGTTTCAGTTGTACACAGGCACCCTCAGGGCAGTTGCCTGCCACACGTGGAGTCCTGAGGCCAGAGGAGATAGCTGCAAGACCTCCGAGGAGCAGCTTGAGAAACAGAAGGGGCCGCAAGGTCCTGGATTCTGGCTTTTCAGGTTCTACGCGGGGAGGCGTGGTTGACAATCCTGGTCAACCCCATTGACTGAATTGAATTCACCTGGCTCAGATGGGCCAATCCAGGTGTAATGTGCACCTAGGTGTGCTACCCCTTCCTGGCAGGAAGCCTGAACCGCTGAGCATGCACAATGGACACCCCAGTCCCTATGCTAGCTACCTAACATTTCCCCCCTGAAGAGATATGGAACCAAATCTTTGGGGGACTGGGAGATGACATCACTAGCTACTTCCTGCTGGCAAAATGGGCGGGATGGGGCTTTGGGTCCACACCCTTCCTACTCAGATGGAAGGGTTTGCCCATTAAGGGCCCAGGATGGATAAGGTTGAGGTAGTCCAGGAGCTGGCACATTGGTTCACAGGAAGTAAAAAATCTTAGGACTGACAGGCACGGGTGTTTGTGCACTGTAAACCTAGGAACTGTGTAAAAGCATTCACTGGCTTAAAGACTGTGAGGGGTCTGAGGTAGAGTTTTCTGTGGAGTACTTCTCTGTCCTGAGGTGGCAATGAAATGCCCCAACAGCTCTCAGGGGCGCTGGTCTGTATACTCCGCTTCTGAGGGGTCTAGGGGCAACAGCTTCCCCGGTTCCATGTATGAACAGTGCCCAGGATCCAGGGAAGAAGGTGAGGGCAGGATAGGCAGCCCAGTATCTAGGAGGACCTCCACTGACCTTGCTGCCACATTGATTGCTCACCCGAAGTTCCAGACCTGCTACAGCTCTCCTGCTGCTTCACTGGCCGGGCAGGGCCAATCGTCAATAAACAGCTGCTCACTGGCCTGTGGGCGCCCTCCCTCTTGGCTATCTGCCATAGGACAAGGGACACCGTGGTGGCCAGCTTGCCGGCGGGGCTGGCACAGCCCTTGGGCGGGCCCACTCCGCCTAGGGAAGTTCCATGCCCAATGGCCTGGTTCCCGACACACATAGCACCTGGCACACACTGGTCACGGGTCTGTGGAAACTGGGTGGCGGCCAAAGGGCAGTTAGCAAGTGCAGCCAGCACTTGGGCATGCCTAATGTCCTTCCTTCTCTCCATCTCCTTGGCCCTTCCTTCTCCCTGTTGTAAAAGGCCGAATTAGCACATGTGACCCTCTCCTCTAGGGTAGCTCCTTCAGGTTTCTGCACTAATTTTTGGAGCTTCTTGTGAGTATCCTGTGCGGCCTGTGTGAGAAACTTGTCCCTGAGTAAGACCTTGCCCCTCATAGGAGTCTATATCTATAGCAGTATGATTCTTCAGGGCCTCCTTTATCTGCTATAAAAAACCTACAGAAGACTCTGCAGGTTCCTGGTGAATCGCTGTCACTTTGGCATAATTAATGACCTTTTGCCTACCTGACATTAGTCTACTTGTGATGCACACCAGGGAATGTTTCTGTGCCCACTTCTCTTAGGGCTCACTATGAATCCAAGCAGGGTCAGTTAAAGGTACAGCAGTTTCCCCTATGGGGTACATATCATTCATCACATGTAACTCCTCTGCAAACTTCCTAGCACCTTTGAGCACTCATTCTTTCTCAAAGTCTGTGACAGTCTGTCCCATTATGACCATTACATGTTTCCAGGTTAAATCGTAGGCTAGGGTGAGGTGCTGGAAGTGTTCTATGTACTGTTCAGGTTTATTAGAGGAACTGCCCAAGTCATTTTTTATTTTCTTAAGTTCAATTAGAATGAAAAGCTTGTAGACCGCCTGGGGACCAAGCTCCCTAGATGCCTCTATTACGGGTAGAACATTGACAGAATCAGGGCTGGGAGAAATTTTGACCCTAACTTCAGGGTCCTTTAAGGGGTCCTGGGTGCACTGGGAACAAAGGTGTCTACTGCTTCTCAAAAGGGAAAATGCTTTAACATGCGGGAGCTCTGCCGACTTCCCTATCCCTACACAGAAGTGTTCTGGCTAAATCAGGGTTGGATGGGAAAGTATACCATTCTTTGGCCACGAATCTACTTTTGTAAAAAGATATGCAAATAGAGTTGCAAAACGAAATCAGCTTCTGTTTGTCTAGCTTCTCTGGATCAAATCTATCCCAATTGGATAAGATATATCCAAGGGGAAATTCCTGGGTAGCAAGCTGGTAAGTCCCATCTAGAAAACACACAAGGAGGCTATTGAGAGCTTGATGCCTCAAGGTCAATAACCACAGCTTCAGCGGCACCTCTGGGGGGCCGTGAATCTGAGGCCTCAAGCAGGTGCCTCCGCCAGAGGGAAGGGGTCCAAGACCAGTCGCTGCAGCCAATGTTAGGTCCGACCATTTTCTAGACCACAAGCTAGGAAGGCCACTGCTTGGTGTGGCCCCATGGTCTTCAAAGATGCCTGCCGGCAGGAGCAAACTCTCAAATCTCTGATGAGGAGGGATGTCTGTCCAGCAGCTGGGGAAACCTTTAGGGAAACTGGAATTTCTGGCTGGAACATCGTGGCAGTGGAACTGTAGTAGGAGCTGTCCCCAAAAATGTTGGAAGCAGCATCACTGAAAGGTGAAAGTTTATAGTCACTCGGGCTAGGCTTTCAAATGCCTTTGGCCTAGGCCTGGGCAACGGAAAACCAGCCAATAGCAAGAGAAGAGACCCACATGGGTAGAACACTAAAGCAACTTGCTTGTAAAACCCAGAGAAAGCTAAAGGGAATGGAGAGGGAAAGGAAAACACTCGGCACCCGGGACTAGGTGGGGCTAACTCCTGGGCCCAAGCAACCAGCTACCTAGGCACTGGCCCCCATCCCCCACGTGTCGGGAGCAGCAGGTGCCACCTTGGCCACGTGCTCTGTTGTCCGGCAGCCCAAATGGAAGCTACCCAGTGATGCCATCCTGCCAGGGAATGGAGAGTCAAGTGGTTGGAAAAATGACTGCCACATCTTGGCGCCTAGCCAAAAGTCAGTGGGGGTGGGTGAGGGGTTGGGGGTGGTTGGTGGTGTTGATGGCAGCCACCAGAGCCAGAGTCCTGCAGAAACCAACAGGGTTTATGTGGGCGCACCCAGCCATCCAGGAACACAAAGGAGACCACTGAGACTCAAAAAAGTTTTGGGAATCAAAATTCTCCAACCTTGCAGGCAACAGCTTCCCAGCGCCCTCCCAGAAATCAGGACTGGGAAAGGCATGCAAACTCCCGGGAAGGCAGGAACAGAAAGGCAGATGTAAAGTCCTGTATACCAGTTAGAATAGATGAAAAGACAGACACAAAAGGATGGGGCTGCGGCAATACATTATGAGTGTCTCCGTGAGTCAGTCCTGGGGACCATCTACCTCCGTGGTGGTGTTTTGGTGGGAGGAGTTCAGCCAGGCTTCCTCTACTTTGGGTAGAATGTTGGCAGGTTCAGGGCTGGGGGAAAAGTTGCCCTTAACTTCAGGGTCCCTAAAGGGGTCCTGGGTGCGCTGGGAATGAAGGTCCTTACTGCTCCTCAAAAGGAAAAGTACTCCTCAGTTTCCAAACATACTTTTTTCCTGGACTCCTTGATATGACTCCCTTTTATCCCTCACCACCACCATCACTGTGCCCACCCCCATAATCCCACCACTGAAAACCATATTCTCCTTGCAGTCCCTATAGGGATCATTCCTGGGTTTCATATACTGAGACGCAGGGAAACACAATACAACTTCAAGAGGGTGACCCCCAGTGGCATAACACCTCTTAGGTACACCCTGATATGAACAAAGAAAAATACATAATATATAGAAAAACAGATCAGGTCCAGTAGGCATCAAAGCGGGGGATCAACTGACAAAGTTTTAACTGTTCAAGTCATGTTTATCCCTTTGGTCCACCATACTCATCTCTCCATTGCACTTTGTTTAGTAACCACTTTCCTCTGATCCCAAAAGTGTGCACAGAGGGAGTTCACCGGAGGCTGATTTCCTGTGTCGTTCCCACAAATGTACCTTGTGCTCCCACTGTCATCCATGACATGCTACCGACCAGATTCTCACAATTTAGGCTCTGATACCAATCTCTCCTTTGCGTTCGGGTTATATGCTTTACTGACTGATGCTGGTGTGCTACCTCCATGTGGATTGAGTTGACATCTCACTTAGAGAGCTGCTTGTTTGGAGACAAGCCTTGAAGACTCCAGACGCTGTTTTATCTGTCAGCTGGGCACCATCTAATTTCTTCAGCACACTTTGCTCTAGCAGCCGTATCTTCTGTGTTTCCTTCCTGAAGATGAGTATTGAGCAGGGCCATGATGTAAGAACTAATTGTACTCTCCTGAAAATGTGTCCAAAGTGTGTAAGACGAAGTTTTCAGGAGAGCTCAGTGCCCGGAGAAAAATACCATGCTTTGTAAAGTGGAGGGGCAATGAAGGAGGGAAAGCCCTCAGTGAGATGGATAGACACAGTAGCTGCATCAATGGGCTCAAGCAAAGGAGGAATAGCGAGGATGGCACAGGACCATGCAGTGTTTCATTTGGTTGTGCAGAGAGTCACTATGGGTCAGAACTGACTCAATGCCACTTCACAACAATAGAACAACAAAATTAGACAGATGCTGACACTTTTACGATGATCAAACTGAGACTTAAAATAATGTATACATGTCAGATTTGTGTTGTAGTAATTGTAACAATGAATTCTTTCACGGCCTACATTTGCCGATTTATGGTTCTTGGATGAATTTGTTAGAACTCGTACCAACATTGTTGTGTCTCCCTGAGCTTAGAAAGCATCTCAACTACACAGTCTTTACCACCTCTCTGGGGGAACCCTTGCAACCAGCATTCCGCAAGAGTAGGAAGACTGTTACGCCTGCTTGAATACATATGCTCCCTTCATTCAAATTGTTTTTCTTAAAAAAGAAATACCATATATACTCATGTATAAGCCGAGTGTTTCAGCACAAAAAACTGTGCTGAAAAACTGGGGTTTGCCTTATACACGGGTCAGTGGCACCCCAGCGAGCACAGCAACTATGATGAGCTCACACCAGCTGAAGCTCTGCATTGGGATACGGATGATGATGAGGCATCCAGTTTTGAAGGATCTTAACTCTTTACATTTTAGCTTGGTTGCTGATTGAGCTCAGGGAATAGTACCCTTGAGGTATCATTATTGATAACTTATTGTTTTTGTTTAACCTATTTTCCACTTACTGTGGTGGTTTACTAATGTTAAATGACTTGTCCTTTTATTTGTTTTTTTTTTAAATTTAAAATAAATATTTAAATACATTACCTCACAGATGTCTCAATTTTTAGTAATTTTATTTTTATTTGTTTTGATTATTGAAACTCACCAATAGCTTCTACATTTTCCACCCTAGGCTTATACTCATGTCAATCAGTCTTTCTGGTTTCCCAGGGAATAATTAGGTATTTCGGCTTATACTCGGGTCGGCTTATATTCAAGTATACACAGTAATTGTTATTAAATTGGAGCTAGGATTTAGTGAGAGCACAGAACCCATTCCCGGATCTATGCTTTTGTTTGTTTGGTTGTTTTTTTAATCTGCTTTTGAATCCCATTCAAACCTTGCTAGTGAACTTATGGTAGAGTTTAATTGATCAACTCCCTGGGACAAAATGATCTTCCATCAATATTATCTTTGTTTAGCCCCTGGTACTAATTTTTTTAAAAAAGTGCATTAGGTGAAGGTTTACCAAACAGAACATCAACACAGCAGGCACATTTTGTTTTAACTCATAGGTTGAATTTCATCTCAATTAAAAAATGGATTCACAGGCCAGTTATCACTTTAATTGTTTGCTAGAAGGACCTGCAGGGCTGATTCTACATTTTGAAAATGGTACAAGGTTGGTCCTGTTTTCCTCTGCAGTTTTTACTTCAGGTATTAGTAGCACCCTTAAATGGAAATGGTATGGAATTTATGTCTACGTGGGATTTTATTGAACCTGTCTTACCAAATGTGTTTCCTTCCTTCCACAATGAAATCAGGGAAACATTTTTACAACTCTCTTCTCAAAGTTCAAGAATTGTCAGGAAACGTAAAACCAAAAGTATGCAAGTGAAAAATGTCTCCTAAAATATAATAAAGTATGTTCCCTCTCTCTTTTTACCCTTGGGATTTTTTCTCTTTTCCCATTTTGCTAGAAAGAGGTGGTTCAGCTAGCTTCCTCCCTCTTTCTTTTTACAGCTGAATGGTCCAGAGATTGGAGTGGGTGTGAGATGCCAACTCATGGAGCTCCACAACAGGAAGAACCACTGCTGGGCCCTGTGCCGTTCTCACCACTGGGGCTTTGTTTGAACCCACTGTTGTGGCCATTTGTCTCACAGCCACTGTGTCACTCCATTGTGTTGCAGTTCTTCCTTTTTTGAAAGATGTCCTCCAGGGACTGGTCTCTCCTGACAACATGTCCAAAATTTGTGAGGCAAGTCTCACCATTTTTTGCTTCTCAGGCCAATTCTGGCTCTACTTTTAAGATAGGTGGGAGCATGGACTGTATAGAACACACCCAGTGCCCATAGCATCTTTCAGGTATAGGAGCAAGTTGGGTAAACATTGCATTTTCAAAAGATAAAGCCAGGAGAAAGGGAGAGGTAGTACCATGGAAGGTGAGTTTCTGCTCAGATAAACCATATCCTGGGGTCCCTCCCCCTGCCAGGGTTGGACTAGTTTAGTCACAACCACAAATCCAACGTCTTTTTTTCTATTCGCAAAATCCCTCTTGGGTGGAACCTGATGCAGTTGCACTTTGTAGTACTGTGCTGTGTAGTTTTGAAAGAAAGTGCTTAAAGGCTCGTTTAAGTTGGGTCAAGTCAGGAAGTTTGTCTCAGGTGGCATCATTGAGAGGACAAGGAGGCATTTACTTCCAGGTACATCTTGAAGTTCTACTGTATACTTGATGGAGCCCTGGTGGTACAGTGCTTATGTGTTGCACTGCTACACCACAGGAGAGAGATGAGGCTCTCTACTCCCACAAACAGTTGCAGGCAGATATACCTTGACCCTTGGAGTGACTATGAGTCAGCCTCAACTCAATGGCAGAGAGTTTATTTTCACTGTGGTCCTTTTCCATATGTGGGTGTACTGCAACAGAAAGAACTCTCAAGTTTCCCAATGGCTAATTTGTACAGTCGCCGTGCATAGAAATTGACTTGAGGACAGGGACTTTGGGAGTTGTTCACCTAAGCTGCCTTTTAAAAACAAAAGACCACATGGCAGATGTGTCATGACAAAAGCTCGTGCTGAAGTGTAGACTGAGAGATCTTCCTTCTGTGGACCAGCGGCATCAGCATCACCTGGGAACTTGCCTCTTCCTAGATCCCACCCTAGACCTACTGAATCAGGAGCTCTGAGCGTGGAACCCAGCAATCTGTGTTATTCTGAACCAGTCTGCTAGGGAATTTGGATGCCAAATAAAGTTTGCGAACTACTGATGTATATGACCTCATCATTCACGTGTAATCTAGTTTGTCTTTCTACTTCCCTTCTCATTGTACTCTGAGGCAGTTCCCGGTCATTCTTAGGTTTTGTAAAAATGCAACCAGTAAGCCCCTGTATGTTGAGATTTTGGAGATGGAAGCACGGAACAGAGATAGAATTCAGCCAGGAATGTGGAGTTAAGAAAGATTTTATTGAGGTAGGTAAAGAATTCCTGAGAGGAAAAGGAGAGCAGAGAAAGGGACGGGGGCATTTTGAGCCCGAGGGAGGTTCTGAGACCCAATGAGTTAGGTCATCAAAGTAGTGTCTGGTAGTGAGGCAGTGGGACATATATAGGGCTTGAGCCAAGGACTTATGTTCTAATAAGGGGAAGGAAGGCCTTCTGGTGCTGCAGTTGCAGGATCTGAGTCAGGATGTGGTCTGTGAGTAAATCATCCTGGAACTCTGAGGGAAGGGGCTGTACAGACCGGGCCCAGAGAGATAAGCTCCTTGGAATGCTGGAGGCAGGGACTGCACAATCCAGCTCCAGCCTTGAGAGGCGGGGGAAGGGGCCACACAGTCCAGCAGGCTATCTTTTGGGAGAGCTGGGGGAGGCAGCTGCATGGTCTGGCCCTGGCCCAAGTATATACCTAAAACTTTGTGCAGATCCCTGATTGCTTGCCTCAAAGAATCTAAGTGGTTCAATTGCTAGAGCAAAGGGTGTGCACCGTGTAAGTAACCCTCCCCCCCCCCATCCCCACCCTTTTGTGGCTATGAGATCACAAGGTCAGAGCACAGCAGACTCTGTCTGGAACCAAGGTCTTCCAACCCCACATCCCCTCATGGCCTTGCCCAGGTGCATTCACCAAAGATAGGAACATTCCAGAGCCGGCTCTGGACTTCCAGACACCAACTCAGGAAATCATCGGACTATGAGAAAGGTTCTGAGACTCAGGGGCTGGGAAGATGACAGACAGAGAGCTTCCCATAAGCAAACGCATGTCCAAGGTAATTATAACCAATCCAGATCGCAGCGGCGCTCCTGTGATTAAATTTAAATGCAAGGAAATGCAAAGGAAAATGTAAATGCGACACCCATGATGAGGAATGTAGTCATGGCTATTGCGTGAACATACCCTACTGCATACAGATGAGGACATTATTAAAACCAAACATTCCTAGCATGGCAAACTTTTCCAGAGACATCTGAGTCATTTCATAAAAATAGATTATTTGTCTCTTATTACTAAGAGTTGGTACCAAAAGAATTCGAAATAGAAACTAAAAACCCCACGCTGGGCCTGGTAAAACAGGACACGACAGGAGAGCCCTTGAGAGTCCTGCTAGCGTGGAGGGTTTTTGTTCGGCACTCACAACAGCCAGAGCACGTGAGCAACATGGGACAAAGCCAAACCAATGCCAGTGAGCTAGTGCTGTTTGAGGGTACCAAAGAGACTCCATCTCAAATATAATTTAAGCAGAACTGTTATTAAGTCTTAACAGAAACAAAGACACAGACCTATCATCTGGATGAGGGTGATCACTAATGCGGGATTAAAATGACATCCAAGGATTCACAATTGGGAAGCAAGAGAAATAGGACAATGGGGGCGGGGCGGGGGCTGTGACAAAAGCATGATTGGTGTCAGATAGAAATTACAGGCAGGAACAGGACCACGAATGTGACACACACATCTTAGATAGAAGGGTTTGTAAGATTGGTTCAGGGCCTTTGAACCAAGGCAGTCAGTTGTGAGACTGGTAGGGTGTGACGGGTGACTATGTGACCCCCTGTCCTGTCCCCAGTATGATGACCTCCACCAAGGACATGGCCAGGCAAGCCCCCAAGGGAGAGACTGCCCCTCCCTGGGCTGACAGGAGAGGGGTGGAAGCAATTCACTCTCCAAGGCATTCTGCCTGAGGGCAAGGTTGACTACACCCTTGGTTAATGATCAGAAAGCATTCACTGGAGGTTTGATCAAAGTGGGCTCCCAGCAAATCGGTTTGGGGCTGTCACATCCATCCATAGCCTTTTGCAAACTGGGGTGCTCTGGATTTCAACTCTAATACAGCAGGCACCAGACATAAAGGACTAGATGGCAGCTCACTATGAGACCCCTTCTTTGTCCTAAGAAAGGTAGTGCTGCCCCCAGGAATAGTTGCAGTAGATTCTGGTCTCTGTTACTTGCAGGTGTATGCTATTGGGCCAGGCCCCTCTCCTAATTAGCGTTCGTATCCTCCTGGGTAAACGAGTGTGTGGCCTTCTGCCTTTGTCTTTCGCCCAGGATTCTGGTGTACTTGAACTGAGATAAGAGCTCTGAAGATTCAGATTCATCTCTATCCAGATGACACAACAGTAGGGGATTCGTATCATTCAAAATGAACTTGACCAGAGCGTGCAAGGTTGCTAAATGGGTTGTAGTCCTAACTGACCACAAGTTAGTCTGTGGCTGTGGGTAAACAAGTAGTGTGGATACTAGTAGCACCCCATACAGATTCTTTCTGTCGGGCGAGCACACCTTGCCCCCAGCTGCTGGGTGGTCACTGGGTGCCCTCTCCTCCAAAGAATTGCTTCTAGCTGAAGGTAATTGTGGGGAGCCCTGGGAGTGTAGTGGTTATGCGTTGGGCTGCAATCCACAGGGTCAGCAGTTGGAAACCACCAGCCCCTCCTTGGGAGAAAGATGAGGCTTTCTACTTACACCAGTGGTTCTCCACCTTCCTCATGCCACGACCCTCTCATACGATTCCTCATGTGGTGGTGACCTCCCAACCATAACATTATTTTCGTTGCTACTTCATCACTGTCATTTTGCTACTGTGATGAATCGGGCGACCCCTGTGAAAGGGTCATTCGACACCCCCCAAGGGGTCAGGACCCACAGGTTGAGAACCGCTGACTTACACTCTTGGAAACACTGTCCTATTCCGTCTCTATGAGTCAGCATGGACTGGATGGCAGTGAGTGAAGGGAACCCTCATGCCCACTCCCTGCAGTCAACTGGACCAATATAAAAGGTGGGTACCCTTTCTTCAGAGACTCACTGTCAATGATGCTCTTCACCCACCAGAACTCCCCTGTAGGGTCATGCCGAAGCTAATGCCCAGTTGAGAGGAAAGCCTTGCTTCCCTCCTTCACTGTCCTTCTCTACCTCCCTTGCTCCTGGGCTCCTGGGAGCATTACTCAGTAATTCCCACGTCCTGGAACTCCTGCCTCAGGCTTGATTCCTAGAAAACCCCAAACCCAACTTAAGACATTATACGAATTTGTCTTGGAAGATGTACAGCCAGAACACTCCTTAAAAGGGAGACTGTGAAAACTGGGTGTCACGTATTTTGGGCATGTTGCCAGGAGGGACCAGTCCCTAGAGAAGGACATCATGTTTGGGACAGTTGAGGGTGAGTGGAACAGAGGACTCCCCTGAATGAGAGGGATTAACGCAGTGGTTGCAACAGTGGGCTCAAATATAGCAATGACTGTGATGATGGCGTAGGACCTCCCGGACAGCAGGACAGTATTTTGCTCTGTTGTACATGAGTTCGCTATGAGTCAGAATCAACTCCAGGCCAACTAACAGCAACCCCATCTTTCTTCTACGTCCCCCTACATCTTTGTTCCAGGGTAATTTTCTGTCCACAGTTCCAATCAAAACAGCCAGCCACCAATGTGCTCCCCGGATCCTGTATCAAGACATACATTATCATTCTCCCGGTTTAATACTTTGGGGCATGAAATGTCACTCTCTAAGAAGACTGATGCTTCTCGTGTCACCCATTTTCTGATTTCGTTGTACTTTTCCTGAAAGGGGCCCCAAAAATGACTCATAATGAACTACCTCCATATAAGTGGAACACAGTTATTCTGGGGCAAACTGGAAGCTAAAAAATCAGTCCATTTCGCTGATCCAATCAAGTCAGAACCCCTGTTGATTCTTTCCCCAGCAGTGTAAAGGAACATGTTGTTCTTTTGGTTTTGTTTATGAGATCTCAGCCCCCCCACCCCCACCCCACCACCAGGCTTTCAGTAACTTGGGTGAAGTCCCAGAGGCCTATGTCTCTCCGAGCACAATAGTGTTGCTATTGGAACCTCATGGGCTGCAGACATGACTTTATCAGCAGGGAGTGTTTCCCATAGTAACTCTCACTTGGGACTTGTTGACAAAAGTAGGCAGGGGAAAGGCCTTGTTTCTGGCATTTAATAGATGTTTTCTCAAGATTACTTTCAAGGGGCCTTTGATAAATACGACGATCCAATCTGACATGCAACTATATCACATCATTCTTCTAAGGGTTTGCAAAGGCCTATAAAACATAGAAGTGCCCCCATAGAGTTTTCAAGGATGTAAATCTTGACTGAAGCTGTCTGCCACATCTTTCTTCCTTGGAACAGCTAGTGGATTTGAACTGCTGACTGACCTTTCAATGAAAGTGGCTTTAACTACTAAGCCAACAGGGCTCCACACAAAACAAGTGACGTATTCATTGAAAATATCTCTGTTCAACAACATAAATGGCGACACGCACAATCTGTCATTGCCATGAGGTGCTGTTGCATCCGTTGGGATGCATGGTAATCCTAAATGCAAAGAAAGAAACTCTACCTGGCCCTGAGCCAGCTTCACAATGCTTGTAGGAGCTGGCCCTCCATTTTACCAAGCATGATGTCCTCTGCCTGGGTTGATCTCTACTGAACACATGTCTAAATTTCATGAGGCACAGTCTCACTATCTTCATTCTTAAAGAGCCTTCTGGCTGTACTTCTTCCAAGACAGATTTGTTTGTTTTTCTGTTAGTTCACAGTTCTTTCCTTTCACTATTCTTTAACTATACCTTAATTCAAATGAATTATTCATTGCTCTTCCTTGTCCTTTGTCCAACTTCCACATACGTATGAGGTGATTGAAAGAGACGTCGGACAGTGTAAGATAAGATAAAATAATAATTTATAAATTATTAAGGGTTCATGAGGGAGGGGGGAGGGGGGAGCGGGAAGGGAGAGGGAGGGAAAAAAGGAAAATGAGCTGATTCCAGGAACCCAAGCGGAAGGCAAATTTTGAGAATGATGAGGGCAACAAATGTATAAGGGTGCTTTACTCAATTGATGTATGTATGGATTGTGATAAGAGTTGTATGAGCCCCGATAAAATGATTTAAAAAAAAAGAAAGCAGCATGACTTGTGTCAGGTATGCCTTAGTCCCTGCTCTTGAATGCTTTAAAGAGGTTTTATGCAGCAGATTTCCCCAATGCAGATCTGCCCAATTCTACACTCATGGACCTTGACAAATAGAATGCATTGGATTCAAATTCACTACATCCATGTAAAGAGTCAATGGAAAGGTTCACTATTAACACTCAGAACAAGGCCAGGGTTGACTTCTGGGCAGTTTATCAATTGTTCATCATGAAAATTCAAGGTAAAACAATACATTTTGGAGTATTTTATTATTTATTGTTGTTTTTTTGTGATGCAAAAGTTCGATTTTATTTTGTTACAAATAATTTCTACTTTTTAATTATTCCATGTTTCTCTGCAGAATTGGAAGTTATATTCTCTTTCTATACCTTCTTTTTTTAAAAATCATTTTTTGGGGGCTTGTACAACTCTCATCTCAATGCATACATACTTCCATTGTGTCAAGCACATTTGTACATTTTTGCCTCATTATTCTGGAAACATTTGCTTTCAACTTGAGCCCTTGGTATCAGCTCCTCATTTTTTCCCCTCTCCCCCCTCTCTCATGAACCCTTGATAATTTATAAATTATTATTGTTTTGTCATAACTTACACTGTTCAACGTCTCCCTTCATCCACTTTTCTGTTGTCCATCACCCAGGGAGGGGGTTATATGTAGATCCTCATAATCGGTTCCCCCTTTCTACCCCACCTTCCCTCCACCCTCCTGGTATCGCCACTCTCACCACTGCTCCTACAGGGATCATCTGTCCTGGATTCCCTCCATTTCTGGTTCCTATCTGTACTAGTGTACATCCTCTGGTCTAACTAGATTTGTAAGGTAAAATTGGGATTAGGATAGTGGCGGGGGTGGGGAGGTGGGGGAGGAGGAAGCATTTAGGGTCTAAAGGAAAGTTGTATGTTTCATCGCTGCTACACTGCACCCTGACTGGATCATCTCCTCCCAGTGAACCTTCTGTAAGGGGACGTCCAGTTTTAAGAGAAGGAGGCACATGATTCTGCTAAGGATTCAAAGAAAGGAGAATGGTCATTTGTTCATGGTCAGGCCAGTGAGTTTGGGGAAGTTCTGTTTGAGATAGGCCTGAAAAGATGGAAGGAACCCTGATGGTAGCGGGCGGCCGCTCCACTGCCTGATCTGCAGTTGGAACCACCAGCTGCTCGTCCAGACAAAGATGAGGCTTTTTGCTCCTATGAAGTGTTACAGCCTTGGAAACCCAATAGGGCACATTTACTCCAGCATATAGGACCGCTGTGCAGCACAATTGATTCTACAGCAGTGAGTTTGGGCTTGGGGTTTTTTGTGGGGAGGGGGAAGGAGAAGATTGTGAAACGGTGACAAGTAGATTTGGGCAGGGATATCGGGGTTTAAATTTCACCCTGAATTTGTTAGGCAATATAGAATCATTGACATCATATGCAGAAGAGTGACATAAGCTATATTTTTGTTTTGTAGTTGACTGGATTAAATGGAAAGAATTAAATGGATTCAAGAGACTATTCCCATCAACTGGTAGTGAGTCTGAATCAGTAGCTGCCTTAACTACGGAGGAGAGATCATATACTCAGTGGGCCTTGTGGCATGAAATGATGTGGGAAGGGATGTAGGGTGACCAACCATTTCCATTCTCCTAGGACTAGCCTGTAAACTGGAAATACCATGGTCCTGAAAAAATTGGGACCATTGGTCACCTTAGTCATAATGGATTCTTCTTTCTCACTCCAACAAAGATCTCAACTTGCCTAGGACTGAGGATTGCCTGGGATAAAGGATTACACCGCTCTATTAGGCTGGGTTGTCCAGAGAAACAAAAGCAGGGCCACTCATATAGGTATAAGAAGAGAGTTTATATCAAGAAAGCATCCCATATGTGGATAAAGTGCCTAATAAACCTATTTGAAAAATGAAAGCATCCCAGGCCATATCAACTCAAGTCAGTGGGTTCATGAGCCCTCTTTAGACTCACGTAGCTGCCTGCAGGCGGATGAATTAGAAAGGTGACGTGAGCAGCAGAATGACCACGGGCTGGTGGGGGCACCATCTCGTGGATCCAAGGTTGGTGGGAACATGGCAGGGCTCCGTCAGCCCTCAGAGTCAGGCTGCCCACATGGGGCCTCCCCTGGAGGCGGGCCACAGAGTCTCAGCAAGCATGAAGGAGAAGGGGCAGAGGGAAAAGAAGTTCCCAGTTTCTCTCTTACACAAAGACCATACCTCCAGGCAGCATCACTGGGCTGTAATCTGATTGCTAGGTTGGACTTCAACCCCTATACTTTTACACAAATTCAAGTTTACAACAACAAAAAAACCCTAATTACACCCACAGCCCAAACCTGGAATATGCCCCCCAAAATGGAGATAAGTGGATCACCCTAGTATGATCTTGGTTAAACCACAGCCATTGAGTTGATTTCAGTCTAACTCATAGCTAATCTATAGGACAGAGCTGAACTGCTCCATAAGGTTTCCAAGGCTTTAAATCTTTACTGAAGTAGACTACCACTTATTTCTCCTGTAGGGGTCAGGTGGGTTCAAAGTGTAGGCCTTTGGATCAGCAAGCTAGCATTTTAACCACTATGAAACTGGGGCTTCGTGGCTCTTATTGTTGTTAGGTACTATCGAGTCTGACTCATGGTCTGAGAACAAAACTGCCCAGTCCTATGCTGTCCTCACAAATATTATGTTTTAGTCCATCGTTGCAGCCACATGACTGATGGATCTCCTTGACTGCCTTCTTGTTTCCTGCTGACCATCCATTTAACCAAGCATATGTCCTTCTCCAAGGACTAGTCTCTCTTGATAATATACCCAAAGCCCGAGACTAAGTCTTGACATGCTTGCTTCTAAAGAAAAGTTTGAAAAGACAGATTTTCCCATTCTTCTGGCAATCCACACTATTAGTTCACGATATTTACAATATTCGTCACCAATACCATAATTCAAGTACCTCAATTTTTCGGTGACTTTTATTAGATTCCATAGTTTCAATCCTACCGATGAACACTGAGCATCTTCACCTGCATCTTCAGTCCCACACATAGAGGTTAGGATTTACATATATTTTGAGGGGATTTAATTCAATCCATAATCGTTACCCAGTGGATAAAGAAGTTGAGGAACAGGGACATGCGTATAATCCACAAGTGTCTGGCTTCGATGGAATAAGGTTCTATGATAAGTAAGTTCATGTGTATTTGGTTCTCTGCCTGGTGTTTGGGAAATGGTAGTGTTACATATACTTTTGCTAAATCAAATGAAGTGTGGACCACAATGCCATTCACCAGGATTGAGAATTCAAGAGAAGGAGTGGAATTTGGAACAGAGAAAATTAATTCAATGTACTAAGTTTGAGAAGCAGTTGGAAAAATGATTCTCAAAAGGTGTTAAGGAGTCTGGGGCTGTTGGTGTGGACATGTCAATGGGAGGTTCAGAACACATGGGGAGTACAATAAGGCCATGGAGATGGAAAAGAGACTTTTAAGCTGTGTGTACACGTGCGTGTGTATTTATTGAAGAGTTCCATTGTGAAGAGAAGTAGTTGGGAAAGAATTCCCGGTGGTGTAAATGCTTCCATAAGGATGGAAGGGGGATTTGCCTGATCCTCAGAATAATTCTATGAGCAACAATACAGGACTCAGTTCAGTGAGGAGCTTCTATGTTCCAGGTGACATTGGAGTTTGCTTCAGTCACCAGACACAGCGCTCCACTCAATGTACATTGCAGAGATCAAGAACTAGCGGCTGGAAGCGCTCACCTGGTTGGTCTGGGGTCACCCAGTTAACTCAGATGGAGCTGGGGCAGAAGCCCAGAATCTCTGCTTCCAGGTTAGCCCTTCTTCCACTGCCCCAAATTACCTTTGTCCAAGAGTCAGGAGTACTTTGTGGAATGAACAAGTTTGAGAAGAATTTGGACTCAGGGCTGCTAGAAAAATCCAGGGAAACCATGTTGGAGGTCTAGAATAGGCCTGTGAAACTATTAAAGAAGATGTGTATGAGCGAGGTACCATGTACCGAATAAGGAATAAATCAATTCTATCCTCCAGGAACCCCATGAGGCATCCCTTTGACTAAATAAATAAAATTGTGACTGTGTTAAGTGCTCACCATTATGCCAAGTGTGTGAAGAACTAAAGTATGAAACAGCGTGATCTCAGAGAATTTATACTCCTCTTGAAAAGAAGTTTTGTAAAACAATGCTAGTTACCAGGGAGATGGTCCCCCACTGGATTCTTCACATAGCCATGCCATTAACTGCAGGAACACATCACTCACATAAGCACAGAAGATAATTACAGAGGTTTAGTCCTACTGCAAGTTTGGGGCAGGGAGGGGAGTTGTCAGTTGGCCTAGGTTATGTAAACTCTTGGGCAAATTTTTAAATTACACATCATGGAAGCTGACCATGTCACCCCGTTTCAAGTGTGCTTGCTAATGAAGACATCCTGTTTTTTTTTCTAAAGTGAGAGGACTTTCTTGCCTGAAGCTTTTGTTTTGCTGACTGAGGTCAAACTGGCAACCCAAGGTCAAATATCTGAATAATTGGCACTTTCTCCGTGGCCTTGGTGTTCTCGAGTTGCTCTAAGTATGGTCAGCTACTGAAGGCTGGATCTGTGGGATCAGCCTGGGCTGGAAAGCACTAACCAGAGCAGACAGACAAAGCCTTTGCTCCAGTCCATCAGCTAACAATCTAATGAATAATTGACTCGACCAGAGACTTCATGAAAAGGCACCTCTGAACATATCTTAGGCGGAGGCATCAGTAACTTTGCTTAACTTCTTAGGAGTTCATACCACAATATTTTTATTTGAAAACTTCTTATTTTTATTTACTTTATCCAGGGATAAATACTGACAAAGACTAGCAGTGACGTATCCTTGTGTTGCTGCCAGCAGATAAGCACTCAGCTACTAGGCAAAAGTTTGGGGGCTTGCACCCATCCAGGGCTGACTCAAGAGACAGTCCTAACGAGCTGTTTCTGAAAGGTCAGAACCTTGACAATTCTGTGGAATGGTCCGGCTTGTCATCGGCACGTTCACCATGAGTCAGAATCAACACGGTAGTCACAACAGCCGCAGACAGTGACGCTGCCCAAAGCTTTTATGTGAAGTTTCCTCAAGCCTTTCCCAAGTGTTTGCAGAAAAGCCAGTTTTGTCTTGGATAGTATCATTTTGATTCTCCAGGAATCCCAATTTCTGGGTTCGTGGGTTTGGGGTGAGTACTCAGGGGACCCCTGTGGTTGTTTTGAGCTTTGAAGGAAATGGTTCCGTGGAGTCAACTTTAGGTCAGACAACACCTTAATAAGCAGCTTAGTGGAGAGTGTTTGGCCTTAGGCATTGAATTCTTTAGGCAAATGATCTATGTGTAGCTATCTGTGAAAAGGAGAAGCAGGAACTCCATGGTTGGACTAGAAGCTGTTTTAGCATGTGTGTGATATAGCCTTTAGTGACGGTGTCTGTAACTTGCTCTGTGTTTGGATGCTATCTCTTGAAAAATTAACATACAATGACCTACCTGATTTCACATTTCCCTCTTTAGAGCATCTTCTCAATGTGTGACTTAGTACATTCCAGTTTCATGTACGCAATCATTTTTTGGTACTTCTCTGAGAAATTGGAGTTGACCTATTCCTCCTGCATCTCCCTTCCCTGTCTTCCTTGCACGATGAAGAAATGCAGGGAGTTGTAAATAGACACCATCTAAGAGGAGTTGGATCATAGTCCTCATCAAAACCTACAGATTCCTGACCTTGTACTGCTTCCTGTGTGCCTGAAATGTGTGTGTCGTCTCACCTACTCCAAACCTTACTCACGGTCAGAGCCCAATCTCAGTCTTCCAGCCCCCACCCCACCACCACATCATGAGATCTAGAGCTGGTCACAAGGGCTTAGATTTCTGGCTCCCTGTAAGTGCGGTGAGATCCTGGAATTCTATTATTAATATATTTTTCATGAGAATCATGAACCACTGGAGTTGGTCATGATTGTTTAGTTTATCTCCACCACTTTCAAAGTGTGGTTCTCCATTCAGTGGAAGCCTCACCTGAGAACGTGTTAGAAACACAAACTCTCAGGCTCCCACCCAAACCTAAAGCCTACTGAATCAGAATCTCTGGGCCGAGGGCCCAGTATTCTATGTCTAACAAACCCTGGAGGGGATTCTGGTGCCGGCCCAGGCATGAGGTCCACTGGATGTCATACTCTTTAGTCTTATGGAATCTTTCGGTTTTAAATGCTCCATCTATAATGGTGAGGTCAGCTCAGTCTAGGAAGTTTATGGAAGAAAGCCAGGACCCATGTAGTGGCCCAAACAGAGCATTGGAGATCCTGACTTCCGATGCTCAGCTGGAATTCACGCTTATTTCAAGCTCTTTTTCAGCCTGTGACGTGCCCAACCCAGAGAGGTTTTTGCCTCTAAATTCTTGCAAATATGTGCTATGCTCTTCGAGGCGATCCCCAGTGGTGTGGTGATTTATGCATTGGGCTGCTAACCACAAAATCAACAGTTCGAAACCATCAGGGAGACAAAAGCCCCTTTCTACTTCTGTAAAGAATCAGAGTCTCCAAAAGCCACGGAAATAGTTCTACTTTGAAGTAGTTCTACTTTGTCCTGTAAGGTCACTATGAATTGGTGGCCGTGCGTTATGCCTACGTCAGGACAGGGTGTGACCACCTGGTTTATGTCTTCCACAAGGCCGGGTGCCTTTTGACAGAGCAGCTCTCTACAACCACCTCTTCCTCTCCTCAGCACAAGTGGTTTCTGTGTGCATCATGGAGGCAACAAACCAAATCAAACTCAGTGCCATCAAATCACTTCGGATTCAAAGTAACCCTATAGCAGCGGTTCTCTACCTATGGGGCGTGACTGCTTTGGGAGTCAAATGACCCTTTCACAGGGGTCGCCAAATTCATAACAGTAGCAAAATGACAGTTAAGTAGTAGCAACGAAAATAAGTTGATGGGGGGGGGCGGTCACCACAACATAAGGAACTGCAATAAAGGGTTGTGGCATTAGGAAGGTTGAGAAACACACTACCCATAGGGTAGAACAGAATTGCTGCTGAAGATTTCCCAGGCTGTCCATCTGTTGTGGGAGCAGAGAGCCTCATCTTTCCCCCGTGGAACCTGGCTGCTGGGTTCAAACTGCTGACTTTGTAATAAGCAGCCCAACGTGGAATCCACTATGCCATTGAACCTCCTTTGTGGAGGCACAGAGGACTCAATTAATAGTAATAGAGTGACTTGAATACATCTGCCTACTTGTCGCTTTACATGTTAATGGGTGTGGTCATTACATAATCTGTTGTCCATTGGAGATTTATGGGTGAATGGGGTGGAGTTTAGCCTGTCAATCCAGTCACAGCTTGATAACCTCATTTCGAGGTGCTAAGGAGATAAGTAGCTCACTGGCGGCGGGGCACATGCTGACTCCCTGGGAGACATTGCAGCTGACAAGACACGTGGAGATATGATAGAGCCCTGGAGCTGAAGGAGCCACGTGGAGACCCCTGCCAGTCCTGAGATGCTTACAACGCCATGAGATCCTGAAGAATTTCCACCCACTGGCCTGTGATCTTCCTGTATTCTGTGTTATTGCATGTGTTTTGTGAGTCTGAAGAGGACTTTATAGATTGGTATCAGATATATGGGCTAATATCAGACTTATGGACTTGACCTGGACTGGGCTGGGATGTTTCCTCAATATTCAACTGCTCTTGTATATAAAGCTCTTTCTTATACACATATGAGTGTCTATAGATTTGTCTCTCTAGTTAACCCGGATGAACACAATGGGTAAAATTGGTTAATCAACAAAATGGACAGCATGGGTAGAATGACACAGAAGCATTGAGTCATTGGCCTTCACATAAAGAGACGGGAACCTTTGGGACAGTAGATTCAATGAAGCACCATTGTCAAATGCTAATACATTTTGCTTTTTTTGAGTAGTTTTTACATTTACAGAAAAAAAAATCGAGTCTGCGTTTCCCTTTAACTGCGTTATTTGTATTAAAAGAGGTTTTTATGTCTGTCATGACAATCTTTTTTTGACTTTTATTTTTAAAAATTGAGATAAAATTCAAATCATATGAAATTAACTACTTAAAGCAGTGGTCTAAACTTTCCTAATGCCATGAGCCTTTCATACAGTTCCTCATGTTGTGCTGACCCCTAACCATAAAATTATCTTTGTTGCTACTTCATCACGGTCATTTTGCTACTGTTATGAATCGGGCGACCCCTGTGAAAGGGTCACTCAACCCCCAAAGGGGTCGTGACCTACAGGTTGAGGACCGCTGACTTAAAGGGTCCAAGTCAGTGGCATTTAGTACATTCACAATGGTGTGTCACCACAGCTCTCTGGCTCCTATCACTCTCACAGGAAACCTGGTGCCTGTTGTATCGTAGGTATCAGAATTTTATTTCCCTTTATGCTGCTGTTCACAGGTGCCATCCAGTGGATTATAACTCTTAGAGATTCCACGTGACAGTGTAAAACTGACTTGGAAGATTTTCTAGGGGAGCCCTGGGGCCATAGTTGTTTGGGCAATGATCACCAAGTTCAGCAGTTTGAAACCACCAGTAGATCTGTGAAATAAAGACAGCGAGCTCTACTCCCGAAACAGTTATAGTCTCAGAGGCTCACAGGGGCACTTCTACCCTGTCTGATAGGGTCGCCATGAGTTGGCATCTACTCAATGGCAGTGAGTTGTCATTGTTTGTTGTTTAGTTTTTATGGCAGTAGATCACTGGGCTTTCTGTCATGGAGCCACTGGGTAGGTTCAGAAGGCCAACTTGCATCATTGTGACACCTGGGCTTTTATTTCCCTTGTACAGATAGGCCACATTTTATATAACCATTCATCTGGTGATAGACATTGGGCTGCTTTCCATGTCACAACCATTGGATTAATGCTGCTCTGAGCATATTTGTGCAAATATCTTTGAATTCTTTTGGTCGCCAGTTGTCATTGAATTCTTCAGTAGAGATAGGAGCCATTATGCTACTAGTTTTACTGGCTCGCTGGGCCCCCAAATGGACACGTCCAAGCCCAGCTCACCTTCACCAGGATGTCCACATTTTTAATCTTCTTTTGGAGACAGGCATTATTCTTCTTTTGTCCAAGCCCACATGAGGAAAATGGGACAATTGCAGGGTCTGTCACCCAAGGGCAAGGACCCTGAAAGACTGTCAGCTTTCATGCCAACCTCATTGCCGTAAGGGAAAGATGTATAACCAACTGGCACAAGGCTTCCTCAGCTTCATCATAACTTCCTGTGTGTTTGCTTGTTTGGGGGTTTGTTTTCCCGAAGGAAATTATATTGTCACTATAAAAAGGCACCTGGTATTAGATAGCAACTGGAATATATGGTATTTTTAACAACTGAGAGCAAAACGATCTACTCTAACATTTCTCTTTGCTGAAGAATTCCAGTCTTTACCCACCCCCAACCCCGGCCCCTGTCACCAGTTGAAGTAAATCAAAATTTCCTGTATCCCCAGTGGCTACTGAAAGGAAACAAAGGCAAAAAAGAAATGGAAGCTGTGAAATGCCGACTTCCCTTCAGAGACCCCACAGCCCTTTCCAGAAGCCTGTTCTTCTCTTTGTAGTGGGGTTGCTATGGTGCGGTCTTTGTTGCTACAAAATGCTGTCTGATATACTCTGCTAAGTGATTACATAAAAGACTTGATAACCACTGAGGCGCTTGCCCATTCCTACCTCTCAGGAGCTTTCTCCTCCCAGGCTGAAACTCTGTGATGAAGTCTGTTCTCCCACCTCCTTACTGCTGCTGGAGCTGCCAGGGAGGAAAAGAGGAGAAAGAAGTGGGGGAGGAAAAGAGTAGAGGAGGCCACTGACCACATCTGCCACTTGGCCGCCAGAGCTGTTGGAGCTCTATATAACAGACATACTAAGCTGGGGGAGGGCCTGAATTGGGCTGAATTCAGAGATCCTAGATGGTAGAAAGGAGCCCTGGGAACGCACTGGTAAAAGCACTCAGGTGCTAACCAAAGCCTTTCAAAACCATCAGTAGCCCTGCGGGAGAAAGACCTGGTGATCTACTCCCATAAAGTTGATGGTCTAGGTGGAGGGAGGGTGGGGTGGAAAGGGGAAACTGATTACAGGGATGTATAAATAACCTCTTCCCTAGAGGACGGACAACAGAAAAGTGGGTGAAGGGAGACATCGGACAGTGTAAGATATGACAAAATAATAATAAATTTTAAAGGGTTCATGAGGGAGGGGAAGCGGGAGAGAGAGGGGAAAATGAGGAGCTGATGCCAGGGGCTTAAGTGGAGAGAAAATGTTTTGAGAATGATGAGGGCAATGGATGCACAAATGTGCTTGACACAATGGATTATGATAAGAGTTGTATGAGCCCCCAATAAAATGATTTTAAAAAACCATTGAAAAAAAAGATGATCTAGGAAACCCTACAGGGCAGTTCACCTCTGTCTTCTAGGGTCATTGTGAGGTGGAGCTGACTCATCGTTATCCAAAAACAAGGTGGGCCCTTTAAAGAATCCACTGGGGTGGGACAGGTTGGGGGTTCAGAAGTCACAGGGTGAGTCCCCATCTTCAGAGGAGAATGTTGTCCAGAAAGAAGATGGATTTTTAAAGGAGACCCGGCTATGGGCAGGGAGCTTTTGAGGAAGCATTCAGAAAAATGGTAGTGAATCACCCTCTTCCCCCTGATCTCCCTCCTCATCTATGAATCCTCCAGGTGCTGTCAAGGTGTTGTTTCTGGCTGGTGGCAACCCCAGGTGTGTCAGTGGAGAGCTATGGGAAGTAGGATTCTCAAAGGCTGGCATCTTTGGGAAAGAGATCACCAGGTCTTTCTTCTGCAGTGCCTCTAGATCAGTGGTTCTCAACCTTCCTCATGCCGTGACCCTTTCATACAGTTCTTCATGTGGTGATGACCCCCCCAACCATAAAATTACTTCCGTTGCTACTTTATCACTGCCATTTTGCTACTGATAAGAATCATAATGTAAATATCTGATATGCAGGATGTATCGTTCAATCCCCAAAGGGGTCGCGACCCACAGGTTGAAAACCGCTGCTCTAAATGGACTCAAACTTTTTTGTTAATGGCTGAGCATGTATCACCCAGTAGGCCAGACCAGTAACCTATTGGGTCAATATTGATTCACGGCAACTTCCTCTGTGTGAGAAGAGAGCTATGCTCCTCAGGGTTTTCAGTGGTTGATTTTTCTGAAGGGGCATTTCCATCTTTTGCCAGCCTCTCCTTGCTCCTCGGTGTAGTCCAGTTGTTTCGCTCTGCTTCCAGCTTTAGACCACCACCAAGCTAATTGTCACAGTTAGTGTGAGTGTTCGAGACTGACATATAAATGGAATCAGGAAGGATGTACCCTTTTTTCTCTCTCATCCCCCCCCTCCCCACCTTCACTCAACAGTAGATCATTTTGTTTTATTGCGGACTTTTATTCTGTTGCATAAAGGCACCATGTTTTTGCTTATTCATTTCTTACATTGCTTTTTTTAGTTGGTGGCAAGTGTTCCTCCCTTATCTTTAATTACTTCCTCTCTTCTGCCTCTTCCTCCTTAAAACAGAGATCTACTCAAGAGTTTTCCTCCTTTAAAAAATACAACACTCCCTATGGAAAGTTTTGCCCTATCTCCAACCCCTATTGTTTTTGGATATAGTGTCCCTTCACCTAAGTTTGTAATCTGTGCACATCAACAAATCATGTATTTTAATCTAAAGAGCTGTCCTATACATGGATACTTTCCTTTTCCTGACAGTCCTTTACATTCTATGCCATTGGCTAGTGATAATGATACTAATAATAGAATTACCATGTGCCCCATGGGGGTTATTTATAAATTCCCCAGTTTACGCCGTTTCTAAAGTAGACCAGAGATATTTATGGGGGGGGGGTACCAAAAAACAAACCAAAACAAAATGGATATTTTCCCCTAAAAGCTATGTACTTAATTTTTTCTAAACAAAACAACCTTATCACCTTCAAAGTACTCTATTACATTTAATAATACATTAGTCAAATCTGGGATTCTCCTCTTGGAAACATTTTTCAAACTCATCTGTTTGGATGGCTGATAGCACCTCCCTAGGTTTTCTTCACCTCTTCTACGTCATCAAGTTGATGGTCCTTTCATGTCCCTCTCATTCAACAAAAAGAAGCCACATGAAGCAAGTTCAGGTGAGTGACGTGGATGCGGCAAGAGAGACATGCTGATTTTTGCTCCAAAGTGGCACACTGAGATGGCTTTGTTAGCAGGTGCCTTGTTGTGGTGGCAAAACCAGTCCCCCGTATGCCACAAATCAGGCCATTTTTATTGCACACTGTTGCACAATCTTCAGAACCTCTAAATAGAAATCTTGATTAACAGTCTGACCTAGTAGAGCAAACGCCAAATGTATTATGAGTTAACATTTTTGTCCACTCTGGAAGTTTTTCATCAAAAGCTATTTCATGGTTTTTGAAACAAGAAAACCACTCATACACTTGAGTTTTTCCTTGTAGTGCTGTCCTTGTAAGCTGTGTTCAAGATCACAACAGATTCTGCTGCATTTTTCCTGAGCAGGAAACAAAATTTCACAGGTGCGCGCTGTTCTCTGAAATCAGTCATCACACAAAGGAGATTTGAGTGAAACTTCTTTTAAGAAAAAATTCACTGTGACCAGAGAGAATATTCCCAGTCAATGCCGCTGGGGGCACTAACTCAGAGTGAGTTGCTTAATGCTCAGTGAGAAATGTGTACAACAAAAGCTCTGTCCCACCCTAGTGCAATTCCGGTTTTTGTTCAGGGGTACCCCCTTATATAAACTGTAGATATGTCGATGGATTTTGAGCTCACAATTACTCATAAGTCTTAATCTAAGAACATTTAATTCTTATGATATGGCCCCACTCAACACTTGCCCCGATGAAGAGATCATTGAAGATATGGGTGCGACAGAAAAGTGTGGTAAAGACATCAGATGGTGCCAGGTGTTAGAAAAAATAGCCTTTGGGGTTTAAAGGCTTGTCTGAAAACCAGCAGCTGGGTAAATGAGATATCAGCTAAGTCGACACGGAAGGAGCACCCCAGTCCCTGTGATTAAAGAATTACTAACAGTAACTTCTAAGACCAGAGAGAGAGACTGGATCAAAGCTTAAATCACAAGCACAGAAGGCTGTGGATGACAATGAAAGCCCCAAATCCAATTACAGAGCCCCCATATAGACTAAGTCTTTATTGAATTCCCTAGGTCCACTGACCAAGGGTATAAATAGCCTTGCCCCTAGAGTCTAGGGCCTAGACAGAGTGCAACGGAATGTGGATTATGGCAAAGATAGGCTTAGGGCAGAACTTAACATTTTACCATTTCCTTTCCCTTTTAACCCATTTTCAACTTGTTCTCATTTGTATTAAGTTCTGCTATCCGTTGGATCAAGGTTCTTCTGTGTTTTATTCTGTTGTGGTGGTGGTTGTTCTGTTTCGTTCTTCTTTTTTGGAACTTGATTTTCTTTATGTGAAACAGACAATAAGTAAATCTTCAGAGACCACAACAATATTAATAGTTTCTTAGGGTATGACAGGGAAGATTGGGTGGAAATGGGGATCTAATACTAAACGATGCAACAATGAAGAAGATGTGTTGAAATTTATTGAGGCGAGAATGCACAATTCTCGTTAATACACTAAAACACTGAATTGCATTATGCATGAATCACAGGTAAATAAAACTGCTAAAAATAAAATTTAAAAGAGAAACACAACATTGTCTTGATTACAAAACATAATGTACTCAATCTTAGAGCAAGGATGAACTGGATCATTCTGGAATAGTCTGAGAATTTCTTGCCATAATTCAAGTAATCCAAACAAGTAAATCCAAATGGAGACAAGCTAACTTTTCTAGATATCATTTACCCAGACTGGACACACTAACAGTTTAGAGAAGCTGCTGCTGTAGACTGGGATGCCCTTGGGTTACTTTCTAGAGTAATTAGTCAAGCTATGCCTTGACTTTCTCCCTCAGAAATCAATAAGGACATTTACTTAAAACTGACCTTTGAAGAGCACGGGTTTGAACTGTGATGGACCACTTATAGGCAGATTTTAAAGAAACTGCAAATGGCACGATCAATTCCAAGTGGTAGCAACTCACCTTTTCAGTAATTTATGTATCCCAGCAAAAATGTCATCCCTTGAGGTTCTGGTGTTGTTTTCTTATCATTTTAGTGCAATACTGTGAACCCCGAATAACACTACAGGACCAATCCAAAGTACCACAGGTGATGCTGAAAATACACCCAAAAGTAGAGACAGTCAAGTAGAATTGCTTGATATTTACCACTAGATTTAAGTCTGCAGCTGCAGTTACCCACCATTTTGAGATAACTAAATCCAGCGTGAGGATCATTATATGCTGAGCAAATAATCAGAGAAGCTGTATTACAGATAGAAGAAATCAGCATCAGGAATGGAGGAAGGCTAATTAACAACCTTTTATATGAGATGGCACAACCTTGTTTGCTGAAAGTGAGGAGGACTTGACACACTTGGTGATGAAGATCAAGGATTGCAGTCTCCAGTATGGATTACTACTCTATGTCAAGAAAACCAAAATCCTTACAACTGGATCAAAAGTTAGTATCGTGGCAAATGGAGAAAGAAAGCAGTTGTCAAGGATTTTGTCTTGCTTGGCTCCACAATCAATGCTCATGGAGGCTGCAGTCAAGAGAACAAACAACACCTGTACTGGGTAAATCTGCTGCACATGACCTCTTTAGAGTGTTTGTAAAAGCAAGAATGTTACTTTGAGGGCTAAAGGTGCACCTGATCCTAGCCAATAGTTTCAATCACCTCATATGCGTGTGAGAATTGGATGTGTTTGACCTGTGGTGCTGGTGAAGAATATTGGCCATACCATGGGCTGTCCAAAAGACAAGTGTGTCTTGGAAGATGTATGACCAGAGTGCTCCTTGGAAGCAGGGATGATGAGCAGGGATGATGAGGCTTCCTTTGTCATACATACTCTGGACATGTGGTCAGGACAGACCAGTCCCTGGAGAAGGCCATCATGCTTGGTACAGTGGAGGGACAGTGACCAAGAGGAAGACCCTCAACGAGATGGGGACGGACACAGTGGCTGCAACAATGAGCTCAGCCATAAGAATAATTGTAAGGATGGTGAGGGATCATGCAATATTTTGTTCTGTCGTGCATAGAGTCACTATGTGCCAGAACTGATTCAGTGGCACCCAACAACAAGGACCACTGTAAAAGAATCATTAAAAAAAAGAAATGGAAATTTGGGAAAAATGTTTTTACGGGGGCACTGCATATAATGCATGCAGTATATAAAATATATGCTCATGAACTGTGTTATCGGTCAGGAAACAGTAGGAGAAATGTTTTGGGGGGAGTCAAAAGTTATACTCAGGTTTTCAACTTCCTGTGCCACTGTGATGCTGGAAGTTATGTCATCAGGATTTCAATTTCCAGCAGGGTTACTCAAGGTTGATAGGTTACAGCAGAGCTTCCAGGACAAGATAGACAACAAAGAAAGGGCTGGCAATCTAGTTCTGAAAACTCTGGACCACAACAGAATATTGTCTGATAGAGGGCTGGAAGATGAGCCTCTTAGGTTGAAGACACTCAAAATTCACAGTGGACACGATAGACTGGAACAGACTAACAATTACAAATATGGTAGTCAACCAGCGTTGTCTTTACTGTACACAGTGTCATATCGGAGCTGAATCAATTGCAACTCTCCGCAATAATATTTGAAATGGATTGCTGATGTTTTTGAGAAAGAAAAAAAAAGCTAAACAAGAAGAGAATTGTATTTGAATATATTTCATTTCTTGCCGATTTTTCAATGTTACTGACTATAACCCTGTGATATCCACGTGGTGGATTTTATTAAGTAATATCATTCAATAAATCTGTGCCAAATAGAAACTTTTAGAAAAAAATTGTTCGCTAATGGAATTTGTTTCATGTGTAGAAAGCTAACGACTACCCTAGCCAGGTCATTTATTATTTGTTGAATTTGTTCAATCTTTGGATCTACTTCTGTGCACACTGTAAGCTCTTCACTAATATTTGTCTAAGTCATGAATTTGTTGAATTTGTTCAAACAATTTTTGAATCTACTTCTGTGCACGCTATAAGCTCTTCACTAATATTTGTCTAAGTCATGAATTAGGACATTAAAAAATCTATCTGGCTTCCTCAACTATATGGATGGTGAAACAACAGCTTCCCCTAACTGCATATCCTGTTGTCTACGTTCATTTTAGTAATCTATGTCCCAGGGATGCACAAAGTCCTTGCACAAGTGCAACTCAAGTGCACTTGTACAACTCAAGATTCTTGCTTTCCCACTTAGTCATTTCCCATTAATCCCATCTCCTGTGGGTTGTATTGGACACACCCACAGTCAATTCTGATTCCATTGAAATTACTTGATTATAACCACTCAGAATCACCCTGCAAACTAAATCCACAGGGGCATGTATATGAGGAAGGATGAGTATTTACAATGTTGTTGGGAGTAAAACTTAGGCAAAAAAAGAACTTCAAGGCAGCATAGGGTGCTAACTGGGTGAAACAGATAAGAAGTGTAGTAACAAAATAAGGTTACCTTTCTTTCATGGTTGAATAACAATGTTGCCTCTTGACTGTAAGCCCTCTTTTTTGTTCTTCTTTTCTTTTTAGTAGCTTTATTGAGATACCATTCACACGTCTTACAATTTACCCATTGGAAGTGCACAATTGGATCTATGTTCATCTGTTCCCACAGATGCCCAGCCATCCCTATCATCTCATTTGCGGACATTCTCATATCTTCATCCACGCAATCCTGCCAGCATCGGTAGTCACTGCCCACTTCTGTCCAACACCCTTAGCCCTAGGCAACCCCAAGTCTGCATCGTGCCTCCATTGATGCCTAGTCTAGACATTTCAGGGAGTTTCTGGATGGTGCAAACTGTGTCTACTGTTCATTAAACCATTGGCCGGGGCAGGGGGTGGTGAAGCGGGTGGGGAAGGGGGAAATGAGGAGCTGATGCCAGGGGCTTAGGTGGAGAGCAAATGTTTTGAGCATGATGAGGGCAATTAATGCGCAAATGTGCTTTACACAATGGATGTGTGTACGGATTGTGATAAGAGTTGGATCAGCTCCTAAGAAAATGATTTAAAAAACAAAACCTCTGAAGAAAGGCCTCAAAAGCAGCCATTTGAAAAGTCTACGAAGCACAATTTTACCCTGACGCACCCATGGAGTGCCCATGGGTCAGAATTGGCTACAGGACCTGGTAAAGAGGAATCAAGAAGTCCAGAGGAACGGTAGCCGGCGGGGGCAGACACTAGGAAGACCAGACCTTGGAGAAGAGGCACACGATTGCAGAGAACTAAGAATAACTTTGACATTTCAAATCACTGGGAAATAAATATCAAGATAATGAGTGAGGTTGTTACATGAAAACACACATGAAATTCCAATTTTAGTGCCTACAGATAAAACTTTATAGGAACCCAGCCATTGGCTTCAACACGGTTCCTGACTGAGCACTCCTATTGATAATGGCGGCAGAGAGACTGGAGGGCCCCCACCGACTCAAAGGTGTCCTTTCAACAGAAGTTGCTTTAACACTAGGTTGGAGCAAAATTTAGAGGGCCACAGAGTGGCCTCTAAACGGAAATATTTAAAAGTGCAAGTGTTGCAGGGATCCCAATTGAGAGAGTGCTGAGGAGCAAGTGGGCTGGGTCTGCCCCTGGGTTGCTTTGGGGGAGTATTTAGGGAGTCGGGGGAGGTGAAAGGAGCAGAAGAACCAACGAGGAAGGAAAAGGACTGTCAGTAAACCTCCAGATAATCAAACATGTCAGCTCCCAGCCTTTGTTATTGCTTGGCATATCCAGCACACTCCCATGAGGAAGCTTAGTGAATAAAATGGCCAACTGGGGTAGGTAGTAGGCTGGAAGCAGGACCAGTTGGCAATAAGGGGAAGTTTGTCTTGGGTAAATCCCACCTCCAATCTTTTCCTTTCTTCTTCACAACCCTGGTGATCCTCTCCCATTAAGCTGGCAGCTTAGAACCCCCGGGGGACAGTAGGACTCTTTCACATGGGGTCAGGGTGAGTCACCACTGACTCGAAGACCTGTAAGGACAACGTGAGTGGCAGCTCAGAACGTGGTGAGATATTACATTCCTGCTCCAGTTGCGCTTGTTGGCTCAGTGAGAGAATTTTCCACTATGGTGAATGCTTGATTACAGCTCAAAGCACTCTTCCCGCCCCCACATCTGAATTCTTATGGGAGGAGGGCTCTCAACTCTGGAGCTTTCTGGGAGTTGTATCAGAAGACAGGGGAGGGCAAATGCTTGAACTGACCCTCAAAGCAGCCCCAGTGCGTATCGGCGTGAACCTCCCTGGAATTGTGAACATCCTCCGATATGGCCTTTGCTTCCCCCTCTATTTTAGGTAAGAAAGTGATAGGAACACACCTCAGACGTTTTAAGGTTTTCTGGGAGTTTTAATGCCAAGCCAGTAGACAGAGCCTTTGTACCAACTGCAGTGCAGAAACAAGGAACTGCTTGCCCCCGTGGCGGGAACCCACCCAAACACCTGCCCTGGTTTTGCTCCGCCGGTTCAGGCAGTTGCTTCTCCAAGATGGAAAAGAAATGTACCTCCCAGGGGGAGGCCGAGTTGTGACAGCCCAAGGCTTGTCTGCTGGCCACTCGGCATCCCAGCAGGAGAAAGCGTCTTTGTTGCCATGTTATGGTGTCAGATAATCTGGACTTAAATTTCAAATCACAGTGTAGGTTGCAGCTGCAGCCCGGGGCTTTGTGCACAGCCTGCTGTTCTGGCCCCTTTCTCCATGACATCATCGCCTTTCTAATTACAGAGAAGCTTCACTCTTACTTAAGACAAGTGACAAAACAGAACAATGGGCACGCCATCACTGAGGTCTTGGTGCGGAGAAGCCAAGCGCCAGCTTCAGACGGGCAGACATTCTTATCGCCCTGGGGCCGTGGGATAAGGAAAGCTGTGGCTTTCTTTCCATGGAAAGCCCAAGAAGCCATGTTGGACCCCCTGTGTGTATCACTGTGGGGCCTGGCTTCCACCGGGACAGAAACTGCCCGCAACCCCACCAGGCAGCTGTTTCTCATTATGAAAACTGCATCCCTGATGGAAGCGATAATATTTCTAGCAAGGCCTGTTCTGGATGTCCTCTTCCACTGACCTTGTGAACCGTGGGATTTCCTGCTCTGACAGGAAGTCTGCCCTCTGAAATGCGCTGGTTTCTTCTGTCTTTAAACCAAGCTTTCAGTTGACTGTGGAAACTTTCCAGAGCTTTCCAGCAGTCTCCACCTATCCCGCTCTCTCCGCAACCTTGAACGGGAAGAAAGAAAAATAACAAGTGATATGTTTACATTCGGTTTGAAAGTGAATCAAGCCAGCCCTCACCGCTGAAGTTCAACAGAAATGTGGGATTTGTGGGAAACTGAACGATGGCTTTTGGTGAACATTCTTGCCATAGTCCACACTGTGATATCATAACAAGGCTGTTAAAGGGTTATTGCATGTTCATTTGTATTTTGAGTCGGGGTAAGAAATTCTTTGTTTGGAGCTACTGACTCATACGACCCCAAGCACAGCGAACCCAGAATGCTGCACGACCCAGTGCAGTCCCCATAAGGGGTTGGGGGGAAAGATTGTCATAACCAAGAGGGCTTTCACTGCTGAATTTTTAGAAGTAGATTGCCAACCCTTCTTCCTAATCCATCTCAGTCTGGAAGCTTCTCTGAAATCTGATCTGGAACCTATTAAAAAAAAACTAACTCACTGCCATCGAGACCATGCCAACTCACAGTGACCCTACAGGATAGGGTACAACTAACTCTGTGGGCTTCTGAGAATGGAAATCTTCATGGGAGTAGACAGCCTTATCTTTCTCCTTCACAGGAGCTGGTAGCTTCCAACTGCTGATCTTACTGATACGGGTCCATCTCCTAACCCATTACGCCTGCAGGGCTCCTCGTTCAGCATCACAGCCAAAAGCAAGTTCCCACTGAACTACCACTGCCACACATGCCATCTTCAGTCTTTGAGACGTTGCTCCTGAGGAGCTGGTGATTTCCTGCTCTCAAGGGCGACTCCCATCCCATCTTCCTACAGGGCTCTTCAGAGGGATGTTCCATCAACAAAGCCACAAGAACTCTAACTATGTTGATGGCGTCCTCGGGATCAGGAAATGAGGTGTTCATCTGTGGAAGAATAAGTGCCTCAAGAGGGGAGCTACAAATTGAGAATAATGAAGACATTTTCTATGGACAAACCCACGGGTTTATGTACTTCAGGCGAGTTGTGTTTTTAACCCTATACAAATTCTATCTGGCCTTGGAGATATGGGCAATTTTTGCTTGTTGTAATATATATCTATGTAGACAGAGTAAACATGTCGTAAAATATGTAATATCATACCTACCTATATAGATAAATTAAATATACCATTAAACATATTATATATATATATATATATATATATATATATATATATATATATATAGAGAGAGAGAGAGAGAGAGAGAGAGAGAGATGGTATTACAACAAGTAAAAGAAAATACACAAAAACTGGGAGCAGATAGCCAGGTCTTTGAAAAAAGAAAACTCAACCCAAAATATATAATATAAAGTATGATATATATATATATGAGTTTTTAATGAGTCACCACATAACTTGGATAGATGCAGAAGGCAACAAGGTTGAAAATACTATGATTAATTCCCAGTGAAGGAAAGTTGAACCTGAGTTACAAGGGTACTGCCATTCACATGGGATTTTCTTTTATAAATAATTTCCAAGAAACAAGAAAAGGTGAGTGATATAAAGGATAAGCAGCCCTGGTGGTACTGCCAGGTAACTGGTGCACAACTAATCTTAAGGTCAAGGGTTCAAACTCACCAGCTACTCTGCAGGAGAAAGATGAAGTTGTCTGCTCCCATCAAGGTGTAAAAGCCTGGGTAAGCCTCGATAGGGTAAATATGATACGGAACTGACTCAGTGGTAGAGAGTTTGGTTTGGTTTTTTTCCATAAGGGATAGTGCCTTGGATCAAGAAAGAATTTGTAATTTTTTGATGTGATATGAAATATTTTATGTTCTAATTATAAACACTAGTCTGAAACCTATGGTTAGCTCCCAAATAATGTAGCACATTAGGAAAATTTGTTGAAGTGGGTCCTAAAGCAATATCACTAGAGTTAGACAAACTAATCTATATTATTACCTTGGTTCATAGTTCAATTTCTCTCTCAAACAAAGCAAAAACAGTAGTTATCGGTAAGGCAATCATGTGTGTCGGAGTAAGGCTATGATTCATTGGGCTTCTAATGGTTGACTTTTTGGAAGTAGATGTTTGGGCCTTTTCTCTGAGCCATGTCTGGTTGATTGCAACTCTCCAACTTTGTTTGGTTAGCAGCCTTGCACACTAACCACTTACACAACATGATTGGCTATAAAACCACAGAATCTTCTAAACATCCATAAAGGAAAGACCAGTGCATGAGAAACCTAGCAAACTCAACACAAAATATAAAATTATCCATTGAAATATGAAAGCAAAAAGTCAGTCTACAAAAGTCAATAAAGGGCACCAATGAGACGATTGATTGAGTGGTGCATTCATTCAACTATTTACTGAGCACTTGCTATATACTAGATGCCCTATGAGTCACTAGAAATAAAGGGGTACAGACCATCTTACTTCCTGTGAGGAGCCCTGGTAGCAAAGTGGTTACGCGTTGGGCTGCAGTTCTCACTCAGCAGTTCAAAACCACCAGCTTCCCTGTCAACATTTATAGGACTGTAGACAGTTATGGTCTCAGAAACCCAGAAGAGCAGTCCTACCCTGGCCTGTAGGGTCACTCTGAGTAGTCATGACTCCATGGCAGGGAGTTTGGTCTTGTGTTTACTTCCTATGATCTCATAGATTGTGTTAGAAACAGACTCATTCACAGAAATTGATAACACAATATGAAGCCGTCTATAATAAGAGTGCGCACAATGTGCTGTGGGAGGAGGAGAAATTACTGTTTCCCAGACACAGCAAGAGAGTCAGTGGAAACATTTTAGGCTAACTAGTGGGGGAGTAAGATTTACCAGAAGGTGAAAGAGACTTCCCCGAAGGGGAAACCGCACAGGCAAAGGATTATCAGTGGGAAGACATAAGATGCATTGAAGGAAATAGCCTCAATTTTGATCTGGCTTCCATACAATGCACTTGGGAAGTTGGCTGTGAGGGCTACATTGGGTTTTCTCCATTAATCTACTGATGACAGCAGTGGTTGGTTGTTCCTCGATATGCTGATTATCCATGATAGCTATAATTTTGGATTTAAGTTTCAATGGAATAGCTCAGAATTAACAAAATAGGAAAAAGCATGAACATATTATAGAATCCAAAAATACAATTATACTTAGGAGAAAAATAAGAGTTCTGTACCCCACCCTTCCTCATCCTCAGTCTTTCTCCAGAAGTAACCATGAATCAAATCCTTGGCTTTTCTTCTATCATGTCTACTATCCTCCAGATGTAAAATCCTTATCTACCATGATGTAAAGTCAATATGAAGTATCTAAAAACTAAACGATTTCCCTCATATCGGTGCCTCTTCTCCCCACAGTGATATCACAGCATTTGGTTACATAATTCTTAGTACTGTTTATTACCATGTAAGTATTAGTCAGTGTTGAGCCAAGCAATGCCTAATGATTATACAATAATTCCCACAAGTCAAAATCACATCATTTTGCATCTGCTTCATTTTTTAATGTACTAACTGCTAATTCATCTCATATGTTTTAGCATATGCATTATGGATAAAAATACAACATTTCAGATGTGTTTGTTTATCATTTATTTATTTAGTTCCCTTGGAAATGCGCCGTCTCAACTTGTTGCTTTCTAAATCTGCCCTCCCAGTATCCTCTGAGGATTTCTTCCTGCTTGTCTTCTATGTTGGGTTCCATACATAGTGGTGCTTTTTGTTCTGTGCTGTTTTTGTCTCTCATGTGTTTGAAATGTACTTGCATGTCACTAAAACCTCGAAGTCTATTTCAGTTTTACTTGCCCTCCTTTATAAAGTCATTCAGACCAATATTTTGGTCAAAGGGGTAAGAGATCTGGAGGGATTTTTGTTGTTGTTGTTTGTTTTGTTTTTAAACTGTGAGCCTTCATTCTAGTTTTTGTTTGTTTTTAACTTATTTTGGTTTTTAAAGAAGCATATTGTATATAGTTATACAGCCCATCTCAACAAATGAAATCCGTAATAATATCCCATTAAGCCTCCCCACAAATCTGGGGGCGCTTTCTTTTTCTTTTCCCTCCCATCCTCCCTCCCTCCCTCCCTCCCTCCCTCCCTCCCTTGCTCCTTCTGTAATGTCCCATTCTTCCCCTTTGTAGTGGATTTAAAACAGAGCTGCACATATTTTGACTCTTCTCCCATTACCAGCGGGCTCTTAGTTCTTTCCTCTTGAATCTGGGGGGCTCGAGACAGCTTCAAATACTATAAGTGATGCTATGTGAATTCAGAAGGCCAGATCATCCATGGCCTTACAGTTCTGCCTTGTTCACTGGAAACACTTGCTGTAAGAGTTCTGAACTACCGTGTAAGAAACCAGAGGCCACCATGTTGGAAGAACACATGCGGCTCTGCAGTAGATAGTTCCACTTGGATTCTCTCTGTTGGCCAGCCCAGCCCAAGTGCCAACCCCATGAGAGAAGCAGCCATCTTGGAAGTGGATCTTACAGCCCGGGCAGTTTGAGTTATTCCTTGTCCGTTGAGTCATAGGAGACCTCATAGAGACCCCAGATATCTTGCTGTGCCCAGTTTGAATTCCTGGACACATATAGTTGGGGTTTTTTTTGCCACTGCATATTTGCGTGGCTTATTCATAGCACAGAAAAATATAACCACACCACCACATTTTGTCTCCTTAGATTTTTCCTTTCTTTCTTCATCTTGTGTTTGTTGGTTTAGTTTCCTATTTTGGTTGAGGAGATCCATCAGTAGTTTTCTGAGGGCCAATATATGGGAGATAAATCATTGAATATTTTTATATCTGGCTATTATTTTAACTATACCTTTTATAGTTACTTTGCCTGGGAAAAGGAACGTCAGTCGAAAGCTTAAAGACATTGTCTCTGCTCACTGTGGACTTATAGTAAGTAATCTGTGTCCCTATTAAGAAGTATAAGTGAGATTGTATTCCGAATTTTGTGTGTGTTTGCTCACCTTCTTTCCCAGAACCGACTCCCTCCACACCCCTGTGGACTTGGTAGTTTAAAATTTTAAAAAGATTCCTGATGGCGCAGCGGGTTAAGCATCGGGCTGCTAAGCAAAAGATTAGTGGTTCAAACCCACTGACCGTCAAGGGAGAAGGCTGAGGTAGTTTGCTTTTGTAGAAATTATAGCCTCAGACATCCTATGAAGCAATGAAACAAGTGTACTCTACTGAATAGGGGCTCTAGGAATTAGAATCAACTCCATGGCAGTCGGTAGTGTGAACTTTCATATTGCTTTATGCCAATCATGTTTCATTTCTTTTTGCTAGACTCTCAGTACGTTTCAACCTGCAGATCCATGCTCTTCTATTTAAGAATATATTCCTGTCTTATTTTGTGACCGTCTTCCCTCATTTCCCTGTTCTCTATTTCTGAAACTTATATTAATTAGCTAGTGGATCTGCTAGGCAGTCGTTTTATTCACCTTTCTCTCCCATTTTCTATTTGTATTTTACTTTTCTTTGGTCTACTTAGTTGCACACCTCCTCCCTTCACCAGACAATGTCGATTGCTTTCCACGGAATTGTTCCACAGGGCAGTGTGTCTGGGAGATTACGATGTCTTTATTGACCTTTTAATGCTATTTTTCACTTGGGCTATAAAAGAATAATTTTCTCTTTATTATGTCATTCTAATCTTGTTTAATGTATAAAGTATTGTTCTTCCTAGCTCTAAGAATATTTGTTTTGGTTTCTTTAACTATTTTCTTATTCATCTTGGTTACTTACTAGCCCCTTTCTTTGGGCATGCTTTGGCTTCTGTCTTCCTCATCGGAGGCTTTCCTTGGCTCTGTGTCCACATTTAAGACTGAAGCATGCAGAGTGAATTTAGAAGCTCTGTGAGCAGAGGGAGGGCTTGATGATAGTTGGATTTTACTGACAGCTGCGGGTAGATTTTATGCTAGTGGACCTCCCAATATTAATATCTACAGATCCTTTCTGTGAAATAGTTACTTTCTTCAGTTACCATTCCACAATTAGCTTTCCAATCCACCCCCAAATATTGGTGTGTGTATGTATGTGTGTGTGTGTGTGTGTGTGTGTGTGTGTGTGTGTGTGAGAGAGAGAGAGAGAGAGAGAGAGAGAGAGAGAGAGAGAGAGAGAGAGAGAGAGAGAGAGAGAGAAAACCATTGCTGTAACTATATACCATCCCCAAATACCAATGGCACAGGACAGGAAACACTTATTTTTTGCTAAAGTTACATGAGGACTGTTCTATCGGGACTCAGGATCCAGCTTTATTCCATGCATCTTTGAATTTCAGAACTCACGTTTAAAAGCAGACACCATGGAGAAAATTTTACTCTCCTGGTGAAAGACAGACGTACAATATAAAGAACCAAACCACAGAAACACATTAAATGCTCTGTTCAGACATATGTTAGATATTATTTGCTCACATTCCATTGGTCAAAGTCATTCAAATAACTATGTCCACTTCTCTATATGGGGTGGACAAGTAATCCCTTTGGAAAAACAGAACAGGTACAGGCAGGCAACAAATAATGATGAACAAATAATAAAATCTATCACAGTATCTCCTCTTGACTGGTGTCATTGTTTTCTATTTTCTATATCTGTGTGAAGTTAAACTGTTTTCATAATGTTGTTACTTTTTTTTTTTTTTACCATTTCAATGGCTTTGGGGAGGACCAGAGATAATATTATCACTGATCCTCCCCAAAGCCAATCTTCAATGTTGCAATGAAATTCTGCTGTTAATTTAAACACTGGGTAATATCGCTATTGTTGAGCCAAACTTAATATTTTTAGAAAAAGGGAAAAATAGAGAAATAAGAAGGAATATTTATATTTGTTTGTCTGAAAATCTAGGGAGAAAACAGTAACTGTTTAAAGAACCAAGAAATGGAGGGGAGGAGGTTGGTAGGAGCAGATCTAGCACCTAGGATGGTAAGGACTTTTGCATTATATGTCAGTTTGTACTTTCTAGGCAGCCCTGGTAAGCATTGGTTTGCTAACTGCAAGGGCAGCAGTTCAAACCCACAAGACACTCCACTGAAGAAATATGAAGCGATTTGCTCCTGTACCAGTTTACAGCTTCAGAACCTCTACATCGGATCTAGGGTTGCTATCAACTGGACTGCACCTGGTGGCAATGGGGTGATGCACAGTGAAGTCTGTGAGGACCTGAATTCAAGGAAATGGTCTTGTTTTTCTGCCTGTAACAAGCTACTGTCTTAATACCTTTTTTCTTTTAATCACTCAGTAGGAACGATTTGAGTTTTCCTTTTCTGATAGGTTTCCCATTTGCATAGGTTCCTTTTTTTTCTTCTTCATATTTTACTATATTACCTCTTCAGAAACTTCAGTTCCCCAGTAAATTCCAACATTGCTAAGTCTGAGAATGGCCATCCATTTTCAATGTTTCCAGGACTAGACTAGCCAATCAAATGCATGGTTGGCTCTCTTCCCCAAAGCCATAAATCATGTAATATCTTTCTGTTTGTTACCTGGGACAATTTTCCTAATACGTAAAATGAGAATGTGATATTAAATCTCTCATGCACCCCCCTCTCTCCCAATGATATAATTTGAAATTCCTTCTTGGGGAATAATAGATTTTCAATTCAGAGTGAAAAAAAAGACAAAACCAAACAACAACAACAAACAACCCGCCGTTTCCTAAAGCTTATTGCTCTGCTTGGAGGCATGACATTCATTTATTCCCGTTTTTTTCCGCTGGAAAAAATGGAAGTAGAAAAGAAGCTCACAAGGGAGAGAGAAAGTATTTTGCTATTTCCAGCACAGTCACAGGGAGGGTCAGAGAACAGAGGTTAAGTTCCTAAAATGATTTACTTCAAATGTTACTTTTATAGAGATTTCCTCCATCTATCCCCACCTAGTCCTGTTCCAGGAGAGCAAATATCTTAGGCCTCTGTGTAACAAAGCTCTGTTCACCCTGACATGATGGTGCTCATAAATTTGTAATGCAGTCATTGATTTATGTGTCTTTATCCTTTATTAAACTGGATTTTCTGAGCCTAGGTTATGACTTTGTAACCCTAGGAGCAACTCGGTGCCTGGTACTTCATAAAATCTCAGTGAATTGTTAATGAATGCATATGCAGTAGTTCCCTTTGGAACCGAGTTTGGTAAAACTAATAAAATGCTAACAAAAGAAACTATTCATTTTATGACACGTTACATTCCAATGCTGACATTTAGAGAAATTCTGTTTCCTTTCTGTTACCTAACTTTAGGTCCCTCCTTAATTGTTTCTGTTTTAGATGAATGGCCACAGGAAAGAAAGGTCAGGGATGCATTCATCTTTTTCCAAATGTTGTCTCCAAATTTTAAAAATAATGCAGGCTTTCTGAACTCTACAAGACAAACAAGTAAAACGATAGAACAAATGGAAAGGATGTGAAGTACAATGTGAATAAACCATTCCATAATTCTACCCTAGGGACTTTTCATAGGGGCAACAGCTTTTAGCAGGTATGGAGATGACTGCAACTAGCACACACACCCACACACACAGTAACAACCAAGAAATCAAAAATATAACCATTTAAATAAAAACTCAAGAGATAAGATGGCCTTCCAATTAAACACAAATTGGCCTCTATTCCTCCCAAAATTATATACTAAAATGGTAATAAAGAGATTTGTTATTTTGAAGGCATAACCTTATGATGAAGAGAATCAATTGAGAGATGACAATGATTACATTTTGAGAGGTGAACAATGATTTAAAAACCAACAGCCAAACTGTTCCTTGAGCTAATTCTGGCTCATGGTGACCCCTTCAGATACAGAGGGGAACTAGAAGCCGTGGCTATGATATCGATACAAGCAAGTCACTAGGTCTTTCTTCCATGCCATCAGTGAATGAACTTGAACTGCCATCTTTACAGGTTGGTAGTCATTCCATAAAGATAGATGTTGTTAGGTGCCATTGAGTTGTTCCCTCTCATAGTGACCCTTGGTGCAACAGGACACAATTCTGCCCAGTCTTCTGCCATATGCACAATGGTTCCTCTGTTTGAGTTCATTGTTACACACACTGTGTCAACCCACTTCACTGTCACTCTTCCTCTTTGCCACTGACCCTCTACTTTCCCACGCATGATGGCCTTCCCAGAGACTCGTCCCTCCTGATATCTTGACCCACGTATGTGAGATGAAGTCTCAACGTCTTCACTTCTCGGGAGCATTTTGGCTTTATTTCTTCCAAGAGAGATTGGCTTGTTCTCTTGGAAGTCTGTAGCCTACATTCAATATTCTTCATCAACACCATAATTCACAAAAATTCTGGCAATGCCCTCAGAATTTATTATTCCTTGTCCAGTGCCTGAATGCTTTTGACACAACTGAAAATATCCTGGATTGGATCAGGTACACCTTAGTTTGCAAAGCGACACTTTTGCTTTAAAATACTTTAAAAGAGTTGTGATTTTTGTTTTTTTTTGGAGCAAATTAGTCCAAATGCAATATGTTACATGATTTCATGACTGCTGCCTCTAAGGATGTTGATTGTGGATCCAAGTAAAATGAAATCCTTGACAATGTCAGTATTTTCTGTACTTATCATGATGTTGGTCGAGTTGTGAGGATTTTTGTTTTCTTTATGTTGAGGTGTAATCCAGACTGAAGGCTGTGGTCTTTGATCTTCATCAACAAGTAAGTACTGCAAGTCTTCCTATCTCTTACCAAGCAAGGTTGTGAAATCTGCATATAGCTGGTTGTTAGTGAGTCTTCCTCCAATCCTGATGCCATGTTCTTCTTCATACAGTCCAGCTTCTTAGGTTATTTTTTCAGTGTACAGTTTGAATAAGTATGGTGAGGGGATGCAACCCTGATCTACATGTTTCCTGATTTAAAACTATGCAGGATCCCCTTGCTCTGTTTCAAGTACTGCCTCTTGGGCTCTAGACAGGTTCCAAGTGAGCACAATCAAGTATTTACAAATACTCATTGTTCCTAATGGTATACGTAATTTGTTATGGTCCACATAGTTGATTGCCCTTGCATAGCCAAGAAAACACAGGTAAACATCTCTCCTAGTATTCTCTGCTATTAGCCAAGACTCACCTGAAATTAGCAATGGTACCCTTGACTCCATGTCCTCCTCTGCTATAACTTGAGTTTCGGCCCTATTGATGTACAGCTGCAACTCTTTTTTCATTATCTTCAGCGAAAATTTACTTGGTGTGATATTAATGATGTTGTTTGATAATTTCTGCTTTCGGTTGGATCACTTTTCTTTGGACTGGGCACAGATATGGTTCTAGCATTACACCCATTTGTTACAATATTCATATTGGGATTATGTCAATTCATGGAACCTTAGTTTTTGTTATTTGTTTGTTTGTTTGTTTTTAACAATGCCTTCAAAATAACTTGGATTGATTCCTTCAATATCATCAGTTCTTGGTCATATGCGACTCTCTGCTTTGGTTGCATGTTGACCAATTCCTTTTGATCCAACGGCTCTGTATTCTCCTCATGCTTCTTGAGTCATTCAGTATTGTGCCTTCAAGACTCTGTCAATATTACAACTTGAGGCTTGACTTTTTTTCTTCAGTTCTTTCTGTTTGAGAAATGCTGAGAATGTTTTTCCCCTTTTGATTTTTATATTCTATGTCTTTGAGTCATGTTTTGAAATCGTTTGTTCACCTCTTTGGTTTCATCATCTCTTTCATCCTTAGCTCATCTATGTTCAAGATGAAGTTTCAGAGTCTCTTGTGACTTGCATTCTAGTCATTAATTTTTTTCTCATAGTTTTCAGGTATGATGTCTTTGATATTCCAAAAGACACCTGGTCTTCAGTCATAGTGTCCAATGCATCAAATCTATTCTTAAGAAGGTCTCTAGATTTAGGTGGGATATAATCAAAGTTACTGGTCCAGTTATGAGGATTTTGGTTTTATGTTGAATTGCAATTCATACTGAAGGCTGCAATTCTTGATAACATCATGATACATGGAAAAGGTTAAAGTTGCCAAGGATTTTGTCTTGCTTGGTTCCCTAGTGAATGCTCATGGAAGCATCAGTCAATAGCTCAAAGGATGTGTTACATTAGGTAAATCTGCTGCACAAGACCTCTTTGGAGTATTGAAAAGCAAGGATGCTAATTTGAGGACTTGGGTGGGCCTGACTCAAGCCAAGGTATTTTCCACTGTCCCATATGCATGGGAAAATTGGACATTGAATAAGGAAGATTCAAGAATCATCGATGTCTTTGAATTGTCATGCTGGAGAAGAATATTGAAAGTACCATGGACTGCTAAAGGAACAAACAAATCTGTCTTAGAAGAAGTAAAGCCAGAGTACTTCTTAGAGGCAAGAATGGTGAGACTTTGTCTTCCATTCTTTGGACATGTTGTCAGAAGAGACTATCCCTCGAGAATGACATCATACATGGTAAAGTGGAGGGACAGCAAAAAGAGGAAAGTCCTCAATGAGATGGCTTGAAACACTGGCTGTAACAATAAGCTCAGGCATGGGAACAATGGTGAGGATGGCACAGGACCATGCAGTGTTTCATTCATGTGTTCCTAGAGTCACTATGGGTTGGAACTGACTTGATGCACCTAACAACAACAGCATAATCAGGGTTATAATTTAGCTCTAGTTGACTTGTTTTCATTTTCTTCAGCTTCAACTTGAACTTGCATGTGAGCAATTGATGGTCTGTTCTGCAGTCATCCCCTGACCTTGTTCTCAATGATGATATTGAGCTCCTCCATAATCTCTTTCTATAGGGGTACTTGTTTTGATTCCTATGTGTTCCTTCTTCACTGTTTAGGGGTTTGAAGAAAGGGATTTACAATGAATAAGTTGTTGGTCTTGCAAAAATCTACTATACTATCTCTATCTGGCTGTTTCTATCACCTAACTGTTTTTCAGCGACTGATCTTTCTTTGATTCTAACTTTTGAATCCAATCACTGGTAGTTATTAATGCAGTTGATTGCATATTTGATCAATTTCAAGCTGCAGAAGTTGGTGAACACCTCTACTTTCTTCATCTTTTGCTTTAGTGGTTGGTGTATAAATTTGTATGGTAGTCACAGTAGTAACAGCTCTTCCTTGAAGACATATGGCTATTATCCTATCACTGGCAGTATTGTACTTCGGGATATATCTTGAAATGTTCTTTTTGACATTGAATTTGACCCTGTTCCTCTTTAATTTGTTATTCTCAGCATATGTAGACCATATGACTTTGATTTAAATTGGCCAACAACAGTCCATTTTAGCTTGATAATGCCCAGGATAGCTCTCTTCAAGCACTCCTTTTCATTTTTTGACAACTTCCAATTTTCCTACATTCATATTTTGTACATTCCATATTCTGCTTGTTGTTAGATGCTTAGATGTTAGATGTAGCTGTTTCTTCTTATTTTGTGTGCCTCCCAATCTGAGGAGTTCATCTTCCAATACCATATAAGATAATGCTCTGTGAAGGTCTTTAGAACATTATTATTAGATTGCCAGGTTCACTAGGGTACTTGAAACATCAGTGGTATAACTTCCAGCATCAAACAGGCAAGCCACTACAGTATGACAAACTGACAGATAAGTGGTGGCCTTCCCAATAATAACCTTATAGATTCAAGGAGAAGTAGCTTCAAAATTCTGGAGAAAAATAAAATACTGGAGATTAAATTATTCTATACCACCATTCATTCAAGTATGAGGATAGGAAAGATACATTTAAACATGAAAAGATCTGTAACTTCTCACCATTCCCCCTTTTATTTTACCAATGGGTTGTTTGTTTTTCTTTCCTTATTTTAAAATCATTTTATTGGGGGCTCTTACACCTGTTATAACATTCCACACATCAATTGTATCCAGCATAGTTATACATATGTTGCCATCACCATTTTCACAATATTTTCTACTTTAGCCTTTATATAAGCTTCTCTCCCCCTTACCACCCAACCCCTCCCACCATCTGTTTTGCTTTATATGGTGAAGTGTGTTGCTGTGATGCTGGAAGCTATGCCAATGGTATTTCATCCATGGTGCACAGGTTTCTACAGTTTCCACACTAACGCAGACTAAGAAGAAAGGTCCAGTAATCTAGGCAATGAAAACGTTATGGAAACAATTCTGTCTGACTTGCTGACTTTGTACATAGTAGTAGGATGGTTCAGTCGCTGGAGAACATCATGTTTGATGAAGCAGAGTACCAGTTAAAGTGGAACACCCTAGGTGAGATGGATTAGCACAATAGCTGTAATGATGGACTCAAAAGTGCCAACAATTGTGTGGATGACACAGAATCAAGCAATATTTATATCTTATTCCTTTTCATTTTTATTCTATTGCTTACCCCTTTTCCCAAGTTAATTAGTCATTTACAATGGTACATAGAGTGGCCATGAATTGGAGGCAATTGGATAGGAAAGATATCTATTTCTTTCTTTGAAAGCTACAGGGGGAGGAACACCACAATAATAAGGAAATAAATAAATAAAGAGGAAGTGATGGGATCTAGAATCTACTAACTTTATACAGAAGAGAAGCAATGGGCACCGCCAAGATTATGTGGAGGATATTCTGGGGTGCTAGAGTACTCAGATATCAGCCAAATATTTTCTAGTTTCCCTCCATCAGAGATCTTGGAGGATAGATGACCACTAGATCAAAACTAATCAAATAACCAAAAACATTTAAAAAGGCAATTCTTAGCTCCAAAGGTAACCAAAAGCCAAATTGAACGCACTGTCACGGAGTTGATGATGACTCCCAATGAACTTATAGAACAAGGAAGAACTGCCTCTGTGAATTTCTGAAATTGTGACTCTTTATGGAGGAAGAAGTCTCACCTTTCTCCGGAGGAACAGGTGGTGGTTTTGAACAACAACAAAAAAGAAATTTGAGTACATTTATTAATAATCTTTATATAACCATGAAAATGTAAACACCAAATATTGATTAATTTAAGAAATGATCATGTGATTCGATTAGGAATGAGGCCTGGTGGTGCAACAGTTAAGAGCTTGTCTGCTAACTAAAAGGTTGACGGTTGCAACTCGCCCAGTGGGAGAAAGTCCTGGAAATTTGCTTCTCTATGTTATAATCTAGGAAATCCTTTTGGGGCAGTTCTACTCTATCAGAGAGAGAGGGTTGTTATGAGTTGAAAATAGACTTGACAGCACCCAACAGCAACAACAATTATATGAGGGGCTTCAGAAAATTCTTAGAAAAATCCCATTATCTTTCAATTCCATGTTTTCAGGACACTTTTGAAGCCTTCCCCTATGAGGAGGATGGGGGAGGAAAATGAATAAATACCATCTAAAAACTGGATAATTGAGAGACAGAGGAAGCAGGGTCTTGGTTTTTGTGGTGGTGGAGTTTTGCTTTCGGGTTTTTATTTTTTTAAGTGGAATTAAACCCCAGAAGAAGCATCTAAAAGATTTAAAATTGGCTGTCTATGGGGAAAGACAGGTAGGAGGAATGAGGAGAGGAGTGATATTTTGAAAGAACTATTCACGCGTCGCTTTGTGTACATATAACTCTGATGAAACCTGTTTTAGTTCCCTAGTGATGCTCTAACAAAAATGCCACGAGTGGGTGGCTTTAATGGACAGAAATGTTTGGGCTCACAGTTTAGGAGACTGGAAGTCTGAATTCAGGGTAAATATGAGGGAAGGCTTAATCTCTCTGCCTGCTCTGCAGGAAGGGCCTGGTGTCTTTGAGCTTCTGCTCTTGCATGTTCTTTGTATGGCTTGGCGTCTCTTGTTTCTCTCTCCCCATCTCTGTTCTGCTTGCTGGTTTAAACTCGTTGAGATCTTAAAAGAGAGATTTACTTAAGATAGACCCTACACTTACCCTGCCTTATTAGCACAGCAAAGATAACCCATTGCCCCAAAGGGATTATAACCAGTGATATAGGGTTAGGATTTCTGACACGTATTTGGGGGAAAACATAACTCGATTCATAACAGAGGCAAAACGTGGGGGAATAAAAGTTAATAGATGGCATAAACTTTCAACTGGCTTCACCAAGCACTCCCTGACTAAATTTCTTACAAGAAAGTCATTCTAAATCTCCACCTAATTTATAGATGATTCCCAAGCCCTGAGGATAAGAGAACACCAGCTGGGATGGGGTAAAGCAAGTGGGTGAGAGAGAGTGAGGAAAACAGCAGAAGGAAGCAGACCTTGGCCAACTTTTTTGCAAAGAGAGAACTTGGATTTTTAGCACCAAGAAGGTTTTATCTGTCGTCATTTTAGACTCATCTCATTAATGCTTCGAAAAAGCTTGAGAATTCTTTAGCGGAATGAAATTATGTTTATTATCCAAAAAGAGAACGTGCCCCCATGTTTAGGCAGTTAGCAAAAGCGGTATTTTAAAGCTGAACGTAAAGATAATTGTAGATTCTAAAGACTTGAACAGATTAGCCAGTTAGTGAGGTGACCACTTGTGAAAGAATTCAAGGCTGATGAGAAGATTTTTCCATTGGGTAAGAATCTGAGTTACCTGTAGTTTAAGTTTGTAGGATTCTCTGACCTCTTCAGTCTGACATTTGGCATTCATTTGTATACTCAGATTGCTATCTTTATACTGAGGCAAATATATTGAAAGATCATCTTGTCCACTCACTTCATTTTACAGATGAGAAGACATGATCCCGTCTATTAATGATTCCCTAATCATAGATTGAATGCATAGCCAAACTAAGATTAAGAGCTTAAAAAAAGGAACTTAAATTTAATTCTTTCTAATCCGTGTGTGTGTGTGTGTGTGTGTGTGTGTTTGGGCAATGAATGTATATTTCCCATGTTATAGTTACTCTGTGAAAATTTCAACTCTGTTGGTGAGATTTTTGTTAAACATCAAGAGACTCAACATTTTTCATTAGGAAAAATTTCAAAGATACAGTGAAGTAGAGAAAATGAAACTCTCACATACCCTTCATTCAAATTGAACAATTATAAAATTTGGCGACAATTTCTTCATATAGCTCTTTTCCCCCTTTGTTACAGAGTGTAAAATAAATCCCTAACATTATATCATTTTACCTTTAAATATTTCCCATAGAAATTCTAAAACTGCACACACACACATTTTCTTATGTAAACAATGCGACTCATGCTGAACAAAAATGAGCAGCTAATACCCAATCAATCCATAATTAGATATCCCTGATTACCTTAAAAATTCTATCTCAATCTGTATATCTCTCTCAAAGTATTAGTCTGTTTGAATATCAAAACCAATCTACTCATGGTACTATATGTTATCAATAGATTGTGGTTTGATACAAGTTAGAGAATCATTTGGGTTAATATCACACTCTGATTTTCAGTTTCTACTTCAATGAAGACTTTGGGGAAATAGAAAATAGTATCAAATACTTACCTGGTTTAAGTGAGATGTGAAATGCAATTGAGACAAGGCTAGCAGACATACCAGAAATCTTAAAACCTTTGGCCACTTCCCCCAAGATCTTAAGTATAAGATATCCTTGGAGGCAAGTTGGAGCTGATAGAGTTCAGAATTGGGGTGAATCCCTAGCTGTAAAAGACCCAAAGCCCAGATACCATTCGGCCTCTGGGAATCTCATTTTCTCCCCCTTTAAAATTTGAAGGAAATTACCTTGACTTTGTAGATAATTTACTCATCTAACAAGCTAACTGAAGAACACCAGGTAAAAGAAGTACCAAATGAATCTGCTTCTGCTACCTGGTATTTTTAAATTGTTTTATTAGGGGCTCATACAACACTTATCACAATCCATACATACATCAATTGGGTAAAGCACATTTGTACACTCATTGCCCTCATCATTCTCAAAACATTTGCTCTCCACTTGAGCCCCTGGCATCAGGTCCTCATTTTTCCCCTCCCTCCCCGCTCCCCCCTCCCTCATGAACCCTTAAAAATTTATAAATTATTATTTAGTTATATCTTGCCCTGTCTGATGTCTCCATTCACCCACTTTTCTGTTGTTCATCCCCCAGGGAGGAGGTCACATGTAGATCCTTGTAATCGGTTCCCCCTTTACAACCCACCCTCCCTCTACCCTCCCAGTTTTGCCACGCACACCACTGGTCCTGAAGGGATCATCTGGCCTGGATTCCCTGTGTTTCCAGTTCCTATCTGTACCAGTGTACATTCTCTGGTCTAGCCATATTTGTAAGGTAGAATTGGGATCATGAGTGGGCAGGGAGGAAGCATTTAGGAACTAGAGGAAAGTTGTATGTTTCATCGTTGCTACATCGCACTCTGACTGGCTCATCTCCTCCCCGAGACCCTTCTGTAAGGGGATGTCCAGTGGTCTGCAAATGGACTTTGGGTCTCCACTCTGCACTCCCCACCTCATTCACGATGGTAAGATTTTTTTTGTTTTGATGATGCCTAATACCTGATCCCTTCAACATCTCGTGATCACACAGGCTGGTGTGCTTCTTCCATGTGGGCTTTGTTGCTTCTGAGCTAGATGGCTGCTTGTTTACCTTCAAGCCTTTAAGATCCCAGATGCTATATCTTTTGATAGCCAGGCACTGTCAGATTCCTTCGCCACATTTGCTTATGCACCCATTTATCTTCAGTGATCGTATCACGGAGGTGAGCACACAATGGTACGACTTTTTGTTCTTCGATGCCTGATAACTGATCCCTTCCGCACCTCATGATCACACAGGCTGGTTGCTTCTTCCATGTGGGCTTTGTTGCGTCTGAGCTAGATGGCCGCTTGTTTACCTTCAAGTCTTTAAGACCCCAGACACTATCTCTTTTGATAGCCGGGCACCATCAGCTTTATTCACCATATTTCCTTATTTACCCGCTTTGTCTTCAGCAGTTGTGTCAGGAAGGTGAGCATCATAGAAGGCTAATTTAGTATAAGAAAGTATTCTTGCATTGAGGGAGTACTTGAGTGGAAGCCCAATGTCCTTCTGCTACCTTAATACTAAACCTATAAATATATGCACATAGATCTATTTCCCCATCCTCATATATAACTATATTTACATATATGCATGTCTTTATGTAGACCTCTGTAAATGCCCTTTGCCTCCAAGCTCTTTCCTCCTGTCCCACTATCATGCTCAGTCCCCACCAAGGTTTCAGCCGTTCCTCTTGGTTACATTATCCTTGATCATACCCTACCAGGCCTCCCTACATCCTCCTCATCACTGATTTGGCTCACTTGTTGTTCACTTGTCCCTGGGTTTGTTAACACCATGGCCTTTCCCCCCACCTCTCCCTCTCCCATGTCCTCCTGTTGTTTTCTCCTCCAGATTGTTCATCAACTTATCTGATTTAGACAGACCTGCGGAGATAATAACATGGACAAAAACAAGACGGAATAAAACCAAGCCACAATATACAACAAGACAACAACAACAACAAACCAATGACAAAAAACAAAACACATCAAGAAATAAAAGCTTGTAGTTAGTTCAAGGATCATTTGTTGGCCTTTAGGAGTGTTTCCAGTCCAGTCTGTTGGGGCACCATGCCCTGGTCCCAAAGTCCACCTTCAGCATTCACTGGGGAACTTGCCACTCCATTCCCTTGCTGTTCTGTTGCACCCCCTTAGTGTTTTGCCTTGGTGAGGAAGGATCAGTTTGGGTGCAAATAGCACACTGTGTCTCAGGTGTTGTCCCCTGAAGGGCTATGGATCAGTGAGGGACGTCATGTCTCATAGTGGGGCCAGCTATTTAGTCCTCTCTTTGTACTGGCTACTCTAATTGGGAACATCATCCTTATGGACTGGTGGGCCAGGATGTGCTCCACTCTCTCCTCCTCCCGCTTCATCTGCTCCCATGTGCTCTGATGAGATATGTCCCTCTCCCAGAGCTGCAGATTCAATACCATCCTTTGAAATAAATTCTTCTGGGGGGGGCAGGAATCCACTTAGTAGTTGTGATTAGGGCAGGCCTCCCTAGACCTCTACACTAGTTCCCTTCTCCATGCCGGCATGTTGCATTCATATCTTAGAGCACTGGGTTGAAGTCAGGTCCCTCTTTTGAGCCTTGTGACAAACCCATCTGTCAGTCCATCATCTGACCATCCACCCATTCATTGACTTTATCTATTCACTCACTTTATCTGTCTGTCCTGCCTGCCTGCATACCTACCCATCCCCCTACCTATGTACCTAACTCCTCCTCCCCTCCATTCCTAGTTTACTCATTTGGTAGACTACCATTCGATTAAAGCATGAAGAAGTGGAATCCTCTCTTCTCCTCACATTATAGGTTAAATTTTTATTCATTGGGTTATTCTTTTTGTTTTTTTAAATTTTTTTATTCTTTGCCTAGTTCCTCCTTTGAATTGGAGACCTGGGTTCCTTAGTTCAGTTCTTCATGAGGAACATACAGGCTTTAGACTTTGCTATCTACCATTGACATTTCTTAACACTTGTAGGTGGGAGAAAAAAACGAGGCTTTCTATTCCTGTAAAGAGTCACAGTCTTGGAAACCCACAGGGGAAATTCTTTAAAGTCATATAGGGCCATTATGAGTCAAAATTGACTTGATGGCAGTGAGTTTGGTTTGATGACACTTGTAGAGAAACGTGTTACACTCAACTGTCTGCAGCATCCTCTGGTTATTTCTCAGCCTTTACCTCTGTGGGTACACAGAAATTGGTTATGGATAAGTTATACTAACTACTCATTCAAAAATATAAGTTTTTATGACCTTGTAGGTCAAGCTCAGTAGAAAATATTCCTTACCAGAGCAGATAGCCATGATCTTGTAGGTTTTATCTGAAAACGGGCTTTGATTTAAAAAAAAAAAAAGACTCATATATGAGGTTTTTGGGAATTCTTATCTGTAGGTTAGAATTGTCTAGAACTGTTTTCTGTGGGAGATATCAACCATTTCCATAAACATGCTCTTGAATTGCCTTCTCCATGTGATGGGTGTGGGGGTTTTCATCTCAATAATCTATCTTGGATCAGACTCTACGATTTCTCTTTGATGGTCAAACATATGGATCTTCCCATAATTGGCAACCAAACTTTCTAACACTCTTGGCTCACATCAAGGATAATGACCTTGAATAATCTGCTCTGCCAACTTAATCAACAGCAGATTTACAAGGAAAGAACACTTTTGAATGCTTGCTTCAGAGTAATGACCAAGTAATAATCAAGACAATCCTTTGAAAGTCTTGTTCTTGATCTTCAATCATTTCACCCTACACAGAATAAATTGGTAATTTCCTTCTGCCTTATGCATTAATTCTACAATGAACGACCTCTTTAAGAAGTGGTGTCATGAAACTCATTTTTATGTTGAGAAGTTATGCAGAGAAGTTGCCCAGCATGCCATACAAACTTGCTTTTCAAAGTGGGGTCCTGAGAACAGCAGTAATGTAATCACTTGGGTGTTTGTTAGAAGTAGTGAATATTGGGCCCCCCTCCCAGAACTACGGAATCAGTATTTTTATTTTAATAAGATTCTTCGGGTGATTTGTGTGCTTGGCAGGCCAGGCAGGCTCAGCTCCCATAGCAGTCAGTATGGACTGCTCAAAGGCTGGAGACCAGCGTCATATGAAGTCTTATTGGTGTGTGGACATTAATGCCAGCTGTTGGATGGGAAGACAAAACTCCCTGGAGCAGTAGTCCAAACTCCTAATGTAGTCTATCCACATAGCTAGGACTTCCTCATAATGTGGTGGGTTAGTAACAAAGGTTGGTGGGCATCCAAGATAGAGCAAGCTGGGTGGAAGCTATATTGTTTTTCATGGCCTAGCCTTGGAAGTTAGGCTACATTATTATTATTTAAAAATTATTTTTTATTGTGAAGTAGGTAGGGGTTTGCTGACATTTCAGACCATCAACTCTACATTCAATAGTTCAAACCACTCATCAAATACCCTTCCCATATTCTATCCCACCACCGCCACACCTGATTTGTTCACCCACTTACAGATGTCTATCTTCCCTTTCATCTAAGACAATATCTGTCCACCTCATAGTCCACTGCTTCGTCTTCTCATCCTTGCCCTCCGTCCCTTGAGAACTTCTAAAGTCTAATCATTTTGGCATGCAAATCTTTGTGTTGGATTTTATCCTCATAAGCAGTGGACTCACACAATATGTGTTCTTTTGTAATGGACTAACTTCACTGAACATGATGTTCTCTAGATCCATCCATGTCGTGAGGTGCCTCATGGTTTTATCATTGTGTTTTAGCGATGCATACGATTCCATTGTGTGTCTGTGCCTAAGTTTTTTATCCATTCCTCTGCTGATGACCATTTGAGAGTTTCCAACTTCTTGTTATTGTGAATAGTACTGTGATACACATGGGAATGCACATGTCTGTTCATGGTATGGCTCTTAGTACTTTAGAGCATATACCCAACCGAGGTATTGCTGGCTCCTATGGGATTTCTACTCCTAGTTGTTTGAGGTAGTGGAAACCATTTCACTTTCCACGATAGTTACACATATTTACAGATCCACCAGCAGTGGATGGAAGTTCCAATCTCTTTGCAACCTCTCCAGAATGAGTTGTTTTCTGTTTTTCTTTTAATGGGCTTGTAATTTTTGGTGTACGGTAATATTTCATCAAATTATATTTGCTACATTCTCTTCCTATGGATTGCTACCAAAGTCTTGCCCACTTCCAAGCAGAAGGAAAATAGACTGTATTCATTGAACGGAGGGGCGACAAGATTTTAGAAGAGCATATAGGATGAGAAATGTTGCTAGGGTTGGCTTATGGAAAATATACGCTGCTTCAGCTAATCATAAGGACCTCTGGTGGCATAGTGGTTATGCATTGAACTGATAATCACAAAGTTATCAGTTAGAAGCTACCAGCTACACCATGGGGATAAGATGGAAGCGTTCTACTCTTAAGAGTTACAGTCTTGGAAACACAAAGTGGCAGTTCTACCCTGTCCTATAGGGTTTCTATGAGTTGGAATCAACTCAGTGAGAGTGAGTTTGGAGGGTTCTTTTTACAGCTTTTCATATATATTCTTTAATTATTTCAAAAATTGGGAAGGGGTAAAAGTTAATAATTGACAAGTTATTGGAGGCTATTTATTAGAAGCAATACATTTCTTTTTTTGCCCCAAGCTTATTATGAATCTTGACTTTCTAATAAACAGCTTGGTTGACCAGAAAAAGAGTTAAGAGGTTTTAAGAAACTTGTGTTCTGATTCTTCTGTTGGAGGCTCTTCTAATGCGAACCAGATCTAGCCTATGTGTTCATTTGAATTTGAGGCCACGGTGTCTGCTTTCAAGTCTCAACTGCAAAATGCATCTACAACAACAGATCATTTGGGGAGCTTGTTGAAATGCTGACCTAGAGGGTCTGAGGTGAAGCCTGAGATTCTTCATTTCTAAGAAGGTACCAGACGCAGGCACTTGGAAGGAATGCTAAAGGAAACAATGGGTGCAAAAGTACTTTTAAGGTGAGAAATATGGAACAAATATAAAAGGGCCAAGATGGTGGCTTAGGGGAAGTCATAGGCATGCTAGCAAGGAAGACATAGTTTTCTCTTTTCAGACCCAGAATGTCTATGAGCCAGAATCACCAGGGATCAAGCTTGAATGGAATCTGAATCTCTGGGAGATGTGGCCAGGAATCTGCCTTTGAAACACACCCCTCATACTGGAGTCTTGAGAACCAGGCTGCTGGCCCACCTTAGGATGTTTGATTGACCTCTGTTTGTCTCAGCTTCAGTAAGAACATGGAAAATGTCGATTTTTCCTACCTATTTCCAAGTCCCAAGTGATCTGAGCACCAGTCCTAGCTTGGCATTCCACAACCAACCAGAGCTGGCCTTTCATTTATGAGACAGTTCCATGGTCTGGTCTAGTTTCTGCATATCTGGCTCTTATTCTAGACCTCCTGAGTTCCTTTCTAAGAAGGTTCTCCGTTTTTAGCCTCGCTTCAGCTCACACTCATTGAGTGTGCTCCCAGGTTTCCCAGACTAAATCCCTAGGCAAGCTTTTGTTGCCCTTGGGGAGTAATTATCACCACCTTCTCTTTTTGAGCTACGCCTAGGGTGTCTAGGCTACCACACATCACATGAGTCAGTCTTGTCAGAGGAAACGAAGGCTCAGCAATAAGCCAAGTCATGTGGGGATCATCTCTTCACCTGTGGACAGTGGTGTGGTGACAACCTGCCCCTGCCCAAGTGCTGGCTGGGAAGCCACAGGACTAGCAGCTCATAGCACTCTTCCCCTGACTCGTTTCAGAGAAACAGCCAGACCTTCACTTAGCTATAGACTTACTACCATTGCCACAAACCTTCACCATCCAAGAACCGGGAAACTGGGATCTGTGTGTGCAGCCAAGATCACTTCAGAGTCATATTAGGTCTCAGCGACACACTGCTGAAGCCATGGTGGCGTAGTGGTTAAGTGTTCAGCTCCCAATCACAAGGACAGCCATTTGAAATCACCAGCCACTCTGGGAGAAAGACAGGGCTGTCTACTCCCGAAAAGAATTAACCGTCTCAGAAACTCACAGGGGCAGTTCTACCCTGTCCTATAGGGTCAGTGCGAGTCACCATCGACTCAATGGCAGTGAGTTTGGTTTGCCGTTTGGACACACTACTCTCTTAGCTTTCACAGAAGAAATCTATGCAACAGAAGTGAAAATTTGGCTCATACATAAGTAACAATCCACCAGCTTCAATGGACTTTTTGAGCAGATGGAAAAGTCCCATCCTAGTTAGTCTGGCTATAGATTTGAGTGTTAAGACAATCTTATTTGGCTTATTGTCTGGAAATCATTTCCTAACACATATATGTGCTTCTGAGAATGTGAGAACATTTGAAGAAGTAGATTATTTTATTCCAAGTAGCATTTGTACCTCTATTACTTTCAAGGTCCTTCTCTGGGGGTAAATAGCATAGAACTCTTCTGTCGTTATCAAGTGAAATGATGGTAGACGCGTGGAGGGGATTCCTTTCATTGGTTGGCATTCAGGCTGACTTGCTGACTTTGTTTAGAGCTCACCAATATCAACTGCTGTTGAGTTAATTTGAACTCATAGTGACCCCATGCGCTGGGTGGTGCAAATGGTTAACATACTTGGCTGCTAACTGAAAGGGTGGGAGTTCAAGTCTACCCAGAGATGCCTCAGAAGAAAGGCCTGGTGATCTCCTCCCCACCAAATCACCCATTACAAACCCCATGGGACTGGAGTAATGGTTCCTTGAGAGTAAGGCAAGGGAGTTTGGGGGAAGGGGAATGAGGGGCTAATCACGAAGAGTATGAAAATGAAGAGTGTGTTCTAAAACGGATTGTGATGATGATGATTATACAACTCTTCTTGATGTGTTTAAACTATGATTTGAATTGTATGATATGTGAATTATATGCCAATAAAACTGATTAAAGAAAACTGATTGGATTTAGGAAACAAATAAACTGAATATTAGTAAAAATTAAAAAAAACACCAAAACCCAACCAACTACCTCACCAGAGTAGAGCAGCTCTACTCTGACCCACATGGAATCGTCATGAATTGTTTAGATTCAGTTGCAGCAACTGCAGCTCTCATGCTTTGCTCTTTGTGAACAAAATCATTTTGGAGCCCAGCCACATCTATTCTTTCACATGTCGCCTGTGGCTGCTTGCATCCTCCAGTAGGAGTTGAATGGTTCTGATTGAGACTATATGGCCCATAAAGCTTAAAATACTTACTATGTGAGCCTGAGCAGGAACAGTTTGACAATCCTTGGTTCACATTGTAAGCATCTTTAGGTCAGCTCAAAACTCACTGCCATTTTGTGTTGATGCCGACTTATAGCAGCCCTATAGGACAGGGTAGACCTGCCTCTGTGAGTTCCCAAGACTGTACACTAGCTTTCTCCTGAGGAGCAGTGGTTTCAAACAGCTGACCTTGTGGTGAGCAGCCCAACCTGTAACCACTACGCCACTAGGGCTCCTTCCCAGATCAGCGAGGGTGCAGTTATTTTGTAAGGAGCGCCATACAACTCTTTATGCCTGGTGGATCCATCCTGGTGTTGGATTACTTCCAGAGCTGAAGTACATAAAACCTCTGGGTAAACAACATCAACAATAACAACAACAAAAACCCAAACTCACTTGCCATCAAGTCAATGCTGACCCCCTATGGGTTTCCAAGACTATAACTGGTTATGTTTTATCTTTTCCTTTCTCTCTTTCTCTTTTTCAACAGTTTTATTGGAACTTAATCCATGTATCATATAATTCAATAGTTCAATCATATCAAGAAGAATTGTACAGTCATTACCACCATTAATTTTAGAACATTTGGTAGTCATTGTTATTCATGCAATTATTTTTTTAATTGTGGCAAAATATACACATCAAAACATTCTCCAATTCAACAACTTACACATGTATAATTCAGTGTTATTGATTATATGCCTCGTGTTGTACAGTCATTATTGATATCCTTTTCCAAATTATTCTACTACCATTAACATAAAGTCAATGCCCCCGAAGCAGATACTCTTCCTCCTTCATCCGTGGTGACCATAGGCCAAGTTTGGTTTCCCTCTTTCATTTTTTAGTAGTTTTCTTAATATAATATTCATCTGTCATACACTTCCAGAGTTAAATCACCTTGCGAAGGATTTGTCTACACAACACAATCAGTTCTAATGTTTCCTTCCCCTTGTCGTTCTCCCAGAGAACTGCTGCAGGTTTCATGCTGCCAACCATGCTGATCGTAGTTTCATACTGCAGGTTTCATACATGCAGGTTTCATACTGCCAACCATGCTAACTAGGGTTATCTTTGAGTTAAATGATTATGTTTAAATTTAATGAAACTCTTTAATTTTCTTCTTTAGTCTTTCTGGATTTGTGAGTTTTGTAAAACTTATTATCGTACAAAATATTATTTTAAAGAAGAGTTTCTTTAAACTTCATTTATAGAATTATTTATTAAACACACATACACAAGTGTATATAACAACACATCCCAGCACACACCCCCTACCCAAGTTATTTGGTATGACTTAGGTCTTTTTAAAAAAAAACAAAACTAAACAATATGGACTACTTTTTCCCTAAAGTCAATGTGGACATGAGAGAATAAAAAATCTTTCTCAGCCAATGTATAATTGAATTGAAAACTGCAACATTCAGAAGTCTTTCTTTTTTAGCATTGTGCCCCTGTGCTAAATAATCATGAGGGTCTTTTACTCAAAAGAAAAGTTAATAGGTTTGGATTATTCTAGAATATATTTCAAGAAGCCTAAGTCCAGGTCAAAGAACTTAGTGCTAGATCACCATATTTGCCAGATTACTATTGATTGCTGAGCTGTGTGTTGGTCAGGACTTTAGGGTTGCAAGTGACAGAAAACAGGCTCAAATCACCTACACAAAAAGAGAAAAGGCATTGCTGAGGCATACACATTCAAACCAAGGAAGGCTGGCGGAACAACTGGCAAGAGCTGGAAAGCCACCATCTCTCCCTGGTTCTCACCATTACTGCTGTCTGCTCAAGAGAGTTGTTCCCTCAAGCCAGCTCATTAGATAGAGTTTGAAGGCCCACAAGTGGAGATCAGTCTGGCTTGAGTCCTAGGCTCATTCTTGGTTTGAGGATGAGGGTGGGAGATGGAAGCATATTCTGCAGGAGGAAGTGGATAGGGGTGAATTGATAAAGCCTCAGTCCCTGGGGTGGGTATGAGTAGTATAGATTGTGGCAGGCCCTGAGACTGAGGTCCACTGACTGTAGCTATATGGCACTCACAGGGCCTGGACACGTATCACCGTACATTGCTGACCTGTAGCTCATCTCAGGAAATCCAAGTTATTTTAAATGCTTAAGGACCATTCACCAAATGCCATTAATACCTAGGCCTCCAATTCCTTCTTGCCCCTCATCCATGGAAATGGAAGTGCTTTCCAAATGAAGCCCCATTTCCTGGCTAATAGAAGGATGCTGCTATGCACCATCAATGGGCAGCTCCTTCTGTTCCGCCACTCCCTCCTACATTTTGCACTCCATTCTGCTGGGTAGATTCTGGATCTCTCCTGCCCACATAGCCTCACCGCCATTTGGAAAAGCAGAAGAGCTTGCACTGGTGTGCTTTCATCTTTATATTTGATCTGCCTGGCCCTTGGAGGCATCTGAGGGCATGGGACTCTGATGTCATAGAACTTCCTTATTTTCCAGAAGAGGGAGAAGTGGTAAGACAGCCCAAATTGTTTGTCTAAGGCTCAACAGTGGAGCCAGACCTGGAATCCAAGTCTGTGACAATGACCACAGTGCTGAGGGCCAGCAATTCAAAACCACCAGTCACTCTGAGGGAGAAAGATTGGGCTTTCTACTCTTATAAAGAGTAACAGTTTGGGAAATGTGCAGGGGCAGTTCTACTCTGTCCTATAGGCTCATGATGAGGCATCATCAACTCAATGGCAGTGAGTTTTTTGGCACACATATGGGTATTGTATTATTCATTTTCCTGCTTATTCTTTCAACATTCATTCTTTATACGCAGTGTTCATATTTTCACACAAATTGAATGTTTACATACAGAGTTTAAAGATTCCAATGTATACCTAATAGCAGCATTGAACATATGACACATTTGAGCCAAACCATTTATTTAGAATTGCCTCTGAATGCTTAGAGATAGAAATGTTCCAGCAGTAATTTCTATTTTTGAAATACCAAATTGAAGCTTGCAGTGTGTTGAGAACGGATGGCTCTTTCATGTAGCAATGCAGAGTGCAAACAGCTGGTCCCTTGAGTATGTGCACCCTGGCCAAACCATTTCTCTGCCTGTCCAAGACACTTTGCATCAGCTAGGCGTTTTTCATCCCACTCACGTTTTGTCATTTTAGTATCAAACACTGGTGAAAGAATCAATGACACCAAAGCACAATCAACAAGGAACAACACAACCACAAGTCAGACAATAAACAACCCCGCAAATTCAAAATATTAGAGAGCAAAGAAGCTATGAAATGACATTTGGGTGCTGTCTTTCCCTCCTGGGTCAGCAAATTGTCCCTTGCATGCCAAATCCTGTAGCCTGCCATCTACAATCAGAATTAAAATTCTCTCAGAACACAGCCTTGCTCCTTCTCTGATGTATTGTCTATCACAGCTTTTGCATTCCACTGGGAGAGTTGATTAGTTGTGACAGAGGGTGTGGCCCACAAAAATATGGATTTACTATCTGGATTAGAAAGACAAAGCTTGCTAACTCTGCTCTTGGTTATGCATTAACTTGTAACATATGAAATTTCCAACATTTGGCCACTTTAAACTTACACATTCATGTGGTTTGTCCAAAAGCAAAGGAAAGTAATTTCATTGAAAAGTGACATCTCTGCGATACCAGGAGGGTGGAGGGAGGGTGGGCTGGAAAGGGGGAACCGATTACAAGGATCTACATATAACCTCCTCCCTGGAGGATGGACAACAGAAAAGTGGGTTAAGGGAGATGTCAGACAGTGAAGGTATGATAAAATAATATTTTATACATTTTCAAGGGTTCATGAGGGAGGGAGGAGCGGGGAGGGAGGGGGAAAATGAGGAGCTGATGCCAGGGGCTTAAGTGGAGAGCAAATGTTTTGAGAATGATGAAGGTAACGAATGTACAAATGTGCTTTACACAATTGATGTTTGTATGGATTGTGATAAGACTTGTAGGATCCCCCAATAAAATGATTAAAAACAACAACAACAAAAAGAAAAGTGACATCTCTTTTCTTGCAGGCTACAAGGTACAGTGATTTTCCAGATTCAAAATGGAATTTCACCCTGGCTATGCTTCTCAATAACATCTCTTTCTTGTCTACAAATAAATACATACAAAAAGAAAAAAACGTTTAAAATGTTTTGAGAATGATGGTGGCAACAAATGTACAAATGAAATTGACACAAGGGATATATGGATGGATTGTGATAAGAGTTGTATGAGCCACCCAATAAAATGATTTTTAAAAGAAGAAAAAAAGGAAAAAGTTTTTTGGTAAATAATATCATCCTTTCTTTCCCCAGAAAATGTATAAGGCTGCATTGATCCACTGGTTTTAAAACTGAATTTTTGATGGAAAATTTGTGCAGTTCTCTGTGGACAAACTAGGCACTTACCCAACTTCAAAGAACTCTCTACACTGCAGTTAGTCATTCTTGAACACTTCCTAATAGCTAGCTCTGCACATGCTGTCTTCAGCACTCCGTAAATGTCTATGCTTCACTGAGGAGCTGACATTAATTATTTGTATACCATGGGTGATTGCTTGTAAGTCATTGCTCATTTAATGGAACAAACCTTTACTCAGATGCCATCAAGCTATACCACACCCATAGCTGTCAATTTCTGTCTTCCTCTATAGAATTACAGAACATGGTGAGGGGAAAGAGCTCCCATTTGGGACATAGACCAACCCACTTTGTTGCTATCAGTTGCATTAATAATGAGTTGATTCTGACTCCTGGTGATCCTATGGGTGCAGAGTAGAACTATTCCAAAGAGTTTGTCAAGACTGTGACATTTTGGAAGCTGATCGCCAGGCCTGTCTTCCACTGCACTTCTGGGTGCGTTCCAACTGCCAACTTTGGGGCTCATTGTTGAAAGCTTTTTTGTTTGTGTTACCCAGGGATTCCTCAATCGACTTTGGAAATGTGGGATGAGCTCTACCAGCTTTGTGAATCTGGGCAAATTTTCTAGCTTCCATGAACACCATGTTCTATAGCTATAAGATGGGCATGATGCCTATTTTGCAGATGTTGTTATGCAGATTAATAATAATGCCAGCCTGATACTGGACCATTAGTAAATGACTGTAAATCAAATTGTATAAAATGGCTGGGAAATTTGGCAACTCTAGTTGCTTTAACCTCAAGTTGTTTTCACTGGGATTGTTATCACTGTGTATGGCTGACCAAGGCCAAGGTGATGTGGACACAAGCCCCGTGTGCCACCTGGGAATGCCAGACAGGGTGGGACTAAGATAAAACAAGTCTAGGGCCCAGAATGTAAGGAGGCACTTCCTCTCAGGTGCTGACCTTGTACTTGAATGAGTGGCAGAATAAGCACTCTGTTTCATTGAAGCATAATTAGATGCCAAGGGGAGAAAAAAAGAAAAATAAATCAGTAAGATAATGACAGACAATGGAAAAAATGGGCAAAAGACTCAGAGACTTGACAAGGAAAACATACCCACATGGCCAATCCAGACACAAAAGATGCTCAACTTTGTCAGGGAAATGCAAATGCAAACCACAATGAGATGCTTCTGCATACCTACTAGAATGGCTGTAATAAGAAAGTTGGAAAATACTCGTCAAAGAGGTAGAGAAACTGGAACCTGTACACCGTAAACTCAAACTCACTGCTATCACATCCATGCTGACTCATAACGACCCTGTAGGACAGGGTAGAACTGCCCCTGTGAGTTTCTGAGACTTTAGCTCTTCACAGGAGTAGAAACACCTGTCTTTCTCCCACAGAGCTGGCTGGTGATTTTGAACTGTCAACGTTGGGGTGAGAAGCCCAATGTGTAATCGCTATGCCAGCAGGATTCCTTTTGCACTACAGCGGGACCATAAATGTACTACTTAAGAATACAATTTGCAAGTAGTAGACTACATGTTAGACTGCTAACGGCAGGGCCAGTCGTTTGAAACCACTAGCTTCTCCTCAAGAGAAAGGTGAGACATTCTACTTCCATTAAGAGTTACAGTGCTGCAAACCTACAGGGGCAGCTCTTCCCAGTACTATAGGGTCTCTATGAGTTGAAACTGATACAGTGGATTTGGAGGTATGGACAAAGTTGATCCAACAATTCCTGGTTCAAGACCTACGTTCTACAGTTACTGAAATACATGTATGAGAACACTCATAGGAGTACTCTTCATAATAGCATCACCTGGATACTACCTAAATATGCAGAAGAATAGAAAATATAAAGACATTGTGGTATAATCTACAAATGGAACACTATACAGCGGTCGATGTGAATGAGCTCTAGCTACCACAGGCAACTGCTGAGCAGAAGTCAGACAGAATAGAATGCATATTGTATGATTCTATTTTCAGAAACTAAAAAATGGGTCAAATGAACTTCTAGGGCCCCATGTCAGAATAGTGCTTTCCCTTGGGAAGCAGGTACAGGCTATGAAACACCGTAAGTTCTGGGCTGCCCTTGATGCTGTCGATAGTGTTCTTTTCTTTCTTTTTTAAAATCTAAGTACTAGGTGCATAGGTCTAGGCATGTTCCACTTGCGAAAAAACACAAAACCTATGTGTTTAAACTAAAAGCAACAAGCTCCAAAGGAAAAGTCCTATTTGTGTGTCTTTTGCTCTAATTAAGTGGGAGGCAAACAATGGCCTTTATGGTAAATCTGGCCAGCCACCTCTTTTGGACAATAAAGTTTTATTGGAGCCCAGCCTCACCCATGTACTTATGTATTGTCTATGATGTTATTGCATGGCAGTTCTTTGGAGTTGTGTAGCGATTACATAGCCCGCATAGCCATCTACTTTGGCTGAGAAGCTTCTGATGCTGTCAGTTCTGACATTTTTTAAAATAAATCATTTTATTGGAGCTCATACAACTCTTATCACAATCCATACATACATCAGTTGAGTAAAGCACCCTTATACATTCGTTGCCCTCATCATTTTAAAAATTCGTCTTCCGCTTGGGTTCCTGGAATCAGCTCATTTTCCTTTTTTCCTTCCCCCTCCCTCCCCACTCCCCCCTCCCTCATGAAGCCTTAATAATTTATAAATTATTATTTTATCTTATCTTACACTGCGTGGCGTCTCCCCTCACTCACCTTCCTGTTGCCCATCCCCCAGAGAGGTTACATGTAGATCCCTGAGATGGGTTCTCCCTTTCTACAGCCCCTTCCCTCCCTGTGTTGCCACTCTCACCGCTGGTCCTGAGGGGTTCATCTGTCCTAGATTCCCTGTGTTTCGAGATCCCTACTGCACTGCTGTGCATGATCTGTTCCAACCAGGTCTGCAAGGTAGAATTGGGATCATAATTGGGGAGGGGGAGGGCGGGGAGGGAGCGTTCAAGAACTAGAGGAAGGTTTTGAGTTTCATTGTTACTACACTGAATCCTGAGTGACCCATGACCCATCTCCTCCCCACTACCCCTCTACAAAGGATGTCCAGTTGTCTACAGATGGGCATTGTGTCCCCATCATGCACTCCCCTCACTCACGATGATATGATTTTTTTCCCCGCCTTTGTTGTTTGAAACCTGGTCCCTTCAGCCCTTTATGATCACACTTGTTGGTGTGCTGCTTCCATGTGGGCTTTGTTGCTTCTGGGCTAGATGGCCGCTTGTTTATTTTCAAGCCTTTAAGTCTCCAGACACTATATCTCTCAATAGCCGGGCACCATCAGCCTGCTTCACCACACTTACTTATGCACACATTCGTCTTCAAATTTTATGTGGGGAAGGTGATCCCACAATGATGGATTTTGTTCTTTGGTTTTTGCTACCTGGTCTGTTCAACACCTTGTATTCACTTAGGCTGTATGCTTCTTCTCTGTGGGCTTTGTTGCTTCCGAGCTAAGTGGTCGCTTGTTTGTCTTCAAGTCTTTAAGACCCCAGATGCTATATCTTTTTGCAGCTTTGACTTCTTGAGCCCTTTTATCTCATCTTCCTCTTACCAAAGCTCCTTACCTATGCAGACAGCCTGTGATCCTCTGAGTCAATGGCAAGTGTGGTCAGGACCATGATCGCAATGTGTATGAGCCCCAATGTGTCAAAGATTTCTATTGGAATATAGCCTGAGTGTTTCAGTGATGTGCGCAATGAAATGAAATGATTACATTGTTCTTTTGGCCCTTACTAAGATGTTCCTGAACATAAAATTGAATTGGATAATGATGTTAATCAGGCCATGTGGAAGCCTTGCATACACTCAAGCTGCTTCAGTGGAAAGAGATTTATAAGTGCTCAGTTTTCGAAAAGAGACATCTCGATGAAATTGTCTGATTACTAACATCAATCCTTCTCCCGCATGTGATTACAGATGGGTTTTAGATAACCACAGCTTTGTTTGAAGGTGAGAGTATGTGACACATACCAGGTGTTTGGCAATTATTCAGCACTTATTGTTTAAATCAAGGAAATTGTCACCACCAGACAGGTGGGAACTTTGATTTTCTGAAGGGTTTTTCCTCTCCCATTTTATAATCAGTTGTCTTTTAGCTACCCTCTACCTTAAGAAAGGAGACATTGAAATGGAACAAAGCAACATTGGCAGATTGTTCCACAATAAAACCTATACACCTGGAGTGACCATGTGAACTCTCTTTTCTGTGTCCTTCCAAAGATATGCTCTGTCATCTTGGGTTTGTTTAGCCTATCACCTTTCTTCTGCAATAAGAACAATAACAAAAAATGCTAAAGTTCATGTTAACTTCCCAATTATCCAGTTAATGATTGTTGTCCAAGAGATTGTTTGAGCTACCTAGGTGAAATGAGCAATGGGATTTACATAAGAACCCCTGGGGCAAGGGCCAATACATGCTGACTGTCATTAATTTGTGATAAAGAACAAAGCTTCTTGTACCTGTACCACATCCTGGAGTGATACAATCAGAATGCTAACTCTGTGCCTTTGTCCCAGAGGAGAGAGGAAGAAGGGGGATAAAGAGAATCTTCTACAGGAAGATGGAAATTGTATGGACACACAAAGGAAAGGAGTTTCTAGTGTTATTTATTAATTCTCTCTCTCTCTCTTGTTGCTTATATGTGCTTGAATTTTTCGTTCATTCCCCAGTGCAATGATTAAGGTTATGTGTCAACTTGGTTGGGCCATGGTTCTCTGGTTTCATAGATATGGAATGGGGTGATGTGGTGGCTATGTAATGATGTAGTCATCTCTATGATGGGATCGGTCTTGATTTGATGAAAGGGAATCAGGGTAGTATGTACCATCCTTACTTGGGTCACGGCTCTGACTCAGGGATTTGTCCTGTATCAAATATGTGGGGGCTTCCTGGAAAAGGAATTCTGCATCTGGGTCTCATCAGCTGACCTCCAGTTTTGGGGACCTGAGTCAGAGGCCTGTCAATCTTCAGCTCTTGGACTTGTCAGACTCCAAAGCTCCTGAGTCAGCAGCCTGCTATTTGACTTGTTGATCTTGGGTTCCATTTTGAGTTGTCAGTCCTTGAAGTTACATGAGTCAGTATATGTACACACACACGCACATGCACACACAAACTTCATGGATTTTGCTTATCTAGAGAACTTAATCTAAGACAACCAGAAACATAAACTCACCAGATATTATGCTCAAAGTACTATTGTGACTACAAAGGATTTTAGAGTAAGAACCGTAAGTTGAAATCTTGGTTATACCTACCTCTTACAGGATATGTGGCCCTGGGAAAACTACTTAGTTTGTCTGAGCCGTTGTTCTTTCCTCCAAAAACATGGAGGTAATTATTGTTATGGATTAAATGGTCCCCTACTCCCAGACAAAAAATGTGTTGGAATTCTAACTCCTATACCTATGTATGCGATCCCACTGGATAACAAGCTTTTCTTTGTAACCTTATCAAGGACAGATCAATATAAGATGTGTCACAAACCTAATGACTTCTGAGCTATAAAAAGAGCAGGTTAGACACCAAATGAATCAAGCAAATATCCAGAAAGATGGATGTCCCATGGAGAACACCCACCATGGGACCAAGTGGCCAAGATAAGTGTCATCTTCAGCAACAACACAGATGGAGCACCTAACCTCCAAAGCTATGAGAAAATAATCTCTGTCCTTTGATAGCAGCCACTTGTATTCTTGTTACAGCAGCAATTAGAAACTAAGATAACTCTTTTTTATCGTTTTATTAGGGGCTCATACAACTCTTATAATCCATATATACATCAATCGTGTGAAGCACATTTGTACTTTCATTGCCCTCATCATTCTCAAAACATTTGCTCTCCACCTAAGCCCCTGGAATCAGCTCCTCATTTTTCCCCCTCCCTCCCCGCTCCCGCCTCCATCATGAACCCTAGATAATTTATAAATTATTATTTTGTCACACCTTGCCCTGTCTGATGTCTCCCTTTACCCACTATTCTGTTGTCTGTCCCCCAGGGAGGAGGTTATATGTAGATCCTTGTAATCGGTTCACCCGTTCCAACCCACCCTCCTTCTACCCTCCAAGTATCGCCACTCACACCACTGGTCCTGAAGGGATCATCTGCCCTGATTCCCTGTGTTTTCCAGTTCCTATCTGTACCAGTGTACATTCTCTGGTTTAGCCAGATTTGTAAGATAGAATTCGGATCATGATAGTGGGCGGGGAGAAAGCATTTAGGAGCTAGAGGAAAGTTGTATGTTCATCATTGCTACATCGCACCCTGACTGGCTCATCTCCTCCCCGAGACCCTTCTGTAAGGGGATGTCTAGTGGCCTACAAATGATCTTTGGGCCTCCACTCCACACTTCCCCACTCATTCACAATGATATGATATTTTGTTCTGATGATGCCTGATACCTGATCCCTTCAACACCTCGTTGATCGCACAGGTTGGTGTGCTTCTTCCATGTGGGCTTTGTTGCTTCTGAGCTAGATGGCCGGTTGTTTACCTTTAAGCCTTTAAGACCCCAGATGCTATATATTTTGATACACAAGCACCATCAGGTTTCTTCGCAACATTCACTTATTCAACTGCTTTGTCTTCAGTGATTGTGTTGGGAAGGTGAGCATCATACAATTTCAATTTAATAGAAGAAAGTATTCTTGTTTTGAGGGAGTACTTGAGTGGAGGCCCAATGTCCCTCTGCTACCTTAATACTAAACCTATAAATATATGCACATAGATCTATTTCTCCATCCTCATATATAAATATATTTACATATATACATGCTCTTATCTGGACCTCTATAAATGCCCTCGCCTCCTAGCTCTCTCCTCCATTTCCTCCAACTCTCCTCTTGTCCCACTATCGTGCTCAGTCTTCAGTTGGGTTTCAGTAATTCCTCTCGGTTACATTACCCTTGGTCACACCCTACCAGGCCTCCTACACCCTCCTCACCACTGATTTGGATCACTTGTTGTTCCCTTTTCCTTGGGTTTGATAACACCAGTACCTTTCCCCCCACCTTCCCCTCTCTCATGTCCCCCTGAAACTGTTGGTGTCGTTGTTTTCTCCTCCAGATTGTTCATCCAGCCTATCTCATTTAGACAGACCTGTGGAGATAATAACATGCACAAAAAGAAGACAGAGAAAAACAAGCAATAAAATACAACAAAACAACAACAAACCAATGACAAAAAACAAAACACAAGAAAGAAAAGCTTGTAGTTTGTTCAAGACTTTTTGATGGCCTTTAGGAGTGTTCTCCAGTTCAATCTATTGGGGCAGCAAGCCCTGGCCCCAAAGTCCACCTTCGGAATTCCCTGGGGACCTTGCGGCTTCTTTCCCTTGCTGTATTGTTGCACCCCCTAAGTGTTTTGCCTTGGTGTGGCAGGATCAGATCGGGCATAATTCCCACACTGTGTCTCCGGTATTGTCCACTGTCGGACTATGGGTCAATGAGAGAAGATCAAGTAAACACACACTCCTTAGCATTGCAGTGAGGAGGGAAGGGAATAATGGCTGTGAAGTGCTCAGTTGAGTGTTTGGAATGGAGCCAGCAGCAAAGATTAGCCATGACATTGTTGTCATTACAGTAAAGAGTATTTCTCAGTCAAACTTCCTTTGGGCATGAGAAAAAATGCCCCCAAGTTAGAATACAGGTAGATTACAGTGCTCTTTCAAAGCCATATTAGAATACTGTTCTATAAGCCCACCAAGAGGCACCTAATGTTTTAGGGAAAGGCACTCTTTTTAGTTCTTTGGTTAAAACCTAGCATCTCTAAGATCTGGTGATAACTTTAGAAGAAATGAATAACCCCAAATGAGTTTTATTAGCTGGAGATACAAATAATTTTTATTCACGTAGAAACATATTCCAGTTTTATTACCCAGATAGCAACTGTTTTTGCATCTCACTTAGAGATCTTATTTCTTTCTCTCAGAGACTGTAAATGTGTAAGTCTTTGGAATTTTTTGAATGAAATGTTACCATCTTGCTGGTTCTTTCATTAGTGAATTCAAAAAATCTTTAAAACATACTCCCTCACTGATGGAATTCTAGTTATGATTTTGAAAATTATAACTTGGTAGTTTCTAGCCTCATCTTCTCCCTCTTCTCATTGAATTGATTAGAAGAGGAGAGCATTTGAATCTGTAAAGATGTTCGTTGGAGAAGCAGAAATGGTTCTGTTAGGGGATGTAGGATTGTTCCCAATGGAAAATCTCTCATTATAACAAAAAGTTGTTGTGTGGCCATGCTTCTGAATACGGAGTAGATACAAAGGACTCACCACCACCCACCAATACCCCCCAAAACCACCATCCTCTCACATTTTAAAACCTAAAGTGGGTTTCCTTTCCTGTGTACAACGTATGAGTTGGATATTATAATTCTGTATTCACTCTAACAATCGCTGCCATTTGATTGAAATGTTTAATCCATTTACATTCATTGATATGGTTAAATTTACATTTGTCATTTTGCCTTTGTTTTCTGTCTTTTTTTATTCCTATTGTACTCATTTATGACCTACTAAATGGATACTTTCTTTTTTTTCCCCAAATAGATACTTTCTAATGTATCACTTCATTTATTTTAATTATTATATCTTAATTGGCTTTGCAAATAGTTTCTTAGTGTTTGACCTAGAACTTATAATATATGTCTTACTTTATCATAATCTACTTCAGGTTTGCTAATGTGATTTGTGTAAGATTATATATTTAGTAGATATATTTAGTCGATATATACTTTGTTCATTTACAGTTCTATTCGCCACACTGCGTGTGCTGTTCTTAGAATGTATATTATCGCCATGTATGTGAGAAACCCAGCAATGCATTTCAAACACACATATAACATGCCTACAGTGAGGAAGCTTTGTTATTTATAGTTATGTCTTTTCAAGAAGCCAAGCCCGGGACAGAGATCAAATATGTATTTGTGGTTTGTAATATCAACCTTCGCATGTACCATTTCTGGTTCTCTTTCTTTCTTACCATGGATCTGGGTCACTATATAGTGTCATGTCTTTCTTTCGGACAGTCACAATTTAACTTCTTTACTAGAAGTAGACTTGATGGTTTTCATAAGATGTGATAAGAAATTTCAGCTTCTGGATTTTGATAGAGTCCTAGAGATATATCCATGCCTTCTTTGTTTCATTTTATGATCTTTGTGAATACATTTTTAAATGAATCATTTTATTGGGTGCTCTTACATCTCTTATAATAATCCATATATCAAGTGTAGCAAGCACATTTGTACATTTGTTGCCGTCATCATTTCCAAAACAGTTTCTTTCTAATTGGGCCCTTGGTATCAGCTCCTCTTTTCCCCTCCATCTCCCACCTGAACCCTTGATAATTTATAAAACATTTTAATTTTAATGTTTTACACTGTCTGCCATCTCCCTTCACCCACATTTCTGTGGTTCATCTCTCGCGTCCCCCTGGGGGGTTGTACATGAACAAATTTTAAGCTGATTTCTTCACATTTAAAATGGGAATATCAGATTTTAGCTCAGGAGCATAGTTATACAGAAAGACAAAAACAAATATTTAATTAGTCTTACTTAATCTCATCCCAAATCCTTTCTCCTACAAAGATTTTTTTCTTAAATATGGGGAAATTGGGGCTCTTTTGATGACACTGGCTTATTTGGACAAACTTCAAGAGTTTGAGTAACCTAATAGAATAATACCCTTTGATTCTTCAACCTAATAGATTTTCCTGGAAAAAAAAGACAAATTGTTTTGTGTGGGTTGTTTGCTTTTTATCTTTTTCCCCCCATAAAGTCTCTGGGAATTTTGAGAAACAAATTTATAGTCTATTTGCACATTCTGGATTTTTTTTAAAAGCCTAGCTTTGCTGACAAAGTCCCCTCAGAGAAGCCTGGAGTGTCTGCCTCTGGCAATGTTAACCCTCAGATGAAGAGGCAGGAGCTCATATTTGGGCTGCAATTCTAATGCAGATGGTAGAGGGTGAGGCCAGGGATTCTACCATATGTACTAGCAAGATTCCTTGTGAAGCCAATTCTGATGGGCAGAGGACTTTACCAATTCTCAGGTTTGATGTACTTTGCAATAACCTGCAGAGTCCCATGAAAATTCACTGAAACCTAAATCCCATTCATAGAGATTTCATTGATCTGGGGTGACCCCTCAAGTGATTAGAATGTGTAAACTCATTTGTGAATCACTAGTTAAGAGGGCAAGAGACTATGATGAAGACAGGGCTATGCTGGCTCTGTCTACAACTCACAAAATCCAGGTCACTTTGGTTTCTGAGGAGTGTCTCATGATCTATTTTGTCACCTTGATCCGAACTCTTAACTTTCTTACTACTACAGTCAGATGTCTTTCTAGCGTAGCATACCAAGGAGGCCCGTTTGCTAGGGTGCCATCAATAAATGAATGCATTATCTGTGGAAGATTTTAAAACAATGGGAAGACTTTATACATACATACATACACAAATAGTGATCCCGTCAGACGACAATAGAACTTGGATCCGCCATCTCTCCAGCTCCCAGCGAGAAGCCGAACAACAACCTCTGCAACAATTATTCTGAGGGGTCCGATTTGGTCAGCGATTGTCAGCGTTCCTATATTTTGCCCAACCCCTTCCTACTCAGGATCAACCAGGGAAAGCTACATATGCTTCCCTAACCAATCCCATCACATGTCCTACGTGTCATTAAGAAGCCCTGGTGTCACAGTGGTCAGGCCTCCAGCTGCCAATGGAAAGGACCACAGAGGTTTGAATTCACCAGCCACTAGCTGGAGAAAGATGTGGCAAGCAGCCTCCAAAAAAGATGACGGCCTTGGGAACCTTCTGGGGCAATTAGTTGGAATCTGTCCTACAGGGTCACTATGAGTCAGAGTTGACGGACTACACACAAGGACATCTTTAGGTAGCTCAACAACCTCCAATCAGAGCACATTTGCTTGTTTCCTTATCAAGCTTTCCCACCTCCCTGCCTGCTTTTGTCTCTGCCAAATACACGAGATGGTGGCTGACTCCCTCACTCGCAATAGTTTCTGTTGGTTCTCAGTAGGGTAGCCTGCCGTTATTTCCACAACATAATGAAATGGACTAAAAGTCAATCTGATTTTAATTGTCAGCACGCACCAGCAATTCTCAATATTTTTTATGACCCAATGTGCCTCCTTGATGAGAGTGGACTGCTCCCATCACCGAGCCCCCTTGGCAACATCACTGCTTTGTACGTGAAAGGTAGAAAGATTAGGGATAAGGGGGTTGTCTCCATCAAATGCGTACCCTAAATAAAGTTCAGTTGACCATGCCACAATAAAGGGATTGCAAAGAAATTAGGCACACATGAGACACCTGTAGGGACTATCCAAAGGTACGCATGCCCAGACCAAAGTTACAAGTCACCTAGACCCAGGTTAAGCACAACCTGGGCTTGAGTATTAGGCACCAGGGCCATTACATCACACACATGCTCCTGAACTCAGCCACTAAGCAAGGCCAATACCTTCAACCCCCCCGCCCCCAGCTCCCAGCCCCCAGCAAGTGAGGATAGAGGGGACAAATAGATAAATAGTTGGCTGAGGGCAGGCCATGCACTCTCTCAAGTTGCTCTCTTACAGGTCAGGGGGTGGGATCTCTCCAGGTTGCATGGCACCCACGCGCCTGTGTGCCCTCTTGGGGCTCCCTCGCATCCTGGCTCTGCTCTCTTGGCTCTGCACTCTGGTTCCATGCTCCTGTTGTGGTACTCCTTTCACGTGTCTTCCTCCCCCACCCCCACCCCCTGTGCTCCCCTGAAGTGGCTATCTTTAGTCTCGAACTCTCGCGGTTCTCCACATAGCCTTGCATGTTTTCCAGAGATAGCATGCCAGCTCTGGCTCCAGGCGGCCCTGGCACTCTTGACAGCTCTCTTCCTGGAAGATGGGGGAGGGGTATGTATAACACTGTCATAGGGGATGACACCAGAATGACCGTCTATGCATTTTATGTTGTGGTGGAAAATGATTATTTCTAAAATAAGTGTAGCCCCATAGTTAGTCATAACAACAAAATATTATTTTTCCAGGCCCAGTTATATGTATCCATATACCCACATGACTAAATCTACACGCCAATTTCCTTTTAAACCAGCTAGTATGCTCTGGTTAGAGCTGCCATTATTACTCAATTACAAGAATGCTTCTAATCACATGCTTTCATTTGGCACGTGGTACAAACCCTCCCACCCCTGGCTTCATTTTCATTGCTGTTGGTGTGTTTAGAGTCACTGATATTTTTATCAAATTTCTTGGTGTTTTACCTTGAATACCACGATATTGAAACTATATCAGTAATATTTTTTTGGGGGAGAATGAAGTAGTAGTTTGAAGAAATGGAGGAGAAAAAATGTAAAAAGACTTCTACTCCATTACTGATAACATTGTAACTAATAATGTTGTGATTCAACATAAAAAGACTACACAAAACAATTTTGTTGTTTGTATTCATATCATCTAAGCAATATTTCGTGTGAGCAATTTATAATTATATTGCTTGCGATTGGCATTGGTAATAAACATGATTAAGGGTTCTGCATGGGGTGGGACAGGAGAAATTCCATGGTGGGGGGTGGGAGGGTGAGGGGTGGGGGTGGGGATTTAGAGGGTTACTGCAACTATAGTGTTGTCACTGCTCCTAGTACCCTGCCACCATACTCCGGGCTTCCCTTCACCTCCAAAGACCGTGCTTCAGCTTCAGTTCGAACTTTTCAAGATCATATTTTTTTCTAATAGGTCACCACCTCTGACTCATGCTCGGTCTTCCCAGCAGCTCTCCCCACTTCCCATCCCAACTCCCTGGGCTAGGCGCCAAACCTCCACTGTTCACTTTGTTTCTATTGTTCTATTTCCTGCCAATTGAGTTGCAAATTAACAGACACAGAATTGCATAATTAGCATGGGGTACAAGGAGGGCCGCTGATCAAGGAAAAGAGAAGAATTGGCTCATCTCCGCATTAGCAAGTTGGTCATTTAACGAGTTGCTTTCCCTGATCAGTTTAGCAGTTTCTGGTAAGAAACATTGAGCCTATAGTTGTTATTTTTTTGTTTTTGTTTTTCAGCACCACTTGGCTTTGTTTAGTTTTGTTTCTTGTTTTCCCTTTCCGGTTCCATCTATCTTCACCCTCAAAAGGCACGTCTTCAAAGTTAGAATGTGTATTGAGGGCTTTCAAGAGGCAAGACGCACATTTTCTTGCACATTCATTATTATGAATCAAACTGGAGCAGGCCGGGACTAATAAAGCAAGAAAAACCATCCCAAACTTAGAAACATAAGCAATCTTTGTAATGTCATTTTGGAACATTGTTTGCCAAGCCCACCCAAGATTATGTAATCGTCCATGGGAACATACCTACTTTGGACTCATGAAGTGATGTGTCAATTACTTTATTTTGTGTAATAGCAATGCAAATCGTTGTGGTCCAGGAGAAATGACAGCCCCAAACAATGAGCCCTGGTGGTGTAGGGGGTTACACATTGGGCTACTAACCAAAGGTCACCTCTTCAAATCCACCAGCCTCTCCTTTCTACTCCCATAAAGAGTTACAGGCTTGGAAACCCCAGGGGTTCTCGGGGCAGTTCTTCCCTGTCTTGTCGAGTGGCTGTGAGCGGAGACAGAATGGGCTCTAGGGCAGTGAGTATGGTTTGGCTCTGCAGGACATTCATCAGTTTTGTATGTAACTTATCCATCTCATTGAACTTTGTTCTTTTCCTATTTTCCCGATGCCTCTAAATATTGGATTCAAACTTCAAATTTCAATATTAGGTTCTATTAGCTTAGGGACAGGGGGTGGTCCCTCCCATGCATGCAAAGGCCCCCACAGAGGAGGTTGGGAAGAAATCAGGCAACCGTCAGACACCTATGAGGACCCCAAATTGAGCATGCTCATACTCAAGCCCCCAAGCCAGGTGGGAGGTACACCTGGGCAGTCCAAACTAGTCCCGGGGTCATGACATTGCTTTGGTGGGCTTAATTCAGCCAATGAGGCCAACCAATACCTCCACCCATGCCTTCCTCCAGCCAGGGGGTGGGCCAGAATAAAGGCAGGGAGCACACCCTGGATGCTCTCTTGTCCACTTGCTCCCTTGCCCTGCTCCTGGTCAGTGGCAGGTTGGAGGATGGGTGTGCACACGTGCTGCCGGGTGTGCCCCCTCAGGGCCCGCTCCAGGCCTACTTGGGGCCCACATGAGCTGGGGCTTCTAAACTCTTTCCGTTTTGCCCCTGCATTCTCTTGCCCTTGTCTCCCTTGACCACTTGGTCACCGAGATTCCCCTCCACCACCACCACCCTGTTCTGCACCTGTGGGTGCCATTCCCCATGTGATTCTTCGTGCCCACTTGTGAACCCCTTTGAGATTGTAAAACCTGAAACATATCTTGTGCTTCATAAAAAGCCACCTGGGGCACACAACGTGCTTCAACATGAATTCTTTCCTCGTGCAAAGCAAAGAACAGAGGTCTGACCCAGTTTGTGGGACTGCCTATGATTTACAGCGAAGGCCGAAATCTGGTTTTGAGTCTGCACATAGATTCAGCCTTCATTAAATTCTGATCATTAGCCCAGCCGTATGAATGGCTTTGCCCTCAAGCAGAATGTGTTTGGAAACAGAGCGTTCACCCTGCTAGCCAGCTGAGGGAGGGGCAGCCTAGCCCGGACAGGCTAGAGGGGGTGGGGTGGGGGTGGAGGGGGTGTGCCCTTGATGGAATATGGGGTACTAGGACCCGCATGATCACGAGTCTTGCCATGGCTGCCTTGGTCAGAGGACCCTGAACCAATCTTGTAAACTTTTCTATCTGGAATAGGGTGCATATCACAGTCATGGTTCCTGCCACCCCCCACCCCCCACCCCCAACCTCTTCCATGGTTCCCTCTGCCACTGTGATGTATCGGTTTGCCACCAATCAAACTTGTGGAACAGTTTCCCAAAGAATACTCCCTGCTCTATTTAAGTGGTCGCACCTCTGTGGATCCTTGGACACTGTTAAGGCCCCCTGCTGGTGCTTTCCCTCATCTGGCTGAGGCGTCTTTGTCCTACTTTAAGACATACTGTGTCTCCGTAAATTATATTTGAGCCGGGGCCTCTTTTCTTTCCTATAACAACACAGTTACTGCAATACTTTTTGAAACATTTTGATCTCTCATCAATATACTGCCTACCATATATGGCTTGCATCGTGTTCTGAGCTCTTTGAAAAATCCACTTTGAAAGGAGCCCCAAAAGGGCAGCATCTGAGCCAAGGCAAGTAGACACGGTTGACAGAGAGCGTCCTGATTTATCAGTGAAGCTATTCTAATCTTTTGGCCATTTCCTCCTGACAGTTATATTTTTGTGTCTCTCCCCCTACATGCCGCCTGCAAAAAAAAACAAAACAAAAAACCATACTATTAATTTCCCTCCAGGAACCATAGCTCCAGAAAAGCTCTTCGACAGCCTTAATTAAAACAGGCACCTGAAAATGTAAATAACATTTGTGGCTGCTAACCTGCAGGGTGATACGCTGGTGAAAGCACATGGATATTCGAACATAGAACAAAGGATAGCAGTCAGAGCGCGAGGCCACATGGCAGAGAACAGACCTGGCCACCATTTCCCAGAGCTCACACCAGGAAAGGAAACAGGCAATAAAGCCATCGGGTTCAAGTCTAAATGTCAGCCACAAAGTCACATTAGAGCAACAGTTAATTCAGAACACCACCAGTAAGAACGCAGACACCAGTGATTTCTAATCTTAAGCCATTGCAGCAGTGAACGATAGCAGTGCTTGCTTATGAAATTGCTTAGCAGTCAAATATTTGAACAGCTGGGGCCTGGGGATACTTTTGATGTTGGGTATTTTCACAAAGAAGTTGTCTTTATTTTCTCCACTCAAGGAAGGGGAAAGAGCTTTTCGTGGTGGTGTTTCAGAGGCAGGCATTCATTCTTACTAGGTCAGTTGGCCTGATAGTTTCTTGGGTAGCTTAGCAGACAAAATCCCTTCTCCTTGCTGATGTGTTTGAATCATCTCGTGTGTGGATTGAAGTGGCTTTTCCTAATGGAACCGGCAGTTCTTTGCGGGGAGGAGATGTTCTAAGGCATGCTTTTCTCTTCCTGGTAGCGCTGGTAATTCAGGCTGCTGTTCCCATTGCGCTCTGCTTTTTGGTGAATTTTTAGGTTTATCCCGTTTTAAAGTATTGTGTCCAACATCAGGCAAACTTGAGGAAGCTTCAAAAATTGGGAAAACAGAATGGAAAGATCTCGTGGGATTTTCCCATCAACCTTTAGAAGTCCCCTCATAGCTAGTGGTAGACATAATCGGATAGTGTTGATCTACACTGTAGATTCTGTAGCCTTCAGATCTCCAGCCTTGTGGGGGGTTGTTTCATCTTGGGTTTTTTTTCGGTTCCAAGTATGCAGGTGACCAAGTGATCATTACATAGATTAAATGAAAGGCTTATGTTTTAGAAAGCCTCCTTAAATAAAAAACCAAAAAAAAAAAAAACCAACCCCCACACAAAAAAACAAAACAAACCCCAGAGTGGTCATTATGTTAGGTAGCTAGATTTATGGACGGGGGTTGTCCCTGCCATGCTTGCAAAGGCCCCCTAGAGGAGGTTGGAAGGAAATCAGACAACCATTAGACGCCTATAAAGACCCCAAACTGAACATGCTCATACTAAAGTCCCTCAGCGTGGGCAGGAGGTACACCTGGGCGGTCCAAACTAGGTCTAGGCTCATGACTTCACCCAGGTGGGCTCAATTCAGTCAATGGGGTCAACCAATACCTTTAACCACACGTTCCCCCAGCCTGAGGCTGGTAATAGCCTGACTGTGGGAAGGTCTCTCTCTTCTACCCTGCTGCTGGTCAGAGGGTGAGGGAGCACATGCGCAGCCCAGGCACGCTCCCTCACGGCCCACAGCCTCTCTCGCCCCTTCTCTTGCCCTGTGCTCTGGCCCCCTTGCTCTCTGGCCCCCTGCTCCGCATGTGGGGGCGCTCATTTCCACGAGGCTGTACGTGCCCAGTTGTGAACCCCTTCGGGACTGTAGAAGCTGAAACTTGACCTGAGCTTCATAAAAGCCCACTTGGATTACAAAATGGGCGCCGGCGTGAATTCTTCATCGTGTGAAGCCGAGAACCGAGGTATGACCCACTCCAGAAAGCCTGCAATTTCATATTTTAAGATTGTGTTCTGAATTTATTCGCTAGAAATGCAAAGGGTTGATGCATTGTCCAGACCTAGTGCCGTTAGAGTTGGCCGATGAATTCTCTTAAACCGAACAAGAACCGAACGGTGAAGGATCCATCTGTTCCAGAATGGAACTGAGTCCTCAAACAGGCTGAGGGGTTTCCGCTACACAATGAACCTCTGAACAACAGAGATTGAACTGCAGGGGCCCATTTCATCGTGCATTTTGTTTCCTGTTGCTATGGTGGCCAGTTCGAATGGTGCTAATAACCACCAGTAAAATGTTCTGGGACATTGAGACGTTGGTCATCTCCGTGTGAGCAATGCGACTCTTCGGTAACTGCTAGTTCCTCAATCTTCCGTCCCCTAACTGCCCAGAGGAACTGCTCACACGGAGAATTTTCATTTCCCAGGGCATTTTAAATAAACATTTGCATTACTGGAGCTCATCCTCATACCAGAACCTCGAATCCAAGCCCACGGTCATGCTGACTCATAGTGAGCCTGTCCTGTATAGGGTTTCCAAGACTCCAAACCTTGATGGGATCAGACACCTTCATCCTTCTCCCCCAGAGCAGCTGGTGGCTTTGAACTGCTGAACTTGTGGTTAGAGGCCCAGCCTCTGCAGGGCTCCTTCACCACCGGAGCAACAGGAAAAAAACCAGCCCACACATAAGTGGACCTGTCCAGTTCAAACACTGTTATTCAGGGGTAAACCATAAATGACATGTGGGATTTTGACTGTGCTAGAGGTTGTTGTCCCCATCCCTGAGTTGTTCAAGGGCTAACTATAGTTCTGTCTGGCAAAACAATACCCTCTTCTACCTACGCATACCCCAAAGGCTTCTGATTGGGATTTGCTCTTCTCCTGGGACTCCCAGCATTCGCCGAGACACACTGCTTCATACATCGCTGTTCTCTTCTTTCACTGACTCCCCCTCCTCCCACATATCTTTGCTATATTTCAATGAAAAATTGGCATAGACCGTTAATGAACTCCGCTGCTCCCCAAAAGGTTGGAGGTTTGGGTCCAGTCAGAGGTGCCTCAGAAGAAAGGCCTGGTGATCGTCTGAAAAATCAGCCCTTGAAAACCCTATGGAGTACGGTTCGGTTCTAACACCCTTGGTGTCACCCTGCGTCCGAGTTGGGTTAGAGTTGTGATGAAAGGTATATTGTTTTCCTTACATGGCCTTCATGCTGACTACCTCCTAAGAGATTGTTGGAGGAAATGCTCCCTTTTTGAAATGGTTGCTTCCTTTCGGTGGTATTAGCTTAGACTTTTCCTCGGTATTTTTTTTTTTCCAGAAAGGAGCTAGACCATGTAAAAGCCTCGGGATCTGCATTACCTCTTCTTGCTTTCAGGGACTGTTGACACCCAAATACCACTTGCTCTATTCCAGGGAGACTTTCCTTTGCTGCTCCTAATTGGATTTGTAAATGGTGTGTTCACTGCAGAGCCCGGGCTTGTCTATTTCCCCTTCCGTCGTGCTGTTAGTTTCGAAGATTAATGGTGCCTCATAAATCGCTGTTCTGTTCATTTGTCTGCAATTCCTGAAAGCCATTACCCGATCAAGCAGGTAATAAAAGTGAGTGGCACAAAATCAGCAGCAAGTGGAGAGACGCATTAGAATAGCTCATTTTGTCGCATTTGTCTTGATTGTCCTTGTTCTGATCTCTTCGAGTTCCCAGGCACCCATGCCCTGGCCCCTGCATGGAGCTGCTGTAGGCTGTGGTGGTCCCCAAGCTCCTTGTTAGCATCAGTTTGTGCCTCTGACCAACTTTCCCTTCCAGACCTTTTAGGTGAGACCTGGCTTCCTCTTACCTGGAAATGAAGCCTAAAAGCAATCTCTGCTTCTCTTGTGGGTTAGATAATTTGTTGCAATGACCACACAGAACTGATCGCACCTAATCACAGTTATGATATTTATTAGGGCCATGCCCATAGGCGGGCCTCTCTTTCTTAACCCTTGCCCCATTGGCCTGGCCTCTACCCCACTCAGTCACGTGTTATAAAGCTCTTTAGCTCCATAGGTAAGTGCTGGGACACACCCCACTCTGCCAGCAAGCCTCTTGCCCCAAGGCACTCAGCTTTCTCCCTCGCTGGCTCAGCTCCACTGTGACTGTTTGTGCTAGTCTCCTGGTTCTGCTTCCCACCACCTTGGATCATCCCCAGTGTTTGACTCTCTGTCTCCTGGGTCTAGCAAGTTCTCATTACAGGGATCCTGGGTCCCAAGAATGCCCCCCCCAGCCCCCAGTCCTGGCTCCTTTTTCTTGCAGGTAGTGAGGTCCCCTCCTCCTCAATTGCTCTGGAATTCACTCTCTTTTGAAGACTAAAGGATGGCAAAAATGGACCCAATCTCCTCATTCGGGCCCCTTTCTTGTAGGGTTTCACATAAAAGCAACCCATTACATCAAAGTCACACAAAGCCCTGCCTTTTTTACATACTACATGACTTAGTTGTGGTGGCCTCTTTTCTTTTGTACTGACACCCAAGACACTCCTTAATATGTCCCTAATGTTCCTCTAAGGCTTGACCATTTTTTTCCATCCACGTCCAAACTGTCAATGAAAACAATCTTAAAACTATTTAAGTCAAGCGCACCCCACCCCCCAATAATAATTTAGCACTTTGAGACGCTCGGTCTATATTTTTTCAATGAGTAAGAAACAGATCAGAAAGCACATTACTTTGGGAAGAGAGAATTATGAACATTATAGAACAGCAATGGGTCTAAAGTAAATTAGAATCAACAGCAGCACAATTAATTATGCCTGCAGTTTGCAGAGGAATCACAGGTAAGGGGAAAGAGTTGAGTGTCACTGAGAGATGTGGAAGGGTTCTTTCAGGGCCAGAGGACAGAGCTACATGGCCCTCTGAGAGCTAAGGCTATAGAGGTGCAATGGGATGAGGGAGAGCTATGTAAGGCCAGATGGTTGCATGGATGAGTATACAGAGGGGTCATAGGCTAGATTCTGGAGCTAAGGCTGCCAGATGATGATGGGAGATAAGTATGCAGAAACGTGGCGGGACCACATGATGGAGCTGGATGGGCTCCGTGGAATAAGCTGTCATCCTGTCAACTACAGAGGCAAAAGAGGTGAGCTTTTGGTGGCAACACTGGATGGAGGCAAGGCCCAACAGCCGTTCTGGAACAAGGGTGGAGTGCTTTGTAATTGCGACCTCCACCCTGCCTGGGCCCTGGTCCTTGGTACCTGCCTTTCTTCAAGAACATTCCTGGGCACGATCAGAGGCCAGAACCCAGGGAACTGGCTAATAGGTCATGTGACTTGCTTAAAAAAAAGAAGCAGAAATGATGGTTCACCTGCTTCAAAACTGGCTGGCTGGTCAAGGCAAAATGCTGGGCACTGATGAAAATGCCCACCCCAATCTCCCGTAGATGCTTTGCTTGGCAGGATCTTCTCTCTAGCAGAAAATGGGGAATCCTTAGCAGTTTTGGAGTACAAGCATTTTCTTTCCTCTTGAGATACCAAAACCAAGTGAGGGGGGGGCCCTTTCCACCTTAGTGTACTTACTAGAGACTTCTTGGGGAACACCAAGACTAGACGTTCGATAGTTATCAGTTCCCTATCTTCGTGCTCAGAACCAACATACCCATCCATGTCTGCCTTCATTTTCACATGCAAGGTTTGGGGGAGAGTGTTCTCAGGAGAAAGGCCTTGCCCTAAAGAAATGAATGCTACAGTCCCATTTGATGATGATTGTACAGAGAATGCACCAACGTCAGACGATTGTCTGCTTGGTTATACGCTCCTTGGGATTCTCTTGGGGAACTGGCAACATAAACACCAACAAAGAGCTAGCTCCTCCTCCCCCTGAAATGCTGAGCTAATTGGTCTGAAGGTTCCTGATTTTGTTTTGAATGCTTCTGAGGCCACTTCAATATGTAGCCAAGACGTAAAACCGCTGGATTAGATTTTTTTAATCCATTCAATTTATTATTATTATTATTACTTTACTCTCTGTGGTTTAGTGATTGGCACTGATTTTCTGCTTCCAGAGAGAAGAGGTAAAATTGAGGTCATTGGCACAGGGTTGAGAAAGAGGAAACAGAGCAGCTGAGAAATTCGAAGGTGTGTCTGAGGGTGAAAGCTTTTCTGATGAAAGCCTAAACCTCCCCTTGGCGCAGATTCTATCCACATGGCATCCTAAACCCTACCCCCAACTCTATTGCTGTCAAGTTCAATTCTGACTCAAGGCTAGGAGAGGAGAACCGTCCCCTTAGGGTTTCTGAGGGTAGAATTAAAAAAAAATTATTGGGGGCTTGTACAACTCATCACAATCCATGCATACATCCATTGTGTCAAGCACATTTGTACATTTGTTGCCCTCATGCTCAAAACATTTGCTTTCAACGTGAGCCCTTGGTATCAGCTCCTCATTTTTTCCCTCCCTCCCCAACCCCCTCTCCCTCATGAACCCTTGATAATTTATAAATTATTATTATTTTGTCATATCTTACACTGTATGACGTCTCCCTTCACCCACTTTTCTGATGTCCATCCCCCAGGGAGAAGGTTATATGCAGATTCTTGTAATTGGTTCCCCCTTTCCACCCCACCTTCCTTCCACCCTCCAGTATCGCCACTCTCACCATTGGTCCTAAAGGGATCATCCATCCTGGATTCCCTGTGTTTCCAGTTCCTATCTGTACCAGTGTACATCTCCTGGTCTAGTTGGATTTGTAAGGTAGAATTGGGATCATGATGGGAGTGGGGAAGAAGCAATTAAGAACTATAGGAAAGTTGTATGTTTCATTGCTGTTACACTGCACCCTGAGTGACTGGTCCCCTCCCCGTGAACCTTCTGTAAGGGAATGTCCAGTTGCCTACAGATGGGCTTTGAGTCATTACTTCACATTCCCCCTAATTCACAATAATATGATTTTTTGTTCTTTGATGCCTGATACCTGATTTTGTCAACACCTTGTGATCACACAGGCTGCTGAGGCTAGAATTTTTATAGAAGCAGACTGCTGCCTTCGTCTCCTGTGGAGCAGCTTGTAGGTTGGAACTGCCGACCCTCCATGGGTAACTAAGTGCTTAACCTTTGCATCACCAAGGTCCCTTCACACAGCTACAAGGGTGCTCCGCAAACGCCACAGTGAGTGACTGAAAGGGGCAGAGAAGGAGTTGCAGATCTCTCCTTTATCTAAGTCACGGGTCTCAGACCAAGTTGACTGACAGGGTTGGGGCTGTTCTTTAAACCTAGGTTGCTGAGCCCAGTCCACAGGTCTGTATTTAGTCGGTTTGAGGACACGTCAAGTATTTACATATCTGACAAGTTCCCAGGAGCCAGTGATGATGAGGCTTGTGGGCCTGGCTTTGTGAAGCACGGCTCTAAGGCAAGGGAAGATAGGACGACGAAGGTAAATGTATATTAGGGAGCACCACCCAGTTCTTTTTCTAGCACCTACTATGTGCCTGGCCCCATGTCCACCTTGGGGATACAGAGGAGGAGACAGCTCTTGACTTCCATAAATGACCATTTAGAGCTCGAATAGTATCAACCAAAAAAATTACATGTTGTTAGGTTCTGTGAATGGGGAGAGGTGAGGGTGTTGCCAGCTTCTGTTCAGAGATGCAGAAAACTGGAAAGATCAAAATCCCAGACAAAGGACAAGTTCATGAGTTTTTTTGAACACATGAGACAGCTGAGGTCCCAAAGCAACCAATGAATCCCAAACCAAGGGAGAGTCAGAAATTCTACTTTTTTCTCTGTGGAGTCTAGTCAAGAGGCTGTATATCAGAGTGCTCATTCGGCCAGTCATTCAAGTACCGTGTCTGCACTAGCCCTAGACTTGTTTTACACTACTCCCACCCTGTCTGGCATTCCCAGGTGACACAATGGGCTTCTCTCTCCTTCGCCTTGACCTTGGCCAGGCATACACAGTGATAACAACCCCAGTGGAAACAACTTGAGGTGAAATCAGCTGTATTTGCCATTTTTCCCAGCCATTTCACATCATTTGACTTATTATAATTTACTAATGATCTGGCAATGAACTGGCATCATTATTACTTTTTAAATCATTTGTGTGTGTGTGTGTGTGTCCGTATGCTTTATACTCTTCCACCACAAATTTGGGGTTCTCAATTAAAAAAAACTAATTTTATTGTGGACTTGTACAACTTTTTAAAAATCATTTTATTAGGGGCTCATACAACTCTTATCACAATCTATACATCCATCCATTGTGTCATGCACATGTGTACATTTTTTGCCCCCATTGTTTTCAAAACATTTTCTTTCTACTTGAGCCCTTGTTTACAGCTCCTCATATTTTGCCCTCCCTCATGAACTCTTGATCATTTATAAATTATTTTTTTCATGTCTTATACTGACCAATGTCTCCCTTCACCCACTTTTCTGTTGTCTGTCCCCCAGGGAGTGGGTTATATGTAGATCATTGTGATCGGTTCCCCCTTTCTCCCCCCACCTTCCCCTCCTGGCATCACTACTCTCATTATTGGTTCCAAGGGGTTAATCTGTCCTGGATTCCCTGTGTTTCCAGCTCTTATCTGTCCCTGTGTACATGCTCTGGTCTAGCCATATTTGTAAGGTCGAATTGGGGTCATGATAGTGGGGCAGTGGAAGCATTGAAAAACTAGAGGAAAGTTGTATGTGTCATCAACGCTATACTGAACCCTGACTGGCTTGGGCTGGCATTATCATTCTGCACAACAATGTCTGCAAAGTAGACATCATGCCCATTTTATAGCTATGGAACTTAAGGTCCACCAAAGCCAGAAGTCTTTCCCAGGTTCACAACACGGGTAGATTTCATCCCACATTTCCAAAGTCAATCGAGGTATCCCTGGGTAACACAGAGAAGCTCTCAACAATGAGCCAGGAGATTGGCAGTTGGAACACACCCAGAGTTACACTGGAAGACAGGCCTAGCTATTTTCTTCCAAAAGGGAGTCGGAATCAATTCATTATTTAAGCAGCTAATAACAACAAAGTAGATGGATCTGCATCCCAAATAGGAGTCCCTTCCCTTCACTGAGTTCTATATTTCTAGAGGAAGACAGAAATTGACAGTTATGGGTGTGGTATAAGTTGAGGGCATCTGAGCAAAGGTGTTCTTGAAATGAGCAATGACTTGCCATGACCCATGTTATACAATTACTGTCACCTCTTCAGGGAAGCACAGATGCTTATGGCATGCTGCAGGCAGCATGGGCAGAGGCAGCGACCAGAACATCTTCAAGAATGACTAACTACAGCTCAGTGAGCAACAGCCTGGAATGGATGCAGCAGGAGTTGAATAAGAAGAATTTGATCACTAGTCGAAGAACTGATGACGGGTATGTGTGGTCTATCTGGCCCCTTTTGGGAAGTCCCGGGGTATGGCAAACCGCTGCTAGCTGAAAGATTGAAGGTTTAAGTCTACCCAGAAGCACCCCATAAGAGAGGTCTGGTGATCTCTTTCTGAAAATAGTCATTCAAAAACCTACAGAGTACAATTCTACTAATTTGACGGATTTTGAAATTCTTTGGAAGGTTCGTTTTCCAAACATCCCACTCAAGTAGCCCACAGACAAAAATGAGGAGAGTCTTAGAAAAGTTTCCTCAGGCTGCTTGTCCCCGGGGTGTGAGGGGGGAATAGCTGGAGAGGAGCTCAAACTCCTGCTAGACTCTTCTGTCTGCCTCATTCGTAACAGATGACTCACTTGATGGAGGATATGGCACCAGAAAACACATCGTTGGGAGTTGTTAGTACACTGGTGAACCCCATAGCACATCAGAGATTAAATTTTAAAAAGAAAACCAATTCCTTTGAGTCAATTCCTACTCATAGTGACCCTATATGGCAGAGTAGAACGATGCCTGTGGGTTTCCGAAGCCGTAAATCTTAACAGGAGCAGAGATCCTCATCTCCTTCCTATGGAGTGGACGGTGGTTTTGAACTGCTGACTTTACATTTAGCTGCCCAGAGTCAAATCCACAATGCCACCAGGGCTCCTAGAGAAGAGATTGTTGTTTTAGATGCCATACAGTTTGTTCCATGTAATCGTGACCCTATGTACAGCGCAACAAACCACTGGGCAAGATTCTGCGAAATCCTTAAATTGTTGTGTTTGAGCCCATTGTGGCCACTGTGCCAATCCATCTTCCTCTTTTTCACTGCCCTTCTACTTTATGAAGTATGCTGGCCTTTTCTAGGGACTGGTCTCTGCTGACAACATGGCCAAAGTACTTGCGATGAAGTCACACCATTCTTATCCCTAAGGAACTTTCTGGCTATACTTTTGCTACAACAAATGTGTTTGTTCTTTTAGCAGCCCATGGTACTCTCAATATTCTTCACCAGCACCATATATAAAAGCATAGATTCTTCTTCTGTCTTCCCTATTCACAGTCCAACTTTTACATGGCTATGGGGTGTGGCAGTTACATAATCTGTTAACTTGAACAAAGGGGTAGAGTCTAGCTGGGCAATCAGGTAGCAGCTTGATGACCTCATTTGGAGGCTTGATGGAGATAAATAACTCACTGGAGGCAAGACTCACTCTCCCTGCCTTTGAGACATTCAGAGAGCTGGAGGAGACATGTGGATACCTGCATCAGCGTTGAGAGGCTTCCACTGCCACTGGATCCACAAGATTTTTTACTCACTGACCTGTGATCTTCCTGCATTTGGTATAATTGCATGTGCTGTGTGAGTCTAAAGAGGATTTTATGGAATAAATCAGACTTATGGACTTGATCTGGACTGGGCTGGGATGTTTTCATAATATGTGATTGCTCTTTTATATAAAACTCTTTCTTATACATATATGAGTATCTTTGAATTTGTTTCTTTAGTTAACCCAGACTAACACATGAGGCAATTGAAAAACCAGGGATTGGGTCATGTGCACCTTAGTTCTTAAAGTAACATCTGTGCTTTTCCATACTTTTAAAGAAGTCTTATACAAGAGACTTTCCCAATGCAATGCATTCTTTGATCTCTTGACTACTGCTGCTACCATGAGCATTTGATTTTGGATCCAAGCAAGATGAAATCTTTGACAACTTCAATCTCTATGTTTGTTTGCTTGCTTGCTTGCTTGCCTGCTTGCTTATCTTGATGTTGTCTCTTGGTCCAGTTGGGCAAATTTTGGTTTTCTTTACACTGAGTTAGCATCTATACTGAGGGCTAAAGTTCTTGATCTTCATTAATTAAAACAAGTTCATGAGAGTCAAACAGGACCTTGAGTCTATCCTACCTGAATTTAGAGACCATCTCAAGAACAGGTTTGCAACATTGAACACCAATGACAAAAGTGATGAGCTGTGGGAAGCTGTGGGAAGATATCAAGACTATTATTCATGAAGAAAGCTAAAGGTCATAAAAAGAGACAGGAAAGATCAACGTGGATGTCAGAAGAAGCTCTGAAACGTGCTCTTACTCATAGAGTAGCTAAGGCAAAGGAAAGAAATGATGAAATCAAAGAGCTGAGCAGAAAATTTCAAAGGGCAACTGAAGAAGACAAAGTAAAATATTGTAATGAAACGTGCAAAGACCTGGAGTTAGAACCCAAAGAGGAAGTGCATGCTCTGAATATATATTTTTTAATGTAGTTTCTTTTACCTCTTTTCAAAATAATCATTTTTAGTGGGACTCGTACAATTCTTATCACAATCCATACATCCATTGTGTCAAACACATTTGTACATTTGTTGCCATCCTCATTCTCAAAATATTTCCTTTCTAAATGAGCCCTTGGTATCAGCTCCTCATTTTTCCCCTCCCTCCTTGCTCCCCCCTTCCCCGCAAACCCTTGATAATTTATGAATTATTATTTTGTGGTCTGAATATTTTAAAGTGTAAAAACTCAAGAAAATATTCACAGTCAGCATTGCAATATTGTAAGATTCTATGGGCAACATATTGAACAATGCTGGAAGCATCAATCGAAAATGGAAAAAAAGCACAGAGTCACTGTACCCCCAAACAATTAGTTGACATTCACCCACTTCAAGAGGTATCACATGATCAAGAACCAACGGTACTGAAGAAAGAAGTCTAAGCTGCACTGAAACCACTAGCAAAAACAAGGCTCTAAGAATTGATGAAATACCCATTGAAATGTTTCAACATGCTGTTGAAGCCCTGCAAACACTCACTACTCGTCTTTGCCAAGGAATTTGGTAGACGGTTACCTGGCCAACTCACTGGGGGAGATCCATATTTATATCCCTTCCAAAGAAAGATAACCCAACAGACTGCTCCAATTATAGAACAATAGCATTGCTATGACATGAAAATAAAATTTTGCTGAAGATCATCCAATAACAGTTGCAGCAACATAATTGACAGAGCCGCCAGAGGTTCAGGCCAGATTCAGAAGATAACATGAAACAGGGAGCAGGTATCATTGCTGATGTCAGAACTTTCTAGGCTGATAATTACTTATGTTCTGTTGACTATGCCAAGGCATTTGACTGTGTGGATCCTAAGAAACTGTGGATGGACTTGAGAAGAGTGAAAATTTTGGAACACTTTGTTGCGCTCATGCAGAGCCCGTACATGGATCAAGAGGCAGTTGTGGGAACAGAACAAAGGAAAACTGCATGGTTTATAATCAGGAAAGGTGTGGGGCAGAGTTATATCCTCTTCCCATAGATAGTCACTCTGTATGCTGAGCAAATGATTAGAGAAGCTGGACTAGATGAAGAAAAATGCAGCATCAGGATTAAAGGAAATCTTATTAACACGCCCGATATGCAGATAACAGCCTTGTTTGCTGAAAGTGAGGAAGACTTGAAGCACTTGCTAATGAAAATCAAGGATTGCAAATTTGCAGACAAGGGCTAGAAACAGCAAAACAACCCTGTAGGCCAGCGGTTCTCAACTTGTGGCTCACAGACCCTTTGGGGGCCGAACGACCCTTTCGCATGGGTCGTCTGATTCATCACAGTAGCAAAATGACAGTGATGAAGTGGCAACGAAAATCGTCTTATGGTTGGGGAGTCACCACCACATGAGGAACTGTATGAAAGTGTCGCGGCATCAGGAAGGTGGAGAACCACTGCTCTAGGCCTAGAACAGGCCACCCCTCTAGCCTCAGGGACACAGAGTTTAACTCAGGCTTAATAAGAATAGCAGAGCCTCACTCCATCACGATGCCAATCAATGTCCAGTAAGAGTGACCCATGGACACTGCGGGGAGAGCTGCTGGAGACAGAAGTTGGAGGAGAGTGCACAGGAAACACCTAAGAACCAGGGATGCAAACCCTTCCGGGAAACCAGACTCCAATCTTAATTCAAGGTATTGCTAGAGCTGGGGTCCGCAAGGAACAAGCGGGATTTCACCTCCTGCTGCCACCTCCCTGAGGGCACTGGGCGATATCTGGAGATATTTTTGATTGTCACAGCTAGCGCAGTCCTCCTGGCATCTAGTGAGTACTGCCAAACAGCTTACCATCCACTGGACAGCCCTCAACACTAAATCATCTGGCCTCAGATGTCAATAGTGCAGAGAAACCCTTCACTGGAGTAATTTGGCGCTGGCGTTGCAGTTAGAGTAGCCATAGCAACAACAAACCTCAAATCCAGTTCAGCCGCCATCTAGATTAACATGAACCCTGACTTGAATTGAAGGAATGGCTTACAGAAAAGTTATCGACAATAGTGCCTCCCTCCTGCCCTACAGTACAGGTCTGGCTTTCAACTGAGAATTGCACAGCATACAAAAGAACCAGGAAAACAACAAAATCTTTTCCTCAAAGACAGTCACCACCAGAATCAGATTCAGAGATGACACAGATGTTGAAACTATCTGGCCAGGAATTGAAAATTACTAAGATTAGTATGGGTCAGGCGTGAATGGACACCATACAAAATAAGATGGGAACTTTCTTCTGTGAGACGGCAAGGGGAAAGCAAGCTCAAAGACTGGAAAGAAACACACAGAAAGCATGCCCTCGCTGCAATCACCAGTAGACTCTACCCAGACGAAGAAAGAATCAACAAAGCTGAAGCATAAAGGATGGTGGTGGTGGTGGAAAGAGTGAAAAAGCCTATGAAAGCATCCACAGATTGTAGGGGGTAAAAAAAAAATAAGTTCTACATATGCATACTCAGGAGCCCAGAGGAGAGGGGAGAGAAAAAGAAGCAGAGATAATATCTGAAACCTATGGCAGGAAGATTTATACAATGGCTTCAGTCAGTACAGTAAGCTCCTTTCTTTGCAGTACTCTAAAGAGATCTCGTGCGGCACATTTACCTAATTCATTAAGCAGATTGAAGCCTGGATGCTTTGGAATTGTGGTGCTGGAGAAAAATATCTGCAAGTACCATGGACTGCTACAAGGACAAACCCATCTGTCTTGCAAGAAGTGCAGCCGGAGCGCTCCTTAGAAGTAAAGGTGGCAAGACTTCATTTTACATGTTTCACACGTGTTGTCAGGAGAGACCAGTCCCTGAAGAATGACATCATACTTGGTAGAGTGGAGGGGAGTGACAAAAAGGAAGGCCCTGGACGAGATGGATTGACACTGTGGCATGGGAGCAATGGTGAGGCTGGTGCAGGGCCTCGCAGGGTTTTTTTCTGTTGTGCATGGGGTCGCTATGGGTCAGAGCCACTCGATGGCACCTGACAAGAACAACAACATGGCAGGAAGGGCTGGTAATACGTTTGTCTGGAATGAGGGCTCAGGCATTAGGGCAGGTTTCCTGAGGAATGATCTACTGAAATCTGCTTAGGAGTCAAACAGTTAAAGTATACATAGGCGTGTGTACTTAAGTGTGCGTGTGTATAGGCGTATGTTTGCGTTCTTAGGAGAAAGAAGAGCATGTGTTCAGGCTTGGAGGAAAATAGAATGTGGTTCATTGGAAAAAACAAAAAATTTAAATATGGCTGAAGCATGAATTGTGAAATAGGAGCATGTTCATAAACAAGGCTAGGAACCACCTCCCCCACCTTCCCCCCACAACGGGTTACAACCGGGGCTGGCAAATTTCTTCAATCAAGGGCCAGATAGTAAATATTTCAGACTGTGTGGGCCAGACATCCTCTGTCGCACTACTCAGCTCTGCCGCTGTAATCGTATATCAGTGAGACAATACATAAACAAAGTAGTTTGGCTCTGTGTTGCAATAAAACTTTATTTACAGAAAAAAGTGATGGACCAGATTTGGTCTGTGTTCTATATTTTACAGACCTCTGTGTTGGAAGATAAAAAAGATTGTTCAGCCTGCAGAGTCCTGGAGACAGATGGATTATAGGCCCTATATCATATCCTACCCCCCCCCCACCCGCATGTTATACTAGTAAATATTAAATATACACAAAATTGAAACTAGTACATTGAACCACCCTGTGTTCTTTACCCAGCTTAACCACCGTAAATGTGACAAATTTTATTTTGTGAAGATTCCCACCCATTTCTCCCCTCTCCTCAATATCTGGATGTATATATTACATGCCACTTGTAAATATTATCAGGACCTAAACAAGGTCCACATATTGTAATGAGTAGTTGTTTCCTCTAAGTCTCTTCTCTTTTTTGTCTGAATAAATAAAGTTTTATTGGAACACAGTTATGCCAATTCATTTGTAGACAGCCCTATGGATGCTTTCTAGATACCATAGAGCTAAGCAGTTATAGCAGAAACCATATAGCTTACAAAGCCTACAATATTTACTATATGATCCTTTGCAGAAGATTGCTGACTCCTGACTTAGGCACCAATTGGGCCAATTATTATTATTTTCTAAGTCTCTTCTTCTCTACCAATTGGCTCTCTAAATCATTTATTGCTGAAGTAAACCAACGATGTATTTGTTAGGTTTGTCTTTTAAATGAACTTTATTAAAGCCTCATGAGTTTTGAGTCAGTTTGACATCCATTTTGAAAGGAGACCGCCAGCTATAACACCTTGTTTCCCCAAGTGACCACCAAAGGGAAATAAGAGTGAGGAGAGAATCTGAAAGAGAAACACTCAAACGGTCCACTGTCTCTGACTCCTCTAAGCCAGGAATGAACGTGGATGCATTTGAACTATTGACGGAAGCTCAAGCGCAACTCTGAGCTTTCGTGTTTGGGGTACAAAAGGGTCTGCTGTAGGAAATGCAGTCAACAGCTGCAATACCAATTGTTCCAGATATTACTCGTACCAACAGGATGTTTGGCGTTCCAGAATTAGGGCAACCAGGTGGATCAACAAGGTTCCATTTTTAAAAAGAAATATGTATTGATGTCTACAACTGGTGGGCATGTCCCTTGGTAGCTCTGGGACATAACTTAGAGTTGTGTCTCTCCTGTCAGAATGCCTATTGCACGATAAACTCACTCTAAGGGTTTAGAAAGTAAAAGAAGTAAGGGCAGTGTCTTAATAATAGCTCGTCATAAGGAAACTCACGTAACTTCTTTTCTGTCTAAATGTTATAGCCCTGTACGTCCAAGATGAAACTGGAATGGTATTGCAAGCTCCGAGAATAAACACTGTGCTTGCTGAACTTCCGGAATTCTTTCATGTAAATCCTATGGCTGTGTGTCACTTTTATTTCCTAGGGACTTTTGAATAGCATTTAGAATTTAATGGAAACAAAGATCCTCTTCAAAGAAAATGCTGATAACGAAGATTTGCTTCCTCTTAATGAAAGGTCAACAGGCACCATGGTGACTTAGACAAGTGAAGGGTAATTCTTTATGTATTTGTGTTCCTTGTCCTTTGTATCTTGTTCTTCATAGCTTTTATGATCCCTGGGCCTCTCTGTGGCCCACAGTGACAGGGGTGAGACCCACGCCAATTTCTCCTCTCCGTATCTGTGTAGATGGTTTTTACTCCCTTTGAAAAGAAGTGCCCCCCAGCATCTTCCCTAGCCATCACAGCTTTGGCTATGTACCAGCAACTCAGAGAGCCATGCAAGTTTTGAATTAAGCAATGTTCTTTGTTTGGTTGTCAATATAAAATGTAATTGCTAGAATTACCAGTAATTAATCCGATGGCCGGCATTTCCTAACATTCTTTTTTGTTGGTTATGTCTTGGGGGGTTTGTTGTGGTTTTGTTTTTAAATCTTACACTTTAGTCATCCTCCCCTCAATCGAATTTCATCATTCAAAGAGGAATCGGATCCATTTTCCAAATATCCGGAGTTATAAGTCTTTTTAATTCTCTCCAGAGACTAGACTGTTGTCTAGCTGTCACCCAGATTCTTCTCAGTCCCACCAGTATTGGCTTGACTCTGCCAGAGGAGTTCCACATCGAGGATTTTATGATTTTCTTGTGATTTTCATTCTCAGTTCCATATGATGGTCTCCACACCAAATTCTCAACATATGTATTCAGGGTTTTAATTTTTTTTTTCATTTTAGGCCTCTCTTGAAACTGTTCCACTTCTCCCCATCGGTAATCCACCCAGGTGCCCATTGGATGTCCCGTGCCGGCATGGATTGCTGCTGACCCATTATGTCCACTCTCCACTGAAGCCCACAACTGAGGCGTGGCCATTCCTCCGTTGTTTTGCAGGGTTGGCAGAGGTCAGAGTCGAAAGAGTCTGAAATGCAGGAGCCCCGATGGTGCTGTCAGATAAGCACTGGGCTGCGAACTTCAAGGTAAGGGTTAAACTCACCACTGCTCCTCAGGAGAAAACTGAGGCTATCTTTGCTATTAACTGGATGGCAGTGCTGTTTTTAAAAAGGAAGCCTGCAATGTTTCTCCGGCAAGTTTTCCTGATAGTTGTGTTGTCGTTTTGGTTGAAGGAAATCGTCTTGGCAAGTTGAGATCATCCAGCGCACACATGCTTTCACCAAAGTCATGCATGATATATGCTCCCTTTCACTCGCACATGGATTATGCAGTCTTGTGGATCACAACCCAACATGTAACCACTATATCACCAGGGCTTCAGTGTGCAAAGTCGTTTCCTAGATAACCAAGAGCCAAAAGCCTCCTGTCTGCTTAAGTGGAGAGCAAATGTTTTGAGAATGACGAGGGCAATGAATGTACAGATGTGCTTGACACAATGGATGGATGCATGGATTGTGATAAGGGTTGTATGAGCCCCAATAAAATGATTTTTAAAAAGCCTCCAATTACACACACACACACACACACACACACACACACACTGACAAATACATCACAGGAAAGGGCTTGTGCTAGTGAGATGTTAAGCCAAGGGTCGGTGTCCATTTGTTCATTTTGATTAGGCTTAAACCGAAAGCTGTTTATTGGCCGCTGGGTGCACAGGGATATGTCTTGGCTTTACTTTCGAAATAGATTCTTGGCACAGTTTCACTGTTAGGGACATAGGATCCAAGACCCCCAAACCCGTCCTTTAGGAGTACATGAAAGTTATGGCTCACAGATCATTATCTGTCATGATGTTTTGCAAACTTGCTTTAAGAGAAATACCATTGACATGGAGTGGAAGGACAGGAAGGAAGGGGAAGCTGTGAGCCTAGCCAGGAAGTTAGGAATAACAGCTGGTCTATTTTCCGGAGCAGGGGGAAATAAATTGGACAAGAGTTAGAAATACATGGGTGTAACATAACAGCAGGTCTGACTGGGGCGGGCTGGTGGTGAGTCCATATTGCTTGTGAGTTGAGGACAATTAAAATTAGTTCATGCAGAGTTCAGAAAGATGATGAATAAAGTTAATGTACTCCGCATGGGTTCCATCTCCGGAACATGGGCCTTTCCTGCTGCAGTTCGGGGAAGAGTGTGCCGGGGTTCAATTAGTTCTTTATCTTGTTTACTTTTCATTAAATGAACAGACCAAATCTCAGCGGCTTTTTATTTCCACCTTGCACGATGAAATGGAGGTGTGCTCGATGATGACTGATAACAGGTCCAAACCCAAAGGCCACAGGGTCTGAGTGACACACCCTCCTCAGATTCATCTCTCTGCAAAAGACTTGGTTAATGGCTTCTTTCTTCTTTTTTTCTCCTCCTCCAAACCCAACCACTGTGAATGACTTTGTCTATGGCTCTCCGTGGATGGCTCATTTATTAAACTCAGAATGAGAACAGTCATATTGGGCCTGCAGGTTTCTGTGTTTCTGTACCTTCATAAATGTGTATGCTGTTTTGTGTTTGTTGGCTTTTCCCTTGGGCCAGACTCTGTCCACACTACAATGTAGAGAATAGCATACTAAAAAATTAGCCTTTTGGCAATTTCTTTTCTATGACTCAGTGGATTAAATGCATCAAAATCAGTCCAACCATTTAACAAAACAACTGAGTTCAGAGTGTATATCAGATAACCATTATAGGCATTGGGCACATAGCAAATAAAGTGGATACAAGCTTCTGTCCTCGTGAAACTTACATTCTAGTGCTGATACTGAAAAATGGTGATAGGCAAGAGGAGGGTAGGAAATGCCAGTGGTGATGGTGATGGCGATGGTGCACTTTTGTAGAGGTTGGTCTGAGAAGATGATGTTTGAGCAAAGAACTGAAGGAAGAGAAGGAGGGAGTCAAGTAGATGTCTGGAGGAGAGCCCAGGGTGTATTAATTTAGCTGCTAAATTCGTAGTGATTTGTTACAGCAGCCAACAGAAACTAATACAGTAAGGCAACATGGACTTTGTCAACCCAATTCTCACCAAAATTACTTGTCTAACTTATCTAGTTCCACTGTGACAAATACTACAACGCTCATAAATTTGTTTTCTCATGCTGTAGCGGGCTAGAAATCTACATTCAGGGTACCAGCACTAGAAGAAAGCATTCTTTGCTGATTCTGCAGGAAGGTCCTTGTCTTTTCTGGACTCCTGTGCAATTTTCATATGGCTTGACTTCTTCTCCCATCTCTGCTAGCTGCCTTGGTTTTCATCTGTTTTTTATATCCCAAAGGAGATTGATTCCAGACATACTACACTAATCTGCCCTCATTAACATAACAAAGACAACCCCTTCCCAAGTACAAACCACATATTTGGGGTGTGTGTGTGGGTGATACAATTGAATCCATGAAAGGATATATCATGCAATCATTTAAATTATTTGTGTAAGTTCTCTATAACAAAATAGAAAGCATTTAGGATCTACATTTTAAAGCAATATATACACACATATCTATAGTGTAGTTACAATTATGTTTGAAGAATGAAGACACAAAAACCTTAGTTAAGTGGATATGAAATCAATCTGGAAGAAGATTCACAAAATATAAATGATGTATAATGTGAGTGGTGGAAGGATGGTGATTCATTTTTCTTTACTTCCAATGTTTATGAATTTTCCAAATTTCCTTTAATGGGCCAAGATGGAAAAAATTAATGGATTTATAAATAGGAAAATCCTACTTGTAGAGCTGCATCGAGAAATGTTGCTAAAGACAACCGCCAATCATTATAGCCATGGCAAATGGCAGTATTCTTTCCCATTTAGGAGAGCATATGGAGAAACCTTTATTGTTTTAGCAGCTAGTACTGAAATTCCTATGAAAGGAAGAGTTCACCTTAATTGAGAACTTGAAAAGAAGCTTTGTCAAGTCCACTGGAGAGAAGGCGTTTCCCAGGCCGAGTATTGAACTGTTACACAGATTTCATCTTAAAGAAGGCAGAAGGAGGAGCAAGGGGCTGAGACGACTTAGAGCTGGATTTTGAAGAATGCAGAGATATGGTGAGTGGGACTGGAGGAAGATATATGAAAGCAACCATGCCTACAGTATATTTTCAAAGAAACTTCAAAGTGTGCTGTAGATGTGCTGCTTCCCTGTTACCCTCAATGTTCAGAAAAAAATGTTACCTACAAATGATTGGATTTCCTGCATCAGGGATGATGCAGGGTTGACACTAGGAATCATTCAGGTTGACCCTGAGCTCACCCAGTGGATGAGGGGAGACAGCTATAATTGGAATCACATGTCCCTTGAACATGTGGTCGGCAGCAGTTGATGCATCTAACATGGGCTTTCAATTTTGCCTAATCAGTCCACTGGACTCAAGAATGTTCTGCTCTGCCCACAACTTCTCTTGCCTAGGGTAACTCCTGGCTATTAGGCAGCAATAACCTGGCCCATTTTTGAAATCACAACTATTCAAGGAACTATTTTAATACCCAGAGTTGCAGCCCTTACTTTACTGGGCTTTGGGCCAACTTATTGCGAAGCCACCACTAACCCGGTCCCCTGAGGACCTGTGGAAGGCTCCTTGCCACTGATGTTCCCTAGGGTTTAGCAGCTACCCACTCTCCAGTGTCTGAGAGGGTTCCAGAGCTGGGCGCCTGCAGACATTCAAAGCAGCCATGCTGTTTGGGCTGTCCTCAAAGCACAGAAGATGCTGTGTGGGGAGTTTGTTAGAGAATCCATCAGGAATTCTATATCCTCCAGGGTACTCTTGGGAGGCGAACAAACATCTCTCCCCGAGACACTCCAGAAACAGCTCCTAATTCCTGAGGTCTCATGATTGAAAACAAGTGATCTTCCCTAGATATCCTGGGGATCAAATCCAACTGTGGTCTCTTCAGAGTGGCAATGGCTTCTTAGGTTTTCTCCGTTCCTGTTCTAAAATCTCAATGATCCAGAACTTCCTTGGGCTCAGGTGATATCTCAGAGGTCTAGTGGCTGAAATGGGTGGCAAAACTTACTGCCAATAATATGGAGGAGTAGTGGGGTGTGTGTGTGTGTGTGTGTGTACATGCATAAGTGGTGAGCGACAGGACAGGTAGGGGTGGACACAGTTTGTTTTTTTTGGGGGGATCCAGTTTTTGTGGGGCATAAAGCTTATATGATTTTGAGGGCCCTCTTCACAAAGAAAGGAGAATACCAAATTACCAGTTCAAAATGAGGTACAAAAGCAAATACATACTTAGCAAGAAAAAAGACAACTATAAGGAACTTGACAAATTCCAAGCCATGAAAAAACAGCATATAAATTAACTCATTAAATTAATTCCCTGAGACACCTTTAAACTATCTTCCTTACATTTTTTAGCGTCATCCTCTCCGATTGTCTCTTCAGGTGGCAATTATGGTGGAATGTTACCTGAAGCATAAAGAGAAAGTTTGATTCTTCCCCATCTAGCACTACTGATTCAATATTTCAAAATTATTGCTAGCTTAGAAATTGATATACAGCTTCACAATGCAGTTTAAGCAATGCCATGTAAAATTTTAGAGTTTGTTGTCAAATTTGAAAAACCTATGGAGTTTCTTTCATTTATAAGCTGTCAGATTTCAGTTCATTCCAAATTTCCTTTACACCATGACTAATTTTTAAAAATCATTTTATTGGGATTCTTACAATGCTTGTAACATTCAATACATCAATTGTATCAAGCATATTTGTACATATGTTGCATTGCCATCATAATTTTCTAAACATTTACTTTCTATTTGAGCCCTTGGTATCATCTCTTTTACCTACCCCACCATGAACCCTTGATAAATTATATATTAGTATTATTTTCATATTTTTTATGATTGTATTTATATGGTATTTAGATAGCTAGCTAGATAGATCTATTTTCATATCTTACACCGATCACTGTCTCCCTTCACCCATGTTTCTGTTGTTCGTCCCCCTGGGGGCGAGGTAGTGGTGGTTATGTGTCAATTATTGCAATCGGTTCGCCCTTCCTTCCCTCCTTCCCCCACCTTTCCCTCACCCTCCTGGTATTGTTACTCCCATTTCTGTTCCTGAGGCGTTTATCTGACCTGGATTCTGTGTGTCATGAACCCTTATCTAGCCAGAACTGAAAAGCAGTGTGTAAGTCTGGGTAGACTAGAGAAACAAATTCATAGATATTCATGTGTATAAAAAGGGCTTTATATAAAGAACAATTGCACATTAAGAAAACATTCCAGCCCAGTCCTGATCAAACCAATACGTCCGATCTTAGCCCAAATGTCTGTAACTAATATATAAAGTCCTCTTCAGATTCACAAAACACATGCAATGATGCTGAATGCAGGAAGATAACAGGCCAGTAGGTGGGAGGTCTTGTGGATCCAGTGGCGTTGTGAGCATCTCAGTGCTGGCAGGGGTCTCCACTTGGATCCTTCAGCTCCAGGGCTCTAGAATAGCTCCATGAGGTGTCTTGTCCATGGGAATGTCTCCCAGGGAGGGAGCATGTGTCCTACTTCCAGTGAGCTGTTTATCTCCTTAGCGCCTCCAAATCAGGTCATCAAGCTGCAACTTGATTGACAGGCTAAATTCCACCCCTTTGCTCTTAAGTCCCAAATTGACAACAGATTATGTAACTACTACTGGCAGAACTTGGGTCATGATAGTGCGGGATGAGGAAGCCTCAAGGAATCAGAGGAATCTTGTGTGTTTCATTGGTGCTATACTGAGCCCTGGATGACTCATCCCTTTGAAGGATGTCCTATTGTCTACAGATGGGGTTTAGGTCTCTGTTCTGACCCCCCCTAATTCTCAACAATATTTTGTTGTTGTTGTTTTGGATTTTCTGATGCTTGTTCCTGATTTTGTCGACACTTCATGATCGCACAGTCTGGTGCACTTCTTCCATGTGGGCTTGTTGCTTCTCAGCTAGATGGCCGCTTGTTTATTTTCAAGCCTTTAAGACCCCAGATGCTGTATCTTTTGATAGCCAGGCACCATCAACTTTCTTCACCACATTTGCTTATGCACCCATTTTTTTCTTCAGCGATCACAACAGGAGGGTGAGCATCACAGAGTTCCAGGTTGTTGGAACAAAGTGTTCTTGAATTGAGGGAGGGCTTTGAGCAGAGGCCCAAAGTCCATCCACTTCCTAAATGTATTGCCATATAAATGTGTGTACATAGGCCAATACCTCTATTTTTATTAATTAATATGTTTGCATAAGTACACACCTCTGTTTATACCTCAATCCATAGCTTTGCTTCCTAAATCTTTCCTGTTTCCTTCTACCTTCCTCCTGCCCCACCATCACACTTGCCCTTCTTCTGCCTCTTAGTAATTCCTCTCAGCTAGATTGCTGTTGCTCCAACACCACTGGAATCTCTATGTCCCCCTCCTTGACTAATTTTAAACAGGCTTTGAATTGATGACACTCATTAAAAAAATTGTCACTGATGTATATGTCTGGGGGTGGTATTATGATTTTTATGTTAACCTTTGTCAATACTGTATTGTCTTGTCACATGGGTAAGAAATGCAATTTTATTCCCAAGTGTTCTATGATTCACTTCTCTTCTCAAGAAGCAAACAACTCAGAGCCTGTTAGTTACTTCTGCTCAAAATTCATTTCTCCCTCTTCCTGTATTATTGAGGTTCTTATGATAAAAAGATGTTTATAAAAGGTATTTTAATCACAATTCATTTCTCCATTCAGAATACCTTCCGCTGAGTTGGTGTAGAAATATACAGATATAAAATGAGCTGTCATAGTTTATTCTTGACAGGAGAGAACTTCCATTTTGACTTGAGGCCCCTGACATGAAATCCCATTTACAATTCTACACTTCTCATGATTGAAAGATTTTTTGCATAGACTCACTATATTTCAAACTCTGGTGGATTTTCCTCCATAACCCCATACTTCTGGTGATGCTACATGTGATGGCATACATTAATATGTAGGTCTCTAGCCCTACCCGCTTATGTCAATGGTTCTCAGCCTTCCTAATGCTGTGACCCTTTAATCCAGTTCCTCATGTTGCTACGTCATCATTGTCATTTTGCTACTGTGATGAATCAGGCAACCCTTGTGAAAGGATCAATTGACCCCCAAAGGGGTTGTGATCTACAGATTAGGAACTACTCCCTTCTGTCGTGATGCCAGATAAATTATCTAAGAGATAGGAGAGTCTAACCATCAGTCATTCCTACAGATGGATGCCCTGTTGTTGTGTGTTGTGTATTGAACTGTATCCCCCCAAAAGATATGTTCATGTGCTAGAACCTGGCCTGGTGAATGTGACTTTGTTTGGGGAAATAGTGCTTTTTGTGTGTGTGTTATTAGGGAGGTGATTGCGTGGGTCCTAATCCTTTGTGAGTGGTGTTTTACAAAAGAGAAAGACAAGAAGCATAAACAAAGTCACATGCAGGGGAAAGATTCCACGTAAAAATCCTTCTACCACGTAGAGAGGCCAAGAATGGTTAGCAGAAGCCAGGAGCGAGGAGAGAAGGATAGAAGTTCCTCTCTCATAGCCCTCAGAAGGAATCAGTGTGGCTGAGACAAGGATTTGAACGTCTAGCCTTTAAAACTGGGAGAAAATACATTTGTGTTCTTTAGAGTCGTTCACTTTGTGATATTTTATTATGGAATCCATAGTAGACTAAGATAGTACTAAATACAAAATATGAATGCTCATTAGACCCTAATTTTTCCTCCCTCCATTTCACTTTTCTCAGATTTTAAAACTGCCCATGGCCATGCCCAATGCTAGCCTACACATGGAATGGAGGGCCAAGTGAGAGGGTCAGTAGTCTTCAAGAGTCTTCATTCATGGTGGGCAAGACATATCACTTTTGTAATTCTTACAGAAATAGATGATCACACTGAGACATTGCCTTGGAAAGGCCCAGCTGTGAGTAGGGACCTGAAGTTTCATTAACTTTAAAATCAGCCCACCTCAGGGAGTAATACAACTTTACTAGAGCCTTCTCTCTCCTTTGTATTCTAAAATAGAGACTCTGTTCTTACACATGCATATTTGTTAGATACACACCTATTGGTATCACATCTCTTTCACTCACTGCTCCCACATTTACAATGGAAACAGCTAAGCTAAAACCATACTTCAAAGCTATCTATTAGAAATGGAAACAGTTTTTAAAATTTTTAGCAGAGTTACTTTTCCCGCATGAAACAGATAAAAATGATTTTCTTTCAGGACTAGACAAATGCTAACTCTGTGCCAGGGATCGAGGCTATTTTAAGAGAAATAAAACAATCTCCACAACCCTAATGATAAAAGTTGCGATTTCAGCTTACTATGAAAACAAGAGTTCAAATAATGTGTAAAAAGAAAAAAATCGCAGAGAAGTTATTTTAAACGACTTGATTCTTTTGAATAACAATGCTTACAATTTGAATAAGATTAAGCTTTTCTTTTGAAATCTCATCTAGAAAGCTTTTATAATAGAATCTGTATTTATTAATCATTTCTAGATCTTTCATCAGCACACTCTCCCCACCCCCAGCCCCCTAGTCTTAATAAAGACTCTACTGATATTAGTAGATTCCTCCCTAGGGGGTGTAAAGACTCTTTGTGTAGCTCCACACTGGGGAATAAAATGAATCTGTGTCCTCTTGGTTCTTGCTGAGTTCTTTCTGATCCTTCTCTGTCTGTGAGCGTGAATGTGTTTGCTTCTCTTGCACACAACCCTCCCCGACACTTCTAATGGCCACCGCAATCTCCTTTGCACCCAGGGACTGTTCAGCATTCTAAAAATAATTCCAATCCTCCAGAGTCAGAGTGTTTGGAGTTACTGCTGCATAAACTGCAGGTAGGGCTTTGCCTCAGATCCATTTTGAAACACAGTCAAAAGACTCAGAAAATGGTGGAAACAGGAAAATACATTTTGGAAATTAGTATACTTAAACATGATGAAAGTGAAGTTCTCTAGCCACCAAAGGACAAACGTCTAGGGTGGATGGGTGATTTTAAAGGCTTAAGAGAACTCCATTGCCCGCCCCCCCCCCCCCCCATATCAGCTAGAACTGGTCTTACAAACAAAAACCAACTCACTGCCTTCGAGTCCATGCCAGCCCGTAGTGACCCTGTAGGACAGGGTAGGACTGCCCCTGTGGGTTTCTGAGACTCCAAGTCTGTAGGGAGTAGAAAGCCACACCTTTCTCCCACAGAGTGCGCTGCCTGGTGGCTACAAATGCTCTCTTACTTACCCACACACTGAGAGAGATAGAAGCCAGTTGTTTTAGTAACAGCTTCTATCATGGAAAATTCACTTTCTCCTTCAATTCATGTTGCTTAGAAATGCCACAACAAGGACAAGTTTCTGAAGGACACCCTCCCCCCACCCCCCCAAACCTGGCTTTCTTTCTCTGCATTGCTTTGATTTCCTCCAAACATATCAAGAGGAGTTTGTTTATTGTCTGCCCCTCTGTTCCCAGCCGTGTATTTTTAATACGTCTCTTTTGTCACTGCCAAGTACAAAACAGACATGCAGCGAGTATCTGTGGAATGAGTAAATAAATGTGGTTAGCATCACTGTCTTGAAAATCAACACATCCAAAATCCATTGAATTTCATTAGAGTTGCATGTTGCCCAGCCTAGTCTTCCTACTGTGGTCTTGATACAAACTTACATGTTTTCCTGGGGGATCCCTTGTTTTCTCATAAGCCCTGAAGGCTAGTGTTACTCCTTCTCCTGAACCCAAACTGCTTTCAGGAAGGTTATTGATTATGCTACAATTTGCAAGTCCAACAGCTTTTTCACCCATGTAACTGCCCTCAGGTTAAGCCACATTGAGGACACATGAGGTCAAGTCCATTCTCCGGGGAGACAAAGTTGTGTACTGTTCAGACTCCTGGGGGCATTGTAAGTGAAACCTTTTAAACATCTAAAAGTCTTCATCCTTCATACCAACACTCTCACTAGCTTCCTGATGCGGGTTGGATGTCAAAAAAAAACAAACCCTTGCTGTTGAGCTAATTCCAGCTTGTGGCTGTGCCCTTTCGGCAATACATTGCCAGGTCTTTGTTCCGAGGTGCCTCTCAGGAGACTCATATTTCCAACCTGAGTGTATTAACTGTTTGCATTAGTCAGGGATACTTAAATGGAAGAAGAGCCAGCTCATTTTTTCTTAGATTTTACAATTAAAAAATTCATTTTAAATTGGGGGCTCATACAACTCTTATTACAATCCATCTATCCATCCATTGTGTCAAGCACATTTGTACATTCATTGCCCTCATCATTATGAAAGCATTTGTTCTCCACTTAAGTCCTTGGTATCAGCTCCTCAATTTTCCCCTCTCTCCCTCCCCAATCCCAGCTCCCTCATGAAACTTCGATAATTTATAAATTATTATTATTTTTTCATGTCTTACCCTGTCTGACGTCTCCCTCCCTTCACCCACTTTTCATTTGTTCATCCCCCAGGGAGGAGGTGATCTGTAAATCCTTATAATTGGTTCCCCTTTCTACCCCACCTTCCAACCACCCTCCCAGTATTGGCACTCTCACCACTGGTCCTGAAGGGATCATCTGTCCTGGATTCCCTGTGTTTCCAGTTCCCATCTGTAACAGTGTACATCCTCTGATAAGGCCAGATTTGTAAAGTAGAATTGGGATCATGATAGTGGTGGTGGTAGGGGCGGGGGGAGGAAGCATTTAAGAATTAGAGGAAAGTTTTATGTTTCAATGTTGCTACACTGCACCCTGACTGGCTTGTCTCCTCCCCACGACCCTTCTGTAAAGGGATGTCCCTCTACCTACAGATGGGCTTTGGGTCCCCAATCTGCACTCCCCCTCATTTACAATGATATAAGTTTTTGTTCTTCGATGCCTGATACTTGATCCCTTCAACACCTCATGGTCACACAAGCTGGTGTGCTTCTTCCAGATGGGCTTTGTTTCTTCTGAGCTAGATGGCTGCTTGTTTACCTTCAAGCCTTTAAGACCCCAGACACTATATCTTTTGATAGCCGGGCACCATCAGCTTATGCACATGTTCGTCTTCAGTGATTGTGTTGGGAAGGTGTGCATCATGGAATGCCAATTTAATAAAACAAAATATTCTTGCATTGAGGAGAGCCAGCTCATTTTAAAGCTATTCACCTTTTTATCAAATTGAATTATTTGTTCTTCCTCACATCCCTCTCTACCTAACTCTCAACTCCTGCAGGTGCCTAAAATCAAGATTCCAGGTGGTTTTCTCTTTCCTTCCCTTGACTAGCCCCAGTGACATAGTGGGTTCCATGTTGGGTTGCTAATTTCAAGGTCAGCATTTCAAAACCACTGGCTACTCCTTGGGAGAAAGGAAGATATTTACTTTCCTATAAAGGATCATAGCCTTGGAAACTCATAGGGGCAGTTCTATCCTGACCTAGAGCCAGACTAGACTCAAACGCAATGTGTTTTGTTGTCCTTTGCCCCCCATTCACTTAGACAATTTTCTTTGTCCAGGACTTCCAAATTCTTGATAGCTATAAAACTTTCTAAATCTTCTCCCAGCCTCCGGCCTCTCTTGACTCCCAATTTTGTTTTCACCCTACTGGGGAGTAGTCTTTCTAAAATGCTGCTTAGTAGCATCCCAATGCCTTTAGTCACTGCCATAAAGTCAATTTTGACTCTAGTGCTGCAGCCTTCAACCTGGATTACAACTCCATGTCAACAAATTCAACATTCTCACAACCGGACCAATGGGTAACATCATGATAAATGGAGAAAAGTTGTCAAGGATTTCATCTTGGAGCTACAATCCATGCTCCTGAAAGCAGCAGTGAAGGGAGACAGTGGACAGCATAAGACAAAAAATCATAACAATAATATATAATTGATTAAGGATTCACTAGGGAGGGAGGTGGGGGAAAAGGAGCTGATACCTAGGGCTCAAGTAGAAAGAAAATATTTTGGAAATGTTGATGGTAAAGTGTGTACAAGTGTGCTTAATACAATTGAATGATGGGTTATCATGAGATTTGTAAGAGCCCTCCAATAAAATGATAAATTAAAAAAAAAGAAATCAATAGATGTATTGTATTGTGTAAATCTGTGGTACAAGGGCACTTTAAAGTGTTGAAAAACAAGGAGGTTACTTTGAGAACTAAGGTGCGCCTGACCCAAGCCAGCGTATTTTCAATGGGCTCATATGTTTGTGGAAGTTGGACATTGAATCAAGAAGACCAAAGAAGAATCAACACATTTGAATTATAGTGCTGGCAAAGAATACTAAAAATACTAGTCTGTTTTGGAGGAAGTACAGCCATTATTCTTCCTGGAGGCAAGGATGTCGAGACATCATCTCACATATTGTGGATGTGATATTACAAGGGACCCAGTTCCTGGAGAAAGACACCATGCTTGAAAAATTGGAAGGGCAGAGAAACAGAGGGAGCTCCAAATTTACCTATCCTATATTTCATATACAGACAATAATTTTTAAAATCTAACAAGTATAACAAGGTAAAACAGGTAAAAATCTCAGCTGAAAAGATAGCAGAAAATAGTCAAAACTAAAATAAACATTAATAGTGCCTAGGGGCGATCAATTGATAAGTTGCTAAAATTTAACCTAACTGCATCTTCAACCATTCACTTTTCTGGAATAATTTTGGTTCCTTCTTCAAGACTCACATCTGTAGGCTTCTCTTTGGGGAAAGTCCTCTGTTCCCCTTGCCTCTGCTCCTCTGCTGTTGACTGCTCTTCCTTGCTGTTTTCATTTGCAACATATAATGAACCTCTCATTTGTGGAGTTCTTAAAAGTAGAAACTCTGTAGATAGAGCATGTCTTCCTTCCGAGAAAATAAGTCTGAATACATGTAAATAAGAAATACTTATTTCTTTTCTTTTGCCATGTATTCAGATTATTTTTTATTTTTTCAATTATCTATCATATTTTACAAGCAGTGGAACATACTAGAACTAATATCCAGAAAAATACTTATTTCTAACATGAGATAAGTTGAGTTGAGTTTCCCTCATTAAAAATACCACCCAGGCATGACCCAGAACAAAAATCTTGTCAATGTAAATGAGGGGGAGTGCAGAGTGGAGACCCAAAGCCCATATATGGACAACTGGATATCTCCGTACAGAAGGATCACAAGGAAGGGACAAATCAGTCAGGGTGCAGTATAGCACCGGTGACACGTACAACTTTCCTCTAGTTCTTTAATGGTTCCCCTGCTCCACTTCTATCATGACCCCAATTCTACCTTACAAATCTGGCTGCACCAGAACATGCATATTGATTCAGATAAGAGCTGGAAACACAGGGAATCCAGGACAGATAAACATCTCAGGACCAATAACGAGAGTAGTGATATCAGGAAGGAAAGGGAAAGGTGGGGGAGAGGGGAGAAAGGGGGAACTGATCACAATGATCTACATATAACCCCATCCCTGGGGGAATGAACAACAGAAAAGTGGGTGAAGGGAGACATCTGTCAGTGTAAGACATGAAAAAATAATAATAAATTATAAATTATCAAGGGTTCACGAGGAAGGGGAAGTGGGAGAGGGAGGGGGAAAATGAGCTGATACCAAGAGTTCAATTAGAAAGAAAATGTTTTGAAAATGATGTTGGCAACAAATGTACATATGTGCTTTACACAATGTATGTATGTTTGCATGATTCTCCAATAACATGATTTTTTTAAAAAGAAGAAAGAAACCAGCACCCTGGCTCTGGACTCCTGGGAAATGACTTCAGAAATAGTCACTTCACCATTTAAATGTAAACTTAACCAAATACTGGCTAGTTGAAGATGACCTGAGTTAGAATGTCAAATATGTTTTTTTTAAGTAGCTTTAGCTTATGGTTGTACTTTAGTGCCAAGATTGGTTTCAATACATTTCATGACATGTGAGCATAAAAACCACACTGTCATCTGATGCGGGGAGAGTCGGGGCTGGGGCGGAGGCAGTTACACAAATGAGATCCTGCTCTGTTCTCTTCTTCTCCCATCTTTTTAATTTTCATTGTCATAGGAGCTCTTTGTTTCTACCAGATGGAAATGGCAATGCTAATTTCTTTGAGTGGATGGTGTTAATATAGTTCTGGGGTGGGGGGGGGAGGCGGCTGGGGGAGATGCTGTCACAAAAGGCACTGGAAATGATCTCACCAACTTGCCATCCATATGACCTGTGTTCTGGGCTATGTTCCAGTGATGAAAATAGGTTCGCTTTGTTCAGGAGGCTTTTTCTCACCCCAAATTCTCTGTCAGCTCCCTTTCCCTGTACATGCCACAGAAATTATTACCAATAAGTTTTACTCTAGTACTACTGTACCTCTGCAGCTGTTTCTCTCTCTAGTCATTCCAAAGCTCATTCTCTCGGATCCTCAGTGGTCTCATTTATAAAACATGGCTTATCATACCTGCTGCATAGGGCATAGTGAGGCCACATATATAAAGTTCTATATCCAGATAGTGTCCCTCCTCACCCACTCTAATTCTGTCCCATATCGTTGCATTTTCTATGTAAAAGCCACATATTTTCTTTTGTAAATCCCCCCACATCCCCTTAGACCCTATTGTTTTAGGCAGGTTATTTCTACAGTTGAAGATCTCATTTATAGATCGATATCATTCTGGCTGATTTGTCTTGTTGTCTACCATCAAGATCCCCACTCAATGAAGAACATTTTGCTCTTAGCTGTTGCGACAGCTGGTGGCCAGTGGGTTGCAGCTGGCAACTCCTTGAGGGGCCACCCAACTGCAGAAAACTCCTTCATCCAAGGATAATCCCCTGCATCTGGTGATTTTATGGTAAATGCCTGGTTGATAAATGCATATAAATCCTGGTCATCCCTGGAAATCACTGAAGGGCCATTCCAGCCCCAAAGCCCCTCCCAGGGCATCTGAGACTGTTACTGGGCCTTTGTCGCAGCTTGACTTCTCTCTTTGCTCAATTCTGCTTCCTTTCTCTCCCTTGTACAGCTATTGATCCCAAGATGTCTCCTTATATTAACTTCGATCTCAAAGAACGATTCCTGGAGAGCCAATGTACCACAGATTGGAAGGAGAGAGTGTCTTCTGCAGTGTTTTATTCATCAGTCTTGCACACTTCCAGATTGGTCCCATAGCATACACTCAAGAAATCCTAGTGGGTGGACCGATGGTGCTCCATAGCTGAGTCTAGCTGGCCAGAGTTGAGAGTGCAATGTGCTTTGAAGGAGCCCAGAAGTCGGTTGTCCCCGTGATGGGTCGCACACCCAAATGAATCACCCACCATTTGATCCCAAGCCCCTTCTCATTACTGGCACTAGTGAAACATCTTTCTGTAGACTTAGATGGCAGGACAGCTAGACGCCCTCAAGACCTGATAATAAAACTAGTCCCTCTGGATGGAGTCATGGGTAACCAAGAGTAGGAATCACGACCCCAGTGTAATGGTTTGGAAATGGATGATGAGGAGGTTTCACTTCAGGGAACCAAGTGCAAGGTCAAGAGAATATGGTGGTGCAAGCACATTGGCGGAAAGTCACTTGTCCCAGGCAGATATGGCTGTTACAGAGGGATCCAAAAAGAGCGGAGGTCGCCATATCGTCACCGCTAAACAATAAGCCCCTTTGGCAAACACATCCATATAGAGGGAGTGGAAACCTCAGCAGCTTTAGTTATCCATTCCAGACAACTCCCCTTGCTTTGATTCCCTGCCTCTCCAGAAAGCACATTGTGGAAGGAGCTGGCAAGAGGTTTGTGGTTTGCTTGGCAGAAGTCATTCTCGCAGCTAAATGAATACATCAGGATTCTGTTACAAGCACCCGTCTACTGTGAGTTTTGTTAACATGGGTCATTCCCGACAAAGTACTCAATTATGGGGCCATGGCCTAGTTAGCTTCATGGGTCTGTAGAGCTGATGACAGTACTCCAGACAGGGAAAGGAGTAAGTAATTACCTGTCCAATAAGTCAATTGGTTCCCCAGGATCACATCTCTTTGCTTTCTCATTTTCTGTAACTATGAGGTTTAAAAAAAAAAAAGTTCTACTGCCAAGGAGCCAGACAACTCATGTAAATGGATATGAAGTATGCTTTCTTTTAAAAAGCCCATCTATTTATTTACTCATTTAAATATATGTTGAAGGTCAACTTTGTGCCAGGAACTGTGCCACAGACCAGATAGTTCAGTGATTACCATATATACTCGTGTATAAACCAAAGTTTTTCAGCACATTTTTAATGCAGTTTCTGTGGTAAAATTAGGTGCTTCAGCTGATGTTCAGGTCAACTTATAGTCAAGTATATATGGTATTTACATTGGAAACTGCCACTGCCTCCAGGAAGCACACAGTCTGTGTGTATATAGGCATGCTTACATGTATCAGCCAAGGCACTCTGGGGCTTTAAAGAGGAATGTGTCACAATCATCTCATCTCCTGTTCTGGGTGAAAGCCAATACACTTACAGGTATTTCCCATATTCCCAAAGACCTGCATGTTCCGGGCAGGATGCTTCAGGCCAGGCATTCTCATGGACGCCTGTCCCAAGTGCGATGGCTTACCTCTTCTCGCTGCCCTCCACATCCAATCCAGACAGGGCGGCACTTATTTTCTCCCTTAAGACCTCTCACATGGCTATTGTGTGTAGACAAGTGGCCATGTTCATCATTCTAATTGAGTCAAAGATGTGCCATATTTCTAAAAGCTTTCAAAGTGTCCCACCACAGGGAAATTTCTCCCAGGTCAATTATCTCCACAAGCTCTGGTCTGCCACCATCCGTACCTTGCTTCTTCATCCTACTCTGCTCTGTCCCGGGCCCCATATTATTAGCCAATATCCAAGCGATGGAATCTTTCTTTCTCAGTCTTCTTATAGACCATGCCTCATTTTTCTCGAAAGCATTTAGGTTGAACCATGTGCTGGTATTTGAACCAAAGTTGATATTGATCAATGAACCCTGATGACACAGTGTTTGTTAAAGCATATGGCTGTGGTTCTAATATTTGTCACTCCACAGGAGAAAAGATCTTTAAAGATGACAGCCTTGGGAACCCAATGGGACAGTTCTCCTTTGTCCTGAAGGGTCACTAATAGACTTAAATCAATGGTCATGAGGTTTTGTTTTTTGTATTTTATCATACTTGATCATGGTAATCACCTAAAAATTAAATCTAATAATGTTCTGAACAAATACATCTTCCTAAGAATGCCATTTGCTTAAATAGAAATATTATATCGTAAGATATACCTAAGATCCTAATGCTAGAACTATTGAAGTGAATAATATGCAAATTACAAGGCAACAAAACTATTGATAAAAAAGAATAATAACAACAAAACAGATATCCATAAGAACATATCATTTACATCCATGAAAATGCACAGGAAATGTTGTAAAACAGAAAAAATTCTAAGGAGATGAAGCAATTGTTATAGATTCTTACACTTTTCTTTATGCCTCTATGTGTTTCCATTTTCTATAGTGCATATACATTGCTTTTTATAATCTGAAAAAAACAGTGCTATTTTTTAAGAAGATCCATGCAAGGATGAAACTAATAAAACTAAGCCATTGACCGGTTTAACTCATAATCCACTACCATGGAGTGGATTCAGATGCTTAGCGACCCCATTGGACAGAGTAGAACTGCTGCTTTGAGTTCCTAGGATAAATCTTTTTAAAAAATCATTTTATTGGACACTCTTACAGCTCTTATCACAATCCATACATATATCCACTGTGTCGAGCACGTCTGTACATATGTTGCCATCATCATTTTCAAAACATTTTCTTTCTACTTGAACCCGTGCTATCAGCTAATTTCCCCCCTCCCCCCACCTCCCTTCCTCATGAACACTAGATAATCTATAACTTTTTTTCATGTCCTACACCCATCACTCTCTCCCTTGACCTACTTTTCTGTTGGCGATCCCCCTGGGAGGGGGTTATATGTAGATCATTGTGATCAATTTCCCATTTCTCCCCTCACCTTCCCCTTCCTTCCTGGTATCGCTACTCATTATTGGTCTTGAGGGGTTTATCTGTTCTGTGTTTCTAGCTCTTATCTATACCCATGTACATGCTCTGGTGTAGTCTGATTTGTAACATAAAACTGGGGTCATGATAGTGGGGGTTGGGGGGAGGAAGCATTAAAGAACTAGAGAAAAGTTGTATGTTTCATTGGTGCTATACTGCACCTTGACTAGCTCGTCTCTTCCTGTGACCCTTCCGTAATGGGATGTCTAATTGTCTAGAGATGGTCTTTGGGTCTCCACTCCACCCTCCCCCTCTTTCATATTGATATGATTTTTTGTTCTCGGTCTTTGATGCCCAATACCTGATCCCATCAACACCTCATGATCACACAGGCTGATGTGTTTCTTCCATGTGGGCTTAGTTGCTTCTCAGCTAGATGGCCGCTTATTTATCTTCAGGTCTTTAAGACCCCAGATGCTGTATCTTTTGATAGTTGGGCACCATCAGCTTTCTTCACCACATTTGGATATGCACCCATTTCGTCTTCAGCGATTGTGTCAGGGAAGGTGTACATCACAGAGTGCCAGGTTATTAGAACAAAGTGTTCTTGCAGTGAGGAAGTACTTGAGAGGAGGCCCCATATCCGTCTGCTGCCTAAATGCTTAGCATATAAATATATGCACATAACTCTATTTCCCTATTGTTACATAAAAATATATTTGCATATGTGCATGCCTGTATTTAGACCTCTATAAATGTAGGATAAATGTTTATGGGAGGAGAAAGCCTCATCTTTGTCCTTCGGAGCAGCTGATGGGTTCAAACTGCAGACCTTGTGGTTAGCAGCCCAACTAGAAATCCACTACATCACCAGGCCTTCTCCTAGTTCTCTAGTAGACCTTTCCCACTGAGTGATTACTGTAGTAGAGTGAGAACCCATCCACCAGGGCAGAAATCCTCTCATAGGTGGAACATCTTCATCGGAATCATCTAAACCACTGTTTATTAACATGAGCTTGAGAATGATGACAACAAATGTGCTTGACACAATGGATAGATGGATGTGATAAGAGTTATACAAGCTCACAATAAAACGATTTTTTAAAAGTTAGTTCAATGTTGCTTGATTTTTAAAAACATTTTGTTTCTATAGAATATAGATATAGTTGTTTAAAAGAATGAACATTGCAGATATGTCAAAAGTAAAAAATGGGATATGGCTCACAATTCCTATCCCCACAGTTTAATATGCAATCTTCCGTATAGTATGAGATTTGCAATGTATACTTTATTTTACAACCGCCTTTTTCACTGAAAATACCTATCATATGTATATGTATGTGCAGCTCGATACATGTGTGCTAGTCAAGTGTTGTGTCAACTTGGCTGGGCCAGAATTCTCAAGTAGTTTGGCAATTGCAGCCTCCTCTGTGATCTGCTAACATCATGTCATCTACTCTATGATGGGCTCTTCTGTGAGTAGCCAAGAGTGGAGCACTAATCCCTTAATCAAGTCATAGTCCTGCTGAAATTAGAAGGAAGTTTCATCAGGAGAATGTCCTACTCCTATATAAGTTAATGCTGTACAGAAGCTAGATCTCTTCTTGCTGTTACAGATCCTGCATTGGTCTCATCAGCTTCAGGGTTTTTGGACTTGGCCAACCGCCCTTCAAAATGTCTGCCGACCCTGGGAGCTATTTGAAACCTGCCGTAGTGCTTGCTAATCTTGTATTCATTCAATCTCACAGTGGTATGCCTGCACTAGTGACCTTGGATTCATTTGCCTCTGCCTCCATGAGCCTGTGGCTTTTCTGTTTCATCAGGTCCAGTAGCCACATGGGTCAGAAGAGGCCCTCAGCTTAACATATGACTCATACACTTGAGCTGGACTGAACTCCCCCACTTGGACAACTGCAAGAATCATTTTATTAAGGTAAATTTCTTTCTTTATATGTACATATTAGCGGTCACTAGTTCTCTAGAAAACAGCCTACCACAGTATGTTTCCTTTGTATCAGCTTTTCTTCTTCACTGATATGTGGCCAAAAAGGAAATGGCTCACCAACTGTCGATCTCTATCTCCATCTATATGAGGATAAGTCAGAAAGTATTGCTACTGGGGAGAGTTTCAGTACATATATGCACAATTTTATCTCAAACAAAACATGTTTAAACATGACTCTGCAATCATGGTTGGCTACAGACAAGTTCTCTCAGTAACACACTCGAATTATTCGCACTAATAAGGGTGCCTTCTCCCCAGAAAGGTTCAATCTAAACAGTATTTTCAAGTGGATTTGCTGGGCCAATTAAATTCAAGAGAGAGAGGTCAGCTCAGGAAATTATGATGACCGTTTTGGGAGATTTCAAAGGGATAATCTTGATCAAGCTCTCAAAGGATACAAGATGATCATGAAGGCTTGACCCAAAAGTCACACTCACTGCCATCAAGTCAATTACAACTCATAGCACCGTATAGCACAGAGTAGAACTTCCCCTGTGGGTTTCTGAGAGTGTCACTCTTTAAGGAAATAGAAAGCCTCCTCTTTCTCCTGAGGAGTCCCTAGTAGGTTCTATTTGTTGACCTTGTGGTTAGCAGCCCAACATGTAATGCACTACCCCAGTGGTTCTCAACCGTCCTAATGCTGCCCCCCTTCCATACAGTTCCTCATGTGGTGGTGATCCCCCCAACCATAAAATGCTTTTCGTTTCTACTTCATAACTGCAATTTCGCTACTATAATGAATCTGGCAACCCCTGTGAAAGGGTCGCTCGATCCCCAAAGGGGTTGCAACCCACAGGTTGAGAACCGCTGCACTATACCATCATGTCTCCAGAGGGTTGGTAGGAAGGTGTTTTAAGAAAATTGAAAACTGCATCGGGAAGAAAAGGCTCAGAAACTTTTGCCAAGGAATTTTTTTCATTATACTAATGCAGTTGAGGGTAACAGGAGCTGACCAGTGGGAATTTTTGTTGGAAAACCTGGAGCTGGGGTAAATGTTGGACTGTTGACCATAAAGTTTGGTGGTGCAAACTCATCAGCGACTCCACAGGAGAAAGATGAAGCTATCTGCTTTGGTAAAGATTTACAGCCTCCGAAACCCTATAGAACGTTGCTAGGAGGTGGGATCAACTTGATGGCAATGTGTTTGATTTGGTCTTTGGACTTACCCTGCAGCTCTGATCTTGCCCCTTAACCTTATTCTGCTTCCAAAATTACTTCCAAGGAACAAAATTTGAATTCCCCCAGGTTGCCAAAACTGTCTTTTGGACATGGTGTAAATCCAAGAACACAAATATCTTTACAGAAGGATCAGAGAGATGGAAACACTGCCTTCAGAAGTATATAGACCTAGATGGAGAACACATAGAGAAAAAATAACTTCCCATTTTGTTGTTTTTGTTTGTTAAAGGTTTCTATGATTTTGTAGCAATATTTAAAAAATCATTTTATTGGGGGCCCTCACAACTCTTGTTACAAACCATATATCAATTGTATCTGACATATCTGTATATATTTTCCATCATTCTCTTCTAGACATTTATTTCCATTGAGCCCTTGGAATCAGCTCCTCCTTTTTTCCTTCCCTTCTCCCTCCCTCCCCACCAACCCTCTTGCACCCCTGATAGATTGTAGATTGTTAATTATTTTCAAATCTCACACTGACCACTGTCTCCCCCTCTGGTTTCGGTTGTTCTTCCCCCTGGCTGGGGGTGTGTGATTACATGTCATTCATTGAGATCAGTACCCCCCTCCCTTCCCACCTCTTCCCCCCTTTCCCCTACCCTTTTGGGATCTCTATTCCCATTCCTGTTCCTGGGTTCCATGCGTTGTGAGTTTTATCTCTTCCCTATACCTATGTACATATTCCTGTCTAGTCTAGATTGGGAAGCCGCACTGGGGTCATGATAGCGTGGGATGAGGAGGCCTCCAGGGAACAGAGGTATATTGCGTGATCCATTAGTGCTCTACTGCACCTTGACTGTCTCACCCCCTCCCTGTGACCCCTCTATGGGGGGATGCCCCACCATTCATAGATGTAATTTGGGTCTCTGCTCCAACCCCTCTATTCTCACTAATGCATTTTTGTTTGTTTGTTTACTGTTTGTTGTGAGTCTTCCGATGCCCATTTCCCAGTCTCCACACCTCACGATCACACCGGCTGGTGTGCTTCTTCCATGTGGGCTTGTCGCTTTACTGCTGGATGGCCGCTTATTTAACTTCAAGCCTTTAATACCCCAGAAACTTTATCTTTTAATAGCCGGGCATCATCCTCTGTCTTTACCGCATGTGCTTACGCATCCATTTTGTCTTCCGCAATCATGGAGGGATGGGGGTGAGCATCACAGAATGGCAATTTGTTAGAACAAAGCTTTCTTGCATTGAGGGAAGGTATAACCAAGGCCCAATGCCCGTCCGTAGCAGTATTTTTTACTTACTCCTATCGCTCTCTCCATACAACATCATCAGCTCTGTTGAGCACAACTGAAACAGCACTTCTCAATCAGCCTGCAAAAGGCTGCGTAAACTGTGGGACAAAATAAAGGCCTCTGATCCTTAAACACGAAAGTGACTGGAATGAAATCTAAGCTAGGTCAATCTATAAGACAGCAACTGGAATAAAGGGTCCTTGGGGGCATGGCAGGGGAAGTTGAGGGGAAATGGGGCACTAATAACGATGAGTACAAGAATGAAGACAATGTTCTAAAATAGATTGTGGTGATGATTGTACAAACTGTTCTTGATGTGATTGAACGATTGAATTGTATGCTACATGAAATATATGCCAGTAAAACTCTTAGGGGAAAAAGGAGTGACTGGAGGGGAAGGTGGAAGGCTTGGGTCGTCTCGGTCAAAACGGCATTGACTTTGTTGGTTAGCATCTGAAGTTTTCCTCCTAAATACTTTGTTCCATATGAACATGTAAAATTGGACTTCTCATCCTGTTTAAACAAGTAATCTATTTAGAGATACCAGAAAAGCAAATTAAAACAAAACAAAAAAACATACAGTAGGGTCAACAAATGTATTTCTATCATATGGTACTGCATGGAAGTACCCTTAAAGAAAAATGTGCTTATTTCTGGGGAAAAGGGGAAGAAAGAAGATGTACGAAGGTATAGCACATTTAAGGTAATCTGACTTTGTTCAGAAATAGCTAGTTGTGGCCTGATATAACAATAACTAAAAACATTTCCTAACTTTTTGAACCCGTGATTCAACTCCACAGAATCCAACTGGGAAAAGTAAATTGAAGTTCCTTAAGAGCTTTGTACAAAACAATATTTATTTCATTACTGGTAATAGCAGCAAATAAACTAACAATAAGAACATCCTGAGCATCCAAAAAAGGTAGATTTCAAGTACTTGTAAATAGCCATATCTTAGGGTATTACAGCTTATTACACAGCCATTAACATAGCTATGAAGCACTGCAATAATTGGGGAAAATGTTTCTGCTGTAGTAGTCCATCAAAAATTTGTTGACCAATGACAGGTAGAGGGGAATTGTAAGTGTTCTAAAATTGAGGGCTTTTTATTGATCATTTTATAGACATTATAACAATCCATAAATCGATTATATCAAGCAAACTTGTACAGATGCTGCCATCATCATTTTCAAAACATTTCCTTTTAATTTGGGCCCCTAGATATCAGCTCTCCTTTATTCCCTCCCCTGGTGAAGAGGGTGCAGCTTTTCTGGTCGTGCTTGTTCAATCGATTTGTATCTAGGAGGAAGTACTTAGAGGTGAGTGAAGGGCGAACATAAAAGTAGGGTAGGTGGGAGAAGATATGTACATAAACATGTATGTATATAATAAATATTATTTATAAAAATTGTTGTCATGTCATTAGGTGCTTTCAAGTGAGTTCCCACTCGTTGAGATCCTACGTACAACAATGCCAGTCTTGCCTTGCCAGCGTTGCTCCCAAAGAACATTCTGGCTGTACCTCCACCCTATTCATTCGTTTCCTTGGCAGTCTGAGGTACTTCAGCATTCTTCTCCAATGCTAGAACGCAAATGCATCCATTCGTTTATGTCTTCCTTGTGCCTTTCCAAGCTTTCACAGGCACATGAGGCAATTGAAAAAGATCATGGCTTGGGTCAAGCCCCCTATGGTTATCAAATTGACATCCTTGTTCTTTGTGGTAGTTACATAATCTAGTGTCAATTTAAGGATTCAGAGTGGAGAGACGGAGTGTAGCCTGTCAATCAGGTCACAGCCTGATGACACCAAGGAAATAAATAGCTCACTGGATGCAGTGTACAGACTGACTCCCTGGGAGACATTGCAGCTGTCAAGACACATGGAATGACGCTACTGCCTTGAGCTGGAGCAGCCATGTGGAGACCCCTGCCAGAGCTCGAGATACTTCCACCACCACTGGAACCACAAGATTTATCACCCACTGGCCTGTGATCTTCCTACATTTGGCATCATTGCATGTGTTTTGTGAGTCTGAAGAAGACTTTACTGATTGGTATCAGACATATGGGTTAATTTCTGATTTATGGACTTGATCTGGATGGTACTGGGACCTTGTCACAAAATTCGATTGTGCTTGTATATAAAGCTCTTTCTCATATACATATTAATGTCCATGAATTTGTTTGTCTATTCTACCCTAACACTCTTCAACCCTTTAAAGAGGTCTTGTGTAACAGATTTACATAAGCATTACATTGTTTGATGTATTGAAACAATGTGAAAATTTTAGGACATATAAAAATATGTGGACAGAGTGATCCCAACAATGTTAAATACATGTGAATCAAAGATGCCAAGGAAATACACTAAACTTAAATGTGGCTGATTCTGGTGGGTGATCTTCACTTCCTTCAACTTCTCTATGTCTCCCACTTCCTAGAGTGAGCATGTCGTTCTAACAGGTTGTTGTTGTAGGCACTGTCAAGTCCCTTCTGTTTCATAGAGTCCCCATATGTCAGAATAAGATTGTCCGATAGAGTCTTCTAGGTTGAGATCTTTATGGGAGCAGATTGCCAGATTTTTGGGATCTATTGAGTGTGATCAAATTGCTAACCTGTCCTTTCCTTTAGCAGCCAAATACCTAAACTGTGTGCTACCACAGCTCCTTAGTACTCTGATAACCATACCAATAGCAAACTCACTGCCATGGAGTCAATGCTGACTCATAGTGACCTCCCTGTGGGTTTCTGAGACTGTGAAGCAGCTGGTGGTTTTGAACTTCCAACCAGGAGGATCACAGCCTGATGTGTAACTACTACATCCCCAGGGCTTCCACCTATAACAATATACATTGTTTAAACTTTGCTAAAAACAAAAAGAGATATAAGATTTGAAGCCAGAATGCAAGCATCTAATGGCAGCTAATTCTGTGTTTTGGGGTCATTTTTCACTTTTATGCTTGTTTACTCATCTTCTCATTAGAGAATAGTGGAAATGATCTGTGTCGTTCTTTCTTCTTTAAAAAATCATTTTATTGGGGGATCATACAACTCTTCTCACCATCCATCCATCCATCCATCCATCCATCCATCCATCCATCCATCCATCCATCCATCCATCCATTGTATCAAGCATAGTGTCGCAGTTTCTTAGTGCTACTATAATAGAAATAGCAGGAGTCGGGGGATTTAACATACAGAAATGTATTTTCTCCCCATTAAAAGGAAGAGTCCTAGGGTCAAGGGCAGTGGTTCTCAACCTTCCTAATGCCGTAACCCTTTCATACAGTTTCCAATGTGGTGGTGACCCCCCAACCATAACATTATTTTTGTTGCTACTTCATAATTGTCATTTTACTACTGTTATGAATTGGGCAACCCCTGTGAAAGGGTCATTCAACCCTCAAAGGGGTCTCAACCCACAGGTTGAGAACTGCTGTTCTAGGAGAAGGCTCAGTCTCTCTGTAGGCTCTGCAATAAGGTCCTTGTCTTGTTAGCTTCTTTGTCCTGGTTCATTGGCAATCTCAACATGGCACCATTTTTTTCCCAGTTTGTCCTGTTTTTCCTTGCTTCTGTATCAAATCTGCTCCTTTTATATCTCAGACGTGAATGGTTATGACACGCCCCATGTTATGGGCCCATTAAAATAGTAATGGAATCCCTATTCCCAGATGGGATTATAACCATACATTTAGGAGTCAGGGTTTTCTGCTTATATTTTGGGAGACCTCAATTCAATTCCCAACAGCTTGGTTATTCCATTTTTCAAATATCCAGAGCCTAGCCTCTTACATTGGTGTTTGGTTTCTGTCATCATTCATATTCAAATGATGTGCCTTTCATGATTGAAAAAAATATTGAGCAGGGGCTAGAGGGTGTACAACATTTGGAATTCAATGAGATGGTAAATAATAATACAATTCATCCACAGACTTCTTAAGTGCTAGGGAGATAGCCACAGATCTGAATAGATGATCTCTACTTGTTTTTTTCTTTTTCAATTCTTTGTCTTGAACTTGTGTCCCTGTAGAAGCCTGGTGGGATAGTGGTTGAGGGCATAGCTACTAACCTCAAGGTCAGAGGCTCAAACACAACAGCCACTCTGTGGGTGAAAGATGTGGCAGTCTGCTTTCATAAAGATTTACAGTCTTGGAAATTCCATAGAACTCTTTGTCTAATAGGGTTGCTATGACCCAGAATCAACTCGAAAGCAGTGGGTTTTGTTGGTTTTCTTTTGTGTGCCTCTATGAATAATGGCACTGACCTTTGTAGAAAAATGTTACACTGCCATACCTATATTTTAGGCAATAACAATATTTGAATAGGAATCTCAATATTATTCAGACACATTGTGACATTACCAGAACTCAACGTCTTTGAAGGGTTCTAATTTCCTAATATTTCTCATCACATTTAGTGTAGGCAGGTTGGTTGTGGTCATGTTAGCTGCTTTCAGTAAGTTGAATTGTGTTTTTTGATGTTCTGGGATGTCTGTGGTACCAGTATTTTCTGAAATCAAAGTTTGTTTATGGGATAGCATTAAAACATGTCCACAAGTTCTTTGATATTGCTTCCTTTAAAAAACCCAAAACAAAAACCAAACTCACTGTCATTGAGTTGAGGCTGACTCACAGCGATCCTATAGGACAGGGTAGAGAAATCCCTGTGAGTTTCTGAGACTGCAACTGTTTATGGGAGTACTAAGCCCTCTCTTTCTCTCATGGAGCAGACTCATAGTTTTGAACCCGGGACCTTGCGGATCACAGTCCAATGCACAACCACTGTGCCAAAAGGGGGAGCACACCTCTCCCCTTGAATGTGGGATATACTTAGTGATTTGCTGCTAACAAATGGTAGTAGAAGTGATGGTAGTTGACTTCTGAGACTGGGTCATGAAAAACATCATGGCCTTCTCTTTGTCTCTTTCTTGGATCACTTATTCTTGGGGAAGTCAGCTGCCATATTGTGAGGCCACACATATTCCTGTGGAAAAGGTCACCTACAAGAAACTGAGGCCTCCTGCCAATAGCCATGCGAGTAGGTCATCCAGAAAGTGAGTGGGCCATCCAGAAAGCGAGTGGGCCATCCAGAACGCGAGTGGGCCATCCAGAAAGCAAATTCTCCAGCTTCAGTTGAGCCTTCAGATACCCACTCATAGTGATGTCCAAATGACAACCTCTTGAAAGCTTCTTCTACAATTGCCCAGTTAAGCTTCTCCTCAATCCCTAACCTAGAGAAACTGCTAGAAAAGAGTGATTCTTGTTCATACCAGTGTTTTAGGGTAATTTGTTATGCAACAATAGATACCTCCTACAACTTATCACAGAACTTTATTGCTGGAAAACAATCTTCATAGCTTCTATTACTTTTACCTTGTAGTACTATCATATTACAAGTTCTGGACTACATGCTAGGCATATGAAAAACCAAATCAAACCCACAGATGTTGAGTCCATTTTGACCCAAAGCAAGCCTATAAGGCAGAGTAGAATGACCCCAAAGAATTCCCAAGGAGGCCAACTGTTAAATCTTTGTTCCATGAAGCAACCAGTGAGCTCAAACCACAGATCTTTAAGTTAGCGTCTGAGCTGCTTAAACCACAGTGCCATGTGGCTCCCAGGTAGGCATATAATGGTAAAAAATATCCCACAGGTCTAGAATCTGCCATCCAGAAGTTTCCCATCAAATTTTATAACCAGAAGAGGGCTTCAAAAAGTTTGTGGGGAAAATGGAAGTAAAAGATTAAGGGCATTTCCCCACAAATTTTTGAGGCTCCCTCATGTAATCAGAAAAGAGAACAGTCACATATGTTTGATGTTGAGGAAGTTATGCCGGGTAACATAGCCTCAGCTTATGGAATGGAGAATAGCTTCTTTCAAGGTTGTCATAAAGTTGAAAACTAATATAAAAGACCATACCTGGCACAGTCGTCACTCCATAAATGCTGACTTTAATTGTTACAGGGGGAGAGATTTTCATTACTGGCTGTCCTCCACCCCTTTGCCCCCCTCCTCTCAGACTTCAAATTAGAGCCCTGGCTTTATTCCAAAAATATATAATCATTCCACCTTTCTGAAGGGCAGCCTTTTCATGGTCAGTTCTGAAGTCAGAAGGTTGAAGAAATGTTCTCTGCTGTCCTTCTGAAAACTATTGGTGTGAAAACCACTTGAGGAAAGTATGTTGCGATGGTTTACACTGGATTCAGTACCTATCATAAAATGGCTACGCATATATGTTTTCATTGTAACCATTTCAACGAATAAATCAGCTAAGTTCTGCCTCTGCTAGGTCAACGTACTAAAGACCATCAGCCATTGGGTTAGCAGATAGAGTAATAGCTACTATTCAGGAATAGATGTGTACTATTTTATTTTAAAGCAATACTCTAATTATTTAGATGATTAATTATTCATCATCACATTAATTTATCCAAAAATTACAAGGTACGTCCTGTCCTTTCATTATGTTGTTTGCTTCACTCCATCTTATCAATTATGTTGATTACTTAAGCCATTGAGATGAGAGGAGCTGACTCACACCCACTTTGTTTATTATGCTGGGCTTTTAATATTCTGGGAATCGTTATGAGAAAAAGCTTAGAAATCTAAAGTTTAAGAAGATGGTCAACAATTTTCAGAACCCAAATCTAGGTGATTGATGCCCATCTTACTTTTCCAGAGCTATTGTAAAAAGATACCAGGGAGAGGGAGACTTCAAGCTATAGAACAGTGTTGTCTCCTTTCCTGGAGATTAGGAGCCTGAATCCATAGGTCTGCAGAACCAAGTCCTCTAGCCTTCCACATCTCCCCTGGCCGCCCCAGGTGTTGCTTGACTTGTAGATGGATCTTCTTCTGGCTGTCTTCTGTGTAAGTCTCTTCTCTTTTATAAGGACACTGAGGCAGGTTTAGGACCCACTCTACTCCTGTAGAGGGTCACTACGAGTCAAAATTGACTTGAAGGCAATGAGTTTTGCTTTTTTTTTTCAATCCTGTATGATTTCAAGTCTACTTAACTGATAACATCTTCAAAGACTCTAATTCCAAATAAGGTCACATTCATAGGTACCAGGGTAGATAAAGCAGACCATCCAATCCAAAGAAATGTAGAAGGTGAAATAGCATTATAAGTAAGGCCTGGTGATATAGTTTTGAAACACAGACAATGAACACCTGCTGATTAAAATGGTCTGATCCACAGAGGGGTTTAGGAGAGGAGATGTGATGTAGTACCGATGAAGAACACAGCTTTCCCCCAGATCCTGGATGCTTCCTCCCCCCAACTACCATGATCCGAATTCTACCTTGCAGGATTGGATAGGGCAGAGGTTGTACACTGGTGCATATGGGAGCTGGAGGCACAGGGAATCCAGGGTCAATGATATCTTCAGGACCAGGGGTGTGAGGAGTGATACTGGGAGAGTAGAGGGTGAATGGTTTGGAAAGGGGGAACCGATTGCAAGGATCCACATGTGACCTCCTCCCTGGGAGATGGACGGCAGAGAAGGGGGGAAAGGGAGACTCCAGATAGGGCAAGATATGACAAAATAACAATCTATAAATTATCAAGGGCTCATGAGGGAGGGGGGAGAGGGGAGGGAGGGGAAAAAAAGAGGACCTGATGCAAAGGGCTTAAGAGGAGAGCAAATGCTTTGAAAATGATTAGGGCAAAGAATATACGGATGTGCTTTATACAATTGGTGTATGTATATGTATGGATTGTGATAAGAGTTGTATGAGCCCCTAATAAAAAAAAAAGAAATATAAGGAAAAAAAATAAAATGGTGTGATCCATGACGGGTTCATGAGGATGGTACAGGACCAGGCTGCATTTTACGTGATTGAGGATAGGATCACCTAGTCAGGAACCAATTCCCTAACAACAACAATAACAACATGAGCAAAATGGTTATTTCTGACCAGAGGCTGGCTGTAACTTTCTGGCACAAACACGCCCCCAGTTTACTCTGTTGCTATGGTAACCATCACTTTGCTATACATTACAATCTGCTATTGAATATACTAGAAGCACGCAGCATACATTTTTCATATTTTCCCAGGTTCATGTTTCATGGTTCTATGTAGCAATCCAACATGAAACTTTTATTAGAGATTGAAAAAGCATAAACACACATGCTCCCCCTTTGAGTTTAGAATTCGCTCTGTGCCTGCAATAGCAATTCACCATCAGACAGATTTAGTCAATTTCAAATGATTAGGCTCCCTTGCAATGAAAGAAATGGGACAAAGTGCACCTGGTCCTCCCCTTTGGAGGACCTACATCCTTCACTGCCCGATGCAAGCAAAATAGCTTTCGGATTCCTACCTACTAGGAGACAGGATACAGGGATTTCAAATGAGGTGTGATATTTTTGTTTCTATTCCACGGGGAATAGATGAATGTTGACACTGACCTGCTGCTCTCTGCTTAATTCATCCAGCAAACTCATGGGCTTCTCAACACAAGCCCTGGACTGGCTTTCACCTGTGTCTTCTGAGAGAAACACTTAGGCAATGGGACAACCTATTTTTGTCATGGTAATCGCTGGCAGGCAAATAATGAGTGAGGTAGTGGATGTAGATGATAGGAAAATATAGCTAACTAAAATGGATTTCTTTTTTTAAAGAGCTTTCACTTACTTAATCCAGAACTACCAGAGATGCCCTCCAGGGAGATTTTTGTATCTGGTTCATATTAAGAGAGTAGGCCTTGTCCATTTCTCTTCCAGGTTTTTGCCACAAAATTCCTCTTTCGTTAGGGAGAGATTATGTAACTAAACATATCACACCAAGTGGAAGGAAGTCAGACAGAAAAATTCCGATGTGGAGAAAATTGCTGATCTGTGTGCATTTCCGCAAACATTTCTTAGATGTAAATTAGGTCTGGGTTTTTTTGACAATATTAATAATCTTGAGCTACATGAACTGTTGTGTAACAATATTCACATCAAAGTTAGAAGATAATGTTAAGTCTTGGCAAAGAACTCAACCATGCAAAGTTTGAAATCTGCTTTTGCAATCTTGCCTTATAAGTTTTTGTAATAGAAAGATGATTTCAATTAATTGGGATTAAATAGAATATGGCTTGGGAGGAAAGAAGGCGTTTCATTTACTAGCTGGGATATGATTTATGAACTTGGGAAATGAAGAGAAAAAGAAAGATTAAATGTCTTAAAATGGCCGTCTGCCAGAAGGTTAGGTAGGATAAAGAAAATGAGCATCCCCTCATTTATTTAGAGGCAACTCAAATACCACAAACAAAACCAAGCTACTCCCTGGGCTCATGATACAAACCTCATTAACTCCAAGTGGCAAAGAATTGACATAGGCTACAGCAGTTCCCAGTCTATCCACTGTCAGGAAACTATTGACCCCAAGTGGATTTCAAGAGCAGATATAAGGGAGCACATGTCCAAAGTGGTGGACACCAGCAAGACCAGGGACATCAGAGATTGGCCCCGAGACTCAGAAAAGCAGAGCTGAGGCTCTGGATTACATTCTCCTGGGAACTGAGACTATGGAACTATGGGACAGTCTCAGAGAGGTCAGCTTCCTGACACTTGGAGCCAAAAGCCAAGGGAACACATGACTCAGAGGCTGAGTCCAGAGACTTGGCTGCTGACCCAGGAGACCAATGGCTGTTGTTGCCGTTTTCAGCTCCTGACTCGCGGTAACCTGTTAACTTCCCTACCTACCCCCCCCCACCCCGCCCAACGTGGAACTCCACAGAGAAACTGGAGGCAGGGCGCGTCACTCTCTCTCTCAGGCACGAACCTGTGCCAGAACCTGAACAACTTCCATAGGCTGCTCATGAAAGAAGTCCATTGTCAACTGTACAAAATAGTGCATCTCAAGGGACCCAACGAAAAAGAATGAAAAAAGAAAAAGCTTCCTTCCCAAAAGAGAATTCACAAAACAACTACTAGGTGCCTGGCAAGGAGATTCAGATTCCACCATTACTGTGAAAACGGCCACTAGTTCATTGAGACATCCTGTGGGCCTGGTGCCATCAATTCAAGTTGAGCACCAAAGGCCAGAAATTGGATGCATGTAAGCGACTGTGTGAAGGTACCCACCCAAGTCAAGATAATTTGCCTGCTGCCACAGCAAAGGAAGCCAAGATCCAGACGGGTCTGAAAAATCAAATGTGGACAAGGGGAAAACATCTCTAGATGGCTCTCAGAAAAAGAAGATGTGTTCTGAGGGGACTGGCCCTCCTGGAAGCAGCTCCTTCCCCCGAAGAAGGGGCGCCTGCCTTTGAATCTGTTCTCCAGCAAGATATCAATACAGTTGACAATACGGTAAGATGGACGACAAAATAAGACTCCACCCGTGAGGCTGTGCTGACCTCCGGGTCAAGAACTGCAGGCAGAGCTGGGCAGGTGGAGGTGGAAGAATCACCACAAGAGACTTAGGCTGTCAGGTGGTGTGTGGTACATGGGAGAAGTCTCCCTGCAAACAAAAGTGGCTGGTTGTGGTTGCAGTTTCACGTTGGATGAGACTGGGCCCCTGAGACACCAGGGAAAATGAGTGTTCTCTTCTTCATAGCTGCCTGCAGTTTCCCCCCTCCTCATATGGAAGACAATCTGCTGTGTCCCCAATGTGTCCAGAGGAACACCTACAAAGTGAGTAAAACACCTGAGGAGAGGGCGTGTCCAAGATTGCAATGAATAATTGACATCATGTCCCTCTGGGCTTGGGGCCACGCCCTCCGTGTTCCTGCTCGACGTGGGCACGGGCTGGCGGGTGCGGGCGTCACCCTTTGCAGTCTGGACTGTGAAGTCAACCCTCTTGGCCCCAGTTTTGCTTGCTGCCTCCCGAGTTGAGCTACAGAAGACACTGATGTTTCATATTGCTCCAAATTTACAATGTACCATTTATCCCAGCTAATCAAAGAACATAAACATTTTCAAAGTCCACCAATTCCAACCTTTTCTGGCCCTTCTGAAGTATAAATGGCTTAAGCTGGGCTTCCGTGGAGAGTTCTCCTGCTGAGCATTGTGCCTGAATCACTAAGACAAGCTCGCTAAGTTTGCTTCTGTGCTGAAGTTTCCTTGCTCGAACACTGACTGATTTTAAGAGCTGTTCCTCTTTAACTGTAAGTTTAGCGACTTCAGGTTGTTGAATATTTCAGCCAAGGGAAAAGCATTCATCCTCAAAAATATACAATATTCTTAATATAGAAAACATTTTCCCAAAATACCTGTAATTTGGCTCTGGTATCAGGACATTCCCCAGTGTTATCACTTGTAGCCATTTCATGGCTTTCTGCTCTTGAAAAAGTTTAAAGGTAAATTCCTAACCATAAACACCATGTACTGAAGTTACAGTTGCTCTTTTGTGCTTCATCATTTGTGTGTTAGGGAACAAATATGTGAATTATTAGCTGAAATTCTTAAATTGTCAGGATTAAAATAAAACAAAAAAATAAATGTCTCTCTCTCTTAAAAAAAAAGAGCAGATATATGATGTAGCCAGAAGACTACTTTGCTTAGACGGCTTGCATCATGAGGAGTAGCATCAATCCCAGCCTTGAAGTGGTTCTACATTCTCCTTGCTCTATTCAACCAGAATGCTGCCAACACTGATGGCGACTCCCAGCATGTCCAAGTACATCTGTGCTCCAGAGGATTCCCAATGGTTGTTTTTTCAGAAGTGGATCATCAGGTCTTTCTTCCGAGTTACTTCTGAGTAGACTCAAACCACTAACCTCTATGGTTAACAGCCAATGGTATTAACCATTTGCACCACCCAGGGATTCTAGTTAATGGCCACCACCCTGGAAGTCATAGATTCGACATTTTTTATTGTAGGTTCTGTTGGGCAGAGCTGCTGGAGCTGAACCAGGATGTCCCTGTGTTTATTAACAAGGAGCATGTGACTGTCATGGCCAGCCATACTGAAACTCTTCTGGTAGCTTACTGTATATAGAACACCACATTATCAACCCTAGCCTGGAGTAAGAACAAAGGCTCACCACTGATGAATCAGACATGTGCTGGCAGCAGGCTAAGACAGAGGGGGGACTTGTGGGAACAGCCACAGGTAGTGGGAAGTAGATAGGAGTTATTGTAGTCTCCCAGCCCGGAAATGGTGAGGGGCTGATTGGGAGAATATCAGTGATCTAGGAAGGATGGCAACAGATACAAGACAAATTTAAAACTAACAGTGGTGAGGATAAGAACATGCCTAATTATTCAGCAAACTGGCAAAGTCAGCCCTATTTTAAAATTTTTCATTAAACTGTTCAAATGAATTAAAGAATCATGCTGGTGTAGCGGTTATAAGTTGAACTGCTAACTGCAGGGTCAGCAGCTCGAAACCACCACTCATTGTGGAAGAAAGACAGATCTTACTATTCCTGGGAAGAGTGACAGTCTCGAAAATTCACAGGGGCAGTTCTACCTGTACCTATAGGGTCACCATGAGTCGGCATTGACTCCATGATAGTCGATATTTTGAGAATTATTTTGATAAATTATTACCATAGCAACCATCAGTATTATGAGTGAATGCTGTGAGAGCTGGAACCAGATAGTATGGCCTTGCTTTTCCAGGTTTCTCAGGTTTTCCTCCTCTGACAAGGTGCAGTCTGCCCACCTTCTTATTGCAATTAGTGGGAAATACTTGAATTTTCCTTCACTGACAAGCTTCCATCTTCACACAGGTTCCTTCTGCCTCAGGTTTCCTTGTCTGATCAATGCTTTATTTGATTCGACAGTTTCAGATATTGCACTCCTCGTGATACTGACATTGAAATTTGCAACCCCCCCACCCCCACCCCTCCACCCCCGCCTTTTGTACTGATGAGACTTTGGCAGTGGGAATCTGTTAACAAGAGGTCATGACGTCCATTTTTACAAGTGAAAAATGACAAAAGAGCTTGTCATTAGAGATGCAAAGCAAAATTTAGAAAGTACGAACTAACAAGTATTTAAATTTAAATCAGTATTAAAGTTGATTATACCCTGATTAGAGGTAAATTGGGACCAGGAATAATTCAGATATACAAATGTGATCTAGAGACATTTGTCAATGTAATAAATATTCATTAAGTGCCTTTTGAGGCTCGTTGAAGTCCCTGGACCCTTCAAGGCCAGGGACCCCCCACCCCACCCTGAGTGGGCTTGACAGCGTTGGGCCCAGTAGCTGATCCCAAACCACCCCTCTCATTTCCTTCTTACCTTTGAGATACTCTGGAGGACACACTGGATTAGCCAGATTGAAAGACCACTACATGAAAATTTTTTTGTTTTTCCCTTTCTTTCAACCTCCCAGAAAGAATCAACAGCAGATACAAGATAGTGGCCACCAGTAAGAGCAAAGAGAGACTTGAAGATCAGATCCAAAAGAGAGAGGTCATAGAAAGAAATTGCTTATTACTTGGTGGTCCTCTTTGGAAGCAGAGTTTTTAGAGGCAGAATAAACTCAGAAGGAAGATTCAATGTCAGCTATGAAAAGAAGAAGAAGAAATAAATTAGAGGTTCAAATGAGATGGATAGAACCTTGTGTGATGGAGAAAGGACTCCTGAGGGGATGAGGAGGCAGGGTGGGGGGAGGAGGGGACATTTTATGGAATGATGTGTTCTGGCTATGTTGGTTTCATGTGGCAGTGAGCACAGCAAGTCAAACCAAATCACAAGGACTTTGATGAGCAGAACTGGAAACCACACTCTTCTGAGGTGAAGTGAGTGATGAACTTGATGTAGGAAGACACGGAAACGGCATGTTTGGCCTGGGGGTTATTTCATTCAAGTAAACAAGCTGGTCAGTCATGCTCCTCATCAGTCCCAGCAAAGATAGGGTGCAAGGGTGTGCATCCCAGGCAGCGGCTCTTTACAGGAGGAATATCTCCGTTCGCGGAGAGCAGGGGCAGCTGAAGCCAATAGCAGTTTTCTACTTGAAACAACCTCACACAACATCTTGCCTTGGTGTTTGACTGTGTTATTGTCTAACTCTCTTAGCTTCCCAGGGCTGCTATAAACAAACACCACTAAATAGGGAGATTATAGGAACAAAAGTTTACTGTCTCCCATTCTGGAGGAGGCTGCAATCAAACTCACCCTGTCAACCAGGCCATGCTCCCTCTGAAGTTTTGACTCAAAGAGCCTTTCTTGTCTCTTTGAGTTTCTGATAGCTCCAGGTGGTCTGTGACTTTCCTTGTGGATGCATCTTTACATGGCTGCCTGTGTCTGTGGCTCTTGTCTTTTGTAAGCACACCACTATAATTAGATTAGATCCCTGGGGTGGTTTAATTATTAACCTGAAGGTTAGTAGTTCAAACTCAGAGCTGTTATGCAGAAGCCAGGTCTTAAAATCATCTTCTGAAAAGATTACAGCCAAATTTGGGGGGAGGCATAGTGGGTTGCATGTTGGGTCTGCTAACCACAAAGTCAGTAGTTTGAAACCACCAGCCGCCCCTCAGGAGAAAGAGGAAGCTTTCAACTCTCACAAAGAGTTACAGTCTTAGAAACCCACAGGGGCAATTCTACCTTGCCCCTGCAGGGTCTCTATGAGTTGGAATGAATTCGATAACAATGAATTGTTGGTTTGCGTGTGACTCTCCTGTTTATTCTGTGGTGCCTAGGGTCTTAAAAACTTGCAGTGACCATCCAATATACAATTAGTCTCTATTTGCCTGGAGCAGCAGAGGGTGGAGGAGACTCCGGAATCAGGAAAGGTACTGGATTGCAGGTCTACTTATCTCCACGAACTATTGCCTCCTTAGTTCCAAGCTCAAACCAAACTCACTGCCCTCAAGTCTCTGCTGACTCATTTCGACCCCCCTGTGGATTTCCAAGACTGTAATTGATAGGAGTAGAAAGCCTGGTCTTTCACCAGAGCTTCTGGTGGTTTTGAACTACCAACTATGCGGATCACAGCCTAGTACGTAACCACTGCAACAGTAGGGCTCATTGGTTCTGCGTCTAGAAACACTGCATAATGTCCAGTCCCATTACTGAGTGTTTTGATCAAGGAATCAGTAGATGAATCTTCATCATAAGGAACAGAACTGGAAATTCTTCCAGAATCTAGACTTATTGGACCTCTTGAAACAGGAGGAACCCTCAAATCTATCACTCTGAGGAAACCTTCAATCCGTGAACTGAAATTATGCCCTGAAGTCATCTTTAAACTAAGCAACGGTTTAGCTAGCTGAATGAAGAAGGTGCACCCGGAGCATCGTGTTCTTTTTGAGAACAAGCAGGGTGAGATCCAATTGCCAATAGTAACTCTGAAGCATATGCGGGAAGTTCAGGTGCCGTGAGTAAAGCAATGGTGATGAACCAGTTGGCACGGAGATTGGAGGAATCACGGTGATGTAATGTGATCAAGGTGATTGAATTGTACGTGTAGAAACTGATAGCTGAGTGTGTGTTCTTTTGCATGTAGTTCCACTAAAATTTAACAAAGAAAAAGTTACAGCAAAGAAAAGCCTCTGGAGCCATTCTATTCAGCAACGCGTGACTCTCCAGGAGTCAGACTCGACTGGATGAGATGGCTTTGTTGTCTTATGGTTTATAATTAGATTAGGAACTCCCCCTACACCTTCAAAGCCCCTATTTTCATATAGGCCCCATTTGCTGGTACAAGGAGTGAAGACTTCGATATGCCTTTTGGTCGGGGAGTGGGGGTGGCAGGAACAACGCAGTCTATCACAATATCTTAGACCTTTGAGGGCAAATTTTTAACTTTCTGATTTTAGGTGCTTCTGAATGAATTCAGGGTTGTGTCCTTGGCAGCTTGCTCCTCCCCTTATCTGTGGTGTCAGGGATATAATTCCATAGACCACTCACTACAGCCTCCCAACTGGAAGGAAAGAGCAGTCAGTGTCTCACTTCTCAAAGGGTGGCCCTTGGACCAGCAGCAGCAGCATCCGCAGCACTTTGGGAGCTTGTAGGGAATACAATGTCTCAGGCCATCTCCCAGACCTGCTGAGTCGGAATCTGCATTTGAACCGAATCTCCACGTGATTCCCATACACAAAAGCAGTGGCTCTCCCATTTTAACATTAGCAGGATTTGGGGATGGGGTGGGGGGAATATTAGACTACAGATTGTGGTGAGTGGGGCCATTGGAGGGCCACTCTGCAGGGGCTTAGTGAAAGTAAACTCTCAGAAGGCCCTTGGACTTGCGTCGCTGGGCAAACACCCCCATCTGTCCCCCTACACCCTGTCTCTATGTCTACCATGCCTGAGGAAGGACATTGGGAAGTAATGGGTTGATATAAATTGTTTAGTAGTTCCCTTCTCCCCAGATCAAGTGGTACTCGGGGCACAGGCCACACCTATCATATTTTACCTATGCCTCTGCACCCCAAATGTTTCTGACTGAGTGGGTCAGAGATCGGGTTCCCAAATGCCAATGGAAAACATAGATTCTTAATCCATAATCAGAATGGGTACTTTCACAGGCCCCCAGGTAATTCGCACTCACTCACACTAAAGCCTGAGAAGAGTAGATCTGGAAACACTCATGCCCTCCTCTCTCAGAAAATTGAGAGGTAATTGAGAGGCACTGAATGTGCATTCAAAACGCACTTGCCTATTAATCCCAAGCACACCAAGATGCAAGCAGTTGGAGAAGAGAGCCAATAATACTTTCTGTACCTTAGGGCTTGACTTTCTCCTTGCTTTTTTAAAGGATATTCACAGTAAGGTGCCAGAGAGGAGTCAGAAAGAGAGAGGTGGAAGCAGAGGCCACCTAGGGTATAAAGATTGCAACAGAGAAAGAAAGGAAGCTCTCTGGGGCTGCCAAGGAGAAGTTGGTCACAGGGAGAACTGGTTTCTGTTTGAACAAATGGCGCAGCTGAGTTCCCACCACAGAAACCAGCCCCCTCAATGTTCTGGTGTGTGAGTCTTTTGGGAACAAAGTACTGTTTGGGAGTCATTACCATTTGGAGCTATTTTATTGTATAAACCAAATAAAAATGACTCTTTCATGAAAGTCTCTTGAACAAAATGACATAGGAGTGACTTCAACAGAGTTGGGAATTTTTTTTTTTTTGGTGTTATTGTGACAGCTGAAAAATAGTCTGACAGAAACGTTAAGATAGCAAGGTTTATGTTATAAGTAATATAATTCTGGCACATTCTGGAACCTCCTTAATTCCTGTGGGGGGGCTCATAAGTTTAAGCTTAATTTTGTCATGGAACTTGCTCTTTGACTCCCTTTTCACTGCAATAAAAACAGTTCATTAGCTATCATGGGCCAGCATCCCTTTCGCTTCCTTGAGGCTGGAGAAGGCTGAACACACATAAACAAGCCAGCGTCCCAAATGCCTTGGCTACATGATTTACATCACCCACTATAGTGGAAATAAATACAGTGCTACCCACTTTATAGCTAGAAGACGTTCAGAGAGGGGAAGTAATTTATCCAAGTTCACAGCCAGGCCAGGTTGAGGCGAGGTTTAAAATTCAAATCTCTTGCCTGTAGCTTGGAAATAGCCCTACAAGTGAAAATAGTGAGTTTCAAGTTACAAGCTAACTTTCAAACATTGAGTCTTGATCGCCGTGCTTTTCCTGTCCCTGTCCCTTAAGTATTGCCATCTCCTCGACCTAGAGACATATGCTCATGAAAAGCGAAGCAACTTTGAGGAAAACAAATTCCAGTTAGACCTCTATCAAAAGCCCCCTTGCGAGCAGCTTGCTCCAGTTTAAGACCCTTTTGGATAAATTTAACTCATTTAATGCATAAGCGATCTGAGGCACATGCCTTTCTCGTCTCCAATTCCAAGATACATTAAACATGAAAACCAATCCGCAGGATGGGAAAAACCAGGTAGCGTTTGCTTCTAAGGGTGGGCCTGGGCACTAGAATTGCTGACTTGGAAACGAGAGGGCTTGAGAGAACCTACTGCAGTGAGGGGAATGAGTCATGACCCCTAAAGGTTAGGGCTACACAGGAGGGAGCACACAGTCATCTAAACTCATTGAATGGGCCACTTATGCCTGGTGTGTCTCTCTAGATATTAACTTTGCCAAAAATAAAACCAACTTGCTGAGAAAATGTTTGAGAGCGCAATGGGCTTAAGAGTTCAATGTGCTTGTTACATCTTTATCAGCGGTTACCATCACCGACAGACTGCAACCATAAGTATCTTTGACTCTGAGGAGAGCGGATGGAGCCTCAGGAGCCAGGCATCTGTCGTGGAGGGTGGATTTTCTGGGGCAATTGTCTTCCTGCCGGCACTGCCAGAAACCTAGCTCTGCTCTCCCACCACGCAACTTCCTCTAGCAGCCAATCTTCTGTTAAAATAGGCCCTGGCTGTGAGTATGGGAGGGTGGGCTAGCTCGAGAGTCGCAGGAGGTCTGCCATGGGCTTCCTAGAAGAGAAGCCCTTGCAGGCTGGGGACAATGCAGCCCTTGTCGGGCTCTGATTTTGCTCCCCGAAGCCAGTGCAGAAATGGACCCAGAAATCAGCAGCAGCAAGAATGGGAGAGGTCCCCGTTTCAGCATAAAGGCCAGCAGGCCATGCTGGTTGTACAAAAACGATCAAAGTGCTGTGCCGCGTTGGCGGTATATTGGTGAACATAGCTGTCTTCCAAGCAGTTGACCTGAGTTCGATTCCTGGCCAACGCAGTAGGTCGACCTACAGGCATTGGCGGTATAGTGGTGAGCATATCTGCCTTCCAAAAATGATCAAAACATGTGAATAAAGAAGACGTTTTATTCAATTGGATTGTCTGCTGCTTCTCATTCCCACAGTGACTATCATTTCATTGCCACCCCCCCCCCAATTTACCAATGTGGTTGGCTTCTTTTCTTGAACTATTTCAAGTATAGAAAACGATCCAGTTTGGTCAGCATTCTTCTTTGTAGATTGCAAATGTGTTTCAATGAGGAACATGTGCTTAAATGGCTAATCATGAAACCATTTACGTGAATTTGAATTACTCGTTTGCCATTTCCCCCCACTCCCTTGTCTACTACACAATGGGATCAGTGGTGTTTCGTGGTAGAATTCTTGCCTTTCATGCAGCAGACTAGAGTGATTCTGGGCCAGTGCACCACCAACACAGCCGTCACCCATCTGTCAGTGGAGGCTTACGTGTTGCTATGATGCTGAGTAGGTTTCAATAGAGCCTCCAGACTAAGCTGGACCAGGTAGAACGACCAGGAGATGGACTTCTGAAGACCCAAGTAAGCAAACACAAAACAAAGGTCACTGCCATTGAGTCAATACTGACGCGCAGCTATCCTATCGGGACAGGCAAGAATGGCCCCTGTCAGTTTCCAGGACCGTACCACTTTACAGGAGCAGAAAGCTCCATCTTTCTCCCAAGTTGCTGCTGGTGGTTTCTAACCACAGAGCTTGCGGATCGCACGCAACCCAACGTGTAACCACTGTGTCACCAGAGCACTTAAGACATGCCAATGGAAACCTAAGGGACGATGCTACGGTAGCCAGCAACAACCTCCCACACATAGTTAGAAACTGGCACTTGCACATGATAATCGGTTATTGCTTGGAACTCCGATTTCGCTAAGCAGGTACTTAGATCTGTATGAATGACTCTGCTCTCAGCATTTTTGATTTAGAATTTAAACAGCCAGATGTTTTAATTAATAAGATTATTATTAAAATAATTGGAGTGTGCTATATTATTCATCTGCTTTCCCATCTCTACAACCTGGAAGTTACTGTACTCTTTCTTAGACTCTGAGCAATTTTTAAACTTTCAAACCAAAGTCTTACTTGTAAGTCAGTAATTCTCAAACATTTTGGTCACAGGAACCATTTTTTCCATCTTAAAAATCATCGGGGGCTTAAAAATCATCCAAAAAACCTTTGTGCATGTGGATCTTATCAATGAATGTTGATGGTATTAGAAATGAAAAGCATAAAATATTTAAATACTAAGTCACTCATTTAAAAGAAGAATAATCAAACCATTAGATGTTAACATAAATAGCATTCTATGAAAATAACTATTATCCAAATCAGAAGTAAATGTATTGGGACACATGGCATTGTTTTACATTTCTTTGCAAATCTCATTTTCTGCCCTAATAGGAGACAGCTGAATTCCCATGTTGGCTTCTGCATTCCTTATTGCAAAATGTTTTGGTTGAGGACTAGGAAGAAAACAGGACCGCACACAGAACTGGAGTTAGAACTGGGGGGGGGGGGGGTATCTTAGCAGCCTTTTCAAAGTTGTGAATAGTCTTTCCTGAGACTGTTGCAGATCACCAGAGATGGGAATTTCTGAAAGAAGAGGCACATTGTGAAAATTACAACCTCACCAATGAATTTTTTCAGACCCTCTTATATGAAAAGTCATTGGTTTCTCCGGCATTTTGAATGGTTCTTTTACCCAGGTCTGATTTTGTAACATCATATGTTGGTCGTTAGGGAAATATTGGTACATTGAGTTACAGGGACCAGGATTCCTTATACAATACAAAAACCACACTCATTAATAATACCTCTGAGCTCCACCAAGGGAGTGTTGGGAAACCGTTAAGCTCAGGAGCATAGATTCAAATTTCCTAAAAATTTAATTGTCACTTAGAACCTGAAATTTTATTACTGACAGCACATTTTAGCCATTGTTTTCCTGGAAGTGACAGGCTTGCTTTGTTCATTTGCCAGACAATGTCTGCTTAATCTGTTGAGAATAGCCATGTATTATAAGTTGCCTTTCAAGCCAAAATGAAGGTACATGTACCCAGAAAATAGTTCAGCTAGCAAGTCAAAGACATAGTAGCACCCCATCATCACAACAGAGTGTTGTTCCTTCAGACAGCCAGTGAACTGGGGTGGGGGGGCAGCAGAAATGCTTTAGACATATTTTTCACTTTATCATAGAGTCTCTTGGTGGTGTCACTGGTTGACGCTGGCTGCTAACCAGAATGTACAGGGTTGGAGCCCACCCAGAAGCACCTCAGAAGAAAAGCCTGGTGATCTGTTTCTGAACATTTAGCCTTTGAAAGGTGTCTGGGGCACAGTTCCTACATGGGATGCCACATGGGGGTCATCGTAACTCAGGATTGACTCCCCAGCCACTGGTTTTGCCTGATTTTGTCTCATAAAAATTTCAAAGATATATCCTCAAGACTTCAGATTGAGTAAAAGTAGTACCACTTTTTAGTGGCCAGTGTTTTCCTACAAGTGCACAATGGTGAGGAAGACAATAACTACTGGTACAGTTTGGGGCCAGGGACTTGATTCATGCTTAAGTGCCAACTCTTTTACTCCTCCTTGCTTTTAATGTTCAAACTGCACCAGACTCACTGCCTTTGAGTGATTTCTGACTCCAAGAGGTCCTGTAGGAAAGAGGAGGACTGACCCTGTGGGGTTCCAAAGGGTTAAACCTTTTGGTCACAGAGAGCCTCATCTTCATCTCACAGAGCAGCTGGTGGGTTCAAACGGCTAACCACCTTCTCCGCCATTAGCCGGGCTCTTGCTGTTTTTTTTATTTTATTTTTTTTTATCATCAGTGCACAGTAAAGCAACAACAGCAAATGTCGTCTTAGAATCATTTTGAGGCTAATTTTGACTCCACAGAGGGGACAACAGGAAATGCGTGCTGATGGTATAAGGTCTCTTTCTGGGACAGTGACAGTGTTCTGGGATCAGATGAGAGTGGCACAACATCGTGGATTTGCTCAAAGTCCCTCAATGAGACACTTCAAATGGTTACTTGTGTGTTCTCTGAACTGTATGTAGCGTAAAAGCAGGGCGTGGGTTACTCGCAAGAAACCAGTGCCTACCCAGCTGGCCCTGGTTGTTCTTTCGCCCTTCCCTGCAAAGCTAGAACTATTCAGAGACCTGCATTCCTGTTCACTGCTCCCGCTGCTCCCAGTGTGATAGCCTGGGTGGGCTGGTTTGTACACACAGGCTGAAAACTGGCAGCCTTCTTCCGGCAGTATCACAGCCACTTTGGAGCCCAAGGAGCCCGGTTCTGTGTGTGGTCACCAGCCATTTTAATGCAGAAAAACCCTGCTGTCCTACAAGTAGCATCTTAGTAAGCCTTAACTCTGAAGCTTCATTCTTGTGGGTTCTTTGGCCTCATCCCTTGGTGTCCTGAATCAGCTCTTTGCGCCCCCATTGATTACAGCTGTTTCTCCATGGCAGTGCAGGTGGGGGCGGGGAGGGGTCGTGTGTGTGTGTGTGTGTGTGTGTGTGTGTGTGTGTGTGATCATTACCAGGAGACATTTGGCCATGTCTGAAGGCAAGTTTTCTTATCACAACTGTAGGGGGAGGCTGCTATTGGCATCTAGTGGATGGAGACAGATGCACAAAGCAGCCCCCAGGACATGGGCAGGTCCGCTTCAAATGTCAATGGCGTTGAGACTGAGCACTCCAGGCTCGAAGTGATGTGGACATCTTACTACATCATTGAAAAGTTCAATACCTTACAAATCTGGCAAGACCAGGGGATGTACATAGGTACAGATAGCAACTGGAAGCACAGGGAATCCAGGACAGATGACTCCTCAGGACCAGTGGTGAGAGTGGTGATGCCTGGAGGGTGGAGAGAATGTGGGGTAGAAAGGGGGAACTGATTATAAGAATCTACTTATAACCTCCTCCCTGGGGAACAGACAGCAGACAAGAAGGCGGGGGGAGACGTCAGACAGTGTAATATATGACAAAATAATAATAATTTATGAATGATGAAGGGTTCATGAGGTAGGGGGAGTGAGGAGGGAGGGGAAAATGAGTAGCTGAGATTAAGGGTTCAAGTAGAAGGCAAATGTTTTGAGAATGATGATGGCAACAAATGTATATGTGTTCTTGACACGATGGGTATATGTACGGATTGTGATAAGAATTGTATGAGCCCCCAATAAAATGATTAAAAAAATAAAATAAAAGATCGATATCAACGTGGGTCTGCTCATGGAGACGGGTTCCATACCCTTAGTCTCCACATCTGGAGAGGCCAAATGCTGAAACAGTCCGAGGGGAGGGCCCTGAAACCCTACAGGGAAATCAAGGACCTCAGCCTTGTAATGTATCAATTCCACGAATGAGGACTGTTAGCCCTTACCGCTCTGGGGCCTGTACAGATGTTAGAGCTAGAAAATGGGAGCCAACCTTTCCATTTTCAGCTCGAAGGCACACACATGCTGCAAAAGGATGCGGTTTCTGGACAGAAGAACACAGTCCATAGAGGAAGGAAATAAAGCACGATCCTTCGCATCATTTTTCTATGTGCTCACAAATCATTTTTCCCTTGGTGTCTTCTCTCGGTAACTAGGCTTATGTAGTTATTAGTTGTGATGAATATTTATAATAGGCCAGTCCTTTTAGCTATATACATAAGGGAGATAGTACAAAGCTTTCATTTTCTGTGATAATTTTTCTAATATTGCTTTGAAAACAATTTTCAAAAATGATCATTTTTAAAAGTGCCCTGAAAACAGGTACGATGCCCTCCATCTTAAAAAACAAAACAAAACAAACCTTGTCACGGTCTTTCTTGCAGAGCACAACTGTGAGCTGTATAAAACAGCCAGGGACTCTTAACTCGTTCCCCCCCTGCCTGCCTGATTGCCTCGGTGTTCAAAACACCCGCAGTTGTACTGTCTCCTGTTACCTTAGAACGCACCGCAGGGAAAATCTGGAGTGATTATAGGAGCAGATTATTTTTAAATCATTTTATTGGGGGATTGTACAGCGCTTATCACAATCCTTATATGCATTGTGTCAAGCACATTTGTATATTTGTTGCCATCGTCATTCTCAAAACATTTTCTTTCTACTTGAGCCCTTGGTGTCAGCTCCTTATTTTTCCCCTCTCTACCCTTTCCCTCATGAACCCTTGATAATTTATAAATTATTATTATATTGTCATGTTTTACATTGTCTGACGTCTCCCTTCAGCCACTTTTCTGTTGTCCATCCCCCAGGGAGGGGGTTATAGGTAGATCCTTGTGATCGGTTCCCCCTTTCTACCCCACTCTCCCTCCACCCTCCCAGTATCACCACTCTCACCACTGATCCTGAGGGGTTCATATGGATTCCCTGTGTTTCCAGGTCCTGTCTGTTGCAGTGTCCATCTTCTGGTCTAGCTGGATTGCTAAGGTAGAATTGGGATCATGACAGTGGGGCAGGGGAGGAAGCATTAAAAAACTAGAGGAAAGTTGTACACTCATCGTTGCTATACTCTGAGCAGATTATTTGCTGAAAGATTTACATCCGGGAAAATGATGCTTGTCCTCTCCCTAGCTCCAAGCAAAATGTCACTATTAGGCGATGTCACTTTGAGCACAGGGTTTGACACTGACATGGGGGAGGATTCCGAAGTGTGCCAGTGCATCTGTGCCTGCTCCTCAGCCCAGCAGTAAGCTTTCTAATCCATTGCCCTCCGTGGCTCTCTAGAGGAAATGGATGAGCCATGTTGGAAGACAGGGTCACTTGTTTAGCGAGGGTTATTTGGATCAAAGTTTCTATGAAGTAGAACGGTCCTTTTTCTGCATCCAGGGCTGTAATCAACTCTCTCTGATAACAACGCAACCTCTGGGTAAGCCACCAAGACCCAGAGTCCGTGTGTTCAGGACAGGCAGACCAATGCTACAATGGACAGCCCTGGATTTGGAAGCCCCTGAGTGGATGTTCCAGTGTCTCAGCCGGGCAAGCAGTTCTGGGCCTGAAATGGTCGCATGGAACAGATGAGGTGGGAGAGGGGTGTCAGAACCAAATAGACGGTTCCCTTGAAAAATGCTTGCTTCGTGATCGTGACTTAAGAGGGGGTACCCAGGCACAGGAGGAAACAGAAGTGGTCTGAGAATCACCTCCTCTTAAGGAAACAAACACAAAACTCCCCTTGTGCTTTTTCAAAATTAAAAAAAAATTACCTCATCAAAATGCCCCAAACTTTCCCCTTCTGTGTATTTATTTATTTTTTTCAAACTTTCACCCAGTTATGATGGTTAACAGCTCATAGTCTCATGAAATATTTGTCAGAACTAAGAAATCAACATTGATAGATTACGATTAAATAGCTCTGGCGGTGATGTCAGGTAAGCGTTAGACAAGCAATTGCAGGGTTGCTGGTTCAAACCGACCAGCCACTCCATGGGAGAAACTTGAACTTGTCTGCCCCCATAAAGATTTACAGCCTTAGAAACCCTTGATGTGATGGGTGTGGTTTGGGTTCTCGGATTCTTGAGTCTTCCCACCAGGTCAGACCACACTGTACTTTGTCTTCACGTCTCCTTAGCCTGATCCTTTTTATTTGGTTCACTCTCTTCTCATTATTCCTGACACAAGATGCTTCATAAGAGACTAGGAAAACTTCCCAACTGCACAGAGGCCAATTTTCCAGCTGTATCTTTGTCTAAGTGACAAAGGTGATCAAACTCACGGGAAAAGTGAAACATTCCATTAAATGGCTCTCCTGACCACCATTTTTTTGTGTGTGTACATGAAACCAGTCACCATCCAATGAACAAGTTCATTTTTCATCCTTTGATTGCCTTGTCCCTCATTTCATTTTGGAACACCTAGCTGGAACTAGCTCATGGATCTGAGTAAGAGGCTGTCAGATGACAAGCAAGGACCAGAGACAGAGAAACAAGGTCCTAGAAATTGGACCCCTAGACAGGGAAAGAACTTGACCACGCTGGAGTCCATGAGGGGGAGAGTTCTGATACCTGGGGATGGGTTGAAATGGTGGCTGGGCAGGTGGACTGGCAGGTGAGTGAAGGAAAGTGCTAAGTGATGGCCGAAGCCAGCAGGTGATGATGGGGAAATGAGCTAGAAAAAAGCTGGAAGGACATCAGCTGGGGCCCTTACTGTCTATGATCGGAAAACAGGATCCAGGTGTTGGAGGTCATGGAACTTGGGTTTCAGGTTGATGTCCCTGGCAAGATTTGGGCACACAAACAGGAACCAGATACCTGGAGCTCAAGGGGCAAAATACCTGTGGTTCCAGGAGTCGATGGTTGGTTACCTCCGCATAAGAGTCAGGTCAAGGTGAGAGGAAGGCCTGAATCCAAATAACCTTGAGGGTGAATGAACTGGGCTACCGAATGGGAGGTATTAAATTCCTCCAGACTAGGCAAAGAGTAGGAGGCTGATCCCATCAGACGTACTAAGTAGCCTAAGCTTTAAAAACCTCACTGCCCTGGAGTCGACGCTGACTCATAGAAACCCTGTGAGTTTCCAAGACGGCAACTCTTTATGGGAGTAAAAAGCCTCATCTTTCTCTGGCTGGTAGTTATGAACCGCTGACCTGGCGATCACAGCCCAGTGCATCACCAGGCTCCAGCTGTAGCTTTAGTTGGGGGTGGGGGTGGGGGTGGGGAGAGGAGAAGCAGTCTAGCTCATAGAAGCAGTAGTCAAGAGATTAAAAGACAAGTTGCATTAAGTCAATCTGCTGCACAAGACCTCTTTAAAATCCTGAAAAGCAAGGATGTTACTTTGAGGATAAAGGTGTGCCTGACCCAAGCCATGAGATTTTTCAATGGCCTCTTATGCATATGAAAGTGAGGCATTACATAAAAAAGATGGAAGAATTCCGATGCATTTGAATGGTGGTGCTGGAGAAGACTACCAATAATACCTTGGACTGCTACAAGGACAAACCGATCAGTCTTGGAAGAAGTATGATAGGAGTGCACCTTAGAGGCACCGATGGCGAAACTTCTTACATACTTCAGACTTGTTGTCAGGAGAGACCAGTCTCTGGAGAAGGACATCATGTTTGGAGAAGTAGAGGGGCCACAGAGGAGAGGAAGGCCCTCAAGGAGATGGATGGTCCCAGTGGCTGCAAACATGGGCTCAGGCACAGGAATGAGTGTGAGGAGGATGCCGGACTGGGCAGTGGGTCTGAGCCAAGTTGGTGGCATCCAACAACAGGTGCTAGAACCAGGCTGGTTAGCATATTCCAGAAAGGAAGTCAGGGGGCACGGAGGCACCTTCCGAGGTGACATGAGTGCCACGGTTCCTTCGTAAAGGGCCGCTGGATGTGGCAGATGTCAGAGAAAATGTTGGTCTTAGGGGAAGAGCATGCAGGCTCCGGTTAAGCAGCGTACATGGTGGAAACCTGGGTGTTCCTTCACTTTTCTAATGGGCTAAATCTGATTGAACTCTGCTGAAGGCTGTGTTTGATGCATAAAGCCAAAAGCAATTCTCATTTTCTTTGGGTTCTCTTACCATGCTCATCTGCCGAGCTGTAAAATGCCTCTGCTCACGGTGGGACAGAACGCCACTTCACTGAATGATGCCTCTTGTGCACTGAGTCTTTCTTGTCAGTCTGCTAAAGGCGCCGAAAAACGTCTTACGTTCCAACACCTTGGTGGCTTTGTTACCTTGTATATACAGATCTAAGAAACCTGGTGTTCGAAACCATCAGCTACCCCTTGGGAGAAAGGCCAAGGTTTCTATTCTTGTAAAGAATGACAGTCTCAGAAATCCACTGAGGCAGTTCTACCCCGTCCTATCAGATCGCTATGAGTCAGAATCAACTCGATGGCGGTGAGTTTGGTTTGGGTTTTATATGTAAGTCTGGCCTAGATTTCTCTGATTTTCTCTGTGGTTTTGGTAATTAGGGACCAAAGTGACAGAGAAGAGTGATCTCTGAACCCTTTGCTGCTGAAATCCATACGGAGGTACTCATTCCATGCCACAATATACCTGTGCCTATGTGTAGACCGACTCGAAAATGGCTTTCAGTGATCTCACCTCCTGATGGTCACAGCTTTGTATATCAACCCCCACCATCCTCTTTTGAGTGTGGCTGGACCTTGACCAGCTTTGGGTAAATGGAATATCAGTTCTAAAATTAAGTGTTAAAGACTGGGACTTCCACCTAGTTGTTTTCTCGTTCATACACTGAGGATGTCAGAAGCTGGCTGATGAGCTGTCCTTGTGGCAAGGACCTTAAGGAGGCCTCCCACCAAAGTCAACAAAGGACTGAGGTCCTCAGTCCACCAGCCAGTGAGAACATAACTTGTACCGACAACCACGGGAGGATACTCACCCAGCCACACCCTGAGAGGCCTGCAGATCTGGCGGACACCTTGGCGCAGTCTGTGAGAGACCCTGAGTTTGAGGGGCTCGGCTAAGCCACACTCGGATTACTTCTCCAAAGGGACAGAGATAATTTTTGTTGTTGTTTTGTGTCATTTAGTTTTGGGGTAATTTGTTATGCAGCAGTAGGTGACTGATAGATCAGATGACTCATATACATGAAGGTTATTCTGCATTTAAATCAGTGATGTAATGTTCATGGAACACGGGATACATGACAACACAGGAGAGTGTCACAGCATAATTTGTTACAGAACAGGAGATGGTTCTCATACCAAATGAGGTCATTCTGTACTTAGATCAGTGGCATAGGATTAACATAACGTGGGCTATTATAGGAATATGGGATGCATGACCACACAGGAAATTGCTACGCTTATCATCTCTTCCTTTGTATAATGTGACAACAGTTGAAATGTCTTGACAAAAAAAGAAAAAGGAAAAGAAAAACAGGCATTTCCAAGTCGTTTCTGATTCAGAGCAACCGCATTTGTGCCAGAGTACAACTCTGCTCCATCAAGTTTTCAAGGGCTGGTTTTAAAAAAAAAAAGCGGAGCTTGCTTCCAAGGCGCTTCTGGGTGGCCTTGAACGTCCAACAGAGTGTGCTAACCATTTGCAGATATAAAACCCCCCCACTGCTCTACCATCAATTCCTACTTAGAGTTACCCCATAGAGCAGAGTAAAACTGCTTCCTAGGGTTTCTGAGACTTCACAGGAGCAGACAGTTTTATTTTTCTCCCAAGGGACGGTTGGTAGATTCAAACTTTAAACCTTGAAATTAGCAGCCCCATGCGGCAGCTTAATGATGACCAGGTAGATTCTTTTCTGTCATATTGTGCGGACATGATTACAATGATTATACAATTGTTATACAAGCACAGTAGGAGGGGTCTGCCCTTCAAGTTCACTGTCTATTTGCTCTGGTTTGCAGAACAGCAACAACAACAACAAACCAGTAACTGCGGATCATGGTGGCCCACCACATAAAATAGGGATAACTCTCCTCATTTCAAGGAGGGTAACATTGAGACACAGAGGGATGAAGCCATTAATTCTCTCTACAAGTATAAGCAGGAGGGACAGCACAGAGAGACAAACCACAAAGAAATAACTATTCAATCGCCTCATAAGGGAAAAGACTGCTCAGAACTAGGTAGCTTATTTGGAAAACAAACTGGATTAATCTAGTTCATCTCAGCATTTGTGGTTCAGTGGTAGAGTCCTGAGTTTGATTCCTGGCTGACATACTTCATTTGCAGCCGGCACCCATCTGTCATGGGGGCTTTTCTTGTTGCTGTGATGCTACACAGGTTTCAGTAGTTTCTAGATTGAGAGAATGGGAAGAAAGGCCTGGCAATCTACAACCCAAATTCAACCAATGAACATTTTAGGGATCACTACAGTCCAATATGCAACGCACCAAGGGAATGGTGTATGGCTAGGCAGTGTTTTGTCCAGAATCTCTAAAGTGTGACTCTCAACTAATAAGCACTGCTTTATATTCAACTGGCAACTTGACACCCAACCCAAGGCCGTGCGTGCCCATGATTTTCTTCCTCAATGTAAAGTAACCAACCAGGCCTGTGGAGGCAACTGTAAGATTTTCTCGTCCTCAATTTTTAATTGTAAATTAAAGGGGGGAGTTATATTTCAGAGCATCAATTTTGTATTCAACAGCTAAAATTACTAATCAATCCCCTACTAGTTGCCCTTGAGCAGCTTCTTGAATTCTCTTCTCCCTCTGCTCCCATTACACCCAATTTGACACCTGTCAACCGTCTTAGGGGTTGGCACAATTTTGAGACAGAAAAGTCAATCCAGTTCCTCAGAACAATTTAAAAATTATTTGAGAGCCCGACATAATTTGTATTTTTACAAGCAAACGAAAGCCCCATTATCTGGATAATAACCTTAAAATGTTATCGATGAAGCTATGATCCTTTTATTTTCATTTTCAATTTTACTTCAGAGCTACATATCCCTACTGAAAGAGCCACATATGGCTGGAGAGCCGCAGTTTGCCAACCCTGGGCCCCCTGGTTGCTTTACCTTCCCTCCCTTGTCCTCCCCCCTCTTGGTAGTTTCCAAAGTCTGTTCCCTTTTGTATTCAAGCATGTGTGTTGTTGTTTTTCTTAATATTTTCCCCTTGAAACAGTGCTTTCCTATAGCGTTTGTCCTTTTGTGATCAACTGCTTTCAGTCCACATGATGTTCTCCACGTCCATGGAAGCTTTTCAGGGTTTATAACTGTTTTGTAGTGATGTCTAGCCTTCCGTGTGTGTAAGTTCCAGAGTTCATTATCCGTTCTTCTTCTGGGGAGCATTTTGGTTGTTTCCATCTTCTTAGCTGCTATTTTAAGTTCACTTTGTAATCTTGGGGTTTAACAGGGGATGAAAAAGCCAACTTTTCTCAGAACAGCAGAATCTTCCCCTTTTCAAGAGGCCAGGCAGGAACTTAAAATTCCCTTTCTAGAAGACTCTCTGGCCAGGACAGGGTGTTCCTGTGCAGCTCTCACATTCCGTGTGTGTGATTCCATTTAAGAGTTCTGTTGACTATAAATGCTTGAGGGAATAGACAATCTGGTTCCTCCTTCACTTTTTGTTAGTTTGCTCTGGAAATGCATTTCTGTGTTTTATGTGACAAGTGGAAACCGGGCTCCACAGGAAGGTGGCCTGGGAATAAGGTGGCTAGTTAGTCTGTCAGCACCTGGAAGTACAAACCGAACTGGCAGGGCAATACTGCCAACACAGAACTTTGAGTGCCAGTGAGGAAATAAATCCGACCCTGAGCAAGTTGAGTACCCCAGAGCCACGACACCAGCCTGTCCCTTTGTCTGAGCCAGAAGGGGTTACAAGACACAGCTTAGGCAGAGGGCCAACCTCACGGTTCTCATAATTGATATCTTGTCCATAGCGTTGTCAAGTTTGCTGGTGATCGCCCCTGCTTAAAGCTGATGCTTCAGAGTCAAATGTCTCCAGGTTTTAAATCTGGCTCCACCATTTACACATCTTGTCCAGAGGCCTTAGTTTCTTTTCTTTCTTTTTTTAATTAATCTTTTTGTTGGGAGCTCTTACAGATATAACATTCCATAATTCTTTTTTAATCATTTTATTAGTGGCTCATACAACTCTTATTACAGTCCATACATACATACATCAATTGTGTAGAGCACATTTGTGCATTCATTTCACTCATCATGCTCAAAACATTTGCTCTCCACATAAGCCCCTGGCATCAGGTCCATAATTCAATCACATCGAGCAGTTTTGTCCCACTGTTGCCACAGTCCGTTTCAAAACATTCTCTTTCTTCTTGAACTGAGGCCTTCATTTCTGTACCTCTGAAATAGGAAGTTAAAATCAACTGCAAACTGTTTTGTGTCGTGATCAATCGATGTCACTATTGATTTTTAGCTTGTTGCCCAATTATGAATCATGGGCACTCATATCCCCGGCTTTTTCCACCTTTCATCTGCTCAGGCTCTCTCTATGGAATTATCCATAAAAGACAGTTAGAGCTGAGTGGTTTCGAGAGCTAGGAGGTTAAGCATCATCTCTTGGGAATTGTCCTTGTTCTAGTTGTTTTCTAGGGGATGCTTACCCCTTTATCACATGTTATATATTTAAAGAATATATTTTAAGCAGGCTGCATATTTTGTTATCTTCTAAAACAAAGAAGGGATCTCTTTGCTCCCCTTCAAAGCATACGGCTTAACCTTCAAACATTCCCATGTCCCGCTGACGTTTGACAGACAAAATATGTCCCAAACATACTTCTGTTAAAAAAGTGCTTGCTGTTTATCTGAAATTCCAATATAACTGGGGGCCCTGTGCCAATGACTAAATCTAGCCACACCAAGGCTCCACTAGCATCTTTCCATTTCTAATCTACTGCCTCTAACAGCTTTTGGAGATGCCCAGGGGACCTAGTGGGTTAGGCATTGGGCCGTTAACCACAAAGTCGGCAGTTCAAAAACACCAGCCCCTCTGCAGGAGAAAAATGAGGTTTTCTACTACTGTAGAGAGATACAACCTCAGAAACGTACAGGGGCTGTTCTACCCTGTCCTACAGGGTCACGATGAGTTGGATTTGATGCACGGGTGGTATGGTGGTGTTTGAACGAACAGGTTTCAGTGGAGCTTCCAGACTAAGATGAACTATGATGAAAGTCTCAATTCCTGAAAACCAGCCAGTGAAAATCCTGTGGATACTATGGTCTGATCAGCAGTTGATTCCCGGGGCTGGTGCCCGACTGGGCTGCATTTGATTTGGTTGTGCCTGGGGTCACCCTGAGTGGGGATGGGGTGGCTCACAACACTCTGTTGTAAGGTGAAAACCAGCTGCCTAGAGCAAAGCTTCCTCAAATCTTTCCCAGCTGCACTTAATCTTCCCCAATGCTTTCAACACTCTTACTATCCTCACCGAGTCTACTTCCCCAACACCTCTCTCCTGAATCCTGTGACTCTGATCTCCAACGGCTTTGTGAATCTCTGCAGGCCTGTCCATGAGCATCTCCAGCATAACTGCTCCTCAAAGCAGATGTACAATGTCAATTCTACATCTCAGCCCATAGCCGAGGCCAACAACCTAAATAGCGTCTTTGGTACCACTCTTGTTCATATTCCTTCTTTTGCAGCCCACCTGGTGGACTTCATCTTTCCGGAAGGTTGTGTGGATCTAACTGCTCTCCCAGAGCCCTTGCTTGTCTCTTTTGTCCCCATCCCCTACACTGTAGGGAGGGACCTTCTCAAAGCAGTAATCCCATCATACTTTATGTTTCTCCTCCATGTTTCACATACTCAAAACTTCCAGCAGCTTTCCCTGGAATTACTGGTTGGAAGCTTGTCAACTGGGGATGATTTTGCACCCCCATGCCACCCCTCCTCCCCCCAATCTGGGGATATTTGGCAATGTCCACCTACATTTTTGTTTTTCACAACTCAGAGTGTTACTGAGTTCTAGTAGGTGGAGGCCAGGGATCCTGCTTAATCCCACCTTGGGACAATTACCAGTTGCGATGGAGTTGACTTGGACTCACATCAGTCCCATGCAGGTCAAAGTAGAACTGGGTTCCAGAGAGTTTTCACGGACTGGTTTTGCAGAAGGAGATCAGCAGGCATTTCTTCTGCTTGTGCTCCAAACTTTTGGTTAGCCATAGAATGCATTAGCCATTTGCACCACCCAAGGTGTACGCCATCATGGGGACATGACCCTTAGCCCTCTTATACTGATATTCTACAACAGAGTAGGACTGCCCCACTGGGTTTTCCGTGGAGCAATTGGTGGGTTCGAATCAGCGACTCAAGGACAGCCTCCCCTCCCCCACACACAAACATACACACACCCCATGAGGCTGAGAAAACCTGACCTAAGGTAAGCAGAATCACCATGTTGAGGATGAAGGAGCTAGGGACCTTGCTCTTATATCCACTAGAAAATTCTGAGCTGACAGCCATATCCATTGCATTCATGAACGCCCTCAGGCAACCACTCCCTTCCGCTGCTGCTGGGGAGGGGCAGCTAGTCCCCCCTTGATAGTGATTCAGCAACAAAGAGAAGCCGAGCTGTGTTGGGGAGACTTGTACATTTGGACCAAGTAAGAGCAAGCATAAATAAGGTGCTTAGGGTTTATATAACCACAAGAAGTTCATACCTCTCCTAAAGAATGAAGCAATTAGAATACAAAGCGCTGTGCTCAGAAGGGTGTGTTTCCAAAATCTCAGGAGACAGCAATGAAAGCCTGGGCCCGCCACACTACATATGGCTCCGTAGGGATTTTGCAGAGAACAAAGACCTCTGATTTCCCCCAAGCTGTTATGACATCCATGAAGCAATGGGGAGAAAGTCTCCTTTTTTGGTGGCTTTTTCCAATTAAAGGGCGACATAGGCAAGTGTGTTTTTGATCCTTTGCAAAAAAAAAAAAAAAAAGGAAACTCTATTTCTTCTGTCTCTTCCAATGACATTTCACCAACTTCACAAGAGCAACTTCAGAATGCATGTTTTTCTCACCTCAGAACATTGCGCAAACAACTGTTGATCTAGTCTGCTTTCTGAAGCTACACAGACTTGCTGTAAAGTGGCCTTTCGTGCCCCTGAAGAGACCGGTGTCATTTGAAGGCAGTCACCCACCAAGGCTGCTCATCATTGTCCTCTACTCTGCTCTTAAAGGGGCTCCCTGATGCAGAGGTCTTGTAATCCCTGGTGGCCGGACAGGTTTCCGCAGCCCCAGTGTAACAAGAAGTTAAATAAAACAAGCTGGGTGGGGAGACTCCATGGAGGCCACATAACGGAAACTTAGAGGAACTGGATATTTTAGGAGTTTAAGAATTAGATGTTTAGGGCAGCAGTGATTTTGCTAGTTCTCAGTTCTGGCTGCATGTTAGTCATCTGGGGAGCTTTCAAAGGCCCGATGCCCAGGGTGGGCACCAAGCTCCGATTTTCAGATGGAGGTGAGCCACAGAACGACTGGCGTCCTTACACTCCGCTCCCCCCCCCTCCCACATCATTCTACTGGGCCTTGAAGGTTGAGAACCTTAGACCTAGGTTTCTCCACCTTGGCACTGTTGACATTTGGCCTGGATCATTCCTTGGGGTGGGGCTGTGCTGTGCTTTGTAGGGTGCTCAGCAGCATCCCTGACCCTCACACATCCAGTTATGACAGCCTAAGATGGTTTCAAGCAGTGCCAAAGAGACCCTGGGGTGATGAGATTCTCTCCATTGAGAATCACTGTCCTGAACACCAAAAGGACAGTATCCTGAGGTTTGAAGTGCAAATTCAGCTCCTTGAAAGAAAACACCAATGCAATGAACAAGCCGTTCCATAGCCTACCCTTGGTCTACAGTGGAGTGTTCGAGAATGCTACACTGATGAAACCTTATCCCTGGACCACTGTCACATGGCTAAATTCACCCTAAAGTGTTTACAGTCTATATTTGAAGACACAAGTCATGGCCAAAAGTGTATTAAAGATCTTTGAAAGACAAAGGACACCAATTATTCTCACCTTAATCTAATCTATATATATAATCAGCCAAATCCCATTGTCATTGAGTCCATTCTGACGCATAGTGACGCTATAGGGCAGAGTAGAACTGTCCCTTTGGGTTTCCAAGGCGGTAAACCATTACAGGAGCAGAAAGCCTCATCTTTCTCCCTCCTTACAAGGAGTAGATTCAAACCACTTACCTTGTGACTCAGCGCCCTACTGCACAACTCACTATACCATCAGCCTATTCCCCACCACTCTACGTTATTCCAGGACTAGCTTTCTAGCCCTGAGCTGCCCAATGTAACAGTCACTGGCCATGTGTGACTTGCTAAGTTGAAACCGAAATTCATTACATTCAATTTGAAATACACTTCCTAAGTAGCACCAGCCACATTTTAGCTGCTCAGTAGCCACATGTGGCTGGTAGCATATAAATGTATATACATTGTATGCATATATAGACACATACATACAAATAAAGACACACATACACCTATATCCACATACATACAAAGATGGACATACACATACACACACGTAGAGAGAGAAACATGCATATATATCCTTTATCCTGGGCTTTAAATTTTTTATTGTGGTAAACTGTATAACAAAATAATTGCCATCTCAATCATTTTTAAGTTTACAATTCAGTGACCTTAAGTTTACTCACCATGGTGTACAACACTGTTCATTTCCACATCAAATGATGTTATCACATCAAGCAGAAACAGTACCCTTTAATCACTATCTCCTCTTTCATGCCCCCCACCCTCACTCCTCCACCACAGCAAACGTTTACCTAGTGGTCTCCCACGTCTACCTCAGAGCTCCTTAAGCTCATGAGTGCCTTTATTTCTCTTTGAATAACCCCAAACTAGCACAATGTAGGCACTTTCATTTTAAAAGAACATAATCCAATAGCTAATGAATGAAATGGCATAATTGAACATATTTCACACTGTGGAATTCTAATAACCCATACTGCCATCAAATTGATGGCATCTCTTTGGGGGTAAAAACAGCTGTCTTTCATATTCTGAGCAGAAGGAGCACATCTGGTGGCTCTTTACTAGGAGAGCAAATAAATCCATTGAAAGGTTCTCGCTGATGGGTTAAGAGCCCCAAAGAATGAGAAGGAAAGTAAAGAGGAAATGTATTGTTCTCTTAGGTAGACTTCATCTCTCATACAAATGCAGCAGAAATATCCCAAGGGAACGAATGTGTGAGTAGAGAGAAACCCAGAAGCGACCTGCTACAGTGCTTCCACCTTCATGCCCTCACACATGTCCAGCCCATAAGTAGTGCTGAGCTTGTACTAGTTGGATGATTACGATGAAAATAAATCTATTTTTGGAGGGTTAGGCCAGGGGTAGTGGTGTACAGGATACTATAGAAAAAAGATTTTGAAATTACTACTTAAGAGTACATACATTTCTATTGCTGCCATAACAAATTATGATGAATATTGGGGCTTAAAACAACACACATGTATTATATGATATTTCTGTAAATAGAAGCCTGATATGTGTCTCCCTGGGCTAAAGTCAGTGTTGGCAGGGTTTTGTTTATTTGTTTTTCCTAGAGACTCTGAGGGAGAATCTGTTTCCTTGACTTTCTAGCCTTTGTAGGTTGCCCACATTCCTTGGCTTGTGGCTTCTTCCTCCTTCAAATCCAGCAATGGTAAACCAAGTCCTACTAGCACTGGTGCATCTCTAGTTCTTTCTGATCCGTCTTACCACAGCAAGGGAGGGTTCTTACCTCTTAAGATTCCCCATGATGAAGTGGATCCACCCAGATAATCCAAAATAATTTCCCCATCTCAAGGTTTATAACATTACTCAGTCTACAAAGTCCCTTTTGCCATGTAATGTGACTAGGAAGACGCTAGGAAGCAGCCAACTTTAGAAGTCATTGTTCTGCTTACCATAGAGAGTCAGATATATAACTAGAATTTAAGGGGGGGGGAACTGTCTTGGAGCCCTGATTTATATGCAGCATAAAGAGTCAAACCTGAGGCTTTACATTTGAATAGTTTCCAAGATGTATTTTCTTTCACTTTATATTGTGAATTAGGTGAAGGTTTACAGAGCAGGTCATCAGTCTTACCTGCAACAATACATACTGTTTCAACTCATCCATTGCCAGTCCCTCGATGTAGCACTGCTCTCCCCCAGAGTTTCCTGTTTCGGTTCCTCCTTTCCTAGCCCTCTCCTCGATCAATTTGTAAAATCACATTTTCCCTGAGTGTGTGAATATTAGACAAGGGGACTTCAAAAAGGTCATGGAAAAATAGTATTTAAAAAAATGAAATAATCTTCTCTGACTATATAATGTGCTGCCTCTTATTTTGTTTGCTTGATATCCTTGTGTTGGATATAAGGGTTATTTCTGGGTTTTCAGGAACATGTGTGTGCACAACTCCATATATACATCTCTAATGATTTCCTTAAGGAAACTCAGCAAATGAGGAATTTCTGCTTCAGAAGTTAGCTATGGTTTTAGGATGACAGTCTTTCTCACTGTAAAAGCTGATACCAGTTCTCATGAGCAGCCCTTCTCACTAAACAAGGCTTGGCACTTTCAATGGGCTGGGGAGGTGGGGGATGCTGGTGGCAGGTGAATGCCATTGCTCAATGAATTGACAATGGTTTGATTTTTAGGGCATTGGTCATTTTGTCTATATACCATTTTTCATTTCTCTGGGGAAATTCAAACTATTGTTGGGTCCTAGAAGAGAATATTAAAAAAATCCTAGGCAAAAGAAGGCTATTCAAGAGTTTTTCCATCAACCTAGAATGCTGTTCTTTTGCACAATGTATGTTTTTCAAAGTCTGTGTGAACCAAGATGAAGGCTTCAGTCCATTTATTTTTCTTTGCTTTTAGTCTCCATTGATCTATTATGTTTAAAGGTATTAAGCCCTTGCCAGAAGAATGCTGTTTTGTGTTTGTATACAAATTCACAACAAGTGAGTTAAGCCATTTGATTCGTCCAAACACCACCAGGTGAGATAGGTGATGTTGAGGTTGAATGGTCACTATTACAGGGGAGAGAATGTAGAATTGTATTAAAAAGAAAAACAGGAAGATGCCAATGCTAGATCAGAAAAAACGTGTAAATCCAATGCTTTTGGGATCACATGGAAAGATCACCAAGACCCTCTGGAATGTTCCATAAAAGAAGAACGGATGGGAAGAAACTACAGAAATGTTACAGTTGTAACTTTAAAAGAGAAGGGAACTAAGAAGAGAACTGAAACACGACAAAATGCAGAAGCCTATAGCCCAGTCAACAGCATGCCTCCCTTGTTGGATAATGCATTACAACGGGTTTTGTCACTGTTGTTATTATTGGTACTCTGAAGTCAATAATGCGTAACTTCAGACAAATGTAGTACAGTCAACAGTACTTGTTAACATCTGATAAATCTATCATCCCCTTAGAGCAGTGGTTGTCAACCTTCCTAATGCCATAACTCTTTAATACAGCTCCTCATGTTGTGGTGACCCCCCAACCATAACATTATTTTCGTTGCTACTTCATAACTGTCATTTTGCTACTGTGATGAATTGGGCGACCCTGTGAAAGGGTCGTTCAACCCCAAAAGGGTCGTGACCCATAGGTTCAGAACCACTGCCTTAGAAGGTCAAGGGGAAGGTTTTGGAAGAGGTTTGTGTGGGAGAACGGGGTAAAGTCCCCTTCGGGTCTAGCAAGATTGCGTCCAGCCACAGTAATGAAGATGGCCATGAGTGTGTTGTGGTGGTTGTTATAAGGTGCTACCAAGTCAGTTCCAATGCATAGCAACCCTCTGTACAACAGAATGATATACTGCCCATCTTGCACCATTCTTACAATTACTGTTATGTTTTTTTAAAAAAAACATTTTATTAGGGACTCATACAACTCTTATCACAATCCATATATACATCAATTGTGTAAAGTACATCTGTACATTTTTTAAAACATTTTAATAGGGAATCGTACAACTCTTATCACAATCCACACATACATCAATTGTATAAAGCACATCTGTACGTTCTTTGCCCTCATCATTTTCAAAGCATTTGCTCTCCACTTAAGCCCTTTGCATCAAGTTCTCTTTTTTCCCCTCCCTCCCCGCTCCCTCTCCCTCACACGCCCTTGATAATTTATAAATGATTATTTTGTCATATCTTTCCCTATCTGGCGTCTCCCTTCACCCCCTTTTCTGTTGTCTGTCCCCCAGGGAGGAAGTCACATGTAGATCCTTGTAATCGGTTCCCTCTTTCCAACCGATTACTGTTATGTTTGAGCCCTGCTGTTATAGTGGTTACACATTGGGCTATGACCTGAGAGGTCAGCAGTCCTAAACCGCCAGCTGCTCCGCAGGAGCAAGACGAGGCTTTCACTCACACAAACAGCTACCTATCAGAAACTCATGGGCAGTTCTACCTTGCTCGGTAGGTTGACAATGAGTTGGCATCGACTTGATGGCAGTCAGTTTAGGGGAGCCTATTATTGCAGTCACTGTGTCACTCTGTCTCACCGAGGGGCTTCTTCATTTGTCTGGCCCAAGCATGATCTCCTTTTCCATGGATGGGTCTCTCCTGATAACCTGCCCAGTGTATGTGATACCCGGTTTGGCCATCCAAGGAGCATTATGGTTGCCCTATGAAGACAGATGTGTTTCTTCTCCTGGCAGCCTATGGTACTTTCCATATTCTGTGCCAGCACCATCGTTCCGATGCTCTGATTTCGGGGCAGCCTTCCCTATTCATTGTTCAGCGCTCACATACATAGGAGGTGACTAAAAGCACTGTGGTTTGGGTCAGGCACACCTTAGACTTCAAAGTGGCACCTTTGTCTGTTAACATTTTAAAGAGGTCTTGTGCAGAAAATCTGTCCAGTTAATATGTCATTTGACTTCTTGACTGTTGATTATGGATCCAAGTAAAATGAACTTCTTGAAAATTCAGTCTTCTCTCTATGAATATACAATGGTTATTATATCCATTTGCTAAAAAGGGGACACTAAAACTCAGACCTAGGATCACACAATTCTTAGTGCAGAATTTGAACTCAGATCTTCTGACTTGAAGCTCCAAGTGAATTTCCTTGGCTTCAAAGTCTACATCTCAAAAAAAAACTATGTTTTTTTTACTAGAGTTGCTTCAGAAACCACCTCTTATTGGCCATTCCAGTAAAAATGCTGTTTCAGCAGCTCTTTGCCAAAGCACTATGCAGGGACACTGTTAGTGACTATGTTGATGCTATTATATGACGTCCCATCGGAGATTGTATTTAATACTAGGGTCAGTGGATGAAGCAATGAAAAGAAATAGGTTACAAAAATCTACCCTCTCTTTGTAGGCTGTGACTGTACCTGTGTTCTTCTATCCATGTGACGCCCTTGGTGGTTTTCCTTTCACTTCACTGATGTTCCTTTGGGGACCCTTCTTCTCTGCCGTCATCTGTACATGCTGAGGGACCTGACATTTCGTCTGAGGCCGGTCTCTTCTCTGTCTTTACACTCCAACTGGGTAAACTCATCCAGCCACCTGTCTCTAAAATACTCATCCCCCAGGCTTTGTTTTTCTAACTGATTCTATGTGGAGGCCTCATGGGTGTCTTGAACTTAACACAGCCCAAAGAGAATTCTTTCTTTATACCCTCTGTCTTTTAGATCTTGGTAAATGTTGTACCACCCACTCAGTGCTCAACTCATGGCTCTTGATTCCTGGTTTTTATTTGATTATTGGCCTAACCCTCCCCATCTAGTCCTTCTGGAATGGCAGTTCAGTCAATTTCAAAATATCTCTCAAATCTCTCAATTGTTCTACAGAGCCACTGGAATCCAGGACGCTTCCATTTCTTACTTGGGGTGATTTTAAGTCAATCCTGACTCATAGCGATGCTATATAGGGTATCTGAAGCTGTAAATATTTATTGGGGGCAGATAGCCTCATGTTTCTTCCAAGGAGTGAATGGTGGGTTTGAACCACCAAGCTTGCAGCTAGTTGTCCAATACTTAGCCATCTTCCCCACATGACTATCTTTCCCTGAGGTCAGAAACTATCTCTTTTTCTTCTTTGAATTTCCATTGTTTACTACTGGTATCACAATCAATCTTGATCAGATAAATAAACAGGATAGAGAAGAGAGTTCAGGTTTTAAGGGAGGGCTGTAATAGTAGGAACTTTTGATTTTGGAGTGAAAAAATGAAATATGCTCACATATATTTTGATTAAAAATAACAACACTGACAAAACAAATTTTTGGTGTTGCTTGGTCTGATTGAAGACACACTATTCATTAAATAATTCTATCAGGCAGACACAATTCTAGAAATAGAATTCTTGCATGATTTCTTTTAAACTGGCTATTTTTTAAATCCACTGAATAATTCTTGAAGGCTTAGCACGAGCAACTCACTATGCCAAGTGAAAAAGAAGAAAATACTTCTGCCAATTAACATTTCATAATTCTATGACCTTATGATTCTAAACACCTACATGAGGCATTTTTAAACATTGGCAGTCACGTTGGATCAATTTACGCCAAGAACCAGGCATCATGGGTTCTGAACGTGCACAGATTACTTCCATCAAAGTTGTGCGGCAAGCCAGAGTCATTGGGTCACATGTGGTTTGGTTTGGTAGGGGTATCCTCTTAGAGAGGGCAATCACATGTTCCTTGGCAGTTTACAAAGTGCCAGTTCATTCTGTTGTATGTTCTGTACATTTGTCTAGGGATATGACAGCCAGATGGTTAATTGCCCCTTCTGAATCACCTGCATGCTTACAGAAAAGGTGTGGGGGGCGGGGCCCTGGAGAAGAAAAGTCCCTCACACAGCAGACTGGGTAGCTGGACAGAAGTTGGGATTGTTGGCTCACTCAACGTGCCTAAAGTCTTTTGAGCCACATCAAACCCTGGACTTGGCCTGAGCATATCAAAGGTGCTGAGTGGTGGGAAATACTGTAGGCATTGTTTCATTGTCGGTTACAGAAGCAGAACAAATGATCATCAGACCAGGGCTTCTGGGGTAAATAGATGTTGACATGTTTTCTTGGGTGACGAATGTCTTCTCGCCCCTGCCACTTGATTTGACAACACAACTGCCCATCCTCCTCAAACTTGATACCAAGAGGAATCTTGATATAGCCCAAGGGAGGGTGGTGAAAACCTCCCTGGAACTAAAATGAAGACCCACGCAGTTTCAACCTTAACTTGAACCCTGGCAGGAAAGGATTTGCCATTTTTCCCCCAGACTTGAACATCTTATTGCACACATAGCTCAATGACAAATACAAGCCTCGTTACTCACTCACTAATATTCCTTTGTAGACAGAAGTCACTGTTTCTGTCACAGAATCGCTTTGCGAGGAATCAACCATCTTAATTTTTGATAGTGAAGGAGTAATTTTTCATTCTTGCTGCCCTCAATGCTTTCCCTTTTCTGAAGTTTAAGACCAGTGTGATCGCAGTAGTTCCCATCTGGGGGTGATTTTGATTCCAGGACATATCTGGCAAAGACTGGGGACGGTTTTCGTTCTTACAAATGGGGGAAGTATCTACACAACTGGCATCAAGCAAGTGGAGACCAGGGAGGCTGCTCTACACCCTACAGTGCACAGGATGTCCCCCATCACAAAGAGTGACTAATGGGCAGGGACCAGGGAGGCTGCTCTACACCCCACAGTGCACAGGATGTCCCCCATCACAAAGAGTGACTAATGGGCAGGGACCAGGGAGGCTGTTCCACACCCTACAGTGCTAGAGGACAGGCCCCACAACCAAGAGTTATTCAGCTCCAATCGTCAGTGGTGCCTAGATAAAGACACCCTGATTTTTAGCCTCTGTGAGTATACCTTTTAAATCCTTTTTTGACTCAAATTGCTACTTATAAATGGGCACCTTGAAGAACTTATGTTCCCAAGCTTACTACATTAATTTAAAATATTGACTGCTTTTGACAAGGACACGGTGTCCAAATTATAATTTCTCACCTTTGGCTGCCTCATGGAAAGATTCAATCAAATCAGTGGGTATAAAATTATATGCTAAGCACAGAAGGATGAGAAATTTCCGACACAGAGCAATTTGACCTTCCTACAGCCAACGATATGTCTTTTACTTCATGCTGAGCTGAGTCTTACATATAATACAAAAAGCAAAAAATTTGATTGACGAATTCTTCCCCCTCATTTGGAATTATTTATATCCTCGTAGAATAATGATGCATTGGAGTACACTATACAATTATATGAACCTATATCCCAAACGAAATTCATACCATCAAACTGATTCCAATTCATAGTGACCCTATATAGGGTTTCTGAGACTGTCAATCTTTTTAAAAAAATAATATTATTGGGGACTCATATACCTCTTATCATAGTCTATCCAACATCCATTGTGTCAAGCACATCTGTTGCCATGAACAATTTTAAAACCTATTCTTTCTACTTGAGTCCTTGGTATCAGAGCCTCATTTTCCTCCCTCGCTCATCAACCCTCCTTCCCTCATAAACACTTGATAATTTATAAATTATTATTTTTTCATGTCTTACACTGACCAATGTCTCCTTCACCCACTTTTCTGTTGTTCATCCCCCTGGAAGGGAGTTATACGTATACCACTGTGATCAATTCCCCTTTATTCCTCCCCCCACACACCTTCCTCTTACCCTCTGGATATCACTACTCTCATTATTGGTCCTGAGAGGTTTATCTGTCCTGGATTCTCTGTGGTTCCAGCACTTATCTGTACCCATGTACATGCTCTGGTCTAGCCAGATTTGTAAGGTAGAATTGGGATCATGATAGTGGGGAGGGGGGTACTAAAGAACTAGAGGAAAGTTGTATGTTTCATCATTGCTACACTGCACCCTGACTGGCTCATCTCCTCTCTGAGACCATTCTGTAAGGGAATGTCCAGTTGCCTAGAGGTGGGCTTTGGGTCGCCAATCTGTACTCCACCTCATTCACAATGATACGATTTTGTTGTTTTTTGATGCCTGGTACCTGATCTCTTTGACACCTCGTGATCACAGAGGCTGGTGTGCTTCTTCTATGCGGGCTTTTTTGCTTCTGAGCTAGATGATCACTTTGTACCTTCAAACCTTGAAGACCTGATATGCTTTCACTGACCCATAGCCCTACAGGGGACAACACCGGAGACACAGTATGGGAATTGTACCTGATCTGATCCTGCCACACCAAGGCAAAACACTAAGGGGGTGCAAAAGTACAGCAAGGGAATGGAGCGTCAAGGTCCCCAGGGAATTCTGAAGGTGGACTTTGGGACGAGGACGTGGTGCCCCCAAGAGACTGGACTGGAAAACACACCACAAGGCCAACAAACAGTCCTTGAACTTACTACAAGATTTCCTTTATTGTTTTTTTTTTTTTGGTCATCAGTTTGTTGTTGTTTTGTTGTATATTGTTGCTTGGTTTTTCTGTATTATTTTGTGCATGTTATTATCTCTGTAGGTCTGTCTAAATAAGATAGGCTGGATGAACAATCTGGAGGAGAAAACAATGGGACTGACAGTTCCAGGGGGGCATGGGAGAGGGGGAGGTAGGAGAAAAGGTAGTGGTGTTAACAAACCCAGGGACAAGGGAACAACAAGTGATCCAAATCGTGGTGAGGAGGGTGTAGGAGGCCTGGTAGGGTGTGATCAAGGGTAATGTAACCAAGAGGAATTGCTGAAACCTTGGTGGGGACTGAGCATGATAGTGGGACAGAGGAAAGTCAAAGGAAATAGAGGAAAGAGCTAGGAGGCAAAGGGCATTTATCGAGGTCTAAATAAAGGCATGCATATATGCAAATATATTTATATATGAGGATGGGGAAATAGATCTATGTGCACATATTTATAGATTTAGTATTAAGGTAGCAGATGAACATTGGGCCTCCACTCAAGTACTCCCTCAATGCAAGAATACTTTGTTCTATTAAATCGGCATTCTCTGATGCTCACCTTTCTGACACACTGCTGAAGACAAAGCGGGTGAATAAGCAAATGTGGTGAAAAAAGCTGATGGTGCCCAGCTATCAAAAGATATAGCATCTGGGGTCTTAAAGGCTTGAAGATAAACAAGCGGCCATCTAGAACAGAAGCAACAAAGCCCACATGGAAGAAGCACACCAGCCTGTGTGACCACGAGGTGTCAAAGGAATCAGGTATCAACCATGAAAGAAGAAAATACAATCATATCATTGTAAATGTGGGTGAGTGCAGAGTGGAGACTCAAAGCCCATTGGTAGCCAACCAGACACCCTTTACTGAAGGGTTGTGGGGAGAAGATGAGCCAGTCGGGGTGCATGGTAGCAATGATGAAACATATAACTTTCCTATAGTTCTTAAATGTTTCCTCCCCCCCCCCCCCACTGTCATGATCCCAATTCTACCTTACAAATCTGGCTAGATCGGAGGATGTACATAGGTACAGATAGCAACTGGAAATTCAGGGAATCCAGGACAGATGACTCCTTCAGGACAAGTGGTAAGTGTGGCGATGCTTGGAGGGTGGAGAGAATGTGGGCTAGAAAGAGGGAACTGATTAGAAGAATCTAGTTATAGCCTCCTGCCTGGGGGATGGACAGCAGAGAATAGGGTGGGGGAGACATCAGACAGTGTAGCATATGACAAAATAATAGTTTATGAATAATGAAGGGTTCATGAGGTAGGGGGGAGTTGGGAAGGAGGGGGAAAATGAGCAGCCAATATTAAGGGCTGAAATAGAAGGCAACTATTTTGAGAAGGATGATGCCAAAAATGTACATATGTGCTTGACACAATGGATGGATGTATGGATTGTCATAAGAAAAGTACGAGCCCCAAATGAAATGATTTTTTAAAAGTTAGTAACTGCCACAAGCAGACCCCAGTCAGTGTCAAGCCTTAAGTTATCCAGAGAGGGCTGCTTTGTGTGGGAGTGGGGGTGCTGAATGCCCTGCTGGGGTTTCAAATCACACTTGCTGGAATCAATCATGGCAGATGTTCGTCCACAGGTTGCTTTCCCCCATATTTTTTCCTACTCTTCAGTGTTCACCCAGAATGTTTTACAGCCTTTAGTATTACAGCCAGGTAGGCCAGAAGCAGATGCTTGGGCTGCAGGTCATTTCACCAGTGTTATGAGCAACTGGATCCCTTGGTCTGTTTTGGTGGGTGGCTTCCTGTTTTCAGTGTGAATTATTGCCTGACTGCCACACCTGCCCTTTCTCATTGATGGTTGGGTGGTGGATCTTTGTTTTAAAGGTGACCTTTGGTGGTTTGAATGTGGAATCTGCTGGAAAGTTTATTTCAATTCTGAAAGCTCCCTGATCCTATAGACTGTGTCAAGAACAAGAAGAAGCCCTTGCCAAGTCAATAGATTAGCTTTCTCAACCTGGATGTTATGGATGGTTTTCATTCTTCCACCTTCTTCATTAGCCTTTTTTTGGCAGCCATCTTGGATCTTGTCTTCATTAATCGTATCTTATCTATCGTGTGTAGTAATGTACATTTCTCTCTTCAAAGTTCTTCATTTAAATGATTCTGTTCTTTAGGAAATTATTAGGTTATATACCCTTATAAATCAAAGTTATACTCTCCGACAAAGACCTTCTGCCATTTGTAAATGTATAAACCAGAAAAACCAAACTCACTGCCATTGAGTTGATGCCAACTCATAGTAACCCTATAGGAAAGGACAGAACTACCCCTGTGAGTTTCCGAGACTGTAACTCTATGGGAGGAGAAAGTCCCGTGTTTCTCCCAGTGAGTGGCTGGTGTTTCAAGCTAATGACCTTTTGGATTAAAGTCCAAAGTATAACCACTGTGCTATTAGGATTCCTTGTAAAAGTATACATCTCCTTATTTTCCATAAAACACAATGTCATATATTCTAATACAGTGGTTCATATGAGATTCTGTTAGAGTTTAAGAAAATACTCATTCTCTAGACTTTAAACAGACTGCTTAAAACCAGAGGATCTGAGCATGAGGTCCAGGGATTGATAGTAGAACTACACCTACCCAAACCCCAGGTGTGTAAAGATGGCATGGGGTGGGGTGGGGGTAGAGGGGGCATGGAATCCTGTATCTGACCTCCACTGACTTCCCTATTCCCACGAGGCAGAGGTCACGCCCATCTCCACCTTCTAGCCTTCTTTGCCCTATTCTGACACCCATCCTTCCGCCCAAAGCATGCTACTTCTATGCTAGGTTCAATAATTCATTGTAATGGTCACACAGAACTAACAGATAATGCTCATGATTCAGGGAGGTTATTAAGGAACAAGTTACAAGTCAGGATCAGTGAACAGTAAGGGTGTAGTCATTGGTCCAAAGCAACATCTCTCCTCAGCCAGGAACCAAGCCTCTCTTCAGTCCAGGAAGTCAACCCTCTGGCTCTGCCACACAATCTCACCGTCTGGGCACTACTCTTCTGGTCTATCTCATGGTCTCTTTGCCTTGACCTCTGGTGTCAGCGTGGTGCCTTTGTTCTGCTCCGTGGTCTCTGTTGCCTTGGTCTCAGCCTCAGACAGAGATCTCTGGAAGCTGCTGCACTGCTGACTCTTCTTCTGGTGCTCCTGGGATTTCTCTCTGAGTATATATCTGAGATGATTTATACACAGAGGAATGGCTTTGATGGAGGTATGGTCTTTGTCTTTCAGCAGACTGTTCCACCAAGGAAACAAAGGGTGGTAACTTGGTTCATACCTTCCAATAAGGTGGAGACTCAATCCAACCTTAATTCTGTCTATTAGTGAACAGGGAAATCCCTTCAAAATGGGATTACAGCTATAGGCATAGAGGCTAGAATTTATAATTCATCACATAAGGGATTATAACAGCAGTTTTCAACCTGTGGGTCGAGACCCCTTTGGGGGTGGATCAACCCTTTCACAGGGGTTGCCGAAGACCATCGGAAAACACATTTTTCCGATGGTCTTAGGATCCAAGATACCACTACTCTATCATCTCCAGGAGGGTCCGCCCACATACAGGTCTGCCCAACTAAGAGTACCCATGCTAACTATGCTTCAAGACAAAATTTTCATTTGTCGTTAGAAATAACTATTTCACAGTACATAATTAATTACATATTATTTTGTGATGAATCACTATGCTTTAATTGTGTTCAATTTGTAACCATGAAAATACATCCCGCTTATCAGACATTTACATGATGATTCATAACAGTAGCAAAATGACAGTTATGAAGTAACAAAGAAAATAATTTTATGGTTGGGGGTCACTGCCACATGAGAAACTGTGTGAAAGGGCCACAGTGGTGGCGTTAGGGAGGTTGAGAACCACTGGATTAGAAGAACCATGCTAACTGACTGCAGCTCACCGGAGGATTCTAGCGTCCCCTCTGGGGAAGCTGGCAGGCTATTGAGTGTGAGATTTTCCTCTCTAGTACTAACCAGGGCACTGCAGGGTTTCTGTGGTGGCAAACTTCAGCCTATAGACCTCAGGTGAACTGCTGGGCCATTGTCGTCACTGCAGGAAGGGAATCAGACACCTCATCATCTAATCTAGGACACACTGTGAATGACAGATTGCTGATAATCACAGTGGTATCAAGCAAGATTGGAGTCTGTGGATGTTCCAAGCCTACAGAATTAAAACATCCAGAATGTTTCTTCATTTTATTGGATGGCCTCCAACATTGACGTGTCTAATAATATGGATTTCACTGACGCATTATATAAGCCAATTCTCAACTTGGAATTCCTCACGAATAGCTAGTTTTTATCGTGGATGCCTCAGGAATGGCTCAATTTCTTACCCAAGGAGAAATTTCAAGGCATTGATAATCTAGCAGAAAAGATAGAAGCAAAAGCAAATGACCATAATGCACTGCATTTTACATCACATCAGCAATGTATAAACTGGTAGGCGAGCAGAGTAGAAGCAATAATGAACAATAGCTTCCCCAAATGTGGCTAAGTGTCTAGAGAAACTTCTGGTAAAGAACACCTAACATTTCAGTTCCTACTCTTAGCAACCCTGTGTACAACAAAACAAGACACTGCCCAGTCCTATGCCATCCTCACAAGCGTTAAGCTTGAACCCATGACCCTTTACTTTACCAAGCATGAGGTTTTTTCTTTTCCAGGGACTGTTCTTTCCTGATAATATGTCCAAAGTATGTGAGACAAAGTCTCGCCATCATCACTTCTAAGGACCATTGTGATTTGACTTCATCTAAGATTGATTTCTTTGCTGTTCTGACAGTGGAAGGTACTTTCATTATTCTTTGCCAACATCATCATTCAAATGTATCAATTCTCCTGGATCTTTCTTTTTCATTGTCCAATTTTCACATGCAGATGAGGTCATTGAAAGTGCTGTGGCATGGGCCAGACTCACTGTAGTCCTCGAAACAACACTTTCAAGAACTTTTGTTCCGCACATTTGTCCAATGCAGTATATCATTCACTATGATGACCAAGGACTCCATGAGCATTGATTGTAGATCCAAGTAAAATGAAATCCTTGACAACTTCACTCTTTTATCTATGAGTCAGCATTGCAGCGTCTATTGGTTCAGTTGTGAGGATTTTTGTATTCTTTCGTTTACTTACACCTAAAGATACTGGATAGCATTGTTGGAAAGATACTGGATAGCGTTGTTGGTAGGTGCCATCAAGTCAGTTCTGGCCCAGAGAGACTCTGCATAACAGAATGAAAATGCTGGCTAGAATAAAAGAAAACCCTTTCTTTTTATTTTTTTTTAAATGCATGATTAGACATACAGGAAAGTGAGGAAATTTCTCAGGGTCTGGAACACAATGAGGAAGACAAACTCAAAGATAGCAGGGAGTCCCGGAGCCAGTGTGTGTCTTGAGAACATCTGCTTTGCCCTGAAGGCCTTGAACTTGGATTTTTCCTTGAGACAGAAACAAAGCCTGGGGCTCTCACATAGTGGGAGGGCTGGCAGGAGACCAAGGTATAAATCAGAGCTGATCCTGTCCTGGGAGTCCCTGAGAGGTGCATATGGTTAATGGGCTCAAAAGTCTGGAGGGTTGAGTTCACACAGGGCACCTCAGAAGAAAGGCCAAAAATAAACAACCATAAAAACCTAAGGCACACCGTGTGATTCAGAAACCCACGGCATAGCCAAGAATCCAAGTCCATTCAAAAGCAACTGGGGATCAGAGGCTACTGAATTGACAGGAAAATTAAGGAACACATTACTCCCTAGAGGTAGTTAGGCCATATTTCGGTCTTAGTCTTGGGTTAAAGAGGACTAGACGATTCACCCACAGTAATGCATCTGGGTAGGGTTTTCAGCTCTGGCTCTTTCAGGAACTCGCTGTGGGGGAACTCTGTCCTGCCTCTTCACTTTCCCTGACCTCAATTAATGCCCCTGTCCAATGAAGGAGCTTGGTTATGTGATTTCTACTGTGACTGCTCAATTTGCAAGAAAGCCAACTTCAAGTGATCACTATGATTTCAGAAAAATTTTCTCAATAAGGTAAAATGTACTCTTTGTCATGAAATGTACAGTGCACCATAGGGTCAAATAGTATATCATTTGTAAAGCCATCAGGACTCATTTTTTTGTAACCGAGACATATTCTTTTCATATAAGAAAAAAAAGTGGGCCTAGTGTTTTGGTTCCAAGAGATATCCCGATAACTCAATAGGTCTTAAACTACAGATGGACTTTCTCCCCCTTTCTTTTCATGGGCCAGATAGTATTTTAGTCTGAGTGGGCCACAGATGCTCTTGACACATAGTTTTCTTAAAAAAAAAAAAAGCAAAACCTAACTGTGGGGCTGGATTTGCTGACCCTGGCTTCTTGAGAAAAAGATTGGGCAACCTGCTTCTATAAAGACAACATCCCTGGAAACCCCACAGGTTAGTCCAACTCTTTGCTAAAGGATCACTATGAGTAGGAATTAACTCAATGGCACCAGATTTGTTTAATATAGAGATAGTATTACATATGGAAACAAAATGCATGCTTTTTATTTAATAACAACCAAAGCTATGAAAAGCTACTCTCTATAGAGAGATTGAACCAGGGCAACAAAGAAACCTCAAGGCCAAGTCAGGGACTCCTATTCATCCGCAGCATGGCCAGTTCATCTCAATTTGCTCAGGACTTGCCTGGTGCGAGCCCTGAAAGTCTCTCCGAACACTTGGTCAGCATATACCTAAGACCTCTGCCAAACATCCTGCCAGAGAAAATCCAGAAACCAATTAAAAGAAGAAAACTTGAAATGCAAATGCTTTCCAGTGCTTTTTAACACACGAACAATAGGCAAAGCCACCCAACTGGAAACATTTAAGTGGAAAATTGCAAGGGAAAATTGTGCAGTGTGTTTTTGGCTTGAGCTGAATGCTGCTTGAAGCAGCCTTCCCAGTCTTAATCCAGCAGGCCACAATGAGGAAAGGGCTTATTCACTGATGTGTCAGGTGTTTTATAATACAAGTTTATACATCCTCTGGATATGATAAATTCTGGAAGTTATGATGAAACACAGCCCTACCTACTTACTCAGAAGTGACAAGGATTGTAATTACTTCCTGGGCTTGACTGAAGAGGACACCTGCTATGAACCTAGCAGTGAGTCGAACTAGGAACACAAGGATTACTCATAGAAACTATGCCAGAGACGATGCACTTATATAAAAGGCCCCCAACTTTGGGTGACCCTCCTCCCCCCTTGACTCCTGTTGCAGTTCTGTGTTACGTAGATGGATTGGACACACACCAAGGATTCTGTCCAAGGCCTCCCTTTGGCATTTGTTCAGAAAAGTCAATTTTCTTTATGTGGGTCCCACAGCAAACAGCCTGTGTTCTAGAACATTCCCATCACTGATTCCCTCCTTAACTGGCTGACTCACATCAGAGTCAAATGGTGTCCCATTCCTACTGTTAAGCCAGAATTGGCCTCTCCTCAGAAAATCACACCCTAGTTGCTCAGAGGGCTTTTAGACAAGCCCTAACCACACACCAAAACCTTCTGCCATCAAGTCTGATTCTGACTCAGAGATCCTATAGTACAGAGTAGAATTTCCCCACAGGGTTTCCGGAAGCAGAATGTGTCATCCTTCTCCCACAGAGCTACAGGTGCATTCGAACTGCCTGCCTTGAGGTTAGCAGCCTAGTACTTTAATCACTGGGCCACCAAGGCTCTTCAGACAAGCCCAAAGAGTCTTCATTTGAGCCTCATGAGGCACTTCTTAGGTAGACTTATATTCTCAAAGATAAGAAGGAATCGAAATATTATCAAGTGTTCTGAAATTTCATTCTAGGGGAAAGCAGAGGCCACCCGGGCAATTCTGACTCCTGGGGGTCCCCTTTGTGTCAGAATAGAGTTGGGCTCCCGAGGGTTTTCAATGGCAGAGTTTTTGGAAGTAGACCACCGAGTGCTTCTTCTGGAGTACTTCTGAGTGGAATTGAACCACTGGCCTTTTATTTGGCATCTGAATGTATGAACCATTGTACCCACCAGGGACTCTTTCATTCTAGGGAGGCTCTATACATTCTCTCTATATTTCAAAATGACAATCGTGGAAGAGTAAACACATGAAATTGATGGGCTAGGGTCTGTACAATATCACTTTCTTTCTGCTTGTTATTGTAAGGCCGCCAAGGATTCCAAAGGAAGGTTTATAAAATGTATTTATATTTTACTTTGATCTTTAATCTGGGTCTACATATCAGTGAGCCATGGATTTACAAGCTCAACAAATGCTGGTTTGAGAGCATGTAAATTTTATGGGGGCACAGGAAAGAATTTTTCCTATAATTATTCAGCAGCTGTCATCCCTGAAAACTATAATTGCAGTGCAATCGAATGTTCCCAAATTATGATGAGGAAAGGCACTGTTCTGTGATCTGGGACATGCAACGCCAGCCAGGAAGGCAGCGTGTAATCTGTATATCTAGAATATAAAATAGAAATACTGCGAGGGTATACAAGGCCAACTTTTTCCATTCGTCAAAAATAGTTTACAGTGTTTTGGTCCTTTAAGCATCAATTGGGCCCATTCTGGTATGATCTTGTTTAACCCCTTGGCGTGTTCTAGTGTGATATCTGATTATGCGACTCTCACCAATATAAAAACAACCAGGCTTGTGTCCTTTTAAGAAGCCTTGTAAACAGTGTACTCTGAGCAGCTTCTCCCCAGAAATGTAAAGTGCCAGGCAGAGTTGATAAGTACAGACAGCAACCGGCAGCCTTGTTTCAAGACCTCCATTCCATTCAGATAGTTTGTGATACAATTATCTATGAGCAACTGTCTGGAATCTTAGCAGCTTGAATCAGCAAACATGTATTGTCTGTTGGTTTCTATGGATCAGGAATTCAAGAGCACCTTAGATGGGTGTTTCTAGCCCGGGAGCTCTCATAAGGTTGCAAGCATACTGGCAACCAGGTCTGTGATTATCTGAAGGCTTGACTGGGGTAGGCGGATCTGTTCGCAGACTTGCTTCTGGGGTTATTGGCATGCTTCACGTCATATGGCACCAGAAAGTGAAGTTCTTCCATTGGGCTACACAAAACACAGCAGTTTGTTCCCCTTAGAGAAATCAAGAGAGAATGTCCTCCAGATGGGAACCAGTGTTTTTATAACCTGATCCTCAAAATAACATACTGCTGCTGCTTCTATGTGCTATTCCTTAGAAGGCATGTTCAAGGGGTAGGATTGCAAGAGGGTCGGACACCAGGGAACAGACATCAGAGTTAGCCACCTCACAGGTTGCCCACTCCACTTGTAGCCACCAAGGTGACACCAGGTGTATTGTAACTGACTTGATAGCAAAGTGCCTTTCATATCTTAGCAATGTGATGCTGCCTCCACCGGAGTGATAAGAAAAATTTCATTTTAAGGTCAGAAAATAATGCCATTGTGTACTTTTGTGTCCTTCTCCCCTTTCTTAAGTAGCTTAAATATTTATTGATTGATTGAGCTCTCATCTCACCACCTGGGTTTCTCTAAAAAATATGCAAGCCAATCAAAATGCATTTCTACAAAACCATGAAGACCTTTAGTAATCAAATATATCCAAATGTCAAGCTATTGGTTCTTGATAGCTCCTCCATCTAGGCCTATATACTTCTAACGGTAGTGTTTCTATATCTCAAAGGGTTCTGTGCTAATCAATATCACACCAAGTTGAAACCACTGTGCCTGAAGACACCAACTGTGTCACTTGTAAGTGTTCTTTGAGATGGGGGAACTAGAACAGTCTGAAGGGACAAGATCAGAGGGTGAATTGAGTACTGTTTCCCAATGAAATCCTCACAGGTCAGTCTTTGCTACCCTGAAAAATGAACTTGATGGGGGAAAAAAAGTCCTTGGTGCAAAATTTTTTCACGAATATACTTTTCATTTTCTTATACCTTTTAAATAAGACCATCAGGTGTCCTTAGAGAAAAAATATCCAGATTCCCCCTTTGGGATCACAAAAAGCAGTTGCCATAATCACAAAGAGCTGTCCTCTCTTGTTTTAAATTCATCTTTGAAGTCTTCCTGAAGTTACGTAAAACTCTTTTTTTTGTTGCTGTTTAAAAAATTTATAGGGGGCTCTTACATCTCTTATCACAATCCATACATTTCTCCAATGTGTTGAGCACATTTGCACATATGCCGCCATCAACATTTTCAAAGCATTCTCTTCCCACTTGAGCCCCTGATATCAGCTTCCCATTTCTTCCCCCTCCCTTCCCCACCCTCCCTCCCTCATGAACCCTTGATAGATTATAGATTATGTTTTCCATATCTTACATCATCCTCCATTGTCCCTCACCCACTTTTCTGTTATTCATCCCCCTGGGAGGGGGTTCTAGATTGATTCTTGTGATTGGTTGCCTTTTTCTCCCCCCACCCTCCCCTAATCCTCCTGGTATCTCTACTCTCCTTGTTGGCCCTGAGGAGTCTATGTGTCCCGGTTCCTCCATGTTGTGGGCTCATATCTGTAGCAGTGTGCATGTTCTGGTCTGATCCGACTGGTAAGGTAGAATTGAGGTCATGATAGTGGGGTGAAGGAAGCACCAATGAGCTAGAGGAAAGTTGTGTGTTTCATCAGTGCCATACAGCACCCTGACTGGCTCATCTCTTCCCTGTCCAATTGTCCACAGATGGGCTTTGGGTCTCACTACCATGTCTCATAACTCCCCCACCCCAGTTCACATTGGGTATAATTTTGTTCTGGGTCTTAGATGCCTGACACCTGATCCCATTGACACCTCATGATCACACAGGCTGGTGTGCATCTTCCATGTGGGCTTTATTGCTTCTGAGCTAGATGGCCTCTTGTTTATCTTCAAGCCTTTAAGACCCCAGACACTATATCCCTTCATAGCTGGGCACCATCAACTTTCTTGACCTATTTAAAAACTGCTTTTTTTTAATGTGGCACAACATTCCTGTTGTTGTTCATTTCAATTATTTGGGAAGATGTTAACCTGAATTTTGTTAAAAATTTGACATTAGTCCTGACCTCAAAATCATATTTATGGCACAAAAATATTCTTCTGTGTGTGAGTGTGTGAAGGCATCCTAACAAGATAGAGATAAATGTATTAATGAGATTGTCTGCAGAAATCCACAGAAAGTAGGGATGTGTTTTAACACGTTTTGTTTAGGAATAAACTTGTGCATATATGAACTGAAACCTTAGTGACAATATGTTCTTTTAAGCATATTGTTGAGATTTTACTATATAATCTCTGAAAATATTCAAGGACTATGTAGCCCCCTTCGCTTGGCTTTGTGGTACCTCCACCTTGGCCCTGGCCTGCCTCCCACTGTGCCCTGGAGCCCTATCACCTTTCCTACAGCTTTGGGGGGCATGCCCACACACCTCACCAGTTGTCAGCCTTCTACTCAAAGCCGCAAAATGTTAGATATAAAATTTCCTCCGTGGAAACCTTTACAATTCAAATTGCAGCCCAGCTCCATGGTTTGACGAGTAGCATTTTAAAACTCAAGTGGCAACAAGTCCCACATGATGCAGCTGAATCACTTTATGGTGTTTGCCATACTTGACAGACAGAGCAAGATGCTTGGGAAAAATTAGACACTAGTTTCTAGCATCTGTCCATGAACACCTACTCTGAAAAATATTTCCAGCCAATCCTCTTAGGAGAGATGGAGAAGTACAACCCCCAAACTCAATGCCATTGAGTTGATTCCAGCTTTTTTCTGTCCTATAGGACGGACTAGAACTCCCCCCCTCACCCGCCTCCCACCTTTGCTTTTGTGACGCTGGCAAACTTGTCTCCTGAGGAGTAGCTAGTGGGTTTGAACTGCTGATCTTACAGATTAACAGCCAAAGATGCAACCCAGTATGCCATCAGGGCTCCTTGGATAAGAGGGCGATGATAGTCAATCAAATATCAGATTTTCTTATGTTTATTTTAAAAATCTACTGCCATCGAGTTGATTCCAGTCCACAGCGACCTTACAGGGCAGAGTAGAACGCTAGGGTTTCTGGGGTATAACTCTTTCTAGAAGTGGAAAGCCTCAACTTTCTCCCATGGAGCGGCTGGTGGATTTGAATGACCGACTTTACACTTAGCAGCCCAAGACATAGCTCACTATATCACCAGAGTGTCTGTGTATTTTAAAAGGACCACTGATTGATAGGGTTTTGTCCAATGGGGTGCTGGAGCCAGCTCCTACTAACCCATAAGATCGGACTATTAAATGTTTGGGAATTTTGTGAGTTGGTTGACATGATGTTAGTCTCTTGTAGTCAGCCATGGTGAGAGTACTTATATCATGGGAATCAGCAAAATGCTTGAAATCAGAGCTCTCTTTATCTTTCGAGTCCTTTGGTGCTGCAAACAGCTACCATGATTGACAGTCAATCAAAAGGTGGGAAGTCTGAGTTCATCCAGAGGTGCCTCGGAAGAAAGGCTTGGCAATCTACGTCCCCCAAAGCAACCACTGAAAACCCTATGGTGCAGAGGTCTCTTCTGACACACATGGGCTCACCATGAGTTGGAGTCTATTCAAGAGCTACTGCTGGTAGTGGTAGAGAAAACGATTGCTACAGAATTATTACTACTGCTTCGGAGAATTGGTTTACCAACAGACTTGTGATTATATATATATTTCCTTTCGTAACACAAACCAACTGAAAACTCACACAAGCAACCAACATTATACATGACGTATCCACGGGGTCCCTTTTCCAGATGATGGATTCCTGAAATGAGATACTGTTTTCTCATGCAATTCTCAACCTATTTGAGAGAAAGAAAGAAAAAGAGAGATAATACAATGGAAAGGTAATAGCCAACAAAAGAAGGCAACTCTGACCACGGGAAAATAAGAGTCCAAAGAAAAGAGAGACAGGGATGGTGTGGCCTGGCAGGAGCTTCCTGGACATGTTGGGGCTTATGTTAGACCTTGAAGGGAAGGAAAATGGGTCATTGGGCAGAGAAAATCATAGAAAGTCATATTTGGAAGAGTAGACTGCAATCTACTATGAATAACAAGTGCAAGTGTGGAGCAGGACACTCAGGGACACGGAACATTGATGCCTTCTCACCTAGCATCTCAGTCTGAGCCTCAGACCGAGCCTGAGAGCGGAGGGGAACTAAGGCTCCGAGAATTTGTGTGACACAGCTGTTGTGGGAACCTGTGGCCAGAACTCAAAATGGGTCTTTCGTCCCTGGCTCAGCGTTGCTCCCCCTACTGCACACTGTCACCTTTCATCTGCATGCTAACAGAGAAAGGCAGCAATGGAAAATAATTTTAAATAAATATGATATCTCCCACATTCGGGTCGACTTCAGATAAACAGACATGATGTTCTGAGCTGTTCTGATTGACAGTAATGTGTGACTTCCAAGTATAATTGCTTTGAAAAGTTCAGATACAATTTCTCTGCAAGGCAGTTCAAAGCACCCAAGCCCACAGCCTCCCTGTGTTCAATCCGAACTCATGACAGGAAGGAGAATTATTATCAGACCTTAATTTCTAAGAAAAAGAAAACACAGAACACATAAAAATAGTGCTATCTAAACTATGAGGACGGAATTCTTAGGCCCCCTGAGAGTCAACATTACTAAAAGAAATATTTTTGTTCCTCTTTCCATGCCATATATTAAACTCCCAAAGGGATAAACAAGAACTAAACCTTTGAGTTTAAAATTTTCCAGTAACCTGACTCACAAAGAGCGTTGAGCGAAAGAAGACAGACACAAATGATATGCTTTATGATTTTAGGTCTATAAAGTATAAAGAACCAGAAGAAACTAGCTGAGGCTGTCAGAAATCAGTCTCATGGTTACCCTTCTAGGGCAGGTGTCATGGTAATGGGGTGGGGCCATAAGAGAAGCTTCAGGAGTGTAGGTCAGTTTCTCCATATGAATGCGGTTTACACAGGTATCTCTATTTTATGGAATTTTATAGAGATGTACACATATAAGTTGTGCATTTTTCCTTGTGTATGTTATACTTCAGTAAAATGGTACTTAAAAATATCTTGTATCCTTGAACAGGTCCGTATATAGGATCACAATACTTTAAAAGACAAAGAATGTTTGACTGCTGGAAAAATGCTCAGTCCTGACGTGGCAAGAGAAAAGGGTGGGGAACAACAGAAGCCTGGGTGAAGGGAGACAGCAGATGGTGTAAGGCATGAAAATAATAATTTATAATTTATCAGGGGTTCATGAAGATGGGAGGGGAAAGAAGGGAGGGGAAAAAGAGGAACTGATCCCAAGGGACCAAGTAAAAAGAAAATGTTTTGAAAAGGATAATGGCAACATATGTACAAATGTGCTTGATACAATTGACGTATGGATGATTTTAAGAGCCCCAATAAAATGATTGAGAGAAAGAGAGAGAGAGTAGAGTGGAGCAGTCTTAGGAGGTTCAAAAAAAGAGGGCCATGTAAATAGAGAACTGTGTCACCCTCCCAGGTGATTGCCAGCATCTAGCTGAAGGACACTCAAGAAGAACAGAGATATGGTTTTCAGACTCCTAAATGAGATGGTCTCCTGACTCCTCTCACTGCTGTTGAGTCAATTCAGACTCACAGTGAGTCTATAGGTCAAGGTGAAAATTCCCCTGTGGGTTTCTGAAACTAACTCTTTATGGAAGTAGAAAGCTTCATATTTCTCCCATGGAGTGATTGGTGGTTTTGAACTGCGGACCTTGAAGTTAGCACTCCAGTGTGTAGACAATATACCACCCGAGCTCTTCTCCTAGATGATAAGACCAGCATGTGGTCTACTTTGCATCCTTTTCCCATGAACCAGCAGAGTGGTTGCCCCTAAAGATCTTGACTCAGAAGGAAATGATTTCACATAAAGGTAGTAAAGGTCAGGTCCATATAATTCACTGCCATTGAGTCACTTCCAACTCATAGAGATCCTATAAGACACAGTAGAATTGCCCCTGTGAGTTTCTGAGACTTTAACTCTTTAAAACCAAAAGACCCAACTTACTGCCATAGAGTCATAGAGAACCCCAGAGGCCAAGAAACTTCATGGTTAAAGGCTAGGACCAGAGAGAACTTGGTTGCTGGCTGACGATAGGTGTGACTATAGGCAATGACTGTATCCTTACTGTTTACTGACCCTGATTTGTGGTAACCTAGTAACTTCCCAATAAACTTCCATATTGTCAAAAAAGAAGAATAAAAAGAAGAAAGAAAAAGAAAGAAAGAAAAGCCGGTCTTTCTCCTGCAGAGCAGCTGGTAGTTTTGAACTGCAGACCTTTAAGATCGTAGCCCAACAAGTAACCACTATGCCACCAGAGCTGCTTTCAGTCCCATGTAGGCAAAATAAAATATATGTTGGGTTTTCAGTCATGCCATGAATCCAGTTGTCATTAAGCCAATTCCTCCTCATGGCAACTTCGTTGTGCTTCACAGGGTTGTCAATGGCTGAGTTGTTTGTTTCTGTTTTTCCAATAGTTTTATTGAAATATAATTCACATCATATACTTCCACAGTTCTGTCATATTTTAAGAGTTGCATATACATCACCACAATAAACCAGTTCTAGTGTATCCTCTCCCATCCTATATTCATTAATTGCTTCCCAATGTTCCTCAACCTCCTCCTCATCCCTGATGTTATTACATCAATTCTTGTCTCTATATATCTGTCCCTTCCGTGCATCATAAACTGAGACACATACCAAAAAGAGTAAAATTGGCACACACACACACACACACCTACAGTGTTAAAATAATCCAGAGAGAAAACCTCTGTCAACAAAACAAGCAAGGAAATATTTAAACCTAGAACAAATCCAGGATGAGTACAAAGGGAGATCAAATGACCAAGTATCATATTATACTATAGTTCTGTCTATCATAATCAAGTTTACCATAAGCTCTATCTGATGGCCAAGTTATTCTTGTCCCTCAACTATGGTCAGAGGGGATCTGCCAGAGGCTTAATCAGCATAGGTGCTTAATCCGCAGGTGAAATTTGCACTCCCACTGTCATCCATAGCCTTCTACAAATTGGGTGTCTACAATTTAAGTTCTGATACCTTGCCCTCTTTCATATTCAGGTTTTGTTACTTGTCATCTTTGGATCACACAAGCTGGTGTGCTTCTTCCATGTGGATGCAGTTGATGCCTCACTTAGATGGCTGCCTGTTTGAATACAAGCCTTTAAGACCGCAGAGAATGGCCGCTTATTTGCCCTCAAGCCTTTAAGACCCCAGACGCTATATCTTTTTGATAGTCGGGCACCGTCAGCTTTCTTCACCACGTTTGCTTACACACACGTCTGTCTTCAGTGATCATGTCGGGAAGATGGGTATCCTGCAATGACTGTTTAGCAGGGCGAGGTGCTATTGTATTGGGGGATTATGCATGAGGAAGCCCAATGTCCATCTGCTACCCTACTACTGAACCTATAAATATATGCATATAAATCTATTGCCCCCATAATCATAAATATATTTACATATGTACATGTCAGTATTTAGGCTTCTCTGTATGCACTTTGCCTCCTACTCCTTTCCTCTATTTCCTTTTGCTTTCCTCCCGACCCATTACCATGTTTAGCCTTCATTCTGGTTTCAGTAATTCCTCTCAGTTACCTTGTTCTTGGTCACTCTCTACCAGTCCTCCCCTCCCCTCCCTCCTCTGGTTTTGAACCACTCGCTGTTCCCTTGTCCCTGTGTTGGGCGACACCTCCTCCCTTCCCCTACCTCCCATGCTCTCATGTCCCTCCAGGCCTTGCCTTGCGGACCTGGTTATACCAGAGGATGTACAGCGGAGCAGTGGGGATCTGGAGGCACGGGGAATCTAGGACAGATGAATCCCTCAATACCAGCGGTGGGAGTGGCGACACCAGGAGGGAAGGGGGTGTAGAAAGGGAGAACCGATCTCAGAGATCTATGTGTAACCTCCTCTCTGGGAGATGGGCAATGGGGAGGCGGGTGAGGGGAGACGCCAGGGAGTGTAAGATAAGATATAATAATTATTTATAAACTATCAAGGGACCAGGGGTGGGATTGGGGAGGGACGGGGATGGGGGAAAAAAAGGGAAACCAAGCTGATTCCAGGAACCCAAGTGGAAGGTGAATTATGAGAATGACGAGTGCAACGAATGTATAAGGGAGCTTTGCTCAATTGATGTATGTACAGACTGTGATAAGAGCCTTATGAGCCCCAATAATAAGATTTAAAAAAATTAAAAACACCGATTAAAAAAAAATCCCCACCCCCAAAAAAAGACCGCAGAGAATATTCTCTTTTAGATAGCCAGTCACCATCTGCTTTCACCACACTTTGCTCTAGTGCTCATATCTTCAATGACCCCTTCATAAAGGTGAGTACTGAGCCGGGCCAAATCATAAGAACTAGATGTTCTTGGACTGGATCTGGAATTCAGTGGGAGCCCAGAGTGCATTCACTTGTCCACAGATTATGTATAATTCTCGTTCATTTTAGAGGTCTCATCATCATCATCTTATGACAAAGAACATTATCAATCATCCCCCTGGGCATAAAATAATTCCACTGATAGCATCATTAGTTTATCCAATGACATATAATTTATCATATTGTTGAAAAAAAGATTTTATGTACATATAACCCAGTTCTGAACTGCAATCGATGAGTTGATGATTTGTATTGATTGGATTCTTAAATGATCGATTTCTGTTTACATGGACCATGGGGGTTGGTGCTGGGTGAATATTTCCAGTAATTCTCACTTACAAGGGCCGATGCTTACCAATCAGGTTAATACATGTCATATTAAAACAAGGGGGGGGCATTAAAATAGTAACTATATGGTGGTTCTGCCATCTCTTATTAGACACCCACTAAGCAAGTGATCCTAACCAAGGTTTAAGGACCACCAATTCTACAGTCTTCAGGTGGCTTCCATTTGTTTCTTTTCGCTCTAGGGAAGTTTAGTCATAAATTCAAGGGCTACGGGGAATTTTGGGACAGAGTCCAGGTCACTTAGTGGGATTTCCACATCGAGTCCTTCTGGTCTGGTCTGGTCTATGGGGGGTGCCATGTTCCTCAAAAGGACAGAGTCGATCAATGGCTGCGAGTTTCGGAATTAGACTGCTAGGTGGCTCTAGGTCAGTGGTTCTCAACCTTCCTAATGCCGAAACCCTTTAATACACTTCCTTATGTTGTGGTGACACCCCAACCATTAAATTATTTTTGTTGCTACTTCATACCCATAATTTTGCTACTGTTATGAATCAGGCAACCCCTGTGATCCCCAAAGTATTTCACGACCCACAGGTTGTGAACCACTGCTCTAGGTGGGTTCTAGTCTTTCAGATAGCAACCGAACACATAAGAATATTCATTGAATGGAATACAATTAAAAAGGAGGGCATAGAGACCCCTCAATTTCACTCTCTGAGATCTATGCCTCTTTAGCTTATACTAAGGAACCCAGGATTTTCAAGCAGAAAGAGACCTACTATCGCATTTCCCTTCTAAGCTGTAATGGCCAATCCTTAAATCAAGTTAGAGCACTAGAAAGTGCCATAGCCTGGTAGGTTACTTCCTTAGCCTATCCAAAATTACCTTCTCCAAATTCTGCATCAGAAATTTTTTCTCTGCGTGGAGCCCAGTGGAAATCTTGGAAAGCCTGTGAGATCCTTCTCAGAATCAGAATCAAAGTTTAAGTCTATAAATAAAAATGTAAGTGCTTACAAAAACAAACAAAACCATTTGTAAAATATATTTTGAAACTGATTGTGGTAATGATTGTATAATACTGCTTGATGTGATTGAACTATGAAACAATAATATCTGTATTAACTCCCAATAAAATGGTTTTGAATAAAAATCTAATATATCAATCTTTCTTTCTCTCCCTCTCCCTTTCACTATCATTGAGTTGATTCCCACTCATCGTGACTCCATAAACCCAAAACCAAACTCACTGCCATTGAGTCCATTCTGACTCGTAGTCATCCTGTAGGACAGGGTTTCCAAGAGTGAAACTATGAATTGGAGAAGAAAGCATCAGCTTTGCCCTGATACGCAGCTGTTTGTTTCAATTCCTACAAGACAGAGTACAACTGCCCTTGTGGATTTCTAGGACTTTTAAATCTTCATGGGAGCAGACAGCCTCATCTTTCCCCTTTGGAGTGGTTGGTGAGTTCAAACTACTGACCTTGTGGTGAGCAGCTCACGGCTACCAGGCCTCCTTAGAAATATATAGGCTTCTTCATGGATGTGTTACAAATAGGAGGTGGCCGAGGACAATGGTAATCATAACTTCAAAGTAGTAACAAGAACAAAGGAAATGTTGAGATATTTGCAAAAATTGTCTTGAGATACGAAAATCTTTGGTTACAAATTTTGGTCAAACTTAGGGAGGGTTTCATGGACAGTGGAAAATGTGAAAATGTGAAATGGCAATTTGAGATCGATGAGAAGAAGGAGATAACAGTTTTTCTCCCAAGATCAAGAAGTCCATTAATTCTACCTTGTAGACTAAGATCCGCAGGTGCCCAGTTAACAGCTTTCATTTTACAGCGTGATCTGGGCCTGTCTTCTAGCTTACCAATCCTTTTAAAATCACGGCCCTGATATTCAGTAAAATGTTTTCAAACATTGTGAAACCTATGATTTAAGGTCTTCTAGATGAAAAGTTTACATTTCAGTTTTTTTAAATCATTTCATTGAGGGTTCATACAGCTCTTCTCACAATCCATCCAGCTATCCATTGTGTCAAGCATATTTGTGCATTTGTTGCCATCATCATTTTTTTGAAATAATTTTATTAGGGGCTCATACAACTCTTATCACAATCCATACATATATCAATTGTGTAAAGCACATTTGTACATTCATTGCCCTCATCATTCTCAAAATATTTGCTCTCTACTTAAACCCCTGGCATCAGCTCCTCATTTTTCCCCTTCCTCTCCGCTCCCCCCTCCTTTATGAGCCCTTGATAATTTATAAATGATTATTTTGTCATATCTTGCCCTTGTCCCATGTCTCCCTCCACCCACTTTTCTGTTGTCCATCCTCCAGGGAGGAGGTCACAGGTAGATTCTTGTAATCAGTTCCCTCTTTCCAACCCACTTTCCCTCTACCTTCCCAATATCGCTACTCGCGCCACTGGTCCTGAAGGGATCATCTACCCTGGATTCCCTGTGTTTCCAGTTCCTGTCTGTATCAGTGCCAGACTTGCAAGGTAGAATTCAGATCATGATAGTAGACGCGGGAATGGAAGCATTTAGGAACTAGATGAAAGTTGTATTTTTCATCGTTGCTACATTGCACCTTGACTGGCTCGTTTCCTCCCCTCCACCCCTCTGCAAGGGGATCTCCAGTGGCCGACAAATGGGTTTTGGGTCTCCAGTCTGCACTCCCTCCCTCATTAACTATGGTAAGATTTTTTTTGTTCTGATGATGCCTTATGCCTGATCCCTTCGACACCTCGTGATTGCACAGATTGATGTGCTTCTTCCAAGTGGGCTTGGTTTGTCTCTGTAAAACGAGGGTTGATTCTGTTTACATTATAGTCTGTATCCAATTTTATAATTATCATATTTATTAACCCACTCACACATGCCTTGGAGTTGATGCTGACTATGTCCCTATAGGACAGGGTAGAACTACTACCAAGAGTTTACAAGACTGTAACTCTTCAGGGAAGTAGAAAGGTCTATCTTTCTCCTGCAGAGCTGCTGGTGGTTTTGAACTACTGACCTTGCAGATCATAATCCAATGACTAACTGCTATGCACCAGGGATCCTTTATTATTACCAGTAACTATATTTTATGGTCTTCATGTTCAACTTGTCATGATTTTAGATAGGTTAACCAGGAGCCCTGGTGGTGCTGCCAGTCAAGCATTTGCTGCTAGCCTATGAGGTCACCTGCTCCACCGGAGAAAGATGAAGTTGTCTGCTCTCATAAAGATTTTATCTCAGGAACTCAAAGGAGCCCGTTCTACTCTGTCCTATAGGGTTGCTATGAGTTAGGATTAACTAGATGGTGGTGGGGAGTCATGACAAAGAATAAGGAGTTCTTCTTTTCTCACTCTATATGGCTAGTACTATATTGAGGCCTGGGGGTCTGGTGGCACTGTCAGGAAAGCCTTGGACGGCGAATCTCAAGGTTGGTGGCTCAAACGCACCAGCTGCTGTGAGGGAGAAAAATAATGCTGTCTGTTCCCCATAAAAGAGCTCTGGTGGTGTCGTGGTTACGTGTTGGGCTGCAATCCGAATGGTCAGCAGTTTGAAACCACCAGCAGCTCCTAGAGAGAAAGACTGGGGCTTTCGACTTCTGTAAACAGCTATGGTCTCTGGAACCCCTAAGCGGTTGCTATGAGTTAGCACTGACTTGGTGGCAGTGAGTTTGGTTCCCAGTCAAGATTTAGTCTTGGAATTTCTACATATGGTTGATATGAATCAAAATCCACTTAATGGCAGTGGGTTTGGGGGTTTTATATGAGGCCAAAGAGGCCCAAGGAACCCTGGTGGCATAGGATTCATGTGCTGGGTGCGATCCACAAGGTTAACAATGGAAACCACCAGGCACTGCGGGAGAAAGCTGAGGCTTTCTGCTCTCAGGAAGCATTGCAGTCTCGAAAACCCACAGGGGCAGTTCTCCCCTGTCTTATAAGGTCATAGGTGGGCATTGACTCGATGGCAGTGAGATATTTTTTTTTGTTTTAGTGGCAGAGCCCTAGTTAGTGCACTGGTTAAAGAGTGCTCTAAAAACCCACTGCCATTGAGTTGATGCCAACTCATAGTTGACAACTAAATGGTCGGCAGTTGTGTCCCCCAGCAGCTCAGCAGCTCTGTAGGAGAGACCTGAGGCAAAAGACAAGGCTGCTTTGGTAATGATTTATAGCTTTGGGATCTCAACAGGAGAGTTCTCTTCTGTCCATACGATCCCTGTGGCTTGGAATGGACTCTCCGGCAGTAGGCTTGGATTTGGATTTCATATGCAGCCTGCTTTTCGAGATTCTTTTTCAATCAGACCTCCCGTGATCCATTTCCCCCACAAAGACTTCAAATTGGTGGCCTCTGAGACTAGCGAGCTGCTTAAGTTTAATCACAAACCACATATTCCCTTCTCCTTTCCCTGGTTTCGTGGTGGTTATTTGGCCCCCAAGTGAGTCATTCAATCACCATCTCATTTAATGTTGCCTCCACGTGAATGGCTTTTTCTTCAGCTGGGCTGCCTTCAGCAAGCATTCAGCAGCAACAACTGTACCATAACAATTCTTAATATCCTACACAACCAACTCTTTTGAGTTTTCAAGGATCAACTAAAAGTGACAGCTCTTCATACTATACTGACAGGAAAATTTGAGATAGTTACAGGCCTCAAGAAACAGAGATGGGTTTGTATTTTATCAGGAAGAACCGAGGAAGTCTTTGTTTTCCACTCGTGCTATATTTTACTTCTTTCATCCTTCAGGAAGTGCCCTGCATTAAGAATTTAGGGTTTTTATTTTGAACGGGTAAGTCATATGTAGCTCAGATTCATAATTATGACCATAACTTCTCACAGAATTAAACTGAGAAATCGATCAAGGAGACAGGGGAGATTGGACCTTCGTGGCAACGACTGGTTAGCTATTCTCTCTCCAGGCACCCAGCCAGATTACATTTCCTGGTCAGAACCAGGCCTGACCACTTAAACAGCTCCAAGCTTTTATGGCATGCTCTCCTAGTTCCCTGTGGCCTTGGAAGCCATATGTTGAAAATGGCAGAGCCACTAAGCAGAAGCACCTTACGTATAACTTCTTAGAGGAAAATCAGCCACCAATGAGGAATTCTAGCCATAGCATGGCTGGTGGACTAGAGGAAAAAGACTCCTAGACGCACAGAGGTGGGTTAGGAGGCTGTTACATTGAGGGGGGACCCAATTTGATGTTTCTGAGACAACCAGTAGGACTTGTTAGTTCAGTGGTTCTCAACCTCCCTCATGCCGCCACCCTTTAATACAGTTCCTCATGTGGTGGAGACCCCAACCATAAAATGACTTTGTGGCTACTTCATAACTGTAAGTTTGCTACTGTTGTGAATCGTCATGTAAATATCTGATATGCAGGATGTATTTTCATTGTAGCTCAGATTCATAATTGAACATAATTAAAGCATAGTGATTCATCACAAAACAATATATAATTATATATTGTGAAATCTTTACTTCTAATGACAAATAAATGAGATGTTGTCTTGAAGCATGGTGTAGCATGGGTAACAGTCTTCACGCCGGGTACTTATATGTGGGCGTATCTGCATGTGAGTAGACCCGCCTGGAGACAGATAGAGAGAGAAGCGGTGTCTCAGTTCCTAAGACCATTGGAAATACGTGTTTTCCAATGGTATTTGATGACATCTGTGAAAGGGTCATTCGACCCCCAAAGGGGATGCAACCCACAGGTTAAGAACCGCTGTGTTAGTTGTTTGGATGTAGGAGGAGAAGTTAAAGATGCTGGAGATGCCTAGCAGGGACAACTGGGCAGATGATAACAACCCCAACTGAGAGACAAGCTTCAGCAAGGAGGGCCAGGTGGGAATGAACCTAAAGAGTGGGTTCTGGGGATGTATGTTTCAAATGCCTGTGGAGTACCCAGGTGGGGCAACTTTCCAGTCTTATGGTGGCTCCTCCCATGCTGCTAATGACTAATGGGGAAAAGCTACATTTACAGTGGGGAAACCAGGAGGACACCGCCTGACCCAAATGATTTCAAGCCAACATCAAACTGATGCTGGCTGCTGCCCTGAGAAAGAAAGAAAATTCTTCTGCTAACTTGGTGTACCTTGATTTCCATCATGAGAAAATACCAGATAACCTGGGACACATGGTACCAAAGAAAATACCCTGTAGTCTTCAAAATTGTCATTGCCCAAGACATGCTAAGCAAACTTTCCAAGTTACAGGTGGCTAAGACCCACAGTCAAATGCGACATGTGATCCTAGATTGGGTCTTGTGTCAAGGGAGAATTTGCTGTTTCAAAAACACATCGTTATTTAGTTGTTGCTTTATGACAGTTCTAGGTTCCTGTACAGTGATATGGGGAGGTGTGGGCAACCCCCCTTTAGGAAGTCTGAATAATTACTGTAAATATGGTCAAATTCTATTGCACCTGTACAAAGAATCCAATGCAAACTTATTTTAAGAAACCCATTTTTGACAAAAAAATAATTTGATTTCTTAGATTTAAAAAGGAGTGAGACTTGGTAAAAAATTGAATTAGGCCTGTTTATTAGGTAAGAGTATGGTATTATCTGTTAATCCCTCTACATTTTGAATTGCACTGTGGTTACCATAGAGAATACCCTCAGTTCTTAGGAAGTACTGAAGTACACATGTGTATCTATGCATATATATGCATGTATACATACATGTATGCATATATATAGTACATGAGAAAATGAGAGATGACTCCCGGCTTTCTGGGTGGAAAGCTTGTTGAAACACAAGTAGTTTCCCTGTTTGCGTATTGCATTTTCATAGACTGAGAGTCCTTAAGGCAAATGATTGATGGAGGTGCCCATATGAAGTTTTTTTTCATGTAATAATGTGACAAACCAGGCAATTCCGCAAAGCTGCCAGCGTTTTATACTGGAAATTCCACCTAATTCCTAGACTGAAGTTAGAATGCTGGCAGAACTATGGTACCATGTGAGGAAAGAGAAGTATCAGCCTCCTCAGGATGCTGTTTGCTGCCAGCCCCCAGGATGCTGCATTCTCACCAGCCCCTTGCCTTCCTCTAAAGTCTAGTTCCTGCAAGTCTGGACAGGATTCGTGAGTAGAGCGAAGAGGGACTACTTCATTGGCTCTGGCTCTCAATGGCTACAAGATTATGGCCTTTACTCATGAAAGGGAATGGCAGTGACATGGTGGATAAACAGATTACTTGTCATTGCTGAAAATCTCAACATGGCTTCTCTTGGGCTGTCAAGCTAAATGCACAATTCCCAACTCTGTCAGGGCGGGAGGCTGGTCACAGGGAAGAAATTGCTTATCAAGATGGGAACCTTAGGAGGTTAGGAGGAACTTTTAAATTTGTGGTTAAAGTGCTTTTTGCTAAATTGTACGAGGGCTCTCTAAGAATGTATACATAATTCAATATTCCAACAATACTATTGCTTTGGAGTTTCTTCAAACTTTTTTGTTTTGTTTTGTTTTGAAATCATTTTATTGGGGGCTCATACAACTCTTATCACAATCCATATATACATCCATTGTGTCAAGCAAATTTGTACTTTTGTTGCCATCCTCAGTTTTTAAAAAATCATTTTATTGGGGGGCTTATACAATTATTATCATATGGAGATATTTGTTTCTAATTTTGATCAAATTATATCTAGCCATTTGCCTTATTTAACATTATTTTAGAAACACTTTCTCTTGATTTTACATTTTTATCATAAAATTCAATAGCCATGTCAGTTCCCATTGTGTTGATCAACTATGTGTGTACTTATTTAACCATTTCTTTGTTATTATATAATATCTGCTGCACAAGTCTCTAAACATGTGGAACTTTCTCCTTTTGAATTTTTACATTTCTTCAAATCTAAGATACATGGCTTTTTTTCCCAATAGATTTAAGGGTACATTTTGGTATCAAGATAATCGTTTTTTCCCCTTTAAAAAGTTATTGAAGTTGCATCTTAAAATTGACACTTAAAACTGAATATTATACTTCTATAATATAAATTTGAAATTTAGAGTTTACTGAGTCACAAGATACAAACAGATTTATAATACTTGATTTGTATATTAAAATGTCTTCCAAAACACCTTTCTTTACCAATAACAGCATCAACACTGGGTGCTGTTATAGCTCTGCCAACATAAAAAATGTACTTTTTCCCTATTATTTTGGATAGCTTTACTAGCTATAAATTGTTTCCTCATTATTACTTTCATGTATTTAACTATTCCACTCTTTGTTGTTGGCATAAAGAGACCAAAAGACAACACTAGAAGGGATCGAAAGACATATTCATAAGGAAAAACCTGGATGAATTCAGAAAGGAAAGAAGAGGTAGTGCCCTGCTTGCTTTCTGGTTCTTCCTTTTTGTTTTATGTCTACTTATCAAATATTGGGAAAAATAGAAGTATTCTTGGCCATCTTTTTTTCTTTAATAGAATCATAACCTTTTTGGCTCTGTGAACTCTTTGGAAGCTAGTCAATTCTCTTATTTGAAATGATTAAACAAAATCTTTGATTACAAAAAGAGCCCTGGTGGCATAGTGGTTATACATTGGTCTGTTGACTGCAAGGTCAGCAGTTTGAAGCCACCTGTTTCTCTGAGGGAGAAAGATGGGCTTCACTCCTACGAGTTATAGTCTCAGAACCCCCTAAGGGGCAGTTCTACCTTGTTCTATGTTGTGAGTTTGCATCAACTTTATGGCAGTGAGGTTTTTTTAAATTACATAAAAATATTTTTAAATGTTTTATTGTAAATTGGGTGGAGGCTTACAGAGCAAATTAGTTCCATTCAATTAGTTGGTACACCTTTTGTTTCATGTCGTGATTGCAATCCTCAGAATGTGACATCACTTATCCTACTTTCTCCCTTTGCCCTTAAACTGTGTCCTTGGGCAAATGTTGTCCTTTTGATCTGAAATGGTTGATTATCTCCCTTATGTTACTGTTCTCTGTATAGAACTGTTTATTGGTTGACGTTGAATTGAGGGGGGGAGGGGAGGAAGGGAGTTTGGTTCCAGACATGAAGGTCGACTAAGGAGCCCAGCCTCAGCTTCCATCAGTCTTTATGTGACCAATAAGCCTGGTCTTTTCTTTATTATGCTGGATTTTGCCCCACAGTTTTCTGCTACTTTATTGAGGACTTTCTAATGTGATCCCTTTCACATGGTAGTGGTATTTCTAGTTCTACTGGTCTAGGGTGTGGAGGCTGATGGCCCTGTCATTGTTTATCTGTGTTTTTTTCTCTCTATTCTTCTTTCCTTTACACTGAAAAGAGACCAATAATTGTAACTTAGTCCTTCCTGAGATTTTAAGACAGTAGTTGCTACTCAAAAAAGTCGGATTTAGAACCTAGTCTCTGTAGACTATATTATGCCAGCCAACTTTGGTGTCCCCCAAGACTATGGTCCTTAGTCCTTAGACCCAGTGATTCATTCTCACAGGGTGTTTATTTATGTCTAAGAAGTTTTCATAACTGCCTCCCCTATTCCCACCACATTCATGAATACATTTACAACAAAAGTAAAGGCCCATATACAAATATCCTCTTTCAAATGTGTGTATTTGTGAATGTGCTTGTACACCTCTTCAGCCTGAATGTTTATGCAAGCAACTACCCATAGATAATTGTATATATAATAGTATTTACCTCTTTTGCCTTTAATTTTGTATCTGTCTTTGCCTTCCCCTTTGCCCAATATGTATGTGTCTACCCTTTAATTAGTAATTTACCCCTCCCTTCCCCGCTCACCCATTTCTTTTCAGTGTGAAAACCTTTTATTGACTTTTTATGATAGTGGTCTCATACAATATTTATCCTTTATGATTACTTATTTCATTCAGAGAAATGTCTTCCAGGTTAATCCGTGTTATGGAGTGTTTGGGAGATTCATTTTGGGGGTCCTTTAATAGTTTCATTGGCATATACTTCACATATAATACAATTTAATCATTCAGTCATACTCCAAGATTTGTGCAATCATCAGCACAATCAATTTCAGAACGTTTTCTTATCACACTAATTTTTAGCTCCCCATATTTCCTGCCATGCCCCTAGGCAGTTATCAATCCAGTCACCGTCTCTATAGCTCTACCGATCCTGGATTGCATATACAGAGAATCATACAAAACACAGGAAGCAAACAAACCAAAAACTAACAGTAAGGACTAGATAAAACACAGACTACACACATCCTCCAAATATGGTCAGAGGAGTCTCACCAGAGGTTTAACCCATGTGGGGAACCTGAAAATAGATTTTGGGCTTCCTCTGTCATCCATAACCTGAAAACCAGATGTTCACAATTTAAGCTCTGATCCTATTCCATCCTTCAGATTTGGATTTTATTATTTATAATCCTTGGATCACACCAGCTGGTATGTTTCTTCCAGATGGATGGATTTAGCTGATGCCTCACTTAGATGGCTGCTTGTTTAAAAACAAGCATTTAAGACCCCAGATGCTATTCTTTCTGATAGCTGGGCACCAGACAGATGCATTGTTAGTCTTTAACTTTGGGTAGTATTCTACTGAGTATATGTAGTATACTTTTGTTTATGTAGTGTCCCATTAATGGTCAATTAGGTTGTTGCCATCTTTTGACTATAATCAGTAGTGCAACAATGAACCTGAGTTTGCATATATCTATTTGTGTCTTGGCATTTGTTTTTCTAGTATATATACCTAGCAGGGTGTGTTTGTTGGGGTATTTTAGAGAAACAAATCCACATAAACTCATGTATGAGTGTTTTATATAAAGGGTAAATGCACATCAAGAAAACATCTCAACCCAGTGCTGCCCAAGCCCACAAGACCAACCTTAGCCCATATGTCTGACACCAATCCACAAAGTCCTCCTCCATCTCACAACACACACACACACAATGACACTGACTGCAGGAGGAAAGCTGAATCACTGAACCTTTAAGCATCTCAGTGCTGGCAGGGGTCTCCACACAGCTGCTCCAGCACCCAGGGCTGCATAGGGGTAGGTCCATGTGTGGCTTCTCCTCGGGGATGTCTTACCAGAAGTGAGCCTTGCCAGCTAAAGCAGGGAACTGGCTAAGGCAGCTGCACCCTGGTCAGACCATCACAACACAAGAGACCCGAGAACTGGAAAAGCGAGGCCCACTGAGCCATTTATCCCTCCGCCCTTCAATTAACCCCACATGTGTTCATCGGCCAGGTTAGCACAATAAACTACCTCACAAGGGTATTGCTGGGTAATGCTATATTTATATTTCTAACTTTTTAAGTATGTGCCATACTATTTTCCACAGTGGTTGCACCATTTTACATTCCCACCAGCTGTGTGTGAGGGTTCCAGTCTGTTCACCTCCTCACCAGTGTTTATTTTCTGTTTTTTTATTTAACTTTGCTATTAAAACTGGGGTGAGATGATGTTTCATTGTTTTGTTTTGCATCCCTCATGTGATATATAATTGAAGGCATTTCTTAGTGTCTTTTTGCCCACCTGAATGCTGACAGGGCTGAAATCTGAAACCAAGATTTTGGATCTTTCGACCATGCTATGCTGCCCCTCTGGTGCAAATTCCATTGAATAGCTAAAGTAATGACACATTTAACAATCTTTGATGTTTAGGCTGGCTATTGTAAAATTTGGGTTTAAGATATAACTAATCCCTAATAATAAATTAGTCAAGAAATTAAATTCTCATGATTCCAGATTTAAGATTATAGAATTAAATGTAAAAGAAATTATCTACATCTGAATTTTTTGCACAAAACGAGAAGCGATCTCTGTCACAGGCTTATGCAATGAGTTCTGAGTATGAAGCTTAGTAACTCAGATTTGTAGGTGGTTAAGCCCCCTGGGGAACTGAGTAACGAGACTCAAGAATTTTCTCACTGCAGATTCAGCCTCATTGCTTATTAAATATTGATGCTATGATCATCTTTTTCTAACCAAATTAGCACTTAGATTTTACTTGTGAAGAGTGGCATATTCCATGATCATTATTGCTGGTATCTCCCATCTTTCATGATTTTATGAAACATTCCAACAACTGCTAACCCCAATCCTAAATCAAATTTTCAACTCAGACCCAAAATTACCGTGGCATGCTCAAATCGCCAACACTGCTGGAAATAGGGCCTCCTCTGATTGTTTCCCTAGCTATATCTATATATCCCCAGGGTAAAAACCAGCCCCCGCTGCCTTGGAGTCGATTCTGACTCATGGCGCCCCTCCAGGACAGAATGGAACTGCCCAATAGGTTTCCCAAGGCTGTCTTCTTTTGTGGAAGGTGACTATCATGTCTCTCTCCTGTGAAGTGGCTGGTGGGTTGGAATCTTCTGGTAAGCAGCCAAGCACTTAACCACGGCACCTCACAAATGCCCACAAATACAGGGCCAGTCATGATCTTTTAGGCCTGCCACTTTGTCTTCCACGTCACTTCCTTTCTAGACAGTGCTGATGTTGGGTACTCCTTGGGGATTACTTTGGCTCCATTCTTACTGACCCCTGAAGGCAAGGCCAGTGCATCTCCAAATTTTCCATACTGAAACTGTGATAAAGCCATACTTTAAAAAGAGCATATTTTGAAGATTCTGGGAAAAGGAAACTGAAAACAGAGAATAACTTACAACAGCCAAGATAAGTAGATATCTTCAGAGTTGACAAGTTCAAACCTTGTATCTGAAACCCTGCCTAATGCAATTTCCAGCAGTCTCACATGCGGCAGGGGCCCAGTTTAAGAGGAACCAGACAACTGATATCAAGGGTTCAAATGTTTTGAAAATGATGATGGCAACATATGTATAAATGTGCGTGACACAAAGGATGTATTTATGGACTGTGATAAGAGCTAGAACAGCCCCCAATAAAATGATTTTTTAAATGAACCAGACAACTCCAGGTTATCTTCCTAACTTGGAATTCAGTCCTTATTATGCCCTAACTTAGAGAAAGAATAAGTTCTTTCCATTTCCCCATTCTGAGTATAACTTTATTTCTCTTGCTCTGAATTTTCCTCTTCTCAGAATGACTGGGAGGGTCGTGGAAATCCTATACTCATTCAAAGACTCAATCTGAGTTCTATAGCCTGAACAAGATAATTACAGCAATTGGCAATAGATTTCCCAAAGTCATTTGACACAGTCTTCTTCTTTTTAAAAAAATATTTTATTGGGGATAATTATAGCTCATAACATTCAATACCTCAATTGTATCGAGCATATTTGTACATATGTTGCCGTCAACATTTTTTAGGCATTTACTTTATATTTGAGCCGTTGATATCAGCTTCCCTTTTCCCTTCCTCCCTCTACTCCCACTTTAACAACCCCTTGACAAATTATAAATTATTATTGTTTTCATATCTTACACTGACCATTGTCTCTCTTCACACAGTTTCTGCTGTTTATCGCCCTGGGGTGGAGGGAGGGTTGGTGGATTATGCATCAATCATTTCAATTGACTCTCTCTTCTTTCCCTCTTCCCCCACCTCTCCCCTATCCTCCTGATATTGCGACTCCCATTTCTGTTCCTGAGAGGTTATTTGACCTGGATTCCGTATATCGTGAGCTATTATCTGTACCAGTGTACATGTTCTGCTTTAGCCAGAATTGAAAGGTAGGACTGAGTTCATGATAGTGGGGGAGGGGTGTGCTGAAGAAGCCTCAAAGAACCAGAGGACTATTGTATGTTTCACCTGGTTGACTTATCCCTTACTTGTGATTCTTCTATGAAGGGATGCTCTATTGTCTGCAGATGGGTTTGGGGTCTCTGCTCTGAACCCCCTCATTCTCAACAATATGTTTGTGTGTGTGTGTGTGTGTGTGTGTGTGTGTATGTGTGTGTCTTCTGGTGCCTGTTACCTGATTCTGTTGACACCTCATGATCACACAGGCTGGTGTGCTTTTCTCATGTGGATTTGTTTCTTCTCTGTTAGATGGTTACTAGCAGAGAAGGCTTCAAGCCTTTATGACCGTAGACACTATATCTTTTGATAGCTGGACACCATCAGTTTTCTTCACCACATTTGCTTATGCACCCATTTTGTCTTCAGGGATCATGTCAGAAGGTGAGCATCACAGAATGTCAGGTTGCTAGAAAAAAGTGTTCTTGTGTTGAGGGAAGGCTTGAGCAGAGTCCCAAAGTCCATCGACTTCCTCAATGTGTTGCCATACAAATATATGTACATAGGACATTACCTCTATTTTTATGAGTTCATATATTTACATAAGTGTACACTTACATTTACACCTCTATCCATAGCTTTGCTTCCTAGATCTTTCTTCTTGACACAGTCTTAAAATGATTCCATTGTAGGGGAATACGTGAACTGCAATGAAAACGGCATTGTCTAAGGTAGAAGATACAGTATATACTCGAGTATAAACCGAGTTTTTCAGCATATTTTAATGCAGTTTTTGTTGTAAAATTAGGTGCCTTGGCTGATATTTGGGTCGGCTTGACTCGAGTATATACGGTATTCTTTTGGTTCTCTGGTTCCATGAGTATTATTTTAAATGGTTGATCACTGATAGCAATGCAAAATACTGACTGTATATAGACATGCAAATTCTGTTCCATCCCCCACTGTGGAAAAAAAACATTTGGTCTCATATTGCATCTTAATTTCAGTATTCTTGATCAGTAACTCTGAACTGTGGCATTCCTTACCATTTCCTTCATGAATGGAATGAATATAAGATTTATCACATGTTTATTTTTATATCTGTATGAGTTGAGATTTTACCTGTAAAAATGTATCTTTTGGCATAATGTTCAGGACCAAGGTTAAATTCTGCCACATCAAATTTAGTTAAATTCTTTTTTAGATTTTTCCATCAGCGTGAGGGAACGAAAAGATCAAGTTTATGGTCTCTCTCCCTCAGCATGACATCTTTTCTCTCATAGACACACATCTCCCATAAATAATCAATAATCTTTAGACATATAACTGTTTAAAGTTTCAATTTATGAAGGAAATTACTCTCTAATACAGCAGAGGCACCGTCCTAAAAATCCACCAAGATGAACATATAGTATCTCATCTGAAAGAATCTATATTTGGGTTACTTCCCTACACTCAGAAATTCAAGGGCATAGAGTACTTCACCTCCATTTGAAACAGGGTTTGCAAACCATGGCATGATTAAAATTTTTAATCAGATAATTGTATGCATTGTAAGATGCTGAGTAGCTTCCTAGCCTCTATCCACTAAATCCCGAAGGACAGGTGAAATACTCAGTGAATATTTAACATGGATGGACTCAGAAACAATGCTCAGCAAGACAGAGAAAGCTTTGGACAACATACTATTTATATAAATCTTAAAATCACAGAATCTTATAATGTATATGCTCAAGGAGGCAGATACATGGAGTGAAAGTACAAAATCATCAGTGTGAAGAATTGATGCACACCAACATGAGTATGGTTGCCTCTGGAAAGGGAGGGAGGGAATTAGGTCAGGTTAGGATTCAAAGGAAAATTCAACTGCGTCTCTAATGTTTGCTTGTCTTTTAAAAGAGTTCTAAGTCAGATGCTGCAAAACATTATTTTCATTCAGGCTTGTTTTTATATGGATAATGTGTTCCTCTATATATTTTGCCACTTTTATCATCATAAAATATAAAAATAGGACTCAGATGTCAAACAATGGCCTAGGAAGCCATGTGTTATTAATTTTTCAGTCTACTGTTTTATATTATCCATGCTGATGCTGGCTGCCACAATCCTAGGTAGCTATTTGCAGCTTGCCAGTGTTTCTAGAGCAATTCCCCAGTTCTGACTCTGACAACCACTACAATGATGCTATCATCTTATATTTCTGAGTGCTTTATCTTTTCTCAGGACTCCTACATGTATCTTCTCATTTTATTCATTTATTTTTAATATTAATCATTCTATTGGGGGTATCTTCTCATTTTATATTCACAACTTCTACGACCATCAATTTTAGACTTGAGTATATTCATCATGGGAATGTAGAAAACAGGCTTCCACAAAGCCTTTTATTTGGCATTAACTTCAGTTTGGCTTGTCCTTGAAGCAGGTGCCCACACAAGCATCCTTGGGAAAGTGGTTTATTTGAGAGGTGGCTGACTACAGGAAACTGTTGGCAGGGGAAGTGAGACAGGGAAGGGAAGGAAGTTCAAAAACAGCCTAGTACAGAGCGGGTCACAGATGGGGGCTATTGAAGCTCAGTCTTGGTAGGGAACTTTGGGGAACAATGCAGAATATGTCTTAGAGTTCTTCCCATTGGGAAGCAATAGTTCCAGGGCATTTCCCCTCCAACTGCCACCTGTCAATGGCTTAGGGCTGCTCCTTGGCTTGAAAGCAGATGCCATGCACTCACTGGGGGACATGCGCAGGACCTGGATAACATCCACCACCAGCCCTTCCCAGAGGGGAATTTTCCATTTTCTATAAATCCTAAATCAAAAGCATAGCTACTGACTTGACTTTGACACAGAGCAAACCTATAGGACAGAAAAGTACTGCCACCAAGGATTTCTGAGACCAATCTTTATAAATGTAGACTACTACAACTTTCTCCTACAGAGCAACTGGTAGGTTTGAACTGCCAACCTTTTGGATAGAAGTCAATCACTTAACCAGTACACCACCAGGGTTCCATGTTTTTATATATTGCCTCACATTTATTGTTTGCATGGTACTGTCATAAATGTCACATGAAATCCTGTGGGAAAGACAGTCTTATTTGGAATGAGGACATTTGGAGGAGCCCTAGTGGCACACTGGTTAAGTTGCCTGGCTGCTAACCAGAAGATTGGTGGTTTGAACTTACACAGGGGTTCCTCAGGAGGAAGACCTGGTGATCTGTTCCATAAAGGTGACAGGTAAGAAAACCCTATGGGGTAGTTCTACTCATCACAAGGAGTTGCTGTGGGTTGGAATCCATGCAAGAGCACACGACAATAAAGATGTTCAGCTGAATAAATGTACTTGCTAGATGACTGATGGCTGTTGTCTCCCTATATTAGCAAACTGTAGCAATCTGACCTGACACCTGTCTTTGTAAATAAAGTTTTATTAGAACACACCCATGCCCATTTGTCAGCAGCAGATTGAGTAGTTGTGACAAAGACCCGCAAAACCAAAACTATTTATCCTCTGGCTCTTTATAGGAATGCTTGTCAATTCTGTCCTATAGTGTAAAACTAGCAGAAAGGTCCAATTTTCAAGTTTCAGGAATTTCCAGAAGGACTAGGCTTGTAAGAAGGAAAATATTATTACTACTCATAAAGTGCCATTTTAATTAAGCTGGCTAGGAGCAATATTGTCCAAAAATAATTAATGAAGCCTTTTCCATAAGAACAGATATTGGTTACTTACCTTTAAAACAACAATAACCCCCTGCCCACCCACCCAAATCCACCTTCAAATCCAAGGAGAAACTCAAGGCCCTTGCATCTCTGCTGTGCAATGAATGGGAAACACCTAGTTCAGCTACAGAAGAGAGTAATCATCTAACTTGCCAAACCTCAGCTGATTGAAGAGGGTGCTGATAATGATTCCAGCATGATATCCAGGCTGAGTGACAGCGAGGGCTGGGATTGCTATGCAGTGTCTGTGGAGGACCCAGGAGGGGATTGTGTTGGCTAATATTGAAGGCACAACCTCCTTCCATGGGGTGAGAGAAGAGGGAAAGGGATGCTGAGAGCATGTAGTCATCCTGTTGGGATCCTAGTGAGATCAAGAAGGCTGAGAAGAGAGAAGCAGGTAGCAAGCAGGAAAAATGGAGCTGCATGTTAGTAACTTCTGCACATAAGTTTGGAAGGTATTTGAAATTGGCAGCCCTCCCTTACTTTTTTTCTTCAAGTAATAGACTTTATTTTATGCAACAGCTTTAGATGTACAGAAATATTTAACTTATAGTACACAGTTATTATATGCACCCCACCCTGCCACCATCACCCAGTTTCCATTATTAAAATCCTTCATCAGCGTGGTCTGTTTGTTCCATGAGCCACTACTGATCTATCATAAGTCCATAGGGTGCATTCTTGGTGTTGTATAGTTTTGTGGGTTTTGACAAATGCCTAATGTCATGTACCCAATATTCTATTTATCAGACAAAATAGTTTCAGCATCTCAAAACGTCTTCATTCTTCACCTATTTACCCCTCCCCATCCCCTGAGCCCCCTGGTAACCACTGTTTTTTTTTTTACTGTCTCCCTAGGTTTGTCTATTCCAGAATACCATAGAATTGGAATGAATCATACAGTATGTGGGATTTCCAACTGGTTTTATTTTTCACTTACCTCTATGCCTTTCTATGGCTGATTAGCTTAAAAATATAATTGCTACATAATATTCCATTGTGTGGCTGTACCCCAGTTTGATTATCAACTCACTATTGAAGGACAACTTTGTTACTTCTAGTTTTTAGCAATTGTGAATAGCCCATAAGCATTTGTGTATAGTATGGAAATAAGTTTTTAGCTCAGATGAGTAAATGTCCAAGAGTGTGATTGCTAGATCATATGGTAAGTCTTCGTGTTGTAAGAAACTACCAGACTCTCTTCCAAAGTGACTGTATCATGTTGCATTCCTACCAGCAATAATGCCATGTTCTGTCACACTGCTTCCTCGCCAGCCTTTAGTGTTGCCAGTTGTTTGCCTTTTAGCCCTTCTAATGGAGTGTAAAGAACCTTGGTGGCATAATGCATAAGTATTTGGCTGCTCAGCAAAAGGTTGAGGGCTCAAACACACCATCAGTGGTTTCATGGGAGAAAAAATTTCTGAGTATCTGCTCTTAAATTATAGTTAGGAAACTGCATGAAGCTGTTCGACTCTGTCATATAGAATTGCTTTTAGTCAGATTGGGTGATGGCAGTGGATTTGGTTTGGAGTTTTGGTAGTGACATATAATGAAGGAGCCCTGGTGATCTAGTGGGTTACACGTTTGGCTACTAACCACAACGTCAGCATTTCAACCTACCACCTACTTCCTGGGAGAAAGATGAGGCTGCTTATTCTGTCCTACAGTGTGCTATAAGATGATAGTGCTGAAGATGAACGTGGGGAGTACTGATGACATATGATATTGAGCATCTTTTCCTGTTTACTTGTGATCTGTATATCTTCTTAGGTGAGGTGTCTGTTCTGATTTCTGTTCCCATTAAAAACAAAACCCTTGTTAATAGAGTGAAGATTAATAGTTTAATTCGACAATTGATACACATTTTGTTTCATGTCATTGATTGTAATTCCCACAATGTAACACCACTCATCCCACTTCTACTTGGTGTTGCCCATTCCCATTCCTCCTTTCTGAATCATTTTGGCCTCCCTGAGAAAATATTGCCCCTTTGATCTCAAATGCTTGATTGTTCTAAGGAGTATGCACCTTTCTAGTGTAACTCTGATCAACCTATTATTTGGCTGAAATTGAGCCTTGGGGGTGAGTTCAGTTCCAGACTTGGTGGGTGTCAAAGGGTCACAGTCTTGGGGGTTCCAGGAGTCTCTCTCCGACTAATAAACTTAGTATCCTTTATGATTTTCAGTTTGTTCCACATTTTTTTCCTCCCACTTGAGCCAGGGTTTTCTAATGTGATCTTTTTCAGAGCAGTTGGCAGGGGTAGCCGGGCACCATCTAGTTCTTTTGGTCTTATGAGTTATGAAGACTCATGTTTGTGTGGTCCAGTTAGTCTATTGGACTAATTGTTTCCATGTGTCTTTCCATTTTCATCAGGCTTCCTTCCTCCTAGCAGGGAAAAATCAATATCTTCACCTTAGCTAGCTGCTCTGAAGCTTTTAAGACCCCAGTGACAAGTCAGGATGTAGAACATTGTCTTACAAAGTGTTATTAGATTACAGTTTTCTTCAAACTTTTGGCATCTGTGCTCATAGGGGATATTGGCACAGGGTTTTCATGATGTCTTTGCCTGGTTTGGGTTATGATTGCTTCATAACACGAATTAGGAGGTTTTCCTTCTGTTTGTCTACTCCGGAATACTTTGAATAGGATTGGTGACAGCCCTTCTCTTAAGGTTTGGTGGAATTAATCAGTGATGTCTCTAGACCAGTACATTTTTAAAAGGAATTTTTTTAATGACTTGATCTATTTCTTCTCTTGTTATAGGTCTATTCAGATGTTTTAAAACTTCAATCTGTGTTAGTTTAGGTATGCAGTGTGTTCCTAGAAAATTGTGCATTTTTTTCTGGGTTTTCAAATGTGTTGGAGTATGATTCTTTGTAGTATTCTGTTTTTGTCCCTTTTATATAAGTTGATTTTGTTGTATACTGTGAGGTTTTGCATTAATTTGGCTAAGAATTCTGCTATACTTACTTGTTTGCTGTAACTGTAGAGGTCAGAGGTTTACTTTTCTTTAGTTTCTTTTTTCCCCCTTCCTGTGCTTAAGGTTTCCATAAGAACTCAGTAAATAGAGACTGCACCTTTTTAGCTCTTTCGGACCCTACTGTTATTATACTGGTTTTCTGTGCTCAGAGGGAGCCCTGGTGGTGCAAATGGTTAAGCACTTGACTGCTCATCATAAGGTTCAAGTACGTGATGTGTAGAAATCTACATTTAAAAGTCACCCATTTTTTTCCATTTCAGAGATAACGATTTTGTGCATTTCTTTACAGTTTATTTTTTGGCATCTCTACCTATTAATCTAATGAAGCATACTGCCATAGAGGAGATTATGACTTGTAGTGATCCTATAAAACAGAGTTGAATTGCCCCTTTGAGTTTTCTGAGATTTTAAGTGTTTGCAGAAGTTAGACGTCCTCAACTTTCTCTCATGGAGCATCTGATGGGTTTGAACAGCTGAACTTGCGTGCAGCTCTATGTATGACCTACCATGCCACCAGGGTTCCTTTTGTATGCATAAGATGGTATACATATGATTAGGTTGATAGTGTGTATATCATATAATAATACATCTTTTCTCCTCTCCTCAAGATTATTTCATTGTCATTTTAACAGAACACTTGTTATTTCTAAAATATGATGTTTAAAGGCTATCTGATAATTAATCAGGTACCTGCGATGTATAATTGACTTGATAGCAGTGAATTGAGTTAACTTCATGATGTGTTTAAACGTTCCCTTTGGTTCGTAACAAGACTGTTCTGTGAAAGAAAGAAGAAAACCCAATCCAACAACAAACAAAATAAATGCAAAAAAATCTCTGACTTTGCCATCATACCTAACAATGAAGGGTTTTATAGATATCTGCTAAATGAATACAAATCTGGTGGTTTAAACCATACTTCTGTGAATATTATGGCATTAGAAACTCCATGGGGCAGTTCTTCTCCGTCTGTGAGGTCACTGTGAGTTGGAATTCACTTAACAGCAGTGGGAAGAGTTGCAGAAAAGTAAGAACTCAGGAAAATCAAGTGTTGAACTTAAAGGGTCTTGAACAATCAAAAATTAGACTTTATTAACTGCAGGCTGCTTCTGCTAGTCTCTAGGCAATAGGAAGAAAGAATCGTTAGGATTGCTGTCATGTGCTGATTTGTTTGCTTCTTTTCATGGATCAATGGAAAATTGGTTCACTCGCTCTGAGGATCTATAAAGAGGGGCTGCAGGAGCTGCTTCTTTCTCTTGACATTTTATTTGATTTTCAAAGGAATCACCCTCTGCCACCGAATCACCTGTAGACAAGAGCAGAACTGATCTACACAGTTTCCAAACTGTAAACCTTTCCTGAAGTAGACTGTCATGTCTGCAGCCCATAGGAGTGGCTGGTGGATTTAACCAACAAACTTTTCAGTTAGTAGCCCAAAGCTGAAGCCACCTGGGTGCCAAAGGAATATAGTGACTAAGAACCTCATGTATTCTAAATGGTGGTAACTGATAAAAATTTAGGTTGTCCCAATAAGCCTAGTAAGAAATTCACATGCTAAAGAGGGGAAGTATTTACTCTGTTAAATGGGTGAGGCCCATATAGACCTGTGAGTTTTGGTTAGTTCTATTGACTCAATGGCAGTGAGTTTGGTTTAGGTTTGGTGGTACAATAGGTAAAGTGCTCAGCTCGAAACCAAAAGGTTGGAGTTTTGAACCCACTAGTTTCCATGGGAGAGGGATATGTTTGGCAGTCTGCTTCCATAACGATTTGTAGTCTTGGAAACATGATGAGCAGTTTGCCTCTGTCCTATAGGGTTACTACAGTCCCATTCAACTCAATGGCAGTGGGTTTCGTTTGCTTTTTTTAGCTTCAATAATATTCTTTTGTTACTTCAAGAAAGTTTCTATACTTTATACATACTGAGGTTGTGGAAGTCCCTGGCCAGTATTTATACGATAATAAATAATCTACAATCGAAGTGGGTTTTTTTGATGAAGTGTAAAAATATTGGAAAATGATGTATTTTAAAGCATTAGTAGAAAAAACTTCCTCATTCCTTTACCCCTTTACCCACAGAAATCATTAAAATTTGTGAGAAAAAAAGGAGATTGCATTGCCATTCCCTATTCATTTATCATTTTACTCAGAAGCACATCTTGGCAAATATTTTATTGCTTCTACTAAATGAAAACCATGACAATTTCTGGGGTGGAACTACTCCTACCAGGGTTAATATCAAGGCTGATAAACCCTAGATTTATGAAGAGATGTCAGGAAACAACTCTCATGAGACGGGGAACATTGGTCTAAGCATTCCACTGCCCATAAGTAACTGGGGGAGAAAGGAATGTTGGGCATGAGCAACAGCCTAGAAAAAAAGAGGGAATTAGAGAGTTTGCAGGTTCTACCCCAGACCACATCAATGAAGGGAGTTGCAGGAGGGTAACATCTTTTTAATTAAAACGAAAAAGGAATACTTGCATCACATAGACTGAGGGATAGGCTGAGATCTGTGTGACAAGTTGAGATCAGAACACCAAGACCCTGGGATGCCTCTCAAAGCATTTCATTGGTAATAGGGTATCACAGGTATTTGGGTAAGAGATGATAGCGGCTGTCAGTACCAGAGCCAGTGGAGTTTACGACAGGAATCCAGGAAAGAGTTGATGGTATACTTTACCACATCAATAAGCATGACCTTTTTTGGTTGTCTAGGTATGATGGTGTATCTAACCTCAATAGTGACTATAGTATCTTCCTAGAACTGTAGTGGCAAATTAGCACAAACTGGGTGACTTAAAATAAGATAACATAAGCATATTAATCCATTGATTTTGAGTCGACTGTAACTCATAGTGACACCCTGCAGAGCTGCCCTATGAGGTTTCTGAGGCTGGAAGTCGTCGTGGAAGCAAACTGCCACATCTTTCTCCCAGTGAATGACTAGTGGGTTTCAACTGCCAACCTTTCAGTTAGCAGCCGAATAACCCCTGCTATCCTCCTTATAGAATCAGACTGCCACTTCTTTCTACCTTGGAGCAGTGGGGAGTTTTGAACTGTTGACCTTACAGTTACCAGAGAAGCATATAAATTGCTGGACCACCTGGGCTTCCTAAAATAATTTTATAATCTCATAATTTTGGAAGTTAGAGGTCTATGAATTTTTAGATGGATGAGGTAGTTAGTTTATTGTGTCAGCCTGGCCAATAAACACATGTGGGGTTAATTGAAAGGTGAAGGGATAAATGACTCAGTGAGTCTCGCCTTTCCAGTTCTTGGGTTTCTAGCTTTCTGATGGTCAGACCAGGAGGTAAAAAATGCAGTGTCAATACCAATAATAATTGAATTTATACCTCACTGATTCCTAGTTTAAAAGTGACTACAGAAGTTGTAATTTTCTAGGTGGGTCATCACAGCATACCTTACCATGGGCTTTTGCAGGTTGCCATGAAAGAGATATTGCGAACTCTAACTACATTTTGACCATGGACTTCTGGATGCATCCAAGTACAATTCAAGTATTCCTTATTGCTACTTGTGATCAAAGGAATCTCAGGTGTTCAAGCAGAAGCACATGTCCTTAAACACCATTGTCAGATGTATTTTTCAGATTTTTGAAAAAGGGATCATTCAGAAAGTTAAAAATCATTCTCAACATGGGGCTTCACTTTTATTCAGGTAAGTGAGTAGAATCACAGGATATTCATGGATCTTGGGAAGTGATGATGCTCTGCTTACCATGGATAGTTATTGACATTAGATATAGTAATTCAGTGAAGAAATACTGGAAGAATAAGTAGTGTGTACGAGACATGACATCCCTCACTGACCCATAGCCCTACAGGGGACAACACTGGAGACACAGTGTGGGAATTGCTCCTGATCCCAACACACCGAGTTAAAACACTGAGGGCATGCAAAAGGGGAGCAGAGCAAAGAAGTCCTGAGGGAGTACCAAAAATAGAATTTGGGGCCAGGGCGTGGCACTCCATCAGACTCCACTGGAAAACACTCCTAAAGGTCAAGAAACAGACCTTGAAAAATTTACAGGATTTTCTCTACTTTTTGTCATTGTTTTTTTTGTTGTTTTGTTTCTCTGTCTTGGTTTTGTGCATATTATTTCTGCAGGTCTATCTAAATAAAATAGGGTGGATAAACAATCTGAAGGAGAAAACAAAGGGGCCGACAGTTTGGGGAGGTGCAGAAAAGTAAGTGGTGTTAACATACCCAGGGACTAGGGAACAGTAAGTGATCCAAAATCAGTGGTGAGGAGTGTGTGTAAGCAATATAACCGAGAGGAATTACTGAAACCCACATGAAGGCTGAGCATGATAGTGGGACAAGAGGAAAGTAAAATGAAATAGAGGAAAGAAGTAGGAGACATAGGGCATTTATAGAGGTCTAAATACAGGCATGTGTGTATGTAAATATATTTATATTTGATGATGGGGAAATAGATCTATGTGCATATATTTATAGGTTTAGTATTAAGGTGGCAGATGGACATTGGGCCTCCACTCAAGTACTCCCTCAATGCAGGAATACTTTCTTCTATTAAACTGGCATTCCATGATGCTCACCTTCCCGACATGATCACTGAAGACAAAGTGTGTGCATGAGCAAATATGATGAAGAAAGCTAATGGAGCATGGCTATCAAAAGGTATAGTATCTGGGGTCTTAAAGGCTTGAAGCTAAACAAACAGCCACCTAGCTCAGAAGCAAGAAAGCCCACATGGAAGAAGCACACCACCCTGAGTGATCATGAGGTGTTGAAGGGATCAGGTATGAGGCATCAAAGAACATAAAAATCATATCATTGAGAATGAGGGGCAGTGAGGCCTGGGGACCCAAAACACATCTGTAGGCAACTGGACTTCTGCTTCAGCTTGCAAGGCTGACTTCCTGCAAGACATCCCCAAGGAGAGGTCGCATGAACCTACCCCGATTCAGCTCAGGGTGCCAGAGCAGCTGTGTAGAGACCCCTGCCAGCACTGAGATGCTTACACATTCACTGACTCGGCTTTCCTCCTGCAGTCAGCATCATTGTGTCTGTTTTGTGAGATGGAGGAGGACTTTGTGGACTGGTGTTGGACAAAGGGGTTAATGTTGGACTTGTGGGCTTGGGCAACACTGGGTTGGGATATTTTCTTGATGCTCAATTAACCTTTACACAAAACTATCTCTTATACATGAGTTGCTGTGGATTTGTTTCTTCAAAGTATCCAGACTAACACAAGATTGGAACTGGAAACACAGGGAATCCACGACAGATGGATCCCTTCAGGACCAGTGGTGCGAGTGGTGATACTGAGAGTGTGGAGGGAAGGCACGGTAGAAAGGGGGAACTGATTACAAAGATCTACATATAACACCTTCCCGGAATGATGGGTGAAGGGAGACATTGAATAGTGCAAGACATGACAAAATAATAATAATTTATAAATTTTATAAATTTATAATTTATAAATTTTCCAGGGTTCATGAGGAAGAGGGGAGGGAGTAAGGAGGGAGGGGGAAAATGAAGAACTGATACCAAGTAGAAAGCATGTGTTTTGAGATTGATGATGGCAACAAATCTACACGTGCTTGACACAATGGAAAGATGTATGGATTGTGATAAGAGTTGTATGAGCCCCCAATAAAATGATTTTTTAAAAAGAGAATAAATATTGTAATATCTTACTGTTTCTTTTGCGTGAAAATGTGCATTGGCACTTGATGGTGGTTGCGGGCTTGCAGGTATGCCAGTGAGTCTTCATGGTGTTCCTTACCATAGTAGTAAACAGTGTTAGTTACTAAGATTCGTGGACTATTTCAAGCAATTCATCCTAATTTCTCCTGAAGCAAGCATCATAAGCCCTTTGCAAGTGTTCTGTTAACGCAAGATAGGATATTCCTGAAAGGGATATGATCATTCACAAAACCCTTTGAAGCACTGAAGAGGATTTATGTCTTCCAATATTTATAGTACATGAGTTCTGCTCTATTCCTTTTATCTTGTTAATGGGCAAATTGCCTACTGGGTGACTGAGTGATGTGTAGTCAACAAAGAAACTTCTCCTGGGGAAGGTGAGCAGAGGTAGAAACTTGGCACTTTTAAATCTATGTGTACAAAACATATGGACATCTATGACGATATTTTAACCATGTATTCTCCCATGTGTCTGTTAGAACTGTGTGATCCTTATACACTAGTAAATATTTTCTAAGAGAGAAACCAGATAATAGATGTCACAATACAAATCGATAGGTTTGCGGGCTCTAGGAAGGAGGTGGTGGTGTCCTTAAGAAGAGTGGAAATAGGACAGGTGACCAGATCTCAAAGTAAGAAATGTGGGCAACCCAGAACACAGATTATCTGGTATTCACAAAAACAAGGCAAGTCAAGAGATTTCCCTCAAAGCTCATTTCTATCTTTGTTCACATGACTTTGGTTTAGAAAGGAGAATGATTCATATTTTTATCTAGCATGTGATGGGTTGCCAACCAACTTACAATTGAGGATTTGCTTTTCAAAAATGACTTAAAGTATTGACTGTGGCTTACTGCAAGCATCATTTTATTCCTGGCTGTCATAGTGATCAGGGTTTCATGCAAAAGACTTTGCCACCCCTGCTTATGTTTCTACTTCATGACCTTAGCCATCATAGGTTTCCAATTTCTTTGAAGTGAATCCAAGATCTTGAAAAAGCTATAAAATGACATGTGTCTTATGTCAGATGATGGCCCGTGAGTTCAGTGAGTGGTAAAGGAAGTCTTTTCTACCACACGAGCTGATCCTGATATGCAACAGGTCATTTTGTCAGGAGGTGATCACAACATATGCCATCTCATTTCATTGTGACAAGGTAACGTATGTTCCTCTATTTGATGTTAAAGTTGACCACATTTCCTTCTGGCCATTTAGGTAAGAAATGAAAGTTTGGTACCGATACTGACCTGCAGGATTTCTTGCTGATGCCCCATGCCCTGATCTGGTGTATTTTTTTCTGTATTGGGATGGAGTTTTTTTTTTTGTAGACTTTCTGCTTGTCAGTGCTCAGGATTCCTCATGGTAAGAGTTGTGCACTTATTTCAGGTGTTCTCCAAAGTTATGGCGTCATTTCTACAACCCTCCGAGGTCAGAAAGCAGTACTTCAACAATCAAGCTAGAAAACTAGGGTCCCTATCATGTGAACCAAATCATAATTGGAGCAGTTTGCAAGTTGACTATCAGGCCTGGTTTCTTTCAGCATGGATGGGGACATTGGTGCATTACTAGTGGACTCTGAGCACATCATGGTCACTGATGAGATGATTTCAAAGACAATACATGACACCTGATGTCCAGAAATCAAGGTAAGGAATGTCTCGGTCTCTGGTATTTAGAATGGCCCTTCTGGTGATGAGGATTTCCTGTTAGAAATTCTAAATGGTCTTATATGGCTGAGCAGGCTGCCATCACCTTTATTCCATTTGATGAGTTACCCCTCAAACTTCACCTTTTTTGATTGATTGATATGCAGGCAACTCCTTCAGCACTGGTTGCTAATAGCTTGGCATTTCCTTAGGTAAGGGGGCTACCAATGGTTTTTGTCTGAGACCACATTTTCACCATGGTGTAAGGTGTAGTCATCTGTGTACCCTAAAGCACTGGAAGAAGATACTAATAAGAAAAGAAGCTGTGTAAATCTGGGTACTTTAGAGAAACAACTCGACAGAAACTCATGTATAAGAGTTTTGTGTAAAAGGTAAGTACACGTCAAGAAAACATCCCAACCCAGTGCTGCCCAAGCCCACAAGTCCAACATTAACCCCTTTGTCCAACACCAATCCACAAAGTCCTGCTCCATCTCACAAAACAAATGCAATGATGCCGACTGCAGGAGGGAAGCCGAGTCAGTGAGCCATGTAAGCATCTCAGTGCTGGCAGGGTTCTCTGCATGGCTGCTCCAGCACCCAGGGCTGCCTCGAGGTAGGTCCATGCAGCTTCTCCTTGGTGATGTCTTGCAGGAAGTCAGCCTTGCCATCTGAAGCAGGGAAGTGGGTAAGGCAGCTGCACCCTGGTCTGACCATCAGAAAGCAAGAGACCCAAGAACTCGAAAGGAGAGGCTCACAGAGACATCCCTCTGCCCTTCAATTAACCCCATATGTGTTTTCCGGCCAAGTTAGTACAATATACTACCACAGAAACTAACCCATGTCTGAATAAAGGCAAATTGGTTGTCAGGTTCCTCCAGGGACATGGCAATGTCCCTAAGAAGAGTAGTTGATACTAGTGGTTGACTCTCCATCAGGTGAGAGATGATGTGGGTACTCCCACAGCACACACTTAGAGATATTCAGGAAACAGACAAGTGAAGAGGGATCCTTTCCAACTTGGTCCAAACTCTTGTTCGCATGACATTGTTTTAGAAAGAGAATGATTCCCCCTTTGTATCCAGTATGTGATTTTTTGCATACATAATTGCAAAAGGTCATTTGATTTTGGCAGTAATGCCTGACAGTTTTGACGGTCTACTACTGCGAGCATAATCCTGTTTTTGGCTGTCTTAGTGACCAGGCTTTCCTGCAAAGGTCCCAAGTAAAAGGCTTTGCCTGTTCTGTGGATGATTTCAACTGCAGGTTCATGGGCAATAAGGGAGCCATCATGCCTATCCCATAGCTTTGCAAGGGACACAAGAAGTTGCAGGGCTTTATCATGATATTTGTGCTCACACACAGTTCACAGGGGCCTGTGTCAGTTGTTGCCCATCAAATCACAGGGAAAGGAAGAGTTTTCTGCCCCATGAGTTGATCCTGATTCATTGTGATTCAGATCACATGACATCCCGCCCGACCTTCCTTTGGCAAGGTAAGGCACATTTACCTCTTTCATGTCTCCCTCTATCTACCATATTCCCTCCTAGCCATTTATCAGTACGAAATGACCATTTGTTACCAAAACGACCCTTCAGGATTTCTTGCTGTTGCCCTATGTTCTACTGTGGTGTATTTTTCCGGGGTTGGGATGAAGTCATCATTTCCAACATCATCTGAGGTCACAGATTTGATTCATCAATCCAAGTAGAAAACTAGGGTGCCCTGTCATCCGCGGTTACCCACAGCCTGCCGTGGGCTTGGAGAGTAGGATTCAAGCTTGAGTGTAAGTCCAGGTTGTTTGCAACTAGGTTGGGAACCTTGATGCACTTCTAGTATACTCTGCAGACATCTTGTTCACTGATGAGCAGAATTCAAAGACAATATTTAATACCCAATATCCACAAAACAAGGTGTGTTAGTCTGAGTATATTAGAGAAACAAATCCACAGAAACTCATATGTATAAGAGAGAGTTTTATATTAAGGGTAAGTGCACATCAAGAAAACATCCCAACCCAATGCTCCCTGAGGCCCCAAGTCCCACATTAGCTCATTTGTCTGACATCAATCCACAAAGTCCTCCTCCATCTCACAAAACAAATGCAATGATGCTGACTGCTGGAGGAAAGCCGAGTCAGTGAGCATGAAAGCATGTAAGCATCTCAGCGCTGGCAGGGGTCTCCACATGGCTGCTCCAGCACCCAGGGCTGCCTCGGGGTAGGTCCATGAGGCTTCTCCTTGGGGATGTCTTGCAGGAAGTGAGCCTTGCAAACTAAAGCAGGGAACTGGGTAAGGCAGCTGCACCCAGGTCCGACCATCAGAGAGCAAGAGACCCGAGAACTAGAAAGGCGAGGCTCACTGAGCCATTTATCACTCTGCCCTTCAATTAACCCCACATGTGTTTATTAGCCAGGTTGGCACAATAATCTCGAACTACCTCATAAGGTGAGGGCTTTCTGTGTCCTTTACATCATGAAGCATTTCTTGTCAGAAATTCCATCTTGGTAAATGTGGCTGATCAGCATGCACACTAGAAGGAGATGCTAAGGAGACAGGTAGCTGAACCATATCCCACTACAGGAAAACCCATTGTCAGCTTCTTGCGAGGAGATGGTGCTGTCCCCAAAGAGAGTGGCTGTCATGAGCGGTTGACTCTCCCTCAGGTGAGAGATGGTGTGGGTACAGCCACAGCTCCCACCTAGAGAGATTCAGGAGACAAGGCAGGTGAAGAGGGTTCCTTTCCAACTGAGTCCTTACTCTTCTTCACATGACATGGTTTTAGAAAGGGAACGATTCCACATTTCTATCCAGCATGCGATATTTTGGCCTATAAAATAGCAGTAGTTGATTTGCTTTTTGGTGGTACTGACTGACAGGTTTGAAAGAGTCCTACTGCGAGCATCATTGTGTTCCCACCTGAAAGGTTTTGCCTGTGTTGTGCATGACTTCAGTCATTGGTTTGTGGGCAATAAGGGAGCCGTCCATAGCTTTGAAAAAGACACAAGAAGTTGCAGGGATTTAATGTGATATTTGTGCTCATATGCTGACCATAAATCATTGGAAAAGGGAAGCGTTTTCTCCCCTATGAGTCCATCCTGATAACCAGGTGGGTTATTTACTGTTATTCTGATCATGCGACATCCCACACAACCTTTTGTTTTGACAAGCTAAGGCATTTTTACCTCTCTCATGTCTCCTGCCATCTACCACCTTCCCTCCTGGCCACTCATAAGTAAGAAATGACCATTTGTTAGCAAAACTAACCTTCAGGGTTTCTTGCTGGTGCCCTGCATACTGGTGTGGTGTATTTTTCCTGGTTTGGGACAGAGTCTTTTGGAGACCCACTGCTTGCCAGTGCTCAGAACTCATCACTCTCAGATTCCTGAGGATTTTTCAGGTATCCTCCAAGGATATGTCATCATTTCTCAAACCATCCTAGGTCATAAAGAGGGCCTACATCAATCCACATAGAAACTTAGGGTTCCCTGTCTTGGGGGGAAACCACAGCCTGTGTTGTCCTAAAGATAAGATTTGCATATTGATTGTGGGCACCTGAATGGGGACATTGGTGCATTACTAGTGGTCCCAGCAGACCTGATGGTCATTGATGAGTCGATTTCAAAGAAAATATAAGACACATGTTGTCCTCAAAACGGGGGAAGTGTATTTCTGTTCGTGGTATTTAGTATGTCAGAAATTCCATTTGGCTAGTAAGGTGTCCAGCATATGATCTCCTTTACTTCGTTTGTCACGGTAACACTCAAACTGCTCGTTTTGTGATTGTGTGATACCTAGGCAACTCCTCAGCTCTGGTGGACCACGTTTGTCAGTTTGGCATTTCCTCACATAAGGGGGCCATCAATGGCAGTTGTCTGCAATGACATTTTGAAGTGTAGTCAAACTTTGGGACCTATAAGACCCGAAGAAGATGCTAAGGAGGCACCTAGCTAACACATGTTCCTTTACAGTCAAATCACTTGTCAGCTTCCTCTGAAGGGATGGTGGTGTCCCTAAGAAGAGTGGCTGACCTGAGAAGTTGACTCTCCATCAGGTGAGAAATGATGTGGCTACACCCAAAGCACACACCTAGAGATAATCGTGAAACAAGGCAAGTGAGGAGGGTTCCTTCCCAACCTGTTCCTAACTTTCGTTCACATGACATGGGTTAACAAGGGAGAATGATTCTACATTTCTATCCAGCCTGTGATCTTTTTTTGCCTACACACTTGCAAAAGGTGATTTGATTTTGGTGGTAATGACTGACAGGTTTGAAAGTGTCCCACAGCAAGCATCATCCTGTTCCCTGTTGTCGTAGTGACCAGGCTTTCTTGCAGGTATCCCAACAAAAAGGCTTTGCCTGTGCTGTGCATGATTTGAACTGCTGGTTCATGGGCGATTAGGTAGCCATCATTGGTATCCCATTTCTTTGAAAGGGGTACAAGAAGTTGCAGGGCGGTAAGGTGACACTTGTGCTCACACACAGTTTTCAGGTGTCTGTGTCAGATGCTGCCCCTCAAATCACGGGGAAAGGCAGCCTTTATTCCACTTGTATCACTCATACTGCCCTTCTTATTAGTGTGTGATAACTCCTGCTCTGGTTGACCTGTGTTGTCTGCTTGCCATGTCCTCAGCTAAGGAAGTCATCATTTGTTCTTTTCTGAAACAACATTTTCACCATAACTTTCTGTGTAATCAGTCTGTAAGGTTCTAAAGCACTGGAACTAGAAACTGGGGATGCAGGTAGCTAACAAAGTCCCATCACAGGAAGATTGGTTGTCAGCTTCTTCCAAGGAAATAGTGGTGTCCCTAAGAAGAATGGCTGACAGTAAGAGATGTTATCTGTGCTTCATGTCAGAGATGCTGTGACCTACCCAAAGCACACACCATCTGGAAACAACCTAAGTGCAGGCATTCAGGAAACTACCCAAGTGTAGGTAGTTCCCAACCTTGGTGGTATTTGTTGTTTAATAATATAAAATGCCCCTAAATTTACTAGCTAGCATGCCAGTGGTTTGCTACCTTACTGAGCATTTGTCTTTCACCTCATAGTGACTAAACATTTAGCAGGCGTCCAGATGAAATCATCATTCTGTTCTTGGCTAGAGCACTGACCATGTTTGCAGGTTTCCCAGTAAAATGGCTTGATACATTGTTACCTACCTTTCTTTTGCAGATTCTTTAGAATACAGCATAGAGTGACAGTCCTCACTCACATGACTATTTTCTGTTATCTATGCAAGTCATGCAGTCCTTCTAATAACGATTTATGCCATCTACATTCCAAGGCATAATGTAAATGCTTTTCTCTTTTCTTTTAGTATTGTTTTTATACAGAAATTCATGTATAAATAGGTTTCATTACTAATACTAATGAACTTGAGATTGTGGTTGCAGATTCCTCATGTAATGAATGTGTATATTTAACATAGGAAATAACGTTTTTGGGAGGATATCCTGGCCTTATAACTTTTTAATCATTTTATTAGAGTTCTTACAGATGTCACAGCATACCATAGTTCGATCACATAAGCAGTATTGTACAATTTCTATCACAGTCAATTTCCAAACATTTTCATTCTTCTTGTACTCCTTGATATTAGCGCCCCTTTATCCCCTCCCTTCCCCCCACTCCCATGAGCGTCTCTTTTTCTTTCTTTCTCTCTCTCTCTCTCTCTCTCTCTCTCTGCCAAATCTTACACCATGCAATGTATCCATTTACATACATTTCTGTTGTTAACCAAATAATGATTAGTATTTTTTTTGCAGGTGGTCATCGATTCCTTCCAACAATCTTATGGCATGCTGGGGCCTCTTTTATTCACATAGAAAATCAGGAAGCCCTGTGTGCTCTGCGAGTTATTCAGTGTGCTCCTAACACTATTCAGCACCGTGACTCTGCCAAGCACGCTGTGGGAGAAAGATGGTGCTATCTTCTCATGTAAAGATTTACACTGTCAGTAAGTAGCCCAGGGCTCAGTATGAGACACAATTTATGCCATTTTCCCCCAACTGGAAAAAAAAGCACCACTGGGTGGAGTTTTTGTAATATACATTTTCCCCACTAGGTGAGTGATGGCCAATTTAAAAGAACAGTGTACGGCTGTGAAATTTCATTTCCTGCTCAGGGAAAATTGCTGCAGAAACTGTTGTGATGTTGTACACAGCTTACAAGAACAGCGCTATGGGAAAAACTCGAGTGTATGAGTGGTTTTCTTGTTTCAAAAAAGGTGAAATGTCGATTGATGACAAACCTCGTTCTGGATGTCCATCAACTTCCAAAACAGATGAAGATGTCGACAAAATTCATGTACTTGTGCTCGATGACTGACAACGGACCATTGAAGAGATAGGGAAAGGTCACTGGGAAATTTGTGCCTCAGGTTCTGACTGACCAGGAAAAAGAACATCGAGTGGAAACACACTGTGCTTTAAAAGAACAGCTCCACAGTGACCCAGGCTCTTTTTCCAAGGTCATTACTGGTGATGAGATGTGCTATTTTTACAACTCCAAAAGCAAACATCAACCAAGCCAGTGGAAGATGCCATCATCATCACATCACCCCAAAAATGCTTGTCAAATAAAATCAAAGATCAAGACAATGCTCATTTGTTTTGGTGATGTGAGGGGAATAGCACATTTAGAGTTTGATCCACCAAGTCAGACTGTTACTCAAGCTTTCTATTTAGAGATTCTGAAAAGTTTGTATAACAGTTTTTGAAAAAAAATGAAAGACCTGATTTATGGCAGACTGGCAACTGGTCTTGCCGCCATGATAATGCACCTGATCACACAACCATCTCAGTGCACCAGTTTTTGCAAAAAAGAGCATGCCTCTCTTTCCCCATACACCTTACTCACTTGACCTAACTCCATGTGATTTCTTTTTGTTTCCACGAATGAAGAGGGACAGCAATTTGATGACATAGAAAAGGTGAAAAAAGAAATGAGGGAGGTACTGTCAGCCATTCAAACAGGTGAGTTTGAAAAATATTTCCAAGAATGGAATCATAGATTTGACAAATATATTAAGGGTAATGGAGAGTACTTTGAAGGTGATAAGGTTGCTTTGTAAAAAAATTAGATAAAGCTTTGAAAAAAATCAGTTTTGGGGGGCACCTCCTTGTATATCAACCAATCTTCAAACAACAAAGGAAGTGATTTTCTATCTCCAGCATTTATGTACCTGTGTATCTTGAGGGATTTCCTGTGAGAAATGCTATCTTTACCATTAACAAGCATGATAGTTCACTCTCTTTAATAGTAGTGATTAAACAGATGTTTATGTCACTAAGAGATATATATGTATGCATTCATAATGATATTTATTATCACATTAGTATACTTGATATGCTTTTGAAGGTGTTTATTGAAAAGATATCAACATTACTACATTCATGTAATGGAAATGCAGACGTTCCAAGTTTATTTGCTTTGTTCAAGGCAACTAGAAGGGCATTTTAACTCCCCTTCCCCTATATAACAATATGTCCTTAACACTATGTTTGTATATATTGAATTCATTTGGAACATAACAAAGTCAGTCAATGGAGATATTGCTCTCATTCAGGTAAGTGATCATGTGGGCCTTATCTACCAATCACACCATCGGATCATCAAAACCTAAAATAAGTTATTACAGTTTCGCTATAAGTTTTTAAGAAAACAAGGGCCACTATCAATAACCAGCATGAGATCTTACTTAAGACTAATTTATTGAGATAATGCTTGTTTTATCTTGTGAGGGCCTGAGGTATTTGAACTTAAGGCATTTAATCATGGCAACTTTACTATACTATCGACCAAAGAATTGTTTTCAGGTTTTACTATTTCTAACTATGCTTGGACTATGAAGTTCTGCATGTATCCAAGTAGAATCTTTGTCCTTTGCCATTAGAATGGGAATTTGTAGGCTACTCAGTAGAAAATATATGTTTTTCAAGTTCTAGGATATAGATACTCTTGAACTGAAAACTGGTGAAAATTAGGGGCTCTGATCTTATGGACCTTAATCACAATAAATACCATCATCTTCAGACAGGTAGGTAAGTAATATTGTACCTAAAATTTTTGGCCGATTCTTTTTTTTTCGGTGACAGAAACCCTATCTATGTCAGAAAGCATGATTCTGAACATTTTTTAATTCAGAAATAATATATTATTAACCTTAGTAGTGACTGAGGTATTTTTGGGTATTGTGGTAATTCATTGTGGTGTCTCCTGTGCTGAAAGGAATATTGTTTTTCACAATCATATTTTATGTACATTTTCTAATTTGATTTCTGCATATTTGCATCAGAAATCTTAGTCCAGATTTAATTAAATATTTTAGTGTCTGGGAGCCACCAGTACAAACATATTTCATTTAAAATTTGGTAATTCTTGAAGAAAACGAGGCTTTAGATATAATTCTTAGTGGAAAGTAAGTGAAGATATTAGTGTACATACTTTGGAAAAAATATTTTTACTTCCATCCTGACAATACATGAAACATGATGTTAATTGGTGGGAAATTTGAATAGCACTTGTTATTAAATCATTATTTAAAGTATATTACTGATGCATGAAAAATGGGAGTTGGGTAAGAACTTGATGACCAACCAGTTAATGAATGAGATCACTGAGGCCAGAACAGTTAGTCATGCAATTAACAAGTTGTAGTCAGTGCTCTTCCCACTCGTCAATTCCCTTTGTTTGAAAGCCTGAGACTATTTAAAAAGTAAGAATGTAAGTGATCATAGGCTTATTTGAATCAATATATCCCATACAATGCGTGTCCAATTCGCCAGGCTCTCCCCCTGTTCCTTACCCTTCCAGTGGTCAACGACACACATTTTACTAGCCCTGCTTTGCCAGAGGTCAGATGCACTCCCTTGTGGATCAGGCACTGGCTATATGCCAGCCATATGTTTGAAGGATTCTGCTCACTGCCATATCCACCCAGAGAGAACTTACATGTCCAGAAGTGCAATCTGCCAACAGCCACATCTAGACAGAAAGAAACACCTAAGACCAGGTATCCTGCCCCCAACCACCCTCTGGACCACAAGCACTCTTCTTGGAAACAGATACCTAGACCCCAGCCACCGTAATAATTGTCATCCCCTGAATCGGCAGAGACTTTTTCCAGGACCAGATGCCTTCATACTAGACAGCTTCTAAAATATCAGGAACCCTATCAACTCTATCTGGCATTCTGTGACCTTCTTATCCAGCAAAAGGAATGACCAGTAGTGGTTAGCCTCCTGAGGTAACAGCAGTACCACCCGAATGCCCTGACTTCCACCCTCTCTCTCTCCCAGTTATCTCATTCTTTTCTTTTATCCTATTTCACACCCTTCTCTTTCACTTCTTAGATAGTTTCCTTTACTATACTTTTAGCTTTTCCTCCCTTTTCTTTTTTAGGTCCCTTGCATTCTTACTTTATTTTTGCTTCTTGTGTGCTTATTTCTTCCTCATTGTTTTTCCTTTGAGGGGAGGTATTGCCCAGTAGGAGACAGGAGACATGCCCAGACAAATCACTATCTCCTGTAGCCCCATCCGGCATGCAGGGCTACCACCCACTCCTACACCACCTGATCAACAATACAAAGTGCCAACACCAACCCACCCTAGATAGCACTAAACAGTGAACAGACAACTGCATACACACTCCCATTCTCCCTAACGTCTACCAGGAAGAAGTGGTGAATGTCTAAGAACAAACATATATATCATCATTTGTCAATAATGATATATACAACATCAACACAACATCACAGAGACAACAGACAACCTCAATTCATGAATCAGAGAGTGGTTCAAACAACTTACCAAAATACAGAGACAGAAAACTTACAAAGGAAAAAATAACATTAGAACTACCTTCTAAGGAATTCAAAAAAGTGATGTGAGGGGGCTTCAAGAAAAAAATATTAAATTTGAAAAATAATTTTTCCCCCAAAATAATAATTTTTCCATGAACTTTTAAAATCTCATATATATTTAATCTCATATTTATATACCTTCAGTGAACAGAGAGAAAACAAACTCCAGGCAAACTTGAAACAGACAAAACTCTAGAACGATTCTACAAGAACTGACAAATTAGAAAATCTGCTTGATCAAATTCAAACCTGTGATGAATAGGATCGTAGAGAGTGTGGTTGATCTGTGAGTAAAGGTAACCCACAGTTGTCCACATCCACGTTTGTGTGGTCTGCTTGAAACAAGGAAGATACGTGTCCCCTTGATGAGTGTCTACTATGAGTTCAACGTGGTGTGGCGCTCTGGGGGGGGGGGGGGGCTCCAGAAAGGGTGAGTCTGGCGAGAACTTGCACAGGAGAAACTTGTCTTGTTTTGTAACTGAATTGAGGTCTGCGTGATTTGATCACTAGAACAGACACGTGTCACTTTCTGGGGGCCCTACTCTGTGAGAGGACCCCTCACCCAGGTGGGACCACTTAGGGAACTCGAGCTCATAGAGAAGTTGCATCTTCCTAGTTTCAAATCCTCCTTTTCAGTGATAGCTACAGAACCTATTTTAGTTTGGAGCTTTATAGAGACAAAGCATAATTTGAAGAGGGGTGGGTGCATACAAACTATATATCGTGTATCAAATGCTTCCTGCAAGCCAACAAATTTGTGAACTTATGATGTACATTGAGCACTGATTCAACATTCAGTTCCGATTTACCTAAGATATGGGTCAAACTCCAAGGCTAGATGTTCTGCTTCAATCTAGAGCAGTGGTTCTCAACCTTCCTAATGCTGCGACACTTCCATACAGTTCCTCATGTGGTGGTGACCACCGACCATAATATTATTTTTGTGGCTGCTTCATCACTGTCATTTTGCTACTGTTATGAATTGTCATGTAAACATCTGATATGCAGGATGTGTTTCCATTGTTACAAGTTGAACATAGATAAAGCCTGGTGATGAATCTCAAAAACAATATGTAATCATATATTTTGAAATATTTATTTCTAATGAAAAATAAATGAAATTTTGTCTTGAATATAAAATTAACAGTGAATAGAAATCAAGATAAATACTGAAATGGTAGAAATAGATAATACCCTGAAAGAATAAAGGGGTAGAATTGAATCTGTGGAAGACAGAATTAACAAAGCTGCTGGGAGAGTGGAGGGTAAGTGGGTTGGAAAGGGGGAACTGATTACAAGGATCCACATGTGACCTCCTCCCTGGGAGAGGGATGGCAGAGAAGGGGGGGGGGGGTAGGGAGACTCCGGACAGGGCAAGATATGACAAAATAACGATGTATAAATTACCAAGGGCACATGAGGGAAGGGGAGAGGGGAGGGAGGGGAATAAAAAAGAGGACCTGATGCAAAGGGCTTAAGTGGAGAGCAAATGCTTTGAGAATGATTGGGGCAGGGAATGTATGGATGTGCTTTATACAATTGATGTATGTATATGTATGGACTGTGATAAGAGTTGTATGAGCCCCTAATAAATTGTTTTTAAAAATGGAAAAAGTAATATATAGGAATTAAATGGAAAAAAATAAAACAAAATTTAAAAATTAAAAATAAATAAATAGAAAAAGAATTAAATGGAACAAAATCAAGAGGAATAAAGTATGTGTGGTCAAATTTTCAGAAAAGGAGTAGATAAAACAAAAGGGAAAAAAATCCCAAAATATTTCTAAGATTTGATGAAAGAAAAATGACCTATTAGCAAGAAAAAGAGAAGAAGATAATGATTTAAGTAATAAACAACCCCCAAAAGATAGCTCTCAAAGAGTAATCATTACAACATATCATAATCAAACTTTCCAAACCCAAAATAATGAAGAGAGCAGCTCAGGAAAACCAGTAAGATGATAAAGTTTAAGAGAAAAATTGACAATTAAGAATTATATATCTCACAAAACTGTCTCTTGAGTATGGTAGCAAAACTAGAACATTTCCAGAAATTAAAAGAGCTTATAAAAATCAGACTAACCTTATAAGAAATCTTACAAGAGATCATCGAACAGAGAATCAGAACCAACAATGGCAGACAACAGCCCAAGATTAACTTACAATCAATTCGAGATGTCTAAAGTAAAACAAATATATAAAACTGAAAATTGAGAATGAGAGATAACTTGTATATGAAGATAATTACAAATAGATTAAATACACAAATCAAGAAACAGTACAGAATTGATAAGAAAATAGAACCCATTAACATTCTGTCTATAAAATATACACCTTACACACAAATAAAAAAAGTAGATTAAAATGAAAGAATGAGAAAAGATATATCAAGCTAATAGCAATAAAAATACCAGTTATGGAAATATTAATATCTTATAAAATGGACTTTTGGCGCAAACCAGCATAAGAGACAAGGAGGAACACTGATGATTAAATGGTCAATTGAACAAGAAAATACAGCCATAATATCTATATACATAATTAAAGAGCCTCTAAATACAACAGAATTAAAGAGAAAAATAGACAACTTTACAATAATAGTAGGAGCCTTTTTAAAAAGCGCCCCTTTGGATGAAACATAAAACTAAAAAACTCCTGTATGATCCCCCAATAAAATGATTTTTAAAATAAAAAAAACCAGCAAAGACCCAGAACTAAACAACATAAATGAACTTACATGACCTCATAGACAGATACAGAACACTCCAGCAGACAACTGTTTAATATGTGTCCTTTTCACCTCACATGGAACATTTTCCAGAAAAGACCATATGTTAAGCCCACAATGTAAGCCTCAACAAAGTGAAAAATAGCAAAATACTTCAAAGCATTTTCTCAGTTCACAATGCCATAGAATTAGAAATCAACAATGACGATCAAGGGGATAAATCAAACACATGGAAACTGATTCAAACCCTACTTAACAATTCCTGGGTAATAGAAAAAATAATAAATTCCTTGAATAAAAAAGAGTGAGAGAATGGAAACACAACATAAAAATTAGAAGCAGTGCTCAGAGAAAACTTCATAGCAATAAACATACATCATAACATAACAGCCAAATGCTGAAATCTAATTTCAGTGATGAAACACAGTAGTAAAATAGGGTTACTGTCACTTGATGAAAATGTCAATATCTCTGAAAGCTATCTAAACATAAAATATAACATCAATTCTTATTCAACATCATTATTAAAAGTAAAAACTAAGCACCAATATTAAAAAGACCCCTGATAAGCAAAGCACTACTAAAGAAAAACAAGTTAGGAGGCCAATCACTATCAGATCTCAAAACCTACTACACAGCAACTGTAATAAACACAACCTTGTATTGGTACAAAGACGGACACACAACCATAGGAAGAGATTTTAGAACACTAAAGTAAATCCATCTACCTATAGACAGATTTTTAATAGGTTTTGTTGGTACAGTGACTCTGTATTCTTTCCACCTTATTTTCATGCTTCCTGCATCATTCAATATTTTGCCCATAGATCTTTCAAAATTACAATTCAAGGTTATCTTTTTTCTCTAGTTTATTCCATTTAAGATCTGCTAAGCACGGTCTTCCTTTTTAGTTTCCTAACTTTAGGTCTTTGCACATTTCATTATATTTGAGTGTCTTCTCAAGTTTCCCCCTGAAATTTTCTATTCATCTCTTTGACTTCAGCGGTTCTTCCATTTGTCTTAGCTACTCTTCAATTAAGAGCAAGTTTCAGAGTCTGACATCCACTTTCCCTTTTTCTTTCCAGTCTTCTTAATTGTGGGAAAAAGAAAGATTTCTCCCAAGTTGTCTCCCCCAAATATATGTTAGACTTGGACACTGCTTGCAGCTAATGGTAAATGATTGTCAAGTTACCTCCCTGAAGGCAGTCAGTTGCCAGACTACTGTCTGGGCCCACCAGAGGTAGGGCCCACTCCCAGCTGTTAAGGACAATGGGCTACTTCTCCCTAAAGGCTTATGGACATTAGTCTGGTCCCTGAGAAGAGGATTACATCCTACTGCTAATAGTTTCTATAGTGAGCCAGAGAACAGGTTAAACCAGCTCAGTGGCATCTAAAGTTAAGCTGCCATCCTGAGTCTAGGATCTTTCCATCTTGTCACATGTGTACCAATATTACCTCCCCTTCCTATTACGTGGATACCCCTAGATCACCCCCTTCCCTTTACTGTATTACCTATAGCACAATCCTTTCCTGTGATGTACATCCTCACCTGTAATTAGGGGGCTTGCACATCCCCAGAGAATATAAAAGCCTTGATTAGCAATAAATCTCTCTCTCTTCCCCATGTGGACCACCAAGTGAGGCTGAGGTGAGCATGCTACCATGAAATGTGTCTGACTCCATTATTTCAATCTCCCTTCTATCTCTCATATTCTCTGTGACTTTACTATAATCTTATCGCTGTACGATACCACCTACTGGACCCGTGATGATGTGTTAGGGGTAGGTACCCTGACACTTAATGACCTTTTGCTTTATGAATGACGTTCTTGATGTCGCCCACAGCTCATCAGTTCTTCTGTCATTAGTGTTCTAGGTGTCAAATCTGTTCTTAAATGTTCTCAAATTTCAGGTGGGATGGACTCAAGATCATATTTTGGCTCTCTTAGAGTTGTATAAACTTTCTTTTTTTAAAATCTTTTTATTGGGGCTCATAAGGCTCTTATCACAATCTGTACATACATCAATTGAGCAAAGCACCCTTATATATTCGTTGCACTCGTCACTCTCATAATTCACCTTCCACTTGGGTTCCTGGAATCAGCTCGGTTTCCCTTCCCCCCCCCAACCCCCTCCCTCCCCGATCCCACCCCTGGTCCCTTGATAGTTTATAAATAATTATTATATCTTATCTTACACTCTAAACTTTCTTTACCTTAGAGTTGTATAAGCTTTCTTTAGCTTTAATCTGAACTTAACATATGAGTAATTAATTGATGCTCTGTTCACAGTCACCTTTGGCCCAATTTAACTGCTAATATTGATGAGCTACTCCATGGTCTCTTTCACAAATGTAGTCAATTTTATTTCTGTGTATTCCATCTGAAGAAATTCATGTGTATAGCTGTTATTTGTGTTGTTGAAAAAAATTGCTGTGAACAAGTCTTTGGTCTTGTAAAATCCTATCGCGAGATCCCCAGCTTCATTTCTCTCATTCCACTATTTCAAGAGGTAGCACATGGACAAGAACAAATGGTGCTGAAGGAAAGAGTTCAAGCTACACTGAGAGCATTAGCCCCACACAGGTTCTAGGAATGCATGGAATACTAACTGATATGTTTCCAAAAGCTGATGGAACCTAGGAAGTATTCACTCATCTATGCCAGGAGATTTGGAAGACAGGGCTTGACCAACTGACTGGAGGAGATCCGTACTTGTGTACATTCCAAAGAAAAGTGACCCAAGAGAATGCTCAAACTATAGAACAATATTACTTCTATCACATGGAAGTAAAATTTTGTGGAAAACCATCCAACAATGGTTGCAGAAGTATATTGACAGGGAACCACCAAAGGTACAGACTGGATTCAGAAAAGGACATGAACTAGGGATATCACTGCAGATGTCAGATGAATCTGGGCTGAAAGCAAAGAATACCAGAAAGATGTTTGCTTGTGATTTCTCAACTATGCCAAGGTGTTTGATTATGTGAACCATGATAAACTATGGATAACCTTGAAGCGAACTGGAATTTTAGAACACTGCATTGTGCTCATGAGGAACTTGGACATGGATCAAGAGGCAGTTGTAAGAACAGAACAAGGGCATACTGCTTGGATTAAATCAGGAAAGGTTTGTGTCAGGGTTGTATCCTATCACCATACTCATTCACTCTGTATACTGAGAAAATCATCAGAGAAGCTGGCTTATATGAAGAAGAATGTGACACCAGGATTGGAAGAAGGCTTATTAACAACCTGCGATATGAGCATGATAAAACCTTGCTTGCTGAAAGTAAGGAGGACTTGAAGCATTTGCTCATGAAGATCAAGGATTGCAGCCTTCAGTGTGGATTACAACTCAATGTAAAGAAAACCAACATCCTCACAAATGGACCAATAGGTAACATCATGATGAATGGAGAAAAGGTTGAAGTTATCGAGGATTTTGTCTTGCTTGACTCCATGAGCAGTGCTCATGGAAGCAGCAGTCAAGAGATCAAAAGACACTTAGCTTTAGACCTCATCAACTTTGGACATGTCAGGAGATACTAGAGAAGGACACCGTGCTTAGCAAAGTAGAAGGGCAACAAGAGTGGAAGACTTTCAGTGAGCTGGATGGACACAGTGGCTGCAACAATGGCCTCAAGCATAGGATCAATTGTAAAGGGTGGCACAGTATTGGGTGGTGTTTTGTTCTGTTGTGTATAGGGTTACTATAGGTCAGAACCCACTCAGTGACACGTAACAACAACAAAGGAGATGAATTAACACAGTAGCTAGAACAATTGGCTTCAATGTTGGCACCAGGACTGGGTTCTGTTTAGCTGTGTTATACATAGGATCCTTATAGGTTGCAACCTACTCAAAGGCACCTGACAACAGCACATGAGAGTGTGTGGCCCATGACAAGGCCTGGGGATAGGGGAAAAAAACCTAAATATGGCAAGGGTGTGGAGGCCATGGAGAAGAGCTTGGTTTTCCTTTGATATACACTGAGCCACCATTGGAAGGAAACAACATAATCTAGTGTGTATGCCTAGGCTCAAGTGATTCAAACCCATGAGCATATCATCTGTTGAGGGCCTTACAATTATCCAGAGACAATGACTTCTGTAGTTAAGCCACAAACTCAAACCCAACTCATTGCTACTGAGTCAATTCCAAATCATAGCAAGTCTATAGGATGGGGGAGACTAATATAAGACTAGAAAGACTGGTAGTTTTAAACTGCAGATGCTGTGATTAATATATATTAATATATACGTATATATTAATATATAGAATGACTTCCTTTAATAAGAAATGCTATTGGTTTATATTTATGTCATCAAGCTTAATTTTAAAAAACAACTCCGAATTCACTGCCCTTGAGTCAATTCTGACTCATTGTGACTCTATAGAGCAGAGGAGAACTACTCCTCTGGGTTTCTGAGACTGTAAAGCTTTACAGGAGTAGAAAGTTTCAACTTTCTCCTGAGGAGCAGCTGGTGGTTTCAAACAGCCACCCTTGGGTGGCTAGTAGCCCAACTTGAAATGCACTATGCCACCCACCAGGGCTCCTCTCAAGCACAAATTAAATTCCTGAGATACATACATACATATTGACACATTTCTCTCAAATATTAGAGAGAAATTAAAGTGCCCAGTTCTAGAACTTTAGAATTAGAATCGACTTCCAAATAAATGCAAATGAATGATGAGCTCCCACCTCATCATTAATGCCATTAATTAACAAGTATGTAGCTTTCAAGTCATTGGGAAACATCTCTCAGAATAAGGTAGTAGCACTTGTGAACCTAGTGCACCAACTCCAGAGTCTTCGGGAGGTGCAACCTATTCATGAACTTAGCTGCTAATTGAAAGATTGCTGGTTCAGGTGTACTCAGAAGCACCTTGAAAGAAAGCCCTGGTGATCTACTTATGGAAAAATAAATCATTGTAAACCTGGAAGACCACAGTTCTACTCTAACATACATGGATCACTGTGAGTCGGAATTGAGTCTGTGGCAGTAGTTTTGCTGTTAGTCCCCGGGGCTAGAGTTGGTCGGTAGATGTTGTGAAGAGCAACAATGCCAGGAGTCCCTGAGAGTCCTGGGCGGTATCTGTTGCAGCGGCTTCCAGGTTCCTTCTAAGGCCTTTAAAGAGGCACAGATCAGAGGCCAGCACCATCTTGTCAGCCTTGCTCGCCCAAGACCACCACTTTTCTCCCCACAGGTTCTGCTGACACAAGGATGTGAAGGGCAAATTCCAGGTCACACTCTGCTTGCCAAACTATGTCTGCTCTAAGGAAGGGACTCTGCTCAGAGGGGCCAGGAGGCTTGGTGCATTCCTGGTGCCCAGGGGCCCCTTCCTGAATAAATCTCTGAGAAGACACTTTCTTTCACCGGCTAATTCTGTCTCCTGTTTCTCACCCAGCATCTGAGACTGTGTTGATTACTTGTTTCAGCAACATCCGGAGTGTAAAACAAATAGAAACGCTTTTCATTATTCATTACCATAAATAATTAGTTGCTAGAGGCCACTCTGGAAAGCTGAACTGTATCCAGCCTGCCCGCTACCACATCCATCATTATCTCTCTCCAACATGGTCTTCCCTGGCGCCAGGAGTCCCCTTAGACCCTCCATCATATCCTCTGTCACATTTGGTACTTCTAGTCTTTTCTGTCCCCCGTAGGACTAGTTAAGGCAGATGCTAATGTGTGGGTGAGGCTTTGAAAACAACACTTTTCATAGCAGTGGTTTGAGCTAATGGTGTTTTTATCTTTAAAAAATGGTTTACAAACATTAATTATGCTTACAGTCCCCTGGTAAGGTCTTAGACAGAAAGCCTACTCATGTAGAGTTTCCGCTTTTCCCCAAGCCACAGAAAGTCTTCCAGGAAAATAGAAAGCCTGAAGCTTCAGTCCTAACAGGCCTTTGCTTGAAAGAGGGTCTAACATATCTTTAGAAATTCTGTGTTGCTCAGAACAAGACCCCTTTGCACAAAGTAATCCTCTTAAATTTATCCAAATGAGTTCTGGCTAGGGTAAACCACCTGTGAAGAAGTTGTCTTTGTTTATTCTTATGCAACAGTGTTTATCTACTGAGTCGATGCATAAGAAAATGAACTGCAAAGTTGCATCAATTCAAGAAGCCATTGCTTATTAACAGGAAAGAGGGAAAAGAGCAAGAGGGAACAAATTAGCAGGTGTGTGCCACAGGATAAAAGGATATGAGAGACCAGAAGCTCCTTGAAAGCAGCCTTTCTGCTCCTTGCTCCCATGCTGAAATCCAAACTGAATGGCTTAAGAAGAAAATCACCTGGAGAAACAGTATGCCTATTTTCAAAACACAGAAAGACAGGCATAGTACAATACTGAGAATCGTGGCTGTTGTCAACTACTTTACCAGTTCTCAATCAAGGATGATACTGGGCCCTGGGGCCACAGGACAGGTGGCAATGGTTGGAGACATTTTTGTTGGCACAACTTATAAATAAACCATGGAGAGTAGAGTGATACTGGAATTTATGGAAAGAGGCTCGGGATATTGCTAAACATAGGAGAGGCCCCATAACAATTAATTATCTAACCAGAAAAGTCACTAAGAGGCAGTGGTGGTCCAGTGGTTGAATTCTCAGCCTTCATGGGTGAGCCTTGGATTCAGTTCCTGACAGGACCCATCTGCCCATGAAGGCGCCCTGTTGATACAAAACAGGTTTCAATGGGGCTTCAAACTAATTGGAACTGGGAAGGAAGGACTACTGGTATAGCTCCCCAAACGAGCCATTGAAAACACTATGGATCACAAAGATCTGATCCACAGCTGATCGTGGTGCCTGGGATCACCATGAGCCCAGAGAAACTTGACAACCAACAATAATAGTTTTTTAAAAATCACACAAAAATCAACAAAAAAACCCTCAAACTCACTGCAACTGAGTTGATTCCAACTCATAGTGACCCTGTAGGACAGAATAGAGCTGCCCCTGTGGGTTGCTGTGACTATAACTCTGCAGAGAAATAAAAAGCCTCATCTTTCTCTTGGAGAATGGCTGGTGATTTCAAATTGCCCTGTTGCTAACAGGGCTCCAACATAGCTAACAAAACCCCAAACCAAACTCACTGCCATCAAGTTGTAGCAACCTTGTAAGACAGGGTAGAATCGCTTCTGTGGGTTTCTGAGACTGTAAGTCTTTAGGGGAATAGAAAGGCTCATCTTTTCCCATGGAGGAACTGATAGATTTGAACTGCTAACATCCTAACTAATAACCACTACACCAGCAGGGCTTAGCTAACAAAACCCAAAAAAACTCCCTGCCATCAATTCAATTCCAACTGATGGCAACCCAATAAGACAGGGTATAACTTCCCCTGTAGGTTTCTGAGACTTTAACTCTCTTTAGGAGTAGAGAGTCTCATCATTCTTCAGAAGAGCAGCTGTTGGTTTGGAACTGCCATCTTGTGATTAGCAGCTTTAGCTAACAAAAAGTAGGAGCAAATGGGAGAAGAAAGGCAAAGCCTCTCTTTGCCAGTTCACAGAATTGCCAGTGCCTTGCTCTCTGGCAATCACACAATCCCCTAGACTTTTCTGAAGCCCTGAGAAGAAAACAAGTGGAACTTGGACTACTTAAAGTCATTAAGCCCCCAAATAGATGCCAAGGCTCTTTTTAAAAAAAACATTTTATTAGGGGCTCATACAACTCTTATCACAATCCATTCATATACATACATCAATTGTATAAAGCACATCCATACATTCCCTGCCCCAATCATTCTCAGAGCATTTGCTCTCCACTTAAGTCCTTTGCATCAGGCCCTCTTTTTTCCCCCTCCCTCCCCGTTCCCCCCTCCCTCATGTGCCCTTGGTAATTTATACATTGTTATTTTGTCATATCTTGCCCTATCCGGAGTCTCCCTTCCCCCACTTCTCTGCCGTCCATCTCCCAGGGAGGAGGTCACATGTGGATCCTTGTAATCAGTTCCCCCTTTCCAACCCACTCACTCTCCACTCTTCCAGCATCGCCCCTCACATCCTTGGTCCTGAAGGTATCATCCACCCTGGATTCCCTGTGCCTCCAGTCCTCATATGCACCAGTGTACAACCTCTGCTCTATCCAGTCCTGCAAGGTAGAATTTGGATCCTGGTAGTTGGGGGGAGGAAGCATCCAGGATCTGGGGGAAAGCTGTGTTCTTCATCGGTACTACCTCGCGCCCTGACTGACCCATCTCCTCTCCTAAACCCATGAGGGGATCTCCAGTGGGCGACACTTGGGCCTTGGGTCTCCACTCTGCACTTTCCCCTTCATTCAATATGGTATATATATATATATGTATATGTATATGTATATGTATATGTATACACACACATATATACATATACACATACTTATATCTTTTTTTTTGTTGCATGATGCCTTATACCTGGTCCCTTTGGCACCTCGTGATCGCACTGGCTGGTGTGCTTCTTCCATATGGGCTTTTTTTGCTTCTGAGCTAGATGGCCGCTTGTTTCAAAACACTCCTTGAGCTGCAACTCGATTGGATACAAAGGGCCAAGAGGCCACATGTCTTCTTGCGTCTAAATGTTCACTCATGTATTAGAGCTTAAATTCTGGGTATCCACAGTTTACAGCAGGCTATGGATGACAGTGAAAACTCAACATGCTTTTGCAGAGCCCCCATGTAGATTAAGCCTCCAATGAATTCCTTCTAATCGTTAACCAAGGATGCAGATCACCTTGCCTTTGGGCAGAGTGCATTGGACAGTGGATTTCCTCTACCCTCCTCCAGCTAGCCCAGGAAGGGCAGTCCCTTTTAGGGACTTGCCTGGGTATGTCCTTGATGGGTATCACTGTACTGGGGACAGAATGGGGGGTAGCCTCGTCATGAGTCATGTCCTATCAATCTGACCCTGACTGCCTTGGCCTGAAGGCCCTGGACCAGTCTTGTAAACTCTTCCTACCATAATGTGTATGTCCCAATCATGATCTCCTGGTTCCTGACTTTGTGGTCCCATCTGTAACTGTGATAATTTCCTTTGTTCCATGTCTTATTTAACGAGGGTCCTATGAATCCTCTGACATCAGGATAGCCCTGTACCAAGGCCTTCCTCATCCAGATAATATATTTGTGTCTTTGTGATATCTTTACTCCTTTTCAAATGTAAGAAATGTTCTCCTTAAATTATATTTGAGATTAGGGCGTCTTTTTTAGCCTCCAACACTGCTGAGATATGTTAGGGACCACAACCTGGAGACCACATGTAGAATGTGCAAGAGCCCACTGCTGTGCATCTTGACAGCTCTTGTTATCACTCCATTTTGGGGTCCCTGCCATCAAATAGAAGACTTCTCCCAAGCATTTTTCTCTTCTTTCATTTTGTGCCAAAACATCTCTCCAGAATCCCAAAGAGTTGAGTATGTCATGAACTCAATTTCCTTGGTGGGCTTGGCAGGTCATTCTTCAAAGGAGTGAGAACTTGGATAACATTCCTTCTCCTTGTCCTAGAAACCATGGCACCTCCCTTGTATGGAATGGATACCAGCAGAGCTGTCTCTCCCCACATATAAACTTCCGTCCTCCTGGGAGCCTCAACCCATACATTTGAGATGGGTCAGACTCAACTCTTGTTTTGTTTCGTCTGCACTTAAATACAAAAAAGAATTACCATATATACTTGAATATAAGCCAACCCGAGTATCAGCCGAGGTACCTAATTATTACCTGGGAAACTAGAAAAATTGATTGACTTAAGTATAAGCCTAGGGTGGAAAATGCAGAAGCTATTGGTAAGTTTCAATAATCAAAACAAATGAAAATAAAATTACTAAAAATTGAGATATCAGTGGGGTAATGTATTTAAATATTTATTTTGAATAAAAACATAAAATAAAGGATAAGTCATTTAACATTAATAAACCAGCACAGTAATTGGAAAATAGGTTCAACAAAAACAATAAGGTATCAACAATGATACCTTAAGAGTACTATTCCCTGAGCTCAATCAGCAACCAAGCTAAAATATAAAGAGTTAAAATCCTTCAAAACTGGATTCCTCATCAGCATCCTTATCCCAATGCAGAGCTTCAGCTGCTGTGAGGTCATCACATATGCTGTCCTCACTGAGATCGCCGTCATCACCATCACTGCTGTCATTTTCATACAAAGCGCAGTCTTCACTGCCATCCATAGCATTACGAATACTACATTTCTGGAAGGCATGTTGCACCATGTCTTCTGGAATGTCTTCCCAAGCATCTTGAACCCACTTTGCTATTAACTCTAGATTTCCTCCTTTTGTTAGTCGGGCTTGACCAGATGACATCCATTCATGCCACATCCTTCGCACACGGTCTTTAAAAGGCTTATTCAAAAATACATGTCATAGGACGGCTCTGATTGGTTAGATGTGAGTAAACAAATATTCAACGCCCTGCAGTGTCAGCAGGGCTTTTAATGAACAGCGGAGAAACGGCAATCACCCGCGAGATAACAGGTGCTTGTCCTGGTACCTGGGGGGGGGGCAGGAGTGGGGCTCAGCGAGATGTTACACCTCGCTGGGGTACCACTGACCCATGTATAAGCCTAACCCCAGTTTATACATGAGTATATATGGCTTATACACGAGTATATACGGTACTTCCCAACATTCAAAATGTAGCAGTTAAATTAAAAAAAGAATTACTTCCCAACATAACAAAAAAGCATGTGTGTTGACTACTTTGCTTGCTGAAAATCTATATCCGACTGGGTTTCAGGCTTTGTGGCAGCCCCGAGTATTGGAGAGAGGTCCTGGTTGGTCTGTGTGCTCCCCTGCTAAACAAAATAGGTTGAAGTCTCCCCAGTGGCATCTCCGAAGGAAAGTCTGGTGTTCATCTTCTGAAAACAGCATTGAAAACGACATGGAGCACAGTTCTACTCCGACACCCCTGAGGCTGCTAGGAATGGAATGAACTCAATGGCATGTAGTCTAAGAGTTCCAAAGGCAGCTCGTGACTAATGAAGCCACGAGGGGTTTGATGAGACCCATGGAGGAAAACTGCTGCGTTGTCCTCAGACGCTCTGCCCTGCTCACACCCTCAAGTTTCTCTCCCCTCTTGCAGCAAGTGGGTTCTTTCTCTTGTTGCACTCCTTGGCTATTTATAGTCCTCTTCAAATTGGGGGGGAGATGAAGCAAGGTAGACATATTTTTTAGTGTGTCTTCAACACAAGTCCACAAAAAGGGTGAATAAATGAAGATTGAAGATAGCCATGGGTGAGTGCAAGTGTATTCTCAAAACGCCCCCAAGAACTTTCTGCCTTAAGTGCCGAAAGAAATTCAACATTCGAAAGGCAATTTGCTGTTTCCCAAAATCTTGTAAAGAACTTGTATGTGATAAGTAAGTGGTGGAGAAACAGCTCAACAAATTAAAGTTACTCACACCTGGATGTCACCCTGCAGTTTACAAAGCACTTTCCTCTATACATTCTTCTCCTACTTTTACCCCATCTTCTTCACTTTCCTATGCTGTTCTCATTACCCTTGTGTCCTCAGGTAGAAGAAGCACAGCTCATTGGAAGTGATCTGTCCAAGACTGTAAAGCTAAAGGATCCAGGGCTTAAAGAAAGATCTTTATGGTCATGGGTCAGTCGTCCTACTGGGTGGACACTCCAGAGCTCTCTCCTCTGCCAAGCGTCCAGTCTTGTCATTCCCCAGACTTCATTATCCAGTGAAGAATTCCTTTTCCCTGAATGCTTTTTGTGACTGACATTCCTCCCTCCTCCTCTAACCTTGTTCCCCTGTTAAGCAGAATCTTCACCGAGCCCCAGGTCACCCCCTGGGTTCCCAAGCTCCCTTGGAGACAATTTGCTACTTTTACGCAAGCAATGACCATTTGTTAGGGTTTTTTTTTTAATCAGCAAAACTATCTGTGGCATTTCTCCTATTGGGAAATTCCTGATCTATTATAAACATATTACAATGGATCGTGCAAAAAGAAGAACACTTATTACAAAGGATTCCACTGCTTGGTAAACAGGAAAAGGAAGTCAGCTGAGAAAGAGCGGCCCTGGCTGTGAATTCCAATGTAGACACAACTTCCAGAGGGCCTTAGAACAAGGAGATTATCCTTTCTGACCCTCACTTCACTGCTCCCACCCTTGTGCAAAATTAGGCTGAGGAAGATGGGGAGGCTCTCGGCAATTACCCTGTAAGAAGGCTCTGGTGTTTGCTCTGCGACCTTGGTGTACTACTCTCCTGCACCTGTCGAAGATGTGGGGAGTTCCTTACATCTAGGCTCATCCAGAGTACAACATTGTCGCAAGTGCTTGCATCTGTTCCAGAGATGTACCTAGCATGCTAAACCAGAATCCAGATGACTACAAAGCATCAAGAGGGGAGGGCTTGAAGCTTATCACCCAGCTGGGAAATGAACGCAGCTCAGATCAAGCACAATTGTTAGCTGATTCCTATTTTGACAGGGGCCCAAAGGCATGGGCTGATGGCACTCACCAAGAGATGAGCCAAGACTGACAGGGACAGCTCTCACAATGTTCACTTACGGCTGGCTATGTCTTCCCATGAATGATCCCACTCGAAGCTCACAGAATAATATTATTGCCATTTGACAAGTGGGAAAATTAAAGGAGAAAGAATGGCCTGCCAAGTTCATCCTGCTATGCAGTGAAGGAGCTCGAGTAAAAACCCTAAGTAAGAAGTTGACTCTACACTGTGTCCGTGCAACCACTTTGCTCAAAATAGACCTTGGAACAATATGCCAGGGCATGTCAGATGATGTTCTATCAAACATGCACAGACTATGAAAAAGAAAAGATTCCGTGATCAAATATATCTGAAAAATTCTGGTTTAAGCAAATATGGATTAATATTTTTTAAGTTCAGCCTTTTTTCAGGGCTTCTGAGAGACTTGACCATACTACCATCCCTCGCAAAGTTAAGAGGGAGAACTTAGCAGGCATTTTTCCCACATCCTAAAACAGTAAGATATTGTTGAAGATCATCCAGCAAAGGCTGTAGCAGTACATGGACAGGGAGCTGCCAGACATTCCAGTTGGATTCAGACGTGGATGTGGAACAAAGGATATCATTGCTAATGTCAGATGGACCTTGGCTCAAAGCAGAGACTACCAGGAAGAGGTTTTCTTGTGTTTTATTGACTGTGCCAAGGTATTTGACTGTGTAGATCGGAACAAACTATGGTTAACCTTGAGAGGAATAAGAATTCTAGAACACTTCATTATGCTCATGAGGAACTTTTACATGGATCAACAGGCAGCTGTGCTAACAAAACACGGGAATGCAGTATGATTTAAAACTAGCAATGGTGTGTGCGAGGGTTGCATCTTTCTCACCATACTTGTCCAATCTGTATGCTGAGCACATCATCAGAGAAGGAGCTTATATGAAGAAGAATGTGGTATCAGGATTGGAGGAAGGCTTCTTAACAAACGTAGCTTCCTGAAAGTGTGAGGAGGACCTGAAGCACTGGCTGATGCAGATCAAGGATTGCAGACTTCAGTGTGGATTACAACTCAATGTCAAGAGGACCAGAGATGAAAATCCTCACAACTGGGCCAATAGGTAACATGATGATAAATGGAGAAATGATTCAGTTTGTTGAGGATTTAGTCTTACTTGGCTCCATAATCAGTGCTCGTGGAAGCAGCAGTCAAGAGATCGAAACACATGTTGCATAAGGTGCATGTGCTGCACAAGACCTCATTAGATTATTGAAAAGCAAGGATGTTACTTTGAGGACTATGGTGCACTTAACTCAAGCCATGGTATTTTCCATGGCCTCAATGCATGTGAAAATTGAACACTGAATAAGGACGATTGAGGAAGAATTGCTGCACTTGACTTGTGGTGCTAGAGAAGAATGTTGAAAATACCATCAACTGCTGAAAGGACAAACCAATCTGTCTTAGAAGAAGTATGGCCCAGAGTGCTCCTTAGCAGCAAGGATGGCAAGGCTTGGTCTAATATATTTTGGACTTGTCAGGAGATACCAGTTCCTGGAGAAGGACATCATGCTTGGTAAAGTGGAGGGGCAGTGCAAAAGGGGAAGGCCTTCAATGAGATGGATGGACACAGTGACACAGGACTACGCAGTGTTTCATTCTGTTGTGCACAGGGTCGCTATGGGTGGGAACCAATTTGATGGCACCAAACAACAGCAAAACTATGTGACCCATTCTTTAGATGTTTCCACAACTACTGCTCTTTAGGATGTGCTTTGAGAAACATGTTACTACCTCAATCATTGGTGACATTCAATCAAGAGTTACAACCCTGGTTCATGAACTGTGTGATACTGGAGTTGACCATTTACTCTCAAGCCTATGCTGACTCGTGGTAACCCCACATGTGTTAGACTAGCATGCGCTCCATAGCGTTTTCAGTGGTTTCTTATTAGTTTTTGAAGGAGATTGCCCAGCCTTTTTCTGCTTCGGGATGGAGTCAAACCTTCAACACTGGGGTTAACAGCTGAGTATATTAACTATCTGTACTGGCCAGGGACTCCTATTGGGATCTCTTACTGCTATTGAGTTGATTGTTACTCCTAATGACCCTTTTTGACAGAGTAGAACTACCTCTGTGGGTTTCTGAGATTGTAACTCTTTGTGGGAACAGAAAGCCTCACCTTTCCTCCATGGATGGCCAGTGGCTTCAAACTGCTGACCTAGCGGTTGCAGGACAACACACAATCCACTATGCCCCCAGGGCTCCTTTTTGGGGATCGCAGACACAGAATCTGAACAACAGCACATTTTAAATACGGGGAGTTTTATTTGCTTACAAGTAATTAACGTGAATTCCAACACATAGAGACCGAACAGGGTAGAAGAAAGCCGCCCCTATGGGTTCTGATAGAGTCCAATTACCGACTGTATGGTTAGCAGGCCATGTATAACATACCATGCCACCAGTCAGTGAAAGTCCCTAGAAAAATATTACCCACTCCACCCCCAAGAGAGAGAGAGAGAGAGAGAGAGAGAGAGAGAGAGAGAGAGAGAGAGAGAGAGAGAGAGAGAGAAGGCAAGCTTGGCCTTATGACTAATTCTCTTTAGTCAATGAAATGAGAGTGGACATGACTTGTGTGATTTAGGCAGAAAGTTTTATAGCCAGCATATGGTTTTCCAGGGGCTCTTCCCTCTGCCATGATGCCTAGCCATGGCTAATTGTGGAGGGTTCATCATTCTGGGGCTCACATTAAAAACATGGCACAGAGCTCTCAGTGATATACGGATGCCCATTTGCTGTTGTACGCCACTGAGAGTTGGGGGCATTTGTTAATAAAGCTTAACTTGCCCCATTCTGACAAACCCCAAAATAATACAGTCATATAATTAAGTATTGATGTGGTATTTCTTCCACAAACACTTATTCATAGGCAATATTTGAAGGATCATTATCATTCAGAAAAAAACCACACACTCATCCTCAATTTAAATGGCCTGTTTCTAACTAGATAATGTCACTATCTATCTGCTTCTAAAAATGCCTACACAGCTGAACCTTACATCATTGATGGGACTAGTTATATACATCACTACATCTCACTTATCAACATGGTTAGGTCCACAGACCAGGCCATTCTGCAGAAATCTCCATTGTGCCAATTATATAATTTCCTTATATAACCTCCTCCCTACAGACTTAGTGCCCAGGTGGAGGTGACAGGAGATATTGCAGGCCATAAGGCAGTGGCTTCCAACTCTCCCCAGTTCACAGCATTCTTCTCAATCCTGATACCCCACCTCTATATCCTGTGTTCCTGTCTGCCTGAAAGCTTCCACCTGCTCCTCTCCTGCCCCTCCAGGTCCTGTGCCCTTGTGGTTGGAGGTGGGGTGAACATCCCCAACTGCTTAACCTTCCTACACCTCAGGGAGTCAGTTCACTTCCTGGAACCCTTCCATTTCAGGTCTCTGGGGCCAGACAGGCCAGATCCTCCCTATCAGCTTAAACCGCTGAGGCCGCTCCCAGGACCACTACCCCTGGCTGAGGTCCCCACCACTCTCTCAAGGCTGTTCCCCATGTTCCTTGGAACTTGCTACCTCCCCCTTATGATCCAAGGATTTCATGCCCCAATTTGAACAGCTGCTCTGGCTGCTGTTGCAGACCACACAGGCACCCTCTTCCTCTTGCTCCCAGAGCCCAGCACCCTCGCTCTACGCCCACATTGTGGAGCTGTTGCCTCCTCTTCCTGCTACTGCTTACAAGGCTCCAGCCCCTCCACCTACACCACAAGGCAACATGCAGTGCTTGTCCACAGTGGTGGACACTGCTAATCGACTCTTTCCAGTGACCCCTACACAACGCCAAGACTGGGCTGAGAACCACAGCCCCCACACTCCTGCACCCCCAGACCTAACCTGTCATGTTCCTCTATGGCAAGTTTTAGCTCTCGGAGCTACTGTGCCCCCCAGTGCAGAAAGTCCAACCTGCTGCAGCTGCTACTTCCACAGCACAGGGTTGAGCCCACAGCACTTGTCTTGTGTGCTCTACTGAGGGTCCGGCCTGCTTATCCCACTACACAACCCCCCACACACACCCCAAGATGTGCAGATACACCATTCTACATGGTGCTGCTTTTGCTGTTTACTCACCCCACCCACCCCACCACCCCACCTGGCCCCTTCTACCATATCCCCTCGGGAAGGGATGTTAGAGCCCCACCCCCCAGAGACTCCTGACCTTCCCTCTGAGTATCCACCCTGGCTGATGGATGACTTGATTATTGTCATAAATACAAAATGTCAGAGAAAGAGGTCATTGGAAAGGAGTAGGTGTAGTAGGTGTGATGATAAGGGCCTTCAAAGAGTTCCTGGAAAAATGGGATGAGAAGATAATGAACTTTTCCATGAATCTTTTGAAGCTGTTTTTATAAAGTACTTAAAAAATACTGTGACGCAGTAGGTGACCAGAAGAGCTATCACCCTGTGCTAGATTTCAGCAAGAGAGCCCTGTTGGTATAGTTGCTTACATGCTGGACTGCTAACCACAAGCTCAGCAGTTTGAAACCCCCATCTGCTTCATGGGAGAAAGATGAGGCATTGTACTTCTGTAATGTGTTACAGTCTCAGAAACCCCCAGGGCAGTTCTGCTCTATCCTCTGGGGTTGCTTTAAGGCACAACCCACTGGAGTTTGAGTCTGCTCTCATCAACAATGAATGGAGTGACCTCACTCACGTTGAGGAGCAGGACAGGCAACGCTCATTGCCTCGTGGCTGTGGTTCCTTTTCATTGCCGTTGAAGACTTTGGTGCAAGAGAGTTCCCATATGATCAATAGTAGAGCTTCTCCATCTTGAATCAGGATATTTTTAGTCTAAGTGAAAGCATCCCTGGTTCGCAGAGACTTGAACAGTAAATAAGGTGACAGGTAATCATGAGTGTTTACCGACAACACTCAAGAAATCCAATCCGTCCAACTTTAGCCAAAGCAAGGCTTTATTAGCTTTAGGAAAATCAGGCACCCAAACCTCAGAAGACAAAATGGGTCGGTGTGCCCCACAACCATTTCAAGAGCTTTATCTTCCCTAGTTCCAAAGTCTTTTGCCTCAGTCCCTCATTAGCTGATTACTATGGGGTCAATCTATCTTGGATATGGCTTATTTCCTTCCATTTTCTCCCTCAAGGGCAGATTCCTTCCCTCCCTTCCACCCTCCCCCCACCCCCTTGATTAATCTGGTTTACATATTACTATTCCCCAGTACCTAGATTCTAATGAAGAATCCCTAGTGGCATATTGGTTAGGAATCGGGCTGCAATCAGAAAGGTCAGCAATTCAATACCACCAGCCAGCTTCGCAGGAGAAAGACGAGGCTTTCTACTCTCAAGGGAGTTGGGATGGACTCTGTGGTAGCGAGTTTTTTTGTTGTTGTTTTGTTTTGGGACAATTTGGGGTGGGGAGAGGTCTCATAGTTGATTCGCATGCCCTACCCATCTTGCCTTGACTGCCTTGGCCAGAACGCTTTGGACCAATCTTGTAAGCTCTTCTATTTAGCATAATGTATGTGTTCTGATCATGGTCCCTCCTTAGAGGCAAAGATGGTGCATACGTTGGACATGTTGTGAGGAGAGACCAATCCCTGGAGAAGGGCAACATGTTTGGTAAAGTAGAAGGTCAGCGACAAAGGGAGAAGGCCCTCAAGGAGATGGATTGACACCTTGGCTGCAATCCTGCAGTCCTGTGCCATCCTCACAATGTACTTGAGTCCATGGTAACCGTTACTGCAACTGCTCTAATGTGACTAGGGGCTCTTGGTCTTGAGAACCAAAGAATGGACCACAAAATGGCAAGCAGAAAGAAGCCAGCAGGTGGGGACTCATGTGAGTTGCCGCTGAATGGACTATGTTCCAGGTGCTTTGATCAGATGTGGGGTACTTGACCAGGCTGCGTCTCCGCATTATGAAGAGAACAAACCCAGCACTAGTCCTGTTTTTCTGGTCCAATCATGAACCGGGTCCTGCTCTTCCCTCAGCTGGATCTTGCCTGGGCACAGACAAGGAAGTATGCATATAAAGGTCAATAAATGGTCGGGGTTGATGACCTTGGAATTTAGAATCAGCCTAAGCATCTTTTTAAAAAAATCATTTTACTAGGGACTTCTAAAACTTTTATCACAATCCACACATACATCCATTATATGTAAAGCACATTTGTACATATGTTGCCCTCATCATTCTCAAAACATTTGCTTTCTACTTGAGCCCTTGGTCAGCTCCTCATTTTCCCCCCTTCCCTCCCCGCTCTCCCCTTCCCTCATGAATCCTTGATAATTTATAAATTTTTATTATTTTGTCATATCTTACACTAGCCAACATCTTCCTTCACCCACTTTTCTGTTGTCCGCCCCTCCAGGGAGGAGGTTATATGTAGATCCTTATAATTGGTTCCCCTTCTCTACCTCACCCTCCCTCTACCCTTCCGGTATCACAAAGCATCATATTAAGCCTGCAGGTTTAAGATGAGATTATCCCAGGCTGTTGAGATCACTCTTCCAGGTATCCTGCCATGCCCAATGCTTCCTCACACCAGACCTCTTTCCCTCCCTCTGCCTACAGACTATCTGCGATCTCTCAATTTGATGTATTGATCTGCCACCAACCGTGAATTTGTAACAGTTTTCTTTGTTCTGTGCCTTATTTAACTAGTGTCCTGTGAATCCCATGACACCAGTATGACTTCGTGCCAATGACCTCCATCTGGATGTGTCCATGTCTTTGACTTAAGAGTTAATAAGTGTCCTCCACCATAAATTATATTTGAGATTGGGGTCTCTTTTGTGCCCTAAAATACCGGGCAGTCTGTTGCAAGCGAGCCAAGTGACAAGAGAGGGTGGAAGGGAGAATAAGAGTGTTTATTGAGACCATCACCCAAGGAAGACTGAGTGGACCTTATCCATCAAAATCTGCTTCCTTGAGCAATAAATAAGGTAAGGCTATTTTTATAGACCAGGTTTGGGCAAAGGAGTCTTCTGGGACAGTGTGGTCAATGAGATAGGCCATCTGGTTCTCTGATTGTACTCTGCTTGGAGGGCCGACCTTTTCCACACTTCAACTGCAGGTATTGTTAGCCTGGTTCTTCCCTTCAGATGCAGACGGGCTGATTTTAATTCCGAAAGGGAAACAGCAATACACATGAAGCCTCACAGTGTGGCCTCCTGAGTAAAGAGGAAGGGAGCAACAGGTAAGGTGTGGATACTTTGGGGCAGCACAAGAGGGGATGATCTAGCACCTTGTGAATTTCTACAGACCTGTGAACTGTCTAATGTTCAGATTTGCCAACCTGATAATTGGGCATAAGTAAAATCGCCTAGCACTTAGCTCTACCATCTGTTGCTGACATAACAATTTTACATAATATAAAAAATGCCAGATGGAAGCAACGCATTAGCCGTGCCCAAGATGTTTTATGCTCACAACATATATGGAATAGGAGAGAAAGATGCATTCCGCCCACTTTTGATCTCCTAGTTTTCCAGTTATAATTCTGGCCATTTATAGAGAAGAGGAAGTCCAGAGCTTCTTCCATCACTTACCACCATGCCCACCCCCCACCTCCACCCCTTGGTGTTGACAAATTCTTAGAGTACTCTGTACAGGACAGACTTAAAAGCTACAATTAATTCATATGGAGCTAGAACTGAGGGGAATGTGGTACACACATTTGAAACTCTACATAGCCGATAGGAAGTTTTAAAATTTGAATTTATATTATGGCAAATAAGAGCAATGTTTCCCAATTATATTTTTACTTTATGTAAGCTTGAGAAAATATCAAATGTCCATATCACAGAATAAACAATCAAAAGATCATTGTTACTACAGAGCAAAGGTAATGGGAGATGTTCTGGATATAAATAGAATTCCAACCAAAAGTCTTTCACCGACTGAAAGAACTTCTTTTATCCATGTGCTCAACAATCAGGTGTTTCCAGTGGTCACGTTTTTGATGTTACCTTTGTACTCTACCACTTGCCTGTCAGTGTGTCATGCTATGGTGGCTTTTATTGCTGTGATCTTGGAAGCTATGTCACTGGTCTGTCAAATACCAGCAGGGTCACCCAAAGTGAACAGGTTTCAACATAGCTTCCAGACTAAGGACTCAGCACCCCATTTCTGAGGAAGAAGCTGCTGAAAGCCTATGCTTTGAAACTTTGTCAGATACTGAAGGCTTGCTGAATGGAAGAAAGAATATTGTCCAAGATCATACCAAAAGATGGGCCCCTCAAGATGGAGGGCACTCAAAATATGGCTGAAGAAGAGCTGATTTCTTAAGAGTTGGGTCGACCCTGGTCATATGAGTCCGGTCAAGCCTGTGGGAGTGGAGCTTTTGGGATCCTCATTTGCCCATGGGACACAACTCAAGGAGAAACAGCTACAACAATCTGCTAATAATCTGAACTTTGAATGTGTGAAGTATGAATCTAGGAAAATTGGAAGTCAACTAATATGAAATGGAATGAGTAAAGATTGATATCGTAGGCATGCACGAGCTGAAATAGACTGCTATTGGCCATTTTGAATCAGAAATCATATGGTTACCTATACAGGGAAAAACACAATCAAGAGGAATGGTGTGGCCTTCATTATCGAAACGAACATTGCAAAATCCATCATGAAGTACAATGCTGTCTGTGATAGGATTATAATTGTAGAGTAGCTAACGCAAATGGGAAAACTGATGAAGTCAAAGAACCGAGTAGAAAATTTGAGCAAGAGCCTATAAATTACGGAAAAGGGTAAGCCCAGAACTTCTATCCCTTACCTCCACGCCTCCCCCACCCTCCTCCACCCCTTGGTGTTTAAAAATGCTCAGAGTACTCTGTACAGGACAGGCTTAAAAGAAGAAGTGCAAGCTGCACTGAAAGTATTAGAGAAAAACAAGGCTCTAGGAATTGATGGAATATTAATTAAAGTGTTTCAATGAGCTGATAAAGCACTGGGAGCATTTTCTCATCTATGCCAGGAAAGTGGGAAAACAGCCACTTGGCCAACTGACTGAAAGAGTTCTATATTTGTATCTGTTCCCAAGAAGTGATCCAACAGAGGCTCAAACTACAGAACATTCTCATTGATATTGCATGCAAGTAAAATGTTGCTGAAAATTATCCAACAATGGTTGTGACAGTTCATTGATAAGGAGCTGCCAGACATTCAGGCTGGTTTCAGAGGAGGAACTGGAACAAGGGACATGGAACATTGCTGATGTCAGGCGGTTGACTGAAAACAGAGAATACCAGAAAGGTGTTTATTTGTGTTTTATTTCCTATGCCAACTCATTGCACTGTATGGATCATAAAAACTCGGGATAACCTTGAGAGGAATGGGAATTATAAAACACTTCGTTGTGCTCATGAGGAACTTGTACATGGATCAAGAAGCAGTTGTGTAAACACAACAAGGGTATACTGCATGCTTTCTGATCAGGAAAGGTGTGCCTCGGGGTTGTCTCCTTTCACCATACCTGTTCAATCTGTATGCTGAGAAAATCATTAGAAGCGTGCTGGCTTAAATGAAGAAGAATGTGGCATCAGGAGGGGAGAAAGGCTTATTAACAACCTCTTATATGCAAATAAAACAACCTTATTTTTTGCAACAAAACTATTTATTTAGTAATGAATGTTTCACAAAAATCATATTGAGTATTTTACATACATAATGATACGTAGGAAAGTGTTGAGCAAAATACCAAAACCAAACCTACTGCCATGGAGTTGGTTCTTACTCATAGCTGCTATATAGGGTTTCCAAGGCTATAGTTGTCATAGGAACAGAGAGACTCCTATTTCTCCTGAGGACTGGCTGATGTGTTTGAACCACAGACTTCACAGTTACCAATCCACACCTTAACCAACAGTATAAGATACGTGATCTCAACTCTAAAATTTGGATAAGAATAGCAACTACCTCATGCATCAGTGTTTTCCAAAGTAGACGATAACACATCCTAGGGGCACTGGAATGATCCAGGGGTAGGGATGAAAAAGCAGACACCTACCCTTGACCCTGGACATCTAATTTAGTACAGAATATTTTAATTGCCAGGAGAACCTGGAGTATTTTTTTCCCTGTAGAGGGCATGATAGACTAAATAAGTTTGGGAACCTGTATTATAGATTATGTAGTTATTGTATGGATCAGAGTTGATTCAAAATGATAGTAACCCTATAGGACAGTATAAAATTACCCAAAGAGTTGGGTAGGTCATGATCATTATGGGAACAGATAACCAGTCTTTTCCCCTGTAGAGTGACTGGTGAGGCTCCAACTAGGAGTCAGAGCAGGTAGCAGCAGAGTTCCTAACCCTTGTACAGGTGGGCTCCAGGGTTCCTGTCATAGGATAGAATGAGACTTAACATTTTAGCGTTTGTTAAGTGAAGAATACATGTAATAAAGGCAGCACTATGCAAGTTTCAAGTGCTATTAATGTTTAATTATTTTAATGTCTTACTTTAGAATTATCTGCTTTCCGCATCTCACAGAAGTTGAAAAAGTCAGTAATTTTGAGATTCTAAATGAAATACAGGAATGAAACTTCAACATTTATAATAAGAGCATAAATATTTAAGTATAGTTATATACTTGTTATATACCTGAAAACATAAGTGTATTTTTTGTAATTAAAAAAATACTATTAGTGAGAGCTCTTATATCTCTTATCACAATCCATACATTCATCCAGTCTGTCAAACACATTTGTACATGTGCTGACATCATCATTTTCAAATACTCTTCCTTCTTGAACCCCTGATATTATCTCCCCAGTTCTTCTCCCTTCCTCCCCGCCCACCCTCCCTCACAAACTCTTGATAAGTTATAGATTATTATTTTCACATCATACATCATTCTGTCGCCCCTAATCCACTTTCCCATTGTTCGTCCCCCCGTGAGTGAGGTATAGGTTGATCCTTGAGATTGATTCCCGCTTTCTCCCCGCAAAATCCCCTAATCCTCCTGATATCTACTCTCATTGTTGGCTCTGGGGGTTTTATCTATCCTGGATTCTCTGTGTTGCCAGCTCTTATGTGTAGCACTGTGCATGTTCTGGTTTATTCTGATTTGTAAGGTAGAATTGAGGTCATGATAGTGGGGGAAAGGAAGCACCAAATAACTGGAGGAAAGTTGAGTGTTTCATCAGTGCTATACTGCACCCTGACAGGCTCATCTCTTCCCTGTGACCCTTCTGTGAGGGGATGTTCAATTGTCTACAGATGAGCATTGGGTCTCCACTCTATACCCTCCCATTCACATTGGGTATGATTTTGTTCTGGGTCTTAGATGCCTGACACCTCATCCTCTTGACACCTCATAACAACACAGACTGGTATGCTTTTAACATGTGGGTTTTGTTGCTTCTCAGCTAGATGGCCGCTTGTTTATCTTTAAGCCTATAAGACCCCAGATGCTATATCTTTTGATAGCTGCGCGCCATCAGCTTTCTTTATCACACTTGCTTATGGACTCATTTTGTCTTCAGAGATAGTGTCAGGAAGGTGAGCGTCACAGAATGCTGGATTATTAGAACTAAGTGTTCTTGTGTTGAGGGAATACTCCAGTCGAAGCCCAAGGTTCATCTAAAACCTTAATTCTTAACATATAGATATGAATACATAGTTCTATTCCTTTTGTTTTATATATATATCCACCTATGTACATTCCTGTGTTTAGATCTCTATAAATGTTCTTTGCCTCCTGGTTCTTTCCTCCATTTCATTTTACTTTGCTCTTGTCCCACCATCATGTTCAGCCTTCATTCAGGTTTAGTAATTCCTCGCTGCTACACTGCCTTTGATTAAGCCCCACTAGGCATCCAACGCCCTTCTCTCCGTTGATTTTGGTTCACTTGTTGTTCCCTTGTCCTTGGGTTGGTCCTACCCACTACTTCCTTTCTCCTACCTCCACTTCTCCTGTATCACCTCAAAACCATTGGTCCCGTTCTTTTCCCCTCTGAATTATTTATCCCACCTATCTTATCTAGATAGACAAGCGGATGCATTAATAAGCGCAAAAACCAGTCAAAGCCAAATAAAACAACAAAAGAAGTCAAGACCAACAAACCAATACCAAAACACCAACAACAAAACAAAAAGTAAGCCACTGAAAAAATGGAAAAGTCTATAAATAGTTCCAGGTCTGTTAATCTTTATGAGTGTTTTCCAGTTGAGTCTGCCTCCAAAGTTTATTTCTGATATTCCCCAGCGATTTCATCACTTTGCTTACCCTTGCTGCTCTGTTGTATGCCCTTAGTGTTTCGCCCCAGTGTGATGGGTTCAGATGGTGCACAATTCCTGCACTGTGTCTCCAGTGTTGCCCCCCGCAGCACTATGGCTTAGTGAGGTACGTTGTGTCTCATGGTGGGGCAAGCCCTATGGTCGTTTCTGTACATTGTCTGCTCTGAGCAGGAATATTGTCCTTGGGGCTTGATGGGTCAGGATGTCTTCCCCTTCCACTCAATCCCTCTTCGTTTCTCCCATGTATCCTAATCAGATGTGCCCCTTTCCCCAAGCTGTAGCTCCAGTGCTGCCCTCTAAAGTACATTCTTCTGGGATAGGGGGGAGGTGTTCACATAGTTGGGATTGGGGCCGGCCCCACAGACCTCTCTATAGTTCCCTGGTACATGTCAGTATGTTGTATTCACATCTTGGCATATTGGGTCTCTCCCTCTCCTGTGGACATATAAATAATACCCTCCCCATGGGTGGGGTAATGCCCTGCTCCCCCTCTACCCATTTCTTTTTTCCCCTATCTTCCCCCTCTTATTTAATTGGCTGCCATATATATCCCTGGACTGGGTTTGGTCCCTGCCATTGTGGAAGGTGAGCATCACAGAATACAGGTTATTAGAACAAAGTGTTCTTGCATTGAGGGAGGACTTGAGTAGAGGCCCAATGTATGTCTGCTACCTTAATACTAAACCTATAAATACATGTCCACAGATCTACTTCCCTATCATTGTATATAAATATATTTACATATGTATATGCCTGTATTTAGACCTTTATAAATGCCCTTTGCCTCCTAGTTCTTTCCTCTATTTCCATTTACTTTCTTCTTGTCCCACTATCATGTTCGGCCTTCATTGGGGTTTAATAACATGTATTCTACCTGATATAATAAGCTTCCTCTTGCAATAGAGCCTATCTCCATCTGGTATCAATCGTCTGCATACTATAATTTTGCCACATATGTATAATTAGATCATAGCTCTGAAAGTGCCTTCATAATTTGCTGGTATTCGGTAGCATGCCTTCTTATTTGTTGTATTAAAAAGTATATAGCTATCAAAAGAGATAGTGTCCTGGGTCTTAAAGGCTTGAAGGTGAACAAGCGGCCATCTAGCTCAGAAGCAAAAAAGCCCACATGGAAGAAGCACACCAGTCAATGCAATCACGAGGTGCCACAGGGACCAGGTATAAGGCATCATGCAAAAAAAAAGATATATATATATATATATGTATGTGTGTGTGTATACCGTATTGAATGAAGGGGGAAGAGCAGAGTGGAGACCCAAGGCTCAAGTGTCGGCCACTGGAAATCCCCTCATAGAGGGGTTTAGGAGAGGAGATGGGTCAGTCAGGGTGCAAGGTAGTACCGATGAAGAACACAGCTTTCCCCCAGATCCTGGATGCTTCCTCCCCCCAACTACCAGGATCCGAATTCTAGCTTCCTCCCCCCAACTACCAGGATCCGAATTCTACCTTGCAGGACTGGATAGGGCAGAGGTTGTACACTGGTGCATATGGGGGCTAGAGGCACAAGGAATCCAGGGTGGATGATACCTTCAGGACCAAGGGTGTGAGGGGTGATGCTGGGAGAGTGGAGGGTGAGTGGGTTGGAAAGGGGGAACTGATTACAAGGATCCACATGTGACCACCTCCCTGGGAGATGGACGGCAGAGAAGTGGGGGGGAAGGGAGACTCCGGATAGGGCAAGATATGACAAAATAACAATGTATAAATTACCAAGGGCACATGAGGGAGGGAGGGGGGAGTGGGGAGGGAGGGGAAAAAAAGAGGACCTGATGCAAAGGGCTTAAGTGGAGAGCAAATGCTTTGAGAATGATTGGGGCAGGGAATGTACAGATGTGCTTTATACAATTGATGTATGTATATGCATGGATTGTGATAAGAGTTGTATGAGCCCCTAATAAAATGTTTTTTAAAAAGTATATAGCTATGTTCTCACTCCTTCATTTGAACTTATCTGTACTATCCAATTGTTTCAAAAGGAAGCTTGGGAATACAGAGTATTACAATGGTAAAAGTGCAAAACTTTGAGTTGGAAAAGCCAAAAAGGAAAAAAACCACATTCAGCACATATCAAGCTGGAAAAAGAAACAAACAAAACCCCTGAAGAAAATTTCAAGCCTCAACTTGTAATACTGAAGAATTCTGTAGACAAAATATTGAATGATGTAACATATATCAAAAGCAGATGGAAGAAACATAAAGCCACTGTACCAAAGTAAATTGGTCGGCATTCAACTGTTTCATGAGATAGCATATGAAATGGAAGAAGTCTACCAGCTTGTGTGACCCCACGGTCTTGATGGGAGGAGATACAAGATGTCTGAAAACATGCAAACATCTGCAGGAGAAGGGGTAGGAAAGACTGGGACCCATTTGCAGGCTGGATGGATGATTATTCTCAAAGGGACCATCTGGGACGGTTGGCGAATACCTTGTGCGATATTATATTGATGAACCAAGAAAACTCGCTGTAGTTTGAAATTGTGTTTTATTTTTTTGGAGGGGGATGGTGGTTAGGTAAGCAGGACCCAGAGTAGGTAATCCTGAATGAAATAGGGACTGGGCTGATGATTTTTAACACGTTCTTTTCTTTCTTTAACAGGTATTTATATGCTCTATATCATCATTTTTGTTAGACTTGGGACTTCTAAATATTTATCTGTACATGAAATTCAAGATAGACATACTTATAGAGACAGTGAATGGGCTGAGGGTTCCTCAGGGGAATGGGAAGGGAGAGGGAGAGGAAAGCAGTAAGTTAACATTGAAGGGTACAAGAGAATAGTAAGTGTTCTAAGTTTGATGGCCAAGAGTATGTACCTTCTCTTGACATCTTTGAACAATTGAATTGTATCTGAGAGGAATCATTGAAATAGGAATGATGGGTAAAAATAAGTGTTGGGTAGGAAGAAAAAAAATATGTATGTATATGTATATACACATAGACACATGTATAACAAGGTAGCAGATGGACTTTGGCCTTCTACCTAAATCTTACCTCAGTTCAAGAATGGTTTGTTCTAACAATGTGGCACTGTATGGTACTCACCTTCCTGACATGATCGCTGAAGACCAAAAATTGGTATATAAGCAAATGTAGTAAAGAAAGCTGATGGTGCTTGTACATTATGGTTCATAACAGTAGGGAAATTACAGTTATAAAGTAGCAACGAAAATAATTTTATTGCTGGGGGTCACCACACATGAGGAACTGTATGCAAGGGTCATGGCATTAAGAAGGTGGAGAATCACTGCCTTAAAGAGACATATAGAAAGCAATAAAAGGGGAATAGCTTTTGAGGATTTAAAGGCTTTTAATTAAATAAGCGGCCATCTAGCAGGGAAGCAACAAAGTCCACATGGAAGAACCACATCATCCTGTGTGAGCATGAGGTGTCTGTCAATAAGAAGAGGTATCTGATGTTCAAAACTATGCAACCAACTTGATGTGAAGGGGCATGGGTGTAATAAAGACCCAAATCTCAACTGCAAAATAATTGGACAGTCCCTCTCAGAAGGGCCACACAGAACAAATAATAAATCCAGGGTGTGCTATGACACCAAGGAACCACATAAATATCCTCTTGTTACTCAAGATTTCCTCATTCTACTATTTAGGTCTTTTTTTTAACCTCACTAATAATGTTAGATTTGCATATACTCATTTATACATGTAAGATTGTTTGGTAAATGAAAGTTAAGATACATAACTTTCAGAAACAGTAACAGGAGTGTGATAGTTTATTGTGCCAGCCTGACTGATAAAAACAAATGGGATTAATTGAAGGCCAGAGAGATAAATGGCTCAGTGAGCCTTGCTTTGCTTGTCTCTTGCTCTTTAATCATTGGACCAGCGTGCGGCTGCCTTGCTTTTTCTGTGCCTCAATTTAAAGGGTGCACTACCTGTGGGACGCCCTAGCCTGTAGACTGTGTTGCTGTAAGTTAAGGTCCCTTTAAGCCCATATGATTGGAATGTTCATCTCTGGAGCTGGGGACCAAAAGTTGGTGACCTACCTTGCTGTTTGCTGCCTGGATATATATAGCCCAGCTCTCTCTACAGAAGAGGAACTGGTGGCCCTTACTGTTCATTTCTTGTATTATCTATCTGTATATAATTTAAGGGTCCATTTCTTGTGTTATATATCTTTATATATATCTATACACACGCACACAATTACTAGCAATCTGGTTTTGTCTCTCTAGAGAACCCTGTCTAACACAAGGAGTAACGGTTCCCTGAGGGTACAGAAAGGGTGAGGGAGGAATGAGCAGCTCATAGCATTTATAATTGTATAACTCCTCTTGAGTGGACTGAACAGCAGAATTGAGCATTGTATGTGAGTAGATATATTGGATTGTGTCAGATATATCAATAAAACAACCAAAAATGATGATACTGAAAGAAGACATCTAAGCTGCCTTGGAGGCATTAGCAAACAGCAAAGCTCCTGGAATTAACACCACCAATTGAAATGTTTCAAGAAGCTGATGGAACACTGGAAGCAGTAACTCATCTTGGTCAAAGTTTGTAAGACACCTACCTGAGCATTTGAATGGAAGATATCCTTATTTTACCCCTTCCAATGGAAGGTGGAAGTTATTGAACAATATCATTAAAATCACATGCAAGTAAAATTTTGTGGAAAATAATTCAAAACTGGTTGCAATATTACATTAACCGGGAGTTGCAAGAAAGTCAAGCTGGATTCAAAAGACGATGTGGCACCATTGCTAACATCAGATGAGTCTTCCCTCAAAGCAAAGAATACCAGAAAGATGTTTACCTGTATTTTATTGACTATTCAAAGACATTGGACTAAATGGATCATAATAAACTATGGATAAAATTGTCAAGAATGGAAATTCAAGAACACTTAACTGGACTCATGGGGCACCAGTAGATGGAATGAGAGGCAGTCATTCAAGCAGAGTAAGAGAATACTGCATGGCTTAAAATCAGGAAAGGTGTGCATAAGGGTTATATTCTTTCACCAGGCTTATTCAATCTGTATGCTGAGCAAATCATCAAAGAATCTGGCTTAAATGAAGAAGAATGTGGCATCAGGATTGGTGGAAGGCTTATAAACAACCTGAGATATGCAGGTGACAATACCTTGCTTGCAGGAACACTTAAAGCATTTGCTGATGATGATCAAGGATTGCAGCCTTCAGCTGTATAAATCATACCTCAATGTAAAGAAAACCAAAATCATCACAACTGGCCCAACAGACAATATCATGATAGAGGGAGAGAAGATCGAAGTTGCCAAGGATTTCATTTTCCTTAGATGAATTTGGCTTAGATCAATGCTCATGGAAGGAATCGTCACGAACTCAAACAATGGATTGCATTGGGCAAATCTGTTGCTGAAGACCTCTTCGAGGTGCTGAAGAGGCTGAATGCTACTTGAAAGACTAAGGTGTGCCTGACTCAAGCCACGGTATTTTCAGTCTCCTTATATGCACGTGGAAGTAGATAATGAATAAGGAAGACTGAAGAATGGGTGTATTTGAATTATGGTGTTGTCAAAGATTGTTGAAAGTGCTGTGGACTGCCAGAAGGACCAAGAAATATATTTTGGAAGAAGTTCACCAGAATGCTCCTCAGAAGTGAAGATGATGAGACTTCGTCTCATATGCTTTAGACACGTTATCAGAGGGACTGGTCTCTGAAGAAGTACCTCGTGTTTGCTCAGTGACAAAGAGGAAGATCCTCAATGAGATGAATTGACACAGTGGCTGCAGCAAAAGCCTTAAATATAGCAGTTATGAAGACTGGTCATGCTTCGTTCCGTTCTGTATAGTGTCACTGCGTGTCAGAATCAACAAGATGGCACGAACAACAACGTATGCCACAATCTCCTTAGCTCTTTTTCTGTTGATGGGCATTTTGGTTATCTCCATTCTCAACATTACAAACAATGCTGTGAAGGCTAATCTGGGGTGTGGTGACTTGTGCACATGTCGGAATGTCTCAGGGTTATAGAGCCACAAAGGTAGAGTTGGGAAATTCCAGTCCAGCTTGGCTTTTCAGTGTTTATTTCAACCAGCACTGCCTGAGACTTCCCTTTTCTTCCATTTTGCCAATTGGTTGGATATGAAATGAACTGTCCTTGCTAAATGGCTAGTTAGTTGGCTGATAACTAGAACAATGAAACAACTTTTCATTTGTTTGGTGCTACACTTCCTTTCTTGTGAATTTGTCTCTTCATATATTTTGCCCATTTGGGTTTTTATCCTTTCCACGAGAAATAAGAGACGTAACTTTCTTTCCTGTGGGAACACGGCTTTTCCTAGCCTCCTTCATTGACGTGTTTTTACTTTCCCCACTGATTTGCAACATCGTGATAAATGGAGAAAAAGTTGAAATGACATTTTGACACATAACATTAACCATCACAGGGAGTGAATTAAAACTCCGAGCCAGAAAGGGACGGATTAAGATATCTTCCTTGTTATTAATAGAATTCTGACACTAGCTCATTTAGTGATGCAGGAATTGTTATTAGACTTTAAAGGAAGGGGTTGGTTCATAATTATGGGTACAGGTTAAGTTGCAGGTTCACAACCCTGGAATTGTTTTTTCTTTGACTTTTGATAATTTTCTTCACGGAGGATAATGTTATCTTTTTTATTGTCTACACTTCTTATAGTCTTGCTTTATGGCAATACCATATGGTTTTCTGGACAATTTCCATTCTCTTGGTAGCCCATATCATGGACCATACTCTGTCAAACTAAAATTATAAAGGTACATTATAAAATTACAAAAGAGTTGTTCATAAAGTAGAGACTATTTGGAAAAAGAAATGCTCAGAATCCCAGTGGGGTCAACTGTTAATTCTGTCAGATGAAAAAGCTTTCAGATTTGGTTCTTCTCCCACCTTCTGTCCATGAATTGTGTGTACTCACCATCTCACATCCTTTTCCAGAAACCAAATGGCAGACCACACGCAGCCCTGGAATACAGTCATCTGGGGATGTTGCAGCAAGGCCGACTGTGGTCAGCCCCAGGAAGCTAAACATATACATTGGGAATGGCCATTCCCAGATTCTAAACAACTGCTTGGTGGCCAACTGATGGGGAGCTAAAATGTGCACATGGAGGAAACAAATGAAGAGCTTCAAGTGTTCTGATGGCAATGCGGACAGCTGGCCAGTGAGCTTAGCTGACACCACTCGCCTGCTGGAGCCCAGCTGTCAGGGAAGGGGAGAGCCAAGTGTTGGGGCCAGGGAAATGCCAACTCGACAGGTGAAAGCTCAGAACTGAGAAGCTCTAAAACAGATAGCTGGGTCATGGTGTGGAATTCGCAAGCATGTCTCATGTCCCAAAGGAAATGTTGACAAGGTTTACCCTGCCTCAAAACTCTCTTCCCTCAAAACTCTTCCTCCGGCATCTTAATAAAATAAACCGTAGGGCCATAGGGTAACTTCTTGAACCACACCAGATATTATATATATGTATTTCCAGCTAGGGCTACTGGCCTGAGTCCTAGGATGACGAAAGTCCAAAAGTTCCATAAGTTCTGACCAAGATGACGTACTATGCCAGAGAGAGGTCATGAGTGAAGATAAGCATGAACCCAGCATCAAACCTGCATGGAAGACACGGAGTAGTCATTGACCAGAGCCCAGTACTGACTAGCAGCAAAGCAGTAGTCACCTATTGGAACTGGAAGTCACGTGGTTGAGGGTGGCTGGGGAAAATGGCTCAGGAGCTGATGGGCCACAGGTTACTTTTTGTAGGCCTAAAGTACAACCATCATGGACATATCCATGTATAATTGATGTGTGGTTTCTTGATTTTTGGTATTTTTGTGAGACTTATCTTCAACTTATCAAGTTGGGCATAAAATGTTTTGGCCATGTTCAGGTTCTGCTTATCTAATAAAAAATACTGTATTCGTACAGGAGCAGATAAATAGGCACCTGCATGTGGAATCTGTATGAGAAAGTAAATTCAGGCCTTTATTGGGAATAATGTGATTTGGGATCAGTGATTTGAAATATACATTTCCTTTTGATCTGGGAACTCTATCTCCAGGAACTCACTTCAAGTATATGATCAAGGATATGCATCAAAGTGTAAGTTCAAAGATAACTAATACTCAATTGGAAACCATCTGACACACTCAGGGTGGGAATCATACCACCATGCTTCAGTTCCCTCTTCTTTAGTACTATGGTTTCATGCAAGGTCAACCTCCCACCCCAGGTTCACCTTGCAAAATGTTCAAGGATTTTCTGCTTTCTGATGTAGAAAGCCATCTGCCTTCCAAGAAGCTAGACTAGGAAGTATGCAACATCGGTATTAGAGGAAGGCTTATTAACCTGTAGTATGCAGACAACACAACCTTGCTCGCTGAACACGAGCTACACTGGAAACACTTGCTGATGAAGCTCCAGGACTGCAGCCTTCATTACAGGTTACAACTCAAGATAAAGAAAACCAAGATCCTCACAACTGGCCTAATAGGCAACAACATTATAAAGTGAGAAAAGATTGAAGTTGTTAAGGATTTCATTTGGCTCCGAACCATACTGTACATGGAAGCAGCAGTCAACAAACCAAACAATGCATGCCATTGGGCAAATCTGCTGCATAAGACCTCTTTAAAGTGTTGAAGAGCAGAGGTGTCACTTTGACAACTAAGATGCACCTGACGCAAGCCATGGCATTTTCAATGACATCAAAGGCATGTGAAAGTTGGACAATGAAGAAGGAAAATTGAAATAGAATGGATGCAACTGAATTATCATACTGGAGAATACTAAAAGCACTGTGGACTTCGAGAGGAACAAACAAATCTGTCTTGGAAGACATACAGCCAGAATGCTCCTTAAGAGCAAGAATGGGGAGACTTCATCTTAAGTACTTTGGACATGTCAACAGGAGAGACCAGCCTGAAGAAAAGAACATCATACTTGGTAAAATATGCAGACTTGGTAAAATAGAGACTGTCTATCCATCTATCAAGGAGCTGGATTGACACAGTAGCTACAACAATGAGCTCAAATATAACAATTATGAGGATGGTGTAGGACAGGGTGTGTTTCATTTTGTTGTACGTAGAATTGCTATCTGTGGGACACAACCTGATGCAACAAATAGGGACCGGGTGTGTGTGTCACGAACTGCTACAAAGGCAGTTAGGAGGCAATGGACTTGCTTTGCGATGGCTCAACCCAAAGCCCGTGAGCCAACACATGCTCCACAGGCCAAGAGGGGTGAGAAAGACACAAACACTGGGGTTTACCTTCTCCTGGATCCTTGTAATTCTAGCTCAGAATTGGACAAAGGGTCCCAACTATTGCTGAAATCTGACTAAAGCATTTTCCTGTTAACATGGGAGTTTCTAACTCACTAGAAAATAAGAGACAGGTCAAGGCCTGCCAAGGAATGGAACAGCAGCTGATGTAGCTCCTGGCTGAGAGCCAGCTACAAAGCTTTAGTAAATGACAGTAGGGAAGCAGTAAATCAGTTGTAATAAAGTCTCATCCACAGTGAGTTTGTCTCTAGAAATAGACTTCATGTAAAATTGTCAGGGGCAATTCAGCTTTTGAATGATTTAAAACAACATTTTCATCTGCCGCCACCAGAGTTGTAATTAAAATAGGGAAGTTATCAGTCAGAGCCAGTCTTCCACTGGTAAACTACATACTGCTTTGAAAGATTAGAAAAGAAGTTTGCCTGGGAGACTGGATTAGAGGTTAAATGCTAGGCAATTGGTTTGCTGAAGGCTGTGGTTGACATTGAGAACTCCAGCTCCATTTTCAGTCGACATCAATTTAGCTTGATATGAAATCTTTCTGAACTTTAACTGACAATGTGGCCAAATCTTTGCCCTCAGGCAGGGTGTGTGTGAAAGTTAATTATAAGCCTCCCCGGCCAGTCCAGGAGCCAGGTGGTCGCACCAATCTTATATACGTCTCGAATCTGTAGTTGTGTAGGTAGCACAGTCACGGGCCTTTCCCACTTTGGTAATCTCTCATGCAACTCTGATGAATTGATCTGCCAAACATGATTTTGTGACAATTTCCTTCATTTTCAAGGGCCCGCAATTGACCCAGGTGGCTTTGAATCCCTTGGACGCCATGCGGCCTCCTGTTGATGGTCTTCCTCATCTGAATATTTGTCTTTCCTGTTTAAGACTCAATAATGGGATCTCTATAAATTCATTTGAATTTGTGGCATTTCCCCTCCCCACCATGCTAGAATAAGACTAAGGAATGAATTTTTTTTATCTGGCCAAAATATTTCTTCTGCCTTTCACGTAGGAAAAGACGATTTTATAAAACTCAGTGTTAAATGTAGTATATAGGACCATGGAAAAAGGTTTGTTGAGTGCATTAATATTTATTGGTTTAGAACAAGGAAAACACATTTTTCCATTGTTATTTTTTAAATTTCTACTTATAACTATTCAAGGAATTTCAGTCATCTTAGCTGTGTATGCATGTGTGGCTGCTTATTTCCTAATAAGGCAAGGCTTCCCAACTTTTCATGGCAAGGCACACATTAAAAAAAAGATCAGTTTAGGGTACACTGGGGTAAAACAATGGGACTGTTTACAACTGGAGATCCTACCTAGCTCCCCCTTTCCACCTAGACTTGAGGAAATGGGTTCAATAGTTATAGGCACCTGCAACCCACTCACAAGCAGATGGGTGATGATGCTCAAATTGAGATACAAGACCTAGCAGTGTCCTAAGAAATTTTAGAATAGGGGTTTTCGATCGTGGCTGCACACTGGACTTCTCTGAGGAACTTTAAAATACTGTTTCTTAAGTCCCACCCCAGATATGGTAATGTAATTGATCTAGAGACTTGCAGGTTGCTATATGATGTTGAATAAGTTTCTGTAGCCCTTCCAGGCTAGCAGCCAGGCCTGGGGTTCTGTTTCCAAAAGTCAGCCAGTGACAATCCTGTGATCACACAGGCTGGATTCAAAATGGAATATGGGGAAGGAGCAGGATTAGGCAGCACTGCATGGAATCGGGACCAACTTGCTGGCTGCCAATAAGAACAGTATGTGGCCTGGGTGGCATCACTCTCGTTCATTTTCTCTTCTTCCAGTGCCAGGTTCTCTACCAGATTCTCATTTTCCCTTTGTCCGTGGTTTGAGCTGGTCTCCAATATCATCAGCTTTGTGAACTCTTTCATGTTATTAAGCTTTGCAATTTCAGTTTATAAGCCATTTCTATTGCATTGTTAGCTTTTACAACATCCACATTCAATGATTCAGGCTCCTTCACTGGACTACAAGATCTTTAATGGAGGGGAGTGACTTATTTATCCTCTGCCATCAAAGATTGCCATAGAGCATGCATCAATTAATGCTTGTTCAATTTAATGGCTTTTCATGTAAGACTGTAATCCTCACATACTTACTACCAAAGACATTGATACAAGGGGTAGGAATGTACCTAGTGTCCAACAAAAAGAGGGAAGGTAACTAAGGACAAAATTTTTAGCATATCTTAAAAAATATTTTGTTGATGTTTACTTCCCCATACAGCTCTAAAGATTTCGATAATAAGTGTTTGGACTATAAAAACCCATTGATATTTAATTACCAAGCTCCTTATGGAGGAGCTATGACTTATTCATCTTCTACCTCCAATGCTTGCCATAAAATAGGTCTCAATTAGCATGTGCAAGTGATGGGCTTTTCACTTAAGAGTCTTGTCTTCCAACATGCCCACATCAACTAAAACCACACCCTAAATGACATAAGCATAAATAGATCACTGGCAAGATTAAAAAGACAACCTAGAAGGGACCTGGGCAGCTACCAAGTACTTCCTCAAACCAGACCAGCCTGGCTTGGAAGCCGTGGGCATCAGATTAATTTCCAATTTCATTCAATCATTCATTTACTATGAACTTTACATTCTAAAGGGGCAAGGCAGTTGCTCACAAGGGCCACATATGTCAATGTCCTTGATAACAGTGATCAAGAGGCCCCTAAAGAAGAGACATTTGCTAGCCCAGGCATGGTTTACACTTGATTTCAGGAGGAAGAAATTTTAATGTACTCCTTCACCCCAGATTCTAGAGCCACTGGGCCTGCTTGCTGACTGTTGCCCCTTCAAGGATGCGGGTATAAACACAAGACTCATTAGGAAAGCCTGTTGGTCTCTTTTAGAAGGTTTCATTTGCAAAATGGAAAACACATTAACTCTTTGTTTTCAAGGAAAAACAAAGTGCTACATAAGACAAAACAATTTAAATGCAGTTTAGGTGAATAAAGGAGCTCTATCCTTTCACTATTTTATTCTGGGAGCTTTTCAATCAGTTAGCATTGGGAAAGTTTCTGAACAAAGACAGTAATTACCAAATAAAATTGCCTTTGGTTCATTATCTAACTGTGTTCACAGTTTGGCATGAACAAATCTATGTTACTTTTATTCCAGTAGGAACTACCAGTCCGCCCTTCACTTGAAATAACCTATTCATCTCATCATAAAAACAGCTAAACGATACTCTCTGCACACGCTGTCTCTGCGACCCAAGGCACAGACAACAGGAGGCAGGCTCTTGAGCCCTTCAGGCAGGCGCAAATTTTACTGGCTTTGGAAAACACTAAAGAGTTCTTACATAATCCAAAACACAGCAGTTATTTTCCACCACCACCAGTGTATGTTGTCTGTTTACTTGGGTTTCTCCCCACCCGCAACAGTTTTATTGGCAAGTAATTTACATATCATATAAGTCAATAGTTCCATCATTCAATCATATCAAGAGAATTGTACAGTCATCCCCCACATCAATTTTATTAGAACATCCCCCTCCCCATGGTTAAACCACCTTCACGATGAGTTATGCACTCACCATCCGTTCCAGTGCTTCCTCCCCCTCCTGCCTTTACCATTCACTGCTGAGGCTCCCTTACCCTCCCCATCATCCACTTCCCCACCCCTGTATTCTCTACAACCCCTTGTATCAGTTATTCTCTCTATGCATCCACTCTTCTGTTTTTTGCAGCTGGGAGACCCAATAGAAAACAAGTTTTAAACATCGCACTAAGGTGGTAAGGCTAAAAACATAATAGTATACAAAGATACAAATAATGCATAAGAAGGGAAAGACTGCCAACAACATTCAAAAAGTCAGGAAAGAAATTGCTGTCATGGAACCAGTGAGTGATACGTACATACAAAACCTGTCAAGTCCCGTCTATAGGGTGGTCAGCTGGCCAAATATCAAGGTTGATCCAGCATAATCAAGATGACAGTGGTCTCTGCCTGTTAGTGAGGCTATTCAAGACTCTTGCCTGTGGCTAGAGTGGATTTGCCAGTGGCTCAGTTTGACCAGATACTCTGCACATGGGTCTTGGGCTCCCACTGTCCCCCATAGCCCTCCACAAATTGGGTGTTCATACTTTCTGCTCTGATGCTTTTCTCCTCACCATATTCAAATATTGTAGTTGTCATCTCTGGATCACACAAGCTGATGTGCTTGAATACAAGCCTTTAAGACCCCAGACACTATTCCGATTAACAGCTGGGCACCATCTGCTCTCTGCACCACACTTTGCTTTAACACTCTTATCTTCGGTGATCATTTCATGAACGTGAGTATGTAGCAGCAGGGTCTTGATGTAAGAACTAGTTGTTCTTAAGTTGGAGCTAGGATTTAGTGCAAGCTCAGTACCCATTCCTGGATCTATGCCTCTTTTTTTTTTAATTTGCTGTCACTTGGGAGCCAATATATATGCCATATCATTCCATAATTCAATCACGTTGAACATCATTGTGCAATTTCTTGCATAATCATCCATGTTTACTAAAACATACTTTTCCTTCCTGGACTTCTGGACATCATCTCTCCCTTATATGCCCCATCCCTCTATATTTCCCAAACCCCTGTTATAGTTTCTTTCCCTGTAGGCTTAATATCCCTGGGTTTCAATTACCATTTACTGACAATAAGGCAACAAATAACACAGCTTCAAGATGGTGAGCCCCAATGGCTACGCACCTCTGAAATGCAAAGTAAAATAAACAAGCATAACCAAAATATAACAGAATGGCTGTCACAGGATTTCCAGGATAATATGCATCTTAATAGAGCCTACAGAGTGTTGATATACCAAGACCTTGTTTGTTCGCCAACTAACAGTACACTGCTCTTGGGATAGCTGTTGTCTTCTACCTCAGACACCGTGTGTTTTCCAGCTTAAGTCCTCGGGTCACAAGTGTGTCTGGGGTAGATGCCAGTTCACCCAGGGGAGTTCCCAGCTGAGGTCTCACTGATAAAGCCTCTAGTGCGTGATATACAACCTGAAGGTCATGATTCAGTGCCCAGTGTTCCCAGGAACCCAGGCCGGGTGCCACAGAACACTGGGCACTGAATTATGCCCGCCCTCCCTAGTGATCCCAAGGGCATCCTCACTTTCCTCCCTCCACCTGGCAGTCAGCCTTCCCTCCCCTCTCCACAACAGACATGCACCTATGCTTTCCCTGACTTAACCATTCTCTCTCCCCTCTGCTGAGCTGCCCCTCCCATCAGTAAGCCTCACCCCTCTGACAGGGCCACCTTCCCCTCAAGGGAACCTCACTCCAGATCCACATGGTTACACCTCAGCAGATAGTATCTCCCCACTCTCCTCTGACCAACCATTTGATCTCAGCTGTCATAACATGCCCTCCAGCCAAGTGACCTATGCTATACTTACCTGGAGCGGTTGATGCTGGTTCATTGGCACTGGTCCAGTTCGTTATCATGCTGTCTGATCCCCGGGCAGAAGACTGGATGGCTTCAAAGCTTGAGCTTGTGCCTGTTCTGTTCCTTGTTCCTACCTCAGAGGACTCTTACAGTATTTGTCCTTTTGTGCTGACTAACCACTCAGCATGATGCCTTGCAGATCCTTCCACGTGTTGAGGTGTTTCATGGTTTCAGCATTGTATTTGAGGGATGCGCTGGATTCCATTGTGTGTATGTACCAGAGTTTCTTTATCCACTCTTCTATTGATGGGAATTTAGGCTGTTTCCAGCTTCTTGCTATTGTGAACTGTGCTGGGATGAACATAGGGGAGCAAAGTCTGTTCATGCTCTGTTTCTTTTGCGTATATGCCCAGTAATGGTATTGCTGGGTCATGTGGCAGTTCAGTTTCCATCTGTTTTTGGTGTCGTTGTATCACCTTCCATAGTGGTTGTACATATTTACAAGGCCACCAGCAGTGTATACGTGTTCCTATCTCACCACACCCTCTCCAATATTTGTTGTTCTGTTTTTTTAATGGTGCTATAGTAATGGGCATTAGATGGCATCTCAGTGGTGTTTTGACTTGCATTTCCTGAGTGGCTATTGACCTGGAATATTCCCTCATGTGTTTATTAGTCATTGAAGAACCATCCTTTGTGAACTGTCTGTTCAGGTCTTTTGCTCACCTTCTCAGAGGTCTATTAGCTTTCGGGTTTTTTTTTTTCTTGTTTTAAGCTTGTAAAAATTTGTCGATCTTAGTAATTAGTCCTTGGTTATGTTATTACATGGATACCCAGTATTTTCAACACCATTTATTGACGAGGGCATCTGCTTCCCATTTAGTTTTTTTGGGGGGCGGGGAGGGGGGCTTTGTCAAGAATCAAATGTTTTTATTTCTGGGTTTTCTGTCCTTATCTATTGGTCTGAGTATCTTTAGACAACTGGGGCTGTGTAGTAGGTTTTGAAGTCAGGTAGTGAAAGGCCACCTACTTTGTTTTTTTCTTGAGGGGTTCTTTGCCTACCCTGAGTTTCTTGCCTTTCCATATGAGGTTGGTAATGTTTGTCCATGTTTTTGAAGAATGATTCTGGGGTTTGGGTTGGGATTGCATTGAATTTGTAGACTGCTTTAGGTAGTATTGACATTTTCACTATATTGAGTTTTCATGGAACATTGAACATGAACATGAACATGAAACATTCTTCCACTTGTGTAGATACCTTTTGGTCTCTTGTAGGAATGTTGTGTAAGTTTTCATACAGGTCTTTTGGGGTTCTTTTGGGTTAGGTTTATACCTATGTACTTCAACTTTTATGTGGCTATTGTGAATGATATTGATTCCTTGATATCTTTTTCTGTATTCCCCTCACTGGTATAAAGGAATTCAATTGATTTCTGCTTGTGAGTTTTGTATACTGCTACTCTACTAAACTCTATTGTCTTCAGCAATCCTATTATGAACCTTTTAGGATTCTGAATATATAAGATCATATCATCTGCAAATAACAAACGTTTCACTTCTTCTTTACCCAATCATACACACTTGATATCTTACCATTATCTTATGGCATTGGCTAGGATTTCCAGCACAATGTTGAATAGAAGTGGGGTTAAAGGACATCCTGGTCAGTTTCCCTTGTTCAGTAGAATGTTTTTAGCTTTTTTCCATTGAGTGTAATATTCGCTATTGGTTTTCGTATATAGTTTTTATTTGTATTGAGGATTTTCCCTTCTAAGCCTATCCTTTTAAGAGTCATTATTAGGATGGTGTTGGATATCAGTCTGTAGTTCAATATCCTTATGTGGTCTTTGCCGGTTTGGGTATCAGGGTGATGCTGGTATCATAGAATGAGTTTAGGAGTTTTCTATCCCTTTCTGTATTCTGAAATAGTTTGTGTAGGAATGGTGTCAGCCCATCTCTGAATCTTGGTAGAATTCTCCTATGAAGCCATATGTCCACAAGTCTGATATTCTCCCATATGTCTGATACCACTCTATAAAGTCCTCTTCAGACTCATGCAACACATGCATTGACGCGGAGTGCAGGAAGATCACAGACCAATGGGTGGGACATTTTGTGGATCCAGTGGCGGTGTAAGCATCTCAGTGCTGGCCAGGGTCTCCACGTGGCTTCTCCAGCTGATTCTCTGGCTGCCATCAGCATAGCCCCCTATTCTTTCTTATACACATATGAGTGTCTATGAATTTGTTTCTCTAGTCTACCCAGACGGACACAAATATTATATGTCTTGATGTGTGATTTGATTTTGGGGGGTGGGGAGGAGTTAATCTAATTGGTAAACTCTACTTCCGGAATGGTTATTGTCTCCTTCTTTGTAATATTGGGGAAATTTTCTTTTGTAAGAATTCCCTTACTATTTAACTTGAAGTCCTGTCCGAGACTTCGATAATTCAAATATTGTTGTGCTTCATGGAATCCCATACCTTCCAGATGCTTTCTTCAGACTCTTTTTTGTCTGTTTGATGGTTTCTCTTGCTCACTCGATTCAGCTTGGCTATCTTCAAGATTGCTGATTCGCCTCTCCATTCCGGTCATAGTGCTGTCTATAGCCTTCACCTTTCTACCTCTCTTTATGCTATGTTATTTCTTCACTTCTGGACTTCCCCTCAGTGTGAGGATTCTAGTATCTCTGTTTTTTCATTTGTTTTCAGGATTGATCCCCTAATTTCCTGAACAGCACTGAGAAATATCCTCAAGCATTCTTTCACTGGCAATTCAAGGGCTGCTGCTTCTGTGTAAACCACTGTGTTTGGGTCATCTTCAATAATTGGGTTTTGTTTCTTTAGATTTTTTATGATAGCTGCAGACATCGGCTGCTGCCTGTGTCACATCTTGGGTGAGCTGATAATGGAGTAGACTCTTTTTGGGTTGGTAGGAGAGGAGGGGCTGGCTCTTTAGGTTAGGGGAGGATCAGCCAGGTGCTGGAAAATCTGTTATGCATAGATGAGGAGGGAGTGTTAGCTGGATGAGAAGGATGATAGCATTTAGGTGCTCTGTAGTAGATGTGAAGTGGTGGTATTAATCATAGGAATCCTGCCCTTAGGTACGGCGATTTTTAATGAGTTGTAGAAGAGTGTTATGGAAGATGTGATTTACGTGATAAGTGAAAGGAGGTTGTGTGTTGCTGAAGTAGAGAGAACAGGCTCTAGAGGTGATCGTGGTTGAGATAGGGCAGGGGTATAGTGAATCTACCACAGTTCTTAGTCAGCCCTGTGTATTATGTAGGGATAGTGTTTGGTGGTATGTTGTTTTGCTACCTTGTGATCTTGTAGGGTATCAGAGTGAGGGTGAGATTCCAGCTGGGGGGGTGGGGGGCGGTGATGTGGTATCTTATGTGGCTGTGAGAGCTGAATTCTTGTGATTTGAGTGAATTATATTGAGGGAATGTACCTCTTGCGAATCAGAGTGTGAGGGGGTTTGCTCTTTTCAGATGGTGAACGTGACCAAGTGGGGCATGGGGTCTATTTCTGTCCCCTAGCCTAGGGGGGGCGGAGTTTTGCAATGTCCTATTCAGCATTCTTGTGTCTTATGTTGAAGGTTTGTTTTACTGACTTGGTATTGTGTGATTTTTTATCAGTCTGTATGCCCCTAGGACTCTCTGTCAAGCCCAACCTTGTAAAACCTGTTTTTAGTCCAGGATGCTGCTTTTTAAAATCCTGGTGATTTTCCCCTGCTTTATTATGTTAAACCTTTGTTAATAAACCAGGTGTGTGATGGCTGCAATCTTGGACATTAAGGAAGCAAACAAAGCCCCAGAGTGACCATGTTTTTTTTTTTAATTGAGGGCTCTTAGGGTGTCTTCGTATAGGGGCTGTGCCGCATTGTCCCCAGGCAAGAGGGATTAGATTGGCTGAATGGGTCTGAGGCTCATTGGGTCTGCGTTCTCCACCATGCCTGCTCTTGGTTGCCCTGTTGGCTCACTCCCACACAGCTCAGTAGGCTGTGTTCCAGAGATCTGTGAGCTGCTGGTGGTTAATGACCAGCTCTCTGTGGTAAATTTGTGTCTAATTATCTTTCATTATACTGTGCTGGCTGTATACTCGAGGAGCTCGGGTGAAGAGGGAACTGGGTGCCCAACACTGTCCCTCTGGTTATGGCAGGGGGTGGGGGCATGATAAAGCATGAGATTATGTACACAGAGAGGGAAGCACTGGGGTGATCTCTCAGGCCTGATTTTTCGGAGGCTCTCTGTGGGCCTGGGATTAAAACCCACTCCTGGTCAGCAGTCTATCTGGAGAAATTAGCACATTGGTGGACGAGGATCTAGGGTGACGGGAGGGGTGGTGGATGCCATCCCACTGGTCCTAGTGGGGAATATGGAAAGTCCCCAGGCAAGAGCAGTGAAGTTAGAACACTGTATCAAGCTCTTGAATTGCTCTGTGGACAAAACTTGGAAGGGGAGGTCTGAAACCACAAACCCTAGGATACTGGGATTATATTTCTAGCACCAGCTTTTCCAAGATCGGTCTCCTTACCTCTTAATTTTCTGTTCCTGCTTGTTTGTTTAGATTACTCTGGATCTCTTGTCAAAAATGAAATGTTTTCCATTGTTTTTCACAATGGTCCAGCATGAGTAGTAGGGGATTTGTATTTAAATCACAATCTGTGACTGTTACTGAGCTATATTGATGAATACGCTATGCTTTAAGGAGAGCAAGAGTACTCTCTCCCCAAGGGAAACAAACATTCGTCTGTGTGTCACCTCGTGTGTATGCAAACGACTGAACAAGTCATGCATTTAAATCATAGCGTTGGTGTGTTGTGCCCAGTTTCTAAGTCAATGAGGACACCACCAAGCTGGTTGAATGAGAAGTTTTAGTAAGCCAGCAACCAGGAGTCAGCTATCATTCAGTGTCTCTCAGTCCCAAGCTCTACTCAACCTCTGGTTTATACAGCAACAAATCACGAGTAGGTGGGGTGCCTTCTCATGTTCAGTTGCAAGTGCATACTGACTGGGGGGGGGGATGAACAGGTAGGGCGCTTCCCAGTGGTGTTTGTTATGGACAACCTTCTGAATCCAGTGGCTCTGGGTGGGGAAATTCACGTGGACAGTGCAAGCTTAAACAATGGAAAAATACAGAAGTGAAATAAGAGTCGACGGGTGAGCAATGAGCCTTAACATAATTCAATCTCTCATCTTCTTTTGTGGAATCAAGTCATTGACTTCTGCGGGGCACAAATTTGGGTCATTTCCAAACAGTCATCCCACTCCACATTGATACCTTGAGGGTCTGGCCTACAGGGCAAGATGAATGCATGTAAGTAAGTAACCCATCAGAAAACTTTGTTATGGCACCTGTGTCTGAGCACTGAATACCCTGATCCTGAAATCTCCTTTTCCCTCTGGTCAGTGTTAGCCAAACTACTAAGATGAAGCATGTAAAGTTTTAGCTTAAGGGGGCTGATTCTGTTGGGTCATTTTCCATCTCTCTGGTGCTGCCCTTGCTTAAGAATGATGGTTCCAGGTGGGCATTCCAGCTACTTTAAGAGCCGTTGGGGGTCGAGACTACTGTCAAAAGTCCATGCTAACTGGGGGTAAGTCCTTCTTAAGCCTGGTATTTCTTAATATAAATGCAGTTTCAGGAACAAAAGTTATGAATGGAGGAGAGGGAAGAGGGCACAAAATGTTCATGTGTGCGGGTGCGGCTGGTTTACTGAATCTATTAGAAAGCTTACAAATATTTTATAAGGGAATGATTCTGGATCTCTGGCTACTTTGGGTCTTGTACCCAGGGTAAAAGCTGCGGAGGTCTCCCAAACGTGATTTCATCGGGAATAAATTCTATCTGGTAGGGGGTAAACCCTGCCCATAGTAGGGCCAATGGCAGTAGTAAGTCAGGCTACTTTCCCCTGGTTTCCAAATTAAGCTTTGTTAGGGTTATTTACAAGGTCCTGTTCATCCTCCCAACCTGACCAGTCCTTTGAGGTCTATAGGCACAATGCAATTTCCACTTTATGCGTAGGGCTTGGGCTACAGACTTGGAAATTTGAGCCACAAAGCTAAGACCATAGTCTGATACCCACATGTAGGGATGATTTCCTGTGACAACTTTTGGCTACCACCCGGGCCAATTCTGTATGAGTACCAAATGCTTCCATCCATCCCGAGAAAGTATCTACAAAATCCAATACATAACTATTGCCCTGTGGCAGAGGACTTACCTCAGTGAAATCGGTTTCACTGTAAAGTTAAGTGGGTGTGGCCACAAGGCTTTTCTTCAATTTGTGGAGTCCAGTTCTTGACTTGTCCACTGAAGGGGTCTGAGCGTTGCCAAACCAGGAGAGTTCAATTCAGCCCTAACTCCTGGAAGTTCTGTAATTAAGGCGTCTCATAATGGGCTTACTGCTGGGACCATTAATTCATGCAGTACAAACTCTCCAGCCTTGGGGGGTAGTTATAGCCAACTGAAGTGTGGTCTCTGTGTCCGCTTTCCTTTGTCTGTTCCACAGGATGGAGGAAGATGGTAGCTCCTAAATTGTGCAATAAATCCCACCTCAACAAAGGGTTTGGGCAATCTGGTAATACTAAAAATGAATGAGTGACTCGCTTATGCCCCAAGTCTACAAGTCTCTCAGTAGTCATAGGTTACTCATGAATTGCTCCAGCAGCACTCTGAGTTTTGATGGTGGACCTCATTACCGGCCCCACTGGGCTAGTTAGAACTGAGTTTTCAGCTCTGCTGCCCATTAAAAGGGTGACATGTTGGTCCCCAACTCGGGCATGTACCAGTGGCTCCTGGGGGTCAAAAATCAAGGAATCCTGGTCCATCAATCCTCTTCCTCTAAAAACGAAGTGATCATTTGCTTCCCTTCCCTTTCCCTACCTTCTTTGTCCTGAGGGGGGAACATTCCCATTTCCAATGCCCCTTTCTTTACACAAAGCACACAGATCTCCAGTCAATGATGTTTTGTACTTCTCTCTTACCGGTCTGTCTTTTCTTCCCTCTAGAATCTCAAATGGGGCTCATACAAGGCAGCAGCCAAAACTTCAATTTGTTCTTTGTGGGTTTTCCTTCTTCCTTTACCTTTATGGCATCTCTGTTGTAATAAACCTTCTGTGCCGCTTCCAATAACTGAGCTGTGTTCATACTCACAAACTCATTTAGTTTTTGCAACTTTCTTCTTATGTTGATGGTGGCTTGGGTGACAATGCTATATTCAGTTCCTAGAATTTTCAGGGTCCTGGGCATCAAATAGGGTGGATACCCGATAAACTTCTGTAAGCCATGTGAGAAAAGTCCCCAGAGTTTCTGTTGGTTCCTAACCCACCTTAGTAGTTTTAGACAAATTCATAGGCTTTCTAGTAGCTCCTCTTAATCCCTCACTTGAAGCCTGGTAGAATGATACAATGGCTTAAAATACCACCATGGTATAGGGTTCCAATTTGGCAGAGTGTATTAGTCTGGGTATACTAGAGAAATAAATTAATAGACAATCACATGTATTAGAAAGAGCTTTATGTACAAGAGCATTTGAATATTGAGATAACATCCCAGCACAGTCCAGATTAAGTCCATAAATCCAATATTAGTCCATGTGTCTGGTACCAATCTATAAATTCCTCTTCAGATCCATGCAACACATGCAATGATGCTGAATGCAAGATCACAGGCCAGTGGGTGGAAAGCCTTGGGGATCCAGTGGCAGTGCAAGCACCTCAGTGCCAGCAGGGGTCTCCATGTGGCTCCTTCAGCTCCAGGACTCTAGTGTAGCTCCATGTGTCTTCTCAACAGGATTTTCTCACATGGAGTGTCTCTGTGTTCCACGTCCAGTAAGCTATTTGTCTCCTTAGCACCTCCAAATGAGGCCATCAAGCTGCAACCTGATTGACAGGCTAAACTCCACCCCTTCACTCTGAATAGTCTCAAACTGACAACAGATTATGTAACTCTCACACTGAGTAATACCAAAGTTCTTCCTATTCTTTTCATGTCTTTCCTCCCTCCCATCCTTCTACACATCCTTTGAATGCCTTCTTAGCTTCTTCTCCAACCTTTGTTTTTCTTATTTCTTTTTTTCCCCTTAATAGGGTCATCAGAAAGTTCTACAAATTGTCTCAGGTGGGGCAGTGGGTGTAGAGTACAGATTCTATCAGATAAATGAGTGCTTAAGCCTTTTCAGGAAATAGGGATGGGAAGCCTTGAGGACAATAAACCGGCACGAAGCAGCAAACTAACAGAGAGGTCTGTTGGGCCAGCCCCTTTCTCAGCTACATTGACACCCCCTCCTCAAAACACAGCACTGAAGAAGACATGAACATACAGTCCAGGGAGGGTGGCAGGTCTGCCCAGGCCACACAGGAGCAAACTAAGAGGGAAGGAGAGAAAGAGAAATAGAACCTCATCCTGGTCTATCAAGCCCCAAGGATGATGCTCCTGCTTGGAGCAGCTGAGGCACTGAGAAGGCAATTGAGCCAACCCCACCATGAGGCACAGTATCCCCTCTTTGACCAACAGCACTTCAGGGTACAGCACTGGAGGCACAGTGCAGGAATTGTGGCTGGTCAAAAACCCCACACCGGGGCAAAACACAAAAGGAGCACAACAGAGTAGCAAGAGGAGGAAAGCAACAAAGTCCCCGAGAAATCCAGAAAAAAGGCTTCAGACTTGAGGGACAGGGCTTGGCACCTCATCAATTGGAAAACACTCATAAGGGCCAGCAGACAGACCTGGCACTATTTATAGGCCCCCTTTTGTTTTTCTTTTTTCATGTCTATCTATATAAGATAGGCAAGATAAACAGTGCCAAGGAGAAAACAATAGGACTGAGAGTTCCTGGGAGGACAAGGGAGAAAAAGAGGTGGGGTAAAGAGAGGGGTGTGCCAAAAACAAACAAACAAACAAACAAACAAACAAGGGAGAAGGGAACAACAAGAGATCTAAAATTGATGGCAAGGAGGGTGTAGAATGCCTGGTGGGGGCTGATCAAATGAAATGTAGCTGAGAGGAATTACTGATAGCCGAATGAAGGTTGAACATGATAGAGGTACAGGAGGAAAGGAAAAAGAGGAAAGAGTTAGTAGGCAAAAGACATTTATAGAGGTATAAATATAGGCATGTATACATGTAAATATATTAATATATAATGATAGGGATATAGATTCATGTACATATATTTATGTTAAATATAAAGGTAGTAGACTGACATTGGACCTTTACTCAAGTCCTCCCTCAATGCAAGAACACTGTGTACTAATAACCTGGCATTCTGTGATGCCCACCTTCTTGACACAATCGCTTAAGTAAAAATGGGTGCATAATCAAATGTGGTGAAGAAAGCTGATGGTGCCGGGCTATTAGAAGTTAGAGTGTCTGGGGTCTTTAAGGCTTGAAGTTAAGCTAGTGGCCATCTAGTAGGGAAGCAACAAAATCCACATGGAAGAAGCACACCAGCCTATGTGATCACAAGGTATTGATGGGATCAGGTATCAGGCATCAGAAGACCCCAAAACAAACAAAAATATCAATGTGAATGGGGGGTGTTGGAGTGGAGACACAAAGCCCATGTGTAGACAACTGGACATTCTCTCACAGAGGGTCACAAGGACAGGAAGAGCCAGGTAGTGTGCAGTACTGCACTGACAAAACACACAATATTCCACTAGTTCTTAAATGCTCTCTCCCCCTCCCCCCTATCATGACCCCAGTTCTACTTTAAAAATCCAGCTAGACCAGAGCATGTACGCTGGTATAGATAAGAGCTCTCAACACACAGAATCTAGTACAGATAAATCCCTCAGGAACAACAATGGGAGTAGGGATACCATGAGGGTAAAGGGAAAGTGGAGGGGAAAGGGGGGGACCAATTGCTATGATCCAGGGGGATGAATAAGAGAAGTTTGGGTGAAGGGAGACAGATCAGGGTAAAATATGAAAATAAATATAATTTATAAATTATCAAGAGTTCACATGGGCAGGGGAAGGAGGCGAAAAAAGAGGAACCAATACCAAGGGCTGAAGTAAAAAGAAAAAGTCTTGGAAATGATGATGGCAACAAATGTACAAATGTGCTTGACACAATGGATGGATGGATGGATGGATAGATGGATGGATGGATGTAATGTGATAAGAGTTTTATGAGCCCCAATAAAGTGATTAAACAAACTGTTAAGATAGGCTACTCTCTATGCTTGTCAGGAGAGACCAGCCCCTGGAGAAGGACATCATGCTTGGTAAAGTGGAGGGGCAACACAAAAGAGGAAAGAACCTCAATGAGGTGCCAACTGGATGGCACCTAACAACAACAACATGCTTGTTACTATGTGCTTCTGAAAGAATCAAGCTGCAGAAAATCTTAATCTGTTTAGATTGTGGAGGCCCATTAGAGGAACCTGTATAACCCCAGAATTCATTCCTTTTCTGGTAGAACACTCCAACCTTGACTGTTTCACAAAACAGACTTTGGAAAACAGTAGACTAGAATGTAGACAAGGTTTCCTCCCCATCTATCATTCAATGACCTACTAAGGCAAGGCCATAAACCGGCATCCTAGCTAACTGCTACAGAATCTCAGATTCTTTTTAATCTCAGTGCAAATCTGCCCTCCTCCTACAACTAAGGAACAGAGAAGAGCTTTCCCAAACTAGTCACCATCCTCTAGGTGCTTGGAAAGCATCCACCATCCCAGACCTCTTGGTCATGGGGATCTAAAGTCTGTGTGTCCTGGCTTGCGATTTCTTGGTAGAGGAAGATAAAGACTCAGCCATCAGTAATCTGAATATCATGATGCAAAACTATTTGCTATTCTATGAAACCAATGAAAATGATGCCTTTGAAATACTGGCACAAATCTCACAATGTTCTCTCAACTTCCCAGCATCTCACAGAGGTGCATCACGTGGTAGTAGTGAGAGGCAAGTCAGAAGTTCTCTGTCAGGACTTTGCCTGCCCGTCCCTTTGAAAGCCCTGTTGCTTCCATTCCTGCACTCCCACGGTGCTCATTCTGGATAGGCCAGAGAGCAACTGTCAACTACCACCCCTGTGGTAGCGATTTGCATAGTGAAAGTCTCATCCTTCCCTCCTCCTTCTCCTCTTTATTTACCTTTTACCCTTCTAGAGTTCCACCATACTAACTTTTAATGCTTTTATTGCTTGTCACTGGACTCTCTCCAAGTTCTACATCTTCCCCGTGAATTAAAATTTCCCGATTTGAAGATGCAGCTTCCATGGAGATATGACTAATTCTGAAAGCATTGGCTCTTAAATCTGGCTGAACACTAGATCCATATTTTTAAACTATAGATTGCCGAGCCCCACGCACCCATGTATAGGAAGCATTCATTTAAATTGTTATCTTTGATTTCTTTTGCTTGTTAAGCAAAAGGATCCAATTTAGCTAAAGAGCAGCTTCACCTTATCTCCCCACCAGTTCTATGGCCACAAAACAACAACCACGAGTCTCCCTCAAATGACAAGTTCCCTTGCTTAGTTATGAAGGAGTCAGAGCCAACATACCCATGAAAACCAGACTGCTTTTTATTTGAAGAGCCTCCTTCCAAATTTCCAGGCCCATCTTAATTTTGACCTCTTTGGGAAGCTCTCCTTGACAAATGCAATTAAAATTTAACCCAACAGTTCTCACAGGTGAAAAGTTCCCTGGAGATAATCTCAGATTGCATTGTTTTGCTGGCCATGTACTCCCCCTTCTTTGAAAGTGTTTTGGATTGTGAGGACTCTTATTATCATTTTATCTTTTGTGTTCATCTGGGTAGACTAGAGAAATAAATCCAGAGACACTCAAATATGTGTAAGAAAGCTATATATGTATATACATATATATACGTATATATATATACACACACACACACATATATATATATATGAGATTGAGAAAATATCCCAGCTCAATCAAGATCAAGTGCATAAGTCTGATATTAGCCCACATGTCCGATACTAGTCCATAAACCCCTCTTTATGATTCACACTGCACACGCAATAATGATGAATACCGGAAGATCACAGGCCAGTGGGTGGAAAGTCCTGTGGATCCAATGGTGGTGGATGCATCTCCAGGGCCCTGGCTATCATCAGCATGATTCTATTTGGCTTGTTGACAGGGAAGTGAAGCAGAGAGAGAGAATGGCCCACCTCTTCTGGTGGCAGAATCAAGAGATAAAGAGAGGGGTAAGTTCCTAGAATCCTCAAGCAAAGGCCACACCCACACGTAAGCATCATCAGACTGTGACCTGATTGATCGGTTAGACTCCAACTCTTATTTATTTATCAAGTTGGCATGAAATGATGTAGTTTCCACATCTTCTACCATCAGTCCCTGGCATAAATTAATTTCTATTAGAAGACAACATTTGAGATAAATGCTCACCCAAATCCTCTGCATACATTTTCCACAAAACAGCAGCTGAAAGTGGAGTTTCCTTCAACTTTGAAGACAGTGCACTTCTATCCTGCTAAATACTGCCCAGGTGATGTAACATTTAATGACTTGTTTTTCACCTGAAATCTTTATCCTGCTGAGATTTTAAGTATTCTGAAGGTAAGAAATTGTGTCTTAGGAAATATTACAGTTCTTAAATGAAACTGTATCTAGTGAATGGACCTCAAGAGATATAGTGTCATATTGGAAAAAACCTCAATGTGCCCTAATAGTCAATATTCAAACACTCATTTTATGGATGAAGAAACTGAGGCCTATAAAATTAAAGTAATTAACCCAAATAAAAAATAAATAGGCCCTTTGCTTATTCCATGTGTCCTTAATTCATTGGTGGTTCACTAGTTGGTTCCCCATCTCTAGAAACCCTAAAGCAGTAGTGGTTCTCAACCTTCCTAATGCCACAACCCTCTAATGTACAATTCCTCATGTTGTGGTGACACCCTAAGATAAAATTATTTTTGTTGCTACTTCATAACTGTAATTTTTCTACTGTTATGAATCTGGCAACCCCTGTGAAAGGGATATTTGACACCCCCCCCCAAGGGGTCGTGACCCACTGGTTGAGAACTGCTGCCCTAAGGAAACTTCCACCATTGAAAGGCATGTCTTGTGAAGGACAAAATTTCCAGTCCAGGAAATGGAGAAGAGTGCCACTGGCTACCATCTGAAGATCAATTATGGATTCTAGTACTAGGTATACTTTTAGTAACTACCCACGTATACAAATATGCAGGGCATGCCAGCATGGAGACGATTCCTAGCATTTCAGTGAATTACAACCAATCACTGTCATATGCTTGATTATCACATATAATGACCTTCTGGGTTTCCATAGCTGTAAATCTTTTTTTAAATCATTTTATTAGGTGTTCATACAACTCTTATCACAATCCATACATACACCAATTGTATAAAGCACATTTGTACATTCACTAACTTCATCATTCTCAAAACATTTGCTCTCCACTTAAGCCCCTGGCATCAGCTCCTCATTTTCCCCCTCCCTCCCTGCTTCCCCCTCCCCCCTCCCTCATGACCCCTTGATAATTTATAAATTATTATTTTGTCATATCTTGCACTGTCTGACATCTCCCTCCACCCACTTTTCTGTTGTCTGTCTCCCAGGAAGGGGGTTACATGTAGATCATTGTAATCGGTTCCCCCTTTCTACTCCACCCTCTGTCCACTGTCCCGGTATCACCACCCTCACCACTGGTCCTGAAGGGATCATCCACCCTAGATTCCCTGTGTTTCCAGTTCCTTTCTGTACCAGTGTCCATCCTCTGGTCCATCCAAATTTGTAAGGTAGAATTGGGATCATGATAGTGGGGAGGGGGAAGCATTAAGGAACTAGAGGAAAGTTGTATGTTTCATCGTTGCTACACTACACCCTGACTAGCTTGTCTCCTCCGTGAAACCCTTCTGTAAGGGGATGTCCAGTTGCCTACAGATGGGCTTTGGGTTTCCACTTCCCACTTCCCCTCATTCACAATATGATTTTTTTGTTCTTTGATGCCTGATAACTGATCCCTTCAAAACCTCGTGATCACACAGGCTGGTGTGCTTCTTCCATGTGGGCTTTGTTGCTTCTGAGCTAGATGGCCCCTTGTTTATCTTCAAGCCTTTAAGACCCCAGACACTATATCTTTTGAGAGCCAAGCACTATCAGCTTTCTTTGCCATATTTGCTTATGCGCTAATTTGTCTTCAGCAATTGTATCAGTGAAGTGAGCACGTAATGATATGGTTTTTTGTTCTTTGATGCCTGATAACTGATCACTTTGGCACCTCATGATCATGCAGGCTGGTGTGCTTCTTCCATGTGGGCTTTGTTGCTTCTGAGCTAGATGGCTGCTTGTTTACCTTCAAGCCTTTAAGACCCCAGACGATATATTTTTTGATAGACGGGAACCATCACATAGATATAAATCTTAACATAAAAGCTGGATTATATGAAAAAGAATGTGCATCATGATTTGAGGAAGTCTTATCAACAAGCTGTGATATGGAGATGACACAACTTGCTTGCTGCACATACACACATTTGTCTTCAGTGATGTCAGAAATGTGTGCATCATTGAATGCCAATTTAATAGAATGAAGTATTCTTGCATTGAGTAAGTACTTGAGTTTAAGTTCAATGTCCATCTGCTACCTTAATACTGGACCTATATATGCACATAGATCTATTTCCCCATCATTCTACATAAATATATTTACATATGTACATGCCTGTATTCAGATCTCTATAAATGCCCTTTGCCTCCTAGTTCTTTCCTCTGTTTCCTTTTATTTTCCTCTTGTCCCACTATCATGCTCAGCCTTCATTATGGTTTCAGTAATTTCTCTTGGTTCCATTGCCACTGCTGAATCCCTACCAGGTCTCACACACCCTCCTTGCCACTAATTTTGGATCACTTGTTGCTCCCTTGTGCCTGGGTTGGTCAGCACCACCTCCTTTCCTCTGCCTCCACCTCTCCCATGTTCCCCCGGAACCATCAGTCCTGTTGTTTTCTCCTTCAGACTGTTCATCCAGCCTAGCTTATCTAGATAGATCTGCAGAAATAATAATATGCACCAAAAAACAAGTCATAGCAAGACAAAGTGACAAAAGAGAACACAACAATGACAATGAAAATGAAAAAGAAAACCAATGACCCAGAAAAGAATAAATTAATTGAAAAAAAAAGGAAAGAAAAACCTGTAAATAGATCAAGGGTGTCCTCCAGTCAAGTCCGATGGGGTGCCATGCTCTGGCCCCAGAGTCTATCCTTTGCACTCCTTCGGGAGCTCCTTGCTCCGCTCCCTGGTTGCTCTGCCACATGCCTTTACTGTTTTGCCTCGGTGTCATGGGGTCAGTCCTGGCCAATCCTGACACTGAGTCTCCAGTGTTGTACCCCGTAGGGCCATGCGTCAGTGAGGGATGTCATATCTCATAGTGGATTAGCCATATGGTCCACTCTGTGCATTGACTGTTCGGAGAGGGGATATCATCCTGTAGGCCTGGTGGGCCAGGATGTGCTCCACTCTCTCTTCCTCCCCATTCATTTGCTCCCATGTGGTCTGATCAGACATGTCATGTCCCTCTCCCTGAGCTGCAGATTCAGTGCTGTCCTCTAAAGTAAATTCTTCTGGTGGGAGGGGCAAGTTGAGATGTGCATCACATCTCAACCAATATAGTCAGTAATATCCCATTAACTCCCCCCCCCCATAAATGGGGTTCTCTTTCTTTTTGGCCCTTCTATCCTTTCTCCTTCACTCTATAATATCCTATCCCTCCTCTCTCCCTGTTCTCCCCATCCCTAGCATCCTCATAAGCTTTCAAGTCCTATCTTTTGGTGTAATAACCATGTTTCATTTTGTTTTTGCTTATAATAATGGTGTCATTATTTATGTTTATAAGATTGACTAATTTGCTAAGTATGATATTCTTTAATTTTGTCCATGCCATGTGGTGTTCAAGAGAATTGGTGTTAATTTTTTTGATGCATAATATTCCACTGCATGCATATACCAGAGTTTATCCATTCTCCTAAAATTGATGGTTTTGATTGTTTCCATGTTTTTGGCAGTATGGAAATTTCTATGATAAATATAGGTGTGCAAATGTTTGTTTTTGTTTGGGGGGAGGGTGTTTAGCTGCAGCAAAACTTTACTGCCATAGGTTGTGCAGCCATAGGCCCTCCACTAAGGCACTCAATAATATTAGTAAATAAATAACAGACATTCACCCCCAACCAGAATGTACAACATTGGTTCACGTATGTCTGTTTGCATTGCATTCCTTATTTCTTTTCGGGTTGATAACCAGCAGAGAAGCTGCTGGATTATAAGGGACTTGTATTTGCATTTGTTTAGCAAAATGCCATACTGATTTCCATAGTGGTTGTACAATTCTAAAGTCCTACAAACAGTGTAAGAGTGTTCCAATCTCTCCACATTCTCTCCAGCATTTATTGTTTTCTTTAAAAAAAATTTTTTTCTTAAAATGTCAGCGTGAGGTGATGTCTCATTGTTGCTTTGATTTGTATTTCTCTTGTTGCTAATGACAGAGAACATTTCTTCATTTGGATGTTGGCTTCCTTTTGTAAGTTATCTGTTCATGTCCTGTGCCCATTTTTGATCAGGTTAATTGTATTTTGAGTATTAAGGTGTAGTCTTCTTTAGAGTTTGTATATTAGCATATTATCTGATGTATCATTACTAAGTATTTTTCCCAATATGTGGGTTCTCTTTTGACTCTATTGATGATGTCTTTTGATGTGCATAAATGTCTTATTTGGGGGAGGTCCCAGTTCTTCGGCTTCTATAATGTGGATATTTTCCATTATGTTTCATAGTGTGTTTATGCCTTGTATTAAGGCCCTTAAGGTTCTCCCTGCTTCTTCATTCATGTTCTTTATGTTTGTGTGGTTTACACTTAGGCCTTTTATCATTTTTGTACATGGTACAACAGATCTTTACAGATGTTGCTCACCTCATCGTTATCCTGAGGAGCAGGGGGCTTTGAACTGCCAGCCTTTTGGTGAACAGTCCAACACGTATCAAACAGCACCACCAGGGCTTCTTTTAAATCAGTTAGGTTACTGTAAAGCTGTCCTGGCAGTGGCATGCATCTGACTTCCCCTACCTTCTGCAGGTGGATCTCTATGATATGGAAATCAGATCAGCCTCCTGTCTCCAAACTTTTTACCAATTCTGACACCAGGTCTCTCCTGCCCATGATACTCTCTACTCAGCTTCTCTGCTGGGTTCATTTAGCCACTGTAATGGCCACACAGTGCTCATAGACCAGACTCTAGACTGTGGGGATAATTCAGGACCAGTGGTGACAATGGCGATACCAGGAGGGTGGAGGGAGGGTAGGGTGGAAAGGGGTAACTGATTACAAGGATCTCTTTATAACCTCCTCCCTAGGGGGTGGACAACAGAAAAGTGGGTGAAGGGAGACATCAGACAGTGCAAGATATAACAAAATAATAATTTATAAATTATCAAGGGGTCATGAGGGAGGGGGGAGGGGGAAGCAGGGAGGGAGGGGGAAAATGAGGAGCTGATGCTAGGGGCTTAAGTGGAGAGCAAATGTTTTGAGAATGATGAGGGCAACAAATGTACAAATGTGCTTCGCACAATGGATGTATGTATGGATTGTGATAAGAATTGTATGAACCCCTAATAAAATGATAAAATAAGAAGACTAAAAAGGAAGAACCTACCCAACATCTCAAACAGAAAGTGAAGAAAAAATTCAAGCCTACAGCGGTAATACTGAAAAATTCTAATAAAATTCTAATCTGAATGTGGTAAGAGTATCAGAATTTCAATTCTGGACCCTTGGTTTTCAGAAGGCCATGAATGACAGAGGAAGCGCAAAATCCGTTTGCAGGGTCCCCATCTAGATTGAGACTGGTGAATCGTCTCTGACCATAATCTAGGGATGTAACTAGCCTTGCCGTCAGACAGAGCGCACTGTGAACCCAATGATGGCAGATGGAGTTAGGTTACAATGTAACACCCTACCCTTTGATCTCCCCTTTTGACTCATTTTAAAGTTGTTTCAGTTTTTAATATTTTCTGCTTTCCTTTTGATTGAGGTTTTTATCTGTTTTATTGTTGTTGGCTATTTTGATTACTTCCTATTTAAGTTTTGCATTTTCTTCTGTGTATGAAATCCAGGATAGGTAAATCTATCAAAACAGTAATTACCTAGGGACATGGCAAGGGAGGTGGGGGGAAATGTGGAGCTGACAGTAATGAATATGAAAAGAAAATGTTCTGAAATTGATTGTGGTTATAACTGTACAACTTGTCTTAATATGACTGAATGATTAAATTGTATGGTATGAGAATTATATGCCAATAAAACTACTTTTAAAAAGGGGGAACACAGGAAGTAGAAGGATGCACCTCCAGATCAGTCATGACTCAGAGGCCATAGGAACCAGTCAGAGGAAAATTCTTAAGCAGGACAGCTTCTTCTCCCCTCAGCCACTGGGCCCTGCTAAAGGCCTTCTCACACAAGTGTTACAGAGCACTTTAGCTTTTCTAGTAAGTAACCGGAGGCACTCAACTCCACCAGGGAGCCTGAGCCCCAAGCACTCAGCTCTTTCCTTTTGGGGGCCAGTGGGCCAGGAAGCCCACTAAATAGTTGGCTACTTCTGCGGCTGCCATTTCTCTGCCACTGCTTCTTGGTGTCTCTTGGCATCTCCAGAGGTACAGCTGTCTCCTGGGTCTAGGAGGCTTCCAGGGCAAGTGTCCTGGGTCCAAAGATTGTGTTCTGCTCCCATCTCTTCTTGGTGGTAGTCAAGCTTTTCTCTTTGCCCTTTGCTCAGAGATTAGGCTCTTTCTTAAACTAGCAGGATGGCAAAACTGACCAATCCTCTCTATAGGGTTCCATCCAGTTTGTTTGCATGATTAGCAAACTATCCAATCCCCTTGATAAGCCACAAGCACTTATTTGCATAGTCCTACCCAAGAGGTGGGAGTTCCAAGAGCTATAATTAGAAGGACCTTGTTGAGTAATCCACCGAACTGTAGCGACCACGTAGGAAAATATAAGCACAGGGTTGGCCAGATTCAAACACCGTGCCTTCCAACATCCCAAATCTCCACATCAACAATGCATAGCCGAAAGGAAGATCTCACTTTCATGGATTTCAATGGGAAGCATTTACTCTCCAATTGCAGCTCAGCTAGATTTCTACAAAAGGTTTCTCCTGCAGAAGCACACCAGCCAGTGCGATCACGAGGTGCCAAAGGGACCAGGTATAAGGCATCATGCAAAAAAAAAAAGATTATGTGTGTGTGTGTGTGTGTGTGTATATATGTGTGTGAATATATATATATATATATATACCACATACCATATATATATACCACATACCATATATATATATATATATATACCACATTGAATGAAGGGGGAAGTGCAGAGGTGCAGAGTGGAGACCCAAGGCCCAAGTGTCGGCCACTGGAGATCCCCTCATAGAGGGGTTTAGGGGAGGAGATGGGTCAGTCAGGGTGCAAGGTAGTACCGACGAAGAGCACAGCTTTCCCCCAGATCCTGGATGCTTCCTCCCCCCAACTACCATGATCTGAATTCTACCTTGCAGGGCTGGATAGGGCAGAGGTTGTACACTGGTACATATGAGGGCTGGAGGCACAGGGAATCCAGGGTGGATGATACCTTCAGGACCAAGGGTGTGAGGGACGATGCTGGGAGAGTGGAGGGTGAGTGGGTTGGAAAGGGGGAACCGATTACAGGGATCCACATGTGACCTCCTCCCTGGGAGAGGGACGGCAGAGAAGGGGGGGGAGGGAGACTCCGGATAGAGCAAGATATGACAAAATAACGATGTATAAATTACAAAGGGCACATGAGGGAGGGGGGAGGGGGGAGGGAGGGGAAAAAAAAGAGGACCTAATGCAAAGGGCTTAAGTGGAGAGCAAATGCTTTGAGAATGATTGGGGCGGGGAATGTATGGATGTGCTTTATACAATTGATGTATGTATATGTATGGATTGTGATAAGAGTTGTATGAGTCCCTAATAAAATGTAAAAAAAGAAAAGGGAAAAAAAAGAAAGAAAGAAAAGAAAATGATTAGGGCAAAGAATGTACAGATGTGCTTTATACAATTGATGTATGTATATGTATGGACTGTGATAAGAGTTGTATGAGCCCCTAATAAAACGTTAAAAAAAGGTTTCTCCTGCAAATTGAATTCCATCTTAATATCGTGTGTGTGTGTGTGTGTGTGTGTGTGTGTGTGTGTGTGTAAAGTTTAGAACAGCTTGGTGTTAAGGCTGCCACTGCTGTAGCTCTTCTTGTTGGAAGCTGAGGCTCTTCGGCAGTCACTCAGCTGAGTCGCCCCTGTCTCACCCCTTGCTGGTGATTCAATGAGGAAGGGTAACCATGGTGGACACAATCAGTTGTCCCAAGCCTGGGGCCAGAGCATAAAAGAGTACTTGATACACATTTATGAGACTCCAGAAAGGTTGGGGTGGGGAGGGAGAGCACAGCAATGGAATCTGCAACTTGTGCAATGATTTAGATGTGGTTTCCATAAAACCCCTCACTTGTTCAGACTCTGAAAATCCAAAACAATGCTTCTAATAGCTTTACCTGGTTGATGTGCGTGTGTGTGTGCGTGTGCATGTGCGTGTGCGTGTGCTTGTGCGTGCGTGTGTGCGCGTGTGCATGTGTGTGTGTTTGTGTCAGAGGAATCACTTAGAGAATGTGTGGCTTCTTTGGAAGCCCTGAAAGCCAAACTGCAAATGAGTCAGCAGTGTTTTCTGGCACAGGCAAGGATAGGATGCTTTCTCCAGGAGACTATTTATTTGGTTGCTACACAATACTGTAGATTCATTAGGCGTAAGAATGAGTGAAACTATCTGGAAAAAGTGATAGCCATTTTAAAGCTTCACCCACTCCTGACCTAATAGAGGAAGAAATATTACTGTCCTATGCAACTCCTCATTTCTGAGGGGGAGGAAGAAAATGACATTCACTAAGACACTGTTCTAAAAACTTTGATCCTGTTGGCCCAGATTTCAGCCTTGTAAGGCTAGGAATAGAGAAGCAACAAATTAGTTCAACATTTGAAATAAGCCCCTTAAAGGTAAAGCTTGGCAAATATGTCCAATGTGCCTCACTGAATATTGAGAAATGCAGCTGAGAGTGAAAGCTAGCCAAACTATAAATTAATGTGGCTGAGAAATAGCTTGATTCATCTTCTAAATGTGTCCACTGCTGTCAAGGGGGACAGGGTGGAGGGTGAATACTTTCAACATGCTCAAGACTCAATCTCTGAGTTTATGGCGTAGATGAGAGTGATGCTGTAGTCTCTGAAACCCACCTCCCTTTCTATTGTCTATGCTTGCTGCCTTAGCCTAATTCTTTACTCTTCTTGGTCACCAACAGCTTCATCACTACCAGCCCATTCCAATCAGCATACATAGCAGATCCCTAAGTGTCCTCCTCACCAGGGTAGACCAATTATTAACTCCTGGCTAACCCTATTTCATCCATACTCTTTCCCCAGAACTCCTAAATAACGTTCCTGAAATTATGGCATTTTGCCCATAAATAATTTAAAATGACAATTATTTTAAAATACATAACTGTGATACCCCTGTCCCATCCGACAATGCTAGCATGTTGCACCAAGACCATTTCTCAGCGTGGAGGAGACAAAGGTGCTGGGATGTGACCAGAGACCAAAGAAAAGATAACCTGATTTCTTTCTTTTGAACACTGGCTTGCAAAGCATCACGTCTCCCCGAATCAACTCTGCCACTTACTGTGCCAGCCCAGGAGCAGTATGGCATTTGAGGGTGAGAGGAGAGACCTGAAATGCCATCCCTCTATTGTGCTGAAGAGTTCATGCATCCCTCTGCGGGGGGATGTCTTCCTCCGGAGACCACCACTGACCACTGGCACTATTTTGTTGTTTTAACCAAAGAAATCGATCTGAAAAGGCCTGCCCTTTAGTTTTATGGAGATCAACTCTACCCTGCTTCCAAAGAAGTGGCAGCAGGAGGCCACTCCTAGGGAGAGAAAGTCCATCAAGTATTGAGAACCCCACTGGAGAGGGGCCAGGAAGACTCCAGGTCTCCCTATTAGGTCCAAATCATCTGGCAGAAGAGACAAGTCCACTGTCCTGTGCCTGCCCAGCACTGGCCAGCTGCAGAATTCAGCCCTGGGAAAGGCAGACTTTTGGTTTCTGGACTAAGCCTCCACCCCGGGTCCAGATGTGCTGGTGACAGGATGGAGGCCCCCACACTTGGCCTTCCATTTCAGGGCTCATCAGCTGGACCAGCAGTACCACAGCAGATGAGCACTTCCCTGTAAAACCTGGCTTGGCAGTGGTGACTTTGGGAGCCCGATGATTCTTTGTTATTGGGGCCACCCTGTGCATTGTGGATTGTTTCAACACAGCCCAGCTCTCTACCCTTGAGATGCCAGGAGCAACTCCCAGCCCTGACTTGTGTCAACAATCAATTGAGTTTCCAGACATTACTGAATGCCCTCTGGGGGCCAGGAGATGAGAACCAGTCCAATTGTTGTTGTTAGGTGTGGTCAAGTTGGTTCAGACTCATACAACAGAATGCTGCCTGGCCCCGCACCATCCTCATGATTGTTAGGACTGAGTCCACTGTTGGCAGCTACTGTGTCAATCCATGTTACTGACGGTTTCTCTTTCCTTCACTGCCCCTCCACTTTACCAAGCATGGTATTCTTCTCCAGGACTGGAGTACAGTAGAGTAATATTTTCTCAATCCATGAAGCCCAAAGGTTACTGAAACTAAAAAATCCAAACTCATTGCCATCCTGTCAATGCTGACTCATAGTGACCCTATTGGATATGGTAGAACTGCCCCCTGTGAGTTTCCGAGACTGTGACTCTACAGCAGTGGTTCTCAGCCTTTCAAAGGGGTCGCCTGATTCATAACAGCAGCAAAATGATAGTGATGAAGTAGCAACGAAAATAATGTTATGGTTGGGGGGTCACCACAACATGAGGAACGGTATTAAAGGGTTGTGGCATTAGGAAAGTTGAGAACCACTGCTCTACAGGATTTTAAAACCCTGTCTTTCTCCTGTGGACCAACTAGGGGCTTCAAACTGCTGACCTTGCAGATCACAGCCCAACTCATAACCATTATGCGCCTAAATTTCATCAACCATTTTAGATGCTAAGTCTTAAAGGAAACCACTATCGTTATCATTGATCAATCCCAAACCAAAAGCAGTGCTGATAACTGGACAACATAATAAAAAATGATAATGACGATTAAGCCACAACATTCCCACAAGTGCAGTATTTATTCAAATTCCACCCCATCACCCATGATAGCAGGAAAGGACAGTGACAGAAGCCACTGGCACGTTTTCAGGGGGAGAAGATTCCCCAGACTGAGGGCTGCCACGGCCATGGTTCCTCTTGCTGCTGACAGTCCTGCTCCACAATTCCGGGAAATCCCCACCCTGTTTGGGCTAGAGAATCCTAACTATAGGTGTAAGATATGGATGGAGGCAGGGCAGAGAAACTATTATAGGGAAAAAAAGAATAAAGGTTCCTGGTGGGTAGCATGGGGGATGGAGGGGATAAAGCGGAGCTGATATCAAGGAGTTCAAGAGGAAAGAAAATGTTTTGAAACCATGGTAGCAATTGTACAATACTTTTTGATATGATTGAACTCTGGAATGTTATATCTGTAAGAAGTCCCAATACAATGAGTACAAATATGAATAAAATGGAAAATATACCTAAATAAAAAGAATCCTAACTATACAAAGGAGGTTCGCAGAGCCCCAATGGAGAGGCATGACCGGTGGCCTTCTCGTTGACACTCGCAGCTTTTGTGGGGACTGCCCCTCAGGGCCAGGAGTACCATAGAGAGACGCTGTAGGCGCCTCGGCGGTGGTGTGTGCAAGGGGTAAGAAAGAAGCTCTGCACATGCACACGTGCACACAAACTGGTCATTGGATAGCTGTGCACACCCATAACAGATGTCATGCAAGCCTCCGGAATTGCTCACAGTGATAGCAGTGGATGGAGATGGTTTCTAATGCTGGGCACACAGTGGGATTGAGACGCTGAGCAGAGACAACGTATCTGTACTACTGGGGAAGGGCCATCTGTCATGGCTGCAGGCCCAAGCACAGAAGAGATGAGTGGAAAGGCCCTAGAAACAGATGGGGAGGCATGGGATTTCCCAATCCCCCTCACGAGGCAGAGGGTTCAACAGCTGGGAGCAATCAATCCCGATAGCTGACAACAATTACATCATGTGTCAGATGATACCCAAGTGGGTCCAAAGCTCTGAGAAAGTTCAGGCCAACATGCTTGGTGTCTCTGTAAAGGATGAGGATGCTGCCCAGCCCTGACTGCTTATCCCTGGTGGAAAGAGGGGAGGGAGGGAGAGAGGTCCCTCTCTCTCATCCTTTATTCTACTTTATTCCCAGGGTAAATGAGGGATTAGGAATAGCGAAATGAGACTTGTAAAGAAGCCCGTGGATCGCTGTGGCTGCTCTCTGTTCACATTATGAAGGAGAATGCAGAGGAAATGCACTTCAAGCAACCTATTGGAAACTGAACTCGATGCCTGTCCTCTTTCCAGTGCTCCCTTCCAGTCAGAAAGCAAACTTCCAGGGGCCAGCTCTGCCATCCGTCAGTCAGAACCCTGGAGATCCCATCTCCTTGGCAGCTCAGTACATCTCCATCCCCACAGCCATTGCCTAAGCGCTGGTCTTCATGAGGTCCTGTCTAGGCTGTTTTAGAGTTTCTTCTAGCTAGCCTCTTTGCTCCAGGGTAGTCTTTTCGTAGCTTCCAGAATACTCTTTCTAAAACTCAAATTGTTCCATATGGCTGGCCCATTCTCGAAGGTTTAACTTTTTGGTTTCCCCTTGATCCTGTACAGATGAAATTCCTCAGAACAACACAGTACTACAAGAGAGGCAGATTTTGATTAAACCCTACATTTTTCTTGTCAAGGAAATCCAGGTCAGCACGGAGAGTCACAATGACTCATTGCAAACTAGGCTGTCGATCATAGCCTTGGCAATGTGCATGATTGCCTTTGAGCTCAGGATAACACATCAGTTCCCTCTCACAATAGGATAGGTATTGGGTCCCAATGTTGATTTCTTAGTTTTAATGAATTCACCATGGTTATATAAATGGTTAACATGAGGTGAAGCCCATCTGGGACTCCTTTTCTATAAATCTGACATCATTTTAAATTTTAACTATTATCTCTGTTTCTTATTTCTGTCTCTTATACCTGGATGGTGGAATTATGATATAATGGTGAACCACTATGCAAACCTTGCCCAGCTCCACATTCATTGATGACTAGTTGGATGTCTGAAAGTAGAACTGAGGGGGTATTTACACCATGGCAATTTGCGGATGTTAGTAACGTAAGATTATTTCTGTTATTCCCATGTTGGCTATTAAACATCCACTGGTATGCAACCAAAGCACTCCTCCAAAGGAGCCAGACATGACCCTCTGCCCGAGAAGGTGAAAGGTCTCAAAAAATATGGGTTGCTAAAGTGTGAGGGAGAAGATGATGACAGTGAAAGCAAGTTTCTCTCTGGGAGGGCAGTGAGCTTACTGCTATGGATATTTCAGATTCTTGGGCATGTGGCAGAGAGCCCTATATGAGATCCCGGAAGGCTTGAGCAACCGGGTTGGAGATTGAAGATAGTGGAAACCAAAGAGAAAGCCTCCTATCATTTTAGCCTTTGTGAGCAAATTGAGAGATATTAAAATATTTAAAATTTGGCATCCAAGGCACAGGGCTCATCGGTACTAGCATAGCAGCTACCGACAGCATCGTCTTTTTCAGCATGGTTTTCTGTCCATCAAATGGCTGAGGAGTCTGTGCTCACAACATTAGACAGGACCAGCACCTGAAGGAAAGAGGTGCACTTCCAGCACCACCCATCCACAGAGTGGGATGTTCACAGGAGTCACACTCTAGATCTTGCATGGCATAGATGATTGGCCCAGAGGGTACATTTCAGGCATTTAAGTCACAAATAACCTTCAAGTTTCCATATATGTGAGGTGACATGTGTAGGGGAACAGAAGAAGACAGGTGAGCCTTGTAAATATTATGCTGGATGAATGAAGGTTGAATCAGTCACATGGGACAATGTATGAGCTCACTTACATGAAACAGGCAAATATGGAGCAACCAGAGCCCATTAGTGGTTACGAGGGATTGGCAAGAGGAGGAGGAGAAGCAGTTCCATTTTGTCCTATGGAGTCACAATGACTTGGTGTCCACTTAAAGGCAAGGGGTTTGCCTTTTGAGTTTGCTTGTTTCAATCCTTTGTTAGTGGGAGTGTGGATAGGATATTTATCGGCATCCCTGGCCCCTACCCAGTCATAGCCAGTGGCACCTACTCCCCTCCATAGATGTGACAAGCAGAAATCTCTCCAGATATTGTCCAGTGTCCCCCAGTGGACAAAATCATCTCCAATTGAGAGCCTCTGACTTAAGGCAACTCCACTCAGGAGCGCTGCAAATCGAGGGAAATTGTGGTCAGATTTACCATAGCTGATCTGCAAACCCAGCAGCAAAACCTCCAGGGTATGGGAAAAAGTGCAAACCAAAATCTAGAAAGATCCTGACTGGATCCCAGTTCAGTATGAACTTAGTATTCCTCATCCCAAACTGGCTCAGATATTGACATTGTTTCTAGGAATACCTTGAACTACAATGAATTTCTGTGGGGGGGGGGGGAAGTCGCTCTAGTTTGGCTCACCTTGAATAGTTGGTGTTTTTTTTTTGTCAATTTGGAGATGTCCCAGTAAGGAAATACACATGACATATGGCATCATGGCTACATGTTGGGCTGCTAACCTCAAGGTCAGCAGTTCGAAACCAGTAGCTTCTCCATGGAAGAAAAACAAAGTTTTCTACTCCCGTAAAGGGTTGCAGTCTCAGAAACCCACAGGAACTGTTCTAATCCTGTTCTGTAGGGTCACCATGAGTCAGAATCAACTCACTGGCAGTGAATTTTATTTCTTTTCTAGACCAGGAATTCTTAAAACTTTTTCTACTCTTGACCCCTTTCCATGCGAGCACTTTACAAGGGCAAGCACTGTCAGGAACATCTCAGATTCATTATGAGTTTGACTTTTGAATTAATTTTTGGTTGTTGACTGTTTACAAACGACACTCAAAGCAACGAATTCGGGCTCTGGAGTGTTCAGAAATGGCAGATCCCTGAGCTCTCCCATGGAGGATGCTCGAAGCCCCGGGGTCTTCGCAATCTCACCCTTGTAGTAGAATTCATGATAAACTGACCAGCCTCTGTTGTTTCCCTTTACATGTTAGAAATGAGCCCACCTCCCTTTGAAGGACAGAGCTGGTGAACAATAGCTGCAGCTGACGTGAGAACATTGTTGTTATAGTTGTTGTTAGGTGCCATCAAGTGGGTTCCTGCTCATACCAACCCTGTACACAACAGAAAGAAACCCTCCAAGGTCCTGTGCCATTCCCACAATCACTCCTTTGCCTGAGCCCATAATGGTAGCCGCTATGTCAATCCATCTCGTTGAGGGCCTTTCCCTTTTTTCTGCCCTTCCACATTATCCAACATGATGTCCTTCTCCAGGGACTGACCTCTCCTGACAACTTGTCCAAAGCATAGAAGATGAAGTCTCCCCATCCTCGCCTCTTAGAAGCACTCTGAGGACAAGCTTCCCCACCCCCCATCCAAATGAAGAGAACAACCTGGGAAGCAGGTGGTCTGACTGCATAAAGCTATTGATTGTTCTAGAAGACACCCGCCCCCATCAAGAGTACCAGTGTTTTCATTAACTTTGATTCTTTCGTGAAACTCTTCTTTTCCCCGCCTATGTATCAAAAACCTCACTGTCATCAAGTCAAATCCAAATTATGGCAACCCTATGGGACAGAGTAGAACAGCCCCTAAAGGTTTTCAAGACTGTAACTCTTTCCCGGAGTAGAAAGCCCCATATGTCTCCCTCAGAGAGGCTGGTGGTATCAAACTGCCAAGCTTCAATTAGAGGCCCAATGTGTAACCATTTGCCTATATAAATATTCCTAACTATGTTGCTTTGCAGGCGTTACTCATGCAAAGCACATGATTCAGGCAACCTCTCACAAGTGAGCCAATTAATGAGATAGAGCAGAAGAGAGAATGAGATTGTTTATTGGGTGCTAGCATCCAAGGAAGCCAGGGTGGACCTTGTCCATCAAAATCTGCTTCCTCCTCGAGCAACACGTTAAGGGATATTTGCTAGACAGCATCTGGGAGAGGGGTCTTTTGGAGCAGTCTAGCCTATGAGATTGTTCTTACTGCTTATAGGGGTGAGGTTACATTCCACCTGCTGGTATTATGTGTTCTGCCCTTCAGATGGAGACGGGTGAATCTTAACTTCTAAAGGGAAACGATAATGGGTTGTTAGTGGATCACTAATTCTCTCAGAAATGCAAGAGTAGAGTGAAAAGTAAACAGAGTCCAAGGGGGGCTCAGGTCAGGGCTGCATCAGCCTTGCCACACAAGATCTGCTCTCTCTCCTCAAATACTGGGGTTCCATAAATACTCGTGCTCTCCCTTCTGTCCTGTCATGAGTGGGCTTACTCCGGACCAGGCTGCCTGACTCGCCCATATTGTATGAACGCCACAACTTTAACCAGGACAGAATTATTCATCAATAGCCAGCTATTATCCTAGGTTATTTCCAGGAAGAATAAGCTGTATTATGGTCTTTTCAATGCTGAAGTGATTTCTGCTCACAAACCCCCATGGTACATTGTTACCAGGATTCTTTTCTATAGCGATCTGAGGGAAATAGGCTAGGTACATTCTGCTTCATGGAATTGGAGCCTCTCTAAAAACGTTCAAGGAACCGTGAATTCAGAGAAGCACAGCTGGAAAAGGTCAGAGAAAGTACCTCTGGATAATTGTAGATGACAAGAATATGACTCTGAGCGGGGGCGACACAACCAGTTGTCAGAAGAACTAGGGCTAGAGTCCACTTCTGGCAGGAACAAGGGACAGGCATCTGTTTGACTTCAAGTCACTGGGACTTTCCTTTGAGGAATGTGACCAGAGGACTGAATGCCCTTGACTGTACTACTAGGAACAGACCAGCACGTGCATGGGTTTGTGAGGCTGTCACAAAACTTCCTGGATGGTGGCTATCAAATTCCTTCCACGCCTTATCCTACAAACTGTGCTTTCCAGTCAGCAGTGTCCAGTGCCCTTGAAAACAGAGATTGTGGTAGTCAACTTGATACACAAGTGCAAGTGTGGAGTCTAGCCTGTCAATCCGGTTACAGCCTGATGATGCCTCCTTGTGGATATGGCCTTCTCATGAGGATTCTGGGAACTTCCCCTCTTTCTCCCTGGAGGGGGCACATGTTCGCTCTCTGCTTCACCTTCCTGTGGAAGAGCCACACTCAGAGAGCTGCAGGAGCCACGTGGAGACCTGCACGCATGCTGAGATGCCTCCATCACCACTAAATCCTCAAGACTTTGCACCCACTGGACTGTGATCTTCCTGCATTTGGCGTCACTGCATATGCTGCGTGTATCTGAAGAGGAATTTATGGACTAGTATCAGATTTATGGGCTAATATAGGACTTATTCTTGACTGGACTGTTTCCTCAATATTCAACTGCTCTTTGATATAAAGCTCTTTCTTGTACATATATGAGTGTCTCTGCATTTGTTTCTCTAGTCAACCCAGCCTAACACAGGGATTATGTACGTTTCCCTTTAAGACCCTGTGATACTTCTTTCAAAGGAGGCAGAAGAAGTTTAAAGGAAAGTGTCAGCAGGTAGTTCCTGCAGGGCTGAGGTTAGTTTCCAAGGCCTCAAGGGAACTGAGGATTGAAAACCACGTCTTCTCCAACAAAGCCCACATGGAAGAAGCACACCAGCCTGGGTGAATTTGTGGATGAATAAGCAAATGTAGTCAAGAAAGCTGCTGGTGCCCGGCTATCAACAGATATAGCATCTGGGGTCTTAAAGGCTTGAAGGTAAACAATTGGCCATCTAGCTCAGAAGCAATAAAATCCACATGGAAGAAGCACACCAGTCTGTGAGATCAAGAGGTGTCGAAGGGATCAGGTATCATTCATCAAACAAAAAATAAAATCATTGTGAATGAGCCCAAGACTCATCTATAGGCAACTGGACATCCCCTTACAGAAGGGTCTTGGGGAGGAGACAAGTCAGTCAGGATGCAGTGTAGCAACAATGAAACATACAACTTTCTGCTAGTTCCTAAATTCTTCCTCCCCCCATCCTGCACTATCATGATCCCAGTTCTGCCTTACAAATCTGGCTAGACCAGAGGATGTACATTGGTACAGATAGGAACTGGAAAAACAGGGAATCCAGGGCGGATGATCCCTTCAGGACCAGTAGTGTGATTGGCGATACTGGGAGGGTGGAGGGAGGGTGGGTTGGAAAGGGGAAACTGATTACAAGGATCTACATATAACCTCCTCCCTGGGGGATGGACAACAGAAAAGTGGATGAAGGGAGATGTCAGACAGTGTAAGATATGATGAAATAATAATAATTTGTAAATTATCAAGGGTACATAAGGAGGAAGCGGGGAGGGAGGGGAAAGATGAGAGGCTGATACCAAGGGTTCAAGCAGAAAGCGAATGTTTTGAGAATGATGATGGCAATGAATGTACAAATGTGCTTGACACAATGGATGAATATATGGATTGTGATGAGATTTATGAGCCCCCAAAATGATTTTTAAAAAGAATTAACGTCTCAGAAACCACAGGGGCAATAATTCTTTGTACTATTGGATCACTGAGTCAGAAACAACTCAATGGCAGTTAGTTTTAAATCATTAGTGAGTGATGTCTATTTTACTGAAGGTTACTTAATAAACATGGAGTATGGGGTTTTGTATAAGAAAGAAAAGAAAGAAAGAAAACCACATCTTCTCAATCAAGTCTTCACACAGCATTTGTTTCATGAAGCAAAGTCTCCTTTGGAAAGGAGCATGCATTTCTCTCCACACTCTGTGCCTTATGTCTGCTCCCTTCTTATTGTCTTGTCTTCTTTGTTTCTTCCACGATGCATGCATCACTGAACATCTCCAAGGTATACTCAGGAAAAATATTTTCAATAGTTCCCCAAATGTGTGTATACATATTTCAATTCCTTTAGCTTCATAATCAGGCAACTCATACCTATGTCACAGGATTAAATACAAACCTTTAAGTGAATAGGGGAGGCTGCTTTCTTCATTTCCTAAGGGACATGCTGCCGCTAGAAAACACTCTAGCCAAAGGATGCTTCAGCCCCACATGGTAAAACACTTCAAACAAAAGCCCTTTAGATCCCGTAGAGAAGAGTGACAGAGTCAAGTATTACAGCCACTAATACCAAGAGTTCTCGGAAACATCTCGAGAGTCCTTTGTCTACTTTGAAGCCTTATATTGTTGTTGGATTAGCAGAGAAGAGTAGGAAGATTCCAGACTCAGGAATATGATACTTGAACCCAAATGGTGACATCATCAGCGTCTGTATTAGTTATCTATTGCTGAGTACACAATTACTCCCAAATGCTGTGGCTCAAGATAATAAACGTTATCATCTCTAGTTCCTATGGATCAAGCATTCAGGACCAGTTTATGTGAATGATTGTAGCCCAGGGTCTCATGTGGTTGCAGTCAAAATATCTGCTGGGGCTGCAGTCTTCTGAAGGCTGAACTGGAGGTGGTGGATCCACGTCTCACTCACAGGGCTGTAGCAGGAGACCTCAGCTCCTCACCGTGTGAATCTTCTGAGAGAGCTGCTTGAATGTCCTCAGCTAAGCTACAAGAATAAGGAGAGATCCAGACACTATGTCTCTTACCACCTTGTCTCATAAGCACTTTGGCACCAGCGCTTTGGCCATATTCCATCACAAAGGCAGAAGTGCGTTGCTGAGTTTAGTCTACACTCAAAGGGAGGGGAATTAAGTTTCATATTTTGAAAGGTAGAAGTGTCAAGGATTTGTGGGCATATTTTTAACCTGCCACCGGACCCTTGTCTGGCTTGTCGATCATCCTTGCTGTGATGTCCCATACATCACTTCCATACCTGTCGAAACCTCAATGACCAATGTACAGGCCAAGGCATCTATAAAAGGCTCTAAAAAGTTGGCTAGAAGTAATTCCAAGTGAACATAATAAGCTTTGTCTTGCTTTTTCATTCCCTTTCCTTAGGTTTTCGTTGGAATGTAGAAGCCCACAAACGCTCCATATTAATGCTCTTTTAATGGGCCATTATTAATCTCAAATTTATGGTAAAGGCAGAGGTTGGCTGGAAAACTAACTTTGTCCATAAGAAAAACAAAGTTTAAATGAGCTGTGAAGGAGCAGCACTCATGCACTTTAAGGAGGTCATCGCTTTGGGACATTTTATAGGCAAACTTCCCACTTAATTGAATTACCGAGGCCAAATTTAAACTGACACTCACAAATATTTGTTTAAAAAATTCATCTTCTTGTATTCTGGACCCAAGGAAAAGACCATGAGGCTGTTAGTGTATATTTTGAGGAGTGGAGTAGTTATGTTTTAAAAACTACTTCTCTGTTATTTTTCACTAAAAGGCTGTTGTGAAACTTTTTAAGTATGCAGACAAATGGAAAGACGAGTACAATAAACACCTGTCTAGCATTCATCCAGAGTCAATCATCATGGACATTTTTCCATAGTTGAATATATTCAAGAAAAAGAGATATGTATATAGAAATGAGGGAGCTTCTAAAAAGTTTGTGGAAAAACTAAAATGGAAATATACTGGAATTTTTCCAAGAAAGTTTTCAAGCCCCTTTATATATATACACATATGTACATATATACATATATACATATACACACACACCATCTTTAAAAATGTAATGCCCCTTTTTATTGTTAATCCATTTGACAGTAAGTTGCTTTAATTGACCTTAAATTCTAAACACTTGGTTTATATAAGACTTTGGCATACAGTGGAATCCCTAGCCATTTTATGCCTTGATATAATGTTAGCCTCAATTTGAATTCTTTGAGACCATTAACCTGCAATGTATAAAGCTTTGCCTTCAGGTAGAATACTTGAAAGAGGATTGGGTGCTGCCTGGGCCAGCCCCGAGTTGAGGAGTCTTGCCCTCAGGGACTATAATAGAAATTGGGGTACCAGGGCCACGTGGTCAGGAGTCAAATCCCAAGGTGACTGAAGGGCTTCAGAACAAAGCTTTTCTAACCTATTCATAACGTAGGTATTCCAACCACGGTTCCTTTCCTGCTTCTGCAGTCCTATGATGAATTAATGTGTTGCCAAATATCATGTGATAATTTTATGTTTTTACATTCCATAATTAGGAATGTTGCTATGAATCCTTTGGACACCATTGTGGTCTCAAGTTGATGATCTCCCTCATCCAGATGATTTGTCTTTGACCTGTCTATCTAAGACATTGTTGTTCTTAGATGCCATTGAGTCTGTTCTATTGACCCTTTTGTGTCAGCTCCTCTTCCCCCCCCCTCCCCACCCCACCCTCATGACCCCTTGATGATTTACAAATTAGTATTATTTTCATATCTTGCACCGACCATTGTCTCCCTTCCCCAAGGTTTCTGTTGTTCGTCCCCCTGCAGGGGGAGGGGGTATGATTATGTGTCTATCATCGAGATCGATCTCCCTCCTTCTTCCCCTCCTCTCTCCACCTTCCTCCTACCCTTCTCGCCACTCACATTCTTGTTCCTGGGTTCTGTGTGTCGTGGGCTCTTATCTCTTAGCTGTACCCGTGGACATGCTCCGGTCTAGCCTGCAGTGAAAGGCAGTACTGGTGGTGGGGGTGGGGGGGGTTCTCAACCCCACTGTCATGACCTCGAGCACAGATTCTAGTAGGGAAATGAGTCCCTGAGGCTTTTCAGAAAATGAGAGGGGTTGGGCCTTCCAATTGTATGACTCTGAAGTGGAGAAAGGCATATACACTGTAAATGGCCTGTCCGTATGTCACATTGCACTCAGTCTGGTGGTGGTTCCTCTCTTAATGGTAAGTGTGGGACAGTTTTCTGATGTGTCTGCTCTGTGGTTTCCATGGTGGTTGGGGCCTGTCATGCTCTCTCATGGGCTGCAGGAGATAAGGATGTGTCTGGGATGAAAGGTTTTCATTTCCCATTGACCTCACAGGATTGTAGGGCAGAGGGAGGTGTGGTTCCTCAGGAGAGGATGAGGGCTTCAAGATCCAGGGACCCTCTCTTGGTCTCCCCGCCAGCTCCCCGGTAGAGCTGGCAAGAGGCCAGGATGAGAAAATATTTGCTAACTGCACATACTTTACATCTTCGTGGGGGCTGCTGAACCAAAATTAACCATTGGTTTATGTGTGGGAATGGACAGGGATGTCACGGATTACTGGCCACTATGCACACCCTATGCACCAACTCGGAATCCAACCTCCTGAACTTGGCCACCCAATCCCAAAGCTTTGCCAGTATAACTGTGGACAGTCTTACTCCGGAATCATTGGAAAATTGAGTTTCAAAATTCTGTAACATACATGGTAAGGATGTCTGCGGTTTACTGGTGGCATTTCCCAAGATTACTAGCATTCTTTCAGCTCTGGCCATTTACCCTAAATATTTATACTGCCTGCAAATATCAAAAGAATACAGCAAGAAGATTTCAAATTCAGCCAGGTACAACAGAATTCATCTGCCTGCCTGCTCCTTCAAGGGTATCAGACCCTGCAACCTGTTTCTGATATGAAACATTTCCCCCTAAATTTCCCTCACAAAAGCACCTTGGGGGTTTCAATACTCATTAGATTGGTTATTCACAAATCCGCGGAGTTTCTTTCCACTTAAAATGAGGAAAAGGCAGAGGAGTCGGAGTTTTGTTGTATCTCTTCTCCTTGTGTGAATAGCAAAAAAAGTGGCTGAGGAGAACAACTTCTGTCAAGCCAGTCAAAATACAGTGGGGTCCCTACAGGGATGCTCTGGTCCAAAAGTGAGGCAAGCGAGAATGAAAGGAAAAAAATCTGGTAGCAGGAATCCCATCCCGGAACCTGGCATGAACTGACAAAAAGGACCGAAGGTCTCCCTGGAGGAGTTGGGGAGAGAAAATGAAAGCAATTGAGTTGTCTTTGGGTCCAGGAATTCCTTGGAATCTTCTCATAAATAACCAGTATGTCTTGGGACAAAAGTTTCTTCTGAACATATAGCGGGCTAAGTATCCCTTTCAACTCAGCCTGTTCCCCTTTTTACTTCCCTTCCGACGTCTCCATACAACCAGGAAGTATTATGTCTGTGACGGATCTCACAACTGCCACGCAAATTCTTCCTGTGTCAAAAATGTTGCTTTTTTCATTTTCCCCAAACACTGACTAATGATACCCAAGAGTCAAATTAAAAGGGACAAATAAGAACGTATGCAAGGGCCAAACCAACTTTCTGGCAAGGAGTCCAGTTCCTAGGGGCTGTTATGGCCAGCGCCATGGCAAAAAGCACAAGTATCAGGCTGCTGGTCCCTAAGGCCACACAGAACTGCATAATAAAAGGAGTAACCATGCAGATTGCTGTGACGGTAACACTTAAGCCTAAAGGCAAGGGGAGAGGAGCAAACTGAGGCAAGGAAAATACAGTTCCAGCTCACCTGCAATGTAGTCAGAAATAGTACAAAGAGTTTGCAAACGAATGAGAGAAGAGAGTCCACTGGAGCTGAGAAGAAGGAAAACCTCCAATTGTCTGGATGACAGGCTCATGTAGGCCCTCCCAAGTAGCAAGTGCTAGACAAAGGGTGGGAGCTACAGGAACCAGTTACGCCCACGCATCTTTCAACCATAGTTTAAACATCGCTACTGAGGAATAAAACAAGAACAACCAAAAGGATAGTAAATCAAAAGTAAAGAAGTTTCCCAACTCACGAAGACAGAGGAAAAGAAAAGGGCTTCTTTGGGAGGCAGTCTGCTGCCTGGCAGCTGCCATGGGGCCCCACCGAAATGCTGAGGGCGCCTCCTCCCCTGGTGGTGACCGACACCGGGCAGACCCACAGAGAGGTTGCCTCTCGACTTTGACAGCGGGCCTGAGACATCCTGGACGAGCCCCCAAATGTTGTGCCTGGATTCCAAGTCAATCAGTACCACACCCAACAGGTGGAAGTGAGCAGCTTTATTGAAAGCCGGAGACCGGGAGTCAGCTATTACTCGACGTCTCTCGGTCCCGAGTGCTGCTCAAACCCCACTTTATAAAGCAACAAACCACGAGTGGGTGGGGGGACTTGTTGCGTCCAATCACAACTGCACACATTGACAAGGGCCATGGACAGCCAGGAAACTTCCCGCTGGCATTATTTAGAGGTGTGGGCAGCAGCCCGCCAAAAGTTTGAACTCATTAGCTCTGGGCGGGAAACCTAATGTGAAAATAGCAAGCTTACGTAATGGAAAAATACAGAAGTGAGAGTATGCATTAAGTTAGCGAATGAGCCTGAGGGGGCTTCAGTGTGATCTATCATGCTTGGTAGAGAGTCGGTGAAAAGAGGAAGACTCAATGAGATAGACCAAGCCAGTGGGTGTGACAATGGACTCAAACAGAGAAAAGATTGTGAGGATGGCACGGGACCAGGCAGTGTTTCCTCTTAAGTAAAAGCCTCTTCCGTGGCATTTAGCAACCAAAACAACAGAGACATGTGGGGAAAATGGCTTCATCTGATCTCCTCTCCAGGATGTCCTTCTCCAGGGACTGGTCTCTCCTGACAACATGTCCAAAGCATATAAGGTGAAGTCTTGCCTCTAAGGAGCATCCTGGCTGTGCTTCTTCTGAGACAGACTTGCTTGTTCTTTTGGCAGTCCATGGTACTTTCAATATCCTTCATTGACACCGCAATTCAAATGGATTGATTCTTCTTCCCTCTTCCTTATTCAGTGTCCATGAGCATAGATTGTGGATCCAAGGAAGACAAAATCTTTGACAACTTCAATCTTTTCTCCACTATAAGGACATTTAAAATCAGTAACTTCTCTCAGTCCATGGCTTATAAAATGGATAGCAACAAACCCCTACTTAACATAATTGAAGAGATGAAAACATCATACAATTATATGTTGCCGTCATCATCATCGTCATCATTGTGAGGTGCCCTCGAGTCAGATTAGCAGTATGCAATGATCCTACATCAGCCGCACAATTGTTATATTTCAGGCCAGTGTTTTAGCCACTGTGATGGTCCATCTTGATTCTTCCTCTTTTTCACTGCCCCCCTGCTTTATGAAGCATGCAGTTCTTCTCCTGGAACTGGCCCTCTCTGATAAGAGGTTCAAAGTATGTGAGATAAAGGTTCACCATCCTCACTTCTGTAGAGCGTTCTGTCAGTGTGTCCTATGGTGGTGGCTTGTGTGCTTCTGTAATACGTAAATTATGCCACCACTATTTCAAATACGAGCAGGGTTGCCCATGGTAGACAGGTTTCAACAGAGCTTCTAGACTAAGACTAGATTAGGAAGAAGGAATAAGTGGTCCAGTTGAGGTATTAACCATATTAATATCTCTTTATAGCTGTCCTGCAAAACCAACCAAACAAAAACATATCAGTTGAGAATGAGAGACTCCGGAATATTCCTCACTTTCTGGGAACACTGTATCCTGCTCAGAGCAAGTGCAGAGATACACTGTGCTTTGCAGCCTCATTTTAGTCACCAGTGTCAGCTCTCATACTGCAATTTCATTTCTTCCTTATTGAAGTTTCGTTTTTGGTGTTTTTAATGGCTCTCTGGCCTTATTCAAAGCCCTGGTATCATAGTTGTTACATGTTGGGCTGTGATCAGCTGGTTAGCAGTTCAAAACCACCAACCTGCTCTGAGGGAGAGTCAGGGCTTTCTGACCCCGTGAAGAGTTACTGTATCAGAGACCTGTAGAGGCAGTTCTACCCTGACTAGGTCCAGCCTTCACCTGCTCACTGAGTTTCTATCGTTCTTCAAAGCCTGCTACATCACTTTGTGCAAATCTGTCCAGTGGTTTCCAGAGAATCTCAGGTCATACACACATCTTGTTGAATTGCTTAAGGCATGCAAGGCAGTGTGTGTTCCTAAGGAGTGATCAGTGTCATGTCTCTCTATTGGTGACAACTCATATGTGCTTCATTCCCCACCATATTTTCCACCTGGTACTCTAATAGACATTAACTTACAAATTTTAAAAGCTGTTTCTCACTCAAATTATGCATGAGTTTATAAGATATGCTATTTAGGCATTGCATAAAGTGTTGCCAATGAATTGGCATTTTACAGGCTTATCTGAACATTTATTAAAATCTTTAAGGGACTGAGCAACTTACTCCTTAAATAGTAGCAACTTATTCCTTAAATAGTTGATCCTAGACTGTATGGGTCATAAGCAATAGCATTAAGGCCTATATCAACCATCGGCTTCCAAACTCCATGTTGGTTGTTTTTTAAAACTGGAACAGCAATGCCCAATTCCCATATAAGTCAATGTGATTCACACCGCTCTATTTTATGATTCAGTGAGAAAATTTGAGGTTTAAAATTTGGGAGTGCAAATTCTACTTCCTTCAAGATAAAGTATACTATTAGTACTCATTCCTTCCAACACTGAAATGTGGGGGTGGGGTTCAGGGAAACATCCATACAAGCCATTTACTTACAGGGCTTCACTATATCCTAATCTACCCAACATATAGGCAGGTCAATTCATCTTGCCTACAATTCATCTTGCCTAAAAGTCTTGCTTGTATAAGAATAGGTATATAGCCCAAAAAACATTTTCCTAAAGCTTGATTTTGCTGTAAGAATAGAGTAGCTTTCGAAAGGTTAGAAGACTTGGGAATTCTTGATGAGAGTTCAAGTCACCAAGGTTAAAAATCATTGACATAGTGGAACCTTGCAGGCTGGCATGGAGCCTGCTATATTGATAAAGGAAGGAAGGTTCTAACCTAATCCAGCCAGACATGTTATTGGCAGAGGATGCTGAAGGGCAGGCACAGAGAACTGACCACACAAAAGCCTAGAGCTAAAAAGATTGACAAGGTCAGTGTATTAGCAAGAGCCGCAGGAATTCTCATCCATTAGCCCAAAATATTGAGTGCAACCAGGGAAACCAAGGGGAAACTGGAAAGCTCTTAAACAATGAAATAGCTTTTGTCTTCCAGAGATGAGAAATGCATATCTGTGTCTCCACCCTGGGAACTTTTTTTTTAATTTTAATAATCATTTTATTGGGGGCTCATACAACTCTTACCGCAATCCATCCATCCATCGTGTCAAGCACACTTGCGCATTTGTTGTCATCCTTGTTCTCAAAACATTTGCTTTCTACTTGAGCCCTTGATATCAGCTCCTCATTTTCTCCCTCCCTCCCTCCCCACTCCCCATTCCTCACTCCCTCATGAACCCTTTATAATTTATAAATTATTATTTTGTCATATCTTACACTGTCTGACGTCTCCCTTCACCCACTTTTCTGTTGTCCATCCCCCAAGGAGGAGGTTTTATGTAGATCCTTGTAATTAGTTTCTCCTCTCTACCCCACCTTCCCTCCACCCTCCCAGTGTCACCACTCTCAGCACTGGTCCTGAAGGGATCATCCACCCGCCCTGGATTCCCTGTGTTCCCTGGAACATTTTCATCAGATACCTGAGATCCTTAGCCAGAATAGCTGTAAATGCATGGGAAATTAGAACTCCATTACAGAACACAGTGAAAATGATGACTGGCTCACTGAAGACTCACTTGGTCACAACAAGGCCAAGTGTCTATAGTCACTAAACCCTCTCAAGTGCTTCACTTATTTTTTTTAAACTGCTCTGCATGGGAAGATGATAGCTTTCTCAGAGCTAACACCAGAAGTGCCCTCGTGTGGTGTCTAGCAAGAAATAGCTGGTGTCTCATAAATATTAAATCTCTCCCCACCATTCTTGTTCCTTTTCTTAGCTCTGCCAATCACCCATACCTCTCTCTCAATGTTGCTCTTTCTTTGTCATCCCCTCCACCCTGAGTGTTCATCTGAGGCAGCAATTTGACTTTCCATGCTCTTCCCAGTAGAGTCTTACAGCATAATTAATATTGATCAGCCCACCCCTCACATAAAGATGCGCCTTGTGAAAGTGAGCATTAACAACCCCAAGGACACGAGAACAACAAGTGATCTTAGGTCAATGGTGAGAGGGCAAAGGATGCCTGGTAGGGCTTTATCAAGGGAGATGTAACTGGTAACTGAGAGGAATTACTGAAACCTGAATGAAGGCTGAATATGATAGTGGAACAAGAAGAAAGTAAAAGGAAATAGAGGGAAAAACAAGGCGGCAATTGGGCATTTATAGAGGTCTAAATACAGGCATGTACATATGTAAATAGTTTATATATAGTGATATGGAAATAGATCTATGTCCATATGTTATATGTTAAGTATTAAGGTAGCAGCTGGACACTGTACTTCCTCAATGCAAGAACACTTTGTTTTAATAACCTGGCATTCCATGATGCTCACCTTCCCGACACAATTGCTGAGGACAAAATAGGTGCATAAACAAATGTGGTAAAGAAAGCAGATAGTGCCCAGCTATCAAAAGATATAGCATTTGGGGTGTCTTAAAGGCTTGAAGATAAACAAGTGGCCATCTAGCTGAGAAGCAACGAAGTCCACATGGAAGAAGCACACCAGCCTGTGTGATCATGAGGTGTCAATGGGATCAGGTATCAGGTATCAAAGACACAGAAGAAAAATTAATGTCAATGTGAATGGGGGGAGTGCGGAGTGGAAACCCAAAGCCCATCTGTAGACAAGTGAGTGGACATTCTCTCACAGAAGGGCCACAAGGACGAGATGAGCCAGTCAGGGTGCAGTATAGCACCAATGAAACGTACAAATTTCCTCTAGTTCCTTAATGCTTCCTGCCCCCCCACTATCATGACCCTAATTCTACCTTATAAATCCAGCTAGACAAAAGCATGCACATGGGTACAGATCAGAGCTGGAAACACAGGGAATCCAAGAAAGATAAACCCCTCAGGACCAATGATGAGAGTAGTAATGCCAGGAAAGGAAGGGGAAGTGGGGGGGGGGGGTGGAGAACCAATCACAATGATCTATGTATAACCCCCTCTCAGGGGGATGGACAACAGAAAAGTGGGTGAAGTGAGCCATTGGTCAGTGTAAGACATGAAAAATTAATTTATAAATTATCAATGGTTTATATGGAAAGGGAGGAGGAAAATGAGGAGCTGGTACCAAGGGCTCAAGTAGAAAGAAGATGTCTTGAAAATGATGATGGGCAACAAGTATACAAATGTGATTGATGGATGGATGGATGGATTGTGATACGAGCTGTACAAGCCCAGTAAAAGTATTTTTAAAAAATACTCATTTACTCGTTGTCACTGTCGGACACTGTTCCTTGGGCATTTGTGTTTTGTGTGTTTTTTTGCACTGCACTACATCTAATGTGCAATGAATTTTAAAAGATAATCATGGCCAGGTTTAGAGAATTGGTCCTGGGATCTAGGGAGGTCAGATGTGAAAGGAAAGGACCAGGTCAAGAGTGATGTGTGTTGTTCTAGTCTGCTCAGGAGCAGCACGGGAGCTTGGTGTGTTGTGTCTACCACTGATATAACAGATAAACAGCCAGGTGACTGGTGAAAGATACTTGCCTTTTGCAAGTCTTGACTTCCTAATTGAATTAAGAATCAGCATACTAATATCCGCTCCAGTAAATCTCACCTGAACAACTCGTGCGTTTTAGTGTACATGTTAGAGAAAGATAAAGGGAAAGAGAAAGAGCTATGATCTCATCATATTAAGAAATAGTACAGGATACATTATAGATCTAAATGTAAATGCTAAAACTATCAACTCTATAAAACATCCACAGGGGAAAATCTTAGTAACCCTGAAGAGGATAAAGAGGTCTTTCTTTTTTGTCTTTTAAATAATTTTATTGGGGACTCTTACAACTCATCACAATCCACCCATCCATTGTCAATCCCTTTTGTACGTATGTTGCCATCATCATTTTCAAGATATTTTCATTCTACTTGAGCCCTTGTTATCAGCTAATTTCTCCCATGCTCCCTCCCTCATGAACCCTTGATAATTTATAAATTATTATTATTTTTATATCATACATCATCTACAGTTTCCATTCACCAACTTTTCTGTGGTTCCTTCCCCTGGGGGTGGGGGTGGGGGCAGGGGCGGGTTATATGGGGTAAAGATTTCTTATAGAAAACACAGATGCTTTAGTCATAAAAGAAAATATGTGATTATCATGAAGTGAAATTATTAAGAATAGCTCTTGTACATGTCTTTCTGACTCCCACCAAATTATTGGGTGGGATCATGCAAATAGGGTGTGTGAAATACCAATAGTAGTGGGGATTGGTCAGTTTTTGCCATTCCATTGGGTAGATATAGAAGCATGAAGAAAGAAAATCTATGACTGTCAAGGAAGAAGAGCCATCGGTGGAGCACATGCAAGATGTCTGAAGTGGCAGAAGCAGCAGAGGCTTCAGAAGGTGCTGCACTGAGACCAGGAGGCAGAGCACAGGAGCAGCACTGAGACTTTGAGGCAAAGCAGCGGGCTTCTTGGCCTATCAAACAAGGTAGAAGCCAAGAAATATGAAGCTGAGAGGCTAAGGACCAGAGAGAGACATGCCTGTCAGCATGATTCAGAAAAAGCATTGTAGATTAAATGCATACATTTTATCACCTGTTAGCTTCCCCAGGAAACATAATTGTGAGCATTGCCTGAGTCCTGTGCAGCCATTGCAACACATTGTCGAATCCAGTGGTGTTAGAATTGGAAAAAGAAAGATAGAGGATGCGGTTGTTCTAGTCTTGGTACATTAGAAAAACAAATCTACAGAAACTCATATGCATAAGAGACATTTTGAGATAAAGTGTAAGTGCACATCAAGAAAACACCCCAACCCAGTGCTGCCCAGGCCCACAAGTCCAACATTAACCCATATGTCTGACACCAATTCACAAAGTCCTCCTCCATCTCACAAAACATACACTCTGACGCCGACTGCAGGAGGAAAGCCGAGTCAGTGAACGTGTAAGCATCTCAGCACTGGCAGGGGTCTCCACACGGCTGCTCCAGCACCCAGGCCTGCATCAGGGTTGGTCCACGTGGCTTCTCCTCAGGGATGTCTTGCAGGAAGTGAGCCTTGCCAGCTGAAGCAGGGAACTATCTCAGGGGTCATAGCTGATCTCTGCCTTGTGACAGCCAGCTTGGCCTAGTGTGCATTCTCCTTCTCTTTAGTCTAGCCAAAGGTGGTCAGACATGGCCTCCATGTCATTTCTTCATTGATCTTCTCCAAAATTAGGCTTTAGCAGTGTTAAAGACTTAGGCTTTTCAAAGGACATTGTTAGGAGAATAAAATGACAAGCTGAAAGCTGAATGAAAAATATCTGGGACAAAGAAAACAAGCAAAGGACTTACATCCAGAAAATATAAAGAACTCAAATAACCACTGATAAAAAGTCAAATCACCCCTTTAAAAATTATCAAAAGACTGGAAATATATGAATGGCCAGTAAGCACATAAGAAAAAGGTGGCCAGTACCATTAGTCATCAGGAAAATCCAAATGAAAACCTTAGGGAGATCCCACTACAAAACTGTAGATGTCCAATTGTCTTACAGGCGGGTTTTCAGCCTCCTCTACATCCACACCCCTTCACACCCTATGAGTGCTTGTTTGTGACCTTCTAATACTTCTTCCTGTTGACACCTCATGATCACACAGGCTGGTGTGCTTCTTCCATGATGGCTTTCTTCCTTCCCTGCGACATGGTCACTTGCAAAACCACAAGCTTACTTTAAGACTCCAGATGCTATTTGTTTTAATAACTGGGCACCATCAGCTTTCTTCACCACATATGCTTATGTGTCCATTTTGTCTTCAGTGATCATATCAGAAAGGTGAGTGTCATTCAATGCCGCATTATTAAAACAAACCATTCTTGTACTGAGGTAAGATTTAAGTAGAGGTCCAAAGTCCATCTGCTTCCTTAATGCACTTGCATATACATGCACATATATAAACAAATACATATACATATATATCTTCTTTTATTTCTTTCTTTCCTCCTACCCCACTATTGTGTTTGCCCATTGTTCACTTCTCGGTAATTCCTCTCAGATACAATTCAATTGATCAAAGGGATGACACATCCGGGATGTGCTATGGCACTAATGAACCACATACCTATCCTCTAGTTCTCTAGTATGTCCTCCCCTGACTAGTATGATTTTTATTTGTTTTCCCTCATTAAGCATGTTAGGCTTGGGTATGTTCATCTGTGCATTTAAGATTGCTTGTTACATGAAAGTCAAGATAGATAACCATTCAGAAACAGTAACATGACTAATGGTTCCCTGAGGGTACAGGAAGAGAGAGTGGGGATGGGGAACTGATAGTTTTGATGACTGTGAAACCCCACTAGTTGGGATCAAACAACAGAATTGTATGTGAATGGGTACAAAGGATTGTGTTAAGATATGGCAAACAAAATTATTATAGAAAAAGATAAGGGTTCCTGGGGTAGGGGTATGGTGGGGGAAGAAGGGGACAAAGGGGAGCTGATATGATGGAGTTCAAGAAGAAAGAAAATGTTTTGAACCTGATTGTGGCAGCAATTTTATAATACTGCTTGATGTGATTGAACGGTGGAATGTTATATGCTATCTGAAAGAGCTCCCAATAAAATGATTTTTCTTAACCTCCCTGGTGATAATCCCGAGTCTTCCTCGGGGTAAATGTTAACTGTACACTGCAGAGAAGTCCCTAAAAAATTACTGACATAATTAGACCGCCAAGGAGGTTAAGTAATGGTATTGCTAAAAAGAAAGAGCCAGACAATCTCCAGTGTTGGGAAAAAAAAGTTAACCTCTCATGATGCTAGCATGCCTTTAACATTGCATAACTGACTACATTGTAAAACTACTTGGCCTTCTCTTAAAAATAAAACATCTTTTTAACTGTTTAAATCTACCAATTACCCACTCATCCCATAAGAATTTATCTAAGAGAAATGAGAACATATGTATGCAAAATCCTTGGGCCAATCTTATTCATACTAGTCGGCAACTAGAAACAGCCAAGGTGTCTATCAACAAAAAAATGGACAAACACACTGTGGTATAGTGTAACAGTGGGTTCCTATTCAATAACAAAAGGGAGCAAAGTCCCGAGACAGGCAATAACATAGACAAAAAACATGTGTGGTGAAAAAAAACAGACACAAAAGAATGGATAATCTAACATTCAATTATCGTCATGTTCTTTCTGGAACAACTAAAGCTAATCCACGGTGACAGAACCCGGTAAGTGGCCACTCGAAAGTGGAAATGGGGATACGGGGTTGTCATTCGCTGGGAATGGCAGGAGGGGCGCTTCCTGGAGGGACGATATGTTCTAAATCTTGCTGTGGTCCCCTTGGTAGACACACATGTCGAATTTATGGAAGAAAACATTACCGTCTGCATTTCATTCTCAGTCCCTGAAATCTCAGTGAAATTTGCCCTTGAGCAGTTCAGGCGCCCTCCTTCAAGCAGAACTACAAAGACCCCCTGGAAAGCAACTATAGAGAGGTGAAGGATGCAGATGGCCAGGAGGCCTCTCCTTGGGGGTGTTGATAAAGCAAAGATGTGATTCCTTGGGACAGCAGGGACTGGTTTTCAGTTACTTGCAGTTAAAAACAATCCTTCTCCTGTCACATTTCTGGACTATGCTATGTGTCATTGCTATGGCGCATGGGGACATGGGTCGGGGTAAAATAGTTCTGCACACAGAGTGAGAACCATCGAGGAAGGGGCTGATTGCGTACTTCAAGAGGCATGCAGCATGCAAGACGGCTCATAGGCAGATTTGCATATTGAACATTTTTAAGGGTACCTGAAACACTGATGATTATATACTAATTCAATGCTCTGTCCTGCCCTCCCCCACCCCCCAGGCTCTAAATAATTAAACTGTTTCAATGGAATTAGAAACAAAGAGTGACAGTAATGACAGGTCAGCTCCTTTGCTCATTTGCAAATGCTCACAGCTGTTAGTGAAATCGGCTCCTGGGCTTGACTGACTGTTGGATCAAATGATGGGTCAATGCCAAGTTTCAAGGCATGTCTGTTTTTTATTAGCATTTTCCACCGTCCCATGCAGGTATGCAAGGGTACCGTTTGAAGCTGTGTTAGAGGTTGACAAATGTTTTCTGTCAAGAGTCAAAGAGTAAATATTTTAAACTTGGAAGTCCCTGTAGGCTCTGGCATTGTAGCCTCAAAACCAAACCAGACTCCACTGCCACTGACAGTTGTCAAGGTAGTACACCGTCATGGGAGCAAACTGGTGGGTGAGCAGCCCAATGCTTATCCCACAATGCCACCAGGGCTCCTTAGAGTGCTTGATAGACGATATGTATACACCCAGAGTGTCACGTTCCAGTAACACATTCTTTTTTTTCCCTTTAAAGCCAACATGCTCTTTATTGTGTTTTATTTGAAACAATTTTACAATGCGGTAGTTCAATCGTAACAAAGAGTTGTACTAGCACTAGTACAGATTTTTTTAAGCATTTTATTGGGGTCTCATGCAACTCTTATCACAATCCATACATACATCAAGTGTGTCAAGCACATTTGTTGACCTCATCATTCCTTATGGGCCACAAATCAAATAGAAGGAACCTGTCACGTGTCCCCAAATCATCCCCCTTTGATTGTTTTTTGACCATTTAACAAATGAAAAAAACATTATGCAATCAAGGGCTTTAATCAGGGCACAGGATTACCAGCACTTTCGATTTAAATAGGTGACTTTTAATAAAGCACTGCACACTTCCCAGGCTTAAATTCTCTGTGCCCTTGAGGTTCTTAAATACACCATAGTAGGCGGTGGCAGACTACGTGAAGAAAATATGAAGAAGTGGCATATACACTGAAGTACTTTCAGTAGTAGTCCATTTAACTCACATGATTGTACTTATGATATGTGATACACTGAGTCGGATCAAACGGGGGATCAGCCACACAGTCATTATCACATCATCTAAGAGAAACAATTCCACAAATGGCAGCAGGACCCTGAAGCAAAGCCTCCTGAAATGAAATGGAACTTTGTTTGTTTTAAACAAGAGACAACTTGGTCTTAGGCTGGGCTGCCTTCATTGGCTACAGGAGATGATCAGGCAGAGCATGGGAGGCAGCCGGTGAAGGTGAAGGTTGGGAGCAGATTGAATTCCATGCAGCCTGGCAACCTCCGGCTTATGGATTTAAGCTGTGTTTCTTCTCCCAGAAAGGCCATCTGTTGGGGTAAATCAGACCTTTCCCTGCCCTAAGGCTACACGGGTGGAGAGCGCTTACTGCCTGTCTCCCAGCAGTGATGGGCCTGCTGCTATTAGCTACAATTAAACAGAATTTGCTGACCTAGGCTAATACTGCCCCTGTTTATGTAATTTCTTCCCAGGCAAGAAACGCACTTGCTCAAAACTGCTCAAGTCTTCCTTTTTTTTGAGGATCTAGTTTGGCGAGCTAGGAAAAGGTGCCTTCTGGTTCTCTTGGTCCACTAAGCAGATGATGTGTCAAGCCAACCAATTAGGAGGAGAACAATGAATTCAATCTACAGCTCTGTCTACTTAGTCAGTGGCACAGCGAGGGCCATGAACACCACCCGAACCTAATAAGAGCAAGTTCCAAAGGTCTTTAACGAAGTCGCTTTTTCCTAAGTCATTTTCCAATCTGCTGGGGCCCACAGGTGGGGTCGCTGCTGCCCCTGCTTCGTTTCTTCTCTTTTCACCCTGCTTCTCCCTATTGATGGTGGTTAGCCAGAATCCTTTCAACAGGCCTGCGATTAGTATGAGCCTACAGGCCTTTATCTCCTGGAAAGAGTTCAGGCAGAGCCGGATCTGGAAACCTCCAACAAGTCTGTCTTCCAGTTTTTGTTTGACTATATGGGGAACATCACATGGACATGGAATCGTGCTATCACAGAATTTTCTTCCTTGTGGGGTGTTCTTGCTTTGAACGAGCCTTGCTGAAATCGTCTGTCAATGACGGAGCACATGATTACATGCAATCAATTCCTTCTGTCGTTTGGATACACTGGATCTAAAGTAGACATGTGGTAACGTGCACTTCCATGCCAGCTATGTCATCTAAGACTAGATCAGACACCCCACCAGGCAGAAACTGGGGAGTAGAGGGATGGCTGATAAGAGCTATGGGAACTCTTCCATACGGACATTCAAGAGTAACGTCAATACAAATGGAACAGGGCCCAGGCTTGTTGCTGACCACTGACTGTACAGGCACTGCGCTGTCCACTGCAATGCCAATCACCCTGATTTCTGGCTCCCCAAGGGGAGCGCTGAGCTGGACCTGGGGACAGCAAACCTCGCCCACAGAATTCAAAGAAAACCTCTTTCAGTTCACCTTACAGCACAACTAAACAATGGTGTAAATGTAAGCTGTGCTTGTAAGCCGCCATTGATAGTTGGCCCCACTCTTGGCAACTCCATGCCCAGCAACAAACAACAGCACCCAGTTCTGTGCCAGTCCCATGATTTTGGCAGATTTGCCACAAGGTGTTTTTCATTCGTGAATTTTCAGGACTAGATCTTTCTTCCTAGTCCATCTGAGTCTAGAAGCTCTTCTGGAACCTCATTCAGCTTCATAGCTGTTGCTATCAGGTATATTGGCCAGGAATCGAACCCAAGCTTCCCACACAGAAGGTGAGAACAGTAGCTCTGAACCGCCACTGCCCCGTCATTTACTCTCATCACAAAACCTCTGCCAAACAGGTTCGCCTGGGTGTGCTTGTTCCATCAGCTCTTATCTTTTTAAACTCCTCCAAAAGAAGGAAAAGAAGTGAGAGGAGGGGGGAAGCAGCAAAGGCCTAACGGCTCAGAGCACGAGCTGCAAAGCTAAAATGTGGCCAGGGGACTCCTGTGCTCCACAGACGCCTGACCCTTTCCTAGCCACCCTGCTGCTTCCCTCATCTTTTCTCTTTCGTAACATGAAAGAGGAAGTCAGGGGCCTGACAGATGGATTCTCAGACACCAGCACCCTTTCTTCTTTAACCCACAAAGTGGTGGATATGAAGCTTAGGTGTGGGAGGTCTCTTTTTGAGCATTCTCTAACATTGAGGGATGCACTTGCATGTCAGTGAGGCAGTCACCCGATAGTGGGTGCTGCCGGGCACCCATTGAGCATTTGAGCACGCTTCATAAGCAGCCATCCATCCCCTTCTGAGCAGCTAGAGTCTAGCAGCAAGATCCAAATTAAGAGCTGAAGGCCTGGCTTTGAAGTTCATATACTTTTGAGAAAATCCCTTTTCACCAAAGTATCAATCTCCTTGTCTGTAAAATGAAGTGGTCAACATCATTCACCATTCTATTCATGGCCCTTGAGGTGATTCCAACTCACAGTGGCTGTACAGGACATTGTAGAATGGCTTTACAGGGTTCCCAAAGTTACAAGTCTTTACAGGAGCAGACTCCCAAACCCTAGGGAGCAGTTCTCCTCCATTCTATAGGTTAAGTTGAAATCGATTTGATGGCACTGGGTTTGGATTGGCCAATGAGATTGACCCTCTTTTCACGTGCTCATGTCCCAGCCGTTTGCAGTTTCGCAATCAGAAGCGAATTCCGTCCCTCTTAAGGTAGCCTAGCTGTTCTCAATCCAGGCACCTTTGTCCTCTAGGCTACATGCTCTAGAGCAGTGGTTCTCAACGTCTGGGCTGCGACCACTTGGGGTGGGGAGGGTTGTTAGTCTGGGCACACTAGGGGAACTCCACAGAAACTCATAAGAGCTTTATATAAAGGGTAAGTGTACATTAAGAACGCATCCCACCCCAGGGCTGTCCAAGCCCATAAGGCCAACATTAGCCCATATGTCCGACATGGATCTACAAAGTCCTTTTCCATCTCACAAAACACGTGCAACGACGCCGACTGCAGGAGGAAAGCTGACTCAGTGAACATGTAAGCATCTCAGCACTGGCAGTGTCTCCACGTGGCTGCTTTAGCATCCAAGACTGCATCAGGGTAGGTCCATGTGACTTCTCCTCAAGGATGTCTTGCAGGAAGTGAACCTTGCCACCTGAAGCAGCGAACTGGCTAAGGCAGCTGCACCCTAGTCTGACCATCAGAAAGCAAGAGACGGAGAACTAAAAAATTGAGGCTCACTGAGTCATTTATCTTTCTGTCCTTCAATTAACCCCACATGTGCTTATCAGGCAGGTTGGCACAAGAAACCTTAGCTATCTCAGGGGATCAAATGACCCTTTCACAGGGGTCACCTGATTCATAACAGTAGCAAAATCGAAAGTTATGAAGTAGCAACGAAATTAATGTTATGGTTGGGGGGTCACCACTACATGAGGAACTGTATTAAAGGGTTGTGGCATAAGGAAGGCTGAGAACCACTGTTCTAGAGAAAAATGCAGATGCCTGATTTTCAGATAAATACCAAATAATTTGACTATGCTGGTATCCCTAAATTTGCATGGAACCCCAAACTAAAGCCACTGCCAGGATGTCAATTCCCACTCAGAAATTCCATAGGACAGAGCAGGACGGTTCTAGACGGTTTCCAAGACTATCGCCTTTATGGAAGCTGACTGACTGCCTCATCTTTCTCTCTCAGAGCAGCTGATGTGCTCAAAGTCCCAGGGTTTGTTTTTTTCGTTTGTTTTGTTATATCTGGCCACTTTGATTAAAAATGTCTAGGGACATTTCTGGTGGTCAGAAGGGAGGTTGGGGCTCCTGGCCAGGGGCACGGCTCAAGATCCTCTGGTGCACAGGCCAGCTTCCAAAACACACATGTGTGCACATGCTGGCCTCGAATGTCCAGAGGCTTGCCAACTCCCGATTTAGTTGTTTAATGAGAAAGGGCTTTGTGAAATGATTAGGTTCTGCTGGGCGAAAGAGTCGATGCCCTCAGAGAAGCGAAGGCCTTTGGGAAAATGATTATTCGGAGGTTCTGAGGGGATGTCTGAGGTGGGGAGAACTTTTCGGTGGTGATTTGGCCTGCCTTGGCTGCTCTACTGCAGTGTCGAATGGTAGAAGCCATCTGTGGCCTACAGAGAAGGTGACCGGTCCACTCGGCTGCCCAGAAAGCTTTCACCAAGCAGGCATCAGCTGAAAGGGCAGTGGCCGGAGAGTTGACTGCACTTGGGCTCCTGGAAACTCCACGTGTGCTAGAGTACAAAAGTGTTTCACAGGGTTTTCAATGACCAATTTTTCAGTAGATTCCCAAGCCTTTCTTTCGAAGTGCCTCTGGGTAGATGTGAACTGCCAAACTTTCGGGTAGCAAGTGAGTGTGTTTACCATGTGACACCCCCCAAAAAAAAAACAAAACATCATGCTCGTCATCTGGATGCTGCTGTAGACAAACACCAAACTGAGTGTGCACCGTCAGTCCAGCACCCCTGAGAAGAAGGCTCACAGGCACAAGGGCAGCTTCGTTCCTGTGGTAGGAACGCTAGTTGATTTGAATGGCAGAAAAGTTGAAAGGTTGCTTCCTCTTGCTCATCAGAACTGCCAGCTCGGTGCACTTTGCCATTCGCTCTCAGTTTTCTCTTCTCTTGCTCGAAACTTAGGTTACAGATGGGGTAGACAGCTGCCATCCAGCCAATGCCATTGTGCAGGGATCATGTATGTCAGCTTCTAGACCCTCATAGAGCAGAGATGAGATGTTGGCCGGCATGATGACCAAGGAAAGGTGCCTAGACTATTCCTTCTGAAAGATGGCCTCCGCTTTCTGCTTCGTTGGCCATTATTTCTGCAGCATTCCCCACACTAAAGCGGGTCCCGTGAGAAATGCCGAGGGCAGTGAACTGAATAAGCCAATCATTCTGATGGCTCTGCACTAACCCCAGAAAGTGCCCTCCTAAAGGGACTGTGTCAGAAATACTGCCAGCACGCAGAGTCAGCCTCACCCTCCAAAGATGTGTGTCCCTCCAGCAGTAAGAAACCAAGCACCAGTGTCACCCACCCGGAGAGTATTGCTCCTCGAGTTATAGCAATTCTTTAAAGCGCATCTGGTACCTTTGGGACACTGATATCTGTGTCCGTTTCCTTGACTTCTCTTTCCCATACATCTGTCCCAGAAAGCTCTGCAGATACTCCAAACGATGACCAGGACTTGTTTTTTTTTCAAATGAGTAGTGGGTCAAATTGCTATTGGTGACTCTTTTAGAGTCATCGGTGCCGTGCGTATATTAAGATTAGGATTCAAAATGCTTATTTGGAAAGTCTGCTCCTATGTTTTTCCCTTCTGCTGACCGTGCTTGATCCCTGGCTGCCTGTGAGGCGGCATCTTCCGGTAGTATAAATGAGGGGGCTTCAAAAAGCCTGGGGGCAACTAGAGGGAAAAGGGAGTGAAATGTTGCCTCGAGCTGTTTGAAGCCCCCTCTAATTGGGATGACTAATTGAGGGGCATCTGCTCCAGGAAATGCTAACAGTAAACAAGGTTTGTAACAAGGTTTGTACTATGCAGGGAGGGGGCCAAGTTCTAGTCCATCGAGCTGTTCTCTCTAAGGGATTTTCTTTCTAGAAAACTGAACATTTGATGGAGCATGAAAGTCCTGAGATATATCCAAAGTCGCAGTTCCCACCAGCTTCCTCTTCATGACAGCCTCACCTACCCGCTTCAAAGTCAGCTCTGAGCCAAGTTGGATGTCAACTGGGTGGCACGGTGGGCACAGACCTCTTGTGGTTACTAGTCTTAAATAGAACTTTCCCCCTTCTAACTGTTGACCCAAGGCCCCACTGGAGGGTATGCCTGAACCCCAGACAGCTCCATCATTTGCTCAGGTTGCACTGAGAAGCAAATTCCCTACCACACACCTGGAAACAAAGGCTTTTGTGATCCCTTTATTTCCTGTCACTAAGATGAAGATATGGGAGGACTTCAGAAGTGTGTGTGTGGGAGGGGAAATGGAATTAAAAGATCATGGAATTTTCTCCCACAAGCTTTTTTGAAGCCCTCGTGTGTTGCTGGTTTTTAACAAGTAGCAAGATTGGTAGAAACTACCTAAATGTCCACCCAATGCTAGACAAAATGGGGGGCTATCCTTATAAGACTTATTTAACCCTAAAGAGCAGCCCAGTCCCTATCAGGGCTACCACATGGATGTACCTTGAAAGTATGATGCCGACTGAAGGTTCTCAGATGCAGAGGGTACAAATGGTGATAGATCCATTTGGGAAAAGATAAGGGCACTGGTTGCCCAGCATGCTAAATCGAATCAATGTCATTAAATTATACATGCAATATAATAGCACCTCTATCATTCTCTTCATCCCCACCACTACCTACCACAGCCAGGAAAGTCGTTCCTGGCACTGTCTGTCCCAGGAAGCCCAGCCTCAGCACTCCTCATCATTTTCATTGATTTTACTACCACGTCCAACTTCCAGTGTTTTCAACCCTGTCCCCAAGCACAAAAGCTACGCACTTGTGTTGCCACTCATTTTCTCCTTATTTTCTTGTACTGCAGAGAGCAGAAATCAAAACCTGGAAGAGATTCTTTAACCGAACAAACACTTGCCACTTTTGTCTGGTAAGAGGAGAGCTAAGCCCATGGGCATTTTTTAAGTTTGATGAAGATGGGAGGGGACACTCTCAGAAGAAGGGGGCTTGCCTCCAGGCCTGAACCCGAGCCCGCACCCAACAAGCTGCCAAACAGCAGGCCAAGCCCAAACAAGATGGTGGTGAGGCAGAGTGGGCCGAGGTGGAATCATGTGGTGGGCAAAAAAACCCCAAAACAATAACACCCAAACTGAGAGGAGGCAGTTTGAGAGACAGGCTCTTTAGTGAACCCCCTGGAGCGATGCTGCCCTATCTGCAGAATGGGCCCTGCCATTCATTCTAACCAAAAATGGCAGTAATGATCTGCTCCACTGCCCAAAGCCCTCACGCATAAAGCACCTTACTCATCACTGCAGACAATGATGACACCAGGACTGAGCATGCATTTATGGAAGGCCAGACTTCAAACACAGCCTCCACAATCCAGTATTTTTAGAACATGAAGAGGAGTCATCTTCAACTGCCCAATTTCCTGTTTCCTTCTAATCTGCCTCTTAAAGGATAGCACTGTATTCCTCACAGAATGGGAGAACACACAGAATCAGGGAGACCACAATTGCAATCCTTGCTGGGGAAGCTGAAAAGATGGCTAAAGAAAAGGGCATGGTATGGCCTTGGGCTCTGTTTGGACAGGTGCTGGGGGTCAGGGGTCACGTTAGACAACGTTTAGCAATCGGAGAACATTGTGCTCCCTGTGCGGGCCACTACACAATGTCTGAAATTAGCAGCAATCGGAGTAAATGGAATGTAGATGTAGTTCTGTAGAAATAAAAGTCGGGGGCAAGATATGTGCCTATGGTGACTATACTTGCCTGGCTTGTCATGTTATGTAAGTGAACATTTATTGCCAAGGAAGTCACTGATCTAAAGCTATGCATGTCACCAGAAATTATGATCCAAATGTAGTGTTCTAATTGGCAGGGCAAGATAAATAGAAAATTACACAAAATGACACACATAAATTTGCATATCATCAGTTAACTGCTAGCAAGGAACTTGGGGCCCATATAAAGATCCACTTCTTGAAGAAACTGGGACACTTTAGTTCTTCCTTTACTTTACAAAGCATAACAGGATATCCTAGGAGAATAATGTCAAGAATCCTGAAGACGACAGGGACTGGGTGGCAGAAAAGGACTTCTACAAAGGACCATTGTTCCTTTTCTTTCCTTCTACTCTGAAAAAGATTTACAGACTTGGGCACCCACAGGGCCAGTGTTCTGCCCAATCCTATAGAGTCACTAGGAGTTGGAATCAACTCGATGGCAATGATTTTTTTAGATTTGTTTTCATGCCTCAAGGTTAATGAGGCATCACATTTCAAATTAGCTTGGAAGACAGGCTTCCAAAGAGCAAGGACAACTTCATCTATTATTTTAACTCTTCCTTACACAAGGTCTCCACTCTGTATTTAGTAAGACATCAGTCGTCGGCTCACACTAATTTCAAACATATTACAAAGCTACAGTAATCAAAACAATCTGGTACTGGCATTAGATAGGCATACATACTAATGAAATAGAACAAAGAGTCCAGAATTAAACCCACAGAGCTATGGTCAATTGATTTTCAACAAGGGTGCTAGTCTAGCCAGCGAAGGGAAACTTTTACTTTTTTATTGTGAATTGGGTGACGGTGCATAAAACAAATCACTTTCCCATCTAATAATTCATATACATTTTGCTTCATGCCATTGATTGCAGTCACCACAATCTAATAGCATTTACCACCCCTACCTTCTCCTTGTGTTTCCCATCTCTCTTCCAGGTTTCCTAACTTTTTCCTGCCCCCTGATCTTTGTCCCTGGGCAAATGTTGCCCTATCGATCTCAAATGACTGATTCAACTAGGAGTGACTGCCTTCCTGGCATAACTTGTTCACCATATATGTCTCTATTTCCTACTTGAAAAAATGAGCCACAAAGGTGAGTTCGATTCCATGCCGTGTGGGCTTTAAGGGCCTCTGTGGTTCCAGCAGTTTCCATCTGACCAGCAAGCCTGATTTGGTGTTTGTAATTATGAGTTTTGTTCCACGTTTCAATAAATGGTTCTGGGAAGAGCTGAATGTCAACAAGCAAAAGAGTGAACCTGGATCAGACCTCACACCACAAACAACAATTCACACAAAATGGATCAAAGACCTAGACGTAAGAACTAGAGCCTTACGTTAATAGGTGCAATTCCTAGGACCCTAGTTTGTAAACCCTGGATTCTTGGATATGCCATCCCAAGCACGCCAGCAGCAGGGGGCCGCATTCCAACGAAAAGCCTTAGTGCACAGGCTGCGTCAGGGCCATTCTCCAGGACAACCTCTGGAGCTGGAGCAAACTCCTGGAAACCGTATCTTGCTTAACGTTTTAATATCCAAACTCCAGAGAGAACTCTTACAATTTAAGAAAATCCAATCAAAAACATATCCAAAGGAAACGTGCAAGCACACGGAAAGATGCTCGATGTCATTAGTCATCAGGGAGGTGCCAAACCACAATGAGGGATATCACTTCTGACACCCACTAGGGTGGCAATGATTAAAAGAAAGAAAACAGGTCTTGGCAAGGATATGGAGAAAGAGAAAACCTCATTGTTAGGGGGCTTGCAAGAAGGTCCAGCTGTTGTAGAAGGCCCAGCGGTTGAACAGCTCCTCAAGAGGTTAAACACATTTTCCATATGATCCAGCAATTCGATTCCTAGGTACACCCCCCTCCCCAAAAGTTGAAAGTAAATGCAAACTAGTATTTGTATACCCATATCCAATGCAATACTATTCACAATCTCTAGAATATCCAGGTAGAAATGATGAATAGTACTGAAATTCATTACAGTACTATTGGATGAATAAATAAAACAGGGTCTAGTCATACAATGGAATATTGCCCAGCAGAGAGAAATGGAATTTTATATATGCCATCACATGGAGAAACCTAGGAAACTGGCGGAGTCACAAAGGTAGGATAAAATGTTATATGCTACTTCTCAAACACTTATATGGACTCCAACATGAATCACTGGTTACCAGGGATGAGCAGGAGAGAAGGGGAAAGGAGAACATGACATTCAGGGGACACCAAACTCCTATTCGGGGTGATGGAAATAAGTGGGAACCAGATATGGCTGATGGGTGAACATGATGAACACTTATCACTGAGCTGTACATGTGACGAGTACTGAAAGGACACTGGCTTTGTTACATATTTACCATAATAGGAAAAGAAAACAGCCAGCACATTTAGGGAACTCATGCTAGAAGATTATACTTTTTCACTTACATTGTTTCATGAGGATTTGCTTAATTTTAACTCTGTACCTTCACGTCCCCAAATCATATAAACTGTATTAGGGCTTAGAAGTTTTGGGGGCACTGAGTTCAGTTCTGGATGGAAAGCCCAAGTAACTTGGTGGAAAGCCCAAGAAGCTAAGGGACCATGAGAACTGTGAATGCCCGGGATGGGGAAAATGCTGCAAGCATGGAGCATCGCCATCAATGGAGCAAATTCCTTCACATTCTTCCTCAAAACCAGCCCCTCTGGAATATAGCAGAAGCTCCGAAAGGCACTTGGCTTAACCAGCTCCAAGGACTAGTGAGCCCCCGTCCACTTCCTTTCACACACTGGCAAGGCACGCTAAATCCTTTCAATGAATAGGTATCAACTTGTTAACCTTGGTCATGTTCCTCTTACCAGTTGGGTTGTATGCACACCTGGAATGTATTTGTTGTATTTGTTTCCCAACCTGTTTATGCCAGTTGGGTTTCTAACTCCATCCTTTTATTCTGTTACGTAAGTGTAATCAAGTTGCAGATCATCAGGAAAGACCAAGTGCTACAGCAATGGCATCATGCTTCTTCAAGTACAGAGCCAAGGAAGACAATGGCAACCCTCAAGGACATGGCGTGACACAGGGCTGCAACAAATGTGGCAAGCAAAGCAACGATTATGGAGATGGTTATGGAACCAGGCAGCTTGGTCTGTTATATATAAAGTTGCCAAAGGTTGGAGCCAACCCAGCAGCAACTAACAATCACAGAACGTCCGAAGTGTGGTGGTATGGTTGTTTGTAGGCAAAGCAATTCAATTGAACATGAGCATACATCATCCAAGAGGATCTGGTTACACCACTGGCAAAAAGCTAAGGAACGGCCCAGCCCAAAGGTTCATAGAAAGACAGTGATCTAATCTCACTTACCCCTCCAGTGGATTCCAATGGTCCAGAGGAAAGATCAAAGTGGAAGTCACAGCCAGGGCTTCTCCTAAGTCTCCGTGTTCCCTACCCCCACCCTAACCCCTACCCCCAGTCTGCCACTCACCAGAGTAACTCTGGAAAAACTGCCAGGAGGGAGTTCTGCCATGTGCCGTCGAGCCAGAGGCGGAGAATCAGAGTCAGGGCCCAGGGATTTCTAAGATGACATTGAGCAACATGATCAATAATGTGCAAAGAATTAAAATAAGGTAACTTTTTTCTTGGCTTACACATTCAGAAATAACATCTGTGTTTATAAAAATGACTTCAACTAATTAATTCATCGTTCTCACTCAGAATCACTCAAAGGGGAAAGGACTGTGTTTATACTGCATATTTCCCAACATGGTGAAATAAATGCTTAGGAGGCCAATCCAAAGATCCATTGGATCAGTCTTAGTGACAGTTACAGCAAGATTTCTTGATGTTTCTTAAAGAAATTTGACAGGAGGGATGCCCACCCCCTTGGCCCCAGAACCACTATTAAATATAAAAATAGCAATAAAGAAAATCATTCTGTTATTTATTTTTACTTAGCTTGTATTTGAAACAGTGTGTGATACTACAATCCAAAATATACTGTGGAAAAAATTCAACTTCACCTTGGTAGGAAGACCTTTGCGTATTTAAAAGTGAGCATTAAAATACAAGTACAGGGATTATGCTTGGATTTTAAATGTGCTACACAAATCCCTCCCATTATTACAGTACTAGCAAAATTAGAAATGGAAATGTTCTTTGCGGCTGGTTCATCTATTCCTGGGAGGCATCACAGACGTGTTCCTTGCAAAATGTCTCCTTGTTCTTGGTACACTGTAGCCTCCCAAAGAACAAAGAGTCATTCTCAATTCAAGCTGCACTAACTGAACTCCAGCATTATTTCAGAAATTCTGTATCCAGTGGGCAGGATGGGGAAAAAAAAAACTCATGACATGGGGTCCAGAGACATGCAGGGAAACCGAATCTTCCTGCGTTGTGTCCACCGTGTTTTCCTCCTACTGATTTGTCTCCCCTTGGCCATCCTTCGCATCATCGCTCAATGCCAGTAACGAGATGATCCTGGAAAATGAGAACATTGTATCTCCACTACGTGATTCACCTGGTTGCTATCCAGAGTCCACAAATCTGATCCGTCAGGAGATTCCTTGGAAAGTTTTTCAGCCTGCTGAGGCATTGCCCATAAGAATGAACAGGGTCTAATGTATCCTGAATGCACAGGCCGGACTGCCTTGAAGCAGACAGCTAATCAACTCTGCATTTGGATTTCTGCATCTTATACATTGATGTGTACAGACCAGCTTATGGGGGCAGGACAGGCAACATTACCCCGTTGCTCTTGAGTTGGTTGTGGTGCATAGTGACCCTGTAGGGCAGAGGAGAAGGGCCCTAAGAAGTTGCCAATGTTACCATGTTCACAAAGCAGAAAACTGTCTCTTCTGCAGAGTGACTAGTGGGTTGAAAATGCCTGCCTATCAGTTTGACGGCAGAGCGCTTCACCGCTGAGTCAGAAGGGCTCCTTTACGTTCCCCGTTATCAAAGAAGAAGAACATGGCAAGGGCTCTTTTAATAACATTTATTGAGTGAACTAAGCTCCAGGGACGTTCAAAGAGAAATGTCTGCTATCTGTCCTATCTAGGATAAAACATCTCGTTTTTATGCCAAGTTCCTCCTCGAGCGAGAAAATAGTCACCCAAACAAGACTGGCGATAGAACCCACCAAGGAGGAGGCAAGAGGAAGGGCCACTGTAGCATTTGCTTGCTGATCGTTTTGTGAACACGCTCTTTTCTTTGGGGGAATACCTAGAAGCAACACATCTGGATCAGTGCATAGGATGTCAAAATGAAATGAATGCTTGAAAACAGATCTCCTTAGGCATAGCAAAACTTGGATATGTAATCAGGAAGGACCAGTCCCCGAAGGGGGACATCCTGCTTGGTAAGACAGAGTGTGAGTGAGAAAGACGACAACCCTGGATGAGATGAATTGACAAGGGCTGCAACAATGGGTCCAAACACAGCGACTACCCTGAGGCTGGCGCAGGACTGGACAGTGTTTTGTTCTGGTGCACACAGAGTCACTGAAAGTTGAAACCAATTCAACGGCACCAACAGCAAGGCTTTAGCGAGACAAAATCAGTATTCAATATTGGCCATGTGGGGTCAGACTCATGCCAGGAATGGCAAAATGAAGAGGACTGCCATCACAGTCATTGTGTAAAAGGACATTTCAAGATCGGTCCTAAGTGCAAGACTGTCAGTGGTAGGAAACACCCACACACCTACCAGGAAGACCAGTTACTATTACTATTATTCAAATTTACATACTAGCCACTAAGCCAGTGATGGTGAAATGGACACTTTACCAACCTCAGTCTGAAATAGATCCCACATGCAATCAAGAAGCATTGAGAATTCTTGGTGATTAGAAGGTGAAAGCTGGAAACGAGGGGTTGGCAGGTGGCCCTGACGATTGAAACCATGCTGGAGAGCATGTGATTGAATTTCTCAAGACCAATGGCATTGTGGTAAATACCTTTTCAGCAACATAAATGGCAATTATCCATGCTTAGCTTTAATATACATGTGGCCATTGTGAGATGGAGCACAGAAAAATCAAATTGGCTACATTTGTGGAGAGAATGGGACAACTCTGTATCATTAGTCAGAGCAAGGCAGGAGCCAACTGAATAACAGATCATCAGTCCTTGGAAAAGAACAACATGCTCTGTAGAGGGGTGAAACGAGGAAGATTGACAAGGAGATGGATTGACACAATGGCTGCAACAATGGGCTGAAACATAGTAATGACCGTGAGGTTGGTGCAGGACTGGGCAGTGCTACATCCGGGGTAGCTGTGCGTCAGAACCAATGTGACACCACCTAACAACATGGGCAAAACGTTGAATACCACAGAAAGCATCAAAGGATGAAAAGAATACTCCGTCATTGTACCCAAAATATTTCGTTAATGCTCAACCATTTCAGGTGATAGCATATGATCAAGAACCAATGGTGCTGGGGGAAAAAAAGATGTCCAAACTGTACTAATCAAAGAGCTCACTGCCATGGAGTCAATGTAAACTCATAGTGACCAGACAGGACAGGGTAGTAGTGGCCCTGAGAGTTTCTGAGACTAATTATTTAAGGGAGTAGAAAGTCCTTTCTCCCTCAGAGCTGGCTGGTGATTTTGAACTGCTGACCTTGCAGTTAGCAGCTCAATGCATAACCACGACTCCATGAGGGAAGGTACTGGTACAAAACAAAGCTTCACGAACTGATGGCATATCGAATGAGATGGTTCAGCAGATGGATGCAATGCTAGGAGACCTCACTCGTCTATGACAAGAGATCTAGGAAGACAGCTCCCTGCTCAACCAACTGGAAGCGATCCATTCCAAAGAAAGATGCAACAGCATACAAAAATCATTGAAAATCATTACCATTGCGCACAAAAAGTTGCCGCTTGATTTGTAATCTCACCCTGAACATAGGATAGTTGAGAAGTCTTACTTCCATGCATGTGATAGTCTGCTGTAATTGCTATCCTATCGTTCCAGTCCTTTGATTCGTTTCTTGTTCATATTTTACTATCTAAAAATACAAGTATACTCGTGCTCTCCTTTCTCCTCTCTTATGTAAGACTTAGGTGGTTACCTCCTCTGTATATCTTTTTTTTTTTAACTTAAGGCATTCTATCAGTTCAAAGACTACCCTCTTCTTTGACAGGCATAGGACGCCATTGTGCAAGGGTGCCAATGTCCATTGAATCCCTCCCCGTTCGGTGGACACTCACAGTGCTTCCAGTCTTCTGCCATCACAACATTGCAGCACTGAATAAGTGTGTGTGTGTTTATCATTTCATCTACTGCAGGCAGATCTATAGGATAAATTCCCAGAAATTGGATTGCTAGGTCAAAAGGTAAACACATTTGTCATTTTGAGAGGACTTCCTAAATGACTCTTCTTGCAACTACACTTGAGGGACTGCCCCCCTCAGGCCCACCAGTTAGCAATCTGTTGGACAATAAACCCACAGCTTAATTTGCATCTCTCATGTTATAAATATGACGAACATCCTATTTGTTCACAGGTGCACCTCTGTCCCGGGATTGTGACTGCTAACCCATATGCCTGATGCTTTCAACCTGGGGACATACTTGATACAAAGGCCCTTCAAAAAGTTCATGGAAAGAAATCCATTATCGGCTCCTGGTACTGCGTGTGTGCTCATTTAGTGAGGATCTGCTACCTCTTTGGTGAAGCGGCAGCTGAGGAGACTCTGGCGCTCGCCATGGTCAATGAGAAACCCAAGGAAGGAATAAAGACTGAGAATAACGATATTAATTTGAAGGTGGCAGGGCAGGATGGGTCTATGGTGCAGCTTAAAATTAAGAGGCATCTACCACTCAGGAAACTAATGAAAACCTATTGTGAACCACAGGGATTGTCAATGAGGCAGATTGGATTCTGATTTGACGGGCAGTCATTCAGTGAAAGACACACCTGCGCAGTTGGAAATGGAGGCCGAAGATAGAGTTGGTGTGCTCCAGCAGCAGACGGGAGGCATCTTCCAAAGGGGAGCCTCCAGAACTCTGCACCTGCCCATCATTCTCCAGCAGAGAAGCCCCATCTGGGTCCACCACCCCCTGACCACTACAGCATCGTTTTCTCTCTGCTTTCTCTTCACCGTCCCATTCCTTTATTGCACATCAAGTAACTGGTGCCTGTGCACAAGCACACTGCATTTTTCCTTTATTTTGTGTTTTATTTACTAAATGGTGTTTTGGTCGACACCAAGTGGAGATGGGGTGGGGAAAATACTGGTTCTGTGAACATACCCCCCTTCCCCATCAGTGGTGTGCTCATTGAGCTTTCTGTTCCAGTCAGTCAGTTATTTTGCTTGCTCTTACTGTTTAACAGAAAACAAACACAAACAAACAAAAGACAAAAAATCCTTGCATACCTTATTTGATTGGAGAATTTTAATGTTTTGCATTTATCACTGTAAAACCAAGGAAAATTTTATAAATTTTTTGTACGTAGCTGTTATATGTAGGGCAATCTGTCTTTCAGTACGAGTAAATTACTCTCAAATTAAAGAAGCCTGGATAGTTTTCCCTTCAAGTATCTTGTTGTTTATATTTTTTTTTGTTTTTTAATCTTTGGGTGGGGGGTTCATACAGCTCTTATCACAATCCACACATACATCCATTTTGTCAACATTTGTTGCCATCATCATTTTCAAAACATTTTCTTTCCACTTTAGCCCTTGGTATCAGCTCAATTAAAAAAATCATTGGGGGCTCATACAGCTCTTATCACAATTCATACAAACATCCATTGTGTCAAGCACATTTTTACATTTATTTTCATCATTTTCAAAACATCTTCTTTTCACTTGATACGTTGTTGTTTAGATCAACTTTTTGTTGACAATTTAGAAAAGAAATTAAAGGAAAATATCCATTTATATTTTCATTCCATTTTCCCTACAAATTTTGTGAAGCTCCCAAGAATATCAGAGATCGCACAAGGCTATTGAAATGAATGACAAGCAAGTCAGGCCACTCTCGCCTTCGGTGCCCACCATGACTCAGGCACTGTGCTAAGGACCCTTCATGGACTGATCTGTGTCGTGCTCCCAAACCTTATAAAGCAAGTCCATCTCAGACACAACTCACCCAGTGGCACCACAGGAGGAAGGCCTGTTGTCGGTGTGCTTCTGTGGAGATTGCAGCCAAGAAAACCACCCTCCCCACATGACTGCTCTGTAACACCTGGATGTACCACTATCCAGCAGCAGCTCGGCAGACAGGTGTTTATTAGTAGTAAGACTATCCTCACCCACTCACAGGTGAGCACAGTGAAAGCCGAGAGAGTTTAACCCTTTTGTGACCCATAGGGTACGCATCAGTCACAACATTTTTAGCCTCTGGGGTTTCTTGGGCAGCTGCTTGCTCAGTTGTAGGATAAGCTACCACCTGGGCAGGGGACCTGAGAAATTGAATCTGAGGAAACAGAGCCTCACCCCAGCAAGCCTACCTTCAGAGTCTCCTTGGAACGCGTGTCCCTCATTATTGTATCAAAATCCATTATTACCTGTGTTCCCTTCGATTGCCCCATGCCTCCCATTACAAAATACATATCATCATCATCAACAACAACAAACTCTGAAGCAGAAATTAATTGGGTGACGAAAAGATGAAGTGACTTGCTGACGGGGACATCTGCCGGGATCTGACTCCTGGGTGTGTGCTCATAGCTATCAAACAGCACTGCCTCGGGTGAAGTGCCAGAAAGTTCTAGATGTGACAAATTACAGTCAGCTTGTGGCGGCAGGGGTCTTGGGGGAAAAAAAAGAACATGGGATTATACTTAATTAAGGACGAATTCTCTCCAGGGCCATCAAAGAACTCATTTGAGTCAGCTAGGATATTTTCAGGGGCAGTAGCTACATGCTCAATGAAAAGTGACTTAAATAGGCGTTTACCAATTTGTCTCACATAATAAGCGGTCTGGTGGCAGGAGGTTCCAAAATCGGTGACTCCAGCAGTTGTATGACATCAGCGCAACACAGACTCCCAGAGCCACTCTTTATGCTTCATTCGAGCTCGGCGTTCCAACAGTCATGGCGCCGTTCCCACAAACACACTCTGCTCTCATTGCTATCTCTCATGGCACTCGCTACTCTTCTTTGGGTTCCATAATTCATTGTGATGGCCACACAGAACGCAGATATTATGGGGTGTAGTTTGGAAGTTGATAGGTTACAATTCAGGTGAGGAATGTTCAGGTTATAGTTGCCCGGTCAGGACATGTTACAGTTCTTTTAAGGCTGCTAATAAGGGCCCAGAGGGCAGGCTACTCTGCTATAGCCCTCAAGCCAAGGGCACTCAGCTCTTCAGCTGCCCGGAGGCACCGATTCCACAAGCCAGCCACCTAACCCAAAGTACTCACTTAGCTTGACTTGCTCTGTGGGCTGCGAAGCCCATCACCCGTCCATCTCGTGCTCTGGCTCCTGGTTCTGCTGTGCCTGCTACCTCTGGGGATCAAGGAGTTTCATTGGCCAGGGATCTCAACGACCAGAGGACACACTCCCCTCCTGGGTCTTGCTGGTAGTAAGACTCCCTCCTCACTGCTGCTGAGAGGGCTCACTTTTTACGCCACAGAATGGCAATCACTCACAGCGGAATCATAGAATACAATCAGTACTCCCCCTGCCTTCTATTCAGGCTCCTACAGGAAAAGGAGGAGTAACAGCAGAGCACAATGAAGAATTCTGACATTGTAATCTTATTACATAGCTGCTTCAGCTCCAAGTAGCAAGTGTCAGGACAAAAGAGGGAAGGAATTCCTTTCAGACCACTCCGCCTCCCCCAGCAGTCTCTTCCAGAACACCCCCCTTTAACCTTCTTTGAGGATTGAGTCACGTGATCCAGGCTGGGGGCAAGCTGGCAAACAATCTCTGACATTCTCTTGCTCCCTCTGGAAGGCAGGTTCAGAGGGAGGCTGGCAGTAGGGGAGACAACCAGTGTGGCTACCGCATACATTAAATCGAAGTTTGGACTAGGTTTGCTTTGCAAAAGCACCCCACAGGAAAGCAATCTGAGATGGTGCATGGAACCTGTTCAGAAATGGCGCCATCCAATGCTGTCACCTTTCAGGACATGCTATCAGAGAGGCTGTAAACCAGGACCTGGATGTCTGTTTTAAACAGAACCGTTTGCCATCGAGTCAGCTTCGATTCATGGCTACCCACTAGGACAGAGGAGAACTGCTTCCTTTGGATTTCTGGGGCTGTAAATCTTTAGAGGAGCCGAAAGCCTCCTCTTCCTCCCTCAGAGTGCCTGATGGATTCTAACTGCTGGCCTTAAGGTTAGCAGCCCGATATGTAACCCACTATTGACCATATTTTGGAGGCCCCAGAGTCTGCTTACCAAATCCAGATTAAAGCCTGAAGGCAGATTGCTGGGATTGGTCAATTAATGAATACACTGCTCAGGTCAGATTATCAAGCACTATAGGGAAGCTGAGACAATGAGATATCAGAGGGTATCCTAACCTTGTGAAAGGATATAAAAATCTAATAATAGCCAAAATAATCAAATAAATCTGCCAAGTCTATTGAAAGCCATTTACATTGTTCAGCTGCTGTGAGGGACTGACTCATAGTGACCCTAGGACAGAGTAGAACTGCCCCAGTGGGTCATTATGATTCTGAATCAATTGCATGGCACTGAGTTTGTTTGGTTTTTGCTGTTGTTAGCTGCTAGCCATGGGTTCCAAGTCATAGCGACCCTTGTACAAGAGAGGGAAACGCCGTCCAAGGCCCACACTGTCCTCACAATCTTATCTATGCTTGAGCCCACGGTTGCAGCCTCCCTGGCAATCCAGCTTGTCGAGGGTCTTCCTCTCTTTTGCTGGCCCTCCACTTTGCCAAACTTAACCTACTTTTCCAGAGACTAACCTCTCCTGATAACATGTCCAAAGTACATGCGATAAAGTTTGCCATGCTTGCTTCTAAGGAGCATTCTGGCTATACTTCTTCCAAAACAGCTTTGCTAATTCTTCTTGAATTCCACAGTCACACTCAATATTCTCTGTCAACCCCAGAATTTAAAGGCATCACATCTTCTCTGCTCTTCCATATTTGTTATCCAGCTTCCGCTTGCATATGAGCCCATTGATAATACCATTGCTTGGGGCAGACGCACCTTACTCTCCAAAGCATCATCTTTGCATTTTAAGGCTTTAAGGAGGTCTTTTGCAGCAGATTTACCGAATGCAGTGTTTCAGTTGATTCCTCAATTGCTGCCTCCATGTATGTTTATTGGGAATCTAAGTAAAATGGAATTCTTGACGACTTCAATCTCTTCCAATTTCTTGGCAAAGATGAGTGAGCCCTTCCAATGTTGCATCCATTGATATTCTGTCAATTCCTGGAGGTTTGTTTTTCACCAAGTGTCATGTGGATCTCTTCCTTCAGTATTATGAGTTCTTTATCTTTTGCTACCTCTTGAAATGGTTGACTATCAGACATTTTGGGGGGGTACAGTGACTCTGAGTATTCCTCCTATCTTGTTTTGTTGCTTCTTGTCTGTTGATGCTTTGCCCATAGAATCCTTCAGCATTGCATCACTGATCTAGGCACTTTAAATGTGTATGTGGTTCTCACAGTTACCCAATGAGATTAAAAACAAACAAACTCACTCTCACTCCCATCAAATCAATTTCAACTCATGATGACATTATAGGACAGGGCCTCTGTGGGTTTCCAAGACCTCTAACAATTTTCTGGAATCAGAAATCCTCATCTTTCTCCTGATGAGCAGCTGGTGGTTTTGAATTACTGACCTATCTGTTAGCGGCCCAACTTGTAACCACTACACTGCTAGGTAAATTAGTTGTATTTAATATCTCCATTTTGCTGATGGGAAAACTGTGACCAAAAGGGCACCAAAGTATGGGAGAATTTAAATGATCATGAGGTTAAGTTACTCAAATGCTTATTCAACGATAACATAAAGTAAAACCTGTGTAACTGAACCTTCAAAACCAAGGTACTTGCTATGACTAAAATGGCTGTCCCAAATATAAATTGAGCTCCATTTGGACTCAAACTGCAACTTGACCTAAATATCTCTGCTTCTCCTTCTCTGAATTGTCAGTCACTTCAATTTAATGGAAAGGTGTAACCACTTATAGGTCAAAAGGAGTAAGGACCAGAGTTTCAGCTTGTGAGAGGAGTTAGGTGGTCAATGATGTTTGTGGAGATGGTTTGCACAGCTCAATCCAAGAAAGCCACATTTGTCAATGTGTGCCAGGGCGCTAGGAAACAGAAATGGACCCTGGTGTGGTTACCATTGTGCTGCTGGACCACAAGGTCAGCGGTTTCAAACCACCTACCACTCCTTAGGAGAAAGATGATACTTTCTACTCCCATAAAGAATTACAGTCTCAAAAAAAAAAAGAGTTACAATCTCAGTAACCCACAGAGGCAGTTCTACCCTGCCCTGTGGCTTCACTGTGACTCTGAAGTAACTCAATGGTGGTGAGTGAATGAGTGTGAAGAAGGATTTTAGTTTCACACCCTCCTTGTAATTTGTTGTCATATACCCCCTCATGTCTGGGAACTTATAAATCTTTTGTTTAATCTGCCTTTCTCTCTACTTGCAATTTGTCTCTGCCTGGGTGTTATGCATCTCCTGATTCCTGATTCTCTCTACCTTTCAGTAAAACTCTGTTATCATTTCAAACAGAGTGTAAGACTGGTGTTTCACTAGACAAACCAATTAAGAGTCGAAGACAACAGCTATAAATCTTTTTTCTAGAAAGGCTGGCTTTAAAAAATATGACACTCGTAAAGGCTGGAGCACATGTTCAAATGGCCTCTTCAAGACAGACTGCCACTCTCTTGAAATTGGCACCCAAGTGATATATTCAGATGAGGTTGGCCCGGCCTCCATGTACAGGTCCTATTCCCTGGGCAAAAGGAAACTGGGAGGTCACAGCATGCCAGTGGCAGGTTTCACCTAATTCAGGATGCCAGGCCAGTAGCTAGGATGCCAAAGTGGCCATTAAGCCAGCAGAAACCACCAGTTGACAGGCCTGAAGCTCCACGGTGGCTTCCAGGGATGTGAAGAGGCTCATCCTCCGGACTAATAGCTATAGTCCTGACTCTCCTGGCCCCTCTGAGACTTCACCTCCAAACTCAGGGTGACCAACTGGGACTCTCCCCATTGTGACCCTGCCAGCCCCACATCCTGTGAAACACCGCAGCCCTGGGTTAACTGGGGTGGTTGTAGCCTACAAAGGTGTAAGAACAAATAAGGTCATGACACTAACAATAAGAGGTTCTCATTTTCCCTGTTGGAAATAATGCAAGTGACACCCCCTCTTTCCACTTCTTTCAGCACCTACAGGGGCAGGGAATTATGTAATATGGCTCTTCTCCTCAAAGTCCCTAACTCCCACCAAACGACCTTTCCCTGCATGGGTCTAATATGAAGGTATGGGAAGATACTGAGAGGATTCACCTGTGAGCAATTATGAAAGGGATCCCCTGGAGTACCATCATGCTGTGTATAAAAGAAGCCCTCTGAGAAGCAGGAGGGGGGATCTCATGACCAGCAAGAATCAGGAGTAGAGTTCGTCCTCTAGACCAGCAATCCCTGCTCAGTGAACCACCTGGATCCAGATGACAGCTATGCCATCAGAGGAGCAGCACCAGTACAGGGAGCCAAAGCATGGAACAGAGTGATGGACTTCCCAATAGCAAGTTCAGATGCTTTTGTGCAGGACACTAGCATGCGGAGTAGGGATACCTAGGCACTTAATTGGGGAAGTTGGGCTTGCTAAATGCCTTTGGGCTGAGGCTTATTGGAATGGTGTACCTCCAGGCACTTAATTCAGGGAGCTGGAGTGCTGACCCACAGAGATTGAGCTGAATGCCTTATGGTTGAGGTTTACAGCAGGGTGCTATGCCCTTTGGGGCATTTATTAGCAGGCCTGCAACTTTGTAACAGTTCTGGTAAACAATGGCGTTTCTCACTGGCTTTACAGTCTGTTAACTTCCTTAATGAGCCCTTGAATGATGAGTTTTATATTTCTGCGTAGCCCTTGCAATGGCTATTAGAACCTAGAAAGGTAAAATACCAGACACTAAGTCAGAGCAGCATATTTTTTAGAAAAGTTCTCAGTCAAGGATGTTTCCTCAAAAAACCAAGAAGGAGATTAGCATAACCTCAGGAGGCTCCAGGTCATAATAGTTGGCTATGGCCCAATTGACAGACTAGACTCTACCTTTTCACTCTTAATCCTCTCAAGTCCCAAATTGACACCAGATTATGTAACTACCACAGCATAGTAGATCTTGAACACCTGAATGTAACGGATTGTAGCCATCAAGTCAATTCTGACTCATAATGACCCAATAGGACAGAATAGAACTTCCCCCCATGGTTTCAAAACCCACCAGCCTCTCCTCAGGAGCAAGATGAAGTTATCTGTTCACGGAACAATTGTCTCAGAAATTCTATATTGGATCACTGAGTCAAAATCAACTCGATGTCATAGGGTTTGGGGCATTTGGTCTCATTGTGTACAGGCGCAGACTGCAGCATCTTTTACCCCCAGAGTGGCTGGTGGGCTCCAGCTGTCAACCGTTTTCTTAGCAACTGAGTGTTTTAAACAGTGCTCCCCCAGGGTTGCTGGCCTTAGGCTAGATGAAGGTGAGTCCTTTCTGTCTTTGCCATCCCTTTAGCAGCTGCCTTGTGATGCCTCACACTTTCTCTTCTATTTCTATGGAGAAGTGTCAGGGCTGGAAGTAGATTTGGGTTTAGGTTATATTTCACCAGTGCATGTAATCTAGGTTGGTCCACAGCCCAAATGATGGTTAATGTAGAAGGTAAGAAACCCACTGAGGTTGAGTTGATTCTCACCCATAGAGATTCTGTAAGACAGGGAGAACTGGCCTATAGGTTTCCATTGTTCTACATCAGGGGTCTTCAAACTACGGCCCGTGGGTCACATGGGGTCTGCCAAGGACATTTATCAAACCCGCTGGGTGTTTTTGCCCCGTTTGTTTTTTTACTTCAAAATAAGGTATGAGCAGTGTGCTTAGGAATTAGCTCATAATTAAAAAAAAATCAATAGTCCGGCTCTCCAACGGTCTGAGGGACAGTGAACTGGCCCCCCGTTTAAAAAATTTAAGGACCCCTGCTCTACATCTTTCTGGAAGTGGCCTGCCACATTTCTCTCCTGGAGTGGCTGGTGGGTTCGAACTGCCAACTTTTTAGCTGGCAGCCCAAAATGAAACCCAGTGTACCATAATGGAGATGGATGGATGGGTGAAAGGGTAGAGGGATGAATAGGTAGGTAGGTAAACAGATATTGATTTATTGGGGAGAGGGAGTTTGCACTGCATGTATATTCAATTCCAACCCCCCACCCACCCACTGAAGTCAGGCTAAAAGTGTTGCCTAAACACTGAGTGCTCTTGTAATCAGGGATCCCAAGTTTCCGTTCCACCTCTGTTCATTGCTGATGTAGCACTGAGCTGTCCAAAATGGTAGCCACTAACTCCCCATATGTGGCTGCTGAACATTGAAATGTGTGAGAATCAACTGAGATGTGTAATTAAAAAAAGAACTTGTCAAGTAACCACAGGATTGCAAAGACTTCCTACCAAAAATAAAAAAAGTAAAACCTCTCCTGGATGTTTTCTATTGTTCACATGTTGAAACGATAATCCAGCTATTTTGAAATGAATGAAATAGACCATTCATTTCCCTTGTCTTTTTTTACTTCTTTCAAAGTGACTGCTAACCAATTCAAAATTCCATCTGTAATGCCCACGATATTTCTGTGGGGCCTGGCTCTCTTCTAGAAAGATAATTCAAGGGAGAATGTCTCTACCAAGAGGGTTTCTGTTGACTTGTTTGATATTGTTTACAAAAACAAATGAAGCGTTAATTAGCTAAAATATGATGCCAACCAAACAAAGGCCTCAGAGGAGGTTCGCAATGCAAAGCACATGGTCTTGGAGGCGCTGCCTTGGGGATGTGGAAGCCAGACTGACGGCCCCAAACACACTCCTGCTTTCTTATGAACCGTGGCTGTGAGCCAAGGTACAGTTGCACGTAAAAATAACTCTGATGGGTTCATTGTTCAGAACTTATGGTCAAATGGGCTGCTGGCTCTTCCCATGCGCCTTAAATCGTTTATGACCAAGAGATACACACATCTTTTGAAAAGCAGTCACGATTGCAATCCAAGTCGTGTTTTAAACTTTTGAGTATTGAACCATTTTTGCCTCTCTGAACGTGGTAATGATGATCATGTCTTGTATTCATGTCAATGTCTTACATTTCCACAGTTCGTCGCCCTTTTTCTTTTGTTAATTTCATTTGGAAATGGCTACATTACCCCCATGAGGCCAGCTGAGCTATGGTTTTGGCATGCTTTACAGATGATACATTTTAAATCTAAGAGACTTAAGGACCTCAGCTAAGGCTCTAAGTCTATTAAAGGCTGTCCCAGATCTCAATTCTGTCTAGCGTGCTTTTTGCTACACCCAGCAGTGACAATTGCCAGGAGTGGGTATCTTCCCAACTCAGTATCCGCATCACCTTGGTAGCTTCAAGTCAGTCACGATGGGTGTATGTATGCCACAGCAGTCAACCACGTGTTACATACCCATCAGGCTTGTTTATCGTTTGGTTTTGCTGTGCTTCCTTCCGGGGGAGCCATTGATTAAACGTTTAATAGCATGCTCCACTGGCAACTCGCCCAAGGGCAAGAGGAAGTGTGTTTGTTTGTTTTAAAATTTTTTATGGCGAGGTGTGGTTTTCTTTTTTAAATCATTTTATTGGGAGCTCATACAACTCTTATCACATTCCATACATACAGCAATTGTATAAAGCACATTTGTACATTCGTTACCCTCATCATTCTCAAAACATTTGCTCTCCACATAAGCTCCTGGCATCTGCTCCTCATTTTCCTACTCCCCCCTCCTCAGGAACCCATGATAAATTATAATTTTGTCATATCTTACACTGTCCGACATCTCCCTCCACCCACTTTTCTGTTGTCCAGCCTCCAGGGAGGACGTTATATGTAGATCTTTGTAATCATTCCCCCTCTCTACCCCACCCTCACTCCACCCTCCCAGTATCGCCACTGGTCCTGAAGGGATCATCTGTCCTGGATTCCCTGTGTTTCTGTTTCCTATCTGTACCAGTGCACATCCTCTGGTCTAGCCAGATTTATAAGGGAGAATTGGGATCATGATAGTGGGAGGGGAGGAAGCACTTAGAGGAAAGTTGTATGTTTCATCATTGCTACATTGCACCATGACTGGCTCATCTCCTTGCTGCAACCCTTCTGTAACGGGGTGTCCAGTTGAAGAGGGCGTGTTTCAGATCCCACGAACATCTATACACACAACGTCTCAGCGTTCAAGAACTGAATTCTATAGGGAGAAGAGATGTTGAACTCAAATGTACCATCAGTCTGTCCAGTGCCCCCAATAATGATGGTGTTCCTTCCTTCGCTGATCAAGACAAAGCCCAAATCATTTCAACCTGAGCAAGCAGTCCTTCAAGAGAGATCGAAACCAATTCCCCGGCTTCCACACTGTTATCTGCTTGTCTCTCTCTGTGCTGGGTCTCTGTCTGCTCTCTCTCTCTCTCTCTCTCTCTCTCTCTCTCTCTCTCTCTCTCTCTCTCTCTCTCTCTCCCTGTTCCTGCGTTTTCTATCTCTGTATCAATCTCTGCCCTAGAGATGCAAGACATGTTCCAACTTAGGTGATCATGACAGAGCTAGAAAATCATGAAACCAGCTCCCACCAATGCAAAGCCTTCAGCCTAAGAAAGCTACCAGAAGAGGTTGCATCTTTGATGAGAAAACAATCACCCAGGGAAAAAGCTTTCAAACTGGAAAGGAAAGGGAGTAGTAGATGTAAAAACCTCTACATGCCTACCATGAAATCACCCACTCATCTGCAGTTGGCTCTCATCAAATCAAGCCCAGTTTCCCCCTCAATGACTGCATTATTTCCCAACAAGAGAGCCAGATTAGCTAATCACACACAAATTTCTGATTGTGCTTGCTACCTCAAATTTGTCCGTGGCAGTCACTTAAAAGGAGCTGCTCTTTTAAATCTCCCCCGCCCCCTCTCCCCACACATCAACAAAGGGAAAAGGTTTACCAGATGGTTTTACTCTGAACCTGGGTTCATTATTCTCCAAATCGTGTTTTTAGGATCCTGGAAATCAGTGGGAACTCAAAACAAACTCAGAACCAGAGACCTCAAACTTCAGGCTGTCAATCCTGAAAAGTGGGGGCAGATACTGAGTTTTGTGACAAAGACTTTAAAAATAAAACAAAAATGAATAAGCTAACACTGGGAGTTTAAAGGTCTTAACAGTAAAGATCATGATTGCTGGCTTTTATTTATTGGTCAGAGCTGCAGAAGGGGAAGGCATGCTTTCAAAGTTACCAAAGGCAGAGCTTTAGGTGGTGTGGTATGTGTTTGCCCTCATCACCTGTCATGGATTATTGAATCGTGCACTGCCCCCACCAAATATGAACATGCATTGAAATCCTGGCCCCTGAGCTTTTCTAAAATGTTCAAAAGCTAAGATGTCAGTTGGAAGACTAAGGTGAGCCTGACTCAGGTCATGGTATTTTCAGTTGCCTAATCTGCATGTGCAAGCAAACAATGACTATGGAAAACCGCAAAAGAATTGGTGTCTTTGAATTATGGTGCTGGCGAAGAACAGTGAATATGCTATGGACTGGCAGAGAAAGGAGCCTGCTGTGCTCTTGGAAAAATTCTGAAATACGTCTTTGACACATATTTGTATGAGTCTATGTTTTTAACTTTTTTGGCAATTACATTTGGCACTATACAATATAATGGGCAAGTAATTGCAGTGGGGATGGAAGAGGGGACAAGTGCTACTTTGAAGCCTAACCCCCAAATTTCACCCCGGTAAGAGAAATATTTCCCTGGCTTGACATGCTTGACTGCTAACTGAAAAATTGGAGGGTCAAGTCCATCCTTAGAAGAAAGTCCTAAAGCCGACTTCTGACAACTCAGCCATTGAAAGTGCGAAGGAGCACCATTCTACTCTGACACACACTGGATCACCGTGACACCTCCCTGACTTGACAGCAACTGGCTGGTGAACAGTACGCCTTCATTGAACACATCCCTAACTGGGCATCCTGACCACCAAGCAAAGATCTCTGAGAATACATGCCTGGGGAGAAAGAGGAGGTAGCGATTTATTTAGGGAGGAGACCACAGCTATTCAAAACAGACTGTCTTTGTGGTGTGCTTGAAATCAGAATACATAGAGAAAACATACCTTTGACTTTGGAATTTATACTTTAGGGAGACACGTATGAATGTTTTACATTTACGTTTCAGGGTTACCATGGGAAACAACTGTTGAGCCTGAGCAAGGAAACAGAACAATGTGATCCATTAAGTTGTAGGGCAGTCTCAGGATGCCTTTGTTGACGAACTAGATAGCAGGCCTAGCCTAACATCACTAACTGGTAAAGAAGAGAAGATGCTCAGCATGATCTGACCCTTCTTGATGATATTCACAAACAGCTGGTCAGCTTTTGAACAAGGTAGCCAGTAACAAACATTCCATAGAGACTGTATTAAGTACTTAGATTAACTGCATTTTGTAAGGGGAATTTTTATAACTCTAGTAAGTACAATAACTTGATAACAAAATGCTCAGGACATGTGGAAGTAGGTAGACTAGAAGTGGGACAGGAAAAACAGTCATCTAGCAAGGCTCAGCACCGACTCAATGGCAGGGAGCCAGGCTTGAGAGGGAGCCCATAAATAGGGGCAGACATTATTGGGTATTATCTTCATGCTAAGAACTTGGATACACGATGATGTTCAAATGCACTGCATCAAAGAGTCCACCTGCAGTCCTCACAGAATGACCAATCAGTGCTACTCATTTCGGAAGGAAGCGTTACTAAGAGCAAAACAACTCATTTTCAGTCAGGTGCTTTTTTTACCTATTTCATTGCACCAGATTTGTTTTCCTTCTCGTGTGACATGAGAGTGGGTTTGAAATGCTGTCAGAAGGTAGAAAGTTTAAAACTCACTTGTCACCCCGTTAAGAGTCAAATTGGCAGGAGCTGTCTGTGAAATTACGGGACAGAGTACAACATAAATTCCACACTAATTGCCTATTGATCAAGAATAAGAGCAAGAATGAAAATAAGCAAGTTATTAACATCTTCACTCAGATAGTTTCTTTTCTTGATTGGAAGGTAATTATAACAAGATTAGACACAAGCATTTCATGTGCGTGACATGACTTCAGTGCAGTTTAGTGAAGATTTAGCTGGAAGATAAACAAGCCGCACATTCCCTGGTGACTTGCTCAGGACAGAGTAAGATAGATCGCTGCAAAGTGACTCCCACGGTTAAAGAGTTTGTCAGCAAGCAAATCCTGGCTGAAATGTGACGTGGTCACAGGACAGAAGATTTCATTTCATGGTATCTGCTTATTCTTTGTGTGGTTAGGGGTAGAACTTGGTGTTGGAGGTGTACCAGGTTCCAAGAACCTGAGTGCAGGGAGCATAACTGCCCTGAGTAACAACAGAAAACTCTCATCTCTCACGACAGGGAGAATCCACGTGGATTACATTGGCAGTTAGAAAATGCTTGTCTTCCTTACAATTCATTCAAAGTATATTTTTAAAATATCATTTTATTGGGGGCTCATACAACTTATATCACAATCCATCTATCCACCCATTGTGTCAAGTCATTGGTACATTTGTTGCCATCATCAATCTCAAAACATTTGCTTTTGACTTGAGCCCTTGCTATCAGTTCCTTATTTTATCCCTCTCTCGCCCCATCCTCCCTCCCTTATGAACCCTTGAAATTTATAAATTATTATTTTTTCATGTTTTACACTGACCGATTTCTCCCTTCACCCACTTTTCTGTTGTACATCCTTCTGGGAGGGGGTTATATATCGAGCATTGTGATTGGTTCCCCCTCCCCCCCCCCCACTTTCCCCTTATCCTCCTGGTATCTCTACTCTCATTATTGGTACTGAGAGGTTTATCTGTCCTGGATTACCAGTGTTTCCAGCTCTGATCTGTACCAGTGTACATGCTCTAGTCTAGCCAGATCTGTAAGGTAGAATTGGGATCATGATAGTGAGGTAGGGGGTGGGGAGGAAGCATTAAAGAACTAGAATAAAGTTGTATGTTTCATTGGTGTTATACTGCACCCTGACTGACTCATCTCCCCGCAACCCTTCTGTAAGGGGATGTCCAGTTGGGCTTTGAGTCTCTACTCTGCACTCCCCCTCACTCACAATGATATGATTTTTTGCTCTTTGGTACCTGTTACCTGATCCTATCATCACCTTGTGATCACACAAGCTGTTGTGCTTCTTCCATGTGGGCTTTGTCGAAGTACATTTTCTACAGAAAACTTCATCCTTGGGAAGCATGTGTTTCATTCAAGAACTACTACAAGAAGCCAAAGATATCAGTCTCTAGAAGAGTCTTTTTATGAGTGTTAACTAAGTGCCCAAATCCTCCCACTCTGGATGATTTGGCCAAGGCCTTCTACCCTCATTTATCACTCTTCTGTCAGTTTGTTGTACTGGGGGGGCTTGTGTGTTGCTATGATGCTTGAAGGTATGCCACTGGTATTTCAAATACCAGCAGGGTTTTACCCATGGTGAACAGGTTTCACAAGAGCTTCCAGGCTAAGAACAGACTAGGAAAAAGGAATAGGCAGTCCACTTCTGAGAGATTCACCACTGAAAACCTTATAAATGGCCATGGAGCCACATCAGATATGGTGCCAGAAGATGAATCCAGAGGTTGAAAGGCACTCAAAAGATGAATGAGGAAGAGCTGCCTCCTCAAAGTAAACTTAAATGACTCAGAGCAAATCTCTCAGAAGCTTCCTTTGTTGGTAAGGCATAACGCAAAGTGGGAAGAAACAGCTGCAAACATCCATTAATAACTAGAACATGAAGTGTAAAAGGCATAAGTCTAGGAAAGTTGTAAGTTACCAACAATGAAATGGAATTTCTAAAGATCAATATCCTAGGCACCAGTGCGCTGAATGGACTAGTATTGACCTTTTTTGAATCAGAAAATCATGGTTTACTATGCCAGGAATGACAAATTCAAGAGGAATGACATCATTAAAAATCCATCATCAAAAATAACATGTCAAGATCAATCTCGATGTGCAATTCTGCTTTTGATAGGATAATATCCATACATATAGAGTTAATGCAACTATTTTTCAAGTTTACACTCCAACCAATAAAATGAATGATGGAGAAATTTAAGAGTTCTACCAACGTCTCCAGTCTGAAAAGGATCAAGCAGGCAATCAAGATGCATTGATAATTACTGGAGACTGGAATGTGAACGTTGGAAATACAAAGAGGAAGGATCAATAGTTGCAAAATATGGCTTTGGTAATAGAAACAGCTGGAGATTGCATGATAGAAGTTTGAAGACCAATGACTTTTTCATTGGAGATATGTGTGTTTTTTTCAACAGTATAAGTGGTGTCTATACGCATGGGTGCCTACACATTGAATACACAGGGAATCTATTGACTACATCTGTGGAAAGAGATGACAGAAAAACTCAATATTATCCATCAAAATAAGGCCAGGTGTCACTATAGAACTGACCATACTTGATGCAAAGGGCTTAAGTGGAGAGCAAATGCTTTGAACATGATGAGGGCAAAGAATGTACAGATGTGCTTTACACAATTGATGTATGTACAGATTGTGATAAGAGTTGCATGAGTCCCTAATGAAATGTTTTTGTAAAGAACTGACCATAAATTGCTCATATGCAAGTTCAGGTCAAAACAGATGAAAATTAATACAAGTACACAAAAGGCAAAATATGACTTGTGTACATTCCACTTGAATTTAGTGACATTTCAAGAATAGATTTGATACATTGAACATTGACTGAACATCAGATACATTGTGGAACGACACAAAAAAATGTCATTCATAAAGAAAGCAAGAGATCATTAAAAAATTGAGACAGAAAGAAAAGGCCAAAATGAATGTCAGAAGAGACTCTGAAACTTACTGTTAAATGTAGATAAGCTAAAGTGAATGGAAGAAATGATGAAATGAAAGAACTTAACAGAACATTCCAAAGAGCAGCCTTCCTAGAGTGAACAAGAAATAAACCCTGCCTTTTCTGTAAATATTCTGGAGGAAAGTGACCTATGGAAGCTGGCAGTTACTTACAATTCAGTAACTCAGGACCAAACAAGGCACATGAATTCTAGTTCCGTGTCTGCATGCAGAAGTTATGAGATGGATAGGTGGCTGGCTGGCTGAGTGGGTGGGTGGATAGAGAGATACATAGTTCCCATGGAGTTGACACCAACTCATGGAGGATAAAGAGGTTTGGTCCTGAGTCACACAATTGTCAGCATATTCAGCTCTATTGTGGCTATTGTGTCAGCTGATCTCACTGAGGGTCTTCGTGGCCCCTACTTTGTCCTCTATCAACTGACCACTCCTCTTGACATATTCAAAACAAGCAAGTCAGCCAATGTTCTGTTGTAATCCTTAAGGGTTTTTTTATTATCTGATTTTAAGATAATAAAATAATAAATGGCACCAGGCCATTCTTCATAGTTTTCCTTAGTCTGGAAGCTCCACTGAAACATGTACACCATGGATGACCCTAATGTAGTTGAAATATCAGGGGTATAGCATCACAGGAACATAGAAGTCATCACAGTATGATAAACTGATAGCTGAGTGGTGGAATATATATACACAGTATACATAGAAAGGCTCTTTAAAAAGTTCAAGGGAGATGTAATTATAAGACAAAGGAATGTTCTACAAAATTTTTCAAGCCTCTCTATACATACATACACATAGGTGTACATTCATATATAACATATAATGAAGTGTACAAGCCATATATTGAAAGCACATGGACTGCTAAAGTGACAAATTGATCTGTCTTGAAAGAAGTATGGCCAGAGTGTTACTTGGAGGCAAGTGTGGTGAAGCTTCCTCTTACATATTTTGGACATGTTATCAGACCAATCCTTAGGGAAGGACATCATGTGGAGAGTCCACAAAACAAGGCAGGCACTCAATGGCGCAGACTGACACCGTGCTGTAACAATGGGCTCAGGCATAGGAACAATTGTGAGCGTGGTGAAGAACCGGGCAGTGTTTCGTTTTCTTGTGCATAGGATCACTATGGGTCAGAACTGACTCAATGGCACCTAACAACCACAACGTATATACACATATATGTGTATTTACATGTTGAGTGTGTGTGCTTGCTTGTGGCTATTGATTCCAACTTATCACAGCCCGAGTGTGTGCACAGTAGAACTTCTCCACAGGTTTTCAAGGGTGTGAGATTTCAGAAGCAGAGTTCCTAGTCAATCTTTTCCTTGTACCTCTGTTTAAGCCACCCAAGGACCTGGTATATCAGAAGTATTATAAATCCTCAAATGGTATTACATTTTTTAGTAAATCACACCAAGATCTCTTTAGGATGTCCACCCGGCTTCCCTGAATTTAATTACTGGTTCTAAGAACAGAATCAGCAAAGTCCATATCTCAACACCAAGGCCAGACCTTGCTCTTTTGCTATAAATTAGTATATTTCCATTCATCAGCTGTATGTCTCTCCACATATATCTCAACCTCAACCTAAAACTAAGTCATGACATTCACACACACATACACACACACACACACACACACACACACACCTCTCACTCCTCCTCTTTAATGTAGAAATGGCTAATCCACCTACTCCTCCCTTAGTGACTACCTTGTTATCTGACATTATGCATTTATGACAATAGTAAATGCTATCCATTTTGCACAGTAATGATATAAATCTGGCATTAACAACTGCTGAGTTATGAGGTGAGAATAACATTGGCTGTGATGGTTAAGGCTATGGGTCAACTTGACTGGGCCATGATTCTCAGTGGTTTGGCAGTTAGGTAATGTGATCTGAAAGTTATGTAATGATGTAGCCAACCTCCATTTTGACCAGCTCATTCACCATTTTCACATAACACTAATTTTCCCATGTTGATAACTAAAGTCTGTATAATGTTTGGAAATAATGTTTATGTTCTTGCTTGGTCTTCCCCCTTGCTCAGCTCCCCTAAGTAGACAAAGGCCTACTTGAGTGGAAGAAACCATGAGTGCTAGTCTTATGGTTTGGCGGGGCTTAATAAGGCTGTCCTTCAGCAACTAGCCTCTGAATAACCTTCACAGATAGACAGGTAGTATGGTTTGAAGTTGATTTGGAAGTTAATTCCTCCAGTCACCAAGTAGATTTCCCCCAGTGCATCTGGGTCCTATCATCTGTGGGCGCTGGCCTTGCCCACTGGCAAACCTAGTCTCATATAATTCTTGAGCCATTGTAATCAAGATTGGCAAAGTCTAAGATTGATTCCATGGGTGTGCCTGGAACATACTCTGCTGTAGTTTTTATGTTCGCTAAATTATAGCCATTCCCCTATGCCACCTGTTTTAGATCAGTCTAACTACATTGTCTCGCTTCTTATGTTCCTGCCTGACTCTCTACTTTTCCTTACTGGAATTAAAGTACATCCCTGCACCTCAACAGGCCAGGGTCTTTACTTTTGTCCTCCTTTCCTCAACACAGAATGTCTGAATTCTTTGCTTTGGAAAAATAGGAATCCTGCAAAAGAAGGCCCTCAGCAATATAAAAACTGGGGTGGGGGGGGGGGAAGGCTAGAGCCGGGGGAAAGTCCAGCATTGCTTGGGAAATGAATGAGAAAACTAGGAGGAGACAGGGACTCAGACTCATCCCCAATCTGAAAATAGAGACAACCTGGCTTATCTCTGACTTTACTGACTCCCAGAGTCCATCCATTCTCCTTGCCACAATCTTAGGTGCCTTCCAAAGCTCTGCTGATGTTGTTCATCCACCAGGTGATCTAGCATAATTGTCACTTTCAGCCCCCTTGCTTGGCTCTTAATCCCAACCCCACCCCTTATCGGTTGATAAAATCATGGGCACACTCTGTGATGGCTTGTTGATTATAAGAGGATCATAATGGTTGTATGAGCCCCTAATAAAATGTAAAATAAAATAAAGAGCTCGAACAGGGTGTAGCATAGCACCAACAGAACACACACGCAAAAAAAGAGGATCATAATGAGGCCCCCTTCAAAGAGCTGATGGAATGAAATTAATTGGATTATGGAAAGTTCTTAGAACAGTGTCTAGACACAGTAAGTACTTCCAAATCTCAGCTACTCCTATTATACTTAGCGTAAGTACTGATTGGGCTCCTGTTTGGTGTACATTCAGACCATCTTGTTCACTAATTATTTGAAGCCCACTCACAAATTTCATAACGTGTGTCTCTATTTGGCACTATCCTTGGGGTGGCCTCAGCAGTGCAGTGCCTGGCTGTCTAAAGCAGCTTCTCCTAGGAAAACAAATCAAAGCCCCACCTCCGTTATTATTGAGCTCTACATTGGTCTTGGATGATGGTAATGCTTTGTGAAAGCACTTATGGATGTGGTTCAGACAATGTAGAACCCCACCCCCCACCAGAAGAACAAATAGGAACACACCATCTCCCAGGAAGAGTCTAGCCAGCCTCTGTCGAAAATCTGATCTGTACCAACAAACCACTTACATTCACAGTGATTGTCCTCCTCCCTGGGCTCTCCCAGTGAATTTCAATTTCAAAAGTATTCTTCATTTTTTGTCTCCCTTAGAATTGAGAGCTGGAATCCTGGTAGCTGTTCTAGTATCTGAACACATTGAGTCAGAGTAACCCCTAGGGCCTCAAGAAAGCGATGCAAATGGATGACAGTTTGGAGCTATATATAACTCCTGACATAGCACCTCCCTGCTCAATCTGGTAGCTATCGGACTCTCTTCACAGCTGTATTTTTGTCTTTGCTTTACAAAATCCCTCACCTATTGCATTTCTGCAAAGATTGGCTTAAAGTCGCCGTTCTCAAACTTGAATGTACACACAGTCTGTGGGGACGAGGCTAGAAAGGAAGATTCTGTTTAGGTAGGTCTGGGGCGTTGTGGGCCAGTTTCTGCATTTCTGACAAGTTCCTGGGTGATGCCCCCGCTGCCAGTGCCCGGACACACTTTAAGTGGAAAGGGGACGCAAGGCAGATACCAAGACCAGTTACAGCACCCAGCCCAAATAGCCTCTTAGAGAATCCAAGCTGCTGCCTGCTGGAAGTCAGTGCCCCTGCTGAAATCCGACCCCGCTGGGCTCAGTGCCCCCAGCTGCCATGGTGTTGCTTAAACAGAGATGTCCTGGTCACATCTCCAGTCAGCCATTTAAAAAGCAACAGCTGTCTTGCAGCCAAGAGAACGTCAACTCATATTGCTCATTGGAAAAATTAGGTGTGGTGGGGCCGGGAAGAGAGAGGAGGCAGGCATGATATCATGATCCTGTTTTTGCTCAGATGAGAATATACATTTCACCTACCAGCTCTGAGCTCCCGCCTTTGTTGCTTGAGGGAAAATGCCTTTTCACCTGCCAAGAAAGACAAATGACCGCAGGTGGGGTCAGGGGGAGGTTAGGGCTCTGGTTTCTCAGAGCCCATATGAAGCCCTTGGAAGAAAAGGCCCCATGAAATCAGTGGGCTAAAGAGTGGTGAAGCCAAGTCTCCAAAATGGGGTTTTGAGCCATGGGACAAAGAGAAAGCCTTTAGGCATTCTGACGGGGACATGGTCACAAGGAGGCAGACAGCAGCAAGGCCCGCTCCTTAGTGAATTCATCTGTTTTCTGTTTTCTTAGTGCTCCCCTGCCTCGACTCATACAGACCCTACAGGGCAGAGTCGAACAACCGATAGGGATTGCTGTGACTGTCGATCTTTAATGGAGCACTTTCATCTTTCTCCCACGGAGCAGCTAGGAGATTTGAACTTCTGACTTTGTGGTCAGCAGTCTAACGACCCAACAGGACCAGTTTCACTTGAACACACTCTTGTAGAGCCTTCTCCCACAGCGTGGTTAACGTGCTTCCGCTCCCCGCCTCTCAGCTTTTCTTTCCTTTGTGGTTTCCTCAGGCGCCAATATGCTCTGGGTGGTCTGCAGGCTTTCCCTGGTTCCCTCATCACAGCTGAGCACCCAGAGCCAGAAAAGAGCATCTCTTTCCTAAATATTGAAAGGTGGGCCTAGGTTGCCTTTCATCATGTGCCGATCCCCAAGTTCTTCACTCTCATGGATGGAGTAACTGGATTGATCCTGACATGGTGTCAGTCATGCTTAAGACTTAGACTGGGTGTGGTGGAGCAGTGGGCACTGGAAGACAATCCTCCCCTGCCCACCCCCCTAAGGGAAGCTGGGAAACACGATAACAGAGCTCCATCTCCACCTCTTATCATGGAGCATCCAATGTGCCTGCTCTCTTGGAAGTCAATAGCGGAGTGTCCCATGTTAGCCATGATTTTCAGACTTCAGATTTGAGGAAAGGCTCCAGAAGGATTTGACTGTCAAGAGAAAGCATTTGGCCTTTCCTGCCACTAGGCAGGGGGTTTGAAGCCACCCAGCAGCTCCTTGAGAGAAAGGGGCAGATGGCGGTTTCCTAAGGGCCACAAGGAGGCCTAGTGGCACAGTGGATTACAACTTGGACTACTAACCACAAGATCAGCAGTTCTAAGCCACTAGTCACTCTGTCGGAGAAAGATGAGGCTTTTCTACCCCTCATAAAACTGTAAAGTTTTGGGAACCCATGGGGATGGGGGCAATTCCACTCTATAGACTCACTGTGAGTCATCATCAACTCCAAGGCAGTGAGTTTGATTTGGGTTTGGGTTAATATTGAAGCCAACAAACATGGGGGTTAGGATGGGGACCATCATACCAGGGCCCAGCTCAACCGCAGATGACAACAAAGCACGAACATTGGCTGTGTTTGTCCTTGTCCAAGTTTGGGGGGGAGGGAGGAAATGTTCTTGTATGCTCATAGTTGAATACACATAATAGGACTGGAAGAAGGCTTATTAACAACCTGTGATGTACAGATGTCACAGCTTTGCTGGCTGAAAGTGAGGAGGACTTGAAGCACTTGCTGATTATGATCAAGGATTGCAGCCTTCAGAATGGATCACAACTCAATGTAAAGAAGACCCAAATCCTCACAACTGGACCAATAGGTAACATCACGATCAAGAAAAAGTTGAAGTTATCAAGGATTTTGTTTTTCTTGGATCCATAGTCAATGCTCATGGAAGCTGCAGTCAAGAGATCAAAAGACGTGCTGCCTTGGGTAAATCTGCTGCACGAGACCTCTCTAAAATATTGAAGAGTCAGGCTGTTACTTTGAGGACTAAGGTGCGCCTGACCCAAGCCATGGCATTTTCCATCGCCTCATAAGAATATGAGAGTTGAACGTTGACTAGGGAAGACTGAAGAAGAATCGATGCATTGGATTGTGGTGCTGGAAAAGAAAGTCCCCTGGACTGCTAAAGGGACAAATTTATCTGTGGTGGAGAAAGAATGACCAGGGTGCTCCTTGGATACAGTGATGTGAGACTGTCTTAAATACTTTGTACTTGTTACCAGGAGATATCAGTCCCTGGAGAAGGACACCGTTGGGTAAAATGGGAGGGCAGTGAAGAGGAGAAAGGCCCTCAAGGAAAGACTGACACTGTGGCTGCCCCGTGGGCTCAAGCCCAGGGAAAAATGTGAAGATGGCGCAGGACCGGGCAGTGTTCCGTTCTGTTGTGCCCAAGGCCGCTGTGGGTGGAAACTAACTCTGTGACCCCTAACCCCACCACCACCAAAGAACAGCTGATACACCTCTTTGTCTCCTGTAGTCAGACACGTGTGTTCTGTGGAAAACCTAGCCACAAGAGATGAGTTCAGAACGCAAAGGGTAGGTTTGGGCATGTTCCTAACCCTGTGATGTGTTGGGATTGCTCAATTCAGCCTCAGGAAACCAGCGAGGAACCTGCACCTGTTCAAGGCATTTTCTCTGGAGGCATTTCACAGGCTCTGGGCGTTTCCTGATCTTTCAGAGGAAATGCTGGGATACATATGTAATCACTCTCACCCTCAGCAAACGCAGGACGGACTGCATGGCCACACCTTCGAGGCTCATTGTTAGGTGTCAGAGAGTTGATTCTGATTCAGTGACAGAAATAAATCCCCATAAGTTTCAAAAAAAGAAAGACAATTCTATGGGGAAAATATATACATATACATATATATATGTATTATGGATATATAAATAAAAACAATAAACAAAGCAAAAAATATTTTAAGAGTGAAAGAGAAGGGCCACAGGCTTAAAAACCCTGCAGACTCCTTACTCATCAGCTCTAAACATTGGTCTGAGTGGCTATAAAATAAGGAAAAACAAAACTGGAAAGGACTTGGATTCTTTTATGACATATATGTTGGTTAAAAAAAAGAAAGAAAAAAAATCTATGGAACACAGTTCTGAGTTGAAGTTGAAGTCGACTTCATGGCCACTAGTTGAGATAGATCAGAAGTAGGGTGCTATCAAAATGGGATCTGGACCTAAATGTGCATAAAGATCTTATGCACAACATAACAAAACAATGTGTCACCTTCGCATTCATTGCTATGTTTGAGCCCATTGTTGCAGCCACTGTATCTCCTTGCAGCCTTCCACTTGTTCACTGACCATGCATGATATCCTTTTCCAGGACTGATCTTTCCTGAAAACATGTCCAAAGTATATGAGATAAAAGTCTTGCTATCCTCACTTCTAAGGGGTACTCTTATTAATACTTCTTCCAAGGTAGATTTATTTATTCTCCTTATAGTCCATGATATTTCAATATTCTTCCCCAACACTATAGTTCAGATGCATTAATTCTTTGGTCTTCCTTACTCACTGTCCAATTTTCACATGCATAGCAGGTGACTGAAAATACCATGACTTGGGTCAAGTGCAACATAGTCACCAATTGACATCCTGCTTTTCAACACTTTAAAGGTCTTTTGCAGCAGATTTGCCCAAAACAATATATCATTTGATTTCTTGACTGCCACTTCCAATAGCATTGATTGTAAATCCAAGCAAAATAAAATTCTTGACAACTTCAATCTTGTCTCCATTTATCATGATGTTACATATTGGTTCCAGTTGTGAGGATTTTTCTTTTCTTTACACTGAGTTGTAATTCATATTGAAGGCTGCAATCCTTGATCTCCATCAGCAAGTTGCCTCAAGTCCTCCTCACTTTCAGCAAGCAGGGTTGTGGCATCTGAACTAGGCAGGTTGTTAGTAAGCCTTCCTCCAATTCTGATATTGTGTTCAGCTTTTCTGATTATTGCTCAGCATACAGATGGAATAAGATACAACATAATACACATCGTTCCTGATTTCAAAGCATGTAATATCCCCTTGCTTATACAACAGCCTCTTGATCCATATGCAGGCTCCACATGAGGAAAACTACTTGGTAGACAATCTAGGAAGTTGATAGCAGTGTTAGTGGCAGATGTCGATCCCATGCATCACTCACCTGGACTAGAGTTGAGATGTCAACATTTTAGATATCCCTGGTTTGGCAAGGAGAGTCCCACTCCACACACTGAATTCTCCACCAAATTTAGTGTAGTCCTCAACCTCCCTTAGACACTATTACTCCCTTATGCCCTCAAATTCCTGTTCCCTCTTCTTCCTTTCTGGCCTAGGCTCGACTGGAATCATCAGTTTGTGCATCTGTATTATTTCTATGCCTACAGAGATTTACACCATAGTTATTAATTTTCTATAAATAACTATGTTAATTATTTATAAATATGCTATTTAAATAGTTAATCTTATTTAAATTGTGGCTTATGATACTTTTACATATTATTTTTGTATTTTACTTATTGTGCATTTGGAGCCAAGGAATCTTCAAGCTATAAACTTAAAATACTACCTTGACCAAATGCCCACCCACTTTCCTATTTTTAGAATTCTGCATAGCACTTTAGGCCTCTACTCAAGGCCCCTCTAAACACAAGAACACTTTGTTAGAATAACCTGGCTATCTTCGATCCTTACTTTCCTCACAGGATCACTGAAGACAAAATGGGTGCATAAGCAAATGTGGTGAAGAAAGTGGATGGTGCCCAATAGAGGAAAAAGCTAGGAGGCAAGGGGCATTTATAGAGGTCTAGACAAAGACATGTACATGCAAATATATATATATGAGGATGGGGAAATAGATCTATGTGCCTATGTAGGTTTAGTATTAAGGTGGCGGAAGGACCTTGGGCCTCTACTCAAGCACTCCCTCAAAGCATGAATACTTTCTTCTATTAAATTGGCATTCTATGATGCTCACCCTCCTGACACAACTGCTGAAGCCAAAGCGGGTGAAGAAAGCTGATGGTGCCCGGCTATCAAAAGAGATAGCGTCTGGGGTCTTAAAGGCTTGAAGATAAACAAGCAGCCATCTAGCTCAGAAGCAACAAAGCCCATATGGAAGAATGCACCAGCCTGTGTAATCACGTGGTTCCAAAGGGATCAGTTATCAGGCATCAAAGAACAAAAAAATCATATCATTGGGTGAACTCCTCCATGATACGATCGCTGTGAACAAATGGGTGCATAAGCAAATGTGGCAAAGAAAGCTGATGGTGCCCGGCTATCAAAAGAGGTAGTATCTGGGGTCTTAAAGGCTTGAAGGTGAACAAGCGGCCACCTAGCTCAGAACGAACAAAGCCCACATGGAAGAAGCACACCAGCCTGTGCGATCATGAGGTGTCAAAGGGATCGGGTTTAAGGCATCATTAAAAAAAAAAATCTTACCATAGTGAATGAAGGGGGAAGTGCAGAGTGGAGACCCACAGCCCATTTGTCGGCCACTGGAGATCCCCTCACAGAGGGGTCTAGAGGAGGAGATGAGTCAGTCAGGGTGCGATGTAGCACCGATGAAGAATTCAGCTGTCCTCCAGTTCCTAAATGCTTCCCCCACCCCCACCCCTACTACCATGATCCGAATTCTACCTTGCAAGTCTGGATAGAGCAGAGGATGTACACTGGTGCAGATAGGAGCTGGAGGCACAGGAAATCCAGGGTGGATGATACCTTCAGGACCAGAGGTGTGAGGGGCAATACTAGGAGGGTAGAGGGTGAGTGGGTTGGAAAGAGGGAACTGATTACAAGGATCTACATGTGACCTCCTCCCTGGGGGACAGACAACAGTAAAGGGAGTGAAGGTAGATGCCAGACAGGGCAAGATATGACAAAATAATAATTTATAAATTATCAAGGGCTCATGAGGGAGGGGGGAGCAGGGAGGGAGGGGAAAAAAGAGAACTTGATGCAAAGGGCTTAAGTGGAGAGCAAATGCTTTGAAAATGATGAGGACAAAGAATGGACAGATGTGCTTTATACAATTGATGTATGTATGGATTGTGATAAGAGTTGTATGAGTCCCTAATAAAATGTTAAAATAAAAAAGGATATAGTGTGTGGGGTCTTAAAGACTTGAAGTTAAACAAGTGCCCATCTAGCTGGGAAGCAACTAAGCCCACATGGAAGAAGCATACCAGCCTTTGTGATCATGAAGTGTCGATGGAATCAGGGATCAAAAGATCCAAAACAAACAATTATATTGACGTGAATGAGGGGAGTTGGAGTGGAGATGCAAAGCCCATCTGGAGACAATTGGACATCCCCCCAAAGAAGGGTCACAAAGAAGTGATGATCCAAGGTGCAATATAGCACTGACGAAAAATACATCATTCCTCTAGTTCCTGAATGCTTTGCACCCCCCCCCGCCACTATCATAACCACAAATCCCGCTAGACCAGATTACATACATTAGTATAGATAAGAGTTCTGGACGCATGGAATCAATGGGAGTAGAACTATCATGAGTGTGTGTGGGGTGGGGGAGAAAGAGGGAACCAATCACAAGGTTGGATATATAATGACCGCCCCCCCCCCCCGATGAGGGGGATGAATAAGAGAAATGTGGGTGAAGGGAGAAAACAGACTTTGTAAGATACGAAATAACAATAATAATATATAATTGTCAAGAATTCATGAGGGTAAGAGGATGGGGGAGAGAGATAAAAAAGAGGAGCTGATACCAAGGGCTCAAGTAGAATGAAAATGTATTGGAAATGTTGATGGCAACATATGTACAAATGTGCTTAATAAAATTGAATGATGGATGGTTATAAGATTTGTAAGAACCCCAGTTTTAGTCTGGGTAAACTAGAGAAAAAAATCCGCAGAAACTCATATGTATATAAGAGATAGTTTTATATAAGGGGTAAGTGTACATTAATAAAGCATCCCAATCCAGTCCAGTCCAAGCCCATAAGTCCAACATTAACCCATATGTCCGATACCGATCTACAAAGTCCTCCTCAAATTCACAAACCTTACACAATGACGTCAAATGCAGGAGGATCACAATCTAGTGGAGGTGTAAGCATCTCAGCACTGGCAGGGTTCTCCACGTGGCTTCTCCAGCACCCAGGGCTGTATCAGGTTAGGTCCATGTGGCTTTGCCTCAGGGTTAGCTCGCAGGAAGGGAGCCTTGCCAGCTGAGGCAGAGAACTAGCCAAGGCAGCCACACACTAGTCCGACCATCATAGAGCAAGAGACCCAAGAACCAGAAGGGTGAGGCTCGCCAGGCCATTTATTTCTCCGCCCTTCCATTAAACTGCCCTTCAATTAATCCCATATGTGTTCATCGGCCAAGATGGCACAATAAACCTTAACTAGCAGAATCCCTAAGTACAATGATTAATATTAATAATAAAAAGAATTATCCATAGCATCTCTTCACATTTTCCAATAGAGGTTGCCCAGTGTTGCTTCTCTGTCCCACTCAGTTAAGTGGGGTAACAGAGAAACGATTTCCAAATGTTGAGGAAACCAATTCCACAACCTCTATCTTTTCCATGAACTTTTTGAAACTCACCTATCTCTTTATATATATACAATTAGACTTTATAAGGTGTATATATACAACTATATACATACTTTATAGCTATACATAAATATAACTATATATAAACTTTATAAAAATAGCATCAGACAACCTGTTTTATGCATGTAAATTAAGCTGAAAGTGGACTTTGTGGCCAGGGCGTGGCGCCCCAACAGACTGGACTGGAAAACACTCCTAAAGGCCAACAAACGATCCTTGAACCAAAATAAATAAATAAATAACAATGATTAGAACCAGTACTGTAACAAAATTTAGTAAAAGTAACTTTCAAAATAGACTTTATGAATTGTGATTAATTGCACTGGTGGTTTAATGAGTCGAACATGGAGAATTTGAGTAAAACTATGAGAAAGCTGATGGTTTGCATTAATGGGGCAATGAAACCAAGTTAGTGTGTCCTGAGAGGCACAAGTGTCAGTCAACATCACCTTTGATGTTGACTATCTTTCTCATTAGTCGATGGCAGGTCTCCCTGTGCAGTTTCAATTGCCTTCTGAAAGGGCCATATGCCATCATCTGCTGGCAGTGATAGACTGATGTCCTGCCGGATCCCCGTGAGTGTCTTTGGCTTTTGCTATCAGGTTCCATAGGATGCCTGCGTGGGTGAGCCTAACGGGGGTGGGGTGGACACTGGATAGGTTATATTGTGGGTGTAGGTTTGCAAATGTGGCATTTCAACATATTGGAGAATTTGCAAAGCGAAGGAGATGATTCTGCAGACCAATTTAATTACATTTTAAAGAACGAGCAATCCCAAATTCCAAGTCTTAGATAGAGTCCTTATAAACTTCATCAGGTGTTTGAGTAGGTTGATTTCACTTGAACCTCTTAACTGAGGGCCAAGGATTAGAGCTGAGTCTGAGTCCCTCAATGGTTTTTGTGTTTGTTGCTGCTGATTACTGGTGTAACATTGGCTTGAAGTATTCAAAGCAGTGGTTTCAAAATTATAAAAGGAAAGCCTTCTGCTCACTTAAATTATCCTTTAACATTTATGAAAAGGACTTCCAGTCCTATGTATGTATATATATATATATATATATATATATATAAATCGATACAGTTATATACATATCGATATATAACAATATATTATTCTATATAGATAGATATATAACAATATATCTATAGCTATCATTCCATCTGTAACTATAGCAATAGCAATGGTTCTAATCCAATGTCAATTTTGTCCCTCCCCCCAAAGAAGACAATTGGCAATGTCTGGAGACACTATCATAACTGAAGGGTGGTATCCTGTGGGTGGAGGTGTATGAGAGATTTATATAAAGGGTAATTATACATTAAGAAAGCATCCCAACCCAGTCCAGTCCAAGCCCTAAGTCTGATTCCAATCTATAAAGTCCTCTCAGACTCACCAAACACATGCAATGATGCCGAGTGCAGGATAATCACAGGCCACTGGGTAGAAAGTCTTCTGGATCCAGTGGCATTGTAAGCATCTCAGAGCTGGCAGGGATCTCCACGTGGCTTTTCCAGGTCCAGCGTTCTGGCTGCATCAGGATAAGTCCACATGGTTTCTCCTTGGGGATGTCTCGCAGGGAGTCAGCCCTGTCAGTAGAGTGTCTCACAGGAAGTGGTTTGAGAGAGTCCCCAAGGAAGTGAGTAGGGTCTCTCTCACCTCCAAGGAGGAAAAAAACAGGTTTCCCAGAATTCTCAGGAGAAGGCCATGCCCACACAGAGGTCTTATTGGCTATGAGCTGATTGACAGACTAGACTCTGCCCCTGCACTCTTAATCTTTTCAAATCCCAAATTGACGCCAGATTATGTAACTACCACAGTATATGCAGCACAAAGGAATATAACAGCAAATTAGTTCACATAGCCATACAGAGGGCTCAGTTCAACTCACTTCTGTGGAACAGATAATATACTGGAAGTCCTTCAACTCATGAGAGCTGTTGGGTTCAAAGTCAAGGAAGCAGGCTGCTGAGTCATCTCCGGGGCAATGCAGGCAGTCGAGTCACTGAAAGTAAACAGCAGGGTGGGTCACCAACAGTCAGTAGCGCAGAAGCTTATTGAAGCAGGCCCAGATGGGACATTGAACTCAAGCAATAAAAGACGACAGGATCCGACAGCCCCAAGCTCAAGTGATGTACATTCAGCAGCATGGTGAAGCAGGTCTCAAAGGAACTCAAGCACTAGCTACACGACCCATGGGTTGACTATCCCACAGGTAGTGTAGCTCACAAGTTGTGGCAGAGAACTAGCTAAAGCAGCCGCACGCTGGTCCAATCACCAGATAGCTAGAGAGAGAGGGGCAGACCTTGCCTAGCCATTTATCTCTTTGATCTCCAATCAAATTGCGATCTTATTCATCCCACATGTTCCCATTGGCCAGGTTGGCACAATAAACCTGCCTATCACTCTGCTGAGCATCCCACAATACCCAGGACAACCCCCAGAACAAAGAAGGACCCTGTTTTCATACAGGGAAAACTTTCAACAGGTTTTAAAAAAGAACAACTTTGAGAGTGAAAGCAACACAATCCCTTAGAAGGCTTTATGGGGAATCTTCCCACCAAGGGTTCCAAAGAAATTTTTTTTTCTTAGCAGAAGTTGTAGAATCTGTGGCATAGCAGCCATTGTAACATATTTACAATTCAGATCACTTATCTAGACACGCAAGGTCCACGTGGAGTGGCTGCCAGGTGAGGAGAGTTAGGGTGATGGACCTTGGGATTGGGAACCCACAGTTGCCTTGACAGGTAGCATGTGAGGGCAAAGCTGGGCCTGGGGGCTTCTCGCTAGGACAAAGGTGGACTAAAGCCACAGTTCGCGCCTGATGCCCTGGTTATCCCCACACTACCAACACCTCCAAACACCCAGGCTCACCCTGATGGTGACAAAGTCAGCGGTCTCCACTGCACCCACCATCCCACACCTCCAGGGGACATTGTTATTGGAGTGACATTTTGTCCCTTTCTGCTTATCTTCATATAACAAGTACTTGAGTAAAAGTGATTGAGTCTAGTGTGAAAAAGCTGCATACTATATAATCCCCACTATAGGAGACATTTTGCAAAAAAAAAAAATCAAAAGAGGCAAAAGAAGACCAATGATTTCCAGGGGGCAGGAAGGGATTAACATGAGTGGCATGGGGCATTTTTAGGGTAGTAAAACTACAGTATGCTACTGTAATGGCAGAAACATGACTGAATGTCTTTGTCAAAACCCACAGGACTATATAACACAGAGTCACCTTGATATGGATGCTCATTAATAAGATCATAAAGGCTTGAAGGTAAACAAGCAGCCATCTAGCTCAGAAGCAACAAAGCTCACATGGAAGAAGCACACCAGCCTGTGTGATCACGAGGTGCCAAAGGGATCAGTTATCAGATATCAAAGAACAAAAAATCATATCATTGTGTGCTCACTTCCATGATACAATTGTGGAAGGCAAATGGGTACATAAGCAGAAGTGGCAAAGAAAGCTGATGATGCCTGGCTATCAAAAGATATAGCGACTCGGCTCTTAAAGGCTTGAAGGTATGCAAGCGGCCATCTAGCTCAGAAGCAACAAAGCCCACATGGACGAAGCACACCAGCCTGTGCGATCACACGGTGTCGAAGGGATCAGGTATCAGGTATCATCAGAACAAAAATGTTATCATAGGGAATGACGTGGGGAGTGCGGAGTGGAGACCCAAAGCCCATTTGTAGGCCACTGGACATACCCTTAGATGAGACAAGCAGGGTGCAAGGTAGCAACGATGAAACATGCAACTTTCTTCTAGTTCCTAAATGCTTCTCCCCACTCCCGACTCCCCCCACTATCATGATCCAAATTCTACCTTGCAAGTTTGGCTAGACCAGAGGATGTACACTGGTACAGATAGGAAATGGAAACACGGGGAAACCAGGGTGGGTGATCCCTTCAGGATGGTGTGAGTGGTGATACTGGCAGGGCAGAGGGAGGGTGGGTTGAAAAGGGTGAACTGATTACAAGGATCTACATGTGACCTCCTCCCTGGGGGGTGGACAACAGAAAAATGGGTGAAGGGAGATATTGGACAGGGAAAGATATGACAAAATAATAATTTATAAATTATCAAGGGTTCATGCGGGAGGGGGAGTGGGGAGGGAGGGGAAAATTGGGAACTGATGACAGGAGCTTAGGTGGAGAGCAAATGTTTTGAGAATGATGAGTGCAATGAATGTACAAATGTGCTTTACACAATTGATGTATGTATGGATTGTGATAGGGTTGTATGAGCCCCTAATAAAACGATTAAAAAAAATAAGACCACATGAGTACTGGTTCATCGTCTGTAACCATAGCAAATAGACCACAAGATGTTAAGAGAAGGAATAATTATATATATATATACACATACATATATGTGTGTGTGTGTGAGTGTGTGTGAAAAGGTCTATAGGCACTCAATTACTTATTGTCAGCACAAACTTGGTCTAATATTTAAAGCTTATTTTTAAAATTTAAGTATTTTTTCAAATGTCAGGAGGTGGGGAAAGTAGGAAGTTTAGCAGAAGTAGAACTTAAGAGTTATTTCTCTAAATCTTCAGACATTAGAACTGTACCCTATTACCTAGAAATTCTAGGACAAATCCTATCTTGAAAGAGAAAAAAAAAACTCTTGCTGCTCCAGTTCACTGGCCAGTCTGCCAGTGATAAGATGGCCACTTCTCTGAGAATGGGCCAGCAAGTCCCGAGGAAGAAGTATTCTCTATAGTTAGCAAAGATGAGTTGTCTAGACAGATCCCAGTCAGAGGGCAGCGGTGGGAAATCCAGCTGAGAATTAGAATTCTCATTGGTTAGATGTAGGGTCAACAGATCTAATTGCTCAATTGCTGAGAATCTGATCAGGGAACAAGAGAACTCTGAGAGGGTTTGAGAGTTGGGGGTGGGGTGGGGTGTGTGTGTGTGTGTGTGTGTGTGTGTGTGTGTGTGTGTGTGTGTGTGAATTTTTTCTTTCTCTTCACCCTCCCTTCTGGAGAATACTACCTTGCTGGAGACACTGGTTCAATTCTTGGCCATGCACTTTATATGTGGCTATGACCTGTCAGTCGATGGAGATTTGTGGGTTGCTAGGACACTAAACAGGTGTCAGTGTAACTCTCACAGGCAGATGCTCTAGGAAAAAAGGCCTAGTGATCGGTTTCTGAAGAGTCAGCCCCTACAAACCCTGGAGCATCACAATGGTCTGGTACTGTGTTCAAGTGATCACCACCACAACATAGGAAAGATAACGGCAAGAATCAAGTTTAAGGCTATCCATGGATATTTGATAATCTCATCATGTAAGTAACACATTTCATAATACATTTTTGTTTCCAAGTGTATTAATTCATCAATTAACATTTGGTCACCAACAGATATTTATTAAGGACTTACTGGGAGCCTAGCCTATTGCTAGATATGGTACATATTTATTCAAGATATGGAAATATGAAGCTCCTTCCTGTGACCTTTATTAAGTGCCATAATTTGTCACCCTAAATGAAATCTAAATATTCTTCATTCCGAATTTAATTGAAGCCTTCATCCTTGAAAACAGGCATATGGTTGAACATACATGATGCAGAGCTTAACTGGCTAGCCAGGCTCAGATGACAAAACCTACCTTTCATTTGCACTGTGTAGGGCTACATTTTCCTGGGACAAAGAGATTCATATTTTACCTCAAGACAATTCCACTCATGGCATCCTGGTCCCAATTCTTTACTCCTTCCACTCAGCTTCCAAGGAAAATAAATACATCCAGAAGCCAGTTCAATCCACAAAATAGGTAGGGAAATGGATGCCATCTCATGATGGGAGTAGCAAGGGAATTGTAGTCAAATATTCCATCCCCCAAAAGAGCAGGTTACATTTATTGTGCAATTGGTGTGTAAACTCCACTACAACATATCCTCAATTCTAAGATATATTAATTTTATTTTTATATAATTTGAGAATCACAGCCAGTTGCATAGACAGCACAGAGGTCCCATGTCCCTTCACCCAGTTTTCCTCAATGACTATGCCATACATAATTATAGAATGCTATCAAAACCAGGAAACTGACTTGGGTAGTCTTGGGCCAAGAAAACACCTGGCATTTATTTATTGGACAATTTCCATATAACTACTAGCATCACATGACATCAATTCTAAGATGTACATTTTTGGTCCACATTTAATACCTCTGTAATCAGAATACATTTTATAGGCTGCTCCTGGGTTATAAATAATAAATAATCCATTCCTAAGTTTGTCTTTAAGTTGAATTTGTATAACAACCAGAAAAATGAGGAATGATTCCTATCTTATGTCGGTATAATGTTTGTCTTTGTAGATAGTGCACCTTTTATGCATCTTGTTGGGTGCTATTGATTGCCTCTGACTTATGGTGACTATAAAACCAAAGGAAGCCTTGCCAGATCCTGCACCATCCTCAAGATTGGCTTGCTTTGTTTTGTTTTCACTTTTTATTGTGAATTGCCATAGGTAATGGTTTGCAGAGTATATCATAGTTACATTCAAGGGTTCGTACACATTTTAATCCAACTCATCCATTGCAATCCCTTCAATGTTCCTCACAATGGTGATGTTTGAACCTTTTGTTGCAGCAAAGATGCCAATCCATTTCATTGTGGGTTGTTCTCTTTTTCTCTTTTTGGCTAACCGTCCACATTACCAAATATGATGGCCTTTTCCAGGAACTGGTCGCTCCTGATAATGTGTCCAAAGTATGAGAAACAAAGTGTCACCATCCTTGCTTCTAAGGAGTAGGCTGGCTGTACATCTTCCAAGACAGATTTGTTTATCCTTTTGGCAGTCCATCGTACTTTCAGTATTCGCCACCAGTATCTGCACCATCACTCACAAGCACCAATGCTGCTTTGGTCTTCCTGTCCAGTTTTCACATGAGAATGAAGCAATGAACATACCATGACTTGGGTCACATGCACCATAGTCTTCAAAGTGACATCTTAGCTCTTGGATATTGTGGCAGTTACATATTCTCTTGTCACCTTGTGAAGGGGTGGAGTCTAGCCTGTCAATCAGGTCACAGCTTGATGACCTTATTTGGAGGCACAACAGAGGTAAATAGCTCACTGTAGGCCAGATATACACAGACTCTATGCTTGACTCCCTGACAATACACTCTGATGCAGCCAGAGCCCTGGAACTGGAAGAATTACATGGAGACCCACACCAGTGCTTAGATGCTTCCACCACCACTGGATCCACAAGACTTTCCACCCACTGGCCTGTGATCGTCCCGCATTCAGCATCATTGCATGGCTGTGTGGGTCTGAAGAGGAATTTATGGACTAGTGTTGACATATGGGGTAATATCGGACTTGATCTGGACTTGGCTGGGATGTTTTCTCAATATTCAATTGCTCTTTGAAAGTTCTCTCTTACACACATATGAGTGTCTATGAATTTGTTTCTCTAGTCAACCTGGACTAACACAGATATTTTAAAGAAATCAGCAGATTTGCCTTGTGCAATTTGCCACTTAATTTCTTGACTGCTGCTTCCATAGAATGCTAATTACAAGGTCAGTGGCTCAGAGTGACCAACCACCACCTGTCTGCTCCTGTACAGCTTTACAGTCATGGAAATCCTATGGAGAAGTTCTACGTTCTACTTTGTCTAAAGAAAGGTTGCTATGAGTGGGATTTAGCTCAGTGGCAGTGGATTTAATGCATAGGATATCAATCGTCATGCATTCCATTCTCATTTTTTAACTTCCAATTTTCCTAGACTCACATTTTGTACATTTTGCATGCTGATTATTAAGGGATGTTTGCAGCTGTTTCTTCTTATTTGGGGTGTTTCCACATCAGCCAATGAAGGTTTCCAAAGCTTGGCTCCACTCAAACCATGAAGATCAACTGGACTTTGGGGAGGCAGCTGTTCCCTTGTCATATTTGCAGCGTGAGGGGCTCACTGTCCGGCACTTAACCAGACGCTATTCTGCTGCTTCCATGAGGTTTCCAGAGTCTAACTTTTCAAAAGTGTCTGCCTGTTCCTTCTTGCTGGTCTTTTCTTTGTGTAGCAGCTGCACGAAAACCTGGCCACTGACGGTGGCCCTAATTCCTAGCTGGCATAGCGCCCAGCCTCCCAGCAACACAGAAACCACCCAGTTTGGCAAGGAAGCACGTGAGTGGGGGGTTTATACATAAAAAATTAAAGAAATGCCTGTCAATACATGCAAATAGTTTAAGATAATAGTACAGCAATCAGAATAATGTTTTGATCCACATCAAAATGTGGCACACATTTGTTATTATGGATCATCTTATGCATGTAGCCCCAAATTTTAATATAATAGGCTTTCCCGGGGTGGATTCAGAACTACCAGTTGTATGGAAGTCGGTTATAAACAAGCACATCTTAGAATCAGTAAATAAACAATAAAAACCTGCTATTGAGGTGATTCTGACTCAGTAAATAAACAACAAAAACCTGGCTATTGAGGTGATTCTGACTCAGTGACCCGATAGGACAGAGCAGAACTGCTCCCCAGGGTTTCCAAGCCAGTTCATCTTTACGGGAATTGTTGTTCCTGTCTATGTGGTCCTTAGAATAGTGGTGGGTCCTCCAATTTATACATATAGTGTTTAATTTAATAAACTATTTCATTTCATTTAATAGAACATGACAGTAGTCCATTACATATAAATTTGAGACACAGAAATCTGCCCAAGGTCACACCTCAAGTAGGGCTAGTGATAAAGCCAGAATTCAAATCCAGGCATTTTGACTGTAGAGCCAATAGCTCGCCGTATTTTGTACTATTTTAGAAGGTAAGTATAATGAGATTAGACATAGCAATGTATCTGTTTAGCATGGATCTGGTGAGCTCTAGTGAAAACTAAGTGCCCAAGAAGATCCTGAGACTCCTATTCTCGTGTAAGGGTTAACTTACACTGCTTCACTCATCTCACAGTCAGTATTCCATGTGTCCTAAAACTTCACAGGAGCAAGAAGCTCAATAGCTCTTGCTACGAGATTGTAAACTAAGCACCAGTAAAGCTGCCCACATGTAGCTGGGCAGAACATGCTCAGTCTTTTGCAGGGATTAAAAAGTGAATTGCGAAAAACAAAAGTCAGAAAACAATAGTACCTGGAGGTGATTAGGTTAGTTTCCACACAACTGATGACATTACAGAATGAATTGTGCCCTATCAAGGTATGGGTTGTAAATGCTCACTTCTATGCCTGCTGGTATAACCCCATTTGAGAATGGATTGCCTTTGTTGTGTGAATGACACAGGACTAGGATAGGACATATTTGAAATTAATCTCTTTTAAATGATAGCAATCAAACCAATCTCACTGCCATCATGTCAATGCCAACTCATAGCAACTCTATAGGACAGGGTAGATTTGCCTCTGTGAGTTTTGGAGAATATAACTCTTTACAGGAGTAGAAAGCTCCATGTGTTAGTCCAGGTTAACTAGAGAAACAAATTCATTGACACTCATATGTGTATAAGAAAGAATTTTATTTAAAAGAGCAATTGTATATTGGAATATCATTCCAGCCCAGATCAAGTCCATAAGTCCAATATTAGCCCATATGTCTAATACCAGCATATAAATTCCTCTTCAGACTCACACAGCACATCCAATAATGCCACTTTCAGGAAGATCACAGGGCAGTGAGGAGAAAGTCTTGTGGATCCAGTGGTGGTAGATGCATCTCAATGCTGGTGCAGGTTTCCACATGGCTCCAGAATAAGACAGGGAAGGCAGAAAGAGTAGGTATGCCCTCCAATGAGTTATTTGTCTCCATTGCACCTACAAAAGAGGTCACCAAACTGCAACCTGATTGACAGGCTAAACTCTCCCCCTTTGCTCAAGTGGACAGGAGATTATTTAACTGCCATCCCCCATCTTTCGCCCAGTAATTGCTGGTGGTTTCAAACTACTGACCTTGCAGTTCGCAGCCCAATGCATAAAGAGACTAAATCAGCCAGTGACAGAAGCAGAGATGGGGAAGAGAGAATCCATTCCACATCAATAGCATGTGAGAGCAGAGCACGGATAATTTCCCCTAGATCTAGTGCTCTAAATTCCATCTTCTAGTCTCCTAAACTGTGAGAAGAGAAATTTTGTTCGAGGCACTTACTTGTGGTATTTCTGTTTTAGCAGCACCAGATAACTAGACAGCTAGACATACTACTAACTCTGAGGACAAACAGAACTTTATGGGTAGAAAAAAATTAATTGGAAAAAGGTTTCAATCATTTCTTACAGATTCTGTCCTTTTTATTCACCACTATAAAATGCAAAAAAAAAGAGGGGGTGCAATTATCGGAGGACAGGTTAGAACCAAATACAAGGGGACTTTAAAACATTGTGGGAAAGTGGGATGAAAAGATCAGGGAATTTCCCCACAAACATTTTGAAACGTCTTCGTAAATTGCTTACTGCATAAACCACCATCAAGGCAAGAAGACATTGGGGTAACCAGATGGGACCTATACTAAAATAATTACAGCTCACAGGTTGAATCTTTGCTCCCTGGGTGGCACTTTGAGATTCAGATCCTTAATTTGGGACTAACAACCCAAACACACTTAGCCTCATTTAAGAAAGCAGCCTTTGGAGGCTAATCGCCTTGCATAGTAAATCCAATGCAAAACACCAGACCTAGGATTAAGGCATACCCACTCTTCTTTTCATCAGGCTTTTTGTGAAATCAGGTTATCTTGTGGGGCAAGAACTTTAGGAAAATCTAGACAAGTTGAAGTCTGTTGATAAAGCAGAAGTAGATCAACTAATCACTGTGTTGGCCTAATCAGTTACATCTTGTGGCTAGGTACCATACTTCAAGCAGAATTTATATATATATATATATATATATTCTACTTAGCTGCAAGGTTACTGGTTCAGACCCAACAGCTGATGTGCAGGAGAAAAATGAGGCTGTCTCCTATAAAGATTCACAGCCTTGCAAACCCTATTTATGGTCATTAGGAGTTGGAATTGATTCGATGGCACCAGGGTAGGACATAGCCAAACAAACCAGTAGCCATCCAGTTGACTCTGACATGTGTGACAGAACAGAACTGTGCTCCACAGGGTTATTAATGACTGTTCTTTAGAACTCAATTGCCAAGTCTTTCTCCCGAGGCAACTCAGGGTTAACTTGAACTTCCAGCCTTTCAGTTAACAGACAACTGCATGAACCATTTGCATCACTCAGGGACTCCAGCCAAATAAAGAAAGGCCAGATGCATGAGTTTGCTTGCAGTCAAGGTCTTATTTGCAGAACTTGAAATAAACAAAATGACAGAGGATAATAGGATAGCTCTCGTTTATCCAACACTTATCCCAAAGCCACATCATCTTATTAAATTCCTAATATAACCCCCTGAGATATATGCCATCATTTCCATTTTACAAATGAGGAACTCTCGCTCAGAAAGGTTAACTAATTTATCCAAAGCCACACAGCTAATAAAGCAGATCAAGTTTGAATCCACTTGATTGAACATGGCTCCCTCTATGATATGTATATGCAATTATTTCCAAGAATGTCAATCAGCATTTCCAAAGCCATCTGACTCCAAGGGTTTGGGACAAAGGGGTGGTAGACCTGTATTTCATTAATATTTCTGTTTAAATGTCTAGTATTTCAGGACTGATGATTTCAGTAAGGTGGAAAAATCCAGTCAGAAGAGAGTGTAGAGTTCATTTCCTGCTCTGGGGTCAGCTGATGGTGGACCTTTGTAGACTTTGCCAACTTGGGTGTAACTGCCAAAAGGACTTCTCAGCCTATTGAGAGGAACAACTTTAGATTTGAGAAAGGCTATAGTCTCTCAGCAGGGTCTGGGGAAGTACCCCACAATCCAACCCACAACTATTTCTGCAGTGAAATGTCTGAATATTCATCCTAAATGGGGAAAAAAGGCTATAAGTTGCCTCTGAATAATTGAAGTTACATTCTGCTACCAAATTACTAATGAAAGCACCTGGAGTTTTCAAAGCATTTCGAGCGTGAGACTGTATGTTACAGGCTTCATTGCGTTTGAGACACAGAATTAGGGGTCCTCCTCCCACTGGTGCCAGACAGCTCTCCTTTTGAACAGGGCTTACCCGCCGAGCAGGATTACACAAGATACATGCCTCCTTCCTCTATGGAGAAGATATGTAAGGCATCATGGGTATGAGTGTCCACACTTTGAGTCTCCTTTCTTGTTTTCTTTAACTATTCAAAAGTGTCCTTTATTAAGTATGGGGTTCTTTCCCCCCATTGCATCCTTAGTCTCTCCATACACAGGCAGATTTAAGGGTACTGTTTAAAACTTTGGAACTTGCCAACATGACCATTGCCTAGAGAATGGACATGTATGCCTGAAAGCATGCTTCGCCAGAAGGCCAAATCATCTGCCCACGGGCCAGAACGTGAAGACAGATGTGAGAGGCAGGCTGTCCCCATCCGAACCTTCCTTCACTGCCTTTCAATAACCCTGGTTCCGGCCCGGAGCAGCGGCACACTTCTGGCCAACAAGCGTTAACTGCCCAAGGAGGCTTTCATCATCTTCTTCTGCCACAGAATTCCGGGGAATATATTCCTAAGGTAGCACCAGAAAATGTGTTGGTGCTCTCCGGGAAACATCATGATCACCAGTTAACCGCAAAAAAGATTTTGGCTGGTATTTCTTTGTGGACGATCTTCCCGAAGATTGTGTCGCCACCAGGTCGGGCAACCTGAGCCTGGGTGATCTCCTCGGCCATTTCTGACTCCCTCCTGCACCAATACTCTGGGAGCAGCTGGGAAGAGGAAGGAGCTGGGGACGCTGAGGGACGTGGGAGCATGCATGCCTGCTCAGGCAGGGCCCGCCTATGGGTCTCATGTCTAGGTGTGTGCCGTTGAATTATGGCCTATTCTTTGAGAGCCTGAGAACTTGGGGTGGATGTGCTATGTGTATCCGCTTATTGTGACTCTGAAGTTTCGCCCCCCCCCGCCCCCCCAGTAAAGCTGACTTGATCTTCAAATCTTGACTAGGGGTGAGTGTCTGCATCTCCCTTGCACAAGATCATGGAACCATTCAGCTAGAATGAACCATAAAGTTCAAGTCTGTGTCCTTGTAATAGCAGCTTTCAAGGTTCCTTACCTCCTGGTCTTAACCCCTCCAGACTAGGAAAAAAGGCCTCATGATGAACTTCTAAAAATTAACCTATGAAAACCTTATAGACCCTGACAGAATATGATCTGATAGATACAGTGCTGGCAACAATGGACTCAAGCATCCCCATGAACATGAAGATGGCCCAGGACCAGGCAACCTTCTGTTCTGTGGCACAGAGGATCACCATGACACAGCCAACTCACCGGTAATTAACCACAATATTGTCCCCTCTGACACGGTACTAAGTTTCATCTTGGGGCCAGCAGGATACAGTAGAAACCATAAGATGTTACTTCATAGGTTTGGTTATAAAAGACACTGTGGCTTCTCTTTCTATCTCATCACCAGTGTTTGGTGAAGCCAAAAGGCCATGGTGTGAAGACATTCACGCAGTCCTTTGGAGAGTCCAGGTGATGAAGAATTAGGGTTCTTGCCACTAGTCAAGTGAGTATACCATCTTGGAGGCAGATCCTCCAGCCCCAGTCCAGCCTTCAGATGACTGCAGCTCTAGCTGACATCTGCACTGCTCCCTCTGAGAGTCCCTGAACCGGAAGCACTGCTCTCAAATTCCCAACCCACAGAAACCAGGAGATTGAAAAAAAAATTTGTTGTTTTAGACCACTATGTTTGTTTTCAATTTTGACCCAGCGAGCCCATATTTTCAAAGTGGTCAAGAAATTTTAATGTAACGGAGTACAAAAAAAAATCAATGAAAGTGTTTGGATCCCATACAGCATCTAAACTTTAGGAGAAAAAATACTACTAGCAAGTTTGGGTGTAATGGCAAAGAAGAATAGTTACAAAGTATCCAAAACAGTTATTAAAATAGTCCTTCCTTTGTCAAATACATGCAAGGATGGATTTCTTCATATGAAAAGGGATTTTTAGCTGTCTCAGGAAAATGAAACTAAAAGACAGTAGATTTCTTCCATGAACTTTTTGAAACCCATTTCTACTTCAACGAAAATAGTGTATCAGCAATGAAAGCAAACGAGCTGAAGCTCCAGCTGCCTTGTATTAAGCCAGATCTTTAAAAAATTGGTAAAAATGTAAAATAATGCCACCCTTCCATATCTTTAGTTATTTTTCATGCAAATTGTGTTATTTGGGTTGAACGTGAGTTTATTCTTATTAAATTAACATAATCACATATAAATTTTGTTCTAATTCCTCGTACAGTAAGCATCAATAGATATAAGCCAGATAAACAAAAGCTTGTTGGGATATTCAGGAACTTTTCAAAGAAAATTTATAAACCATTTTATTGGGGGCTCTTACAACTCATAACAATTCATACACCAATTGTATGAAGCACATTTGTATATATGTTGCCATCATCATTTTCAAATAATTTTCTTTCTACCAGAGCCCTTGGTAGCAGCTCCTTTTTTTCCCTCCTTCTCCTATCATCCCACCCTTGTGACCCCTTGATAAATTTTAATTTATTATTATCTTCATATCTTACATCATCTGCTGTCTCCCTTCATCCACATTTCTGTTGTTTATCCCCCTGGAGGGGTTGTTATACATTGACCATTGTGATCAGTTCCCCCTCATCTCCCTTCTCCCCTCACCTACCCTCCTACCATCATGGTATCGCTACTCCCATTATTGGTCCTGAGGGGTTTATCTGTTCTGGATTCCATGTGTTGAGAGCTCTTAGCTGTACCAGTGGGCATGCTCCAGTCTAGCCAGATTTGTAAGGTAAAACTGGGATCATGATAGTGGAAGGAGTGGCGAGGAAACATCAAAGAACGAAAGGAATGTTGTGTGTTTTGCCAGTGCTATACTGCACACTGGCTGACTCATCCCTGCCTTGCGACACTACTGTGAGAGAACGTCCAATTGTCTACAGATGGGCTTTGGGTCTCCACTCCGCACTCCCCCTCATTCGCACCAATATGATTGTTTGTTTAGGGTCTTCTAAACCCTGATATCTGATTCCATGGACACCTTGTGATCACATAGGTTGGTGTGTTTCTTCCATGTGGGCTTTGTTGCTTCCCTGCTATATGGCCACTTGTTTAACTTCAAGCCTTTAAGACCCAAGGCACTATATCTTTTGATAAGCTGGGCACCATCAGCTTTCTTCACCACCTTTGCTTATGCACCCTTTTTATCTTCAGCGATTGTGTCAGGAAGGTGCGCATCACAGAATGCCAGGTTATTTGAACAAAGTGTTCTTGCATTGAGGGAGGACTTGAGTAGAGGCCCAATGTCTGTCTGCTACCTTCACACTTAACATATAAATATATGTTCTTAGATCTATATCCCTATTGTTATAAATTAATATATTCACATATATACCTGCCTATATCTAGACCTCTATAAATGTATTTTACCTTCTAGTTCTTTCCTCTATTTCCTTTTACTTTCAGGGATTAAAAAATACAAAAGAATCTAGAAACTCAAAGCTTGAGAACAGCTTTTAGACTTTTATAAATAGGTATTTACTGTCAAGTGGAGCCCAATTCAGGGTGAACTTAGGTAGCACAGAAGAAAATGTTGCCTTGGCCTGTGTCACTCACATCATCAGTGGCATATTCAAGTATATTGCTATATAATCCCCACATTTATATTATATATATATATGTGTGTGTTTATAAGATTTTTATTGTAAATTAAATGGGGGGTTACATTTCAGATCATCAGTGTTGCATTTAATAATTTAAAGCAGCGGTTCTCAACCTGTGAGTCATGACCCCTTTTGGGGTCAAATGACCCTTTCACAGGGGTCACCCAATTCATAGCAGTAGCAAAATGACAGTGATGAAGTTGCAATGAAAATAATTTTATGGTTGGGGGTAACCACAACATGAAGAACTGTATGAAAGGGTCATGGCAGAAGGAAGGTGGAGAACCACTGCTTTAAAGTACGAATCAACAGCCACCCCCAAATAGTTTACCCTTCATCTGCTCCTTGATTTCTCTTCTCCCTTTCATGCATTCACAGCAACAGTATAGAACAGGGTGGAACTGCCCTTGTGAATTTTTTGAGACCATAACTCTTTATAGGAGGAGAAAACCTCATCTTTCTCCCTCAGAGTGGCTGTTGGTTTCAAACTGTTGACCTCACAGTTATCAGCCCAACGCATAACCAATATGCCCCCGCAGCTACAATAAGTTGGCATCGACTCCGTGGCTGCGGGTTTGATTTTTTGGTTTTCTTATGGAATACTATCTTTCATTTTCCTTTGAGGGTGTTTTTTTTTAAGCAGCAATACATAAGTAACACATTTCCTCCATTTTACAGACGAGGAGATTAAGTCCTATAGATACACTGATCTGCCCCAGGCCAAACTTTGGTGCCAGACTTCAAGGGCCCGCCCAGCTCTTTCCACATACAGAGAGCAAGCAGGAAGCTACTGATCTTGTACCATCGTGGGTGAAGTTTTATAGAATCTTCTGTGATTCTAGAAGCGTTGTAAACGTTGGCCCACCACTTGGTTATGCAAAGGAAAGTTTGACCCAGACCCTCTGCTTCTGGAGGGCGCCTATCCACTTAAAAATCCCCGCGCATCCCCCCCCCCCCCGCACCCCCTCCCCAATAGCTCTCTCAGGGGAATTTGCTTTTCAGGCAATCACTTTTGTTTCATCCCCAAAGGGACGAAGCTTTCTAGCTGAAAGGTATTAAATCAGGGAAAATGAGAATGCGTTGAGCCTCCTTCCTTTCCTTGGAGCCGAAAAGTATGTTCTTAATAAACTGGCCACTCTCTCAAGGGTTTTCCCGTAGCCAGGTGCCTGTGAGATTGCGTCAGACACCAAGGCTGCAGCTGTCAGCTTGGTGAGGTGGCTGGATGACTGATTTTCTTCCCTGCTCTGATGCTCAGTGGCTTCTCTTTGGCCAGCTGCCGTTTACACGCAGGATGCCTTTCCTGTCTGAACCCCGTCTGCCTCTCCTATCGCCATATGCTTATGTGTTTTAAGCACAGATGGAGACATTAGTCGTGTAATTTATCACATGGGAAATGTACAGGCCGGCTAATCTATTCCAATTCTGAATTTCTACCTGTGCTACTAGTGGTAATATATAAAAAAGTCAAAGGGAATTGTAGGTACCTACTTACCCCAGTGTCTGTGCAGGGGGGGGTCACCCCTATTTCATTTTTACTTTGTTCCTGCTTATATGGTTCATATGGAAAACATCCAAAAGTTATAACATAAAGGTTTATCCAAAAGTTATGTTAAGAAACAATAGGGTTAGAAGTTTTCACTGCCTGCTGCATCCTTGCTTGTTAGCATGTGAATTGGCTTTCTCAAAGGAGGCAGACAGTATTTTTCACCCTGTTATACATTGGATTGTGTCTCCCCCCACCCTCCACCAAATATGTGTTGTAAATTCTAAATGCCTTTACCTGTGGAAAGGGTAGTGGACTGGGTTACCCATTGGCCCTTCAACCATGAGGTCAGCAGTTCAAAACTACCAGCCACTTTTTACTCCCGTAATAAGGAGGCTTTCTACTCCCATAAAAAGTTACATCCTTAGAAACCTACAGAGGTAGCTCGACTCTATCCTTTCGGGAGCCAAAAATAACTCAAGGACAGTGACTTTGAATTTGAGATACAAAAAAGAAAATATGACGGGAGGAGGAGATACACACCACAGGAAGATGGCTAAGGATCTGAAGTTAAAAGGCAAGAGGGACCTTTTTCCAGAGCCTGACCAAGAAAGAGTACCTTCCCATAGCACTGGGACCTGGAATTCAGACTTAGGACTTCCTAAATGGATAGAAGATAAATTTCTGTTTGTTAAAGCCACTGATTTGTGGCAACCCTAAGAAATGAAGACGCATCTCTTCCATCTGGGCTGACCTTGAGATTTGCTTTGGCCAAAAGACCTCAAGAAGTCTTCCAGCTTCCTCACTTACAGGCATACACTGCCCATTTGAACAAGCCCTAGCTAACCTGCTGGAAGAAGAGAGACCACATGAACTAGAGCTGAGTCAAACCAGCTACCCAACCTAAGATAGCTCAGACAACCCAGTGAGCAGCCAACTACCACATAGCCAGTTTCCAAACATACAAAGGAGCTTCAGAAAATTCATAGAAAGGTTCCATTATCTTTTAATTCCATTTACATGAATTTTTGAAGCCTCCGTGTGCAAAAGAACCCAGACAAGATCGTCAGAGCCACTGGCTTCCCCGAATTTGACCACACGTGCATGTGTAAGCACCGCCCAAAGGAAGAATCACTCAGTCATCCCACAGGCTCATGAGCACGGATAAATGGTTGATTTTTAAGCCACTGAGTTTGGGAGTAACGTCTTACCTGGTAGTATGGAGGTCAGCAATAGTAAATGCACACAAACCAGTGTCTTTGTGTCATGTGGCATGCTTAACTCCCCAGAGCCATGCTATGAGGGTTCTTCCAGAGAAAGAGCACTCTGTGTTCTATCTGGGGGTTACATGCCTGGAAAACAGTTTGAGATTCATTAAAGAGGAAAAGCCTTGGGTACTGTCATCAGTGAGCAGACTTCTAGGGAACTGGCCTGCTTCCAGCACAGTACCACCACCCTTGGCTCTGGTTAGAATCCCTCCTCAGAGTATAAACCCACTGATTCAAACTTTCTCAAATGAAAACCTCCTGCCAGGGGCCTAACTTCTTTTTGTAAAGATGCCTGGCTAATTTACTTACTTCGAGCCATACCTACCTATACTTCCCGAGGGAACACCAGTCCCTTAGTATTTAGGAAGCTTTTGTTCTGGCTTGAGTTGGTTCTTGGCTTTCCTTCTAGCCAAATTGGGGTTCTGTCAAAAACAAACGAACAATACTCAAACTCACTGCCATTGAGTCAATGTTGACTCATAGTTACACCGCCCCCTACCAACCTCCAGTGGGTTTCCAAGACTCTTACTGTTTCCAGGAGTAGAAAGCCCAGTCTCTCCTGAGGTGCTGCTTGTGATTTCAAACTGCCAAGCACACGGATCCTAACCCAACTCATAACCACTCCACGACCAGGGCTCCGGGGTCCCGTAGTCACTGTCAATTGTTGTTCTTCACTTCTATTGACTGGCCCTCAAGTCATATCAACCCTGTGATCTTGAGGACTTTCACTGGCCGATTTTCAGAAGTAGACCCCAGGCCCTTTGTCCTAGTCTAGGAACTCTGAAACCTTTTCAGCACCATAGCAACATGCAAGTCTTCCCTGACCAACAGGTAGTGGCTGTGCCTGAGCTGTCTCCCACATGCCAGGTAAGAATTCTCCCACTGAACCATCGCTGCCCCCCACTGCCAGTTAGATAGGCAACAGCCTTAAGGCAAAACAAACTCTGTCTTTCCTTCCTCAGGGAAATGACTGAGCATCTGCTCAAGGCCAACGAGGGGAGACAGAAGATCAGTGTTTCTCAAGGTCAGGGTGAGCAGATTTACTGAAGCAATGGAAGGGGAAATAGCCCTGGGAACTTTCCTTGTAGCTTCAGCAGCCTTTTCAAGAAGCAGCAGGAAAACAAATGTTCCATGGAAGCCGATGAACAGCTTCCGCGTTGATGAAATCTTTCTGCCTTTTGCAGTTCAGTCAGATATTCCCTGTTCTATCACCAGTTCTCCTTCCCTTCTGCCCTAGAACTATTCTCAGGTGTTTATGGGCCTGAGTTTCCCCCCAAATTTAAGTTTTCTAATCACTGGTCATGGCGAGGGTCCATGTGGCAAGTATGCCAAACTTATCACTTTTTTAAAGTATTGTTCTCCTTTTCCTTGCTTTTCTTCAAAACCATTTCCTAGGTGCTTTTCCCCAAACACACAAACTAACAAAATAAAGAGAAAAACACTCAAGGTCACCATAAGGTATAAACAATTTCCGCATTCTTTTCTCACCATTCTTCCCTAGACTTCTTTCCCACCGACTCTTGTCCCCCAAATAGTCATTTTGGACTCAGGGTTATGCAAAAAAGGAAAATGTATCCTATTTCCAGGTGATCAGATCCTAAACACCAAAATCTCCCACTAACACTGAGTCTATTCTGACTCATAGTGACCCTATCAAGGGTTGCATACATCTTTGACATCAATAGATCAAAGCCGACTTGATGGCAGCTAACAACAACAACAACAACAAAATTTAACTGGAGCAGGCAGCCTCATCTTTCTCATGTGGAGTAGCTACTGAGTTTGAGCCTATGACTTTGTGGTTAGCCATCTAATGCTTTCTCAGCAACACCACCGGGGCTCCTTAAAAGACATGACAGCCTCTAACAAGCGGTAGATTGTTTGGGACCCAGCACACAATGAGATTCTGTTCAGTAGCTTCATTCTTGATGTTCTACAGTGATGCTCAACCATCTAGCGGCTGTTGCTGGGAGATCCACGCTGCGAGGTCTTATGGAACGTCCCCTGTAACTGCTTTCACTCCAATGTTTCCTGAAATTGGTAGATGCAATGTCTTCCTGCTCATTTTACGTTTGCACATTGGGCAAGTACTATCTTGTCTTAACTCAGTGATCGAGTTTCTGGATCCTCCCTCTACTTGTAACCACAGCTGACATTGTAATTGTCCTTGTACATTTGAATCCTCTTCTGGAATATAGGCTACTGCATGATTTATTTACTACTTTTGCTTGTATTGAACAAAAAGGAGGGGTGGTTTGATGACATTTTTTTAAGATTTGGGATGATGATAGTCTTTTGCTCTGTCTTCTGCTGGTCAGAGCATATTCTAGGGCAGGACTTCTCAACCTTCCTAATGCCACAGCCTTTTAATACAGTTCCTCAGGTTGTGCTGACCCCGGAACCATCAAATGATTTTCATTGCTACTTCATCACTGTCATTTTGCTACTGTTATGAATCGGGTGACCCCTGTGAAAGGTTCGTTCGATCTCCAAAGGGGTCGTGACACACAGTTGAGAACCGCTATTCTAGGGGGATCCCTAGATTACTTTAAATGAAATAGAAAAATAAACACAGAGGGCCTGGAAACACGCACAGGAACAAAGACAGGGAAAAAGAGAACATGATTATGCAGGTCCATGCCAAAGATGAGCCAAGTATTTGGCTCTAAGCTTTCAGTAGCCCACTCAAAAAGGGAAAATTGGTCACGTGCATGATTTATGCTGATTGAGAAAAAAAGCTCGCTGGCAGGTCCAGGAAAATAAGGCATCTCCTAGCATGCAGAGCTCAAAAGACTTCTCCATGCTAGTCTTCCCCCAGAGTGCCACGATCTGCAGCAGTTCTGGAATAGGTGTGATTGCTGGGGTGCTGGGGTGTTTGCTAAAAGTTCCCTCTTGGATGGCATGGTAGACAACTGGGGAGGAGGCAGGGAAAGGGGAAAGGTGATGAAAAAAGGAAGAAATGGGTAGTGGGGGTTCAGGGCATTAACCCACCCAAGGGGAGGGTATTGTTTATATCTCCACAGGGAAGGAGGGACCAGACTTCAAACCAATGTCCCAAGGTGTGAATGCAACATTCCCGCATGGAGTAGGGAACCAGTGGAGAGGTCTCGGGGGCTGGCCCCAGTCCTGCCCCTTCCCCCAGAAGAATTTATTTCAAAGGACTGCACTGAATCTGCAGCTCCTGGAGAGGGACATATCTGATCAGAGCAAATGGAAGCAGATGAAGGGGGAGTAGGAGACAGTGGAGCACATCCTGGCCCACCAGGCCTAGAGGATGATGACCCCAATTAGAGCAGTCAGTCCACAGAGAGGACCACATGGTCAGCCCTACTATGAGACATGACGTCCCTCCCTGACCCATAACTCTACAGGGTACAACACCGGACACACAATGTGGAAATTGTGTCCGACCTGATCCCACCACACCGAGGCAAAACACTGAGGGAGTGCAGAGGAACAGCAAGGGACTAGAGCGGCAAGGTCCCCAGGGAATGCTGAAGGTGGACTTTGGGGCCAGGGTATGGTGCCCCAACAGACTGGACTGGAAAACACTCCTAAAGGGCAACAAACAATCTTTAAACCAACTACAAGCTTTTCTTTCTTGTTGTGTTTTGTTTTGTTTCTTGTCACTGTTTTTGTTGTTGTTGTTGTTTTGTTATATATTGTTGCTTGATTTTGCTCTGTCTTGTTTCTGTGCATGGTATTATCTCCACAGGCCTGTCTAAATAAAATAAGCTGGATGAACAGTCTGGAGGAGAAAACAATGGGATCGACAGTTCCAGGGGGACATGGGATAGAGGGGGTGGGGGGAAAGGAAGTGGTGTTAACAAACCCAGGAACAAGGGAACAACAAGTGATCCAAATTGGTGGTGAGGAGGATATGGGAGGCCTGGTAGGGCATGATCAAGGGTAATGTAATGAAGAGGTATTGCTGAAAACCAGGTGGGGATGGAGCATGATAGTGGGACAGGAGGAAAGTCAAGGGAAATACAGGAAAGAGCTGGGAGGCAAAGGGCATTTATAGAGGTCTAGATAAAGACATGTACATATGCAAATATATTTATATATGAGGATGGGGAAATAGATCTATGTGCCTATATTTATAGGCTAATATTAAGGTAGCAGAAGGACATTGGGCCTCCACTCAAGTACTCCCTCAATGCAAGAATATTTCTTCTATTAAATTGGCATTCTATGATGCTCACCTTCCTGGCATAACTGCTGAAGACAAAGCGGGTGAATAAGCTAATGTGGTCAAGAAAGCTGATGGTGCCCGGCTATCAAAAGATAGCCGGGCACCATCTGGGGTCTTAAAAGCTTGAGGGTAAATAAGCAGCCATCTATGTCAGAAGAAACAAAGCTCACATGGAAGAACACACCAGCCTGTGTGATCACGAGGTGCTGAAGGGATCAGTTATCAGGTATCAAAGAATAAAAAATCATGTCTTTGGGTTCACACCTCCATGATACGATCACTGAAGACAAATGGGTGCATAAACAAATGTGGGGAAGGCAGCTGATGGTGCCCGGCTATCAAAAGGTATAACGTCTGGGAACTTAAATGTTTGAAGGTAAACAAGCAGCCACCAACTCAGAAGCAACAAAGGTCACATGGAAGAAGCACACCAGTCTGTGCAATCACGAGGTGTCAAAGGGATCAGGTATAAGGCATCATCAGAACAAAAAAATCTTACCACGGTGAATGAGGTGGGGAGTGCAGAGTGGAGACCCAAAGCCCATTTGTGGGCCACTGGAGATCCTCTTGCAGAGGGGTCTCGGGGAGGAGATGAGCCAGTCAGGGTACAATGTAGCAACAATGAAAAATACAACTTTCCTCTAGTTCCTAAATGCTTCCTCCCCACCCCACCCCCTATCATGATCCGCATTCTACCTTGCAAGTCTGGCTAGACATGAGGATGTACACTGGTACTGGAAACACAGGGAATCCAGGGCGGATGATCCCTTCAGGACCAGTGGTGTGAGAAGCAATACTGGGAGGGTAGAGGGAGAGTGGGTTGGAAAGAGGGAACCGATTACAAGGATCTACATGTAAACTCCTCCCGGGGGGGATGAACAACAGAAACGGGGGTGAAGGGAGACGTCGGACAGGGAAAGATATGACAAAATAATAATTTATAAACTATCAAGGGCTCACGAGGGAGGGGGCGTGGGGAGGGAGGGGAAAATGAGAATCTGATGCTGGGGTCTTAAGTGGAGAGCAAATGTTTTGAGAATGATGAGGGCAGTGAATGGACAAATGTGCTTTACACAATTGATGTCTGTATGGATTGTGATAAGAGTTGTAGGGGCCCCTAATAAAACGATTTTAAAAAAGAACAATACAAAAAAAGTTCCCTCTGTTGGAGGCAAATAACAGTTCATATCAATGCTCTTCTCCACAAAAGCCATTTTCTCGCTAATGCGATCTAAATGTTCAGCTCTCCAACTGCCGAGCAGGAAGACAATGAGGAGTGTCTAGAGAAGATGAATCGTACCTCATTCGTCAAACCAACTTTCATCAATATTTCTCTCAACTGAGTTTTGACTTGTCCTCACAAGTCTTTTGAGCAGAGAATGCTGGTACACTCTTGTGCAAAGACTAGACAAAAGGAAATCCACTTATTTTTGCAGTGTGAGGTTTTCAGGGTTGTTTGAAAAAAAAAAGAACTTCCTGAGTGGCAGTTTTCACAGTGTTCTGAATGTACTGCATGACACTGAATCGTTCCCAGTAGGATGGTTGGTTACATACTATGTGAATTTCACCTCAATCAATTATTTCTAAAATTTATAAAGAAGATCCTGACAGTGAGAACTGCATTTTACTGTGAATTCCAATTAGAGTTGATTCTTTGAAATGTAGTTTTGTCTCATTAAGTTTCAAAGCATGGAAATTTCTACTTAAGGCACATCCCAAAGTGACGTTATGGTGATTGCCACAATTTGCTTCCATTGTTCTGGAAACGGATGCAGAAGACTGATTCATGCCCAGACTAGACTTCGGCATTGGGTCACATAGGAGGCTGGGAAGTAAATATGTTAGGAAAGCTGGCTGCTAGCCAACTCTGAGATAAATTTCATTTCAAGGCAGGCTCAAATTCCACATTCCAGGATCAAACTTTCAAACATCTGTTTCAGGTTCTGTGGGAACCAAGACTCTCAAAGCTGAGGGGGATTAGGAGCGGACTGGGGTGCCTTTTCATCATTGAATCTTGGCTCAGTGCTCTTGTGGAGAGTTCCCTCGGGCTCTCTTTTCCTTGATTTCAGGGACGCTGGGAGGAATTCACACACACGGGTGGAATTCCATCTTGGAAACACAGTGGTCCCATCCCACAGAAGAGCTCATCCTTGGAACAAGGTTTCTGGATATTCTACATGTGCCTCCTGAGACCAGGTGACCCCAATCAAATGCCATCTAACCCTAATCCTCCCTGCGCCCCCTCCCTCATGAGCCCTTGATAGTTGATAAATTATTATTTTGTCATATCTGATGGCATTGAGTTCACCACTCCTTCCTAATCTCAACAAAATCAGACTGCAAGGGACACTTATATAAGTAATTCTGACTGGCTAAAAGGAGATCATCGATCTTCCAATTTCTTCAATAGAGAATAAACCAGTATGAGATTGAATTACCAGCTAGTTGAGGAAACCTTCACACACATACAGGGTGTGTGTGACAATTGTGGAGGTGAGCCTTAAAGCAGTGCACAAAATGGGCTGCCCTGATCTGGGTAGAGTGCTTTTCATGTTCATCCACAAGAGGATTATTGTTGAGGTGAACGTGCTGATTTTCTAGGGTCAAATTCTCCAAAGCAGAGCCGGAGATGGTGATTCTTGGCCAAATGCCTGACTGAGGGGGTGCTGGTGGTTACAATATGCAAAGGAGTGAACAAGCAAAATAGGGCAAAAGACAGAACTAAGGATAACCCCGAGAAGAATGGGAATTCCAGAACACTTCATTGTGCTCATGTAGATCAAGAGGAAGTTGTGTGAACAGAATAAGGGAATACTGTATGGTTTAAATTAGGAGAGGTGTGTGTCAGCCTTGTGTCCTCTGACCATACTTATTCAACCTAGATGCTGAGCAAATCATCAGAGAAGCTAGATATGTGAAGAATGTGACATTGGGATTGGAGGAAGGCTTTTTAACAACCTGCCATAGGCAGATGACACAACCTTGTTTCCTGAAAGTGAGAGGACTTGAAGCACTTGCTGATGAAGATCAAGGATTGCAGCCTTCGGTGTGGATTACAACTCAATATAATGAAGACCAACATCCTCACAACTGTACCGATAAGTAACAGTTTGACAAAAGGAGAAAAGATTGAAGTTGTCAAGGATTTTGTTTTGCTTGGATCTATAATCAATGCTCATGGGCACAGCAGGCAAGAGAACAAATTGACCCATTGCACTGGGTAAATCGGCAGCACACAGACCTCTTTAGAGTGTTGAAAAGCCAGGATGTTACTTTGAGAACTAAGGAGCGCCTGACCCAAACCATGCTATTTTCAATTGCCTCATGTGCAGGTGAAAGTTGGATATTGAATAAGGAAGACCAAAGCAAAATGGATGCATTTGAATTCTGGTCCTGGTGAAGAATATTGAAAGTACCACGGACTGCCAAAAGAACAAACAAATCTATCCTGGAAGAAGTACAGCCAGAATGCTCCTTAGGACGAATGATGGCGACATTTGTCTTACATACTCTGGATATGTTGTCAGGGTGGACCAGTCTCTGGAGAAGGCTGTCATGCTCAGTAAAGTAGAGGGGCAGCAAAAAAGATGAATTGGCACCATGGCTGCAACAATGTGCTTGAGAAAAGGATGGTGTAGCACCTGACAAAGCTTGTTTCTCTTGTGCATTGGGTGGCTCTGGGTCAGAACTGACTTCATGGCAACAAACAATAATAAGCATAGATGGGCTTCAGGAAAAGTCCAGGCCCAGCCCAATCACACAGGAAGGTATGGAACATCGACAGCATGGCAGAGTTGGCCCATCCTCAAGTGATGGTGTTGGAAACCTGCACCAATGAGTCATTGGCTCCTAGTCACCGCGCGCGCGCACGCGCGTGTGTGTGTGTGTGTGTGTGTATCTTGGGGCAGGGAAGGGGATTTCTCTAGGTGATTCAGTTCCAGTTGCCCAGAGACAGCCTCAGGAGAAGGTTTCAAGTGTGAGTTCTGAGCGATAGCAGGGCAGCAGCTTGGCAAAAGGGATTCCAGGTATGAGGCAAGGCATCCATAGCTACTGTCGAATCGGAGCTTCTCAAACGTAAGTGTGGATAAGAATCCTCTGGAGCCTCTATTAGAGCATCAAGCTATGGCTCACCCCCAAGGTGTCTGATTCTGGAAGACTGGGAGGGGCCAAAGAATTCACATGTCCTAAAGATGGCTGCTTCTGCTGGTCCAGGACTCACATTTTCAGAACAACGGCATCAAACGGATTAAAAGGAGCAATAAATCATCCTTGGAAAGCTAGATCATGGATCTCTTCACTCGATGAGTGTTTACATAACAGTGGACTCCCAAAAGATAAAATGCTGTTAGATGCTGTCAAGTCAGCTCCGGCTCACAGCAGCCCGACGTTGAACACTGCCTGATCCTGTGTCGCCCTCGCCGTGTTTATATTGGAGCCTGTCTTTGCATCGCTGTGCTAATTCATATCATGATGGGTCATCTTGTTCTATGACCGGCCACCAAGCATGATGTCCTTTTCCAGGGACTGGTCCCTCCTGATACCATGTCTAAAGTTTGCAAGACAACATCTCACCATCCTCCTCTCTAAGGAGTGTTCTGGCTGCACCTCCTCTAACAGATTTGTTTGTTCTCCTGGCAGTCCACTCTATTTAAAAAAATATATAATAGTCTTGTTAACAGATAATTCATATAGCATATAATTCAATCGTTTAAACATATTTCAAAGAGTTGTGCAATCATCCCCACAATCAAATTTAGAACATTTTCTTCTTTCTTGTACTCATTATTTTATTAGCTTATACTTTCATTATTCTTTGCCAACACCATAAATCAAAAGCATCAATTCTTCTCTGGCCTTCTTTATTCATTGTCCAGTTTTCACATGCCTACATGGTAATGGAAAATAGCATAGCTTGGATCGGGCGCACCGTAGTCCTCAACGTGCTATCTTTGTTCTTTCCCACTTTCAAGAGGTCTTATGTGGCAGATTTGCCCAATGCCATAAAAAATGTGGGCAGACTCATTTTATCAGGCCATTGCCTACACTGGAGACTTGCCTTCTCTCACAACCACCAACCCCAATTCCCAAGGATGTGTTTCTGGGAATAATGAAAGTCCTGTATCATTTTGTCTAGGATAGAGTACTAGGTGGATTGGGGGCTTAGGAGTCTTGGGTCCAAGTGTCTGCTCTCTCCTGAATAGCCTGGTAGTGATCACTGGCAAGGAGCCTTAAGCTGCTACATTTAAGTTCTTACAGATTTAATGTAGAACCCTCGAGGATCACAAGCAGGCCTGCCTTCTTCTGCCAGTTCAGCCTGGCCTCATTTCTGAGATTCTCGACAAAGCACATGGGTCTCCGGCCTTAGTTTCTTAATCTGTTACATGGGTGCAGTACACTGAATACTCCGTCCAGCACTTCCACTTAGACTTCTATGGGTTGTCTCTACCTGTCACACAATGTTGACCCAGAATGTGAATGCCAGGCTCACTCTTCCCAGCGGAAAAGAATCATCAGAAAACAGCAACACCCAAAGCACTTGTTTGGGCTCCATTTGGGCTACAAGAGGAGGGGGCGAAGAGAGTTGCTGCTGTCTAGTTGTTCACTCTCTGTCCTTCAGTACCGTCATAGTTCCTTGGGTCTCCAAATGGGGATCATTAGTCATCCCGCGGAGACAGATCACAAGACTGGGGCACTCCCCTAAAGCACCAAGGCTTTTCTTACATCCCTCAGGGCTCCACATGGACATCCATAATCGTCTCCTCAAGGTCAGGTTGGTGCATTGTACCAATGCATAATTGAGGATCTCTAATGAGTGGATTGCCAGCACAATGGACCACATCACATAGATGGAGACACTCCTGTTTAAGAATTAATAAACTGGGTAATTCAGAAGGAGCACAGTGGTGCAGATTTTAAAGGGCCAAGGGAAACAGAAATTACAGTGCAACTTTAATTGGCTCCACTCCCTTCACAGTGATGAAAGCAAGCCACACAAGGTTCAGAGGATGCAGAATTGCCCGGTCACTCAGACCTCAACTTGTGTGTGAGTGTGTGTACATGTGTGTGTAGGGGGAAAATGACAAGTAATAAATATTATGTGTTATGTCAATGCAAAGATGTATAAGTGCAATGGAGAAGAAAGCAGGCAGAAGTTGCTGCGGGAGGTTGGAGGGTAGGTCCAGGGTATCAAGGATGGACTCTCGGATTTGGTGCAAGTTGAGCAGAACAATTTGGCTGTGTGGAGGAACTGTGCTCTAGACAAAAACAACAGCAAGCACATAGTCAGTGGAATGATCTAGAAATGACAGGAAGGCCCAAGGACAATAGCAGAGTGAGCCAGGAACAGAGGGACATGAGGTGCTGATGTCAGAAGGGATGGTGGGGAGGAAATAAGGGAAAGCATGTTGGATTTTCAACTCAGAGGGAGGTGTTCTTATTGGGAGTTGCCATCAAGTTGACTCTGACCTTATGCATAACAGGATGAAATGTTGCTTAGTTCCACGCCAGCTACATGCTTGTTGGTACGTGTGAGTCCCTCAGGGTTGTTTTTCACTGACCCCTCTACTTTAACAACCATGGTTTCTTTTATAGTACTTCGTCTTTGGTTTCTAAGATTAATCTGTTTGTTCTTTTGGTAGTTAGTCCATGCTATAGTTCATATCCTTCCTCAAAACCACCATTCAAATGTATCAAGTATTCTTCTGTCTTCCTTTCACATTATCCAGCTTTTGTGTGCACGTAAAGCAACTGAAACGAGGGCAATAGGGGCAGCCAAATAGTTTTGAGCACGGGAGCAATATGACTTGATCCTCATTTAGAAAGTATCGCTCTTGCTTTATATGTACAATACACTTTGGAAGTGGAAGGAAGCGACAATGAGCCCAGTGAGGAGATAAGAGTTCAGGCTAATCGGACATGGCATGACTTTTTAGTACCATTGGCTGTGAAGAGAGGCTCAGACTATGCCAATGATCTTGATATAGGACATTAGAGAAAGGGGAAAATCGATGATGAATCCAATGTCTTGGGCCTGAGCAACAGAAAAAATGAAGCGGGTATTTGTTAAGAAGTCCATGGATGGGTTTGATCACATGAAGGATAGGGTAAAAGATAGGGACTTGGTCTGGAATGTTCTAAATTTGAGATACCTACCGGACACCAAGGTCAGGGACTGAGTAGGCACCTGGACACATGAGTCTGGAGTTCCGGAGAGAGATCTAAAGTGGAGATACAATATTGAGTAGAAGGAACTATGTACTACATTCTTCTTTCTAACCAACCAATCACATATTCTAAGTTCTATAAGGTTTCTATGAGTCGACATCGACCCAATGGCAGTGGCTTTTTGTTGTTGTTGTTGTTTACTGGAAAATGACATCTATGTCTTTGCTCCAGATTTGTAAGAATAAGTTTTTCCATCAAATTGCCAACAAGTAAGATATAAGCAGAAGAACTTATATATAAGCATTTGAATTGTGGTGCTGGCGAACAATATTGAAAGTACCATGGACTTCCAGAAGAACAAATATATCTATCTTGGATGAAGTACAACACAATTCTCCTTAGAAGCGAGGATGGTGAGATTTTGTCTTGTGTTCTTTGGCTATGTTATCAGGAGAAACCAACCCCTAGGAAAGGACATCATACTTGGTGAAAAAGAGGGTCAATAAAAATTAAGAAAAGCCCCGACAAGATGGATTGACACAGTGGCTGCAACAATAGGCTCAAACATGACAGTGATTCTGAGGATAGCACGGGAGCAGACGGTCTTTCATTCTGTTGCGCACAGGGCCACTGTGTGTGGGAACTAACTAGATAGTCTGCAACAAGAGAGAAGTCAAATAAAATGGGTCTTCAAATGAAACCTGTGGCAGGAAATTTGTACACGTGAACTCCAACAATATTCTAGTGAGGATCCAATTAGACAGCTGGTCAGCTAGACTTAGAAATAATTAGCCCTACTCAGCCCACTACTCCATGCCATTGTGTAAGAAAGAAGGAGGAAATTGGATCTCATTTAAAGAAAAAGCTTTTGTGCATCAAGGCACATTATCAAGAAAATTACAAGATAACCTACAGAAGAGGAGAAAATAATTCCAAATCATATATCTGATAAGTTTCTAGTAGCTAGACAATAGAAAGAACTCTTATAATTCAATGACAAATAAATCTATGCAGAAATGAGCAAAGAACTGGAGTAAACATTTCTCCGGGGAAGATACACAAATAGCCAACAGGTACATAAAAAGATAGTCAATGTGTTTAGTCATTGGGAAAATGCAAATTGAAACCATAATGAGATGCCTCTTCACACCCACTCCAACAATTCATTCACTTGCATGGAAGTCGACTCTGCCTCATAGCGACCCTATAGGACAGGCTAGTACTGCCCCTGTGCGTCTCTGACACTGAAGGCCTTTATGGAAGAAGAAAGCCGCAACTTTCTCTTGTGGAGAGGTTGGTGGTTTCAGACAGCTGACCTTGTCATTTAAGCCCAATGTAGTAACCACTCTGCCACCAGTGCTCTTTCACACCCACTAGGAAGGTCATGATCAAATGTTTGTTAGGAAAAAAAGTGTTGCTGAGGATAGAGAGAAATTGGAATCCTCTTAGGTTACCAGGGTGAATAAAAATTGGTGTGGTTACTGGTGAAAACAAAAAGTTAAATGCAGAATTTTAATATGACCCTTCCTAGGTATCTACCCAAAAGAATGGTAATCAACTACTCAAACATATATTTGTAGGTGAATATTTATGGATGCACTATTCACAGATGCCAAAAGGTAGTAACAACCCACAGAGCCACCACCATATGAATGGATAAACAAAATGTAAGATATGCATACAACGGACATGAAACATTACTCAGTCATGAAAAGGAATGCTCTAAGAGGGATAAACCTTGAAAACATTATGCCAAGTAAAAGCTGCTACCCCTAAAAGTCTTATATGATTTCATTTATATTTAAATGTTCAGAATAGGTAAATCCCTAACAGCACGAAGTAAATTAGTGGTTGTCAAGGCCTTGGGGAGGAGTCATAGGGACTGATTGCTTAATGAGCGTAGGCTAGCTTTTGGCTGAATGAGAATGCTTTGGAATTAGACAGAGGCGGTAATTACACCACAATGTGAATGTGCCAAATGTCACTGAATATGACTGTTTGAAAATGGTTGACTTTATATTATGTAAATTCCACCTCAAGAAGAAGAAAAACCAATCAGTGAAAGAACATGCTTTGGAAAGCAAATGCCAGCACAGAAGTCGCCTCTGCTGCAGGGAGCTGCTCTTCCATGAATCCTGTCATTGAGAAGCCCCGGGCACCTCAAAGGGACTCTCAATCAGCAGAATGTCTCCTTTATGTCAGAAAAGCCAATGCTTTCCCCCAAAGCGAAAGCTTCCCAAGGGAGTTGTTTCTCTGATTGACATCTCCTGTCTTCATAGGCTCCATTGCTTTCCACGGTTGATGTGCTTTGAAAAGGACTTCTAAAGGAAGAGCCCGATTCCTTGTTTACCAGGAAGAAAAGGGGGGCGACTGAGAGGCAGAACTGAGCAAACTGTGCCTTTGAAAGCACAGACTGTACGGGGAGGGACATGGCTGCTATTTTCAGTTCCGTGTGGGTGTGAGGGTAACAGGCCTCTGTAAACAGCTGTTCAACAACAGTCTCGGGAGCAGCCTCCTGGGCCGCAGAGACCCGCCTTCTACAGTCAACCAAAGGCAAGTTCCCAGGAGCTTGGAGGGTTCAATGCATCTGAAAACTGAAGACATCGGAAGCGGGGATTCAACACTGGGTTTTGAATGAGCTGCAATATTTAGCAAAGCTGTGCTCCCTCTGTTCAAAAGAATAAACCCAGGAAACAGAGATGCCGAACCAAGAACAGACAGTGTGTACTTTCCGGAAGAATAGCTACCGTCAAAGCCACTTCTGCAGGGATCCGGCCTCCCTCTGAGAGCCTGAACCACTGCCCAGTTCTGGAAAGAAACCGGCTTGGGTGGAAGAAGGACTGGCCCCTGTGCAAACTGTGGCTTCCGGATCCAGCGTTGAACATCAACCCCTTGTTATGATGAAGGAGGGAAGATTCGTGCAAGATTGAACTTGCTTTCATTTTTGTTCCAATGAGCTGGGACAGCCACCTTTCAAAACTTGTCCCCCGTGCATTGGGATGGGAAGGCAATCCATTTCCACACAGCTACAGAAAACATGAAATGGGGCCCGAGCAAGGTTGTGTGGGTCCACAGTAGCTGGGTGCCAAGTTGATCCGGAACGGTTCCATTTTCCTCTCAAAACTTGTAACCTGAATGTACTAAGCGCCAGGAAGAATTCCTGCCATCTCCCCATGGAATTACTACAAGGACACTATGGCTTTTAGTCATGCTCCGATCAGCAAACATGTTTAGCATGTACTCATTCCGTCATTCAGCAGATATTTAGTGACTGCTGGCGGTGTGCTGGGTGTCATGGTCGGGGTGGGGCGACCATGACAAGCAAAGCTCTCTGCCTCAGGAAACAGGTGACATCAGAGGATTATTAGACAATAACTAGTCACCCAGTTGAGGGCCAAGAGGGAAGGGCAACTTTCCATTACTCAAGTTCAAGGCCTGCTTCTCTCAAATTTATTTTCTATTCTAAATTTAAACTCCCTCTATGAGGAAATACAATGGGGACACCCACATTTAGAAACATTCCCCCAACCCAAGTCACCAGAAGAAAATCACCTCTTAATTTGCCAAGGTCAGGCTGATTCAGGTTGAAATAATAGCAAAGAGCCATTGCTGAGGTAGAACCCATACTGACAGGTCCCTCCCATGGGGGTACTCAGGCTCTTCATGCTGGGTTTCCTATAAACCGTGGTTAGAGCAAGAAAGCACACACACTTCCTCCCAAACCAATAATAATGAACAGTGAAATTCACTGAGGAAAGTAATCATCTATCTCCCTGAAAATGTAATGCCTGTAGAGAATTTGTCCAGTTGAAAGGTACATATAATTTATATCACCAAAATGCATGTACTTGATATTTGTCCAAGCCAATAGGAGTACTAAACTTTCCTGGTAAACTCTAGGAATGCCTTAGCACGCCGGAGTCCCTGCGAGGTGCAAGTGGTCAATGTGCTTAGTCGCTAACAGAGAGGATGGTGATTCAGATCCCCAGAGACACCTCGGAAGAAAGGCCTGGCAATCTGCTCCCCAAAATGTCTGCTGTGGAAAACACCATGGAACACAGGTCTCCCGTGACACACTTGGGGTCAGCACGAGCTGCACTCCACCCCGTGGGCTGTGGCCACTTCAAAGCTTTGCCCCATAGCAATGGGTACAGCTTGCGTTGCATATTCCCATCCCTCAAACTCTCACCGTGATCCTTTTCTTCATACAAAGGGAGAGCTAGCTTCCAATAGAAATCCCCATGTCCACCTCTTCGGCAGTCAAATACAACCCCCAACTGTCAACGCTCCATTTCCCCAGTAGCTCTACTCTTCCAGGTTTCCAAAGCTTTCGTTAAGGTTCAGTTTTAATCTGATGCCCTTGCTATATGGTGGTGATAAACTTTGCAAGTGGCAGGAAGTTTAATGTGGCAAAGAAGTGAGCTGAAAGAACCAGGATCCAAGCTTGACAGGCTGGAGTGAATCTTACTCACTTGATGGTGAACTCAGAGGCCTCCACTTCAGGGAGGAAAATAGCAACCCCAAAGAGGCCAGGGAAATGTCTGTTCTCATTGTAAATTCCATCCCCCGGCTGTCAGCCTGCTACTCTGTGGTGGTCTGGGCATGACTGTGATGCTGGGAGAAATGCTACCGGTATGTCAAGGACCACCAAGGTCATCCAGGGTGGACAGGTTTCCGTGAGCTGGCTTCCAGACTTAGACAAACGAGGAAGAAAGGCCTGGCTACGTACTTCTAAAGACCTTCTGGATTAAGATAGGATATTGTCTGATACGGCGCTGGAAGATGAGCCCCCAGTGTTGGCAGGCGCTACACAAGAGCCTCTCAAACATTGCTGGGATCGAGCACGAAGCTGGCACAGGACTGGGCAGCATCTCATTCTGCGATGGGTCAGATTGTCATGAGGCAGAGGAGACGCTACGGCAGCAACCAGCACCGGTCCTCTTCCCTGTCTTTATTCAGTAGTTGGAGTGGGCGGTGATGACACAGCTTTGCCTTGAGGTTAAGTGGCATAAAGCCACTGAGCAACAATGGAACAGTTGATTCCAGGGAACGATCAGCCTTCCTAACTCTTGATTTCAGACTGGCCGGGGGAGGAGATCTGGGAAGTCAGGGCCAGAGGCCTCGAGGAAAGTGATTTGTGTAGAAATAAAAATTAACCATGTAGGAATTAAAGACACAGATGGATCTCAAGGTGGGCAATGAACATACTAGGGGGCTTCAGAGAATTCTGGTAAAATGAAACCAAAAGAGAATGGTAGTTTTCTCTGGACTCTTTGAAGCCCCTTCTGATATGGATTGTTTACTTTCACTCAAACTAGGTCATTTCCATTTTGGAATGTAGTTTTCCGTGACAGTCTATTTGCAGTTGATGGAGAAGACACCCGAGAGACCAGATCGCCCTGCATGCATGTGTGTGCGTGTGTGTGTGTGCATGCGTACACTGGCCTCTTCTTTAATGCAGAGTAAAGCTGTGTCCAGGGTTTGCTTCGCCCACCTCCATCCCCTCCTCCTCTTCCTTCTTCTAGGGCACTCAAACTCAAAGACAGACCTCTGGCGTTTGTCTCTAAGAACTATGATTCTACGCGTGTTGTGTGTGGTATAGCATCTGTTCCAGGAACTTTGACAGCAGAGAGCAGAATGGGGCGGCAGGGAGTCACCTGAGTGGGTATCTCACTCGGGCTGCCAGGCAGCTAGGACGATTACTCTTCTGGAAGCAACACAGCCACACAAGAATCTGATGTTGGTGAGATGGCTGTTGGGGGCATTCTGCACCTGTCCCATCTGGGTCGGCAACCTGGATGGATTCCCAGCTCTCAGGAAGCCCCAGGGAGGAGCTCTCTGCCCATTTGTTAAGGACAATCTGCCTTCTCAGTTTCTTCCAGCTGGAAGCATGAGGACCATGATTGTGCAGACTGACCTTCACTTTGTGCCAAACAGAAGGACCCAGAGGAGTAGGGTCAGGACTCTGCAGGTCAAAGGCTAGCTTCTCAAGGTCTTCTTTGATGGATTTGGGTTGGCTGCTGGGATATCCAGAACACTCATAGGTGGGTGACCAGTAAGCACTGAAGAGACAAAGGCGAGGGCTAGGAAGTCTGAATGAATCAAATGCCAGCACCCCACCAGCAACGAGCAGTGGGCTGAGCCCAGGCACACTCCCACTTTCGACAATCCTAACACCCCATCTGCTGCTGGCAAGATCTTTCTGGTAAAGCAATGATCAAGCATGTTCTGCTGCACATCATCAACTTCGTTTAATCTTCACAGCAAACTTGGGTGGTGGGTCATTTTGATCAGCAGCTCCCAGATGTGTACACTAAGGTTTTCTGAAGCTAAATCATACCCCAGTCCCCAGCTAGTGAGTGCCACAGTTAGGATCCAAAGCCCTCCAAGACAATGAACCCACGGCCACTACCACCTGCTCTATTCGAACCAGCAGAGTCTTGCTTCTGAATGCTCTTGAGTGGACAAAAAGTGGACTCAAAGACACCCCCCCCCAATCACCCAAGAAAGGAGACCGTTGATGCCCACAGTCCATTGGAGGACACTCAGGACCAAACATGTCTTCAAAATGACTGTCATTCATGGGCACCCATGCACAGACATGGCACCAACTTCCTGTAAAACCTCATCCTTAGAGTTGCTGACCATAGGTCCTGGGCATGATTTTCACTTGAGGCCAAACCGTACAATGATTTGGTTCCTTAAAGGCTGACATGGAGGAGATAGTACCAACTACAGCCTCCATCTACACCCCGCCTCCGGGACTAAACGCCCTCAGACCACATCTCGGCAGGTTCGCTATACCAGGACCAGCTCCAGTTGCTATCAAGACAATTCCAACTTGCGGAGACTGCAGATGTGTCTGGTACTGAGGGTCTGATTTTTCAGATGTAGACCATCGGGCCCATCTTCCTAGGTACCTCTGGGTGGACTGCATCCTCTAACCATCCCTTTAGCAGCTGAGCACAACCTGCATTTCAGACGAATAAGTTTGGATACGTGCTAGATGGGAACAGATTGGGAAGATACATGCTGAGTTCTGTTTTGACATATTGAGTTAGAGCAGCCTACAAGACATCCAAGAGGAGAGGACCCAAAATAACTTCAGCTATGAATGTGAAGTTCAGGGAGCGCTCAGTCTAAGGCTGCAGAGAAGGCGGTGGGAATAGGCAGTCAATTACAGCGGGGGACCTTGAGACTCAGAGAAGGAACGCAATTGGATCATGTTCATGTGGGGCTAGCTGCTGCTCACTGAGGCTCGGAGCCCAGATCTTCTCTCCTGAAGCCCGGGCATCCTGCCACCCCCAGGGCAGGCCCCATGGTGCAGAGATGGAGTTCCCACCTGCACTGCCCCAGCTCCCTGGGCCTTTGTGCTATGCTGACGGCTCACCACAATCATCAGGCCACTGGTGATCACCTGAATATTAGGGTAAGATGCTTGCTTCACTAGCTTGAGCAGGTACCCACACACTCCTCAAACACCCCCATATCCCCCATTTCATTTGGAAGGACATCATAACACTGCTGTACCACACAGATGCGTATACACATCGAGGAAAGAATAAGTTGAGACACAGCACTGCTCATCATCTATCGCCACTGTCACTGATAGAATCTGGATATGGCCATTTTCATATACAGCCTGCTTTATTATCCACGTATAATTGTACAAATAAAAAAAATCACTACCGTCGAGTCAATGCCGACTCTAGTGACCCTATTGGACAGGGTAGAACTGCCCCCGTTGAGTTTCTGTGATTGTAACTGCTTATGGGAGTAGAAAGTCCCATCTTGCTCCCACAGAGCAATTGGCAGTTTCGAACTGCTGACCTTGAGGATCACAGCCCAACATGTAACCACTATGCCACCAAAGGACACCCAGATTATTGGTGTCTCCATTTGCTCAGACAGTAATAAAGCCAACAGAGTGGCTGTCTTAGAAGAACAGAAATTTAGTGCTCCAGGGTTGTAGAGGTCAGAAGCATGAAATCAAAGTGTTGGCAGGACTTCGCCTTTGCTGAAGGTGCAGAGGGAGGAGCCCTCCTTGCCTCTTGCGAGTTTGGGTGGTTCCTGATAACCCTTGGCTTCTAGGTGCATCGTTCCAATTTCTGCTTCCATCTGCCCATGGCTGCTCCTCTCTATTTCGGAGTCTTTGCTCCTCTTTCATAAGGACAGCACTCAGCTTAGATGAGGATCCAATCCTCCTCCCTTGAGTATGACCCATACTTAAGGAACAACAGTTTGAAAAGCCCTATTTCTAAACAAGGTCATGGACACAGATACCAGGGGGGTAGAACAGAATTTCAACCTTTCTTTTGGGAGTGTGTGGATATAGTTCAGTCTCTAATATCTGCCTTGTCAAAGTCAGAGGAAATGATCCACTGTCTTCCCCAGCAGACGAAGGCCAGATATTGGCTGACTCCCAATAGCTGTTTTCCGTTCTTCCGTAATAACAGAATACCTCGCCTTTATTTCACACATCATCCCCACAGCATAAAGACTACACACCCAGGTTTCATTAGAGCTAGATGGAGCTAAATGGCCAGTGAGATGACAGGAGAAACCGTGTACCCTAAAAGGGGAGGAACCCTTTTCCTCTGCTCTCTCCCATGCATAACCCCCAGGTAGAAAGGCTCCCTGGGGCCAGCACGCTTATGAGAGAGAGCCATTAACTCCTGTGATGCCATTGCGCTTCTGGAGACCTGTTACAAGCTGCTGGGCAATAGCCTGTCTGTGGTAGGTGCCACTTTCAAAAGGATTCACCGTAGGCTATTTAAAAGGAATTTTTAACATCTCATCTTAAAAATGGAGCTATAATAGCCATGCTGCAAAATGCACCCACCTTAAGTAGACAGTAAACCAAATGTAAAGCCATCAAGTTGATTCCGGCTCACAACAGCGTGATGGCTTAGTGATTACAGGTGGGGCTGCTAGCTGCAAAGTTACCAGTTGAAACCCACCTTCAAAACCACCTCGAAACTCCTAAGGAGAAAGATGAGGCCTTCTACTCCCATAAAGAGTTACAGTCTAGGAAATCCACAGGGGATGTTCTGCCCTGTCTTGTAGGGTCCCTAGAAGAAGTAGACAGTTGGTCATGAAGTTTTATATGGGTAATATATTCTCCTCTTTTCTCTCTCTCTCTCTCTCTCTCTCTCTCTCTCTCTCTCTCTCTCTCTCTCTCTCTCTCTCTCTCTCTGCCTTTGAGTAGATTCTGCCTCATAGTGGCCCTATAGAGCAGGGTAGAACTACCCTTATGGGCTTCGGAGACAGAAGTTCTTTAGGAGAGCAGAAAGCCTCATCTTTCTCCCTTTCTACCACGGAGTAGCAGTTGGCTTCAAAATGCTGACCTTGGGGTTAACAGTCCAATTAATAACCCACCACGCCACCAGTATATAACCTTATGAAACCACCGCTCAGTTCAAGATGGAGAGAAAGGATGTGCAAATTATGCCCCCCACCCAACCAGTCCACATCCGGGCCACTCCTTGTTTTTGTAAATAAAGTTTTATTGGCTCACAGTCACAACCATTCATTTCTGTGTCATCTGTAAGTGTTCTCCGGCTACAATGACACGATCAAATACTTAACAGAGACTGCATGCCCACAAAGGTTGACATGACTATTATCTGGCCCTTCATGGAAAGTTAGCCAACCCTGCTACAGAGTATTCTAGAACACACCTGCAGAACTCCTTCGTGATCTAAGCATGCAGTCTATCCACCAGACTTTGGAAATGGTGAGCCAGAAAGGCTAAAGAAAGAGGCTGTGTGCGGAGGGCCACATTTATTTACGGGCGCTAGTGGTTTCGCATTCTCTTTGGAGCCGTCAGGAGTCTAACAGGTTTAGCTTGTCAACAAGTAGTCTGCCAATGCATTGCAGAGCTTCTATTTTTTAACATTGTCTCACGAGAGTGACTAAGAATCATGTTTCAAAGAACAGGAATGAGCAGGGGAACAGATTTCCTCAACAGGGCTTCGCTTGGTTGTAATCTTGCAGTCCTATCTGATGGTGGCCCCTTTGTTGAAGCATTCCTCCTTCAAGGCCATGGCAAACACAATGGGATGTGAGGTCCTGCACGTTTGCTTAGGCATCATATCTCATGCCTTTTCCTAGTAAGCTGACGGCACAGCTTCCAGTGCAGGAAGGTGCCTGCTTTTTGTACTTTCTCTGCCTTCAGACTGCTACTTGAGGTTACATGGAAGTCCTTTAAGATGCCTGTCCTCTTGACAATACCAGGAAAGAGCCAAATAAATCAACCCCACTGCACAATTGCACCTGTCCTTTCGATTGGGAAGGGGCACGCATACGCCACTATTAATCACCACAGCCCTGCAGAGAAATATGCCCCAGGTTAATGAGGAAAGTCTGGCCCTCTGGCCAGGGCATGTTAAAAGTGTATTAAAAATTGTTGGCTGGCATTGGGTGATGCTCACCTTCCCAACAAGAAAGCTGAAAACAAAAAGGGGTGTATAAGCAAATGTGGTAAAGAAAACTAATGGTGCCCTGCTATTAAAGGATATAGCATCTGGAGTCTTAAAAGCTTGAAGTTAAACAAGCGGCCATCTAGCAGGGAGGCAACAAAGCCCACATGGAAGAAGCACACCAGCCTATGTGACCATGAGGTGTCCATGGGATCAGGTATCAGGCATCAAAGAATAAAACATCATATCATTGTGAATGAGGGGGAATGTGGAGTGGGGACCCAAAGTCCATCAGTAGGCAATTGGCCATCCCCTCACAAGAGGGTCACAAGGAAGTGATGAGCTAGCCAGGGTGCAGTATAGCACTGAGGAAACATGCAACATTCCTCTAGTTCTTTAATTCATCCTCCCTGCCACTATCATGACCCCAGTTCTACCTTACAAAGCTGGCTGGACCAGAACATGTACACTGGTGCAGATAAGAGCTCTTGACACACGGAATCCACAACAGTTAAACCCTTTAGGAACAATAATAGGAGTATTGATACCATGTGGATAGGGGGAAGGTGGGGGGAAAAAGGGAGAACCGATCACATTGATAGATGTATAACACTCCCTCTTGCCCCCCCCCTCCACACACACACCCAGGGTGATGAACAACAGAAACATGGGTGAAGGGAGACACAGATGGTGTAAGAGATGAAAAAAATAATAACTTATAAATTATCAAGGATTCGTGAGGGTGGGAGCATGGGGGAGGGAGGAAAAAATGAGAAGCTGATACCACGGGCTCAAGTAGAAAGTAAAAGGTTTTATAAGGATGATGGCGACCTAGACACGAATGTGCTTGACACAACTGATGTCTGGATTGTTATAAGAGCTGTAAGAGTCCCCAATAAAATGATATAAAAACAAACAACAACAAAAACCTTGTTGGGATGGCAAAATGGCTTCTCTTGAAAGATGCCAAGAACAGGTGCTCTCATGGGTAGGAAGATCCTTGAGGTACTGTCTTCACAGCTGTAGCATTTTAGTCTCTGCCCCTCCCTAGTTTCCCAAATGCAGGCGGCCCAAGGGCCATGGGCTCAGGAAGCACTCTGGATGTAGTTGCCCCCAAGCACAGGCTGATGCATGACCGCACACACCTAAAGCACAGAGGCTGTGTTCTAGAAACTTCGTATGACCGCTTGCTTACATGAAGTCCAAACGCACACACATATTGGAACAACGTTTAAACGGGTGGTTGTCCCCTAGCCCAGCTCTCCTCTGGAGTGAAAAAACTCAAGCTAAAAGAAAGTAATGGGTTTGCCAATATCTCCCAAACTTTAGTAGGGGGAAGGGGTCAATCTTTCCGGACTAGCTTGGGAAGCAAATAACTCCATGTGGCACACAGAAGGCCCTGGCATCTCTCTTCAAGCAATGCCTATCCTTAACCTTTCCATTCTCTTCCAAGAAAGCTTGCTCCCCGACTGACAACAGTTAAGCTCACCCTAGGCCCGTGGCCACTCTAGGACAACCCGTCGCAGGATAGCCTACTCCCCAGAAAACCCCAGAACAAAGAAGTTCAAGGAACTCCAAACCCTTCCTCCAGGCCCCCACAACAGGAGCCAGATAAGCTCTCTCCACACTTCCTGGAGCCTTCCCGTTTCCTGTGAGTAACCCTGTACACATGCCCAAGCACACATGTGCATACACAGACTTTCCCAAGGACAACCTGATGCTCAATGACTACACAGTCGCAATCCCCACAGACACAGAAGCACTTACCTAACGGCAATTGAACCTGCCTTTGTTCCCTTTCCACAATGAAAACGGCCATTGCTATTACTATTGTAGCGAGGTAGTTTCTCTTGTCTCCTTCTCTGCCTTCTAACCCATTGCTAGGGACACCTTGGCGCCTAACAAACAGGACCCATAATAATGTCATTTCGAACAGTAGAGCCAGTCACCCTGAATTTCTACTTTAAGCTATACAAAGGCTTGGCTCAAGACTGGAATGGAATGTTTTGTTGTTGGTTTTTTACCTTGGCCCAGGCCAAATTCTTAGGCAGGCCTCCCACTCCTTCCCCCTCGAGTTGCTGCAAAGGGAAAGCAAGGAGTGAGGGGGCCGGTTCTTTCCATTCTATTCTTTTAGTGCATGTTCATTGGACACCTGCCACATGTAAGTGCTGGTCTTGGAATGGGAATCAAAGAAATATAAACCTGATCCTATCCTTAAACAGATTAGAATCTACTCAAGGAAAAGAATGTTGGAGGGAGAGAGAGGGAGAAAAGGAGTGGTCCCCTGAATAGCACTTGAGATCAGCTAATGATAGCAAAGTTAGAAACATGGTTTGAGAAAGATGTGTGAACGTTTGGGGCAAACTTAAAGTATGTTAATCATCCACTCAGAGCCCCAAAGATAACTAGGCTGGGGCTTCTGAAAAACCACCTAATATATCCGTGGAGATTTGCGTGTAGCTAGGGTGCTGAACAGGCTTCAGGGGAGCTTCCAGACTAAAAAGGACTAGAAAGAAAGGGCTAGTAGTCCACTTTCGAAAATTAGCTAACGGAATCCCTATGAATGACAATGATCTGATCCCAAACCAGTCTTAGGGATGGCACAGGGCCAGATGGAGTTTCTTTCCATTGTGTATGGGCTCCTCCTTGGTTGAGCGAGCCGGTTGGACAACTGCTAACAACAGCGAGGGTATTGAAAAACAGCATGTTGACATGGGAGATTGGAGATGATTTTCCCTAGGACATAGCCAGTGCTTTGGGGAACGTCATCGCTGGTTAGCAGATGGTGCCGTGCCACCCCTGGGGGTAGAGAATGCTGACGGAAGCCACAGCTCACATCTTTCTCTGGGAATGGCAGTCAATCACCCTCCACTCCCACAAGCCACTGGAGCCTGTAAGCTGAGACTGTAAGTTGAAAGCTATTGAAACCCCAATGCAGCCTACTCCCCGCCTTTGCAGGATGAGTCACAAAGCTATCCTCGCCTTACTCAGGGCAGAAAGACCAGAGGCTCCGCCGAAAAGGTTGTGGTTTTTCAATTTCCTTGGTTTGCTGACACCTGGCCCAGCCTTGACCACGTGAGGTGATAGGTAGGAACCCATTGCCTTATATGGGCATCTGGTAGCCCTCACTAGACCAGGGGCTGGGAGGGGGTGGGAGGTGGGGAATAGACTGAAAGTGCCAGATCAAAACAATAGCTCCCTAAAGTAAAATGCAGCCGATGAAGGAAGTGGCATTTTATCTCAAACAAATATAGAAAAAACAGCGTGAGCCAAGGACAACACAGACCCGCATCCTTCTCTTTTTAGAGGCCTCATGGGAAAGTATTTAGAATCGTCCATCTTTCTGCTGACTGGCTACATTGCACAGCTGCTGCTGGGACAGCGATTCTGTTGGGGGAGGTTATGTGGGTTACAGTCACCCACGAGTCTCCCCACTGCTGCCTCTCAAGTTTCCCCAATCCTGACCACCGCCACCACCCCTCCATGTGCTGTGTGGCATCCTCTATGACTGGCACACAGCTGAAAAGGTTTCAACCCCAAACACTACAGAATGGAGGCTGACGGCAGGAGTGCTTTCTTCCAGTGCTAAGGCTCCCTGTCTGCTTCCCCTTAGGATGACAGAATCAGAGTCCCACACAGAGCTCAACCACCCATTCAGGCCTCCCAAGACTTATAGTCCTTTCGGGAGCACGGAGATCTGGCAGCCATGCTGCAGAGAAACAATACCTTTCTGGACTCAGGTATTCCCAGTCAAGCCTCCACCAGCCCCCACTCTTTTTATTCGGCATTTCTCCAATTATGAGGTCACCGGGCTCTGAGAAGCAAGGAAAGTGGGCAGAAAGAGAGAGTCAATGAAACAGTAACGGGTGTGTCATCTCAAACCACTTTCATGCACGTCCATTGTCCACAGGAGTAACTGAGAAAATCAGCAGTCTGAAATCCCTCCCTCCATCCCTCCTGGGTGGCGCACATGGCAATGAACTAGCTGAGGAAAGGGTGCCCTCTGCTGTCGCTGCTCATTTTCTTTTCTTTCAAAGGAAAATGTCAAGCTCCACGTAAAACAGACTTAAGCCTTCGATAGTCTAAGCATTGACTAGGGAAACCAACGTGGGGTTTTAACTGTTTGAAACTGGGCAGTGTTTTGTTTGCGTGTACGTGTGGTTGCTTTAAGTCGGAACCGACCTGGCAGCAATCAAAAGTCCATTTGGAGCTCGCCTAAGGGGGAAGGTTACACAGCCCGATGAATACAATGAAAGTCGCTGAACTGTACTTGTCCACATGAAGACTGTTGCAATGGTATCTGTTCTGCCATCTACATGTAAGACACATACACACACAGCTCCATCTCGCTAGGCTGCTGAGAGAAATGCTTGTTTTGAGAGGGGTCCAAGTCAGTGTGCCTAGAAATAAAGACCTTTTTGGGGAGCAGAGCAGCAAGTACTGAGGCCTGCATCTCCGTTTATTTCCCTGACTTTTTCCAATAAACTCATCGGGGCTTGCTACTAGATGGCTCATTTCAGTTCTTTGGGAAAACAAAATAAATGTAGTTCTCACACGGCGAGATGAAAATCAACGCTGTGGCTTGCAAATACTTCTTGAAGAGAAGAATTTGCAGTAAATGCAAGTACCCTGCATGCTATGAAGAGAAGATCAGTCATACAGCTCAGGAGCTTGTCCTTATAAGTGTGGGTTAACTGAGATATAAAAAGAATTGACCCAGATATTCCTATAAACTTCATCCAAATGCAATCCACAAGGGCAACTTATAATCAAAATTATAAGTAATATTTTGCAGGTGGCAATGATGGCAAACAAAGGCTCTTAGGCAACCTTGATGTTAATAAAATCAATATTTGCTTTCTTCCTAGTTTTTAACTTGCAAAGCTGTTATGTTTTCTTTCTTGCTTCTATATTTTAGAAGGCTTCCAGAAATGATGTCTCACTATACAAGTTTCTGTCACTTGTTTGAGTCAATGTAAATATATGAGGCACTCCAAATGGTCTTAATTGGAAGAAGGGAAAGAGCACAGGGTGGGGGGACAGTAGTCTCTCATTGCCATATTCCTTATCATAATTTTCTATAAATGTCATTACTTTTCATTTTCTAAAGTATCATCTTACTACATGGCTTCATTTGAAAACCCCCAATGTTTCTAATTGCCCTGCCTCACTCCATCTACCCTTAATGGTATCTATGATTTTGTAGCAATACCTTATAACTTATTCTCATAGTATAAGAAAAGAAAATATGGCATTGATGATAGAAATAAAGCTGGAGGCCCCATGATAGAATTTCACAAGATCAATGACTTTTTTCATTGCAAATACAGGGGTTTTTTTTTCTTTTTAAACACAAATGGTGACTATACACATGGGCTTCACCGGATGGAATATGCAGGGATCACATACATTCCATCTATAGAAAAAAGAAGAGAAAGAAGTTCAATATCATTGACCAAAACAAGACCAGGGGTTGACTATAGGACAGACTATTAATTGCTCAGATGCTATTTCAGGTTGAAACTAAAGTGGCTCACACTCACTTCCATTTAGTTGATTCCAACTCATAACAAACTCACTGCCATTGAGTTGACTCTGACTCATAGCAACCCTGTAGGACAGAGTCCAACTGCCCCCGTGGGGTTTCTAAGGCTGCACATCTTTATGTGAGCAGACTGCCTCATCGTTCTCCAGTTCATGGGTTCAAAATGCAGTTCTTACAGTTAGCAACCCAATGAGTCATGTACCCTGACCCCAGGGCTCCTGCAGTATGGCCTGACACCTCAGATTAGGCAACCAAGGAGCACTGCCGAGAGGACACGTGTGGTTCTCAGCTCTGGTATTGAGTAGACTCCCATGGGGAGCTTGGGAATGACAGCAAGGACATGAGTCCTGCCACCCTGGCCAATGACATCAGGAACTCAGAGCTAAAGCTTCCCATGGGGTTCTCCGGAGCGGACAGATTGAAGGTCTACAGTGAACAAGTGCAATTGTCAATGATGATTGTATGAGTCAAGGAGAAAACGGCCAATGGAGAAGTTATGTGCAAGTGTTGTGTTCTCATCCCACCCACATGGCTTCATGAAAACCACTCATTGCCATTGAGTTGATTCTGACTCGTAGCAACCCTGTAGGCCAAAGTTGAACTACTCCCTGTGAGTTTCTGAAACTGTAACTCTACAGAAGTGGAAAGTTTCCTCTTTCTCCTGTGGAATGGATGGGGATTTTGAACTGCTGACCTTGCCATCAGCAGCGCAAGCCATAACCCACTATACCACTAGGGATCCTTGGTTAGTTGGAATTCAGTGTTTCTCTTCAGAAAGGAGCCCCTGACTGCTGCCGATGGTTAGCACACTGGGCTGATAACCCAAAAGACAGAAGTTCAAGTCCACACAGAGGCATTTGGAACAGAAGGCCTAGCTATTTACTTCTGGAAAATCTGCCATTGAAAACCCCGTGGAGCACAGTTCTAGACTGACACACTTAAGGTCTCCATGAGTGGAAGCAACTTGATGGCATTTTTTTTTTTGAAATTCCAGAAAGGACAAGGATGTACCCACCACATCACAGTTTTTCTGGCTTATCTTTCTTTCTTTCCCTTTTCCTTCGCATTTATATTTTCTAATTTTAGCATTCACCACTTGCCTGTCAGTGTGTTGGGCTGTGGTAGTTTGTGTATTTCTGCGATGCTGGAAGCTGTGTCACTGTTCTTTCAAATACCAGCAGGGACACTCAGAGTGAACTGGATTCAACAGAGCTTCCAGATTAAGAACAGACAACCAAGAGGAATAAGCTGTCTGCTTCAGAAGAATTAGCCACCAAAAGCCCTATGGATAGCATCGAAATATTGTCAGCTACTGAACCCTCATGAATAGTAGCAGAACATTGTCAGGGATGGTGCCAGATGAGCCCTTTAGGTCAGAAGGCGCTCAAAATATCACTGAGGAAGAGTTGCCTTCTCAAAGTGGAGTCGACCATAATGGCATGGATGGAGTGAACCGGTGGTAGGAAAGCCTTCAGATCTTTCCTTAGCTGTTAGGGCACAACTTGAAATGAGAAGAAAGAGCTACAGAAATCTGCTAATAGTTAGAACTTGGAATGTATGAAGTATGACTCTAGAAACATTGTAAGTTTTCAAAAATGCAATGCAATGAATAAAGTTCTATATCCTAGGCATTTGAGCTGAAATGCTCTGGTATTGGCCATTTTGAATCAGAAAATTGTAAGGTTTACTATACCAGGAAAAATACGATCAAGAATGGTGTTGAATTTTCATCAAAAAGGACATTTCAAGATGTATCTTCAAGTACCATGCTATCTGTGATAGGATTATATACTGAACATACAAGAAAATCCAATCAATACAACTATTATTCAAAGTTAAACACCAACCATTAAGTGATGAAGCTAACTAGTGTTGGAGAAAGTGAAGATTTATACCAAGGTTTCAGTGTGAAATTGATCAAATGTGCCATCAGGATACATTGACAATTATGGGCGATTGGAATGCACAAGTTGGAAGGAAAGAGGAAGGAACAGTAGTTGGAAAATATGACCTCAGTGATGGAAACAAAGCTGGAGATCACATGATAGGATTTTGCAAGACCAATGACTTGTTTATAGTAAATATATTTTTTCCAACCACACAAATGGCTACTGTTTACATGAACTTCTGCAGCTGGAATCCACAGAAGTTGAATTGGGAAGAGACAATAGAGAAGCTCAATATCAGCAGCTACCATGAGGCCATGATCTGACTATGGAACAGATTATCAACTGCTTCAGGTGGAAGCCGAAGAAACTCAAAACAAGTCCACTACCTTGAGTCTATCCCACTTGAATTTAGAGACCATCTCAAGAACAGATTTGTTGCGTTGGACAGAAGCCTGATGAGCTGTGGGAGGACATCAAGAACATCATCCCCCGAAGAAAGCAAAAGACAAGAAAGAAAATAAAAGGTCAAAATGAATGTCAGAAGAGACTCTGAAATTTGCTCTTAATCATAGAGTAGTTAAAGCAAATAGAAGAAATGATGAAGCCAAAGAACTGCAAAGAAAATTTCAAAGGGAAGCTTGAGAAGACAAAGTGAAACATGATAATGAAATGTTCAAAGACCTGCAGTTAGAAACCCAAAAAGGAAGAACGGTCAACATATCTTAAGTTGAAGGAGCTCAAGAAAAAAAATTCTAGCCTGAGTTGCAATATTGAAAGATTCTTCCAGCAGAATTTTGAATGATGTAGGAAGCATTAAAAGAAGATGGAAAGAATACACCGAGTTATTAAAACAAAAAAATCTACTTGGCATTTCACTGTTTCAGGAAGTAGCATATGATCAAGAATCAGTGGTACTGAAAGAAGCAATTAAAGCTGAACTGAAAGCATTAGTCAAAATTGAGGCTCAAGGAATTGATGGAATCCTAGTTGACATGTTTCAACAAGCTGATGAAGCACTGAAAGCACTCACTCATCTATGCCAGGAAATTTGGAAGATACCTACTTGGCCAGGTGACTGGAAGAGAATCATATTTGTACTCATTCCAAAGAAAGGTGACTCAACAGAATGCTCAAATTAGAGAAATATTAATGATAATATCATGTGCAAGTAAAATTTTTGCTGAAAACCATCCAACAATAGTTGCCACAGTACATTGACAGGGAGCTGCCAGGGATTCAGGCTGGCTTCAGAAGAGGAGTAGTACAAGGCATGGCATTGCCGAGGTCGGCTAGTTTGGGGCTCAAAGCAGAGACTACCAGAAAGATGTCTGCTTGTGCTTTACTTAGGATGCCAAGGTGTTCGATGGTGTGGAGCATAACAAACTATAGAAAACCTTGAGAAGAATGGGCATTCCAGAACCCCCATGGTGCTCCTGCAGAACTTGTACATGGATCAAGAAGCAGCCATGCGACAGAACAAGGGAATACTGCATGATGTAAACATTTAAAAAGGTGTGCGACAGGGTTGTGTCCTCTCACCATACTTATTCCATCTGTATGCAGAACAGATCATCAAAGAAGCTGGATATGTGAGGAGGAATGTGGCATCAGATTGGAGGAAGACATATTTAACAACGTTAGATATTCAGCTGGCGAGACGTTGCTGAAAATGATGAGGACTTGAGGCACTTGCTGATGAGAATCAGGGATTGCAGCTTTCAATATGGATTATAACTCCATGGTCTTCCTTGGAAGACCCAAATCCTCACAACAGGACCAATAGGTGACATAATAATAAAGAGAGAACAGAGTGATTTCATCTTGTGTGGATCCACAATCAACATCCGTGGAAGCAGCAGTCAGAGATCAAGCGATGCATTGAATTGTATGCATCTGCTGTGCAAGAATTCTTTAAAATGTTGAAAAGCAAAGAGGCTACTTTTAGAATAATGTATGACTGACCCAAGCCATGGTATTTTCAATGTTATCATATGCATGTAAAAGTTCAACATTGAAGCTGGAAGACCAAAGAAGAATCGATGGGTTTGCAGAATGGTGCTGGGAAAAACTACTGAAAGTACCATGGACTGCCGAAAGAACAAGCAAATCTGTTTTGGAAGAAATAGAGTGAGAATGCTCGTTAGAGACAAGGTTGAAGCAATGTCTTCTCATATACATTGGCCCTGTTGTCAGGAGAGACCGATCCCTGCTTGGTAAGTCATGCTTGGTAAATCAGAAGGGCATCAAACAAGAGGCAGGTCCTCAATAAGATGGATGGACACAGTGGCTACAACAGTGGGCTCAAACTGAGAACTCTCGTGAAGAAGGCGCCGGCTAGGGCCGTGTTCTGTCCCGTGGCTATGAGCTGGAACCTACTTGCTGGCAGCCAACATCGCATCCTTCCTTGTGACCGTACTTTGCTCTCTTTTGAGCCACCACATAAGTGAAGCGAGTTGTGTGGCCATTGTAGAAGGAGAAAGTTGAAGGAAGAATGAAAGCTTAAGCCTGGCACTTTGTGGAAAGGGAGTGTTAGAAAATAGGAAGAACTGTGTGTCATTGTTCCCCAGTGGTATGTGAGAATTGCTTCAGTCACACTCGATTTCCTTTCTCACCAAGGCATAGCCGACTTTCTTGAGACTCAATTGTCACCATCAGGGGACATTTCTGAGGAATGACTTGATAAGACTGTAGTGCAAGATTACTCTGAATTTGGCAACCAGCGTCGACTTAATGGACTATCTATACCAGCAGGAGTTTCATAGGTCATCCATTTCATAAATTTTTAAAAAGCCAAGTCATTTGTAACCTGAAAAGTATGACTAATATTAAAAAAAACACACTGCTGTTGACTCAATTCTGACTTCTAGCAATCCTCCAGGACAGAACAGAACTACTTCCACAGGGTTTCCAAGGCTATAAATATTTACAAAGAAGCATACCCCAACTTTGTCTCCAGGAGGGGCTCATGAGTTCAAATCATCAACTTGTCAGTTCTCGGGCAAGCGCTGGATCCACTGTGCCATACAGATCCTTTTAAAATTGAATAATGATATATTGGTTGGAGTGAACGGGAAGATAGTATTTGAGATCTATCACCAAGAGGCTGGCTAATTGCTCAACAAACCTTTTTTCTTCTTCTCCTGACACGCAGCTGAGGAGCTCCAGTGGCACTGTGGGATAGGGTTTGGGTTGCTAACTATGAGGTGGGCCGTTCAAACCCACCAGTCACGATTCTGGAGAAAGATGAGGCTGTCTGCTCCCATAAAGAGTCATAGTCTTGAAAACCCTATCGAGGGTCACTATGAGTTGGAATCCCGCAACAGTGATGGGTTTTTCAGTGGGTAGGCACCCAGCTCGCCTACATTTCCTATCTGTTACTTGAGAACACATGACTGGTCAGTGGGAAATGAGAGGGCAGTATGGCCCGATACCCCGCTACTGTCCTCTTTCAAATCCTTGGCCCCACCAAATGGTGCAGCAGACTCTTTGCAAAGCTCTGGGAAATGAACAAGAAGACTTCTTGTGTGGGCCCTAAACTAATACTCAATGTATCAATATGTTGTGTCATTGTGAGATGCCCTGCAGTTGGCTCTGACTCATAGCGACCCAATGTACAACAGAGAGAAACACTGTCTGGTCCCGCGCCATCTTCACAATTGGTCTTCTGTTTGAGCCCATGGATGCAGCCACTGTGTCAGCCCCTCTTGTTGAAAGGCTTCCTCTTTTTTAATACCCCATCTCTTGACCAAGCATGAGGTCCTTCTCCAGGGACTGGTCTCCCCTGACAACAAGTTCCAAGGACATGCGACAAAGTCTCAACGTCCTTGACTCCAGGGAACACTCTGACTGCACTTCTGTCTTAATGGATTGCACTATTTCTAAAGGGTTGTTGGTAGTCTAAGCCCCCACACTAGGGCTGGAGTCAGTATCACCTCCCATTCTCAGATCTGCCTCCTCTTTACCCCCAAACATGTGAGCAGAGGGTCTCTGAGCCAACTCTCTCTCCACCTTTTTCTCCCAGTTTATCAGGCTTCATTGAAGTTTGAGGAGCAAAAGGTTTGAGTCTGAAAACCAAGAAAATGGAATTACCATTCACTAAGACTGAGGAAAGGAGCCCTGGTGATATTGCACTTAAGTGCTTGACTGCTAACCCAAAGGCTGGTGGTTTAACGCCCCCAGCGGCTCCTAGGAGAAAGACATGACAGTCTGCTTCTGTAACGATGACAGCCTTGGAAACCCTGTGGGACAGTCCTACTCTGTCCTATAGTTTTTGTGATGAGTTGAAATTGCCTCAACAGCAGTGGGTTTGGGGGTTTAAAGATCAGGGAGGATGACAAAGGAAACAGGTTCTTTTGGGTGCACGAAAACAGACAAGATGTCCTTTCTACCCTCCAAGGATTGATTTGGGGGCACCGGTACATAAATCTGTAAAGGTTATGAATTCATGGTCAGAATAATCATGGATCTGGCATTGTATCCTATCTGGAGGCATATGGTGCCCACCTGTCTTTCACTGATTTAGCTGCACAGAGATCCCTTACGGGGATACACCATACTTTATTCCTTTCCAGAGCTTGGGCACATATTGCTGCAGTGCTACATTTTGTGCATGTGGAGGTGTATGTCGAGGTAAATTCGGATTTCTTCCTCCACTACCATCAGTTCTTGATCATCCGTGACCTCTTGAAATGAGTGAATGGTAACCAATGATTTTTGATATGGTGACAGCCTTTTCCTTGACCTTCATGTGATGTATCCTGCAGCACTGAACAGTTTGCCCTTATTAGATTACCGCTCTGAGCTTGAAGTTTTCCCTTCTGTTCTGTTAGTTCGAGGTGTGCTGGGTGTGCTCTTCTCTGGATGGCCTAACTCCAGGCCTTTGCACATTTCATTATAATCTTTGTCTTCTCAGGCTGCTCTTAGAAATGTTCTGTTCAATCGTTTCCTATTATTTCATCATTTCTTCCCTTCCTTTTAGCTAATCTCCAGAGTCTTTCGGATGTTCATTCATTTTGGTTGTTTCCTTCATGTATGGCATCCTTGGTGTTGTGTCTCATCTTGTGCAATTCATCTGGTGTCTTCAGTCACTAGTGTTCAATGTGTCAAATCTGTTCTTGAGAAACTCATGACATTCAAGTGGGAAAAAGTTAAGGTCACATTTTGACTCTTGTGTACTTATTTTCTTTTTTTGGATTGTGGAAATATTTATTTTATTTATAAAATATTTGTATTAGGGTCTCATACAACTCTTATCACAATCCATACATACATCAATTGTGTAAAACACATCTGTACCTTGATTGCCCTCATCATTTTCAAAACATTTGCTCTCCACTTAAGCCCTTGGCATCAGGTCCTCTTTTTTTCCCTCCCTCCCTGCTCCCTTCTCCCTCATGAGCCATTGATAATTTATAAATTATTATTTTGTCATATCTTTCCCTGTCCAACGTCTCCCTTTACCCCCTTTTCCATTGTCCGTCTCCCAGGGAGAAGGTCACATGCAGATCCCTGTAATCGGTTCCCTCTTTCCAACCCACTCTCCCTCTACCCTCCCATTGTCGCCACTCACACCCCTAGTCTTGAAGGTATCATCCGCCCTGAATTCCCTGTGCTTCCGGCTCCTATCTGCACCATGAAATTTACAATCAATTCATTTCAGATACATTAAGAAAAATAGTCATAATTAACACTGTGACTTGAGCTAAGAAAAACCCCAGGACAGCAAAATAAATAGATAGATAAATAAATAAATAAAGAGTGACCACTGTGTCCCTACATTCCAGTTCATCTGATTTCTTGTCCTTGGGAGATCTGAAGGCCAAAACGGTTCAGACTTACTCAATCAGCTCTGCCTTTAAATAATTTTGTTAGGATAAAGTTATCGCCAGTTTTAAAGACTTGAACATCTGGTGAAGTAGTCGATTTGGGAACCTGTTCACTCATTAGATGAAGCTTTCCAATTGAGCTAATACTGACTGAACGCAATCCTATTGGACAGAGCAGAACTGCGCCTGTGACTTTTCCGAGTTATACAGGAGTAAACAGCCTCATCTTTCTCCCACAGAGTATCTGGTGGGTTTGAACCACAGATCTTGTGGCTTGCAATTCAACGAATAACCTGACAGCCCAGTCCCATCGAGGCAAAACTTGGCTGGTCCCTTGTAAATGCTATAGAATAGACAATCAGCCAGCAATGGAGTGAGCGTACTGCCATTGTTTCCAGGGTTCCTCTGTCAATGGAGATCAGGTGTGGCAGATTGAACAAAGGCTTTCAAGCCAACCCACTGGACCAATATTCATAGTTTCTCAGCCTCAGCCTGCTTGGCCACATCATCTGGGACCACATCATTCTTTACTTGGGGAGGGCTGCACTGTGCATTGTAGGATGTTTAGCTACCTTCAGATACCAGTAACACTTACCCAGTATGGTGCCAATCAAAATATCTTCCAATATTGTCAAGTAGCTCCTTTGGGGGGGGGATAAAAAAATCCCTAGTGGAATATCACTTACATAGGCTCACCTTTAGTTCTGCATTTAGGAAAACAAAGAGTAACATAATTTTGAATTGTCTTCATTTCCAGATTATCAGTTCAGAAGGAACTCCTTCCAGAATGCCCCTCTAGCTGTCTGCCTCTGTGATAGTTAAGGTTTATTGTGCCAAACTGACCAATGAACACATGTGGAATTAATTAAGGGCAGGGAGATAAATGGCTCCACGATCCTCGTCTTTCTTGTCTCTTGTTCTCTGGTGGTCAGACCAGTGTGCAGCTGCGTTAGTTAATTCTCTGCCTCAGCTGGCAAGGGTCACTTCCGGTGAGAAATCCCTGAGGAGAAGCCACATAGACCTACTCTGATGCAGTCCTGGGTGCTGGAGAAGCCACGTGGAGACCCCTGCCAGTGCTGAGATGCTTACATGCTCACTGATTCTGCTTTCCTCCTGCATTCGGCATCATTACATATGTTTTGTGAGATTGAGGAGGACTTTGTAGATTGGTGTCAGCACTGGGTTGGGATGCTTTCTGAATATACACTGACCCTTTATATAAAACTCTCTCTTATACAATGAGTGTCTATGAATTTTGTCTCTCTAGGTCTACCAAGACTAACTCAGTCTCCTTCTTGTCCCCTAATGCCCCTGCCAGTCCAGCATGATGACTGAATGTAGCACTGGGACACAGAGCCTCAATCAGGCCATTTTGCTCTCAAGGGGACATCTGGCAACACCTGCAGGCATTTTTGGTTAGGACAACTGGGGTAGGGAGAGCGAGATCAATTTCTGGTGGGTAGAGGCTGGGGGTGATGCTGAACATCCAGCATTCGGAAATTGATTTCCAGGACTTTCTTCTGAGCCACCTTTGGATGGGTTCAACTTGCCCATCTTTTGGTTAGTAGTCAAATGCTAAACAATTTGCACCTCCATCGAAAAATCAGGGCATCGAATGGGTTCGCTGTTTTTTTACCCCCTTTGGAGAATTTGCATAATCCCTTCTACAGTATATTGAATTGGAATCTACTTTTTAACAAGAGCCTCAGATGATTCTTAGAGGCAATTACCCTAGCTGAACGTCTGTTCAGTCAACATCTGACCACTAACCATCAGTACTGTCATGAGGATTTCATTATTTTTTAAATTTAATTTTAAGGAAAATGATTCTCCTTTTGTTTCTTATTTCCTCTGAATGGTGTGGAGCAACACTGTGACTTTGAGGAATAAGATGCACCAGGGACAGGAACAAATCCAATGATACATATGGTAGCCAACAGAAAAGGAGGGGGGGGAGGAAAAAAATTAAATGGTTAGCAATGGAACAGGGCACTAAGCCACCCAAGGGGAGGGTATTGTTTATATTTCCACAGGAAAAGAGGGACCAGACCCCAACCCAGTGCTCCAAGATGTGAATGCAACATACCGGCAAGAAGCAGGGACCCAGTAGAGAGGTTTGAGCGGCCGGACCCAATCCCAACTATGTGGACACATGCCCCTCCCCCCAGGAGAATTTATTTCAGAGGACAGCACTGAAGCTGCAGCTCAGGGAGAGTGACATGTCGGATCAGAGCACACAGGAGCAAATGAAAGGGGAGGAAGAGAGAGTAGAGCACATCTTGGCCCCCAAGCCTTTAGGACGATATTCCTGTTCAGAGCAGCCAATGCAGAGAGAGGACCATATGACCAGGGCAGAGTGGCCTTCATTGCTATTTGCAGTTGACAGGGTCCTCATCAATGGCCCTCAACGGGGGGCAACTTTGCTTCCCTGGAGACACCTAGACATGCGTGGAGAGTTATGTCACTGGCATCTAGTGGGTGGAGGCAGAGGTGCTGCTACACAGCCCACAATGCACCAGACCGTCCCCCCCACAACAAAGAATGGTCCAGCCTCAAATACCATCATGCCAGGTTAGACAGCCCTGCTCTAAGAGCCCCTCTATCGTCCCCATTGAGTCCCTGGTTTCTCCACCTAATCTGATCAACCCAGTGGTTTGCAAACTAGGCCAACAAGGGGTGGAGGGGCATTGGGAAAGAGGGAGGCTGGCATGGACCCCAAGCCCTAGAGGAGAGCCACTCTGGGGGCAGCCAATTCAGCCCGGGCAGCCTGGCGAGCCACGGTCACAATTCAAGCCGACAGGCAACACAAATAGTCAAGAGACAGTTTGTCCTGCCAGACATAAGGACAGAGAGGCTGGGAATCTGAGGCTGTACACAGAGACTTACTGTACAATCAAGTCGCGTCTGTTCAAGTCAGGCCATGGGTTAGGCGGTCCCACCCAGCCAGGAGGCCTGGAGGGTAGGAGCAGATCCTGAAGCGGGGCCCCTCCTAAGAGGCCTTCCAAACCCCAGGGAGAAGAGGGAAACTTTGCCAGCCAGTTGATCGGGGGCTTGAGACAGAGACGAAGGCCAGACTCTGAAACAGGGCCAACGAAAGGCTGGGCTCACTTCGGAGAAAGGAAGCTGACTCTTCATAGACAGAGTGGAAATGCTATGGGGCACAGGGAGCCCGGCCCCGGAAACCATGGTGAGTCCACTGAGAATCCATGGGGCCCTGCACCTTGGGCCAGAAAACTAGGAACACTTCATCTATAATGTTGGGGGCCCCGGTGACACAACAGTGAAATGCTCACTGTGAACTGCAATGTTGGCGGTTTAAAGCCACAGGCCACTCAGCTGAGAAAAGTCCTGCAGAATGGTTTCCATGAAGACTGAAATCTCGGACATCCCATGGGGTGCTGTGATGCTGCCACACGCAGTTGCTGAATCCATTTGAATCCATCTGATGGCACACAACAATCACAAGTCCAAAATGAAGGTCAACTCTCTCTCCCGCCTCTAAACTAACTAACACTCACTCTCTCGCTATCTCTCTCTCTCTCTCTCTCTCTCTCTCTCTCTCACACACACACACACACACACACACACACACACACTTGCACATACCACAATCATCACCTCTCCTCTAACATCACCCCAGCCATCATTGAGACAGTGCTTGCTTGTCTATGGATGAATCTGGAAAACTGAGGCTCCCAGTAAAATAAAAGGTACTCAGAAATCAGGCAAAGCCGAAAGTATAATCAGAGGTTTTTTGTGTGTGTGTGTTAGATTTGATAGCATCTGGGTTTGTTTTTTTACTTCAAAGATACTGTTGATTCCTTACTGAAAATCTAGAACTTCCAAAACAGTAAATACAAAATATATTATTTACCTCCCCATTAGACCTTTGTTAATATTCTTTATAAGTATCTCTATTCATATCCTGCTCAGCTTTTTCCTTTGTGAAGGTTCTATTTCTTTTTCCACCAAGGGTTAATGGCTCTTTGTAATTTTTAAAATCCTTTTATTGGGAACTCATGCAGCTCTTATCACAATCCCAATATACATCCATTGTTTCAAGTACATTTATATATTTGTTGCCATCATCATTTTCAAAATGTTTTCTTTTTAGTTGAGCCCTTGGTATCAGCTCCTGATTTTATCCCTCCCTCTCCCACCCTCCCCACCTCATAAACCCTTGATAATTTATAAATAAATTCTTATTATTTTTTCTTGTCTTACACTGACTAATGTCTCCCTGCACCCACTTTTCTGTTGTCTGTCCCCCTGGGAGTGGGTTATAGGTAGATCCTTGTGATCGGTTCCCCCTTTCTCCCTCCACCTTCCCCTTACACTCCTGGTATCACTACTCTCATTATTGGTCCTGAGTGGTTTATCTGTCCTGGATTCCCCATGTTTCTAGTTCTTATCTGTATTTTTAACTTTCTATTATTAACATTATGACAACATTCTTGCCCCTACTATCATCCATGGAAAAAATTAGTTTTGTGATTTTAATTGGTGCTTCTTTTTGATCTGAATATCAACATCAGTCCTGATTGCTGTGGATAATTTGGAAAATACAGTAAAGTATAAGCTATTAAAATGCCAATCACCATTAGGTTGATTCTGAGTCAGAGATCTGTGCTCCGTCTAGCTGAAACCACACACCCTTCCATCGAACCAATGCCGACTCATAGCGACCCCTCACTCCTATACCTGTGGTTGGGCACCCTAGTTGCACTGTAGGGTAAGCATTGGAGTTGTAACCTTGACCTCAGTGCTTCAAATCCATTGGGTGCTCTGTTTGAGACTGATGAGGCTGTCTGCTCCCATAAAGGAGTCTCATATCGGGTGACTAGGAGTCGGAATTGACACAATGGCAATGGGTTCAGGGTATACCTGTAATTACAATCTCCTCTGGGAATGGAGTTCTCTTTGTTGTGTTACTGAGGAAGAGTCCCGGTAGCGTAGGGGGCTATGTTCAGAGCTATTAACCACAAGGTAAGAAGTTCCAACCCACCAATCACTCCATGAGAGAAAGATCAGCATTTTGAACTCCCCAGACACTCTGATGGCAGGTATGTTAGTCCAGGTAGACTATAGAAACAAATCCAGGGAGACTCATATGTGTAGGGGGAAGAGCTTTATATACAAGAACAATTGAATATTGAGAATATTGAAAAATCATCCCAGCCCAGTCCAGATCAAGTCCAATATTAGCCCATATATCTGATACCAGTCTATAAAGTCCTCTTCAGATGCACACAACCTGTGCAGTGATGCCAAATGCAGGAAGATCACAGGCCAGTAGGTGGGGAGTCTTGTGGATCTAGTGGCTGTCTAAGCATCTCAGCACTGACAGGGGTCCCCATGTGGCTTCTCCAGCTCCAAGGCTCTGACTGCCATCAGTCCATCTGCAATATCTCCCAGGGAGTGAGCAGAGAGAGTGTGTCTACCACCTCCAAGGAGGAAATACAGGAGTTCCCAGAATCCTCAGAAGGCCATGCCCACACAGAGGTCTCATTGGCTATGCCCTGATTGACAGGCTAGACTCCACCCCTTCACCCTGAGTCCTCTCAAATTGACAAATGATTACATAACTACCACAGAGGTTTTAACTTCATCGCAGCTGAGGGTGTGTTCATCCTACAAAGAGAAGCACTGTCTTGTTTCAGGTAACAAAAGAAGGTAGTGACCACCTCAAAAATGAATCATGGCCATTGACCCAATTCCAACTCAAAATCACCCTAGAGGACAAGCCAGAATGGCCCCTGTGGGCATCCAAGACTGTGACTCTTCATTGGAGTAGAAAGCCTCATCTTTCTCCTGAGGAGTGGCTGGTGGTTTTAAACTGCTGACCTTGTGCTTTGTAGCCCAATGTGGAACCCACAATGCCACCAGTGACCATGTCAGGACTTTAATTCTGACAGCCCTGCCCAGGCTGGGAATTTCCAGCCCAAGTGCTCCCCACCTGCTTTTCTCCCTGCTGGTTGGTCTCTTTGGGGGCAGAGTTGCTCTCGCCATTTAAGACCAGGGTAGCCAATAAGCCTCTCTGAAGCTGATGTGGGTGTGGGGAAAGAAGAACTGGGCAGGTGGGAATTCAGAAAGCATGGATGTCAAAAACCTCCTTTGAGGGGTCTAATCGTGCCATTTTAAGTGGTGTCAGACACCAACTGAATACAATGGCAACTAATAGCCTTTTTAAGACAGCAAATCATTGCTATTCTCTGAAAGGCTTGATGCCCCACCTAAGCTAACACTCTACTTAAAACCCACCATCAACAATGGCGGTGGGAGGAAAGAGCTGACAGGCCTAGTTGCTAGATGCTTGACTGTAAGCAAAGGCAAACAAAACCATACACACTCAACATTGTCAAGCAAAAGGCAGCAGCCTATCTTTAGTCTGAGTAAACATTGCCAGCAGGTGCAAAATCCACATACGTTGACTCTCCACACTTGCTGAAGAGACTGCCAAGGAAGCCCGTGTGAAGCGCGAACTGGGGATGGCAGACAGGAGCGTGCAGCTGTCACAAGAACAGAGTCTGCCTTCAACCCAGAGCTCCAAGATGTAAATGCAACATGCTGGCCTGCAGTAGGGAAACAGTGGAGAGGTCTGAGGGGCCAGCCCCAATCCCAACTACTATGTGGACACCTGTGCCTACCCCCAGAAGAATGTATTTCAAAGGACGACTCTGAATCTACAGCTCCGGGAGAGGGACATATCTGATCAGAGTACACGGCAGCAGATGAAGGGGGAGGAGGAGAGAGTGGAACACATCCTGGCCTACCAGGCCTAGAGGATGATGACCCCAATCAGAGCAGCCAGTCCACAGAGAGGACCACATGGCCAGCCCCACTATGAGACATGACGTCCCTCATTGACCCATGGCCCTGCGGGGGACAGCACCAGAGACACAGTGTGAGAATTGCACCCATTACGACCCCACCACACTGAGGCAAAACACTAAGGGGGTGCAACAGAACAACAAGGGAACAGAGCAGTGAGGTCCCCAGGGAATGCTGAGGGTGGGCTTTGGGGCTAGGATGTGGTGCCCCAACAGACTGGACTGGAAAACACTCTTAAAGGCCAACAAACAGTTCTTGAACTAACTACAAGCTTTCCTTTCTTGTGTTTTGTTTCTTGTCACTGTTTTATTGTTGTTGTTGTTGTTGTTCTTGTGTTATATATTGTCGCTTTATTTTGCTCTGTCTTCTTTTTGTGCATGTTAGTATCTCCGCAGGTCTGTCTAAATAAGATAGGCTGGATGAACACTCTGGAGGAGAAAACAATGGGACCAACAGTTCCGGGGGGAAATGGGAGAGGCGGAGGTGGGGGAAAGGTAGTGGTGTTAACAAACCCAGGGACAAGGGAACAACAAGTGATCCAAATCGGTGGTGAGGAGGGTGTAGGAGGCCTGGTAGGGCTTGATCAAGGGTAATTTAACCAAGAAGAATTACTGAAACCCAAATGAAGACTGAGCCTGATAGTGGGGCAAGAGGAAAGTCAAAGGAAATAGAGTAAAGAGCTAGGAGGCAAAGGGCATTTATAGAGGTCTAAATAAATGCATGTGCATATGTAAATATCTTTATCTATGAGTATGGGAAAATAGATTTATGTGCATATACGTATAGGTTTATTATTAAGGTAGCAGAAGGACACTGGGCCTCCACTCAAGTACTCCCTCAATGCAAGAATACTTTCTTCTATTAAATTGGCATTCTATGATGCCCACCTTCTCGACACAACTGCTGAAGACAAACTGGGTGAATAAGGAAATGTGGTGAAAAAGCTGATGGTGCTGGCTATCAAAAGATATAGCATCTGGGGTCTTAAAAGCTTGAGGGTAAACAAGCAGCCATCTATCTCAGAAGCAACAAAACGCACATGGAAGCAGCACACCAGCTTGCATGATCATGAGGTGCCAAAGGGATCAGTTATCAGGAATCAAAGAACAAAAAATCATATCATTGTGTGCTCACCTCCCTGATACGAACACCGAAGGTAAGTGGGTGCATAAGCAACTGTGGTGAAGAAAGCTGATGGTGTCCGGCTATCAAAAGATATAGCGTCTGGGGTCTTAAAGGCTTGAAGGTAAACAAGAGGCCATCTAGCTCAGAAGCAACAAAGCCCACATGGAAGAAGCACACCAGTCTGTGTGTTCACGAGGTGTCGAAGAGATCAAGTATCAGGCATCATCAGAACAAAAATCTTATCATTGTGAATGAGGGGGTGGAGTGCAGAGTGGAGACCCAAAGCCCATTTGTAGGCCACTGCCTTCCCCTTATGGAAGGGTCTCAGGGAGGAGATGAGCCAGTCAGGGTGCAGTGTATCAACAATGAAATATACAACTTTCCTCGAGTTCCTGAATGCTCCCCCCCCCACTATCATGATCCCAATTCTACCTTTAAAATCTGGCTAGACCAGAGGATGTACACTGGTACAGATAGTAACTAGAAACACAGGGAATCCAGGGTGGATGATCCCTTCAGGACCAGTGGTGTGAGTGGCGATACTGGGAGGGTAGAGTCAGGGTGGGTTGGAATGAGGGAACCGATTACAACGATCAATATGTGACCTCCTCCCTGGGGGATGGACAACAGAAAAGTAGGGGTGAAGGGAGACGTCAGACAGTATAATATATGAAAAATAATAATTTATAAATTATAAAGGGTTCGTGAGGGACGAGGGAGCAGGGAGGTGGAGGGGGGGAAGAGGAGCTGATGCCAGGGGCTTAAGTGGAGAGCAAATGTTTTGAGAATGATGAGGGCAATGAATGTACAAATGTGCTTTATACAACTGATGCATGTATAGATTGTGATAAGAGTTGTATGAGGCCCCAATAAAAAGATTTTTTTTAAAGGAAATATATATGGGAATTATTGAAAGAAAGAAAAAAAAAGAAGAGTCTTCTCTTGTCGTCACCACTAGGTGGCTCCCTTCCCGAAGGAGCTTCTTCCCAGGATGCCAAAACAAAAAAAAAACAACGGGCTAACATCCCCCAGACTTGAGGAGCTGGGGTGTTGTGGTGTGCTGGTGAGGTGATTATGATAGCTAGCAATCCTGTAGAACAGAGTAGAAGGGCCCAGAGAGTTTCCAAGGCTGTCCTCTTTAACCAAGCAGGACACGGGGTCTTTTCAAAGGCAAGCGCTTAACGGTTGCGCCATCAGAGCTCCTAGGAGACTGGAAGTATCCATGTTTATGACCAAACGGAATGCGTTCAATTATGCCGGGCTTATTATCATCTCGGGGAGAAAGATGGGGCTTTCTTTACCTGTAAAGAGTTACAGTCTTGGAACCTCACAGGGGCAGTTCTACCTGGTCCTATAGGGTCATTATGGGCCCGCATCAACTCGACATCTGTGAGCTTGCTTTGGGTTTTGTTAGAATCCCAAAGGGGATTGGATTTAGCAAGTGGATTTTTACACATGGGAGATTTATGTCCTGAAGTTAAAGTTTTTGCTTAGTATTTTTGCTTCCATCATAAACATATCTATTCAATATGTTATCATATGCCTTTGAACACCACCTTGAATCCTTCTTCAAATGAGCCAAGATACAAAAACAAGAAGTCAAGTCAGAAGATTCGCTTTTAAGGCACTGTTAACTTAGATAGGTAGAATATATATATAAGCTTAAAGAAATAGCAGCCATTGAGCTAAGACTGACTCCTGGTGACCTTAGGTACCCCATGACAAAATGTTGCCTGGTCCTGCATCATCCTCACAAAGGGTCTTCCTCGCCCTCGCTGGCCTTCTACTTCGACAACTCTGATCTCTTCCCCCCAGTGACTGTTCCCTCCTCTGGAGCCAATGATGGATGCCAGACAAGTGCGCAAGGCTTTCTCAGGTTCCAATTTGGAAGCAAATGTGGAGACCTTCCGCTGGAGTCTTAGTCAGGAAGCTCCACCGAAGCCCATTTGCCATGAGTGGCCCTGCTGGTATTTGAGATCCTGATGACCTAGCACCCAATATCACAGCAACATGCAAGTCACCCTGGTCCCACAAAGCAACAGCTGAAGAAGGAGAGCCAAAGAGAAGAGGGTTTATTTTTGGAAAGAAGTCAGAAAACGGTGTATGAGAGCAGTGAGACCCAAAAAGGGGAAGGGAGGCCGGAAGGTACCAGGGGAGAGGCACTGTGAAGTGAGACGGAGACCATGCGGGCCCGGTTTGAGGAAGACAGTTCACTCCATGGGCCTATTCAAAATTTGTTCCCATTTCTCACTTCTGCTTTCTTTTCAATGGAGGTTGTGCCTCTGTTTTATTTTGTTATTTTTGTTGGGGCAATGTTTGGTTTTTTATGGTTCTCTGTGTAGGAAATCCAGGGGGGGTGAATATATAAAGAGAGTAACTGAATGTGTAGTTTCTTAAGGATATGGCAGGGGAGATTGGGGGGAAATGGGGAGCTAATAACTATAAGTAGACGAAAGAAGAAAATGCTCTAAAATTAATCATGGTGATGATTGCACAATTCTCTTTTTAATGGGATTGAACTATTGAATTGTGTGATATGTAAATTATGTCAATAATACTCTCTAAAAATAAGTGAAAAATAAATACACTCTGATCTGGTCTGATGCTTAGTTACAATAGCCTAAGGAAAGCTACTTCCATGCAAAGGGTCTAAGAGTCCAATTCAAGGATTTGAATGAATTTAGGAGGAACAAAGAGGGTTTTGTTTCAAAAAACAGGGGCACTCTCAAAAGCACACTGCCATCGAGTAAATTCTGACTCCTAGCGACCCTATAGGACAATGTAGAACTACCCCTGTGGATTACTGAGACTAACTCTTTACGGGAGTAGAAAGCCTCGTCTTTCTCCCTTGGAGAGGCTGGTGGTTTCAAACTTCTGACCTTATGTGGTTAACAACCCAACTCGTAACGTATTATACCACCAGGGACTGAGACTATAATTTCTTCTTAGTGGTTTCTGCTAATGGCCACGGAAGAGGCTACACAGAGCAGATGTGCAGCTATGTGGAGAGACTGCTGCCCCAGATGCAGAGAATCAGGCCACCTCAGAGCACTCCCTGAGGGCCTCCCGCCCTTTCAGGGGACTTACAAAGTAACTTAAAGCCCTGTTTACATCTAAGGAACTGAGAGGCTTGCCTTCCTTCTCTGGCGCTACTACAGCAGACATAGCTCCAGTGGTTGACTTTCATGAAGAGAAATTAACTTTTCAGTTTAGGAGCTTCAAAGTCTCTAGGGGAAGTCATTTTCCGTGGACTCTGGAGGAAGAGTCTTGTCTTCAGCTTGTTTCCTGGTCCCTTGGAGATGTCCGTGTGCCTTGGCATCTAGCTTCCCCATTTCTGCTCTGGTCATTTGTTTCATCTCTTTTACACCTCAATCCAAGTTGACTCAGGAGACATCCTGCCACTAATCCTGTCTCACTAACAAAACAAGGACAGCCCATTCCAAATGGGATTGTTACTTCAAGCACAGAGGTGAGGTTTTAGAGTATTGGGGAATTTGGGGTGGGGGTGGGAGGACATAATCGAATTCATAACAGGAATACACAAATAAAGCCAAGGAAAGCCAAAACCTGGGTAAGTTGGAAACCTGTCAGAGATAGAAAACTCAAATATTTTTGACTAATAGAGAACAACAGAAAAGTGAGACGACTACACTCTCTCAAAGGGGGAAAATATTCCAGACCCAGTAAAACAAGTGTCTTGTCAAGGTTTGCTCTCAGACATTTCACTGCACAATGTTATTCTTGGTAAGTGCCGTCAAGTTGGTTCTCTGTACACGAGACAAAACAACTGTCCCGTCCTGCACCATCTTTGCCATTGGAGCTCATTGTTGCAGACAGTGCCAAGACATCTTGTTGAGGGTCTTATTCTTGTTCACTGGCCCTCCACTCTGCCAAGCATGATGCCCTTTGCCAGGGACTAGTCCCTTCTGACATTGGAGAAAGAGTGGTCTTTCTACTCCGGCAAAGAGTTACAGTCTCAGAAAAAACAGGGGCAGTTCGACCCTGACCTAAAGGGTCACTATGAGTAGCCACCAACTAGATGGCATTGAGTTTGCTTTTAGTTTGGTCCCTTCTGATAATCTGTCCAAAGTATGTGAGATGAAGTCTTGCCATCCTTGCTTCTAAGGAATATTCTGGCTATACTTTGTCCAAGACAAGGTGCACTCATGGTGGAGTGCTTGGGTCTTGGGCTGCAATCTACAGAGTCAGCAGTTTGAAACTGCCAGCCTCTCCAAGGGAGAAAGAGTTGCTGTCTCGGAAACTCACAGGGGCAGTTTGGCCCTGTCCTATCAGGTGGCTATGAGTTACAAATGATTTGATGGCAATGGGTTTGGTTTTGAGTTTCTTACAGAACAGATTTATTATTTTCTAATGGTATAGTTCATCTTCTTCATCAACACCATAGTAATACAAAGGCATCAATTTTGTATCCATTGTCCAGCTTCCACCTGCATAGGAAGCGATTGAAAATACCATAGCCTGGGTCAGGCACACCTTAATCCTCGTTCTTCAATGTGACATCTTTGCTTTTCAATGCTTTAAAGAGAGTATTTTTAATCATTAAAAATCATTTTATTGGGGGCTGGTACAACTCTTATCACAATGCACACATCAATTGAATCAGGTATGTTTGTACATACGAGGCCCTCATTCTTTCCTAGACATTTACTTTCTATTTCTTTTGTACTAGCAAAAGAACTAAATAGGTATCATTTCATAGAAAAATAAATAGAGTCATGTTCATAGAGATCAGCTTTCAGCTTGTCTGATTTCATTGAAGAAAGTATCCAGACAGACCTGTTCTCCTCAAACCTACAAACCACTGTACTTCCTCATAAGCCGTTTATTGGAAGCATCATTGCCCAATCAGGTAGCTGCTAGTCACAAGCGGATAGTAAAGTTAAACTCCAAACACCCACCTGCCTGCCCTCGAGTCAATTCCAACTCACAGCTACCCTGTGGACAGAATAGAACTGCCCCTGGGAGTTTCAGAAGCTAACGTTTTTAGTGGAGGTCGAAAGCCTCCCGTTTCTCAGCAGGAGCAGCTAGTGGTTTCAAACTGCTGACCTTCAAGTTAGCAGCCCAACACATAACCACTCCTTAGACTTAATTGAATGAAAACTGCAGCTTCTCAACGAAAATAGTCACATTCCAAAGAACGATGTACCTCAAAATGGCCATCACTCAAAGGGTGAGAAACTTGGGTCAAAAGTGGGTGAATGGGCCAAGCAAAGCGAGCTCATGTTTGTATTTGAATCTCTCCAGGCCTTTCCATGGGGGGAGGATAAGGTCTTGAAGGAGCCCTGGATTTCTGCCAACTCATGATTATGCTTTGATTCGAGTGCCCTCTTCACGGCAACTTTGTTCCTGCCTAATGAAAAAACAAAACACTACACTCTGAAGTGTCCCTGATGTCCTCCTGCAGGTTTAAGGATCTCTGACATTGTCATAATTGACCACTTTTATGGATGGAAAAATACCCAGCCACAGAACTATGCCAACATGCTTGGGATGTGAATTGTTCAATTGTGAACCCAGTTGGGAAAACAACCTTCAAAACTCCTCCCACAAGAATAGAACCACTGTAACCATTTGGGTCTAGAGCAGCAGCCAACTGGATGGCAACTCGAGAAGCCACCTGCATTAGTCTGGGTACTTTAAAGAAACAAATCCACAGAAACGCATGTATAAGAATGAGTTTTATATAAAGGCTAAATGTGCATCAAGAAAACATCCCAACCCAGTGCTGCCCAAGCCCACAAGTCCAACATTAACCTATTAACCCATATGTCCAACACCAGTCCACAAAGTCCTCCTCTATCTCACAAAACAGATGCAACGATGCCGACTGTGGGAGGAAAGCCGAATCAGTGAGTGTGTAAGAATATCAACGCTGTTAGGGGTTTCCATGCGGCTGCTCCAGCACCCAGAGCTGCATCAGGGTAGGTCCATGAGGCTTCTCCTGGGGGATGTTTTGCAGGAAGTGAGCCTTGCCTGCTGAAGCAGGGAACTGGCTAAGGCAGCTGCACCCTGGTCTGACCATCACAAAGCAGGAGACCCGAGAACTAGAAAGCCTAGGCTCACTGAGCCATTTAGCTCTCCATCCTTCAATTAGCCCCACATGTGTTTATCGTCCAGGCTGGCACAAAAACTAACTCCCTCACCACCCAAGTCTGTTGTTAGTTGCCAGGTGCTGTGGAGTCAATTCTGAGGGCTAGAGACTGCAGGCGCAATGAAACACTGTCCGGCCCTGTGCCGTCCTCGCCCTCATCCTGGGGAAACCCGTGGTTGCTTTTCTTCTGACCTTCTACTTGACCCAGCAGGATGTCCTTCGCCAAGGACTGGTTTTTCCTGACCATATTCCCAGGAGCCCTGATGCCAAAACTCCAGTCATTCCCTCCATGGGAGAGAGAGGAGGTTTTCGACTCCTGTAGAGATGGACAGCTTCAGAACCCCACAGAAGTGGTTCCACTCTGACCTCTAGGGTGAGTGATAACCGGTCCCAAGTACGCGCAGCCGAGTCTCACCATTCCATCCTCCTTCCTAAGGAGCGTTCGGACGGAATGTCTTCCAAGGCAGGTTTGTTTGTTCTTAAGGCTGTCCGTGATCCTTCCGATAATGGTTGCCAGGCCCATACCACGATGCAACCACACCCATTCTTTGGGCCTTCCTTTTTCATTGTCCAACTTCCGCATGCATAGGAGGAGCTTGGAAATATCCCAGCTTGGGGCAGGCACACCTTAGTGACACCCTTGCCCTTCCACACTACGAAGAAGTCGTGTACAGCAGAGGTGCCCAGTGCTTGATTTCTTGACCCCAGCCGCCCTCATTTTAACAAGGCAACCCGCAGGGAGGCTTTGAGAAGCACGGGTCTGGAGGAGGAGTCGGTAAACTACAACAACAACAACAAACCCCACCCCTACCCCCAAGAAACAAGCACATTGCCATCGGGTGGGTAATGACTCAGCGATCCTCTAGGACAGACTAGAATGGCCCTACAAGGTGTCCTAGTCTGTCACCTCTACGGAAGCTGCCTGCCTCATCTTTCTCCCACAGGCACGGCCAGCAGGGTCAAACCACATACCTTTTGGTTAGCAACCAAACACTTCAACTGCTGCGCCACCAGGGTAGCTTAGCAAACCATAGGCCCGTATAGGGTGTGTCTGTATGTAAAGTTTTACTGGAATACAGCCACATCGACTGGTGTAAAGCACTTCTCGTCTGCGGCTGTTTTGGGGGACACAGTGGCAATGTTGGGGACTTTCCACAGAAAGTACATGGCCCTCCATGCTGAAAATATTTACTCTCTGGCCTTGTATGGCGAAAGTTGGCTGACCCCTGTCCTACAGTGTTGGGCCAAAGACATGGCAAGGATTTTTCTCATGACCAATGCAGTGGTCACCCTGTCCTTGATGGTCCCAGTCGGTTCAGGGGTTGAACTCTTGAAGTCAGACCCACCAGTTGAGAACCCCTGCTCTAAACCAACTCAGGCAGCCCTTCACTCCCTTGCATGCCAACGCAGCCCTCCCCTCTGGGTTATCCTTTACCAAGGAGAAGGGGGAGGAGACCACAGGTAAGCCCTGTGATCTCCAGGGTTAACTCACCCCTCCCCCTTGATATCTCCTGCTGTCCTCTCAGTCAATGTTCTGACACTGTGGGGGGGGAGCACAGTCTGTGGGCCTGGGGGGGGGCCACCTTCTGCAGGGGAGGAACTCACACTTTCTTCTAGCCCCTGCTCCTGCTCCTGCTCCTGCCAGCCCACAGTGGAGTTCATTCTCAAGGTCCCTTCCCTTCAGGGTCAGCTTCCTGCCAGTGGCTCCATACAGTCACTCCACTTTGGGTGTGGTGCTCTGCAGGCGACGTCTTGAATTCTTTACCCCGAGCACATGCTCCCCAGTTTCCTTTTACACCAAACCCCCAAATTGCCACAGCCGGCCCTCTCTTCCTTTGTGGGAGCCTGATTTTAACCTGAACCCCTTGCCCCCAGCCTCGCCATCTCTTAAGAATTCCACATGAAGGTGAACATAATTTATTTTTAATTAAGCAACAACAAAGACTAAGGGAATTTTTAAAATGTATTATTAATTGGGAGTTTATACATATACCATCACATTCCACAGTTCAATCTCGTCAAACAGTGGACTTCTTGACATTATCTCCCATTTACCTCACCTCCACCATCGTACCCCCTCTCCCCGCCAAACCCTTATTTTACTTGCTGTCCCTGTAGGTTTATCAATCCTGGGTTTCATGTACTGAAACACAGAAAAAGCTACAACACAACTTCATGAGGGTGACCTCCAATGATAAAATACCTCTGCGGTATACTCTAATATGAACAAATCAGAAACACAGAACATGTTGAGAACCAGGTCGGGTCCAGTATGCATCAGATAAGTTTTCCTTGTTCAAATCAGGTTTATGTCTTTGATCTTCTACGTTCATCTCTCCAATACCCTCTGTTTAGTAACCACGTTCCTCCCATCCCTCAACTGTGGATAGATCCAATTAATTTTTAAGGGAAGAATTTTCTCTGTTATTTTATGAGTCAAAATAGACTCAATGGCAGTAAATTCTGTTTTATTTTGTTTTTTAATCTCAGAGAACCGTTTGGTTGTCTCACGGTTTCCATGTTGGGCTGCTAACCACAGGGTCTGCGATTTCAACCTATCAACTGCTCCTAGGGAAAAAGAAAAGGCTTTCTGTTCCCGTAATGATTTACAACTTCAGAAAGCCATCAGGGGTGGTTTTATTGTCCTATAGGGTCTCTATGATCCAAGTCCACTCCACGGCATTGAGTGAGTGCGTATTTTACTATGAGCCAGCAGATGTCGCCCTTGCTCCATGAAAGGAGAGAGAGAGAATTTACCATGCAAGACAGAATTCAGAAATTTTGAGTCTTAAAAGGAACCAAAAACGTCCCCAGATGGCGCCCGCGGTCCGCGTTCGGTTGGCAGATGGTCTAAGTGATGTGCCAGTGCCAAGATCAATGTTACTCCTAAGACAACAGGAAGGCCCACAGCTTTGTTTTGTTAACGCACGGGGTCACCACAGGTCAGAATGGACTTGATGTCAAATAAACCGAACGAAGAGAGAAGGTCTCAGCGGAGTTCGATCTAAGAATTTTTTGTACCCTTTGCTTTCTTCTCATGAGGATGCCATCGCTGAAACGGAAAGGAAAACCCACCATCAGCCAAATCTAAATAGAAACACCAAGCACATAGTTGTAACATAGCAACCCGGTTAATTAAAAAGTCAATCGTGCAACTAAAATTTCATTTCTTCAGGTTGATGTTCCCGTTAAACCAGCGGTTCCCAACCTGGGGGACGCCACCTCCTTGGGGATCGAACAACGCTTTCCCAGGAGTCGCCCGATTCATCACAGTAGCAAAATGACAGAGATGAAGTATCAACAAAAATAATGTGATGGTTGGGGGAGGTCACCACCACCTGAGGAATTGTATGAAAGGGTCACGCCTTTAGGAAGGTTGAGAACCACTCATGTTAGACTGTTCTGTCCTCTCAAACGGGTGAATACGTGCCCATCAATAGAGGGGTGCCTGAGCAAAATGGGGTTTACCCACACAGTGAACACTCGACATCCATTTAGAGAAATGAAGTCCATACACACGCGTGCGCTATGACACGGCGGTGCCTTGAAAGCATCATGCTGAGTGACATGAGCCAGAACCAAAAGTACAGCGATGATATAATCCACCTACAGGAAATCTCTCTAGCAGGCAAAGCATGAGTCCGAAGGTGGAGAGGTAGTTTGGTGGTGGTGGTGGTGGTGGTGATTTTAGCCATGATACAACAGATGAGAGACTAATTACTAAACACTATAGAATTCACAATACTTCAATAAGAAAGAAAAAATATCATTTCATGAAGAAGTCAGCAAAGGACATGAAAGATAATTCACAAGGGATGGCCCTTGGATGGCTAACAAACCACAAGGAAATGCTCACAATCACTAGCCATCCAGAAGATACAAATCAGGACAACAATGAGCTATCACCTCACACCCACAATAATAGGCCGACTTAAAAAAAAGAGAACAATTAAATACTTGAGAGAGTGTGCAGAGATTAGAACTTTTAATACATGGCTAGTGGGCTTGTGAACATAAACAACCATTGTAGAAAGTGATGTGGTGCTTCCTGAAACAACAGAGAATAGAAATACCTTATGACCAGGCAATACCATTGCCAAAGAAGTAAGAGTCAGAACATGAATGGACGTAGGCTCTCCCTTGTTCCTTGCTGCACAGTTCACAATAGCAAGAAGCTGCAAGCAGCCCAAATGGCCATCAGCAGCAGAACAGATACAGACAGTGTCGTGCACACAATACAATACAGCACCTCTCTAACTTACAGCATGGATGGACCTGGAAACTGTGATATAGAGTGAAGCTCAGTCAATCACTAAGAAGCAGTATGAGTCCATTAGATAAACACCAAGATAAAGTCAGGTTTCTGCTCTCAGGTCATGTAATATTCTAAACCAGTCTCCCAAGCAACAAGAAAGTGATCCTACCTAGTGCCATGAACCAGCCCCTTTATTTGTGCACCGTTAACTCCACTTTGACGGAGGAAGGTTCACCTCAGCTGGGGCCAATTTCTCAAGATTGGGGAGGGGGAGGAGAAGACGGATCTGTGGCTGCCACACAACACGATTCCAAGGTCACCCCCAAATCAACAGACACTCCTACAGGAGTGATAAGTGAATCTGACTGGAAATTCAAGAAATGGGGGGTGGGGAGGCAGGGGTGGCAGCATCTCTGTCTTAAAGAAGGTGATTACACTTCTGTAGGTGGGCTAACCAAGTACGGCCGCCTGCCATCAGGAAAACCCACTGCACAGTGTTTATCTAGAACCCAAGGGGACATTATGCTTGGTACTGTGTTCCTAATTGGACATTTTTGACCTGGCTTCTATCCAGCCCTTGGTGACCTAGGCCATGTGCTCTATAGACTACTGGGACTTTAAACTCTGTCATTTCAAGGTGCATACCATCCTTCATAGACCACTAATCACATTGGAATTTTCCAGAAACTCATCTATAGCAAAATGAAGGAGTGGACAGTCTCCCTTCGACTTGAGGCTGAAATGCCCCAGGGTGAGGAGAAGCACATGACTGCTATCCCAAGGTTATGGAATCGATGGCCATTGAACTTCAGTTTAGATCTCTTGCATTGAGGATGCTCAATGAATGGGATGACCTTATATATATGATTTTAATTCTATCTTTGTCTTTTTATGCCATGTATGAGTCTGGTAGGCATGATTCTGCCTTTGTGAATGGGTGTTATTGAAATTTTTGCCCCGAGTCCCTAATAAAATGTTTAAATAAATAAACAAGTAAGTAAATACATAAGTAAAATTAAAAATAAATAAAGCAGTGTCAAATACCATGGCCTGGGTCAGGTGCACCTCAGTCTTCAGAATGATATCCTGGCTCTTCTATATTTTAAAGCGGTCTTCTGCAACAGATTTGCCTGGTACGATATGTAGTTTTACTTCTTGACTGCTGCTTCCATGAGCATTGACTATGGATTTAAGTGAAATAAAATTATTAACGACTTTTTAAAAAAAAGAAAGTTTTGCCCGAACCTCAGCCTTCATTGTTTGTGTAAATACTGTCCAGTTACTTAAGAGTTTAATGTGTACAAATCTCCAACTCATGTATTGTGGACTGAAAAAACAGCCTATATATACATAAGTTCCTTGTTTCAGTAGTATTTTAAATTCCATACCATGGGCTAAATCAATGACACTATCAATAGAATTACCTTAGGCTTCGGGGGCGGGGGAGAATGATTCATAATATTCTCTGTCACAAAATGATAATGATGTCTCTAAAGTGAACAAGAAATTATATATATATATTAGACATCTGAATGCATTTGGGGCTCTCACTCCTAACATTAGCCTAAGAACAATCGTTCTTATGATTTGGGCCTACTTGTTACTCATGCTCATGAAGATATCACTGAAGACCTGGGTGCTACAGCAAAGTGTGAAGAAACCACATGATGTCCAGCTATTAGAAAGAACAGCATCTGGAGTCTTAAAGGATCATCTTAAAACAGTCATCTACGTGAGGCATCAACTAAGTCCACTTGGAAGAAGCACACCAGCCTATATGATATAAAGGCTTGTAAGGAATAAAATCCAGATCCAAAGGAGGGAATGGTACCAGAGCATGAATTCTGAACACCCATGTGCAGAACACTATAGTGGGCAGTGGAAGCCCCAAATGCATGTTCAAAGTCCCTATGTGGATTAAGTGTCTGGTGAATCCCCTCTGACAATAGACCAGGGATGTGAATAGCTGTGCTGTCAGACAATGAGCACTGTAAAATCGATTCGGGCTGATGCAGTTAGGTTACACTGTAACATCTTATCATTTGATCGCCCTTTTGACCTATTCTAAAAGTATTTCAGTTTTTAATATTTTCTGATTTTCTAAATCATTTTATTGGGGGCTCATACAACTCTTATCACTATCCAAACATGCATCAATTGTGTAAAGCACATTTGTACATTCTGCTTTGGGGGGGATCGAGGTATTTCTCATTTTGTTTGGTCATTGTTGCTCTGTTTGCTTTTGTTTATGTTTATGTTGTGGTTTTCTGTATATGAAATCTTGGCTAAGTAAATCTATAGAGACAGTAGGTGTGTGGCAGGGGCGGGTGGGGGGAAATGGGGTGCTAACAACAATGAAGATGAGAAAAATTAAATGTTCTGAAATGGATTATGGTGATGATTACACAACTCTTCTTAATATGATGACAATAAAACTATTTAAAAAGAAAAGAAAAAGAAGTGTTACCACCTCCAAAAGCCACAGGGTCAGTTCTACCCTGCCCTGTAGAGTCTCTACGAATCAGAATGGACTTGATGTCAGTGAACAAGAGGGGCTAGGACAAGGAACTCCAAGGTGATGCAGATGACTCATGTGCTCAACTGCTAAGCCAGAACGTTGGAGGTTTGAATCTACCCAGAGGCTCCTCTGAAAACCAGAATGGCCTTCTATGGCCATTGAAAACCTTATGGCACACAGATGTCCTTGGACGCATACAGGGTCACTAGAAGTTGTAAATGCCTTGGAAGCTGGTCCTGGCCAAGCTCGCCTGCTTTGCATAGATAAAATAACCCAGAGCTATAAAGGAGCCCAGCCCCCGCTACCCTTCAGTGCTCACTGATCCGTGAACTCCCTGCCGTGCTGCTGAACACACCACCCAACACGCAAGCCCCCTCTCAAGCCAGGGGCTGTCTCAGCCTCTCCTCCCCTTCCTCCTCTGGGCAGTGACCCGGCCCCGGCCTTTGAAAATCTCATGCCACCAAAGACTTCTCCACTGGTGGCAATAGGTTGTAGGGGCTGGGATGAAGGGAGTGGAAGTTACTGATTAACGGGTATGGGGTTTCCATTTGGGGTGCTGAAAACCTTTTCAAAAGAAATGAGGGTTATAGTTGTAATGCTGCTGACTTGTACACTTAAAAAGATTAAAATGGCTAATTTTATGTTCCATGTATTTGACCACACACACACACACACACAACCTGTAGACACACAGTGAAAATTTCAGATATTGTCCAAGTGTGTTTCCACTCACTTGTCTTAGATGAATGAGTTTGTTGACCAATAACGTGTCAAAGGTCCCAACAAAGCAGGGGATGGGTGCCTCTCAAGCTGGGACTCAAAGGGCAAATGGCCGAATGACTTGAAGGCTTCCCTTGGAGAGGTGTCTTCATTTGCCAGAAGGTCTCAGTTGAACACATACTCCCGGCAGGCATGACATCTTCCCTGGGGAAATCAGACCGTAATAGAGTGAAATGAAGACATTGCTTAGAAACGCTATCGGTTGCTCAGCGCAAGCTCCATGTTTCCAGTAATGGGATCCATCTGCCCAATAGGAGACTGTCACCAGTCCCGAGGCAGCAATTCAGCATGGAGAGACATACCTGTTGCCTTCCCCATCTCCCAGATGTATCAGTGACTTCTTGTGGTGAAATATTCAAAAGCACTCTTCCAGCTTCACCAGAGCCGATCAGCCAAGCTGCAGGACACAAAGTGAACACACCTGCAAACAGCAACGCACGAACCAAATCAAAGCCTTGTCCATTGTGGGCAGGAAGGTACAGCATGTGGGAAAAAACTGGGTGTATGTTCATATAGAATTTCCTGTAGGAGCCAGCAAATCCACTCCCAGGTACTGCTATTGTTGGCAGGTGCCATCGAGTTGGTTCCAACTCGCAGCGGCCCTCTGGACAACAGAAGGAAACACTGTCCGGCCCTGCACCAGCTTCACAGCCGTTCTTATGTGGGAGCCCATGGTTGCAGTCACGGTGTCCATCCATCTCCTTGATGGCTCTTCCTCTTTGTCCCTGCCCAACATGATGCTCTTTTCTAGGGACTGGTCTCTCCCAACAACATGGCCAAATTGTTTGAGGTGAAGTCTAGCCATTCAGGCCTCTAATGAGCATTGTGGCTGTACTTCTAAGATATATCTGTGTGTGCTTTTGGCAGTCCATGGTACTTTCAATATTCTTCGCCAGCACCATCATTCAAAGGCATTGATTCTTCTTCGGTCTTCCTTGGCCAGTGCCCACATTTCACACACACAGGAGGTGATTGAAAAGACCCAGGCTTGGATCAGGTGCACCTTCATCTTCAAATTGACATCCCTGCTCTTCAACACCTTAAAGAGGTCTTGGGAGGTAGTTTTCCTGAATGCCAGGTGCGGTTTGTTCTCTTGACTGCAGCTTCCATGAGCAGTGACTGCAGATCCAAGAAAAAGGAAATCCTTGACAACTTCAACCTCTCCCCATGGGGCATGATGTGACCTATTAGTCCAGTTTTGAGGATTTTTGTTCTCTTTACAGGAAGTGGTAATCTGCATCACCAAGGGTTTCAAGTCCTCCTCACTTTCAGCAAGCAAGGTTATGTTATCTGCATATCCCAAATAACTGAAAATAAGTGTTCAAACACACACATAAACTCATAGGCGCTCTATCCGCCATAGCCCAAAGATGGACAAGACCCAAATGTTCAATGTCAGATGAATGGATCCACCACGAGTGGCCCATTCATACAATGGAACACTCCACTGGCCATCGCGTCAATGCTGACTCATCATAGAGATGCTCTAGGGTTGCCAAGACTGTAAATCGCTCAAGAAGAGAGCCTCATCTTTCTCCTACAGAGGAGCTGGTGGGGTCCAAGGGCTGACCTGGCAGTTCCGCTCTGCCACCAGGACTCCATTCAGTCATGACAAGGAAAGTCTCCTGATCATGTGCCAATCTGTCTGAACTGAAGGGAAAGAAGCCGGATACAAAAGGCCACATGTACGGTGACACCTTTTCTATGAAATATTCGGAAAAGGTGAATCTGTAGGAACAGAGAGTGTTCATGCCATGGGTAAGCATGAACTGGGAGGTCAGTGGTTTGAACCTACTAGCTACTCCAGGGAAGAATGGTGTGGCAACCCTCTACCATCAAGATGACTGACTTAGGAACCCCCGAGGGCAGTTCTAGTCTATCCTCTAGGGTCACCATGAGTCAGAACCAACTTGATGACAAGGGAATCTTTTGAGGGGAGGGAAGGTGAGGTAAGAAATAGGGAATGATTGCTGAATGACCTGGGTCTTCTTTGGGGCTAATGAAATAGTTGGGAAGCAGATAAGGTGGTGGTTGGACACTATTGTGAACTGGAAAAGAAACTACAAAAAAAAGTTCTTGCTTCCCTAAGGACCACAGCCCATAACTGGACAAAGAGACAGACCCCTGGCTTGGGCTCTAAAGTCAACAAGGCAGACCTACCTGGGCGTGTGTGTTAGTCTGGGTACTTTAGAGAAACAAATCCACAGAAATTCGTGTGTAAGATAGAGTTTTATATAAAGGTTAGGTGCGCATCAAGAAAACATCCCAACCCAGTGCTGCCCAAGCCCACAAGTCCAACATTAACCCCTATGTCCAACATCAATCCACAAAGTCCTCCTCCATCTCACAAAACAGATGCAATGATGCCAAATGCAGGAGAGCCGATTCAGTGAATGTGTAAACATCTCAGCTTCAGCACCCAGGGCTGCATCGGGGTAGGTCCATGTGACTTCTGAGGAATGTCTTGCAGGAAGTGAGCCTTGCCAGCTGAAGCAGAGAACTACTAAGGCAGCTGCACCCTGGTCTGACCATCACAAAGCAAGAAACCTGAGAACTAGAAAGGCTAGGCTCACTGAGCCATTTATCTCTCCATCCTTCAATTAACCCCACATGTGTTCATCAGCCAGGTTGGCACAGTAAAGTAACTGACTCGGCATGCATTTGGAATGTGCCGAGACCTCCCGAGCTAGACACTGTCAGCGGCAAGCTTGCTATGAAGGGCAGCAGAAGGCCCGCGCAGTGAAGCAGGCTCGGAGAGTCTGTTCTCTACCTGCCTCCCTGTGAAGACCATAGCGCAGACTTCTGAAACCAACAGGACAGACCTCTCTCACGGTGTCAGCTTGGGTCCGTCGGCTTTCCTTGCAGTGGGGGCTGAGGCCTGCTGACTAAGACGCAGGCTTCTTTAGAAAAGGCTATTCCCACAGCAACGTGCTGCAGAGAGGACTCTGAGAGCCACTACATAGCCCTCCCTGGAGATTCTTTTGGAGCATGACAGCCCACCCTCGCCTGAATCCTGCCAGCTGCGAGCCTGCTGAGAATTGCTACAGAAGGATCCTGTGGTGGGAATGGCTTCCAGAGTCAGTCCTCCGACCTGTCTCCCCTCAGATCCCATAGCTCTGCCCTCTGAATCCCAGGGGCTCTAGTCTGCACCCACCACCAGTTGGTGTTGAGGACGGCTGACTGGGGCTGCTGTGTGTTAGGAAGCAGGAATCTTGAGTGGAGGCTGTACTCACAGTCAATAATCTCCTGGGAGGGACCTGGAAGCAGCAAGGCAGACCTCCAGTGGGTTTTGACCCCTGTGTTAGTCTGGGTTGACTAGAGAAACAAATTCATGGACTCACTCATATATGCATAAGAAAGAGCTTTATATAAAGAATAATTCTACATTAAGAAAACATCCCAGTCCAGATCAAGTCCATATGTCCGGGATTAGCCCATATGCCTGATACCAGTCTATAAAGTCCTCTTCAGACTCATGAAATATATGTAATGATGCCGAATGCAGGAAGATCACAGGCCAGTGGGTGAGGAATCTGGTGGATCTAGTGGCAGTGGAAGCATCTCAGCACTGGCAGGGATTTCCATGTGGCTTCTCCAGTTCCCAAGCATGGAGTCTATCAGTGTAGTGCCATGTGTCTTGTCAGTAGAGCGTCTCCAAGCAAATGAGAGAGAGGGAGGGAAGGTGAGAGAGGGAGAGGGGGGGAAGAGGGGAGAGGGAGAGGGGGGGAAGAGGGGAGAGGGAGATGGGGGGGAAGGGGGAAGAGGGGAGAGGGAGAGGAGGGGAGAGGGAGAGGGGGGGAAGAGGGGAGAGGGAGATGGGGGGGAAGGGGGAAGAGGGGAGAGGGAGAGGAGGGGAGAGGGAGAGGGGGGGAAGAGGGGAGAGGGAGAGGGGGGGAGAGGGAGAGGGGGGAAGAGGGGAGAGGGAGAGGGGGAAGAGGGGAGAGGGAGAGGGGGGAAGAGGGAAAGGGGGGAAGAGGGGAGAGGGAGAGGGGGGAAGAGGGGAGAGGGAGAGGGGGAAAGAGGGGAGAGGGAGAGGGGGGGAAGAGGGGAGAAGGAGGGGGGGAAGAGGGGAGAGGGGGGAAGAGGGGAGAGGGAGAGAAGAGGGGAGAGGGAGAGAAGAGGGGAGAGGGGAGAGGGAGAGAGAATGTCTCCTACCTCCAAGGAGGAAGTACAGGAATTCCCAGAATCCTCAGGGGAAGGCCATACCCACACAGAGGCCCACTGGCTATACAATGATTGACAGGCTAGACTCCACCCCTTTACTCTTAACCTTCTCAAATTCACAAGTCATTAAATAACGACCACAACCCTCTTCTCCACCTGATCATTGTTCATTACCAGGTGGTTGCAAAGTGCTCCAGAAAGCCCTCCCAAAGGAGTATACTTCCAGTCAGCACTCCGCCTGCCTTCCAGTGCACCCCTTAGCTCAGGCCTCAGAAATCAGCAGGACAGAGTGCCCTGAAAATCAGTGTGGGTCTGTCTGCTCCCCCTTCCAGTTGACCCTGAGGACTGCTGACTGAGGTTGCGGTGGCTGGGTGTTAGGCATCTTGAGCAGAGCCTGCGCACACACCAATGCACGAAAGAGTGGGCTCAGATGACAATAAGGTGGACTTCCCTGGAGTACCCATTGGACTGTGATGACCCCATCCCCCAATGGGTAACTGTTGGCTACTTGGCTAACCGGAACTCCCACTGAAAGTTCCCTGTGGTGAAGTCAGGTTTGAACCTAGTTCTGTCCAACTGCAAAGAATGTATTTATATTTGGACCATGTTACTGTGTAGGGAGATGGAGACCCAAGTCCAATGACAGAACTTCTCCAGTGCCGGGAACAGAACACATGTTCATGCCCCACTATTGCCGACTGTAGAACAGAGACCTTTGTGAGGAGGGTGCCGGGTATTTGCGATTATTCAGAAGTAGTAGCAGTGCGAGTTAGTGCCCTTCAGTGAAGCCCCTCCGATGCTGAAGACTGTGGATAGTTATGTTTCTCGGGCTGGGGACATCTTTCAAAGTTGTGAGGGAAGGCTTGCCGCACCCCAACAGCTGCCGTTTCGTCGACTCCAGCTCATGGTGACCCCGGGAGTGCCAGAGTATCACTGTGCTCCGTAGGTTCCCCATGGAAGAAGACTGGCATCCCTGTCTGCAGACGTGCCTCTGCGTGGACTTGACCCTTGTGTCTTGAGGTTGGCGCTCACTGCTCGCACCACCCAGCAACTGCAAACCCAGACAGAAGCAAGCCAATGTGTGAGAGAGCGGATGTCCCCAGTGGTGGTGTTCAGCCAATGACTGGTGAGGAGTGAGTTGGTGGACAGGAATTCCAGTTCTCTTGCCTCCTGGGTTAAAAATAACCACAGGGCTCCCTAACAGGATGGAGCCCCAGCTGCCCACACTGGTCACTGATTACAAAGGCTCTTCCTGCTGTGTCTGTGGCTCAATTCCTGCCCTGCCGCCACAATGCCCTGAGCTCCTTTCCTCAGTAAATTGCATGTGTCCACACACTTGCCAAGCCTCCAGAACCCTCCATCACCTCTCCGCCCTCCTCATCTAGAGCAGGTCAGTCGGGAAACCCCGGAGTATCATGCTAGAAGGAATTTTCTAAAGCGGCAACCCTGACAAAGGAGACTGAGACACCTAGTTTTACACTCAATTGGGAAATAATACCCCTCCAGTCCTCTCCTGTGTATGCATTTGACTTCTTCCCCATAGTTTAGTTTGCTCCTGGTCTCCTAGCTGTCACTCTGGGACTGTAGCCCCAAGATGCCTGTGTTTTCCATCAGCACTCAAGGGGACAGAAGAGGTGCCCTGGAACATTCTTCCAGATCAACTGTGATGAGACTACGTGTCAAGGAACTGCCTCCAGCCTGGGCTCGCTCTGGTGATGAGGTGTTGAGCCAGGGACTAGAGAGAAGGGTGAGGGGCGGGGGAGGCTCAGAGAAACTTCCTGTGTGCCTTCCTCACAGAGACAGAGTTTAACCCTTTCAAAACGCAATTCTTTTCTGCTTTGAATTTTTGTTAAAAACCCATTAAGTTCGGTGATGAAAGGCATATTGAATGAAAAAGAAAAAAAGATCCCCCCCCACCCCGAGGTAAAATGGATTTTGATCAATTACTGGGACACATGTATCAAGGAGTTTTTGTTGCTGGGGTTGATAAGATTAGGCCCATTTCATCAGATTCACAGTTACACAAACCCTCACCAGATGGCAGCACACACTTAATGTGGGATACAAGATCTCCACTAAATCCCAGAACAGAAAATGTAGGTGGGCACTCAAGGATCATAAAAGAGTTAACTGCACACAGTGGCCTGATCCCAGACCGATGACCACCATGCTCCAGGCGTCACCTCCAACCCTTTGGCTTCATCTTAATTTTGAAAGAGCTGCTTTCTGCTGCTCTTAGCAAAGTATCACCAAACCTGGCTAGAAATTGCTTACCTGAGCAATAGAGCAAACTCATCAAAGCCCCAATGCAGGGGAGCCACACCTTTTGGGCACTGTCTCTAAAGCAGTCGCTTTCTTCCCTACCTCTGTGTGTGCAAGGAAGGAACCGCCGAAAGGAGTCGTGAATACATGCAAAATGCGTGGGAGAATTAGGAAGGCTGCGGTCGAAGTTTATTGAACCCATTGGACTTCCCCTGCTGCCGTGGCTGTTTTGGGTCACTTGAGTCGGTTGAGACTCAGGGTGATGCTGTAACAGAGTAGAACTGTCTGCGTTAGTCTGGGTAGACTAGAGAAACAAATCCATAGACACTCATACATGTATATGAGTTTTATATAAGGGGTAATTGTACATCATGATAGTTTCCCAACCCAGTCCAGTCCAAGCCCATAAGTCCGATATTAGCCCATATAGCTGAGACCAATCTATGAAGTCCTCTTAAGACTCACGAAACACATGCAATGATGCCGAATGCAGGACAAGCACAGGCCAGTGGGTAGAAAGTCTTTGAATCCAGTAGAGGTGTAAGCATCTCAGCGCTGGCAGGGGTCTCCATGTGGCTTCTCCAGCACCCAGGGCTGCATCAGGGTAGGGCCATGTGGCTTCTCCTCGGGGATGTCTCACAGGGAGTCAGCAGAGACTCCAAGGGAGTGAGCCAAGAGAAAAAGTCTCTCCTGTCTCCAAGGAGGAAATCCAGGAATTCCCAGAATCCTTAGGGGAAAGCCATGCCCACACAGAGGCCTCATTGGCTAGATCCTGATTGACAGCCTAGACTCCACCCCTACACTCTTAATCCTGAAATTGATACCAGATTATGTCACTACCACCCTGTCCCATAGGGTTCTAAGGCTGGCATCTTTAAGAGAGCAGATCACCATGTCTTGTCTCTTGTGGGGCAGCTAGTGGGTTTGAACCACCAACTTTTGGGTTAGCATCTGTGCTCTTAACCACTGAGCTACCAAGACTCCCTTTCCACAGAGCAGAAATCACTTAGAGTGCTGATTGTTATATCACACAGCACAGCCACCAGAGTGAGACTTCAAAGCATAAATCAGCTGATGTCACTCAAAACTCTCCAATGACTCCCTGTGTCTTTCTATAATGTCTCTGCCTAACCTTTCTCTGGCCACATCCACGTCCTTACTGTTCCCCAAACACTCCTACCTTAGGATCTTTGTCGCAGGTATTTCTGCTTAGAATACTTCCATGGTAGCCAGCTTCCAAGACAGCTCCCAGTGAGTTTCACTTCCTAGTATTCACACTTTTGCAAAATCCCTTCTGACATAGAGCAGCTTGCTTTGGTCAATGAAATTGTGGCCAGTGTCATCATGGAGCAAATAATTGAAATGCACTTGACAGTTGGGCTTGTCCTGTTGGGATCTAATCATCTCTCATGAGGAGGTCTTGTCCCACTCAGACAGTCTTTTCATTCTGGGTCCCAAATTGAGTTATGTGATGGTAACCACATGCCTCCATCAGTCTAAGGAAGATGAGGAATTCTTGGAATAAATCTGAGTATCCTGCAACTTTGAACCTGGAGTCCAAAACCTAGAATTACATGTCCAACCTAGCGCTATCAACACACAGATCCTTGAGCATTAAGATCGTCAATGAATGTCTTAAGCAACTATTTGTTATGCAACAGTCTCGTAGCAGTAGCTAACTAATACAAATCGTGTGAGATAAACAACCTTGAACAAAGTAAAATACCTATGTGCTTGTGTCCAATATATATAAATAATGGTACAAATTGGTCATAGTATAAGAATGCTTCATTTTGCCTGGGTAGATTTAGGAGAGCTTTTAGAGAAGAAATGATAACCGAATGGATCTTGAAGGACTTTGATTGGCAAAAGGAATAGAAAATACATTTCAGGTAGAGGAAGCACCATGAACATGAAATGTCTGGGAAAATTCCAGAAACCCACCAGGCTAGAGCAGAGAGTGGGCCCAGGAGGTACAAAGGGGGAGGCCTCGGCTTGTGGGTGGCATGGCAGGGCTGCCGTGATTCGAGCAGCCAGGGAAGCGGAGCCTGTGCAGGAGTTGAGGAATTGCAACCAGAGGGGCAGCCAGGCACCAAGGACAGCAGCTGACTCATGGCATGGGCAAGCAACATAAGGAACACAGGGAGAAGGCAGGACAGGGTAGGACAAAAAAAATCAGCTATGGGGGTGGCAGTGAGGAAGTCCCGGTTGACAAGATACTCCCCGATCCCATTTTCAGATCACACCAGGAGCTTGTGTTTCCCAGCTTTCTTTGATCTTGGACTGGGACCATGGACCAATAGAATAAGAGAAATGACTTATACCTTTGCTAGGCCTCATGACAGAACTCCCCCATGAGCCTTTCTGGTCTCTCTCTGCTGCTGGCTGGCTGAAGGCGAAGGGCCAAGAACAGAACTCAAAGAGCACTAGGGAAAGGAAGGAGGAGCCACAGGCTGGAAGGCGCTAGAGCCCTGCATCACCACCTGGAGGACAGCTGTCCAGGAAGGAGTCACCCAGCCAAACACAACAGTGGCTGTCAAGTCGACTCCACCTCCTGGCAACTGCACGAGTATCAAGTAGAACTGTGCTCCACAGGGTTGGCAAGTGGCTGGTTCTGCAGAAGTAGTTCACTAGGCCTTTCTCCAGCAGTGTCGCTGGGTAGACTTTTGGTTAGTCACGGCCCATATTCACCACTTGCACCACATAAGTCTTCCTTGAAGGTGTGAAGCTCCTACAAATTGGAAGTTGGTTGTTATAGCAGTGAGTGTTCGTTACTCTGTAGCAGGGACAAGGTGGTGAGGAATCCTCAGGGAGCAGAAGAGATCGTGGCCAGACTCTGTGGGCTAAAGAAGAAAGAGAGGTGAGGGCTCAGACATGCTCATAGAGATTGCCCTTGGGGCAGAAAATGGGAGAGGAGAGGTCAGATAACAGCTTAAGGAGAGGCAAGAGCAAGAAGCAGTTTTTGTTTGTTTGTTTGTTTGTTTTCAAAAGAGGGCAACTTGAACCTTTGCATCTTAGCACAGTTCCTGGTACATCGGAGGTGGTATGTGTTAACTGCTGAATTGGTGGGTAAATTGATGAATCAGTGAATGAAAGCATGGGGTACATTTTCCCTTGTCTCAGGCCAAATCTCAGTAATGAATTGAGTAGTGGGACTAGAAGTCCATGCAGAGAAGCAACATCCCTACTGCAATTCTCAATAATAGTTGTGTTTTGAAATAAAGCATTTCTCCGGAGACTGTTGGAACTTCTAGAATTTGGGGCACACGCTGTTCACTGAAAATTGTCTGGGTGGGACCTGGCAACAGAGAGAAGCTACTTGTATCCTTTTACCATATAGCTTGAAAAGCACTGGGGGCCTGATACTTCATTCCATAGACTGAGCTGAGTGCTCCTGAAGAGATAGTTCGAGCCCTAGACCCCAGTACCGAAGAACATGATCTTTGCAGATAAAATTAGTTGCTAAATTGAGGCCATTTTGGTGGGCCCTAATCACTTTATGACTGGTGTCCTTATAAAAAGAGAAGTAGCAGAGAAAGACACAAGGGTGATAGTCCATGTGAAGTCAGAGGTAGAGAGAGAATGGACAGATGCTGCCACAAGCCAAGTAATGCTGGAACCACCAAATTCTGGAAGAGGCAAGGAAGGCTCTTCCTCCAGGGCCTTCAGAGAGAACATGATCTGTGAGATAATAATTTCTGTTTGTTTGTTTGTTTGCTGTTGTTGTTTGTTTGTTTTAAGCAGTTTATTGGCACATAACCCAAATACCATACAATTTAATAGTTCAATCATACCAAGAAGAGTTTTATAGTCACTACCACAATCCATTGTCAACCATTTTCTTCTTTATCATATTCATTGCTGTTGGCTCTCCATTCCCCCACAACCACCCCTGCCATAGAAACAGTAACTGGATGAATGGCTTCCTGGAGGTAACACATTTCTGTCGTAAGCCACCCACTCTGTCGCAATGTGTTATGGCAGCCGTACAAAAGGAATACACTTCACAAACAGGGGCTTACCAATACTTTAGGACCCTCGCTTATGAAAATTCCAGTCCAGAGAGCCCAAAGTTCTAAAAGCAATGTCCCCAGTGGAATACCAATGGCAGTGCCGGGAAACTAATTGACTTCAGGCACCAAAAGAATGGTCCCATTCAAAGATTCTTACCAGTGTGTATATTTGATGCACGGCGGCTGCTTCATATTTTATTGAGTCCTGATGCGAATGCTATGAAGAATTCCTCACCACGGGGAGGGGCTTGGGTACCACAGTGGGGGGTGGAATCCTCCATTCCTTTCGCTAAGCTCCGGGCTTATTAAGGAAAGGGAGTTTGTGCTTGTGCGGCATCAACTGTGAGCTGGCAGGCTTTTCTCAGCAACCAGACAGTTGACCTTCCACAAAAGGCTGACCTCGCTCTGAAAGGACTCCGAATTATTGTGAAGGCCCCGAGGAACTCTGGGGAGGGGCCTCCATCACATCAGTAGAGAACTCAGTCTCCCGGGAAAGTAAAAAGAGGCTGCCCCAACTACGTGGACACCTGCCCCTCCTGCCAGAAGAATTTATTTCAGAGGCCAGCACTAAATCTGCACCTCAGGGAGAGGGGCATGTCTGATCAGAGCACACATGGGATCAAATAAAGGGGGAGGAAGGGAGAGTGGAGCACATCCTGGCCCACCAAGCCTTGACGATATTCCCGCTCAGAGCAGCCAATCCACAGAGAAGACCATATGGCCGGCCCCACTACGAGACAAGACATCCCTCACTGACCCATAACCCTATGGGGGACAACACTGGAGACACAGTGTGGGAAATTCACCCGATCTGATCCCACCACGCCGAGGCAAAACAGAACAGCAAGGGGAACAGAGCAACGAAGTCCCCAGGGATTACCAAAAATAGACCTTGGGGCCAGAGCTTGGCGCCCCACAGATTCGACCGGAAAACAGTCCTAAAGACCTTGAACAACTACAAGTTTTTTCTTTTTTGTTGTTGCTTCCTTTTTTTTGTCATTGGCTTATTGTTGTTGTTGTTATTTTGTTGTTTGATTTTGCTCTGTCTTGTTTTTGTGCATGTTATTATCTCTGCAGGTCTGTCGAAATAACATAGACTGGATGAAAAATCTGGAGGAGAAAACAATGGGACTGACAGTTCCGGGGAGACATGGGAGATGGGGAGGTGGGGGGGAAGGAAGTGGTGTTAACAAACCCAGGGACAAGGGAACAAGTGATTCAAATCAGTGGTGAGGAGGGTATAGGAGGTCTGGTAGGGCGTGACCAAGGGTAATGTAACTGAGAGAAATTACTGAAACCTAAATAAAGGCGGAACATGATAATGGGACAAGAGGAAAGTGAAAGGAAATAGAGGAAAGAACCAGGAGGCAAAGGGCATTTATAGAGGTCTAAATAAAGGCATGTTCATATGTAAATATATTTCTATATGAGGATGTGGAAATAGATTTATGTGCATATATTTATAGGTTTAGTCTTAAGGTAGCAGATGGACATTGGGTCTCCACTCAAGTACTCCCTCAATGCAAGAACACTTTGTTCTATTAAACTGGCATTCCATGATGCTCACCGTCCCGAAACAATTGCTGAAGACAAAGCGGGTGCATAAGCAAATGTGGTGAAGAAAGCTGATGGTGCCCAGCTATCAAAAGATATAGTGTCTGGGGTCTTAAAGGCTTGAAGGTAAACAAGCAACCATCTATTTCAGAAGCAACAGAACCCACATGGAAGAAGCACACCAGCCTGTGTGATCATGAGGTGTCGAACAGATCAGCTATCAGGCATCAAAGAACAAAAAATCATATCACTGTGAATGAGGGGGAGTGCGGGGTGGAGACCCAAAGCCCATCTGTAGGCAACTGGAAGGGTGGCGGGGAGGAGACAGCCAGTTAGGTTGTAGTGTAGCAATGATGAAACATAAATGCTTCCTCCCACCTCCCCACCCCACCACTATTATGACCCCAATTCTACCTTACAAATCTGGCTAGACCAGAGGATGTACACTAGTACAGGTAGCAACTGGAAACACAGGAAATCCATGGTGGATTATCCCTTCAGGATCAATGGTGAGAGTGGCGATACCGGAAGGGTGGCGGGAGGGTGTGGTGGAAATGGGGAACTGATTCCAGGGATCTACACATCACCTCCTCCCTGGGGATGGACAACCAAAAAGTAGGTGAAGGGAGACGTCAGATAGTGTAAGTCATGACAAAATAATAATAATTTCTAAATTATCGAGGGTTCATGAGGGATGGGGGAATAGGGAGGGAGGGGAAAAATGAGGAGCTGATGCCAGGGGCTTAAGTGGAGAGCAAATATTTTGAGAATGATGAGGGCAATGTGCTTTACACAACTGATGTATGTATGGATTGTGATAAGGGTTGTATGAGCCCCAATAAAATGATTTTTTTAAAAAAGAGGGAAAGGAACTGGCTGCCGGCCCCACCACCTGGAGTAAAGTGCACACTGTGCCTGATCGAGGAACACCCCCCTCACCTCGCCAGCCCTTACAAGATAGGGTCTGTGGTGCTCACTTCCCTAGCAGTGCCACTCTTGCTAAAATCTGAAACTTCTTGGGTGTGGGTTCTGATGAGGTCAGGTGTTGCTTCTTCCATATCTCAAGCCCAGAAAGATGAGTTACTTCTGAAGGAAACGATATTAAATCCGTGGTAAATTCCTGCTGACTTAATTCAGCAAGCCACAGCTATCAAAAGGGATGATATCCACAAGCCACGGCCATCAAAAGCGGTATATATGTCTCTGACACAGAAACCAGTCAGATCTAAGAGTTACCCAGTGGAAAAGAAGCACGCGGATCCCTGAGACCTATGGGTGAGATTGGAAAGACACCATAAAACCCATCTATTAAAAACCAAAAACATCTGTTGGCCATATGAAGGTCAAGTCCAGATCAGTAGGAATTAGATTCATTTGGCATCTGTGTTGGGAAATTAAATCATTAAAATTAAAGGCTTGCCTCGGGCGAATAGCCTCCTGGTCCTGAGAGAGAGAGATACTGGTAGAAGCAGTGTCTGATGACTGTGCCTTCAATTGTCAGGTTTTGGGGGGTGGGGTGGGGTCTCTTGTGCCCTCCACACTCCACAGCAGATTGCTTCCTGTGGGAAATGGAGAGAATTAAAATCCCTTCAAGGTTCAAAAACATTAGAATGTGTTAGGGAACCCAGGAGCCCCGGTGGTGCAGTGGTTAAGCACTCAGCTGCTACCTGAAAGGTTGGTGGTTTATAGCCACCAGCTGCTCTGCAGGAGAAAGATGAGGCAGTCAGTGTTCCAGTCGTGGGAGCGCCAAGGGGCCGTTCTACTCTGTCCTACAGGATCACTGCGAGTAGGAATTGACAGAGCATGACAGGGGTTTAAGGGCTAGGAAGCCAAAGCTTGGATTTCTCGCAGCTCTGCTCGAGACCACCCAAGCATATGAGAACTGGTGGGATCTAGCTTCTCAGACATGACATTATAATTATGCTGAGGAATGTGTGTAGTCATTCTTTTTCAGGGCTGATAGAAGTAACCAGAGATGTGATCTGATGGTTGTTTCCATGAAAGGCCACTACGCAGGCCTGGATCAGGTGACAGTGCCCTTGGGACATTCACTTGTATCCCCTTAGTAGTCGGGTGTGTGTTGGGAGGGAGTTGATGGCATCCAACTCACATACCTCTTGCTCTTATAAACCCTTGAAACCCCAAAGGTTGAGTCCACCCACTTTTTCCAATGAGGGGAACATGGCTATCAATCTTCCGTAAATCTCTGGCTAAACTATAATACAGGTTCACTTTTTATAAACTTGATCATTGTGGATTGAACAATGGTATAATATGATTCTTGGTCAGTTGACCTCCCGCCTGACTCAACCTGAATTTGCTCTAGGCTTAAATATTTCATGTTTATTCCATGACAGAAATGTCTTCTCTGACCTTTAAAATAACCATGGCGGCCTTTCTTACTCTTTATTTTTATCTTTTTATTATTTTCTTCTTGCCAGGTTGTTTTGATTTTTTCTTTGTTTCTCTTGGCTTTCCCAGTTTGTGAAGCATAGGAGTAGACGCACAGAGACAATAACTGATACAATGGTTTACAGCAGGGGTGTCATACTGGCAGGATATAGGCCACATGCAGCCCCCAAGGTAATTTTTTGTGGCCCATGATGCTCTGATAAAAAATGAAAGGAAGAATTGTGTGTACGGTATTGCCTTGATCTCCCCTAAGCACTATCTTTTCTTCATAACAATTTTTTTCTATTTTCATTTTATTTCAGAGCATCATGGGCCACAAAAAATTACTTTGGGGACTGCAAGTAGCCTGCAAGCTGCCAGTTTGACATCCCTGGTTTACAAGTATGTATGGGTTGGGGGAAGGAGGGAGGGTATGGGGATTTGGAGAGCAAACAATGAATATGGGAGTGGAAAGGGAATATTATAACCGATTATGATGATATATACAACTCTTTAAAAAGAAATTTAGCTGTTGAAGTATAATCTGCAAATACTATATGAAGAAAAACTACTAAAAACAAGAAAAAGAAACGAAAAAATTTTTTAATAATGCAATCATTTTATAGGGAGCTTGTACAACTCTTATCACAATCCACACATACATCTATTGTAAGAAACCAAATTTGATCAATGGTTACAATGGGTGAAGGAGGGAGAGTATTTGCTTAGGGGGCATTGAGTTAATGTTAAAAGTGGTGGAATAATTTGGAAAAGGAAATCAATAACGATTGTACAACACAAGTATAATCAATGGCACTGAATCATACATGCAGAAGTCGTTGAATTAGAGAATGTTTTGTTGTGTATATTTTTGCCATGCTTTAAAAATGTTCTAGAATTGATTGTGGTGATCACTGTATAACTCTTCTTGATGTGACTAAATTATTGGATTATATGACATATGGATGATGTTCCAATAAAACTATTTTAAAAATTAGTCTCAGAAACCCACAGGAGCAGTTCGACCCTGTCCTGTAGGGTCGCTATGAGTTGGTATCAACTTGTTGACAGTAAAAAGAGGAGTCACTTTGAATCTGTTAGTGGCAGAGTTAACACAACTGCTAACTAAAAAAGCTGTAAGTTCAAGTCCACTCAGAGTTGCCTCTGAAGAAAGGTCTGGTGGTGATCTACTTTCCACCCCCACCCTACCCCCACAATCTGCTGCTGAAGGCCTGTGCTACCTTGGCAGACATGGGGGAGTCACCATGAGGTGGAGTCAGCTTCATTTCAACTAATGCTGTGTCCCCTGGCCTTTCTGAGACCAAGGTTTGTGCCTTGGCTAGTCATGTGTTCTTGAGATGGCCGCTTAATATCTCTGGTTTCCTCCACTGCAAAATCAGGATCAAAATGCATTCTCTCAGTTTTGTTTGGAAGGTAACATAACAGAAGGTCTGTGAAAAATCCTTTCAGATTTTAAAAAAGTTCATAAAAAGTAAGGAATTGTGGTTATGAATGGTGCACATAGTTGATGGCGAATATGTTCCTGGCTACTTCTGTGTTAACCTCACCTAACACAGATGTGGTCTCAGAAGGACTTGCTCATTAGACCAGCGCAGTCTGCCTGTGTACCTGTGGATGAAACCAGCAGAGAAGCCAGATGTGTCTGGACTGCGTCACACGCCTCTGGAATACTTGTGTACAGATGCTCCCATCACACTTTCCGGTTGAAATGCAACCGCAATGGTATTTCTTCATTTCCCAGAAGAATCTGGAAATGTTTCCACACACAGCATTTGGGCAAAACATGCCTCCTACATCTTGTCTTGGAGAGCCGTGTGCATGCTAAGAACAATCTTTTGCAGGCAGTGAGCCTCTGAGCATTTTTGTTTTGTTTGTGCTTCTTGGTTTATCACATTGACGTCCTGTAGCCAAGGGCCAGCATGGGCACACCTATAGTTGAACATGTTGTGTTTCTGCCTCGTTTAAATAAGGGAGCTTGCATGCTGTGGCGAACCATTGGGCATCACATGGAGAGATGGCTGGGAATGGGCTGTTTTAGGATTGGGGCATTGGTTGGGTGCTTTGGCGGGGAGAGTTTAAGGAAGTAGGGCTGTGCTCTGGTGCTGTTAAGAAATGGGAGTACTTCGATGACTTCAAATATTAGTTATAAGACAGAAGGAATAAATAAGGCAAAAGTGATCGCTCTTGCACAGCTACCGCCTGTCTGTCAGGGGAAGCTTGTTTGTTATTATGATGACAGCATTGAAGTTACCATTGATAGAAGAACAGTCACCTGTAGTAGCCCTGATGGGGACGTGTTTGGTCCTTTTAATGAACTTACCATGCTTCTGTTTTGTCTTTTTTTTCTCAGCTGTGATTGCAGGGTGGGCTTGTCTGATGTTGCGCTATAAAGTACTTATGGTCACAGGAGAACACAAAGACCCAGCATAGTATGTCAAGCCACCTCCCAGTTGTCAGGGGCTGCTTTCTGATCTCTTACTGGAAAATACACGGGGGTACCCACCTGCCCCAAAATGATTTTTTTTCAAAGTTATGTATTTTAATTTTTTTTACAAAACAACTATATCACCTTCAAAGTGCTCTCCATTACACTTAATATATTTGTCAAATATCAGATTCCATTCTTGGAAACACTTTTCAGACTCATCTGTTTGGATGGCTGACAGCACCTCCCTCGTTTTTCTCTTCACCTCTTCCTACTCATCAAGTCACTGTCCTTTCATGTCCCTCTTCATTCTCGGAAACAAAAAGTCACACAGAATGAGGTCTGGTAAGTAAGGTGTGTGGGGCAAGAGAGGCATGCTGGTTTTTTTTTTGCCAAAACCTGGCTGTATAAGCAGGTGCATTATTGTGGTGGCAAAACCAGCCCCCCGTCTGCCACAAATCAGGCCTTTTTCTTTTAAAATTTTATTTTATTGGGGGTTCTTATAGCTTTTATCACAATCCATATGTCCATCCATTGTGTCTAACACATCTGTACATATATTGTCATCATCTCTTTTTCAAAACATTTTCTTTCTACTTGAGCCCTTGATATCAGCTCCTCATTTTTCCCTCTCTCCACTACCCTCACTTTCTCATGAACCCTTGATAATTTATAAATTATCCTTTTTTTTCATGTCTTACACAGACAACTGTTTCCCTTCACCCACTTTTCTGTTGTCTGTCCCCCCGGGTGGGGGTTATACGTTGATTATTGTGATCGATCACCCCTTACTGATCCCCTTCCCTAGTATTGCTACTCCCCTTATTGGTTCTGAGGGGTTTCTCTGTACTAGATCCTCTGTGTGGCGAGATCTTATCTATACCACTATACATATTCTGGTCTAGCCAGATTTGTAAGGTAGAATTGGAGTCATGATAGTAGGGGGTAGAAGGAGGAAGCATTAAAGGACTCAAGGAAGGTTGTGTGTTTTGTCGGTGCTATACTGCTCCCTGACTGGCTTGTCTCTTCCTTGTGACCCTTCTGACTGGGGGTATCCAATTAACTATTGAGGGGCTGTGTGTCAACACTCAAATCAGGCCTTTTTTTCACTCATTGTTATGCTATCTTTTCAGAACCTCTAACCAGAAAGTTTGATTAACAGTCTGACCTGACAAACTCTAAATACACTATACCCCTCACATAAAACAAAAACAAATGAGCATTGTCTTGATCTTTGATTTCATTTTGTGGGGTTGGGGGGGGACAAGGTATTAAGAGTATCTCCCACTGGCTTGATTGATGTTGGCTTTCTGGATCATACTCATAATGATAGCACCATGTCTTATCTCCAGTAATGACCTTGGTGGAAAAGTCTGGGTTGCTTTGGATCTGATCTTTCAAAGCACAGCATGTTTCCAGTTGAAACTCTTTTTCCTGGTCAGTCAGAACCCGAGGATCAAATTTCATAGTAATCCTTTTCATGCCCAAATCTTCCATTAAAATTAAGTGAACCAAGCTCCAAGATAGCCCAGATAACATCTCCATCTCTTCAATGATGTGCATCCATCTTTTAGCACAAGTGCATGAACTTTGTCTACATATTTGTCCGTTCGGGAAGTTGACAGACATCCAGAATGAGGTTTGTCAACAATCAACATTTCACCTTTTTTGAAACGAGAAAACTGAAACCACTCCTACACTTGAGTTTTTCCCATAGAGCCATCCCTGTAAGCTGTGTTCAACATCACAACAGTTTCTGCGGCATTTTTCCCAAGCAGAAAACAAAATTTCACCACTGCCCATTGTTCTTTTAAATCAACCATCACAAAAAACAAAGTTCAGAGGAAACTACTTTTATGAGAAAAAAAATCACTATGACCAGAGCGAACCTTCCCAGGTGATGCTTCTGGGTGCACTACCTCAGATAGAGCTGCTCAATACCAACCCGGTGAAAAAAAAATCCTACTATGAAAGCTCTGCCCACCAGAGCTTTTTTCCCCTCCATTTTCTGTTTTTTTTTGGGGGGGGAAGGAGGAGGGGATACCCCCTCATAAAACACAGATACTAATAACCGCACACACCCAAAGCACCATTAAATGAATCTTTATAAGCTAAATGACCAGCTAATCATCACAAAGCCTGCACAGAGCTTAGCCAGCAATCCCAGAAGCCCTCTAGCTTCCTTATCTGGATCACAACCCCAAAGAAACCATTGTGCTGCCATTCACAACAAGCATTTCCAGTGTGTCTCATTTTCTCACACAGTGGCTCTACTAGACATTGTCCTTTGAAGAGCCCATTGACAGCATCCTGATGTTTCTTGATTCTCTTAGAAGCTGTGGGTTCCTCCCTTCAGCCCTTTCTTTTCCTGACAATTTATCTGCTGAAAGACCCAGGGCACCCGGCTATCAAATTTCCCCAAACCTGGATTTGGTGATTTCCTACCCATGACCTCTGTCCTCTTTCATTTCCTCTCAACTGACAATGGGCTCCGATTTAACCCTTTGCCAGATCTGTAGGTGGTGGTGTGTTCTTTCCTCAGGGGGCGCATTCTGTCTCCTCCCTCGGGTTCTTTTTATAAGAAAAATGTGCGTTGTCTGTGTTTGCGTGTGAAATACTAAGTCAAACAGCACAACCTCAAGGCTCTGAGGAGGCCATCTGTGCATAGGTAATAAGCTCACAGGAAACCCGGAAGACAGTGTTGGAGAAGGATTCTTGGAGCACGAAGTGGCCGAACACAAGTCTGAGATTGGACTAAGTGCTTCCTTTCCCTTACCTGTTAAATGAGAGTTGAAATTCTGAACACTGGGTTGACTGGAAGCTACAGTTTACAGTGGGAGCCCTCAATCCATTTTGAGCCTCCACATAAATTCAGCTTCATTGAATTCTTTCTATTTACTGACTAACAAAGTGTGAAACTTTGCTTTCAGGCAATTTGTATTTGAAAGCAGATTGTTGGGACTCCCTTGGCCTGCCAGGGAGGGGCAGCCTCACCCTCAGGGACTTGACTGGATGTGCCCTTGATAGAAATTGAAGTACAAAGGTCCCATGGAATGGAGTCAAACCTGACCAAGGTGGTCCGAGGGAGCAGAATCCATCCTGTAAGCTTCTCTAAGCAATAAGAGTGTACCTATCTCAATTATAATCCCCCCTGGATTCCATAAGCCCAGCTGCTACTGTTATGAATTGATCTATAGCCAATCATGATTTCTGTGACCAATTTCCTTTGTTTCCTATGGTTTGAATTTTTGAACCTCATTACAGCTTCGTGCTGACGTTCTCACTTAGCTGGATGATTCCCTTTTGTCTTTGTCTTATCTTTGTCCTGTCAAAGACTTAATAAAAAGGGGCTTCTAGAAATCATATGTGAAGTTGGGGTCTCCTTATCCCCTCTAACACTCTCTATGACTAATGTCCCATCCCCATTCATTTTATCTAAAGTTTGGAAATGCCTATTATCCAGAAAACTTTCAAATAGCACATGGCATGATCTCACACTAATCACACTTCTTTGTCATATGATGGAAAATGCCTAGTCTTTTATAATGTAAGACTGAAGAGTAGAAATAATTATCACCAGATCATAGGACTCTGTGCTTGCACCTAAGAGGCAGAGTATGTTGGATTGACTTGTATCTCCCCCAAGAATCCTCTGAAGTCCTACCTCTTTCACTGGGGAATGTGGTCTTGTTTTTTTCTAGAGTTTTCCATAACAGATGTTATCAGTTTTATTAACAAATTTATAAAGGAATACAAAACAAAAATCTAACTCACTGCCACCGAGTCAGCGCTGACTCACAGTGGCCTCATAAAACAGCATAGAACTGTCCCTGTGAGTTTCTGAGATTGTAATTTTTATGAGAGTAGGAAGCCCTGCCTTTCTCCCAAGGAGCTGGCTGATGCTAGGGTGGGTGAAACTTTCATTTTGTTACAAGTAAGCTTGCCCTGAGTTGGAGCCAATCCAAAGGCAACTAACAATAACCACAGGATAGCTCCTAAATCAGAAGGCCCTTGGCAGCTATCGAGATAATGTGTTGGTTTGCGAACCACAAAGTTAGCAGTTTGAACCCACCAGGCCCTCCACAGGAGAAAGATGATGTTCTCTGCTCCTGTAAAGATTTACAGCCTCAGAAACTCAACAGGGCAACTCTGGTCTGCTCCATAGGGCTCCTAGGAGACAAGATTGACTCGATGGCTGTGACTTTGAGTCCTACACCAAATCTCTTCTGAGCAGTGTCTTCTAAAGGGGAGCAGACACAGAAAGAGAGACACACAAGGGGAAGGCAGATGTGAGGATCCATCTGCATGCCATGGAATGTGAAGGAATGCCTGGAGCTTCCAGAAACTAAAAGGAAACATGGGAAGTTCTCTATCCCTAGAGCCAACAGATAGAATAGCGTTGCCAACACTCTGAATTGGACTTCCGGCCTCTAGAACTGTGAGAAAGGCAGTTTCTCTATAAAGCCACCTAGTTTGGGACATTTTGTGATGGCAGCCCTAGGAGACGAAGTCAGTACCCAGCAGTCACTTCTTCATTGACTGAATTAAGTTAGTTAGTAGGGAAAACATGAGGGAGCTTCTAAATGTTTGTAGGAAAACAGAATTAAAAGATAATGGCCTTCCCCCCCCCCCCCCGACCTTTTGGAAGCCTCCTTATACAGAAAGATGAGGCTACTTCTCCTGTAAGGATTTACAGCCTCAGCATCCTGTGTAAGGCTGCCATGAGTAGAAAATCAACTCCATGGCCTTGGGTTTCATTTGGGTGGTACAGTTCAGGGTAACGAAGGAATGCTGTGGCTATTGATACTTGTGTCAACCCATCCAAAATCAATAGAGCTTAATATCACCTGTTCTCAAAAGTACAGCAGCCCAAAGGCAGGACTCGTGGACAGCTAATTATGAAATCACTAACTCATTCCGCAAATACAAAGTTTGTGGGAAAGAAATTGAAGGCGAAGAGAGTGGAATTTTCCCATGAATGTTGTCAAGCCCCTCATTTTACTGAGCTCCTATTATGTGCCAAGCACAATTTAAAACCCCAAGACAGCAATGACAAAATCGACAATGTCCTGCATGCATGGGATTTGCATTCTAGTGAGGGATTCTTTTAAAAAAAACTATGCAATTTAATATCAGGATATGCTGATGTGTGATTAGAGCTCTTTTTAAGAGAGGACCTTGCCTAAATGGAGACAGGGGTGTTAGGTTTCTTGGACTTCTGTCTTTTGAGGAAAACTCTTAGCAAACAGCTTTTGTTCCAGATCATCTTTCCAGCCAACCTGCTAAGATGCATTGTCTCCCTTGGAGGCAGAAATCAAACCCATTGCTATGGAGTCAATTCCTACTCTTAGCGAAGAAGGCAGGCAGATTTCATTACTGACCAGGATAACAAAGGTGGTGTCCATTCCAGGACAAAGGTTTGGCAGGCTCGCTTACAGCCCACTTGCACAACTGAGGGGTTCCCAAGCTTGGGGTTCCTCAGCCCTGACACAGATCCACAGTGTAGGCAGCATTCACTCAATGGGCTTTCAGGGAGGGGGCAAGAGGAAATTATATGAGCAGGAAGCTCAGACTGCTGCACCATAAGGAGTGAGGTCACTTGTCTCTGATCCAGGAGTCTCACTGAAACAATAGCAGGCCAACGTGTGCTCTTGGGAGACGCATACCAACCTCCCACCATTCACAGCTGTGACAGTTGGCTTGGTCTCAGAGACTCTCAAGGAGAGATCTTCCATTATCAGAAGTACCTACAAACCCGCTGTCTCAGCAAATGCTTGCAACATAACTGCGATTCCACTCAAGGGTGCTTGGAAACCTAGGGCCACTGAGTCAAAGAAGCACTCTCCCAACTATTTGGTGCATTTCAGATCACTCAGCAAAGGCAAGCTCTCAGACAAGCTGTCTGCACAGCTGCTGGATTCAGCTAAGGACCTGCCAGGAAGTTCCACAGAAGGCTTGAAATGCTTTATCTTTTCTGCCATGATTTACTATGAAATGGGTTCTGGCACATATCCCGTACTTAGGTTATTAGTCGAACCATTCTAAAGATGCATATATATTTAAAAATTTTCATATCCTATTGTCATATGTTTTACAATTATGCACAAGAAGGGGAGGGAGGTTTGGCAGCCTTGACAAACTGCACCAGGCCAAGGAGGAAGGAGACAGCATCTACAGCTATTTCATGTGCAAACGACCGTTAGGCCAAGTTTTGCACAAAAGTGGAGGCGCTCTCCAGGGGGATTTGGGCCATGAGGATTTTCCCAAGTCTTTCCAAATGTAGAAGTAGGTCAGCTGCATTCGTATGGCAGCCTTCCGAAAGGGAGTCCGGGAGGGCAGGCGACCTGGGCAGCAGGCATGTATCGCTCTCGCTGCGCTATCTCCCCAGGAATGCCCAACACTTTCCACGTGCTCCTAACTGCAAGCCCTGTCCCACCTGGAGACATGCTTGCGAAAGTGGGCATCTGGCCTACTCTGGATTCCAGATGCAGAGAGAGCCCACATCAGCGCCTAATGACCAGAACCAATGTACTTTTCCAGTCCTCGTCTCATTGGCCCAACACGCTGTGAATGACAACTCTGATACAACTCAAAAACCAAACTCACTGCCATCAAGTTGATTCTAACTCCTAGCGACCCTCTAGGGCAGGGTAGAACTACCCCTGTGAGTTTCCAAGACTGCACATCTTGACAGAAGTAGAAAGCCTCCTCTTTCTTCTGAGGAGGGGCTGGTGTGTTTACAACTACTGACCTCGTGGTTAGCAACACAACACAAAACCCACCAAGCCACCAGGGATCATTTGCACCAATTCTGTCTAGTAGATTCCTGGTGGCCCCATGTATTCAAGCGTAGAACTGTTCCATAGGAATTTTAAGACCATAATATTTATGGAAGAAGATCACCAGACTTTTCTTCCTAGGTACCGCTGCATGCGTTTAGGTTGGTCATCAAGTGCCAGCCATATGGGCCACCCAAGGTACTCTACCTTCACCATAGTCCACAACCACTGACAGAGAAGACATGCCTCCAGTTGCCACTCCCTCCCACCCCCACAAAAGAGATCTAGAAATCTAAGAGTTCTGGGCTGCTGTGGGTTACGCATCAGACTGCAGGTCAAGTTCATCCAGTCTGCTTCTGGAAAGATAGCTTGCCTCGGAAACCCTAAGGAGCAGTTCTGTGTTTTACAAGGTCACATGAGTCAGGAACAATTCGACCCGCATGGGGTCTTTGTTTTATTTTGTGTTTCTTGGGGTTTCTTTTAAAGTTGGAAAGCAAGGGGCAAAAAGTGCAGCTCAGAGGTCTGGGTTGATGCAGAATAATTTCCTCAATGACTTGCCAACAATAAAGTCCTGTGAGACAGTAGCTGATGAGGGACTCCGGGGCTGTAGACTTTTGAAGGGCTTCACTGAGTCCTGGGTGGTTCAGGTTGTTACTCGCCAAGCTATAGACCAAAAGGTTGACAATTGGAGCCCACCCAGGTGCACCTCAGAGCAATAGCCTAGGGATCTGCTTCCAAAGGCCACAGCCTTGACCACCCTACTCTGTAGGCCAATAACAGCAGTTTCATATTATAAAAAACGTTCCCATTTTAAAGTGCATTTACCACCCGCCCCCAACCCAGCTTTAGAATACTTCTACCACCCTGGAAAGATCCCTTCTGGCCCTGACCTGTTATGCTTCAGGCCCCAGGCAGCCCCTAGTCAATTTTCTGTCTCAAAGGATTTGCCCATTCTGGACATTTCCTAGAAGTGGAATCACACCATGAGGTCTCTCCATCGGGTTCCTTTCCCTGAGCAGCGTGTGTGAGGTCTATCCAGGGCCATGGGACATTTTGCTGCAGAGTATTTTACATTCCATCCACGGCGTTCTTCACGAAACAAATAATCCACAGCCACAGAGGGGACAAGAAGCAGAGTTTGGAGCTTCTGCGACCCTCTTGATTTACTATGATCACATCTCACTGTGGCTCAGAAACCATGGTAGCCATCTTTGTGACTCCAGGTTCAAGGTTGGTGTAATAGATTTGGGCCCATCACATGACAGCAGGGCTGATGTGTGACATGTAGAAATGAATGATGTCTCTGCTCCCAGAACAGAATGCCTTCTCCCTTCAGGCTACCTATGGGGACAGTGGACTGTGATCGAACTTTGTAAGAGACAGACCCCCTGACAGTTATCACCACCCTCCGATTGCTTCCCTGTCTTTCTTTAGGGTAATTCAGAGCATGGGAGAATACACCAATCTGTCTCAGAAAAGGCCTAACCCAGAATGCTCCTTAGAGACCAGGATGGCGAGACTTCCTCTCATGGACTTTGAACATGTTGTTAGGAAAGGCCAGTCCCTGGAGAAGGAGGAGGGGCAGCGACAAAGAGGAAGGCCCTTGGTGAGCTTGACTGACCCAGTGGCTGCCACAAGGAGGAACCATTGTGAGGCTGGTGCAGGACTGGGTTGGGTTTTGTTTGGTTGTGCCCAAGGTGTCACAGACGTGACAGTGCCAAACCACTACAACATGGTGCAAGTCTGCTGGACTTCAGACTCAGGAACTTGGACAAAGTGATGTTTCCCCTTTCAAAACCAAACCTACCCAGTGCCCCTGGCTTCAGTTTACTGACCTATGGCTCTGACTAACCCCCAGGAGCACCAACCCTCCAACCCAACTCTGCGCTGAGTTCTGGCCAAGTGTGGTCTCTGTTCCTGTGTAAGCATAGGCTCACTGATGATAAATATTTCTATGTCATTTTATTTTTTGAAAAGCTTTCGTTTTAAAATGGAAATCCAGTTTTCTGCACACCAGCCAAATGGAAGGCTAGGTAATTCTTGAGTCTGCAGACCCCTTCTCTGCAGTTTCTCACCACACTTTGAGGATCCAAATCCTGAGAAAGTGTGGAGGAGCCGGGTTTCCATGCCACACTTGGTTCTCTAAGAAGGCAGCTGCTCAACCACCTGAAACTGTCCGCTGAGGTTGACGTCAAGGGAGCATCGCCAATCACTGTTGAGTAGATCACGACTTGGTGTAAGCAGTCTTGGTGGTATAGTGGGATATGGGCTGAGTTACTAACTGTAAGGTTAGCAGTTCAAACCCACCGGCTGCTCCTTGGGAGAAAGATGAGGCTTCTTACTCCTATAGAGTAACGGTCTCAGAAAACCCAAAGGGGCAGTTCTACTCTGTCCCACAGGGTTGCTATGAGTTGGGATCCATTTTATAGCAGTGAATGTGTGTGTGTGTGTGTGTGTGTGTGTGTGTGTTGCTTTTGTTTTGTTTTGAGATCACCATGCCTGGGCCTCCGTATGGCTGAGTAGAACTGCAATGCATAGGGTTTTCAATGACTAGTTTTTCAGAAGCTACATACCCATTGCCAAGGGAAGTATACTCAATAAGCAAGGTAAGTTCACACATGCTCATGCTTACTAATCTGTACTACAGGACACATAGTGAGAAATGTGTGAAAACATTCATGACCGATTAGTCAGTCAGTACCACAAGCAGGCCTGTCTTCCCTGGCTTATTGTGAAATCCAAACACCATCTGGTGCCATCAAGTCAATTCCTACTCATAGCGGCCCTACAAACCAAACCTACTGCCGTCACATCAAGTCTGACTCAGAGCAGCCCTGCAAGACACAGGAAAATTGCCCCAGAGGTTTTCCAGAGCTGTCATTTTCTGAAAGTGCCTCGTCTTTCTCCCCAGGAATGGCTGAGGAGTTTGAAGCACCGACGTGTAGAAGAATCACTGCACTCGCATTATGATGCTGGTGAAGCAGCTGGAAAGGACCATGGACCACCAAAAGAACAAACAAATCTCTCCAAGAAAAGGATGGCCAGAATGCTCCTTAGAGGTAAGGAGATGGAAATGCTTCATCTTATGTCCTTTGGACAAGTTCTTAGGAGAGACTAGTCCCTGGAAAAGGACATCATGCTTGGTCAAGTAGGGGGGCAATGAAAAAGCAGCAGGCCCTCGATCAGATGGATGGACACCGTGGCTGCAACCATGGGCTCAAATAGAACAACAGTGGGGAGGATGACGCAGGACTGGGCAGTTGTATTCTAACCTAACAACAACAACAACAACAACCTTTAGCTTAACAACTGAGCACATAATCACTGTGCCTTGCCTGGTATATACTAACCACCTCACCCATGCTTCCTGTTGACAGGAGCACACACTGTTCTTTTCAAAAAACAGCAGATCGAGTGTTCAGTTGCCACCATCTGATCTGGGGACTTGGCAGTCAGGCTGTGATGCCTAGGTCAAGGGCCTAAGCTGTGGTCCTGGGGCTTTCCAATAGTGTGTGTGTTTGGCGCCAGCTTCACAGCTGGGCCACTTGATCAGCAGCATGTCCACTTGCTCGACTGGATGCACCCAAAGGTCAGGACTTGCATTGGATTCTCCAGTCCCATAACAGCTGCTTGAATGGAACCATAAGTCGTTGTTCTCAATCTCCCAATTGGTTCAGGCCCTCCCTTTGCAGGTGACCTCGATTCCCCATCTGTAAGCATTTTGTGTTCACCTGGTGTGGTGTTTGGTCATGTGTAGCCAGACTGCTCAGCTCCAGGAGGTCAGTCTCAGCCCAGCTTCCCGGGGGAATTGCTTGAACACTGTGAAGCAAAGCCTCGGGGAGGGCACTGACAGGTCGCCCTGTTTGCTGGCTGTCAGAGCAAGAAGCCAGTCGGGAGGAAAGGAAAGGCATTTATTTGCTGAGAAGGAGCCTAGAGCCAGAATGACAGAGACGGACAAGCTAGGGCACTGTCACATTTATTCTGATGGATACAAACCTTGAGGGACCACACCTGTAGATGGATAGAAAGTCATTCTGCACATCTGTCAGCCAAATCACCCCGCGTTCCCCTCCTGACCCTGAGCCATCCAGCATGGTAGCCCCTGCCTGTACATGGCCATTCAAATTTCGATTCATTCAAGGGAAAGGAGAGCTTCCAGGCCTCTCTTGCACTGGTCACATCCCAAGTGCTCCCCAGCCACAGGAGGCTCATGGCTGCCATCTTGGGCAGGGTCGAGAAGAGCATGTACATTGGAGCAGACCGCTCGCTCTACTAGACTGTACTGGTCTAAGGCCAGCGTGGTGTTGTGTGCTTTTTCTCTTGTCACTAAGTAGGGCTCTAGTGCCGTCCGTTGAATTATTTGCTAATCCTTCTGAGGGTTTCCTAGCATAGGAAGGCCAGCTCTTTAAATGGGACAGAAAGGGGCTTTCAGGCTTGGCAAAGCAGACACACACGCTGCTCTGTGCATACTCACCATTTTTAAGGCCTGTTATTTCCAGCTGACTCCCCACTGGCCAAGGAGCTCTGGTGGCAGAGTGGGCTATACACTGAGGTGCTAACCACAAGGTCAGCAGTTTGAACCCACCAGCTGCTCCATGGAAGAAAGATGAGGCGGTCTACTCTCATAAAGATGTAAAGGCTCAGAAACCCCAAGGGGGCGTTCTACCTGTTCCTATGGAGTCACTATGAGTACCAACTCGATGACTGAGCTTTTTAGTCCCCCCCCCCCACTCCTTCACCACTTGCTCACTGGTTTCTGGATGCTCCCAGCCAGCTTCACTTTCACTACTTCAACCAAGATCCACTTCACACAAATGGAAGTGGGGTTTCCAGAGAGGCAGCAGTGCTGAGTGCAACATAATCCTAGGAGTGATAAGGAGGGGTAGAAGACTTGATGAAGAAGCAAGGCTCTTTTGTATAGCCTCTAGATTAAAATGGTCAATACAACACATATGTATGTATGTATGTATGTATGTATGTATGTATGTATGTATGTATGTAAGGATGGATGGATGGATGGATGGATGGGTGGGTGGGTGGGTTGGTAGGTAGGTAGGTAGGTAGGTAGGTAGGTAGGTAGGTAGGTAGGTAGGTAGATAATCAACCAAACCAAACTCACTGCCATCGAGTCAATGCTGACTCATAGTGATCCCCTGTGGGTTTTCAAGATGAACTGTTTGCTGGAGTAGGAAAGTCCCGTCTCTCTCCTATAGAACTCCTGGTGTTTTGAAACTGCCTGCCATGCAGATCGCAGTCCAGTGCGTAACCACTACACCACCAGTGCTCTGGGTAGGTAGATAGAGATAATTGGTATGAGTTGGTTCTAACTTATAGCAAAATTATTATGTCCAATAGAGAAAACTATTGCCTAGTCCCATGTCATTCTCGTGTTCACCAGTATGTTTGAGTCCATTGCTGCAGCTACGAAGCTAATCTCACTCTCACCCTTGTGGCCCTGCTCTTTCCCAAGCATGATGTCCTCCCCCAGTGACTGATCCCTCCTAATGATTTGTCCAGATTAGATCCGCAGGTCTTTCTCATAAGGCACAATTTGATGGATTCAAAGCTCAAACCTTGACCTTTTCAGATGCCCTGTAGTTTAAACATTTGCTTCTGAGCATCTAAGGTCCGTTCAAATTGTCTTTTATGAAATAATGGGAAATCTATCTTATTGATGCTATGTTTTTTGAAGCCTAAAAAAAGCATCTGACGCAAACTATTCTCTGTGCCTTTTGAATTAAATTCAGATACAATAGAAAATAATAAAAACATTATAAATGATGATCACTCTTGAGACAATAGAGATAGTGAAACTACTATCTGACCCACATAATCTGAAATTTCTTGAAATTTTTAAACCATCCTGTGATAGTTAAGGTTCTTTGTCAACTTTGCTGGTCCAAGAGTCTCAGTGGTTTGGCAGTTAATATATAGTCACATCCTGCCATGATGAGATCTCAGGGATGTGGCCTGCTTCCAATATAAACAGATGATGTGGAAGAGTTGGCTTGCTTTTTGCTGGGTCTAAATCCTGTATCTGGCATACCATTTGACTTCCAATTCTTTGGATTTGAGCCAGCAAGCTACTGTTTTTGCCTCCAGCTTCTGGGCATTATCAGCTGTCACTTTACATGTTGACCTTGAGTTCATTCATCATTGCAGCTAGAAGACATCCATCTTACCTATAAATCCTGTGTTCATCAACCCATACAGTCACGAGTTCAGGACGCCGCAACCTGCCATTTGACCCAAAGACTTGGAACTTGCCTGCCTCTACGACTGTGAAAGCCATTTTCCTGAGATACACCTCTGTACAGATACATATATAAACCTCACTGGGTTTTGCTGCTCTAGAGAACCCAACCTAAGCCACATCCCAAGATGATACAACTTCATTTCCAAAGTATACGAGGAGAAGAAGAAAAGGAGAGAAAACAAAGTCTTTAGGTTGGTGAAACTATAGGACTGGACCATTTCTGATTGAGTCATGAAAAAGCTCCAGAAATGTCCTCTACTTGAATTCTGGCCCAATCTTCAGTGTCCCTTTTCCTTAGGCCTCTTCTTCCCTTCTTGCTTCCCAGTTGAAAAAAATATCAGTCCTGAGAATGAGAGGGACCATAGCAGATGGACAAAGCATAATGGGGAATTAAGCTGATTGGCAAGGTGTCGAGGAACTGGTTTCTCTCCACCAACACTGAGTGTCACCAATTTGTAACAGGTGGAAGAAACCGTGACAGTACATAGAGAGGGAAGTTACTCAGCCACCACAAATTGAAATCAGGGCTTCCAACTCATTCAAACTAGTTCAGTCTTTGCTAATGAAGCAAAACTAGAACAGACACAATTTATAAAAACTTGGAGTGATCCAGAACACTAACTGGAAGGGGAAAAATCCCTGGAATGGTAGAATCAGGAGAGACATAGTGAGTCCTGTCAGGAGCCTGATGCAGGAGACTGGATTATTGCCAGAACTGGGGAAAATGAAGCACACATTGAAAACAGTGCATTGGGCTACCATCTTCGAGTCAGGCACCATTGTTTCAGACTTTGCGGGTCAAGAGTCATGGTTGCTATGCAATGCACATGTTGCTTTTCTTTTCTCAAAGACTAGGCTTCTAGCATGACTTCAATTGTAATTTTGTTTGTTTGTTTCAGCTAGTGTTTCTGTTCACCCACTGTTTTCAAATTCAGGTCCACTCCAGTGTCACTTTGCTGGCCATTATGGAACTCAGCTGCACTGGTTCGAGCCCTAGTAAAAATAACTCCCAAATGTCATTGCAAAATCATACACACACACACACACACACACACACACACACACAAATGATGAGTTTTCCTTTTATTTGATTTCTGATTTAGTTGCATAACTCAGAAATTACTTGGGATTAGGGTGGTGGGTTTGGAGTTTTTTTTTTCCCTGTAGGGGATTTATAAAACAATGTGAGATTACATATCTTTTGCTGGGAGGTTCTCTCTGTTAATATTTGGGATGGCTAAAAACTGTTGACAGAGGAAATGGGAAGAAAAAGACTTCATTCAAAAGGCGGGTCTAGGAATTCTGTGTTGTTTACAATAAAAATGCCTTGTGGGAAAAGTGAGTACAAAGATATTGGATTGCACTGTATTTCCTAGTCCTGTGCCAGAGGCAACAGCCCAGTTTGGGCAGAAAGAGAAAACACTTGTGCATATAGTTCATGAGAAATCATTTCATTCATTTTAATTTGTTCTAGTTTTTAACATTTTGTGCTTTCTTTTGATTGAGGTTTTTATCTGTTTTACTTTATTTTTTGTTGTTTTTAAAGTGTTTTTCTGTGTAAGAAATTCAGGATAGGTAAATCTATAGAGACAGTAACTGGATTAATGGTTCCTTGGGGGAATGGCAGAGGGAGTGTGGTGGGGGTAATGGGGAGCTAATAACGATGAGTACAAGAATGAAGAAAACATTCTAAAATGATTGTGGTGATGATTGTACAACTCTTCTTGATACGATTGAACAATTTCCTTTTATGATATGTGGATTGTATGCCAATGGGGAGAAAATAAAAGTGTTATATATCAAACAATAAAATAAGAAATCATTTCAAATTCCTTAAATTTAGGACCTGGAGGAGTGGTGAGAGAAAAGTCAGAGCGTTGTAAATGCACGAGTGTGCATATATTTGATTTCATGTTGTATTCTTGAAGAGTATCATGAAAAAGACCCATGCTCTGCTCCTTCATTTATAGCACTCAAAGGAACTGTGACTTAGGTCCAGCCTTGAACAAAGACCACAGGGAGGATTTACTGCTGAACCTCAGCATTCAGAGTTTTACTTTGTTAGAAACGTGTTATGGTAAAATAAAACACACACCCTTGTCACCATCACCAGGTCAAGAAATGTGATCCCTCCCAAACACAGTCCCTGCTCTCCAGTCCCCACGAGGAAAACATCTTTGTGGCTTCTCTAGTCAGTACTTGCTGGCATTTTTTTTACCTTTTATTACCCACGTGTCTCCTGCGACCCAATAATATGGTCTTGCGATATAATTTTTCTGATTCTTTCATCTATAAGGTCCCCCTCCACCCCTTTCTTCTCCTTCCAGTGAAATCGGAGGAAGAACCCGGACTGTTTGAACAGTAGAGTGTCTCACGCTCTGGCCGTTACTGGTTGCATACTTGTGGCCACCAGCTGTCAAGATGCCTTCCCATGATCCCCCATCTCCTGAAAATCATCCTTGGTGTCAAATTACCTAATAAGCAAGGGAAGTATGGTCCAATATGTGCTTGTTTAACTAATCAGTAGTGAACAACTTCACATTTTTCCACCATATCAAAGATTCTGCTTCTAGGTCTGGCTGGCATCTGCCTCTCTTCCAATTGCCCATGACCCCTTCCCACAGCATCAACGTCCATTTTCAAATTTATACCCGCCAACAGGTGCAGTATACCCAGTAAGCAAGGTAAGTACAGACTTTCTTGTGCTTACTTAGTAGATAGGCTGTAGTGAACAGTGTCACATGTTTCACCACCTCAAATAAGCCCAGGTGGCATTGTTCATTACAGATTACTGAGGAAATCCGTGCCTTCCTTGCCCTACACAAAATTGTGTCGTTCCCTGCAAGCCTGTATCAGCGTTGGTCTGGGTAACCAAGAGAATACAGCTGCATTGGTAGTGTGACATCTGAGGCTCTGTCTTCAGAGACATGGTGCTGCTTCCATGTCTCTCTTCTTGGACGGCTCACTAGGGGAAGCCGGCCATCAGCTCATGAGGAGATTTCAGGAGCCCAAGAAGGAGTCCAGCTGGGGCAGAGTTGAGGCCTGTCACCCAGGGCCAGCACCAAACAGCCAAACCTGTGAAGACCCCATCTTGGAAACTTCCTCCAATCTCTGAGAGATTCTGATGCCATTGGTCTGAGCATTAGGATTTTTTATAACTCCTGTAGGGAAACCTAATATACAGCCAGACTGGAGAAACTTTGCCCTTGTCAGCAAGTAAGTAAGTCACCTGGAATCTTGTTAATGTGCAAATGTGGATTCAATCCATCTAGGTTGGGGTTCAAGGATCTACATTTTTTATGTAGGCCTAGAGGAGTATAAATTGACACAGCTACTAGGGAGAGCAATTCAACGCTGTGTATCAAAATTCAAATTGCCTGTAGGCTCTGACTGAAGAATTCTCCAAATAGGTAATATCTTGCAGACGTACACGAGTGTAAAATGCCTAAAGCGTGCAGCAATTCATCGCAGTAGTTGGTGCAACACTATAAGCAGGGGTCTGTAGAAGTCACTTATGGGGCATCCTAAAACACCATAGGCGACACTACAGCCTTTAAACGCACTAAGACCATCAATGTGTGCTAATAGGAACAATCTGTAAACCGCACATTGTTCAATGAAAGCAAGGAAGGCAGAGCCAATGTAACTAATATGCAGCCATTTACATGTGGAAGAGAGAGAGAAAAAGACATATACATATATGGGCTTCCAAAAGTTCTTGGGAAAATAGAATTAAGCAATAATAGAAAATTCCCACGAAAGTTTATGCCTGTTTTTGTTAGATGCCTTCAAGTTAGTTCCAAGTCACAGGGATTCTACGTAGAACAGGACACACCGTCCATCCCTGCGCCATCCTCACAATCATTCTTACGTTTGGGCCCATGGCTGCAGGCACTCTGTCAACCCATCTTGTTGAGCATCTTCAATCTAAAAGGAGCCCTGGTAACACTGCTGGGTAAGTGTTGGACAGGCAACCACAATGTCAGCGGTTCAAACCCACCAGCCACTCCACAGGCAAACTATGAGGCTGTCTGCTTCTGTAAAGATTTTCGATAGGCTTGCTATTCATCAAAATCAATTTGATAGTAGTGGTGTGTGTGTGTTTGTGTGTGTGTGTACACATGCATGCGCAGCATTGAGGTCTCAAATAAATTCACATCTGGACATCGACAGGAGAGATCCTACTTAGCAGAAAGACTACAGCAACAGAGAGAAGGTGGACTCAGAAACCTGCAAGTGTCTCAGAATCAAACAGCAAAGGGCTCCTTTAGGAGTCCCTGGTGGCTCAGCGATAGAATTCTACTCTCCATGCGAGAGACCTCATGCGCAGCCGCCATGGCTTTGCCAGTGGAGTTGCCATGACACTGAATAAATTGAGGTGGAGCTTCCAGATTAAGATGGACTATGAAGAAAGGCTTGGCCATCTACTTCTGCAAATCAACCAGCAAAACTCCCTTGGATGGCAGGGTTGCGTCCATCACGAGGATAGCACAGAAGCAGGCAGCATGGTGTTCCCATTTGGGTGGGGTCACCATGAATGAGGGACTAATGGGATAGGGGCTCACAGTACACCCAGTCAATAAGGGGAAGATGTACAAAGGAAAGCTGACCTGAAAAGTGCCTCAATGTGGTCAGTGGATTTTCAGGACAAGCGGATACAGGGAGAACTTCTTGTTGTTGTTGTTGTTGTTAGGTGTCATTGAGTCCATTCTGCCACACAGTGGCTCTATGCACAACAGAACGAAACCTGGTAAGGTCCTGCACCATCCTCACAATTGCTCCTAGGCTTGAGCCCATGGTTACAGCCACTGACTGAAGATGGTCAGCTGTGAGCACGTGGTCCAGATGCCTAGACATCGCCGACCACCTGGACAGCAAGAGATTCTGGAGCCTGGGAGCCAGCAGTGAGCACTAGAAGCTGGTAGGAATGGTGAGTGGGCTTCTGGCTGAGGTGGACAGCATATCCCGCTGTCCTCTGCTTTTGAAAGCTTGCTTTAGGCCCTCCACATTTACAGAAACGTTACATGACGACCAGTTTCCAGTAATTGAAAGAGAGCGGAAGAGAACTTTTGCTGTCATGAACAAAAGCAAGGAGCAAAAATAGGCAATTAGCATGAGAGTAATTAGCATGGAGCTTGTGTTTTGCAGGGAGCCGAGAAGGAGGCAGTGAGTGCCCAGAGCAGTGAGAGTGGCCCCATTGGAAGCATCTTAGCATCAGACAGCTATGGTTTTGTACTGTGACTCTGAACACTGGAACTCCAAACTCCCTGCCATCCAGGCACTGTGGACTCATAGTGACCCTATAGAACAGGGTAAAACTACGCTGTCCCCTGGCATGCCCCAGACTGTAAATCTGTTGGTGTTTTTTTTAAAACAATGTCTTTCATTATATATGGGGTTTCCATTATTTCATTAATCTCTCCATACACAGGCAAATGTAAGGGTACTTTTTAACTAGCCAACCTGATCATTGCCTAGAGTAGGGATAATTATCCCTGAAAGCATGCTTCGCTAGGAGACCAAATCATCTGCCCACGGGCAAGAACATGAAGACAGATGTGAGAGGCAGGCTGTCCCCATCCGAACCTTCCTTCACTGCCTTTCAATAACCCTGGTTCCAGCCCGGAGCAGCGGCACACTTCTGGCCAACAAGCGTTAACTGCCCAAGGAGGCTTTCATCATCTTCTTCTGCCACAGAAATCTGGGGAATATATTCCTAAGGTAGCACCAGATAATATGTTGGTGCTCGCCGGGAAATATCATGAAAGTTACCAATCACCCTCAAAAAAGATTTTGGCTGGTATTTCTTTGCGGATGATCTTCCCGAACATTGTGTTGCCACCAGGTCAGGCAACCTGAGCCTTGGTGATCTCTTCTGCCATCTCAGTCTCCCTCATGTGCCACCACTCCAGACTGTAAATCTTAATGGACTTAGAAAGCCTCATCTTTCTCCCTTGGAGCAGCTGGTGATTTTGAACTTCTGACCTTGCTCTTAGCAGCCTAATGTGTAACCCATTTTGCCACTAGGGCTTCTTTGAACACTCAAACTCCCATTCAATGCCCTTCAGTCAATTCCAACTCTTAGCAACCCTATAGGACAGGGTAAAACTGCCCCTATGGGTTTCTGAGATTATAACACTTTAGGGGAGTAGAAAGCTTCATTTTTTTCCTGTACAGTAGCTGGTGGTTTCGAACTGCTGACCTTATGGTCAACAGCCCAATACATAACCCACTACACCACTATGCTAGAGCTAATTTTAGTTGTATGTGGTATTCTGTGTGATTGCGTGTGTTACTTTGGATCTGCCTCATGTAAATCAATGGAAACGGCTTCTTCACTTTAGGCTGGTTTAAGAAAAGTTTCCCGCGAAAGCCGTAGCTTTAAAAATTGGGGAAGCCAGTATTAGATAGCTGGTCGGCAGCAGTGGGGAAGGACAATGGCCCCTCTGCTCCCAAGAGCTTGGTGTGAGAGAATGGCAGCGTGGGAGCCGGGCTTCTGAATACCCTCTTTGCATATATTTGGGCTACAGTTTGTCTCCTATTTCATGGTTTGTTTTAGCATGCCCGAGAAGCCAAGATTAGAAAACTCAACAGTTCATGAAATGGCACACAATGACCCACCGTGAAATTAAAGCCCGAGAGAGATAGGGGCCCACTTTCCCACACGGCGGTCCTGACCCTTCGAGTGAAACTTCCCACCCACTTATTGCACCCTGCTCAGGTCCTCCTCCACCCCGCACCCAGAGTTATTTTAACAGAATTCCAAGCTGTAGCAAGAAACAGGATTTCCGGAATGTGTGGGCTGCTATTTGTTCATTTGAACTTTCTTTAGTCTAAAATGTTGTATTTCTTTAAACCTGTTCTTTGGTTAGGGATAGATAACATTCTAAAAGCAGAAAAGGATAAACAATGAAAAGCGACTTTCAGTAATTCTCCTTCCCTCTTCTCCCTCAGGAAGCCACTGCTACCAGTTTCATATGTAGATCAGAGATTCTCAACCTGTGGGTTGCGACCCTGTTGGGGTCTCCCGATTCATCACAGTAGCAAAATGACAGTGATGAAGTACCAAGGAAAATCATGTTATGGTTGGTGGTCACCACAGCATGAGGAACTCTGTGAAAGGGTTGCAGCATCAGGAAGGTTGAGAACCACTGCCCTAGATGATGCTCATAAAGTGACGTACACATATGATTCATAGTAACCCCTGTGCTCCATGGGGGTTTTCAAGGGCTGACTTTTCAGAAGTAGGTGACCAGGCCTTTCTTCTGCAACACCGATGAGTGCACTCAACCCTCCACCCTTTCAGTTTGTAGTCATGCAGGTTAAGTATTTGCACCACCCAGGGAATAGATAAATAAAGTCCATTAGCTTTTCATTCCATTTTCCTATGAACTTTTTGAAGTCCCTTTGTGAATTTGTGAAGAATCTTAGTGATGACGTGAGTTACGTGTTGGGCAGCTAAGCTCAAGGTCAGTAGTTTAACACACACACACACACACACCCCAGTCTGTCTGTGGGAGTTAGAACCCCACAGGGACAATTCTCCTCTGTCTGATCAGATTGCTATGAGTTGGAATCCACAGAATGGCATCAAGGTGATTGTGTTGCACAGTGAGCTTATGTCGCCTGTAAACATTTACAGAGTCAGAGAGCCTCATAGCAGTTCCATGGAGATGCTGGTGATTTTGAACCATCAACCTGGCAGTTACGCTTCCACAACCATGTCACCAGGGCACCATAGACAGGCCAACTCTAGACAAGAAGGCTTGAGAAAGCTAGCTGTATGGCCCATGGTGGCCATGAAAATGTACCTCACAAACCTCCAATTGCAGGGTCTCAATGAACTGAGATCCCCTTCTACTGTCTTCTGAAGTCCATCATGACATTGGTGCTGTGACCAAGCTCCTATGGAGATATCAGTTTCCTATGGCTACTATAAGCCAATTGGGGGCCTTTCACCACCAACAGGACTTTATGATCTCAAAGTTGTGTAGGCCAGCAATCTGGAATCAAGGTGTCCACAAGGCATGCTTTCACTGAAAGTTCTATAGAAAGACCCTCTGTGGCCTCTTCCCGTTTCTGGTGGTTCATAGGTATTCTTTAATCCTTTGCTTGTAGATACATCACTCCATTCTCCACCTCTGTCTTCACGTGGCCATCTGTGTTCATATCTTTTTATAAGGGCACCACTCACATTGGATTAGAACTCAATCTACTCCATTAGAGCTCAGGGAGCACTCCAGGTAAGTGTTGGACTGATAATCTCAAGGTCGGAGGTTCAAATCCACTAGCTCTTTCAAGGGATAAAGATGAGGCTATCTGACTATCTGCTCTTAGAAAGAGTTACAGCCTCAGAAAATTGGAATGGACACAATAGTTTTGTTTTGTTTTTCCGGGTTTTTTTTTTTTCTCTTTTGGCTACTCCATGAAGACTCCATGGAAACCTAACTGGTAACACAAGGCCTTATTTCCAAATAAGGACACATCCACAGGTACGAGTGTTTAGAATTTCAACATATCATTTGAGGGACACAATTTAATTCACAGCAGGATGGTTCTCCCAGTGACGGAGTGTGGCAGGATACATGCTGCCTATTTGGGGGAGACATGACTTCCTCTAGTCGTGGGCTCTGGCTAGAACTTCTCGCTTTGCCTAAGCATTCTCTACTGCCCAGCTGTCTAGGATGATTCCACCCCACTTCCTTCCTGCCCTCCTTCCCCCAGGGCCAGGCCTGCCTTGTGCTCTTATGATGCTAGCCTTCACAGCATCCTCCTTCTTTCTTCTCATGGCTGTCCCTCTCCCCTTACACACCTAACCCCATCTTGGCCAATGCTTTGCAAGGCACCTGGACTAATCATGGGCCCATCCATATTCTTGCCTCTGTGTACTACCCTGCACTTGGACCTTGACTCCTGCTTCTCTCATGTCCAACCCACACTGATTGACATCTCCGGCCAGCCGCCTCGGAGAGGTCACTTTGGATACCTAGATGCTCTGTCCCAGCTGCAAATGGGCTCAGTATTTTCTTCAGTGATTTCTCTTGATAGGGTGCATTATCTTTAGTAGTTGAGTTTTTCCTACAATTTGGGTTCTGCTGTCTGTCATAAATCCAATCTGTTGTTAGCTACTTTCGAGTCAGCTCCATCCCATGGCAACCTGTGTACAGTAGAATGAAAGGCTGCCTGGTTTGCACCATCTTCCCAATGGTTGCTATGCTCACGTTCACTGGTGCAGCCACTCTGGATTTTGATGGCTGTCCAGCCTCCGGGGCTCCTCTCTCAGCCCATGTTCTGTTGTGATCCAGGGTGTTGCCTCTAACGAACCTTCGGAAGTAGATTTACAGGCTTTTCTTCCTAGTCTGGAAGCTCTACTGACAGCCATCCATCTTAGGTGACCCTACTGGGATAAGACATACACATGACAGCAAAGGAATGGGTGGGCGATGGGATTTCATTATTGATTTTTTAAATTCCAGGAATTGGTATCTCACCTTCTTTGATGCAAGATGCAAAAGACTGCTAAGCCAGGCCTGTTTTTGTCTTTTTTCATAATGCAGACTGTCTGGACACTCTGGGCTCTGTCTTTTTAAGTTGCATTAAAGTTGTTGAAGAGGCTTGAATTTCAGGATTTTGGGTGCAGTAGAGCAATGAATAGATTGAAATGTCCCAACTTTCTTCTCTGGCACATAAGCTGTTAATTCAAGAGCCTTGAGATATAATGGGCTGTGACTTGGGCTGCTAAGCTCAACATCACCAGTTTGAAACCCTCCGCTGCCTCAAGGGAGATGGATGAGCATTGCTGCTCCCGCGAAGAGTGGCAGTCTTGGAGACCCACAAAGGTAGTTCTACTCTGTCCTAGAGGGTCGCAATGAGTCAGAATTGACTTGGAGTTTGGATTTTGGTTTAGGATCTGCTTTTTCAGTCTCCGCACCCCGCACCCTGCCCCTCATTACTCCCCATGGGGCATATTGCAAGTCAGCAGCACCTAACAACAACAACAAGAGTTAACTCCATCATTCTGCTTGGCCTACTGCAACTAAAACTAGATGATGACAATTTGGGTTAACTCTACCTGTAATCCCACTACCTAACCCCAAGCCCCTCACTCAACTCTTTTCCGCAACCTTATCGGTGTAAATTCTGGAGGTCTGCCTTTACTCATTTGCTCCTGGGGAATAAGGCCAGCCACTTGTTTCCAGTGATTATTGGCTTTTAGTTACAGATGATCAGTTCTTTAGAATCCACAGATACCTATCATCACAAAAATGCACCAAGACAAAAGTATCTGTAACAATGTCCTTCTTTCTCCTCTGGAAAAAGAAGCAATCTCTGAACATTTGTAATAGTTGATGGCATTCAGGGGCATGGGGTAGAAGGTCAACACCAGAAAGGTATAACATTTCTACGTCAACATAAGGATAGCATTATAGACAAGAGGCTAAAGCATCTGTGTTCCCTTCTCGTCACTTTCTGGAATACCATCTAAGAATGGCCTGGAAAATGAGCATCTCCCTGCTGCCTAAGTTAGAAAGCAGCTGCAGACAGCAGGCATCATTCTAGGACTCTGAAAAGGAGGTTCTCGGGCCAGCGAAGCCAAGAGGCACTGAGCCACCGCGTCCAACTTTCCACCCTGCAGTAAAGCCAGCCCTGCTAAGGCTGGGGGAGAGAGGCCTTGGAACTGGCAGGTAATGAGGCAACACTTAGGGGGAGGGGAGGCTGGCCAATTCATCGTCATGTGAGCTGCTGCTGTCAACAGATGGCGGAGACATTGTGTCTGAAGCTCTCCTGGAGTTATGATCTGAATTTATGGTTCTGGTCAAATGAGTGGCCTTTCCAAAACTACAATTCCCCATCTTTTAAATGTATTCTTCTTATCTTTTAAACGAGTGGCAAACACACATAATAAAACATTTGCCGTCTCAACAACCTTCACATGTACAATTCAAGGACAGTAATTGTCTTTTCTCCCATAATTCTCCCACAACGCTCTACATTCACTTCCACAGTTATTTATGGCACCACAGGTCCTGTGTTTTCTCACAAGCCCTCATCTATTCACTATTCTGTTACTCCCCCAACTCCCAGTCTCTTCCACAATTCCCTCTTTTCTCCCACAACGCTTGTTCTTTCTCAATCCCATCTCTCGCATAATTCTGTAGCTCCCATCATCTGTATTTTTCACCACAAGTCCTCACTGTCCCCAGAAAATCCATCCTTTCCCATAATCCTCTGCATTTCCTTCAGTCACTGCCTCTACCATAATTCCATATTGTGCCCCAAATTCTCTGTTGTCCCATCATTCTGTCTCCCCCACAGGTCCACACTGCTGCCACCAATCCTCCTTCTTCTCCACAGTTCTCTGCTCTCTCACAAATCGCCATTTTCTTTCATGATATCTTGATCTTTCTCATAACTTTCCATTCTCTCCTACAATTTATTTTTCACCCACAACTCTCTATCACCCATAATCTTTCTTCTCTTCCACAATTATATGTCACCCACAATTCCTGTTTTTTTTTTCTCACAATCTCATTTCCCACTCTTGTCCACTATCCTTTCTCTAACACAATTCTACCTCATCTAAATCTCACTGCCATGGAGTCGATTTCAACTCTTACAGACCCTATAGGACACGGTAGAACTGCCCCTGTGGGTTTCCAAGACTGTAACTCTTCTTTTTTTAAAAAAATAATTTTATTGAGGGCTCTTACAGCTCTTATAACAATTCATACATTATTTTATCAAGCATATTTGTACATATGTTGCCATCATTTTCTAAACATTTATATTCTATTTGAGCCCTTGATATCAGCTCCTCTTCTTTCCCTCCCTTCCCCCTTCCCACCCACATAACCCTAATAAATTATAAGTTATTATTTTCATTTCGTACACCGAAAGCTGTCTCCCTTCCCCCATGGCTTCTTCCCCCCTCCTCTGCCCATCTTCCCCCTATCTCCTGGTATCGCTACTCCCATTTCTGTTCCTGAGGGGATGGTCTGACCTGGATTCTGTGTGCAAGACTATAACTCTTTAAGAGAATTTGAAGCTCTATATTTCTCCCTGAGAGTGGCGAGTAGTCTCGAACTGCTGACCTTGGGGTTAGCAGCCCAATGTACAACCATTGTACTACCAGGACCCGAATTGTATATCATATCACACCCACAATTTCCTATATCTCTCTGAATTCCTGCTTTTACTCATAATTTCCTGCCTGCCATAATTCTCTGTATTTATGACAATTCCTTCTCTGACTCCCAATTCCTTCTCTCTCTCTCCCAATTCCATATCTCACCCACAGTTCTCTGATGCTCTTTACAACTCTACTTCTTCTATCACAATATCCTGTTTTCTTCCACAGCTTCTGACCTCTCTCACAATTTTTCTTTTCTTTTCCTTAACTCTCTCCCATGTTTCTCCATTCTCTCCTACAATTTTCTATCTGCCACAATTACTGTTCTTTCACACAATTCCCTGTCCTCAGACAATTCTTTATCTCTCCCGCATATCCATATTATTCCCTCAATTCACTTCTCTCTCATAATTCCCTGCCTTTCCTACAATTCCATTTTCCCCATAATTCTGTTTTCTATTATAATCCTCCATTGCATTTCATAATCCTTCATTCTCTCTTACAAGTCTCTGATACAAAATTTTATGATTATGTCTTCTTTTGACTTAAAAATCATTTTATTAGGGCTCATACAACTTTTATCACAATCCATACATACATCAATTGAGTAAAGCACCCTTATACATTTGTTGCCCTCATCATTCTCAAAATTTGCCTTCCACTTGGGTTCCTGGAATCAGCTCATTTTCCTTTTTTCTCCTCCCGCTCTCTCCCCGCTCCCCCCTCCCTCATGAACCCTTAATAATTTACAAATTATTATTTTATCTTATCTTACACTACCCGGTGTCTCCCTTCACCCATTTTCCTGTTGCCCATCCCCCAGAGAGGAGGTTATATGTAGACTCCCGAAATCGGTTCCCCCTTTCTACCGTGCCTTCCCTCCTGGTATCGCCACTCTCACCATTGGTCCTGAGGAATTCATCTGTCCTAGATTCCCCGTGTTTCCAGATCCCAACTGTACCACTGTGCATCCTCTGGTCTAACCAGGTTTGCAAGGTAGAATTGGGATCATGACGGTTGCGGAGAGGAAGCGTTTAAGAACTAGAGGAAGGTTGTGAGTTTCATTATTGCTACACTGAACCCTGAGTGACTCATCTCCTCCCCACTAACCTTCTGCAAGGGATGCCCACTTGTCTACAGATGGGCATTGGTTCCCCATCATGTACTCCCCTCATTCACGATTATATGATTTTTTTCCCCACTTTTGTTGCTTGAAACCCGGTCCCCTCTGCCCTTCATGATCACACATGTTGGTGTGCTGCTTCCATGTGGGCTTTGTTGCTTCTGGGCTAGATGGCCGCTTGTTTACTTTCAAGCCTTTAAGTCCCCAGATGCTATATCTCTCAATAGCTGGGCACCATCAGCCTTCTTCACCACATTTACTTATGCACACATTCGTCTTCAGGGTTTGTGTGGGGAAGGTGATCACACAATGATGGTTTTTCTTCTTTGGTGTCTGCTACCTGATCCCTTCAACACCTCGCGTTCACTTAGGCTTTTGTGCTTCTTCTCTGTGGGCTTTGTTGTTCCTGAGCCAGATGGTCGCTTGTTTGCCTTCAAGCCTTTAAGACCCCAGATGCTATCTATGTCTTTTTGATAGCCGGGCACCATCAACTTTCTTCACCACGTTTGCTTATGCACACGTCTGTCTTCAGCGATCATGTCAGGAAGGTGGGTATCATGGAATGACTATTTAGCTGAGCAAAGTGCTATTGTATTGAGGGTGTATGCGCGAGGAGGCCCAATATCCACCTGCTACCCTACTACTGAACCTATAAATATATGCACATAGGTCTATTTCCCCCATAATCATAAATATATTTACATATGTACATGTCTGTATTTAGGCTTCTGTGTATGCCCTTTGTATCCTACTCCTTTCCTCTATTTCCTTATAGTTTCCTCCTGTCCCACTACCATGTTCAGCCTTCATTCTGGTTTCAGTAATTCCACTCAGTTACCTTGCCCTTTGTCACCCCCTACCAGTCCTCCATCCCCTCCCTCCATTGGTTTTGAACCACTCGTTGTCTCCTTGTCCCTGGGCTGGCCAACACCTCCTCCCTTCCCCTACCTCCCACACTCTCGTCCCTCCGGGACTGTTGGTCCCGTTATTTACTTCTCACATTGTCTGTCCAGTCTATCTTATCTAGGTGGACCTACAGATATCATAATATGTGCACAAAATGCAGATGGCTTTGACAGCACCAAAGTGGCACATAAGAACATGGCGTCGACAACAGCAATGCCAACAAACTAACAAGCAAAAAAGCCACTGACATAAAAAATTTAAAAGAAGAGAAAAAAAAGAAAAAACAAAACAAAAACCCTATTACTAGTTTGAGGTTTGTTTGTTGACCTTTAGGAGTATTTTCCGGATGAGTCTGATGTGGTACCATGTCCTGGTCCCAAAGTCTATCCTTTATACTCCCTCGGGACCTCCTTGCTCTGCTTCCCCTGCCGCTCCATTGCACATCCCCAGTGTTTTGCCTCAGTGTGGTGGGGTCAGCTCAGTTGCACATCCCCTACTGTGTCTCAGGTTCTGTCCCGTGTAGGGCCATGGGTCAGTGCAGGATGTCGCATCTCACCGTGGGTGACTATGCCTTCCAATGTGTATTTCTCTTATTCATTTTTGAGTTTTCTTTAGTTGAAAAAAAACTAGATCTCATTAAGCTTTCTATCCTATTCAAATCCAGTCCATCCACAGCTGTCCATACACACAACAGGATTGCGAAAAGAAGCTCAGTGTGACAAAGGAAAACATTTTATTATTTTCTTAAAAACATTTTATTAAGGGCTCTTACAGCTCTTGTAACAATCTATACATCAATTGTATCAAGCACATCTGTGTATATGTTGCCATCATTATTTTCTGGACATTTATTTTCTATTGATCCCTTGGTGTCAGCTCTTCTCCCCACCCCCTTCAATGATTTTCCTAATCAAGAATGTCTTATTATGAAAAATTATCATTTTACCTAAATATTTTGCTTAGTGACAGAGCAGATTGATATTCTAATTCATTCTTCTTACCCCAGCATGGTCCAGTAACTTGCAGTTCGTGGACTGGCATTTCCTTTTTTTTTTTTTTTGCATTATTAGTTCCGCTCTTTATTGCTTGCAAAGATTTCTATTGTGCTACTCAGCTTTCAGTACCCTGTATTCTACTTTAAAATCTCATATGACACCTGTTTTTCTTAGATTCTTGTATTGGTTTTGGTTTTGCTTGTTTGTTTTCTTTTTGTAAAATCATTTTATTGGGGGCTCAAACAACTCTTATCACAACCCATACATACATCCATTGTGTCAAGCACATTTGTACGTGTGTTGCCATCATCATTCTCAAAACATTTTCTTTCTACTTGAGCCCTTGGTATCAGGTCCTCGTTTTCCCCCTCCCTTCCCACTCTCCCGTCCTCACAAATCCTTGATAATTTACATTGTTTTTTCATATCTTACACTGACTACTGTCTTCCTTCACACACTTTTCTGTTGTTCATTCCCTGGGGAGGGGTTTATATGTAGATCATTGTGATCAGTTTCCCCTTTCTACCACATGTTCCCCGTACCCTCCTGGTATCTCTACTCTCATTATTGGTCCTGAGGGGTTTATCTGTCCTGGATTCCCAGTGTTGTGAGCGCTTATCTGTACCAGTGTACATGCTCTGGTCTAGTCTAATTTTTAAGGTAAAAGAGGTATCATGATAGTGGGGGAGAAAGTATTAAACAACTAGAGGAACGTTGTATGTTTCATTGGTGCTATACTGCACCCTAACTGACTTGTCTCCTCCCCATGCCCCTTCTGCAAAGGGATGTCCAGTTGACTACAGATGGGCTTTGGGTCTCCACTCCGCACTCCCCCTCATTCACAATGATATCATTTCGTATTCTTTGAATGGACTGGCATTCAATAGCATTGGCCTTTCTCACCTTGTCCAGGACCCAGTGCATAAAATGGGGTGGGGGGGAGGGGGTTGCCACTAAAGCAGTCAATGCACAGGCACTGAATGGATAAAGAGACCATCAAACCTAAACCCCACCATGATTCAACGATACTTATGGAGCATCTCCAGTGTGCCAGGAATTATGCCAAATACTGGGGATACATCCTTGGACAAATTGGGCAAAGTCTTACTCTTATGAAATTGATATACTAGCAAATAAATACATTGACCAATCAACATGCAATCAGTTACTCAAGCAGATTATGTAATCATCTGCAACCAGGAGAAGCACCGTGAAGGAAATGAGACTGGTAATGTGATGGGAATTGAGGGGTGGGCTGCTACTTCGAGGGAGCAGTAGTAGGTGGGCCTTCCCTGGACTGGTTCAGAATGCAGACCCTCAGGCCACACCCCAGGGCTGTTGAGTCAGGACAAGACCTGTCTATGGAGGGCCATTTCAGCTGAGACTCCACTGATGGGGAGGAAACAGCCATACAAAGAACAGGGCAAAGAGTGAACTAGACAGCGGGAGCAGTGAAATAAAATTGCCTGAGGGGGGTGAGCAGGAAAGCCAAGGAGACCAGGACAGAGTCCACCAGAGCAGAGAGGTAGGAGGTAATACTGAGGATAGGTAACAAAGGGGCTCTAAACTGGGGGGAAGACTTTACATTTTCTTCTAAGTGACATGGGCAGCCCAAGAAGGGTTTTAAAAGAATGGTTTTATCTGACAAGAGGGAGCTCTTGCTCTCCTTAAAGCATCTCTTCACCATTAGTCCTGCAGCCGCCTGTGCCCTTTGCCTCCTACTGAGGCCCAACCTCATGTGATCCCAAGACACAAGCCTTCTTTCTTTGGTACCATTGACTCTTGATCATTTGCTACCTCTGACAATGATTGAATGTTGACTAATTCTTCGGGGTACAGTATATTTCTTCCATCCGCTTTTGATGCTTCCTGTATTGTTCAATATTTTGTCAATAGAATTCTTTAACATTGCAACTCTATACTAGAATGTGTTTCTTCTGGGGTTTTTTTTTTTAAGCTGAGAAATGCCAAATATATTCTTCCCTTATGATTTTCTAGCTCCAGGTCTCTGCACATTTCATTATAATATATTCTTTTTCTTTCTTTTTTGAGCTGCCTTTTGAAATGTTCTGTTCAGCTCTTTGACTGCATCCTTTCTTCCATTTGCTTTAGCTGCTCTACATTTACAAGAAAGTTTGAGTCTCTTCTGACATCCACTTTGATTTCTTCTTTCTTTCCTGCCTTTTTAATGACCGTGTGCTTTCTTCACATATAATGTTCTTGATATCATCCCATAGCTCAAAAGGTCTTCAATCATTGGTGTGTCAGATCTAGAGATGGTCTCCAAATTCAGCTACATATATTCAAGGTTATGCTTTGATTCCCGTAGACTTATTTTCGTTTTCTTCAGCTTCTACTTGAACATGTATATAGATGAGCAATTGGTCAGTCCCACAGTCAGCCTCTGAACTGTTGGATGACATTGAGTTTTGCCATCATCTGTTTCCACAGATGTAGTTGGTTTGATACCTGTATATTCTATCTGGCAAGGTCTATATATATAGTCATCATTTGTGTTGTTGAAAGAAGGGAGAACTTGTTGGTCTGGCAGAATCCTATCATAGAAACTTCTGGCCACTGTATTTTTCTCCAAATATATATTGCCCGTCCATTTAAACCCAACAGCTTCTATGAGCTGTTTTTCAGCCATTAAACTGATTGATTCTGAATGTCAACATTTACAATACCCAGCAGCTGACATTTGAAAAACATGTAACTATGGTTTACTGCATGTAAAATTCATTGCAACATTGAAGAGTTGTTAGATGAATTTAAAGATGACATTTTCCTTTTTCTTATACATCGAAGATGTGGTGTTTACAAAAATGACACTCATGTGTGCTGACGGTTCATTTTGGCAGGAAATAAAAACTTGCTCCTGATCCTTGAGAAGACCCTAGCACTCAACATGTACTCCACCCGAAATGAAGTGTTTTGACCCTTCCACTGTGGCTTGACAACCGATGGGACCTTCCACAGATGAGTGTAAGTAAGATGGTTTTGCTATTCACCATCTGCTTCTTCTTTCTCCCCAAACTCAGACCAAGTGAAATGTTTTTTCATTTAAATCACAAAAAGATGGTGTTCTGGAACCAGATGGAAAAAATGTTCATTGACAATGGCTTCACTTAATATTTGGAAATCTCTTCCTTCAATTGGCAAATTTTAAAATACATATATTTATGTATTAATAGAATAAAACTAAAGTATTGGCATATACGTCATATATCATACATTTAATTGTTCAATCATATTAAGAACCAACAAAAATAACATTTCACAGAACAGGGAACAATTTGGTTTCATACAATGAACTGCCCAGGGAGCTGAGGTCTCTTCCAACTCTTCCTTCAAAAGGGGGAAACTCGACATGAGTGGGGGCAAAATAGAGTGTTCAAATGTTACCTCAAGGCTGGAATGCCAAGATGTGGTATTTGTAGGCAGAGAAATAAAGGCGGGTGTATACATATATCGGAGCTGCCTAACTTTGCTTCTCTTTATAGCGGGGGTCAGCAAACTCTATCCCTTGGGCCAAATCCACTCCATAACCTGGTTTTATACCATCTGGGAGCTCAAACTGGCTTCTACATATTTAAATAGTTGTAGAAGAATCAAAAGAAGACAAGTATTCCATGACATATAAAAACCACATGAAATTAAAATCGCATGGTCCATAAAAAAGCTCTATTGGCACACAGCTCCACTAATCCCTTGATGTATGTTTGTAGCTGCGTCTGTGCCATAGCGACAGAGTAGACTCGCTGCGACAGAGACCATGGGCTCTACCAAGCCCAACACATCGACAACTGGTCTTTTGCAGTCAAGCATCTCCCAAGCCTTACTCTGCAGAACTTTCTTTTAGGTCACTGGCTTTTCTCTCTTTCCACCCCAGTGGTCCCGGCCCTGAGAACACATAGCGTCTCTTCGTGTTCCTCGTGGAGCTTAAATCGTGTAGGGCTTCATCAGGAAGTGTTTGTGAGGATGCTCTGCAAAGATAGATCAAGGGTGATTGCTACCAAATAACAGAACCTTTATGAGACAATCCATCAAAATGTGAATCAGCTGTTTTTCAGCATATCCTCCTCCATGTCCAAGCCTTCCCTGACGAACTCTGAGTTTGTCCATGTCCACCGGCAGTTTGGCATCCTCAAGGGACTCAAATGGCGTTCCTTCTCAATATTCTTTGAGTTTGGGGAATAAGAAGTCTGAATATGCAAGATCAGAGCTGTAAGGTGGTTGAAAACAGTAACCCAGTGACATTCTGGGAGGCTACCCGTTGCTACCCTCTAAAAATGAACAAATGATGGCAAAGAATCACCTTGGGGAAACTCTCCTGGCCTTTTTCTCCCTGATGCAGTTTTCAGTTGTTGGGTTTTTTATTGATCATTTTATCGGGGGGCTCTTATAGATATTATCACAATCCATAAATCAATTGTATCAAGTGAGTGTGAGGTGCTGCCATCATCATTTTCAAAACATTTTCTTTCTACTTGGGCCCTTTGAGATCAGCTCTCTTTGTTCCCTCCCTCCCCCACCCCACTTAATAAATTATATATATATTTTTTTTTCATATCTTACACCATCCAATGAGTTTTCTTAAAACATCTCTCTAATAGATGCCTGTAATTGTCCCCACTCCTTCATCGAGATTATTTCCTTGAAATTCCCCCAAACCGTCACCATCACCTTTGGGGCAGACATCTCTGCCTTGAATTTAACTGACCTAGAAGATCTCTTCAGAAGCCATTCTATTGATTGGATCTTTTGATAAAGGCACACTAATGACAAGGATCCAAGTGCTTTGCTGAGAGAACTTGTCTTTAAGCCTTCCACTGGTCACAAATCCAGGTTTACACACGTTTTCTTTGGAATGTGCCTGTGCATGTATAAACTGGAAGCCCAGTAACAATTCTCTTTGACGTACCCTGCCTGTGAATGGGTATGGACATGCCAGCATGGCATACGTCAACAACAGACCAGAGTATGAGTGGGCCCTGGCCAGAAATCAAAGGTGTGGAACTTTGATCTTAGACACTCTCTAGGAAGTCACCAGGATGAGGGTGGGCTGGAGTCCTTGTGGAAAATCAGGTTCGGATAGCTCTGATTATGTACATCTGTGTTTAGGCATAAAAAGGCAGCCTAGCTGAGTCAAGGGGTGACAAAGAGAACCTCCCTAATAATGAATAGCCTTAGAGGGTGGCATCCGACCACCAGCAGGGAAGGCCCACAAGGCAGAAAGGTGTACAGTGCCTCTTCCTGGGGCCTTGCTGTGGAATTCTGAGCCGCCCTGGTGAAATTAGAGGGAACTGCACTGTGCCTGCCAGAGGATGTGCACATATGCTTCTGTAGCCTAGATGTCTTCAGATCCCCCAGACACTAGGAGCAACCCTTCCATTTAATGCCTGTTATTACTAGTCAGTCCCCTGCCATGGTCATGGTATGGCCAGGAACCCAGTCCTACAGGATCCTCCTACCAATGAATTTGACTTGCCAAGAGTGACAAAGGTGACCATGCATGCTCCCCTAATTTGCAATAGCCAGTTTTGGACATCTCTGTTTGCCTTCTGCTTCTGTCAAGCTCTTTGAAGCTACTGCCCTTCTCACCCCAAGCAATCTCTGTGCCTGGGCCAATGCTTGGCCCTCCCTGACCATAACAGCCACTGATAGTACCATTCCCTGCACCCACCCTCTACCAAATTCCCCTCCATCTCTTTATGTTTGGGACACAGTGTCTTCCAGAGTGCTTTTATCCTCAATAGCCAGTCCTGAATCTCTTTGTGAGCGGGGCAGGCCTAGGAGTTCCAGATCCATTTTGCCTGTCCGTGGGGATTTATGTATGGCTGAGAACAGCTCCTAAACTAGGACTCATGAGTATGGAGGGATAGACCCTCTGAGATATAACTGTTCTCCTTGTGGAACTGGGCCATGAGACGCTGCCAAAGACCTTGGTCCCTGTGTGCTTCCTTCCTGAGCTGCACATCTTCCTTTCTTGCTCCTTCTTCCCACCTCCCTCATGGTAACATTTCCTGTTAACACTTTCCTCTGAACCTTTGTCTCATGGTCAGCGTATAGGAGTCCAATCTTAGTTGGACTCTCCCAATGAACAACAGTCAGAAGAAGTCAGGAGGATTCATGTCGGTAAGGCCAGGTAAGGGAAAATAATCACCATAGTCTGTCAGCGGATCGTGTTGTGCTGGCTTGCGTGTTACGATGATATTGGAAGCTGAGTCACTGATATTTCCAGTGCCAATAGAGTCACCCAGGATGAATAAATAGGTTTCAATGGAACACCCCAATTAAGACAGACTAGGAAGAAAGACCTGGTGATCTATTTCTAAAACTTAGCTAATGAAAACCCTATGGACCACAACAATCAGTGCAAGACATCCTGAAATGAATCGTCACATCTCTAACCCCAAGAAGGTACTCAGCAATGTACAAAAGGCCTCAGAGGGTATGCAGACTAGAAGCGAGGAGGAAGGCAAGATGCAGTTCAGGCCCAATGGGAAAAACCATTCACTCACTCATCTGTTCACATATACCCTCTTTCATTTTATCTGCATTTCTTCTTTGTTAAAATTAACCCAACGTTTCCATTTCAAATAAGGTATTTTGGATCCTAGTTATTTTTTCCCACTTTCCTGCCAAAGAAAATGTTAGAAGCATAGAATCTTGGAGAAGGACTTTAAAGATCCAGAATCCTTTGCAATATGATACAGATGTAGAGAGAGAGGAGTCCAAAGGGTTGTCTCAAGCCAAGTTGAGACAATTAGTTGTTGAAACCCATGAACTGATTCTCATGTCCAATCTTGGACTCTTCAACTACACAACGCCAGCTCACTTGAAGAATTTCTGTGTGGAAGAAAGACCTTTAGGGCAGAGAGAAAATGTAATTTTCAAAGTTTTCTTAAACATTTTTTTAGAAACGCTTACACATTAGATGTTTTATGCAGCATTTTATAAAAATGAGAGATAAACCAGGGACAAAGATTGATATGTATAGGAAGGAAGAATCTTTCCTTTCCTTTCCTTATTTCTACGGCACCCCAAAGTACTTCTGATAGCAATGATGTCATTAATTATCATATTTTCATTTCTGTCACCCAGGGCAAGGGGTTATGCCTTAGTCATCTCTATATTCCAACCAAACATCGATTTCAGCACATGATCAGCCAGTGGGACAATAAATATTGGTGAAAGGGATGAAAAGGTTCATATACAAGGACTTTGTGAAAATTAGCCCATTGCTGTCAAGCCAACTCCAACTCATAGAGAGCCCTATCAGAGATCATAAAACTGCCCCATAGGGTTCCTTCCTAAAATTGAAAATCTTTCTGAAAGCAGAATGCCTTATTTTTCTTCTGAAGAAGTAGCTGGTGGTTTCCAACCACCCAACTCTCAGTAGCCCAATACTCAACCCATTGTACCATAGGTAAATACTTGTATATACATGTAAAAGAAAGAAAGAAATTTGCATTACCAAATGTTGCTATTTTTTCTATTAAGAAAGAGGGGGATCTCAAATGTATTTCCAACTTTACTGCCCATGGAACATTTCCCCCCCACACACACTTTCCAAGTTAAGTTAGAGTGACTTTGAGTTAGAGTATGAGTCAGGGTAAACTCGATGGCTATGAGTTTGGTTTGCTGTTTTCTTCTGAGTTGCCTGGGCTCAGATCTTACCAATCATTATGTAGAATATATGCAGGAGAAATGACTAGACAATAGCCTTACAGGGATATGACACGCCATGATATACACTTGTCTACAGGAAAGTATCCAAGACTACTTATACACTGAGCAGGAAGTATGTATATAGGATGCACTCAAACTGCCTTCCTCCGCCCCCCCGCCCCTCCCCCCGCCACATAGCACCACCACCAGAAAAAAGGGAAAAAAGAAAACCCCATGATGATTCAGTACCTTAAACTGCAAACGTAAGATTTTGACCAAAAATCAAGGATATTAACATTCAGGCAATGAGATCTCTTGCACAGGCAAGGAGACTTTTCTATCTAGTCAGGGAGAAAGACAAGGCTTTCTACTCCCTTAAAGAGTTATAGGCTCCGAAACGCATAGGAGCACTTCAGGATCCTGTCCTAGAGGGTGCCTACAATTTAGTGGCAGTGTTTGGAGCTTTGGAATCATACTTTTAAAAGTCACAAGCACTTTTATGGAACAAAAAGTAGAAAGAAACAGCTTGGGAAAACACATCCATTTCCAGAGCATGTAGCTTGGCTAAAATGACTATATAAGGATCAGCATAAAAGAAGGGCCATTGTGTTCTTCATCCTCACTAAGCCAAGCCCAAACCCACTACCATCGACTCATTTCTCACTCATAGCAACCCTATACAGGGTTTCTGAGACTATAAAGCTTTATGGGGCAAATAGCCTCATATTTCTCCCTTGGAGCACTTGGCGGGTATGAACTACCAACCTTGCCCACAGCACCACTAGGGGCTCCTCACAAAGGACCAATAGATAGAGAAAATAGTGAAACTGTGAAGGATTTCATTTGACTTGAATTCACAATCGGCACTCATGTAAGTAGTCAAAAAATCAAAAGATGCATTGCATTGGGCCAATCTGTGACAAAAGTCCTCTTCAAGAGTGTGAAAGAGCAAAAATGTCACTTTGACGACTATGGTGTACCTGACCCAAACCATGGTATGTTCAATTGCTTCATATGCATTTGAAAGCTGGACCATGAATACAGAAGACTTGATGACTTTGAACCATAGTGTTGGTGATGGCTAGTGAGAGCACCGGGGACCCCCAGAAGAATAAATAAATGTGTTCTGGAAGAGGAGGTACACTCAGAATGCTCCTTAGAAGCAAAGATGGTGATACCTTATCTCGAGGACATTGAGCACATTATCAGGACATCAAGCTTAGTAAAGTTGAGGGTCAGCAAAAAAGAGGAAGACCTTGAGTAAAACAGATTGACACAGTGGCTGCGGCAATTAGCTCAAACATAACAATTCTGCAGATGATGCAGGACCAGGCAGTACGTCTTCTGTTGCGTATCGAGCTGGCACGAGTCAGCAGCAACACGTTTGTCTTCAGTTGTGTCTTTGTTACCTCAAGCTGCTGTAACAGCAATACCACGAGCTTTAAAGCACCAACCTTTACTTTCTCACAGTTTAGGAATCTGGATGTTGGAATTCAGGGCACGGCTTTGGGAGAATGCCCTTGTCTCTCCCAGTATTCCTTGGTTTCTTGGCTTTTTTTTCTTTGTAAAGGGCATTTATAGAGGTCAAACACAGGTATGTACATATATAAATATACTTATTTATGATGATGGGGAAATTTATCTTTGTGCATATATTTATAGGTTTAGAATTAAAGTAGTATATGAGCATTGGGCCTCCACTCAAGTACTCCCTCAATGCAAAAACACTTTGTTCTATTAAACTGGCATTCCATGATGCTCACCTTCCCAACACGATTGCGGAAGAAAAAAGGGTGCATAAGCAAATGTGGTGAACAAAGCTGATGGTGCCTGACTATCAAAAGATATAGCATCTTGGCATTCTTTATGAGGTGTAGTGTCTATTTTCCTCCATTTGTGTGTCCTTGTCTCTGTATTTCTGCTGCTCCTTTTAACTCAGCAGTGACTGGTTTAGGACACACCTACATTGATGTGACCTCATAAATATAACAAAGAAAATTCTATTCCCAAACATCCACAGACACAGGACAGGAGTCAGGACTCCAAACCCTATGTTGGGAGTGGGGCATACAATTCAATCCATAACCAGTAGGAATGGTGATGGAGGAAACATCATGAAATTGGAGAAGGAAGACTATGGTTGGCCTGTGAATGACCTTGGGCATTGGAGAAACCTGCTGCATTTGAGTGTTAATATGTAATCTATTCAATGTGTACATTAATCCAAACCAATGGTTCTCAGCCTTGACTGTCCATTGAAATCACCTTGATAATTTTTAACTCTCCATGTCCAAGCCACAGCACAGGCACTAGACTCTCTGGGAATGAGGTCCTGGTGTTAGTTTAAAAGCTTCCCAGGGGATCCCAATGTGCACCGAAATTGAGATCTACTAGTTCAGGGGATCTCTGAATCCTCACTACTTTGAGTGTGTGATTTCCAAACCAGTAGCATGCACAAACCCCTGGTGTATTCATTTCCTACAGCTACCATAACAAAGTAAGGTAGTTCTCGGTTATAAACAAAATTCATTCCAAGTGTGTCCTTAAGTTGAATTTGTAAGTAAGTTGGAACAGGTGCTTATGGCATAGTGGTTACACATTGGGCTGCTAACCTCAAAGGCCGCAGTTCGAAATCACCAGCTACTCCATGGGATAAAGAGGAGGCTTTCAACTCCTATAGGTACAGTCTCAGAAAACCACTGGAACAGTTCTATCCAGTCGTGTAGGGTCGCTGTGAGTCAACATCGATGGCGAATAAGCAGCCCTGGTGGCATAGCGCGCTATGGATTGAACTGCTAGTTCTACTCTGCCCTATACGGTCGCTATGAATCAGAATCAACTCGACGGCAGTGAGTTGGCTTGGTTTGCTTTGGTTAATGTGCTACAGAAGCCCTGGTGGCATTGTCCAATAAGTGCTTGACTGCTACTCACAAGGTTGACAGTTCAAACCCAGCAGCATTCCTATATCAGAGTAGTATCAGAATTGACTCCATGGCAGTGGGTTGGGTTTAGTTGAATTGTGTAGTAAGTGAAAACGTGTTTTGATTTTTCTACTCCCCCCTCTAATTACTGCTTCAGTCTAAAAAATTGGAAGTGATCTTGATACTAATCTGATGTAAGTACTAATTACCACAATGTTGTAGCAAAAAGAGCAGAGAATTTGAAAGACTCAGAGACAATAAAACATCAGCAGCAAAAAAATAATACACCTGCTTGTAGCACATGCAGATGAAAATGAAGGATTCCAAATATCATGCTTGAGTGATAATGACAGCTCTGAGCCGAGCACACTAGAAAGCTCCAACGGTACATCAACCAAGAGTTTTCGCTTTGTAGGTATATTGACCATTGTTAAGTTGAGCTCACACAAAAACCCACATGTGTTTGTTGTTATAATTAACTACAGTGGATTTTTAAAATATGTCATAAATTTCTACTGAAACAATGCACAATAATTTTAGACAGTCATTTTCGTATCACCCCCTCTGACAGTACAACCAAAATGGTCCATAGAAGCGAGATGCAGAGACTTTGTCTCACATGCTTTGGTTATGTTACCAAGAGGGATGCGTGCTGGGAAAGAACATCAGGCTTGATAAAGTAGAGGGGCAAGGACAAAGAGGAGGCCCTCATAGAGGAGGGTTTCCCACAGTGGCTGCAGTAATCTTCACACAATTGTGAGGATGGCACCGAATTTTGTTCTGCTGTACATAAGTTTGCTATGAACTAGGACCCCTTTCCTGGCACCTAACAACCACCTCTGTTGGTGTCATCCAGCGCATTCTGCACCCCCACATCCCTGTAATGAGGCCCCGGATTGCAGGGTGGAGACTATTCTGCGAGCTGCTATGGGCTGATCTCAGTAGAAGGGGGTTGGGGTGGGGCAGGGCAGGCCTCAATCGGTCCTGTGTACCTTCACCCACGGTGGATCTTCATTTCTCCTTCCCTCTAGAAGCCCATGGTACCGAGATTCTGCCAGCCATCTGCTTTCCCTGGGGTCTCCTGGTGCACAAGCAGAATCAGCCTTGTGTTCCCCTGTGGGTGGGTGTGTTGTGATGATGTTGAACCAGGTTTGGCATCACTCCCACTACAATCTCAGGAGCCCCTCGGCAATAACTCCCCACCCCCATCACTGCCCCACCCCCCTCCTCTCCCCACTCCATCCTCCTCCCCCCACCCCCCTCCATTCCGCTGTAGCCATGGGTGCACTGGCAGACATTTACACACACACACATACACACACACACACCAAACAGAGGGGGGAAAACAATCATCGCAACCCCAAGAGAGAAGCAACGGGAATCCCTTTTGTGTACGTCCTCATTGGGAGTTTATTTACTCTGACAACAACGGAAAGGCTTTTTGTGGCGAAGGAAGCAGGGGGAGCCTGGGGGTGCGTGGCAGGGGGCGGTCGGGAGCAGGTGGGGGGCTGTGGGGAAATTGGGGCAGGGTGTAACCCGCTGACTGTCGCCGCGGAGTCCCTCAAGGCAGGTCTCCATCCACCGCCGAGGGGCTTGGCTGGCGATCGGGCTCCCAGATCTCCATCTCCAGCGCGGTCTGGGTCTCACGGTGGCCGTACCGCGTCCTCCTCCTCTGCGGCTTGGGCCCAGCCGCCTTCTTGGCCCGCTGGCCGCGCCGGGCCGGCGCCTCCTGGGGCTCGGCCTCCTGCTGCTGGGCCGGGGTGACTTCCCGGTAGCGGAAGAGCCAGTGGGCCAGGTACACGATGGGGTCTCGGGGCCGAAGCGCCACCACATCGGCCAGCGCCCGGGCCAGGCTGATGGCCAGGCACCTTTTCACATGCTCCATATCCATCCCGCGGGGTTGGGGAGAGCTCAGCGAGCGGCCGCCTCCGGTCCCGTTCAAGTGTCCCCCCTGCGCACCGGCGGGCCAACGGCTCTGAGCGGCCTGCCGTTGCCCAAGCGCGAGGCTGGAACCCGAGCGCGAGGCTGGAACCCGAGCGCGAGGCTGGAACCCGCGGTCCTCCGTGACTCTGGCGGGCGGGCGCGCGCGTGCCAGCGCGTCAGGCTGCACCGCACAGGGACAGCTCTAAGCCCATTTGCTGCCTAGATGTCCATTGCGCTTCTCCGGGGCTCCTTCGGACCAATCGCCTGCCGGGGGCAGCAGCCTTGCCCTTGGGGAGGGGGTGTTCGGAAGAAGATCATAATGCCCCTAGCAGCTTAGGGAGGATCCTGCTGATGCTTTGGGTTAGTCGTTGGACTGCTAAGGGCAAGGGGGGCAGTTCAATCCCACTGGCGGCTTTTCTAAAATATGTGCTCCCATAAATATTTATAGTCTCAGAAATCCAAAGAAGCAGTTTTAATATGGTTACTATAAGCTAGAATTGTCTCAGTGGTTGTGGGCTTGGGTTTGCTGGGGGGTGATTCTGTCATTTCAGACTCAGGGCAAATTTACCTAACATCAAAATGTACCTAGGAGCCCTGATGGTACTACCTGCTAGGAGCTGGACTAACTACAAGGCTAATGGTTCCAACCCACTAGCTGCTCTGAGAAAGATGAAGGCTACGTGCTTCCTTAAAGATTTATAGCTTTAGTTTTTTTAAGTAAGATTTACCTCTTCAGAAACCCTGTATAGTGTTGCTGTGAGTTGGAATGGGAAATGGATTTTGGTTTCAGAGTTGTCCATAGATTCAGTGATTGTGGCCAAGGGACTTACTGTACCACAAATTGAATGAGAAATGCCTCACACTTTGGGAGACCAAGAAACCAAAATCAGAGTGTCGGCAGAACCAAGTTCTGTCTGCTCCTGGGCAACCCGAGGCATTTCTTGACGTTTCTTAGCCTGTAGACACCTTTTCCCAGCGCTGCGTCCCCTCTGTGCCTGGTCTCCTACCCAAAAGACAGCACTCAGCTTGGATTCGAACCCACCCTACTCTGGTATGACCTCTTTGTCCACTAATAACATCATCACAGGCCCAATCTTAAGGAATAGCAGATACCATGAGGGTAGGAAGGGGGAGAACAGGGGAAACGACTATAATGATAGACATCACACACACACACACACACACACACACACACACACCAGGAAGAACAACAGAAATGTGGATGAAGGGAGACAGCGGATAGTGAAAATATGAAAATAATAATAATTTATAATTTCTCATGGTTCCACGAGGGGGAAAGGGGAAGGAGGGAAAAAAGAGCTGATACCAAGGGCTCAAGCAGAAAGAAAATGTTTTGAAATGATAATGGCAACATATGTACAAATGTGATGTGTTTGATACAATTGATGTATAGATTGTTATAAAATTATTTATCAATTTTTAAGTGCATGCTATGTTTATGTGTTATATATGTGTATATAACATGCATGTTTAGATTTACATATATGTGTAATGCCATGCATACATATTCAGCACCAAAATATCCCATCACACCTGGTCTATGCAGGGGATTAAGTAGAAGTAGATGGGGGAAAACGGTAGGCCTGTAAAAGGAATGGATGATTTTATGAGGTTCTTATCAAAGATTGCTTTTCCTTTGTAGCAGGGAGGAGGCCCCCTGAAGAGCAGCTGCTGGTTCCTCTTCAAAGTCAGCCACTCCAGTGCAGTCATTAAACACACCTGCCTATACCTGGTAATTTGTATTTGACATCTTCTCACCTGGCAGCATGTTATCATCCCCAAGACCCTTCTCTGTCCCTCCACCTACCTGATGGTTCCTTTGTCCACAGGCTCCACCCCAGGGAATGGTAGGAGGCTGGAACAGTATTTCACTTTCCCCAGAAGTTTCTAGTTTTAATGTCCATCACCTCTTTTAAGCGTACAGAATAGAAGGCAGCTGTGAAAACACAAAAAAGCAGAAATTGCATCAAATGCTGACACCAATGCTCATCCTGGTGGCATGATGGGCTGCTAAGTTCAAAATCAGCCATCGAAAACCACCAAGAGCTCCACGAGAGGAAGAAGTTACCTACTCCCATAACGATGCTCTCTGCCAATCACAGTCAGCTCTGCTCTGTCCTACAGGGTCTCTAGGAGTCAGAATTGACTTGGAAGTGAGTGAGTGAGTGAGTGAGTGAGTGAGTGAGTGAGTGAGTGAGTGAGAAAGCTAGAAAGTACTAGACCAATATGACTGCAAGCTGGCCCTTCGAAAGAACTTAGTGCACAAGAAGGCCCCTACTAGATAGACGAATCATGTTTTCTTTATTTAGGCCACTTTTGGCTAATGGTTTCTTTAGAGAAGAAAGTGATTTGTGTCTCGATGTTAAGGGAGAGAAATGTGTGGGTGAAGGCCCATGATTTTCCATTCCATTCCTTTTTCAGACAAAGTCACCGCATGGAGTGCATTCTGACACCTAGTGTCAGACACACAGTGACCCTATAGGACAGAGTAGAATTGCCACTGCGAGTTTCTGAGGTGAAAAATCTTTACAGGAGCAGAAAGCCTCATCTTTCTCCAGTGACTTTGAACTGCTAGCCTACGGTTCACACTGCAGGCGTCCTCAAACTATGGCCCGCGGGCCACGTGCAACCCTCCGAGGACATTTATCCAGCCTGCCAGGTGTTTTTGCTCCGTTTGTTTTTTTTTACTTCGAAATAAGATATGTGCAGTGTGCATAGGAATTTGTTCATAGTATTTTTTTAAATTATAGTCTGGATGTCCAATGGGTCTGGCAGTTGGAGGTTCTTTTGTTTTTTGTTTTGCTTTAGGGCAAAAAAGATGCTCTGGTGGCACTGACGAAGTGGCCCTGTTTAAAAAGTGTGAGGACCCCTGGTTCACAGCTATACCTCACTATGCCACCAGTATGCCACCAGGGATCCTAAAGAACAACCAGGTGGCACCTTTCCCAAACCCTCTCCATCAGTAACCTTCAAAGGAGGCATCTCCAAACCTTTGACCGTAACACCCACTCCTCAGTCAGCATGGAAACCCAGACCCACTGCTATCCAGTCTATGCTGCCGCACAGTGACCTTGTGTAGGGTTTCTGAGACTGTAAGGCTTCCCAGAAGCAGGCAGACTCGTTATGTTAGACAAGGTTCTCTAGAGAAACAAAACCAGGACACTAATGATTTTATCTATGTTTATATAGAAAGATATAACATAAGAAATAAACAGTTGATTAATCTACAGAGCAGTACAAATGGTTCAGTGCAACTCACTCCCGTGAGACAAGTTGTGAGACACTGGCAGTCCTTCAAGCCTTGAGGGCTGCCAGGTAGTCTTCTGTAGAGCAATTCAAACTATCCAGGCACAGGCAGCAAGCAGCAAGGCAGGTCACCAACAGTCAGCCAGCTGACAGGTTCCAACAGTCCCCGGCTCAAGAGATGTATATTCCAGTACCGTGGCAAAGCAAGACTTGAAGGAACCTCAAACTACAGAAACACAGTCCACAGGTTAGGGGTCCCACAGGTAGTGTAGCTTGCCAATTGAGGCACAGAACAAGGTAAGGCAACTGACACTGATTTGATCATCAAAGAGCAAGAGACAAGAAGGGTGAGTCTCTACCCTTCAATTAATCCTGCATGTGTTCATTGGCCATGTTGGCACAGTAAACCTGCCTAACACACTCATCTTTCTCCCCAAAAGTGGCTGGTAGGTTTGAACTGCCAACCTTTTGGTTAGCAGCCCAAGGCCTAGCCCACAGTGCAGGACTGCTTCCTATCAGCACCAAAACCAAACAATCTCATTTCCATCAAGTCGATTCCAACTCTTAGCAACCCTGAAGGACAGGGTAGAAATGCTCCTGTAGATTTCCAAATCTGTAAATCTTTACAGGAGTGGCTGGTGGGTTCAAACAGCTGACTTTGTGCTTAGCACTAGCCCATCATGCCAGCAGGGCTCCTACTGTAAGTACAGACAGAAATCCTAGGAATCAGTACTCTGGTAGAAGTCTCCCGATTAATGCTTAAGGGTGTCCCCCCCCCGCCTTTTTTTGATGGTTGGCAAGATATCAGCTCCATTTCTTTTTTTTAATAAATGTTTTATTAGGGGCTCATACAACTCTTATCACAATCCATGCATACATCAATTGTGTAAAGCACATTTGTACATTCATTTCCCTCATCATTCTCAAAACATTTGCTCTCCACCTAAGCCCCGGCATCAGGTCCTCATTTTCCCCTCCCTCTCCGCTCACCCCTCCCTCATGAGCCCTTGATAATTTATAAATTATTATTTTGTCATATCTTGCCCTGCCCGACGTCTCCCTTCGCCCCTTTTTTCTCTTGTCCATCCCCCAGGGAGGAGGTCACATGTAGATCCTTGTAATCGGTTCCCTCTTTCCAACCCATTCTCCTTAAGGGTGTCTTTAAGCCGAATTTGTAGGTAAGTTGGAACACATGCATAGGGATCTTATTTTGCCTTACTTCAGTGAAAGAAATGCGTTCTGGTGGTACTGGAGGGTCAGGGTTGGACTTCTAACCTCGAGGTTGGCGTACAACCTCACTCCCAGCTCTGAGGGAGAAAGATGAGGCTGTGTAGATAGATGCCCAGCTTCAGAACCCCCATGCAGCATGATTATGAGCTTAAATGGACTCCATGGCAGTTGGGTTTGTTTTTGTTTGTTTGTTTTTGCTTTAGTGCAAAAAAGATGCTCTCGTGACACTGACAAAAAGGTCAGTGGTGCAAATCCCCCAGCCACTCCACAGAAGGAAGATGTGACAGTCGGCTTCGGTAAAGACTGACAGCCCTCCCAACCTTCCGGGGCAGTTCTACTCTGTCCTACAGGGTCGCTGTGAGTCAGAACTGATGCCACAGCAGTGGGTTTTATTTTAGTGCAAGAAAAGGATCAGAGTCTTTTCACTTATTTAAAACCTGCACATGCAGCAAGTGAAGGTGATTGCGATAGAAAATGTGTTGGTGTGGGAATGGTTCAATCATTTCAAAGTGTGGGCTAATTGAATAACCGTAACACACAAGTATTTTGTCCTTAAGCCAGAAGCCCGTAACTGGAGGACATCCTGTAACTACTTTCATTTGGATCCTGGCCTGGCCTCAGAGTGTTCTAGGGGAAAACCCGTACCACGAATATTTTTATGTTCCGTTTTCTTTAAGATATTCATTGGTATAAAGCTTTCTTTAAGATATTCATAGGTATAAAGCTCATGCATTAGACTTTCCTTTTGGTTTCAAGATTTTCCACAAATAAAACAAGTTACATGCAAACAGTTCAAAGGCCTTTGAGAACCGCCTGGAAGAAATCATCATGAGAATCATTTCACATGTGAAGCTACTTATAGTGGTTAATGTTATGTGTCCACTTGGCTTGACCATGACCCTCAGTGTTGTGGAATGATTCTCCATTTTCTGATCTGAGATAAGAGAAGCTCCTTGGGGTGTCGCCTGCATCAGCACCTGTGGATGCTTTGGCAAAGCTTGCATCCAATTCATCAGCATCTAACACAGTGCTTCTCAACCATCCTCGTGCCGCGACCCTTTCATACACTTCCTCTTGTGGTGGTGACCCCCCAACCATCAAATTAATTTCGTTGCTACTTCATCACTGTCATTTTGCTACTGTGATCAGTCGTCATGTAAATATCTGACAGGCAGGATGTGTTTTTTTGGTTACAAATTGAACATAATTAAAGCATAGTGATGAATCACAAAAACTATGTAATTATATATTGTGAAATATTTATTTCTAATTACAAATAAATGAAATGTCAACCACATTGCTACATTTTGCAACAGTATGCGTAAAAAAGTCGATGTCAGTGTGAAGGTTGAGATAGCTTCTTTCTCACCAGATCAGCATCTCTGTATGTGGGAGGACCCACCTGGAGACGGATAGAGAAGCGGTGTCTCGGTTCCTAAGACCATTGGAAATATGTGTTTTCCGATGGTCTTAGGCAATCCTTGTAAAAGGGTCGTTCGACCCCCAAAGGGGTCATGAACCACAGGTTGAGAACTGCTGATCTAACACATGGTGCTCGAATCTATCAGCCTGAACAGCAAACAGCTTGTGGGATTCTCCAGCTCCTACAGCCCTTACAAGCCAGAAGTCTGCCTGGTGATTTGGAGTTTATCAGACCCCGAAACCACGAGTCAGGAGAAGGTTTCAGTATGAAAAAAAAATATATTGGGTTGGGTGTGTTACCACTCATAGTGATCCTACAAGACAGTGTGGCGCTTCCTGTAGGGTTTCCAAGGTTGTCATCTTTGTAGAAGTTAAATTGACATCCCTTTCTCCCTTGGAGTGGCCTGTAGGTTTAAACTGCCAGCCTTTCCATCTGTAGCTGGTCTCTTAACCACTGCGCCACCAGGCCTCCTTAGAAGATGAGAAAGGAGATGTAAGTGGCAGCAACGGACTTCGGCAGAGAAGAGCCTTGGCTTCAAATCTTAGCTCGGCACTTATTAGCTGTGTGACCTTGGACAAGTCATTGAACCTTTCTGACTTTTAGTTTCCTGACACCTCTAAAATAGGGGAACAGAGCAGGTGACCCTATGTATCTCAGAGGATAACTGTGCTCCACAGGGTTTTCAGTGGCTGATTTTTTTTTAGAAGACCAGTAAGCCTTCCTTCCAAACAAACAAACTCACTGCCATCCAGTCGATTCTGACTCATAACCACCCTATAGGGCAGGGTAGAACTGCCCTTGTGAGTTTCTGAGCCTGTAACATTACCGGAGTAGAAAGCCATGTCTTTCTCTTGAGGAGCTGCCTGATGATTTTGAACTGCTAACCTTGCAGATTGCAGCCCAATGCATAACCAGTACACCACCAGGACCCCTAAGGCATCTCTGGGTGGACTCAAACCTTCAACCTTTCAGTTAACTGTTTGCATCACCCAGGATTTGACTCGGTTATTACTGGTTTAGCCATAGAGTTGTGGGTATTCAATGAGAACATCAATTTAGAGTAATGCTTGCCATGATGACCTATGAGCAGCTCAATGGCCTACCAGTTTATTGACCAAGGATCCAGACTCCATTAAGATGCTCTCAGTGTGAAACAGAAGATCCAACTAAATTTGGCTCACATAGTAATGACATCCATTATGACCTATAGCAAGAACCAGTAGCAGCTGATGGGGATCACAATAGAAAGTCCTGATTGGAGTCTGCAGGGGTGGGGTGGGGGGAATGTGGAACAAAACCATCTTTAAAAAAAAGACCCAACTTACTAGTCTGATAGAGACTGGTGGAACCTCCAAGATTCCCTTGCTTAAACGTCCTTCAAGCTTGAATTGAACTCATCTCCACAGCTCAGCTTTCAACCAAACAATAGACATGCCTGGAAGGTGAACCAGGGAGACTCATACTCCTTAGAACTGTCAACCATTTCAGACCCAAAGGGCAGCATTTGCCCAAGGTAACATTTCCTCAGAAGACAGAAAGGGACAGGGAAGAACAATTAAGGGGAAAGGGAAACACAAGGAGGAAGTGGGAAGGGTGCTGGTACGTTGTGCGGACAGCAATGAATGATTAATTTTCTCTGTCCACATTCACCCACCCCACCATACAAAGTTTTTTTGAAAAGGAGAGAGAGCGAGCGAAGAAACGACTCTGTGGCAAGAATCTCCCCTATCCTCACTTCTCGTATTTCATTGGCCAGAATGAACATTTATGCCCATTTAATAATCATGAATCAAGTTTAAAATCCAGACAAGTCTCTTCTTTCTCCATATTCTGCATCATTGTATTATTTCTAACACAAGTTTATAGGTGTGCCAACTGCCTGTCACCAAAGAGCAAGCAATCACAAGCTTAAATACCCTGGCTGGGCCCTGCAGATCTGGGCTGAGCTCACAGATGTGTCATTGGGTTAGCTAATAGATGAGGAGGCTTGGAGAAGCTTGTGGGAAAAGGCAGTTAAAGAACAATGGCTTTTTCACACGAACTTTTTGAAGCCTCCTCCTACACTAGACAGGAGCCCTGGTGGCATATTGGTTACTGATTGGCCTGTCATCTGCAAGGTCAGCAGCTGGAACGCACCAGCCACTCTGCAGGAGAAACATGGGGCTTTCTATTCCCATACAAAGAGCCATACACTCGCAAAACACGGAGGCACTTCTACTCTGTCTCATAGGGTCGCTATGGGTCAGCACCGACTCATTGGCAGTGAGCTTAGGGCAGGAGCATACACTAGGTTCAACTGAGTGGCTGTACTTCAAGCTATCATTCTGCAAGTCGACCACCTCTACATGTTACATCTGTCCTTCCTCCTCTTCCTTGGACCACCACTGCTATCTAAGACATGTTTTTTCATGTCTATGATAGAAGCTATGATAGTGCCCAAAGTCTAGGCTTGAAATGGGCAGTCTCCTACTTCTGCTCATATGCCACTGGCAAGTCCCACATCCAAGTCCAAAGTCAAGAGGCAGGGCTATCCATACACTCTGCCTGCCATGAAGTGACAAGGGGGCAATCATTCATTCCACCATAATAATGGGATGGTCGGAACAAAGAGCACATACAGAATGGATTCTCTGAATGCCATAGCATTTGTGCCTCAGCCATCAGCGCCTGCCCCATTGGGTCATTATGTTACAAGGTCATCTTGTGCTCCCACATCAAGGACGATTTGCAAATGAGCATGAGAGATTCGGTGTCAAATGAAGGCTTTGTCCAACGACTTGATGACTGCCCTTTTCAGACCCAACGATTGGAATTTTGTGGAAGAAAGTGCAGCAGGGTATTCAAAACGTTCACAGAAGTACCTCGGTACTTTTATCACGAATCTGCACCCTGGCTCCCGCTTACTTTCTCAACGAAAGTGCTTAGGTCCTGAGGGCAGGTGCCGCCAAAATCCTTTGAGGGACTGAAATTCATTGGCTGTACTTGGTAACTCTGACAGGAGAAAGCTGACCTGAATCTGAGAAACAGGGGGCGCAGGGGATGCGCGGGTCCTGATGGAGGCGGGTCCCAGCCAGAGGTGCTCGGCCCGCCCTCGCTGGCTTGCTGGCTGGGGTCCGCTGCTCCTGCCTAGGAGCACAGCGCTGGTTCCAGCGCCCCAGCCTCCCCTGAGTGCCCCACGGACCCAGGGCTGCTGGACAAGCGGAGCCCCAAGTGACCGCAAAGCAACGGGCAGCGGCCCCGCTGCAGCTGGGTCCCTCCTGAGGGGGCTCAGAAGGAGGAGCGGGAGACTGTGACCGCTGGAGGCCCCGCGCCAAGATGCAGCTGCTCTGGGGCTTCGCATTGCCTCTGCTGCTCCCCTGGGTGGCAGGGGCACTAGGGAACGCGGCCAGGTAAGTGGCCCCTTTTTGGGGTCCGGGTTCCTCCAGGCAGCCCTGCGCCCTTGTACTTGTTTGTCCCTGCGCCCACTGCCCCGGTTTCCGCAAGGCTGCAAGGCTCACAGCTCACTGGGGCTCTCCTCCCGCCCCCTTCCGGTGGGTCTTTGCACCCAGTGCCTTTGGCCACAGCTGTGCTCAACTTCACCGCAGCCAGCGGCCGGCTGGGGACCTGGGAGAAACCAGGTGCTGTGTGCGCAGACCCTTGGGTGGTGCGATCTTGGTGGTCTGCAAACGTGGACTGCAGGGGCAGGTGTGCTAGGGGGGGAGGGCTGGGAGAACCCCATCCTGGTGGGCTCCAGCTGGTGGTCCGCTGCCTGTGTGCTGTAGCAGAAGGGAAAGGTGGAGGGGAGTCTCCCGGCCCTGCTGCCCAGCTCCTCCACTTGCTGCTCCTCTACGGAGGGCTGAGAAGGAGAGCGCAGGTCCCCAGAAAGCGCCTCAAGCTTCTCCTTAGCAGCAATTCCATTTGGATTAGAATGCCGTGCCATTTCCTTGCTGGCCATCAACTTTTCGATGCCCTGAAACGGACTTCTCCAGAAACGTAGTTTCCAAGAAGGAGCCCTGGTGGCATCGTGGTGGCAAGCGGGCTAACAACGGAATGGCCAGCAGTTTGCAACCACCACCAGTTGCTCGCCTCTTAAGATGTACAGTTTGGGGTGGGTACCTTGTCCTATAGGGGCATGATGTGTCGGCATGGACTTGACGCCCATTGAGTTTTCATTTTGCAAAGCACCTGACTTAATAAGCACCCACTGATATAGTGCCCTGGGGGTTGGCACTGTTCTAAGCACTTTGGCATATTACCCCATCTGCAACCCCTAACAACGCTAAATGGAAGGGACTATGGGGGAGGGCGGGAGGCACAGCCCTTAAGTGCTGGAACCAACCAGGATCCAAGCAGTCTAGAGCAGAACAAGGTTCTGAACCAATACACTAGGGGACTGCTGGTGAAACGCCTGCCAGAGAAGGCTTCCCACTGCTGTGGCTGCTGTGGCCTGTGTGCTGTTCTGAGGTCGACGGTGAGTGTTTTACCACCTGGCATTGTGCATTTTTGGAGCCGACAAGGCAGAGTACTTGGTCAGGAAGGTAAGCACAAATAAGTCTGTGCTTACCTTGTTAGCCCTGTCAAACAAACAAACAAAAACCCAGACTCATTGCCGTTATGAGTGGAACTCTAGGACAGGGTAGAATGGCCCCTGTGGGTTTCCAAGGCTTTCACTCTTAATCTGGGAGTAGAAAGCCTCATTTTTCTCCCACTGAGTGGCTAACGGGTTCGAACTGCTGAACTTTCAGGAAGCCGTCAATCTGATAACCACTCTGCCACCAGACTTCTGTCCCCGTCAGGGACTGTAATTTTGAAAGGGAGTTTTGATTCTATAGGAAGTTGCTGTAGGGCTGAGAGAGAGAGAAATGCCGGCCATACCTAGAAGCAAAGTTTTTGATGTGGTAAAAACATGTGAAATCGTTCACTACTGATCACTAAGTAAGCACAAGTCATCTCATTCTTACCTTGCGCACGAGTAATCTGACACTGGGCTGGAACTTCTTTGTTGGGATGGGGGCTGTCCCGCGCACTAGAGGATGTTGAGCACACTTCCAGGTCTCTAACTCTGAGATGCCAGTAGCACCCACCCCTCAAGTTGTGACAACCCAAACTATCTATGGACATTGCCCCTTGTTCCTTGGGGATTTGGCAGGGTGGGCAAGATCACCTCCAGCTGAGAACCACTCTGCTAAAGGGTTTCTGGGGCAGAGCAGGATGAGGGCTTCCTGAAGGGGGTTAGGCTCTCTGTTTGACTTACAGGAAAATATCTTTCATCAGAGTCAGCCAAGGTATTAAGGGATTCTGAAGTTCAAACAGCGCAAACCTCAAACCAGGTTCTTAGAATGTATGGTTGCAAGTTTCAATTTCCTTTTCATGATAAAAACATGAGCAGATGCCGCTTGCTCCTAGGCACGGTTTCCTTGAACACCGATGGTTCTCGTATTGTTATCAAGCCCGCTGAAGACAGAACAAATTGCTATTTGGAGATGAGATTAATCCTTCTTCAGCCATCAGCAAACAGACCTCCAGGAGCTCCACTGTCAATGAAACGCCAAAGAAAGGAAAGAAAGAAAGAAAGAAAGAAAGAAAGAAAGAAAGAAAGAAAGAAAGAAAGAAAGAAAGAAAGAAAGAAAGAAAGAAAGAAAGAAAGAAAGAAAGAAAGAAAGAAAGAAAAGTCAGAAAAAGTTTCTGAATCAACCACAGAATATTGGACTAGAGAATCCAGATCAGGATTCTGCCTCTCTGCAGTTTTTGAGACGCGAACCCAGGGCTTCTCGGTGAGGGTCACAGGTTCCTGAGCTGATTGCTTAACTGCCCCAACCTGCTCCCAACTGGCAAGGGGTCTTCCCTTCAGAAACTGCCCAGCAACTATGTGTCATCGCTCCAGACTCCAAGCCCATTTATAGAGAAGGTGCGCACTGCTGAGCAGGGTATTTCCTGAGGTCATTTCCTGGGGGTTAACATGTATAATAAAAGCAGTGATGTCTCATGTAGGTACTGGAGCCCTCGGTGGCTCAGAGGGTTAAGCCCTTGGCTATTCACCAACGAAAGTCAATGGGGGTGTGTGTATGTGCAACCACCATTAACAATAAGTTTTGTGACCTAGACCCTTGATTGATGTGAACTCCATATTGATGTCTCGTGTGTCTCAAGTTCTGATATGCAGGTTTCTTAAGAATCCTTTTGCCTTGGGGGCACTTAAGAGAAATATGTTATTAAACACTGGTATTCTTGAAAGCCAAGATTGGAGTAACTCTCTACTTACAACATATTTCTGTTATACATTTTTTTGTTTTGTTTTTCTCTATTTGAATGCAAGGGGAATTTGAACTGCCAACTTTTCTATTAGCAGCCTAGCACTTAACCATTTAGCCACCAAGGACTTTGACCCAGTTCCCAGATAGACAGAACCTGAATCTACATTTTCATGAGCTCTTATGTATTATGGGTTCCTAGAAGAATCAGCTGATAGTCTTTTTTCTTTCCAAACCATTTAGGAGCTAATCCAAACATCATCCTACTTCATAGCTGAATCACATCAAGTAGCATTCTACAATTGCTACCAAAATCAGTTTCAAAACATTGTCTTCCTTCCTTGATGTCAACTCCTCCGTAACCTCCTCCTCCCCTAACATATGGCTCAGGAACTCTTAGTCTACTTGTTCTCTCTAGAGTTCAGTGGTTCTTAACATTCCTAATGCTGCAACCTTTTAATACAGTTCCTCATGTGGTGGTGACCCCCAATCATAAAATTATTTTTGTTGCTACTTCATCACTATCATTTTGCTACTGTTGTGAATTGGGTGACCCCTGTGAAAGGGGTCGCAACCCACAGGTTGAGAACCGCTGCTCTAGCTGTTCATCCATCCTGGGTTCCTTATACTGGAAAAAATATAGAAAAACACATAGCAGAGATTCAAGAAGGCTACCAACAATGATAAAACAAGAGAGATAAAACCCAATACGGGTGGTGGGGGGACACATAGAAAATTCTAAAAACCAGATCAAGCCCAAAATGTACCAGAGGGGATATCAAGTGACAGGATTTTAACTGTACAGTCAGGTTTATCATTTTGTTCTCCTATAGCCATCTCCCCAATACACTCTGTCTGGTCACCAGTTTATTCTCCTCCTTCAATTATGGTTAGAGGGAAATTGTGCAAATGTATTTTGGGCTTCTTCTGTCATCCACAGCCTTCTGCAAACCAAAATCTCACAAATTGAGCTCTGCTACTATTCCCTCCTTTGGATTTTGATTATATAATTTACAATCCTGGGTCACAGATGTTGGTGTGCTTCTTCCATGTGAAATAAATTGATGTCTTATTTGGATGGCTGCTTCTTTGGAAACAAGCCTTTAAGACCACAGACACTATTTTATCTGATAGCCAGGCACCATCTAATTTCTTCACCACACTTTGCTATAGCACCCATATTTTCTATGTTGCCTTCATGAAGGTGAGTGTCCAGCAGGGTCATCATGTAAGAACTAATTGTTCTTAGATTGTAACTAGGATTAAGTGTGAGTCCCAAATCCATTTCTGGATCTATATTTTTTTATCTTCCTCTGGCTCACCTGAGAAACATTCTTGTTGATTTAATATAAAAGCAAACATTTATGTAAATGTTTGCTTTTATATTGATCACATTTGATATGCCATTGACTCTAAGCTCACTATTATGCCTTAGGAAAGAAGAATTGCTGCCAAATAAACTAAATTATGGCTCCTTATCATTATTGAAATGAGCCCTGGTGTCACAGTGGTTATGTGTTGGGCTGCTAACCACAAGATCAGCAATTCCAAACCACCAGCAGCACCTTGGAAGTTCACCTGGGCAGTTTTAACCTCTCCTATAGGGTCACTATGAATTGGCATCAACTTAATGGCAGTGAGTTTAAAGTTTGGGGGAACCTTTATCAACAACCTTCCCTTCCTCTCCCACTCCTCCCCGCCCCCCCCCCCCGCCCGTATCCTGTCTTAGGTTTGCTTTGGAGGGAGCCCGAACAAAGACACTCCCCATCTCCAATCTTGACCCAATTCTAGAGCTTGGAAGACAAGAGAGGGAAAACAATAGAAAGTTCAAACTTTTGCCTGATGTTTGCTACTATCCCTGTTACGATGGGGGAAATTGGAAGTCACATCAGCATATACTAGTACAGGAAGTTAGATAAGCTGGGTCAAGTTTTGCTGGGCTCTTAAACCGCTACAAATCAGGTAAGGTGGTGGTAGTCTGGGGTAGCCCTGGGCTTTGTCCATGGACTGTGGGTAGAAACCTAGAATGGCATTTAACTGGTTATGCACAATGGATGTGCCATATTGGGCACAACAATGAAAACAAAGTAAAACTCCTTACTTCTGGACCTTATTATCCCTATTTATGCAATTATGCTTGGTAATCGGTAAACCAGTGTTTCCAATCAGTTAATTCCAGTTGGGCCCGCTGCTGAGAATTTGCTTTTCCAGCCCAGATAGACTGAATCAGAATCTATATTTTAACAAGATACTAGGGTGGAGGCGAAGAGTTGATTATTACAGGTTGGTATAGGGGTCGTGTTTGAATGTAGATTCTGGTTCAGTATATCTGGAGTGGAAAGGCAAAGGATCAGCAGGGCGGTCCAACCGGAATGAACTGGCTGGCTTTAAATGTATTTAAACATCACCAAGAGAGGTTTCAATTTCTCAATTTGTCTTGGAGAATATCCTGAGTTTCCTGGAACCTGACCATGAGCAAGCACACTTAGCATTCTGGCACCGTATATTTTTGCAGAAAATAAGGAATCCCATGAAGAAATACTACACCTCTTACACAGGCCCTGGGATGTTTTTTAATTAACCTCAGCTGTGGTGGAGACGGTGCTTTTCTGATGAATTTGATCAATGTCGACAGCAAGAGGTATAATGCATTAAAAGAACTCATGGCAAGTCAGTGGTTAGCTCGGACTCCCACATCTCAGCAGCCCCCTCTCCACAGAGACGTTGCTCACTACACAGGCATTTGCCTGCCCCAGGACTGGCTTCCTGGGTTTTCTATATGACCAGCGTTGTTCAGGAAGAGAGTTGGGAAAGAGAGCATCAGAGAGAGGTTGTGCCCACAACTGGAAAGACTTACCTGGACTTCCCAAGGTGGCAGAGAATGTTGATGGAATTGATTTGGTTCAAGACAAGGTCATCCTCCAGGTTATTTCCAGGTTCAGAAGTTCCTTCTGTCGCTATGAGTCACAATCGACATAGGGGGAGCTAACAACAAGTTTCTTCTTGTGAATGATGGCCTTGGGTTTATTTGGCTTTAAAGGGCTGAGTCTCTCCAGCTCAAGGCATAAACGTTCATTCATATCTTCCAGACATCTATGAAATAACACCAAGTGGTACTATTACTTAATCATGCCTGGTTTTACACATTAAAAAAGAAAGAAATGAAATGAATTTACTAAAGTAGAATTAAATGTGATTCATCCTGAAAGCTCTGTAAGGTGTGATTTGGAGTTGCTTGTTTGGGGGGTTTGTCTATATGGATTCACATATAAAGGAAAACAATGTGTACAAGATTTTGAAGAATCTTTAGCAAAATTTTCCTTGCATGTAATATTATGTTGTTCTATAAGTTACACATTCTGTAGAATTTGTGCCCTTTCTTTAGAAAGGGTCAAAAACGGAGCTCTTCCAGTCAGTTGGCCAACGATCTGTCTTCCAAAATTCTTGGCATAGTGCTTCCCGTGCTTCATCAGCTTGGTGAAACATTTCCATTGGTATTCCATCAATTCCTGGAGCCTTGGTTTTTCTTAATGCCTTCAGTGCTGCTTGGCTTTTTCCTTCAGTACCATGGGTTCTTGCTCTTGAAATGGTTCTTTTTGGTACAGCGACTCTCTGTATTCATTCCATTTTCTTTTGATGCTTCCTGAACCATTCATCAGCAGTTAGAGTTGTGCATTGACAGAAAGTTGCCAGAAATTCACATCAGATTCAGAAGAGATTGGAGAGCAAAGGGTATCATTGCTGATAACAGAAGGATCTTAACTGAAAACAGAAAATACGTTTACTTGTGTTTAATTGTGTGCATCCTAACAAACTATGGATAGCTTTGAGACAAATGGGAATTCTAGGACACCTGATTATGCCCGTGTGGAATCTTTACAAGGACCAAGAGGCAGTTGTTTGGACGAAACAAGGGAATAGTGCCTGGTTTAAAATCAGAAGGGAGGGTATTAGGGTTGTGTCCTCTCACCATACTTTATCAATATGCTTAGAAAATCACCAGTGAAGCAGTATTATAGGAAGAAGAATTTAGCATCAGGATTGGAGGAAGGCTTATTAGCAACCTGTGATATGCAGATGACACAACCTTCCTTGCTGAAAGTGAGGAGGCCTTGAAGCACTTGCTGATACTGATCAAGGATTGCAGCCTTCAGTGTGGATCACAGCTCAAGTGGACCAATAGACAACACCAGGATACACAAAGAAAATATCAGCGTCATCAGGATTTCCCCTGCTTGTATCTACCACCGATGTTCATGGAAGCAGCAAGCAAACGATCAAAGGGTGAATTGCATCTCCTAAATCTGCTGCACTAGACCTCTTGAAAGTGTTGAAGAGCAAGTACATTACTTTGAAGGTTTAGGTGCTCCTGATCCAAGCGATGGTCTTTTCAATGGCCTCATCTTCATGTGAAAGTTGGACATTGAATCAGGAACACTAGAGAAGAATGAATTTGAACGATGGTGCTGGTAAAGGCTGTTCAAAGTCCCGTGGACTACCCCCAAAATAAACAGATCTGTCTTGGAAGAAGTACAACCAGAATGCTCCTTAGAAGCCAGGATGGTGTGATTTTGTCCGGTGCTTTGAACATGTTATCAGGAGAGACTGGTCCGTGGAAAAGGACATCGTATTTGATAAAGTGAAGGGGCATGAACAATGGTCTCTAACATAAGAGCAATTAATTGTGAGCATGTTGCAGGACTGAGTGGCGTTTCATTCTGTTTTACAGAGGGTCGGTATGAGTTAGAACTGACTCAAGGGCACCTAACAAGAACTAGATTTTTTAGATTGTGCAATGAAATGGTTCTTAAAATACTGTGTTGCTCCATTGTTGGTGACTTCTGCATCAGACCATTTCCTATGCACTATAAACATTTACTTCTTGTCTGCCTCTCAGTGCATGGCAGCTTGGAGAGATGAGACTGGAGACTACGCCTCCACCCAACACTGGATGCCACCTGGCTCTAGGTTGCAGACTCATCATTATTCCGTAGGCTGATGGGAATGTAGCGCACCATGGGAAGTTCTGTGAGCCAGGCCTACATATGTCGTGTCCCTCCCACCCACATTCCAATAATCAAAACTAGTCATGTGGCCTCACCTCACTTGCAAGCTTGCTGTTAGGTGGGGTGTATGTAGCTTCCTACCCAGAAGACAGAGAATGGGGGTAGACGCCTTGTTCCATATTGCTTAATCACAGTCTATGCAGTTGTGGATACCTAGCCATTTGTGCCTTATAATAATGCAATTTCATGTAGTGTAACCTAATCATTCCTCTCCCTTTTCTGGGATACTTACAATAAGGTCCCCAAATAACAAATGTTTGCATTCATGATGGGAAATGAGTAAGTGGACATGGACATGGAGCAAAGAGCAAGTAGAAGGAGAGGGTACTGGGAAAGTATTCTAAATCAGTTGGACCATCACAAGAACTGTGAGGAAACTAAAAGAGTTTTTGTTTTGTTTTGTTGAACAGTTTGAAATAGATCTTATAAAATAATGTGGCCTTCTTTTATAATCAATATCATGCTTGCCTGGACTGGATTCTTTTCTTCCCCCTAATATTCGTTCAACTTTAACATACATATTTTAATCATTGTTTTTCTCTTTACCCATAAATTTTAAAGAGCTGCATATGTGCATTTTCCTAAAAACATTTTTAAAAACTGGCAAAATGCAAGCAGCAGGGCTGGCTTCTTGGTGTAATAAATCAATTTCCTCTGGCATCCACCAATCAGCACAGATTGATTACCAATCCTATCCATGGGTGCCTCTCCCCCCCCCCCCGCCTCTTTTAAACTATTTTTCCATGTTCATTACCAGATGGATAATTTTATGATTAAACCAGTCAGAGCCCAAACTAGTGGACTGCAAGGACCCACTCCCACTAATTAGAAGGCGCATTGCTCATTTACAGGCCCAAGTGGTTCTCTGGTGGTTTTTTTCTGCAACTCTTTTTTCAAGCTGTCTGCTCTCCTTTAGGGAATATGAAAGGGCTTCGACATGTTCTTGGGAAAATAGGATTAAAAGATCATGGAAATGCTCCACTGAATTTTCTTTACAAAAAAACTTTAACATTGAAATTCACGTTTTTAAAAATCATTTCATTGCAAGGTCTTACAGATATCATAACATTCCATAGTTCAATCACATCAAGCAGTGCTGTAAAATTGCTACAATCAGTTTCAAAACTTTTTTTTCCTCTTGAACTCCTTGATGTCAGCTCCCCTTTATCCCCTTCATCCCTCACCCTACCCCCTAGGAACCTGCATTCCTTTCTTTCTATAATAGTTTGTGTGTGTGCCATATTTTATACAATCCAATATATACATTCACATACAATTCTGTTGTTTGATCCCAATCATCAATGCTAATCCAATGAACTTTTTGAAGTGTGCGTGCATGTGTGTGTGTTAAACCCACTGCAGTTGAGTAGATTACAATGCATAGTTACCTTTAGGACAGAATAGAGCGACCTGGGTTTTCTAGGCTGTAATTTGTAATAGATCAGACAGTCTTATCTCTCTTCTGTGGGGTGATGGGGTTCAATCATTGGCTTTTCAGCCAGTCTTTCAATGCATCGCGAGGGCACTCTAGATAGTTCGCTAGTACACACACATACAAGAGGGGGTGGCAAGAAGTTCATGGTAAAAAAAGAATTAATAGAAGGTCCTCAATAGAATCGGAGGAAAAAATGTGCAACAGGATTCAAAAGCATTAAAGAGACCAGTCTCACTGGTCAGGATGGAGACCGGTGGGGCTATCAAGGTCAAGGCTCACGACCTTCAGTTGTGAAATGGAACTCACCTCTGTGGTAGAATAAATTACCATTGAAGATCAAAAGGGCAGCATTTATTCAAGGACAACATTCAGAGGGTTGGGGAAGAAGGAAGAATGGGAGCAGGAGACACAGGGAGGAGGTGGGACAAGTGACGGTGCATTGAGGGCATTGGGATGGATGAGCTGAGTCAGCATGTGTGTGTGTGTGTGTGTGTGTGGGCGGGGGGGTGGTGGTGGTTGTTGAATATACAACTGGGATCTTCTCTGGAAATTTTCACCTAAGTCACGATAGAAGATGGATTAAAAAGTGGATTTAAAAGATAATGACATATCCCCGTGTATGTTTTTAAACTCCCATTTGTGTATGTATTACAACTGCTAAATATATGTGTACATGTATTACAACTGCTAGATATATGTGTGTATTACAGTTGCTAAATATATGTGTATATATATCTCAACTGCTGGTGTGTGTGTGTTACAAACTCATTGCCACTGAGGATATGCCGACTCACAGCAACCCGATGGGACAGAGTAGAACGGCCCCCACAGGGTGTCTAGGCTACAATCTTTACATGAGCTGAGGGCCACATCTTTTTTCTCTTGGAGCTGCTAGTGAATTCCAGCCACAAACCTGGATGGTAACAGCCCAGTGCTGTAACCTTTGGGCCACCAGGGCTCCATTAGTTCTGAAGCTAAATTTGCTGCCATGAAGGCAGGCAATTCTGACTCACAGTGGCACTAGAGGACAGACGGGTCCTCATAGATCATTCTGCAGAGTAGCTGCTGGTTTTGAACTTTCCACCTTGAGGTTGGCAACCTAACACACTGCCCACTACGCCACCAAGGCTCCTGAGAGAGACATCTGAAAATGAACACAAGGCTACATTAGCTGACAAACTTCTGATAACTGCCACTAGAGCTGGAATACCAAGATGCATATGTGGTCAGAGAGGGAACTCTTTACAGTGAATCTGAAAGCTTCCTTCATTAACAAGGTCTTGATGGCACAAGTGTTAGTCATTAAGATTTGGAGAGTTTCACAACTGCTAAAAATGATGACTGGGGAGAAATGAATACACCTCAGATTTCTCTATTTCACCTTTTAGCCTGAAGGCTTCCATGTGCAAGCAATAAAGCTCGATGAAAAGTGGATTCTCTGGGGAGTTGTGGTAATGTGCAAACAGTATATGAATTTCATCTTCTGGTAACTTCCTTCTGTTAGCCCCAAGCAGTAGTCTTCTCAAATAATTCACTCGAACCAACATTTGAAATGGATTTGCCAACTATACAATGAAACCCTGGGTTCTTTCAACAAAGTTTCTAATTAGGCATGTGTGTGTGTATACATACAGATAGATAGATAGATAGATAGATAGATAGATAGATAGATAGATAGATAGATAGATAGATAGATAGATATAGTATTTCAACAAATTTCATTTTTGTGAGTTTTCTCATCAATGGAGTTTTCTATGGAGACTTTTGTTGTGTTACAAAATCTTTGATATTCACAACTATTTAAAGATCTTCAGTGGGTCTCCAGAAGGAGTGTTGGTGGTGTTTTGGGTTAAGTACTGGGCTGCTACCCTTTTAAGTTTGGATGTTCAAACCCAGCAGCCTCTCAGAAGGGGAAAACTAAAGCTGTCTGCTTCCATAAACATTTACAGTCTCAGCAAGCCAATCAGGGTGCAGTATAGTACCAATAAAACATACAACTTTCCTCTAGTTTTTAATGCTTCCCCCACCCCCGCCCACTATCATGACCCCAATTCTACCTTACAAATCCGGCTAGACCAGAGCATGTACACAGGTACAGGTAAGAGGTGGAAACACAGGGAATCCAGGACAGATAAATCCCTCAGGACCAAAAATGAGAGTAGTGATACCAGGAGGTTAAGGGGAAGGTGGGGGAGGGGGAAGAAAAGGGGAACCAATCACAATGTTCTACATATAACCCCCTCCCAGGGGGACGGACAACAGAAAAGTGGATCAAGAGAGACATTGGTCAGTGTAAGACGTGAAAAAATAATAACAAATTATCAAGGGATACTGGGGGAGGGAGAAAAATGAGCTCATACCAAGTGCTCAAGTAGAAAGAAAATGCTTTGAAAATGATGATGGCAACAAATGTACAAAAATGCTTGACACAATGGATGGATGGATGGCTTGTGATAAGAGCTATAAGAGCCCCCAATAAAATGATTTAAAAAAATATTTACAGTCTCAGAAACTCTAGCATCACTATGTGTCACAATCTAGTGGATAAAAGTGGGTTTGGATTTTTCAGTGGTAGGTCTCCAGAGCCATCCGGATGGACAAAATATTTCCCGTGAACTCAGGCCTTTTCTATATCAACAACAAAACAAAGCATCAAGCCACTGCCGTCAAGTCATTCCAATCCATAGTGGCTCCACAAGACAGAGTAGAATTGCCTCTTTGGGTTTCTGAGGCTATACATCTTTTTGGGAGCAAACAGCCTCATCTTTCTCCCAAGGAGCAGCTGGTGGGTTCGAACTGCAGACCTCACAGTTAGCAGCCCATACATAACCCACCAGGGCCTATTCCTTTTCCTTAAATTATCTGCTTATTTCCCTACTCTTCCCTCACCCATTCCTTCTGTGGCCACTCCCACTCCCCTGACTCAAATACACAGCATTCCCCGTGCTCTAGGCTATATGACACCCACTCCCCACAGTGATTCCATTCTTAAATAGATGATTTACTCTGCCCCTGGCTGCCTTCTTCACTTCTCTTGGGTTCATTTCCATGTTGCCAGAACGCAGATCTAGGTAGAAGAGGTTTTGCAGGGTAAAGGAGAGTTACATAGAAATGGTTAATCGCTATCAAAAGATATAGTGTCTGGGGTCTTAAAGGCTTGAAGGTAAACAAGTGGCCATCTAGCTCAGAAGCATCAAAGCCCACATGGAAGAAGCACACCAACCCGTGTGATCACTAGGTATCGAGGAGATCAGTTATCAGGCATCAAAGAACAAAAAATCATATCATTGTGTGCTCACCCCCATGATACGATCACTGAAGACAGATTTGTGCATAAGTAAATGTGGCGAAGAAAGCTGATGGTGCCTGGCTATCAAAAGTTATAGCATCTGGGGTCTTAAATGCTTGAAGGTAAACAAGCAGCCATCTAGCTCAGAAGCAATAAAGCCCACATGGAAGAAGCATACCAGCCTGTGCGATCACAAGGTGTCGAAGGGATCGGGTATCAGGCATCATCAGAACAAAAAATCTTACCATAGTGAATGAGGGGGTGCGTGCAGAGTGGAGACCCAAAGCCCATTTGTAGGCCACTGGATATCCCCTTACAGAAGGATCTTGGGAAGGAGACAAGTCAATCAGGGTGCAATGTAGCAACAATGAAAAATGCAACTTTCCTGTAGTTCCTAAATGCTCCCCCACCCCCACCCCACTATCATGATCCCAATTCTATCTTGGAAGTCTGGCTAGACCAGAGGATGTACACTGGTACAGATAGGAACTGGAAACACAGGGAATCCAGGGCGGATGATCCCTTCAGGACCAGTGGTGTGAGTGGTGATACTGGGAGGGTAGATAGAGGGTGGGTTTGAAATGGGGAACCATTTACAAGGATCTACATGTGACCTCCTCCCTGGGGGACAGACAACAGAAAAGTGGTTGAAGGGAGACGTCGGATAGGGCAAGATATGACAAAATAACAGTTTATAAATTATCAAGGGTTCATGCGGGAGGGGGAGCGGGAATGGAGGGGGGGAATGAGGAGCTGATGTCAGGGGCATAAGTGGAAATCAAATATTTTAAGAATGATGAGGGCAATGAATGCACAAATGTGCTTTACACAATTGATGTATGTATGGATTGTGATAAGAGTTGTATGAGCCCCTAATACAATGATTTTAAAACAATGGTTAATTGCCTGGCTACTGGCTGAAAGGTTGGTGATTCGAAACCACCTAAAGGGCAACTTTGAATACAATCTGCTTCAGAAAGATCACTCTGAGCGCATGGAGTCGCCATGCACTGGAATCAAGTGCCATGGTACCAAGCAACCAGGAACACAATGGATGAATCTTGAAAACATGGTATGATAGTTAAGGTTTATTGTGCCAACCTGGCCAATGAATACCTATGGGATTAATTGAAGGGCAGAGAGATAAATGGCTCAGTGAGCCTCGTCTTTCTTGTCTCTTGCTCTCTGTTGGTTGCACCAGTGTGCAGCTGCCTTAGCTAGTTCCCTGCTTTAGCTTTCAAGGCTCACTTCCTGCGAGACATCCCTGAGAAGAAGCCTCATGGACCTACCCCGATGCAGCCCTGGGTGCTGGAGCAGCCGTGTACAGACCCCTGCCAGCGCTGAGATGCTTACATGTTTGCTGATTCGGCTTTCTTCCTGCAGTCGGCATCATTGCATGCATTTTATGAGATAGAGGAGGACTTTATAGATGGGTGTATAAGACATATGGACTAATGTCAGATTTATGAGCTTGGACAGCACTGGGTTGGAATGCTGTCTTAATGTACACTTACCCTTTATATAAAACTCTCATAAAATATGAGTGTCTATGAATTTTGTTTCTCTAGTCTACCAGACGAACATCCATGGTGATAAGTTTTAAAAGCCAGGAATATATTGTGTAGTTCCATTTATATGAAGCATCCGGAGCAATCAAGTCCACAGCGAGTGGCCGCTTGTGGGTATGGAGTTTCTTAAGGGGGAGGGGGGTCATGGACATGTTCTGGAATGAGTGGTGATAGTTGCACAACATATTGAATAGACACGTACATCCACTGGCATTGTTATATGAATGAAAATTATGTGTCCCTGTTTGCAATGCTACAGTACAAAATACTATCAGGCGCTTGAACTCACACGTGTCCCTCTCTGTACTTTGTGTCTGGTGGCTTCTTGCTGGGGAATGGTTAATTCCGAGCAGCCCAGGCTGAGATGGAAGCATCACTTGCAGGTGTGCCCAGCATTAGTGCGCAGTTCCAACTCGCTCCAAGAGCACTGCAATGCCCCTCCCCGTGCTGCCCCATGCTGTAATAGGTTGTGACCTCACGAGAGCAGAGACCATGTCTGCGTCATCACTGTGAACTCTGTGTGCCTGAGACCAAACAAACTAAGCAAGCCCACTGCCACTGAGTTGAATCTGACACATCGCAGACCTTTATAGGATTTCGGAGACTGTAAAAGCCATTTTCATGGGAGCAGATACCGTCTCTTTCTCCTGAGGAGTGGCTCGTGGGTGTGAACTGCTGTCCCTGTATTTAGCCAACCAACGCTTAAGCAGCGGTGCCACCAGGGCTCCTTTGTGCCTAAGACAAGTGCTTTGAGAATTGAAAATTCTAAATCTGTGGTTCTCAATGGTAACCTGGAGTGGAAGGGTTGGGGGGTGGGGTAGAGAATTGTGCCTCCTAAGGCTAGGGGCCCTTTGACAATATCCGGAGACTGTTTGGTTTGTCACTACTTGGCTGGGATGGATGCTCCTCATGGGTAAAGACCAGGGATGGTACTCAATAATCTTTAATGCACAGGACAGCCCACCCCACACAGTGCTCCGTAGCATCAAGGCTAAGAACCCCTGCTCTAAATGATGGAATGGATAACTGAGGAACACCCCCCCCCAGATAATGCCATTAAGGGTGAAAGAAAAATAGCCCTTCTGAGAAAAGTAAATAATGGAATCATCCTTGGCTTTGGTGCTTTCATAAATGAAATGTCCCAGACCAATCCTCGTGGCTTTGAACTCAATGACCATGCTTGTGGGAGAGGCCGACCAGGAGGGAAAGTTGCAAGGCCTATAACTCCTGACCTTGACTAAGGTATGATTAACTTGCATACGGTTCAAGCCTGCAGCCTAAAGCATGTGGTGCAAACAAAGGACATTCTTTTTCCATTAACACAGCCCAGCAAATATTGGTGTCTTTCATTTGCCTGAAGAAATAGCCACAGCCCTCCACAAAATCTACAACAGTGCTAGACTTTTCTCTGAGCCTGATAGTATCCCCCGTCCAACGCCAGGAGAGAGTTCTAAACTCAGGTCCTTTTCCATGTTGGAGTACTTGGGAGAGAGGAGTTTACATTTTTAAATGGCTGAAGAAAAACACCGAAGAAGATTTTTTGATGTGTGAAAGGTACCTGGAATTCACCTTGGCACACAGCCAAGTCCACCATTTACATAGCTATTGCCTGAGGATGCAGAGCCAAGTAGTGATGACAGACCCTGTGTGACCCCCAAAGCTCACAACCTTTAGCATCTGGTCCACATCTGCACCGCTGTTCAAGAGTTGAATCAATTGGGTTTCCAGAAGCCTGTGTGGAATGAGAAGGAGCCCTGGGCTGGGGTCCCTAGCATGTAGATCTGCTGGGGCTGAAACTCCCCACTCTTGCGCTTGGGTTTCTTGACCTGTAACAGGAGAGAGCTCTTCAAAGGGATCCCTGGGGCCCTTCTAGCTCTGACCAGCCTTGACTGCATGGCGATTCCCATTTGTTCCATGGCTCTCTAGTGGACAATGGAGTGGGAGGCAGAGCTCTGGTCTGGGATAAAGCCACACAGCCAGACAGTAGTGTTAGCACACTTGCCATTGGCTAGCTACCATGTGTATGTGGCACAGGTCTGAAAATGGTCGTTCTGGAAGGCTTTGGGCAGTGTACATTGGGGGCCACTTTCATGTGCCCTCATTTTCTAGAGGAAGTGTTGGTGGTTGTCGTCACGTAGGCACTGACTGTGGGCAGCCTTTCTCCATACACCAGAATGAAATGGCCCTTGGCTTGGTCTGCTGGGCTCCAGCCCTCTCACGGAAGGACTGCCTTGTTTTCAATGACCTGCCCCTTGGCCAGCCACGAGGCGCTCTGCTAACAATTGGTCTTTGCTGATGATGGGTCCAAAGTAATCAAGCAGAAGTCTCAGGAGCCAGCCTCACTTCTAAATGGGCCTTCTGGTTGTAATTTTCGCTAAGACTGACTTTTAATCTAAAACCCCAAATAACATTCATTGTTACTGAGTCAATTCCAACTCATAGCGACCTTGTGAGACAGAGTAAACTGCCCCTGTGGGGTTTCTGAGACTAAATCCTGACAGAAGTAGAAAGCCTCATCTTTCTCCCTTGGAGTGGCTGGTAGTTTCAAACTGCTGATCTTGCAGTTAGCAGCGCAATGTGTAACCCGCTGATCCCATTCTTTCAATCCTAGGAAGGGGAGAGAAAACTCACAAAACTGGCTAGTGGGGAAGACGGGCAGGGTTGGTAACGAGACTGGCAAGGTATAAATTCAGGTTTTCCAAATCCCATTTGGGTGTTTGTTGAAAGGAACTGGGTCACTGCCATCTCTCTGGTTCATCGAGTAGCAGACTGAGTCTCTGTAGTCTTCCTTGCTGTTTATTCTTGGCATGCTCACGCCTGCTTCTTTATCTGCAGCCCACGGACGCACGGACTCTCAGCACGGGCAGGCCAGCCGGGAGTCTGCCGCTATGGAAGTAAGCTGGCCTGCTGCCATGGCTGGAGAGGGAGCAGCAAGGGAGGCTGTGAAGGTAATTCGGTCAAAGCTCAGACTCGCCCTGTTCTTGGTACGATGTCAGGACCCTTAGCTTGCTTTTTTTCCCTGTAATACACTGAGCTAGCCTCAAACTGCCAGCTAGCTCACCAGGAGACATAACTACAAATACCCACCACTTCCGTCCCAAGGAGGGAAGCATGCTATAAAAGCCAGGAGTGGCAACCCGGGAGATACCCTCCCATCTAAATATATGGGACCAAAAGCAAATTCAAACCCAGCGAGTCAATTCTGACTCATGGCTACCCAAGATAGAACTGCCCCTGTGGGTTTCCAAGGCTGAACCCGTTTCTGGGAGTAGAAAACATCGTTTTTATCCCACCGAGTAGCTGGGGGGTTCGAACTGCTGACTTCAAGGTTTGCAGCCCAACTACTAACCACTACACCCCCGGGGCTCCTTAAACATATCTATCTGTTGCCACGGGGTCGATTCCAACTCGTGGCAATCCGTCGTGTGTATCGAAGTAGAACTGTGCTTGACTAAATCTCAAAGTCTCTGGGAAAAGGCTAGACATCCTGGACTAGAAAGACCACTGAAACTGTTGCCATTACACATGGTGTATGCAGAGGACCTCATCCTGATCCGTGCATGCCGTGCATGCCGTGCCCCGTTACAGAAGCGCATCTACGTGAGACCCAATGGGTAACATTTACGCTAAAGCAGTGGGTCTCCACCTTCCTCATGCCGCGACCCTTTCATACAGTTCCTCATGTGGGAGTGACCCCCCAACCATAACATTATTTTCGTTGCTACTTCATCACTGTCATTTTGATACTGTGATGAATCGGTCAACCACTGTGAAAGGGTCGTTTGACCCCCAAAGGAGTCGCAACCCCAAGGTGGAGAACCGCTGCTCTAAAGCAAACATGAGAATGGAAGCGGGGAGGGAAGCTAGATTCAAAGAGACAAAAATCATGAGAATGTTGGCATGCTGTGGACCATATGTAAAGACATTATTAATGGAGAACTTAATGTGTTGTGTAACGTTTCACCAAAACTGCAACAAAAATTATTGCAGGATTTTGAAAAGCAGAGCTGTGCTCAATCATGGCTTTCAGGTCTTTCTTCCAAGGCCCAACCCCCAACCTTTCCATCAGCAACAGACGGTGGCAACTGTCGTACCCCCGCCCGCCCCCCTCCCCTGGATTCCGCCATGCCCCTAGACAGGATTTCTTTCTTTTAAGATGGACCTGATTTGTCCCTTCTTTCAGAGTTAGTACTGTAATGTGGATGGTTGGGTTGTGGGAATTTGAGTTGTATTTTCAGTCGAAAGAAACCAAGATGGCAAAGAGAGGCCATGGAAGTTCTATATATAAGGAGTCCCTGTCTGGTGCAAACCATGAACTTGCTTACTGAACTGTGAACCAAATGATGTTTGGAAGGTTGAATCTGCCAGAGATACCTCAGAAAAAAGGCCTAGTGATCTACTTCAAAACAGAGAGAGAGAGAGAGAGAGAGAGAGAGAGAGAGAGAGAGAGAGAGAGAGAGATTGATTGATGCACAGAACACAGTTCTCCTCTGACACACACAGGATCTCTACGAGCTGGAGTCGATTCGATGGCACTTGGTTCTCTATAAAGTCGAGCCCCTCATGTTTTCCCTAATTGATTTCTAATGAAATGTATTTTTAAATGGTGAATCACCCAACCAGTAGGCCTCAGTTACAAACAAGGAAATTAAGTGTTTCCCTTAATAGCTTTGTTAGTCTCATTATTAAAATCTACAGTGGCCATTTCCAAACGCTTTCAAGGATTACAGGGATATATGCAAAACTCGGTTTCTCTGAGTCTTTGCTATAAACTGCAGGCCTGTGACCCATAAAGGGCCTTGGACGTTATTTATCAGACCTTGTTTCTGGAACTCCGGGAGAGACGGGTGTCTGTCTGAGAACTAGGAGGACTCGAGAGGACAGAGATGAGTGCAGAGTTTTGTGTTGTTTGGGTTTTTATGTGACTGCTTGTAATCACGTTCTTGTTGCTCAGTCCGTGCTTTCCTTCAGGGAAGGACTCTGGCTTCACGGAGTCCCCAGTAGTTGGCATTTGCTAGGACCTCAGTCACTTCTCTGTGGAATGGGAGAAGTCGCGTGGTTACGTGCCCCTTCCACTTGGAGGGCTGACTGCGGAGCATAATGGATGACAGGAAACAGCACTGAGCTAGTAATTATTTTTAAGAATAGCAATGCTATCCTCTTTTTGCTCCAGCCTCCTTCCTCCTCTCTCAAAAGTCCAAACTCATAAGCATCGAGTTGATTCCAACTCATAGTGACCTTATAGAACAGGGTAGAACTGGCCTGGTGGGTTTCTGAGACTGTTACTCTTTATGGGAGTAGAAAGCCCTGTGGTTAGTTAGGAGCCCAACCCATAACCTCTCTGCAGAGATCCTAAGGGAGGGTAGAGGTGGATGGTATCTCAAGTCCATGGAACAGGGAAGGCACTCAATAGGATGCTTGTTCTGGTGAGATTACAATCCTGTCAATACTAGAAACAATAGCAAAATCCTCATTACCAACCTGAGTAAAGAAGGTTCAGGCTTTTGCCGATGAAAGACAGAGGCAGGGATGCGTCTCTGCACTGATATGAATGATGGTGTCGTGATCTTGGGTATTGTCCTGAGAATCAGACAGTCTGGGTCAACTTGAGCTGGGCATCATAACTTCACTTACATTGCTCCTGGGCAGCACAGAGAACATTATGCCAACTTCAGAGGGTAAGGATCAGACACATCAAAGGGGGTGTTCATGACTTGGCACCCGTAGGAAATGCCTCAGCCATGACCATGGTTTTGGAAAGGACCCATAACTCTCAGCCCAGACTTGAGTCAGCGAAACCACCTAGGGGTGTTAAGGTGGCTTGATTTTTTTGCAAGACACGACTTAATACATGTTTGTTCTGATTCAGTCAGGTGGAAAGGGGCAAAAGCCACTTGGGCTATGTAGTTGAGAGTCTTTCTGACAGTAGCACAAACTTCAACCCTGCTGCTGTAAAACATGGATGCCCCGGCTTGGGGCTATTTGGAAGGGAGATTTTGTAGCGCTGAACTGAAGCCCCATGACTCACTATACTCAGCCCTGCTCATTCGCTTCCCAGGCCTCCATGGACTCCATGATATCATGGGCATGAAATCCTTGCAGGCTAAATGTGATAAGAGCAATTGGCAGGGGCTCCAACCCAAGGCAGCCAAGAGTCAGTCTGCAGTCCCAGTGCCCCCATCAACCATCCAGGACTTCAATTGCACTGCCTTGTCTTTTTTAATAGCTAAAATCTGTATCATGTCTTAACCAGTTTGCCTGGTTATTCTCATCAAATGATAGGACAGTTTGTCCTTGACTGCGGGCTTTTGATTTCTAAGTCATAGCTGGTGTGCCTCATCCTGAAATACATGCACGCCCTGCCAGAAACAGGCAGGGCCCAGCTCCAGGCCAGTGGTCTGTTCTCCCCGCCTGTAGTCTCTGTCCGTACATTCGCCCGTCATTCCTCCCAAGGCCCAACCTGAGCTCTCCAGTTCTGGGGCTCAGCCCTGATCAACTTGTTCTCATTAACCTTAAACTGTGTGCTACTTAGCAAGACGGGGCCAATGCTAGATCTAATTCAGTGGTTCTCAACCTGTGGATTGTGACCTCTTTGGGGGTCGAACAACCCTTTCATAGGAGTCACCAGATTCATAACAGTAGCAAAATTACAATTATGAACTAGCAAAGAAAATAAATTTATGGTTGGGGGTCACCACAACATGAGGAACTGTATTAAAGGGCCATGACCTTAGGAAGGTTGAGAACCACTGATCTAAGCAAATCCCTCATAAAACACTGCAGATAGAATTGAGTGAGAGCATTTAACTTGGTCTGAATTCTAAAGCAAGCCAATGTCTCGGGTCATTTTAGAGCCCAGCTGGATTGTCCTTTGCTGTGGACTGGGAGCTCAAATCCCAGACCAAATATTGCTGTCAAAGGAAAACATCTCTCTTGAGCTTTGAGCTTGTAGAAGCCAGGCTGTTGCTCAAAGTTCGCCTGTGCTCTGGCACTGACCCTGAGCTGCCTGTCTGGATTGCCCCTGAGCTCCATTCCCAGGAAAACAGGCAGAGGTCTTTGGAACTTCCCCAGAAGATTTCTTATTTTAACATCTGAGCTTAAAGATGGATCCTCAAAAACAGACCCTTAGCCAAATAGATCCTGGAAGTCAAGTCCTAGCTCCTTTGTCTACTACAGTTGAAGGGTTTTTTACTGGGAAATTATTTTTCCTGACCTCCTCACCCATGATTTAGCCAGGATCACAAAGTGTTCCCCTGTTATAAGTTCAATGCCTATGACTCTAGTCATTATTCAAACATATTGGAGTATTGAGCAGGTCCACAGACTATTTTCATCACTGTAGGAGAAACAAAGATGATAAATTTCTGTTCCTGTCCTAAAGGTACTTAGAATCAAGTAGTGGATAGAGGTCAAGGATAGAAGGTGAACATCTAACCCATTGCCGTGAAGTCCCGTCAAACTCGCGGTGGCCCTCTCAGGTACAGTAGAACTATCCCATAGGGTTGCCAAGGCTGCCATCTTTATAGGAGCAGGCTGCCACATGTTTCTTCCAAGGAGTGTCTGGTGGGTTCAAACTATCAACCTTTCTATTAGAAGAGGAATACTTAACTACTGCACCATAAAGAAATAGTCTTTAGTGAGTAAGTTGGAAAGTTGCCAGTTTCACGAGAGCCCTGCCAAAATTCATGGTGTTCTCAAAGGTGAACATATGTTTACTTGTGGTTGAAGATATCTGGGAAGGCTTCTGGGAGGAGGGTCAGGCCAGGTGGTGAATTGTACCACTGACTGTGTCCTGCCCAGAGATAGGACTCTAAGCTATTAGATTCCTGTATCAGTCGAGTGCTGGCCCACTGGTCACATGGGGAAAGAAGGGTAAGTTCAATCTCCTAGGTATCCCTAAGCAATGAAGTTCCAATGAGCTAGATACATATTTGCTCAATGAATGAATTGGTGGTAGAAATAGGGATAGGATGTTGTAGCTAGTTGGTTTTGGGGAAAGATAAAAGAGAGAGAACTGAGATTTTGAGTCCCGTTCTCTGGGAATGGAATAGTGGCATCAACTAAGATTAGGAACTAGGGTTGAATGGAAAGACGAGGTCTTTAAGATCAGGTTTGCTTAGAGGTAGACCTACAAAGCAAGGGAATCAATGGGAAGAGAAGCTAGCAGCAAACCTGGACAATTCATGAATCTTGCTTTCAAACTATGGCTCTATCTTGAGCACTTACTAGACCCAAGAGTTTCTCTTAGAGCCCACAATACACTACACACTTCCTTCCTCTTAGTCATTGTTTTTCTTCCTCTTCCCATCTCCTTCTTCTGTTTCCCCATTTTCTTTTCTCCTTGTCGACTGCTTTTTCTCCCTCTATCCTCCTCATAAACTGAACTGAAAATATTATGATATATGTAAGAGCTCCCAATAAACTATTTTTAAAATAAATAAAACCATAAGAAAGAAAAATCTCCCTTTTCATTGACAACCTTTTTTCCCCCAACTCAAAAAGTTACTGCCTCATAATCCCTGTTGTTTCTTCCACCACTTCATTCATTGAACAAATATTTATTGAGTGTCTACTTTGTGTCAAGTGTTGGAATGCACCAGTGACTAAAATAGAAAACTAAACCAGGGCTTTGAATTGGCTTGAACCAGTTCAGTCATAGCTGGCCAAGCAAAATTAAATGAGTCCCAATTTTGTAAAACATGGGTGAAACAGAATGATAAACAGAACAGAAGGAATTGTAGGTTGAAACCCTGGAATGGAAAACTCAGAAGAGACATAGTGAATATTTAGGAGCCTAATGCAGCCTATGACATCATTGTTGTTGTTAGTTACTGTCAAGTTGGCCCAAGACTCATGGGTACCTCATGCCGAATGAATTACTGCCAGGACTGTGGAAAAAAACACCCATTCAAAGTAGTGCAGTCAGCCACCATCTTTGAGCCAGACACCGTTGTTTCTGACTGTGTCTGGTAAGAGATTTGGTTGGTATGCAATGTACATATTGCCCTTGCTTTCTAAGAGGGAGATTGTGTTTCTAGGAGAATGATGACTTGTAATTTTTCCCCTTCTAGCTATCATGGTGATTTACCCATATTTGTCAAATGTGAGTCTGTTCCATTTCCCTTTGTCAGCCATGCCTGGACTAGTCAGAACTGAAATAAGCCATGCCCCCATCGTGCTTTCTCACACCATCACCACTGTGACCACCACCCTCACCATCTTCCAGTTCCCATCCCTAGGGAGAGAGTCCGTGCCCTTCTCCTGCCTGCCTGCCCTTAAACTCATGTCTTTAGTTTGACTGATCATGCACAGTATTACAAGCATTTTTATCACTTAAAAGAAAAATAGAAAATAGGAGAGAGGTAAAAAAGAGGCATGTGACAGAATGAGAAAGACTTTGGCAATCAGCCCAGGGCCACTCTGAGGTCTCTCTCAGTGCAAATAGTACACTTCCTTTCTTAAACATCTTGTGTGCGCACACACAATACTGCCTGACTGTGGTCCCCAAGCCTTCATTTATCTTTGAATCTCACTGGATGCATGCATCAGTGCTAAGTGAATTTGCATACACACATGGGGGGAGGGAGGGTAATGATCGAGTTCACAAACTATTTCCAGATCTTAAAAGGTGAAAGCAGATTAGAGAGAGAACAGATTGCCCTGACTCATGCCTCCATGGATCTCTCTGGGAAGTAGGTAGTCATTACCTTTGACCCTGGTGGATGTCACTGTGTGAACTACTCCTACTCTTGTATCATTCATACACCTTCTTCTTTCACAGCCTCGTGTGTCCATGGATGCAAGTTCGGGGAGTGTGTGGGGGCAAACAAATGCAGATGCTTTCCGGGATATACTGGGAAAACCTGCAGTCAAGGTCAGTACAACAAACCAAGGTCATTTCTATGTGTTTTTTAAATTACCAAAGTAATGCCTGTTACTTTTTATTTGTTTTTAAAAATTAAATCCAACAATGCAAAATGATATCCATTTTAAAGTGGGCATCTCCACCCCCAGCCCCTATTAGCACCACAGATAGTAGCTTGCGCTACAACCTCAAGGTCCTTCCCTATACAGGTGAAAACCTAATGGTTTCTCATAGGCGTCTTACATGATATTGTAAAGGGCCATTGGTGACTTTGGGCATGAGTGAATCACTTGAAGACACTGGAGAGCATCGTTTTAATATCAAGAACCCACAGCCATTGAGTCCCTTTGGCTTCTGAGATGATCAATCTGTATAGGAATAGAGTCTCATCTGTCTCCAGAGGCACAGCTGGTGGATCTGAAATGGCTACTTTCCTAGCAGCAGCCCAGCACTTCTCCCACCACACCACCAGGCTCTGGAACAGCGCAGTGCTTAGCAACTGGGAGGATTCCCCCATCCCCACAGGCAGCGTTGCCAGATAAAATGAGGATGCCCAGTGAAATCTGATTTGGAGTTAAATGTCAAAATAACATTTTAGTGTACGTGGACCATTGGTGGCATAGTCATTATGAGTCAGGCTGCTAATGACAAGGTGGGCAGTTCAAAACCATCAGCTGCTCCTCAGGTGAAAGACGAGGCTTTCTATTCCCAGAAAGAATTATAGTCCCAGAACCCACAGGGGCAGTTCTACTCTGTCCTATAGGGCCACTATGAATCGGCATTGGCTCATAGCAGGGAGTGTGTGTGCCAAAGAGCGCATGGGACAAAATAGGAATAGCTACATATCGAAAAGTCAAATTTAACTAAGCATCCAGTAAACCCCACAGGAGGTGCCCTGTAAGTCACAAACTACTTGATGGCAGTGGGTTGACCCCAGAGGCTGTATGCCAATGTGTAGAGCCCTTTGGAGGAGGTGCTACTGGCATCCAGTGGGTAGATGCTTCTCGGCCCACAGATCAATAGCTTTGAAGGTGAGAAAGTGCTGTAATTATTATGGTGAATAAAAATGCTTCATCAGAGCACAAGGTCTGGCCTTTCCCATAGATAAAAAACAAACAAACAAACAAACAAAAACGAAATAAAACTCACCCCCATCAAGTAGGGCTGATTCATAGCAACTCCCTGTAGGTTTCTGAGACTGTAACTCTTTATGGGAGTAGAAAGCCCTGTCTTTCTCCCAAGAAGCTGCTGGTGGTTTTGAACTGCTGACTATGCAGATCGCAGCCCAACGCTTAACCACTACTCCACCAGGGCTCCTACTGCTACAGATCAGTGGTTCTCAACTGGGGTGAGTATGCACCCCAGGGCACACTTGGTAGTATCTGGAGACATGCTTGGTTGTCATTGGTCATTATTTGGCTAAAGCAGCCACTTGTTCGTTTTTCAAGGATGCACCTGGCCTGTTGGGGTCCTCCTTGTATCAAGTCACCAAAGCCAGGGATGCTGCTGAACAGCTCCTGATGCTCAAAACAGCCCCTGCCACCAAAGAAGGACCTAGCCTAGGCCCAAATGGCTATAGTTCCGAGGTTGAGAACCCTTGGCATAAAGAGGTCTGCAATCATTGCAAAAGGATCCTGAGCCCCTTAATGAAGTTGATCAGAGCAGAAAATCCGGTCCAACTTCTCTTTAAGGAAAGCTGTCGGGGTTCTAGAAGGAGAGCCAAATGTCTAAGACGGAGTAGGCTCCCACTCCACTCTCCCAGCCCCAGCCAGCACCCCAGGTCCTAAACTTAACTGTAGACCTGAAATTGCCTACTTTGGAGCTGCCCACCCTGCTGCCTCACAGGAGAACCCTTGACTCTTCCATCCCACCACCCACTGCGAGGCCAGAGCCCCCAAGGGGCTTCAGGGAACCAAGTCTAACGGTGACAGAGGCAGACCAAGGATAGCATGCTCATCAGCTTGTGCCCTGACCAGGGGTTCCCACCAGAGCCCTCATTCCCCATCTGTTTTGGATTCTATATCAAAATACTTCCTCCAGAGAGCCGCACAGGCGATATTTATCATACTAGTTTTCAAGCCTCAGTAACACATTAACGTGGCAGGGGTGGCCCATTGGCTCAAGTTGCAGGCCTGTCTGACTTTCTCTCCAGCCTCCCAGGCATTTGGCAGCCTCATCAAAGTTCACGGTTCCCTGTAAATGGCCACTGGCCCTTGCCATCAACCTCTGTCTTTTCTAAAAGTGCTCATTCCAAGACAGCAGTGAGTCACCTCTGTGTTAGAGTCCAGTGATGGGGTCATCCTGGGCACTCAGCATTTCTCAACCCCCTTTGTTGAACAGTTAACATCTTTTAGGGAGGTGGTTGGGGAGAGGGGGGAGGGGATGGAGAGAGGGCCTTTCGTTGTCCAGGTGCAGTGCTGGGACAGCAGCCTCTTCTTTCTTTTGCAGGGCTCTCTCTTGCCTGTTGCCATGCTATACTCACGTTTTAGGCAGGATTGGACTCTATCTCTCTCTTCTTATACATCTATAACTTCCTTGGAGTACATGAGTGGTATAAACAGTTAACACGCTCACCTGCTAACTAAAGGGTTACAGGACTAAGTCCAGCTAGAGGCCTGGCCACCTACATCCAAGAAACCAACCACTGAACACAGAGTGAAGCCCAGTCTTCCTTTGACACCAGAGGGTCCCTATGAGTGTGTCTACTCCATGGCAGCTCCCCACTTGGAGAGCTAGGATCTGAGGCCTCTACTTGATGGCATGTCTGAAGATATAATCATTTGCCAAGTTCCTTTTAGAGGTTTCTTTTCCTTCTGTGTGGCTTTCAATTTGTCTAGCCAAGTTATTAATACTTTTCTTTTAATTCATTTTATTGGGGCTCATACCATTCTTATCAAAATCCATACATATATCCATTGTGTCATGCACCTTTGTACATTTGTTGCCATCATCATTCTCAAAACATTTGCTTTCTACTTGAGCTCTTAATATCAGCTCCTCATTTTCCCCTCCCTCCCAGCTCCCCACTCCCTCATGAACCCTTGATCATTTATAAATTATTATTATTTTCATTCTTTTTTTTCTTTTCTTTTTTACATTTTATTAGGGGCTCATACAACTCTTATCACAATCCACACATATACATACATCAATTGCATAAAGCACATCTGTACATTCTTTGCCCTAATCACCCTCAAAGCATTTGCTCTCCACTTAAGCCCTCTGCATCAGGTCCTCTTTTTTCCCCCTCCCTCCCCGCTCCCCCCTCCCTCATGAGCCCTTGATAATCCACAGATTGTTATTTTGTCATATCTTGCCCTATCCGGAGTCTCCCTTCTCTGCTGTCCATCTCCCAGGGAGGAGGTCACATGTGGATCCTTTTTAACTGAGAAAAAAACAAGAAACCTTGAAAAGCACACAAAAGAACACCGACCTCACTCTGACCACCTGAAGAACATATTCTCTCAGCCTCCCATGTGGGGACCAAGGTCTATGTCTAGTTTTGCATCTCTCTCTCTCTCTCTCTCTCTCTCTCTCTCTCTCTCTCTCTCTCTCTCCCTCCCTCCCCCCCCCCTCCCTACTTACTGAGAGCCTGTGAGTATCTTGATTGGGATGTGATCAGAAGATGCTTAATTTGGAACGAAAATGGGGGAAAGGTCGATTCCAGTAGGGAGCAAGGGCTACTGAATTCATGAGAACAGGTGCATGGAAGATCAGCCAGAATGTCAGGAACTCGAGTGTCTTTTTTCTTTTACGGAGATGGAGCAAGGGTGGGAACGTGGGGCGAGAGAGTGACAGCCCTATAGTCAGTCAGAGATGGTCTTCCATTGAGGCCAGCTGGTTCTCCAGGAGGGGCCCTGAAGGTTGGAGGTTGGCTCAGGCACAGGGATGCTGAAGATCAGGGCTTTGAGGTATAAAAAGAAGCTTCACCAAAATCTAGTGAATGAACACTTTGTTTCTGATTGGTCAATGGGGACAAGTCATTTCGTGACTCACTTTTGTGGCCTTGAATGGGAGTTTGGAAGGTCTGTGCTTGGCCCTGTCCTAGGGAATCACAGGGGCACATTGGAAGGGTGGCCATTTGTAATAAGCTGTTTTCCTGAACCCAAAGGGTAGGAAGATTTCGTGAACCATCACTGTCTCCCAGTATCCCGGGGTTCAGGTAGAAGTCCCCATTTCCAGAACAAATACAGCCCTACAGGCTCAGCATTGGTAGCTGCCTGGAAGAGGCATCTTGCTTTAGGGTGCTTCCAGTTGATTGGGATTCACAGACATCCGACCGAACTGCGCCCTCGAGCCTGGCTTCCAAGGCCATCATCTTTGCAGAGGTAGACTGCCAAGTTTTTCCTTACGTGAAGCCACTGGCTGAGTCGAACCACTGACATTTGGTTAGCAGTGGAGCGCTCGCTTCATCATTGTGCTCCCAGGGCTCCTTCTTGAAGGCTGTAAACCAGGACCATTCAGCCAGTACAGGGTCCACCCAAGAGAATCATATTAGAAGACGGGCTGCTGGCAACTATCAGAGACCACTTGGGATACTGTTAAAGGAAGACAGAAAGAAATATGTGCACGGCATGGCCTTACTTAAGGAAACCCAGTGGTTTAGCAGGCTATGCATTGAACTGGTAAGCATGAAGTCGGCAGTTCAAAATCACCAGCTACTCTAAGGGAAAAAGATGAAACTATCTGTTCCCATGAAGATTTACAGTCTCAGAAACCCAAAGGGACAGTTCTATTCTGTCCTATAGGGTTGTGAGGAATCGGAATCAATTCAATGGTTGTGAGTTTGTTTTTTATGTTCATGATAGCTCTACTTTGAATGGAAGTGTTATATACTCAGAAATACACACATATGAGGGTCTTCCAAAAGTTCGTGGAAAAACAGAATGAAGAGTTCATGGAATTTTCTACAAACATGTTGAAGTCCCCACATATCAGAAGTGCAGCTCAATAAATTTTTCACAAGCTAAATGCCTGTGGACCCAGTACCCACATCACAAAACAGCAGGTTAGCCCTCTAGAAGATTCCTTATACTCTCTTCTAATCACACAGGCCCTTCTCCCTCTCACAATCCCCCTCACCCTGTGCCCCATCACATGAGAACCCTATCTTGAACACTTATTCCCTCGATCAGCTGTGCCTATTTTTGAGTGTAAGAGCCATGTTAGTACTGTGGGTTAAGCATTAGGCTGCTAACCACAACATAGGCAGTTCAAACCCACAGCCACTCCACGGGAGAAAAATTAGGCTGGTTGCTGCCATAAAGATAGAATCACAGGCTCGAAACCCCTATGCGGGGTCACTATGAGTGGGGATTGATTGGGTGGCAGTGGGCTTTGGGTATGTTGGGACTCTATATAAATGGAATCCTATAGCACAGTGGTTCTCAACCTTCCTAATAACAATGTATAAATTGTCAAGGGTTCATGGGGGAAGGGAAAGCAGGGAGGGAGGGGGAAAATGAGGAGTTGATACCAAGGGCTCAAGTAGAAAGCAAGTGTTTTGAGAATGATGATGGCAACATATGTACAAATGGGCTTGACACAATGGATGGATATATGGATTGTGATAAGAGTTCTACAAGCCCCCAATAAAATTATTTTTTTAAAGACATGAAATTTTTTTATAAATTATCAAGGGTTCATGCAGGAGGGAGAGTGTGGGGTGGGAATGAGGAGCTGATACCAAGGGCTTGAGTAGAAAGAAAATGTTTTGAAAATGATGATGGTAACAAATGTACAAACATGCTTGACCGCATGGATGGGTGGATGGATTGTGATAAGGGCTGTATGAGCCCCCCATAAAATGATTTTATATATTTTACACACGCCAACAGTGTATAACAAGCCCTGATGGTGTAGATGATTGCCCATTGAGCTGCTCCCAACAAGGTCAGCAGTTCAAAGCCACCAATTGCTCCATGGGAGAAAAAGCAAGCTGTCTGATTCCATAAATATTTACAGTCTTAGAACGCGACAGAGGCCACTCTACTCGCCCTGTCGAAGGGTTTGGAGTTGGAATCAGTGCCATGGCTGTGTGTGGGCCCGGAGTGTGTGATATTTCCCGTTGCTCCATCTGGCTTTTTTCCTAGGCTGTAAAGTACCACCAAGTGGGTGGTTTTACACAGCAGGATGTTCTCCCTCTCCTTCTGGAGGCTGTGTGTTTGAATGCAGGGTGTCATCAGGTCCTACCCCTCTCTGAAGATGAAAGAAAGCCTGTGCTTGTCTTTTCCAGCTGTTAGCTCTAGGGGCTCTTTACATTCTTTGGCTTAGAGATGTAGTGTCAAATGGTTGTTTTTCCTGCGTGTGTCTCTGGGTCTGTTCCTTATTATAAGGGCAGCACTACTCTGATAGGACCTCATGCTGGCTGGTAACATCACCAAAGACCCTGTTTGCAAACAAAGTCATGCTCACAGGTACTGGCATTACGGCTTCCACATATCTTTTGGGGGACATCATTCCGTCCATGAGGACATGCTCACAACCCTATGGAATGGAATCTGGATGGTGGTCAGAGGCGAGGACCTCACCGGTGCGGTCTAGGAAAAGCAGTCCAGGTGTTCCCTTACAATATGGGTACTCCACATTCACATGCGCCCAATCCAGGTCACCTTACTCTGTTGCTTCTCACTGGCCCCTGCAGATGTGAACGAATGTGGCCTCAGCCCCCGGCCCTGCCCACACAGATGTGTGAATACTCATGGCAGCTACAAGTGCTTTTGCCTCACCGGCTACATGCTGATGCCAGACGCTACATGTTCCAGTAAGTAGCAACTTTCAGCCACACTGGGAATTTGGCTTTGGGCAAATGATGTTTTGGGAAAAGTTGACTTGGGGGCTTAAAAAGCAAACGAACAACCTAATATCCTAATATCAACTCAGCGTCAATTCTATGTGGTACTCGCTCACTTGCTCTCTCTCTCTCGGGCTCGCTTGCTTTCTTTTAAAACTTTTTATTATGCACTGGGTGAATGTTTAAAGAGCTCATCAGTTCCATATTCAGCAATTCATTCACATCTTGTTTCATCTCATTTATCACAGTCCCACCCATGTACCATAGGCACTTCCTTTTAAAAATACACATAACATGAATGTCATCATTTTTAATGTGCAAAATTCAATGGCATCTAGTGCATTAGTAAGCTTGAGTAGCTGTCACCTGTATCTAGTTCCTCAAGGCAACTCCCATATCCTTTAAGCATTCTCAACTTGACCCCTAGAAATCATTAAGCTGCTTCCTGTCTCTATGGATTCACGGTTCCAGGAACTTCTTAATAAAAAGACTAAATGGGAGAGAGGGGGATTCAGGAAGTTCGTGGACAAACGGAATTAGAAGACAAAAGGAGATTTGTCCATAAACTGTTCAAAGCTCCCACATGTGTTGGGTTTTCTCATGAGAGGCAGCATGTGGAACAAACTATGCATCTGGTTTTCAGGAGGTGCTACCTTCCACGCAGGGACATCGAATCTTCCCCTTTCTCACGCCCTTGCCCCACTCCCAAAGATTAGTGGCTCGGACCGGAGACACATTCCGACTCACATTCCTGGAAAGAAAAGCCCTTCTGTGATAAGGCGGCCCGGTCCGTGGGAGGATGAACATCAATCTATTCATCAGCCTGGAAGGAGGCTTTTCTGGTTTTATGTTGCAGCAGACAGGCAACTCCACCCCCATCCTGCCTCCTCCTCTGAACCCTCTCGCTTTTCTCTACCCAGCAAAACAAATACATGCACGTTACCATCAGTCAACCCTGCCTCTTCTTGAGCCCTTGTGTCAGAGTAGAGCTGTGCTCTGTAGAGTTTGGCCGATGTTTCAGAAGTAGATGGCCAAGCTTTTCTTTTGTGGTTCCTCTGAGCACACTCAGAGTATCAACCTTTGGGCAGATGTGAGCCTATTAACCATTTCTAACCCCCAGGGGCTTGCTTCTGCCTACCACTCCCTAACAAATCCAAAGAACTGGTCACTTCTGCCATCTGGCCAGCAACTTCTGGTCAGAGCAGTTGGTTAGTGGACAACTCCCTGCCCCTCAGCTATGGGCAAGGGACCCCAACATCCTTAGCTCTTGGCCAAGGACCCCCACACCACTCATCATCCATAAGCCAGCCAGCCGAAGAGCTAGCACAGCCCTGGCAGACTCTTCTTTTCAAACCCTTACTATAAGTGAAACAGAAACCCACAGGAACCAGGCCTGTAACTTGATGAATTCTTAGCAGGCCAGGACCCTGGTAACCACCACCAAATAGAACTTTTCCAGGACCTGCCCCTTGCCCCTATAGGAAAGCACTATCAAGGCCTTTGTAGTAAGCACTTAAACATTTGAAAGAGATAAATGCTAATGGCTGTATCGGAAACATTCCGTGAAAGGCTCATCAGTGCCAAAAAAGAGGCAACTCCCCCACCCCACGCCTAATGGAAAGATGAAATTAGGCTCATTTTGAAGATGTGTGTCAAAAAAAGAAAACTAAAGAGAAGGGCAGGAGGAATCAACTGGAACTCTACCCATCAGGTCTGTTATCTTGCCTTGAGTCTCAGCCCCTGGGCCCTTTGTCTAGTTCTCTCTTTATAGGCGTGGCCTGTGCCTCCCTGTGTCCCACAGCTCTGGGCCTCTGCCCGGGAGACTGATGCCCTACTCTCAACCCCTGCCATCTCTATTGTCTACCAGGGTGTCTGGCCTGCTCTGGCGGGGTGATGGAGAGACTCTCCCTTTGGGACCCCTTCAGGGTAAATATGGAGCTGGCACCATAAGAGCTTTTTCGTGCTTCTGAGCTTCTGACCTACATAACCTGGGCCCTTGCTAAGGAGATGCATTGTGGTAAGCTATTAGATGTTCAGCAAGTGACCGACCACTGCCTCCCTCCCCCCCAAATAATAAATTTCAAAATACAGCCATTAGGAAAATAACAAAAGCTGGAGGCAGACAGGTTCTCAGCAGCCTATCCAGGAGCTCATCGCTGCCATCCTCAGTATTTGTTTTAGTCTCATGCCACATGCCCATAATATGGCTGTCTTGTTCCACAGATCATACCTACATTTGAGGCAGGCAAGACTTAGGGGAAATATATGACACTTGTCCCTTTTACCATAAAGCAAAATATTTTTTTTCAGAAGCTCTATTCCCCATCACCCCTCAGGCAACAGATCTTTATCTATCTCTGGCCACAACTACAAAGAAGGCTGGGAAGAAAAAAATAGTGCCTGGCTTTCCAACCTCAGCGGTGGGAAGTGGCAAGAGAAATTAAGTGTGTGTGTGTGGGGGGGGTCCAGAATGGCTTTGGGGCAACCAATCAGTTGTATCTGCCACCTGTTTTATATATTTATTTGTATACCTTGTCTTGTGTTTTAACTGATGGTTTACAGAGCAGATCAGCCATTTTTTATGCGACAACCACACACACTATGCTTCATCTCCTCCATGTGTCATGGTTTGCACCAATTCCTCCTTTCCTGACCCTCAAAGCTTTGGCCCCAGGAAAATGCTGCCTTTTTGATCTTAGATGGTAGCTTCCTCCTCCTGGGTGAGTTCAGTTCCAGACCTGAAGCATGGCTAAGAGTCGCAATCTTGGAAGTTCCACCAGTCTCTGTCCAAGCAGTCTGGTCTCTTTCAGGATGTTGGGTTGTGCTCTACATTTTCTCCTGCTCTCTCCAGGATCGTCTAATCCTATCTTTTTCAGAGCAGTTGGTAGCGGTAGCTGGGCACCATCTAGTTTGGGTCTCAGGGCAGTGGTGATTGATGCTTGCACTGCCACCTGTTTTAATGTGGGCACCTAAATACCAAGTCCCATGACTTGGTGACTCATTGAAGAGCATATTAGAATGGATGACTTGACCCAAATTACTTTGATGGCCATCTACATCAGGGTTTGCATTTCAACCTCTGGGGCCAGTTAGATAACAAGAGGAGTGATTGGAGCTTGTGCACAAAGAGAGTCATGTGGGCTTTGGTGACTACGCGGGGTATGACTATGGAAAGACAGTCACGTTCAATGTACTGACCAACAAAACAAACCATGGGCAAGGGTCAGACTACCGCCCCCATTCTACACGTGGCCAACGCAGGTCATGCTGCCGTGCAGCCCGGGCATTTGGAAACACTTCCTCAGCTTGCATCTTCCAGCGCTGGGGAGGAAGAGGCTCATGCTGGCCTGCTTTTTCAGATTCCAGGACGTGCGCTGTGACGAACTGCCAATACGGCTGCGAAGAGACCGAGGGAGGGCCTCGGTGCCTGTGTCCATCCTCAGGACTCCGCCTGGCGCCCAATGGAAGAGTCTGCGCAGGTAGACCAGCCTCCACTGCTCCTACTCACGTCCCCGCCCCCTAACCCCCCCACCCCACGCTCTTTCCTACACCCTCTCTTGAAAACCACTGAAAGTGCAGGTTTCTGCCCTGGGGAGACGGCACGTTGTAGTCGCACAATCTCAAGACACACTCGGGACTACTAGAAAGAGCATGGTTCTCTTACTTGGATGGCCTAATGTGTTCGTGAGAGAGAAAAGAGAAAGGTACTTTGATTTTCATATATGTACCCAGGACATTTTAATTCCGTTACCATCGATCTGTCTTAGTAACTCGATCCCTGGGTGGCTCAAGTGGTTTGTGTTCAACTGCTAACTAAAAGATCAGGAGTTCAAACCTACCCAACGGTGCCGGGAGAGGAAGGCCCGGCAATGAGCTTGTGTAGTGATCTCCGCCAAGAAAACCTGCGGCGCGCTGTTCGGCTCTAAAACATGGGGTCTCCAGGAGTTGGAATTGAGTTTATAGCACAAGCGGTGGGTTTTATTGGTTTGTTGGGTTACCTTGTGCCACTGTAAGAAAAGACGCCACATATGGGTACCTTTAAGGGGAAGAGACAAAATTCCCCACGGTTCTGGAGTCTAGAAGTCCAATTCAGACTTTCAGGAATGCCAGCGACTCTGTAGGCCTTTCTCCTAATACGTAGCATCTGCCAGCAATCCTTGGCATTTCTTTGCTTGTAGATGAGCCTGGCGTGGTATCTGTCTTCCTCCTGTGGCTGTATCTCTCTCTGATTTTTTTGTAAGACATCACTCAGAAAAGATTAGGTTTAGGATCACCCCCCCCCCACTCTGGTATGATGTCGTTACCATAACCCCTATTTCCAAATAGTCACATTTGCAGGTCCAGGGGTAAAAATAGCAATGTAAGTTATTTGGGGGACACAGTTCAAGAGACACCACTATTTGTATTCTTGTCATTCAGTGAATAAGATACTAAGGGCTATTGGGCTTTATGCTGAGTTTCTAGTATTTACCTGAGAAATAAAATATTTATTGTTTAATATCGGACTATAGAAAAGAGTATCTACCTTCTACATTCTTTAAGTTATGACACACAAAAAAAAACACTGCCATGAAGTTGATTCCAATTTACTAAAAACAACAACCAAATAAACCTACTGCCATCAAGTCAATTCTGAGATGCAAAGCAACCCAATAGGGCAGAGTAGAACTGCCTTTCTGTGTTTCCAAGACTGTAAATCTTTATGAGAGCAGACAGCCTCATCTTTCTCTTGTGGGGTGACTGATGGGTTTGAACTGCCAACTTTTCCCAATGTGAAGTCTCACCATCCTGACTTCTAAGAAGCATTCTAGCTATATGTTCTCCAAGACAGACTTATTTCTTTTTCTGGAAATCCATGATACTTTCAATACACAGAAATCAATTTGACTACATCTGTGGGAAGAGGCACTGGAGAAGCTCAACATCAACAGCTAAAATCAGGCCAGAGGCCGACTGTGCTACAAACCATCAATTGCTTATATGTAAGTTCAGGATGAAGTTGAAGAAAATGAAAACAAGTCCACAAAAGTGTATCCCACTCAAATGTCAAGCATATCTTAAGAGCAGATTTGCTACATTAGCCATTAATGACAGGAAACCTGATGAGCTGAGGATGACATCAGAACATCAATTGTGAAGAGAGCAAATGACCATTAAAAAGACAGGAAAGTAATAAAAGATCGATGAATATGTCAGACGAGACTCTGAAACTTACTCTTAATTGCAGAGTAGCAAAGACAAATAGAAGAACCGACGAAGTCAAAGAGTTGAATAGAAAATTTCAAAGGGCAGCTCAAGAAGACAAAGTAAAATATTGTTATGAAATGTGCAAAGAACTAGAGTTATAAAACCAATCAAGGAAGGACACACTCAGCATATCTTAAACTGAAAGAAACAAAAGAAAATATTCAAGTCTCGACTTTCCATATTGAAAGATTCTACAGGCAAAATACGGAATGATGCAGGAAGCGTCAAAAGAAGATGGAAAACATACACAGTCACTGTACAAAAAAGAGCTCGTCAACATTCAATCATTTCAAGAGGTAGCATATGAGCAAGAATCAATGGTACTGAAAGAAGAAGTCTGAGCTGCACTGAAAGCATTAGCCAAGTTCAATTGCAGGAATTGAAATATTTCAATAAGCTAACAAAGCACTGGAAGCACTCACTCATCTATACCAAGAAATTTGGAAGACTGCTACTTGGCCAACTGACTGGAAGTGATTCATATTTATACCCATTCCAAATCAAGATGACCCAACAGATGAGAAAGTTATAGAAAAATATCATTGATATCACATGAAACTAAAAATCTGTTGAAGTTTATTCAACAATGCTTAGCAGTAGTACATTGACAGTGAGCTCTCGGAGGTTCAGGTAGCTTTAGAGGCTGAACAAGGGATATTATTGCTGTATCAGCTGGATCTTGGCTGAAAGTAGAGAATACCAGAAAGATGTTTCCTTGTGTTTCGCTGACTACGTAAAAGATTTGGACTGTGTAGATCATAACAAACTATGGATAGCCTTAAGAAGAATGGAAATTCCTGAACACTTTATTGTGCAAACGAGGAACCTTTACATGAATCAGTAGGTAGCTTAGTGAGAAGAAAAAATAAATGATGCTTGCTTTGAAATCAAGAAAGGTGTGTGTCAGGATTATATCTGCTCAACATACTTATTCAATCTGTATGCTGAGAAAATAATCAAAGAAACTGGACTATATGAAGAAGACGGTATCAGTATTGGTGGAAGGCTTATTAACCTGCAATGCACAGATGACACAACCTTGCTTACTGAAAGTAAGGAGAACTTGAAGCACTTGCTGATAAAGATCAAGGATTACAATCTTCAGTATAAATTACAAGACAATGTAAAGAAAACCATAATGTTCACAACTGGATCAATAGGTAACATCATGATAACTGGAGAAAAGATTCAGATTGTCAAGGATTTCATCTTGCTTGAATCCGCAATCAATGCTCATGGAAGCAGCAGTCAAGAGATCGAATGATTCCTTGTATTGGGTTAATCTGGAGCACAAGACCTCTTTAGAGTGTTGAAAAACAAGGATGTAACTTTGAGGACGAAGGTGCACCTGACCCAAGCCATGGTATTTTCAATCACCTTATATGCATGTGAAAGTTGGACATTGAATAAAGAAGACCGAAGAAAAACCAATGCATTTGAACTGTGGTATTGGCAAAGAATGTTGTAAGTACCATGGACTGCCAAAATAACAAACAGATCTATCTTGGAAGACATATAACCAGAATGCTCCTTAGAGGCAAGGATAACATTGCTTCATCCCATGTCCTCTGCACATGTTATCAGAAGAGACCAGTCCCTAGAAAAGAATATCATGTTGCTAAGGTGCGAGGGGTACCAAAAAAGGGGAAGGCCTTTGACCAGAGGGACTGACACAGTGGTTACAACAATGGGCTCGAACATCATAACATTGGTAAGGATGGTGCAGGACTGGGCAGTGTTTCGTTCTTTGTCAGTTATGAGTCAGAACAACAACACCAACACTTTGTCAGAGAATGATGATACATACATGGAATCATTGAAAAATTACCCATCTAACATTTATCTATTCTCCTATAAATGCAAAAGGAACCATAAATCAGCCCCAACTTATGTATTTAACCATAGATCCAAAAGAACAACATACCATCTATCTGATTTTATATCTGAAAAATAAAGCAAAGAGTAAATTGTCATGGTTTGATCAACATAGTTGTCAACCACTCTATAAAAAGATGGTGCCCTTTGCTAAAGTTGCAGCCTTACATCATTACACTGAACCCATAATCTATATACAAGCACCTTCCTGGGAATGGAATATTAATTATATTCATATATTAGTAATATTAAGATAAATTAATATTAGATGGAGTGTTCCAATGAAAGAACCTGCTAAGTGCAATGCTTAGATGTTTGTGTATTTGACTTGCTTAAACGGTAACTGTCTAGATTTATATTTTATATTTTGAGGTGTCAGCAAGCTAACTTTAGTCTACAGGCAATGGGGACTCCATGCAAGTTTTCAAAATCACTCTTTTTTTTCCTCTTCAAGCTTTCTTGGACTTTATAGAAAACTAAAAAGCAAAGCGCTAAAAGTAAAAAAATATACTGAAGGCATCCAGAATCATTTCGATGCTTTGATAGAATTTGACATGTCTTTCTACATCATATGCATGGTTATAGATAACTGAGCAGAAAGCGTTTGGGTGGTTGAGCTCACACACTATAGATTCATGGACCTAGACTTGTCCACTGGGTGTGGAGGAGAGGAACTGGAAGAAATGAATGTTCCTATTGAGAAGATACTTTCAAATATAGCCGGTGTTACACGTGTGTAGTTTATTCGACATGTCTGTGTGTATCGTGGACAAACACATCCTTCTTTAAAATATCTAGTCTTGCTAAATGTGTCAAAGTGCACAAAGTATGCTAAAAGTAGAAGTAGTAAATAACATGTTTTCTAGATACCGTTTTGTTAAAATTCATATGAACTTTTGTCTTTCGGAAATTGAATTGCCAAACCGCCTCTCTGAGCAGCACATGATTGTGCTTGTTCAGGGAGGAGGGAGAAGAAAGTGCTGAGGGCTTAATCGGTATATTTATAGTGTGGGCCGGTGAACTATAGGCCCATACATGCTGTGTATTGTGTATGGCTTTGCTGAGTATATAGGGTATATGAAAGATAATTCCTAATTTTACAACATCTAGTCTTACTGCAGGTTCGAGAGGTTGCCCATGTATGAAAAAAGTAGACTTAGTAAACTCACACATTTTGTACATTTTGTGTTCAACTTTAGAGGGATGACTTGTGGAAGTGAAATTATGTAAGTCCCCTCTGAGGATTACAGGTGCTTATTTTTGTCAACTGGGTTGATGGGTTAATGGAGGTGTATGGTGTGGGAGGGGGCGGGGTTATTCTAGACCAGAATGTTTATTTAAAGGACGTTTTCAGATTCTAGTTTTTGTTACAAATGTACAGTTGAATCAAGATTTCTGTGTGTGTGGTGGACAAACAAGTCCTTATTAGAAAGGTTTAGAAATTGTCCTTCTAGATGCTTAGACGTGCACAACATACTAAGGGAGGCTGCAAATTAAAACCCTCTAAGTACTGTTTTGGGGGTCATAAGGCATAGGAATGGTTGAATTGGGGGGATGGAATTGTCCATTATCTTGTAGTTCCATTTGTCCGTGAACTTTTTGAAGCTCCATGAACAATATAATTATGCATTGAACAAACATTTGACTTATATGTCCCAAATGACACACACAGTTCCTGTCCCAAGAGAGCCAGGGTCTCAACCTTCCTGATGCCGTGATCCTTTCATACAGTTCCTCATGTTGTGGTGACCCCCCCCCCTAACCATAAAATTATTTTCATTGCTACTTCATCACTGTCATTTTGCTACTGTTATGAATCAGGTGACCCCTGTGAAAGGGTCGTTTGACCCCCAAAGGGGTCGCGATCCATAGGTTGAGAATGGCTGAGTTAGAAGCTGTGGGCACATTTGGCCCTCCATATCTGCAGGTTCTGCCTGCATGGATTTGATGAACTGCAGATTGAAAACCTTTGAAGTAGTCCAGTGGTCAAATCTAGTCTTCAAAGAGTAAGAGGGAGTCTAAAGTGCTTTTTACATTGCATTTGGTACTATAAATAATCTATAGATGATTTAAAGTCTGTGGGGGATATATACAGGCTACTTATATGCATGTGCCAATATATAGAGAGCCTGCATGGATTTGGGTATCTGCAGAGTCCTAGGCTCAATTCCCTGACAGTATAGAGAGTAACGACACTATAAAAATGGTAGATAAGTGAGCTTTGTGGAGTGGCAATATCATAGCCAGTGAGGTTTATCCGAGGCACAATTATTGCTAATTGAAAACTTTTCCCAATACCCCGCCATGATGACTTGAAATATAGTCGGCATTGGCAATTTCTGACAATCTCTATGGAGACTGAGCAAAAAAAAAAAAGTAGATAAGTGATATAAGTACATGAAAGGAAGGGCCAGGAGGATATTATATGGACACTGAATAGATACTACACTCTAGGTCAAGAAACTCAGATTATGGGTGGGGGGTGGGGAGCAGCCGCTTGTCCTGCTGTCACTGACACCTTCTGCTTCCACACACTCTAGATATCGATGAATGTGCCTCTGGTGAAGCCATCTGTCCCTACAATCGAAGATGTGTGAACACATTTGGAAGTTACTACTGCAAATGCTATGTTGGTTTTGAGCTGAAATATATCCGTGGGCGATATGACTGCGTAGGTGAGATTCAAGTGTCACCTGTCCTCTCTTCCTCTCCCACCAAATCTGTAGGCTTTCTCTACCGATATTCTGAAATCAAGTCATTAGTGATTTTTTTAGGGTTTCTGACATTTAGGGAACTCCAGTGGCATGAATTGCAGGAAACCAGGTCACCAGAAATGCAAAGCAAAGGAACATCAGTCTGTATTGCTCTACCATGGGAAAAATATCTTGAGATTTTCTTATTGGTGGTGGTTGGTTGGTTTTTGTTTTGTTTTATTTATATTTTTGGTTCTGTCTCCAGGTCTACAACCAAAAAAATGGGAGCAAGAAAGCAGTATTCATTGTTGAGACAGGACGAATAAGTAGACCTCTCAAATCCTGATCACTGTGGTTTATTCACAAGAGCCCACCAAGATGGCTATAGAACAATTCCTGAAGGTGGCTGAAGGCTTGTGGTTTCCCATCTCCCCTCTTGTAGTCAGCCCTTCCCCCTTCTGGAAAATCCTCATTCCACAAGCACCAAAACCATACTCTATCAAGATTTGGTGTCCGTCAGTTCTTGACCTGGTGGGAATGGAATAAAACATCTTATCTCTTAGTGAAGGAATTGCCGGTCTCAAGAAGCCAGGGATACGCAACCATCTTGGATGGTCTCCCACTGACATCCTAGCATAGGCAGGGGCCTGGACACAGCGAGGGAAATTCTGGCTCTGTCCACATACTATGGGGGACGACAGTGTGAACATGACAGGAAAAGCAAGCCATGGGGAGAAAAAAAAAAGTAGGATTTCTTTCAACACTTCCCAGGATATGTCCTAAGTAATCACGTTGGGACAACGCGTGGTTCCTGAGTTTGGAACAGCTTCGTGGAGCCTCCACAGCACTTCCCTCAAAGCTTCTCCAATACCAAGACCATTATAGATGGACTCATAAAATCCACATTTCTTCAGGGGCCCATGACTAGAGGTGAGATTGGCCCCCTCTGCCTTCCTGTAGGCTCACCAAGTGTGTTAATCCTCTGGTGCTGGGTTGACCCCCTGACAAGAAGCTGATGTCTACTCATAGACCCCATTGGGCAGAATAGAGCTGCCCCATAGGGGCTCTGAGATTGTAAATCTTGATGGAGTAGACAGTCTTCTCTTTCTCCTGCACAGCAGCTAGTGGGTTTGAACTGCTAGCCTTGTGGATAGCATCCCAATGCTTAACCCACTGACTGACCAGAGCTCCTTGATTCTGTGTTCATGTAATCCCACCCAGAGGATCGTAGGACAGGGTGGGGATCCACCTGGAGAGCTTCAAAAGGGAATTGACCTTTCTGATGTTCAAAGTGGCCAAGATTGGCATCTAAGCACTCTTTGTGGCTAAATTAAAACACTAGTCCATTGTGTGTGCATCAGTCTACCTACTCAAAGCTGGAAATCTTAGAAGGAGAAAGGGATTGACGAATCTCCTGTGTGGGAGGAGGCCAACAAACTTTCCAAGTCTTAATCCTGCTGACAAGACCAGACCGGCCTGACCCTTGCTCCTGGCAGTTTGGGGAACAAAATGCTTGTGCCTCTCAGTCACGGTGATGTCAGGGTTCCTCACATAGCCTGTCCTTTGTCTGGTTAGGGATGCCAAGCTCTTTCAAATAGAGCATTTGTTTTATAAGGCTAGTTCTCAATTAGACAGGTGGAAAAGTTAATGGCCAAACCTAAACAGCCCACTGATTTCAGGAGATGGAGATTGCCGGGGGCTGCAGGAGGGGTGGGGTGGGGGAAGAGGTGAGCTTCAGACACACTTGCCACATACCAGGCGGCAGCCCCAGCCAGGGCGCTCAGCCAGTGCACCTGGAGTCTTGAACACATTCTCATTCTCAGGCAATGCTCGTCTATTGGGGGTGTTGAGAGGTTGACCCTGGAGTTGCTCAAGTGTAAGGGATGGTCTTTGGGCAAGCCCCGACTGCTAAACTGTTCCTTGGAATGTTGCCGTTTTCAGACAGAAATGAATGTGCTGCAAATACCCACACATGCAGCTTCCATGCCAATTGCCTCAACACGCAAGGATCCTTCAAGTGCAAATGCAAGCAGGGCTATAAAGGCAATGGACTTCAGTGCTCTGGTAAGTAGCGTTTGGGCAAGGTGTCTTAGCTAGTTCAAATAAAGCCTCCTGTCCATAGTTCCTTTCTACCTCCATTTCTACATGTGTGTGGGTGTGCGCTGTGTTTACAGCTACCTAAACTTTGCTTCAACCTTGACTTCTTGGCTAGTTGGATCATATCCCCCACTCTCCCTGAGGCTGTAGACACTAAACTTAAGCAAGAGTTTGGGGCTGTTTTCTGGTTACAACATACTTTCAAATATGGAAAAACAGATTTAACAACAAAAGACATCGAGTAAATGCACCGGGTAGGTGAGGTTAGGGCTCAGGAACAAGCAATCTTAAAGTGACAGTAGCCAAACGCCACAAAGATTTCCATGACCACGGGAACCAGACTTTTCTTGCCCCTAGCACACACTGCCGAAACAAAGGCTGCTTTATCTGCCATCCTCAACCCTAGATCTGCTTCACCTAATATAGGCTACTGTCCCTGGTTCTCGCTGGTGGCTTTTTCATGTTTGGGTATTCTATCTTAACATTGATAACTCACATGCAGAGCAATGACTGTCACTGCTAGTAATAAGCACTTTCATCAGCACAGCCACCTTAAAGGTTTATTTCCCTCGTGCTGCCACTAGAGTGTCCGGGACTTCTCAGGATAGTCACTGAGTGACCCAGGCTTTCCGAAGGCCCCGCCATCTGGTGCCAGCCCGGCATCAAGCTGTGTCCTTCGGTTTTGTTGCAGCAGAAAGAGGTGTGGACCGTCCTGCGCTGACTCCTCGTTAATACAGCCAAACATGTATGCCTTCAGGGGGCAAATAAATATCATTTCACCAGGCCTGCTAAAATAGAAGACCAATGGAGATCATGGAATGTTTACCAAGGCAGCTCAGCAACTACTACAATGCAGTTGCTGCCTTGGTAGACAATACATTGTTGTTGTTGTTGTTGTTAGATGCTGTCGAGTCAGTTCCAACTCATAGCGACCCTATGTACAACAGAGCGAAACACTGCCTGGTCCTGCCCCAGCCTCGCAATGATTGTTAGGTTTGAGCCCATTGTGTTGATCCATCTCGTGAGGGTCTTCCTCCTTTGGGCTGCCCCTCTGCTTTACCACGCACCATGTTCTTCTCCGGGACCTGGCCTCTCCTGATAACCTGTCCAAAACATATGAGACAAAGTCTGGCTATCTGTGTCTCTAAGGAGCATTCTGGCTGTGCTTCTTCCAAGACAGATGGGTTGGTTCTTTCAGCAGTCCATAGGACTTTCAGTTCTTTGCCAGCATAGTTCAAATGCATCGAGTCTTCTTCAGTTTTCCTTAGGCAATGTCCAACTTTCATGTGCACATGAGGCGTCTGAAAATCCCATGGCTTGGATCAGATTCAACTTAGTCCTCAAAGTAATATCCTTGCTTTTCAACACTTTAAAGAGGTCTAAGCAAGGTCTGTAAAGAGGACTAAACAATATCTTCTCACTGCCATAGAGTCGATTCCAACTCATAGCAACCCTATAGGACGGCGTAAAACTGCCTCTCTGAGGGGTGATGGGCTCAAACTACTGACTTTGCTGTTAGCAGTATGGGACCTAAACACGTATGAGACCGAAAGGCATCCATGCTCATCCTCTGGTCACATCCCTTGTGGCACTTTTGTGGGGTGACTAAATGTGGTAACTGCCCTCACCCAGCTCCCCCATATACCTGTTAGCAGAGTTCCCACTTGTAATCAATGTGGCTGCCAGCTGTACTTTGCCCTATGCATCCCACCCAGTGGTCCCTTCTGTGCATTGCTCCTGGTGACATCAATGGCTATAGGAGAATGTCCACTCAGGCATGACTAAAATAAACGCTGGTCGACCTTTGGCCGCACACCTGTAAAAAGCTCACAATACGCCAGTGTGCTCTGGCTGAATGCCACTGGCCAAGAATGTGTTCAGAAGAATAGAACCCCAGAGGACGGGTCTGGAAAGCAAATTCTATAAAGAAATGCTGAAAGAACTGGCCGCATTTCATCTGGGGGGGGGGGGAGTGTGGAACAGCATGCATCATGGCTGTAAATAGTTGAAGAAATGTCAAATAAAAATCCCTCCCCAACACTCCCACATACAGCAGACTAAGACCAATGGGAGGATTTCACATTAAAATGACCGCCATACACAAACCTACCAGTGGAGCAGGCTGCCCCTTGGTGGGGGTGGGAGGGTCTTGCACCAGAGTCCTGCATTGGGCTGGTGACTGGATTCAACAACCTCTCAGCTTTGGGCCACGTGCTGTTGTGGTTTCTAGCCTTCTCTCTAGCAGTACTCTCTAGAGAAGTGCCCCCTGGAGTCCCTGGGTAGTAGCCATGGTTGACAGCCGCTAAGCAAGACGTCAGCAGCTCAAGTCTCTCCAGAAAAGCCTTGGAAAAAGGAGCTGGTGATCAATTTCTGGGAAAAAAATGTCGACGGAGCACAGTTCTACATCTGAATGGGAGTTGACTCGATGGCAGCTGGTTCCAGAAGTACCTGTGATGGCCTTTGGAGACTTTATTCTGAGAGATTGACTGCTGCAGATCGTGACTGAGATTTGGGGAATATGAGGGCCCCACAGAGGAGACTGAATTAATGAATCAACTTCCCAAATTGGAATAATGATCCGGGGGCTGGTGCCGAAGGCTCCTTCATACCACCAAATCTGCGCATGTGAGTGCCAGTTACTGCTCCCCAAACACCGCAATTAGCTGGCTTTAATGAACAGAACGCCATCGTTTCTCAGGCTCAAAATCCAACTCAGGCTCTGGACCATGTTGATTTCCTCTCGGGCTCTTAGCTTCTAGCAGCTTGGACATGGACCTACCTCCACCACCACATGGCCCTCCTCCTCTGTGGGTGACTCTCTGCTTACTCTGACTTCATCAAGCACCAGTGAGAAGGGATTAGGATAGGCACTGCCCTATCCATCCCACCCCATGCCCAATTCCTGCCTGTCCTCAGTAACATAACAAAAGAAACCCCCTTTGCCCAGCAGGGTCAGGCAGTAGGACTTGGCTCCCGGAAGGCCTGGATGGAAATCTTAGCTGTCCCCGTCTGCCTGCGACCTTTCCGCAGCTCCCTGGGATCCCCCACAGGACTCTGGACACTCTCTGGCGGGCCCTTGGAATAGGTTGGCCACTGCCTCTGACAGCTCCCTCCTGCCACTGAGGCTGGGACAGGCAGTTCTAGCCCCCTTCCCAACCCCTTGTAGGTTTAACCCAGAAATAATAATAAAATGGGTCAGGGAACACCCTTAGGGGCCACCCTCTACCCGTGGTGGACAAGGAATCTGGATCAATAGCGCCTCATTCCCTCAAGTCCAAGTTCTGTTCTATATCATCTCCCAGCATCCCCCATCAGGATGGAGCCCCAGCTGCACACAGCTGTAATCACATGAACTCACCCTTTATCAGCTTTTCTCACTCCCCAGTCCCTCACGTACATATCCCGGGGTCACCTCTTGTTAAATCTCCTGTACTCAAACACTTTTCTCTGGCCCTGCTTCCAGGTGAACCTGCACTAAGGCAAGCACTTGGCTCTTAAGGTCCAGGCTGAGGTTTCCGTGAGGGAACGGTGGATGCTCCATAACGTTAGCAGCAGTTATTAGCTATCCCCATTGCCCTCACTTCAGCCAGCCACCCTGGACTCTGCGATTCTGAAAAGTAGCCCCCCCCCCTTTCTGATCTCTGTTATGATTTTAAGTTTTGTTGCATATTTCCCTCCCTTTTCAGAGCAATTGGCAGCGTTAGCTAGGCACCCTCTACTTCTGCTGGTCTCGAGGTTTGTGTGGTCCATTAGTCCACTGGACTCATTGTTTCCTTATGTCTTGTGATGCTTATCAGAGAGACCAGTCGTTGTGTTAGATGGTTGCTCACTAGCTGAGAGCTGCATAAACTGTAGTTCGAGACCCTTACAGAGTCACGTGACTGAATGTGGCGTGGCAAGAATGTTGGCAACATTAAAAGGTTTCTGAATGTTCAGCGACCAAAAATTAATTCAACATCAAGATTGTAATGAATCCGAGGTGTTTCTGGAAGGGTTTCCCCTAACTGCATCATGTGATTTCACCACAACACGTGTGCTCGCAGTCACTACAACACCTCTGTCTTGAAAGGACCCCTGTCCTAAACTCTAAGCTTTATATATAACTCATTAATTTTCATTTCCACCTGTATTTCCCATCAGCATTAGCGATGAAACCAATTTTGACACATACCCATGGCTTCTTAAACTTGGTCAACTCGTAACCCCTTTTAGTCCAAGAGATTTTTGCCTGACCCTGGGTATATAGATTTATAAAGGAAGCATACAAATGAATCATGTCTTTCCGTGAAGTGAATGACTTTGATAGTATGGAGACATGTTTTGGCTACTGCCTTCCTGATCACATGGCCCCTTTAACACCCCACCTGTTCTTAATATCCAAATGAATGGGGGAGCGGCTTGTAGACCATGCTGTATACATTGTAACCCAGGGTTTGGGCATTATGGATCTCACAACAATGTGAATATTTTGTCGATTAAGAAAACTGCTTTCCTGTAAGGCAAATTTTTCTTTGAGACCTCAAATTCATTCCAATGTTATATTGAATCTCTGCAAAGTGTGTACTTCATTATGACCCTTTCTACAGCTGCATTCATTTGTCTGTCACCAGTGTGTTTATGTCAAGGTGAAAACGATCTGTAGGTCATTTGCGATATTATTTACCCAACTTTGTTTCATGTTGCTTTAGTCCTAGGCAAAATAAACAGCCATGTTTCTGTTAAAAACTGATCTCCTTACCCAAGGTTGCCCTCATTCTTTTAAAGATAGATGGCCCCAAATGACCACCTAGGTGCATGAAAATGTCCTAAAAACCAAAATGAAAGAGTCACATCCAATCGGCCTTGGAAGATGTACTGTCGCAAAAAAGATTTGAGTACGCATGGAGAGCTATTGTGACGATATTGAATAATTCTGATACAGCTACCTTTTCATGAATTCGGTGTTTTGCCATCACCCAGACTGTGCATTACAATATAGAAAATGAGTTAGTAGAGTCTCATTTCTTACTATCTGGACTCAAAAGAGAAAGTCCAATCAACAGACCCCTGGTGGCATAGTGGTTACCTGTTGGGCTGCTGACCACAAGGTCAGCAGTTCAAAACCACCAACCAATCCTCTGGAGAAAGATGAGGCTTTGTACTCCCATAAAGAGTTACAGCTCTTGAAAACCCACAAAGGCAGTTCTACCTTGTCCAATGGTGGGGGCTGCGACAAGGTGGAGTTGACTTGATGACAGTGAGAGAATCGACACAAAAGTGAGTATTAAACATAAATCTTTCAGTGCCTCTCTTTCCAGAGCTACAAAATAGGAATAAAAGTATCTAACCCTTTGGATTGTATTGACGACTACACAAAACCATCCACACAGAACACATGAAGGCCCACAAAGAAGACTTGCCTCTCGTCTAGTAGAGGCATAGTGAGTGCACTGGTTTAGGAATGAGGGTGAGAAAGGCTTCTTCACCCAAAGTCAGCACTTGTTCCCCTTAGAAAGCTGATTTCTCAGTCATTAAAAGTACCCCTGTGGCTTCCTTCCGTTACAGTCTTGGAACCACAGGGACAGTTGTGTCCTGTCCGATAGGGTCACCATGAGTTGGAATCGCCTTGATGGCAGTGAGTTTGGTTATTCCTTTTATCAGTGCCTATTCAAGAGCTCCTGTTTTCGTTTGGCCCGGATATGCTAGCTTCTCCTCTACCTCCTCCTCCCCACCGGAGAAAGACAAGGCCTCCTACCCCTGTAAAGACTTACAGCCTCAGAAACCTAAAGGGGCAGTTGTCTCCTGTCCTATTTGTCTGAGATCCCAAAAAATGTCAAAGACCCTCCTGCTGCAACTTCTTCCCAAGTCTTTATATTCTGGAGAAGATGGTGCAACCATTAGGAATCTTGCTAAAGGAAGAGAGCCATTAATTATGTCAAATTTGAAACCAACATAGCTAGACAGACAAAGCCCATTCTATACTTTCACAGCCACACATATGCGTATCTTTAGACTGTCTTTTCATCCTTGCCCCAGCTGGCTCTCTACATCCTAAGGGAGTGACATTGTTGACTCCAACCGTGAAAGTTAGAATGGCTTGGATTTCTTTCTTTATTTGTTTTCAACAAGAAAAACGTCAAAGCAGAAACAGAAAGCAGATGTTAGCTCCGCCTGGTGTGGATTGAAACCCACTCTCATGATTTATTAAGGTCCATCGTTTTATGTTACTGATTGCTTAAAGGAAATGTAGAGGGGATGGGAGTTTCCTGATCATTTTTCATGCTGGGTACTGAGAAGAGCTTCAGAGAACAAGGGCAGGATTACACGGGGGCCCTCCAGAGGCAGATCAACATATTACAGTCCAAACTCCTCATGAAGTCTTGGGCAGTCTCTGGAAGAGGCCATCTGCAGGTCGGGACAATGAGTCAGGACATCCTCTGTGTGTTAGTACTGGTTGGTTTTGTTCCTCTAACTCCATGCTGTCACAATGATAAGTAACCAAACTATTTTGTTGAAAAGATAACTGTATCAGCATTGCCATAACAGTCCCAGAATGAAAAGTAAAAGCTATTTACTTCATTCATAGTGTGGATATTTTCAAGGACATTATTCCTGTTGGTTACCCCCCAAAATATTGTGGACGTTTATGTATTTTTTTCTACGACTTTGATGCAGATTGAATCAGACAAGGAGCTGAACAGGAAGAGACCACATCATTGCCAAGAAAAATACTCCACTACAAATTCTCATCCAACTTGTTTGCTTTTTTAAAAAACAATTTATTGTGAATTAAGTATCCAACATCTTTTTATGCTATTATGTTTGGGACCCAATTTAGTGTCTACTACCTTATTTCATTCCCTTCTAAACTGTATCCAATTGAGTGGATTGATTCCGGAGTTACTAGAATCTTTTAAACTTAGTCTCAGACTAGTCCACACAAATTTCCACAGGTCACAAATGATCCGCTATTGGTAATGTCATATGGTTCAATGCATATAGCTGAAGCTAGAGTCTTTGAACATCAAACTGGGAGAAACAAATAGAGTTACCTGGACAACACCAACTCTTGAGAATCCCAGTGTGAAAGCAGAAATACAAGAGGACCCCAGGACCTATAATCCACCTGGCTAACTAGCAACCAATTGCTGTTTAGTCAATGTCAGCTCATGGTGACTCCATGTGGGTCAGAGGACAACTATGTTCCCGTAGGGTTTTCAAAGGTTGTTTTTATTGTTTCAAAGAAAGCCCCTCCCCATCTTAAATTTAAGGAAAATGTTTATTAAGTCTTAAAAGACAATCGTCCAGATGAGCGAAACCATTAATACAAGGTCAAAATGGCATCACAATACTTACTTTTTTGGGAAGTAGATAACCAGGCCTCTCTTTCCAAGGTCCCTCTGGATAGACTTGAACCTCCAACATTTAGATTAGCAAACCCCACTGACATAGAGTTGATTCTGACTCATGAAAACCCTGTAAGATAGAGTTGTACTGCCCCATAAGGTTTCTGAGACCTTATTGTCTTTTCAGGAGCAGACAGCCTCATCTTTCTACTACTGGGCAGCTGGTGGGTTTGAACTGTTGACCTTTCCATTAGCAGCCTATGAATTGACCTACAGCATCATCAGGGATCCCTCTAGCAAGTTATTTCACTAGTCTCTGAAGCAAAACACAGGCATGTCCTCCATTTCCCTCCTCTCATTACCCTCACATTGGGGCTGCCAAAAGCAAATATAAGCACCGTTTTTCCCCCCTAATATGTCAATTGAGAGATGGGACGGGTTGGTTCCAGAAGTGTGCACTGACCGCCCTTTCAAATTTTGAAACTGCTCCATTTCTAACAAGTGACTGAGTCACTCAGCCACTTGGGACTCTTTGCCTTCTCTCTTACAGTTATCCCTGAGAATTCTGTGAAGGAGTTCCACAGAGCGCCAGGGACCATCAAAGACACGATCAAGAAGCTGCTTGCTCACAAAAAGAGCATGAGAAGGAAGGGAAAGATTAAAAACCTCATCCCGGAATGCACTGGCACTCCTCCTCCAAAGGGCAACTTGCAGCCATTCAACTATGAAGAGAGTCTTCGTGGCGGCGGGAGCTCTAACGGAGCAAAAGCAAGGCCTGGGGAGAGAAAGGAAGGGGGCCTTGAGGAAGAGAGACGAGCTGAGAAAGCCCTGAAGAACCACGCACATCGGGAGCAGCATCTTCGAGGAGATGTGTTTTGTGAGTAACCCTTTCGTGTCCTGCGTGTTATGGAAAATGACTTGTGATTCGTCCTAGCCAATGAGAGAGGCAGAGAACGTTTCACGGCTTCAGAACAAGGTTGCTGTTGGTAGTTACCATAAGTTTGCCTCTGGTCATGGTGAGCTTATAAGCAGAACGTAAGTCACTTAGTCCTGCGCCATCTTTGTGACTGGAGGTATGTTTGAGTCCACTGCTACGACTGCCAAGTACAGAAGGTAGGCTTGGCCTTAAATCCTGAGATATAAGGCTCTCCAGGATTTCTGGAAACGTTACCATCTTACTCGATTCCCCTGGGGGGCGGGCAGGGTTCCTTTCTCCTCTGACTTCCAGCCAGTTGACTATATTTGTCCCTAAAACACTCTGCTTTGTCTGCCAAGCTATGCTCTTGGTGACCACTGTGTGTCAGAGTGTGCTGTGCTCCATAGTGTTTTCAATGGCTGACTTCTCAAGAGTCGATAGCCAGGTCTTTCTTCTCAGGCACCTCTGGGTGAACTTGAACTGCCAACATTTTGGTTAGCAGCCTAGTATGCTCACCATCTGTGCCATCAAGGGACACTTATCCATGCAGGCTCCCTCCCATGTTGGCGTTTTTACACCCGCTCTATGAAAAACTGTGTGACACAGAAACTCTTCATAGTTGCATGTTTATGATTGAAAACAACTAGATCATTATAAACTAAACACTGCTTTTGAGTGGATTTAGATGCTTAGTGTCCTTTTATAAGGATTCTGAGACTGTTAATCTTTATGGGGGTAGATGGCCTCATTTTTGTCTCTCAGAGCAGCTGGTGGGTTTTGAACTGCTGACTTTGTGGTTTGCATCCCAAAGCCTAATGCATGGTGCCACAAAGGGGGGGATGGGAATCCCACATTGAATGTAAGACTTCTGCCTGAACTAGATTGATACCATAGCCCCCTTTTCCCTGGTTACTGTACACAACGCTCAGGAAGTCTCAGCACCTCCAAGAAAGTTTCCATGTTAACCCACCCTGGGTCACCCACACTGACACTTTTCTAGCTGGTTCTTACAGAGAATTTATTTCTCCCAATACTAGACAAAGTCTGCTTCATACCTGGTAACCATATATACACATGCCAGCTGTATTTAAACAATGAAAAGGAGACACGGACTGTGTTAGCCCGGATTGACTAGAGAAACAAATTCATGGACACTCATATGTGTACTAGAAAGAGCTTTATATAAAGAGTAATTATATATTGAGAAAACATCCCAGCCCAGTCCAGATCAAGTCCGTAAGTCCAATATTAGCCCATATGTCTGATACCAAGCTATAAAGTCCTCTTCAGACTCAGGAAACACATGCAATGATACCGAGTGCAGGAAGATGACAGGCCGGTGGGTGGGAAGTCTTATAGATCCTGTGACAGTGGGAGCATCTCAGCACTGGCAGGGGTCTCCAAGTGGCTCCTCCAGCTTTAGGGCTCTAGCATAGCTCTATGTGTCTTGTCAACTGGAATGCCTCGTAGGGAGTGAGTGTGTGGCCTGCCTCCAGCAAGCTATTTATCTCCTTAGCACCTCCAAAGGAGGTCATCAAGCTGCGACCTGCTTGACAGGCCAGACTCTACCCCTTCCTCAAGTTGACCGATTATGTAACTGCCACATGGACCATCCACCCAAGAAAGTCTATTTTCAAAATCTGGTGAGAAATCTATAGAGTAGATGCTCAGATTGATGGGGGGGAACTTCTGGGTACAGGGGTGTTCTAGATGAGGAAACTGGAACCAATAGAATTGATGTGGAAACCCTTCTCTAATACATTTTAGAATCAGAGCGCATGATGCCTCTGTATGTTCAATCAGTCATTCAATATTATATGTAGACGTCAGCCAGGTAAGCAAGATCTCTGTCCTCTCATCATCATGCAGTCATCATGTCAAAACTGGCTGATCACACGAAGTTGCTTCGTCATTGAAGCCTGACAATAACAACAGAGCAAACCTCACTGTCATCCAGTCAATACCAACTCAGAGAGACCCTCTAGAACAGGATAGACCTGCCCCTATGAGTTTCTGAGCCTGTCACGATTTACAGTAATAGACAGCCTCATCTTTCTCCTGGGAACTGGCTTGTGGTTTCAAACTGCTGACCTTGCAGTTAGCAGTCCAATATGCAACTGCTACACACCAGGGCTCCTAAACCAGACAAAAGGTAGTTCAAACTATTTTTAGGTCACAGCACAATTTTTCTCAAGCCTTTTGAGTCCGTCTTTTAGTTCCCCTAAACTTGCATTGTGTGCATTGTGTGTCTCTACTTGCCTCCATAAGAAGAATTTTTAAAACTGTACACCCAGTCAGAATGTTCCAAAATTATTTTTAGTGCTTCCTAATTTTCAGTGATGGTGAAAATAATTCTTCTTGCCTTTCTCCCCCCACCCCCTGGGCATTTCTCAGGGAATAATTATGGCATTCTGTTTAATTTGATTACTATAAAAGAAAAACGTGTTTATTATGAGACAAATCTACTTAGAGCCTCTATTAAACACATATGTCGGGCTTTAATACATATTTTAGTATAAATCCTGAGGACCCTCTTCCTGGGAGGGCCACGGCCTGATGGAAATAGTTGTTTGGGCCATTCCCTCTGGTTGCCAGCTGTGCAGAGCAGACAAGCTGGAGGGTGCAGGGCTCCCCCAGATGCATGGACTCTGGAGCCACCCCAGGGCCCTTCCTTCCTCCATCAGGGTGGAGCAGGGGCTTTACTTTTCAGGGTTTGCTCTGTATGGAGTGTTTTGTGGGTCCACCAGAGTCTGAGGATGATGGTTTTGTCTGGGATGGGTAAAAGACCACCAATGTGCCCTTCCGAGTCTATGAACCCCACCTTGCCTACCAGGAGGGGAAAAGTCCTACTAGAAACCCCATCAGGAAGTGCTAGCTCTCTTCTTGTGGCCTGCTGAAGGCACTGGGCTTCACCCAGAGTCCTAAGGAGGTGCAAATGATTAACCCACTTGACTGCTCACTGAAAAGCCGGTGGTTCGAGCCTATCCAGGGTCCCCTCGGAAGAAGAGCCTGGCTATCTACTTCTAAAACGTCAGATATTGAAACCCCTGTAGAGCACAGTTCTACTTTGGGATACACGGGGTCACCAGGAGTCAGGGTTGACTCCACAGCCACAACTGGTGGGGGCAGGGTGAGACTGGCAGTGGTGGTGGTGATGGGGGTGGGAATGAAGGTGAGGTCCAGATGGTGGAGGTGGAGGCAATGGTAAGGGTGGTGGAGGTGGAGGAGGACGTAGAGGTGGTGGTGGTGGTGGTGGTGCTGCTGCTGCTGATGGTGGGCTTAGGCCAAGGAACAACGCGGGGGAGGTGGGGGGAGGTGTATTTACCATGAGACCAATAAAGCTTAAGTTAGGGTGGAATTTTTTTCCTTTTTTTAACCTCCCATTTTTATGTATTGAAAAATAATATAATTGTATTAAATTAAATTACACAAGACGCCCCCCTCGAAAAAGTCCCCCAAATTCTCGTTTTCTAAAATATTTGCTACCATTGTTGGTCCAACTATGAAGTTAAGCCATAAGAAATTACACTTTCATAAGTCAAAAACAGTTAGATATCTTCACTGGCTCAATCACACATTTCCATCATTGTTACAGTTAGAATGCAGGATCACTGGGGGTGTCAAGGGTTAACTGCTCACGTGCTAGCTGAAAGGTGACTGGTTCAGATGCACTCTGAAAAGTTTCCACTCTGAAAACCTTATCGAGCAGTTCTACTCTGCACACCCGGTCACCAGGAGTCAGAATCAACTTGTTGACAATGAACAATGGCATGTTCATAATGTACCTACACTGTGCTTCAGGATGGTTGGCCACGTGGTCATATAATCTTCACAATCAGTATTTAAATGTCATGCCTTTTACATGTTATAGCCCAGATAATATTACAACCTAAATGTTGAAAGAAATCATTATCATACCACCCTCTCAAAGAAATTTTTTTCCACAAGCTGTCTATTAGTTTCCCCAAAACCCAATTCACGCCCATCAAGTTGATTCTAACTTGTAGCGGCCCTATGGGGCAGGGTAGAACTGCCCTTGTGGATTTCTGAGACAGTAACTCTTTACAGGAGTCGAAAGCCTCATCTTTCTTTCTTCCACTGGTGGTTTCGAACTGCTGGCCTTGAGGTTAGCAGTGCAAACACATAACCCACCAGGGCTCCATCATTTGAAACTCACTGCCATCAAGTCGATTCTAACTCAGAGTGATCCTATGCTGTCATTGTTGTTGTTGGGTGCGGTCAAGTCGGTTCTAACTCACAGGGATCCTATTTACAATAGAACAAAACATTGCCTAATCCTGCGCCATCCTCCCAATTGGTCTTCTGTTTGAGCTCCTTGTTACAGCCACTGTGTCAATCAATCTTGTTGAGGGTCTTCCTCTTTGGGGCTGCCCCTCTACTTTACTTTACAGTGGCACTATGGGACGAAGTAAAAGTACTTCCTAGATTTCTGAGATGGTAAATCTTTAGAGTAGCAAACAGTCTTCTCTTTCTCCCACAGAGCAATGGGTGGGTTTAAGCAACCAAACTTGCAGTGAGCAGTCCAACACCTAGCCCACCCACAGTACCATCTACATCACCTACCCCACGGCACCACTGGGATTCCTTATTATTAGATGACATTATGATATAGCCATGGTGACGTGAAAAAATAGATGACAATATTCTGGGATTATACAGCATGGGAAATGCTTGTGATATACTATTAAATGATATCAGGAGATTAAACTATACATATTCTTAAGAATCACTGCCATCAACTTGATGCCAACTTATAGAACAGGGTAGAACTGCCCCTGTCAGTTTCTGAGACTGTAACTCGTTACGAAAGTAGAAAGCCCGTCTTTCTACCACTGAGTAGCTGGTAGTTTCGAACTGCTGACCTTGGGTATCACAGCCCACTGTGTAACCCAATACACCACCAGGCTTCCTCATATATAATATTCTGTAGTTATAATCATACCCGAACTAGAGCTTTACAGGCCATTATCTCAAGCCCAACGAACCAGAGAGTACAAGAGGATGAGCCAAGTGCAGGATCTAGACAGAACAAGAAGCTGGAGAGCTTTGTGGGAACATCCATAAATGTTGGAGCAGACCACACTCCGAGGAAATTCCCTTTCAATTGATTGGCTGCTCATAGCAGATTTTTGTTTTGTTGGTCACTGCTGAACCAGTTCAAACCAATTTGAAGCCCAAAGGTAAACCTCCGCGTTGTCTATCACAGGCAACTAGATTGGCTCAAAGTGCAATTAACATGGGGTCAGTCAGTATAGCACTTTTGTTTTTTAAGTACTTTTGCACAATTTAGAAATGAGTGCACCACCATATTAAAACCACCATCATTAATAATTGATTCAGGCTAGAAGCCTCATGCGTGCTAAAGTCACAGATGAAAGATTACTGGGGAATAAGCTAGTCCTAATATATCTCAAAAGCTCACCCATAGATTACTTATTAATTGCAAAAGGGAATATGGTACTTTTCTAATGGAGAATCTGGCAGATGCTGCCTACATCGAATGCTTGATCTTGACATCACCAGTGATGGGCCAAGTGACACCCATCAACTAAAACATTCGTTCTTTAATTTAAGTAAGGTGGGTCTGCATGTCTTCTCCAATGTGTGGCACTCTCAGTTTCTCCTGAAGTGATCAAGTGTTCTTATTATTAGCCCCTAAAGATCATGGAGCGGATGAATTTGGTCTGGTTCTGGTCCAAGGAAAAACTGCAACGTCAAAATTGGAGCTCACAGGTAAATAGCACTTTCCTCCAGTATGTGTTGTGTCATGCTGTCCCAGGTTGTGTTCATTTCATCACAGGCTAAGATGATGGCTTACCAATCACCGAATCACTGGTGAACACTCCCTGGAAAATCCATGGCATCATAACACATGGTGACAATATTAAAATAATAGGTCCTTGTGTGATTGATATTAACAATTATAACATAGGAAGACTGTCTTTTCTCTTGAACGCCTGTACCTCGACCCTTGGGGTGAAAGGGGTAAAGCAGACTGTATGTGTGGAGATGGGGGAAGTGACTCATTTAGTTCATTTCCAAAGTAAGAAGGCCCACAATTTCAAAATCATGGTGACTGTGTCAGTTGCTTATCGCCACAATCATGATGCCTGCGTTGGTGATATAGTGGTGAACAAAGCTGCCTTCTACAATATTGCTGTGTACACAAGCCCATAGTGGCCAGGGGCAAGAAGTAGTAAAATTTGCTCCTGGGTCTATGGATTCACTGGGCAGTTCTACTGGATCTCAACTATGTATCGGCCATCATCTCTGGGCCTGCTTTGACTTTGCTAAGCCTAGCTGCAGTCTCTCACATGCCTGAGGCTCTGCTCCACATGGTCTCTCATCCTCCAGCAAGCTTACCTGGACTTGTTCTCCAGAGCAGCAAAACCAGTGTGGTATATATGCACAAGGGGGCTTCAGAAAGTTTTGGGAAAATGGAATTTAAACTAAAACCCCCACCTGCAAATTAGGAAGCAGGCTGGAGGGCTCCTGCTAGCTCATGGGGCCACGGGGACTAACCTGCAGATCCAGCGGCAGGCTGGAGACTTCTGCAGGCTTCCATCCAAGAACCTGAAGTCACACAATGAGAAGAATGTAGTCAAGAGAGCAAAAGCTATCCCCCAACTGTCATTGATACACTGGAGACAGGCCATACCTCAAAGAAACTCGGTTGGCTGCTTACTTCAGAGCAGATCTTTTATATTATGGAAGAGTAATCAGTGCAGGGTCTGCTTAAATACTGAGAGCCACAGCCCAGCCAAGTTGACACATAACATGGACCATCATCACAGGCTGGACTCCAAAACAGAGAATGGAGGCACACAAGGCCTTTTGAGGCCTCAACCCCAAACTGGTACTTCACTTCCACCATGGGCGATTCACCCAAGCAAAGCACAAGGGCAGCCCATGGGGAAGAAGTGAGGAAGGCACTACAGAGTCATGCTACAGAAGGTAGAGTTATATAAGTGGGCACAAAAAATGAGGACCAAATCACATGACCTAGAATGCCATGGCCACAATCCCCAATTCTCTCCAGTTTGACTGAGCCTTGTGGCATCTTGGCACAGACATCCAGGAAAAGCCCAGTTGGGCCTTTCACTTATGTAAGTGTAACTGTCTTGCTCTTTTCTTTCCTTCTCAAACTTGTTTTTCTTTTGACTTGCCACTATCATGTCTTCATCTTATGCTAATTAGACTCACTTTTGTGCTTCCCAAAGGTAAAGGCTCCACGTTTGTCCCTTTGATTGATAGAACAATCTCTCCCATGAAGCCTGCCTCCTTTCGTGTTTCTCCCTCCAAAGTTGATTCAGAAAGCTTCTGCTAAGACCTCTCACTGGTTAGTGTTGCCCCCCAACGATCCAGCTTTTACAAGCTTCCACTTTTCCTCCTGTTCCTTCTTTCTTCTTCCCTTATCTTCGTCTGCTTCTCCTTCATCACATTAACCATCTTGTTGCCTGTTTTCCTGGTTAGGAAGAAAATGTTTCAGATTCTGTTCCAGCTCTGCCTGCATTTCCCTTTGCTACCTGACAATAACGAATTATGAGTCCTCTGACTTCCCAGATGGACTAGGCTCTTTCCCTGAAGGAATATTTCCCAAGTTGTCTTCCGGGATCTTTAGTGAATCACAGAAAAGCTAACATTGTTCACATGAGCATGTGGCTGTGTGATTCCAAGACGCCTCCAGTAGGGAATCCTGGGAAGCTCCATCCCAATCAGAAGACTTGGGAGGCTGCCCCAAGGCTCCCACTTGTGAATTACCTTAGGCAAGTCATGTAGCCATGTGGTGCCTTATTGCTTTTAGAGATAAGAATTTACATATAAGTGGTTTATATAGGAGGAGGTCCCAGGAAACTGTGGCAGGGGAATCAGGGAAGGAAACAGAGAAGGAAGGATGCCAATAAAGGATATACTGTCTAGCAAATTTTCACAGTGGGAAAGTGGACATCAATCTCACTGGGGAACTCTGGGAGACAACATAGAACCAAAGTCCATTCCAACTCACAGCAATCTGATAAGGATAGAAAGCCTCATCTTTATCCCTCAGAGCAGTTGGTAGGTTTGAACCACTAACCAGGCAGTTAGCAGCCTATCATGTAACCCACTGTGCCATCAAGCACTACAGTATACAACTCACTTCAGAAGTATTCTACTGGACTAAGGTGAAATTTATTGAGCAAAAAAGATGCAGAAAATTAAAAAAAAAACAAGATGAACCAATGACTCTGAGGTTAGAAGCACTGGACAGTGCCCTGCTTCCACGGCTGACCACTCTGAAAGGGATCACAATAGGAAGTCCTGAGAAAAGTAAAAGAAAATATGTAGAACAAAAATCAAAATCACCAAAAAGGCCAGGCTTCCTGGTCTGATAGAGACTGTGAGAGCCCCTTAGATACCCTTCAGGTCTGGAACTGAACTCACCCCCATGGTTCAACTTTCAGCCAAACAATAGACAGGCCGATCAAGTGAACAGCAACACAGGGGAGGTAGCACTCCTTAGAACAAGCAACCCTTTGAGATCAAAGGGACAGCAACTGCCCAGAGATAAATCTCCTAGGCAGAAGGGCTAGGAAAGAAGGACAAATGGACATGGGAAACTCAGTGGGGGAATAGGAAAGAGTCATGTTACCTTGTGGGGATGACAATCACTGTCACAAATCAAACTGTGCACAAATCATTGGATGGAAAACTACCGTAATTTGCTTTGTATACTTTCACCCAAATGGCAATAAAGTAAAAGAATTCTCCTTCTAGGGCCAGGGTGTTGGAGTATTTATAAATCAATTCCCACCTGACATTGAGGGCTGATTCCAGGAGGGAGTTCATTTCCTGGTGATCCTAGCCTGTCATGAAGGCAAGGAAGGGCACCACTGTGGCAAGCAGACATCTATCTTCCTTAGACCCTGGATTCCAGTCTGACTTCCATGTCCAATTCCATCATGTGACGGTCCCACCCAATGGCAGAAGCTGAGGTGGTCTCCAGCACCTCTTGTCCATCAATTGGTTGAGGGCTCTCCCAGAAAATAACCCCCACTCCACCCCCGTATTCTGCCCTGCCCTGCATGGGCCAAACATGGGCCCGCCAGAGCATGCCCACACAGAGAGCCTTGCAGGTGCTTGCAATAAAAAGCTATGTACCTGCAAGGGAACATAATAGCCAGCTAGCTGACTATATACTGTGCCATTGCCACCATTTACATTCCCAGTATCTTGCATTTTGAGAGAGAGGAAGGAGACAACCAACCAAACAACGAAACAAAACCAACCCACCATGCTCCAGCCCATGTATGACAGACTAGAACTGCCTCATAGAGTGTCCAAAGTTATAAATCGTCATGGAAGCAAATGGCTAAGGCTTACGCCTGTGCAACAGTTGATGGGGTTGAACCACCAACCTTCTGGTTAGCAGTCAAAAGCTTAACCACTGTGCCGCCAGGCTCCTAAATACTAAAGTCAGCCTGATCAAAGCCATAGTATGTTCAGTATCCTCTTACGCACATGAAAGCGAGCTAATGAATAAGGAGAACCAGAGAGGAATGGGTGCATTTGAATCCGGATGTTGGCTAAGAAAATGAATCACACTACAGAGTCCTGAAGGTGTAGTTAGGCTGCTAGCTCAACTCTGCCACTCCAATTACAAATCAGCCCCCCGAATTTTGCATTGTGCTTGTGGATTGGTAACATCAACTTAGTATGTAGATAATGGCACTCATTAGGGAGAAAGATGAAGCTGTCCGCTTCCATGAGAAGTGTAGCCTTGGAGACCCTAGGAGGCAGTCCTACCTTGCTCTATAGGACTGCAATGAGTTGGAATTGCCTCAGTGGCGGTGGGCATGGTTTGGGTTTTCCCTCATTAAGAACTATTAAATATCTGGAAGCAAGTATTCCTTGGAATCTTTTTTATCTTAAAACCAGGAGGTAAAAAGAAAGGGACAGTGTGGTTGCACTGACGGAGAAACTGCACGAGAGGACCCGAGCTGCAGTTCAGCCTGATTTGGGGTTCAAGTTCAATTCTAGCACCCAGATTATGAAAGACCCTGGAGAGATTCCTTATGAGCCTCAATGTATTTGTCTGAAAGTGGGCCTGAATGAGAATTTTTGTGGCAATCAAATCAATCAAATGACACCATAGGTATGAAGACATTTTGCAAATTGTAATGAGTCAAGAATCAGTAGTTGCCACGTCACTCTTGCCTTTCCCTGTCATTCCGTTACTCCTCAACATAAACAGCAGTTGCTAATGACAGACCATCAGAATCCCCTGTCCTGGAAGCTGACAGTAGTGATAAATAAGGAATATCTCCATCCCCCCTCCCACACATACCTCTTTCCCAATGGTATTTTTTATTGTTGGCAGCAGAGATGGGTAGAATTTTTCTCTAAAGGGTAAAATATTAAATGTTTCAGTCTTTGTGAACCTTAGTGCCTCTGTTGAGACTGCTTAGCTGCCATCTTTATGCAAAAGTAATCACGGATGGTACGTAAATGAAAGAGCCTGGCTGTGTTTCAATAAAACTTTATTTCTAAAAACCAGTATCAGACCAGAAGTTAGTTTGATGACCCCTGATCTACATAAAAGTAACCACAGGCACAGGCTCTATGATTTGTAGTAGTGATTCAATGATGACATTTCTCTGGCCTCTCTAACCATAGCAGCCATTCTATCACAAATTGGTACAATTTGGGAGCTGGCCGGGTCAGATGATGCAGTCCAATGTCATGGCAACTGTTTAATGGGCATGTTGGAATCGTGAAGTCAAGGGAAGAGAGTTTAGTAATGTACACAGTAAATGAATCTTGCTAAGTCAAGGACTATATTCCAAGGGTCGTCTAGAAAGTGCTCCCATGGTCTTCACCGACTTATGTGGGTGGCAGAGGTTTTATTTGCTGGGATGAATTTTTTTCCTTTATGTCTCTGTTTCATTTTACTCTGCTTATGGGGATCTTGCCAGTTCCTTATTTTTTATAATTAAGTGGGCTTTCCTTTGTGTGTGTGTGTGTGTGTGTGTGTGTGTGTGTAAGTTTACAACAGTGTACTAAGTGGCTTCTCAGGTTTAAAATATGTGCTACTGAAAAAACCGCAGCCCATATTACCTTCCATCACTCTACAAGTTAGGCACCTTTCTGATGCTCTGCAGGGTTATGGATGCACTCTTTTTCTCCACAGATTTAAATATCTCAGCTGACTGCAGCTTTGATCACGGGGTCTGTGACTGGAAACAGGACTCAGAAGATGATTTTGATTGGAATCCTGCTGATCGAGAGAATGGTACATAGATTGCACTTATTCCATGTTCTGCAATGTGTTGAGGGTCAAGAAGGTTCTCCAATAATAAACCAAACACTCAGTTCTGACTCATATTGACCCTATAGAGCAGAGTAGAACTGCTGCATGGGGTTTCCATAGGGGTTCTGAAAATCCCTCTGGAAGCAGATTGCCACATTTTTCTCCTCTGGAATGAAGCACTGGTGGGTTTGATTTTCCAATCTTTTGATTAGCAGCCATATGCTGAACCCACTGTTCCACCGGGATTACTTTCCAATCATGTGAAGATGGTTTCTTCGTCTCTTTGGAAACCTTTACACCATCCACGACCTCCCCTGTGAATGACTAACTTGGTTCAGTACATGTTCTTCTTTTTAATTCCTCTGCCACACACATACCCCCCACAAATGCTGCTCCAGTAAACCTCTTCCATAGTCACTCTCCTGCTGCTAAGAAAGAGGTGTTGGGATGCATATGAGGTTTGGAAGTGTTGGGGAGAAAGTAGAAAGAAGTTGCTCCTTTCACCCAACTTACCAACCAGGATGTTTGCTGCTTCTCATTTTGTTGTCTGGGGGAACTAAATCTTGAAAGGAGATAGGGCCTTCACCTATACCTGGAGTTGGCATAGAGTCACCCCTTAATGCATCAAACCCATAGAGAGCTGAACTCTTGGACTGAGCCTTCCCTTCTATTGCTTGAGGATTGTCTTCTAGCATCTGGATCTTCTTGTATGTTCTCAACCTCAGCTCTGGGAGAGGATTTCAAGCCCTTTCCACTGCCTCTTCCAACACATTTAATGGGATATAAGTTCCCCCAGGAATCCGGGTGGTGCAGTGGTTAAGCATTCAAGATTAGTTATCATCTTCAAAGATGTATGGTCTCATGACTGGTTAAACTTGTTCTGAATTTTTAGCAATTGTCTCCTTCACCAAAAGGTCAGTGGTTCAAACTCACCAGCTGCTCCACAGGTGAAAAAGATGTGGCAGTCTGCCTCCATAAAGATGACAGCTTTAGAAACCCTATGGGACAATTGGATACTGTCCTACAAGGTCTCTGTAAGTTGAAATGCTATCATAAGAATTGACTCAAAGGCAATTGGCCTGCACTTTTGCTTTTTTTAAGTTTACCCCTGGGCAGAATGATTGGCTTGTGGATGCCCTTTAAAGTGAATGTCCAAGCCCTATCTTCAGAAGGCTGATCATAATTAGGTACACAATTGTTCAACTTTCAGGGACCTCCATCCCTTACTAATAAGGTTATTTCTTGGGCTCAGGCCTCAGTTAAAAGATTCTTCTTCTTTTTAAAAAAATCCTTCTTCTAGATCTTTCCTTTAGATGAATTCCTCCAGTTGAATATAAGAATTCCTTGTAGGACTTGGGATTAGGGTAGGGGCTCATCTCACATTGCAAGTAGCACAATCGCAGGGCAAGTATAACCAGTCTAGATATAACTTTCAGAAACTCTTTTGTTGATAACTAAATTGAGTTGCTCCTTTCTTCCATTATCCATATCCACATTTAGAACCAACAGAGTTATATCACATCGGGAGCCCAATAGGCAAATCCAGGACAGCTCACACTGTTAGCAATAGCTAATGTGAAAAAATAGTGCCCTGTTTTTAAACACTCAGTTCACAAATGGCCTCAAGGCCCTCATCACGCACATCACTTACATTGTATCTCCCCACTGCTGCTCCAGCCAGATCGCTATTGTTGTTGTCATGTGCCATTGAGTCCATTCTGACTCATAGTGATCCTCTAAATCTCTGCACACACACACACACACACACACACACACACACACAATCAACCCACGGTCATGGAGTTGATTCCAAATCACAGTGATGCTGTTTATGGTTTCTGAGAATATACATCTTTACCAGAGTAGACAACCTCAGCTTTCTTCAGTGGAGCAACTGGTAAGCTTTATCAACCAATATCGTGGTTAGGAGTTCAATGCCTAACCCACAACCTAAATTCTAACTCAAAAAGAATTTGCATCCCAAAAGCTCATATCTCTTTTTCTGTCGTTAGATGATGTCAAGTCGATTTTCACTCTATTTAAAACAGAATAAAATATTGCCCCCTCCAGCATTATGGTCACAATCAGTCCTGTGTGTGATCCCATTGTATTTGCCATGTTAATACACGTGATTGAGGATCTTCCACTTTTTCACTGACCCTTTACCAGTTATGATTTCCTTTTTCAGGGATTGATGAAGAGTGCTTGATAACACACATGAGTAGATAAAGTCTCACCATCCTCATTTCTAGGAAGCAATTCTGGCTATTTTTCCAACATTGATTTGTTTCTCCTTCTAGCAAAAAAAAAATCCATTAATAATCAGAATGTGGGATGTGCATTGACTCTACTTTGAGGTGGCAGCTTTCTCCCAGTCATATTGAGTGCCTTCCCCCCTGCAGAGCTCACCCTCTGGCACTATATCATACAATGTTCCACTGCTACCCATAAGCTTTTCAGTAGCTTATCGTTCCAAAATGGGGCATGTATTCCTTATTCCAAATCTGGTCATAGTCTGGAAGTGCTGGTAAATCTGGTTGACCCTGCTGATATTTGGAATTCTGGTGCTATAACTTCCAGCATCACAGCAACATGCAAGCCACCACCATACAACAAACTGACAGGTGAGTGATGGATATTCACCTCAGTGATTTTTAAACTTGGAGTGATTTTCCCCCGATGCGATCAATGGTATGTATGGTCTTAGCTCCTTGGGCCAGTTCATGGTGTAGTTTTCAATCCACATATGCCTGCATTTGTATGAAGGGCTTTATGGAGCCCGGTTACCATGTGTAATAGTATCAGTCCAAGCTCCAAAGGCTTGCACTTCCCTACAGAGTTCAGTATATAAAGGGAACCATGGGACAAATCCCAAAGAACAGCCCAAAGTGGGCTTCAGCCAAAAGATACGGGCAAATTTGCCATGGTGGGTCAAAGAGGAAGAATGTGTTCACAGCTGTCAGACTTGCCAGATAAACTAAAGCAAAAAGTCAAGTTGAAATTTCAGACAAACAGAAGACACTTAAAAAATTATCTGTGGTGTTTTGTTTATCTGAAATTCAAATTTAATTGAGCATCCTGTCCTTGTTTGGCTGACTCAGAGAGCTGTCTGAGTTGGGGAAGAAGGCAGGGAAATCTCTGAGGCCAATGAGAACTAAGGCAAGGTCAGCCTGGGTCTGGCAAGTGCCAGTGGTGAATATAGCAACTGAAGACACAACCCATCCCCAATGTCTTTCTCCAAGTTTCTATAAAAATCCCTCTTTCTTGCCAACTTTGTCAGACACTACTCTGTACGTTTTTGCTCAAGTTTATTAAAGCCCAAACCCAAACCTCAAACTTATTGCCACCATATCAATCCTAGCCCTTAGTGGCCCTATAGGACGGGGTAGAACCACCCCCATTGGATTTCTAAGGCTGTCATCTTTCCAGAAGCACACGACCACATCTTTGTCCCATGGAATCACTGGTGGGTGGGTTCAAACTGCTGACTTACCGGTTGGCAGCTGAGCACTCAACCACTGTACCACTTCACTCAAAGATACTTAGAAGATAGCAGAAATAGGTGGAGATGCATCATTACTAATGCAGGTGTCTGAGGATTAAATACCTCACCTTGGTCTGACTTCTAGTCATCATATATATCATTGACCCTGTAGAAAGATGATAGCCAAGGCGGACATGAACTTGCCACCAGTTGGAAAATCCCAGCAATACTAAATGACATTTAAATTTGTTTCTTCGTTTGCACTGGCCACTACTAAGCTTTGTGAACGTGGACAAATTCCTCGGGTTCTCTCTGTCCAACAAAGGCTTTCAGCGGTATGACCTCTAAAACACATCTTGGCACCAAACAGATGCTCCTGTGATCAAAAGGAAAAGGACTTCAGTTTTCCCTCTAGGAAATTATGGTCTATTTCCAGGGTTGTTTTTGACATGAGAGCCAAGCCCGTTCTGATGACCTTGCTAACTGTGCATTTTCTTCTCACTAAGCGGTCGGCCACTATATGGCAGTTCCCGCCTTGGTGGGACACAAGAAAGACATTGGCCGATTGAAGCTCGTCCTCCGCAACCTGCAGCCCCAAAGCAACTTCTGTTTGCTCTTTGATTACCGGCTGGTGGGAGACAAAGTGGGGACGCTTCGAGTATTGGTGAAAAGCAATAGCAACGCCCTGGCATGGGAGAAGACCAAGAGTCAAGATGAAAAGTGGGAGACGGGGAAAATCCCATTATATCAAGGGACGGATACTACCAAAAGTGTAAGTGGCAAAATCCTGATTAAACTTGATATTACCTTCCTTTGTAATGATTCACTACACATTAAAGTGCATAAGTACTGAGGGGACAAAGCTGAGTGAGGCTTGTTACCTATACTGAAGGAGCTTACACTCTGGGGCGTCAGAGGCAACGTAAGTGACCAGCGCAAGTAATGAGAATCATTGGCAGGCACATATCACGTGCTCTGGAAATGATCCGTTTGTCAGGCTGGCTCCTCTCACTAACTTACCCGCCATGCAGGCTCTAACTTCCTGAATCTTTGAAAGAACAGTTGGTTCAGGTGGCCTCTGCCCAGCACTTATCACAATACATAGTAGCTAGATGTTGTTTTTTGTAAAGATATATATTTTTGGACTGAACTGAGAGAGTGGTTATTGCGAGGATGGGGAATCCCCTAGACCACCCTCAGGCTCAGTGATATGCTAGAAGGACCACAAAAACTCTGAAAAGCGGTTATACTCATACTTCCAGTTCATTTCAGTGAAGAACTATCGATTTAAATCAGCAAAGGGAAATGACATACAGAGCAAAGTGCTCCTAGCATCCATGTGTGACAACACTCAAGGAATATCTTGCCAACCAGAGAAGCTAACTTGAGCCTTGGTGTCCGGGGGTGTGGGGTTCCAGTAAGTCTCAATGAACCCACCAAAATCACCTTCTTAGCGTGAACTACGTGGCATGGCCCAAAGCCTCAGGTCAATAAAGGCACTCTTATAAGGCAAACTATTCCAAGGGCTTCAAAGTTACCTTCCGGGAGCCATGTACGAGCCCGTCTTTTCTTTGGAATGTACAGGGACTGAACAAATGATGATGGCAACACATGTACAAACATGCTGGACACAATGGATGGATGGATGGATGGATGGATGGATGGATGGATGGTGGAGGGATGGTGGAGGGATGGATGGATAGATGGATGGATTGATGGATGGTGGAGGGCTGGATGGATAGATGGATGGATTGATGGATGGAAGTTGATAAGAGCTGTATGAGCCCCCAATAAAATGATTTTTAAAAAGAAGAATAGAGCAAAACCAGCAAATTCTATCAGATTTGAGCATCATCAAGTGGGAATAGGTGACCTCTGCTGCAGTTTTTTCTTTGGAGGAGAAGGGGCAAAGGCCACACTGTAACTCAAGGAGGAGGGAAGGGAGCAGAGTTGTGGGGGCAGTTGCTGTGGACCCTTGTGAAAAGCTGGGCCAAGGTTGGAAGTAGAAAGATACCATGAACACTAGGTGGAGATACGTGAAAGACTGTGGACCACCTAATGATAACAAGATGGAAGAACAATTAATAAGACCATTGAACTGAGATTCCATTTATACTTTGCTTGATCTTATTTCTTAGTACTAGACACAGACAAAACTCTGGTAGTGTAGTGGGTTACACATTGGGGTGCCAACTGCAAGGTCAATATTTCAAAATCACTATCCACTCACTCTTTGGGAGAAAGGTGAGGCTTTCTACTCTTTAAAGACTTACAGTCTTGGAAACCCACAGGGGCAGTTCAACCCTGTCCTAAAGGATAGTGTGCTATGAGTCAGATCACTGAGTCAGAACTGACTCAATGGAAGTGAGTGAGTGAGATAACAGCCTGGTCCCTTGTGCCAGATGTTCACATTTTTTTTCATTTACTTGCCCCACTCTCATCATAGCAGAACATTTTATTTAAAATACATCATAAGACATGGTTCTAAGTAAAAGTCTAAGTTGAGCCCAACTGATGAAATACCTGCCCCGCCCCCCACGCCATTTCCCTCGGTGGTTAAAACCAGCCAGTGCAAACTTCGCTCTCTTCTCTTTTCTCCTCCTCCTCCTCTTCTTCTTCTTCTTCTCTCTCTCCTCTCTCTCTCTCACTCTCTCACACACACACATGCATGCGCACCCACATGTTCACACTGGTTGTCTGTAGCATGGTTCAGATGGCACTGGCTGTGCTATAGATGGATGGCATCCCTCGCTGGAGAATAACAATATGCCATTGCACAACATTCAAAATTACTTCCATGTTGACGGAATTTATGTGCTGGGGAAATGGTTTATACACCATAGTAGCTTGGTGGTGGTGGTGGTGGCGATACAAATGAACAAACTCAATGCCAGTGAGTCTATTCCAACTTATAGCAACCCTATATGGCAGGGTAGGGCTGGCCCTGTGGGGTTCTGAGACTGAACCTCTTTCCAGGAGCAGAAAGCCTTATGAAGTTGTAAATGATACAAGGACCATGTAATTACAGAGACATATCATTCAGGTGAAGGAGACCATTAGCCTGAGGTCATAATGGGGTCGAAGGGTTGCTGAAATACAGAGTTTAATAAAGACCTGGAGGGCAAAGAAAATGGTCACAACAACATGGTTGGTACCATATGAATACATTTTAGTTACCAGTGAGACTCCCAAAGAGGGATTGGGAGTCATGACTGGGACAAGGACACTATGTTAGAGGAGCTTACAAGATTGGTCCAGAGGCTTCCCTGAGGCAGTCAAGACAAGGCTCATGACTATGTGAAAAGCAATGGTTTTGAAAACAGCACCCCTAAATATCTTGACCAGCAGTCACCCTATAATACAATACTACTATGATAGGAAGGGTGCTCAGCCCCAGAAGGGATCCTGATACAAGTGAATTTTCCCAGCACTTGGGGAAATGTTGATGAGGCTGTTGACAGGTTGGGATGCTGAGTAATCGCCGAGTACATCTTCCACTTTATCTGTGGAATAGTGGCTGTGGATATTTGTAGCAGATATGATTCCTAGTCCTGAACCCAGACTTACAAAATAAGTCACCTTTCTTTCTGTAAATCATATTAAATCTGAATCCCAAACCCCATGCTAATAGGCAGAGAGGAGCCTTCCCCCCACCCCCCTCCACTGCCTAGGGAGGCCTGAGCTTCTGGAAGGCGTAAAGTAGCACAATTATGAAGAACAGCCCCAATGAAAAAACACTCATTCTTCAGCTTCCATGCTAGCCTTGACTGAGATGGGAGTCTCCCTGCTGAGAATTGCCTTTGCAGGGCTGTCTGGGAGAGGGGGGCTACAGCTTCCTCTTCCTGGAGCCCTCCTCCCCTCACTGCTTCTGCCTTCCTACTGTCCCCTGAGGCTCCTCTCCCAGGTGTAAATGCAATCCTCCACAGGCAGGCAGGCAGGCGGGTAAGCTTTCTGGGTTCAAACCAAACAAACTGCTATGGAGTTGATGCCATCCTGCAGCGACCCGATAGGACAGGGTAGAACTGCCCCTGTGTTTCCCAAATTGAAACTCTTTATAGAAGTAGAAAGCCCCACTTTTCTCTCCCTTCTCCCACCCCCTCCCCGCAAGTGGTTAAAAAATGCTGACCCTTTAGTTAGCAGCACGGAAAATAACCACTCTAACACTGGGTCCCTTGCTTAACAACCAAACCATGAAAAAACCTCACTGTCAATTCTGACTCATAGAACAGAGTAGAGCTGTCACTGTGGGTTTGTGAGATTGGAAACCTTCACAAGAGTAGACAGCCTCATCTTTCTCCAGTGGAGCGGCTGATGAGTTTAAACTGCTGAGCTTGTGGTTAGCAACCCAGCGCATAACCCACTGCACCACCAGGCCTCTTCCCTTGATCATAAGGAAGATAAAGAGCCTGCTCAAAATTTTCATATCACGTTCAAAGGGGAAATGCAGTGAAACCCCAAACACCAATTAATATCACAATTAATTATCCTTCCACTTCATTTTTATTACCCTGCTTGCAGTTTGCAACCACCAGCCACTCCGAGGAAGAAAAGATGAGGTTTTCTACTCCCGCTCCCGTTAAACAGTTACAGAAATCTGGAGGGCATGGCACTGGAGCTTAAATTATGAGCACCTTATTTGCAGAAATCCATGCATGACAGTTGGGAACACAAAATCCATTTGCAGGGCCCCTACATGGAGGAAGCGTCTGATTAATCTCCTCCGATCATAGTTGAGAGATGTGAATAATTTTGATATCAAAGTATTGTGAACATAATTATGGCCGATGTAATGTGATCATTTCATATCTCTTTTGACCCATTTTAAATATGTGCTAGTTTTTAACACTCCCTGCTTTTTTCTCAATTGGATTTTTTCCCTCTGGTTTATATTATTATTGTTGGTATTTTTGTTTTGTATAATGGTGTCCAGTATATAAAGACCTGGTTATGTGAAGCTGAATAGACTGTAACTGCATTAGGGGCTTACTGGGGATATGGCAGGAGGGAGTTTAAGGGAAATAGGAACTAATAATGAATACAAGAGGGGAGAAAATGTTCTGGAAATGATTGTAGAGATGATTGTACAATTCTTTTTAACATGGCTGAATTATTGGAGTATATGATATGTTAAACCATATTGTCAATAAAACGGTTTTTTTAAGAGTTACAGTCTGGGAAACCCACAGGAGCAGTCCTATACAGTCACTATGAATCAGAATTGACTCAATGGCAGTGATCTGAGAGTATCACTTAGAGATTTTAATAATGGAGAAGTTGTCAAATCCTAAGAGCTAGACATATCCACCTGGTAGTACTGTAGGGTAAACATTGCCACAAGGTGGGCAGTTCAAACCCACCAGCTGTTCTGTGGGAGAACAAGGAGGCTCTCTGCTCCTGTAAAGATTTACAGCCTCAGAAACCCTATAAAGAGTTGCTATGGGGTGGGGAAAGGAGGGGGGAAATGAGGAGCTGATACCAAGGGCTCAAGTAGGAAGAAAATGTTTTGAAAATGATGAGGGCAACAAACATACAGATGTGCTTGACACTATGGATGGATGGATGGATGGTGTTAGAGTTGTACAAGCCCCCAATAAAACAGTTTTTTAAAAAAGTCACCATGGATCAGAATCAACTTGATGGCATGGCAGTGGACTTAGACACATCCCTGTTCACTGCTCACTATTCCTCTCATTGCAACTGCCACAAAGGGGCTACTTCCTGGGCTTCTTTTGCCTTTCTAAACATCCCAAAAGTCTAGGCTGGAGGAGTGAAAACCTTGTATATCCAGTGCAGTATCATTGACTACTCAGTGGTAGCTTCTCTCCCACAGTTCCCAAGAAAATGACCCCCAAAGCAAACTCACCATCATCAAGTCAATTCTGACTCATGGTGACCCTACAGGACAGGGTAGAACTGCACCTGTGGCTTTCCGAGACTATAACTGTTCACAAGTAGAAAGCTCCGTCTTTCTCCTGATGAGCAGCTGGTGGTTTCAAACTGAGAACCTTTTAGATTAGAGCCCAAAACATAACCATTACACCACCAGGGCTCCTGACAATGACTGAAGTTGCCTTCAAAGCCAAATACAGCAGCCTGGGCAGTGGGTGGTCTCCATCTGCCCTCCAGGTTTTATTGCTGGTTCTGTGGCCATCGAGTCAACTCTGGTTCATGGTGATATTATGTATAAGAGAAGGTTGCCTGGTCCTGCACCATTGTTGTGAGCAGAGATATAATTGAGTCCACTGGGGCAGCTAGTACACAATGCCTGCCAACCACAGGGGCTTCTCACAGTATCAGGCTGTTCTGGTATGATTGGCTTGTCTTCAGAAGCAGTTAGTTTAGGACTTTCTGTCTAATCTGTCTGGGTCTGGAAGCTCCTGCTGAAACCTTCCCACCATGGGTAACCCTGCTGGTATTTGGCATACCAGTGACATGGCTTCCAGCATCACAGCAACACACCAGGCCATAGCAGTACAAACAAACTGACAGATGGGCAGTGGTGTCCTCTGGACAGTAAGAGAAATCTGGATACAGTGATGGCAGCCTGCCTGAATTGGCTTCAGTTCTGTGGCCTTGAAAAAGAATCTGTGACTATTTATGAAGCAAAAGAAAGAAGCGTTTGGGGTGTGGTGAGCATGATTTCTAACAGACATTTCTTTAAGATGCCCATTTGCTGTATATTTGGATTTACAAAAATAGCTCTGAAAAGACAAAATGAAATTATTCTATTGGAAGAAAGTAAAAATTCATCATCATACCGCAGTCATATGCGTACTTTCATGTTTCAGTTTTCACTTGCTACATGCATGCATAGTTTTCATCTATTTATAACTACAGTATGCATATGCTGTGGCTGAATTCTACTTTAAAGGAATTGTGCAGAAAAAAAGAATAACATGCTCCAAATTACATATTTTTTTCTAAAATTTTTGTTCCAGAGTATATATTAGGGTTCTCTAGAGAAACTGAATCAATAAGACAGATGATCAATAGATGGACATAGGACGAGAAGGAAGAGGGAGGGGTAGAGAGAAAATGATATTTCAAGGCATTGGCTCATGCAGTGGTAAGGGCTAGAAAATCCAAAATATGTAGATCAAACAACAAGCCAGAAATTCCTTGGGTCTGTGGGGTTCTTGAGACTTGAGCTATTTCAATAGTCATGTTTCTCAGAGCAACACTCCCTCACTTTGAACACATGACATCTAGAAAGCATAATCTTACTGTGCACATCATAAGACACCTCAACCTCTGCCAAAGGAGGGAACCCGGTTAGCCCAAGCAATTGGTGATCAGCTGCAGCCTGAAGGTTGGCAGTTCCATTCCACTCAGGAGCACCATGGGAGAAAGGCCTGCCAATCTGCTTCTGTCAAGATGACAGCCAAGAACTCCCATAGAGCACTTCTACTCTGTAGCACTTGAGGGCACCAGGAGTTGGGAGATCAACTAGACCAGTGGTTTTCAACCTTCCTAATGCTGCAACCCTTTAATACAGTTCCTCATGTGGTGGTGACCTTCCCCCAACCATGAAATTATTTTTGTTGCTACTTCCTGTCATGTTGCTACTATTATGAATCAGGTGACCCCTGTGAAAAGGTCGTTCGTTTGACCCCCAAAGGGGCCACAACCCACAGGAACCACTGAATTAGATCAACAATCACAACATGCCATAGAACCCCCTGCATTTTGTCTTCTCAAATAACTATGGAATCGTTGTTTTTTTAATAGTGTGTCTTGAATATTTTAAAGTAATTTCCTTTTTTTTTCTTTCCAAATTAGATCATTTTTGAAGCTGAACGAGGCAAGGGCCAGACCGGTGAGATTGCAGTGGATGGTGTCCTGCTGGTCTCGGGCTCATGCCCAGGCAGTCTTCTTTCCGTGAATGGTTGAATGTTATTGATACCCTTTTATAGCTTCATATTTGCCTTTTTATGTCAGGTCTCTGTTTTGTGATATTGCCTCATAGACATCCACCCTCCCTTTTAGAAACAAAAACTGAAGAACAGAAACACACACAAAAACATACAATTCGAAGATGGCTCTCTTGTAGAAGATGGGCCAGTATTTGCTTTAAATACAGTGCCACTGTGTCTTCTCATTGAATCAACTCAAGGGTAGTGAGGGAATATCTTCTCATTCATTTCTGAATTTATAAAATCTGGACATGTCAGTTCAACACCCCACTCCCACCCCCGGTCCTGTTTATCTATCTGATTTATCTCAATGAGTTGATTAATGTCTTGATGTAACATTTTTAGAATTTAGGTTGACAACAAAAACAGAAAAATGCTTCACTGTTTCACTGTTATGGCAATCCTTGGAAAGTATGACATCAGATAACCTTGTATACCTAAAGCAACTTAGCCTGACCTCTCATAGCATATGTAAATCCTTTGTCATAATAATATCCAAAGAATCACCTTGTGTCGTGGTTTGCATTTTGTAAGTAAGGAAATCTGTTTATTTGAGGTTTAATTGTGTATGGATTGCTGGGAAATGTGGTTTTTGCTCTTTCGTGTATGGATCTACTTTATAGTCTTTGGGGAAAATAATTTTCTATGATGGGAAAACATGACTGATAAATTAGTCCTCACAATTTCTATGCAAATGAGCCCAAATTGTTGAACTCAAGGCCTCAGAGAACTACCTAGAACTAAATTAGCAAGTGCCAAAGCAAAGCAGCTGCCAAATCAATCTTGAGTCCTGGCCACTCAGGTGTGTCAGAGTCAAAACGCTGCTCCTAAGGTTTTCAATGGCTGCTTTTTCACTAGTAGTTCACCAGGCCTTTCTGCTGAGGGATTATCAAGTCTGTTTTGACTCCTACTGACCCAGTGGCTCTAGGTACAACAGAACAAAACACTGCGCAGTCCCGTGCCAGTCTCACAATTGTTATGTTTGAGTCCATTGTTTCAGCCACTGTGTCAATCCTTCTTTTACAGAGTATCTTCCTCTTGTTCACTGATCTTCTACTTTACCAAGCAGGATGTCCTTTTCCAGGACTGACCCCTTCCAATAGTATGTCCAAACTACATGAGACGAAGCATCTCTACCCTCATTTCTAATGAACATTCTGGCTAGACTGCTTCCAACACAAATTTGTTTGTTCTGGCAGTCCGTGGTACTGTCACTATTTTCCACCAGCTGGTCATTCAAGTATACAAATTCTTCTCTAGTCATCTTTATTCAGTGTCTAGCTTTCACATGCACTTGAAGTGATTGAAAATACCATGGTTTAGGTCAGGTACACCTTAGGCCTCAAAGTGACATCTTTGCTGTTTAACACACTTAAGAGGTCTCATGGAGCAGATTTTCCCAGTGCAAGAAATCATTAGATTTTTTCTTGACTGCTACTTACAAGGGCATTAACTGTGGAAACAAGCAAAATGAAATTCTTGAAAATGCCCACCTTTCCCCATCTATCATGATGGCTCTTATTGGTCTCACTGGGAGGATTTTGGTTTTCTTTATGTTGAAGTGTTATCCATACTGAAATTTGCCTTCTGTGATATTCATCAGTAAGTACATGAAGTCCTCTTTGCTTTCAGCAAGTAACGTTTTAGCATCTGCATATCACGGTTGCTAATAAGACTTCTTTCAATCCTAATGCTGAGTTCTTCGTAGTCCAGATTCACAGATTTGCTTAGAATACAGATTGACTGCACATGAGAACAACATAGAACCATGACTCACCTTTCGTGATTAAAATGAAACAATTGCCTCTCATTCTGTTCAAACAACTTCCCCTTAATCCATGTACAGGTTCCTATGCGTACACTGAAGTGTTCTAGAATTTCCATTCATCTCAAGGCTATCTGTAGTTTATGATCCCACACAATCGAATGCCTTGGCATTGTCAATGAAACACAAGCAAACATCTTTCTAGTATTCTCTGCTTCCAGCCAAGATTCATCTGACATCAGCAAAGATATCCCTCATTCCACATCCTCTCCAGAATCCAGCTTCTGAGGTGCCTCTGAGTAAACTCAAACCACTCACCTTCTGATTAGTAGCTGACAACTTAGTCATTTGTACCACCCAAGAACAAAATAGTACGGAGCAAGGTTCAGAGAGAGGCAGACTTAAGGAACAATTCCTTTTTCCCTAGTTCCCCTTTCTTCCAAATTTAAGAGCAACTGCATGGTAATAAATCCTGAGCTTTCCCCCTGAGGTGGGCATTGGATTCTGTTGGACAATTACGGGTCAGAAACCAGTAGAAGGCTGCTCTCCAGTAGAATGTACCCTCCAGATTGGTGCCTGCCATCACCTAAGGAAATCAAGGCACTGAAAGTTTAAGGAAGGACAGAAAGTTTTTGGTCTTCTTCTTGAAGTTCCTTTAGTAATCGTACTTCAACAATATTATATTTAATACAACCAACATATACCATCTTTTAAGATGTTGGAAAACAAGAACCAAACCAAATATATTGTTTTCCTTTCCAAAACCCACTGGCATCAAGTCAAATCAAACTCATAGTGACCCTATATAGAGTTTCTGAGATTGGGAATCTTTATAGGAGCAGACAGCCTCATCTTTCTCCCAAGTAGCGGCTGGTGGGTTTGAGCCACTGATCTCGAGGCTAACAGTCCAGCACCTAACCCAAAGTGCCACCAGGACTGCTTTGTTTTCTTTAGTAGGAGAGAATGTTTGCATATAAGATCAACATAGGACTGTAGCTGTGTGTAGGATAATTGCTACATATAGAAACAAATCAGCATTGTATTCTACTGAGATGGGATAAAGAATGGCCCAGCTGACCCCAAGCATCTCACAGACTTAGAAAAGACAATAAAGTGATGGCTTTAAGTCGCTGTTTGTTACACAGCAGAAGCTAACTGCTACAGGTGGTCCCAGACTGTGGTGGCACTTGAAGAAGTCTCCATGGGCATTTGAGAGCACAATGGTGACTTCAAATAAAGGAAATTGGGGGAGGGGTACTTACAATAAAGGACAGTTAAAAGGGAAAGCTATTGAACCAGAGATGAAATAGGGATGGCTGGATATCATGGTACATTTTAAAAAACAATCATCAACGCGCAAAGTTGAGTTACATAAGTTGATTTGAATAATATTTCATGTTTCTCGAGTATAGTTGTGACAGAGACTTTGAATGCCTCCCAATGGCCACTGTCACCTGTTTTCCTTACTAGCATAACCACCGAGAAGGGAACAAGGTACTTATCTAAAAGATCACATATCCCCATCTCTCTTACAGATGGGGGCGTCGTGGAGCTATAAGCTGACGTCATTGGTGGAGTTTCCAAAAATGATTAAAGGGGCTCTCTCAGTTAGCAGTCCCCTTTACAAGTCTCTTCTTCCTGTGCGCAATGTGGGTGTGAAGGCAGGAACTCCATGGGCCACACTATGATCATGAGGGCAAGGGTCACAGCTCGCTGATGGAAGAGTGGGTCACTGGAGAAAGCCTGGGTCCTAGGTGACATTTTGGAGTCGTTACCCATGTCCCAGAAGGCTCTCTGCTGGACTTTAAATTGAGTGAGAAAAATAAACCCACTCCTGGTCGGTCTACTTAGCTTTTCACAGCCTCTAGGGATTGCTTCTGACATCATCAACACAAGACAATGATGTTGGGGATTAACGTTTGGGACTCTTAAATACCACACTGGCTGGGCGTCCTCCTCCTCCTGACAGAGATTGCCACTGTTTCCACAAACTCCATTATCTGAGAAGCCACCTCTATCTCAGCCTTAGCAGAAACAGGCTCTTTCCTGCGGACACCTGTACCCCTGCAGCAGTTTCCAATGAAAGCAGCTTATTTCTCCACACTCTCCACACATGGTCTCATCTGAAGTGGAGGGTGGCATTCTCCCTGATTCACTCTCATCCCCAATGGCTTATTTCTGTACTTCAGTGTAAAAGTCACTCCTCCCTTTTGTAGTGATTCATAGTAGGGTGGACCCCAAACCTAATCACTTCTCAGCACTGAGACACGCAGGAAGAATACAGATGCCAAGGAACTCCCAGCCTACCAACACAGAAAGGCCCACTCCAAAAGGCCATGCCACGATTTGGGTGGTTTTCACACTGGGAGGCAATAAATTACTGTTCTCTGAAGTCACCCACCTTGTGATGTTTTTTGTTACAGCAGCCTTGAACACCTCGTCAGGGGACAAACAAAAAACGCAAACTCACTGCCATTGAGTCCTTGCTGAGTCATAGCCCCTTGGAGGCAGGGCACCCTCTCTGTCCTCCCAGGCCGTTCACTATACAAGCATTATTGAAAAAGACATTCCGGAGCAAAAGCTGTCTATGCCTTTCCATGGAAGATGGGCTGAAATCCATTATGTTGGACAGGGTTCTCTAGAGAAACAAAACTAGGACACTAACGAGCTTATATATTTATATAGCTATATAAGTAACATAAATAAACAGTTAATCTATAAAGCATTACAGATGGCTCCGTGCAACTCACTTCCTTGAGACAGCTAACACACTGGCAGTCCTTCAAGTCTTCAGGGACGCCGTAGAGCAACTCAAGCTATCCGGGCACAGGCAGCAAACTCCAAGGCAGGTCACCAACAGGCAGCCAGATGGCAGGGTCCAACAGTCCCCAGCTCAAGCAATGGATACTCCAGTCGCATGGCGAAGCAGGTCTTGAAGGAACTTCAAACCACAGCAACACAGTCCACAGCTTATATGTCCCACATGTAGTGTATGCAAATTGAGGCAGAGAACAAGCAAGGCAGCCACACACTGGTCTAATCATCAAAGAGCGAGACAAGAAAGGCGAGGCTCGCCGAGCCATTTATCTCTCTGCCCTTCAATTAGTCCCACCTGTGTTCATGGGCCAGGTTGGCACAATAAACCTACCTATCACCCATGGAAAACTGCCTTGAAACTAGACTCTCCACTCTCCGGAGTCAGGAGAGGAGAGGATGACAGAACAACGGAATGGGAATACTGGCTCCTTACAACAAATCCCTAATGGTACCAATAATAGGCACAGCTTCGCCGTTTCTCAATCGAAGGGGATATTGCTTTCCGGAACTTATTTTCCCAGTTTAAAACAAACAAACACACACACACACACACACACAAACACACACAGCCATCCAATCACTTCCAACTCACTGCTACTATTTAAATCACGTTCGAATTGGACCATAAGATCTCAGTTAGGAGATTGAATGTCTGCAAAATAAACAAATCTGGTCTGAAATCATTCCCCATTTTGAGGGAAAACAATCAAAGCTTTGGCGCGGGTTCTAATTTGAGACTCTCCTTCAGAAGAGGCGGTTTGTTTTGTTTTGTTTCCTATGTCAAATATTCTGGCTTATGGGTGCTTTCAGAACATTTAAAACAGTTGGGAAACCTGGCCAAGTGGATAATAGTTGTTGAACATTATTTTGAATCAATGCAAATCCTTAGAAAAATTGAAAACTATCAAATTACTGAAAGCCCCACTCCCTGCTCCCAAGCAAGGAAAGAGTAGTGGCTAGACATATGTTCCTATTTTAGTCACTGGTGTTTACTGAATATTGGTGAATTTACCACTGGATATTGGTTTTAAGGGGGGAGTGGTGTTTTAGTTTTTTGTTTTACTTCCCTGGACAATTTTGAGACCCCCCAGAAATGTCAAGCAGGTTCAGACTGGGTCACCTATAAGAAGGCAGGGCAAATGAGTGCAACGTTGTCTTCCTTAGTTCATTGCCCGCACCACAGTGAATGTCAACTAGCTGCAGTCATTCTCTGTCCAGCGCGATGACTTTTTACTCAGTTTCCTTCTTTCTGCTCAGGGAATGGCACGGCAGCCTGTGCATTGGGGCTTTTGCACAGGGGACCAAAGAGAAGGATGGAGGGCTAGGACCTTGTTTCAACGTGGTAGTTTTCTCTTCGCCACAAAACCAAATACCCACTTTGAAGAAATTCCTGACCACAATTAATCCCCCAGTGACAACTCTTTCAAGAAGTTTTAAATCCTTTCCTCCTTGGGCACTGGAAGCCCAGCATGTTGCTTTTGGATTTCAAAACTCAGCTGGGTGGGGGGGCCAGGGTCCATGCCCGGGCCCTGCGAGCAGTAGAACTTGGTCAAGAGGAGGATTGCAGGGTTTCGTCAACTTAGGTTAAGATTAGCCAATGACTGATCTGTCGTTTTCCCTCCTTATCCCTGATCAGCCCAGCTGGACTGAGCTTCTTGGAGCTATTTCCTCCTTTTCTGTAATCAAAATGGTCTCCCTGCATGCATACAGAATAAAGGCTCAGAATAAGAGGCATCCTGGTGGTGCAGTGGTTAGAGGAGCTTAGCTACTAATGTAAAGGTCAGGGGTTCAAACCCACCAATCTCTCCACTTTTCTATTCCGTCCCTGCGTTCACACCACCCTCCCTAAGCTCTCCCGACACATTCAGAGGTTTTAGGTCTCTCAGTGTTCTAGCAACACCCCCTGGTGGCAGCCCAGGCAAGCATGCAAGGCTGCCTTGAAGCAAACAACAAAAATGCTTCCTGTTCATTCCTGGAGTCTTGTACATTTGTGGGGGGGTGGGGGGATTGTTGTCTGTGTAGTATGGTGTGTGTGTGTGAGTGATGTGTGCATGGTCTGGTGTCTATGGGGTGTGTGTGTGTATGTGCATATGTGGTATGGTGGGGGACTAGGGTCTGTTATGTGTGTGATGTGTGTAGGGTGTCTGTGTTATGGGCTGTGCATGTTTGACGTGTATGTGGTGTGATGTGGGGACTGAGGTGTTTTGTGGTGTGTATGGTCTGCACGAGGTGTATGGTGCTGTGTTGTGCGCGTGTGATGTGTGTGGTATGGTGTGGTGTGTGTATGTGTGTGGTGCCTGGGTTGTATGGGGTTTGTTTGTGTGTGATATAGGGGGTTGTGTCTGTGGAGTGTGAGTGTGGTGTGCTGTGTGTGGGGTATCTCTGTGGTGTGGTGTGTGGGGAGTGTGCGGTTTTGTGTGGTGCATGTGATGTCTTTGTGGTATGTGTGGGTGTATTATGTGTGTGTGGTGGTGGGGTGTCTGTGTGGTGTGTGTGTGATGTGTGAGGGGGGGTCTGTGTGTAGGGGTGGTGGTGTTTGTGTTTGTGATGTGTGTGGTTTGTTGTGGGGGGTCTGTGTGGAATGTGGGTGTGGTGTGTGTCTGTGGTGTGTGTGTGGGGGATGTCATGCTGTGTGGTATCTGAGTGATGTGTGTGCGGGGGGTGTCTGCATTGTGTGTGTACATGATGTATGTGTGATATGTGGTATCTGTGTAGTATGGTGTATTTGTGTCTGATGTGTGGGGGTATGTTGGGCTGGTGTGGTGCTATGTGGTGTGTGGAGGGATGTGGTAATGTGTGGTCTGTGTGTGTGTGATGTTTGGTGTGGTGTGGGGGCGAGTGGTGGTATGTTTATGTTGTCTGATGTGTTTGATGTGATATGGGGTCTGTCTCGTGTTTGTGGTCTGTGGGCTATGGTTTGTGTATATGTGATGGGTGTGTGTGGCGTGGGGAGTCTGTGGGGTGTATGTGTGGTGCGGTATATGTAAGGGATGTTGTGCTGTGTAGTGTGTGGTGTGTGTGAATGGCGTGGTGTCTGTGTGGTTTGTATATGTAGGATATGTTTAGCGTAGTATGTGTGGATGGGGTGATGTGCGTGTGGTTTGTGTGTGTATGATGTGTGTGGTATGGTATAGTGTGTTTAGGGGGGTGGTGTCAGTGTGTTATGTGTGTGATGTGTGGTGTCCATGTAGTATGGGGTTTGTGTGATTTATGTGTGGTGTGGGTGTGGTATGGTATAGTGTGTGCTGTCTGTATGGTATGGGGTATGCGTATGTGTGATGTGTGTGGTGTGGTATGCTATGTGTGTAGTGTGTGTGGTATGGGGTGTGTGTGTGGTGTGGTATGGGGTGGTATCTGGTGTGTATTTGTGTGTGATGTATGTGTAGTGTGATCTGGTGTGTGTGTGTGGTGTCTGTAGTACGGGGTGTGTGTGATGTGTGGTGTGGGGGGGATGTGGTGCTTTGTTGGGTGTGTTTAGTTTGTGTGGTGTGTGGTGCTGTGTGTGTGGGGATTTCTTTGTGTATGTGACGTGTGTGTATGCTGTGTGGTATGGGATGTATGTGTGGTGTTCTGTGTGTGTGGTATGTGGTGTCCATGTGGTATATGGAGTGTATGTGTGATGTGTGTATGGAGTGGTATAGAGATGTTTGTAGTATGTGGTGTCTGTGAGATGTGGGGTGTGTGTGTGCTGTGTGGTGTCAGTATGGTATGGGCTGTGTGTTATGTGGTGCCCATGTGGTATAGGGAGTGTGTGATATATGTAGGTGGTGTGGTGTGGTCTGTTGGCGGGGGTGGTGTCTGTGTAGTGTGTGTGGTGTGTGGAGGTATAGGGTGGTATCTGTGTAGAGTGTGTGGTGTTTTGGGGGGAGTTATGTGTTTTATGTGTCTGTGCTTGTGATATGTGTGGTGTGTGTGTGAAATGTTTGTGGTGTGGATTGTGGAGGTGTTCTCTGTGGTGTGTTTGTGTAATGTGTGTAAGGCAAGGTGTTGGTGGATGCAGTGCTTTGGTGTGTCTCTGTGCTGTGTAGTGCGTTTGTAGGGGTGGTATTTGTGTAGTATGTGTGTTGTGTGTGTGATCTGTGTGTTGTATGATGTGGTGTGTGTGCTGTGTGGTATGGTGGTTTGTGTGGCGTGAGTTGTCTGTGTAGTATGGTGTGTGTATGTGATGAATGGGTGTTGTGGTATGTATTGGGGAGTGGTGTCTGTGGCATGTATGTGTATGGTGTGGTATGTGGTATCCATGTGGTATAGGGAGTGTGTGTGTGTGTATGTGTGTGTGATTGGTGTGGTGTGGTGTGCTGGCAGGGGTGGTGTCTGTCTAGTGTGTGTGTGTGATCTGTGTGTGGTATGCTATGGTGTTCGTGTGCTGTTTTGTGTCTGTGTGGTATGGTGTCTGTGTGAGTGTGCTATGCTGTACAGAATGGTGTCTCTGGTTTGTGTTTCTGTTGTGTTTGTGATATGTGTGGTTTGGTGTTTGTGTGTGCTGTGTAGTGTCTTTTTGGTATGGGATGTGTGTGTGATGTGTATGTGGTATGGTGTGTGTTGGGGTGCTTTTAAGTGAATGTGTGCGTGATGTGTGGTGTGCGTGGAGGAGTATTTGTTTAGCGTGTATGTGTGTGATGTGTGGGTGGTGAGGGTAGTGTCTACGTGCTGTATGTGGTGGGTGTGGTGTGGGGCATGGTTTCTGTGTGTTGTGTTTGTGATGTTTGGTAGGTGTGTGTGAGATGTGTGTGTAGTGTGGTGTGTTGGGTGGTGTTGTGTCACATGTGTGATGTTTTGTGGTTTCATGAAGAGGGGGTAGTTTGTGTGTGCTTTGGTGTGGGGGGTGTTTCTGGTTTTTGTGTCTGTGTTTGTGATCTGTGTGGTGTGGTGGGGGGGTGTCTGTGTGGTGTGTATGCATGTTTTATGTGTGTGGTGTGGTGGTGTGGAGGGAGGGGAGGTGGGAGAAAGCAAGACGGGTGTCAACCAACCCAGGTACAAGAGAATAACAAATGAACTAAAATAGATGGAGAGAAGGGCATAGCATACCTGGTGGGGCTTAATCAAGGGCAATGTAGCAGAGAGGAATTATTGAAACCTGAATGAAGGCCAAACATGATAGTGGGACAAGAAAGTAAAAGGAAATAGAGGAAAGAACTAGGAGGCAAAGAACAGTTATAGAAGTCTAAAAGAGATAATTAAAGTTTTCTGTGCCAACCTGGCCGATAAACATGTGGGGCTGGAAGGGCGGAGAGATAAATGGCTGTGAGCCTCACCATTCTAGTTCTTGGGCCTCTTGCTTTCTGATGGTCAGACCAGGGTGCAGCTGCCTTAGCCAGTTCTCTGCTTTAGCTGACAAGGCTCACTTCCTGCAAGACATCCCTGAAAAGAAGCCTCATGGACCCACCCCGATGCAGCCCTGGGTGCTGGAGCAGTCGTGTACAGAACCCTGCCAATGCTGAGATGCTTACACATTCACTGACTTGGCTTTCCTCCTGCAGTCGGGGTCAGAGTGTGTGTTTTGTGAGATGATGGAGAACTTTGTGGATTAGTGTCAGACATATGGACTAATGTTGGGATGTTTTCTTGATGTGCACTTACCCTTTATATAAAACTATCACTTATACATGAGTTTCTTTGGATTTGTTTTTCTAATGTACCCAGACTAACACACTAAACACAGGCATGTACATATGTAAATACATTAATATATACTGATATATATATTAATATATATGGATCTATGTACGTATATTTTAATGTTAAGTATTAAGATAGCAGATGGACATTAGGTCTCTATACTAAAGTGCTCCCTCAATGCAAGAACTTTGTTTTAATAACCTGGTATTCAGTGATGCTCACCTTCCTGACAAGATCACTAGAGATAAAATGGGTGCATTAGCTAATGTGGTGAAGAAAGCTGATGGTGCCCAGCTATTACAAGATACAGCATCTGGGGTCTTCGGCTTGAAGTTAAATAGGTGACCATCTAGCAGGGAAGCAATAAAGCCCACTTGGAAGAAGTATACCAGCCTGTGTGAGCACGAGGTACTGACAGGATCAGGTATCAGCCATCAGAAGACCCAAAACAAACAAATATACCAATGCAAATGATGGGGGTCAGAGTGGAGACCCAAAGCCCATCTGTAGACTATTGGACATCTCCTTACAGAAGGGTCACAAGGAAGAGACGAGCCCATCAGGGTGCAGTATAGCAGCAATGAAGCATACAACTTCCCTCTAGTTCTTTAATGCTTCCTCCCCCTCCCCACCCCCATTGCAGCCTTCAGTATGGATTACATCTCAATGTAAAGAAAACCAAAATGTTCACAACTAGACCAAGGGACAACATCAAGATAAACAGAGAAAAGAATGAAGTTGAAGTTAAGGAGTTCTTGCTTGCATCCACAATCAATGCTCATGAAAGCACCAGTCAAGAAATTAAAATGCTACATTTAACTGGGTAAATTTGCTGCACAAGGCCTCTTTCAAAGCACCGAAGAGCAAGCATGTTGCTCTGAGGATTAAAGTGTGCCTGACCCAAGCCATGGTATTTTCAGTCCCTTCATGTGCATTTGAAAGTTGGGCTTTGACTAAAGGACCAAAGAAAAATCAATGCATTTCAATTTCAGTATTGGTGAAGAATATCGCAATTACTATGAACACCAAAAGAACAAACAAATCTATCTTGTAAAAAGTATGGCCAGGGTGTTCCCTGCCACAGGCAAGGATGGCAAAACTCTCTTACATACTTTGGACATGGTATCCAGAGACGAATCCATGGAAAAGTATCGATATCATGCTTGGAAGAGGGGCAGCAAAAAAGAGGAAAACTTCCAATGAGATGGATTTACACAGTGGCTCTAACAATGGGCTCCAACATAACAATGTAAGGAGGGTGCAAGCCCAGGCAGTGTTTTGTTCTGCTGTACATAGGATCACTACGTGGAGTCACTATGAATCAGAACCAACCCACCTGACAGCACCTAACAACATGCCCTGTTGCACTAGGGAGCTTCAAAAAGTTCATGGAAAATGGAATTGAAAGTTAATGGCAAGCCCCTATGTATGGTTTTACATCCTGACCTCCTTTGACGCCTGAGAGTTGCCAAGGCTGGCTGTTGACTTGTGGCCCCTTCAGTCTGTTCCTTGACTTACGAGACCTTCCTCAGACTAGGCCGTGTCTGGCCCTGGCATTTTGTCAGGAAATGTCCATCCTCCCAGTAGAACCCTGGAGGATATTGAGAGGACTGTGCCGCCATGCCTGGGGCCATTGTCAGCAAGGCCTGTCTGCGTGAGCTCAGATGGCCTTTGTTGCCGTTCCGAAACTTCACAAGGACTGAAATTCATGGGTTTCGGCCACATGAAAGCAATATTTCTCAAAGGGAATTCTGGAATCTCAAAGCAGCTGAAAAATGATTTTTTTAAAAAACAAAGGCCTGAAAACTACCGATGATAAATTATCACAGATGTGAGTACTTGTCGAGAGATTCTATTAAAAACTTGGTCAAAAGCATTAACATTTTAGAAAGCCTTTTTGTGTCCAATGCTTTTGCTAACCTCATTGTTAGGTGAAGTCCAGTCAATCCCAACTGACAGCAAGCCCAGGTTTTTATTCTTACAAGAGAGTAAAAATGCTCCTCTGTGTTTCTGAAAGCCTCACCTTTCACCCTCAGAGGAGCTGGTGGGTTTGAATTTATGAAACTTGTGGTTAGAAGGCTGCAATGCAAGTCACTGTTACCAGAGATTTCATTCACATTGCACGACACTGTCCAGTGGACCTTGAATGTGTGGATAACAGTATAGGATCCACTATCTATAAGGTCTTTTAGAGATAAGAGAACTGGGAGGTTTTTGATTAACAAGTTTATTGAGGGCGGTGAGGTTTGTAGGGAACAGGAAATTAAAGGAAATGAGACAGAAGTTTAGGATAGCCACATAAAGAAAGATTAGAGCTGGCCCTTTATCTAAAGCCAAAGAATTAGCTAACTCCAAAGGTAGAGAGGCCACAAGAACTGCCATTATAGGAAAGAAGAAAGATAACGCCAATGGGCCAGACGCCAGCGTTGGCAGACTGATGTCACTTAACTGGGTGGAAGATAGACAGAGTCAGCTTCTGAAACAGAAGGCATGTCTACTGCTGCCTTCAGTAATGCTGCCCTGGACCCTAGAGCCCCACCTTTTAATAATATGGAATATGGCCAAAGACCTCTTTTCCTCTGTAGTTACCTCCAGCTGGACATGGCGGTGAAAACCTAAAACTGTCAGGGTTCGGCAGGTGCTTTATGAGTTGGAATCCAGCCATGTATAGCTCCATGTAGGTTCTGATTAACGAAGACACGTATATGTCCCTGCAAAAAAAAAACTTCAAGAACAACACAAGCATGGTCTGAAATATAGAAATATAGATATATTTAACTGAAAGGTCCTAGGATCAGCAGGACCCACACATGAAATATCATGGAGTAAACAGGTCCCCGGAGATTACATCATCAGAAGAGAAACTCATTGGATTGGCTTACACAATGGGGTTTCTGGTGTCATAGGCGGTGCAATATCATGGAGGAAATGGGGGTCTCCAGAGATTACATCAGAAGAGAAACTCATTGGACTGGCTAACACAATGGGATTTCTGATGCCATAGGTGGTGCGGCAAGGCAACAGAGTAATAGGAATGAGAAAAATTCGATTTCCTCAGAAGTAAACATCATGAATGCACCCTGAAGCCACAGGTCTTCTATCCACTCCCAAAATGCCTCGTACGTGTTGTCAGGAGGATGGAACCAGGAGCTGTCTTCCAATGCACATTCCAGGAAGCTCTGAAACCGGCACTGCAGAAGAGCTGACATCTCTATTGTCCGGAATCTGAAAAAGTTCACAAGCTTATTTGATTTTTGTTGGCCCTAGTAGCTGAGAGGAATAGGAATTCACAGATTGGTTAAATTTCTTATTAGATTGATTAGACGAGGAGGATGGAAGTTGAGGAGGGCAAGGTTAGATCAAAGAAAGGTGATACCAATTGATGTGTGTATGGATTGTGATAAGAGTTGTATGAGCTCCCAATAAAAATGATGTTTTTTTAAAAAGGGTGATACCAGGAGGGTTTTCCTGACAGTTTTACTGCTGTGGGAGTAATTAGGAGGACTGTGTATTGTCTTTCCAATTTAGGTGCTAGGGGATCAAGCTGTCTTGACTTTCATAATACTTGTTGCCTTGGGGAGACTGAAAAATGTACCTCTTCAGTGGGATAGGGTTGAGGTAAGTGAATGTTTGCTTGTGTCCTAAGACTATGTCTGACGCGGTTCAGGATAGGGATATAGTCCCCTAATGGAGGTGATAAAGAAAGAAAGTTTCCTAAAAGGGCCACTGTACATTAACTCGAATGGATTGAGAAGAGATTTGCACGGCGTGGCTCTTATACACAAAATGGAAAGTGGTAAGAGCTGAGTTCAGGGCAGGTGAAGTTTGAGAGACAGTCTGGACAAGGGAGATTTAAGGATGTGGTCAGTCTTTTCTATTTTTCCTGATGAGTGAGGGTGGTAAGGTATGTGTAGATCCCATTTTACATTGAAAGTCTGAACTATAAGCTGGGTTCCTTGTGAGATGAAGGCTGGGCCACTGTCTGGTTGTAGAGAGTCTGGAAAACTAAAACGACAAATGATTTCATCTATGAGCACCTGGATGACTTGTGTTGCCCGCTTCTGAGGTAGAAGGAAATACCCATCCTGAGAAAGAGTCAAACCACTGTGAGCAAGTAATTGACCTTTTTAGGAAGAGGCGTGTGTGTGTGTGTGTGTGTGTGTGTGTGTGTGTGTGTGTGTGTGAAATCGATTTTGTCAGTCTTGTCCTCTAGCCTGGGGGGCCTGAAATGAGCGGGGATGAATTCCTCCCTGAGATGATGTCATGGAACAAATAGTACATCCTTGTGTGAACTGTTGGATCAACGTGAATGTGCATGGGTGAGAAAAGAGGGGTTTTATTAGTTGCAAAAGAGGACGGTACCCCACATGCAGAGTGCTATGCACATGAGTTAGGATGTACAGTGCCTGTGTCTGGTAAGATATATCAGCCTTCCCTCATGATTCATCCATTTTTGAATTGAGCCCCTTTAGAAAGGAAGTCCTGTTTCTCTACAGGAGAGTGTTGAGGGCAGATAGGAGGGATGGCTACTAGTTGTAAATTGCGTGTGGTCTGTAAGGCGGCTTTTTTGCCTTCAGTGTCTGCGTTGTTGTTTCCTATTGCTATGGGATCACTGGAATGTTGGTGTCCCTTGCAGTGAAGAACAGCTGCCTGTCATGGAAGTGGAGCAGCCTGTGAAAGCTGTAGAATTTGGTTGCCATTAGTAATTGGCCCTGCTTTGGTCGTCAGATATCCTCTTTCCTGCCATACAGTGGTGTGAGAATATAAAATAAGAAAATAATATTTTGAGTCTGTATGAATACTTACACTTTTGTCTTCGGCTAAGGTTAAGGCTCGTGTCACAGCAATAACCTCTGCTTTTTGAGAGGCAGTGTTGCTGGGAAAGGGGCATGCCTCGACAGTCCCTGAGGAACGAACTCTAGCCCAGCCAGCTTGATATACAGCCTTAGAGATGAGCATTGAACTGCCATCTAGGAACCGAGTGTAATGTCGATTGGGTAAGGGTGAGGCAGAGATGTGAGGCAGTGGAATGGCAAACAGATCAAGGGTTTCAGTGCAGGAGTGTTGATGAAGAAATAGGAATTAGTGCAGCTGGATCTAGTGTTGGGCAGGACTGGAATGTAAAATATGAACTCTCAATAAAGGTGAGATGAAATAGTTGTAGATGAGAAGGTGTGAGGACTGACAGTGTACGGTGGGAGAGTAGGTCCCATAAGCGATCAAGGGATTGAATACAGGTTCCCTGGGCAAAGTAATTTTGAGCTTTCTTGCGTGAGACCAGCTGCTGCCATGGCCCATAAGCATGAACCCATCCCTGTACAGTGGGTCTGTTTAAATAGGCTACTGGAGCTATAGAGTACTATTTCCTGGCCTAGGACTCTCATAGCCATACCACGAGTTTCATGTACATATAGAATGAAGGGGAGGGTTAGATTAGGGAGAGAAAGACCAGGAGCTGATAGCAGGGCAGATTGAAGTGTTTTTGTATGGTTTAATCAATGGATGCTTTCGGATCTAAAGGTTCAGTGAGTTGCCCCGTAGCCGCTTCATAGAGAGGTTTGGCTAACACCCAAAAATTAGGAATCCACAGGCTGAAATGGCCTGCAAGGGCCAGAAAGGAGAGAATTTCCGTTTTTGAAGAGGGAGTTGGGAGTTGAGCAAGAAGCTGCTTTCTGTCTATTGTAATCTCTCTGGAGTTCTTTGTGAGTCAGAGTCCCAGACAGATAACAGAGGGGAGAGAAAGCTGGGGGGCACTGGGTACCCCTTATTTGTTAGGAAGTTTGAAAGAACATTGGTGTGATCTGGGGAATCTGGGAGGGACTACATAGCAGGTCATCCACATGGTGGAAAAGGAAGTTGTGGGGAAAGGTTTAGGGACAGGAGGTTGGTCACTAGGGCTTGGCTAAATAAGTGGCTGCTACTTAAATAACCGTGGGCAAAACCACCCAGCACAGCTGTTGAGAACGTAAGGTATTGGGGTCTGTCTAGGTAAAGGCGAAGAGGTCTTGGGACCTTTCATCAAGTGGGATAGTATCGAAGGCATCCTTTAAGTTACCCTGGGCTCAAGCCAAGCAGTTCTGACACCGAAGTGTCTTGAGCTGGTTGCTCTGTTGGTCTAGTGGAATAAACTATCCCACCTGCTGCTCTCTGTCGAGTGAGGTAGTTATTTCCCCAGTGACCTGTTTGCAGCGTGGACACGGCCTTCTTGGAGGTTGCGAAGTAAGGCCTACATTTGCCCAATGGCCCGTTTGGGAGCATTTGAAGGAGGGTCCTGGTGGCACACGTGTGCAAAGCCCAATAGCTGGTTTAGATACACCCACTCTGCCCTGGATGGCACTTGCTAGCTTAGCCTTATCTCTTGGCAGCTTGTATAACTTTTCCTGATCCTCCCTATTGTTGAAAACTTTGAATGTTGCATTGAGAGGATGTTGCTGTGAAGTTTGGGGGCCACTGTTTTATCTTTTACGGTTTCTTTTAATGTCTGGAGCTGATTGTGAGATGAAGTTTGAGTGAAGTACAATGATGCCTTCTAGTGTAGTAGGGTCTTCCTTGGTTACGGTTAAGTAAACCTTCTGAAAGACATGACAGAAATTTGGCAGGATTTTCATTTGGTTCCTGAATGATTTCCTGAATTTAGTCAGAATTGACTGCCTTGTTTGCAGCTTTCTGCAAACCCTCAGTGAAACACAAAACCGTATCACCTGTCTGAAAATTCCAATTGGGGTCTCATCTGGAGACTGCATTGTGGCCCATGGGTTTATCTCAGTTTGGGACATGTACTTCATCACCTCTCTGTTGTGTAGCTATCCACATCTCTTCTCTAGGTTCATTCTAAGGGGTCTGGGAAGGCTGCTGGGGACTTTAATGACTGGAGAAAGGGAAAGTGCCACCCTAGTCCTAGCCTAGACAGCCTACCCGCAAGGGCCACCAAAAAAATGTAAGGTCGTTCAGACAAGAGACAGAGCAAGACTTTTAATTAATAGGTTTATTGAGGGAGGTGAGGTGTATAGGGAGCAGGAAATTAAAGGAAATGAAATGGAAGCTTAGGATAGCCGCATAGAGAAAGACGAGAGCTGGCCCTTTGTCTAAAGCCAGAGAAATGGCTAACTCAAAAGGTGTAGAGGCCACAAGAACTGTGATTATAGGAAAGAAGAGAGAAACAAGTTTCAATATAGACCCACTAGCAAACTACTGTCAGATCAGTTGAGGAAAAGTTAACAGTTCCTCCAGCTGCAGCAGCTGTCTGCCACTTCTGTTGCCCCCAAAAACAACCAAAAATTTGTAAGGAAAGGGACAGCAGAAAGAGTCCCAGCTGGGAAAATTTTCCTGAGAAATAGCCGCAGGTGTTTCAGATAGTGAGCAGGGGTAAGAGGCAACAGAGAGAAGACAAAGGAAATTCCAGAGTATTTATTTCTTTGGGGCATCTATAAATTTTGTGCACATGATGAATCCCACATATCTTTCTGGTTGGTGCCGATAACTCCAATGGGCCAGGAACCAGCTTCAGGAGGACAGGGTAGAGTAAGCTTTGTAAACAGAAGCTACCACATATACTCAAGTATAAGCAGGATATACTTGAGTATAAGCCGGCCCAAAATCAGCCAAGGCACCTAACTTTACCACAAAAACTGCATTAAAAATGTCCAGGACAGATGACTCCTCCAGGACCTATGTGAGAGTGGCGATGCCTGGAGGGTCGAGGGAACGTGGGATAGAAAGGGGGAAATGATTACAAGAATCTGTACAGCCTCCTCCTTGGTGGATGGACAGCAGAAAAGAGAGCAGGGGGAGACGTCGGACAGTGTAACATATGACAAAATAATAACAATTTATGAATTATGAAGGGTTCATGAGGAGGGGGGAGTGGGAAGGAGGGGGAAAACGAGCAGCTGATATTAAGGGTTTAAGTGGACGGCAAATGTTTTGAGAATGATGATGACAACAAATGTACATATGCGCTTGACACAATGGATATATGTATGGATAGTGAAAAGAATGGTACGAGCCCCCAATAAAATGATTTTTTTTAATGTGCTGAAAAGCTCAGTTTATACACGAGTATATATGGTATGTCTGCTGCTGTCTTTAGTAATGCTGTAGCCAGGACCCTAGACTAACTTCTCCTAACTATGGAGAAGGTACCAGTGGCTAGGTGTGATGGAGGAACTGACTTTTAAATTATAATTCATCTAAATGTCAATAGTCCATTGTGACTAGACAGTAATGACAGTTTGCTCTTTATTTTTTTCGCCACCCCACAGGCACCCAGGGGTGATCCTGCCCCCAACGACCACTGGGACAGTTTGCCTTTTAAATGAAATGTTTTCTTTTCCCATCTCACCAGCGGAAAACTGATTTATTTTTTGCACTTTTAACTAATTTCTATTTTTTTCATTCAGCAGACACAAAAAATAGGATAAAATGCCTGCCAACTGCCCAACTTTTCAAATACATGGTACTTGAGCCAACTGGATTTCCACTTGTAACAAAATAATGTTGGACCCATGCTTCACACCATACACAAAAATGAATGTGAAATGTGAGGATTAAAGCTATTTAACTCTTAGAAGAAAACATAGGGGTAATGCTCTAGGATATTGTTTTTATAACAATGGATTGTTAAAACACTGCTCTTGTTATAACAATGGATTGTTAAAACAATACTGACTCATAGCAACATTATGATTGTTATATGACACCAAGCCCTCAACCAGCCAAAGACAAATTAGAGAAATTGGACAGCATCAGTTGGCTACAATTATTTTGACAATCTTAGTTATTTCAAGAGTGAAGTGTTCCTAATCTTATAACCAAAGAAGTATTCCTCCTGGGCCACTTGTTCAAACTAGAGATTGTTGCTATGAAGACTTGTACCTCCTTTGTATTTGTAAATGAATGTTTCTAAGAGGAGCCAGGAGTACTCGGAAAAGGAAGCAGGAAACCAGTGATGGGAAGAGAAGACAACTGCTAATAAGGCAAATATCAATATATAATCCTTGAGAGAAAATTACTTTGAAGCTTAAAGTTGTAAATATTTTAAGCCTACCATGTTTTCAAAGAAGAGAAAAAGAGCTGACAGCTATGAGCTGGCCAGGTACTCACAGGGCCTAGTTGTGGCTACGAACTGGCTGGAGCTCGCAGGTGAGCCTTGGTATTCTCCTAATGAACACAAATAATTTCACCAATATCAGACATTCTCTATTTATGAAGGATCAACACACAAGCATGACTCTTCTGTAATTGCCTTTGAATAACATCAAGTGGGTTTTGACTCCAAGTGACTCTATAGGACAGAGGAGAATTGCTCCTCTGGGTTTCTGAGGTGGTCAATCTTTATGGAAGCAGGAAGCCTCATCTTTCCCCTGTGGAGTGACCCAACTCAGAACCCACTATGATCCTAGAGCGCCTTGGAATACAGGCAATAAATAGCAGGAAGCTTGTTCAGAACGCAATGGCCAAACACTGTCCTCTCCTGGCCAATACAGCACCGGGTACTACTGCTTTACCAGTTAAGGCTTGAGTTTTAGTTTACTCTGCCCTGCTCTGAAGATTAGGTTATTCTTTTTTATGTAGGACCTGATAGTTAGGTCTTCATCAAAAGGAGGGAAACCATGGGACAGAAATTTAGAGGCATATGGAAACCAGACTTACTGGATCCATTGAGCCCTGTCGATTACGAAATGTCTCTATGAGCGTAAACTGACAATAGTGCCAACTAAAGCACCGATGAGACTTTGTAAGGAGGCCACCTCCTACTGCCCTCTAGTTGATTCTATAGGATGGGGTAGGACTGCCTTTGTGGGTTTCTAAGTCTGTAACTCCTTACAGGAGTCAAACTCTCAATCCCAAACTCACTGCCATCAAGTGGATTGTGACTGACAGGAACTCTATCGGGCAGGTTAAAGCTGCTCCTGTAACTCTACAGCAGGAGAAAGTCGCGTCTGTCTCATGGGCTCAAACTGCAGTTCCTGTGATTAGGAGTCCAATGTATAACAATTAATGGCCAGGAAACAATCTGAGTAGCGATGGTATGTAACCGATGGCAAAGAGCTGTTCATGTAGAAATTGTGACTGGATGTACATTTGGTTGTGTTTCTCGCCATCAATCATTAAAAAAAACAGTTTCTATGACTCTAGAATCACACTACTTCCTGACAGCATCTAATCCTGAGAAAAATCTACCTCAGGGATTCTTTCCCCAAATTACTATAAAGGAAGGGATCAGCAGCGCAGGCTGCCACAGTCTCGATTCCATCACTTGGGTTGTACTGAGCATTTGTGGGGAAAATCACGTGCACAGATGTTGTCCAGGATACACACTAATTTTCTACTAAATATCTACTAAAAGTTCACTGTGACTGATTCATGCTGCTGATGCTGTTAATTGCATCGAGTCGGCACCAACTCACAGAAAGAATGAAAACTGTTGATAAGTTCTGTAGCCCCCTCAGGAAAACTGAACGCTTTGCCAGCCATTAGATTGCGTTTGGCTAATTTTCAGATGGTCGGCAGTTTGAAACCAGCAGCAGCTCTGTGGGAGAAAGACGGGGCTTTTTACTCCTGTAAGCTGTTAGACTCCGTAACCCACAAAGCGTCGCTGAGTCAGCATCGACTGGATAGCAACGAGTTTGGGTTTTTTAATTTTGTTTTGTTGGGGGCTTTTTGTGTGTGAGAATTTTCAGAAGTCAATTGCCAGATCTTTCTTCCTAGTCGACCTATCCCCCGAAACGGGCCCTCGGGATAACTAAAACTGGTGATATCGCTTCCAGCGTCCCAGCAACTGTACAAGTCACCACAGTAAAATAAACTCACAGAAGGTGAATTAAATTGAGACTTGTCCGAGATTATATCGTTCTGTCTCGACTGAAAGGAGAAAGGGTCAGCTTTAAAATGTATCAGCACATTTTCTGTAAAATAAAATCAAATTAAATGAGGGTTCCTACGTCCTTAAAACTCACCAAGAGTGGCAACTGCTGGTGCTGAGGTAAATCCACCTCAGCGGTTCAGCGCGCTGTCGGACTGCCAATTCCTTAGCACGCATGCGCGAGTCTTCTGCTCCTCGGATTTGGATTGGTTGGTTTCTTGATGCCCCGTCCCTTCCTCCGGAAAGCCGGAAGTTCTTACTGAACGTCGGGACCTCTGCTTGTCTTCCGACTTGCACTTCTCGGTGAGCTATTCCCCAGGCTTGCTGGGTCCTAGATCAGACGCTGGTTTTCCGGTTTTCTGGGACAGCCCCTCGAGGTTCCAGCAAGCCACCGTTGCTTGAACCCCACCCACTGGAACCCAAAGCCGGCCTTGATCTGGCTCTTGGGTTGGTCCGATCCGGTTCGTACCCGCGAGAAAGAGTCCTAGTGCCGTCCGCAAAACGAATGCCTCTTCCAGTATTTCCTCATTTCTCTCCCCCGCCCCCGCCCCCCACATGAAAAGCTAAGTGGGAAAGGGCTAGAGACTTGCAGTTCCCTTTCGATCTCTAATTAGGTTGCTGGTGACCTGTAAGCAGCTTAGAAAGCCCCTCTCAATTCGACCTTTCCCTTGCTGGGTTTAGGCAGTTCCTTGAAACTCATCAACTTTTATTTGGATTCATTCAACAAGGACCTGCTTTTATGGACACTATCTAAACGATTGTTGGTGTGTCTTCAGAAGCTCGGCGTATAAGTGTGTGGCCAATAATCTTTACTAGTAAAATGCATCTTTATTAGTATAGACCGTGTTGTCCAATAGGGTATCCGCTACCTCCCACATTGTGGCAAGTCAGAATTAGATGTGCTATCGGGTAAGCGGGTGAGCAGCTCACCACAAGGATTGCTGTTCAAACCCCACAGCCGCTCCTTGGGAGACAGATGAGGCTGGATGCCCCGGTAAAGGTTTACAGCCACGAAAACCCTATGTAGGGTCACTATGAACCGAAATCGTCTCAACGGCAGCCGGTTGGTTTTGTGATTGTATGGTAAGTGTAAAAGCAATGAACTTTTGAGAATTTGAAAGAAAATGCATGTGCAATAGCCCAATAATTTGTTTATTGATTGCATGTGGAGAGAACAATATTTGGGTGCACTGTAAAATGAAATAACTTCACCTGGTGGCTTGTCTTCTGTTATGTGGCTGCCAGAAGTGGTAAGTGATTTGCGTGGGTCTCCTTATATTGGTTGGACAGCACTGCCCTGAAAAGAAGACATCAAACTATGACTTGGGGAACGAATCCAGCCTTCTGTTTCTATTTACAAATAAACAAAGTGGCGATACTGGGAAGGTAGAGGGAGGGTGGGTTGGAAAGAGGGAACCAATTACAAGGATCTACATGTGACCTCCTCCCTGGGGGACGGACAACAGAAAAGGGGTGAAGGGAGATGTCGGACAGGGCAAGATATGACAAAATAATAATTTATAAATTATCAAGGGCTCATGAGGGAGGGGGCAGCGGGGAGGGAGGGGGAAAAAAGAGGACCTGATGCCAAGGGCTTAAGTGGAGAGCAAATGCTTTGAAAATGATGAGGGCAATGAATGTACAGATGAGCTTTACAAAATTGATGTATGTATGGATTGTGATAAGAGTTGTTTGAGCCCCTAATAAAACGTTTAAAAAAATTTTAAATAAAAGGTAAAAAAATAAACAAACTCCCAGCCATCAAGACAATACCAACTTATAGCAACCCTATAGAACTGCCCCCCTATGAGATTACAGGAGTAGAAAGCCTCATCTTTCTTCCTTGGAGCAGCTGGTGGTTTCAAACTGTGGATCTTGTGGTTCACAGCCCAATGTGTAACCACTGCTCCACTCGAGCTGCTTGTTGTTTATAATAGTGGAGTTCTATTGGAAACCAGCCCCTCTCGTTGGTCTACGGACTGAGTATGGCCATTGTGCTTGCCATTCTACAAGAAGAATGGAGTTGTATAGTCTATACAGAAATGATTTGGCCCACAAAACCTTAAATAGTTACTCACTGACCATGTCATGTACCTACTGCCGTTGAATCCATTCTGACGCATAGCAACCCTTTGTTGGGTTCCTGGGTTTTGTAAATCTTCACCATAGCAGAGAGCCTTTTCTTCCTCAGAGAAGCTGGTGAGTTTGAACCACTGACCTTGTAGTTAACAGTCCAACACTTACCTGACAGCGCTATCAAGGACTCCTTATACTAAAAAGGCTTGCCGGTCCTTGATGCAAAAGAGTGTCTGATACAGTAGATATGTTTTAAGTGTTACCATCGTAGACTCATGGACTTGTCAGAAGGAACCCTGCTGGCACTGTGGCTAAGTGTTTGGCTGCTACCTGAAAAGTCAGCAGTGTAAACCTACTTAGAAGCACCTGATGGGAAAGAGAAGTCCACCTGCCTTGGAAACCCTCTGGGGCAGTTCACCTCTATCTCATAAGGTCGCTCGCAGTCCAAATCAGCTCCATGGCAACTCCTTCTGTTGGTTTGTTAGCTTTCTGAATGCCAGGCACAGTTCTAAGCACTTTATAAGGACTGTCTCACTGAAGTCTCACATTTCTCCTAGGAAGTGGAATTTCCTCTTGTAGATGAAGAAATTGAGGTAGAGCATGGTCAAAAGCCTGTCCAAGAAGGGGGGCTGCTCAGCACCCCTCACTTCTGAGAGTGCTCCCTTCCTGACTCTCTTTATCCCTAGAGGGCTTGGCTGCATGACTGCCTGAGTTTGTGACTAGAATTGAGCTGGAGCTAATCTCCCAGGAGAGCAGTAGGCACAAGGTGAACTGCCCGGAGAAGTTCAAGCTGGCAGGGCTGAAAGGCGTGAGGCTGGCAAGCAGAGAGGACAGCATCTAGATGCTTTTCACAGAAATAATTTTGAGGCAAAGGAAGCACTGGCCATAGAGGAGATTCTTCTCTTGTAGTTCCTACAGCCTTGAGAGAAAGATTCCCTTTAAAACTCACCGCCATCAATTGTGACTCGTGGCGACCCTACAGACCAGTTAGAACGGCCCCTGTGGGTTTCTGAGACCGTAACTCTGTAAAGGAGTAGAAAGCCTTCACTTTCTGCCATATTGCAGCTGGTGGTTTCAATCTGCTGACCTTGTGGTTAGTATAATGTGTAACCACTATGCCACCACAACCATCAGGGGAAGACAAACATGCAATAATAAAACATGGTGAAAACAGCAAACCACCAGCAGCCATCAAGGGGACGCCGACTCCTGTTGCCCCACTTGGGTCAGAGGAGAACTGTGCTCTGTAAGTTTTTCCTTAGCTGACTTTTCAGAAGTTGATAAGCAAGCAATTCTGAAATGACTCTGAGTGGACTCAAACCTCCAACCTTTTGGTTAGCAGCCACGCACATTAACGGAAACAAATGTAATCAGCACCATGAAAAAACACGCCATATGTGCAGCACTAAATGGTTTTGACTGATTTCCTGGGCTCTAGGAAGGTAGGAGGAGTCCTGTTGGCATAGTGGCTACACATTGGACTGCTAACTGCAAGATCAACAGCTCAAAACCACCAGATACTCTGGAGGAGAAACTTGAGGCTTTCTATGGTAAAGAATTCAAGTCTCCAAAACTCACAGGATCAGTTCTACCCTGTCCTATAGGGTCACCAAGAGTCAGAACTGACTCGATGACAGTGAATGAGGATAGTAGGAGGCTGTAGGTCTCAGACATATGTTGAGGGGGAGATGATTCAATGGGAGTGTGTGTGGTGCAGTTGCTCAAGAAATGTGCAGTGCCTTCCACTCTTTTTCAGATCCACTGCTGTCGAATCGATGCCGACTCAGCGACCCTATAGGACAGGATAGACCTGCCCTTGTGGGTGTCCTGGGCTGCAGTCTTACAGAGCAGGCTACCTTCTCATTGTCCTGCTGAGCAGCTGATGGGTTGAAACCACCAACCTTGCACTTAGCAGCCCAGCATTTGACTTAAAAGGTAAGAAAATTTCTTATGGGGATGAGGTTCGGGAATGGGGTACATCATTTTACTTCAGACAGCGAGAGCCACCTGTTGTAAGACCGTTCTGTGCAGTGGGGTCTGGTCATGTGTTCTGAAATCGTTGCTGGACAGAGTCCAGGAGCAGGAATGGAGCCGTGCTAGAGAAGGGCAGTTGTGAGAATGTGTGTGTGTGTGTCTGTGTGTGTGTTGTGTACTTTCGCAGAGCAGTGGCGTCCACTGGAGGTGAAACTTGAATCACCTGGAGAACTTGAACACTGCTGAGCCTTCCCCTCAGATCCAAGTGTGTTTGATCTTTTGGGGCTTGGGCTTTCTGTTTCATTTCCTCAGCCTCACGGGTAAGACCCACTAATGGCAAGAGCTAGGCCAGGCCGTGGAGCTACCCACACCAAGACAGAGACCTGGGAAATGGGTGGGGCCCTCCGCCTCTCTTTGGGGTTGGCTCAACTAACCTGAGGTGGAGGGAAACCCCGCAGGGGCTTTCAGCCGAGAGATGAGGGAGCATTTTGCTGACGTGCATGCCAGAGTGTGCTCCTCTAACAAACTGCCCTGACCCAGAGGGAAAGCAGCTGGCCAGATGATGGAGGGCATGCTTTGGGACCCTCGTCCTCTGTATTTCACCTAGCAACCAGGGTGATCTTTGTGGGAACACCACCTGTGTTGTTCATGGCCCACTACGCATCAGGAGTCCTTCCGCTGAGCTGGCCACTCCTGACTGTGGAGACCATCTGTCTCTGCACTTAGCCCCTTGTTCGTTGTCAGGGAGTCCAAGCTCGGGCTCCTGGAAACCCCACGTCCACCAGAAGGCAGCATTGCCGGGACCTGTGTCACTGTCCTGATCTTAGGATCATCAAGCCCATTTATTACAGCCACTGTGAGTCCCCCCTCCTCAATCCAGCCAGGCTGAGAGGACTCATCTTCAGCACTAGATCAGACTATTCTCTTGGGATCAGTCAGGTTTGCACAGGCAAAGTTTTGGAAGTAGCTTGCCAGGCCTTTTCCTAGTCACAATCTGGAAGCCTCCTGAAACTGATCCATCATGAGTGACCCTGCTGGTCTTGGAGATATCAGTGGTATCACTCCCAACATCATGACAACAAACAGGACAGGCACTGGAGAGATGGGGTGATAGCCTCTAGCACATAAATCTGAACCCACTGCTGGTGAGTCAGTTCCCACTCATTGGGATCCTAACTAATATAGGGTGTCCGAGATTGGAATTTTTTACAGGAACAGATAGCCTCATTTTTCTGCTCCAGAGCAGCATGTGGGTTTTAACCACTTACTTTGTGGTTAGCAGTCCAGCACCTAACCCACAGGTCCACCAAGGCTCCTTAACCTCTAGCACATACTCACTGCTGTTGAGTTTACAACTCACTGCTGTGGCGTTTATGTCTACCCACAGTGACCCTATATAGGATTTCCAAGGGGGGCAGGATATTTTTATAGGAGCAGTATAGCCTCAACTTTCTTCTGAGGAGCAGCTGGTGAGCTCAAAGTGCTAACCTGGTAGTGAGCAGCCCAATACATGCACCATTGCGCCATCAGGTCCTCTCTAGCACATACTAACTATAGAATGTGTGTGGAATACAGGATGTAGAACTTGAAGTTGGACACACAATTTACTTTGTCTTTTAATGGTCTTTTTTTTCTCCAAATGTGTATCCTCATCCATTTTACTCTATCCCCTCACCCGACCCCTGGGCTATAAAAAGTTTCAGAGTCATATTAGAAGCCCCCACGGGAAGCAGAGCAGGTGACAGGATTTAAGTGCTGCTAAAAATTCAGAGGTGAGAGAAATCCAAGGACACAGGAAGGGCTCAATGTCCCTGGGTTCGCCGCCCATGTGTATGCATCCACGGCTGTAGATTTGGGTAAGCAAGGAAAAAGGTTTGCTGACACAGGCTGCTGCTTTCACTCTACGGAAGTCCTGCAGCTACAGTTTCAAGTCCCCTTCAAGTGCCCTTGAAATTCTATCCCGAGTTAAATATTACATACCGTCTGCTCGGGTATGCCACACCTGTCTTGTATTAACTGCCTCTATAACAACCGGAATGCCCAATCCTGCTAGTCATACAGGCAGGATGGACATAAAAAAGAGAGACTCGCTTTGAGAAAACTTTTCAGGTTGACATATCCTCATGACAGGACAGTGTGAGATCAAGGGTAAACAATTGAGGAGTCTTATTTAGCATTAAGGAGCCCTGATGGCACAGTGGTTAAGCGTTTGGCCGCTAACTGAAAGGTAGCCAGTTTGAGTCCACCAGCTGCTCCAATGGGAGAAAGATGAGGCCGTCTGTTTTGTTAAGATTAACAACGAAACAAAAAAAAAACACCCATTACTATCAAATGGATTCTGGTCCATAGTGACCCTACATAGGGTGTCCGAGGCTCTGTAACTCATTCGGGAGGAGAGACAACTTTGTCTTCCTTGTGTGGAGCAACTAGTGGGTTAGCCGCCAACACTTACCTGACAGCACAACCAGGTCGTAAAGATGACAGCCTGTGAGTCAGGAATTAACTCGACGGGAATGGGTTTGCTTTGGAGTATTTCTTATATTTTAGGTGTTTATTCTTATTATTCTCGATCTGTCCTTTCTGTTCTGTTATTGAACCATGGATTCTTAGGGTGACCTCTTCTGCTGTTGTCACTCTTTGAAGGTGGACCTTCAACAACAGGGGGAAAAAAGAATCACCTCAAGTGCTGATTCTGGATCATTAGAAAAACAGCTGCCGAAGGTCCTCATGAATGGACGGGCCCACTGAATGGGTGCTAAGCCGACTTTAAAAAGAAAAAAACCCAACTGTCCAAGTTTGTAAACTGTTTTCACTTAGCATGCTGTTTTCAAGGCTCACCCATGTTGCTACATAGATCACTGCTTCATTTCTTTTTATGGGTAACTAGTATTTCAGTACATGAAGAGAACTTTTTTCTGTGTACCTACCCACCTGTGTTCAGGAGCCTGGTGGTATAATAGTTCAGAGTTGGGCTGCTACTTGAAAGGTCAATGGTTCAAAACCATCAGTGAGCTCCTCAGAGAAAAACTGGGCTTTCTACTCCCATGAAGAGTTACAATCTCAGAAACTGAATCTCAGTTAAAATCTTGTGTACCCATTTGTCCACAATCGTATCAGGAAGGTGAGTACACAATGATATGATTTTTTTGTTCTTTGATGCCTGATAACGGATCCCTTCAGCACCTCAAGGTAACACAGGCTGGTGTGCTTCTTCCATGTGGGATTTGTTGCTTCTGAGCTAGATGGCCACTATTACCTTCAAGTCTTTAAGACCCCAGACGCTATATCTTTTGCTAGCCAGGCGCCATCAGCTTTCTTCACCACATTTGCTTATGCACCCCCTTTGTCTTCAGCGATTGTGTTGGGAAGATGAGCAGCATGGAATGCCAGTCAATATAACAAAGTATTCTTGCATTGAGGGAGTACTTGAGTGGAGGCCCAATGTCCATTTGCTACCTTAATACTAAACCTATAAATATATGCTCATATATCTATTTCCCTATCCTCTTATATAAATATATTTATATGTATACATGTCTTTATTTAGACCTCTATGAATGTCCTTTGCCTCCTGGTTCTTTCTTATAATTCCTTTTAGTTTCCTCTGATCCCAATATCATGCTCAGCCTTCATGTGGGTTTCAGTAATTCCTCTCGGTTATATTACCCTTGATCATGCCTTCCCAGGCCCCTACACCCACCTCACCACTGATTTGGATCACTTGTTGTTTCCTTGTCCCTGGATTTGTTAACACCACTTCCCTTTCCCCCACCTCCCCTTCTCCCATATCCCCACGGAATTGTCGGTCCCGTTGTTTTCTCCTCCAGATTGTTCATCCAGCCTATTTTATTTAGACAGACCTGTAGAGATAATAACATACACAAAAACAAGACAGAGCAAAACAAAGCAACAAAACAACAACAAAAAGAAAAGCCTGTATTTAGTTCAAGGACTGTTTGTTGGTCTTTAGGAGTGTTTTCTGGTCACGTCTGATGGGATGCCACGCCCTGGCCCCAAAGTCTAATTTTGGTATTCCCTGGGGACTTTGTTGCTCTGTTCCCCTTGCTGTTCTGTTCCATGCCCTTAGTGTTTTGCCTCGGTGTGGTGGTATCAGATAGGGCGCAATTTCCACACTGTGTCTCCAGTGTTGTCCCCTGTAGGGCTATGAATCAGTGAGGGATGTAGTGTCTCTTAGTGGGGCTGGCCATATGGTCTTCTCTGTATATTGGCTGCTGAGTGGGAATATCGTCCTCAAGGCTTAGTGAGCCAGGATGTGCTCCACTCTCTCTTCCTCCCCATTCATTTGCTCCTGTGTGCTCTGATCAGACATGTCCCTTTCCCTGGGCTGCAGCTTCAGTGCTGTCCTCTGAAATAAATTCTTCTGGGGAGAGGGGCAGGTGTCCACGTAGTTGGAATTGGGGCCAGCCCCTCAGACATCTTCACTGGTTCCCTACGCCATGCCAGTATGTTGCATTCACATCTTGGAGCACCGGTTTGAGTCTGGTGCCTCTTTCCCTATGGAGATATAAACAATGCCCTCCCCTTGGGTAACGGTTAGTACCCTATTCCCCCGCCACCCATTTCTTTTTCCTTTCCCCCCCCTCCTTTTTAGTTGGGTACCAGATGTATCCCTGGATTTGGTCTGCCCTCTTCCATACTACCTGGTCCTCTCCCCAGAAAATTTTGTATACAGTAGCTTTTTCCCTATGCCTCATTTGCATTTTTTTAAATTACCTCAGCAGACTCATGTACTTGTCCTTTTGTGCTTGGCTTACTTCGCTTAGCATAATCTTCTCCAGTTCTTCCCATGCAACAATGTGCTTTATACGTTCATCACTGCTTTTTAGTGATGCACAGTATTCTATTGTATGTATATACCACAGTTTTTTCATCCACTAGTCAGTTGATGAAAATTTGGGTTGTTTCCGACTCCTTTCAATTGTGAACTGTGCCACGATGAACATTAGAGCACAGATGTCTGGCTGTGGTTTGTTTCTTGCCTCTTCCGGGTATGTGCCCCAAAGGGGGATTGCTGGGTTGTATGGTAGCACGATTTCCATCTGTTTTAGATATTGCCGGATCAATTTCCATAGTGACTGTACATACCTACAGTCCCACCAGCAGTGGATGAGAGTTCCTGTTCCCCCACAGCCCCACCAACATTTGTTGCTTTCTGAATTTTTTGTGCTATCTTTGAGGGTGTTAGGTGGTATCTCATTGTTGTTTTAATTTGCATTTCTCTTATGGCTAAAGATCAGGAACATTTTCTCATATATTTATTGGCCATTTGGATTTCTACCCTTGTGAAACTTCTATTCAGGTCCTTTGCCCACCTTCTCAGTGAACAATTTTTTTTTCCCTTTGTGGAAACTTGCAGAGTATTATAGATTTTAGTAATAAGGTTTTTTGTCTGATGTATCATTGCTAAAGATGTTTTCCTAGTCTGTGGACTCTCTTACTACTCTCTTGTTGAATTCTTTCAATACACACAGGTGTTTTATCTTCAGTATAGCCCATTTGTCAGTTTGTGCCTCCTCTATGTTTGTGTCCTTCCCTATTTCTGATAGCCTATGTCAGGGTTCCTCAAACTTTTTAAACAGGGGGCCAGTTCACTAGTTCACTGTCCCTCAGACCCATTGGAGGGCCAGACTATAGTTGTTGTTTTTTTTATTAATCTATGAACAAATCCCTATGCACACTGCACATATCTTATTTTGAAGCAAAAAAACAAAAACAAAATGGGGCCAAAATATCTGGTGGACCAGATAAATGTCTTCAGCAGCATGAATGTGGCCCTGTGCCAAAGTTCTCAGGTTGGTCCCAAATCCCTCATTGATGGTCCTAATAATTTGGGGTTTTACCTTGAGGTCTGTGATCTACCTTGAGTTTATTCTTGAGCATGGAGTGAGATAAGGATCTTACCTCATTTTTCTGCAGTTAGATATCCATGTTTCCAGCACCACTTGTTGAAGAGGCCATCTGCTTCCCATGGGATATTTTTGGGACCCTTATCAAAGATCAGTTGTCTATATGCTGATGATTTTATTTCTGGGTTTTCAGATCTTTTCCATTGGTCTGGGTATCTGTTATTATACCAATACCATGTGGTTTTGACAACTGTGACTGTATAATATGTGTGAACGTCAGGTAAAGCAAGTCCTCCCACTGTGTCCTTCTTGAGGAATTCTCTGCTAATTCTGGGCTTCTTCCCTCTCCATATGAAGTTGGTAATCAGTTTTTCCATTTCTTTGAAGAAAGATGAGGGTAATTGTATTGGGAGTGCATTAAACTTATATAGTGACTTGGGCACAACTGACATCTTTACTATATTGAGTCTTCCAATCCACGAGCATGGGCTATTCTTCCATTTGTTGAAGTCACTCTTGGTTTCTTAAAATAGTGTTCTGTAGTTTTCCTCATATAGATCTTTTGTTCTTTTATTCAAGTATATCCCTAGAATTTTCAAATTGTGCTTGGCTATTGATCTCCTCTTCTATGGTCTTATCCGATGTGTATAGCAGTCTGATAGACTTCTGTTTATTGATCTTGAATCCTGCCACTCTGCCAAACTCCTCAATTGCCTCCAGTAGTACCCTTGTGGAGCTTTTGAGGATTTTCCATATATAAAATCATATCATTTCAAATAATGATAGTTTCATCGCTTCCTTCCCCAGGTGAATACCTTTGATATCTTTTCTTTGCCTTATGCTATTTGCTAAAATCTCCAGTACGATGTTAAATAAGAGCGGGGACAAGGGGCATCCTTGTCTGGTTCCCTTTTTAAGTGGGATTGTGTTCCGTCTTTTCTCCATTGACTAACACATTGGCTGTTGGTTTTTGATATATAGTTTATATTGCCTTGAGGAATTTTCCTTTCATTCCTATCTTTTCAAGTGTCTTAAACAGGAATGGGTGTTGGATATTGTCGAATGCTTTTTCCACATGTATTGATAATATCATGTGGTTATTATACTTTTTCATGTTCTCCATCTATCTTGATCGATAATTTGGCTGGGTAGAGTATTCTTGGGTTTGCTTTGTTTTCCTTAAATTTTTGGAATATGTTACTCTACTCTCTCCTCTTCTTCATAGTTTCTGCTGATAGGTCTGAGCATATTCTTATGTGGGAACCCTTATATGTGATTGTTTGTTTTTCCTTAGCTGCTCTCATTATTCTCTCCCTTTCCTCAAAGTTGGATGGTTTAACTATTATGTGCCTTGGTGGCTTCTTCTTGAGATTTAGTCTAACTGGTGTTCTTTCATCTTCCTGAATGGTTGCCTGGTTTTCATTCATTAAACTGGGGAAGTTTTCCTCCAAGAATTCTCTCACTATTGTTGCAGATGACTTCTTGGTTGTGTCTTCCTCCAATAAGCCAATAATTCTAATGTTGTTCCTTGTCATAGTATCAGACATAGATGTTGGGTTTTCTTCAGCTTCTCTGATGATCTTATTAGATTTTTCTTCGCTTTTGTTAAAGTCTGCTTGGCTGTCCTCCAAGTCACTGGTGCAGTTCTCTGCTTTCTCCAGTCAATTCTTGAGGACCATGGGTCTGCCAGTGGTTTTTATTATCTCCGCCCTAAACTCTTGTACTTCCCTTTGGGGACTTTATCTGCTCTATCATTTAATCATTTTTCTGTATTGTTTCCCTCATATCCTGTATGACTCCAAGCAGCATTCTGAAAAATTTATTTCTGTGGCAGCTCAATGTGTACTTCTTTTATGCATGTCATTAGGGTCAGGACATCTTCTGCCATTGCCTTTTGTTTCTCCTGGTTTTTTGGTTGAGATTGTTGGGACTGATGGCTGTTTGTGGTGTGTTGTTTTAGAGGAGCCAGGTGCCATCTTCCAGAGAGTCAAAGAGCACTGGCTCTCTCCAGGAGATTCATAGGAATGCTTCTTCGAACTGCCAGCAGCTAATTTCACTATGGAATTAGCCTACTGCTTTATCCTCCTCTGGCTTCACTCACAAGGAAAGTTCCCCAGAAGGCTGGTGGGTTGCCTACTTTGGTGTAGAATACTGTGAATGGTGAGTGCAATTGCCCTGATCAGGTAGATCACTGTGGAAGCTGGGCAGAGGTTCCTGCAGCAGTGTGGAATGTTTGTGAGTGTTGGCCAAATGCCTTAGGCCATGTGAGGCACTAAGGTAGGTGGGAAGAAGTTCCCTCAGTCACTTGGGCCCACAGAGGACAAATAGGAGCTCCCTCAGCCACACAGGCAAGAATTCCCTGGGAAGACGTTGGGTGGACTATCCCCTGGTGGAGGGCGTATGGGCTTTCCCCAGCCTCCGGCTACGCTGAACAGGGTGGTAGCTCACCTAGCGGGGTGGAGGCCAGGTGTAAATGTCCTAGGTTAGGGGGAGTGGTCTAGAGGTCAGTAGTGGTGTATGAGACAACAGGGAAGAGACAAAGAGGAAAAAATAAACCTAAGCCTGCTGAGACTGTGGCGGTGGGGAGATAGAGAGAAGAGGGGGAAACAAAAGTAACAATGTAGCTGAGCCCTGGTCCCTGCTGGTGGGGCTGCCAAGGTTTATTCCCTGGGCAGAGGTGGCAGCCAGCTGTGGTTATATTAAGATAAAGCCACTGCGCAGGCTCCAAATGGTCTTGGCTGTGGCTGAGACAGTGGCAGAGCTAAGGTCAAACCATAGCCAGCTTCCACTGTGGTAAGTCAAAATCCCCCAACCCCTCAAATCCTTGCGGATCTTTGCCTATTGATCTTTATGAGGCTCCTCCTGTGATCCAGCAGTGTTGAATTTCCCTCTTAGTAACTCTTGCGGGCTGATTTCTGTGGAGTCCCTCTGACATGTGTTACTCAGTTGCCATCTTCCCAGAAGCTTCCCCTCAGTTAAAATCTTATAAGGGCAGTTCTACCCTGTCCTATGGGGTTACCGTGAGTCAGAATAGACTTGATGTCAATGAGTTTGGAGTTTCATCCATGTGTTGGCAGACATTTGCCTGTTTCTTTCCACTTGTTGGCTATCATGAATAACAAGGCTATGAAGATTGGACAAGTTTTTGGCTGTTGTCCTTTCTTCTGGGTATGCAACCAGGAGTGAAATTGCTGCGTCATTTGGAAGCCGTGTGTTTTCCCTCATGCTACTTTTCACCTAACACTATGTTCTGGCCATTTCCTCATATCCCTGATGGGTTCCCCCAAACGAGATCATTAATGATGATAACCACCCTAGGAGTGGGCCACAATTGTTGAACTATCCTGCTGTTTGGGGATGTTTCTGTTGTTTCTACATTTAAAGACAATGTTTACATACACAGCTTCTATATCTCCCATTTCTTCTGTGTAAATTACCAAACTCACTGCCATTGGGTCCATTTTGATTTATTGTGCCTATGATGGGGTTACCCCAAGCCAAATGGGGAAAAGTTCCATTGGACAGCATTTTAATAGAGTGCATTTTTTTTCATGCTAGGTAAGCATTAAGAAACTTGCTCTGAGTTAGTGCACTCAGTGTTGTCACCTAGGAAGTTTCTCTATGATCATGGTGAAGTTTTTCATGAAAGTGGTTTTGTTCAAACCTTGTTTGTTGTGTTGGCCAATTCAAGAGACCAGCATGCGGCTATGAAATTTTGTTTCCTGCTCAGGAAATGTGCTGCAGAAACTGTTGTGATGTTGAACACTGCTGACAAGGACTGCGCGATGGGAAAATCCCAAATGTGTGAGTGGTTAGGGTTGGGAATCATTTTGGGAAATTCAAGACTCATCCTTGGTTATTATTCATTCCATAAAATCATCTTCATTCACACTGATCTTGCTTAAAAGACTGGTGGAAAGGTCAGCTCTTTGAACTTGCTGATCTTTATGCAGCACTTTTGGCTTCCATCGAGGCCAAGATGTCCATTTAGAATTGAAAATGCTGAACCATATGAGACCCTGACTTCAGAATTGAAAAACGCTGAACATATGAGACCCTAACTTCAGTAGCTATTGCATCAATGGTAATTCTGTGGTCTTCTCCAAGTTTTAGACTTCAGCCATAGATTTTTCATTTGTCGAGGTTGACAGTCCTTCCTCTGAGCTAATCTTTCGGGTCTTCCTGACCTTCCTTAAAATACTTGAAATATGTAAAACCTGTTGTTTTATGTGGGGGCAGCAGTCCTGGCAAAATTCCAGTAATGTGAGAAGAAATCCACTTTGGTTTTGTTAACAATGTTATATTAGCCTTGGCCTCCGAAGTGGGTTTGTCCATGGTACAAAAAAGTACCTTTTTAAAAAAGGCATCCTAATAAGACGAAGGCAAATGTATTACTGAGAGAAAGCATCTGCCACTATTAAAGTCCCGTTGTTGCTAAATGCCATTGAGTCAGCTCCAACTCATTGCGACCCTATGTGCAACATTCCTGTCCTGTGCCATCCTGACAACTGTTCTCTCGTAGCCCATGGTTGATTCCAGTGTATCACTCCATGTCATCCAGGGTCTTTCACTTTTTCACCGCTCTTCCTCTACCAAGCATGATGTTCTTCTCCAGGGACTGGTCCTTCCTGATAAAATGGCCAAAGTAAGAAGTCTTGTCGACCTTACTTTTAAAGAGCATATTTGCTGTACTTCCTCCAAAACAGGTTTTTCTGTTCTATTGGCAGTCCGTGATACTTTGAATATTCTTCACCTACACAATCATTCAAATATTATCAATTCTTCTCTGGTCTGAAAGTGAAGCAAAAGCACTTGCTAAAGATCAATGCCTACAACCCTCAGTGTGGATTACAACTCAATATAAAGCAAAAATCAAGAATCCTTACAAGTGAGCCAATGGACAGCATCATGAAAAAGGAAATAAACATCGAAGTTGTCAAGGATTCCATTTTATTTGCATCTGCGATCAACAAACACACATAGAAGCAGCAGTCAAGCAATCAAATGAAGTATGGTGTTGGACAAAGCTACTGCACAAGACTCATCACAGAAACATGTCCAAACACATTTTGTTTGAAATTAAACCATGTCCATATGAACTGGAACTCAAGTAGCCATTCTCTTTGGACGTACCTATGTATTACTAGCTCTAGGCTAGTCTGGCTTTTTTTTTTCTTTTCCTTTCTTTAAAAAAAAAGTAAATAAATAAAATTGCCAATGATGTGGCTGGGGCTGAAAATGGGGCTGCAACCAGGCCTTTTTTTTTTCTTTTTTACAAAATTGTGTGTGTGTGTGTGTGTGTGTGTGTGTGTGTTTAGGGGTATGTTGAAATACAAACGACAATGGCCAAGGGAACTTCTCAAACTACCTCCCTACGGTCGGTCGCAGGCTGGTGGGACGACGGGCTATCACTGGCCATGCCGCCACAGGCAGTGCCTACGCTCCAAGGCCAGGGAGCAGCGCCTGGTGGCGTCGGCAAGCCCAAGGGCACCCCCACCGGCCCGAAACGAGGAATGAGCATGCAGTGCTCCTCTGGAAGAGTTCTACGTTGCAGCCTGCACACGCCTCTGTGGTGGGCGGGCACGGGGTCCATCTTCCCTTCCTGGAGCGGCTTGCGGGCCTCACTCACTCTCGGGGCTGGCCTAGCCTGACCATTTGCTCGGCTCGCCCACTCCTCAGCGTGCCCGACTGCTGCTACAATCCGCAGGCCTCCTCTAGGGGAGAGAGCTCTCTGTGCTTTCTGAAAACACCTGGCAGCAGACCCACGCAGGATAGCGGACAGGGCGGGGACCCTCCTCACCGCACTGAGCTAGTATAGCCATCTTAGGGGAGGGAGGATGGTGCAGCGGCACTGTCACTTCCCATCTGAAAGGCGGAGCTAGGTGCCCTGGGGCCCTTGAGGGCTGGAGGAGGGGGAGATGTGAGCTCATGGGCCGTGGAATTTGAAGTGGGGGTGCAGTGGGCACAGAGCCCCAGCTGGTGGAATGATGTGGTTTTCGGGTTCCATTCTGTCCGGACAGAGCGTCACCAATCCTATATCTCCTCCACGCCATGCGCGAAGATCATGACCAGCCCCGGCTCCTGCACCATGTCGTCGCCCATATGCTGGTTCTCGCAAGCCATCACCACCACAGCCTGCTTGCCAGGGATGCGCTTGGCCACGTAGTTCTCGTAGTAGCGCCGGTTCATCTGTCTTGTCTCTAGTGTGGCCAGACCCTGGGGCCAGCTCCGCTCGTGGGCATTTTCGATCAGCTCGTTGACAATCGAGGCAGGACAGCCGCTCTCCACCAGGGAGCGCTTCATGACAGCCTGGAGCACAGCGTCCGGGGTGGAGATCATGCCGCCCCAGCGAGTCACTCTTGCTGGCTGCAGGGAGTTCACCCACTCTAGAATCTCGTTGTACTCAATGGTCTCCTCCAGGTTCTGCAGGTTGGGGCTGACGCTGCGCACTGCCCGCATGTAGGCCTTGAGCAGCTGGATGTCTCGCTTCTGCTCTGCCAGCTGGTGCTTGTGTTCAGCAGACGTCTTCTCGAGCTCTGCGATGCGCGTCTGCTGCTGCTGCACCACGGAGCGCAGGTGCCTGATGCAGTTGTGGTTCGGCAGCTCGTCTTTGGGCATCTCCAGGCCACAGCCCTGCTCACAGGTCACAGGCCTTTTCGGGTTGTGCTCACAGTCACTGAGGTGAGACATGAGGTTGTCAAGCCGGACAACGGCACCGCAGCCAAACACAGCGTTGTCGCAGGCGATCTGCAGCTTTGACAGCATGTTCCGCATGATCCGGGGCACGGGGCGCAGGTGGGCGACCGTCACCACACTGCGGTCCACCGGGCACGTCTGCTGCTGGGAGAACCACTGCGTGATGCAGGCATTGCAGAAAGCATGTTCACAGTGAGGGGCCTGCACCGGCTCCTCCAAGACTCCACTGCAAATAGGGCAGATTAGGTCTTCATCAACATCCCCCTGGAAGCGGGTTACATCATACCCCATGTCTCATCACTGAAACCCAGATCCTTCCAAGTGTTGGGGGGCAGGTTCCCTGTTCACAAGGCTCCAACCCCCTGATGCCTCCACTCAGTGCCACTCTGGAGACGCTCCCAGGAGCCCATCTTGTTGGCTATTTTCCAAATGAGTCTTCCTTCCTAGTGACAAGCTCCATTGCCAAGGGGATGAGCGTGATGTCACAATCAGGAACACTCGCCTTGGCAGCGGTCTAGACTCTCCGTAACCCGCGCAGGCTGCAGCTGAGGCCGCGGCAGCCCCGGGACAGCCCCGCCGCCGAGTGCCAGCATCTCCCGGGAGGGGAAGGGGAAGTAGAAGGAGGGGGAAAGGTTCTGACCACTCGCCGCTGTCCGAAACGGAGCCCCTGCCCCGCCCACTGACGCTACGCAACCCCACTAGTCTGGCTTTCTACTGCAATGTATGCTATGTGTGTGGTGAGGGCATTGGGGTGAGGGGTGAGGCAGGTAGAATTGTTACCATTCCATTGAAACCTGACATGGGACAGCAGAGATCATGAGTATTCATAAATCACCACTGGGTGGGAGTGCGGATGCTGGCTCCTCAAATGGTTAGAGTCCATAGATTTTCTTTTTTTTTTTTTTTAACAGTTTCATTGGCACTTCATCCCCATATCATACAATTCAGTAGTTCAATCATATCAAGAATTGTACAATCATTACCACCGTCCGCTTTAGAACATGTTTTTCTTCCTTATACTCATTGTTATTCGTGTGGTTATTTTTTTAATTGCGGCAAAAATGATTTCATATACTTTTGAAAACACAGTTTCCCTTTCATTGAGATGGTTCTTATTCACCTTTAGACCAGATAGGTAAATGTATTTGCAAGGGAATTCTGTTGGTAAGGTTGTGTACAATCCACAAACCAAACCAAACCAGATGCTAAGTCAGTCCTGACTCATGGTGACTCCATATTTTTCAGGGAAAAACTGTTCCCTGAGGTTTTCAATGGCTCTGACCTTTTGGAAGCAAATTTCCAGGCTTTTCTTCTGAGATGCCCATTGAGAATTATAAGAGCCAACATTTTCGTTAGTAACCAAGTGCTTAGCACCTTACATCACCTGTTAATTCAGAGGGAAAACCAATATGGTTAGATCAACAGTGACTGACCCAGGATAAGATTCACACAGACATAGCCATTGAGCAAAGTTTACTGCTGCTGCTTCTTATTTTTTAATTCATTTTATTAGGGGCTAATACAACTCTTATCACAATGCATACATACATTAATTGTGTAAAGCACATTTGTACATTCATTGCCCTCATCATTCTCAATACATTTGCTCTCCTGGCATCAGCTTCTCATTTCCCCCACTCCCTCCCTGCTCCCCTCTCCCTCCTGAACCCTTGATAATTTATAAATTCTTACCTTGTCATACCTTACTCTGTCTGACGTCTCCCTTCACCCACTTTTCTGTTGTCCATCCCCCAGGAGGAGGTTAGATGTAGATCCTTGTAATCGGTTCCTCCTTTCCACCCCACCCTCCCTGCACGCTCCCGGTATTGCCATTATCACCACTGGTCCTGAAGGGGTCATCCTTCCTGGATTCCCTGTGTTTCCAGTTCCTATCTGTACCAGTATAAATCGTTTGGTCTAGCCAGATTTGTAAGGTAGGATTGGGATCATGATAATGGGTGGGGAGGAAACACCTAGGAACTAGAGGAAAATTTTATGTTTCATCATTGCTACACTGCACCCTGACTGGCTCATCTCCCTGTGACCCTGCTGTAAGGGGATGTCCATTTGCCTACAAATTGCCTTTGGGTCTCCACTCCGCACTCCCCTTTATTCACAATGATATGATATTTTGTTGTAATGATGCCTGATACCTGATCCCTTCACCACCTCGAGCTCGCACAGGGTGGTGTGCTTCTTCCATGTGGGCTTTGTTGCTTCTGAGCTAGATGGCCGCTTGTTTACCTTTAATCTTTTAAGACCCCAGATGCTATATCTTTTGATAGCTGGGCACCATTAGCTGTATTCACCACATTTTCTTATGCCCTCGCTTTGTCTTCAGCGATTGTGTCAGGAAGGTGAGCATCGTAGAATGCCAGATTAAAAGAAAAAAGTATTCTTGTATTGAGAGAGTATTTGACTGGAGGTCCAATGTCCATCTACCTTAATACTAAACCTATACATATATGCACATAGATCTATTTCCACATCCTCATATATAAATATATTTATATATGAACATGCCTTTATTTAGATCTCTATAAATGCCCTTTGCCTCCTAGCTCTTTCCTCTATTTCCTGTTACTTTCTTCTTCTCTCACTATCATGCTCAGCCTTCATTTGGATTACAGTAATTCCTCTTGGTTACATTACCCTTGGTCATGCCCTACCAGGTCTTCTACACCCTCCTCAGCACCGATTTCTATCACTTGTTGTTCCCTTTCCAAGGGTTTGTTAACACCACTTCCTTTCCTCCCACCTCCCCCTCTCCCATGTCCCCATGGAATTGTCAGTCCCATTATTTTCTCATCCAGATTGTTCATCCAGCCTATCTTATTTAGACAGACCTGTGGCGATAATAACATGCACAAAAACAAGACAGAGCAAAGCAAAGCAACAAAACAACAACAACAAAAAGAAAAGCCTGTAGTTAGTTCAAGAACTGTTTGTTGGCCAAAGGAGTATTTTCTGGTCGAGTCGGATGGGAGGCCACGCCCTGGCCCCAAAGTCTAATTTTAGTATTCCCTGGGGACTTTGTTGCTCTGTTCCCCTTGCTGTTCTGTTCCATGCCCTTAGTGTTTTGCCTCGGTGTGGTGGTATCAGATAGGGCGCAATTTCCACACTGTGTCTCCAGTGTTGTCCCTCATAGAGCTATGGATCAATGAGGGATGTTGTGTCTCATAGTGGGGCTGGCCATATGGTCTTCTCTGTGGATTGGGTGCTCTGAGCAGGAATATCATCCTGAAGGCTTGGTGGCCCAGGTTGTGCTCCACTCTCTCTTCCCTTTCATTTGCTCCCGTGTGCTCTGATCAGACATGTCCCTCTCCCTGAGCTGCAGCTTCAGTGCTGTCCTCTGAAATAAATTCTTCTGGGGGATTTTTTTAAAACTGTATTTTGTTTGCATGAATGTTTACAGAGAAAAATTGCTTTCCATCAACAATTTACACATTTTGTTTTTGCAGTATTAGTTGCAATGACATCAGTGTAACAGCACTCTTCCCACTTCTTCCCTGTGTTCTCTATTTCCATTTTTCTTTTTGTCTGTCCCTTTCTGACCTCCTAGCTTCTAATTAGCACATTTGTCACAAGTCTTACTTTATTGGCATGTTTCACTCTAAGGTGGTCCCTGGACATAGGTAGGTCTGTTCCAGATTTGATGGGTGTCTAATAAGCTAAAAATCTTTGGGTTTCTACCTGTCTCTTAACAGGCCAGTAAGTCTCCTTTGGTATGGTTTTGAATTTTTCTTTACATTTTTCTCCCCTTCTGTCCAGGATCTTCTGTGATCCTGAGCAGAGTGATTAGTAGTGCTAGCTGGGCACCATCTGGTTCTTCAGGATAATAGAAAACTGCGCTCACATGGTCCATTAGTATTTTGGACTATTTGTTTCCTTGAATCCTTGGTCTTCTTCATTCGTTTTCCCTCCAGAGAGGAAGAAACCAATAGTTGCATCTGTGATGGCCATGCACTACCTCTTATAAGTCCCCAGTGGAATGTAGAACTTTATTAACTTTATGCACTATGTTGTACTAATTGACTTAGCTGTCTGCTAAGACTGGTCCTAAGCTCTCAGGCCTAGTGATTCATTCCCTCAGGATATTTGGTTATGGCTAAGATGTTTTCACAACTCTTCCCCTCATATGCTCTCTTATCTATGTGGAGATATTAATAGTACATACAAATATGTATGTAAAAAACCCCTGCCATGCCTATATATAGTTGTGGATTTAGTCCCCAATGAGAAACTTTTGATACTTAAAATGCAGAACAGGATTTAAAGTTATCATGGAATTGACACTTTCTTGAACCATGGAAGCTGTATAAACCCCTGAAATCAATGCCCTGAGATAAATTTAAACTTTAAACCAAATTTATCTCCAAGCAGTATTTTAGCTCAACTCAAAATGGACATCTGCCTTGAGCATTATGTTCTTTTAAGAGCTATGTGTAACTGGATGCAATTGTTAATAGCAACTGGAAAGATGAGACCTCTCATGGGAGAGGGACAACCCAGAAACTGAAGGTGAGTTGTTGCGCAATTCAAAGAATGGAATCGGTGTCACTGAATTGTACGGGTAGAAAGAGTTGACTTGATACAAAATAAAAATAATACATGAATGATGAAGGGTTCATGAGGTAGGAGGCAGTGGGGAGGGAGGGGGGAAATGAGCAGCAGATATTAAGGGCTCAAGTAGAAGGCAAATGTTTTGAGAATGATGATGGCAACAAATGTACATGTTCTTGACACAATGGATGGATGGATGGATGGATGGATTGTGATAAGGATTATACGAGCCCCCAATAAAGTGATTTAAAAAAGAGTTGACTTGATATAAATCTGCCATTTGTTTCATCAACAAAATAACTTTTTTTTTAGTGAATGACAGCCAGACTCTTTCCTAGGAACCAATTTAGTCCAAAGTCATAAACCTTTGCCCAGTGATCCAGAAGCCTCTGAAATGTCAGCATACTGCTGGCCTGTTGATGTAACAATGCCAGGCTCCACCGGTTCCTCTCCAGACATGGCTCCAGCTGCCCCCAACCTGTGCCAGCTCATGGTTGCTGTAGGCTACTTGACATTTAATGTCCCCTCGTTTTGCTCTGTTCCTCATTCTCTCATAGTCAGAAAAATACTGCATAAAGATGATACAATCAGCAAGCCATCCTCTTAAGCAGCTGAGTAGAGGGAAAATCTGCCCAGCATGGCTCAGCATCACTGCAGTCGTGCTGACATGGCGGGATTGCCTCCTCCCTGTGGCCACTTGCTTCCCTCCACATGAACTCACTCCTCTTGAACTAGAAAGAACATTGCTGTGGAACATTTGATATGGGAAGGTTGTAAACGATTACCCACCAAGGCTTTTCTAACAAAGCTCTCACTGCCATCAAATCAATCACTGCTGACTTATAGAGACCCCATTGGGTTTCCAAGACTGTAACTGTTGACGGGAGTAAAAAGCCCAGCCTTTCTTCCTCAGAACTACTGGTGCTTTCAAACTGTCAACCATGTGGATTTCAGCCACACACGTAACTACTACACCACCAGGGCTCCCTTTCTAACTAAACCAGTATCAGTGCTGAACCTCTTTGTGGTGCTTTTTTTTTTTTTGTGGTCAGAATCGCTATAACAAAACCCTGGCCTTTTTACATGTGCTCTTCAATGATACTGACTAAAGCCATCATGCTGTGCCCTATTCCAAGCCAGCCCCCTGCCATGAACCAACTCAGTGGCCCCGAAGCAGTGACTCCCTCTTGCCCCTCCCGCCCACCTCTGATCATCACTAGTCAACTTTGGTCTCTATGCATCTGCCTCTTCTAGATTAAAAAAAAATTCACTGCCATAGAGTCGGTCCTGACACCTAGCAACCTCATAGGACAGAGTAGAACTGCCCCAGTGGGTTCCCAAGACAGGAATTATACGGGAATAGAAAGCCTCTCCTTCCTCTCACAGAGTGGCTGGTGGTTTCAAACTGTTGACCCTGTGGTTAGCAGTCCAATGTATAATCCACTACACCACCAGGGCTTCTCCTTTTCTAAACACTTCATATAAATAAGACCATACAGGATTTGTCCTTTGATGTCTAATTATGTCACTCAGTTTCCGTATTGTTAGCGTGTACTTCATTATTTCATTTTATGGCTGCGTAATTAATTGTCTTCCCCTGCCCCTCCTTTCTTTCTCTCTCTCTCTCTCTGTCTTTCTTTCTTTCTTTAACTACTGTGAATCGAACTTTTGAAACTCAGAGCACACCACATCTCAGATTCTGTTTTCTAACATGTCGTAACCCTTTCTATTACATAAGTTTCAGTGAACATTGCAGGGAAGGAACTGGCAGAAATTGCTTTTTTGCTCTCCGGAAGCTGCCTGGCCAAAGCTAGCCTCAGAAAACTGAAACCTCTTTTCTTTTCCCTTTTCTTTGCAGCTGTCAAGATGTCTGCCAAGAACCTCATAGCTGCCAGAGCGGCACTTATTGAGCAACTCATGGCCAGCAGGAATTTTGAGGATCTTGGCAACCACCTGACTGAACTAGAAATGATTCATGTGACTCAGGAGCACCTCCATGAGACCAATGTGGCCAGAGCTGTGTACAGAGTCCTCAAGCACTGTCCCTCGGTGGTGCTCAAGAAGAAAGCCAAGAGTCTGCTGGCCCAGTGGAAAGCCCTTTATAAAACAACGCTCTCCCAACCAATGAACAGCCCTCAGTTATTCCCCATGAGTGATAGGAAGGAAGAGGAGTCCAGGCTTTCGCATGACCCAAGTCAGGATGAGATCTTGGCCGGCTCCAGGTCTGATTCTCAGCTCTCACCCCAAGCTGTGAAAGCTTTTGAAAAGACTGTGCCAGCAAATAGTGCTGTGCACATGATGCCTGTGGAGGGACACGCCAGTGGCTGTGACCCTACGCTCACTGGCAAGGAACCCAGGGACTCAGTAGGCCCCACACTGCCCGTGAGAACCAGATGTGTCGAGCTGCTGTACGAAGCTCTAACGAGGTCTACCGCCGACCCACCAAAAGCTGCTGTGTGGCAAGACTTTGCAAGAGCAATTGAAGAGCACATTTTTGCCCTTCATTCAGGCAACCTCAAAAAATACAAGACGTGTATCAGGAGCAAAGTTGCCAACCTGAAGAACCCCAGAAACTCTCATTTGCAACACAACTTGCTCTCTGGGACCATGTCCCCAAGGGAGTTTGCTGCAATGACAGCCTTGGAAATGGCCAGCCAGGAGCTGAAGGCCCTGAGAGCTGCCTACACAGAATGTTCTATCCAGGAACATCGCCTTCCCCAAGAACCTGATGGCACACCAACAAATAAAATCAAATGCAGACGCTGTGAGAAATACAACTGCAAGGTCACTGTAATTGCCCGGGGGACCCTTTTTCTTCCAAGTTGGGTGAGGAATTGCAACCCCGATGAACAGATGATGACCTATGTGATCTGTAATGAATGTGGAGAGCAGTGGTACCACAGCAAGTGGGTGTGCTTCTAAGGGTCATGAAATGTTCCTTCTGAGAACGTTGCCCTCCACGGCTTTACAGAAGCGGATTGCTACATCTCCCTCCTGCAGAGTGGCTGGTGTGTTAACACCCCCAACCTTTTAGTTGACAGCCTAATGCTTTAACCACTGTGCCACCAGGGCACCTCCCCAGAAGAACATCTGCCATATAATCCCATGTGTCCCAAGCATGGTTAAAAACATGCAAAAATGTTCCGCAAATAAATGTTCCTTTAGCAACACATAACTGGAGTGAGGCCTTTTGTATACACAGTACTTTTATGCCTGTCTTTAAAATCTTATACAAGATCCAGCCCACTGTCACTGAGTCAATTCCAACTCATAGGAACCATATGTAGGGTTTCTGATCTTTATGGGAGCAGACAGCTTCACCTTTCTCTCTAGGAGTAGATGATGAATCTGAACTACTGACCTTGTGGTTAGCAGTCCAATGTTTACCCGACAGTCCTAAAAAGAAAAGTCATTTGCTGAAAATTTAGCTCAGGTTTGATAGCTTGGGAGATGTATACGTGCATTTCAATAATTGACATGTCACTTGACAGCCGATTATTGTTAGCTGCCCAGGTCTTGGGCTCACTCATGCACAATGGGCCATTAGCACCCATATGCTTGTGCAGGAGGTACATTGGCTTGGAATCGAACCAGGTCTCCCACTTTCCCAAGAGAACTACCTCAAATCCACTGCCATTGATTGGTCTCTAACTCATAGTGACCCTCTATAAAAAGAGTGGGGAATGTCTGGCCCTCGGGCTATATAAAGCCTGGGAAATCATCAATACCAGCTAATCACACATTACTCACTAAAGAGAAGTGGTTCTAGCCATCACATTAGGGGGGACTTAATGAAATGTTTGGCTACCGTAGCCCGTAAATAATGTGCTAAATATCCAAATGGCCCTTGGCAGAAGAAAGCACTCCTCACACCTGCTAAATAGGGTTTCTCCTAAGGAACCTGCAGTTAGCAGTTCAAGCGCCAGTGCCCTCATAGGACAGCCATTTCATGTTTTGCTGTGCACAGTGTGGTGGTAGACCAGCACCTCAACACAGGAGTTTATTAGAAATGCAGTCTCTGTCCCCTCATTATGGTAGAGAAGCTCTGCTTGAGTCAGAGGCCTAGCCTTTTTAGCAAGGACTGACACAACCCACTGATCCAGGGATTGCCCTAGAACCATTAGTAGAATCTCTCTGAATGGGCCCAAGGCGGCGCCTTTTTATTTAATTCCTCCATTTATTTTAAGATGCAGCCAGAGTTGAGACATGCTCATAAGGAGGCTCTTACTTGATGCTTTTTACACCTCTGGGAAGAGAGTATTATTCGGTGCACCTTGCAGGTGAGAAGTTAGATCCACAGAGGTGCTGTGGCTTATCTGAGCTCCAACCAAACTCACTGCCACATAGTCGATTCTACCTCATGCCCCCATAGGATTCCAAGACTAGCCCTATAGGAATAGGAAAACCTCATCTTTCTCCCTCAAAGGGGCTGGTGAGTTTGAACTCGCAGCCCAATGGGCCAACTGATCTCAGAACTTTTACAATGAACTTTCAACTACTTCTACCACAAATTCTCCCAAAGCTGATTTGTTGGGTGGGGGTGGGGGATTGTATGGTAAAATGAGTTCCTTTCTGTGGCCCTTGGCTTGTTTCTTTGGAATAGCAACTTGAGAGATTCCCCTACCCCCACTTAAATCCTTAGGAGTTACTTCAGTTACCAGAAAAAATAAGCAAACAACAACAAAGCACTGTCATTTAGGTCCATTCTGATTCATAGCGACCATATATAGGGTTCTCATGGCTGTAAATCTTTACAGAAGCAGCCTGCCTCACCTTTCTCCTGTGCAGTAGCTGGTGCATTAACAGTCCAGCACAGGAATTTGTTATTTTTTCCAAGTTGATTGACAGTCCCTGGGCCCATTGTAAACAACTTGGTTTTGTCCCTTTTATCTGGTCTTGGGCTGCAGCCTGCCCTAATTGGTATGCACCTTACGGGGATTGGTTAATAAATAACACAAATAAGGTGAGTTTGTATCCTGCATCGGTGACCTTGTGGGAGAGACGTGCCTTGAAATTTATGAGGAGTTTGTGTCTATGTACAGCCACCCCCAAAGTGATTGGGAAGATAGAAAGAAGGAAGAAGAGAAGCAGTAGGAAGAAAACAGAAGCAGAGAGGGGGGAGAGGGGAGAGGAGAGGAGAGGGAGAAATCTCTTCAAAGAGCTGTAACATTGGTCAAGGGCTGTAAACACCGAAGACAGTGAGAGGCCCAGAAGGGGCCCAGGGCAGTGCTGCCTCTGGATACAGAACTAAGAAGAGTCTGTCTTCGGGGGGAACCAGAGAGCTGACAGCTATTGTGCCCTGAAGCAGAGAGACTGCCCTATATGCTTCCTGGGTCTGACTCCTGAGTTGTTGCCTGTGGATTCTGATCCCAATTTGTACCCTGTTCCTTAATAAGCCACTAAGCTGTAAGTGTAATTTGTGAGTTCTGTAAGGCATTGCAGTAAATTACTGACCTCAAACAGGGGAGGGGAGCACACTGAGGGGAAGGGGAGTGGCCAGTGTCAGAGATGGAGTGGTACAGCGGCTTGAAGAATGTGGACATCTGGGATATATTTGACCTCCGCCTCCTAGGAATTGGCTTTGTGCTGATTCCTTTATTTGAAATAATTTTTACAATTTGTGAGAGAAGTTGAGCACGTGCTTGCCCTTTATCCAAGAAACTAAAAAAGAAAACCTCATATCAGAAGCAAAGTTTCCAACACAGAACCCGAGAAAGTCTCATAGGAACCAAGAAAATTTCCTAGTGACCATCTGGAAATGGCCAGCCAGGAGCTGAGAGCTACCCGCACAGAATATTTGTGTGCAGATATTCGTGTGCCTTGTACACTGTAAATGTTAAGGAGTCTGAATGTTGTATATTTTCATTCTCCAAATTCACTGTCCAAGACTTCCTTGATAATGACTTCTGAGAACCAAGGACTTAAATGAAGAGCACCTCAGGCTCGAACAAGATCTGGTGACTAGCGTGCCATTTCCGCCCCTTCTCTCTCTCACTTCCCAAGTCTCCCGAGGACTGGGCACATCATTTCAATACTCATCCCATGGTTAGAATTGTGTTTGGCATTCTCGGTTAGTTTTAAGCCAAACCCATTGTCATTGAGTCAAGTCTGACTCATAGCAACCCTATAGGGCAGAGTAGAACTGAGCCATAGAATTTTCAAGCCTGTAAATCTTTAAAGAAACAGGCTGTCCCGTCTTGCTCCCTTGAAACAGCTGAGGGTTTGGAACTGCTGACCTTTTGACTAGCAGCTGAGTACTTGAACCACTGGGTCAGGTCTCTGAAATAGTTGGTGTTTGGGTTTTTTTTTTTTTATTCTTTGCACATGTTCTACAGGGGCATGCAAACACTAACCATGACATTTCATTTCTGTTCAAAGCATTCATGTTCTGAAGGGCTTGTGTGTTTGATCTGCAGTGCAAATTCTGCTCTCATGAACATGAGCGCCCATCTCTCAGAGCCTTTGAGATTGCAGCCCTTAAGACCACCCACATCTCTGGAATGAAAGGATTGAAGAGGATTGACTTCTTTGAGGTCTTTGCAAACAGTGTTTTGCCTATTTGTATAAATTACTTAAACATAACAAGCTTTCTCTGTGGTGACAGCTGAATTTCTTTTTTTTTCAGTAAAAATATCCTACAACGTTCATTGTTTTTACAAGTTAAAAAAGTTTACTTCTGGGTTATCTGCACACTCAATTTCACTCGTTCATCAGTTCTTTTCTCCCAGCTCTCCTAACTCCCTTTGTCAGGAAACAATGCTCTTTGAACAGAGAGCAAAGATAGACAGTGCTTGTGGAAAAATGTAGGAATGGTTGGTGGTTGAGCAACATGGCAAACCTGAAGCTCTGACAGAATTCCTCAAAAGGTGTGAAACACAAACATGATGTTGGTTCTCAAATGCTTTGGAAGAAATAGACCCTCAAGTATGAACACTCGTGATATCTTTTTTCCGTTTGGCTTCTTGGGGGTTATGCTGCTGCTTGTAATGCTGCGGGTGGTTGTTAGTTGCAATCCAGTTGACCCCAGCTCCTGGCAACCTTCTGCATAACCAAATGAAACAGTGCCAAGCCCTATACCACCCTCACAGTCGTTGGCAGGTTTAGGTCCAATGTTGCTGTTAGTGCATCAGTCCATCTCATTCAGGGCTTCCCCTTTTATGACGACACTCTACTTTACCAACCATGATATCCTTTTCCAGTGACTGGTTTAACCTGGTAACCTGTCTGTCCAAAGCAATTGAGGCAAATTCTCTCCATCCTCACTTCTCTGGAGCTCCTTAATTGTATTTCTTTGAAGATGAATTTGTTTATTTTTCCAACAGTCCATGATATATTCAATATTCTTCAACACCACAACTCAGATGCAGCAATTCATTCTCTGTCTTCCTTTCTCACAGTCCAGCTTTTCCATGTCTATGAGGCAACATGTTCGTCCTTTAAAATAGTTCAGAGGAAACTTGCAAAGTCATCTGCAACCCTCAAGTTTCACAAAATGTGTCTTCATATGACTTGGAAAAATCTTTAAAATTATTCTGTGGCCATGAAAGAACATAGCACATGAAAACCCTATTTAATTAGTTCATGTCTGCAGTTCAGGGGGTGGGGGGAGTGTTTTGTAATTTGTTTTTTTTTACTAGGATTTTGCTAACTACATTTGCATACAAAAGCTCTTGAAATGGAAATATCCTTTTCGCTCCAAGATATAAAAAACACTGGGTGGTGGTCCTCATTTTGTATCACCATTGGCCTAGAATTTTGCAAATCAAGACCCACTTCTACAAAGTAACTTCTGACTCATAGCAACCCTATAGGATAGAGTAAAACTACTCTTTGGTTTCCAACACTACGTTTTCACAGAATCAGCGAGCCTCAGCTTTCTCGCAGCTAACAGCCCAACACTTAGCCCATTATGTCACCAGGGCACCTGTTTGACAACTCCAAAAACATAACCTTGCTGCCATCAAGTCAATTCCAACTCTTAGAAACCTTTCATAGGCTTTCTGAGACCTCTTGCTCCCAGCTCAGACTTGTATATACAGCTGTGTATTCAACATGTCCCTTTGGATGCCTAACAACTCACTACCATCTAGTTGATTCCAACTCACAGTGACCCTATAGGACAGAGTACAATTGCTCCTTATGGTTTCTGGGGCTTACCTTACTCCCTCAGTATGGCTGGTAGGTGTGAACCACTCACCCAGGGGGTAGCAGCCCACCACTTAACCCATTGAGCTGTCAGGACTCCAGTTTTGCAACTAGAGTTAGGAAAACAGCAATTTCGTTTGCTTTTTCTCTCTTTCTTTCTATTAGTAAAGAGATAGCACTATGTATGTGTGTGTGTGGAGATTTGTGGAGATTATATATATACATGGAGATTATATATATTATGTATAATTGAGAGAGAGAGCTAAGTTCTGAGAGAGAGAAAGAGAGAGAGAGAGCTAAATTCTTAAAGTACAAATAATCATTCTTTCTCATCCTATCCCCTAAACAGAAAGGGGTTTCCTTTAAAATTCCGCATGGGATGGGTAAACCTGCCCATACCATGTAATAAAGAATAATAAACCACACAGAATTCAGCCCAAGTGTATTCTGGTTGCTGTGGTGACCACGATGTCATTCTGCAGGGGGCCTACCCATCAGTTCTTAAGCCCGAAGGTAGAAGGATTCTTAATGGGTTTTTCCCATGTCACTCTTTTCTGCCCATGTTGCTTTTTTTAGATAAATGGTTGGAGACAATCACAGCTCTGTCTCTTCTCTGAGTACTTCCTGTGATGAAAGGCTCCTTTCAAATCCTAGAACCATCTCCCCACACCACTCAGGAAGCCTGCAGCTGGCCATGTGCCACTGCCTTTGTAGGGGTTGGGTCATGGTCTTTTTAAGGCCAGACCTCTTTGATATTTAATAACGTCCCAAGAAATGTACATTATTTTACTAAACTGGGCATCTTTATATCTGTCAGAGGTACTGACCATAAAGTCCTATACTGTAGAAGGTACCTTCTTGCTGTCAGAAGAGCCCCACCATCCAAAGAAGAACCAATGATAATTTTATATCATCTCATTTGCATGATTGTCAAAAATTAGGTTTCCAGGATTTCCTTTTACTTGGATCCACAATCAATGCTCATGGGGGCAGCCGTCAAGAAATCAAACAACGTGTTGCATGGAGCAAACCTACCACACAAGACCTTTTTAACTGTTGAAGAGCAAGGATGTTCCCTTGAGGTTTAAGGTGCACCTGACCTGGGAGCTTTTCAATCAAGTCATAAGCCTGTGAAGGTTGGACAATGAAAAGGAAGACAGGAGCAGAATGGATGCCTTTGAGTGATGGTGTTAAAGACTATTTAAAGAACCACGGGCTACCAGGAGAATAAAAGAATCCACCTTGGAAGAAGTCCAGCCAGAACACAAGGCTGACAAGATTTTGTCGCCTTTAACTTTGGACATGTCATCAAGAGGGACCAGTCCCTGGAAAAGGACATTATGCTTGGGATAGAAGAGGGTCACTGAAGAAGAGGAAGATCCTCAATGACCCAGTGAATCCAACAATGGACTCAGGCATGACAACATTAGTGAGGATGGTACAAGAGCAGGCGATGTTTCCCGCAGTTGTGTATTTTGGGGTTGTTATAACCCGAAACTGATTTGATGGCACCTAACAACAACAGAGATCGTATCATATGTGGTCAGAAAGAGTCTGTAGTAATGGTCAATTGGACACCGCTTCACACTTTTCCAGGTGCTGGGGAAAAAGAGAAGGTCAAGATACCATTTGAGACCTCATGCCCTCCCAAACGGGCAGGGAAAGGGCAGCACTAACCAACAGCCCCATGGCACTGACAAGTGAGGGAGTGAGAGGACCCAGGAGGATCCACTAGCCATATCAGAGAGCAGTGAGGAAGCCAGGGGCCCAAGAGAGTGCAGACTTGAGGTGGAGTTAGCTAAGCAAAGGATGGTGGAAAGAATGCTATATCACCACAGCTTCTACATTCCACGTGCTTTAAATATATCATCTCATTTAATCCTCTCATCTACTCTTCCTCTCCTAGTGCTACGGTGCCACATATGCCCCCCAGTGAGTGACTTTGAGTGTGGAAATGTACTGTCTCACCCTTCTGACGGCTAAAAGTCCAAATCAGGCTCTCAGTCTTGCTGATCTCATCCCATTCAGCAGCCGTGGGCAGTCCTCTTGGTTCTTTGCAGAAGCTCCCGTGGCATTTGTCTTCCCACTCTGTGTCTGATCTGCTCTTTTTATAACTTAGAAGTGACAAGATGTAGAACCCATCCCACTTGAGGATGGTTTAATGAACAGAACGAAGAAAACGCTATTCAATTCCAACCCAAGTGGGTTCAATCCATAACCACCACCCGACCATCTAAGTGCCATCATTGTTTCCGAGAGAAGGGCACGGAGACGACGAGAGATTCAGTAACTTGCCCAAGGGCACATGGGGACAAAACCAGGACGAATGTATTGGCATATCAGCTTGCACCCAGAAGAAGCATCAAGCTCCCCATTAGTTACCCTCACGGTGTAGCTGGTTTTGACTGCAGTTTGGATTTTCAGTGACCTTGGCCCAGGGCTCTGTACTCCTCACTGCAATGGGAGGTCAGCTTGGTACCCTGAACCTTTATACTGCTATCCTGATAAGAACACATTTTCAGAAGCTTTTCATTTAAAATCTAAAACCAAATACCTTTTGATCCTGCAACCTCTCTACTTGGTATATACCCTAAAGAAATAAAGAAGAGAACACGAATAGACATATGCCCACCCCTGGTTATCCCAACCTTATTCACAATAGCACAAAGATGAAAACAACCAAACTCCTGGCCTAAGGAGGAATGGATAAACGAAGGTTCATACCAGTACACCACGGAATATTATGCATCTCTCCAAAATAACGACGAGTCTTGTCAAACACCTCAACACACAAGCAAAATTGGAGGACAGAATGCTCAACAAAGTTAGTCAATTTCATAAAGATAAAGATTTCATGACACTATTATTATGGAGGAAAAAAAGTGGGCTTCATACCAAAGGACTAGACTTTGAAGATTATGATGAGGCCAGAGGTGGAGCATGGAGGAGGAAGGGGAGGGACAGAGAGATAAGGAGGGAGGGTGGGTGAAAAAAGAAAAAGAAGAAGAAAAAAATCGCATACATACAAACAAATAATTTAAAAAATCTAACACCATGTAGCTTTTTAAAAAGACCTTTTCATTTGTATATTCATTTATGAATTTGAAGACTGTTGTAGTGGTTGGATGGCCTTGTCAGTTCTGACTCAGAGTGACCCTGTGTAACAGAACGAAACACCACCTGGTCTTGTGCATCCTCACACTTATTCTTATGTTTGAGCCCATTGTTGCAACTACTTGTCAATCCATCTTTTCAAGGACCTTCCTCTCACTGCCCCTCCACGTTACCAAGCATGATGTCCTTCTCCAGGACTGATCTCTCCTAACAACATGTCAAAGTACTTAAAACAAAGTATCACCATCTTTGCCTCTAAGGACCATTGTGGCTATACATCTTCCAAGACAGATCAGTTTATTCTTTTGGAAGCTCGTGGTATTTTCAATATTCTTCACTAGCATCATAGTTCAAATACATTGATTTTTTTATCTTCTTTATTTCAGGTTCAATTTTCACATGCATATGAGGTGATTGAAAATATCATGGCTTGGGTCAGACACACCTTGGCCATCAAAGTTCTTCAATACTCTAAAGAGGTCTTGTGCAGAAGAGTTACCTAATGCAATATGTCTTTTGATTTCTTGACTGCTGCTTCCATGAACATTGATTGTGGATCTAAGGAAGAGAAAATCCTTGACAACATCAACCTTTTCTCCATTTACTATGATACTCCCTATTGGTCCAGTTGTGAGGATTTTTGTTTTCCTTACATGGAGTCGTAATCCCTACTGGAGCCTACAATTCTTGCTCTTCATCAGCAAGTGCTTCAAGCCCCCCTCACCTTCAGCAAGCAATATTGTGTTATCTGCATTTCGCAGGTTGTTAATAAGCTTTCTCTCCAATCCTGATGCCACATTCTTCTTCATGTAATCTTGCTTCTCAGATGATTTGCTCAGCATACACAAGAAACAAATTGGGTGAGAGGATACAACTCTGGTACACAGCCTTCTTGATTTTGAACCATGCAGTATTCCCTTGTTCTCTTCAAACCACTGCCTCATGATCGTCTATTCTTCATAAGGTTATCCATAATTTACTATGGTTCACAGAGGTAATTGTGTTTGCATAGTCAGTAAAAAAAACCAGTAAACATGTTTCCGGTTTTTTCTACTTTCAATCAAGATCCATCTGATATTCCAATGATATTCCTTGTTCCACATCCTCTTCTGAATCCAGCCTGAACCTCTGGCAGCTCCTTGTCAATGTACTGCTACAACCCTTGTTAGATGATCTTCAGCAAATTTTTCCCTTCAGGTGATATCAATGATACTATTCTATACTTTTAACATTCTGTTGGGTCACCTTTCTTTGGAATGGGTAAGAATATAGATCTCTTCCAGTCAGTTGGCCAAGTAGCTGTCTTCCAAATTTCTTGGTATGGACAAGTGAGTGCTTGTTTGGTATTCCATCAATTCATGGAGCCTTGTTTTTACCTAATGCCTTCAGTGCCATTTGCACTGCTGCCTTTAGTGCCATTGATTCTTGCTTATATATGTGATCTCTTGAAGTGGCTGAACATCGACTTCCATCTCCTTTTGGATGATTTCCTGCGTCATCCACTATTTTGCCCAAAGAATCCTTCAACATTACAACTTGAGGCTTCATTTTTTTCTTTAGTTCTTTCAGTTTAAGAAATGCTGAGCTTGTTCTTCCTTTTTGGTTTTCTAACGCTATGTCTTTGTACATTTCATTATAATATTTTGTCTTCTTGAGCTGCCCTTTGGAATGTTCTGTTCAGCTCTTTGGTGTCATCATTTCTTCCATTTGCCTTAGCAAGTTCCAGAGTCTCTTCTGACATTTGTTTTAATCTTTTCCTTTGTTCTGTCTTTTTAATGACCTTTCGTCTTCTTCATGTATGTTGTTCTTGAAGTCATCCCACAACTCATCAGGTCTTCTAGCATAAGTGTTTAATGCATCAACTCTGTTTTTGAGGTGTTCTAGAAAATAGAGTGGAGTAAACTCAAGGTCATATTGTGGTTCTCGTGGACTTGTTTTCATTTTCTTTAGCTTCAACCTGAACTTACATTTGAGCAATTTGTTATCTGTTCCACAGTCGGCTACTGGACTGGTTTTACCTGCAGATATTGAGCTTCTCCATCGTCTCTTCCCACCAATGTAGCCCACGCGTATAGGTATCCTTTTATGTTGTTGAAAAAAGGTATTTTGTACCAATACAGGAAGCAGCAATGCCAGGAGGTATTGGATGGGGGGAGGGGAAGTAAGGGGGAGCCAGTCACAATGATTGATGTATAGCCCCCATCCCAGGGGGGTGGACAGCAGAAAAGTGGTTGAAATGAGACAGCAGTCAGTGTAAAACATTAAAAAAGAAGAATTTATAAATTATCAAGGAGGCATGGGGGGAAATGAGGAGCTGATGCCAGGGGCTCAAGTAGAAAGAAAATATTTTGGAAAAGATGATGACAACATATGTCAAGATGTGTTTCACAAAATGGATATACGTATGGATTGTAATAAGAGCTGTAAGAGCTCCCAATAACATTTTAAAAATTATAAAAAGGAAAGAAAAAGGTATCCATGGTGAAAAAGTTGTTGGGTCTGCAAAATTCTATCATGTGCTGTGCAGCTTTATTTCTACCACCAAACCATACTTTCCGATACTGTTCCTTCCTCTTGTGCATTCCAATCACCAGTAATTATTAATGCATCTTGATTACATGTTTGATCTTTCAGACTGAAGACATTTGCATCACTAGCTTTGGTGGTTGGTACATAAATTTGAATAATGGTTATATTGGTTGGATCTCCTTGTATGGTGATAAACATTTTTCTATCCCAGACAGCACTGTACACCAAGATAGATCTTGAAATGTCCTTTTTGAAGATGAATGCAATGCCATTCCCCTTGATTGTGTCACTCCTGGCCTAGTAAACCATAGGATTTTCTGATTCAAAATAGCCAAAACCAGTCCATTTCAGCTCACCAATGTGTAGACTATTGATCTTCAAGGGTTTCAATTCATTTTTAATGACTCACAATTTTCCTAGATTCATACTTCATACATTTCCAAGTTCCAGTTATTAATGGATGTTTGCAGCTGTTTCTTCTCATTTTGAGTATTGCCCCATCAGCAAATGGTCACGAAGGCTATACTCCCACAAGCGTTACTCCATCGATGTCGTTATGGTCGTCTCTACGATGCGAAGGTATCTCTTCCTCAGCCACATTTTGAGTGCCTTCCAACCTGAGGATCTCATCTGGCCCTAAAGTCTGACAATGTTCTGCTCCTATTCATGAGGTTTTCAGTACCTGACAATGTTTTGCTGCTATTCGTAGGCTTATCCATAGTGAATTATAACATATATAGTTTGGGTAAAACTTAACACCTTTTAAAGTTGTTCTAGTTTTTAATATTTTCTGCTTTCTTTTCAATTGAAGTTTCCTTCTATTTTATCTTGTTATCGTTAGCTTTTTTGTTTCTTTGGAGTTTTGTGTTTTTTTTTTTTTTTTTTGGTATTATGAAATCCAGGATGGGGAGTGTCTTAGAGACGTAACGAGGTGAATGGTTTCTTGGGGTAACACAGGGGAGGTTGAGGGGAATGGGAAGGTAATAACAAGGAGTACAGGAAAGATTATAATGATTGTATAACTCTCCTTGATATAATTAAAGTATTGAATTGTATGATTTGTGGATTATGTCCCAATAAAACTTTTTTAAAGTCATGGCTGCTGACTAATAATCAAGATAAAACATTTTATTTTGGAATTGTATTCTCATTTTATATATATAGCTAGCTCCCCAACAGGAGTCCTAGTAGTGTAGTGGTTATGCATTGGCTGCTAACTACAAGGTCAGCAGTTTGAAACCATCAGCTGTTCTTCAGGAGAAAAACAGGCTTTCTACTCCTGAAACCCACAGGGGCAGTTCTGCCCTGTCCTATAGGATTCCTATGGGTGGAAATCGACTCAATGGCAGTGAGTCTGGTTTTTGGTTTTGGGAGCTCTGCAGCAGCTGCTTTCCTATCATCAAAATGGCCTATGAGCCTGCCAAATGTCCAATTGTGGACTGAAAGAAAAGAAAAATGAAGACATGTCCCAGTGAGTCCCTGAGTCACCGGGTTGGATTCCACTTCATGTGTCTCTCATAAGATATAGAGTGGCAAAACCAGTTTCAAGGGTATTTTTTAAACCACAGTAAAGCTAGGCACTGGTGCAACATTAGGTTTTCCCCCGGTACTTTTGTGGGTGTTTCTGGTCTTTGGCATGCCTCGTGGAAGAGCACATGCCCATCCCTAGCATCTCCAAAGTAGAATGCTGGGAGTTCCGGTAGCACAGTGTTTCAATGATTGACTGCTAAACTTGTATTTTCTTTTGTGAGTAACTTGTTTGTCACTAAAGATAACAAGTTCATTTCAGTTTTATTTTTCTTCCTGTCAGGGGACCTTGAAAGTATTTGATAAAAAAAATGCAACGGATCCTGGCCCACCAAGCCTTGAGAACTATATTTTTATCAGAGCAGCCAAGCCACAGGGAAGACCATCTGGCCAGTCCCACTATGAGACATGACACCCCTCACTGACCCATAGCCCTACAGGGGACAAAACTGGAGATACCGTGTGGGAATTGACCTAATCTCATCCCACCACACCAAGGCAAAACACTAAGGGTGAACAACAGAACAGAAAGGGGAACAGAGCAAGGAAGTCCTAAGGGAATACCAAAAATAGACTTTGGGGCCAGGGTATGACACCCCATCAAGCTCAACTGGAAAACACTCCTGGAGGTCAACAAATAGTCCTTGAACTAACTACAGGCTTTTCTTTGTGTTGTTGTTGTTTTGCTCTGTCTTGTTTTTGTGTATGTTATTACCTCCGCAGGTCTGTCTAAGTAAGATGGGCTGGATGAACAATCTGGAGGAGAAAATAATAGGGCCGACAGTTCCGGGGAAGATGGGATAGGGGGAGGTGGGGGGAAAGGAAGTGGTGTTAAACCCAGAGACAAGGGAACAACAAGTGATCCAAATCAGTGGTGAGAAGGGTATAGAAGGCCTGGTAGGGCGTGATCAAGGGTAATGTAACCAAGAGGAATTACTGAAACCCAAATGAAGGCTGAGCACGATAGCCGGACAAGAGGAAAGTAAAAGGAAATAGAGGAAAGAGCTAGGAGGCAAAGGGCATTTACAGAGGACTAAATAAAGGCATGTACCTATGTAAATATATTTTTATATGAGGATGTGGAAATAGATCTATGTGCATATATTTATAGGGTTAGTATTAAGGTAGCAGATAGACATTGGGTCTCTCAAGTATTCCCTCAATCTAAGAATACTTTGCTTTATTGAACTGCCATTCCATGATGCTCACCTTCCTGATATGATTGCTGAAGACAAATGGGTGAGAAAAAAAAAGACAAATGGGTCCATAAGTAAATGTGGTGAATAAAGCTGATGGTGCCCAGCTATCAAGAGATATAGGGTCTAATGAGGGTCATAAAGGCTTGAAGGTAAACAAGCGGCCATCTAGCTCAGAAGCAAGAAAGCCCACATGAAAGAAGCACACCAGCCTGTGTGATCATGAGGTGTTGAAGGGATCAGGTATCACGCATCAAAGAACAAAAAAAAAACATACCATTGTGAATGAGGGGGAGTGCAGGGTGGGGACCAAAGACCCATCTGTAGGCACCTGGACATCCCCTTAAAGAAGTGTTGAGGGGAAGAGACAAGCCAGTCAGGGTACAGTGTAGCAATGATGAAACATACAACTTTCCTCTAGTTTCTAAATGCTCCTCTCCCCCCCCCCCACTATCATGATCCCAATTCTACCTTACAAATCTGCCTAGACCAGAGTATGTTCACTGGCACAGACAGGAACTGGAAACACAGGGAATCCAGGAAAGGTGATCCCTTCAGGACCAGTGCTGAGAGTGGTGATACCAGGAGGGTGGAGGGAGGGTGGTGTAGAAAGGAGGAGCCAATTACAAGAGTCTACATATAACCTCTACGGGGGATTGACAACAGAAAAGTGGGTGAAGGGAGACATCGGACAGTGTAAGATATGACAAAATAATAATAATTTATAGATTATCAAAGGTTCATGAGGGAGGGAGGAGGGAGGGGGAAAATGAGAAGCTGATACCAAGGGCTCAAGTAGAAAGAAATTTTTTGGGGAATGATTATGTCAACAAATGTACAAATGTGCTTGACACAATGTATATATGTATGGATTGTGATAAGAGTTGTACAAGTCTCCAATAAAATGATTTTAGAAATAATAAAAAATGCAATGGAAAGAAATGCCCAGAACAGGTGGATTTGTGTTGTTGATTTAATGATCTGTTTGCATTGATCACAGACTGTACCTGACTCAACGCAACAACAACAACCCCTGCCATTGAGTCGATGCCAACTCATAGTGCAGGGTAAAACTGCTTCTGTGGGTTTCTGAGACTGTAACTGTTTATTGGAATAGAAAGCCTCATCTCCCTAGAAAGATGTCAACAATTCTCAAATAATTCTCTTTGAAAATGCCTATTCCCCAAATAGATAAGCCCATTGCCATCAAGTCAGTTTTGTGAAGTCCAGTTCAACCCATAGCAACCCTGTAGGACAGAGTAGTACGGCCTCTGTGGGTTTCCAAGGTTGTCCTCTTTATGAAAGCCGACTGCCACACCTTTCTCCCATGCACCACTGGTCGATTCAAACTGCCAATCTTTCTGTTTGTAGCCAAATGCTTAACCACTGTGCCACCTAATTGCTTCAAAGTGTATTTATATATATAGACACACAATAACTTAATAGCTCAAATCACCATTTGCACTGAGTTGCTTCCCCCCACCACGCTCATGTGCATTAGTGTGTTGCTATAATTCCGTGGCTTGTAATTCATTCACAGAATAAGTACCTATGGGTTCTGGCCCCTGCCCCAGCCCCTGGCAACCACTTGTTGGTTTTCTGTCTCTGATTGGACCACCTCAGGACATATCATATACACGGGTTTCTACACTCTGTGTCCATTAGTATCTGGCTTTTTTCATATCACTCAGCCATCCCGTGATCCGTGGTTTTGAACTGCTATTTGGTTTGTTTTGTTTTAATTCAAAATTGAACTAAGCATCCTGAGCATTTCATATACACTATGTGGCCTTCTGTGTTTGGCTTTTTCCCCCCATAAAGATCTCTGGTGGCATATTGGTTACTTGTTAGACTGCTAACTACAAGGTCAGCACTTCTAAACCACCAGCCACTCCAAGTGAGAAAAATGAGACATTTTACTCCTGTGAAGCGTTACCATCTGCAAACCCACAGGAGCTTCCCTCCTCTGTTCTATAATGTCGGTATGAGTCAGCATTGACTTCATGGTCGGGTTTTTTTGTTTTTTCAGAGAGTAGCTTTTTTTTTTTTTTTTTGGTAAACCATATTATATCAAGCAAAGACACCAGACTGACCTTTATGCAAACCTTATCTTTACCTTATTTACTTCAAAAAGTTAACATTTACATAGGTCACAATTACACTTTTGCCAACTTTTGTGTCCATAATTATTTTTGATTAACCACATGCACAGATTGACATTTCGAAAGCAAAAAACAAAAAACTAAAAAGCACCTTACGCTTTAAAAAAATCTTTTTAATCATTTTATTAGGGGCTCATACAACTCTTATCACAATTCATACATACATCAATTGTATAAAGCACATTTGTACATTGATTGCCCTCATCATTCTCAAAACATTTGCTCTCCACTTAAGCCCCTGACATCAGGTCCTCATTTTTTCCCCTCCCTCCCCGATCCCCCCTCACTCATGAGCCCTTGATAATTTATAAATTATTATTTTTTCATATCTTGTCCTGTCCAACATCTCCTTTCACTCGCTTTTCTGTTGTCCGCCCCCCCCCCCCAGGGAGGAGGTTACATGTAGTTCCTTGTAATCGGTTTCCTCTTTCCAACCCACTCTCCCTCTCCCCTCCCAGTATCGCCACTCACACCACTGGTCCTGAAGGGATCCTCGCCCTGGATTCCCTGTGTTTACAGTTCCTATCTATACCAGTGTACATCCTCTGGTCTAGCCAGACTTGTACGGATGAATTGGTATTATGATAGTAGAGGGGGGTGGAGGAAGCATTTAGGACTAGAGGAAAGTTGTATTTTTCATCGTTGCTACATCGCACCCTGACTGGCTCATCTCCTCCCCTAGACCCCTCTGCAAGGGGATCTCCAGTGGCTGACAAATGGGCTTTGGGTCTCCACTCTGCACTGCCCCCCTCATTCACTGTGGTAAGATTTTTTTTTGTTCTGATGATGTCTTATGCCTGATCCCTTTGACACCCCATGATCGCACATGCTAGTGTGTTCTTCCATGTGTGCTTTATTGCTTCTGAGCTAGATGGCCACTTGTTTACCCTCAAGATTTTAAGACCCCAGATGCTATACCTTTGGATAGCCAGACACCATCAGCTTTCTTCGCCACATTTGCTTATTCACACGCTTTTTCTTCAGTGATTGTGTCAGGAAGGTGAGCATTATAGAATGCCAATTTAATAGAACAAAGTATTCTTGCATTGAGGGAGTACTTGAGTGGAGGGCCAATGTCCTTAATACTAAGCCTATAAATATAGGTATATAGATCTATTTCCCCATCCTCTTATATAAATGTATTTGCATATGTACATTTCTTTATCTAGACCTATATAAATGCCCTTTGCCTCCCAGCTCTTTCCTCTATTTCCCTTGAATTTCCTCCTGTCCCACTATCATGCTCAGTCCCCACCTGGGTTTCAGCAATTCCTCTTGATTACATTACCTTTGATCATGCCCTACCAGGCCTCCCACACCCACCTCACCACCAATTTGGATCATTTGTTGTTCCGTTGTCCCTGGATTTGTTAACACCACTTCCTTTCACCCCTCCTCCCCTTATCCCATCTTCCCCGGAACTGTCGCTCCCATTGTTTTCTCCTCCAGATTGTTCATCCAGCCTATCTGATTTAGACAGACATGTGGAGATAATAACATGCACAAAAACAAGACAGAGCAAAACCAAGCAACAATATACAACAATAAAAACAAACTACCGACAAAGAACAAAATCAAACACAACAAGAAAGAAAAGCTTGTAGTTAGTTCAAGGATCGTTTGTTGGCCTTTAGGAGTGTTTTCCAGTCCAGTCTGTTGGGGCACCACGCCCTGGCCCCAAAGTCCACTTTCAGCATTCCCTGGGGACCTTGCCGCCCCATTCCCTTGCTGTTCTGCTGCACTCCTCCAAAGCCTTGCCTTGGTGTGGCAGGATCAGATCAGGCGCAATTCCCACACTATGTCTCTGGTGCTGTCCCCCGCAGGTCCATGGGTCAGTGAGGGGCGTCATGTCTCATAGTGGAGCTGGCCATGTGGTCCTCTCTGTAGACTGGCTGCTCTAATTCGGGTCATCGTCCTCAAGGCCTGGTGGGTCAAGATGTGCTTCACTCTTTCCTATTCCCCCTTCATCTGCTTCAATGTGTTCCCATCAGATATGTCCTTCTCCCAGAGCTGCAGATTCAATGCCGTCCTTTGAAATAAATTCTTCTGGGGGGAGGCACCTCACTCTTATCTTTAAGCTATTCAAAGGTAACAAGACCTTCTTTTCTTTTAGAAAGGGGAAGTATGGGTATTTTCCCCTAGTTTCTTAATTTCGTTAGCAAGGAAGAGTTTAGTCAAATTTCATCACCTTGTTGTTTCTCACTGGCCTTGAGTGGAATCCAATTCTCAGCAACCCATAAGGCCGAGTAGAACTGCTCCCTAGGTTTACTGTGACCAAATATTTACGGGAGATGACTGCCTCATCTTTCTCCCTCAGAGAGGCTAGTGGACTCACACCACTGACCTTACGGCTAGTCCTAGCCACCCAATTTTCATCCACAATTAATCATTGTGCTCAGCAAGGACTAAAGTTAGGAATTCTTGGCATCAAGTTAAGTCGCTTTCTTTTGTTTGCGTCTGACTACCCAACAAACACACATAACCTCTAGCAGAAAATTAGGGCCCTGGTGACTTAGTGGGTTACACAAGGTCAGCAGGTTGAACCCACCAACCACTCTGCAGGAGAAAGATGAGGCTTTCTGCTCTTGAGAAGATTTAGATTCTTGGAAACCCACAGGGGCAGTTGTACTCCGTTCTGTAGGTTCACAATGAGCCAGAAGTGACTTGGTAGCAGCGTGTGGGGTTTTGTTTTTTCTGGCATAGCATTACTACGCAATTAATTGTCTGGCTTATTGGCAAACATTTCCATATCACATGTTATTTGTCGAAGAGGTAGCTCCATGACTCCTGGTGACACCACATACATCAGAATGGAAAGTTCCTGGTCCAGTGCCATCTTCCGGGTTGCCAGATGCTCCAATCTCTTGTTTCAGCCACTGTGGGTCTTCAGTGCCTTAAATAGCAAGTGGGATAACTCTGGAGCTTATCACCGAAAAGAGCCTTGTAACACTTGTCCAAGCAGAGCAGAGGCCCAGGACCAGACAGAGGCATGCCTGAGGGCACAGCTGAGAAGAGGCTGTCCTGATTGAACAAGTTTATCCGGATTCATTTCTGATTCTGAATTTGTAACCTGTTACTCCCCTAATCAACTCCATAGTGTTGAGTATGGTCTGTAAGTCCTGTGTGGCCATTGCACACCCAGAAGAGAACTAAGAGAGCGCCATGGGAGAAGCAGTCGGTGTCAGAATTGGTAAAAAGTTTGGAGGGTAGAAGTATGACACATAATCTCATTTACTTTCAATTATATTATGAATCACAGTGAGTTTGGGCTATATAAGAAATACTTTAACGTGGTGCCATTTAGGGTTTTGGGTTATAATGAGGGTTTGTGATTCCTCTCCTAATTTAGCAAAGCAATTAAGCTTATTTTTTTAGCTCTTTTTTTTACATTTTATTAGGGGCTCATACAACTCTTATCACAATCCGTACATATACATACATCAATTGTATAAAGCACATTCGTACATTCTTTGCCCTAATCATTTTCAAAGCATTTGCTCTCCACTTAAGCCCTTTGCATCAGGTCCTCTTTTTTCCCCCTTCCTCCCCGCTCCCCCTCCCTCATGAGCCCTTGATAATTTATAGATTGTTATTTTGTCATATCTTGCCCTATCTGGAGTCTCCCTTCCCCCCCTTCTCTACCGTCCATCTCCCAGGGAGGAGGTCACATGTGGATCCTTGTAATCAGTTCCCCCTTTCCAACCCACTCACCCTCCACTCTCCCTGCATCGCCCCTCACACCCCTGGTCCTGAAGGTATCATCCACCCTGGATTCCCTGTGCCTCCAGCCCCCATATGCACCTCTTAGAGGCTACAGACATTGAGTTGGTGGGTGGGCTGGAACCAAAAGACATCCAGGCCTCCGTCTGATTAAGATGCTAGGTACTGGATACTGCCTCTGGCATCCTCATCTCTGGTAGTATTCTTGATCAGTAAATCCAAGGAACCACCAGTGGGAATGCCAGAACTCCGAGCTGTTCCAGTTCCTCTGTGTCATTTGTGCAAGGTTCAGGTCTTCAAAGAGAGTGTCTGATTGCCCATACTTGGGTCTCCTGTCTGTCTCCTTGTTGCCTGGTTTCTGGGTGAGCAAATTTCTGACTCTTGGGGTTTGAAAACAGACCAAACTCACTTGGCTTTCTAGATGTACGAAGACACTTCCGATAATAAGTAAAAACCATTTCTCTCCCAACTGGGACACAAAGTCCCTTACAAACACCTTCCAAGTTCCTAATCTGCATTTCTTATTAAGTCATGCTTCCATTTATGGGGTAAATAAGCAATGTTGTATAAATGATTGCATTCTAATTGAAATTTTATGAAGTAGACAAACATATTCTAGGCTAGCACTGTCCAAGAGAGTTTTTTTATGAGGGCAGGCATCTTCTGTGTCTTCACGGTTGAACTGAGTAGCCACTAGTTACGTGTGGCTATTGAAATGAGCCTAGGAACTGAATTTGGAATTCTCTTTGATCTTTATAGAGTTACATTTAAATCGTCACATGTGGCTTGTGGCTACCACATTGGACACTACTGTTCAAGTCTATTCAGGTGTTGTGCCTAATTTGCTCCTGGAAGGTCTTCCTCTATGTTGTGTTTAATTTACTCCTATATATTTTGTTTGTTGTTGAAATTGGAATTTTGTTTTGACTTGTGTTCTCTGCATTTTGTTGGTTCTAATCATGAAACTTATTTTTTATCATTTTATATGTAGCCACCTTGTTAAACTCTTTTAATGATAAGTCTTCTATAGCATCATTAACACTCACTGCCACTGAGTCTATTCCAACTCCTAACGACCCCATAGGACAGTGTAGAACTGCCCTGATACGTGTCCAAAATGGAAACTCTTTACAGTTGTAGAAAGCTTCGTTTTTCTCCCCCAATGAGTTGGTAGTTTAGAACTGCTGACCTTACGGTTAGCCACCCAATGTGTAACCACTATGCCACCCCGGGTTCCTACAGAATCATTAAAATCTTCTAATCATATAGTTTGTATTTAATCCGATTTTGCTTCTCCCTTTGTAATCCTCAAACTTTTCCTTCAGTGTGCTGGGGGCTCCTGTACAAAGTTGAACTTCATGTTAGTTGAGAGTAAGGACTATGTGTTTTAGTCAATATATATTTTATTTTTCAAAACTTTTTATTGTGAATTGGGTGAAGGTTTACAGAGAAGATCAGTTTTCCATTCAACCATTCATACATATTTTGCTTAATTCCATTGGTTTTGATCGCAATCCCCACAATTTCACATCACTAATTATTCCACTTCTATGCCATGGTTCCGGTTTCTCTCCCTCTGGGCTTTTGTCCCTGAGAAATTCCTTTTCATCTTGAACAGTACTTCCCTAGTGGTAATGTCCACTTCATATACCTGTCTGTTGTTTGCCTGAAAATGAAACCAAAGCGGTAAGTTGAGTTTCAGGCCTGAAGAATTATGAAGGGGTCCTGGCGGCTCCCACCAGTTTCTGTCCCAACAGGTAAGTCTAGTCTCATTTGTCATTGATGGGTTTTATTTGACATTTTCCTCCCACTTTATCTAGAACCTTCTAATGTGATTCCTTTCACAGCTGTGATAGTGGTAGCCAGGCACCATCACGTTCTCAGGGGCAAGGAGGCTGGGGCTCACGTGGCCCATTAATGCTTTGGACTAAGAACATGTATTTTTTTTTAAAAACAACCTTTTATTGTAAATTGGGTGAAGATTTACAGACAAGATGAACAGTTTTACATTCAACCATGCATGCTTATTGTGTCCCTATTCATTCTAGTCAGTATATATTTTAAATAGTAATAAGTACAGCTTCCTCAAGATGAACTTAACAATTGAATTTGTTAGAAGGCCAGCAAGATGTGTGAGAGCATGCCCCAGAAAGGACCCGCCAGAATCTGGGGCTTACTTGTAGCTTCTTATCAGAGATATTGAAGTGATTTCTTTTGTTTGTTTGTGTGAAACTAACTTAATGTCACAAGAGAATCCAAATCCTTTCCGGTGGACTTTGCCTCCTTTTAGAACCACTCAGACCAATGTTTAGAACAGAGAGGTAAGAGTGTTGGAAGGTTTTAAAGGCTGAAACCCTTCTCTCTCTCTCTCTCTCTCTCTCTCTCTCTCTCTCTCCCTCTGTCTTTCAACTTTAACTATTTATTTGCTTGTGTATATATTTGTTTGGTGGTGTGTGTATATATATGTTCCCTCCCCGTCCATTTTGTTTGTGGAATGTAGTACATAAGCGAAAAGCATCCTATGTAGTTGCACAGCCCCTGTCATCAAATTAGTGATAATGTTTCCTTAAATTCCCTCCCACTTACTTTCCTCTTCCCTTCCCTCTGTGCTTCCCCACTCCCCAAGCTTTGGCATCGTTTTTTTTAGAGTCTTATCCTTTAGTGTGAAAACAATGGTGTCATAGAACAGTGATCATTATCACACTGACTTAGTTGGTTTTGTCCATGTCTTAAGGTGTTTGGATAAACTCATCATTGTTCTTTAAGGATGCATAATATTCCATTGCATAAATGCACCAGAGTTTATCCTTTCCTCTGTAGTCGTGGGGTTTTTTTTGCTTTGTTTCCATCTTTTAGCTAGTATAGAAATTGCTGCAATAAATATAGATGTGCCAATGTCTGTTCATGTTTGGTTCTTTTTTTCTCTGAGGTGATTTAAGATGTGCCTTAAAATGGGCTACTAACCCACAGTGCTCACAGGACTAAGCAGGTGGCTTTTAGTTACAGAAAGGAGCCATTGGTGCATAGCAACCTTATCGGTTCTTCCTCTAGGAGCGATGCAATAGGTGCTTACAAAAAAACACAGAGCTGACAGCCCTAACTAGAGGAAGGGAGTTAGACTAGGCCAGTGGTCCATAAATAGTTTAGGTCCGTAAACACATTCATGGAGCAAGAGAGGCAGAGATCATTTCTCTAACTTATATCTGCTTCTTGCCAACCACATACATTCAACCACAAAAGACCCCAACCCACCCCTCAGGGAAAGCCTTCTAATCCACCATTAAAAAATAATTCAAACTCACTGGCTTTGAGTCCATTACGGCTCTTATGGACCCTAGAGGAAGGGTGGAACGGCCCCTGTGAATTTCCAAGACTGTAACTCTTTAGAACCCTTTCTTGACTTTTTGTCAAGATAACAATAATTCCCTGAAAGCAGTTAAAAGCTGGATAAAACGAGCACTTAAGGAGTCCCTGTGGCATTGTCAGGTAAGCATTGGGCTGCTAACTACAAGATGGGAGGTTCAAATCCTCTAGCTGCTCAGTGGGAAAGCGATAAGGCTGTCTGCCTGCTCCTATAAAGAGTTACAGTCTCAGAAACCCTGTGTAGGGTCGTTAAGAGGCTGAATCACCTCAATGGCAGTGGGTGGGTATAAGCAGTTTCATCAATCTTTGATGTGATTGTAACATATGGATTTCACGTGACAGTTTCATAGTGACCCTGTGGACTGCTTGTTGCCATGTGGACCAAAGGACATAACGCTAGATTCTTCTTTTGGAAGCTTAAATGTAATGTTCATATACTTTTTGCTATGTATTTTAAGTTGTGTGCTTTAAAAGAAAATCACAACCATCTCTCTTCCAAATTTTCTACAAATTTCTGTAAACCTTTCATAATATTTCCTTGGGGGCATATCCTGCAGTGATTTTTTAAAACATCTCTTACTAGAAAAGGGGGGAAAAAACCTCAAACAAGAATTCAACCTTTATTACATGTCTCATTTTCACATTCACAAGTATTCTAAAATTTTTGCCTTCTATGTGACAAATTCTCAAATATAATCTTTCTAGTGCGTGCAAAGGTGCCCTGGTGGCATAGTGGGTTACACATTGGGCTGGCTATGCAAGGTCGAAACCACCAGCTGCTCTGTGGGAGAAAGATGAGGCTCCCAGCTCCTGTAAAGATTGACAGCCTCGGAAACCCCAATGGGCAGCGCTCTTCTGTCCTATATGGTAGCTGTAAATCAGAATTGGCTCAAGGGCAGGAGGGAGTGGGCGCAACGGTTAAGTGCTCGTTATTAACTGAAAAAATGGACAATGCAATCCCATCAGTGAGTCCATAGGAGAGACTCTGGTGATCTGCTCCAATACAGATCATAGCCTAAGAGACTCTCTGGGGGCAGTTCTATCCAATCTCACAGGATTAGGGTGAGTCGGAGTCAACTCAACAGCATACAACCACCGCCGCAATGCTGAATAAAGAGATCCCATTAGGTTCACGATCTGAAAATGATTCGCCCAAACCAACCCACAAAAACAAACTCAGTGACAATTTAGGCCAACCCAGACTGACCACAAGTGACCTCATATAGGACAGAGCAGAACGGTTCCTTAGGGTTTCCTAGACGGTAAATCGTTATGAGAGCAGAGAGATTCATCCTCCCGCCCCAAAAGTGCCTGGTGGGTTTTAACTGCTGATTCTGTGGGGAACCCAGTGCTTAGTTCACTATGCCACCATCCAAAGATTATTTAATTAGTGGGCCTAAGTAAATCATCAAAGTTGATCCTTCTCTTGAAAATTAATCTACATGAACACCACAAACTCTATTGAAAAGTTACTCTGAATCTCTTCCACCTCCAGGCGCCTGTATCTGGACCCATGTCCCAAACCCCATAGATGGAGACATTCTCAAGAGTTTCTTTAAAACTACTTTTCCCACAAAGGAGCTCTGGTGGCACAGTGGTTAAGTGCTCAACTATGAACGGATCGGTCTGGGGCCAGCTGCTCCAGGGGAGAGAGATAGGGCAGTCTACTCCTTTCAGGCCTTAGAAACCCTATGGGGTGTGGTTATATGCTATCCTATCATGCCCCGGTAGGTTCCGTTTGGGGTTTTCCCACTATCCTCTTATATGGAAAGATGACACAGACAATATCTTAACAAGATTAAAGGAAAATAAATTAAAGCTTAACTTAAAAAAACTTATGTTTGTTATGAAGGAAGAGCCCTAACAGGTTCAGTGCAGCACTGGTCACAACAGCAAGAAGGTGGAAACAACCTGCATGTCCATCAGCAGAAGCATGGATAAAAGACATTTGGACGCATACGCATACCATACTGCTGTGGTTGTTAGGGTGGGCGAGTTGGTTCCCGCTTGTAGCCACCGTATGTACACCAGAACAAAACACCCACGGTGGGCCTTCGCCGCCTTCCTCACCATTGTTGTGATGTTGGAACCAGTTGCTGCAGCCCCTGTGCCTGTCTTTGAGGGTCTCTTCCTCTTTGTCGCAGCCCCTCTCTTGTACCAAATGCAATGTCCTTCTCCAGGGACTGGTCACTCCTGACCACATATGCAAAATGCGAGATGCAGTCTCACCATTCTTGCTTCGAAGGAGCATTCCCGTTGTATTTCTTCCAAGACAAACTCGTTTGTTTTTTGGGCAGTTCCGGGAAAGTTCGGTATTCTTCTCCAGCACCATGGAATGTTAGGCATGGCTTACAAATGAGGGAATCCTGAAACACCTCGTGGCATGGATTGACCTGGAAAACATTATGCTGAGTGAAATTAACCAATCACAAAAGGACAACTGTACAAGACTGAATTTGTATAGGAAAGAGTTTCATATCAAGGAAACAGACTTTGGAGATTACCAAGAAGGGGAGGGCATGGGAGGGAAGAGGAAGCTGTAGGCTAGGAGGATAGTAGACCAGGGCGAACGGGATGGTGGGAAGTAATCCACAAGAGGGGGAAGCAAAATCAAAGATGGGGGATAGGGTAAGCGATTGAGGGGTGAATACGAAACAGGTGATCTGAAATAAAAACCTCTACTGAATTCACAACCAGAAAATTATTGGGGGGAAAAAGGAGCACCCCTAAAACTGATGGCATATCACAAGATCACAACTGATTTTTATTTTTCATCACCCGGTTACTCTTTGTCTCTGTACATATTTGTTTTTATCGGTGTCATCAAAGCATCCTGTGATTGTGCTCCTGGGCTCTGTTTATTTCCACTTCTCGTAGACTTTTGACGAAAACAGTCTTCTTTCGCGCCCGCTCTCGCCCGGGAGCATGAAGAAGGGGGCAGGGGGCGTGAGCGGCAGCCCACCCAAAGGAAAAGCCGAGATTGTGGGCGAGGACCGCCGCCAGGCGAGAGGGCGAGGGAGGGGCGGAGCCGCGCCCCAGGCCCCGCCCACACCCAGACTCCGCCCAAGGCCCCGCCCCGGCCCGTCGCCATGTTGTTCCCTGCTCGCTGGATGGGAGCAGCTGCAGCAGGAGCCCAGCACTCCGGCTGTCGCCGTCGCGTCGTGCCCGCCCTGCCCGTGACCCTCTCCTTCCCCGGTGCGTCCGGACCGGCCGGTTCGGCGCTCCTCGCGCGTCCTCCGCGTGGCTGCGAGGTGAGCCGGGCGCGGGACTCCCCTGGGACCGGGGGGCGCTGGCGTTGGGGTGTCAAAGGGCGGCGCGCAGGCCGAGGACAGCCTGGGGCGCCAGGAGCGGGCGCAGCGAGGCTGACGCCCCCGCGTGTAGGCCCCCCACCTCCCACGGTCCCGCCGGAGAATCGGGATCTCACACCCCGGGACCTGGACGCGCGCGCAGAGACGCCTGCACCTCCCCATGACACACACACACACACACACGCACACATACACGCACCCACACCCCGGTGACACACACACACACACACACGCACCCATACACGCACCCACACCCCGGTGACAACCCCCTTTCTCCAATGCTTGGGAAAAGAGACGTGCGCACCTAGACACCACTGGAAACCCCCCCGCCCAGCCCGGCGCCGTGACCCTGGCCCTGGTGCCCTCTGACACCCTGCCTGGCCGAGCATTCGCTGCGGTCTTGTGACCACTCAGGTGAGGCGGGGAGAAGTCAGCCCCTTATCTGATTCCGGCGCCCTCTCCACTTTCCGAATGGAGGACATTTCTATCCCAAGGCCCGCCAGAGACTGGCTTGGGCTGTGGGGGGAGGGGGAGAGGGTGTTTAAAAGCCACGGCTGGTCCCGTGACCAGGCTTCTCTGGAGGAATAACTTTTCTGCTCGGTTCCCAGTGGGCACGTGACCCCAGCCTTTTTAGAGCATTGTGGCGTCCTGATACCAATGAATGGACAGAATTTGATTTGCCTTTGTTTTCTGTGTGAGCCCAGTGGATCTTTCTGTTGCTGACTCCATTGTAGTGGAAAATACCTAAATTGCCTGAAATGTCCACTGTGCTCCAGTGGAGGGAATGGGAGACGGGGAGAAAATTGAGACCCTTCTGGGCAGGGACTTGGAAGACGCTCTCTCTTTTAGATGCTGCCCCCCGAACTTAGAAATACTTGCCTAGAACTCTTAGCCACCTTATTTAGATCCCCAAATCGAACTCAGTGATGTGGCGCGGAAGGTGCTTTCAGTGGTGGTGTGTAGACAGACATTGGAGGGAATTCTTGCACATGCTAAAAAGTCCCTGGCCTGGCTGATTTGAGGTAAGTTGTGTGATCTGGAGCTATTTTTGGTTTAGTATCTAGGCCGGGAGAGCAGACTGGCAAACCCAGAATAGAACACTGGCCATACCTCCACGCTCCATTCTCAGGGAGAAAGAAAGTACCTCTAATGGTGCTAGTCTTTGCTCTATCCCCCCTGTCTTCTTTCCCTCTTTGCTCTTTCTTCAGCCCTCTTTCTGTCCGAACTCCAGACCCATTGCCATCGAGTGGATTATGACTTTACAGAAGCAGAGAGCCTCAGCTTTCTCCCTTGGAGAAGCTCGTTGGGTTGAACCTGCTACCCTGTGTTTAGCAGTCAATTGCTAAATCCAGGGCAGCACTAGGGCTCCTTTTAAGTAAAATATTAAAAAACAAAACCAACTGCCGTGGGGTTGATTCTGACTCGTACAACCTTACAGAATGACATAGGACTGTCCTATAGGGTTCTCTAGGTTGTAACTCTTTCCAGAAGCAGATCTCCAGGGCTTTCTGCCAAGGAGTCACTGCAGGCCTCTCTGTCAAGGAGTTACTGGGTAGGTTCGAATCACTGACTCTTTGGTGATCAGCTGAATTCTCAACCACTGCCAAGTCCCCTGCCAGGGCTCCCAGGCCTGAGCACTGGCACTTACCAGCATCCAGGCCTTGGGTGTTCTGGGCCGTGTGAGCTCTGGCCCTCCATCATGTATGGGTGCTTATTGAACACACCCCTCCCCCACCTTTACAGCTGAGGACCTTGCTGGGGTGCAACAAGGACAGGTCCTTTTCTCAGGGTCCCACACAGGGTGTGAGGGACAGAGCCAGGACTGAAAGCCAGCCTGTGTGACTTGAAAGCACAGCTTCTCAACTGGGAGCAATTTCAATATGCCCCCTGAAGCCATTTAACAGGGCCTGGGGACATGTTGGGTTGTCACACCTAGGGGGCAGCGCATGCTTGCCATCTAGTAGGTGGAGCCTGGATGAGGCTCAGGACAGTCCCCATAGTAAAGAATTTCTGGCCTTATTTGCCCCTCAAGTGCAGCGTCATGGCCTTCTCAGCATTTCAAGGAAAAGCAGAGGCAAATGTGAGCATTGAAAAGACCCTTCTCTTGATTGAGAGGCAGATTCATCCACTTAAAAGATGGTGGCGTGGGGAACTGGGTTCAGAGAACAGAATCCCGGTTTTGTTATAAGGCAAAACTGCCTGAAAGAACTGGAGAGCCTGGTGGAGGCCTTGAGCGTTTAGCTCTTCCCAAGGCCAGCAAACAATTTCAGGGCAGCCTGCCAGGCCTCTAGAGGTGCTGTTGAGCTGAAGAACTGTCACAAGCAAGTCCTGCCTTCCTGCCACTTACAGTCTACTCACAGCCCCCAGAGTCCTGTGCTGGGTGGGGGTGGGGGTGAGGGTGAGGATGGAGAGTAGGGGGAGCCCCACACAGGCGCCCATTCAGAAACAAGTCAGGTCAATGGAAGAATGCCCCATGCGGTCCACGTCTGTGTGTTTTTAGAGCGCTGCTGCCATCTTTATTTATGGCTTGGTGCAGTTACCCGGGTGCAAACACGTCTAAGAATTGAATTGAGAACTTTTGTTCTTGAGCATTCTGTCTCAAAATGTAGCCCAGTAAACAGGGCATGCGGTTTATCATCAGAACTGAGCACTGGCTGATGAGATCCACAAAACACTTACTTCCGCATCATTTTTTCCTTCCTAGTGTTCCCCAGTCCATCTGACGACAGTCTGCTTTTATTCCGGAGGCAACTGTGAATGTCACCATTAGGTGCCTTTAGGGGAGCAGGCAATTGAGAGGGGGCAGTCTGGAGTTCTTGCAGTGGCGCAGTGCGTTACGCTTTGGGTGCTGCTTCCAGAAGGGTTAGCAGCTCCAATCTGCCAGTGGCTCCTGGGAAGGAAGATGAGGCTGGCTGCCCCTGGAAAGATTTCCAGCCTGGGAAACCCAACGGGACAGTTCTCTGCCTTGTGACATCTCTACGACTCGATGGTATTGAGAGTTTCGCCTTTGGTTTGGGGAAGGTGTTATTCATGCAGCCGTGGCTGGGCTGAGTCTTCTTTTTGGGATGCCTGGGTATGGGGAGACTTGGTTTTCCGCTTGCGCTAGTGGACAGTCCCGCGAGACTGGAAGCATTTCTGCCTAGTCTCAGGAGTTGTTGCTGTGGGGTTGGGAGGATGCTACAGTGAATGCCTAAAACGATTGCTGTCGGTCGCCTGGTATCTAGCAAAGCCAGGCATGTTCTTTCCTCACCAGAGTTGTATTCTGGAAGGTTGAAAGGAAGAGGGTGGGGGGATGGGGTGGAGCAGAACTCACTGACTTAGGTGGAGTCTTCCTTTTTCATTAGTTGCCTCTCTGCGCTGGCCAAGTGAAGTCACCAAATCTCTTTCTTCGTAAAATGAGATGGTTAGCCTTTATAGTCTGTGAGAGACAGACCACACGTAGGAGGGGCAGCACATTATTAGCTTCCAAGTGGTTCTGCCCCAGGCATTTTGTTGGCCAAGCGGCCAGAGGAAATACACCAAGTAGAAATGGGCGGAAGTGTTTGGGCAACTCATCGAACTTGAAAGCCAGCTCCCACAGTAAATGACCTCCACAAAACCCAGGGCTGGTGTGTAAGCAGGCCATCAACAGGGAACAGTTACTAAGGATTGGGTTTTGTTTTGTTTTTTATAGTACTCACAAACCCCTCAGGGAGTTTGATCCTGAACTGTGACACGATTGCATTGAGATACCTGAGGAGGGAGGCCTTGAGTGACACAGAATGAGCTAGATGGAGAGGGAAGCCCGGCTGCCGGGCACTGGGGAGACTGGAGGTTCCAGTTGCCGAGTCGCCAGGCTAGTTGGGTAACTTGGAGGAGAAGTCACTTATTTCCCAACATGAATCTTGATAACCATACGTGTTGTGAAGCTGTCCTCTGGGTATTTCCACATTCTGGATTTTTCCATGACTTTGTGCTAATTTTTGACCATGGCGAGCGGTGCCAGGGTGTGAAATGAGGGTTTTGATCCTGAACTCAGAGAGACATATCAAAAAAGGGCAATCGCGTGAGCAGCTGCAGAGGGAGATGAGTAAGTGTTTTGGAGAATAAAAAAGACAAAGTGAAGTGAGTTTGGGTGGAGGCTTCACATTGACAGCCTTCATTCACTGAACCCAGCCCAGTTCTCCGAGGGAAGTCTGCTGGCAGGCGGCCTCCCTGCCCACCCCCACCCCCCGCCTGGAGCTATTGTTTGCCAGGGATTGTGAGGCTGTATGGCCCGACCTGTGATAGCCATTCCAATACCCCCAGTGTGATGATGCGTAGCTGAATGGAAGGAAGGAGCTGAGCGAAGTGATTTTTATTTCATGTGCTTGTGAAAGATTGGATTCAGATTTTGTGTACAGAAGCGCAAGTTGTTCGTTGCCAGAAGATGAACTGTCAGAAGAGTGACTGTTAGAGAAGCCTGGCCGATTCCCAGTGCAATTCTGCTTCCAGAGCTTGCTATGAAGAGCTTGAAGCACCAGGAGTGTTGCAAGGAGCCAAACAGGTTCAGGAGGGCTCCAGTCAGCGTGGCTCCACGCACAGTGGTTCATTTCCTCATTGCACGGAGTGGGTGCGCCTTCCAGAAATTACATACCACTGAGTTGGACGTCAGGATGGAACAACAACTGTTTGGGGATTGATAACAAAAGGAAACCAAGCCTGTTCCAGCTCATAGCAATCTGTCGGACAGAGTAGCATTGCCCCATAGGGTTTCCAAGGCCGGGATCCTGATGGAAACAGGCTGCCTGCCACTTCTTTCTGCTGCTAAGCAGCCAGTGGGTTCCAACTGCTGACCACCTGGTTTGCAGCCCGGCCCGATGTTCTAACCACTGTACCACCAGGGCTCCTTCTTTGAGGGTCACACATTGGTGAATGCAGAAGTTCTCTGGAATGAGTTTGAGGATTCTTAAATGAACCTTCTCAAGTCGCTGTTCTGGGACAAACACTTGCCCCTGCGCCTATCCAGTTTGCCTTGGCTTCTGGGTAGCTCTTGATTACTCTCATAGCAACCAGGGGAGAGTCTTTGTTTTGCCAAGCTCCCGTGCCAGTGAAAAGTGTGGTGTGCTGGGATTGTGTGTGAATCCTGAGCATCTCAGCCCATGCTTTGTCTGGTGGCCAATAGTCCATTCCAAGTCACAATGGCCCTAGAGGACAGAGGAGACCTGCCCTGGAGAACTGCCCCAAGTAGCTTGAGGCACCACCAGATTTGGGCAGCAGGAGGGGTAGCACAATTCAAGTTTATGCAGGCCCTCCCCTCCATTTGTTGGTAACATTTTCTCCCCATTTTCTGCTGCACAAATGTCCGTAGAAAGCAGACCGGTGGAGGTGGGAGCAAGGAGCCCTGGATTCAGGGAGGTGGGGGGTGTCACAGGGTTGCCAGCCTGGCAGAGGCACCCACCTGCTGTGAGCCATGCCTGGGCTCCTCCTGCTGGCCTGGTTTCCAGTCTCGGACATCTGTTCCTGCTGCTCACAGTCCTTCTGCTCAGGTTTGTCCATGGCCCTCAACTATAGTATTCTCTCTCGGTTTGTCTTTTGGAGCCTGTATATGTTTAAATCCCGTTCGTTTCACTTGGTGGGAATGAAGCTAACACCTGTTTGAACAGCCTGGGCTAGGCGTTATTTGTTCTTTGGGCATGTCTGTTTTCAGACCTGTAAAACAGGGGTGATGGTGTCCAACTTTCTGGTAATTTTCAAATGCTATGTGTGCCAGGTAAGGAGCCCTGGTGGTGCAGTGGTTAAGTGCCCAACAATGAACTGAAAGGTCAGTGGCTCGAGCCCACCAGCTGCTCAGTGGGAGAACTATGAGGGAGTCTGTTTTGGTCAAAATGATAGCCTTGAAAACCTGATGGGGCAGTGCGACCCTGCCTGGTCAGGTCGCTATGAGCTGGGTTTGAGTGGGTTTTTATTTTTGGTGTATGACATGCACACAGTAGGCATTTATTATTTGAGCCAACCCGAGGAAGGCCTGAGAGAAGAAGGGAGGGAAGCGGCACATCCCTCAACAGATCAATGGCTAAGACAGAAGAAGAAACTGAACTGGAAATGGGGCAAAGGAAGGGCTTGTTTCGGAGCCATGTGCTGCCTTTGAACTGCTGTCAGATAGAAATTGCTGGAACCTGGGCTTGGTGGGAGAGGAAGGGAAAAACAGGCCGTTTGGGACTCCCTGCTTTCTTTGATCCAGGAAGTTAGCATTTGTTAGGACCCAGGAACTTCAGTTCACCCTGGGGACATAGGGCTTGTCACACAAGGGCGCCCGCTGGATTGAAGGAAAGGAAGGTGGAGCGCTAGCCAGTGCCTGGGAGCCTGTTGTTTCCATAGTTTCAAGGCCGATGAAGTAAGGGACGTTTTCCAAATCACTGCCAGGCAATTTAGCTCTGGTAGGGCACTCACGTTCTGAGGTCCCGTCCTGCCTCCAGCTAGAGGTGTGAGACTGTGCAGCACACTCTGCAGTTGGGCCTACGTCGTCTTTAATTTGTTTTGTTCTCTTTAAAAGGCTTTATCTCCCTAGAATTTCTCTTGTGTGTCCAGGCAGTGCCTGGAGTGGAGCGAATTCACGGGTTGCTGGAGAGGCCTCAGCTGGGGTGATTGCTCACTCTTGAGGGTGTTTTCTAGAAACATCTGCGTCCAGCTCTTGCCCCTCTTATCACTGGAATTTGTTTTGGCTATGGGGACGAAAGGGAACTCCTGCAGTCTGGAGCTGCAGCGTCCTTGAAGTGATGTTGAGAACCTCCAAATTAGAACTGATCTGGGGGCTAGGCAGACGGTTGCTTCCTGGCCCCTGGAAATATATGGGGCCATTCCCCTCCCCTCCCCCCATCCCCATCCCTGTCCTACCTCTTGAACTATTGCTGTGATCTCATTCCTCCTGGGAATGCTGCTATCTACCTCTTCCTGGAGGTTACTAACCTCTGGTTGAGGAGGCCGCTCTCCTGGCTCCTTTAGAGTGTCATGTAAATTCCTGCTCTCTTTGAAAGGATTCAATCCACCCCACTCAACAAATCCTCTATCACAAATACTCTCACTTGCTTGCTTGGGAAGGCTTTGAGCCTTTTCTTGCACTAAAATTCAAACCTACTGCCATTGAGTGCATAAGTTCATAAACTTTTCTGGCCTACCCCTTTCCAGATAAAAAAGAAAAATATTACTCAGGACCTCCCTGGCATTTGAAAACTCTTGTATTATAGCCCATCATCCGGATAAAGTGTAGGTGTCTGCTTTTGTAGCTCCCCCATGTTAGCCCACCCCCCATCATTCCAGTGTCCCTCCCAGGGACGATATCACCTTCTTTGGGAAACAGTCTTGTGTAGATTCCCACTCAGTAGACCTGTTCCCTAGGGGTGTTGAGGCTGTATCTTTGTGGGAGCAGCCCACTGTGCCCCCGTGGCTCCAAACACATTGGCATCAAGCCAATTCCAATTCATCATGATATGACAGCCTCAGCTGTCTCCAGAGGAGCAGCTGATGGGTTTCAACTAGAACATAGTCTACAGCTCCAACTTTACTTGCAAATTTAACTTAAAGGCACACGGAGAGGAATGGATACATAAACTCAGGTACAGACATACAATGAATACTGTGCATCTCTTAAAAAATCAATGAAACTGTCAAACACCTCATAACTTGGATGAATTTGGAAGACCTTCAGCTCAGCAAAGTTAGTCAATCTCACAAAGACACTGTGAACTCCATTATTAGCAAAGAAACCAAGAGAAATGGTTTTCACATCAAAAGAACCATACTTTAAAGCAGCGGTTCTCAACCTGTGGGTCACCCCTCTGGGGTCAAACGACCCTTTCACAGGGGTTGCCAAAAACCATTGGAAAATACACATTTCTGATGGTGTTAAGAACCAAGACACCACTCCTGTGTCTCCAGGTGGGTCTGTCCACATGCAGATACACCCACATACTAGTACCGGGTGTGAAGACTGTTACTCATGCTCCACCATGCTTCAAGACAAAATTTCATTTATTTATCATTGGAAATAAATATTTCACAATTTATAATTATATATTGTTTTGTGCTTAATCACTATGCTTTAATTACATTCAATTTGTAATAACGAAAATACATCCTGCATATCAGATATTTGCATTACAATTCATAACAGTAGCAAAATTACAGTTCTGCAGTAGTAAGGAAAATAATTTTATGGGTGTTGGTCACCACCACATGAGAAACTGTATGAAAGGGTCGCGGCGTTAGGAAGATTGAGAACCACTGCTTTAAAGGTTACTGGCAGGCTGAGATGGGGGCAGGGGGGATAAAATTTTAAAAATATAAAGACCAGATACACACAGGCAAAAACCCCAAGAAGACACACGGCGGTGTAGACCACGGACATTCTCCTACTGTGTGTGTGTGTGTGTGTGTGTATGTGTGTGTATATGTGTGTATGTGTACTTAAGGACTCCTGCCTTTTTGATCAGACTTGAGTGGAATCAGACCCAATTTTTCCCTTTTGCAGACCATCTGTAGTTTGTGTTTTACAGCTTCAACATCTTTTTTTTAATTGGTAATTCTATTTATAAAAATGTATCATAGATAAGCAAAGTGATATGTATATTAACTTTTTAAATCGTTTTATTGGGACTCATACAACTCTTATCACAACTCGTATCACATACATCAATTGTATAAAGCACATTTGTACATTTATTACCCTCATCATTCTCAAAACATATGTTCTGTGGGAGAAAGATAAAGCAGTCTTCTTCCATCAAGGTTGTTACCCTTGAACACCATAGGGGGGCAGTTCTACTCTGTCCCATTGGGTCCAAGAGGCGTCAGAACTGACTTGACAGGGGTAGGCATGGATTTAGCTTGTACCTGCACTGTCTTGTACTGCACCAGCCTCATGCATTAGTTTAAATTAAGAAGCATTGAAATGGAATAAAATGAAGAATTCCATTGCTCAGAAACCCACAGAGGCAATTCTACCCTGTCCTAGGGGGTCACTATGAGCCAGAACTGACTCGATGGTAGTGAGTGTGTGTTGCCCCAGTCACATTTCAAACGTGGCTGCCCCATGGGAGCCTGTGCCGCTATGCTTCACCGGAGTCTCAGCCACCCCTCCTTACTGTCAATGGTTAATTAACATGCCTAACTATACAGGTGCCTTGCTTGAAGCAAAATTGTTAAAATGCAGATTTAAAAGTGGAACTAGATTATTCCGTGTCCACAGCGATGATTTAGGGACCACGTTGTTGCAACGGGGACAGCTGGTTTGTAGATGCCTGGTATGGATGGGGTCGTCCACAGATGGCTGCCTCTCCAGAGCTGCCCCTGGTGGGAGGCAATACCTCAGTGGTTGCCTAGATTAGTGATTTCATCTGGCAACTTCTTGCCTCCCAGTTTGTCTATTCCCAAGGTATTTTGCTTAGTTGGTTCCATCCCTTCCCCCTTCTTTTGGTGTGAGACTTAGACTTCATGACTTCCTTGAATATTTCCTGTGTACAAACCCAAGCAAGATAACAAGGAAGACATGGGAACAAACATTTGGCCTAATTAGATGACTTGGTGACATGCCTACATTAAGATACCGGAGATAAATACAGCTCACGGGCCAATCGAAGTTCCCCCTGGCTCATTTCTTTGAGCCTCCACGTCTAGAGTTATGAAATGAAATCGTAAATGGTACACCTTTAAGTAGTGCAGCAGTGATTGCTCTAAAAGGAACTTGGGTTTTAATTTATATGTGTGTATATGTATAAATTTCATTTAATCTGTCGCTAAATTTAAACCAGGGGAGATCTCCATGTAGGATCTGAGAAGTGAGAAGTAGTGAAGGGGTAACAATGTGTGGCTCCGAAAGTGAAGGTTCGAGAAGGGTTGTTCATAAACCCAGAGACTGCTCTCAGCTTGACAGCTAATTAAAGGAATGTAGCTTTTTCTTCTTCTTCTTCTCTTTTTTTTTTTTTTTTGCCCTGGTACAGCCAGCTTCCAGTCAATAGTGCTTATTTTGAAAGTGCTTTTTGCTTCAAACCTGCAAGTAAGAGTCATTTTTTTCTTTTTGGGGGGCGGGCAGGGGCTCGTTTCCCAGATGTTTTAGTAGCCCTCAGAAGAAGAGTTGATAGAGGCGACGAGCAAGATACAGAGCATCGGAAGTTCGAGAAGATAGAAGAGCATGCTGAGTGGGAAGAAGGGGCTTACCTTTTGGGTTCAATTTCACCTCCTTTGCCCCGTCACCATGTGCTAAGCATGTACAAGATGTTAAAGAGCAATAAAAGGACAGCCCAATGGCTGGCCCGAGGTGTGTGTCCTTCCCAGGGAGTTTGTCCTGGAATTGGGAAACACGGGAACACAACTGGGAAGTGTAACAGAAGGGAGGCCTGTTTGGAGAGCGAAGCAAAGAGAAGGCACAGCTTGCACAGGCCGTGAGAGAAGCCTCCGTGGGTGAGTTGCATTCAAACTAGGCCTTGGATGTGTAAGACTTTCCTAGCTCCTGGCGTCAGGTAGGCTATCTGTTGAAGAGCAAGGTAACCACTGGAGGGAAGAAGTTGAGAGGTCTTTTTGCTAGAGCCCCACTAGGGAACTAAGACAGAATTTGGTTCTGGAAGAGTGAGGTGCTGCTCTACCAAGCACCTAAACTGAGAGGCCTTTAGAATTGGGTAATGAGTACAGATGGAAATGTTAGAAGATGCTTAAGAGTAAAAGCCAACTGCCATCCAGTCTATTCTGATTCATAGTGACCCTACAGGACAGAGTAGAAGTGCTCCCCAGGGCTTTCAAGGCTGTAACTCCTTATGGGAGGAGACAGCCTCATCTTTCTCTCTTAGAGTGGGTGCTGAGTTCCAACTGCTGACCATGTAGTTAGTAACCCAGTGCTTGACCCACCACCTGAAGGAGATTAGGTTTAGACATTGGGCTGCTAACCTCAAAGTGGGCAGTTCAAGCCCCACCTTGGAAGAAAGATGAAATTTTCTACTCTTAAAAAGATTTATAGCCTCAGAAACCCATAGGGGCCATTCTCCTCTGTCCTCTAGGCTTGCTGTGAGTTGGAATTGACTCCGTGGCAGTGAACACAGTTAAAACCTTGAATATCTTGAAGCGACTGGGCAGATTGATGGACAGCAAAGGCCAGGGTTCTGAAGAAAGTGAGGAAAGGTACCGAGAAAATTTCTATCATCTTAGAGAATATGAGAGAGCTTCATAAAGTTTGTGGGAAAAGGCCATTATCTTTTGACTCCATTTTTCCACTGACCCCTTGAAGCTCCCTCATTCATATATATGGCACCAGCAACAGAATATTGGTAGTATTTGGGGAGTCTGGTGAGGCTCTCAATGAAAATGATGACCCTGTCATTGGACAGTGTATGCAAAGAATTTGGTGGAGTAATGTTCAGAAGCTTGGCAGAAGACAGACCTTGTACGTGATGAATTTGGGGATTGCTGAGGAACATCTTAAAGGGCTAGTGTGCTTCCTTGCTGTTTGTAATACAATAGGAGAGGAAAGAGATGAACTTAAAAATGAACTCTAGTGGAGAGCAAATGCTTTGAAAATGATGAGGGCAAAGAATGTACAGATGTGCTTTACACAATTGATGTATGTATGAATTGTGATAAGAGTTGCATGAGTCCCTATATGAACTCTATAAAATGAAAACAACTCAAAGATGTGAAAAATTCTGTTGTACAAACTAAGGACTTGTGTCCTAGTCTGTTCACCAAGGACATGGCTATACAATCTTTTATTTTATACAATACAAAAATAAGGCTACAACTGGTGGTTCTACCCAACAAGCTGCAGCCCCAAACCCCACAGTCTAAACTGACAGAGAAAGAACCAAAGGAAAAGACACTGTCTGCCTTTTGGAATTCTGTTTCTCCTTGGACAGGAAACGCCCAAGTAGCTACATCTGCTGTCCTCCAAGAATAGCAGCTCAGACATGAGCAGAGCTGTTGGCAGCAACACATTTGCTGGGCTTCCCCGGTCATGGCCTAATAGATGCCAGAAACAGATCTTCACCAACTTGGTTCCAGAGGGTGGGGTTGCCATTCACAGGTTCCAGCGGGATGGGGCCACCCCCCGCCCCAAGACTGAGTGGGTGGGGATGCCATGTCCAAGCGGCAGAAGAACAGGCCCTGGGGTGGGGTGGGGTGGGGTGGGGTCACCCGAAGTCAAGAGAACAGAGTTGCTGTACCATTGGCCTGGAAGGCAGAGCTGAAGTCAGGGCTAAGGGACTTCCACCCACAAACCCGTGGGTGCAGCCAACACCCAGAGTCTGCAGGGTGTAGCCATTGCCCAGATGATCGCAAACAACAGAGGGTTATTTTCAAGGCTTGAGAGAGAATGTTGGACATTCTGTTGGACTTTGGACTTTCTTGGAGGCTGTTATTCCTCCTTCCTCTCCAGCCTTTCCCATCTGGAATGGAAATTTCTAACTTGTGCCTGTCCCACCATTGCCCTTTGAAAATAGTTAACTTGAAATTGAGAGTCCAAAGGTTCCACTGATTAAGAGAAATAGGCCCAAATTCTCACCTGTAATTTGATTTAGATGATGCAGAAGATGAGATTTTGGACTTGGTATTGATTGGATGAATGTGTTTGTGTGGAGGGTGGGGTGGGGAGGGTGGGTAGATAGGATATTGGATTGGATTGAGTTCCCCCCACATAAGTACCATAAAAATTTCCCCTCTATGCTTGTGGTTATAATCCTACTTGAATGGGTTTTCTTTGTTAATGAGAAATGATCTATAGTTGGAGGTGTCTTGATATAAAAGTGATTAAATCAGAAGTAGAACATAACTAGGGAAAGAGATGCCCAGGACCCCAAACTCAAAGAGTCAAGGACCTTCTTCCAAAGCCAGCAAAGAGAACGTCTTCCTGGAGATCCGGCACCCTGAATTTGAACTTCTAGTCTCCTCAACTGTGAGAAAATAAAGTTCTATTTGTTAATGCCACCCAGTGTGATATTTCTGTTAGAGCAGCACTAGAGAAGTAAGATGCAGAAGGATAAGTGAACAGGTGAAAGGTTCTGCGATAGAAAGTGTCAGGACACGGTAGGAAGTGAGGTTTGAATGCCGTGTTCAAAATCAAATATAATAAAACATGGAAGAAATGCTTTTCCTTCTGTAATAGCAGAAGCAGTTCGAGCTGCTACATTCCTACTCAGAGGTTTTTGCTCTCTATGTGCAGATCTGAGTCCCTCTTACTCTGTTGTCCTATGTGAGTGTGGCTTTGGAAACCAGCAAGGGTTTGGAGAAGGCCAGAAAAACACGTGGCTGACAGTGATAACATTTGATCACGCTAGCTCAAGATGAAGTACCTGGTAGAAAAGTTGAGGGAAATGGTGGTATTAACAAAGCGAAGATTGGCATTTTGTGCCCCCTCCCCTTTTGGTTTTGTGTTATCTGCTGAAATGGTGGTTCCTTTTCTTTACCTCCAGTGACCTACCTACTTATCCAAGTTCCTACTCATATGAGCTGTGCCATGGAGGCCAGGGCTACTGATGCCCACACATCAAATTGTGGTCCTTTGGTCATGATCTTTGTACTTGTAAGGATACTTTGGAATGGATAGTACACCTTTGTATGCAACTCATTGTGGAACCTTATTTCTATTTCTCAGGTCTCTCTCTCTCTTTTTAATAAAAACAGTAATTTATGTACTATCAAATCCTCCCCTTCAAAGGACACAGTCCAGTGGTCTGGGGAGGGCCTGGCTGGTGTTCTAGGGTGGACTTGCTGCATCATATTGGTGACTCTAAGTTTAACTAGAGCAGTGGTTTGCAACCTGTGATCCTCAATACTTCACAGTAGTAAAATGCCAGTGATGAAGTAGCAACGAAAATAATGTGATGGTTGGCGGCGGGTGCGGGGGGGGGGGGTGTCTCACCACAACATGAGGAACTGTATTAAAGGGCCGCGGCATTAGGAAGGTTGAGAACCACTGAACTGGAGGGACTGCCAGCCTGTTCTCCAAAGCACTGGCCCCAGTTCCCCCTAGCACCGTGTTCCAGTGTGTGCCCATTTCTCCACGTCCTGGCCACACTTGGAAGATTACAGTTTTTAATAGACTGACTTACTCACTCACTGCCATCCAGTCGATGCCAACTCAGTTGACCCTGTAGGACAGGATAGACCTGCCCCTGTGGGTTTCTGAGACTAACTCCTTTTTAAAAAATCATTTTATTAGCAGTTCATACAACTCTTATCACAATCCATACTTACATCAATTGTGTAAAGCACATTTGTTCATTCATTGCCCTCATCAATCTCAAAGCATTAACATTATTCTCCACTTAAGCCCCTGGCATCATTTCCTCTTTTTTCCCCTTCCCTTCCCGCTCATCTCTCCCTCATGAACCCTTGATAATTTATTAATTATTCCTTTGTCACATCTTGCCCTGTCCAACGTCTCCCTTCACCCACTTTTCTGTTGTCAGTCCCCCAGGGAGGAGGTTATATGTAGATCCTTGTGATCGGTTCCCCCTTTCCACCTCACCCTCCCGAGACTAGCTCTTCACGGGAGTCTCATCTTTCTTGAGTGTGAAGTCAGGAAGCACTTTGTGTATTTGATTGCCATCTCCCTGTTGATTAATGAGGGAGCCATAGTGGTGCAGTGATTGAGCGCTTGGATGCAAATGGAAAGGTCAGGAGTTTGAGCCCATCTGGTGCTCCGTGAGAGACAGCCTGATCCTGAGGAGGTGGCAGCTGCAGGACCCCTGTGGGCAGTTCTCCTTTGCCCTGTACGGTTGCTCGGACTTGGAACTGGGTTTGGTGATGACTAAAGGTGCTGAGCATCTTTGCATGTGCTTATTGGCCATTTGTGTAACACCTTTGCAGAAATGTCTATTCAAGGCCTTCCCTCACTTAATTGGTTTGTCCTTTAATTGTTTAGTTGTAAGAGTTTTTCATATTATTCCGGATATGTGATTTGCACATTGTCTTCCCCTTCTGTGGGTCACCTTTTCATTTGCTTGAGAGTGTCCATTAAAGCACAGAAAGTCCAATTTGTCGATTTTCCCCTGGGGCTGCATGCTTTCGGTGTCATATTGAGTCTCATTTCTCACAGGAACAGAGGGACAACTGAGGGAAGGAGCTGCGGTTTGAACTGAAGCTGTATGTGAAGAAAAGGAGAAAGAAAATGTTTTCCATTTCATTTCCATGGCAACATTCATTTGAGCCCGACTTTAACCCTATAATGCCAGAACTTTTAGTTTCAGGAAACATTTTTTAGTTTTTAGTCTTTACTTTCATTGTTATCAATTATCAATCTCTCTATATTAATATAGACATGTAATTAAATGTTACAAAAACGCCATGCTCAGCATTACAGGGTTAAAGCGAAAGTGAAGTTTGGAAAGAATACTTTTGATATTAAGGGGTAAAGCACGGCTTTGCAACCCTATCAGAACTCTGGACATTGAACTCAACAGTTCCCATCCCAATGTGAATGTGAGCACGTAAGCAGCTACATGCTGTGATCACGGCTTGCTGAATGGCTGTCATTTCACTGGGTGGTTGGATCACTTCTTCCCCAGTCAGTCGTGGCGGAAGTGAAACCGGAAGGGACTCAGATATGCAAAATATGGGTACCTGGACCAATAATGGAAAGGGGGAACATTAGAGGTTGATGCCCTGCTGGAAACATACACTTGGACAATGAGGACAGTGTGAGGCACAGTGTCGCAGCCTGATCCTGTGACTGCCCCATTCAAAGATGGTGGCTGACCTGACTACTTTGAATGTATGTCACTCTCCATAGTCCTGGCAACAGTCCCATGTCCCCCACCATGCTCCTGAAAGGGCACACTGTGCTCCTGCTGAGTTCTCACCCTGCGCCTCCGGTGCCTCATTCCCTCATATAGGCTATTGCTCCAGGCACCCGCTCTCTGCCGTGTCCAACCCATCTTGGTTCCCTTGCATCTGCCTTAACCAAACCAGTCCCATAGCCCCATTTCTCTGCACTCTTGAGCGCCCTGCAGATCACCACCTGGTTAGGCTGGTTGATCATATCTTGTTGCACCACTTTACCCATTTCTGTTGAAGTTTCATTTTCTATCTGAAAGGGAAGTGGTTTAAGGGTAAGATGGGGGTATTGTTTTTAGTAGCGTCTATAAAATGACATGACATTTTTATGGTGATAAAAATATGTTTCCTGGCACCTGTAACCTTTTTTGGAGATCAACTTTGGTTTTTACTCATATGAGTAGGCCTGCCTGGGAAACAGTGCATCATGGTAACGGTAGAGGGTAGAGGCGGAGGCCCAGTCTGTGAGGAGCACCACAGGGGCATAGCTGGAGGAGCCTGGGTGGTGTTGAGTAGAAGATGGGGCCTAGCTGCATGTGCATGGGCGATAAGGGGTCCATAGGAGGGACCCAAAGGGGGAGGTGCAAGTGAAGCAGGGCATCACAGCGGGAATATTTCACTGGAGGATGACACACCGAGGCACAGTGACCTCCATTGTCAATCCCCCCAGCTGATACCATCAGGACCTGAGACGGAGCATGACTGCAGTCGGCCAGCTTCGGCCCAGCCTTCTTCCCGTGCTCACCTGCAGCTGGTTTTCCACTGCCAGTTACCTTGCAGAAGCCCACATCCGCCCAGGTCATTCCACTGCTGGAAGGAGTTGCCCCCATCATTCCTAAATGCTGGGCAGAACCTCCTCTGCTTACTTCGTCCCTGTCCCCCACCAGGCCTCTCTCTCAGGGTCTCATCTCCACAGCTCACTACAGCTGGGTGGTCTGGGCCACACAGGGCAGTGCCTGGCCTGCCCCCCTTCCTGCTGTTTCCTTCTGCTTAGCTAATCCTCACTTCCGGGTACAAACCTGGAGTCATATTCCCTTTCCACGGTCCGGTCCTCCTTCAGTTCTGGACGCAAAGGCACCATGCAGGAAAGGGGACCGGGTGAAGGTTGAGGCACCGGCTCCAGTGGACCCCAGTGAAGTTTCACAGGGTGGTCACCCCAGCCCAGCATTCCTCCATGCAGGAAGTGCTGCCTTTGCTTTGACCTGGGTGCCAGGTGAGGGCCCTCATGTGAGCTGGGAATGAAGGACCTGCTGTGTTGTCCTTTTAAGTGTCTCCAGGCAAAGGTTTGGTTTCCCGCACCTGTACCCGCACGTTACTGTTTGGTTGGCAGAAGTTCTCAAACATATGCACAGCTCACCATCGATCATGTAATTAACTTTTTTATCTTCTGTGCGAATTAGGTAAAGTGTTGGTGTTCTGTAGTTTGTACTTTGGGAACGATACAGAGATATTAGGCAACTGAGGTAATAAATATACTTGAGCATTTTGTTGTTGAAAACAAAGTATTCTTGCATGTTGGAATCATAACTGAGGTGGGTGACAGCCTGCAGGTAGCTTGGGTCTGCCAAGGGAGTCCCCGGCTCAGGTCCCTGCCTCCCACCTGCACAGTTAGGAGAGTTCTTTTTGATGACAAATCTAGCAATTGTTATGATCAAGGTATAAACAAGTCAGAGAGAGTTCGTCCACCTTTTAATTATTAATTTTATACGACTGACTGATCTCTTAATCTCTTCCACCCGGACCTCGCCTTATTGGACACAGTTGTGTCACTTAAAATGTGTCAGTGTGAGGATTGTTAGCACCCACCAAACGGCCGGCTCCACAAGCAGCGGCTGTATCTGTTCCACAGCCTCGGTGCCTGGCACCCAGTAGCCACTCGGTAAATCCTTGTTGGCAAACATTTCCAGCTCCTTCCATAAAGCGCTGACTGGACTTCTGTCTAAAAGCTGCTGTGAATGTTGATTCATCCTTCCTTTTAACAAAGGGTTTAAACTCTTGAATAAAACATCCTCCCCCCAAACAAACCCACTGCCATCGAGTCGATTCCGACTCATCGTGACCCTCTATGGGGTTTATGAGACTAAATCTTTATAGGAACAGACAGCTTCTTCTTTCTCCTGAGGAGTTCCTGGCAGGTTTAAGCCACCGACCTTGCTGTTCGTAGCCCAACGCTTAACCTACTGAGCCACCAGGGCTCCTTTAACAAAAGATATGCGCTCTCAAATGTGTTGTCAGAGTAACTTGGTTTTGCGCAGATCTTGAAATGCATGCTGTGCAGACTTATAACTTCTAAAACTGCTGATTTTCTTTACACCCGCGACAATTATATTAAAACTCTCAGAAACCAATGCAGCGGCAGTTGAGTCTGCTACATTCATACCTTATATTTACCTTTTGCTAGCTGAGTGAACTTGAGCAACGTACTTAACCTTTCTGAATCAGTGACTTCAGCTGATGTATATAATTTGACACATAGCTGAGTAAATCGCGTACAAATATCCTTCGCCTTATTTTTTTAAATGGAAGTTTGAAGCCTTTGGTTTGAGGTCAGTACACAGCGTCGCTGAGATGCCCCAAGTTGAGGTTGGTCTCTAGGACTAGTATCCAGGACTTTCCGTGCGCCCCTGTCCAGTTCCCCGCACGGAAGCAGGCCCCGGTATAGGAATATGTTGTAACATCAGAAAAGAGGCCTTTCTTCACTCCACAGATGCTTCCTGCCCGCCTGTTGTGAGCCTGGCATTGTGGTGAGACAATTCGTACTCACCGAGAGAACTCGGGCAACCAGCCTCCGGAGGGGTAGCTAGGGCAGTCCCCACCCGTGAGCTGCTACTGCTGCTCAACAGGCCTTTGGTCCAGGAACAGGCTCTCCTTTCTGCCAGGACCCTGCCAGTCCGTCACAAGACAGCTTTCAGTTACGCCTCGGCTTACCATAGATTTCATAATGTATATGCTCTTACACTGTAGGATTGCCCTCGTTTTGTCTCAGTGAGATTTAGGCAGGCAGGTGAAAAGCTGGGTTTGGAAAACACGAAGACTAAAGCCTGACATTTGACGCATAGGGCATCACGTAGGCTAGAAAGGGGAGCCGCAGCTTGCGGATGGGGTTTTCTTTTTAGGCAGGACGCCAGCTGGTTTTAGTGTTGTTGCTAGTACAAGGCGAGTGATGTCTTTCATTTTAAAAATTCTTGTTACATGGTTAAAACAAATCAAAGACACGTGGCTAAAGTGAACTTTCTCATTTTTTTTTCCCCTGCCGGTGATGATGAAGCTTAAGCTGCACAATGAGGCAGGACTATTCTGTGCACTGCGCCTGTCTTATCCACGTGTGTTTCTCTGTAGGAATTGAGCTGAATTGCTGAAGGAATGTTTCACATTGACCCAGATCATTGACTTTGGGCAGTTGGCCCATACTCTAGGAGACAAGAGACTTGACATTTGAAGGTAAATTTTGAAAAGAACAGTCAGATAATGCCATTCATTCAATTCGTGCTACAGAAATTTCCAGTGCTTTTACTGTTTTTTAAGAAAAGATGTTTTAATCAGTTAATGTCTATAAACTGATTATGGTGAGGTTAATATTGAAGGTTGAATGATGATTGCTTTTGTTGTCAATTGGAAAGATTATTTGTGTAACTAGATTAACATTTGTGTTTATACACAACTCTATAGGTAGGTAGATTTTGAGAGAGGTTCATGCATATATTGCATTCACAGATGCAACCACATTCCCAGATACACATATCTGAATGGCCCCAAATTGTAGGTGGGAAACGGAAAAAATTGTCTGTTTTCTAGTGTGTGGCTTTACCACACCACAAATTTGCTTGATCAGAATAAGCTATGAGGAAATCTTACACTATTGGGGGGGGGGAAGCCAACTGTCAAAGTATGCCGATGAATGTATAAATTAGGAGCTCAAGGAATATTTAAGAGTTCATTTGGAATGTGTATTCAGCTCAGAGAGAGGGGGACAAAGGGTGTTCATTAGATGCTATATGGCGTAATCTATCTTAAGAATTTTATTTAAGGATTCTAGAAACTCAGTGCCACCTACAACACAATTTTGTCTGACGTGAGGCAGTTGGTGTAATAAAGACAGAAAATACTGGGGGCTCCTGGGGAGGTGGGGGTTTGGTCCTCAAAGACCTGATGGTCTTGTCCTGCAGTTGTTAGTTGAGTTGGCCATCGAGTTGCAAGTCCAGCCTGAAGGCAAGGACGAATAGAGACAAGCTGGTGGGAATTGAATTCTAGTTCCACTTTGTGCGTTTCAGAATTGGGGATGGGGAGGAGAGGGGACATGGCCCGTGAGCCATCCCGATGGTTTGTGTCACTGTGGGTTAAGTGTCGGGCTGGAAACTGCAAGGCCAGTGGTTCAAACCCACCAGGTCCTCCACAGGATGAGGCTGTCAGGTGCTGGAAAGATTCACAGCATCAGAAGCCCTGAATAGAGTCAGCATCTACTCAATGGCACCAGGCTTGGTGGTGTTTAGGAAAGAAAAGCAGCTGTCCGAGTGCGCCCTTACCTGTGTTAGGAAGTGGGGCTGTGAGTTGTTCTGAATTCCGCTCCAGCATCGGTTTAGGCTGGGCCTTGAGCAGAGTCATTCATTTAAACGGGGGTGGGAGGTGGAGGGTGTGCGTGTCACCCAAGAGGTATGCACCTGGATAGCATCACACTTTGGTTGGCTGATTTCAAGTCTGTGACTTTCTGTGGTAATTATAGCAGTCACGTAGAAGGATCAGTAGGATTTAGGGATTATGACCCCCACCCACCCCCATTTGAAAGTCGCACATTCCCTTTGACTTGATTTCTCCCTAAAGAATCCATTGCTGCAGCTTTTTACCGGAAGAGTGTAGCATGCGTAATTATTGGCCATTACAGGAACTGTTCAATTACTTTATACCGGGTCACATTTGCATAGAGCCAGATACTGCTTATTGCATTGGTTTTGCGAATTCATCATCATCAGTACAACTAGTCTGTCACTAGCCTATTCAAGGATTCACCACCTTTGCTCTGTTTAACATCCCGATTGGCGCTTTCAATATGGCTCTTCCAATTCCAATTAAATGGAGCTCTAAGCTCAGTTCCTCACTGCCAAACACCAAGTGCTCAGTGGCCACATGTGGCTTGTGGCATTGCCAGCAGTGCAGAAATTTCTATTTATTGGGCAGCATAGTTTCCTCTGTTGGCTCTTAGCATAACTTACAAGCCTCTTAATACTAAATGTTTACAGATGAGTGGGTACGATTTGATTGAAACTACCTTTGGAGAAGAGCAAGTAAGGGATTCTGAAGGAACCCAGATTTGCCGTACTTGCTAAAGATGAGTTTAGGATTCATGGTTGATTACATTGTTGTCTTTATTTGGAAATGTGTTGGCTTGAATATTTAAATCAGGAGCATTAAATAGAAACAGCACTTCCACCAGCACTTAGAATAAGAAGTAGCCACCGTCATGGATATGCAGATGGGATCGCTCCCCCTGGGTGGTCCCTGTAATGTAGGATGTGTGCCCCCCTGCCCCAGGAACTCTCCTGAAGGGTCAGTATGGTACCATGTCCTCGCTTCCAGTTTATTTCGTTCCACCTCAGAATGCCCAAGTAACAACACAGCCTCAAATTTGCGGATAGAACTGCTCAAATGGATCGTGTAGACAGAATGTTCTAGATGATGGCATTCTGGTAAAAACAATATATTGCTGTTACAAGTAATTTTAGCAAATTCAAGAATGTTGTTCCTAATTGAGACAGTGGCTGCACCCGTGGGCTCAAACATAGCAATGATTATAAGACTGGTGCAGGGCCAGCCAGTGTGGGTTCTATTGCACATGGGGTCGCTCCCTCAACAGACCAGCACCCACGCGCTCAGTGCCTGGCTTTTTTTCATAGCCCGGTCAGTCAGCTCCTGTCTCTGGCCTTCCCGTTTAACAGCTCCTGTATGAGTTCGACTCATAGCATCCCTGTATTGCGATTCCAAATTTGACTCAGAAATGGTGGGGTGGGCTTGTTTGGTTTAGGTTATTAGTTTGTAAGAAAAGAGTAAAGAAAACTCAGGCATGAGGAGAAAGCTGGCAGTGAACAGTGCCCCCTGCGACCCCAACGAGCCTTTTGGAACTTTTAATAGAAAGCGTTGGTCCTAACTAACCGGTTATAAATGGTGATGGGGCTTATTGGGAGGAAAGAGTGATTATCGTGCAGCGTGGTGACCAGGGACACAGTTTGCAGGCTCAGACTTGAGCTTTGAGTGAGTGCCAGTTTCGGAGCAAACCCACTGGCGAAAGGGGGAGAGCCGGCCCTGTTCTTGACTGTGCCCAGCAGTTGTCTGTGTGACTTCCTTTTCAAGGGTGCTAAGCGTTGGTCATGGAGAGTAATGTAACAGCTCCTTTTTATTTTACAGAGTTCTGAAGTCAAAGATAAACAATGGCAGGCCGATCCTCGCTTTTTAAAGTAATTCTCCTTGGAGATGGCGGCGTTGGGAAAAGCTCACTCATGAACAGATATGTCACCAATAAGTTTGATACTCAGCTCTTCCACACAATAGGTGTGGAGTTTTTAAATAAAGAACTGGAGGTGGACGGCCATTATGTCACCATGCAGATTTGGGACACGGCCGGGCAGGAGCGCTTCAGGAGCCTGAGGACGCCGTTCTACCGAGGTTCGGACTGCTGCCTGCTCACTTTTAGCGTTGACGACTCCCAAAGCTTCCAGAATTTGAGCAACTGGAAGAAAGAGTTCCTCTATTACGCTGACGTGAAAGAGCCGGAAAGTTTTCCTTTTGTCATTCTGGGGAACAAGATCGACATCTGTGAACGGCAAGTGTCTGCCGAAGAAGCGCAAGCCTGGTGCAGGGACAACGGCGACCATCCTTACTTTGAAACCAGCGCAAAAGATGCCACCAATGTCGCCGCTGCCTTTGAGGAGGCCGTGCGAAGAGTCCTGGCCACAGAGGATCGGTCGGATCATTTGATTCAGACAGACATGGTCAATCTGCACCGGAAGCCCAAGCCCAGCTCCTCGTGCTGCTGAGCGCAGTCCACACTGGCCCACAACATCAGTCCGAATGTGGGTGGGTGCATTTTAGGGTTGGCAGCACCTCCTAATACCATTAAACACATGTATACTGCTGTGCTGGTAGCGGGTGGCTGAAGGGACACCGTCACCCACAGAGGAATCGATTTATTGAATAACTGCCCCTGGCATTTACAAATTGTTAACGGTTATCTATTAATGTTCCTTTAATTTAAGTGTATTACAGAGCTAATACGTGAGATGACCAAGAATTTAATTGTAATTCAAAACAAAAACAAAATGACAACAACAAAATCCCCACCACTTGAATATTCTACAAGTTATCCTAGGATTATTTTTTTCCAGGAAAATGGAGAACTACTTTTTATACATGTATATTTTTATGTAATTAGTGTCCCATTCTTGGTTGAAAGGTGTTGGGGTGGGGGGTGTTTCCTAAAGCAATAACGTTAGGTATTAAAAGATTCAAATCGAGTGCAGTACCGTGTGTTATTGAATTTTGTACTTCGTTTCTCTCCCTACTGTGATTTAACAGTTACTGTTTTCACGGAATTGATGGGCAGTATCAATAGAATTAAGGAGCCCTGGTGGGACAGTGGTTACACATTGGGCTGCTAACTGCAAGGCCAGCAATGTGAAACTACCAGCTGCTCCTTGGGTGGAAGATAAGGCTTTTTCCACCCATAAAAAGTTACAGTCTCAGAAACCCACTGGGGGGCCAGATCGCCTCTATCCTATAGGGTCTCTATGAGTCTGAATGGATTCAATGTGAGTTTTGGGTGGAGTACAGTGGTGAAGCACCTGGCTGCTAACTGAAAAGTCAGTGGTTTGAACCCACCAGCCACTCCGTTGGAGAAAGATGTGGCAGTCTGCTGCCATAAAGCCTCTTGGAATGCATGGCAGTGGGTTTGGTGCCACTAGAAATGTCCAGCCATTGTGGCCCGTGTGCCCCTCCCCCACCTGAATTCAGAAGCTAAAGAAAAAGAAGCATACTTTGCTTGAGGGTAAATGAAAACAAATTTATTTGGAGGAGTTCTAGTGAATGTAGTGTGTCGTGTGTGTGGGGGGGGGGGGCTGCTGACCACAAGGTCAGCTGTTCAAACCTACCAGTAGCCCCACAGGAGAAAGGTGAGACTTTTTTCTCTTGTAAACATTTACAGCTTTGGAAACCCACGGGGGGCAGTTCAACTCTGTCCTGTTCAGGTCGTTTTGAGTCAGAATGGGTGGCAGTAAGTTTGGTTTGGGTTTCATTGGGTCAGACATTTACTTTTAGTGCCTTTCCTATCAGCGAACCCTGTTCTGAATAGAACCGGGCTGATTGTTGCTTAAAAGGAAACAGTTCATTCCTTAGAACTGGCAAACTCTGGCCAGCGACCCACATCCAATCCCTGCCAGGTTTTGGTGTTTTAGCAAGCTAAGAAAACACTAGTGATTTGCTCCCAGAAAGATGGGGTGTTCTCAATAGGACAGGTTTGCGCACAGTGCCCCTACAGATGTGAATCAGAGCCTAGGCCAGGGTCAGTGTGGACAGAGCTGCTCACCTGGGGCTAGGTGCTGTTGGCAAAGGCCATGCTTCGGGGACAGCACGTTGGCCAGACTTCCTTAAACCCACCTCCTTGGGGACCACTGATACAGATGATTCTCGCAGTAACGTCATGGACAGATCTGCCACCAGGAGACATCTTCCTATCTGCGGGTTTCAGAGCCGTAGCTCTCATTATTGATAATCACCCTCATCTCACGAATGTCTTCCCTACCCCCGAGTCCTCGAAAAAACAAAGCAGGAAGCTGCTGTTAGCATTTTCTCCTTTAGTAGCCTTGCTCTAAGGACCTTTTCACACGGAGAAGAGTACCCGTTCTTTGGTGATTTGCCCATTTCTCTAAATCTGTGGACAGAAGACCGTCCTAAAAGACATCCCTTATTTCTTTTGCAAGCGGTGTGGAGGTCTCACAATTTACGCCAACTCTTCTCTTTGCAAGAGTCATTTGGATTGAAAATGTGCTGTGGCGTTCCCCTCCCAGAAGACAGGGCCTATTGACATTTCTCCCAACCGTAGGGTGTCAAAGTGCCAGTGTCCACACCTTGGTCATCAGTGGGTCTTATGAGTCATATTTTAAAAGTCAATTTTTAGAATAAATAAGAGCCATGTGGTTCGACATCACAAAAAACACAGGGGAGATCTCTACCTCCGTCACCCAGTTAAACTTTGGGGGTATCCATCTAGATACATAGCAGATACACAAACATGTATGTCTATGTGTCAGTACTTCATTGTTTGTTCTAAAAATCTTGGGATTATATTCAAAACCCAAACCCAAACTGTCATTGAGTTGATTCTTGACTCATAGCCACCCTATAGGGCAGAGTGAAACTTCCCCTTTGGGTTTCTGTAGCTGTAAGATTTTGGGGAGAAGATAACATCTTCCTCTGGAGGAGTGGTTAATGGGTTCGAACTGCTGACCTTGTGGTTTGCAGTTCAATGTGTAACCACTAAGCCACCAGGGCTCCTAGGGACTCAATTAGCTGGCTATCAAAAGAGCTAGAACTGAGCAGCAATGTCCCTAGGAACAGACTGTGTGTACAAGAAAAAGGGGGTACAAAGGGAACGTTTGCCACCTTACCCCTGGGTCTCAGATGGATACCAAGAACTTGGGCTAATTTACCTCCGGGGCTATGGAAACAATCAGAAATACAGGAACAAAGCCTACTGAATTTTCAGGCTTCAAACAAACAGCAATGAGTTCATGGGAAAACCTCATGAACCAACAGCAAGTGGTGAAAGCCGAATCATTCTTTTGTTTGAAGCAAGCACAAGGTGTTCCTTTGGGCTGATGTCACCAGCACAATGAGAAACTGGGGAAAGTACTAGGGGGTGGGGCAAGAACAGGTGGTGACTGCAAAGCAAGGGTGGGGAGAAGGAACTGGAGCCTCCAGGGAAGGGAAGGAGATCATATTCCAGTTAGGGGATAAGGAAGGATCCCCAATGCTAGTGCTGGGGCTTTCCATATAGGACCTGACCAGATAGCCTGCTAGCCCCATGCTGTCCAACCATGTCAAGCATCTTGGAGTTCAGTTTTAAGACAGGAAAAAGCAGACTTGGGGAATAGCCAGATGTCCATCTGACAATCGACGCAGCTTCTGCTGTGTGTGGTGGGAAACCAGCCCAGGCATGGGTGGCTCTCCATCTGAGTGTGTCACTTTGTCCTTGTGAAAAGTGCCTATCTGCAGTTAAAATATCCCAAATGCCCCTTGGCTTCAGAGTGCTTTGACATTTGTAAACATTTCTAGAAAAAACATTTTCACTTTAATATTCGAGACCCATGATGAGTGCAGTGTGTCCCGGAGGGCAGTAAAATACTCAGACGAAAAGAATGCACCGGGTGTGTCTGCTGGAGGGTGGAGTCCGATGGCTTCTGATAACACTCGGAAGGTCAGCCTTCCGAGACTAGAGAGGACACGACATGGGTGGACTGGGCAGAGCAGTGGTGCCAGGCTCTATACTCCTGTCTCATATGGACACCCAGTGAAGCTTCTTGGGAAACGTTACCGGCTACGGAAAGGGGACAAAACCCAATCTGTATTTTATTTCAATCACTTTAGGGCGTCATGTAAACTCAGGGCCAATAATAATAAAAATCAAGGCAGGGCTTCATGGAAGGCTCACAGTGCCTATGCAAATTGAATCTAATCTGACTGCTATTCAGAAATGGCTGCAGATATTAACTGGTACAGTGATTAATGGACTCACTAATCCTTAGCTTACTGGCTGTGGGAGAGAGAATACAAGAGATGATTTCAGTCCACAAACAAGAACCGAGGATTCTAGAATTTTCACAGGACCCTCACGTACAAGCACAGGCAGGCTGGTGACATTGGACAGTGACTGTCACGAAAGCCTTTGACATTGGCTTCTTGGGTATTGCTTGGGTATTATGGCCACCACACTGCCACATCATCACTCCAGGTGCACAGAAGCCCACGGGAGCCTGGGTGGCTGCTTCCTCCCTCTGGGGAACGTTCTCCCTGAGACTCCAGACCAAATCTTGTCTCTGGGGTTGCTAAATCAAGATGAAGCTATTTGCTTTCCATAAGTCAAAAAGAAAGTTTAGTCTTAAAGCGTAACTCTCAATTTTCAAACATTTTAGCATGATTGATAAGCACTCTCTAAAACATCATTCACTAGCAAATAACTCCTGATCTGCTATGTGACATGAAATGCACTATTTTTTCAAATAGAAAATGAATGTCATGAGGTTTGGATAAATAGAGACTACCACAAATAAAATGTTTTCTGAGCAATTTAATCAAGTTACTGATTACACCCATGTTCCAGAGTCTCCCCCCCAGGGTGGTGACGCTGCTGGCTTATGCCAGATGGCTCCCCGATTCAGCTTAAAAGGTGCTTCTTCCCAAGAAATTGAACTTTTCTGTCGAATGCACTTGATCGGATAGGAGAGTTGGGTTCGTAAAATGGATTCATTGCAAACTAGGAAAGAAGGAGGTATTAGCGAGCCTGAGGTGAAAAAGGCAGACGCATCAAGGGGTCATGGTTTTAAAGATTTGAAAAGAACTCATCAAAGGCATTCAAAACCTAAGGCTGGAGACCCTTTTGCAATGTCATCTACAAAAGCTCCCCTCGTGTAAGGGACGTTGTGCTTTGGAGTTTGTGTTTTCACTGGCAAACTAGGAGTAAGACGAGTGTTGCCAAGGGAGCTTCAAAAAGTGGGGAAGAATTCCACTTTCAATTTCATTTTTCCATGAATTTTTTGTAGCTCCCCCCTTCAGTAAGTTACATTCACTTTCAGCAGACACTCACTGCCTGAGCTTCGTTATAAATATGTAGACAGCTTGTAAAGCCCTTTGCTACATAAATGTAAGGGCAAGTCAAAAAGTACCACATCAAAATCCCAGAAACTGGTAAACATGGACATCGATGTGAAGCTATTGTTTCCAGACAGGTCTTCCATCTAGGTCTAGACACTTCTGAAGACAAAGTTGTCATCTCTCTAATCCTTTGTCTTACATCCTTTGGACATGGTATCAGGAGAGACCAGTCCCTGGAAAAGGCCACTGTGCCTGGGAAAGAGGAGGAGCAGTGAAAAAGAGGAAGGCCCTTGACAAGATGGATTGACACCGTGGCTGTTACGATGGGCTCACACACAACAAAAACTGGGAGGATGTCACAGGCCTGGGAGTTGTTTCATTCTGTTGTATGTAGGGTTGCTATAGGTCGGAATGGACTTGATGCCACCTAACTACCACCACCACCACCATTCCCTGGAGAAGTCTGTACTCTCCCATTTCCACCATGGATGCCTTGGAGGGGTCCAATTTGTGTTCCTTTAAAATGTTTGAGTTTTAAGAACAAAAAGATATCCGAAGGGGAAAGGCCAGGGATAGGAGGAGGATGGGATAGCTTTCCACAGAAAATCATCCGTACAGCCCTCCTAACCCTTATATAAGGAGCAGGTACCTGGTTGTGATGGGAAAAATTTCTTTGGGGCAACTTTCCTGGCCTTGTCTTCACTAATGCAATTTGCAATGTTCTTCAAACATCTTCCTAATAGGCCATTGTGATCACCCTGTGGCCTTCCAGAGAATTCCTATCTAGTTACCCATTGGAATTGCCCCCAGAACCAGAACCTTGCGAGCTGACTACTCTACCTTGCAGATCCCCTTGGACTTCAGACGCTACTGTTTTAGCTCAACCCTCTTTTGTGAAGGCTGCCTAAGGAGACTAAGACAAGTGTGTGGCGGAGAGAACTTGTCTACAGCCATCCACTGGTCGCAGAGATGTCTTTACACACGTTTTGTTTGTTTGTAATTAACCTGTACCTGTGTGAACTGGAGTCCTAGTAGCAATAGTTTTGGACTACTGTCACATAAGCTATATAATATACTCAGAAGTATGAAAAAGTTATGCCACGCTGCTTTTACATTGTGTGTGTGTGTAAATGACCAGTTTCTTAAATAAAATAGTAAGTATATTCCAACATATGAGGGGGGTGTTGCACAAGTTCATGAAAAAATGGAATTAAAAGATTGTGGGGGATTTTCCACGAGCCTTTTGAAGCTTCCTTATATCACTGTCAGGGAGTTGACAGTAGAACTGCCCCTGTGGGCTTCCAAGACTAATTCTTTATGGGTGAAAAAAGCCTCATCTTTTCTCCTGAGGGGGCAGCTGGTAGTTTCAAACTGCTGTCTGTGTGGTTAGCAGCCCAATTCGCAACCATTACACTACCCGGGGCCCTCCTTATATAAGAATATTACTGAGGAAAGGGGCTACTGATCTTCTTTACACCATCTTTATGAGGTAGTGCCGTTTTGATGAGGACTGTTGGTGGTGCTGTATTGATTTCGATTCCGGGAGACCCTGTAGGACTGGGGAGAACTGCCCCCAGAGGTCACCTTCACAGGAGCAAATGGCAGGGCTTTTCTCCTGCAGAGCAATAGGTGGGCTTAAACTTTTTTTGCCACCAGAGCAGGATAATCTTATTGGCTACTTCTGACTAGGAATACTGAATGGTAAATTCGATAACTGTGCTAATACACCGGAAATCACATCCAAATTCAGAAGACATTTCAATGATTACAAACATACTTTTGTCGGCACAGTTGTCTAACCACTGAGATCCTGTCGCTATTCTAGTTGCTCAATGAAATATCCTGAATTGCACGTAGATGGCGCCATTCTCCCTGAGCAGCTATTGAATTAGCTCATTGGAGTCGTTTCCTGACACTTTATGATAATTATTACACTGCAACCTATTTATAAAATTGTTGGGAACTATTCTGCATTAGAAGTGTAAAGCCATTTCTCTTTGTCTTTCTTTACATTTTCCTAGTAAATCCAGTTATATGCAGCAACAGGGGGGAAATGAAGTTGTTTCATCTCTGGTTGTTTTCCAGAAATATCTCCACCTGAGGGTGAGGGCGGGCCTGCTGAGGGAGTAGCTAGGGAGAGCTCAGACTTGGGGACATTTAGTCTCGAGATGAAATCTGCAATGGAATGTGAGGCAATTCCAACAGGCCAGCTTTGTGTGAAATAGTTCAGATTTAGAAAATCTAGAACATGCCATACCTTAATGTACAAGTCATACACATCAGTGAAGAAGTTCTTAATTCCATCTTCTTGCCTTACATCATGGAGCATGATAAATCTCATATGTGCAACAGTTAAGGTATATGGGTTTACAGTTAGGTTAGCTTGAGCTTACAGAGAACACTGTGTGTGTATGTTTTAAAACATACAAGATAAACTACAAAATAAATTTCTCTTGGATTGCATCAGATGACCCTTAGTTTTATACATGCAACGTGGTTTTAAAATTAAGCCTGAAACATGATGCCCTTGTGTGTGTCCCCATAAACAGCAGCGTTTACATGGTTACCGGACCCTGCAGCCCCAGGATTCAGAGCCTGGCACTTAGGGGCCATCCCCATGCTCCTAGTTGTGTCACCCACCATTCCGTCACAGGGCTCCACGGAACCGGCTGATAAGGATATGGCCAGCAGTCACAAATGCCGAGACGAACCACTCATTGAATTTGTCCACTGTCTTCAGGTACATGTTGTTAGACAGCCACATGTTCTCATCGACGAGGTCGAGAGCGGCGTGGGCGATGAACTGGTTCAGGTGACGGTGATCATCCTGGATGACATCGGGGGCAGCCACAGATTAGCACCCGCATGCTGCACCAAGGACGCCAACCCCCTCTCCATTGCTACAGATGATTTTCTTGTAGGGAGAAACATTTTTCTGCTTGGATTTCCTTTATTATTGTCAAAATAAACCAAACCCACGGTGTCCAGTTGATTCGGACTCCGAGCAGGCCGCTCGGACAGAGTAGAACTGGCCCATAGGGTTTCTGGGACTGGAAATCTTTACAGACACAGAACGGTCACAGCTGCCTCCTATGGAGTGGCTATGTCTCCCATGGAGTAACTAGTGGGTTTGAACTGCCAACCTTGCAGTTAGCAGTCGAGTGCTTTAATCACTGTAACAACAGGGCTCCTAATTGCCAGGCGACAAGCTGTTGTTTTCATATAGTGCTCGCTTTTCAAATTTGATGTCTAAATCCCAATTGAAAGAAGAGAAACAGCCACCTAATTCAATGGGTTTTGTTCAAGAAACTAAGTAGAAATTGGTCGGCTCTTTGTCTACAATGTTGCCAGACAGAAGTTTACTGCTCCTCTAATCATTTCAAGTATGTGGGAGGAAAAAGAAAATACTCTGTTACATCTTACTAGAGGCAAATGATTGAGGCGGGAAACCCATCCCCAAGAGAAAGAGAAAGGACCCCCAAGGAGTCGGCTGGAGTTCCTGGGCAGTGGCACCAGGTGAGCAAGTAGAGACAGTTGAGGAGGTGCCATTTCTAATGGCTCAGGTCTTGTTCAGGTGAACAAGGCCCACACGGCAAGGGGGAAGTGGATGCTCCAGCTATGAGCAGTCACCTTGTCACTTGTAACTACAGGAGGCCATCCTGTAAGAGCTGGAGCGACCCTGTCATGGGCTGCACGCCCCCTCCTGGGCTCTGCTCTCGCCCACTCACTCCTGGCTGAGGCGGCAGCTCATAGGACAGGGCTGTAGCAAGGCCCAGCGGAAGGATGTTGATGGCACTCGGGTTGCCATGACAACACTCAGTGACTCCTTAGCGAAATGGGTGGGGTATGTGGCTCTAGACACCATCTGCCATGGCTCTCCCCTGATGAGTGATTTGGAGGAACTCGGGGCAAACTTCACTTTCTGGAGGAGCTGAGGGGCAGCGGGAGAGAGAACTAAGATTAAGTCAGCTGGCAAACTATTTCCCTACCAGGGGGCTTCCAAATGTTCTTGGAAAAGTGGAATGGAAAGATACTGGAATTTCCAACAAATGTTTGGCAACCTCATCGTGGGCACTGCCTTGCTAACACAGTGGCCATGTGCCAGGAAGCAGCCACTGCCCGTGATTGCCCCAAACCAGGATTCAAGGAGCAGTGGTTGGCACCATCTAGTGGAGGGTATGCCAAGGAAATCTCTTCCAAAGACGGGTGGGACCCCTAGGCCTATGGCATGGCACCACCATTCAGGCTGGAACGGAACTCTCTGCCGTGTGAGAATAATCAACCGCTGAAGTTCACAAGGGCACACTCACCTAAGGAAAGTGTTCAGAGGCTTAGGCAACGAGGAGGCACGGAGACGGAAGGCACGGGAGGAAGGGGATGCTCGCTGATCCGTGGAGGGGCGTGCCATGGCTGGAGGGAACTGTTGCTATACTACTGAGTACCTGCTCTTTGAATCTTCACCTAACTCACAGTTAAAAGCTTAACAAACAGTCTATCCTGTTTTGCTGAATATTTAAAAACCTCCTACACTGGAAACGATACATTAAAATGAATTTTTAAAAGGCAGTTCTTATCTCAAAAGGGGCCCTGGTGGCGCAGTGATTACAAGTTGAGCTGCTAACTGCAAGGTGAACAGTTCAAAACCACCAGCCACTTCTCGGGAGAAAGATGGGGCTTTCTACTCTTATAAAGAGTTAGTCTTAGAAACCCACACAGGTAAATTCTATCCTGCCCTACAGTCAGCGTTGGCTCAATGGCAGTGAGTTTTGATCTCAAAGTCGTTCCAGCCTATTTCTAATGGTTGGGAGAAACACAATCTAACTTTTCCCCCAGTTTTCATGGGAACAAGGATGAGTACGAAAAGATGGGGGGTCTGGTTGGTCTCCTGCCCAGAATCTACGGCTTCTGGCCACTTGGAATGGCAGAGTGTTCTTGCATCAAGTGTGTCTTTCTGGACCCAGTCTTTATAACAAAGCTGGGGGCATCACCTTTGGTGCGGATTGTTGCTGAATTTCTGGGACACCGCTGGGCGATGTGGGAGGACAGCCAGCCAGTGCTGTGAGAGCTCCCCAGGCCCGGTGCTGGAGCCTCGGTGCCAGCAGGATGGCACGGAGCTACCGGCTGCTTTTCACCCTCCCGCATGCTGACTGAGGACACCTGGAGGCACAGTGATTACAGCACTTGACTGCCAACCAGCAATTTGGGTGGTCTGAATGTCCCAGCTGTCCCAGGGGAGAACAGCATGGCAGTCTGTTCAGTAAAGACTGACAGCCTTGGAAGCCTCTGGGGCCATGCTGCTGGGGCCGAATGGGCTAGCCTGACATCTCAAGGCAGCCATGACTGCTCTTCTAGCTCCACTATCAGTGTGTACGCAGGAGCATTTCAGAGTGGGTGGCCCAGCAAACGGCAGAGAAGGGATGAGAGAACTTGAGCATCATGCTTGTATGCTCTCAGTAAGTGTGCACTGAGTCAGCAACTCAAAGAAGTACCCTGGCTGGCTTCTAGCACCCTGTGGGACCTGGGAGAGGACTCAGTTGATAGTCTAGGTCTGCCGCTACTCTTAGATGGTCATGGGACACCGTTATCAGACGAAGATACTTGGGCAGTATGGAAGATTCCGTACGCACTTTAGTTTCTGCTTTTCCTGCTGGCAAAAACTCCATTTCGAAAACTGGATTATCATGGTGGCCAACGATTACGAAATAGAAGCTTCCAGACATGGTCTTCAATGTATGGCCCCTAAGGAAACAAAGAATAATAGACATTTTTAGCACTCCATCAGGAACACCAAAGAGAGTGGACAGAAAGTCTTTAACCGATTAAATTTTTTAAAAAAATTCTTCACAGCAAAAAAAAAAAAAGAAGAAGAAAGTCTTTAACCTTCACAGTGTAGAAGCAGATGCCACTGAGCTTGGTGTGCCTTCCAAAAAGATGAACATGGATACATGACTAGTGGGACGCCTCAAATTATGCAGCTGTGGCATGTTCTCTTAAATCCCCCACACTAAATTTTCATGGAGACATGGAAAGATCTCTAATCTGAAACCACCAGAAGAACTGTTTTATGAGTCCTGAGAAAGAGAGTCCAAAGAGTCTGCATCATTGGAGTCCAAGGTCCCAGCATGCTTGGTGGAGTCCACTGGGCTGAACTGGGACTGGCCCAGTCAACAGTGGGCTGTTAATAAGGGATAAGTGAGAGTGACACAGGGTCCAAAAAGGAGCTCAGATGTTTCCCAGAGTGATCTGAGGAAGAAAACAACACTCCTTCGTGCCACTTGCAGAGAGGAGAGAGCCAGTACCATGGAGCTACAGGCGAGTGCTACACTTGCCTTCTTCTGACCAGAGTGTGCGCCCCACCCCCAGGGTCAGCAAACCCAAGAGCTCCCGCTACACCTCTTCACGCGCCAAGCTCTAAGAAAGGAAGAAACGTATTTGTCTTCTAGACAAGATGGAAGGCACAAGTAGCCAAGAAAGAAGAAAACCAAAACTCTCTGCTATCAGGTCAATACTGACTTACGGCGACCCTGTGGGATAGGGTAGAACGGCCCCTGTGAGTTTCTGACATGGTAACTCTTTATGGGAGTAGAAAGCCCTCTCTTTCTCCCTCGGCGCTGCTGGTGATTGCAGCCCAATGCATAACCACGACACCACCAGGGCTCCTCGAGAAGCAGAAGAGGTGTAAAATTAAATAATGCCAAGGGCTTTTTTTGCCATTGATAATGGGTGGATGGGGAGATGGACATTGGTATGTATGTATTTTTAGCTCAAGGTTCAAGTGTAGCTCAGCTACTTACTAGCAATGTGACCACAGGCAAGGTCCTTGATCTCTGAGTATCCAAGTCGTCATCTGGCAAGCAGATAAACGGCAGCGCCTGACAGCATGCTGAAGAGAGGCACATGCAAGGACAGATGAGGCACCCTGTGCTGTGCCATCAATGTTCTCTAGAATCCACGCAGAGCAGCTCCTGCACTCGGGGGGCATGGGGACAAGCTGTGTCTCTGTGTGTGGTGTGAATCTGGCTCCCTGGGGATAGGCAGTCTCCCAGGCCATTTGTAGGAGGTGTGTCAGAGCACTTTGGGCTCACCCAGTCCCAAAGGTGCTTCTGCTGCTTTGCCGGGCGCATGCTGTGAGGTCAAAGTTGGGAGAGAGCCTCCTTGAGAAAGGAGACAATTCTAGTGGGAGCAGGGGTCTTGAGAACAGGAAGGTGACCTCTCCCCATGAAGAAGGTGGGTCCGAGACCTCCTGCACCCCAGTCAGATGGGAATTACAATGTTATTTGGAGGTATACAGCCGCATGTCCCAGCATGCAGCCCAAGCCTGGCCTCGCCCATCCTGTCACTGTTGTCTGTGGACACAGTCCTGCTCCCACAGCAGAGCCAGCAGCTGCCAGGGAGGTCATGTGGCCCACAGAGTGTAGAATAGTCACAGGTTGGCCCTTTCCAGACTAAGTTCGCTAACCTCTGTTCTAGGGAAAAGATCGGAACAAAAGCCCACATAGAAAAATGGGATCGGAGGGACAACAGGACTGATACAAAAGCTATGTGAAACTAGGAGACTGCAGCACAAATCTCAGGACAGGAAGCAGGCTGGGCGTGTGGATCCTGAGCCCCAACAGTGGCAATGATCATCCGCTCTTGCTGGTCTGGGCTCCAACATTGAAAACACAGTAGTTAAAATGCATATAAGGAGGCTTTAGCTCTCCCCGCCACCTCACCCCCAACACTTAAGAAGCAGAAAATATATGTATAAGATAACCCCTGACAACACACACACACACACACACACACACACACACACACACACACACACACATCCTCTAGAGGGAAGTGTAGAATGAAAAAGAAGTAGAGTAGCAAATCTCCCAAACAAAAATAAAACCGAGAACTGTTGCTGCTGAGTTGATTTTGATGTGTGGAAACCCTACAGGTGTCAAAGCCAAACTCTACTTCACAGGGTATCCAAGGGCTAATGCTTTGTACGTTGATTGCCAGGCCTTTCTTCCCAGTCACCTCTAAGTAGACACAAAACTTAGACCTTTATCCAAGGAAGACTAGGTGCAGATGTTTGCAGAGGCAGGCACAAAGACCTTGCCCACAGATTAAACTGGGACACTGAGAGAGGGAGGAACCTATGATAGCTGCCCCAAGCCTGGCCAAGGTGACCTGGCAGCATATTCAGATGCTGACATTATTTAGCAAGGTATGAAACAAGGAAGGAGTGGAAGAATTATGGACACGAACATGCCAATTTTGAAAATATACCACTGTGGGTGGCAGAATAACAGCTCTTTGAAAATGTCCCTGTCATCACTTAGGAACCTGTCCATGCATTACCTTAGATACAGGAAATTCAGCTTGCGGGTCGAATTTGGTCGCTAGAAATCAGCTGACCCTGAAATAGGGAGAAGATCATGGATTTTGTGGGGATCCAATGTCACTTCACAGGGTCCTTAGAAGCGGAGGAGTGAGGCAGAAGAGGTGTCAGAGGGTGAAGGAACCAGGGAAGAATAGTCTGGAAATGCAACCAGGTGCCTTTGAGGCAACGTCGTGAGGGCAACGTCTGGAAGCTGAAAATGACTAAGAATTCTCCCTTATAAAAATGTAGGACTGAACCTCACATTCTTAAAAGAATCCAGACCTACTGGACTCACTGAGACTGGAGGACTCCCTAAGATTATTACCCTGAGATACACTTAAACCTGAAGTCCAACCACCCTCTGAAGTCACGTAAAATAAATATTGTTTCACTGAGGTCACCTTTTAAGTAACTAGGAGGTTAGCTCAAAAAGTAAAGACTGTTACTCTTGAGTACTCCATTCTTTTACAAAATGTTCTTCCTGAGCTGGATACACAGGGAACCCAGGACAGATAAAACCCTCAGGACCGATACTGACTGTAGCGATACCAGGAGGGAAAGGGGAAGGTGGGCGGAGAAAGGGGGAAATGATAACCAATGATCTACATATAATCCCCTCCCAGGGTACAGACAACGGAAAAGTGGGTGAAGGGAGACATCGGTCAGTGTAAGACATGAAAAAAATAGTAATAATTTATAAATTACCAAGGGTTCAGAAGGGAGAGATGGCGGATGAGGGAGGGGGGGAAATGAGGAACTGATACCAAGGGTTCAAGTACAAAGAAAATGTTTTGAAAATGATGTTGGCAACAAATGTACAAATGTGCTTAACACAATGAATGGATGGATGAATTGTGATAAGAGTTGTACGAGTCCCATATAAAATGATTTTAAAAACAAACAAATCAAAATGTTCTTCCGGAAACCAACTGGACAGTTGTTACTCTATCCCACAGATGGGCTGGCTGGGTGGGGTGTGGGGGGTGAGAAGGTTATTATAAATTGAATCATGCCCCAGGCAAAGGGAATGGGCTGTCTTTGTGAAGTAAATGAAGTAGGAATAGTGTAAACTGGTTACACTAACCCCTGGTAGAAAGATGAGACTTTCTACTCTTATTAAGAGTGACAGTCTCAGAAACCCTCAGGGACAGTTTTACCCAGTCCTGTAGGATCACTATAAACCAGAATCCACTCGATGGCAGTGAGTTGTTTGTTTTTTGTATCTTGATTGGACTTCTTTTGTGCTATAAGAGATTAAACAGGTAGGCACAGAGAGAGAGGGGAAAGAGAGATACCAAGACACAGGGAGATTGCCAGTGAAGCAGAGAAAGAGGGATTGAGGAGACTGACTTCCCCCAGAATGCCCTGAAATTTGACTTCTAGCTATGGAATTGTGAAAAAATAAACGTGTTTGCTGGCACCAGCCACTGGTGGTATTTTGGTTCAAGCAGCACTAGGTAAGTGAGACGGGCACAGTGAGATGAACTGAGAGGAGTGAGGCACTGGAGAAAAAGGTATGGGTAGCTGGGGGAACAGGGCACTAACCCACACAGGGGGAGGGTGTTGATTGTGTTTCCACAGGGAGAGACAAGACTTCAACCCGGAGCTCCAAGACAAGAACACAACACAGTGACATGAAGCAGGGAACCAATAGAGAGGCCTGAGGGGCCGGCCCCATTACTAACTAAGTGGACAGCACCATCCTCTCCCCAAGAAGAATTCACTTCAGAGGACAGCACTGACGCTACAGCTCAAGAAGAGGGGAAGAGGACTGGTCTGTTCAGAGCACACAGGAGCCAACAAGGGGGATTGGGGGGGGGGGGCAGGAAAGAAAAGAGTGACGCACATCCTGGCTCACCAAGCCCTGAGGACAATGTTCTTGCTCAGAAAAGCAATGCACAGAGATGATCACAGGGCCGGCCCCACCACGAGTCACAGTGTTCCTCATTGACCCATAGCACCATTGGGGACAGCACTAGAGACACACAGCGGGAATTGTGCCTGCCATGAGCTCACCACGCTGAAGCCAAGCTCTGGGGGCATGCAACAGAGCAGCGAGGGAAGCAGAGCAATAAAGTCCCCAGGGATAGAGGTGGTGCCAGGCCATGGCGCCCCATCAGACTTGACTGGAAAACACCTGTGAAGGAAAACAAACAGACCCTGAACTATTCATACATTCATGTGTGTATGTGTGTTATTGTTGTTGTTGTAGCTATTGTTTTACCTTCTGTTGTTGCTTTGTGGTACTCATTCTTGTGATAATACATAGCATGTCTACCTGGAAAGGAGAGGCGGAACAAACAAGCCAGAAGAGAGAACAACGGGATGACAATTCGGGGGGACATGGGGGTAGGGGAGGCGGGGGAAAGGAAAAGTGTGTTAGCAAGCCCAGGGAAAAGGGAATAACAAGGGATCCAAAATCAATGTCAAGGAGGGTGTGAGAGGTCTGGCAGGGCTGGATCAAGGGCAATGTAACCGAGAGGAATTACTAAAGCCCAAATGAAGGCAGAACATATAGTGGGACAAGAGGAAGTACAAAGAAACAGAGGAAAGAACTAGGAAGCAAAGGGTAGTCATAGAGATTTAAACACAGGCATATAAAGATGTAAATATATTTATATACAATGAGGGGGAAATAGATCTATGTACATATATTTATAGATCAAGTATTAAGGAAACAGATGAACAGTGGGCCGCTGCTCAAGTACTCGCTCAATACAAGAACACTTTGTTGTAACAATTCGGCAGTGTGAGATGCTCACCTGCCTGGCACGATCGCTGATGACAATGGGTGCACAAGCAAATGTGGTGAAGAAAGCTGATAGTGCCCAGTTATCAAAAGATATAGCACCTGAAGTCTTAAAGACCTGAAGATAAACAAGCTTCCATCTAGCTGAGAGACAATAAAACCCACATGGAAGAAGCACACTGGTCTGTCATGACTCTATCAGTGAGCACAAAGTGGGTGCATAAGCAAAAGTTGTGAACAAAGCTGATGGTGCCCGGCTATCAAATGATATAGCATCAGGGGTCTTAAAGGCTTGAAGACAATCAGGCGGCCATCTAGCTAAGAAATAACAAAGCACACATGGAAGCACATCAGCCTACCCTAACATGAACGCTGAAGACAAAGTGGGTGCATAGGCAAATGTGGTGAAGAAAGCTGATGGTGCCCAGCTGTCAAAATATATAGAATCTGTGGTCCCATAGGCTGGAAGGTAAACAAGGGGCCATCTAACTGAGAAACAACAAAGCCCACATGGAAAATGTACACCAACCTGTGAGATGACAAGGTGTCGAAGGGATCAGGTATCAGGCATCAAAGACCAAAAAGAAAAAAAATCATAGCATTGTGGATGGCGGGGAGTGCAGAGTGGGGACCCAGGGCCCATCTGGGGGAAATTGGACATCCCCTTGCCAAAGGGCTGTGGGGATGTGATGAGCCAGTCAGAGTGCAGTGTAGCAACGATGAAACATACAATTTTCCTCTAGTTCTTAAATGCTTCCTCCCCCCCACTATCATGATCCCAATTCTACCTGACATAACCAGCTGGACCAGAAGATGTACACTGGCACAGATAGGAACTGGAAATACAGGGAATCTAGGACAAATGAACCCTTCAGTGGTGAGAGTGGTGATATCGGGAGGGTGGAGGGACAGCAGAGAACTGGGTGAGGGAGACGTCGGATGGTGTGATATATGATAAAATAAATAATTATTTATAAATTATCAAGCAGGGAGGGGAAAATGAGGAGCTGATACCAAGGTCTCAAGTGCTGGCCACAAATGATGTATGTACAGATTGTAAAAAGAGGTATATTAGCCCCTACTGACCCCCGGAGTTCAGCCCTTCTTGAGCACAGACCTGGAAAGCCATCAAAGTGGAATAGGATGGGGATTGCCGGCTACTGCAAGCCATTCATTTTGCAATCACCTGTTACAGTGATGTATGCAATGTTTTAAGAACTGTAAGAGCCCTCAATAAAATGATTTTAGAAAATTAGCCCCCAAACTGAATACAGAGTCTGGTACGAGAATAGGTGTCTAAGGCTTGCAGATGGAAGGAAGCTTGCAAATTGGACAGTGTCAAGCACGATGCTGCTGGAATGTGGAAACCGAAGGCATGAGAGGGTTAACTAGCCTCAGCACTATGGGTAGGGCAGCTAATTTATTAGAGGACAAAAATTAGAGTTCAAAAAAGATGCCCATAGCTAGGAGAATTAGGTTGAATTCCTCAGAGTTTCTAAGAGAAAGAAAAAGTATGCCCTGTACCTGGTCTTTACAAAAATCGACTGCACAACAGCAGGATGAGGAAAATGTAGTTCACACAGAGTTCACCTCTAAAGGCCCCATGGCGGAGCATGTGTGAGCTCAGCAAGAAGCAGCTGTCTGCTATGGTGGTGCAAAGAGCTTAAGGCTGCACCGAGAACAATTGATGTTAATACAAGGCAGAGAGCTTCAATAGCCTCTTCACTAATAACATCTTAGGGCATCATTTTGAAAGGATCAATAACTCTGAACTGTGTGTGTTGCAGGAAAGGGCAAGATCTAGGCTATTTCTAGAATATTCTGGAAACAAACTGAGAAACTGAAGGAACTGAGGATGTTTACTTGGTCGGGTAGTGTGTGGGGGTCGGGTGGGGTAGGGTGGGGAGGCCTTGTTTGGGGTGGTCAGGGAGCAGGGTACGGAATGATCTCTTTTTCAAGATGATACACCGTCTAATAGAAATGGGATCGGACTGGGATGGCAAATGGATTTTCTTTCTTGAGTGACTCCTAATCAATTGGTAGTGACCGCCAGGAGCCAGTGCTGAGGATGAGTCTGGGACTAAGTGCCCTGAGCAGCAAAAACTGCTGTGATCAATTATGCATGCCTGCTACAGAGTTGGGGAGGGGCAGTGCCTACAAGAGTGTCAAGTATTTGGTGTCTCTGGTCTAGCCTTATACCAACTGAGACCTATGGGCTATGAAGTTACAAGAAAAACCACTTGGATCACTCTAACAAAAAAAATGTATAACAATGAAAGAAGTATCAGACTGCCTTGTTGAATGGTTAGCTCCAGCCAACCTCCCCATCACTAGAAGCACTATGAGTTGAGGCTGGAAGACTCGATGAATCTGGTAGAAGTTCCTCAAACTCCTAAGAAGTTCCAGTTTTAGGCATACACAAGTTGTAGCTCATGGACTCCCTTCCTGAGTCATCTATTTTTATAGCAATCTCTTTATATCTTCTAGAGAGGAATGGCCAGGAAATGTCTTTGTGCTGTTGACATCAATGCTTTAATTTGTTCTATAGACGTAGGGCTGCAATACTAAGTATAATAATGCCTTTTGCAACGATGAAGAACAATCTGAATATCATTAATATTTCTCTCATGTAAAAAAAAGCTATCAAGGGTTCATGAGGAATGGGGGCATGGAGGGAGGGGGAAAATGAGGAGCTGATATCAAGGGGTCAAGTAGAAAGCAAATGATTTGAGAATGATGATGGCAACCAATGTCCAAATATGCTTGACACAAATGGATGGAATGTATGGATTGTGATAAGAGTTGAATGAACCCCCAATGAAAGGATTTATTTTTAAAAAGTCATTCATAGTATAAACAAGTTGTCTACCCCCAAGTGAGATTATGCTTGCTTTGGAGGAAATTTCATCTAAATCTATGTAACTTTGGCATCCAAAGCTGCTCAATGGGCCCGACAACTTCGAAACAGTGGGTAAAGTGATGCTACTGATTAACAGTAGCTGCAACCTTTCATCAATTCACTATTTTGCTCCAAAGCCTTCAAGCTTCTCCAGCTACAGGATTCTGTGGAGGTGTGGTAACCATCTTTCCATCGCTCCATACCTCTGTTTCTCCACATTTATTGTTCCAGTTCTGCTAAAAATTACTTGAGTCCTTGTTTCTCCCCCTCCCAAACTTACTTATGTCCATAACAGAAGTACTGTTCTAATTTCAATCCTCATCCTAACTCCATGTGTACCACATTACCCACCCATCCTTCCAAGCCTCATCAAGTGCTCCCTCTTTCATAAGTATTTCCCAATACCAACGTGAAAAAGCTGAACTAAGACCTAAGAAGAATGGGTGCATTTGAATTATGGTCCTGGCAATGAATATTGAAAGTATCATGGACTGCCGGCAGAACAAACAAATCTGTCTTTGAAGAAGTACAGCCAGAATATTTCTTAGAAGAGAAGATGTCAAATTTTGGTCCCACATATTTTGGGTATGTTATCAGGAAATATCAGTCCTTGGAAAAAGATATCATGCTTGGCAAAGTAGAGGGTTGGCCAAAATGAGGAAGACCCTCAGGGAGCTGGACTGACACTGTGGCTGCAACATTGGGCTCCAACAGAAATGACTGTTGATGGCACAGGGCTAGGCAGTGCCTTCTGTTGCACATGGAGTTACTATGCATCGGAGCTGACTCAAGGGCACCTAACACTACCCCCACCAACCTACACTTCTCTCCACCTATGGAGTCTGGTTACTCAAGAAGCCTCTTAAAGACTTTATGAGTTTCATGGCCACAGATTAAAATCCTTTGGACACTTCTCTGGGGCTGTGCACAAGGCAGACACGAACCCAGTCCTGTCCACTTAGGACTTGCAAACCTTCTCCCTACAGCACACCACTGTGGAGTCAATGCCTCCAGAAGAGCCTACATTTCTTACTCCTTTCCTTAATCCCCCCTCTCCCCTCTTCTGCGATTTCTTTCTGCGCACTGTGCACATCCTACTCCCACGTCTTTTCCATAGAGATGCCCCAGAACGCCGTTGTCTTCAAGTACTTCACCTTTCCCCCAAATTCTTTACTCAATCTAGAATGCATCTTGGTTCTTTTCTGCACCCCTGGCTGCCATGTAATAATGCTACTTCGCGCGAGATGGGCTGTTTACCTCCCCGGGACCGGGCTCACCCTTCTCTACAGCATGAACAAAGGGTGGGTAACTCGGTAAGTGTCGCTCAGTGGTTGTCAATCGGGGCCAGGGTGTGTGTGGGGGTGGGGTGGGAGGATTTTGCTCTCCAAAAGAGTGGCTGACAATGATGGGGGTGGGGGCGGGCGCTTAAGGATGGCACATCTGGGAAATATGACTCTCCTCTAGCAGAGACTCAAGAGATGTTGCTAAGCAGCTTAACATGCACAGATCAGCCCGCGCCCAGGACGAAGACTCATCTGGCAATAGTGGCGGGTTGAGCCTAGTCCCCTGAACCCGGGAGGGCTTGCAGGGCGAAGTGCAGCACAGACCGGCTGAACAAGCTAGGCTCCGCTGGGTGGGTCTGGCCAGACAAATCTGCCACTTTCATTAAACGGAGTTAGACATGCCCCCGAACCTGAAGCGTCTGCCCCCCACTCGTTCCAGTCCTACCTGCAGCAACACGGGAACAGCGACGGTACCCACTGAGATTCTGCCGCCGCTGAGCCTTGGAGTGCACAGCTGCAGGGAAAACTCGCAGGGCAGTCCTCAGGAGCATTGGCCGCTGCGGTCTCGCGAGAGGAAGGCGGGGCTTCCGGCCCGCCTTGAGTCGCTCGGCGCATGCGCAGTAATTCTGTCCGCCTGGGCTCTCCCTGTGGCGGGGCTGTCAGTTTCAAGGGGCGGGCCACCGTGTGCGCGGTGGGAACGCCCCCTGCCGGCCCGCCTGCCGCTTCGCCCAGCCTCTCAGTCCACCCTCCAGCTGTTTTTGAGGGTCGCGCGTGGCTCACCACCCCGCCCGTCCGAGAAAACCGCGGAGAGAGGAAATGCGCACCCTTGTCGGAGTTCTTAGTTCGAAGCTCGCGGCAGAGCATTGGGCTCCCTCGTTCCTTCCGCGTCCACGGGACAATGGAGGACCTTGAAGGCCGAAACGCCCCCCGTGACTTGGGCCTGGACCTGGGTCTCACATTTGAGTCTCAGAGGGCCGGCGCTAGCGGAAGTATACACCTGATGGCTCAGGTAGATACCGCGCCCCTCCTGCAGACGCGGTGGGGACGTGAAGCCTTTGTTACGTCCGTTAACCGCCTTTGCCCGCAGGCCGCCTCTCATTTCCCTAGAGACCAGGACCCAAGATGCCAAATCCCCCAGCCTGCCGCCAGTAACCCGCGCCGTGTTTTCTCTTCCAGGCCCAGATGCCCTCTAAACCGGACACGTTGAGTCAAAATGAACTGCGGAAAAGGCTGTATCAGACGTTTAAGGATCGGGGTATCCTGGATTCCCTCAAGGTATCAGCTTTGGTGGGGTGGGGGTGGGGGGGTAGCCTCTGGTCTTGGATATTGAAGGCCGTTTCATAGGCAGCTTGTCCTAGTGAGTTACCGTTTGATGACCCTGTGTGATAGATGCTCCTGGAATAATAAAGTTTGGTGTTTTTAACGTATGTTTGTTTGAGTAACTGGAAGAGATTGAGACTTTTAAAAGGAGTACATTCAAAGTACAGATTTATTGAACTGGCGTGAAGATAGGCGAGGGTACAGTTTATAAAATCAGTCCTTGTGCCATAGTGATTTCTAGTTGGGCTGCGGTCCCTGGTCAGAAAGGTTAGGATTACTAAACCCAGCCGTTCCACGGGAAAGATGGGGCTTTCTATTCAGGTTAACAGTTAATGGTCTCAGAAACCCAGAGAGCAGTTCTAGCCTGTCCTATAGGGTCACTATTGAGACGGCATGGACCCGATGGCAGTGATTCCAGTAAGATTCAAACCCACTGCTGCTGAGTCCATTTCAACTCTCAGCGACTCTAGGATTTCTGAGGCTGTAAATCTTTTTTTTAAATGTTATAAAGCCTTTTATTGGGGGCTCGTACAACTCTTATCACAATCTATATATACATCCATTGTATCAAGCACATTTGTACATTTTTGCCATCATCATTCTTAAAATATTTTTCTAATCGAGCCCTTAATATCAGCTCCTCATTTCCCCCCTCCCTCCCTCCCCATCGAACCCTTGATAATTTATAATTTGTTGTTATTTTGTCATGTCTTATACTGTCTGATGTCTCCCTTCATCCACTTTTCTGTTGTCTGTCCCCCAGGGAGGGGGTTATATGTAGATTATTGTGATGCGCTCTCCCTTTCTCCCCCACCTTCCCCTTCCCCTCCTGGTATTGCTAATCTCATTATTGGCCCTGAGGGGTTTGTCTGTCCTGGATTCCCTGTGTCTCCAGCTCTTATCTGTACCAGTGTACATCGTCTGGTCCAACCCCGTTTGTAAGGTAGAATTGGGATCATGATAGTGGGGCGGGGGGGGGGGAGCATTAAAGAACTTGAGGAAAGTTGTAAGTTTCATCATTGCTACACTGTACCCTGACTGGCTCATCTCCTCCCCATACCCCTTCTGTAAAGAGATGTCCAGTTGCCTACAGATGGGTTTTGGGTCTCCACTCTGCACTCTCCCTCATTCACAATGATATGATATTTTTGTTCTTTGATGTCTGATACCTGAGGCTGTACATCTTTATGAGAGCAGCCAGCCTCATCTTTCCCCCTTGGAGTGGCTGGTGGGTTTGAATTGCAGATTTATACTCACCTGACTTTAAAAAGTTCCTGAACCAAGGTGGTTTGTAATGGAGCTCAGTGGTGTTGAATTGATTTGGACTCACAGTGCCCCTTGTGGGACAGAGTAGAGCTGCCCCACAGGGTTGCCAAGGCTGTAAACCTGTGTGGAAGCAGATAGCCTCATTTTTCTCTGTCCAAGGAGCTGATGGCTTCAAACTTCCGACCTTTCAGTTAACAGCCCAGTGCTTAATCTCCTGTGCCATGGAGCTCCTTTGTTTTGTGATACCACGTATAAATGGGGCATCTTAATCAGCCTCCTTTGGGTTTGTTAATTGTGCTTTTGCTAGTGTTATTCCCCTTTTTGGAGCTCAGCTTTATTTTGATCCATACACCCAATATGCGAAACAAAAACCAAACTTACTGCCATTGAGTCTATTCCAACTCAATTGGACAGATTAGAACTGCTCCTGCGGGTTTTTAAGACTAATTCTTTATAGGAATAGAAAGCCTCCTTTTTCTCTTAAGGAGTGGCTGGTAGTTTTCACTATTGACCTTGCAGGTAGCCACCCAACAAGTAACTACTGCACCACCAGGACTCCTGAATATGTCCAAGAGGCTGTTATTTTCTTATCCACCAGCCAAGCACAGAGAGCCTTGGAAACGCTATGGGGCAGCTCTACTCTGTCCCTCAGGGACACTGTAAGTCCAAATCAACTCAATGGCAGTGGGTTACATGACAAACCACTTTGATCCAGGAACTTTCTAAGTCAGATGCAAGGATAGATTTCTCTCCTAGACTTGATCTGCTGGTCAGAAGTGACCGAAATGGGCTCTGAGGAAAGTGAAGTCCACAAGGGTCCTGGCTGATCACCAGTTCACTGGGAGCTTTGTCAGGAATACACAGGGCTGCTGGGCTCCCAGGCTGAGGCAGTGTGTGGGGGGACTGTATCCCACCTGGAGATCAAAAGAAGGGATAAATGGGACAGAGCAACAATGTATCACATATGATAATCTTGCTAAAAATGTTTCCTCGTTTCTTTCTTTTTTTTTTTTTTTTTGCTGGAGTTAGGCACAGCTCAGAAACCAGCTGATTCATGAATTGATGCACCCTGTCGTGAGTGGGGAACTGAAGCCCCAGGCAATCCCGGTGGAAGGGAGTGCCCTCTTAATTGGTGCTTCCAACTCTCTGGTGGCGAATCACTTACAAAGATGTGGCTATGAGTATTCCCTTTCTGTTTTCTTTCCCGAAAGTGGTTTGGCAAAGGAAAAGGTAAAGGCATCCCTTTTCTCTTTTGGCATTTGCTCTTAACTGCTTCTCTCTCTGATCATGGAAAAGTATGCTGCATAATAATAGCCCAGTGCTCCTGAACTGGCTAGGTGTGTTTTTGATTTCTTTTTTACTTCATGTCGGACCTGCTTCACATACTAGAAAGGCCACGCAGAGTATTTTCTGTAAAGGGAACCAGTTGCAAACAAATTATATCATGGCCCTTAAGGTAGATGAAGTAAGTGATTGGTACTTCAAATGCCTGTTTAAAAATATTTTGTGGGTACTTTGAGCTGGAATTGACTTGATGGCAATGCGTTTGTTATTTTTGGTTTTGTCATTGATAGTTGTAAAGGCCACAACCGAAATACCAAACCTTCTGCCATGAAGTCAATTCTGATGTACAGAGACCTTATATAGGGTCTCTGAGGCTGTAACTCTTTACGGGAGCAGAAAGCCTCAACTTTCTGATGGGTTTGAACCACAGACCTTGTGGTTAGCAGTCCACCACTTCCATGAGAGCCCCAGTGAACATTTAATTTGTTTGCATTTTAAGACAGTCAGTATTTGACAAATCTCATTGTAATTGAAAAGGCTCCAGAAGTCATTCACGTCTTTCTCGTTCATCAGGTCTGTCATTTATTTTTTTTTTGGGGGGGGGGAGTGTTTTATCAAGTAACAGGCTTTATTGGGAATTGCAGCCTGCAGGGCTGCTCCAGGGATGGGCAGAGTAGCCCCGACACTAGAATGCACTCACAGATCCAACCTCGAGGGTGCAGACTGGTAACTAGGGTTGGGAGAGTATCATGCATCCTCCTCATTGGCAAGTTTGAATGAAGGGGGTGAGTCTTTGGGCACTCAACTCGGGAAGGTGTTGGTGTTGGGGTGGAGAGAGTTTGTGAGCAAGAATCATGGGAGAAAATCATGGGGGAAAAAATCATGGGAGAATCATGGAATGGCCAGGCGCAGTTTTACATTCATCTGGATCCATTACATTTCATTTTTTTATGTCTTCCGCTTTTCCTAGACTCACTCGGCATACATTCTAAGGTGCGGTTATTAGTCGATTTTTGCAGCTGTTTTGAGCAAATAAAGACCCCTAAGGCTTTACTCCCACACGGTTTATTCCATTCGCATCACCGTGGCTGACACTATTTTGAGAAGACAGCTCCTTTCAAGTCCCTTCTGAAGCAAGGGGCCAATAGTTTGGCAGTATCTCTGACAGTATTCTCCTTTAATAGCTGACAATGTTTCAGAGCTTTGCAAAGGCTTTCAGTGGCTACTTCCTTGGAAGTGGGCAGCCAATTCCTTCTTGGTTGTCTATTCTTACACTGGAAGCTCCACTGAACCCTGTTCACCTGTTGGGTGACCTTGCTGGCATTGGAAATATTAGACATATCTGTCATTTCTATTGGGCATATCATCTTTGTGACAAGGAACCCTTCAGAAAGTTTGTGGAAAACAGCCATTATCTTTTAATTCCATTTTTTCTTCAACATTTGAAACCACCTCGTTATTTGGAGGTTAATGGTGTGATCGGGGAGCTGTGGTAACACAGTGGTTGAAGTGCTGGGCTGCCAACTGACCAGTAGGTAGTTTGAATGCACCATCTCCTCAGGTAAGGCTCTGGGCGTCAGCTCCACTACAGTTGCTTGGAGGCCCTCTGGGGCACTTCTCTGTCCTATAGGGTCACTGTGAGTGGGGATCAACTTGCCAGCAATGGCTTTATTGTATGATCAAGAAAAAGATTCATCTTTTTGGCCTCCCTGTGCTTAATTTAACTTCTCTGGCAGTAATAAAAAGGACTTCAATTGGCATTCTCAGCATTGCTATCATCTTATTTCTTATTTAATCTGAAGCATGTAGAAACATATTAGAAACATTTCCTAATTTTTTACTTTAACCTTGCTGTAAAACTTTGCTTAATGAATCCTTTTGTTTTTTTAATGCCATCAGATATTTACTATGCAAGACCTATTACAGCTCATTAAAATCAACCCTTCCTCCAGTCTCTACAAATCTCTGGTAGGACTGTTTCATTTTTGTAACCTGCCTGATTTGTTCATTGTAACCAAATTGTTGACTAAAGATGAAATCTTTTCCTTTAACAGATATCTGGATTCGAACAAGAAAACCAAAAAGGTAGGCACCTGTGTGGAGAAGAGCAACAGTTTTGTTGTGGTTGTGTACACATGGTTGTATACTCATTCCTATAAATGTATGAAAGGAACGTTTTTCAGGGAAAGCACAGGAAATTCAATTTGAATGAAATCATCTGGTCTCCAGCCCAATAACACTTTACTTTTTAAATCACACCCATTCTGCTGCTATTCTGGCAGATGGAAGCCATTTCTGCTAAATTTCCGTCTTTTAAACAATCCCTAGATGATGCAGATACAACTGTAGACAGCATCAGGACTCCTACCAACTCTTTGTAACAATCCCCACAGTTTAGAATCCCTACTCTAAAGAACACCTAAGTATAATATATAAAGCCCTCCAGTATGATACATTGTATTAATATATGTTGAAAGGGTGAAATAGCTGTTGTTATAAGTGCTACTGTTACTGTTTTTATTCTGAAGTGTTTTTTTTTTAAATCATTTTATTGGGGGCTCGTACAACTCTTCTCACAATCCATCCATCCATCCACTTTTGTACATTTGTTTCCCTCATCATTCTCAAAATATTTGCTTTCTACTTGAACCCTTGATATCAGCTCCTCATTTTTTCACCTCCCTCTCCGCTCCTCACTCCCCCATGAACCCTTGATAATTTATAAATTATTATTATTTTGTCTTATCTTACACTGTCCGACATTGCCCTTTACCCACTTCTCTGCTGTCCATCCCATAGGGAGGAGGTTATATGTAGATCCTTGTAATCTGTCCCCGCTTTTTCTCTCAACTTCCTTCCACCCTCCCGGTATCGCCACTCTCACCACTTGTCCTGAGGGGTTCATCTTTCCTGGATTCCCTGTGTTTCCAGTTCCTATCTGTACCAGTGTACATCCTCCGGTCCAGCCAGATTTATAAGGTAGAATTGGGATCTTATTCTGAAGTGTTTATACGGGCCTGATGAATTCCTTAATGTTGGCTCTGATGGTAAGCTCTCCAGAGTCCATAACTACTGTGGGTAACTGCTATGGGGCAGACTTGACAATGGCTGAAATGATAAGCCAACATGATGCCCATTATTCCGTGAATGGCTAAAGTATGATATAGCCATGCAATGGAATGCTTCTTAGCAATAAAAAGGAATGTGCTAGCAAGGCATGCAAAATGATAAAAACTCTCGCTGCCATTAAGTTGATTCTGACACATAGCAACCCTAAAGGACAAAATAGAACTTCCCCATGTGGGTGTCCAAGACTACATTTTTATGAGAGTAGAAAGCCTCACCTTGCCCCCTAGAGTAGCTAGTGGATTTGAATAGTTGATTTTGGAGTTAGCAACCCAACCCGTAACTCCCCATGCCACCAGGGCTTCCTGTGTATATACAAGTGAGTCTTAAATTCATATTGCTAAGTGAAAGATTTATGTGATATTCTGAAAAGGCCTAAACTATAGAGAAAAAGCACACATCAGTGGTTGGATGAACAGTCTCATGAGGAGGTTTTTATAGGGAATTCGGTATGACTCTGTGATGTTGGGATACGTGTCACTATACATTTGCCAGCACCCATAGAATTTTACAGCACAAAAAAACACAAGTTCCTGGATGTAAATGTAGGTGGTCGGGTGATTCTGGGCTGGGGTACAAACTTTGCCAAAGCAGTTTAGCCTTGATAGCAATGTATGAAATAACCTCACTGAAGAGGCAGGGGGACAAGCACTCCGCTAACTACTTGGGAATGAGCGGATGCTCTGAAGTCTGTATATATGCATGGTGGTCAAGGTGGTAAAGCGGTTAACCATCTGAAAACCCTGTGCGTGGGCCTGGCATTGAACAATTGTAGTACAGAGACAGGTGGTGAGGGGAGCCATGTTCCCCTCTGTTGGCAGGGGAATGTCCTATAAGGAGAAGAAGCTAGCATGAGTCATGTGGTAATGGATTCGAGTTCATCATTATGAACCCATGCTTAGCCTCACAGAGATACAGAAAGGTACTTAGAGAAATATTTATAGATAGGTGTGCTTATAATATATAGGTTATGTATGCATGTCAGTGTTCTTGCTCTGTCAGCTGTGCAGACTTCCCAAGAAGCAGTGAGCACACCCAGTGCCCAGATCTTGGTCTCTAATCCTGTTAATCACAGCAAGAGACTCAGGGCCTCAGGGAGAAATGGCTGCGTCTAGGGCAAATATCATACACACACACACAATTTGAGCAAGACAATAAAAAAGTATTAGAGTGTGAGGCTAAAATAACGATGAGTCCAAAGTGATGGGACTGTTTAATTCAATAAATAAATGGAAAATTCAACCTCCTCCTGAGGAGGTGTGCGTGAGTGTGTGTGCAGGGAGTATCAGAAGGGTAAGTGGAACCCCTTGGGCGAAGTCTCAGAGAGCTGATGACTGGTAGCACTAGAAATACTGAGGCGGCAGAGCACATCTGGAAGATTACCTAAACCAAAGACCGAACTCATGGCCACTGAGTCGATTCCCTTTAGGAAGAATAGGACTGCCCATGTGCGTTTCTGAGACAGTAAATCTCTATGGGAGTGGAAGGCCTCAGCTTCCTCAAGTAAAGTGGCCGGTGGGTTCAAAGGGCTGGCCTTGTGGTTAGCATAAGGAGTAACTCACTGAGCCACCAGGGTTCCTGGAAGGTTATCCTTTGTAGAGGCATTTGCAAAATGCCTGGTCTTTCCCATTAGAGCAGTGGTTCTCAACCTTGCATGTGCTGCGACCCTTTAAAATAGTTCCTTATGTTGTAGTGACCCCCAACCATAAAATGATTTTCGTTCCTACTTTATCACTGTCGTTTTGCTACTGTTAATGAATCAGGTGACCCCTGTGAAGGGGTCGTTCAACCCCCAAAGGGGTTGCGACCCATAGGTTGAGAACTGCTGCCATAGAGTGAGGTAGACTTGGCCTCACCAAACCGCTAGCAGACCCAAGCAGACTGAACTGAAAGGTCATATGGGGAAGATGAGCTTGAGGAATATATGAGACAAAAATTTGCAAGCAGAGCAAAATCAATACAGACAACCAAAACCACTTTGGCTGTTGATAGTATTTTAATTCTTAGCTACCCTATAAGACAGAGTAGAACTGCCTCATAAGGTGTCCCAGGCTGCCATCTTTAAGGGAATGGGCGGCCACATCTTTGTCACATGCAGCAGCTAGTGAGTTCAGTCAGCCTGCCTGCTGGAGACATAGCCACTGTGCCACCAGGGCTCCCCCACAGGGATATTCACCCATCCGATCCCCCTGCCATCGACTCATCCCGACTCCTGGTAACCCTGACTAGGGCTTCTGAGGCAGTGAGTACATTTTACAGGAGCAGGTCGTCTCATCTGTCTCCTGGCAGCTGCTGGATTCAAGCTGCTGACCCACCAGGGTTCCTCCACATGCACACTGGGAAGCAAAAAGATTATTGAAATGATGCCAAATTGATTAAAGGCTTGTAGCAGCAACAGGAGCAGTTCTTTCAGCATGCAGAAGGAAAGGATATAAAGAGAAAGAACGAGAGGAGATGAGCCAGGCAAAGATCTAACAGATGGTAATTGTTATGAAAGGCAAACCGGTACAGATAGAGCAGACCCTCCCCCCACAATCCATGGCAGTTTCTCAAGCTGAAAAGAGATGTATAATTATGGATTAGAGGGTGGTGGTGGTGGTTCCTTTGGCCTTAGGCCAAAATCAATGAATGTAGACACATTCTTAAACTTCGGTAATAACAAGAGCCAGATAATTTGCAAAGTTTGACTCGCATTATGGAAAGAAATCACCAGAGAAGGCTATATCAGACTGCCCGTGGTGGTTTTTGCCGCATCACCAGTTAGCTCTTAGGTGGTCATCAAATAGGGACCTACTGTCTGTATAAGGGGGAGTTGTGTGGTGTCCATGTGAGTCTTTGTGTGTAAAAGAAGTGAAGACAGAAGAGAAATTTGAAATCTTCTACAGAAAAGGACAGGAAAGGCTTTTATTTTAAAGGGTCAAACAATTCAGAAGGGTTTAAAGGAAAGAAAAAGAAAATCTACCCATATTCTCTAAGCTCACTGATAACCAGCAGGAATAGTTCCTTGTTTTCCCTTTCAGTTTTGTTTACGAATAAAAGACTGTATTTAAAGCACACATACTCACCCGTGAGATCTTACCATAGGTGTGCTTTTAGTTGTGGTTGTTCCCCATATCTCCTCCTCCAGTAGTATATTTAGATTGTCTCAGGCCTTTTAAGGAATGCACTTAATCAGCCCCCTTTTGATGATTTTGTTTGGTTGCCATTCAAATCTGCGTGCAATATTCTCACTTCTGTGCCCTTGTGAGGAGCCCTGGTTATGTAGTGGTTACGAGTTGGGCGGCTACCTGCAAGGTCAGCACTTCGAAACCACCACTGCACCTCCGGAGAGAGCCAGGGCTTTCTACTCTGGTAAAAATAGTTATAGTCCTGACAACTCACAGGGCAATTAGACCCTGCCCTATAAGGGGCACTAGGAGTCAGACTCTATGGCAGCGAGTGAGTGGAGGCCTTCTGCAAGTCTTGCCATTAAAAACAAGAACAAACAAAATTGGTTGTCTGCTAGTCAACGTCCTGGCTGGCAGTGGTTAAATGCTTGACTGTTAACAGAGATGGGCACTTCCTATAGTTTGGTGTCATGGCAATAATACCTGTGTAGATTCATGAAAGTAGAGTGACCAGGTTCAAGGAGCATCTGCACTTTGAATAAACTGATACAGTTCCTTCCCCGGTGAATGAGAGTGCCAAATGCCTGGCCAACATAAAAGTTGCAATCTGATAGGGAAAAGGGGGTCTCTTCATTGTAGTAGTAATTTGCACTGATTTATGTTTCTTCATCTTTGACATGATACGTTTCTGTTTTCTTTGAACTACCTGTCTCTTTTCTTATTTTCATAACTGATTTGCAAGAGCTCTCTGATACTAGGACAATGCGTTATCTCTGTCTCCTTGTTATTGCATTGCTTCGTCTCATTTGTCTGTTGATTCTGTCTAGACTCCGCCATGCTGTATGTAGTGCTTATGAGGATTGATTGATAAGTACCCCTCACTGCTTCTAGGTTTCATGTTGCCACATTTGGACAGGCCTTCCCTCAGAGATGACTATTATTTTTAATGTAAACCTGGGTGCTGTAAGACTCTGGTTATATACACAATACAATGGCTGTGGGACAATCTTCTGAAGCCCAATTGTGTACATTGTGTGTTGTAGGTTTTCTTATGCTGTTTCTGAAGGAGTTGGCAGAATATCACCAAGCTAAAGAAAGCTGTGATGCCCAAACTCAAACCATCTCTACTTTTCCACACAAAGACTCGCTCGGTAAATTGGGGCCACTTTCCTCAGTCCAGCCCTTCTGTTTTGGCTGTGAAGAGTTTACCTGACTTACCCTGTTATGGGGGATTGCCACCTGCAGGGGTCTGTTTTGTTCAGAATCCTATCACCGGAAGGAAGCAGGAATTGCTGGGAAATGGTAGTCGGAGTGCTAATAGTAGGGTCACCAGAACTTCGACTGACTTAAATGAGATCCTCACTCCCAACCTCATCCATTCTGACCCCAGCTGGCCCTCCCTTCCTCGGCACTCTCCACCTCGCTGCCAGCCTGGAGGACCCATTGCAGGGGCCACACAAACCTCCCAGACCATGCCCACAGTTAGGTGGCTTAGTAAGGGACAGGCTCCACCTCGGGCTCAGGCTCAAGAAGCATGGAGGCCCAGTCTCCCTTCTTCAGTGCAGGGCAGCTCTCAGCTCTTTTCTGCCCTCCTAACTATCAACACTGGTTCTGCTGCTCAGCCCCTCCTGGGGCCCATCCCTGGTCTCTGCCCCTGGGCCCCTGCCCTCCTCAATGCTTCAGCCTGTAACCAGTGTTCTAGCTCTTCCCTCAGTGCTCCTCCCCTTTCTCCTCCTCCCCATTTCTCACAACCCCTCACTGAAACAGGCTGCTTAAATACACAAGGCCTGGCAAATTGCAAGGCCTGGCCCTCTCACCAACGCCACAAACAGATCCATGCCTTTTCAAATGGACCAAACCAGGACCAGTCTCAGTCTCCGCTAGGTAGGGCTTAGATCCTTCGTTTGCATAGTGTGCATGGCTGCACTACAGCACACCCCATTTGCATAGTCTATTGACCAATCCCTGCAAGGTGCATACCGATCACTGGACAGGTTGTAGTCCAATACCAAACAAATATCCAAAGCATGTTTTAGAACAGACCCAGGGCACGTCAGCCAACCTGGAGAAGAACAGCAAACCCTCCGGGTTAAAAGGTAACTCCTCAGAGTTGTGGGGAAAATGCAATCACTGGAGCTGCTTTTTCTAAAGAGCCCAGACCAAAGGCGAAAGGAACTCACCACGGCGACTCTTCAGTGTAGCTTACTATCCCCCTCGGGGCTCGTGCATTTCCCAGAGCAAGGACCCACATTCTTCCCACTTCGTTGTATTCAGCCTCTCCTAACTAGGGAGTTGTTCTTTATGCCTCCTCTAAATTCATTTCGCAACCACTGAGCCATAGACGCAGCCAGAGCAAGAGCCATCGCTGGCCCATCACGTCATGGCAGGTTTGAGGAAACTGAGGTCCTAGTGGAAGAGTAGAAGCACCCAATCTGTGCCAGGAACAATGCTGGACACCATCTTTTCTGGTCCAAGGCACAGAGCCTTTCCATGGGACATCCTTTCTCAAGTACACCCTTCCCTTTAGCCTTGTGCTCAAGTAGAGCTGAGAAACCCAAGGCACATGGCCATCTGTTCCCACATCTGTACAGCAATGGAGTTCATGTTCAGATCAGGGCAGTGAGCCTGAGAGTCACTTTTCATCAGAGTCCAGTCAAAGAGCGCCCTGCCCTGGCCTGAAAGACTGGGTGGGGCTTCGATGGTATTGACGTCATTGTACTCTTTGCACCCTGCGCTCCCCCTGAATGGTGAACATTTTCCGACATACAGCAAAGGTGAAGGGATTTGACAGTGAGCACTTACCAGGCCACCACCTGCAGTCACAACGATTAGATTGTGGTTAGACTTGCTTCTTCACTCACCCATTTTGCGTTCGAGCTGTCCCTCAAAGTAAATGGCAGCCATCCCTGCCCTTGGCCACAGCACCTCTGCTTGGAATAGGGGCCTGGCCCTGTCTCTGTACCGTAATCACAGCTGCTGCTTCTTTCCAGCTGAGAAGCTTCGCCTCATCGACGATCAGTTTGCAGATGCTTATTCTCAGCGCCCGAAGTTGGAGTCTTTAGAAGCAAAGTTAAATGAATATAAGAGAGAGATAGAAAAGCAGCTGCGGGCAGAAATGGTGCAAAAGGTAGGCTTTCTCTCAACTCTGTTCCCCACGAGCGATTCTTGGCCTTGTTGGTCTTTCAATGTCTTAATCCTAAGGATATGGGGAAAGACCTAGACCTTTTGATAGTGATTGGGCTACTCTCCTGTGGTGCATATTATTTTCATTTCCACCAGATGTCATTTCTGTTTGCCTTCGCACCAATCTCACAAGTTGGGTGAATGAGCTAAAACCAAAGGTAAATTCAAGCAGGTCATCATACATTTGGGCAGAGTGTTAATCCGAAGCCCAGCTGTGGAAGAAGAGTTACTATTTCAGGAGTAATTTGTCCTTACGGGTTGTGCTCATTTGACAGTTGAAATATTTTAAAGACACGGAATTGGGGAAAGTGAGAATGGAAGAGAAAAGAAAGTATGAGAAAGAACTGGCTGAGTTCCAGACGGAATTTGAGAAAGTTTGTCAAGCAAAATCCGAAGCCCTCAGTTTGCGAGAAAAGAATACCGTTGAGAGGCTTCGGAAGTACCAGGAGGTAAGATTTAGAAGCCAACTAATAAGTAGTTCTTCCCTGCGGCTGCAAGTACATGCACTGAAGGTGTGGGAGGGAGAGGGGCAAGTCCCAGGTTCCCACACGGGACTGGTCATTATACTCACCTGGGGGATGCAGTGACTCACTCATCTCCCCCCACACCCCAGCCTGGAGATTCTGATTCTCTTGTAAGTGGAGCCCTGGGATCTGTATTGAACAGCTAAGTTGAGGAGCCCAGGGAGTGACTGATAGAGCAAGGCCCCCAGGAAGCAGTGGGTGCTGCTGTCAAAAGGGGAAACAGATGTCCTTCTTCCAACCAATAGGGGGAAGGATGGTTGACAGGAATGTCAAGGTTGAGGTTATGAAAGGTTCATACCCAACCAACTCCACCATGGGCAGATTAGAGGGGTGGGGCGAGCCAAGGGTTTGAAGAGAGGATTCTAGGTGTAGAGTGGCTGCTTGGGGGCAGAGAGACCCTATTCAGCCTGGCTAAGGGCCTAGCAGAGATGGAGCACCTGGGGTTGCACTTGGCTGAACCAAGTGTTTACAAGATGACTTTGTGGTGCTCACCCCTGGGAGTGGGGTGGAGAGCCAGGTTGTAAGGCCAGTGAGGAGGCAGAGAGCCATTTGCTCGGGGCCTGGAGCTTCATACTGCCTGATTTCTTTTTATGAAGAAGGTCACTTCTTTTTCGTTGAAGAAGACACTGGGCTTCGGCCAAGTGCTGAAGGGAGTCGGAAGAGAGGGTCAGTGGTTGGTAAATAGAAGAGCAGGAAGGGGGCTAGTACAAGGCAGACTGGGAGAGATCAGAGAAGGGTCTGGGGAGAGCGTGGGTGGGAGAAGAGAGTGGCTCGAGGGTGCAGCTTTATAGACAGATCTCCATAGAAGGCGGAGCCACAAAGCACCTTTTCAGGATGCTGAAGTGGGGCCAAGGTGTGGTCCTTGGAGCAGAGGGGTCCACCCACGTGGCTGCGTGGAGCATGATGGCACAAGAGGTGGAGAGGTCAAGGTGGGCAGGCATAGTGGGGTCACCCAGCCTTTTCCAAGGATCATGGCTTTAGCTCAGCTCAGACTGATGTTGTGGTTCTGTTTCTAGTTCCAGTCTATGGATGGCAAGGGCACTCTCCTAAGCTTCCTGCCCCCCCCCACTTGTTTGGGCCTTCTCAAAAAGATCTTATAGTTTGATGAGAATTGCTCCCCCTCTACAATGTCATGTAATTTCTGGCAGATGGGATCCTTTCCATTGTGAAGCTATGTGACACACACGTCTCTGAGATGACCAGCTATGGTATACAGACAGTAACAGCTTCCCCTTCAAGCTAGGTTACTGGTTAGGTCAGACCAGCCAGCAGACGACTTGGAGTTCCCATCTGGAGAAGAGCCCATGAGGGGATTCTTAGTAAAACTCTCATAGAAAGCCCTCAGCCTGTATTCCTCTGCCTGGAATGCCCTTCCCTCCTCTCTTGAAGAAATCAGAATTGTCCTCCTAGATCTACCTTAAATGTTACCTCCTGGTGACACCGTCTCTGACTCCCTGGTTAACCCTGTCAGGTGTTTGTCAGGTTGTCTGTTAGCACATTTGAATGTGCATGTTTGTTGTCTCCCTTAAAAGAAAAAACAGACAAATCAAACTTACAGCCAGCAAGTCGATACAGATTCAGAGTGACCCTATAGGCCCCAGGCCTATGGTATAGGGCAAGGTAAAACTTCCCCATGAATTTCTGACAGTAACTCTTTATTGGAATACAAAGACCCATCTTTCTCAGGAGGTGGTTTCAAACTGCTGACCTTGCAGCCAGCAACCCAGTGGATAGTCACCACACCACTAGGTTTCCCTTAAAGGGAGGGACTCATCTGCTCAAGGGACTCTGGTGGCTCTGTGGGTTAAGCATTGGGCTGCTAACCACACAGTTGAGGTTCAAACCCACCAGCTGCACTGAGGAAGAAAGATGAGGCTGTCTGCTCTGGTAAAGATTGACAGTCTCAACCCCCACATAGGGCTGCTTTGCGCCCGAATTGACCTGATGGCAGTGGGTTTGGTTTGGGCGATTGTGTCTGCTCATCTTTTCATATGTATCTAGGCAGAGCCTACCTGCGTGCACACAATAATGGAAGTGTGGCTCCTTCACTCAGAATTCAGATTCACTTTCTGAGCCAGGCATGGCCTGCAGCGCGCGCGCGCGCGCGCGCGCACACACACACACACACACACACACACACACACACACACACACACACACACACACACCCAGCAGAGCCAGAAACCAAATCAAACTCACTGAGTCGATACTGACGCATAGTGAGGAGATTGTAACTCTTTAGAGCAGTACGAAAAGCCTGTCTTTCTCCCGTGGAGCGGCTGGTGGTTTCAAACTGCTTACCCTCTGGATCACAGCCCAATGCACAACCACAATGCCAACAAGGTGGTTCTATTCTTTTTGGAATTTTCTTGCAGTTAGTGGAACCGTCATTGGGGAAGGGGGTACATTTTTCTGAAAATAGATCAAGCCAAAAATATATCTTGAAATGGACTCTTCTGATGAGAGTTTAATTGTTACCCTAATGGCCCATGCTTTGATTATTATTATTATTATTATTATTATTATTATTAATGGTGGGAGAGGGATTTTGGAGGTAAGATATTAGTTTAAACCTGTTTGGGTTTCCTTTGCTAGCTTGCTAAACACTAATGCCTTCCTGTACAGATTGAAACAAGAGAGATCTATGCCCAAAGGCAAATTCTACTGAAAGATATAGATCTGTTAAGAGGCCGAGAAGCAGAGCTGAAGCAAAGAGTGGACACTTTTGAATTGTAAGTAGTACATGTCCATTTTAGGTATTCAGAATGAGGTGAAACAGCCTTTTTCTGAATATCCGAGGGGGTACCCCCCAAATCAGAATTGAATTGCCCTGGGCAGAGCGTTCGCAGTAAGCATTTTCCCCAGTAGGCAAGCACCGAGCAACTCACTCTGAGCTAGTGCACCCAGTGGTGTTGCCTGGGAAGGTTCTCTCTGGTTACAGCGAATCTTTTGTAAAAGCAGTTTTGCTCGAACCTTCTTTTTTTGTAATGGCTGATTTCGGAGAACAGCGTGTGGCTGTGAAATTTTGTTTTCTTGCTTGGGAAAAATGCTGCAGAAGCTGTTATGATGGTGAATACAGCTTACAAGGACAGCACTATGGGAAAACTCAAGTGTATGAATGGGTTTCTCCTTTCAAAAAAGGTGAAATGTCAATTGATGAGAAACTTCATTCTGGATGTTCGCCAACTTCTCGAATGGACAAAAATGTCAACTCATAGTGCATTTGGAGTTTGTTCCACCAGGTCTGACTGTTAACCAAGCTTTCTATTTGGAAGTTCTGAAAAGATTGCCTAACAGGGTGTGCCATAAAAGGCCTGATTTGTGGCAGACAGGGGACTGGTTTTGCCACCATGATAATGCACCTGCTCATGCAGCCATCTCAGTGCCCCAGTCTGGGGCAAAAATCAGCATGCCTTTCTTGTTCCACACATCTTACTCACCTGACCTTGCTCCATGTGACTTCTTTTTGTGACTGTGAATGACAAGGGACATGCAACACAGCTATTTGACACATAGAAGAGGTGAAGAAAAAAAAAGAGGGGAGAGGTGTTATCAGGCATCCCAACACTTGAGTTTGAAAACTGCTTCCAAGAATGGAATCGCAGATTTGACCAATGTATTAAGTGTAATGGAGAGTACTTTGAAGGTGATAAAGTTTTTTTGTAAGAAAATTTACATACATAGTTTTGGAAAAATATTCCATTTTTTGAGGGGGTATCCCCTCATATGTTTAAATATTCACATGGTAATTATTACTTAAGCTCTTTGGTTGTACCCAGTGCTATTACTGAGTTTTTAAAAAGTCAAAGTTAAACATCCGGTAGAGTCTTCTGTTCCAATCCACCAACTGTTCCACAGGAAAAAGATGTGGCTGGCTGCTTCTATAAGGATCGTTGCCCTGGGAAACCCATGGGGGCAGTTCGACTCTGTCCTCTGGGCTCGCGGAGCCAGCAGAGAGAATCAACAGAACAGAGGATTTGGTGGTTTCGGATGATCATCTGGGGGAGTTTCAAAAAGTTTGTCAGGAAACTCCATGTTGTTTTAATTCTATGTTTCTAGGGACTTTTTTTAAAGCCCCTTCCTGAAAGGTACCAGAAAGAAAGGCTTGGGTTCTTGCTTTGGCAGTATTAGGCAGTAAGATGAGAAGCCATCCTCTGGTCACGGCACGAGCAAAGCAAAACTGGGGCCTTGCTGTTGCCAGTGTCCAGAGCCTGGCTCCAGGGACGAGCTGACTCTAGGGACCAGATCTGCCCCACTCTGGGAGGGAAGTACAGGGATGCTGGTCTAGGTGGGCTGTGGCTCGCGGTGTGTGGCACTTGTTTCCCCTTTCAGATCTTAGCTAGCCAATTTACACAGTTTGTGGAATAACCTTTTCATGATGTGCATGTGCTATGCATCACTATCTAGTTCCATCCCCGAATCTTACTGACTTTATTCGTTTCATCCCCATCCAGGTATCATTTATTTGACAGATGCAATCGATTTGATTTCTTTGATCTCTCTCACTCTGTCTTTGGCAGTCCTAAAAAGGTCAATTGACTGAGAGAGTAAAGAAAAGGGACCACCCCGAAACTCCAAACTCATTGCCATTGAGTCGATGGCAATTCATATCACCCCTAGAGGACAGGGTAGAACTGGCCCTGTGGGTTTCTGAGACTGTAACTCTTTATGACAGCAGACCGTCTCATCTTCCCCCCTCGGAGTGGCTGGTTGTTTTGAATTGCTGAACTTGTAGTTGTAGAAACTCAATGTGATGTGTAACCATTACGCCACCAGGGTTCCTGAGAGAAAAGGTATAGATTTTGGATAGTCATTATATGATCACTTTTTTGCCCCCACTTCCCCTAGCATATTGCTCTGCTTATAAGCATTGGACTGCTAACTGAAGGGTAAGCGGTTCAAATTCACTAGATGCTTCAAGGGAGAAAGATGAGTCTGTCTGCTCCCATAAAGATTGACAGCCTCCGAAACCCTACATAGATAGGGTGACTGATTCAGATTGGATCTGATTACCAGTCATGGGTTTGGCTTTTTTGGTTTATTGCTCTGCTACTCTACAGATCAGCCAGCAGAGGGCGATAATACACTGCATACACAGAGCCTTTAGGCTATCCCTGGGAATTTGAGGAGTCCCTGTAAGCCCAAAGGCCCTCGCTCTGGAACTGTTTGTGTGGTTGATTAAAGGCTCACCCTGGAGACCATGCCTACCATCATTACTCAATTAGTGGGCTATTCTGTAACAAAAACGATGCTTGTAGATTCTACACTTAGAGACAATCACTTTCAAGAAACAAGTACTTCATTTACACGTGCAACCTTTATTTGTAATGTGACTCTTCCACCCCTAATTGATCGGCAGCACTCACCAGACACTTGTTTAATCATCCTCCTTGGAAAAGCACTCTGGGCTGAAACCTTCAGACTCCTCAGCCCCAGTGCCCTGGAACAGCTCCGTCTACTGGCGCCAACTTGCTGAGTCAGTTCCTAAACCAGGTGGGAAGCGGGGCTTCTGGATCTTTCTCTCCTTTTCTTCTCCAGCCAGCAGAGACAGTGAAACACAGCTGACTGTTGATCTCTTGCGCGAAAAACCAGTGCTACTCTCTTTTTAAATGAGTTCGCTCCAATATATTCTGATGTTGACTCACTCCCACCGCCCCCGGTTTTGTGCCCATTTCAGAGCCCAGAGAATGCAGGAGGAGAAAAACAAAAGTGTGGATGATGCACTGCGGAGAAGGGAGCTGGGCCTGAAGACATTTGAGGAGACCTATGACCAGAAGTTCCAGACAGAACTTCTCAGGTAAGTGTGTGTTACATAGGGGTAGTGCATTTCAATCCAGGGACAAAACCATGCTAAAAACCGAACCAGTAGCGAAGATTAACATTTTATAACAGCATTTAGTGCTTGAAAGTATATAGATTTATTTTTCATAGTCACTCAAGCCTTTCCCATGAGTATTTGCATTGGGGCAGTTTCAAAAGCATATTTGGATCTGGGTAGGTTTTTTTTAGTCATTTTATTGGGGGCTCATACAGCTCTTATCACAATCCACACATATGTCCGTTGTGTCCAGCACATTTGTACATTTGTTGCCATCATCATTCTCAAAATATTTGCTTTCTAATTGAGCCCCTGGTATTGGCTCCTCATTTTTCCCTTCCCGGCTCCCTACTCCCTCATGAACCCTTGATAATTTATAAATTCTATTATTTTGTCATGTCTTACACTGTCCGATGTCTCCCTTCACCCACTTTTCTGTTGTCCATTCCCCAGGGAGGAGGTTATATGTAGATCCTTGTAATCAGTTCCCCCTTTCCACCGCACCCTCTCTATACCCTCCCGGCATTGCCACTCTCACCACTGGTTCTGAAGGGATCATCTGTCCTGGATTACTTGTGTTTCCAGTTCCTATCTGTACCAGTGTACATCCTCTGGTCTAGCCAGACTTGTAAGATATACTTGGGATCATGATAGTGGGGCAGGGAAGAGGAAGCATTTAGAAACTAGAGGAAAGTTGTATGTTTCATCATTGCTATACTGCACCCTGACGGGCTTGTCTCCTCCCCACAACCCTTCTGTAAGGGGGTGTCCAGTTGCCTACAGATGGGTCTTGGGTTCCTAATCTGCACTTCCCCTCATTCACAATGATTTGATTTTTTGTTGGATCTGGGTAGTTTTAAAAAGAAGAAATGATGCCTTTGACTTCTGGTGTTGGTGAAGAATGTTGAATCTATCATGGACTGACTGATGCACAGTCAGGATGCTTCTTAGAAGGGAGGCTCGGGAGACTGTTTCAGGCACTTTGCACGGGCTTGGTAATGTGGAGGGTCAGTAACAAAGACCCTACAGTAGCTGGACTGACGCAGTGAATGCAACAATGAACCCCAATAACAGCAGCTGTGAGGATGGTGCCGGACTGGACCAGAATTTTCTGGTCCACAGGGTGCTATGAGTCAGAGTCGACTCAACAGCAACAGCTTACCTACGACCGTGGAAAGAGACGAGCACCGTGTGCTCATGGCTAAGCGCAGCTTCTCTGCTGTTTACTGGCAGCCGTGGTCCGTTTCAGTTTTTAGAACACAGCTGCTAAGCTATAGCATTTGGAGTGACTCTGAAGCTCAGCCCCACTACAGTCATTAAGAGCAGATGGACAATTTATAAATGAGTCTATTCACCGCTTCAGTGGAGCTTCTGGACTAAGGAGGACTAGGAAGAAAGGGCTCACCATCCACTGCTGAACATCAGCCCATGCAGACGCAGTGAGCCAGGCAGCTCCTTGAGCCGGTCTGTACTTAAACAAATGTGGAGGCCAGAAGGCTTATATGAGTCTCGTGTTACAGACACACAGCGGCTCTTCCACTGGTCAGTTTTGAAATGGTGGCTTTTATTCACAAGTTTGATGTTAGCCCAGGGACAGCCAGCGCTGAAGCATCTGTCCACATTAAACTTCCGGGAGGCAAGGATGAGAAGGGGGCATGTTCATTATGTGTATCCCTACAGACTGGGCAGGATTCTGTACCGTTGGACCTTTTCCATGGCCTGGAAGATGCCTAGGATCACTGTCTGTATCTTGGGCAAGGTGTGCTGTTGGGAGGCTACTCACCCCAGGAAGGCACAGCCTGCTGCCCTTCCGCCCAGCTTTGAACCTGGAAGCTGCCAAAGACAGTCACAGTGGGGCTCACTGCTCTGCAGATGCTGCTGTTGACCTGTTTGCTTTCAGGCTGTGTTCCTCACTAGAGCGGCTCACGTTTCTACTTGTTTATTGTGTATCCGCTGACACCGACTGAACGATAATGACTCTCAGCAACGTCACAATAACACGGCCCTTGGTTTTTGTCGGGCTGAGGTTTGGGAGACCAGTTTTGGGAGGGGGCAGACCCTTTCCTGGTAAGAATCTAGTCCCCTGGTCTGGGGCCCCAGGAGCCCAATTGTCACACCTTTTCCTGAGTCTCTTAGGGCACCCCGGTGCCATGCATCAATTTACCTGTTGGTGGCAGCATGCCCCGGAAAGTGACCGAGAAACTCAGTTTTGATCTCTGATCCTCAGGTATCAACTTGAACTAAAGGACGACTACATCTGTAGAACTAATAAGCTGGCTGAAGAGGAAAGAAGAAGTAAAGGTGATTCTTGGCTGGGAGGTAGTGTGGGGGTGGGCATCTGGCGTTCTCAGTCCTGAGGTAGGTTTCGCAGTTCTGATGGAAGTTGCGAGGAGCTGGATCTGGTCTATATTCTAAGAAACCTTGTAGCTCAGCGTTTCACAACGAAGTCTTATTTTACAAAATGCCAAGATTAGCATGGCCTTTGTGCTACCTTTTGTCAGTGTGCACGTATGTCTAGGTGGGTCTGTGGGTTTTTGTCGCTATTTTGTCCCACCTTTATTTCTACGCAAGGTCAGCACACTGAAACCACCAGTTGCTCCTCTGGGGAAAGACTGGGCTTTCTACTCCCAAAAAGAGTGTATAGTCTAGGAAACTCACAAGAGCAGCTTGTCCTGATAGGGTCACTATGAGTTGGAGTCAGCTTGATGGCAGTGAGTTTTTGGTTCTTTGTCCTTTCAGTATAGTTTATGTAAAGGTGGGTGGGTCAGGAAGGCAGTTTGGCAGCAGCGACAGCTAATTGTCACCCAGTAGATTTCTTTCCTGCTTCTAACCAAGAGAGACTTGTTTACTGTGGGAGAATGGTCTTTTGACTTCTTCATTCATACCCTCTGTACTAATTTCCCATTTCCTTGACTTCTATGAGGGGGTCTTCAAAAAGTTCATTGGAAGAATTGCATTTTCATGCCAGGTTGCTGCGAGCAAGGGGAACACCCTGTGTATATTTTTGTGCTTTTATCAGGTTTTGACTTGCCAGGTCACCTCCTAGATTCTCGTGTCCATTCGGCGGAGATTGGGAAACGTGAATGATGTTGCCAGGCCTTTGGGAATGTTACATGCCAGTTATTTCAAGGAAATTGTCCGTGACAAGAGTTGGAATTTGATGAGACACCCAACTTGGTGTTGTTCCTTTTACTACTAACTTGCGGAAACTAGGATGTCTTTAGGCATTAATATGAGTGTGCAGTCAACACACATTGTGATCCAAAGTGGAAGTTTTATTTCCACTCAACAATTCCTATGCACTTCGTTGTATGCCTTGGACTACAATCCTACGCAGCACCTCCTTCACTTCCTGCCAGCGTGTCCCGGGCCCATCCTTCTTTCCCATCCCTTTCGGCCTTTGGAGCTTTCGCTCTGGGCAAATGCTCCCCTTCTGACCCCGGGTGTGACTGTTTGCCGTCTAGGCTGAAAGTTGGCCACCAAAGAACATCTTAAGGACGAAAGTCCCGAAGATGTGTTAAGGGCTATATTCCCGGGGGGAGGAAATGGTCTTTTGACTACATGTTTACATTGTCTTATGTTGGGGGGGGGGTGAAAACTACAGAACAGTAATAGCCAAATCTTTGTCTTGAAGGAAATTCAAGTCTGTTAGCTGAAGGCCCTGTGCAGATGGTATAACTTGGATTTAAGTATGTAGTAGGTGTCCCCGCTTACGAAGAGGTTCTGGACAGGTTGTGGGTAAATGAGATTAAAAGAGAATGAAATGTTCCCACAAACTTCTTGAAGCCCCTTCAACATAGGACTTACAATTTCCTGTCACCTGTTGGGTAACAAGCTTTATTTCCTCCTTGCCTACTGAATGTGTGATCCATGGTGGCACCATAGTTAATCGCTTGCCTGCGAACTGAAAGGACAGATATTTGAACCCCCCAGCTGGTCCGTGGGAGACAGATGTGACAGTCTGCTTTCTACGATGGTTCCAGCCTTGGCAATGCTACAGGGCACTTTTCTACCCGGCAGGGCTACTATGGATTGGAACCGACTTGGCGACAGTGGGTTTTGGGGGCATTTGCTATTCAGATTATGAGTGATGGCTTGTTTCTGTCCTAGGTATTGGTCAGAAATGCTGAAATGGCATTTGTATTCTCCCTGAAAGCATTATGACTAATTGGTTGCCTTTTCTTTTAGAATTAGCCAAGCGTTTGGAGGAAGAGCTCACAGCTATTAGTTCCAAAAAGCATGAATTCAGTCAGTATGTTAATCGTGTGAGAGAACTTGAGGTAATCATGAACTCATGTGTTTTTCTCCAAAATATATGTTAGGAAGTATGTGAGACATTCCTTTCCATCATATGTCATTCATCGAAAGTCACCCTCCGGGCACATTGGGACTGCTTATTACGTGACTGAGAAGGTGGTGGCTGAAGGTCTCCTGATGAAACAGTCTAAGTCGCAGGGGCGCGTGGTAAAGGCGTGCATTTTGGAGACCTTGAATTCTGCCTGTCCTCCTCAGCTTCCCGAGCCATAACATTTGGAATCCTGCCTCTACCAAAGGGCGGTTGGGGGGCTTCAGAGAACCTAATGGACATCGTGGTCAGTACAGGCCACATTGTACCTCAGCCCCTTCCTTGAACTTAGCAGCACAGATCCTTCCACGGGTGCCCGGCCGATGGGAACCAGTGGAGATGCACTTTCCCATACCACTCATGCCTGCCTGGTTTCTGTTCCTCAGTGTGCTGAGGGACAGGGTGGAAACTCTAGGTTCTTCAGATATAATCTCTAGACCCAGTTCGTGTTGCCCCTGGGACGACAGATGCTCATGAGAATGGGTCCGGTTTTACCTCCAACTACCAAATAGAGTCTGCTAAGAAGAGGCAAGCGCCTCACAGTCTATTAGGGATCCTTTCCTTCGTACCTGTTCCTGTTGAAAACCACAGATGTTCCCTCCGTGATTGGGCCCTTCACTGCATCTGGAAAGTGGGGTGGTAGTCTTCGCTAGAAGCACGAGCTCCTTAGGACAGAGCTCCACATAATTCAAGTTTGATACCCCCACTCCCCCACCACGGGTCTGTCCTGTGACCATTGTTAGCCAGCTGAGGTCAGCCGAGTGCCTCCCATACCAGTGTGATTTCTCCTGTTCTGATTTCAGCTAGAGATAGACGCGGTGAATGCCCAGTCCATGGTTCAAACAAAACAAAACCACCTGCTCAGTGAGAAGATTAAAGAAATGAGTGATTATTTCCAACTGAAAGAAGTGAGGCTGGAGCTGCAGGCACAAAATAAAGTGCTTAAACAACAATTGGAAGAGAGCAAGAGTGAAAACTTAGTTCTCCTGAACCGTAGGTCTTTCCTCAGCTGCCCGCCATTATGTCATCACAGTTACATTCGTACCTAGAAGGGAGATTTCCATTGGGAACCTTTTAGAAAGTAGGACTTCCTGGTTGCTTGCTATTAGAGAACCCATAGTGTCTGTGTAAGACATGGTCTGTGTAGATGACAAATCTACCTCTCTGCATTTTAGCAAGCCCTTTGATTCATGGTTGGAAGGCAGCAGGGATGGGGGAGGGGGCTTCTCCCGCTCCCTCCAGGACAGCGGCCCGGGGTTGAGAGCAGCACTGTGGTGAGTTACAACCTGAGAAGATGGCCTTTTGTAGTCACCCTGTACCAATGATTCCGACACGACCAGATTCATGGGAGCACCTGCCTAGAGTCGAGGCCCGGATCTTGATAGGAGCCTCCCCCCTCCCATCCCCCGGCATTTGTGTTCTCATAGAAGGTTCTTCCTGAAATTTGTGAATTGGGGCGTCCTCTTTTTTGCCCATTTCACCAAATTTATACACCATATATACTTGTGTATAAGCCTAGTTTTTCAGGACATTTTTAATCCAGTTTTTGCAGTAAAACTAGGTGCCTCGACTGATAATTCAGATTGGCTTATACTCTAGTATATATGGTACTATAAACTGAGTACAAAGAAACGGGAAAGATTTATAAAAAACAAGAACCCTTCTTAGCTGGTTTTGTTTAGTGAAAGAGGAAAACTAGATTGGTAATCCCCTGGGTTTTCTCCTCTAGGCATAACTCAGCCTTCTCCTGAGCTTCTGGTGCTGCAGAAGGAATTGATGAAAGCAGAAAACGTGCTAGCGAACGAGCGGAAAGAGTTTGAAGGTCAGCAACAAGCTCTGGGACGACGGCTGCAGAGTGAAGTGAGTCTTGCGCTCTCGCCTTGTTTGATACTAGGCAGTACGACCTTGGCGTCAATCTCTCACTCACACACTCGCACACCATACACTGTAACATAAATGAGGGTCCCGAATATGCTGAAGGTCTGCTCCTTCTCATTTGAGAACATTCTCTAGTGGTGACGTGCCTTTCTGACGCTGCCCCCCCCCCCCCCCGCCAGGAAGTGCCTCTTCCTGCTCCTGCTACTGGTAGCTGGTAGACTTACCGACTCTTTCTGATTGTTGCCTATGTACCCTGCAGGCACTCTCCTGTGGTCACAGTGAAAAGGGTGGTGAAGACCTTGTTGGCGGGGTTGGGTTGGGTTAGTTCAGTTCCCAGAGGCCCTGCTGCTTCCTGGGGTAAGCCTTCTCAGAGTTGGAAAAACAAAATGGAAACAGGTCACATTAGAAAAGTTTTTCTTTTTGTGTGAACTTGATTTCTGGTTCTTCGCATTGTATCCTTTCAGATGGACCATTCAGCCCAGCTGAAGGCCCAGCTATTGGAGCACAAGGGATCGGTGAAGAAGTTGACGTCACAGGTTACCGATTTAAAATTGCAGCTAATGCAGACTCAGACAGGTAGGAGATGTTCAAAAGCAACCCTGTGAATGTGTGTATCTGTGTAGGGCTGTTGACATGTTGTGGAAGTGTTACCAGTGGAATTTTCAGTATGAGGTTAAGGTAAAGTATTGTTACCAAACCAAAGAGATCTTGCCTAAGCAAAACCATGAACATGCGAAGCTCTTATTTCTTGGTGTCCACACCGCGTCACCATGGGGCCCTCGGGGCTCCCTTCGAGCTTTAGTAAATATTCATAATTCTTATTAGCACTACTGAAGAAGCTGCTCCGTGGGCCAGCTTGCCCTTTGGTTAGATGTGTTGTGTCAGGCGCCCCGCCCTGGTCTTTGCGCAGATGTGCCATTGAACGGTGCTCTCCGTCTCTGCCCCTTTGTGCTTGCAGTTCTCCAGCATGAAGTGTACCGCAACCCGAAGCCCTCTCTGGTTGGGCGGCCCCAGGGCAGAGCCCCTAGCAACCAGTCGGTGCCTCAAGATGAAGATATAAGTGGGGATTTCTTAGAGAGCCCCCCGGAGGAAGATGAGGATCCTGTGAAGGGTGCCATAACACCCAGGGTCCTGAGTAACCCAAATGACAAGTCCCCCGAGTCGGACCTTGAGTTTGTGTCGAGCACGAAAGTCAAGATGGAGGTGCTTGAGGAAGAGGCTGAACGCTTAGAAAAGGCCTACCGAGAATACCACCAGAGAGTCATGCAGACTCCAACTCACAGCCCGCCACCCTCCAAGACCCCGCTGTCCTTGCACTTGCTGGAAAAGCTAACACGTGTCCCTGCGAGTTCCCCAAAGAGAGGTTCTGTGGAGAGCAGAATGTTCTGCGCGCACCCTCAGGCGAGCAGTCTGAAAGCAGAGCAGAGTGAAGAGGCAGCAGCGTTGTCAGGCAGTGATGCTTCCCGCCGAAGGAGAGGCTCCTCCCCAAGATGCCTGTCCTCCACTCCCCTCCCCCAGAGCACAAAGAGCCTGGACAGCAAACTGTACCTGGAAGGTAAGCTGCCACACAAAAGGCTTTCCGGAACATTCAGCCTCTGCCTGGCCCCTGCCTTCACCAGTTGTGCCCATTGACTAAGAACTCGAGCCAACCTGGAGGAGCCAGGTCTGGGCCCGAGCAGTGGGGGCCTCTCTGAACCTGCATTTTCCATCTCCCCTCCTCCATGGGCTTGGCGGGGGGGCTCCCTGGACGAAAGAGCAGCTGGGACTGACCTGTGGCTCAGCAGGCAGAAGGGCTCAGGGAGGACCAGTGTCCTTTCCTTGACGTCTCTGGAGTTGGGTTATATGTTTTTGTGTTCTACGGGTGCCCGGGCAATTAGTGTGAAGCTCAGCTTGCCTATCTGCAGAGAGAAATTCTCTAGAACCATGTTTGTGTTCCATCCAGGTGGTCCTAGTCTTACCCTGGGTGCCTTCTGCCCCTTAGGTTTGGCTAGACCCTCCGTGGTTTCGCCCAGTGTCTGCCCTGACAGAACACCCCAGGCCTTGGCTGAGGAGTCGCAGCACACCTTGTCCAGTGCATCCCTCACCAGCCCTCCGGAGCAGCAGGCCAGGTAAACTCCACTCTCGCCATGGTGGCAGCTGAGCCCCGTCCCCTGCGTGCATAGTGAGCCAGCGACACATGCAGCCGCTGCTCTTTGCAAGCTGAGGGTAAGGCGTACTGGGCTCTTGTGCTGCGGAGTGTGGCGTGATTAAAATGTCGCACTCCCGGATTTTATTTCTCCAATCTAGCCTTTCTCAGAAAGATGCCGAACATCTAGACAGATGTAAATTGTCAAATCTGGACAAGCAATTGCCTAAGGAGAATGAAGAACCAGATTCTTCTTTGGAGTGTAAGTTTAAATATAAGGATCAAGTTTTTAGAAATTGAAATGGGAGAAAGCATGGTTTGGGGGCGACTTATCCTTTGTTGTAACAAACAAACAAAGAAATTAGAGTTGGGATCTTTTCACGTTGGGATAAAACCACAGATACCAATAGAGTACCTGTTTTATATCATGAAGCCTTCCGGATGCATCCAAGTCCCATTTCTTCAGACAATTTTAGGATAACCAATCATTGTAAAGTTAGAAATAACCTCCTAAATAATTCTTTAAAAAAGCAGGGCCAGGTAACACTTTTTCTGCCTAGGGCTATTTGGATATTGATGACATTTGCAGGCCATACAAAAGTATCACCTTAAAAATGAGCCTGCTGTATTTGGTCAAACATGTAATTCACTCACCCCTAACGTGATGGCTGGAACTGCCTCTGATGAGCAATGTGACATTAGTTGGGATTGATTTTTGAGGGCCTTCTATGACCCACGGGCCAGACATTCCCACCCTTGCTTTAAAGTAACGATTTGAACATTTTGTCCCTCTTTGTGGAATATGGAATTGTTTTGATTTTTTTTCTTTTATCTTAATACTGGTGCTGTTCGCTTCCTCAGTCTTAGCAAGCCCTGCACTTGGAGAAAGAAAGGAAGTGGAAAAACAGCAGCAAAGGAGTCTGGCGCTGGCCCTCCTGATTGGGTCTGGATGGCTCACCACTCGAGAAATCTGTATTTGTCTATGACCTGTTAGGTCTGAGGCCGTACAGTTTAGATCACTTAAATGAAAGGGTGTAGTAATTGCAACCTATTATTTTCAGCTTGCTAAAAAGGGGAAATTTTGCGAAATTGTTTTCCATTAAAAGGGAAGTCAAATGTTTACCAGTACTCCAAAGCAAATCTTCTCTGCCATTGTCAGTGTACCTCCTATTGGGTAGCCAATCAAATGCTGGGAACAAATCCGACTCTTTTGAATTTGAGGTCATGTTGAGAAGTACGTGCACTGGCAACTGGCTGTGTTGGGAATGTCTGAGGCGCCTGGGAAGAAGGGGCTCATCTAGTTGCTTTGGCTTCTCTGAGTGCTGCTATCCAGGACTCATGGGACAATTCTTTGCCCTTGTGTAGGTGCAGGGGACATACCAAGATCGATTGAAGTGGATGGGTTCCTCCCTGCAGGCGACATGCTTCACGTGGACTCCATCTCTGCCCCCGTGCCTAGCAGTCCTGGTAAGCTGGGATTGGTCTTTACCCCACTAGATGTGCTTTGCGAATGACTGCAGGTGCTGTCGAAAGGCCTTCTGCACTCGCCCGCAGCGCTGGCTAGTGTTCACCAGTGTTCTCTTTCCCTCTGTTATGATGATTATTATTTTTAACTTTTTATTGGGAGCGGAGTGAAAGTATACAGAGCAAACTCACACACAGTTTGGTTTGTAACAGGTATGCCATCCCCACAGCGTCACAGCCCTCTTGCCACATTGTCCCCATGTTTCCCGGCTGGCCTTCTGAGCTTTCTTCTTGGGCACACGCTGCCCTGTTGATCTGTGGTTGGGCAGCCAAAAGAGCGCCTTCCTCCTTGGGGTGGGCCCCTTGTAGGCCACCTGCTCAGCTGACAGCTGAACGCAGCTGTTCGGTGTGGACGTGTGAGGACAGTGCTGAGGAAAGCCCTCTGGGGAGGGCAGGGTTCTCGTTTCATGCTTCACACCGGCCCCTGGGACGCAGCAGCTCCACGGTTCTTTACCGCACCGTAAGATCCAATTCTCAGGACCTTTAGCTTCTTGGGAAAGCCTGGCGGAACAATGGCTATAATGGGTTCTCCTTAGGGTTCATTCCTGCTACCTCTCTTGAAGGTGAATTTGTGTGGTTATAACACTTTTCTCTGTTTGAGTCCTCCGTGCCCCTAAAAAATGAGGGCAGAGAAAAACCCTTCCAGTCATTGGAGAAACTGGCCATGCCAGGATCGTTTGTCGCCAGAGGAAAATCGTTCTCCCCCATCCCTGTTTTGCCCCCACCCCCTTTCGTCTTCGCCTCTGTGCAGAGGCAGGGTTGGGACGCTCTCATGACCCCGCCCCCTAGAGTTTCAGCCTCGCACTTGCTCCTGAACGTTGGCGAAGATCATCCCCTCCATAGGGCCAGGGTCTCCTTTGGGTTTAATTCACAGTGTTAGGGTGGTGAGGAATTCCTGGCAGAGAGGAGTGACTCCATCCACCCGCCCCTTATTTCTCGGAACTGTTGGTTGAGAAATGGGATGTGAAAATCTGCCCGTGCTTTCCTTCCCGTCAGCCATAGATCAGGAGCAAGTTGGCGAGTCCAAAGAAGAAGAAAACGCATGGGCACAACATCCCAGAGCAGCAATGCCAACTGAAGACAAAAGGCAGAGTGAGCAAGAACCTTTCGAGAAGGAGCAGAGAGAGCTGGGGAAATTAGATCAAGAAAGGGTAATTTGTGTGGCTTAATTCTCGGTACTAGTTTCTCCCTTCTGCGCCTGCCCTACCTTGATCTCCTTATTCATGTGTCCTAACATAGAAGTGGAGTGGCCAACTGTGGAATTCCTTTGAGTCGGAAGCACACCTGCACTTGAGCCTTAAAACAAACCCACCAAGAAGGTGGGCTCTGCTTTGCTGCCGGCACTGACTTCCTAAGTGGAGCTTGAGGAAGAGACTTTGCCAAAGGCAACAAAAGGGGACAAGAGCCAGCATGAGAGTGACTCCGAGGGGGGGCTGCTGGTGGGTTCCGGCTGTTTCCTGGTGCATGCTGCCTGCCTCTCCGTTCTCGTCCTGCCTCTGGGCCCTGACCCTGGCTCCTGACCGAGCGATGGCTCTGGTCACTTTACAAACCTGCTGACTCTTTGTTGAAGGAATTTCCTAGGTGGCTGCCTCTTCGAGTTCCAGTTACCTTGAGTCCAAAGCCCGGGATACCCACCTTTGGTAGCTTATTTCCCCTGAATGATAGAAGTGACTTTAATTTTTTTTAATTAACTTGGTCCTCTGGTCTACAGGTTGGCGTCAGAGGATCAGGGTCAGTTACTGGAAGCTTTTAAACAAAGTCCCCAGTGTTTGATTCAGTGTTTTTGTTGCCCATCTCCTTCCCAGAAAATTATTGAAGAATCATTAAAGATGGAGATGGAGGAGGAAAAACTAGACAAGAGTATTCAAGAAATGAAAGACAGAGCTGCTTGTAGCGAAAACCCTTTGGAGAAGTACATGAAGGTCATTCAGGACGGGGGAGACCAGAACTCGGCGGACAAGGTGTGGAGGCTTCGGAGGGCAGGCAGGGCGGGACTCGGGGCCTGATTGTGGAGTGTCGCCAACCCTTGGGATCAGAATTGGCTCCTCAACAGCCCCAGGCTCGCAGGGGTCCCCATGTGTCAAATGATAGCATTTCATACTTTGCCCTCAGGCAAATGATTCCTCGATCCTGATTTGTAATCCTTTCGGATGTCTCTTATTTAAAGAACAAGAGAAACAGTGCACGCTCTCTCTGTGACCAGACACTGCGATAATGCTGTGTGTGTCTAGAAAGCTGGAAGCGTCCTGGAACTTACTCTCCTGTGCTAGTCAAATGTAGAGCTGACGGGTTACCACTGCTAGATTCACATTACATAGGAAATCAACCCCACTGCCATTGGGTGGGTCCCAAGCCATAGTGACCCTATAGGACCAATTTGAGCTGCCCTAGAGGGTTCCAAGGCTGTACATCTTCATGGACGCAGGCAGCTCCTTCGTTGGCCTTCTGCACAGCTGGTGGGCTGGCAGCTGACCACGTGAACACTGCACCCTCAGCTCCTTCTAAGTGCCATGTAGCCTTCAAAATGGATTTTTGAGAGAAATCATAAAATGTTTTATAATAGTAGTGCTTATCTAATTTCCTTTTTTGATTCTGTCCCCCTCTGGAGCAGAGCTCAAAAAAGTTAATCATCCAAGAAAGCTCACAGGCGGACACACTGCCATCTAGTGACCAAGACAAAAGGTACGGTTTTCCCTCATGCTCTGGGGCTCACACCCACGGTGCACATATTGTTGCTGCTGCTGGTGGTGGCAGGCGAGGGACACTTGCAAGTATAGGGGTTTGCCTGTAGGAAATCCACTGAATCGTTCAGAAACCTGACTTTAAAAATCAGTTGCATTTTATGCCTTGTGAAAAATCCGTCCTGATGTAAATGTGTAAGCTAGGCCAAAAGTCCCCTCAGGGCAGGAAGGAGGGAGAGGTGGCCCTTGAAGGGCCCTGAGGAAGCCTGACACTTCTTTCCCTTTTTGTCTTTCCCTCATCTAGTTCCCAAGGCAGCTTGCATCATGAAGAAGATGACTTTTGGTGACAAAATGTTTGCTGCCCAGCTTTCCCCAGATAACAACAGAAGTTCTAAAATGTTCTAAGCCTATAAGACAACATTATGAATAAAGATCTGTGTGCTCTCATCTCGTCTGATCCCCCCCTTCCATAATTCTATGTGGAACCAGAGTTTATAAACCAAGAATAGTATTCCTTCCCCCCACCCCAACTCCAGTCAGACATTTTCTCATTCTGAGGTAGGCCTTCCTTACACTAGGATGAGTTGCCTTCTCCTGTACCTTTTTGTCTCAGGGTATACTCACGTGAAACCTTATCTTGTGGGTCACATTTCAGACCTACACTGTGGGAGTTTGACGTGTGTCTCTTGTTCCCTCGCATCAGACCACCCTGGGATATAGCCTGCTTGCCCAGCGTGCACTCCTGGGCCCAGCCTGGACAGACTTGGTGTGTCCATTCTGGGATCAACAAGTAGTACCACGTCACCTCTGGTCTTTACTTGAGCTGTTTCCGAGGATCCATATCCTTGCCCACTGCCATGGCATTCATTCTGACTGCTATCTACCTGCCTTGTAGGGCAAAAAAAAAAAAACCCAAAAAACTCCTTTGGGTTTCTAAGACGCTATCTTGACAGGAGCAGACTCCCTCATCTCTCTCGCAGAATAAGCAGCTCGTGGGTTTGAATCACAGATCCTTCTGTTAGCCGTCCATCAGTTCAGTTAACCCGCTGTGCACCAGGCCTTCTCGAACTCACTGTCGTCACTTGATTGGTCATCAGAGAGACCCAGTAAGATCTGGTTCCTAGGATTTCCCAGGCCATCACCTTTATAAAAGTTGACTGTCGAGTTTTTCTCCCATGGCTTTGAGTGGCCAACCATGTGGTTAGTGGCCCAATGCTTAACCTACTGTACCACCAGGGCTCCGTGAACTCTTCTTAGATGGTGATGCTGTGTATTGAGCACTTCCTCTAGCCTGGGTTATCTAGGTACCTTATTGCTACCCAGAATTTGGCCTTGTTTGTTTCTGTAACATGTCAAGTAACTGTTTCGAATATTCTTCAGCTCACATACACCCCCATTTTGTGTTTTGAAAGCCTTTGTCTAAGTACCTCAATTTAAATCTCCTTTCTAGCTAGGGTTTTGAAAAGCATCCATTCCCCACTAAGAAGAAACTAAGAAAATCCTGATCAAGCACAGTTCTTCCTGGACCATTGTAGGGCAGAGTGCTCATTTTGGGCTCTCATATCTGAGATGGAGGCACGGATACAGAATACTCAGCCTTTCCCTGTAGCCCTGTCCTGTTTGTTCCCTGAAAGCTTCTAAGTGGATTTGTACCAGTATTCATTTTGAAAAGGTTCCCTTAAGCATAATGTGTACATTTTCAACATGTGAGGCTCAGTTAACCCTGCATGAGCTAGAGAAAGACACCAGTGCTTAGGAAAAGGTCCCTGTCACAAGGTGGGGCATCTCGGCAGGCCTATAATGTTATGTTGAACCTCAAGCCTTAAAAGGCTGTTTTCAGATGTATCACAGTGGCCTCTCTCGATCATTAATGGAATAGTTTTCAACTCAGCCAACCCTTCCCATATGGGCCAACTTTTCATCTCTGATTCAAAGTCCAGTGGCACAAGGTATATTTCTGGAAATGAAAATAATTCATCTGTATTTGTGTGTGCGTGTGACATGATCTCTGCCAATTGGGAGATGGCAGATGATTTAGCATTTGATACTCCTTTTTATTGGGGCTGCAGAAAACTTGTGAAAAATCTAGTATCCTGCATTTTTCCATGAATGGCTTTTTAGGTGTTTAGGTGACGTGTTAAGGTTCAAAATGCTACATAAATGGGTGGCTTGTCTCGATGGTTCTGCCATGGAAGAGGCTGCTGCTTCCCAAGAAAGGTGCACAGGGGGTGGGAGTGGGGTGCACAGATAAGCCTCATGTGTAGTCATGCTGCCAAGCAAGCAACTTGTACAGAAAATGAAATCCCAAGTTGGTCGCTTCTGCATGGAGGTCACTGCTAGTTCTTGATTTTTTTTAAGTACGCGCAACACCTTTCTGACAAGGTTTTGACAGGGCTGGTTCAATAGCCAGGAACATATTTCACTCTCCCCACTGATGCTTCGCCATGCCCCCACGCCCACCCCCCAGCGGGACAGGGTGAGCCTGGCGCGCATCTCTGTGGCTCTTTTCTCTGTGGAAGCAGCTGGCCCATACGAGACTTTCCCCTAGAACTTTAGAGCGCTCACAGAGTACTTTGTGCAAAAAGTCCCCAATTTCTCCTCCAATTGCTCTCTGTTTCGTTGTTTTGCTCCTTTTGCCTGGCCGAGAAACACAGTACCCTCTTACAGACTTGGTTGGCACACAAATATAAGACCGCAATTAGGCACAATATTTAGAAGCAACACCACACGGAGGACAAAGATCAGAGGTCTACAGGGGACGAAGGCAAGCGAGTGAAGCTATGATTTTATTTCATGACTCTCAGTACATCCACAACTGTTTCCACCGACATCTTTAAAATAAGCATACACAAGTATTTGACTATTATCTACAAATATTTATTGTAACACTTGAATCGTACTACAGGAAGCCCTTGGCACTGATAGAAAATATTGATTCACTGTTAGGTTACAAAAATTTATACATAGCAAAATTTAATGCTCTTTACATAAAAAATATTAGACTACTTAAACAAAACTTCCCAAAGTTCCTGGTAAGAGCTACCGGAATTAGAAAAGGAAACAGGCTTTCGATACTGTCTCTCTGAGGAGAACACGGGACGCTCACAGCACCTCCAGTGCTGGAAAGAACATGGGAGTCGGTCATGCAATGGGAAGAGGGCACAGTAAGCTACTCCGGGAGGCCGGCTCTCCCCAGAGGAGGGCTTCCCCCAATTCGAAAACCAGAACGTTCCAAATAGGCATGTAGGCATTAACCAAAACAAAAAGGAGGGAAAAAAATCCAAATGAAAGCATCATTCTTAAGGTTCAATTTTAATAGCATCTTGATAATGAAGGTATGCTTCCTTTCATTTGAATACATTTCTGCACACAGATAAGTTTGAAAATCCAGGAAACAGCCAAACCACAAAGTTAACCCTTAACATGAATATACATAGTTAACTATATAATGCAGCCCCTTGGAAAAGCGCTGATGCACCCGACGGTTATGTGTATCATTTCATAAAGAACAACACAAAAGTGGACCATCACTAACACCCAATACCTAGAGTCACCGCATGGTGGGAAACACAGGATTCAGAAGGCAAGTTTCTATTGCAAATGGCTTAAACTCAAGCAGTTTTCTCGCAGAACACAGAGCTTTGTTAGGCCAGGAAATGGAGACTGAGTGATGAGGGGAAAAAAGGAAATAAAAACCCTACTTGAACTTACAGAAGGATTCAAGTCTAGAAGAGGAGGAGGTCTGTGGTCTTATTTGTAATTCACTTTCAGAGAGGTGGTATGGAACGGTAAAATTCGAAATCCAGACCACGGATGGACGGGGTCAGACGGTGGTCATTTTAATAAGGTAACACTTCTTTATTAAAAACACCGATGGAACAAAATTCTGTGAAGGACTTTTGGGTGCGGGGGGAGGGGAGGTCTGCTCCCGTAATAGAAATTCGTAGAAATTGAAAGCAAATATCCATTAAGGCAGAGCTGACATTTATGTTCCTAAAAGAACGACAATGCCCTTTTAGGCAAAGGAAATCATCAGAAAATTGCTTCTGGAAGGCTCGTGCATGACTCTGAGCCCAGCTCACACACTGGGGACAGCGGGATCTGGGCACCTCACTGGAGTGAATTGTGGGGTCTGCTCAGCAAATGAACGGGCCCCGGCCTTATTTTGAGGGTGGGGGTGGGTGGGGTGGAGGGGTTGTGAATTATACGATTCACGTTATCTTTGATGACCCAAAATGTCATAAATGTCAGCGGTCAGGAATGAAAGTTCCTTTTGATTTAATTTTACTGTCTTGATGGACTGATGCGAGGACGGGGGGCATATGTGTGTGCACGGTCACACGCCATGGCCCGCCTGGGTGGGCGTGCTCTAGCCACAGTGTGACCGTGCACACATTTCAAAAGGATGAACCCTGTCATTTTGTCACAGTGTTGCCTTTTAAAATGGCTGACATGAAACCTCCAAGACCTGATCTAAAGGGAAAGATTTACCCATGGGAAGGCTGTTCTAGAAAACGCAGCCCAGCAGCTGGAGACAGACAGTGACGTGTGTGGACTTCTACAGGCATCTGTTGGGAGGGCACACACATCTGTACTGTTGAGCAGCTGTCTGGTGATTTGTCAGAGCTGTGGATTCGTCGACGGAAACCCTCTGGCCAACACTTAAGTGTACGAATTGAGTTGTTCTTTTGACCGAGACTGGATATCTTGCAGTTCCTGCTCTTCCTTTGCTTTGATCTCTTGGTAAGCCTGCATTTTGCTTGCATCCTTTAAGTAAGCCCAGTTAGAAGACAGAATCATGAGGAAGTGGATCTGGAAAAGAAGGGTGAGCATGATGGCTAGTGAGCATGTCAGAAGACAAAGCAAGCTGCTAGTCAGATTAGACAGTTTGCACTTGAAAGGGGACGGGAGGTTATTCTGTATTAATACTCATTCTGCCATCAGAGGGCCCGGATACTCAAAGCATGCGCTACTCCTCTGCTTTATATTAAGAAGCCAAAGAAAAGTTAGTATACGAATACAGTGGGCTTTTTTAAAGGGGTGGGGTGGTGGCTGAAGGCACGGTTAGGAAAAAGCCAAAATGGAATACGAGAGGGTGCTTTTTACCATTTGAGAGTAATTTCAAAGACTAGGGCAGAAGTTTCCAAAACGCACGGTTTTATTTTGAAACAAGTGGAATGCAATAGAGCTTTTATACCTGTGGATGAAAAGACAAATTTCCCCCGGAGGCCTACAAGTGTGAACACGCTTTATTCTGGGGAAATAATAATCATTAGAGAAAAAAAGACTACATCTTTAACATGGGAAAATTAAATGGATGTGAAAATCAAAATGAAGAACTAGAAAGGCAAGCATGCAGTTTGGAGGTTAACACATTTTTAGTAGTGAAACTAGTTTTCCTCAGATAACTGTTGGTACTGCACTTCCCCAATTGTAAACATCCTTATTCTTTATAGTTGCTGTGGCCAACGCTTCGTTCTCATTCACGTTCCTCAGTGTTTCCTGCAAAAGTAAAGCTATGTCTCCAGCTCCTGACCGTTCACATTTCCTTCTCAAGAGAGCTGAGCATTCCGATCCAGGCCCATCTCTTCCCATTACAATCTGACGTGCGGGTTGAGAACCGGCTAGAAGGACAAGGGCTCAGTCCCTACGTTCCAAAACAAGCCTTAAGGGGCTCAAACGGGGGTGATTGTGTTGTGCACAAAATCCACAACCAATGGGGTGGCTTTCCTGTGTTTGGGTCTTCAAATAGTCATGTGGCTCATTTTAAACAGCCTCTATTTGATAATGAACTGGAGGATCACCCATGTTCAGTAAAGAAAAAAAATCAAATTTAAAGTATTTTTGCCAAAGGCTTCCTGGTGTGTGTGTGTGTGTGTGTGTGTGTGTGTGTGTGTGCGCGCACGCGCGCGTGCGCGTGTGTATGTGTAGTCTGACACAACAAAATCCATGGCTCTCCGGGTTGTTGGCAGTGAGCGTGTTCATTCCCAAAGCTGAAACTGGTTATTGAGCAAGCAAAATCAACGGAAGGTGCGGGCACATCAGAAATTTTAATACTGCACTTAGAGCTACCACTCAGAGATTCCGTTCAAGCAAAAATCGTTTATGCCGCGGCTGCTCGCCAGGGTCAGTAAGAACTGGTCCTTTTGAAAAACGGGGAAATAGCCAGGTCTCAGTATCGTGTACCTCGGGTACAGTCAGTCGTGTGTATTGTATTAACTCTACTGCGCGGAATGAGGTTACTACAAGCTATGTGACAAAATGGCAGCTGCCGGGCTGGGGACCAGTGGGATGGGGGACTAGAGTACGGCTCTACCACGCCTTATCAGCCTTATGCGATTTAGAACTTAGTGCAGCAGTCTTCCCGACTCTTAAACTTCAAAACCGCATAGTTATAGGTAGTAGCCATCATGTAGATCAGCTGGTGGAAGAGAACAAAACAGGGCAGTGAGATAGGCGGGGAGGCCTGGGCTGGGGCCCCCTGAGGGGTGAGGGGGTCTTCCCCCCACGATCCACACAACAAAAGGTAACTTATCTTTAACACATACACAAACGCCCTTCCTCCTCAGTTCTACCGTGGGAAAATTAGTGGGAGTTTTACCAAAAGCCTCGGTCACGGTTGACCCAGGTGGAGAGCTGGAGGCAGGGCCATTAGATTCTTTATCCACAGCCACTGCCCACCCACCTTTCCCAGCAGTCCAATCTACTGGGTGAACCCCCTTCCCGCCAGGTGTTGAGATGCAACAGGGCTGGGTTGGCTGGTTGGGGGTTTTCATGAACCGTCCGGAAAAGAAATTACTTGATGATTTAAAAATTGGTGACTGTCGCCTTCGTGGGCAGCCAACATTTTGCCTTATGCTCTCCCCATCTTGGGTGGATTTCTGCTACGGTTGAATACTTCTACTTAGCAGCTAGGAATTCCTGGCAAGGAAATGGGCATTCGTCCATTTCTGAAGTTCTAGAACTAAGGGCTGAATGCAACCAGGCAAAACCCCAGCCAGCGGAGGCGGCCAGCAGGTGCTACACCGCCGGGGGCCTGGACGGTTGGTTTCGGGCAGCTGGGAAGAGCTGAAAGGGAAATCTGTCATTATAGAGACGGGTGGGAGGGGGGCACTAGACTAGGACCAAGCTGGGGCCATTACTCACCAGGGCAATGACGGTGGCACCAGCTCCGGCACAGGCCACAATGAACAGGTGATAGGACATGTAGAACTAGGAAGGAACCGGGCAGTAACATGAGCATTGATGGGACATGGAGAGAAATGCCTTGCTGAGCCTGTCCTGAAGGCTGCAGCTTCCTGTAGCGCTTCTCAGCCAAACTGACTGCGGGTGTGTTCTCTTGGCAAGCCTGCTTCTCAAACCTGTTTGCGTCCTGGGTTACCCGGGCAGCCTGCACCCAGGCCCATCAAATCTGAATCCCAGGGGCTGGGTCCGAGCCACCAGTGCATTGTCATGCACCCTCCATGGCTGAAAAACCAAACTGTATGCACTGCTACCACGTTGATGCCGACTCATAGCGGCCTTACAGAACAGGGTAGTTAGAACTGGTCCCTGTGAGTTTCTGAGACTGTAATTTCTTTATGGGAATAGAAAGTCTCATCTTTCTCCTGCAGAGCAGATGCTGGTTTTGAGCTATTGACCTTGCAGTTAGCAGCCCAAAGCGTAGCCACTACATTACTCCTGTCCACGACAGCATTGGGGAGCAAATGGTGGGAGCCCTGTAGTCAGTCCGCGTAGGGACTGATGATTTCTTCTCTTCAAAGCTTTCCCAAAGCATCTTAGGATCTTAACTATGCCAACTCCCACAGTCCGCCTGAGACTTCATTCTCAGAATGAAGCCAATGACTAAAGACCGTTCTAGGACTGAGGGGTTTTAAGCCAGAGTGTTAAGATTTACATTCAAGGGAGCCTTTTCTGTCAATAAAGTCCATGTGTTCTATAATGAATGTTCTACTTTGAGAAGCCCTTTGAAGGGGAAAGAGAGGAATCTATCTAGATCTAGTTCCAGGCTTGTGGGCTTGGGATCACTTCTGAATTCTTGCCCCAAAGAGAAGCTCACCAACGCCTAAAAACTCAACTGGTGGGTTGGCCCATATGAAATGGGCATTTCTGTAGGCTGAAGATGGCTGAATTGCGAGGATTATATCGAGCTGAGTCCTCAAGATTCTCCAAAGAGCCGCCCTTCACTGCATGCTAACCTGCTCTCCTGCATTGCTCTCTGGGCCTACTTTACAGGGTTCTCGGGCCTCTGGGGCGGGGGGCAGCGTGGTTACCTCATTTGTATTGCAGATGTTCTCCAGGGCAGAGCCACAGATTTTCCCAGGGAAAGCATTCCAAGGAATGATTCCTGCAAAGAGAACCCCAGGTAGAATGTTTGCACCAACCACAGTGCTCCCTGCTCTTCCCGCGCCACCCCCCCACCAGCCCCACACTTTGAATATAATTATAGGCTGTCATTATAGCCTCCTGCAGAACAGGTTCTTGGAAATCAATAGTAAGCCCCGTTGGAAAACAGGGCAGGGCATAGCCAGCTGCCGTTTGTTCGTGGCACATGGGTGCCTACATACATATTGTGCACATGCATATAGCACAGGAGACATCATGTTCAAGCAATGGACCAAAAACTGACTCAAAGAGGTGGCTGTGCAAGTCACTTCACTTCCACAGTTAACCCAACGTTCTTGGGGATGGAAAGCTGAAAAGAAATGGAGGCCCAAAGGATATACTCTTGTTTTAAAAATGAAAAATTCAAAAAGGCATTCCAGAAGTCGTTTTTGATTGAACTGCACACTAAAGAGCTTTGTGTTAACTCGACTCCCTTTACTGTCAGGAAAGAGCAGGAGCTCGTCTAACTGAGGAGCCAGAAGCACACCATGTACTGACCAAAGCCCGGGCAGATGCACACAGGAGACTAAAGCAGTACCGTATTGTCGGACGTCCACACAGATCTGCTCCACGCCTGCCGTCCCATTGGTCTGAGGGGCCTTGATGACTTCGCAGGTAGACCATATGTTATAGAACATGAACACTGGCACCGCAGAGAAACCAAAGACACCCAGCCAGGCCACTCCGAGCACATAGGTGAGGAAAATGAACTAAGTCGAGAAGGAGAGGAAGAGTGAATCATCATCCAAACTGGCAAGACACAATCCCCCAGAACAACAGTGCTGTGTTTCTGGGTCCCACAGCGACCCCGTGCCCCGAGGATGGGCTCCCTGGGGCCAGAAGGAAGGCTGATCTGCTGCAGGCAGAACCACAGCTGGGGACCATGGGAGGTGCACCAAGGAGGTGTAAACTGTTCACATACTTGGCTCATAACTCAAAGGTTGGTGGTTTGATTCCACCCAGTGGTACCTTGGAAGAAAGGTCAGGCAAACCCCTTTGACAACAAAACAATACAAAAAAACCAATCCAGCCACCTCTACTCTGACCTTGCAGAGTTGCCAGGCATTAGACTGGATTCCATGGTAACTCATTGAGTCTAACTATAGGATTGAGAATGTTCATGGTGTAAGCTATTTCTTAGACATGGGAAGTCTTCTCCAAACTACTAAGGACACAAGACCCCACGAGGTGATAGTACTCACCTAAGGTCACAAAGCGAATTAGGACCAGGGCCTCCCACTGGGTGCCCTGTTCCCATACCACTGAAGCCCAGCTTCAGAGCAATGTCTCTCAAATCGCCCTGACTACCCATGCTGAGCGGGTGGTATCTCAGGGAATGGGAAGAACTATGGGAAATGCTCTTCAAAGGAGCATGGGTCATCGGCTGATCCTGTGGCATAATTAACAGCATTGGATACTGGGGTCTTTATTAACAGTTCAAGGTGGCCTGGAACACCAAGCCGAAGGCACAGCACATCTGATACCGTTCTCATTTCTCTCTGGCTTTCTGTAGTCCTCAAGAGTCTCAACAGCTTGTCAGCAAAGCCATGGCTAAGGAGAAGAAATACAAATCCTACGTTCACCCACACATTGCTGTGGGCAAGCTCAGGAAGAAGATAGTCATGTTGCTTTCTTTTCCTCAGAGCCTGCTGTCTTGACTACCAATTCTCGAGGTCTGAAAGGCAGCTTCCAAAAAAGTAGAGGGAAAAAAAACAACATCCTGGTGTTTATATATTCAGACTGCACCCACAGGGCATGTGGGCTCGGGTGTGGGGCTCTCTTGAGTTTTTGAAGCTGAGGGTGAGCGCCTGAACATTCTACCTAACTCTCCCCAAGGCGTGATGGGTGGTCCGCCAGAGGGACAAGACCTGCTTGGTCATCCCAGGAAACAGTAGGAATAGGCCACTTTTCCATCCGGGCATTTTGGGAAGTATTGGTGTTTTTCAAATATGAGAGGGGCTTCAAAATGCCAGTGGAAAGATGGAATGAAGAGATAATGGCATTTTTTCCAAGAACTCTCTCAAGCCTCCTTGAAGTCAAAGAAGCCCATCTGGGCTGTCTCCCTCTCCTTCCTCCCTGATGCCTTCAGGCCACCACTCCAGAAGTAGGCTGCCTTTCTGGTCCCTTCAAAAGAAAACAAGACTTTCTTTTTATTACCACCACAAAGACTTGCCAAAGGGGGGTTCTTGGCCTTGGCAAGCCTTCTCGGCCCACAGTGCTCTGGGTTCCAGAGGAAGACCAGTGCTAGAGGAGCGCTTGCTTTGGGGCATCAACCTGACTGGGCTGGCCTCCCCCATCCAGGCAGCCAGCTGGGCTGGGGGAAGGCCTTCCATACAGAAGTAATGGGGAGACCTCCAGGGGGCGCTGTGCTCTGCCTGCTGAGGAAGGGCCCATCCACACAACTGTGCCCCAGCAGTCGTAAGTCTGTTGTGCCAGCCCATCCTCAGCCCTCCTCAGCCACCTCCATCTTCTGAATATGCTGTCAGGCAAGTTCGTGCCAGGGTTCCGGAGTGGGTGAGGCAGAAGGAACCAGGGACCCAGATGGTGCAGGACTCACCAAGGATGACGGGGACAATGACACAGGCCCTCTCATGTGACCATGGCTTCCCAGCCTTTTCAAACAGACCTTCCCAGACACGGAACCAAATGCGTCGTACACCAGCAGAAGGGTGGGGGATTCCTTCCCACAGCCCCACAAGGACACCCCTACCCCTTTTTCCTCAATTACAGCTCTAAAACACATGCCTATGCCCACAGGCCCTCCCCTACCCACCACCCCCATCACCAGGGCCCAGCACCCTCAGGGGCAAATATGAGCTGCCAACAAATCATCCCTGGACTCAGCAACTCCACAGGCAACCCAACAAAAAGCTGCCCAGGCCTGCGCCAGCCCCGTGACAGGTTATGGGTGGTATCCTTGGGAGCCATGGGGTTGACAGGGGCTGCTTTTCAAAAATTCATCTCCAAGCCTTTCCTCTTGGACCGTCTTGGTTTGGAAGCTTCTCTGAAACCGGCTCAGTATCATAGCAACAAACAAGCCTCCCCTGACAGGCAGGTGGTGGGTGGTGGTCCCACCTACTGCATGTGAGTTGCTAAAGTGTGATACTGTTGGCAGTGCCATCAAGTTGGTTCCAACTCTGGCCAGTCCCGCACCATCCTCCCCATCTTTGCTACAGCTGAGTCAATCCCGGCAGCCCCTGCATCCATCCAGCTCACAGAGGGCCTTCTTCTTTTTCACTACCCTTCGATTGACCGAGCATGTTATGAAGTGTCCCCAAATGAATGCCATCAGGGAGCTGGCAGAAAGACACCTTTTTGTTTCAAAATTAATGAGGACAAGTGAGGTGGGAAGTGGTTGTTTCCCAGCTGTCAGGGTCTTCTCCCTGGTCGTTGCTGTTCTCCTTCTGTTGCCAGCCATCTCCTTTCCCCAGAAGACAACTGCACCCCGCAAAAGTTCTGTGTGTCCTTGTTCTCTTTAATGGCAGCATCACTGTCGCCAAACTGACTGGCTAGCCTTCATTCACTTTGCTGGCTTGTGAACGGAAAGGGCCCCGGTGCCTGGAGGCTCCCGTTTGTAATTGGGAGTCATGAGGATTCCTGAAGCCAAGCATGGAGGTGTTCAGTGATCAGCTGACGAGGTTCTGCGGCCATCTGCGCTCCTGTCAGGAACAGGCCTCCCTGAAAGAGCACCAAATGGCGCTCTCTGTACGTGAGAGAGAAGGCAGAGAGATCAGAGAGGGTCCCAACTCCACACTGGCTGGCTCTGAAGTCCTGTATATAATGGGATGGGCCTTCAGGACCTAAGCGACTGTGGCCGCAGATCTCGCTGTGCCCGGTATCCTGGGGGGGGAACTGTCTGAAGATACATTTCTTGTCCAGGGGCTCTGGGGTGGAAAAGGAAAACTTAAGCTGGGCCCACACATGCCGCCAGGCCCCGCTGATGTGAGAAAGCGTGAAGGTCCGAGGAGGCGCCTTCCTGTGGACTCCTGCAGGTGACATGGATTACCTGCCCCTGGGTGGTGTGGTGGGGGGTTCCGGATGGGCCACGTCTGCTCTAGTGGTAGAATGCTGACCTTCATGCCGGAGACCCAGTCACCATTTCTTGACTAGAGCTCCTGATGCATGCGTCACCCACCCAGCCACCTATCTGTGGAGGCTCGCGTGCAGCTAGGCTGCGGAACAGATTTCAGCAGAGCTTCTGGATGAAGATGAACCAGGAAGCAAAATTGAGTGATCTACGCCTCCAGTTCAGCCAGTGAACCCCCCACGACCACAATGGTCCCATGTGCCACTGACCATGGGGCTGGGCTGGGCTGGGCAGCTGTGTGTGGTGGTGGCGGTGGAGCGTTGGGGGGTGGGGTGGCGTGGGAAGAGTTGTCCTGCATAGAGGCTGGCATGAAGGTCACTGAACAGCAGCCCCATCAGTGTTGGAACACAGTGGCCCAGGCCCCAGCACCTGCCTGAGAGGAAAGCAGCTCAAGATGGCAAGAGATAGCCCCCCGGGGATGGAGGACAGAGAGCCCCCCCCCCCGCCCCTTCGGGGATGAGCCCCAGGCCTGGTTCCACTGGTGGCTTCAGCATTGTAGGCAGGACCTGAGGTGACCTCATCAAATTTCTCTGGGCCCTTTGGCAGCATGTCCCTTGCCACCTCTCCTTTGATCACAGGGACATGGCTTACCTCCCAGAGCGTTCTTCCTTAACCTCCCAGGCCCCTGTGTTGTTGGTCTATTATCTGGAGAAGTTCCTGCCTCGGGCTCTTTCTCTCCACCCACGCCTCCCTGTGAAGCTGTTCAGTCAACTGCTTTCCGCACCAAGGCCTCCATCCTCCCCCGCCCCGCCATGCCCCCAAGACCTTGCCTGAATGCCATGTACCCTCAGCAGGTTACCCAAGCAGAGTCAGTCTTTACCTCTCCTCTCTTTCTCCAGCCCCCCCCCCCCACTGTCCGTGTCCACGTCCCACACTGTCTGAGCCTTCCCACACACCCCTGACTGCCTAGCAGGTTCTAATTTCCTCACATGGTCAAATGCTCTGTTGTTTCACCATTTCAAAATGGAAACTCCGTTCTTAGCTCAAAGGCCATACAAAAGAAAACCAGGTTACAGGCCTGATTTGGCCCCACTGGAGTGGTTGGCCAACCTTTGTCTTAGACTACAAGCCTCTTGGGAGAGGAGCCAGGGTTTCAATCTTTGTGCTCCCAATAACACCACTAAACACCAGCACCACCACCACCAGCAGCTACTGCCAACCTGCACAGCCTGGCTCATAAGGATGCTACAGGACAGAGGATAACTGTTCCCTAGCGTTTTCAAGGCCATAAATCTTGCCGGGAGCAGATAGTCTTATCTTTCTCCCAAAGAGTGAGGCTGGTGGGTTGGAACTGCCTCTCTGATAAAGGCTCCAGCACCCACACAGTAGGTCCTGGGCAACAACTTGCAGAAGGGCTGCGGCGATTTCTACTGCCACTGAAGTCTCTCTGGCCACAATGATTCAAAACCCAAAAAGGAGGATTGGGACAACAGGAAAACAACCATAGTGGAAACTGCGTTATTTGGGGGGAAAGAAGTTAACAAGAAACTTCAGTCCTATACTGTGTTGAGGAAACCATAGGACCAGCGGGTTGAAGGTGTTCCGATTTCTAGTTCTACACTGGCAAAGCAAGCCTCCGGTCATGGGCCATCCACTCCCCCTGGATTGGACTGTGGGTTCAGCAGGGACAAGGAAGCCCGAGGGACCGAGGCTGCTGCTGCTGAGCTGAGCTAAGCGTACTCACCATGCCGCTGATGCATCGGCCACAGGCGGTGGTTTTAAACTCCCCATGTAGTTCCTTCACGGCACTGGTGGTGTAAAACCCCTCGGCCAGCAGGATGATGCCATACAGGAAGAAAAAGGACGCGATTCCATAGATGACGTACTGCATCAGTTGGATCCTAGGAAAAGAATAAGCGATCTGGAAATGGGAACTCCGTTGAGCTCCTGGGCCATCTCCCAGCCTCTGGGGGCTGCGGTCAGTGCCCATGGCTCTCTGGGTAGGCATCCCTGTCCACCCCTCAGTGATGTGGGCTTTTTTCCAAGTGGTACCCACGGTGGTTCAAGTGGATAATCTTCCAGGGCACCAAGATGTTGCCCCTGGTCAGGGGCAAGGGCAGGGGTCCACTCACAATCTTGTCATTGGCTCCTGTCCTAGGAGGTGAGGGTCAGAAGCCCCATTTTGCATAGAAGTTAACCGATTACCACCCCCTTCCAGTCAACTGGGACTCATAGCCACTCCAGAGGGCAGAGTAGAACTGCCCCTGTGGGTTTCTGAAGCCTGGAGAAGGGAGTCAGGCCAGGATGAACCCTACCTCCCCAAAACCCCAAACCCAAATCACTGCCATCGAGTCAATGCCAACTCACAGTGACCCTATAAGACAGGGTTGAACTGCCCTGTGAGTTTCAGAGACTGTAATTGTTTCCGGGAGTAGAAAGTCTCATTTTACTCCCGAGGAGCCACTGGTGGTTTCGAACTGCCAATCTTGTGGATCGCAGCCCAATGCGTAACTATCCTTTCCACCCTATCAAAATACTGCCAACCAGGCCCAGTAAGGAAGGTTGTCTTACTAATCCTCCAAAATGCGCACCCAGGGCTTCCTTAAGGGGTAACTCGGGCAGAAGAGTTTGCACTGAACTTCGCATTCGGGCACGCCACGGCTATTAGAGCTTTCTATAGAACAAAGGCAGCTGCTTCCTGTATCTTGACATACCATCATGTGCACCATGAGCATCTCGCCGCTCAGGAGCCATGCTGACTTTCTGAGGAGGTGGTCAGCCACAGCAACCTACGGCCTTGCCACAGTGCCCCAAGTCCACAGTGACGGCGTGCAGAGCATCTGTGCCCATCCTAGGTGTGGGGGAGGGGTACTGCACCTGGGGCCCTTCTTTGGCCTTCCCTGCTAGGAGAATACATTGTTGCCTTTGGAGAACGTCACCAGCTGGTTCCTTTTGAACTAAGAGGGGGAGCTTGAAAGAGACCCCACGGAATTTTTGGAAGTGCTCAGGTTGCTTCTTCCAAGGCAGCGGATACTTACACCTCACTCAGCAGGGCATGGTCACTGGCGTTGGTGGAGAAGTGCTGCTCCAGAATCGCCACCGTGCCAGCGAGAGCCACGTGCCCGCAGCCGCAGAACAAGGCGACCCCAGAGAAGCAGAGGATGGTGGCCACCAGGGAGGCGTAGGGGACTCCTCCCAGACACTTGATGCAGCATTCGAAGCAGCCTGGGCCCAAAGGAGAGAAAAGGCAGTCATTAGGGGCAAGAGGCCTCCGTGCTGCAGGACCACCCCACACCAGTGGAGATGTTTCGGCTTCCCCCCTTCCCTGCTCCTGGGCAGCGGCTCCTGAATTGCAGTGTTGGGGTAGTGACCTCGCCTTCAGTGAGAGGGCCCTGAGCTCCCAGAGGGCATGGAATGTAACTTGCCCAGGGCCCAGAAGGGTGCTCAGTGGCAGAGCAGTCAATCGGCAAATTGTCACGGTATCAGCCATGATGTTAGGGCTCCCAGACCCGTGGGGGGGGGGGGTGCTCTAGGGACCACGAAGAGTACTCCTTCTACTAACCAAGGTCAAAGTCACCTTGATCCAGTCAAGTTCATCTCCATTAATAAAAAATGCTCCTCAGTCCGGGCTAAGCAGTTGATGCCCAGACCTGCCCCCTCCGCCTCCTGGCTCCCACCTGCCCCATTCCCAACACACCTTCAGCGAAAGAGCTGAGAGCTGGTGGGTGAGCTTTCAATATTGGACAAGGGAAAGAAACAATGACAAAACCAAACCAAACCAAAGGAAAAAAATGAGCAGCCATGAAGGGAAGTGAAGGAGAGAGTCCCAATTCCCTCTTCAGCTTGAGAAGCATGAGGTTTGGGGTTCATTTTTCAAATCAACCTTGACTTGAGATGTCCAGCCGATGTTCTTGGCAGAGCCAGGTGGCAATGCTGGCCGTGGGCTGCCGCTGGGATCACTCCTACCCGCCCATCCCTGTTTATATGATCCAGATGCTTAAGTAAATGGGTTGTCAGGGATATCGACCTTTAAATGCATTCTGATGCTACATAGTAATCAAGAGCATTTCATATAAAGTGCTAATAAAACTGTTTCAAAAAGAAAAAGAAAGAAGGCACTTCATTACGTCAGGCCAAGAACATTAAGGCAGCTCAATGTCTTTCCTCCAAATGGTCTGCAGAGGAGGCTTGGAAAGACCCGCCAGGAGGAAACCAGACCAAACCCACCAGGCCCCCTTTCCCATCTGGATGAAGATTCCAACCTCAATGGGGATTTGCTTAAACCAAACCTGGACAGTAACCAAGGACACCACGACCCGATTTTTCTTTGGTGCACAATAGAAAGTGGCAAAACTTCCTAAGAAAGCCCTGCTTCCTTCTCCTTCAATAGGAGATATTTAGGAAACGACATAAAATGGATCCAGTTCAAGTTCACGAGCAAGTCAATATAATCAAGAGCTTCAAACACTGAAGAGATGTGACCAGAGAGATGGTGAAGCTCCATCCTTATCTGTCAATATAGTGTTCCAGAGACGTGTGTGCGTGTGTGTGTGTGTGTGTGTGTGTGTCTGTAAACAAGATAACAAAAAGTCCAGATTCTCTCATGCCAGGCTCCCACACCAAGAGAAACTAACGTCCTTGGGCTCACTGATAAAGAGAAAAGAGAGCTGTTTGTGTGTTTCATCGTTTGCAACCTCCTCCAAGCTCAGAGTTTGATAAGGATGCTAAGTAGGTGACAGTCCATGTCTCCTTGGCTAATGCACTTGAATCTACTCCTTACTGGATTGAGACACATAGCTTTGGAATTATGATGTCCAACAGACTCTGCACTACCACATGTGGACATTGACATTGAAAGTCTTCAAAATCTGTGCTTGACACAATAGATTTATGTGTGGATTGTGGTAAGATTTGTATGAACCCCCATTAAAATGATTTAATTTTTTTTAAAGTCTTCAGAATGAAAAACACTGTAAAATTTGGTCTTTATTCTCACGAGTCCCGTCCCACAGGCTCACTAGAAACCTGTGGCCAGGATCTGCATTACTGTACAACACACTCCACGATCACAGAATATATTCCGACTTGCAGCATGTTTGATTCTCTAACTGGGTCCGCCCTTTGGTTCCACTAGTTCCGTAATTTTTGAAGTCCTGCTGGGCACCAAGTACTGCACTCAGCACTGAGGCTAAAAATTTGAAATCAGACATCATCGTAAACATTTTCCCACTTCTTCTAAATTTTATTTTGTTGCTAGGAAGATACACAGGAAAACATACAACAATTCAGCAGTCTGTACATGTATGATTTAAAGACACCCTTGTTCTTCTGGCAATTCAGGGTCCTTTCTCTATTCTTCACCAGCACTATGATTCAAATGCATCAGTTCTTCGGTTTTCTTTATGCAATGCCCCATTTTGACATGCACACACGACGCTATCAGAAATCCCACAGCTTGGGTCAGGGGCACCTTAGTCCTCAAAGTAACATCCTTGCTTTCAACACTTTAAGGAGGTCTTATGCAGATTTCCCCAGTGCAATGTCATTTAATCTCTTGGTTACTGCCTTCATGAACATTGATTGTGGAACCAAGCAAGATGAAATCCTTAACAACTTCAATCTTTTCTCCATCTATCATGATGTTTCCCATCATGATAATGGGTCACTTGGTAGTTCTCTTTCTAGTTTTTGGAGGAACAATTGCCGCTTTTCCATTCCCACCAGCAATGGATAAGAGTTCGTTTCCCCTCATCCTTGCTGATGTTCGTTATTATTTTTATTTTAATCTTAGCCATCCTAGGGGGAGTGGAATGGCATCTCCTATTGTGGTTTGATTTGTATCTCTCTGGTGGCAAATGACACTGACCAGCATCTTTTCATGTGCTTGGTCAGTGGTCACTTGAATGTGCTCTTGGGTGAAATAGCTATTCCAGTCCTTTGCCCATTTTTTAATTGGGTTGTGTGTCCTTTTATTAGGTTGACAGGGTTTTATGTCTATTCTGGTTATCAAGTTCTTGCCGGATGGATGGTTTCTGAAGCTATTTTGCCAGTAGCTTCTCTTTTTTGTGAAGTTTTTTGATGAACAAAAATGTTTCATTTTTATGACGTCCTATTCATATTTATCTTATCTTTGGCGGTTTACACTTTAGTTATTTGCTAATCTAGTGTGACAGGCAGGCCCAGCAGAAGTAGTGTTGCCCTTGCTTGTTCCTCTACGCATTTTATGGTGAGAGTTTGCACAAGTTAGCTCCTAAATCCGTCTTTGATTTGTTTTTTGTTTTGTGTGTGAGTAGGGTGTGAGGGATGGATCTTGTTTCGTTTTTCTGCCTGTGGAAATTCAAACACTGAAGAGATGTGACCAGAGAGATGGTGAAGCTCCAACTACTGAAGAGACTCTCCTTACCCCTTCGAATAGGCTTAGCACCCAGTCAAAAATCTGTTGACCATTGATGCTTGGGTTTATTTGGGGGCTCTCAATCCTATTCCATTGGTCGATGTGTCTATTGTTATAGCAGTACCAGGCTATTTTGACTTGCGTAGCTGTATAATATGTTTTAAAATCCGAAAGTGTGAGCCCTCCCACTCTATTCTTTGTAGCCACTCTCGCTGCCCTTCAAGGAGATCGTTTTAATGTTGCAGACAGGCAAAATCCTTTATGGTTTTAGTGCCTTGTGACACGAGTCTAGTCACAGACTTCCAGGGTGGTGGGAAGAGAGGACAGGGAGAGGGAGAGGAGCAGAGGATAGGATTCCAATTGAGGAGGGGTTTGAAAAGGCTCCCTCCAGCAGGGGCTAGGATGAAGAGTGTACAATCAATTGCCATGGGGACGTTGAGGATAATCTCCTCAGATGATCATTTCTTTCTGAAAACGTTCGACTGTGAATATACATATTTCAATAAATCCAAGTCCCTTCCTGTTATTTGGAGTTTGGATCTAGTGTTGGGAGGTGAGGCAATTAGCCCCTTAATAATAGAACCCATCCTTGCAAATCCAGTTGCCACTTCAAAGCAGTCTTTCACCCAAAGGGGTATAGTGTTCTACTCTGTTCCAAGGAACAACCACAGCTGCTCCTGGCTTCTCCTGATCCAGCAGGGTTAGAAGACTGGGGTGTTGTAATCCCAAATTTGCCACCAGATTCCCTCCAGTTTGTCTCTCTAATGCCCGGTGCTGTGGACCAAGTTTTCGAACAGCAGGGGAAACCAGGGACTCCAGGACTTGGGGGAATCACATCAATCAAACCTCTCGGCAGATGCGTGCCACATCCGATGCGCCTACGCATTCAGCAGATGGCTTTCTCGGTGGCCGCAGGAACCCGGGCTCCTCCAGAACAGAAATTGCCTTCGCTCCACACACAGACCAAACGCCCACAGGCACGGTCAGCCCAGCAAGGCTAAAAGTTGGTGGCATACAACATGGGTTAACACTGAGAGGAATGAATACAGCAGGATACAGAACTTATTCCCGGCTTTGTTGACCTGTCATCTCCATGGCTAACAATGTAAGAGTGGTGTGGATCTAGCTACCTATATAAATGGATCATGACCCAGTGTGCTCTGTGTCAGTCTAGAAGCCATCTCTACTGCAGTGTGTACAAGATGTCTGGCGCGTGGGCGACCTGGTGGCGTGCCACACACGCCTGCCAGAGAAATCCACACTGCCACCCAAAGTTGCTCAGGAAAAGCTAAACACAGCCTTCCTAAAACTGGATAGCAATACTGCTAGCTCCTCCAACTCACAACATGTCTGGCCTGAAATACACCGAGGTGCCTATGTGCCAGAGGGGTTGGTGGGAGCAGTGGTGGTGGTGATCTTGGTGGTGTGTACGGGGGCCGTCTGTAAGTAACCTGTGTGAGCATGCAGGGCCCCACTGTCCTTTGAATGCCTGCTGCTGCCATCTTGAAAATACTTAAGAATTTTAGAACAAGGGCACTTGAACTCTCATTGTATACTGGGCCTGAATATTCTGCAACCAGTCCCACGTGTATTGGGGTGGGAGGCAGGAGGAGAAGATTCTTCGCACGCTGTCTGCCCACAGTAGCATTCTGTCGTTATATTTCATGGCATTAAACATAAATGCCAAAGGGCCTTCAAAACGTTGGTGGAAAAATCGAATGCAGAGACAATGGAATTTCCCCACAAAGGTTTTGAAGCATCATGTACAGGCTAGCAAAGTAGGCATTGGCTTGCCTGTCATGTCACCCTGAGGACAGTGGCCATCAAATGCCACATCAAAGGACTAGCTGTGTGTGCCACACTGTCTCCTCAGAATTCAGGGCTGTCCCTTCACCTTGGCAGGAAGTGGAAAGTATCTCCTGTAGTCGCTATCCCATGTCTGAGCTCACCTTCTCCTGGAGGTTGGAAAACAATGTCCTATACTTCTTAGCCCATAAAGTTTTATTGGCACACAGCCACACCCACTGATTACCAAATAGGTTGCTGCAACAGAGATAGGACGGCCTTAGGGACTCTAACTCCTTATGGAAAGTCTGCTGGTGCATACCCGGAAGCACTGGATTCTAGACCCAGAACATCAGTATCACCTGAGGACATAGTTCAAATGCACATTCCAGGGCCCCACCCCAGACCAAGGGACTTGGAAACCCTGTGTTTCATGTCTTGTCGGTGATTCTGGCATACACTCACATATGTGAATGGCTGTCCCCAAGAATCCTCTAAATTCTTCACCTCTTAGTTCTACCAGCTTCATTTAATTGTCCGTCAAAGTCCACTAAAATACAATTTCACAAAAATAAAATAAATGATCCTGTCTCTTGGCCAAGATGGAGAGTCACCAGGACAGAATATATCCTCTTCACTACGACAACTGAAAAACTAGACCGAAGACCGGAAACTGTCGCTTTTGAAATACTGGGCATTCAGGTTCTGAAGACCCACCTGGGACTAAGGAGTCCATTATGTAAATCAATGATCAATAGGAAAAAAAGCACCAACTGTAGAAGACTTGTAAGCCGTTCGGAAGCAGCAGGTGGCAGATGCCAGGAAAGGCAGAGCTGTGTCCCTCACTGAAGCAGGTTGCCACATCTATCGCGGAGTGGGGAGTGGGCTCCTTGCGGCTTGGGGGATCCCTTCAGAGTCTTGATTCCGTGAAGTTGTCCATCAAGAAGAGTGCTGGGCTTCAGTGGGATGACAGCATTGGGAGGGAGGGACCATGCATTCCATTTTATTCCATCAAAAAGGGTCACCGGATGGAGGAGGGAGAAGAAGGTAATAAACCAAACTCACTGCCATTATGTCAACACTGACTTGACTACAGGGCAGGGCAGCACTGCCCCTGTGGGTTTCCAGGACTGTGACTCTTTACAGGAGTAGACAGCCTCCTCTTCCTCCCACAGAGTGGTTCCTAGTTTCAGACTGCTTGCCTTGAAGTTAGCAGCGCAATGCTTAATCACTGTGCTACCGTGGCTCCTTGAATTTCTGCTAACAGTGGAGGAAAAGTTTGGAGATGAAGCCTGCTGATGGTTGCAGAACATGATAAACATAATCAATGTCACTGAATTGTACATGCAAAAACTGGTTAACTGGCCAAAGCTTTGTGATACATCACAAAGATATATATATATATATATATATATATATATATATATATATCTATATCTATATCTATATCTATATCTATATATATATATATATCACAAAAACTTTGTGTGTAGACTCACACACACAGAGACATATATATATATATCGTACTAAAGGGTTCATGATATTCCAAGCTAGGGATTTTATGGCGACCTGAGAGAGGACCTGTCTACACCCTAATGGACTTAGAATCTATGGAGAAAACAGACATTAACCGAATGAGTTCAGCTGAGAAAGTGCTATGAGGCAAACAGTGGGGCCTAGCTGACGTTTTCGGGGGATGGGGGACAGCCAGGGAAGGCAGCTGGAGCCCAAATCTGAAGGGTAAATCTGAACTGACTGAGAAAAGCAAGGCTCTCTATTCCTGGAAAGATGAACAGGTTCAGAAATCCAAAGGAGCAGTTGCCCTCTGCCCTATAGTGGACGATTCACATCGCTATGAGTTGGAATCGACTTGACGGCAGTGAGTCTGATTGCTAAGTAAAAGTGGCCCAGTGATTACATTGCTCAGCTGCTAATAGAACCTGCCAGCCACTCAGCGATAGAAAGATGTGGCAATCTGCTCTTGTGTACCTTGGAAACCCTGTGGGGGCAGCTTGACTCTGTTCTAGGAATGACCAGAAATGACTCCATGGCAGCTGGGCTTGGTTTCGGAAAAAGACAAGAGTCTGGGCTGGGGAGGTGTCCTGGGAAACACAGAGTGCACTCATGGGTCTGGGGGGAAGTCCGAAGGCAGAAGAGTCCACAGTGAGGGTACAGCCTATGAGGGATGGGCCACATGGAATTTCCTAGGCTTCTTTAAGGATTTGGGGCGGAATCCCTGGAAGCCACTGAGGATGTCTGAGCCTGGGGAATAGACTGGGCATTTGAAGGACAATACTGTTGGATGGGGAGAGAACAAGATAGAGGTGCTGATGATTAGAAGCACATTACAATCTCTCAAAGCAAAGACAATGGAAACTTGGACTCAGGTCGAAGCAGTGGACATAAAGAAAAACTGAGGGAGGATTAGAATGCCACACGGACACATGTTGGTGTGGACTTGATGGGGGCGGTGTGGGCCTGGATTGCTGAGCACCAAGAACAACTCCCACCTTCCTGGCTTGCTGAGATACAGTTGATCGAAATTCTAAACTGTTGACCACTGAGTACAAAGCTATTGCGCTGGGTCTTAGACATGCTGGGTTTGCAGTGATTGGGAGAGATTCTAGCGAGATTTCTGGTCTATGTGTGGGGCCCTGTGTCTCACCAGCTTCTCCTAGATACCTGTGGAAATGTGGCAAGATCAAGAAAAGATGTGAGTGGATCTTTGATGGGAATGACAGTGCTTTGCAATGTGTGGTCACGGAATCAGTCGCATCCACACTTCACAGTGGAAAAGGTACAGTTCCAGCCCCCCACCCCTCCAGACCGACTGAATCAGAAGCTGTTTTTTAACCAAATGTTCAAGTGATACACACACCCATCAGTGCTGAAGCAGTTCATTTCTAGCCAACAATTCCACCTGCCCAGCCTCCAGCTTGGTGTCCCGAGGAGCTTGGAAATGGCTATTCTTGTGCTCAACAGGAAAACTTGGATTTTCCACCCTATGAGGTGGTCCACTGGGTTCAGCCCTAACACTCTAGCCCAGTGTTTCCCACAGTGGGAGATACCACCACCCTGCCCCCCAGGGAGTGTATGCTGAAACCATCCAGGGAGACTACAAAAGCAGCTCTCTACTGTTTCTCCTGAATGATGGGCTATAATATAAAACAAGTCTACATTCCCAGAGGGTTGCTGGGTAATTTTTTTTTTCTGAAAAGGGGGTGGTGGCCCCAGTACATTTGGGAACCTATGCCTAGCCAGCTGCCAATCCAATGGCCAGTTCCAGGGCTGCAATAAAGACAAAGAAATGTGCCAAGTTGTTCAACTCTCTTGAAAAGACCGCAACGAGAATGCTTTGACGCAGCCAAGCCAACAGTATTCACCTCTGTGGTTGTCATAGCAAACGACGCTTTAGCGTCACGCCACAGACCAGGTCCCAGACCAAGGCTTTTCTTAGACATACTTATAAGCACACAGGCTGAGTTTCCCCCAAGCTTAAAAGCAGCAAAGGATAAGGACTGACATGAACCAGGAAAGGATGGAGCGCATTTCAATTATCTATTTATTTTTGGATAACTGTGATTGACTCATGGCCATGGCCTCTGGCGCTTCTTGGATATTTGATGCCAGGCGTTCTGGCATATTTTGCCAAGAATTCTCAATCCCTCTCACCAATCTCCAGAGACCTCTGGTGGGCTAATAATGTGTTATGCCTTCACTCTGTTGGTCCTCTGACTAAAGGAGAGGCTTTATTTTTGTTTTGATTCACACAAAAACTCCAGCGTGCATCCACACAAGATGATTTAAGTATAAACCACATAGCAGGGAGAAAAAAAACATGCTTCAAAGCCTCTAACTCTCAATGGACATTTTGTCTCCAGCATCCCTAGAACCTTTTGTGCAGAACAACAGAATAAACCCCCTTTTGTCCCAGGGCTTGGGCTGGCCGTTGCCATGGCTGTACGTTGCTAACAGCCCAGTGATGTGCCCCCAGTTGCCTGTGATCCTGGCTGCAGATTTAACACTGCCCCAAAGGAGGGCCCGGAACAAGAGCTCAGATTCTTCCCCAGGGAATGAATGTCTATGACACACACACACACACACACACACACACACACACACACACGACGTTATCTGTGCAGCCTTCCTCACTAATGAGCCACAAAATTAAAAAGCAAAGGAGTGGGGACCATGTTCTGCAACTTCCAACCAGCCACAAGGAAATGGAGGTGGAGAGCATACCGTGAGGAGAGGCAGAATGTCAGTGAAGGGGCGGTGATTGTCAGTGCATTACAGGGCCTCTCAAATGTGCGCCCCAGCAGACTATTGGCACGGTTACAACCAGTTGGAGTGCTACTGACATGTAAGAGGAAGAGGTGATGGATTTGGCTAAAGATCCTAAGATGCACAGGACACCCTCCCACTCTCCAACAAAGGAATGCTCCATCTCCAAATGGCACTAGTTCGAGGTGGGGGAAACCCTGTGCTGAGGTTACGAGACACAATCCTGGCCTGAGACTCCGTCATACTGCCGGGCTCTAAAATTTAAGAGTGAAAGTGCTCAAGGCAATGTTAAAGAACAATGATGAATCTATGAAACATCTTATGACATGGATAAACCTGAAAGACATTATGCTGAGTGAAACCAGACAATCACCAAAGGAAAAATATTATCCTTATTAAAAAGTCAAGAAAAGGTTTCTACACACACACACACAAAGATATTTATGACACATGAAATGCATATGGAATTTAAGCAGCTATACTTATTCATTTACATAATGCCTGCGGCTGCTACGATGGCAAAGTTGAGGTCAAACTATTTGCCTATCATCATTAAGATCTCACATGCTTTTCCTCACTGTGCTGATATTTGACCAAACTGCAGGTGTCTTAACATGGATCGAGTGCCTTCTGCACCATATCACCCTTGTAATTAAAACATTAAAAAAAAACCCAGTTTCCTTTAAGAATGACTTTTGTGATGCAGGACAGAAAATCAATTTGATTAAATCTCAGTCCACAAGGATATACATGTCTTTCAATATTCTATGTGATGACATACAAAGTATGTACAAGGCACTCCTATTGCCAAGTCCTGGTGTAATTGTTTGAGTTACAAGCTAAACTAGCATCTTCCCCCTGCATGCCTACCCCAACCCACTCCATGGGTTAGCATTCTCTTGAAAGAATGATGGACACAGTAGAATTCTTCAGACTTGGGTATTTGGCAGAAACTTTCTGGAAAAGAAAACCTGACTTGTACTTGCCACAGTGAGATGGACAGCTTCCCAATATTTAACAGACTGCTTGATGAAATTAATTTATTTTTGATATTGTAGAATGAAATGTATCACCATCTTGAACATCTGAACAACTCAGAGTATCAATTATTTTCCAAATAGTCAAACCATCCTTGACCATAGATCCAACTAAACTATAAGCTAGAGCAGTGAGTGTCAATGGAATGGAGTTTATAAAGTTCACTGATAATGGCTTTTGATTTCACATTACACATAACATTTAAGACATCTCTATGTTTTGAATTGTGGTATGTTATCAATATGGTATCTGATTCTGAACTACATGTAACCTTTAAGAACTTCACCACGATCTGAAAATGCCTTTAAAACATTCCATCCTTCTCCATCTACCAATGCATGCAAGGTCGAGTCTCCATATGTTTCAGCACCAACAAGATACCTCTCAGTGCCTCGGATAAAATGTAGAAGCAGGTGGATGAATCGAGCTAAAATGAAGCCAGCTGGCAAAGAGATGTGCAAAAACTTCACACAATGTCATCCTTCTCACTACAGTTCTCTTTTGTTGGGGAAATGACTGCTCTTTCTGCCTAGGAAAGAACATAATATTATGCATGGTAACATACTATGGGTACATTATTGGTACTTTAAATAATGCATTTATGATTCCATAGTGAAGAATACGATTTCTGATGGTAATTTCTATTACAGAAAATATGGAGAGCGCAAGCAGACGTGGATTTAAGCTTTTGGGGGGGGCGCTTAGGGGGCTCAATTATTTTTGAAGACCAAAAGTCGGGCCCATATATCGCACCTTCAAGCAGCAGCATGGCACCGTGATCCCATTTGGCTTTCTCTGCAAGAGCAGATTTATCTTAGACAATAAATAAGTTGCTTCCAAGCTCTCTCTTGGCTTCCTTGTGGTCCTCGACCTAAAAGCTTAACTCTATTAATGCTATGAATGTGGAAACTATTTCTAACAGTCTAACGGGAAGAGCTGTGCAGCAGATTCTTTTCAAAGCATGCCAGACAATTATTACACGAGGAATTTTCCATTTGGTGACACGCCGTGGAAGTCTCAGAATAGATTAACCTTTAACATGTTCAGTGTGGCATGAGCAGGGAGATCAGCCAGGCCATTCAAATGAAGATACAGCCTAGGGGCTGGGAACAAACACAGGGAAGAAGCCACTTGTGAGTCCCCTCTGGGCCTTTTGTGGGAACTGCTTTTGGTTTTATTACAGGCCACACATAGGCTCTAAGCCTAGTGCAAGGGGTGGGGGTGATAAATCAGAGAGAGCAGTGACACGGTGAAGTGATGCTGCCTCTAAGCGCCAAAGACAGGGATTGTCAGAGCCTGGAGATGTCAGGTGGCCCCATTGCAGAGTGAAGCTTTAGCAGCACCCCACCCCCTCCGACCACCTGGGGGCTGGAGCCTGTGCTTTCCAGGATGCCGCTCCATCCCACGAGTGTCTGTGTGCCAGGCCTTGCACTAGGGGCTGGTGGCGTTGGGTTTGCCCTTCCAGCACTGACACTTGGGCAGGGGAGAGGGGTGATGGATAGGTAGACACCTAACCAGATAAATATAATTAAAAGTAGACTAAAACGTGTGCCACACGATGAAACACAAGAGATGTTTATGGATGGCAGAGTATGGAAGACAGGCCTCATGGACAGAAGGGTTCCCGTTACCCAGTTGGTGAGGGGGACTTTGGGAGAATTCAGGGTGTGGCTCCACTTCAGGAGGCAGTGTCGGGGGAGAGATGTGGGAGCTTTGAAACCAGCCAGAAGCCTGCTGGGCTGCTTTTGACAGGCTGTAAGTAGGGAGGCCCCCGCTACAGGATGGTTCTGGCAGCGGTGTGTAGGCTGTGTTGGAGTGGGTGCAAACTCAAGTCTTTGACTGTGGGTGGTGGCAGAATGGGTCTTTTTTTGGCTTGATTCATAGGGGGCAGGGTATAGGTGGTGGGAGCAGGAAGGATGAAAACCAGATAAAGCCAGGGAGTTTAGTAAGCAATTAACGCCACCCAACATGCGATCGGAACCATAGACGTGCAGCTGTGAGAGTGTTTACTCAAACACATCTTTATAAGGGCGATTTGTGACAAGGCACACTAATCCCGCGAAACAAAAAGCAGAGCAGGGCATGCTCGGGACTGAGGTGTTGCGGGGAGGATCCCAAAGAGGCACAAGGAAACTTTGGAGAAAGATGTCTACAGGACCACGGCACTGAAAATAGAGGCTGTTTCTCATCTCGCAAGTCTGTGATGGTTATCACTTATACTCAGTGGCCTATTTGTTGTTTATCAGCTTATGTGTCTTGTAAAAAGGTTTTTTCTTTAGAAAGCATAGCTAAGAAGATGGTGTATCACATTCTACACATCCTGAGCTTTCCATGCCAGGACTACAGGTGCCATTGGGGACAAAGGTAGTCCAAGGAGGCACTATTTTGTCCAGTCAGTGCCAGTTTCCAGACCCGAGTACTGGATCTAGCCCAGGGTATCTCCACCATGACACAGTGAGACAGGCTGCCCTGTATGTCCCAGGTCTCTACTTATGAGATGCCAGTAGCATCTCCCTTTACTCCTCCAGATGTGACAGCCAAATATTGTCCAAGGTCTGGTGTGTGTCCCCCTAAAATATGAGTCAACTTGGCTGGGTCCTGATTCCCTATGGTTTGGTAGTTATGTAAAGATGCCTTTTGGTGGTCACGCAAGGATGCGCTCATCCCCATGATGCCATCTGATGTGATCAGCCACTTAGTTGTCAGGGAATTAGAGTGGTCTGCGACACCTTTTCTCAAGTTGAGTCCTGAGCATTGTAAAGGGAGCTTCCCCCTTTACCTGATGAGCTCAAAGGAGAGGGAAACAAGTAGAAAGGGAGGGAGACGTCCTCCCACTAAAGAGAAGAGCTGGAAACAGAGAAAATCCTTTGGACCTGGGGTCCCTGTGCTGAGAAACTCCTAGTCTCAGGGGAAGAGTGATGACAAGTTCCTTCCTCCATACCAGGAGAGAGAAAGGCACCCATTTGTGAGGTTTGTTAACCGTAGCACGAGAGCTCTGAGGCAAAACTGTCACTGACAGAGAACCACTGGCCCAGAGCACTGGTTCTCCACCTTGGTTGCACAGAGGAATTGCCTGGGTGCTTTCAAAATACTGATGCCTGGGGCCAACTCCTGAAATTCTTAGTGCCTTGGTTTGGGTGTGACCCTGAATTTCAGAGATCCACATACCACCCTACCCACCACCCCAGGGGATTCTACTGAATTGGCTAAGTTAAGAACTTCTGATGAGTGACAATTCAATTCTTGCAAAATAGCTACCCCACTTTTAGGCCCTTTCTCTTAATTTAGGATCATTTGCAGGTGATCTTGGAGAGAACTCAACCAACCAACCATCCATCCATCCAATCAATCAATCCATTGGTTGCTGTGACCCATGGGTGTCTGTGTTACACAGGGTTTTCTAGAGAAACAAAACCAGAATGCTAATAATTAATTATATATATATATATATATATATACACAGATTGATAGATCTATAACATATGAAATGAACAGTTAATTAAATTATAAAGCAGTATAAATGGCTTAGTGCAACTCACTCCTGTGAGACAGTTGTGAGACACTGGCAGTCCTTCAAGTCTTGAGGGCCGCTGGGCAGTCCTCTGTAGAGCAATTCAGGCTATCCGGGCACAGGAAGCAAACAGCAAGGAAGGTCACCAACAGTCAGCCAGACGACAGGGTCCGACAGTTCCCAGCTCAAGAGATGTAACTTCCAATAGTGTGAAGCAGGTCTTCAAGGAACCTCAAATTACAGTGACACAGTCCATGGGTTAGGTGTCCCACAGGTAGTGTAGCTTGCAAATCGAGGCACAGAATAAGCAAGTCAGCCACACATTGGTCTGGTGATCCAAGAGCAAGAGACAAGAGACGTGAGGCTCGCTGAGCCATTTATCTCTCTGTCCTTCAATTAATCCTACATGTGTTCACTGGCATGTTAGTACAACAAACATTAACTATCTCAGTGTCTGAGCTGAACTAGGCTCCTCAGCGCTTTCAATGGCTGATTTTGAAATAGACTGCCAGGTCTTTTAATGCAGATTTGTCAAAAGTTAAAGGGAGGGTCATGGGTGTCATTTCCATACGTTTGCAAACGGTGGCCTTCTGTCTTCTTAGCACTCTTTCTCTTTGTCTTCTTGCTTGCCCTTTACTGATGAAGTCAGCAGTCATCTTCTGAGGCAGTTGAGAGGCTTATGTGGCAAAGACTCATGGAAGCTTCCAGCCAATAGCTTGTGAACAATAGAAGACCTCAGCTCAACAGTTTGCCCTGCAGGGACTGACTCTTGGCAACAACCAGGTGAGTGAGCAGCTAGCTTAGAAGTGGGTCCTTTCCCAGTTGGAGCTTCAGATGAGACCCTGCTTCGGTGAGTCCCTTCCTGAGAAACTATGATACATGGGACCCAGCTATGCTGCGCCCAGACTCCTGACGTATGGAAACCTAGGTCACATTTGCTCTTGGTTCCTGTAACTGAATTCAGGAGTGATTTATGCAGCAACAGATGACTCACTCACAGCCTCAGTCCCGTGTTTGCCTGAAGCCGTACTGGAGACTATTTTTATATTGAAAAAACACATCAAGGTGCAGTGACAATATAAAAGCATCATTTCAAGAGCCGATTGCTTCAAAGTCAACCACACTGCTGAAGATGCAGATGCGTGGGGATTTGGCCTTGGATGCTATGTCTACAGACTGACTTTGAATTTCAAGACGTGTGTGCTCTTTAGAAAGGCAGTCTGGATGGAAATAAGACTTTGTCAAGGATGTTAGCATGAGTGGTTATTTCCTTCACTAAGGTTCTGCTGCTCTGTGTATATCTCATGAAGGTGGTTAGATGTTAGCACATCTCTGGATCAGCTGGGGAGCTTATGGAAACTTGCCAATTAGTGGGTGGGCCCCGGGAATCTGAAGGTAGACATCATCGTTAGCAAATCTGATGGAAGGTATTGAACTACTTGGAAAAATCGCTTAAAGAAACAACCTCCATACTGCCTGTAATACAATGTTTGAAACATGGGGAACAAGGATTTGGGAGCCTTGGAGGGGAAAGGTGATGGCTCCTTGACAGAGACCAGGGAAGGACATGGAATGATTAGCAGTGTTCATCAGGGTTGCCTAACAGGAAGAGATAGAGTAAGGCATTACTTACACACTTTGCAAGTTATAGGGTAGGGGTTGCCCATTTTTGTCCTGTGAAGGGCCAGATGTGAAGTATCCCAGGCTTTGGAAGTCACAGGGACACTGTGGCAACTCTAACTCAGCCACTGCCGGGAGACAGCAGCCCAGGACAGTCAGTAAACCAATGGGCAAGTCATGTGCATTGGTTTACTGACTCCTTGGTCATTTCCAATAAAATCTTATTTATACAAACAACCTGATATAGCAAAGTCTACATAGGCATTCCACAGAAAGACTTGTTTCCTACCAGTTACCCTCCTTCCCAGCCAGGCATTTCATACACTGTCCATGGAAACCTAAGTGACACTCTGACACCAAGAACATTCCATTTAGCATAAAAAGTCATTTTTTATATCAGGCTTCTTCAGCTATGGTAACATTAGGGGGGGGGGCTTGTTTGGGTGGGAATTGTGCACCCAAAGGGGGAGCTGAAAAGATTCTTGTGGCTGACATCAGCTACCTCCAAGTCACTTCAAAGTGTCGTCGGTGATCTCAAAACATGGCCTAAAACTTCCACGACAAAATGGATTCTAATTCTCTGTAGCTTCAAATGCAAGAGGTATCAAAAATGAAGTGCAGACCATGTGTCGCTGGTCTAAAAGGTTGTGAATCACAGCTTTGAGTAATTCAAGCTGGTGTCCCTCAAATCAGATGTTGTGCCTGATACAAAGTTCCAGATCAACTGACCCTCTCCCCCAGACGTGGTCCATTTACTGTTGCTCTTTGCTCTGCTGTTTTTGCTACTCTAAGCTGAGGAGCAGGCACAGACAACAAAACAAAGGGAGTTCTATAGATCATAGTTCCAGCAAGGCATTACTACCCAATCAAGGGTCCATCACACATTAAAAATGTCTGATAAAAAACTGAACGTTCACACACAATCCAAAAAATTCCTTATCAGTGTATTTACTGTACTCAAACTCACTGTCAGCTAATTGATTCCAACTCATATCGACCCTATGTATGCAGGGCTTCCAACCCCGTAAGTCTTTATGGGAGCAGGCAACTTCATCTTTCTCCCATGGAGTGACAGGTGGATTTGAACCACTGACCTTGAGGTTAAGAGCCCAACACCTGACCTCCATTACCACGGAGTTTCAAAAAGTTGGTGGAAAAAATGTAATGACAAGATCATGGACTTTGCCCACAGCCTTTTTGCTGCCCCTCAGATCTCTATCACAGCCAGCCACAGTCAGTCAGTCTCTGGTAAATAACACCAGTTGCTGTCAAGTCGATTCTGACCCATGGCAACGCTGTGTGCCAGGGTGGGAGTGAGCTCCAAGGGGTTTTCGAGGCATGGGACTTGGGAAATATATTGCCCTGAATTTCTGCTGAGTTGTGGTCACTGCTTGTAGCTATGCAATTAGTTAACTGCTCTACAGGGCACATTTGCTGGGGTGGGGGAGGGGGGAGTGGGAATAGGAGGTGACGACTCTAAACTGAAATAATTGATACACATCAACAAGCACATGCTAAAAACTATCAAGTGCAGAAACTTTATAGCATAAACTCAAGCTGTGATCAGCCCTTTCCCGGCATTTAACCGGAAGCCTTCAGGCCCATTCTCAGCCTCTCGGGGACTTAAGCTGTATTAGCTATGACCCACCCATCCTCCAACCAGGCTCCTGGGAACTGGGGGCACCACCTTCAGAACTCACGGAAAAGGATTAGTTCATTGGTTGTAGTTGACACCCATCGCCACACGGGAGGTCCAATGACGTATGGGACTGGATTAAGGTGGTTTCCCTTGAAATAAATTCAAGTGTTTGAGGAAAAGACCAAACACGTAGTGGCCCTGCCACCTTAACACATTGCTGCAAGAGTAACAGGAAAACTGTTCAGAGATGTTTCTCCCATTCTTTTTCTAAAGAAGGCCAACAAATGGATACCATTTCCCAGGATTTTTATGTCTGCAAGTGTCACCTGACACAGCGACCCAGGAGGAGGCCAGGAGGCACTTGGCACTCAGTCCACCTGAGCAGTGCCAACAGGAAATGCGATCCTGGGGTCCCTCCCTCCAGTGTGCGTAGGAATTCAGACACAAATCATGATACTTGGGCTTCCTGCTCAATGCACACCTCGACACTCCCCACAGCCCCTATTCTCCTGTTCCGGACTGGGCACATCTTCACCCAGGCATCAGGGATGATGCCGTTTGGGAGATGAAGGGGGACTGACTATAGCTACTCTATCTTTTCCTTTCCTGTTAAGACTGAACTCTGACTTACAGGCATACGGACATAGGGCCAGTCATCCTTGGTCCACGAAAGTGCAGCCCATATTAAATAACAGCATCTTACATGTCAGTGAATTCTATTGATAGACAAGAAAGGGGACACTTGAGAATGTCTGCTATGCTCCCATCAACTACTTTCTCCTCTGGACCTTTCTTTGCCACAGGAAACACACTTCCCACCCTCATTGTCCCTTCCTCAATCTTCTTACCCAAGGCAGGGAGGGGGGGTGCAGGGGGAGGCGAAGCAGGCCTTCAAATAAGGAGCAGAGAGAATCAAGGTCCGACTCAGCGGCCTTCAAGCCACTCGGGGCTCAGTGCATGGACAAAGACTGTGGTCATTCCCCACCATCCTTCCCCAGAAAGAACAAAGAATGAGGACAGGTAACCATTTCGTGGGGTAGACACATCTTTTGCAAAAATAAAGAGATGGCTCTATCTCATGATGGTAAATGCACTTTAATTCCTTCTGGTTTCGGTCCTTCGCGCTCTTGGAACTTGTTCAGCAAGGCTGGTCCTCAAACCTGCAACTGTGCAGGGACCGCCTGGAGATCATGATCAAATACAGACCCTGGTGCCCCAGGTCTGGGAGGGGTGTGCCTGAGCCTCTGCATTTAGAATGGATTTCTGGATACTGCTGGGCCCGTTGGCCCGAGAAGCCCATTTTGAGTAGTAGATCTAAATTTTTGGAAGCCTTGGGTAATCCAAACTAGAGTAACTCAAACACAGGCAATCACACTATTGCAACAAATAACAGGTTGCTTTGTCATGAACAATTCTTTTTTTCAAGGCTCCCTGGGGGTGCCATGGTCTACGAATTGGGCTGCTAATGGAAAGATCAACAGTTCAAGCCCACCAGCCAGCCGGAGGTAAACGAGGCCGTGGGCACCCATAAAGATGTCCAGCCTTGGAAACCTGATGGAGCAGTTCTACTCTGCCCAATAGGGCCACTGTGAGTCGAAACCCACTGGATGGCAGTGGGCACTCCTTCTTTCCAGGAGTCCTAGAGGTGCTGTGTCTTAGGGATGGGGCTGCTAACCACAAGGTGGGGATTTTAAATCCACCAACCACTCCAAAAGAGAAAGACCAGACTGTCTCCAAAACCCTCCACAAATTGGCTGAGTCAGAATTGACTCAATAACAGTGGGGTTTAAAATATATATATTACTTATTTCATTCCCCACGAGTCCCAGACCCAGAGGCAACATTGCCCAGCAATGAATTCTCAAGTGACCATCCATCTTGTCATTTCATATAGACCCAGAGGGGATCACTGGGTGGTGTAAATGATTAAGTGTTTGCTTACTAAGCGGAAGATTGGAGGTTCAAGTCCACCCAGAGGTATCTCAGAATAAAGGCCTGGCCACAAATCAGTTACTGAGAGCCTTCTGGAGCACACCTCTACTCTGACATGCCCGGGCCCTGAGTCAAAATCAACTCCTGGGCCACTGACTTGGGTCTACAGGAGATGGTGTGGACGTGGCTGGCCCAAGGACATTAAAACCACCAGCAAAAGATACAGAGGATGGAGGAGTGACTATCAAAATCCTGTCAAAAAACATCACACTGGGAAGTTGGACCAAACAAGCAAACCCACAGCAAGGTCAAGGCAAAGGGGCCTGGAGCTACGCTGACTTTTCTCACAGCGAGTAAGAATGTTTACTTTCCTAACTGTGGGGTTAGGAAAGGGGAGGCATTTTCTTTTGGAAAACATTTTCTGGTCACCCTGTATGAAAACCTCCCACCTCCAGCCCCCACCCAGGGAAGAAAACAGAGAACTCTGAAAAAAGAGAAAAAGAAAGAGGGATTTCAGAGCCATATGGAAGTCTCCATTTTTCACCTCCCACCATCTGCTTTGGAATCCAAGTGCAGAATGGCAATGGCTTTGATTTGGAGCCAAGAACAGCTCCAAGCAACGGAAGGGCAATGACTGGGCCTTTGGCATCTTTGCACCGCCACCAGGAAGGTCCAGAAGGCGAGCTCCTGACACAAATGTTGTAGTGTGGATGCCACTGGGGTAAATTTTCTCCCACAAGTTCAGCCAATCCACATGAGACGTGTAAACAACGTGGGTAGAGACCCTTTAGGGATATGGATGCTAGAAATCAAGTTCTGAACTTCGGTCTCTGCTGCTTGCTCATGGACTTCTCACTTGCACTATCACCAGCAACCCGATTCTATTAGTTGCACAATCTGTCATCACGCCATGTGAGAATTCCAGATGACTCAAAAAAAAGCCCAAGGTTATTTGTTTGTTGTAAGAAAAAAGCGAACTCATGTGGCAGCAAACTCTGTCATGACCTGAATATACATGCTGCTCAAACCCAACCCATCTAGACTCGTGGCTGTGTAGTCTTCGTTTCCTCGACGGGAGCTTGCCAGAAAGACCAATCCCTCTTAGTTTTCAACCCCACCCCCGGATCTCCAGGGGGCCGGGAGTCCCCCAGTGCTTACTCTGCAAAGGAAACCACCTCTCCTTCCGCCCTCGTTTCTGACAGCTGTGTGTGTGTGTGTGTGTGTGTGTGTGTGTGCGCGCACTTTTGTCCTCTTCACAAAATGCCTTCTTTCTGGGCCATTGGTTGTGCCCATCAAATGGCACCTTCCTTGTTGTTACATTGCAGTTGTTCTGAGGCCTGATTCAAATATCATAAAGTGCACCTGTTTCAACTGTACCATGCAACGCTTTTTCAGACATTTCTAGAGTTGGGCCATCCCCACCACAATCTAATTTTACAACAGGCCCAGCATCCCCAAAGAAACAGAGAGCTCGCTTGCTGTCACTCCCCCCACCTTGCCCCACACACATGCCCCGCCCCTGACAACCACCACTCTATTTTCTGTCTCTAAAGATATGCCGGTTCTAGTCATTTCATACACATGCCCTAAAACAAACGCACTGCCTTCGACTCGATTCTGACTCACAGGGACCCTAGAGGACATCCCAGAACTCTTCTGTAGGGGTGTATCAGGATTTCTTCTCTTCTGTAGCATGTACCAGGATTTCAGTCTGCTTTATGACCCCACCACATTTCTTCGTGTGGCTTAATCCCTCCTAACGGCAGATTGGAGAAAGATGTGGCAGTCTGCATCTAGAAAGAAAAATGGCCTTGGAATCTTAGGGGCCAGTTCGCCTCTCTCCTATAGGGTCAGAATCGACTTGACGGAAGTGGGTTTGTTTGTATTGTTGTTATATGTGTGTGCATGTGTGTGTGTTGGGAGGGGGGTGTTCATGACAGATTTGTTATCAAGATTCCAGAACCTACCATTAATGTAAAGGCTCTATGAGAACAAATGTCATCATAACCTCTTGCTCCCTTTTTTATAACCATCACATAACAGAGATGCAGGCCGAGCTGGTCCCTCAAGATCGAGAAATAAATCCACAGTGAGATGACATGGTAACCTGAAGCTACAGCGCAAGTTTAAAAGGAAAATGGAAAAGCTTCACTATTGGGTTAGTTATGGGTTTTCAGCCCCTGCCATTTGATGGGGCTGCAGGCCTGGGCTACAGGTGTGCTCTCAGCTGGGTTGTAGGTGGTGCTACGTGATGGTAGCTGGTTGGTTTTTGAAAAGGCAAGTGGCCTACGTGGGAGCAAGGACATGATGTCATGGCCCTCCTTTAGTAGTGGCAGAGCTTATCTGGCCCACCATCCCTTTAGGTTCACCGTTCTGTCCCATGGATCATTGAGACCCGCTGGGACTGGATTGTGGCATGGGGGAGGGGGAGGGAAGACTGTCAGGGCAGTTGGCAGTTCTTCCCTCTCACTACCCCCACCTCCACCCCAAGTTGGCAGGCGCGTGCTCCTCCCACAAATAGCACCTGGCAGTTTGGAGAGATCAGCATCCTTCTTAAGCAAGGAAACCGGAAAGTGGATCTCAGGAACCTACCTGGTGGGGGCGGAGCCCACAGTTATTCAATCCTAATTTCCTGGACTTTGCTTTTTGCTTTTCTCTTTCTCAAAGGCAATAACTGAGATGGAAAGAGAGTTGGTGCCAGGCGGCGGGGCTGGGAAGACACTTGGGGCACATGTGGGAACCCTGTGGCAGGATGTACGACGAGATGCCCACGCCCTCCCCCCTCCCCCATTACTGGTTCTGCCAGTGGACATGTCATGGTTTAGCCAATGGCACAACTCACTGGGTACTGCTCCCTTTGAGGAGGGGGGTAAGGGGCAGGACAGGGTAGAAGGGAGGGGAAGTGATGGGGGATGGAATGGAGGGAGGGGGGAGAAAAAGAAAGATGATTCCAACCTGTCAACAGGCCAATTCCACCCACACCCATGTGAGCCAATGAATGCATCAAAGCAAAACAGAAAATGTCTCCAAACTGATAAAGCCATTACAAATCATAGTAAAGAGAAGAGTGACTTGCTATGAGAATGCATCCCGAGGCTGTATTTACCTGGACTGCTCAAGGGGCCAGCCCTGTCCCCCTGGGTTGGCACAGGATGGTACTGGTGGTTCTTTGAGCCTGGGTACATCCAGTGGTACCTGCCAATTTCCATTTCAGCTCTGCTGTTCACTGCCAATTTCAGGTGGCAAAGAGTCAGTGTCTCCATCCCCAGCAAAGAGTCCACATTAGCATTTCTAGTTATTCTTTTAACACAGACTTACAGGCAGCTGGGGCATTACCCACATACAACCATGATTGCAACGCGACTCCTCTGTAAGTAGCAGCTTCATCAGTCAGCATGAGCAAATGACACTGCTTTGCACCAGTCCCCTCTGGGCTTGCATGTGAGGGAACATAGACACCCCCCCCTCCCCGATGATCTTCTTTCCTTATTTGTGCTGCTTTCCCCCATCCCACTCCCTCCCACTCCTTAGGAGGCTCATTTGGGGCGGACACCAGTTTAGAATGGGAATATAGCTTCTCAAAATATTTTCCTTTCTATTTCGCTTTCAGACCAAGAGAGCAATACCATCATTACCAGCTGCCCAAGCAGAGGTGCATACCAGTGCCCACTTACACATCAGTACCCAAACCCTCATCTGGGAAATCTGGCAGATAGGCCACGGTCTGCCAAATCTTGGATGAAGCACCTGCCCTTCCACTCTCATCTGCAACAGTCTCTGTCACCTACTCTTAAGCTCGGTGCTTCAGAATCCAGAATATTCTGGATTGAACCCTACCTATTCTCATGATCTCCTCATATGACAGAGAGAACGGGCTGTAAGTCTAGCACCACTGCTTACTTACACACCTGGGGATAGCTGGGTTCTAGGAGCGGGGGTGGGGGTGGAATTCTGGTTGTATTTGCCACTTCTCAGGGGTATAGGGTGGCTGCAAGTCAGATTTGCCTTGCTAGCATGGAGGGCCTTGAGGAGGGGAAAACCGATCAATTTGCCTGGCATAAAGAAGTTGAACCTGAATCTTGAAATCCCGTAGAGCCCATAAGATCACTTTGTCTGATTCATGTCTGAGAATCACATGAAACAACACACACACACACACACACACTAAAAATAAGTTGGCAGGGGTGGTGGTGGTGTTTGAGATAGGTCCTTCTGTGATGCCACAAATATTAAAAGAGTTTTTTTAATGGTTCTGTTGCTGCTGTGGGCAATTATTCCATTAGCAGCTCAAGCACCTCTAATTACTTAAGACAAGGACCAAGTAAGCAGGCCTATGAGACTGATGGGCATGTGCTCCGCTCTCCACCGCGTCTCCACACACTCAGAACATTCCAGCTTGGGAAGTACAGACACCATTTCCTTGGCAGTTATCCAGGGAAAACCTTTTTGTACTTCAAGGTAGGATAAAAACATCTTACTTTAAAAAAAAGCCAGGATAAGGTTGGGACAACAAAAGAGTATTTGTTTTTAACGTCAAGAACTATGCTGGGGGTGGGAGGTGGGGCAGGAAGCACACTGCACCTGGTCCACCTCAATTGTTACAACCACCTTATGAAACAGCTACTATAACTATTTGTCTTCACTGATGAGGGAACTCAAGGCAAGGTGACAGGAAATCAATTGACCAAGATGCTTCAGCCAGAGGCTTGGTGGGAGCTGGGGCCACTAGACGCCACCATGTTGGAACTGACAGTGGCTGCAACACCGGGTGCCCCTGGCAGCAATGGTGAGGCTGGCACAGGACCAGGCCGTGTTTCATTCTGTTGTGCATAGCAGGGTCGCTGTGAGTCAGAACTGACTGCCCAGCACCTAACAAGTTGACTTCTTGTGACCTGTAGATTTACTCCGGTTTTCCACTCTTTAGCTAAGGGAGTAGTTAACCATATTTTTCTGAAGGCCCTCTGGAGGTCAGCTTTACTTCTGTGCCTCCTACCGAAACGTTCCCGGTCCGGGGCCACGAATGTTATTTCAGGGGCCTTACACCGAAGCAAGACTGTTTGATTGTGGAGAGTCTGCTCAGACATCGCTTGTGGAAAGAGCCAGAAGATGGCGACGTCACTGTCACTTCATTGTATAATGGAATAATAATGATAATAATGAAAAGGTCGCGGAAGCCCTCCATATCAAACTCAGACAAGTAGTCCATTTTGTCTGAAAACGGTAATCTTCCTTTAGGTGCCCACTAAATGCTTGCCAAATAAGTATTTGCCTGTAAACAGGAGAACAACCGTGAAAGCTTTGGGCCAGGAAATGGCCTTCTAGGTCCCCTGCCACACCTAACCTCTACCCAAGTTAATTCATGTGAGTCTGGGGGCTCCACCAGGGCATATTGATCTCCTCCTGCCTGTTTGTCCACATCTCCTGGTGGGCATGGGGGAGGGTGTCTGCAAACCTTCCGGTACCAGCTGCAGGCACCTACAACAAACACACCACCAGCAGGAGAACAAGAAACTCCAGCAGCCATGGGGAAAGGTCAGTAACCGCACCTGCTGTTTCTGACCCCCCTGGGTACATGCTACTGAGACGTTTTGACTACCGTGAATCTTTAGATATAAAGGAAAAGTAAACTATGCTCCTTTGAGCTTTCGGAGCCAACACTAAATAGGCACAAAATCTAAAACGATTGGAATACTTTCAAAGAGCAAAATGTATTTTTTTAACCCTATGGGCAAGGTCGCAACCCTTAGAGGGGAGCCACCTGGCACTGAGGTGCCGCCTCATCTTGAAGTGTGTATTCCAAACACCCTGTCTGGACTTGGCAGCAGGGACGATGACCATGTTGCTGTCCTGCGGAGCTCAGAGAGCGGAAGACAGGGCACTCAGAGAAAAGCAAGAGACCGTGACAATCCAGGACAGGATTTCCAGTTGGAGCTGAAGTGAGCTGTGTGGCTTAGGAAGAGAGACAACGGTGAGGGGCTCATCTCCAGGGGCACCCATAAAAAATCACTGGGAAGTGGAGGGAAGGGGGTGCGGGCCCTGGCTTAGGTCATGGAGTGACTGTTCATGGGAGTGGAAGCATTTGGAAAAGGATAGGAGGTGGCTACTGCCTGACACGGTGCGTGTCACAGTGTCACTCACATTTCCAGCGTGTACATGGTTCTACGTTTCACGCGGTAAATGTTAATTTGACATTTTGTACCCGTGAAAGGGGTTAGATGGGTAAATGCACAGTTAGCTGAGATTTTTGAGCAGGATAAAAATAAATAAAATGCAAACAAGGTCTGGTCCATGTCTTCTCTTTTACACAGACAAGGTGATTCTATGCTGAAGGCTGGGCAGCTGAAATACAGACTGGTATCCTTTCTCATCTTTAAAAAATCTGAAGCAACGAAAATGACAGGGGCTAGGCTTCCTGGAGAGCCCCTATTCATGAGATGTAGGTTTATTATCCTTCATTTGGGGCAGTGATTTAAAATATTAAATGACCACCAGAATAACACTGTAGTTTGGAGGAGAGGTTGGCCAGCTATGGCCACCTGCTTTTGTAAGTCAAGTTTTCTCAAAAAAGGCCACATTCACTGATGTAAGTAATGGCTCTGGCTGAGTAGGTCCAGGAGGGACAGCATGCTCTGCCCAGACTAAAATTTTTGATGATTTGACCCTTTCCAGAAGAAGAACAATGCCTCCCACCAAAGAATAAAACAATTCATGCAAGTGATAGGCAGCCTATGAGACGGGAAAATCTTTTATGTTCCTCTACTCGATTCCCTGAAGAGTATCCTGCTTTTTAATTTCCCAGCAACCAGCATGATTGTGATTCCAAACCCACATCAAGCAACACCTCATGGTCCCTACAAAAGCTCAGGTGGCACTGTGGGCTAAGGCACTGGGCTGCCGACAACAAGATCAGCAAATCACACCCGCCAGTGGCTACACAGAAGGAGGAAATATATGAGTTGGTCACCATGAGTTATAATCGATTTGTTGGCAGTGGTTTAGTCTTAGTCTGTCAGAGGAGTCTAACATGAGCTGAGAGGGTGGAGGAAGGCTAGCACTTCAAAGGAAAAGATTATAAAGTGAATAAATGAGTGAACAACCAAGCAAAGGCATCTGAGGCCAGAATCGACACTTCAATCTCTTAAAAGCTCATCTGCTCCCACAGGCAACCCTCCACACAGTACATGCAAAGGCCAGAGGGCATTTCTGGAACAGTTCTCATTCAACACACAAGTCCCACTGTGTGTGTGTGTGTGTGTGTGTGTGTGTGTGTACGGGGGTGCTTACATCAAGGGACACAGCCTATGTCCCATGTTTTCAGGTGCATCACCTAATTGAGGTTGTTGGCCGTCAATTTACCTGTACATCCAAAATTACGGAGAAATGGGACATATTTAAGGACAGTTATAAAAATTCAGGTTCGACCCGTTTCAGGAAAGGCAAATCAAAATTCCAGAAGCAAGCCAGAATGCTTATTCCAATGTGAATCCATGAACTAGCAAGGCGGAGTCTTAGCGAGGAGGCTGATGGCAATGTCAGGAAGAAAAGGAGGCATACCACGTGGCTCCTCATGAGCCTTCCCACATTTGCATTTCCTTAAAAAGGAAAAAAACACAAAGAAGGTTGGATCATCCCTACCACATATGTCCAGGACCATCTGGCTGGCCATCTTTCCCCCTACAGCCCAGTCCCCAGATACCCTCTCTTCAGATGTCCTCTCTGGCAGATATTTACACAGAAAACCTGCCTCTAGAACTTTCTTTGTGCTGCCGGCACACAATGAAGTTAGAAAAGGGCCTTCAAGTTCTCAAAATCAAAGAATTCATGGACCATCAGCAAGAAGAATGTTCCCTTTTTAATGGGTCTCTTTGGTTGGTTGATTTGCCAGCTACACAGGCCTCCTAGAAGGGTAGCTTTCTCCCAGAACAACAGCAACAAAAACGCAGGGAGTAGAAAGCCAACAGGGAATGCATTTTGCTAAGATAAAAAATAATGGAAGAAAGTAAGAAAAATATCCAGTTGAAACAGATTGAAATGGATGTGTTAATCTTAAAAAAAAGAAAAAAACTCGGTGGACAACGTCCTGCCATCTATTTCCAATTACAAATTGTTTCCAGTGGGCTACGTTTTTCTTCCTATGCGGTTAAGGAATTTAACATTGACTGCCTGGGACACTGGAATTTATTTCAACAATGATTCACAGGGGTTCCACCAGCCTGGGTACAAGGAGATTGTGAAAAGTGTGTGGGGGAAAAATATGCCATTATCTTAGAATTTCACTTTCCACACACTTTCGGAAGCCTCCTCATCTAGTTGTTTCAGCTGATGCTCACTCTTCTGATAGAAAACTAATTTTAATCCCAGATATTTAGAGGTTTATTTCATGTACCATATATGCTCGAGTATAAGTCAATCCGAATATCATCAGAGACACCTAATTTTACCATAAAACAGCATAAAAATTGTGATGAAGAACTCGGCTTATACACGAGTATGTACGGTAATAGAGCATACAAAATTGTTCTTGTGATCCAATTCTTTCTCTACTCCGGTTAGTCACTCCCAAGCAATTTCTGCAGTGTTTTTTTTTAACAAATGGTTCACCGTCAAGTAACACTGCAAAGAAATCCATGGAAACCCAACTTGCTATGTCTTTACCTGGGTCCTGAGGTCAATTTCCTTGGATTCTGATGGTTCTGTTCATTTCTTCCATTGCCTACACTGCACTGCCTCTGCTTACTCTGTTCTCTCCTTTTGTTTCACCTAAGGCTTACCATTTAAAATGTGCCACTTGGTCACCAATGTGACATTTCTGACAGCCATCTGAGAAAACCTGCATGCTTCCCTTGAAAATCTTCGAAGAGCTACTAAATCAGCAGATCTCAACCTGTGGGTTGTGACCCCTTTGGGGGTCAAATGACCCTTTCACAGGGGTCGCCCCATGCATCACAGTAGCAAAATGACAATGATGAAGTAGCAATGAAAATAATGTTCTGGTTGGGGGTCACCACAATGTATGAAAGGGTCACGGCATAAGGAAGGTTGGGAACCATTGGCCCAAATCCTTCTTGTGAATTTTGGTCCTTAGCAGTATCCTGCCATAAGGGGACTCGGCCACATCAATGATGCCGTGGACGGTGCAGGACCAGGCAGTGTTTCCTTCCATTGTACACAGGGTCTTGAGAAGTCAGAATTGACTCAATGGGACCCAACTACAGTGTCATGTCCTATGACAAAGGCTGTAAGACTGTTTCAAAATCCATAGACTTTATTTGTTAATGGCTTGAATTCATTTTGGTTGAAAATCAGAGCGAATTCATCCTGATTGAGTTTGAGAGACATGGCGCTCTGTGTGAGAGTTGGCAAACACCCACAGCCTGGGCTATGTCACCCTGACATTAGGCCCCAGTGGCTACTGGCTGTAAAAGCTGAGGTTGGTTTATAAAGCCTCTCTTGATTTATAGACCTGACATCCAAAGTATTTCTTCACACGCTAAAGGGTAACTCTCACCTTTGGGCAATAACACTCCAAATGAAGAGACAAGCATTGACCCGTCTAGTCAACAATGGAGGGTAGGAACAGAAGTGGGTAAGGTGTACACACACACACACACACACACACACACTTGAAAAGTGACTGATTGCATAGAATGAAATGTAATTTTAAAAGAGTCCAGATCCACCCATGCAGGAATTACAGAACATATTGTCTAAGTAATTACGTCCAATTGCTCAATATGTATTTCAATGGAATAAACACAGTTTATCAAGTATAAAATTCAATTGGGAGAAATAATGGAATGATAAAGATGTCCGGGGACATAGGTGGCTGGCCTCCGATGTTTCCATATATGCCTTCAATGCCAACAGGGGATAAAACTGGGCAAAGAAGGCACTTGGTGCGTTTTGAGTGGGGGCAGCTGGCTTATGAACTTGCTCATTTCAAAGGTGGGGAGTAATCAGCTGGTCACCTAGATCAACATTTATGGCAGGTCACATAGCACTCAGGACTCCCGTTGCTAGAGATCAATAAAAATCAATGGCCTGGCCCATATTCTCATTCAGGTGTTTAGGACACATAGGATGGGGGCTTTGGGTAATGTGGTATTTTTCAATTATTCATAAAAAACTAGTGTTTGTTTAAGAATATGGATAATGTTTAATAACCCCCTCAGAATTACTTTTGATTCTAATGTTGCCTCTCCACCCAGAGGCAGAGCAGTTTTTAGATGCAGCTTGCCACGGATGTGATGGCACTCTGCAGATTTGTTTCAATAATATTTCCCTGACATCCAGCTCTAACAGTCCATAAAACCGCATGATGACGAGCTACCTGGTTGTGGAATAAGGACTTTATGGAGCTTTACTGACCCTTGCTTGCTTGTGGACAGAAAAACAGATGGCGTATTTTTACAGAGACCAAATGGTTTTAACCCCACTTGGCTGACCAATACCATATTAACAACTATGAAATTACACACTCAACAAAATCATCTGTTCTAAGAAAGCACTGATAGAAACCATGCTAGACTAATATGAAATTCCCAAGTATACAATCAAATTAGTCTCTAATCATCACGGGCATAAAGCTTTAAGCTTTTCTCTCTGTTCCTCAGCTTGATGAATATTCCCAAGTTTCTCTTAATGCTGTTTAGTCACTTTAACGTAGATTAAAAGACACACAAACACACACACATCAGAAAAGTCGGATGGGTTTTCTGGGTGGGTGAAAGGAGGAGGAAGATGGCTTTGAGTAGCGATTGCACTAAGCTCCCATTTGAAAATATAAAATTGCTTCTGTCGCTGATGCAATGTTACTAAAAGTACTGTGGGCCAAAGAAATTTCCTCTGGGAAAACCAAGCCGCCTCCTCGCTGGGAAGGTGTTAAATGGAACTCCATGAAATTGTTGCTGCGGGTGACAAATGGTTGGGGGAGCAGAAATTTCATATCGGTTGAACCCATATATTCATTCACAAGCCAACCCCAGCTGTGTTATGGCTGTGTCCTGGAGAATGGCTATTATTTAGGGGCTGTCAGCGGACGCCAGGGCCGTGAGAAATCCTCCAGCCGGATGGCCGGCGTGGTTATAGACCGTGCTGGTGTGTGTTCACGGTCGTCTATCACTTGGGGCGAAAGAGATCAATGACAATGCAGCGAGATGCCACTGACCCAGCAGAGGCTGCGCTCCTGCGATGGGCTGTCCAACTTGTAACCAGTCCGTTATATAGGAAAAGAGGTTTCCCGCTAACTGGTCTTTCCTGCCATGATCTTACCGCAAAACATTTCACTTCTTCCCCAAAAGCCATGCTGAGGGTCAGCATCCCGAGATGTTCTAAAATTCCTTTCAAGAAACAGAACCTTTATCATTTTGTTCCTTCTCCAAATCTCTGAGTCATAAATAGCAGAGGGATACCCTCCCGGGGACTTCCCCCTTACCCCTGCTGCCCTCTTCCATCAGCACTGGGTGGCAAGAGTTGACAACCCCCTCCAGCTCCACCATGCCACCGGCAGAGATCGCCCTTATGTTAGAGGAGGAAGCATGGAGGTCCCAATCGCTAGCGCATTCGTGGTGCCAAAACACATTGCACACGCGTGCCCCACAGTCCCACGGCATGAGCAGAAAGCCCTACATTCCAGATCCCTGGACCATGCCCAAGGCTTCTAAAGCCGGAGTAAGGTGCAGAACACAGGAGTGGAGTGACCACTAATGCTATTTAAGAAAAATCAGTACCGCTTTCCCAAGCCAGCTCCCCAAGGTGGCAAGCGCCAAGGGCTCCTTTTATGCAATACCACATTGGGGAGAAGGTTTTGGAAAAGGCATTGAGTTGAAGCGAGGCGGCTGCTCTCGCAATTTAGCATCTGTCCACATGCAAAAGCCGCCCGGAGGAAGAAAGCAGAGCCCTGCCACTCAGGTGGTTCCAGAGCCATTTTCAAAGAGACAAAAACACCCTGGCTCGAGCCTTTCAAAGACCCCCCAGTGCAGAGCTGGAAACAGGCTATTGTCAGAAGCTGGGTACCTTTTCTCTCTTGGCTTTGTTCAGGATTTTCCTCGGCGGCAGTTTCCATGGCTGGTTTCATAGCATGCACCAAAAATGCTCTGCCCCGGCTCCCCCCGGCACGCACTCCTCTCCCCTCCTCTTCCTTTTCTCTCGGGCGCCCCTCCGACTGCTATTGACACCCGAGTGATGGAGACGCTCTGCTCACTTCCTCCCTCCGGTCGAGTCCGCGCCCTTCCAAGATGCGAGTCTCGTCCGCGACAATGCAATGTGCCTCTGCCTACTGGCCCAGAGACAGCTACCAGGGAGCCGGCCGCCAGACGGCACCCAGGATCCCACTTCGAATGTCGCCCTGCTGGGCGGACTGGGACTCGCTGCGAGCTCCCGCTGTGCGCGCTGCTGGCTCCCCTCCTTCCCGCGCCAAGGCACCCCGGGAATGTTAATGAACTCTCCCAGGGATGGAGAGAACACTGTGACATCAGAGGAGGAGTTGTGGAGGTGGAAGACAAGAGCCCCCTCCCACCACGTGACTGCACTGGTCGCCACAGGGCCTGCCTCCTCTCCGGACAAGGCCCCCCCCCCCCACCCCTCCATGCAGCTCAGCCTTGGGACTTTGTTCACTGGCCCCTACACGGGGCCGGCCAAAAGTCCTGGTTTCTGTGCTTTCTGTACTATTTGTCCTGCACACAATCAACCCCTCCGTTGGGAGAGTTGATTTTCGAAAAGGGGCTTCACAAAGTTCGTGGAAAAATGCACCGACAAGATCATGACATTTCCCCAGCACCAATGTGAAGCCCTCTAGCAGAGTTAAAAACAAAACAACAAACCAAAGCCATGGAGTCAATTCCGACTCAGAGCGATCTCAGAGGACAGGGTGGAAGTGGTCCTGTGGGTTTCCAAAATGGCAATTCTTTGTGGGAGTAGAAAGGGTCATCTTTTTCGCACAGATTGGCTGGTGGTTTCAGACTATTGACCTTCCAGTTAGCAGTCGAAAAAGGGTAGAAAAGCCAGACAGAAGATGCAAGAAAAGCCCCTGACAGGGGTTAACAACAGGGGGTGGGGGTGGGGTGGGGCAAAAATGCCACATCAGAACCCGCCCTCTCACCCTTGGCACCTCAAACTCTGATTTCTCCAAAGTCGCTCCTCCTGATTTCGAATTAGCCTTAACAGCCTTAACTTGCTGGCACTTTGATGGGCTCTTAGAAGGAAATCAAAATACGAGGGGGTTTCTTGTTGGGTGTGATCACCTGGATGTGGCGTTTTCTGACTCATTAGAACAGCTTACTCAAGTTCAAAAGAGTGCTTTCAGGAGCATCCTCAATGTTCGCCATAAAGGCTATTAGATCAATAACAGGAGGTTTGACAAGCCACCTTGGATGGCGAGATTCTTAAGGAACTAGTGTTCTCAAGACATAAAGGCAGATGCATCTCCATCATGTTTATGAGCCATGTATTTCCAAGCTTCACTAGCTCACCCGTCATTTGCCTTCACGATCAGAAATGAAGAAAATTTAAAGAGGCACAGGCAAGTACAGTGATGGCTGCGGAGAACCACGGGGTGAAGGATCTCCTGACTATGAATGGAACCTTCTAGAAACAAGCCGAATGATAAAATGGAGACCACCCTCTCTTGGGGAAAAATAATCTCCCAAGTTTTGAGGGTTTGTTTGCTGTTCACGATTTACAATAGGAAAATAAAAGAGCAAAGTATATAAGATCCTGAATCAAAAATCCTCTAACCGCCCAATCTTTTACTGCATTAGTTTGAGATAATCCCCAAAGCCTTCTACATTTAATACCTCTGGCCTTGTCAAACGTGAAAAGATTTTAAAAACCAGTTTGGCCTGTTTTGATATTTTCTTTCTATTTCTCAGCTCACCTTTCCTTTTAGCCATTGTCCTTGAAGACCATGGCCACAATGCCCTATTCCCTTAAGCTTGGAGCCCTGCCAATAGGATTGTCTCCTGCTGAGGAACTGAAAAGCAGGACAAGCCTAAAACGACTAACTCTTTTTGGTGATGGTGCCTAAAACCACGTGCTCGTTTTGGAGACTGTTCTAGAGTATTCGACTTGCATGTTAATAAAAGTAGGGAGACCGACCATCGTTCTACAGCGTCATCAGTGAAGCTAAAGCTGTTGGGAAAAACTCACAAACCCTCCAGCGAACACTGTAGTCTACTGGCACCCTGAAAAACGACCTGCAAAGAAAATCATCTCTTGCCTTTTGTGTGCGAACGTCTTTTCCCCCCAACAGGCAGACAAAACACGATAATGCTGCCAGTTACCATTGTACCACTTATGATTTATATTTATGATAACATTTGAATCAGGAAAAAGTGGGATGAGAAAGTGTCAGCAGCACAGAAGAAAACAAGAGCAATGCCATTTGAAAATTTCTGACACCGGCATTCACTGTGGGCGAGGTAAACTGGAGATGGAGAAAGAATCCAATCAGCAATGTCTCTCAGGGTGCAGGAATAATTCTTAGAGCTTTAAAGCAGTCTGGCTGAGTAAGAATGCTCTGAAAAGCCCACGAAGGAATAATAACTATTATTACAAAGTGGCTCAATTAGGTTGAGCCTTACAAAATTGCTGATCTTGACCAATGAAAATATCAGCTCCATACAGCTGATATCTCCTGCAGAATTCAAGTCAGCCCAGTCAACATGTCCTGCATGATCTCTAAGTGCCAATATGTATCTGTAGGAGGCATGAACGCACAAGAGGTGCTACCTGTCTCCAGGATGCCCACAGGCAGATGGGACACAAAGAACTCTCTGGGGCCAGGGTAATCCTAGCACCTGCAAGGACTGTGAGGACCCCTGGTGGCACAGTGGCTCCACTGCTAACCAATCCACCAGTCGTTGGGTAGGTGAAAGGAGTGGTAGTCTGTTTTCATAAAGATGATCGCTTGGCACACAATGATGATTTGTTGTTGTTGTTGTTGTTCTTTGGTGTCTGCTACCTGATCCCTTCAACACCTTGTTATCTCACAGGCTGGTGTGCTTCTTCCTCGTGGACTTTGTTGCTTCTCAGCTCGATGACCACTTGTTACTTTCAAGCCTTTAAGACCCCAGGCACTGTATCTTTTGATAGCCGGGCACCATCAGCTTTCTTCACCACATTTGCTTATGCACACCTTTGTCTTCAGCAATCGTGTTGGGAACGGGGGTATCATGGAATGTCTGTTTAATTGAGTAAAGTGTTCTTGTATTGAGGGAGTACTTGAGTGGAGGCCCAATGTCCATCTGCTATCTTAATACTTAACAAATGCTGAAGACAAATGTGTGCATAAGCAAGTGTGGTGAAGAAGGCTCATGGTGCCTGGCTATCAAAAGATATAGCATCTGGGATCTTAAAGGCTTGAAGATAAACAAGCGGCCATCTAGCTGAGAAGCAACAAAGCCCATATGGAAGAAGGACATCAGCCTGTGTGATCATGAGGTGTCCATAGGATCAGTTATCAAGCACCAAAGAACAAAAAAACATACCATTGTGAATGAGGGTGAGTGTGGGGTGGGGACCCAAGGCCCATCTGTAGGCAACTGGACATCCCCTTACAGAAGGGTTGTGGGGAGGAGATTAGCCAGTCAGAATGCAGTGTAGCAATGATGAAACATACAACTTTCCTCTAGCTCTTTAATGCTCCTCCCCCACCCCACTATCATGATTCCAATTCTACTTTAAAAACCTGGATAGACCAGAGGATGTACACTGGTACAGATAGAAAGTGGAAATACAGGGAATCCAGGACAGATGAACCCTTCAGGTCCAGTGGTGAGAGTGGTGATACTGGGAGAGTGGAGGGAAGGTGAGGTAGAAAGGGGGAACTGATTAAAAGGATCTACATATAACCTCCTCCCTGGGGGATGGACAAAAGTAAAGTGGGTGAAGGGAGACGTTGAGCAGTGTAAGATATGACAAAATAATAATTTATAAGTTATCAAGGGTTCATGAGGAAGGGGTGGAGTGGAGAGGGAGGGGAAAAATGAGGAGCTGATTCCAAGGGCTCAAGTGGAAAGCAAATGTTTTGACAATGATCATGGCAATAAATATACAGCTGTGCTTGACACAATGGATGTATATATGGATTGCGATAGGAGTTGTACGAGCCCCCAATAAAATGATTTTTTTAAAAGATGATAATTTGGCAAGCCATATGGGGCAGTTCTAATGTGTCCCACAGGGGTGCTATGAGATGGAGATAATTGCAGGGTACCCACCAATAGGCACCAAGGGATCCTGAAAGAGAAGCAGCTGGGGTGGGGGATGTGAATTGGGGAGGAGCCACTGCAGGGTGGTGAGAAAGGCACCATGGAGGAAAGGGCACGAGTGTGTGTGGCAGAAGCCAACAAAAAAGCAAGCAGACACAAAGGAGGTGTCCAAGTGTCTGGGCATGCCTTTTCTGATGGGGCAGGCAGTCGGCTTGGGTTGGGCGGAGGTGGGAGGAGACTAGTGGGAAATGGCTGAACCCATCAGTTGGAGTGGGGGCAGAGTGCTTGAACCCTGTGTTGAAATGTGGATGCCGGAGGCCATGGGTAGAGATGGAAAGATACTGGAAACATGGTAGGTGGGGATGGGGGAGGGGTGCATGAAGAGAGGCTGGAACGCTAGTTGAGAATCTCCTGAAACAGTCAGTACAGGTGAACTCAAGGGAGGGTTTGGACAGGGGCCTGGGGAGGATGCCAGGGGCCAGGAGACTGGGTGTGGTTTCAGAAAGGGGCTCCAGAGGAAGGAAGGGAGGGAGTGAAGATAAGGCCGCGTCCAGAACCCAAATGGGGAACCAAAGGAGGAGGGAAAAGTTGGCTGGGGAAGATGGGCACGTAAAGGTTAAGGTGCACCGAGGCCATCCTGGTCCCTGGATGGTGCAAATGGCTTCTGTTTGACTACCAACCTACAGGTGGGAGGTTTAAACCCACCCAGTGGTCTGCGGAAGAAAGGCCTGACGGCTGCATGAAGGTCACAGCCAAGAAAACCCTCCGGAGCAGTTCTACCTTGTAACGCATGGGGTCTCTGTGAGTTGGACTACACACACAGGCCAGGAGTTTGGGAGCTTCTGGGGGATCTCTGGGATGTGACACCCAAGGAGGAAAGCACCAGTGTCTTTGGTGGCAAGAATCCTGCAACGTTTTATTTTAGGCAGAAGCGCTCCTTTTATATAAAGTAGCAACGACATCCACCATACGATTACTTCTGTGCTACATGCAGAATGCCATGTAACATTTAAAACCAGCAATATACATAGAACCGGAAGTGGAATGTCTCGCGTGGAGAGTCACCCCTGTCCTATGCCATCATTAGACCTTCCTAAAGTTTAATCAATTTGGCAAAGATTTCCGCTCCATTAACAGTATTACATTTCTACTTTTACATTCAATGTGGGTTTCATTTTTTCAATGTCTTTTCATCTCGTACTCCTCGTAGGCTCTTTCCCAATTTCCTCAGTAACGCCTCTGTATTCATTGGGTTTCCCTTGATATGAAATGACAGTGAAGAAAGCTAAGAGGAGACATGAGCAATCACACTGGACAATGCATATAAAATTGCCTTACCAAAGGGTAAAGCTCTGTAAGTATCAGCAATCGCCATTGGTGTTACTCTTTCCTGGGAGAGGCGGTCCCTGGGCATGCTGCCGTCGCTAATGTCCGTAATTGACCATATGAGGTCTTCATTCCCTTCTCAATCCAACTGGCTGTTTAAGGATTGACAAGGCAGTGTCTTCATTAAGAACGGTCAGTCGCCAAAATAGTTGACTATCAAGTTTGGCAAAAGGCAGCTTCAAGTGTGAAGGGCCTCTCACTCCTGGCAGCCATTCCACAGAACCTCATTTTCGAAAGCAGAGCAAGAGTTAACTGGTCAGGAGCGGGCTGACACCTTGCATGGTGGGAAGAGCTGTGTTGTGAAGTTTCAACAGAGCAGGCTGATCAACAGGCACCTCACAGGAAGCACGGAGAGGGGATGTTCATCACTGGTAGGCATCCCCCAACAGTCTAGATAAGAATGGCCTAGAGCAGTGGTTCTCAACCTGTGGCTCACGCCCCCTTTGGGGGTTGAACAACCTTTCACAGGGGTCGACTAAGACCATCTGAAAACACATATTTCGGATGGTCTTAGGAACTGAGACACCGCTCCTCTATCTGTCTCCAAGCGGGTCCACCCATATGCAAATATGCTGATCTGGTGAGAAAAAAAAATGCTATTTCAACCTTTGCACTGACATTGGCTTTTTTACACATACTGTCGCAAACTGTTGCAGTGTAGTTGGCCGCTGTTATATTAAGATGGTTACCCATGCTATATCATGCTTCAAGACAACATTTCATTTATTTGGCATTAGAAATAAATATTTCACAATACAGAATGACATTTTTTGTGATGAATCACTACGATTCAATGATGTTCAATTTGTAACAATGAAAATGAATCCTGCATATCAGACATTTACAGGATGATGCATAACAGTACCAAAATGTCAATTATGAAGTAACAACGAAAATAATTTGATGGTTGAGGGGTCACCACAACATGAAGAACTGTATGAAAGGGTCAAGGCCTTGGGAAGGTGGAGAACCACTGGGCTGGGCCAATGTCCAGGTCAGCACTGCCACTTCCTTCTGCCTTTTACATGAGGCCTGCTCAGCCTGGGTAGCAGTGTAACTTGGGTCTGGAACATTCGCTCCTGTGGGGCTGTCCAAAGCCCTGCAGGGTTGTTAGCAGCATGTCTGGTTTCTACCCACTAGATGCCAGCAGTATCACTCACCCCCAGCTGTGACATCTAAAAATATCCTTAAATGTTCCTCGGTAGGGAACTACTGCCTTCAGTGCATCTTTCCTGCTCCACCTCCATTTCCTCTGGCTATTTGGGTATTCCAGGAGTCAACGGTTTAAAACCACTAGCCTGGTCAATGGGAGAAGGCTGAGCCTGTCTACTCCTGTGAAGAGTAACAGTCTCAGGAACCCTCAAGGGCAGTTCAAGAATGGACTCAATGGCAGTGACTTCTCTCTCTCTCTCTCTCTCTCCCCCTCTTTCTCCAGTTATTTATTTTAGCTTACTGGGATAGTCTGTTGGCCAATGGGGACTCTACATCCCATTGAAGCCCAGGGTAACAATGGACCACAAGGCAAGGGGGGCGGATTGGGCGGGTTGGGGGAAGATGGTACAGAGGTGAACAGTGAGCCACCGAGATCCAGTGGAAGAGCAGCCCTTGAAGGGGGGGTGGAAAAGTCCCCAGAGAAGCCCTACCCCAGAGGAGGCAGCGGAGGTCCACAAGACAACCAGAAGGTGGGGACTTGGCAAAGATCACTGGAATAAAAAATAGCAAGCTGTGTCCCTGGGCCAGTGGAAAGCCAAGATTTAGAAAGGAGTTGGCAAGGATCTGGGGCAAGAAGGAGAAGCAAGGAGCAGCCAGCTGTCTAAGAAGCATTAGAAATGAAGGGAAGGCGAGATAAAGGTGTGGTGAGATGAAGGCAGAAACACACTTCAGGAAAAAAGAACCAACCATCTCTTAGGCTAAAAAGGAGACGGGCAGGGAGGGGTTAGGGAGAATGAGCTTCTGTTGAAGGTGGGCACAGGAGGAACCAAGGTGGTGAGAGAGATGAGGGCCCAGCTGGGGCTTGGCCCTGCCGGGGAATGCTTCTGCTTCTGAAACAAGAGTGAGGTCAGAGAGAATGAATGGAAAGGGAAGAGTTGCTTCCATTCCCAACTTGAAGGAATGCCATCTTACCAGGGGTGGTAGGTGACAGAGCTCCAACAGGTAGCCTCTAAAGCACCCAGAAACGGATTCAATCTTGTCTCTCTCACAGTCCCATCTTCTGGGAAGGATGAATGGGAGACCTGGTGTCTGGGACTTAGTCGAGAGGGCACTTGTGCTCAGCCCCAATTGCTTGGGGGCCAGGTGGGGGGCAGGGTTGATAGATGGGGCTGAATCTCTAGGGGATTGGAGACCCCAGGGAGTCAAGTGGTCCTCTCAATGTGGGCCTCACTCATTCCTCCCCAGTGTAATGGAACCAAGACCCCAAGAAAATAGATGCTTTTTTTGGTTTAAAAAAGGATTTCGATGAAAAAAACGGAGGTTTCAGCATCTTCCTGTGTATACAAGACAGACATCAGAAGGCTGACAGCTGATCCGCTGACAGCGCTTCGTGATTAATTAGCACATCTTGTGTGGCACTCAGAGTCCCTCATTAAGAGTGCCATACCATCAATGGGTTGCACCCCTCGAGGGCTCCCAATTAACTCGTCTACCACATGTATCAGGCCAACGCCAACCACGGCAGGCCTCCGAAGCCCCTTTGTCCGCTGTCTATCTCGGTTTTTGGGCTCCTGCTCTGGTTTCTATAGCGATTCCTACTGGGTTCCCAGAAACCACAGGGACTCGAGTATTCTCTTACTGGAAGCAAGTCGGTGGCTCAGCTACAAAGGTGGGTAAATCTGGGTGGGTGGGGTCTTCTGCAGTGGTTTTTCTTCACATCACCTGCCCAAACCCCAACTCAGACTACCTGCTCCGCCCACCTCCCTGCAAGGCACAGCCTGAAGCCCACCTCTTGGAGAACCCTCCCACCCTCAGTTAACTCCACCATCTTCCTCCTTCTAAGCCGTCTCTCCGTAACGTGCCAGTCTCCTGATTCTAAGCCCGGGTCTCTCCCAGGGGAAGTGATTTCTCTCAGAGGCACACCTGTTCACTTGCCCCAGCCTCCCATAGCCCTGCGCCCTGCCTCTGGGTGCCACCTTTCTTTTGGACAGTAAGGAAACTGGAATTCAAGCCGGAGGCCCTGGAGGTGCAAAGAGTTAATGAGCTCAGCTGCTAAGCCAAAGGGTGAAGGTTCAAGTCCATCCAGGGGCGTTTGGGATGAAAGGTTGGACAACCCCCTTCCCCACATCCAGCTACTACAAACCCCACAGAGCACAGTTCTACTCAGATACACGGGTAGGAGCTGACTTGCCGGCAGTTAGTTGGGTTTGGTTACCTGCCTCCTGCACAGCACAGAGACAAGTGTCCAACCCTTCCTCTGTTGATGCTGTGGCCCCAGGAAAGGCTTCCTGAGGTCAGGGGGCAAGGGTGTCTCCATCTCTTGGACCTGTTTTGCTAGAGGAAGCCAGACATGTTCGAAGTAAAGGTAGCACCACAGGACACAGGGTTGTGACAATTCCTACGAGGGTGGCTGAAAGTCAGGGAAGGGGCCTGGCTGGGCAGGGCTGAAGGTAATGGGCCACTCTTGGCCTCAGAAAGTGCAGGGTCCATGCCAAGAAGGCCTGGCTCTCCCCTGGCTGTGATTTCTTTCAGCCGGCCCTGCCCTTCACAGGCAGGAGCCGCAGTCACCTTTTCTGAAATGAGGTCAAAGCACAGATCAATGAGTTTCTCCCCGTCTGCCTGGCAGGTAGGTGTCCTGGTGCTGGATGCAATGGGTTAAGTAGTAGGATGCTATCCATAGGTTGGCACTTCAAATCCACCAAGCACACTGTGGGAGAAGGGTGAGGAGGTGATCACCCTTTAGAGGGATTTACAGTCTTGGAAACTCTATGGGGGAAGGTCTACTCTGCCCTATTGGGTCCCTAGGGGTCAGTCACAATGCCCGAGCTGGCAGTGGACGGGTTGCCAGGTGCCTCCACGGGTAGGCACATGGCCAAATGGATTCCTGGGAAACAGGAGCCTTCTTAGCCCAACTTCACAGTGAACTGAACGTAAAGCATTCAACTGCCCCAGGGTATCCCCCAGGCTTTGTACCAACAAGTCATCACAAAAAAGTCAGAAATGCAGGCTTCCAGCTACACAAGCCAGCTGCTCCTAAGGGCTCTGCTCCATTTGCCCCAGGATACAGCCTCTGTGATGCGATCAGGGGTGCAGGTACCTTAGGGCCAGTGGGCCTCCTGAAGCTAAAGTGACTGGGTCACAGGAAGATACCAGAGTTAGGAAGTCTGGAGTGAGGCCACGATGGTGACAGGAGCCAAAGTTCAATGAAGGTCAACCAGACTAGGTGTCAGGGAGAGGCTGCCACCTTCCCTGTATGTTCACCAGAGGTTGCTATGTCATATCTAACAGCTGACGATCATAATGATGGAGAACTCAGCTAGTCCTGGCCTGGAGCGGCACTCTCCCCACCAAAGCACTCTTCCCCCAAACCAAATCCCCCCCACTGCCAGCCCAGCGCCCATATCCAGATTCCGACCAGGACCGCCATCCTGTCCAGCCCAGCACCACCAGCTGCCAGCACAACAGTGACCCTTGGTCTCCCTTGCGGTCAGCTCTCAGACAATACTTGACTTTCCTGAGGTTCCACTTGGTCATCTGTAAAATGAAGCTCATAAAAGAACTTTCTTCACCTGTCTCTCATTTGGGTTCAGTCCTGAGGCAAAGCTAGAATTGCTTTGGTGTAAATCAGGTCTCCATGGCTCCCACCAGTACCAGGTGGGAGGTCCAAGGAGGAGGATGAGAAAGAAGAAAGAACAGATGAGAGTTCCACATCCATTTCCGGCCTCTCCCTGCTCCGGGGGCTTAATTTCTGGACGCTCATCTAGCCTGGCTGCATTTCGAGGGGCACTGCTGGTCCCAACTCCTTGGTCCCAGATCACACAATGGACTGTCTGCAAAACCCCCCAGAGCCCTCTCAGGAAACGTCCGGCTTGGATCCAATTGCTGCAATTAACTACACTGCAAATGGAGCTCAACTGAGTCAATCAATGGGCTTCAACAAGACGAGCCTCCGGGGGCACTCTGAACACATGAGCAAAATTGGTTTCTGGTGGAGGTTGCTAACACCTGGGTACTCAAAACCAAATTAGATTTCTCTGATTTACACACACACACACACACACACACACACACACACACACACACACACGTTCTTCCTTCATGTCGAGCAGAGCCAATTCCACCCAAAAAATGACCTCATGCTTCTTACTACTATTAAATACTTAATTTGATACTGGAGCAAGCATTATTAATGTAATGCTCTGCTGTCGCTGCCTTGAAATTCTGAATCATTTTCCCTTTGACCTTGCGTGCTGTAAGTGAAATTAGAGTGGACAACGGGCACATCTGTGAGCAGTGGGCATGGTGTGCTCCAGGCCTCCACATCTGCACCCCAACTTCCAACAGAATTCCAAGGCCAACATGGTACATTTGAATGGAGTGAGCAGGGACTGTGACAGCCTCGAGAGGGCATGCTCATTCATGACCCAAAAGTACCTTGGAATGCAAAATGGCAGCCATGGTGTTCCATGACACATGCGGTATTGTTGCACACAGGCATACCTCACCCCGCTCCCTTCCCATCCTGCTGCAAATATCACACAAATATTGCACAGAGCACTCCTAGGAACCATTCATAGGAATCACTCCTTTGAGCACTCAGAATGCACAGAGCACTCACAGGAAGCTAACAGTTAAGCATAGTTTGCATAAAGAATCTGATATGCATGATATTTGCACAAAACATGGTTAAAAGACCAAGGACACGGATCCTATTCTTTCTGACTTTTGCTACTTTCCCACATTGGCCAGCTACTTATGCTGAACAGGATGACAAAGAAGGAGAGAGAACCGGGCAACCCACACTCCCTTTTCCTTTTAGTTTTCTCTGACTCATCATGTGGTGGCGCATGCACATGTCAAAGAGTGAAATCAGTTGAGTTACTTTCATGTAGCATTTCCAATGGGCTGGTAAGAACGCAAGGCCTGTGGACGTGCGAGCTGCGGACTATGAATGGCGTAAGCGTGTGAGCTAACTCTTCATATGGGGGTTTGCATTTAAAACTGCCATTGCACAGCATACAGATGAACTGTGAAAATCATGCTAAGATGTTCAAATAAGGCCTTTAAACATCTGAATGTTTCTTTGCTTAGAATGACTCGGTAGAAAACAAAAATAGCCTGACAAGTGGAGAGACAGCATGGAAGAGAGAAGCTAGCTTTGTATTTTCATACCTTTAATGACCCTTTCTCCCTGCTGTTTTGAACAAGGGATCCTGCAATTTTGTTTTGAACCTGGGCTTGCAAATTGTGTAGCCAGGCCTGTCCACAAGGCCCAATCCAGTCCACTGTCATTGTAAATAGAAGGGGGCAGGGGCCACGATGGCCACACTGAGGAAGAATAAAGGGACCTTTTGGCCAATGGCTGGGCAACACTGCTGCTGGAGGGCAGTTAAATGGTCCCCTGCCCTTACTGGCTCAATTACACTACATGGAGAGTCAAAAGTATGAAGAATGTACAGAAAGGCAGCCAAGGCTTACTGTTAAATATATAGCAAGGAAAGGGAGCATGTAACACAGTTCACATGCTTAGGTGCTCATCAATAGGTTGGTGATTTGAGGCTACCTTGAGCAGTGGTTCTCTATCTGTGGGTCGCAACCCCTTTGGGGGTCGAATGACCCTTTCACAGGGGTCGTCCGATTCATCACAGTAGCAACGTAACAGTTATGAAGTAGCAATGAAAATAAGGTTATGGTTGCGGGGTCACCACAACACGAGGGACTGTATTAAAGGGTCACGGCATTAGGAAGGTTGAGAACCACTGACCTAGAGGAAGAAAGGCCTAGTGACTGACCTCCAACAATTAGCCAGTGAAAACCCTTTGGATTATAACGGACTATCATCTAACTGTGGTTGTTACATAATCTGGTGTCAATTTGAGGATTAAGAGTGTAGGGGTGCCTATCAATCTGGAGCTAGTCAATGAGACCTCTGTGTGGGCATGGCCTTCTCCTGAGAATTATGGGAACTGCTATTTTTCCTCCTGGGAGGCGGAAGACAGACTCTCTCTTGGCTCACTTCATTGGAGACTCTCTACTGACAAGGCTGACTCCCTTCAAGGCATCCCTGAGGAGAAACCACATGGACTTACCCTGATGCAGCCAGGACACTGGACCCAGAGAAGCCACGTGGAGACCCCTGCCAGCACTGAGATGCTTACACTATCACTGCATCCACAAGACTTCCTACCCACTGACCTGTGAGCTTCCTGCATTTGGCATCATTGCATGCGTTTTGTGAGTCTGAAGAGGAATTTATAGATTGGTGTCAGACATATGGGCTAATATTGGATTTATGGACTTGCTCCAGACTGGGCTGGGATGTTTTCTCAATATTCAACTGCTCTTGTCAATAAAGCTCCTTTCTGTTCACATATGAATCTCTATGACTTTGTTTCATTAGTCTACCCAGACTCACACACCAATAGAGTGCTGGAATTTGAGGCCCCCAAAGACAAGCCTTCTAGGATGAAAGTCACTCAAAATTCTTGGTCTACTGGCGGCAACAATAAACCAGAGCATCCCAGCGACCAGGAAGATGGCCCAGGGCCGGACATTTTATCCTTTTGTACCTGGCGGCCACCATGAGTTGGAACTGCCTCCTCGGTAAGTAATAGCACAGCCAACGGACCTGCTGTTTGTTCTGACTGAAGAAGTTAATTGGAGAACTTACGTAATATTCTTGGTGCTTTTGTTATTGCCGTTGGGTGTTTGCAAGTCCGTTCCGACTCACCCATACCATGTACAAGCGAATAAAACCCTGACTGGTCCTGCACCATCCTCATAACTGCTCTGCTGGAGCCCATTGTTGCAGGCACTGCATCAACCGATTTCAGTGAGGGTCTTTCTCTGACCCTCTCCTTTCCCAAAGCATGATGGCCTATTCGGAGACTGGCCCCTCCTGGCAACATGTCCAGAGCACAAGACAACGCACCACCTCTTCACTTCTAAGGGGCATTCTGCTTCTACTTCCTCTAAGATAGCATGCTTTTTAAATTTAGGACCACGTAAAGTACAATGAGTAACCTTTATTCATCTGGGGCAAAAGAGAAAGAAGAAAATTATCAACTGAGAGAAAGAAGAAAATTATCAACTCAAAGAAGAAACATGTCTACAAGATGAACAGTCGACATGAACTATCATCTCACTTATTCTGAGACCAGAAGAACCAGATGGTGCCCAGCTACGACAGCAACAATTTTAAGCCAGCCTATAATAGATGGATACTGTTAGAACAGGAGAAAAATGTGCAACAGAATCTCATATTCTTAAAAAATACAAACTTACTGGAATGGTTGAGACTAGACAACTCCCCAGAAACTCTCTCCCTGAGGTACTCTTTAGGCCTTGAGTCAAAACTAGTCTGAGCTCACTTTTGAGCTACATAACAAACAGGCACAAAACATCGAAGATCACCAATGAGTATCACCCACAAATCATCAGGTTGTGCCCACATGGTTGACAATTATCGTAAAGCAAAGATGAATTACAAACCATGTAGACTCTTCAGCTTGTGAAGAATGGGAAGAACGTGTCAAAGGAGAACCTCAGCCGACTCAGCCACATCACGATCCATGACTGTCCTGAAAGTTGGGTCCCTTCTGCGCTCTCAACCATTTCTGGCCACTTAGTCAAACACTCTAGTGGATTCAGAATTGGCGACCGTGGATCAGAAAAGTGGTATCAGAAAGGTGAAAGTGGCCTCAGAGAGACAGAGGCTAACTCTATGCCACCGAGATCTGCACTACAGAGATGGCACCGCCACCTGAAGTTCCTGTAGTCGAACAAGCTAGACATTCTCGGCAGCAACCACAGAGAGAAGAATTGGCTTCAATTCTTTTCTGATTTTCTGGTCTCCCTTAAAATAGCTGTTACACATATACACAGACACTGGCTCCTTTTTCAGTCTGTAATCAGCAGAGCCAGGCTGAAGAATCCTGCTCTCTCAACTCCCAGCCAAACACGCTCTTGCTGCCCCCTTCTGCAGTCATCCAAGTCCACCTTCTGTTAGGATAGGGCCACCCCAATGAGGTGGACACTCCGCCAAGCGAAGACTTCCCAAAGAAAACACACTCGGTCTCTGTGATGTCTCCAACCAAAAGCCTTCTAAAAGGAAAATCTTCCTGGGCCGAGCCAGCGTCTTCTGGAGACGACGACATAAATCTTTGGACATCAATGCTCGTTAATGTCACTTCGTCTTCTTAATGAAAAGCCACGGAGATCCCATGTCAGAGGATTAAGGCAGCTAATGTATGTTGTGGGCTTTGCCTAGGACCCGAGGACGCGCTAGAAAAAGCAGCTGTTAGCAATCCTCGGGGGAAGCAGAGTTCGTTCTTGAAATGCTTTTCAGGGAAGGCGAGAACACTACAGGTTGGGCTTATCAGACTCCCGGACCCCCCACCCCCACCCCCAATGGGTAGCTAATGACCACCTAGGCAGTCTTGGTGGTGCGATGGTTACAGTCATTGATTTGTACCTGCCATTGCTCTGAAGGAGCAAGACGAGGCAGCCTGCGACTGTTAGGATTCACAGCCCTGGAAGCCCTACAGGCAGTTCTACCCTGATCTACAGGGTCCTGAAAGTCAGAACCAACTAGGGGCACTGCAGTTTTTAATGATCACCAGCCCCAGCATCTCTCCGGGTGGCGCACCTTGGCTTCTATGTAATTCCCAACTCCCCAGACAGGGCCCAACGACCAGCCTTGACAATGTGCAGCGTTAGAAGAGGAATGCATGCTTATGCTTACATTGTGAAGCAGATCAAGGCACACCTCCATGCTTTGGAATTACTAAGCCAGGGTTGGACACGCTCCCTGAGAGTTGTAGCACGAGGGCGAGCTGAGCCCTTCTCTGGCCGAGAGTGGTTGCTCGAGTGGGGGTGTGAAATGTGTTGAAGTACTTAAGAGCACCAGGCATTCAAAGAATTGGTTTGTTTTATCATTCTCGTCATTGCTATTCTATTACTAAAGAAGAAACGCCAGAGAACCACAAAGCACATTATGGACTTAGCCACCAGTCGCTTCACGTAAGAAAGGTGAAGCTTTCTACTTCTGTAAAGAGTTGTAGTCTCAGAAACTCACAGGTCCAGTTCCACCCTGTCCTACAGGGTCGCTATGAGTCAGCTTCAACTGGATGGGAGGGAGAAAGCCAACTATAGAGTCGTAGTATTAAAACACGCCCCCCCCTACACAAAACACAATGCTTGATCCAAAGATGGGGCATAGAAAGGATAAATTGGGCAGGATGCTGGGATTTAAAATGAAACTGAAATATAGTTAGAGAAGGCAAGCCCTTTTCTTTCTAATTGGCCAATTCTGATCATTAGTATGTTGAAAAATGTCAAAAATGTAACGCAGGGGATGGGGGTGGCGGTTCACTGGGTAGCCACCTGAGAAGCTTTGTCAGCTGCACAGGTGAAAGTGACAGGTAATTTGGCCAGTTCCTGTCAAAGAGTTGATCAGTCAATATGCTAATTATCCCTTTTAAAAAGTCATTTGATTCTTCTTGGCTAATTACTGCTAGCCCTAGTGGAAGCATTCAAAACAAATGAGAGGTGAATTTGAAACTTGGCATCGCCTTCTTTGTTTTAATACATTTGGTAGGGGGTTAAAGACAGAGTTTATTTCCATTAAAATCACCTGTGATTATTTACCTCCTCCAGAATAATAAGACAAGGGTTAGTCTATTCGCTGTAAGGCATCTCCATCCTGCTGCCTGCCAGAAACTGGAGTGTATCTTCCTACATGCAGGGACTTAGTGGAGACTGTGTAGAGCTGTTTCACCCTCAAATGAAGGCCTGGTAAGTGTGCTTTCTAAGGTCCCTGGTGCCATAAGTTGTTAGACACCGAGGTAGAAACCAAAACATTAGGTGGCTTTGAACCTATTTAGAAGCAACGTGGAAGAAATCCTGGTGATCTGCTTCCAAAAGGTCACAGAAGACGGGTGCTCGACAACATTCAACAGTACAAGGTAGCTCTTTATGAAAAGCCCTATGCCTTTGGTACCTTTCTGAACCCAGAAAGGACGAGATAGTGAGGTTTGGCATGGATAAAGACAGAACCAAACAACTCAAGTCAATGCCAACTCACAACGACCCTATTGGTCAGGGTAAAACTGCCCCTGTGGGTTTCTCAGCCTGTAATTCTTGACGGGAGTAAAAGGCTTCATCTTTCTCCCTCAGAGAGGCTGGGTGGTTTTCGAAATGCAGACTCTGTGGTTAGCGACCTGATGTGTAACCCACGAGGCCACCAGGACTCCCTTTTGATGGGGGAGGGAAAGGTAAAGAGAAGGGTATGGAACTGCTCCATAGGGACTTCATGACCGTCCCTTATAAGATTTGAGCCTTTCAGAACTGAGAATACAGAGAAGCAGAGATAAACTGTGTGATTAAAAACAAAACCACATTGTAGACCAATGCGATACACATAGCTTCTAGCTTTGGGGTCACTTCCTAGAGCGTGGTGAAACCCAGATTTACTCAGTACTAATCACACCCAGAATTCAAAGCTCATTTCTTTTCTAGCTTTATAAAATTCTCTCCCATGAGCTATGTAGAATCCACTACATGGATACATGACCAATATACAAATTGCATCCAATGAGTCACGTGGAATTTCAATTTGGAAGCATTTTTTTCCAGGTTTCCATGGCTATTTGGTAATGCGTACAGTATTGTTCCGTTAGGAAACTCACACATTTCAAAGAAAAAGAAGAAAAAGGAGAAGAAGAAGGAATGGAGCCAAAATAGACCCACCAGGAATTCCAACTATATATTTTCCTGCATAAAAAATACACTCCATCTCCAGCAAGGTGGTTGAATCTCACTCCTATTATTCACTGCGGCCTTCTCCTTCCAACCTTGCCATCTCAATTCCTTGGAAAGTTTGGTGAAATGTATGCCATAGAAACAAGTGCTTCACACACACACACACACACACACACACACACACACACACACACACACACACACACACACCTCTATTATCCAGTGATTGAGGTAAGTGAATGAGTTGGAAACATGGCAGGCATCATTTGGAGAAACCATGCTGTGCATGCCCAACCTAGCTCTTTAGTCCTGACCTTGGCACGGGCAAGCTTGATGCTCTTTTGCATCATCCCGGTGTTTTTGTGTCCCTGGCCAGGCTTTGGCTAAGAGGTGGGAGGGCTCTGTGTACCCCCCCCCCAAAGCAGACTGATTTCTTTTAATTATACAGCCCTTTGGAGAGAGGGTGGTTGGAGTCCTCTGTGGCAAGTGGCTGTCTAGCACAGATGACAGGAGGCGGCACCTAGGAGTGGGGGGTGGGGAGGCAGAGCTGATCCAAGAGAACCCACTCATTTCCTGGCAGCCCAGAGGTCCCAGGCTGCACGGGTGACTGACGCTGCCACCCTATTCATCCGCTTACCCTGCACAATACCCAACGGTGCCACCCTCCTCAATACCAAGTCTCTTCCCTATAGCATCATTCCTTCCTATAGCCAGGATGACAGCCCAACCGACCAACCAGGATGCAGATGGGAAGCGCGCCTCTCATTAGCATACTCCCCCTCCACACAATAGCTGCTTTTCAGCTTCTGCGGTTGAAAAGCAGAGAGGGGGGGCGGAGAGGCTATGCAGAGCTGCTCTGAGGAACTGTGTCTGAAATGTCACCCTTTGCCTCCTTCCAAGCAGTGGGTGGTGCTTTTCCATTTTCTTAAAGCAGCCACCTTCTCAGCTGACATAAAACTTATTCGAAGAGTGATGTGGCCACTGCGGAAGAAGCATCCTCCCTTTGGTCATTAAATGACAATTACATTCCTTGATTAGATAAAGCATTTACAAACCCCAAATCTTTTCTCTAATCCAGGCATCCTCAAACTAAGGCCCGCAGGCCACATGTGGCCTGCCTAGGACATTTATCCAGCTCGCCGTGGTTTTTTCACACCATTTTATTTTTCCTTCAAAATAAGATATGTGCAGTGTGCATAGGACTTTGGTCATAGGGCCTCTCGGTCTTGCCTCCTGGAGAAATTGACAAGGTGGAGAAATCTGGGAATTGTCAAGACTTAGAAGGTTTCCTCCGAGGGAAACCACTTGTGTATGCACTTCCTATTTCTAGTCCTCAAGTGAAAAAGCAAAATCTTGAAGGGCTACAAGGAAGCCTCCAGGACCTGGAGGTTGGCCAGGAGCAGACCCGTCCTATGCCCTCATCTGTAATGCTGTCCCTGCCACCTTCTGGTAGTTCCCACCCATCTCTACTCAGAGGAGCCAGGCTGAATTCCTCCACCTGTTCCCACAAGCACTGCCTTCCCTTCATCCGCCCCAATGCTCTCCCCTTTCCTGTCAAAAGCATTTCTGTCCTCCCAACGGCTTCCTCCCACGACTTGCCGCTGTGCCAGGTACCACCAGCAAAGGCGCTTGGGGGACGTTAGCTAACTTCTGCTTCTCTGCACCTCATTTCCACATCTGCATCATGGAGATGGGTGATGTTCTTGTGGTCATCCGACAGCTCATCCGATCTTTGGGCCTTCGTGTTTAATGAGGTAAATCTATTCTTGAGATGGTCTCGAAATTCAGGTGGGATACACCCAAGGTTGTATTTTGACTTGTAAACATTGGACAGTGCATAGGGAAGCATCGATGCATTTGAATCACGGTGCAGGTGAGGAATACTGAAAGCATTACAGACTGACAGAAGAACCAACCAATCTGTCTTGGACAAAGAACAGCCAGAATGCTCCGTAGAAGCGACCATGGTGTGGTAAAATGCAGGGGCAACACAAAGAAGGAAGGGTCGATGGACACAGTGGTTGCCAACAATGGGCTCCAAAAGAACACAAATTATGAGGATGGTATTTCATTTTGTTGTACATAAGGTGCATGCATGAGTGTGTGTGTGTGTGTGTGTGTGTGTATGTGTTCAGTGTCTCCAATTCATCCTTTCTCTTTTCTCTGGCCTCTTCTGCTCTTGAGTTTCAATGGTGGCAATGGCTATCTAGCTGGTTATCAGCCTCAACATTCACCCACCTCAAAACCCAGACCCAGACTCACCCATCCTATCCACAAACAGTTAAAAAACTCTGGGGCTATTCACAGAGAACTTGCTCAGGTTTCAGATCACAACTATAATTAGTAGACCATCAGCTATATGCTCATACCATGTGGCTTTTAAAATATTACTATCCATTTTCTATCTTAGTTAAGCAAATAAAAATGGATCACACAGCACTGTCTTCTTAAGAAAATTGTCATGTAAATAGCATGCTAGGGAGCCTGGAGGCATGGTGGTTAAAGCACTCAGCTGCTAAACACAAGGTCCTCAGTTCAAACCCACCAGTCACTCCATGGAAGAAAGATGAGCTTTTTGTTTCTGTGAAAACTGAGAGTTTCAAAGACCCAAGTGAAGCCATTCTAGTCTGTCCTACAGGGTCAGTGAAGCTGAGTTGACTTGAAGGCAGTGGGTTTGGTTTGGAAAGAGCACTTGATTACCAGGGAGAAAGTCTATTTGGCAAGGTCAATTATAACTTATAAAAATGCCATATCTAAGAAATTGCATTGCTAGAGCTCAATGTTTGGAAAGAGCAAAGGGCTCTAGTTTCCACCTGTGACTGCTGAAGCCCAGAGGCCGACACTGACCTCAATGTGTCTGTCGCAAATGTTTGATTGACCCGATTAAAGAACCACCATTTTCAGGGGCAGAAAGATCTATCCAAACACATCAGCCCTGGGCACCCACTGGCAGTATTCAGAGATGCATGATGCCCTAGTTAAAACATGAGTCTATGGGCAGACCACGAAATAATGTATCGCTAACATTGATTTCTTTTTCACTGATTCTACAGCCCGAACCCTTACAAACAAACAAACAAACAGGCAGTGTTACTGAGATGTAACTGACATGCCACACCATTCACTCACTTAAATGTAAAAGCCAATGTTTTCCAGTATATTGCCCCCTTTCAACTTTTCAAATTCTCCGGTGGCAACCCTCACCACAATCTAATTGTGAATATTTTCATGTTCTCTAAAAGAAACCCTCAGCCCATTAGCAGTCGATCCGTATTTCTCACTAACTCGCCCCAGCCTCCTGCCCTCAGCAACCATTCATTGCCTTTCTGTCTCCAAACATTTGCCTCTCGATGAGTGCCTCCTTTCCCCTGATGTAACGATTTTAAGGGTCATCCATGGGATAGCATGTACCAGTTATATCATCTATTTTTATTACCAAATAGTACTTCATTGTAGAATATACTTCAATCTGTTTATCCATTCATCAGCAGTTGGGAATTTTGGTTAATGCCTCAGTGAGCACTCCTGCACACATTTTTGCATGGAAATTTTTCGCTTGTCTTGAGTATAGACCTAGGGGTGGAACTGCTGGAGCACGTGGTGACTCTATGGTTAATGGTTTGAGGGACTGTCAAGTTGTTTTCTAAAGCAGCAGCCCCACTCACACACACACACACACACACACACTGCCATCAGGTGTGATGGTTCTGATAGCTTCACACCTGTTATCTGTCTTTCTGATTGTAGCCATCTTACTGGATGCAAAGTGGTATTCCATATGACCAGTGATGGTCAATAGTTTTTCATGTGCTTACTGGCCATGTGCATCTTTTGTGGAGAAGTCCTTTGCCCACTTAAAAAAATCGCATTGTTTTTTCTTACTGAGTTTTAAGAGGACTCTGAATACAAGACCTTATCAGAGATGTGATTTTCTAATATTTTCTCCCATTCTGAAGGTTTTACTTTTACATAGTGTCCTTTGCAGCACAAAAGTGTTGAATCTTCATGAAATCCAATCTATCTTATATTTTGTTTCTTGAACATTTGGTGTTTTAAGACCTAAGAAACCTTAGCCAAAATAAAGTTCATGAAGATTGATTTTCAGGTTTTCTTAAAAGAGTTTTATAATTCTATTTTAGTTGCGATAGCTCCTACAATTCATTTTGAATAACTGGGATTTTTTTTTGCATATGGTGTGTATAAAAGTCCTGCTTCCTGGGAAGATTTGACTGTCCCAATATTATTTATTGAAATTACTTTTCCCATTTAATTGTGTTGGTGCCCTTGCCAAAAATCAATCGATCATAATGTAAGGATTTTGTGATAGTTACATAATCTGGTATCAACTTGAGACTATTAAAAAAAGCATGAAGGGGTGGAGTTTAGCCTGTCAATCAGGTCGCAGCTTGCTGACCTAGTTTAGAGGCACTAAGGAGATAAATAGTTCACTGGAGGCCTATATACTCACTTCCTGTGAGGCATTCCTCTTGACTAGCCACATGGGGCTACACTGATAGAGCCAGAAAGCTAGAGCTGGAGGAGCCATGTGGAGACCCATGCCAGTGCTTAGCTGCTTCTACCACCACTGGATCCACAAGACTTTCCACTAACTGGCCTGTGATCTTCCTGCATTTCCACTCACTGGCCTGTGATCTTCCTGCATTTGGGGGGTCATTACATGGCTGCATGGGTCTAAAGGGGAATTTATGGGCTAGTATCGACAAAAGGGGTAATATCGGACTTATGGATTTGACCTGGACTGGGCTGGGATGTTTTCTTAATGTACAATAGCTCTTTCATATAAAGTTCTTTCTTACACACATATGAGTGTCTCTGGATTTGTTTCTCTAGTCAACCCGGACTAACACAGGTTTGTTTCTGAACTCTCTATTCTATTTTCTTTACATACATGTTTATCCTTATGCCAGTATCACACTGTTTTGATTACTGTCACATTATTCTTTTTTAATTGGGAAGTGTGAGTCCCCTAATTTTATCCTGCTTTTCCAAGATTGTTTTGGCTGTTTTAGATCCTAGGTGGTGTAAAGATTGGGGGGTTTGAATCTGCCAAGCGGTGCCTTGGAAGAAAAGTCTAGTGATCTGCTTCTGAAAGCTGAAAAGTCACAGCCCTGAAAACTCTATGGTGTACAGTTCAACTCTGTACTCATGAATTTACCATGAGTTGGAATTGACTTGATGGTAACTAACTAACAACAGCAATAAAATTCAACTTTGATAGAACTCTACCTTAATAGAAATATTGGTTATGTTAAAAGTAACTGGAACCCCCTAACTTCCAGTCTGACTGAGAGATGCTCATTAGATGGTGAGAACTTTCAGTGCCTTTATCTTCTGATGGTCAAAATGAGCTGAAGACAAACACATACCCAGACTCTATGACGTCCAAAGGTCCCATTTCACTTTTTCAGCAACCTAATACATTCAGAATTATTTGAGCACATAGCACCAGAACTTCCAGCTGGAGACAATAAAATGATTGCCACACCTTGGACACAAAAAGACTTGGAGCCCAAGTAACCGGAAAATGTCAGCTTGCAGGTCAATGTTGGGATCTAAGAGGAACTTCAAACTTAGGAAAGCCAAAGTACCTCCCGGTGCCCCCCCAAGCACTTTCTGTTGTCTATGATTAAAAGTGCCCTTCACTGCCTCAGAAATGTCAACATATCCCCTAGTGTATGCTTACCATCCTTGGACCATTGGCCATAGTATGAATAAATGGGTCCTTGGTAGTATAGTGGGTTACGAATTGGACTTCTACCCACAAGATCAGCAGTTTGAAACTGCCAGCTGCTCCAAGGGAGAAAGTTGAGACTCTCTGTTCCAATTAAGACTTCCAGCCTCAGGAACCCACAGGAGGCAGTTTTACCCTATCCTACAGGGTCACTAAGAGTCAAAATGACTTGATGGTAGTTAAGTTTTGTGATACTGTAAAAAATAGAACAAAAAGAGACTTTTTATATGAAGAAAGAACAAGAAAACTTGGATTTATCTTGCCTCACTTACTTGGATATCTTATAATATGGCAAAATGTTTTCTTTTCCACAGTGGGAAATTTAAGCACCTGAAAGCTGTCCAGCTCATTCGGTATTTATTTAAGAAGAGCTGCCAATTTCCATCTCACAGAATTTTTGTTCTTGAGTATGAAATGGCCTTCCGTCTAACCTATTCCAAAACCAAAATTATCCCAACATACATAGAAGACAGATTTTCTTTTTCCTTGCAAGAGTAAGTTGCTAGTCAAACTCTCCCATTTATTTTTTTTCCACATCCCTACCCAACTGAAAGTTATTTAGATTTCAGCTTACTGCTGGTTGTATATTTAGAAATCCTTTCACAGAGCTTTGTTTAAATTTTTTGTATTCCATTTCTATGAGGGCTTGAATGTCTCAAGACAGAAGACTTTGCAGGGAATCTTCTCTTTAGCAGGCTTGAATTTTCTGCAGGGCTTCACACCGGTTTGACCCATTTCAGTCCTGCCTGATACAGTAAAATTGTAATGGGCCAAATCTGCAAATTTTGGATGAAGTGGAACAATGACTGGAGCAGGAAAAATTACAAATTGAGATCTTGGATGGGAGACTTGTAAGTAAACTCTTTCAAGAGTCCCATGTAAAAGATTGGATCTTTGTCAGAACCTTGGAGAGTGACACACATGCAAAGTGATCTGATCACTGCCATCTCTGAGCAGGGCACTGTTGTTTCTGACTATGCTGTGGCAGATTTGGTTACTATGCAATGCGCAAAGGGCTCTTGTTTTCTAAGAAGGAAATCAAGTTTCTCGCAAAGCTTCCAGCCCTTAATTTTTTCCCCTTCTGGTTATTGTTCCAGTACACCCACATGTTTCCCATGTTGGGTCCGTTCAAGATTCAATTCATCAGCCATGACTGAACTGGGAGGCACCAGTAAAAGCCTTGCTAGACACTGTATAAGGGAAATACGCCCACAGTGAAGTGTGAAGGAGTTGAACATAAACAACGAGATTAAATAGGGATTTTTCTCCTCTTCCTCTTTTTCCTTCTGTGCCCCATCATCATTCTTAATTCTGAATTATGCATTTTAAGCAATGGCCAGATTGTCGTGGTCCATCTACACATTTAGCGATGGTTCCCATTTAGCCTAACCTGATGTTTGTTGTGAATAGGGTGAACATTTTCCGTGCACTACACCAACGAAGCTGCTACAAATGGACAGAGACGGGCAGATGGTGCGAGTGCTCATTCAATATGTCCTTTATTTGAGTCTTCCCTCCAGGATTTTTTATCTTTCCATATGTCAACTATATCGACATGATAGTATAAATCTCACCTCCCCAAACGTACAATATAAGAAGGACCCACTGTGAAAGCATCTGAGGTGATGGGGAAAACCATCTTATATGACTTTAAAGTAATCTAAAACAAAGATGTCACCTTGAGCACTGTGGCATACATAATATCTTTAATTGCCTCAATGCAGGCGAAATCTGGGAAATAAAGAAGGACGATGCTCAAAGACTTGATGTGATTGAATTATGGTGTTGGCAAGGGAATATTAAATATGCTATGGACTTCTAGAAGAACGAACAAATTTGTTTTGGAAGAAGTACATTGATACCTTGGTGGTGAAACGGAATTCCTTCCTGACTCATGTTCGAACACTGAAATGTTGGAGGACTGAACATATTTTTCTGTGGCCCCAAACTTGCACTTTTACATTCATTTACCAGGACTTTAAATCACTTTGGAAACTTTTAGCCTTCTCACATATCACTGTCTGAGATATGCTATCCCCATCGAGTTCTGATTTATCCAAATTAACAGTAACTTGTCAACCTCTTTGATGGTCTGGGTTCTTTGTTTCATAATTAATGATTTCACAGCTTTCACCATATTAGCCACTGTAATTATTTTTCCCTCAAAATTGTTGATAATGTCAACTTAGCCACGTTGTATTCAGCTGCCAAGTCAGACAAGCGGTGATCTGATTCCAATTTCTTTATGATTTCTTGAACGCTGCCGTGGTTCTCACACTTTTCCTCTTAGCTTTACTGCTGGGGTCCCTACCTTTCTTTAGAGCCATGGCTACAGTGTTTTAGGAAGATAAAATTCCAAAAAATGCCCAACAACGTCATAATGACGAAAGTTTTCATGCACTAACACAAGAACTGTATGTTGTCTGAGTGAAAGCGGCACTTAGACTGAAGAGTCACCCCTTTATGTCCATGGTGAGACACGACATGACACATGACTCACTCTCAGCCAGGTCAGGGCGTTTCAATTGGGGTTTCAGTTTGATTATTTAGGAAAGTTATGACTCCTGAGCTGTGGAAAGGTTGAGCTTGGAGCGGTTTGACAACTGAGAGATCACTATCTAGCCAGAATGCTCCTTAGAAATGAGTATGGTAAGACTTGATTTCACATGCTTTGGAATTGTTATCTGGAGAGATCAGTCCCTGGAAAAGGACATCATGCTTGGTAAAGTAGAGGGAATGGGAAAAAGAGGGAAACCCTCAAGGAGATGGATGGACGCAATGGCTGCAACAATCTGCTCAAACAACGACGATGGTGCAGATGGTGCAGGATCAAGCAGGGTTGTGCAGAGGGTCGTTAGGAGTCGGAACCGAACTCGACAGCCACCTGACAACACACGCACACTGATTGACACACATCCCTATAGGCGAACTGACACACCTTGGCACACATCCCGATAGGTGAACTGTTGCCAAATTTCTAAGCGTGGTGAGCAGAAAAAGCAAAGCAAAACAAACAAAAAACCGGCAGGGAATCATAGAGGAGAACAGTATTGCAATTATTTCCTTTTAATCCCAAACAATTTTTAATATAATGAAGTATTCAGAGACACAATTTCAATATTTACTCGTGAGTTTCTCTCTCAAAGTATACCTTAAACAAATAAGAATTTTGCCCTTTGTAGTTTTTAATAAAAAGCATATTATTGATGTCGTGCCTAAATACCCCATCTAAAATATAACACAATGGTAATCCCACGTATATAGTTACATAATTCCCAAACATGAATTATTATTCTATTCTGCATCCTTCTTGCCTTTACTTGGGCCTCGTTGTTTTATAGAAAAATGGAAGCGTTTTCTAATCCTTTAGCCAATCAGCTGCAAGTGGATTAATGTAACTGGGGGAGAAAATGGCCCCCATCCATCATGTCAAATGAGTAATTCCTAATAATTAGACTCTATAATAAAGCCAAAAAGGTCTTCGAAATTACAGGCTGAACACTTGCATATCGCAGGGGTCTTTTTTAAAGTAACTTTGTTACTACAGCTGTTTAACTATTAATTGCACCTTTTTCTTATTCTCTGTCAGTCTTTAAATCACCTTTGTTTCAAGAAATAAAAGGTGAAGTAGAGAATAAACACCTGCATTTTCTTTCCATAGCTTAAGCCTGAAACAACATGGAATAGTCAACGGCCACATCTTAAGGTTCTCGAGAGAAATAAAGCTCAGAAGATAAAATTTTCTGTCTACCAATCTTTCTGTTTTAAAGTAGTGGCTCACACAGATGTAGGAGGCTGGCAAGTTCAAACTCTGTACGTCAGGCATTAGGCTGAAAATTCCTGTGGTGTTATGTTTTCAAATCCACAAAGAATTCTAACAAAATGTCTACTTACAGTCTGGAGGCAGAATACATCCTAGAGGAAATGCCCGTTTTGCTCCTAAAATCTTGAACTGACTGGTTGAGGCCCACACCCCATTTTAGAAAGTAATCTACTTAAGGCCAACCAATATAATCACATAGAACTATTTAATAAAATCAACTAAACTAGTGTTTGACCAAACAACTGGATACCAGTTGAGTTGGCACATCACAGGGCATTATGAAGATGCTAAGGGAACTATCCAAAAATCAGCTGAATACTTGAAACGGTCCACATACCAAATAGGCCTCACCCTTGTCCCATGCCCCCACGGTGGAGTCTGCTCCAGATGACGAGGGTCTTGGTGAGTATAGTCCAAGTTTCAACCATCCAGTACACAAACAAGCTTCACTTGAGTGTGCAAAATGGCTTAAGAGAAGGATTAGGGCTGGCAAGGAACCCAAAGGCAATTTGCAAATGATCTTATTAAAAAAGAAGGGAAGGTCGTGAAATATAGAAAAAAGAAAACTCAAGCCCAGCCCACCACCATTATTACTCTTTTGAGCTAATTAGAACATATTGATATTGTTTATATATATTTAATATATACTTAAATGAAGAGCAGTGCAGCATCAGGGTTACAAGAAGATTTATCAACAACCCGCGATATGCAGATGACACCACCTTGTTTGCTGAAAGTGAAGAGGACATGAAGCATTTGCTGATGAAGTTCAAAGACTGCAACATTCAATATGGATTACAACTTAGTGTAGAGGAAACAAAAATCTTCAAAGCTAGACCAACAGGTAAATGGAGAAATGATTTAAGTTGTTATGGATTTCATCTTGCTTGGACCCACAATCAATGTTTGTGGAAAGAGCAGTCAAGCGATCAAATGACACATTGGGTTGGATACATCTGTTGTACAAGACCACTTTCAAGTATAGAAAAGCAAGGATGTTACTTTGAAGACTAAGATGAGCCTGACCCAAGCCATGACCCAATTTTCAATCACCTCATATGCATATGAAAGTTGGATAATGAATAAGGAACACCGAAGAATAATGACTTTGAATTATGGTGCTGGTCAAGAATATTGAAAATCCCATAGACTGCCAAAAGAACAACAAAAATTGTCTTGGAAGATGTACAACCAGAATGCTCCTTCGAAGCAAGAACGGCAAGACTTTGTCTGATGTACTTTGGATATGTTATCAGTGGAGACTAGACCCTGGAGAAGGACCTCATGCTTGGTAAAGAGGAAGAGAATGAAAAAGATGAATGCCTTCAATAAGATGGGTTGACACAGTGGTTGCAATAATGGGCTCAGAAGATAACCGTTGAGAGGATTGTGCAAGACCGGGCCATATTTTGTTCCATTGTATATAGGGTTGCTACGAGTTGGAACTGACTCAATGGTACATAATAACAACACACACACACACACACACACACACACAAGGGAGCAACACCACCCCCGCCAAAAAATAAAAGGTCTACTAGGATAGCATTGAGCAACTTGCTCTGAGTTAGTGCACCCATTGATGTTACTTGGGAAGGTAACTGTGAAATTTTGTTTCTTGCTCAGGAAAAATGCCACAGAAACTGTTGTGTTGAACATAGCTTACAAAGACAGTGCTATGGGAAAAACTCAAGTGTATGAGTGGTTTTCATGTTTCAAAAAAGGTGAAATGTTGATGGCTGACAAACCTCATTCTGGATGTCCATCAACTTCCTGAACATATCAACTCATAGTGTATTTGGAGTTCATTCCACTAGGTCAGACTGTTAGTCAAGTTTTCTATTTCGAGTTTCTGAGAAGAATGCATAATAGTGTGTGACCAAAAAAGGCCTGTGGCAGACAGGTGACTGGTTTTTCCACCACAACAGTACACCTGCTCACATAGCCATCTTGGTGTACCAGTTTTTGGCAAAAACACAGCATGCCTCTCTTGCCCCATGCACCATACTCGTCTTACTATGTGTGACTTTGTTTTGCTTCCACAAATGCAGAGGGACATGTAATGACAGTGAGTTGATGAAATAGAAGCGGTGAAGAAAGAAACAAAGGAAGTGCTGTCAGCCATCTAAACAGTTGAGTTTGAAAAATGTTTCCAAGAATCGAATTGCAGATTTGACAAATGTATTAACTGTAATGGAGAGTACTTTTAAGGTGATAGGGTCATTTGAAAAAAATGTAAATACATACCTTTGAAAAAAAATTCCAGTTTTTTTGTGTGGTATCTGCTCGTGTGTGTGTGTGTGTGTGTGTGTGTATGTACACAAAAGGGGGGTTCAAAAGGTTTGAGGACAATGAAATAAAAAGATAATGACAAATTTCCTTGAACTTTTTCAAATCTCGTATTAATTTACATACTCATATATACAAATTTGAATCCAGTATTTTCATATGCCATTGTTTTATGAATAAAACATATATATTCAATGAAAATACTGGAAGGACCAGGAAGAAACTGGGGACAGACAGAGGGCTATGGGCCCAAAAGAACCTTTTCTATGATAACACCCAAAAGAGATGTCCTGAAACGGCAAACGATGGAGCCAGAGAAGTGATTAAGGGTTCTTTGGGGCTTGGGCTGGTAGTGGGAACAGGAGTGACTTGAGGGATGGAATCAGGGTGGTAGAAATATTCTAAACCTGGGTAGTGGTGATGGATGCCCAACTTGGTATATTTGCTGAAATTCATTTCATTGTGTACCTCAAACTGGTGAAATCTACAGTATGTAATTAATATTTCAATAAAATTCCTTTTCTCAATGGCAGGTTGCCCCATCTGGTTTAACCCCTAACAGAAGTGAAATAACCTTCTCTGAGACACACATGACCCCACCCCCACATCCTGCCCCCCCTTTGGGCTTGAATTTCCATTAAGGTTCTTTGAGTATCCTTGTAGGAATACCTATTGATTTGGGGTGACTGTGAACTGTTATATGGCAGCAACTGATTGGTCTTCTCCCTACCCCAACATGAGAAATAGACCCCAGCTGAGGTAAGGCCTCCTCTGTTGAAGTGGTCATTAAGATATCCAAATATGGTGGTGATATATGGAGCCAGAAGCATTATGGCAGGGGAGGTTGTGGGGAAATGGGGAGCTAATAAGCATAAGAAAGAAGAACATATTCTAAAGTCGATTGTGGTGATGATTATACAACCCCTTTAAAACGATTGACCTGTATGATATGTAAATGAGACTGTTAAAAAACTTTAAATAATTGCTTTTAATATGATAAATATGGGAGAAATTGTTAGGAAGCAGATGGAATTGCCCAGGTCAGAGATGATGGCGACTTGGACTAGGTGGGAATGGAAGAGCTGATTGAAAAGTTAGCACTGTGTGGATTTTACAAGGCTTTTATCTCAGACATTTACATTCTCTGAACTCTGAAAGTACCCAAGTTTGGTCCCCATTCATTTGGATGGAATCACACTGCCTTGCATCACAGGTTGGTAGTTTTTTGTGTACTGCTGGGTGTGTACATGGTGGCACTATCAAGATTCGTAAGCAAATGGATAGTGAAACAATTGACCATCATCACCCCCGGGCTGAATATCATTGATAATTCTGGATTACCCTCCCAGTCCTTATAATGCCAAGACGATAAAACTAGCAATTACCTTCACCTAGGGATTGCTAAAGGTATCTACATAATAACAGAGTAAAAATCATTTTGTTAGATAATAACGACCATAATTGATAGCACATGGGGACAGAAAACAGAATCAAGGAGCCAGTCAAAATGGAACGAAAGACTGCCCAGTCCTATGCCATCCTCGGCGGTTGTCATGGATGAGCCCATTGCTGAAGCCACAGCTTCAATCAATCTTGTTGGGGGGTTTTCTCTTTTTCACTGCACCTTCTATTTTACTAACCATGATGTCATTTTCCAGGGACTGATTTCTCCTTGATAACAGGTTCAAAGAACGTGAAACTCATCATCCTTGCTTCTATGTTGATTCGAGCGTGGGATGAGATATCAAATACAAATATAAGGTCACTATGAACAGCATTTGTCTTCCATATAGAGCGTCTTTTTAGTTACTAATTCAAATCTCAAGCCTGCAAAGCCCAATGAACAGAGCACGAGATTTAGGGTCCAAGAGGTGGGAGTCTGGACCTTGGTAGAGCCACTAGACTAAGTCCACTTGGGCAACATTCTTATTCTCTCCTTGCAACAATGAGAACCCTAAACAGCTTTCACAAATCCGATGGATGAGATCAATCAAATTAGGTCATGCCATGAAGAAGCTATTATTTTTTATTGTAATTATTTTAAATATTTGTACTGACCCAGTTTGCCAACTAGCTAAAGCCATATTGATTTCCTCACTTTGAAAAAGCTAAGTTAGTTTGGGGAGGGCTTTATCTAGTGGCAAATTCTGTTCCCAAGTCATAGAAAGACAGGGAGCAGAATGTAGAGTTTGAGCCAGACCTAGGTTCTAACTTCGGCTCCACTACTCCCAGCTGGATGACCAATGGGCAGGTACAGGCATGGCTTCCTCACCTGTAAAGCATGAGTGGTAATATTAGTCTAAGTTCAATGCTAAGCACCAAGAGAGAGAACTAGTCCATGTTGCAATATGTTGCAAGGGGGCTTCGTCTGGCCTGGAGATGTGTAGGTTTAGAGTTTGCAGTGAGATAAACCCTCAAAGACAACATCTAGCTAAGTGACCATTGCCAGGGAAGGCAGACTTTTCAAACTTGGAAGCACACATAGTTTTAGAAAAGAGATCACTCACTACTTTGCTTCTTAAAAGCTCTCTAGGCAGGTTTTACCAATGGATTAATGGAACATGGAACTGCACCCTCCATTGCACACCCCACCCACTGCTCATGTCACAAGCCAAACCCTATGGAGATTTCATGGAAGGTCATTCTGAGTCCAAATCGACTCGGATGCAAAGGCCTGTCTTTGGTTTTCCATTAGCCCCCATCTTCTTTTCCAACCACATAGTGATTTCTAATGCCAATGAGTGGTCCCTAGGGGATCTAGCCTGCCTGCTACAGGGGGGCACTTGACTTGTAAAAATAATTGCAGGGGTAGGGGTAGGTGGGTGCAACAAAACCTTTTATGTAAGTCATTTTGTACATAATAGAGGGGCCTTCAATGGGTTCCGGGGGAAGATCCATTACTGCTTAATTCCATTCCCCCCACCCTCCGCAAATCTTTTGAAGCCTTCTTTGAACCTTTCTAAAAGTACAATTCCTAAATCAATGAATTTTTTTTAATTGAGATAGAAATGGGCACCAGTCCTTCTGTGCCTGCAGCTCCACTAACAGCACTCGACAGTCTCTTCTAACCGTATTTTGATTGGGAAAATCTAGTCACTTAATAGATGTATATTTTGAGGGAGTCTCCCCAAGAGCACACTTCAATTCAAATTTGGTAGAAGGCTTCGATGTACTCCTACCTATGGTGGCTTACAGTGGAATCGTGAGCAAACTCGCGAGTCCAGAGCCCCTCCATGCTCTTACTCCCATGCGAGCTCTGCCCCACTGGCAACACATGCAATGCCCAGGGTTGATACTGGAGTCTGGTCACATGAGGAAGAATCCTGATGGTGCAGTGGCTGAGTGCTTGTCTGGTAACCAAAAAAATCCGTGGTTCAAACCCACCAGTAAGAGAAAGATGATAGTTTTGAAAACCCCTGGGGACAATTTTACTGGGTCCTAGAGGGTCACGATGGGTTTTGTGGCTGGGTTATGCTCACATGCACTCTAACCAGTGGTGACACCATCCACGTGTGTCAGATTTGGCCTGTGCGCCATATGGTTTTCAATGGCTACTTTTGCAAGGGCAGGGGACAACAAGTAAAATGAACAGGAGCCCTGGTGGCATAGTGGTGACTGATTGGGCTGCTAATCATAAGGTCAACAGTTTGAAACCACCTCAGTGGGAAAAGATGAGGCTTCCTACTCCCATAAAGAACAACAGTCTCAAATTAAAAATCAGAATTACAGTCTCAGCAACCCACAGGAGCAGTTCTACCCTGTCCTCTAAGGTCAACAGGAGTTGGAATCCACTGGATCGCAGTTCGATGAGTGAGTTAATTTTCTGAATTAGATTGCCAGGTTTTTCCTTGGAGTTGCCTCTGGGTGGAGTCACATGCTTAACCGAGCTTCCCAGGGGCAAAGTCGAGATTTGTGAGAAGAAAGTAGGTGGTCTTCAAAACCATATTGCTTTCACAAGCAACCTAGGTCCCACGAACCAGCTTCATTAATCAGGAAACATTCTCAATCTTTGTAGGAAACGGTGCCTCAGTCAAGGTTCTAGCTGCCATCCAAGGACCAGCCTTGTGAGCAGGCCTTCTTCAAACTAGCAGCCCAAGCTTGCCATTTATTCTCTTTTTTGACACAGTATCACAAGCTGGCATTACTTCACGTAAGCAAGCCAGCGACTTGAGAAGGATGCGGCCAATGGCAGGAAGTGAATGTGGCATTTGGCAAACTGAGGCTTAGGGTGGCGACTCCTGATTGGTCTGCTATGCGCTACTTCACATCATTGGAACTCAACAGTAGCACTCCAGGCGCTGTGGCAGGACAATGTGTGCCTGGCATGACAAAATCCCCTCCTAACAAAATTACTATTGATTTCAAGCTGCTGCTTTTGTACAAATGACCCCATTCTTTCATTCTCTGAAAACTACAAAGAGCCAAAAGGGAACCAAGGGCTGGGCTGGCTTCACAGATTTCCATGAAAGAAAGACTGTCCTTGCTTGGTGCAAAAGCAGGCTACAGAAGGAGTTTCTTTGGGTTTAGAGCTGAGATTTAAATATACTCACTCCTGAACAGGTTTCTCTCCGCAGCAAGCATTTCCTAGTGAGTTTCTGAAAAGACGTGTCTTCCCCAATACAATTACCTCTGCCCGTGCACCTCCCATAGAAATCATAAAACGCAATCTTTCCAAGAGAGACAGGCTACTGAAGAGATCCTTTCCCATTCTTCTGATAGCTCCATTTGACAGTTCACGCTTTACCGACATGAAAGAGACCCACCGAAAATGTACAAAGGAAAATATTACAGTGGTGCCATTTGCACAAAGTAGATGTACACTTGCAATCAGATCCCAGATCTCTCTCTCTCTCTCTCTCTCTCTCTCTCTCTCTCTCTCTCTCTCTCTCTCTCTCTCTCTCTCTCTGTCTCTCTCTCTCTCTCTCTCTCTCTCTCTCACACACACACACACACACACACACATTCACTCACCCCAAGAGTCCTGCCCTGACTTAACACCACTGAAAAGTGTGTTCACTTGGGACATTGATGCCAATGCAATCAGATGGAATGTCCTCTCTTGGTTCTTTCTGGTGGCTTCGTGCACAACCCATACTTGCAAGAGTTGGCAATGTGGCTGAACATGACACGTACGTGCTCATTCCCAAAGGTGGACGGAAAGACACTCTCTGAACATGCCCAGGAAAATTAATGTATTTGACTATTGAAAGAAATTGAGATTACTTTCAGTTTATAGGGGTCCTGAAGAGTTCAGCAGGTTCCTGTTTGAAATGCCCCTAAATCAATTTGAAATGGAAGATTAGTAAACATAGTTGTTGCTGCTGCTGCTGCTGCTGCTGCTGCTGCTGCTGTTGTTGTTAGGTGTCGTCCTACAAAGGACACTGTCTGGTCCTGCACTGTCCTCACAATTGTAGTTATGTTTGAGCCACTGTGACAGTCCAGGTTGTCAAGGGTCTTCCTGCTTTTCACTATCGCTCTACTTTACCAAGAAGGATGTCCTTTCACAGGCACGAGCCTTTCCTTATAAGATGTCCAAAGGACGTGGGATGAAGTTTGGCCACCTTTGCTTCTAAGTAGCATGCTGGCTGTACTTCTTCCACGATGGATCTGTTTGTTCTTTTGGCAGTCCATGGTACTTTCTAGATTCTTCACCAGACCCATCATTGGAATGCATAGGACGTGCTATCTTTTGTCTGCGCCAGCACGCACACACACGTGCAACCAAAACCAAGATAGGGAATATCTGAATCACTCCAGAAGCCCCCACCAAAGACAGCCCCAATTTGACATCCCTTCAAAGAGATAGTCACTTCAAGTACATAAACCTACAGCCAGTATCTGCACTGGCGTGGGCCACAAGTTCTCTGCTCTAGGCTCTTTCATATCACTGTGACCTTACAGAGGCCACTGTGAGCCTCTATTTCATCTTCTAGAATATGAAGGGGTGGAGCTAGATGGCTTCCTCTGCAGCTGTGGCATTCTATCAGCCCAGGGAAACCACAAGCAGTCCGCCCAGGACCACTCTCCTCAGCTGACATTCTTCTGGCTGCAGTTGGATCCTGCAGGTGGCTGCTTCAAGACAGGGAGCAGTGAATCCCCCACGTCCCACTTTGTCACTCTCCATGTTCTTGACAGACCATTACACAATCGTATCCCCAGCCCCCACTCCCCAATCAGGCTGAATAATTGCAGCCTTCTCAGTCTTCCCAAATTGGCTCTGCTCCAAGCCTTTGTGGTTCCTCTTGGTCCATTTTCCAATTCTTAACACGCCTCAAGAAACGAAAGAGTCCCAACAGGCTTTCCTAGTGCAGCCTTGCTGGCCATTTGGTATCAGGGCCGAGGACTCTGCACAAGCAAGTCCTCCCTCTGGAACCTTACAGCACTGGGGATCAGAGCACAAGATTCCCATGAGATCCCTATGCACACCGTCTTTCCTTTGGAAAGCAGAGGATTCTGTGTTTCAAAGTAAATTTTTAGAAGAGATGGTGTACTACTTTCCACTGGCTTCTGGCATAAACTACCACAAACGTGGTGGCTTAAACCCACAGGTTTTTGTTTGTTTGTTTTTTAGGGCTCTAGAGGTTCGAAGTCTGAAATCGGTCTCACTGGGCCAAAGGCAAGGCATTCGGCAGGGCTGGTTGCTTCCAGAGGCTCGAGGGAAAATTCTGCTTCCTGGCCTTTGTTGGATTTGGCCTTTGTTAGTTGCTCATAGCTGCCTGTATTTCCTTGCTCGTGGCCCCTTCTTCCATCTTCAAAGCCAGGAGTGTAACATCTTCAAATTGTCCGGCCCCGTGATTACAATGAGTCCACCTGGATAGTCCAGAATCAGTTGCCCATTTCAAGAGCCTTCATTTAGCCACAGCTGCTAAGACCCTTCTGCCTATGGGAATAGCACATTCACAGATGCCAGGATATGGCCACCCCAGGGGCCCTGGAAGAGTAGTGGTTATGGATTTGGCTGCAATGCAAAAGCTCAGCAATCCAAAACCATCAGCCACTCCCTGAGAGAAAGACAGGGCTTTCGCCTCCTGTCAAGAGTTACAGTTTCAGAAACCCACCGGGGCAATTCTGCCCTGTCCTATGGGGTCACCAATGCGTCAGCATCAACCCCATGGCAGTGAATCTGTTTTTGTTTGTTTTGTTTGCCCCCACTCACTTGGAGGCCTGGTGGCACAGTAGTTAAGTGCTTGGCTGCTAACAGAAAGGTCGGGGTGGTTCCAACCCACTAGCTGTTCCATGAGAGAAAACTGTGGGTCTGCTCCTGTAGAGATAACAGCTTGAATCTCCTCTGTCCTATAGGGTCACTGGGAGCCGAAATCATCTCCAGTCATCGGTTTGGCTTTAGGAACCACAGTTGGCTCAGAAGAGAAATAGAACGGCATGAGGCAGTAATCATTAAGCAACATCTCTGAACAAGTAGCACTTCGATAGATGGTCGAACTGGTGTAATGAAGTCAAACATAAGCATGCTGCTCTGTGGCACCCAGCCTGCCGCCTTAGAGACTGCTAGCGTTCAAGGACCACTGGTTTGAAGCCCAACGGGCTTGGTGTGTTCGTTTCTTCCTTCCAATCACTGTAATTTAAACTTGGAAGGAGCCTCAAAAAGAAATTGCTTCAATTTTCATGTGGCACAAAGCAACTGAGCTGTTGGCAGACTGACTCATGGTGCTCCAAAAATAAAGGCCAGGATTGGTGCCCATGTCAACCCCATGTCGCCTCTTTACAATGTTTTAAGAAAAACGTGGGGTTTCTTTTCTGGGGGAAGAATTCTGGGTGACCTTTAGAAGACTATATGTTATCTAACAGGGAGGTTGCCTAAATTCATTGCCTCAGAGAAGCATGTATTGTACGGCAGGAGTTGCTGAGACAGGTATACATACACAAACCTGGGCTCTCAAGAGCGCCCACCATAGTGAGGTAGATAAACAGGAAGGCAAGATCCCCAGACTGTATGCTTGATACAGTATGTGGCAGAAAGAACTGGGAGGAGGGGACCAATTCTGCATGGGGTACATGGATAAGTGAGGGCTGCATCGATGTCTTAGATGTTGAAGTGAGTGTGGGCTTCATTTATGGATGACCTGATAATTTCTATTGTGCATGGGGTTCTCGGGTGTCACAGAGTGAGTTCTGACTCACACACCAGAACACTGCCTGGACCTGGGTCACTTGAACAGTTTTTCCTATAGTTCAGCCCCCTGTTGGAGCCACTGTGTGTTTCCCTGGCCCCGTCCTTCCCCAGGGGCTAGTCCCTCCTGATAACATATCCAATGGATAGGAGGCAAAGTCTGGCCAGCCTTGTTTCTACGGAGCACGTGGCTGTATTCGGTTTGTGTAAGTGATGTTTACTGCATCTATACTTCTAAGGCACTTAACTGCTTACACTCTCTTGGAAATTACCCCCAACCACTTCACCTTCACCATTGACTATGTGTGAATTTTACTCTCTTTCTACATCCTCTCAAGGATAGTTCACCCTGTCTGTTTTCTCCACGTCCCCTAAGTTCCTAATTATTTAGGATTACACTCTATAAAGTCTTGGGGCGGGCTTAAAATCTGGCTTTCTGGGGAAAATGAACCCGTGTGTGAAGCTGAACCCCCCCCACCCAAGTCCTCCACCTTCTGGGTCTTCTCGACATGCTCCCAGGGAGCCAGTTTCCAGTACACACACATCGTGAGTTCCATACCTTGGCTCAAAGGATTCCCATCACAGTCTAGCCAACCCTTTCCAGGGTTACCTCCATTCAGCTCCATCCTGTCCCGCCATAAATGTTCTTCCTGCTTGTTCTGCATACACATTTCCTTTGTCTTAATGTCCTTTGCCAGACTGCACGTCACAGAGGTTTTATAAATTGAAGATGCGTGGTAACCCTGTGTCCAACCAGTCGATGGCCACCATTTGCCCAACCCTTTGTGACTCCATGTCACCTGTTGGTTAATCTCACGGTATTTCAAACTCCTTCGCAGAGTGTTACTGCACCATCTGTCGACTGCAGGATGGCTTCCACGAACCTTTGAGGTGCACGGCAAAGTCACACAATGTCTGGGCTCTGCTGGACTGCAGCGGTCTGGAGCTGCCCCAGCGCTGTCTCCAAGGTCTGTCTGTACTCACCGACAGCACATCCTTTCCACGGCCCATGTTTACAGGATTTCTTCATTTCCTGTAACAAGGCTTATCCCTGGTCCCTTCTAGATCAGTCTTCGCACCCTTCACATCACAGGGGTGCAGGGTGCATTGTGGGTGTCAGCAGCAGAACTCGCCGACAAAATCATCTCTAGCGTTCCTAAAAGGAGAAATGCCTAAAAAGCAGGGAAGTCAGAAGAGCATGCAGCCTTACAATGCCCAGCGTGTGTGCGTGTGTGTGCGTGTGAAGTTTTGAGGTATAATCTTTATAGGTTACACTTCACTCAACTCTGAGTGGCCTATCTGAAGAGTATGAGTAATCTGCTGCAGGGGGATCATGGCCACGCAACCCTGTGAAGACCCATCCTCTAGGGCAGTGGTTCTCAACCTTCCTCATGCCGCGACCCTTTCCTACAGTTCCTCATGTGGTGGTGATATCCCCAACCATCAAATGATTCTTGTTGCTACTTCATCCCTGTCATTTTGCTACTGTGATGCATTGGGCAAGCCCTGTGAAAGGGTCGTTCGACCTCCAGGGTGCCCAGTCACAGCTGAGCTTCACCAACTCATGGCTACCACTGACCAGCTTTTTGTCTGTGGGGCTTGGATTTTCTACAATCTCACACAGACAGACTCCTATAGTCAACTTGGGTGAAAGTTCTTTCACTTAGCATCATGTTTGAGAGTCTTCCCTCCTGTTGGGCGCATCTAAATTTCTTTCTTCTTCATTGCTGACTAGTATTCTAGGGCACAGCATTACCACAGGTGAGCTCTTCATCCACTGAAGGACATTTATGATGTTTCCAGTGCGGGGCTCTTGTGAATAAGGCTGCCACAGGCATTTGGTGGCAAGTTCTTTTGTGAATAAGATTATTTTGATGGCTTATTTTCTGTGCTATTTACTGTTTTCTCTTTAATAAGAAGCTCTGGGGGCATTGTCAAGTAGTTCAAGTCCACCAGCTGTTCTGCCAGACGCTTTCTCCTCCGGTAAAGATGTACTGCCTCAGAGACCCACAGTATCCCTATGAATCAGCCAGGCTTGAAAAAGTGTAGGGGCTGGGAGAAGGAGGAAGACCTTTGACAAGATCGCTTGATTGGGTGGCTGCCACTATGAGGTCCAACATAAGCATGAGTGTGAGGAGGGGGAAGGCCCGGGTGGGGTTTCCTTCTGTTGTCTATAGCATGGCGCTGAGCCAGAACAGCCTCAATGGCACCTAACAAACAACCTGTATCAGAATCAACTAGCTGGTAGTGGGTTGACACTCGAATACTTCACATCTACCATCTCAATTAATGCTGAGCCCATGGCTGAAGGATGGGGCATTTTAGTTCATCTAAAACACAGAATTTGAGGTGCCAAAGGGATCAATTATCAGGCATCAAAGAACAAAAAATCATCATTGTGTGCTCACCTCCATGATACGATCGCTGAAGACAAATGGGTGCATAAGCAAATGTGGTGAAGAAAGCTGATGGTGCCCGGCTATCAAAAGATATAGTGTCTGGGGTCTTAAAGGCTTGAAGGTAAACAAGCGGCCATCTAGCTCAAAAGCAAAAAAAAAACCCACATGGAAGAAGCACACCAGCCTGTGCTATCACAAGGTGTTAAAGGGTTCTGGTATAAGGCATCATCAGAACAAAAAAAAATTATTATTGTGAATGAGGGGGGTGTATGGAGTGGAGACCCAAAGCCCATGTGTAGGCCACTGGACATCCCCTTACAGAAGAGTCTCAGGGAGGAGACGAGCCAGTCAGGGAGTGATGTAGCAACGATGAAACATACAACTTTCCTGTAGTTCCTAAATGCTTCCCCTCCCAAACCTCACTATCATGGTCCCAATTCTACCTTGCAAGTCTGGCTAGACCAGAGGATGTACTGTACACTAGTACAGATAGGAACTGGAAACACAGGGAATCCAGGGTGCATGATCCCTTCAGGACCAGTGGTTTGAGTGGCGATACTGGGAGGGTAGAGGGAGGGTGGGTTGGAAAGGGGGAACCGATTACAAGGATCTACATGTGACGTTCTCCTTGGGGGACAGACAACAGAAAAGTGGGGGAAGCGAGACGTTGGACAGGCTAATATATGACAAAATAATAATTTATAAATTATCAAGGGCTCATGAGGGAGGGTAAAAAATGAGGAGCTGATGCCAGGGGCTTAAGTGGAGAGCAAATGTTTTGAGAATGATGAGGGCAATGAATGTACAAGTGTGCTTTTATTTTTTTTGCCATTACCATTCTTATTTATTATCATTACAACAACAACAACAGAAACTAAACCAAACTCACTTCCCCTGAGTCATTTCTGACAATTCTTTGTGACAGGACATAATTTCACTTGTGAATTTTGTTTTCTTACAGCTTTATTGTTCTGGGGAAAAAAACACCCAAACATTTTCCTTTTTTTTATCGTTTTATTAGGGGCTCATACAACTCTTATCACAATGCATACATACATCAATTGTGCAAAGCACATCTCAGCAAGTCTGTCTAAATAAGATAGGCTGGATGAACAATCTGGAGGAGAAAACAATGGGACCGACAGTCTCAGGGGGACATGGGATAGCGGGAGGTGGGGTAAGGAAGCGGTGTTAAGGAACCCAGGGACAAGGGAACAACAAATGATCCAAATTGGTGGTGAGGAGGGTGTGGGAGGCCTGGTAGGGCATAATTAAGGGTATTGTAATGAAGAGGTATTGCTGAAACCCAGGTGGGGACGGAGCATGATAGTGGGACAGGAGGAAAGTCAAGGGAAATAGAGGAAAGAGCTGGGAGGCAAAAGGCATTAATAGAGGTCTAGATAAAGACATTTAAATATGCAAATATATTTGTATATGAGGATGGGGAAAGAGATCTATGTGCCTATATTTATAGGTTTAGTATTAAGGTAGCAGAAGGACATTGGGCCTCCACTCAAGTACTCCCTCAATGCAAGAATACTTTCACTTTCTTCTATTAAATTGGCATTCTGTGATGCTCACCTTCCCGACACAACCTCTGAAGACAAAGCGGGTGAATAAGCAAATGTGGTGAAAAAATGTGCTTTATACAATTGATGTATGTATGGATTGTGATAAGAGTTGTATGAGTCCCTAATAAAATGATTAATTAAAAAGTTTTTTAAAAACACCAAATTCACACAAGTGGACACAAGTAGGAAGCAAAGAAATCAGGATTTGAACCCTGCTATGCTATACGGTTGTCATGGTGATCCAGTGAGTTAATACACGTAATGTGCTGAAAATAGCAAGCCCTCAATAAAAGTTCGCCGCTATAACTAGCTCTTTCCCACACACCATTCTACCACCCACAGCGTATTCAGCAGCAATTGAAAGTCAGGAGGCAGAGCTGCTGACATAAATGAATAGCACACCTCACTAATGTATGCATGTTGGTTGCATCACCCTTTTCTTGGCTCGCCCCTCTTCTCTTCCCCACCCTTCATTCCAGTCCCAGCCTCAAAGCAGAACTCTTGCCTTTGCCCTGCAGGGACTGCTTCCACCTCCAAGCAGCAGCTGATGGGCCGCTCAGTGTGCTCGAGCACACGCTCCTAGGGGACCTTGAAAGAGAAACCACATCTGTTTGCCAGGTGATGTTTAGACAGGAAGGAATTCTAGAAGGCAAGACAAGCCTCACTAGAGGCTTTTGTTTGGTGTTCATCATGAGCCATCTCCCTCCAGCCATTTCCATTTTATGAGTTTAAGACAAGAGCACAAAACACATCACATAAACCTTGCTGGGAAGAGGGGACTAGGGACTGCCATGAAAAGACACTGGGATCTCAGAATGCTCTCTGGGTATAGAGAAAGATTGTGTATCAAAGATGGCTCCTGGGAGGAGCCCAGCCAGGCCAAGGTAGTCGTTATAATCCCAAAGATAGTACTGGGAAAAGAGCATGGATAATAAGCTTAGTTGGACACCATGGAGGGAAGTGCCTGAGTCTTTGTCTCTGTTAGGAGAATCATCCACTCTTATCCTTGTCACGCTGCCAGGTAAGCTTTCTGACAACAGTAAGATGATTGTTCAAACCTCCTCCCCCACCATGTGACTGTGAGACCAGCAACACAGACATTTTCTCCTCTCATAGTCTCATATTTATGTTCAGAAATAATGCAGCTTACAATTCAACTGTTGATCGTTTGCTCTAATAGTCTTTTGGCTCACAACCATTTTCTTTAAAAAAAATTGGCAATTGCAATGATATATTTGGGTATTTCAAAAAGTCAATAATGAACGCTGTGCCTTTAAACAGACTCTTAGGCCTCAATATTTTACTTAATCAAACGAGAAAAATCTGTTTGGGGCTCTTGGCTTATTTTCCTATTGAATTGGTCTTCTAAGTAAAGAAGTAAAAGGAGACAGATTCAATGAACAAAAGTCATCTATGCAGATGGTTCTGAACTCAAAACAAGAAGAAAGGGCTTCTAGAAGAAAGGAAATCCCCCTCTGTGAGGACTTCATGGGAGCTAAGAACCCCTGTGAATTTGTAGACAGAATTTGTGTACTTTGACTGGCATTTTTTTTGTGGGGAAGGGTTCATAAGCTTTCAACAGATTCTTCTAGCATCCATGAAATAGTAAGACCTAAAAGTCTGTTTCATTTTGCTTAGAACAGAGAAATGGATAAGGATCTTGGGGGGGTTGTGTGTGTGTGTGTGTGTGTGTGTGTGTGTGTGTGAGAGAGAGAGAGAGAGAGAGAGAGAGAGAGAGAGAGAGAGAGAGAGGTCATGGATTAAGTTCTTAGTCTATAAACCCAAAACCAAACTCAACGCCATCAAATTGATGCCAACTCATAGCAACCTTATAGAACAGAGTAGAACTGCCTCTGTGCTTCCTGAGAAGACAACTCTTTATGGGAGTAGAGAGCCCCATCTTTCTCTCTCAGATAATTGGCTGGTTTTGAACCTATAACCTTGCAGTTAGCAGCCCAGTGTGTAACCACTAGACCAACAACAACAACAATGCCACAAAGGCAAGACAAACAAGCTTTGTCTTTGAAAGCTCAAAGGCCCCCAAAGAAACTTTTCTTGGCTTAGCGTTTCAACTGTGGCCTCCCTTCTTTGATGGAGGGTAGTCAAGCCCCAGGTTGTAAATGGGGAAAGAAATAGGATAAACCACCCTGTCATGGCCCCCACAGGAGTCAGGGACCTGTTTCTTCTGATGAAGCTAACAGGGTTCCATGCGTGGAACTTCTTTGTTTTCTTAAAAACTCACCCAGGGTTTCTGCTTTCAATCCCTGCCATGACGATCTTTACAACACTCAATGAGCGATGCAACCTGGTGGGTAGGTCGGCAGTAGAAATCACTTAAAGTAACAAGCATGAACCAAATTGTATTTTGGGTTTCTTAAAAATACCCCATGAGAAAATTATTATGAATAGCCCCCTCCTTGCAAGACTCACTCTTTCACTTCTGACCTAGTTTGTAAAAATAGACTTAAAAATGGGTAGAGTCACATGTAGTCATGAAATCTTAATCTCCTCCCCTTCCTCCTCAACCCCACCAACATCTTGTTTCTGGGGAAGTAGCAATAACCAGAATTGTCAGGAAGAGTATTCTATTCAGGTATGCTTGGACAACACTAGCTCTTATACTTTTAAAATCTGTTACATAATAATTTCACCAAAACCTCTTCCCACGCTAGCCCTTTGAGTTTGAGTAGCAAAAGATATAGCATTTCAGACTGACGATCACAGGGACTGAGGAAGTCTTTGACCTTGGTGGAAAATCCGACCTGAGTTTCAGGGACCAACAAGGACAGGACTTTGGCCCGTGGAAAACACCGACCAACAGTGTATGTCGATGGTGGCTGCAGCAAAAATGGGAGAAGTGGTGCGCATGCTGGAGGGGACATTTACTGGGGACCTACCTGGCAACCCATGGAACCTAAGTGGGCTCAGGCACCTCAAACCGCAGAACACCAGACACTTGAACGACAACAAAAAACCACAATATGGATCAACTCATCACTAAAACTGATAGCAAGCTTGCCCTCCAAGGCGTGACAGAATGGGTTGTTCACTGGAAACAAAATGGATGGAAAACAGTCTCTGGGAGAGATGCTGTCAACAGAAGTGCTTTTGAGAGGATTGATCAAGCTTCCCAAGGCCCGGAGAGTCAGCGGAAGCACGTTCCTAGCCTTTGAGGCCACGAAGACGCTCATCGATTGGTCAAGGAAGAAGCTAGAAAATCAGACCTCATTCCATCGTAGCTTGTTAACCTCATATGGAGTTTTATTTGTGATGCCAACTTCCAGAGTGTCCATCCTTTTTTCCTTCATGGCCATGTCCTTATAAAACGGCTTTCTCTCATTTGTTTCGACCCTTTTGTAACATCGACATTAACATCTTTCTAGATTAATAAATACACACTTCCCACTTTTCCTGTGGATTATAAGCCAGCAGTTGAAAACCACCAGACGCTTAGTCTCTGGAACTCACAGGATCGTGTCCACCCGGTCTTGTAGGGTCCCTATGAATCAGAATCAACTGGATGACAGTGAGCTTAGTACATGCCATTTCTGGATTCCTCCACCCCCCGCCCCACCGCCCCGCAATCATACTTCCTATCCACATGCTCTAGTCACTTGAAACAGAACATTCCCAATGCCCCAGTGGGCTCTTTCATGCTATGGTAGCTGTTTCCCTCTCCTATACCAACTCAGAGGACACAATTCCACCGAGCTGTGGCTGCAAATCCGGCAGACTCAGTGGAAACTTTGCTTAAAGAGACCAGGAAGTCAGCCCCAGAGAAAACCATAAAAGCTAGATCACCACAAGCAAACATCAGCTAAAGGAGTTACCCAGCTGCCAAAATGGCAATTGTGTGCCCCCTTTCTCTGCACTGGCTGCTGCCCAGGGCTCATTATGAGACAGGCTCCTCTTCCTCCCTCCCCGATGAATGCTGCTTTTGAGCACACTTTTGGGTTACATTTGATCCCAGTGCTGACTGATTCTTCGAACTAGGCTCTCCTAAGGGAGAACTCCCCACTTTCTTCCTGGAGAAAGAGCTGCCCTTGTGGTAATTATAGCAGTTTTTACAACTGCAGGATGTGCGGTTTTCAAAGGGAAGAGACCGACGGGGTCTTTGGCAAAACAACAGAGAAAATAAAAAATTCCCTTTAGTCCACCCTTGTCGTTTGTCTGTTTGAGAGAAATACTCAGGTTGCCGTGTCATAGTTTGGAGCCTGTGAGAGAACCAAATCAGTATTTGATGGAAGCTGTGCTTTGTGGCATCTCGTTCTATTTGAACTGATTCATACCTGATAGCAAGATGTGGTCCCATTTCTCTCTGGAAAGTCATGAGAGGCTAAGGAACCCAAGAGAAACAGTCATTGATTTGTTGTTTGTTTTGGTTGCCATCCAGTAGACTCGGCCTCATGTTACCCTTCTCTATATGTACTAACTATAATGAAAGAGTGTCTGCTCCTGCCCCATCTTTGTGATGGTTTGAGCCCATGCTTATAGCTATTGTCTCACTCCAAGTTATGGAGCATCTGTCTCATTTTCACAGACCTTTTACCAACCCCAGTGTCCTTTTCTAGTGACTGGTCTTTCCTGCTCACATGCCACAAGGAAGTGAGTCAAAGGAATATTCAGGTTGTCTCTCTTCGACGACTAATTTGTTCATAACAGCCCATAACAGAGTCAACCCTCTTTGCCAACACCATGCGCTATCAATAAAGTTATATTTTAAAGATCATCTGTTGCTTACTGTCTTACTCTGTGGTATCAAGACTCATGGGAAATCGCTAAGACCACTCACAAATTTGAAAGAATGTATGCTGAACCATCAAAACCCACATGGAAGAAGCACACCAGCCTGTCTGACCACGAGGTGTAGAAGGGACCAGTTATCAGCCATCATAGAACAAAAAAATCATATCAGTGGGTGCCCACCTTCCCATTATGATCATTGAAGACAAATGTGTGCATAAGAAAATGTGGTGAAGAAAGTTTATGGTTCCCGGCTATCAAAAGATGTAGCATCTGGAGTCTTAAAGGCTTGAAGATAAACAAGTGGCCATCTACCTCAGAAGCAACAAAGTCCACATGGAAGAAGCATACCAGCTTGTGTGACCACGAGCTGTTGAAGGGATCAGGTATCAAGCACCAAAGAACAAAATATCATATCCTTGTAAAAGAGGGTGAGCGCAGAGTGGAGACTCAAAGGCCATCTGTGGGCAACTGGACACCGCTTACTGAAGGGTTGTGGGGAGGAGATGAGCCAGTCAGGGTGCAGGGTAGCAACAATGAAACATATAGCTTTGCTCTAGTTCTTAGATGCTCCCCCTGCCCCCCCACTATCATGATCCCAATTCTACCTTACAAATCTGGCTTGACCAGAAGATGTACATTGGTACAGATGGCAACTGGAAACACAGGGAATCCAGGACAGATGACATCTTTAGGACCAGTGGTGAGAGTGGTGATACCTGGAGGATGGAGGGAATGTGGGGTGGAAAGGGGGAACCGATTACAAGAACCTATGTATAGCCTCCTCCCTGGGGGGTGGACAACAGAGAAGAGGGTGGGGGGAGATGCCGGACAGTGTAACATATGACAAAATAATAACAATTTATGAATGATGAAGGGTTCGTGAGGGAGGGGGGAGTGGGGAGGGAGGGGAAAATGAGGAGCTGATATTAAGGGCTCAAGTAGAAAGCAGATGTTTTGAGAATGATGATGGCAACAAATGTACAAATGTGCTTGACACAATGGATGTATGGATGGATTGTGATAAGAATTGTACGAGCCCCCAATAAAATTATTTTAAAAAAGAATGGATGCTGACCTTTAACCTTCAGCCCAGCTCTCCAAGGACATGCATGGTAATGTCACTAAGTCAGTGAAGCAGATCTCTGGAGCTCTGTCAGTCAGTCAAGACGCAGAGCATCTGAGAGCTTCAGAATCACTTTGCCTGATGCAACTGACCACACACCAGAGCAAGTGCTGGCCCTTCAGAACGAAACTGGTGACATGAAGGGACTCATGCAAGGAGACGGCCCTGGCTCCTTACATTGAGGGGTGGGGGTCAGGGAGCCCTGTGAAATAGGTAGTCCCAAAGTTTAGTATTCTTGAAAGATTTAGAAAAGCTGCAAATCTGGTTCCAGGCTCAGCGTTTTGACAGAAAAACTGCTTGAAGGGCGTGAGAAGATCTCAGAAATGATATTCTGGGAATCTAGTCCTGAGTGAGCCCAGCCCAGAAGGGAAAGGGGAGACCCAGGAAGTTGGAGCAGTATACTTAAGCCTCCTTCTAACACAGCCCAGACAAAGGCAGAGAGAAGGTCCGTCTTAAAGGACACTCAAGGACACCAGAGGATAAATGCATAAAGGTGAGCGCGCAGAGAATACCTGTTGGTTACTAGCTGCTGTCAAGTCAAATTGATTCTGACTCATAGCGCCCCCATGTGTCAGAGTAGAAGGGTGTTATGTGGGGCTTCCAATGGCCATTTGTTGTTGTTGTTTATAGTAGGTGGCTAGACCTTTTTTCTGTGGTGCCTCTGGGTGCATGCACTCAAACCTCTGATTTTCCCATTAGCAACTGAGTGTGCTAACAGTTTGATTCGCTCAAAACTTTCATTAACATCGAGTGGACTCCGTTTCAGAATAAACCTGTCAGAGTGATTAGAACGGCCCCACAGGCCTTTGAAGACTACATCTTTTCGGAAGCAGCCACATCTTTCTCCAGTGGAATGCATTTCTCTGTGGGCTCAAACTTCCAACCATTCAACTAGTAGCTCAATGCTTAACCACTGTGCCACCAGGGCTCCACCCAAAGTATAAAGTAACTCCTTGCCATGGAAGTCATACCGACTAATAGTGACCCTATAGGGTGGACTAGAACTGCCTCTGTGTGTTTCTGAGGCTATAACTCTTTATGGGAACAGAAAGCCTCTTCTTTTTCCTGTAGAGCAGTTGGTGATTTTGAACTGCTGACCTTGCAGAGCACAGCTTAACTCATGACCACTGTGATACCGGGGTTCCTACCCAAAGTATAGTGAAGTGTAATAAGTGCAGCAAAGCTTGTGTAGGGAAAAGGGCCAGAGACCTCCAGCTCAGCCACCAACAGGCTTTGCAACTCCAAAAGTTGCTCAAACCCTTCCGTTTGAATTGTGCCCACCCCTCCCCCAAATATGCATGGAAGTCTCCCTGAGACATGTAAATCTGATCCTCTTTGGAAACAGGGTTGTCTTTGTTATGTTCATCACACTATAAGGAAGGAGGTTGGGTTCAAAGTCTAATCTCTTCTGAATTATAAAAATCACAGAATGGCCACAGACACACCCATAGAGAGGAGGGCAGACCACAGTGACACTCATCTACAAGGATGTCTGGAAACTACTAGAAGCTGAAACACACAAGGAAGGACCACCCCCTAGAGCCACAGCCTGAATTCAGTCAGCTTTGATGGGATGGCTGTGAGTTTGATGACTGCAGCCCTGAGGAACTAAGACAGATGGATTCTATTTCCTCATTTTCCGAGCTTCCACAATGCACATGAGTAAAAACAGCAGGTCGTGGGGTGGTTGTAAAGATCCAATGCCCGTGAGAGAGCTCTTGAGATCGTCAAGCACTTCAGGGCACGGTACGAACAAGGAGAAGAGGGATATGAGGACATGGCCTAATTCCATGGGCTGATGCCTTCATTTTAGCAGGTGAAAGAAAACCCGGTGATCTCATTTAGTGTCTGACTTCTTGCACAAGAACAATGACCTGCAGCAAGAAGAGAGTAGGGGAAAAATGCGAGGGAGCCCCAAATGATTAGTGGTTACTCAAAATGAATTTAAGCATTTCTACCCACTGCCATTGGTATCGTGGAGGGGCAGCAAAAAAGAGGAAGTTCCTCATGTTGTGGTGACCCCCCCACCATAAAATTATTTTTGTTGCTACTTTATTACTGTAATTTTGCTACTCTTATGAATCAGGCGATCCCTGTGAAAGAATCATTTGACCCCAAAAGGGGTCACGAACCACAGGTTGAGAACCTCTGCTATAGGGTTTTCCAGGCTGTAAACATTAGTGAGGATGAACTATACCACCCGGTAATTGAAGGAATTTGGAGACAAAAGAGCTAAAAGCTCCCTGTTCCCCTTTATGGATTTCAGAAATACAATTTATAATTTTCAAAAGAGAACAGGAGACACAATCCTTACAAGACATGAATTGGTGCATTTCATGTAAACCCTAGTTGAGATTCTAGAATTGAGTATTAAAGAGCATCTTCCCACATATCCTTTGGAGAGGATGCAGTGTTTCGTGGTGTTAAGGTCAACCTCCCTTGCTTTTGTGCTGGTAGAGTTATTTGATTGTTAGGCTGAGAGACTTCTTCAGACACCTACGATGTGAATTATAGCAAGACAGTTGTTTAGGACTTTCATGGTCTCCTTGCCCACAAGGAAACGTGGAAGAGTAAGCCTCGCTAAGATGATTCCCAACCAATTTCAAGCCTGTTAACAAAAGGAGTGATGAAAGTGTTAAGCTGCTGGGCAGTCTGGCATTTGGAGTGATCTAGGCTTGCTCTTTCCTGATTGCCGCACCTCGAGGATCTTCCTGTCATCTTCTTGATCAAGTCTGCAAGCGGCATCGAGTCTGGCTTACCCATTAGATGAGCTCATATTCAGAAGCCACAATAAATGTGACAAAATTGAAAAAAAGAAGAATCTGAAAAGGTCAAAAGTCATGGAGATAAAGGTTGTATTCTAAATTGTAGGCCTTAAGAACCAAAATGCCTGGGCTCTATATAGGGGTGAGGCCAGTGTTGGGGTTTGGGGGAGGCACCACAGAAAGAAACTGAAGGGACTAGGTGACATGAAGATCAATTTGAGACCAAATGTTTGTTCACCCAAAAAAGTCAAGGAATGATCAAAAATATGGAATGCATAAGACATCTGTTGGTTGAAGTTCAGGTCCAGATGTGGCCCTTCTAGAAAAGCCATAAGGGGGTCTAGTAACGATTGAAGGGCTGGATGGAAGAACAGAAATTATGCATGTAAGTGCCTAGTATAGGACCTCTCTCTAAATTCTTTTGATTCTACACAATGTTTACATTCTGCTTCCAGCTGTGGCAGCAGAAAATCAAAGAAGATTCAAGTTGGGTAAAGAATGTTCCAGAAAGCAAAAAGTCCTTCAGAGTTGTGTGTGTGTGTGTACATGTATATATATATATATATATATGTATATATATATATATACCCCTGGAAAGTTGTTTAAATGATGGGAGAGGGAATGCTTCATATTAAAATAACTTTGAGATTAGTAACTGAAACCTACTTGATTTCAAAAATAAAAGGCTAAACATTTTAGCCAAGAGTGAGCTGACAGAGTTCATTTGGTTTCTCAGTTTTGAAGGTAATCCTTACCAGTGAACCTAAATCAGTTCCAGGGCAAATCTTGGGCTTTCCTAACATGTCTTTATTTCCCATAACTTCTACTAATAGAGCAGGAATTAGATATGCAAATCAGCTCTCACTAAAAGCAAAATACAGGATCTTAGTCATCTTTTCTTAGATAAAAATGGTCTGTTGCTTGTTATTAACCAGCCTACATATAAAAGAATAACTTTAAAAAATGTGATCGTTGCATAAGAGTTTTCCTTTACCCGTTGGGTCAAATGAGGGGAAATTCCATGGCACAGAATAAAATGTATGCTGTTTCCACAGAAAAGATTCCATTTCCACAAAGTTTGGCAATAGCATTCTTGGACAACGGATAGCTTTCCTTTCTCATACTTACTCAATAAAGCAATTCACTGCACAGCTCCCCGCAAATAGTGGGTCTTGATCAGAATATAACATAACCTACATTTTTCTCCTTTCTGGGGCTCTGGGGTCATTTCTTGACTCAATTCTGAAGGCATTCCAATGTGGTTAACTATGTATGTAAGTCAACAATATCACTTGGAACACATGGCGATCCCACCTTCTGGAAAAACCGAGGCATGGGAAAACTGGAGGCTAGGTGAGAATACTACCTGAGCATTGGACCCAGAGTTCTCAGAAGAAGTATAAACCAAATGTGGCCCATATCCACCAAACAACGGGAATGCAAGCGCTTGCTACAACATGCATGGACCTCAGAAACACTGCTAAGAAACTAACCACAAAATATCCCATTTTCACTCAATTTAAAGGAAATGTCTAGATAGTCAGTCAAGAGAGCTGGAATTGAGATTCGGGGTTGCTTAGAGCTAGGGGAGTGGGTTGGAGAAGCATGGAAAGTAACAATTAATACGTATGGGCGGTTTGTGGGGATTAAAATGTCCTAAAAGTAGAGTGTGGTGACGGTCACACAACCCTGTGAAGACACCCCGATCCACTGAATCATCCGCTTTAAGGGAGTGGATTGTATGGATTGTGGGCTCTCTCTCAATCAAACTGTGAGAAAACATCTGGAAGCCATGGACCATTGGCTGCGATCTATGTTCATCCACTTTAGCTTCCATGTTGCACCAATCGTTTTCCTCTGTCTCCTGAACATCCTATTTAGTGACATTTCAATGTTCCGTTCAGTTAATTTTTTACCAGAATTTTATTTTTTTTTGGGGGGGGTGTGTTGATATAACTTTAGACTTTAAGAGTTACAAAAATACTTCAGAGAATTCCCACATAACCTTCACCGGCTTCTCTCCAATTAGCTTCTTATATAATCACAAGATATTTACCAACATTTTAGAGAAAAAATTACTTTGGTTCAGTGCTGTGACTTGAAGTCCAGAAGTGACTTGGATTTCACCAGGTGTCCCATTCGCGTCCTTTTTCTGTCTCTGGGTCCGATACAGGAGGGCTTCGAGGACTCAGCTGTTGTCACATCTCGGTAGTGTCTCCAGTCCATGGCTGTTCCTCAGCTTTCCCTGATCTCTCATGACCTTGACTATTTAGTAGACCGTCCTTCAGTTTGGGTGTGGCTCATGATTTGGGTGAGTTTCCACCTTCTGAGGTGAGTTACCAGACACCTTCTGAGGTGAGTTACCAGACACCTTCTGAGGTGAGTTACCAGAGAAACGACGTGTGCCTTTTCCGGGGATTGGGCCGTCTAGGGTGTGTATGTGTGCCTGCTGGTCATGACCTTGATCCCTTGCATCTGCCAGGAGACTCCAGTGATGAGCATAATGTAAAACCCCCTTTGGGGGCAAAGAATTACTCAATGTGTACCACATGGAAGAAATCAGTGCCCCGATGGCAATGTGGGTTAAGCATCTGACTGCTAACTGCAAGAGCAGTGGTTCAAATCCACCATCTGCTCTGTGGGAGAACGGTGAGGTGGGCTGCTCCCATGAAGCTCGCCAGTCCCATCAGGTGACTCAAAGTTGGAAAGGACTTGATGACAGTGGGTTTGGTTTGGGCCCTGGGGCAGTAGGGACGGGGTTGGTCTGTCTGAAAGTCAGGATCACTCAAGAAACCCTTTAAATGAACAGTCTCCCGCCTCACCTCACAAGATTCAGAACCTGTAGATCTGAGTGAGGCTCCTGAAGGAGACTGGGCCTGGATTTGGATTGTGAGGCAGAGAGCGACGGAGCAGTGGCCCAGCTTTGGAGAAGTTCCCAGCTCAGAAGGCAGGAGGGCATCCAGGCTGAGAAATCACAAAGCACAGCTAAGCAAACACTCAAAGGAGACAGGATTGGGCAGCAGCGGAAGGAGAGAAAACAGTCCAGCCTGGCCGGCTGTGGGCGATTCTGCCTCCCGGATGGGGTCCAAGACATCCTCAGAGGTACCCAACTCCTCAAGAGCTCTGGTCTCTGGATTTGTTTTTTTAAACTCCACAATGGATATAATGTGTGCAGAGAAAAGTACAGAGTAGGCATTTTTGGTCGACAAAGCCACATTGTCTGCCACAGTCCTTTGAAAAAAGACCAGGCTTTTACAACTGCGAGGCTAAGGCTGTTGGACAGCTTCCAAATCTGTTTGAAGAAGTAAGAGCAGCCTCAACCTCAGGCAGTGTCAGGAGATTTGGGGGAGGAGGCGGGGATAAGAGGCCCCATCTGGGACTCCAGGCTGAAGGTGCGTGGGCACCACAGAGAACTCACCCAAACCAAACCAAACTCACTGCCATCGAGTGGTGATTTCTCCTGAAGCCCCAGTGCTCTACAATTCCAATGCACTCACTGCCTCGATCCATCTTCTCAGGGCCAGTACTCTAGCTAGGGCTGGGGAGCAGCTCTCGCCCTGCACATCTCTAAGTAGGCTCACCTGCTGCATGCTGACAGCATGCTTGTGCCCAGGTGCGCTCTCTCGAATTCAGATGGAACCCATTTGGAACAGGAGCTGGACAGCTGGCTGCTTTTCAAACCTGCTCCCATGTCAGGAGTGGGAAATCATTACTTTAGAGGACAGCCTGGCTCCTCAGGGCATGGGCCCAGATCTGCAGTGGCGGCATCAGCTGGGAGCCTGCGGGGGCAAGGTGTGTGTGCATTCTCCAGTCCTTTCCCATACCTTCCGATCCAGGGTTGAGATGGCGCTTTTCAAGACCAAGGGGACATGGCCTAGAGGATTACACACGGGGTGCCTAACTGCAAAGGTAGCAGTTCGAAACCACTACACCATTGTGTGCAAGTTACAGGACCAGGTGTGGCTCAAAGGGCCATATTAATTTACTCTTACCAAAATCCCCATGATCACAGAAAGCCCTGCTGGGCAGTATGGAGCTAGTGCTCAGTGAGCAGAAGCCCTTTCAAGCCAAGTGCGGGTGAAAGTCGGAACAAAGGAGGCAACGGGGTCTACCTGTCCCTCCAGTTTAGAACCCATAAAGCAGTCCCTCTTTGATCAGTGATCAAGGAAGAAACTACCAGGGACCAAGGATTCCTGGGCTCTAAGTAGCTCCAGAACACAGATTGGTTCCCACACTTCTATGTCACCCATAAACATGACTCTGGCCTCCGAGGCAGGCCGTTGACCAAGGGTCATGGATTCATTATTCGAAGAAGTCACAACGGCAGTAGCATTTTCGCCTTCAAGTTGTTAGGAGTTTCTTTTGTCAAGCTTTTCTATAACGATATGCTTTCTGATGAGCAATTGCAGGCCGTGCGTCCATGGCCCAACTGGCCACCCAGATGCTATTCATCAGAAGCATCAGGGGATGAGCAGCTGATGTTCGGGGAAGTCCACAGGATGGATCCAGGATGCTCTTGTGGTTGTGGGGGTTCTGGAACAATCTACCATTTATGAAGATGGCCTCCTGCTGACTCTGAAGGCAAAAAGAAAGGCCAAGCCTCTGCAGGCTCAAATCACATCCATCTGTCCTTTCCGGGGACAGGGGACAAGAGAATGGCTGTTTCCCAGTGGAACTCGGCAAATCCGCTATCGAGTGCTATAAGTCAGCCTTCAGTGGGTCTGTTGTCTGGCGCTGTTGGAGGTGATGTCATACACATACCATGATGTTGTGTCACCCCTATGCAGTCCCCAGAATAATGGACAAGCCATTAGGGTAATTTGGGAGCAGTCTCTCAACAGGATGGGGGCACACAAGCTACGCCACTCAGAGGCATGGCAAAGCCTGGGTCATAGGGCAAGGGAGGGCACTGCCATGACCTCACCTCACCTCCAAGCCCAGATGGTTGAAAAACAACTGGCAAACCCGTACTCCATAGACCCGGCAATGATTGGAGCCACTTCCTGCCCAAATAAGCAATGCTGTCCATCTAGAAGTGGGAGGTGACCTTGGGAAGTGGGAGGGGGGACTGTGATACGGGGGTGGGTGGGGGACAAGGGAAACAAATGTAACAAGATCCCAGCACCATGTGCAACATCCGTTATGTTCCCACAGAGAGAGCCCAGACCTGATCAAAGCAACTGGACCAAGATTCTGGGGCGGGAAGGGGAGGAGGAGAGCTTCCTTAATGCCCCAGTGGACTTGTGAGCCATTGCAGCAAAGAGGAGTTTGGGAGTAGGAGGCATGTCATGTGTCAAGGTCTCAAGGAACTGTGACTTCTCCAGAGCAGGGTTAAGGAAACCCCCCAATTATTTCCAAAATGCAGTACCTGGCCAACCTGGTGCTTTAACAAAGAATTATTTCACCCCTTTTGCATCATCTTTTTTGCATTGCGACTTCCAGTGACCCTACAAGACGGAGTGAAATTGCCCCCACCCCTCCCCAATACTACATACCGACTACAGAGGGGGTGACATGTCAGGAGGGCTGTGTTTGACTTCAGGGGAAAAAAATCCAAAGTCCGAATCCACTCAGACGAACCTTGGAAGAAAGGCCAGGCGATCTGTTTCTTAAAAACCAGTCACTGAAAACCCATGGGGAATGCAGTCCTTCTCTAGGGTTGCCATGAGTCAGAATCAACTTTGTGGCAATTGGTTATTCCTCCCCCAACCCCTCAGAATAGAAAAACAAAACAAAACATGATTGATTCTGATTAAGCTCCCATGGGTTTTCAGTGACTGATTTTTGGGAAGTAGATTGCCTGGCCTTTCTTCCAAGGTACTTCTGCGTGGACTCGAACCACCAACCTTTTGGTTAGCAGTCGTGTGTTAACCTTTTTCACCACCCATGGCCTCCTGAAAGAAAAGGAGGGAAGACATTGTCTGGAGCAAGAAGGCTGGACTTCCTTGACCTTCCTAACAATGTGGGTCCATTGACAGAGGTATCAAAGACCAGAGCAGAATTCTGGAGGTGAGAAGGGGGCGTTTAAATCAATCCCAAATGGAGCAAAAATGGCAAGTGTCTGATCCTTGAACTTCCTGAGGAACAGCTATGTGGCAGATGTTTTCACATCAATCTCTCCTTTATTCCTCAAAGAAACCCATCAAGAATGTCTTGCTCTCCTTCTTGCTATAGCTATGGAACCGGAGGCTGCACATCAGTGGCCTGCTGTGGATGACAAAGTAGTGGGTCTCAATGATGTCCATGTCTGAATCTCCAGAGCCTGTGACTGTGCGTCCTCACATGGCAATGGGGATTAAGGTGACAGATGGAATTGAAGTTACTCATCAGCTGACCTTAACCTAGGGGGAATAGCCTGGGGTGTTCAAGCAGGCTAGTGCGATCACCCACCTTCAAGTCCCATTGTTCCTGAGTTCATTCCCACTTACAATGGCCCATAGGACAGAGTGGAACTGCCCCAACCCCTCCCCAATAGTGTTTCCAAGCCTAGGATCTACGGAGGCCTGGTGCCATCACCATTCCATCGTTCATTCAATGGGTGCCCTTTCACCCAGAGACTGAGTGCTTTCACACCAGCAGGGCTCTTTAATGTGACCACTAGAGTCCTTAAAAGTGGAAGAAGGGGGCAGGGGAGAAGTCAGCCCCCTCCACTCTCACGCAGTGTGAGAAACTCGGCCTGCTCTTGCGAGTCTGAAGATGGAGGTAGCCACCCACGGTGCAATGCAGTAACTTACTTATTGTGGCTCTTCTAGCCGGTCTTTGTAACGCCCATCAAGCAATTTTTCCCGATGAGTCTCAGTAGGAGAAAGTGGGAGAAGATGCTGCTAGGACTATTGAATTCAGTGGTGCGTGCTGATTACCAGCTGGTTGTGATTGCCAGAACATGGAACTCTAACATGGGATTGGTCAGTTTTGCCGTAATGCTTGGTACAAAACGAGCCTCCCCAGCAGCAGGCAGGGAGGGGTTCACTGCCACCAAGAAAGAAGAGCCAAGAATGAAACACCTGGTTTGGACTCAGAGATTCCTGCACAGAGACCCTCCTAAATCCAGGGACAGGAAGTTGTGACACCAGAGGACTGGAGAAGGAGACTTTTGGGGGTTTCTCAGCATGTAGAACAAATAAAGTCGAGTGCCTTGAGGCAGGAGGCTTACTTGTAGAGTGAGGTGCTTCTAGGCACTTAATTGGGCCGAGGCTTATGGCAGAGTGGAGTGCCTTTGGGCACTTACCAGCAATGCTAAAGGAGCTCTGTAACACTGCTCAAGCAGGACAGAAGCCAGGCTAAGAGCCAGAGAGAGGCCTGCCAATGGGAAAAGCAGAGAGGAGGCTGTCCTGACCATTTTTTATCCTGAATTATCACCTATTAGCCTCCCTAATAAACCCCATAATCATATGTCCTATGAGCTCTGTGTGGCCATTGCAATGAATGATCAAACCCAGCTGAATGGAGAGTGCTGTGGGAGAAATGGGAGGTGTCAGAACTGACAAAGAAGACTGGAGGGTTTGACCTCCAAGTCTTAGGAATCGGCCTTGGGAGGCAGATGGTGATTCTGCTTCCCCTTTGTGAAGTCCAGCGCTCAGATGCCGCTCTCTACACCCTTTTTACACAAGGGAGGTAGAGGCCTTTAGGAGCTGGAGGTTGCCCAGCTGGAGCCCTGCTGACACCTTGATTTTAGTCCCAGGAGATCCATGGGATTTCAGCCCCTCAAAGTGGAAGACAATACATTTATGATGAGCTGTTCCAGCAGCCACAGGAAAATGATGGAGCAAGGATATAAGGGCCAGCTAGCTTTTGATTTGACAACATCCTGAGGTGTACAAAGGAGTCCTGGTGGTGCAACAGTCATAGTCCGCTGCTGGTAACTGGAAGGTTGGGGGTTTGAACCCACCAGCGCACACCTTGTGACAACGAGTCTTCTACAAAGATGGCAACTTTGGAAACCCTGCAGGGCAGTACCGTCCTCCCTCCAGGGGTTCCCTGAGTTGGTACTGACACCAGGGCAGTGGGGTGAGTTTCGAGTTGTGCTTTTTCAATAGTTTTTGGAATGTATCTAAGCTAAAAGCCAATCTTGTCTTCAGTGGCTAAGGGCCCGTGGCCAAAGAGCCACACACAGGCAGATTGACTGGTAGACGGATTAAAAATTCACTGTGCAGGCACTGCCAGTGCGGGCAGTTTGAGAACTGGCTTTGCCGCCGATGGGCTTTTGCACTCAAAACCAGTGCGGCCCCAGCTTCTCCCTTGGAACTTTTCATTAGGAGGACCAGAGGCGTTGTCTGAGTCCAATGGCTACAATGAACTCAGGGAAGACATCATTCTATCAGTTTCCCAACTCTGAATAATTCTGAGAAGCCAACCCACACACCTGGTAACAATCACACCTTATGGTAGCATCCAACATGATGCCTCTCCCGCCACCCCCAACATAAACAGCCACCAACACAAAGAGCTTGATTTAAACAGTTGGTGCCAAAGGTTCCCCACACACTCAACACAGACAGATGATGGTGATGGTGATGGTGATGATGAATGGCACTTGGCTCGGCCCTCAGCCATGCTTTGCAGCACCTTTCCTCTCAACAATGGCCTATCAGCGAAGGTCCTTATGCCCCGGCTTTGCCGACATCACCTGGAGGTCTTGTTAAAAGCAACAGTGGGGCCCGCCCACAGAATATGATTCAGCAGGGCTTCCATTTCCGGCAAGTTCCCAGGTGATGCTAATGCTGTTAGGCTTGGGAGCACACTTTGGGGAGCAGTAGTAGGTTGGCCTAGTGGTTACCCATAACGCTGACATCTCTGAGTCACCAGCTGCTTTGAGGTTTCTCCTCCCATAAAGAGTAACAGCCTCAGTCACTCCGAGAGTTTGTTCTACCCTGGCCTCGAGGGTTGCTGTGAGTCAGCATCGACTGGATGGCAGTGAAGGAACTCCACGGCCATGAGCTGGACCCCGTTAGGATGGCCTGTGAACTAGCTTCACATGGTGGAAGGGGGACCAGCTCCCTCAGCCACTTGAATGATTCATGACAGTTTCCATTATCCGTGGATTTCTTTTTTTCTTCTCGGCAAGGAATAAAAAAAGATGGTGAACACACCCACTGATTCTCCTGCATACGTGCAAACATATGTGGCTATGTCACCGCAGGCTGGATCACGTTAGGGAGACGGCTTCAGCACACGCCTATACACACAGAATGATGCTTTACAGAAGCCAGGGCTGGCAGAGGCAGCTGCTGTAGACTATGCTGACAGCAAGTGATGGAGGTCAGTGTCCAATGTTCTTGTGATAAGATGCTGGTGGCCCTCTCGGTTCTCCTCTGAAAATCCTTACGCAGTTATGGTTACAAGTTGAACTGCAGCCCTTAAAAAGGTAGGCTCAAGTCCTGAGCCCCATACCTGGCACAGCCACCTTGTTTGCAAATAGGTTCTGTGCTGATGTAATGAAAACAAGCCATTAGGGGTGGGCCGGAATCTCTTTGACTTGTTTCCTTAGAAGAGACAGAGGACAAACAGCCAAGTAAAGACAGGGAAGAGATTGGAGTGATGCTGCCACAAGCCAAGGAATGTCTAGGGCCATCAGAACCTGGAGAGATAAGGAAAGATCCTCCCCTAGAGCCTTCAGCAGGCCCACGGCCCTCTTGATACCCCAAATTCAGACTTCTGGCCTCCAGAATGGCGAGACAAAGTTTGTTGTTGTTAAGCCATCCACGGCGTGGCATTTACCAGACACTAGCTGATGCGTTCATTGTTGCCAGCATAAAAGTTCACATTCCACCCAGCTCAGCAAGGGCTTAAAGGTCCCTGCTTCTGCCAGACTCAACCTCAAACCCTGGGGCCAGTTTTTCCTTCTTCAAGAATGCGCCTCTGGCTTCTGCATGGGCCTTAGCAATGGGCACTCCCTGGCTGGCTGCTTCTGGCCATGAGAGTCTTAGAGCAAACCTCCCCTCCCCTGGAGTGTTCAGAGGGTGCTTGAACCAGTTCCTCACAGCCCACCAGATCCAGACTCCAAAGCACCTGCTGACTGGGGCTTGGACATTTGCTGGTTTCCTTATTGATTGGTCATCTCCCTTTCTCACTGTGAATGCTGTGTGGGCAGGGATCATTTCTGGATGGTATCACCCCACCAGGTCCCCCACAACTAAAACATGAACTGGTACTCAGAAAGCCCTCAGCAGATCCCGAAAGTTCTGGAGGCACAGGTCACCAGAGCTCATTTTCAATGAGGATGCTGACAGTTTAACAGTGAATGCTTGCATGTAAGAGTGCAGTGCTTAGTACTATTTACAATCTTTCCTGTCTTTTAGCTGATTGAATCCTCACCACCTTATGAGGTAGTTCCTGATATGATATTGAACCTTCAGATGAGGAAACCGAGGCACAGAAAAAGGACATCTGCCCCAGACCACAAAGCTATCAAGCAAGTAACAAAGCTGGGATTCGAACCCAGGTGGATGGAGCTGAAAAGGCCATCTCTTAAACCGGGCCTTTCAGAAGTCATGCTTGCAGAGGTGCAGCCTGAAGCGAGGCTGCCCTTCTTGGCCACAAGGAATGGTTGAGAGATGCCGAGACCCCCTCCAACCGGGGTCCTTGGAGAAAAAAGAGCTCCTGTGCAAAGCCATTTACACTACATTCCTTTTCAAAAGTGGGGCTTTCCTCAAAGTCCTTTCAAGTTGTCTAAAGGTTTCCTTAACATTCCTTCAAGTCATCTCAGGCTTTCTGTAACACTCTTTTGCCTTTCTAAATTGGGTTGATGGCCTTGATTAGTTGTCGGTCTCTCAAGGTCTAAGTGTATAATTGAGTATCTAGAGCTGCCGAGGCCACCACAATCCTCACTGCTCATGTACAATGGTGGTATGATGGTGCGCGCACGTGTGAATCTTTTTATTTGAAAACAAAACACTCCCAGGAGATTCTTTTATTGAATTGAAGCCAGCTAAACAATGAGACATGAGTTTTAAAGGGAGTGTGTGTGTGTGTGTGTGTGTGTGTGTGTGTAGACTAGGGGGTGGCACAATGGTTTCCTCTCAATGCCAAATTTGAATCTGGTTCTGAATCTCACCTGACACATCCGCGAAGAGGAGGATAGAGGGAGGCAGAGCCTGAGGATGAGGAAGATGACCACCAGGATGCTAGAACAGGGAAGCTAGCATGTGTTCTTCCTGGGGAAACCATTTTTCCACTTCTTGTAAGTGCTCAGCACACAGGTGGCATTCACTCCTGTGGGCGATGCCGTCAGGTGTGCAATAGCATGGGGCACAGTCACCACTGGGTCCTCCATAGAGGAAATACCTGTGAGGCAGAGGCCGTTCCCATTGCTCCCCACCAGGCCCAAGGAAAAGGCCAAAAAATCTTTATATATATATATATATATATCATGCGTTGAAATCGTTAACACTTTGGATATACTGGGTTCCAGAAAGGAAACCAATTTAACCTCTTCTTTAATGTTGTTACTAGAGACAGTTTTGTTCTGTTTGTTACTAGAGACATTTTAATCATATATGTGCTACGTATTACATTTCTATGTGACAGTATCAATCTAGACTGCTCTACAGTCCCTTGAATACTAAAAACAATCTAAAATGGGTCTATTAGCTAGGCATACTTTCTTAATCAGATTTTTAGCTGAAGAGAAATATCAGATTCTTCTAGGTTTTAATTGGCAACAAATTCATTAAGCTGCCCTTATCTCGAGAAGCATACCGAACTAACCTGATGTTCCATATGTTCTCTTTGCTAAGGAGTTCCTCTGGTGACCAGGAGGCAATTTGACATTTTTCTAAAATAGGGGAAGATGTTTCTCAAGAACCTATCAACTGAAAATTCAAACCTGCTAATCTAAAGATTTTGCCCATCTGAGATCATTTCTATTTACTCTGGGTTCTGGAAACATCCTGTAAGAAGAAATGACAAGTCTCCTTTTTCTCGCCACAGTTTTTCCCCTGAGAACTAGCAACTACTGCAGCCTGTCATTAAGTGGGCTGAGCATTCCCAGAGCCTTGGGAAAATTGAGGCTGAGCCTGCACCGAGGATGCCAGAACAAAACTGTCAATAAAGATGGAAGGAAATAGTCTGCCTCCTGCAAGCCTACAGCTTCAGATTCCCAAGGGAAGGACCCCCCAGGTCATCTGGCCTGCCCAAACTTTATGAAAGAGGAAATGAACCGAGAGAAGAGGCTTGCCATTCCCATTCCCTGTGCATCTAATGTACACATAGCTCACATAGGGGCAATCCAGACCTTTCCTAAAGGACGGAAGAAGTCTTGTTCCCTACCTCTGGGTTCCCATCCCAAGGCTTTTAGTTTAGTTTATTTATTTTTTTAAATATCATTCTGTTCGGCTTCCCTTACAAAGTCTATAAAGCGCAGAAGGAAACTACAGCTGTGTGTGTGTGTGGGGGGGGGCTGGATTATGAGAACATGCCCAGACAGACACAAGCTGCAATGTCACCCGGCTTGATTTCATCCGCACTTAACGCACCCTCTGCAGAGGCCCATGATACCAGAGCTTGGGTCTGGAAGTCCACTCTGAGTCCCGGTGACCCTGTAGGACAGAACAGGACGGCCCCATGAAGTTCCGAGATTGTCATCTTGTGCCCAACTTGTTGGTCAGTTGATGAGCGCTTTAACCACCAGGCTACTATTAGTTTTTGTTAGCTGCTGCCGCTGCTGTGGGTGCCACTGAGTTGGTTCCAGCTCACAGGGACCCTTTGCACCAGAGAACAGAGCCCTGCCTGGTCCAGGGCCACGCTCATTCTCTTTCAGCCCATGGTAGCAGCCGCTTGCCCAGGGTCTCGCTCTTTTTTGCTGCTCCTCCACTTGGCCAAGCATGATGTTCTTTCCAAGGGACTGGTCTCTCCTGACCACATGCCCACTAAACATTGCATTCATCATCCTGCCCATTGCCTTAGAAAGGATTCCTGGCTATTCAAGGTGATGTCCACGAAGTGTATGCTAAATGGTTTGTTTCCTTTCAGTAAGTTCCCTCTAACCGAGGTATTCAGAACACACACACACACACACACACACACACACACACACACACACACACACCCCTGAAATGAAAAATCTTGTCTCTAAATGGAGTTGCACGGCTGGCACCCCCCAGCTGCTCAGAGAGAGCAAGAGGTGGCAGTCTGTTCCTGCTAAGGCAACCCCTGTTCTGAAGGGCCGCTCTGAGTCCGAATCAACTGGGCAGCAGTGAGTTTTCATCTCAACAGTGAGGGGGCATGAAGGCTGGGTGGTGAAACTAGCTGGCAAGGAGGGCTCTTAAATTAACCTGCCATCAATCATGCCCTTTACTGTTTCAGCCACAACCTCATGAGGGGTGGTCCCTCTCCTTAGACAGGTGTGACGACCCGCAGGAGAAACCAACCCTGGACCAGGACTACCTCTGGGTTCTGCCTCCCATCACCTGTCACTGTTGCAGGCAAGAGGGCCATGCATTATGGGAGGGAAGTCCAGGTATTAATCTGACCACGGTGGCATGTGGGTGACAGACACACGAAGCTTGCCTGAGCCAGGAAAGTAGCAACACGTATGCTGTCCATGCTGTCTGATGTTGGAGTGGTTTGCTTTTGTTTTTAACTCCCAGGGCTTCTAAACGTCACCATCATGGCCCCAGATGAAAAGCTAACACTGAAGCTCAAACATGCAGGACTTGTGAATCCAAATCGAAGCACAAAGACTTACAACTGTGCACCCATGTGACTCACTTGTAATGTGCTAAACTGGTAACAGAAATGCAGTTAGACCTTCTTACCTATCCCTTGCCTCCGATTCTACCACTCGCCACCATAAAACGTTTATTGTGTTCTCCAGCGCTGAGAAAAAGGCTTCGCCAAATTAGTATTCTGCAGCTGCGTTGATGCAAATGCATGCAACTGGTAAACGAATGAATTGGAAAGCAAAGTTACCAGGAGGTTTCACATCTAATCCATGTTGAATTGAATGCAGTGCCTTTAGGAACTCAATTGATATCTTTGCAGGCTATCCCAGCTTTATGTTCCTTTCCTGCAGCAAACTCCTCAGGCATGTCCCCTGAAATCCTGCATCCCTACATCTCGATGGCCCCAGCACTGCACAGAGAGACCTGGCCTAAAGCCATTTGAGGGACAACTACTCCCAAAACGAATAACAACAACAAAACCGAGGTTTTCAGCAGCCTCCTTTGCTGCCACTAAAGTCAGCCTAAGTAAGAGTCATATGCACATGTTCTGATTTAGCGACAAACGTGCGGTGCGGAAGTTCTCCCTCTGCCAGCGGCCTTGAGCCCATTAACTGAGCTCGCTTTGTCCACCGATAAAAGCTCTGCGCTTCCACCGCTGATAACCAGAAGCACTCCAACAATACAAGCTAACAGAAATGAATGATCGTCCACATGAAAGCTGGTTTTATTACTTTGGGTGACTCCTAAGGATGCAGGGTTGAGTAGCAGGGCGGCACGAGAGCGGCAGTGTCCGCAGGGAAAGCCTCCGAAGCCCACCAGCCCCTGTCTGTCAATGAAGCACCAGGGACTTGAATTGAGCCCTAGCCTGACCTTTGGCTAAAGTCAAAAGATGGAGTCCGAGATTTGCATCGGAGATGCAAGCACCAGGATCCACGCAAGCGGCTCCTGTGAGTCACCTGTGCAGAGTTTACCAGTCCCACACCAGGCCGCAACAGCCGCCACGACCCACACACAACCTTGAGTCGATTCCAGCTCCTAGTGACCCTCCAGGACAGGGAAGGCACTCCTTAAGCTTTCTGAGACTTCACATCTGTGCGGGATCAGACAGCTAGCTCATTAGCACCGCGAGGCTCAACTCACTGTGCACCCCAGACCAATGAAATTGGGATCCGAGGGAAGGCGAGCCAGAGGTCTGAGGCCCGGGGTGCACAGGCCCTCGCCACACGGCCGAAGCTCTCCGCTCCATCCCACACTGCTTGAAACCATGAGAGGGCTTCGGAGCGTTCATAAAAAAACAAAAAAAAACTCCCTTATCTTTTCATTCTATTCTTCTAGGCACTTTTGGTAGCCCCCCTCGGACTCAATGCTCTTAAGGGAGGGTCTTCTGTTCTACAACTGGATTGCTACAACTGGATTGGGAGGAGAAAACCCCACTGTGAGCTACTGAATTCAATGATCCCACCAAGACCCTTTCATTACTCTTGGTCCATTTTTCTGTAACTCCAGCAGCATCTGACATCCTCCAGGGGATGTGATAAACCCTGATGTAGAAGAGCATGCTTTCGACCAGTGGTTCTTAGCCTTGCTAATGCCACGACCTTTGAATACAGTTCCTCATGTTGTGGTGCTCTCCCCCCGCCAACCATCAAATTATTTTCGTTGCTACTTAATCACTGTCATTTTTCTACTATTATGAATCGGGTGACCCCTGTGAAAGGGTCGTTTGGCCCCCATAGGGGTCGCCACCCACAGGTTGAGAACCGCTGCTTTAGACGCTGCTTTAACCGTCTTCCTGCAGCTGTGGATTTTGGTCAGGTCTACCTTCTTGCCGAAAGCCATTTGGTTACAGTTGAGGTACTGAGCTCACAGTTGAGGTACTGAACTCAGCACTGCACACGGCCACACCCACTGGTGAAGGCAAAATGAATAACCTTCAATTTTCTTTCCTGGGAAGCTCTCAAGGGCTAGTGAGCCACCCGGACACATCTCGGTCGCTTCCGCCGGGGGCCATGAAATCAGGAGTTACATTTGTCACATGGTTTCTAAATGAGCTAATATTTGGCAGGTCAAACGCTGTCCTCGGAGCCATTTCTATATTGTTTGTTCCTCAGCTGCACACACACTGTAGCATTATGCTCCGGCTCCCAGGGAGGGCAAACAGGAAACGCATTCTTTTCTCTGGAAGGAAAAAGATATAACTCGCTGCCTTTTCTTTTCCTTGGACATGAGGCGAGCTTATTTTTACTCTTCCACTCGGCTCCTGCAGCCCCCAGCCCCACACACGTTTTCCTCTTGTGGTTTGCTTGCTAGTGGTTTTCCAAAGCCAGACTAGAAATGAAGTTGGGAGGGAAAAAAAACAACCAATAAAAAATGTTTTTTACCCTGTGTGGCCGCCCCCCTCCCCCGACCGAAAATAGCATTACAACGAACTCTGAGGGCAACAATACCTCTTTCTCTGCAAAATATTTTTGGACTGCAAACTTTTCCCCAGCCTCCAGAAGGACCCAAATACTTGACTTGGGGGACAGAGGGTGGTGGTGTCAGCAACACGGCTGCCCACCAAGCTTCAGGCATGCTCACCAGCAAAGGAGCCTGCAGGCTCCTCGGACTGTACTGGGCACGCGAATGCCCTGAAGACTTTGTTTGGAGGCAAATTTGGACTCTACTGGGCTAGGGGAGGGCCTGAGCATCTGAATTTCTCATAGGCTCCCAGGTGAGGCTGATGGTGCCACACCCTGAGCCTTCAGAGAGAACCAGCGAGCTAGATAGCAGTTTTCAACGTGGGCTGCACACTGGAGTTGCCTGGAGACCTTTGAAAACTGGTCCGACTGCTCCCCAGACCAATGGAATCCATGGGTACCAATAGTCTGAAGCAACTCCGGATGACTCTAACGTACAGGCAATCCCCAGAGAATCGCACCAGGAAAAGTGTGCTCAGCCATTCTCTCTACGTCCTGTCCCTTCTCTGGTAGCAGAGGGCTGGGAGACTAAAGTTCTTAAACACGAACGTGTGGCTAAGGGTCCAATTCCTAAAACTTCAGCTGCTGATCTGTTATCATACTAGTAAATTCATCGATCTGTTATCCTACTAGCAAATTCATCCATCCACCAAAGCCTTGTGGAAAATGAACTCCATCCGAGAAACCCGCTGCTGGGCATTAGGTCACAATGCTGAACGAAACAGGCATGGGTTCTTCTGCGTGAAGCTGCCTAATTTACCAGGAGAAAGGCATTACCCATTTCAAGCCATGAAACGAGGAAGAGTGCTGAGTAAAATGAGAACTTAGAGTGACGTGGCTCTTTCCATAGAGAGCTGGGAAAACACGGTTTGTTCATTGGTCCAACCAATAATCACAGGATCACAAAGGTTGTTGTTTTGTGTTTGTTTTTAAACTGAAAGGGTCTTTGTGAACTTGAACTTCTGGAGCTTCATCTTACTGAAGAGGAAAACTGAATTTCCAGTTCGGAATATTTGCTACAGTGTCATCTAATATTATTGGATCTGACACATACGACAAGCTATTAGACACCTGCTAGTAGTGTGGTGGGTTAAGGGTTGAGCCACGCTTTGCAAGGTCAATGGTTCAAACCCGCCCACCACTCTTCAGGAGAAAGGTGAGGCTGTTTGCTCCTATGAAAATCTACAGCCTCAGAAACCCTTCTGTAGGGTACCTATGAATAGGAATTCGCATGATGGCTGTGGGTGTGGTTTGGGGTATTCATTAATTTCAACAGTCACTCAAGAAAGGAAAGTGACCCTCCTCGGTCAGTTGAGGGCAGGCGTTAGGTTAGTTATACTCCAGGGCATAGGAACCAGTTCATTCCAGTCTTATTCCTTGCAGAATGCCTTTCTACTCCAGAGATAATGAAACCATCTGTATCTTACCAGGCTCCCCCAGATCTGTAAGAATCACCTGGAGATCTTATGAAGCTGTAGATTTTGATCCAGTAGCTCGGCAGTGGAGAGACCAATTCTCAGCAAGGGGTCGGACTGGAGTGAACCCGTTGGAAGCCCTGGTTATATTAGGCTTCTTCAAGCTCAGCACCGTGGCTGTTGGGGCCGGATCAGTCTCTGGGGGAGCAGAACTGTCCTGTGCCTTTTAGGGTGTTTGGCAGCATCCTTGGTCTCTACCCACCAGATGCCAGTAGCACTCCACCCCCACTCCCAGTTGTGTCTCCAGACCTTGCCAAGTATTCTTTGGGGAGCACAGTCGCTCCTCTTTGAGAACCAGTGAGTTAGAGGAAGCTTGGATTTTTGCAAATACCCCCTCTCCAGGGAGTGAAGAATGTAGGCCAGTTTGATGCAGGCCCCAAAAGGAGATTGTAGCCTTCCAAGAAGAGTCCCAGTGCTCACCTGCCTAGCCCAAAGGTTAGCAGTTTGAATTCACTCAGAGGCATCTCTGGAGACAAGCCAGGCAACCTGCTTCCAAAAAGTCTCCTCTGCCCAGATGGGGTTGCCCTGAGTCAGAATCGACTCCACAGACAACTAACAAGCAGCTTCCCAATAGTACCAATCCATGCGACAGGGCCTCCACCACCTTGCACACAAAGCCTGCCTGGGGAGATTGCAGAGCACCCCCACGCCCGGGCCTCCCCCCAGACTCAATACCTCATTTTGGAAGTGGGATCCAGGCATTAGTATTTTTTCAAGCTCCTCGGGGATCTAGTGCTCACTATGCCAGTGTGATCCAATTGCACAGGTCTCTGGGAGCTGGTTAGCTACGCCGAATCTCCGGCCCCACCTTTAACCTCCTGAATCTGGCTCTGTGTTTTAACCAGCTTTCTGGCTGGTGCAAATGTACAGCCTAGCTTGAGAAGCAGCGCTGCTTTGGAATTCATAAAGAATAGTCTTTGCCCTTGCCTGGAGCCACACACACCTCTTTTCTTTCCCTCAGCTGCACAAAGCAATTCCAATAAAGCTCCCAAAGCACTCGGAATGGGTCATTTTGAAAGAGCTGCTTCTCAATTTCCCTCCTCTAAGCCCAAGAGGCCAGCCTGGTGGGGGGGGGGGTGCGAAGTGGGCAGGATCCCCAAGGGAGGAGTGTGGCATGGCTGCCCTTGTGGGGATCTGTCTGAGCCTGCAACTTGGAGAGGTGCATAAGTATCTGGTGGCAGGCTGACCAGCCAGATGTGAGGACATAGTGTGTTTTGCTGGGAGTTGGGGGAAATGGATCCACCTAGCCCTGTCAGACCAGCTCAGGCTCCAGGCTCTGTTAAGGCATGAGGGAGGGGGAACAAAGGCTCTGAAGCGAAGAGGTAGAGCGAGAGGTTGCAGGCGCACAGAAGACATTACTGTGCTCGTGGCCCGAAACAAACAGAAGAAAAGTATGCCCATCACCGCCTAATGAGTTCACTTCTGGCTGCCAGAGTCGGAGCCCCAGAACAATGAACAATTGGCATGGCTTCTGTTTCCACAATGGGGCCTTGTGAATGTCCAGGCAGAACATTTTGCCTACCAGGCACTGGGCAATTTTCCTTCTGGGCTATGCTCTCGACCTGGACAGCAAGTTGCATACGCATCGCATTTTGGGGCAAGGCACAGAAACATGTGAACCTCCTGTCCAATGTAGCCCTTGGATACGACAGAATTTCTTACTCTAGAAACTCTCATCTTAAGAAGAAGAAGAAGAAGAAGAAGAAGAAGAAGAAGAAGAAGAAGAAGAAGAAGAAGAAGAAGAAGAAGAAGAAGAAACAAAGCAAATCAGAACAAAAAAGCCTGCTTTGAATTGCAAGTCAGTCACAGTTGCCTGGTTAGCGGGATATTGACATACCAGAAGGGTCTCAAAAATCTCCTTGCCAACTCAACGACCTCAAAGGCACAGCTTGGGTATAATTATGCTGCCTTTCAATGTTCACAGTCATTATTTGTTAACTCACTTGAAATTCATGTCTGCCTCCTCCATCAATAATCCTGACAGCCCTAAAGTAGCTCATGATAATGCATGATCTACTGCATCAGTTTCTGTGGCTGCTTTATGTACCAGGTGGCCTATCCAAACGCTCCCCCAGTTGGCATTTTCCAAAGTTCAGGCATGTTCACTTCTTCAGACCAAAAGCTAGGGTCTCAGTTCATATCTGGTAAGTACTGGGTGAACTTCCACTTAAGTCCCTTCTCTGTCATCAGACTAAAAAACAAAAGACCCATGGTCATTGAGTCTATCCCAACTCATAACGTCCTTAACTAGGATTTCTGAGAAGGCATCTTTATGGAAAGAGAGGGTCTCAGTTTTCTCCCCCAGAGGACCCGATGGGTTTGAATCACTGGCCATGTAGTTGCAGCCCAATGTCTGACATACTGTGGCTTCATTGGCTGTGTCTTCTTTTTTTGAAAAATTTTTTATCAGGGGCTCATACAACTCTTATCACAATCTATACATATATCAATTGTGTAAAGCACATCTGTACAGTCATTGCCCTCATCATTCTCAAAACATTTGCTCTCCACTTAAGCCCTTGGCATCAGGTCCTCATTTTTCTCCTCCCTCCCTGCTACCCCTCCCTCATGAGCCCTTGATAATTTACAAATCATTATTTTGTCATTTCTTGCCCTGTCCAAAGTCTCACTTCACCCACTTTTCTGTTGTCCGTCCCCCCAGGGAGGAGGTCACATGTAGATCCTTGTAATTGGTTCCCTCTTTCCAACTCACTCTCTCTCTACCCTCCCAGTATTGCCACTCACACGCCTGGTCCCGAAGGTATCATCTGCCCTGGATTCCCTGTGTTTCCAGTTCCTATCTGTACCAGTATACATCCTCTGGTCTAGCCAGACTTGCAAGGTATAATTTGGATCATGACAGTGGGTGGGGGGAGGAAGCATTTAGGAACTAGAGGAAAGCTGTATTTTTCATCGTTGCTACATCGCACCTTCCCCTAGACCCCTCTGCAAGGGGATCTCTAGTGGCCGACGAATGGGTTTTGGGTCTCCACGCTGCACACACCCCCTTCATTCACTATGGTAGGAATTATTTTGTTCTGATGATGCCTGATACCTGATCCCTGATCCCTTCGACACCTCGTGATTATACAGGCTGGTGTGCTTCTTCCATGTGGGCTTTGTTGCTTCTGAGTTAGATGGCCACTTGTTTACCTTCAAGCCTTTAAGACCCCAGAAGCTATACCTTTTGATAGCCGGGCACCATCAGCTTTTTTTTTTTTGCCACATTTGCTTATGCACCTATTGGTCCTCAGCGATCGTTTCATGGAGGTGTGCACCCAATGATATGATTTTTGTTCTTTGATGACTGATAACTGATCCCTTCAGCACCTCGTGATCACACAGGTTGACGTGTTCTTCCATGTGGGCTTTGTTGCTTTTGAGCTAGATGGCCGCTTGTTTATCTTCAAGCCTTTAAGAACCCAGACACTTTATCTTTTGATAGCTGGGTGCCATCAGCTTTCTTCACCACATTTGCTTAATCACCCGCTTTAGCCAAGCATTTACGCTTTCTGCCTGGTGGTTGCTGTGCAGGCTTTCCAACCCATGACTTGATCTCACCTAATCCTTGGTGAAAAATCAGTTTGAAGACACCTGACAATAACCAAGAGTCCTTCTCTGTCAACCTCCTTCCAAAGAACAAAATCGAGTTTACTTCCCTGGTCACAGATTCACCTATGCCAGTATCAATGGCGGGCCGCCCCCCTGAGTGTGAACACTGTGCTGAGGGGCATGCTAGTGTGCTTTCTCCTCAACGGAATGCTGGTTTGTTGGATGGTGGCTATACTGTGTAACAGCTGGGACCACATCCAGCTCAAAAGAGACCAGTGGTTCTGCAACTGTGACGAGAGACCCCCCACCCCCACCCCATGAAGACATGCCAAGGGAACATGCCTATCCTCTTCAAACAGCCTGTTCATTCCCAGTTCTAAGAAAGAAGAGTTCTGATTCATCCAATTTCCTGGAAGCCACTGCCATCTTGGGGCATGTGCCTTTCTCTCTCTCTCCCTTCATGGTTTCAGGCAGCCCACCATGGAGTACCAACTGGTTCCACAAAGAGCTGGAGGTCCCTTTCCTGAAGCTTCTATCCACAATAAATCATCCCATAGGTAGGATCTAAGGGCTAGGAGGGAAACACTTTGACCTTGTTTGTCACCAATCTCCCCCATTTTTTGGTGATACATCTTTACTATTTCACTCATCTATTCCCCATGCAAATCAATTTAGGTCCCGAATATATATGTGTGATGAATCTATAGGTATGTTAAATAGAAGTCAAACTTTTAAGTGTAATTCTTAATATGTACAGAAATAAAGAGATGTCAGTGTTTTCTCCCCATGCCCAATGCACCATCTGGTGCCTCCCACTCCATGCTCCCACAGTAGGCTTAAGTGGGGCCCCACTGACTCAACAAGAGGCAGCGAGAATGAAAGTGATGGAGAGTATGAATCTGCTCTGCTCTGATTTATGGTATAAAACTTTGTTCTCAAGCTGCAATGCTCTGCTGAGGGTTTCCTTGACAGACTGTCCTGGTGTGGAAGTCCACTTGCTTTATCTTTACAGCCCTTTGTTGGGTGTTGTGGGAACTCGTTGTTACCAATACTGGGTAAGCGGTTGACCTCCCTTCATTCCTAGCTCCAAAGTTTGGCATTATCGCTAAAGCAGAAAGCCAGGGAGAGGCTTCTGGAGAGAACTTTCAACAAGGTGGAAAAATACAAAGGCGGTATTAGCTTGTCTTATTTTGGAGGAGAGAGTTTCAAGACTGACCTTCTACAAATAGGAGATGAGTATCATTTTCTATCCTGAGCACAGAACAAGTAGTAAAAATATATGGGGCCATTTGTCCATTAGACCAAGGTTTACTGAGCAACTTCTCCAGTGTCGGACTTGGTGTCACATTGAATAGGTCATGATCCTTCTCCTCAAAGTGCTTATATATGCTTGTGAGAGACACTGATATGTAACCAAATCTTGGTGATACCATGTGATCAGATGGGTAAGAGGACAGTGTCCCAGTCTGGATGGTTGCACAGGTGGAGAGGGTCACAAAATTGACACCACAAGAAAGGAAGGGCTCTGAGAGGAGGATGGAAGGAAGGAAGGGGAGGGGTTAGATAGACAGGCGAGGGCATGAGAATGGGATATGGAAACAGAGCATTCTGAAGAGTATGGCGAATCTGTGGAGACATGGGTGGGTTAGCACGAAGAAGCAAAAATATGCATGTGGGAATATGATGGGGGATGGGGCCAGGCTAAGTCATCTAGTTAAGGCTTGCAAATGATGTATCTATATCACCTTTCTCAATAAGTCCATTCATTTTGGGGTCTTGAGCAAACGATCTCCTTTGGAAGCAAATAGTATTACGTGTTATGAATCTAGAACAGTCTCCTTTCTATCACCTCAGTGGACTGCAGGATTGGGTGAAATAGATCCAGAGCACAAGAGAGGGTTGAGCGAACCCAAGAGTGAGGCTGGTGAAAGAATACAAGCGTTTCAACACTCCTTCTAAAGATTTTCCAACCTGAGATGGTCACACAGACAGGGTGACTTTGAGTGTTTCTTCCGCATACACTTCAGGGAAGCATTCCCGCCAAGACCCTGCTTCTACTTTTTACCAGGAGTGATCTCTTCCAGGCAGGGTCAATATGACTAATTAAACAGGATGGTATTCCAATTAAGAAACAAACTTTCCTCCCAGAGTGAGAGATATGTTGCAGTATGAAGCCCTCAGCCCCTGATGACTAAGATGAGTGAGATTGCCAAGAAACTTCTCTGTCTCTGGAAACACCGTTCTCCGCACACAGGCCACCAGACCTCATCTATAACTAACATTGTGAAATGGGTTTATGAACCACTCCTGCACCCCTGTCGGTGTGCGCGCACACACGTGCACGCACAATGTTTCTTGAGTGTTGAGATGAACAAAGTCTCCACTCGAAGCTATTAGTACAAGAAAAGGAAGAGGCAGAATCCATCTTCAAGAGCCTCCAGGCTGGTCAGGAGAACACAAGCATTCCCTAAACCACTTGAGTTTATGCCTGAACTTCGGACAGCCCAGAAGGGAAACCCAGGAACCTTGGGAGCCCAGAGTCAGACAGAAGGAGAGGTATCGAGATCACAGGCCCTGTTGGTGGCCCAAATATAAACTCGGGGCAGTTGTTTCTGATGACACCCTTGGCAACCAAATGGACCCCTTCTGCTGAGTTCCACAGGGCCGCTCGTCGTAATGGACTACACGGAAGTGGGTTTGCTTTTGGTTGTTATTTATGTAGTGGTCCTGGGCAGGTTCTGGCGTCTGTTCCTTGCTCTGTGTCTAGGAGCCCATATAAATAAAAACAAATCAGTGGTCATATTTGACCAAGTGGGCCAGGAGAGGAGTAAAGGTGATCAGGAATCACAAAATGCCCCACCATGGGACCCTGGGCGTGGGAGAGACCGCACATTCCAACACTTTGCTCATTTGTTAAGCACTCAGTCACTAACCCAAGAGTTGGTGATTTGAATCCACCCAAAGTCGGCCATCTTTTCCTGAAAAGTCACAGCAATGACCACCCTATGGAGCCTGGAGGAACTCAGACCCTTGGGTTCCCATAACTTGGAACTGACTTAATAGCAATTAGTTAACTGGTAGCTTCGTTTTTCCTCAAGAACTAGAGGTTCTCCAATTCAGAGAAAGGATCAACCAAACTCACTCGCATCAAGTCAACTCTGACTCATAGTAGCCCTATAGGGGAGAGTAGAACTACCCCTGTGGGTTTCTGAGACTGCAACTCTTTATATGGGAGCAAGCAGCCTCATCTTTCTCCCTCAGAGCACCTGGTGGGTTTGAACCGATGATCCTATGGTTAGCAGCTCCATTTGTAGCCCACTACGCCACCAGGGTCCCAGGGAAAGGAAGTCCTCCAGTAGCCCAACTGCTTTCATTTGCTGAATCTATGAAGCTGGGACAGGGAGAAGAGAGCTAGCTGGCGGGCTGTGCGGAGCCATGAGCTGGCTGACTTAATTTCTCTCCTCGGCTCCCCAGGGTCTTAAATGTGCCAGGAGATTTAGCATAACAGGCTCCAACTCAGCAGGGTGTTCCGTCTCTCAGTATCTTCAGAGGCCTTCTGGAAGAACTTGCTGGCACAAGACCAGGGGTCTCCCCAGGGTTTAGCCAAGCTGTTTCAAAGATGGGAAGGAAGTAGGAAATGGTTCCCTCTTCCAGACAGCCCCAGACCCAGGCAGTGTTCCCACAGTGCAGAGACAAAGGAGAGGGGCACGGTCATGCTCATCCCTCCAGGTGACCTAAAACCTCTCAGCCACTAAGCCATTCCCCAGCCCAGGGATTAAATGAGCACACATCATAGCCACTGGGTGCATGCATGACCCAGATCCTCTGATCTCCCAACAAAAGCTTCACAGCAGAAAGTGACACTGGGTTATGCTAGTAAATCCGGACCGAAGGCCCTGAGAGCTAGCTCTTCAGACAAGCTGGGCAGTAAAAGCCTATGGATCATGTAACCACTATGCCTGTCACTGGATTGCTCTCTGTGATTTTGCATGTGGCAGTTCTTTCCAGCCGGGGCCCTGGAGCTTGGAAATGATACTGTTTCATATAGTCGTCTGTCCTCTCGTGATGATTGAGTGGTGCACTGATGTGTGAGATTGGGGCTTTCGGTCACAAATGAAATCAGAGACAGCTTCATGGTCACCTATGATGTATATGGAACAAAACTTTGCAAACCCACACATGAGGAAAGAATGCAGACCATGAATGCTGGGTTCTGTTCTGAATACGGTTTTGCCAGAGTCCCCTAAGGGGCCCTGGTGGCACAGTGATGACACGTTGGGTTGCTCACCGCAAGGTCAGAAGTTGGAAACCACCAGCCACTCCTCAGAAGAAAGAGGAGACTTTCTACTCTTGTCAAGATTCGGTCTCAGGGCTAGTTCCACCCTGTCCTATAGGGTCGTGATAAGTAGGAACTGACTCAATGACAGTGAAAACTGAAGGGGAAAAATTAGAGTCCCTTGATGTCTTCTATCTGCCATCTGTAATACAAGGGACTGCTGCACTTCCTATGTGAAGCATACCCACTCCCTTCCCCCCACCTACCCCCTCACACACCCCTTGTCAAGTTTGTCATCCCGTGGCGGTGTGTGGCTGCAATGCTGGAAGCCATGCCATTGGTATTCCATGTAGCAGCAGGATCCCCCATGGTGAACAGGTCCCATTCCAGCTTCCAGACTAAGACTAAGAGGAAAGATCTGGCGATCTATGTCTGATATATCAGCCCATGAAAAGTTTCGATTGCAACAGAAGAGACGGGCTGCTTGTCATGCTGGAAGATGAACCCTCCTTCTCCTCCCCTTTCAGCCCTCGACTGAAAGGCACTCAAAATACTCAGGGGTCACAGCCATGGCCTCGAGCCTCTCAAACATTGTGAACTTGGAACAGGTCAATCTATTGTCTACAGGCCACCAGGAGTTGGGAGAAAGCCTAGCCACTTACTAAGATGTGCCACTTTCTATATCCACAGCCCCTCTCTTAATCTCAGCCTCTCTATGGAACTGCTCAGCCTTAGGAGAGTACAGAAAATAAAAAATCCACAGTTGCTGTTTTCCCCGAAATGTTACCACATCATTTTGATGCAAAAAGAGCTCTGCCTTGGTGACCATGCAAATATTTTCTCCCGTGAAGGGGCCCTTCTTAGAGTGAGAGACACTTGCCCTTGAGAGGATCCAGTGGGGGCATTGTGGCTGTTGCTTTGTTTTCTTTACAGTTTCTAAATATACTCTCATAATCGCAGCAGCCCAGAGAGGACAGTAAGCTACTTAGCATGTCTGTGCCCTGCCCCTGCCCCTGCCCCTGCTCTGCCATCAGGCCCTGGACACGTAGCAGCCACAATCAAACCCGGGAGTCTACTAGTTGCAATAGGCATGACCATAAGCCACTATTTTTCTCCCTTCCTTTTTCAGTTGTTCTAAGATTTCTAAACTGGTGTTGAAACATGCTGCTTTCATTTCCCTTGAGGGGAATAAAATCCTTTAGCAAAATTCTTAGGTCAAGCCCATGTGTATCTTGGACTGGACAAAAAGCTGGGGGGGGGGAATAACACCTATCATCTGGAGGGACTGAGAAAAACAGCCATAGCCAACTCGTAACAAATCTTTCTGAATGGTAATTAGTGTGCAGCAGGATTTTCCAGAACACAAACCGAGGACTCCTCACTCCAGAAGATGTTTATACTAAACTCCCTGCCCTTGAATACATTCTGGCTCACAGCCACCCTAGAGAACAGAGTAAAACTGTCCCCTGTTGGTTTCTGAAACTGGAACTCTTTACAGGAGTAGAAAGCCTTGTCTTTCTCTTGCAGAGTGGCTGGTGGATTTGAACTGCTGAACATGTGGTTAGCAGCCCAACATATAACCACTACACCACCAGGGCTCCCCATGAAATATTTATACATGTGACCATTCTACAGTCAAATGAGCTTGCAAACTGATACGGCCTGCACCTCCAGCCTGGGAGTAGCGGTGGACTTTAGTTAGCTGTGACCTCAAAATCCATTTATTACGCCCAAGGATGATGAGTTAGTTTATTGTGCCAACCTGGCCTATAAACATATGTGAGGTTAATTGAAAGGCAGAGGGATACATGGTTCAGTGAGCCTCTCCTTTCTAGTTCTCGAGTCTCTTGCTTTGTCATGGTCGCATCAGGGTGCAGCTGCCTTAGCAGTTCCCTGCTTCAGCTGGCAAGGCTCACTTCCTGCAAGACATCCCCAAGGAGAAGCCACATGGAACTACCCTGATGCAGCCCTGGGTGCTGGAGCACCCGTGTGGAGACCCCTGCCAGCGCTGAGATGTTTACGCTTTCACTGACTCGGCTTTCCTCCTGCAGTCAGCATTGTTGTGTGTGTTTTGTGAGATGGAGGAGGATTTTGTGGACTGGTGTTGGACATATGGGCTAATGAGTTAATGTTGGACTTATGGGTTTGGGCAGCACTGGGTTGGGATGTTTTCTTGATGCACACTTAACCTATATATAAAACTCTCTCTCATACATGAGTTTCTGTGGATTTGTTTCTCTAAAGTACTCAGACTCACACAGATGACTTGTCAATATTTTGAAATACAGATGTCTGGTTGAACAACATTTGATCATACTAGGCTACACATAGAGGAGCCCTGTAGTGGGTTATGTGTTGAGCTGCTAACTTCCAGGTCAGCATTTTGAAGTCACTAGCCCCTCCATGGGAGAAAGACGAGACTTTCTACTCCTATAAAGGACCATCACCTTGGAAACCCACAGGGGAAGTTCTACTCTGTCTTTTGGGGTCAGTATGAGTTGGAATCAACCTGCTGGCAGTGAGTTTTGAGTTGAGGGCTAGAATTATGGTTTGGGGTTTTAAAAATTCTTTAACACAGTGTTTACAAACAAACATCTAAAAATACATTGCTAGAAGGTAAGTAGTCTACCAATTTAACAGACCCGATTTTATAGCAGTTTTAGATCAACAGAAAAAGTACGCAGAAAGGACTGATTTCCCACATAGCTGCTCTCCTGTCAGTCACGTCTAGAGCCCCTGTGGTATGCTGCATACAGTGGATGAGCCAATATTGATACGATATCATGAACGACCACCCACACTGTAACTGTTGCTTCACCCTTTTTTGTTGTGTAGTCCTGTGGCTTAGGACAGGTTTAGAAGGCCATGCATCCATTGACCGTATGTCGCAGAATCATCTCCCACCAAAGGTCCTGGTCTCCATCTCATATTTAGCCCATCATTTCAGACATTCAATAGGAGACGTGAGATGTCTGGGTGGTTAGAAATGAACAAATTGATGACGCACGCACGGCCTGACGTGTAAGGTGTGCAGTATTCGAACACACATCGGACCCAACTCTTGCCCCTGATGAGTCGCAAACTGTTCTTTCTGACCAGAATTCCACCCACCACTAGGTCCTACTCAGTTGACTCAGAGGAAATTGCCAGGTTCCTAGTGAAAATAGTAACGTGCTGACAATGGTCTCCCTCCAGAAGATGAACCACTGGGAGAGAGGCTCCGGTCAGCTCAGCAGCCTCCAAACGACATAAGAGAAATTGCGATAGCTCCACTGATTTCTTTGGTCTTACTAGGGGGAACAGAAAATAGAGAACTTTTTCCAGATGACAGAGCCCACTGTTTTGCAGATATGTTTTTATGTGTAGGAGGGGGAAAAAAAATCTCGATCTTTCTTGATCGAAGTATATAGAACACACAGACTCAACACATCGATGCCCAAGAGCTCCGAGCAGTCTGCCAACACCCGCGGACCTTGCGCGGTTTGTTAGACCTGTGCTTTCTTTAGAGGCTTCTCTCCTGTCTGCACATTCTGAAACTCTCCCGGAGTGTCTCAACAGGGGCCATCGCTTTTTCTCCCCTCCATAAGTGGATCCCAGTTACCCAGTGGATTTTGCTATATCCGCATGAGATCTCCCAAGAATGACCTTCAAGCGAAGTCACAGAGACCTCTCGGGAGCAAATGGTGTAATAGTGAAAGTCTTTTACTCCAAATGGACAATGATCGTGGAAAGCAAAGAGCGTTCAAAGCAGGCATCCTCGAGGGAGCTTCTGGAATCATTTGCGGCTGGTGTAAACTATTTGAATTCAAACTGCTGGTACCAGTGCACTGACAGCACCACTGGTCAACGAACTACAGACTCCCTACCTAGAAAGTTCCTGGGGGACTTAGCACCACTCTGGAGGGGGCCCCTCTTTCCCCTTGGTACAGACAGAAGATGATGGAGAAGACCCCCGGATCCAACCTGAGCGAGGGAAGTAGTCCGTTGGAAAGAAGGCTGAGGACAAAGAAGAGCCTTTGTTCTGTGTCTCCCAAGGGCCCTTGGAAGCCTACACGCTCACTGCCATTGAGTCAGTGCCGACTGACTCATAGCGACCCCCTGTGGGTGCCTGAGACTGTAACTGTTTACAGTCTTTCTCCCTCAGAGCTGCTGGTGGTTTCGAAATGCTGACCATGAAAATTGCAGCCCGACACAGAACCACTATGCCACCAGGGCTACTGGGAGTCTGCACTAGAGGCTATCATTCTTCATTTGAGGTCCACCATCTGCATTATCTGTGTTTGCCAAACTGGGGAATACCGCTCCCGGAGGGGCACTGGAATGGTCCGGGAGGCCTGCAAACGCAGATCTCTGCACAGTATCTTGGAGTAAGGGCTATCCTGCAATAGCTTTTAGTTGCCAGCGGGACTTTGAGTAATCCTTTTTCTAAAAGGAGGGTGGGGGGGTAGTAGGCCAAATAACTTTAGAGACTTTTGATTAAGAAAACAGATTTATATCAATCTATATTTGCTCCTACTTAAGCGGGGGGAGGGGAGGGTGCGGGTTCCTCAGTCAATTCTGGACTAATTCTGTCAAAGAGTATCCTCAAGTCCTGGATTAGAGCATCGCACCACTTTCCAACCTAGCTGCAGTCACATTCAAAAACCCAAAAGAATGTCCTGGTTGATCTGGAAATACGGGTTCGTTCACACAGCACTCCGATAAACAGTGTGCTCAGCCTGGTGGCTAGCATGTCCCTGAAGGCAGATGACACCACCTGCCCCTCCCCCCGCAGCCTGCTTTCCCCCCTGCCAGCCTCAATTCCTTTGGTATTTATTTTCTAATTCTGCGACTTTCTTTAATATATGTAACTACATTTATTCTGTTTACAAACATTGACTTCTGCACTTTAGATTGATTAGCCACTTGGAAACTGTCATCTCCAGGATCCCTTGTGGATTAGATCATTGCGATCTACAGGGTTTCTTATTGGATGAGTTTGGGAACTGCTCGCCAGGCCTTTCTTTCTACTCTTCTCAGTCTGCAAGCTCTGCAGAAAGGTGGTCAGCATCAGAGCAACCCCTAAGCTTCGTGACAGATGGGTGGTGGCTGTGCAGGCACATGAAGGGCACTGGCCAAGGATCAAACTGTGGTCTCCCACATGGAGGATAAGAATTTGATTACTAAACAACATGGTGCAACAACAAGAAGACGAATCAAACAATAGCAGAGTTGGAAACAAACTGGTTAAAAACACATAAACACGATGATGGCCCTATGGCAGTGAACCGTGACAAGACTGGGTATAGTTCTTGGTGTTCTCACCCAGTGCTTCACCAGGTGGAAGTGGCTCCACAAGCAAAGGGGAAATTCTCAGCGAACTCCAATTGCTTCCTAATTTATCAATCAGGTTGGAGCAAAGTGTTGGTTTCAAAACAAGCCTTATAAGCAGAACATAATGTTGAAAGTGGTTATTTTTCTAAAGGGCTTGTTCATTCAATGCCAGATCCATTGAGTACAGCCTGAGGCCTCCAGACCTAGCCTTATAGCCTCTTCTTCCCCAAGACAAAGCTTCCAACTAATAGCATTTCACACCATTCTGGAGTTCCCACAGAGTCCACTAATGACCCAATTCCACAAGGTGCTAGCTCTGGAGACAACTGTGAAGAGGGTTCTAGACCAGGTGATTTGCAATGTCCTTTCTGAGACCCATTACCTCGATCATAGGTTCCCAAACTGATTTGACCCAGCACCCCATTTTCAGAAAGAAAATTACTCAGCGCTCCTCTGGTAATTACAAACATTTGTACTCTATTGCCCATAATCAAGAATAAAGAATAGGAATCTGCTTTTGCAAGAAGTTATGAGACGGAATCATAACCACGAAGGAAGCTTAACCCCTTCTCCTTCCGTGAGGTAAGGAGGACTGGCTTTGAAACCTCCTTTCCTGCCTTGGCATAGTGGTACCAGCAGGTAGGCTAGAAAAATGCAGTCAGAATAGGACAGAAACATCTCCTGACACTAAGTAGACAGGAGACCTGTAAGGGAAGCAGTTGCTTCTACCAACCCAGAGGGAACATCATTTCCTCCCTCCAGGTTTGATGGGGTTTGGTTACCCTGGTTTCTACTGTTACTGTCTGGAATGTACTGCATCCTGGCGTGAAGAAGAGTCAATCTTCTCACTTCTAAAAAAGTCGTCCAGCTTCACCCATCCATCCTACAGGTGGCACTTGAATGAACTTCAGAATCATTTGTCTTGGTTTCTCTCTTCTTCTAAGTTGGCCTGGAAGGAGGAACACTTGGTTTTGGAAGCCCAAGCCGTCAGCCTGCACCATCCAAAGAGGTGTGCTTGCTTGTTTGGAGGGAGTCCAAGTTCAAAGCTGCTTCTGGAGCAGACACCATGCACTTGGACTTGGAAATAGCTACGGACAAAGACCAAGCTGTGAACTTGATCATGGAGACCCTTTAGTGCAGTATTTCTCTACCTTCCTCTTGCTGCAACCCTTGAATACAGTTCCTCATGTGGTGTGACCCCCCCCAACCATAAAATTATTTTTGTTGCTATTTCATCACTGTCATTTTGCGACTGTGATGAATCGGCAACCCCTGTGAATGAAAGGGTCATTTGAGCCCCCAAAGGGGTGGCGACCCACAGGTGGAGAACCGCTGCTCTAGTGTATTCCGCTCCCTAGTTACGAACATCATGCTCGGTCAAGTCGAGGGGCAGTGAAAAAGAGGAAAGCCTTCGACAAGGTAGATGGATCCAGTAGCTGCAACAATAGGCTCAGCCATCAGAAGCATTGTGAGGAAGGCGCAGGACCGGAAGTGCTTTCTGCTCTTGTACTAGGGCACCTAACAACAAGTCACTAACTGCATTAAGACCCCCTGCCGGCACTCCCAACCAATCTGCTAAGAGGGCCTGAGTCTGCCTAATGCTTTTATTTTTTCATTACAAAGGAATTATACAACATCCTGGTTGTTAGTTTTATTTATAAAAGAAGAATTGTTAAATGTCACATTCTAGTATCAAGATTCATCATTTGTTGGTCCCAGGTGAGAATTCTTATATTATCTTCACACTCTTCATGCCAGCAGGAAATGTGTTGGCCGGGTAACAAGGGGCTGAATTGTGTGTGTTTTCCCCTGTCCACTGCTCCACTGTCGATACTGAGGTGAAAGCTTCCTTAATGAATGTCCTTTGTGGTAGAACTACAAATAGGACCCTGCTTAATGAAGGCTGACAATGAGGCCCTTTAAATCCCAGGGGGGAATCTTCTAAGCCTCACACAGGGAGGTTTCTCTTCATTTAAGTCGTTATTAAAGTTGACTCTGTAAATTTGGATTGAACTGATTTTCATGTGTAGCTGGCTTCTCTCATTGGGTCACTTCAGCCACTTGGAGGGAGACAGCATGCATCCCCCATTGCCTGAATGCAAATAGCCTTCCCACCAAGTGAGTTCTACACATTGCCTCACTGTCTCCTGGGGGGGGGTCGCTTAAGCACTGAGGTTAAGTGGCTCACTAAAGATCCCGGAGTCCATTAGAGAAAGTCCCAGGTCTCAGACTCACTGTCCAGTGCTCCTTCTCCTCTCCCACCCCAGCCCCACCCAAAACAGCTGTCCACAGAGCCGCAGAAATTCAGGAAGGTCTGGAGAAGATCCACCAGCTTTTATTTTCCAGCCCAATGAAAGGGAGCTCAAGACTCCCACTCACAAGCCAATGCCAATTCCAGCACACAGAACCGTCGTCACTCCTCTTTATCCCGACAGCCGGGGTACTCCCGCTGACAGTTATTGGTGTCCCTTGCTCCTTAGCGCATGACCTGCAGAACCCCAGCCTGACACAGGAAGCCCAGGTGACTGACTCCAGTCCCATAGTGAGGCTACTGAGGGTCAGGTACCATCAAGATAGGAGGAGGCTGGAGTCAGACACATCCAGTTTAACTCTTATGGGTGTCTCAGTGGTCTGACTCCTCCAAGAGGTCCTGGGACCAATCCAGGACCCATTGTGGCTGGAATCAGTGTTATAAAAGTGGCTGCAACTTGACCTGGGTGTGGGAGTCAAAGCTTCAACATTAAGGAATCACATCTTTCTCTCTCTTTAATCATTTTATTAGGGGCTCATACAACTCTTATCACAATCCATAAATACATCAATTGTGTCAAGCACATCTGTATATTCGTTGCCCTCATCATTCTCAAAACATTTGCTCTCCACCCAAGCCCCTGGTATCAGCTCCTCATTTCCCCCTCCCACCCCACCCGCCGGAATCACATCTCTTTAAGGGATGGACTTAAAGAGATGGACTCCCTCTCATACTTATTGTCCTGGTCAAGGTCACAGCCCCATGGGAGCAGGCATCAGGCATCTCCATCCCGGATCTCAAGACATTCCTGGAGTTCATAGATTCACCTTCAAAATCGGGGTGTGCCCCAGACTAACCGCAGGCAGCCCTGGCAGCCTCTCCATCCTATTTACTGCAGATTAGCATAACTTGCCTTGGGGTGAGGGCTTTCTTTGTGCTTCGCAACATCCCAATCAGCTAAGTAGAAGGCCCTGTTTCCCAGAGAGGAATTGGAAAGTCCGAGATGTGAAATTTCAGCCCTTGTACCAAGCCAGTAGTGGGCAAATGGCAGGCATTAGCATTCCGTCCCTGAGCTGGTGTCATCATCTGGCCATGCTTCTCTTGGCCCTTTGCCACTGCAGAGCCAGCTTCCAGGCAGGGGAGATGCTGGGATGTCCAGGATGGTGCAAGGTCATCCTCATGGTCACTGTCACCTAACCAATGCATCTTCTGCCTGTACAGCAGGCCTGGCTATGAGGTGCGAGAAAAAACTCTTTCCTGTAAGGTGTTTCAGACTCACTGAGCCTCATAACTGAATATATCACCAGGGACAGGGCAATAAAAATTCCAAAGAACCAAACTCACTGCCATAGAGGCCGACTCATTAGCGACTCAATAGGATAGGGTAGAATTGACCCTGTGAGTTTCTGAGACTATAACTCTTTACAGGAGTAGAAAGCCCTGTCTTTTCCCTGAAGAGCAGCTGGTGATTTTGAACTGCTGACTTTATGGTCAACGTGTAACCACTATGCCACAAAGGTTCCTATAGGGCACAGGCATAGACACAGACAAATAAGACTGCCACCAGCTCCAGGGATACGCACCAGAAGTGCTGGAGGAGGGAAGAACCAGAAGGAGCCACATCTGATTCTGAAGGCTTGTGGAGTCTCAACATGGGGAAATGGGGCGACACCTTCTTGGGCTGAGTTTGGAACAAGCGCTCTCCAACAGAGGGGAGAAGAGGGGCAGGGACATTCCAGAAAGCTGTGGCTTTCCCCAAGGTGAACAAAACAGCATGACAGGGTTTCTTCCCACTGTGGGCATATCTCCTGGAGCCTCTGGATGCCCTTCTAAGAAAAATGTCTCTAGGTGTGTGCTGAAAATACCAAGAGTTAGGAAGAAAATTAATGAAATTAAAATACAACTGTCAACATTGACAAAACTGATTTATAATCTATTTGTATACACATGGTGGTCATTAACCGCTGTCCAGTAAGCCCAAACTCATAGCAAATCCAAACACAACGGAACAAAATCCTGCCTGCTCTCAAGCCAGTCCCATAATGAGTTACAGAAAGAACCACTGTGGCCCACTGGATTTTCATGAGTTGATTTTTCAGAAATAGATCACCAGTCCTTTCTTCCTTGCACATCTTAGTCTGGAAGTTCCACTGAAACCTCTTTAGCAACTTCACAACACACAAGCCTCAACTGAACATGAGATGCACTGGCTGGAATCAAACTTGGGGCTCCTGCAGAGGAGGCCATCATTCTACTGCCCACCCACTACTGCCTCCAGTCTGCATATACAAGGGAACTTCCTGGGAAAATGGAATGAAAAAATAATGAGATTTCAGAAGCCGGTGGATGACAAAGAAATCTCACAATCCATTTGTAGGGTCCTCATATGGATTACGCCTCCCGTAAATCCCCTCTGCCCATTGGCTACGGGTGTGCAAAGCCATGCCATGAGACAGAGGGCATTGGAAATGTGGTCAAGTTCAACTTTCACACCCTATCGCTTATTCCCCCTTTCGACCCATTTCAAATTTGTTGGAGTTTTTATTTTCTGTTTTTTTTTTGCTTGAGTTTTTCTCTATTTGTTATCATCGTTGTTGTTTTGCTTTGTTTCCTTTATATGGCATTCAGTATCAATAATTCTTTAGAGAATGTAACCGGATTAATAGTTTCTTAGGGTTATGGCTGCAAAGGTGGAGGGGGATGGGGAGCTAATAATAATGAGTACATAAATGAAGAAAATGTTCTAAAGTTGATAGTGGTAAGAATTGCACAACTTTAAAAAATATGCTTAAGCCATCAAAATTGTATGATATGTGAATTATACGTCAATAAGACTGTTACAATTTTGAAAAGATAATGGCAAATACTTACAAACTCTTTTAAGCCCTGTTGTATAATATATAGTATTATATAATAATATGTTCTGTTATAAATATATTTCATGCATATGTTCTTTATTCATGTTAGTAGTAATATAAAAAATATAGACATGCCTAATTTTAATGTGCTTAGCTTTATTGTGCTTCCTCAATACTGCTTTTTTTAAAAATGAATTAAAAGTTTGTGGCAACCCGCATGGCTGCCATTTTTCTAACAACACAGGCTCACTACATATTTTGGTGTCCAATTTCTCACAGTGTTGCTCACTTCTCCATCATATCTGGCACACTGTGCAGATGCCAGGAGAGTGTCCACATAACTTCTCTAGGTCTAGGAAACCAAGACATGGGTGAGGCTTGCTGCATTTCGATACTGGCAGCAGCCAGGTCCCGATCCCATCTCTCTGAGGTCTGCTGGTACAATTTCCACATCCTGATGCGCATAATGGTATTTGGCGAGAATTGCAACAGCTACACTGAGAAATGAAACCACCTGTGATTTCTATCCAGCGCTTCCTCACAGGTCCTGCTCCCAGGACCGTGGCTGTCCCGTTCCCCCCGAGCACATGCTCAATGTTGACTCAAGTCTAGTGCAAAGATGTGTTCTTATCAAACCCCACATTCCCTGGAGTGGCATGGGCACCAATTTAGAAGCTCTGGCTTTGGAGCCAGAGTCAGCAAACTACAGTGTGAGCGACAAATGGTACAGCTTGTCTCTGTCAATAAAGTTTTATTGGCTCAGTCATGTCATGAGTAGGTCTACTCGTGTGGGGCTAAGCCCGGGTAGCATCAGTGTCATAAGTTGACTGTGGCCTTCTTCAGAAACCGTTGTATGACACCTGCTTTGGAGAGACTTGATGCATTAGACATTTTATCCGGCCCTGAGCTGGGGATCAAGCCTAACAATGGGGTAGAGAGAGCAAGGACTCAAGCAGACCCTTTTGCGTGTCACGCATCCTTCATCCACCCTGGAGAAGTACTGGACGCTGCCCCACTGCAGGCTGAAATGCGACTCTCTTATGAGCGCATTGCAGTTTTCTATCGTTTCCTTGGGGCAATGGGGGGTTCACTGGTAGAATTCGCACCTCTTATGTGAGAGGCCTGAGTTTGATGCCTAGCCAATCCATCCCCCGTGCAGCCACCACTCCTCTGTCAGTGGAAGCTCATGTGTTGCTATGATGCTGAATAGGTTTCAGTGGAGCTTCCGGACTCAGGCAGACGAGGAAGAAAGGCCTGATGATCTACTGTACATAATCAGCCAATGAAAACCACAACGGATCATGGGGCTGGTACAGGACCAGGTAGAAATTCACTCTGTTGTACCTGGGGGTGTCATGAGCTGGGGGGGGGATTCACCAGCAGTTCCCAATAACAGAGTTTCTTGAACCTGCTAGCTTGCAGTACCCACTTCCTGAATACTCTCACCCATGGTCCTAAGAAGTGCAATGAAATCAACACTGCATATGCATACACCATCTGTGCAATGTGGAAATGATCACCTCAAGAGACATTTTTGAGGCTAGCTACCCTTCAGCCTTGTCCATGTTGCCTGGGTAATTCTGATTTCTCATAGCAGCAACGTGCCCCATCCGTTATCAGAAAGCCTGCCTTCCAGGCCTGCCCAGCTTCCTAGCATGAGTCCCTGGCATGCCTGCTGTTTGGGAGCTATTCACAGCCCTCTCTTTGCTTTGGCCTGGGCCCACCAGAGAGGTCCTTCATTCAGGAAACAATGGAATTTAAGATGAGAGAGAGAGAGAGAGAGAGAGAGAGAGAGAGAGAGAGAGAGAGAGAGAGAGAGAGAGAGAGAGAGAGAGAGCAAACCAAACTGGGGACCCATCATGAGGCAGAATTTTACGTTCCCAGCTTTAAAAGGACATGATCCAGGGTGGCGTTGATTCAAAGGTCGCTGGTGTCTGTAAACTAGTTCCACCCCTGCATCCATCACCAACCTCGCACCCGCACTCCATTTTGTGTCTCCTCCACACAGGCACGCACCCTCAGCCTTCGGAAATGTTAAGCGTGATCACATGGAGAGCGAATGTGAGCAGCTGCGGCGGCAGAAGTGTTTTTCTTCCCCCTTTTCGCCCGGGCTTTCTCTTCAGCAGCGGCTTCTGTTTTTTGTTCGGGTGCCTCCTCCCACTTTCCCCCCCTTCCAGGGGAACAAAGTTGGGGGTGGGGTGGGATGCTGAAGTACAAAGCCGTGCTTGTTTTAAAAAAATTGAGTCAACCTGGGCTAATGGCCAAAGTTAATTCTAAAGACCCATTTTGGAGGCTTGGGACTTAAATGGAATACAGTATAGGGCTGCCCGTTTCGGGGACACCATGTCCCCGGGGCAGTGGGGACAAGAGCTTCATTTGATTGGGCTGGCCGCTGTGTTGGGAAGATGTGAGGCATGCTAACAATCAACCATTCCTCGCGGAGCTCAGCTCTCCCCTCTCCCGAGATGGGTGCGTTTGAAAGGATTCATGATTTGAGTTGTTTGAGCTCCGGATGCTGCCCCACTTGCATCTTCCAAGCCTGTTTCCGAGTCTCTGCTGCTATTCACTGCTGCCGAGCTACCTCGGATTCACAGTGGCTTCAAATGCTGTCCCGCCCGCGCCCTCTTCTTGAATTCATGAATGGGATGCGTCCGAGTCCATTGGCCGTCGCTATTGTGGCAAACCCAGCCTGACCTTTCTGGAGAGAGCGTGAAGCTAGGATTTGCATGTTCTTGTGAGGAACACCCAGCTTAAGGAGCTCCAAAGAAGCCCTGGTAGGGTAGTGGGTTATGTGTTGGGTTGCTAACCCAAAGGTCATAAGGAAAAGATGGAACATTTCCAATTTAATCTATTGATTTTGTTTCTACATCTTGGCCTGAAGATTACTCCACATGGAATGAGCAAAAGCACATATTATTACATCCTTGTGAGGGAAATATAGCATACATGTTAAAGTCAAAACCCCCACTGCCATCAAGTCAGTTCCGAGTCATATCGACCCTATATAGGATTTCCAAGGCTGTAAGTCTTTATGGAGACAGTCTCAACATTTTCCCTCAAAGTGACTTGTGGGTTTGAACTGATAACCTTATAGTTAAGAGGCTCAGACTTACCCAACAACTCCATAGATTCACCGGACTCTTTTTACTTTTCTCTTTCCTCTCTTACATTTCTTAAAATTGAAAGAAAAAGTAATAAATATTTATAATCACAAATTTGTATGTATATGGTACATGAAACATACATGATGTGTTTAGTGAGTTACGTGTTGAGCTGCCAACCATAAAACCATCAGCCACTCCATGGGAGAAAGATGAAGTGTTCTATTCACGTAACACATAATGTTTCAGTGGCTGCTTCCTCTGACATGGGTAGCTGATGGAACCAGGCTGGGCAGTGTTCCGTTTGGTTGTGCATAGGGTCGCTATGGGTCAGCACCAACCTCACAACAACAACTCACCACAGTCTCATAAACCCACAAGGGACAGTTCTACTCTGTCCTATAGGATTATTATGAGTCAAAATTGACTCAATAGCATGGGTTCATTTGTTTTTGTTTTTATATTTAAGAGGCAAGTTCTTTCAGGGGTAGAATTCTTACCTTCCATGGGGGAGCCCTGAGTTGGATTCCAGTCAATACACCTCATGTGTAGCACCAGGCAGGAGAGGTTGGTGTGTTGCTATGAGGCTGAGCAGCTTCCAAGAAAGCTCCCAGACGAAGACAGACTAGGAAGAAAGGCCTAGCAAACCGAATATTTACCAGTGAAAACCTTATGGATTATAATGGTTTGATGCACAACCTATCATGGGGATGACACAGCACCAGGCAGTGTTTTGTTCTCTGTGCATGGGGTTACCAGGAACCGGCTCCTGGTAGGTTACAAGATACATGTATTATGTGTACATGTTAGATATATGTTGTGGTAATTATGTAATCTGGTGTAAACTTGAGACTATGAAGAGTGAAGGGGTGGTGTTAAACTATCAATCAGGTCTCAGCTTGATGACCTCATTTGGGGGTACTACAGAGATAAACAGCTCACTGGCGGCTAGACCCAGACTCTCTGCTTTGTCTTGCTGCTGATGAGACACATGGACTTATGCTAGAGCCCGGAAGCTGGAGGAGCCATGTGGAGACCCCTACCAGTGCTGAGATGCTTCCACTACCACTGGAGCCACAAGACTTCTCACCCACAGGCCTGTGATCCTCCTGCATTTGGCATCATTGCATGTGTTGTGTGAGTCTGAAGAGGACTTTAGAGACTGGTATCAGACATATGGGTTAATATCAGACTTCGGAATTTTATCTGGACAGGGCTGGGGTGTTTCCTCAATAAACAATTGCTGTTTTATATAAAGCTCTTATACACATATGAGTGTCTCTGGATTTGCTTCTCTAGTCAACCCAGACTAACACATATGTCTATATATATGTCATTTTTCTTTTAAATATATATATCTATATATACACATGTATACTGATTTTTGTGGAAACCAAATTGTTTCATGAAAGCCAAAATGGCCTTATGCCTTCAGTTCAAATTATCAGCCCTTTTCCTCCTGCACTTGTAATACAAAGGCCTTCAAAAATTGGTGAAAATTTTATTTTTCCATGGACTTTTTGAAGTCCTCTCATGCATCTAATAATTAGGCACACCTGCCACTTGAATGTCCCCTTTGGATCCTGAAAGACCTGGCAGGATTTCAGCTGCACTAACCTGGCCTCAGGAAGGGCTGTGGCAATCAGGCTCAGCACAGTGAGGACGAGATGACCCTGCCTGAGGCGGCTTTGACTCCCATTTTCTTTTCTCAGTAACCAAGGCAACTTGTCCAAGTCATCCTTCCCACACACAAAAAACAAACAAACTCAAGCAAAATAATGAATTTCCAGAAATTTCCAAATGGCACACGACCTCTGCAACGGCACCCCCCCCCCCCCCAATTTTTGAAATGAATATGTAAAACCATCAGAGTTGTCGCTGTCACATGTTCCCCAGAGTGAGGCTGACTCCTCACACCTAGCAAGTGATGCACATGCATCGTGACAACTTGTGATGCCCCACGTGTCCACAGCTGAGAATGTGCCGGAAGATCTCTCTTGTCTGCAAAACCGCCACTTCTGAAAAGACTCTTGAGCGGCTGAACAACAGGAACCACCAAGCCCATGGAGGGTCCTCCTCCTGGGCACCCCCGCCAGGCTACTGAAAAAAATCCACTTTACAAAGGCCATGACCTCATGTGTGTCAGTGTGTTAAGGGAGGCCTCGTTTTCAAAAGAAAAGCCAGACAAGACAGAATCTAAACCAACAAGGCCACACATTGGTTCTTATGGAACCCCCTGGCAGCCGAGGACAGAGAGAAAGGCAGATATTTAGGGCCAGCCTCGGTGGGCCTCAACTGCAAAGCGGGTGGGCACACTGGCTTCCATAATTGTGGCTGATGGCAGACACCCACTATCATGCTCCAGTGCAATTCATCCCCATCTCCCCGAATTCTTGGGACATATCCCATTAAGGTTGTTACATGCTTGGTGGAACCCGGCCAGAACATATGCACCCTATTTTAAAGATATTCAACCTTTCAACTGTTCCTCGGTGCTTTAAAGCAATAACTTCCTGTGATTGCTCAGGCCGTACACTAAGATGCTGGGCAAATGAGGAGTGACTTGTGCACGGCGCCCATATACATTTCAGAGGCGAGGGAGCACTGCATGCCATATTAAGTACAAAGTTTCCATGGGAACCAGAACAGCCAGCTCATTTCATTCTACCCCAACGATAATTTTTCATGGACAATAAAATGATGAAAACAATGAAATGAAGCCTTCTAGTTAAGACTCAAATAAATGAGGCCAGATTTTGTCAGGAAATCCGAACTAATGCCTCGGTTCTGTGTCTGGACCCTGCAGTAGTGATAGAGTAGCTGAGCACTCCACTGCTCACTGCAAGGTCAGCAGTTCCAACCCACCCAGAGGCCCCAGAGAAAGATATAGCAGTCTGATTCCATGAAGATTTAGAGCAGCGGGTCTCAACCCGTGGGTCGCGACCCCTTTGTGGGGGGTTACCCTGTTCATCACAGTAGTAAAATGACAGTGATGAAGTATCAATGAAAATCATTTGATGGTTGGGGGTCACCACCACATGAGGAATTGTATTCAAGGGTCGTGGCATGAGGAAGGTTGAGGAGCACTGATTGTGAGGCTCGGAACCCCTCTGGAGTCATTGGGCCCTCCCTTGAGGTTTGCTGTGTGTCAGGAGCAACTCAACGGCTGTGGGTTTGGTTTGGCTTTTGCATGGCAGCTGCCAGGTGTCTAAGGACTCATCCCATGATCATGGTGTTCTCTGTCATTTAGGAATCAAAGTCATTTAGGGATGATTCTGTGACACAACTTGTATTTTTGATCAGTTTTATTAGCAACCATTTATCTTTTCTGGAATGTATTAAACTACCACCTATAATTTGCTATATTAAAAAAAAGGTCCCCTTTCAAAGAGTCTCTAATTGACCAGGTTTCAGCAGGGAATTCATTGCACAAGAAACAACATTCGGGTGCTAAAATCTGAAACGAGTCAACACTGTCATTAAAACCGCTGTTGGTGACCGGTGCTATGGAGGGACTGCTGACTCATTGGTGGCCTACAGGACACAGTAGTGCCAGAACTAGAAATTTTTATAAAAGCAGATAGCCACATCATTTGCCTACAGAACAGTTGGTGGGTTTGAACCACTGACCTTTTGGTTAACAGCCAAGTGCTTAACCACTGTGGCACTAGGGTTTTTTCAAAGTTCCCTTTTAAGAGGTGGCAAAATTGGCCATGGTTGAAAACCACTGCGCTAAGTGACAAACTGTTCTTGAAGCAAACAGAAATCCTTGCTGCTTTTAAAGGTATCTGAGTTCTCAATTTCTTGGCAGGCCCTGAAAAACCGATGGCTGACTTTCCAAAATTAGCCCTGGTGGCGTAACAGTTACGGGTTGGGCTGTGTTCCACAGATTCAGCAGTTTGAAACCATCAGTTGCTCTATGAGATACAGACAGAGCTTTCTATTCCCATGAAGTTACAGTCTCCGAAATTCAAAGGGACAGTTGTACTCTGCCCTATAGAGTGCTATGAGTTGGCTTTGAGTTGATGGCAGTGAGTTTGGGGTGTGTGTGTGTGTGTGTGTGTGTGTGTGTGTGTGTGTGTGTGTCTGTGTGTGTGTGTGTGTGTGTGTTGGCTTTCTAAAGACTGCCTCTGGGAGCCTGAGGAAAAGATTGCTTAGGGTGAAAGTCAAACACCTTCATGCCACTTTGGTATTGTCTTATTTTTCTTTTCAATTCTAGCCCACTTGTCATGAGGGATTGAGGAAACAGTGACTAATCAAGCACTGGTGGCTTAGTAGTTACACGCTGGGTTGCTAACCTCAAGGACAGTATTTGAAACCACTAGTCACTCCTCAAGAGAAAGAGGAGACTTTCTACTCCTATAAAGAGTTACAGTCTCAGAAACCCACGGGAGTCCTTTTACCCTGTCCTATGGGATTGCTATGAGTCAGGATCAACTAGAGGGCAGTGAGTCTGGTTTGGTTTTTGGAAAGTTGACTTAACACCACATTACTTTCAATCTCTACATGCCAAATTAGGATGAGTAATACAAAAAATTAAGGAGTTAACTTTTACATCCAAATTTTCTAACTCTGTAATTCAGAATTCTACACTGAAAGACCATCCCAAGAGAAGAAAAACATCTAACCAAGAGAAGTCTACTTTAAGACTGCACTTTGTGACCAGGGCAGGCTCTTTAGTATCATTCAAATCTCTATGTTTACATTAGAGTCCTTATGTGGTGTAAACAGGTAACCCACTCGGCTGAAAGGAAGGAGATGGGCAGCCACTCAAAGGCCCACCAGAAAGGACTGGCGATCTACTTCTAAAAAGTCTGTGGAGCATAGTTCTACGTTGACATGCACAAAGTCACCAGTGAGTCCGAATGGACTCAATGGTAATTAGCTTTTTTAAAAAAACATTTTGTTAGAGACTCACACAACTCTTATCACAATCCATACGTACATCAATTGTATAAAGCACATCTGTACATTCTTGGCCTTCATCAGTTTCAAGGCATTTGCACTTAAGCCCTTTGCATCAGGTCCTCTTTTTTCCCCATCCCTCCCGCTCCCCCCTCCCTCATGGGCCCTTGATAATTTCTAAATTATTATTTTGTCACATCTTGCCCTGTCCGACGTCTCCCTTCACCCCCTCTTCCATTGTCTGTCCCCCAGGGAGGAGGTCACATGTAGATCCTTGTAATCGGTCCCCTCTTTCCAACCCACTCTCCCATTAGCTTTTTAAAACTTACTTTATACTGGTGTACGTGTTTGACACACACACATATGTGTATAATCTGTTCTGTATAAGGCAGTGTTGGCAGGGAATATCATGGTTCAAAGAGATAAGAGACTCATCATCTTGGTGTCATGAGTCAGCGTTGGCCTGTTAACAAAAAGGTCAATAGTTCGAAACCACCAGTCGCTCTGTGGGAGAAAAAAATGTTCCTCCCATCATATTTTTACAGTCTAGAAACCCCCAGGGGCCATTCCGGTCTGTCCTATAGGGTCGCTTGGCACGGGAATGTCCGCGATGGCAGTGAGTTTTATCCCCGTCATTTAGTACATGGACATGACAACTCTAGAACTATACCAATACCTACAATACAAAGTGGCTTCCAATCGATGCCATGGAAGGGCGGGCTACAAACTACTCCAGGAATGAAACGGACTGAGGGTTGCCATCCTGCGAGATTCAGAGCAGGAGCTCGACCGGGTTCCTGAAGCAGGCACTAGAGATGCATTTGAGTGTGGGCTAGTTGCAAGGAGCACTTCAGAAAGAGAAATGGCTGGAGACAATGCAGACAGTGGCAAGTGGGGGTGTAGGCCCACGCGTGAGGGTGGTCAGAAGGACGGAACGCCCAGTAGGGAGAGAACAGCATAAACGCACCAGGTGGGCTCTGACCGTCATCGCCAGTTAAGGTAGCAGTAATCCCTGATTAAAAATAGCTTTTGCAGGGATATGTTTTCAGAGAATTTACATTCGTGATTTCTGTTGCCTTCCAATAAATAAACACAAGTTTGAGGGCCTGTTGAGAAACAAGCCTCTTTCTGTGAAGCAATGGATCACAGCTGCCTGCATCATCTCAGCTGACGGCTGACTAAGTCGCCTTCTGGAATCAATCACCCTCACACTCCAGCCCCTGGGCTGGCCTCTTCCAGGGGTGAGCAGCGATGTCAAGCAGCCAGGCAAAGTTTTCCATTCAACTGCTTTGGGAAACTAGGTCATCCTGAATCAACTAAGAAAACTTTCTTTGCACAAATCCTATCATCACACATGGCAGCGCTTCCTTTCACTTTCTGGGGTTACCTGCATTGCATCATCAGTCCAGATAGGAAGGGATGGAAGATTGTCCTTTGTGTCTTTCCCTTTCAATTAAGACTATGCCTCTTGACCCCAGATGGGGCATGTTTCTTTTTCAGAAGACATCTACATTTTGACCTATTGAAGATGTTTGCTTATTTCATTGCAATCTGTTAAAGATTGGTTTCCATCAGGATCCCTGTGCTCACTTCAACTCATCTTCCAAGAGTGCCCGTGCATCCCCATACCACTTATCACACGAGTTTACAACAGGCTGCTTCCCTGTTGAATAGCCTCAGTGCTGGCAAAGCAACTGGAAAGGAGAAAGCATTTACTAACATTGGTACTACATTGCCTGGCCACACAGTGGGCACTCGCATCTGTTTGTTTGCTCTCTCTCTCTCTCTCTCTCTCTCTCTCTCTCTCTCTCTCTCTCTCTTTCTCTCTCACACACACACACACACACACACACAACTATTTAGTTCAAAAACTTGTCAATGAGTGACTTGCTGAGGGTGAAAATCAGGTCTGAATTACCCTCCTTTCAGTAGCGTCACACCCAGCCCAGTACATATGTGGTGACCAGAGTCAGAAGCAAGCCCATCTTTACTGGACTCCACACCACAGTGGCAGTCTCCCTCACTGCCCACCCATTTTCCCTGGGAGAAAAGGTTCTAGAGAATGTCAAATGTGATTTCCCCCTTGCTTATATTCTATACAAATATCGAAAGAGGACAGTCCCGTCTGTGGCATTCCCTGTGGACCTGGGCGAGGTCCCCTCTTGACTAAGTGGTGAACTTGCTGATTGTGTAGATGTTTTAACATTCAACAGGCTCCACAGTCTGGGAGAAAATATCAGGAAAGTGAAAAAATAATTCACGGACATCTGCTGATTCTGTCTTCCCCTTACAAACAGATATTATTCATGTATTAACAAAAGAGACTATTCAGCTTCTCATTGTGCATCACAATAACCACGAAACCAATATTTTTCATTAAAATACACTTGGGAGGTATGGCATAGGTAAGTAGAAAAAAAACAACAACAACAAAAAAAACTCACTCTGTTTAGAACTTGGCTTTCCCCTCAGTAATGGTGGATTGCCAGGAGGCCTGTTGGCACTGTGGGCTAGGCATTACACTGCTTAAGCACAAAGTCAGTAGTTCAAATCTATCACCTGCTCCATGGGAGAAAGATGAGGCTGTCCGCTTCAGTAAAGATTTATAGTCTCAAAAGCCCTGTTCAGGGATGTCATGAATCAGAATTGAACCAACAGCAGTAGTTTTAGTTCTTTGGGAATGGTAAATTTCATTTTCTCCAAGAAGGGATGAAATTGTCCTGAAAACTTTTGCACATAAATATCCTATAAGTTTGCTACTTATAGCATTTGGCACATTGCGATGGCTCTACCATGTATAGCACCTACAACAGGCTGGTGGGCTGGTATGTGATCATTTCGAATCAACTTCCCCATACAGCTTCTAAATAAAGCAGAACAAATTTGTCCATCCATCTGGACTTCCAGAAGTCATAGGTTTATGGAAGGAAACCATGCTAGCGCATGGAATTTTAAATAACCCTCATGAAGTTTACTTTTTAGAAGAGTTATAGTGGTACAGGATCAGTTAAGCACTTGAATGCTAACCAAAAGATTTGCAGCCCTAACCTGCCACCCACTCCATGCGAGGGAGATGTGATAGTCTGCTTCCCTAAAGATTTACAGACTTGGAAACTGTATGGGGGCAGTTCTCCTTGGTCCTATGGGACCAAGTCAGAACCGATTCAACAGCAGTGGGGATTGTTTGGTCAGTTTACATTTTATCTTAAAAACAAACAAGACAACTGTTAAAAAACACTGTTAAGAGACCTTGAAATGCATTTTTTAAAGATGTTCAAAAAGTTTATTGGGAGATATGAAGAACAGCTCAGCAGATAAAGAGATATAACATGTAAAAATGGGAAGATTCCACGGTTGTCATAAATGCATTGATTCTCGTGAAACCAGCCAGTAAATTCATGACAATCCCACTCAAAATCATAAAAAGTAGAAAGTTGATTTTGAAAGGTTCAATTATCTCTCAGCTGTTTAAAGAAGAACATGAAGAGACTTCGCTTAAGAGATAATCTGGCTTATTAGAAACCTAACAACAGTGCCGCCTTAGCAGGAAGGTGTTAACATGGGCGACTGGACCAGAGTAGAGTCCAGAGTTGTGTCCACTTACATAGGGATACTTCATATGGGGAGGAGGTATTAGGTTAAAAACAGTGGGAAAAAGAATGAACGATTAACTACGCAGTGGCTTACATATAGAAAATGTAATAAAAATAGATTTCTACCTTATATTATACCCAATCACAAAATCCAGATGGAATAATGTCTACATTTTTATAAATAATTTTATTGGGGCTCATACAACTCTTATCACTATCTATACAAACATCAATTGAGTAAAGCACCCTTATACCTTTGTTGCCCTCATCATTCTCTAAATTCAGCTTCTATTTTGGGTTCCTGGAATCAGCTCATTTTCCTTTTTTCTCTTGCCCTTCCTCCCCGCTCCCTGCTCCCTCACGAACCCTTAATGACTTATAAATTATTACTCTATCCTATCTTACACTGCCCAGCGTCTCCTCTCACCTACTTTCCTGTTGTCCATCCCCCAGAAAGGAGGTTACATGTAGATCCTCGAGTTCGGTTGCCCCTTTCTACCCCCTTTCCCTCCCCGTGTCGCCACTCTACATTTTTTAAATGAAAATTTAGAAGGAAAACCAGGGGAATAGAAGACCATCTTTATGACTTTGGGAATAGGCACAGAGTTTTTAAGCAAAGTAAAAATAATAAGCATGAATTTTAAATATTGGTAACTAAGACTTTATGAACCATAAAAAACAGAGAAATAGAGAAGATCTCATCTGAAAAGTTAAAAGATAAGTCACAGAGAAGAAAATTATATTAGGCATAGACTTAATTGATTAGTATCCACAACCTGTGAGAAAATGCCACAAATCAATCAGGGAAAGGCACAAATATGAATGGAAGATAAAACCCAAGTTGTCCATTGTTGCTGTTGTCAGTTGCCAGGGAGATGATCCTGACTCATGAAGACCCTATGTGTGCAGAGACCTGTCTTCTGGGGTGCCTCCGTGTAGGATTGAACCACCTACCTTTTGGTTGGTAGTTGAGCATTTAACCATTTACACCACCCAGGAACTCCAAAATGGTTAGTAATCTATGAAAAATCTTTAACATCTCTAGGAACTTTCCACACACAATCCACTCCCACCCCTCCCCCACAGCAACCATTTTACAGCTATCAGATTTTTTTAAATTAGAAACTGTAGTAATCATAACCAGATGCTGGTGCTGATACAGTGAAAAGGAAGAGCTCCTTTTCTCCTGGTGAGAGGACAGATTGATGCCCCTATTTGGAAAGCTGTTGGTAACACTGTGATGTAAAGCTAGTTCTGTGTGATGACAAAGTAGTCATTCTGCTGACGACATCATTCCTTCAAACAATAAGAGAAGGCCAAATTCGTCACTAAAGCAGTAAGGGGAGATTACCCAACCACCCCCTGCAGCTGCTTTGGACTCATAGCGACTCCATAAGATAGAAGAAAACTGGCCCCTTAGAGTTTCCAAGGTTGGAATCCTTGTGGAGGCGGACTGCCACTTATGTCTCCTGAGGAGCAGCTGGTGGGCTGGTGGGATCGAAGTACTGATTTTTTAATTCTCAGCCAAGTGCTTTAACCACCTCACCACCAGTGATCCTGAAGAGAGAATAACACTCAAAACCTCACTGCCATCGAGTCTGGTCGAACTCATAGCAACCCTACAGGCCAGAGTAGTACTAGCCCTGTGAGTTTCTGAGACTGTGACTCTTGAGCGGAGTAGAAAGCCTCATCTATCCAGACAGTGTGAGAAAAGTGAATCTGGCACAAATAAAACCCCCAAAACAACTTAAGTTCTATTTCCACACATGTTCAGGATGAAAGCACAAAATCCTTACAGCCTCCTTGAACCTCTTTCCAAGGCTCACTGCAGTCCACCTGGGACACCCACTAGCCAACAGTGCCCAAGCTCCACTTACTACAATTCCCCATTCTTCAGGGAACCAATGGGAGGTACCCCAACATGGGCTCAATCCTAGAGGCAGAAAGTATTGATGTTGATCTTATCCAGCCTAAATACATCACACTTCCTCCAGTCACAACCCTAAGAAAACACTTTGCATCTCTGAGGTGGATAACGAGGACACATTATTTTGGTAATCTCTTCAGTGCTCTGTGCGTTTGTCACGTGGCTATCTCCTCACTCATCCTTGATCTTCAAAGCCCTTCTCAAACACATGGTGTCCATGTTCCACATTTAAAATCAAGGGTAGGAACTGGACATTTATGTACTTCCTAGTCTGATGCTTCATATATCTCTGTTTCACAAATGCTTTTTAGCAATAATGAATTTAGAAGCAGATCTATTTTCTGGGCAGAAAACCTCACCATGTTGTAAAATAATATTATGAATGGTAAGCAAAAGCCATCAGACATGAGTGCACACTATACTATATGATTCTGTGTATATCAATTACAAAAACAGGAAAATCTGGCAGAAATTAAGAGAGTGGCTGTCCTTCGGGTGGGGTGGGGATGGACAGAGGGGTAGCTAGCAGGGAAGTTGAAGGGGCTTCCTAGGAGATGGAGCTGGTCTGCTTTTAAATCTGAGGCCTGGTTACATGAGGAAAGCTTTTTCAAATGGTACCCTCGTGATTTGTCTCCTCTTTTGTATGTATACTACACACCAATAACAAACTCAAAATGATTTTACAACAGCAATGGCTCTTGCAAAACATCTACAAATATTTGTGACAAGACATCATTGCATAGCAGATCAGTTTGCTGGTGATCCAGCACAATAGGTTTGCAAAAAAGTAATAATTCATGGAACAGCAATGCCTCTCATTTAGGCTCTGAATTCTGTTTCACGGCCCCTGGGAACTTGCCAAAATATGCCAAATGAGAAAACTCAAAGGGAACTAAAACAGGTGTTGCATCAAATCACGTTCTCTGAAGGGCTTGGATCTCTGCTAATTACATCTTCATCCTTTGGCTTGTTGTGGGAAGCAACAGGCCTGAAGCGCCGCAGCCTTTTTTTCCACCATCCCGGAAACGTCCTTTTCTGGGCGACTGTGCAGCGGCGCATCCCTAAACGGGATGCTCATGCAGTACAGCAGAGTCTCTAGGCTACTTCCAACCTTCCGAGCTTTTAAATATGCTCAGAGCACTCAGAAAACACCGACTTCTGCTCTCCATCTGGTGGGGGGCGGGGGGCTTAAGGATGGGGTGGAGGAGCTGTGACTAAGGGGGGAAATGAGCCCTGTCTCTTCCAGCTCCCACTTCTCTCCAACATGGAGGGAGGGAGTGGGGGTGGAGGCAGCGGAGGCAGGTAATGCAGATCTGACTATAGGCTCAAAGGATGGAACTTGCTGAAAGGCTGCCTTCAAGGCTTCATCTGGGTAGATTTGATTATGACTAAGGAGATGAATTCTAAATTTGGAAAGGCCATCAAAGTAATTAAGGATGTTCAGAAATGTGAGGAGATCCTTCATCCCTTCCTACTTAATGAAGAACGGAGATAATGAAAACGATTTTAGTAAAGCAAAGAGGGACTTCATAGATTCCGCCTTCTCAGTCAGCGCATTTAGCATCAGAATAAATCACCAAGGCAAGCCACGCACTCAGCTCCCAGGAGAGGGTGGCCTCATTATTGAAATGGTTTAGGTACCACTTTACTCAACAGAAAGAGTGAATTGGGTGGTCCACAGGGCTCCCCATTCGACTTGCAGATTCCATGGTTATGATGGAAAAGACTCAGCATGCATGCACACACAAACGCCGTCTGCCATTTTAGGAGGAGAAGCACTTTAGCCAGAGACCCTCTCATTCTAAGGATACAATCAGCCAAATCTGGAACGACCGCTACTATTCAGATTTTATACCCTTATAAAGCATAAAGGCATTTTAATCCCTCTTCATCCACAGTGGGAACCTGGGTGGTACAGTGAAAGAAAGTCATGGCAGTCTGATTCACAGCCTCGGAAATCCTCTTGGGTAGCTCGACTCTGTCCTACAGGGTCACTGTCAGTTGGAAATGACTCGACGTGGGTTTTGGTTTGGAGTTAGTCTAAAGTACCTGTTTTCAACAGGGTAAGATCGAGAGACATTTTTGGTTATTGCAACCCAGGGCAGTGAGACCAGTGGTACTGGTATCTAGTAAGTAGAGGCCAGGGATGCTGCTAAACATTTTCCAATGTACAGGGCAGGCCTTTATCCCCAACACACCATAAACTGCCCCAACTGCCCTAAGTGCTGCCCTTGAGAAGCCCTGCTCTAAAAGGGCACTTAAAAAGGAAGAGGAATTTCTTTTATTTCCAAATGTCTCTCATGGCTCCAAAGAAGAAAATGAACTATAACAGTCCTACAAAAACAAATGAATACTATACAAATACTACACACTAACTGTAACAATAAGTCAGTAACAATAGATTTTGTTACAACAATTTGAAATATATGGAATTATATTTACTAAAAGTCAAATTCCAAGATGAGGTTTAATTTTCCCCTTATTTTATTTTTCCCTAAAGCAATGTTTATCAAGTCAAATCCTATTTTCTACTGTGAAAATATGTATTGCTTTTCTTTATTCATCAACTCATCTTATCAGATGTAATTGTCAACTATTAAGTATCAAGCTATTCAAATAAATGTGTTTTTTTTTTAAGAAGAACTGTCCCAGATTCGTCAAGAGGAATAAAACTCATTGAGTCCATTCTGACTCACATCGACCCTATGTAGAGTTTCAGAGACCGTAAATCTTTACAGGAGCAGATAGCTGTCTTTCTCCCACAGAGTGGCTGGTGGATTTGAACAACCCACCTTGCTGTTACGAGCCCAATGCCTAACTCACAGCATCATCAGAGCTCCTTAAGGGAAATACAGAGAACATAAATTACCTGTATCACTAGGGTTGAACAAAGGAACACCGCTACAGATCATATAGACAACAGAGATAAATAGATTGTATGGGAGCGGTGTATTCTTTCCAATATTTAAGGTCAAAATCATACCACTTTTTAAACTAATAGTAAATAACCAAGGACCAGGTTCTGTTTCAGCCTCCCTCTCTCCATGGAGTCACACCAAAACGTCACCTATCTCCTGCCATCCCACAAAGAGATTTCCCCTCCTTCTCTATTTTACCTGACCACAAAAATTATAAAGGAGGAAGCAAAGCACAAGTTTGAAAATGTTTTTTTTTTTGCGTGTGAAATTCCCTGACATATATTTGTTCATTTATAATCCACGAACGTGCTAATCCCCATTTGGCTATCAGTCAAAATGTCCTCTCCCAATCTTACTTTCTATTCTCCCTAACACCTACTATCTGCTCCGGCCTGACCAATTTTTTCAGGATCCCACCAAGAAACCTTGATAGCTCCTACTTAGCCTCCATGGGTTACCATTGTCTTGTCCACCCTTTTCAATACACCTCAAATTCAGAACTCCAACCGAAGCACCATATAAAACCACAAAGCCTCACCCTTCTCTAAACTCCAACTGACTTTTATTCAGAATTTTACTTAATGACATTCAGTGGGCTTCATTTATCTCAAATCAAGTATCATATCCTTTCAGGTTTCACCTCCTTGCTGAAAACCCCATTATAATTCTCTAGGACAGTGGTTCTCAACTTTCTTACCTTTTAATACAGTTTCTCATGGTGTGGTGACCACCCCCCCCCCGCCCCACCCCCAACAACCAGCCATAAAATTATTTTCGTTGCTATTTCATCACTGTCATTTTGCTACTGTGATGAATCAGGCGACTGCTGTGAAGGGTCATTCAACCCCCAAAGGGTCTTCCTGCTGCTCTGGGAAGAATCTGGTAATAACCTAGGTCTTTGCCTTCTGATCCAAACCTCTCTCAGAGCCTCAGCTCTCTCTGCCTTCAGTCTACTCTCCACTCACAGCCACGTCTTTACAGCAGCCTCTGCACTTTCTTCGGCCTTTGCACATCCGTACCCAGGGTCTCGATCGTCCTCTCTCAGACATCCTGACTGTCCTTATCCTGAGTGTTCATCCTTCAATGCTCCGCATAAGCGTAAGGGTAACCTCTCCCTCTCTGTCACATTAGGATAGCTACCTCTCTAAAATTGGGTGGGGTCGGTAGGGGAAGATTGGGAAGAGAGCTGCTACTGGAGAAAGGGGCATTATCTTTTTTTGGATCTTTTAAAAAAATCATTTTATTGGGGGCTCATACTACTCTTATCACAATCCATACATACATCAATTGTATAAAGCACATGTGTACATTCGTTACCCTCATCATTCTCAAGAGGTAACATGTAGATCCTTGTAATCGGTTCCCCCTCTCTACCCCGCCCTCCCTCTACCCTCCTGGTACAGCCACTCTCACCACTGGTCCTGAAGGGATCATCTGTCCTAGATTCCCTGTGTTTCCGGTTCCTCTCTGTACCAGTGTACATGCTCTGGTCCAGCCAGATTTGTAAGGTAGAACTGGGATCATGATAGTAGGTGGGGAAGAAGCATTTAGGAACTAGAGGAAAGTTGTATGTTTCATCGTTGCTACACTGAACCCTGACTGGCTCCTCTCCTCTGTCCAGTTGCCTGCAGATGGGCTTTGTGTCCCCACTCCGCACTTCCCCTCATTCACAATATGATTTTTTGTTCTTTGATGCTTAATACCTCATCCCTTTGACACCTCGTGATCACACAGACTGGTGTGCTTCTTCCATGCGGGCTTTGTTTCTTCTGAGCTAGATGGCCGCTTGTTTACCTTCAAGCTTTAAGACCCCCAGAGGCTATATCTTTTGATAGCCAGGCACCATCAGCTTTCTTCACCACATTTGGCTATGCACCCATTTGTCTTCAGCAATCATATCGGGGAGATGAGCACACAATGGTATGATTTTTTGCTCTTTGATGCCTGATACCTGATCCCTTCGGCACCTCATAATCACACAGGCTGGTGTGCCATTATCTTTTAATTCCAGTTTTCCGCCATTTTTTGAAGCCTCCTATGGTTCTAAGCCAACATTATTCACTTAATAATTTTAACATGATTTTTTTTTCTGGTTACAATTAGGTGGTTTGTTCATGTATTTAATATATTTCCTTTTCTACTCAAGTATCAGATATCTCCTGAGCAGGGACGGAGCTTTATTCAATGTTTATATGACTGACTGGTGTACAGTAAATGCACAACAATTATGTGCTGGACGAATGAAAGTTTATACATATGAAATACAATGTAAGGGTCTACCCATTAAAAGGTACCCTGGTGGCACTGTCAGGTAAATGTTGGACTGCTAACTACAAGTTCAGTGGTTCAAATCCACTAGCTGCTTCCTAAGAGAAAGATGAGGCTATCTGCTCCCACAAAGATTTACAGCCTCAGAAACCCTATTATACCCATAATAGGGTCCTTCTCAGTCGGAATCAACTCGATGGCGGTGAGTTTTTGTTTATCCTCATAAGCCTGGTGGCATGGGCATTTAGCACTTGGCTGGTGGTTTGAACCCATCAGCAGATCTGAGGAACAAAATCTATCAATCTTCTCCTGTAAAGATCACAGCCTCAGAACTCTACCAGCAGCTTCTACTCTGTCATACAAAGAGCCGTGGTGGAGTAGTGGTTATACATTAGGCTGCTAACTGTAAGGTCAGTAGTTCAAAACCACCAGCCACTCCAAGAGAGAAACACAGGGCTTTCTACTCCCATAAAGAGTGAACAGTCTCAGAAACTCACAGGGACTGTTCTACCTATAGGGTCGCTGTGAGTTGGCACTGACTCAATGGCAATGAGCAGAGACTGTGTCATACAAGGTCACTATGAATTGCAATTGACTCAGTGTCACAAAGCAGCATCACATTGTAAATATGAAGATTTAAAAGTATGTAGCATGATGTTTGTTTAGGTATTTCAAACCCTAGGATCAACTCTACTAAATTAAATAAGGCAAATGGCATCATTTGTAATGGTATGAAGACGTTCAGCTCTGATTGTCATGGAATGACAGAATGTTCAGAGCCAAAAGTCACTTTAGAAGAGATCCGGCGGCAACGGGCCCACACAGACCCAAAGAGCCATTTGAAAATCAGTCAGAATGTTCTTTCATTACTTTTGTTGCCTTTAGCCTTTATCTTCTGATCACAATAAAAATATTTTCTTCTTTCCAGTGAAAGAGTGGTCCTTCTCGCTAAGACTTTGGAAGCTAGGAACACTCTTAGTGAAATCCATTCTGTCCCTAAGGGTCAAAAGACAACTGCACTCCATTTCTACCATCGGTGCTGGGGTTAAATGAGCACCCAGCAAAATGCTCTGCCACCTTCTGTGCCCACCTCTTAAGCCTGGGGATCCCTATTACATGTCAAGCACCATGAAGGGTCTCCAGGGAATATAAGACCAAGGCTCACTCAACAAGTATTTGGAGAATTCTTAAATGAGGCAGGTACTGGACCAAAGTCTTGAAGTCTTGTCTCTCCAAGATCACATGGTGGCTTTTATTCCTAACTTGCTCCTCTCTGACGGCTAAGTGTTCCCCTGCTGTTCATCAGGCAACCCCTCCTTTGTCTTCAATTGCATTTGAATGAGCAACGCAACCAAGGAACCTTTGCATCTGTGCGCCTTCAATGGGCTTCCTTTTTGAGTTCAGCCTCTGAAGACAACTTGAGCCCTGGGTGTGGGATTTGGGAAGGCTTCCCGGAACTGTCGACTTTCCTGAGAAATGGGCAGGAGCAGCCAAAAGCTGGAAGCATTAAAGGGGGTGAACATTATGGTTTCCACCACCAGTTTCCTTGGAGAAGGGCCAATTGTCCTGTAGGCGGGCGCTTGAGAGATGCCAGGGTTTAACACAACTACCACTGGTGCCTATAGTGCTTCCTGCAGGGAACTAAAGAGGTTAAACAATTAAGGAGTTGTTTTCTCATGTCCTTCAAGCCTAACATTACCCTTTCATTCCTCTTTTCTAAACTACATACTGAGAGGATCTCTTAGCGCCCCCCTCCCGCCCCAAATTTCCTCAAATCCTTCATTTGATAATGAACTGAGATTAAGACAATGATTTCGCCAGGCTCAAATAGAGAGTTGGTGGAAGAGTTGGGGCCAGCTCCAGAGTTTCTGGTTACCACTTTGCTATTTAGCTCTAAAGCTTTGCTGCTTCAAGTGGGGTCCTGGGACCAGCTGCATCAGTGGCACCTGGGACCTTCTGGGTGTCAGCCAGGCCCATTGCATCAGCATCTGCTACTTTAGCAAAATCCCCATGTGATTCCTGTGCACATAAGTTTGACAACTGCTCTAAATCCATTTTTTCCCATTCCATTAAAAAAGTTGACAATGTTTATAGAAACTCCTCTACACCAACTGGGTCAAAACAGTCATTTCGCCTACAACTTTCATTTCCAATTACAGGTACAAGATGAGCAAACAGACACAAAGTCAGCATTTCTATCAGGGTACATGAGCCGCCTTCAATCTGGCTGCAGGGCCTACAAACACTTTAGCTGAGGTTCTCATATTGAACCCACTTAGTTGTGACATCTTCAGGCCTATGAAGAAGGTGGTTGTTCAGTGCCACCTAGTCTAGTGGGTTCCCACTCAGAGACCCTACATGTCCACTGTACCATCCTCCTAGTGGTGATGCTCGAGGCCATGGCTGTCCCCACTCTGACAAGCCCTCTTGTTGAAAGTTTTTCTTTCATTTTCGCTGACTTGAGACTTTACCAAGTATGAGGTCCTTCTGCAGGGTCTGGTTCCTCCCGATAACACATCTCAAGTACACGAGAGGATGTCTCCATTCTGCCTTTGAAGGCATGACAATTCTTTGGGGCAATGTGAACTCACATCAGCTAAAACTAGAGTAACACTGAGAATGTGTGTGTGTGTGTGCATGTGTGTGCCAACTATGAAATTTCAGCCAGGAAAATTGTAATCACTCATGTCTGTGGTTATTGCATGTGAAAAGAGCCCTCTGACTCAAATGGTAAGCAGCTCAGCTCTTAACTGAACGGTCACAGGTTCTTAAACCCGCCAGCCACTCTGAGGGAGAAAGATCTGATAGTCTGCTTCTGTAAAGATTACAGCCTAAGAAACTTCATGAGTCAGCACTTCTCTCCTATAGAGTCATTTTGAGTCCAAATTGGCTTACCAGCAATGGGTCTGGTTTGGGTTTCACCGCAGACTAACATGATACATCAACATCTTCCCATTGCACAAACCAACCACTTGTTAGTCACATGCACATCAATCGGCTCATATGATACCACTTATCTGAACTTCCTTGCTGGGCCAGCCTAGAGAGGAAGCAAACCTAGTTACTAGGGTCTTCCAGAGGTATGAGGAAAACTATAGTTTTGTTGTGGTTTTTTTTGGGGGGGGGCATGTCTAGCTTTAACACTGGTTTGCCATCTTCAAGGTGGGCAGTTTAAAACCACCTGCTGCTCCTCTGAAGATGGGGATTTGCATTCCCGCAAATACCCACAGTCTCGGAACCTGGGGGGGGGGGGCGCAGTTCTACCCTGTCCTGTAGGGTTTCTATGAGTTGGCATCGACTTGATGGCAGCGAGGTTTGGGGTTTGTTTTGGGGGATTTTTTTGAGTTCACAATATGCTGACACTAGATTGTGGTGGTAGTTGAATATTCTAAAATCGACTGATAGGCACACTTTAAATGGGTAGATATATGGTACGTGAATCATATCTCAATAAGACTTTAAAAATGGCTCAACGGCCCAAAGCCCATGTTTTCTTTCAAGATGCATTGGAAGATGAAAGCATCCATACTGCTCATTATATTTTATTTCTCAGCTGAAAGGTTCTGACAGCCTTAGAACCAGGCTCTGAAGGGGGTTTTATTTCCACAAACCTCCCTCTTATGAAGGAATTGACAAGAGGAAAAGGAAGTAACTTGTATGGGACCACAGTCTGCTCTCAATGGTCCCCACAGTCAGAAAGGTTCCCAAGCTCAAATCAGTTCCATTCACACATTCATCATGGTATGTTCGGTAATTAAATACATCTGGAAAAATAAAAGCAGTTCATGGTCCTGTGGTGTATTTACTAACAATCTACTGAAAGAAATCAGTATGTTTCCTTTCTGGCATGAAGGGAACTTATTTTTTTTAATGTCAAAACTCAAACCAAGGATACTGCTGACTCAGTGAAGTATGCACAAATTAACATAAATTGGCAGCCGACATGGAGACACAGTGATTGTCTCAGACACAAAGTACTTCCTTGAGAACAGGCCTCTGATTTGGGCATTTGCCTCATGAGAGCGGCCTCTAAGTTCCACACGTATTGAAAAATGAAGCCGCCCGATTAAGCCCAGAGTTTTGTGAAAGCCGCTTTGGAAAAGGTCCCCATGCGGTAATCGGATGCTCAATTTCTAACGGGTCTGAGGTCGGCCGATTGCCACCGGTCTGCCTGGCATTAAAAACAAACCAAAAAAAGTTGATTTCGACAGAGTTCGTTATGCTTTTCCTTAATGCTGCGCGCTTGCGTCACTCTAACACCTTGGGCCGCACAGTTCGCCACTGTAGTCACCCGCTGAGCCAGCCTCAGATTTGTGAACCTCATTTGCAACTGGGCAATGACAACCCCCCCTGGAGGATTAAGGGAATAGAACAACCCTTCACTCCTCCCCCCCACCACCACCCCCTCACTAACTTTTTGGTTAAAGTTTTCTTGTTGGATTCTGGGACCTGATTTCCTTTCCTATTTTGATCATCCAGTAAAGTGAAAAAATTTTTCCAACTGTATAATTCTTTGAGCTTTCTTTAAATGGGAACTAGGATGCTCTCCTTATTCTCACCAGACTTGAGGTGGATATGCAAAGATTTCCGGAGCTTCCCTCACACACCTCCACTGCCAGCGAGGAAGGGGGGCGGGTAGGCCAGCCCTCGCCGACTTTCCCTGACAAAAGCTTCGCCAGGGCTCTGCCTCTGCTGTCTTTGTGGCTTTTGGGGGGGTAGTGGCTGGAGCCTGTCTGTCCCCAGAGAAGGGCTGCTGGAGCCCAGAGGGGAAAGCCATTCCAAGACACCGCTTCCAGACTTTTCCAGGAGTACAACGGAATTCGGACCGACTTTTTCTCCGACGGAGTCCTCATTTAAAGACGCGTGGCTGACGGCAGCATTTCGAGGTGTTAGGAAGTGACCACAAGAATCCTCCAGCTGGCACTGCCCAGAGCTGAGGCTTTCGCCGCGGCTGGCAGAGGTGGAAAGTGCCCAGGGTTAGAGGACCCGCTCACTAGCCTCCACCTGCGCCAGGGCCAGCTCTTTGAGAGTGCCAATGGGGGAGAAACACCAGGAGGTTCCCTTTCTTTCCTCCACTTCCCGGGGATCAAGGGGGCATGATTCTCAAATGACTCTCAGAGGGCACAGGCCAGGGGTCCAAGCATTCATTTCCTGGGGTGGGGGTGTCTCAGGCGCCTGGGAGGACTGCAGGGCGGGACAAGACGGACTCCCTATTGGGAACTCAAACGACCGGGCGAACGTCCCGGGAAATGGGTGACCTCTTTAAAAAGAGTGGGTAACAGGTTCTGAGGATGGCGGCTGCACCCGGCGGCGGTGAGCCCCGAACCCACCAGGTTCCGGGCGGGCATCCCGGGTTAGTGGCCCAGCACCGCATCGTCTCCGCCCGCCACCCCTTCCCTCCCAGAAAGGCAGCAGGCTTGGAGGAGCCCTCAGCTGGGCCGGCAGAGCACCTGGGCGGCCGGGCCACCTGCCGTCTGCAGAGCTCAGACAACGGGGCCGAGGCGGCGACACCTGAGCGGGCTGGGGCGGGCCCAGTGGGGCGCGCGCCTCCGGGTTGGGGCGCCGGCCGTGGCGGTGGCGCGAGGCCAGCGCGCTCGCTTACCCATGGCTGAGACAGCGGGAGGGCTCCCCGGGGACTGGCAGCGATGGTGACACAAGTTTGCAGGTCGGGCGGCACGTGCGCGGTGGGGCTCAGGGCTGTGCTGGGATGGGTGGCCGCTCGCTGCTGCTGGCCGGCGGGGAGGGGAACGCGCGGGGCTCCGCCTGCACTGGGGGCCGGCCACACCGAGAGGGGCCCTGACGTCAGCGGCGGGGGCTTTGTGCGCCTGGAGCAAGGGGCCGAACGGGGGCACTGGCGCACCAGGCTGCCAGCAATGTTCTCTGCTTCCTCCTGCACCCCCACCCCCCGGAGCTGGTGGCAAAGAGAGGTGCGGAGACCTGAGCGGTCAGACAGAGTAGGGACCGGGGGAGCTGCGAGTCAGAGGCGCCCCGCCGAGTCCATGCAGAGATTTGAGTTAGCTGGAGGGACTTGAGAGGGAAGCTGGGAGATCACGCCCATTGTACAGATTCCGAAACTGAGGCTCAAGGGCATTCGGGATTTGGGCAGTATTGCCTCTGTCTGCAGGGCTGGATCCTTGTGTTGTTCGGGGCGTGGTGCTTTCATTTGGATTTTGCACACCTGCCAGTACTTTAGAATCAACTGGGAGGCTTTTGGCCTGCGCCACAGAGGGATTTCATCAGGGTCTCAAAGGGCATCCGAGATGGAAAAAACCACCTACATCAAAACGACTGCCCATCCAGTGGATTCCAACTCACAGTGACCCTATAAAGACAGAACAGAACTGCCCCAGAGGGTTGCCAAGGGTGTATGGAATCTATAGGAAAGCCGGTAGTCACATCTTTCAAAGCAGCCCAGCGCTGAAACCACTGCACCAAGGAGGCTCCTAGGAACGTCACAGGTGACTCTTAGGTTGAAAACCAATGCCTTCCGTTACTTTGGGGTTACACATGGCCTAGAAGAACATAGGGAGCAACCTGGGGTGATGCTAGATTACGTGGTGTGCGTCAGAGCCCTCGAAGCCCACCTCTAAACAGACTGAGGCTTTATAAAATCCCAAGAGGCTCCCACTCCTCGCGGCGTGACGCAAGCCCTGCGCTTGAGCCTGTGTGCGTGGAAAGTAAGGGCTTAACTGATACTGAGGTTTAAATTCCTCCTGTCTCCTTTGAGAAAAATGTTCCTACCTCCAAAGGTATTAGGAAAGCTATGAGACCCTTGCAAATTTTGTACCATTAATGCTTTAGTTGGCATTTCTAAACGCCACAGCCCCCCCCCTGATATTTTATGTTGCCTTTGTTTTTGAAAATACGTCATGTTACTTGAACGCAGGGTTACATAAACAGTAACAATAGATAGTACACTTAAAGGGACATTCAAGCTAGAAGAGAGGCTTAGGGACTGCGGAAGGGTGAAGGCGAATATTTCATCTATTGAAATGTATTGGATTATGAAAGACTTGATCAAGACTGCTCTAGCAAAGCCTAATAAACTTTTGCACAAAAGACACTTCTGCTGAGTGGCTGGACCGCGGGCACGTTTTCACAATCCCACGGGAATAGCCCAGTGTTCCCGCAGAAATCAAACAGCAGGGAGGGAGCTCAGGGGTTTAACAGCTTGTCCTCCTGTTCCGGGAAAATAATCCACTTGAACTATTCGTGTATGCCTTGGCATTCCGGATTCCACACGCAGGCAATAGTAAGCATGTCCCTAGCAGAGACCTTTAAGAAAGGCAAAGGTGGGGTTTGGCCAGGGAAGTTCCCTTCAAGTCCTAGTTGAGGAGAGCACATTTGGTCGGTTTGTACAGCATTTGGGGGGACTCCTAGGAGAGGAAAACAGCGATGGGATTGGGAGTTTGACGATCTGCAAAGGTATTTTGGCAAGATAGGACCTCAATCTATCACACCAGGAGCAAGGATTGGGAGGTTTTATCCGTTGAGATAAAAAAAGCAAGTCTTGTGGCCCACTTTCTGTCATTCCCTAGTAGACTTGGTGGAGGTTTTTTCAATGTGTGTGTGTTTGCTGTTGTTTTAACTAAAGAAAAGAAAGACCAGCTGTCCAAATATTGGAGCTAGTCACAATGGGATGCTTGTGATTAAAAAAAAAAAAAAGAACAATTGTGTGAACTACGTTGAAGGAAAGTCTCATTTTAATAGAAATTGTTACTTTGGAGATGTCATGGATTGATTTTCAAAAACGATTGCTCATAAAACCCTTCAGAAAACAAGACGACAGTTGGGAAATCAGCAAAGGCCATGTGCAGATGGCTATTAAATAGATTCACCTGGACTATTCTAAGAATTGGTGTTTTAAACTAAGGCTAAATCAATGTGAGGGAGTGCATTGTGGCCCTCTGAAATATGAAATCCTGGCCCTTGTCCCTGGTGGTGTAGTGGGTTATACATTGGGCTGCTAACCACAAGGCCAGCAGTTCCAACCCACCAGCCACTCCTTGGGAGATTGCTGAGGCATTCTGCTCCCAGAAAGAGCCTTAGGGGCAGTTCTGCCCTGTTTTTAGAGGATTGCCAGTAGCCACAACTGACTGCATGGCAATGAGTTTGGTTTGGCCCTTGTCCCTGGGGGGTTTGACCCTGTTTGAAATAGGATTTTCTTTTGTATGTGAATGAGGTTGTAGCTGTGTAAAATGGATTCTAAACCTAATCACTTCTGAGTTAAAAACGTAACAGAGACACATGCATCTGGAGGAAGATAATCAGATGGCATCTGAGGACCAACTACAAACCAAGGAGCCCCAAGGAACCATAGGACGCTTGGAGGTACGGACAACCTGGACCAGACCCTGAGTGAGACTTAGCCTCTGGAAATGTGAGGAAATTAGTTTCTGTTCTGTAACGCCACCCACCTGTGGTATCTGTGTTGCTGCAGCACAATGCTACTAGGGCAACCACTTGTTCACATGTTACAGAACTAAAATATTTTAAAGGGTGTGCAATAGAGTAGAGAAGAGAGTGTATGACACTGCAGGGGGCCCTTTCCAGAAAGCCATTTGGCAGTATGTTTCAGGAGACTTTTTAAAAGTAGTTATAGCCTTAGGTCTAATAGCTTTTCTAGGACTCTTTCCTATGTAAATAATGACTATTTCAGTCAAAACTAATATACATGAAAGTTTATCATCAAGCTAGTTGTACTAGCAAACAAAACTACTAACAGAAAAGGAAACAACTGCTCAACAGAGGAGGAGGAGTTTCCGGTAAATACATTCATGTTAATGCAGCTAGTCCTGAAGTGGGAATGATTTTGCCCTTTGGGAACATTCAAGCAATATCTGGAGACAGTGTTGACTGTCACATCGAGAGGTGGGGAGGTGCTAGTGGCTTCCAGCGGGTGGAGGGCAGGGGTGCTGCTACACATCCTACAATCAACAGGCCAGCCCCCACCACAGAACATTACTCAGGCCCAAGTGGCAAGGGTGTGAATCCCTACAGGGCTTCTTAAACCTTTTACATTCTCGACCTCTTTTCGCCTGAGAAGTTTGCAACACATGCAAAACACTGCCGGAAACACCTCGGAATCATGACATGTTTTCTGTGTTTGTTTTGCATTAATTTTTGGTCGTTGCACATTCAGAAACCTTTTACTGTTTACCACATTTTTCATGACCCCCAATTCAGTTACATGATCCTATATGGGGTCAAGCCCACAGTTCCAGAAGTTTTGAAGATGATCATATATCATGCAGTCTGATTTGCAAATATCTGTTTAGGAAATTGCTTGGAGAGTTAAAAAATTTTTAAGCTGAGCTGACAATAATTTACATATATATATATATATATATATATATATATATATATATATATATATATATATATATATATATATATATATATATATATATATATATATAGAGAGAGAGAGAGAGAGAGAGAGAGAGAGAGAGAAAGACTGCACGGTAGTGAAGACTATTAGTTTTCTCCAAATATAACCATGAAGAAAGAAAGCTTTACCCCTTCTTCTTCCACAAGGTAAGGAGGACTGTATCAGAAGCCTCCTTACCCGCCATGGCATAGTCAGACTACGTTTCCCAGCCTCCTTAATTGGTAGGCGTGGCCATGATTGCCGTGTTCTTGTGTGAGCTGGAAATAAATGGCTGTAATATTTGAGCCCTGATGTATTTGGGGGCCTATTTGTTATAGCAGTGACTGTACCTTGGGCTCCTCGCTGCAAGTTCAGCAGTTTGATTACAGTCTCACATTCTGCTAAGGTCACCCCAAACCAACAAACCCTCCTATCAGAGTGATAAGGAAACTTTTTTGGAAATTCAAGTCAAGATGGGGAGGGGCATATATGTCTTGGAGAAGGCAATTACATCTCTGTTGGTAGGAAAACGGGGAGGAGCAACCTTCCAGCAGAATTAAAAAAAATTTTTTTTTAGCAATACTTATGTGGAACTCAGAGGGGAATATGTCTGATACTAGGTTCCTAATTGGACCCTTTTGACCTAGTTTCTATCCTGCCTTTGATGATTCAGTCCATGTACTGGGATTTAGACTCTGTTCTTTAGAGGTACACACATTCTTCATAGGCCACACCAGAAAGATTCAATGTGGAAACCTTACTAAGTGAACTGGGTTTTACCCGTTCAATGTAGCCCTTGTACTTACGGCTGAAACTCCTCAGTGTGAGAAGAGAATAGAATTGGTATATATACATTGGACATTGGGTTGAATCTTTTGCCTTGAGGGTGCCCAATGGATGCTGACCCATATACTTAATGCCTGCCGTGCTTCATTATGGCATGTATTAATCTTGTAGGTGTGGTTTTGCTGTTGTGAATGAATATTATTGCAATATTTGCCCTATCACTGACCCCCGTTGTTTGTGTTAATAGTGTCCAAGCACTTAAGAGTTTAACTTGTACAAGTCAATAATTCATGTCTTGTGGTTCATGGCTGGCATATACGCATGTAATTTCCTTTTCTCAACAGCGTTTTAAATTCTCTACCATTGGCAAAACTAATGAGACTAATAATGCATAGTGGTTACACATTGGGCTGCTCACCAGAAAGTTAGCAGTTCAAAACCACAGCCAGCTCCACAGGGAGAGGATGAGGCTTTCTGCTACTGTGAAGATTTGTATGCTTGAAGACTCACAGGGGCAGTTCTACCCTTCCCCATAGAGTCACTGTGAGTCAGCATTGACTTGATGGCAGTGGAAATGATGTTCCAGGGGGGATGATTGATAATGTTCTCTAACATAAAATAGCAATGATGTTGATAAGATGAACCAGAGACATACATAAATCATGGATGCATGAATGCATTTTGGACTTGCACTTCATTCTAGCCTCAATCTAAGAACAATTGCTTCTTATGACATGGCCATGCTTGATGCTCACCCTCATGAAGAGATCATTGAAGATATGGGTGCTATTGTAAAGTGTGCTGAAGAAACTAGATGGTGCCCCAACTATCAGAAAGTATAATATTTGGGTCTTAAAGGCTTGTCTTCAAACAAGCAGCCACCTAAGTGAGACATCAACTAAGTCCACATAGAAGAAGCACACCAGCCTGTATGATCCAAGACTGTTCAATAATAGACGGCAATCCAAATCTAAAGGAGGGAATGGTATCAGAATTTAAATTGTCAACACCTGGTTTGCAAAAGACTATGGATGACAGTGGAAGGCCAAAGTCCATTTGCAGGGTCCACACATGGATTAAATCTCCAGTGAATGCCCTGTGATCATGGCTGAGGGGTATGAATAGCTCTTCTGTCAGACAGAGAACATTGTGAAATTCGCATGAGCTATCACTGACCTTCAGTGTCTCATGCAGGAGTACAACAAATCATAAAATTACCGAGAACATTATAAAGTGATTATGGCCGATGTAGTTAGGTCAAAATGATCTTATCATTTGATCTCTCTTTTGACCCATTTGAAAGCTGTTTTAGTTTAGTTTTGTTTTAAGTGAAGGGAACATATACATATTAAGCTCCTAGCGTGTCCCCTCTGACCATGGGCCAGGGATGTGGATAACCATGCCAGCATGCAGACTGCATTGCAAAGTGGATTGTGGTCGATGAAGTTAGGTTAAAATTTAGCACCCTATCATTTGATCTCCCTTAAGATCCATTTAAATTTGTTCTAGGTTTTTATTATTTTCTGCTTTCTTTTCTATTGAGGGTTTTTTTTACCTGTTTTACTTTGTTATTCTGTTAGTTTTGTTAAAATGTGTTTTTTTTTTCTGTATCTGAAATCCAGGATAGGTCAATCTATACAGACGGTAATGGGATTTGTGGTTCCTTGTGAGTATGCCAGGGAAGATTGAAGGGAAATGGTTAGCTAATAACGATAAAGATAAGAATGAAGAAAATATTCTAAAACTGATACTGGTGATTCTTTTATGACTCTCTTCTTGATGTGATTGAACTATTAAATTGTATGATATATGAATTATATGTTAAAAACAACAAAGAGTTACAGTGTGGGAAAGTCACTGGGGCAGTTCTACCCTGTCCTACAGTGCTGCTGTGAGTGACAAACGACTTGATGGCAATACATCTTTCTACCTTTTCTAATATATACACCTAAATATTAACATGGTTTGTCTCTAGGATATTCCATTATTTGTTTGGAATTTTATTGTTATGCCCTTCTGATTTTCTAAGGCATCTACAATGAGTGATAATTACTTTTATAATCAGAAAAAATATATAGAATTGTCCTAACTCAATTAAAGAGACATTTTCTAAATAATTCTATTTTAAACTGTTTTTTTTAAAAAATCATGTTTTACAATGGGCTTTTGTGAAGTGTACATGGGCTCTCACTGACCTTAAACATCTCATCCAGAAGTACAAAAAATTATAAACCATCATGTGATGCATGATTCCCTGTTCCAGACATTTGGAGGCATTTAATCACATGTATGGAGTTCTGGGTGTCACATACATGTTTAAGCGCTTGATTACTAAGGAGCAGGTCATAGCCTTGCAAACCCTATGGAGCAGGATTATTCTCTATACGTGGGATCAGCATGTGTCGCATGAATAAACCTCAGTCCCTCTTATGTCAAAAGCCTTCAAGAGTCAAGTGAGATCTCCTTATGGGTAGGAAACTGGCTTGATGCTCGATGCTTGCAATTTCACCTCTGCCTCTTGCTTTCTCTGGGTCTGAGGGTTTTCTCAGGTCCGTGAGCACGATTTCTATCTCAGCTTTCTCTCCTATCCCTAAGAAAGATATTTGCTTAATGAAACTACTAGGAAGTCCCCAACTTGGTTTGAACTTACTTTGGACATGTCGTCAGGAGAGACAAGTCTCTGGAGGAGGAACATCCTGCTTGGTGAAGTAGAAGGGCAGTGGGAAAAGAAGAAGCCTTTTTTTGGCTACAAAAATGGGCTCAGACCTATGAACAATGGTTAGGATGGCACAGAACTAAGCAGCATTTCCTTTCATTGTACATCGGGTTGCTCTGAGTTAGAATCAATTTAATGTCACCTAACAACAACAACAACACAAAGAAGAAAACAACAATAACAGAAACCCCGTAGTTCTATTTGGAGAACTGATGGAAATGTGAGCAAACTTTGAAATGTAAAAAGAAAAGAAAACACACTAGGCCCAAAGTGGGAGTGCAAAAGGACCTTTAATAATCAACTCAGCTTCTTTGGTAGGGATCAGACAACATCATCAAGGTTTTATGGAAAACATAATTATGATTTGGGGAGAGGGATACTATAAGGGTCTTAAATCCTTATTTTTTAATATCAAGATGTTGCTAGGTATTATCAAATGTTGATAAATCAAGAAAGAGAGAGTGGTGCATATGTGTAGATGAGTGCCATTAGACTTCAGCCCGCTTATCCAAGTAAGAGAAAATTCAGTATACTTCCCCAAGCCCAGCATAAACGAGAACTGAGAAGCAAACCAAGAAGGCAAAAGAGAGAGTGAGAGACTAGACTCCATATCGGCACACCAAGCCCTCGGGAAGACAGCCCTGCATGGAGCTACTAAGACACAAAGAGAACGGAAGAGCCGACAACTACTTGAAATATGATGTCTGCCTACTGGAGGACACACCTCGACAGAGGACAATACTGTGGATACATGGTGGGCAGTGAGTTCATCTGACCATTCCCACAGTGGGGAAAATCAAGAAGGGAACATAACAGGTCAGCCACGGGAGCAAAGCAAAACCACAACCCCCACCTGAGGAGCCTCCGAAATAGACTTCAAACGAGGAAGGACAGTTCCCAGGAAACCCCCAAAACCCAGTGAGGCGATAGTCTTAAAGATCAGTGGACAGACCTCGAATTATGTATGCTTTTTCATTTGGGGGCTAGTTTTGTTGTTTTGCTTTGTTTTTCTCTCTTTTTATTCAATCTTTTGTTTTCTTTTTGTTTTGTCTCTGTTATTGTTGATTTGCCTACCAAATATTAGATAGGTATAGGAAGCAAGCATGAGGAAAAAGCAATGGAACTGACAGTTTTCTGGAGGGACGTAGCAGGATAAGCAGGCAGTGAGCAAACAACACCATAGACAGGGGAACAACTAGGGAATTAAAAGCAACAACAAAGAGGACATAGAGATTCCGGTGGTGTTGGAGCAACAGCCAATGTAGCTGAGGGGGAATTGCTAAGAGGCAGAAGAAGGGTGAGTGTGATGGTGGGGCAAGAGGAAGGTAAAAGGAAACAGAGGAAAGATCTAGGAAACAAAGCTATGGATAGAGGTATAACTATAGGTGTGCACTTATGTAAATATATTAATCCATTAAAAATAGAGGTATTGGCCTATATACATATTGTATATTTATGTGACAACACATTGAGGAAATGAATGGACTTTGGGCCTCTGCTCAAGTTCTTCCTCAATGCAAGAACACTTTGTTTTAACAACCTGGCACTCTGAGATGCTTACCCTACCCACAAGATCACTGAAGACAAAATATGTGCATCAATAAATGTGTTGAAGAAAGCTGATAGTGCCTGCCTATCAAAAAATATAACATCTGGGGTCTTAAAGGCTTGAAGTTAAACAAGCGGCCATCTAGCAGAGAAGCAACAAGACCACATGGAAGAAGCACACCAGCCTGTGCAATCATGAAGTGTCAACAGGATCAGGTAACAGGTATCACAAGACTCCAAACAAACAAACAAGCATTGTTGAGAACGAGGGGGGTCGGAGCAGAGACTCCAAACCCATCTGCAAACAATGGGGCATCCCCTCACAGAAGGGTCACAAGGAAGGGATGAGTCAACCATGGCACAGGATAGCACCCATGAAACACACAATATTCCTTTGGTTGCTTGAGGCTTCCTCACCCCCCACTATCATGATCCCAGTCCTGCTTTTCACTGCAGGCTAGACCGGAGCATGTACACAGTACACATAAGAGATAAGAGCTCATGACAAATGGAATCCAAGTCAGATAAACCCCTCAGGAACAGAAATTGGAGTAGGGATACCATGAGGTTTGGGGGAAGGTGGGGGGAGGAGGATGGGAGAACCAATCACAATGATTGACACATAACTACCACCACTCCCAGGGGCAGGGGTGGGTGGGATGAACAACAGAAACATGGGTGAAGGGGGACAGTGGTCAGTGTAAGATAAGAAAACAATAATAATTTATAATTTTTCAAGGGGTCACGAGAGTGAGGGCAGGGAGGGAGGGAAAAAGAGGAGCTGATACCAAGGGCTCAAATAGAAAGTATATTTTTACAAAATGGTCATGGCAACATATGTACAAATATGCTTGATACAATTGCTGTATGGAATGTTGTAAGACCTGTAAGAGCCCTCAATAAAATGATTTTTTTTAAAAAGAGAACTGAGAGTCATTCACAATGAAGAGTATCACTCCAATGTGTAAATGCAGAGGCACAATGGTTGCCGTGTGTTGTGTTGGGAAATCAAACATCAAGATCAGCTTCATCGTCGCAGGCATGATTTTTCAAAATAATGAACAACTGGTTACAGTTCCCAAGTGGAACAAAGTGCAGTCTTTCTCTCAATTTGCATGGTAATTGCACTCTTAGAAAAATCGACATGTTAAAAACCATTCAGAAGTTTTGTGAGTAGTGGTTGGCATCTTAAAAGCTTCAGTCAATTGGAAACACCATGAGGGCAGGGACCTTGTTTATCCATACTGTTTGTCTATACTGGTATTTGTCAATACTGCCTCCTGAGGGATGCTGGAATGATCTGGCAGGGGTGGGGTTGGAGCTGCAAAAGAAAATGCCTACACTTTCTCCTGGATTGTGGGCTTTTAAATGTCAGGGGAGTGCTGAGTCCTTTTCTTTTTTTTTTTTTTTTCTGAAAAGGGAGCCATAGACGAAGTAAGACTGGGCAGCCAACATATCATATGCTCAAATCTTTGTTGAGTGAATGAATAATTCCTCCATTCGAATTGATATAAAGATCTTCTCATTAAAGCTCTTTTAAATTCTCCTTTGTATAAAAAATATCATTGTACCTTATAAGTGCCATTCTGAATTTTGATTCCTCTCCCTACCAACTTAGCTAACCCATCCGATTTTTGTGAAAAAGCCTTCAAACTCTGCATCTACCTTGTGGATAAAAGTATTGATTCTGTTGATTTTCTTCTACAGGTTGACCTCGATGCATTGCTGAAGATTCCGTGAGTATGACTGTTTTCAGTAATCCCCGAGTTGTGCTGACACCTAGCACACATCGCTGTATGCTATACACAAGGAAATAACTTGTTGTGGAAAAAAGACCATTGTCTGTTTAGCACACACTAACCTTGAGCTTTATTCAGCTGCTCAGCTGGGGCAGCCACCTGGCAACAGGGTGATTTCCAAAAGGCGTCATGAGATTGACCCATTTAAACTCCAGACAGGAACAGGTAGCACAATTCTGCAAACCCTGGATTATTCCTCATAGAGAAGGAACCAGTTCTTATACCACATCGAAACCAAGATCAATCAATATCTGCAGTGGGGTAATTTCTGCTTAAGACATGGGTTCAGAATATCATACACACACACACACACACACACACACACACACACATGAGTGACTCTTTCTGCTTCAGTGCTTCCTGAAGGCCAGACAGGATGTGGAACCCATGTCTCTTTCCCCTCCAGACACCTTATCCAGAAAAATCAATAAAGTCAAAGACAAAGGCCAACTGTTGTGGCTTCATACATGCTGGTTCATGTACCAACGCTTTCTTTTCAAACCACTCAGAGACCTAGTTGTGACTCTACTAGTCATGTGCAGTGCTGGTATACACTAAACTGACTGCTACTGAGTTGATACTGACTGATAGCATAACCTGTGAGTTTCTGAGACAAACTCTTTATGGGAGTAGAAAGGCTTGCCTTTCTCCAGAGCTGATGGTGGTTTTGAACTGCCCACTTTGCAATTAGCAACCCAACACGTAACCCCCATGCCACCAGAGCTACTAGGCTGTATACACAGCCCTGAGTTGTTCCCCAATGGACTCGTGTAATAGAGGTAGGCAAGAACAGTATTGTCTAGATTCGGCAGAAGAGAGCATTAAAACTCAGAAGGGTACAGTCCCTTGTTGTTAGGTGTCGCTGGACAGCCCCTTCCAACTCACCACGACTCTGCACAATGGGACACACTGCCCAGGCCTGCACAGTGCTGTTGGAGTCCATTGCTGCAGCCACTGCTCCATCTTTTGAGGACCTTCCTCTTTTCGGCAGACTCTACTTTTACCAAACGTGCTGTCTTTTTCTAGGAGCTGGCTCTCCTAATTAGATGCCCCCAATACATGAGCTGCCGTGTTGCTATCCTTGTTTCTCAGGAGCCTTCTAGTCACACTTACCCTGAGACAGATTTTGAAACCTTCAATATGGCAAGGAGAGGCTTGATTTTTTTTTCTTCAGTTGTTTTCAGCTTGAGAAATACTGAGCGTGTTCTTACCCTTTTATTTTGAACAACCCATGTTCAAATAGTTCATCACAAGAATTTGTCTTCTCCAGCTGCCCTTTGAGATGTTCTGTTCAGCTCTTTTATTCCATCCCATTTGTTCAAGAGCAAGCTTCAGAATGCCTTCTGACATCCACTTTGGATTTTTCTTTCTTTCCAGTCTTTTCAATAACCTTTTGCAGATATGATATTCTTAATGCCATCCCACAACTCTTCTGGGTCTGGGTCATTAATGTTAGATGCTTCAAATATGTTCTTAAGATGGTGTCTACATTCAGATGTGCTATATGCAAGGTTGTATTTGGGCTCTCATGGACTTGTTTCCATTTTTTCCCCAGCTACAACCTAAGAACTTTGGTGGCATAGTGAGACATATAGGACTGAAATCCACAAGGTCTGGAGTTTGAAACCACCAGCAAGCTTCTTGGGAGAAATATGGGACTTTCTATTCCTATAAACAGTTAACAGTCTCCGAAACTTACAAGAGCAGTTCTACCCTGAAGGGTCTCTATAAGTTGGTATTGACTTGATGGCAGTGAGTGAATTGATGGTCTGTTCAGTCATCGCATGACCTTGACTTGGCGAAGCATATTGAGCTTGCCCATTGTCCCTTTCCACAGATGTAGTCTATTTGATTCCTATGTATTCCACATAGTAAACTCTACATGTACAATTGCTGAAATAAAGGTATGTGGAATGATGAAGTAGTTTCAACAAAACCCTAAACACACTGCCATTGGGTAGACCTGCCCATGTGAGTTTCTGAGACTAAAACTGTTTATAGGGTAGAAAGCCCCCTCAGAGCAGCTGGCGGTTTTAAACTGCAGAGCCTTGCAGTTAGCAGCCCAATATGTACCTACTAAGCTATCAGGGCTCCTGAAGGAGTTGTTACCCTTGCAAAAGTCTATCACATGGCTTCCTTTTTTGTTTCTAACAATGAGTCCATATTTTGCAATTACTGATCCATGCTTTGTTTCTAACTTTTGAAATTCATCTTGATTACATGTGTGATCAGTTTCAGACTGAAAAAGTTGGTAGAATTCTTCAATTTCTTCATCATCAGCTTACTGGTTGGTGGGCACATTTGAATACTAGTTTTATTAACTGGTCTTATTTGTAGGTGTGTAAATGTTAGCCTATCACACACATCATTGTACTTCAAAATGGGTCTTGAAATATTATTTTTGGTACTGAAAGGGATGCCTTAGCATCACTTAGTATGAAGTCACATGTGTTGCAGAACTAGAACTTATCTCAAAATTATTTAATCAAAATTATTGCTAGTCAATTTGCCTTCCCATCTGCCATGTCAGCATCTGAAATTATCTAACCCCTTTTATTCTGCTTTCACATCTTTGAAAAGCAGGATGGACTACTACTGGCCCATAGGACATCCCAGATATTAAAGGAGGCCCGGGAGAGAGTGTTTGAAAATGATTTAGGCTGGATGAACAGTTTGGAGGAGAAAACAATGGGACCAATGGTTCTGGGGGGATATGGGAGAGGGGGAGGCGGGGGTAAGGAGGTGGTGTTGACCAGCTCAGGGACAGGGGAGCAACAAGTGATCCAAAACTAGTGGCAAGGAGGATGTGAGAGGTCTGGTTGGGATTCAGCAAGGGCAATGTAACTGAGAGAAATTACTGAAACCCAAATGAAGGCTGAGCATGATAGTGGGACAAGAGGAAAATAAAAGGAAATAGAGGAAAGAACTAGGAGGCAAAGGGTATTTATAGAGGTCTAAATACAGGAATGTACATACGTAAATATATTTATATAGGATGGTGGGGAAATAAGTCTACGTGCATATGTTTACAGGTTTAGTATCAAGGAAGCAGATGGACACTGGACCTACAATCAAGTATTTCCTCAATGCAAGAACACGATGTTCTATTAATTTGGCATTCCATGATGCACACCTTCCTGACGTGATCTCTGAAGACAAATATGTGCATAAGCAAAAGTAGTGAAGAAAGCTGATGGTTCCCGGCTATCAAAATTTATAGCATCTGGGATCTTAAAGGCTTGCAGATAAACAAGCGGTCTTCTAGCTCAGAAGCATCAAAGCCCACATGGAAGAAGCACATCAGCCTGTGTGATCACGAGGTGTAGAAGGGACCAGGTATCAGACATCAAAGAACAAAAAATCATATCAATGGCTGTCCACCTTCCCTATATGATCACTGAAGACAAATGTGTGCATAAGCAAATGTGGTTCTGCTGGCAGGCCGTGGTCTAGTCAAGATTTTTCACCAACACCATGATTCCAATACTTCGGTACTTCTTTGGTCTTCTTTATCCATTGTCCAGTTTGCACATGTACATGAGATTGAACCAGGGGCATCTTTGTCCTCAGGGCAACACCTCTGCTTTTTCATTATGATGCTTGTGCAGCAGACTGGCTCAATGCAATAGATCCTTTGATGTGAGGTCAAACACAGGTTGGAGATGAAGCCAGAGGCAGAGATTAAGAGTGATGCGCTTTAGGATGGAGGGCAGGGCACGGGCTAAGAAACCCGAATCGCGGGATCTATCATCTACACGTGTTTGAGCGCAGCATTGAGTTCTTCCTAATTGCCCCACTCCATTTAACATTGGACTTTCACTCTTTCTACAGAGTCGTCAGAACCAGGTTGTTGAACCCTTGATCTCCCTTTTAACAGAGTCTAAAGGTTTTTCAATGTGTTACAGCTGCAGTTGGAAATCAAGACTCACTTCTAATTGAGACCCATATTAGCATGCGTGAAAAAATCCACGAGGCAGGCCCCACCTCCAGAGTCTCTCCTGCTGGAGGTTTGGGGTGAGGCCCTTCATGGGGATCTGCACTTCTAACAAGGCTCAGCTGCTGCGTAGAACAGCAGTAACTTGAGGCATCTGATAAACTCTGGAGTAGCCTCTTTTGATTCCGAAGACCAGGAGCCTGCCTTTTCACAGGCATCCATCCATCCCCAAGCCTTGGCTAGTAGCACGGAAACCTCAGCTGCTCTGAGCGCGGGAGTATCGGATTTTTGGCAGCCCAGTGGCAGAGGGGTGTCGAGGCCCCAACTCACTTCTCCATTCATCTCTAAGGAGGGGACACTCACTGTATTTCTGGTTCAGGGAACCTAAATGTTCATCATAAAAGTCACCAGGGCCGCCGTGTCCTCTCTTCCTTGGGCTGTGCCATTCATGGCCTGCCTCTCACTCCGTGGATCCCCAGAGAGGTTATGCGGTGCTGCGGGAACCTTAAAATGAGAAAACACATAGTCTTGCCATCTTGGTTTGTATGTTTGAAGCTCCACACACTGGGAACCCAGAGATGTTCATGCAAAGCATGGATTTCTAGAACCAAGAGAAACTTGACAATAGAAATGTCTAGGCCCATTGGTGTTCCCCATGATAGAATGCTTGCTTTCTATGCGGGAAACCCACATGTAATTTCTGACAAGTACCTCACATGCATCTACTGCCTATCTGCCAGTGGAGGCTTACATGTAGCTTTGATGCTGGACAAGTTGCAGCAGAGCTTCCAGACTAAGATAGACCAGGAAGAAAGGCCAAGAGGTCGACTTCCAAAAAACCGGTCAATGAAAACCTTATGGATCACAGCCACCCAATCTGAAATGGATCATGGGGATGGCACACAACTGGCCAGCATTTCATTTTGTTACATGGGGTCACCATGAATTGAGGGGCAACACAATGGCAGCTGACCATGCAATAAAGCCCAAGAGGCACATTACATCAGTTGGCTTCCACCTACTGAAAACAAATGGCTGGATAAATTCTTCCCAAGGCAACACTACCTGTTGGCTTTGTTTCAATAAAGAGACCTTCAGGGCTACCAGCACTGTGTGGTGTGGCCAGCCTAGCCACTGGCCAACATCAAGGATGACCGAAGAAGCAGATGCACAGTCTTAATAAGCAGTGCAAGTTGGGGGCCCAGAACTGGTGGAAATCGGAAGAAGAAATGGGGGAGAAAAATGAGGAGGAGGGGGCGGAATTAGAAAATCAGAAAAGGACAGATTGAGAACAGTCAGTGACGATGAGTAAGACTTGGGAACAGTGCTGGAGACAACTGTTGTGTGGTCCAAGCCAAGGACAGGGTGCGGGTGGAGGAACGTGGTTTGTGCAGCCGGTGACTCTCATCACAGCATTTGGGGCTGTACCCTGTTGCTTGTCCCCCACCTCTCCCTTTACACACACGTGGGTATTACCTGCTGAGAGAAGCAACAAGCTGCTAAGTGGTTTGATCTTATGGGAAATTTACTGGTGAGACAAAGACTGGTGGAACCCCTAAGACTGAGGCCCATGGTCCCCCTTCATGTCTGGAAACAAACTTGGGAACGCACACCAGTGTTTCAGTTTTCAGCCAAACAATAGACAGGTCTGTAAGGGGAACAATCCCACTAGTGAGGCACCCACACCTTAGAATCATCAGCCATTTGAGATCAAAAGGCAGCACTGACCCTAGGACACAGTTCGTGAGGGCTAGGAAAGGAGGAGTGGAGCCCGGAAACACAGGGAGGAAATGGGATGAGCGGAGAAGCTCTGGAAAACTCCATTGCTGTGGTGCCAATATAAGAATTCAGAATTCTTCAAGGCACGGTTAGAGAGATGGGAATGCCACCTTCAGAAGGGGAGAGCCCTGTCGAGAAACAAAAGCTTCACATCTTGATATTTTCATTTAGTCAAGATTTCTATGATTTTATTTATAAAGTTGATAACTGAGGTCACTGTACAGTAGAAAGGTATATTTTGGGATGGACACACACACATATTCATACACCAACTATGAATAAGCCAAGAAAGTGGCCTTCTGAAGAAGGGAAGCACAGGAGTGAAGAAGGGATGTCTAGCCCTCGCCATCCTGCCGGGGCCTCCATCACCACTGCTGCTTGCTGAACACTTTCCCAGAGTGATGCTTTATGCTTCAGATGCATCGACTCATTTCATCTTCCTAATGAACTTTGGAGAGAGGCACAGTTCTGTGCCCCATTCTATAAGGGAGGAAGTATCCTCAGGTACGACCCAAATCCTGAAATGCACGTGAAGCCAGGACTAGGACTCGAATCCAGGCCCACCTGTATTCAAAGACCACGTACTTAGCTGAATTGCCAGGTGTTCCTGCTTCGCTGTACTCTCAAGTCCTGGAATTTGGCTGGGGCAGGCAGCTCCTCCAGCAGAGCCATCGGCCATTCTTGCTCAGATCAGAGAAGAAGAGGTCTCTCAGCGAGGTGGCCAGGTTCAAGTGGACCAATTGGGAGGTGAGACATGGTGGGGAAGGCATTAGGAACAGCATCCTCAGAGACTTGGCCCTGAAGGTGGGCCCAGAATGCCAAGGCCTACCCAGGAGCGGCACAGCCCTGTGCACAGCCCTTGAGAAGGGCAGCTCTTCCGCACGGGATGAGGAGCCTGGCTCTCCACCACCGCCAATCTGTTCTTACTACCCACGCAGAACTCTGGAGGGAAGTGGCAACCAAATGGAGAGAGCGGATGAATTGCCCCTCAGCAACCATCTGCCTACACATGTATGCCTGGCCCTTTGCTGTGGCACAAAGGACATGCCTACTGACAGGCCAATTAGCAAATTGGCTTCCTAAATGGTTATTTTGCTTGACAAGTTTAAATCACAAGTCTGCCATTGTCAAATGTGTGCATAGCTGAGAACAACAGGGACCTGTGAAGGGGAATGGGTGTGCCCTTCAGTGGTAAAAAACGAATGCAGTGCTCTCTAATTGCTGCGGGAAGCAGTCATTTGCCAGTACAGAGGAAGAGGGGAAGAAAAAAACATTAACTAAGATGCAATTCTCTTTGCAGGGTGTAATTATGATTATTCTAAAGCAATCATTATTCATTTACATACTGGGACACTGTGCCCCCAATATAACCCATTTGGACTTCTGCATAATTCTTTTCAAGCATTCTGATCTGATTCTTTCTCTCCAGTTCAATTGTATTTGAAGAACTCAAAGGGGATGGAAACAGGTTGTTTTTTTAAAAATTGGAATGGTGGCTTTTGATTACCTTTTAAAAAATCTTATGTAGGTTGATTGATTTGCTATTATTTTATCCTTTTCTTTGTGACCCATGAAGCACAAAAGATATTTGTAAAGCCCTGACTAGACAGAGGAAGGACAAATAGCCAGCGCTTGGGGAAGATGAAATGCCAGAGAAGGAGCAAATATTGCAAAGGAAGAAGAGCATGCTGTAGAATGGGTACACCATGAAAGAGGGAAGTGAGGCGATGAAATTGAATGTGGGAAAGTGAAAAATAGCCCAGTAGCAGCAATTTCAATTTTCATTATCATCCTCAGTGCAAAAATCAGGAAATGGACCCAAACCAAACTCACTGCCATTGAGTCAATAGTGATGAATAGCAACTCTGTAGGACCCTATAAGATTGGCCCTGTGGGTTTCTGAGACTATGATTCTTTCTAGGAGTAGAAAACCCCATCTTTCTCCCAAGGAGCAGCTGGTGGTTTCAAACGACTGACCTTGCAGATCGCAGCCCAACCCCTGACCCCTCGCCACCAGGTCTCCTAGTTCAGGAAATGGAAGCTCAACTAATAAGGACTCAAAGTAAGGTGTGCACTCAGTTCTGCCTGATTTTTCCTATTCAAGTGTTCATTCAACAATTATTCAGTAGGGACTGAGAACATAAAGAATAAGGGATCTAGCCCAATCTTTCTCGCATCCTAGTCACTCTATTGATCTTTATCCTAAGGTTATGAGAATGTCTGAACATATGACACCTGTGATAGTGAAGGTTTACTGTGCCAAACTGGCCAATGAACACATGTGGGATTAATTGAAGGGCGGAGAGATAAATGGCTTGACGAGCTTTGCCTTTCTTGCCTCTTAGTCTCTGATGGTCGGACCAGTGTGCAGCTGCCTTAGCTGGCAAGGCCCACTTTCTGCGAGACATACCTGAGGAAAAGCCACATGGACCTACCCCGATGCACCCCTGGGTGCTGGAGCAGCCATGTGGAGACCCCTGCCAGCGCTGAGATGCTTACACATTCACTGACTCGGCTTTCCTCTTGCAGTTGGCATCATTGTGTGTTTTGTGATATCGAGGAGGACTTTTTAGATCGGTGTTGGACATATGGGTTAATGTTGGACTTATGGGCATTGACAACACTGGGTTGGGATGCTTTCTGAATGTACACTTGCCTTTTATATCAACTCTCTTATATGCATATAAGTGTCCATGAATTTTATTTCTCTTGGTTACCCACACTAACACAGACACCCTGCACTGGACAAATGAGATGATAGCTATTTATTATTAGTCACATATACCCACAGCCCAGAAAAGAATACCACCTCCCATGCAGGGCCATGTGCTTGGAAAGAGAGTGACTAAACAGAGGCAATGGGAGTCAGGCTTGCTAGTAACAAGAGGGTGGAATTCCTTCTGGATCCTGTGGTAGAATGTCATTGGCTACTCTGAATGATTTCTTGAGTTGGCAAAGAACTGAAACACACTACTTAGAAATAAGCAGACATGTGCCCCCAGGCCTCGTTGATAAGGTTATTCAGTTGCAAGAATTTATCCAAGGAAGCATAAAATGGAATTTATATTAGACCATTTGAGGTGCTCCAAATTTTATTAGATGCTAAAGCACCACATGATATTGTACCCACTTTTAGGGTTTTACAGTACCACCCAGCCTAGGGAACCTCCAAGCTGGGAATGAATACCACTAATTCCTTTAACATGCAATTAGACTTTGACCTTTGTCGATTTGAATGCAGGTCCTTTGGGCCATGGATGACAAAAGGTACTGAACCAATAGTCACAGTTTTGGCAGAAGAGAGGACGGAAACAAGAGAGAGAGAGAGAGAGAGAGAGAGAGAGAGAGAGAGAGAGAGAGAGAGAGAGAGGACGTTCATTCAACCCATAATAGCAATAACAGGAACAGCAAGCCTGGAGTCAGGACTTAACCTAAATCACATTTTCTTTAAAAAAAATCATTTTATTGGGGGCCCATACAATTCTTATCACAATCCATACATACAAGATGTGAGAAATCAAAGTTTTCTTGAAAGAAGTAGGGCCAGAATGCGGTAGGTGAACCTTCATCTCATATCTGTGACACCTCAGTTGATGAACAGCTCCAAGCTCGAACTTGCCAGTACTGGCCCAGCTATATTGGAGAAAAATCTGCTCATTGTTCAAAAGTTCCCTTGAGAGTCGACCGAGATTACCAACTTGAAAAATCAATCTGGGCTGAGAGTGAGTCACGCATCTCGGCTCACCTGAGACACCAAGGGGAACGCTTCAGTGAGAGCGCCACTGTCGCTCAGCCACCAGAGTGCCTGTGTTAGTGAGTATGAACGTTCGTCCCTGTGCCTTTTTTTGGGTACTTTATTTGCATAAAATATCATAATTTTATTTGTCATATGGTATTTTGGTATTTGCCATCCTGTACTTATTGTTTCAATGTTTTAGGGGTTATTTCTACAGCCTGTTCATTTTGTGTTAACGTTCTGGAAAATTGAATTTATAGGCGTCATTTGGGGGTCTCTGAACCAATCATTTGATTTTCCATTATGTCTTATGGAAAAATACGTTCAGCACTCAAATTTTCCAATGGGTGATCACGACTTTGGAACGAATGGAGTTCGACACCCAAAGTATCCCTGCACTTTGGGCGTGCTAGGCGGGACCTGTCCATGGAGAGGGACATCAGGCTTGGTAAGGTAGCAGGGCAGCACAAAAGGGGAAGACCTGCAACAAAATGGAGCAGTGGGCGCAGAGCAACGGACAGCGTTTCGTTTCTTCTGTCTCTCACCCAGGGCCGCTGCTGGGAGTGGGAACCCACTCAGTGGCTTCTCACAACAAGCACAATCATGAGAAAGGCCTAGTGCATCATCCTTGTCTTCTGAAGCCCAGTTTCTCTCTGTAGAATGGATAACTCTGGGGGCTTGGTAATAAGCACGCAGAGAAGCACAGGTTACAGCATTGGTGTGAATCGCTGTGGGTGAAAGTGTGTAAATACCAAGAACTTGTTTTGCAACCACAGACTTGAATCATTTCCCACTAGAGCAGCGGTTCTTAACCTGTGCGTCATGACCCCTTTGGGGGTTGAACAACCCATTCACAGGCGTCGCCAAATTTATAACAGTAGCAAAATGACAGTAATGAAGTAGCTACTAAAATAATTCTATGGTGGGGGGTGGCTCACCACCACACGAGGAACTGTATGAATGGGTCATGGCATTAGGAAGGTTGAAAACCACTGAATTCTAGAGTCTAAAACAGAGCTCCTAAATGACCCATGCCTGCCAGGTTTCCACCTATGAGGTGTGCACTGATGTTGCATGAAGGGCTGCCGGCTCCCAAACATAAACTCCCATCATCATCATCATCATCATCATCACCCTGTGACCAAGTGGACTATGGGAAATGCTCTCCTCTGAGTGTCTATACTGGTGACAACCTTATAGGACATGGTTCTACTGTGACACACAGGGGGTCAGCAGGAGTCAAAATCAAGGCAACAGCAAGGGGTTTTCAAGCGTCCGAAGCAAAATGGAGGGTTTTTCTCCCCAATGATCCCTGCCATGGAATGGAATAAGGTCAAGAGAAAATGTAGAAAGTCCTTCCCTCCTGTTCTTCTTTGCAAACATTCTCATTACCCAGTCCTTGAGGTCAATCAAGTCACCACCTTTTCCCTGCACCTTCCAGGACCCTGCAGGCCCATACAGATCCAAGTACTTCCTGCCTGCCTGCCCTGGGTCTTCCTGGTCCTGACTCACTAACTAGAGCTCTAATCTTTGCTTCAGAAGATTGAGTTATATCTGAAAGCATGTCTACTTCACATCCCTGGAAATTGAATAGCACCTTGCTTGAAAACCCATGGCTGATAGAATAAATCAAAGATAACACTTTAAAAATTTTTCTAAAGTCACATGACAAAGAAAATATAACATCCCAAGACCGTTGGGACACAGCAACAGCAGAACCATAAAATGACTCTGAAGTCAATTTATAGCAACAAATGCATCCACTAGGAAAAGAAAGGCCAAAATCAAAACATTAATCTTACAATTTGAACAAATAACAAGAGAGCAACAAAACAAGCACACAGCCAAAAGAATAGAAATGGTAAACATTAGAGCAGAAATCAATGAAACAGAGAACAGAAAAACAGTAGAAAGAAACAAGGCCAGAAATTGTTTCTTTGAAAAGACCAATAAAAGTCAACAAACCACTGGCCAAATTGACAGCAGAAAAGCAGGGGAAGAAGCAAATAATCCAAATAGGAGACAAGATGAGTGACATTACAACAAAACCAACTGAAATAGAGAGTATCATAAGAGAATACGATAAAAAAATTATACATGAACAAACTTGAAACTCTAGAGCAAACAGATACAACTCTGGAAACACATTACCTATCCACACTATAACAACCATGGTAGAAAAACTGAACGAATGCATCATAAAAGAAGAAGCAAAGAGAGTAAACAACAAGAAACCTCCCACCAGCAAGAAAAAAAGCCCTACCCCAGACAGCCGCACCAGAGAATTTTCCCAACCGTTCAGAAGGGATTTCACACCAATGTTACTCAAACTGTATCAGAGGATAGAAAAGGAAGGAATACTCCTGAACTTATTTTATGAAACCAGCATAACTCTGCTATCCAATTCGGGTGAAAATAATAGAAATTTATTCTATGAAACTAAGATAACCCTGATAGTAAACTCAGGCTAAATCAACCAACATCCCTCATGAATTTAGATGCAAAAATTCTCAACAAAATTCTAGCCAATAGAACTTAACAGCATATCAAACCAAACAATGCATTGTGACCAAGTGGGATTTATACCAGGTATGTAACAATGTTTCAACATTAGAAAATCAATCAATATAACCCTCCACATAAATAAAAGAATCGCATGGTCATCTCAATTGATGAAGAAAAAGGCATTTGATAAATTTCAACACTTAGTCCTGATATAAACTCGCAGCAAAATAGTAATAGAATGCAAATTATTCAGCATAGTAAAAGGCATTTATACAAAACCAGTCACCAACATTGCTTTCAATGGAGAGAGACTGAAATCATTCTTTTGACAATGGGAACCAGACAAGGATTCTTTGTATCACCGCTCTTATTCAATATTGTACAGGAATTCTTAGCTAGCAAAATAAGGAAAGAAAGGGCATCCAGATTATTAATGGAGGAGTAAAATTATCTGTATTTACAGATGATGTGATCCTATGCATAGAAAATCCCAAATATTTCACCAAAAAGCTACTGGAAATAATAGAAGGATTTTTAAATGCAGCCGGATACAAGATCCACATACAAAAATTAATTAAATTTCTCGACACCAATTAAGAGAACTTTGAGAAGGAAATCAGGAAAATGATGTTTTTTCCAATAGCCTCTCCCCAAATATAAAATATGTAGGAATAACTCTAAATAGGAATATGAAAGACCTAAACAAAGAAAATTACAAAGCACTACTTCAAGAGAACAAAACTCAAAAAACTCACTGTTTCTGAATTTGTTCTGACTCATAACAACCCTTTGGGGACAAGATCAAATTGCATCTGTGGATTTCTGATACTGCAACTCTGTTTTAAAATACTTTTATTGGGGGCTCTTACATCTCTTATCACAATCCATACATTCAACCAGTGTGTCAAGCATATTTGCACATATGCCACCATCATCATTTTCAAAACATTCTCTTCCCACTCAAGCCCCTGATGTCAGCTTCCCATTTCTTTCCCCTCTCTTCCCTGCCCACCTCCCCACAAACCCTTGATAAATTATAGATTATGTTTTTCCATATCTTACATCGTTCTCCGTTGCCCCTCACCCACTTTTCCATTATTTGTTCCCCTGGAAGGGGGTCCTAGGTTGATCCTTGTGATCGGTTCCCCTTTCTCCTCCCACCCTCCCCTAATTCTCCTAGTATCTCTACTCTCCTTTTTGGCCCTGAGGGGGTCTATCTATCCTGGATTCCCTGTGCTGTAGGTTCGTATCTGCAGCAGTGTGCATGTTCTAGTCTAATGTAATTTGTAATGAAGAATTGAGATCAAGTTAGTGGAGGAAGGAAGCACCAAAGAACTCGAGGAAAGTTGCGTGTCTCATCAGTGCTATACTGCACCCTGACTAGCTCATCTCTTCCCTGTAACCCCTCTGTGAGGGAATGTCCAATTGTCTAGAGATGGGCTTTGGGTCTCCACTCCATGCCCCACCCATGCCCCCATTCACCTTGGGTAGGGTTTTATTCTGGGTTTTAGATGCCTGATACCTGATCCCATCGACACCTCATGGTCACACAGGCTGGTGTGCGTCTTCCATGTGGGCTTCGTTACTTCTGAGCTAGATGGCCACTTGTTTATCTTCAAGCCTTTAAGACCCCAGATGCTATATCTTTTGATAGCTGGGCACCATCAGCTTTCTTCACCACATTTGCTTATGCACCCACTTTGTCTTCAGTGATTGTGTCGGGAAGGTGAACATCACAGAATGCCAGATTGTTAGAACAAAGTGTTCCTGTGTTAAGGGAGTCCTTGGAGACTATAACTCTTAATGAAAGTAGAAAGCCTCATCATTCTCGCACTGAGAGGCTGGTGATTTCAAACTGCTGACTTTGCCTTTAGCAGCCCAACATGTAATCCACTCTGCTACCAGGGCTCCTGAAAGAACCCCAAAGAGCTACCTGAATGGCTAAACATACCATACTTATGGACAGGAAAGACAACATTGAGAAAATGCTAACACTACACAAAGGGATCTATGAATAAAATGCAATTCTGAGCCAAGCTTCCACAGTATTCTTTAAAGAGTTGGGGTGGGGGAGGATAATCACTGACTTTTTATGTCAAGGAAAGAGACTCCAGCTAAGTAAAGCATTTTGGAAGAACAAAGGAGGCCCAATACTATCTGATCTCAGAACTTACTCTACAGCTATGGGAGTTTGATATTGGAACAATGGCAGAAACATGGACCAGCAGAACAGAAGACATTATGCTAAATGAAATAAGTCAATCACAAAAGGACAAAGAGTGTATGAGACCACTGCTATTTTCAACGAAGAATCTGCCTACACATGGGGGGTGGGTTCTTTGATAGTTGCTAGGAATGGGAGAGGGAGGGAGGGAAAATCACCAACTAGATAGAAGACAAGTGCTCATAATGATTAAGGGCTAGGCCATGCACACTATGGGGCAAGTCAGCACAGCTTGAGCAAAGCAAAGGGAGACACTGAGAGGAACCCAAGAATAAAATGCCATTATATAGTGTTGCTATGAGTCAGGATGGACTCAATGGCAGTGAGTTTGGTTGGTGTAGAGCTGGGGGTTAGACACTGGGCTGCAATGTCGGTGGTTCCCACCCACCAGTGGCTTCTCTCAAGTAAGACCAGAACTAGATGGTGCCTGGCTACCACAGCTGATGACTGATGAGGATCACAACAGAGGGGCCTAGTCAGAGCAGGAGAAAAATGAAGAATAACAACAACAACAACAACAACAACAACCAGTTTGTTCTGTAAATGTACACCTAAAGCGCAATCAATGTTGTTTAAAAGAAGAAGGAAGAGAAAAGGAAGTTCAAAAGTGTCTGCCCAGCCTAGGGCAGCTTGTGAGTGCCAGGGTCTGCACTAGAACTGAGTCTCTTGACTCTCTGTTCAGGAATCTTGCCCCTGGCCATGGGATAGATGTGTCATGCAAATGACTATCTCTTTCATAAGGGAAGGACATTTAATAAATGCCATTAACATGATCACCTTGAGCAAACCTACATAGGTCTCAATTTAATTCAGGCAGACTCAATAGTCTATACAGCCAGGAAGTGTTTTCAGTTAACAGACAGAAAAAAAACAAACAAACGATAAAGTTTCGCTCTGACAGTTTTCCTAAAACTCTTCATGGCAGAAAGCTGTCTCCCCCGTGGGAACACTTGCCTATATATGGCAGACGATTAAAACCCAATCAGATGCTGATACAGGTTTGGGGGGCTGAGAAGCTGGTGCAATAATCAAGTTCACACGTGAGTGTGGTTGGAAGGGACCTGGCTGGCGAGCTCCCTGCTTAGCCTGCACACGTGTCTCTGAGTTAGGCTGTCTGGAGCAATTAGAAGCCTTGCTATCTGTTGGGAGAACAGCATGTTCCTAAAGTAGCAAGAAATGAAGCTAAAGAAAAAGACCCCGAGAAATGTATCTATTTCACAGCTCCCATGCAATGTATCTGCCTGCACATCAGCTGGTGTTATGAGGGGGAGAGAAGGCTGGCATCACAGCCTTGAGGGAGTCTCCCCAAGGCTCTTGGGGAACCTTCCAATGAAAAGAGAACTAGGGCTTTCTTCCAGCAAAAGCCTTAGGCCTAGGTCCTTCTGCTTTCATAGGCAGTGGAAATTGTACCCTTTTTTGTCCTTCCATTTAGCATAAAAGATTTTATTGGTATTATGCACATAAAGATGACAAAAGAAATCAATGGGGAGAAATTGGAACCTAAGACGCCCCAGATAAGACAGACATGGTACAACCTCACCATGTGATGTGTCAGAAAAGTAGCAGGATTATCTGGAATTTTAATGCTCTCAACCTCAAGATGGTTGCAGCCCTCAGATTCAAGTGGCCTTACCATTGAATGTGCTCCCAGAATAGGGAGAATTATCATGTCTGAGCTTTAGAAGTAATGTTCATCAGAATCCTACAGAGATGCTAGTAGTCAGGAAGACGAACTATGAAGGGATCCTGAGAAGGAGCCAGCCAAGCAGCTGCCAGTGAGCCTACAGCCTGGTCCATCAATATGCCCGGAATAGGGCAGTCTCTTCTCAGACCCACAGTGACCTTCAGTGCTTTCCTGGTGCCTCCCCTCGTGGGTCATATTTTATGGTTCTAAGAAGGACATCATGCTTGCTAAAGTGGAGGGGCGGTGAAAAAGAGGAAGACCCTCAATAAGGTGGATGGACACAGTAGCTGCAACATGGGCTCAGGCATGGGAACGATTGTGAGGATGGTGCAGGACCGGGCAGTGTTTTGTTTTATTGTGCATAGGGTGGTCGCTATGAGTCCAAACTGACTCAATGGCACCTAACTACAACAAGAAAGCCAAAAGGACAAATGTCAGTTCTGTGTGTCTCCAGGTGGAACATTCCTGATGGTGGTTGTTGTTAGGTGCCATTGAGTCGCTTCTCACTCATAGTGACCCTTTGTGTAACCGAAGGAACAAACACTGTGCCATCCTCACAATTGTTATGTCAGAGCCCACTGTTGCAGCCATTATGTCAACTCATTGTTTTCGCTGATCCTCTACTAAGTATCATTCCTTTTCCAGAGGCTGCTCTCTCCTGACAACATGACCAAAGGATGTGAGACCTATCCCATCAACCACCCTTCTAAATTAGCATTCTGGCTATACTTCTTCCAAAACACATTTGCTTGTTCGTCTGGAAGTTCATGGTACTTTCAATATTCTTCACCAGTACTATAATTCAAATTATTCTGTGGTCTTCCTTATTCATTGTTTAACATTCGCATTCATAAAAGGCTTGCCTGGGTCAGGTGCAATGTAGTCTTCAACATGATCATTGCTCTTCAACACTTTAAAGAGGTCCTGTGGAAAAGAGAGAAACATGCAAGTTCCATCATTTGTTGTAAAATGGAGAAATTGGCTGGCATTTGTTACATTGAGAGTTGTTGAGCATCTAGTGACTAATCATTTCCCTGAGAAGTACAGTGATGATCAGGACTAGGGGAAACTGGGACTCAGCCTTCCAAAAAGAATATTCAAAGGTTGGTTCTTGAGGGGCTGTGATGAACTCATCTCAAGAAAGGATGATCTCACATGAGCTACCCCTTTTAATCACCCATACTGAGACACATCTTAGGGTATCCCACCACTTCCAAGAGTCATGGCTCTTTAGTCTCCTGAGACTTATAACAAAAAGGCAGAAATTATGTGGTTCAAAGAATCTTGGGATATTTATTTGTCCTAAGGCACTACTACACGGGAGTCAGGTATTATCTCAGTCTCAATCTGAGTCCAAGAGTGAAATATTACAAAGATTTTTTTACCAGTCCTGGTACATTAGTATATTCTCTAGGTGTTGCCTGTCTCCTTCTATCTATGAAACCCCACACATAATACAAATTGAAATAGATGTAAGTATTAAGAATTTTGTCTCACAGTGTGCGAATTGCACCTGACCTGATCCCACCACACCGAGGCAAAGCACAGGGGGAGTGCAGCGGAACAGCAAGGGAATGGAGCGGCAAAGTCCCCAGGGAATGCTGAAGGTGGACTTTGGGGCCAACGCGTGGTGCCCCGACAGACTGGACTGGAAAACACCCCCAATGTCCAACAAACGATCCTTGAACTAGCTACAAGCTTTTCTTTCTTGATGTGTTATGTTTTGTTCTTTGTCAGTGGTTTGTTGTTGTTGTTTTATTGTCTGGTTGTATACTGTTGCTTTGTTTTCCTCTGTCTTGTTTTTGTGCATGTTATTATCTCCACAGGTCTGTCTAAATAAGACAGGCTGGATGAACTAACTGGAGGAAAAACAACGGGACCAACAGTTTTGGGGGGACTTGGGATAGGGGGAGGTGGGGTGGGGGCTAAGGAAGTGGTGTTAACAAACCCAGGGACAAGGGAACAACATGGGATCCAAACTGGTGGTGAGGGGGGAGTGGCAGGCCTGGTAGGGAATGAACAAGGGTAAGGTTACGTAAAGAAGAGTTATAGCTGTAACTCAGGTGGGGACGGAGCATGATAGTGGGGCAGGAGGAAAGTCAAGGGAAATAGAGCAAAGAGCTAGGAGGCAAAGGGTATTTATAGAGGTCTAGACAAAGACATGTACATATGCAAATACATTTATGTATGAGGATGGGGAAATAGATCTATGTGTCTATATTTATATGTTTAGTATTAAGGTGGCGGAAGGACCTTGGGACTCTACTCAAGCACTCCCTCAGCGCATGAATACTTTCTTCTATTAAATTGGCATTCTATGAAGCTCACCCTCCTGACACAACTGCTGAAGGCAAAGCGGGTGAACAAGTAAATGTGGTGAAGAAAGCTGATGGTGCCCGGCTATCAAAAGAGATAGTGTCTGGGGTCTTAAAGGCTTGAAGGTGAACAAGTGGCCATCTTGCTCAGAAGCAGCAAAGCCCACATGGAAGAAGCACACCAGCCTGTGCGATCACGAGGTGCCAACGGGATCAGGGATAAGGCATCATCAAAAAAATTAAAATCTTACCATAGTGAATGAAGGGGGAAGTGCAGAGTGGAGACCCAAAGCCCATTTGTTGGCCACTGGAGACCCCCTCACAGAGGGGTCTAGGGGAGGAGATGAGTCAGAGTGCGATGTGGCACCAATGAAGAATACAGCTTTCCCCCAGATCCTGGATGCTTCCTCCCCCCCATCTACCATGATCCAAATTCTACCTTGCAAGCCTGAATAGAGCAGAGGTTGTGCACTGGTGCATATAGGAGCTGGAGGCACAGGGAATCCAGGGTGGATGATACCTTCAGAACCAGGGGGTGAGGGGCGATACTGGGAGAGTAGAGGGTGAGTGGTTTCGAAAGGGGGAACTGATTACAAGGGGTCTACATGTGACCTCCTCCCTGGGGACAGACAACAGAGAAGGGGGTGAAGGGAGATGCCGGATAGGGCAAGATATTGCAAAATAATAATCTATAAATTATCAAGGGCTCATGAGGGAGGGGGCGTGGAGGGAGGAGGGAAAAAGAGGAGCTGATGCAAAGGGCTTAAGTGGAGAGCAAATGCTTTGAAAATGATGAGGGAAAAGAATGTACAGATGTGCTTTATACAATTGATGTATGTATATGTATGGATTGTGATAAGAGTTGTATGAGCCCCTAATAAAATGTTTAAACAAAAAGAGTTTTGTCTCATCCTCTCATAGGCCATGATTTATACCACCATTTGAACCACAGTTTCTGGGTCCTTAACCTGCTTGGATTGAAAATTTAGCAGATGAAGGGAGCCAGCAAGGCTGACTTTACAGATTCTCAAGAAGTTCAGTTTCTTCTTCTCAGAGGCAATTAAGGGCCCTTGTATAGATAGATGCACACTCGTTGCTGTTGAGTTGAACTTGGATTATCTAGACAGGCCTCATAAAATCGCAAGTGTCATTTTAAGAATGACATGCTTGGAAGGGAAGGTGGAGGGGCTATTATAATGTCAGTAGTAGAGCTTAGAAGGATGTGATATAAAGATGGAGGATGGCAGAAAGGGCCACATCTAAGAAATCCAAGTGGCCACTGGAAGCTGAAAAAAGGAAATGAATTTTCCTCTAGTGCGGACAGAAGGAACCAGCCTTAGAAATACCTTGAATTTATTGCCAGTGGCCATCGAGTCCACTCAGACTCCCAGTGATCCACTTGTGCCAGAGTAGACCTGTGGCTCTGTAAAGTGTTAAATGGCTGATATTTGGGAAATAAATCACCAGGTCTTTCTTCAGAGATGTCTCTGGAATGGACTCAACCTTTCAGTTAGCAACAGAGTACATCAACGATTTGTACCACCATAGATTGGTGTATGATGCAGTTTCTGGAACCAGTGTAAACAATGACTTCATTCTCTACAGGTGGGCATTTGCTTCCTTTTGTGCCCTGGACCGTTGAAATTCCATCCATTGATCTAAGTGTCAAATCTGTGCTAGGTGCTGAAGCAGACTGGGAGTAAGTCATCAGGGAAAGTTCAAGGGGGAGAAGAACGTTTTCGGATCCAATGAGGAGCACTGGCACTGAAGAGCATGAAGCTTGATAATAGGGTCAGGGAAAGAGTCTGACGATCTGACTTTCCTGAGACTTGAGAAAGAGTTTGCCTGAGAACTCATGGTAGAGATAGAAAAGCAAGAAGGAGTTCAATGAAGCACAGGCAGAAAAGGACTGCTTTACCTATACCTCTTTCTTGTCCTTATCTACAATGTACCATTGAATAGCCAGGCAATGCAGGGGTTTTGAATCCTTGTTTCTCCTTAACAAAGAAGTTAAACTACGGACTCTGATACTAAGCTGTATGAAGTCATGCTATGGCTTTGTCCTAGAGAATGTTCCTAGTGTGTCTTGGCCTCAGAGCTTTCCATCTCTGCAAAATGTCTGCTTTATGAAATGAATGTTAAGATTAAATGTCATGATATTGTGTCTGTTCTATAGTAAGGGTTCCATTGAGATAGTTTATTTTTGCTATTTCTGTACTTTCTCTTTTTTTATTTTCCACCATATTATGATTTGCTTCTTTGTTTTCTAATGTAGAAAGATCATTTCTAATATGGAAAGTGTTTGATACTTCTGTAAGGAGAATGTAGTGGGCAGAATTCTAAGATGAGCTATAAGATTTCCCACCCCTCTGTATATGCTCTGCATAACCCAAAACTATGATTATGATAGAGTATCCTCCCCAAATTAGGTGATGTTATATGGCACTATAGGCCTTAAGATGATCCCTAGTCTCATTCCAGGATGCACACCTTCCAGACATGATTGCTGAAGAAAAATGTGTGGATAAGCAAATGTGGTGAAGAAAGCTAATGGTGCCCGGCTACCAAAAGATATAGCATCTAGAGTCTTAGAGGCTTGAAGATAAAAAGCGGCCATCTAGCTGAGAAGCATCAAAGCCCACAGGGAAGAAGCACACCAGCCTGTCTGACCACAAGGTGCAGAAGGGCCCAGTTATCAGATATCAAAGAACTAAAATTCATATCAATGGGTGCCCACCTCCCTGAGACAATCAATGAAGACACACGTGTGCATAAGCAAATGTGGTGAAGAAAGCTGATGGTGCCCAGCTATCAAAAGATATAGCTTTTGAGGTCTTAAAGGCTGGAAGATAAACAAGTGGCCATCTAGCTCAGAAGCAACAAAACCCACACAGAAGAAGCACACCAACCTGTGCGATCATGAGGTTTCGAAGGGATCAGGGATCAGGCATCATCAAAACAAAAAATCTTATCATAGTGAATGAGGGGGAGTGCAGGGCGGATACCCAAAGCCCATTCGTAGGTCACTGGACATCCCCTTACAGAGGGGTGTCGGGGAGCAGATGAGCCAGTCAGGGTACTATGTAGCAACAATGAAAAATACAACTTTCCTCTAATTCCTAAATACTCCCGCTCCACTATGATGATCCCAATTCTACCTTGCAAGTCTGGCTAGACTAGAGGATGTACTCTGGTACAGATAGGAACTGGAAACACAGGGAATCCAGGGAGGATTATCCCTTCAGGAGCAGTGGTGAGAGTGGCGATACTAGGAGGTTAGAGGGAAGGTGGGTTGGAAAGGGGGAACCAATGACAATAATCTACATGTGACCTCCGCCCTGGGGGACGGACAGCAGAAAAGTGGGTGAAGGGAGACGTTGGACAGGGTAAGATATGACAAAATACTAATTTATAAATTATCGAGGAGGGCCGAGTGGGGAGGGAGGGGAAAAATGAGGACCTGATGCCAGGGGCTTAGGTGGAGAGCAAATGTTTTGAGAATGATGAGGGCAATGAATGTACAAATGTGCTTTACACAATTGATGTATGCATGGATTGCAATAAGAGTTGTATGAGCCCCTAATACAACGATTTTAAAAAAGAATGGAAAAAATATAGAACAAAGTGAAATGCCTAAAAAGAAAAAATATACTTATTGGACTGCCAGAGATATGAGGTAACCCTGAGACTCTCACCCTATGATGCCTTTGGAACTTGGACCTGAAGTCAGGTCCAGAAGTTACCTTTCAGTCAAGTAATAAATTGGCTTATAAAATAAATAATATCACAGTGAACAACAAAACATTCTCCTTTAAGCAGTCAACTTTATGAGCCCAAACCATCAGCATTTACTTAAAAGCAACGACGGAAAGGCAAGGACGGGTAAAGGATCTAGAATAATGCATACAGAATGGAATGGAGATAAGGAGAATGCTGACACATAGTGAAAATGGTAACTGATGTCACAGAACAACTTATATAAACGGGAAACTAATCTGCTCTTCAAGTTCTTTCCTCAAACACAATTTTAAAGTTATTTTTAAAAGAATAAAAAAGTTTTCTCTGTTAGTGGAAGGGGCAGTCAGGGTGTGATAATTAACTTTTATGTCAACTTGGTCAGGATTCTCAGTAGATTGGTGATGGAGTCCTTCCCCATGATGTGACCTAACACAATGTAAGTAACTCCATGACAGGATCTGTTGTGAGCACTCAAGCAGCTGGGGGAAGATTTGGGTGGAGGACAACCCCGTACTCAAGTTACAACCCTAGCCATGTTTCCTTGAGGGTTTGGCCTATTTTAGCTATCTAAGTTGCCACTTTGGAAAACTGTACTTCTTGTTGGTCTGGGACCTGAGTCTGGCTTATAGACCTCAGGTCCTTGGGACTTGAGCCAATGACGCGCCATATTGTCTTCCAACCCTGGGATCCTCAACCTAACGTATAACCTGCTGATCTTGGACTCATTTGCCTCTGCATTCACCACCTGTGGATTTCCTCCTTCATCTTTCTGCTTCCTGGTTAATCAGCCCTTCCAGTTTTGTAAGTCAGAAAAAGCCCCCCCCAACTTAACATCTGACCATAGACTTGATTGGACTGGGCTTATTTCAACAATTGAGTGAGGTACTTCCTTGATATCGATACATGTATCTCTGGTTTTCCTTTTCTGGAGAATCCAGCCTAACACAGAGAGAATTCATAGCCCCCAAAGTCATCCACATGCCATGGTTGTCTCGTAAATGGAGGGAGCCCTGTGGTAAGGAATGCTAATGATCTGTAGGAAAGGAAAGCAGCCCCTAGCTAGCGATCAGTATAGGAATAATATCCTAAGTTCTATAAGCAAAACTCAATTCTTCCCCAGAGCCTCTAGAAAGAACTGCAGTCCTGCTGGCCCCTTGCTTTTGGCCTGTGTCCCCTAAACCGAGAACCATGTCTGGACTCCTATTTAGGAAGGTGGAGTGTTCAGACAAAGTGGGCTGATGGGTTTAAGGGCAGAGTGGAAGATGGATTGTATAGATTGGGCGTGAGGCTCCAAGCCCTGGGGCTTCTTGGTAAGGAGCTGGGGTATGGCGCAATTCCTTGGAGAACCACCATTCCTCACAGTTTCTTGAGAGAGAGTTTTCACCCTCAGCACTGCTGACATTTGGGGACAGACTATTCTTTGTTATATGGGCTGTTGTTTGTACTGTAGGGTATTTATTATCATCACTGGTCTTTACCCATAAGATACCAGAAGCACCCTTCCCTCAGCTGTGACCACCAAAATTGTCTCGAGATATTACCAAATATCTTCTGGGATCAACATGGAGGAAGCACACCATCATCAGCCACCAAAGGATTGTAAAGCACATAATCCAAGATCAAAGGAGGGATTAGTATCAGAGCCTAAAGTGTGAGGATCTGGTTTGCAGAAGGCTATGATGACAGTGGGAGCCCCAGATTCACTTGTGGAAACCACACAGGAAACATGCCTCCGGTGCTCTCCCCGTATCCACTATTGAGGGATGGGATGAAAGTGATTATTAAACAGAGTGCATGGGAGAGATGAGTATAGCAGATGGGATCAACCTGACTTGAACGGTTAAAACTTTGTAAGTTAATCCCTTCTTTGATGCACACTAGACCTGATATGGTTCGTTACAGCTTCTGTATTTTTGTTTTGATTTTTCTTTCTTAATATTAGGGTTTATCTCAGAGGTTTTATGTTATCGGGGTCACCCTCTTGAAGTTATGTCATATGTTTTTCAGTATATGAAACCTAGGGTTGATGAGCCCATAGGGAGAGAAAGTAGAATAAGTGTTTTGGGGTGGGGGGTGTAAGTGGTGGGGAGGGATAAAGGGAGATGAAGTCAAGGAGTCCAGGAAGGAAAAATGAATGTTTGGTAACTGATTGTGGGAGCAATTGTACAATGCTGTTAGATGTGATTTAACTATGGAATGATATGATATATGTTTTGACTCCCAATTACTAATCAATTAAAAAACAAAAGCAAATTATATATGCAAGAAAAATATCTTCTGGGAGCAAAATTACAACCAGTTGAAAACTATTGCCTCAAAGGAAGCTGGATTCCCTGTGTTGCAGGCTCTTATCTGTAGGGATGTGCATGCTCTGGTCTAGCTGGATTTGTAAGGTAGAATGGAGGTCATAATAGTGGGGGAGAAGGATGCACCAAAGAGCTAGAAGAAAGTTGTGTGTTTTATTGGTGTTATACTGCACCCTGCCTGGCTCACCTCTTCCCTGTGACACTCTGTTGTCTACAGATGGGCACTGGGACTCCACTCCATGCCCAGCCCCATTCACCTTGGGTCTGGTATTGGCCTTGGAGGGACTATTCTCCCCGGTGGTGTGGGGACAGGTGTTCTCTTCAGGCTATTAGAAACCTGTTGGAACAAACTTTTTCTAAATTTTGAACTGTGGCTCACATGGGCAAATAAGAAATGACCCTTGCCCTCTAGGAAATTTCAGCCTCATGAGAAAAATATATAGCCAGGCTTCGAACTACAACTTGTATTACCATAGCTCCCAAAGCAGAATTGAATCTGATACAATTGAGTACAAGATATCCCCCAAGGAGAGGAATAAAAGAATTTGATTATATATGAGCATCCATAACAGTAGGGCTGAGACTTTACTATGGCAATAACAACTTACAGTTGTTTATTTCTTTACCATTTATTAGTGTGATAGGTAGGGTTATTTTTGTGTGTGTGCTAACAGCTACCCATATGAAGACATGGGTGGAGTTTAGCCTGTCAGTCAGGTCGCAGCATGATGACCTCATTTTTGAGGTGCCACCGAGATAAATAACTCTTTGGAGGCTGGTCACTCTCTCTCTCTCCCTCTGCCTTCACCTTCCTGTTGACCCTACATGGAGACCTGCTTTAGTCCTAGAGATGCGTCCACCACCATTGGGATCCACAAGACTTTGCACCTGACAGCCGGTGATGTTCCTGCATTCTGCATCATTACATGTGGCTTTGTTAACCTAAAGAGGGACTTATGGGACTTAGGGACTTGAGTTGGATTGGGCTGGGATGTTTTCCAGACATACAATTATTTCTTGATACAAAGCTCTTCCTTACACATATATGAGTATCCCTGGATTTGTTTCTCTAGTCAACCCAGTCTAACATAATGAGTTTACAGGCATTTCCCAGAGTATGAACAGCTAATTAACGTGGAACCTACTTAAAAACTCAATCCAAACTTACTGCCATAGAACTGATGTTGACTCATAGCGGCCCGATAGGACAGGGTAGAACTGGTAGCAAACCCTTTCTTTTTCCCTCACAGAGTGGTTGGTGGTTTCGAACTGGTGACCTTGTGGATCACAGCCCAATGCACAACCACTGTGCCACCAGGGTTCCAGCGACTTACTGACAACCCGTATTTGTGAACCAAAACCAATAAAGCCCATTTTTTATATTAAAAATAGGAGGTACAGACAATGATGCATAATAACAAACAGTTGCTACTTTGTGAGATGCCTTGTGATATGTGTCAAAGCATTCCTGTATTGCTGTGTTAAAGATCCTTTGTGTAGATGGAAGTGATTCTTTAACAGTTTTGATACATTAAAAGGTACATGATATCCTCAGACAAACATTTGACTAACTGAAAGTAGATACAAACTGTCCCTCAAGGTCAGATTTGCAAATCTGTCTTCAAGACTGGTTTAGGAACAGAACTCCTTTGTAATCTGTGGACTTCCTGGGTTTGATGCGCATAAACGCTTTGTGAAGTAGATAAGACACAGCAGACACTCTTAGTCCCACTTTATTTGAATCAAAAGGCCAAGTGATTGACCCAGAGTAAGGGAGGAAGTAATTGTTCTAGAATCCACACCTCATCTCATCCTCTTTCTGCATATTTATTTCCTTTGGCCATGTGCCAATTTGCAATAAATGGATCCGAGATTTCCTACTGAAAGAGAAAAGAAGGCTAGTCCTGGAATAGCTCAGTTTGAGGGGAAGATGTTAAATTTAATTCTTAGCCTCCCGTTGAGTATCTTAGCAACCACATTTATTTAGTGGTGACTACTTCCATTCCCATAAAGTATTCCACTGTGCGCTGGGTGTCATATGTATTCCCGGAGCTGGATCATAAATTAACTGTAACTTTGATTTAAATTCTAAGCCCTCTAATGACTCTCATCCCCACAATCTTATTTTTCCCTTCGATGGTATGCATGTCATGTGTGAGCTTTTGGCACCTTCTCATTTTAAAGGAAAAAATAATAAGAGGATGATGGTAATAAGGAATTTTTTTCTTCTAAAAGGTGGTTTATGACTTTAGTAAACTTATGGGAATGTAAACCTTGGCACAGCCTCTTCAGAGTGCAATTTGAAAGTGAGCATCAAAAACCTAAAATATGTTCTCTAATTTACTAATTATATATCTGGACTCTGTCCTAAGGAAAACAAATAAAAAATGTAGACCAAAATGCCTGCAATAAAGTCTTCATTGCCATGCCGTTTATCATAGCCCAAACCAGGAATTAATCCACCAAGCAAATAATTTAGTGCACCACTTGAGTTGCCTTTTGTAGAGTCATAAAATGGAATATTATGCTTCCATTAGAACAAAGATTTCTTTTAGAGGTAAAGTGCTTATTATTTCAGGTTTTGTGATAAAGTGGAATACCAAATTATCTATGTGTGATAAACCTAGCTATGTAAAATAACATAGCTGAGAGAAAAATACCCCCAAAATGTCAGTGGTCATTTTATCTGGGAGCTAATTATATTGATATATATATATTTTTCTCTCATCCATATTTTCTACAGCAAGTGTGTGTTATTTTTATTATTTAAAGAAAGCACTTTTTAAATAAAGACTTGGCTTGTGTACTAACTGTAAGGCTTTCCTCCAGGACTACTTTGAGTAGTTCTCAGAATGAGCTTCAGGAATGAGTGGGAATCTTTTTGTCACTCATGTTCCTCCTTCTGCTCTTGATACCTGACAGCCTGTTCTCAAAATAGCAGCCGGAGTAATTTTCTGAAGGGGTTTTAAAATTTCACTGAAACATTCCTTGATTTTTGAAATTCCATTTTCCATGAACTTTCTGAAGTCCTCTCATAAATACAAGGAGTTTTTGCTACACCGGTTTAGTGCTCAATTGTGACTGTTAATCAAATCCACCAATGGCTCTGTGACAGAAAGAGAGGGCAGTTAGTTTCCATAAAGATTTACTACCCATCTAGAAAGCAAAGCTATATGAGTGGAATTTGATCTCATACTTACTTGTAGGCCTAATCTAAGAACAATGAATTCTTTTGACACAGTCCTTGTTGATGCTTGCCTTTATGAAGAGATCACTGAAGACATAGATGCAATAGTAAAGTGTGGTGGAGAAAGCAGGTGGTGCCCGGCTATCGAAAGAATAGTTTCTGGGTATTAAAGGCTTCTCTTAAAAGAAGCACATAATATTCCTCTGGTTCCTTGATGCTTCCTCACTCCTCACCATCTTGACCCCAGTGTTGCCTCTCACTTCGGGCTACACCAGAGCATGTTACACAGGTACAGATAAGAGATAAGAGCTCACAACACACGAAACACAGGAATGGGAATAGCAATAGCCGAAGGGTAGAGGAAAGATGTAGAGAAGAGGGGAGGAAAGGGGAACCAATCAAAATGATTGACAAATAACCACACATCCCCCTCTAGGATGTGATGAATAACAGAAACCATGGGGGGAGTGAAATAGTGGTTGGTGTAAGAGATGAAAATAATAATAATTTATAATTTTTCAAAGGGACACAAGGGTGGGAGAGTGGGGGATGGAGGGAAAAAGAGGAGTGGATACCAAGGGCTCAATAGAAAGTAAGTTTCTAGAAAAGAATGATAGCAAGACATGTACAAATATGCTTGATACAATGGATGTATGGATTGTTATAGGACTTGTAAGCGCCCCTAATCAAATGATCTTTTAATTAAAAAAGAAGCAGCAGCAGCCATCTGAGTGAGGAGTCAGCTAAGTCCACACGGAAAATGCACACTAGCTTGTGTGATCCAAGGACTGTAAATAATAAAACCTCAGTCTGAACATGGGAACAGTATTAGAGCTTAAACTCAACACCCAGTTTGGCAGCAGGCTATGGATCACAGTGAAAGCTCAACATCCTTTTGCAGGCTTCCAATGGGGATTAAGCCTCCAGTGACTCCCCCTATGGGCCGGGATGTGAATGGCATTGGGATCAGACAGAGTGCATTGTAGGGTTATTGCAGTTATAGTTAGGTTAAAATACCATACTTTGTCATTGGTTCTCCCCATTTGGCTTACTTTATATTTGTTTCAGTTTCTAATATTTTCTGCTTTCTTTTCTAGTGAGGTTTTTCTGTGTTTTATCTTGTCATTTATGTGGTTTTTTTTTGTTTTGTTTTGTATGTTTTCCTGTATTAGAAATCCAGGGTAGGTACATCTATAGGTAGAGCACCTGGATTGTTATCTAGAGTCCGGGTGGTGTAGTGGTTATGCGCTGCACTGTAATCCACAAGGTCTGCAGCTGGAAGCCACCAGAGACTCCACAGGAGAAAGATGGGGCTTTATCCTCATGAAAAGGATTACCGTCTCGGCACCAACTTGATGGTAGTGAGTGAAAGGATGGCAGGGGAGGTGGAGGAGAATTGAGGAGCTAACACAGTGAATACAAGAAAGAAGAAAATGCACTAAAATTGATTGTGGTAATAGTTGCGCAACTCTTTTTAAGTATGACTGAATTATTTAATTTTATGATATATGATTTGTTTGTCAATAAAACTGTTAATTTTTTTTACTGCCTTGAAAAGTCACAAAGGCAGTTCTATTCTGTCCTGCATGAGTCAGTAATGACTCGATGGTAATGGAAATGACCCTACCCCCCATCTTCCTTCCATAGTCTGTCTTTCCCCATCTCTTTTACCATCCTTTAACATTGTGTATTTTTAACTCATGTCACATTTTGCTCGTGTCTTTCTCTCACAACTAGAATGGCAGCATCAGGTGGGCAGAGATAGATTTTCCACCCTTCTGTTTACTGCGATCTCCCCACAATGCTCTGAATACTGACCCTCAGCATGTGTTCACTCAACATTTATTGATTGAGATCCATACATAGAATGACTTGGAGAACTCTGGACAAGAAAGATTAATGGATGAGAGGGGGGTCATCATCTTGCTTCATCAGATAGTAAAAGATGTTATAGGAAAGAAATAATGAAAGCAGTTTAGTTTCTGGAATCAATTAGGCTGAAGGACAGAAAAAAAGATTTCTGAAATAGACCCAGATAAACATGAGAATTTACTATATGGTCAATGTTACATATCAAAAAGTACAACAAGAAACAAGTTTGGACCATTTTGAAGAAAAACACAAGAGCAACACAATATCTCCCTTTATATCAAATGGACTAAAGGCATAGATGTAAAATAGGAAGCACAAATATGCAAGATTAAAACTGAGGGGTCTAATTTGTAATCATGGAGACAGCCTTTTGATTAGGAATGGAAAACTAAGAAGATAGCTAGAAAAAAGACGGCATAATTTTCACTAAACTTTATAACTCTCTTGCAAGGAAAATGACCTTAAACAGAAAGAGTTGCGAGAAAAACATGCACTAGTGAAAACTTGGCAACATATGACATAGGATTAATTTTATTAAATTACCCATAGCTCCTATAAATCACTATGAAACACATTAAGAGCCCAGCAGAAAAATAGGGCAGGATATGAATAAGCAAGTCTCCAAAGAAGCAATCCCAATGGTCAATAAATATTGAGGGAAAAATGCTTACTCTCATTTATACTTTTAAAAATGCAAATTAAAATAGCAGGAAAAGACATTTTCCCAATATCAGCTTGGGAAAGAGCCAAAGATTTGAAAGTGGCTAATACTGGCGAGGAAGAGGACTAGCTGCGGGGAGTGTCACTGCGCACACTCTGGAGAGTCCTTTGGAAATTTAAACCAGACACCCATGGCCCTGCCAATTTCAGTCCTAGTCATTAACCCTACAGCAACAAAAGAGAGGAGAAAGGAGTTTTGTTCCAAAATGTCCCATGTGGCATTGTTTTAATAAGAAAATAAAAACAAAATTTTTCCACAGTGAGGCAACAGTGGATCAATAAATTCTACTGCCCTCATCCCATGGCATACTCGATCGCCATTTTATAAATGATCTATGGGTTTTCTGTGTGGTTCTGTGCAAAGACCTGAAAGATTATGGTCAATGCTAGGAGAGAACATCGTGTGCTTCGTGTACTTCCAATTGGGTCTAGCTTCCCTGCTCACCCTGCACCTTAGGAATCCCTCTCTGGGAGAAAGCATGGCACATACACTATGCGAATCTGGTAGATGGACATGCTGGATGCATGCTCTGTTCCTAGGGATATTTCTTTTGCATATCTACCTGCTCACCTAGCACATCTGCTTTGCTCTCCACCAGGAGAGGTGCTCCAGGTGAGGTCAGCCTCCAGAAACAGGGGAGCTTGCGTGAAGTTCCGTTGGCGGGGGTGTATAGAGAAGCCCAGTGGGTCTTGATGTTACAGCCCCATTCTTCAACCAGCTTATCCGCAGCAAAGTTGATGTATCCATCTCCATTGGTTGAACTCCTGAATGTATTTTTCAATTGGTCTTGAACTAGAGTGGGAAAGAAGGCTCTTTCACGGGGCATTTAAATCCAACCTGGTCCATTGCCATCCAGCCCATCTTGACTCATAAGGACCCCCGCAGGACCTAGTAGGGCGGCCTCAGTGTGTGTCTAAGGTGAGGCGTCCTTACAGAATCAGACTGACACATCTTTCTCCCATGGGGTTGCTCTCGGTTAGCAGTCGAGCACTTAAGCATGGCACCATCACGGCTCCTTAAATTAATTGCTATTGAGTCGATTCCAACTCATAATGACCTTTCTTCTTTCTATGGACGGACAGATATCCTTAGCATAAGTCTCGTGACAGGCTGGGACAAGGGTCAATTGGTGGAATGGCTGTCTGTGGTTGTATTTGCTCCATACACTGGTTTTCTTATTAAAAGAAGGTTAGGTGCAGAATATGGAATATTGTCCCAAAGCTCTGCTTGTGCAATAGTCCACACAGCTGTTTTCCTGCAAAAAAGACAGAAAAGTGCTGTGTATGGGAAAATGTTCTTGATGGATTAATAGGCTTCGTCACTTGGGCAACAATGACCTTTTGTGACCTCAAGAGACATGCTAAATGCAAAACCCGAAAGAACAGATGTGCATGTCTTTCTAAAAGAAAGGGGAGGGGAGGAGAGGGGGCAACCCAAACAGAGAGAACAGCGATGCCTTTTACACCTTCAGTTTAGCAATTTAGTCCTTGGAGTCGTTCGCTTTTCACTCTGCTCCTTGTGTTGTTTCCATCCGGTTGTTTCTTCTGCTTCCACTTGGTTAAAAATAAACATAGCTGGGGCCATCCCCTGAAACGTCCCTCACAGAGAACAGAAAGAGAAATCATTCCACGGAGAGCAGTGGAGAAGCTGGGGAGGAAGATGGTGGGTAGTCGAGGTGTGCATGATGATGGGAGATGGCCAGCAAGATACTTGGCTCTCTCATGGAATGGCGGTGGCTGCAGGTAGCAGCTGTGGGTAAAAGAAGCTCCCAATCTGAGTGAATCCACAAGACAGCAATGTATTTCTCTCTTGTGTCCAAGCCGGGAGGGAGCAGTCCAGAGCTGGTGCTGACGTTGTGCTTCAGAAAGTCCTCCAGGGCTTGGGCTTCTTTCATCTTGCTGCTCCTCCAGGCCCAGGATGTTACCTTCCATCTATGATTTCACAACAAGGGGAACCTGCCCCCCACCCCCACCCCCACTTAGCCACTATCTCTGAGTTCCAAGCAGCAAGAAGAGAACGCAATATAAAAGAGAATCGCATGCCGTGCATTTTCTAGGTCTTTCCAAAGAAGTGCCAAAATCATTTAGCAGGATTACCAGGGCTGGCTTTGAATCAGCCTGATTCATTCCCTAGGACTGAACCCGTTGTCCCCCCAGTAGCTGAAGCATCTTAGGGCTCAGGATAATCAATGGTGTCTGTTACAGAGCTTCTGCGAGGGGACACCAAAGCAGGGTTTTAATTGCTCTAGTCTCCATGGTAGTTATCCCCCCCTGAGTGCTAGGCTTTTGGACCTCAGAAACCCAAACCCCACCAGTGCCCTGTGGTCAGGCCCATTCTAACTCACGGCAACCCGACATGCCAGAGTGGAATGGAAGTGCTCCGTCGGATTTCGGAGACTGTACATCTTCACGGGAACAAACTGTCTCAGCTTTCTTCCCTGGGGCATCTGGTGGGTTTGCACTGCACCACCAGGGCTCCTTAAAAAACAAAACAAAACAAAAACAGCCCAAAGTAATGATGACTTCCAGTTTTTGTGGATTTCTTCCCCACCCTCTAGCTCCGCCCTGAGTCCTTGACTGACTGAGTGGGGAAGGCCCACAAAGCAGAATTTCACCCCATAGTCATCTGGCCCCTCAGTAGGCCCTAGCTCCGTGAGGGCATCTGGCAAACACGTCCACCATACATCTGTCCATCTGTCAGGCTGTGGGGACTTGTTAGTTACTTTGATGCTGGAGGAGGAGTCCTGGTGGCGTAGTGGTTCTGTGTCAGGTTGCAATCCTCAAGGTCAGCATTTGGAAACCACCAGCAGCTCCGTGGGAGAAAGTGTTTCAAGTGCCATGAGGGTCACCCATGAAGAATGGGTTTAGCAGAGCTTCCAGACTAAGAGAGACTAGGAAGGAAAACCTGGCCATCTACTGCTGAAAGTTAGTTGATGAACGAATGCCCTAGGGATCAGACAGAACAGAACAGTGTCCAATAGAGTGCTGGAAGGTTATTCCCATCCAAGGCTGGAAAGTTCTAAAAGTACACTCTGGCTCCAACTGTGGACTCCAGGGTTCCAATGATTATGAAGGTAGCAACAAACCAGAAACCATTGTGTTCTGCTATACATCCGGTCCCTAGGAGTCGGAGCTGACTTGCAGGCAATTCACTAGAGGCACCAATAAATGCATACGAAAAGGCCTCGACCACAGGCAGGAAAGGGCATCATTGAAGTCTGAACACTAACCTTTGCATCCATAAACCAGGACAGATCAGCTTTCAGGTTCCCAAACGTTTCTACTCTTCCTGAAAGAGAACACTGAGATCAGAAAGGTGAGGCTCACTAGGCGACACCAAGGGAAATAGAAGAGCATTTAAGTTGACAGAGGAGTAACAGGACACTGTCGGTATCAAAGAAAGGGCAGGGCAAGAACATTTCAACAAGTTGGAAAAGGTTCAAGACAGGAGGGGTTGTCTACAGTGTTCTGCTACAATAGAAAACGGTAGAATCGGGTCATAGAGTTCCTTGTCTCCATGCACATTGTTACGCTCTGAGAGGGAGAACAGTTAGGGAGTGATAGTCCACCCCCAGGATGCAAAACTCTTAACATAGAGGAGTCAGAGGCAGTTGTCTCTATCGGGAAGACACCTGAAAAGAGTTGAGATGCTCAAAGATAGAGTGATAGAGAGTTAGTCTAACATTTCCTTCTCAATGTAGAAAAGGTCTTCTTTGTAATTTTTAAAATGATCGCTTCATTGAGAGAGAATTCATATGGCACTCACTTCATCCGTTAAACATGCACACTTCAATGGTACATAGTATATTCACCACGAGCAATTTTAACGTATAGACATCATCCCCAAAGGAATTCATTAGGGGTTGTTCCCCTGTTCTTACCAAATATCTCCAGCTGCGGGCAATCACTAATCTATTTTCTTTCGATCGATTTCCCTCTTCTGGATGGCTCATATAGATGGAGTCAGACAACCGTCAGGTATTGTATGGGGTCATGCATTTCATCATCTTCATGTGCAGCAGCATTACTACAGGTAATCAGACTTATGAGGTGTAGTTCAGTTAGTTCCTCCTCATAGTGAACATATGTACCACAGAATGAAACACAGCCTGATCCTGCACCATCCTTACAAAGTTAGCTGGGTTTGAGCCCCTTGTTGCAGCCACGGGGTCAATCCATCTCATTGAGTGTCTTCTTTTCTTTCCAGCTGGCTCTACTTTACCAAGCATGATGCTTTCCTCCAAGGACTGTTCCCTCCTGATAACATGTCCAAAGTAAGTGACGTGAAGTCCTGCTGTCTCACCTCTAAGAAACATTCTGGCTGTGCTTCTTACAAGACCAGTTTGTTGGTTCTGCGGATAGTCCATGGTAATGTCAAGAGCCTTCCCCAACACCATAAAGCAAAGGCATCCAGTCTTCTCTGGTCCTCCTCCTTCCTTGCCCAGCTGTCACATGCACATGAGGTCATTGAAAATGCCCTGGCTTGGGTCAGGTGCACCTTAATCCTCAAAGAGACACCTTTGCTCTTTAACATTGTAAAGGGGTCTCTTGTAGCAGATTTTCCCAATGTAACACTTCATTTGATTTCTTGACAGCTGCTTGCAGGAGCATTTGTTCTGGATCCAAGCAACCTGAAAACCTTGACACCTTTAATATTTTCTCCATCTATCATGAGGTTGTTTATTGGTCCACTGGTGAGAATTACTGTTTTCTTTATCAGAAGGTGTTTGTTCATGAATCTTCCTCCAATCCTGATTCATATAGACCAGTTTCTCAGATTATTTGCTTAGCATATAAATTGAATAAATATGGTACAGAAACCAATCCTGGTTTTCAATCAGCTAGTATCCCATTGGTTTGTTTCAACAAGTGCCTCTTCTCTCTGGTTCCACAGTATCACAATGAATGTTGTGAAATTTCCATTCTTCACAAGGATATGCATAATTTGTTCATGTTGTGATCCACCCAGTCGAATGCCTTTGCACACTCAGTAAAACACAAGTACACATCTTTCTGGCATTCTCTGCTTTTGGTCGAGAAACATCAGACGTCAGCAATGATATTCTTTGTTTCATGCTCTCTTTTTAATATCTGGCATTCCTGTCGATGAACTATTGCAACTATTTTTTAATTATCTCCAGGAAAATGTCCGCTTGTATGTGGTATTGGTAGATAATTTCCACGCCTTTTGTACAAAAGAATGAAGTATAATGGGCATGCATATACATCTCTTTCAGTCAATTTTCCAGGTACTTGTCTTCCAAACTTCTTGACACTATCTAGTAAGTACGTCCAGCCTTGCATCAGTTTATTGAAACATTTCAATTGTCTTTCTGTCAATTCCTGGAGCTTTGTGCTTTCATTAGACTTTTTACCTTCGATAGCATCACTTCTTTATTGTATGCTACCTTGTCAACCAATTCTTTTTAGTAGCGTGACTCTGTGTATCATTTCCATCTTCTTTTGAGGCTTTGTGCTTCATTCAACATTTTGCCTAGAGAGTTCTTTAGTATTTCAACTCGAGGTTTGCATTTTTTCTTCAGTTCTTTCAGCTTAAGATATGCCGAGTGCATAGTTCCTTTTTGGTTTTCTAACTCAAGGTTTTAGCACATTTTATTATAATACTTAACTCTGCCTTCTCAAACTGTCTTTTAAAATGTTCTGTTCAGCTCCTTTATCCTTTCAGCTACTCTATGTTCAAAAGCAACTTTCAGGGCCTCTCCTGACCTCCACTTTGGACCTTTCTTTCATTTCTTTTTGATGACTTTTATTTTGTTCTTAACGCCACCCCACAGCTTCTTAGGTCTTCTGTCTTTTGTGTTCAGTGTGTCAAATTTGTTTCTGAAATGTTCCCAAAATTCAGATAGGTCACAAACAAGGTTGTATTTTGGCTCTTATGCGCTTGTTTAAATTTTCTTCAGCTTCAACCTGAATTTACATATGAGTCACTAATTATCTGTTTCATAGTTGGCCCCTGGCCCAGTTTTGGTTGATGATTTTGAGCTTTACCATCAGCTGTTCCCACAGATTTCGCTCATTTAATTCCTAAATATTCCATCTGGTAAGTTCCATGTGTTTAATCACTGTTTATGTTGCTAACAAAAGATATTGACAACAAAGAAGTCCTTGGTCTTGCAAAACTCTGTCTTATGAATTCCAGGTACATTTCTATCATGCAGGTCATATTTTCCAACTACTGTTTAGTTCTGGGGTCCTGATGGTATAGTAGTCCGGCTGTGGACTGTGATCTACTTAGCCAGCCATTTTAAACCACCAGCAGCTCTGTGGGGTAAAGATTGGACTTTCTACTGCCATAAACAGTTACAGTCTTAGAAACCCACGGGGGGTCACAATGAGTCAGCACCATCTCACTGGCAGTGAGAGTGAGTTCCAGTTTAGTCATCTGTAATTATCGATGCAACTATATTAACTGCTTAGTCAATTCAGACTGAAGAAGTTTCTTCATCATTGGTTTTAGTGATTGAGTCACACATTTAAATAAAAGTTGTAGTAACTGGTAGGAGTAAAGATACTATGCTATAACATAAAGCATTGTTTTTCTAGATAGATCTTGAAAGGTTCTTTTTAACAATGGATGCTATGTCATTCCTCTGGAATTCATCGAGACCGCCACAGTACACCATGATGATCTGATTCAACATGGCCCATACTTGTCGATTGCCACTCACTACCCATCTTTATGCATTCCGGTTCATGTTTTATAACTTGCAATTTCCCTAGGTTCATACTCTGCATGTTTCACATTCTGATTAGTAATGGATGTTTGCAGCTATTTATTTTCATTTTGAGTCGTACCCCATCATCAGGGGGAGGTCCCCCAAACTTTCCCCCATCTGTGTGATTAAGGTCAACTCTATTTTGAGGAAGCAGCTCTTCCCTAGTTGTATTTGAGTGTCTTACAACTTGAGGGCTTATCTTCCAGTATTATACCAGTCAGTGCTTTGCTGTGCTGCTCTTCCTGGCTAACCCACTATTGGGTAAGTATTGCACTGCTAATCTCAAAGTCAGCAGTTCAAAAGCACCAGTTGCTGCACAAGCAAAAGATGAGGCTGTCTGCTTCCATAAAGATTTACATCCCTGAAACCCTATAAAGAATTAGTATGAGTCAGAATAGAACTAGAAGACATTTTTTTTAATCCCTGAGGCATGGACCACCTAATCCTTCTTCATAGTCTCTTCATAGTCTGGAAGCTCCACTGAAACATTGTGACCCTGCTGGTATTTGAAGTACACGCATCACAGCTCGCAGCATCACAGCAACATGCAAGCCCCCGCAGTGACAAGTGGGAGTTAAACAGACTCCGGGGGATTCGTATTTGTCATTTAAATGGACAACATCATGTAGCCATGTCATTATCCTGTTATAGATAAAGAGACAGGTGACATTTGATCACTAATTTACCTAGTGGAATATGGAAGTTATTTGGAAATCAGTACTACTGTGGTAGATGTTCTATCTACCAATCTACCTAACTACCTACATTGGTGAGGTAGTTAGGTTATTGTGCCAACCTGGCCGATAAACACATGTGGGGTTAATTGAAAGGTGGAGGGATAAATAGCCCCGTGAGCCTAGTCTTTCTAGTTCTCCGGTCTCTTGCTTTCTGATGGTCAGACAAGGGTGCTGCTGCCTTAGCCAGTTCCCTGCTTTAGCTGGCAAGGCTCACTTCCTGCAAGACATCCCTGAGGAGAAGCCACATGGACCTACCCCGATGCAGGCCTGGGTGCTGGAGCAGCCGTGTGGAGACCCCTGCCAGCGCTGAGATGTTGACACATTCACTGACTCGGCTTTCCTCCTCTAGTCAGCATCATTGCGTCTGTTTTGTGAGATGGAGGAGGACTTTGTGGATTGGTGTTGGACATATGGGTTAATGTTAGACTTGTGGGCTTGGGCAGCACTGGGTTGGGATGCTTTCTTGATGTGCACTTAACCTTTATATGAAACCCTCTCTTATACATGGGTTTATGTGGATTTGTTTCTCTAAAGTACCCAGGCTAACACAATTGGTGTGTAGGTTTTTTGAGATTTTTTAATGGATATTCCTGGTAGACCAGACCCTCCTTGGGACCGCCTCATAAGTTATCAATTCAAGCCTTGTCCTTCTATTTTCATGGCCAAGGAAGAGTGTGACATGCAGAAAGCAGAACTACAAAGAAACTAGTCCTGACCTTGACCTTTCACAAGCCATGGGTGGTGGAGAGTGTCCTAGGCAGTGCAGGCCCTAGACGTCCCCATCACTGAAGAAAGTTATATTGGACAGTGGTGTTCCTCCAGAGACAGGCCCTGAGACATTTGTGCAAGGACAAGCTACTGGAACAATTAGCAAAATAAAGGGTATGTGATGGAGCGTGTCTGCAGTTCATGCAACTCGGAATAGCAGGGAGTTTAAGGAACCAGTGTCAAGCACACCCCCAAAGCCACCCCATGCAAGAGGTCAAGCACATCCCCGGAACTGCCCACGTGAGAGGTGAAGAAGTCAGTGTATTTATTCATCAATTCCCATCACTCATTGACTGATGATGGCTCCTAACCAACCAAGTCAAACCTCCCACCAAATTCATTGTGACACACAGCAGCCCTGTATAGGGTTTAGGAGGTAGTACATCTTGATGGGAGCAGACAACCTCACCTGGCTCCTACAGAGCAGATGGTGAGTTTGAACCACTGATCTCGTGAACAGTCCAATGTTACCTGGCAGTGCCACCACAACACTTCCATCCATCCAGAGCATGGGTACGCAAGGCTCTAGGTGGCCAGAGAGACTTCAGGCAGAGTCACAGAGAGGATAGTTGTGAGGTGGCACAGCCAGAGAGTATGAAAATTCTAGACGGGGTTGTGGAAATATTGGTGGGGCACAGCATCTGGCCCCTCATACTCTTAGCCCTCAACCCACTCTCCAGATACAACCATCTTGTTTCCCCGCACCTCCTTAGAGACATTTTTGACATCAGTATAAGCAAAGCTATAGGCATTTCTCCTTCTTCATTTTAATTCTTCAAATGGGGCCATGCCACACATGCCCTTCTGCCTTGGCTTTCTGTATTAAAAATAAGCGATGCTGGAGATATCTCACTGGGGTCACTTCTTTCATTTCCTCCACTTGCTTGTCTTTGTCAAGAACAAGGTCAAGACGAAAGGCAAAAAGAGCTGCAATGGCTTGGCTAAACGAATGCAGCGAGATTTGTGTTTTGTTTAGGGATGTAAAGAGCAAGCTCTGTTAGGACTGTTTTTCAGGATGGCGGGATTTTCCTGTTAAAAGCAATGGGAATTTCCTAGTGATAAACTCTGTGTGTGTGTGTGTGTGTGTGTGTGTGTGTGTGTTAGGGTGGTGGGGAAGAGGCTGATTAGACAATAGAGCATGCAGTCAATGGATTCTTCTTCTACGATGGCAGCAGTTGGTCGTACATGGAGGAACTAGGGCACCCAGGTTTGAAACTTTCTACATCATCAAAGTCTCTTCATTCTCAGGTCTTCCTTTTTTTTTCCTGCCTATTTGGTGAACATGATAATACCATTGGGCTGTGAACCCAAATGCCTTTAGGAGCCAATCAAGCAAGTACTTAAGCCAAGAGAGGCTCTTTGGAAGTATAGGGAATAGTGGAGATTAACTAAGAAAGGATAAATCTCTCTCTCTATCTCTCTATCTCTCTCTCTATCTATCTATCTATCTATCATCTATCTATCTATCTATACAGATAGATATCTCTCACACACACCAGCATGCATGTGCACCCACCATCTTCCATGTTTAAACAGGTATATTGCCTTGGTCAAACAAATCTCATTTGTAGGTCACCTGTGTCCTACATATTTGTGCAAGGACCCTCACAGTGAGGAGGTGGCACTGGAGAGAGAGTCCACTGAGGCTCCTTCTCATCTCTTGCAGATGCCACATGATGCGCTCCCCCCTTGGGCGGCATCCCCGTATCCACTGGGAAAAGCTAGCCTGGGCTGTAGGAATCGCTTCACAACAGTCATGTCAGCAGCAGAGGATGTCTTGTTCAGGCTTTCAGACTTCGGGTCCATTGCTCCTGCAGTCAGGGTGGTGCTCCGTGTCTTCACACCTTGGGACTCAGGACACATGGGGAGGGACATAATGTACTAGCCAAGCAGCCCCATGGCTGGAGTTACCTCAAGGGGCAGACAAGTCCCTCCCCCAGCCCCTGTAGGTGTGGAAGGAGGGGAAACTCCATGTGTCTTCCTTCAGTCTGTTTGTTCAAGGGGTTAGTCCCCTTGGCTTGGTACCTCAGAGTAAGGGGAAGGTATTGGCGCTGGACTTGTGTGTAGCAAGGCTGAGCTGCCTCAGGCTGGGCCAGTTGCTTTTTTCAGTCTCTTCAGGAACCTGGCATCCTTAGCTGGACTCTGTGTGCCTTCCTTTCTCTCATGGGCCACTGGGGGATTCCAGCCACCAATCTTTCAGTGCTCAGCAGAGTGCTAACCACTGCACCACCAAGGCTCCTTAAGATTACTAGCTTGAAAATCTTTGAGACCATCCTCCTTTGTTCTACAGGGTCTCTCTGCACTGAAATTGATTGGACAGCACATGATAACAATAAGCAAGAGTAGGCGATTCAATGAGTGGGCAAGGAGAATGACTGCTGGTCAAGAAGGGACCGGATTCTGCCATGCCTATAGGCCACCATAGGTCTCAAGCTTTTCTTGTAAACTCAGTGGGAGCAGAAAAGTGATGGGAGCTGGCTTATGTGTTAGAAGCATCTCTAGAGCAGCGGTTCTCAACCTGTGGCTTGCGACCCCTTTGGGGGTGTCAAACGACCCTTTCACAGAGGTTGCCCAATACCATCACAAAACACATTTTCCCGCTGTGTTTCCATAGATATACCACCTATGAGTACCTGGCGTGAAGACTGTTACCCATGCTACCCCATACTTCAAGACAAAAATTCATTTATTTGTCATTAGAAATAAATATTTCACAATATGTAACTTATATATTGTTTTTGTGATTCATCACCATGCTTTAATGATGTTCCATTTGTAACAATGAAAATACATCCTGCCTATCAGATATTTACATGATGATTCATAGCAGTAGCAAAATAACAGTTATGAAGTAGCAACAAAAATAATTTATGGTTTGGGGGTTCACCACAACATGAGGAACTGTATTAAAGGGTCACGGCATTGGGAAGGTTGAAAACCATTGTCTAGCCATTGATCATAGGAGGGCAAGGGGGATTAGGGTGCTCCCCAACAAATCTAGGTGAGGGATGGTGGTGGTTTGACAGGGAGAGGGCAGTGGAATGGAGCAGAAAGCAGAGCCAGTAGGATTTCCTGATGGAGTGCTGTGAGGACTGAGCGGGCAGAGTTGCTGGAGCACCTGAAAGGATGGAGCTGCCACTCCTGTGCCATCACTCCCATTCATCCTCACTCCAGCTCCACCACCAGCTTTGAGAGTTCAGGTCCCATTCATTCTCATTATTGTAATCGCCTTCTCACATATAGAAAACATACACTTCTTCTTGAGAAATGGCTGGGTTCAGTGCAGGCCCTGGTAAAGAACTTGCCATTGCTGACACAATCCATAGTCTAGATGGCAGACCATTTGTCAACTGTCTCTTTCGATGTGATCAGCCCCTTTATGAACCCATTGCTCAGGGCTTCTCCCCTTCCACAAACCGTGATAAGCGTGATATGAAGAAGGCTGTTCTCACGTACTGGCCATTTCTAGAGCCGTGGGGGTATTCATAAATCCCAAATGCCACTTTCCTACGCAAGAACTTTAATTCATTTTTGTTATATGAGAGGTCTTTAGAAACTATTCACACCCCCCATTATTGTTATATCAAATTACTTATATCAGTTACTTATTGTGGGGTTCTGACCAATGGCATCAGCATCCGACAGATGTTTTCATGCTCTGTTTCCCTAGCACAACTGTATTCTTTTTTCTTTGAGCTGGTCTCTCTACCTGATGCTCTCATCCATACATCATTTTAAAATATTTTTTTATTAAAAGATAATTTTACTAGGGACTCTTACAGCTCTTATAATAATCCATACATCAATTATATCAAGCACATTTGTACATATGTTGCCATCATTATTTTCTAAACATTTATTTTCTATTGAGCACTTGGTGTCAGCTGCCCCCACCCCCATGGCCCCTTGATAAATTATATTATTATTATTATTATTATTATTTTCATCTCCTACACTGACCACTCTCTCCCTTCCCACATGTTTTCTGTTGTTCATTCCCCTGGAGGGGTGTGTGTGTGTGGTTATGTGTCGATCATTGTGACCAGTTTTCCCTTCCTCCCCTCCTCTCCCCACCTTCTCCCTACCCTCCTGGTATCGCTACGCTCATTCATGTTCCTGGATTCCCTGTGTCGTGAGATCTTATCCCTTATCTATACCTGGGTTCATGCTCTGGTCTGGCCCGAAGTGAAAGGCAGAACTGGGGTCATGATAGTGGGATGTGAGGAAGCCTCAAGGAATCAGAGGAATACTGTGTGTTTCATTGGTGCTATTCTGCACCTTGGTTGATTCATGCCATCTGTGTGACTCTTCTGTGAAGGGATGTCCCATTGTCTACAGATGGTTTTAGGGTCTCTGCTCTGACCCCCTCATTCTCAAAAATATGTTTTTTTGTTAGTTTGTTTGTTTGGGGTCTTCTGGTTCCAGTTATCTGACCCCATCAACACCTGGCATTCTGTGATGCTCAACTTCCCGACACAATCACTGAGGAAAAAATGGGTACATAAGCAAATGTGGTGAAGAAAATGGGTGGTGGCCAGCTATCAAAAGATATAGTGTCTGGGGTCTTAAAAGCTTGAAGCTAAATAAGCGGCCATGTAGCAGAGAAGCAATAAGCCCACATGGACGAAGCACATCAGCTTGTGTGATCATGAGGTGTTGATGGGATTGGGTGTCAGGCATCTTTTAATGTCTAAGTCCAGCCCTTTCACTCTGGGCCCCAGAAATACACTCTCACGCTGCTCCGCTGTGTTCTCCGCTGTGTTCTCACTCCATCTCTACATCTTTCTCTCTACAGATTCTTTCATACTTTTTTTTCATCAATTCAACTCAGCCCACTCCCAATGAGTCAATTCTGTCTCATAGTGACCCTATAAGGTAGAATAGAACTGCCCCTGTGGATTTCTGAGACTGTAATTCTTTAGAGTAGAAAGCCTCATCTTCCTCCCTCAGAGTGGCTGGTGGTTTCAAATTGCTGATCTTTTGGTTCACAGCCCAATGCGTAACCACTCTTCCACCAGAGCTCTCCAGCCATTAAGTTTCTTTATTCTCTCTCTTAACTGCATGGTGTTTGTTATAGTATCCATTTCAGGTCCGTTTTGTCTTCCAGGGACCTAGAAAATGGTGAATGTTACAAATCCGTTTATATGTAGGGGAGATTGATGTAGCCTGAGCAATATTTTGCTTTTTATAGAAGCCAAATGGGTGACTACTGTAGAGCAAGTGGCCAGTTGAGACCCTGGCATTGTTCTCTTTGTTAATATGGGGCACTGGGCAATAAAGCAGTGATTCCCCAGGTGTGTTCTACAAAGCACTAGCATTTTGTCATATATTAATGCTAAGCCTGTGGGAAAACTGTTCTATGACCCAGAACAACAACAAAAAGACTGGGAAACCTTCCATGGCGTCTGCCCCCACTCCCTAGGTCCCCCTCCTATCCCTAGACCACTGCGTTAGTCTCTCTTTCATTATTACTCATTTTCCCTGTAGAGTTGAAGTTCGCCTTACTTAAAAGCAACCATTTCAAAGCAAGCAATTCTGTAGCATTGTGTACATTTGAAATGTTGTATGAGCATCACCTCTATTCAATTCCAAAATCATCTCACTCCTCCAGAAGGAAAGCCCAATTTCCCCCTCCATCCCTGGTTTCTGGCAACCACAAATGTACTTTCTGTCTCAGTAGATTTGCAAGTTCGAGGCATTCCGCCTCCACCTGTATATCTGTTAGCTGTGCTATGGTGGCTTGTGTGTTGCTGGGGTGCTGAAACTGCAATATACCAGCAGAGTGACCTATGATGCATAGGTTGTAGGGAACCTCCAGACTAAGAACAGACTAGAAAGAAAGGCCTGATGGCTTATGTCTAAAATCACTTCAAGAAAATGCTGTGGATCACAGTAGAATTCGGCCTGATATAAAGCTGAAAGGCGAGCAATACACTGATAAAGGCTTGGATGGTACTATAGAATAGCTGTAACAGTGGGCACAAATATATCATCAATTATGAAGATGGCACAAGACCAGCGACCAACTAACACCACCATATAAGTTTTCCATGACTTGAAGCCAACTTGACAGCAACTAACAACAACCCATTTTAGACATGGCATCATATCCTGGACCTGGATTTAGAAAACTGAAAAGGAAGAACACCCTCAGCATATCTCAGACTGAAAGAACTGTGAAGAAAAACATTCAAGCCTTAAGCTGAAATCTCAAAAGGTCCTACTTTAAAAAGTATTGAATGACTTGGAAGCATCCAAAGAAGATGGAAGGAATATACAAAGTCACTGTACCCAAAAGTTGACATTCCATCCATTCAGGAGGTAGCACATTTTAAGAATCGATGGGATTGAAGGAATAAGTTCAAGCTTCACTGAAGACATTAGTGAAAATCAAGGCTCCAGGAACTGATGGATTACCAATAGAAATGTTCCAACAAGCTGATGAAGCACTGGAAGCACTCACTTGTCCATGCCAAGAAGTTTGTATGACAGCTAACTGGCTAACTGAATGGAAGAGATCTGCATTTATGCCCATTCCAAAGAATGGTGACCCAACAGAATGCTAAAATTATAGAACAATAGCATTAATAACACATACAAGTAAGGCTTTGCTGAAGATGCTTCAACAATGGTTGTAGCAGTATATTGACAAGGTCAAGCCAGATTCAAAAGAGGATGTAGCAAAAGGGTTATCATTGCTGATGTCAGGTGGATCTTGGCTGAAAGAAAAGAATACCAGAAAAATCTTTACTTATATTAACTATGGATAACACTGAGGAGACTGCTAATTCCAGAACATTTTATTGAATTCATGCAGAACCTGCTGATGTGCCAAGAAACATTCACTCCAACAGAACCAGGGGAAATGACATGGTTTAAAATCAAGGTTTAAAATTGTGTTAGGGTTATATACTGTCACGATACTTATTCAATCTGCTGAGAAGCTGGACTATCTGAAAGAAAAGAGACATGAGAATTGGAGGATGACTTATGAACAACTTGCGACATGCAGACAATACAACCTAGCTTGCTGAAAGTGAGGAGTACTGGAAGCATTTGCTAATGAAGATCAATGACTGCAGCCTTCAAGATGGATTAATACTCAATGTAAAGAAAGTGAAAATCATCACAATTGGACCAATAGATACCATCATGATAAACGGAGAAGAAATCCAAGTTGTCAAGGATTTCCTTTTACTTGGATCCACAATCAATGGTCATGGAAGCAGTAGTCAAGAAACAGTAGTCAAAAAGGATGTATTGCTTTGGAAAAATTTGTTACACAAGACCTATTTAAAGTGTTGAAACCTCCTGCCCCCCAAGACCAATAATGAGAGTAGCAATACCAGGAAGGCAAGGGGAAAGTGGGTGGAGAAAGGGCAACTGATCACAATGATCTACATGTAATCCTCTCCCAGGGCGACTGACAACAGAAAGGTGAATGAAGGGAGTGATCAGTCTGTGTAAGACATGAAAAAATAGTAAGAAATTATAAATTAGCAAGGGCTCATGAGGGAGGGAGGAAGGAATAAATGAGGATCTGATACCAAGGGCTCAAGTAGAAAATGTTTGGAAAATGATGGTGGCAACAAATGTACAAATGTGGTTGACACAATGGATGGATAGGTGGATGGATGGATGGATTGTGATAAGAGCTGTATGAACCCCCAATAAAATAATATATATTTTTAAAGTGTTAAAGAACATGGATGTCACATTGAGTAATAAGGTGCACCTGACCCAAGTCATGGTATTTTCAATCACCTCATTTGAATGTGAAAGTTAGACATTGAATAAGGAAAACCAAATAATATCAATACATTTGAATTATGGTGCTGGCAAAGAATACTGAAAACACCGAGGACTTCCAGAAGAATAAACAGATCTGTCTTAAAAAAATACAGGTAACATTTTCCTTGGAGGTGAGAACAGGGAAACTTGGTCCCATGTCCTTTGACTATGTAATCAAGAGAGACCTTTCCCTGGAGAAATTCTCGTGATTGGGAACGAAAAAGAGGAAGCACAATTGATGAAATGGATGGACACAATGACTACAACAATGGGCTCAAGTATAACAACAATTGTAAGGATGGTGCAGGAGCGGGCAGTGTTCTGTTGTGCAGCGGTCTCTGTAAGTAGGAAGTGACTTGATGGCACACAACAACATGCAACTTAGGGAGGCCCACATGTGTAGTCATGTTTGTATTATCAAAAAGTTATCGGACATAAATAGGTCATTCGTCTTGCAAAATTCTATCATGTCACCACCCAGCATCATATCTACCACTAATGCAATAGTTTCCCATTACAGGGCCTTCTACAACAGACCCCAATGAGATAAAAAGGATAATCACAAAGTACTATGAAGGTTTGTATTCTAATGAATTCACTTTCCAATTACCAGTAATTATCAATGCATCTGGAGTGCATGCTAGATCAATTTCAGACTGCAGAAATTGGTGAAAATCTTCATCTTCTTCATGTTTAGCTTGAAAGGTTGGTGCCTAAATATGAAGAATGACACTTACTTGTCTTCCTTGGAGGTATCTGGATATTGTCCTGTAATTGACAGTGTTGTACTTCAGGATAGGTTTCATTTCACTTTTGATGATTTCCAAGGTTCCTAGATTTATACTTCACGCATGTCATGTTGTGATTATTGGTGGATGTTTGCATCACATGGGGTGTTTATTCGTGGATGTTTAAAGTGGCTTTAAAGAACAGAACTTGATTTTCGCACAGCTCAGAAAGCTGGAAGTCTCAATCCAGGGCACTTGCTCTGCTGTAGGGAAGACACTCTCTATCAGGTCTTGGGAAGGTCCTTGTTTCTTTCTGCTTCTGTAGCATTGATGTTCTTGGGTTCTCTGGAAATTTCCATGTGACATCTATCTCTACCCTCCTTGTGCTTGTTTGTCTTTGTGTCCAGGCAGCTCCTTCGAATTCAATCATAATTAGGTTTAGGACACTGCCCTCATTGATATTGTCAACTTGCTTGGTTTATTTACCATAAAAAAGCACAACCCAATTCTTAAACAGTATTATACCCACAGAGACAGGGGCTCTCACCATATATTTTTAGGAGACATAATTCAATCTACAACAAGTATCAATTAGATGCTGTTTCTCAGATGGCACTGACAATTCTCAGATGCAACACAGTTACTATTGTGTGATACTGACTAGATCTGACTCATAGCAGTGCATGCGATAGAGTAGAATGGTCTCAGACAGTTTTCTTAGCTGTCATCTCTATGAAACCAGATCACTAGGTCTGTCTCCTGAAGAACTGTTAAGTGGGTTCAAACTACGAATCTTAGCAACACCAGGGCTCTTTTGCTTCTGTTATTAGGTGCTGTCAAGTTGGTCTGACTCATAGCAACCCAAACACTTCCAGGTCCTCTACCCCCTGACAACTGTTAGGTTTGAGCCAAGTTTTGAAGCCACTGTGTCAATCCGTCTTCTTGACTATCTTCCTCTTTTCTACTGATCTTTATCTTCTCAAACCTGATTTTCTCTCTTCTCAATCTCCCTGACCAGAATCGCCATCCAAGACAGAAACCTGAGCTGCTCTAGATTGCGTCATTGTCCTCCCCACGTCACTAACTCCAGAGGGTCTGTGTTCTCAGTCACCCTTGAAGTGACTAAGTCTCGATTGTCATTGCTGGAGCCTCAATTCAAAATTGCAGGCGATGATACAGAAGAGCTATCCAGAGACACACTTGGCCTAGAACCTAACAGGGCTGGGACTAGAACCTACCCCTTTGGACCACGGTGTTCCTCAGCTTCAGATTCTTCCCTGGGCTCTGCCTACAGCTTGTGAATATGATTGTAGAGCCTGCCGTGGGCAATGGGAAGCAGCTGGCAGCAGGGAGTTCGGGTGTTAGGATATCAGGCTACTTCAAGTCCACTTGCTTGGTCAATTTCTCTGTATTTCATTTACTTTCCTTATCTGTAAAATGGGAATGATAATGTTTCTTCACCACATGTATGAAAGCTGGGAGGATATTGTTTGTTTTCATACTTGTTTTGCCAGTAAAACCAAAGCTGACCTTAATGATGAGTGATGGGACCCAATATGGCCTTTATTTATCCAATTAAGAACATTCTCCCAGTTCATTGTACAAGTATGGCCACTGGACCAACTATGCAAGATGTTGTTTTACTTTTCAGCTGTACAACAGTGTCTGATTCTGCGATGTGTTTGACCTAAAGGTTTTCAGAAACTGGTTGTGTATCTGTCATAGCTACTTCATAGGTTTGTCAGAGGTGTTTAAGAAATTATTACCTGTCAGGCAATTAGAGCATTGACCATTGTAAACTCTTTGGAAATATTTGAAAAAACAAAGGGTTCATGTAACACGGAACTCTAGAAACCAAGTAAATGGCAAAGCACTTTGTGTTTGTATAGAGGTTGAAGTGTTTGCGGCCTCACCATTTTCCACTGGCTTTCTACCACAGCTTTCCTCTTGGAAAGAAATGGAACAATCGAGGGATATGAAAAGCCCTTTGGAATGGTATCCCAACCCTTTCCTTGTTTGAAGGTAACTTCTCTTCTAAGATTGGTATGAATCATTTCCTTGAAACGTTTCTAGAGTTTACTTTTAGTGTGTAGGAGTGAGGTAGTTAGTTTATTGTGCCAACCTGGCTGATAAACACACGTGGGATTAATTGAAGAGCGGAAAAATAAATGGCTCGGCAAGCTTGCCTTTCTTATCTCTTGTTCTTTGCTCATTGGACCAGTGTGCAGCTGCCTTGCTTGTTCTGTGCCTCCATTTGCAAGCTACACTACCTGTGGGACACCTAACCCATGGACTGTGTCACTGTAATTTGAGGTTCCTTCAAGACCTGCTTCGCCACACCATTGGAATTGACATCTCTTGAGTTGGGGATTGTCAGACCCTGTCATCTGGCTGACTGTTGGTGACCTGCCTTGCTGTTTGCTGCCTGTGCCCAGATAGCCTGAATTGCTCTACAGAGGACTACCCAGTGGCCCTCAAGACGTGAAGGACTGCCAGTGTCTCACAGCTGTCTCACAGGAGTGAGTTGCACTGAGCTATTTGTACTGCTTTAAAATTTAACTGTTTATTTCTTGTGTTATATATTTATCTATCTGTTTAAATATATATAATTATTAGCAATATGGTTTTGTCTCCCTAGAGAATTTTAGCACAAGGAGTCTCTATTTTTTTTTAAAGCTTTGGGTAAATGCTATCTTACTGTACCTATTGTAGAACCTCCGTTTTTATGAGACACTAATGGCTTTTCATGTATTTTGTGGTTTTGCTAGTTGACATCGAGTTGGCTTCAACTCCTGGTGAGCCCATGTACCACAGACGCAAATACTGCCCGGACCGGGGCCATCTTCACAATTGTTGAAGTCATTCGTTATACTTCGATGTAGTGAGAGGGCTCCCTCTTCTAGAGTCACTGTGAGTCTTCCAGCATAGTAAAACCAGTGCTCTGTGGTGATTCATATGGTTTCATTGCCTGATAGATTACTGGGTCTTTCTTCATATTATATCATAGGAAGCTCTGCCAAGACTTGTGCATCATGGGTAATTCTGCATACTTGAAATACTGGTGACATAGCTTCCAGCATCATGGAAACATACAAGCCTTCACACTATGACAAACAGGTGATAGCTCATACAGGTAGTCTAGCTGAGTTCTCTCTATCTCTTTTTTTAACATTTTATTGGGGGCGCTTACAGTTCTTAATCACAATCCTTCCATCCATTCATTGTGTCAAGCACACTTGTACATGAGTTGTCATCATCCCTTTCAAAACATTTTCTTTCTATTTGAGACCTTGGTTTCAGCACATTCCCCATCTTCCCCACACTCCCATCCTCATGAACCCTTGACAAGTTATATTTTTTCATGTCTTACACCGACTGCTGTCTCCCTTCACCCACTTTTCTGCTGTCCATCCCCCTGGGAGGGGTTATAGGGTGATCATTGTGATCGGTTCCCCCTTTCTCCCCCCAACTTCCCCTTACTTTCCTGGTATCACTATTCTCATTATTGGTCCCAATGGTTTATCTGTCCTGGATTCACTGTATTTCCAGCTCTTATCTGTACCAGTGTACATCCTCTGGTCTAGCCAGATTTGTAAAGTAGAATTAGGATTATGATAGTGGAGGGGGGAGGGGAGGAAGAAGTATTTAGGAACTAGAGGAAAGTTGTATGTTTCATCGTTGCTACACTGCACCCTAACTGGCTCGTCTCCTCCTGCGACCCCTCCATAAGGGGATGTCCAGTTGCCTACAGAGGCTTTGGGTCCCCTCTCCCCACCCCCCCTCATTCACAATGATATGATTTTTTTGTTCTTTGATGCCTGATACCTGATCCTATTGACACCTAGTGATCACACGGGCTGGTGTGCTTCTTCCATGTGGGCTTTGTTGCTTCTCTGCTAGATGGCCGCCGGTTTATCTTCAAGCCTTTAAGACCCCAGATGCTATATCTTTTGTTAGCCGGGCACCATCAGCTTTCTTCACCACATATGCACCCATTTTGTCTTCAGAGATTGTGTTGGGAAGGTATAGTTCAATTCTCTTGAGTCTGCGTTGAGATTACTAACCTATGTCCTGTGGATATGCGCTTTAGTATTCACTGATTGCTTGCTAATAAAAATGGGAGCATGGTTACGCACATCTTTTTTGCATTATGTGGGAGTAGTGAGTCTCTTGGGCAAAACACCTGACAGCACCATTGTGTGTCATGTGCCCATGTTTGAACTTTGTGAGACAATACCAACGTATTCTCCCAGTTGGCAATTCGGTCTGCACAGCCATCCACAGTTCCTGCTCTTGCCATCGTGACTCATGTTTGGTGTTTTCACATTTTTTTAGACCTTTGCCAGTCTGAAGGGTGGGTGATATCCTTCATGTTTTCTTTTGCAATTCTCCAATTGCTAGTCAGGTGGGGCATCTTCCCTGTCATAGGCTTGTGTTAGGGGTTGAATTACCCTCCTCTCCCTAAAATATGTGTTCAGATTCTAACCCCTATACCTGTGGATATAATCCTGTTTGGAAATACGGTGTGTGCGTGCGTGTGTGTTTGTGTGTGTGTGTGTGTGTGTGTGATGTAAGCAACCTAAACACTTCTAGGTTATAAAAAGGTCAGAGTTGTCATAGATGTTATGTGAGGGAAGGGACTATGGAATGCCTAGGAATACCTACAAGGCCTTGGCATGAACAAGGTCTTCATTTGGACTTCAAGTCTGCAGAACTGGGAGAGAGTAAATGTCTGTTCTCTGAAGCCCTTCTACTTATGGTATTTGTGTTACCACGGCACAAGATGATTAAGACAGCTTATAAAATGATGTCCAGCCTCTCCTTGGCTACTCCCAGCTGGGTGTCCCTCAGCAGTTGGGTGGCATTTATAAGAATTGGCATACGATCCTACCAGCTTAGACACCCACAGATTTTTTTAGAACTGGCTGAAGAGCTAGAGCCTTTAGTTAGGTTCTGCCTGCTAAGGCACTCGCTCCTATGTACACCCAGGGAGAATGACCAGAGACTATCACCAACAAACACAAGCACAAATGGAACTATAAAAAAGAAGAGTGAAAAAATCCACAGACTGGAAGCCTTGGGTCTTGTTTTCACACTTCTTGGGTAAACAGATTTGCCAGCAGCTGGGAAAGAGTTCAGTCTGGGCGTCTAGTTGTTTCCAGCTCTCAGAACGCCCACATGGGTTCAGCTGAGGAAACGGCACCTGTCAGAATTCTTCTGATCAACTGAGGGCCCCTTCTCCTTGTGACTCTTTTCCTCGCAAACTTATCTTAGGGGTCCTTGGCACCCCCCCCCCCCCGGCCTGCAGATGAAGTGTTCTCTCTCCCGAGCCTCACCAAACCCCATACCAGTTTCCAAATGCAAGATACTGTTTCACAGGTGCTCCTTGGGAGAAAGATGGGGTTTAGGAATTCTAGTGGTGTGGTTGTTATATGTTGAACTGCGATCCACATAGTCAGCAGTTCAAAACCAACAGCAGCCTGAGAGAAAGTCTGGGTTTTTCACTCCTGTCAACAGTTACAGTCTCAGAAAACCCACAGGGGGTTGTTATGAGTCAGCACTGACTCGCTGCCAGTGAGTTTGGGTTTGGGGCTTTACGATGTGGCCAAGGAGCCCTGGTGGCAGAGTGGTTGTATGCATTAGGTTGCTAACCAGAAGGGCAGTGGTTTGAAACCACCAGCCTTTCTGAAGGGGAAAGAGATGTTCTACTTCTGTTGAGATTTATAGCCTGAGAAACCCACAGGCTATGAGTTGGAATCAACTTGATGACAATGAGTTGTTGTTTTCTTTGTCAGACCACGTGGCCAGCTGTATGTATTTGATGGGCACTAACTCAGTGCAGGAACCCCTGGGAGGCATCATGAGTTAACACACTTAGCCGGTAACCTCAGAAGGAAGGCCTGGTGATCTGTTTCTGAAAAAACAAGCTCTTGAAAATTAGTTCTTATCTGACATACACAAGGACATGACACACAGGGCTTGAAGGTAACTCAGTGCCATTTTAACTCAACGCTTTTCTCACAATGAGCCCAGGAGGAGGAATTATTACTACTCCAGTTCAAATTGGGAAGTGGAACTGCTGGAGATGAAAGGGCCATGTTGGTGACCGAGTCAGCAGAGGTGCGGCAGGCATGGTGGTTTCCCTATGGGAAAGGTAGGAGAAAACTAGAAAGGCGAACTTGATTCAGTCCTCTAGTGTCAAGACGGAAAATGTCACTCCCTAGTACTCAACAACCGGCAGCAATGACAGGCCATGCTTTGCCTGAGGCGCCCTGTTAGTGCAGTGGTTAGGTCTTGGGTTTCAATCTGCAAGGCCTGCAGTTCAAAACCATCAGCTGCTCTGCAGGAGACAGGCAGGGCTTTTTATTCCAGTAAACAGTTTCGGAAACCCACAGGGGCAGTTCTGTCCTGTCCTGTAGGGTCATTATGAGTTGGCATGGACTCAATGGCAGCAAGTTTGGGTTTTATGCGTGATTGTGTTTTGCCTGTGTACCTGAGTCTGACTGATTCTACAATTTGGCATATGAATGCATGATGAAATAGGAATAATACAATTTGAAGTTTTTGTCATATGCCAACTTCACTAAATCCAGAAAGTTTGTTCTGGATTTTGTCTGCAGTCTGTCTCCTGGCACAAATCCCCAGGAGCTTCGGAAAAAAAAAAACACCAGGGCCTCATGCAAGTCAGGCATGTGTCTCAGGATGAGGGAACTCAGAGTTGAATGCTGGTGGGGAGGAACGTGGCAATTTTGAAACTCCCTCCCAGAGGCCAAGGCAGGTGCACTCTGGCAGCTCAAGGTCATACCTCATTCCAAAAGGGGCTGGTTTTTATTTTTATCAATCATTTTATTGGGGACTCTTACAGCCCTTGTAACATTCCACACATCAGTTATATCAAGCATAATTGTACTTATGTTGCTATCGTTATGTCTAAAACATTTTCAACTTGAGCCCTTGGTATAAGCTCTTTTTTCCCACCCTCCCACTCTCATGAATCCTTGATCAATTGTATATTATTATTTTGCATCTTACACTGTCAGTTGTGTTGTCTCCCTTTACCCACATTTTTGTTATTCATCCCCTTGGGGGGGTGGTTATATATCCAACCTTGTGATGGGTTTCCCCCTTAAGTCGTTGGTTTTCATTGGTGACTCACGCTCCACGGGGATGCTAGAAATAATGGCAGACAAGGGTGGCATCCATTCCAGGAGGGCAGGGATTGGCAAAATCCAGCTTTGTAAGCCCAATTCAGCCGATGGCCTTGCAATGCACTGTATTATTTAATGTGGCTCATTGTCACCCCCAGCGCATGACTTTTGCTGAACAAAAGACAGGGGAAGAAACAGATAGGATTCGTGGTGAGTGCTTGTGAACTGGGGTCATTTTGATTGTCGTTCTGCTGGTTATAAAATGAGCCTTCTGCGAAGCAGCAAGAGCAGACAGGAGTGAAGTAGGTTCTGAGACTCCCTGCACACTGAACCTTTCTGATCCAGGAGATGGTAGCGACACCAGAGTAGTAGTACCAGAAGAACTAGGAGCTAGAGCCAGAGACCGAGCAGTTTGTCCAGGTCATAGAGCAAGAGACCCTCAGTGCCTTCAGGCAGAAGGCTTGATTGTGAAGTATGAGGAGGTCCCCCATGAAACCGATTATTTTTCCAAAACTATGTATATAAGATTTTTAAAAAACCTATCACCTTCAAAGTACTCTCCATTACACTTCATACATTTGTCATATCTCTCCATTACACTTCATACATTTGTCATGCTTGGAAACATTTAAAAAACTCATGTTTCTCTGTTTTTTTTTCCCCTTTACCTCCTCTACACCATCACATCGCTGTTCTTTCATGTACCTCTTTATTCACAAAAACAAAGTAGCATGGAAAGAGGTCAGGTGAGTAAGGTGCATGGGGCAAGAGAGGCATGCTGGATTTTTTTTTGGGGGGGGCAAAAACTGGTGCATTAGGCTGTGTGAGCAGGTGCATTGTTGTAGCAAAACCAGTCCCCCATCTGCCACAAATCAGTTTTGTCACACGCTGTTACACAATCTTTTCACAACCTCTAAATAGAAAGCTTGATTAACAGTCTGATCTGGTGGAACAAACTCCAAATGCACTACAAGTTGACATTTTCATCCATTTGGGAAGTTGATGGACATACAGAAGAAAGATTATCATCAATCAACATTTCACCTTTTTTTGAAATGAGAAAACCACTTGTACACTTGAGTTTTTCCCATAGTGCTGTCCTTGTAAGCTGTATTCACCATCACAACAGTTTCTGTGGCATTTTCCCCAAGCAGAAAACAAAATTTCACAGCCACATGCTGTTCTCTTAAATCAGCCTTCAGCAGTTTGAGTCAAACTGCTTTTAAGAAAAATTCACTGTGGCCAGAGAGAACCTTCCCAGGTGACGCCACTGGGTGCACTCAGCAGAGTTGCTCAATGTTCGCCTAGAGGGAAAAAGACGTACTACAAAAGCTCTGCTCTGCCCAGCCCAAATCGGTTTCTTTTGGGGTACTCCCTCTAGGCAGTTAATTGGGGAAGCTTAAGCTTAGGCCCTTTGCTTTGAGTGGAGTAGTAGTGTGCCTTTTGGGGAATTTATGTAGGTGTCCTAATGGTATAATGGTTAGCAGCTGGCTAAGATCCTCAAGGTCAGCAGCTCAATAGCACCAGTCACTATGAAAAAGAAGGGACTTTCACTTTCTACAACTGTCACAGAAGTGTGACAGTCTTGGAAACTTGCAGCAGCAGTTCTACCCTATCGATAGGGTCACTATAAGTTGGGATGCACTTGATGGCAGCAAGTTTGGTTTTATTTTGGTTTATGTGGGGACTGCAAATGGATTGTGGGCTGTCACTGCCACCCATACCCTTTTTTCAAATTGGGGGACTCAGAATTTAAGCTCTAATCAGAAGTGAGAAACCAGAGACCTGCCTGGGGAACGGCTGAGAAGCTGCTGTCTTGTATCTTGAGCATTTCTAACTTGTTAACTTCTCTAACAATCCCCATGTTTCTATGTTCTGTGAGTTGCCCTGTGGCCATGCAATGGATTCTTGAACCCAGTTGAGAAGCAGAGGGTTCTGCGGGAAAGATGGCTGATGTTAGAATTGGTAAGGTGGAAGCAAGACCAACTTGGGGCTCCTAAGAACTGACCTTGGGCGATGCTGATAGGAATTGGCCTTGAAGATACTGACAGGGACTTCTAGTCTCCTTTCCCATTGTGAAACAAGAGGTCTGACCACTGTCCCCATGTACACATACATTTTCCCTCCCTTATCAGCCTGTTTATATAAAGTATTGTGACACACCCACATCCACTGACCATGCAGTCTTTGGTGGCCTCCATGTTGCAAGGGTATAAGTTGACTGTCACCACACACAGCGTTTACCAAGTCAAACACACAGGGCTTACAAAGCCAAAGCCATGTGTGCTCTGGGTCCTCTACAGAGCAAGTGTGCAGCCCCTGGCTTGGAGAGAAGTGGCACTTACTCATCTTGTTCCAGGCTCCAATCATTTTCTGTGGGGGCTAAGGAGGTAGAGTCAGGGGAGGTCCCAGGCTGGCTCCTATAAGGTATTTGCATAATTTAGCTTGGGAGAGAAAAGGCAAAACCAAAAAACCCACGCCCTGCCCTGGAGTAGAACTGCCCCCAAAGGTTTCTGAGGAAGTCATGGGGTGGTAGAAGGCCTCATTTTTTCACATGTGGGTGAGCAGATTACTTTAACCACCGCACCACCAGGGCTAGTAAAAGAAACACGGCACACTAGGCAGAAGGTGGAAAACTTTAATGGATCAAACGCCACCGATAATATAACAAGACCACGATGGACAGGGAGGGGCTGGGGCTCAATCTGCCTCCCAGCCCTGCCACCTCATGGCTCATTCTCTGAGCGCTAAGGGCAGGGTGGCCGGGCCCTGAAGCCGCCTCAAAACTTCAGGGGAATCACTGGCCAATACTTAGGCCTCTTGCGATCACAGAGCTTGTTGAAGCTCAGCTGCACAGCTGCCTCCATGGCCATAATCTTGGTGGCACTATCCCCGTATAGACGTTTCATCTCGGCCTTGCGCCTCTCGTCAGGCCTCCCAGATGGGGGCTCCACCGACCGGTGGTTGGAGAAGTACAGGTCATGGTCGGCGTTCACATACTCGCTGAGACGTTCTTCTTCCAGTTGCTGCAGCCGCCCTGAGAAACAACCATGAGAGAGACGGGGTGAATGAGGTTTCTGCCATGGCCAACTCGACTCCTAGTGACCCTCTGGGACAGCATAGAACTGTCTCCGACGGTTTCCAAGGCTGTCACCTTTAAACAAGCTAATGGCCAGGTTTTTCTTCCGAGGAGCTGTTGGGTGGATTCAAACTGCCAACCTTTTGGTTCGTTAGCAGTCAAACTTTCCCTGTAACTGCAAGTGTTAACGGATTTTTAAAAAACCCTCACTGTTCTCGTCTGGATTCTGATTCATAGTGACGCTATAGGGAGAGCGGACCTGCCCCTGAGGTCTGTAACTCTTCAGAGTGGAAAGCTCGTCTTTCATTCTGCTCCACCTGGTCACAGTGGTGAGGAATCAATATGAGAATGGGCTGCATGTTTGATGCAATTTTTCTGTAAACCTAACATTACTCTGAAAAAAAAATAGTTGACTGAGACCACCCACCCCTCATCATCTGAGAAAACCCAAACCAAACTCCCTGCTATTGAGTCCATGGCGACTCATAGCGACCCTAAAGGACAGGGTAAGCACCCGTGGATTCCCAAGACTGTAACACTTTAAGGGAGTTGAGTAGAAAGCCCTGCCTTTCTACTGAGGAGCAGCTGGTGGTTTAGAACTATTGACCTTAAGGATCGCAGCCCAAAGGGGAAACAACTACACCACCAGCACTCCCCATCCTGGAGGGAGGGGAAAAAAAACTCAGATTAAAACACAAACCACCTGAGCCTCTCCTTTCCCTTGGGCATGCCCCGACCCACAGGCTGCTGGGCTAGCAGTGATGGGGCAGCTGGGAGAAATAAAGCTTCCAGCAAAATTCAGGGTTCCAGAGACAGTCCTGAAGCCCTACAAATGGTGGGCATCACAACTCTGGGAAAGGCACTGCCTTCAGACAGCCCGGCTAAGACAGGGAGTCCTGTCCTCTGGCCCTCCAGCTGTCTGCAAGTGGGTCACTTCTCACCTGGTACACCCTCCCTTTGCCCGTAACTGCCTGGCCTTGGGCAAATTTATATACCTCCCCCTTTCTTACTTTGAAGTGGGTTTTTCCAAAGCTACAAATGTTTCTTCCCCTCTCCTCTCTATTTTGAACTCTTCCAAATCCCAAGGCTATAATTTCTCATTGTATGGAAACTTCAAGATACCAATGAAATCATGCTGCAGCAGGTGCAATTTGGCCATGGAACATGACTGCGGTGTGTCTGCCAAGATGAACCAAGCAATAGGTAGCAGGACACACATCTCTGTCTACAGTTGCTACCAAGAGATATTCACGAAATAAGGAGTGAGGAAGGTTGGAGGGAGGTATAATGATACAAATCATGCTTTACACATGCACGCACACAAAGAGAATGATCAGTAGATTCATGGGTATTCTCCCCACTGCTACCTGGGAGGAGACACAGTCGTGAGCTCATCAAGTGCAAACCAGTTGCCACTGAATTGATTTCCCCTCCAAGTGTCCCCTCCACACGTGTCACAGTAAAGCTGTGGATGACTTTTCAGCAACAGATTGCCAGGCCTTTTTCCCATGGCACCACTGAGTGGTCTCAAACTCTTCAACCTTGTATATTTGGAGGGAAGGTGTTTTCAGTCTTTGAGGATGTTATTATAAAAACAGGGAAATTGAGTTATACGATCCAGAAATCCCCCTACTGGGTATATACCCAGAAGAGGCAAGAAACAAACCACGGCCAGACATTTGTGCTCCAATGTCCATTGCAGCACATTTCACAATTGCAAGGAGATGGAAATAACCTAAATTTCCATCAACAGATGAATGGATTAAAAAACTGTGGTACATACATACAATGGAATACTACGCATCACTAAAACGCAATGATGAACGCATGAAGCACATCGCCGTATGGAGGAAATTATGCTAAGTGAAGTAAGCCAAGCGCAAAAGGACAAGTACAACATGAGTCCGCTGACACCCCATCGGACTCGACTGGAGGACACTCCTACAGGTCAACAAACAGACCTTGCACTATTTACAGGTTTTTCTTTTTAAAATTTTTTCTTTTAAAAATTAATAAATTTTTTTGGTCCTTGGTTTTCTTTGTTATTGTCATCGTTGTGTTCTCTTTTGTCACTTTGTCTTGCTATGCCTTTTTTTGGTGCATATTATTAGTTCTGCAGGTCTATCTAGATAAAATAGGCTGGATGAATAGTCTGGAGGAGAAAGCAATGGGACCGATGGTTCCAGGTGGCCATGGGAGTGGGGGAAGTGGGGGAAAGGAGGTGGTATTTACCAACCCATGGACAAGGGAACAACTAGTGATCCAAAATTAGTGGCAAGGAGGGTGTGAGAGACCTGGTAGGGATTCAGCAAGGGCAATGTAACCGAGAGAAATTACTGAAACCCAAATGAAAGCTGAGCACGATAGTGGGACAAGAGGAAAGTAAAAGGAAACAGAGGAAAGAAGTAGGAGGCAAAGGGCATTTATAAAGGTCTAAATATAGGCATGCACATATGTAATTATATTTATATAGGATGATGGGGAAATTTATCTATGTGCACATATTTGTAAGTTTAGTATTAAGGCAGCATATGGACATTGGACCACCACTCAAGTACTTGCTCCATGCAAGAACACTTCATTCTATTAAATTGGCATTCCATGATGCACACCTTCCTGACACGATCGCTGAAGACAAATGTGTGCATAAGCAAACGTGGTTTAGAAAGCTGATGGTGCCAGGCTATAAAAAGATATAGCATCTGGGGTCTTAAAGACTTGCAGGTAAACAAGCAGCCATCCAGCTGAGAAGCAACAAAGGCCATATGGAAGAAGCACACCCGTCTGTGTGATCACGAGGTGTCAAAGGGACCAGGTATCAGGCATCAAAGAACAAAAAACCTTATCATTGGGTGCCCACCTTCCCGATATGATCACTGAAGACAAACGTGTGGATAAGCAAATGTGAAGAAAGTGGATGGTGTCTGGCTATCAAAAGATATAGCATCTGTGGTCCTAAAGGCTTAAAGATAAACAAGCGGCTATCTAGCTCAGAAGCAACAAAGTCCACATGGAAGAAGCACAGCAGACTGTGTGATCATGAGGTGTCGAAGGGATCAGGTATCAAAGAACAAAAAATCTTATCATTGTAAGTGAAGGGGAATACAGAGTGGAGACTCAATGTCCATCTGTAGGTAATGGGACACCCCCTTACAAAAGGGTCGCAGGGAGGCGATGAGCCAGTCAGGGTGCAGTGTAGCAATGATGAAACATACAACTTTCCTCTAATTTTTAAATGTTTCCTCCCCACCACTATCATGATCCCAATTCTACCTTACAAATCTGGCGAGACCACAGGATGTACACTGGTACAAATAGGAACCGGAATCACAGGGAATCCAGGACAGATGATCCCTTCAGGACCAGTGCTGAGAGTGGTGATACCAGAGGGTGGAGGGAAGGTGGGATAGAAAGGGGGAACCGATTATAAATATATATATATATATATATATATATATATATATATATATATCCTCTTCTCTGGAGGACGGACAACAGAAAAGTGGGTGAAGACATTGGACAGTGTAAGACATGACATAATAATATTTTATAAAGTATCAAGGGTTCAAGAGGGAGGGGGAGTAGGGAGGGAAAGGGAAAAATGAGCTGATACCAAGGGCTCAAATGGAGAGCAAATGTTTTGAGAACGATGAGGGCAAGAATGTACAAATGTGCTTGACACAGTTGATGTATGTATGGATTGTGATAAGAGTTGGATGAGCCCTCAATAAAGTGGTTTGAAAAATACACACATTAGGGAAACAAAAGGTCCATAAACTGGAGAAAGGTGAGTAGCACCACGTATATGGCCCTTTTCTGCCTTAGAATCTCTGTGGTTTGTTTTCACATAGGGAAATATGTGGATGAGCCAAACGACTGTCAAGCCCACTAAATGCAAGGTTAGCGTTTCCTCACCCGGGGACAGATGCGTCTCTAGGAACTGACGTGGTGTGAAGTGCAGAACTAAACCAGAGTCGATGCCTCCTGAGCAGGTGGTGCGAGGCCAACCCAGCTCTTTCCCTAACTTCCGTCATCTCTCTGCCACATCTGAAACTTCTGTGTGTAAATTCTAATCCTCCTAAATGAAACCCTGTTGGAAGTGGGATAGGAGCAGATTAACTATTTTCTAATTGGACAGAAAAAAAGGCCATTTCTAGACGTTTCTCTGACTTCCAAGGTAGCTTCAAAGGAGAGGGAACCAAATGCAGAGAGCTCAAGAAAAGTGGCCCTGCCTGTTTCTCATTCTTAGCTCTGGAAGTGAAAGGGCCAATAACCCGCAGACTCTGTACTGGCAGGGAAAGCCATAGTGAGGACAACTCTGCCTTGGGGAGGGGACCAGGCGCCACATTCATTTTCTCCTGTCTCCTTCCTTTGGGGAGTCAAAAGCCTGTCTTTTTATAAACTGAAGACTATGATAGAAAACCTAGTTGGCAGCTTTCCGAAGGAAGAGGAAATGAAAAGTGACTTGGGAAGCTGGACTTTGGGGTGGGCAGTGAGACTGGTTAGATCTGTTCAGAGCCACTAAGAGAACCTAGAGCAGTGGTTCTCAACCTTCCTCAGGCCGCGACCCTTTCATAGAGTTCCTCATGTTGTGATGACCCCCCCCCAACCATAACATTATTTTCATTGCTATGTCATCACTGTCATTTTGCTACTGTGATGAATCGGGCAACCCCTGTGAAAGGGTCGTTCGACCTCCAAAAGGGTTGAAAACTGCTGACCTAGAGGCATTTCGCACATGTGCTCTGCCTCCAAAAGTCAGACCAAGAGCAAATCTGAGGAAATGGCTGGGCAGGGGAATGGTGGGTTGACCCTGCCTTGGGTTCCAGTAAAGACAAATGCAATGAAATGACCTCTGCTTGGAGGTCCCCTCTTCTGATGGCTTCCATGGTTAACATCCCTCTGTCACTTTGGGGCAGACTCAGACCTTTCTACTCTGGCCCTCTCGTATTTCTCTTTCTGCCCAGAAGAAGGAAGCCAGCTCACCTGTAAGCCCCCCCCCTCAACCTTTTGCCCTCCATGTGACTCCCATCTGTCTGAGACTATCAGCAGCATCACCAACCGATTGAGTGAGACAACAGATGTATAGCTTCCTGTCTAAGTCTTTACTACATGCGGGAATCTGAGCTCTGGGAGGGATCCCTGCCATTGGGAGATGTGACTTCTTGCAACTTTTGCATGGCTAATTTTCTTATCCTTCTAATGTCACTTCTTCAGTGTAATATTTTTCTTTGCTCCCCTCCTGACAAAAAGCATCTCTCAGACAGTGAACATAACCACAGACTGTCAGAAGAATGAACAAATCTGCCTTAGAAGAGTGTTCCTTAGAGGCAAGGATTGTGAGACTGTCTCTTGCACTTTGGACATGTTGTCCCTGGGGAGGGACATCGTGCTTGCTAATGTGGAGGGACAGTGAGAAAGAGGAAGGCCCTTGATGGCATGACTTCAATAACGGACTTGAGCACAAGAACGACTGTGAGGGTGGTACTGGACTGAGCGGTATTCCATTCTGCTTGTACAAAAGGTCTCTATGGGTCAGGACTGACTTGACTGCACTGTGGTAGTTACATAAAATGTCAACTTTAGGGGTGGAATAACATTGAGGGGTGGAATCTAGCCTGTCAATGAGGCTACAGCCTGATTGTGCTTCCTTGTAGGCGTGACCTTCTCATAAGGAAGGTCCTGGGAACCTCCCCTTCTTCTCTCTCTGCTTTTACCACCATCCTGTTGGCGAGCCACTCAGATCTGCCTGAGCTCTGTGAGGCTTCCACCGCCCTTGGATCCACAAGCCTTTTCACCCACTGGCCTGTGATCTTTCTGCACAATGTATCATTGCATGTGGCTGCGTGTGTCTGAAGAGGGACTTGCGGACTTGAGTTGAACTGGGCTGGGATGTTTTCCTGATATACAATAACTTCTTGAGATAAAGTTCTTTCTTACACATATATGAGTGCCACTGGATTTATTTCTCTAGACCGCCGGGCCTAATACACGCACCTAACACCACCACCACCAATTCTAGAGAGAAGTATTTCCTTTCCCTGACAGCTATGGTTGAGTTGCTGTTACTACAAGGCAGGCCAGTGGCCCTCACTGAAGCTGAGTGACTTCTCCAGTTCATATTCAGCGAATTCTCATGGGCTCCTGACCCAGATCACCGACAAACTGTCAGTGGCTCTTAGTGGTAGCTGCACAGCATGACTGATCTGATTTGTGTCACTAAACTGCAATCTGGAAACTGTAGAATTAACAAATGTGTAATATATACACATATATACACACATATTTCATATATTTACATACATGTATATATTTCAGATTTATAATAGAATGTATTTGTCAATCAGATTTCTCCAGGGGTGTGTATACTCTTTCCTCCATATATATGTATATATGTATGTATGTATCTCTCTAGATGCTAGGTACTATGCTAGCAGGCCAGTCATAGGACTTTTCCAAAGGTAACCAAATTTGTAGCCCTGGTTGTTAGTTATCTGCTTGTCTTTCCTTCTCACCCAGGCTTCATCATGAAACTTTCAGACTGGACCTTACCCATTTCTGTCCCTCCGGAGACTGGGAGATAGTATGCTTGCCCTCACAGTTGCCTCCAAACACACAGGTGAAGGCCGAGCAGCCTGCTCCCAACACTGACAGGCACCTGGGTAGCTACTCCATGATGTCACTAAGTAGGTGCTCTGGAAAAACCATGTGGACACAAATGTTACCTTATTTTTCATAGACAACTCTTCCCTTGAAGACGCTGTTAAAGAAAGGTCAAAGTGCTGGTAACCCAGGAAGGGAGAAGCAGACACTCAAACCGCAAATGGTGCTGGGCAGAGCATCCTGTGGACCTGAGGGGCTGGAGGCCGGGGGCAAGTGGCACCAGGAGCTGAAGTGTTACCCTGATCCCTTGGCCTTAGGGTCACTTTGCCTTTACATAATCACACAGTTGAAAGAAAAAAAGAGTTCAAAGGCTATACTACAAATTTGAAAATCAGTGTGTTTCAGACCAAATGCTCTCTGATTGGTAGGGCCTCATGGTGACAGGTGACAACGGAAAATGTTTGTACCTCGTGACGACTTAGGAGACCCAGAAAACCTTGGAGTAGAATACATGCATGTAAAGGCCTCCCTAAATCTGCTTATGATTAATGGCTTCCTGCCTGTCAATGAAAGAAAGGGTTCTTCATCATGGGCAGTTTTTCTTCCTGTCAAAACAAGGGGAGGGCTCAGCCAAGCCGCAGGAGAATCCTCTGACGCCGGCAGAGAAGCTGGCCCATGGAATGTCAGGCATAATTGAACTGCTGCCCTGCAATTGGGAGTTCAGTCATTTTTATTGAAAACAGCTGGAGGGCTCAAGGTTTCCCAACTACTTTTTCCCTTGTAGGATGTTTGGCCCAAGCAATTTGTTTCCATACAAATGAGACATTTATGTCCTTTAAGATTCCAGCTTTAAAACAGGATTACTGGGCATGTAGAGTTAAAAAGTAAACAAATCAACTTTCCCTAGTCAAGACTATTAAGGTGAACCTTTACTGAGTCTCATCTGGGTTAATGGCAAGCAATTTTTGTACTTTCTGTCTCAATCTATACATTTCCATGATGTTACCAATGTGGAGAACGAGGCTTTCAACTCCTGTGAAGCATTACAATTTTGGAAACCCACTGGGGCAGTTCTAGCCTGCCCTATAGTTTAGCTATGAGTTGGCATCAAATCGATAGCAACTGAGTTTGTTTTTCTGGAATAATGTAGAACTATAGTCCATAAAAGAAAGAACAAGGTCATGGGAACTCATGTGGATGTTAACATACAGCCCTAAGACACTAATACTAGAGAATGTTACTTTCCTCCATTTGTCTAAGGGTAGAATTTCAACCTCGATCTGTGCTCGCCTATACTGACAGAATGATCTTACCACAACTGAAAGAAGTGCTGGTGGCACAGCGATTAAGCTCTTGGCGCATGGTTTCAGAGAGGCCCACAGTTCGACCCATCAGCCACTCTGGGAAAACGCGAAGGAATCCTGGAAACCCTCTGGGGAAGTTCTACTCAGTCCCACTGGGTGGCTGTTAGTTGGAATGGACGCTGAAGGAGCTGAGGGAAAGGTCCAACTTGATTTCCAACACCAATGCCTCACTCCCAGAACACAGGTGCTTACTAGAAGTAGGGCCATTTCAGACCCTGCCCGCCCCCCACCAGAGACATAGCTGGCCACTAAGCCAGAGACAGTCATCATTATCTTTCCCTCCCTCCCACTTGCACCAAGTTTTATCAGCTCAAGCACCGGATTCAAGTCTTTCCCAACATCTGAATGTAAAACACACACACATGTGCACGCACCCACACACACACACCATGCCCACTTGGCATGATTCAAAATTGAACTGCCTGACTTGGCTGAACACAGTGTCTGGATAACCTTATACTGAGGGGTAGTCAGCTGGGCCTCTAGGAAGTAGACTGAAGGCTCTGTGTGTGTGTGTGTGTGTGAGAGAGAGAGAGAGAGAGAGAGAGAGAGAGAGAGAGAGAGAGAGAGAGAGAGAGAGAGAGAGAGAGAGAGCGAGCGAGCGCAGGGGGACACATAACCTACAGAAAGGAGTTAAGGCCTCATCTACCCCTAGGGCCTTTGGTTGAGAAGAGCTCTAAGTCAAACCACCCCTAACCACTCTGAGAGGCTCTTCTCCTTTTTTGTAAAATTAATAATCACCCTGAAAGACAATGCTCTTCGAGGTGCCCTGTTTAATTTTATTTTGTCTCCCCTTCCCAACTGGGTTTCCGATCTTCAAGTCCCCGTTCCTGATCTCCCTCACACCTACCCCCAGCACACAAATGATATCTCTCCGCATGACTTGGGCCAGGGACAATGGGAATGCTTGTTTTCTGGGGGCCTTAATCGCTAATGGCGTGAACACCTTTGCCACATATCAGGCATATAACCTTGCAGGCTTTACTGATGCGTCTGCATGACTAAAAAGTGAGACTCTTCTCACCCTGACAAGGCATGTTTTCCCTCAGAAAGAACTGAAAACAGCTGCCCTGAAAAACGTCAAAACTGCCTACTGTTGACGTTTTGAATAACGGAAATGTTTTATTAGGAAATGACGGCATCCACCCTAATCACAACCATGTAGGCTCCCACTGCACAACGGGAGTTCTTTATTTGTCCTGGTGAATGGTTTGTGTTTCTCCCAGTGAGATAGCTTCAATTAGAGACTGCTGAGAAGGGCAGTTCTCACAAACAGAAACATCCTGTCCAATGGAGAGGATCTGATACTGAGAAAATGTTACACAAGCCCCAAGAAGATGAAGGCTGGCCTGACATTCGTGCAGCCCTGGATGTGAACAACAGCGAACAATGACAGGTTTCAAACGTGGCTCCGCTCTCCCTGGCTCATGCTAACTTGTAAAACTGTGCACTTCGTGTGCAACACAGAACATGAACGAACTGAATCACTAGCTACTGGTGGTTCAAAGAGAAAAGCAAAACAGGAAGCCAGAGCCCAGGGGCCAGCGTGTCTCGGCCGGCGGTGTCACAAGCCTCCGGGTAGAGCGTTGGAATCCCCCAAGGTCCTCATCCTTTCTGCCTTGGGAATTCCATCCTCCCATTGCTGCTAAAATCAGCTGGAGACTGTCCCCACCACCTGCCATGCACTGGGAGTGGATTAGCCCCTGGCAGCTTCTGCCAGCCAGCAGCGTCACCTGCAGCAAGAAGACAGCAGACCAACTGGGCCTCTCCACCCTCAGACAGACCATCCCATTTCCAAGGCAAGAAGACTGAGGCACAGAACACACAAGGTGAGTGGCCCTGGGGAGGATAAAAAAGTACAGCTAGTGAATGCTGGGGCTAAGCTTGGACCTTGAGATTTTCAGTTTTGCCTGGTGAAAACAAATGTTAATAACAAATAATGTTAATACCAAAAGTTACGGTTAAATGGGAGGAGTGCCAAGATCTTGGTAAAATTATTCTGGCTGACTTTCTCACTAGCTCACAATAAGACAAAGGCACAAGGCATTTTCTTCCCAGAGATGGCAAGAACCTGTCTGCTTCCTTGTGGCGCCCGGTCCCAGATTGCATCTGGGATCCGAGAAGATTCTCTCAGTGATGATAATAGCACTGTCTGGAGCTGTGAAGCAAAGGAAAACAAGAAGCAGTTTCGGGATGATGGCCAACATGCCATTCATAAAGTGTAGAAAATGCTCCGGATCGGACTGCCTTCATCCAACTCCCGCAGAGTAACAGCCAAGCGAGAACCTTGTGAATATGACCTGAAAACCGCTGGTTGAAGACTTATAATGGCCGCTGATATACTTCATCTAGTCATTCAAAAGAATACTCAATGGCAGGCACAAGCCAGGCAATGGGAAGAGGTAGGGCTGGGAGTGGTTCATAGCCAGACCTGGATGGACCACTACTGCTTGTTTCTTTTTCTTTCTTTTTAAAAAAATAATTCTATTGGGGGATTATACAGCTCTTAGCACAATCCATACATCCATCCATTGTGTCATGCAGATGTGCACATTTGTTGCTATCATTTTCAAAACATTTTCTAATTGAGCCCTTGGTATCAGCTCATTTTCCCCCTAACTCCCCCACCCACCCAAACCCTTGATAATTTATAGATTATTTTTTTTCATGTCTAACACCAATTGATGTCTCCCTTCACCCACTTTTCTGTTGTCTGTCCCACTGCAAGGGGTTATATGTAGATCATTGTGATCGGTTTCCCCTTTCTCCCCCCACATTCCCCTTATCCTCCTGGTACCACTATTCTCATTATTGGTCCTCAGGGGCTTATCTCTCTTGGATTCCCTGTGTTTCCAGCTCTTATCTGTACTAGTCTAGCTGGATTTGTAAGGTAGGATTTGGGTCATTAATAGTGGGGGGGAGGAAGAATTAAACTAGAAGATAGTTGCACGTGTCATCAGTGCTACACTGTACCCTGACTGGCTCTTCTCTTCCTTGTGACCCTTCTGTAAGGGGATGTCCAATTGTCTACAGATGGGCTTTGGGTCTCCACTCTGCCCTTCCCTTCATTCACATTGATGTGACTTTTTGTTCTAGGTCTTTGATGCCTGATACCTGATCCCATGGACACCTCATGGTCACACAGGCTGGTATGCTTCTTCCATGTGGATTTGGTTGCTTCTCAGCTAGATGGCTGGCTGTTTATCTTCAAGCCTGTAAGACCCCAAATGCTATATCTTTTGAAAGCCAGGCACCATCAGCTTTCTTCACCACATTTGCTTATGCACCCATTTGTCTTTAGCGATCGTCAGGAAGGTGAGCATCATGGAATGCCAGTTTAATAGCCCAAAGTGTTCTTTCATTGAGGGAGTACTTGAGTAGAGACCCAGCGTCCATCTGCTACCTCAGTGCTTAACACAGAAATATATGGACATAGATCTATTTCCTTATCTTTATAGATATATTTACATACACACATGCCTATATGCCTATATTTAGACCTCGATAATTGCCATTTTCCTCTCCTTCTTTCCTCTATTTCCTTTTACTTTCTTCTTGTCCCCTAATGACAATATTCCTGCGTAGGCACCAAATACACAGAGAGGACCATAGGGCCAGCCCCACCACAAGACATGACATCCCTCACAGACCCATAGCACTTTGAGGAACAACACTGGAGGCACAGTGTGAGAATTGTGCCCAATCTGACCCCACCACACCAGGGCGAAATACTAAGAACATGGAACAGAGCAGCAAGTGGAGCAAAGCAATGAAGTCCCCAGGGAATACCAAAAACAGACGTTGGGGCCAGGGAGTGGCACCCCATCAGACTCAACTGGAAAATACTCTTAAAGGTCAACAAACTGACCTGTAGCTATTTGTAGGCTTTTCTCTTTAAAAAAAATTTTTTGGTCGTTGTTTTTGTTTAGTTTTGTTTTCTTCTGTTCTGTTTTGTTTTTGTGCTTTGTATTGTCTCTGCATGTCTATCTAGATAAGATAGGTGGGATAAACAATCGGGGGAGAAAACAATGGGATCGATGGTTCCTGAGGGGTAGGCCAGAGGGGGCAGCGAGTAAGGAAGTAGGTGTTAATCCAACTTAGGGAGAAAGGAACAAGTGATCTAAAATTGAAGGCTGCCTGGTGGAGCTTGATCAAGGACAATATAACCGAGAGGAATTACTGAAACCCGAATGAAGGCTGAACATGATAGTGGGACAGGAGAAAAGTAAAAGGAAATAGAGTAAAGAGCGAATGTTTCTTTATTTTCATTTCATCCATAGCTATTTTTCCCCTACAAAAATTGAATAGCTGTCAGGTTTACAGAGGCGAGCTTCTACAAGTTTGTGGAACAAGCTTTCAGTTCCACTTTCAAACGAACTTTTTCATGCCCCCTTGTCTTTCAACTCAGCAGGTCACACAAGATGGTCATATGTATGACTGGGGCTGCCATCACAAGGACCACGCTAAAAGTGTCCGTCTTGGGAGGGGAAACCACGTTATGTCTACCTTCTGGGCAGGCTGACAGAAATCGGGCATCCCTTGATCAAATCTGCTTTTTCTTCAGCCTGCCCAGCGGCTACGAACCTGATCCAATGCTGACTCTATCACGTCCAATTCTGCTCCCCATGGCTGTATACTTTGAAAGAAATGTAGTCTATGTGCAATAGAAAACACTGACTTAAAAAGACTTCATGGGAGGGAGACATTTTCTAATATGCATCAAAGGATGCAACCCTTTAATCAAAGGAAAACCAGAAGTAGCAACTAGGCGAGGAATAGCACGCAGAGATACTAATGGGCACACAGAATTTAGACAGAGTGCACTGCTCAGTTCTGGCACTCAGGGAGGTGATCAATAAATGCTAGCCCGCTTCTACTAGGGAAATACAGATCATTTCAGCCAGAAAAGTCATGCTGCCATTCCCCGGCATCCATATAGAAAACTCGAGGTGAAACATTAAGCAACTAGACCTCAGTAAGAAAGAGGGTGAGAGTAGACACTGGTCAGAACAGGGAGAGGCGAGGGGAGTTGCGGGAGGGAAGCATCTGTGAATCTGGCAGCAGCACGTCAAGTGGAAATAGTCCCTCTCCATGCTCCAGAGAGCGCACTAGGCCACTCGAGTCCTTTGAAGCAAGTTAGGAAGAAATTCTAAAAACAGGAAAACTCCTGCTTTCTGATTGAAGCTTGAAGACCATTATGACCTCCATTCTCTAACCCAGGGGCAGAAGTGCCAGGCATGGCTCTCTCCCGTCAGTTGCACACTGCCCTCTGCTCTGTGGTCCCGCCGGTGGGGGTGACCCGGCAGTCATAGGGGAAGTCCTAGTGTCAGGCTAGAGTCTGAGTCAGTCAGTCCTTACACCCTGGTCCATGTCTTCCAAAGGCTGCATGTCCTCATCTGTGAAATGGATTCAATATTTTGAGGGGCTATTGGACACCCCCCGCACCCATGCATCTGGTTGAAATCAGACAGTCAATGAATGGTATAAGTGCAAGCTTTGTCCTCGAGCTTACCACAAAACAACAACAAAGTCCTCTACTGAAATCGCTCTAGCAGCTACCATCTCTGAAGTGTCTGGTCCCCACACGAGGAGTGCGGTTGCTGTATGAGGGAAGAAAGAGCAAGGGCCAGACTTACGTCGCTCCTCTTTGTGCCGCTCGGTCTGCTCAAAGTACTCGCGCAGCTCCGGGGTGATCTGCATGTTGCTCAGGTCGCACTCAATCTCCTCGTCTGACTCGCTCACCATCTTCCCCTCTAATGAGAAAGCTGCCGTTTCTCTGGTGCAGGTCTGGAACTGAGCGTAGGCACGTGGGTGCTGCCAAGACCCCCAAGGATGCAACTGTGCACCCTGGGGGCTCTGGGGCCCCGAGTGAGGGCCGTAGGAGGACCAAGGACATTCACTTTTCTCAGCAGGATTGCTGTAGTTTAGAGACACAGCAGAGAAGTACCACATGGGATTGGCGTAGGATTCTAGAGCCTTCCTGTAAGCAAGGCGGTGGTTCTGCAGCCAGGCCATTCCTTGGTAATAATGCTGCCAATATCTCTCATAGACCGGATGGAGATACCAGGGGTCAGAGTCCTTCCACGATGGCACCTATGAGATGGAAGGAGTAGAGGGGAGATGCCATCCAATGTTTCCTCAGCTCAGCAACAAGTATTTCCTGAGGACCTCCTCTGCCTTGCTCTCCCTGGGGATACTGCCAGGACCAGACAGTGAGAGAGACGTTACTCACCCTTATGCACCCTGGCTCTGTCAATACATGGCAAGAGGCAACACAGGATAGTCAGTTCAATGCCAGAGCACACAGAAAAGGGGGCATACACTCAGGATTTGAGATACAGTCCAGGGAGAGAGACGGGCCCCAAGTGTGTCATCTCAGCCCTCTCTCCGACTGAATTAAGTGACTCATTCCGCCTGGAGCATCCTCCCTGCTAACCCCAAGTCCCTGCTGACCCAGCCCCACTCAAGTGTACCCCCTTTTCCTTATGAATGAAAAACCAAAGCAGCAACAAACTTAAGTTTTCTGCCATCTCTGAGGGTTCCGAGTCCCAGAATCTAGGACAGAACCAGTACAGGGACACCAGCTGCTTACTGCAGGTATGAGCGAGGCATGCAAAGCCCAGTTCCTGAGGTCACCTCTTGCCAGGCCCCAACTTCAGGCCCACAAGACCCTAGCACCTGGGTAGGACGATGTGGTTTGAAAAAGAGGGACCACCACTGTGGTATGCTTAGATGGGCCATGGGACACCACAGGAGCTGGCAGTCAATTACTGGTTTCCTATTGAAAGTAAAACCTATGAAAATCCTTACATCACTATGGAGTAGCTCACATCTCTCTATAAAAAAGGGAGCCCTGGTGGTGATGGGGGTCAGGCTGTTTGGCTGCTAGGTGCAAAGTCAATGGTTTAAACCCACCATCTGCTCCTCAGAGGTAAGATGAAGCTGTTTGCTTCCATCGAGATTTCGTCAGGCAAACCCTATATAGGGTCTCTGTAAGTCACCATCGACTTGATAGTAAGTGGGGTTTTATCTAATGTTGAACAGGTTTCAACGGAGTTTCCAGACTAAGACAGTCTAAGGTTGTAAGGCCTAGCAATTGACTTCTGAAGACCGCTCAGTGCAAACCTTGTGGATTACTATGGGCTGATCAGCAACTAGGGATGGTGCAGGGCGGGGCAGCACCTGATTCAGTTGCAATCAAGGTCACTGTGACTTGGGAGCTCACTGGATGTCAGCTGATGATAAGTATACAAAAAATAACACACAGAACACAATCTAAAAATTTATAACTATTTAGTACATTTATGAATCCTCAATCCTAGGAGCGCTGGTGGTCTAGTGGGTTACTTGGTGGGTTGCTAAATGCAAGATCAGCAGTTTGAAACCACCAGCCTCTCTGCAGGAGAAAGATGAGGCTTCCTACTCCTATAGAGTTATATCCTCAGAAATCTACACAGGGCAGCTCTACCTCGTCCTTTAGGGTCACTAAAAATTGGAATCAACTTGATCGCACGGAGCAAGGATCCTCACTACATGCCTACCTAAACCAATGCTGGCTTTTCCAACACCGAGGAGAAAACATCTTTCTGATTCATCGCAGCTTTTGCTGTATCTGGGCCTGGGAGACGCTATTCTAAAACAGAACTCTTGTCAGCCTTGGTTGTGCCCTGGGCTTTCATTCTAAGTGGGCCTCTTTTTGCTTTGGGATTTGACTGCAATGAGTCTCTCTTCATGGTCACCATCTCTTTCCTCTTTGTAGAAAACACACTGGTCCTGGGAGACATATGCTGAGTGGTCATGCCATCTGCTTACCAAATAGGTCACCTCTGCCCAGAGCAAGGTTCCCTGGCCCTTACCTACTTGTTTGTTATTTATGGGTTGATTCGCATGAAATGCCAAAAGTGAGTTTCATCTGTAATATAATCTAGTCAGATTATTCCCTCTCCCCACCCTTTGCATTCAGTGGTTCAGAGCTACTAAAACCCCAGCTTACATCCGCATGTACCTTTCCAAAAAAAGCCTCATAAGGAACCCTGGGGATGTATTGGGTTACTCATTGGGCTGTTAACCATCAGGGCAAGAGTTCAAAGCCATCAGCCGCTCTGCTGGAGAAGCATGAGGCATTCTGCTCCCGTCAAGAATGACAGTCTCAGAAACCTACAGGGGCAGTTCTAGTCTGTTCTGTAGGGTCTCTAAGAGTCGGCACCGACTCCATGGTAGCGAGAACGAGAGTCTCAGGGTCGGTGAGACCAAAGCACTAGGCTACGTGAGTTTGTGCACACAGCTAGCCGAGGGCTGGACACTCTGGAAAGCAGATGCTCATTCACTTAATGTCAGGGTCACAAGCAAAAAATCCCCCAACCTTGAGAAATACACTTGAGTTCTCTGGTTGGTAATTTCTACCAGATGGTTGGCTACAGTTAAGGTTAAATATCCCGAGGGCGAAGTGACCACGTCTGTCTTTTCCACCATCGCCCACCAGGAACACTCACATTTGTTTCCAATTGAGGAAGCGTCCCAGCAGGGTATCTCCAATAGGGCTGTCCATACATTTGCCTCAACGGGGCCTGTGCTTTCCATTTCCTGGTCTGCATTCTGGAGCACGGCAGTGAATGATGACTGGAAAGGAGGTAACAAGTACAGGGAGGATAAAAGTGTCAAGTAAGCCCACACTATTTTAAAATGAATGTACAAGTTTAACACATGAGATTTTCAGTTGGCCTGAAAATCTGGCACACTGCTCTGAGAAGGGCTCCCTGGGCTACCTTACCCCAATTCATAGCCACACCGCTGGGCTGGATGGAGAACTAACCCATCGGGGTCCCAAGGCTGCACATGCTTACAGGAGCAGACTGCCAGATTGCCACAGCTTTCTCCCGTGGTACAGCTAGTGGGTTCCAACCGTGGACCTGGTGATTGGTAGCCGATGTCTTTCACCATGGCACCACCCAGCTAATGAAGCCTAAGAAGGGGCTTGCCACTCGGAGAAGCCCACTGAAGTGGTAGGAAGAAGCACACAGCCACGTGGCGGCTGTAAGGGACCATCTGTAAGTGGCCACGTTTCATTCTCCTACGATGATAGCCAGTAGTGCTTTCTAGGAGCTGCAGCGCAGGGTGCCATTTAAGTGAGCTAGCTCGATGTGCTCTCAGGCAAATGTTTCCCAGGGGAACCAGGCGGCCAGGAATGAGACTAGATAGGCCTATGAGGCAACAGGCCACTCTACGGCAATGAAGCATGTTGAATGTCCAGTTCTATACTTCCCACAGCACAATGACTGGCTGGTTGGTAGGACGATCACTGCTCCAGAGCTGGGGAGTCTGCCGACTGCAATGGTGTCACAATTAGTCTGGTGACGGAACAGCACTGCAGCTCGCTCTGCAGCCACAGACCGGTCTTGGCTGTGAAGGTGGTAGGGACGGTATTCTGAGAACCCGAGGGGGGATCTAGGTTGCTCCACTGTGCAGAGCTGAGAGCGTAGGCCCACTGAAGTGTGATGGCCACGTGGCCCAGCTGTCAATGGCTCTGCTTCATGCAATGGTTAAAGTGCTCCGCTGCTAGTCAAAATGTCAGAGGTTGGAATCCATCAGTTGCACCAATGAGAAAGATGTGGCAGTCTGGTCCTAAAAACATTTACAGTTTGGGAACCTCACAGGAGAGTCCTACTCTCTTACAGGGTTGCTGTAAGGACGTAAAAGCAGGTCAGTAAATAAGGAAGACTCAAGAACATTTGAATTATTGTGTTGGCAAAGAAGACTAACACACGAGGACACGTAGCCTTCTGAAGCACTGCAGTCCCTACAGACCTTCTCTCAGCTATCCTTTATAGTGGAACCGATTTAATAGAAGGAATTTTAGGAGGATATTCCCTTGACAAAGCAACCTTAACCCATTAATAATAATAATAATACTGACAGTACCAGGAATTGCCAAAAGAACAAATAGATCTCTCATGGAAGAAGTACAGCCAGAATTCTTTGAAGCAAGGATGGCGAGAGCTTATCTCACATGCTTAGGACATGTTATTAGGAGGGGCCAGTCCCTAGAAAAGGACCTCGTGCTTGGTGAAGCCAAGGGGCATTGGAAAGGAGGAAGACCTTCTGCCAAGATGGAGGAACCACAGTGGCTGCAACCATAGGATCATATAGAATTGTGAGAAGGCGCAGGACTGGGCAGGGTTTCGTTCTGCGGTCCCTATAAGTCAGAAAGGACTCGATGGCAAACGATGACAGCAACACGGGTTGGCAACAGCTGTGGGTTTGGTTTTGATTTAGGTGGTTTAAGGGGGGAGGGAGCTTGTGGTAATATGAGAAGTATCCTATACCTTTGACTCCCCCCCCTCCCTGCCAACTTCTAATTGCTGTGGCGTCAACTCTGACGCATGGCGACCTCTGTATCCTCTGTAAAAATGTGCTTTGTGGGGCTTTCAATTGCTACGTTTTGGGGAAGTAGATCACCAAGCTTTTCTTTGGAGGTGCCTCTAGATAGTCTTGAACCATCAACCTATTGGTTAGCATCTGGAGGCTTAACAGTTTGTACTGCGCAGGGATTCTGATGTCTTTGACACAACAAACACTGTAGTCAAAGGACTGGCACAGAAGGCACAGGAGGTAGGGAAACTGAGCACTTCATGAGCATAAGAGAAAATACAGGAAAATGATCCGCACCGAGCAAGGAAAACCAATCCAAAGTGTTTGTACCAGAAGCCACTCAGTCTCAGCCCAGTATGTCTGATGTCTCTAAAACACATAAGCAACACTGCTAAGGTGCTGGACTTTCTGACACCCAGGCCACCAGGTGATGCTGGATTTATGGGAATGAGGACGGACCATCATTCCACCTGGGCAATGCTCTCGTCATCATTCTGGCCACCAGGGCACTTAACATCAGATTCCCACAGGGTGCAGCAGGCTGACTCCTGGGGCTGGGAAGTCGCATGTACTCACCCCCTCCTCCCCTCGGCGGCTTCCTGAATTTCCATTCCCAAACCCCTTGAATCTGGGAATCAGATCCTTCCACATATGTCCAGTAATATAGTTCAACCCCTATAATCCCAGAATATTCCATTAAAAATAATTCTGGAGAATTGAGGACACACAAACTAGTTACTTTCTCAAAACTCAAGATAGGGTAGAGAAAACCACTTTTCAAAGAAGAGCAGCTTCCACGCTGTGGTTGGCTTGCTCTAGAATTCTAGTGCGGCTTTTCTTATTCTGTATCAGTAACTTTTTCTGTGCAGGGCCGGATAGCAAACATCTGGGCCACATCTAGTCGTGGTCACACAGTCTAAGGGCTTTTCTTTGCCTTGTTTCTCCTTCAATGTTCTGAAAAGCACTGCTAAGGCCACGGGTAGTATAACAACAAGCTGGGTCAGCCTGGGCCCTCTGTTGTTCTAGGCTACCATGCTCAAAAAAGAGGTAGAATAGCATCATTCTTCTCTTTCCACTTGGCAACATGGAGCGGACCTTGGCGATTCCTACATATCTCGTCCATTGGTGGCTTGGAATAAGAGTAAGGAACAGGAAAACTGTGACTATGACCAACAGCAATCCTGGCCACCAAACTAAACTCGGTGCCACTGAGTCAATGCCGACTCATAACGACCATATAGGACAGGATAGCACTGCGCCTGTGGGTTTCCAATATGTGACTAGAAATCCCAGTCATTCTCCCTTAGAACAGCTGGTGGTTTCAAACTGCTGACCTGGAAGATCACAGCCCAACGTGTCAAGGCTCCCTATCCTCACTACTGGTTCCTAATATTTGGGGTTAAAAAAAAAGTTTCTCTGACTAAACAGACCATGGTCTGCCAGAAGAATGAATAAACTGTCTTGGAAGAAGTACAGCAGAATGTTCATTGGAAGTGAGGAGGGCAAGACTTCATCAAGTACATTGAGCATGTTAACAGAAGAGACCGATTCCTGGAGGACGTCAGCATGCTTGACAGTGTAGAGGGTCAGTGAAATGGGGGAAGGCCCTCCATGAGATGGACTGGCACAGTGGCTGCGACAATGGGCTCCAACATGGCAATGATTATAAGGATGGCACAGGACAGGGGTCACTTGATTTTGTTGTACACAGGGACGTGATGAGTCAAAATCGACTCACTGGCATCTAATAGCAACAACATGGCCAAGTAGGAATCGTGGGTCTTTTCTTAAAGGGCTACATAGTCATTTAAAGGTTTAAGCACATTCTTGCAGAACAGCACCCATTAGCAAGTGGTGATCATGCGGCGCCTCTTGATTTCTAACTGTGGCCTGCCAACTGCCATCAGAGGAGCGGGAGACAGTTCTAAAGGTCTGCTCCCTGGAAGAAGGAATTGTTTTTCCCCTGCTAACCCCGTCAGTTAAATCCCAAGGCAGAGTGAGAACCAGCTTGAAAGTGGGGTCCAGGCAACTTTTGGAAGCTGGTCACTCTTTCTAGACAGAAAGCTTAAGGATCTAACAAAAGAAGAATGCCTGTGGGTCTGAATAGACAACATTTGGACTGATCCTCACCTCCCAGAGCCACCCTCTCAGACCCCAGCCCCTTCTACTAACACTGCTTCCGGCATGCATGGCACATTCCAATTCCCTTTGAATACTATTTATTTTTCCCTGCTGTGCCCCTGCCTCCAGGGGACAGGGTGTCTTCTCTTCAATGGCCCAGCCTTTGTGCGCCAAACAGCAACTTTTTGCCTGGTGAGCTGGTGGAGAGCTGAGAAAAGGGACTGGCGATGTCAGGAGGGCTGGGACCCACAGCCATCTGAACTGGGCAGCCGTCCCCAGCGAGCACAATGGCAGCACAGTCACTGGCCAGCTGAACCCAAGCTAGGACAGAGACCGAATTCATTGTCCGGTTGTCCACAACCTCCAAAGGAGGAAGGGGGAAGAAAACAGGGCTGAGGTCATTCACTGAGCACTGCCGGGGCCCATGGGCCAAAGACAGGGGCCTTCAAGTCCTGAGAGATGCCGTTTCCCAGCCAGCCAGTCTCAAAACGCGCATTCATTCTTCAGGGAGCCTGCACTGCGCCTGGAGGACAGAGGCTGAGAGGCATACATATACATGAAGCCGACAAGACAAGAGCAGTGCAGTTTTCTGAGGATAAAATGCGACTATGTCCATTCAAGTTACTAAAAAAGTCCACAAAGGAGGAATGGGGCTTTGTAGCAAGGTAGTGACATCACCCATATGGTTTGGATCGCCCCATTGATATCTGTATAAATAGAGGATGTGCCATTGCAACCAGATCAATGGAAGCACACAGTTCCCCCACCCCCAATGCTAATGCAGACACTGTAATAGGACCCTCCCCCTACTCTCATTTTCCCCTGTGAAGAAATATCTATGTTTTCCAGACTTATGACGTTTAAATACAGCGCAGGACAACTCACTTGCTTTTGGTTAGATACTTCTTACTAGGCAATCACTGAAGAAGAGGTGCAGGCCAAAGCCCCGAGAACAGAGCCTTTTTGAGCTCACTGGATAGGCAAGGGCATCTAACTAGGGCCCGAATTTAAACAATTTCAAGGGAGGTGGACGGGAGTCTCTGCTGGGGATGGCGCCGAGGAAAACACAAAGGCATGGGAAGCAATATGCACCCCAAAACAGGAGTTAGCCACAGCTCAATGGAATGTTCAGGCAGTAATAACAGAGATGTCTTTGGAAGATACCTGCCCCCATAACTCAGACATATTATATAAAAGATGAGGCCTGCAGGCTCATGCGGCCCATAGTCTTATGGGCACCTCGGGCCCCCTGCTTGCTGATGTGGACATTCAAGACGTTCTAATAGCCTTCCTCAACCCTGAGAGGCCTAAGCTCTACCTTTGGGCTGGTCACAGGCCTCTGCAAGTGCATTTGCCACCATCTTCCCAAAGTCTATACCTCCTCATTTACTGCTGGGCCACCTAACCCACTGCCCTCTATTCGGACAGCAATCTCACTGGACAGAGCAGAACTGCCCCACCGTGTTTCTAAGGCTGGAAGTCTTTGTGGCACTAAATAGCCACATCTTTCTCCCTTAGACCACCTGTCTGCTGAGTTTGAACTATTCAACTTCTGGTCAGCAGCCCAGCGCTTAACGACTGTGCCACCATCGATAACAACAGGAGATCCCCCAAACCAGAATTGTATTTCCTTTCTATTCCTGCAACCCCAAATCCTCCCCTCCCTTCATTCTCTGGATGTCAGCACAGTGGCCTACAGATAGATGGAGAAAGACTGAATGTCCCCCCACAACGTGTCCCCCTGACAAATGACATTCCACCCACAGAAGGACATTGTTCCAAATTTGGGCAAGTGTGACAGATTTGCGAATGGATTTCTTTGCAAGTTCTCCGAATCCCCATGTGACCAGAGTTCGAATCAAGCGTGAAATATGAGGCCACACAAAAACTAAGTTAGCGGGACTCATGATCCCCCGGCTGGGGACGGGACAAGTGAGGACACCATGATACAATTCCAAAGAGGAAAGAGAGCAGTTCACTCCAGCGCGTGCATCTCCTTCAGACTGTGACCAGCAGGGAGACTGGGTTTAAGAACAAAGCAGGCACTGCACGGGAAGAGCAAATCAGTACATCCTGAATCGCCCAACGCAATTAAGCCCACCAGTTGGTTTGGGAGACAGTTCAAGTCTTCCCAGGTCCCCAGGTCCACAAACACAGGAGTGGCCACCATGGAGAATGAACACAGCACGCCCTATGCCTTTGTCAGCTGTGTACTTAATTCCTGGGAGGCATGGATTTGGCCATCTGCTTCTTGAAATGCCGTTAGTTTTCCTTCCAGCATAAAATGAACTACCCTTTCTTGTCTGGAGAGCTCTGATGGCACAGTGAACTAGTGCTGAGTTGCTAACTGCAAAGTCAGCAGTTCAAAACCACCAGCTGCTCTGAAGGAGAAAAAGGAGGCCTACTCCCATTAAGAGCTAGTCTCAGAAACACACAGGGGAAGGTCTACTCTGCCCTATTGGGCAATTATGAGTCAGAACTCCATAGTAGTGAGTTTGGTTTTGGCTTCTCCTAGGTTGTTCATGGGCATCTCCCGACAACACCCTCTCCTTTGACCTCCATCCAAGAGGACTGGGGGAGTGGGAAGGTGAAAATCTAGTAAGTCAAATGATTCTCAAAGGCCTTAAATCTTTTCCTGCACAACCCGAAACCAAACCCACTGCCACCAGGTCAGTTTCAACTTATAGTGACCAGACAGAACAGGGTAGAACTGCTCCCTAGGGTTGCACAGGCGGATAGCCTCATTTTTCTCCTGTAGAGTGGCTGGTAGTTTTGATCCACCAACCTTGAGGTTAGTAATGCAACATTGACCTACTGCACCATCAGGGTTACTCCTTTACAAGAAGGAAGCATTTAAATTCATTACAGTATCTTTAGGCCAAGATATTTTTCACTCATCCCTCCTTTGTTCAACGATAGTTATGCTTGTCCAACTGTTTTTTCACCGGATTGTCAATTGTAGAGAAGTCCATCCAAGAGTTCTTTATAAATAAACCCTTTACCCTCCACTCTAGCCTTATTTACTCACCTCCTCCCTCCACTCCCACCCCTCTCATAAATCTAAATTCTGATTCTGGGAGGATGAACTATATCCTTTAGCATCTGTAAGTGAGTTTTGGGATGAATGTTTCCCATTGGAGCTGTGGTTTATATACTTCCTTAGCACAGCAATGGACACACAATGAGGGTTGGTCCATGACTGTAAAATGGCTTTCAGCTGGCCTTGTGCAAACCTACTAACCATTGCTCTGCTGGTACTGCCATCACATAGGGGCGATTGCTGAGATACTGTAGAGGTGAAATCATATTTTAAAACCTCCACACATTTAATGGGAACCCTGAGAGTAAACTGCCCCAGAGGTGTTATTTGTGTTATTAATCTGCAGATTTTCATGGAATATTTTTATTCCATGAAAAACTGAAGAATACATAGCTTTGCTTGTGAAAGAAGTTTAAGAACCATCCTTGTAAAAAAGACCATTCAGAATCAGGTCATCTTAGCCAAAAGGCTCTTAGGATTTCAGGGCTGACAGGCCCGTCTCCGCACGTACCCCCCTGATGAACTCTAGTTCATCAGAGGAAGTAAGGTGGGCAAAGACATGGCTTGCCTCCCCAAGTAAGACGCACAGATGAGCCCAGGTACCACATACTCTCAAGAGATCTTCCACCCCACACTCTGCTCTTCCACAGAGGTCAAAGTGCAAGGGCAAAACAAGAAAAGTTACAAGTGATTGAGCAGGCCAGTGACCCTGATACACTCCGAGGCAAGGCTGGGGTCGCGAGAATAGAAAGGAAATAAGATTCAGGATTGGGGAAATTCCCTCCCTGGGCCGCAATTTGAGAGATTCTGATTTCATTGGTCTGGGATTAGAGCCAGGCATCAGAATGCTTAAAAAGCCACGCAGGTGATTCAATGTACGCCTGTAGAGTATTAACCAGGAACTCCGGCCCATCTGCGGCGGCAAACTGAAAAATAAATCAACGTGGCCGCTAGGACGCTCAACTCTTCCCGCCTCCGAAACCAGGGGCGTCTAGGTTCCTCCCTCACTCCCGAAAGGAACCCCAGTTGTCCCCGGAGTCACCTCGTAGGGATGCAGCTTGCAGATTCCGGGCGGTGGGCGATCAAGGACCTAGTTTTCAGTGGGAGGACAGGGTAAGGCGGTTGCCAGGGTAACCAGAAGTGCACTTCCGGCTCAGGCCGCATGAGTGTGACGATACCGGAAGTCCCGCCTCTCTCCGCGGAATCCAAGGGGCGGGGCAGGAAGTGGGCTCAGGAGGCAGTGGCTGCGCGTGCGCAGACTGATGGGGCGGGATGGGAAGACCGACTTTCAATCTCCTCCCTAAGATTTCTTATTCATTCCTTTGTCTCAAGTCTTTTACTGTTACTATTATTTTCAAACTAAAATGGTGGGTGATAGTGGCCTTCTGCAGTTTTGGAAGTTAAATTTACCCAGCTATGAGTGTAATCCCAGTGCTTACTTTACTTAACCTATTTGGGTCTTGGGTTTCTCACCCATACATTGTGAATAAAATCTAGTGCACACATGGTGCATTAGACTCTATTTAAAAATTGTCAATATTCTTTATGCCTTCGTCATCTATGGTACCTGCCCTATTAGCAGCCCAGGAGGTTCAAGAACCAAGCATCAAGTCCTAGAATATAAATCCAAGTCACATATCTTTTATGGGATAAGAGCTCCAAAAGGGCCCTTAGGGTTTTCCACTTCAGGAAATTTATCCTGAGAAAGTAACAAATGCAAACAGGATATTCATTGCAAAATTATCTCAAAAGGAGTGAAATTGGAACCACTCTGTCTAACAGCAGGGCTAGCTAAGGCAGTTAGGCTCTATCAGTGTGTGTACTATTTTTATACCATACTATTTCCAGACTAGGTGCCCTGGTGGTGCAGGCTAAGTGCTTGGCTGCTGTCCAAAAGGTCAGCAGTTGAAACCCACCAGCTATGTCACCAGCTTTCCTCAGGAGATCTATGTGGCAGTTGGCTTTTGTAAAGATTCACAGCCTTGGAAATCCTCTGGGATGGTCTCACTCAGTCTTACAGGGTGGCTACCAGTTCATCCCAGTTACCCTGGAGTTGAATCTGATTCACGGAGACCCCACATAGGGCAAAGTACAACTATGCTCGACCATGGGGCTTTCCATGGCTACTGTTCTAGAAGAAAATTGCCAGACCTTTCCTCCAAGGTGCGCCTGGGTAGATTTAAACCTCCAACCCATAGGTTAAGCAGCCTGGCGCATTAACCGTTGGCACCACTCAGTGACAACCCAATGAAGTACTATCAAAAGAAAATAAGGCAAACCACTTGCCATAAAAGAAACACACTCAAAAAGATGATGATCAAAGACTACAGTCTTCAGTATAGATTACACCACAACACAAAGCAAACAACAAGCAACTTCGTGATGACAGGAGAAAGGTATTAGGCTATTCGTTCTGTTACTGTCATATAGGCTCAGAAGAGTGACTCCAAAATTCTTTTCTCTCACACACAATAGTATGATTGCTAGTAGTCCAGATGGCATAGCAGCTTTATGGAGCTAAAGACCGCAGTTCCACGCTGCCCACGTGCTCCAAGATGGCGTACCACTCTACTGCCAGCCAGCAGGGCCACCCTCTTTCCCTCTTAGGCAGGGTATCCATCTAGGTATGTTTGACATTTTGGACCAGATAATTCTCTGTGGTGGGGGCTTTCTTGGATACTGTAGGATGTCTAGCGGCATCCTTGGCCTCTGCCCCATTGGGTATGAGTAGTACCCACACCCCAGTTGGTATAACAAGAAATGTCTCCAGATCCTGCCAAGTGTCTTCTGATGGACAAAATGACTTCCGGTTCAGACCTACAGATTTCAGGTTACTACCCAGAAGTTGTTCATCATGCTTTGGTCCACATCTCAGTGATGGCCACAGCACTATTCCTTTGCCAACCCAAGGGTAGGGAAACTTGGGATTGGCTTTCTTTCAGGGGGCCAGCTAAAAGGTAGCTAGCTATTTATGGAAGACTAGCAGCTAGCAGAGTCTCCCCATCCTGGAGTCTCCACTGAACAGGGGCTTGAAAAATCGACCATGTTCCTTTTGTCTTGCTTCCTAATTATTCATTTAATTCACTTGCACAAAAATATAGGTCGTGAGGAGCTTTAAACACTTCTGAGAAACAGGGCTCCTTGACTGAGATGGAGGAGGTTGAATTTCCGCTTGTATTTTTGCGCCATCTTGTGGCATTCGAGTGGAATTCAAAAGAGCCCTGTTGGTGTAGTGGTTATGACTCGGGCTACTAATCTCCAGGTCAGCAGATCAAAACCACCAGCTGCTCAGCAGGAGAACATGTCTTTCCATTCTCAGAAACCTACAAGGGCAGGGCAGTTCTACTCTGTCCTATAGGGTTGCTATGAGTCAGTATCGACTTGATGGCAGTGAGTGAGTGGTGGCATTCCGCAAGTCTTGACATTAAAAAAAAACAAAACAAAACAAGTTGCCTGCTAGTCAAAGAGCCTTGGCAGGCAGTGGTTAAGTGCTTGGCTGCTAGTTAATGGTCCAACTCCGCCAGCTGCTCTGTAGGCGACAGATAAAACCGTTTGCTTCTGTAAAGGTTGCAGCCCTGAGAGCAGAGCCTTTCTTGGTGACCTTGAACTGTCAAACTTCCACTTAGCAGCAGAGTGGATGGCTGCTGTTATTCGGTGCTGACTGAGCAACCCCCTATACAACAGCACTGCCTGGACTTGTGTCATCCGTCCTAGACCTGAGCCCCTGTGTCAATCCTTCTCATCGAAGGCCTCCTTCTTCACTGTCTCTCTAATTCAGTAAGCATGTTGTCCCTTTTCCAGGGTCTGGTCTCTTCCGGTGACCTGTCCAAAATCTTTGAGATGAAGTCCCACCATCCTCTCATCTAGGAAACATTCTGGCTTGATTGCTCATCCTGTATCAAGTTTATTTCTTTTATGGTCTTCAGGCACAACATTCAAATGATAAATAAACCTTAAATGAGTAACACTGACTGCCATTGAGTCAATTATAACTCATAGAGAAACTATAGGATCAAGTAGAACTAGCCCTGTGGGTTTTTAAGACTGTAACCCTTTACAGGAGTAGAAAGCCTCTTCTTTCTCACCCTGAGCTGGCTGCTGGTTTTGAACTGCCGACCTTGCTGTTAGTGGTCCAATGTGTAATTACTATGCTACCAGGGCTCCTAAATGAGCAATATTGTGGCTTTAAAGGGTCTTTTGAGATGAGGAACTCTACTGACATTTGGAACTGGATCATTCTTTGTGGTAGGGCTGTCTTATGCATTTACAAGATGTAACGCAACATCCCTGGCCTCCTCCCACCATTGGAAAGCACCACCCTCCACACAGGACAGTCACATGTCTCCAGGCATTGTTAAATGCACCCTGAAGGCAGTGTGTGTGTGTGTGTGTGTGTGTGTGTGTATGTGTGTGTTTGTGTGAGATGTCCTCCCCAGTTAAGAGCCACTCCTTTCAATACAGTCTGGAAAATCCCACTGTCCATTAAGGCCACACGTCACTGTATACTGGCAGTGGGAGAGCCGTGGGAAGACAGGCGCTGAAGTGCAGGTCCCAAGGCAGCAGGACTTCTCTCCAAGATCAGTCCTCCACCCCAGGTTGGGAAGCAAGAACAAATGCAGAGTGACTGCGAGAATGGGCTCAAGGATCTCAAGGATCACGAAGATGGGGTAGGACCAGCCATATTTCAATCTGTGGTACACAGGGCCCCCAGGCGGCAGAGCCCACTGGAAAGCAAGTGACAACAACAGAAACAGCAACACCCACTCTGATTTGGATGCTCGCTCTTTGATACTATTGGCCATGCTCTCTTCTTGGCAACTACAGCAAACTTCCCTCTCTAGGCGAATGTCTCCAGATTTGTTTTTACTAATAAATGCATGCACATGCATACCACTCCATCCCTTACACACACACACACACACACACACACACACACACACACCACAATGGCTTCCTATAGACACGGCAGTATTGCCTATCTGTTGCAGGTAGGATTTCCCAGGAAGCTGCCTGTAGGAGGAAGGCTGATTATGGAGAGACTGTCAGCTCTGTACCAATTCCAAGGAGAGGGATGGAGCTAGGTTGAGTAAAGCAGGGGCTCACACGTTTGGTATGATTGCCATTTGAGGCAGGAGAGTTCTTCTTGATGTGGGACTGTTGTGTTCATTGTAGCTGTTGAGCAGCATCTCTGGTATGTCTACTCACTAGATGCTAATAACAACCCTCCGGGTATGAATAACTAAATAGGTCTTCAGATCTTGCTAGAGGTGGCCTGCATGACAAAATCACCCCCAGATGAGAACCACCGGGGTAGTGAACTGTGATGTGGGTTTGACAATCCCTGGGATCTCCTGGGGAGAATTCCCCATCAGAGTCATGAAAAGCCAGAATGAGATTGCTGGGTCAGTCATTGGCCATGAGCTCCTGAAAAGTATGGTGGCCTTGGGTGAGTTAGTAACTGTGATGGGGCAACTTAGGGATCATGACCTGTACCAAAACAATTGTTCATAGACTTGTCAGTGTCTGCGCTAAATGATAAAATCCCTGAGAATGGGGACCAGGCATTATCTGATTCTGTATCCTGGATATGCACAAATGCAAATAATTTAACAGAGGATTTCATTGTGCATTTTCCTGAGACTCTGGAAATTCCTCCACATTAATCCATCTTCTCGTTCTTATGTGTAATCATGAGTCCTTTGGGGGCAAGGAACAGGAGTTCTGATCAGCTGATAATATTCAACAGGACTGAGCTAATCTTTACCTGGGTCAGGAATCTTCTGTAGATGAGATTCTTTCTCAGTAATTTAAAAAAGGATTATGAGATTGGTGTGGAAGAGAACCAAATAATTTCTGAGCTATTACACAGAATTCAAGTAATGCAATTTTTGCTGGAATAGATGTGATTATGAAACAGGCCCACAAAAGACCATCAGGATTTGTCCACCAGAGGGAAGAGTTGTATTACCTTATTGCTGGAGAAAATCTTTTAGCTGGAGTACAAAGGCAGAGTTGGAACCGGGAAGTTGGTACCCTGTTATTTATGTCCCACATGTGTAACCAAGTACCCCTAGACATCTAAAGCCCAACAATATATTATTTGTGGGTTTTTTATTTTACATTATTGCCTTTCCCACTATTCTTTTTCATTATTTCAAAAATCGTTGCCTGTTCAAAAAGATCAGGATTAGGTTAAAGGGACTCTCTAAATAATATTGTTATTTTGACTTGGTTCAAGAACTATGATATGGGGAATGTCAAACTCTGCTAAAATTCACTGCCCCCACGCCGGTTCCTACTCACAACAACACTGTAGGACTGGGAGAATTGCCCCTGTGAGTTTCTGAGACTGGAACTCTTTATAAGGGTAGAAAGTCTCACATGTCTCCATTGGAGTGGTTGGTGGTTTTGAACAACTGACTTTGTGGTTAGCAGCTCAACACATAACCACAAAGCCACCAGGGACCCATGACCAGTTGGTTACAGATAAGACTGCTGTGATCCCTAGGGGTTTAATTGACTGATTTTTGGAATTAGATCACCGCCGAACACCAGCCCCTCAGCAGGAGAAAGACAAGGCTTCCTGCTCTCCTAGAGATTTACAGTTTTGGAACCCCCAAGGAATAAACTTACCTTGTCCTACATTGCAGCCATGAGTTGGAATCCACTTTCTTCCTAGTCTGTCTGAGGCTAGAAGCTCTGCTGGAAGCCATTCAGCATGATAGCAACACCCAAGCCTCCTCAGACACAGAGTGGTGACTGCACATTGGTGAAGAGTTGTGGTAGTCAATTTGAGACTTAAGAGTGAAGGGGTGGCATTTAGCTTGTCATTTGGGTAGCGGCTTGATGGCCTCATTTGGAGGTGCTACGGAGAAAAATAGCTTGCTGGAGGCAGGACACTCACTCACTTCATGCGAGACATTACTGACAATGAGCCTGAGGGAGCTACGCTGATATAGCTAGAGCCCTGGGAGCTGGAGGAACCACGTGGAGGTCTCTGCCAGCACTAAGATGCTTCTACCACCACTGGATCCACAAGACTCTCAACCCAGTGCCCTGTGATCTTCCTGCATTCAGCATTGTTGCATGGCTGCATGGGTCTAAAGAGGAATTTATCGACTTGGGTTGGACATATGGGCTAATATCAGACTTATAGATTTGATCTGGACTGGACTGGGATGGGCTGTTTTCTTAAAGTACAATTACTCTTTATATAAAGCTCTTTCCTATACATGCATATGAATATCTATGAATTTATTTCTCTAGTTTACCCAGACTAACACAGCATCATTTCATGTGTTGCATGAGTCTGAAGACACATTTACAGGTTGGTATCAGACATATGGGATAAGATCGGACTTATGGACTTGCTCTGGACTGGGCTGGGTTGTTTTCTCAATATTCAATTGCTTTTGTATGTAAAGCTCTTTCTTATACACATAGGAGTGTCTATGAATTTGTTTCTCGAGTACCCATACACACATAAGAGTTAAACCTGGGTCCCACACAGAAGGTGAAAATTCTACCACTTAACCGTCATTCCACCCCCACCCCCACCCCAAATCCCAGTGCCCTCAAATGGAGTTCAGCTCATAGCAACCATACAAGACCAAGTACAACTGTTCCTTAGCGTTTCCTAGACTGTGATTCTTTATAGGAGCAGATAGCCTCAGAGGCGGCTTGGTGTAAAGCAACAACCTTGCAGTTAGCAGCCCAATGCTAACCCACTGTGCCACCAGGGATCCTTGCATAGAGGAGCAATGATGCCATTCACAGGTGGGTGAGGTGCACGCACGGCGTAAGAGCCGTGGGCATCTGTTCAGTAGATGCATGGGGAGGAATTGAAGTTGTTAGAGAGTGTTGCCCACGTGGATGATAATTACATTCCGTCATTTTTTTTTCTTTGTGAGGGGTTTGACGGAGTCAGTCTCTAGGTTCTTTGGCGATTCAGGGTAGTGGCAGGAGGTGGAATGGGACCCAATGAGATGCTAGATTGCTGCTGACCTGGGAGGAGGTATTTGGTTAATACCACGTTACTGCTACCCTAACCTCACAAAGCATCTCATTTGAAAATTAGCTTTCTTCTTTTACATATTCCTCATTCCAGCCCTGGTAGCTTACACCTTGGGTCAGCAGTTCAAAACCACCAGCTGCTCCACAGGAGAAAGACAAGGCTTTCTACACACACAAAGAGTTACAGTCAGGGTCATTATGTGTCAAAATCCACTCGATGGTAGGGGATTTGAGTTTGGATCATGCAATAGCAATGCCAAACTATAAAAGGACAGAAAAGTTAAACATGTGAAAGCGTTTATTGCAGTATTATTCATGGATCATTGGTGACACTGAAAGTAATTGAGGAACATGGAATATCAGGGAGCTGAGGCCCCTGGGTGGTGCGAACATGTAAACACTGGGCTATCAACCCAAAGGGGGTTGGAATCTACCCAAAGGCACCTCAGAAGAAAGTCTGGACGACCTATTCACACTCCGCCTCCCCAGCCCCACCTAGCCATTGAAAGCCCTATGGCTGTCAGTTCTAGTTGAAACACATGGGGTGGCCTCGAGTCAGGATCAAGTCCACGATCTTTTTTTTTCATAAAAATGAAAATGATGACTATTTTATAGGTACATGGAGGGTGACTCCAAGAAAATGATGTATAAGAACAAAGCAGATTAAATGCGTAAGCTGTTAGCACTTTGTAGAAATGCAGACTTTAGGTGCTTGGGAAAAAGTGGTGCGGGCGATGGAATGGTAAAAGAAAGACGGTCAAGGAGTGAGAGAGTAGTATGCTTCTTTTTCCCCTTCCTCCCTCCTCTCTTCTTTTGTCTTCCTCTCTTCCTTCTCCTTTCTTAAACCAAATTATTGTGGCTAGAGTGCTATTTGTAGAACAAGACACCGATAAAGGGATTTCCTTGCTTTATTCAAAAGGTAATACATAGAATTCATCTTTTCCTGAAAGGAATGACTGTCATACTGAAATGAAGGATGACTCTGTTTTTTGTGATTTACAGATGTGGACTCTTCCAAACACCATCAAGAACAAGCACCAAACCATTTTGGCTGAAAAGGGCTTCAACAGTTTCTGGAGCATATTTTTTTCTTTTCCACATATTTCAGAGTGACCTCGTCAAATGTTACGTTTTCTCCCACAGGGCAATGGATCAGTGCTTAGGTGCAGTTCAAGCACAGGATAATTTGCTGCTGCATAGCATGATCAACCCTCCTTCCGTCTTTGATGCCTCAGTTCTTATATTTACAGGCTAGTTTTGGGGTCTTTTCATCTTTTTAAGTATCTTCTTTTGGGGGCTGGGTCGGGGGGCTGCATTGCTTAGAAATCCTGGTGGCGTAGTGGTTGGCTCGTATCGGGCTGCTCAATTTTCTCAGCTGTCTGATGCCACAAAGAGTTACAGACTTGAAATCCCATGGGGAAGTTCTACTTTGTGAATAAGAATTAACTTGATTAAAAAAAAAGAATTGACTTGATAACAGTGTGTTTTGACTTTTGGTGAGTTTAATGCCCACTTACATGATCGTGTTGGTGAAGCCTATTGAAAGTTCCATGAGTTCCAGAAAAACAAACAAACCTGTCTTGTAAGAAATACAGCCAGAATGCTCCTTAGAGGCTAGGATGGCGTGCCTTCTTTGAATGTTTTAGGAGAGACCCGGAAAAGGACATCATGCTTGGTAGAGGATCATTGAAAAAGAGGAAGATTCCCAATCAGATGGATTGACACAGTGGTTACAACAATGGTCTCTAACATGGCCTTGATTGTGATGATGGTGCAGGGCCAGACAGTGGTTTTTTCTGTTATACAGAGGGTTGCTGACTGCATAGCGCCCAATAACAGGGTTGCCTTTGAGCCTTGAGCCTCACTCACTGTTGTCGAGTCCATAGTGACTCATAGCAACCCTGTAGAACAGGGTAGAACTGGCCCAGTGGGTTTCTGAGACTAACTGTTTATGGGAAAAGAAAGCCAAATATTTCTCCCTTGGAGCAGTTGGTGGGCTTGAACTGCCTGCCTTGTGGAAACAGCTCAATATAGAACCACTACATCACCAGGGCCTTGGGCAGCCTTCCTTTAATAACCACTTAAGAAATCTGCTGTCTGACATGACACATTAGAAAACCATACAATCTATGGATTGTGATAAGAGTTGTATGAGCCCCTAATAAACTGTTTAAAATAAAAAGAGTTTGACGAAGCCCCAATAAAATGATCCTGAAGTTAAAAAAAAAGAAAACCATACAATCAAATTTTCTAGAATTATCTGTGGTGATGAGTCCTTTGGTGATAGAAATGATTATTTCACATTCTCAGCTGCTAACCAGAAGGTTGGTGGGTGAAGTCTACACAGAGGCACCTCACAAGAGTAGCCTAGTGATCTCTCTCTGAAAAAGCAGCCATTGACCACTCAGTGGAAGCCCAGTCCGAATGCACACTCGGGGTCTTCCGAGTAGGAATGCTCTTGATGGCAACTAGTTTCCATAGGGAGAGCTCCGAAGGGCATCCCGCTGTATGGAGACGTGGCAATGACTGTTGTGGTTGCTCTGAGGTATCTTGTCTCACTTTTCAGTTCTTGGTTGTTTCTGGATAAGTTGAAGTCCCAGGGAAACAAACTTTACATCAGGGAGATGTTGCTGCAGGGAAAAGAAAACCATGGCTCACAAACAAAGCAGAGTTGTAGTAAATCCAGTCGCTGCCAACAAATCAATAAAAATGAAAGCAGCACCAAGCAATCAATAGTTATAAAAATACCCACGCCTGCATCTGTTCAATTCTATTTCCATGTCACTTCATTCTTTGCCCTCATAGACTTCATTTTCAGACAAATTGACCTCCATTTTGGAAAGGGGCAATAGCCTGAAAATGAAATTTCATTCATGGAATTATCAAACATACATCTGAGAAAAATAATGTATAGAATCCAGGGATCTCTTCCCTTTGTCAATCAATCAACAGGCAGATGTGTGATATCGCAGTCATAATTTGAACATATAAAGCAATTGCTAGATGCTCTGGAGACTCATAATAAAAATAGATTCATACTCCCAACCCTCTTAGTTTCAGCGAAAGAATGAACTATAGAAGTAGAGTGAACCATGTATGCAATTAAAATTTAATTCAATTTATTAAAATTTTAGTGATCTGTAACTCGCTGTTCTATAAATCAGAGTCCATGCTATTTTCTTCTAATACTGGTGTCTACAGGAAGACTCCAGTTCAACCTTAGCCACAATGGAGTTGTGTATACTCTTGAACTTCACCTCTTTTCTGAAGGTATTTATGCATTCCTAGAGTGTGGTATTTATATATTCTGGTGTCAATTTGAGGATTAAGAGTGTAGGGGTGTAGTCTAGCCTGTCAATCCAGACACAGTCAATGAGACCTCTGTGTGGGCATGGCCTTCTCCTGAGAATTCTGGGAACTCCTGTATTTTCCTCCTTGGAGGTGGCAGACACTTTCTCTTTTGACTGACACCCTTGGAGACATTGCAGCTGACAAGATACATGGAACTATGCTCATGACCTGAGCTGGAGAAGCCACATGGAACTACCCTGATGTAACCAGACTTCTGAAGCTGGAGAAGTGACGTAGAGACGCCTGCCGTTGCTGAGACGTTTACAATGCCACTGGATCCACAAGACTTCCAAAACACTTGCCAGTGAGCATCCTGAATTTGGTGCCATTGCATATGTTTCATGAGCATGAGGAGGACATTATAGATTGGTATCAGACATATTGGCTGGTATTGGACTTATGGACTAGATCTGGACTGGGCTGGGATGTTTTCTCAATATCCAACTGCTTTGTATATTAACCTCTTTCTTATACACATATGAGTCTCTATGGTATTGTTTCTTTAGTCTACCCAGATTAACACACAGAGTTTAGGGAGACTTATTATACTTCTAAGCTGTCTCTTCCCCACCCCCCTCTATAACCCAGCAAACTTGGCAAAATCACCCAAATTAGAAACCCAAACCCCATTGCTGTTGAATTGATTCTGTCTCATAGTGATTCTATAGGACAGAATAGAATTGCTCTGTAGTTTGCCACATCTTTCTCCTGAGGAGCAGCTGGTGGATTCAAACCACTGATCAATTTGTTAGCAACTGAATGCTTACCCAACGCACCACCAACAACTCCTCAAATAAGCAAACTCATGTCTATCTAATCTACATGGAAAGATAACTTATAATGGGTATTTGTAAGTTTATATTGCTTAACTCGCAAGAATCTTACTGATTCCATGGCTCAGTGGACGAGGAGGGACTGTACACTTAGACACTTGGATCGATAACTAAGAAGTGACCATCGTCTAAGACTCAAGGTCAATTCCTAGACAAACTTGTTCACTGTGATTGTAAACAATCATCACATCAGAAAATGATCTAAAGGTCTATACGGTTTTAGTGCTCATCATATGCCGGGGTTGACTGTCCATGAAGCAAGAGGAGCACACATAGGGTTGTGTTAGGATTAGAATAGTTTTATCATACAAAGCTACTTGAGAAAATTGTTCTCTTTATATCATTTGTATTTGAAGACTATAGTAATGAAAATCTATAGTATCCCTTTGTGTTATCTCAATAAATTGCATACACAGATACAAACAGTGGATTCCATATATATATTTTACCCCATGGGACTGGGGACAAGAATAACTTATAGAAAAATTGCCCAATTATATATATATATATATATATATATATATATTGGAATAATGCAAAATAAAGTGTTTAGAGTCCAGAAATCCTTCCAAATCACGTTTTATCCAAAAATTAAGAAACAAAACCTTTAATCACATCTTTACAATATTATGAACAATTATGAAGAAATAAACCAATACCTTTAATATTTTTTTGCTCTTTTTCTGTTAGAAATGAATTTGGTAGACAAAGGTGGCCCAACATGTAGGATTTCTCTTTTGAATGTAGGATGCTATGAACATTCATAAAGTTGGTCATCAGTATCTTAGTAAAGAATCACTTGATGTTGAGAATGATGTACAGACTCTATTTATTAGGTACCCATTTGTTTATCTGGGGAGATTTGGTGGTGCCACAGGAGAAAGACAAAGCTTTCTATTCTCCTAAAGCGTTACGGTCTTGGAAACCCACAGCGGCAGTTGTATTGTATTCTGTCCTATAGGGTTGCTATGACCTGGAATCAACTCTATGGCAGTGACTTTTGATGGTTTATTTGGTATTATATTGAACTAAACAAGTATAATCCATTTAATATGCTTAATTTATAAAAAACTATAATCCATTTAATATGCTTAATTGATAAAACTAAACGATTAATTGAAAAAATGTAATTAATAAAAAGAAAAGAAAAGAATGTACTAGTTGAAACCTTTATAGCAATAGTTCTTAGCCTGTGCTTCACATTAGAAATATTTGAAGAGATTTAAAAAGCAAACCAAAACAAAACAATAAACTTAAGCCATGCCACAGACCTGATTGATCTAAAATCACTACCCTTCAAAACAAGCAAACAAACAAACAAACACAAAAACAAACAAAACCTTTGTTATCAAGTCCCAGTAACTACTATAAGGCAGAGTATAACTTCCCCCAAAGAATTTCCAAGGCTATAAATCCTCACAAATCCAGACTGCCACATCTTTCTCCCATGGCGTGGCTGGTGGGTTCAAACGGTTTAAAGAACATCCCTGCTTACTATTAGTTTTGTTGCTGTGGGGACTGTTGTTTTTTTAAAAAAACAATCTTTTTCTTTAATCATCTTGAGAGACAGTTTCTGTTTCTTTTGCTTTATTCCAAAAGAAGGATCTTATTTGCTTTCTGTTCATTCTCCTGCCGTTTTCATCGCTCCTGGTCTTTTTGGCCAAGGCAATCAATACAGCATAACAACATGTAGAGTCAGACCATGCTAGGCTTGAAGGCATGTTGGGCTATTTTCTACTTGTCATAGATCGACAATTTGATTTCTTAGTTAGAATCCTGCCCACCATCTTTCTAAAGCAGTGGTTCTACAGCTGGAGGTGATTTTGTTTCCCAGGAGACATTTGTCAATGTCTGGAGACATTTTCGATGGTCATGATCAGGGTAGGGGGTGGGGGAGTGGTTGCTTCTAGCATCTAATAGATAAAGGATGGTGTATTAGTCCAGGTAGACTAGAGAAACAAGTTCATAGTCACTCATAAGTGTACAGGAAAGAGCTTTATATACAAGAGCAATTGAATATTGAGAAAACATCCCAGCCCAGGCCACATCAAGTACATAAGTCCAATATTAGCCCATATGTTCGATACCAATCTATAAAGTCCTCTTCAGACTCATGCAACCCATGAAATGATGCTGTATTAGTCTGGGTAGACTAGAGGAACAAATGCATAGACACTCATATGTGTGTATAGGAAAGAGCTTTATATAAAGAGTAATTTTTACATTAAGAAAACAGCCCAGGCCAGTCCAGATGAAGTCCTTAAGTCCACTATTAGCCCATGTGTCCGAAACCAACCTTAAATTCCTCTTCAAACTCACAAAACACATGCAATGATGCCAAATGCAGGAAGATCACAGACGAGTGTGTGGGAAGTCTTGTGAATCCAGTGGAGTTGTAACTGTCTCAGCACTGGTGTGGGTCTCCATGTGGCTCCTCCAGCTCCCAGGGCTCTGGCTGCATCAGCCTCTCTTCATTCAAAATGTCTCGCAGGGAGTGAATGAGTGTCCCACCTTCAGCGACCTAGTTTATTTCCGAAATGTGTCTCTAAATGATATCATTAAGCTGCAACCTGATTGAAAGGTAACTCCACCCCTTTACTCCTAAATTTGAAATTGACAGCAGATTATGTAACTTCCACAGATGGGGATTCGACTCAACATCCTACAATACAGATAGTCAGTGCCCACAACTGAGAATGACACATGCCTACCACTCACTTCCATTGAGTTCATTCTAACTCATATGCCACCAGAGCTCCTTCCACATGTCTCTAATACTGATTTTCGAAGCATTGAAAGGAGGCCAGGTGGTGTAGTTCACATTTGGCTGTGAACTATAAGGTAAGCAGTTTGAAACCGCCAGCTATTCTGAGGGAAAAAGCTGAGGCTTTCTATTCTCATTAAGAGTTACAGCCCAGGGAGTGCTGGGGGTGGACTTTGGGGCCAGGGCGTGGTACCCCAACAGACTGGACTGGAAAACACTCCTAAGGGCCAATGAACGATCCTTTAACTGACTACAAGCTTTTCTTTCTTGATGTGTTTTGTTTTGTTCTTTGTCAGTGGTTTGTAGTTGTTGTTTTGTTGTATACTGTTGCTTTGTTTTCTTCTGTCTTGTTTTTGTGCATGCTATTATCTCCACAGATCTGTCTAAATAAGATAGACTGGATGAACTCTCTGGAGGAAAAACAGCGGGACCGACAGTTCCGGGGGGACTTGGGATAGGGGGAGGTTGGGGGGTAAGGAAATGGTATTAACAAACCCAGGGACAAGGGAACAACATGGGATCCAAATTGGTGGTGAGGGGGGAGTGGCAGGCCTGGTAGTGGATGATCATGGGTAAGGTAACGTAAAGAAGAGGTATAGCTGTAACCCAGGTGGGGATGGGGCATGCTAGTGGGGCAGGAGGAAGGTTAATGGAAATAGAGGAAAGAGCTGGGAGGCAAAGGGTATTTATAGAGGTCTAGACAAAGACAGGTACATGCAAATATATATATGAGAATGGGGAAATAGATCTATGTGCCTATATTTATAGGTTTAGTATTAAGGTGGCAGAAGGACCTTGGGTCTCTACTCAAGCACTCCCTCAATGCATTAATACTTCCTTCTATTAAATTGGCATTCTATGATGCTCACCCTCCCGACACAACCGCTGAAGCCAAAGCGGGTGAACAAGCAAATGTGGTGAAGAAAGCTGATGGTGCCGGGCTATCAAAAGAGACAGCGTCTAGGGTCTTAAAGGCTTGAAGATAAACAAGCAGCCATCTAGCTCAGAAGCAACAAAGCCCACATGGAAGAAGCACATCAGCCTGTGTGATCACGTGGTTCCGAAGGGATCAGTTATCAGTCATCAAAGAACAAAAATCATATCATTGGGTGCACACCTCCATGATACGATCGCTGAGGACCAATGGGTGCATAAGCAAATGTGGTGAAGAAAGATGATGGTGCCCAGCTATCAAAAGAGATAGTGTCTGGGGTCTTAAAGGTTTGAAGGAGAACAAACAGCCATCTAGCTCAGAAGCGACAAAGCCCACATGGAAGAAGTACACCAGCCTGTGAGATCACAAGGTATCGAAGGGATCAGGTATAAGGCGTCATCAAAAAAAAAATCTTACCATAGTGAATGAAGGGGGAAGTGCAGAGTGGAGACCCAAAGCCCATTTGTCGGCGACTGGAGATCCCCTCACCGAGGGGCCTAGGGGAGGAGATGAGTCAGTCAGGGTGCGACGTAGCACCAATGAAGAATAGAGCTTTCCTCCAGTTCCTAAATGCTCCCCCCCACCCCACTACCATGATCCGAATTCTACCTTGCAAGTCTGGATAGAGCAGAGGCTGTACACTGGTGCAAATAGGAGCTAGAGGCACAGGAAATCCAGGGTGGATGATACCTTCAGGACCAGGGGTGTGAGGAGTGATACTGGGAGGGTAGAGGGTGAGTGGGTTGGAAAGGGGGAACTGATTACGAGGATCTACATGTGACCTCCTCCGTGGGGGACGGACAACAGAAAAGGGGTGAAGGGAGATGCCAGATAGGGCAAGATATGACAAAATAACAATTTATAAATTATCAAAGGCTCATGAGGGAGGGGGAACGGGGAGGGAGGGGAAAAAAGAGGACTTGATGCAAAGGGCTTAAGTGGAGAGCAAATGCTTTGAAAATGATTAGGGCAAAGAATGTACAGATGTGCTTTATACAATTGAAGTATGGATATGTATGGGTTGTGATAAGCGTTGTGTGAGCCCCTAATAAATTTTAAAAAATGAGTTACAGCCTTGGTTATGCACGGGGGAGATTCTACTCTGTCTCATAGGGTTGATGTGAGTCAGAATCCACTCTGGCAGTGAGTCTGTTTTTTAGTTTGAGGCTGATAATGTTCATGAAATAATGTCTATTCTGGCTCAAGATCTAGAGGACTCTTGACTTTTTGTGGGGATTGCTGTTGTTGTTAGGTGTCACTGCCCAGTGGCAGCTCTATTCTAGGGACAGAAACTTCCTCTGAGTCTAAACCCTATAATCTCTCCTGATAACCTGTTCAAAGTATGTGAGACAACGTTTCACCATCCTCACGTCTAAAAAGCCTTCTGGCTGTAGTTCTTCCAAGATAGGACTATTTCTTCTTTTGACCACCCCCAGTACTTTCAACCCTACCAGCCACACCTCGGAAAAAGTTGAGGCTACTTGCTTACATGAAAACTGACAGCTTTGGAAATCTTAAGGATCAGTTCTAGTCTGTCCTCTATAAGTCAGAATTGACTTGATGGCCATGTGTTTGATGTTTTTATGCCAGAGACCCAGATTCGATTCCAACATACTTCGTGTGCAGCTGCCACTCTTCTGTCAAAGGAGGCTTACATGCTGCTATGTTGCAGAGCAGGTTTCAGTAGAGCTTCCAGACTAACAAGGACAAGGAAAAGCCCGGTGACCTACTTCTGCAAGTGGTCATATGGCTGACACAGAGCAGGGGAGCATTCGGACCCAGTGCTGATGAGATCTGAATGAGTCAGGACTAACCAGATGGGTCCTACCAACAGCAGCATCAACTTATACTTGAACAAAATGAAACATGGCTGTGCTTCAATATTCCCAGTGGAACTAGTAGGCTTTCTCTTATATTACCTGAAAATAGATGTTTCACAGTGACTCCAGAGGCCACAACACATTGGGCTGCTAACCTCCAGGTCAGCAGTTCAAAACCATCAGCTCTTCCATGGGAGAAAGATGAGGCTTTCTACTCCCTTAAAGAGTGACAGTCTGGGAAAATTCCAGGCACAGCTCTACCCTGTCCTATAGGGTCGCTGTGAGTCAGAATGGACTCAAAGGTAGCAAGAAAGGCTCCTGATGAGGATACTTGCATCATCCCTATTGACTCCCCTGGGCCCCTCCCTGTTGAGCATGGGAGTCCCTGGGGTGCAAACGATTAATGCACTCTAATGCCAATGCCAATGGAAAGGCTTGAGCCCAATGAGGGACATCTTGGAGCAGGACCTGGTGATTTGCTTCCCAAAAACCAGTCCTTAGTAACCACCTGAGGCGTAGTTCTACTCTGGCGCCCATGGGGGTGGGTTTCCATGACGTGGGATCCACTGGATGGTAAGTGGTCCTTGAGCTGAAGGCATATCCCCTCTGGGAAGTTCTCAAAAAGTCCCTCAAGCTCTGACACTGCTGGGCTTTCTCACATTAACCCCCTTGAAGAAAAGTAGCATTTCCTGCTCCCCTTATGGTTTCTGGGCGGTATAAATGTACAGTGAGGGCAAAAACCATCAAAATCTGTGGAAGGACATGTCAGTGGGCACCTCTAACTCACTGCAGGAAATTGATCTAAAATGAGAGTGACATGAATCCCCATGGTATTAATTAGGCAGTTTGCTGGCTCCATCTTCTACTCATTTAAATCATTTCCTGCAGTTTGACTTTACCTGTTGGTATGCAAATATGTGCCACTGAACAAATTTGATTTTCACCAAATGGATGTATATATATTGAAAAAAGCCTTGAAATGTATTTCAATGTCAAAATAGGAATATAAGAATCTATTAAAATATAAGGTAGAGTCTCCAAGCAGCCCTGGTGACACTGTGGGTTAGGTGCTGGTCTGTTAACCACAAGGTTGGTGGTTCTAACCCACCAGCAGCACTATGGGAGTATGATAAGGCTGGCTGCTCAGGTAAGTATTTACAGCCTTGGATACCATATATAGGGTTGCTGTCCGTCGGAATGGACTTGATCACAATGGCTTTGGTTTTAGATGTTTGTAGAAGCGCTGAACATTTAGCATTCACATCCAAAGATTTTGTGCCTCCTGTTAGGCAAGAAACGTGGCTCTATGGCCCCAATTACTGAAGGGGTTGCTTGTCATGGTGAGACAGGACTACTTCAGAGACAGAGAAGTTCTGTAATGGGATAAAAGACCTTCTGCCCATGATCCCTCTGCTGGAAGTATTTTTCAACCCTGGCTTTATTTCAGGTCCCCTTTTTAGAATGCAGAATTCCCGGGTGCCACGAGCATTTATTGCACTCAGCCACTAACTGCTAGGTTGGAGCTTTATGGTACCTCAGAAGAGAGGCCTGGCAAGCTTCTTCTGAAAAGCCAGCCACTGAAAACCCTAGGGAGCAGAGCTCCATTCTGACACATACTCTGACACAGTCATGAGCTGACTGATATGGGAACTGGTCTTAGAAAGCAGGGGTGACATCCAAGCCTTATGGTAGTGAGATAGATAGATAGATAGATAGATAGATAGATAGATAGGGAGTTGGGAGGGATCTGAGCAGTCCAAGAACTGCTGGGAGCTTACTGTGTTGGGGGCCGAGGCCAGGGGCAGGCCTCAGGAAAACCAAGTGAGAGAGGGAGCGATTGCTGATTCCTCTCACTTTGCAAATGGGCCTTCTTCCTCCTCTTAAAAAAAGAAAACAAATAGCTAGATCCAGGGTCCTGACTCAGTTAGTGGGTGAGCAATGTGAGAATGTGTATTTTCTGACAATGACCACACATTGCTAGTGTTGAGAACCACTGACAGTACAGTCTAGGAGCGCTGGTGACATAGTGATTTACACGTTCAATCTCGATCCCCAGGGTCAGCAGTTCAAAACCATCAGCCGCTTCCAGGGAGAAAGATGGGGGCTTACTACTCCTGTAGAGTGCCAATCTTGGAAACCCCCAAGGGCAGTTCTACCCTCTCCTATAGGGTCACTATGAGTCAGAATCAACTTGATGGCAGTACACTTGGAGAGACTGTGAGACTGTGCTCACCCAGTGGAGCAGAGGACAGGATAGTCTCTAATTTGGCTAATGGTAGAGGGGAGGGGCTACAGGGAGCAGGAGGGGTGGGGTTGGGAGGGGCAGGCCACATGGTGCAGCAGGCAGGATGGGTGGAAGGAAGGATGCTTGCCACCCAAGCCGCACAAGGGCAAGTGTGATGTTAGCACAATATGCCATCACTCTCCTTTATCCTGTTGTGGTTGTACCATGCCCAATGCCCTTATCCTCCCAGGTTTGCACTAGTGTCAGATTTGTCAGTGTAGTTGGCCCCTTCTCTAATGTTCACAGAGTGCCAGTGTTGGGACTATGGGATGAGGTCTTTGTTTTTATAGGACCAGCAGCCTCCACCGTCATCCAGGGCAGGTTACAAAAGCAAAGGACAGAATAGAACTGCCCCTGTGAGTTCCTGAGTCTGTAACTCTTGATGGGAGTAGAAAGCCACATTATTCTCCATTGGAGAGGCCAATGAATTTGAACTGCTGATGTTATTACCAGCCCAATGTGTAAAGCACTATGCCACCAGAGCTCCTCCCAGGGTTGGTTAAAACACTGGAAAAACCATGGCTAGTGATTCCTTTATCTCAAAGGCAGGGACATGTCTGCCCAGTGAGAGGTGGCCTTCAAGCAAACCATGGAGAAAAGTGCTTGAATGCGCACATACTCCACATCACATTTGCAAACCTGCCGTGGGTTTCTTCTCCTTTATAAATGGCACAAGAGAGAGTAACCCAACATGAAATGAATGAAATAAATATGTCACCATTTGTGGTATTGGCATATGGGTATAACATAGAAGGGCCTGGGGACTGTCCAGGATCTGGAGAAGTGCTGTCTGAAAGAATTTTCTGGAAAGATAGAAATGTTCTCTAAATGTTCTCTATCTCTTTAGTACAGTCTCTAGTGTGCTAGCCACTTTTGCTCTTGAGCATTTGAAATGTGGCTAATATGGCTGAAGACTTGAATTTCAGATTTGAATTAGGTAAAATTTTAAAAAAGTTTTATTGACAAGTAATTTACATATCATATAATTCAATAGTTCAGTCATTCGATTATATTAAAGAGAATTGTATAATCACCCCCATATCAATTTTAGCACATTTCCCCCTTCCCCATGATTAAATCAACTTTAAGATGAGTTATGCAATAACAATGTGTTCTAGTGCTCCCTTCACTCCATCTTCAATATTTACTCCCCAAATCCCCTTCCCCTCCCTATTGTCTACCCTGCCATCCCTGATTTCCCTTCATCCCCTTGTATCAGTTATCATTATACTTCCACTCCTCCTGTGCTTTTCAGCTGGAAGGCCCAACAAAGTACAATAAAAAACAAAATCTCACTGAGGTGGTAAGGTTAAAAACATAAAAGTATACAGACAAAAATACAAATAATGCATAATGAGGAAAAGACCCCCAACGACCTTCAAAAAGTCAGGGAAGAGATACTTGTACCCGGAACAATTTCAGGTCACATCTATAGGGTGGTCAACTGACCAACTGTCGAGATCGATCCAGCAAGATTACATTAGTCTCTGCCAAGTAGGAAGGCTGATGGAGACTCTTGCCTGTGGCTAGAGCGAATCTGCCAGTGGCTCAGTCTGACTAGAGACTCTGAAGATGGGTTTTGGACTCCCACTGTCCTCATAGCCCTCCATAAAATAGGTGTTCATAATTTTTGCTCTGATGCTTTTTCTCCTCACCATATTTGAATTTTGTAATTGTCATCTCTGGATCACACAGGCTGGTGAGCTTCTTCTGTAAGGATTTAGGTGACTCCTCACTTAGATGGCTGCTTGTTTGAATGCAAGCCTTGAAGACCCCAGACACCATTCCGATTGGTAGCTGGGCACCATCTGCACCACACTTTGATGTAACACCCTTATCTTCAGTGATCATTTCATAAAGGTGAGTATTGAGTAGGGCCATGACATAAGAAAGGATTGTTCTTAAGTTGGAGTTAGGATTTAGTGTGAGTCCAAAACCCATTCCTGGATCTATGCCTTTTAAAAAAATTTGCAGTAACTTGGGAGCCAATACATATGCCATATCATTCCATAATTCAATCATGTCAAACATAATTGCACAATTTCTTCCATAATCATGCTTTCCAAAACATTCTTTTCCTTCCTGGGCTTCTTGACATCACCTCCCTCTTATCTCCCCCACTCCTCTATATTCCCCTTCCCTCCAACCCTTGTTATATTTTCTTTCCCTGTAGGCCCAGAATCCCTGGGCTTCATTTAGCAAAAAACGAAGAAACAGCAGAGCTTCAGAAGGGTGAGCCCAAATGGAAACACACCTCTGAGTTATGCCCTAATATGAATGAGCATGAGTCAAATATTACAGAATGGCCATCACAGGATTGCCAGGAGAATGTGTATCTTAACACAGGGCCTTGATGTACCAAGACCTTGTTTGTTCGCCAACCAACAGCACACTGCTCTTGGGACAGCTGTCTTCTTCTACCTCAGATACAGTGTGTTTTCCAGCTTAAGTCCTCTGGTTACAAGTGTGTCTGGGGTAGAGTTCAGTTCACCCAGTGAAGTTCCCATTTTGGGGTGTCACTGATGCAGTCTCTGGTGCATGATGTGCACCCTGAAGATTCAGGATTCAGTGCCCAGTGTTCTGTGACCCAGGCCTGGGTTCCCGGGATACCACAGTACACCTTAGGTCAATTCAGCCCTCCTGCTGCACGCCACTGAAGACCTTCCCCACTTAATGATCCCAAAAGCATCCTCAGTCTCTCCTCCCCCACACCTGGTGGTCAACCCTACCTCCCCTCTCCCTAACATTGGAGTCTGTTGTGACTTCCTCTATTTTACCCCTATTTCTAGATATTGATATCTGGTCCTCCACCCCCCCCACACTTTTTTTTTAAGTGTATAGAGGTTTGCTGTTTTTGTTAATCCTTTAAAAGAACCAACTTTTTGCTATGTTGATTCTTTCTATTGTTTCTGCTTTCCAGTTCATTTATCTCGGATCTAATTTTTATGATTTCTTTTCTTTTGCTGTTAGAAGGATTCTGCTGTTGGTTCTGTTCTAGCTGCTGACTTAAGGTCCTGAGCATACGTCTTTCCTTGTTTTTCTTTTAAAAAAATCATTTTATTGGGGGCTCTTACAGATCTTATAACAATCCATACATCAATTGTACTACTCACATTTGTGCATGTTGCCATCATCATTTTCAAAGCATTTTCTTTCTACTTGAGCCCTTGGTATCAGCACCTCCCCCCACTTGTGAACCCTTGATAAATGATACATTATCGTTATTTTCATACCTTACACTATCCACTGTCTCCCTTTGCCCATGTATCTGTTGTTTGTTCCCCTGGGGGGGGGGGCGGGGAGATGCTAAATGCTGATCTTTGCGATTGTTTCCCCATTTCTCCCCCTTCTCCCCCCACATTTCCCCTATCCTCATGGTATCGCTACTCCCATTATTGTTCTTGAGGGGTTTATCTGTCCTGGCTTCCATGTGCCCAGGTATCTTATCTATACCAATGTATATGCTCCGGTCTAGCCAGATTTGTAAGGTAGAACTGGGTTATGATAGTGGGGACTGGGGGGGGGGGAGGAAGAATTAAAGAATTGCATTAATTTTGTATGTTTCATTGGTGCTTTATTGTACCCTAGCTGACTCACTCCTTCCTTGTTACCCTTCTGTGAGCGGATGTCCAATTGTCTACAGATTGGCCTGGATCTCCACTCCAACCCTCCTTGTTCACATTGATATGATAGTTTGTCTAGGGTCTTCTTATGCCTGATATCTGATCCCATAGACACCTCACGCGCACAGAGGCTGGTATGCTTCTTCCACGTAGACTTTGTTGTTTCCCTGCTATATGGGCCCTTGTTTAAATTCAAGTCTTTTAGAACCAAGATTCTATATCGCCTAATAATTGGGCACCCTCAGTTGTCTTCACCACATTAGCTTATGCACCCATTTTGTCTTAAGCAATTGTGTTGGGGAGGTGAGCATCACAGAATGCCAGATTATTAGGACAAAAAGTTCTTGCATTGAGGGAGGGCTTGGCTAGTGGACCAATGTCTCTCTGTTATCTTAGTACTTAACATATAGATATATGTGCATAGACTTATATCCCTATTACATATTAATATGGTTACATAAGTAGATGCCTATATTTATAACTCTATAAATGTCTTTTGCTTCCTAAATCTTTCCTCTATTTCCTTTACTTTCCTCCTGTCCCCCTATCATGCTTGACCTTCATTTGGCTCTCAGTAATTCCTCTCAACTACATTGCACTTGATCAAACCCCATCAGGCATCCCATGCACTCCGCCCTCCTTGTCATCAGTTTTAGATCTTTTGTTTCCTTGTCTCTCAGTCTGTTGGCTCCCCGCCCCCTTGCTTCCTCCTCTCTCATGTCACCCCAGAACTATTGGTCTCCTTGTTTTCTCCTAAGGATTTTAAACAATTATATATATATATATATATATATATATATATATATATATATATATATATATATTACAGAGAGAGAGAGAAGAAAAAGGGGGGAAAGCCTATAAATATCTCTAAGCCTGTCTGCTGACCCTTATGAATGTTTTCTGATCTGTTTTAATGAGATGCCAAACCCTGCCCCCAAGTCAGAAGTCTATTGTCTGGATTCTTTGGAAACTTTGTTGGTTTGTTCCCCTTGTTGCTTTGTTGAATTCCCTTCATGTTTCACCCTCGTGTGGGGGGTCAGACTGGGCACAGTACCCTCACTGTGTCTCCAGTGCTGTCCCCTGCAGCGCTGTGGGTTAGTGAGGGGATGTTGTGTCCCGTGGCGGGCTTGGCCCTATTATTCTCTCTGTGCAATGGCTGCTCTGAGTGGGAATGCAATGGCTCTGAGTGGGCCAGCATGCAGTTCTCTTTCTCTCTCTCTTCCTCCCTCCCTCCCTCCCTCTTAGTTTGCTTCCCTGTGATCTGGACAGATGGACACTCTTCCCAGGCTGTATCTTCAGTGCTGCCCCCTGTAGTGTATTCTTCTGGGGAGGGGATCCACGTAGCTGGGATAGGGGCTGGTCCCACAGTCCTCTCTGTTGGTTTGTTGGTATGTTGCCCTTAAGGCTTGGCACACCGGGTTGAGGACTGATCCCTCTCTCCCTTTCCTGTGGAGACATAAACAACACCCTTTCTGTGGATGTGTTAGTGCCCTGCTCCCTCATTTCTAATTTTAGACGATTAAGGGAAATAACATGGAAGGCTCTCAGTTCATGGTAAGCATTTCCTAAATGCCACACTCCTTCCTTCTTAGGAAGAGAAGCTTCTTCCAATTCTATCTGATAGCTTTATTGGTGTACTTTGTAGACTTAGAAACGTCTTGGGGAACCATGGGCACTTCCTTCAGTCTCTTCTCTCAATGACATACCGGTATCATTTTGAAGGGAAGAGAATTGATGCTCAAGGTTTAGGGGCAGTACAGACTTAGGTTCAGCTGATATCTAGTGTCTAGACTCATCTTTTATGGCTTCTTCAATCATCTCACAGATCTTCTCTCACTCATACAGCTCGCTTTGGATTTTTCCCTTTTATCAGTAAGTCCAACCTTCATCCATTGCCACAGGGTGAATTATCCAATAAGGAAGGTAAGCATTTGCTTACTTACTAATCTGCAGTGTACACTGTGCCATGGGTTGTAGTGGAAAACATGTGAAATTATTCACTCAAACATTTTTGTTTTCACTGCTGGGCAGTCAATACTGACTCAAAATCACCTCATAGGACCAAGTAAAACTGTCCCTTGGGTTTCCAAGGCTCTAAATCTTTACAGAAGCAGAAAGCTGCACCACTCTCCCATAGAGTGAAACTGTTCACTACAGATTAGTAAGTAAGCATGTGCAAGACTGTGCTTACCTTGCTGACTGGGGACTGTGTCCTTGTCAGAAATAGTAAATTTGAAAAGAGGCTTTGGTTCTGGAGGAAGGTGCTGTGGGGCTGGGAGAGCGGCAGATGCCATCCAGACCTAGAAAAAGAATCTTGGATATGATGAAAAAATATGAACTTGTTCACTACAGATTAGTAACTAAGCACAAGCCAGACTGTGTTTATTGGATACTCTGACAGTTATCTTGCTTATGGGGTAATTCTACACTGCTCAGAGATTGCCTTTCTTAGAGTGGTTTTAATTTCCAACTATTATTATTATTATTACTCCTGCTCTTCAAATGCCATCAGTCATTTCTTCAGTACATTTTGATTGGCGGAAATTTGTCACATCGCATCTTTTTGTATTTCTTATTTCTTTCAGCCTACTTCTTGCTGTAGATCACTCTTGGGTATAAGAATTCAACCTTTTACTGAGAGCAGGCTGGGAAAATTCTCAGACATATAGGACATTGACTACAGCTCTTTAAAAATTCAGAGCACAGTCTAGTCAACAGAAAAGCTTCTCAATTTCCTTGTGGATTATGGGTTTTTTTTGAAGATTCAAATTAACAGTGTTTTATTAATCCCTAAAATGCAAAATGTCCAACACAGAAACAAAGCACAATCACTACTTCACTTGCAATTTGGCTGTGTTACCTGTAGGTGGCAGTGTTGTTTGGCATAAGCAACATCACTGAAGGTGTGTTGATTGAAATCAAGATAAATACCCCCCCCTTTTTTTTTAAGTGAAAACAATTTAGTGTAAGCACTATGGCATAATTTATAAAGTTTCTTACTTGTGTTTTCAGTCAGCATTTCTACCCAAGCCCTGGAGAACTGCAATGGGATCTTTATAGAATCTGGAGTGGATCTTTTAAATGATTTAAGGCATGGGCAATCTTTTTTTCCCTTTTTTTTCCCCCCTCCAACATGCTCAGCTTTTTAATGTGGGGGCTCAGGTGTCCTGAGTAAAGACGATTGCGGCTCCATTTCTGAAAACCCAACAGCCAAATGATCAGCCAGGAAAAGCTGTGTCCCACAGTCTCATGACTCCAGAGCCATCTCATTTTGTAGTCATTTCCTTTCAGCTGTTTGTGCTCCACAGTGAATAATAAACAGGGGCCTCAACTGTAAAGAGAGATTTTTCTCTTCCAGGCGCAAATGCTGAGATTGCAAAAGAAAAAAGGAAGGAAGGAAGGAAGGAAGGAAGAAAAGAAAAGAAGAAACCTGAATATAAATCTTGTCATACCTGATAACAAATGCTTGAGATCTTTATCTATTCTAAGAGGTGAGAGCTTCCAAGAAGTGTATTAGGAAAAGCACTGCACTATGTCTCTGAATAGCTAGGGTACTATCAGTCAGCACTGTCTATGAAGAGTTCCCTACCGCCTGCTGAGCTTTCTTCTTTTCCCGTATTTGTCAGTCCTATGGTGTGTTCCAAACATCAAGTAACGGTGGTCTCTGATGGGTGGTAAAGGGTTGGGATAAGTGTTCATTTTTTGCTTTGTATTCCTTTTCCAAGAGCTCCCACGAGGCAAATAAAAACATAATGCGAATACATATAGGGATGAAAAAATCTGAAAGGTGCCCATTGTTTTTATTAGCTGCTGTGTGGTCAATACCAATGCAGGACAGCCCCCTGCGTACAGAGTAAAACGTCCCCGTAGGGTTTTCAAGGCCATGACCGTTTGGAAGAAAATTATCAGACTTTGCTTTTGAGATGACTTTGGGTTGATTTGAAATGCTAACCTTTTGATTAGTAGCCATTTCTTAACAATCTGTGTCACCTTTTCAAAGGACTTGTTGGAAGGAACATTCCCACTGTCAGTGAGTTGATTTCCACTCATAATGACCCTTGATAGGGTTTCTGAGGCTGTGAATCTTTATGGGAGTAGACAGCCTCGTCTTTCTCCCAAGGAACTGTTAGGTCTTTCTCTCCGGCCTAAATCTCAGCCTCGGTCCTTGGCTCCACGCGAGAAAGATTTGGGCTCGTGATCCAAGTGAATTTAATGAAAGTTCAAAGAAGCATCAGGTTTTACGCGGCACCCATAGGATTCCTTTGACCATGCGGCCTGGCAGAGACTGCCCCAGGTTATGCAAGGATCTCTCTCCTCCCAGGAAGACGACCAGACCACCAAAGCAAGACAAGACCAAAAAAGCCTCTCCCTTCCCGTCCCTGCCTTTTCAAGGGTTCCCGGGGGAGGTGTGGTGAACAACCCCAGGTTGATCCCATTGGCTGAATTGCAATCACCTGGCCCAGGTGGGCTGCTCCAGGTGTAACGCCCATCTGGGCCCACCGGCGGGAAAATCCAGCTTTTGTCCTTTGCTGGCTCTCCTGGGCATGCGTAAATGGACTTCCCCATTACCTAGACTAAGCTACCTAACAGAACGGTTGGTAGTTTTGAGTCCCCGGCCTTGTGGTTAGCAGCCCAATGCTTACCTGAAAATGCCAACAGGGCTCCTTGAAAGATGCATATAACTCTTAATATTTTTTGTGGGGGCGCTGAAGTATAATTTTTAGAATCTGAGTCACAGTTTTGGAATGTCCTCGTAGAACCACGTCACAGAAAATCACACGTTATTTGAACTCTTGGTGGATCTGCCTGCGAAGTGTTTCGTTTTCACCCAAGTTCACTTAATGTATCTTCCCACTCATCTCCCTAGTGCTGCAACCCACATTGTAATCACCTTCTTGTATACAAAGCAAAGTTGGGAAGATTCCAGGACTGAAACACAAAGATTTTTTTTAAAAGTTGTACCTCAATTTGAAAGTCTATATTGTGGAACAGTATCCAAACTCCATACCAAAATATGAATGCACAATTAGTAAGTGAATAAAGCACATTATCAAACAGCATTGCTGAGGGGCTCCAGTTTTAGTTATCCTAAAGAGATAAATTGCAAACTTTCAACAAAATATTACTATATTTTCTCGACAATTTACAATATATATAATTGTTCTACAACAATAACAACTATTTTCTGGCACTACAGGATGACCAAAAGAAAGTAGAAGCTGGCTGTATTCTTTAAAAAAAATAGTTTTATTGATATAAAATCCACAAACCCTATACTATCATAGTTAAGTCTCTTTTAAAAAGCATTTCAATACCTCATCACAATCAGTTGTACTGCTCCATCCCCTGTCCCGCATCCATGATTTTCTCCCCAATTCTCCCCAACTTCGCCCTCCCCAATAAACCATCGCATCAGTTATTGCTTTTATGCATTCACTCCCTCTGTGCTTCAAAAACCCAGAAACCTAACAGAAATAAGAAAAAAGGAAACAAAGAAAAAAATAATAAAAATAAAGAATAAGAAAGAAAAGACCACCAGCAATATTAAAAAGTCAGAGAAGAAATTTCTGTCATGGGTCAAGAGTCGTGGTTCTCAACCTTCCTAATACCGCGACCCTTTAATACAGTTCCACATGTTGCAGTGACCCCCACCCATAAAATTATTTTCATTGCTACTTCATCACTGTCATTTTGCTACTGTGGTGAATTGGGTGACTCCTGTGAAAGGGTAGTTCAACCCCCAAAGGAATCCAGACCCACAGATTGAGAACCACTGGTCAAGAGGGAGGTCAACTGACCAAGTATTATATTACACCATAGTTCGTGGCTCTGATTCTTGAAAGAAGGGAAGTGGGCTGGTGAAGATGAAAGGCAAACATTTTTTTTTCAAATAAACCACAGATGAGGAAATGTACAATTGCAGAACAATGAAAAAGACAGTTCTTTAGACTAAAGGGAAATGATATCAAATGGTATTTCAAATATGGAAAAATAAAAAATACTGGAAATGATAAATATTTACATAACTATAAAATATTTTTATTCTGTTTGGAATCTTAACTTATTTACAATACAACTGTATAAATCAAAACAATATTTTATTTTTATAATCTATGCACATATGAAATATATGACAATAATAACAAAAGGGGTAGTAAATTATACTGTTACAAGATATTTTACATTCTGTGAAGTGGTTCAAAATTAACCCTACATAGATTCTGATAAGGATCCATATTGTAATCAGTAGAGGTTCCATTAGAGATACAGCTTGAAAGTCAATAGAGGAAAAAAGTGGCCAAAAGTCATTGCAAAATTAAAATAATATTTGACCAAACAATAGATGGGCAGAAAACCAGACAGGAAAACTAGAATAGTAAAATGGAACACCTAATCATAATTATGACACTAATTACATTAAATGAAAATTAACTGAACCTGAGATCCATTGGGCTTCTAACCACAAGGTCAAAAGTTTGAAACTACCAGCCACTCCTCAGGATAAACCAGAGGCTTTCTACTGTCATAAAGAGTTCATTTCAGAAGCCCAGTGGGGCAGTTCTATTCTGCCCTGTAAGTTCTCTTTGAGTCAGCATTGTGAGTATGGTACTTTTTTTAGATTTAAAAGGCAGAGATTGTCAGTTGGGATAAAAAAAACAAGATCCAAGTTGATGCAGTCCATCAGAAAGACTCATTTAAATAGTAGCAAACCATCTTTCTCCTTCAGAGTGACTCATGTTTTCAAAATACTGACCTTGAGGCTGGCAGCCCAATACCTAGGCCACTATGCCCTGAGGGCTTTTATATAAGGACATAGATAGGTTGAAAAACAAAAGGATGAAAAAAATCTATATGATACAACTCCAAAGCATAAGACAGAATGGTTATATTAATGTTAGACAAGGATAGTTGAAGAGATGGTGTGGAAGTCACATCTGAACTACTCTGGTTATAGAAGAGAATTCAGCTCTCTATCTGTTTAAGGATTATTCCCATGAGTCAGAGGTCAGGCATGTCTCTACCTTCCAATGCTCTTTACCTTATTTTTGACACTAACTGCCCCTCTCATGACGTTGCTGTGCTTGGCATTCCCTTGCAATGGCTACCAGAACTCACGACAATACACATTATTATAAGGCTCATCAAGGAACCCTGGCGGTATAGTGATTACTCATTGGGCTGCTAAGTGCCAGGTCAGCACTTGGAAACCACCAGCAGCTCCAAACCACCAGCAGCTCTGTGAGAACAAGATTATAGAATAATATCATCAATACCACATGAAAGTAAAGTTTTGCTGAAGATCATCCTACAATGGTTGCAGCAGCACTTTAACAGGGAGCTGTCAGAGGTTCAGGCCAGATTCTGAAGAGAATATGGAGCAAAGAATATAATTGTTGTTGTCAGATGGATCTTGGCTGAAATCAGAGAATACCAGAAAGATGTTTATTTGTGTTTTATTGACTATGCCAAGGCATTCAACTGTGTGGATCATAACAAACTATAGATAACCTTGAGAACAATGGGAATTCTAACATACTGCGTTTTGCTCATGTGGAATATGTACATGGATCAAGGGCAAATGATTACTTCATGGTTTAACATCCAGAAAGGTATGTGCCACAATTGTATCCTCTCATTATACTTATTCTATATGGATGTGGATCAAATTATCAGAGAAGCTGGATTATATGAATAGGAGTGTGGCATCCCGATTGGAGGAAGGTTTAGTAACAATCTGCAGTCTGTAGGTGACACAACCTTGCTTACTGAAAATAAGGGGACTTGAAGCACTTGCTGATGAAGAAAGATCAAGAATTGAAACACTAAGTATGGATTACAGTTCAACATAGAAAATATAAAAATCCTTAAACTGGAGCAATAGGTAGTATCAGGATCAATGGAGAACAGATGAAAGTTGTCAAGGTTTTGGTTTTGCTTGACTCCACAATCAATGCTCGTGGAAGCAGCAGTCAAGAGATGAAATGATACATTGCATTGGGCAAATCTGCTGTGTGGCACTGGCTAAATCTCTTTAGAACAGTGGTTCTCAACTTTCGTAATGCCGTGACCCTTTCATACAGTTCCTCATGTTGTGGTGACCCCCCACCATAAAATTATTTTAATTTACTTCATAACTGTCATTGTGCTACTGTTATGAATTGGGTGACCCCTGTGAGAACTGCTGCTTTAGAGTATTAAACAGAAGGAAGTTACATTGAGGACTAAGGAGTGTCTGACCTAAGCCATGGTATTTTCCATTGCATGTAAAAGTTGGACATTGAATAAGGAAGACTGAAGAAGAATTGATGTATTTGAATTGTGGTGCTGGAGAAGAATATTACTATTGAAAGTATCCTGGATTGCCAGAAGGAGTGTTCCTTAGAGGCAAGGATGGTGAGACTTCATCTTATATACTTTTGGAAATTTTGCCAGGAGAGACCAGTGCCTGGAGAAGGACATCATGCTTGGTAAAGTAGAGGGGCCGCAAAAGAGAAGAAACCCCTCCATCAGATGAATGGACACAGTGGCTGCAACAATGGGCTCAAACATGGGAACCATTGTGAGGCTGGCGCAGTGTTTCCTCTTGTTGCGCATGGTGTCACTGTGGGTCAGACCTGACTTGATGGCACCTAACCACAACACCTTATTTGCATGTGCCTCCAACCCAGTCATTTGGCAGAATTTATAAAAATGATGGATATAATAACGATATCAAGTAATTTCATTTCATCACAGTAATCTCCATGACAGGGAGTATTTCCAGAGATGAGAGGGATACTTTATACTGGTAAAATGATCAAATACTCAGGAAGGCATTTCAGTGCACGAATCGAATAACTGAGGCTCAAAATATGTGTAGCAAAAACCAATAGATCTAAAGTTAGAAATGACTTAATCTCTTATCATTCTTGGAGATTTACACACTTCTCTCTTGATAACTGATGGAAATATTCAAAATAAAATCTATGAGATGATAGAATATTCAAACACCATTAATTATTTTGCCATGATCGATATTTATAGAACTTGACATACACCCAAGAACACATGGTGCATTCACCAAATAGACTATATGAAAGGCCAGAATGTTCTCTACCTACAATGAAAACCAATAAAGTCATTTATACGAAGAGCTTCAAATGTTTTCTTTCATTAACTTTTTATTATGAGTTACGTGGGGATTTACCTATCAGATTATTATTTTTTTATTCAACAACTTAAACAACGTATTGACCTTCCCCATAGCTTCCCCTATTCTCATGCCCCCGCTTGTCTCTGCATTTCCCCCTTTTAAAATATTATCCTCCCTTTACTCAAGTTAACACCTCCTAGCCTATTACTCCCCCTTTCCTCTCCCACTCCTGTTATCTATCTAAGTTCGTTTCTTATGGTAGGAAATGCTGTTTGTAAAAGCATTTTTTATATCAGTGTTCTAATATAGTATTTGTCCATTTGTAATTTACTACTTTCACCATGTCCTCTATATCACCATGTCATGATGTCTTTCATAGTTTTCATCATTATTCTTCAGTCATGTGTAGCATTCCATTGTATGTGCGTGCGTGTGTACCAAAGTTTATTTATCCATTCTCACGCCAATGGATATTCAGGTGGTTTCCATCCTCTTGCTATGGGGATAGTGCTGCGATAAACATGGATGCACGCATATCTGCTCATGTCATGTTTTTTTTCTATAGGGTATGTACCAATTGCACAGTTGATGGGTCATGCGGTATTTCCATTCAAAATTGTTAGAGGAACCACTAGACTGCTTCCCACAGTGGTGTACTATATTACAGTCCCATCAGCAGTGTTTGAGAATTCAAATCTGTCCACACCCATTCTAGCATTTTGTTGCTTCCTGCTTTTTTGAATATTCCTATCAATGCTGGCTGGGGTGAGGTGGCGTCTCATAATTGTTTAGATTTGCATCTCTCAAATGGCTAGTCCCTTTCTTCATGTTGGTTGGTTGCCTGAATGTCTTCTTTGTTAAACTGTTCCTGTCCTCTGCCCATTTCTTAAATGGGTTATTCATCTTTTTCTTGACATATTGTACTTTTCTCTATGTATTAGAAGCTCCTCCCTTGTGTGACATATCACTGCTACATATTTTTCCCAGTTCATGTTTTACTCTTTTTGGTGAAATCTTTTGATGTACACAAGTATCCTATTTTTAAGAGATCTCAGCCATCAATCTTATCTTAGCCCAAATATTTGGAAATCAACATACATCTAAACCATCGCTCAAAGAAGAAACCACAAAGTAAATTAGAAAATATTTGTACTTAAATGCTAATGAAAATGTGAACTATAAAAATTTGTAGGAGATAAATAAAGCAGAATTTAGATAGAAACTTATGTTGAAATAGTTATACTCTAAAAGAAGGGAGGCAATTCTACCTTACAAGTCAGGCTAGACCAGAGCATGTACACAGGTACAAATAAGAGCTGGAAACAGGGAATCCAGGACAGATAAACCCCTCTTGACTAATATTGAGAGTAGCCATACCAGAAGGGTAAGGGAAAGGTGGGGTAGTTAGGGGGAACTGATCACAATGATCTACCTATAACCCCCTCCTAGGAGCATGGACAACAGAAAAGTGGGTGAAGGGAGACATCAATCAGTGTAAGACATGAAAAATAATAACAATTTATAAATGATCAAATGTTCATGAGGGAGGGATGGTGGGGGAAGGAGGGGAAAATGAGGCGCTGATACCAAGGACTCAAGTAGAAAGAAAATGTTATGAAAATGATGATGGCAACAAATATACAAATGTGCTTGACACAATGGATGGATGTATGGATTGTGATAAGAGTTGTATGAACCCCCAGTAAAATGATTAAAAAATAAATATATAAAAGAAGGGAGGCTTAAAAGGAGCAACTTAAAGTTCTCCTAGTAGAAATTAGGAAAAGAAGACCTTAAGAAACCCAAAGTAAGCAGGAGGAATGATGTGACAAAGATAAGAGCAGTAAATGAGTTAAAACGACCAATAGAGAAATTTAAGAAATCCAAAAGTGTATGCCTGGGGAAAAATTGAAAATGGAAAGTCCCTTAGCTATACAGATTATTACTGCAGAAGAGAACACCTATTTCCCATCGGGAATGAGAGGGAGAAATCTCTGTGTCTTATGATTCTGGAAGGTTTCCAGCAAAAGGACATTGGGCCCATAGGGTGTACTCCACTTTTGACTCTACTTGCTTATTTAATTTTTTATGTTCCAAAAGAGTGACTCAAGATACAACCAAATCTTAAGGGATGGATCCTGCCTTATGAACATAACTGCAACACCTCTTGCCTCATAGTACACAATGCTGAGACTCATGGCACAGTCAAGTTGGCACATCCTTTGGGGGGAGCAAAACTCAATCCATAACATGTCCTTGTATCTTACAATAGGCAGGGCTTAAACCATTTGTCCACCCTGCTGAGAATTTTCCTTTCTACCCCACATGTACTGAGTCAAAATCTCCAAGTGATTTTTAATATATACCTAAGAATCACCTGGGAATTTTGTTAAATGGAGATTCTGGTCCAGGAAATTTGGGATGGAAACATATTTTCATCAGGATGTCTAACTGGAATGAATCAATCTAAGGCATTGGTTCTGGGAAGAGATCCTCTACGATTCTGGTTGGCCTCTTTTCCTGCAAAAATGTGTATGAGTAAGTTTAGTGAGCACTACAGCCTTCACCGCTGCAGCTGGTCTTGAGACCACAACTAATATTTATCACCTCTCTCCTCGTCTACCCATTTTAGTTTCCACTCACTCTCGGCTATAAATAGGGGAATGGGTAAACAAAATATGCTATAGCTATGCAATGGAATACTACTTATATTCACATGGTGGAAAATGGCTTCACAATAAAAATGAATGAGCTGCTTATACATTCATCGCCATGTATGAATCTCAAGAACATGTTGAATGAGATATACTCTATGATTCTCTGCTTATTACTTTTAAGAACAGGCAACAGTAATAGATGTTGATAGACACCAGAACAGTGGTTATGGGGAACCTCGGGGGATTATGGAAATGTTCTCTCTCTTGAGTCGTGCTTACATGGAGGTATACATTTATCATGTCACCCAATTTTACATTTAATATTTATGAGTTATACTCTGTGAACAATTTACCTCAAATAAAGTAATAAAATGGTAATTTGAAAAGAAAAATAGTGTTACATTATGATCACACATTTATAGATAATGTACGCCTATATGCAAAAATCTTGGAAAGACACAAGTCATACGACATTAACCATTTTGAAGCTGAGTGATCTTATTTGCAATATTTATATTTTGCAAATATTCTGCAATGAACACATATTTCTAGATTAACTAGAATTTCTTTTTTTAAGAGAAAGTATTTTATTGTTTGAGCCAGTGAGCTAGTGTGCTTCTTTTGTCGAATTTGACAAATTTACATCTTACAAAGCCACATGTTTCCTGGGTCTACTTAATTTAGCCATAGCATTTGTTTTAGCATATTGCCTATAGAGGATTTCAAACTTTCAACTATTCATAACTTTTTGATAGTTGGAAAGTTACTTGAAAAAAATCCTCTGACTCAGAAGATTAACATCCATAGCACTGAAGAAAGGTGGTTCTTTGTTTTCTTCTGGTTTATCTCTAGGGATCAAATCTCCACCATTTCCTTTAGCTCACCTCTTTTGATACTTTATCATCTTGGATGATAAAAAATCATGGATGATTATTCAGAAGATCCCTTTGAGGCAACTAAAAGCCAGATAGAATATTATCATATGGAGTACAAAGGGAAGTCAGCGACTGCTAGAATGTTCTCCCACAAACATGATCCCATTGCTCTATCATTATTGGTTGTATGGTTTGCTTTTCGTACCAACTATGGGGAAACTAGAGAGCTATTTGCATTTGAGAAACTTGCTTTACTTTGAAGACAATGTCCTTTTATTATTAAAACATTAAGCATGGAAACACCTCAGCTCCACAACGAAGCACTGCCTTAAGTTCAGAATAAGGGCATTGTGTCTATCTATGCTTTCTATCCTCGAGTAGACTGTCATTTATATACTAAGAGAAAAGGGAGAAATCTCTTACCATGAAACGTTTACTATGATCTTATATTCTTATGGAGACCACAGTGAGAAATGGAATTGCATCTTATAGGATGAAATGCTTGAGGCTCCCTGCCCCTTTTCCTTTATTTTTTCCCTCATTCCTCATTTCACTCACTCATCTCCCAATCCATTTCATTTTCCCGGATATATTCCATGGTGATATTTCATCTCATGTACTTTGGACACGCTGCCAGCAGAGACCAGTCTCTAGAGAAGGGCATTCATCATGCTTGTTAACGTGGAGAGGCAGCAAAATAAGAGGAAGGCCCTTGACGAGATGTATTGGCACTGGCTGTAACAATGGGCTAAAATGTCACAACAATTATGAGGATAGTTCAGGACTACGCAGCATTTCCTTCTGTCGTGAATCACAATCATTGTGACAGCACCTAACAACAATAACACTGCCACCACCACCATCTCCCACAAGGCTGCCGTGTTGTAGTATCTGAAAGGTGCTTTACTTCTAAAGGAAACTGGCAGCTGCTCCAGAATGATGTCTGGGATTCAGCACCCCTATTATGTATGTCAGATCAGAGAGAAGGGAAATATATCATGGAGTCCTCCAATGGGCCCCTAACAGAAGAAGCCAATATTTTCGCTTCCAAACCAAGCCACCTTTGAGACTCAAAAAGGTGCCATTACTAGTTTATCTGACACAAGAACCCTTAATAGGATGACCCCAGTCAACTTGGATTGGAATAAATTGGTCTAAGATGCTTTCAGCCAACGTGGAGATGGTGGTTGTGGTTGGATGTGTGTTTACATGTGCACTGGAGTGTGTGGAGGAAACAGTGTCTTCTTAAGAGGTAGAGATGCCAGATAAGGCAGATGTTGCCTTTGTGGGTTTTCAGGAAAAGAAAAATTGTCTCTGTTTCTGTTGAGACTCACAGCTGTCATGAATATTGTTACAAATAGAGATTCAATGACTTCTTTTGTGGCTCATGTTGTTCTGAATATCGGTGCAGACACATGGTTTGACGACTCTTTTATTTTGGGGCTAGTCTGATTTCTCCTTAGTGATTTTCCTCCTTGTAATTGTATGTCTGCTTATGAGAGGCAATCTGTTTGCCTATTCATGAGAAAACTTCTTTCCCTTTGGTTCCTTTTTTTTGCCCTCTGAGTGCTTCCCTTGAATTGCTGCTTTGCTCTACATTAATCACAATGCATAGCTTTTGACTGCCTTTGACACAATTCTGATTTTATGACTATTTTTTACAAACAAACAGCTTCTTGGTTAGGCCTATAATTGATACAGTGGCAGCAGAATCATTTTTAAATTTAATTGGTTGTTCTTGACTTACTTCTAGGTAGTGTCTTGTGTGCTAAACAGCTACTGAATCTGATCTGTTGAGAATTTTGTTCACCACTTTGAAAGCCCAGTCACCTTCCTGGGCCTGTGCTAAGAAAGGGGATGTTTGTTAGGGGAAAATATGTAGACTACAAAGTGAGCAATCGATGTGCAGTTATGCCTGGGGACAAATACGGTCACTGTCAACACAACGACTTCCATTTAATTCAATCACCTGTTAGTTTGATTCTATTAATTTGATCAAAAACCCATGAAACCAAACCATTTGGAATAATGGCAACACTACTTCTCCCTTTTTTATTTTGATGGATGCTAATTACGGTGGGCAGGAGCTATGGAGTAATTCAATTACTGGCTGTAATAACGTTGTCATTTAATTAATAATGCATGCCCCACATCTGAGTGAGAGGGAAGAGTGTGGCGGCTTTGGAGAATGATTACAACAAAATGATATAATTCAAACACGTGTGATGGAAATTTACAAATTCTCACCAAGGATTAATGGCTGCTGTCACTTAACCTGAAAGAAGAAAAGCAGAAGAAACAAAACCCACTGCTATCAAGTTGCTTCTAGGGAATGGAAATAATGAGCCAGGTCCAATTGTTTGGGGAATAAATGATTCTTTACTGAAACACAGTAGGAGGCATTTGGGGACTATTATTAATAGTGAGAGTGCCTAATATTCCACATGGAGGTGTAATTCTGCTAGGTACCAAAGAGTCATTTCTGACTCGTAACAACTTCATGTACAACAGGATGACACACTGACCAGTCCTATGCCATCCTCACTATTATTCTTATATTTAGCCATGGTTTCAATTCATTTTGTTGAAGTTCTTCCTCATTTTCCCTGACCATGGACTTTACCAAGTATGATGTTCTTTTCTAGGGATTGGTATCTCCTGATAACATGTCCAAAGTACATGAGATGAAATTTTACCCTCTAAGGAACAGTCTGGCTATACTTACTCCAAGATAGATTTGTTTGTTCTTGCAGCAGTCTACAGTACTTTCAATATTCCTAGCCAAATAAATAATTCAAATGCATCCATTCTTCTCTGGTTTTCATTATTCATTGTCCAGCTTCAACATGCATATGAGGCCACTGAAAATACCATGGTTTGGGTCAGATACACCTTACCCCTCACAGTGACTTGTTCATTCTTTAGCACTTTTAAAAATGTCTTATGCAGCAAAGTGGTCCAATATAATAAGCCATTTGATTTTTTGACTGCTGCTTCTGAGAGCTTTGCGTGTAGATTCAAGCAAAATGAAATCCTCTTCAATTTCAATCTTTCTTCATTTATCATGATGTGCTCTATTGCAGATGTAATAATGATTGTAATAAAAATAATGACAACAAACATCTCATGCCTATTAGATGCCTGCTAATTTCCTAACACTATAGATATTCACTGCTTTAGTCTTTACAACATGCCTCTTCATCCTTCCTGATATGAAAAGATGTCAACTTAGTTTGAATTTCCTGAAAAAAAAAAGACTCCCAAGACAAGAATTCAAATGCAAATTGTTTATTTGGGAGGTAAAGAAAACGCTAATAAAGAGTTAAAAAGTGAGACAGGTGACCACAAATTGTTAACAAGCCAGATACCAATCATGGAAAATGGGGAAATTCCAGAAGTCAAGAGAACATCATGTCTTAGAGATAGTCAGCCAAGGGGCCAGAAAATGGGGATATTTATATATTGTGATAGGTAAAGTTTTGTGTCAGGTTGGTTGGACCAGGATTCTCAGTGGTTTGTAATTCCATCAAGATGCTATTTTCTCGAGGGTGTGGTCTGCTTCCAATATAAGCAGATGGTGTAGAAAAGCTTGCTTTCTTTTTGCTAATTCTGGATTCTACATCATCCACTTTCAGTTCTTTGGACTTCAACTAGTGGCCTGCCATATCCCCTGCCGATCCTGGGGGTTGTTTAACAGCATGAAGCCTGATGTGATGACCTTGGGTTAATTTGCCTCTGCAGTTACAAGCCTTTTTTTTTGTTCCTGCTGATCTTGGTTTCATCATTCTCCACAGCTACTGGAGTCAGGAGACGCTTCTAACCTAGCACCTAACTTAGAACTTGCTTGCATTTGAATTTGCCTGCTTCTGTGACTGTGTGAACCATTTTCTTGACATAAACTTTTTCCAATTATATACATATATAAGTGTAACTGATAAGTTTTGAGTTTTGTGGACACTCAATCTAAGACACCTACCAACTCTCACCAGTCACTTTTTGAGAGCTTCTCCCAAGAAGAATTAATGTCCTGGCATTTCTAGCCTGCTGCACCAGGGAACAAATCAGTTTCACCACCAGAAAGAGCCCCTGGGCAAGGAATGCAGGGCAACTGTGAAAATTCGGACTGTAGGCACTGACTTAACAAGGGGCCAATAGCATTTGCTACAGCCTTTCATATTATAACCCCCCAAATACCACTTGCCATTGAATCAATCCTGATTCACAGTGACCCTATAGGAATGACTAGGTTTGGGCTTCCAAGGCTGTGAATCTTTACAGGATCAGAAAGCTTAATCTTCCTCTTTCCAAGCTACTGATGTGTTCAAACTGTTGGCCTTGCGGTTCGCAGCCCAACATAACAACAGGGTTCCTTCCTTCAGAAATAATAAAGCAACTCCCCACACCCCAAAACACAATATGTATAGAAGTGTCCAAATTGTGCAACTTCTCGGCACACACCTGTACATGCACAAATATATGCAACTCACTCCTGGGTCTGTTGTAATCCTCTGTTTCCCATTACTGTTTGATCATTGGGTTTCATTCCCTTATACCATTCTGAGCATTTTCCTCCTCACTCTAGCCATTCAGATTGTTAAAGATTCCCCCTACCCCGCTTCCTTTTGCTCCTACGTCAGTGGAGGATAGTGTGTTGCTAGGGTGCTGAATTCGTTTCAACAGAATTTACAGACTACGCCAGAATAAGAAGTAGGCCTGACTTTCCATTTCTACAACCCAGCTCACAAAAACCATGAATCCACAACCGGTGATGGGACTGGCACATGACCTGGCAGCATTGCGTTGCATTCTGAACCAGGCCAACTTGATGGAGGCTATAGTGCTAAAGGATTGGTGGCCCTTTTTATCGTCTCACCCTCACTTGCATGGATAACATACCATTTATATGGGGTGATATGCTCTGGGCTCCATAAAACAGGCATTAAATGAACAGAACAAAAAATCATGTGAGGTGTCATCACTTAGGTAAAATCGACCCAGGACAGATATGCGAAAATGTTTGTTCTTTATTTTCGCCTTTATGTGGGCACAGTTGCTCGCTTCGGGGGGGGGGGGGGGCATTGAAAAGGGAAACATCCGCCTTTCATTTGCCAAGAGAAGAAGGGCTTTCTGGATGATGACAGGAGGGAAGAGGGTGAAGACATCATTCTGTAATTCAAATGGACTCACAGGAGTCAAAGGAAGTCTTTGATGATCCAATTGCCTACTTAAAAGAGAGTTTTCTCACATACCCCCCCTTTTCTGTCTGCTCTAGGATACCTGTTATTAATTATCTGAATAAAACAGGACTTTGAAGAGAATGAAAGAGTGTGTGGTGTTGTTTGGAGGTGTTGCTTTCACTTGCTCCCATTTGAGCAAGACTTGATGCTGTTCCTCAGCGTCACCTATGGTCATGTCTAAAGGTGGCCTATGTGCGACTCTGGTGGATATTTTGGCCTGAAGGTAGCAAATGAAGGCTTCAGGGTCTTCCTTCTTGAGAGTGCCATCTGATGGCCGGAAGTGAACACTGGCAGACCTGTGTTTCAGGAGCCTTGCTAATTTAAGACACGTCGCCTGCTCACCCCCAGTGGAAGTCTTCCACTTTGCGAACTATAGCTTCTTTTGCATCTTGGTGACGTTGGTTCTGCTCCGCACCCAGGAAGATAAAGGAGCTGCTTCATGAGCTGAAACACCTAGGATCATGTGTGTGACTGCTGACTCTGGGCATTCCAACTAATCATGACCATATATGACAGAGTAAACCTGTCTCATAGACTTTCCTAGGAGGTAACATCTAGAGGACCTGATTACCAGGTCTTTCTCCTGTAGAAGACCTGAATACATAACTAAAAAACAAACAACCCCCAAACTCCATAGAAAACCTCCACAATCCCCCACCCCTAACCATCCCAGTGACCATTGGGTTGATTTCAATACATAGAGCTCTTATTAGGGAAGAGCATCTGGTGCTTTTGGATTACTGACCTTGTGGTTAACAGCCCAACTTATAACTCACTGAGCCATCAGGGCTCCTGAATAAACGATAGCTACTGGTGGTCTAGTGATGACAGGTTGGGCTGCCAATCACAAGGTCAGTGGGAGAAAGAGGTTTTCGACTCCTGTAAAGAGTTTCAGTCTTGGAAACCCATAGGGCAGTTCTACCCAGTCCTATCAGGTCTCCATGAGTCAGAATTTATTCAATGGTCGTGGGTTACTTAACCATCACCTGTCTGTCAGTCTGTCATAATGTGATGAATTGCATGTTCCCGTGATGCTGGAAGCTGTAGCACTAGCATTTCAAATACAAGCAGGGTCAGCAATGGTAACAGGTTTTGATGGAGCTTTCAGACTAAAAACAGACTATAAAGAAAGGTGTGGTCATTGATTTCTGAAAAGCAACCAGTGAAAACTTATGGATCAGAACGGCATACTGTCTGACTTTCTTGCTTTGGACACATCACCAGGAGTGACCAGTTGTGTTTGGTGAAGTTCAGGGACAGTGAGGATATGGGAGACCCTTGGTGAGATGTATTGGCATTGTGGCCTTAGCATTGGACTCAGGATAGCAATGATCATGTAGATAGCGTAGGATGGGGCCATCTTCTGTTCTCCACAAGAGCTCCTTGAGTCAGAACCTATTTGCTAGCAACTCCCAATAACCTTCAAACATGCTCAATGCCCACAGTTGGTGACAGGGTGCAAAAAGAGTCATACTCACATACTAGTAGCATTAAGGAAAATCCATACAAATTTGAGGGGTGGACAATGCAGCAATGCTTGTCACAATAACCAGTAGGTATACTTTCCCCCCAAACAATTCCATCTCTAAGAATCTATCCTGAGAACATAGTCAAGCAAATGAGCAAAGATCCAGGGAGTCTGATCAAAACACTCTAATAGTGGAAAATGGAATCCACTTCTGACCCCCTTTCTCCCCCAACCCTCCTCGAATCCTCCCGGTATCGCTATTTTCATTGTTGGCCCTGCGGGGTTTATCTCTCCTGGATTCCCTGTGTTGTGGGCTCTTATCTGTAGCCGTGTGCATGCTCTGGTCTAATCAGATTTGCAAGGTAGAATTGAGGTCATGATGCTATTTTTCTAGCACTGCATGATAATTTCAATATTCTTCACCCACAGCAGAATTCAAAGACATCAGTTTTCCTTACTCACTGTCCGACATTGGCATGCATATGAGGCCATTGGAACTGCCATGGCTTAAGTACAGTCTCAGAAACTCTGTATACTATACAAATCTGGAAATTAGTGAAAAGTTGTTATGAGTCAGAACAGATTCCAGAGCACCTGGCCATGACAACACCTGTTAACATTATGCTGCAATGAAGCAAGGCCTATGCATATGAATCTTAAAATCAACCCTATGACCTAGATACTGTGACTAAACTCAGTTTTAAAAGATGAAGAACCTGTAGTGAATGAAAATATTTACTTTCATCTTTAGTGACAAGCCCAGATTGCTCAACTGGAGAGAAATTTTTATGCTTAATAAATGACTAATTTAATTTTTAAAAGTACATTTTCAAGAGGAAAAAAAAGAGAGGCTGAACAAGATTGAGAAGCTGGCCCAAAGAGAGAAAGATAGCAAACAGCGTGGTCAGAATTGGAACCTTATAGTGAACCCCAAGGAACCCTAAGGGTATAGTGCAGTATGCATTGAACAGCCCTTTGAACATGCCCGCCACTCTGTAGGAAAATGATGATGTTCTACTCATGTGGAGAATTACAGGCTCTGAAACTCAAAGGTACACTGCTACTGTGTCCTATAGAGTCACCATGAGTCAGACTCGACTCAATAGCAGGGAGTTTGTTTTTTCTGGTTTTAGTTGACTCTGCCCTTGAGTGTCTCTGGAGACAGAACAGACCTCTGTCCAATCTTGTGCCATTCTCACAAGCATCGCTACGTTTGAGCCCACTGCTGCACCAGAGAGCCAGGGCACAGCACATTTTACTTATCGTTATCACTTATTTTTATATGCTTTGAAGTTTTACAACTAATATTTATAACTTTAACAGTGAGACAGCAACATGTACGCCAGGTAGTCAAAAAGTCTAAAAAACACAGGCAAGTAAACCCAAGTTGTTTTATTGATATTTGATCACAATGCTGCTGTTGATAGTTGCTGCCAAGTTCAGTCTGACTCATGGCAACCTTAAAATAATATTGTCTGTGTTTTCAGACTTTATGGCTACCTTTTATAGTCACTTTTGAGAGAGGGAGGGAGGGAGGGAGGGAGAGAGAGAGAGAGAGAGAGAGAGAGAGAGAGAGAGAGAGAGAGAGAGAGAGAGAGAAAGTCTAATCCTTTCTTTTAAGACTCAGCTTGAATCCTCCCAAAAGCCTGATGCCCCCAAGGGTAATTTTATTTCTCTCCATAATCAAAATGCCTGAATTCTTTTAATGTTTTCTCTTCTAGATTTCCTACTAAGGGGCAGCACAGGAATCAAATTTGACCCACAGCCTGTTTTTATGTAGCCTGTAAGCTAGGAGTTCCTTTTCGTTTTTTAAGGGTCACAACTGAGATCTGCCTGACCTTCCCAAACCTAAGCAGACCTACTGCCATCGAGTCCATTCTGACTCACAGTGACCTTATAGACACAGGGTTTCTGAGACTTTACTTAAGCCATGGCATTTCCAGTGGCCTCATATGCATTCCAAAATCAGACAGTGAGTAAGGAGCACTGATGCCTTTGAATTCTGCTGTTGGTGAAGATTATTGAAATTATCATGCAGTGCTAGAAAAAATGAACAAGTCTTTCTTCCAAGAAGTACAGAATGTTCCTTCAAAAGAAAGATGGAGACTCTGCCGCATGCGCGGTGGGCATACAATCAGGAGAGACCAGTGCCTGAACAAGGACAACCTGCTTGGAAGAGGCAGGAGTCAATGAAAAAGAGGAAGACTCAGAGGATGGCCTGAAACACAGTGGCTGCAATGGCGGCCTGAAACATAACAGTGATTATGAGGATGGCACAAGACCAAGTACTGTTGCATCATGTGGTATTTAGGGTTGTCATGCATCGTGGAACAGACTTGAGGGCACCTAACAACAATAATTAATGATTACAAAAACCCCAAGCAACCGAAGAATCAAGAACATGCAACCAGGACCTTATGTGGCCCACAAAGCTGAAAGCATTTACCCTCTTGAATTACAGGAATTGTTTGCAACACTTGGATGATAAACTCCTTGAGGGCAGGGATGATTCACCACAAAGACTTCTATGCTCAAAATGATGGCTCTCTTTGCACCCCCTGGTCTGTGATCTTCCTGCATTCTGTGTCGTTGCATGTGACTGCTTGATCCTGAAGAGGGGCTGGATGACAGATATTGGACTTATGGACTTGAGTTGGACTGGCCTGGGATGTTTTCTTGATATATAACTACTTCTTCTTGATATAAAGCTCTTTCCTACACATATGTGTCGCTGTATTTGTTTCTCTAGCCAACCCTGGCTTAGAGTATCTGAGCTTGGATTGTGAACACTCTGAAGGCTGTGGATGACCGTGGAATCCCCAAATCCATTTGAAGTGGCCTCACAGGGATTACGTCTGTGATGAATTCCCTCTGACGATGGTCAAGGGATGGGAATAGCATTGCTATCACACAGAGAGCATTGTAAAGTCGATTATGACAGATGTAGTTAGGTTACAGTTCAACACCTTATCATTTGATCTCTATTTTGACCCATATCAAACTTGTTTCAGTTTTGAATATTTTATGTTTTCTTTTTGAATAGGTTTTCTGTTTTGTCCAAAAGAAAAGTCACGAGTCTCCGTCACTGAAGCATCTAGCATTTTTTTAATTAAAAAAATGTTAAGTAATATATTTTGAAAAGACAAAAATATTTTTACAGTATGATTATGCAACTAATTCTGAACTTTATTATTTATTGTAAATGTGATCTCTTTATTGAAGAACAGTTCCTAAACGGAAGAGCTCATTTTCTGGTACAGCATATACTTGTTTTCACCAAATACTGTGTATGTACATCTGAGAAAGGACCATGTCACATGCTTAAAACACTGACGTCTGAGATGCAACAGCAGGCTGAGAGCATCGTTACCTTTAGTTCTGTTGTTCTCATTTGCTGCTGTGGGGAACAGGTGATTCTTGGTACAAAGTGTCACTTAATTTGTGGTTCAGAAATGGAGTGGCTTGGCCTGGAGCCAATAGTGGCCTGCATGATCACAAAAAGCATATGCACATTTGGCCCTTTTCACCTAGGGGGTCTCAGATTAGCAGAAGAACTGTGCTTAAAATGAATGCATCTATTTTTGCCATCTTGAAACTTGGACATGCCCACATCAAACTCTCACCTAAATCTCGGCTTCTTTTCTGCATCAGAAATAGCACAAGGGAAGAGGCACTTGGTCCTTCTCCTAGCTAGTTTGACTTTCATTGTATTTTATTTTGGCCCCTACCTTGAGGCTATTCCAGGCCTTGGTGATCTGATTGGATTTATGAACTGATTGCAACATAGTGGAGGGAAATTAGAAGTTGTGACTTCATTGCCCTGTGGTCCACAGTGTGAATGACTGGGGTCTTGATTCCAATTAAAAGCAGTCAGGAATTGCTGAGGTGAAAGGAAAAGAGAATTAGGAAGCTGTCTCTACAATTAGTGAAGCCAATTTTGGAGTGCCAGACTAGGGGGAGTGGAGAAACAGATGTTTTATGCCATAATCAGTCAACTTTTCTGGAAAGGCCAAATGGTAAAGATCTTATGCTTTATGGCCTTTCGCTCTGTCTAATTAACCCTACTGTTTATCCTGGAAACAGTGATAGGCAATGCAAATGCAAGGGAAAAAAAAAACAAAAAACAACCCCAAGCACAAACTCACTGCCATAGAGTCAATGAGACTTATAGAGATCCTTTAGGGCAGGGTAGAACTGCTCCTGGGGGTTTTCAAGACTGTCTTAATGGGAGCATAAAGCCTCTTCTGTCTCCTGCAGAGAGTCTGGTGATTTTGAACTGCTGATCTTGTGGTTAGCAGCCCACTGTGTAATCACTGCACCAGGCAATTTAAGGGTAAGTTCATAAAAACAACAACATAGTTAGAAAATCATGGACTACTTTATTAAACAAAACAAAAATCAAAATGTTGTGCTATTGTTTGTTAGCATACTCTCAATGTAGGGCAACCCAGTCCTGAGGTTGGTATTTCCATCTTTCGGACACTTCTCTGACGAATTCTGCCTTTTTCCATGGAAACCACACCGAAACAATAGTTTATCCATCCTGGAAGGACTCAAATCAAATTCCCTTTCAATGTTCTTTGAGTTTGGGGAACACTAAGAAGTCGGAAAGGGCAAGATCAGAGATGGAGGTACATTGGGAGAGGCTTCCCAAACAAATTCTCATTAGGAGAGCCTTGGCTAATCTTGAAGAATCAGCAGGTCATGATGGGCAAAAAACCTAAGAATCCATGTAACTTGCCTGGATTCCCCCCTCCCCTCCACCTATCCAGAAGGAACTAGTTGACAGACCACCATTTCAGGAGGTAGCATATATGCAAGAACTAATGGTGCTGAAGAAAGTTCAAGCTGCACAGAAGCATGCCCAAAACAAGGCTCCAGGAATGGACGGACTACACATGGAAATGTTTCAGAGAGCTGAGGAAGCACTGGAAGCCTCCACCTGTGCAGGGTAGGGAATTTGAGAGAAAGCTGAGCAACTGACCAACCGACGGGAAGAGATCCATATTTATGTTCACTTCAAAGATAGGTGACCCAACAAGATGTTCAAACTATAGAGCAATATCCTTGATATCACGTACAAGTAAATTTTTACTTACCGTATATACGTGTGTATAAGCCGAGTTTTACAGCACAAAAAATGTGCAGAAAAAGTGGGGTTTGGCTTATACACCGGTCAGTGGTACCCCAACGAGGCATAACATCTTGATGGAGGCTCCCTGAGGTAACAGGCGAGCCCTTGTCATCTCACGGGTGATTGCCGTTTCTCTGCTGTTCATTCAAAGCCCCGCTGACCATGCAGGGCTTTGAATGTTTATTTACTCACATCTAAGCAATCAGACCCGTCCTATGATGTGGACGGCTCCAATTCACAGAAGCACCCGTAGTGATTCACTTACGCAGGCAGCTGAACTGGTAAGGATGTGTCTGTGGCTGCGCTCCATCTCTCCCCTCTGGTCTCTGTGTTAATTCACATCCTGCACCCCCACCCGCACTGACTCCCCCCCTGCTTCCTCCCGGCTAACATGTCACAGGGGTGGGGGGGTGACATTACCAATGAAAGTTTTTTTTTCAGTCTTATTTTTTTAATACTCGTGAACCAAAAACGCCGGTCATGTGAGGGTGGTTTCAAAATGAAGGTTGTGTCAAGAGCAGAAGTAGGGAATTCTGTGTTGATGAAAAGCAAGTGAGGGAGTGGCAGAAATTGAAGGCTGACTTGAAACAGATTTCAAAAGCTACAAAAGCTCATCGTGGTTTAACATCTTTGCATGGGGTTCTAGAGAGTGAATTGCGTAAATGGGTTCTGGAGTGTCGTCAAAATGGTGACTGTGTAACACGCATGGGAATCTGTACACGTACTCTACAAATGGCTAAGGATAACAAATATAAAGCACTAGGCATTGAAAAATTTGCTGCATTATCAGGATGGTGTACCTGCTTCATGAATAGGTTTGGCCTACTATGTTTGAGACAAAGAACAAAGATTTCCCAGAAATTGCCACAAGACCTTGAAGAAAAAAAATATGTCATTCCAGCCATTTATTATAAAACAAAGAAGGATTTATAATTATGACCTGGCAGATATTGGGAATATGGATGAAACTGTCATGACTTTTGATCTTCTAAGCAACAGAACTGTGACAAGTTTAGGAGAAAAAAACATTTTTCTCAAAACCACAGGAAATGAAAAAACAAAACTCTACAGTTGTTCTATCATGTTTGGCTAATGGAACTAAGCTGCATCCTGTCATTATTTTTAAAAGAAAGCCCTTGCCTAAAAAGATCAATTTCCCACCAAGAATTGCTGTGTGTGCACATGTTAAAGGCTGGATGGATGAAGAGAGAACAAAAAAGTGGCTGGAAGAGATTTGGAACCGACGACCAGGGGCAGCCTTAAAGAAAAAGCCATCGTTACTTGTTTGGGATACGTTCAGAGCCCTCGTATCGGATGACATAAAAATTTGGCTAGATCTAGTAAAGTTATTTTAGCTGTTATTCCAGTTGGGCTTACATCTGTACTGCAGCCTATGGATGTATCTTTGAATAAGCCTTTCAAAGACTGTGTGTGAAGGATGTGGATGAATGGATGTCCTGCTGGTCAAGCCCGACTAACAAATGGAGGAAATCTCATGAAGCCTGACATAGAGTTAATAGCAACGTGGGTTCAAGATGCATGGGAAGACATTCCAGAAGACATGGTGCGACGTGCCTTCCATAAATGTAGTATTAGTAATGCTATGCTATGGATGGCAGTGAAGACTGCGCTTTGTATGAAAATGACAGCAGTGATGGTGATGACGGCGATCTCAGTGAGGACAACGTCTATGATGACCTCACACCAGCTGAAGCTCTGCATTGGGATATGGATGATCATGAGGAATCCAGTTTTGAAGGATTTTAGCTCTTTACATTTTAGCTTGGTTGCTGATTGAGCTCAGGGAATAGTACTCTTAAGGTATCATTGTTAATACCTTACTGTTTTTGTTGAACTTATTTTCCACTTACTCTGTTGGTTTGCTAATGTTAAATGACTTGTCCTTTTATTTAAGTTTTTTATTTAAAATAAATATTTGAGATAGTACCGATGAAGAACACAGCTTTCCCCCAGATCCTGGATGCTTCCTCCCCGCAACTACCATGATCCGAATTCTACCTTGCAGGGCTGGATAGGGCAGAGGCTGTACACTGGTACATATGAGGGCTGGAGACATAGGGAATCTAGGGTGGATGATACCTTCCGGACCAAGGGTGTGAGGGGCGATTCTGGGAGAGTGGAGGGTGAGTGGGTTGGAAAGGGGGAACTGATTACAAGGATCCACATGTGACCTCCTCCCTGGTAGATGGACGGCAGAGAAGGGGGGGAAGGGAGACTCCGGATAGGGCAAGATATGACAAAATAACAATGTATAAATTACCAAGGGCACATGAGGGAGGGGGGAGTGGGGAGGGAGGGGAAAAAAAGAGGACCTGATGCAAAGGGCTTAAGTGAAGAGCAAATGCTTTGAGAATGATTAGGGCAAAGAATGTACAGATGTGCTTTATACAAGTGATGTATGTATATGTACGGTTCGTGATAAGAGTTGTATGAGCCCCTAATAAAATGTTAAAAAATATTTAAATACATTACCCCATTTATGTCTCAATTTTAAGTAATTTTATTTTCATTTGTTTTGATTATTGAAACTCAGCAATAGCATCTGCATTCTCCACCCTAGGCTTATACTCGAGTCAATCAGTTTTTCTGGCTTCCCAGGTAATAATTAGGTACCTCAGCTTATACTCGGGTCGGCTTATATTCGAGTATATACAGTAAGATATTCCTACAACAGTTACAGGCAGCATATTGACAAGGAACTGCCAGACGTTCAGACAATCAATATTCAGAAGAGGATGTGGAACAAAGGATATTGTTGTGGATGTCAGATGGCTCTTTGCTCAAAGCAGAGAATACCAGAAAGATGTAACTTGTGTTTCATTCACTAAGCAAAGGTATTAAATTGTTTGTATCATAAATCATTGTGGATCCCCTTGAGAGGAATAGGAATTCTGTGTGTGGGAAAGGCCAGACCCCCACAACTAATCGCATGTTTGATATTGTATGGTTGAGCTATATAAAGATTACAATAAAGTCATAGAGCATGAGAGAGATGGGAGAGAGTAAAATAAAGAAGTCAAACACATTTCATGGTAGCATGCTCACCTCAGCCCTGCTTGGTGGTCCATGCAGAGAGAGTCTGAGAGAGAGTGCAAGCAATGTCAAACTTTACTGCTAACCAAGGCTTATATCTACTTAGGAGGTGTGATTTCAGGTAACCACACACGTCATAGGTATGGGCTGCACAATAGGCCATACAAGCAATAGGAGGGGCATATACAATGGGCATAGGCATAACAGGAAGGGGATGAGCTAGGGGTATATCTGATAGGAAGGGGAGGGACTAGGGGTATACATGTGGCAGGAAGAGCAGACCCCAGATTCATGATGGTGGCCTAACTTTGGTCACCCTTGAATGAACTTGACCTCCCTGGGCTCTTTCAGGCAAACAATTTACTACTATCCTTATTAGAAGGAAGTCGGCCCTCCTTGTTGTGGGATAAATGGTGGTGACTTCTTGCTGTGGATGGCTGATAACCCTGAGGGAGTATAACCCCTGATCTACTTCTGTTGACCTCCAAGGGTATAGTTCATTTGCCATAAGTACAAGCAGCTAAGTTTGGGGGAGAGAACTTGGGAGAAATTCTTCTGTTTCCCACAATTCTGGAACACTTCTTTGTACTCATTTGGAACTTGTACATGGGTTGAGAGTCATTGGAAGGGAATACTGAATGATTTAAAATCAGGAAAGGTGTGTATCAGGGTTGTAGTCTCTCATCACACTTGTTCAATTTATATGCTGTTCAGATCATCAGAGAACCTGGATTATATGAAGAAAGTGTGGCATCAGGTTTGGAGGAAGGCTTATTAACAATCTGCAGTATACAGATGACACAATCTTGCTTGCTGAAAATGAGGAGGGATAGCAACACTTGGTGATCAAGGATTGTAGCCTTCAGTATGGATTACTGCTCAATGTAAGGAAGACCGAAATCTTTACAACTGGGCCAATAGGTAATGAGGTTGGAGCTATCAAGGATTTTGTCTTGCTTGGATCCAAAATCAATGCTCATGCAAACAGCAGTCCAGGCATCCAGATATGTGTTTCATTGAGTAAATTTGTTTCTCAAGACCTCTTTAGAATATTGAAGAACAAAGATGTTTCTTAGAGGACTAAGGTGCACCTGACCAAAAACAAGGTATTCTCCATTGCATGATATGCGTGTGAAAGTTGGACATTGCATAAGAAAGAAGAATAGATGCATTTGAATTGTGGTGCTGGAGAAGAATATCGAAAGTACCATGGGCTGCTAAAAAAGCAAACAAATTGATATTGGAAGAAATAAGGCCAGAATTCTCCTTAGAAGCAAGGATGGCAAGACTTCATCTTACATACTTCTAGACATTATTTCCAGGAGACATCAGTGCCTGGAGAAAGGACATCATATTTAGTAGAGTGGAGAAGCAGCGAAAAAGAGAAAGGCCTTCAAGGAGATGGATAGACACAGTGGCTGCATAGGTGGGCTCAGGTACAGGATCAATTGTGAGGATGGCGCAGGACTCTAATGCGTTTCATTCTGTTGTGCATAGATTTGCTATGGGTTAGAGTTAACTCAATAGCACCTAAAAATAGACAATTTTCAATTTTCCTACATTTTATTCATAACAATCCCCAGTGGTCATCCTGTGCCCTTTGACAACTCTATCAAGATTACCCTTTGGATTTCCCCCAAAGAGTTACCATAATCTCCTGAGTGGACCTCTCTGGCCTGAATTGAACTGGCTCTGCAGACTCCTTTGCAAGTTACTGTTTTGATTAGATTTTTTGAAGACACCTTCACAAGGTGTAGTGCTGAAAGAACTTGTCCGCAGCCATCCATTCATTATAGAGCAATGTTTAAACACAGTTTTTCGGATTCAATGCATGCATATATGAAGGAGAACTCTAGTAACCATGCTTTTGGGTTATCCTCGTAAGTGAATGAAAAAATATGGCAGTGCATCAATCAAAATATCTTTACCCAAAACAGGCCTTCGGCAAAATCAGACCTATAAGATGTAGTTTGTGATGAAGCCAGGTTGACATACTCAGTCTGGGGCAACTCCTGTTTATTTGCCCTGTAGACAAACTTATGAATATTTTTGTGTTTACAACCCAGCCAAGGAAGATGACTAGAAAAGGAAGAGACAGATATACTATTCCCACATTTTCGATTTTTTTATGATTCTACTGAAGTATTTGGATTGGAGATCTGTAGTGTTCTAGGCGCATAAAAATAGTTTTATTGGCATACACTTCACATATCATGCAATTGAATCATTTAATCATATTGAAATTTGTGCCATCATCACAGCAATCAATTTCAGATCATTTCCTTCTCATACTTATTGTTGTTAGCCCCCCATTTACCCCTATCCTCCCATGTCATGCCCCTAGGCAATTAGCAATCCTGTTCCTGTCTCTGCAGAGTTACCAATCCTGGATTTCATGTATAGGAAATCATATGAAACACAGACAGGAGACATCAAGAATTGACTGTGTATTGTCGATAGGACTGACGTAATTGAAGAGTGAATATCTCCCAAGATGGTGTGCGTCTCACAATCTTACCCTCAGATAATTTGGTGGAGTGAGTGGGGGGAATCTAGTTATTTTCTCTGAGCAAACTCCATATCAATGTATGGATGATTTTGGTTGTAGATTATTCATTTGCTGGATTTACTTTTCTTATCATAAGTACTTCCAGGATACTTTTCAATTTCTTCTGAGAAGTAAGGACTTGTAGTAATAAAATGGACTGATATTTTATCAAACATTATTTCAAAATGACATTTGCTTGTGTTTTTGGTGAAAGTTTACACAGAAAATTAAGTTATCAATTAATTAGCATACATTTAAAACCCTAACAGATATTCAAATATATGGTAAAAGGAGAATCATTCAAATGGTGTGGTACTTGTCTCAGACACGATAGCTGGCATGGTTCATATGTGCCAACAGTAGACCCCCACCAATTACATAAGAGGGAACATGTGTCACATGGCATAGGGCATTGTAACAAAGGGTGCAGAGAAAGTGAGTAATTTGGGAAAAAATCTAATTTAGGTCCTTACTTCACACCTTAAACTAAATGAATACCAATTGACATAAGAGTTAAAGGTACAGTATGACACACACACACACACACACACACACACACAAATCCAAAAGAAAATCAGATGGACTCTTCAAATGTTTTCTGAAAAGGAAATGACTCTTCATGGATAAAAGCAGAGAGAGAAACCCAAATGGAAATAATGGAGAGATTTGACACCTAAGTTTGAAAATAGACTCTGCAACTGAAAATAGCGTAACTAAGATTAATTAATTAATGAGAAAAAGAGACGGTAAGAATAAGAAGGGTAAATATGCCAAGTGTATAAAAAATACACATGACTTTGAAAACCAGACCAGGAAATTGTTAGTAACAAATAAGAAAAGAGTACAAAATATATATGCCCCAGATGAGGATCTACCAGTGGTAAACAAAACACAGCAAAACAAAAACACACGAAAGAGCATTCCATCTCACTAATAAGCAGAGAAATACATAGTAAAACATCATATTAATTTCATCTAGGAAATTACCACCAGACCTTTCTTTTGAGGAATCTCTCTGTGCCTTTCACTTAGCAGCCGAATATGTCAATGGTTTGCACTCTCAGGGACTTGACGGAGAGTTTCCTCAGAAGAAAGGTCTGGCGGCTTCCTTCTCCAAGATCTCAGTCCATGGAGTATAGTTCCGCTCTGGTGCTCTTGGCTTTGCAGGAGTTATAATTGATTCGAGCACAATTAGTAACTGGCATTAAATTATTAAAAGTTTGAATAATAGTCAGAGTCCAAATCTGTGTTCTGATCAGATTATAGTCACCCTTGGCCACTGTTCTTGAGCATACATACACAGTGTACATTTTTTCTATAAAGCCATTTATCAATATGAGTCGAGTGCCTAAAGTTCATATTCCTTGGCTGGTTCTTCGGAGAACCAGAACCAACAGGGGAGAAAAATGCTTATTTAAGGAATTGGCTCTTGCCATTTTTAGAAAAGTTCAAAATCTGTAGGGCAAGTGGCGGGCTGGAATCTTTGGCAGGCGTTTATATTACAGTCTTGGGACAGAATTTCTTCTTCTCAAGAAACCTTACTTTTTGCTAAGACCTCCAACTGCCTGGATCAGATCCCTTCTTCCCCCACCTGTATCATGGAGGGTGATCTCTTTCACTTAGAGTAAACAGATTATAATAAATGTTAACCACATTGACTGAATGCGTTCACAGCAACCTCAAGGCTAGTGTTTGATGAACTAGGGAAGTTACTTGGCCCAGGTGTTCTGTTCTAGGAATTTATTACAGTCTCTTCAAAGGAATTGATCAGAAATTCAGACCAAAAGTTGTTCATAGAAATGCCTAGTATAATGTACTTAAAATGGGGGAGAGCACAGAAAGTTAGCAGGCAAACTATGGCTCGCCACCTGTTAGAGTGCAGGCTTCAGGCTAACAATGTTATTGACATCCTTACATTGTTGGACAAAAATCAGAAGAACATTTTATGATACATAGATGTCATACAAATATTTCCCTGGAACACAGTCATTCCTACCAATTATGTCTTACCTAGGGCAGCTTCTGTGCCTCCATGGCAGATTTTGTGCTCATATAACTAATTAGACAAAGATCATCTGGTTCACAAAGCTTTACACATGTACTCTCTGACCTTTTATGTAAACAATTTTCCAATGACTGGTATAAAATATAGCATGCTCCTAGGAATTAAAACATTTGCCATTGATTCTCAGTAACATAAGAAAATATGTACAACATCATGTTTGGTAGAAAAAAATCTGGAACAGAGCTATTTATACCAGACTTTCCCAAAGAGTATGCTGCTGGATAATAATAGAATTCCAATACCGAGGAAAGCAGAATTGGAAAAGTTAGCGCAGGTGCTGTCTGGGGTGATGAAAAATTTTTGGAAGAAGGTCATGGTTGAGGGTAGCACAGCATGATGACTGTGACCGACGTCACTGAATTATGCACTTCATAATGGTCACAAGGGCACACTTTGTGTTACAGACATTTTAACTGAGGTCTTTTTAAAAAAAGTTACACAGGATTTTTTGCGTCTCTCATGATGCTGCTATGCAGAATGACTATCCAAGGAGAAGATTACGGAATTCCATGTTCCCCAACGTGTTACATGTGAAACCCAATGTTCTATGGCATATAGTTTGGGAAATGTTGATTTAGCATGCTACCATTGTTCTAAAATAGACATCCCATACTACTGTGCATACAGAGACACGAGAGAGAGAAAATGAATCAATATGTTGACTTGGTGGTTATAATGGCTATCTCAGAATCAGAGTTACTTTTTTTTTTTTGGAATTGTATTTTTATGTCTTTCCTAATTTTGTACAACAAGCATGAATCACTTTGGCAACCAAAAATATTAATAAGAAAAAAGGAAAGAGCCGTGGTGGATAAAAGATGATTTTATAATCAAAATAGAACCATTAGACAAATGAAAAAATTCAGAATATTACTGGGCAAAATTTTAAGTCATTTCTATTAATCTGCTCTGTTTTCTCCTCCACTCCCTGATCTTTTTTCTTTCTACATACACATGTATGTATGCAGTTATTGTTCTTAATTGCTGTTGAGCTGGCTATGTCTCAGGAGACCTCCCACATACAACGTAACATAATGTTGCCAATCTCTAGACATATAAATGAGCCAGTCCAGGATACCACAGTGTATTTAGTGAAGGGATTCCTTTTCATTCAGTGAAAACATTTTAGAATGTATCCAATCTCAACTATGGGAGTAAGTATACTGTACATACTTATATAAGCCAAGTTTTTCAGAACAATTTTAATGAAGTTTTGTGGTAAAATTAGGTGTCTCGGCTGATATTCGAATCGGCTTATACTCGAGTATATACGGTGTTCATAATGCTCCTCAGAAGTGAGGATGACTGTACTTCCACTCACATACTTTGGACATGTCATTCAGTCCCTGGAGAATGACATCAAGTTTGGTAAATGGGAGTGACAAAGCAAAAGAGGAACACCCTCAAAGAACCATCTCCTTGACATAGTGGCTGCAAAATGGGCTTAAACATAACACTTGTGAAAATGGCCCTGCATCAGGAAGTATTTTTTTTTCTGTTGTCACTCTGAGTGGCCTAACAATAATAACAAATGTAAGCAGAGTGTTTGGATATCTCTTCTGAGATGATTACATTTCTGCAAGTGGACAGGGGCTTTGCAGGAGATGTTTTCCCTCCATGTGTTTCTGGATTTGCCATGGCCTCTGTGACGGACCAAGTGTTTCAAAGATAAGAAATCATTTTTTACAGATATGATCTCAATTTATCTTCTCAGTCACCTTGTGAAGGAGGCAAGGCAAATATAATTTTATTTTTCCCATCCGTGTTGTAAAAATGAAACCCGGAGACAGGTGTGACCCGTGTGACTGCACAGAGCCCTGTGCTAGGGAGGGCTACTGCATCTTTTCAGAAATTATTTTATTTATTTATTTATTTTAAACATTCTGTTTGGTATATATTGTGCTTTCTATAGCTGTAGTTTAAAACAAAACAAAAACATTTGATTGTGGTTTGGGTGGAAGCTTACAGAGCAAATCAGGTTTCCATTAAAAAAATCATACGCATTTTGCTTCATGGCATTGATTGTACATGCCAGAATGCAACAGCATTCTTTTTGCTTCCTCCCTGTGTTTATTATTTTCCTTCATCCTTCTTTTCTGCTTTGTGAGCTTTATGCCTGAGCAAATGATGCCTTTTTGATGTCATCTGGTTAATTTTTCTAAGGGGTTCTTACCTGTGTTATTCTTATTCACTTTAGGCTTATCTGTTCTTTGACTGAAAGTTGACCTATGGGGGTGAGATCAGTTCCAGGCTTGAAAGGTGACTAAGGACCATTGTTTCACTTAATCAGTATTAGACTATTCAGACTGGTACTTTAGTTGGTGTGTTTTTGGGTTTTGTCCTTGTGTTAATCTGTGTAGACTAGAGGAACAAATTCATAAACACACATATATGTATAAGAAAGACCTTTATATATAAAAGCAATTGAATATTGAGAAAACATCCAAATACTGTCCAGATCAAGTCCACAAATCAGATATTAGCCCATATATTCTTTACCAATCTATAAAGTCATTTTCAGACTCACAAAACACCTGCAATGACGTTGAATGCAGGAAGAACACAGGCCAGTGGGTGGGAAGTCTTGTGGATCCAGTGGCGTTGTAAGTATCTCAGCACTGGCAGGGGTCTCCACGTGGTTCCTCTAGCTCCAGAACTCTGGATCCATCATTCTCTCTCCATGTGTCTTCTCAACAGGGATCTCTCTCAGGGAGGGAGCCTGAGTCCTGCCCACAAGCTATTTATCTCCTTAGTTCCTCCAAACGCGGTTTATGAAACTCCCACAGCTCTCTGTACTCTGTTAAGGACATTGTATTATGATCCCTTTCAGGGTGTTCATCAGTGTCAGCTGGGCACCACGTAGTTCATCTAGTCTCAGGTCCATGGAGGCTGAGGTTCCCATAGTCTATCACTTCTTTGAGCTAAGTGTTTCCATGCATCTTTGAGTTCCTTCATTCTTCTTTGCTCTGCATGGGGAGAGACCAATTGTTGAACCTTAGTTGCTCATGAGCTTTTAAGACCTCAGTTGCCCTAACCAAAATAGATGTAGAATATTGTCATTGTGGACTATGTTATGTCAATCAACCTTGATGTTTTCTGAGACCGTGGTTCCAAGTCTACAAGCCCAGTGACTGATTCTCTCAATCAGTTTTATTATGCCTAAGAAATTTTCAGAATGTTGCCCCCTATATACTCTACATGTTTCTTGCTTATATTGGCAGCACATACAAATACATAGGTACTACTGTCCTTTGCCAAATCGACATATATTCATGGACACACTCACGTTCTCCTTCCTGTCTGTTCAGCTTGCATGTTTACCCATGTATCTACTCAGAGATATTGTTTGCTTTTGCTATTACTACAGAAATGTATGTAATGGTATTTATCTTTGCTGTACTTTCCTCTGATGCACCTCTAGTGTCTTCCTTTGCCTTGGTCATGCTGTGCGGACTTCCCTCTTATTGCATATTGCCTTTCCCTTCATCCAACATAATATACTTGTATATCTATGCTCTAGTTAGTGATCTCCTCTCCCTTTCACCCCCACTGGAGGAGCCTTGGTAGTAGTAATATAGGGGCTATGAGTTGCGCTTCTAATTCAAGGTCAGCACTTCAAAACTACCAGGCGCTCCTCAGGAGAAGACAAGGTTTTCTACTCCTGCAAACCTTGGAAACTCACAGGGGAAGTTCTACTCTCTCCTACAGGGTCTCTATGTGTCAGAATTGACTCGATGGCAGTGAGTTTAGTTCCCTCTCATCACTGATAACCATCAAACATTTCCTTTTGTGTAAATACCTTTTTAATGTTTAAAATAATAGTAGTCTCATACAATAGTTGGCCTTTTGTGAGTGACTTATTGCACTCAGCATAATGTCCTCCAGATTCATCCAAATGATGAGGGTTTTCAGGGATTCCATAATGTTGGATAGGATTCCATCAGGTGTATGTACCATAGCTCGTTATCCATTCATCTGTTGAGGGCCACTTAGGTTGGTTCCATCTTTTGTTATAGTGAATAGCCACATTGAATGTGAGTGTGCATATAATTTTTTGTGTCATGACTTTTAGTTCTGTAGGATACATACACACACATAACTTTGGGGTCATATAGTATTTCTATTTACATTTTTAAAAGGAAATGTCAGGCTGTTTTCTGTAGTTGTGCACCATTTTACTGTTCCACTAGCAATGAGTGAAGGTTCCATGCTCTCAATACTTTCATGAGCACGTATTTTCTGCTGGAGTGAGATGATATATCATTGGTGGTTTGATATATAGCTTCCTAGTAGCTAATGCTTAAAATCAGGAATGGTGTGCATTAGGGTTATATCCTCTTACCATATTTACTCACTCTGTATGCTAAGCAAATCATCAAGGAAGCTGGACTATATGGTGAAGAATGAGGCATCATGATAAGAGGAATAGTTTTGGACAACTTGCAATATCCAGATAACAGAACCTTGTTTGCTGAACGTGAAGAGGGCCTGAAACATTTACTGATGAAGATAAAGAATTTCAGCCTTTAGTACTGATTGAAACTCAATGTAAAACAAGCAAACCAACAAAAATCCTCTCACCTGCACCAATAAATGGAGATAAGACTGAAGTTGTCAAGGATTTATTTCACCTTGCTTGGATCCACAATCACTATACATGGAAGTAGAATTCTAGAGATGAAATAACACAATCCACTGGGTCAATCTATCGCACAAGACCTCTTTAGAGTATTGAAAAGCAAGGATGTTACTTGAAGGTTTAAGGTGCACCTGACCCAGGCTATGGCATTTTCTTTTTTTCATATATAAATAAAATTGACCACAACTCTGGTTAGCATTTTCAAAGGAAACTATTGAAAGCTCTTGAGGAAAACTCTTCATGGTTTAAGGTGCCGTTGGTTTCGTTGCTTCTTCAGGGAGAAGGTGAGCTAAGGTGTGGATGACAGCAGAGGGATAAGGGACTGGGTTTCAGATGGCTTCACTTGATGATTAGGGAAGAATCAATCATCGTGGGTCCCAATTCTAGTGACTTAATATTTCTAATCCCCCCACTTATGTTTCTGAATTAGAATATATGCACCTATACTTCAGCCCCATCAAGGATGATTTTCAGGTTACGTCAGGTCACAGGAGGCCAAACTTCTTTGGTTTACCACTGCCCCCTTTTCAGAACAAAACCAAACAAAGAAAATCAAAGCTCAATGCCCCACTGGCAATTAAAAATGTTTGTACTATAATCTATCATCCTTTGCTAGGGACTCATTCCTCCTGTCAACCTGTCCAAATTCAGTGAAACCAGATCTTACCATCCTTGTATCTAAGGAGTAATCTGGACATATTTCTTTCAAGACAGATTTGTTTGTTCTTCTGACAGTCCACAGTTCTTTGAATATTCCTTGCCAGCACTATAATTCAAATCTATCTACTATTCATTGTTATTCCTTATTCATTGTCCACCTTTCAGATGTATATGAGGCAACTGAAAATACCATGACTTTGATCAGGTGCACCATAGTCATTATCAAAGTGACATCATTCTTTTCAGCAACTCTACAGAGGCTTTGAGCTGCAGATTTGCCGATTACATACATCATTTATTTTATTTTTGTTTGTTTCTTCCATGGGCATGAAATGGGGATGCAAGTAAAATGCAATTCTTGACAACTTCAACCTTTTCTCCAGTTACCATGATGTTGCTAGTTGGTTCAGTTGTGAGGATTTTTGTTTTCTTTACATTGAGCAGTAAGTGACACTAAAGCGTGCAGTCCTTGCTTTTCACACGTAAGCACTTCAGGTCCCCCTTGCTTCAGCAAGTAAGATAGTATCAGTATCTGACAGGTTGTTAATAAGCTTTCTTCCAATTTTGATATTGTGTTATTCTTCATATAGTAAAGTTTCTCAGCATACAGCACATGTTATTTACCCATTATACAGCTTGGATAAATATGGTGAAAAAATACAACCCTGCTTAATCTGTGGCTCTGTTACAATGACTGCTTTTGGGGCCCAGGTACAGGATCTGCATGAGCACACTGAAGTGTGCTGGAATTCCCATTCTCCTCAATATTATCCCAAGTTAGTTATGGTCCATGTAGTAGAATACCTTTGTATAGTCAATCAAACACAAGTAAACATCTTTATGATAGTCCTAGTTTTTAGTCAAGATTCACCTCCTATCAGCAATAATATGCATATTCTCTTCTGAATCAGGCTTGGATTTCTGAAAACTCCTTGTTAATGTACTGGTGCCGTCAATTTTGAATTATCTTCAACAAAATTGTACTTACATGAGATATTAATTCTATTGTACAGTAATTTCCACATCCTGTTGTGCCACCTTTCTTAGAAATGGGACAAAATATGGATCTATTCCTATCCACTAGCGTGATGTTATATTCTGCCATTTTTGTAGGTCTTCTTTGGTTGCTTGTACTAGTGTCATGTATTCCCAGCTCCCCACAATAGGTATTTTGTTTCTCTGGGTAGAGTCTTATTCCTAAGTACTTCATCTTTTTGTAAAGATATTGTTTTTCTACTTTCTTTTTCAGAGTTCACTTTGATTATATGGATGAATCCAAGATTCGTCAACAGAATTAAAAATTAGACAATAATAGTGCTAATGAATATAGATGCTTAGATCTTCAATAAAACCCTAGATAACAGAATTCAACTAAGCATAAAAAATACATCACAATTAAGTGGGTTTAATACCACATATGCAAGGATGGTTTAATATTAGAAACACAATCAATGCAATTTATCATATAAACAAAATAAAAGAGAAGAACCATGTGATTATATCAATCATTACAGAAGAAACATTTGATAAAATTCAATATCAATTCCCGATAAAAACACTCAATAAAATAGGTATGAAAGGAAAATTTCTCAAAGCATTAAAAGCCATATATGTGAAACCAATAGTCTTCATTAAACTTTATGGAGAGAAATAATTTTCTCTTCAAACGTGAGCTACACAAGGTTGCCCTTTAACACCAGTTTTCTTTATTATAGTCTGGAAGCTTTATTAAAACTCTTCACATAGGTGGAGCTCATCCTGGCCCACCAGGCCTTGAGGACAATGTTCCCATTCAGAGCAAGCAGTCCACAGAGAGGACCACATGGCCGCCACCACTATGAGACATGATGTCCCTGCCTGACCCATAGTCCTACAGCTGACAACACTGGAGACACAGTGTGGGAATTGCACCTGATCTGATCCTGGCACACCAAGGCAAAACACTAAGGGAGTGCAGCAGAACAACAAGGGAACGGAGCGGCGAGGTCCCCAGGGAATGCCAAAGGTGGACTTTGGGTCCAGGGCTTGGTGCCCAAACAGACTGGATGTGAAAACACTCCTAAAGGCCAACAAACAGTCCTTCAACTAACTACAAGCTCTTCTTTCTTGCTGTGTTTTGTTTTGGTTTTGTCATTGGTTTGTTGTTGTCGCTTTATTTTACATTGTTGCTCGGTTTTGCTCCGTCTTGTTTTTGTGCATGTTATTTACTCCCCGGGTCTGTCTAAATAAGATAGACTGGATGAACAATCTAAAGGAAAAGGCAACTGAACCGACAGTTCCAGGGAGAGGGGGAAGTGGGGGGAAAGGTAGTGGTGTTAACAAACAAAGGGACAAGGGAATAAAACGTGATCCAAATCGGTGGTGAGGAGGGCATGGTAGGCCTGGTAGGGTGTGATCAAGGGCAATATAACCAAGAGGAATTACTGAAACCCAAATGAAGACTAAGCATGATAGTGGGACAGGATGAAAGTCAAAGGAAACAGAAGAAAGAGCTAGGAGGCAAAGGGCATTTATAGAGGTCTAAATAAAGGCATGTACATATGTAGATATATTTTATATGATGGTAGGGTTATAGATCTATTTGCATATATTGATAGGTTTAGTATTAAGGTAGCAGATGGGCATTGGGCCTCCATTCAAGTACTCCCTCAATGCAAGAATACTTTGTTCTATTAAACTGGCATTCTATAATGCTCACCTTCCTGACACAATCGATGAAGACAAAGTGGGTGAATAAGTAAATGTGGTGAAGAAAGCTGATGGTGCCCGGCTAAAACAATGGGACTGACAGTTCCGGGGGGGATTTGGGGTGGGGGTGGGGTAAGGGGGTAAGGAAGGGGTGTCAACAAACACAGGGACAAGGGAACAACATGGGACCCAAAATGGTAGAGAGGGGGGAGTGGCAGGCCTGGTGGGGAATGATCAAGGGTAAGGTTGCATAGAGAAGAGGTATAGCTGTAGCCCAGGTGGTGACGGAGCATGGTAGTAGGGCAGGAGGAAAGTCAAGGGAGATGGAGCAAAGAGCTAGGAGTCAAAGGGCATTTATGGAGGTCTAGACAAAGACATGCACATGCAAATATATATATATGGATGGGGAGATAGATCTATGTGTCTATATTTATAAGTTAAGTATTAAGGTGGCTGAAGGACCTTGGGCCTCTACTCAAACACTCCCTCAATGCATGAATACTTTCTTTTATTAAATTGGAACTCTATGATACTCACTCTCCCGACACAACTGCTGAAGCCAAAGTGGGTGAACAAGAAAATGTGGTGAAGAAAGCTGATGGTGCCCGGCTATCAAAAGAGATAGTGTCTGGGGTCTTAAAGGCTTGAAGGTGAACAAGCGGCCATCTAGCTCAGAAGCAAAAAAAGCCCACATGGAAGAACACACCAGCCTGTGTGACCGAGTGGTCCCGAAGGGATCAGTTATCAGGCATCAAAGAACAAAAAATCATCATATCATTGGCTGCACACCTCCATGATAGGATCGCTGAAGACAAATGGGTGCATAAGCAAATGTGGTGAAGAAAGCTGATGGTGCCCAGCTATCAAAAGAGATAGTGTCTGGGGTCTTAAAGGCTTGAAGGTGAACAAGCAGCCATCTGGCTCAGAAGCTAAAAAAGCCCACATGGAAGAAGCACACCAGCCAGTGCGATCACGAGGTGCCAAAAGGGACCAGGTATAAGGCATCATGCAAAAAAAAAGAATATATATGCATGTGTATATGTATATATATATACCATATTGAATGAAGGGGGAAGTGCAGAGTGGAGACCCAAGGCCCAAGTGTCGGCCACTGGAGATCCCCTCATAGAGGGGTTTAGGAGAGGAGATGGGTCAGTCAGGGTGCAAGGTAGTACCGACGAAGAGCACAGCTTTCCCCCAGATCCTGGATGCTTCCTCCCCCCAACTACCATGATCCGAATTCTAGCTTGCAGGACTGGATAGGGCAGAGGTTGTACACTGGTGCATATGGGGGCTGGAGGCACAGGGAATCCAGGGTGGATGATAGCTTCGGGACCAAGGGTGTGAGGGACGATGCTGGGAGAGTGGAGGGCGAGTGGGTTGGAAAGGGGGAAATGATTACAAGGTTCCACATGTGACCTCCTCCCTGGTAGATGGACGGCAGAGAAGGGGGGAAGGGAGACTCCAAATAGGGCAAGATATGACAAAATAACAATGTATAAAATACCAAGGGCTCATGAGGGAGGGGGGAGCGGGGAGGGAGGGGAAAAAAAAGAGGACCTGATGAAAAGGGCTTAAGTGGAGAGCAAATGCTTTGAGAATGATTGGGGCAGGGAATGTGCGGATGTGCTTTATACAATTGATGTATGTATATGAATGGATTGTGATAAGAGTTGTATGAGCCCTTAATAAAATGTAAAAAAAAGAAAAGGGAAAAAAAAGAAAATGATTAGGGCAAAGAAAGTACAGATGTGCTTTAAACAATTGATGTATGTATATGTATGGATTGTGATAAGAGTTGTATGAACCCCTAATAAAATGTTTAAAAAAAAGTTTACAGAAAATGGAAATTGTAAGGTAATGGAATATTTCTTTTGAAAGATCTATCTTTTACAATGCGTAGTAGGAACAAAATGCTCAGGCAATATAGAATTACTTCCTTTCTCTACGATTAAAATATATATTTGGCATCACCAAAAAAAAAAGATATAGCATCTGGGATCTTAAAAGCTTGAAGGTAAACAAGCGGCCATCTACCTCAGAAGCAACAAAGCCCACGTGGAAGAAGCACACCAGCCTGTGCGATCACGAGGTGACCTTATCAGGCATCATCAGAACAAAAAAATCATTTCATTATGAATGAGGGGGTGAGTGCGGAGTGGAGACCCAAAGCCTATTTGTAGGCCACTGTACATCCCCTTACAGAAGGGTTGTGGGGAGAGCCAGGCAGGGTGTGATGTAGTAACAATGGAACATAAATTTTCTAGTTCCTAAATGTTTCCTCCCCACTCCCCACTATCATGATCCCAGTTCTATCTTACTAATCAGTCTAGACCAGAGGATGTGCACTGGTACAGATAGGAACTGGAAACACAGGGAATCCAGGGTGCATTATCTTTTCAGGACCAGTGGTGTGAGTGGAGATACTGAGAGGGTGGAGGGAGGGTGGGTTTGATAGGGGAACCGGTTACAAGGATCTACATATAACCTCCTATCTCAGGAACCAGCAACAGAAAGGTGGGTGAAGGGAGACATCAGACAGTGAAAGCTATGACAAAACAATAATTTATATATTACCAAGGGTTCATGAGGGAGGAGGGAGCAGTGAGGGAGGGGAAAAATGAGGAGCTGATGCCAGGGACTTAGGTGGAGAGCAAATATTTTGAGAAGGATGAGGGCAATGAATGTACAAATTTGCTTTACACAATTGATGTATGTATGGATTGTGCTAAGAGTTGTATTAGCCCCTAATAAAATGTTTTTAAAAAGTCTTCACATAGGCAAAGAAGAAATAAAAAATTCTTTAATTGCAGATGACATAATTCTATATCTAGAAAACCCCAATGATTCAATTAAACAATTGTTTATAGTAATTGAATAATTTGGCAACATAGCAGGCTATAAGATCAACATACTGAAATCAACTGGATTCTTGTATATTAAATATGATAACAAAAGAAATATCTAAAGTACAACACCATTTAAAATAATAACACAAAAATAAAATACTTAGGAATAAATCTTACCAGAGAAACAAGTAAATTATATAAAGAAAATTACAAAATATTCTTTCAGGAAACCATAAGAATTTACGTAAATGGAAAGTTACCATGTTCCTGCAAAGGCAGACTAAATATTTTGAAAACGTCAATATTACTAAAAATACATTACAAATTCAATGCAATTCCGATCTAAATCCTACCATATTTTTTCAAAGACATGGAAAATGTAATCACCAACTTTATATGGAAAGGAATAAATCCTAGGATAAATCAAACATGAGTAAAAAGTAAAAAAGAGTCTAGGAGCCTTTTAGTCCCAGACATTAAAAACCTGCTATGGGGTCTTAAAGGCTTGAAGAGAAATAAGTGGCCATCTAGTTCAGAAGCAACAAAGCCCACATGGAAGAAGCACGCTAACCTGTGTGACCACAGCTGTCGAAGGGATCAGGTATCAGGCATCAAAGAACAAAAAATCATATCATTGTAAATGTGGGTGAGCGCAGAGTGGAGACTCAAAGCCCATCAGTACGTAACTGGACACCCCCTTACTGAAGGGTTGTGGGGAGGAGATGAGCCAGGCAGGGTGTAGGGTAGCAATGATGAAACATATAACTTTCCTCTAGTTCTTAAAGGCTCCCCCCCACCCCCCACTATCATGATCCCAAGTCTACCTTACAACCTGGCTAGACCAGAGGATGTACATTGGTACAGATAGCAACTGGAACACAGGGAATCCAGGACAGATGACCCATTCAGGACAAGTGAGAGTGGCGATGCCTGGAGGGTGGAGGGAGGGTGGCTTAGAAAGGGAGAACCTATTACAAGAATCTACGTATGGCCTCCTCCCTGAGGGATGGACTGCATTGAAGAGGGCGGGGGGAGACATCAGACAGTATAACATATGACAAAATAATAATAATTTATGAATTATGAAGTGTTCATGAGGGAGGGGAGCTTGGGGAGGGAGGGGGGAAAAGTCAGGAGCAGATATTAAGGGCTCAAGTAGAAGGCAAATGTTTTTAGAATGATGATGGCAACAAGTGTACATATCTGCAAGACACAATGGATGTATGTATGGATTGTGATAAGAACTGTACGAGCCCCCAATAAAATGATTTTAAAAAAAGAAATTCCCCCCCGTACTATGCAGCCATGGTAATCAAAACAGCCTGCTACTGTATGCACACTGATAGACATGAAGACGAATGGAGTAGAATTGAGAAACTACAAATGCAATCAATTACTTATAAACAACTAATCCTTATAAAAGGCAAACACATTAAAGGGTAAGAGATAGTCCTTTTAACAAATGGTGCTGAAAAAACTGGATCTTCAGCTGCAGAAGAATGAAACAGGCCCCATACCTCATATCACGCACACAAATGAGCTCAAGGTGGATCAAAGACCTCAATATCCATCACAACATTATAAAGACCATGAGTGAAAAAATGGAGATAAACTTAAGGACTGTAATACAAGGCATAAACAGACCACTTAACATAATGAAAAAATTCACAATCTAGAAGCCAAAATAAAGAATTGGGACCTACTAAAAACACAACATTTATGGATATCAAAAAGCTTCATTAAAAGAGTCAACAAAAAACCACAGATTGTCCTCGGAGCACTGCTTTTGCTATGTCCCCAAATTTCTGCTATTTTGAGGTCTTATTGGCATTTGATGAAAGAAATTTGTTTCCTTTTAAAATATCTTCTCTTTTACAATGATTTTTAAGTGATTTAGCTATTTACATTCCACATATTTGAATTCTTTCTATTGTTGCTTTCTAATTTTATAGCATTATGATATGAGAAGATGATTTGTAATATTTTTATGGTTTTAAATTCATTGAGGCTTGCTTTGTTCCCTAACATGGCTTATTATGGAGAATGTTGTATATATGCTGGAAAAGAATGTATGAGAAGACGTCAAATATTTCATTGAAAATTTTATTATCTCTTAATTTGATTTTTCCATTAGCTCTTTGAACCCACTCCTATATTGCATTGCATTTGATGGAGTATTATATATGTGTATGAGGTCAAATTGGCCAGTTGTATTGAGAGATATTCTGTCATCTTTGCCGAGTTTCTTCTTGATTGTTTGGCGTTATTGCGTAACTGTCTATTTTGCTTTTCAATGTTGTCAAAGTTTGCTTTCTGTGTCTTGGGGCTTTTTTACTGGATACACAGATATTTAGTATGGCTATGTTCTCTTGTTGGCTTTACCCTCGAAGCATTATACGAGTAAAATGTCCTCCTTTAGCTCTTTTGCTGGTTTTTGCCTTAAATTCTATATTATCAGAAATTAATTTTGAGACTCTTGCTCTTTTTTGGTTGCTATTTGCTTGGCACATCTTCCCATTCTTTGATTTTTACCTCATTTTATCTCTGTATCGAAGGCGCATCTTTTGCAGACACTGAATTGCTGGATCATGTTTTCTTACGCATTCCGCTACACTATAGCCATTGACTGGTGCTTTTAATCCATTTGCATTTTGTGCAATATAGAAAGGTATGAATTTACTACTGTCATTTTGCTGTACTTGGTTTTGTGATGCTGGTGATTGCTCTGTATAATTTTGTGTCAATTTTATTTTGCTTCTATGTTTTCTCACTATTTATATGGTTTCTGTTGTTTTAGTATTTACTGAAAATCTGTGAAGTTTTTCTTTTCTTTTGATGAGTTTTACTAATTTTCTTTGAGTTAGCCTGCCCATTTCTGAATGTTTAATAATTTATGAACAAGGGGTCTTGCATTTCCATTTTCCACTGAAACCCCCAAATTATAAAGCCTGTCCTGCCTGGAGAGCAATTGCAATTGGTGCAGTGGAGCAGAGTTTAACGCATTTGGACAGGCTTACTCTGCCTTCTCTGATACTACGGGATTTGCATCCACCTTGGGGTCTGTGGTTTGAAGCCCACTTTGCAGTCAGTTCCCTGCATTTTTGAAAATTTTGCTTCCTTGGCTCTCTATCAGCACTTCAGCATGTGAATTTTCCCTCGGCAAATTTGATTTCTGTTTGGAAATACAAATCAATCTGAAAACTTGCTTACCTTTGAGTTAGGCAAAATTATCTGCCAATTTATGTTCATAATAATATCCTAGCGGTGGCTACTGCCTCAGCATCTATGCATGTCATATTTATTAAGCAGGTTTAAAATAAAATAAAAACCATTCAACTTTGTTTCCAAGGTTAGTTAATTAGTTCATGCTTTTGTCAGGGCTGAACTGTGAATTATAACTCCCTTCCTGAAGGTGAGAGATTCATTTTTCTGCAGGCATAGATATTTGGCTGAGCTGAGTGATTTTAAAATTAGGAAGCCCTGCGTGGTGGCCAAATGGTTAAAGTAATGCTTAGTGGTACTGACAGCAGATCCACATCGTCCATTACTGGCCCAGAAAGCACTTGATAAAAGAATCCCATACCTCTTTGAGAGAGAGGAGGCTTTCAGCCAAGGGAGGACGTCACCCTTGACTTTCTGTATACATACACATAGTGGTTGAGGCTGGGAACAAAGGGCTACATTTGCTTGCTCTGATTTCATTTTAGTCCTATAAATACCTGGTTACATGGGCGTTCTGGTTGTCTTGTACTGTCATGTCACAGTCAGGTTTGCCTTTAGTCTACTAGATCATCCACATGAATTTAGGAGAGACAGACAGACAGACAGTCACACAGACACAGACACACACATGAGAGACCCTTCCATCTGAGGAGAAACACATATGCATGCACTCACACACATGGAGGCAGCGAGAGAGAATATTCTGCTTGATAAGAGAGACTGTGAAAGAAATCAAATATACCAGCCAACTTTCCACTCCATGAGCTGCAATGTGAAGTGGAGGTTGAATCTTTATCTTCTGTCTCATTTGCCATTTGCCTCAATGAATTTTTCATTTGACTCAGATACCACCTGAACACAAGCCACCAACTTCTCTTGGTGATCAGTGATCTTTCAAAAAATAATTATATTGGAGGCTCTTACACCTTTTATAACAATCCATACATCAGTTGTACCAAGCACATTTGTACAAATGCTGCCATCTTCATTTTCAAAACATTTTCTTTCTAATTGAGCCCTTTGTATCAGCGCCTCCTTTTCCCCTTCCTCTCCCACCCTCCCACCCTCCTGAACCTTTGATAAATTATTATTATTTTAATATCTTGCACCATCCACGATCTCTCTTCACTCACATTTCTATTGTTCATCTTCCTTTGGGGTGGGGTGAAGGGTGTTATACATTGCTCATTGTGAATGGTTCCCCTTTTCTCCCCATTCTCTCCCGACCTTCCCCCTACTCTCACAGTATTACTACCCCCATTATTGTTACTGAAGGGGGCGGTATCTGTCCTGGATTCCCTATGTTGTGAGCTCTTATCTGTGCCAGTGTACATGCTCCAGGCTAGCTGTATTTGTAAGGTAGAACTGGGGTCATGATAGTGGGGGGCAGGGCAGGGGTAGAAAGCATTAAAGAACTAGAGGAATGTTGTCTGTTTTGGCAGTACTATACTGCACCCTGGCTGGTTCTTCTCATCCTTGTGACCCTTCTGTGCGGGGATGTCCAATTGTCTAGAGATGGGCTTTGGGTCTCCACTCTGACACCCCTCCTTTGCATCAGTGATTGTTTGTTTGTGGTCTTCTGATGTCGACACCTCATGATCACACAGGCTTATGTGCCTCCTCCATGTGGGCTTTGTTGCTTCCCTGCTAGATGGACGCTTGTTTATCTTCAAGTCTTTAAGACTCCACATGCTATATCTTCTAATAGGCAGAAAACGTCAGCTGTCTTCACCACATTTGCTTATGCACCCATTTTGTCTTCAGTAATCACATTGGGAAGGTAAGCATCACTGAATGCCAGGTTATTAGAACAAAGGGTTCTTGCATTGAAGGAGGACTTGAGTAGAGGCCCCATGTCCATCTGCTACCTTGATACTTATATGTAGACCTATATACCCATCTTAATATATTAATATATTTACACATATTCATGCATATATTTATATCTCTATGTCTTTTGCTTCCTAGTTTTTCCTCTATTTCCTTTTACTTTCCTCCTGTCCCACTATCATGTTCAACCTTCATTTGGCTTGCTGTACTTCCTCTCAGCTACATTGCACTTGATCACACCTCACCAGGCATTCTATGCCCTCCTCCCCATAGAATTTAGATCTCTTGTTTTGCCCTTGTCCCTGGGTTTGTTGTCTCTCCCTTCCTTTTCCCCCACCTCACCCTCTCCCCTGTGCCTTACCCACCCTCCAAAACCATAGGTCCTGTTGGTTTTTTACTTGGGATTGTCTATCTTGCCTTTCTTATATAGACAGACATGAAAAAAAGAGGAAGAAGAAAAAAGAAAAAGAAAGAAAGGGCCTATAAATCTTTCCAGGTCTGTCTGTTGACCCTTATGTATGTTTTCCTAATGAGTCTGATGAGGTGCCCAGCCCTGCCCTCTGACTCTGAAGTCTGTTTTGGGAGTCCTCGGAGACTTCATTGCTTTGCTTCCCTTGCTGCTCTGCTGTGCTCCCTCAGTGTCTCTCCCTGGAGTTGGTGGGGGGTCAGACTAGGCATAATTCCTGAACTGTGTCTCCAGTACTGTCCCCTGCGATGCTGTTAGTCAGCGAGGGCATGCCGTATCTTGGAGTGGGGCTGTCCCTATAGTTTTTTCTGTGCATTGGCTGCTCTGAGTAGAAGTGTCATCCTTGAGGCTTGGTGGACCAGGATTGCGTTCATTCATAGTCTCTTTGTCTCTCTCTCTCTTTCTCTCTCTCTTTCCCTCTTAGTTTACTTCCGTGAGGTCTAGCCAGACCCATCACTCTCCCAGTGCTGTATCTTCAGTACTGTCCTCTGTAGTCAATCATCTAGGGACGGGTTCGATGTGGTGCTCAGTGCTCTTGTTCCAGTCTTAGAGAAAAACCTGCCATTGCACTAGACTTAGTGACCAGTGAAGAGTTTTTATCCAAGAGTAATTGTGACTTGACCTCATGTTCACCTTACCCTTGTTCCAGAAAGTCAATGTCTCCTCCCCTAACTTCCATATAGTCATATAATAGCACTTCCATAGTTTCTGTCATTGGCAGAGGAAGTTTTCGATCATCAGTCTAGCATCTTTAGGTAGTTCAGTAGACTCTCACAATATGGTGGGCCATAAAAGATTGTAAAAGTCAAATTAAATAAACAATGTCTTTGCTTTTAACACTTGAAACTTCTTCCTCTTCTTCCTGCCTTCTTTCCCCAGCCCTTTTCACAAGTAGGCTCATCTCACAGTTAGATGTCTGAGCCAGGCTTTAGATCCAAGCCCCAGGCCTGTGTTCGCTACATCTTATTGCTGGATCCTATTGTCTCATCATACACTTCTGCGCTACAGAGAAGACAGATTCCATCTGTGGACAATAGGTATTGTGCATATAGGCTTATAGCCTTCTCACAGGAACTCTACCATGGCTTCTTCCCCTCCTGACAATGCGCAGTTTCAGCTAAGGGTTTGGAAAGCATTCAACAGAAGTCTTCGGGAAACAATCTGTTGGACTTTAACTCATCATTATAGGAATATCTACAATTGATGATATATATTATAGTATATATTAGACTAGAAGTCACTTTTATTTTACTACTTTTTATCAGTATATTTTTGGATTATGATTGGTTAAAATGTTTCCTTTAAACTTTTCAGCTAGTCATATGCTTCTAGCCTGTACACCTTATGAATTTGATTTTAAAGGATTTATAGGGCTGTTTGCCTTCGTACCTGAAAACTAGACTTATTGTCATTAACAATGAAAATAGAATTGAAACAAGGAGATAATATTAAAATATTTATTCCAAACCAATCTGCCACATTATCACATTATATTGTAAATTTAAACAACATGAATGACAAAACAGCTCTAACTGTTTTATAAGTATGAATGTAAGAGATAGTATATCTTTTAAATTAGATTGCTCCATCTTTTTATGATTATGTTTTCTGTAGAAAATATGAAAAATAAAAGCAAAGAGGTATAATCATTTTATGCATATGTAACATTCTTTGAGCCCTTGAAGCATGGCATACTGTATGTATATTCTTCTTACCCATTTTCTCTCTCCAGCTATCTCTAAAAATTACATTATAGATGCAGTTTTGAAAGAGTTAGTATGCTAACATGTTGAAATATATTTTATATAGATGGAATATGATTGTTGGTATAAATCAAAACCCAAGCCCACTGCCATTGAGTCGACTCCTCCTCATAATGGCCCTAGGATTTCCAGGTCAGTCAATCTTACCAAAGCAGATTGCGATGTTTTCCTTCTGGGAAACAGCTGGTGGGTTTGGATTGCTGACCTTTCTGTTAGCAGGTGGGCGCTGAACCACTGTGCCACCAGGACCGCTCTTCTACTTTTGTATAGATGTACCACATTCCTCAATGAAGATGCACCATCATTTGTTATGATTTGATTTACTCTGCCTAGGTTTTCAGATATTTAGGTTAAATATCTTTAGCCTTCTTTTGTTAATCAATCTTTCACCATGTTGCTGGTCTTCCTTACGAGTCCAAAAATAGCTTTGTATTAGAAGCACACAGACACAGACATACATGTAATCATTTCATAAACCAAGAGAAATGAGAAAGACTTCCCACTTTTGATGATGGGAAATTTTGCCATCGCTGTTCTAGGGCTTGTTAGCAAGAATCCCAGGGGCTTCTGGGAAACTGTCCATATTCTGGCTGTACAGCACTAAGTCCAGGACAATACTGGACTAGGCTAATCTGGCCATCTGGGGACATTGGGCATAATGAATGGGGTCTGCATTCATGCCTGAGTATTTGGTACTGTTCCTTGCCCTGTGATCAAATAGTACATGACTCCAGGATGAACAAGGGGATCCTGGCTGGTTGCAGTGCTACCTGGGACATATCTGGACAGGCTTACTTGCCAAATGGCTTCCCTTATACATGTAGGAACAAAGAGCAGAGAAGTAGAAGCATGGCATAAGATGTGTATAAAGTATCAATTTTTAACTTGTTAGAAGTAGATAATGATTTTTTTGCCATATTGTTTCAAGCTACAAAATTCCTACGACTATATCTGGTAGTAAGATTAAAGAATGTAATATTTTACTAAAGGACATTAAACAGTTCCTAAATAATTGGAGGCACACACCATGCACTGTTTGGAAAGATGGAGTATTAGGTCAATATTTCCTAAACGCACATGTAAATGAAATGTCATTCATACTATAATGCAAAAAAGACACTGCTAGAACTAGAAATAAAAAAATGAGGAATTAGAAATGAGAGAAAAATGTGAAAAAAAACTTAGTATCATAGAAAAGACCAGTCTTTTAAAATATTATGTAGTGTCTTTTTATTTTAGTTTTTAATTGTTTTATTAGGGGCTCATACAACTCTTATCACAATCCATATATACATCAATTGTGTAAAGCACATCTTTACATTGATTGCCCTCATCATTCTCAAAACATTTGCTCTCCACTTAAGCAAGATCAGGCTTATTGATTTGATAAAAACTGGTAGAATGCTCTTGACTCTTACCCTTAGTCTCCCTTCAAGTCTGGAACCTAACTCCCCCTCATGGCTCAACTTGCAGCCAAACAGGCAGTTTTTAGGTGAACAAGAACACCAGGGATGTATGAACCCTTTAAAACAGCCAACTATTTGAGATCCCAAAGGCAGCATTTGCTCAGGGACAAAGCTCAAAAATGAAGGAAGGATTTGAAAGCAGGACAAATAAAAATGGGAAACACAGGGAGGAAGTGGTAAGAGTCCTACTACCACTATAGGGATTGGAAACAATGTTATGAAACAAAATGTGTATTTGTTGTTAAGCAGAAAACCATTTGCTATGCAAACTTCCATTTGAATTACAATACAACGTTAGACATTTTTAAAAGACGGGTGAGGGTTGCCCACAAATTTTATTTTTTCAAGAGAACACTAATCTGGGGTCAAGTTATTGTGTTATCATATATTAAAAATTAAAATAATTCCATGATAATCAAAACAGAATGTTGCCAGTCTGGGAAATAATAACAAGAAAAATGGATCATAGTAAAGACCCTCATCACACATCCAAAAATACATGAGAAGCTGATAATAAGAAGGAGCCGTTGAGGGCAAAAATGGCTAAGCGTACTCAACCACTAACCAACAGGTTGAAGTCAACCAGAAGAGAGGCTTCATGATCTAATTCCGATGAATCAGCTATTGAAAATGCCACGGAGGCCAGCTCTCCTGGAACACATGGCACTGCTGTTTGTTGGAATTGAATCAATGATAACTGGTTTTGCTTTTAAGACCAGACAAGCTGGCTATACTATTCAAAAGGGAAAAAAATTGTTTATTACACATTGTTGGTACACTTTTGTAACCACATACAAAAATGTATGCCAAAGGGATTGAAAAACCAATATGAAAACCAAAATCTTTATGGGAATTAGAAAATACTCAGGAGAGGTTTTATGTAAGCTTGTGTGTGTGGGGAGATCAAGAATCAGGACTAGAAACAAAGCACTCAGGAAAATGATCAATAGACTGAAAATTGGCTACTGCATAGTAAAAAAAACTCCAATCCAAAGCCATGGGCTGAGCCAAATAAGTGCAGTAGGCAGGACAAGCAAAAAAGTTTACATCCTAACTTACAAGGAACAATACAAACTGATTTAAAAATGACATGATAGAAAACAATGAGTATATTGATAGCAACTGATATGCCAGTGGGAAATAAACTAATGAAATGAGGTTTATTTTCATTCCAGGAGGAAAACAGCTTTGATGTCCTTTTTTGGTCTATTTGCCAAAACTAAAAGATTGATACCATTCAGTACTGGTAATAATCTAGGAAGACAGACACTTATGCATTGTTGGTGAAAAGGTGTCCATAGAACCTTTATGAAAAGCTGTCTATTAACAACTGCCAAAGTCAATAACAACTGTCAAAGTCCAAAAAAAGATATACTTTTTGAGTGAGCAGTTTCAACTTTGGGAATCTACCCTACACGATGTACTACCCCATGACATTTAAGGTTATACAAGGAAGCTTCAAAAATTTTGTGGAAAAATTTCATTATCTTTAATGCCATTTTCCAATGACCTTTATGAAGATCCTTTGTATGTATGAGCATATGTAGAAAGCTTTTTGGTTGTAGTGATAACATTGGCGATGAGTAGAATGGAATGGTTCCTATGGCAGCACTGGCAACCTCAGCATCTCAGAATCTCAGAAATTGCAAATCTGCGTTGTGCCATGCCAGGTTGACCACAGAAACAAATCCAGTGACATTCATATATGTTCAAGAAAAGAGCTTTAAATCAAGGAGTAATTATGTATCAAGAAAGCACCCCAGCCCAGTTCAACCCAAAGTTCATTAATCTAATACTAGTTCATAAGTCCCTCTTCAGGCTCACGCAGCCACATGCAATGACACAGAATGCAGGAAGATGTTGGTGGAAACATAGCAGGGGACTTGCAACTTCCAGGCTGGTCACCAGAGTCCCAGCAAGCAGAAGACAGAGTAACAGAGTACAAAGAAGTTCCCAGGACCCTCCTTATGAGGCTACACCCCCAAGGAAGAGCCATTAAGCTATAACCTGATTGACAAGTTGAATTCCATCCCTACACTTTCGTACACCTTCAAATTGACATAAAATCATCTAACTACCACATGCATTTTAGCAAGAGTAATATGATCTATGAACATATTACAGCTGAGACTCTCTGATACGGAAAGCCACCTTCTTTTTACAGAAGAGTAATAATGTGCCCGGTGCCTCCGTAGTTAAGTGCTTGGCTGCTAGGGGAAAGTTCAGCAGTTCTAGTCCACCAGCTGCTCCTTGCGACAAAGATGTGGCTGTCTGCTTCTGTAAAGATGACAGCCTTGGAAATCGTATGGGGTAGGTCTACGCTACCATTCCTAAGGTTACACTGATTCAGAGTCAAGTCTATGGCAATGGGTAGGTTTTTATATTGACCTGGAAAGATGAAACGAAAATGCTACTAAACAAGGGAAAACAATCAAACAATCCTCTGGGCAAAATGGCGAGCATTATTTGGTATAAATGAAAACAGTTCCCCCCTCACATGCATAAGCTTGGATGTGAGTATAGTAAAAGATAGAGCAAGATTATTATTATTATCAGTTATCTTTGAGTAGGCAGATAGAGCATGTGTATGAGGAACTTAGCACTTTGCTACACAGTCAACTTCTTGAATGAATGGAATACGTAATTATTGTATTTCTATTACAAATGTACAAATGCTTGTTAATCATAAAGTGGTGTAAAATAGCATTACATTTTTTCAATGGGAAAAAATATCATGTCCTTTTTTTAGTACCTTCCTATATCCTTGTCTCGACATCTCCCTTACATGTTCACATCATTGGTACATATTGTTTTGAATCTTGCTTTAGTTACATATCCATGCATTTTTCTATGATATTTTAGGATCTTTGGTAGTATTATATTTAATGTTATCGTTTTCAATGGCAGAATAGTATTTCAATTAATTGAAGTACCTTGTCTTTAAGAGCCCTGATGGCATAGTGGGATATGCGCTGAACTGCTAGCTACAAGGTCAGCAGTTTGAATCTACCAGGTGCTCCATAGGAGACAGATGAGGCAGTTTATGCCTGTGAGGTTTTACAGTCTCAGAAACCCAAAAGGACAGTTCTGCCCTGTTCTGTAGGGTTGCTGTGAGTTGGAATCAACTTAATGGCAGTGGTTTTTTGGGGGTGAAATTTTAAGCAGTTTTTTTGAAGATAGACATGTGCTAATTTTCATTTTCTACTTTCTTTGGTTATTGTTGCACACATATTTTTATGTTTATTGCTTTTCTTCTGTTGATGAATTTTAAATATCTATATTTCCTAGTATGTAGTTGGAGCCTGGGTGGTGTAGCAGTTATGCACGAACTGCGATTCACATGGTTGGCAGTTCAAAATCATCATCAGCTCCTCCTGAGACAGACTGGGCTTTCCACTCCTGTAAATAGTTGCCATCTCAGAAAACCCAAAGGGGGTTGATATGAGTCAGCCTTGACTCCATGGCAGTGAGTTTGTTTTAGTATGTAGTTACTGGTTCATAATACACACACACACACACACACACACATATCTATGGAAAAACACACCAAAATAACCCTCTGCCATCTAGTTGATTCTGGTCTAAGTGACCTTATAGAATTGCCCTATAGAGATTCTGAGATTGCGAATCTTCACGGGTGCAGACTGACTCGTGTTTCTCCTGCGCAATAACTGCTGAGTTCCAAACGCTGACCTTGTGGTTAGCAACCCCACTGTGCCTTTATAAACTATAGGGACAGTTACCGATCTTGATCCACACTATTCTAGTGATAAAACTTTTCTATCAGATGTTTACATTGAGATTCACTGTAACCCCGTTCCATCTGTGGGCAAACCTACTATTGGCAGATCTGAGCCTAGCACTTTGCAAAGTGCTGCTTTTCTCTGCATTGTAATTGACCCCCCACCACAAGGACACACATTGCCACTTGCGCACCACAGCTAGAAATTTCAAACATGCCAAAATATCTATAATAGCTGAAAGGATCTTTCAAGAAGAGTTTTGAGAGCCTTATTGAAAATAATGACAATGGTGATTTGCATTTATCTCAGGAGCACAACTTCATCTTCTTCTTTAATATAATGGATGTGGACATGGTTTCCTATGCCGCTTTGCTTGATCTCTGTACACTTCATTTAAGGAACTGTGCTTACCTGCCTGAGCTCCAACAGCTTATTAGTGGAAATCTGAGAGAGGAACTAGCTGTCTGTTACCCTGTCCCTTATTGTTCCCATAAATCACATTTCCTCTGTTTCTGATCTATCCCTTCACAGTAGTGGCACAAATGGTTTCTAAAGGTTAACACTTGGAAACCACCCAGCAGTGCTATGGAAGAAAGGTCTGGTGATCTACTACTGTTAAGATAATAGCCAAGAAACCCCTATGGAACAGTTCTACTCTTTGACACATATGGTCACCACGAGTTAGAACTAATGAGAGCACATGTTTATTTTTCTCCTTTGATCTTTAGAGTGGAAAATTACAATCACTAGTAGATTTACGGACTTGCTCTCTTCTCTACTGAGACCCTGGAGTTTTAGGACTCAGGGCCCTTACTCTGATCTCTTTGTCTGTTTTAAATGACCCAGTTATTCCCATGTGTCATGGATATGCATTGCTAGGCTGTTTTCTTTCACTATTGGTGCTTATTGACTGGGTTTGACCGTGTTCTAATCCCTCTTAGACTAGACTTCCAACCATTGGCATTTAGTAACATTATAGACATTTTTTAGCTTCTCTTTAAAGAATCTCAGGAGCACTGATGGTGGTGTTGGGTAAACAAGGTTGGCAGTTTAAACCCAGAAGCCACTCTGCAGGAGAATACTGAGACTATTTGCTCCCATAAAGATTTGCAGCCTTTGAAACGATATCTAGGGAGAAAGGCATCATACTGGCTAAAGTGGAGGGGCAGCAAATAAGAGGAAGGCACTTCACAAGATGGATTCACAGTGGATTGACATACACTGGACTCAAATATAAGGACAATTGTGAGGACGGCCCAGAATGGGTGTTTCCCTCTGTTGTTGGTAGGGTTGCTATGAGTAGAAACTGACTGGAAGGCACCTAAGAACAGTAAGTCAGATTTGGAGGTGCTCTTATAGGTATCAGAAGTTCAAAAACAAGCAATCAAATTGACACAAAGGAGCATGGACAAAGTGGAGACCCCAAACCCTCCTATAAGATAAATGGACCGTCCCTCACAGAAAGACCACATGGAACAGTTGATAAATCTAGGGAGCAGTATAGCATTGATGAAACACATAACTAACCTCTGGATCGTTAATATTTCCTTCCCTTACTATTATAGTCTTTGTTTTACCTCATTACTCTTGTTAGACCTGAGTATGTTCGTTTTTATAATCCAAAGAATTCAATATATGAAAGCCAAGATATATAGCCCATGTGAAACAGTAATGGGAGTAATTATTCCCTGAGGGTACGGGAAGAGAGTTGGGGGGGGGCAGAAGGAGGTGAAGGATGAGTTGATAGCAATGATGACTGTATAATCCCACTTAAGGGTAATAAATAACAGAATTGCTGGTGAATGGATACATTGGATGGTGTAAGAAAATGATAAATAATAATAATACAAAATAATAGTAAGGGTTCCTGGGGGGTAGGGTGAGAGATGGAGGGGATAAACAGGAGCTGATATCAAAGAGTTCAAGAAGAAAGAAAATGACTTGAAACCAATGGTGGTAGCAATTGTAAAATTATGCTTGATGTCACTGAATTATGGATTGTTGTACTATCTGTAAGAGCTCCCAATACAATGATTAATAAATATAAAAAAATAAAATTGGGACACCCTCAAAAACAAATAAAATAAATGGAGACAAAATAAATCATAGAAAAACCTCAATGGAAAAGAAAGCAGAAAGCAATTAACAATGAAACAATTTTGAAATAGATTAAAAGAGAGATCAAGTGATAAAGGTGTTATGTTTTAACCTAATTGCATCTGCCAATAATAGACTTTACAATACTCTCCGATAGTAAGGCTTTTCACATTCCTGGACTGTAGGGAGAGGGAATTCACTGGAGGCTTAATCCACATAGAGACCATGCCAATGGACTTTGGGCTTCCACTGTCATCTGTAGTCTTCTGAAAACTGTGTGTTCAGACGTGATCCACTATTACCATTCCCTTCTCCAGTTTTGGATTTTATTATTTATAATCCTTGGATCATACAGGTTGGCGTGTTTCTCATTTGTGGACTTAGTTGATACCTCAGTTAGGTGGCTGCTTGTTTCAAGACAAGTCTTTAAGACTCCAGATGTTTTTTTTCTCTTTCTGATAGCTGGGCATGATCTGATTTATTCACAACACTGTGCTATAACACTTATATTTTCTGCGATCTCTCCGTGAGGGCCAGTATTGAGTAGGGCCATGTCATAAGAATGTTCTTAGATTATTGTTGTTGTTATTAGGTGATCTGAAATTGGTTCCAATTTATAACAACTCTATATACAACAGAACAAAACACTGCCTGATTCTGTGCCATCCTCACAATTGTTCTTATATTTGAGTCCATTGTTGCAGCCACTGTGCAATTCCATCTTGTCAAAGGCTTTATGTTTGCTAACCCCTTACTTTACCAGCATGACATCATTTTCCAGGGACTGATCATTCCTGACAACATTTCCAAAGCACATAAGACAGTCTCACGATCCTTGCATATTAGGAGCATTCTAGCTGTACTCCTTCCAAGACAGATTTGTTTGTTCTTTTCCCAATACATGATACTTTCAATATTTATCTTCAGCACCATTGTTAAAATGCATTGATTTTTCTTCAGTCATTCTTAGTCCATGTCCATCTTGCACATACACATGAGGCAATTGAAAACACTGTGGGTTAACGTGGTAGTCATTGGAGAAACAAGTAAAACAATCCCACTGAAAAAGGGGACCAGATAAGTTTGCCCCTTGTCCCCACTTTTATATACCATTATATCAGGGGTCCTAGCTAACAACATAAGGCATAGGAAAGACATCAAAGGTATTCATCTTGGGGAAAGAAGAGGTGAAACTATCATTATTCTCAGGTTATATGATATTATATATGGAAAACCCCAAGACCTCCCCAAGGAGAGTGCTGAAAGCAATAGAGGAATATGGCAGAGTGGCAGGATACAAGATCAGCAAATAAAAGTCTATTGGACTGCTATATACATCATATGAGGCCATGGAAGAGGAGATCAAAAAGGTATTACCCTTTACAATAGCCAACCACAAATGGAAATATCTAGGGATACACCTAACCAAAAAAAAAAAAAAAACCACCAAGATTTGTGTGAGGAAAACTACAGAACACTACGACAAGAAACCAGAATTGACCTCTACAAATGGAAGAATATCCCATGCCAGTGGATCAGAAGACATAATATAGTAAAGATGCTAGTCCTACCCAAGGCACTATATAAGTTTAACGCCATCCCGATACAAATACCAACCTCTTCAAAAAATTGGAAAAACTGACTACCAACTTCATAAGGAGAGGACGAAGCCGAGAATTAGCAGAGAACTCCTCAAGAAGGACACAGTGGGAGGGCTTGCTTTACCTGACTTTAGCACCTATTAAACAACCACAGTGGTCAAAGCAGCATGGTGCTGGCATACTGACAAATATTCAGACCAATGGAAAGAACTGAAAACCCAGAAATGAAATCATCAGCATCAGCATACAAATTACTAATCATTGATAAGGGCCCTAAAAATATCAAATGGAAAGTGGAAGCCCTTTTCAACAAGTGGTGCTGGAAAATAATGGATATCTACCTGCACACAAATGAAGCAAGACCCCTACCTCACTCCATGCACAAGAATAAATGCAAGGTGGATCACAGACCTCGAGGTAAAATCACAAACTATTAGGGCAGCGGTTCTCAATCTGTGGGTCGCGACCCCTGCATCGAATGACCCTTTCACAAGGGTTGCCTGATTCACAACATTAGCAAAATTACAGTTATGAAGTAGCAACAAAGATAATTTTATGGTTGGGGAGTCACCCCAACATGAGGAACTGTATTAAAGGGTTACAGCATTAGGAAGGTTGGGAACCACTGTATTAGGCCCAGCAATGAGGGCATTGGGAAAAACCTAAGAACCTTGGCACAGGGAATACGTAGACTATTGGAAATAGGAAGGACACTAACACAGAGGAGGCACACACTGGCAAGTGGGATATACTGAAGATAAAACACCTGTGTACATCAAAAGACTTTGCCAAGAGAGTAATAAGAGAGTCCACAGACGGGGAAAACATCTTTAGCAATGACACATCAGACAAAGGCTTTATTACTAAAAATATATAATCCTCTGCTAGCCTAAAATAAGAAAACAAGCAAACAAAGAGCCCATCCAGGAGGTAGGCAAAATACCTGAACAGAAATTTCACAATGGCAGACAACTGAACGGCCAATAAACATAAGAGAAAATGTTGCCAATCATTAGCCATAAGGGAAATGCAAATTAAAACAACTATGAGATGCCACCTAATACCCTCAAAAATAACCCGATTCAAAAAAATCAGAAAGTAGCAAGTGTTGGAGGGGCTATGGTGAGATAGGAACTCTCATCCACTGCTGGCTGTTCTGTAGGTATGTGCAGCAGAAGAAGTAAGAGACAGACCACGAACAGACATCTGCCCTCCAATGTTCATCGCGGAGCAGTTCACAATCATAAAGAGTTGGAAACAACCTAAATTTCCATCAACAGGTGAATGGATTAAAAACTCTGGTATATACATACAATTGAGTGCCCCTAAAAAGAATTGATGAATGCATGAAGCACATGGGAAGAGTTGGAAGAAATTATGCTAAGCTAAGTAAGACAAGCACAAAAAGACAAGTACAACATGAATCCCCTGAGGGAGAGAGGGACCAGACCTCATCCTGGTGCTCCAAACCTTGAGGGCAATATACCAGCATGGAGGAGCGAACTAACAGAGAGGACTGTAGGGCTGGTCCCAATCCCAGCTACATGGACCCCCTCCCCAGTAGAATGCATTACAGGGGACAGCACTGAAGATATAGTCCAGGGAGAGTGTCAGGTCTGCCCAGACGAGAGGGGAGCAAACTAAGAGGGAGAGGGTGGGGGGGGGGGGGTAGAGAGAGAACGAGAGAGAGAATGAGAGAGAGAGAGAGAGAGAGAGAGAGAGAGAGAGAGAGAGAACTGCATCCTGGCCCACCAAGCCTAGCAGACGACATTCCAGCTTGGAGCAGCCATTGCACAGTGAGGAATGTAGGGTCGGCCCTACCAGGAGACATGAAGTCTCATCACTAACGCACAGCGATATGGGGGATAGCACTGGAAGACACCGTTTGGGAGTTGTGCCCAGGTTGACCTCCCTACACTGGGGTGAAACACGAAGGAAGCACAACTTCATGGGTGTTATTGTTTCTTTGCTAGGCCATCTATTATTTCACTGAAAGGAGTGGCTTCACTTCAAGGTTTAAAGGACATATTAAGGTTCCTTCAGTCTCAGTCCACCAAATCTGCTTTTAAATGGATTTATTTTTATTCTGCATTTTTAACCCAGTTTAATGGGTATTTCCTGGTCAGAACAATTGATGATAGTAACTGGGCATCATTTCGTTGTTCTGGTCTTAGGCTAGAGAACACTGTGTTTCATATGGGCCATTAGTCCTGTGAACGAACTGCTTCCTCGAGTCTTTGGCTTCCTCCACTCTTCTTTGCTCCATATAGGAAGAGTTCAATCGTTCAATCTTAGATGGCTGCTTGCAAGCTTACAAGATCCCAGACACTAGTTACCAAACCAGGATGTAGAACTTTATATTCATAAACTATGTTATGCCAGGTGGCCTAGATGTCTCCAGAGAGTATGGTCCTTAGCCTCTAAACCAGGAAATCAGTCCCATGAGGTGTTTAAATATGTCTGACTGTTCTATAACGGTGCCCCCTACATGCTCTATTAGATACACAAACATGTAGCAATATAAATATGTATATACAAATGCCTACAACAGGCATGGGAAAAATTTTTTTGCCAAGAGCCATTGGATACTTATCACAAAATTCATGCAGCACACAAAATTATCAATGCAAAACATGGCTTGCTATATTTGGTCAAACATTTAATGAACTCACCCCAAATGTCATGGCTGGAATGACTTCTCTTTGGTGAAGTGTGTGATGTTAGCTGGTACTGATGATGTCTTGGGCCTTTTGCACCCACTCAGGCTGGGCGTTTCTTACCCCTGGCCTAAAATTATACATCCATCCATACATACATATCCATAGATACTTCCATTGTGTCAAGCACATTTACACATTTGTTGCCATCATCATTCTCAAAACATTTGCTTTCTGCTTGAGCCCTTGGTATCAGTTCCTCATTTTCCCCCTCTTCCCGCTCCCCGCTCCCTCCTGAAACCTTGATAATTTATAAATTATTATTTTGTCATATCTTACACTGTCCATTGTCTCCCTTGACCCACTTTTCTGTTGTCCATCCCCCAGGGAGGGGGTTATATGTAGGCCCTTGTGATCGGTTCGCTCTTTCTAACCGAACTTCTCACAGATTGTTGACTGTGATTGCAGTTGTCTAAGTTTCTGCAGTTGCCATAGTTGTCCTTTGTTCTGGCGTGCCTATCCGTGGCTTCCTTTACGTTGGTCGTGTCGTGCTGTCTTCCCCGGTATTGTGAACTGCCCTTTCCTTCACCAGATTTCACTAGTGTCTACCATCTACTGAATGACGCCCTCTCCTGCCCACACTCTAGTAACTCTCAAAGAAAGCGCGTTTCTCTGTGTAAGCCTATTCTGGGCTTTCAAGAAAAGTGGTATGGTGAGTGAGAGGCGGATCAGTCTTGAGATATTAATAAATAGGAGAAGCCAGTGGATTATAAAATAAATATGTTGAAGTTCTTTGTGAATACCTCTTCTGCTCTTCAAGATTCTTGGCAAAGACTGAAATGATATTTGGAGGGGGAATTACTTGAATCTGCCACCACTCTAGAAATGAAAACGTGCAAACAGAAGGACATGTAAACTTACTGCCATTGATTTGATTCTGACTCATAGCACCTGTGTAGGACAGAATAACACTGTGCCTGCGGGTTTTCTGGAATCTTTATGGGAGCAGAGAACAACACCTTTCTCCCTCAGAACTGCTAGTGGGTGTGAATACTGGCCTTGCATTTAGCAGTCAACAAGTAACACTATGCATAGCCAGGGGTCCTGCAAAGAGAAGTAGCTGAGTAAAATTCAAACTAATGTTTTTAGGTGAACCAGAAGAATGAAGATGGTTTTCCTTAATTAATTTAAATAAAAATCAAAACATTAATTCATTTATACTGTATCTGTTACTTGTAGAAAATATTGGAGTATCCTATATTTTACTTGATATTTTGTTCTATTCTTTTCAAATGTAAAGCATGATGGATCACTGCAAGGATGTTGCCGGGTAGTTTTTGACCTCCTGGGACTTCACAAGGGGGAAAGGCGACTCAAGGTCAACATCAGCTAAGGCCAATTCCTATGAGGTGGAGGTCAAACATATTGCCACTCCCCAAACAGTGCTGATACCCGCCATCTCTCCCACAGCACTCTCCCTCTCTGCTGGGTTTCGTCACCCATTGCAATGGTCACACAGAACTCATGATTGTGGGGTTTATTAAGGAGGTTACCTGGTTACTATTAAGGATCACAAATGCTTGGGCATACCTGGCTCCTTGGCCTCTGCCCTGTTTGAGAAATGTTACAAAGCTCTTTTCGTTCTGTTGATACATGCCTCAGGACATCCCACTCCACCATCCCACCACTCTACCATAAGCCTCAGCCCAAAGGCACTGAGCATCTAGCTCTGTGAGTGGCTAGAAGCATCCTATTCCACAAGCAAACCTCTTTCCCAAATGCATTCAGAGTTATTTGCTCCTTGGGCTGGGAAGCCCACCACTTGATCTGCTGCTTTGCTCTTGGTCCTGGTACTTCTCTTCCTCTGCCACCTATCCTCTGCTTCTCTGGGTATCACAACTCTGTCTCCTGGATTAAGAAGGTTTAGCATGATGAGGTTTGGGATCCAAAGGATGCACGGTACTCCGTGCTCTTCTTTCTTGATGGTAGTGAGAGGCTCCTGTTCCTGCCTCTGAGATGGTTCAGCAAAGTCTCCATCAGAGTTTCAAGCTTTTACAGTTACAATGAACACCAGTTAATAATTACTAACAGCTGAATCTTATAATCCTACTCACATCTTCCTCCACTTCTTCTCACCCAGACTCATTTGGAAAAGAGGAAATATACCAATCTGCAGGGTACCACTCAGTTTTGGGGTGGGAACTACAAGGACTCTGGCTAGAAGAGCCATATCACATGAATTACTGTACCACAATCACCATTTGGGTCATGATTTCATTGCCACAATCACAATTTTCCACATTTAACAATACAATTATTTTGAATTATCAATCCATTGTCTCGATGGACCTCAAAATGCAATCTGCAAAAATTACAATCCTGAAAAAGTGCAAAAAAAATCAGTTTAACAAACTAGATTTTATTATGTATATTTTACTTTTGTTAGTGCCCAGTGTTGCAAGTTGATCTATACACAAAGAGGGAGTCAGCCATGGAACGGCTCTTCTGTGAATCTAGGAATATGGACAATTTGGACTGCATCATGAAGAACCAGCTCTTCCACCACTGCCTTCTTGGACATTGTTTTAAGAGTTTGCTATCTATAGTGCCCTGGGAGGCTAGTTTCCCTTATTTATTGAGACGGTGCAATTGCATCAGCTTCAGTTTTCTTACGAACCCTTGACAGTTAACCTAATACTTTCTTCCTGTATACGTTGAAGTTTCCATGATTTTAAATAGTCTTGAGTTCTGAAAAAGAAAACATTTTGGAAACTGCAGTCTTAGTCTATGACTCTGTCTTTCAAGCGCAGCTTATTACTGCAAAATCACATTTTGCTGTTGTATGTAGTTCAAGAATTCAGATTGAGTTCAAAGGCAGATGTGGGTTGACTGCTGTCATTTGGACAGTAGGACATGCCAACCTAGCGGAAGCCAGATGTACTTATCAAAATACTGCAAGGTAAACACTGTCACTGTGGGAAATCGCTTGGGGGCCAAAGTGCCTGCAAAACAAAGTAAGACAGTTCTGAAGGAAGAGACAGCTCTTGCTATAAAATGAGGGCACTGTGGTGATCAAGAATGTGGCATATTAAAACTTTTCCAATGATTATTTAAATGAAAACACAAAAATAAGTAATCCTTAGACTGTGAAGACCCTTGATAATATGTCAAAACAAGTCCTAGGAAGCTACTTTAAGAATCTCAGGCACAATGTTTTAAAGCATCTCATTAGCTACTTGGTACCTAGTAGGAACATATCAATTAATGTTGCTACTCATTTAGTCGTTGCATGAGACAAAGATGTGGCAGGCTGCTCTCATAATCTATTTGAAACTAGATGTTTTCTCTTTTTATTTTCCTTTCAAATGCACCATAAATGTTATTTTCTTTTTGAAATAACTTCATTGTACAGAAATCTTCCAAGTCCTGCATAAAGATCTCTTTCCACCCAATTATTTGTGAGTAAATTTTCTACCTGATGTCTCAAACCTCACATATTCCAGTACTGCTAACTAAGACATTCTTCTATACTCCCATAGGATAACCATCAAACATCAAGAAATTAACATTGTTGTCCTCTCTGAGACATGACGCCCCTCAGTGACCAAAACACAACAGGGGAGAGCACCGGAGACACAGTGTGCGAACTGCACCTGACCTGATCCCACCACACCGAGGCAAACCACTGGGGGAGTGCAGTGCAACAGCAAGGGAATGGAGTGGCAAGGTCCCCAGGGAATGCTGAAAGTGGACTTTGGGGCCAGGGCGTGGTACCCCAACAGACAGGACTGGAAAACGCTCCTAAGGGACAACAAATGATCCTTGAACTAACTACAAGCTTTTCTTTTGTTCTTTGTCAGTGGTTTGTTTTGGTTGTTTTGTTGTATACTGTTGCTTTGTTTTCCTGTCTTGTTTTCGTGCATATTAGTGTCTCCACAGTTCTGTCCCAATAGGACAGGCTGGATGAACTATCTGGAGGAAAAACAACGGGACCGACAATTCCGGGGGGACTTGGGGTGGGGGGGTAAGGGGGGTAAGGAAGTGGTGTTAACAAACCCAGGGACAAGGGAACAACATGGGACCCAAATTGGTGGTGAGGGGGGAGTGGCAGCCTGGTAGGGGATAATGAAGTGTAAGGTTACGTAAAGAAGAGGTATAGATGTAACCCAGGTGGGGATGGAGCATGGTAGAGGGGCATGAGGAAAGTCAAGGGAGATGGAGGAGAGAGCTAGGAGGCAAAGGGCATTTATAGAGGTCTAGACACAGACATGTACATGCAAATATATATATGAGAATGGGGAAATAAATCTATGTGTCTATATTTATAGGTTTAGTATTAAGGTGGCGGAAGGACCTTGGGCCTCTACTCAAGCACTCCCTCACTGCATGAATACTTTCTTCTATTAAATTGGCATTCTATGATGCTCACCCTCCCAATACAACTGCTGAAGCCAAAGCGGTGAACAAGTAGTAAATGTGGTGAAGAAAGCGATAGTGCCCGGCTATCAAAAGAGATAGTGTCTGGGGTCTTAAGGGCTTGAAGGTGAACAAGCGCCCATCTAGCTCAGAAGCAACAAAGCCCACATGGAAGAACACACCATCCTGCGTGATCACTTTGTCCCGAAGGGATCAGTTATCACACATCAAAGAACAGAAAATCCTATCATTCTCTGCACACCTCCATGATACGATTGCCGAGGACAAACGGGTGCATAAGCAAATGTGGCGAAGAAAGCTGATGGTGCTCGGCTATCAAAAGAGATAGTGTCTGGGGTCTTAAAGGTTTGAAGGTGAACAAGCGGCCGTCTAGCTCAGAAGCAACAAAGCCCACATGGAAGCATACCACCCTGTGAGATCACGAGGTGTTGAAGGGATCAGGTATAAGGCATCATCAAAACAAATACCATAGTGAATGAGGGGGTGGAGTGCAGAGTGGAGACCCAAAGCCCATTTGTCGGCCACTGGAGATCTCCTCACAGAGTGGTCTAGGGGAGGAGATGAGTCAGTCAGGGTGCGATGTAGCACCGATGAAGAATACAGCTTTCCCCCAGATCCTGGATGCTTACTGCCCCCAACTACCAGGATCCGAATTCTACCTTTCAGGTCTGGATAGAGCTGAGGTTGTACACTGGTGTATATAGTAACTGGAGGCACAGGGAATCCAGGGTGGATGATACCTTCAGAACCAGGGGGTGAGGGGCGATGCTGGGAGAGTGGAGGGTGAGTGGTTTGCAAAGGGGGAACTAATTACAAGGATCTACATGTGACCTCCTCCCTGGGGGATGGACAACAGAGAAGGGGGTGAAGGGAGACGCCGGATAGGGCAAGATATGACAAAATAATAATCTATAAATTTTCATGGGCTCATGAGGGAGGAGAGAGCGGGGAGGGAGGGGGAAAAAGAGGACCTGATGCCAAGGGCATAAGTGGAGAGCAAATGCTTCGAAAATGATTAGGGCAAAGAATATACAGAATGATTTATACAATTGATGTATGTGTATGTATGGATTGTGATAAGAGTTATATGAGCCCCTAATAAAATTAAAAAAAGAGAAATTAACATTGATCAACCATCAGACCCCACCCCATTGTCCCCATAAAGTCTTTTCTAGAAAATAGATTCAATTTAGAAGAATATAGATGCTTTCTTAATAATTTGTTGTGTGCCTGCTTAAGAGGGAAGCATTATAGGATATTTAGGAAGATACACTGGTCTTCAAATGACTTAGGTTCAATATAACCCAAAGAACCTTATCTAGGACAATGGACTAATTTATTGTTCAGTAGACCCTATGCTAGGTATAAAAGCAGTGATTAAGTGCTTAGCTGCTAACTAGAAGATTGAGGTTGTTCAAACTCACTAGTCATTCCATGAGAAGAAGATGTGGCAGGTCTACTCCTGGGAAACCCTACGAGGCACTGCTACAGTTTTTTAAAACTAGGTATTGAGTATAGTGTGATGAACAGAACAAGGTTTCTTTCCATGAAGCTCAAAATTTGAGAGGGGCTGCATTTTCAATAAATAAACTTTAAACGGCAAATATGAATTATGACATATGCAGAAAAGGATATGATCAGCAAGCAATGAGTGTAAAAATCACTTAAATCAGAGTCAAGGAAGGCTTTCTTTAGGAAGATCCATTTTACCAGGAAAAAAGTAAGAAGTGTTCAGAAAGCACCAAGTATGGGATTGATCACACCAACTGGGGATAAAGTTGGAAGGGTTGGGAATGCTTACTTCTGAAATAGGTATGTTAGCTTTAGAAGTGGTTTTGTGGAAGATCATGGAAGAGAAGAAACGTGTGCAGCTAGATGAAGTTCACAAATGATGACTAAATGACAGGGAGAGATAATAGAATGTAAGCATTTTTCCCAAATCATTTTCTTAGGACATAATCCAGACATATCAGCGTTCTACAATTACAACCAAAATAATTATCAACATATTTTCCTTGATATTGGCTCCACATTACGCTCTCCCTCCCCTTAAGTTACCACCCAAGAACTCTTATTCTAGTTATTGCCTCTAGATTCACCCAAGCTGGGTTTCACATAGGGAAAAACATAGAAATGTATAGAACAGAGAGTGAAGAACTCTATCAAAAATAACAAAATACAGCTGAGATAAGCCCCAATCTGGAACACAAACAAACAAAACAAAATGAACCCCTTCCCCACAACCAGAAAACATTAAAAACCTGATCAAGCTCTAAGGGAAAGCAAATGACAAGGTTTTAACCATTCAATCTTATCTATCATTTTAATCTACTATGATTGTTTCTCCAATACTCTCTGTCTAATAACCTGGTTATTCCCATGCCTGAGGGGAATCACCAGAGACTTATTCCTGTGAACGTATTTTGGGCTCCTACTGTCATCCTTAGCCTTCTGCAAACCAGAATCTCACAATTTAAGCTCTGATGTCATTCCCTCCTTCAGATTTGGATTATATTTTTTAACTCCGTGGATTACAGATATTGGTTTACTTCTTCCATAGATTTCAGGGACTGGGCAGAAGATGGAAACAATGTGGGAGACGAAGGTTTCTTGCATAATATTAGATAGGACTTGGTTCCCAGGTGGTTCATTCAGATGGGTTAAAAAGACTTCAAACTGATGAAAAAGTACGTACAATGACAGATCTCCTTATACTTTCTGAGCCCAACCTTTCTGAATATTTCATTGTGAGCAATGCTGTTTTTTAATCCACTCAAGTTTCACTACAATATATTGATGATATGTGGTCTGTGGGACTTATTTATAGATGAGACATTCTTTTATGAGATCACTTTGAATGTTAGTATGGAAATAAATGTGTTTGGGTGGAGATCAAGATATGTCCCATCAGCTGCCAAATTCTTCTGAATATATTTTAATGGTGGTCACATTTTCATAAGAAAAATTATTTTCAATGTACATCATTTTCACTTGGGGCTACTCTTTTGTGGCTCGCATGCTTCCTCTCTGCAAATGGGAATACTTGCACATACGTCTTAAACGGAGACCTCTTGAAAAATGTCACCTAAAGTATTTGTAATATTTCTTGAACTATAAACATCATTCATTATTCATTCAGCCATGAGACTAAGTGAAGTTGAAAGAGTGAAATACCCGTTGGATCTCATAGAATCAGTTTTATAAGCTGATTACCTTAGGGACAAATGATCCAATAAACTCAGTGTGTTGGCTTTTCTTGAGACACACACTCATATATCATTTGTATAATTTTAATTTTTAAGTTCTCATACTGGCCCGTTTAGCTGCTGCTGACCAAGGAGAGAACATCATAACATCTTTTTTTTCTTATAAAAAGATGAAAAGACGTTCAACATCATTAGTCATTAGAGAAAGGCAACCAAACCACAATGAGATACCATTGCATAGGTATTTCCAATAAATAAGCCATGGTTTTTGCAAAATTCTGTTAGGCAATCTCCCACATCATTTGTCACCAAAGCCATATTTTCTAACCATTGATCCTTTTTCTCGAGTTCCACATCTTACAAACACCAGGTGTAATAGTTTTCATTCAAGGGCATTTTGCTCCTCATTGATCTGATCTATTTCCTTTCAGATGTAGCTAATGTTCTCATAAACTATAACCTGTGCTTGGTGATGCTTTTAACTGCCCTCAGGATGATCTAAAGTGCATGGATACGAGGTGAATAGTGAATTCATCCCAATGTAAATGAAACACTTCAGTAGTGAAGAATCACAATGTGGAGAGATCAAACTTCCACGAAATGTTGGGTGTGCTTAGAAGTCTCCAGGAGCCCTAGTGGCATAGCGGTTATGAGCTGGGCTGCAATATGAAGGGCCAGCAGTTCGAAACCACCACCAACTCAGCCAGAGAAGAGAGCATTTTCTACTCCTGTTAACAGTTTTATGGTCTCAGAAACTCAACGGGGTGGTTCTACTCTGTCCTATTGGGTTGCTCTGAGTCAGCATCGACTCAATGGCACTGAGTTTAATTTTAGAATTCTCCAATGCACCACAGGGCTTTTCTGATTCCAGGCATGCCCAACACCCTAGAGCTAACATGCCTTAGATGACAGGGGACAGCTAGCGGAGCATCTACATAGGGATGAATGAGACTCACTTTTAAATGATAGGTTTGATTCAGGCAAACTTGCAAAGCCACCTCTCCAATCACTCTCAGTTGAAAAGTAGAGAAGGAAAGGTAACTGAGAGGTTGGAGACTCAAACCCACCCAAATGCGCCTTGGAAGAAAAGCACGAAGATCAACTTCTGCAAACCCAGTCATTGAAACTCTGTGGAACACAAATCTACTGTGACTCAGTTGGCAGTGCCAAAGTTGGAATCAGCCTACGGCAGTTGGACTGGTTAAAGAAAGCAGGGTGCGGGGGAGGGGAGGAAAAGCATGTGAATGAACATTTGGTTTCACTGGGTATCCCCAAAATGCTACCCGAATAGCTCCTATTTCTCAGAATTTCAGTATTGTCACATTCATTTCCTTTCTCATTTGTGTGAAGTGTTTGTTGGTGTTGTTAGGGACAGTGGATTTGGTTCCAAGTGAAGCATGCACCCCTCAGTCCTGCACCATCATCACAAGTGTTTTTATGCTTGAGCCCATGTGAAGTGTTAGAATCCATCCCCCACTTCCCCCAAGGAGTGAGAGGACATTTGGGAGGAAGGCTGTATACCCTACATTTTTATGGGTTGATGCTAAACGTCTTCTAGAGGAGTCTTTATAGGGACTGTGGTTTTCTTGAGGCCCCTGCATGAAGAGTTCTAATGGAACCATTATCATTACATGATTCATCAACCTGAAGAAGTTGACACTTCCCGAGAGACTATTGCAGGACCAGCTCATTTGTCACTTACTCTAAAATGAAGTGAGGGTACTTGATAAATTGCTGGGACTGGCTTTGGAGAGCTCGGATAAGCTCTGGTGTTCAGGTGGAACAAGAACTTCCTTGAGATGCCTGTCTGTCTTCCCACACCTCATGCTTTTTTGCCTTTTATTCTCCACACTTTTGCTCAAGGTTTTCAACTAGTGAAGGGAGGTCTTATTGGAATTCTTTCTGTTCATGATACCACTTGCTAAAAAAATTGCCAATGTCAGTCGTTTCCCATATAAATGTAATTTTGGCAGCTATGGTGTAATTGAACTTGGTATAATTGAATGGCATGGGGCTTAGAAGAATTAGACAGCACTGATTCCTCCTGCTGTGTGTTTGGACCAAGACAGGATTTTCTTGATAAGAGAAAGATTTTATCCAAACCCCTACAATGTGATGTCATTTATAGTGTAAGGCAGGAGACATTGATAGAGTGAAAACCTTTAAAATAATGCCACAGATTCTTCCAGACAGTGAAAAGTATAGAAAATATACCTTTCTTCCGCTAAAGCCACAATGCCAACTCCCATCGGAACAGTCTGAACAGTATGGAGCAGCAGGACTACACAAAGCTTCAGAGTGAGTGACATGGAAGAAATAGTTCCAAAAGAGTAGTGCAAACCATGTGTACTCAGCTACATGCTCAAAAGTCATTGGTTCAAACCCACCTAGTGGTTCCATGGGAGACAGGCCTGGCAATCTGTTTCTGTAAAGATTACAGCCAAGAAAACCCTCTGGAGCTCCATTTTACTCTGTACCACAATGGTCGCCATGAGTCAGAGCCAACCTTACCTTTAATGAGTTTCCCCAAACTTGTTCAATGCCAACCGTTGACTCCTAGCCCTTCTCCCTGCTCTGGGTAGATCCAACTAGGATCATTCTTACCCAACACATCATCAGGCCTGTAGAAATAGCAGGAAGGAGGCATGGGAGAGTGAGCAGCAGGCCAATAGAAGTTTGCCGCCATCTTTCTTACAGTAGCACGGAGTGACTTTGAGCCTCAGGCCCTAGTGGGGACATGATAAAGAGTTGCTCAATGATATGGGGGAGGGGGGTGAACGAAAGGAGAGCAAAATGCAGGGCCAGGTCGGAGCCTGGAAGAAGCCTGGGTGGCACACTACTGAAGTCTGTCTTTGTTTCCTTTGGCTGCCGTAACAAAGGACAACCCACTGGACGGATTGAAACAATAGGAATTTACTCTCTCCCAGCTAGGAGTCAGAAACCAAGGTGTCTGCAGGGCCAGGCTCCATGTGAAAGCGCTAGGGAAGAATCTGCATTGGGCCTTTTTCTTGGCTTCTGCGGTTGCACGCGATCCTTGGCATTGCTTGACTTGCAGGTGCTTTCCATCAGTCCCTGCCTCCCTCTCCTTGTGACATCTCTTTGTGGCTTGCTGTCGCTCCCTTATCTTCCTAGAGGGACACCCGTCACATCGAATCAGAGCTCATCCAGTAGCAGTATGACCTCATATTAAGTGAACTGATCACATCTGCAAAGATCATATTTCCAAATAAGGTGATGTTCATAGGTTCCACGTGCTAGGTTTTAGACTTATGTTTTAGAGGAAACACAGTTAAATTCATAAAACAAAAGAAAACAAAACAAAAAACGTCCAAAGAGCTCTTTAAGCCATGGAGGAGCAGGACAGATGAACTAGCATGAGTTTTTCTTAAGATCAAAGTTCCAACTTTTTGTTTCATGTATGCAACAGAAATGACAATGATGTCGCGCCTGCAGTAACGGCACATGCCCGCCAGAGAGCACTGTAGAATGTGATTGAAGCTTTTCATCCATTTTAGTCAGGAATGCCAACTGATCCAGGAAAGGCATCTTAGCAACTGTACCACAACATAAGGCTTGCAAGTTGGAAAACTAGACACAGCCCCCACTGTGCTCCCCAGGTAGTTGCTGCTTCCCTTTCTTACCAGTTGCTTCGTTCCTTCCTAGACGTCCACCATGTCAATAGATAGAAGATGTATTCCATGTAGAGACTCCCCCACATGTATAATCCAGGCGGGCATGCTCTGTCTCTGAGGAACAAGCTTGGGCTGAATGACCGGAAACTTGACATCTGGAGCTTCTACATGAAAAGGCGTGATGAAAGGCTTGGTGTTCTACCTCAAAGCCACCAAACACTGCCAAGGAGCTGTTGCTCCTGCCTCAGAATCTTCTGATTCTGCTTAGAGACTATTCTAGACCTCCAGTGGTGCTCTGTAACTTGTCATTCTACCATGCGTGTGAGTTCTAACCTCGGGCACCGGAATCTAGGGCTGTTGAGTCTGATCTCCTATTTAGATCATTCAATGCCAACCCGGCTTTGATTGCTGTATTCTAGTGTATGGGTATGGTGGGGCCTCGGATGCTCTGACTCATCATGTCCATGCCTACATTTTTCATACACCGGAAAAGCTAGATTTGGACATGTGGCTAAATCTGACCAATGAACTCTGGGAATGACACAAGTGGGTAAAGCGATGAAGGATCTGTATGTCATTTCCCTGGCCCTCTTGTGTTACATCACACTTGGCAGCCACAGGCTCCAACTGGCAAAACCCAAGATCAAACACACTGCCAGCGAGTTGATTCTGACTCCGAGTTGAACTGCTCCATAGGCTTCTGAGCTGGTACAACTTGATGGGAGCAGACAGCCTCCTCTTTCTTCTCCAGGAGCACCTGGTGCGTTAGAAGTGCCCCTCTTGCATCGAGCAACCCAGTGCTATCCCACAGCACCATCAGGGCTCCTTGCTCCAGCTGTTAGAGACACGGAATGGAGGATGGACAAAATCAACCTTCGGCATTAGACCACTAAGAGTACAGGGTCCATTTGTTACTGCCTAGCCTCACCTGATGGACACGTATAGGAGAAAGAGGTGGGCTTTCGTCTGATGCTAGTTCAAGACCTGACATTATTTTTATGACTAATTTTAAGCACATTGAAGGGAATTATCGTGTAGGCTAAAGACTATTTCAGGGAGATGGCTAATATCTCCAAAGAATATTTTGGGTGTTTGAAAGCTGGCAGAGGCTAGATGTGATCATGTGGATTTTCCAGTATACCTCCAATAAGGTCCACTTGTATAACATGTAGGTGAGTACGGAATCAATGGTCCCAGTAGCTCATCTGTGAAGAAAGTCTGATCACTCCTAAAGTGAGTGGACATCCCATGACTTCCCATAATTTTCTGGAGAGCAAAAATTCATTGTCTTTTTAAACTCTCTCTCTCTCTCTCTCTCTCTCTCTCTCTCTCTCTCTCTCTCTCTCTCTCTCTCTCTCTCTCTCTCAACCCTCTACCTAGGCTGAAAGGACAACTGGAAACAAGGAACTCAGGAAGGAAGTTGGCAGTGATGGCTCCATTATGGGGATAGCCACCCATGTCACCAAATGAAAGGTGTGTGAATTGTGGAATGAAGAACTAATGTATTCTGTACCCTTTTACCCACCCCACAGCAAAATTTTCAAAAAGGAAATTTGTAAATAGTACATCGAATTCGAATGGTAAAGGGATGAAAAGAGGCTTCAGCTATTTTCTCCTCCAAGCGGATTTCTTTTGGGTGCCTTTTTATACTGCGTCCTGAACCAAAAGAAAGGAATTTTTAGTTTGGTTGTTATGACCCTCATATAGTTCCTCCCCTGAAAGAGATTGACATGGAATACAAACTTCTCTTATAAAATGTGTAGGGCATATCACTAAACCTCACTGGGAAGAGGAAAGGTGTGATGGGTCAGACATAGGTAGGTGAAATTGCTTTCTGTGCAGACAACTTGCTTTTCCCATTGGTTTCATTTTACCTTGTTCTCTCCACATCTCGCCTGCCTGCTAAGCTCCACTCTTCTTCCTTGGGTAACTGCTACCCACCTTCTCTCAGCTCAAACATCTCTTTCCAGAGGAAGCCTTCTCTGGCTCTCTCCTCTCACTCCTGCTCTGAATATTAGTGTAACTGTACATTACTTCTGGGTGCTTCTCAGTTAATGTCTGGTCTTCCCCACCCTCTGGACAGCAAAGTCCATATGTATATTAATGTTGGCCCACTAACTGATCCAAGGTAGACTTGTAGGATGGACAATTTAATACACAGAGAGGAATACTTTCTTCTTCCTTCCACGCTGCTTTATCGGTACACTTTCCGTTTCTTCTTCCTCTTATTTCTCCTCTTCTTTCTTTCTCTCACTTGCCTATCTCAAGGAATCCCCGGGTGGCACAAAAGGTGAAGCAATCACCTACTAACCAAAAGGCTGGTGGTTCAAACTCATCCAGATATGCCTGGCCAGAAAGACCTGGCTGTCTATTTTGGAAAGATCAGTCCACGAGCACCCCGTGGCGGACAGCTCCACTTTGCCATGATTCCAGTTGGAATCGACTCAACAGCAACTAGACTTTCATTGCTGTTGTTGATCCCACGTGCCTTGCCTCTCTCAATTTCTTGGTGGTAGTACTTGGAAAAGGGAAACCACAAATTGGAACAGAAAAATGGGAAGTGAAGTGAGGTGAGCAATAGGAGCAAGTATATTTTATAAGACAATCATGGGCAAGGAACAGGCAGTTAAGATAACGCTCTCCCAGACTAGGAAACATACTTCTGGCTTGAAATAGGAGTAGGATCCTTGGGGCAGTGTGTCCTGGTATGTCCATTCAGTCATAATTGTATATTCACTCAACTGATATTTATGAAGAACATTTTGCTTATCTGAAAAATAGGCAGGATATTAAGGATCACATATTTCAGAGACAAAAAATTCCTGAAATTAAGAGACTCACTGTTTAGTGACTCGCTACTCCAAGAGTGGTCAAGGAACTGCAACATTGGTATCAAATGGCAGTTTGGCAATGAGATAGAATCCCCTATTCAGATCTACTGAATCAGGCTTTCCATTTCAGCCAGATTTCCATGCACACTGAAGTAAGAAGCTCGCTTGTATTAAGCATAAATAGATTGCCAAGGACAATAGATACGAGATGTGTCAGAAGGATGCTAACCTAAGATGCTGTGGGGTAACACGAGAGGACAAGGAGCTCAGGAGATGGGGCTCAACAGGACTTAACAAAGGGAAGGGATCCATAAAAAGGGACCAGCAGACTCCAAACCAAAATAAAACCAACTAATTCCAACTCATAGGGGTCCTCTAGAGCAGTGGCTCTCAACCTGTGGGCTGCGACCCCTTTGGGGGTCACATGACCCTTTCACAGGGATTGCCTAAGACCGTCAGAAAACACATATTTCCGATGGTTTTAGGAACCGAGACACCGCTCCTCTATCCATCTCCAGGCGGGTTCGCCCACATGAAGATATGCCCACCTAGGAGTATCCGGCGTGACGACTCTTATCCGTGCTACACCATGCTTCAAGAAAAAATGTCATTTATTTGTAATCAGAAAGAAATATTTCACAATATAGAATTTGCATATTGTTTGTATAATTCATCACTACACTTCAATTACATTCAATTTGTAACCATGAAAACACATCCTGCCTATCAGATATTTACATGATGATTCATAACAGCAGCAAAATGACAGTGATGAAGTAGCAAGGAAAATAATTTTATGGTTGGGGTGGGGTCACCACAACATGAGGAACCGTATGAAAGGGTCGTGGCATTAGGAAGATTGAGAACCACTGCTGTAGAAGGTTTCCAAAGCTACAAATCTTCAGGGGAGCAGACTGTCTCATCTTTCTCCCAAGGAATGAGGGATGGGTTTGAATCGCCGACCTTGAGGTTAACAGTTCAATGCTGACCCAACAGCACCACCAAGGCTGCTCGTGGTAAGCAGAGGAATTAGAATAGACAAGGACTTGGCAGTGTCTAGAAGGTCGGGCCAGGTAATGAAATGAAAACTATTTAACTTGGATGGAGTAGAATCTATGGAGAAAGGAGAAATGAGCTTAAGCAAGTGGACAGAAGCAGCTCGTGGAGGATTGGGTGTCCCCACTACCAAGGTAAGGCTTTATGTTGGAGGCATCGGAGGGTAATGGACTGTTGCATTTTGCGCTAGAGAGGGAAGTCCTTCTGGTGGGAACAGGAGCGGTGCTGTTAATACGAAGGTTAAAAACCATTTATTGAGCAAGTATTATATTCGAGATGCTGTGCCACATACCTAAAATGCCTTCTGCCGCTGAGCCTCTGAGTAAGGTGTTATAATATCTCCTTGGGAGAAAGGAGATGGTATTGTTACTCGCAAAGAATGTGACGGGTTGCAGGAGGAGGTTCCCGTGACAAGGCTAGAAAAGGGGGAGGAAAACCAAAGTTGCTTCATCCTTGGAGTATCTAGGTTACTCTTAATGTTAGGTGTGCCAGCCAGCAGCGGGGAGGCTGGGAGTCAACGCTTCTGTTTACCTCCTTTGTTCACTTCTGCGGAATGCATTGGAGCTGGACCTGTGTGCTTGATAATATGGAATCGGTGGTGGCATTGACAATGCCCCCTAAGATTTGTCTGTATTGAAACTTAGGCCTAGTTTAATTTATAAGTAAGGATGGGGCTACTTTGTCTCACTTATTTGACCATGTTCTCAGGAGGGATCAGTCCCTGGAGAAAGACTTCACGCCTGGTAAAATGAGGCTCAGTGCCAAAGAGTCAGACCCTCCTCAAGCTGGATCGACACGATGACTGTAGCAATGGCTGAGACCCGGCAGTGATTGTGAGGATGGCGGAGGACCACTCAGTGTCTTCTTCCATTGTATGCGGGGCTGCTGTGAGTCAGGACCCATTCGGCCGGCACCTAACCATCATACAACCACTAGCCTCACTTTTCTGTAAATCAGGCCACCCTGGATCACCTATGAGTTTAGGAAAGACGTCATTTCTGTCCTCACTGAGCGATGGACTCCTGACTGAGTTTCAATAGTAAGTTGTATAAACCCATCAAAAACCAGCCTTTGCTTGCAGGTTTCGTACGTATAAGCGACTCTGTCCTGGTATTTGGTGAAGTATGTGGTTTGGTGTTACCCGCTCGATGAGCGAATCTCCTGCCTGAGTCAAGTTCAATTAATAGATTAATTCAATTATAGGCTCAGTTTCTTTCGACCCTACTTTCTGTTCAACTTCCCCTGTGTTCGAAGAAGATTATCTCTTCTGATCCCTGATGGCTTCTCTGTGCATCTCGTCAGCCTGCTTCACGCACACCCCCCAGGCAATGGCAGGTGCGCTGTGGGTTACCTTTAAAAGTGAATTCCCTGAATAAACAGTTCAGTCAGAAACCACCAGGTGCCCAATCTCACAACCCATAAAGTTAAACCTGACTTTTGCATCCCGCGGGGAACCATTTTTACCAGAGTTGCCAGGAGACAGAATTGGAAGGCAGGGTGCATTTTCCTTAAGGGAAGACCTCCTCTCCTTCTTGGAAAACTGGTGGGAGTTCAAACCGGTTTGGATTTCTCTTCCTCCTCAAGACATACCTGGCCAGTGTCCTTTTTCTTGCCCCTAAAAATAGGCCATTATCTCTGACTTCACTGAATAAGAAGGAATCCTTTATAATGAGTCAGCCCATCACTGAAGCTCTATCTTCTAGATAAGAGATTACTTGTCTTTAGAGTGAGACTGCTGTGTGGGAAACCCACAGGAAGGTGTGCTGCTTTCAGGAAATCCCCTCCCCACTCCCTTCACAAAGCCCTTTCTGGGGGTTGTGCCAATAAAGACAGTGTCTCTCCTTAACTGGTCGCTCATGTTCTCTCTCCGGGTTTTTGCGGTTTCTCCAGCTAACATTGATTGGGTGACCTTCTCTACCTTTTGTGTGTCATGCATCCCAGTGGTCTGGCTCTTTTCAGGGGTGCTGGTGTGTTCTTTGAAAGGTTCTGTGGAAGCTCACTCCATCCCATACGTTGCTCCTGTGGCAATCCCGACTGGCCCAGTATGCTCTCTTCTGCTGCTAGTGCCATAGGTGGTGCACCTCAGATTCCTTGCAGCTGGTTCTCCTCTCAACCAAGACAGCCCTCTGGGGGTGGCACCAACAAGAAGACTCATGTACATGTCTGTCCCACCGGGTACTCCTGATGATCAAATGGAGGGCCAGCAGGAGGCTTCTAGAAACTTTCTCTCCTTGTTCAAGTCACCTAGATGCAGGGAATCCTGTCTTTTCTCTGACTAGACATTCAGTCAGTGTCCAGGTTCCAGTGTCTTCTCTGGCAGGCACATGCTTCCAGGGATCCTTTCAGTGCCATCCCGCTGGTGAGGGAAGGTGAGGAATAGCCAGTCCTGGCCCTTATTTCCCAGTATTCTGACGTTGGGAAAGTAGGAGGATGACAGCAGCCGGGGTAGCAGGAGCAGCTCTGTCTCCCCTTAGAAAGCCCTGTGGGAATGTGTCTGGCCACAAGTGCTTGTGGCTTTTAAAATTGGGACTTACATAAAGTGTAAATTAGGAGTTACATAAAGTGTGAGTCGCTATGACTCCAAACTGACACAATGACTCCCCACAACACCACCACCACCACCACCACCACCACCATCACCACCACAACCACCACCACCACCAACAGCAACAACAACAGCATTTTGGCCCTTGACCCAATCTCTAGCTATAGGAAGTCTGAACTTAAATGCCAAGTAAACATCACATAAAAGCAAGAAATGGTAAAACAAAGAATGAATGGTTTGTGTAATCTATTCAAAAGCTCTACATGTGAAAAACCTGCTTTGACAATGATAAACTGAAAACACATTGGTTGTTTGCATGCCAGAGAGAGAGAGAGAGAGAGAGAGAGAGAGAGAGAGAGAGAGAGAGAGAGAGAGACATTTGTAGAATCTAAAGAGCAGTTATAAACTAATTAGAAAAAGGAGAAACATTCCAATGGCGAGGGGAGATTGGGCAAATGGCACTAATAGCTACATAATGGGAAATTATGGTGTATTATAGGAAGAGTGAATATAATAGTTTAATCTTAATAGTTACCAAACAGATGGAAAATAAAATATTTTGAAATGCAATTTTACTCTGACAAAGAACAAAGATTAAAACCAAATAATATGTAGCATAGCTAAAAATAAAGAAAAAGACATTTGTGTACCCTGCTGATCACAAACAAACACAACCCATATCTATGGGTTGTTTGGACATGAGCCCGTGGCCTGCCATATTACCTGCTGATCCTGGGAGTTAGTAGCCTACTCTATTACCTGCTAGCCTAGGATTCATTCTCTCATATAACCAGAAGACTGCCATCTGACCTGCTGATCTTGGATTCCTCGACTCCTGCAGCTACATAAGTCAGGAGAAGCCAACAGCTTGACATCTGCCATACAGACTTGGAACTTGCCCACCTGTACAAGTGGGTGAGCCATTTTCCTGACCAAAATCGTTCTGTAAGTATACATATATAAGTTTTACTGCTTTTGCTTCTCTAGAGAGCCCAGCCTAAAACATACATGCATTTCACTCGTGGCAAGAAATATCATGGCAAAAGGAATGAATGGCAGAATAAATTGTATGAAAGCAGAAAAAAGTTTAGCATCCCAAACTCAGGCCATAACATCTAGCACACTTATGATAGATGGACCATATACAAACTTGAACCAAAGTAAATAGACTTCACAGTTTAGAGAAGGTTTCTCCTAGGTCCTGAGTTTTCTCCTCAGGTTTGTCCTAAAGAGAGCATCATTTGATGTCCCCCAAAGAGAAAATAAAGCAAAACAAGACAAAAAACAATTTGGATCACTTCCCCCAACTCTCTGGTGGTTCAACACTGAAGCTCAGTTCAGTAAATTCAAGATGGTCAAGTCTATTTTTAATTCACAGTGACCCCATGTGACAAAGTAGAAGAACCGAAGAGGGTTTCATAGACTGCCATCTTCATAGGTCTTTTCTCTCACCCAGTGCTAGGTGGGTTGGAACTGGTTGGCTTTGAGTGCACCACCAGGATTCCACCACCAGGATTCCCTAAGGACAAGACTTGGAATAGCCAATTGAATAAAGGGAGCAATTCAGTGAAGATCTGATTTTCCATGAGGTAAGGCAGTGTGGACAGCAGAGCCTTCTGAGAACAATCTAGAAATCATATTTTGCAACAGCCAGCTTTTGCTGAGTGAGTGCTTGGAGTTCCTGGGAGGGGCAAATAGTTAATGTGCTCAGCTGCGAACTGAAAGATCTTTGGAAGAATTAGCCCTTGAACACCCTGTGATGCACAGTTGGATTCTGTGAGTTGGAGAGAAGCCCACCATGGGTTCTGGTGCGAGTGGTCATACTCATTGGCAAGTCAATGTGCAGAGATGCCATGTAGCCAATTACCATAAGGTGCATCTGACTTGAGACAGGCAGAGACAGGGTTAACTTTGGCTTTCTGTTGTGGAACTTGATCATTTTTCTGGAAAGGAATCCACTGAGATGTCACAGAGTGGAAGGCAAACCCACTCAGGTATTACCCATTGGAGGGGCTTGGGGTAAGGAGGGAGGTGAAGCTGTCCTAAGAAAGCACTTTGGGGTGGGCGTCCAGCATTTGTGGGTCTGGGAGAAATTGAAATGTTCTTTTCTCTTTGTTTTCTCAGAGTTCAACTTTTCTCACACACCCCCACCCCAATCCATCCCTCCTTTTTATTTCATCCCTGCCTTCTGCCTTTTCTCCTGCCCTCTCCTTCTGGGGCCCCTGCCAGTAAACTCGTCCTCCTCTGTGCCTTCTCCCTCAGAAGGGAGATCATTTAATTAGGGAAGGAGACAAAAGCGTACCACGCCAAGATGAACTGCCTGGGCAGTACAGATTAAGAAATGAAACAGAGAAATTAATTATCAAGATGAGATTGCTTTCATTCGTTTTTTTTTTTTTTTTTGACAGCCTGCTAAAGTGACCAGCATCTGCTTTTCTCTTCCTGGGCAATGATTTCTGGGGTGCTCTATTCCGCTTCTTCGGCAGCTTTCCCCCTGGCTGCTGTTCTTATGAGTGCGTGAGCTGGCATCAAAAACCTGGGACTTGCATTGTTCTGAAGGTTGCCTGATATATATCTTCTGGTGTCTTCCAGTGGCCAGCCACAGTCTGTCTGCAGGGTGCTTTCTCATGCTTTGCTTAGGCACCCAAACCAATCAGTCAGCCAACCAACCAACCATCATTGTCAAGTTCATTCTGACTTGTGGTGACCCCAGATGTGCACAGTAGGCTGTAGTCTTTCAGAAACAGATTCCCAGGTCTTGCTTTGGAGATGCCTCTGGGTGCATTCAAAGACTGACCGCCCTGATGCAGCTGGACTTTGATCTTGAGCCAGTTGAAGCAGCTGAAAGTTCTGTCTTCCTGCATTGACACCAATTGAGTTACACCCAGAGGAGATCAGCCCTTCCTATCTATAACTTTTAGAGTCCAACGAGAATGCAAGATGTTCTTCCTATAGTGAAAAGCTAATAAATCAATGAATGGATGAAACTCGGAGATGTTCAAATGAAAGGAGGATTCCTTGTCTTCATCGTGAGACGGGTAGATAAAAACAGGGATGGGTTCATATTTAATGCTGTATTTCTTATTGTATTTCTTATTGAGGTTATGGATATCAGATTCTGAGCTTGAACTTTCCCTCCTTTGAGTGTGCTGGTAAAGAATCGTGAGGGGAAGTCAAGCTATTGCTAGAAAATGATGTTGTTGTTGTTAGGTGCCATCGACTCTATTCCAACTCATAGCAACTCTATGAACAACAGAGCTTATGCCTGAGTCCATTATCGCAGCCATCATGTCAACCCATCTCCTAGAGCAGTGGTTCTCTACCTTTCTCATGCAGCCTTTCATACAGTTCCTCATGTGGTGGTGACCCCCCTACCATAACATTATTTTCATTCCTACTTCATCACTGTCATTTTGCTACTGTGATGAATCGGGCGACCCCTGTGAAAGGGTCTCCCGAGTACATGTCCGAAGGACATGAGATGACGTCTCACTGTCCTTTTCTCTATTAAACAAAAATGGTCAACATCTGAAGCTAGTGTGTGTTAACGTAGCCTCCATCCACTTCTGAAGCAGTGTTTCCATCTCTCGCACCCATCCTGGAAGATCTGGTCAAGCTTCTATTCAAACCGTTACAGCAGCAGCTTGGGCATCCTCAAGGAACTCAAAAGTGATGCCTTTCAATATTCTTGGAGTCTGGAGAACAAAAAGAAGTCTAAAGAGTCAAGGTCAAGGCTGGAGGGTGGATGGGATAAGGTTTACCAATGAGATTATTCTAGCATGGCCCTTACGGTGCTCTAAAAATGAAGAGGTACATTGTGATGGAAAACAATTACTTTGCACCACTTTACTAGCCTTGCCTCCCAATACAGTTTTCAATTTTCTGCAAACTTCTTCCTACTAAGCCCCTGTGATCATCCTGTGTCTTTAGAGAAAATCTCTATGGCCTTCTGAGCTGATCTCTGTGCCTTGAATTAAATAGGCCCAGCATTCCTCCTTGGAAGTCACTGATTTGATTGGGCCTGTTTTGGAGGGACCCAAATGGACTAAGACAAGTGTATTCATGAATGAACTTGTCTGACTTTTTGACTTATCCTAATACAGCAGTGACTGCCTCTGTTCAGCTGGAAGGAGACCCATGCCAAAGACAAATGTAAATATAAAGAAGGACGCTCATGGTTAAATCATTTGTGTACACTTTAATCTAGTTTATCAGTAATTTTCTAGGAGCTTTGCCTGATGATCTGGAGAGGAATCTATCAAAAATAAAATTTGAGGAGGAAGTCGAGGGGAAAAAGGAGCTGAGTTGAATTTCCTAAAAACTGACATCTACTGGCCTGCAAAACCTAAATCATGTACCTTATATAGGACACATGTGGTAACTCTGGCTTCAAAGGGAAACATGAAAAATAGACAACATTGGAATATTCCCCAAGGATGAAATATACCTTACCCTAGATAACAACTTTCTTTATTCTCAATTCTCAGACTCACTCATTGTACCCATTTTCATGTGCTAAAGGGTCACGGCAGTAGGAAGGTTGAGAACCACTGCTGTAGGATATATGTTAAGTAGAAGAATTGCTAGGTTATATAGTATTTCTATTAACTACTTCTTGAGGACACAACATACAGTAATACAATGCCCCCCCTTTTTTACTAGTATCTGAGCATAAGACACTTTTGTCACCCAGGAACCTTGAACATTAAGTATTCAGTGAATGACTACCTCTCCACTAAGATGTCAGTGGGTTTTTGTTATTGTCGCTTATTTTTGGTGGTGTTGTTCAGACAGAGAGAAAGTAAATTACTTTTAAAATGGACTCTCCAAAAAATGAAATAGATGCCATAGAAATCAGAAATCTTCTGAAAGACTCTGAGAAATGAACATAATCCTTTTCCCATACTTTTATTGAGGGAGGCCATAGAGATGGTGCTTGGCAGTGTGTATCCAGACCCTTATATCTACCTTATATTATTCTTCCCAGCCAAGGACTTTACAACATGAACCTAAAGGGGCTGGAAGCTACAGTCCCCAGCTACTCAGGCATTTGCTTCTGTAGGAAGACCGTGGGAGACTGTGATCAAATAGTCAGATAAAACCATGAGAGTCATCTAGGGTCCATCTGGTGAGGCTTTTCATTTCTGCAAGAGACATGTGGTCCAAGGAGATAAGACTTACATGAAAAGAATCAAGTTCAAAGCCTTTTAGAATGAGAGGGAAAATACATATATATATATATATATATATATATATATATATATATATATATATATATATATATATATATATATATATATATATATATACACTTGATGAGTCAAGGAAATGTAAGAGGAAATCAAGTGAGGTAATTACCTCAGTGGGGGTAAGAGTTGAATCTGACTTGAAAACATGTCTTACATCAAAAGAACACTGCCCGTATGACAGCTGAATTTGAAAGTTTTGAAGTTGCTGTTGCAAAAACACAGTGCCAAGTTACTCCCATCAGGAACCCCTATTGGTGTAGTGGTTAAGCATTGGCCTGTGATCCATATGGTCGACAGTTCGAAGCCATCGAAGCAATGCTGACTCATAGTGACCCCCTGTGGGTTTCTGAGACTATAACTGTTTATGGGAGTAGAAAGCCCAGGCTTTCTCTCATGGAGCTGCTGGTGGATTTGAACTGTTGACCACGTGGATTGCAGCCCAATGTGTAACCACTACACCACCAGGGCTTCTCGGCCTATAAATCTCAAATCAAAATCGCTGTGATCTAGTAAATTCCTGCTCATAGTGACTCCATAGGACAAGATAGAAATGCTCCTGTGGTTTTCGGAGACAGCTTCTCTTTACAGGAATAGAAAGTCTCATTTTTCTCTTGAGGAGTGGCTGGTGGTTTTGAAATGCGGACCTTGTGGTTATCACTATGCCATCGCGGCTCCAGGAAAAGTTGGAATTAAAGAAAGAAATGTTTCAAAGAATCAATGTATAAGTTTTTGTTCTAAAACATTGGTACATACACAGAATTCTAAGTATTTCTAATGTTTGATTTAACCATATGAGAGTGTTGCATCAGCCTTGCAATTTCAATTTTAAACTGTAGTGAGTGTAATTGAGTTATTAATTTAGATTGTGCTGTTAAGTTGAAATCGTACTATGTTTATAAACTGAATTAGATATTTAAAGTGTACTGTTTATATGTTTAATTTATTAGATTTATAAACATTGTGTAAGTGCTTGAAAGGTTTGTTTGCTGTCAGATAATTGTAGTTTTTAAAAGGGAAAGGAAATTGAACACATTAAATTTATAAATTTAGCTAAAATACTTAAAGACATCCCATTAAGTAAATTTTAAATGGGACCAAACATTGTTTAAGGGCCTTTTACTGATTATTACTACATTTTGCTAGCCTTGGAACAAAATTTAAAATCTTTAAGAGCTTAAGGACTGAGAGTTTGCAATTTGAATAAATTGAATGTTGCTATTGAAAACAACAATCAGAAAACCTAGAACACTCTTTTCTTTGCACCAAAACCACCCTTAGAGGCACACACACACACACACACACACACATACACACACACACAATATCCATTTCGAACTTTGAAGTTCATGTTGCACAGCAACACAGACGGGGCTATGTGCAAGTAGAGAGTGCTGTTAACAGGGCAAGAGCGGTTTTTCGTTTCTTTGTGCTGTGCCAGTGGGGATAATTCAAGCATAGTATCAGAAAGGATGTCTCTTGTAGCCCCTCAGGACAAATAATGAGAGGAGGGATACCAGGAGGGGAAGGGGCAGGTGAGGGAGAAAGGGAACGAATCACAAGGATCTACATATAACCCCCTCCCTGGGTGAAGGGAGACATGGGTCAGTGTAAGACATGACAAAATAATAATAATTTATAAATTAACAAGGGCTTGTGAGGAAGGGAGGGGAAAAATGAGGAGCTGATACCAAGGACGCAAGTGGAAAGAAAATGTTTTGAGAATGATGATGGCAACAAATGTGCTTGACACGATGGATGGATAGATTGTGATAAGACTTGTACGAGCTCCCAATGAAATGATTTTAACAAAAAGAATGTCTCTTGTACCCCCCCACTCCAAAGGAAATTCAAGATGGCAGCAGTCTTTGAAACTCCTTCCAAAAGCTGGGTTTTGTTTCTCTTCCCTTGACACTGTAGTTTCTAGTCCACTTGATCAACATTTTGTAAGTTTGATAGAACAGTTTATTAAGCCTCAACCTTTCCATTCCTTGGTGTACACCCCAGAGAAACACCTTCTGTGTGTACAGGAAGACATGCTCAAGGGTGTTCATAGTTACACAACCGACATCCCATTCCTAGGCAATGAACTAGATAGAGTTACGCATATCAACATGGGCATATCTCCCAGACATAAAATTAGGAGGCGATAACATACTGTAGTGGGGTATGTCATAATATTTTAACTGTTTCCTCCCCCTAAGGAACTTTGTAGGTAGTTTCTCCTAATATCCCCTCCTAGATAGTTTCATACCTCAGGTATATATTTGCTGTGTGTCAGGAATATGGACATCAAAAGTCAAAGTTTTGGCCCCCAAAAACCAATTTTTGTCTCCTTGAAGACAAATTTTCTGGCTTGAGAATGCACGCTGTGGAAGTATATGGGATAGATCATTTTATTGATGTTGCATTTGTTGTTGCTGGTCATTGCTCTCGACTCGACACTGACTCCTGGCAATTTCAGGCACATACAACTGATTATGTTGTGTCTGGTTCTGTGCTTTCGAGTCCCTGGTTGTAGCCACTGTTGTACATTGAACGCCTTCCAAACGAGGCTCACATTCCAGCACCATATCAGACCGTCATTAGTAGTGATCAACAGGGTTTTCATTGGCTAATTTTCAGAAGTTCGTCACCCAGCCTTCTTTCCTAGTTGTAGTCGGTAAGCGCTAATGAACCTGGCCACCAAGGAGAGCCTTGCTGGTATTTGAAATATCTGGGGCGTAGCTTTCTGAATCACAGCAACGCAGCAACCATCACAGTACAACCACCCGAGCGAGAGGGCGTAGATGGAGCATTTCATAGCACACCAAATTTAGCACATGGATATTAGACAGATCCAGTAAATAAACAAAGGAAGGCATAGGAATGGTAAATAAATATGATTTCAGGAAAGTAGTACCTTTGTGGGGGATCTGCTGGGGCCATCAGGGGTGGGGGTGGATATGTGCATACCACTGATGTGCCAAGGAGCGCCTGTAGGGGTGGTGCTGCTGGTCCTATACTCCTGTGGTTTTTGCTGAGTCTCTTCTCTCTGAAATATTCTCCTGAGCGTACACTGAAACATTCTTTGGCGAGAAAAGAAATCGAGTGCATTGTAGACACAGCACGGTGCGATCAAATACAATTCATAGTCTGTAGTATATTTTTCAAATGTTGGCAATAAATAGCATAACGTTAAGTCACATGATGTGACATGTCACAAATGGAAACTGCCTCCACCTGAAATAGATCAGATGTGTGCACGGTGACAGTCACGGATGTATTGGAGGGATAGCTAGTAGGCAGGAATCCATTGGTATGAATTATCTTAATAGAAATGTGTAGAATGTAGTAATTCACATCATAATAAAACAAATCCCACAGGTTTAGGACCTGGAACAGATACTACAGGGTTTGCAATGTCTTAATTAGACTCATGAAGTAGCTTTCATGAAATATGCATCTGATGTTTTATTTTTCCTTTATAGCATGGGACTAAAAATGCACATTACCCCCAGAATGAACATTTTGAGAGCTCCACAGTTGAGTACATATTGCTGTAAAAAATTAGCATAGTGCATTCATGATAATACCTCGAGGGGGAGGGATGCAGTTTGCAAACCAACAGAGAAGGCGAGTTATTTGAAGAAAATACAGCCTATTTGCATTTATCAATCAGTGGTTTAAAATGAACTCATTGGCGACATGTACGACCATCCACCTTGAGCTGTCCTCAGCTCATGAGCATGTGCTCTGACCCCTTCTGAAGATGTGCTCAGTATAATTAATAGAAACCCCAAGTTGTAGCTCACATTGTCGCATTAAGATACTTTAATCTTTAGCTCAGTAAAACACCCACACCCACACACATACTTATGCATCCCAGTGTCTATATAATAGCAATGTATGAACATCGATTTCTACAACATTTGTCTTCATAACAAGGCCTAGCAAGAACAATGTTGGATCATGCCCATTGGGTATGTCATTTTATTTTGCATATTATATCCTACAGTGCTGTACAGATAAATGCAGCATGATGTTACAATGTAATTTCTTTCATAAGTGATGCAGTGCTTTAATACATAACCACATAAGAAGCTCCCATTTCCAAGCTACTGCCATACTTTATCTCTTGAGGAGGAGTCTTTCGTCAAAGCTCCTATCATCCTATAAGAGAGCTAGGCTCTTTTAGCAGGGAAATACGCAACAAGTTAGTTCCTAAGGAAAGGGAGGCTCAGACAGTGAAACACCATTACTAAATGAAAGAATGGTAGTCCAGACCCACAGACAGATCGGAGTGCAATCTAGGTGGAAAGGCCTGGCAAAAAGTTACAGCCTGAAGAACCATATGGCAAGCAATTCTATTCTGCACACACGAGGATGCCAAGAGTTTGGAATCAACCAATTGGCAACGGGTTTGCTTTGGGTCCTGGGTTGGGAGTGTGATTTTCTTGCTCTTCTTCCTGTCTCAGCTTCTTTTTTTTAAAATCGTTTTATTAGGGGGCTCATACAACTCTTATCACAATCCAAACATACATCAATTTTGTAAAGCACATTTGTACATTCATTGCCCTCACCATTCTCAAAATATTTGCTCTCCACTTAAGCCCCTGGCATCAGGTCCTCATTTTCCCCTCCCTCCCTGCTCCCCCCGCCCTCACGAACCCTTGATAATTTATAAATGATTATTTTGTCATATCTTGCCCTGTCCGATGTCTCCCTTCACCCACTTTTCTGTTGTCCGTCTCCCAGGGAGGAGGTCACATGCAGATCCTTGTAATCGGTTCCACCCTCCCTGCACCCTCCCTCTACCCTCCCAGTAGCACCACTCTCACCACTTGTCCTGAAGGGCTCATCTGTCCTGGATTCCCTGTGTTTCCCATTCCTATCTGTATCAGTGTACATCCTCTGGTCTAGCCAGACTTGCAAGGTAGAATTGGGATCATGATGGGGGGTGGGGGGTGGGAAGAAGCATTTAGGAACTAGAGGAAAGTTGTATGTTTCATCATTGCTACATCGCACCCTGACTGGCTCGTCTCCTCCCAGAGACCCTTTTGTAAGGGGATGTCCAGTGGCCTACAAATGGGCTTTGGGTCTACACTCTGCACTCCCCCCCTCATTCACTATGGTAAGATTTTTTGTTCTGATGATGCCTGATATGTGATCCTTTCCACACCTCATGATCGCACAGGTTGGTGTGCTTCTTCCATGTGGGCTTTGTTGCTTCTGAGCTAGATGCCGCTTGTTTACCTGTCTCAGTTTCTTGATGGTGGTGAAAAGAAACACAATACTGTAAGCCAAATGGTTTATTAGCTTTGCTAATGGAGGAACAAAATTCTATTACTCCGGGTTAGGATTAGGGTTAGGGTTAGGGAAAAAGAAAATAAAAATAAAAAACAACAACAAAACATTCTATTACTCCCCGTCCCCCAATATAAAGTTCCCTGAAATGGAGACTACAGCTTCCTAGAAAAGCCACATGGAATCGTCGACCTCTTCCTTGAAGACAGAGCCTGAAACTTGCCTGCTGGAGCAGTAGAGACTGAAGGGCAGTCTTTGTTATTCACTCACTCAGACCACTTCATGGAAAGAGTGCCTTGATATCTTCGATTTTACACTTCCTCTAGAGCAGGCACTTAAAGAGCAAAATGTGGTAAGGGGGACAATGTCCCTATTTAATATGATATTTATTGCTACATTAACTTGGTTTTTTGGTCAAACTTGTATAATTAAATAATATGAGGTTAGTTATTCATATGATGTAACTACATTATGGTGGTCTATTAGGCCTGGTGATTAAGGTCATGCTGAAGAAATAAATGAATCCTGAATCCCGATGGCTTAACCTGCAAAGGTATAGTTTCCACTCACACCAAGTCTGATAAGAGATGGTGACTCTCAAGCCTGTGCCATCACTTCGATTCTGACTGATGGTGACAGAGTAGAACCGAGATCCATAAAGTTTTCTTGGTGGTGATCTTTGTAGGAGGACTTCAGGCCTTTCTTCCTTGGGGTGACTGAGAAGGTCCAAATTGACAACATTTTGGTTAATAACTGAGTGAGCAAAAACCGTTTGTGCCACTTAGGGACCTGTCTACTCTGAACCTCAGAATGTGCCCTGACTTGGAAACAGGGTCTTTGCAGATGTAGTTAGGGTGGGAATTGAGATGAGGTTCTATTGGAAAGGAGTGGGTCCTAAATCCATTAAGACTGGCCTTATGAAAGAGAGAAAGGGACACAGAGAAGAAGAGGTGAAGATGGAGGCAGACAAGGGCTTAACTGGGGAGGAAATGTGTTGAAAATGATGAGGGCAATGAATGTACAGATGTGCTTGACACAATTGATGCATGTATGGATTATGATAAGAGTTGTACGAGCCCCTAATAAAACGTTTAAAAAAAGACGGAGGCAGAAATTGGCATTATCCTGCCACAAGCCAAGGAATGCTTAGAGCCACCAGGAGCTCAACAGAGGATCTTCCTTTCTAGGCCCCAAAGGGAAGGTGGTCCTACTGCCACCTTGATTGAGCACTTCTGGCCCCCAGAACTGTGGGCAAACCAATTTCTGTCAGCTCATTGTTGTTAGGTATTAATGAATCAATTCTTACTCAGAGGTCCTTCGCATGGTGGAATAATACAATGCCCAAGTTGGTGCCAGCCTCACAACTGTTTCGTGTAAGCACGTTGTTGCAGCTACCGTGTCAATCTGGCTTATCAAGGGTCTTCCTCTTTTGCACTGACTCTCTATGTGCCAGGACGTCCTCCTGGGACTGGTCTCCCCTGGTAACATGTCCAAAGTACAAAAGACGAAGTCTTGCCATCCTCGCTTTAAAGAAGCAATCTGGCTGCACTTTTGTATCCAAGACAGGTTTGTAAGCCACTCAGCCCAAATGCTTCATAAAAATTGTGGAAGCATGGAAAGAAAAGAATACAAAAATTACCCACCACCTTTTTGAAGTTCCCTTGTACCTCTTCCATTGTCATGGCAGCTCTAGGAAGTTGACATTGCAAGGCAACTGTTCTCCCTGTGGAGATAGGATTCCTGGGTATTTCCATCCTGGGTCCTGGCCATCTCATCCTGTGGCTTATGTGATCAATGCTCCGAATAAGAAGAGAGCCGAAAGGGCATACCCTGGTGCTTTGCTACTTCTGCCTTGAGGAGACACTCATCCCTGATGCTCACAAGCTATTGGGACAGCTAGGCACATGCCTCAGCTAACATTTAGCAGACTGACAAATCCAGGGGTTGGCGGGGTGGGGCACATAAAAGGGCGCTACAAAAAAGTTAGTGGGAAAAAGGAGTTAAAAGAGAATGGAATTTTCCCACAAACTTTTCGAAGCACCCCGATATAGTTCCCTAGAAAATAGTATATGTCTCTCATTAGTTAATTTAAAAACGAGTGGCCTTGGGGAGGGCCAAGGTTGCCTGATGGCCTGTGAATGATAACATTCTTCGCCTCTGACTCAGGAGTCTTTTGTCTTCTGCCAGCATCCAAGAAACTGTGCAGGCTAACTTGTTAGCTTGCAAGGAGGGTAAAATCTCAGACCATTCTTATTCTTGCAAAAACCTTGTGCAGTAGCTGATAATGATTATGAAGCTGATGCTGACTGCTATAAATGATTATTATGATTATTACGATTATGATTACAGCAGGAGAAATCGAGGTTTATAAAATGGAAGGGATTTGTACATGTCGATACAGGCCGACCTCGGAGACATTACAGGTTTGGTTCCAAACCACCGCAATAGAGCAAGTATCACAATCAAGCAAGCTGCGCTAATTTTTGGGGTGCCCAAGTGCATACATAAGTTAGGCTTGTGTCAGACTATAGTCTATTAAGTGTGCAATCGCATGATAAAAAAGCTAGAGATAATGTGAAATTCTGATGAAAAGGTGACCCATAGACACAATGTGACACCGAGGCACGAAGTGAGCCCAGGCTGCCGGCTAAGAGGTGCTGACAGACTTGCTCTATGCAGGGTTGCCTCCAACCTTCAACTTGCTCCAAAAGGCAGTGTCTACTAAGTGTCATGAAGGGGTGTATGCCCATATTTATTAAATGTGCAAGCTGAGACGTGAATTTAGCTGAGTGCTTCAAGGGATTAGGATTTCTTTCTAGAAATTTTACTTACATAAATAGGGTAATCTGTAGGCTGAGGAAACCTATATAAAGTTTGATGAATGATAATTTAGGATTTCTTTTACACATGAGTATACCTGCAATAAGTAGTTGACAATAGCCAGCTTTCGTGTAGCCTCAGAAAAAGGAGAATACTTTCTACTGGAATATTAGGAATATATTTTGATATCATTAAGTCACTGTCAAATAAGAGAAATAGAGTCAAAAGGATCATTTCATTTCATATGTATATATATAGTCATGCAATCTTATCCATGGAAAGGGCTTTGAGTTTGTCCCTAGAGTTAAGCGGCACATTTGCCTTGAAAGGATTAAACTATTCAAGAAGATGTGACCAACGAAACGTCTTGACAGCAAAAAAGGGAAGCATTTGTTGCCAGTTCCCATTGTTTACTGGATATCCTGTATATATTAAAGATGAAAATTAAATATAAAAGAATGTAAGTGCTCTGGGCAAGGGCTTCTCTTTTGAATGTAGGATCAGGCTGTTGGGAATTCTCTTCTGTGTAGAGGTGATTCATAAACCTTGAAGGTTTTTTTTCTTCTGTGGATTTTCTGAATTATTTTCAAACTTAGCACCAAAGACATAGAGTATTATGGAAACTAAGTCTGTTCAGCATTCACTCAATATGTTTTTTTCCTTTGCTTAACTCTAGAAGTACTGTGTGTCATTGTTGACTTTGAAAAATACCTGCAACTTAATACTTCCAAGGGCTCTTCTAAGCCACTCAACACTGTTTTCTTCCATTTCTCTCTTTCCTTACCTATTTTGGATTCCTGAAACTTAGCTCCAGTGGCTGAAGATCCAGAGCTCCAGCTGTCACCTTGGATCATGATCAAACTGTCATAGAGGAAGCCTGGTTAAAGCCATTTTATGAAGGATGGATATGGATGCTTGGTGAAAATGAATTAATATATTTTATAGGGACTGCTGTTTACTGACTTGCAGCCATAAGCCAGATGGCCAGCAAATTTTCAAAAATGGGGTGATGTCTGTGAGTATGCCTTCTCAAGTCTCCTCAGTCTCTCAGGAGATGGGTTTGAGTTGTTAGCAATGCATTTCTGCCGAGCCTCTTAAACCCCTCCACAATGCCACTGAAACTCTATATCATTATTTGAAACTATATATGAGACACAAAGACATTTTCTCACTAGGCTGCAAGTACCATTTTGCTACATTGTTTGCAGGTTATATAATAATGAATAGGCATCACACATACAACTTGTACTGATGGGAAAGATGACAGCCTGGGGACCCACACAATCAATTCCTCCCAATTTTCAGAGACTGAACACAGCAGACAGGATCAATTGCTATCACCCTTGTTAAGGATGATGACACAGGCAGCTGAAAGGAGCTCAGCTTTTGGAGGACTTCACTGAGCAACCATACTGACCCCGGATTCTTCAAGGTTTCCTTGATGACAGTGAACCATTTCACGGGTCTGATTTTGATTGCAGAAACAACCAACCCCCTTACTTCAGTGGCTTAGCACAATAAAAGATTATATTCACTCATGCAACTGGCCAACCTAGATGTTTGGGTTGGTCGACTCTCCTGAAAGTTCCCCTCAAAGGGGCAACACCGGGACCTGATTCTCATCTCTCTGTGATCCTCTTTTGCTCTAGGTTCCAGAGTCCACCCCATTCAGGTGGGCAGTGAAGATCACCAATGGGAAGACTTGTTGCCCAGGCCTGGGAATGGCACCACTAGTTTCACTCATCCTCATTGGCAACTCAGCCACATGGCTATGCTTAATATTGAGGGAGTCTGGGAAATGTGTGCCCATGAGGAAGAGGCATGCCATTTGGAAAACAGCTAACATTGCTCCCATTGTAAAAAAGACATGATTTTCTAATTTGTTTAATTTTACAAACCACTCCCAGGAGCCAAATGTAATTTTTAGCATTATATATAATTTACGATTACAAATTAAATTAAATGTAATATTATAAATGTTAAATTATATGAATTTTAGCATTGAACAGGTAGGTTTCTAGGCACCAATTTAGGAAAAATGTGACCAAATATTCAATTATATAAACAAGTATAAAATAGTTTAAATGAAATTCAACATATATGGTTATAAACATACATAAATGGAAAGACAATTGTCCAAATGGATATATATCAAATTTTAAATGTAGTTACCTTTGGGGAGGAAAGTAATTTCAGATGAGAGGAAACTTGCATTTTTAACCTATTTGTTTATATTCTGTCTGTTGCTTTTTTCTAATGAGAGGAATATATTTCTGTGTGTAACAAAAATTTTTAAATAAAAAATGAATGACTTCTACACAGTCTTGATGATATACATATACGTATGCATATACACATACATATATTAGTTCACATAGTTGTAGAAACCAGCAAGTTCAGTCTGAATCCAAGTATGTTACAAATCCATGGTCAGATGTTAAACAGGAGGCTTCTCTTGACTTCCAATAGGTGGTGGGACTGATGAACCTCAAAATGACAAACACAGGCTAGGGGCTGCAAAGGTGGATGAAGCCAAGGTTAACAGGTGAAATGGCAAGCCACTGAAGACTCTCAGGATTGGTAGGTAAGATAGAGAGCTGTTGGTTCAGGTCCAAAGAACCGGAAGTCAAGGATCCAGACACATCAAGAAGCTTTCTACTTATAGAGGATGGAGGCCACCCCTCCTAAGGAAACATACTTCCTGTTCCTTCAGGACTGTGATCTGAGTAAGGGGGTCGGGTGTATGTATGAACTGGAAGGCTCCTAGCCAAGTTGTTTGAATTACCTTCACATACACACCTGCTTCCATCGAGTTGACTCTGAGTCATGGGGCCCTCACCCCATCTCCAATATGTGCCAGAGTAGAACTACATGCCATTGGGTTTCAATGATGGTCACGTTTTGAAAGCAGCTCGCCAGGCCTAGCTCCCGAGTACTTCTGAGTGAATTCAACCCATCAATCTTTCATTGGTAGCTGAGAGCTTAACTCTTTGTACCACCCAGAGACATCTTATTGTATCTTGTTAGGTTTAATAGGGGACGGAGGCAGCACAAAACGGTTTCCTTATTTCATAGTGTTAAAATAAAGCTTCTCACCACTGATTCCACCTTGTTCTGCATTCTTTTGTTTGCTTGCCCACCCCCACTCCCCGCCCCACTTCTTACGTTCTTTTCAGCTTTCTTAGGTGAAATATTTTGCTTATTAAGGATGGTGTGAACGAATGTTTACTCATCATCTCCTTATTATACTGCATGTAATGGTAGTGCAGTACTTCCCAACTTGATAAATGTGTTAAATTTACTTATAAATTAAGGATATGCTTATTACAGATGAGTATGCCACCAGAAGAAAAAAGCTATGTTCAATACCATAAAGTCTTACAGGATACTTATATTGGATTATTGGATACTCTTTGTTGTTTTTTAAGGATTCTCAATTTTTAGATTTAGTGTTCACAAGTTTATAGCACTAAAGGGCAAGAACAGGATAAATGAGCAAACGTGTGTTCATTCTTTTCTTGGATCTCGCCCAATTTTTTTGTCTTCTTCAAACAGCCAGAGGAGCAGTCTACTTCCCTCCCTACCCCCCACCTCCTATCCCTCCAGTAGGGGTAAGGGTAGGGATCAGATTGAGAGTGATAAGACTGCAACAGGATACCCAGATTCTTTTTAATCATACTTCATTTCATATCTGGAAGTCTTCTATTTTGACAAAATTTAGGAGAACTGGCACGCCAACGTTTTCATTTCCTGGGCACTCCAGTCTGGGTTTTACCTCGGATCTGCTTAAGCAGTCTACTCCTCCAAAAATTTATTGCCCTTTAGGGCCATGAATTCTGAGAGTTGACAATAAATCTGGACAAGCTCTAATATGCCTTGTGCCTACTGTAATTTAGCTGGTCCTTTGAGAGCTCAAGTTTTTTTTTATTACCATAAATAGTCTACTGCTTCCCGGAGTTGTCCGGCTGACAACATTGCCCAATTGTGAATCTGGATGGCTTCATTTCCAACACCTGAAAAGGAAATGGCAAAGGCCAAGTGCCCTGATAATTGCAGACTCGGGTGAAAGAAAGAGCACACTGCTTCGGCTCTAGCTGCCGCCCACCGCTGGCTTCAGTGAGCACATGCAGTCCCGGTGAGCAATTGGACCTGGGACTTGGATCAACAGGGAATATGTGGTCATAATCCATAGTGTCTGACTTTGTCACCACTATCAGGAGGGAAAGCTTTTAAGAATAGAATTCTGATCTAACGTACATGAACACCACATATTTCCCACTTCTGGAATTTTCTTTTCTCTTTCATATGACCATCATATAACTTCAGCCCTATAACCTTAAGAGCACAACCTAACTTTGTAGTACTCAGGGAAATCGGGATGACAATGGCTTCGACCTCAAGAGTCAACGAGGTGGAGACAAGGTATGTGGCAGAAGCCTAGCCTGAATGTGTCCCCTCACTCTTAACATTTCAGGGTACTCTGGTCCATCGTCAAACTCCCAGAACCTGCCTTTGGTTGTTTGAAGGACTCTTTGTATTCTCTAAATTTTATTTACCAACGTGGGGCAGAGCAAAAATGCCAGGGTCTTAATAGCACTGGGAATGGTCCTCAGTTAATGATTGCCAGGGCTTTGTGGTTAAATACATCTGCTTCCTTGACCCCGGTGTATGGTCACTATGAGGCACATCCTACCCTTCAGTTCCCTGGCTGACTTCGCTACTCTTCTGTTAGTGTTCCTTTCACCTCTGAAATAAGCTACTTGCACTTGAACCTTTGTCTCAGAGTCATTTTCTGAGAGACCCAAACTGAGATCGCCTATAAGTGTAAAGGGAGTGACTCAGGTCAGGCAGAAGGAAGATGGTTTACCATCATGTAGTGTGTCCTGTGAGTATAAAGTTAGATTCCTCCTTTTTGGTTCTATTGGTATTTGGGGTTCATATAATTCTTGGTTGTGGAGGTCTGCCCCTATATTGTAGAATGTTGAACCGTATCTCTGGTTCTACCTGCAAGATATCAGTAACAATGTGTGGTAGAGTTAAATTTCTTCATATTCCTCTTACATCCATAAACCCTGTGTGATGTATTGTAAAGTCTAGTGTCTGTGCTTGTGGTTATACATTGGAGGTAGTTTTTTATGCTAATGAACAAGATTAAAGTGGGTGTTTTTCAGAATCTCCTTATTAGAGCTTCTGAAGCCAATCACCAGGCTTTATTTCCTTGGGGGAAGGATTTATGGAAAGACAAAAGCCACCCCCCACCTCAAAGCCAATCCTCTCTGCCTAAGAAAGAGCCATCTGGGAAGCAGAAAGAGAGAAGCCCGGGACCATTAAGGAAGAAGAACCACGGGTGGAGATCATTTGAGATTCCCGGCCTTAAGAGGTAGAGGTTGAGGCCAAAGGCATTGGGAGCTGAGGCTTGGAGACCAGGGGACAGAGCAAAGAAGCCCCATCTAACAGAGTAGAGAGGCTGCACCCCTGAGACCTGAGACAGTGAGGTGGAGTTTCAGGTGACTTTCCAGGCCCACAGAGGCAAGAGCCAGGGGACCACATGCCTTGGCTAAGGACCAGTGAGAGAGATTTGGTTGCTGGCCGGAGAGAGGTGTTGGTGTGGACCAATGATTGTATCCTTACTGTCTTGACTTGGGGTAACTTTTAAACTTCTTGAATGCATTCCCATAATTGTGAGTTGTGTCTGTGTGTTCTGAGTGGCCATTTCAATGGGTTATTGAACCCACTAAGGAAGTAGTGGGAGGAATGGTTGGTGTCTGGGAGGAATGGTTGGTGTCAGAATAGAGTTAGGAGAGATGTAGGGTGGGGCAGGTCTGACTTTGGGCCATTGGCTGGCCTTGAGCTCCTTTGTGTAGCCAGAGGAGGTCAGATAGGGCCTTTGTGCTACTTTTGCACAATGTTCCCACTTTCAGGTGTGATGATCAGGAACATCTCCAGACATCACCAAAAGTCCTGTGGGTGGCAAAGTCACTCTTAGGAGACACTCATCGTGCTAGAGGGATGGAACTGTTCTTTTGTGTTTGATTGACGTACTGGCCCAACAGGAATTTATTCATTCAAGAGGATCCTAAGACTATAAACATATAAATAAGATAAACATTTCAGGGCAAGGCGCTCCACCTGCTATTTGACACATACCATATTTCATTTGGTCCTCATAGCGTTTCATTTTATTCCTGTCATCCCACACATAAGGAAAATGAAGCTCAATAGAGATTAAATAATTTCCCCAATATCATAAAACAAGTCAAAGATGGACCCAGGGTTCAATTCCAAATCTGTCAGGCTGCAAGTATATGCCCCTTCCACGAAGATTCATGCTTTGAGCTATGCCAGGGTGTATTGAGCATCTGTCTGGCATGGCATTTGGTGCTGGGCAGCTGAAGTGAAAAGACTTGGGTCTTGTCTTGAGAAGCAGACCATCTAGCGCAGTACTATCCAAGAAAACTTCTAGTGCTGATGAGGCTGTTCTCTCTCCCCTTTACCCGACATGGTAGTCACCAGCTAAGGAGCCTGAGTGACATAACTGAATTGTCATCAGTTACTAATCTAAATAAACCCCTGATGGTAATTTAGCATTAGGCGGCTAATTGCAAGCTCAACAGCTTTATTAAATCAGCTGAACCTCTAGAGAAAAAAATGAGGCTCTCTCCTCCCATGAAGATTTACAGCCTCCGAACTCCAAGGGAGCAAGCAGTTCTATTCTGTCTTATAAAAACCAAACTCATTGGGGCCCCACTGAGTCAATACTGCCTCATAGAGACCCACTGTGGATTTCTGAGACTGTAACTGTTTATAGGAGTAGAAAGCCCAGTCTTTCTTCCAAGGTGTTGCTGGTGGTTTCGAACTGCTACCCACGAGGATCGAAGCCCCAATGTGTACCCACTAGGGTCACTATAATTCAGAACAGACTTGATGGTGATTAGTTAAAAATAAAACAAACAAATTTAAAAAAGAAAGCAAAAAACCTAATTCACTACCATCAGGTTGGTTCCATTTTGTAGCGACCCTATAGGACAGGCTAGAACTTCTCCTGTGGGTTTCTGAGATGGCAACTCTTTACAGGGGGTGGGGGGAAAGCCTGGTCTTCAAACTGCTGACCTTTTGGTTAGCAGCCCAACATGTCAGCACCATGCTACCAAGGTCCGGATCTCTTCCAGTTGGTTGGCCAAGTAGCTGTCTAAAGTGTGCCTGACCCAAGCCATAATATGTTCAATACTTTCATATGCATGTGAAAACTGGACAATGAGTGAGGAAGATCGAAGAAGAATGGATGGATTTGAATTACGGCATTGGCAAAAATATTGAAAGTACTATGGGCTGCCTAGAGAACAAACAGCTCTATCTGTTTTAGTAGAAGTACAGCCAGAATAGTCATTTGAAGACAAGATGGTGAGACTCATGTAAAGACCAGTCCCTGGAAAAGAGCATCATGCTTGGCCAAGGAGAAGGTCAGTGAAAAAGATGAAGATCCTCAACGAGATGGATTACAATAGTGGTTGCACCAATGGGCTCAAGCATAACAACAATTGGGCAGATGGCCCGGGTCTGGAAAGTATTTTGTTGTGTTGTTCAGAGTCACTATGAGAAGAGAGAGGCCTGGTGAACTGCTTCTATAAAGATAGTCCCAAAAACCCATGGAGCGGTTATACACTATCATGTGGGACACCCCTACCCCAGAATGGAGGGCCAACTTGACAGCTCCTAAGAACAAGCACAACTCTATGCTCCTGTTCAGCACTAGAAATGGGGTTGCTGCTACTCAAGGACTGGGCAGCTAAGGCCTAGTGGGCGAATAGGCCCTCTTGACAGGTAAATGCCACTTGAAAGGATAGAGAGGAACAAAGAGCTGCAAGGGAGGCAATACCATATCAGGGAGCTCTGCCTGGGGCTTGGAAAGGCTTCTAGAAGAATTTGACATTTGGATGGGTTGACTCAGAATGAATGGGCACTAATAAAGTCACAGAAGAACTTTCCAGGCAGAGAGAATGATAGAGGGTCTTAAGGAAGTAGCCAACAGTGTCAAGGGGTCCAAGTCTGGGCATGGAGATGGTGTGGGGAGATGGTGAAGCACACAGCTATGTCTTGACACAATGGTGGAGAATCATTGCTCCAGGAACAAAGGACAAGACAAATTGAGATTTGGTACAACCCTGGGATATGAAACAGATGCTATATTTTAACTGTCCTAGGTTGGCACTTATAATTTGCTTTATTAATGTAGAAATGTTTTTGGTTTTTTGATTATTTGTTTCTTTTTCTTTTTAAGAGCTGCCTGGGGCAGATGGTCAGTACATGCCTTTTCCCCAGTGCTGTGTAACAAGCAGCTCACAACTTGTGAGAAAACTACCAGCATGCTTCTTCTCGTGATTCTACATGTTGGACTCCACAGAGAGGAGAGTCTTTGTTCCAGGGACTCTTGGTTGGGGGCTTCACAGCTGTTCCCAGATGGTCCCGCTCACATTATTGGTGCCCTAGTTCGGATGGCTCAACTGTCGGAGGCCTGGCTGGGTCTTCCTCCTTCCTTTCATTGTCTTATCCTCCAGGGCTTCTCTCCGTCTGTGTGGTCAATCTCCATCTTGCTCTCACGTGCACACAGAGTTGATGTATTTTATTACATGAGAGTTGACTTCCAAGAGTGCAAACATGGAAATCTCTGGACTTCTTAAGGTTCAGGGCCCAAACTGGCACAGTGTCATTGCCACGGGAGTCTATTGATCCAAGAAAGTCACAGGACTAGCCAAGATTTGCAAAGAAAGGAGCTCATATTCGTCTCTTGATGGGAGGAATGTCATGCATGTATAGAGATTGTTGGTAGCCATTTTTGCAGATGATCTACCAGGGATATATGATGGGGCTTGAAAAAGTGTGCGGGAAAAATGGAACTAAAGATCATGTCCCCACCCTCCAACAACATTTTGAATTCCCTGCCTATAGTATGATGCTAAGTACTAATTAGACAAATGAAAGAAATAAAGCGGAGAGGAGGAATAGGATCGATGCAGTGGGGAGGATATTGAAGAATAGCCCGTGAAGTCATTTGAGTAGAGATGCGCAAGAACAAAGGAGATGGCTTTATAAATATCCCGGGAAAGACTGTTCTAAGGCGATAGAAGAGAGAGAAAGAGAGATGCAAATGTTGTAAGCAGTGATCATGCTTGAAACGGACAAGGAAAAATCCAGAAGCCTGGGGGGAGGGCCAAGGAAATAAGGGCAGATGAGTAGCTGCCACTAGACCACCGAGAGGTCTGGATTCTATTCTGATATGCTGGGAAGCCATTGGATCTTTAAGAACAGGAAAGGAATGGGATAATCTAAGAGCAGAGGGAAAGGAAGCAGGTGGGTAGTTATGAGCTACAGTGAACTCAGGATAATTCACAACAAGGACAGGTAGATGATGCTGGGTTGGGCTAGGCTGATCATACTCCACGAGGGGAGACATGGTTGGAATTAAGGGATATTTTGAAAAGGAAGGGGCAGTTCCAGCCCACCAGTCACTTCTCAGAAGAAAGATGAGGCTGTCTGCTCTCATAAAGATTGACAGTCTCTGAAACCCTGGCGAGTGGGTCTACTCTGTCCTGTAAAATCACCTTGAGTTTGAGCTGCTTAGAAGAAGATGGGTTTGAAAGTCAAAATGTCCCTGAGAGGAGCACATGCTCTGTGATTGGAACCCACTCACGGACAATGGCAAAGAAAGGCCCAACAATAGATCTAAATGGACTTGACAGTAAGACTTGTTGATCGGTTGGTTTTGAAAGTAAAACATAGTCTGACAATTCGGATGGGAAGAAGTAGAGAAGGCAGGGACGACTCCTAGGATTTTGCTAGAGGAGATCACAAGGTCTTGTCTGACCTGCTCCATTCCCTCCCCAGTCTGGCCTCATTTCCTTTTCCCTCTTGGTTTCCGCATCTTGTATCCTGGTTATGCATCATGGCTGGTGGTAACAACCTGGACCTGCCATGGGGATTTGTTCCTGCCTCTGCAACTGGGTGTAGTGATTTCTTCTTCTGGAAGCTCTTCCCAACTTGTCCTGGCTGATTCCTATCCATCCTCCAAGAGTCCAGTCCTCCTCTTTCCCTGTCCTCCCATTGCATTCTGCACCAGCATGTTGGGTTCATGTGTCTGCCAATGCCAATGAATTAGAAGCGTCAGAAGGGCAAGGACTATGCCTGATTCATCATTGAACTCTTGTTTTATTTTTGGTTCTGCCCAAATTGGATATTGGAGCCAAAACTTGGCCATAGACAGGGGATATTAGGAACTATGTGTAATGTGTAATGAGTGAGAAAAGCTAGAGAGGGGTCAAAGAAAAGAGCGCCCAAAGGGGTATTCATGAAAGCATTCCTGTTGTGGGCAATTGGGCCTCAGCCCTGCTGGGACCCCTCTGAGTAACCATATGTAAACACAGAATTGACCCACAGAGGGAAGGCAGATGGAGTAGTTACCTCCTAACTCCTCTCCCTCCCTGGCTAATGGACGTTTTTCCACTTATAAGAACAAAAGAAAACTTACTGCCATTCCAGTTTGCTCTGACTCATAGAAATCTCACAGGGCAGCGTTGAACTGGCCACTAGGGTTCCTAAAGCTATAAATGTATAGGAGAGAAGATAACCTTATCTCTCTTTCTCAGAGCAGCTGGTGGTCTCAAACTGCTGACCTTGTGGTGAGCAGCCCAACATGTAACCCATTATGGCACCAGGACTCCGTGGGTACCCTTGGACCCTGCTACTTTCGATGCCCCAGCCATGGGTTGTTGTGCTGGAGAGTCCTCAGGCAGATGGTGGAGAATTCCTGTGTTAGAAGTGAGAGGTGGTTGCAAAGGATTTAGAGGTGGGTCTAGCTCACACGGGATAGGCCATCAAGAGCAGCTGTGAGGACCCTAGTCTTGAACTTGGTGCCTGTATATTTGTTGCAATAAATTAGCCCAAACCAGTTTCTCATGAGTTGATTCCTGCTTAGAGTGACACCATGTATGACAGAGTAGAATGCTTCCTAGCATTTTCTTGGCTGTCACTCTTATAGGAACTGACCACCCAGTCTCTCTTTGGTAGCATGCTGATTGGGTTCAAGCTCTCAACCTTTCGGGTAGTCATCATGTGCACACTGTTTAGGCCACCCAGGAGTCTTTCTATATGAATTAAGCAGCATTGAGCTCCATTAAGTTTGAGAGCAAATCTGAGAAATTAATTACTTTGGGGAACCCCATTTCTTGAAAAAAAAATGTGCTCTGAACATCAAAAATACAGATGTCACTTCGTAAAGAGCACTGATTTCAATCGATGTGGTGATTTTTATGGGGACTTCTGGGAGTATCATTTCATTTGAGTCGGACTTTGACAATTAGCAAGAGGACCTTCTCTGTTTGTCAGATCACCTCATTTTGCGCAAGTTTCTCATAATTAGAAATGAGAAGGTGGTTGCCAAGGGAACCGAAAACCTCAGTGCTTTGCCCTCCAGTGTATCTGTCTTAGTGTGAACTGAAGTTTGTATGAAGAAATTATGGAAGGACACAATGACTTCCACCTGCCGGCAGCAAAACTCACTGCCATCGTGTCAATTCCAACTAATAGTGACCCTATAGGACAGAGTGGAATTGCCCTTGTGGGTTTCTGAGACTGTAACGCTATATGGAAGTAGAAAGCCTCATCTTTCTACTGCAGAGCAGTTGGTGCGTTGGAACGGCTGACCTTGGTGCTTAGCAGCCCAACAGATAACCACTATGCAACCAGGGCTCCTCTTCCTGCAGACAAGTGAGATGATATACCTTTCCCTTTATCTCCCCTCCTCTCACCTGTCACAGCACTGGGAAAGAGTGGAGTGAGGGTCTGCTGGGAAGTCTTTGCAGAGAAAGATTGAGTTGTTTCCAGAGAGAAGGTGAGAATTCAAACTGGGAACAGCTGCTGGCAGAGTGGAGGGATAAACTGGGATGAGACATTCAAATCTTAATGCTTTGAGTAGAAAATGCTCTCAGCTCAAGGTATAATATTACTGCCATTTACTGAGCATCTGCTATAGTGGAGGTGAAGTATTCACCTAGGCATCTGCTATAGATACCTTCTCTTATTCCCTTTTCCTCACAGCCTTATGTGGACAGGCAGTTTTGTCCCTATTACACAGATGCTCACAGCTATTCCAGGAATTTGTTCCATATCGTTCAACTGCCACGTAGAGAGAAGCTTGGACCCTGAACTCTCTTCTTGCCCCTAGATCAGTATATCATTGCATCCATTAATATCTGAGAGGCAGGATTAGAAAGGAAGGGGATATAAAATGAGAGAAAGAATGGAAGACGGATGCGGTGCCCAACACAGATTCCTCTCTGCCTCAGTTTTCTGCCAAGTTTGGGGATATCCTTGCTATTACAAAGGCACCATTAGGATCCTTGGAACATATTCCCATTCGTGTGAAACCAGAAATAGCATCTTAAAAAACAAGTACATGGGAATAATATTTTGAAAAGAATAACTTGGGACATATCTCCCCTCCTCCTGCATACCTGCTCCCCTTGCCTTCTTGCTGAATTAGGAGAAGACCAGGAGAATAACAGACCATAGTGCAAGGAAGGAGTCCATATGGGATGGGAAGGGGAGGAGATGCTTTCCCTTCACAGCCCCGGAAGATCTTTAGGAGAAAGACTCAAAAAAAAAAAAAAAAAAAAAAAAGAAGACGAAGAAGAGAAAAAAAAAAGAAAAGCAAGTGGCTTCAGAAATCAGAGGCCAGCGTTCTTGCTTTTCTTCCAATAAAATGTCACATAGTTTGAGGAGCAATGTAAACAAAGGAGAGGGCTTGTGTCCCACATTTTATGTGGTACTCAGGGAGGAAGCTCCCTAAGGTCCCCCACCACATGTACACAATCTTTGTCAAATGTTCCAGAAGAGAAACTAGTTTTTATTGGAATTCATCATCTTGAAATCTGGCATGAAGTTCTAATATAACTGCTATAGGCAGCTCTTAATTTACTTTGGCTAATATGAAGAGTTCTCTCTATCAATTGTATTTTGGAAAAAAAAAACATACCTATTGTGGTTGTTGATTTCCTCTAGTAATATAACACAGTGAATCTAATTTCATGGAAGGGTAAAAAAATAAAAATAAATTCAGCATCCCCTGCAGATGCTGAAACTTATGACTATGGTTCATTATACACAGGGGCAGAATTGGCTCCCCAGTGCCTGTTCCCACTCTTGATGATACAGCACAGATGTGAGAGTCATACCATGAACACCTGTGTCCATGGTAACACCACCCAAATAGATGGTAGGTAGAGGTGGTGGTGTCTCTTGTGGCTAAGGGCTTTTTCATTTGAATTCATCTTATTCACATGGCTAACCTTACTTTAAGGAAATCCTGTAGAATAGTTGCACTACTTAGATGTGTTGCAGATGACTCAAGGATGTCAGAAGTGGGATGGTTCACAGAATGGTGACTCCTTAATGTCTTCACCATGACCTGGCTTTGGATGAGGGATGGATTGCAAGAATGGTTTAATTTGTCCACAGTTTAATTTAAATATGACCTCATGGGGTTATTTCAGTTCCAGGCTTAAAAGTTGTTTCCAGGCAATTGTTTGGAGGGCTCTTTCAATCCAGTAAATCTGTCCAATAAGAATTTAAGTTTTGCACTAAGGGGGTTGCAACAGAACAGCAAGCGAATGAAGTGGCAAGGTCCCCAGGGAATGCCAAAGGTGGGCTTTGAGCCTAGGGCTTGGTGCCCAGCAGCCTGGACTGGAAAACACTCCTAAAGGCAAAAAACAACAACAACAAAAAACAGTCCTTGAACTAACTGCATGCTTTTCTTTCTTGTTGTGTTTTCTTTTGTCATGGGTTTGTTGTTGTTGTTTTGTTGTACATTGTTGCTTGGTTTCGCTCTGTCTTGTTTTTGTACAGTTTATTATCTCTGCCGGTCTGTCTAAAATAGGCTGGATGAACAATCTGGAAGAGAAAACAACGGGACTGACAGTTCCGGGGAGACATGGGAGAGGGGGAGATGGGGGGAAAGGTAGTGGTATTAACAAACTCAGGGACAAGGAAACAACAAGTTATCCAAATCGGTGGTGAGGAGAGTGTAGGAGATCGGGTAGGGCATGATCAAGAGGAATTCCTGAAATCCAAATGAAGATTGAGCATGAGAGTAGGACAAGAGGAAAGTCAAAGGAAAGAGCTAGGAGGCAAAGGGCATTTATAGAGGTCTAAATAAAGGCATGTACATATGCAAAATATTTATATATGATGATGGGGAAATAGATCTATGTACACATATTTATAGGTTTCATATTAAGGTAGCAAATGGACATTGGGCCTCCCCTCAAGTACTCTCTCAATGCAAGAATATTTTCTTCTATTAAATTGGCATTCTGTGATGCTCACCGTCCTGACACTATTGCTGAAGACAAAGCGGGTGCATAAGCAAATGTGACGAAGAAAGGTGATGGTGCCCAGCTATCAAAAGATATAGCATCTGGGGTCTTAAAGGCTTGAAGGAAAACAAGCAGCCATCTAGCTCAGAAGCAACAAAGCCCACATGGAAGAAGCACACCAGCCTGTGTGATCACGAGGTGCCAAAGGGATCAGACATCAAAGAACAAAAAAATCATATCATTGTGTGCTCACCTCCCTGATAAGATTGCTGAAGACAAATGGGTGCATAAGCAAATGTGGCGAAGAATGCTGATGGTGCTGGCTTTCGAAAGCTATAGTGTCTGGGGTCTTAAAGGCAAACAAATGACCATCTAGCTCAGAAGCAACAAAGTCCACATGGAAGAAGCACACCAGCATGTGCGACCACGAAGTGTCAAAGGGATCAGGTATCAGGCTTCATCAGAACAAAAAATCACATCATTTGAATGAGGGGGGGGAGTGAGGCCCCAAGTCCCATTTGTAGGACACTGGACATCCCCTGACAGAAGGGTCTCAGGGAGGAGACAAGCCAGTCAGGGTATGATGTAGCAATGATGAAAAATATAGCTTTCCTCCGGTTCCTAAATACTTTCTCCCCCTCCACTATCATGATCCCAATTCTACCTTACAAATATAACTAGACCAGAGGATGTATGCTGGTACAGATAGAAACTGGAAACACAGGGAATCCAGGGTGGATGATTCCTTCAGGAGCACTGGTGTGAGTGGCGATACTGGGAGGGTGGGTTGGAAAGAGGGAACCGACTACAAAGATCTACATGTGACCTCCTCACTGGGGGACGGACAACAGAAAAGTGGGTGAAGGGAGACGTCAGACAGAACAAGATATGACAAAATAATAATTTATAAAGTATAAAGTTTCATGAGGGAGGGTGGAGTGGGGAGGGAGGAGGAAGATGAGGAGCTGATGCCAGGGGCTTAGGTGGAGAGCAGATGATTTGAGAATGATGAGGGCAATGAATGTACAAATATGCTTTACAAAATTTATATATGTTTGGATTGTGATAAGAGTTGTATGAGTTCCTAATAAATTAGTATAAAATTTTTAAGTTTTGTTCTCTATTTGTTTCCTCTTTTTTGATCAAGAGCCAACTGATGGGTCCTTGATCAAATTGTCCAATAATGGTAGTAGAGAACTATCCATTTCTTCTGTCTCAGGTCTCATGTGGCACTGGAGAAGAACACTGAAAGTACAATGGACTGCTAAAATGATAGCCCATTCTGTATTGAAAGAAGTCAGACCAGAGTGCTCCTTAGAGGCAAGAATGACAAGACTTTTTCTTATATGCTTTGGACATATTGTCAGCAGACGCCAGGCCCTGACAAAGGACATCATGTTTGGTGAAGTGGAGGGGCAGTTAAAATTAGGAAGGTCTTCACTGAGATGGATTGACACAGTAGCTGCATCAATGGTTTCAGGCATAGAAACAATTGTGGGGCTGGAGTAGGGCCATGCAGTGTTTTGCTCTGCTGTGCATAGGGTGGCTGTGAGTCAATGGCACCTACCAACAACAGCATGGCCAAAAAGATCATTGTTCACAGAGGCACTCCTGTCTGCAGACCACTTCCTTCTCCAATTGCAGGCTCTCCTTATTCCTCTGTTGCTCAAGGTAAGCAGAGATCAATTACTGTCTTTGGTAGTTACCTGATCTTGTGTCAACTTGATAAATAGAGCAAAGGGATGGAGTCTAGCCTGTCAATCAGCTCACAGCCTGATGGTATCTCCTTGTGGAAGTGGCCTTTTCATAAAGAGGGTCCTGGGAACCTCCTCTCTCTCTCTCTCTTTCTCTCTCTCTATCTCTCTCTGATTCAACTGCCTGTTAATCAGCCACTTCTAGCGACGCTGATGGCAGCCAACCCTGTGATGCTTCTACCGCCATTGGATCCACAGGACTTTACACCCTCCGGCCTGTGACCTTCCTGCATTGTACATCATTGCATGTGGTTGCATCAGTCTGAAGAGAGATTTGTGGACCAGTATTAGACTTATGGGCTAGTATCAGAATTCTGGACTTGATTTGGATTGGGCTGGGATGTTTACTTGATATATAATTACTCTTTGATATAAAACCCTCTCTTACACCTATATGAGTGTCACTACATTTGTTTCTCTAGTCAACCAGCCTAACACATTGTCTCTTGGGTATGTTTAGTGTTCTAGTCATACATTTTTTTAAATTTCATAAAAGGATTGGGCAGGCCGGGTTGGACGTTCATGGAGACCAGTCAGGAGGCGACTGCAGTGGTACAGGAAAGAACAATGACTTGGACATGGGTGTGGGCCATGGAAATGGAGAGAAGTAGATTCAAAAGAAAGTTTGTATGGAGTGCAGCTGGGCCTGGCAGAAGGTGGAGTGTCGTGAGGGAGCACTCAGTGGTGATATCTGATCCTAGGCATTTGCAGTCAGGTGGCACCCTTTGCCATGGGAGGTCAGCATTATTACTCCGGGAAAAAGATGAGGACCTCCAAGATGTTATGTCTTGGGATGAATTGGGCACTCTTCTGGCAGCAGTAAGCCTTCAGTAGATGGAAGGTTTTATTTTCACTGCCTAATCCTAGGTCATCTGACTCCAAAGTATACACCACACGCCAATGCTTCTCGAACTGTAATGAACTTACTCAGCACCTGGTGATCTTGCTAAAATGCAGAGTCTCATTGGGTAGGTCTGGAGTGAAGCTCGAGATGGTCTATTTCTCATAAGATCACAGGGAAGGCTGAGCCTGGAGGTTCACAAACAAGGACTTACATGCACCCAGCACTGTCATAAAAAGCCACCAGCTGCTTTGCAGGAAAAAGATGTGGCAGTTTGCTATTCTAATGATGTAAAGCCTTAAAAATCCTACATGGTGGAGGTGGGAAGAATAAAAGAAAACCTATGGATCAGATCTATTCTGTGATATAGGGTCATTATTAATTAGCCTCAACTGGATGTCAATGACTCTGACTGGTTACTGTACAACCAATATCTGAATTTTCTTTGAGGCTTCTAATCTAAGTTGTCAATTTAAGCAGTTAGGGTAGTTCTCAGGATGGAGAGGTGGGGGGGGTTGATGCTGTGCCACTGTAGTAGACTGGGCCAACCAAGGAAGGGTCTGAGCAATTTGATTGAGTTTAATTTTGTGTATCTAAAACTATGCTCTTTAAGCTAGTTTTAAGAGCCAAATCTTCGGACAAGAGTACATCTTAATCTTGGTAGAAATATCAGAATAGTTTTCTTTGGAGCAGATCGATTTGGGGCATTCTAACATAGACCTGGCATGAAACCCTACTTGACATTTTTAATGCACAAAATCTCATCCAGCTTAAAGAAACTATCTCCAGTAGTTGACAGAACATGAAGCACATAAGTGCTAAAGAAACTCTCACAGCTGTCAGAAAATATTCAACGGCATTAGTACAGTAGCAGTTTGCTTGCTCAACAATTTAACCCAGGATGCTGGTGACAGATTTCTTAAGCAGCTCCATCAAACTGCATGTAACCCGACAGCATTTTTAAGTACTAGGCCCACATTTTATCAAAGACTGATATGATAAGTTGATTTCTCTGGGGGTCGGTGGGGGGAGGGATGTCAAGGTATAAAATAGCTTTCATGGGCTGTCAGAGGAAATCATGGTGAATTAACATCAGGAATTATCTTGTCCACCAAATTATAGATTTGGTTAAACTTTAAAGACCATTAAAGACACAGAATTTCAGAACTTATAGCAACCGAGGCATATCATGCAACTGAGAAAATTGAGACTCAGGAAGGGTAGATTATTTTACCTTAGTCTCTGGGTGGCACAGATGATTGAGTGCTTAGCCACTAATAGAAAGGTAGTCTGGATCTATCCAGAGACTCTTCAGAAGAAAGACCTGGCGAGTTACTTCCATTGAAAACCTGACAGAGCCAAGTTGTACTCAGAAACACCTGGGCCACCGTGAGACAGAATCAAATCCACAGCCACTAGTGCTGCTTGCATCATTTTAGTTCACTAGTACAACTTCAGGAGGCCTGGTGGCGTAGTGGGTTACCTGTTGGGCTGCCCATGGCAAGGTCGGCAATTCGAAACCACCGGCTGCTCCATGGGGGAAAGATGAGCTTCCTATTCCCGTGAAGAGTTAAGTCCTGTAAACCCACAGAGGCAGTTCTACCCTACCCTATTGGGGTGCAATGAGTTAGAATCGATTCAATGGTAGTGAGTTTGGAGAGGATTGTTTTGGGATTATAATGACTGAATGACCATCCTTCCTTATTATAGTTTCTCATAACTACTTATTGTGTAAAATAATCATATTTTTAAACTCTATGAATTATAATTTTACAATGAGAGATTTACTTAAAAATTTGGGGAATTCAGAAAAAATAGGATCCCCCCAGCAGGGGATCCTATAGTTTCTCTATCATCTATCCTTGATAAATAAATGTAGATTTGGCAGCAGTTGATGCTCCATGAATAGGAGAATTTAAAGCAAATGAATTCCTTCTGGAAGACAGTCCTTGCTCCATAAGGGCTTTCATTAGTCTGGGTGGACTAGAGAAACAAATTCCAATGTGTATAAGAGCTTTATACACAAGAGTAGTTGAATATTGAGAAAAATCCCAGCCCAGTTCAGATCAAGTCCAAAAGTCTAATATTAGCCCAGATATCCAATATCAATCAATAAAGTCCTCTTCAGCCTCACAAAACACATGCAGTGACGCTGAATGCAGTGAGTGGAAGGTCTTGTGGATCCAGTGGCATTGTAAACATCTCAGTGTTGTCAGGAGTCTCCACGTGGCTCCTCTTGGTCCAGAACTCTAGCATAGCTCCATGAGTCTTTTCAACCGAAATGTTTTACAGGGAGTGAGCCTTGTCAGTAGAGCATCTCCAAAAGAGTAAGCGTGTGTCCTGCCTCCAGTGAGCTATTTATCTCCTTCACACCTCCAAATGAGGTCATCAAGCTGTGACCTGATTGACAGGCTAATCTCCACTGCTTCACTCATAAGTCTCAAATTGACAACAGCTTATGGAACTACCACAGGGCTCCTTCCCAAGAGCTCTTTGTTGCTATTGGGTGCCATAGAGTGATTTTTCAATGTGTAGTGATCCCATGTGACAAAAGGTCAAACCTTGTCAGGTTTTCTTGGCTGAGCCTGATGAAAGAATAAATGATGGCTTTGAATGATGATATTGGCAAAGAGTATTGAATATGTATACCAGTACTGCCAGAAGACTGAGCAAATCTTCCACAGAGGAAGTTCAGCCAGGACGCTCCTTAGAAGCAAAGATAGTGACATTTTGTCTCATGTATTTGGGACTAGCGTTCAGACGGAACTGTCCCTGGAGAAAAGCATCATTCTTAGAAAATAGAGTATCATAGATAAAGAGGAAGACCCCCCAATCAAATGGATTGACAGTGTGACTGAAACAATGGGCTCAGACAAAGGAAATATTGTGAGGATGGTGCAGGGCTTCGATCCATCTCATAGAGTCCCTAATAACAACAACAAAGTAAAGTAGCCTAATTTAGGATAGCCAGAACCTTCACTCGCAGGATGAAAAGGAGACTTCCAGCATGGCACCCAAGGCCATTAATGATTTGGCTCCTGCTCTTCGAACAACTACTGACTCTTTAGCCACAGGGAACCAGATTTTCCTTTCAAAATGCATCTTCTCTTCCCTAACATTGTGTCTTTGCACTCACTCTTCAATCTGCCTGGAGTAGCCAAGCTCCCCTAATTTTCTCATCCAATTAGAGCAGGTCAGTCGCTGCCTCTGCCAAGGCCTCTGCGGGGGCCCTGGTCCAAGGCAGTAGCTCGCTTATACTCTTTATAGCACTCTGCACTTACTCTAACCACAGGGTCTCATAATTACTCATTTACATGTGTCTTTCTCCGCAGTGATGGGTCAGCTTGGTCTGCTCATTAAAATCACCTGGGGAGCTCCTGGAACATTCCACTGTCCTGGGCTCCCTGTGGAGTGACTGACGCACATGGCTGAGAGTGGGCACAGCCCTGTTATTGTTTCTGAACCACCAAGGTGATTCTAAGATGCTGCCACCAGCATTGAGGAATGCTGCGATTAGCGTAACCAGTCTTTGTAGAGATTATATTTATTTGGCATTTTCATTATCCCTCCTGACAAAGAGCCCAGCACAGTGCCTGAACGTGGTATTTGTGTTGTGTAAACCCAGAAAGCTTGGCCAGTTACAGTCAGCTGTCAATACATGGTTGCTGACTTGGTTGAATGATCCACACACAGTCTTTAAAGGGCTTTTAGTTTCATAGGACCGAACTAAAGAACACAAAGAGTAAAATGTAGCCCAGGTCCATTTTTCATTGAGGTGATTGATATGTAAACATATTCTTTTTGAAAAAAAAGCCTACAAGGAAGCTCCCTAGAGAATATATATATTATATGAACATATAATTTATATAAATATACACACACATATTACTACTAAGGTGGCCAGAATTGGGTGACAGTGGGCTTGAAGTCTGTCCTTGGGGTTTGTGACTGGACAGGTAAGCTGGCTAACTTAGGTGAACACCAGAGCCATACTCCAAACCAAAACTATACTTCAAATGACCCCTGCCATCAAGTGGATTCTGACTCATCGCACACATATATCACCACCACCACCACCACACATTGCTATCCAGCGAATTTCAACACATAACAAACCTCATGGGACAGAATAGAACGGCCCCTCAGAGTTTCTGAGACAGTAAATCTTTATGGAGAAGATAACATTTTCTTACTCCTAAGGAGTGGCTGTGGGTTTGAACTTCTGACCTGTCAGTTAGCACCTAACATCCAACCCACAGTGCCACCAGGAATCCCTATACTAACTGGATACAATTTCCATTTCTGTCCCTTACTATCTCTGTAATCATGTTTAATTTACTTCACCTTTGTCCTCATTTTTTCCCATCTGCAAAATGAGGTACTAAAGTTAATATTGGTGACTGACTTCCTACCGTCAGGATGGCATTTATGATGAGTATATATGCAGGTATGCATCATTTAGCGTTGTAATCTATTTCTTGAAATAGGATGCTCTGTGATTTGGAGGTGGTGGGACCACCATACGAATACCTCTTGGGAGCCTGATTCTGGTCACTCCTGGTTGCTCCTATTGCTGCAGCTGGGACAGCTGGAGGAGGTTGGAGGGATGAGTGGGGGTAGCAATGGCTGAGAGGATGCCTGTGGAACTGAAGTGAGCAGGTGGGAGTGGATCTGCTGTCCCGCTCACCTGCCCACGGGACAAAGCCTGACCATCTGTGCCCAGAGCCATATCCTCTGCCTCACTTGCCAGTATCTCACCCATGTTCCAGTGCTGAAAGAATATGAATTTGAGGAATTAAAATCCATTAGGTGAAATAACTAACAAAAGAGAGTTGCTTTCTCTTTAAATCAAAACAAAACAAAGCCCAAACCTTTTGGGACCGCTGATGTATATGAGGTCAGATATTCTTAGAAGAGATGTTAAGCACTGATGTACCTGTAGATAAAACATTTAGAATAATGCTCAGTGTAGTGTAAAGGCTCCAGTACATGTTCACTCTCATTACTGTAATATTTATTATTTGGGGAGGTCGGAGGGGGCCTGGTGGCACAGTGGGTGAAGTGTTGGTCTGCGAACCCAAAGGTCAGCAGTTCAAAAACATCAGCTGCTCTGAGGTAGAAACATATGAGGGAAGAAACATATCTGCTTCCATAAAGGTTTAGAACATCGAAAACCGTAAAGAGCACTTCTACTCTGTCCTACGGGTTGCTATGAGTTGGCCTGGACTCGCTGGCAGTGGGTTTGGTTTGGTTTGTCTCGGGATGGGAGGTGGGGCTTTGCTGGGCCAGGCAGTGGAGGAAGTGGAGGCCAGCCCGCCCCATAGAAAGCTTTGGCTGTTAGCATCTGCGGGGGTGGTATTAATATTAATTAAGAAGTAGATAATTGTTGTTGTCCTGGGTTTGTCATGGTTGCCCAACATCTATGATGAAATGGGTTAGAAGGAGCTGCTGCCTTTCATCTTTAAAGGAGAAGTGGAAAAGAATTTGGGAGATGCCTTGGGGCACCTTAGCCAGTCAACTAGAAAATGACCAATGATGGCACTTGTGCTCTTTCATGGGAAACCTCAAGTGCAGCATGGAAGCACAATTGGCCCCCAATGCCATTGCTTCCCTGTAGTCCTGCAGAGGGAAATATCAGGCTTAAAGATATCTAGATCTAGTTAAAACTAATAGATATTAGGTTGTTTTTGTTGTTGTTGTTGCTTTTTTACTCAATCAGCTGTTTTTCTTTGGTAACTCTGAGTGCAGAGCACATATTTCTGTTAACAGTCTTTCCTTCAGAAATGAAATTGATTTGCAGAAAATATGTGTTGTGGCTGCTTCACTGGTGTTCTTGCTTGACTTTGTCAGAGAGGTAACTCTTTGGCCATCGTAAGTTCTACCGAATGTAGAAAATAGCTATCACCTACATGCCAGAGAAGAATCACAGTCCTCCCACGTTCATGCTCAACATAACCAATGCCTACCCCTCTCAAAAAATCCAACCACCACCACCCAGATCCATTGCCATTGAGCCAATACTGACTAATAGCAACCCTGAAGGGCCCAGTAGAACTGCTCTCTAGGGTTTCCAAGACAGTAAATCTTGACAGTAGCAGATAGTCTCATCTTTCTTCTGAGGAGTGGCTGATGGATTCCAACAGCAGGCCCTTGAGTTAGCAGTTCAACACTTCACCCACTGAACTACCAGGGTTCCTAATCTCAACGTAAGCACCAGGCTTCCAAATGACAAACCCTACTTAACTCATTAGGGAATGAAAAAGTGTGCCTTCAGTATTTTGACCTAAAGCTTGAGCAACCATGGCCCAGGGTCAAGTGTAGCCTACGGGCTATTTTTTTTTGTAAATAAAGTTTCATTGATACCCAATGTGGTTCATCTATTTATGTTACGTCTATGAAAATTTGTACCCAACAAAGGCAGAGATGAGGACTTGTGACAGAGACTCTGTGATTCATGGATCTTATTGACTTTCTGTCTTTTAATGGGAAACGTTTGTGACTTTTGTCATAATGTATTTATAGTTCTTTTACTTATAAAGAAAATTCTTTGGCCCAAATGCAAGTCTGTAGCCATGAGCTGGCATTGGAGAGTGAGGACTCCAGAGACATAGGCACAGTGGGTTCTGTTCACTTGGACCCTTAGTCAGACCCAGGACTCTCTCCTCTGGCTCTTTTTCTTTACTATTGCTGCCTGAAATCTCCAGCTTCTCACTAGGGCTTGCTGGGACTCCTGGAGCCACTTCCTGTTGAGTCTTGCAGATATTTTGTTCAGGTTACCTCATCGAATTGGATTCTGCTTAAAACATGTCACTACATACCTCCATGTTTATTGCTAACATGGACCTTAGTATGGATTTCAAGGCTCCCTTACGAGCATGCGGGAATTTGCCTTGCCATTCAGCCTCAAGATCTCTGGATGGTACAAAGGATTTGCACTCCTCTTCTAACCTACAGGTTGGGGGTTTGAAGTCACCCAGTGGCCCTCTAGAAGAAAGATGACAGACCACCAAGAAAACCTTTGAGGCATCTCTACTCTGTAACACATGGGGCTGCCATGAGTCAGAATTGACTCGAGGGCAATGGGCTTGGTATTTGGGGTTTTATTCAACCTCGCCTGTGAACATGTCTTAGCCTCACCCTAGATACCACCAGCTGCTTGCTGTTTCCAGAACACCACCATGTCCGTACTCCTGCCTTTCCCATTTGTTTAGCTAGAACATTCTTCCTCCCTCCTTCCCAGAGTCATGCGGCTCAAATGTCAGATACTATGTGAAGTATTCCCCCCTCCCCTGTGTACATGTTTCTGCTATTGCTCTTCCTGTACTGCATTGTGCCCATTTTTATCTGTCTGTCTTCTTTACCAGACTTAGAAAGTTTGAGAGGGAGGAATTCTGCTTTATTCACCATCAAATCCCAACTACATGCACACAAAGAGCCTTCAATGGATGTTTCTTTTTTGTTATCAATTGGAGAAAACCTTTTGATTTCTCAGTCTCCAAATTATCTTTTAACTCTTAGTCTCAAATCATTCCTGTCTTGCTCAGAAGACTGTATTTAAATTCTTGAGACAGAAACCTGAGAGAAGTCACAATTATTTGTGGGTAAGTTAAAAAATTATTAGCCTGGTTAGCCTGATGGATCAAGCCAAATAATGGCTTTCATTTGGTTCCATAGAAGGATGATTCTGGGATAAGAACTTGGACTCTTAAACCTAGAGGGCCTGTTGCCTTGCCCTTCTGGAATTTTCTGATCTCACCAGGATTATATTGAAGGCATGGGCCTTGAACCCTGGCAGAGGAGAATGGAAAAATTCACCATCTGGGTGGAGGGAATTTTGCTGAAGCCCCAGAACAGACCTCTACTGGAAAGGCAGGTTGGGTGTGTGTGGTTGACTAGAGTTACCCAAGTGATTCTAATATGATTTCTTCCAGTTCCAGTCTTGAGACCAGCACTCAACCTGAAAAAGTTTGAGATAAGCCCAATAAACAAGGCTAGCATCAGGTTACGTGTGTTTACTTATTAATCTGTAGTGAACACATTTACATGGGTTTCACTACATGATGTGGTGCAAAGCTTGTGAAACTGTTCACTACATATCAGTGAGTAACCACAAGTTAACCAAACCTTATCTTGCTTACTGAGTATTCTGGTCTCTGTCAGAGATGGTAAATCTAAAGAGCTTTGATTCTGTTGGAAGGTGCTGTGGGGTCGGGAGAGAAACAGATGCCAATCAGATCAGGAAGCCAAATCTTTTATGTGGTGACTAACGATGTGAGATTGTTCATTACAGATTAGTAAATAAGCACAAGTAAGCGGATGCTTACCTTGGTTATTGAATAATCTGACATTGGGAAAAGGTCCTTCAGCATTGACCTTGGTTTCAACTTGTGTGCTAAATCACAGGTCCCTGGCCAGCTGGAGGAATAGGCACAGCCCATCTATATACCCTCGTTTGACCCTAGGCAGATGAACTGGGGGCATTCACCACCCAGCTCTACAAAATCAGGAAAACATGCCTGTTGATTGCATATATGAAAGAAAAATATGAAGTTGTGCTCCTCCCAATTTTGGTAATAACAACTCGGAACATTATTCGGTTCTGTTCCTTTTCCTTTTCATGATCTCCCAAACTATTTGGGCTACCATTCCATTCAGAAAAAAATTTTTTAGCCAATCACACCCCTGATTTAAAAAAAATTTTGCCCATAATCCAGGATAAAGTGTAGATATCTGCTTTTGTAGTCCTCCCGACCCCCATTGTTCCAGCGCCTCCCAGGAGGTGGTATTTCCCACTTTGGGAAACACTGTTCTAGATGAATCTGGCTAGCAGTGGGCGTGCTGATAACTTTTTTTTCAGCAAAAGAGTTAGCAGGACAGACAGACTAGTCCCTCATAAGGACTGAGGTCTTATATAATGTTCTCTAACCCAGCCCCCCTATCCCACCCATCGAGCCAATTTCCTTTTTTTAAAATCCACATGACAGACCTGGGGCTTAATTACTGTTGCTTAATTGTTTTATCTTGCTTAGAAAGACACATTTGAGCAATTCTGGGCATTAAATCATTTTTGTGGCCACGTCATGCTGACTAGTATGGCATAATCTCAAATTCATTTACTCAGAAGAGTACAACCCCAACCCAAGCATATTCAGCACATTTGCGCTTTTCCCTACCCACACAAAATAATTAAAGCATCCATTATGATGTTTTCATAATTCCTAAAGCTAAATATGCAACATATTCTTGAAAATATTCATTATGCATTGGCTTACACCTAATTTCCTTTCTTCAACCTCCATGGAGAAATACATATTATAATAACAGAACTTTCAATGACAGATGATGTTATTGAATATTTCAATGAGTGGGCCACTGAGATAGGCACTTAGTCTTGTATTACATCATTAATTAAATTTTATAATAACACTAATAAATTAGGTACTAATACTATCTGTATTTTCAGATGATGAAATAGAACTACAGAGAGATTGCAAAGACTGCCCAATATAGAAAGAACTTTATGAGGGGGAAAAAAGACCTGTCCTTTACAGCATTTTACCTCCTGTTCATGTAGCTATCAGTTTTGAATATATTTTATTTTTAACAACAGTGTATGTGTTTTTTATCTGTCCTCTCTTCAGAACAATGTAACACAGAAAGGGGCATGCGGGAGAGGGGAGGGCTGTGGAATTAGACAGGGATGACTTCAAATATTTGCTCTTCCCACGACTAATTTCATGACCTTGGCAATGTTAAGAATTCTGGTGGAAGAGTGGGCTATGAGTTGGGTTGCTAAGTGCAAGAACAGTCAGCAGTTCAAACTCACTAGCCACTCTGAGGGAGAACGTTGAGGCTTTCTGTTCCGATAAAGAGTGACAGTCTCAGAAACCCACAGGGGCAGTTCTATTATGCCCTATAGGGCTGCTATGGGTTGAGAACATTATAGAATTTGACTAAGCATTAGTTTATTTAACTATGACTTAGGTTTTTATTATACTCATCAAAGAACGTAAGTCTTTGTGTATTAACTCCCACTTTTCTTGGGTAGGAGTGGAATTGCTGGTGCATATGCTGAATTTCTGTTTAACTTTTTACCTGCCAAGTGATTTTCCAAGATGTATATATCATTTGATATTCATATCCGCTATGTGTAAGATTCTGAGTTCTCTACACTTGTTATTGTCTGTCTTTTGAACGATTGCCATTTTAGTCCTGCTATCCACAGTATGGATATTGAATAAGGAAGACTGAAGAAGAATGTATGCATTTTGAATTGTGGTGTTGGAGAATATTGAAAGCACTGTGAACTACTAAAAGGACAAACTGAGCTGTGTTGGTAGAAGGCAGGCCAGAGTGCTCCTTAGAGGCAAGGATGGCAAGATTTTGTCTTACATACTTTGGACATATTGTCAGGATTACCAGTTCCTGCAGAAGGAGGGGCGATGTAAAAGAGGGTGGCACTCGTAGTGCATTTGAAGTTCGTTCTACCAGCTCAGAATGTTAATCAAGCTTTCTATGTAGAGGCTCTGAAAAGTTTGCATAACCCTATGTGACCAAAAAGGCCTGATTTGTGGCAGACCGGTGACTGGTTTTGCACCTGCTCATGCAGCCATCTCAGTATGCTAGTTTTTGGCAGGAAACAGCATGCCGCTCTTGCCTCATGAACCTTACTCACCTGATCTTGGTCTGTGTGAATTCTTTTTGTTTCCTAGAATGAAGAGGGACATGAAAGGACATTGATTTGATGACTTAGAAGAAGTGAAGAACAAAACGAGGGAAGTGCTGTCAGCCATCCGAACAGATGTTTGAAAAATGTTCCCAAGAATGAAATAGCAGATTTGACAAATGTATTAAGTGTAATGGAGAGTATTTGGAAGGTGATAAGGTTGTTTTGTAAATATATTTCAATTCACAGCTTTGAAAACAAAATTCCGGGATTATTTCTGGATACGTGCTATTATATATATATATTTTTAGTAGCCACCCCACAGCAATAGCAACCAAAACAAAAACAAGGTGTTTGTTCTTTCCAGAACATCACTATGTTTATACTGCTGCCTTTTATAGATTTGTTTCTAGAATGTTCTTTCTCCCTCTTTCACTGGGAGAAGAATTTAGCTTTCAGATCCAGCTCCAATGTCATAGCACATGTGACGCATCCTCCTTTCCCTTGTGTGTATCCCTCTAACAGTGCCCTTCCTGTACTGCATTGCAACACTCATTTATTTCCATAGGGCATTGTAACTATTGTTTATGCGTCTGCTTTCCTCACTAGGCTTAGACAATTTGAGAGACAGGAATTTTGCCTTATTTCTGTAGATATGTTATTTCAACATGTACTCAATACTAAAAATATTAATATTGATGTAGTCAATATTAAAAATTTAGATTCTCGGTGTGTAAGTGTGTAATCACTATGACTTCAAAATCAGAGTATATTTTATATTTAAAGCATATGTCACTTTGGAGTAGCCAAGTGACAGTTCAAGATAGTCTGTTCTCTATATGTTTATAACACTTTGTGCATATCTTGATGATAAACACTTCTGAAAATTATGTTATAAATGATATGATCATTTGTCTATTTCCTATGAACATTTCTATGGTGAGTGGTTTGTCTCATTTCCCTTCGCATCTGTATTCCCTGTAGAGTGCTTACAATACAGTGAGTGCTCAATAAACAATCAATAATTATCAAATGGAATGTGACAACTATCATATATTGAAAAAGCACCTGCAATGATGCACATACTATTTCATTTAATTATTAACAAATTGTGACTGGTTAGTATTTATCCTCATTTTATAAATCCTAAAATGGAAACTCAGAAAGTTTAAGTAACTTGTCTGAAATTGGAAATTTTCAATTAGCAGACCTGGGATTGAGCCCTTCTGGTTCTAAAATCAGCATGTGACTCTCCTCAATGCATTGGGTTTCCTCCAAATTTTATTTCTAGTTCGGTGACCCTTGACATATCATCAAATTTCTTTGTGCCTCAGAAAGGATTGCAGCAGATGAGATCTAGTGTCACTTTTAGCTTATGATTCCTGAGTATAAAATATCTCTGAAATTTAGGCAGATTGATGCCCGATGACTCCAAAGAGTCGCTAATAAAATAATCTGATATGATTATAAGAAAGATGGGAAAAATTTAAATGTTAAAGGCTGTTTAATTGGCTTTCTTAAATCACTCTTACTATTTTACTGATTTCTCTTTTTTAATGAATTTAAGTGTCTTTCAGGAGATTTGTGAGGATATGCATTCATTAAAAAAAAATTGTCCCTGGTTATGCTGTCTTGAGTTCTTCCAAAGGAACTATGGGGGCACAGTGTGTCAAGTGAGCTCTCTGGTTGATAAAGGCAGACCTCTTTCCTATGTGTGCCTTTACAGAGAAATGTTTGTTGATCCCTATTTAGAACTCACTGGGTCAGTCTGCCAAATACTTAGGGGCAGGGGAAGGAACCTATAACGTGAGGCACATTAAGATTTGGAAATGATCTGTTTATCAGGGAGGAGTTCATGAAAAACCTATCAGAATACAAGTGCCGTCGAAGTGTGAGAAAAGGAAACTGCTCTCTGAACTTCCGTTATGGGTGTTAAATGTCTTTGTTGCTAATGGTGTTAGTCTGGGTTGACTAGAGAAACAAATTCATAGACACTCATAGTGTATAAGAAAGAGCTTTATATAAAGAGCAATTGTACTAAGAAAACACCCCATCCCAGTCCAGATCAAGTCCATAAGTCCAACAATAACCTGTATGCCTGATACCAGTCTATAAATTCCTCTTCAGACTCATGCAACATATGCAATGATACCGAATGCAGGAACATCACAGGCCAATGGATCCCATGGCGATTCAAGCATCTCGGTGCTAGTGTGGGTCTCCGTGTGGTTTCTCCAGCTCCAGGGCTCTGGCTTCACCAGTGTAGCTCATGTGGCTTATCAACTGGAATGTATTGCAGGGAGAATGTGTGTCCTGCCTCCAGGAAGAAGACTGGAGTTCCCAGAATCCTCAGGAGAAGGCCACGCCGACACAGAGGTCTCATTGGCTATGACCTGATTGACAGGCTAGACTCCACTCCTTCACTCAAGTTGACTCTAGGTTACATAACTGCCACACTAATTGAAAAGCAGAATGGGAAACTGTGCTGCAGTGGCTAGAATTCAATTCTAGAATTTTAAATTTCATCATTTCTTTGACTTTGGGTAAATTTAAGGAAAATGTAAGGAAATGTAAGGTTTTGTGTCAACGTGACTGTTCCAGGATTTTCAGAGGCTTGGCAGTTGTTGTCGGGTGCTATGGAGTAGGTTCTGATTCATAGTAATGCTGTGCACAAGGGAACAAGACACTACCTGGTCCTGCCCCACATCCTCACAATGGTTGTTATCTTTGAGCCTATTCTTGCAGCCACTATGCCCATCCATCTCTTAAAAGTCTTCCTCTATTTTGATGACTCTCTGCTTTACCAAGTTGATGTCCTTCTCCGGGGATTGATATTTCCTGAGGACACGCACACACACACACACACACACACACACACACACACACACTCAGGATATGTAACATTGATGGCATAAGATAATGGGTTACACATGAGCTGGTAACTGAAGGGCCAACAGTTTGAACTCAGTTTCTCTGTGGGAAACAGAAGGCTGTTTGCTCCTAGAGGACCAGTTCTACCCTGTCTTATAGGATCACTAGGAGTGAATCAACTCAATGGCAGTGAGTTTGGCTTTTGGTAATATTGTATACACATATTTATTTAAGCTTTACTGGTTTTGTTTCTCTAACAAACCCAGTCAAAGACAATAAATAAGATGATTTCAAATATTCTCTCTATGTCTTTAATGATACCAAATCTTTTTTCTACGAAGTGGCTGGTGTGATTGAACAACCAAATTTTCAGCTTTTAACCACTGTGCATCACAGCTCCTGGCATGGCTGGCTACAATAATATACCTCCTGGATCTTTTATGAGAGTTGAAAAAAATAATGCACGTAAAGAACACAGTCTGAAAGTTAAAGAATATTAGGCATAATTAGGCAGTAATATTTTAAAAATCATTTTATTAGGGGCAAATACAACTCTTATCACAAGCCATACATCAATTGTGTAAAGCACATTTGTACATTCATTGCCCTCATCATTCTCAAAACATCTGCTCTTCACCCAAGCCCCTGGCATCAGCTCCTTATTTTCCCCTCCCTCCCTGCTCCCCAGTACCTCATGAACCCTTGATAATTTGCAAATTATTATTTTGTCATATCTTGCATTGTGCGACATCTCCCTTCACCCACTTTTCTGTTGTCCGTCCTCCAGGGAGAAAGTTATATGTAGATCCTTGTAACTGATTCCCCCTTTCCACCCCACCCTCCATTCACCCTCCCAGTATCATCATTCATACCACTGGTCCTGAAGGGATCATCTGCCCTATATTCCGTGTTTCCAGTTGCTATCTGTACCAGTGTCATCCTCTGGTCTAGCCAGATTTGTAAGGTAGAATTGTGATCATGATAGTGGGGGGTAGGAAGAAGCATTTAGGAACTAAAGAAAAGTTGCTACATCACACCCTGACTGGCTTCTCCTCCCCAAGACCCTTCTGTAAAGGGATGTCCAGTGGCCTACAAATGGACTTTGGTCTCCACACTGCTCTCCCCCCCCTCATTCACAATGATATGAATTTTTTCCTGATGATGCCTGATACCTGATCCCTTCAGCACCTCGTGACCAAACAGGTTGGTGTGCTTCTTCCACATGGGTTTGTTGCTTCTGAGCTAGATGGCCCCTTGTTTCCCTTCAAGTTTTTAAGACCTCAGATGCTATATCTTTTGATAGCCAAGCACCATTCACTTTCTTCACCACATTTGCTTATGCATCCATTTGTCTTCAGAGATCTTATCAGGGAGGTGAGGGTGCAATGATATGACTTTTGTTCTTTGATGCCTGATAACTGATCCCTTTGGCACCTCGTGATCACGCAGGCTGATGTGCTTCTTCCATGTGGGCTTTGTTGCTTCTGAGCTAGATGGCTGCTTGTTTCCCTTCAAGCTTTTAAGACCCTAGACACTATCTCTTTTGATAACCGTCATCATCAGCTTTCTTCACTACATTTGCTTATTTACCTGCTTTGTCTTCAGCAATTTTATCAGGAAAGTGAGCATCAAAGAATTCCAGTTTAATAGAACAAATTAATCTTGCAATGAGGGAGTACTTGAGTGGAGGGCCAATGTCTATCTTCTACCTTAATACGAAACCTATTTCCCCATCCTCATATATAAATATATTTACATATGTACATGCCTTTATTTAGACCTCTATAAATACCCTTTGCCTCCTAGCTCTTTCCTGTATTTCCTTTGACTTTGCTCTTGTCCCACTATCATGCTCAGTCTTCATTTGGGTTTCAGTAATTCCTCTTGGTTACATTACCCTTGATCATGCCCTACAAGGCCTCCTATACCTTCCTCACCACCTACTTGGATCACTTGTTGTTCCCTTGTCCCTGGGTTTGTTAACATCACTACCTTTCTCCCTCTCTCCTCCTCTCTCAGGTCCCCGCCCCCCGAACTATCGGTCCCATTGTTTTCTCCTCCCCATTGTTCATCCAAGCTATCTTATTTAGACAGACCTGCGGAGATAATAACCTGCACAAAAAGAAGACAGAGAAAAACAAGCAATAATATACAACAAAACAACAACAATAAACCACTGACAAAGAACAAAACAAAACACAACAAGAAAGAAAAGCTTGTACTACCTGGTATTAGGTAGTTAATTCAATGAATCAAAGTACCCTAGGAAAATGTTTTCACCATAAAGGTACTATAGATTTCAATTTAGAGGATGAGCTAAAGCAGTCTTCAAATAGACTGAGTTTCTCCCTTTCTTGTGCCCTTTTAAGGTTGCTGCGGTACTTTAAGAGGCTAACACAGAAGGGTACAGCAAGTCTCCATAAAACCCAGAGTGGAGGTCGGTAGAACTCCTCTTTGGATCCTGTCTGGAGTCACAGCTGAAAAAAAAAAACAAATAGACTGAGTTTATTATCCTTATCATGTGGAATCCTATGGTGACATCATTTGGAAAAATATATAAAGTCCATACATGAGAGAACATTAATTTTGTTTGGTGGGGAATCTATTTCTTTATTATTAAAACATGTGTGAATGCTGCTCTAGCTGCCACAGCTGGAGGAAAGGAGTACAAACCAATGCAAATCAGTACATTTGCATGTTATTATCTGAATACCATATATTAGGGAGCGCATGTCATTTGATAGATACCAAGTCACGGGAACTGCAGGAGAGGCATTAGTCATCCTGAAGATCCAAATGAAACCATTAAATGGGGGAAGCACTAGCATTTCCTCTAAGTGTCACCAAGGCTAATGATTATTTTGCCTTGAAGGAATGTCAGCTCCCCCAGCACAGAGGTGTGCGTATCCCAGCTTGATGCGCAACTGCTAGAGCCTGTGATCTTTGTGAGATCCGTCTGCCCATCTGCACAGGGTAGTCACAGTGGCAGGGAATCCTCACACCTGGTCACATCCTTCAACCAATGTTTAATCAGAATTGTTGGGCATGTATCTGAGTCTTACCCTTTTGCCTGATATCTTGAAAATATGTGCTCAACGTGGGTATCAGAGCTCCACATTAAGTTCCAGGTTTTCAGAATATGAACTTGTTTCATTGTGTTCTCTTTCTTGACTTCCTTCCTTGTCCTGTTCATTTCCGTCTCTCCTTCAAATGTGCTCTGAAACTACTTCTCAAATCCACTAATTGGACTCAGTTCCTTATCTCAGAGCTGGTTTCTGGAAGAATCACTATCAAGACAGGTGAGACACTTCTGTGCAGTGTTTAAGGGTATCTTATTAGTGCATTTCCCCTTCATCTTCATGGAAGAACTCTTTAGTACATAATTGAATAAGATAGCTATCTAGGGACTGAGCATACTCACTATACAAATAATTGGTTTCCATACAACAATAAATTGGATCAATATTCACACAAGAAAACTGGAAATAAAAAGGTGGGGAGGTGGATATGTTTGGGTTCACTTAGGAAAAAGCTTTGTGATATCTTAAACATTTTCTTAGTTTTATATAGCAACTCATACATCTGTCTCCATGAACACACATATGTATTCTTTTCTGATATCCAAAACTGCTTATTTTCTATGTTTTAACCAAACTCCCTATGTTGATCATCAGCTTGCTTGTAATTTTGGAAATAAAGCAAGATCTACCACATATTTATACCGGTATAATGATTATTGGAATGGGCTTCTGAATTCTCTATATGTTGACAGCTAGTGTCCATAGAAGGGCTTCAGAGGATTCATGAAATCCCCACAGTTGCCTGCAAAATGCATCTTCCCCCCGTCCTCCCAAAATGTTTCCTAAGCTCGCATTTGATTCTCATAGGAGAGGGGAACCACATTGAAGGCAGCAAAAATTATTAACCAGTGTCCTCAAATGCATCCTCAACGAAGTCTTTGACATTAAAATATGCACATCAAAGATTATGGTGATGTTATGGCTATTTGACTTACTTTCCTATCACAACAACGATTAAGCTGGACAAAATGCCTAAAGCTTTAGACAGTAGACAATATATGGTTTTAATACTGAGAGAAGAAAACACATGAGCTAAACCTCACATTTACTTTGTTTTCTGCTTGGGCCAAACTTTCCAAACTATCCAAACCCAAACCCAAAGCTAGCCCATTGAGATGAACTTGATTCTGACTCATACAAACGGTAGCACAGGGAAATAGGATCCAGAGAACAGACATCGTGCTGGGCTCAGGAAGCAAAGAGAACATTTTGGAGCTGCTGAATTGACTGGGAGATTTTCTGTTGGGCTGCTAACTGCAAGGTCAGCTGTTTGAAATCACCAGCTGCTCCATGGGAGGAAGGTGAAACCTTTTACTTCTGTAAAGATGTGCAGTCCTGGGGAAACCACCGGAGCAATGCTACTGTGTCCTCTAGCGTTGCTATGATTGAGAATCAATCGATGTCAGTGAGCTTTGCTTTTTTGATTTGTATATAGGTATTTCTTTCAGTTAAAAAAACACTTTTGTACACCAGATGCTAACTTCCACAGGCATATTGCAGAACCCTGTGAAACAGGGTCAAAACTGGAAATGTGGGATAAGAAAGAGACATAAGAGGCCAATAGACCAAAATAAAGATACACCACTCAATAGTTTGATCATTAATTGATAAATTAGAAAGACTGTGCCTTGGTATCGGTTTCTCTAGTCTTAGAGAAAGGGCTACTACAAACCCATCATAAGACATTGAATACAAACCCTCAATAGGTTCAAGCTGATCCACTGGAAATTAATTTGCATCACAAATAAAATCCAGCATTCTTTACAAGAAGACAACCAAATGTAGGATTTTAAAACCATAGCATTCATGATGCAAAGTATGTATTCAAAAAGTTACAATTTGTTGAAATAAATAGAAAAATCTGAAATATAATCAAGAAAAAAATCATAGAGCATACAGGCCATTGGAATTAGAGGGGAAGATTGTAAACTAGTTATTACAAACGGAAAAGGAGATACAATGATAGAACAAGTGGGAAATGTCAATTCACCTTTAAGCAAGACAATAGACTTTATCCAAACTGAGACACTAAGAGAAAAATAATACATTAAAAATTTTACTGCTGCAATTATTGACTTATATAACCATATCAAGAGTTGTAACACATATATATTATTTTCCATTAAAAAGGAAAAGAGAAAAATAGAGGGAGGTAAAAATAAATTTGAAGAAATAATTTTCCCAAATTTCTAAATTTGTTGAAAAACATTAATGCACAGCTCCAAGGAGCAAAAATAACAAAGTTAAACAAAACTCAAAGAAGATAAACACAAAATGCGGCATAAAACAGTATGAAGGTACAGTGTAATTAAATTGTCATGAAGCAAAGACAAAGGAGAAATTTTAACAGCAGAGGAAAACAAGACATCACATACAGAAGCAATTTACAAGAATAATGACAATATCTTTTTAAAAAATGGTTTTATTAGGGGCTCATATAACTCTTATCACAATCCATATATACATCAATGGTATAAAGCAAATTTGTACATTCATTGTCCTCATCATTCTCAAAACATTTGATCTCCACTTAAGCCCATGGCATCAGCTCCTCATTTTCCCCCTCCCTCCCTGCTCCTCTTCCCTCATGAACACTTCATAATCAATAAATTATTATTTTGTTATATCTTGCACTGTCTGACGTCTCCCAATTTTCTGTTGTCCATCCCCCAGGGAGAAGGTTATATGTAGATCCTTGTAATCAGTTCCCCTTTTCCAACCCACCCTCCCAGTATTGCCACTCGCATCGCTGGTCCTGAAGGGATAATTTGCCCTGGATTCCATGTGTTTCCATTTCCAATCTGTACCACTGTACACCCTCTGGTCTAGGGAGATTAGTAAAGTAGAATTGGGATCATGATAGTGGGGGGTGCGAAGAAGCACTTAGGAACTAGAGGAAAGTTGTATGTTTCATCGTTGCTACACTACACCCTGACTGGTTTGTCTCCTCCCTGCCACCCTTCTGTAAGGGGATGTCCTATTGCCTACAGATAAGCTTTGGGTCTCCACTCCGCACTCCCCTTTATTCGCAATGATATGATATTTTGTTCTAATGATGCCTGATACCTGAGCCCTTCAACACCTCGAGCTTGCACAGGCTGGTGTGCTTCTTCCATGTGGGCTTTGTTGCTTCTGAGCTAGATGGCCGCTTGTTTACCTTCAAGCTTTTAAGACCCAGACGCTATATCTTTTGATAGCCGGGCACCATCAGCTTTCTTCACCACATTTAGTTGTTCACCTGCTTTGTCTTCAGCGGTTGTGTCGGGAGGTGAGCATCATAGAATGCCAATTTAATAGAAGAAAGTATTCTTGCATTGAGGGAGTACTTGAGTGGAGGCCCAATGCCCATCTGCTATCTTAATATGAAACCTATCAATATATGCACATAGATATAGTTCCCTATCCTCATATATAAATATTTTAAAATATATACATGCCTTTATTTAGACCTCTATAAATGCCCTTTGCCTCCTATCTCTTTCCTCCATTTCCTTTGACTTTCCTCTTGCCCCACTATCATGCTCAGTCTTCATTTGGGTTTCAGTAATTCCTCTTGGTTACACTACCCTTGATCACACCCTACCAGGCCTCCTATAACCTCTTCACCACCGATTTGGATCACTTGTTGTTCCCTTTTCCCTGGGTTTGTTAACACCACTACCTATTCTCCCACCTCCACCTCTCCCATGTCCCCCTGGAAATGTCGGTCCCGTTGATTTCTCCTCCAGATTGCTCATCCAGCCTATCTGATTTAGACAGACCTGCAGATGTAATAACATGCACAAAAACAAGACAGTGCAAAAGCAAGCAACAAAATAAAACAACAACAACAAGCCAATGACTAAAGCCTAAACTAAACACAAGAATGAAAAGTTTGTAGTTAGTTCAAGGACTGTTTGTTGACCTTTAGGAGTGTTTTCCAGTCGATTCTGTTGGGGTGCCAAGCCCTGGCCCCCAAATCTATTTTTGGATATGCCTGGGGACTATGTTGCTTTGCTTCCCTTGCAGATCTGTTGCACACCCTTAGTGTTTGGCCTCGGTGTGGTGGGATCAGATCAGGCAGAATTCCCACACTGTGTAATGACTAATATCTTATTAGAAGCAATGCAAGACAGAAGACAATGGAATTACTTAATGAACTGTCAAATACACACTCAAACTCTCAACCAAAATGTAATATCCTGGAAAAAGGAGAAAAAAGATATTTTCAGTAAAACAAAAGAATGCTTAAAATGGAATGGAAATAGTTACACATAAATATATATTTTTCTGTTTCTCAAAACCATCATATTGAGAGTTAATGCAGATATCATATCTTTCCATAGTTCAATCACATCAAGCTGTATTGTACAATTGCTACCAGAATCCGTTTTAAAACATTTTTTCCTTCTTTAACTCCTTGATATCAGCTCCCTTTTACCCATCCTCCCCACCACCACTGTACCCCCCAGAAACCATTATTCTACTTGCTGTCCCTATAGGTTAATCATTCCTTGGTTTCATATGCTGAAAAACATATAACAAAAATTCAAGAGGATGACATCAATGATATAACACATCTGAAATAAATTTCAATATGTACAAACCAAAGCAAGCAAACAAACAAACGAAATACAGAAAATGTTAATATCAGATCAGGCCTAATGTGCATCAGAGTGGGGATCAATTGTCAAGTGTTTTTTTTAAGTGGTAAGGATAAAATAATAGTAGAGATTAAAATTAAAAAAATAATAATAAAGATAAAAATATAAATAATTAGTAAGAAGGAAAAGACCACCATCAAAATTTTTAAAGACAGGTTGGATTAAAAGGATGGTCAACTGACCAAGGATCAAGTTTGATCCAGCATAATTAAGATTACAATGATCTCTATATGATAGTAATGCTGTTCAAGACCCTTGCCTGTGGCTGGAGGGGATCTGCCAGAGGCTTAATCTGACTAGATACTCTGCATCTGGGTTTTGGACTCCCATTGCCCTCCATAGCTTTCTAAAAATTAGATGTTCACAATTTAAGCCCTGATACTTTACCCTTCATCATATTTGGATTTTGTTATTGTTGTCTTTGGATCACACAAAATGATGTTTAAAACAGAGACACTATTCTGATTGATAGCCGGGCACCATCTGCTTTCTTCAACACACTTTGCTGTAGGACCCTTATCTTCAGTGATCATTTCATGAACATGAGTATTGAGCAGAGCCATGTTGTAAGAACTAAGTGTTCTTGGATTGGGACTAGAGTTAAGTGGATGCCCAGAATCCATTTGCTAGTCTCTGGGATATGCACGACTCAGGTTTTCTTTGGTGGTTGTATTATGGCAAAATTAAAACCAACGACACCACCACCAACAACAAACCAACCAGAAAATAAACAAACTAAAGACAGGAAAACAAAACCCCATAGAAACAAAAAAAGGAAAACATTGTCAATCATCCCCCTGGGGTATAACGCGAGTTCCCTGGTAACGTCATCCTATTTTTTCCAATGACACTGCACTCCAGACGCTGTCCGCATGAAAAGTCTATGGGAGTCCAGTTCCACTGTGAACCGCAACCCATGAGTTGTTGTCCTACACAGTTCCATCTCCCATTCCCCGGAACTCCGTCTATCCTACATATGGGGATTGGGGCCAGGGGGAAACTTCCTGGATCAATTCTTCCAAGTGCAGATCCCTGTCCAACAGATCAAAACCTGTGATATCCCTGTGAGGGCAGCATTGGGACACTAAATTTATGGTGATTCTGTGTCCTTTCCATTGGATACCCACCAAGCCAGGAGTTCCCTGCCAGGTGCCATGACCACCACTCCCACAGTGCTGAGGCAGCCACACTGCTTCCTCTCCCATCCGAGTACCCCAGTCCTCAGTCCTGGGATGCAGGCAACTTCAAGACAGGGCTCAGTTTATTTAGCCTGGCCTCTATGCTATATCCTTCTGGTGTAGCCCCTGGTGTATGCCATGCTGCCTGCAAAGTGAGCATCCAAGGTCACCAGGCACTTAGTTCATGGTGTGGTTCACCGAGGGTTGTATAGAAACATAGTCCTAGTGTTCACCCAGGAGCATAAAATCTGTTCCATTGTCCTCCTAGGTTCTCTGTAATCATTATTTAGCTTCCCTTCCCGATGTGAGGAGACTTCTCCCCAGTCATCCACCATACTCACCAACAGAACTATCAGTGTCTCCTCCAAAATGTCGATGCTCCTCTCCCCTGGTCTTGGCTTATTTTCTGGCAAGGTTCTCCTTCCATTCCTGGGGGGAGGGGGACCATTGATTTGTTCCACCTTTTTCTCATTGTTGTATAGCCTCAAGTGGATGGTCTTCTCCCGTATCCTCACTTTTGAAGGAGTGACCCCAGACATATGTGTAAATATTCAGATATACCTAAAATAATGAAGTGTCAGAAATGATAAATACGTGGGCATATATAAAAGATGTTCTGAAAATAACTTCTTAATCAACTTAAAAGAGAATCAATTAAAGCAAAAATAATAACAATATGTATTTCATAAACTGGAAGATTTTTATAGGGTGTTAAATTTCCCCAAAATTTATCTGTATATTTATGCAAGCCCTGTGAACATCCTAGCAGGCTTCTAGGTAAAAAATGCTAAGTGAATTCATAAATATATGCATTAAAAATACTTAGATCACCCAAAACAATCTATAAAAAACACAAAGTTTGAGAACTAACACTCTCTGACTTTAAGAAACATTATACATTTACAGTAATCAAAAGACTATATTGGCATAAAATAGACAAGGAAAGCAATGGGTCAGAAGAATGAACCCACAAACAGACCCACACATTGTATTTCATAGACTTTTGATCAAGATACTAGGCTACTAAGAGAAAAATGTAATTGTCAACATATGAGGCCTGAACGACTGGTTATCCATATGGAAAGAAATGACATTTGACCACTACAACATATCACATCTCAAAAGTAATGCAAGGTAAACCATAAGATCCTAACATAAAAGTTAAAGCTCTAGAGCTTCTAGAAGATATTATCTTTGTGACAGACAAAGGTTTCTCAGCCAGGACACAGATAATATTGAGTGCAAAAGGAAAAAAAAATCTTCATCCTAGTTTAGAACTGTTTATCACCACATTTCTGCATGAACTTTGTAGAATACTACCAAAGTCTGGGAATGTCCCTGTATGCAGGGACCCTGGGAGCAGGCAGAGGGCACAGGTCACCAGGAACTGTCCCCTGCTCCCCCAATGGTTGGTCCTTGCAGGGCCTGGACATTCCAGAAAGCTGGAGGCAGCACTCACACACACACACACTCACTGCCATTAAGTGTCAGGGAAATTAGCCCCTAACACATCATCACAGGTCTGGTGGGTGCAACTGTACAGTGATAATAAGTAAAGATTATAGTAAAGCCATAGAGAGCATGAGAGTTAGAAAAGAGATTGAAATAATGGAGTCAGACACATCTCATGGTAGCATGCTCACCTTAGCCTCACTTGGTGGTCCATGTGGAGATGGGAGACCCTAAGGCAGGAGAGGAGGAGGGAAAGGAGGACACGGGGAAAGGGAGCAGGGGAGCGAGCTTGGGGAGAGGAAGGGGGAGCCAGAAGAGAGAAGCCAAGTGGAATCTTTATTGCTAACAGAGGCTTATATGTCTTTGGGGAGCATGAAAGCCCACTAATTACAGGTAAAGACATATGTCACAGGAAGGGGTTTCACTATAGGTATTACAGCAATGAGAGGGGGCCAATCTAGGGATATATGCACAATAGGAAGGGGAGGGATTTGGGGCACACATGTGACAAGAAGGGCAGATCCTAGATTCATGATGGCAGCCTGACTGTGGATGTCATTGGGCAGGTTTGACCTGTTCTCTGGCTCTCCATGGAAACCATTATCAGTAGGGTGTAAACCCCACCTACCCTACAGGGTCTAAACCAATGGTCACAAGCTTTTAGGGAGAAGTAGCCCATTGTCCTTAACAGCTGGGAGTGGGCCCTACCTGTGATGGGACTAGACAGTGATCTGGCTACTGAATGCCTTTAGGGAAGATATTTGACTATCACTTACCAATTGCAAGCAGTGTCCTAAGTCTAGCCTATATTTGGGGGAGACATGGAAATCTTTCTGTTTCCCACAATTAAGTCAATTCTGACTCATGGAAACACTATCTGACTTCTGGCATCCCCATGTGTGTCTGAGTAGAACTGAGCTTTATAGAATTTTTAATGGCTGATCTTTCACAAGCCAATCACCAGATCGTTCTTCTGAGGTACCTCAGGGCATATTCATATAGCTAAGTTCTTGGTTAGTACCCATAGCTTAACTGTTTACCCAGCAGGGACTCTAACAGCTACTAACCAACCAAAAAACCAGACTTCCTTCCATTGAGTCAATTCTGGCTCATAGCATCCCTGTAGGACAGGGCAGAATTACCTCCATAGGTTCCTAGGACTGCAATTCTTTACTAGAATAGAAAGCCTTCTCCTGACAGTTACTAGAGTGGATGGAAAATAATTTTCAAAATGAAAATCACCAGAATACTAAATTCATCCTGAAAATAGGCCTAGACATTTCTCCTACAGTACAGGTATTGTCTAAAGAGCGATTCATTTGTGTTTCAAGAACACTAAAACAAACGTAAATCCTTATTGTAATTATACATGTATTTATAATCAGTGATTTTAGTGAAAAATCTAACATTCAAGTGTCTCATTATGTTACATTGAAATACTTTCCCCCTAGATATCTAAAAAAGATACTATTAAGTATATGAATAAGCAAGCAACAGACAGGAAGAACATATTTATAAAACATACAAGTATTTTTAAAACACAACAAAGACTAGTATCCAGAATCTATAAAGACCTTCCAACAACTCAAAAATAGACAAACTGACAAAAATGAGTAAAAGATTTCAACATATATTTCACAAAAGGAAGATACCCAGTTATCCAATATGCATATGAAAACTCATTCAATTTCTTTCATTGCCTAGAAAATACAAATTAAACCCATGTTTAATTAGAATTCAAAACAGTACAACATTAAACTTTGAAGAGGGTTGTGGAAGAACAACTGGAACTTGTACACACACGTATACACACACAGGTAAGTAAAAAATATTGCTGTAAAAGATTCGAAACCCTTCTTAAATGAAAAAAGCAAAAGTTGAAGCTATTGTTTCTCAACATATCCTCCATTTGGGTCTATCCATTGGGAAGATATTTCCATCTCTCCTACCTTTCCTCAACGGATTCTGCCGTCTGCAATTTATACCACATCGAAATAGCAGTTGTAGCAACCTCAAGGGACTCAAACCTTGTTCCTTTTCAATATTCTTTGAGTTTGGGGAACAAAAAGTCTGAAGGGGGCAAGATCAAGGCTGTAGGGTGGATGGGATGTGGCTCCTCCCACTCCAACTTCACTGATAACAGCTCTTGGTTGGTACCCTCAAAGAATGAGCATGATGGATGGAAAGCAATTCCTCAGCTCACCTTCCCTGGCCTTTTGTTCTCTTCAAAGTCATTTTCAAATTTGTGGAAGCTTTGTAGTAAGTCCCATGGCCGACCTATATCCTTAGAGAAATTCTATCAAGATGAACTCTTTGAAACCCCCAAATACAGCTACATAATTTTGTGAGCTAATTTTACTGTCTTGCATTCAACTGACCCAGATCTCTGTGAAATCCACTATTTTGCTTGGGCCTTATGGAGCTGTTGGGTAAATGAGGCTGTCTACTCCCGTAAAGCTATGCAGCCTTGGAAACCCTATATAGGCTTGCAATAAGTTGGAGTCAATTGAATGGCAGTGCGTTTGGGTATTTTTTTTCCTTTTAATGAGACAAAGACTAATGTACTGCTGGGAGGGCTTGCTTGTGGCCATCCATTTATCGCAAAGATATGCTTGTATACACTTTAAAAAGTTAACCTGTGCATGTATGAACTGGAACACCAGTAGTAATATTTTTTGACACATGCTAGTATTGTGTGAAGATGTCAGAGGCAAAATAGAATATGCTCTTCCCACTCATTTGTACTATAGTGTTCCAGAATAGACTGAAATAACATAGCTTTGTGTTTGGGTATTTTGACCTGTTGCTGGGGTTATTTGGGGTGTTGACTGACAGAAGATTGCATTGAGTGGATGGCATGAGTTCTAGTTTCTGAGAGATGGCGTTCTACTATACTTTTTAGCTATTACTTTTTACTCATTTATTAATTTATTATTCTAGTTTCAAATGCGAGAAGAAGTCAGACCAATAAATTACAGGATAGGACACAAAATGCTTAGGAAATATTTGAAAAAGAAATAGGTATTAAGTGACTCCCAAGGGAAGCTTTAGATGGATCCGTGGTGGTTAATTGGTTATGCATTGAGCTGCCAATCCTAAGGTCAGTGGTTCAAATGCATCAGTCACTCTGCAGCCTTTAAAAGATTTAAAGGATTGGAAACCCAAAGGGGCAACTTTGCTCTGTCCTTCAGGGTCACTAGGAGTTAGAATCGATCCGATGGCTGTGGTATGGGAGGCTGTGCAATATAGACAGAGACTATGAGAGGGATATGCAAAGTCAGAACACAGCTTGAGAAGAAAGGTAAATACATGGCAGATGTGAGGGATAGTGTTGAAAATGTAAGACTTTAAAGCAATTTTCATAAATATTTTGAAGATCTAATTTTTTTCTTCAAATCATGTAGTAAACATTGCAGAACACATTTTCATATGTACAAGTCATTGGATAATTCACATTAAAGGTTTCAGAAGTGAGGTCGATGCCAAACTTCTTTGTAAGAAAAATTCTAACTTTTCTTTTAAGAGTTTCTGTTCACAGGTGGAGAAATTGTGTCATCATATAGCAAGACTGGAACATTTTGATGTTAATAATGGAGTTTAAATTTAATAATGGAGATCTGATAGACCAATTTTTTGTTTCAGAACATTTGAATTTCTGTAGTACCAAAATCACTACCAGTCATTTGATTATGATCCATAGTGACCCTGTAGGACAGAGTGAAACTTCCATGGGTTTCTGGGGTCGTTAATCTTGATAGGAGCAGAAAGTCTCATGGTTCTCATGTAGAGCAGCTGGTGGGCTGGAATAGTTGATGTTGAGGCTAGCAATCAAACACATAACCCACTCTACCACCAGCGTCCCTTTTTATTATACAGTAATTCTTATTTGGGGCCCCTATTTTAAGATAAAAAATTGGAACTGCCTGCTATTTCGTTTCTAGTAAAAATGAAGTGATAATTCAGGCAAATCCAAGTTCACGTAATTTTTATTTTTCCAATATATCTTTGGATCAAAGGACACCATGTGAAGTATAAGTTGATCAAAATATTTAGTACAAAGCAAGCTACTTTAATTAATTTCAGCTTGTTCTTCCTTCTCAGGCTAGCTAATACTACGTTAAAATGTCTTGGTGTGTATGTGTGTGTGTATGTTTGTGTTTTATGCCCAAGCAGAGTGAAAAGTGATATATCACTTATGTTCTGTATCTCAAAAATGAGCTGATAGGGTGAAAATGGCGCCATTTTTCAAATTAGTAGGTCAAAGATATCCAGAAACAAGTCTAACATTTGAGGCATCAAAATGTGTGTTAGCCAGTGGAACCGATGACATCGTTAACATCATTATTCAGAACAGAGGGGTCTTCTCAGGGCCGTCACTGATAGGCTGGCAAGGGCACAAGGGAACACTATGGGATCATGTATTGTTCTTTGTCTTGATAGGTGTTTGTGTTCCACAACTGTGGACATTTATCAAAAATCATAAAATTAGGACCTGTGCATTTCACCGTATGATAACTATACCACCTCAATAGAAAATAAGTTTGGAGGTGAGCTAAGCACATAAATTATTTAATTGTGAACTTCGCTGGAATATCGTTCTTTTTGCTGTTGTTCCTGTAACACAAATAATTCAACAGGTAACACCTTGTGCCTGCTTTGTTCACTTTCATGTGCTAAGTGCCAATAGACCATGAAAATGAATGGTCATTGCGTTGCTTATATGCTTGTAACTGGAGAGCGGGGAGCCTTGAGCAGAGATCATAGAAGGAAAGAGAAAGATAATGTGGCAATATTTCCCTGACGGCTGTGAGCCCAGGCACAGTACAGTCGGAACGCTGCTTAGCAATAGAGAGTATTAATTAGATTTGGTTTTTCACCAGCTTAGCACTGAAAGAATCATGGTGATTAACGGGACTAATTAGGCCAGCCACAAGGGCAATAACTGCATGTAAATATAATAGGATTATTCTTTATGCCTCTCTAGCATGTCACCTTAGATTATTATGGTGGAATGTTTGGGGCATTTAACCTAATCACTTGTCTAGACTTGTCTTCAAGATAGACAGGCTTTACATATATTTTCTCCTTTTTTGTCATTTAGATCAGAAGCAGGAAAAAAATCAAATTCAGTCCAGGTATATGAAAGAGCAAAATAGGAAAGGTTTTTACAATCTAGTTTCAAAAATACCCAGGGAAAACATCACTGGCAACGCTGTTAGCAGGCAAGTTCACCCACAATAGTACTCTCAAAGCCCTTGGCCATTGTTTATAAAATCTGCATTAAAAATTCCCTATCTTCCTGAAACAGAAATGGCTTATAAACTCTCAGATCCCATAAATAATTTAAAATGGTCAGAATTCCATCAACAGTGATCTGTTCATTCTACCCCGAGGGTCTTGATTGCCTGCTTTGATAGAAGCTGAGCAAAACAGCCATGCTTTCTCTTGACAGTAACCTGGAAGGTCACACAGTTGTAAGTGTTGGATGAGTGGGGGAATGTGAATGAAATTGCCATGAAAATATGCCAAAACAGATGGCAATAGGACTATAAGCTATTTTAAAAATTATTTTTATTGTGAAAAATATACAGATCCAAGAAAACATACACAAAACAGCAGTGTCTGTATTCCTCACTTAGCAAGTATCCTTGTTATGTGACATTTCGCATTTATGGCAAGAGTGAGGCAGAAAACTCTAATATTTTAACTGTTTTGCATATTCACCTGGGTTTGCTCCCTGCATCCGGCTCCCATCCTGCAGAGCCGCTCAGGTATGTAGCTGGTAGCTTATAGCTGAAGCTTTGACACGGAAGTAGCTAGCTCTCCAGATGACCCCTTGCTAGTCCATCTCCACTGTTAAAATCACTATTGGTTGATATAGCTCTTCATGTGAAAGAAGGGATGAAAGCTGGTCCTTTTTGGACCTTGAGAGAAGAGCCCTTGAGTGGCTGGAGGGACCCAGGATTCACAGGTGGGGGAGGTGGCTACTGCGCCTCCCCTCTATTCACAGCCCTGGAGTTTGGGGACCAAATCCTGCAGCAGGACGGGGTGTTGCTATTGTTCGGTGCCGGCCAGACGGTTCTGACTTATAGTGACCCTTTGAAGGAAATACTATCTATGCAGTCCTGCAGCAACCTCACAAGTGTTTCCATGTTTGAACTTTGTGTTGCTGTCACAGCTTCAATCCATCTTTGGGAGGGTCCTCTTCTGGTTCACTGCCCCTCTACTTTTCCAAATCTCCAAGTTGCTCCTTGGGAGAGTGATGAGACTATCTGTTCATGTCAATATTTCTACCCTCAGAAACCTTAGAGAGAGTCCCAATGGAATCAGTGGCAGAAGGTTTGTTTGGCTTCGTTTTCTGTCAGTCCATAGGACGTTCATTATCCTTCACCATAATTTAAATGTATCAGTTCTTCGTAGGTCTTCTTTATTCATTGGTCCAACTTTCACATGCATAGAAAGCAATTGAAAATATCCTGGCTTGGGTCAGGCAGATCTTAGTTCTTAAAATGACATATCCTGGCTCTTCAACACTTTAAAGAGGTCTTGTTCAGCAGATAAACTCAGAGCAATGCGTTGTTTTGATTTCTTGACTGATGCTTCCCGAAGCATTGATTATAGACCCACGCTAAATGACATTTTTTACAACTTCAATATGGTCTCCTTTTAGCGTGATGTTGTCTATTGGTCCAGTTGTGAGGATTTTTGTCTTCTTTATGTTGAGTTTAAATCCTTGCTTTTCACCAACAGGTGCTTCAAGAACTCCTCATTTTTAGCAATCAAAATCGTTTCATGAGAATATACCAGGTTGTTAAGAAACCTTTCGCCAGTCTTGATGTCACGTTCTTCGTATATGACAGTTTCTCAGATGATTGGCTCAGCATACGGATTGAATAAGTATGGTGAAAAGACACAACCCTGACACACAACTTTCTTGATTTTGAGCTACACAGTTTACCCTCGTTCTGTTTGAATGACTGAATTTTGGTGCATGGTCAGGTTCCACATGAGTACAATGAAATGCTCTTGAATTGCCATTCTTCTCAATATGATCCATAGTTTTGACTCACACCGTGGAATGCCTTTGTACCATCAATAAAACACAAGTAAATATTTTCTGGTGTTCTCTGACTTCAGCCAAGATAAATCGGGTGTCATTAATATTTCTCCTGCCACCTCCTCTTCTGAATTTGGCTTGAATTTCTGGCAGCTCTCTGTCAGTGTACTGCACCAGCCATTGTTGAATGATCATCAGTGAAAAATGTACTTGCATGTGATATTAAGTTAGCTATTTTCTGCATTCTGTTGGGGCATTTTTCTTTGGAATGGGTACAGCAAATATGAATCTCAACGTGTCTGTTGGTCAGGTAACTCTCTTCCAAATCCCAGCATAGACAAGAGAGTGCTTTAAGTGCTTCATTAGCTGGTAGAAACATGTCAATCCATATGTCATCAATTCTTGGAGACTTGTGAGCGCCCCCCCCCAATGGCCTTCAATGCACCTTGGACTTCTTCATTCAGTATCGTTTGCTTTTAATTATGTGCTACCTCTTAAAAAGTATTGAATGTTGACCAGTTCTTTTTGGTAGTGACCGTGTATATGTGTGTATTCCTTCCTTTCTTTTTATGCTTCTTGCATCATTCAATATTTTGACCCATAATTTTTTTCCTTCAGTTACTTCAGATTAAGACATACTGAGCATGTATGTTCCTTTTTGGCTTTCTGAATCCAGATTTTTGTATATTTCATTACAATACTTTATTTTGTCTTCCCAAATTGCCCTTATATTCTGCTCAGATTTTTGACTATCATTGCTTCCATTTCCTTAACCTACTCTCTGTTCAAGAGCAAGTTTCAGAGTCTCTTCTGACATCTACATTGGTATTTTCTTTCTTTCCTGCTTTTCAATGACTTTTGGCTTCTTCATGTATGATGTTCTTGAGGTCATCCCATAATTCATCTGGTCTTCAGTCATTAGTGTTCAATGTGCCACATCTATTTTTGAGATGTTCTACAAATTCAGATGACATACACTCAAAGTACATATTGAACTATCTCAGAAGCAGGAACAGGAGTCTCTCACCACCTTCAAGATAGAAGAGCAAAGGGTACAGTGCATTCCTTGGACCCCGAACCTCATCATGCTGAATCTTCTCAATCCAGGAGACAGAGATGTGATACCCAGAGAAGCAGAGGATAGGTGGCAGAGGAAGAGAAGCACCACAGCCAAGAGCAAAGCAGCAGATCGAGTGGTGGGCTTCCCAGCCCAAGGAGCAAATAACTCTGAATGCATTTGGGCAAGAGGCTTGCTTGTGGAATAGGATGCTTCTAGCCACTCATGGAGCTAGATGCTCAGCGCCTTTGGGCTGAGGCTTATGGTAGAGTGGTGGGATTGTGGAGTGGGATGTCCTGAGGCATGTATCAACAGAACTAAAAGAGCTTTGAAACATTTCTCAAACAGGACAGAGGCCAAGGAGCCAGGTATGCCCAAGCATTTCTGATCCTTAATAGTAATCAGGTAACCTCCTTAATAAACCCCACAATCATGAGTTCTGTGTGGCCATTGCAATGGGTGACAAAACCCAGCAGAGAGGGAGAGTGCTGTGGGGGAGATGGCGGGTATCAGCACTGGTTGGGGAGTGGCAATATGTTTGACCTCCATTTCATAGGAATTGGCCTTAGCTGATGTTGACCTTGAGTCGCCTTTCCCCCTTGTGAAGTCCCAGGAGGTCAAACACTACCCAGTGCCATCCTTGCAGTGATCCATCTGCATTTGAAAAAGAACAGAACTTAAAATCAAGTAAAATATAGAATACTCCAATATTTTCTTCAAGTAACAGATACAGTATTAATGAATTAATGTTGTGATTTTTATTTAAATTAATTAAGGAAAACCATCTTCATTCTTCTAGTTCACCTAAAAATATTTGTTTGAATTTTACTGGGCTATATCACCTTGTAGGAACCCTGGCGGTGCATGGTGTGACTCATTGACTGCTAACTGCAAGGCCAGTATTCAAACCCACTAGCAGCTCTGAGGGAGAAAGATGTTGCTCTCTGCTCCCATCAAGATTCCAGAAAATCCACGGGCGCAGTCCTATTCTGTCCTATACAGGTTCTATGAGTCAGAATCAAATCAATGGCAGTGAGTTTACATGTCCTTCTGTTTGCACATTTTCATTTCTAGAGTGATGGCAGATTCAAGTAATCCCCCTCCAAACATCATTTCAGTCTTTGCCAAGAATCTTGAAGAGCAGCAGAGGTATTCACAAAAAGCTTCAACATAGTTATTTTATAATCCACTGGCTTCTCCTATTTATTAATATCTCAAGACTGATCCGCCTCTCACTCATACATACCACTTTTCTTGAAAGCCCAGAATAGGCTTACACAGAGAGTTACTAGAGTGTGGGCAGGAGAGGGAGTCATTCAGTAGATGGTAGACACTAGTGAAATCTGGTGAAGGAAAGGGCAGTTCACAATACCGGGGAAGACAGCACAACACGACCAACGTAAAGGAAGCCACGGATAGGCACGCCAGAACAAAGGACAACTGCGGCAACTGCGGAAACTTAGACAACTGCAATCACAGTCAACAATCTGTGAGTGGTTACTTGGGAGATTTGGATGCTATACAGGTTAGAGAGAATACATGGGAGCACATACACATATACGTATAGTTGTAGGCCAATGGTAAGGAACGCCCAGCCTGAAGGGTGCAAAAGGCCCAAGACATCATCAATACCAGCTGACACCATACTCTTCACCAAAGAGTAGCTCCAGCAATCACATTAGGGGTGAGTTCATTAAATGTTTGACCAAAGATATCAGGTTATTTTTTGCATTGATGATTTGTGTGGCCCATGACTTATATGATACATATCCAGTGGCCCTTGGCAGAAAAAAAATTTTCTCCACACCTGTTGGAGGCATTTTTATATACATATTTGTATTGCTACATATATGTTTGTGTATCTAATAGAGCATATAGGGGGAACAATTATAGAACAGTCAGACATATTTAAACACTCATGGGACTGAATTCTTGGTTTGAGACCCAAGGACCATATTTTCTGGGGACATCTAGGCCACCTGGCATAACATAGTTCAGGAAGATAAAGTTCTACATCCTCGCACATTGCATTAGGTAAATCTCTTTAAAGTACTGAAGAGCAAGGATGTTACTTTGAGGACTAAGGTGTACGCAACCCAAGTTATGATATTTTCAATTGCCTTATGTGTGTGTGAAAGTTGGAAATTAAAGAAGGGCGATAGAAGACACATTTGACTGATGATTGGGGATAAGAATATTGAAAGTACCATGGGCTGCCAAAAGAACAACCAAATCTTTCTTGAAAGAAGTACAGTCAGAATGCTCATCGGAATTGAGAATAGTGAGACTTTGTTTCATGTACTTTGGACATCTTATCAAGAACAACCAGCTCCTAGTAAAGTAGAAGGGTATTGAAGAAGGGGAAGATCCTTGATGAAATGGGTTGACACAGTGGCTACAATCATGAGCTATAACATAACAATTGTGAAGATGTTGTATGTAGAGTCACTATAAGTTGTAAACAACAAAAATGCACTCTGCCTGAGGGCCTTAGTCTTCACATTCCTGGTTAATAATCAGAAGGAAATCAATGAAGCTTAATGGATTTTGGACTTTTACTATTATTTCTTTCTTCCTGAAAATGCAGTGCTCAGAATTGAAGCTCTAATAGAGAGGCCTTACTTTCCAGTGGTAGGGTATGATCACTGTTGCCCTTTTGAAGATAAATAAGCCTACTGCTAATTTAGAACAGAGATGTGTTATTTTTTCTAGAGGACATGGTGGACATCTCGTAGAAAAGTATTCATCATTGTGATCGGTTTCCCCTTTCTTCCCCAACCTTCCCTTTAACCTCCTGGTACTGTTACTCTCATTATTGGTCCTGAGGGGTTTATCTGTCCTGGATTCCCTGTGTTGCCAGATCCTATCTGTACCAGTGTACATGCTCAGGTCTAGCCGGGCTTTTAAGGTACAACCAGGGTCATGATATTGGTGGGGGAGGAAGCATTACAAAACTAAAGTTTCAACAGTGCTATATGTTTCAACAGTGCTATATAGCACCCTGACTAGCTTGTCTCATCCTTGTGTCCCTTCTGTAAGGGGATATCCACTTGTCTACAGATAGACTTTGGGTCTCCACTCCACACTCCCCCTCATTCAAAATGATATGATTTTTTGTTCTAGGTCTTTGATTCCTGATACCTGATCCCATCGATACTTCATGATCACACAGGCTGGTGTGCTTCTTCCATGTGGACTTTAATGCTTCTCAGCTAGATGGCCGCTTGTTTATCTTCAAGCCTTTAAGACCTCAGACATTACATATTTTGATAGCCAGGCACCATCAGCTTTCTTCACCACATTTGTTGATGCACCCATTTTGTCGTCAGCGATCAAATTGGGAAGGTGAGCATCACAGAATTCCAGTTTATTATAATGAAGAGTTCTTATGTTGAGGGAGTACTTGAGTAGAGGCCCAATGTCTGTCTGCTACTTTAATACTTAACATATAAATATATGTACATAAATCTATTTCCCTATCGTTATATGTAAATATATATATATATATATGCCCGATTTAGACCTCTATAAATGCCTTTTGCCGTCTAGTTCTTTCCTCTATTTACTTTTACTTTCCTCTTGTCCCACAATCATGTTCGGCCTTCATTCGGATTTCAGTAATTCCTCTAGGTTGCATTGTCTTTGATCAAGCCCCACCAGGCATCCTGAGCCCTCATTCCCATCGATTTTAGATCACATGTTATTTCCTTGTCCCTGGATTTGCTAACACTCACTTCCTTTCCCACACCTCCCCTCTCCCATGTCCCCCTGGATCCATCTGTCCCTTGGTTTTCTCTCTGGATTACTTATCCTGCCTATCTTATCTAGATAAAAATGCAGACACAATAATAAGCACAAAAACACAATAAAGCAAAGAAAACAAACAAAATAAACCAAAACAAAACAACAATGACAAAAAAGAAAAGAAAATCCTATAAATATTTCCAGGTCTGTTTGTTGACCTTTAGGAGTGTTTTCTGGAACAGTCTGATGGAGTGCCACACCCTAGCCTCAAAGGCTATTTTTAGTTTTCCTAGGAGATTTAATTGCTTTGTTCCCCCTTGCTGCTCTGTTGTATGCCCTTAATGTTTAGCCTCACTAACTAGTGATGGGGTCAGATCGGGCACAATTCCCACACTATGGCTCCAGTGTTGCCCTGTAGTGCTATGGGTCATTGAAGGACATCATGTCTCATGGTGGGGCTGACCCTATGGTCCTTTCTGTGCATTGGCTGCTCTGAGTAGGAATATCATCCTTGGGTCCTGGTGGGTGAGGATGTGTTCCACTCTCTCTCCTTCCCTCGTCATTTGCTCCTGTGTGCTCTGAGCAGAAGCATCCCTCTCCCAGAGCTGTAGCTTCAGTGCTGTCTTCTTCTGGGGGTGGTCGGAGGGCTGGGGTGGCTGTCTGCATAGTTGGCATTGGGACTTTCCCACAGACCTCTCTATTGGTTTGCCATGCAATCTACGTGTAACCACCTCCCAGGGGGATGCACAACAGAAAAGTGGGTAAAGTGGTCGGTGTGAAACATGAAAAAATAAGTATAAATTATCAAGGGTTCATGAGGGAGGGAGGGTGGGGGGAGGGAAATGACCTGATATCAAGGGCTCAAGTAGAAAGAATTTTCTTTGAAAATGATGATAGCAACATATGTATAAATGTACTTGGCACATGGATGTATGTATGGACTATGATAACAGCTGTAGGATCCCCCAATAAAATGATTTAAAAAGAAAAATAATCATCAAGGAAGATAGCTGCCCTATATCCCAGTCTCACCTAGGAGGGTAGGTTAGTCTTATCTTCAGACCTTGACTTCAAGTTGCACAATTATCTTCTGTTATAAGCATGTGAGTTTATTTTTCTTTGTATAAAAGCAATTTGCTAACACAGATGGCCACCCCAATTACCAGGTGAATATAAAATGTACTAGGTGCGACAGACAGATGGTGTTCCTTATTCCTCTTACTTGAGGGCTAGTTATCATTTATCTTGAGAACAAGTTTGTAATAGATTGTACTTGAAGGCAATTGGTTTGTTTAATGCCATAAAAGTCTGGGATTGCTTTCTCTCTTTGCAATCTCTTTAGTGAATGGCTTAGGATATGCATCTTATTTAATAACAAATCTGTTTTCTTCTCTTCTACCTCTGTGCAGGGGTTTTCTGGGTTGGTAGGGGAGTTTTGTTTTTAATTATTTGCCAAACAATTATCAAGGACACATGAAATTATAGAACAAAATGTTCGGTAATTGCGTGTTTTCTTTATCTCACACTTCACACACAAGTCTTGGGATAATGTTAAGACAAAGACAAATTGAAAAGAAGAGGTTTTAATTCTCCTTGTTGAAATAAAGGGAAAACTCTCCCCCCACCCCCCATCACACATACACACTTTTCTTTCAGAATTCACTTTGGATTATTATTATTGTAAAATTGTTCTCTTTTTACAAAGTATGTAAATCAAGGATGTTTCCCCCAGGACTTAAGAGCCATCACCTTTGAAATGTGATCCTTAAGGAAGATCACACCCCTAACTTCCTATTTCCTGGAAAGTATTAGCATAACTTCAGGTATCCCATCTTATAGATATCAGAAAATTAACAATTTCATCTGAAGAATGGGAATGTGATGGGTTTATGATTGACACACATACACTTGCAGATTAGAAAAGTTTACAAGATTAGCTCTAAGGCCTAGTGTCTCCATTTCCAGTGCAACCAATAACATGCCCATTCTTGAGATAAAATTGCTGATTTTCTGAAAAGTTATGATGTTTGCAAACAGTGGTCACACCCAGTAGAAAGATGGGCTTTCTATTCCTGTAAAGAGCTACAGTCTTGGTAGGCAGGATAAACAATCCTGAAGAGAAAACAATGGGACCGATGGTTCTGGGGAGACAGGAAAGAGGAGGTAGAGAAAGAGGAGGTGGGAACCAACAAACCCAGGGACAAGGGAACAGCAAGAGATCGAAAATCGATGGTGAGGTGGGCATAGAATGCCTAGTGGGGTTTGATTAAGTGTGATGTAACTGAGAGGCAGTACAAGCCAAATGAAGGTCAAACGCGATAGTGGGTCAGGAGGAAAGTAAAAGGAAATAGAGAAAAGAATTAGGAGTCAAAAGACATTTATAGAGGTATAAACATAGGCATGTACATGTGTAACTATATTAATATATAATGATAAGAATATAGGTCAATGAACATATGTTTATAGGTTAAGTATTAAGGTAGCAGATGGATATCGGGCCTCTACTCCAGTACTCCCTCAATGAAAGAACACTTGGTTATAATAATCTGGCATTCTGTGATGCTCACGTTGTCAACACAATCACTGAAGACAAAATGGGTGCATAAGCAAATGTGGTGAAGAAAGCTGATGGTGCCTAGTTATTAGAAGAAATTGCATCTCAGATCTTAAAGGCTTGAAGTTAAGCAAGAAGCCATCTAGCAGAGAAGCAACAAGGCACATATGGAAGAAGTACACCAGCCTGTGTGATCATGAGGTGTTGACAGCATGGGATCATATAGCATAATCAGAAAACCCCAAACAAACGAATAGGTCATTGCAAATAATGGAGATCAGAGTGGAGGCCCAAAGTCCATCTATAGACAATTGGACATCCCCTCACAGAAGAGTCACAAGGAAGGAACAAGTCAGCCAGTATGCTTCCTCTCACCCACTATCAGGACCTCAGTTCTGTTAGTGAGCGAGACCCTCACGCAGACCACTAACTGAAACAGAGATGGAAACAGTAAAGCTTTATTCAGACAGATTCGAATCTGGGCCCTCACCAGCAACTGAGGCAGGCTCAGTCAGTAAGGCGAGAGCCCTGAACAGCATTAAAGCAGAGGTATTATACTTTTTTTGTGGGCGTCTTGCCAAGCACGGGGAGGGGGAAGGCAAGTTCTTGTGTGAAACTGGCAAAACATTCTCAGGAAGGTGAAACAAAACAGTTTTTAAGTCTAACAAAGTAAGTTCTACATTTAAGGTCAGGTTGTCCCCAGTGGTCTGCCAACTGATACTGTAGGAAGGCTAGGCTGCTTCTTGGAGCGTAAACATCCTGAGCTGGGCTACACCTGTTTCAGTCTGCAATTTAAAAATTTTCTATTTTTGACCGGGTGGTGACCTGCCTGTTACTGTTACAGGGTACCCATTCCTGACCGGGCGGGGGGCTGAGCTGCCTGTTATTGTTACAGGGCACCCATTCCTGACCGGGCGGGGGTGAGCTGCCTGTTATTGTTACAGGGAACAGTGTCACAAGTTCTACCTTTCAAATCCAGCTAGACTGGAGCATGAATGCACTGGTACAGATAAGCGCTCTCAACACACGGAATCCTGGCCAGATAAATTCCTCAGGACCAATAATGGCATTAGCAATACCATGAGGGTAGGAGGAATGTCGGGGGAGCAGGGGGTTTGGGGGAGACGGGGGAGAAATGGGGACCCAACTACAATGGTTGATTTCTCAATCCCTACCCCCACCCTATGTGAGACAAAGAATAGAAACGGGTGAAGGGAGACAGTGGATGGTGTAAATTATGAAAATAAAAATAATTTATAAATTTTCAAGGGTTCACTGGGGTGGAAGGTAGGAGAGGGAGGGGAAAAAGCGGAGGTGATACTGGGGCTCAAGTAGAAAGAAAATGTTTTAGAAATGATGATGGCAACATATGTACAAATGTCCTTGATATGATTGATGTGTGGATAAGAGTTGTAAGAACCCCCAATGAAATTATTTAAACAAACAAACAGATAAGGAAACCCACAGAGGCAGTGCTACCTATGGAGCAGTTATGAGCTGAAATTAGCTTGACAGCAAGGAGTTTGAGTTTCCAGAGTTAAGTAGCTGTGTGGCCTTGTGCTGATGGGCCCCTCATGTTCATGATTTGTCTTTGTCTCGTCTTAGTTCTATTTAAGACTTAAAAAGTATAAAGTATATTTGAATTTGGAGTCTTCTTGACCTAAAATTGTCCTAGGAGACAGGTGTGGACAAAAAGACTAGAAAGAAAATAAAATGCATTATGACACATTGAAAAAGAGGGACCTGTAGGAAGGACCTATAGGGGAGAGACATGTCACAGGCAATGGGGTCTCTCTGAGCTTATAGAATAACTGTTTTTTTAAAGGAAATGATTAGGGCAAAGAATGTACAGATGTGCTTTATAAAATTGATGTATGTATATGTATGGATTGTGATAAGATTTGTGTGAGCCCCTAATAAAATGTTTTAAAAAAATAACTGGTTTTTGTAGGGCTGTTATTAGTCAAGAAGCGATATGTGTTTCTCAGGGCAAGATTTCTGGTTTGGACAGTTATGAGGTTTCATGAACTCTTTCTTGGGTCCTCTTTCAGTGGGCACATGGTCAAGGTTAGGCCAAGAAGATGACCTAAAATCCAGAATGGTGTCTGTGGCAAGGGCCTCTAAAATACCTAAACATAAACACTTGGGCACAACTCCTTCATTCTCACTTTGGGGCTTTTCTAAGTCCGATGTTTTTCATGTGTTTTTTCATTCTTTTAAGACCATTTGGCTCATTTGGAATGAAAAGATTAAGGCCAGTTCTGTGTGTACGTTTGTATTTTCTACAAGGTTGCTGTTTTGCTTATTATGCTTTCTTTTCATTACTTTTAATGGCATTTGATCTTGGTAAATTTGCATTGCTTATCCTGGACTTTTGGAGCAAGTGGGGTTTGGGATAGCTCTTGTAGCTTCACCAAGCTCCCTCCCTCATGCCGTGTTTTTGTGTAATATTCAAGAACACAGCAGTTGACACATTGGGGGTGGGGCGTATCTGGACACTACTGATGAGATGGACTGCGCAAATACAGATGGTTGTTATTTGTTCTCCATAAAGAAAAGGGGAAAATAATAAAAATGAATAAAAATTTTAACGAGAGAGGTAGCACCACCCTAAAAACCCTCGAGTTGTTAAGCATCCAACCCAAACACTGGTCCAAGTGGTTTACAAAAGGAGGAAAAGGAAAAGTGAAATGGATTTAAATTCTTTGGTGACGCACAAGTTCGTTCCCAAAAGCGATCACACCAGAGATTTTGGCAGCTGACTTTTGGAGAGTTCCTGCTTTTGTTCATCTCCTTTGTGTCTGGATGGTTCTTCCCGGATCTCTTTCCTCCCTGTCTTGTTCAATGTGGATTCCAATTCAAGTCGCTTCTGTAAGTTGTGGGACCGTGTCCTGGACCAAAAGCCCTTCCATGCCAATTTAAAAATCCACAGACGACCGACCCTTTGTTGTGTCTGCCCCAACTAGTGTTTCTTTCCGGGACCGCTTGTCCTCATTTCCTATTGGACGAGGCCAACCCCTGCAGTTTCAGCTTCTGTTCTCAAGTTGGCCCACCTGGATTCCAGGGAGACACCTTGCTTATGCCGGGGTTCTCCTGTCTTCTGCCTCTTCAGCATCATATCTTTCTTCCTGCTGTCTCTCACACAGAAGTTGCTCTCATAGAGGATTTGTGATTTCTGGTGATATTTTTCCCCCTCCACCCACTTGTGTCTTGGAGTTACAGAGGAAAACTTCTCAGCCAGTTAGTTTGAAAACATCATGGATGTTTTTTTATTTTGCTCTCTAATGATTCTGTCTCTTTTTAAATGTGAGATTTAAAAGGAAGCAGGAATGATGTCACTGCCAATCTCCCAGCTGTGTCTACTCTCTCAGACATTCATTTTTAAAGTTCTCTTTTTGAAGAAAATGTTTTCTATGTATTTGAAAAACAACACCCCCCAAATTTTTCCCCGCAAATCTTGCTCTATTATCAGTTAACAAGGCCATTCTACCTTTTAACCAATATGTATGTTTAGAGTTGACTATACCGTAACTGAATTTTCTTTCAATTCTTTAACTCACCTTATGTGGAAAAGTGCTATCAACCAGCTATGTGATGGTTAGGAACCAAGTACAGGGACACTGGTCTTATTTAATACTCAGTCTGAGTGATGCTTTCAATTAGAATCTTCTGGATTTAAAGTCAAGTAGTCAGATACTTGTAATTATGTGAGAGGGGGCCCTTGTAATATAAGAAGTGTCCCTCTCACACAATACTCACTGCCACCAAGTTACTTCTGTTCAGGTAGTGCAAAATAGTTAATGCAGTTCATGCTAACTGAAAGGTAGGAAGTTTGAATCCACTTAGAGGTGCTTTGAAAGAAAGAAAATCAGCCCTTGAAAAACCTATAGAACACAATTCAATTCTGACACACATGGGATCAACTTGAGTTGAAATAAACTAGGATAACTAGTCGAACTGGTAGCTCAAGAGAATAGGTGCACTCTTATTGTTAATGCGTAAGCATTTATAAGAATGCTCACTGACATTGAATTGTCTACAAAATCTGGAAGAATATGGACTGAGGTTTTGGGGGGAGGTTGAACCTTTTTTCCGCATTCCGCAGTAGTTTTGATAACAGTTTTCTTAGGCAGCTTTGTCTCTCTCACCCCCCCCTTACAGAAAAGCTCCCCTCAGCCCTCCCTCAGTGCACTAAGTCAATCACTCTGTTCTAGCCCCAAGGTCTCTTGGATTTCACTGATATGTTGTATATCTCTCAACTGCTTTTAAAATTTAATTATATGCTTTTATTCTTTTATTGAGGAAAGGTGCAGGTGGGAGAAATATTAAGAGCTAATTAACTCTTTTCCTTTTTCCATCTGGTTTATTTTGAAGGCTCATGAAAAGGACACCAGTGACTTCTCACTTACTGCCATACTGACTCAGAGAGACGTCCTGTGGGTTTCCAAGTCCGTAACTATGTATGGGAGGAGGAAGCCCAGTAGACTTAAGGCTTGCAAAATGGCTAGTGAAATTCCAAAAGTCCACGCACACTGAATTTTAAAATGTGAGCATTTGAACATACAAATACCGAGATTTTGCCTTTCTTATTAGAAAACAGAACTAACAATCTGACTGAAGTAGATCGCCAGAGCTTTCTTCCTAGCTCTTCTTACTCTGGAAGCTCTACTGAAATCTGTTCAGTACCCTAGCAACACATACACCTCCATTGACTGATGCGTGGTGAAGGTACATGAAGTGTGTTGGCCTGGAATTGAAACCAGTTTTCCCAAATGGAGGATCCCTGGTGGCCAAATGGTTACAGCATTGGACTAAGTACTGAACCCACCAGTGGTTCCGAGGGGGCAGCTAATCACATAAGATAAAAGGGCAAAAATGATTTTATTTAAACCTCTGTGGAAAGTAAGAGCTCTGTCATTGAACTATCACTAGTCTCATTGTATCAATTAATAAGATATGTTTAGATATTTTCAAAGGTCCCTTTCTTTTTCAACGATCTTAAAAATCAATGAAAAAGAAACACTCATAATGTCATTTCATGCCACTTCAAGGCTTTAGACACCATTCCAAATGTCTGAGTTATTTTTTTTTATTAGTGGATTTTGGATAATTATAGAGCTACACATTCTGGTGTAAAGTTTCTGAACTACAAGGCTTTGTCTCACTCCTGTTTTCCTCAGTGGGTTATTTGCAAACCTGGACTCATCTCGAAGCTCCTTAACTTTCTGCATGCTGTTCTCTGTGGCAGCAAAGTCTTATTCCCTCCCCCCCAGAAGTCTTTTTATTTATTAAGCCAGGTACATTAAAAAAAATTTCTGCTGCATGCAAAACGGCCTGCTGGAAGCTCTTTCTTCTCACAGTGCTTCAAGGGTCAAAATGCTAGATCTTTTTGCGTCATCACATGTCAAGGCTGTTTTACTAGTCACAGGTCTACATGGAAGCTGCTGGAAAACTGGACGTAGGTAAGAGGCTTCCTTGTCCAGATCCTGGAGAATTTTCTAGGAAAGGTGAGTGGCAGCTGCAGAGACTTTGCTGACCTGAGCTGTCAAAGCCTCTCCAAGTTGCTCTTGCTCGCACTTGGATATTAGATGGCCACACCAGTCACAGATCTTGGAAACATGTTTCATGTCTTTAATTTTGACATAATTCTTATTATCATTTTCGTTTCATGGTTTGAACTTTTGTTACAACCTCTTCATTTATACCACAAAACGAATCTCCTCCATTATCTTCTATTTTTTAATAATTGTATTTCTCACCCGGTTCTTTCATTCAACTCGCATTGTATAAAATACACAGTCAAAATTCAGCATTCTAGGTCTTTGTAGGTTGATTCTGTTAGGGGCCATCGAGTCAGTTGTGACTGAGTGACCCTAAGCACAATAGAATGGAACACTACCCTGATCCTCTGATTTCTTAATAATCATTCCTGTGCCTGAGCCCATTGCTGAAGCCACTGTGTCATCTCCTTGCGGGCCTTCCTTTGTGTTCCATGACACCTCCCCCCACTTTAACAAACACGATGTCATCCATATGCGTCTCTCCTGACGCATATGTCCAAAGGATGTAAGCAGAGCCGCACCATCTTGCCTCTAAGGAGCACTCACTGTACTCCTATGACAGATTGGTTTGTCCTTTTAGCAGTCCATGATACTTTCAATATTCCTCTCCAGCACCACAATTCAAATACATCAGTTCTTCTCCAGTCTTACTTACTCAGTGGCCAACTTTCACATGCACATGAGGCCATGAAGACTAGCATGCTTGGGTCAGGCGCACCTTAGTCCTCAAAGTCACATCTAGTGTTCAAGCAGTTCCTTCGACCTGCTCCTTTTCTGCAGCTTCCCTTCAGGGTAGTGCCTTCTTCATTCCCCAGGTGTTTGCAGAAATCATGTTTGGGCATCATGCCATTTTCTTAAACTCGCTTCTTTCTTTTATGAGTTTCTCAGCTTTCTCATGAATTTATCAGGTTTTCAGGAACTAGAATGCATTCAGCATAATTTCCATAACCCCATAGGGTGGCTATGAGATGGCATTGACTTGATGGCAGTGAATTGGGTGTTTGGTTTTGATTATGGAAGTCCCTAGGAGTCCTAATGGCACTGTGAGTTAAGCACTAGACTTCTAACCTCAAAGTTGGCAGTTGAAACCCACCCACCACTCTTCAGAAGAAAGACGAGGTTGTCTGCTCCTGTAAAGATTTTCTGTCTTAGAAACCTTATGAGGAGGAATTGATTCCATAGTGGTTTGTTGTCATTGTTTTTTATTGTGTTTTATGGGAGTCTCTGAGGTGGCTCTAGCCAAGAAGTTGGTGGTTAAAACCTCCCCAGAGGCACATTGGAAGACAGCACTGCTATTCAGACACGATCCCACCACGAGTCCGACTGAATCCATTCCAACTGAGAGTGCCAACATCATGGGCTAGAAGTGATGATCCAATTTTACATGAGACATCCAACAAAGAAAGAATCAGGCATAACGTGCCTGGGTGATCTGCTCCACAGCACAGCGCTGCTTATTGAAGGCTTGTCATCATTGTGCTTGGCTGCCGGTTAGCTAGTTGCTAATTTGAGCAGCGCATACTCACATTGTATCTTCTCCTTTCATACAGACCCATTGCCTGTGCATGAAGTCTACCCGCCCAACATAGTTTTTTGGGTTTTTTTCTCTCAGAATTGGCTCTTTATTGTCCTCTTCTGCCACGAGAGCCTGGTAGGCTAATCCATAGTCCTCTAGACACCTGCAGCCTTGTATAAATCTGATGGAGCTTTATAGCTTGGGCTCTCAAACTTGAACCCTCAAGATATTTGTTTGGGGTGCTTTTGTGTGATGCTTTATCTCTACTGCTCTGAGGCTTTCTCTTCTGCTGTGTTTCAAGGTCCTCTTCAGACAAGTAGTTCTCTGGCAGTAGTTCAAGAGCGTCCACGGTGAAATTGATCCTGCAGACATTTATTGAATGCCTATTGTGGAAGAAGCCCAGTAGGTGTTGCCTGCAGGTGAGATTAATATGAGCAGAAATAAAGATAGCCTATGAGGTGACCCCCAACTTCATGGCATTTGAACAAACTGGCATTAGAGTGAAAATGTGTATCTCTATCTGCACATATGTAGCTGGAGGCAATATTTTTCGATTATTTTACAAGTTTGAGATGTATTTTCTGCACTTATATGTAGGATAAATATGAAACAAAAATGCTATTTTATGGTTCAACCCCCCTACTAATTGGCCCTAGAGAGGTTGTCTGGATCAGGAAGTTATAGTTTTACTTTTTCCAAAATCTGTTATTATGATTTTTAATAATTTCTTAATGTGTTCTTGGTGAAAATTTAACAGCAAGTTAGGTCCCTCTTTGAAAATTTCTACATATATTGTTTAGTGACATTAATTATATTTTCCACAATGTGCCAACATTATCTTAATTGCATTCTGGTTGCTCTGTTTTCAGTATTCTAGTTTCCCTGTCTCCTTATGTGCTTATGAGGGGGTACTAAAAAAAAAAAAAAAACAGAAAAAACTCCATTGGCAGAACTTTTGTAGTATGTATTTTCCACACTAGGCGAGCATTGAACAAATTGCTATGAGTTAGTGTACCCAGTGGTGTCTTTTGGGAAGGAACACCCTTGGGTCACAGAGTCCATTTTTTCATAAAAACAGTTTCCTTCTAACCTTTTTATTTTTTTTTTTTGTGACAGCCAATTTAAGAGAGCAGCTAATGTAAAATTCGGTTTCCTGCTCAGAAAAATGCCACAGAAACCGTTGTGATGTTGAGCAGAGCTTACAAGGAAAGCGCTTTGAAAAAAAACCTCAAGTGTACTAGTGTTTCTAGTTCCAAAAAGGGTGAAATGTCAATTGATGACAAACCTTGTTCTGAACTTCCATCAACTTCCAGAATGGATGAAAATGTTGACTCATAGTGCATTTGGAGTTCATTCCACCAGGTCAGACTGTGAATCAAGCTTCCTATTTAGAGATTCTGAAAAGACAGTGTGAGACAGAAAAGGCCTGATTTGTGGCAGATGGGGAACTAGTTTTGCCACCACAACAATGCACCTGCTCATGCAGCCATCTCAGTGCCCCAGTTTTTGGTAAAAAAAAAAAAGTATACCTATATTGTCTCACACACTTTACTCACCTGACCTTGCTCTGTGAAACTTATTTTTGTTTCTGAGAATGAAAAGGGACATGAAAGGACAGTGACAGAAATGAAGGGAAAAAAAGGGGAGGTGCCATCAGCCATCCAAACAGATGAGTTTGAAAAAGGTTCCAAGAATGGAATAGTAGATTTGACAAATGTATTACGTGTCATGGAGAGTACTTTGAAGGTGGTAAGTTTGTTTTGTAAAAAATGATGACAACAACAAAAAAGCCCCCATAGTTTACATAATCTCCTGTGAACTTGAGCGAAGGAGTAGAGTCTAGTTTGTCAATCAGGTTATAGCTGATGGTTCCACTGTGTGGGTATGGCCTTCTCCTGAGGATTCTGGGACTTTCTCTCTTCCTCCCTGGAGGTAGGACACACTCTCTCTGATTCATCTTCCTGTGGACAAGCCATATGGAGCCATGCTGATGGTAGCCAGAGCCCTAGAGATGCTTTCACTGCCATTGGATCCACCACTGGCTTGTGATCTTCCCACATTTGGCATCATTGCATGTGTTGCGTCAGTCTGAAGAGAAATATATATAAACTAGTAGCGGACATATGGGCTAACATAAGACTTATGGACTTGATCTCGACTGGACTGGCATGTTTTCTTATATACAATTGCTTTGATATAAAACTCTCTTACACATATATGAGTCCCTCGGGATTTGTTTCTCCAGTCAAAAGGGACTAACACAATGGCTTTGAAAAAAATCTCTCTCTCTCTCTGGTACTTCCTTGAATGCATGCCTTAGAGTAAATGTTGAGAGTTTGCTCTTGCGTGCCAGTCTGTTCTTTTGTTAGTAGGTGACTTCAGGATCTATGAAGGTCTGGGAATTTTAAGCACTGGAGCTTTGGTCTATCTTTTTCTCCCATTTCGGTCAGTATAGGTAGTAGTGGTAGCCAGGCACCATCTAGTTCTTCTGGTCTCAGGGGAGATGAGGCTGTGGCTCCTGTAAACTATCAACCCTATAGTCTAGTTTCTTCTCTCAGACTTTGGTTTCTATTGTTTTTTGCTCCTGAACAGTTTTTTACCATAAGTATACTTGTACTCTTCAACCTGTTCATGTGGCACATAATGTTGCTTCACTTTCCTCATGTTATTTAATTTTTGTTTTGATAATTGCAATTTCCTTTTTGAGATATGTTTCATTTTTCTTGTCCCAGATGTCATTCTTGTGTACAATCATCTTATTGATTCTTTCTGATATTACATACAAGGCAAAAGAGATGATTTGTTTCTGGTCTCCAGAGCCTAAGTAAAGAAAATTCCTCTGAGAACATTTTTGTGTAATATAGGTGTACGCCAATAAAGCTTACTCCAAAAATAAGGGGGGGCTTAAATTACACATGTCACCTTTTAAAATTTAAAATTTTCTTCACAGTGGATCTACCAGATGGATGTGCTGATTTTGATTTTTCACCATCTACTGAAAAATAATGATTGCCTTCCTCCAGCTTGGTAGAACCAATGTTAGGGGCAATTTTTAAATGTATGGTGGCTTTTGTGACATTTGTTGGCAATTTCTGACCATGAGGACTGCTCCATTATACCAGAGTCTAACAAAGTATGAGATGTGGCGGGAGAAACGCTTTAGTCTCTGTCAGATAATTTGACCAATTCGTTTGACTTCTGCTCCACACATATATATTACATTTGCTTGTTAAAATTACAGATCATAATCTCATGGTTTGGAAAGTCCTTAAATTAGGGGGATGTGAAGCTCTATTTTTTTATGTTACGTGCCATTTATTCATATTGTGTTTTAAAAAAATCATTTTTGGGGACTCTTATAATATCCCATACACCAATTATATCTGTCATATCTGTACATATGTTACTATCATCATTTTCAAAACATTTTCTACTTGAGCCCTTGGTATAAGCTCTTCTTTTATCCCCTTCCTCCCCCACCCTCCTATCCTTGTGAATCCGTGATCAATTATATATTGTTATTATTATTTCATATCTTACACTGTTCATTGTCTCCCTTCATCCACATTTCTATAATTCATCCCCTTTGGGGCGGAGGCCTACATATCTATCCTTGTGATGAGTTCCCCTTTTCTAGCCCTTTCCCCTCCCTGACCATCCCTCTATCCTCATGATATCGCTACTCCCACTACTACTCCTGAAGGATTTACCTGTCCTGAATTCCATACTTCAAGAATTCTTATTAGTACCAATTTGCTTTCTCCGGACTAGCCAAGTTTGTAAGGTATGTTAAACTCTGTTATCCATACTTTAAATAGGATTTAGATTTTTTTCAAGGGAACAACAAATATGTTTACATGAATATAAGAAAATATTTGATTCCCTTTTAGATACTCTGTAGTATACATGCTCATAATTAGTATGCCTTTCTTTTTTATTTTAAAAGATCATTTTATTGGAGGCTTTTACAGCTCTTATAACAATCCATACATCAATTGTATCAAGCATATTTGTACATATGTTGCCATCACTATTTTCTTGATATTTACTGTCTATTGAGCCCTTGATATCAGCTCCTCTATTTTCCCTCCCCCCACTCTCGTGACCCCTTAATAAATTATAAATTACTATTAATTTCATATTTTACATCAACCACTGTCTCCCTTCCCCCATGGTTTCTATTGTCTGTCCCCCTGGAGGAGTGTGTGTGTGTGTGTGTGTGTGTTTGTAGTTTTGTGTTGATCATTGCAATCAGTTCCCTTTTCCTTCCTTCATCTCCCCACCTTCCGTCTATCCTTCTGGTATTGTTATTCCCATTTCTGTTCCTTGATTCCGTCTAGGTTGCAGTGAAAGGCAGTACTGAGGTCATGATACAGGGTGGGTGGTGAGGAAGTCTCAAGGAACCAGAGGAATATTGTGTGTTTCATCAGTACTTTACGGCATCCTGGGTGACTCATCCCTTCCTTGTTACCCTTCTGTGAGGAGATGGGTTTTGAGTCTCTGCTCTAGCCCCCCCTCATTCTCAACAATATGCCCCCCCCACCTGGCAGTCTACTGATTCCTGTTACCTGGTCCCAACAACATCTCATGATCACACAGGCTGGTGTGCTTCTTCTATGTGAGTTTGTTGCTTCTCTGCTAGATGGCCACTTGTTTAACTTCAATCCTTTAAGAACCCAGATGCTATATCTTTTGATAGCCAGGTTCCATAAGCTTTCTTCCCCACATTTGTTTATGCACTCATTTGGTCCTCAGCGATTGTGTTGGGAGGGTGAACATCACAGAGTGTCAGTTTGTTAGAATAAAGTGTTCTTGCATTGAGGGGGGGTATGGTGAAGTCTATTTTGATAGTTTTCTTTTTTATTTGCTTTTTAAATCTAAGAAATTGACTGGTTCCAAAGTATGTTATTTGATGCTCATAATAAACAGTTTCCAAATATATAGGTTAAATTTTTTTCATAGTTCCATTATTTATTTTTCTAGCGCTATTAAGAAAGATCAGTGGGTAGGAGGCAGTGAATTCTTCATTATCAATGAAGTCATAATAAGATGTGAGAATATGGAGTTTAAGGATATCTGACACATATAAGAAAGATTTGCTTTTGACTACTTATCTGGTTGCTATGAGTTGTAATAGATTCAATGACAGTAGTCTGGTTGGTTTATTAATCTTAAGGCTGATGGTTTTAATCCATTCGTCAGCACCATGGAAGAAAGGTAACCCACTTCCATTCAGATTCCAGCCTAGAAAACCCCGTGGAGTTCAGCTCTGCTCTGTAACACATGGGGTCATCATGAGTTGGAAGTGACTCAATGACACCCGTTTTCTGTTTTTCTTTCTGATATAGTCATGTATATTACATATTTAAAGTTAAGCATAAACATATTAAATGTCTGGATTAAAAAAAACCTTTCCCTCTCCTATGTAAAACTGTAGAACAACCCGTAAAAGTAAGATTCTAGTATTAGATTTTATGTACTAAATTATGTTCTGGAGTCAGGATAGGTGCATTCAACCTGTGAGAACTACAATATCTATGACATCTTGGTAATTGAAGTAAGCTTTAATGTTAGCTTGATTTAAGTGTAACTGAGACAAATTTTTATTTCAAAGCTATGAAATCCCTTTAGAATGTGTGCACATTTAAACCTCGTGGGTTGGCCATTTTCTCAGATCAGCCAAATCAAGCCAACTATCTGCCAATTAAATAGAACTGTCATGCTGAGGTATTCATTCTTTAGACTGATTTGCTTTCCTGGTGGCATATAGCACAAAGATGCAAAGCAGGAGTATAGTGAAGTACAAAGCAACCCAAGAAAAGGTCAGGAAACCCTGATCCTAGTCCTGAGCCAGTAACTAACAATAATAATGACAAACTATACATGTATATCTTTCTACAAATTAAAGTACTTGTCGACATATTGTTTACCTCCTCCAACTCTTCCCACCTTTTCTATCAGTTTTTCCTACAGTGGTGACTTGCATGTTGTTGTGATGGTAGAAGTTATGTCAATAATATTTTCAAATCAGCAAGTTTATCATTGGTGGAAGGTTTCACCAGAGACTCTAGACCAAGATGGTCAAGAAAGAAAGGCTTACTTTTGAGAGTCAACCAATGAAAACCCTATGGGTCACAACAGAACATTGTCCAGCTTGCTTGCTTTGGACACACTATCAAAAGGGTTCAATTTGTGGAGAAGGGTATCATGTTGCGGGACCAGTGGGGGCACAGGAGACCCTTGGTGTAATTAAACATTGGTATCATAGCTTCAACCAAGGACCAGAACATGCTGGTGATCATAAGGATGCTGCATAGGAGGCAGATTCTTCTCTAGGGTAGATAATAACCACAATACACACACTGTATCACTTGATTCCATTACCTATGGTTAGGTGCCCTTGACCATTCTGACTCATAACAACATTAGGTTGATATGTTTGAACCCAATGCTGCAGCCACTTATACCAATCCATTTCATTGAAGGTATTCCTCTTTTTCATTGCTTTTCTATTTTGCCAAATATCATGTTCTTTTCTAGAAACTCATCTCTCCTTGTAACATGTCTAACATACGTGAGATGAAAACTCACCGTTTCTGTTTCTAAGGAACATTCTGGCTGTACTTTCTCCAATACAGATTTGTTTGTTCTGTTGGCAATTCGCAGCACTTTCAATATTCTTCATTAGCACCATAATTGAAATGCATTGCTTGGTACATCTTCTTTATTCAATGCCGAACTTTCAGAGGCAATTGAAAATGCCATAGCTTGCATTAGGCACAATTTAGTTCTCAAAGTAACATTCTGACTCTCCAACACTTTAAAGAGGTCCTGTGTTGCAGATTTACCCTATGCAATGTGTCATTTGATCTCATGACTGCTGCATCTATGAACAATGATTGTGGATCCAAGCAAGGCGAAATCCTTGATAACTTCAACATTTCCCCATTTATCATGATGTTATCTTACTGACCCAATTGTGAAGATTTTATTTTCCTTACATAGAGTTCTAATCCATCGTGAAGGCTGCAATCCTCGATCTTCATCAGCAAGTCCTCCTCACTTCCAGCAGGCATGCTGAAGTTTGTTAATCAGTCTTCGTCCAATCCTAATGTTGCTTTCTCCTTCATCTCGTTCAACTTGTTTGAATATTTGTGCAGCATACAGGTTGAATAATTAAGGTGAGAGGACACAATCATTATTCACACTAGGTTAGTCCAGGTAGACTAGAGAAACAAATTCATAGAGACACTCATATGTGTATAAGAAGGACCTTTATATACAAGAGCAGTTGAATATGGAGAAAACATCCCAGCCCAGTCCAGATCAAGTCCATAAGTCCGATATTAGCCTATATGTCTGATGCCAATCTATAAAGTCTTCTTCAGACTCATGCAACACATGCAATGACGCCGAATACAGGAAGATCACAGGCCAGTCAGTGGGAAGTCTTGTGAATCCAGTGGTAGTGTAAGCATCTCAGCGCAGGTAGGAGTCTCCACGTGCCTTTTCCGCCTCCAGAGGTCTAGCTCCATCAGCCTCTTTCCATGTGTCTTCTCCATAGGCATTTCTCACAGGGAACGAGCTGAGAGAGAGTGTATCCCTCCTCCAAGGAGGAATACCAGAGTTTCCTAGAATCCTCAGGAGAAGGCCATGCCCACACAGTGGCCTCATTGGCTATATCCTGATTGACAGTCTAGATTCCACCTCTTCACTATTAATCCTCCAATTGACACCAGATTATTTAACTACCACACGCTTAAATTTTTTTAAAAAATATACACTATTCTCTTGTTCTATTTCAAGGACTGCCTCTTAAGAAAGCCAGAAAGATACCTGTGTTCTGTTGACTATAGAAAGACATTCAACTGGTAGAGCATAACAAACTATGAATGACATTGAGGAGAGCAGGAAGACCAGACCACTTCACTAGGCTCATGTGGAATGGGTACATGTTATCAGTACCTAGGGGTGCAAATATTCTTGTTATCACTTCTTTCAATTTAAAAATTTTGGATATGATTAGAAGGATACTGAAGCTCAAGAGACTACGGTCCATGGATAAGGTAATTTAGTACCCTGATGATAATTGACATTCAGATTTAAGTTTCAGAATTTCAGAATTCTCATTTTTAAAATGAAATTGTCTGCTACTCTATAACCAAACCTGAATCTGTTGCGTTCAAACCCAAATCTGTTTTGTTCAACTCAGAGTGACCCTATAAGGTAGAGTAAAACAGCCCCATCAGTCACGGTAGGGTTGCTATGGGTTGGAACCGACTGGATGGCACCTAACAACGCCCTCATGAACCCTTCATAATTCTTAAATTATTATTATTTTTCCTTATGTTACACGGTCCAATGTCTCCCCCCACCTTCTTCTCTGCTGTCCATCCCCCAGGGAGGAGGCTATACATAGATTCTTGTAATCGGTTCCCATTTCCACCCCACATTTCCTCCACTCTCCACATCGCCACTCTCACCACTGGTCCTGAAGGAGTCATCTGTCCTGAATTCCATGTTTTTCCAGTTTCTATCTGTACCAATGTACATCCTCTGGACTAGTCAGATTTGTAAGGTAGAATTGGGATCATGATAGTGGGGGCATGGGAGGGGAGAAGAAGCATTTAAGAATGAGAGGAAAGTTATGTGTTTCATCATTGCTATCCTGCACCCTGACTGGCTCATCTCCTCCCCACAACCCTTCAGTAAGGGGGTGTCCAGTTGCCTACCGATGGACTTTGAGTCTCCACTCTGTACTCACCCTCATTTAAAATGATATGGTTTGATGTCTGATAACTGATACCTCAACAGCTCGTGGTCACACAAGCTGGTATGCTTCTCCCATGTGGACTTTGTTGCTTCTCAGCTAGATGGCCACTTGTTTATCTTCAAGCCTTTAAGACCCCAGACGCTATATCTTTTGATAGCCGGTGTGTTGTACAGGGTTCTCTAGAGAGACAAAACCAGATTGCTAGTAATTATATATAAATATATTTATAAAGATAGATATATAACACAGGAAATGAACCATTAAATTACATACAGATAGATAGATAGTACAAGAAATGAGCAGTTAAATTATAAATTATAAAGCAATGAGACGCTAGCAGACCTTTAAGTCTTGAGAGCCGCCAGTCCCTTTTCTGTAGAGAGAGCTGGGCTACATATACCCAGGCAGCAAACAGCAAGGCAGGTCACCAACGGTCGGTCCCCAGCTCTAGAGACGAATATTCCAATTGTGTGGGCTTAAAATGGCCTGAACTTACAGCGACACAGTTCACAGGCTAGGAATCCCACAGGTAGTGTACCCTTTAAATTGAGGCACAGAACAAGCAAGGCAGCCACACACAGGTCCGATGATTAAAGAACGAGAGACAAGCAAGGCGAGGCTCACCGAGCCATTTTTCTCTCCGCCCTTCAATTGATCCTACTTGTGTTTATCGGCCAGACTGGCACAATAAACTACCACAATCCACCCCTTGCCAACCAGGCACCTGTACACAATTCTTTACCCATGCATACTTATATGATTTCCAGGCATTAATGAAATCACACTTATACTTATCATCAATCATCTATCATACATATAAATGAAAACACACTGAGTCAAATTATATCTGATATATCATACCTGAACATAAGAAATATATGCAGTAATCACATACAAAGAAAATGCATTGACAATTACAAACCTCGCTTTTGCAATTGATCACGTGGTCGTAATTAATAGGTAGAACTACCTTCTACTACTACCCATTCCCTATTACCTTTGCCCTCAGCAAGCACCTCAGCTGGCTGTGGTTTTTTACTTGGTGGGGTGACCCATGCCTTCATTCCTGAGGGGTCTGGGTTGCTGTAACTTACCATTTACTTTAATCACAGGGCATGGTAACACTAAGAGTCGGCTTATGGGATCTCCTGGATTCAAGACATATTCTTCTTTACCTCCATTATGTAATGCCAGTCCAATTTTTCCTGGGTAATCAGGATCAATCACACCACTTAGTACAGTAACACTCTTTCTGACCTGTTGATCCAGAGGCATGAGAAGCCCAAAGTGGTCAGGGGGCATTCTCAGCTTCCAGTTCAATGGAATCCGTCCTGTGTTTCCAGGTGGGAGAGCTCCTTCCTTCGGGACCAGGACCTCCAGGCCTGAGGAACACAGGGTTGCTGGGACAGGAAGCAAAAATGCTGCAAGGGGATCGCTAGGAGTAATAGTGAGTGGTGCCACTCCAGCTTCCAACCCTTGGTTCCTGGACCCGTGAATTCTGGCTATTGGAGACACAGCACCATATATAGGCCACTGGTTTAGAGCGTATGCAGCTTCCTGGAGAACATTGCCCCAGCCCTGCAAGTTGTTGCCACCTAGTTGGCGCCGTAATTGTGTCTTTAGGATCCCATTTCATCGTTCTATCAAGCCGGCAGCTTCAGGATGATGGGGAACATGATATGACAAGTGGATTCCATGGGAAGGGGCCCATTGCCACACTGTATTTGCTGTAAAGTGAATTCTTTGATCTGAAGCAATGCTATGTGGGATACCATGCCGGCAGATGAGGCATTCTGTAAGTCCACGAATAGTAGTTTTGGCAGAAGCATCATGTGCAGGGAAGGCAAATCCATATCCAGAGTAGGTGTCTATTCCAGTAAGAACAAAATGCTGTCCCCTCCATGATGGAAGTGGTCCTATGTAATCAACCTTCCACCAAGTTGCTGGTGGATCTCCCCGAGGAATGGTCCCATATCTTGGACTTAATGTTGGTTTCTGCTGCTGGCAAATGGGGCACTCAGCAGTGGCAGTGGCCAAGTCAGGCTTGGTGAGTGGAAGTCCATGTTGCTGTGCCCATGCATAACCTCCATCCCTGCCGCCATGTTCACTTTGTTCATGTGCTCATTGAGCAATAACAGGAGTGGCAGAGGAAAGAGGAGGACCAGTCTCTACAGCGCGTGTCATCTTATCCACTTGATTATTAAAGTCCTCCTCTTCAGAGGTAATCCTTTGGTGAGCATTCACGTGAGATACAATTAACTTTACTTTCTTGGCCCATTCAGAGAGGTCTATACACATATCTCTTCCACATACCTCCTTGTCACCAATTTTCCAATCATGTTCCTTCCAATTCCCTGACCATCCAGCAAAGCCATTAGCCACAGCCCATGAATCAGTATATAATCTCACATCTGGCCATTTTTCCTTATATGCAAACTGAACGGCCAGGTGCACTGCTCGAAGTTCTGCCCATTGGGAAAATTTCCCTTCACCACTGTCCTTTAGGGAGATCCCAGAAAGGGGCTGTAGTGCTGCTGCTGTCCACTTACGAGTGGCACCTGCATATAGTGCAGAGCCATCCGTAAAGCAAGCATGACTTTTTTGGTCTTCAGTTAAAGTATGGTAAGGAACTCCCCAGGAGGCCATAGGTGCAGACTGGGAGAAAGGAGGCAATGTGACAGGAGTGGGGACTGTGGGCATTTGGGCCACTTCTTCATGCAGCTTACTTGTTCCCTCAGGTCCTGCTTTGGCCCGATCTCATATATACCACTTTCATCAGCTTTCTTCACCACATTTGCTTATGCACACGTTTGTCTTCAGTGATAATATCGGGAAGGTGGGCACCCATTGATATGATTCTTTGTTCTTTGACATCTGATAACTGGTCCATTCTACACCTCGTGGTCAGACAGGCTGGTGTACTTCTTCCATGTTGGCTTTGATGCTTCTCAGCTAGATGGCCGCTTGTTTATCTTTAAGCCTTTAAAACCCCAAATGCTATGTCTTTTGATAGCCGGGTACCATCAGCTTTCTTCAACACATTTGTTTTATGCACACATTTTTCTTCAGCAATAGTGTTGGGAAGGTGAGCATCATGGAATGCCAATTTAATAGAAAAAAGTGTTCTTACATTGAGTAAATACTTAAATGGAAGCCCAATATCCACCTGCTGTCTTAATACTAAAGTTATAAATATATGCACATCGAGCTATTTTCTCATCATCCTATATAAATATATTTACATATATAAATGCCAGTCTTTAGACCTCTATAAATAGCCTTTATCACCTAGTTCTTTTCTCTAATTCCTTTTACTTTTCTCTTGTTCCACTATCATGGTCAACCTTCATTTGGGTTTCAGTAATTTCTCTCAGTTACATTGTCCTTGCTGAATCCCTACCAGGCCTCTCACACTCACCTTGCCACTGATTTTGGATCACTTGTTGCTCCCCTGTCTTTGGGTTAGTCAGCACCACTTACTTATCCCTGCCTCTCCTTCTCCCATGTCCTCCCGGAACCATTGGTCCCATTGTTTTCGCCTCCAGACTATTCTTCCAGCCTATCTTATCTAGATAGATCTGTAAAGATAATAATATGCACCAAAAATCAAGCCATCACAAGATAGGCAACAAATGAGAACATACTGATGACTACAAAAAAGAAAACCAATGACGCATAAAAGAATAAATTGATTAAAAGACAAAAAAATTAAAAAGAAAGAAAAACCTGTAAATAGCTCAAAGTCTGATTTTTTATCTCTAGGCTTGTCCTTCAGTCAGGTCTGATTGGGTGCCATGCTCTGGTCTCAGAGTCTGTCCTTTGTACTCCCTCGGGGGCTCCCTGCTCTGCTCCCATTGTTGCTCTGCTAGACCCTTTCAGTGGTTTGCCTCGGTGTCTTGGGATCAGTCCGGGCCAGTCCTGACCCTGAGTCTCCAGTGTTGTTGTCCCCCTTAGGCCCTGGCCCAGCAAGGGATAGCGTGTCTCATAGTGGGATCAGCCATATGGTCCACTCTGTGTATTGGCTGTTCAGAGTGGGGATATGGTCCTCCAGGCCTGGTGGACCAGGGTGTGCTCCACTCTCTTCCTCCCCCTTCATTTGCTCCCTAGTGCTGTGTGCAGTCATGCTCCACTCCCCTAGCTGTAGCTTCAGTGCTGTCTTCTAAAGTAAATTCTTCTGGGGGGAGGGGCAGTTGTCCACGTAGCTGGTATGGGTGCCGAGCGAGCCCTCAGGCCACTCCACAGGCTCCGCACTCCTTGCTGGCACGCTGCATTCGTCTGGCACTGGCTTTAAATATGGTCCCTCTTTCCCCTGTGGAGACACAAACAATACCCTCCCCTTGGGTAGGTCAGTGCCCTATTCCCCCATCACACATCTTTTTTGTTCTTTCCCCTATTCTCCCTCCACCTCCTTTTTAGTTGGCTACCATTTGTACCCCTGCATTTGGTCTGGCCCCTGCCATACTACCTGCACCTCACCCCTGGAGTGTTTGTATACAGTAGCTTTTTCCCTGTGCCCCTTTTGCATACTTGTCCTTTTGTGCTTGGCTTACTTCACTTAGCATAATTTCCTCCAGTTCTCCCCATGCGGCAATATGCTTCATGCGTTCATCACTGCGTTTTAGCGATGCATAGTACTCCATTGTATGTATGTACCACAGTTTTTTAATCCATTCGTCTGTTGATGGAAATTTGGGTTGTTTCCAACTCCTTGCGATTGTGAGCTGTGCCGCAATGAACATTGGAGCACAGAAGTCTGGCCCTGGTTTGTTTCTTGCCCCTTCTGGGTATATGCCCACTAGGGGGATTGCTGGGTCGTATGGTAGCTCAATTTCCATCTGTTTTAGAAACCGCCAAGTCAATTTCCATAGCGGCTGTACATATATGCAGGTCTACCAGCAGTGGATGAGAGTTCCTATCTCACCACAGCCAACACTTGTTGCTTTCTGATTTTTTTGAATTGGGTTATCTTTAAGGGTGTTAGGTGGTATTGTTAGGTAGCTAGCATCAGGGATGGGAAAGCCCACTAACGCATGCCCAGGAGAGCCAGCATAGGACAAAGCTGGATTTTCCCGCTGGTGGGCTTGGATTGGCCGTTACACCTGGAGCAGCCCACCTGGGCCAGGTGATTGCAATTCAGCCAATGGGAGCGACCTGGGGTCATTCACCATGCCTCCTCCGGGAACTCTTGAAAAGGCAGGGACCAGAAGGGAGAGGGGCTTGGCTGGTCTGGTCGTCTTCCAGGGAGGAGAGAGATCCTTGCGTGACCCTGAGCAGCCTCTGCCAGGTCGCATGGTCAAAGGAATCCTATGGGTGCCGTGTAAAACCTGAAGCTTCTTTTAACTCGCATTAAATTCACTTGGATCACGAGCCCGGCTTCGGCGTGAAGTCTTTCTCGCGCGGAGCCAAGTACCAAGGCTGAAATCTAGTCCCGGAGAAAGAGACCTTACAGTATCTCATAGTTTCATTTTTTTAGTCAGGTATATCCCTACGTATTTCAATTTGTGCTTAGCTATTGTAAAGGGTACTAGCTTTTTAATCGTCTCTTCTGTGATCTTGTCTGATAGACTTCTGTTTGTTGAGTTTATATCCTGTCACTCTGCCATATTCCTCTATTGCTGCAAACACTCAGCTTGCAAACCTCTTGATTTTTGTCTTGCCCTATGCTTTCACAAATGGAGCCCCCAGGTGGCATAGTGGTTATGCATTCATCTGCAAATTACAAGGTCACCTGCGATTTGGAACCATTAGCCACCCCAGGGAGAAAGTTATGGCTTTCTAATCTTGTAAAGTGTTGTAGTTTTGGAGACCCACAGGGACAGTTCCTGTTACCCTGCCCCTAGGGCTGCTATGAGTTGGCATGCATTCAATGGCACAGAGTTTGGGATCCCTTCACAACTTATTCAGTAGAGATTTCTATCCAATCCTAGAAAAACAAAGAAACAAAACTCAGTCTTGTGATTTTTCTGTCCCTTAGTCCTTTTATGTTGTCAACACAGAATGTCCTACCCTTGTAATATTAAAAACTTTTAACTTGATAGAAAACTTCTTCCTTTGACTTGGGACCAAATGATGCAAGCCCCATACATTCCATTGTGCCACTTGAAAGCCACTGCTTAAAATAGTAGAAGGGCTTCAAAAAGTCTGTGGAAAGTCTCAATTATCTTTTCATTCTATTTCTCCATGAATATTTGAAGGCCTCTCAGATAATAACTGGAAAGGAATTTGCAGAAGCTTCTTGAGAAAAAGAATTAGAAAAGAAGGAATTTTACTGGAAAACAAGCAGGTTAATAGAAAAAACTAGAAAAATTGTGTTAGTAAATACAATAAGACAGTGTCTTGCAGACCAGGCTCACTGGTGGAACAATCTCCCCACCCCCAGATTCTGGCACTTCATTTGGGACTTAACTCACTTTTTCGCTATATGATAGACAATCCGATCTTCTGAATAATAAAATGCATGGAATCAAAAAGGCAACATTTGCCCAGGGACAAATCTTGGAAGAGAGGCAGTGATAGGAAAGGAAAAGTGGGAACAGTAAATATGGGGAGGACATGGGAAGAGTGTTACATTGGTGGGGACTGCAATCAATGGTAGGGAACAAAATGTGTATGAACTGTTGATGGAAAACCAATCTGCTCTGCAAACTTTAACCAAAATCACAGTAAAAATAAAAAAAATTAAGACTTGCCTGTCTTATTATTGTATTGCATTTCTTTGTATACTGTAGGCACAACTCTTCTTAGATATACAATGGGATTTCAGAAAGTTGGTGGAAAAATGCAAAGAAGAGATCATAGAATTTTCCATGAAGCTCTGAAAGCCCACTTCAAATGTCTCTTTCAGTCTTTAGGTGGCCTTTTTACTCTTTATCTTTTGCCGATTGCTGAACAGAAATGTTAACTTTCATAAAGTCTAATTTGTCCATTTTCCCTGTCTGGTTACTGCTTTTGCTGTCCCATTTAAAGAAATCTTTAGCTACTTGAAATGGCCCTGGTGGTGTGGTGGTTATGTTCTGTGCTGCTAACCACAGGTTAGCAGTTCAAAACCACCAGCTGCTCTTTGGTAGAAAGATAGGGCTTTCTACTCCTGTGACAGTCTCAGAAACCCACAGTAGTAGTTCTACTCTGTGCTATAAGTTGGTGACAGCGAAAGTGGGCGAAACGTATGCATGTATAAAATGTGCTGATATATTTCACATTTAAATCTTTGATCTGACTCAAATTAACTTTTGTGTCATGTGTAAAGTTGTGTCTAATCTTTTATAGTCTTTAGCACGTGTTGTACTTGATTTTGATTCTCTTCAGATTCAATAGAAGAAGAAATGTTAAGAATTAACATTGTTAGCCAGGGTCACACCAAGACCAATGGACAAATATATTTTACATATGCTCTTTCACAAGCTCAACCCAGGCATATGTAAATGCCAAGGTGGTTCATGTTGTGTGATCTTAGTCCATTTGGCACTCAGAGAAGGTAGTATTTGGTGATCTAAGACTACAAAGCTGGATCTATGGCTGCTATAAAAAATTCACTGCCATTGAGCTGATTCCAACGGGAACATCAAATCGAAGCTTGTAAAGAGTTTCTGCCGTGCAGGACGTTTTAGTATCCCATGTGGCATGTAAGGGGCTCTATAGATGCAAATTTCATTTCCTTTAGGAAGGAAATGAACCACACTAAATGGACATGCGTACAACTTTGGAATTAAAAGGGGGGTCGATTTATTCTGTCAGCAGGACCAAAATAATACTCCACGACCAAAGGCACCTTTTTAGAAGACTTAGCATTTAAAAAGAACAGGAGCATCTGGACTGGAACAGAAATAGGGTGAATATTCTGTTCCATTTCATGGTTTTTTGGTTCAGTATCTGTAAGGATAAACTTACCGTGTTGGTTCTCTCTGCTGATTTCCACATTCTCAACTACCACTGGGTTCCAGTGATATTCTTTTTTTGACCTAATTAAAGTAATTGATTCTAATAGTGAGAGACTAATTGTTGGATTGAAGCTTTCTTTTAGGAATAATGTTTCCTAGCTAGAAAAAAGAACCATCAAGTCAATTGTGTGACTAAGGGGGCACAGGACACATACAAAATATGATATCCTTTTATCTTGGAAGGAATTATTCATTGTCATACAAGCATAATTTTTTCCTGCTCTCATGAACAATAAATTGAAAGCTGGCTTTGTTGAACGAACATCTCAGCTTCCTAAAGCTTGGAGAACACAAAAGAAATATGGAGTTCTGACAGGATAGCTGATAGGACCAGTATCGAGTGAAAAATACAACAATGAGAAGTAAATTAAAATGAATAAAAAAGAATCAAGTACTCCAGTGAGTATGAAAGGAAAAATGGAATTTATCTCGTTTCAGTAGCAAAGACAGAATATAAACTCATAGTGATTAGAAAAAGAGGCTTGAGGATAATAAACCAAATATATATTCAAATGGCATAAGGTTGGAGGTGGATTAAAGATGACCAGAGATTCTTTGACATATTTCCATAAGATATAGTGACTACTTCCTCCCTGTTTGTACTGAGGTCAGCTTGTTACTTGCTATTACTTTGACCTTCATCTCTAGGAATGCACCTGGTTGGAACACAGGAACCCAGTGGTCATTTGGAGGAGCATCAACATTTCCTGTCCCAAAGCAACAGCTAGGCCCCCAGGGAGCAGCCTGCATCAACTGCCAATATAGCATGAGTGAATGTTCTTTTTTCAGTAAGACCTCCAGATAAACTGTAGCCTCAGCTAAGACCTATATGGAGCCAATGAATCACCCAGCTAAGCTTAGTCAACCTGGACTCAAGAGATGATAAATGGATGATCTTTTTTTAGGCAAAAAGTTTTAGCCAATGTGTTTGTTACAGAGCAATAAATGACCAAAACAGGGTCTGAGAGTTTAATTCCATCACAAATAACAGAATATGAGGTGTTAGACTCTGTGATGGACAGAATTACTTCCTTCTAAAACTCCTAATTCCTGTAATTTATAAATGTGACCCTGTTTGGAAATTAAGCCTTCTTTCTTGTAGGCTGATGTGAGAGCATACTGGAATAGGTGGGACCTAATTCCTTTTCAATAGCATCTTCTAAAGGGGAGAATCAGCACAGACACAGGAGAAAGGCTCCATGGGGAGATTCATCTGCAAACCAAAGAAAGCACCAGAAGCCTGGAGAGGCATGCAACATTCTTGCATTCAGAGCTCTCAGAAAGATTCAATGAGGCTGATATTCTGATTTAGACTTCTAGCCTCCAGAATTACCAGGCAATGAATTTTTGCTTTTCTAAACCATCCGATTGGTGACATTCATAACCCATCCTACGAAAATAAAACAGGGCTTGAGCACACACAGTGGAGGTGAGGAGATGCTAAACTAAGATAGCTACATAAACCCAAGGCCAAGAAAGTGCTGTCTCCTTGGTAGAAAAACTAAAAATTTTGTCCACCATCCCAGGGAAGTACAAGGAAGGTTTACTTTCTTTATTTGGTCAATGCATATATATAGTCTATATATATAGTCTTTTCGGTAAAACTGAAGTGAAGCCTCAGACAAAAACTATGCATAGATTTGGAGTCTGAATTTACACTATCCACTTTGTACATTGTTTCTCTAAGCTACAAATTTAACATAAAAATTCGAGTGGTGACACAAACCTATAGAGTGCTTTAGCAGAGACAATTTCAACTTGTTGGGTAGCAACACATCCACAGATTGATGAGGCTATGACTCTCAATGGTGTGGGCAAATACTTGCTAAAGATGAGCTCACAGCCAAAAATTACACATTGCAGGAGGAAATTATTCTCCTTGAGGATGAGTCGACAGTATTAAAACAAAGAAGGAAACTTGAATAAACAAATCCAGTAGAATAATCTAATTTTTAAAAATCTGTGTAAATAAAATGATATATTTAAAAATCCTGTCTAACAGCATGATTAATGTAAGTAGTTTGAATTATGCATATGAAAACTGTTGACTTGGTAAATGCAGTACTATCTGTAGTTTTATAACAATATAAAACTCACAAACAAAAATGAGTGTTTAAAATAATCGAGAAAACAACAGGAATCACTCAACAGAATTAGCAGAACATTATTTTTTAAAAGCACATGCCTTTGAAAAAGAATCTTTGAATATCAAGAAATGAATATATACATATAATTTTATAAGTTGTTATAAAATTTAAACAACAGATTGGGTTTAACTGAAGAAGGAACTGGTGAATCAGAAGACAGACCTGAAAAAAAAATTAGCTCTAATTATCATGGAGTGATAGAGAGTTAATTCTTTTGAAAGTAAGATTAAAACACATGGAAGATTTTTCTTAGATCCTTTTTTTAAAAAGCATTTTATTAGGGGCTCATACAACTCCTGTCAGAATCTATACATACATCAGTTGTGTAAAGTACATTTGTACGTTCATTGCCCCATCATTCTCAAAACATTTGCTCTCCACTTAAACCCCTGGCATCAGCTCCTCATTTTTCCCCTCCCCTCCCCACTCCCCCCTCCCTCATGAACCCGTGATAGTTTATAAATTATTATTTTGTCACATATCTTACACTGTCCAATGTCTCCCTTCACCCACTTTTCTGTTGTCTGTCCCCCAGGGAGGAGGTTATATGTACATACTTGTAATCGGTTCCCTCTTTCTACCCTACCCTCCCTCCACTGTCCAGGTTTCGCCACTCTCACCACTGGTCCTGAAGTGATCATCTGCCCTGAATTCCCTGTGTTTCCAGTTCCTATCTCTATCAATGTACATGCTCTGGTCTGGCCAGATTTGTAAGGTAGAATTGGGATCACGATAGTGGAGGCGGGGGGAGAGCCAGGAAGCATTTAGGAACTAGAGGAAAGTTGTATGTTTCATCATTGCTACACTGCACCCTGACTGGCTCCTCTCCTCCCCATGACCCTTCCTCAAGTGGATGTCCAATTGCTTACAGATGAGCTTTGGGTCTCCACCCCGCACTCTCCTTCATTCACAATGATATGATTTTTGTTCTGATGATGTCTGATACCTGATCTCTTTGACACCTCATGATCACACAGGCTGGTGTCCTTCTTCCTTGTGGGCTTTGTTGCTTCTGAGCTAGATGGCCGCTTGTTTACCTTCAAGCCTTTAAGACCCCAGACACTATACCTTTTGATAGCTGGACACCATCAGCTTTCTTCACCACATTTTCTACTGCACTCATTTGTCTTCAGTGATTATGTCAGGGAGGTGAACACACAATGGTATGATTTTTTGTTCTTTGATGCCTGATAACTGATCCCTTTGACTCCTCATGCTCACACAGGCTTGTGTGCTTCTTCCACGTGGGCTTTGTTGCTTCTCAGCTAGATGTCTGCTTGTTTACCTTCAAGCCTTTAAGACCCCAGACGCTATATCTTGTGATAGCCAGGCACCATCAGCTCTCTTCACCACATTTGCTTATGCACCCGCTTTGTCTTCAGCGATTGTGTTGGGAAGGTGAACATCATGGAATGCCAGTTTAATAGAACAAAGTATTCTTGCAGTGAGGGAGTACTTGAGAGGAGGCCCAATGTCCATCTGCTACCTTAATACTAAGCCTATGCATATATGCACATAGATCTATTTCCACATCCTCATATATAAATATATTTACATATACAGAAAAAGATTTACAAATCTCTTACAGAAAACCTTGCAAAATATTATTGAAGTCTAAATTATACCTGACTAAATGGAGAAATAATCAATACTCCTATATAGAAAGACACAACAGTACAAAATTGTTCAATTTGCAGGTAGTAGTACCTAAGGAATTCAGTGTGATTTAGAAGGGACTTCATATTTTAGATTTTATGTTTCATGGAAATTTGTAAGATGATTCTAAAAGTGATATACAAATGTAAAAGGTGAATAAATATAAAGGCTATCCTGAGGGGAAAAACCCACATGGAATGTAATAGTAAAAGCTCAAACTTATGGCTAATTGAGCTCTAGAAGAAAGGCTAGAGGCAATGGCAGTGAAGGAATGATTGAGGGGATAATGTATTAAGTATCTTATTAAGAGTCTGCTAATCACATTTACATTTGTTATCCTATTAAGTCTCACTATAAAGGGCTGAGAGACACTGTCATTTTCATGTGAGAAAACGAGACTTTTAAGAAGCTACAGGACCTAACCCTCTCTTCCTCTGTCCCCCATGGCAGTGTCTATGAAACCATGTTGAGTTATACCCATTTTCCCACAGCTGAATGAGCCTGCCTGTCCTCCAGCCTCTCAATCTCCATCTCCTTAGTCGCCTTCTTCTGGTCTACCTACCTTTAACCAGTGGTTCTCAAACTTTTAATGTGCTTAAACGTAATTTAGAGAGGCATGTTAAAAATACAGATTTTGGGATGTTTCAGGAACTTAAGGTATTTCAATGGAAATAAAAAAGTTTCTGAAGGTCCTTGAGTGGCACCAATGGTTTGCACTCAACCACCCTAAAAGCTAGTCAGTTTGAACTCACCCCGTGGTGCCTGAGAAGAAAGTCCTGGTGATCTGCTGTTTACTTGCAATTCCTTTTCTAACATACTGTATCATGTTTTGTGATGAGAAACCCCCCCCCCACTTGTGAGGGATATTAAACTAATAAGTTCTGAAACTATCAAAGCATCTATTATTTGGACAAACATCTCCCACCTTCGCCTCCCAGAGATACCCTCCCATTGGCCCATCATCGAACCCAGAGCTGGAATCAATTTATAATCAACTCTTCTGGCTCCTAGTTATTGTGTCCCAGCTCTTCCCTGAATCCTCTTTACAAACTCAAATCCTATAACTTCTGTCTGAATTTGCTTTCCTTCCTATAACTATGCCACCCCAGATCGAACAAACAATGCCAGGGAGGAATCAGAATTTATGATTATACATAAACTCAGGTGGCAAAAGTTGGTCAGGCTATATTCAGGACTATGTAAAGTCTGCTCTCCCATCCAAATCTAGAGACCTAGCACAGTAAAATGAGTTTGGGGTCAGGGATTGAGGAGAAAGGAGAGGGCAAAAAGGAGGAAGATGAAGAAGAAAGTGAAGGAGGAGGAAGTGCAGAAAAGAGAGGTGGAGAATTCTGGGTATTCTGGGCTATTTATTCCATGGGTTTTATTTACAAAGTCTCATGGAATCAAGAGGGAGAGTGGGGGGTTTAAGGTTACTTCAAATTCAGTAACTTGTGCAAATCAACCCACTCAATGCCTTGGGCTCTGAACAATCAGATTACCATCTCCTTCTCCCTTGGATGGCTCTGAGAAATGGAAGGCAGAGGCTGACTCAGAGTGGAAACAGAGTTCTCCAGTGAATTCTGTTTGCTTCAGTTTTGCTTCTTTAATTACATGTGATACACAAGCTTCCCCATTCCCAACAACAGCTTTGAACTTTTCATCCCCTTGGCTGAAATGATTCAAGAGGACTCCACTGCCTACTTGAGACGGTCAAAGCCTTTAATCTAGAACCCAACCCTACAGTGGTTGAGAGTCTTGCCCAGTTCTAGCCAAGCTGATTCCTCGCTATTAGCTGTGTTTCTTTTCTTCTGTGATGCAAGTGATTGAGTTTCCTCTCCTCGGACATATGCCAATGAGTGCTGTCAGTGAAAATGTAAAATTTATATTTCCAACCCCAGTTCAAATGCTGCATCTTCTGTGAAACATGATCGGACATGTTACCAATGAGCCAGGCCCTTAATATCAATTTCAGTAGCACTGCTTACCAATAACCATCGCGAATGAGGATATGTTTGGCAGGTTCCATCCTAAGTGCTGTGCATGTAAACTCATTCAACCTTCACAGAAGCCTTCAGAGAGTGATGATGTTATCCCCATTTTATACACGTGGAGTGTCACAGATAGTTTAATTCAGCGTTTCTCAACCTGTGGGTTGTGACCCCTTTGGGGGGTGTCAAATGACCCTTTCACAATGGTCGCCCTATACATCAGAGTAGCAAGATGACAGGAAGTAGCAATGAAAAGAATTTTATGGTCGGAGGCTCACCACAACATGAGGGACTGTATTAAAGGGTTGCGGTATTAGGGTGGTTTAGAGCCACTGGTTTAATTAAATTGCCAATCTCACACCCCTCTGACCAATCAGATGGCCATATCCTCCTCCTTTGAATGGCTCTGGGAAAAGGAAGGCAGAGGTGGCTCCAATGTAGACAAAGCAGTTGCCAGAGCAACTTGTAGTCTCTAGTTCTTTTTTTTTTTCTTAGTCTCTAGTTCTAATATGCAATTACAATCCTAGGAAACTTCAAAAAGTTCCTGGAAGGGTTCAAATATCTTATTTTATAATTCTCTTTTTCCAAGAACTGTTTGAAGCCCCACTGTATCACATATGATGTAGTTGCAGAGAGTTACTTTAGATTTGCCTCATCTTCCTTTTGATGCTCCAATTTTCATAGGTCTTTGTTTAGTAGACTTGATAATTCCTATCATCATTCTCCTTACAAAATAAGAGCTATAATGCATGTTGGTGGCAAGCAGGCAGAAACAAAAGTGATGAGGAATACAGAATAAACAGGTACAAAAATAAAATGTGCATTCACATCTCAACTTCGAGGTTATGCTTACAAGGTAATAGAGCAAAGTCATATTTCAGGAAGGATGTTTTCACATCACTGAATACTAATCCAAAATTATATTTGCATGCACTTTGTTGTTAGGTGCTGTTGAGTCAGTTTCCATTTATAGTGTATAGCAGAACGGTATGTTGCTTGGTCCTGTGTAGTTTTGATCGGAGAGACAGAGACTGGGTGATGTGCAAGATACTTGGGGAATTCTGAATTTTCTGATACTGGAAAATATCATGCCTGCCATTAGCTTTGGGCCTCATGAGGTCACTGAACATTTAGGGTGGTCTCCCATCCTCCAGAGAAGTAAGGTCATGGCCATCATGTTGCACTGTTGAACTCCCACGAGCAGTAGCTTCAGGGATCATTTGAATTCTACCTCCTCTACACCTAGCAAGCCTCTTGGAGCTGGCAACCTTTTTATGTAAAGGACCAGATAGCAAATATTCTCTGGATTTGTGGGCCAGGCATGTTTCAGTTAGTGGACTTTCCATGAAAGCATGGAAATAGCCATAAATAAGATGCACTGACATGGACATGGCTGTGTTCTATCAAAATGTCATTTACAAACTCGGGCACTGTGCTGCATGTGGCTTGATGCTGTTGTCAACTCTTGCTCTATAATAATGTCATGTCAGCTCCTTAAGCGTTCCCACTGACACGGAGAAATCTATTTAATATTGAAATTGAAGGTTTGAGGGGAACAATTTGTTGCAAGGAGGGTGACGAAAAATGCACATCCTTGCCTTCCACTGGCAGAATCTGCTTTCTTTTTCGTGCTTAACTCCTCTGCCTATGTACAGCCAAACACATTCCTCATTCTCCTCTCCAGGTCACAAATGGTTTGAGATCTGGAAAACTTGTACTTGTCCTTTAATGTGATAGAAGAGGAAAAAATGAAAATGATTAGGGCAAAGAATGTCCAAATGTGCTTTATAAAATTGATGTATGTATATGTATGGATTGTGATAAGAGTTGTATGAGCCCCTAATAAAATGTTTTTTTAAAAAAGAAAATAAACAACAGCAAAAAAATAGAAATTTTCCCACACTCTATGCATTGGGATGCAACATATATGGTCAGCAATTCAAAACCACCAGCAGTTGCATGGGAGAAAGACTGGGCTTTCTACTCCCGTAAACAGTTAGTCTCAGCAAGGCAGAGGGGATCACTATGAGTCTGCGTTGACTCAATGGCAGTGAGTTTAGGCTGAAACAATTGAACCCATCCCTACTTGCAACCAATTTGTCATTACAATCTTCATTTGCTACATTTGCAGCTTTTAAATGATTGAAAAGGCTTCCAGTTCTTTCTTGCATTAAAACCAAAAGCCAAACTCACTACCATCAAGTCGATGTTGATTCATAGCAACACTCTAGGACAGGGTAGAACTGCCCCAGACTGTGTCTGAGACTGTAACTCTTTACAGGAGTAAAAACTCCATTTTTTTTTCTCTCCCAAAAAGTGTCTGGTGGTTTCAAACTGCTGACCTTGTGGTTAGCAGCCCAACTCTTATAATCACTGTGTCACCAGGGATCCCACTTGCACTAAAGTAAGGCTAAATAAGAACTGTATGCATCTGTTCCAAATTACCTACAAATTGGACTTAAAAACATACTTCGGAATGGATCTCAGCTGTAACTGGAGGGCTTCCTACAAATCACAGGTTTCTAAACTAGCCAGCTTATAGTTTGTATTTTCAGGAAAGTGACATTTTCCTATGTACTATTGGAAGCATGAAATCTGAAAGGTAACTTGCATTTTCGGTTATAGGGACTATCTTATTTCTGCAGTGATGTGAATTTCTCAAAACTGAGAAGATTCTGAGAACGGTAAGCAAGAGACAGTAAGTAGTAGGCTGGGTCCAATTGATTTCTTTCCATTTTACAAGATCAGGAGGAAAGTCGGAGAAAGTGAATTTTGAGAAATAGGTTTATCTTTAGTACTGACTTCGGGCCTCACAGTGGAACTCCTGAGATAACTTGGGTTGCCTAAGAAGTTATTCCATTTTGTAATAGCCAAGAGCCTGGCTGTCAGCCGAGCTCAAGCTGTTGTACTAACCTGCAAGATGGTGGGTGGATGGTGATATAGGGAAGGCCAATCCCTCCTCACAACTATGGCTGCCCATGCACACACCCTTCATCAGCCTGCAAATTGATACTGTCTGAAATGGAAGTGTCTACGTTTTTCTCTGATTTTGCCCATTTCCCCCTTATTCCTGAAAGAATAAATTCCACGATTCTTGTTTCAAGACAGTATGGACCCTCTCAGAATATCTTTTTGAGAATTGGCTGCTCTTCTGCCTTCCCTCTTCTCTCCCTTCCTGATGGGGATGGAATTGGGTCACCCTAAAACACGTGCTGGGAATCCTAACATCCATACATGTGGAAAGGAGGCAGGGTGGCTCAATTGCTAAGCACTTGGGAGCTGATGGTGAGTCCTAAAGGTCTTAAATATACCATCAGCTCTGCGAGAGAAATGGCCTGATAAGGTTGCAGCTTAGGAAACACAATGAAGCAGTTGGACTTTGTCACCTGGGGTCACTATGAGTCAAAATCAACTAGATGGCAGACAACAACATACATGGGGATATAATCCCACCCTGGAATAGGGCTTTCTATCATGTAGAGTGTACCTCAAGCCAATCTCTTTTGACATACAAAAGGAGCCACTTAGACACAGAAGCAAGTAGGGACGAATTAGGGAAAGATGGATAGAACATGGCGATGTTCAAGGAACCTAGGAACAGAAGCTGATAAGAGATACGGCTCCTCCCCCAATCTGACTCAGAAAAGAAAGTCTTTCCTTGGAATCGGTATCCAGAATGCAAACCTTTAGCTTCCTAAACTGTGAGGAACTGTATTTCTGTTCATTAAATCTACTCACTTGTGGTCCTTGCCATATAGTCCAGCTTCAGAGAATATTTGCTCAGCATACATGTATAACATGTGGTCTGAGTTCCAAATAGTCCCTTTAGCATTTTAACACATGAACAAAATAGGTGTGGCTAAATAAGAGTGTGGACTTGGTTAGTGATAGAGAAGCATTTATTAATACAGAGGTGCCCCTGGCCACTGCTGAATTGATGGGGCTCCAAGCAGGTTTGGGATGCTGTTCCACCTGCTCATTATTGTGCTGACTCAGCCTCAAGCAACCCTTTCCCGAATCCTTGTTTGAGATCCACATGGGCTTGGGTTTTCTCCTGCCAGATCCTGATGTTGAGTACCACACCTGCCTCTGTTTAGCTCTATCCTTTTTCTAAGATCATAGATATAAGGTGAATATGATATGGAGTTGAGACTTGAACCCAGATCTCACCATTCCAAGTTGCTCACTCTACTCCTTGCTCTAAAGAGGTGATTGATTGCTTGGAAGAGGCAGATGTACAGGGATTTGAAGGTGTGACTTCAATAGGAGGTGCCTTCTAAGAGGAAGTTGAAGAGAAGAACAAGGAGTGAACATTTGTTTAGTCTGTTTGTATACTGAGGACTCAGTTAAGCACGTTACATGAATTTTCTCATTCAATCCTTTAAAGACCCCTTTGAAGAGCTTTCTTTTTTAAAGATCTCTATCTCTCAGTTAAGGAAACCGAGACTCAGTCAATGAGGAAGTCTCATGAAGGTTTCCAGATAGTAAGTGACAGGGTGTGCACTCCCACCAGGGTACCTTTGTCTGAACTAATACAAAGGATGCCTTCAATCCTGCAAATCCTCGAGTCTCTTCTCCAATCAGAATGGGGCTCACCCCAAAACCCCTGTGAATCCACCTACCTTCCTGTTGGGTCTGTGTTTTGATTTCACTTTACATACTAATGAAATGTCAGCACTACCATCATTCAGTGTGCAATTCAAATTTGCATCTTAGTCCGTAAAATGTGAAGCTAAAATCTTCTCCCCCACAGGTAACGTACCTGGGGAGTGTGTGGGAGGATAATCTCCTAAAGAAGAGGCTTTAACGAAAAGATTTATTGAACTGGATCTTTCATGGTCCAATGGAAGCTTTATCTGTTGCTTGGCAACTGGTTTTTGCGATGGTGCAACCTGATCCAATTGACAAGCAAAAACGAAACAAAAACGAAAAGAATGCCAACAACTTGTTCATCACATAAACTCATTCTTACTTTTATTAGTTAAACTTAGAATCTGAGAGGGATCCCTGGTAGCGCTGTAGTTAAGCTATTGGGTGCTAACTAAAAGGTTAGTGGTTCAAACACACCAGCTAGCCATTCTGCACAAGAAAGCTGTGTCAATCCGTGTCTGTAAAGATGATAAGCTTGGAAACCCTATGGGGGCAGTTTTATTCTGTTCTACAGGGTCACTATGAGACGCAATCAACTCAATGGCAGTGGGTTTGGTTTTTCTTCTTTTAGAATCTGGATGATTTGTCCTAGAATTTTTATACCTTATCATCAACTCAAATTACTTGCTCCTGATGGAATATTTAAACCTATGGTTTGTAACAAAGGGCTAACGTAGCATTGTAGTCATTGTGCAAATACCTGTTGGGAACCTTTCCAAAGCCCTGGAGCGTGGCATTTTTCTAGGGAATGTTAAATTGTCAGCAATATGAAGTATAGGAAGAAGTTCACAGATGACAGTGGCGCATCTGAACTCGTAAAGATCTTCCATCCACGTGCAGCTTGAGTCAGGTCCAGCTTTAAGCAGTTTTTCTAGGAGATGCTACATCTGACAACAGTAAAGGCCATTCTTCTCTCATTAGGGTGTATCAATTTTCCATTATCATTCTGACTCAGGGCAATCCCATGCATGTTAGAGTAGAACTGTCCCCCGAATAAAGCTAGGGAATATTCAAGTATTGGATTAAGGTTGGGCAGCCATTTGAAAATTGTACAAAGTGCTCTGGAGACCACAGAGTGGTAAATCGAGTCTGATGGTGACACCTTTCCAGGTACACCCTTGGCTTTCATATCCCCACTATCCCAGGTTCAAGTGATTCTAAGTGGCAGAACCAAGATTTAAACCTAAATTCTTGTACCCAGGATCACAATTTCTAGAAATACTACTGCCCTTTGGTTGACCAATTTTATATTCTGTTGTTAACCCAGATGCTATTGCATCTGTTGACATTTGAAAAAATCATTGGATCCAAATGCTACCCCTATTGTTAAGGTACCATCAAGTTGGTCCCAACTCGCAGACACCCTATGTATAACAGAACCAAATATTACCCAGCATTGCACCATCTTCACAGTAGTTACTATATTTGAGCCAGTTTTTCAGCTACTGTGTGATTCCATTTCAATTTTATACTTTCCCTATCAAGATGTTCTTCTCCAGGGACTGGTTCCTCCTGATAACATGTCCAAAGTTCATGAGATAAAGTCTTACCATCCTTGCCTCTAAGAAGCATTCTGCCTATACTTCTTTTAAGACAGATTTGTTGGTACTTCTGGAAGTCCATGTACATTTAATACTTTGCCAATACCACAGTTTAAAGGAATCAGTTCTTCTTCACTCTTCCTTATTCATTATCACGCTGTTGTATGCATATTAGGTGATTAAAAATACCATGGCTTAGACCAGGAACACCTTAGTCCTCAAAGTGACATCTTTGCTTTTTAACACTTCAACAAAGCCTTTCATAGCTGATTTGTGCAGTGTTATATATCATTTGATTTCTTGACTGCTGCTGTCATGGTTATTGATTATGAACCTGCGATAGTTTATTGTGCCAGCCTTGCTGATAAACACAGATGGGATTAATTGAAGGGCGGAGAGATAAATGGCTCGGTGAACCTTGCCTTTCTTGTCTCTCGCTCTTTAATCATCAGACCAGCGTGCAGCTGCCTTGCTTGTTCTGTGCCTCAATGTAAATGGTAAAATACCTGTGGGACGCTTTGCCTGTGGACTGTGTCACTGTAGGTTGAAGTCCCTTTAAGCCCACATGATTGGAATGTACATCTCTGGAGCTGAGGACCGATAGTTGGTGACAGTTGGTGACCTGACTTGCTGTTTGCTGCCTATGTGTATATAGCCCAGCTCTCTCTACAGAGGAGGAACTGGTGGCCCTCAAGACTTAAAGGACTTCTAGTGTCTCACAAATCTCTCAGGGGAGTGAGTTGTACTGAGCCATTTGGGCTGCTTTGTAATTTAACTGTTCATTTCTTGTATTAGCTATCAATCTATCTGTATATAATTTAACAGTTAATTTCTTGTGTTACATATCTATCTTTTTATATATATATATATATATATATATATATATATATATATATATATATATATATATATATATATATATATATATATATATATGTAAATACTAGCAATCTGGTTTTGTCTCTCTAGAGAATCCTGTCTAACACAGAATCCGAGGAAAATGAAATACTTGACAACTCAGTTTTGCTTATGTTAGGAATTTTGTTCTCTTTCTGTTGAGGTGTCATCTGTACTGAAGGCTGTCATTTTTGATCTTCACCAATAACTGTTTCAAGTCCCTTTTGGTTTTAGCAAGCAAGGTGGTGTCATCTCCATATCACGGCTTTTAATGAGTCTGCCTACGACCATAATGGTGCAGTTCTAATTTATATAGTCTGATTTCTCAGGAAATATACTTCATAACTATGGCAAAAGGATACAATCTGGACACATATATAGTATCCCCCTATATGGATACTATAAGGTTTAAAATGAAATACATTCTTGGTCTATGCACAGGCTTACTGTGTGAACACCATTCATGTTCTGGAATCCCCATTCTTAATGTCCATAATTTGCTGTGAACCACAGAGTTGGACGCCTTTTCATAGTCAATAAAACACAAGTAAGCATCTTTCTTGTATCCTTTGCTTTCAGTGATCCTCTGATGTTAGCCATGATCTTTCTCACTTCATCTCTTCTTCTGAATCTAAGTTGAACTTCTGGCAGCTCCCCTGTTGATATACTGCTGCAAACATTTTGAATGATTTGCAGAGAATTTGACTCGCATGTGATATTATTTATATGATTTCTGCATTCTGTTAGATAAACGTTCTTTAGAATGGGCATGGATATGAATCTCTTCCAGTTAGGTGGCCAGGCAGCTATCTTCCAAACTCCTTTACATAGACAACTACGAGCTGCCAGCATTGCATCCCTTTGTGGAGACACCTCAACTGGTGTTCTGTCAATTCCTAGAGCTTTATTTTTCATCACTGTTGGCAGTTCAACTTTGATTTCTTCCTTAAATACCAACAGTTCTTGATCATATACTACTTCCTGAAATGGGCAAATGTTTACCAATTCTTTTTTGATACAGTGGCTCTAGCACTCATTCATCCCTCTGCTGCCGAAGTCATCTTTTTGTTCTTATAAAGCTGTTTGTTGTGAAACGGGTGAAAGATTATCGAACACATCATCAGTGTTCATTCAACAATGCATACATATGTTGTCTTATTTCATTTGTTACATTCTCCTCTATGTATTATAGCTTATCCTCTTCCTCCCTGTGTTTCTCCTGTTTCTATTCTTTCTAATCCTTCTGAACTTTATCTTTGGGTAATGTTACCCTTTTAATCTTAAAGTGGTTGCTTAATCTAAGGTATGGGTGCCTTGATAGTGTTATTATTCTCCTTAGAGACTTGTCCATTGTTTGGCTGAAAATTGATTCATTAGAGTGAGTTCAGGTCCTGACTTGATAGGTGACGAAGAGCCATTAGTGTTAGGTGTTCCACCAGTCTTTATCATGTCAATTTAATTAATATTTTTTCAATTTTGTGATTTTAAAATTTAATTATATATTTTTTCTAATTCTTCCCAGGAACTTCTAATATGATCCTATTCATCTTCTTTTGATGCTTCCTGCACACTTCAATATTTTGTTCATAGAATCCTTCAACATTGCAGCTTGAGGCTTATTTTTTCCCCACTGCTGTCAGCTTGAGAAATGTCAAGCCTGTTCTCGTTCTTGGCTTTTCAACTCCAAATCGGTACATGTTTTATTATAATACTTTGTCTTCTTGAGGTGCCCTTTAAAATCTTCTACTGAGTTTTTTTAATTAATTATGTCTTCCATACCCTTTAGCTATTCTGTAGCTAAAAGCACATTTCAGAATGTCTTTTTACATCCATTTTGAGTTTTCCTTTCTTTCCAGTCTCTTAACTGACCTTCTGCTTTCCTCATGCATGATGCTTTTTTTGTTTGTTTTTAAACATTTTATTGGGGGTTCAGACAACTCTTTTCACAATCCATACATACATTAATTGTGTAAAGCACATTTGTCCACTCATTGACCTCATCGCATGATGTTTTATATATCAGCTCACAACTGGTGTGAACATCATTCATTGGTGTTCAATATGTCAAATCCATTATAGAGATGGTCATTTCATTCAGATGTGATCGACTTAAGGTTCTTGTGGACTTGTTTTAATTGTCTTAAGACATCAATTGAACTTGCATACAAGTAAGTTATGGTTTGTTCCACAGATGGCCTCTGGCCTTGTTCTGAGAAATATCAGTGAAGTTCTTTCCAGTCTCTCTCTACTTGTGTATCAGACTTCATTCCTGTGGATTTCATGCTGCAGGTCCAGGTGTATAGCATTCATTTATGTTGTGGAAGAAAGATATTTGCAAAAAATAAGTGATTGGCATTGCAAAACTACATCACAAGACCCCCGACTTTGTTTCTATCACCGAGGCCATGTTCCCTTTGAAAAAATACAATTTTGGGGGCACATAATCCACACATCATGCAAATCCATAAATCCATCATTGCAAAAATATACACAGCAAAGCATTCTTCAATTTAACATCTACGTGCATAAATCTGTGCTATTGATTATACTCTTCATGTTGTGCAACCATTATTGATATATTTTTCCAAATCATTCCACCACAATTCACATCAACTCAATGCCCCTAAGCAACAGCTCTTCCTCCTTTACCAATGGAAGCCATTGGTCAACTTTGGTTGCTTTCTTTTGTATTTTTCAGTAGTTCTCTTGATATAAAATCCACACATCATACTATTTCATAGTTAAGTTGCTTTTAAAAAGAATTGTATGAACAACATTATAATCAGATCTAGTGCTCCCTCCCCCTTCCTGCATCCATTGTTTGCTTCCCAATTCCCCTACCCCTCCCTCCCCTCCCCACCATGTTCTTTAAAATGTTGTATCAGTTATTGTCCCCATGCAGCCACTCCTTCTGTGTTGCACAAACTGGGAAACGCAATAGAAACAATAAAAAGCATAACCAAGACAAAGCAGAAAGAAGAAAAAGACAATAAAGATAAAAATAAAGAGTAAGAAAGAAAAGACCACCACAGTATTTAAAAAGCAGAGAAGAAATTACTGTTCTGGAACAAGTGAGAAATATTTTAACGTAGAATAAATTTAGGTTTGGTTAAAAAGGAGATCAGATGAGCAAGTGTTATATTGTAGTTGGAACCACCATAATCAAGTTCATAATCTCTCTGTCTGATAGTAAAGCTGTTTGGGTCCCTGGCCTGTGACCAGAGGGGATGTTTCAGAGGTTTAATCTGATTAGATATTCTGCAGATGGATTTTGGGTTCCCACTGTCCTCCCTAGCCTTCTACAATTTGGGTATTCACTATTTAGGCTCTGATATTTTTTCCCTTCATCATATTTGAATTTTGTTATTATTATCTTTGGATCACACAGGCTGGTGTGCTTCTTTGATGGGGATTTAGTTGATGCCTCACCTAGATGGTTGTTTGTTTGAATATAAGCCTTTAAGACCTCAAACATTATTCCATTTGATACCTGGCCACTATCTGCTCTCTTCACCACACTTTGATGTAGCATTCTTATCTTCAGTGATCTTTTCATGAAGATGAGTATTGAGCAGAGTTATGTTATAAGAACTAACTCTTCTTGGACGGGTTTTAGAATTAATATGGAGACTAAGACTATATTTTCCAAATACTGACTTTTCTTCTTTGGTTCTGTCTTTTACATTCTAATCACCAAATAATTATTAATACATCTTTAGTGCATGTTTGATCAATTTAAGGCTGCAGTTTTTTCAAAAATAAAAAGTCATCAATTTTTATCATTGGCATTAGATTTGAATAACGATGATATTAACTTGTCTTCTTTGTAGGTGTATGGATAGTATCCTATCATTGATAGCATTTTACATCAGGATGGATTCTGAAATGTTCTTTTGAAGATGAATGTCATGGTATTCATCTTCCCTCTGTTCTTCTCTGCATAGTAAGCCCTATGATTGTCCAATTCAACTCATAGTCCATTTGAACTCACTGTTGTCTGGGATTTTGATCCTCATGCACTAACTTTCATTTTTGACAACTGCTAAGTTTCCTACATTCAAACTTTGCACATTCCACATCGCAATTCGTAGTAGATGTTTTCAGTTGGTTCTTCGAATTTTAAGTCATGCTCCAGGAGCTAATGAAGGTCCTGAAAATTTTACTCCATTCATGTCATTCAGGCTGACTCAACTTTAAGGGGGTAGCTCCTATTCATAAGGTTTTCAGTAGTTTATTTCTCAGAAGTGGGTTGACTATTCCATTCTCCTAGACTCTCTTAGTCTAGCTGCTCAACTGAAACCTGTCCAAGATAGGTGATCCTGCTACTATTTGAAATAGCAGCATCACAACCATATGCAAGTCTCCACAATACCACAAATGAAAATCTCAGAAATTGCACTATCCAAGTGGTAGCCAGATACAGTGGTCCACAGGGTGTTGTTATGATTTTCAAACTGGGACCCAACCTATTACAACAGCTGATGCCATCACACCACCCTTCCACTTTATGAATGCCAAAGGAAGGGGGCCATTCAAAGACTGGTTATATTTACTATAATGACAATTCTGTGTGTTCCCTATCATCACATCTTTATGCTTGAAACATTAATCAACACAATTATGACTTTTATTATGAATAACAAACATGATTATGGAATTGCTCATTTTTTCCATGAACTAATGGAATGGTAGTTAGGTTATAGGTCATACCATTATCAGAGATACAAATACATATTTACTGTGGAATTACAAAATACCTGTGATTTTTTAAAGCTATTCCAGCAAAAAAAAAATAAGAGTGTGAGTGAGTGAGTGTGTGTGTGTGTGTGTGTGTGTGTGAATAAATGAAACTGTGATGCTAGAGCACTGATTCTTTTCTGAATCAGGGTGATGAGTACCTGAGGGTTTCTTATATTAGATTATTACTATTTTTTGATGTGTGTGCCTTAAAGTTTCCATTATCAAAAGTTCTAAAAATTTTCACACTCTTAAGAAGTTATTTTGGAATACTTTTTCAACAATTCAAGCACATTTTATATTGGTAAAGGTTTCGTGATTTCATAATGGCACAAAAGCTTAAGTGCTCACGTACGTGTAATATAAGGAATTTGACATTTCAACTAGTCTGAAGTTGCCATGGCTTTGTTTATTAGGCTAGGAATCCCAGGATAACTTTCCCTTTGATTTAACAACAGGAAAATAGCAGATCAACAGCTTTTGATTTTATTTCCCTCAAACAAAAAATAACAAGGAAGACAGAAACAAGAGACCCCTTTTAGTTTCTAGTACTTCTTGGCCTTCTTCAATTTCAAATAAAATCCTGTTTGTCTGTCTGCTTGCTGTATCATTAAAGGTCAGATTGCATCTTAGAAAGGTGTAGTACAAGGAGCTACATTTGAGGTCAAACCCCATTATTAAAAGTAATTAGCAAGAAAGGCAAAATATTTCTGTGGTATGGAATTTTCCCATGATTTAAACATTTTGCTTTTAAGTAAATAGCTTGGTTTATTTGCATATATACAATTTAGTTAGGGGCATTTTACCCATCTTCTCTGGAGCGATGAGGCTTTCTATACCTGTAAGGATTTACAGTCTCAGAAACCCACAGGTGGAGTTCTGCTTTGTCATACAGGGTGGATATGGATCAGAATTTACACAAGGGTAGTGAGTTTGGTCTGGTTTTCTTTTGGTTACCCATCTTTTCTTCTTCACCCCTTTATTCTCCTGGCTAACTGTTTACTTACTATAAAAGCATGATTGAAATATCACGTCTTCCATGACTCTCCTGATTAACAATAATGACACTTATTTAATATTTGCAATAGGGTCAGGTACATTATAATGTCTTTAAACATACAAATTTTCCCTGTTCTAAGTACACGATGAAACATAATGTAATGAAACTTCCTATGGACAAAATACTGAATGTTGCAGGAAGCATCAAAAAAAGTGGAAAGCATACAAAAACACTGTACCAAAAACAACTAGTCGACCTGAAACCATGTAAAGACGTAGCATATTATCAGGAGCCAAGGTTACTGAAGGAGCAACAAACAACATAGAAAGTCACCTTACAGTGCATGTTTTCTTGGAGTGAAACCAGCATATTTAATATCATTCTAGGGTTTCTCTTCACCTGGACTTAGAAGGAAAGAAGGATGATGATTTGAAGTGAGAGGTTTGCTTTTGTGCACAACTGTTAACTGAAAGACTTGAAGTTCGAGTCTACTCAGAGGAAACTTGGCAGATAAAAACAAACTAAGATTTCAATTGAATCAATTCCAACTCACAGTGACCCAATAGGACAGGGAAGAATTGCCCCTGTGAGTTTTTCGAAAGTGTAACTATTTAAGGAAGTAGAAAGCGCCGTCTTTCTCCAGTGACACAGCTGGTGGTTTTGAACTGCTGACTTTGATGACCACAGCCCAAGGCATAACCACTATGCCATCATGGCTCCTCTTGGCAGAAAGGTATGGCAATTATACATTTGAAAGACCACAGCCACTGAAAACCCTATAGAGCACAGTTTCACCCAGACACACATGTGATCTCCAGGAGCAGGGGTGAACTCCATAGCATCTGGCTTTAGAAATGGGGAATAGTATTTATGTGTGATGTTTGCTGTATACACTGGATGCATGATTGAAACATATTCAGTGTGGTGTTTACATAATCTGTTGTCAATTTGAGACTTACGAGTGGAGGGGTGGGATTTAGCCTGTCAATCAGGTCACAGGCTTGATGACCTCATTTGTAGGTGCTAAGGAGTCGCTGGAGTCGGGAAACACGCCCACTCCCTGCTATAGATTCTTGTTGTCAAGCCACATGGAGACAGGCTGATGGCAGCCAGAGCCTCAGAGCTGGAGAAGCCATGGGGAGACCCCTGCCGATGCTGAGATGCTTACAACACCACTGGATCCACGAGACTTCCTATCCACTGGCCTGTGATCTTCCTGCATTTGGCATCACTGCATGTATTTTGTGAATCTGAAGAGGACTTTATAGACTGTTATTGGACATTTGGGCTAATATCCGACTTAGGAACTTGATCTGGACTGGGCTTGGATGTTTTCTCAATATTCAACTGCTCTTGTATATAAAGATTTCTCTTATATACATATGAGTGTGTCTATGAATTTGTTTCACTAGTCTACCCTAGCTAGCACAGTCAGTAAAATGCATGTCTGTAAATCAAATCTTATTTTAACAATAGACATATCTTTAAAGAAGATAACACGCTGTTTTGGATCCACATTTGTATGAACACCAAGTTTGTTTTGTTTTATGGAAACAACATCCCAGATTCAAATGTACTTTAGAGAGACCCATTAACTACATCTTAATTAGGACAAAACCAAACTCAAACAAAAAAATACAATCATCTGGATGAGGGAGACCATCAGCATAAGGCCAAGATAATGTACAAAGTAGTCACAGCTCCATGATTTATTGTAGATAGAACGTGGAAAACAAACGAAAGGGTCACAAAGTCTTGATTGGTCTTAGAAAAGAAACAGTGATTAGAATACACACGCTATTGAGGATCAGAAAAGGTTACAGGGTTGGTTCTGGGGCCCTCCAACCATCACTCAGGACCATATGGACCAATTACCTCAGTGTCCTCTAAAGGGACAGCTAGGCAGGATATTGAGGGCCAAGCTGCCCCTCTCTGGGATGGTTATGAGAGAGAGCATTGTAATTCACTATCAAACACATTCTGGCCAAGGGAAAATTGTTTTACATTGCTGATCTATGGTCAGAAGGAATTCATTGGAGATTGAATTTATGTCAAGACTCAAAAGGAGATGGGGTTTCCACTTTCACCCACAGCCTTCTGTAAACCAAGTCCTTAGAATTTAATCTCTAAAATACCTTCAAATGTTCTCTATTGACCTACCCAAATGACTTTCCCTTATGAAAAGGCACCAACAGGGTGGGGAGAGAGGCGAGGATATAGGGAAAAATGACTACATTGAAAAAGAAATGGTCTCATCCTTGTCTCCACATCGTCATCAACTTTTTTAGTGATGAGTCTTTTCCCAAAAACAATGTTCTTCAAATTCATGAGAATAGACTATTATTTTGCATTCTATATCTTTGCTAAAATTCTGCAGCCTATTTCAGAATTTAATGATATGATAATTCAATTTTTCAATAGATTGCACAATAAGGTGAAATCATTTCAGTGGCCAAGGACCTACCCTCTGCTTCTTAAAACCAATTTGCAAGTATAATTGAACTTTGGAAGGAATTGTATATCTAACATCATTTAAAATCCCCTTCTGAAAGGATATCATTAATTGGCTTTATTATTTTCTCTGTCTGATTCCTATTTATTATAGGGATGTCCTCAGAGTGAACCATAGGGATTGCCTTTCTGAAACATTAGGGAAATTTAAATTATTCAATGATCAATGCTTTATGGATGGTTTTATGATTTGGCCATTTCAAATGATATGTGCATGTCAGCTCCTTGACCCTAGGAGATGATTTGAGTTTTAGAAAGAACATCCATACAGTTTGTTCAGCTGCATCTGACTTTGATAATGAAGCCAACATCATGAGTGACATTGTCACAATGTTGACACTACACGTCGACCTCTCTGTCTTCTGAACAGAAGGCAGGATTTTGTTCCTGGGTGTGCTGCAATTTGCACCTCACTCTATGCTACAGCTTCCAAAACTTATTTGGTCTGCAGCCCCTTTTTCAGAAAAAAAGGCAACAATAAAAACCAATTACTCAGCACCTTATTAGCAATTAAAAACTTTTGTACTATACCACATAATCCAGAGTAAAGTGTAGGCATCTGCTTTTGTAGTTCTCCTGGATAATTGAATTTCCCCCTAGAGGGTAGTATACTTGATTTTGGGAAGCACTGCTCTACATAATGCTAAATCTTGATTATGAACTTACAAAATGTTTTCATTTAGAAAATGTGGACAAACTGAAGGATAACCATTTAAAGTCACCCATAAGTCCATCCTTTTGTTGACTATATATTGTTAATCATTTGTTTTCTTTCTATGAAAAAGCAGCCATTTATTCTTAACTAAAAATAAGATATACTTCAATATATAGTTATAATAAAATCAGAAATTCAGTCAACTACCTTCCAGTTAATTCTGACTCATAATAGGAACCCCGTATGACAGAGTAGAACTGTGCCATAGAATTTTCAAGTCTGTAAATCGGTAGGAAAGCAGATGCCACATCGATTCCCAATACAGTTATAATAAAAATAGATAGATTACAAGTAGGATTGAACTAATATATGATAACTTGCTTTTATTTTATATACCGTCATTCCTTGGTATTCAAGGAAGCGATTGTTTCCAGGACTCTACCCTCTCTCTCCTATCGATACCAAAATCTGTGGTTGCTCTAGCCCCTTATATGGAATGGCACAGTCCTCATATTTTCACGTAATCTAGTATCTTCTGTGGTGAGGAAGTGTTTACGGGCTGGGTGACTAATTACAAGGTCAGCAATTCGAAACCACCTGATGCTCATTGGGAGAAAGATAAGGTTTTGAACTTCCATAAAGAATTGTATTCTTTACATAGGCTATCAGAAATTGGAAGGATACAAATACAGAGGAGTCAAAAATTGACAAATAGGATATACTGAAGATAAATCACCTGTATACATCAAAAGAATCCACCAGGAGAGTAATTAGAGAACCCACAGACTGGGAAAACATCTTTAGCAATGACACATCAGACAAAGGCCTTATTATTAAAATCTACAAGACTTTGCAAACTTACAATAAGGAAAAAAACTACTCACCGAGGAGGTGGACAAAGGACCTGAACAGAAGTTTCACAGGGGAAGAAATCCAAATGGCCAATCAACATATGAAAAAATGTTCCCGATCACTAGCCATAAGAGAAATGCACTTTAAAACAACTATGAGAGGCCACCTAACATCCTCAAAGATAGCCCAGTTCAAAAAATCAGAAAGTAACAAGTGTTGGAGGGGCTATGGGGAGATAGAAACTCTTGTCCACTGCTGGTGGACCTGTAAGTATATACAGCCATTATGGAAATCGATTTGGCAATATCTAAAAAAGATGAAGATTGAGCTACCACATGACCCAGCAATCCCCCTACTGAGCATATACCCAGAAGAGGCAAGAAACAAACCATGGCCAGACATCTGTGCTCCAATGTTCATCGTGGCACAGTTCACAATGGCAAGGAGTTGGAAACAACCCAAATTTCCATCAACAGATGAATGGATCAAAAAACTGATACATACATACAATGGAGTACTACTCATCCCTAAAAATCAGCAATGAACCCATGGGGTACATTGCCGGATGGAGGAACTGGAGGAAATTTTGCTAAGTGAAGTAAGCCAATCACAAAAGGACAAATACAACATGAGTCCACTGAGGTAAGCTTTAAAAAAAGCAAAACAAAACGGGGCATACATACATCCCTGGGGTGAGGTCCAGCAACTATGGCAGGGGCCAAACCCAATCCAGGGATGCATACGGCAACCAACTAAATAAGAGGGGGAAAGAAAGAGAAAATAAAAATGAAATTAGACATGGGTAGGGGGGGAGCAGGGCACTAACCCACCTAAGGGGAGGGTGTTGTTCCTATCTCCACAGGAGATGAAGAGAGACCAGGCTTCAACTTGGTGAACCAAGATGTGAATACAACATACTGACTTGTACCAGGGAACCAATAGAGACGTCTGTGGGGCCAGCCCCAATCCCAACTAAGTGGACACCGCCCCCCAGAAGAATGCACTTCAGAGGACAGCACTGGGGCTACAGCTTGGGGAGAGGGGCACGTCGGATTAGAGCACATGGGAGAAACGAAAAGGGATGGAGAGGGAGGAGAGGACATCCTGACCCACAAAGCCCCAAGGACGATGTTCCTGCTCGGAGCAGACAACTCACAGAGAGGACCATATGACTGACCGTACCAAGAGACATGACATCCCCCACTAAACCGTAGCACTGCGGGGGGACCACACTGGAGACACAGTGTGGTAATAGTGCACAATCTGACCCCATCACAAAGGGGCAAAACATTAAGGGCACGCAATAGAGCAGCAAGGGGGGGCAAAGTGATGAAATACCCGGGGAATACCAAAATTTGGCTTTGGCGACAGAGTATGGCACCCCATCAGACTTGACTGGAAAATACTCATAAAGGCCAACAAATAGAACTTGAACTATTTACAGGCCTTTCCATTTTTATTTATAGGCTTTTCCATTTTTGTCAGTGGCTTCCTTTTTGTTATTGTTATTTTGTTTTTGTTTTGCTTGTCTTGACTTCCTTTGTTGTTTTATTTGGCTTTGCCTGGTTTTTGCACTTACTGATGTATCTGCATGTCTGTGTGGATGAAATAGGCAGGATAAATAATTCAGAGATGAAAATAACGGGACCAATGGTTCTGTGGGGATACGGGAGAAGGGAAGGTGGGAGAAAGGAAGGAGGGGAACCAACCCAGGGACAAGGGAACAACAAGTGAACTGAAATCAATGGAAATAAGGGCATAGGATGCCTAGACGGGCTTAATCAAGGGTAACGTAACAGTGAGAAATTACGAAACCCTAATGAAGGCTGAACATGATGGTGGGACAAGAGGAAAGTAAAAGGAAATAGATGAAAGAACCAGGAGGCAAAGGATATCTATAAAGGTTTAAATACAGGCATGTACATAAATAGAAATATAAATTATATATATGTATATATATGCAGAGGGGAATAGAACTATGTACTTATAGTCATATGCTAAAAATTAAGTTTGCAGATGGACATTGGGCCTAGATGTAAGTACTCCCGCAACACAAGAACACTTTGTTTTAATAATCTGGCATTCTGTGATGTTCGCCTTCCCAGCACAATAGCTGAAGAAGATAAAACGGGTGCATAAGCAAATGTGGTGAATAAAGCTGATGGTGCTCAGCTATCAAAAGATATAGCATCTGGGTGGATATAGGCTTGAATATAAAAAAGCGGCCATCTACATCATGCAAAAAAAACAACAACAACGATATAAGTGTGTGTATGTATGTGTATATATGTGTATATGTGTATATACATATATATATATATATATATATATATATATATATATATATACCATATTAAATGAAGGGGGAAGTGCAGAGTGGAGACCCAAGGCCCAAGTGTCGGCCAATGGAGATCCCCTCATAGAGGGGTTTAGGAGAGGAGATGGGTTAATTAGGGTGCGAGGTAGTACCGATGAAGAACACAGCTTTCCCCCAGATCCTGGATGCTTCCTCCCCCAAACTACCATGATCTGAATTCTACCTTGCAGGCCTGGATAGGACAGAGGCTGTACACTGGTACATATGAGGGCTGGAGGTACAGGGAATCCAAGGTGGATGATACCTTCAGGACCAAGGGTGTGAGGGACGATGCTGGGAGAGTGGAGGGTGAGTGGGTTGGAAAGGGGGAACTGATTACAAGGATCCACATGTGACCTCTTCCCTGGGAGAGGGACAGCAGAGAAGGGGGGAAGGGAGACTCCGGATAGGGCAAGATATGACAAAATAACGAGGTATAAATTACCAAGGGCACATGAGGGAGGGGGGAAAGGGGAGGGAGGGGAAAAAAAGAGGACCTGATGCAAGGGGCTTAAGTGGAGAGCAAATGCCTTGAGAATGATTGGGGCAGGGAATGTATGGATGTGCTTTATACAATTGATGTATGTATATGTATGGATGGTGATAAGAGTTGTATGAGTCCCTAATAAATGTAAAAAAAGAAAAGAGGAGAAAAAATGATTAGGGCAAAGACTGTACAGATGTGCTTTATACAATTGATGTATGTATATGTATTAACTGTGATAAGAATTGTATGAGCCCCTAATAAATTGTTAAAATTAAAAAAAAAAACGGCCATCTAGCTGAGAAGCAACAAAGCCCACATGGAAGAAGCACACCAGTCTGTATGATCATCAGGTGTTGATGGGATCAGGTATCAGACATTTAACACCCAGAAAAAAATCATACCCAACGTGAATGGGGTGGGGGAGGCATGGAATGGAGACCCAATGCCCATCTGTAGACAAATGGACATCCCCTCTATGAGGGAACACAGGGAAGACATGAGCCAGTCAGGGTTCAGTATAGTACTGATGAAACACACAAATTTCCTCTAGTTCTTTGGTGCTTCCTTCCCCTAACGCTCATGATCTCCGCTCTACCTTACATATCAGATTGGACCAGAACATGCACACTGTTACAGATAAGAAAGAGCCTGCAACATGGGGAGTCCAGGATAGATAAAGCCCCCAGGACCAACAATGAGAGTAGAGATATCAGAAGGATTAGGGAAGGGTGGGTGGGAGAAAGAGGGAATCTATTACAAGGATCAATCTATAACCCCATCCCAGGGGAACAAATAAAAGAAAAGTGGGTGGGGGTGACAGAAGATAATATAAGATATGAAAATATTAATCTATAACTTATCAAGGGTTCGTGAGGGACAGCGGGTTGGGGAGGGAGGGGGAAGAAATGGGGAGCTGAGATCCGGGGCTCAAGTGGGAAGAGAATGCTTTGAAAATGATGATGGCGCCACATGTGCAAATGTGCTTGACACATGGGGGGAATGTATGCATGTAAGAGCCACCATTAAAGTAAGAAAAAAAATTGTCTTCTTGGAAACTCACAGGGGCAGTTCTACACTATAGGGTGTTATGAGTTGGCATCCACTTGTTGACACTGAATTTGAGTTCAAATTACTTAAAATATCTAATACAATGTAAATACTCTGTAAATAGCACATTATCTTTCCCTCTTAGCCTTTTGGTGGAGGGGTGTTTTGTCGACTTAGTTTCTCCCTCTCCCCTCAAATTTTCATCCATAATATGTTAAATCTAGATGCAGAGCCCTCAGATAGTGAGATGCAACTGTAGCAAAACTTCTCATGCTACTAAATATTTACCTATAGTGTTATTTCCAGTGACTATAGAATTTTGTGTGGCTATAACAATTTATTGAATCCAATTCACTACTGTGGGCAATTCGAGTTGTTTTTCTGTTTTATAAGCACTGCTAGAAGAGCCTGTTTGTAGTTAAATATTTGTATATGTATTTAAACTACTTCATTGGGCACAATCTTGCAGGTGAAATTCCTGGCAGGGCTTGCCAAGAAGAGCTGTCCTTCAGGAACTGAGTTGTTCGTGCAAGGAAGGTTGATTTGAAAAACTGGGAGCACATGAAGGTAGTTCTGCATTCTGCTTACTTTCAATTCCCCCTAAAGTTCCTTGCCACTGTTAGCTGCTGTACAGTTGGTCCCTAACTTGTGCTGATCCAATGAACGAGTGAATGAAAAGTTTCCTGTTCCTGTATCATCTCCATGGTTGGTTGTAGATACAATAGTTGGCTATGTTTCAGAAACAGATAGTTAGACTTTATTCCTAATCCATCCTAGTCAGGAACCTCTGCTGAAACCAATTCAACAGCCTAGCAATAGGCAAAACTTCACTGACAGATAGGTATTGGTTTTGCATGAATTTCATTGACTGGGAATTGAACCCAGGTATGTGTATGAAAGGTAAGAATTCTCCTACACTGAGCTACTGCTGCACCATGCAAGTTCATGAGTATTATTGATTTCATGTACACAGTTTTACCTCCCCAAAAGACATATTTTTCAAGTTCTCAAGGATATAATTCTGAATATACAGCACATGTATATTAAATGCATAGATCATGAGTAGAGAGAATAAAGAACATTCTAGAACAGTGGTTCTCAAACTTCCTAATGCTACCACCCTTTCATACAGTTCTTCATGTTGTGGTGACCCTCCCAACCATAAAATTATTTTCATTGCTACTTTATAACTGTAATTTTGCTACTGTTATGAATCAAGCCACCCCTCTGAAAGGGTCGTTTGACTCCCTATGAGATCGCAGCCCACGGGATGAGAACCACTGTGCTAGACAAATGCAAAATCCATAAAATCTGGCATCCAAATTTTTAGCTTTAGGCTACATTTCACTAAGTTTATCTTTTTGTCCAAAGCAAATCATTTACCCACCCCTACCTCTGCTTTTCCTTCTGTGAAACAGCAAACAGACCTTGAAAGAATACAATACTAAAGCCCCGGCACTGTAATAAAGGCTCAGTGACTCCCAGGAAGCTTTGCAGTTATATGTCTTTTATTTGGAGTAGGACATTTTCATGAAGCAGCAGGTGGCAAGGCAAGTTCTGCATCTTACTAATGAGAAACGTGCCGAAGAAGGGACATGGCTAAACAGTTAAGCAGCGGTTCTCAACTTGTGGGTCGTGACCCCATTGGGTGTCGACCAATCATTTTACAGGGGTCGCCCAATTCATAACAGTAGCAAACTTACAGTGATGAAGTAGCAACTAAAATAATGTTACGGTTGGGGGTCACCACAAAGGAGGAACTGTATTAAAGTGTGGCGGCATTAGGAAGGCTGAGAACCACTGAATTAGAGTAAATAAATCAGCAGTGAAATATTTCCAGTTAACCACTCAACCGTCTGCTATAAACTTGTCATAGCTCATGAGTAGAGATTTAATATTTTTCTAAATGTTATTCTTATTCTTGTTCTCACTAGACAAATAATCAACCTGGCATTTTGGGTTATCATGACATTTGAATCATATTTATAGTACAAGTCAATTAGTTGTACAATGATTACTCAACAGTGGATTAGAAAACGTTGCACTCTAGATTTTGAAGTTTTGAATTACATATACTCAAATGCCTCACTTGAAAATATACATACTGCACCTCCCTTTTTCATCTGAATATTGTAGTCTAGAAAAATATTTAATGGGTAGTCAACAATTTTGACAAAAACTCTCCAGACCAAAAGACCCCTTCTTTAAATGGGCAAAACATCTGTGGTTCATCCTAAAAGATAGTGAATCTATCCTTACATGTGAAGCTAGCCTTCCGTTACTATACCCTGGGCCTCAAATTATGTTAGTTATAGCCTTATATGGCCATGGTTTATGCAAAACCTTAAATATAAGACTTAGAAAAATATAGGAAGCATTCCTAGAAAACGCTGTAATAGCAGGTTGTAGCTGCTTCACTAAATGAGAGGAGAATCATCAAGAGAGGCACTTGAAGTAACAGGGACTTACTCTGTTTTCCCAATTGCTCCGTGGAACCATACCTTCTCTGGAAGGATACCTCTAATATTTTCCAGTTGTTGGTGGTACAGTGGTTTAATCATTGGCCTGCTAACTGAGAAATCCACAGTTGGAACCCTGCAGCTCTGATGGCGTACTGCTTATGTATTTGCTTACTAATCACAAAGTCCATAATTTAAAATCACCAGCCATGCTCTGGGAGAAAGAGGAGGCTTTCTATACTTATAAAGAGTTACAGTCAAGGAAACTCACAGAGGGCAATTCCACCCTATCCAATGGAATTGCTGTGACTCGACATTGACTTGATGTCAGTGAGTATGGTTTTTGAGTCCTAAGAAGATCCCTGACAGTGCTGTGGATTAGTCTTTAGGCTGCTAGCCAAAAGGTTGGCAGTTCAAACCACCAATTTGTGCTCAGGAGAAAGATGAGACAATCTGTTCTGTAAAAAAGGGAAGTCTAGGAAACCCTAGATTGGGTTACTATGAACCCCAATGGACTTGACAGCAGTTGGTTTGTTTGTTTTAATTAGTTCGAAGGAGAGGTTCATTTTATTACTCTCCTTTGCTAAGGTATGCCTCTACCTGAACATGGCAAGTTCATATTAGCCCACAGTTAATATGGCTTAACAGAAAACCACACAAACACTTAAAAAGATGCATTTTCTGTGGCTCCTTTGCTAAAGCAAAGGAGTAATGTTTTTCTTTAGTCAACTACAAATCTGAGAAATTGAGGAAATATCTCTTTCAAACCTTTGCTCCATTTCTATTTTTTTTCATGCTACAGATTCCTTTCATGCTCTTTATCTTTGTAATCACATTTTATTTGTATGTTTACCAGCTTCAACTACTGAGCATGCTTGAGAGACTGTAGCCCCTTGGCCTTTCTAGATAATAACAGATAAAATGGAAAGTGCCTACAGCGTCTAACAGCACAGCAGACTGAGTTGATAAGGAAAAGCAAACTCTACTTCTTGAAAGAGGCAGAGATGCTGGACAAAATGTTGTTGTTCGGCTCTGTAAAGTCAGTTCCAACTCATAGTGACACTATGTATGACAGAAGGAAGCATTGCCTAATACTGCTCCACCCTGGTGGTGTAGTGGTGATGAGTTGGGTGTTAACCACAAGGTCAGTGTGTTAGTCTGGGGAGACTAGAGAAAAAATCCATAGACACATTCATATGTGTCTAAGAAAGAGGTTTACATACAAGAGCAATTGAATATTAAGGAAACATCCCAGCCCAGTCCATATCAAGTCCATAAGTCTGATATTAACCCATATGTCTGATACCAGTCTATAAAGTCCTCTTCAGACTCATGAAACACATGCATGCAGTGAGGCTGAATGTAGGAAGATCACAGGCCAGTGGGTGGAAATTCTTGTGGATCCAGTGGCATTTTAAGCTTCTCAGTGCTAGCAGGGGTCTGACGTGGCTTCTCTAGCTCCAGATGTCTAGATCCATCAGCTTCTCTCCATGTGTTTTCCCCACAGGGATGTCTGGTAGGGAGTGAGCTGAGATAGAGCGTGTCTCCTGCTTCCAAAGCGGAAATGCAGGAGTTCCCAGAATCCTCAGGAGAAGGCCATACCCACACAGAGGCCTCAATGGCTAGATCCCGATTGACAAGCTAGACTCCACCCTAATATTCTTAATCCTGAAATTGACACCAGATATGTAACCACCACAGCCAGCAGTTCAAAACCACCAGTTTCACCTTGTCCTATAGGGTCCCTTTGAATCAGCATCGACGCAATGGCAGTGAATAAACACATTTGAGTTTGAAAGAAAATAAAGAAAACTCTCTGATAGCAGAAATGAAGAGGAAATGGAGCACCAGAACAGGGGGCAGAAGCTGACAATAGGGACTCCTTGGAGTGTGAGGTTCACACAGGGGCAGGGTATGGGGTCTTTGGACTGGACATTTGGGGAATCTGGCATTGACAGCAAATGTATAAAGAGTCTCTGAAGGCTGTTCTGTTCATGCAGAGAAGATCACCCTTCCTCTGCTTGAGAAAAGTACAAAGGTACCAAAAATTTGCCATCTGTCTGGGGATGTGACATGAAAAAGAGTGATCTGTGAGAATAAAAATCTTATGGAGAATAGGTTAAAGGCTCTGCACGTGGCTGAGGGAGACAGAAGATGGGGTAAGATACGAAAATAATAAATATTTATAATTCATTAAGTGTCATGAGGGTGGGAGGATGGGAAAAAAGAGGAGCTGATTCCAAGGGCTCAAATAAAAAGAAAATACTTTGAAAATGGTGATGGCAACATATGCACAAATATGATGGATACAATTGATGTATATATTGTAGTAAGAGCTATAAGAGGCCTCAATAAAATTTTGATTTTTTTAAAAAGAATAGGTTAGAGGTTAAAGATTTAAATGAGAAGTGTGAAAGCTACCAATTTCTCTCCTATAAAAAGAAAACCGTCCAAACAACAAACCAAAGACAACTCACTTCTTTTGAGTCAATTCTAACACCGAGTAGAACTCATCCTGTGGGTTTCAGGGGCTGTAACTTTTGGCAGGATTAGAAAGTCATATCTTTCGTGGTTTTGAACTGCTGTCTCTGAGAGTAGTAGCATAATGCATAACCTACCAATTCCCAGAGATCCGGTCAAATTCTAGTAGGGGAAAAAGGAAATCTATTCTAAAATCCACAGCAATACAGGATCCTTGGCCACTCCCCTCAAAATATTATGCAACCAAAATGACATAACCACGGCTCTAGCAATGTGGTGAGCTTACTAATGGACATGCAGGCCCTCATGCTACAAACTGTCTAGAAATGTTAGACAAACTGTAATGCTGTTATAAATGTATAGCTCATGATACAGTGAGAGGACTCCCCAGCTACTCAAATATTACAAGGGAGATGAAAAGAGAAATGCTATTAAGATATTTTGGAACTTACCTTGTGTAAATTGTGTGTGTGTGTGGGGGGGGTTGCCAGTCTTACTTGATTCAAAGATTAGGTCTTAACATTTGGAAACAAATAAGAAGAAAAAAGGTGTAACCATGACTCCTGTATATACCCATAAATTTTAAGTAGCACAATTCTAATTTATTGGGCTGTCTCTAGGCATGAAGCTCTTTTCTCAATGCTATCCTTAGTCCAATGTTTAAGTAACTAGATGCCTAGTAGGGAGAAAGATGCAGCTTTTTACTCCTATAAAGGGTTAGTCACAGAAACCAACAAGGACAGTTATACCCTGTCCTACAGGGTTGCTATGAGTCAGAATCGACTCCAGGCATGTGAGTTTTGTGTTGTGTGCTGCCTAATGAGAAATCTGGATTTCAAGCAACAAAGGTGGGGGAAAAATCATATCATCATGAAGAGGGGAGCACGTGATGGGGACCCAATACCCATCTGTAAACAACTGGACATCCCTTGCAGAGGGATAGTGGGGAGCAGATAAGTTACCAAGGGTTCAGTGTAGTAATAATGAAACTCACAACCTTCCTCTAGTTCTTAAATGCTTCCTCCCTACAACTATAGTGATCCAAATTCTACCTTGCAAACCTGGTTAGACCAGAGGATACACAGCGGTACAGTTGAGATCTGGAAACACAGGGAATCTAGGACAGATGAACCCCTCAGGATCAACAGTGAGAGTGGAGATACCGGGAGGGAAGGGGGGCATAGATATCTAGGGATCTACATATAACCTCCTCTCTGGGGGATGGGCAACATGAAAGTGGGTGAAGGGAGACGCCGTGCAGTGTAAGATAAGATAAAATAATAATTTATAAATTATTAAGGGCTCATGAGGGAGGGGGAGCGGGGAAGGAGGGGAGGGAAAAAAGGAAAATGCGCTGATTCCAGGAACCCAAGTGGAAGGCGAATTTTGAGAATGATGAGGGTAACGAATGTATAAGGGTGATTTGCTCAATTGATGTATGTATGGATTGTGATAAGAGTTGTATGAGTCCCAATAAAATGATTTTAGAAAAAAAGAAGCCTGGAGTCACTATGGGATAAGCATTGGGCTTCTAGTCATAAGATTGGCTTTTTAAAGCCACTTGGCAGAAAGATGAGGCTGTCTCCGCCTGTAAAGATTTATAGTCTTGGAAACCCAGTGAGCCTCTGTGAATCAGAATAGACTCAATGGCAATGGGTTTGGGTTCAGCTGCTCTGTAACAGTATATCTTAGAATCCCTTGCAGTCAGGATTTTGGCCAATGAAATACAATTATGAAAGATTTGAGGGTGGAAGACAAGTTAAAATCATTGTTTTTTCTCTGTCATATCCATGTCACACTCAAGATGTGATGCAAATTTTTTTGGTGGCCTCTTGTTATAATACTGTGAACCACCCTCTGAGGTGACACAAAAGCTGTGAGTTTTTGCCTAATACTTCTTTCCTCTATTTCCTTTCACCTTCCTCCCATCCCACTATCATGGTCACTCTCCATTTGGCTCTCAGTATTTCCTCTTGGGTACATTGCACTTGCTTAAATCCCACTAGTCATTCTATGCACTCCTCACCATCAATTTTAGATATGTTGTTTTTCCCTTAGCTATTTATAGAGGTATAGTTATAGGCATGTATATTTGTAAATATACTAATTTATAATGAAAGGAAATAGAGACCAATATATATATGTTAAGTGTTAAGACAGTAGATGGTCTTTGGACCTCTACTGAAGGCCTCACTCAACACAAGATCACTTTGTGCTATTAACCTGTCACTCTGATACTCATCTTCCAGACAGGATTGCTGAAGACAAAATGGGCGCATAAGCAAATGTGGTGAAGAGAATAGATGGTGTCTGGCTATCAAAAGATAAAGCTTCTGTGGTCTTCGGTCTTCAAGACTTGAAGTTAAACAAGCAGCCATCCAGCATGAAAGCAAATACGCTCTCATGGAATAAGCACACCAGTCTGTGTGATCATGAGGTGTTCGTGGGATCAGGTATTTAAAAAAAATCCCAAACAAACAATTATATATATGCAAAGGAGGGAATTTGGAGTGGAGACCTAAAGCCCATATGCAGACAATTGGATATCCCCCACAGGAGGGTTATAAGGAGGGAATGACTCAACAAACACCATTCCTCTAGTTCCTGGATGCTTTCCCCCACCAACACACACACTACCATGACACAGTTCTACCTTATAAATCTGGCTAGACTAGAGAACACACATTGGTACAGATAAGAGCTCTGGACACATGGAATTCAGGACAGATAAGTCCCTAGGGAACAGTAGGGGGAGTAGCAATATAATGAGGGTAGAGGATTGTCGAGGAGGGGGAAAGGGGAGAAAGGGAACCCATCACAAGGTTGGATATATAGTCCCATCTCCCAAAGGGGACGAATAAGAGAAATGTGGGTGAAGGGAAACAATGGACAGTGTAATATATGAAATAATAATAACAATATGTAAGTGATCAAGGAGTCATGAGGGTGGGACACTGGGAAGGGAGGAGAAAACAAAAGGCGTTTATACCAAGAGCTCAAGTGGAAAATGTTTTGAAAATGATGGTGGCAAGATATGTACAAATGTGCTCAATACAAGTGATGTACAGAATGTTATAAGAGGTGTAAGAGGCCCCAATAAAATTATTTTTTTAAAAAAAGGCTGGGAGCCTCCCAGGTGTGTGTGTGTGTGTGTGTGTGTGTGTGTGTGTGTGTGTGTCTTCCTTTATGGTGTTCAAGGTCAAAGTCTGTACTGCAAATTAGATACCCATGTAGCAATGTCTGCTGGTTACATTTTTCACAGTGGGCCATCGAGTTCATTCCTGCCTTTCTGGTTGTAGCGTTTTTTAATACTCTAGTCTCCCTGTTCCCTGGCCTTGTCATCTTTGCTGTCTACTCTAAAGTTTAGAGTGATATTTGAGCAATTGTCCAAGGTGTTTTTAGAAGGGATTGATCTGAGTGGTTGTAGGAATTCTAATCTGAAACCTAGTGGTGAAATGAACTGTGGCAGCTCCCTCTTGCTTCATCAATTATCCTAATGTTGAGGATAACTTGAGCACAACTCTGCTGTGTCTATGCTATCGATCATTTCCAGAGTTCCCTGGTAAAACTTGACTTTAATTTTCTACAGTGGTAACTGGCTTCATAATGTTCCCTGGGTTGGCTTTCTTCTTTCCTCCTGCCTAACTTCCTTACTGACACTTCCTGGCATCCTGAACTTTGCACACCCACATCCTTATATCAGGAGCTGCTTTGAAGATATTCAACATAAGACAGTCATCAAAACATTGTTTTGGTCCCAAATTCTGAAATAAAAACTTTTGGGGCAGGAAAGAGTAATTTTGTTTTCCATTTCAGACCTCTGAACTCTAGATTAGGAAATTAATCACATTGTCTGTGTGTAATATAACTGAGGAAAGTGTAGTAAATTTGGCCTCCTCTTGACTATTTTCTTGTCAAGTTTTGAGCAAGGAACCTCTAATTTCAGTTTAGAAGAGTTGTACGTTTTATCCTCAATTTTTTTAAATTTTGAAATAATTATGCACTCCTAAGAAGTTGAAAAACCATATATAGGAATTCTGTGTAGCCTTTGCACAGCCTCTCATGATGGTAATGTCTTACGCAACCCCCAGCACAGTATCAAAACCAGGAATCTGACATTGGTACAATCTACATACCTTATTCAGATTTTACCAGTTTTTATGTATCCTCATTAGCATGTGTGGGTATGCATACAACTTTATCACATATATGATTCCTTGTCCTTGAGCTAATTCTGACTTATGGTAACCATAGAGGACAGAGTAGCTACCTTATAGGTTTTCCAAAGCTGTGCTTGTTTTTTTAACCATAAAATCATTCATGTACTTAAAAATAATTTTTAAATCATTTTATTGGGGGCTTTTAAAGCTCCTATCACCATCCATCCATCCATCCATCCATTCATCCATCCATCCATCCATCCATCCATTGTGTCAAGCACATTTGTACATTTGTTGCCATCATAATTTTCAAAACATTTTCTTTCTACTTGAGTCCTTGGTTTCAGCTCATTTCCCTCCTTCCCCACCCTCCCTCCCTCATGACTTACTTTGACCAATGTCTCCCTTTACCTACTTTTGTGTTATCTGTCCCCCTGGGAGGTGGTTATATGTAGATCATGATGATCAGTTTCCCCCTTTTGGCCCCCACTTTCCCCTTACCCTAATGGTACCGCTACTCTAATTATTGGTCCTGAGGGGTTTATCTGTCCTGGATTCCCTGTGTTTCCAGCTCTGATCTGCATCCGTGTACATGCTCTGCTCCAGCCTGATTTGTAAGGTAGAAATGGGGTCATGATAGTGATGCGGGGGAGGAAGCATTAAGAACTAAAGGAAAGGTGTTTGCTTCATCTGTGCTATACTGCACCGTGAATGGCTTCTCTCATACTTGTGACTCTTCTGGAGGGGATGCTAATTGTCTACAGATGGACTTCGGGTCTTCACTCTGCCCTCCTCCTCATTCACATGGATAAAATTTTTCACTCTGGGTCTTTGATGCCTGATACCAGACCCCATCGACATCTCATGAGCACACAGGCTGGTGTCCTTTTTCCATGTGGGCTTTGTTGCCTCTCAGCAAGATGGCTGCTTGTTTATCTTCAAGCCTTTAAGACTCCAGATGCTATATCTTTTGCTAGCCGGGCACCATCAGCGTTCTTCACTACACTTGCTTATACACCCATTTTGTCTTCAGCATTAGTGTCGGGAATGTGAGCATCACAGAATGCGGGGTTATTAGCATACCAGGGATTATTATTACATATGCCTATATGATTTCATATAGTGGCCACCAAAACCAGGGTACAGAGCTGCTCTGTTTTCACAAAGGGATTCCTCTGTCTACTTTTTAATCATATCTGCGATCCCACATTCCTAACTCCTGGCAACCACATATCTGCATTCCATCTATCCACTGTTTTTATGTATGACCTTCAGACTTGTGTAAGAAGAAAAGTTTTAATCTCTTACAGGAACCAAACACTTCACAGACAGTTTTTCAATGTCAATGGGATCTTTAGATTTGAGTCTAAATAAATTCACGAATACTTTTGAAACAGTGAAGTACATTTCTAATAGTGTCCTTTACAGGGATGTAAACAATCCCACTTCATGGGAAATAAGTATTCATTTCAAAACCGTGCTTTAAATATTAATGAAACAGACATGTCCTGCTTCACTGGGCTGAGATAGAAAATAATTCCCCTCTTTAACAAATTAAAATCTACTATCAATTCTAACTTGATGCATCCTGTTTGTTGAAAAATGTGTCTTCTATCGGGGGTGTCCTCTCTGAATGATAATTCTAAGAACCTAAGGAGTTAAGAGGCTCGGTTTTTATTACTATTACCCTTCAGCAAAGAAAGCTAGCAATGTTTTATTTTCGTTGTTGTTTTGGTCCAGGAGTCCCAGGACTTCTGTTGATGTTGTCTCATGTTACCAATAATCCAGCAGTGGGATGGAGTCCTCCGGTGCTGAGAAGATAAGTAAGAACACAAAGCACCACGGTTGAATGGAAAGCTTCTTTGAGTGCAGTTTGGAATGGTGGCGTCTCCATAGAATTATAGACAGGTCTGGATATGAAGGCATTTGAGCATTAGGCATGTAATGGGTATAGGTTAGTCTTCCTTACAATGTTGGAGAAAGATCTAGCTTATCTATGTTCAAGAAGAATCACTCCTGGTTATCACATTACTTTGCAGTGGAGCTGAAATCTCCAACTGCTACATACGCGAGCAAAGTCAGTGGGTGGAAGAAAGAGGAGATACCAGGATGGTACCCAGTGTGCTTCTCTCTATAAGACCAAAGGAAGTCCATCTATAACCCTGATAACCCACTATCTCCCGTATTTTAACCCAATGTCCTTGTCCCTACTGAACCCCAAATACTATGATAACAGATTTGAATAATCCAGCTTTGGAGCATAGGGCCTTTTAATAGCTAATGTCTTGACAATAGACAATCACTTTATTATCCAGAATCACTTTACTATGTTCAAAAGTAAGCAATTTGTAGAACAATCATCTTTAAAATATGTTCTAGTACTTTCTAAGTATATAACTCGATTTCGTTGGAGATGTAGAGTAGGGAAAACAGTTAGGTTCCTGGATACTAATGAAAACGTTGGTTATTTGAGTCTACCCAGAAGACTCTTGGAAAGCAGGCTTAATGATCTATTTCTGAAAAAGTCACGTTTTGAAAGCTCCATGGAGCTGTTCTGCTCTGTACACATGGAGTTACCCTGCGCTGGGACTGACTTGATGGCAACTTACAACAATAGCAGATCACATGAACTAGAATAGCAATAGACACATTCCTGTATATTAAAAATGTATATTTATGGACTGAACTGTCAAGGGTTTCAGGCTGCGAGATCAGTAAGTGCAAAGATCCAGAGGCAGAAAGAAGATCAGAGTGGGTGGAAAAGAATTAAGAGATAGTGAAAAGAGATCGATATGGATTAAACCTCAACATAAAGAAAACCAAAATCCTCACAATTGGGCCAACAAACATCATGATAAATGGAGGAAAGATTGAAAATGTCAAGGATTTCAGTTCACTTGGGTCCACAATCAAGACCTGTGGAAACAGCAGTGAGGAAATAAAATCTCATGTGGCATTGGGAAAGATCTTTAGCAAAAGAAAAAATCTCTTCAAAGTGTTAAAACACACTTTTAGTTTATTATTCTAGCACCCAGTGAGTTCCGTTCCAAACCTGAAGAGTGACTAAGGGAATGGACACAGGAACCACAGGGAGGAAGTGAGATAAATGGTGGTTCCTTGAGGGAATTGCCATGGATGAGTTGAAAAAGAATGTGCATGAATTGTTGGATGTAACACCTAGGACCTGCTCCGTAAACTATCACCCACTTCACAATGCAAAATAAACCACTGAACAAAAAGAAAATGTTAAAAACAAAGATATCGTTTTGAAGGCTGAAGTCCTGATCCAAGCCCATGTATTTTCATGGCCTTTTACACATGTGAAAGTTGGCCAATGAGTACAGAAGATCATGGAAGAATTGATAACTTTTAATTACAGTGTTGGTGAAGAACATTGGGGGTACCATGGACTTCCAGGAGAATAAACAACTGCCTTGGAAGCTAAAATTCTCCTTGGAAGCCAAGAAGTTGAGCCTTTGTCTCACGTACTTGGATATGTTACAGGAAGGACCCATCTTTCGAGAAGGACGTTTTATTTGGCAAAGTTGAAGGTGAGAGAAAAAGAGGAAGCCTCTTAATGAGATGGATCAATGCAATGGCTGCAAAAATGGGCTCAAACGTAACAACAATTGTGAGGCTGGCACAGAAGTGAATAATGTTTCATTCTGTTGTACTTATGGTCACTATGAGTCAGTCAATTTGATGGCATCTAACAACAACAAAAGGAGATGAGTTTGGAGAGGCGCATAGGGTCATCTTTTGCAGAAGCTACCGTAGTTGTTAGGTACCAATGGATCCGTTCTGACTCACAGCTCCCCTCCAAATCACCTTTCGAAACACCATGCAATCCCACATCATCCTTATGATTGTTCTTATGTTTGAGCCCATTGCTGAATCCACTCTGTCAATCCCTCTTGTTCAGAGTCTTCCTCTGGTTTTTGCACCTCTATTTTACCAAGCATGCTGTCCTTCGCCTGGGACTGATCTCTACTGATAACAAGTCCAAAGTAATTGAAAGACAGTCTCACCATCTTTGTCTATAAGAGGCATTCTGGCTGTACTTCTTCTAAGACAGGCTTGCTTGTTCTTTTGGCAGTCCATGATATTCTCAGTATTCTTCCCCAACACCATCATTCAAACAAACCCATTCTCCTTCAGTCTTCCTTACTCAATGTCCAACTTTCACATGCATGTGAGGTAATTGACAATACCATGGGTTAAATAAGAGGAGCGGATACCAAGGGCTCAAATAGAAAGTAAATGTCTAGAAAATAATGATGGCAACATATGTACAAATATACTTGATACAATTGATGTATGGAATGTTATAAGTGCTGTAAGATTCCCCCAAATAAAATGGTTAAAAAAAACAAGAAACGAAAAGAAAATACCATGCTTGGGTCAGGTGCACCTTAGTCCTCAAGCAACATTCTTGCTTTTCAATACTTTAAACAAGCTAGAGACTATTGTAACATGTGGGGTTAGCTCTATTTTTAATGAGAAACCACAAGAGGTTGTTAAGCAGTGCACTGACTTAGCCAGATTTTTATTTTCATCCACTCAGGGGATGGGATGGTATGTTATGTGATGACTTGACAGCAGAAAGGTATGGGTGGGAAGGGTATCTTTCTCTCTCTCTTATTTTTTTAAAGTATCCAGGAAGTTTATTTTCTTGTTTTTAATATTATGTATTTCTTTTTTTTAATCATTTTATTGGGGGCTCATACAATTCTTATCACAATCCATACATACATCCATTGTGTCAAGATCATATGTACATTTGTTGTCATCATCATTCTCAAAATATTTGCCTTCTACTTGAGCCCTTAATATCTGCTGCTCATTTTCCCTATCCCTCCCAATCCCCCCTACCTCATGAACCTTTCATCATTCATAAATTGTTATTTTTTCATATGTTACACTGTCCAACATCTCCCGCCTTCTTCTCTGTTGTCCATTCCCCAGGGAAGAGGCTATATGTAGATTCTTGTAATCAGTTCCCCCTTTCTACCCCACATTCTCTCCACCCTCCAGGCATCACCACTCACAACACTGGTCCTGAAGGAGTCATCTGTCCTGGATTCTCTGTGTTTCCAGTTGCTATCTGTACCTATGTACATCCTCTGGTCTAGCCAGATTTGTAAGGTAGAATTGAGATCATGATAGTGCGGGGGAGGAAGTATTTAAGAACTAGAGGAAAGTTATATGTTTCATCATTGCTACCCCGAACCCTGCCTGGTTCATCTCCTGCCCACAACCCTTCAGTAAGGGCTGTCTGGTTTGCGACCATTGGGCTTTGAGTCTCCATTCTGCACTCACCCACCTTTTCAGTGATATGATTTTTTGTTCCTTGATGCTTGATACCTGATCCCTTTGAAAGCTTGTGGTCACACAATCTGGTATGTTTCTTTCATGTGGGCTTTTTTGCTTCTGAGCTAGATGGCCACTTGTTTTGCTTCAAGCATTTAAGGCCCCGGGCACTATATCTTTTGATAGCTGGGCATCGTCAGCTTTCTTCACCACATTTGCCTATGCACAAGTTTGTCTTCATTGATTGTATCAGGGAGGTGGGCACCCACTGATATGATTTTTAGTTCTTTGATGTCTGATAACTGGTCCCTTCTACACCTCGTGGTCAGAAAGGCTGGTGTGTTCCTTCCATGTGGGCTTTGTTGCTTCTGAGCTAGATGGCTGCTTGTTTATCTTCAAGCCTTTAAGACCCCAGGCTCTATATCTTTTGATAGCTGGGCACTATTTGCTTTCTTCACCACGTTAGCTTATGTACACATTTTTCTTCTGCAATCGTGTCAGGAAGGTGTGCATCCTGGAATGCCAATTTAATAGAACAATGTTTTCTTGCATTGAGTAAGTGTTTCAGTGGAGGCTCAATGTCCATCTGCTGCCTTAATACTAAACCTATAAATATACACACATAGATCTGTTTTTCCACACTCTTATATAAATATATTTACATATGTACATTCCAGTCTTTAGATCTCTATAAGTACCCCCTTTCACCTAGTTCTTTCCACTGTTTCCTTTTACTTTCCTCTTGTCCCACTATCATGCTCAGCCTTCATTTGGATTTCAGTAATTTCTCTTGGTTACATTGATCTTAATGAATCCCTACCAGGCCTCTCACACCCTCCTTGCTACTGATTTTGGATCACTTATTGCTCCCTGTCCCTGGATTGGTAAGCATTACCTCTTTTCCTCTTCCTCCAACTCTCCCATGGCCCCCCGGAACCATTGGTCCCATTGTTTTCTCCTCCAGACTATTCATTTAGTCTATCTTGTCTAGATAGATTTGTAGAGATAATAATATGCTCCAAAAATCAAGTCTTAGCAAGATAGGTGATGAGTGAGAACACAGTGATGACAACAAAAAAGAAAGCCAATTACCCATAGAGGAATAAATTAATTAAAAGAAAAAAACTTTTAAAAGAAAGAAAAACCTGTAAATAGATCAAGGTCTGATTTTTGATCTCTTGGCATGTCCTTCAGTCAAGTCCAATGGGATACCATGCTTTGGCCCCAGAGTCTGTCCTTTGTACTCCCTCAGGGGCTCCCTGCTCTGCTCCCATGGTTGCTCTGCTGCACCCTTTAAGTGGTTTGCCTCGGTGTTACAGGGTCATCAGTCTGGGCCAGTCCCAACCCTGGGAAAGGGTATATCTTGGAGGACTCCTCAGATGCCAGGCAAGATCCTTCAGGGTGCAGGCTCCCCACCTTGTTCCTTCCTCCCATGGCCTGGGAGAATCAAGGATGCCCCAAACCGGACTGACCCCAGAATGCCAAAAAGGCCAGTGAATGCAGTGACAGGACCGGACAAATGCAAGACCCAGGGAGAGGGTAGCAAACATCTGGCATCGAAGGATCAACGGCATAGGCAGCCAAAGGAATATTTTGTCCTGGAAGATGGACCAACAGGAAGTTCCCTGTTGGGGTGAACTTCCTTATTATTTTTCAAGAATCAACTTTTTATTTCAAATAGACTCACATGCTTTTGAAGCATGCCGTGATTTTCTTAAAAGAAAAGAAATAAAGTCGGGCTCATTGTTCAAAAATGAGTTTCTTTCAGGAAAAAAATGAATACCAACCCTCCAAAGTTCTCTTTGCTATATAACCTTACCCTATAAAGCTTTTCTTTTGCAAAAGGAATAAATATACTTTTAGGCAGCAGCTCTACTGTGAAATGAAGAAAAGGATCAAAATACAATTTTTTATAAGCAAAGTTTTGACAAGGTTTTGGAATTCAATGATTATATTTCTCTGTGAATATTTGATTTTACCTTTTTGTAGGAGTCCAGGGTTTGCCCAGGCAGATGCCCATAGTTTTGAATCCTTAGATGTATAGGAAAGGCTACATTTACAAACAGAGAAAACCTGACTGGAAGCCACAAAGGTTTGATAGCTCAGCAGAAAACAGAATGATCTTAATGAAAGTTGTCTCATATTTTTATCCCTGTGTGTGTCAGAATACAGATGCAGTCTTCGGGGGTCCAACGATGATTTTTTTTTTGAACTAGACCACCAGGCTTTTCATCTGAGACATCTCTGTGTGGATTTGAATTTCCAGTCTTTGGTTGATAGTTGTGTGCAAACCATTTGCATCATCCACGGACCTTCTTGGCTCATAAAATAGTCATCATTGTAAAATGAAAGTCCATTCTATTTAGCTAACATTTGTTGTATGGTGTAACAATATAACACAGCATCCACTTAATGCTATGCAAGCATGGAGCAGTCTGAGCTGGCTCACAACAGAGTGCACAATTGAAGGAGGTTGAAAGACATGATAGACTGCAGAAAGGGCTTGGCTCTTTCTCCCCACCCTGAACCCTTTATTATGCATTCTGTCCCGTACCTACTCTGACCCCAGGCCTGGGAACTTGGAGGAGGTAGAAGTGGCAGTGAGCTTGTTTTAAGTCTTGCCTTACAGGGACCTTAAACATTCTGATTTGCCCTTTCATGTTTATGCTAGCCTCCTGGAACATGCTGGAACGCACCTGTTGGATGATGAGAGACCCAGTGAGCACAGCTGAGCCGCTGTAGTTGTGCAGTCAACAGCCAATTAACCTCCAGACTTGTGAGTCAGCCAGACCAAGGTCAAAAAGTACACTGCTCAACCAACCCAGACGCGATGGAACTCATGAGCAATTCACTGGGATGTTACGGTTGCTTGTTATATAGCCTTGAGACTTGTAATAAGCAGAAGAGGTATCCTCAGAGCTGTCCACACCCTAATTCTTGGATTCTATGATTATACCACTTGACATGGCAAAGGGGAGTTGACATCTATGATTAAATTCAGGATTTTGAGATGGGAATGTTTTCCTTGATTATCCAGGTGGGCCTGTGGGGTTATGTGAATCCTTAAAATGATCAACCTCTGGGATTTGTCAGTGAGATGTAGCTATGAAAAAGGGAGCACAGAGTTAATAATTTTAAAGAAGGAGGACAGGGCCGCAAGCCAAGCAATGCAGGTGGCCTCTAGAAGCTGGCTAAAGGAGGTGAATGGATTATCCCCCAGATTCTCCAGAAACAAAGACAGCCTTGCCAATACCTAGATTTTAGCCCAGGGAGATTTATATCTTACTGTTCTGGGGGTATTGCTAACTTCCAGAATATTAATAAGATGATCAGTTGGTATGATCTAAACCACTGAGTTTGCAGTAATGTGTTATAACAACAATAAAAATTATATAAGGCCTAAGATAACCGATATTAGAACATCCCACTGCCGTGGAGTCGATCCTGACTTATAGCTACCCTATAGGACATAGTAGAGCTGCTCCTGTGGGTCTCTGAGAGTATAAATCTTCACAAGAACAGGCAGCCTCATCTTTCTCTAGCAGAGTAGCTAGTGGGTTTAAACTGCCAGCCTTGTGATTAGCAGCCCAATACTTAACCTACCAAGCCACCAAGACTCCTTAGATAGCTGAGAAAAGGTAAAAATCGAAAGTGATCACCTAAAAGTTACTCTTTCTCTATTCTGTTTTAAATTGAAGAGAGTCTTTTTTAAGTCTCTTTTTCAGATGACTTAATCTATAATGGATAATAGTCCTTTTAAATGTCAATTTATTAAGGTTGCTTCCTGGCTTCCTTAGCTATGATTAGATGGGACGGTAGACAGTCCCTAGTAGAGGGAAGGGGAGAGGCTCTGGTGGCTTAGTGGATTAAACGTTGGGCTGCTACCCAGAAGGTCAGTAGTATGAAACCACCAGCCACTCTGTGGGGAAAGATGAGGCTTGCTACTCCTACAGAGATGTACAGCCTTGGAAACCCGCAGGGCCAGTTCAACTCTGGCCTATAGGGTCCCTATGAGTTGGAATCTGCTGGATGGCGGTGAGTTGAGTAGTGGAAATGGTTGGGTGGAGCAGTCTGTTTTCTTCATAAAGTTAATCTTGATTTTGGTTAGGATTTGACAGTGGTCTTCTAAGGTGTGCTGGTTGTGACCTTGGCCCAGGCATTCCTTGGGTGTCTACTGCCGAAGTCTATAGCTTGTAGGGGTTGTAGTCTATTTTCCTGGCACAGTCAGCCATATTCTTTGTTTCTTAGATCTAGTTTGGTTCTCTGGCTTAGTGCAGCCTTCAAGGGGTCAGTCATTCTTCTGTCCACATAGTCTTTTTTCTGTTCACGTACCTTCCATAGCTACTCTGTGACAAGCTCCCGGGTCCTTTCTTAGCTTGACCCTGACCCTCTTCTGGGGCATGAGGGATTGGAGAAAACACAGAAGGATAGATCACCTCAAGCTTTCTTTATTGTTACGGAAGAGCCAAGTTCTTCTCTGCCCCCGTTGTGACCCACCCTAATTTGCCACAGGACCCTTCTATAGAGTTGATTTCCTTCCAACATGCCTGCTTCCTGCTTCTGGTTCAGATTATGCCTCTCCATGGAAAGAGTCCAGCAGAGTAAAGAAGGCATAGTCACATGTTCTCATGTTTTCTTTCCATGTCTCCTCTTTCCTCTTCCCCGTAACGCACCCAGGAAGAAGGGGTGGACTTTCTACTCGTTTCTTCTGAGAAGGATTTGAACATATCTCAACCAGAGGGGGGCAGCTTTAGCAGAGCTTCAAGACAAAGGCAGATTCGCCAATGAAAATCATAGATCACAATAGAACTTTGACCTGCTTGCTTTAGATATGCCATCAGGATGGGACAATCACTGGGGGAAGGAATTAAGTTTGATGAAGTAGAGAGTCAGAAGAGTAGGGGAAACCCTGCATAAGATATATTGGTACTATAGTCATAATGATAGATTGGAACATGATGGTCATCATGATGATGATTACTGGCTACTTTTTTGTTGCTGTTTCAGAGTTGACTGGAAGTCGGCTAACAATATCAACCAAACCAAAGCATTGGTTTTGTAGTACAAATGGCATGCAGGAAGAGAAAAAATGTGTTATTATTAATGGAAGTTCCAAAACTACATTTCCTGCTCCATGCTTATTACATGCCTGCCACTAAGCAAGAAACGTTAGTCTAAAATATAGTGTTTTTCATAAAGTGCCTCTGCCTTGAGGGGAGAGTGGAGTGTGTGTGTATTTGGATATGACTGTGAATAGCGATACAGATAGTTTTGTCAAGTGTCACAAAAGACAATTATTTGCACCATGAATTTTGAGTAGATGAAAGAAGTGGGGAAAGAGCTTCTAGAGTGGCTTCTCAAACTTGGAAATGGAGTACTTCAATCTACAGAAAAAATTGATCTCCTAGCAGGTAACTTTGGTCAAGAGTTCAAGCTTTTACAGAAGTGCATTTTGGTTCTGAAACATAAGACAAGTCATTTGTACCAAAGTGGGGACTGGAATGAATGAAGAAGCCATTACAAAACTGTGACTCATAAAATAGGCCCGTCTTTATCTAGAATGTCATTTTTATGGCTTGAATGTGGTGGGATCTTTCAAACTTCAAATTTGCTCAAAACGGAGAATAAGGGTTTTGATTTGTTGGACACATTCAACAGCATTCTGGGACTTGTGTTTTAAAATTATCCATTAAAAATCCGATTTTGGGGAAAGAACAATGAGATCTCTGTAACTGGTAGCATATTGTCAGAGTTTAGATCCTCTAGAAGAAATGTGGAGGCAAGGATTCCTGTACTGACGTACCGAGGAAGTCTTCCCAGTGCTGACTGATATGGGAATGGGAAAGCAAGGTGAGGAAGGCTCAGACCCCATCAGGCTTGCAATATCAGGCAGTGATCCTTGGAAATGAGAAGCAGCCTGATCTTTCAGGGGATTCCCTGGAACATATGATTCTGTCCTGACTTGGAAGAAGGGAGCTAAATGTTCAAAATCTGACGCCTGTCAGTCATTAGTTCAGTGCTGTCAGGAAAGGAGGGAGCAGGGTAGGTGGGGAACACAGATCTTGGGACTGTGAGGATACAGTGCCAAAGGACAGGCCTCCAAGGAGAGCCCGAAGAATAGCGATTCAAATGAACTGGCTACCTTTAACGTGAACTGTGATGCACAGTGATCCCATGTGGGTCAGTAGAGAACTGTGCTCCATAGGATTTTCCTTGGCTGATTTTCAGTAGATTGCCTGATCTCTTTCTCCCAAGGCATCTCTGTGGGGACTTGATCAGCCGACTTTGGGTTCGTAGCTCAATGCTTAACTCTTTGAAGAAGAGGCATACAAAAGAAAAGGCATGCAAAAGCTGGAGGAGGAGAGCCATAAAATGGCAAAAGGCATCAGAAGAGATCTTAATGGAGCACTGAGAGGGTATCTATTCCACCTTTGAATTAAGCTACTGTTAGAGCTCATGATGTGGAAAGACTAAGCTTCCTCAACATACTCTTACTATTCTCTCGATCCCTCCCACACACAAACGAGCTGAAGAGGATTTTGCTAGAAACATTTGCAACAGCTCAATGATAGCTGATGTGTACTTGTGAATCTACTCAAACTCCTGGTTAATCCACATCTTTCACCTTTTGAAGATGCCAGACTTGCTACATGCCAAGCTACGCTCTTATCAAACTCAAATACTTTGTGACTTCGGAAGTATTAATTTCCCAAAGACAGGGCTCTCACTCAGGTCATGATAGAGTCCAAGAGCATCCTGTCAATGACCCTCAGATTGCCTGGGTCCCCAAACTATATATAATCTGACCCTCCTTTTTAAATGTGTAAATAATTTTAATAGGGGCTCTCAATTGTATCAACCTCATTTGTTCATATGTTGCCATCATCATTTCCAAACCATTTTTTTTCTACTTGAGCCGTTGGTATCAGATCCTCTTCACTCCCTCCCCCACTCATGAATGCTTGATAAATTATGAACTACGAAAGTATCTTACACCATCCGCAGTCCCCTTTCATCCACATTTCTGCTGTTCATCTCTCTGGGGGAAGGGTGTGTTATACGTTGGTCATTGTGATCAGTTCCCCTCTTTCTCCCCCTTCTCCCTATACCTTTCCCCTACCTTCATGGTATCGCTACTCCAATTACTGTTCCAGGGGGTGGGGCGTTTATCTGTCCTGGATCCCATGTAGTGAGAGCCCTTATCTGTACCAGTGTACATGCTCCGGCCTAGCTGGGTTTGTAAGGTAGAAAGAATTGGGGTCATGATAGTGGGGGGGGGAGGGGAGCATAAATGAACTAGAGGAATGGTGTGTATTTCATTGGTGCTATACTGCACTCTGCCTGACTTGTTCCTTCGTTGTGATCCTTCTGTGAAGGAATGTCCAATTGCCTACAGATGGGCTTTGGATCAGCACTCCAACCCCGCTCCTTCCCATCAGTACGATTGCTTTGGGTATTCTGATGACTGTTACCTGATCCTGTCAACACCTCATGATCACACAGGCTGGTGTGCTTCTCCCATGTGGGCTTTGTTGCTTCCCTGCTAGATGGCCACTTGTTTATCTTTACACCATTAAGACCCCAGACGCTATATCGTGTAATAGCCAGGACCATCAGTTTTCTTCACCACATTTACTTATACATCCACTTTTTCTTTAGTGATCTTTTAAGGAAACTGAATGTCACAGAATGCCAGGTTATTAGAACAAAGTATTTTTGCATTGAGGGAATACTTGAGTAGAGGCCAAATGTCTGTCTGCTTCCTTAATATTTAACGTATCAGTGTATGTATATAGACCTATATCCCTATCATTATATATTAATATGCTTACATATGTATATGCCTATGTATATACCTCTATAAATGTCTTTTGCCTCCTAGTTCTTTCCTCTATTTCCATTTACTTTCCTCCTGTCCTACTATCATGTTTGACCTTCATTTGTCTCTCTCTACTTCCTCTCCACTACAATGCACTTCATTGAACCCCACCAGATATTCTATGCCCTACTCACCATCGATTTTACATCTCTTGTTGTTCCCTTGATGCTGCGTTTGTTGGCTCCCTTTTCCCTTTCCCCCACCTTCCCCACTCTCCTCTCCTCTGTCCCCCCAGAACTGTCAGTCCCATTGTTTTCTCCTTGGGATTGTTTAACTTGCCTATCTTATATAGACAGACATTGAAGAATAAGAGGAGGAGGAGGAGGAGGAGGAGGAAGAGGAGGAGGAGGAAGAGGAGGAGGAGGAAGAGGAAGAGGTAGAAAGGAGCCTATAAATAGTTCTAGGTCTGTCTGCTGACCCTTATGTATGTGTTCCCATCTAGGCTGATGAGATTCCAAGCCCTGCCCTCTGAGTTTGAAGTCTATTTTCAGGATTCCTAGGGGACTTTGCTGCTTTGCTCCCTTTGCTGCTCTGTTACACTCCCTTCCTGTTTGGCCCTGGTGTGTGTGTGTGGGTGGGGGGGTGAGGGAGGTGGGAATCTGACCCTATTCACCTTATGCAACCCTCTCCCACACTTTCTAGACCATATCCTCCTCTCTTACTTACTAAGCGTTCTCAACTGTTCCCATTACACACTAATGTTCATATTTGCCATGTTCTTTTATCTCTGCTCTTCCTTGAACCCAAATTCCTATTTGACTCTCTTTCACTTGTGCAAATTCTATTCACTATTCAAAGTTGAACCTCAATCATTCCCCCCTTATACCCTGTTTTTGGACATTTCCAAGTAACATGGCTATCACCCTTCTTTGGCCTATTATGAATAATTGTTAGCAAATTATTTTACATTACTTTGTATTGGGTTATATCTGTTTATTATGAAAGTGATTTGAAAATCATGATTGCCTCCTCAGTTGCAGGACTATGGCTTGATCCAGACAAATTTCTCTCAATCTTGGCTGTAATATAGAATTACCTAGAAGGAATTATAAAATACTGATACCTGTATCCTACTACAAATTATATAAAATAGCTGTAGATGGAGCTTGGATATATATTTAGAAACTCTGAGTGATTCTAATATATACCCAATGATGATGAAATCCAGTACATCCCAATATCATACTTGTTGGATCTTATTTTTCTCCCTAAAAAGCCATAGAAAAGAATGAAGTCTATTTTCTTTTTGCTTTCCATATTCCCTATGAATATATATTGTTATCAGAACCTATATCACATTCAGAATTATAGTGTTAAGGGAATTTAAGAAGTGTAGTGTTTAGACTTCTAGCCTTAGAGATACCATGAGTGGATATAGATGCTGAGTTCCAACATATAATATCTACCATACACATCTGAGCAAGCCTATGGGTCACTAACTATAGAGCTGCAGGCAGTCCCTGGGTTTCAAGCAAGACATGTTCCTAAATGTGTCTTTAAATTGAATTTGTTGTTAAGTTAAAACAGTTGCCTAGAATTATTTTTAGCCTTACTTTAGTGCAATAAAAGGCTCAAAGCCTTTTTATTAATGTTCAACTTGCATGCGCAGCAAGTGAAGTCACTTGTGATGGAGAGTCAGCTAATCACATAAGATAAAAGGGCAAAAATGATTGCGAATACGCTAAAGAATGTTCCACATTGAAGCTGGAGTTTTTGTTTGTTTGTTTCTGGATTTAAAAAATGAAAAATACCCAAGTTTTGTGGCAATAAGTCCTTTTCCAAGTGTACATCCTCCAATCCAGCCAGCTTTGTAAGGTAGAATTGGGATCATGATAGTGGCGGGGAGGAAGCATTCAAGAACTACAGGAAAATAGTATGTTTCATCATTGCTACACTGCATCCTGACTGGCTCATCTCCTCCCTGTAGTCCTTCTACAAGAGGATGTCCAGTTGCGCACATATGGGCCCTGGGTCCCCACTCTGCACTCCCCCTCATTCACAGTCCTATGATTTTTTTTTTGTTCTTCAATGCCTGATCCCTTCGACGCTTCATGATCTCACAGGCTGTGGTGTGCTTCATCCATGTGGGCTTTGTTGTTTCTCAGTTAGATGGCTGCTTGTTTATTTTTAAGCCTATAGGACCCCAGACTGTATATCCTTTGATAGCTGGGCACGATCAACTTTCGTCACCACATTTGCTTATGCAACCACTTTACACTGGTACAGATAGGAAATGGAAACACGGGGAATCCAGGACAGATGAACTCCTCAGGACCAGTGGTGTGAGTGGCGATACCGGGAGGGTGGAGGGAAGGTGAGGGAGAAAGGGGAAACAGATTACAAGGATCTACAAATAACTTCCTCCCTGGGGGACAGACAGCGGAGAAGTGGGTGAAGGGAGATGTCAGATGGTGTAAGATATGACAAAAATAATAATAATTTATAAAGAATCAAGGGTTCATGGGGGAGGGGGAAGACGGGAGGTATGGGGAAAATGAGGAGCTGATACCAAGGGCTCAAGTAGAAAGCAAATGTTTTGAGAATGATGAGGGAAACAAATGTACAAAAGTGCTTGACACAATGGATGGATGTATGGATTGTGATACGAGTTGTACGAGCCCCCAATAAAATGATTAAAAAATAAGTCCTTTTAGCGCAGTTATTACATTCTAGGCTCCTTCAATGTCCCGGAGCCCCTTAAAGAATTTCCCTTGTCATGCCAACCACTGGAAACATATATTATGCCATAATTTCTTCATGCTGAGTGTGTGTGCTTGGGCTCATCATGTAACCTTTCTGAGCTGGTAAAATTCATGCTGGAGAAAATGAGATCCCCAGTGGCATCAGTTAAGTATGCATGGCTTTTCTTAAGACTATTCCAAGTTGATGATAAATTTCATAGAAGTGGTTTGCTATATCGAGCTTTGAAAAGCTTTCTGTTTTTAGTATATGTTAGATTTGATTTTTTTTTCTCATTGTTTTAGACAGCAACAATGGAATAAGAGGACAGTTTGAAATGTCAGTGCTAATATGTAACAATATACACAGAAATCTTAGTCCTTAACTACTTGTCTTACATTTGTTTCTCTTCAAACTGAAATTTAAACATCAGTGAAGATTTTCCAATTAAAGAAGGTGTAACATTTGGGGCAAATTAATAACCTCTCTAAGCCTCGGCCTCTATAAATGTTAATGGTGATCATCATACATTTGTTAGGATTAAAATTTCTTAGTATGGCTCCTCTGTCTATGTCTTTGCAACTCTCACCAAATGATTGGCCACGATCATGCAAACTGGGTGTGTGAAACACTAATAGATTGGTCACCTTTCCCATTCCTCTGGATATATAAGTAAGCTATCCCAAAAGCAAGAAGAGAGATAATCTCATGTGCACCAAGAAAGAAGAGACATCAGGGGAACATGCACCAAATGACTGTCTGAAGTGGCAGAGGCAAGAGAGGCGCCAGAGGTTGCCATGCTGAGATCATGAGACAGAGCAGAGGAGCAGCACTAAGATGGTGAAGCAGAGCAGTGGGTTTCCCAGCCTATGAAACAAGGCAGAGACCAAGGGACCACATGGCTAAGAGGCCAAGGACCAGAGACATGCTTGTCAGCATGCCTGAGAAAAGGTGTTGCAGATGAACGAACTGGATATTTAATATTTTGTAACCTATTAGTTTGCCTAAACTCCATAATTTTCATTATTGTCTGTGAGATTGGTGTGACAATTGCAATGACTTATTGAACTCAGCAGAGAAGTGCAGTGCCATTGACGGAATGGCTGGTGTCAGAAGAGGGAAAAGAAAGATGGAGTGTGGAGGCATGAAGGACCTCTGTCTCATGGCAATCAGCTTTGGTCCGCTGTGGAGTTGGATTCTCCTTCTCTCTTTTGTCACCAGAGAAGGTCAGCCATGTCCCCCACACCATTTCCTCAACCTCTCAGAAAAAGAAAATCCACCCTCTAAAGAAGAGTGAGGGAAATCAAGTCTCAAGGAAACAATTAGTCCACAAGACGAATGGAACATGTGAATGGATGTCTTACTTTGGTGAGTAGAGATCAGGGTCTCAATAGCTTGTGAGTAGCTTTCTTACATCTAACTATTGGTCTCCCATAGTCCCGAGAAAAAAGAGTGAAAAAAAAATCAAAGACTCGGGAAATAATTAGTCCAAAGAACTAAAGGACCACCTGAATTCCAGCCTTCAAGACCCCGAGACCAGAAGAACTAGATGGTGCCTGGCTACTACTACTGGCCGCTCTGATCAGGATCACAATAGAAGGTCTTAGAGAAGTAGAAGACAACTATGGAACAAAATTCAAAATCATAAAAATGACCAGCCATACTGATCTGATAGAGCCTGCAGAACTCCAATACTGTAGCCCTTAGACATCTTTTAAGCTTTGAGGTGGGGAGCAACTTTCAGTCAAACACTCTCACTCTCACTGCCATAGAGTTGATGCTGACTCATAGTGACTATACAGGACAGAGTAGAACTGCCCCTGTGGGTTTCAGAGTGTAACTCTTTATGGGAGTAGAGATCGCTGTCTTTCTCTCGAGGAGCTGCTGGCAGTTTTGAACTACAACCTTGCAGATCGTACACAGCCCAGCACATAACCACTACACCACCAGGGCTCTTTCAGCCAAACAATAGGCAGAGAGAAACGCCCTTTAACTCTAGGAGTCAAAGAGGCAGCATATATCCCCAAATAAAGCTCAGAAGGCGAAAGGGACAGGGAGGAAGGACAAATATAAATAAGGAACTAGGGAGGAAGTGGGAAAAGCGTCATTACACTGAAGAGAAATGCAACGAATGTGATGAAACAAACTGTGTATAAATTGTTGTATGTAAACTAATTTTCTCTGTAAACCTTCACCCAAACTACAATAGAAAGTTGTTGTTACTGTTTTAGGCCTCTCAAATGTCTCAACTGATGTTTCCCCAAGGAGCCTTAGTGCTAAGTATTAGGCATCCTACCTGCAATGTTCTAATCCACCAGGTTTTCTGAAGGAGCAAGGTGAGTCTGTCCACAACCACTAAGATTATACAATCTCAGTCCTTAGGGAATGGTTTTACTTTGCCCTATAGGATTGCTATCAGGCTGAATATACTCCATGGCTGTAGATTTAATTAATGGTAGAGAGAATGCAATAGTACTCGCGGAAAACACAAAGTTTCCTTGAAGTCTTACATTTAACTATAAAATGCCAAGTGGATTCTGCATATGAGCTTTTAATTATATTCATTACAATTTTATTGTAGAAGTATCTTAAATGATTTTCCATCAAGTAAAATTGACATTTTTTGGAAGTGGCAGTCATTTTATTCTATAGCTTCCAATAGATTCTGGCATGCTCTCCAGAGAATCAAGGGGATAATTAGAAGTGATTGACCTATGTACACATATAGAAAGCCTCCAATAACCCTTTGAATTTTTAAGGAATTCTCAGGTATAGAAAATATAGAATATAGACATAAAGAAGGATTTAGAAGCAATTTCTAAATTTTAAAGATGACTGTATTTCTGGATAGTACTAGGTTATTGCCTGACTGTCAGATACTCTTAGTCAGATTAGTGAGGTCTGTCCTGTCCAGTCACTTAATTATCCCAGATCAAGCCTGACTTTCTACTGGGAGCTTCATCTGTACCAGCTGGGGGTGTCTGGAAATCTTCCTGCAGATCTGAATTCAAAAGTCCCACATTTGTAGAGTGTAGACCAAGGGACCAAGTACCACAAAGAATTCTAATCACCCTCCACTACATTCAGTCAGCTTTCCTCTGCTTCCTTGAATGCCTTTGAAGTCCCCTCCCTCCACTGGGGCAGGAGAACTTTCCTAATCAACAGACTATTTTGTTGTAGTTTATTGGGAGGGCTATAAGAACAATTTAACTTTCTGTGCTGACTATCCAGATAGCAGGGGGTTATTTATTTATCTGGCTCCACGCTGGTGTAATAGTTTTTGTTTACTTACTAGCCCTAAAGTTTGGCAGTTCAAACCTTCCCAGAGGGGCTATGAAAAAAAAAGATTTGATTGTATGATTACAGCCTAAGGAACGCTCTGGAGCAATTCTACTCTGTAACATGCTCAATCAACTGAAGTTGGAATTGACTTGACAGTAGTGTGTTTGACTTTGGTTTTTGTACATATTTACATTGATTACATTCTATTGGTGTTGGTTGTTTATTGCCTATTCCCCTGTGATCATCACGAGAGAGGGAGCCTTGTTATACCAAATATGGTAGCCCCTGTGCCTGAAGATTAAATGTTGCCTGAAAGAAGGAATGAACAATTCATAAATATATTAATTCATAAAAAGAGATATTGGCCTATGTACAAATATTTATCTGGCAATACATTGAAGAAGTAGATGGAATTTGGGCCTTTGCTCAAAACCTCCCTCAATGCAAGAGCACTTTGCTCTAACAACCTGGCATTCTGTAATGTTTACCCTCCCAACATGATTGCTGAAGACAAAATGGGTGCACAAGCAAATGTGGTGAAGAAAGCTGATGGTGCCCAGCTATCAAAAGATAGAACTTTTGGGGTCTTACAGGCGTGATGTTAAACAAGCAGCCATCTAGCAGAGAAGTAACAAGCCCACATGGAAGAAGCACACCAGCTTGTGTGATCATGAGTTGTTGACAGTTAACAGGCATCAGGTAACAGGCATCAGAAGACTAAAAAAATATATATTGTTAGAACAAGGGGTCAGAGCAGAGACCCAAAACCCATTTGTCGACAATGGACCATCCCTCACAGAAGGGTCATAAGGAAGGGATGAGTCAACCAGGGCACAGATTAGCACCGAGGAAACATACAATATTCCTCTGGTTCCTTGAGACTTCCCCACCCCCAACAATCATGACCATATTCCTGCCTTTCACTGCAGCCTAGACCAGAGCATGTACACAGGTATAGATAAGAGCTCTCGATGCATAGAATCCAGGTCAGATAAACCTCTCAGGTACAGAAATGGGAGTAGCAATACCAGAAGGGTAGGGGGAAGGTGGGGAGAGAAAGGGGGAAGAAACCACAGGGGAAGGAAGAGAGTGGTCGGTATAAGATATGAAAATAGTAATAATCTATAATTTCTCAAGGGATCATGAGGGGGAGTGGGTGGAAAAAAAGAGGAACTGGTACCAAGGGCTCAAATAGAAAGTGAATATTTAGAAAATGATGATGGCAGCACATGTGCAAATGTCCTTGATACAATTGATGTATGGATTGTTATAAGAGCTGTAAGAGCCCCCAAGAAAATGATCTTTAAAAACAAAAACAAAAGCACAATCCCTAAAGTTGCATGGAGTCAGCACCAGTCAATACTTGTGTTTTCTTTCCTTGTGGCACCGTTGTGGACACCAACGTGCAGAAATGAGGTAAGTCTTCATGTCAAGGTACTCTGTTTATAAGAGAAACAAATGGAGGCAGTTGAGTATTTTCATCCAACTTTTGTTGGAGAACTATTTTCTAATTAAACACATTAGAAATATGACCACACGTTCCCCCTTCTACTACAAATTTTGTAGACAGCAGAGTCTGTCTACCTGAATGGCACTAATGTGTAGCAAATGTAAACTGGCATTGTAGCCATGCTGTCACTTAATTATTCTGAAGTGAGTGCATTAACTAATGACTAATGATTATGTGTGAACAAGGCATAATCCGCCTTCTCCTATATTAAGTTTAATATTGAATAACTATTTCACAGATTATTTATATGAGTAAAGGGCAGTCTCATGGAACCTTCTTTCTCAAGAAAATATAAGATGCTTCCATTTTTAATTTAGTCCTGAGATTGCTGTTTCTTTGTCATAGTAATTATGGGTTTTCCTGCCAGGGTCCATTTTTGCTTCTACTTTACAACTTGGTCATGGATGAATAGCTTTAATCAGGCATCAATTAGACCCAAATCTATAACTCATTTAGTCTGGGTTCTGGGTGGCTGTGCTTCTTCCTTTCAAATAGGAGGGAAATGCTAGAAAAGTTTGAGCAAATGCTCTCAATCCCTGATGAATAGTTTGTAGACAGATATTTTTATAATCTGCCCAATAATCTGGTTATCGTGTTGGACTAATTTTTAAATGATGGTTTATTGTATTTTTGGTGAAAGTTGACACAGCAAGGTAGGTGCCCATTTGGCAATTTCCACACAAATTGTTCAGTGTATTTGGTGACATTTAGCCCATCAGGTCACCACCCTCTTCCATTGTGCTGTTTATCCCCTTACCTTCTCATCTTGCCTTTAAATAAATTGTTGGCCTCCTGGTCTCATACTGATGATTTGTGAGAAGGGCACTGGATTTTTTGTGCATTACTCTGCTATTTCACTAACACACACCTTAGGGGATAGCTTTGGTTCTAGTGTTTCAGGTGTCTCATGGCGATAGTCTCATGGGGCCCTTTGAGCAGCTTTTAGTTACTTAAGCATTGTTCCAGATGGTGACTGTCAAAACATGTCTTATAATTAGCATCAGTAAACTCCCTGCAGGGCTTCAAACCGGTTTAATCCCCTGCTGACAATTTCCAATATACAGAATCGGAGCCTATAGTTTAATTAGATTTCCGGGTGGTTCCTATAGATTCCCCAGGTGATTATTAGACAGAGATATATATAATTCATTGTTTAAAATGAAGATTCTGATTCAATATATCTAAGATTGGAATGCAAATTCTCAGCTGGGGTCACACTGCTTTGATACCTTGTTCTCCTAAGCCTTTAAGATTAAGGAAATCATTCCTTAAACCATTAAGGAAATCACATGCTGTCTACAATCAGAATAAGATCATGAATGTTATTTAATATCTGACTATGTAGTCAGCGATGCCAAGGGGCCCTGGTGGCACTGTGCTTAATGTGCTGGGCTACTAACCACATGGTCAGCAGTTCGAACTTACCAGCCACTTCTGTAATGATAGACAGCCCTGGAAACCCAGTGAGGCAGTTCTCTGTTGTATCATCTATGAATCAAAATGGAATTGATGACAGTGGGTTATGGTTTTATGCAGCTGCACTACTTTCTGAAAAATTCCACAAATCAACAAAACCAGTTCATCTGTTGGTTCTGGATGATGCTGTGTCCATCCATCACATATGGTAAAAGTGACTATATCAGGATACATGAATGGACCGATTACTTTTCATGGAGTGGACTAATCAATTCTATCAAACATAAAGTGAAGCAAATAAATTCTGCTCCATTCATATGAACGTATTCTATAAAATAACCACTTTAGATGACAGGATGAGCTCTCCCATCAAACTACTTGTCTCAGTGGTGGAAATGGTTGAAAATGACAAAATATCGATGTGGACTGTTTGGGGAAAGGGAAACATACCCAGAAGGACCCTGCCCCACTTGAGTGACCTAACATTGGAGTATCCAGAAGGACCTTGGGATAGTTGGGAGCAGGCGACTCATGGCATCCAAGGATGCTACCAAACTAAGCTCCAGTCTTAGCCTAATCTTATAGGAGAGCCGTGGAGGCTGAGCTATATCTCAGAGTTTGGTTGTCTTTTTTGAATCAGAGAAAGGCAGTGGTTTCAAACTGCTGACCTTGTTGTTAGCAGCCCATCAAACATCCAGAGAGCCTCCTCATGTTTTATAAACACCAACCAAACCCACTGCCATTGAGTTGATTCTGACTCATTGTGGCTGTGACTGTATATAGGATTTCCAAGCTGTAATTCTTTAAGGGAACAGAGCCTCCCCTTTCTCCCTTGGAGCAGTTGGTAGTTTTGAACTGCCAACCTTGTGGTTAGCAGTCTAACACTTACCTTACAGAGAGCGCTTGTATTAAAGTAAGGGTCAATAAGAATCAAATGCACCTGTCATGTTCAAATTTGACTCAAAAACACACTTGGAAACAGATCTCTGTTTGTAGTCTGGGGACTGTCTGTATTTCCTTACTATGACTAGGGGCTGCAGGTGGCAATTTCTAGTCACAAAAGAAAATGGTTGAAGAGATTGTGGATTGCTCTGGAAAAACAAAATCTCACAAGGACAGACTATTGGAGTGGTCATGTTCCTCAATTTATTCTATTAGATTCTTATGCATGTATTTGTGTGTTAAATACAAAAGGGATTTTAAATGTAAGAATTATACAGCTGGAAGGGAATTGGACTATTCAGACAATCTAAATTTGTCTCTTAGCCTGATTTTTCTTTGTGAGGCTACAGATGCTTAATAACTGTCTAATCCGACTAGAGCCTTGCAGCCAGTATCTCAGAGGTGAGGTACCTCTTTTTATTTTCACGGTTTAAAAAGATGCCATATTTGTTCATTTAGCATCCCTTTCAACCTATATCCCCACTTCTGTTTATCAAGCATTTTTTGGAGGAATGGGTGCCAATATTAGCCTTGCATGAATATTTCAGTGTGCTGGGGGGTGGGGGGCAGCGTTGTTATCAAGCATCAGCAGCCGCTGTTTATTGGTGATAAATGAGTTTTGTTCCCATTGAGAGCAATTTCCCTGATTTTACTCTATTATCTAGGTAGAGATGAAGGATATAATATATCCTTAAAGTGGTATTCACACAGTTAATGAGGTATTGAAGGGAAGGGTGGTGGAGAGAGAAACACACAGAAGGAGGATCAGAAAAAGAGAGAGGCAGAAACAAACAGAGGTACAGAGATGGAGAAAGAGGCAGCTGCAGAAAGAATAAAGAGAAGGCTCCCGGGCAAAAGAAAGAACGAGAAACAGGCAGACAGAAACTGAGAGATGATCAGAGAGAGAGACAGTCAGATGCAGAGAGAAAAAAATGAGAAAAGCAAGCAACAGAGGAGGAGCAGCTAAACAGGAGAGGGCAAGGGCATGCAGAAGCGGAGAAAGGATGCCATACACATAGGACAGACCGAGGTACAGAGGAACACACAGAGAGAAGTGGGGGAAGAAAGGTGTGCAATGGAGAGAAGGAGGAGGAAGAGGAGAAGGAGGAGGAGGAGGAAGAGGAGGAGGAGGAGGAGGAGGAGGAGAGAGAGAGAGAGAGAGAGAGAGAGAGAGAGAGAGAGAGAGAGAGAGAGAGAGAGAGAGAGAGAGAGAGAGAGAATGAAAGAGAAGCAGTCTGCAAAACCGTGGTTCCTCTACAGCACATCCTCAGGTTCTTACTGTGCTGTAGTTTGTAAGGAAATATTATCTGACCAGGCAAGGAGGTGAGCCATTTTTAGTTATGATGAACAGCTTTCCAGGATTCCACATCATGGTAAGCTGTGGACTTCTGCTGCTGTTTGGAGTTCATTTCACCAGTGTTGACAGCTTAATTCAATGAGTACATTGAAAACTACATGTTGGCAGAGGCATTGCTGGGTTTTCCTCTGTCGCTGCATACCAAATCTGAGGGAATTACATGGAAACTGCTCCTCAGCCTGGGTATTGGGATACATGGAGTGCATTCATGGAAGCTGGAGTAGTTGGAAGGCTCATGCAGCTGGCCGCTAGGAGTCTATCTATTGGTCCTGGGCCTCATTTTAGGAATCTCACTAATATAAGTCAAGTTCACACATGCTCTTATGTGTCAGATTCCATGAGAGACTCTGGGAATTCCAAGGTAAATGATAATGCCTGCTTTCAGCAATGAAGTAACTAGGGTGTCCAAAGTGGTAGAATCCAACTCATGATGCTATGGAAACCTAAGAGAGAAGAGTTACCTCCTGCCTCCTGAGCAGAAACATTTGTAGGGTGACAACATAGCAAAGATGAAGAACTCAACTGGTTGGGATGGATGAGCTTTGTAGAGTTCATGAATCCCTGATCCGAGTTCCCTTGTCTAAAGGGTGTATCTTGGAAGCTTATTCTGAATGCTGATCAAAATAATGTTTCCTATCTTAGATGCTGGCCAGTATAATGTTTATTCTTAAATCTGGCCAACAATGTTTAGGCTAATACTGATCATAATAATGGCAATTATTAATGGTTAAGCTCAATGTTGTTTTCAAAATGGCTATCCTATAGATCAGTGGTTCTCAACCTGTGGGTCGCAGCCCCTTTAGGGATCAAACGACCCTTTCAAAGGGGTTTCCCAATTCATCACAGTAGCAAAATGACAGCAATGAAGTAGCAACGAAAATGTTTTTTTTGGTTAGGGGTCACCATCACATGAGGAACTATGAAAGGGTTGCAGCATCAGGAAGGTTGAAAACCACGGTTCTACACTATCAACATAATGCTGGGCAGCATTAAGAGAGCACAGTGATTGCAATCAATCCTGGCCAATGTAATGCTTATTCTTAAGGCAGGTGTTGTTCCTTTTCTGTTTTTATCATTTTATGAGGGGCTCATACAACTCTTATCATACCATACATACATCAATTGCGTGTAACACATTCATACATTCATTGCCCTCATCATTCTTCAAATATTTGCTCTCCACCCAAGCCCTTGCCATCAGCTCCTCATTTTCCCCTCCCTCCCCGCTCCCCCTCCCTTATGAATCCTTGATAATTTATAAATTATTATTTTGTCATATCTTGCCCTGTCAGATGTCTGCCTTCACCCACTTTTCTGTTTTCCGTCCCCCAGAGCGGAGGTCACATGTAGATCATTGTAATCGGTTCCCTCTTTCCAACCCACTATCCCTCTACCCTCCCAGTTTTGCCACTCACACCACTGGTCCTGAAGGTATCATCCGCCCTGGATTCCCTGTGTTTCCAGTTCCTATCTGTACCAGTATACATCCTCTGATCTAGCCAGACTTGGAAGGTATAATTGGGATCATGATAGTGGGTGGGTAGGAGCATTTAGGAACTAGAGGAAAGTTGTATGTTTCATCGTTGTTACATCACACCCTGATTGGCTCGTCTCCTTCCCGAGACCCTTCTGTAAGGGGATGTCCAGTGGTCTATAAATGGGCTTTGGGTCTCCACTCCGCACTCACCCCTCATTCACAATTATATGATTTTTTGTTCTGATGATGCCTGATACCTGATCCCTTCGACACCTCATGATCACACAGCCTGATGTACTTCTTCCATGTGGGCTTTGTTGCTTCTGAGCTAGATGGCCGCTTGTTTACCTTCAAGCCTTTAAGACCCCACATGCTATATCTTTTTGATAGCCGGACACCATCAGCTTTCTTCACCACCCTTTGCTTATGCACCGTTTTGTATATGTATCAGGAGTGAAAAGTAGCCATGTTTAATTTTTTTTACTGCTGAGATTATACTGTCTGGATTTCTGCTTATATGAAACCCCACATCTGATCTGAGCCTCTGTTTACTATAACTTCTGGGACACTGACCCTTAATATGTCCAGATGTCTCCACAAAAAATTCCACTTACTTGTATCCTGCCTGCTTCTAGTTTCTTCCCCTCCCCATAGACTCACAGTTTGCATAGTCTTTCTTAGTTATGCTTATTGGGCTTTTGTATGGGTATGCTTTGGTCTTTAATAATAATTACTGTTGCAGTTCTGTTCATCTATTTGGTAACTCATCACTTTTAGATAGTTCTTTATATCGCATGTAAACCATTCATAAAACCATTATCCTAATTTAAATCAAACTTAATTTTGACACTTAGCCACCTTGTAGGACAAAGTAGAACAGTCCCATAGGATTTCCAAGGCTGCAAAGCTCTATGGAGGTGATTTTCCACATGTTTTTACTGCACGCATCCGGCGGATTTGAACTGAGAAAGAAATTGAAGCACAGAGAAGCTGAGCTGTTCAAATATATATTCTTCAGTTAGAAATCACTACTGTTGTCTAACCTAATGGTTTGTCCACACTGTGAATACTCGTGTCTTGGGAGATGTTACTATTCCATGAGAAGTTGATAATTGGATAAGGATGTTTGGAAATGCTGGATTAAGAAATATGACACATGTTTCTTTACAACAGACTTTTTCAGTAGCTCTACTACATTAATGTGCATTATATATTAAGATTCACAATGGACTTGCCATTGAATCTTCAAAATGATATCCTTGGCACCTATAAGGAAGGCATAATGAATTTTTTTCTTTTTCCCCCATCATTAATTCTATCAACATCTTCTTTTTTTTGGCTACTATTTTATCACTGATCAAAGATGTTCAAAGGAAGATGGTGACCATATTGTAATTGGTACTTCCTCTTCTATCAAACCTTTTCTTGGGCTCCTCAAGCCACAGTGATCTTTATATTCACCGATATCCTAAAGAACCTTTTGTCACTTGGCATGTAGGTTGTGCTTGATTGTGTGTTTGGCTTGTTTCTCATTAAGATCATTGAGCATAAAGCATCATCTAGTAATTATTATTTATCCTCCATAGTGCTTAATGGTGAAGGAACACTAGTGTTCAAAACACCTGGTCAGTAAATATTTGAGTGAGTATATTTATTCAAAATTATAGTAAATATATGATATTGATTGAGAGGCTGAATGAATAAGAGAATAAATTTTGTGCACACATATATACATATATCACAGCTTTCATTCATTTACCAATGGGAAGTTTATGGTTTATATCAAGATCATAATTGCAGCACAATGATTCTAAGTCTTGAAGCTCATTTTATTGTATTTCATCACTTATAAAAATTAAGAGTTTCCCAATTCACGCATCCATCATAATCTGTAGCATCTCACAGTAACTGCTGGTTATGAATTTTAAGCAATCATTCCAGCAAGACTAATGCTCAAAGTGTCAGACATAATCAAATATTGCCTCATTGCACAACCCTGGTAAAAACTTACAGGAGAAAAGCTGCAGGTGCAGTTCTATTAGAGAATGATTGGTGTTAATGAATTTTCCACCAGAAATATAGATGCATAAATCTGGCTCTCAGCCACACATTTTTTTCCATTCTAGTAAAGAAATTTTTGCTTTAGCAGAGAGAAAGGCATGTTTACATTGGAAATAATTTGTTTTAAGTCCTTGCTTGCAACCTTTATTTTTCGTTTTGTGGGTGCAGGTTTACAGAGAGGATCATCAGTTTTTCCATTCTACCATTCATACTCATGTTGTTTCATCTCAATGACTGTTGTCTTCATAATGTGTCATCACGTATCACACTTCCCCTATTCTGTCCGTGGGCTACCTGGTCCAGACAGCTTAGGAACCTGTGGTCTGAGGGCATGGTAGTCCAGCTAAGTAGATAAAACATAATAAATAACGGTTGCCACCATGTGCACACATTCCATGGAAAAATTCTTGACTCGTGAGGAAAAAAATATTAGAGTGGAATTAGCTTTTCTCAGAGTGTCAGTAATATTGTTGGCAACTTTATATTGTAAAGTACATATGCTCAGACATAAGTAAGTGAGAGTATGACTAATGGATAACTGACTTGTCTAGGTTTTTATGGAAGGAAATTTCCCCATAGGAATTTCATTTCCCCATGAAGGCAAATTCAGTCTCTCTATTTGTCACATATAAAAGAAACAGAAAACAATGATCTATTTATAACTACCATATGTAATTGAGGGAGCTTTGGTGTCTGTGGATAGGCGTTGGGCTGCAAACCATAAGGTTTAAACTCACCAGCTACTCCTCAGGGGAAAGAGAGGGCTGACTTCTCCCATAAAGATGGAGTCTTCGAAACTCTAGAGAAGGTTGCTATGAATTAGAATCAACTGGCTGGGGGTGGGTGGATTATAGTCATGTAAGAGGGCAGTGGTGCTTCCACGGTAGAAAGTTACCTTTGGAGTTTGGCAGTAAGGTCTCCCCCATAAGGCATACATCAATGCCTGATGGCATCTCCTTCAGTGTGTGGCCTGTCTATGCTTTCGCTCTTCTTCCTGTGCTTCTGGCTATCGAGGATTTGTGCCATCAGCCATCATGCGGCTTCCTGACCCTGGGGAGTGGTCGATGGCCTGCCATGTCCTTGCCTTGGATTCACTGGACTAGGTCTGCCCCAGCCTGCCTCCTGCTTCATGTCCCTGTTCTCCAAGGATGGGTCTCTAGCTAGTCTCTGCCTCATGGCCTCGAGCTGGACCCAGCATGCTCACTCTGATGCAGTGAGGGCCACTTTCTTGATGTAATTTTTTCTTCTTCTTTGTCTATGAGCGTCATGGTCTGTTTCTTTATGAAACCTACCTTCCATGATCAAAAGGCCGGTTTCATATTAGTTAATGTACAACCACCATTTGCCTTCCAGTGGAGACTTGCATATTGCTATGATTCTGAATAGGTTTCACTAGTGCTTCTAGACTAAGATGGACTTGAAATAAGGCCTGACCATCTAGCTACTTTTAAAACTCAGCCAATGAAAACCCTATGGATGGATCACCAGGAAGCAGAGGCAAACTCGACAGCAACTAACAATGACAGTTAGCACACATCATTGATATTTCTATTGGTTTGAGTTACTATTTGACTATCTTTTTGAAAAAAATTCCCTGGTAACTCAGTGGATATATTGTCATTACCTTAAAATGGATAGTTCATTATAATCCATAGGTTCTAGCACAAGTTTGACATTTATTCAAAACTAAAAACCTATTGCCATCAAACAGATTCTGACTCATAGTAGCCCTAGGGCAAAATAGAACTGCCCCCTAAGGTTTCTGAAGCTATACATCTTCAAGGGGAAGCAGACAGCCTCATATTTATCCCCAGGAGTGGCTGGTAGGTTCGAATCATTGATCTTGAACTTAGCAGTTGACCATCTAACCCAGCATGGCATCATGCCTCTCCCATTATTCATATTAACTACCTATGCAGTATGATCAAGATATGGTCATATATTGGTGTATACCCACATAGAAAGACACACTCACGCAGGCACATATACACTGGGGGCCACGAATAAAATGAAGTTGGGTTCGAAAGCAAATGAAGTTGTATTTGAATCATGCCCCTTCTTCTTAGTATATATATGTTCTCTCTTTTACTTCATTCTAGAACTATCCATTCTACACTCTGCTGACTATACTGTGTGCAAGCACACCAATGGAAAACCTACCTCTCTAAGTTTCATTGCTTTTGGATTTTTAATAGCGAGTGTCCCACTTTCTAAAATTGAGGTAAGGACTGAGATAAGATGTTAAGTGTACAAACTGTTTATGGAGTTCCTGAGAAGTAGTATGCACTCTCTAATTTTAGAATGTATCTACTAGGCCTCACTACTGCTTTTGCTCACCAAGGAATACTTCTATGGAAAAAGCTTGTGAAAAGGGAATTAGATTCAATATGAAATGACCTTTTCACACCATTTTGGTGTCTGATACACATTGATCCAGTCAGTGATCTGAAGGACTGCTCACCCGATCCAGTACTTCCTTCCACCTTTGTTATCCAAAAAGAAAATGTGCTTGCCACTAACTTAAAGTCAGGAAAGCTAACAGAAACAACCCAAGTCAGGAATATAAGTCAACAGTAGTGTTTCCTAAACAGCGTGAATTAGCTAGAGGCCACTGATTATTGGGCTATTTGCTCTGAGTTTCTGATTCAGTGGTTCAAAATTGACCCCAAGTATTTGCTTTTCAGATAAGTCGCAGGTGATACTGCTGATGCTGGTGCATAGTTTGAGGATCAGCCGGCTGGACTGCCACACTACAGTAGTAGTGCAAGAGGAGATCTCCTGGAGATCAAATGCCTTCTGGCTTGTTGATTCAAGTGGAGCGATGTGAGTCTCAACAGAAAAGCCAGCCTAGTTTGAGGAGTATGGGTTTTACGACTCTCAAATCAATAAGGTAAATGAAAACCAAATGTGTGCTTTAGACAAAGTTGTGAAAATTGTCCCTCATAAAGTTTGTGGGGATTTCTCTACCTATTCTCAAACACTGATTGTAGCAAAAACTTAGAAGTATAGATATATCTATTTTCTTCAATACCATCTCTGGACCATCATCTGACCTACTATGATATATCTGTGTGTCTGGAGCATGTGTCCTTCTCATTCATGGAAACAAAAAGAAGTCTCACAGAGCAAGGTCAGGGGAGTCAGGTGCGTGGGGAAACGCAGATCTGCTGTTTGCCCAAAATTGGCACACTGAGATGACAGCATGAGCAGGTGCATTGTCATAGTGGCAAAACCAGCTCCCTGTCTAGCACAAATCAGGCCTGTGCTGTGGCACGCTGTTATGCAATCTTTTCAGAACCTGTAAATAGGAGCTTTGATTAAGGGTCTGACTTTGTGGAATGCACTCCAAATGTACTTTCCTCATCACATCAAAACAGCAAAAGAGCATCATTTGGTTTTTTTTATACACACACACACACACACACATACAAATGACAATGAATTTGTGTATATGATAAAGAAAACCAAGCACTGCCATCCAGTCAGTGTTGCCTCACAGCATCCCCTGTGGGTCTCCTCACCTCCATCAGTCAGTGCTGACTCACGGCGCCCCCTGTGGGTCTCTTCATCTCCATGGAGTCAATGCTCATCCACAGTACCACCTGTGGGTTTGTGAGACTATAACTATTGACAGTAGTAGAAAGACCAATGTTTCTCCAAGAAAGCACACAGTGGTTTTAAACCTCCGACCATCAGGATTACAGCTGACCTTGTAACCACTGCATGGTCAGGGCTCCTATATACAAAATATAGATATAGATAGGTAGATAGATAGATAGAGGTATATATAGACATACGTACATATTCCTTTTAAGGATAGACACAGATACTCACACCCACATCTGTGAGCTCTGTTAATGCAGTGGTTAGGCAACGGGCTTTAATCCTCATGGTTGGCAGTTTGAAACCACCAACAGATCCGTGGGCATCTGTATGTGCACATAGATTCCTTTTCAGGATCGAGTTTTGTAAAGCAGGACAAAGCTGGATGAATCCAGTCATCTCATCTTTCAGAATGATGGCTTGCCCAAGAACACTAAATATTTGAAGATGAAGGCCAGCATCTTAAGGTCTGGAACATTCTTTGCTCAATTTGAATGGATATGATCAAGGAGACAAAGAGACCCAGGAGACCCTGGCCCTCTGTCACCCTTAAGGCCTGGAAATGAGCTCAGGCCCCTGTTAAAATCACCAACCCATAGAGATTGAAAGAGCAGCTTTGACAGGGTCGGGTGGGAGGTGGGGAGAGGGAGGGGGTTTGGTTGCAGTGGGGGCTGGGCATTCAGGGCAGAGATAACATCCAGAGGGTGGGCAGAGTAGAAGGAATGGAACTGGGAGCTAATGGGAGAGAGCGGAGGAGTGCTGGCCCATTGACTGGGTGGCAAAATCCGTGAAGAGTCAAACCAGTTCCTCTGGAATTGGATCTGGCTCCTGATAAGCCCCAGGTGTTCACAGAGTAGAAGTATGCCTTGAAACAAACAAAAGAAACAAACACCCCCCCACAAAAAAACCCCATCTTTATTGGGGGTATTGCTCATGAGTGCTCCAAATGTTAGACACAGTGTGATAGGTTGTTTTCTGCCAATATGGCTCTGCCATAACAACATGTGGGCAGAGTTTAGGCTGTCAATCAGGTCACATCTTAATGTGGGGGGCAACCTAGATAAATGGCTTGCTGGAGGCCGGCCCCCCTCTCTCTCTGTGCGGTCACCTTCCTGTAGAGAAGCCACATGGAGCCATGCAGAGTCCTGGAGATGCTTCTACTGCCATTGGATTCACGACTCTGTACCAACCGGCCTGTGGTCTTCCTGTATTTTGCTTCATTGTGTGTGGCTGTGTGAGTTATAACTTTTGTATGACACGACATCTTTCATGTTTATGAACATTGACAAATATACTCATCTCTTTTATTAGTAAATCCCAAATCTTGCAGTTCGCCTTTATATAACATGTGCATTAGGACATTGCCTCAATAGGAAGGCATATGCAACTTCTCTCCATAGTTCCATGATTTTGAAATAATTTTGCACAAAGCCATAGCCTAGTTCTTCCCTCCCCCAAAGCTTTTAATAAACTGACTATATTTTTAATAATTCACAGTGGCTAGGTGAGTCAAAATATGGGAGGATTTTTTTTAACTTGGCAAGAAGATTGAATTTTAAACATGCATTTATAATTTTCTGTGCATATTTAGGATCAAACTAAATTAAGAAGATGTACACTTAGATTTGATTATTCAGGAATACAGCTATACCCCATAATGGAGGCATTCTTTCCAAACATGCACAGGCTACTTTAGAAACATGAGTTAACACTCCCAAAATGGCCACACTTCAGCAAAGCAGTGTGTTTTTCTGCCTGCCTCATGGTACCCTCCTCCCACAGATATCCAGATGTATTGTAAGTGCTTCCTGCTCCCTCTTCTGATTTGAATAGTATGAACCTAACAAGGAGTATCAAGATTCAGGTCCCCCAGAAGGACATCTCTCAATGGGAACGTTTTTGCACTGTGTTCCTGTCTGTAAGCCCCACCGCCTATGAAAATAAAATTGTGTCTCTCAGATTGCTTTTAGGTCAGTTCCTCAACTCTGGACGCGTATGTATAAAAAACTCACCAATGGGGTGAGCGCCTTCACTTCAGGGACTTTCTGACTTCCAGAAAGGCAAATTTGCCTGCGGTCAAAAGCAGAGGTTGTGATCAGAGGAAATTTGTTGAGGACAACAGGGTTTTTGTGTAGAGGACAAAGAATAAAGTCTGAAAATTAGGAGAGAGGTTGAGTCAGCCCTGACTCATAGTAGCCCTATGTACAACAGAATTCCACCTCGCCTTGTGGAATCTCCAAATGGTTTTGATGTTTGATGGTGCCTCGCAACAAGAGACTGACCAAAAGCAAGCTGAAGAACCAACACAGTGTGTGCTCTCTCTTAATTTTCAGACTTTATTCTTTTTCCTCTACACTGCTGAAGGTCGTCCTCTTTTTCGCTGCTCCTCTCTTTACTAGACACGATGTCCTTCTCCAGGGACTGATCGCTCTTGATAACATATCCAAAGTACTTAAGACAAAGTCTTGCTATTCTTGGCACTAAGGCTGGTTTTCGCTGGCTCACCCCAGTTCTGCAGAACCGATATCTACTTTTTTTTGTTGAGTTTGGTGAACCGGTTGTTAAAATGGTACTTGCAATCAAGTTTCTCTCTAAGGTGGACGGCTCTGCAGCTGCCCAAATTTACATTACTTATCATGTTCTAAGTGTCTATAATAAAGTTCATTTCATCCGTAGATATAAAATTAGAACTATGCTCATAATGTTTACTATTCATTTCATGAAACTCTTAATACTTTTGATAAATACTTCATTTTTATCCCCTTGCATTTGTTATTTCAGTAAACAAATATATCACATAAAGAGAAAGCTTTGTTATGCTTCAAATTCCCACAAGATCTTAATGAGTGAATTATGCCATTACTGAAAATGTTCAAAGAGATCAAAACAATGTCAGAAAAAATGCCATAAGTTCACCAGAAAGAGAAAGGTGATTTTCAGAGCTGAATATAATATGTTCAGAGAAGAGAGGTCTCCCGTTTCTAATGTGTCAAATGTAGACAATGACTATTGTCTAATCGGCCCACCTCTAATAGAATGGGATCCTTCTACAGTGAAGTGATAAATCACACAGCTGATATTGCTAGGATAAAAGTGAAGAATATTGCAAGTGAAATATCTTAAATAATGGTTTCATTGTTTTTAAAGACAGATGTGTTAGTTTTCTTGGCAGTTCATGGTATTTTCAGTGTTCTTCAGCAGCACCGCAATGCAAATGCACAGACTCTTCTTGGGTCTTGTTTAGTTAATATCCAATTTTCATATGAGGCAAGAGAAAAATCCCATGGCTTGTGTGAAGAGAACCATAGTCCTTCCTTTAAAGGATGTTACTTTATTTTAAAAAATCATTTTATTAGGGGTTCATACAACTCTTATCACAATCCATACAGACATCAATTGTGTAAAGCACATTTGTACATTCATTGGCCTCATTCTCAAAACATTTGCTCTCCACCAAACTTCCTGGCCTCAGTTCCTCATTTCCCCCCTCCCTCCCCAATACCCCTTCTCTCACAAACCCTTGATAATATATAAATTATTATTTTGTCATATCTTGCACTGTCTGACATCTCCCTTCACCCACTTTTCTGTTGTCCGTGCCCCAGAGAGGAGGTCATATGCAGATCCTTGTAATCAGTTCCCCCTTTCCAACCCACCCTCCACCCACTCTCCCAGCATTGCCACTCATACCACTGGTCCTGAAGGAATCATCCACCCTGGATTCCCTGTGTTTCCAGTTCCTATATGTATCAGTGTACATCCTCTGGTCTAACCATCCTTTCAAGGTAGAATTGGGATCATGATAGTGGGGGAGGAGGAAGCATTTAAGAACTAGAGGAAATTTGTATTTTTCATTGTTTCTACATCGCACCCTGACTGGTTCGTCTCCTCCCGAGACCCCTCTGTAAAGAGATGTCCCGTGGCTGACAAATGGGCTTTGGGTCTCCACTCTGCACTACCCCCTCATTCACTATGATAAGATTTTTTGTTCTGATGATGCCTGATACCTGATCCCTTCGACACCTCGTAATCAAACAGGCTGGTGTACTTCTTCCATGTGGGCTTCGTTGCTTCTGAGCCAGGTGGTCGCTTGTTTACTTGCAAGCCTTTAAGACCCCAGATGCTATATATTTTGATAGCCGGGCACCATCAGCTTTCTTCCCCACATTTGCTTACTCATCCGCTTTGTCTTCAGTGGTTGTGTCAGGAAGGTGAGCATCATAGAATGCCAATTTAATAAAAGAAAGTATTCTTGCATTGAGGAAGTACTTGAGTGGAGGCCCAAATGTACTTCTACTACCTTAATACTAAACCTATAAATATATGCACATAGAACTATTTTCCCATCCTCATATATAAATATATTTGCATGTGTACATGCCTTTATTTAGACCTCTATAAATGCCCTTTGCCTCCTAGCCCTTTCCTCTATTTCCTTTGACTTTCCTACTGTTCCACTATCATACTCAGTCTTCATTTGGGTTTCAGTAATTCCTCTTGGTTACATTACCCTGGATCACACCCTACCCGGCCCCCTACACCCTCCTCACTACCGATTTGGATCACTTGTTGTTCCCTTGTCCTTGGGTTTGTTAACACCACTACCTTTCCCCCCACCTCCTCCTCTCCCATGTTCCCCAGGACTGTTGGCTCCATTATTTTCTCCTCCTGATTGTTCATTCAGCCTATCTCACTTAGAGAGACCTGCGTAGATAGTAACATGGACAAAAACAAGACAATACTAAAGCAAGCAACAATGTACATCAAAACAACAACAAACCAATGACAACAAAACAAAACAAGACACAACAAGAAAGAAAAGCTCGTAGTTAGTTCAAGGACTGTTTGTTGGCCTTTAGGAGTGTTTTCCAGTACCGTCTGTTGGGGCACCACGCCCTGGCTCCAAAGACCACCTTCAGCATTTCCTGGGGACCCCGCCACACCCTTCCCTTGCTGTTCTGTTGCACGCCCTTAGTGTTTTGCCTCAGTGTGTTGGATCATATCGGGTGGAATTCCCACACTGTGGCTGCAGTGTTGTCCCCTGTAGGGCTATGGGTCAGTGAGGGACGTTGTGTCTCATAGTGGGGCTGGCCATATGATCTTCTCTGTGGATTGGCTGCTCTGAGTGGGAATATGGTCCTCACGGCCTGGTGGGCCAGGATGTGCTCCACTTTCTCCTCCTCCCCCTTCATCTGCTCCCGTGTGCTCTGATCAGACATGTCCCTTTCTCAGAGCTGCAGATTCAGTGCTTTCCTTTGAAATAAATTCTTCTGGGGGTGGGGCAGGTGCCCACATAGTACTGGGATTGGAGTGGTGCCCCCAGACCTCTCCTCTGGTTCCCTACTCCATGCTGTCATGTTGCATTCATATCTTGGAGCACTCGATTGAAATCTGGTCCCTCTTTCCCTGTGGAGATGTAAACAATATACCCTCCCCTTGGGTGGGTTAGTGCCCTGTGCCCCCACTACGCATTTCTTTTATTATTATTATTTTTTGCCTTTCTCCACCTCCTTTTTATTTGTCTACCAAATGCATCCCTGTATTTGGTCTGGTCCCTGCCATATGACCTGGTCCTCACCTTAGGAAAGTTTGTATAGAGTAGTTGTTTCCCCTTTGCATTTCTGTTTCTTTATTTCTTTTTCAAAGCTTCCCTCAGTGGACTCATGTTGTACTTGTTCTTTTGTGCTTGGCTTACTTTGCTTAGTATGATTTCCTCCAGTTCTTCCCATGCAGCGATGCGCTTCATGCATTCATCACTGCTTTTTAGCGATGTGTAGTACTTCATTGTATGTATGTACTACAGCTTTTCAATCCACTCGTCAGTTGATGGAAATTTGGGTTGTTTCCATAAAGGATGTTGCTTTAAAGAGGTCTTGTGCAGCTGAATTCTTGTGTACAGGAACAGATGACTTCATTGATTTTGTGAGCCTTTATGTGGTGTCACACAAAAAATTGCGAGTGAATTAGACTTGTCTAAATTCCTCAAACTAAGCGTTTGTTGGAATAAGACTGGGGTTCATTGTTTTCAGTGGTAAGATACGGAGAATATGATTTTGCTTTCAAGAGCATGCAGACTCACTGCTGTAAAGTAGATTAGACCTCATAGTAACCCTATAGAATCCAGTTGAACTATTCCACTGGATCCTTAACCGTAATCGATGGAAGTAGATTGCCACACCTTTCTCCTGCAGAGTGGCTGTTGGGTTATATTCGTGGATCTTTGTTTTATCAGTCATATGTTTAACCACTCCATTACAAGGATGTAGTGTGGTAAAAATGCTCTTTACCAAGTACTTGCTATCAGAGACATTGTGTCTATATTCAGAATTAGGGTCATTCAGCATCATGTATTTAATGTTGTTTATTTTTTTATTATAGTGAAAATATTGTTACTTTTGAATATATGCATGATAGCCTATGCAAAATGCTTTAATGTTCCTTGTTTTGTGTCCCTTTATATGATGTTTTAAGGAAGAGTAAAAGAAGCTTCACTAGAAGTTGTAAGCAAGCTGGTGAGACCCTTAGAGATGTCAGATTTACTCTTGCTTTAATTTACCATTTATTTTTATTGAAATAGTGACTTAGGTCAACTCATACTTTAGATTCAGCGAAAGTTTATGGAACGAATAGATGCCCCAAAACATAATTGGTTGGATTGTTCCTCCCTGGAGATTATGCATGCCATATCTCCATTATGGGCATGCATTTGGCCCTGAGAGGTTTATGAAGGCAAACTTGTATATGTGACTTCAGAATTTAGAAAATTATATCCCTCTGCCTAAATTTACTTTTGAATGACATAAAAACAATTTTCTCCTATTACATGAGTGACACTCTTACATATTTTCCTTCCTTGCACTTCTGTGTTGATGAATATGTCTCCCTTCATGAGACATTTTTCTTCTATTTTCAAAATTTCTGTATTTATTGGTAAACCTATTACAAATCCCCTCTGACACAAGCATCTCTTCATTTTCTCACTGTAATGCCAGCTTCAACATCTAGCACTTATTGTCCCTTGGTTGTCAGATTTTTCTGAGAACCATAATTAACTAGATGCATGCATCGCTGATGTTTACATGCAACAGATGGCTCAGCTGGGAGAGGTGGATAAATTTAGCTTCTGTTCGCCACGTATGAGTAATATACTGGAAGGAAAAATGAGTCGGATTCTGTATTTTCCAAGCTATGTAGATACAGCTTTGGGGAATTATGTCATCCTCTTTTTTAATAAAATGGAAGTTCCTTGAAGGTAGATGTCTGGTGCATGGAAGGATTTCTGATGGACCAATATTTGGGAGAATACAAAATTTTAGGAGAACATAACCATTTTAAATATTCACATTCAGATAGTGTAATACTTCACTTTCCTAATTTTTAGAAAAGGTAAAGCTATTTGTTAAGCTCAAAAAGAAAAAAACTGGAATTTAATTCAAACCCTTAAATGCATGTTCATATACATTTGAGGTAGAATTCCTAAATAGTTTAGGTTAGAGACTTTGTCTAAATAAATAATACTCATAAATAGAATATTTTATCCCACACTCAAATTTAGTACTTTTAGAATTTTTGTCTCTTTAACAACAAAATTCATTTATTGTGAACTAGTACCATTTTCTGGTGTAGTAGGAATGAACACTTCATCTCCAATACTAGACGTTTCAAAAAGCAAAAGGACGGGTTGCAATGTTCAACTTTTAAAACTTCCCTCTCCCTTTAATGTTTTTCAGCCACCATGTATGTCTGGCTTTTCCTGGAGACCCCAAAGGGAAAGGGCTGTCACAACCACAAGGCCCCATAGGACTTACAAAAGACATACATGAAAAAAGTAACATCTTAAAAGAAGTCATTGAATGAAAGCTGCTAAAGGAGACTTTTAATTGTAACTCTAGAATAGTAGCTCCCCACCAGGGGTGAAATTTTTTGCCCTCCAGGGACCACTTGGCAGTGTACGGAGGCAAGTTTGATGGTCACATTTGAGTGCGATGCACTATTGACATTTCTGGGGTTGGGGGGTGGAGGGCTGCCTTGTGTCTTATAGGATGTTTAATAGCATCCCTGACCTCTTCTCACTAGAAGCCAGGAGAATCCCCTGCTTTAGTTGCAACAGTCAAAAATGTTTCTAGGCAGTGCCATCCTGAATGGGAATTACTGCTTCAGAGATGGTGGTGAATACCATATCACTGGAGCCCTCTGTACTGCCTAACTTGTTTGTTGCCAAAGAATTCACCTGGTTGAACTCAGATTGAAGAGAAAAACAAACCAAATTCAATGTCATTGAGTAGATTTCAACTCATAGTGAAGCTTGAGAGTAGAACTGCTCCTGTGGGTTTTCAAGAATATAAGGCTTTACAGGAGTAGAAAACCTTATTTTGATCCCACTGAGCATCTGTTGGTTTCAAACTACTGACCCTGCCCATGATAGCGCAACACATAACCACCACATCACCAGAGCTCTTTCAGATCAAAGAGGTAGACAACTTGACTCCATCTCTTACAAGCAAGGGTCAACAAGTAGCCATCTAGCTCAGAAGCAACAAAGCCCACATGGAAGAAGCACACCAGCCTGTGCGATCACAAGGTGTCGAAGGGATCAGGTATAAGGCATCATCAGGAAAAAAGAAATCTTACCGTAGTGAATGAAGGGGGAAGTACAGAGTGGAGACCCAAAGCCCATTTGTTGGCCGCTGGAGATCCCCTCGCAGAGGGGCCTAGGGGAGGAGATGAGTCAGTCAGGGTGCGATATAGCACTGATGAAGAATACAGCTTTCCTCCAGTTCCTAAATGCTTCCTCTCCCCGTAACTATCATGATCTGAATTCTACCTTGCAAGTCTGGATAGAGCAGAGGATGCACACTGGTGCAGATAGGAGCTGGAGGCACAAGGAATCCAGGGCTGATGATATCTCCAGGACCAGGGGTGTGAGGGGCAACACTGGGAGGGTAGAGGGTGAGTAGATTGGAAAGAGGGAACCAATTACAAGGATCTACATGTGACCTTCTCCCTGGGGGATGGACAACAGAAAAAGGGGTGAAGGGAGATGTCGGACAGGGCAAGATATGACAAAATAATAATTTATAAATTATCAAGCATTCATGAGGGAGGGGGAGCGGGGAGGGAGGGGAAAAAAGAGGACCTGATGCCAAGTACTTAAGGTGGAGAGAAAATGTTTTGAGAATGATGAGGGCAATGAATGTACAGATGTGCTTTAAACAATTGATGTATGCATGGATTGTGATAAGAGTTGTATGAGTCCCTAATAAAATGTTTAAAAAAGAAACAAGCAAGGGTTTTGAGACTTTCGCGCAAGTACATTGCGGGGAAGACCAGTTCCTAGAAAAGGACATGTTAGTAAAGCAGAGAGGCAATGAAAACGAGCAAGACTCTTGACAAGATAGCTTGACACAGTGGATGCAACAATGGGTTCAAACATAAGAATAATTGTGAGGTTAGCTCATGACCGGGCAGTGTTTCCTTAAGTTGTGCACAGGGGTGGCTATGGTTTGGAGCAGACTTGATGGCATCTAACAACTTTAGAGAGACGTACAGCAAGGCCACCTGTCAACGTTGATGAATGACAGGTATGTGTAGAGAAGTGGGACTATTAATGCAATCTGCCACACCTCAGCATAAAAACTCTCTAGGAAATTCTGGGTTGTCTATAGTTTGCCTGGAGTGGACAAATCCAGAAGAGTTCGAACAGCACGCATTCATTATTTTCCAGTTGCCTTTGGTACATTGGTCTTTTTCATGCTCATAAACCTGAAGGATGGATGTGAGCTTGTTATTTGGGTCAGACTATCTGTAGACATGCGGCAACTCATGATGGTGCCCAGACTATGTTTTGGTGCAAGTTTTCCATCACTTTCTCATATAAGCATTTAACATTTAGTCTGGAAATTTCTATCATTGAAGTTAGATTTAACATGCTGCAATTTCTACATCCACCTCACCAACTGTGTACTGGAATTATTTGAATGATTTCTTCTTGCCTACTCCCAGTAGCTAGAAGAGGAAGAAAAAATATTTGCTCATTACTTTTCATCACACTGTAGAAGAGCTAGTCTTTATAGCCAGTAAACCGGAAGGTTTGGGTAATAAAGTTTAGCACTCAAATCATCCTGTTTATGGCCCTATGGACACTGCCGCCACCAAAGACCTCTGGACCCATTTTCCCTTTTCCCAAGTACCTGGGTTTAAAAAATAGCTATATTCTGGGCCTGCTCACAGGAAAATAAATGATCACCATCACAATCATTTAGTGCTTTAGCACTTATTTAGCCATGCGAGATGATGCTGAGGGCTGTATAGAGTGTATCTGAAAGTTGTACAAAGGAAACTCATCCAGGAACGGACCCCGGTTAGTGAGAAAAGAACAGAGTCATGCGATCTGTATTTTCTGCGCAGCCTGGGGGTAAGTCACTATGTGACTTTAGGCAATTCACTCCCTTTTCTAAACCTTGGCTTTGTCTTCATTGATAACATTAGCAGCTTAGTAATGAGAATCTCCAAGTCCCTTCTAGGAATGGAAATATCATTTAAATGAGGTTTCTCATTTTTCTTTTCTCTTGCCCCAAATGACTTGTTCTTTCACCTGCATGCTAATATTCTCTGGAAAGAAATCTGCCTTCTTTCCTTTAAGATGATCTCCGTTTCCTTTCAACACATGTATATTTTGGGGCTATAAAATTAGTTAAAATTATAGGCCAGAAGTCAGCAAACTATAGCCCACAGGCCACATTTCAGCAACTCCCTGTTTGTTTCTTTGTTTTAATAAAGTTTTATTAGCAGACAGCTATACTCATTCATTTACATGTTAACTAGGGTTGCTTTCATGCTACCAAGGCAGAGTTGAATAGTTGTGACAGATTGTAAGACCTTCAAAGTCTAAACTATTCATTATTCGGATCTTTACAAATCTTTAAAGATTGTAGATTCCTGGTATGGATCCAAGTTTGAGCAGTGAAGAAAGGAACAGAACAGAAAAGACATTCCTTTGGGATTTGATTGGTCTGTGTGGCAGCAATGTTTGCAGTTGTATAAGGATTTCATTAGAAACTATTGTTTAGCCCATTATTTCCCATCTCTTCCACAAATATCATAAAAGGTGGCCAAGGAGTTTTGAGAAGTCAACAGCCTCCCCTGAGCCGCCCCCACCTTCACCGCTTCTAACATCCTTTTCCTGCAGAACTCAAGGCTCCTTTGTCATTGTCACTGAACCCAGCTCATCCTGTTGACTCACAGTGACCCTGCCGTTTTTTTTCCTCTGAAGCTTAAGAAGCAACAGACAGGCAAAATGGGACACATTAAGAGGCATTAGTAGTCAAGGATACTGAAAATATGTGAAAGACCTATGACTTCGGAGCTGCGTGGCTTTGGCTACAGTTGTCAGGAAGAGCAGCTAGATGACATACTATTGGTTTGTGACAGTCATAAAGGGCCAGAGGCCCAGTTTGAGATGTGCATCTCATTTCATCCCCACCCAGGCACTGATAGAGTTCCAGATATATGCCAGAGCAGTGGCGTGTACAACACTGATTTCTCCATTGTGTTTCAGCTGCCTGGGCCTGGGGCTGGCCTCCACTTCCGTGTCCCTCCTCCTTCGGGGAGTTTGTGGCTCTTTCCCATCTTACTACCCCTCTGCCTGTGAATCTAGGCTACTAAATCCTGGTGTGCACTGCTTTGGAGAGTGCTTTACGCAGCCCTATTAGGACTGCACATTCCTGATGATACCAGGCGTTAGCTTCAAACCAAGCGCTTCCAACGAGTTCTGATTTGGAGAAGTCAGACCTGTGGATCAATAGAAAGTGCTGAATAAATAAAAATCAAATGACTTTGATTATTAAATACCAAATAAGATTTTCCTGGGAGGGAACGATGCCTTTAGGGCAGTGGTTCTCAACCTTCCCCATGCCGCGACCATTTAATCCAGTTCCTCATGTGGTGGTGATCCCCCCAACCATAAAATTATTTTCGTTGCTACTTCATCACTATCATTTTGCTACTGTGATGAATCGGGTGACCCCTGTGAATGAATCATTTAACCCCCCCCAAAGGGGTCGCGACCCACAGGTTGAGAACCACTGCTTTAGGGGCACCCTTGGGTCATGCAAATGAGTAATTCACTTACTTTCTAACCAAAGGTTGGGGTTTGAGTCCACCCAGTCGTGACTCCCATGTTCTCGTGATCAGCTTCCAAAAACCAGTCCTTTGACAACGCCATGGAGCGCAGGTCTACTGAGACAAACACGGGATTTCCGTTAGTTGGAATCAACTGATTGGCAACTGATTATTGGCATATCTTTAGGCAGTCATAGAAAAAGACGTTATTAACTTAGGTTTCTAAGGATAACACTGATTACAAAAGCCCATAAGACCAGATCCAAATGCCTTGAAAGAGTTCTGTCTCTTGGTCTGCTTCTTTACCCTGGCTTTATGAATTCACTGGTTTCATGCTCAAATACTTCCAGAGAAACCAAATTTTAGCTAAATTTAAGTGGAGCTAGGTCATTGGAAAATGGGAAATGACTTCAACCATTTTTCACAGCCTGAGTGCCAACACCAAGAGGGCAGGTACCACATTGTTCGTTCTTAGCACAATTTCTGGAAAGGGAAAAAAAACATTCATTTACACCTCACTTGGTGACTTTAATTTGTACCCAGCATCCTGGCAGTAAAGTGAAAATGTCCGTAAGTGAAAAAAAAGCAGTCAGAAAATTACTGGGAAATATTATGCAGTCTCATCTCAACCAGAGCTACCCGGTGATTTTTTTTTATAGTTTAGAAACATATTTCAACTGAAAATGAAAATAAGTTTTCATAAGTGATAAACAATAATTGGAAAGTAAATTAATGCTGTCTGACATGAAATATAATAGAAGATTATTACACTTGACAAGCAAGAAGTGGAATCGTGAGCGTGGGTGAGATGGTGGAAAAATAAACTGAGAGAGTCATTGCTGAAAAAGTGCATGTTTCTTTCTGCTAATTTTTCACTCTCTTGGGAGATTGTGGCTATTATCACTAACTGACCCTGCAACTTATTACAGCACAGAAACCCACATATAGGACCAAATGAAGGTTAATTTCTGAGAGGAGTTTGAAACATGTGGAAATAGCATGTGCACACAACACACTGATTAACTTTTCATCCCAACATGACACACAATTCCAACATGCTGCAGATCATTTTCTGACTAGAATGGACAGTTTTCAGTAAATTGTGGTGTCTATCTTTTTCTGAATCAGTCATATTATCTATATTTTGCTTCTGGTGCATTTAATAGTTGTGCTTTAGGGTGAAAAATTTGTTTTCCTCCCCCAAAAAAGTTACCCCCAAAGTTAACTAACTTTCAAAGACCTCTTACAATGATGATCATTAGCTGGCAGTCATCATGCAAAGCAAATATGGGTTTGCGGATTTATTGATTCAACCCAGATGTTGAATGAAATGGAAGCTCTCAATTGCCTCGCCAGTAACCACTTCTGTGGATGAACATGCAGAACTCTGTCAAAAAGTATTTACTAATTTGGGTTTTGCTGGAATGAAGCCCCAAACCAGTTGCTCTCGTGCTTTTCAAGGGAAAACAGACCACGGTCGAAAGCAAGGCTAGCTCCCAAGACCCCCACAGCCCAGGCTAACTCAGCTCAGGTCCCATCTGCCTATCCAGATGCCTTTCTCTGCTTCCTTCCACTCCTGTGATTCATAGTATTTTTCCTTTTGAAAGTCTCTAAACAGTTTGAAAAGGCAACCTGATTTCATCCCTTAGTTTAGAGAGCTTTAAAATACCGTTCTGATGTTGTGGGTGGCGGTGGGAAATGCACTCAACCCTCTGATGACAAGGTAAAAGTAGACAGAAACTCTCGGGGTGGTGCAAATGGTTAAGGTGTTTGGTTGCTGATTGAAAGGTTGGTGATTTGAGTTCAACAAACGGTGTCTTAGAAGAAAGGTGCGGCGATCTATTTATTAAAAACCAACCATCGAGAACCCTGTGCAACACACTGATACACATGAAGTTGCCATGATTTGGAGCTGACTCGATGGCAACTGGTTTTAGAATCTCTTTGAGGACTCAATCTCAAGTTTTATCCCATACCACTCTATGATTCGCTTGGGCATTTTTTCTGCAAAAGAAAAATGAAAAGCACAATTCCTTAGGGGAGAGATGTTCGTCATTTTCAGTGAAGCTCTCATTTTTTATACAAATATAACCATCGATAAATTGTCTATTGAAAATATCAAGGAATACATAGATGCCCCAAGGAGAAGTTAAAAGCCAATTGTAAAGATTTCTCACATAGTCCCATGCAAACCCATGCACTTACATGATAGTTGGTTTTATTGGGTCAACCTGGCCAATAGGAATATGTGGGATTAATCAGACCACAGTTTGATAGGAGGGCAAAGAGATAAATGGCTCTGGAAGGCCCACCCCTCTCTCTCTTGCTCTCTGGTGATCGAGAAGTGTGTCAAAGCAAGCTGCTGCTTTTGCTAGTGCTCTGCCTCAACCTGTGAGCTACACTACCTATGGGCCAAGCCAAACCATGGATCATGTAGTGAGAGCTTGGGCTCCTTCGAGACCTGCTTCACCACTCTGCTGGTGCATACATCACTTGAGCTTGAGGATGGTGTGGTGGATCCTGTCGCCTTGCGTTGCTTGTGTTCGTGTCATCTGGGCCTGGTTTGCTAAGCTCCCGAGTTACTGACTGTTGGTGACTCACCCTGCTGTTTGCTTCCTGTGGGCAGACTCTGCTGGCCTTGCCTGAGGGAGAACTCCACTGTCTGCTTTCTTGACCTTGGACCTGGACCTGGCAGCCCACAGGCGATGAGTTGAAGGACTTCCAGTATATTAACTGTTCCACAGAAATGAATAGAACCCTCTGTACTGCTGTGTAGACTAATCGGGTATTATACTCCTTCTCACTGCATAAACCTATATATATGTATCCTGGTTGTGTTTCTCTAGAGAACCCTGCTAACACAACTTACATGCATTTTGAGCTCTCAGAAAAGAAGCCGTGTGTGGTCAGTGGTTGAACTGAGCACTACATTTAATGTTTCCAGTTTTACTTTTTGCCCATTTTCTGAGGTATCATGACTCTGAGATACATTCCACTTAGCTCTGTCTAGTGAAGTATAATTTCAGAATATGGCTCTGCTGTCCAAGTCTCTGTAACTCCCACAAACCGTTTAGCTGGAACAATTCAGGTAGGCCGCAGGAAACACTAATAGAGGGAATTGGTCCCTTTGAGTTGCCATTCCCCTGGCTATAAAAGAGGTATCTCAGAAGCAGGCCCAGAGGAATATCCCAGAACCATCAATGACAAAGAGCCAACAGTGCCCTATGCTTGTGATCTCTGTCTGAAGTGGTAGAGGCTGAAACCAGAGGGACTGGAGGCTGTGGCACAGAGATCATGAGACAGAGCTGAAGATCCAGGTGGAGACAAGAGGACAAGGTAATGAGACCAGGGGAGAAAACAGAGGAGCAGGGTCGAAAAGATAAGCCTGTAAGGCCCAGCTATGGGTTGGCTCCCGGGCCCACAGAGGCAGAGGCCGTGGGACGATGTGGCTGAGAAGCTGAGGACCAGAGAGGAAGGTGACTGCTGGTTAAGGAGAGGAGTTGCTGCGGGTCAGTGGCTATATCCTTAAGGGTTTCTGACTCTGGCTTTTGGTAATCTGTTAACCTCCCTAATAACCACCCTTAAGCATGAGGACTTTTTGAAAGCTGTGTGTGGCCATTGCAACAGATTTTCAAACCCAGCAGAGAGAGATTTCTGTGAGCCGAACGGCTGGTATCAGAATAGGGTAAACAAAGATAGAGGGTGGAGGCACTCATGGTGGTTGACTTGGAGTTTATAGAATGCCGTGATTTTGTAATTTCAGCACTCATTTATGTACATGTGGACTGTATTTTGAATTTTCCCCTGGAATGTATTGTATATAAATACCACCATGAGTGAATGCTATATATATATATATATATATATATATATATATATATATGTATATATGTATATGTATATATTTATTTTAAGAATATATAATATATAAGAATATATATATTTATTTTAAGAATATATAAGAATATATATATTTGTTTTAAGAATATATAATATATATAAGAATATATATACAAATATATAAGAATATATTGTTTTAAGAATCCCTCAGTGTTGCTTCAGATGATCAGAGTTCATCTTGGATTTTGGCATAACTGGCACCTGGGATTATACTTTGTAACCTTGTTGTTGTTACTTGCCATGAGGTCAATGGGAATGAAATGCTATCTGGTCCTGCACCAACTCCATGATCTTCTAGTCGGTTATCTACCAAGAGGAAGTTGGAGTCCTAGAATGGCTAAACTCATTTTTGTGACCTTCTTTAATCTCCACGCTTCTAGCCCAGTTAAGCACAATTGTTGTCACTTGCCCTTGAGGTGGCATTGGAATCATGAGAGGTTAAGCACTGACCCTATGCACAATGGAACAAAGCACTGCCTTGACTTGCTGCAATCTCATGGTTGCTTGTGGACTGAATGGTTGTGATTCAGTGACTGGGTTTCTTCCAACTCCATTTTAGTCTAGTAGCTTATGTTTACTATCAGTGCAATATACAAGTGTTTAGGACAAGGTGGAAAGTGGCTGTGCATAGGGGGCAAGGGCTGGGAATCTGCCCCACAGAAGTGAGAATTCTATCACTGCTTTCACTATCAGTGAACACATCAAATAAATTGACATTTCAGTTTTTAATTTCTTTGTATCAGTGCAATGGACTCAAGCATGTCATTTGCCTCAACCGTTTCAAACTTAATAGCTCCCCTTCCTTAACAGTGAAATCAGGCATTCAAGATTATGATTTATCAAAAATTTGAAATCTAAATTTAGCAATGTTACCCCACATCTGCATTCTTAGACACCCCCTGATATTTGGATAGATTTATCTTTCAGGTTTGTTTTATTTCTTTAATAAGAAAAATATCTCATTTAAAAAAATAGTAATGGATTATATGAAATTGCAAACCAGCGAGAATCTAAATTTATAGGAGGAATAAGCAAGAAACAAAAAAGATATACTGACACTCCAATAAAAATGATATCTTCTTTGGTAATTGCAAAGCAAGATAGAATCCCAGAGGTTTCTCTTTTTTTCCCCCTTCCTCATCAAATGATAACTAATAAGAACTGATGACTGAGATAGGTGGTAGAATTAACTAGGCCAACCATCCAATCATGCAAGCTAATACAAATCACTTGAATGTACTTTTTCAGGCTCAAAACACGGGTTCTGAATCCCATCAAAATAAATTTTACAGATGGTTTGACAATATGTCATCATGTAGGATACAAATAATTCTGTGAATTTTTTCAATACATATTTTTAACTTCGTATTTCTTCTAGGAGCCTTGGTGGTGTAATGTTGTCAGCAGTTCAAAACCACCAGCAGCTCTGAGGGAGAAAGACTGGGTTTTCTAATCTTGTAACCAGTTACAGTCTCAGAAACCCACAGGAGTAGGGTGGGGTCTGGTGTGGTGTGGTGTAACAAGGAGTCAGCACCAACTTGATGACAGTGAGGGTTTGTTGTGTTGTCGTTATTAGCATCTCTTTTAGCCCATAGTTCTACTAATCAATATCTACCTTAAAAAATCTATCCAAAGGGTATCTATCGTGTATATTCCATTAGGGTACCTTAAAAACCACACATGAACCCTTGTTCCTTGTTAACTAGTATATATGCATTACTGAAATTGTGTCTCAGTTTTTACATATTGACTGTTGCAATGGCAGGCTTTAGGAGAGTTTTTTCCTAAAAGAGGTAAAGGAGACAGTATTAGTTATTTATATTCTAGAAGTATTGATATGTTCTAGGCCAGAGATTCTCAACCTTCCTAATGCAGCGACCCTTTCATACAGTTCGTCATGTTGTGGTCACCCCTCAACCATAACATTATTTTCATTGCTACTTCATCAATGTCATTTTGCTACTGTGATGAAATTGGCGATCCCTGTGAAAGGGTCATTCAACCCCCAAAGGGGTCACTGCCCACAGGTTGAGAACTGCTGCTCTAGGCCATTCTCCTCTGGAATTAGGGGATAATAACATGCCTGACTATGCCCATATGCTCCCAGGGATAAGGTTAGACACTGACTCTAGAGGATTCAAACATCTTATCAACCCCAATGCATCTGAGAAGGCATCAGCCATAGTACACAACTGTTTCCCAATTCCCAGAGAATAGATGATGATGGATTCCCGTGGGATTACGTGAGTAGAATTTTTAACACACATCATCCTGAGAGAAGAGAATATCGTTCTTCACAGAGAAAGGAGTCCTGGGGGATGCAAATTGATAGTGTGCTTGGCTGCTAATGCTGCGAGCCAAAAATTTAGAGGGTTAAATCCACCAGGGGTTCTTGACAATCCACTTCTGAAACATCAGCCACAAAAACCCCATGGAGCAGAGTTCTCCTCTGAGCCACAAAGAGCTGCCCGAAGCTGGAGTTGTTTCAACAACTCTTATGGACCCGAAGAGGGATAGAAGAACACCTTAGTGACTTAGTCAAGGCTTTTCCATTTATAAGGAACAGAACTGGTATACCAACCTAATGCTTCAACTCATAATAGTTTGCTTTTTCCTGTGGCGTTACCCATAGTAGCTTAGTGGTTACTCGGAATGCAAGCCTCAGGGTTTGCAGTTCAAAACCCCCAGCCACCCTGTGGGAGAAAGATGGGCTTTTCTATGCCTGTAAACAGTTACAGTCTTGGAAATTCATAAGGCAAGTTCTACTCTGTCCTATAGGGTTGCTATGAGTTGGTATCTGCTCGATGGCAGTGTGTTTGGTTTTGGGTTTAGCAGAAGTACACTAGTAGATGCTTAACAACTAGATATGTGAGGAAAAAGGAAAAAGCCCTGATTCCGAGCTACCAACATGGTGTCATTGCACACGGAGCTGGGAAGGGATATGCAGCCATTTGCCAATATAAAGTATTCCCACTACACAGATACAAGAGATGCAACTAACCAAAACCACACGAGTAAGAGTAAAATAATTCAGAACCAATGCCTTTAAATATTACTCTCAACTTTTGTTTCTTTATTTGACTGTATCTTCATTTGACTGTAGAAGGATCTTTCTACTCCTGTAAAGTGGTACCATCTTGGAAACTCACAGAGGCAGTTCTATCTTGTCCTATAGGGTCGCTAAAAGTCAGCCTCAACTCAATGGTGGAGAGTTTGGTTTTTTGGTTTTTATGTCATTTATTTTTAATGTATGGCTGTGTTTAGCAAAGATTTACAGAATTTTAGACATTATACCAATTGGCTCTGGTGATTGAGTATGAACTGATTGCAGCACATCACATCATGGTTTGATAGTTCCATGAAGACTAGGTATAATGAATATTATTTTATAACTTTCTCATTTGTTACCTCTTGTCCACTTCTGTGCCTGCAACCAGAATATTTAAGCTAAAGAAGGAGAATGTGAATTGCTTTTAGAAACTCCAAATAGAGGGAAAATTTTGGAAAACTGGGCCAGGCTTTGAAGTTGGGCCTGGAGAGAGAAGTTAGGCAGGAAGTGGGAGTTGCCCCAAGATTAGAGCCTGAAGCAACAAGCAGCAAGGCCTTGTGCTCTTGGACAGAGTCCCAGAAGAATTTTTCTCCTTGCTGATCACCAATGTGCTTTTCCTAGACAACTCACAGATATATATGCCACTTTCATTTTCATGCTATAAATTGCTACAGGCCTATTAACATTTCACTTCCTCTTTTCATACTTCCCTGGATGACTCCGAATTTTTAATTTCCATGATGTAAAAATGGTTTGAGTTTTATTTTGAAATGACAGCCGACTTTTCTCTCTGGCAATTCTTTCTGGGGACAAGTCCTGAATCTTCAACTTCCTGCAAGAACATCTCCACCAGGGTCACCCAAAATAGACAATGACGATCTCACAAGACACACCCCAAATGAGCTGAACCTGCCTGGTTTTCAGGCTTCTGCTGGGAGCTGTGTGGTAGCCCCCCAATCTTAATTCTTCTGAATCATAGTTGACTTTTAGCCTTTTCATCACAGTGACCTAGTCTGGGCAACTTTGCCATTGCGAGCCTTTCCTAATCTGCCTCCTTTTAACGACAGCTTCCTACCATGTAAGGTCTGCAAGCCAATGAGGGTTCCCTTGGGTTGCCTCTTTCACCTAAGCTCTTGACACACTCTCTTTCATGTGCACATGTGACTAGCATGACGTCAGAGAAAGTCCTTTCTACTGCCAAGTGTGATAAAACCCTTAGTCTACTAACAAGGCCCTCTGTTCTTTATGCTTGAACACCCCTCTGGCCTTTTGTCTTCTGATTCCTCCATTCTGTTCATTTTCCTCAAGTGTCTACTGAAACTGAGATTGTCTCCTGAACCATGTCTATATACCTTCCTCTAGCATCTTAGTCTTCCTTCCTGCTGTCCTTCCCATGATGTTGATCTATACAGCAGTCAACCTCAGTGGGTCCTGAGTCTTCCTTTTCCTTTTCTAACCCTCAACCTTGACACATTCTATGACTTCTGTCTGGAATGATTTTCTAACCTGACCTCAGCTTTCCAGCCAGATTCGATATCTATACAAACTGCTGGGAAATTATTTGTTCCTATCTCATGGCATCTGACATCGTCTCCTTTTTCTAAGAGTCATTTGGACGATTGCTTCATCTTTCGCACCACACAAGGAATGCCATGCTTTGCATCTATTTCTTATGTTGTAATGCTTAGAATAGGTATATCTGTTGATTTGTTGAGATGGATCGCCAGCAGCATTTGAGAGAATCCTTTCCGCACTCACTTTGTTAGGGCAAAGTTGCATACAAATAAAACATTTTCTAATGTAGATGATCAGGCTGGGGATAAAAACAAAATAATAACATGAGAAATTATCCAACAATATAATTCGCTATCTTTATAGGGGTGCACTCCATTGTCAGAACTCTGCAGGAATATATATATATATATATATATATATATATATATATATATATATATATATATTCATTCTGATCCTTACTATTTAGCAAGGATTGTAATACTTGAATACTTGCGAGTAAGCTGTATCTCAGAGAAGGGACGTTTGTTAGAATGAGACAGCAGAGTAAAGACATAGACTCTATTTAAAATGAAACTAAAGATAAAAGGCAGCTTGAGCAGGGAGGCACTGGATTTCACAAAGCAAATATTGTATTCCAAGAAGTCACATACATTCAGGCCAAATTCATATCATTAAATCAGGAACTAAAACATAACATTCTGATTGGCTTACCAGTGATTTGTACCAGGGGACTTCAAGAAATACTTAGAACATTTCCATTATCTTTAATTTCATTTTCCATGACCTTTTTGAAACCCTCTGGTAAAAGAAAAAAGTTGGTTAACAAAATGTGGGCTCTACAGTAATTAGTAGTCAAATGTATGTGGATTTGCACGACTGGCTTAAAGAGTTTTTGTTATTAATTACTGTTTGATGATATGTATGCTTTGCTGGTTAGTTTTTCTTATCTTTTGTTGATTACTATGGTTACTAGTTTATAACTATGAGCCCTGGTGACTTAGTGGGTACCCATGGGGCTGCTAACCATGAGGTCAGGAGTTCGAAGCCATCCTTGGAAGAAAGATGAAATTTTATAGTTTCACAACAGTTTCTGTGGCATTTTTCCTGAGCAGGAAACAAAAGTTCACAGCCACATGCTGTTCTCTTAAATTGAACATCACAAAATATGAGGTTTGAGTGAAACTCCTTTTATGAATAAATTCATTGTGACCAGAAAGAACCTTCCCAGGTGATGCTACTGGGTGCACTATGAGAAAGTTGCTGGATGCTCTCCTACAGGGCAGAACTCATATTACAAAAGAAAGATGAAATTTTATAGTTTCATAAAGAGTTCCTCTCATAACCTCAAAGGGGGTACCTCTACTCTGTCCTATAGGGTCTTCATGGGTCAGCATCGACCTGATGGCAATGAGTTTGGGTAATGGTTTACAGGGTAGGAACAAAACATCCATAGAACATTATTTTCTACAAAGATATTTTAAAAAATACAGTGTAGTTTCTGGAAGTGGCTTGTATAGTGTAGTTACAAGGAAAATATTTTTTAGACCACATGAAATCTGCTTAAAGGTTAACTTCTTAGAGCAGAGCAAGTTTTGTTGTTTGTTTTTTTCCAAAGGCGGGTTGAGTTCTGACCCAGAGACAGCCGTCCTTCAGCTGAGTCAAGTACCACAAAGATTTACATTTCAGAGCACTCATTCTCTTAACCAGAGCTCGTGTTCACTCTAGTCTTTGTCCTGGCTTTACTGGGCATTCTTAAGAGTATATCATTAAAGAAGGGATATGAGAGGGTACCCCCCACAAAAAGGGTATTTTTCAAAGCTTTGCATTTATTTTAATTTTATTTTTTTACAAAACAACATTATCACCTTCAAAGTACTCTCCATTACACTTTATCTATTTTTCAAATCTGTGATTCTATTCTTGGAAACACTTTTCAAAGTCTTCTGTTTGGACAGCTCACAGCATCTCCCTCATTTTTTCTTAATCTCTTCTAACTCATCAAAATGCTGTCCTTTCATGGCCATCTCCATTTGGGGAAACATAAAGAAGTTGCACATAGTGAGGTCAGGTGAGTAAGGTGTTTGTGCAAGAGAGGCATTCTGGTTATTTTGGTTTGTTTTTGCCAAAAACTGGCACACTGAGATGGCTGTGTGAGCGGTTGCATTGTCACGGTGGCAAAACCAGTCCCTCATCTGCCACAAATCAACCCTTTATTGTCATTAAAATTCGCTGAACCGAGCTCCAAGATAGTTCAGATAGCTTCCCTATCTCTTCAGTGGCCCATCATTGGCCTGCAAGAATAAGTGCATGAATTTTGTAGACATTTTCATCCATTCAGAAAGGTGACCGATATCCAGAATGAGGTTTGTCATCAATCGACATGTCACCTTTTTTGAAATGAAAAATACCACTGTACACATGAGTTTTTACTATAGTGCTGCCCTGTAAGCTGTGTTTAACATCACAACAGTTTCTGTGGCATTTTTCCTCAGCAGGAAACAAAAGTTCACAGCCGCATGCTGTTCTCTTAAATTGAACATCACAAAATATGAGGCTTGAGTGAAACTCCTTTTATGAATAAATTCACTGTGACCAGAAAGAACCTTCCCAGGTGATGCTACTGGGTGCACTATGAGCAAGTTGCTGGATGCTCTCCTACAGGGCAGAACTCGTATTACAAAAGCTCTACCCAGTGTAAACTTTTTCTGGGTATTTTTTTTTGGTGGGTAACCCCTCGTATGATATAAACTTTTAAAAACATATTCTATTAGAAGGCAAGGAAAGTCCCCTTTCAAATGAAAAAAATTATCATGAGTGGATGTTGCAGTTTATCAAATGTTTATTAGTTTCTATTGAGATAGCCAAATAGCTTTTCTCCTGAAGTTCACTTATGTGGTAGAGCACATCAAGGCATGTCTGATTGCAAACAAGATTTACGAAGATAATTTTCTCCCTACTGGTATCTGCAACAGTATATACAGAAAAGAAATAATCTGTGCTTTAAATTTTACATGAGTTTTATTTATATTGATCATTTTACCTAATATCCTTTGTGACAAGAAGAAAGATTTTCCAATATTGATTTGCTTTCTTTAATGGTCATTTGTTTTGTTCAGGTTTTTATTTTTCTCGAGTCAATTTTATGTACTGCATTAGTCAAAGTAGGCTAACGGCTGTGCCAGGTAATACTCGTGTGAGTCACAATAAGTGACCAATGTAGGTCAGTGATAGCAATGGGGTGAACGTGGCCTCCAAATTGAATGCCACTCGGGAAGCAAGGTCTCTTTGCTATCGTCCTTTCACCCTTTTTTCAGGCTCTTGGAATGCTCTATAACCTATCTGTGAATGTGTGAGAACTAGATTTGGAAGATTCTGAAGGGCCAGCTCATTGGCTAGAGCTGAATTACATGGATGCATTTCATTACAAAGGAGTCTTGGACATGCCTCCTAGCTCTGTGACCCCTAGCAGTTTGGGGCAACAGTAATTTATACTGTTCTAGAAATTTTCCTTTTCATCTACATTTTTCTATTTTATTGGCAGAAAGTTTTATTCTCTGTGGTTTTATCAATCTCACATGTTGTAATAGTGTTTGCTAGCATGTTCTCTCTCTGGCTCTTTATCAGGCTTGCTGCAAAACCTTTGAGTCGATTCTGACTCCCGGCGGCCCTATGTGTTACATAGCAAAATTGTGCTCCGTAGGGTTTGGTTGGCTGTCATTTTTATGGCATCAGAGGATCAGGCCTGTGGTCTGTGGTGTCTTTGGACTGGGTGGGTGCCAAGCCCCAAACATTTTCCATTAGCTGCCAATCATAAATGGCTTGTGCTACCTAGGGAGCCTCAGACTTGCTAGAGAAGCTTGCTGATTTTGTTAGCATCTTTCCTAAACCAAGCTAGCTTTTGATTGGTTGAATCTTTCTATCACATATCTTTTTGTGTGTTCTGAACTCCTGTGGTATCTTTCTTATTTTCTGTGGTTTATTGTTTATTTTTTAGTTTCTTGCAATCTTTGAATCCTCAGTATCTCCAAGAAAAGGTTCTCTCTCTTTCCCCCACATAAATCCTACCACACAGCCTTTATACAAATAATAAAAGGTAGACAACCGAAAAGTGGGTGAAGGGAGACGTCAGACAGTGTAAGATAGGACAAAATAATAATGATTTATAAAGTATCAAGGGTACATGAGGGAGGGAACAGCAGGGAGCAAGGGGTAAAAATGAGGAGCTGGTACCAAGGGCTCAAGTAGAAAGCAAATGTTTTGAGAATGATGAGGGCAACAAATGTGAAAATGTGCTTGACATGATGGATGGATATATGGATTGTGATAAGCATTGTATAAGCTCCCAATAAAAAGATTTTTTAAAAAGTAGGCTCCCAACTGTCCACAACAGGAATTTATTCTTGCCCTGGTGGCCCAGTGGCCTAAGCGTCTGGTTGCAAACTGGAAGTTCAGTTATGCATCAGACTCTGCTCGGTGGCAGTGTGTCTGATTTTGAGGTTTTCAGTGGATTAAATGTTGGGCTGCTAGCTGAAAGATTAGCAATTCTATTCTACCAGCTGCCCCACAAGAGAAAGATGAGGCTGTCTGCTTCTTTAAAGATGTAAAGTCTCAGACACCCTTTAGAGGGTCATTCTAAATTAGTATCAATTCGATGGCAGTGGGTTTCAAACAAAGCAGATATCTACAAACAAAAACCCTGCCATCCTTGGGTGGATTCAGAGTCATGGGGTCTTGTATGTGACAGAGTAGAAGTGTTTTCATGGTGGTGACTTTCAGAAGTGGACTCTCAGACCTTTCTTTCAGGCACCTCTGGGTAAGTTTGAACCATCAATTTTTAGGTTAGTAGTTGAGCACTGCTAAAATCTATGAGAGCATTAATACTAAGAGGCCTATGGTTCTCACACTAGGTTCTGTACCCTAAGCCCGGGAATATGTAAATGCTGATGTCTAAGCCAGAAATTACAAACAGGCCAAGGCACACAATGTTAATGATATCATATTTTACCTTTATTATGCTCAACAGGAGCATTACTCAGGGTACTCGTCCCCAAGTCTCTTCTTCCACATGTAAATGAAAACATTGCACACTTGCATCTCAATTACACTTTTAGTTCTTTATCTTCATCCAACTAGGTTTAACTTGTATCTGCATACACAGAAATGTGTAATTCTTGTTGTTAGATGCCATCACGTGGGCTCCGATGCGTAGTACAGCAAAGCAAAACAATGCTGGAACTTCTAATGTCCTCACGGTCATTGATATGTCTGAACCATTGTTGCAGCCACTGTGTTAATCCATGTTATTGAGAGCCTTCCTCTTATTCCAAGAACTAGGCCTTCTTGATAACATATCCAAAGTACACGAGAACTCTCTCCACCCTCACTTCTAAGGAGCATTTGCCCATACTTCTTTCAGGAAAGATTTGCTCATTCTTCTGACTGTCCATAGTATATTCAATATTTTCAACAAAAACCATAATTCAAAGGTATCAACGATTACCCAGGTATCAACGATTACCCAGTCTCTTATCAACAATTACCCAGTCTGTTATTCATTGTCCAGCCTGCACACAAATTGATTGAAAAGACCTTGGTTTGGATCAGGTTCACCTCAGGCCCCCAGATGGCATCTTTGTTTTTTGACACTTTGAAGAGGTTATGGCAACAGATTTTTCCTGTGCAATCTGCTGTTTAATTTTTTAAACTGCTGCCTCCATCGGTATTGACTGTGTTTTCGAGTAAAATTAAATCCTTGACAACTTTAATTTTCTCTCTCTTTATCATGCTGCTGCTTATTGGTCCAGTTTTGACAATTAATGTTTTCTTTACATTGAGTTGTAATATATACTGAAGATGGATGGGATTCTTTTATCTTTATCAGTAAGAACTTCAAGTCCTCTTCACTTTCGGCAACCAACGTTGTGTCAACTGTTTATGAAGTAGCCTTTGACCAATCCGGGCACTATGTTCATCTTCGCATAGTGCAGCTTCTCTGATCATTTGCTCAGCAACCAGGTTAAATAAGGATGGTTGTATTAGTCTGGGTACTTTAGAGAAACAAATCTACAGAAACTCATGTATAAGAGAGAGTTTTATATAAAGGTTAAGTGCACATCAAGAAAACATCCCAACCCAGTGCTGCCCAAGCCCACAAGTCCAACATTAACCCATCAACCCATATGTCCAACACCAGTCCACAAAGTCCTCCTCCATCTCACAAAACAGACACAATGATGCCGACCGCTGGAGGAAAGCCGATTTAGTGAATGTGTAAGCATCTCAGCGCTGCCAGGGGTCTACACACGGGTGCTCGAGCACCCAGGGCTGCATAGGGGTAGGTCCATATGACTTCTCCTCAGGGATGTCTTGCAGGAAGTGAGCCTTGCCAGCTAAAGCAGGGAATCGGCTAAGGCAACTGCACACTGGTCCGACCATCACAAACCTGAGAACTCCAAAGGTGTGACTCACTGAGTCATTTATTTCTCTGCCCTACAATAAACCTTATATGTGTTTATCAGCCAGGTTGGCACAATAAACTAACTACCTCAATGGTGAAAGGATACAACCTGGATGCATCCATTCCTGATTTGAAACTACCCAGTATCCCCTGGTTCTGTTTAAATGACTGTCTCTTGGTTGATTTACAGGTTTTCCATAAGCCTAATTAAGTGTTCTGGAGTGGCCATTCTTTGTGGAGGTTTTTACTTGTTTTGCCGTAAGCACAAGACAGAATAGCAGCACATTCAAGAACCATTCTAACTATAGAGACATGCTACAGAAATGAGCTTGGTGGCATTGAGCTGCTAATCATGAGGTCAACCACTGGAAAACACAGCCACTCTGAGGGAGACAGATTAGGCTCTCTTCCCATGTAAAGATTTTCAGTCTTGGAACCGCACAGGGCCAATTAGTTTACTTTCTCCTCTAGGGTTATTATGAGTCAGAATTGACTAGACGGCAGTGAGGAAGAAGCAACAAAGGATTCAGTCATTACCTTGAGAAGAAGGGAAGGTACAAAAATTGCAATTCATCTCAAGAGGAATTTATGGAGGCAAGAAACCCAAAGACAAGAATATTTATATGGGTGGAAAGTGAGTGGGAATCAATGCTTAGTTTGGAGGTAAGACCTCTGTATGAGTTCTTGAGTAGCAGAATCCAGGTTCTAGTTTTTGCATTTGTCTACAGTGGCCTGGGCCATTGAAAATGCTACCATTCTTGATGTGGGGAAAATAAAAAAGAACTGGACAGAGAAAGCATCAGTGTAGTCACATTGGAAACAGTCTCACAAGGTTAATATAGATGGTTAGAACGTTGAGAAGATTCCAGAATACTGGGGGGGGGGTTATATGAGGGAGTTACCCCCCTCCCTAATGGTAAAAGCTCCACCAGGTGGAGGTGAGCATCAGCAACTCATTGTGAGGTAGTGCATCTAGTGGCGTTGCCTGGGAAGGTTCTCTCTGGTCACAGTGAAATTTTTTGTAAAAGTAGTTTCATTTAAACCTCATTTTTTGTGATGGTCAATTTAAGAGAGCATCCTAAGGTTGTGAAGTTTGTTTCCTGCTCAGGAAAATGCTGCAGAAACTGTTGTGATGCTGAACCTACCTTACCAGGGCAGCACTGTAGTAAAAACTCAAGTGTACAAGTGGTGTTTTCATTTTGAAAAAGGTGAAATGTCAATTGATGACATTGACAACTTCATTCAGACATCCATCAACTTCTTAAACAGACAAAAATGTTGACTCATAGTGCATCTGAAGATTGTTAATCAAGTTTTCTATTTAGAAGTTCTGAAAAGATTGCATAACGCTGTGCAACAACAAGTCCTGATTTGTGGCAGACGAGGGACTGGTTTTGCCACCACGACAATGTACCTGCTCATGCAGCCATCTCAGTGTGCCAGTTTTGGGCAATAAACAGCATGCTTCTCTTGCTCCATGAAACTTACTCACCTGACCTAGTTCCGTATGCCTTCTTTTGGTTTTCCGCTAATGCTCATGGACATGAAAGGACAGTGCTTTCAAGGCATAGAAAAGGTGAAGAAGAAAAAATGAGGGAGATGCTGTCAGCCATCCAAACAGATGAGTTTGAAAAATGGTTCCAGGAATGGCGTCTCAGGATTGGCAAATGTATTAACTGTAAGGGAGAGTACTTTGCAGGTGGTAAGGTTGTTTTATAAAAATAAATAAATAAACAAAAGATATAGCTTTGAAAAAAATCTGTTTGGGGGGAGTACCCCTCATACATGCTAGGATAGAAGACAATCTAGGAGAACTCCAGTCCAAGCCCTTAGTCCACAAGTGAGGAAACAGAAGGTCACAACATACAATGGGGTTCTCCTACCCCAGGTTATGGGTATGATCATTTTCTAGATGCCCAGATTGGATGCATGTTTGAAAGTTTACTCTGGGTCGGGGGGTGGCAAATGATGGCCTATGAGGGAAAACCAACCACCACTTTCTTTCTTCTTTCTTTTCTTTCCAAACTTTTTTTTTCTCTTGCTGCTGTAAGATATATTTTCTTTGACATCAGACCAAACCTGCAAAACACCAAACCCACTGTCATCGAGTCAATTCTGCCTTCTAGTGTGGGGCTTTTGGGGCTATAAAACTTGACAGAAGCAGACAGCCTCATCATTCTCCCAGCAGCAGCTGATGAGTTTGAACTGCCAATCTCGTGATTAGTAGTCCAGTACTTACCAGAGAAGTGCCATTAGGGCTCAGCTCAAAGGGACTGATGTGTTAGAGAACCAAAATTAAGGGGTCCTTCAAGGGATCATAAGGTAAAACATGATACCACGCCTTAATGTTGAGACATTACGGAAGAGGTCCCAAAGCACATGACTGTTAGCAAGTAAATACACCTTCGCAAGTTGGAGTCTGAGGGTTGTCCCTTGGGTGAGAGCGATGGATGATGGGAAATGAGCTGAACCTGGGACAGGTATTCTGAGATGCCTGTCCAGTGATCTTGTAACATTTAATACACATTGCTACCATTCATCTTTAGCTGCTCACCCAGTCTCTTCACCTTTCTCAAAGGCAATTGGAGCTGCCCTCAAGTATTTAACATAGCCCTCAGCAGCTGGAGACTGGGAGCTATTGATGGGTGAGAGGGCTCTCTAGAAGCTTCACAGAGAGATCTCCACAGCAGGAATGCCACCAGGAGGAAAGAGGACAAGACGCTCAGGACCACAGCTAGTGGAAAGGCTGCCTTATTAGTAGTAATTAGCACTCAGTCATGCCTGGAAGGCTGTCCCCATAAAACAGGTCAAATCAATTACTGCCTGTCTCTGACTAAGGAGCTAGCTGTTGCTAGTCTCTGGGTTTTTGAGTCTGAGAACCAGAGCGGATCTCATCCCAAGTTAAGACGAGGATTCCCCTGCCTTCCCATGCTTGCTGCGTGCAAAGAAATATAGCTCCTGTTGAAAAGGACCTGTGGGTGTCTCAAGGATGTTGGTTGCTGGAGAAGTGAGGCAAACGTCATGGATGCTGGCCTCTTGGGGAATGGACGCTGGGACAGGGAAGGGCCTGCTCAGGGCAAGGGACTTGAAGGGAATGGGGTTTTGGGAGTTTGTGCGTGACGTGGGTGCTGATTCCCTTTTCCCCACATCAAGAACTCAGCTGTAAGCTGGTGCTCATGTTTTTGTCTTTTTAGGAATTGATGGAGAAAGGTCAGCTGACGTATTTCAGAGGTTCTGAGGAAAAGAAGCATCAGCGCTAGACTGGGCCCCTGTGTGGATTCCTACCACCTGGTCCATGTGCCCAGAGGCGCTTTCTGTCCTCCCTGCGTGGAACCCGAGGCCAGAGCTCAGCACAGCCGAGCCCCTGGGAGGCAACAGAAAAATTCTGCTTTTTAGGCAGCATTTTGTGTCAATAGCCCTCTGGATAATGTTCACAGTTTTCACAATAAAAACTCTCTCAATTAATAGTACTTTGCATTTAGATAGTTCATTTTATCTGATGCTAAGCACATTTTCCAAGTGCCAGGGTTTGCTTTTATGGAGCGCAGGTGCTTCCTGAATAATAGAGAGCTGCTCATCACCCTCTTTGCAGCATCCTCGGAAAGGCCTCCCAGGTCCTTCCTCAAAGAGCCCTTCAGCGGTGCCATTAGCTGTCATCAGAAGGGCAGGAGATGAAGGCAGAGGCACCTCAAGACCAACCCAGTTGTCTGCGAGTCCATTCCCACATACCATGACTCTGTGTGTGCAGAATGAACCAGGCCCACCAGGATTTTAAAAGCTGCAACCCTTTCAGAGTTGACCCCATGTGTTAGCAGTTGGGTGTTCAGCTCTCTGCATTATAAAAGGACTCCTCTCATTGTCCCCACTTTCTCCAAAATAAAATATTCTCCTACAAACAAAACAAAATGCCAAAAAAATAGAGTGTACCTGTCACGCTAACTCAAAGCAAGTCCTTGGTCCCTCTGGGACAGATGGTTGTCACTCAGTGTTTTCACACACACTTATGGTGAGTCATTAACATGAAACATAATGTGTCTGAAATATTCCATGGAAAACGGATCTGCTCTGGAAACCTCCACCTAGTTCACAATTTAAAAACAAACGAGTGAGTCCAGATTGAACTCTCCCTCCCCCAAGCGGGGCGAACCAAGAAGAAAACATAACAGAGCAGCAATGGGAGCAAAGCCAAGCCACGAAGTCTCTGAGGAGCTCCCAAAATAGACTTCAGTCTAGGAGGGGTGGCTCACAGAACCCTCCAGGACCAGTGGGGAGATAGTCATAAAGGTCAGCAGACAGACCTGGAATTATCTATCCTTTTTGGGTTTTCAGGGGGCTAGATAGTATTATTATTTTTCTTTATACATATTTTTCTATTTCACATTTTCTCTTTTTATTCAATTTTTTGTCTTCTTTTTGTATTGTCTACATTGTTGTTGATTTTCCTACCTTTATAAGAAAGGCATAGAAAGCAAGCCCAGGGAGAAAGCAAATGGACAGCAGGTCCTGGAGGGACTAAGTGGGAGGAGAGGGCAGGGGAAGGGAGCGGTGCACAAACAACACCATAGACAGGGAACAGCTAGGGAATGGAAATCAAAGAGGAGGATGTAGAGATGCTAGGGATACTGGAGCAACAACAATCTAGCTGAGAGGAATTACTAAGAAGCAGAAGAAGGGCAATTGTGATGGGGAAAAGGAGGAAGGTAAAAGGAAACAGAGGAAATATCTAGGAAGCAAAACTATGGATAGAGGTATAAACTTAGATGTGTACATATGTAAATATAATAATTCATACAAATAGAGGTATTGGCATAGGTACATATATTTATATGGCAATACATTGAGGAAGTGGATGGACCTTGAGCCTCTCCTCAAGACTTGCCTCAACGCAAGAACACTGCTCTGACTACCTGGCACTCTGTGATGCTCACCCTCCCGGCAAAATCACTGAAGACAAAATGGGTGCACAAGCAAATGTGGTGAAGAAAGCTGCCTGGCTATCAAAAGATAAAGCAACTGGGGTGTTAAAGGCTAGAAGGTAAAACAAGCAGCCATTTAGCAGAGAAGCAACAAGCCCACCTGGAAGCACACCAGCCTGTGTGATCAGGAGGTGTCAGAGGGATCAGATAGCAGTCATTAGAAGACCCTAAACAAACAAGCAAACAAACAAACAAAGACAAAAACATATTGTTGAGAACAAGGGGGTCAGAGCAGAGACCCAAACCCATCTGTAAGCAATGCGACATCCCCTCACAGAAGGGTCACAGGGAAGGGACGAGTCAACCAGGGTGCAGTATAGCACCAATGAAGCTCACACTATTCCTCTGTTTTCATGAGGCTTCCTCACTCCCCACTATCATGACTCCAATTTTTGCCTTTCACTGCAGGCTAGGCTGGAGCATGTACACAGGTACAGTGCAGAGCTCACAGCACACGGAATCCAGGTCAGATAGCCCCCCTCAGGAACAGAAATGGGAGTACCAGTACCAGGAGGGTAGGGGGAATGTGAGGAGAGGAGGGGGCAAGAAACTGAGGTGGGATGGAAGAGAGCAGTCAGTGAAAGATATGAAAATAATAATAATTTATCATTTATCAAGGGGTCATGAGAGGGGGTGCGGTAAAAAGAGGAGCTGATACCAAGGGCTCAAATAAAATGTAAATGTTTAGAAAACAATGATGGGAACATATGTACAAATGTCCTTGATACACTTGATGTTTGGATTGTTATAAGAGCTATAAGAGCCCCCACTAAAATAATCTTAAAAACAATAACAACAAAAACTTAAGGCAACACTTCACAAAATATTGAAAACAGTCTGCCTACCAGTCACTGGGGGCACTTGATAAAATAGAGCTTAGCAGACTCCTTCAAGTCTGGGTGGTGTGGTGGGTTACAAGTTGGGCTGCTAACTGCAAGATCAGCAGTTCGAATCCACCAGTCAATCTGCGAGAGAAAGATGAGACTTTCTACTCCTGTAGAGAGTGAAAGTCTCAGAAACCCAAAGGTCAGTTCTACTTATTGGGCAGTTCTGTCTTATAGGGCCGCTATGAGTCAGCATCACTCCAATGACAGTGAGTCCAGTTCTTGGTCAGCTGATTCTTACATACAAGTGCTTGATTGGGTTCCTAATGGCATAGCTCTTTATTTATGGTGAATAATATTGGAGGTCAGTGAGTTTGATTTTGGCTTGAGACTTTATATGAGAAACCCAGGGAATTTGCTAGCAGCTCCTTCAGTATCTTCGCTTTGCCTTTATTACTGCCATCTTTGGGTATATTTCTAGATTGGATCTCGCCATGAAGCAGTACAGCCCCATGAGCCTTTCCTTGAATCTACACCTTGTCTACTTAGGCATCATCAGCCTTATCAGTAACATCCCCTCACGTACTCCCAACCTTAGTACTAGTATGTGATCTCTTCCCCTTCTGTATTCTCCATGGCTGATTTGGACCTGGCTTGCCCTTTCCTGCAATTCCACACTGGGCGCATCCTATCAATACATCCATCTTGCGCTGTAGGATTTCTTTCCTGTTTGAACTTATGAGGATTATATCAGGTCCATTCAAGCGTTTGGGTTACCCTATCTACTTGCTTTCTCCACTCACATGTCACTGACTATTAGATGGGAGAAAGGCATGAAACTGGATTGGCTGGGAATACTCCAAATTTCTCCTATGTGGCGTCTGCTCGGCCACATGCAGTGGCTCTGATACCAATTCCTTTATTGCTCTTGCAGGCATTTCCTTCCACTTCTTGAGGTTCCAGTCACTCTCCTGTATCCCTCACTCAGTGCAAATGGCCTTGGCTCTGACATTCTGAAGACTCTCCAGAGCACACACCAGAAAACCTCAGTCCTCCCTCCTCCTGATAATTCACCCTTCTCATTACTCCCAAGTTCGATTTCTATGCAGTCCACTGCTCCTGTCTCAAGAACTCATTGCTTCTCTTCCAGGCTAACTCTTATCCCTGGGTTCAATGAAAAAGAATTCCATAATCAAATACATTTTGCTGGTCTAGCCTATTATGTTTCTCCATGTGGGGATTTACATAGCACGTTGGCATAGTAAAAGCTTTGGAAAACTATGCAGTAATTCCAAAAAAAAATGTTCAACCTTGTTTCAGCCAATGTATCTCATTAACTTTAGAACCCTCCCCCCCCAAGTAACACCTATTAAGACTTTGATTTTCATATTTTTCCATCCTCTGTCCCACTACAAAACTCTTTTCTTATAGCCTGTTGTATTTTTGGCAACAATGGATCTTCAATAAGTGAAGGAGTCCTATTGGGACTGTGGAATAAGCATTGGGCTACTAACCACAAGGTCAGTATTTCAAAACCACCAGTCAAGTCACTCTGAAGGTGAAAGATGAGGCTATCTGCTTCCAGATAGAATTTATCCTCGTATTAGAGCCTAGATTCTAAGTACTTGGTTTGAGGAAAGTTCTGGTTTACTGTGGGAGCACAAACTCCATTTGGGGTCTTGATGCAAATCAGCTTCAGATGATTTTTTTTTTCTGACCACAAACCACTTTATCCTTGGGCATCATGTGTTTAAAGTCGATTATGGCTCCTTTAGCCAGCCTTGGTAGGGGGTCTTGTCTTAATGGAAATTGGGCTACCAGGCTTCATGGTCATGAGTCATACCCCAAACAAGGTGTAATATTGTACATCCTGTAACGATCCCTTTCCTGCTTCCATCCTAGTCTTGCGTGTGACAGTGATGAATTGATCCATGATCAATCATCTTTTTGGTTTCTGTGTCTATAACTAGCAATGTGGCCATGAACTTTTTTGGCACCAGTGTGGCCTCTTGCTGATGGTCTCCCTCATCCAGATGATTTTTCTTTGTTTGGTCCTTATTTTGTTTAGCATTCAATTAAGGGGTTCTTAGAAACCACATCACCGTGAATGAGGGGAGTGCATGATGGGGTCCCAATGCCCATCTGTAATCAGCTGGACATCTCTGGCAGAGGGGTAGTGGGGAGGAGATGGGTCACTCAGGGTTCAGTGTAGCAACAATGAAACTGAAAACCTTCCTCTAGCTCTTGAACGCTTCCTTCCCCCCATTATCATGATCCGAATTCTGCCTTGCGGACCTGGTTAGACCAGAGGATGCACAGTGGTGCAGCAGGGATCTGGAAACACAGGGAATCTAGGACGGATGAACCCCTCAGGACCAGTGGTGAGAGTGGTGACACCAGGAGAGAAGGGCGTGTAGAAAGGGGGGACCGATCTCAGGGATCTACATGTGACCTCCTCTCTGGGATATGGGCAATGGGAAGGTGGGTTCATGGGTGAGGGGGGAGCAGGGAGTGGGGGAGAAAGGAACATGAGCTGATTCCAGGAACCCAAATGGAAGGCAAATTTTGAGAATGATGAGGGCAACGAATGTATAAGGGTGCTTTACTCGATTGATGTATGTATGGATTGTGATAAGAGTTGTATGAGGCCCAATAAAATGGTTTATTTTAAAAAAAGAAACCACATTTGAATTTGGAGTCTATTTCCTCCTGGAACATAGGACAGTGGAAGACATGATGGTCTGTGCTTTCAGAGACGTTGTGACTTCTCTCTCAATACTCGTTTTGGAGAATGTCAACTGCCATGCTGTGAGGACACTCAAGAGACATGATGGTAATATATCTGCCACTCTCACCGGACTTGATTTATGCCTGATCCTGAGCACACAGAGAATGCTCAGTCCTCTCAAAGTCCGCTGAGTTGGTGCCATCTCTTGTGTTGAGCTCACTGCGGACTGTGAAATGAAACAGCCCCAAATCCAAAAACCCCCTCAAAGCCATGGAGATAAATCTGTGTGGCATTGGCAGAACAGGAATTGAAGGTCAAGCAAATAGCAGCAAGGGATTATAAATCCCAGCTTGCTTCAACTATAAACCAATCTGTCCACAGTGAGAAAGTATTTAATAAAGGGTTTCATTGTACTGGCGGAAATGGAAAATTATACTCCACGAGTGAATGGTCTGCCAGCAACCGCCTGGAACCAGCAGCATGGATGCCTTTTAACGGGTTTTTAAAAATCAATAACTTTAGTCTTTTTAATTAAATTGCTATAAGTGGGCAGAACATTTAATTACAGTTTCTATTCCTTCATAAAAATAGTCTCCAGGAAGAACTAGCAATATCAGATTCTGATTCTTCCCAGGAAACATACAGATAAATATTTCATTGTATCAATGTGCTGAATTTTTGTTGTTGTTGATACTGTTGTTATTGGTGGCCTAAAAATAAAAAGCAGAGAGAAAAAATGGGGACAATACCAAAAAACAAGGAACAGCCAAATAGAAGCCTACCTGGCCCACAGCTATGACATCAGAATCCCTGACTTGGACTCCATGGAAAGGAAGAAGAAAAAAAAATTATATAGATAGATATCTTAAGATTTCAAATAGCAGACGCAGCACATCCTGTTCCCATTCTAAGCAGGAGCCAGTGAGACTTGGCCAAAGTCCAATCTTGAGAAGGCACCTAGAGATGCTTCATATATTGGTGAGAGCAGTGGGTGTTTTCAGGGATGATATGCTAGCATGGTGCCTCTAAAAATATCCGCAATGAATGGAATTCATCTCTTCAGTTACTCTATTTTAATTAGATTTGCTCCTCTGTTTATTTCTTAGTTGTGCTGCTTTCTTTGGATCCCCTCCCCCCTTGCCCTCTTGCTGTCCTAGGGCCTCTTCCACGCTAATGCAGGCGTGATGCTTAGTGTTACTGACAAGCTGCCAGGCCGATGCAGCTTCTCTCCCCTGGAGCCTGGCTTACACCCGTCCCCTGCTCTGAATTGAGATTCAGAAAGTTTCTTCTTTTCAGGTATGACACATTTCACCCTGTGCAGATGCTGAGGACAGCTAAAAGACCCTCCTCCTCAAAGCACACACACACACACACACACACACACACACACACACACACACACCACTGTTTTCCTCCCCTAATCTTTGTCAATCATATCCTCAAGTTGTAGCTCTGAAGGGCAACAAAGACAAAACCTGATTTTGCATTCTTTTTTCTCCTACACTCAAGCAAGATCCCTTCCTCTGATGGCTATGCCAAGTGACGTGAAGCTGTGATGTGGTGTAAGAAGCCCAGGGAGCGAACTCGGGGTCAACATCAGCCTCTGTGAGTAACTTTAGACACACTCTAGCAGTTTCATATAAAATCAAACAGTTGTCGATGAACCAGGGAGCATGAATCTATCTCTGTAGAAAGCTGCAGCAGCATCAACCAGAAATAGCACACAGGCCATGGCGACGAACCCTTGCCACTACCTCAGCACTGTTCGTTCCGGAAGATGTACTTCATCTCTTGTCTCCTTTTACTATTTTCAGACCCCAAAGCACATAAATAGGCTTGCAAGCGAGGAATCTGGATAAATAGATCACAAAGCGAGGCCTATAAAGAACATTGGTAGAAATGAAGATTTGAGCGTGGAAAAAGCAAGTTTGTAACTGTATAGGAAGGCTTGTTTTTCTCATTCCCTATGACAAACAAGAAGTTGTTTGAATGGCATTGAAAGATTGAGTGCTGCTGCACTTGACATCTTCTCGAAGTGTGTCTATGAAATGCATGTGGGAAAGGACCCAGCTGGTCAGTAAGCTGATTTTTCTGCCAGTGGTCAGAAGAGTCCTGGCCTGACCTTTCTTTCTGTCTTCCACCTTCTGTAGCCTCAATCGTTTTACCAAGTTGAAGTTGAGTTGGAATCAGCCTCGTGCTTTCATAGGCCTTTTAAAAGAATCATCATTTATATCCAAAAAGTGTATTTTTCTCATAATATTGATGTATTCTATTCTGGTTCTTCTCTGCCAGTCTTTCCTAGGAGATTCACAAAGAGACGGCCCTTTGCCTTATTCATTTCCCACTGCTGTCAGGTTGCTTTAAACCCATAGCGACCATTGGTAGGATTTCTGAGACTGTAAATCTTTATAGGGGTAGAGCCCCTCATCTTTCCCCTGAGGATTGGTTCATACATTCACCACCAACCTTGCAGTTCGCCGCCCAATGTCGAACCTAGAGCATGACCAGGGTGCCTTCCTAGTCACCTAGTGCTGCTATTAGAGAAATACAAGTGGTTGATTTTAACAAACAGAAATGCATTTTCTCACAGTGTAGGTGGCTAGGATCCAGAGTGACAGCTCCAGGAGAAGGCCCTTCTCTCCTTACAACCTACTGTGGGTCCAGTACCCCTTGGAGATCTATCTCCCTGTGCGGCTCTCAGCACATTGTTACTAGGTCAAAAGGATGTGCTCTACAGCTAGCTCTTCTCTCTTGGTAGTCAGGCCCCTCTGATCTCTGCTTGTTTAATCTCTTTTATATCTCATAAGATAGGTTGGCTAAAGATAAAACCAAATTTTGTAGATGGTATCTTTTCTCATACACATACTGACTCGAATCCTGCTTTATTGACATCATAAGCATGAGGCTTTACAGCACATAGGGTAATCACATCAGATCGCACAAAGAAGGATACTTATATCATACTGAGAATCATGGTCTGGCCAAATTGACATATTTTTGATGAGGGGTCACCATCACTAGTTCTTTGTCATTGAAGTTTGTCCAAACCCAATTAGACTACTAAAGGAATAATATGGTATAATCTCCTTCCTTAAATATGGGAAACTAAAAGTTACCATTGATCAATGGGAACTAAGGAAAGCACCCTCTCCAAGACACAGGTGCATAGGAGTCAATTCACTTGTTACGGGTGTGTGTGTGTGTGTGTTTAAATTAAGGAAAGAGAATATACACATTCACTAAAATTCAGAATATGCCATCTGACATAATTCTATTTTAGGTGACTTCTGTGAATCTGTCCCAGGCAATTGGTTCTGTCACCAGTATTATCAATCCTGAAACACATGCACTGATCAGAATTCCTCACCCCCCATATCCAGCCCTCATTCCTTAGAGTACTGGTAAGAGTCATCAAATAGTCCCAGTTTTCTCAGGCTTAGCTTGTTTTCAGCACTGAGCAGCTCATGTCCTATGACCTCCTCTGTCCCATAAACCCACTGAGATGATTGGTCATTCCAATTGGCCTCACAATAAAGTGTCCGGAGGAACTTAAAAAATTCCTGATGTGCAAGCCACACTTCAGATCACATCAGACATGTGGGGTCAGGCCCAGGCGATTCCAATTTATAGCCATGGTGAGACCCAGGAGGCAGGAACTCATGTTTGCTTTCGGTGCCAAAGTCAGAGCCTCCAAAGATAAAATGGCAGAGACATGCTCATCTTTCATATCCAAGTTATGATGAATTGGTGCCTGAAATTTAACAAAATGAAATTTATCAGATCTATTTATTTAGTCCCCCAAACTGAAGATTATTTTGTAGCACAAAGTCAGCCGTGGAAGGAACACTGCTTGACTACAAAAATGGGTAGCTCCCTAACAGGGAACTAAAATGTACACAGAATTTCAAATGTCATCCTCCCTTTTTGGTCTCATAGCCCACTAGGCAGTGTTTCTGCTTTGTGATCAGTGACACTCATGTATGTATAAGAAAGAACTTTATATCAAGAAGTTATGTTATATCAAGAAGGCAGCCCAGTGCAGCCCAACTCAACTTCATCGGTCAGAGGCTAGCCAAAGCCCTCTGCAGATGCACATAGCTCCAGGCTGATGAAGCAGAAAGGTGAAATTGAAGGCAAGGAGTTTACAGGTTGTGTGGGCACATGGTAAGGTGCTGACAGCTCTCCAAGTCAGAAGCCCCCATGGGGCCAGACCTAGAGGCAGATACAGAGCCTCCTCAAGGAGGAAGGTGAAGGGCCAGAAGAACAGAAGTTCCCAGCACTTCTCTTATAAAAAGGCCACACCTCCAAGTAGGTATCACCAGGCTGCTGCCTGATTGGCGGGTTGGACTCCACTGTTACTTCCATACAGGTACCATCAAGTTGACATAGAACATAACCACCACATATGCTGAAATAATAGGCATAACTTGAGCACCTTATTATTTGATCTCCCTTTGAGACATTTTGAATTTGCTCTAGTTTTTACATTTTCAGCTTTATTTTTGATTGAGAGTTTTCTTGGGTTTCTTGTGTTATTGTTGTTGCTGCATGTTTTTGTGAACATGAAATCCATGATAGGTAAATTTATGAAGAGAGTACCTACATTAATAATTTCTTAGGGAATGGCAGGTGGGTATGGACAAATGGGGAGCCAATAATCATGAGGACAAGAAAAAAGAAAATGATCTAAAATTGACTGTGGTCATAGTTGCACAAGACTTTCTAATATGTTTAAAATCAAAATATATAGCATCTGGGGTCTTAGAGGCTTGAAATTAAACAAGTGACCATCTAGCAGGGAAGCAAGTAAGCTCACATGGAAGAAGCACACCAGCCTGTGTGATCATGTGGTGTCCACAAGATCAGGTTAAAGGAAAATATCAAAAGATCCCAAACACATAATCATATCCATGTGAATGAGGGGGAGGGGAAGTGGAGACCCAAAGCCCATCACTAAACACTTGAACACCCCCTCACAGAAGGGTCACACAGAAGGGAGCAACAGAGCACCAGGGGAAACACACAACATTCTTCTAGTTCTTGAATGCTTCCCCCACCCTTACGGACTCAGTCCGACCTTACAAATCCTGTTGGACCAGAGTATGTACATCGGTACAGATGAGAGCTCTTGACACAAGGAATCCAGGACAGATAACCCCCTCAGGAACAGTAGTGGGAGTAGCAATATCATGAGGATAAGGCATGGGGTTGGTGGGGGAAGGGGGGAAAAGGGAGAATGGATCACAATGATGACTATAACACACACATACACACACACACACTCCCACACACATACCCCACAGGAGGACTAATAATAGAAATGTGGGTGAAGGGAGACAGCGGACGGTGTAAGATACAAAAACAACAATAATAACATATAATTGATCAAGGATTCACCAGGGCGGGAGGAGGGGGAAAAGGAGCTGATGTCAAGGATTCAAGTACAAAGAAAATATTTTTAAAACGATGGTGGCAACCTATGTGCAAGTGTGCTTGATACAATTGAATTATGGACTGTTACAAGATCCGTAAGAGTCCCAATAAAATGATTCATAATAATAAAACACATTGAATTATATGGTATGTGAATGACATGCCAATAAAACGGTATGAGCAAGGAAGAATGAAGAGAAATGGATGCCTTTGACTTAGGGCCACGGAGAAGAATACTGACGATAGCAGGGAGGAGCACATCTGCTTGGAAGACTCACAGCCAGGATTCTCTTTAGAAGTGAGGATGGTGAGACTATCTCACATCGTTTGGAAATTTTATCAGGAGGGGCCAGTCCCTGGATGGTTGAGGGCCAGCTCCAAAGAGGGAAACTGCATGAAATGGATTCACACAGTGGCTGCCACAAGGTGCTCCACCGGCGCCATGTTGGTGTGGAAGACCCCAATGGGCAGTGCTTCATTCAGAGGGTTCCTCTGAGTCAGAGCCAACTCAAGGGCCTCTAACCCAAGCAACCGAGAACAATGTGTGTGTGTGCACGCACACACTCAGGGGCTTGCTTGAACATGATTTCCTGTGTCACTGAAGTTTTTGCCAAAAACCTATTTAAAATCAGGCACTGCTTCAGCAGCCATGGCAAACGTATTTTTAAGACGAAGAGCTCCCCCCCCACTCCCCTGAAACCTTACCACCAACAGCTTTGCCTCTCATTCCCTCCTTTTTTCTGTCAGTTTGGCATTCATTCACTGAGGCCACAAGAGGAAGCCTTGTGGAGGTTCCTACCTGTATTGCTGTTCACAAGAGCCTTAAGGCATTGAACCTCTGGTGAAAAGCACACCGCTGGCAGTTTGATGCAAGAGATAGTTTACAGGAGTTGGAAGAAAACAAATGGTCAGAGGTTACAGAAGGGTGAGAAGCAAGAGACAAACAGAGTCTCTGAAGTAGCGTGGTGCCTCCAAAGCCTGGAAGCACCCCGTTGTGGGTTCATACTTGAAGGAGCCCACTCATCTGTGTGTGGAGTAGGCTTCCTGCTTGGTGCTTCTAGACACTCTACTTGACGAAATTGAGACATTGCACTCCCCCCTTTTTTCACGGTGATGCTTGGTTTTCTTAATCTTTGTGAAGATAAAGTTTTCCTAATGTTTTACTGTATGCAAGTTGTATTTGGTTTTAAGCCTCTGCATTAGTGCTATCTGAAATCGCAGCACTTAAGATGGATTATATTTTGTTATTAAGGAGAAAATCCCCAATCAAACAGGAATCATCTGAAAGAAGTAAAACACTCATTAGGATGTTTTCGGACTTTTACAATTTTCATCTAAATATCTCCCTGTCTAAGGAGCTCTGGTGGTGTGATGTGTTGGGCTGTTGTTCATAAGGTTAGTGGTTCAAATCTGCCAGCTGCTCAATGGGAGAAACATGATGCTGTCTACTGCTGTAAAGAGTTACCGTCTCCAAAACCCACAGGGGACAATTCTGCTCTGCCCTATAGAGTCACCCTTTGCATCAGAATTGACTCGATGGCAGTCAGTTTGGTATGATATTCTACCTTCTCTCTATACCTAATTTCTTCATTTTAGAATATGCCTAATATAACAAGGAATATGTAGGAACATGAGAATTGCAAAGATGAATAAACTCCTTTCCTAATCTTTAATTTCTAAATAGTCCCGTCTTTTCTCCTGTAATCACCAAGATCTGTTTTGGTGTTGGTGATTTGAAGACAGTTCAGGAAATATAGGATACACAATGCCAGAGGATGATAACAATGTAAATGCTCTTTTGTAAAGCACACAAATACACCAGCACTTGGGATCACTCTTGCAGGTCCATCTGGACAGCCAAATGATCAATTCATAATTACTAATTACCTGGTCTGTGTAGATCCCTTGTTGGGTGTAGTGCAAGGGATGGGGGAGTAACACTCCACCTTAGTTCTAAGATAACCTAAGATCCAGGTAGAGATTCACAAGTGGTAGAAGGGAGATAGATGACTCTTGCTAGTTAGAAGAAAACTCACTGCCATCAAACCAATTCCAACTCATAGTGACCCTGTGGTGGATTTCTGAGAATGTAGCTCTTTAAAAAAATATCATTTCATTAGGGGCCTCATGCAACTCCAATCACAATGCATATATACATCAATTGTGTAAAGCACATCTGTACATTCACTGCCCTCATCATTCCCAAAACATTTGCTCTCCACCTAAGCCCCTGGCATCAGCTACTCATTTTTTCCCCTTCCTCCCTGCTCCCCCCTTCCTCATGAACCCTTGATAATTTATAAATTATTATTTTGTCATATCTTGCCCTGTGCGACGTCTCCCTTCACCCCCTTTTCTGTTGTCCGTCCCCCAGGGAGGAGGTCACATGTAGATCCTTGTAATCGGTTCCCCTCCCTCTATGTTCCCAGTATCGCCAGTCTCACCACTGCTCCTAAAGGGATCATTCTCCCTGGATTTCCTGTGATTCCAGTTCCTATCTGTACCAGTGTACATCCTCTGGTCTAGCCAGACTTGCAAGGTAGAATTGGGATCATGATAGTGGGTGGGTGGGGGGTGGAGGAAGCATTTAGGAACTAGAAGAAAGTTGTATTTTTCATCGTTGCTACATCGCACCCTGTCTGGCTCATCTCCTCCCCGAGACCCCTCTGTAAGGGGATCTCCAATAGCCTACAAATGGGCTTTGGTTCTCCACTCTGCACTCCCCCACCCCTCATTCACTATGGTAAGATTTTTTGTTCTGATGATGCCTGATACCTGATCCCTTCTACACCTGGTGATCACACAGGCTGGTGTCCTTCTTCCATGTGGGATTTGTTGCTTCTGAGGTAGATGGCCGCTTGTTTACCTTCAAGCCTTTAAGATCCCAGACACTATATCTTTTGATAGCCAGGCACCATCAGGTTTCTTTAACACATTTGCTTATGCACCCGCCTTGTCTTCAGCGGTTGTGTTGGGAAGATGTGCATCATAGAATGCCAATTTAATAGAAGCAAATATTCTTGCTTGAGGTTGTACTTGAGTGGAGACCCAATGTCCTTCCGCTACCTTAATACTAAACCTATAAATATATGCACGTAGATCTACTTCCCCATCCTCATATATAAATATATTTGATTATATACATGTCTTTATCTAGACCTCTATAAATGCCCTTTGCCTTCCATTTCTTTCCTCTATTTCCCTTGAATTTCCTCCTGTCCCACTATCATGCTCAGTCCCCACCAGGGTTTCAGTAATTCATCTTGGTTACATTACCCTTGATCATGCCCTACCAGGCCTCCCACACCCTCCTCACCACCAATTTGGTTCACTTGTTGTTCCCTTGTCCATGGGTTTGTTAACACCAGTTCCTTTTGAGACTGTAGCTCTTTACAGGAGTCACAAGCTTCCTTTTTCTCTCCCACAGCTGCTGGTAGTTTCAAGCTGCTGACCTTGGGGTCAGCAGCCCCCTGTATAATCACTATGCCTCTAGGGCTCCTCACTCATTGGTAAGGAGCCCTTGGATTGCTACAGAGGGATGTGCACAGAGTCTTCAAAGCCGAGTAGAGGACTGATGGGGGCAGAAAAGCTGGCAGGGCATTTTAAGGAGAGCATATGGTTGCCAGCGAGAAGTCTGAGAGCCAGAACTCCCCCTGGGCTGCTTTGCTGACATAGTAAAGCCTGGCACTACACCGAGTTTCTGAAGACACCTGCTTCTCATCCCTCTCAGGGTTCAGCAAACTTCTTGTGTCAAGGGCCAGAATATCAGCATGTCTGGCTTTGCAAGCCAGTTTGCTTCTATTGTAACTACTCGATTCTGTTGCATGGTATTCAGCCATAGACCATACATAAACAAATGGGTGTGGCTGTATCGCAATAAAAATTATTTACCAAAATAGATGGCATGCTAGAGTGACCCATGGCCTGTCATTGGCTTACACTTGCTTTTTGCTACAAAGCCAGTGTTCAAGTGCATTGTTTTACTGTGCATATATAGAGACCCTGAGGGAAGCAAACAGTTAAGTGCTCAAACTGCTGACTAAAATGTTGGAGGTTGGAGTCTACTCAGAGACACCTTGCAAGAAAGGCATGACATTCTGCCTTAGACAAATCAGAAAACTTTTAAAAGTTCCACATTCAAAGGAGAAAAAAACTGAAGTGAACACAAATCAATACACATGTCAGTTTTAGAGTTTGAATATTAGAGAGGAAATAGTGGATTAAACAAAAGCCATTGATGAGTTTGTTTCTAGTTCACTTTGTTGTTGATATATTATAATAGGAAATTTACAGGAACGACACAGGAGAGAGACAACATTAAAAACATGTACTTGCAAATAAGATGAAGTTAGTTAGAAAAGTATAATGAATGGATGGAATCTACCGTGTAATAAAAATACAACCAAACACAATTTGGTTGCTGTCAATAAAATAATTCAATTGTTTTTTAAGAAATCCACATGCTAGCATTTTCCAGAAAAATATAACAGGTTTGTGTGTAATGTTATAAGGTTGAACTACTGGAAAAATGTTCACTAAAACATTTTGACTTGCATTAATGCTTTATTCCCACGGATTATATTAAAGATGCACACACAAGACAGACAACAGAAAAGTGGGTGAAGGGAGAGGTTGGACAGGGCAAGATATTAAAAAATAATAATTTAAAAATTATCAAGGGTTCATGAGGGAATGGGGAGTGGGGAGGGAGGGGAAAAATAAGGAGCTGATGCCAGGGGCTTAAGTGGAGAGCAAATGTTTTGAGAACGATGAGGGAAATGAATGTACAAATGTGCTTTACACAATTGATGTATGTATGGATTGTGATGAGTTGTATGAGCCTCTAATAAAATTATTTTAAAAAGATTCACACACAAATGGAAATGGAAAAACTCTCAGTACTTGATTTCTGTCCCCCATTTTTCCCTTCGCTATCATAATTGGGGACTTTTTGATCCCACAGTGTAAAGGAAAAAATAGTAATCTAACGTTCAGAACTACCAATAACAGGAAGAAAAGAATCTTATTTTTCAAAAGTATGAAATGTTTCCCATCATAGTGGATTCGTAAGCATAGTCTCCATGCATGAGGCGTGCTAGTTGAATGACTTTTGACATTATTGTCACGCATTTGGCCTGGACAATTTACAGATTGGTGTCTTCACATAGGGCCAGTCAGATGGGCCTCGCTTGTCTCCTGCAAAGCACCAGTAGCTGCTCTCTGCAATTTCTCGCACAAGACGCTGGAAGGGAAATGAGTGAATCAGAAGTTGAGTGGACTTCTGATAATGTCTAGTTTCAGGAACTGCCGCAGGAACAGGCCCTCACCGCGAGCGGCATGGGGTGGAGGTGATCTTCACCCCTCCAGTGGAGGTTGCACTCCTGTGAGTGCCTTTGGAGGCGAGCTGCCACCTGGGTGCTTCACCTTCACCGCCAGTTAGTTTTCAGGCAGTCGGCTTTGTACAAACCCTGGAAGCGACATGACACCGCCTCACTCATCCCTCCCCCCACCCCCGCTCTTCTTCTTCAGCTGGAGTTCAGCGAGCCTGGCATTAGGAAAAGGCTACTGCACAGCAGCAACTCTGAACACAATTCTAACTCACTTGTTTCTAATTCCAAACTCTAGCTTTCCGTTTACTTACAATAGAGGCTGCTACATTTGGGGATCAGTGAATAGGGAGAAGTTAGATAATCTGATTCACCCCATGTTCTATGTGACCTTCAATTTGGAGATGACCTGGCTGGGTGGGATGTTCCCCAGAGACTTGAGTTGTATCTTTGTAGCATATAGTATTATAAATATGCACTGAATTCTTATTCATTAATTCCCAATAAGAGTAAAAGGAGCATTTTCTCCAGTCATGCTCTATATTGTGCACAGTGACAAAGTCCAGTGTTTTATGCAATACATAATGGATTATCAATGAACGTGTAGGTAGATTAAATTAGAGAAAGCATGTCTTCAAATGTACCCTTCTATTCCCCATACAACAGTGTGGATTCATCAGTCTCTATGGGACACAGGGTACAATAATCATTCATGATTTCTTTGATAGGCAGATTTCTTAGTAAGCAAACAATTTTATACACACAAGAAAGAGACCATACCAGTAATATTAACATAGAGAATGAAATAAAATAATGTTTCCATGTAATGGAAATTTAAAAGGCGCAGGGGGAGGGGAGACAAATGATTATAAATATGCCTTTATTTCTGCACATGGATTAATTTCTTTCACGTTACTGTTAAAAGCAAGTTATGTGTCACTCTTCAGTCAGTACAAGACCCAATGGCCATTTCATTTCTTTAAGCCACACTCAGAAAATTCTCAACATTCTTATTTATAGTCACAGATGTGAAGTCCTCAAAAACCTAACAGTGTTTTTTTGTGTTGCTACTGTTACCATGGCAACTATGTTTATGATATTGCTGGTGTCGTCTGAAGCGGAAAAGGGGGAGGCATAACTATTCAAGAAGGTAATGCTGTTGCTTTTGTCTTATTGGACTTCTCAAGGCACCAAGATGGATGGCTATGGTACAATGGGGACCAGCCATTGTGAACAGCAGTAGGTATTACACCTGGATTTCATTATCCAGAAGGCAGTACTGCTGAAGTTTGATCAGCTAAGACCTCTCATTACCTTGTATTGGATGTTTTAATTGCTAACAAGCTCATCTATTTTTAAAACACTTAGCTGTTTCGCGCTTGTTATTCTTTTGAATTACAGGAGTCTAAAATATTCTGAAATAGTTACATCTTTTAAAATTGAAGTCAAGGGTGGAAAGAAACGATGGCAACTTCCCATCAACTAGTAGGAGTCTGTGCCAGTTTGGGTACTTTAGAGAAACAAAACCACAGAAACTCATGTATAAGAGAGAGGTTTATGTAAAGGTTAAGTACGCATCAAGGAAACATCCCAACGCAGTGCTGCCCAAGCCCACACGTCCAAAATTAACCCATTAGCCCATATGTCCAACACCAATCCACAAAGTCCTATTCCATCTCACAAAACACACAGTATGATGTCAACTGCAGGAGGAAAGCCAAGTCAGTGAATGTGTAAGCATCTCAGCGCTGGCAGGTGTCTCCATACGGCTGCTCCAGCACCCAGGGCTGTATCGGGGTAGGTCCATGTGGCTTCTCCTCAGGGATGTCTTGCAGGAAGTGAGCCTTGCCAGCAGAAGCAGAGAGCTGGCTAAGGCAGCTGTACCCTGGTCCGACCATCAGAAAGCAAGAGACTCGAGAACTCGAAAGGTGAGGCTCACCGAGCCATTTATCCCTCTGGCCTTCAATTAACCCCACTGGTGTTTATTGGTCAGGCTGGCACAATAAACTAACTCAGATTCTATAGATATTATCGTCCAATTTTTTTATACTGTGTTGTTGCATGTGTAGAGCTGTGATGCCCAAAGCTATGCCACTGGTATTTCACATTCCTGAAGGGTCACCCATGGCGGGAAGCTTTTAGCAGAGCTTCCAGACTCAGACAAACTAGGAAGAAGGATCTAGAGAAATACTTATTTTAAACAGCCCAGTGAAAATCCAGTGAGTTACAATAGAATATTATCTGGTATAATGCCAAGAAGATTAGGTCTTTGGGGAGAGCTGCTTCCTGTCTAGGGTGATCACTGATGATGTGGATATAGTCACACTGGGCTCAAACATAGCAAAGATTGCTAGGATGGGTCAGGCCCGGGCAGTGTTTCATTCTGTTGTACGTAGGGTCAGTATGAGTCAGAACCGATTCAACAGGACCTAACAATAGTTCTGATGAGACCACAAAAACAGCTGTCGAATCACATACTGGTATCTGTGAATATTGTTTTTTCACATATGTGTACAGTTGTACAACTAAGTAGGGATTGTCACTACCTATTATTTTTGTCATTTGGTGACTTGTGTGGATTCTGACTTAGAGAAAACTTAGAGTGACAGATTAGAATTGCCCCATAGGGTTTTCTACGCTGGCAACTTTCTAGGTGCAGGTCCTTAGGTCTTTCTCCCAAGGACTTACTGGAAGGTTTGAACTGTCAGCATTTTGATTATCAACCTGGTGCTTAACTTTTGGGTCATCAGGGTTCCTAGAGAGGTGCCCTGGTGGTGTAGTGGTTACATGTTGGGCTATGATTTGCATGGTTGGCAGTTTGAAACCACCAGCAGCTCCTCAGGAGAAAGACAGGGGTTTCTACTCCTATAAACAGTTGAGTTTCAGAAACCCATGTTCGCCGAGTCATCGATGACTGCATGGCAGTGAGAAAGGGTCCCTAGAGACTCGTGTCTGCAGACCTTCAATCTGTAAACCAAACCTAACTTTTATTAGGAAAGATCACAGATGGACAGCTTCCCCCCAGGTGCTCGTCTGCTTACTAGTTCTCAGCCTGGGGCCCTTGGCTGTGGTTGGGTTGAACTCCAGATGATTTAATAAGTCCTGGAATCCTCTGAGGAGCCCTAGTGGCACAGAGATTAAAGTGCTTAGTGACTAACCCAAAGTTTAGGAGGTGTGAATCCACCAGCCACTCCGTGGGAGAGAGATATGGCAATCTACTTCTATAAATATGACAACTTGCCCCACAGGGTTTCCAAGGTCAGAATTGACTTGATGGCATTGGGTTTGTTGGTGTGGTTGTTGTTTCTCTGATAAACTTCCTGGTGATTGCATTGTGTTGCTAAATTGAGAACCTTTGCTTTTTTTCCTGTTCAGATAACCTGACTTCCCAATGCAAACCTATTTGCTTTTCCCCACTTCCAACCTCCTCCTAGGACTGGGATCTTGCCTTATCTGAAGATCAGAGACACATATTTAAGTGTTCTTGTGCTTGAAATCTCTTGTTTGTCTGTCAACCTGTATGTTGTCTGTCTCGAGTTTGAGTTCGGGCTGTTTGCGGAGTCGTTGCTGGGCTTGCCCATCAAAATATGTTCTATCCTTGTCCACCAAGGTCTGCATGCTTGCTTGGGCAAAATCTTTTATTTTTTCCATGTTATCACCACTCTCTGCCCAAGTCCAATTTCAGACATCTGCCTTTCTCAGTCTATCTCATTATGCTGCAGTTTCCTGTGCCATGTCTGATTGTGTCTGAGGAGAGGAAAACCATAAATCATTGATGCAAGCATATGCATCTTAAATAAAAAAATTGCTTTTGGTCAAATAATTCAAGTATTTGTAAGTGACATCAGAATTATTCTTATGCCTCTTTAAGGCACTTGATTTGAAAATAAGTGTTTTCATCAAATTATTTAGAAAGAAAGAAAGAAAGAAAGAAAGAAAGAAAGAAAGAAAGAAAGAAAGAAAGAAAGGAACTCACTGAAACAACATATACAACTCAGTAGCAAACCACAGTATTGGGAATCTTATGTACACATTTAAATTTTTTGACATCTTTATTTTCCTTATTTATGCATTCCTGTAGCAGAGATAGGGGCTGCATGTTCACCATGCCCTGTTTTGTTTTTCTTTCTGGGCAGCTTACAAGTGGGTGCTGTCAGATGAACTTTGATTCATAGTGATCTCAGGAGCATAATTATGCTCCATAGGGTTTTCAATGGCTACTTTTGTAGAAGCAGATTTCTCAAGGCCCTTCTGGTTAGGCAGGGAGACTAATTTTTTTGTTGGTCCTTTGACGCTCAATTGAGACCACATAACTGGATGTGAACAAAACCAACCACACGTCAAGTCCTTAAAATCACTCACACTGGTTGTCCAGCTGTCCAGTCTTCTCTTCTCCTGGTGCCTCACCATTAGAGTGCTCCAGATATTGTAGCAACAAGATGACTAGCTCACCATCAGCAGGTGTCCCAGAATGATGGTGTAGAGAAGAGCTTCCCTTATGTGTTGGATTTATAATGTGAGGGAGACATATATCCAGGTTAGATCATTACGGTTTTTTTGTCACAAGGCATCCAATTGATGCAACTAATTTCATTTTTTCCTTATATTTCGTTCTGAGATCTAATTTTAATAAATTAAAAATACTGTAGATCCAGTTATTAAAGATAAATGACCAAAATATTTTACCAGAACAGGATGAAGTGATCAGATAAGAAATATTCCTACGGCATAATTCTAGTTTATCATATTTATACTGTCTCTACAAAAAATGAGTATACTATTTCATGTCATGCATACTGTTGGTTCCATCTCACAGCAACCATATGCACAACAGAATGAAACACTACCAGTCCTGTGCCATCCCCACAATCCTTCCTATGTTAGAGCCCATTGCTGCAGTCACTGTGTCAATCCATTTTGTTGAGGGCCTTTCTCTTTTTTGATGCCTTGACTTCTATTTTATCAAGCATGATGTCCTTCTCCAGGGGCTGTTCTTTCCTGGCATATCCAAAGTATGTAAGACAAAGTCTCACCATCTTTGTCTCTACGGAGCACTCTGGCCATACTTTTATAAAGACAAATTTTTGTCTTTTGTTTTTTTTTGTGGGGGTAGGGGGTTGTGTTAGTCTGGTTACACTAGAGAAACAAATCCATAGATGCTCATATGTGTATAAGAAAGAGCTTTACATACAGGAACAATTGAATATTGAGAAAACATCCCAGTCCAGACAAGATCAAATCCATAAGTCTGATATTAGCCCATATGTCCAATACCAATGGACAAATTCTTCTTCTGACTCAATCAACACATGCAATGACACTGAATGCAGGAAGCTCAATGGCCAATGGGTGGAAAGTCTTGTGGATCCAGTGGCAGTGGACGCAACTCAATGCTGGCAGGAGTCTCCACATGGCTCCTTCAGCTCCAGGGCTGTAGCGTAGCTCCTTGTGTCTTGTCTGCAGGAGTGTCTTGCAGGGAGTGAGCATGTGGCCCACTTCCAGCCAGCTATTTATGTCCTTAGTGCCTCCAAATGAAGTCATAAAGCTGTGATCTAATTGACAGGCTAAATTCCACCCCTTCACTCTTAAGTCTCAAAATGGCAACAGATTATGTAACTACCTTTGGGGTATTGCACATCATATTTTGGGTGGGGTTATTGTTTCTGTTTGGGGGATGGAGCAAGACAGATGTGTTTGTCATTTTGGAACAATTCAGACACGCAGATTCTTCTTCAGTCTTCCTTATTCAATGTCCAACTTTCACATGCACATAACGCAATAGAAAATACCATAGTTTGGGTCAAGCATACCTCAGTCCTTAATCCTCAAAGAAGCATTCTTGCTTTTCAGTATTTTTAAGAGGTCTCCTGCAGCAGATTAACCTAATGCAATGTGTCATTTGATCTCTTGACTTCTGTTTCCATGAGCACTGATTGCGGATCCTTGACAACTCCAATCATTTCCCCATATATCCACATGTTTTCCACCAGTCCAGTTCTGAATATTTTGGTCTTTACATTGAGTTGTCATCTATACTGAAGGCTTCAATCCCTAATCTTCATCAGCAAATTCGTCACATCCTCCTCATTTTTAAGAGCAAAGTTCCCTCACAAACATATTCCTAGTTGTTAATCAGCCTTCCAATCCTGATACCACATTCTTCATAGAATCCAGCTTCTCTAATGATTTACTCATCATATGGATTGAATAAGTATGTTGAGAGGATACAACCTGACATATCCTTTTCTTGATTTTGCACCATGTTCTGTTTCCACATCTGTCTCTGGATCCCTGTACAAATTTCACGATTACAATGAAGTGTTCTGGAATTCCCATTCTACTGAAGACCACCCATAGTTTGTTAGGGCCTACACCAGTGATTTGCAACCTTCCTAATGCCATGACCCTTTAACACAGTTCCTTACATTGTGATGACGCCCCCAACCATAACATTGTTTTTGTTGCTACTTCAGCACTGTAATTTTGCTACTGGTAGGTGACCCCTGTGGTCATGACCCATAGTCAATAAAACACAAGTAAACATATTTTTGGTATTCTCTGCTTTTCATCGAGATCTATCTGATATCAGCAATGATATGCCTTGTTCCACATCCTCTTCTGAATCTGGCCTGAACCTCTGATAGCTCCCTACCAATGTAATACTGTAACTGTTGTTGATTGATCTTCAGGAAAACTTTATTTGCATGTGACATTATACTTTGAGCTTTCTGTTGGGTCACCTTTCTTTGGAATGAATACAAATATGAATATCTTCCAGTCAGCTAGCTCATGTGCTGAAAAACTGAGGTTCAGCTTATACATAGGTCAATGGTACCCCAGAGAGATGTAACATCTCACAGCCCCTCCCCCTCCAGGTAACAGGATGAGCACCCGTTATCTTGCGGGAGATTGCCGTTTCTCCGTTGTTCATTCAAAGCCCCGCTGACACTGTAGGACTTTGAATGTTTGCTTACTCACATCTAACCAATCAGAGCCATCCTATGATGTGGATGGCGCCAATTCACAGAAGCACCCGTAGTGATTCACTTATGCCAGCAGCTGAACTGGTAAGGATGTGTCTGTGGCTGCGTTCCATCTCTCCCCTCTGGTCTCTGTGTTATTTCACATCCTGCATCCCATTGCCTGCACAGACTGCCCCCCCTCCTCCCGGCTAACATGTCTTGGGGTGGGGGGGCATTACCATGAAAGTTTTTTTTAAAGTCTTGGGGGTTTTTAAATCCTTTTAGAAATGGATACTCTTGAACCAAAACAAAAATGCCAGTCATGAGGCTGGTTTCAAAATGAAGGTTGAGTCAAGAGCAGAAGAAAGCAATAACAGTATTGCAAGTAGGGAATTCTTTATTGACGAAAAGCAAGTGAGGGCGTGGTGGAAAATGAAGGCTGACTTGGAACAGATCCCAAAAGCTAGAAAAGATCGCAGTGGTTTAATGTCTTTTTATGGGGCTCTAGAGAGTGAATTGTATAAATGGTTTATGGAGCGTTGTCAAAATGGTTACTGCGTAACACGCATGGGAATCCACATATGTGCTCTATAAATGGCTAAGGATGACAAATATAAAGCACCAGGCACTGAAAAATTTGCTGCGTCAGCAGGATGGTGTATCCAGTTCATGAATAGGTTTGGCCTACTATGTTTGAGACAAAGAACAAAGATTTCCCAGAAATTGCCACAAGACCTTGAAGAAAAAATTATGTCATTCCAGTCATCTATTATAAAACAAAGAAGGATTTATAATTATGACCTAGCAGATATTGGGAATATGGATGAAACTGCCATGACTTTTCATCTTCCAAGCAACAGAACTGTGGCAAGTTTAGGAGAAAAAAAAACATTTTTTCTCAAAACCACAGGAAATGAAGAAAACACTTTACAGTTGTTTTATCATGTTTGGCTAATGAAACTAAGCTGTGTTCTGTCATTATTTTAAAAAGAAAGACCTTGCCTAAAAAGATCAACTTCCCACCAAGAATTACTGGGCGTGTACATGTTAAAGGCTAGATGGATGAAGACGGAACAAAAAAATGGCTGGAAGAAATTTGGAACCGACGACCAGAAGCAGCCTTAATGAAAAAGCCATTGTTACTTGTTTGGGATATGTTCAGAGCCCACTTATCGGATGACATTAAAAAATTGGCAAAATCTAGTAAAGTTACTTTAGCCGTTATTCCAGGTGGGCTTACATCTGTACTGCAGCCTCTGGATGTATCTATGAATAAGCCTTTTAAAGACCATATGCGAAGGATGTGGCATGAATGGATGCCATCTGGTCAAGCCGGACTAACAAAAGGAGGAAATCTCATGAAGCCTGACATAGAGTTAATAGCAAAGTGGGTTCGAGATGCAGGAGAAGACATGGTGTGGCGTGCCTTCCATAAATGTAGTATTAGTAATGCTATGGATGGCAGTGAAGACTGCACTTTGGATGAAAATGACAGCAGTGATGGTGATGACGGCGATCTCAGTGAGGACAGCATCTATGATGACCTCACACCAGCTGAATCTCTGCATTGGGATACAGATGATGATGAGGAATCCAGTTTTGAAAGATTTTAACTCTTTACATTTTAGCTTGGTTACTGGTTGAGCTTAGGGAACAGTACTCTTAAGGAATCATTTTTGATACCTTATTGTTTTTGTTGAACCTATTTTCCACTTACTGTGCTGGTTTACTAATGTTAAATGACTTGTTGTCCTTTTATTTATGTTTTTATTTAAAATAGATATTCAAATACAGTACCCCACTGATGTCTCAATTTTTAGTAATTTTATTTTCATTTGTTTTGATTATTGAAACTCACCAATAGCTTCTGCATTTTCCACCCTAGACTTATACTCCAGTCAATCTGTTTTTCTGTTTTCCCAGGTAATAATTAGGTACCTCGGCTTATACTCGTGTCGGCTCATATTCGAGTATATAAGATAGTTTTCTAAATTTCCTGGTACAGACAAGTTAATATTTCCCATGTTTCATCAGCTTGTTGAAACATTTCAGTTGGTATTCCACCAATTCTTGGAGCCTTGTTTTTGGCTAATATCATGCCTGTGTATAGCAAATCCTTACAAAAATATATCAACATAGAAGAGTGAAATTGCTTCATGTATGTTTCTTTATATTCATAGCATCATGAGGTCATGAGATGAAAGGTGCTACCATATTTGTCACTCCTTTCTCTTAAACTTTTTTTTTGCACTTTTTTTCCAAGACATCACATCCTTCTGACATTCTTCCAATCTCACCAGTCACTTGGTCTGTATCCTTTACTTATTTATTTCTTCCTACTTCCTTCAACTCTGTTCTTTCTTGGACCTGTTCTCTTCTCTATATCAAACTTTTCATTGACCTTGTAATTTATCTTCATAGTAATAAATACTATATGTACACCAAAAGCTTTCAAATTCTTGTATTTAGCTAGGATTTTTACCTGAATTTCTGAGTTCTATATTTAGCTGTTTTGGTAGTTACAAAATTGCGTGTCAACTTGAGGGTATTAAGAGTGAAGGGGTGGAGTGTTGCTTATCAAGCTGGTCACAGCCTGATGATACCTCCTTGTGGGCATGGCCTTCTCATGAGGATTATGGAAACTTCCTCTCTCTCTCTGCCTTGGTCTTCCTGTTGACAAGCCATGTTGAGACTTACTGAGACCTGCCAGAGCACTCTCTGCTTTACTTTCCTGTTGAGGAGCCACACTCAGAGAGCTGGAGAAGGCACATGGAAACTCGTGCCAGCCCTAAGATTCTTCCACTGCCACTGGATCCACAAGAATTTTCACCCACTGGCCTGTGATCTTGCTGCATTTTGTATCATTGCATGTAACTGCGTGAGTCTGAAGAAGGATTTATGAACTAGTATTGGATTTATGGGCTAATATCAGACTTGGTCTGCACTGAGCTGGGATGTTTCTTCAATACACAAATACTCTTTCATATAAATCTCATACATATATGAGTGTCTCTAGATTTGTTTCTCTAGTCAACCCAGACTAACAGTTGTCTTCTTGACATCTCTATTTAGATGTCAGATACAAATGTCAAAACTGAATTAATCTTCTCTAGAAATTTACTCCACCTAGAGTCTATTTTTTGTGTCCTAGTAATCAGTGTTTCTGTTTTTCTAGCTTATCTAGGTTGAAATGCTTGAAGTCATCATTGGTTTCTCTCTCATCTCCCATGTTCAAGTTGTCATCAAGTTCAGGATCTGCAATCCAAGTCTTTACTTCCCCCACTGCTTCTACATCAGTTGAAGCACTTGGCTTTCTCTTTTAACTTCCCTCTTACAAACATCCTTCAACAGAGTAGCTAGACTAGTCTTGTTAAAATGTAAGTCAGGCCATACCACTCCCCTCTTTAAACCCTCCACTGACCTTCTGACACTCAGAGTAAACACCTCAGTCCTTACCTTCACACACAATGTTCTACAAGATTGATCTTTCAATGTATCTCTGACCTCCTCTCTTTGACTTTTCTAATTGCTCCCTCAGGTCTAGTCACACTATCCTTATTTCTGTTCCTTGAACAAACCAACCATCTTCTCAACCCCAAACCTTGTAAGGCGATGCTTTGTGTTTCTCTACTACGAACATTCTTTCCATAGACATCTACATGCCTTCTTTATCCTCTCCTGTGGGGGGTTGCTTAAATCTTACCTTCACAGTAAAGCCTTTCCTGACCTGCATATTAAAAGAAAAACAAAACTAAGTAAATAAACATTATCACTCTAAAACCAAATCACTGCCCTCAAATAAATTCTGATTCATAGTGCCCCTATAAGACAGAATAGAATTGCCCCTTATGGGTTCATGAGACTGTAAATCTTTCCAGGAGTAGAAAGCCTCAGCTTTTGCCCATGGGGAGGCTAGTGGCTTCAAACTGCTGGCCTTAGGGTTGTCGTCCCAATGCACCCCAAAATCCATCCCTCACTATCTACCTTCCATGCTTTAAATCTCTCCATATTGACTTGTCACCAATGACATTCAACTGTTGTACTTGTTTACTGTTTTTCTCTTCCACTAGATTAAAAACTATGAGAATTAATTTTTTTGTCACTTTTATTCATTGCTCTATCACCAGCACCTAGTACAGTGCTTGACAGAATGAGTGATTCAGAACTATAGGGTGAATGTGTGTGTGAAGGAAGGAATGAAGGAATAAATTATCTTCCAGAATTTAAATGGTGTTGGCTTTGAACCATTTAAGAAAGTACATAAATATTATCGCAGGGTAGCTGATCCCTCAGTGGACTTCTATTAACACTTTAGTTATTGCCTAATGTGGTGATATCAGTTTTTGATGGCTTTCATGAGTGAGAGAAATTATGATAGAAACAGCTGAGATTTAAGGACATTTTTCTTTAAAAAAATCCTTTTATTGGGGGCTCGTACAACTCTTAGCATAATACATACATACATTATACATTGTGTCAAGCATATTTGTACATTTGCAGCTATCATCATTCTCAAAACATTTTCTTTCTACTTGAGCCCTTGGTATCAGCTCCTCATTTATCCCCCTCCCTCAAGAACCCTTGATAATTTATAAATTATTATTATTTCATGTCTTCCACTGACTGATGTCTTTAAGCAGATTTTTCTATGCCTCAATGAGTAAACAATTCAAACAAGAAGGAGATGCTACATCTGGATTGGGATATTGAAATGAAGAGATAGAGATTATAAGAATTTAGGTGCTTGGAAAGTACCATGTGACATAGCAATGTAGTTTCTCAGTATATACCCATGAGAAATGAAAACATGTTTAAGCAAAACTTATTAACAGATGTACACAGTTGGATTATTCATAATAGCTGAAAGGTAGAGATAGCCCAAACTGATGAACGGGTAAACAAAATATGGTATATCCATACCATGGATTTCTAGTCAGCCATAAAAATTAATAAAATACTATTATATGTTATAACATGGATAAATAATGAAAATATTTGCCAAGTGAAAATAAAAGTCCCAAAAGGCAACACAGATGCATGGATTCACTTACATGAAATATCTAGAATAACAAAATTCAATTATTCAATTATTGATTGCTTAAGATTGAAGGAGGAGACTCTGGTAGCACAATGGGTAAAGCGTTGGGCTGCTAACTAGTGACTTCAACCTACCAACTGCTGTGGGCAGAAGATATGGCAATCTGCTTCCATAAAGATGACAATGTTCGAAGCTCTTGGGAAGTTTTATCTGTCCTATAGGGTTGCTATGTGTCAGAATCCATTCAATGGCAGTGGGTTTTGGAAGGATGGGGCTAGGTTGGAAAATGGGAAATGAGTACTAATGGGTACAGGATTTCTTTATGAAATGATAAGGATGTTCTGAAATTAGATTTTGTTGATTATTTTCCAACTCTGAATATAGTAAAAAGCACAGAATTATATATTTTAAATGGCTGGATTTATGGGTACGTGAATTATATCCTGTTAATACTGAAGCTGGAGGCTTGAGCCAACTGGAGTCCCAGGCTGACAGTCACAGTAACAAGTCAACCTTTCACTCACTACCATTGTGACTCATAGTGACCCTATACAACAGAAAAGAAATGTTCTTTGTAAATCTGTGAGAACATAGCCTCATTTTTCTCCCACTGGTGGATCTGAACAGTCAACTTCACAGTTAACTGCCCAATGCTTAGCCCATTGTGTCACTAGGGCTCTTAGCAAGTCAATTGGAGGAAGGAAATCTCTTTCTCCCTATCCTCCAGCCTTCCAATCTCTATCTAGCAACCCCTATCCTCAGAATATCACCAGAAGTCAGGTGGTAAAGGAGAAAAGTAAATTCCTGACTTCCAGTCTCAAAGCAGAGTATAGAAACATAAACCAAAAACCAAACTCACTGCCACCGAGTCAATTTGAACTCATAGAGACCTTATAGGATAAGTAGAATTGACCTTATTGGTTTCTGAGGTGATAAATCTTTATGGGAATAGAAAGCCTCCTGGCTCAATAACTGACAAGAGTTCAGATTTGTGACAACTCAGGACCCATGCATACTATTTTATGCATATTTCTAGGAGATTGATCATACCACATAAAGCTGTAAGGATCATTTGCATAAATAAAGATGTTCTCATCTTTTCTTTAAGTAGAAGAGCGATAAAGTCCCAACTATCATAGTCATCATCTCTGGTTGGCAGACACTGTTTGTCTTTTTGGAGAATGTTTACTCCTCCCATTGGTTTAAATGCAATCACACCTGAATATTCTGAAACCTAGAGACTGAATTATGGTTATTCTGCCACTTATGAGTGTAAAATATTTTAAACTTTGAAAACTCCCTAAATTGTGAAGTTAATTACCAATAACGATCCTTGTATAAGGACTAAGGTAAAAGGAGAAGAGAACAAAAGGAATGAGGTGGATACACACACACCAGTCAAGGAAGACAATATAACTTAAGACTTCGTCTCTAGAACTAAAGATTTACAACTACTACCAATGCCCTCGCCGATATGTATCACTTTCTTTTTCCATTATCCATTCCATATTCCCTGTTCCTGAGCCGGCTGGGTGCTCGTTTTGTTTGTGCTTTAACCTGCTTGAGTGGTTATGCAACCTTTTGTTGTTGCTGTTGTCCATTGCTGAATTCTTCCTTTAACTTTTACCATTTGACCTAAGAAGTCCCAGGGAGTTCCCAAAAGAATCCTGTGGATTTCAGCTAGAACCCATGTTGTCCCCTTAAGTGGCACTAACTCAATTTCCCCTGTTAATCAAAGCCAATGCTCTCCACCAGGACAACACTGAATTCTCATTTGCCATTGAAGGCAGAAGCATCAGGAGTCAAAACATGGCTGGTGCCAGTCTCAACTCCCATTTCCATAGGTCCAGGGCTGTGTCCTCTGCTTGGAACTCCAAAGCCTTCTAAACCCACAGAACACAGGTAATAGGGTTCAAAGCATTTTGTGAGTAGGAAATTAGGTATAATAGTCAGAGGAGTCCCTCAAACTTTCATTGCATGGGTCCTGGGCGCATGATTTCTGTCAAAAAGAGCCAGAAATAAAAATTAGTTGCTAATTCAAAATGCACGAGAGCCCAGGTGGCCTACTAATTACGCATTCGGCTGTTAACTGCAAGGTCAGAAGCTTGAAACCATCAGCAACTGTGAGGGAGAAAGGTCTTTCTACTCCCACAAAGAGTTCTAGTCTCAGAAAACTCAGAGAGAGTTCTACCATATTCTATGGGTCACTCTGAGTCAGAACGGACTCGATGGGAGTAAGAGTAGTTTTGGTTTGGAATGCCCTTTGGGAATTAGAACCCAATCTTTTTGTCTGACGTCTCCAAACTAGAACACAGCTTTAGTCGAACACTCGTTTTGATTAGGCCAGCTGCCTGTGGGGGTTGGAGTATGTTGATGAGATCAGTGGATTCCATGGTCATGCATTCATTGCCACATTCTTTAAAATATATGATTGCTGGGCACTGAGTTGGTTGATCAGAAGCAATGATTTGTGAGGCATAATAATGACAAAGAAACCATTCCACGGGTGCACAGCTGGTAGTGCTGGCAGAAGCTGTATATGCTGGGAAGGCATATCCATCTCCAGGAAATGTGTCTAAGTCAGTGAAAACGGATCACTGCGCCATCGCAATTTAAGAGATGCAGTGTCAGTAATCGCCACTAGGTGGGTCCTGCCACTGCCTAAACCACTGGGAGGATGCTGCCATATTGGGGGCTTAGTGTTGGTTTCTGTTGGTGGCACAAGTGGTTTGAACCTAACTCCCAAACGGAAGCTTGGCCATTCAAAGCGACCCCATAGTACCCTGGAAGAAGAGCGATCTGCTCATAGAATGAGACGACATTATGACACAGTCTCCTGGATAACACACGAAGTCACCGTGACTTGGAATCTCCTCAACGGGCATGGTTTAGATTTTGTTTGTTTGTTTTTTCTTTCGCTTCTTCTGCCCCTGTCCGCTTTAGTAGTTTGGGTACTCTGTAGTGGCAGTGGTGGGATCATACTAAATGACAGAGACAGCTAGCAGCCCAAAGAAGGAAATCGCTCCTCCTCCTGGCAAAGTCAAATAGGATACTAACTAGTCGATGACCTGCAGTTTCACAGAAGTCCAGTCACAGCTCCAGATAGTCAAATAAAGACTGGGAGATTCAGTGCTGAGACACAGTGGCTTAATAACCGGTTATCCTTGGTAAGTGACAGTGTCCTCTTCCTTAGCTGGAAACCCCCCCAGACGTCTCCATTTGGACTGGATGAGCAAAAATCAGGTGTGCCTTTATGAGCATGGCTCCTGCTGTCAAATCTCCAAGTCTACGGTGCTTCATACTTATATGAGATCAAGTAATTCCTATAAACCTCTACTTTTCCACCCAAGAATGAAGGATATTAGCCATTTCAGAGAGCTGTTGTGGAAAGCAAATGAAACACAAGAGGTAATATTTGTCACAGCCCTTGCTGCTCAACACATATTCTTTCCCTTCTCTCAAATACTTCAAATTTGGATCTGTGATTATTTATGCAGAAAAATGGCCTTATTACCTTCTAGCAATAGTTCTCAATGGGGATTATTCTACCCCCTCCTCTTCAGAATACACTTGGTAATGTCTGGAGACATTTTTGGCTGTCACAACTGGCATGGGGGTACTAATGACATTTTGCAAGTAGAGAAGAGAGATGGTACCCAATATCCTACAATACACAGGAATGTCCCCCATGCCACTACCACAAAACATCTCAGGTCCCCAATACCCAGAGCACTGAAGTTGACAACCCTTCCCCTGAAGCCATGGCCACTATGATTACTATCTGTTGCTCAGATGGAAGTCACTGTGAAAATGGCTGGGTTGAGTGAACTGCCTCTTGGCTAGATCACCTTGTTTTAACTCCTAGCCTTGCTCCCAAATGGGGTCATAATGGTGTTTTAAATTAGTTTGCAATAGAATAGCACAGAAACGTTCACAGAGGATAAAAAATTGCCAAACTGGCCAGAGACCAGTCATCTACCGTTCTAAATTTATGGCAGTCTGATCTTCTGCCTCGTGGAGCAGGAGATGAGCCAGGCTCCTCCAGCCACCCCCTAGGTTAAACTACAGGGAAATCGCAAGACAGCTTCAGAAGCAATAAGAAGTGCTCAAATTGATGGAACGCTCTGCTACACCATGCATCATGCTAAGCACTCCCATTCATTATCTCATTGTGGTTTTCTTCTGCTTGTTGACTTTGCATTTCATTCTTTCAGATTCACTTGTCACAGCAGATTAGAAGGAAAGCGTTAACCCTTTAATGGTACTATGGGGCATTCCGTTGGCATGGGCATTGAGGATGGTAAGTGGATGGCAAGCTTTCTACTCTGTGTGTTCTTCTTTTCTGAAGAAGAAACTATGAGAAATGAATCATTCATTAGCTTGCTGTCAAGTGTCGCTTACATGTGACTCTGCCCAAACAATACCACCACCACCACCACCAACAACAACAACAGCATCTCCTAGTTTTGAAATTAAGAAATAATTCTGCACTTGCCATTTGACTTTTCTCTGACCTTAATCAAAAGAAAACAGCATCACAAATCCCGAGGAGGCAAATGCAAAGGCACTGTGATTTTGCGCAAGATCAAAGAAATGCCTCATAACTTTCGGTCAAGAAATGTCTGACGTTACTATTCCATAAGACTGTTTCCTAGAACACAACACAACCTCTACCTTGACGAAAACAACATTGAGTCAAAAAACCTAGAGGCGTTGCAATTCACATCCTCTGCTCTTGAGTTTGCTATCACTGGGCTTTTGCGTCAGACAGTTCTGTTATGACTTTGTGTGAGCTACACGAACTCTGGTAGGACTCCTTGTGGCTCAAAGTTAAGTAATCAGGTACTAACCTGAAGCTATTTGAACCCACCGAGCTGCTCCATGACAGAAAGCCTGGGAAATATGTTCTTGTAAAGTTTACAGCCAAGAAAACCCTACGGGGCCGCTCTGCTGTGCTATGTGGGGTGACTGTAAGTCAACGTGGACTCAACAACACACACACCGTGAGATGCACAGTGGGCATTAGAAGACGTCTATTACAGAGACTTCAGAAAGATTACAGAAAAACAAAACCAAGGCAGTCTGCCTCATATATAGTTGTTGCCCAACAAATGCTATTTGCTCTCCTCTCCTGTAGAATTAAAATGGCATTTCTAGGCGACCCAGGTCAGCACTGTCAGCAATAAGACAATGTCAACATCACGGCCTCCTTGATAGGATGCAGTGTTACACAAAAATATTTAACTCCACCCCCATCGTTAGAAACTTCAGAGAGATCCCAAATGAGGGATATTGTACAAAATAGCCAATGAGCGCTCTTCAGAAGTTTCCAAGCTGTGAAGGACAAGGGGGCAAACAAATGAAGAGCTGCTTTAGATTGGAGGAGACCTAGGAGAAACAGTTACTAAACACAATGAAGAACATTAGATCAAATGCTGGAATAGAGAATGGAATTTGGGGGGGGGGGAATGGCAAAACTAGGTTTTTTAGTTCATTTAATACTGTTGTTCCAACTTTAATTTCCTCTTCCTGATAATATGCTTGGTTAGGTAATATGAAAACTTAGAGAAAGTGGGCGAGGGATCTAAGGGCATAGTGTACAATTTTCAACTTCTCTGTATGTTTAAAATTAGTATAAAATAAGGCCTGTCCAAGAATTTGTTAAAACTATATAAGAACATTTAGGACTTTTATCACATTTTCACATTAATTAAATATTGCAGAAGCTTCCAAAACGCGAATCATATTTCCCCAAATTCATCTTTTCTGGGACTGGAATGTATTCTCTCTCTCACGAAACACACACATATACCTTCAAAGTAGAAAATAACAGATAGCCACGTGTGTTCAGTGACTGTCTCTGGATGATGGGATTTTGCATTGTAAGTGAAGATTACAATGTAAGGCCAGTTAAAAAACACACTAGATATGAATGTCCAAAAATGAGATACCTAAATTCCCATGAGCGATTTGAAAGGAAATGATTTTAATTTAGGCTTTTTTCAAAGGACTTACCCCCTTCAACTATATCAATATTATCAGATGTCAGAGGCATGACACTGTTAAGGAGGTTGACAAAGATTTATTTGGAGAAAGCTTGAGGGGAAGCATGGGCAAGGGCCTATATGTGTTCTTTAAGGTCACTCAATTGTGCTACTGCTGTTATAGCAGCAGTCGGAAACTAAGGTGGATGGTCTGAATTCCCAGTTTGTGTACAGAAAATTAGAGTAACAATTTTTTTATTAATCAGATTTGGACCACATGAGAGAGTGAGCACATCGCTTTAGAGGTATCCAGCATGGTGACTCAGGAGACTTAAGCAGAAAGAGAATGTTGATGAGGGTCTTTTCTTTCCTACTCATTATTTCTATTTTGGTCTTTATATTATTATTATTTTATCCTTACCACCTTACTTTGATTTTGGTTTTTATTGTTTATATTGGGTTTCCTAGTTTGTGACCCTCAGGAGGAGTGGATGCATAGTAATAATGACTCATACAGGGCTTGATAGGTGATGTAGGGTGGGTGATAGGCTGATGGGGGGATTTCAGGAGTGGGAAATGAAGACAGGAGGGGGTGGGAGTATTAGAACTGAGTGTGACAACTCATTTTAAAGGTGATTTAACCATTGGGGGTGTCTAAAATTGTCATGGTAATGGTTGTACAATTCTCCTTGATATGATTGAAGGATTGAGCTATTGAAGTGTCTGCTATGTAAATTATGTGCCAATAAAACTGTTTTAAAAAAGAAATAGCTTTCAACATTTTTGTAGCACACAAAAAATAAGAATAGCTAAGGTGTCATAAGATCAAATACAGGGGGCTTCAAAATGTTCATGGAAAAATTCCATTGTCTTTTGTTTATAGTCATGACTTTAAACTTAGTTATGATTGTTGCACAAATTTTGTACACTTGGTTTCTGGATAAGATAACTTGTACTATTTATAATAATATTTAAGCAAACAAACCCATTGCCAGCGAGTTCATTTTGACACACTGAAAGGTAAGGAAATGTAAGCATAGATATTCAATTATCTTTCAATTCTATCTTTTTCACAATGATTTTGAAGTCCCTCATCACAGAATTTCTTTCTTCTCTTCTTTCTCACCATAGACATCTCCAAAGGGCTTGAAAGTTCAGAAAAAAGGAGAAATACTGTGGAGTGAAATGGAGAATGAAGACCATACCATTTGTCTACTTCAGGCTTCAAGTTGGTAGCAGTTCTTCGTGGAAGGATGGGTGCTGCTTTGCTAATTATGAAGACCACAATCTTGGTTATTATGACTCAATAATATAATTTCAAATTGTATCCATGTTGCAGATATAGAGTGAATCTTTAACGAAGGGAAATGGCCCTGTACGAGAAATATCATCATTTTCACTTAAATTTGGGGGTGGGTGTTGAAATAGAGCTGCTTTTTAATTATGTCAGGACTCAGGTTTGTTCAACATATTTGTTGCACATTGGCTAGTAAACAAATGACCCAAAGTGGTTGTCATTGACTCCATTCGAACTCAAGACGATCCCATGAGTATAATGATTGCAAATGTAGCCATAATTCTATTCTTCCCTTCAGCCATGCCCCTTGCAATGAGACTTGCAACTCCTCCCATCAAAAGACGGAGGCTGTTTCCTCGTCCTCCTGACTCTTGGAATCCATGAGTCCGAGCCCAGAGGAGCTGGGTACAGGGCGCAAGACATAGGGAAAAGCTTCAAACTGAAGCTGACTTAGACCACAGTGCACCAGCCAAGCTGCCAGCAGATGATAGATGCATGAACAAGTCCAAACATAATCAGTCAAGTCAAATTTGGAACTTCTCAGTTGACATGTCAACTCATAAGAAATGATAAATTTGGAGTATTGGTTATGCAGTAACTGGAGCCCTGGTAGCATAGTGGTTATACTTTGGGCCAAGGTCTGCAAGGTCTCCAGTTTGAAACTACCAGACATTCCGCTGGGGAAAGACAGCCTTTCTACTCTTGTAAGCAGTTACAGTCAGAAACTCACCAGGGCAGTTCTACTCTATCCTACGGGGTCGCTATTAGTCAGTATTGACGCCATGGCAGTGAATTTGGTTCTTTGGTTTGGTTACACAGTAACAGATATGGTTAAAATTCTTTTATTCTGCTTTGTGTCTTTTTCTTTAGTAATGGATATATATTACTTGTATGATTAAAAAAAGCAAACAAGGGTGAGTTCTAGTCATTGTATATACCTCGTTTAGCCATCATTCCTTATATATGATAATTCTGGACTCTATGCCGGTGGCTATAATCCCATTTGGAAGGAGTTCTCTGATGTAATAATGGTAGGATTATTGTTATTAGGTGCCAGTGGGTTGGTTCTGAATGATAGCAATCCTATATGCAACAGAATGAAACACTGGCCTGTCCTGCACCATCTTCCCAATTGTTCCTATGCTTGAGCCCATTATTGAAGCCACTGTGTCAATCCATTGCATTCAGGGTCTTCCTCTTTTTCACTGTCCAGAGATGCTTTTACCAAGCATGATGTCCTTTCCAGGGCCTAGACTTTGCTGACACTATGCTCAAAGTGTGTAAAACAAAGTCTCCCCATCCTTGACTTGAAGGAGCATCCTGGCCTTATTTCTTCTAAAGCAAATTTATTTGTCCTTTTGGCAGTCCATGGTACTTGCAATATTCTTCCACAGCACAATGATTCAAATTACCAATTCTTCTTAGCTCTCCTTTATTCAATGTTCAACTTTCATATGCATGTGAGGCACTTAAAAAAATACCATGGCTTAGGTCAGGCACACTTTAATCCTCAAATTAACATCCTTGCTTTTCAACACTCTTAAAGAAGTCCTATGCAGCAGACTTACATAATGCAATGCATCTTTTAATCTCTTTGCTGCTGCTTCCATGAGCATTGATTGTGGATCCAAGTAAGAAAAAGTACTTGGCCACAATCTCTTTTGCACTGAATATTAATCCATACTGAAGGCGACAATCCTTAATCTTCATCAGCAAATACTTCAAACTCTCCTCACTTAAGCAAGCAAGGTTGTGTCATCTGCATAGCTTAGTTGTCAATAAGCCTTCCTCCAATCCTGATGCCACATTCTTCTTCATAGAAACCAGTTTCTCTGATGATTTGCTCTGCATACAGATTGAATAAGTATGGTGAAAGGCTACAACCCTGACCCACCATCTTCTTGATTTGAAACCATGATTTGAAACCCTTCTTGATTTGAAACCCTTCGTTCTATTTGCACGACTGCCTCTTGATCCTTGTACAAGTTGCACAGGAATACAATGAAGTGCTCTGGAATGCCCATTCTCCTCAAGACTTCCCCTGGTGTGTGATGGTCCCCATTATCTAATGCCTTTGTATAGTCAACAAATCGCAAGCAAACCTCTTTCTGCTATGCTCTGCTTTCAACCAAAATCCATCTGACTTCAGCCATGATATCCCTCGTTCCACGTTATCTTCTGAAGCTAGCCTGAACTTCTGTCAATGGTCGGTTACAAGTATTGTTGGATGATCCCCAGTTCAATTTTGCTTGCATGTGATAGCACTGATCTTGTTCTATAATTTGAGCATTCTTTTGGATCATCTTTCTTTGGAATGATTACAATTATGGATCTCTTCCAGTCAATTGGCCAAGTAGCTGTCTTCCAATTTTTCTGTCATAGATGAGGGAGTGCTTCCTCATGCTTTATCAGCTTGTTGAAACATTTCAATTGGTATTCCATCAATTCCTGGAGCCACGTCTTTGGCTAATGCTGCTTGAATGTCTTCCTCCAGTATCATTTGTTCTAGCTCATATGCTACCTCCTGAAATGGTAAAATGATGACTAGTTCTTTTTGGTACAGTGACTCTGTGTATTCTTTCCATTTTCCTTGGATGCTTCCTGCATCATTCAATATTTGCGGATAGAATCTTTTAATATTGCAACCTGAGGCTTGAAATTTGTCTTGAGTTCTTTCAGTTTAAAATATGCTGAGTGTGTTTTTTACTCTAGGTCTTTGAACTCTGTTTTGTTTTATAACTCTAGGTCTTTGAACATTTAATTATATTTTATTTTGTCTTCCTGAGGTGTCCTTTGCAATTTTCTGTTCAGCTCTTTGACTCCATCATTTCTTCCATGCGCTTTAGCTACTCTATGATTAAGAGCAAATTTCGGAGTCTCTTTTGACATCCACTTTTATTTTTCTTTCTTGCCTTTTAAATAATCTTTTGCTTTTTTTCATGAATGGTGTTCTTGATATCCCCCCACTGCTCATCAGGTTTTCTGTCATTCATGTTTTGCAAATCTATTCTTGAGACGTTCTTGAAATTCAAATATTTTGTCACATATAAGTTTTCTTATGTTCTAACTTGAACTTACACATGAGCAATTGATGGTGTATTCCACAGTTAACCCCTGATCTGGCTTTAGTTGCTGATATTGAGCTTCTCTACTGCCTCTTGCCACAGATGTACCCAATTTTATTTCTATGCTTTCGATCCAGAGAAATCCATGTGTATAGTACCCATTTGTGTTGTTAAAATAAGGTATTTGTTATGAATAAGTCATTCTTATAAAATTACATTGAGTGATTTCCAGTTTTGTTTCTATCATCACCAATACCATATTTTCCAACTCTGGCTCCTTAATCTTTGTTTCCAACGTTTGCGTTCTGATTGCTATTAATTATCAATATATCTTGATTGTAAGTTTGATCAATTTCAGACTGAAGATCTTTGGAGAATTCCTCAATTTCTTCATCACCTGCTTTTGTGGTTGGAGCATAAATTTGAGCGATAGTTGTATTTATTGGATTTCCTTGGAGGCAGGATAGATGTGGTGATCCTATCACAGACTGCACTGTACTTTTGGAGCTTGACATGTCCTTTTTGACAATGAATGCAAAGCCATTTCTCTAGATTGTGTCATTCTTGGCATAGTCAGTCATATGCTTTTCTGATTCAAAATGGCCAATGCCAGTCTATCTTAGCTCAATAACACTTAGCATATCAATCTTTACGTGTTCCATTTTAGTTTGGACAACTTCCAATTTTCCTAGATTCATATTTTGTACATTCCAAGTTCTAATTATTAGAAGATCCTTGTAGCTATTTCTTTTCACTTTTTTGTAGTGCCCCATCAGCAATCCTACAGGTTTCACTCCATTGAAGTCACTATAGTCCATTCGACTTTGAGAAATCAGCTCCTCCTCAGTCACATTTTGAGTGCCCTCGGACCTGAGTGGCTCATCCTCAGGCACTGTCTCTGACAATGTTCTGCTTCCACCCATTGGGCCTTCATTATTTGACAATGTTTCTAAGCTGTGTGTAGGGCTTTCAGCAGCTCCTTCTTCTGAAGTGGACCGCCGAGTCCTTCATTGTCTGTTCTTAGACTGGAAGTTCCACTGAACCCTGTTCACTTTGGGTGACCCTGCTGGCATTTCAAATACCAGTGACATAGCTTCCAGCATCACAGCAACATGCAAGCCACCAAAGACAGAGAAGTATTAAGTTCCTGGTGCCTTTGAGCTTGGCCTTCTCTGATTCATGCAGCGATGTTGGACATGTTCATGACTGAGATTTTGAATGTATTTTGAAGATCCTGCTCATTAGTCCTGATGGTTGAGGATTTAATGGACAGGATTAGGATGTAGTAAGTCTTACTTCAATAGAGAGTCTAAACTATGTAACATCTTTTTGTTTTTCCCTTGGGGGTATGGTATACTAAATGGAGCTCTGGTGGTGTAGTGGTTACGTCTTGGGCTGTGATCTATATGGTTGGCTGTTCAAATCCACCAGCAGCTCCATGGGAGAAGACTGAGCTTTTTACTCCCATAAGTAGTTACAGTCTCTGAAAGCCACAGGGGGTCACTGTGAATCAGCAAAGTCTAGATGGCAATGAGTTTGTTTTTGTTGTTTTGGATAATAACTTCTTTAATCACTGACTCATAACACTGACTCATATGACCACTTTGTGGGTTTCTGAGACTATAACTGTTGATGGGAGTAGCAAGTCCCATCCATCTCATATGGAGCTGCTGGTGGTTTCAAACTGCTGCCCATAAGGATCGCTGCCCAACACTTAACCACTATACCACCAGGGCTCCTTAACTTCCCTAATAAAACTCCTTAATTGGGAAAGTTATCTGCGAGTTCTCCATGGTCATTGTGATGGAAGATTGAACCCAGCATAGAAGTAGAGTGCCTTGGGAGGAATGGTTGGTGTCAGAATAAAGTAATGAGAGATGAAGGGTGAAGGCATATCTTACCCGCACCTTGGGGCAGTAGGGAAGCCAAAGGAGGTCGGTTATGGCCACCTCCTCAATGCCATTGACTTCAAGGCAATCACATTGAGGAAGGGTAGGCACACGATGAGTCACAGGCCAAACCCAGTGTACTATTTGCTCTTTAAAATAACATTTTATTGAAAACCATCCATATCCATTCATTCACAGATTCATCCTGGCTGTTTTCATGCTCTAACAGCATGTCAGCCACCACATGATTCACAGAGCCTAAAATATATTCAGCAAACTTTGACAGCAAAAGTTTGCCAACATCTGTGGTATTGGTTAAATATTCTTGTTCTACGAGGTTCATAGGCTTTAATATAGTCCCTGGGTATTATAAAATGCATTTATCTAAAGAGTGACTGTAGGCCAAAGCTTAAATTAAAAGTCAGAAGAATTTCCCCTAAGATCAGATCAAAATTGAGGCTCCCCAGTAGAAGCTTGGATGTTCAGGTTTGTCCTGACAAGAAAAGCAATTGTGATTCCAGTTAGCTCAAGTTATACCAGTGCGAAGGATAGTGGGAAGTGGTTGATCCTTCAGGTAAAAGGGAGCATAGCATTTATCAGCAAGCTTTTTGGGCTCAGCAGGATTGTATGACCTGCACTGAAATAAAGATGAAAAGTCACTTCTTTTATTTCATGGGAGTAGAGTAAATGACTATTAATTACAGAGGAAACTCATAGTCTATGGAAGAAATCTAAGACGATATCCACCCAAAATTCACATAGATGAACCAAATTTAAAAACAGGAAGTCACTTTTCATCCATACTGTGCTTATTAGAAAAGAGAATTACATTTGTATTTGGCTGCTAAAGAGATGGCATGCCCCTTTTGGAAATGTGCCAAATATTCTGTTGGGCTCCCCCTTGTTTCTTGTCTCCCCTTATTCCTGTTTGGTTCATTCTGTTGCCTCTTGCCTATGTCTTCATGATGATTACACCCTAATCAGCTTGACATTCCATCAGCAGCTATACTAATTTCCATCCACAAAGCTCCTCCCCATTTCTATTCTGAGCACAGCAGGCCCAGGTTGGAGCACCGATTCCTCCTGGGAAGATCCGATATGTACCTCCTAGATCTTGGGCTAACTCCTTTGAATTCTCTTTCATTGAAGAAAATGATAGCTGCATTTTCTTTTTTTTTTTTGCGGAGAACTAAGCGTGCTCTCAACTTTAAACATAGAGATGTACAATGCTATTAATCAATTCCTTTCAATACAAAGATGTAAAATCATTGGCCTTTCTTCTCTTGCCACAACCAGTTCAAATACTGGAAGAAGCATGGTCAGAAAGCTGAATAGGACACTTAGCTGATTGCTGGATTAGCTGACATTCTACCTTCCTTCTATAAAATGCAGAACCTGTGTTCACTGCTCAGTGAGTCGTATCTATTGGACACCTCCCACTTCCTGCCCTCCACATACCTGTTTCCACCATTGACTCATATGCTTCTCAGAATGTTGTTGCACTGACTATTGCGCCTGTCTCTCCGTGCCTTGCCCCTTGCCATAGCAATTACACATTGAAATACGGGGAGAGTCGTTGATTTGAGGAACAAAGTTGAGTGTTTGGGAAAGACTCTTGTAAGGGCTCTTTGCTAAAATACTGCTTCCTGACAGCACGGCGGGCAGTGGGGGTGGGGGTGGCATGGGGGTGGTAGTGCACAACTGAAAATGATTGGCGAGATTTGTCAGAGCTAGGAGCAGTCTGTATCTCCTATAAGCTGTCAAACAGCTTTAAATTCTCATTTCATGAGAAACTTGCTATTAGCAGCCCAAACCTTAACTTTTGTCCCATGGTAGCCCAAACCAGCCGTGAGCCAACTCCAGCCCCTCACCCATTCTGACTTAATAAATGAGTGGAGGATGGTTTTACCTTTTCAATGGTGGTGGTGGTGGTGGGGGGGGGATCAAAAGAAGAATATCATGTGATATGTAAAGTAATACGACATTCAATGATCATGTCCATAAGTACAATTGTACTTGAACACAGCCACAACCATTCATCAAATTACCTAGGACTGTTTTCCATATGACAAAGGCATGTGGCCCATGTGCCAAATCCAAACTCACTGCCATGGAGTCGATACCAACTCATAGTGACCCTATATGACAGGGTAGAATGGTGCCTGTGGGTTTCTGAGACTGTAACTCCTCACGAGAGTAGAAAGCCCCATCTTTCTCCGGAGGACCAGCTGGTGGTTTTGAGCTATTGAACTTTGAGTGAGCAGCCCAGTATGTAACTGTGATAGTTAGCCTAAGTAAAGCCATTTTGTATTAAGCTAACATTCTGCACCAGACCTTAGGTGCAACCACAGACCTTATGACATTCTCGGAAAAGCCAAATAGCCCCTTATTCTTAGAACTGGCAACAGAACACCCTGCACCAGGAAGTTGTGTTAACCGCCTAACCACAAGATCTGCTTCTATACCAGCTTGCGTGCATAGCTGCACAGCTCAACTGTTTGATGAAACCCTATAAAAACCTAAGTCTCAAAGCAAACGGGACCAGCCAGCCAGATGCCCTCGTTCTTTCAGGAGGCTGGTCCCTGCTCAGGTTTTGTTAATAAACTCTTTTAATTATTTCAATCTTGTGCCTCAGTTGTTCTTGTCTGGTCTTTGTACAACATAACCACTACGCCATATTAGTGGAAGAATTGAATTCAAAGATAGTGAAACATTTCCACAAAGTTTTTGAAGTCCTCTTGTATTGTCTATCCAGAGTTTTACAGAAAAAAATTTGCAGCTCCTTGACCTGAAGTGTTATTGACGACTTTCTTTCTTACCTCCAGAATCCCCCTTTTGGTGGCAGGTTGGTGGAGGGAGATGTTGAGAGAGGCCACTGCTCCTCCAGACCATCAGGAGAAAGGTGGCTCTTCTTTGGGCTAGGATCACACGTGGGCCAAAGGCAATGCTCTGCAATCAGACATTGTTCTGTGTCAAGACTGAGTGAACAGAATCAAGTGACCTATCAATGGCCATTGCTTACTGACAGGAAAGCTTTCTTTAAGTACAGGCTACTCTGAGTTCACCTTTTCCCTTCAGTTTCTTTTAGGGCTAGGTTTTCTGGAAGAACAAAGAAATCCTTCCGCTTTGTTTCAATTTTGAAGGAATGATGTAGGTGAGTGACCTGGAGAAAATTGATTTTTTTCCCTCTGGCTTGTGCATTTTGGTTTGATTTTCCTTTTGGAGTTGACAGAATATCCTACTTTATGATTTTCTGGAAGGTATTGGTATTCAGAGTTACCTATTGGACAGCCAAATATATCATTTAAAAAGAGAAAAAATTCACCTTGCTATCTCTTCTCTCTCTCTCTTCTCTCTCCGTGGGGTAAGAGGCAGCCAAACACAAAAAAAGAAAGGATTATAATTTCATGTTTCTATCTTGTGTGAGTCCAGGTAGTCTAGGGAAACAAATCCATAGAAACGCATAGGTGTATACGAGAATTTTATATAAAGGGTAATTGCATATTAAGAAAGCATTCCAACCCTGTCCATTCCAAGCCCATAAGTCCGATATTAGCCCATATGTCTGATACCAATCAATGAAGTCCTCTTCAGACTCACAAAACACATGTAATGGTGCCGAGTGCAGGACGATCACAGGCCAGTGGAGAGAAAGTCTTTGGATCCAGTGGCAGTATTAGCATTCCAGCACTGGCCCCAGTGCCTCTATGTGGCTTCTCTAGCACCCAGGGCTGTATCAGGGTAGGCCCACGTGGCTTCTCCAGCTCAGGGCACTAGAGTAGTTCCATGTGTCTTGTCAGCGGCAATGTCTCCCAGGGAGTGAGTGACTTGATAGTCTCTGCTGCCTCCAAGGAGTGAAAAACAGATTTCCCAGAATTCTCAAGAGAAAGTCATGACCACACAGAGGCCTCATTGGCTATGAGTTGATTGGTAGACTAGACTCCACCCCTACACTCTTAATCCGCGAATTGACAAATGGTTAGATAACTATCACACATTTTGAGGCAAATCAATACTGAAGATTAAAACGTTCAGGGGATTGGAAAGGGTAGCAGTTCAAACCCACTCAGGGGCACTGTGGAAGACATCACCAACAGCAAATTATGTGACCTTGGGGAGGAATGGGGAGAAAGATGAGGGTTTCTACTCCTGTAAAGAGTTGCACTCTTGGAAACCCACAGAAGGAGTAGAACGCCTCATCTTTCTCCCCATTCCTCCGCAAGGTCACTCAATGGCAGTGAGAGGTTTTTGTTAAATGTATTGAGAATGTCTCTCCCAGTTTGCAGCAGTCCGACTCTAACATACAGGGTCAAGATCACCATGATTTGGAATCAATTGAAGGGCAACTGATGGTGACAGTGGTGATCTTTAGCTATGGAGACTTCAGAAGTGGAAGTGTTGATGGCTGTATGGAAAACTCTTCCCAAATCACCCTAAGGTGGTGGCCATTGTGAGAAAGCGTCACTCTTGCTTCTCTTCTAAGATGAAGAAAAGAGACCCCGAAGTTTAAGTAAACGGTCCACGATCGCTAGTCCGTAGTGGTCATGTGGCCAAGCCTGGCGACCTAGTCTGTCCACTTTGCACGACTCACTCCTTTCTGCCTTCCTCCTTCCCAGCTTGGCAGCAAAGGCCCAGCTGTGTGGATCAGTTGGTTTGTTTCTCTTGCTGTCTGCATTGTGGAGCACAGCTTTTGTTTGAAACAATTTGAAAGTCTTGGGAGGAAGGTTATTTGTTTTTGTTCATGTAATGCAATTAGCCTGTTGCATGTGAGATGAGAATAAAATGGTTTCCTCTGCTCAGTCTATCCATTTTTAAAAACACACAGAGAACCAAGTCTACCCTTGCTGACACTAATGTGCGTGGGGAAGCTCACCAGAAATGAAAACACTAATTTATCGCCATCTAGTTATTACTTTAGATCCTTCCTCCCCTCCATGCAAATTGCTAGGAATGGGAGACCATGTTTTGACGTGAGGTATGTTATACTTTTGCTTAATTCAATAACATTCTCTGAGGCATGGAGTTGTAATTATCTCCCCCACGCCCTCACCTTATACCCATTAGTTCAATCCTCACATTTATTTATAAACCGGGGTCGATTTTCTCCTTCTTACTGCTGCCGCCACCAAAGGAGCGATTTCGTTTCCTTTGATCTTCACCGTAATGAAACACATTCTCATTGGTCTTTGTGGCAATTCGTGGTGTGGTAGTCACAGAACTCCTTTTCCCGCTGGATGGCAAGGCGTTCATCTTGGGCAATTTTCTCTGGAGGCGATTTAGATCTTGTCATTCTGAAATTCTATGAAAAGGGAAGAAATTACTATTATAAAGGATTTAAAAAACCTAAGCAGCTGGTTTTTATTCCCTTGTGCTTATGTAGATGTCAATGGCAAGCTTTTGCATTCAAGGGAGAAAAAGTTTTTTGTACAAGGTTCATCAGAGAAGCTGAGAATAATAACATCGACCTCATGGGTGCATTTCTCTATAAGTGAGTGTGGGGGCTCCATCTATCCTATATCAATATTTTATTTACTTAAGGTACATTTCTCTGAGCAAATTGAAATACTTGGACCATGGAATTCCTATTATTGAGTTCTTTATAAAGCATCAGTGTTATTTTTCAATATAGAAAGTACAAACAGAAATATCTAGTAAATAAAGAAAATCTCTATTTGTCTGGCTTGGTACCAAATGCTTTCCATACATCACATGCTATCGTCTTTGTAACCTTTTTCCTATGATGTAGGCATTATTATTCTCACCTCCATTTTACAGCTGAGGCGACTGAACTTTGTAGGTGGCACATGCCCTTTCATAGCTGAACTTGGAATTTAAACCTTTTATTGTCCAATTTCAAATGTGTTTTTCCCCCTTTATTGTCTCTCATCCAAGAATAAACTAGAGAATCCTAGAAAGCCAAGCAAGTTTGCAATAAGAAACATTGTCTACAGTATGATCCAATTAGGGAGTGAGTTTAGAAGAAGGTTGGGTCATTTTATTTTCGAAGGGTCTAATGGTGCTATTTATTTCATAAAAAGACAAACTCTCAGTGTTACACTTTTCTAATCCAGTAAAGGTTCACCAATGGTCATACCATGCATGTTGCTACCTCAGGATCTTTGTGCTGGTTATTGCCACTGGGTGAATAGTTTTCACTCAGATGTTGACACGGAAACCGTCACTTTCTTTAAACTTTTATCCCAATGTCAACCTCTCTATGACTCAAAACTGACTATCCCATTTAAACTGAAAAACCTCAACTGCAGACCTCTGGATAGTCCTGAGCTTGCTTTTGTTTTTATACCGCATGTGGACATAATTGATTTTGTGTTCTACTTATTTCTTAGTGGTTGTCTTCCTCTGAGGGGCCCTGATAGCATAGGGGTTACACATTGAGTTGCTAACTGGTTTTTGGGATGGTGAGGCTTTCTGCTTCTGTAAAGATTTACCACCTCAGAAACCCATGGGAGGAGTTCTACTCTGCCCTACAGGGTCTCTGCTCATCAGAATGGGCTCCATTAGAATAAAAGCACCCTGCAGCCAGGGATCTTGCTTTGTTCACAGATGGACCTTAAGTTCTCAGAACTTGGTCTGTCATATAGTAGGTACTTTAGCCTGATGAATACATCAGGACAATACAGTCCGGGAATTAGACATCAGCAATTGGGTAATCAGGGAGAACAAACTTTGAGCTTGGTTTGAAGAGAACCTTAAGACGTTCTTGAATGCCACAGCAGCCTTTTCATGGTGGGACACTGGGCCACTTCCCCCCCCCCGACACACACACCTTATACACACGAATATACAAATACACACATCTTTTTTTTAGTATAAGGCAAGGCCAGTGGAATACTTTAGAGGATGCAATTCAGTTTGGAGATGTCATATCTAAGTTCCTTCGGGGAAAATGAACATGAAAGTCCTCGTCTCTATGAAGCTGCTGTAACCTGCCCAGCTGCTCTAATGATTCCTATTTGTCTACCCATGCAGTGCCTGAAGCCAGAGCGATGGGGAACAAAGAACTGGAAATAGTGTTTTTTAATCAGGTAAATTTCCTTACTGTGAATTGATTGGCTCTTCCAAAGCTAAGTGGACTTTCTCTCATTCTAGCTCTGAATAGTTCCTTCAGCCAATACCATTGATTAAACCTTAATGCATAATCAAGAGCATCTGATAAAGACATCAGACAGGGGACATCGTTGTGGGAAAGTACGGCCGGGTCTATAAATAAAGCCAAGAGTTTTGGAGGTAGAAGGTGAAAGGCAGGGGAGAGGAAGCTTTGAAAGGCAAACCGGGATCCCCGCCCCCTCCCCACCACCACCATTCTTTCTGCACCAGGCCTGGAAACTCACGTTATCAGAAGGCTGATCGACTGGGAAGACTAGAGCACCAGCCCAAATACAAATACAATTTGACTTCACATATATCAAATCAGCAAATATATAGAAACCAAAGATTATTAGTGGTTGTAAGGGGAGAGGACAGGGGGCTGGGAGGGGGAAATTTTGCTTGGGGCATCAAGTTCATGATAGCAGTGCTAGAATAATTTAGAAAAGGAGAGGAAGAATGGCTACACAGCATGAAGAATGTCATCAATACTACTGAATTCTACATGTACAAACTGGTGAGTTGATGAAAGTTTTGTTGTGTGTATTTTCAAACAACACAGAACACATACACACACACGGAGTATCATCCACCTACAGGATAATAGCAGCACTTTGATGAATGAATGCAAAGGAGCCTTTAAGTCTTACTTAGAGGTCACCCCAATAATCACTTACTGCCATCTAGTCAATTGTGACTCACAGCCACCTGGTCAGAGAGAATATAGCTGCCCCTGTGGGTTTCTGAGGCTGTCAGTCTTTATGGGAGCAGAACGCTCATCTTTCTTCCAAGAAGTGGTTGGTAGGTTTGAATGACTGACTTTGGGGTTAGCAGCCCCACTCCTAACTCACTGTGTCACCAGGGTTCCTTTCACCTCGAAGAGGTGCTCAAAAGCCAGCCACCTAGCCCAGACCTACAGATACTGACAGTGGCCCACAAGCCAATTCTAGCTTGCCACCCAGTTTTGTAGAGTGCATAAGCTAAATGCAATTAAAAAAAATTCTTTTCAGAAAAATAAGTACAATAAAGTTAAGGGTAATCATATTTTAAGTACTGAGCTTAATGAAATTGCAAACAAACATTTTTTTTCAAGTGGTTGGAAAAAATAGACCAATAGTATTTTTTAACCTGTGAAAATTATAAAATTCAAATGTCAGTTTCCATGAATAATGTTTTGGAACACAGCCACATTCAATCATAGATAGCATCTATGGTTACTTTCAAGCTATGTGGGCAGTAGAGCAGCTATGACAGCGATTGTCTAGACTACAAATTCTCAAATATTTACCATCTGACCCTGTGCAGACAGTTTACCAGCTCTAGCTCTTGACTGGGAACTTCAGCCACTTTGCAATGCTTCTCCTTCCATTCCCCCGCACCCCTGTAGAGAAACAATAGAGTGTCTTTCCTACAGAGTCAGTTCCGTAATAAAAGAAATCTTATAACAATATACTTATTACATTACAATATAGAATACAGCTTACACTTTTTCTAATTTTGCGGTAACAGTGCCTTGTTAAATGTCTTTCATCTACAAAACAACTCAGCATCCAAGTCGTCGCTCTGGCAATGAGTAATAAGCATTATTCATTAACTTAAATAAGATTCCAATTTTATTGAGTTCTCTTTCAAATTGTATTCAATTTAATAAAGCTGAACTGCACCTAACAGAGAATTAAATGTCTGTATTTCCCTCAAAAGTCGAAGCTGCCTGTCTCTTCCAGACACTCATTAGAAGGTGCTGGAATGTTGTTTTCTTAATGTCAATCAAAGGTATGTATGTGCTCTAAGAAGTCTTCCAAAGGACATTGGAATATCCTGGAGCCTTGGTGTGGGTGGGAGAGAAGGCAGCCATTGCGGGGCTCTGCTTTGTTTGTAGCTGTGAGTGCACCTGACGGTGCCTGTGTCCATCAGCTTGGGGGGTGCTAAGACTCTTTTATTCACATTGAGAAGAATATGCTGCCTGTGTTGTTTCAGGTGCCATTGAATGAATCCTGGCTCGTAGAGACCTGTGTGGCTGATGAAATGGCCCCATAACGTTTTCTAGATTGTGATCTTTAGGGCAACAGATCACTCAGTGTCTCTCCCTTGGAGCCACGGGTTCCAACTGTCCACTTTGCAGTTAGCAGCCAGCACTTCACCACTGCACTGCTGGAACTCCGTGAGGACCACAAGACTTTTCTTCGTATGGTTAGCACTATTGGAGGGCCCTTAGCTCCTGACTTCCTTCTGCGTGGACCTAAATGGCAGTGCCTTGTCAACTTTCGCTCTCCAGGCATTTTGGGGTTCTCAGAATTGACTTAGACGTTCCTGTTTATCAAGTGCCTGTGATTGCCAGCCAAGTGGGGTTTCCACGGGTGTCAGCCTGCAATCTCCAAGGAGGGAAGTGCCTCCAAGAGATGCGCCATTGCAGCTCCAACCAGACAGAGGTGCAGCTGTTAGGATTCCTTAACCTTCCTTAACAGGTCAGCAACTGAAGAGGCTCCTTCCAGATGAAAAGATGATCATTTGGGGGCTAGCCCACCGCAAGGTTGCCTAGACACCAGCAGGGTAACCAATACCTTCCACCCACTCTCACAGCTGCCTGACTTCGTGGGTTCATCATCTCGAAACAGCTCACAGCACCCTCTCTGTGATGATGGGCTTGCATGCCCTGAAAACCAGTGTTGTAAATCTTGTGGCTGTCATTTGGCAATCAGATGTTGTTTGTTATGTTAATGAGGCCATATCAGTGTCGAGTGTGGCAGAAACCAATCACTTTTGAAATCTAGAGAGGACTGATTAGGTACAGAGTAACCATGCAAGAATGGGCAAAAGAGAGTTGTCACATGGAAATCTTCAAGGGACAACAAAAAGATTATACAGACAAAACCTTCCCCCTGGAATTGGCATCCTGAATGCAATCTGCTAGCCTCTCTGAACTCTGGGAACATTTTTCTGTTGGCAAGAGTCAGCCACCTGTGGTATTTTTGTTACAGCAGCTCAAGGAAACTAAGACCCTCTCCTTCCACCTTGGATTGAGTCTACCTGCTTGGTCTAGAGGTGATCTCCATCTTCATCAATTCACTCCCAGGGCCCTGGTGGGTTCTCCAAGCAATAATCCACCCCTTTTTTCTTATTAATAATTTTATTGGGGGGCTCTTACAAGTCTTATAACAATCCATCATTCAGTTGTATTAAGCGCATTTGTACCTATGCTGCCATCAGCATTTCCAAAATCTTTTCTTTCTACTTGAGCCCTTGATATCAGCTCCTCTTTTTTACCCTCCCTCCCTCATCTTTTCACCCTCATGATTCCTTGATCAATTATATAATATTATTGTTCTTTCGTATCCTACACTGTCTGTTGTCTCCCTTCACCCACATTTTGGTTATTCATCCTGCTGGGGATGTGGGCTACATATCCAACCTTGTGATGTGTTCCCCTTTTCTCCTCCTCCCTCTTGCCTCCACCATCCCCCAACCTTCATGATAGCACGACTCCCACTACTGTTCCTGAGGGTTTTATCTGTCTTGAATTCCTTGTGTTGAGCTAAGATTCCCTTTTTAATGCATGTCGCTGGTGTATTAATCAGGTCTTTCATATCTGGACTCAAGAGGTGGTTGTGGTCCAATATATCCCTGATCCCCAAAGGCACTTCCAAATCTCCAAGTAAATATACAACAGATTTAAATAACTCATCTCACTCCTCTCTCTCTCTCTGCCCCGTGTCTGTGTCTGTGAGTATGAGACACAGTCTCACACTCCTGAGTATAACCGACTGAAATTTAATGCAGCCAGGAAGCACTGTTAAAAAGATCCAAAGCTCTTTTTTTTGTGAAGGAAAGGGTTGATTATGATCTCCAGTTTCTGGAGAAGGATACTGTGCTTGATTGATAAAGCCAACTAAAATGAGGAAGGCCCTCCACAAGATGGATTGACATAGTGCCTGAACCAACACTATGCAAGTGATTGAGGAAGGTGCCGGCCCAGACAGGCTTGCGTTCTGTTGTACAGATGGAGGGTTTCTCTAAGTCAGCAACAACTGGACAGCATCTAACAAAAACCAGAGGAAAATTATGTAACTCCTCTAATTTGAGAAAAATTATATTCATTATAGATGTTTTGTGTTTCTTTTCATAGATGTACTTGAGCAGATGAAAAAATGATTTGCTTAATAAGGTTTACCTTTAACTTTCATTCATTCATTTAACAAATATTTGTTGTGTCTCTACTATGTGCCAGGCACTGGGGACATGTAGGGTAACCAAGCAAGAGGTCTCTGACCAGACAGCTCTCATGTTCAGGTTTGGACAGTTTCCACAAAGCAGAAAATGGGGGTGAAGAAGAGGAACTGGAGAATGCTATTGCAGAAAGAGGGGTGAGACTAAAAGGCCTTTATGAAGTGTGAGAATGAGCTGTGCACTAGACTTGGAGAAGAACTTTCTCAAGCAGAAGGGAAACAGGTGGAAAGGCTTTGAGGGTTGGGAGGGGGTGGTGGTGGTGGTGATGCGATGGAGCATGGATAGAACTTGGTGAGAATTATACACCTCCCAGGATAGCACCCGCGATAAGACCCCAGGTCAACCTTGAATGTCAAACACACCCTCATCCTTCTTTTTCCTTTCAGAACATTGACGTATGCAGACTGAAGTTATCTCAACAGATTAAAGAAATAATTTATAAACATACACTATGCATCGGGGATTTTCACTTAAGTCATTGATTTATACTTAAAACGATGGGGGAAGGTAGGCATTACTTGGTTCTATTTTGTTGTAAAACTAGTAAGTGATGACAAGGGTCTGTTGAGCTTCAAAGCTTGGGCTATCGCTATTATGTTATGATTTTTTTAATTCTCTTCCAACCACAGCTTTACATCTGCTTCTTACCGATCCTTTAACAGCTTCTGAAGCTCAAATGAAGACCCATTGGTCTGGAATAAAGAGCAGGAGGCAGGAAGACTGTTGAAGCAGGGAACGAGGTAGAGCTAAGAGGCTTTCATCATCTTTCCGAACCTGACCACATCATGACAAGAGCAAGGGAAGCTCATTCTCCTCTCACGAGATTGTGGGTGTCCTAGAGTTTGAGGGCCTGGGACATGGGCATCTCATGGCCTAGTAAGAGGATTATACTGGGGGAGGGCAAGTCCCAGAGCAGGAGGACTTGTGCAGGTACAGACCTCTGACGATCAGGGTTGGTTTTTGGTTGTTTTTTGGACATCGCTTCTCTTGCATGTTTATCAGGGTCAATAGCTCAGAGCTTGGATGGGCTTTTCCTCTTTCTGGCAGGTGGACGAGTAGGCAAATGGCAGCTCTCTGATACAAAGTGCCCTGGACGCAGCTGGAGGAGAGGACCTTTTCCTTCGGAATCATCTGTAGGCACATTTGACGGGTCTGCAGGTTGCGATTTGGGAAATATGGTGGCATGGACTCCAGGATTGTCTTGTAAATTCAGTTGGGAAGGCTAGGGAGTACTTTTCCTCATGCCTTTCTGAGCACAAGCAGTTTTACCTTTGTGAAACGGCAAACATGCTGACGGTGTCTCTCAGGCCCTCTACCTTCAAATGGGAATCTTAATTAATGATGTATTCATTATTCAGTGCATGTAGTTGTTCATAAATGCAACCGCTTATTCTTTGCTCCTTTAGTTCTTATGCCCTTTGGGCCCTCCTATTCAACTAGCTAGTACAAACAATGTCATTTCACTGTCTCAACATCTGTGCATGGCTGTTAAACTCTATTAGGGAAAGAAAAACTCACTGCATTGAGGAGAGTGTAAAGACAGAGCAACGGCTGTAACAAACCATATTCTATCAGCTTAACATAATACATATGAATGTTTTGCTCACATAAGAGAGCAACATAGATATTCCCTGTTAGATGGCTCTTTGGGGAGCTGCTTTTCCAACTGTTGACTCAGGCACCCAGACTCCTGCCATGTTGTGGCTCCTTGTATCTCAAAGCCCTTGAAGTCCTCCTTATTTGACCAGCTAATGGAGAAAACCAAGGCAAATCCACATCTGTGCTATTTGTGGGAGAAATGTGACCACATTTTGGGTCAAACCTAAATCAGCCAGCTGTACTGTCAGCTGGTAAATGTAGCCAAGCTGGCTCCCATCCCCCAGATGGAATTGACATAGCAAAAACAGTAGCCATCTCTTATAAGTTCAGCATCCTATGGTACTCTCACCAGGTCATTCTCTCACAGCAATCATTTCAGACCTTCACAATAACTTCCACATTTCTGATTGTGTCATAGTTCTCTTTATTATTTTTGGCAGAATATTTCAGCGGGACAGCACGGTATAATGCCTGGAGTTCTCCTGTGTATTTTTCACTCACCGGCAAATAAAATATTATAACAGATGATGCCTTCTGTACATTTATACCTATTTGTTTTATTCTCTTAGAAGTTGACCGTAACTTCCTCAACATTCTGCCATTAATGATACAGAAGTCCCTGCTTCCACCAGCATCTCTTTCTTTTTCTGTTACCAGTGAAGAGGATACTGCCTCTACTTTTCCCTTCTCTTCTACATTATCAGTGACCTCACTATTTTCTTATCCTCTTCCCTTACATTGGATTCTCTAGAGAAGCAAAAACTCAGTGAACCTTATATAGGTATATACACAGACAGGTTTATATCAAGGAAATGGCTCACATGGTTGTAGAAACAGGAAAGTTCCAAGTCTGTGGATCAGAGGTCAGGCTGGAGGCTTCTCCTGACACATGTAGCTGCAGGCTCTGATGAAATGAAGATCAATAAATCAGATAACCTGTTTCTGACTGCAGAGGTGAATGAATCCAAGGTTAGCAAGTAAGCTAGCAGGTCATCCATAACTCACAGGAGCAATAAGCAATAAATCAGGCTCCTGGCTCAAACCCAAAGAATCAGAAGTTACATGATAATCTGAATGCAAAATGCAGATTTAAAATAAGCTTTTCCACAGTATCTGTTTATATTGGTAACAGGCCATACTTTTAAGCAGATTGCATCATAGAGGATTACAGGATGTGAACAACGAAACCACTGCGAAGTCCGGCCCAGCTAAGATGACACAAAATCTTAGCCATCGTATCCCTCTATGTATTAAGTCTCTCCCTTCATTAGTATTTAATTATGTTCAAGTCTATTTCTTTAAAAAATTCAATTAATCTATTTTTTAAAATTGTTATTAATTTAGAGTTAATACTTTTATCATATCATTCTATAGTTAAATCACGTCAAGCAAAATGGTACGATTGCTACCATAGTCAGTTTACAAACATTCTTTTTCTTCCTGGACTCCTTGACATCGTCTCCCTTTTACCTCCCCCACCCTCACCCCCACCCCCTGAAACCCTCATTCTCCTTGCTGTCCCTATAGGCTCGTCCATCCTGGGTTTCACAGACTGAGACACAGAAAAACATATAACACAAATTCAAGAGTTACCTCCAACGATACGACACCTCAGATACCTCCTTTTATTATTATGCTATAATTTCTTGTGCTTGACAGATGCAGCTTTTTTTTTTTTAACAAATGGAAGACTTGTGGCCACACCGCACTGAGCAAATCTATCTGTTGGCATTACTTTTTCAACAGCATGTTCTCCCTTCTTGTCTCTGTCACATTTTGGTAATTTTCACACTATTGCAAACTTTTTCACAATACCATTACACACTTAATAGATTATCATATAGGGTAAATGTAATTTTTATATTCCCTGAGAAACAATAGCAAAAAAATGCTGCATGACTAGCTTCACTGTGATTTCTGCCTTGTTGGAGTGGTTTAGAACAAAAGCTGCAGTATATCTGAGGTATGGCTATGCTTACAAACATAAAAGGGAAATTACAAGGCTGTATTTCACTTTACATCTTTATGCAGGTATCACTGCCCTCTTCACCAAAGATCTGGGTGAAATTACTACTACCTAGATTCCATTCCATGGCCTAACACTCCCAATTTTATCTTACAGTTATCTGGATTCCATTTCCCTGTTCCAGGAAGTCAGGTGATTATGACCATTGAGTCAAGTCAATGGACATTTATTAGTCCTTATCCTCTTTGACACTCAATATATCTGACCTCCTTGACTTCTCTTTTCTTATTTAAACACTCTCTTTCCTAGGTTTTTGTGTGTGTTAGGGTAGACTAGAGAAACAAATTCAGAGACATTCCTTTATGTATAAGAAAGACCTTTCTATACAAGAGTAAATGAATATTGAGAAAACATCTCAGCCCAGTCCAGATCAGGTCCATAAGTCTGATATTAGCCCACATGTCCGATACCAGTCTATAAAATCCTCTTCAGACTCACACAAGACATGCAATGATGCCAAATGCAGGAAAATCACAGACTAGTGGGTGGGAAGTCTTGTGGCTACAGTGGCAGCCGTTGCATCTTAGTGCTGGCTGGGGTCTCAACATGGCTCCTTCAGCTCAAGGGCTCTAGTGTAATTCCATGTGTCTTGTCCATGGGAATGTCTCACAGGGAGTCAGTGTGTATCCCACCTCCAGAAAGCTATTTATCTCCTTAGCATCTCCAAATGACCTTATTGAGAGGCTAAACTGTCCATTTCTGCCCAATTTTGTTGTCACTATTCTAGGTCAGAATATTATTAAATCTAGCCTAGATCATTACACAAGTGATACTTGCCTCCCTATCCCAACATTATGTTCTTCCTTGCCATTATCATCCATACACAGGAATGTGTATAAAATAAAAATTGTGTCATACTTCTGCGCCAGACCCCAAGCCAGTTCCCCTTTACTTAGTAAGTCTTATAAAATCCTAACAGATTCAGGGTGTGCTTTCATCCTAAATGATTATTCTTTTTCCTTCCATATTCTATTCAATATTCATCCTAAATAACTTATAATGAATATTCTCTGCTCTCTACTATCTCCGGGTTTTCTACTGAATAACAAATTATTCCAAATTTTAGTATCTTCTTACAACAATAATGTATCCCTAGGAATGAACTTATTAGTCAGCTGGAAAGTTCTACTGATTTGGGCCAGGGTGTGCTCTCTGTGATTGTTAGCAGCAGAGGAGTCAGTTCTGATTCATAGTGATCCCATGTACAGCAGAATGAATGAAATACCACCCGGTCTTGTGCCATCCTCACAATTGGAGATGGTTTGATCCCATTGGTGCAGCCACTGTGTCAATTCACCTCCTGAATGGTCTTGCTCTTTTTTCACTGCCCTGCTTCTTTACCAAGCATGATATAGTATTTCACATGCTTGTATCTCCTGACAACATATCCAAAGTATGTTACACAAAGTCTCTCTATTCTGGCCTCTGAAGAAGGCGCATTCTGGCCTTACTTCTTCCAAGACAGATTTGTTTGTCCTTTTGGCAGTCCATGGTACTTTCAATATTTTTCACCAGAATCACAATTCTAAAGCATAGATTCTTCTTCTGTCTTCCTTATTTAATGTCCAACTTTCACATTCATATGAGGCAATTGAAAATACCATGACTTGGGTCAGGTGCTCCTTAGTCCTCAAAGTAAAATCCTTGCGTTTTGACTCTCTAAAGAGGATTTCCCCAATGCAATGCATTATTTGATCTCTTGACTTCTGCTTCTATGAGCATTGATTGTGGACCCAACCAAGACAATACCCTTGACAACTTCAATCTTTTCTTCATTTATCATGATGTTGCCTATTCCTCCAGTTGTGAGGTGTTTGGTCTTTTAAATATTGAATTGTAATCCGTACTGAAATCTGCAATCCATGATCTTCAAGTATCTCCAGTCCTCCTCACTTTTAGCAAGCAAGGTTGTGGTATCTGCATATCACAGGCTATTAAGAAGCCTTCCTCCAATTCTGACACCACATTCTTCTTCATATAAGCCAGATTCTCTGACAATTTGCTGGCATACAGATGGAAAAAGTGTGATGAGAAGATACAACCCTGACATACAAATTTCTTGGTTTTAAATCATGCAGTATTCCCTGGTTCTGTTCACGGAACTGTCTGTTGATCCATGTGCAAGTTCCACATGAGCACAACAAAGTGCTCTGGAATTCCCATTCTTCTCAAAGCTGCCCATCATTTGTTATGATCAATACAGTTGAATGTCCCCATTGTTCTCTATTGGATTGGCTTAACTGTCTTTGATATCAATCTGAAGGCGAGCAAAGAGTTGGATAGTCTGGCATGATTTGGTTCTTCTCCATATGATCTCTCATCTTCCAGTATGTCTAGGTATGAAATTGGTATATGACCAATTCTGTTAATTAAACCAAGTCATAAAGCCAACTCAAATTCCAGAAGTGGGGTACAAATCCCACCACTTAATGTGAGGCGCTGCAAAGCAGCATTTCAAAGTGTGTGAATACACAATGCAGTGAATAATGAGGGTCCTTTGACAATTCATTTTCCATGCCATCTCTCATGACACTTTTGCAATAAATACTTGTTACTCTATCCCTTTTCACTAATAACAGACTATTATGCCTGTAGTCTCAATTAAAAGGCAATATCTTCTGGGATTCCTCTAGATGTCCCTTATCTGGATCTCTCAGTCTAGCACATAGAGTCTAGCATGTACATTAAAAGCATGACTATTTATCTGATTCTCTAATTAGAAGATAAACTTCTGAAAATGAACATTATGTTTTACTTGGTTTCTTCTTCACCCAGTGCCTGGAACTAGCGAGGGCTCCAATAAGGAAATACAAACCTAGAATGCACAATAGAACCAATGGATATCAATATGTTGCTCCCTTGCCATTTAAGTCTTTGATTCAGGATAAAACACCTGTAAATACTTTCACAAACTCATATTTCTCTCTCACTTGCCTTTCTTTTTATTTTCTTTTTCAGCAGACTCAAGATAGCAAAATTTGAAAATGGCAGTTCATTTCTACTCAAGTACAGTGGTCATAGAAAATACTCAAGTAAAATGGGTAAACATCCACATTATTTTCTTAGTGGGTTGGAAGCATTTATTTCAAGGCCCCTTTTTACTGCTTTGTTCTCTACCCATCAATCATCTGATAATAAGCATCTCATTTCCCTGCTTTATCAATAAATTAATTTTCTCAGGGCTCAGTCATTTTCATCTCCCGTTGTATTTTTTTTTTTTTTTTGCATTTCTGCAATGTCTCACTACCCAGCTAAATCTGGTATTCAAAGTGCACTCCCTGGAGCAGTGAGGCACAAGACAACTCCACCTCCCCTCACTTGACTGGCTACCTTTCACCGTCTTATCTCACTCATTTCCAAGTTATTATTGACTTTTCCTAATCGCCTCTCACTTTTTAATTCACTGTGCTCTGGCAAGAACTGCGTTCTCAACCACACCTCACCTCCCCCCACATACAAATTCCCATGTGTTGCATTTTTTCCAGAGGACACAGTAAATCACAATTTTTCAGTCACATTTGTTTTATTTTTCTAACCACAACTTTTTTTCTTGCAAATTATTTTAATGAACTGATTCAATGGGAATTGTGATTTCCCCCGTAGACCTCATTTTAATAGCAAGTTGCATTGATATGAGCACTTGCCTCTTTCATAGCTTTAAATTCATCAAGGATATTGTTTTCTCCCAACACGTACCGACTTTGTCATTCCCATCATTGCATTATAACACATTTTCTTGGTCTTTCACAAAGTACTCATGAAAATTGCCATTTTTCATTTTTTTAAAAAATTGGATCAACTGTGAGGACAACCTATGCAAAAAATCTTCCTTAGAAACTTCCTACAAAGAAAAAGACTAGGATTATAACAAGTGTGACAGTTAGGTTTATTGTGCTAACTGAGCCTCCATAGGAACATGTGGGTAAAGTTTAATCAGTTTGCAGCTTGATTGGGGGGGGGGCGACTGCAATAAATGCTTTCTGATGCCGGCCTCCTATCTCTCTTTATCATTGGTGATCGACCCAGCATGCTGCTGCTTGAACGAGTCCTTTGCCTCAACTGTGTGCTGCACTACTTGTGGGCTGAGCCAACCCATGGATCTTGTATCCTTGCTGTGCATTGCTGGAGTTTGAAGCTCCTTCGAGACCTGCTGCACCATGCTGCTGGTGAATCGTGTTGCTGTGCGTGTATCTCTAGAGCTTGAGACCCCATCAGGGCCTGCTTCACCATGCTCCTGAGCTACTGACTGTTGCTGCCCCACCCTGCTGTCTGCTGCTTGTGAGCTAACTCTTCCTGTCTTACTTTGGGGCAGAATCCTCTGTCTGCTTCCTTGACCTTGGATTGGCAGCCCATGTGAGTTGAAGGAGTTTCAGTATATTAACTGTTCCATGAAAGTGAGTTGAACTGAGCCCTCTGTATTGCTGTGTGGACAAATTAACCATTATAGTGTCCTGTTTTTTCTCCTCGTGAGAACCCAGCCTAACACAGCAAGATAATCTTTAGATTTGTCAGCATGAACTCCAAGTGAGTTACCACTGCCACTTCAGCCAACACATGTCATCCCAGTCAGCCCATTTATGGGTTTGTGATGTTTGTGAGACTAGAACTTCCAGAAAAATATTTCACAAGGCTTTCATGGTAACTTTAAGAACTGAGGAATAATATGTACAGGATGATTATATGCTTGCATTGACATAGGAATATTTATTTGTCCTTACACAAAGAAAGTTGATTCGTGGGTTGGAATATTTTTCTATAAAAGAACAGATAGTAAATATTTTAGGCTTTGTGGGATGAACTATTCAACTCTGTCATTGAAAGGAGTCATAGACAATACATTCATGAATGAGTATAACTGTTTCAATAACATTTTATTTACAAAAACAGATGCTGGACTGGATTCAGATCATGAAACATTCGTTGTTTGTTGACTCCTGTTTTTATATCAAAGCCACTAAGAAGAGGTATAGGCTATCTCATGAAGGCCTTAGCATCTTGTATCACATGGGCTTGCCACCTATCTGACCAATAAATAACATCACATTAAAGAGAGAGAGAAAAATTGAGGCGTCAATAATTTCATTCTATTTGGATCAATAATCAGTATCCATGGAATAAATAGCTAAAGAACCAAGTGATGTGCTGCATTGAGCAAATATGCTGCAAATGGCCTCTTTAAAGTGCTACAAAACAAAGCTCTCATTTTGATAATTAAGGTGCATCTGACTTAAGTCATGGTCTTTCCATTAATAGCATATACACGATGAAGCTGGTCAATGAAAAAGGAAGACAGAAGAATTGCTATATTCAAATTGTCATATTGCCAAAGAATATTGAATACATGGTGGACTTCAAGAAAAAGGAACAAATCCATTTTAGAAGAAATACATTCAGAAAGATCCTTAGAAGATGGATGGGAGAGACTTCAGCTTGCTTACTTTGGACATGTCATCAGGACATGTAAACATGCTAGAAAAAGACATCATGCTTGGTAAAGCAGTGGGTCTGTGAAAATGAGGGAATACCTCAATGAAATAGATTGACATAATGAACTCAAATAGACCAATGATCTGAAGATGGTTCAGTACCACACAGTATGCTGTTCCGTTTTACATGAAATCATAATGAGCCAGAGCCCCCTTGACAACAATTAAGAACAATATTACAAGGGAACTTTAGACCTACATTTTGAACTGTAATTGAACCCTTATCTTTTATCACTGACCTCACTGTACTTAGTTTTCATGCCTCCTGACCTACCCATGTTCACACACACACACTCACACAGACACACACACTCACTATGGAGATGTTTTTTTATTTTAATCTTATTAGTATCACATATCCTTAGAGAGAAAAGAAACATATTGAATCCTGTTCTAAAGAAATCGGTGAAGATTAAGAATTAATCCACACATAGATGAGCTCATAAAAAACATAAGAGAACATTACCAGTTAATGAGAAATTAATGCTAAGATGCTCAATGAAGTTCTTAGATTGAAACAACTACATCTCACTTGAATTGTTAATATGCCAATTAGCTTGGTTGCCTACAAAGTACTTTTTAATAAATATTTCATAAAGAGGTCTGTTAAGTGAGCACAGCAGGTTTGTAAGATTATGTTTAGATGGTCCAAAAAATGTACTCAATATGCTTTCTTCTTAGAAGCTCTCATCATGGCAGCTTCTTGAAAGAAATTCATGCAGCTTAATTTCAAATATATTTTCCCTTCTGAAACAAAAGCCCAATTTTCTTTGGTGGTAGTTCTAAGTATGCAACCCATGAACCAGCAGCATCAGTATCACCATGGAATCTGTGAGAGATGCTAATTCTTGGGTTTCACCCCAGACCTGATTAATAAGATGCTCTGTGGGTGGGACCTAGCAGTCAACTTTGAGAAACACTCCTTTCCATTACTGATGGTTAATTTACAGTAAGGTTAGCCTGCACGTGGCCTAGGCCTGAGAATGGAGTTAGAGTACCCTTCTTTCTGCACATTGAAATCACTTGAGTGCTTCATCAGTCTAGATCCCTGTGTCTCAGCCCAGAGATCTCATTGGTCAGAGTTATGGTCTGAACTTTGAAAGGTCCAAAATATTCCCAGGATGATTGTAATCAGCCGACACCTTTGCAAACACGGGAGTAAAGTGAAGCCCTATTTCAAACCAAACATCACAAAAAGATCGCCCTTTAAGGTTTGCTGGGCTGTCAGTGAAGAGACTCATGCAATTACTCCTAAACTTTACCATAAAAGTGCTAAAGCCAGAAGAAGAAAAAAGAATGACCTTTAAATAGATTATTGTTCCTTACTTCCCTCTCAGAGTCTTTTTATCTCTATTTTATAACACTTTCATTCCTATATGAATAATATAACATATAAGTCATTAGTTCAATCATATTAAAATGTAATTGTGAATTCATTACCATAAGCACTTTTAGGACATGTTCTTCTTTATTATACTCATTTTTGTTAGCTTCCTACTTACCCTCAACTGCCCTGCCCATGCTTCTAGGGAACTGTTCATCCAGTTACTGTCTCTGTAGGATTTCCTATACAGAAAAACATACAAAACCCAAAGACAAAACAACTATGACAAAACAGAGGAAAACTTCAATAGAAATGAAAGTAGAACATATTAAAAACTCAAACAAATGCAAAATTGTTCAAAAGGAAGACCAAATGACATGGAGTCCCATTTTAACCTAATTACATCTGAAGATCCACCCCAAGGTCATGCACATCCATGGTTCATAGAGGAGATTCACTGGAGACTTAATTCATTTGGGAACCCTGCTATTGGGTTCTGGGCTTTCACTCTCATCTGTAGCCTTCTAGGAAACCTATTGTCCAGAATTTCTATCTAATACTATTTCCTCCTCCAGATTTGGATTTTATTATTTATTGTATTTGGATCTCACAGGCTGGCATGCTTCTTCCATGTGGACTTAGGTGAAGCCTCACTTCGATGACTGCTTGCTTTAAACAAGTATTTAAGATCCCAAACACAATTGTTTTCTGATAGCCTGACACCATCTGCTTTCTTCACCAAATTTTCCTTTAGCACCGATATTTTAAGTGATCTTTTCATGAGTGCAAGGGCATTGTGCTAAAAACGAATTGTTCTTAGATTTGGGCTAGAATTAAGTGCAAGGTCAAAATACATTCATATATCTGTGGTTTATATATGTCCCTGGTTCATGAGACATCGTTATTTATCTGAGAATATTATAAATCATCCCCATGGGGCATATGGTAATTCTACCGATAGTATCATTACTTTAACCAATGCTATAGAATTTATAATAGTTTTAAGAAAAATAAAGTATATGTGCATAGGACAGTTTTTTATACTAAATTGCATATATTGTTGATTTGTACAGATTAAAATTTTAATTGACTAAGCACCATTTACACAAGCAATTAGGGTTGGAGATAGGCAAAACATTCAATAACACTCACTCACAAAGGCAAAACTATAACTTATGGATTAAGACATGACGTAAAAAAGCAAAGAGACTAGGAAATAGTAAATATATGGGCATCCTTAAGTAGCCATTTATTGGGCACACTCAAAGTAAGAGATTTGAGCCGAAGTCCAATGACTTCCAAATTGTGTCAGTCTGGGTAGACTAGAGAAATAAATTCATAGACACTCACACATGTATAAGTGAAAGATTTACATACAAGAGCAATTGAAAATTGAGAAAACGTCCCAGTCCAGTCCAGAGCAAGTCCAATAAGTCCGATATTAGCCCATATGTCCGATACCAATCTATACAGTCCTCTTCAGCCTCATGAAACACATGCAATGACGCCAAATGCAGGAAGATCACAGGCCAGTGGGTTGGGAGTCTCCTGGATCCAGTGGTGTGGTAAGCATCTCAGCACTGGCCGAGTTCTCTAAGTGGCTTCTCTGGCTCAGGGCACAAGTGCAGTTCCATGTATCTCGTCAGCTACAAAATCTCCCAGGGAGTGGGTAGTGAGAGAGCATCTCTCCCGACTCCAAGGAGGAATTCCAGAGTTCCCAGAATTCTCAGGAGGCCATACCCACACAGAGGCCTCATTAGCTATGATACAATCATCAGACTAGACTCCACTCCTTCACTCTTAATCCTCTCAGGTCCCAAATTAACAGCAGATTGTGTAACTACCACATGAATCTATAATCTTGGGATAGCAGTCATCTTCTTCTTCTCCCAGGAGGGCACTTCAGTCTTTAGCTCAGGGGGTATTTCAGTTCCTTTAATCTGCTACAGGTGTATTTAGGCTAAAGTCAAGTTTGCTCAGTGGGACTTCCAAATTGGTGTGGTCTGTAAAGGATCCTTCTGGTGTAGCTCCTCAAAAGGACAGAGTCTAAAGTTCTAGTTATCAAGAGTACAAAACCTGAGCCACCAAGGGCTGGCTAGAAACTAGGTCAAAAGTGACCAATTAGGAACACAGTCCCAGTTTTATTCTTCTATTGGGGGTCATATATTTAAGGTTAAGCATTTTTCCCAAAGGCAGGTTGCCTCACCCAGTTTACCCACCAAGAGAAGAAGTGTTATCACCTTCTCAGAGACAGAAATGCACCCCTCCCCCAACCGACTGACTCAGATTTTCAGTAACGTTCACTACTCACTCGTTTATGAATGTCTGCTAATTTGGGGGGACCAGGAACAATGTTATATGGCAGGGAATGATTGGTTTCTCCTTGCCCTCTCCAGCTCACTGTTAATCATGAGAACTGACCCAGCTGAGGTGAGGATGCCCTGTCCAAATGGTTCTCAAGATGTGCAAATAAGAGAGTGATATATGTTCATGAGCATGGGCACGTACACTACCCCGTTGCTTGAGAGACTGGATTAGAATATTAGATGACCTGAGAACAGAAGCCAGCCTTTGTCGTGGTGTTTATCCTTATGGTAGTGGACTCTCAAAATATTTGTTCTGTCGTGATTGATTAATGTCACTCAGCATAAGGTTTCCAGGTCCCTCCATGTTATGAGGTGTTCCATGGTTTCAACGTTGTTTGGGGGGATGATTAGTATTCCATTGTGTGTATGTATCAGTGTTTCCATTGATGGGTATTTAGACTATTTCCAGCTTCTTACTACTGTGAACTCAACTGCAATGAACACATGGAGCACCTGTCTGTTCATGTTCTGTCTCTTATTTCTTTGAAGTATATGCCCAGCAGAAGTATTACTAGGTCATATGGTGTTACTCTTGCTAGATGTTTTAAGTATCAACATATCACTTTTCATAATGATTGGTCATGTTTACAAGTCCATCAGCAAGGTATGAGAGTTCCAATCTCTCCAAACCTTCTCCCACATTTTCTGTTTGTTTGTTTTTAATTGGGCTGTCATTTGGGTTATAAATTGATAGCTCATCGTTGTTTTGACTTGCATCCCCCAGATGGCTAGTGATTGTGAGATTTAGTTCTATTTCATTGTCCATGTTTGCCTTTGGGGAAAGCCTAGGGTCTTAATAGCATTCCCTGAGATGAAATCTTTGAGGGAATGAAAGGAAAATATAATTATAGAGATTCATGTATTCTTATTTCAGGTACATTAAATATAATTTCTTTGATGTTTCAGATGATGCTGGGTGGCACAAGTGGTTATATTCTTAACTACTAGCTACAAGGTTAGCAGTGTGAATCCCTACAGTGGTGCCTCAAAAGATAGGCCTGGTTATTGACTTCTCAAAGGTCATAGTCTGAAAAACCATATGGAGCAGTTTCTGCCCTGCACCCTTAATGCGAACATGAGTTGGAATCTACTCAACAGCAAGTAAAAAACAACATCTTTAAAATATATAGAGAGAGGACAGAAGTTCAGAGAGAAGGAGTAGAGAGAGACACACAGTGAGAGACTTACCTCTTGTGCTAAATGTCCATGTTGATGTGTACACCAGGCCCCTCTTGCATTGGTAAGTGAGAGGCTATGAATGGGGAAAAAGCCAAGTTCCACTCTCCGACACAAAACTAAACATATATCACCACATCAGAATTAAAATTCAAACAACTTAAATAAAATTAATTAGAGTCACTTCTGAGATAACTTTGAGGGCAAAGAATAAATAAAATAAGTGCAGAGCATCTAAGCATAATAATGCTGACTGAATGCATAAGGTTCATCTTGTTTCCAGGTTAGAAGACATTTATTAAAGAAGGAGCTATGGTGGCACTGTGGATTAAGTGTTGAAATGCAAATGGAAAGGTTGGTGGTTCAAACCCACCAGCCATTCTATGTGAGAAAGATCAAGGCTCTCTGCTCTTGATCAGTTTTAAAGTCTCAGAAATCCTACGGAGCAGTTCTTATAGGGTTGCTATGCATCAGAATTGACTTGATTATAGTAGGTGGGTTATGAAACAAGCAAAAGTGTAATAAATTAATCAAGCATAAAGGTCACCTCAGGAAGTAAACAATAAGAAATATAAACCAAGAGAAATGTATTAGTAAAATAAAAAAATAGGCAACAACGAATCAAAATGGGAGGCAATAGTATGATTTTCTTCAGAATAGAAACAAAATTAGATGAGGCACTAACTAGTCTAATCAAGAAAAATAATGAAAAAGATAAAATTAGAAATAAAAATATCATCTATAGAGCAGAAATAGAAAATAGTCTTAAATACTCCACATTCTTTTATGTTACTAAAATTTAAAACTTTTAAAGTGGACACATTTCTAGGAACACATAGAATTTTAATATAAATCCAGAAATAGTTAAAACTATTAAATAGATCTCTAACATTAAAAAATAATTTTTTTTAAATTCCCACAGGTACGGTCTTTCAAAACTATCAAGTTTTAGATATTCCTAAACTACTGAAACAGTTCTAGGGAACAAAGTGAAAAGCAACATTTCATCTTTTTACAAATTCAGAAGCTAGAATAACGCTGACGAGCAAAACTGACAATCAAAAAGATTTTCAGACTTAAGAGAGAAAGAAAGGGAGAGGGAGAGAGAGACAGGCACACAGAGAGACCAAGACACTGGTGAGTCCACAAAGACTTCTTCACAAAGGAGAGCACAGGAAAATTACATTGTGAGACCAGGTCAAGGCCTTGAACCTTCTGGACCTCTCCATCATTGCCTAAGGATGAATGGCCTGAAGGAATGAAATATGTACTGGATTCTAAATCTCCATACACTCCCAAACCACCAATTTAATTAAAGATATATAAGGAATAAAAGAAACTGTATGTGTTAGTCTAAGTTGACCAGAGAAACAAGTCCAGAGACACTCATGTGTCTAAAAAAGAGCTTTATATAGAAGAGCAATTCCATATTAAGCAAACATCCACTCCAGTCAAGATCAAGTCCACATGTTCAATATTAGCCCATGTCTGATACCAATCTGGAAATTCCTCTTCAGACTCACGAAACACATGCAATGACCCCAAATGCAGGAAGATCACAGACCAGTGGGTGGGAAGCCTTGTGGATGCAGCGGTAGTGGAAGCATCTCAGTGCTGGCAGGGAATCTCTACGTGGCTCCTCCAGCTCCAGGGTTCTAGCATAGCTCCATGTGTGTTGTCATCAGGAATATGAAGCAGAGAGTGTGTGTGCCCCACCTCCAGGAAACTATTTATCTCCTTAGCACCTCCAAATGCGGTCGTCAAGCTGCAACCTGATTGACAGGCTAGACTGTACCCCGTCACTCTTAATAGTGTCAAGTTGGCACCAGATCACGTAACTACCACACTGTACTGAACACACTCCAAATGGAACAAAGAACTCAAACCATTTACTGTTGATTCCAACTCATGCCAACTGCATGTACTTTGTCGGATTTTCAAGGTTGTGACCTTTTGGAAGAAGATCACCAGACTTTTCTTCCAAGGTGCCCATGGATGGCTTTGAACCCACCAATTTTTCAGTTAATAGTTGAACACTTACCTGACGGCACCACTTACGGACTCCTTACTCTAAACAAAATGCATACATTCATACACTTCCATATTGTTTTCCTTGAATTATCACCAAAATGGCATGCAAATCATCTTCATCTTGAAGCATCTCTAAATTCCTGGGCCTCACTGTCAGTGGTGGTAGAGATGCTCAGCACCCCATGGAGAGCTGCTTTCAAAATCTAACCTGCTAGTTTTTAACTGTCCTCCAGATTTTAGGGTGGCAGGCTGATTTGGAGGACTTTCTATGAATACCAGAGCTACACTGGAATTTCTAAATTGGTTAAATCATGTGTTCATTTTTTTTCTTTAATCAAACCACACATTGTTGGAAGATACTTGACTTTCCTTGAAAGTCAGCCAGAAGCTTTGGACTAATGGCTCTTTAGTGTCCAAGACCCTCACCATACATGGGGGAACCATACCAGCTTCTCCTGACTTTCTGGGGTCTGAGTCTTCTCAGAGCCTTCTGAAGATTCCTGTGATCATTGAGTGCACAGCCTGGCATTTCATAGGAAATCTTGTATAAGTATTTGCACATTAACTTCCCTTTCAATACAGCACAGGGTGGACTCTTAAAAAGAATTTAAGACAATTAAGTCCTCAGTAAGGAGGCCTGATGATGCAGTGGTTAAGTAGCGCTCGGTTAAGAGCAGCAGTAGAACTCATTCAGTGGCCCAAAGGAGAAAGGCCTGGCGATCTGCTTCCATAAAGATAACAGGCCAGACAACCCTCTTGGGGTGTTTCTCCCTAGTATGTAGGGCCACGATGAGTCAGGGTTAAGTCCATTGAACCTCACAACAGCAACAACAAAGCATTTGGTGTCCCAATATTGATTTCTAAAGCCATTCTCCAACAATAAGGGTGAAAGTCATAGCCAATTCCTTGGAGAAATGGTTGCTTCTAGGTCAGAGGCTGGAGATGGACAAGATGAGCCTGAGCCTGGAGCATCTTATAGAGCCAGAAAGAATGCAAGGGAGAAACTACAACAACCCCAAATCCACCATGAGGGGGTAAGCAAGTGGACACAGTAGTCAAGTGAATGAGCAACCGATGGCCAAAGCAGGAGCAACTAGAGCAACACAATGATGTAATAGTACATCATTACTCAAAGTCTAAAATAAGCATCCTGCATTCATAGTGATCATCATAAATGTCCAAATAAATATATAAGCAAATGTGGGAAAAGAAGATATTTCTCCCACGTTGAAGAATTCCAAATAATTTATGGAGCTCAGGAGCTCTGGTGGCATACTGTTGGACCGCTAACCAGAAGGTCAGCAGTTTGAGACCACCAGTCACTCCGAGGGAAAAAGACTGGTTTGCAATTTCTTAAAAGCTCACAGGCGCAGTTCTACCCTGTCCTATCAGGTTACTATGAGTTGGCCTTGACTTGATGGCATGAAGTTTGACTTTCCATTTGGACTCGGCCTCAAGGACCTGGAGCATAATGCATGGTGCCTATTGACTTCCTTCCACAGAGGATAGGGTGTATGGAAAGGATGACAAAGAGTAACGTTATGGTGTAGACAATTGGCAAGACTATGCTTGCTGAATTCATGTTTGAATGCATAATGGAGTGAACTTACTGTCCGATTAATAACAGGGTCTGGTTCTGTCAAGCCAGATGATTACATAAATGGAGAGGGACTTGGAAAGGGAATACACAAGTGTATGTATGCATATGAACAGAAATTCTACTTCTGCCTACTATTTTCTTAAGGTTAGTTATTCACATGGAGTCCCTGGATGGCACAAATGCTTAAGCACATGGCCACTCCCTGAGAGGATGGAGGTTCAGATCCACCCAGAAATGCTTCAAAGAAAGACTGGAACGGTCACAGCCTTGAAAACCCTGTGGAGCACCGTTCTACTGACACAGGACACAATGGAAGATGTCTTGGGCTTTCTGGTTTTGTTAACACAAGTGGTTTGCGTCTTTTCTTCCAGCTGTGAAACATTCCAATGTTAAATGTATTTCTTCTTTTGAATATTTATTTTTGCTCCATAAGAATGAAAATTTGTAAATATTTCACCAAAAATTATTTACCTACTATATTAAAAATTTTTTAATTTAAAGGCACAACAAAACAAAACAAGAGTTTCAAACTTTCCTGAAGATTTTTTTGAAGAATAGTTACCAAATATCTGGTGTGTATGCTGAAGTAATTGTAGTGCCTAAACAACTAGGAGAAGAAAAATGTTCTTAAACCTTTGAGTGAATAGTGTTGCTAAGTTATCCCTTTCAGTGATTCCCAACACTGGAAATCCACATTCTCCCTCTCTGTTCACCCAGCATCCATTTGATCATGTCCTTCATGTTCCTACAGCGAATTTATCACAAAACTGTGTGCAGTCTGAATTATCTCTTCCCTGCTTCCATTTCCATGCCTTCTCCTCTTATTCAAATCATTAATCTTCTCCCATGGACCTATGCCAATTGCTATACAAGAGTCTAAATGATCTTCATCCCAAGCAAACTTGATGTCATTCTTAATGACTTCCTATTATTCTTGACATAAAACTCAAAACTTCCCCACAGCTCCTACTTCCCTGTGATGAAGACTGGGAACACTGCCAAATCCAGCTCGCCATTCCCCAGGATGAAAACACTCATCCCTGCTGGCTGTCAAGTCCCTCCCCTGTGCAAGGGGCAAGTGACATGGGATGACTGGTGAATGGTGGGCTTTAAAAAGGCCTAGACCCCTTATCTCTGCCTTGAAGCATCATCACAGATCTGTGAACCCCATGTATCTCATCGTGCCTTCCTCCCTCTCTCTCTTTGTCTCTTCGTGGGCTATTTCCTCTATTCCAGTTCTTTGGTATCCTGGATTTAGTCCTGCCTCTGTACACATTGCAGGAGAGAGCAGTCTTTGGACAATGACTTCATGCTTGCTAAAAAAGAGGGTCACAGAGGGGAAAAAAGGCAGACCATCGACAACATGGTTTGCTACAGTGGCACAAACATTGACAACACTTGGCATGCTGGCTCAGGAGCAGGTAGTGTTTCATTCTGTTGTACAAGAGATCATTAGGAGTCAGTCTGGATTGAAGGATACCTCACACCAACTTCACACATTTTGAATCCAAGGCTCTTCACTCGGCACAATTTAAACATTAAAAAAAATCCATTGTCCTTGAGTCAATTGTGTTTCATTGTGACCCTATAGACAGAATAAAAGCGTCCCATAGGGTTTCCAAGGCTGCCATATCTTCCTCCTTCAGAGCAGCTGGTGTGTTTGAACCATCAATTCTTGTTAAACAGTCAGCACTTAACCACTGTATCACCATGGCTCCTTTTACTTTCAAAAGAAAGGGGCCCTTCCAGATCAGAGATGCTCAACTTTCCTATGTGCATCAATCATAATGATCTTGCTAAAATGCAGATTGGGATGGTGGAGACTCTACCTTTCTGTTATCACTTCCCAAGGCAATGCTGGTTGTGGTGGTGCTGATCTCTGGACCACCTGCAAACCATCCTAGAACTTGTCTTTGGTTCCTTGCAGCTGTGGAAATTTGACCGGTAATAACATAGAATTCTGGATCTAAGATCCTGGAGTCACACCCAATTGACTTCAAGTCCTGGCTCTGTCCTTCCCAGCTTTGTGACATTGACCAAGATGTTCTGTAAAGCTTGAAGGCAGATTGCTCATTCATTTAGGCAAGGGGGTAATAGTGCCAACTCTCACGCTGTCATTGTGGGGACTGAATGAAAACACAGCAGAGCACTCAGAATTCTAAGTAAAAATCCATATCCCAGAGCAGGGGGGTGGGGGGGCTTGAAGGGCATTCCTACTAGTCAGGCCCTTGATCTGCAGCCAGACGCTCAGACACCTGTCAGAGTATTGCTTCTGAACACTAAGCAGTTCCAGGATGCGGACAGGATTCCTGGACAGACAGACACTTCTGAGATATGGATAAGGAGATGCTCTATCAAACAGAAGAACAAGAGCTGAGCAGGAAGATCATATTTCTTTCTGGAATTTTGGGCATCACTTTATAGGTAAAAGAAAAGCATAGAAATGCCAGCTGTTAGTGATTCTGTACTCTGTGATGTGAGTATGCTTCGGTGGAGAAATCACCACAGAAGCAGAAGGGAGCCCATCATCCTATTCCTCTTTGTTGTGCCCTCTGTCCTCAGCAACTCCTCCCAAAACACTCTCTTCGACCCTCATGCTGGAATCAATCCTAGCAAGCATAGGGTGAAAAAGTCCAGTGGTTCCAAGAGACAGCATTAAAAGAGACTCAGGGCCTTACCATGTTCCCTTTGATTCCAAGCAAAGGAGCCCTATCAACAGGAAACACTGCTGCTTTCTCTAGGTAGGGATGGCTGAAAGCTGCCGCTGCTGTAAACACTGGCCTGCCGACAAAGGGACAAAGGGACACCTCTTGGAGCTTTGTGAGACAAACGGGCCAACAGCAAATGTCATTAATTCTATTCCAGTCAAGAGAGAGTACAGATGGACCAGCCAGGCAAGGCCACACTCAGGGCAGCAGTTGGGGGAGGGTGCTGCCTGGCTAAAAATGCTGCACCTGCGCATCCTTTGTGGTTCCTCCATAAGAGCCAACACATTGTCACAGAAGGGGCTGCGCAGATGCAGGCCAAGTCCAAGAAGTCTGCTTGTCACTGGTGAAAAGTGAAAGACACATGATGGAAATATCTACCAAATCCCCAAATCTAACCCAGTGCCTTCAAGTGGATTCTGATGCCCAGTGATGCTACACAGTGGTTCCAAGGATGTAAAACTTGATGGGAGCCGACAGCCTCATCTTTCTCCCGAGAAGCAGCTGGCGAGTTCAAACTACTGACTTTGTTGTTAATAGTCAAACACGTAACGTGCTACATCACCAGGGCTCCTTCCCTGCACGAGGTCATAAAACATGAAGGGGAAAGGGGCCATGGACTTGACTTTAGCTGTTTATAGAGCTCAGTCCTGTGGGCTTTTACCAAATGAAATGGGCATCAACTTTAATCCTCTACACAAGAATGATGTGTGCATTGTCTTGACTGGGTGGCGTTTCTCTATAGTCATAAGTCATTCATTCATTTGCTCACCTTCCTTTCTGGTCTCTTTCACTGTCACGTGTGGCCCAGGGTGGGAATCTTGCCACTGGATGTGCTCCAGTCAGTCCTGGCTCAGAACATCTACCTCTCATGGTTCGTGCTTCTTTTCATCACTGGTGGCAGCACAGAGAAGATCGCCTTGGACCTACCTGAGTGAGTCAGGAACCAGCAGGAACGGAGTCCTTGAACATTGCTTAGCGGCTCCCACAGGCCCTACTGTATGTGTGGGAAATAAATAAATCTTATGCTAGGCCATTGGAATTGAAGTGTTGTGTGCTACACTGGTTAGTTTATATGACTGTAATTATAAGATGTATAATATAATGGGGCAGAGAAGAGAGTATTGTTGCCTGCCTGGGGAATTCGAGAAAGCTTTTGAGATGTGAAAATACTCAATGCAGTAGGAGGGTTAGGAGGTTGCTAACCATGCCAGGTTGAGGCGAGAGGAATTCTGGGTGAAGGGAAGAACAAGTGAAGAGTAAGCCATGACTAAATAAAATAGGTTATTTGGGAAGCCATGTTGCAGCATGATTAGAGTGGAAAGTTTTATTGAAGGCCGCAGACTATGCAGGGCTTGGGTGCCATTCTTGAAAGCTGTTGTGGTTAGTTGCGATCCAGTCTGCTACGACTTATGGTGGGTGACCTTCTGTATAACAGAATAAAACATTGCCAGGGACTGCTATCTCCATGAACTTTGCTCTATTTTAGACTATTGTTATAACTATTGTGTCGATCTAATTCAGGGAGGAGTACCCTCATTCACACAGACACTCAAGTTCACCAAAGAGAATATCCTTTTTTAGCAATTAAATTTTCCTGATGATGTGTCCAAATTAAACATTTTTGTGTCTATGGAATATTGTGGTGTATTTCAATGTTCAGTTCTTCAGAGCATGGGTGGGTAAAACACAGCTCATGGGCCAGATCCGACTTGTTGCACAGTCTATGATTTTTAAAAAGGCATTTTATCGGGGGCTCTTACAGCTCTTCTAATAATCCATTCATCCATTTTGTCAAGCACATTTGTACATATGTTGCCATCATCCTTTTTAATGGAGATCCCCTCATAGAGGGGTTTAGGAGAGGAGATGGGTTAATTAGGGTGTGAGGTAGCACCGATGAAGAACACAGCTTTCCCCCAGATCCTGGATGCTTCCTCCCCCCAACTACCATGATCCGAATTCTACCTTGCAGGGCTGGATAGGGCAGAGGTTGTACACTGGTACATATGAGGGCTGGAGGCACAGGGAGTCCAGGGTGGATGATACCTTCAGGACCAAGGGTGTGAGGGGTGATGCTGGGAGAGTGGAGGGTGAGTGCATTGGAAAGGGGGAACTGGTTACAAGGATCCACATGTTACCTCCTCCCTGGGAGAGGAAAAAAAATTTTTTTCTTTCTACTTGAGCCCTTGGTATCAGGTGCTCATTTTTTACCTCCCACACCCACCCTTCCACCCTCATTATAAATTATTATTTTCATATCTTATACCATCCACAATCTCCCTTCACCCATGTTCTGTTGTTCGTCACCTGGGGTAGGGAGGGTTATACGTCAATAATTCTGATGGGTTCCCACTTTCTCCCTGCTCCCCCCACCCTCCCCCTACCGTCATGGTAGCACCACTCCCATTATTGTTCCTGGGTGTTTATCCATCTTGGTTTTATCTGTTTGTCTTCAAGTGGGCCTGTGACGAACACAATGCTAGTTTATCTGTACCAGTGTACATGCTGTGGTCTAGCTGGATGTGTAAGCCTATGATTTAAGAACAGTTTTTGACATTCTTAAATATCGGTAATTGAAAAAGATCAAAAGAAGACTATTTGGTGAGACGATCATGCATGCATTGTTTGAGGCTACTTTTGGATTTCAATAGCAGAGATGAGTACCGTGAAAAGAAGGCCTATGGTTCCCCAAACTCAAACTTAACCTACTACGTTTGAGTCCATTCCAATTACTAGTGGCCCAACAGGACCAAATACAATGGCTCCAAGGCTGTGCATTCTTATAACAGCCGATTACCTCATTGTTCTCCTGTGGAGGGGCTGGTCGAGTCAAGCCCCTGACCTTGCTTTCAGTTAGTGGACCACCACTTCACACACACTATGTGGCCTACAGACCTAAGATATTCATGATCTCTTTACAAAATTTGCTACCCCGTAGTTTAGGCTCTGGACTTCATCCTGTGTGACAGACTGCATTGTTGTTCCCATAGTTCAACACTCCTTGAGTTTATACTTTGTCATGCAACTTTGAAATCTATTTTTCTTTGGTGTATAGTTTTCTGCTTCACTTGTCCTGGTCCTGGCCTTGTGATTTTCTTTGGCCAGTGGAATATGGGAGAAAGTGATAGTACGCGGGTTTTCAATAATAGAATTGACACCTTTTTTATATTTCCCATTTGTGTTTCTGTCATTGTTATGAAAAAAAAAACAAACCTGTCCCTCACAGCACAAGAAGGAAGGACAGCCGAGCCACCCAACTAAACCAACTGAACCACAGACCCGAAGTCAGAAGTAGAGCCACGCTAGCCAATTCTAGAGCCACTGACTAGGGTGGAAATAAATGCTCATTTTTGTAAGCTTGGTGGTTGTTTGTTAAGAAGAAATAGCCAGGTGATAAATAATGTAGCTGCTAAGTAGAGAAAATAACAAGACAGAAGCTTACAGACTCTTCTTTCTAAACCCAAGTTAATACTAGCAAATGAAAGCTGCCGAAGCCTGATGCTACAGACAATTTTCTATTAATTCCATAGAACATAGAAGCTCATTATGCCTGATGACTTGGCTCTTTCAGTTCGTTTGGCTTATTTATTTATTTTGAGGATCTGACTTTGACATTTCTTAACCAAAGTTGGTTTGTTCCATGTTTACAAAAAAAAAAAAAAAGATTTCCTTTGCTTCCTTTTATTTCACTTGATCTGTGTGTTGTTGTACCCCTGCTCTGTTTTCAATTTTCTATGCCCTTCAGAGGGTAAACGGCCTCTAATAAGTCTTTTCCCCATCCCTCCAGCTAATGTGTAAAGTTTGGGAGCTTGAGAATCTTTACTTCAACCATCCTGGGAAATTCTGGAAGATGAATCATTTCACAAAATGTTGAAGAAAGAACAAGAGGTAAAACACCCCAAATGTCCCTTTTAGCTTTCTTGGTGAATGCCTGTGTGAGTTGTCATGGTGACCAGGGAAGGGCTGAAGAACAGAGCAGAGATTGGAGAAGATATTGTTATATTAGGACCTAAAACGCCTTGGTGAACACGTGCCTATTGGAAATTAACTCAGGAAATTGCATCATTCACTAAGGTGGTGTCTTTGACAGGACGAGGTCAATAAAATCCTCCCACCTTCCATAAAGTTCATAAATGCTATAGATGGGGATGCGTTCTTTCTTTCTCTTGTCCAGAGTCCCTGCGATCATGGATAGGAGAAGTGGTCTAAGCATGGTATCCTAACATTTTAGACATTTGAAAGTTGTTTATTTATGTGGCATTTTAAAGTCTCCAACTGGTCCCTTCCAGTCCCTTCCTGACCTCTCACCACCCAAATAAAAACACAAAAGACAGGCAGACACACAAAGCCCTATTCATACACTAAACAACAAAATCCTAGTTTCTGGGCCTGAGACATAGGTTTCAATTTCTGTGAAGCTCCCTGTTGATTCCAATGTGCAGACAAGTTTGGAAACCACTGTTTTAAGCACAAAGGAACCCTGATGGCACTGTGGGTGAGGCATTGCACTAGTAACTGCAGGGTCGGAACTTCAGACCCATCAGCCATTCCTCAAGAGAAAGATGAGGTCATTTGCTCCTGTAAAGATTTACAGGCTCAGAAACCCTGTACGGGGTCACTATAAGTCAGCAGTAGGTTGGTTCTAAGCTTAAGGCTCCAAGGTGGCACAGTGATTAAAACTCTCAGTTGCTACCTGACAGGTCAACAGTTCAGTAGACTTTCATACAAATGTATAGCCTTGGAGATCTATGGGGACATCTTACACAGTCCTACAGGGCCACTGTACGTTGGAATGAACATAGTGGCAGCAGACTTGAGAGAGTTGGTTCTTAGTTAACTAGCATTGTGTTCATCACAGGGGCACCTAGAGACAAACAGCCGCCTCCAGGTAAGTGTTGAGGGTGTAGTGCTGCATTATTAGCTGAGCAGTGGGTAGCCCAATCCACCCAGAGACACCTCGGCAGATAGGCCTGGTGATCTGCTTCTGAAAAGATTACAGCCTTGAAAATTGTATGGAGCAGTTGTACTTTGCACATAAAGGTCACCACGAGCTGAACTTGGCCCATGACAACAAGCACAACAGATGGAAGGTTTTGAATACCGAAAGGTAGAGTGGGTGAGACTGGGAATAAAGGTGGCCCAGTGGTGGTAAGGATTGGTAGGACACCATGAAGAATGTGTACCAAAAGGATAGAACTCTTCATCGTCATAGTTGGGCCATGGTCTATAGTCTATACCTGATGAAATGGCATTCCTGTTGAATCCTCTAGTATACACTCCTCAAACTTCAATAGTCTACAAATCCTTGAGTATCTTGTGAAAATAACAATTCTGGCTCAATCACCCAAGAGTTTGCCCTGAGATTCTGTGCTCTTGACAAGGTAGTCATGCTACTGCTGCTTTACAAATGATACTGCGAATAGCAAGCATCCAGGAGAGGACAGGGCACTACCATTTTCCCTTCTATTGTGGCCCTGGTAGTGCAGTGATTAAGTGTTCACCTGTGAAGTGAAAAGATTTGAACCTACCAGCTGCTCTGCCGGTCTGCTTTTGTAAATAAAAATTACAGCCTTGGAAACTCTATGGAACAGTTAGGATTTTTCTGATACGGTTGCTATGAGTTTCATTCAATTGATCAGCAATGTCTCCCTGCAAACCATCAAGCAGATGCGGTTGTTGTTAGGGGCTGTGTCAATGTGGCTCTGACGCACAGTGCGCCTGCGTACAACAGAATGAAATACTGCCTGGTGCTGTGCCATCCTCACCGTCATTGTTATGTTTCTGCCCACCATTGCAATCGCTGTGTCAATAATGGATGCTTGCAACTATTTTTTTTCTTCTCCTTTCAATCAAGCCTCGTCAGCAAATGAATGTGGAGCTTTGCTCCACCCAGGTTATTAAGGTCCACTCAAAGTTGAGGAGGCAGCTCTTCCCCAGCTGCATTTTGAATGTTTTCCAACCCGAGGGCCTCATCTTCCAGCATACTAGCAGAACCTGTTCTACTGCTATTCATAAGATTTTCACTAGTTAATCGCTCATAAATGAACCGCCCCTTCCTTCTTCCTAGTCTATCTCTCTGGCGGCTCCACTGAAACTTGTTCATCACGGGCAACCCTGCTGGCATTTGAAATGCCAGTAGTACAGCTTCCAGCATCACAGCAACATAAAGGCCACCTCAGTAAGACAAACTGACAGTGTGTGAGGATAAATCAAAGGAGATATTAGATTTGATAAATGTCCCATTGAGTAAATGTGACAAGGTGACAATTTCCTTTCGTCCAATTGTCTGGACAATTGAGGAAGCATCTTCATCATCTAATGCATACTCGACTGTTAACTCAACTTTTCTAATTTAGTACTGTGACGTTCTTGAATGCTCATTTCTGTTGAGACTGAATTTCACCAAGAATAACCAGCGACAGAATAAAAAAGAGAACTTCTTTTAGAAATGTGTCACCTCCCTCATGGGAAAAAATGACCCATGCAATAATAAGAGATGGGTTCTAGGGTAGGTTGAGGTCAAAGATCTTAAAACATCCAATGAAAGGAAAATACAGAAAGTAGAAGTCCTCACAAAGTTAACAGCAGGCCATCAAATTTGCCCAGTAAAAAGAGCATTAGGAATTAAACATTAACAGAAAATTGATCCAGAGCTGGTGACGTAAGGCTCAAATAAATGAGTTTTATATTAATCATATTTTTCTTTAAAATATTGGCTTCTGAATGCTGTGGGTCTTTGAGTTCAACTTGTCCTCTGTCTGGATCAAAAGGAAGTGGATGGTTTTGGGTTTTTTTTGGTTTATTTTTAAGGTAGAGCTGCAGGAGATTTGGATTTCTCCAAGGGCTATTTCAAACAATAAGCATAGGTTAGCATCTCCTTATTCAGAGAGCATAATCTGAATTTGAATTGGATTTCAATAAAACAGCATTTGGAAGGCAAATAGGAAAGTAATTAAGGTAACAAAAAAGGATGTAAAAGTATATGATTCTCTGAATGCAGCTTAAAAGCTCTTTGGTTTGAGAAACCCCTGCTTTCAGGCTGGATCCTGTACTGAATAAGTTGTGCTAATACAAAAAGCAAGGAAGTGATTAGCTTTTAAAAAATTCCATTTCTATAATGTTCTTTCAAAATTGCATGATGATATTGCACAAATCTTTGCAATTAAATGTAGGATAAAAACAATGCACACATACTTATTCCAGACAAACGTGGCCGGTATGAGTTAGCTCTCTTAGTCTATAAGCATGAAATGTGATAATATCATAAGTTTCGGCGGTGGCTTTAAAAAGGATTTAGCCTTGCAGCCTACAAACATATGAAAAGAAGTGGTTTACTATATGGCTGTTCACAATTATTCAATTCTCTTCTTCCCTATAAGAGGAATCTAGCTTTCTGTAATTAATTTGAGTTATGTATATTCCATCTGAAGAAGTCCACATGTCTACGCACTGCTTGTGTTATTGACAAAAGGTCATGAAAAAGTCATTAGTCTTGCATAATCCTATCATATGATCTTCACCTTCACCTTGGATTGAATGTTGCCATAACTACAATGGCTTCATACATGCTGCAGGATGAAGTGGGCTACCCAGAGATGACCAGCCCCCATGTCTATTTCTTCACAGGGGCTTAGTTGGCATGACCTCGGCACAATATCTCTGCCTTAGGCTGTCTGCCCTCCCACCAAAGTAATATGAACTTGAATTCCAGGAAAGCAATAGGAATGCCAACCAAGGGGATGCCTTTCTGTCCCTATTGAGGGTGTACTCTCGCTCCATTCCACACATCCATTATTTGTTTACAGGTGGGCCTTAAATTGGACCTTGCAGGGTTCAAATTGTACATAGAACTTCACAGAACACTAGCTTGTTGGGGTCCTTGTGGAAAGGGTCCCAGAACATGGCAGCAGATCTGAAGGTCACCGTTGGCACCTTCAGATTGGAAAATACTGAAGCTATCAAAATTCCACAGGATAATTCTTCATCCACTGTGGCCTCATAGTGCAGAGCGTAGATTTTGAAGCAGAACCCTTCTCCAAAGCCATCAATTCAAATATCTATGGCTTGAAATCTTTCTCTCTGAGCCACATGGACATTTGCTTGATGCTTTTGTTCAAGTGGGAACTTGATGAGGTGGCCATTGTGGAAGATGTTCTAGGTGACAAGCTGGCTGGAAGGAGGGCAGTGAGCAAGAGGGAAGTGAAGAGAGGTTGGATATACTACATTAGGCTCTCCGTTCCATTCCCATTCTCAGCTTTATGATTTTCTTTATCTTGTGGCTCTTGTGTCCTGAGGGTCTTAAGCAAGTAGTGCAGAAATATCAAAAAAGGAGTAGCTTTAATAAACGGAAACGTATGAGGGGCCTTCCAAAATCCATGGAAGAATTCCATTATCTTTTCATTGAATTTTTCTACAAACTTTTTGAAGTCCCCTATATTTTTTCAAACATTGGGAGACTAACCGCCTTAATTTAGGGTGCTGGCTCTAGGGGAAAGCTTCTATATGGGACCTCTGGTTCTTTAGAGAACTCCGTGTGTCTTGATATCTATCTTCCTCCCTCTTTGCTCTGCTCACTTGTTCAATCTCTTGTACATCTCAAAAAAAAAAACGATTGATTCGAGATGCATTCTATTCTAATCCTGCCTCGTTAACATAACAAAGATCGCTCATTCACCAATAGAATTATAACCACTGGCATAGAAACTATGGCTTATAACACATATTTTGGGGTGGCAATCCAGACCCTTCTTGGATCGTCATCCTGCTGATAAAGAAAGAAAATGTACAGGAAATGGTGTGCAACACCACTTCAGTCTACATTCATTACAAACACACCAGTAAACACACCCAGGGTTTACAGTCTAAAAGCACACCACATGCATAATTTGCCATCTATTTTTGCTTCTAGTTTGAGGGGCGATTTGAGTGCTGAATTTCCACCATCCCAGATAGCATGTTCACATTCTCAGGTAGGTTTCTTGGCCTGTCTGAAAGTCCTTCATATCTTAAACATACTTCAGATCCTGCTTAAATGTGTTCTCCTTTCTCCAACCTTCTCATATGGGAGGGGTTTGGTGCTGTAGAGGTAGAGAAGGATTAGGGACAGAAACAGTGCCTGGCATACAAAGCCACTACAAAATGGAAGGCCTTTTATCCATTTAATGGCCACTGCACAATTTCATTCCTTCCCCTTAAACAATTAGCCTACCTTTGGGTTTGAGCTGCACAACAACCGGGTAATCCATGGTCAAGTGGTTTAAACTCCAAATAGATTTTCCCTCATTATATGGACGTGTGAGGGCTATACAGTCAGTTTGACAGAATTATATCTCAGTGGCAGAATTCATATTACTTTTACATACAAGGGGACATTAAAATGTTTCTGGAAGATTCATGTTATGCATAGGTTTTCCCCCTATGTTTGACGTGAACTTGTAAGTTATTAAAGACACCAAGTTCGCTTAAGTTTTACCTTCCCTTCTTTTTCAGCCACTCAGAACAATATGTAGATCTGAGGGACAAGGAATCCAAAGGGTTTGCTTAGAGTGTTTTTTTTCTTTGCACCAAAGTGAAACCTGTACTACTTTGTTATAACATATGTGAACAGGATCTCGTTTGAGGTACTAAGAAGGATAAGTCTTCAGTTTGAAAAGAGCCCCTATCAGAGTAACATGAATTCTGCAGATTGAAACAAGAACAAAATTCGTATTTATGGTGAAGCTTTGTGAAAGAATGGTGAAATTACTGATACTTTACGAAATGTTTATCGGGTCAGTGTCCCAAAGAACTGAGCAGTTTACTAATGGGTAGTTCATTGTAAGGAGAAAGAGGATGTTGAAGCTGAATCCTGCGGTGACAGACCATCCCCATCGATGTGTAAGGAAACAATCTTGTTCGTGTTCTCACTGAAGAGGAATGGTGACTGCGTGGGAGAAAAAGTAGCCAACATCATTGACATCTCAGTTTCTGCAATTGTGCCAGAAAAATTAAAGTTGAGCAAACTTTTTGTTCAATGGCTATTGGGACTGTTGCTTTAGAACAGCTGCAGAGAAGTGGGACCAAATGAGATCAAAATCCTGAAGCATTTCTTGGAAGTATTGGGTAGCCGAAAACTCACTGCCTATCAAGTCAGTGCTGACTTAGAGTGACCCAACCAAGCAGGGCAGACTTGCTCCTGTGAGTTTCCAAGGTTTTATGGGAGTAGAGAGCACTGTCTTTCTCTTGTGGAGTGGCTGGTGGTTTCAAACTTTGGACTTTGCGCCCCAAATGACTACACCACCAAGGTTCCAGGATATGAAAGATTGCGTTACTGATATAATCCTTGAAGTCAAAGGTCATTCAAAGCAATGCCTATTAAGACGCAGAAATGATCCAATCAAAACAAAAACAGACGGGTCAAGAGCAAAGGTCATGGCAGCACCAATATTTGATGATGCTCAAGGCATTTTACACGTTGAACTTCTGGAAGGTCACAGAATAATAACCTGCTTATTATGGAAATATTTTGAGAAAGTTAGCATTTTCAGCAGAAAAAAAGAGAAAGTTTCACCAGAGTCCTTCTCAACCATGGAAGTGTTCCTGTTGGTTCCTTCCATGAAAGAGGTACACTATATGAGAGATGCTCTGAGAAATCACTAGCCAACACTTTACCGCAGGGGTTCTCAACCTGTGGGCCATGACCCCTTGGAGGTTTCAGACGACCCTTTTACAGGGGGATCACCTAAGACCAACGGAAAAGATATATTTCATAATAATAAATATTTCACAATATATAATTACATATTGTTTTGTGATTAAGCACTAGGCTGTAATTATGTTCAATTTGTAATAATGAAAACACATCCTACAAACATGCTCCGTCCCCACCTGAGTTACAGCTATACCTCTTCTTTATGTAACCTTACCCTTGATCATTCCCTACCAGGCCTGCCACTCCCCCATCACTACCATTTTGGGTCCTATGTTGATCCCTTGTCCCTGTGTAGGGCAGGAGAAAAGTCAAGGGAGATGGAAGAAAGAGCTAGGAGTCAAAGGGCATTTATAGAGACCTAGGCAAATATATATATGCATATATATATATGGATGGGGAAATAGATCTATGTGTCTATATTTATAGGTTTAGTATTAAGGTGGCAGAAGGACCTTGGGACTCTACTCAAGCACTCTCTCAATGCATGAATACTTTCTTTTATTAAAGTGGCACTCTACGATGCTCACCCTCCCGACACAACTGCTGAAGCCAAAGCGGGTGAACAGGTAAATGTGGTGAAGAAAGCTGATGGTGTCCGGCTATCAAAAGAGATAGTGTCTGGGGTCTTAAAGGCTTGAAGGTAAACAAGCGGCCATCTAGCTCAGAAGCAACAAAGCCCACATGGAAGAACATACCAGCCTGTGTGATTACGTGGTCCCGAAGGGATCAGTTATCAGGCATCAAAGAACAAAAAATCATATCATTGGCTGAACATCTCCATGATATGATCGCCGAAGACAAATGGGTGCATAAGAAAATGTGGCGAAGAAAGCTGATGGTGCCCTGCTATCGAAAGAGATAGTGTCTGGGGTCTTAAAGGCTTGAAGGTGAACAAGCGGCCATCTAGCTTAGAAGCAACAAAGCCCATATGGAAGAAGCACACCAGCCTGTGCAATCACGAGGTGCCAAAGGTATAAGGCATCATGCAAAAAAGGTATATATCTATACTCTATATACCATAGTGAATGAAGGGGGAAGTGTAGAGTGGAGACCCAAAGCCCATTTGTTGGCCACTGGAGATCCCCTCACAGAGGGGTTTAGGAGAGGAGATGGGTCTGTCAGGGTGCGATGTAGTACCGATGAAGAACACAGCTTTCTCCCAGATTCTGGATGCTTCCTCCCCCCAACGACCATGATCCGAATTCTACGTTGCAGGACTGGATAGGGCAGAGGTTGTACACTTGTGCATATGGGAGCTGGAGACACAGGGAATCCAGGGTGGATGATACCTTCAGGACCAGGGGTGTGAGGGGTGATACTGGGAGAGCAGAGGGTGAGTGGGTTGGAAAGGGGGAACTGATTACAAGGATCCACATGTGACCTCCTCCCTGGGAGACGGACGGGAGAGAAGGGGGGGGAGGGAGACTCCAGATAGGGCAAGATATGATAAAATAACAATCTATAAATTATCAAGGGCTCATGAGGGAGGGGGGAGCAAGGAGGAAGGGGGAAAAAAGAAGACCCGATGCAGAGGGCTTAAATGGAGAGCATATGCTTTGAGAGTGATTAGGGCAAAGAATGTACAGATGTGCTTTATACAACTGATGTATGTATATGTATGGATTGTGATAAGAGTTGTATGAGCCCCTAATAAAATGTAAAAAAAACCCACATCCTACGTATCAGATATTTACATTATGATTCATAACAGTAGCAAAATTACAGTGATGGAGTAGCAACAAAAATGATTTTATATTTGGGGATGACCACAACATGAAGAACTGTATGAGAGGGTCGCGGGGTTAGGAAGGTTGAGAATCATGGCTTAACATGCTTGTTGTGCCACCTCACAACTTCTGTTTGTTCTCGATGGTAAAAGTCTTCAGTTAATAATGAAAAACTACACGATCAAATTCCCAGACCTTCAGTTCTTTAGGTCTGAACTATGGCTGGTATCATTGTTTACAAAAATTTCCTGAAGCTGAGTGAGCTTATGTTGAAAAACATATATATACATGCACACACACACACATATATACACATAGAATCACCTTTTAATTCTTTTTCCACGAATTTTTTGAAGTTCCTTCATACATATATCATATGGATGTACTAAACAATTTATATCCTCATTTATTTACAGTAATGTTTACTTCAGCCTTATAATAGCAGACAAAAGGAATAATTTAACAATAGTTAAGGAGTTAAATATATTTTGGAACACAGATATTGGATATTTCACAACTATTTAAATTCCTCTTTTCAAAATCTGTTAAATGACAAAGGAACATATGATTACAATTTATGTTAGGTTTTCTTATGAGATTAGAGAATGACTTGCAAACTATAATCCTGACTTTATTTATATATATATATATATATACAGTGACACAAAGGAGGAAACTAAAAGGAAAAATACCAAGACATTAATATTAATTATCTCTAGGTATAGGTTTTGTGGGTCATTTGTTTTATCTTCTTACTTTTTAATAAATGTAAATGTTTATTAATGTTCTTTAAGAAGTATATATAGCCTTTATAAGAAAAAAAATACATTATAATGTAAGTAATTTGAATTTTTAGTGACAGTGCATATAAAAATATCATGGAAATTTTGAAAAGGTAAAACATCACCCATAATAATAATTATTAAATTAATAATGATTTATAGTACCCACTCACCTCCATAATCCATTTTTACTATAACTGCAAGCATATTGCATACCAAGGCATACCACAAAGCATTGTTCAGTCATTCTTTATACTCCAGACTTTATAAACTTCAACAGCAATATTACCATACTTAGATGACATCAAGTTGGTTCTGACTCACAGCTCCCTATGTACAGCAGAACAAAGCACGGCCCGCTCATGCACCGTTCTCACAATTGCTCTTATGATTGAGCCCATTGTTGCAGCCACTGTGCCCGTCCATCTGCTTGAGAGCGTTCCCCTCTTTTGCAGCCCCATCCGCATGATGTCCTTCTCCAGGGTCAACATGGCCAAAGTTCATGAGATGAAGTCTCACCATCTTTGCTGACAAGGAGCATGTTGGCTGTATTTCTTCCAAGATATATGTATTGGTCCCTTTTTGCAGGACATAGTACTTTCAATATTCTTTCTTCACCAGCACCAGCACCATAAGTCAAATGCATCGATTCTTCTTCAGTCTTTCTAATTCAACATCCAGCTTTCATGTGCATATAAGGTTATTAAAAATGTGACCTTCATGAAGAGGTCACTGATTATATGTATGGGTGCTATAGTAAATTGTGGTGAAGAAACTAGATAGTGCCCAGCTTTCAAAAGAATCGTATCTGAGGTCTGAAAAACTTGTTTTCAAGTAAACAGCTATCTAAGTGAGACCTCAACTAAATCCACATGGATAAAGCACACCAGACTGTAAGCCAATGATTGTAAATAACATAATCCAAATCTAAAGGAGGGAACGGTATCAGAGCTCAACTTGTGAACATCTGGTTTGTAGAAGACTATGGATGACAGTGGAAGCCTAAAATCCATTTGGAGCGTATATATGTGAATTTAGCCTACAGTGAGTCTGATCACGGTTGAAGGGTATGAATAGCCCTGTTATCAAACTGAGAGGATTGTAAGGTGGATTATGGTAGATTTAGTTAGGTTAGAAATACACTCTTATTATTTTATCTTCCTTTTTTAAAACAAGTTTAAAGATGTGTCAGGGTTCTTTTAAGTGAAAGGGAAATATGTATGCATTAAGTCCCTGGTGAATCCCCTCTGACCATAGACCAGGTATGTAAATAGCCTTGTTATCCTGCAGAATGCTTTGGAATGTGATTTGTTGCATATGCAGTTAGGTAAACATTAGCAACCCACTATTTAAAAACTCATATGATCCATTTAAGTTTGTTGTAGTTTTTAATGTTTTTGACTTTCTGTTTGATTGAGGTTTTTTAACTATTTTACATTGTTATTGTTAGTTTTTCTGTGTAGGAAATCCAGGATAGGCTTATCTATAGAGACAGTAATTGGATTAATGGTTTCTTGGGGGTAGGGAATAGGAGGCTTTTTGGGGGGTGGAGATTGGGAGGTAATAATGATGAGTACAAGAATGTGGTGATTGTGATGTAAAACTGATGGTGGTGATGGTTTTCACACTTCTCCTTCATTTGAACTATTGAATTGTATGATATGTGAATTATATGCTCATAAAACTGTTAGGGATAAAAAGAAAATCCCATGACTTGGGTGAGGCAGACTTTGGTCCTCAAAGTAACCTCATTGCTTCTAAACATTTTAAATAGATCTTATGCAGCAGATTTACCCAATGATTTCCTGACAACTGCTACCATGAGTATTGATTTGGATCCAAGCAAAACAAAAATCTTTGACAACTCCACAACCTCCATGTATCAGGATATTTTCTATAGGTCCCATTATGAATATTTTGGTCTTCTTTCCATTGAGTTGTAATCCATACAACTGCAATCTTTTATCTTCATCAGAAAGTGCTTCAATTGTTACTCATTTTCAGCAAACAAGGTGTCTCATTTGCATATCTCAGGTTGTTAATAAGCCTTCCACCAATCCTTCCTCCAATCAGCTTCTCTGATGCTTTGCTCAGCACACAGATGGAATACAAGTGGTGAGAGGATATAACCCGGACACACACCTTGCTTTCTTTTAAACCATGCAGGATTCCCTTGTTCTGTTTGAACAATTGCCTCTTGTTCCATGTACAGGTTCCACATGAGCATGACGAACCAGTCCAGGATTCTCATTTTTCTCAGCGCTATCCACAATTTGTTGTGACTCACTCAATTGAATGCCTTTGCATAGTAATAAAACACAAGTAAACATCTTTCAGATATTCTCTCCTTTCAGCCTACATACTTTTGACATCAACAGTGATATCCCTTGTTCAACATCCTCTTTGGAATGTGACCTGAACTGCTGGCAGCTCCCGGTCAGTGTACTGCTGTAACCGTTGTTTGATGATCTCCATATTTGTACCCATTTTATTGTGTGCACCATCAATGATATTGTTCTATAATTTGAGCAGTCCATTGGGTCAGCTTTCTTTGGAATGAGTACAAATATGGATTTCTTCCAGTCAGTAGGTTAAGTAGCTGTCTTCCAAATTTATTGGCATGGAGGAGTAAGTGCTTCCAGTATTTCTTCAGCTTGTTGAAGCATTTCAATTGGTATCCCATCAATTCCTGGAGCCTTGTTTTTGGTAATGTTTTCAATGAAGCGTGGACTTCTTGCTTCGGTTCTATTGGTTCTTGCTGATGTCCTACTTCTTGAAATGATGGAATGTCAACTAGTCATTTTGGTACAATGACCATTTGTTCTAGTTTCTTTTGGTGCTTCCTGCAGAATTCAATATTTTGTGCATATAATCTTTTAATATTGCAACCAGAGCATGAAAGGTTTTTTTTTAGTATCTTTCAGTTTAAGATGCTGAGCATAGTCTTCCTTTTTGTTTTTCTAACTCTAGGTCTGCACGTTTCATTATAATATGTTACTTTGTCTTCTCAAAGTTTCACTTACAAGTTTCTATTCATCTCTTTGCCTTCATCATTTTTCTTAGCTATCATCTGAATTAAGAGCAAATTTCAGAGTCCCGTCTGACATCAGCATGGATCTTTTCTTTCCTCTATTCTTTATGACCTTTTGTTTTCCTCATGGAAAATGTTCTTGTTGTCCTCCCACTGTTCATCAGGTCTTCTGTCATTAGTGTTCAATGTGACACATCTATTCTTGAGGTGCCCTTGAAATTTATGTGGGATATACTCCAGTTCGTAGTTTGGCTCTGGTGGACTTTTAAAATCTTCCTTTCACTTCAAACTGAACTTACATGTGAACAAATTAAGATGAGTTATACAGTCAGTTCCTGGCCTACATTTAGCTGCTGATGTTGAGTTTCTCCATTGTTTCCTCCCACATATGTATTCAATTTGATATCTGCATATTCCACCTCAAGAAGTCCACATGCATAGTCACTGTGTTGTTGAGAAAGGTGTTTGCTATGAAGAAGTCATTGGTCTTGCAAAATTCTATCATTTTTGTCATCAAGGCCATATATTCCAACGGCTCTCCTTTCCCCTTGCTATAATTCTTCAATTTCAGTATCACTAGCTTTAGTAGTTGATGGCTAAATTTGAATAATGTTTGCATTGATTAAGTTTCCTTGTATGCTGATGGATGATGTTGTATCCCAGACAGCATTGTACTTCAATGTAGATCTTGAAATGTATTTTTGATTATGAATGTAACACCTCTTCCCTTGAATCTGTCATTCCCAGAATAGTAAATCATTTGATTTTCTGATTCAAAATGGCCAATACCCATTCATTTCAGTTCATGAACACCTAGAATATCAATCTTTATATATTCCATTTGGTTTTTGATAACTTCCCCTCTTCATAGATTCATACTTCGTAATTTCAAGTTCTGATTAGTAACAGATGTTTGCAGCTGCTCTCATTTTGAGTCGTGCCCCATCAGAAGGAATTATTCCCACAGACTTTACTCCCTCCATGTCTTTATGGTCGACTCTGTTTGAGAAGGCAGCTCTTCCTCAGTCATACTTTGCCTTCTGACCTGAGGGGCTCCTCTTCTGGCATGATCTCTGACAATTATCTACTTCTATTCATGACATTTTCAATATCTGACAATAAGGTTTTCGGTGACTAATTTCTGTGAAGTGAACAGCACACTCCCTCTTATTCTGTTCTTAGAGTGGAAGTTCTCCTGAAACCTGTTTACTTTGCATGATCCTAATGGCATTTGAAATACCCGTGACAGAACTTCCAGCATCGCAGCAACACACAAGCCACCACAGTATGACAAACTGATGGATAAGTGGATTAATCCACTTATTCATCCAATAATTCCTGATAATAGGTTGTTTAATGTACCCATCATGAAGAAAGCAGAAAGTATTGTTTGGCAAAGAGTATACTCATGCTATGAAATTGAAACAATAGCATTTAGCAAAAATTTAGCAAAAGCAATTTATAATACCGAGAGCCAGAGAGAAAATGCCAACTACTGCAAACTTGCAGACTGAAGAACTATTAAATTCCCTGTGCCAATGTGAGCTGTGCTGCCAGAACTTGAGTCTACAGAATTGTTATCCAATAGCTGTTCATAAACAAGCCTAGAAGAAATATCCTCTGTATTAGAAAAGTTTGAGAAAACTAGGTAAGTGCAGTTATAGATGTTTATTTTTTGTAGAGTTTCTTAGATCTCATAGTAGCCTAATTATATATGACTATCAAAGAAGGAAATACTGGGTACTAGGCAATGTTCCTGAAAAGTAAATGAAACCATGTAATAAACATAAACATGTCTTTGAAGACAACAGTTTGGGAAATACTGAGCTAGGAAATGTTTCTTTCTTCTATTCTGCTTACTTTTCCATTCTTGTCTTTTTCAAATTCTGCTGATCCTTCTTCTTGATTCTTATGCAATTCCTGACCCACGTTATGTGCAATAAAATAGTTGTGTCTATAAATAATTGTAGTAAATTTTCTGCCTGTCCCTGTATTTGCTAAAGGTTCCCGTTAAAGAAAGTGTTTTATCTTTATGAGGTATTTTTTTCCTCCAATGTGCTCTGAAAATTGCCTCAGGCTAATCATGTATGCCTGCAGAATGGCTTTTTTTCTTTTAGCCCTAGCGCTCTCTCTCTCTCTCTCTCTCTCTCTCTCTCTCTCTCTCTCTCTCTCTCTCTCTCTCTCTCTCTCTCTCTCTCTCTCACACACACACACACACACACATACACCCCTGCAATCACACAGGCACTTATTATGCTCTCTAGCCTGCATTTCAACCTCACTGTAATGATGGGAAAAAGCTTTGAAGCCTGATCTATTTCCGATAAGCAAAGCAAGACTGGTTTCCAAATTTAAAAAAGAAAAATGCCCATGGCCATAAACACGATTTGTATGTGAAAAGTACTTAGTATTTATGAATGATACAAAAGTGAAGATTACAGTGGCTTAGAGAAGTATCACCAGAAAAAATTTTCTCCAAGAAAAGGTAAATTTTGCTGGGTTTTTCTGTTGGTGTATTGTTTTGGAGGCTTTTCTTCAGAAGTAATAGAAACCTCTAGCTCACACTAGCTTAAACAAGAGGGAAATGCATCGGTTCACTGTATTCAGGTGACGACTTCAGGTTGATCAGTGTTCTATTGTGGTTTCTGTAACATTTTCTTAGCCTTGTTCTCTTTCATGTGTCAATTTTATCTTAAGGCTGGCTTTCCTCATAGTGCATAGAAACTGCCTGCTCTAATTGTGGCTAAAAGGTACTTACCTGCTACTTGATATGTTAACATTTGATGGGGAAAGTGCATCTTTCCCCACAACTATTGGGTTGGGCTCCTGAATTTCATCCCCAAATGGACCAACCAAGTGACGGCTTGTTGTCTGACACAAATATGGTGGGTAAAAAATATTGATGCCAGTCCAAGGTTACCTGAACTGATTGTTGTATGAAGGGGATAGAATTACTCTAATTGGCTTAGATCCATTCTTTCCAATAGAGAAATCACAAAGTTTATATAAGATAAGAAGTTAGATTAGCTCTTGGGTTGTTAGGAGTCTGAATTAACTCAATGGCTGTGAATTTGGTTTGCTTTGAGCATAAAACATTAATTAAATGTGCTATAAAACATCCTTTTTTGAAGTAGTAAATGGTGAGAAAAATATGATCTACCCTTGCTTCTGGGGGAAGTTAAAAAAAATGTCCTGCCTAAAACACCATAAATATGATCTGGTTCTCACACAAGGTTTGACATTCAAAGACAACCCCCCCCACACACACACACACACCGCCCGCCAAAACCTCAAGTTCAGTATAGATATTACATTTGTTCTGAGTTAGTAATGGCTCTGAGCGCATAAAATGAGGAATGGCTACTTACCTTGGAAAAATGAAAATTGCATCTTTCCCTTGGAAAGTCCCTGAAAATGAGCCTAAGAGAATTCTCCTAGGTAATAACCAATGAACTTGTGTTAAAAGATCCCTATTGTGATAGGGGCTACACATTGAGCTGCTAACCACCAGGTCAGTGTTTCAAACCCACCAGCTGTGCTCTGTGACCGAGATGTGGCTGTCTGCTTTCCATAAGGCTTAAAGTCTCCAACACTCAAAGGGTCAGCTCTGCTCTGTCCTTCAGGGTCACTATGAGTCAGAATAGACTTGATGATAGCATGCTACATTAGGAGGAACAACAAACAGAAAATTATATTGAAAAAGATAGTAGACTGTGGAATAATTTAATTCAGAATATAAAGTAAGCATTTTTATATGTTCAAAATATCAAAGTGGGTAAAAACAAACAAACAGAAGAATACAAAACAGTAAACCACAAAAATGATATGTACATGGATTATGAAACTCTTTGCATGGTAGGAATGGACCCTAGTGTAGTTGGTGGGCTATATGTAAAACTGCTAACCTTAAGATCAGCAGATCAAACTCATTAGTCGCTCGTTGAGAGAAAGAATTAAGAAAAATCTATACATATAAAATAAAAGTGAAACAAAATTGCTAGGGTAAAATGTAGTTATTGAAAGCCAAAAATGAGTGAATAAACAGAAATGGAATAAATTGGTATGGTTTCACACATAGAATGATGAGAACTTTGGAAGACATGTTCAAGTCCACAGATAACAGTGTAAAAGGGTTTAATATACATCCAATTTGACTACAAAAGGAGATAATGACAGTAAATAAAGGGTAGAGACAGTATGTGAAGAATGTCTTCCAGTTGTTTTTTTTCCAGATTTGAATCTCAACCACAAATGAAAAACATAAATATTCAGATTCAAACATCATACCTCAATATGAAAATATAAATCATAAAAATAAATCTATGATCAGACATATATTAGGACATTGAGGAACTAGATACAAAGAGAATTTAAAAGCAATCAGAAAAGGCAAATGACGTAGAAAGAAAATGAACACTAGAATGTCAGCTGATTTGGCAACAGTAAAAGTGGAAACTAAAAGGCAATGGAATTATATGTTTAAAGAACTGAGAGAAACTTAGAATGTCATATATACCAGCACACCTTTCAAGACTGAAGGCAATATGAAGATATTTTAGAAAGATAAAACTGAAGGGTCTTATTAACCAAGTTTCATAAAAATGATTTCTAAATATTACACTACCTATCAAAAATGGAAAAATTAAAAGAAGATCCTCAATACAAAAAAGAATGGGTCAAAAAATAAGACACAAGGAAACTTGAAATTGCTATACTAGAGGGTGCCCCCCCCCCCCCCCGCAAACAGTAAATAGCTCCACTGGGTGGAGCTTTGACATCATGCATTTTACCTGCTAGGCAAGCATTTAGCAACAAAGCTCTGAGTTAGTGCACCCAGTGGCATCGCCTGGGAAGATTTTCTCTGGTCACAGTGATTTTTTTTTCCATAAAAGCAGTTTTGCTTGAACCTCATTGTGTGTGTGTGTGTGTGTGTGTGTGTGTGTGTGTGTGTGTGTGTGTGATGGCTGATTTAAGAAAACAGCGTGTGGTTATGAAATTTTGTTTTCTGCTTAAGAAAAATGTGGTAAAAACTGCTGTGGTGTTGAGCACAGCTTACAAGGACAGCACTTTGGGGAAAAACTCAAGTGTTCGAGTGCTTTTCTAATTTCAAAAAGGTGAAATGTTGGTTGATGACAAACCTCATTCTGGACTTCCATCAACTTTCTGAACTGATGAAAAGGTTGAGCTAGTGTATTTGGAGTTCATTCCACCAGGTCAGAGTGTTAATCAAGCTTTCTGTTTAGAGGTTCTGAAAAGATTTCATAACAGTGTGCAACAAAAAAGGCCTGATTTGTGGCAGGCAGGGGGCTGGTTTTGCCCCATGTCAATGCACCCGCTAACACAGCCATCTCAGTGTGCCAGTTTTTGGGAAAAAGCAGCATGCCTCTCTCACCCCCATGCACCTTACTCACCTGACCTTTCTCTGTGCAACTTGTTTTTGTTTCTGGCAATGCAGAGGGACGTGAAAGGACAGCTATTTGATGAAGTAGAAGAGATGAATACAAAAATGAGGGAAGTGCTGTCAGCTATCCAAACAGATTAGTTTGAAAAATGTTTCCAACACTGGAATTGCAGACTTCATGTATGTATTAAGTGGAAAGGTGATAAGGTTGTTTTTAAAACAAAAAATTAAATACCCAGCTTTGAGAAAAATTCTGGTGGTTTTTGGGTATCCCCTCGTATATAACAATCAGTTTTAATATCTAGGGTTTGGGCTAACAATAAAGCAAAAATATTGGATAACAACAACCCGTGTAGGATATTGAGAGGTGAAACAATGTAATATCACTGCACTATTTGGATATATATATATATATATATATATATATATATATATATATATATATAGTTCTTGGGAGAACAGAGATAAAATATTGAACTTCAAACGAGTAAAGGAGAAATTGAAAAAGAAGAATAAGAGGAAAGTGCAAAAAAAGGAAGAGGATTCAAATGCAGCAAGAATAAAGAATATTTAAATAAATACAGAAAACCATTTGATAACATCCAACATGTACACTGATTGTAAAACTGGTAGCAAGCTTAGAAAGGAGCCATGGTGATGTAGTTGGTAGGTTATGTGTGAGACTGCTAACCTTAAGAACAGCAGATCACACCCACTAGCCGCTCCTCGAGAGAAAGAAGAGGCTGTCTGCTCCTATAAAGATTTACAACCTCAGAAACTCTAGGGAGCGGTTCTATTCTTTTCAACAGAGCTGCTATGAATTGGAATAAACTGCACAGCAGTGAGTTTTTAATGGGAGAAAGATAGGAATATGAGGGATCTTCTTTATTGATGATATTTTTTTCAAAAACTGAGCAAGCAAATAACCAATGGTAAAATTGTAAAGAATCTCTTTTCAAAAAAGAAGCAATCTAACAATACCTTTTAATATCACTTCAACAGTTTTGATAAAGGCTGTGATAGCACAATAGGGAAAGCAGAAATAGATAAGGGCTGTAGAGAAAGGAAGAACTGTATCATTATTTATGAGGAGAAAGCTGATAAATTATGAATGGAGCTGTAAATAAATTGAAAAACATTTTGGTATTATTTAGTACATTCAAAGTCTAATCCACAACCCAGAAATTGTATTTCTTGCTATTACCCCCCATAAGCCCTTAGGGATGTGTTAGTCTGGGTTGACTAGAGAAACAAATCCAGGGACACTCATATGTGTATAAGAAAGAGCTTTATACACAAGAACAATTGAATATTGAGAAAACATCCCAGTCCAGTCCAGATCAAGTCCATAAGTCTGACATTAACCCATATGTCTGCTACCAATCTACAAATTCCTCTTCAGACTCACAAAACACATGCAATGACACTTAATGCAAGAAGATCACAGGCCAGTGAGTGGAAAGTCTTGTGGATGTAGTGGCGGTGTAAGCATCTCACCACTGGAAGGGGTCTCCATGTGGCTTCTCCAGTTCCAAGGCTCTGGCTGTCATCAGCCAGTCTACAAGTGGCTTGTCAACAAGAATGTCTCACAGGGACTGAGCATGTGTCCCGCCTCTAATGAGCTATTTATCTCCTTATCATCTCCAAATGAGATCATCAAGCTGTGACCTGATTGACAGGCTAAACTCCACCCCTCGCTTGTAAGTCTTAAATTGACAACAGATTATTTAACTACTATAGGAACCATCAAAAATGTTCTTAAGCCACATATTTTAAAAAACAGAAGACAAAGCAAAAACCAAGAATAGCAGCAACAACAATGGCAAAATAATATCAATCTCTAGTGTAGAAGAATGGTTAAGAATATTGTAGCATAACAATAAAAGAGAAAGGAACACTAGAACAGGATAGAATGGTACACTATACAGGAGTAAAAATGAAGATGTTACTACCAAAGGCAAAACTATGGATAGGTCATATACACAATATCGTTTAAAAAAAAAGCAATATCTGACTAACAATCAGAATGATTGATACGAATTTCAAAATGTGCTTAACGAAACCCATTGAACACATGGGCCAGAAAAACAGCATAAGAACACACATATTAAGTTAGATGACAGTTAAGCCCGTTGTCTTTGAGTTGATCCTGATACATCACAACATTATAGGACAGAGTAGACCTCTCCCATAAGGTGTCTAATGCTGTCATCTTTATGAAAGTATACTGTCACATCTTTCTCCCATGGTTCATGGGTTCTATCTGGTGACCTTTTTGTTGTCAGCCTAGTATTTCACCACTGCACCACCAGGCTTCCTTGGATGATGATTACCTTTAGGGTCGAGAACGAACAAACAGAAGCCTACAAATGCTTAGTCATGTTATATTCCTTAGCTTGGTGACTGGTACACAGGAACTTATTTTACTCCTGTTTATATTATACACATATTGAGGGGTATTTGTCAAATATTGAATAATAAATGGCAAAATTGAAATTAATGTGTGTTTTGGTGAATAACCATGTTTTCTCTGTTTCCTGATATATAAATCCTCCTAGACCACACTAGAGGTCCTAAGAAAGCAAGGTGCATGCCTCATGACAGAGTTTGGTTTTGACTAATTGGAACTAATTGCTGCGAGGCACCCTGTGAATTGCTCCATTCGATCATTACATTGAGGGAATGAGGAAGCAGCATGAAAAAAAAAATCAATGAACTAACAGCTCAAAAATGTGCCTTGCTTGATAATGCAATGATTATGTTTAACTTCAATTAATTATGACAATTAAGCTACTTCTTACTGTACCAGTAGCATGAACTCATTGCACTAATTTGTTTTTAAAAAATCACTTGTGGCCTGAGAGGCTTTCTTGAGATACACTAGCATTTGAAAACACACAAAAACAACCCAGAAAAAGAAACCCTAATATGCCTGTATTAAAAGAATGAATACAAAGTTTCTTTTTGGAAAATCCTTGCTATTGAGTGAGTCCTACTCCCATACTAGTTGATATGATACAAAATAAAAGATTACAGCACAGAAAACATTCCTACTGAACACGTTAAAGCCTGTTGCTGCCACTTTAATAATTCTTTAGAGAGTTTTGAAAAATATAAGAGAAATTAATAAATACTGTATAGAATCAAAGGGCTCAAATAGAATGCAACTGTTTAGAAAATAAAGATGGCAGCATATGTACAAATACGCTTGATACAATTTATGTATGGATTTTTATAAGAGCTGAAAGAACCCCCCAAAAAATGATCTTCAAACAAACAAACAAAACCTTGGCAAACCAGAAACTCTGGGAAATTTTAAAAGATAGAAAACCAATAGGATTGTATTGAAAACGGGGTGGGGGAGATTCAGAAGGCTGGAATTGAGGCAAATAACAAGATGGACCAACAGCACGAAGATGCTTTCTTTCCTGAACATGGAATCAGGCACAGAAGAGTGAGTTCCTGCAGACTGGTTAGTGAAATATGGCAGCGACCTTAATCAGAGATACTCCTGCCAATGCCTTGCTGCTATGAACTGGACAAGGTACTAGCCAAAGAAGTGTCTGTTAGTATCTTGGAGGGGGAGCTATGAGAATGGGAGCTTGAATCACAGAATCAAGAGCAACAGGAAAACCAAGCCTAGAAGACAAATAGCTTCGGCTCAGTGCCTGTCACTTTACCTGTCCATCCTCCAGTCTTCCGTAAAATATGTTAAGTCCCATTTCTTGTCAATCAGAAATCTTGATAAAAATGGTGAGTATATCAATCCAAATTTCTTTACATTTAAAGGAAGTCAACTAAGAAGAGGAGACAACAAACCCAGCAAGTGAACTAATTTTTACCTAAGGAAATAGAAAAAGGAGATCTGGTAGTCCTGTGGGCTATGCATTGGGCTATTAACGATTAGTTTGCCAGTTCAAACCCACCAGCCACTCTGAGGGAGAACTATGAGGCTGTCTCACAAAGATTTACAGCCTAGAAATTTCTATGGGGTGGGGGTGGGGGACAGTTTTACTCTGTCACATGAGGGCACTGTGAGTTGGAAACATCCTGACAGCACCTAACCACAGGGAAACCAAATAAAGAGAAAGTGGTATCAAATTTTTAATTAGACTGAACTTGTATCCTTTGAGGGTCAGAAAGATAAAAAGCATATTGTGGTGACAATCACATTGCAATCTTAGTTATGGACAATAATATTTATAAAAGACCTGCTCAGCAGACCCAGAAATCCCAATGAAAAAAAATGCACAACTAACTCTGTGCATTCTGACTCACATAGGATAGGGTAGTACTGCACTTGGGTTTGCGCGACTGTACATCTTTATGAGAGTAGGAAGCCTCATATTTCTCCCCAGAAGCAGCTGGTGGTTTCCAGATGTTCACCTTGAGGTTAACAACATACCATGTAGCTCACTATGCTGAGTCCATAGAAATAAAGGAGGGGTGAGTCAATATGTGAGCAATCTTCTTATGGTAAATTAATACTAGTTTACACATCATATGTCTCAACCAGCTGCTGGGAAAAATCATAAATAAACACCTGTCTTATAAGATTCTTGGGAGCTGTGTTTTGCCCCTCCACACACAAACTCACTGAGACATGCCATGACGAGATCTCAGGGACATCAATACTGAACAACCTAGAGCAGCGGTTCTCAACCTGTGGGTTGCGATCCCTTTGGTGGGTTAAATGACCCATTCCCAAGGGTCGCCCAATTCATCACAGTAGCAAAATGACAGTGATGAAGTAGCAACGAAAATAATTTTATGGTTGGGGGGTGTCACCACAACAAGAGGAACTGTATTACAGGGTCACGGCATTAGGAATGTTGAGAACCACTGGCCTAGATGATTGAGACGATAAAAAACACATACACAGCACACCTGAAAGTATGGCTTCAAGATAATGTAGCAGTAGTTTCAAAATGCAGAGGAAAAGGAAAATATCCATCACATTTGACAACAGAATAGTGACTCAGATGCGCTAGCAATAACTAATCATTTCTGAAACAATGAATAGAAAACATATTCGGCAAGAAGAAAAAGAAATACAGGAGGAGAGTGACAGATTCAAGTAGTGCTCAGCAGAGAAATTAGGTTGGTTCTTGCTATGCCAAACTCAGCATTAATTATAAATTTTAACAACACAGGGCATCACCACATAGTGGATCACCATGTTAAGGGAGAGACAAAGCCCAAAGTAAATTGGACCATGTTAACTATTTGTGTGTATGTGTTTTCAGATTATGTATATTGATTTACGTTAGGTAAAAAAATAATGACCATTGATTAATTTTGACTCACAGTGACCCTCTAGAACCAAGTAGAATGGTCCCAACAAGGTTTCCAAGTCCTTCATGGGAGCTAGCTGCCTTCTCTTTCTCTCCACAGAGCTGCTGGTAGGTTTGAACAACTGACTTCTTAGTTCGCAGCCCAGTGCTTAAGCACTTCTATCAGAAAATAAAACTCTTATCAGAAAATAGAATACAATCCCCACACCCATCCCAGTCACTTCTCTACAAATAGAATGACTATCCTGACTTGTAACACTCTCGATTAGTTCTGCTTGCTTTTGAACTTTATATAAGTGGAATTATGCACTCTGGATGTACCATTATTTTTAATATGTCAGGAAAATAAAGATAATAGACCATAAAATAAGCTTGAAATGTCAAATCCTTATTAACAATGTCTCCTGGGTCAGGTCGTACTACACAATCAGCCAAAGACATTCAGTGATTACCAGCAAAGTAGGTCATATCCATGTTGACAGCTCTGTTTTCAGTCTTAATGATTTAGGTTTGTAGTTAGGATCCTCATTAGAGAGTGCACAGCCATTTAAAAAGTAGCTTGAAGAGCGTGGAAGAGTTATGATGCTGATGTTTAGCTGTTAGACATGCTGAAGGTGAAGTTGAGGGCTATTGGAAAAGGCACAATAGGAAGTTGGCCGTCTCAAAACGCCAGCACGTAAATGCCCCCGCCTGACAGCAGCAGCGGACCTTCAGAGTGTCCGAATCTCTACTTGTGAAGTTTTCCACCTTTTGCAACTGCGTTGTCAGCAATATGATACTAATATCAGTACCGTGTGCTGTCGAGTTAATCCTGATGATTCCATGTGTGGAGTGTAGAACTGTGCTCCCTAAGTTTTCAATGGTTGAAATCCTAATTGGATTGCCAGGCCTATCTTCCAAGGCATCTATGTGTGGATTTGAGCGGCTGAGTGCATTAAGAATTTTCCTCACCCAGGGACTCTTAAGAATATGATAGGGTTGCATGTTTTTGTTCACTTGAAGCAGCCTCGTGACTTGCTTTGAACAATAAGATGCGCACGGAAATAACCTGCGTCAGATCCAGCATCTAGCTTTAAAGTGACTTGTGTGGTTCCTTTCCCTCTGCCATGAAGAGTCTCCAGTAACTTCTCAGTGATCACTCTACTGACCTGTGCTTCACACTGCCACAGTGAGACAGAACTTTGGAGTGTGGTACATTCCTAAATATGTTGGACTATTTCCTTACTGCAGCTAAATCGAACTCCCTCAGTAATAGAGTAATGGTTTCCATTTCTGTGTTCAAATGATTGAAAGATGGGACCATTAGGATTTTTTTTTCCTTTGAAAGAGTTGCAATGATCTGCATTGACAATTACATGTGCATGTTTGATAACTAATGGAAAGCGCATGACTGGTCAATATTTACTCAGGTTATCACTTTTCTCTAGAGCGCCCAAGGTGACTGTCAGCACTCCAATGTCTCAGACTGCATCTGCTCTGAGTCAAGTTGAATCAAATTGAATTGAGGAATGGACTGAAAAGTAAAGGTTCAGTGCTGGATTACTCACCAAAAAGTTAGTGGTTCAACCCACTCAGGGGAACTTTGAAAGAAAGAACTGTCAATCTACCTCTGAAAGGTCACGACCATGAAAAACCTATGGAGGGCAGTCCTAATCTACACACATGGGATCATCATGACTCAGAGAGATGGCAACTGATGTGATTTGGTTTTAGGTGGAGTAAAACAGGACGCGTAGTGTCCACTGATGCTGAAACACTGCTTAGTGGAGCTCATAGAAAAGCCAATTGTTCTGTGAGGGAGCCCAATGATGATCTCTGTCAGAGCCATGAGTTACATCTATCCGATTCAAATTCTCAATTTGCACTTCAAGATCACTCAAGGCCTCCCCCAGACAGCGTGAAAAGGATTAATGTGTGAAAAAACACATGCACGTGCCTTTCCATTCTTTGGAAATAAAAGAGCAGCGACATCTGTCAGGTGTTTGCATGCTTTCAATTGCAAAGAGCAGTTGTTACTCTCCCTTGCCACCCTTTAGCATCAAAACTCTAAATTATACCAATAAGCAAAGACAGCTTTTTAAAACAAAATATAAGACTTCTCAATATCAGGCCAGTCAAATGATTCTTACCAATTGTAAATACTGTAATACATGGCTCAATGTTAATCTATAGCTCAGTCTATTCAATCACAAAATCCAATATTTATGTAACTCTTTAATTTCATTTGCTGATAAATTATACATTTTTTAAAATCATTAACTCAAAATAAATCAAATGCCCTCTATAACTCTAAAATGGTGAAAAGGTAAAATTTGCCTTACTTCATTATAAAAATTAATATATCATTTTAATTACATTTTCTATTAAATTATTGAACAGTATAAGTGTCTTAAATAAAATGAGTGCGTACATTTTTTTCTTAAAATAATTTCTTTTCCACTTACCAGTTGAAAATGTCTAAGTGATTTGAAAGTATCTTAAAGAAGTTTACAGGGTCATTATATAATGAAAGAGGCCGACTAGTCAAGTAAGGTTTACAAACAGCATTTCAAGAATATGTTGATATCATTATGAATATATTTGATCCATCAACCCAGTAGGGATAAAAATAATGTTGAATAAATACTTAGAATATTAAATTTATGAATAATTATTAAAGCCCTGGTGGTGTATATGGTGAAGCATTTGGCTTCTAACTGAAAGGTTGGTGGTTAGAAATCACCTAGAGGCATGTTGGAAGAAAGGCCTGTTTATTTAGTTATACAAACATTTCAGCCTCTAAAAACTATATTGAGTACAGTTCTACTAAACACATATGTTTACCATGAGTCAGAAATAGCTAAGCAGGTGCTGGGACTGGTTTTAATATTCCAGTGGGAGAGGGGGCGCTGATCAGTGGTACAGTGGTAGAATGCTTACCTTCCATGGAGTCGTGATACCTGGGTATTATCTCCAGCCAATGGACCTCATTTGCAGTCACCACCCATTCATTTGTCAGTGATGTTTTGCCTGTTGCTAGGATGCTGAACAAGTTTCAGCAGAGCTTCCAGACTAAGATGGACTAGAAAGAAAAGCCTGGAAATGTACTTCCAGAAATAATTTTTTTTAAACCCCATGGATCACAACAGACTATTGTGTGATATTAGGATAACAGGCCCAGGCAGTATTCTGTTCTGCTGTTCTTGGAGTATCTATAAGTTGGGGGTCAACTTGAAAGCAACTAACAACAATAAATATAGGGCTGTTTGTGGGTGAACAAATCACATTTATAGCCTTTCTCATTTTTCCTCTGTATTATTTACTTTCTGTAGATAAGAAAAGTTAACTACAGAATTAAATAAATGTGCCTAAAGTTAGCATTCTATTTAGTGTTTGGGCCAGGATAATGCCCTTATGAATTATTCTTCCAGGATTAAGGAGACATGTACTCAAAACTATTAAAAAGGATGTAAATTCTACAAGAAAAATGCAAAGGAGCCAGAGAAAGGAAGACTAAAGACTGCAGTATGTCAGATGATTAATGTATTATCTGCTAGTATTTTACAGGGTTGCCGTAGTACATGGACTTGGAACTGCCAGAAATTCAAATCAGATTCTCAAGAGCCAGAGATGGATCAAATATGAGGAAGAAATAAAGATATTTCCAGGGATTGATTAATCCTGATAACACGTAAAGTACATGAGACAAACTTGTGACAAATTTATTTGTAAGGAGTATTTAGGTTGTATCTGTTCCAAGACATATTTGCAGATCTGGAAGGCATTGGCACTTTCAATATTCTTTGCCAACCATAATTCAAATGCTTCAATTCTTTTACAATCTGAGGTAGTTAGTTTATTGTGCCAACCTGGCCAATAAACACATGTGGGGTTAATTGAAGGGCGGAGGGATAAATGGCTCAGTGAGGCTCGCCTTTTGAGTTCTCGGGTCTCTTGCTTTCTGCTTCAACTGACACGGCTCACTTCCTGCAAGACATCCCTGAGGAGATCCCACATGGACCTACTCTGATGCTGCCCTGGGTGCTGGAGCAGCCGCGTGGAGAGCCCTGCCAGCGCTGAGATGCTTACACAATCACTGACTCAGCTTTCCTCAATCACTGACTCAGCTTTCCTCCTGCACTCGGCATCCTTGCGTCTGTTTTGTGAGATGGAGGAGGACTTTGTAGATTGGTGTCAGACATATGGATTAATGTTGGACGTATGGGCTTGGGCAGCACTGGGTTGGGATGTTTTCTTGATGTGCACTTACCCTTTATATAAAACTCGCTTTTATTCATGAGTTTCTGTGGATTTGTTTCTCTAAAGTACCCAGCCTAACACACAATCGTTCTTATTCATGGTTCAACTTTCACTTTCATATGAGTCAGTTGAAAATGGGAAATGGGACCTGGGAAAAGAGGAGGTGGGAAAAAAGGGAGGGGGTAGCTAACACACCCAGGGACAAGGGAACAATAAGAGATCTAAAATTGTGACCAAGGAGGGGGTATAATGACTGGTGGGGTTTGATCAAGTACAATGTAGCTGAGAGAAAGTACTGAGAGCAAAATGAAGGTCAAATATGATAGTGGGATAGGAGGAAAGTAAAAAGAAGTGGAGGAAAGAACTAGGAGGCAAAAGACATTTACAGAGGTAGGAATATAGGCATGCACATATGTAACTATATTAATCTATAACTATAGGAATATAGGTCTTTATACATATATTTAAATGCTAAGTTATTAAGGTAGCAGACGGACATTGGGCCTCTACTCAAGTACTCCCTCAATGTAAGAACACTTTTTTTCTAATAACCAGGCATTCTGTGATGCTCACCTTCCCAACACGATCACTGAAGTCAAAAGAGGTGCATAAACTAATGTGATGAAGAAAGCTGATGGTACCTGGGTATTAAAAGATGTAGTTTTGGGGGTCTTAAAGGCTTGAAAGATAAACAAGCAGCCATCTCACAGGTAAGCAACAAAGAGGAGCTGATACCAAGGGCTCAAGCCGAAAGAACATGTTTGAAAATAATGATGGTAACATACGTACAAATGTGTTAGATACGATTGATGTACGGATTGTTGTAAGAGTTGTAAGAGCCCCCAATAAAATGATTTATTAATAAAATAAAAGAAAAAGTTATGGCTTGCATCAGGCATACCTGAGTCCTGAAAGGTATATCCTTTGTCTTCAACACTTCAAAGATTTTTGCTACATCCATGAAGACACAAATAAACATGGAAGAAACACACCAGCCTGTGTGACCATGAGCTGTGGAAGGGATCAGGTATCAAGTATCAAGGAACAAAAATTCATATCATTCAAAATGTGGGTGAATGCAGAGTGGAGACTCAAAGCCAAATGGTAGCCAACCGGACACCCCTTGCTGAGGGGCTGTGGGGGGAGGAGATGAACCAGGCAGGGTGCAGGGTAGCAATGATGAAAGACATAACTTTACTCTAGTTCTTAAATGCTTCCTCACCCCCACCCCCCTGCCACTATCATGATCCCAATTCTACCTTACAAATCTGGCTAGACCAGAGGATGTACATTGGTACAGATAGCAACTGGAAACACAGAAAATCCAGGACAGATGACTCCTCCAGAACCAGTGATGAGAGTGGCGATGGCTGGAGGGTGGAGAGAATGTGGGACAGAAAGGGGGAACTGATTACAGGAATCTACATATAGCCACCTCCCTGGGGGAGGCAGCAGAGAAGGGGGCAGGGGGAGATGTCAGGCAGTGTAATATATGACAAAATAATAATAATGTATGAATGATGAAGGATTCACAAGGTAGTGGGAAGTGAGGAGGGAGGGGGAAAATGAGTAGCAGTTATTAAGGGCTCAAGTAGAAGGCAAATGTTTTGAGAATGATGATGGCAACAAATGTACATATGTTCTTGACACAATGGATGGATGTTTGGATTGTGATAAGAATTGTACGAGCCCCCAATAAAATGATTTTTTAAAAAGAAAGGAAAAAAAGGCACAAATAAAATTAAATCCTTGACAACTTCAATTTTTTCTTCATTTACTATGGTGTTATCGATTCAATCTTCATGTTATATTCATTTTCATATAGTCCAGCTTCTCAGATTATTTGTGTAGCATACATATTGTATAGGCGTGGTGAAAGGCTGTAACCTTGATGCACACCTTTCCTAATTGTAAACAAAACTCAAAACCATGAAAGAGAGCTGGCTCACTGGTAGGATGGAAACTGGTGGAATTTTCCAGACTATGACCCTGTATTAATCTTCATGTTGGGAAAGTAACATCCTCAATAATGTTGTAAAAAGACTATAGCCAAGAAAACTCTGTGAAAGAGTCCTACTTTGGAAAGTATGAGGTTGAGTCAAACGCAACTGCCTTAAAACAGATCCTAGGTTTAGTACTGGAGATGCTGCATCTTCGGAATCCTTCTCATCATAAGAAGAGAGTTGCTCATTGTAGAGCCTGGTAAAATGAACAAGTTACCAGAGAAAATCAGTATTTTAAAGTGTATTACAGGCGGCGGCGGCGGCGCTCGGCTAGCGCTGGCCCCTCGCTGCCATCCGGCCGCTTCTGACGAGGCCTGGCCCGACAGAACTGCGTCTGTGGGACCCCCCCCCCCCCCCTCTGCGGAGCAGGAGGTAGTTAGGTTCCGGCTCAAACACAGCGTCCACCCAAACTCGCCGCAATCGGTCCTTCCCAGCTCCTAACGACCGAGCCACGCCGCCTCACAGGCTGCCCTGACCGTTGAATTCTGGTGCTGGTGAAGAATATTGAAGTACCAGGATTACCAAAAGAACAGACAAATCTATCTTGGAAGAAGTACGTCCAGAATGTTCCTTAGCTGCAAGGATGGTGAAATTTTGTCTCACTTACTTTGGACATGTCAGAAGACACCAATTCCTGGAGAAGGACATCATGCTTGTTAAAGTAAAGGAGCAGCAAAAAAAAGAGGAAGCTCTTCAACAAGATGGATTGACATGGCGGTTACATCGATGGGCTCAAACACAAGGACAATTATGAAGATGGCTCAAGACAAGGCAGTGTTTCACTCTGCTGTACATCGGGTTGTTATCAGATGGAACCAACTCACGAACACCTAACAACATTAGACCAATTGACTAATTAGTTCCATATATCTATAGCTTATCATAATTCTTTGTTCCAGATTTGGAAGAATCTATGGTTTCACCTTAGGTGACTACTTATGAGCTTTTAAGCCCCTAGCCACGATTGATTAAATTTGTGAGTGATGGTTTGTTAAAAAAAATAAATAAAATAAATAAAGTGTATTACTTATTGTCCAAGTATTTGAAGAATTCCCAGGTATCTTTTAGTTATAGATTTTGAATTGAATTATATTGTGGCCAGAGAACATTCTTTGTTTGATTCAAATTCTTTTAAATGTATCAAGAATTTTTATATAGCCCAGAATTTATATGCATTCATCATAGATCTTTAAGGCTACCATAAGAGACCAAATCTCTGAGCTTTTAAATCACAAGATTTACCAAAAAATTTAAAGAAAAGAAGAACGTGACCCTCAAAGATTTCCCAGTGCCATTTAGGCTGATGAATTCATCCTTGTTCAGACTGGGAAATATGATTGTTATGCCTCACATTTAAAGCAGATCCACCCCTTAAGGGAAGTCTGATGTCCTCCATGTTCATTGAAACTGACACTAAAACCAAATACTACTTTTGTCATTTACAATGAGCTCATTGGAAAGCTGGCTGATCAGGGCATTCTGGTTTCACAGAGAAACTATATGCCAAAGCAAATAATTGGCAGAGATTTGTTAGATGAGTCAGAGATGTGAACCAGGTGCCTAAACTTTATGATCCATCACGGAGCACACCAAGACAGAGATAAGAGTGCTGGCACCCAAGGGTGGATGCAAATAACATGGGAGGGGACCCAACATACACACACACCATTCCCTCATAGGCACATCAACAGAGGGGAAAAGCTCGGTAAAAAATCCTCACCTTTGTCATATATGTCACGCTCAGACAGTTTTAATTCACTCACTTCCTTTTCATTTTTCTAGAAACTATCACACTATGATCACATCTGATGTCACTCGTGTGTTCACAACCGTTCTTCAAATGAACTAAATGCCAATGAACTCATTTTCTGTTACCTCAACTGCAAACAGATCCCTGGTGGCTCAGCGGTTAAGTGCTCTGCTGCTAAACAAATGGTTCCGGTTAGACCCACCAGTCCCTCTGCAGGTGAAAAGAGCCGACAGCCTGCTTCAGTAAACATTAATGCTTTGAAAATCTATGGGCTGGTTCTACTTCCCCCCTCAACCTCTATCCTATAGAGTGATAAATGGGTATCCACCCATCATCAGCAAGGCGTTTGGATTTAGGTTTCCCTAAACTGTACCTACTTCCCCACTCAGCCTCGCCATATACTCAGGCCCCTGTGACTGAAGTTGTGTGCCAGAACTCTGCAACCTGAATTGAGTATGCAAGTTTGTTGTTGTAAGCTGCTGCAAAGTTGACTCTGGCGTGTAGTGGCCTTGTCTGTAACAGAATGAAATGTGCCCAGGGCTTGCATCATCTTCACAATCACCAGTATGTTCAAGATCATCATGGTGGCAATTGTACCAAATCCATCTCACTGTCCTCCATATATTTCTTGACCTCCTACTTCCCTAAACAGGATATTCTCCTTCAAGGATTGATACACCCAGATATGTTCAAAGAAAGTCAGTAATGTTGACAGGGTTTGTATCGGCCAATTTTGGAAGTAGATAGACCTGTCTTTCTAGTCTATCTTAGTCTGGAAGCTCAATGACCCTGTGGTGTTTGAAATACCACAGGACTGAGTGAACCAAAAATGTCTGAGAGTGTCACATATGGCAAAGGTGAAGATTATTTACTGAGACTTTCCTCTCAGTTGATGTGTATATGAAAGTGGTGTGTGTGTGTGTGTGTGTGTGTGTGTGTGTGACTCTGTGCTGTCCGTGCTGTTTGCACTCACCTTTGGATTCCAGCACTCGTATCTCTGTCTTGGCATGCTCTGTGATGGATCATAAAGTTTAGGCACCTGGTTCACATTCCTGTTTCATCTAACAGATTTCTGCCAATTATTTGCTTTCACCTATAAGTTCTCTGTGAGGCAGCACCCTATCAGTACATAAGGCCACCTTGTTCAGATTCCTGGCTTAACTGACATTCTTATGTCAATTATTTGCTTGCACATAGAGTTTTCCGTTGAGGCCAGAATGCCCTGATTACGCAGTTTCCAACGACAGAAGGTTAGTGTGTGTGCTTGTGTGTGTATTTTCTAGTTTAATGCACATGGAGACATTCTTGGAAAGAATATCTCTTTTGCTCCCAAGGACCAGCCTACAATAGTTAATGAGTAACTCATTTTCGAAAAATTGACAGCCACATGCTTCTCCATATTTGATTTCTGTGGTTATCCATGAAATATATCAAGCATACATCTGGTTTTGAATTTAACAGATATAGCAACTAAGGCTCAAGGAAATTATATTATTCCTCTCAAATAACACAGGTAATGACTGACGGTTTCTAGCTATCAGATGGCAAGAGAAAGACTTTGCATAGCTGTCTTTCACAACCACCTCTCTCTCCTGACCTTGTTCCAGAGAATGACACTTGGCACACTAGAAGCCTGTGTCTTTCCTGGTTTAGCCCCTGTTCCTATATCCGTCATTCCTTTGCTGTCTCAGTTTTACGCTCCTCTACTTCACCCCCTCAATTTCACTTTGTCACCCTGTACTCTACTTCAGTTTTTCTCTTCTCCTTTCTCAGTGTTCTTTTACTTTGTCTTGTGAATGGGGTGAAGGTGGACACAGCAGATCATCAGTTATACATTCAACAATCCATACACATTTTGTTTCCCGATTGCCATCTCCTCAGTGTGACACCACTTAGCCCACTTCCTCCCTGCCTTTCTTGTCTCTCTTCCTCCTCCTTTCTTCTGTTCTCAGATGGTCGATTAGGGTAAGGAACACATGCGTCCCTACTGTGATTGTTCACTTTAGAGCTGTGCCTACTGTTTGGCTGAAAATTGAGCCCGTGGGAATGAGTTCCTTTCCAAACCGAAAGGGTGACTAAGACCCATAAGTCTTGGGAGTTCCACCAGTCTCTATCCTACCAGTTGGCCTGGTCTTTGAGTTTTGTTCCACATAGGTTTCCACTCTATACAAGATTTGCCACAGGGATGCTTTTCAGAGTGGGTCAGTAGTGGTAGCTGAGCACCATTGAATTCTTCTGGTTACAGAACTGTGGAGGTGGAGGCTCATGTCATCCTTAGTTTTACGGGCAAATTGTTTTTATGTGTCTTTGATTGTTTCCAGTCTTTTTTTGGTTGCAAACAGGGGGAGACCATCCACAAGCTTTTAGGAGCCCTGTCACCATTCATCAACACAAAAAATAGGACATTTTTGTCATGTGCTTTGTTATGCCAGTTGACCCTGATCTCCCCCAGGACTATAGTCCTGAGCCCTCAGGAACAATGACGCATTCCCTCCAGGTTTTTTTTATAGTCAGTCTTCATAAATATACTCCTTGTGGGATCTACGATATTCCTGGATCTATTTGTAGCACATATAAATAAATGTATATATCGAAATAGTTTGCCTAGCCTATAGATATGTGGAGGGATATTCCCATTTGCCTGCCCATACCTGCTTTGCTTGCATGTCTATCTATGTACCCACTCATAGGTAACGGCTAATATTGCCATTGAGAGATTGTGTATTTAGTAGTATTGATCTCTGCGCCATGAAACATGTGCTTCTCCCAGGGTCAGTCCTTTGCAGGGCTGTAATCTTTATGGACCAACATCATCAGACCCTTCTTCCATGGTGCCCTTGGGCAGTTTAGATACCTCACAGTTAGCCGATTCAAACTGTTTGCACCAGTTTGCTGCAAAGAAGCTAACGCCAGGACTTTCCTGGACAAGCCCAAATGAATTGCTCCTCCTGTCACCAAGTCTTATTTCAGCTGAGTACATGACTATGGCAAGGTGTCAGAAAGAGATTGTTATGTAAGCTCCCGGAGGTAAGAGGAGACATGTATGGCTCAAAGATGGCCACCACCCAGAGTAGAGGGCCAAACAGATCCGGGCAAGGAGAAGTTTTCATGGCTTACAAATCCCTAACATGATCGCCTTACTGAGCTTAAATACCTTTAAATGCCCTTCCTGAGTCTCTCAATTGTTCTGGAGCTTCTGCAAGTAATTGGCAACAACCCCCCAGAAACAATCCCTGGTGAGCTAGAATGAATTGAAGGAAAAATTTCCAGTGTGGTTTCCCATTCGAGCTACCCCTGGGCAGTCCTAGATTTCAGGCCTCCCAGTTATCTACTTCTGCAGCAACTGTCAGAGGTTATCCACATTTAACCAAATGTGCGTATTTACATTGTTCCACCTCAGTTGTATCCCAAGGTCATTCTTAAGACCCTCTTACTCAGAGTCTGCAAACCTATGGAGGATTGAGGCCACATTTGAGATACCTCCTACTAGCCCTGGGGCAAGTTGCCTGTTGTTGTTAGGTGCCCTTGAGTCCTAGTAACCCTAGGTACCAGAGAACAAAATGCTGTGTAGTCCTGTGCCATCCTCACAGCTGTAATGTTTTGTCCCATTGGTGCATCCACTGTGTCAACCCATCCCATTGAGGGATGATCTACTGTACCATGCATGATGTCCTTTTCCAAGTCCTGGGTATTCTACTAATCTATCCTGTAGACCTAGCTCCATTTTTTAACTCACTATTTCCTTTCAAGTCCAAGAATTAGAGTGACCATTGTGCTAGAGCCATATACCTTGAAAATGCCTCTGGTGACTTAGTGGGTTACATGTGGTGTTGTTAACCACAAAGTCAGCAGTTCAAAACTACCAGCTGCTCTTCAAAAGAATGATAAAACTTCCTGCTCCTGTAAAGATTTATAGCTCCCAAAACACAAAGAAACCATTCTACTCTAACCTCTAGGTCCTAGAGTCTAGGGTCACTGTCAAATATAATGGATTCAGTGATAGTGATTATTGTTTTCTTTCTTATAATTTCATTTTGAAAATTGAGCTATGGTCTCTATATAAGAAAAGCACTGATACTACATATATAATGTGATAAGAGGTACAGACATACACACTAGCTAATCAAGATACAGGTCAAAATAATTACATATAGCAATTCATTTTAAACCTTTTCAGGGGGTAATTTAAACTTTTTTGAGATTGTTTGTATATTCACATACAATTATAATAAATAATACAGAGAACTATCATATGTTCTTTATGTGCCAATTACCCATTTGGTCCCAATGAGAACACCTTGCAAAAGTATAGTACAATATCACAATGAGGAGCTTGACAATGACAGTCAAGATAAAGACCACTCTATCTCTCCTGTTGATCATTTATAGCCACACTCACCTCCCTCCCTCAAACTTTGGCAATTTCTAATGTGCTCCCAATTTCCATAACATTTCCATTTTAAGAAAATTGTATAAATGAAATCCTACAGTAGGTAATCTTTTGGAATGACTTTTGTTCCTTCAGTCCCTGAAGTTATTGTCTGTGTGGAGAGTGCTCTCCTTTTTTGTTGTTCAGTGACTTTCCAGCCAACAAGCTTTTGTATCTTGGTCAATTCCTTCAGTTTCTCTTGGCATTACTCTTTTTCATCTCTATAATGAAGGGCTTGGACTATATGACCACTAAGATTATATTTCAACCATAAAATTTTTTATTGATAGACTCTCCTCTCCCCTTAGGTTTTACTTTATAATTTTAAAATATCATGCCCCTATTTTGCCATCCAATCTATTGCTAGGCCAAAGACAGGGATGTCAAGCCTTGCTGGAGAGGATGATTGGGTGGAAGTGGGAGGTGAGTTAGCATCAGGTATAAAATGAGTGATTGGATTTTCTTTTGGATTTTATAGCTAATGAATTTAAATTGAGGTTAGCCAAAGGTTTGGGTCATGATGCCCTTTATCTTCTTCCTTGGTGTCCAAATTAGCTTCATTGCCTCACTGACTGTACTTGAATTTTAGCTTAGACTGAAAGTCTGGTGTGCCAAATACAAGGTTGTGATCAGAAGACAAAAAACGTCCTGAATAGTCTAAATTTTTCGACTTTAATGACCTTTTCAAAGCCATCAAATAAATGTCTACCACTTTGCAAATCATGTTCCAGTTTAGTCGTTATTCATTTTGTGTGGGGTTCTGACTGGCCCAACGGTGGAGGTGTGGGGAGTGAAGTATAAGCCTTCATAGACTGCCGGGAGTACTAGATAGAGATCCACATTTATATTTGAGAAGCTGAGGAGGCCTCGCTGCGTGCCCGTCCAGCACTCACATATTCAATGTCACGTGACTTACACTGCATGCGAGGTCTCCATGTTGTCTTCTGGGACAAGCCATTACACAACTCTGGTAACTGAGCCTCCAGCTTGTTTAGTTGACCACCAGAACCATGTTAATGATTCTACATCATTAAGAGTCCTGTGCTTTCCTTCTCAGCCTCTCAATAGACTTTTTTGTTGTTTGGGGTTTTGTTTGCTTGCTTGTTTTTTTTCCAGCTGCCTAAGACTCGCATGTCATTTATTTTTCTTGTGTCAATTTTCTCAGTTTTCAGATGAAAATAACTCAGAGAAGTGATTCCCGAGTCTGCCTCTGCAGCTCCCCAGGATGTCTCCAATTATCTCAAGAGGTGTCACAACAGTCTCCCCAGACAAAATTCTAATTGATTCATGAATGAAAAGCTGGGGTGTTGAGACAGTCAGGGAGAAGGTAGGACTCTTAGTTGCCACAAAATCTAGCAGTGGCAGAGCCTTGTATCCCCAGAAGCTGGGGGGTTCCGGGAATGGCAAAATCTTACTCCCATGGTGAAGCCCCATGCCTCTCCTGTTTGCTGTGAACAGATGCCCTCTAAGAAAGAAAGAAAAATTATTTCAAGAGCTATAGAAGGAACTGAGCCAATTTGAGATTTAAATTGAACTACTTAATTAAGGAGGATATTGACTCTTTAAGTACAAGGTTATAGGAAGTGCTGTACTTTCAAGTGAGATGGGCCTGGTTTGACATTAGCTCCAGAAATTGAACTAATGGTATAAGTGTGAATTTTTGGAAAGCTAGGTCTATGGCATGAGAGGCAAGGTGCAAGACAGGAAATTGTTTTCATTACTTAAGATGGTTGATGCTTGCGTGCTCTTAAATCTTCCTGGCTCTTCTCTGTGGGCCCCTGGGTACTAGTGAAATTCTCAGCCTATCTTCAGCATTCTATTCCAGACTGTCATAACCTGTCACCGAATGCTTCATGGCCTATTTAATGGAAAGTAAATAATAAAATCTCCCAAACTTTCCCTAGAGATTTCGAACCCTCTGCAGTCTTTAGGATTGTGCATTATCTTAAAGTGACTGTGATTTCCATCATCAACCATCATTTCAAAGTGTCCACTTGGCTATTTAATTGCTATCTCAAAGTCTACTAGCATAAAACAGAACTTGACCTTTTCTCCAGCGCCTCAGACAATAGCAACGCAACTGTGCCATATTTTCAGGCCAACAGCCTTATTGTTATCATTCTCTCTCTCACACCTCACATTGGATCCTTCAGCAAATCTAACCACTTTGACTTATCAATTGCCTACCTTTAGATGAAGTACCAGCATCCCCTCCCATGTTCTTCAAACAGACCCTTCTTTCTATGCTGCTTTATACACTTTCTATGCTGGCCTCTGTGTAGTCATTTCCCCAAGGAACGGCCACAGCAATCCCGTGCTCCTCACAACGATCGAGGATTTCTTGCCAGTTCACAGAGTAAGAAAGGAAGTTCTTATGATATATTGTTACAAGATCTCCCTTTCCTACAAGTTCTCTTTCATCTCTTCCCTCAACTGAGTCTGATATGTTCTCCTACTTATCGCTGCCCCATCCCACCTTTCCCGCTTGCAGAGATCATTGCTGTTCCTTCAACACACTGGCTCAGTCTTGTCTGGTTCTCTTGGCCTGACTCTTCCTCCTGCATTCACAAGGCAGGCTCTCTACCAACCTCAGGTTTCATCTCAGGAAGCTCTTCCTTGAATATCCTACTTTGTAGAGCAAACCTTACTCTGCATCACCCTCATTTTTAAAAACAAACATTCTCCCTTGAATGAATTCATAGTAATGTGTACTTGATCAATACTCTCACGTAACTAGTCTGAGGTTCCTCAGTGGTACAAATAGTTTGTGCTCACCTAGCAATCTAAAGGATGGAGGTTCCAACCCAGCAGCCCCATGGAGGTTTACCATGCTATAGGCAGTCTGTTACCAAATATACTCCAATCAGGGAAACCTTATGAGAAGTTCTACTCTGTAACATGTGGGATCATCATGCATCCAAACAAACTTCATAGCAACAGGAGTGGAGTGTGGGTTTATACTAGTTGGGGCAAATAGCATTTTTAGAAAAAGTCCTTGTTAAATCCAGATAAATGTTATTTCTGGTGAGTCTTCTGAGTATATAACATTTGAAGTGAAAGGTCGGGTCGCCTTGGTGCACAGGGAGATTTATATGAGAAAGTGATGTGTGTGACTGTAAGATGTGGGCATGATAGCTTACATGTCGGTTCCTAATTAAGCCCCTTAAACTCTTCACCTGGCACACATTTTTAATTTTTTTTCTAAGTGTGAGACTAGAGAGAAAATACCATTTCCCTACTAGTACCTTCCTTGTCATACTCACTGCCATCGAGTCAACTCCAACTCACAGTGACCCTATAGAACAGGGTAGAACTGCCCCTGTGGGTTTCTGAGACAGTAGCTCTTTAAGGGAGTAGAAAGCCTTTCTTCCTCAGAGTTACTGGTGGTTTCAAACTGTTGACTTTATGGTTAGCAGCCCAACTTGTAACCCACTATGCCATCAGAGCATCTCTATCTTTTCCATAGCAAGTTGTAATTTAGTGTAGGATCAGAAGCATGGGGAATGAAGACATTGGGCATAAGTTAATTACTTGTGTATTTTTATGAGTTAATATACAAAGGGGTACCTCCTACCCCAGCAAAACACGGAATTTTTTTTCAAAGCTTCTATGTCACCTTCAAAGTACTCTGCATTACACTTAATGCATTTGCCAAATCTGCGATTCCATTCTTGGAAACATTTTCAAACTCATCTGTTCGGATGGTTGACAGCACCTCCCTAGTTGTTTTTTTTCTCTTCATCTCGTCTACGTCCTAAAATCACAGTCCTTCATTGGCCTCTGCAGGCGCAGACACAAAAAGAAGTCGCATGGTGGGATCTCAGAGGAGTCAGGTGTGTGGGGCAACAGAGACATGCTGTTTTTGTCCAAAACTAGTACATTGAGTACATTGAGATCCCTACATGAGTGGGCGCATTGTCCTGGCGATACAACAAGCCCCTCGTCTACCACAAATCAGGCCTACTTTGCTTATACACTGTTATACAATCTTTTCAGAACCTCTAAATAGAAAGCTTGATGAACAGTCTGACCTTGTGGAATGAACGCCAAATGCATTGAGTCGACATTTTCGTCCATTTGGGAGGTTGACAGAGCTCCAGAATGAGGTTTGTCATCAATCGAGATTTCACTGTTTTGGAATAAACAAAAGCACTCATACACTAGAGTTTTCCCCATAGCGCTGTCTTTGTAAGCTCTGTTCAACATCACAACAGTTCCTATGGCAATTTTCCTGAGCAGGAAACAAAATTTCACAGTCACATGCTCTCTTATATCAGCCATCACAAAAAAACGGGGTTTGATCAAAACTGCTATTATGAAAAAAATCACTGTGACCAGAAAGAATCTTCCCAGGCAACTCCACTGGGTACACTAATTCAGAGTGAAATGCTTGATGCTTGCCTATAGGGAAAAATGTGTACGACGAGAGCTCTATTCACCCAGTACAATTCCTGGTTTTTTGGCGGTACCTCCTCATACATGAACGGCATAAAAATGCCCCTTGGTTATTATAAAGTACAAAAACATGGGACTTCAAAAAGTTCATGGAAAAAATTCCATAATCTTTCCCACAAACATTTTGTGGGGAACCCCCTTGTACAATATATATATATATACAACAAATTGTTTTTGTTAATGATTTTTCATGACTACTCAGGCAAAACAAGATTAAATCTGTAGATTATATATATGCCCACATTTTTGTTCCTTGTGGATATTTACAATGACATTTTATCTGCATATGTCACCCCTGATCGCCACAAAACTAGAAAAATAATTTAAAACAAAATGCTCAGCTATACTCTAGCGCTTTTTACAACAGTACTCAATGCCTTTATGAAATCCCCATTGCCAGACATGAAACCATAATAGGCAATTTCATGCCTTCATTAATAAATGTTACAATTACCTTCTAAAATTACAGCCATGTTTACCAATTACTTTTAATGGATCAGGTCACAGGTAAGCATTCTCAAGGCAATATGTTGCTGATTATACCCAGTGCATTATTCACACATGGTGAAGTAAATGATCCTGTAGATATTTATGGGGATGAGCATATTTTACCTGTTAATTTGTTAAATTTGACACGAATCATTTTCAGAAGTTTAATTCAATGACTTAACTTGGATGGCCTAAAACCATGATAAGTGGAATTTACCAATAAGGAATACTGGAGTTCTAACAGCTGGATGAATGTGGAAAACCCCCACTTTTTTCTGCATCAATTCCCCCAATTATAACAGGAGAGTCTCAAAAATTCTCTCATTTTCTCCTTAGTAATAGAGTCCTTCATGACAAATGTACACATACATACCAATTCACACGTAAGCTTGAATACAAACTCTCTTACACACACATTCTCTCTTCCCCCACCCCTGTCAGACATATACAATTAAAATAGATTATTGTAGAGTAACTTTAGATTTACTAAGAAGTGCAAGGATGGTTCAGAGGATTCCCATCCCCCCTTACCCAGCTGCCCCTAATGTTGCCATCTTACATAACCGCAATGCATTGATCAAAACTTGAACATGTTCTTTTGGTTTGAGTTAAACACTTGGTCTTATTCCACTTGCAATGTTTTGAATATCTCTGTTCTTCTTCATGATGTCCCTCCACTTAATTAAGCTAGTCATCCTTCCACATCTAGCTGAAATCAGCTTCATGCAGGAAGCCACTTGAGTACCTATTTCCTTGCCATCTTGAGTACCTATTACCTTGCCATCTTGAGTACCTATTTCCTTGCCATCTCTCAGAGCTCACTTATGCATTCATTCATTTGGCATTCTCTACTGTCATGCCTCATCTTTCCTTTGACATTGGCGGCTCCTAGCAAGAAGGGACCGTATGTGATAGTACAATGCTTCCCATATTGGTGCACACTCTAAATTTTCTGGGAAGAAGATGCCCATGCCCCATGAGACTCACCTACCCAAAGCCACCGAGTCAATTCTGGCCCACGGTGACTCCATAGAACTGATTGGATCTCTTTCCCAGAGTCTCTAAGAATGTAATCTTTATGGAAGCAGACAGCCTCTTTCTCCCACCGAAAAACTGGTGGATTTGAAACTCTGACCTTGCAGCTACTAGCCCAATGCTTTATCCATTGCACCATCAGGGTCCTTTGTCCAATGCCGCACCTACCATATCAGGGTCTACATTTTAGAGTCCCTACTCTAACTTGGTGAACTGAGCCCAAGTACTGCGTTGATGAGAGTCACTACCTTCCAGCTTCTAGCATAGCCCCATTCTGGGTCCTTGTCTTGGTTTGTATTTTTCTGCCTCATCTTCTAGTTACTATTCCCCCTCTTTCCATCTTGATGAGTCTCCACTCTATAAGTTTCAGTGTGCTTACCTGTAAAAAAAAGTAGTTTCTTTATCATACTGCTGCTCCATGACAAGCATGGAATGAAACATAGTTAGCCAGATGGTTTAATTTACTCAAAACACTCACAATAAAACCCTCAATAAATATTCTTTATTTTAGGCAAGACATTTGACCACTTTTTCATCTGCAAATGAAAAGACTGAATATGATACTCTCTAGCAGGTCCAACACTGTGATCATGAAATGAAAAGGGGGACTTTTTGTTTCCCCTAATAAATGACATCATTTTTACTTTGAGTATTTTGAAGAGATATCTCTTGTTAGGTCTATGCAGGTTGAAAATTGCTGTATCATCCCAGCCAAGTTTCCGTTTTTACCTTATGAAAAAATCCACCTTAATATTTCAAGTGTCATTTGGGTTAAGATTGATATACAGTTTGGGGTAGCATTTGTCCTGTTGTTGTTGTCTTGTGCCATTGAGTTGATTCTGATTCATTGCGACCCTAGAGGACAGAGCATAACTGCCCCATAGGGTTTCCTGGGCTGTAGTCTTTAAGGTAATAGATTGTGAAGCTGCTCATAGGTTTAAATCAGTGACCTTTAGTGACCTTCAGTTAGTAGTAGATTATTTAACTCCTGCACCAACAGGACTCATGAATATTTACCTGGTGTATTCTTATGTCTCCATTGTATGTCTTTTTACGTAGACTTAAAACTAGATTTGGCCTTGACATTTCACTTCTTTCTTATACGTCATTGTTCAAGGATACTTGATTTTGAAAGTTGATATTTTCAAGAATACCTGACTTTGATATTTCTTAAATGATTCCATTGTGATTATTCCTTTTCAGAGTGAACATTTGTTTGTTACCTTCATGCATTTCCACCACCATTATGTTCCACATCTCATTCCATCATTCTAGGTTCAGTTTTCTCCTTAAAGAAACGTATCTTTTAAGTTTATCCTTTTCTTTTTCTTCCTCTTTGTAAAGTTGCTAACTGCAAGGTTGGCCGTTCAAAACCTCCAGCCACCCTGTGTGCGAAAGACCATGTTTTCTACTCTTGTCAATAGAGTGTCAGAAACCCATAGGTATAGTTCTAACAGCTGTCCTCAAACTATGGCCTGCGGGCCACATGTGGCCTGCCGAGGACATATATCCAGCCCACTCGATGTTTTTGCCCCGTTTTTTTTTAAACTTCCAAATTAGATATGTACAGTGTGCATAGAAATTTGTTCATAGTTTTTTTTAAAAAAACCTATAGTCCGGCCCTCCAATGGGTCTGAGGGACAGTGAACTGGCCCCCAGTTTTAAAAGTCTGAGGACCCCTATATCTAACTTGTCCTTATAGGGTGGATTTGAGTTGGAATTGACTTGATGGAAGTGAGTTTGTTTTTCAGTTTTTGTTCTTTTTATGTTCTATGCTAATGTTTTTAATTTTTTGCAAAATTCTAGTTAATTAAGTTTCTCTTTAGGTGTTTTTAAAAGATTTTTAATCTGCTTATTGATTAATTAATTTGATTACTTTACCATTCATTTCAGGATCATATATTTTATTTCTAGATATTCTGTTTTTCCCCCATTAATATAAATTATTTTGCACTAATGACCTTTCTTAGAGTTTCAGTTCTTTCTTTTGTGTAGATATATTTTTTTAATCATTTTATTGGGGGTTCATACAATTCTTATGACACTCCACATATACATCCACTGTGTGTCAAGCACATTTGTGCATTTGTTGTCCTCATCATCCTCAAAACTTTTGCTTTCCACTTGAGCCCTTGGTATCTGCTCCTCATTTTTTCTTCCCCCCCCCGCTCCCCCTCCCTCATGAACCCTTGATAATTTATAAATTATTACTTTTTCATGTCTTACACTGTCCAATGTCTCCCTTCACCCACTTTTCTGTTGTCCATGCCCCAGGGAGGTTATATGTAGATATTTGTAATCGGTTCCCCCTTTCCACCCCACCTTCCCTCCATCCTATGTTATCGCCACTCTCACCACTGACCCTGAAAGGATCATACGTCCTGGACTCCCTGTGTTTCCAGTTCCTATCTGTGCCAGTGTACATCCTCTGGTCTAGCTGGATTTGTAAGTGGAATTGGGGTCATCATAGTGAGGGGAAGGAGGAAGCAATTAAGAACTGGGGAAATTTGTATGTTTCATCAGTGCTACACTGCACCCTGACTGGCTCGTCTCCTCCCGGCGACCCTTCTCTAAGGGAATGTCCAGTTGACTACTGATGGGCTTTGGGTCCTCACTCCGCACTCCCGCTCATTTACAATGATAAGATTTTTTGTTCTTTGATGCCTGATACTTGATCCCTTTGACACTTCTATGTATATTTAATTTTATATTCTCTTTACAGTTGACATTTTCATTCATAAAATTCTTTCTAGTTTCTTTGGGTTTTTGTTATTTCTAATGAATTTCATTAATTTTAGGCACTATCCTTCTACATTTTTCTAATTTTGTTCTTGAACTAATCTTTAGTTGGCCTCTGTTTTCTTTTCCCATAAATACTCCTTGTGCTTTGGGTTACAGGATCATTTATCCAGATGTGTGTTTGTCTCCTGTGTTTTCTTGGTGTAACTAAAAATATGAATCTGTGCTCCAAGTCTCACATCAGTAGCAGCTCCTAGGCAGAGCAGTTGTAGAAAGACAAGGAATCCACAGTTGTTTGTTTGCATCTCTTGGCTTGCCGATGTCGTTTTATCTTTTTCAATTTTTTAATTGAAATCGCAGCCTTTTGGGATCTTATTTTCAACCTTTTGCATCCTTGTATCTATTTGGGCATTAAAATTCAAGATTGCAACTGACAAAATCATATAGCCATGGGCACTATCCCCACCCCCAGCGACTCACAGTGCTGGCAAGGGCTTGGTTTTGAACTCCTTCATTCCTATCATCTGCATTTCTTAGGACCACGTGTACTTAGTTTAACCTGTCTTCTTTTCAGAATATGCTGATCTTTTTCACACTAGTTTCTTTCCTTGTTATCTTTGTGACTGGAATCAGAGGATGGTAATAACTTTTCATCTGGTTTCCTTCCATCCAACCTTGTAATTTCTCAGATATAATTTTAAAATTATAGCCAGAGAGGTCATTTTGAAATGCAGATGTCATTCCCCAATTTAAATATATGTCCTGACCCTCAGAAAAAAAGATGGAACATTTAGCATTAGCGTAACCATGATGAGATTTACACCAACCTCTAAAGTGCCAATTCTTGGTGTCAGTCTCTACATGTTGGCTATAAAGGATTGTTCTTCTGCAAATGGGAATGTTCTCTCTCCATGTAAGCTGCACTGCCTGCTGAATCCCTCCCTTCTTTCAACATTACCAATTATTTCTTGCGTTAGTCCAAGTTGACTGGAGAAACAAATCCAGAGCCATTCGTATGTGTATAAGAAAGAGCTTTATATCAAAGAGACATCCCTGATGAGGACAACAAATGCACAAATGTGCTTGACATACAGTGGATGTATATGTGGAGTGTCAAAAGAATTGTATGAGCCCCCAATAAAAAGGTTTACAAATATATATATACATAGAATAAAAGAAAGAAGAGAAACTCTAAGAAAAGTCATTAGTGCAAAATAATTTATATTAATGGGGGGAAAACAGAATATCTAGAAATAAAATATATGATCTCGAAATGAATGATAAAGTAATAAAATTAATTAATCAGTGAGCAGATTAAAAATCTTTTAAAAACACCTAATGGGAAACTTAATTAATTAGAATTTGGGAAAATATTAAGAACATTAGCATAGAACATAAAAAGAACAAAAACTGAAAAACAAACTCACTTCCATCAAGTCAATTCCAACTCAAATCCACCCTATAAGGACAAGTTAGATATAGGGGTCCTCAGACTTTTAAAACAGGGGGCCATTTCACTGTCCCTCAGACCCATTGGAGGGCCGGACTATAAAAAGACATCCCAGCGCAGTTCAGATCAAGTCTATAAATCTGTTATCAGCCCATATGCCTGATACTGGTCTATAAATTCCTTTTTGGACTCATGCAATACATGCAACAACACTAAATGCAGGAAGATCACAGGTCAGTGGGTGCAAAGTCTTGTGGTAGTGGAAGCATCTTGTGTGGATCTCTACATGGCTCCTCCAGTTCCAGGGCTCTGGTTCCATCAGCATGGCTCCATGTGTCTTGTCAGCAGGAAGATGAAGCAAAGAGAGTGTGTTTCCAACATCCAGGGAGGAAGACCAGAGTTCCCAGAATCCTCAGGAGGCCATGCCCACACAGAAGCTTCTGTGTGGCTATGACCTGATTGACAGGCTAGACTGTACCCTTTCACTCATGTTGACAGGAGATTATGTAATTGCCACATTACTCTTCTTCTAGTTCCTGCTAAAGTGCCACGACTTCCAAAAACCTTAATTGGACCCTTCTGAACATCCTGACAGCAAGAACAAGTCTCACTGTAGAACCCCCACAATCTTGTCACTCCGGATCAGTCATCTTTTTATTTATAAAAAGCTTTATAAAAGGTGAGACTTTGTGTACCTTGTTCACTGCTTCAGCCTAGCGGTTGATGTAGTATTTGTCATCTTCACCCAAACTAAACTAATTCCCACCAAGTCAACTCGTGGAGATGCCCAAGTGTGTCAGAGAAGAAATGTGCTCCATAGGATTTTCATTGGCTGTGAACTTTCACCAGATCTTTCTTTCGAGGCATCTCTGGATGGACTTGAACCTCAACCTTTTGATTAGTAATGAAGCACTTAGTAGTTCATACCACTCGACCTCAGTAAATCTTTTTGAACAAACAAATGAAGCACACCCTGAATGGTGTTCTATGGAAGCTTTCATTAATGACAGATTACTCTCATTAATTTTAATGACAGAATAGCCTTTCAAGGTAATGTTTCTATGTTAGAAAATAAAAGAAGTGTTGAGGGGGCAGGCGTTTTCTGATTCTTGAGAAGTGAAAACAAAAGTGAAGTAGACATCTGATCCTCCTTTCAATTCAGCAAGCGTCCTGCACCAAAGGCTCTGAGCCAACAATAGGGCAAAAGGGAGAAAGCCAGGGCTGCTTTACAGGAGCTAAGTGCATGCAGGGGAATGTGATTCAATCAATGAGAATGCTGGGATGAAACAAAAAAATCTTTAAAAGATGAGCGGGAATCATTTTCTATTTCTTCTGCATCAGTGACCTCCAGGCAGACTGAGAGAAAACTTAGGGCGCACTTGGTAGTATTCTCAAAGCGCAGGTCATCTTGTCATCAGGCACAGAGTAGGCATGCCATCACTGGACTATGAATCAATAATACAATTTAGCTTTCATAACCACGGTGTCAAGACACCCCTCAATTGCTATCTCTAAAGCCATTTATTTCAAGATTCAGTTGTTCATTGACTAGAAGACCAGAATTAGGAACTGAACACAGGCGTTTTTATGAGCACATTGGAACTCCATTCGATTTTCTTCTGACTCCCAAGGTTAATCTTCCATCACCTTTGCAGATAACATCCTTTCATGCGAATATTCACTTCTACTACAGCACACAGAGGCAAGCATCTCTTTAAAGGTTTCCTTCAATGGGAAAATTCTGTATGAATAATCACTTGTGATGTGTGGGTTGTCTTTGCTACTTCGCTTTTATTCTCCCCTTTTGTTTATGGATTTACTTATTAGTAGAAACAGAATGAGAGGGAGGAGAAAGAATGAGGTGTTTTTTTCTTGTAAAAATCTCGTCATTAATCTTCCCTATCAAGCTCATCAAGGAGATAAAAATACAAAGCCAAGAAGATGGCTTAAAAAGAAAAAAAAACAAACAAACAGGGGAAAAGGAAGGAGGCTGCCAACAAATCCAGGGCCAAGGGAACACGAGATCTAAAGTGGATGGTGAGGAGGGCATAGGTTGCCTGTTGGGGCTTGACGAAGGGCAATGTAGCCACGAGGAATTACTGAAACCCAAATGAAGGCCGAACATGGGAGTGGGACAAGAGGAAAGGAGGCAAAGGAAATTTATAGAGGTCTAAATATAGGTATATACATATGCAAATATATTTATATGTAATGATAGAGAAATAGATCTATCTATGCACATATATTTATATGTTAAGTATCAAGGCAACAGGTGGATATTAGGCCTCTATTCAAGTATTCCCTCAACTCAAGAACACTTTGTCTAATAATGTGGCATTCTGTGACGCTCACCTTCCCTGACACAATCACTGAAGACAAAATGGGTACATAAGCAAATGTGATAAAGAAAGCTGATGGCGCCCAGCTATCACAAGATATAGCGTCTGGGGTATTAAAGGCTTGAAGATAAAAAAGCGGCCATCTAAGTGAAAAGCAATAAAGTCAACATGGAAGAAGCACATCAACCTGTGTGATCATGAAGTATCAATGGAATCACGTATCAGGCATCAGAGACCCAGAACAAAAAATCACACCAATGTGAATGAGGGGGAGGGTGGAGGAGAGACCCAAAGCCCATCTGTAGACAATTGGACATCCTCTTACAGAAAGATCACAAGGAAGAGATGAGCCAGTCAGGGTGAAGTATCATACTGATGAAACATACACCTTTCCTCTAGATCTTTAATGCTCCCCCCCCCACTATCATGACCCCAATTCTACCTTACAAATCTGGTTACACCAGAGCATGTACACTGGTGCAGATACAAACTCAGAACAAAGGGAATCCAGGACAGATAACTCCCTCAGGACCTATATTGAGAGTAGCCATACCAGGAGGGGAGGGGGGAAGACAGGGGAGAAGAGGGGAACTAATCACAATGATCTATATATAATCCCTTTCCAGGGGGAAGGGCAGCTGAAAAGTGGGTGAAGGGAGACAGCAGCCAGTGTAAGACATAAAAAAATAATAATTATCAATTAACAAGGGTTCATGAGGGAGAGAGGGCAGGAGAGGTTAAAAAAAAAAAGCTGATACCAAGGGCTCAAGTAGAAAGAAAATGTTTTGAGAATGATGATAGCTACCTATGTACCAAGGTGCTTGACACAATGGATGGATGTATGAATTTTGATAAGATCTGCAAAAGCCCCCTATGAAATGATTTTTAAAAAATTTAAAAAAACACACAAATGTTTCAAAGTTGGTTATTTTTAGTTTATGAAAGAAGCCCCTGGCATACTAGTCCATATTATAAAAATGTGAATTACTTAGAAAGCTCTATGGTGATGTATCCAATACCACATGAGAAATAGAAGGGTTTTTTTGTTATTTCTGAGAATTTCTAAAATATCTATTATTAGGATGTAGTAGACTATATAATGCAAATCTCAAGGCAGAGATAACTTCTAAATAGTCTCCCTTCCTTCCAAATCTCTATCCAAATTTTCATTGGATTTTCCATTTTGTTAATGTTCCTGAAATTGTGATACCAAAGATTCAATTGACCCAAGGTTTCTTTTAAAAATTCCAATTCCCTTGGAAAGGAATAAGAAGTCGTTCTCATGTTAGTATGAATTAGTTCAGTTAGAAAGCCTCCATATTATCTCAATTTCACTGAAATATTTGGAGCTTTGCACTAGAGGATTTGGGACAGTATAAAGATACACATATTATAAGTGGAACAAAAGAAACAAGATGGAATACACAAAGGGAGATGGGAGAGGACTAAAGTAAACAGGCATATTCTTGGATCTACTGACAGCTGAATTGATCTAGAATGCAGACACATATCATTAATATGAGAGACTGCATAAATCATTAGTTTACACATTTTTAGAACTCTATGATTTAACTTACATTTAAATATATTTTATTGGAAAGATATTTAGAGATTCCAAATTTGATATATCATCATACTTTTGATATTATAGCTTATTTTTAAGCTATTGTGTGTGTCATGTCATATCACTTTGGAATATCTATTTTGAAGCCTTGTTTTATAAAATAATAGGAGCTCAAACATTAATGATTTATTCTTGGTGTTTGGGGGAAAGGAAAGTTAATATACCTAACACTTGATTTATTGGGGATGGGGGAAAAAAGTTCTTCTAGTATTTTTCAAGACTAATTCTCATTTTTCGAGAATTAGCTGTTACAGTCTACTGACATTTATAAGGAAAAAATAAAATTAAAATTCTCCATTTTTCATTCTCCATATCCGGGACATAACTAAGAACAAAAGATGCTACAAAAATGGCTTTTGATTGCCCAAATACCAAAATTTCTACTCTTTACTCATAGAAGTCTGCTGAAATGTGTAACTTCTGAGATCAAACCAGACTGGTAAGTGAATTAAGAGCCTTGGAGGCGTGATGGGTTAGGCATCAGGTTGCTAACTTAAAGGTCAGTGGTTCAAACCCTCCAGCTGCTTTTCCAGAGAAAGCTGAGGCTGTGTTCCCATAAAGCTTTAAAGACTTGGGAATCCTATGTAGAGTTACTGTGAGTGGAATTGACTGGAGGGTAGTGGATTTGGTTTTAATATGGGGAAAATGAGAGCCCTGGTGATTTAGTGGTTATATATGTGGCTGCTGACTGAAAGGCTGGTAGTTCAAACCCACTAGCTACATCATAGAAGAAGAATGTGTCAGTCTACTTCCATAAAGATTTTAACCTCAGAAATTCTGGGGGTAGTTCTACTATATCACATGTATCCTTGAAATCTACTCTCCAGCAACAAGGATAGGAAGAGGTTCTTTATATAATATTATATAATCTCATGGAAGACCCTTGGTGGTATAGTGGTTACAAGCTGGGCTGCAATCGAGACAGTCAGCTGTTTGAAACCGCCAGCATTTCCACAGGAAAAAGACTGGGCTTTCTACTCCCATAAACAGTTATAGTCCCAGAAACACATTGCCAGACTCAATATTTTTTGCTAACCTTGTGGAATGTTTTACATGCCCTATTACCTTTAAGTAAGTTTTTTTTATTTCTTTAAACTCTTTTTATCAATGCCTACATTTCATGGGTGAATACTTCCATTGCTTGCCATGAGAGCTTTAAACATTCTTAATTCTATCTCCAATTTCCTCTCTCCTTGCCCTTATAGAATGAATGGTTGAGTAGGGATGTCATTTTCATCGAATTCATATTAAGGTGTTAAGGATAAATTATGCCCAAGGTATAGTTTTAGGGAAATATTGCCATCATGATTGTTGCTCTTTTCTCAAACCCAGGGAGACCTTACAACAGAGCTGGATGGCCCTCTTGACTTTCTCTGCCCTTATAGAAATTAATAGTGAAAAATAATTCCATTGAAAAATGGGCAGATGGGTACAGAAAAGAGCTGGAAATACAGGGAATCTAGGACAGATAAACCCCCTTGGGAATAATATTGAGAGTATCCATACCAGGAGGAAAAGGGGAAGGTGAGGGGAGAAAGGGGGAAGCGATCACAATGACCTACCTATAAGCCCCTCCTAGAGGGATGGACAACAGACAAGGGGGTAAAGGGACACATCGGACAGTGCAAGATATGAACAACTAATAATTTATAATTATCAAAGTTTCATGAGGGAGGGCGGGAGGGAAAGGAAGGGAGGGAAAATGAGGAGCTCAAGTAGAAAGAAAATGTTTTGAAAATGATGATGGCAACATATGCACAAATGTGCTTGACACAATTGATGTATGGATTGTTATTAGAGTTTAAGAGCCCCCCAAAAGGATTTAGTTAAATAAATAAATGAGGGGGGAAAAGAAAAGAAAAATGGGCAGATGAATGCACAAGCCTTTCTAAGAATAGAAAATCCAAATGTCATAGTGTGTGTGCATTTTTTTTCAAATTAACAAGAAATTAAATATATAATCATTACAATCTGTTACCTTTTTGTGTGATGAGGATGTGGCTGAACAAAACTCTTCTAACCTAACACTGATGGTAGACTTCTAGATGGGTAAAAAATGTTTGAGATGGGATTTTCAGTGACTAGTGATGTGATACCTATCTAACAAGAACAATAAAAAAACAATCTCACTACCATTGAGTCATTTCTGGCTCATAATGACCCTATAAAGGATGTTTAAGACTAATTTTTCTTTTACGGACAACTTCATCTTACTCCAGAAGGGTAGCTGGGTTTGAACTGCCAGCCTTGCAGTTAGTAGCCCAGTGCCCATCTCAGTGGTTAGAAGTTCCATTCTAGGATCAATGTCCTGAAAAAGTTGTTTAATCTTTAAATAGCTGCTTATCCTTTTTAATAGAATAATATGCAGCCATGAAAAACCCACTGCCCTAGAGCTTTATGTACATTAAAAAAATCAAAGTTTTTTATTGAATGAGGAAGCCAAATTTCAGAAGGATGCATGCCACCTATCATTTACATGAAATTTAAAACACTATATATACATAAGCCAACATACATAAGCAATAAAACTGGAAAGAAATCTACAGAATTCTATGATTATCTATGGTAGGGTGTGGATTTTGAGTAAGGAGGCATTATTGGAAAGCATCAATCTTTTTGGCCATTTATGATATTTTAACTTGGGTGCGATGTACATATGTGTCTAATATATTGTTTTAATACTTTTTGTTTAATTGGAATATTTTAAAATAAAGTTTTGAAATTGCAAGATGGCCTAAAAATATTAGTTACTATTTGGTCACTAAAGGAGAAATTATCTCCATTATGAAGAGAATAGAGTTGTGTTTTACTGGAATTCAGTAATTTGTTAACCTCAAATAACAGCAATGAAACAGAATTTCAAGAAGCCAAAAAATTCTAATATTTGGATATAAATGTATGCACATTTATATCCAAATATTACACACATACACACATACACACAATAGCAATAGTTGTTTGCTATTCACATTAAACATTCATGCCTGGACACACACATACACTCCCACACATGCATAGACCACACATACCCAGATATACCTTAGTAGCCAAGGTCACAAAATTTTTATATAAAAGTCACATATGTTACTATTTGAAATATTATACAAGTAGCATTTTAATAGCTTTGATAACTGGCAAGCTAATGCATTTTGCAAAGACAAAAGCTCAGAAGCATGGAGTCATTTAGTGTAAGGACAAATGCTTATGATAATAACCCATACAATACATTTTTGGGGGGTTATTTTCTTTTTTGTTGTTGAGAATATGCACAGCAGCACAAACAGCAATTCAACTCTTTCTACATGTCAAAATTCAGTGACATAGATTCCATTCTTCACCGTCTTTTGCCAAATTGACACTCCCTCCTTAACATAAAGTCACTGCTCTTTAAGATTGCTATCTAATCTTTCAACTTCCTGAGGCCAATTTGATCCCATATATGAGAATAAATCAGAGTATGTTTAAATATGTCTCTGAGATCAGTAAATGGCTGCAAGACTACACTTAGAGAGTACTCATTAGAATCCCTTCAAAAAAAGGCCCCATCAAAAAAGTGGCTTTCTTAAGTGATCTGCTTGTCCAGTTAAATTGAAGACAGAAAGGTCATCTCAGAAGGTAATTGCAGCTGTTTGGTGGAAAACTCCAAAAGGGAGATCTTCATAGATTTTCTCAAAGGACAAGGGCGGTAACAGGGGCTTATAAGAGACCAGTCCCTTGAGAGGGACATCATGCTTGGTAAAGTAAGGGGAAGTGAAAAAATAGGAAGACCCTCGACAAGGTGGATTGACACAACATCTGAATTCATGGGGTCAGACATAAGGACGACTGTAAGAATGATATAGGCCTGGGCAGTGTTTTGTTCTGTTGTACGGAAAGTCACTATGAGCTGGAGCCATCTCGACAGCATAACAACACCAACATGTCCTGCTACATGTCCATGAACACCGCAGTTTCATCTCATGTTCATTGTGCTTATGTGAGTGTGAAGACACAAGTAGATGAATGAGGTCTTTAAAAAAATTTTTTTAACATTTTATTAGGGACTCATACAACTCTCATCACAATCCATACATATACACACATCAATTGTATAAAGCACATCTGTACATTCTTTCCGTAATCATTTTCAAAGCATTTGCTCTCCAATTAAGCCCTTTGCATCAAGTCCTCTTTTTCCCCTCCCTCCCCGCTCCCCCCTCCCTCATGAGCCCTTGATAATTTATAAATTATTATTTTGTCATATCTTGCCCTATCTGGCTTGTCCCTTCATGCCCTTCTCTGTTGACCATCCCCCAGGGAGGAGGTCACACGTAGATCCTTGTAATCAGTTCCCCCTTTCCAACCCACCCTCCCCCCACCCTTCCAGTATCGCCACTCACCACTGGTCCTGAAGGGATCATCCACCCTAGATTCCCCGTGTTTCCAGTTCCTATCTATATCAGTGTACATCCTCTGGTCTAGCCAAACTTGCAAGGTAGAATTCGGATCATGGTAGTTAAGGGGGGGGGGGGAGAAGCATTTAGGAACTAGAGAAAAGTTGTATTTTTCATCGGTGCTACGTCGCACCCTGACTGACTCATCTCCTCCTCTAGACCCTTCTGTGAGGGGATCTCCAGTGGCTGACAAATGGGCTTTGTTTCTCCACTCTGCACTTCCCCTTTCATTCACTACGGTAACATTTTTTTTTGATGATGCCTTATACCTGATCCCTTCAACACCTCGTGATCGCACAGGCTGGTGTGCTTCTTCCATGTTGGCTTTGTTGCTTCTGAGCTAGATGGCCGCTTGTTTACCTTCAAGCCTTTAAGACCCCAGACACTATCTCTTTTGATAGCCGGGCACCATCAGCTTTCTTCGCCACATTTGCTTATGCACCTGTTTGTCCTCGGCGATCATATCATGGAGGTGTGCAGCCAATTATATGATTTTTTGTTCTTTGATGCCTGATAACTGATCCCTTCAGAACCACGTGATCACACAGGCTGATGTGTTCTTCCATGTGGGCTTTGTTGCTTCTGAGCTAGATGACTGCTTGTTCATCTTCAAGCTTCAATACCCGAGACGCTATCTCTTTTGATAGCCAGGCACCATCCGCTTTCTTCACCACATTTACATGTTCACCCACTTTGGCTTCAGCAGTTGTGTCGGGAGGGTGAGCATCATAGAATGCCAATTTAATAGAAGAAAGTATTCATGCATTGAGGGATTGCTTGAGTAGAGGCCCAAGGTCCTTCTGCCACCTTAGTACTAAACCTATAAATATAAGCACATAGATCTATTTCCTCATCCTCATATATATATTTGCATGCACATGTCTTTATCTAGACCTCTATAAATACCCTTTGCCTCCTAGCTCTTTACTCTATTTCCCTTAACTTTTCTCCTGCCCCACTATCATGCTCCGTCCCCACCTGGGTTACAGCTATACCTCTCCTTTACATAACCTTACCCTTGATCATTCCCAACCAGGCCTGCCACTCCCTCCTCACCACCAATTTGGATCCCATGTTGTTCCCTTGACTCTGGATTTGTTAACACCACTTCCTTACCCCCAACCTCCCCCTATCCCAAGTCCCCCCGGAACTGTCGGTCCCGTTGTTTTTCCTCCAGATAGTTCATCCAGCCTATCTTATTTAGACAGACCTGTGGAGATAATAACATGCATAAAAACAAGACAGAGGAAAACAAAGCAACAGTATACAACAACAACAACAAGCCACTGACAAAGAACACAACAAAATACATCAAGAAAGAAAAGCTTGTAGTTAGTCCAAAGATCTTTTGTTGGCCTTTAGGAGTGTTTTCCAGTCCAGCCTGTTGGGGCCAGGGCGGGGTGCCCCAACAGAATGAGGTCATTCTATTGACCTAACCATGTGGTTGTTGGTAGTTGCTGTCAAGTCAATTCTGACTCCTGGTGACCCTATGTGTACAGAGAAGAACTGCTCTATAGTTTTCCGGGCTGTATCTTTTGAGAAGCAGATTGCCAAGACATTGCTCTGAGGTGTCACTTGATGTATTTGAAATGTCAATCTGTCAGCTAATAGTCAAAGGCTTAACTCTTGGTTCCACCCAAGGACTCTGGTCTTACCATATCATAATCTAAAAGGCAGTTTCTAGAGCAGGGAAAGAAAAATAATTCTATCGTTTATCTTTCCAGAGAGAAATATTTTCTAGAAAATAAAAATGACTTATTCTTTGATTCTTAGGCTTCTTATGATTCCCTTTTGTAGAAGATTATTCCATTGCTTGCACGTTTGATACAGTAAGACTTGTGAAAGCTGGAACTTGTGTGAGGTGGAAATGTGTGACACAAAAAAATTCAAATGTCTTCCACTAGTGATAGAAAAATGGTGAGACTGCATCCTATCAAAAACAGATAATGTGTGAAGTCCAGAAAGACAGGGCAGTATCATTCCAGATCTCACACTGTTCCGTCTATAATAATTCTAGAAAAAGGTGACACATCTCTTTCTCATATATAATCTTCTAGGTTTTACCCACTAAGTTACGTGAAAATCTAGGTTAGATCCATTTAGGGCCAAGTGTTGGTTGTTATTCACCTTCCCCCGCCCCCGATTCTGTGATTTTACTTTTCAATGGAATGTACTCCCAGGCAACAGGTTTGGGATCAGTATTGTATCTTGCTCACTGACAATATTTTATATTAATGTAGTAAGTAAGAACTAGAAGCTAAATACCCACAAGCAATGCCTTCCTCTCAAGAAAAATAAATGCTTTGTGGATCTTTCTCCTGAAATAAGTGTCATAGTGCAAATCCAAGCCTTCAGCTAATACCTACTTCACAGTGTATCACAAAGATGGTCATTGCCGGTTTTTATTTGTATGCTTGAGTTCTTTAAAATGACCATTGAGAATACCATATTAGTTAATGCATTTCATTAGCAAAAAGCCAGATATCAAAGGGAGAATCACTGAGAAGAGATAGGCATAGATGAGAGAATAGTGTTATGTTTTGAATTTTAATGGAAACAGCCAATAGAATGTAAATGGATTTAATCCATTAATATTCCCCGCCCCAACTCTCAAAAAGCCCAACAACTTCAAAGGCACTTATGTAAGCTTTTCATAAGCAAACAAACACATCTTGACATTGTTCTGGAAGATCCTACGTTCATTTATGCATAGAAAATTAGATTCATGCAAGTGGATCACTTTTTGAGATGGGAAGTGGGGTGGGTGGCACAGGTGTGTTGTTTGGACTCAATTAGAAGTTGTTCCTTTTTTAATAAGAAAGTTGTATTAGTCTGATTACTTTAGAGAAACCAATCCACAGAAACTCGTGTATAAGAGAGTTTTATATAAAGGTTAAGAGTGAATCAAGAAAACATCCCAACCCAGTGCTGCCCCAGTCCACAAGTCCAACATTAACCCATATGTCCAACACCAATTCACAAGGTCCTCCTCTGTCTCATAAAACACACTATGATGCCGACTGCAGGAGAAAATCTAAGTCAGTGAATCTGTAAGCATCACAGTGCTGTCAGGGGTCTACACACAGCTGCTCCAGCACCCAGGCTGCATCGGAGTAGGTCTATGTGGCTTCTCCTCAGAGATGTCTTGCAGGAAGTGAGTCTTGCCAGCTGAAGCAGGGATCTGGCTAAGGCAACTCCACCCTGGTCTGACCATTAGAAAACAAGACCCAAGAACTAGAAAGGCGAGGCTCACTAAGCCATTTATCCCTCTGCCCTTCAATTAACACCCCATGTGTTTATTGGCCAGGTTGGCATAATAAACAACTTCAAAAGTGAACCATAAGAAGACTCAGTGAAGTATTGCAGAAGACAGTGTTCCCTTTAAGCCCCAAACTGTGCTACTTGTTTTGGGGTGCTATGTGATTGATAGATTCAGTATTATTTGCATCTAGAAGGCATGGGGAAACCCTGGTGGTGTAGTGACTACATGTTCATCTGTGATTTACAAGGTCAGCAGTTCAAAACCACCAGCCTTAATGAGTTACAGTCCTAGAAACTCACAGGGGGCAATTCTACCCTGTCCTCTATGATCGCTTTGAGTCGGTATTAACTCCATGAAATGAGTTTGGTTTTTGGAGGAGGCATGGGTAGTCTTTGGATTTCTGTGAACGAATGTATATAATCCACACTGGGGCTGTCTTTCTGCTTATCTGGAGATTTCTACTTGATCCATATTTATTAACAGAGCTGTGATAGTTTCATCATTTCAAGTCAACTTGAAGATAAATAAAAGCATAGAGGTGGTATTCAAACTGTCAATCAGGTCATAATCTGATGGTGAATCCTGGTGGGTGTGGCCTTATAGGGAGGGCCCTAGGAGCCTCTTCCCTGCCCTCTGGCTTCCACTTTCTTAATGGCTGACGCTGATTGTCGTCAGAGCCCTGTGATGTGCCTACCATCACTGGATCACATGAGTCTGCATCCACCAACCTGTGACCTTCCTACATTCTGCATCATTGCCTGTGACTGCAGGAGTCTGAAGAAGGTCTGATGGACTAGTATCAGACTTTTGACCTTGAGTTAGATTGGGCTGGGATGTTTCTTGATATATGATTACTTCTTGATGTAAAGCTCTTTCTTACCCTCATAATCTGGCCATCTACAAAGACGAATAAAGCATCAATAAAATGCTAATAAGAAATTCTGAGAGAATAAAAGGGGGGAGGGCGTAAGGCGTGAGAGAAATAGAGGAATGAACACTTGAAATACTGTCCACTGCCATGACTTAGGACACCATCACTGCCTATGATTTTGATTGTAACACAGAATCCCTTGGGGGTTTGGGGGCCACTGTGGCATTCTGACCACACATATTTTACTTGTACTCTCTTCTGTGAGTGTGATTCTCAAACAATTCCTGTTGGATCTTCTTTTAATGATAGCAACAAGATTCAGAGATGTAAAGGAGCATTTCCTTGTTTATAGGCCCAACTGAGCCTTATCTTTCCCCACATACGAGGAGTACCCCCCCAAATGGAAATTTTTTACAAAGCTATGTTGTTGTTGTTGTTTTTACAAAATAAACTTTAGCACCTTCAAAGCACTCACCATTATACTTAATACATTTGTCAAATATACAATTCCATTCCATTCTTGGAAACATTTTTCAAGCTCATCTGTTTAGATGGCTGACAGCACCTCCCTAGTTTGTTTGTTTTTTCTTCCCCTCTTCTACATCATCACATCACTGTTTTTCACGTCCATCTTCATTTGTGGAAACAAAACGAAGTTGCATGGAATGAGGTCAGGTGAGTAAGGTGTGTCAGGGTAGGAGAAACATGTTGGTTTTTGCCCAATACCGGCACACTCAGATGACTGTGTGAGCAAGTGCATTGTCATGTTGGCAAAACCAGTCCCCCGTCTGCCACAAATCAGGTCTTTTTTGTTGCACATGGTTATGCAATCTTTTCAGAACCTCCAAATAGAAAGCTTCATTAAAAGACTGACCCGGTGAAATGAACTTCAAATGCACTAAGAGTCGACATTTTCGTCTGTTCGGGAAGTTGACAGACATCCAGAATGAGGTTTGTCATCAACTGACATTTCAATGAGAAAACCACTTGGACACATGAGTTTTTCCTATAGTGCTGTCCTTGTAAGCTGTGTTCAACATCACAATAGTTTCTGCAGCATTTTTTTTTCGCAAACAGGAAACAAAATTTTACAGCTACACGCTGTTCTCTTAAATCGGCCATCACCAAAACCCAGATTCCAGTGAAACTACTTTCACAAAAAAATTCACTGTGACCAGAGAGAACCTTTCCAGGCAATGCCACTGGGTGAACTAACTCAGAGAAAGTTCCTAAATGCTCACCTAGAAGGAAAAATGCATACTGTGAAAGCTCCACGCAGTCCAGCACAATTCTGTTTGGGGGTGAGTGCCCCCGCAGACATCTTGTGGCCGTATTCCTTAGAGGGCTTGTGATGGTGGATGTGTGAACTTGTCTGGGCTATGGTTTTCAGTGGTTTGGCAGTCACTAGATAATCACCTTCCATTTTATGATCTGATATAAATGCCCAAGCAGTTGAAAAGAGCGTTTCCTTGGGTGTATGGCCCACCTCCAGTTTATTAATGGATATTCTGGCAAAGCTCTCCTTCTCTCTCCTCACTGCACTTTTCTCATCATCTGACCTCTGGTTCTGGGGAGGTAAGCCAACAGCAAAGTCTCCGGCTACAACCCTATGAGCTAGCAGAGGCCTCCACTGTGTCACCAGAACTACAGATTTCAAGGGTTCAACAGTTCTTGCAAGCATGTGAGCTAGCAGAAGTCTTCAGCATATTGCTTGCCTATTGGGGACCTGCCAGACCTCACAAGTGTGTGAGCCATTTTCTCACAATTGCCTAAGTTATTTCCCTGATGTAAATTTTCCTCTATGCACATTTCTATTTACACACAAGTAGTTTTGATCCTCTAAAGGACTCAGACTAAGGCAAGGCCTTTGTTCTTAAAACATTGTTAGGTTGGGGGCCTGTAACAGTTATCACTGTAGCCAGCATCATATCCTCTCAGCCCACCTCAGATAGCAGCCTCAGCTATAGTGAGCCATTATGAAGAAGGTCAGTCCCAACCATGTTAATCGTGTCCCACTCAACATGCCTGTTGCGTGTTGCTTGGGATATTTGCTGGCTCTACGGGAGGCCCTGTGGTCCATTAGTGAACACCCTAGAAAACATTTGTGGACCATTCTCACAAGCATTCATTATGCATCTCACAAGATCCTGGTGGAATCAAACCTCATTGCCTACAGCCGTGACTTTGGTAACTCCTTGCTATCATGTTTTCTTCTTCCCCTGACACATTCCCACTCCTTCGCTTCTTTCTATAATCAGCTTCAAGAGAAATTACTCACACCAAAACCTTAACTTTGAACTGTGCTTGGTGGAAACCTAAACTACACAGGGCCCTGCAAAAAGTAACGCACATATACAAATTACTTCAGGCAGCTGAACATAGGTAAAGTTTCACTGTCATTATCTACTGACACGATGATCACTGGTAAACACCAGGCAGTCATCCTAGATTGTAGTCAGTGAGCATTATTAAAGGGAGATTGAGCCTAATAATATCTGAAGAAATGACCATTTATCTCATTTTGGAAATATGCTATACAGACTCCAAAACCATTAGAACCCAGAGTTACAAAGGAAGGTAGTGTTCAAGGGCTAGGAGGGGCAAAAATTTGAAGGTATAGGACGAAGAATAAGGAGCCCTTGAGGTACAAAATATAAACATTGGTTTTTAAGGGAAGAGTTGGTGGTTCAAACTCATCACCAATTCCACAGGAGAAAGGCCTCACTATGTGCTTCTGTGAAGACTAAAGCATGGGAACCCCAATGGAGAAGCGCAACTCTGACAAACAGTGTTGCTGAGTTTGAATCAACTCTGACTCACAACAGCAGCAACATGACTTAAGTCACCACCCAGAGTGAAATTTCATTCTTTGATATCTTGACCTTCCATTCTATGCCATTTCCAAGTTTTGTGCTTTTTCCTCAAGACAATCCCTCCACTGTTGCCCTAATTTTGCTTTTCTACCCTGGAGGAAAGTGCCTTAATAAAATAATTATAAGTAAGTGCTTTGGTGAATCAGTCATGTGATGCTGATCATAGATTTCCACAGATATGAATGTTTTCCAGTTTTAATTTTTAAGGTATTTTTAACCATTTCAAGTCAGAAACATAAGTACATTTGTTTGGATGTGTTGTCACCATATGGTGGTGGTGACTGGGCAATAATACATAGGTCATGCTGTGGTAGGGTAGGTACTCAAAATATGACTTATGTTCAGGCTGGATACAGAAGACGACATGGAACAAGGGATATCCGATTGCTGATATCTGATGGATCTTGGCTGAAAGCAGAGACTCTCAGAAGGAAGTTTACTTAAGTTTTGATGATTAGGCAAAGGCATTGAGTGTGTGGATTATAACGAATGATGGGTAGCCTTCAGAGGAATGGGAATTCAAGAAAATTTCTTTGTGGTCATGAGGAACTTGTACATGGGTTAAGAGAAAACTTTGGGACCAGAACAAGGGCATACTGATGGATTACAATCAGAAAATCTATGCTTTAGAGTTGCATCCTTTCACCATAATCTGTATGCTGAGAAAATCATCAGAGAAGCGAGATAATATGAAAAGGAATGCAGCATCATAATTGAAGGAAGGTTTATTGCTAACCTGTGATATGCAGATGACACAACCTTTCTTTCTGAACGTGAGAAGGCCTTGAAGTACTTGCTGACAAACATCAAGGATTGCAATCTTCAGAACAGATTACAATTCAATGTTAAGAAGATCAAAATCCTCATAAGTGGACCAATAGGCAACACCATAAAAAAATGGAGAAAAGGTTGAAGTTGTCAGGGATTTTGTCTTGCTTGGATTCACAAGTGATATTCATGGCAGCAGCAGTCAAGGGATGCATTGCATTTGGCTAAATTTACTATTAAAGACCTCTTTAGAGTGTTGAAAAGTAGGGGAGTTATTTTGAGGAGGAAGGTGTGCCTGACCTAAGCCATGGTACTTTCAATCGCCTCATATGCCTGTGCAACTAGGGCATAGAATAAGGAAGATTAAAGAAGGATCTATGCCTTTGAATTGTCGTGTTGGGGAATATTGACAGTACCATGGACTGACAGAAGAACAAACAGATCTGTCTTGGAAGAAGCACTGCTAGAGTGCTTCTTAAAGACAAGACTTGATCTTTCATTCTTTGCACATGTCATGTGTGGTACAATAGAGAGGAAGACCCTCAAGGAAATGGACTGACATCACAGCTACAAGAATGGGTTCAAATATAGGAACAATTGTGAGGATGGTGCAGGACTGGGCACCATTTTGATCTGTTGGGCATACAGTCACTCTGGGTTGGAACTGACTTGATGGTACCTAACAACAAAAATGAAATATTCCATTGTGCATATGTCCCAAAGATTTTCAGCCATTCTTCCACTCATGGGCTGTTTCCAACTTCTTGCTATCTTAAATAGTGCTGCTAAGAACATGGAAATGCATACATGTTTGTGTTATTTCTCTTAGTTCTTTAGAGTAGATACCTAGCAGAGGTTTTGCTGGATTATGTGGCATTTTCATTTCCAGTTGTTTTAGGTAACACTATATGGTTTTCCACAAAGGCTGTACATGTTTACAGGCACACCAGCAATGTATAAACGTTCAAGTCTCTTCATAGCCTCTCCGGCATTTGTTGTTTTATGATTTTGGAATTGGCTTGTCATTGTCAATGTAGGGTGCTATCTCCTAATTGTTTGATTTGCATCTCCTACATGGCTAGGGACTGCGAGCATTTTTTCATGTGCTTGTTATTCATTTTAATGTCATTGTTTTTGTGAACTGTATATTTGTGCATTATGTCCCATTTTTATTTGATTACTTGATTTTTTTCTTATTGAAGTCATATAATAATCTATAGATTAAAAAATGTGTCCCTTGTGCTTTGTGTCATTGCTAAAGTTTCTTTTCTTGTCCATGCCCCCCCCATTTTTTTACCCTTTTATGAAGTCTGTTAGAAGGTTCCAGTCATCTATTTCATCTTCTATGTGTGTTTCATTCATTATATTTGATAGTGTGTGTATGCCCTGAAATAGGGCACTTCACTTTGGCCCTATTTTCTCATTTATGATATCTATAGCTCTGGAATTTACATTTAGGTCTCTGATCCATCTTGTATCAGGTTTGTTGTTGTTGTTGTTGTTGTTGTACTTGGGGTGAGGTATGGGTCCTATTTCATTCTGCAGATAGAGATTCAATTTCACCAGCACCATTTGTTGAAGAGACTGGTTCTTTTCCATTTCATGCTTTTTTTCCCCCTTTGTCAAAGGTCAGTTGCCTGTAGGTAGAAGCATTTATTCACAGGATTTCTACTCTGCTTCATTGGTCTTTGTACATATCATTGAACGAGTACCAGGCTATTTTGACTACTGTGGTTGTGTTATAGATTTTGAGGTTAGGTTCTGCAAGGCCCCCTACTTGTTTCCTTTGAAGGAGTTCTTTACTTATTATAGCGCTCTTCTCTCTCCATGTAAAGTTAGTGGTTTTTTCATTTTTAAAATATTTTTATTGGAACTTCATCCACATATCACATAAATCAATAGTTCCTTCTCATCAGGAAGAATTGTACAAACATCATCGTAATCAATTTTCCTTGTACTCGGTGTTATGCAGGTAATTATTCTTTTTAATTGTGGAAAAATTATACACAACAAAACATTCTCCAATTCAACTATTTCTACATGTATAACTCAGTGCTACTGATTATACTCTTCCTGTTGTACAACCACTATTGATATTCTTTTCCAAATTATTCCACCACCATTAACATAAACTCACTACCCCTAAGCAAAAACTCTTCGTCCTTCACCTATGTTAACCATTGGACAAGGTTTTTTGTTTTAGTAACTATTGCTTTACGGAGTGAAATTGGGGTTTCGATAGGACCTGCATTGTATATAGACTTCTTTAAGCGGTATTGACTTTTTTCACAATATTAAGTTTTTATATCCATGAACAAGAGATAAAATATTCTTCCACTTATGTAGATCCCTCTTTTTTAAAAATCATGTTCCATAGTTCTCTGTGAACAGGTCTGTTGTTTCTCTGGTTAGATTTATTCATATGTGTTTCATCTTTTGGGTGGCAATGGTAAATGGTATCATTTTCTTAATGTCCTTTTTAGAGTTCTCAGCATTAGTATATGGAAAACTGATTGATATCTAGTTGTTAATCTTATATTCTGTCACATTACCAAATTTTTTTATTGTTTCCAAAAGTTTTTGTCGAGTCTTTGGTATTATCTACCTATAAAATCATATTATCTGCGAATAGTGAGAGTTTCATTCTTTCTTTGCTCATTCGAATTCCTTTGATTTCTTTTGGTTCTGGCTAAGACTTCCAGCACAATATTGAATAAGAGTGGGGATGGGGGCATCCTTGTCTGGTTCCTACTCTTAGAGGAAATACTTTTATATATATGTGGAATTTGTTGAGGACAATGGCAAGTGCTCCATCACCTTTGACAGTTGGAAAGACTCTCCTTGTAAACTTCTCCTAGAGCTGTTGGTGGTGGCTCTTCTTGGTCCCCTTAGAAAGCAGCCTTAGGCAGTGTCCTTGCAAAACTATAGAGCTTGACTCATTGTGTGGTATATTTCTGCCCTGATACTCCACTATTAAGAAATAAGTACAAAGCCATTAAAGGTGTCTAATGAAGTAAGGATAGGTAATGCCAGGCAATGTTTCTCCAGAATGGATATTCCATTAAATGTGCCCTGAAACCTGGTTCTGTAATGACTCAAGAAAGCCTGCCAGACAGACACGAATAGTAGTCACTTCCCCTGCAGTGCTGGGCTTTGTTACCACAGGGACTTGGCAGCAAGCCAACTCCATCTTTACATGCCCCCCCCCTCAATTGGGCTTGAAGTCACAGAGTGCAAACAGAGCCACAGATAGCTTCTATTCCTTCAAGAATAAGGTTTGTTGTGCTAGTTTATTTCTTGACTTAAAAAATAGAGCAACCAAAGAATAGTTCCTATGACATTCCACCTCCTCTTTCATCCCTCTTGGAAATCCACCATCAATCTTCGGGACTTCACCCCAACAAAATTGTAAGCGTTGCTAGGTTTTTGTGTAAGACTGCTGTAGAGTAGCTAGCTGTGATCAGTGAGTCTTAACCATTTGTGGCTACCAGTTATACTGAGATTAGAACTGCATTTTAACTTTCTGTACAATCAAGAAGCTTTATAAATAAAATCTTAACATTTTAAACAGCAACAACAAAACCCCAAAGCCTTCTCTACTACGCATCATTTGTCTTTGATGCTATTCTGTTGTTGCTGAATGCCATGAAATCAACTTCCACTCAGAGTTGTTCATTGTAAACTCACTGCCATTGAGTCGCTGTTGACTCAGTGATCCTACAGGGGAGAGTAGAACTGTCCTTGTAGGTTTCTGCGACTGTAAAATTTTATAGGAGCAACAGCTTTTTTTGCCAGCATGGCAGCTGGTATATTTAAACCAGCAATCTTGCAGTTAGCAGTCCAGCGTGTCATCCACTGCACCATCGGCATGCCTTAGCTGACCCTTATGTGGCAGAATACATTTGCCTCATAGGGTCTCTTAGGGTCAAATATTTAGAGGAGCAGACTGCTAGCCAGACCTTTGTCTTGCAGAGCAACTGGATGGGTTTGGGATGCTTGGCTTTGCACTGGCCATTGAATACTTAAACATTGTGCCACCAGGGCGCCTTATGTCCTACCCCTCACTGTTCCTATCTTAATTCTGCCAGTATTTTAAGAATTAGCTAAAATTCCATTCTCCTAAACCTCTCTAGACCTCTTACTCTAACGTGAATTATTGTTAGCATAATGCAGTAGTTTACGGCTCTCATTATTTTCTCCAAGAACCATTTAAAATTTGTGTTGTTATTGAATAAGGAACATGTATCTACCTTACTCCCAAACACAATGGTGAACTGCTGGAAGGGCTACATCACGGATTTTGCATCTCCCTTAGTGCCTCCATGAAATATCTTCACACACAAGACCCTTTTACTTACATAATGGCTCTTCAAATAACTGCAAAATCATCAACACTCAGAGATGTCAGCTTCTGGAGAAGGTCCAATGGATATGAATAATCCAACATTTGAATTATTCAAATTCATTTATGTTGAATTTGGGGAGATATTAGTGGAAGCTGTCTTATTTCCCTAATAAATGATGTATTAAAATAACAATGATAACAAAACTCACTAGGGCTTTACACTTCAGAGCTTAGCTAAAAGCAATAATGATTCATCTAAGTTCTCTGAGGGCCTGCATTGAGAAGGCCCTGAGACAGACCACTTAAAAACTGGCTACAAGAAGCGTCTGGAGGCCCCTGTTTCCTTGCTATTCCACACAGTACCACAGCCATATGGATCTAGACCAATGTATTTGCTACATTTAACTTTTGTTCCTCATTGACACCAGTTGACAAAATGACTCAGAGTAGCACAGAGTCTCCACTTACATTCTGGCTCCCCTGTGTCCTTGCTATGTGATCATGGACACGTTTTCTAACAGCTCTGTGCTTCTTCCAAGCAAAAAGGGGAAATAAGAGAACATAACTCATAGGATTGTCTGTTTGGGGAGTGGATTTTCCCTACAAATGTCCAGCACAACATCCAACATGCAGTAAATGGTCTGATGTCAAAATGAGAAAAAATCACTGCACACACAAAAGAGAGGAAGGATTCCGTAGAGATTCTAGAGTCTCCTATAGTCCTGAGTGCAAAGAATGCCCATGAGGAAAAAGTGACCAGATGGACAGAAGATCCAAACCATGAACAAATCTTGGGAGACAATGAGGGGGAAGAAAATGGCATAAAACAAAGGCAAGAGTAATTCTTATGTGATTGCAAAATTGGCAAAAGAGAGTAGTGACCAAAATTACAGGCCACATGTAAACACTATAGAATGGCTGAAACAACGGCCAGTGTTTGATTTCAAGGGCTTCCGGGAAGTAAACTTTGTGCTGAACTTTGTTTATAGAACAACTGATGAAATCATTGAAACTCTACTATGAGGTAGGAGCTGGTGGCCCAAAGGACATTTGAGAGATCAAAGTTTGGGGTAAGAAGATTGAACACAGGCCTGACCATATCATAGCGTGGAGTAGGAGGAATGTGAGTATATAAGGAAGCAAGAGTTCAAGTTACTAGAGTACGAGAATGGCCACATTCAGCTACCGATTGAAGAATTGATTGAGGATACTAGAAAACTGAAACAAAAACTAGTGGCCTGGCTTCGGGATGCTTTGAGCTGTGCATTGGTAAGAGTTTACTGTAAGCCAAAGCAGTGTGTATTTGCAGAGATAACATGGCTCTTGCCGCAAATCGACCTGGACTAGAAGGTAGGCTACATCTCTTACCGATTACCTTTTTTGGAAAAATCACTTTAATTCTCAATATCACACCTACATTCAGGACTAATTTTTTTCAGTTTCTAGTACAGTGTCTGGCATATAGCTTTGTTGTTCACCGCTGTCATATTGGCTTCCAATTCGTGGTAACCTGATTGTGACCCATAAGGTTTCCATTGGCAGTTTTTTTTTTTGAAAGCTGATCACACATAGTAGAGACTCCCAAAACAGCAGAGGTTCCTGAAGTATTGTTTGAAAGGGAAGTGTCCTTGAGTGGTGCGAAACGCTGCCGTTCATTTGCCCTGCTCCAGGCCCGGCAGTGGGATAGGTTTGCAGAGGTTTCTGTTGCTCGCCTACCTAGCAGGCCTAGAGAAGACACAGACAAAATGCAGAGTAGCCAGAGTCTCATGGCAGACACCAGTGATCAATCACGAACTAGAGCCTATCGTAAATTTTGACGACAGTCATTGGAGGGACTGACTGCAGAAATATAAAGCTGCATAATTTACCTTCATCTTTTCCTCCTATCCCTGTCTTCCTTCCTTTACCCCCAAGACCTAATGTGAACCTCAAGTTGCTTTTCTTTCCATGTCAATGGGTAAAGGGGGCAATCTGATCAAAGTTTTTAACACCATGATTTAAGAAAGTTATTAAATCACTCTACCAAGAGAAGGTTTAAGGTATGTCAAGGGATGGGCAGTGTGTAATTTAATCAGGCTCATGTGAGAGTCGGAGTTAGATGCCAGTAACCACTCCATAGCTGAGGTTAGTGGTAGGGTAGGTTTGACTTGAATTCTTTTCACACAGAGAAAATACGCTGGGAAGGAAATGGTCTCAGCACTGAGAATCATGGCAACCACCGGAAAACTGCAACTCCGGCACTTTTTAGTTCACTGACCTTTGTCAAGTCATTTTATCTCTCCGAGCTCATTTTCTTAACTGAGTAATGGGGAGGGAAATGCTTACCTTAGACAGAATGCCGTGAGGGATAGACAAGCAACTTTCTGATCGGCTATACAGGCAGACATCAGCTGACGTCTTGTGAAAATGCAGATTCTGATCCAGGAGGTGCGGCGTGGGCCCGGAAAGTATTTCTAACGAACTTGCAGGTGAGGCCGGCGCTGCTAGCCTTAGGGACACATTAGAAGAAAGCAAGAGGCCATGGTGATGAAAGCAATAATAAATCGGGCTTTCTTCCCAGACAATTTGGTGGGGACAAATCATCTCTTGCTGTTTTCTATGAGTTACAAAAATGAAGTCAAGTTGAGACTGGAGAAAGCAAGGGAAGAAGGAAAAAACACCAACAACCAGAAACCCACCACCAGGGTTTGGAGCAGGAGCGACAGCATAAGCAGGAAGACTGGGAACTGGGTTTTATGCTACTTTACCAAGGGATGAGGCTGGCACAACATGAAGTGTGTCACCAGCACCATGGATTTTTTTATGTAGAAACCGTTGAATTGGCGAATGCTACATTTCGTACCTTGGCACCACAATAAATATAAACCACAGCTTCAAATAAACAACTCTAGTTTTCATCTGGAAAGGAACTACTCAAGAATCTCTTGGTCAGCGCTGTGGGAGGAAGATTCATCTGGCCGTGCGGTGAATTGTCTTCCTCGAGGTCCTGGGACCACGCTTCTCAATGGTTGTCGTTGCTGCTGCTGGGTGTTATTGAGTCAGTTCTGACTCACAGTGACTCTATGCATGACAAACCAGAGAAGTGCCCGGTCCTGGTCCATTCCCACACTTGTCCCTATGCCTGGGTCCGCGGATGCAGCCATTGGAGCAATCCATCTCATTGAGGACCTTCCTCTTTGTTGCTGCCCCTCTCCTTTACCAAGTATATGTCCCTCTTCAGGAACTGGTCGCATCTGACAGCACGTCCAAAGTATGTAAGATGAAGTCTTGCCACTCCTGCCTTTGAATTAGGACTCTGGCCATCTTTCTTCCAAGACAGATCTGTTTGTCCTTTTAGCAGTCCATGGTACTTTCAATATTCTTCTCCAGCACCACAATGCCAATGTATTGATTCTTCTACAGTCTTCCTTACGCAATGTCTAACTCTCACATGCTATGAGGATATGGAAAATACCCTGGCTTGGGTCAGGTGCGCCTGAGTCCTCAAGGTAACATCCTTGCTTTTCAATACTCGAGGTCTGGTGCTGCAGATTTACCAAAGGCAGTGGTTCTCAACCTTCCTAATGCCGTGACCCTTTAATACAGCTCCTCATGTTGTGGTGACCCCCCAACCATAACATTATTTTCATTGCTACCTCATCCTGTGATTTTGCTACTGTTATGAATTGGGTGACCCCTGAGAAAGGGTTGTTCGACTCCCAAAGGGGTCGCAACCCACAGGTTGAGAAGCACTGAACTAAGGCAATGTATATTTTGGTCTCTTGACTGCTGCTTCCACAGCCTTGACTGGAGATCCAAGCAAGACAAAATCCTTACCAACTACAACCTTTTCTCCATTTATCATGTTGTTACCTATTGGTCCATTATCTTATCCCAGAATATTCGCATTTCCTGATGAAGAGCCTCCTAATTGCCAGAATGCTTTGTGTATTTGCTTCTTTTTTTTTATTTGGGATAGACAAGATTGATTATTATCTTCAGGAAAGTAATGTGTTCTATTGGAGTATGCTCTCATTTGGTCCCATTTCTGTAAATATTTACAATATTTCATTTTCTCAGAAAAGCCCTGGAGGCACAGTGCTCAGCTGCTAATCAAAAGGTTCAAACTTACAAGCCACTCCATGGGAGCAAGACCTAGGGGTCTGCTCTGGTCAAGATCGAAGCCTTGGAAATCCTGAGGTCAGTTCTCCCCTGTCCTATAGGGTTGCTAGGAGTCGAGATTCAGCAACAGAGACAGGAGGGCGACTTCTGCGGCTGCTTTGGAAGCCACAGTGACCTTGCTGTATACCTCACTCATGTTCTCGAGTCTCCTTCATCTTTCCCTGGCTGTTCATGACCGTAGAGGTTACCATCACAGAAAAACTGGTTCTAGTCTCAATCGCAACCCCGTGATTAACAACCTTATTGCCAGCTTCCTTCTTCTTTACCTGACAGACATCACATGCGTCTATACATCAAAGCTGGCATCTGGCCTGGATTTCACTCATTTTTTCTCAGCTGGGGAAAGTATTCGAATTCCACTCAGAGTAATACGACCTCTGAGTCTTGACAGCCAGTGTTGAGAAACACTTGTGAAGCACAAGGCTGGGCACTAGTCCTATGCAAGACTTTGTAGAGAGGTAACAAAATACTGTTCTCAAAAAGGACGCCAGCTTCCCATCTAGCTGGGTAGAGTCGAAATGGTGAAGGATGTTTGGAGCCCTGGTGGTGTAGTGGTTAAGAACTGGGCTTCTACCTGCAAGGTCAGCAATTCAAAACCACCAGCAGCTCAGAAGGAGAATGACTGGGTTTTCTACTGTCATAAACAGTTACAGTCTCAGAAACCCACAGGGGATCGCTCGGAGTCAGCATTAACTGGATGGAAGTGAGTGGAGTGAGTAGGCGGAGGGGGAGGTAAGGGGAAAATTGGCCAACTCATCCTATGCCTAAGGGGCAAGGAAATGAGTGTCTCATGTGCAAAGTGAAGGTGAACTTTAGTAAAACTGGCCTTAAAGAGACATGTATCATTAAAAAAGCTAATTCCTGACAATATGGTTAAAAAGTAAATGGCATTTAAGAACACATTTGTTGAGATACAATTGACATATAAAACACAGTATTTAAGTTTTTAAGACATAAAAGGGTGCATCGGTGGCATACAGATTAAATGATATTCTTCTAACAAATGGATTAGCAGTCTGATCCCAGCCAGTGGCTCTACAGGCGACAGGCCCTGAGATCTACTATCATAAAGATTATTGTCACGAAAATCCTATGGGGCAGTTCCACTCGACGGCACCTAACAATAACAACAACAATCATGACCAACAATATCGACCATCTTCTCATTGTTCATGTTTCTTTCATGTGTCTTCTTGGGTGGCGTGACCAGATCTTTTACCCATTCTACTTTGAAATATTTGTTTTCTTTTTATTGAATTCAGGAGTTCCTTATATATCCTGGGTACAAATCCTCTACCAGAGAAATGACTTATAGATATGCAGCTGATATCCTAGTGAATTCAGAAGTGAATCAGAATGGAGCCCTGCCTATTGCACTTCAATGAAGAAGTCAGGCCAATGAAAAAATAAGCACCACATATTTGAGTGCTAGAGTTGAACACCACAGAAGTATAGAAGGGAGTATGTTTGATTTTACCTGATAGAACAAGGAAAGATTTCGCAGAGGATGGGGCCTTACAGCTTAGTTTAAAAGATTAAGAAGGAAGGTAGGTAGTGAACATCTGGCAAAGACAATGTGAGCAAAGGGATGTTGTGCAAAGGCAGAAAGTTGGGTTTAGGAATCCTAAATTCTGGATGAGCAGATGGAAAAGGGGAGAATTAAAAGAAGGAAGGCTGAGACCAGATTGTCAGATTGTGGAGAGATTTGTAGATTAGGCTTAAGAATCTAGGTTTTCATTTTCAAAGCAATAGGGAGGCTGCTGCAGGGATTTAAGCCTCACAATAAAGTGGTCGGATTTGCATTTTTTTTCAGATTTGCATTTTAAGAAAATGCCCTGCAGTGATGGTGAAGGATTAGAAAAAATAAAGACGACAGGGAAAATGTCAAAAACCTAAACAAAGCAGTAATAGCAGGGAGGCGAGAGGTGAGGGGTGACTGACAACATTTAAGAGGTGTGCTGGACGTGTTGAGTAGTTAAATGCTACAGGTGAAGTAGATAATGTCTTCTAGTGGGGTGAGGCAATGGGGTAATTCGGAAGAGCATCTCACATGTCCAGTAATACAGAAAAAGAAACAGGAGAGGTAAAGAGTATCATGGATTCAGCTGGTATCCTTACTTCATTTATTCAACAAAAAAAGGTCTTTCTTTGGTACTGGCCAATGGGACTCATATAAAGCCATGACAGAGAATAGAGAATGCAGGTAAGACAGACAGGTAAGTCAGCTAAAGAGCATTATGGAGCAATCAGAGGTTGGATTTGAAACTAAAAAAAAAAAATGAGATGCATGGCCACCAATGCCCAACACATAGAAATGATTTTCTGGCTTATTGAGATCTCCTTCTATCCCCCTGCATAGAAATGTTTGCATGTATTCTCTCAGTCTGTTGACTGCCTTCTGCCAGGCTGAATCATGGCCCTGCCTCATTAAATCCCAAGGAAGGTATGCATAATGGAATAATATATTTTTGTATTAACTCTGAATGTTCTCAAGGGAGCTAGTTTGGGCATTTTCCCATCTGCCTGTTATTCTGAAGAGTGATTGATAATTTTGGATTCATGAAATTATTTTCCAGTATATTTTAAATGCAATTACATCCCATAGTGTGAGTTCCTTGTTCCGTGAAATGAGTCAGAATATTAGGACCATTTCTTCTCTTCTAGGAAAAAAATCAACACCCCCAAGGAGATCCTCTCACTTTTGAAATGGCATGACCCTACATATGGACAGGAATGTTTGCTGGGAACGCTCATGGCAAGGCATACATTAATTACACCAGGACCTAACCCCTTCATGTTCCTATGATGGATTCCACAAAGCTTGCCTTACCGCCTTCTGAATAAAGATAGCTCCAATATTCTAATCCTCAACTCATTGCCTTTTATCCAGTAAGGATGATACCTTTTAAATACACTAGGTGCCTTATATTGTGCTAAGCTTTATTAACAATGCATGATGCGGATGAACTTAAAGCAACGATGTGATACCTCATGGTTGATGAACTCTATATTTTAAAGGATCCTGGTGGCTTAATGATTACACATTTGGCTGCGATCGGCATGGTCAGCATTTCAAAACTCTCTGCAACTCTTCAGGAGAAAGACTGATCCTGTGTCATCCTCTCAATTATGTCAATCAATCTTGTCAAGGATCTTCCTCTTTTTCTGCTGTCCCACTAATTTACCAAGCATGATGTCCTTCTCCAGAGACGTGTCTGTCTCTCCGTACAACATGTTCACAGTACATGAGATGACGTGTTCACATCCTTGCCCTAAAACAAGCTCGGAAAGCCGAAATGCCACCTAGAGCATAGCTCACCTGAATTTAGAGACCCTCTCAAGGATAACTTTCGCCATTGAACACTAATGACAGAACAACAGATAAGTTGTGGGATAACATAACGAACTGCATACATGAAGAAAGAAAGGGAGCACAAAGTGTCAGGAAAGAAAGGAAAGACTAAGTGCATGTCACTCAGAAACTTACTCATAAATGGAAAGTAGCTGAAGCAAATGGAAGAAATTATGAATTAAAAGAACTGAATAAAAATATTCAAAAGACAGAGGGAGAAGACCAAGTAAAGCACCATAATAAAACGTACAAACACGGCAGTGAGAAAGTCAAAAGGAAGAGTACACTCAGTTCCCGAAAAAGGGCCTCAATGCTTGTTAAAGTAGGTCACTGAAAAAGAGGAACACTTTCAGGAAGATGAATTGTCCCCATGGCTGTGATGATGGAGATTCCAACATAGGAAACATGGTGAGGAAGGCTCGGGGCTGAGCAGTGTTTTGTTATGTTGTACACAGAGTTTCACTGAGTTGCAACCAATTGAATGATACAACCTCAACAATCAGTTGGCTCCATCTGACAACAACCAATTCAGGAAATTTAATCTTATTTAGAGTTTGAATGAAAGAAGAACCAAAATCCTACAATGTAACCACAAATGGTAAAGATTTTCTATGCATTCAATTCATGTATTTCTATGCCTTCCATTCTAGATAGATTTTAACTGATGGGGACTTTAAAATGATATGGTACTCTCAGAGGCATGATAGGATACTACTTTCATACCCACTGAGATGGTTACTATAATAATTCCTTTAAATACCAGAAAATAAGTGTTGATGAGGATCTAGAGAACTTTTGACTCATCATACATTTGCTGGTGAAAACATAAAATGGTGCAGCTGCTTTGAAAAATATTTTGGCATGTTCTCACAATGTTAAACAGAATTATAAGATCTGCCAATGCCGCTGTCAGGTATATGATAGGGCACCCCCACACACACACACAAAACCGGAATTGTTCTGGGTAGAGTGGATAGTACACATTTTTTCCCAATAGGCAAGCACCCAGCAACATTCTCTGAGTTAGTGTACCCAGTGGCGTCTCCTGGGAAGGTTCTCTCTGATCACAGTGAATTTATTTGTAAAAACAGTTTCACTTGAACCTAATTTCTTGTGTGTGTGATGGCGAATTTAAGCGAACAGCTTGTGGCTGTGAAATTTTGTTTCCTGCTCTGGGAAAAATGCCACAGAAACTATTGTGATGTTGAACACAGCTTATAAGGACAGTGCTATGGGAAAAACTCAAGTGTATAAGTAGTTTTCTCATTTCAAAACAGGTGAAATGTCAATTGATGACAAACCTCATTTTGGATGTCTGTAAACTTCCCAAACAGATGAAAATGTCGACTCATAGTGCATTTCGAAGTTCATTCCACCAGGTCAAACTGTTCATCAAGCTGTCTAATTAGAAGTTCTGAAAAGATTGCATAAGTGAGTGCAACAAAAAAAGGCCTGAATCATGGCAGATGAGGGACTGGTTTTGCCACCACGGCAATGCACCTGCTCACGCAACCATCTCATTACCCAGTTTTTGGCAAACACAGCAGGCCTCTTTTGCCCCACGCACCTTACTCACCTGACCTCCCTCTGTGCAACTTCTTTTTGTTTCCGCTAACCAGAGGGGTATGGAAAGAGAGCCATTTGAAGGGGTAAAAGAGGTGAACAAAAAACAAGGGAGGTGCTGGCAGCCATTCAAACAGATGAGTTTTTAAAATGTTCCTAAGAATGGAATTTCAGGTTTGATAAATGTATGAAGTGTACTTTGAAGGTGGTAAGGTTATTTTGCAAAAAAATTAAATTAAATTAAATGCCTGGCTTTGAAAAGAATTCCTGTTTTGGGGGGTACCTCTTACATACCAACAAAAATGAAGACCTTCTTCCACATAAAAACCTTGTCCATAAATTTCACTAGCATGAATAATGATTCAGAATAGTCAAAAGGCAGAAACAATCCAAGTGCTCATCAACTTGAGTAAACAGAATGTAGTGTATTCATACAATGGAATACTATTTATCTGTAAAAACGAATGACTTTCTGATCCCTGCTACCACATAGGGGAACCTTGAAACATTACACTATATGAAAGAAGATAGTCATAGAAGACCACATATTGCCTGATTCCATGTGAATGAAATGTCCAAAATCACCAAACGATAAATACAGAAAGTAAATTAGGGGTTGCCTGTGGGTAAGGGTGATGGCTGCAGTATTTCTTTCTGGGGTGCTCAACTCTAAATACACTATAAGCCATTCAAATATATATTTTAAGTGGGTGCATTGTATTGTATATTACTAAATAAGATTTCCAAGGCTAGGTCCCCTTTTAGAACATCTCAATGGTTCTAAACTGAAGCAGCAGAGAAGGATGCCCAACCTAGTCACTTTCCTGTGAAGTTGAGATCTACCCTCTCAAGGTGCAATTCCTCCCATCTGAGTATCATTCTGCTCTTTATCGTTTTCTCTGTATTTAAGCACATGATCTTTGGCACAGGGTGCTGAAATTCCTTATGCCCCTACAGGACTGTCCTCTAAGGACCTGAACAGGAAGACTTGGGCCCACTGATGTGCCAGGCCTTCTATTATTTTCATTCTGAACGACATAGCTTATCATCTTGCGCTTTCCTTCAACAGTAGATCTGAACTTAAGGGATGGTCTCACACTCACCACCAAAGAATGAGAACAGTTAGGGTGTGAACTTCTAACATCTGGCAGAATCATGACTTGTTATGTGTACTGTCGCAAGCAGCTCTGTTTCCTTGGGCGGATGTTCGGAAGATGGGAAGTCTCTCCCTGCATATGGGAATTTGTCGTATTGGCTCTTGCTTTGTGTAGTGCTCTCTGAAGAACTCTATCTTCGCATCATTTCCCCATTTTTTAACAGCAACATTATGTGGTGTCCATATGATTGATGTAAAGGCCTCAGACTCTAATGACCAAAGCTATTTGGGGAAGATATTGAGGCAAGACATATTAGACCTGAAGTCTAGGTTGGTGGCTGGACAATCCTTGGCATTAAGACAAATAGCTCTGTAGTGATTAATCAAGGAGAAATAATTCCAGGGAAGAAAGTTTACTATCTTTCTAAGTTTCATGTCATTGTGGACTGAAAATAAGATGCAATCTTACATTTGGCCAAATTACAATCAATTGATTGTAATCATTGGCTCTGGCCAGACTGAGCCTTTTCAACAGGTGCTGCAACAGCCAGCCACCTGACTCAGTGCCTGGCCGAATTCATGATCCTGATTCTAGGATAGGGCCATCTGGTATGGTAACATGTGGGATGCAAGAAATCCTTCGCACGCCAAAAGTTCATACTGATGGAAGGCTTTTAGCAGGCAAAGGTGGGTTTAAATGTGAGAGGGGAAGTAAGGAGCTAAGATACGCTTATTGACACTAACCCATCAGGTAGCCTCAAAGAGAAACAGGAACATTTTCTGTCTTGCTGTGACTTTATAAACCAGAATCAGTTCATTTGGTGTAGGAAGTACTCTGTGTGCTTTATTTCATTGGAACTTCTGTTCTGGAAAAGGCTTTTGGCTATGGAGCACTGTGATTGGAGATTCTGAAAACTCACCTCAATGTGTGGAGTAACTGATATCTGTAGGCAAAATTTTGTTTGGGAAAAGATGACTTTCTTGGGACCGAGCCAGTTGAGATAAAGAAGAAGACACTGGCACAAATCCCGAATTTTCTCAGGTTTTGACAAAAGACCAACTACATTTTCCTGTCTGTAACCTTCAGAATTTTGTCAAGATGTTATGAGTGTGCATGGGGTTGAGATTGGGCAAGGGCCTCCCTCTACTCTCCATCCTTTCAATGAAAGGTGATTAAAAATGGAGGGAGTTCTCTAATGAAGTTCATTGACATGAGACTTGCTTCAAGAGTACTCAAGAAAAAGCTCTCTAGTTTTAAGAGGCAAATTAAAATAGACCATATGAGAGAGAAGGAAATACATCTCAAATAGAAATTCTTGAGAACATTGGATCTCTCAAAGGGAACGTGGGAAAGTGCAAAATAGATGGAATGTGGAGATGCTTCTCATGAGCAGAGCAATGGCCATTAGCAGAAGCAACACCATAGGGGTCTTTCAGAGAAACTGCACGGCTCTGAGTACTGGTGGTGCCCTACCTGAATGCTGGTGCTAATTAAGCATGTGGGGTGAGAATCTCTCACCAGACCCTCAGCACATAGCATGTAAACCAGTCAAATTACTAGGGATGAAAGGACTGAGTCACAGGGACTAGCAGACTGCTAAAATTAAAGTACTTTCTTCTAGCTTCGTCTACATCCAGGCAGGAATATAACCCCCAAAACAATCAAAATCCAACCCACTGCTACTAAGTGGACTCTGGCTCATAATGGCCTTGCATAGGCTTTTCAAAACTGTAAATCTTTACAGAATTACCCAATAGCACCCCTAGGACTATTAACATTCTCACCCACTGCCATCAAGTTCATTTGACCCATAGAGACCACACAGGACAGCATAGCTCTACCTCTATGGTTTTCTGAGGCTGTAAATCTTTAAAGGATCAGAAAGTCTCAACTTTCTACCATAGAGCAGTTGGGAGGTTTGAACTGCTGACCTCATGATTAGAGGCCCAGTGTGTAACCTATTATACAACCAGGGCTTCTTATTAAACTTTACCCCAAACCAAACTCATTCCCATGAAGTGGATTCCAATTTATAGCGAACCTATAGGGTAGAGTGGAAGTGCTACTGTGGGTTTCCTAGACTGGAACTCTTTATAGGAGTAGAAAACCTCATCCTTCTCTCAATCAAAGGCCAATGGTTTTAAACTACTGAACTTGTGGTTAACAGCTCCTTATTGAATATTAGCGCTACTAAAATCTCTGCAAAATGTTGAATATTTGCATAAAATATTCTACAGCTATACTTGCTGAATTCTCATATTTGTTTTACATGGGGATTACAGTTTTAGGATCTGGCCAAAAATGTGGGGGCACTACTTATAAAGGGATTTGAGAATATTTCAAAGAAATGTGTTTACAGAATTGCAAATGAATTGTGTCACAATCTAGTTGTGCTGGTGATTTCGCTTTCGGTTTATGGAATTAAGAAAATTCATAGAAATTATTTTCCATGAACTCTTGGGTTTAACTTTTATGAGGGTCTCAAATTTCTCGAAATCAATTTGGTTGTTTTCTAATATTCTTAATTGGTTTTGGAAAAGTACAATGCTGAGATAGATAATTTCAATATACGTTGTATTATCCATTGCCACCATTGCACATAATACCAAGTGTTTACCGTGTACACATCTGGAATGGTTAGATGTCGTTGCCAGCCTTGGCTAGGTTGACTCACATGTGTGGGATTTCCTCACAGTTGGTTCATCTGAGCTGGCTATATCTTAGTTCAATGGGAGGGCTCAGATCTCTTGCATGCGTCTTTCATCCCCTACAGGTTATCACTGATGTGTTTTTACAGTAGGTGCAGAGCTGCAAGGAAGAGGGCAGAAAACATCCTGGGTCTCTGGAGAATCTGGCTCAGAACTCGCACATTATCACCTTGAATTAATTCTTCTGGCTAAAGCATGTCACAAGGCTGTCTTAGCACAAAGATATGGGAAAACACACCCTTCCAATTAGTGTGGCAATCTCCAAAGCCATGTGATAAAAGGAACAAACTCAGCGGGGTGATAGTGAAGGCTTGGAACCAGTGAAATGAACCACCCATACCAGGGGGCTTCAAAAAGCTTGTAGAAAAGGTAATGAAAATATAGTGACTTTTCCCCTGTACTTTTTGAAATCCCCTTGCATATGAACAGAAAACTCCTTGTCAAAGTGCTGAATTGCAGTCTTGTAAGACTTAAGATGCACATAGTAATTAAGAAATTATGACGGTGTGGCCCATATCAATAAAAAGGTAAAAAATAGCTTTAGGCAAAATCTTCGAGATTTCTAATTATTTGTATTGTACCATTCTTTGCTATAGCTGGCAAAAGTCTGAGACCATATCCGAACTGTGTCTGTCTCTGCCTTCTGTGGTATTCCTTTGAAAGGGGACTTTTCTTTTTATACAAGTGAGGTCATCCAGACCAGGAGGTAGCACTCTTTCTGTGAATGGACAGAGAGCAAACATGTTAGGCTTTGTGGATCATATGGGGCCTATCATAACTATTCAACTCTGCCATTCTCCGAGTGAAAGCGGCACATACACTATTAAAAGGAATGAAGATGGCTGTGATTCGGTAAAACTTTTAAAAAAAAATTTAATCCAAGCAATGGTTTTCATTTGATCTATGGGCTAGAGCTCGCCAGCCCCTGGCCTAGAATTTCAAAATTTGAGGCTAATTTCAGGACGTTTGAGCAATATATAAGGGAGGGAAATAAAGTCTTCTAAATTTGGAACAACAAAATAAAGCAAGAGCATTGCTTGTTGGGAGAAAATATGATATGGTATCCTAGAAGTTAATGGAAGGACTGAATAAAATGGATGGAAAAGCTCTCACATTGGAGCAAGGCAAAGATGCAACCAGAACACTGGGCTTTTCTGCTTTGTCACGTGGGCAGTTTAAAGCTCCTATGCTGCCTTACAGTGCTGTGAGTTCTCTTGTGAATCGATGCAATAGCCTGGTATCCGGGTGTTAATCTCTTTGGAACAAGTGAATTCAACATAAATCTTGAACATCTTATTTTGAGAAATATGGGGTGTATCTTTTCAATGTCTGGAGATGATTTCAAAGAAGCTAGCTTCATAAGTTCCTTTCTGCCAGCTGACAAATTGAGCAACAAAAAGTGAGCAATGATTACATTTAGTGGAAACTAGTTGAGCCCATGGAAGTATTAAGTCCATGCTGACACTCCAAAAAGGCAAGTAATAAATATTCATTCAAGAGAATAATCCTATTGCCTACCAATTTGGGGTTAATGATGTGTAGCCAGTTATCAGAGAAGGAAAAGGGTGGGAGGGAACCTATCACTCAAGTGACGGAGGAATATGAAGCACTTAACATTTAATGAATACAAAACTTTCCTCTCCTGTGTGGCTAGAAAATATTTGTATGCTTCTGATGTAAGAAATACTTTGCTAAGAGATACTGCCAGTTATTTTCAACTAATAAGTCAACAGGAACATAGTGTGAGTCCCCAAGGAGAGAAAGAAAAGAACCCATCAGCACTCTATTCCAAGGGTCCTGGACGGAGTGTGTGTCAGTCTGGAAAAACTAGGAAACAAATCCACAGAAATTCATATGTATGAGAGAGTTTTATATAAAGGGTAAGAGTACATTAAGAAAGCATCCCAACCCAGTGCCGCCTAAGGCCATAAGTCCAACATTAACCCATATGTCCGACGATCTACAAAGTCCTCCTCAATCTCACAAAACACACGCAATGATGCCAACTGCAGGAGGAAAGTCGAATCGGTGAACGTGTAAGCATCTCGGGGCTAGCAGGGGTCTCCAAACAGGTGCTCCAGCACCCAGGGCTGCGTTGGGGTAGGTATATGTGGCTTCTCCTTGGGGAAGTTTTGCAGGAAGTGAGCCTTGTCAGCTGAAGCAGGGGACTGGCTAAGGCAGTTGCACCCTGGTCGAACCATCAGAGAGCAAGAGACTCGAGAACTAGAAAGGTGAGGCTCACCTAGCTATTTATCCCTCCGCCCTTTAATTAATCCCACGTATTTATCGGCCAGGTTGGCACAATAAACCTTAACTATCTCAGGGTGTTTCTCCATTCTGATGAAAGGTTTATTTCTTCATGCTTTTCCATTGCCCTCTGCAACACAGTCCATCCTTCATAGCAAGGATGGCCTGGGTTCAAGTCCTCACTCTGCTACCCTGCATTGGGCAAGATACTTCTCTGCACCTCATGAGGTTATAATGACAGATATTTATTGATAGGTTGATAAACCCCACTGCCTTCAAGTCAATTCTGACTCACATAGGGTTTCTGAGGCCCTTTATAGGGTTTGTGAGAGAGTGGAGCCTCAACTTTCTGCCAATAAGAGTAGTTAACAAATGTGAAGTTCTTAAAGCAATGAATGTCTGCCATCTTGTAAGTACTCAATAAATGGAAAATAAATAAAGTACAGGTTATCAAGGAAAACTTTGGGTGATCTAGAAGTAGAGTATCTCCTTTCAGAACCATGCCATGTTGTCTTCCTGCTTTGTGTAGTTGTTTCTGAATAGACAGTTCCAAATCCATTGACACTAAAGAGATAAAAAATCTTTAAATAGAATTTTGTCTTTTTGTCTGTCACACCATGCTCCCCTTGGGATGTCCACCTAGATTCTGTGATTTTAACTACTGATTCTAGGTGTTCAGTTAGCAAATACCACATCCCCAGGCCAAGGTCAAACCTTTCTCCCAAGTTAAAAATTAGCATCTCCCCATTAGTCATCTAGTCATCTCTGTCTCTCCAGGGATATCTCAAACTCAAGACCAAAAGTAAGTCATCAATTGTGGACACACACATAGATTTTATTTTTACCCCCAGGGAATCCCCACCTGAAATAACCACATGTTGAATTGGCCTCCAAACCTTGTGTATTTTTCCTCTTTAATATTTATTGAGTTTATTGTTTGTTCATTTCCATGACCACGCTGGTTCAGGCCATGGTTATTTCTGGGAAGGACCACTGTTGCAGCCTCCAAACTGGGTCTTTCCCTAAAATTTGGGTCCTTTCCAGTACTTTCTCTGTACTTCACAAACACAAATATGTCACAACCCCCTTGAGATGTAGTCACTTAGTATGGCCCTTCTAGCTATAATTCCTTTTATGATGTGTTATAATTCTAGTTTCTATGCCTGTAACTATAATCCCATTTTGGAGCCAGTCTCTGCTATGCAAAAGAACATCATTAAGGTGGGTTTAAGTCTTGACCCCTGGTAGCATTAGTACATTGTGTAGTGGGCTGCTAACCACAAGGTCAGCAGTTTCAAAGGGAGAAAGATGAGCCTTTTTACACCTGGAAGAGTCTTGGCAGTCCACAGGACTTGTTCTCCCCTATCCTATAGGGTCACTATTAGTCTGAACTGACTCAAGGATGATGAGAAGCCTTGACTTTTAGTAAAAGGTGTACCAAATCATCCAGTTGTTTCCTTGGGCTATGGTCTGCTAAAAGGCAAAATCTCAGGATCACTGGAAGAAGAGCATATTCAAGATCTCTGTCTAAAGTGGCGGAGGTGAAGACTGGAGATACCAGAGACAGAGATGCTATAAGACACAGCAAAAGCACCAGGCCAAGACTAGAGGTCAAGGCAAGGACAGTAGGTGACAGAACAGAGGAGCAGTGCCAGGTCTATGAGTCAGTGATCTAGTGTGATAGGCAGGTTTCTTGGTTCACAGAGCCTGAGGCCAAGGGACCATCTGGCTAAGAGGCTGAGGACTGGAGAGAGACTTCCTGCTGGCCGAGGAAAGGGTATTGTTCCAGAAGCAATCTGAATCCTTACTATTTACTGATCCTGATGTTTGGTGCCCAAGTAACTTCCCAATAAACTCCCCTAATGGTTTTGTCTGAGGGTTAGCCTAGATGTTGGGTTGTGTGGGAGGAGCAAGTGGTGTCAAAATAGGTAAAGAAGGATGGAGGGTAGAGGCCTGGCTGATCTCTGCCTTATGGCCATAGGAAAGTCTGAGGAGGTCAGCTATGGCTCTTCCATGCCTTTTAACTGCACCCTGGTTCTTAAGAATTCTCTGATTGTTCCTGATGCCTTCATAACCAAGGCCAGATGCTGTCACTGAGCCCATAAAGCCTTTTGAGACTTGGCTGCAAGGTGCCTCTTCTGTTTTACCTTTCTCTATGCTGACAGCCTTTCTGAGCTGTCTTCACTGAATCACCCTGTCCTCACAGTCGACTTTTTTTTTTTTGCCAAACCCACATTGTCACATCCATCACCTCTCAACCCTCAAGCTATTCTTTGCTTGCCTTCTGTACTCCCTTTTCCTTTTGGTGGATCTCGTTGGTCTTAAGATCATGCTGCAGGACAAGATGGGAGGAGGTTATCGTGAGTGGCTCATTATTGCCTTCTTAGTACCCAGCGCTACTCACAGTGCCGTATAACGGATGTTCCATAAATAGCCACTGGATGTGAAAATTAACGTTTAATGACTTTATGACATGCGAGTCTTGTAGACGTAATGAAGTCTTTTGCAGAGGCAAATAAAGAATGGGTACTTTTGAAAGGACCCATGGTGGCTCAGTGGCTAAGTGCTTGGCTGTTAAATGAAAAGTCCTTGATTTGAACCTACAACTACCGCCCCCCCGGGAGAAAGATGAGGCACTCAACCTCCCATGGGGGCAAGCCTACAGGGTAGTTATACGTCAGAATTGACTCAGAAACTATGGGATTGGGGGCTAAATTTGGAGAAAGTGTATCTTTGGCTACAATATAATGTTATGGACTTCTGACTCCATCATTTTTCTAATCATTGGTACATACTCACAAAACGCCACATGTGATGAGGGAGTACTTTATTACCACAGTCTCCAGGTCTCAATTTAGCTCCAATTGAGCGATGATTGATTGCATAGGTACTTCTTTTTTCTTCCTTTTTTCATGAACAGTTTTCGAATTCTGGAAAGGTCTACTAATTTGGGACGATAAATAATTCAATAGTCGTTTCCCTTCAGTCCAAATAATGGAATTTTTAAAAGTTTATTATCTAATAAGATGTGTGAAGCTACCCAAGCTTTGCTGTTGTTGCTGTTAGTTGCTTGTCACAATTCACCCTCAAAGATATTCTTAGATAGTCTAAGTTGCCATACAAATGACAGATATGGGCTGACCAACATTCAGGAGAATGTCACCAGTTCCACGTGACAGAATGATAGGAAAGAAAGTGGGCGGAACCAGTTTACAGAACAGACACCTGCAAGGCTTGTCTCAGACACGCTGTGATATTTTGCTACCTGGCAAACTTGCAAGGCCGGAATCCTGACGACGTAAGCTTCCTGAGAGTCAGGGCTCTGCCTATTTATCACCGGCAGTAGTCACAGCACCAAGAATACTGCATTGCATAAAAAAAAAAATTCATTGCTTTGGTAACTGTTTGCTGAATGGGTGAGTAAAATAATGAAGGGATAAATGAATCTTTAGTCCCTCTTCATGTCAGGTTGCTGCAACAGAAAATAATATAAAAGTATTCTAGCTATTTCAGAAAATTATTGGAATGAGGGAAAATGTATGCTGGACATGATTTTGAATCTAAGGAGCACAAAATAAGTTTAAGGCTTTCTTATTAACAGCGTTGTCATTTCCCTCTAATGCCTATAATCTGAACACCTGCTTTTACCAGGATATTGGTTTCATCAAATTCTGCGTTCTGTGCCCTATCATTGCAGAGAGTGACAGAGGGTTCTTTCATTGTAAGTGTGTGTCGTAAATTTGAAGTAAGGTATGATATTACAGATGTTGCAGTAACACTCAGAATTTACTAACAGCTAGTGAAAACGAGAGAAAAATATGAAACAGTGGTAAATTAAGAATACAGGGACCATGGTTTCATATGGAATGATTTAAAGGGTAACAACGGCACAGTTGCATAATTAACATGCATATAAAATGTTACATTTTTTTCAACTTTGCTTGTCCATGACCTTACGTAAATTTTGCAGCAACTCTCTTCATGCAGCTGTTGTTATTTCCATTTCTCAGATGAGGACATTGAGGCAGAGCGGGGGTAGCTAGGACTTAATGGAGGCTTTTGCTACTTCCGCTATATTGTATTGAAAAGGAACTTGGAATAGAATAGAAAATGATGGCAGCTGGTTAAGTGCGTGTGCATAAACACAGATGTTAAAGTGCTGTGTTGGAATCAAAACTTGAATCTTGATCTGGTTTTGTTGTTAAATTCTCTTCTGGCCAGAAGATCAAGTGCATTGGAGAATAAGAGAAGCCCCAGAGAGAAATGATCAGATCATTGCCACGGGCCAGATCAGGCCCTGGGACTTATCACAATAGACAGAACGGTGGGAAGTGATAAATACAGAGCCCATTGTTTGAGGAGGAAGTCGGCTTGGTTTATGTTTTCTGTGTTTTAGGAACTCTTAGTTGTTTTCCATTTTAAAAATTGATATACATTATCAGACCAGCAGCAGTCAACTCCTGGGGCTTTTTTTCTAAAATTAGTTCTGATACCTTAAGGAATATTGATGACATTTTAGAGGCAAACAGCCGAACAGATCCAAAATAAAAGCTTTCTAAAAACGACTTTATCCTTTAGCTTTATCAAGAAGCCAAAAATGAAATAAAAATGAGTTCTGCTATTAGACATAGAGACTCCAGTCAATTCTATTTATACAACTGCTCAGCTTTATCCAGCAAGGAATAAAATAAAATGAAGCAGCATCATATATTTGAGGGAGCTGGGTGTGTGAATAACAGTTCCTTTGGAACTTCTGATGCATTTTCCTTTTGTGTTCTTTTCTTTTTTTAAAACCAGTTGAAGATGGTCTCTGGTGTTTTCCACCCCAGGCTTTCATTTCCCATGCCCTATTCCCACCCCTGTCTCCTAAGGAACTCCCTTTCTATAGCCTTCTCTCCTCGATTCTAAGACATTGCCTGTTTCTTGGGTTTTTCTGGGAAGAAGAAATATCTGTGATTATTAGGGTGAATTTTTAATTGTAACTTAGGTAGAGGGTTATATTTCCATTCATTAGCTTGGTATTCCACAGTTTAAACCACTAATAAACCACCACCACGCCCTCCTTATTCGTTTCTGCCTTCCCCACTTGCTCCTTGATTTCCCTTCTCCCTTCAGTGGGTGACCATATTCCACATCACTATCAGGGTGAATTAGGTTCACGTGTTAAAAGCGGATGGGGGTATAGTGCAACTCTAACAAACAAGGGGTTTCCAGGAGTCAGAATTGACTTGGCAACAGATTGTTCTTTTATATGATTTATTATTAATTGGGAGTTATTACATATATCATATTATTGCACAGTTCAATCATGCCAAACATAATTGTACAGTTGCTACCACAGTTTCTAAACATTCTCTTTCTTCCTGAACTCCTTGACATCATCTCCCTTTTAACCCCTGTCCCCCACTGTAAGCACCCAGTCCCCTTCCCCTCAAAACCATATTCTACTTGCTTTCCCTACAGGTTGACCAATCGTGGGTTTCATATACAGAAAACCAGAAAAGCATAAAACACAACTTCAAGAGGATGACTCCAAGGGCATACACCTCTAGGATAAATCCTAATATGAACAAACCAAAACAAAGTTACAGAAAATGTTGAGAACCGGGTCAGGTTCAGCGTGCATCAGAGGGCAATCCACTGACAAAGTTTGAACTGTTCAAGTCAGATCTATGCCTTTGATCCTCTATACTCATCTCTCCAATGTTCTTGGTTTAGTAACCACTATCCTCCCATACCTCAATTGTGGACAGAGGTAATTCTCTGGAGGCTTATTTCCCATGTAGTTCCCACAAAAGAATCTTGGGCTAGAACATTATGAATGAGATGTTTGATATTATTTTCCTACTAAATTTTAAACATGGGTGTGTCTTTTACATTGACAAAAAATAATAATCACACCCATTGCCACCAAGAGTGACCTTAATGGGAGCAGACAGCCTTATGTTTCTTCTGTGGAGGGGCTGGTGGATTCGAATTGCTGACCCTGTGGTTAGAAGCTCAACAAGTAACCCACAGTCCCACCAAGCATCTTCATTTGACACTGGCAACACATGTCAACTTAGAGTAATCACATCTCCAGTATTCATCAGTCATGAATGCTGGGTAGATATTGTATGGGACAGGGCTGGCCGGGAGGGTTTGTCTCTGTTTGTTCAGGAGAATTCAGCTGAAGATACTAAGGAGCCATGAACTGTTTTAAAGTGGTTAGATATTAAGAGAGTTTGATTTTAGATAACTTCCGTCCATCAAAATGTATCCCCAAATCCCCCTTTCTTCTCATAGAATGATGACTATTCAGTAGCAATTCTACCACAAATCTTAAATGAGCAAATCTGGCACTGATAAGTGTCATGGTTCATTGTCATGACTATAAATGACAGATGGACTATTCAAACACCACATGCCGAAGGGACCATGGCCTCTCCATTTAGTATCCAGTAAATTTTCTTTTCTGAGTTTGATTCCCTTGGATTCATGAGAGAAGGTATTTACACCTAATATCCGTTTAAATGCCAGTGTGGGAATCCTAGAGATTTCTATTAGAGTCAGCTTGTTGTACTCATGAGAGTAAAATCAAACATGGGTAATTGAGTTTCTTAAACAAACAATGACCCTACTATTGGTCCTTCATAAACACATAGTCTCTTAGCCTCATCAACTAAACTCCTATCTAAATTTGTCCTGTGGGAAAAATGAGTTTATATAAATCCTACTCACAGTCTCTCCACAGTCCTTCTTCTCCCCAGACTTTTCTGTGTCTATTTTTCATACCTTTATTGAAAATATTCAAGCTGCCATTCCCATGCTGACAAGAACCCAGTCGGCAGTTTGACGCACAAAATAAAATTATAGCTTATAGTGTCATGGGGTAGTTTTTTTTCTAACGAAAGATATAATTAAATGCATCTTTTGGAGTATCTATGTCTAAGAAATTACCATAGACCTTGGGAAGTCGTGCTGGTAGAATGATATACAAACGATGAAATATTGTCCCTGACTACAAGGAGGATAGCAAAAAGGCAGAGTCTAAGTCTAATACAGATTTGAGTTAGAGCGATAGCTTCCTTGCTTATAATGACCTGGAGTAAGTGATTTAGGAGTCTCTGGCTGGTGCAGGAGCTCTTGGCTGCTAATCAAAAAACTGGTAGTTCGAACCCACCAACTAACCGCCAACCCATGTGGCAGTCTAAAATTTATAAGCCTGGAAAACCTTTTGTGGTAGTCTTACTCTGTCCTATAAAAGAGTTGCTGTAAGTCAAAATCCAGATAGGAGTGTATTTGGTTTGGCTGGTGCAAATGATTAAGCGCTTGAAGAATTAGAGGTTTAAATTCATTCAGACCCACCTTGGAATAAAGCTTTGATGATGTTTCAGAGAGGGAGCAGCCTTGATAACCCTATGGAACACGCCTCGACTCTGCAAAATATGAGCTCATTGTGAGTTGGCCCTCTGAGTCCTGGAATTAGTATGGTGTTTTAAAGCCTCAGTTTCAAAGTTATCAAAAGGGAGTTCCTGATTAAACCTCTCTGGGAGGCTTGCTGTGATAATTCAAGTACGAAATATGTGAAACTCTTAACCTTAGTAGCTGGCAAACAACAAGTAGCCAAGAAATATTTTCTTTGTCATCGTCTTTCAGTTATCTTCCAGAGGGGACAGCAGACACAAAACCTTGATCATAGAAGCCGCAGTATAACAAGTGATAATTAGGGTACAAAGTGACACTGTCAAGGTAGAAGAAGAAACTATTTAGCCTGACAAGGTTTGTTAGGAGTCAGAATCAACTCCATGGCAACAGCAGCATAGGATTTGAGGTGTTTTTGTGGAGGAGGGAGAGTGAGAGGTGAGGAGAGAGGAGACATCTTGGCTGATTCATGGGTGGTGGAACCACAGTCTAGGAAAAATAAAACAAAAACAGAAGAGCCTAATGGGTTGAGCAATTGGGATTGGGCCTTGAATATTTCCCTAAGAAAGTTGGCCACAATTTTGACATGGATAGTCATTAGTTATTTGTGAGAAGGACAATTACAAAACCATATGTGTGTTTTAGATGGATAATAGGAAGGCGTTGCAGAAAACAAAACCCAAAGAGATTCTATTGGAGAAGCTTCAAGACATGGCTAGTATTTTAGAACATGAAAACATAAACATATTGCCCTTAAAGCCTGACCCTCTATTCGTACAAAGACCTTTCTAATAAGAATGTGTCAATGATCAAGAACACTTTCCAGGACATTATATTGTATATTCTCAAGATTTGAAGAATTAAAAATTAGAATTATAAAATATTAGCAACCCTAGTAAAGACAATAAATAGAAGATTGCTTATGAGTTTTTCTTAAGTATCTAAGTGCCCTGTAGTAAGTATATTGGTCAAAAGTGGCTTAATTTTGCATTTCAAAAGCTAGCTATTCATTTGTTCTTAATGAAGTCTTCACAGTAACTATCTATACCTCAGGTCAATGTGCACAGCCTTGAATGTACATTAGAATCAACTGGGGAGGGAGCTTTCAAAAAGTAGGATGCTTCACCCTAATCCAACTACATCACTATCAATGCATACAAAAGCCATTCATCTCTCCTGGGTGTTTTCTGTGGATCTGAATATTCAATAAGATAAGAAGTGACCAATGAGTTAAACTAAATAATCTATGCGTGGTGTTAAGGAGTCTAATGGTTCATCACTAAGTATTTGACTGCAGCCCAAAAGATGATTGGAATTCACCCAGTGGCTCTTCAGGAGAAACATCTGGGGATTTGTTGCCACAAAAATCCGAGCTAAGAAAACCCTATGGGGCCAAGAATTTATGTTAATGGGGGAAGAATACTTCAGAAAAGCATAGTAAGAATTGCTGTACACCTGGCAAAATGTAGTCAATGACACTAATTACACAAGTTGATCATGAGAAATGACTGGAAACTGAGGAATATTAGCCAAAGATAGGACATCTAAAATATCCTACAAAATTATCCTAATAAACCTCCAAAATGAAACAAAATATCCCACAAAACCCCACAACTACTGTCAGGAAAGTAGAATTATTATTATCATTATTATTATTATTGTTATTATTAAGCCTTTTGGAAAGACTAACTACATTTGCACCATATATTATGTTTGCTTAATTAAAAAACTAGTATCATGAATAAAATTCCATCAGGTACAATTAACATTCCAGCAGGGTCATGGTTTCTTACATTTCTTGGCAGTGTGCCTGATGTCTCTAGGAATACATGTATACAAATTTAAGAAGCATGGTTAGGAATGAGAGGTTTGGGCTCACAAAGATCAGGCCTGAGATTTCAACAATTCTGCCATTAATTAGTCCAGTCATTTCCATCTGTTGTTGTCAAACGAATTCCAACTCATCACAACCCCATATGGGTCACAGTAGAGTTGTGCTCCAAAGCGTTTTCAGTGGCTGTAATCTTACTGAAGTGGATCACTAGGCCTTTCTTCCACCATACTTCTGGGTGGATTGAAATGGCTAACCTTCCAGCTCGTCATTAACCACCAAGGGGACTTGAAGTGTCTTAATAAATAAAAATAATTTGAATTATCTGGAGAATTCACAGAAATGTAAGCAGCTAATCCTTAAGAAATGACATATCCCGTTGCACTGCACTTTAAGTAATTACCATCGGCAGAAGAAGCCCCGATGGTGCCATGGTTAAGTGCTTGAGTCTAACGGAAAGGCTGCCAGTGGGAGCCCCCCTAAGGAAAAGATGCAGTAGTCTGCTTCCGTAAAGATTACAGCTTGGGAAATTTGATGGGGCCGCTCTACTCCAAACAAACAAACCAAACTCACTGCCTTTGAGTTGATTCTGACTCACAGCGACGCTAAAGCACAGGGTAGAAGTGCCTCTGTGGGTTTCTGAGTCTGTAACCCTCTAAGGGAGTAGAGAGCCTCCTCTTTCTCCCATGGAGCAGATAGTGAGCTCAGAGCTGACCTTGCCCTTAGCAGCCCAACTCAGATTCATGACCCATGACACCACCGGGTCTCCTGATCCAGTCCCAGTAAGTCAGGGTTGACTCAGCACCCAAGGATATGGGCTGCACCATTACTTTCATTGAGTAGATTCAACTCAGAGCAACCCTATCTAGGATTTCTGAGCCTGTCAATCTTCACAGGAGTAGCTAGCCTCACAAACAGTTCCTTGCTGATGTGGTAGGTAGGGCTTCCTTTGGTTGAAGGATAACTGATATTAAAGATTAACACAGGGATTCTTTCGTTTATTCATTTAAAAGATAATGATTATTAAGGGACATAAAACCAATGAATGAAGCACTCCTTGATGATTTGGATAAAGCAATATCAAATTGAATACTTCCTATAACTATTATTGTGCTCTGGGGGTGCCGTTCAGTAGGCATTGGGCTGCTAACGCTAACCATGATGTCCATGGTTCAAACCCACCCCTGCTCCTAAGGAGAAAGATGAGGCTGTCTTCTCCTATAGAGATTTACAGCCTCAGAACCCCTATAGAGGGTCGATAGGAGTCGAAATCAACTCAATGCCAGTGGATTTTGTTTGGTAACCATTGTCATGACTAGTTTAACTCCTGTTCATCTTCTCAAGTTGGGATAAAGCAATTCACTAGGAGTCTTTTCTTACGATATGTCCAAGGCCATCCCCTGGAGCTCTGAGGTCTCTTTTAGGTATGTGGGAGTTCTCGTCTCACTCAGCTAAACTGAGTATTCAGGACATGCTTTCTGTCCCTGCTCAGGAGGGAGACCTTGTTTGCCCTTCTAACCCTCTTCCATCCTCTTCTCTGCTTGGCAAGGGGACGGGAGAATTCGGGCTCCCTAATGACTTTCCAGATCTCAAGCGGAGAAAGTAATTGACTCAATCCACTTCTTTCCTTCATAAAGTGTCCATTGGCACAAGTCATTGTTTATAAACGCTAACTTCAATCAGGTACTTGGGCTTATCCATTAACCAGACAGGCAGGCACCTAGCTGCTTGCTAACCAAGTCTGTCTTTGTAAGGGCGTTCATTACCATCTCCCACCATTTTGGGGTGTGGCTTCTGAAATTCATTGAAAAATAACTATTTCCAAATGAGCAGGGGAAGGTACTGTAGAATGCACTTAACCAGGCAGCTGGAGGATGAAAGAGCTGAGGGCTTTTCTGTGTTTACATAACTCAGTCGCCACGCAGATCACATACCTGCATGTTGAGCAGAGTATGGCATTGATTTGATTCATAAGACCTGGCCTGGAATTCCGGTTCGATCATTAATTATTTGTGAAGTCAAGAACATGTCATTTTACGAGGTGTGGCTTTATTTCCAGCTTGGTGGAAATAGGCGGGGCTGTGCTAGTTTATTACTAAAATGATCGCCAAATCTCAGCGTCAACAATTCTGGGCACATTGCACTTGTCTTGGTATTGACTTGCTTCTGGCTGTGGGTTGAGGTCATGAATATTTGGATAACCTTCCCGCCACTATTTGGGGTCTACGTGTCTTCTAAGAGTGTTCTGAAAAAGTGAAGAGATTGAGGACTGTTCTCAAGGAGCAGATCTTTTATATCGAATGTCCTAATAAATTGCGGCCTTTTTATTCTCCTTGAAACCTCATTGGTGCAGTTCTATGGGATTGTATAGTTTCTGCGGGGTCTCCTATGAATTCTCATGATTGGTCACTTCAGGGGCCTACACGCTTATGCATGGGCAGATCAGGTAGGTCAGCGAAGTGTTTGCAGTGATACCCGCTGGGGCACCTGCTACTGCTGTCCCCCGACTGGCCAGTGCAGGGTTCGAAATGCAGAGGAACAGGACTGGGGTAACACTTTGTCAACAAGAGGCCATTTAAAAGTAGCCAGCAAGCGAGCATGTCAAACTTTAATATGCACTCCCAAAACTCCCTTGGGTCTCCTAAAATGCAGGTTTGGATCAATATATCTGGGGTGGGGGAGGTCCAAGATTCTGCATTTCTAACAAGCTCCCAAGTGAGACCAACACTTTTGGTCCCCAGACAGTATTTTGACTAGCCAGGCACCAAAAGGTTGGCAGGTTAAGCCCAGCAGGTGGACCCACGGAATAAAGGCCTGGCATTCTGCTTGTGTTAAGGTTACAGACAAGAAACCCCTATGGACCAATTCTAGTCTGTCACACAGTGTCACTATGACTCTGACTGAACTCAACAACAAATATCAACCACATAAAATGCATGATAAAACACATGTAGATTTTTGGAACAGTTATAATTCCACTTGCTCATTTAAAGACTGATAGGCTGTACACCACCCCCAAAGCAACTACCTGAACTCACAGGAGAAGGTTCGCTTCCCAAATGACACACCAATAGAATGGCCTATTTCAGCTGTAAATATGCATGATGTGTCTTCCTCTTGCTTCTTTCAAGAGTTTTGACATTTACTTAAGTAATTACTGTCACTTTCCGATAGCAGCCCGCATGTTTGTCCTTTGTAAATCCCCCTGTGTTATTAATCATGCCTTTGTTCCGTCTCCACTTCTGGAAGCTGCCTTTATCGGATTTGCCAGGTAGATCCTGCACATATCCCAACTTAATCTCCACAGCCCATCAGAGTGTAGCCAGCCAGCTTCATTTAATCAAGGGAAGAAGCAGGGAAGGGGGACAGTGACTTGGAGGAAAGATTGGGCACTGATGACCCTTGCAACTTACACTGATCAGGAAAAAACAAACACAAACGAAGCTATTTTCCACTCTCATCTCCTTAGAATGTGCAGGGCCAGGATCTTAATGTGCTTCGCTAAATTCATTGCAGAGAATTGCCTTCCAGATATATGGGTCGACATGAGAGCTTCATATAGCCTTTCTTTGCCAAAGCTATCTTTATTACAAGATCATTCAGAACTGACAGATTTCCTGCTTCCCTTTTACCTGAATGCACGTGGAACTGAGTTGGGGTGGGGGGGGGTGCTAAAAGGGGAAGGGAAGTAATGGGTGGTCCTACTTGCACTAAAAACTCTAAGCAGATTTAGGATTTTGTCAGCTTATTTTGTGTGTGAAACACATAGCCTGTTCAGTTGGACTCATATAAATGGCTGGTTTTCTTTCTTTTTTTCAAATATACAAAGGAAAAGTCATTTTTCTGATTAAGAAGCAGTTGCTTTTTTAATGAAAATTCTTTTAGTTCTGCCATACAGAAATAAATCATCAAAGCTTTCTTAGAAATGACCACAAATATTTTACACTTGTGCAGTTTTAAAAGAAGAAGTGAAGTCATTTGAAAGTCGATCAATTAGTCTTTACCAAGGTTAAGTACATTTGGGTATTTGCATGCTATTACAAAATACAGTGAGTTGGCAGAACAGAAAATAATCTGGCCAAATGGGAAATGTTCATAGATTCTACTTCTTCTTTCCCCCCCCCTGGGAACTTTGAGGCAATTAACAAATATTTCTCCACAGAATGATGAGGGCAATGAATGCACAAATGTGTTTTACACAATTGATGTATGTATGGATTGTGATAAGAGTTGTATGAGCCCCTAATACAATGATTTTTTAAAGTATATATTTTTCCACTTTCCGTTTTCGGGTAGAGGAATCTTAACAAGATAAACTGACCCTATATATGGTTTCCACTGTTAATATTTATGGGAGCAGAAGGCCTCATCTTTATTCTTCTGAGCAAATGTTGGGTTTGAACCACTCACCTTGAGGTTAGCAACCCAAAGACTTGAAAAGGATATGGATTATATATATTGCCAATCCATCTCATAAGCAGTGTATATATTTAGTAAATATGTATATATACTTAATAAATATGTGCATATACATATTTACTGTTAATATTTGTACTATATATATTGCTTGCAAAATTTTATATATAATTTCAATAACATTGTGGCAGTTACATAATCTCTTGTCAATTTCTGAAGGGGTGGAGTCTAGCCTGTCAATCAGGTCATAGCCAATAATACCTCTTTGTGGACATGGCCTTCTGTGGATTCTGGGAACTCTGTGGAATCCTGTGGAATTCTGGGGGTGGGAAACACACTCTCTCTGCTTCATCTTCTTGCTGACACATGGAGCTAAGCTGATGGAACCAGAGCCCTGGAGCTGGAGAAGGCATGTGGAGACCCATGCCAGCACTGAGATGCTTCCATCACCACTGGATGCACAAGACCTTCCACCCACTGGTCTGTGATTTTCCTGCATTAGTCTACATTGCATGTGTTGCATGAGTGTGAAGAGGAATTTGTAGACTGGTATTTCTCAATATTCTATTGCTCTTTGATATAAAGCTCTTTCTTACACACCTATGAGTGTCTATGAATTTGTTTCTCTAGTCAACCCAGACTAAAACAAATATTTATTATATGTATATATGTTTATATATAAATACATATTGTTGTTAGGTATATATATATATATATATATTACATATAAGCAGTATATACATCCAGTGATATTTGTATATACAAATATATGTATGTGTAAGCAGGAAATATCTACATATATACCACATACAAACATATTTACTAAATATATATACTTCTTGTAAGATGGATTGACAATATATAGATATGTATGTATATATATATATATATGAAAGACCTGGCAGTTTGTTCCCATAAAGATGACAGCCTATAAAACTCTATAAATAAGAATGTTATTAACTCCATGGTATACAGCAACCACTCTGTTGCAGATGGAGATCAATGATCTCACCTTCTCTATTGTTCATCTGGAGCCCTGTGAGCCTATTGGGTTATTCTTTGGGCTGCTAACCACAAACAAGCTCAGTGGGTCAAACCCACAAGTTATACACACACACACAAACACACACACACATAACTTCAATAATGTTGAATCAGGGTATTTCTGGACAATACTTCGTAGGACTCTTCCCATCCTCCTGTAAGGAGCAGAACAAGAGAAAGAAAGACTGCAATTCAGCTAGCTCTCCTCTGAAAGCTATAGAACAGGCTTGTGACATCGGCACACATGCCCTTTAGGAAGGGAGGGTTCTCTGTGGGGTGTGCTTGATGTCTTGTTGTGGAATGACTTCAGTGCTGATGCTCAGTCACCTTCCTTTGGGACACAAATCCATCCTGACACACATCTGCAGGGAAAAAAATATAGCTCCCAACTTCACTCACTCAGGTGTAGTCTTCTTTTGGCACCTGCCAGGCCACTTAGGTGAGGTCTGCCATGTGCATGCTTGTGAGCCTCACAGAGCAGAGAGAGGACACAAGGTTACTGCCCAGGCTGCTTTATGCTTGGCTCATTTCCATGCCTCTCTGGATGTAAACATTCTGAGCTCTCCTTTCTCTAGAACCTCCCTGTGTTTGAAATGCCTGACATTGAATATGCTTAGCCCACTGAATGCGATGTGGGCCATTAAAAATTGTTCATATAGGATGAATCTCTTTTCCTTTTGACTCAGATCATCATGAGAGATGCTTTATTTTTACTCTCGAGTGACCTCTATTTTGCAGGGTTTCCTAACACTTGCATTTGGGTATCACCAGTTGGTCTAGTCAATGAGCTGAAGAACATCATGGTTTTCTTGCTATTCATAGGGGCCTTTCATGCTATCCTTCAAAGGAGGGGGGGTGAGGCTTTCCCTCTCTATTCTCTGATGCATCTCTATGGTGAACATACTAATGTTGGGGGAAAGTTATATAGGGGGAAAATGACCTCTTTAGAATAGGTCTTTCATATTTCATTCTACTAATTGTGAATAAAAACTGACATTAGAGAGGAAGCGCATTTATTCTACACTCCCCATTCATATCACTAGTGTGTAGAGTTTTGCTATTTTCTATCACAAATCAGAGATCTTATAAAATGAGGCTTGAGTTGGGAATGATCATTTTTACTCTCTCTTCCCTAATGGAAATAGCACTTTCTGATACATATTTTGTTGTTGCTAGGTGAAATCAAGTCAGCACTGATTCATAGTGACCTTATATATAGTAGAATGAAATAGCACCCATCCTACCCCATCTTCATGCCCATTGACATGTTTGAGTCACTGAGGATTTTCATCATCTCACGGAGGGTTTCCATCATCTCCTTGAGGGTTGCCATTACTCTACCAATTGTGAGGCCCCTTTCTAGTCATTGGTCTGGTGATGTGTCCAAAGTAAGCCAAAGTCTCCTCATTCTTTTTTTTTTTCCATTTCTTTTTTTACATTTTATTAGGGCCTCATACAACTCTTATCACAATCCATACATATACATACATCAATTATATACAGCACATCCATACATTCCCTGCCCCAATCATTCTCAAAGCATTTGCTCTCCACTTAAGCTCTTTGCATCAGGTCCTCTTTTTTCCCCCTCCCTCCCCGATCCCCCCTCCTTCATGTGCCCTTGGTAATTTATAAATATTTTGTCATATCTTGCCCTATCAGGAGTCTCCCTTCCCCCCCTTCTCTGCCATCCCTCTCCCAGGGAGGAGGTCACATGTGGATCCTTGTAATCAGTTCCCCCTTTCCAACCCACTCACCCTACACTCTCTCAGCATCGCCCCTCACACCCTTGGTCCTGAAGGTATCATCCACCCTGGATTCCCTGTGCCTCCAGCCCTCATATGTACCAGTGTACAACCTCTTCCCTATCCAGCCCTGCAAGGTAGAATTCGGATCATGGTAGTTGGGGGGAGGAAGCATCCAGGATCTGGGGGAAAGCTGTGTTCTTCATCGGTACTACCTTGCACCCTGGCTGACCCATCTCCTCTCCTAAACCCCTCTATAAGGGGATCTCCAGTGGCCGACACTTGGGCCTTGGGTCTCCACTCTGCACTTCCCCCTTCATTCAATATGGTATATATATATATGCACACATACTCTTTTTTTTTTGCATGATGCCTTATACCTTGTCCCTTGGGTACCTCGTGATCGCACTGGCTGGTGTGCTTCTTCCTTGTGGGCTTTTTTGCTTCTGAGCTAGATGGCTGCTTGTTCACCTTCAAGCCTTTAGGACCCCAGACACTATCTCTTTTGATAGCCGGGCACCATCTGCTTTCTCCGCCACATTTGCTTATGCACCCATTTGTCTTCAGCGATCCTATCATGGAGGTGTGCAGTCAATGATATGATGATTTTTTGTTCTTTGATGCCTGATAACTGATCCCTTTGGGACCACTCGATCACCCAGGCTGGTGTGTTCTTCCATGTGGGCTTTGTTGCTTCTGAGCTAGATGGCCGCTTGTTTATCTTCAAGCCTTTAAGACCCCAGTCGCTATCTCTTTTGATAGCCGGGCACCATCAACTTTCTTCACCACATTTACTTGTTCACCCACTTTGGCTTCAGCAGTTGTGTCGGGAAAGTGAGCATCATAGAGTGCCAATTTAATAAATGAAAGTATTCATGCATTGAGAGTCTCCTCATTCTTGCTTCTAAATAATATTGTTTATAAATATTCTAAGACTGATATTTTTCCTTCTAATCCTCAAGAAAACAAGCCAAACTCACTGCCATGGAGTCGATTCTGACTTACAGCAACACTCACGGACCAGGTAGAAGTGCTTCTGTGGGTTTCCAACATACTAACTCTTTCCAGGAAGAGAAAACCTCGTCTTTCTCCCACAGAATGGCTGGTGGTTTCAAACAGCTGACGTTGTGGGAAACAGTCCAACGTGGAACCACTATACCACCAATATTTTTTATCAATGCCACAATCTGAATACATTGCTTCTGTCTTTCTTTTCCACTGTCAGTCCGAGAGGACTGAAAATACGTTAAGTCAGGCACACCTTAGTCCTCAAAGTGACAGCTTTGCTTTTAAAGACTTTAAGGAGGTGTTTGCAGCATAGTTGCCGAAAGCAATTGCTAATTTGATTTCCTAACTGCTGCTTCCGTAAGTGTTGCTTGTGGATTCAAGTAAAATGAAATTTTGGGTAACTTTGAACATTTCTCTGTTAATCATGATATTATATTATCTATTGGTCTAGTTATGAGGATTTTCATTTTCTTCGCATTCCACACTGAAGGCTGTAGTTTGACCTTCATCAGTATGCGCTTCTAGTCATCTTCATTGTTGGTAAGCAAGGTTGTCTTGGCCCAGAGTGTAGAATATCAGTAAGCTGTTTATCTGTGTTGTATTAACTGTATGAAGAGATTTGGCAATGAACTATAGATAACAAAACAAAGAATGACAATCCTACAACAGTCGATTGTGCATACACAGAACCTAATATGAATTGCACCTCAACTCGCTGCCGTCAAGTCGATTCTGACTCATGGTGACCTTATAGGACTGGGTAGAACTGCCCCCTGTGAGTTTCTGAGACTGTAACTTTATGGGAGTAGAAAGCCTCATCTTTCTCTCACAGAGTGGCTGGGGGTTTCAAATTGCTGGCCTTGTGCTTAGAAGCCCAACACATAACCCACTGTGTCATCGTGGTTCCATACGTGGATGAAAAGGCTCTTATTAAAATTGAACAAAGGCATCCTGTGTGGATAAAACAGGTAAAACAGGCGTAAGGCAGGGCTGTATCCCTTCACTTTACTTAGTCAACCTAGATATTGAGCAAATATGAAGCTAGACTATATGAAGAAGGCTTTGACATAAGGATTAAAAGAAGACTGGTTCATGGCACCCTTGTGAAATAGTTCTGAGGATGTCATTTCAAACATGGAGGACTGGTATTATAGTACAAATTGTTTTTCTTTCTTTCTTTCCTTCCTTTTTTGACCATTTTCCAGAACTTTCCCCATACTGATAAATCATGTAACCCTTATTCCTGGGAATATACGGTAATCCTCTTTGGAAATAGGGTTTTCTTTGTTATGTTAGTAAGGGCATACCAATGTAGGTGTGTCCTAAGTCAAATCACCACCGGGGTATAAAAAAGAGTTTAGACACAGATATGAACATACTCTAGGGGAGACAGATGCCATGTGAGGGTCCTGTATAGGCTAAGGAATGCCAAGGACCCAAAGAACATGGGAGGGAGGGGTGACGGCTAACTCCAAGGAAAGAATGTAGACAGTCAGCTAAGGACCTAATTTGGATGTTCAGCCTCCAGAGCAGTGAGAAAATAAATGTATATTCCTTAAAGCCCCAAAGGTGTGGTATTTGTGTTAGAGCAGTACTATGTGGCCCAGGCATGTGGGATAGGCGTGGTGCAAGAGAGAAAGCTCAACCTCTCAACTATTTCAAGACTTATGTCTCCTGATATCTCATTTGCCAATACAAGTTCATAGGCAAAAACAGAGCTAAGGGATTGGAAAGTACATTTCACCCATAGGAATCAGAGATTGAATGTTCGACCAGTAATTTAACATAGTTAGGATATCGTAAAATGTCTTCAACTACATGAGTTTTTTTTAAGCTGCCAATGTATGCTGTTTCAGCAAACTCTCCGAGATTAACAGGGATATTTGTGGCTCTACGGATTCCGTTGCTTTATTTGTAGCCAGTCCGCATTTTCATTAGTGACATGATCTCTTAACCCATGTGAATCCGACATCCATTTTAATAACCCTCCGCTTTCTTCTGATGTCAATTTCCCACAAATTCAACCTGACCAAATGAGTTTCCTCTGCATTTTTCCCAGTCTCAGAAGGATTCATTCAGCTCTCTAAACAGATGCCCGGGGCTCTTTCTTGATTCTTTCTCGTACTCTTCCTAGTCAGTCAAGCCTCAAGTACTCTGCAGTGCATTTTCTAAAATTCTCTCCAATCAGACCCCTTCTTCACAGGGTTGGGACTACCTGCACTTCTCATCTAGTCGACTGCACCTGCCTGTTAACTTGCGTCCAGGCTCCCTGCCTTTTTTCCTTCCTACTCATATTTTACAGTTTAATCTAAGCAGTTTTTCACAATCACAAATCCTTTAAGGATGCCCCTCCTGATTTCCTGCCAGACCTCATAATCGAATGCACTTGTTAACTGGATAGTTGTACCTGAAGCTTCTAGTTGTTCCCATCATCCATTCTCCCCTTGGCCCCTCAGTATTAAGATCCCTGAGTTTTGGTGTGCACGCAACTGGCCAGGTAAGGGTTACACGGTCTAGTCTCTCTGGCTAAGTTCTACGTCTACAAAGTCTAGCCAGAAGCAATGAGTAAAATACCTGGTTCATTCATTTTGGAGGAAAGGAGCCTGCCCTCCTTCTCCTCAGCTGGTTGGTTGGATGATGAAAGCTGGAGAAGCAATTCTGATCAGGAGATACAAGTCCTGGGTTGCAGACTGCAGAGCAACAAGATGGAAAGGTCCTGGGTTGGTCTTATCCGTTCTGGATTATTACATCAATGAGTCATGAATGATTACCTTGTGCAAGCCATTGATCTTTGAGGGTCATTGTGAAGAGTGGTTGAATCTACTTCCTAATATCATTGACTTCTCCATAGCTTTAGTGTTTCATTGGCTACAACTTCCCCAACCTGGCTATTCATGCTCGCCTGTTCATGTCTCGGTAACTTTACATGTGTGCACGTTTACTTCCAGTGTTAACTCCCCAGCCTTTCAGGATTCTGTTTTGTGGAAGCCTCCTGAATTTCTTCCTGTTGGAGAATATATATATAATAACAGTGGACAGGAGATATATATATATATGTATATATATCTCCTGTCCACTGATCTCTCATAGTATTCAATCTGTGCATTCATCTATTAAAGCACTTAATACATTGTGTTGAAAACAGGATTAGCTTGCCTGCCATTCTTTAAAATGCCTTTTGCTCAACTTCCCCACTATTCTCATACCGTGGGTTCCTTTAGGGCAGCATCAATTTTTATCTTTTTATCCCCAGTACTTAACACTTGGTGAGAGATAAGTAAGTTTGCAAAAAATAAGCAAATGGAAGAAGGAGGAATCCTGAGCCCATTTGGTGTATGTAGATAATCTCATGATGAGTTTTGTGCCTCCTTGAAAGAAGCAACCTCATTGAGTCAGGGCATTGGTTAAATTGTGTGGATTTTTCAATTTAGATATACTTATGCACACCTCAACTAAACTCTGGTTAGGAGATTCTTTATTATTATTATTATTCTGATAAAAGAAATGGAATATTTTGTTCAGAGTGGAAAATTACCTAATAGGAAATGTTATTTTAATTTGTAATATAAGCTAGTTGCCTGGCAATATATCCAGTTTTTCTTTGATTTCAACAAATGACCATATATCTGTACACTTATCATATTTATGTCATCTGCCACTTTTATTTCTTTGAAGTGAACTATTGAAATTAGTACAAAAATGGGGAAACTCACAGTGCTCCTGATCTGAAACTGTGCTTCCCTTTGAATAGCCTATGAGAACCTCTTTTAGTTGTGCCCACATATCTGTGCCTGCCCCTCACACACACACATGGCACTTGCTTCTCCTTTTTCTCTTTCTGGTTTCAGCAGGGCCATTTCCTTGTCCCTGAGCCCAGTGAGAAGTTCCTGTAATATTTTCATTGGCAGAGGAAAGTTCCAGTTCTAGAAGGTAACAGAACCCAATGTTGTCACCTCACTAAAGTTTTAAATTCTTTAATTTCCTATTTACTTTAACCCTTTCATGACCCATTTTCAGCCTCACATGTTTCAGCCTGCATAACTGCATGACTCTGAAAAAATAAAATTTAAAAAGCAGGCTTCGCCCCACCAATTCTACCACTGGCGTTCACTTGGAACATATATTGTTTTCTAAATAATTGTATCAAAACCTATTGTTAAGAAGTACTGTTGAGTTAGTTTCAATGTGCTGCCAGCCTATGGGAAACAGAACAAAAATAGTGGGCAGTCCTGTGCCATCCTTAAAATTGTTGTTCCGCCGACGGGAACAGCCTGTTCCTTTCTCATAGTCTGTTCTTAGCCTAGATACTCTGCTGTAGCCTTGTTAACTTGGGTGATTCTGCTGGTCTTTGAAAGACCACAGACAGAGCTTCCAGCATCCTAGCAACATGCAAGTCACCACACAGTATGACAAACCGACAGGCAAGTGGCAGATCAAAATTTGTATTACTTCAAAGACAAATGTTCCCTATGATTTCAGCATGCCTTCCTTTAGGGAAAGCACATGTGCTCAGAGAAGAATTCAAAACAAGAAATATTCACTCGTGAACGAGTGAAGTGATAGCTAAGCACCTAAGAAAGAGGGAGCACTGATCATGTCAAAACTCACTGCCATCAAATGGATTCTGACCCACAGTGACCCTATAACGGGGCGGAACGCCTATGAGTTTCCGAGACTGTGCTTCTCTAGGGGACTAGAAAGGCTCAGCCTCTCCTGGGGAGCAGCTGGTGGTTTCGAATAGCTGGCCTTGGAATTGGCAGCCCAATGCGTAGCCACTCTGTCATCGGGATCTTGTAAAACGCTGTATTGTTGATTGGAGCTTCCGAGTGGGCCCTGTCTTGTGCCATCCTCACAATTATTCTTGTTTGAGCCCATCGATGTAGCGGCCTTGTCAGCCCATCTTGTCAAAGATCTTCCTCTTTCTCGCTATCTCACTACTTTACCAAGAATTGTGTCTTCCTCCAGAGAGTGGTCTCTGCTGACCACATGTCCAAAGTATATGAGATGAAGTCTCAACAGCCTTTCCTCTAAAGCACATTCTGGCTGTACTTCTTTCGAGACAGATTTGTTTGTTTTTGTTTTTTGGAGACCATGGTACTTTTAATGTTCTCCACCTACATCATAATTCAAATGTCAATTCTTAGTCTTCCTTAATCAATGTCCAACTTTAATATGCTTAGGAGGTGACTGAAAATGCCATGGCTTGGGACAGGCACACCTTAGTTCTGGAAGTAACATCCTTGCTTTTCAGCACTTTAAAAAGTTCTTGTACAGCATATTTACCCCCATGCAATGCCACGAGCATCCATTGTGGCTCTAAGCAAGTAGAAATCCTTGACTACTGCAAACTTTTCCCAATTTAACATGAGGTTACCTACTGGTTCACTTTTGAAGATTTTGGTTTTCTTGACACTGAGTTGTAGTCCGTACTGAAGGCTGCAATCCTTGCTCTTCATCAGCAAGTGCTTCAAGCCCTCCTCACTGTGAGCACACAAAGCTGTGTCACCTGCTTATCTCAGGATTTTAATAAAAGTTCCTCCAATCCTGATGTCATATTCTTTTTCATATAATGCAGATTCTCTGACTATTTGTTCAACATACAGGTTAAATAAGTATAGCAAGAGGACACAACCCCAACATACACCTTTACTGATTTTAAACCAAACTTATCCCTGTGTTCTGTACACACAACTTTCTCATTCCGATCAACAATGATTATCAACGCATCTTGATTGCATGCTTGATCAATCTCAGACTGAATATTTTGTAGAACTCTTCATTTTTTTATCACTAGCTTTGGTGAGCGGGGGGCAAAAATGTGAATAATAGTTGTGTTGATTGGTTTTCCTTGAAAGCAGATAGATAAAATATTATCCAAGACAGCACTGTACTTCCAGAAAAATTTAAACATCTCTTTGATGAAGAATGCAACCCCATTCTTCTTGATGGTTTCGTCCCCAGCACAGTAAACTATATTATTTTCTGACTAAAAGGACCGATGCTGGTCCATTTCACCTCATTAATGCCTAGAACACTGATCTTTATGGGTTCCATTTCATTTTTTACAACTTCCAACTTTCCTAGATTCATACTTTGTACTGTGCAAGTTTCAATTATTAATTGATGTTTGCTGCTGGAAGGTCCCAAAGGCTATACTCTACTTTGAGGTGGCAGCTCTTCCTCAGTCTTATTTTGAGTGCCTTCCAACCTGAGATGCCCTCGTTGTACAGTGATGATCCATAAGATCATCAGTTTGAAACCGCCAGCTGCTCTGTTGGAGAAAATGGAGCTTTCTACTACCAAAGAGACTTATAACCTTGGAAATTCACAGGGACAGTTCTACCCTGTCCTACAGTGTTGCTATAAGTCAGAATTGGCTCAATGGCAGTGAGTTTATTTGTTTGTTTTTGGTTCTGATCTGAGGGTTTCATCTCCTGGGACTATCGCTGGTAATGTTCTGCTTCTTTTCAGGAGGTTTTCAATATCTGAAAATGTTTTGATTTTGTCCATAAGGTTTTCAGAAATAGATAGCCTCTTCCTTCTTCATAGTCTGTATTTACTCTGGAAACTCTACTGAAATGTGTTCGGTTTCTGTGAACCTGCTGGCATTTGAAATAACAGTGACATAGTTTCCAGCAACATACAAGCCACCATATTATGACAAACTGATTGATGGTGAAAAATATTTCCGCTCAACTCAACTTACTGTCATTGAGTTGAATCCAACTCATAGAGACCCTAAAACCATGGTAGAAATGCCCCTGTTGGTTTCCAATACTACAACCTCTTTAGAGTATTGAAAAACAAGGATGTTACTTTGAAGACTAAGGTGTGCCTGACCCAAACCATGGCATTTTCCATTGCCTCATATGCATGCGAAAGTTGGACATTGAAGAAAGACCAAAGAATAATTGATGCATTTGAATTGTGGTGCTGGGGGGGAAATACTGAAAGTATCATGGACTGCAAACTGAATGAACAAATATGTCTCAAAAGAAGTACAGCCAGAAGGCTCTTTAACGGCAAGGATGGCAAGACTTCATCTCACTTACTTTGGACATGTTTTCATGAGGGACCAGTTCCGAGAAGGATGCCATGCTTGGAAAAGGTGGGGTGGGCATTGAAAAAGAGGAAGAAAGAGGAAGGCACTCGACAAGATGGATTGACACAGTGGCTGCAACAACAGGTTTGTGTATGGGAATTATTGTGAGGATGTGCAGGTCCATGCAGTGTTTAGTTCTGTCGTACATAGGGTCGCTATGGATTGGAACTGACTTATATGATCAATACATTATGGAAAGTATTGATCATATAATCAAATACAAATAATCAAATTCAAATTATCCGCTCACTACATAGAGAGCAGCACTATTCCACTATTGAAATTTCTCTTGCACTTCCTTGCTTTTTTTCTTTTCATATATGCATGGATTTGTGTATCTGTGAGATTTGTATCTATCACTCAGATAATTTTAACAGTAGCATCGACATACTGTGCATGTTATTTCTGATTCATGGCGACCCCATGTGTGGTAGATTAGAACAGTTCCATCGGGTTTTCTTATCTATAATCTTTATGGAAGCAGATATCCAGGCCTTGCTTCTGCAGTGTCTGGGTGAGGTCTAACCACCAACCTTTAGTTTGGTCATCAAATGTAGCGACCCTCACTTAGGACATATTGTTGTTTCTATGCACCGACAAGTCGATTCTGACTCAGAGACTCATGTACAATGGAACAAAACACTGCTTGGCCCTATGCCATCCTACAGTCAGTGCTTGAGTCATGGTTGCAAACACTGTGTCACTCCCTATCGTTGAGGGTCTTCCTAATTTTTGCTGATCATCTACTAAGAATGTTGTCTTCAGAGACTCGTGCTTTTTGATAAAATGTCTGAGGTACCTGAGAATAAATCTCACTGTTCTCTCTTCAGCAGAGCGTGCTGGCTGTACTTCTCCCAAGACATTCCTTCTTCTGGCAGTGTATGATACATTCAAATTCTTTGCCAACATGATAATGTGAAAGCATCAGTTTTCCCTCAGTCTTCCATTTCCATTGTCTAGATTTTTGCATTCATATGAGGCTATTTCATGTCAGGGGAAGCCAGCCCCTAACACATCATTATGGGTCTGATGGGCGCAATTGTACAGCGATAATAAGTAAATATCATAATAAAGTTATAGAGAGCATGAGAGATAGAAGTATTGAAATAAATGGAGTCAGACACGATTCATGGTAGCATGCTCACCTCTGCCTCGCTTGATGGTCCATGTGGATGGAGAGAGAGTTTAATGCTAGCCCAGGCCTTTTATATTCTTTGGGTACGTGCAAACCCCCTAATTACAGGTGAGGACATACATCCCAGGAAGCGGCTGTGCTATAATAGGAAGAGAAGGGATTGGGGATATACATGTGACAAGATGAGCGGACCCTAGATTCAAGATGGCGACCTAACCTTTGTCATCCTTGGGCAGGTTTGACCTCTCTGGGGTCTCCTACAAGGAAACAGACAACTACTATCCTTATCAGAAGGGAGTGGGCCCTATTTGTTGTGGGATAAACAGTGGTGACTACTTTCTCTAGAGGGCTGATAGCTGTCAGGGGGAATAACCCCTGACCTACTTCTGATGACCTCCAAGTGTAGTCATTCCCAAGCAGCTGTCTGGCATATTTTTGGGGGAGACAGCTTGGGGGAAATTCTTCTGTATCCCACAATTTCAGATGCCAGGGCTTGGGCCAGACTCAGGCTCACCTGACTCCTCAAGCAACATCGTTGCTTTTTTTTTTTTTTTTAATCTTTGAAGAAATCTTTGCAGCAGATTTTCCCAATGCAAAATGTCAATTGATTTCTTGCTGGGTACTTCTCTGAGTGTTTATGGTAGATCCAGGTAAAGTGAAATTCTTGACCATTTCAATCCTTTTCTGTACAGAATGGCGCGGCTTATTGGTTCATTTGTGAGGAGCTCTGTTCTTTTTGTTTTCTACATAGAGGTGTCATCCGCATTGAAGGGCTTAATATTTCTCCTTCATTACTAAGTGCTTCAAGTTCGTTGCACTTCTAGCAAGCAATATTGTATCATCTGCATACCAAAAATATAAGCCTGCTTCCAGTTCTGATACTGTGCCCTTCTTCATAGATTTCAGCTTCTCAGACTGCTTGCCATACAGATTGAACAAGTACAATGAAAGGACACCACTCTGACACAAACACTTCTTCTGATTTTAAACCATGAGTGCCCACATGTTCTGCTTGCAGGACTGCCTCTTGGTCTATGTTCAGGTTTCATATGAACATAAGTAAAGGTGCTGGGATGCTCATTCTTTGAAATATTGCCTATAATTTGTTATAATCCCCAGAGGTGCATTGCTGGCAGCGTAGTTACATGTTAGGTTGCAATCTGCATGGTCAGTGATTCTCCACGGGAGAAAGACAGGATTTTCTCCTCCCTTAAAGAGTTCCAATCCTGGAAACCCATAAAGGCAGTTCTACCCTGTCCTATAGGGTTGCCGTGAGTCGGCAATGATTCGATGGCAGTGACTAAACTGCTAAAGCGAAATCACTGAGGTTGAAGGAACGTGCGCTGCAAAATCCAGTTGCTATTGGATCCATTCTGATTCATAGTTCTTTGTAGATTGAAACAACATACAGTTATTATTTCTTTGTTTCTGTCGGACATAATTTATCTGTGTTCGCTGGCTAAAGGTATTGTAAGGTCTCTCTTCCGGCCTAAATTCCAACCTCAGTCCTTGGCTCTGCGCGAGAAAGATTTCACGCCGAAGCCGGGCTCATGATCCAAGTGAATTTAATGAGACTAAAAGGAAGCTTCAGGTTTTAAGCGGCACCCATAGGATTCCTTTGACCATGTGGCCTGGCAGAGACTGCTCCGGGTGACGCAAGGATCTCTCTCCTCCCACAAAGACGACAAGACAAGCCCCCTCTCCCTCCTGGTTCCTGCCTTTTCAAGGATTCCCTGGGGAGGCGTGGTGAACAACCCCAGGTCGCTCCCATTGGCTGAATTGCAATCACCTGGCCCAGGTGGGCTGCTCCAAGTGTAACGCCCATCCGAGCCCACTGGCGGGAAAATCCAGCTTTGTCCTATGCTGGCTCTCCTGGGCATGCGTAAATGGACTTCCCAATTCCCTAGGCTAAGCTGCCAAACAGTATCTCAGGAGGTCAATGCCAGGGTTCAACTGACTAGTTTCTGCTTCCTAGCTGATACAGTGATTGCTATAAAGATTCAGTTAGAGACAGGTAATGCGATCTCTGCCTAGAATATCTCCCAGTCACACAGGCGCTTCTGAGAGAACACACTAGATGGCAAAAGAGAGAGAAGTTTGAAGTGACAATTTTGTGTAGTTTAATTACAAAATTGACATTCATCATATTTTCTGTCTTCCATTTGTTAGAACAGGTCATAATAATGGTTTGGTTCACAATAAAGAATTACCCATGATCCTGAATATCAGCAGGTGGGGGTTGTCAAAATCATCTTAGAAATTGGCCAGAACTCATTCAGGGATGGTTATTTCTCTATCTGCCTGTCTGTATCTCCATCCACTTCTCTATCTTTATCATGATTCCACTCATTAAATCATTTTTAGGAAGTGCCTAAAGCTTAATTAGCTTCTCTAGACCTTAACAATCTTTGTACTGATTATTCATCTCTTTAAACATTACCTAATATCCTGGTCTCCATCTTTAAATCCTTGTTTAGTGTCAGATGGAGAATATATTACGGCCTCTTTATCATAAGCCACAAGAACAAGATTAAAAAGAAACCTATTGGTCAAGAGCTATTAGTAAGAAACATGCAAGGACTGCAACATTAAATAATTCCTTCATCCATGTTTCTCCAAGGAGCATTTATTGAGTTCCCTTCACCTAGTTTATGCCAATAATTCAGTGATACAAAAACCAATATAAATATTCCATTAAATGTTGGACAAATGAAAGTCATTGAAAAAGGTTCAGAGTTTGTGCACTTAGCAAGATCCTACACTTAACACAATAGCTACACAGGCCTGTCCCTAACAGACACTTGCCATAGCAGTGCAGCTGCATTGAGCTCTGTAGTCTGTGTGTTGGAACCTTGAGGGGAATCTTAGGCTGTCCCCACCACCAGCTAGAAGAGTAATGATCTTCAAAACATGAAACCGGATGACCAGAATCAAAATCACCTGGTAGTGTTAGTGGTGCACATTCTCAAGTTCAACCCGAATCCACAAAATCTACATATGTAGATATAGAACCTAGCGATCTGTCTTTGAACAAGCTCTCCAGGATGCAGAAGACCCTTGCCCTAGTTTCCAAGTTACTAGGTATTTTTCCAGTCCTGGAGTTTGCTTAGGTCCAGTGGGGTAAGAGCAGGCACATACATTTTGGCAGTTTGAATCCATCCACAGATGCCACAGAAGAAAGGTGGGTAAATCTGATTCTATGGAGAACTATAAGGACTGCTATGGAACGTTTCCAATTTGTATCTCGTGGGGTCTACATGAGTAGGAATGAACATCAGCATGATGGGCCTTCAGTCCTGGAGACTTCTTGGATTCAAATGCAAAGGTGGGCTTATCTCTGAAGCCCCCTAAACAGGCTGCTTGGAATTCAGCCATTCTTCTATTGTCCTTCAGCTGTGTTTTGCTCTTCCATCCTTCTCTGTTCTGGTTTCCATGGGCCCTATTCTACTTGTGCACAGGCCCCTTGGCCCTGGTTTTGAATTCACTGCTAAATGAAATTCAAGAAGCCAGACATCTGAGGATGGAGACCGAGCCACACATAACCCAAGCGTGGACAGAATGGTGATTCCTGATAATGATCAAGGTGGAGATAATTATTGGCAGAGTCCAGGGATCGATTATTTTGTTCCGGCTGGGAGGATTGGAGTAGGTGTTACAGAAGAGATAGCACTTGATCAGAGCTTTGCAGGATGAGAAGCATTTTTAATAGACTGAGAAGTGAAGGAATTAGTGTTTTGACACACACCTGAAGTGATGTGCCGAATTGCATACTTAGCAATAAAACTCTACCCAGCCAGCCACTGGAATTATAGCTTCTTCCAACTTCCAAGAGTGGTATCTGCTTTAATCGGAGGTCTTTTCATTTGTCTCGGCCCCTTTTATAAAAACCAGATTGTTAAAAGTCCAGATCGTCTTATCGTTTCTCATCTGGAATTCTGGATCTATCCCTGTATGGGAATAGCATCTTACAAACATGTTGGCACAAATACATTCGTTGCTGATGGAGACCATTTGAGAGGTAATAGCCTGGACAAGATCATATGGAAGCAATTTCACTTTGGTCTTAGTTCAGGAAGTCCTCATAGCAGATATATAATCTTATGGATCTGGACGATGAGTTGGAGGCTTTGGTTGAGAGAGAGGAGAGTGGGGGGTTCACATGTTTTCCTTTTTGATTTTTCCAACAGAAAGTGAAAGGTCCAGAGGAAATACATGAGTATTACTGATATTTTTAAAACTTATTTCAGGTTAAGAATGTCATGATGGATTATAGTGATTCTTGAGGGGAGAAGATTTTGACCTCAAGAGACAATTGATTGTCAATATCTGAGACATTTTTGGTTGTCACGAGGGGAGGTATGTATCCAAACATCCTACAATACACTGGACAGCCCTCCCACAGAAAACAAAAAATTGATCCAGTCCAAAATATAAGCAGTGCTGAGGCTGAGAACCCCTGGATTAAAACTACATTTGACATCTATCAGAGTGGAGTAAAAAATGAGTTACATGATAAAAGAAACACCAAACGTTGCTAGCAAGAGTGCAAAGAAAATTAATGGCCTCACACGTATAAAACGGTGCAACCATTCAAGAAAGCACTTACTCAAAGTAAGTTTCTTATAGCACTAAATATGTGTGGCTCAGTCATTTCCATCTTGAGAATTGCTCCGAGAAGTGGTGAATAGTTAAATAAATCGTGCCAATTACTCAGTAATGAAAGAGGAATATACTGCTGATACAGACAACTGCACTGAATCTCCAAGAAATTATGCTGAGTGAAAAAATGCCAATCCTACTGTCATGCTCTGGATTGTTATATTAAGATAACATTCTTTAAGCAATACAATTAGAGACACAGAGCAGATTAATGGTTGCCAGGGGTTAAAGAAAACCAATATCCTCACAACTAGACCAATAAGTAACCATCAACAGAGACTAGCTGGAAATTGCGAAGGATGGCATCTTGCTTGGATCCACAATCAATGCTCATGGTACCAGCATTCCAGACTCAAACAACACCTTGCACTGGGTCAACCGGCTGTACAAGACCTCCTCAAAGTGTTCAAAAGCAAGGACTTGACTTTGAAGACTAAGGTGCGCCTGACTCAAGCCATGATATTTTCAATGGCCTCATATGCATGTGCAAGTTGGACATTGAATACGGAAGACTAAAGCAGAATCCATGCATTTGAATGATGGTGTTGGGGAAGAATACTAAAAGCACCGTGCACTGCCAAAAGAACAAACAACTCTGTCTTGGAAGAAGAAGTGCAGCCAGAATGCTCCTTAGAGGCACAGATGAGGAAATTTCATCTCATGTGGTTTGGACATGTTATGAGGAGAACCCGGTCCCTCGAAAATAACATCATTGTGGCAATAATTTCTATTAGAAAAATCAATACCAGACTAAACTCAAAGAACTGGAGAGTCATTAAACCCCAAATGCCTAATTTTTCGGAGATGCTATTCAGGGCCATCCCCCACCCTCACCCCTGACTCCTCCCTTGGGTTTAAGCCCTCAAATTCCTGTGTTCTATGAATGATCGCAACATCCCACAGAAACTTACAAAACTCTGGAGAATTGTTTCACATGGTGCTGAGTGCTGTTTGGCCCCAAATCTAAAGGTCCGTCAGGGGTGACCCAAATATAGGGTGCAGAGTCAGAAGCCAAAACTGTCTAAGTGTGGCTGCAGACCCTCTGCCTCCTAGCAAGACTCTGTCAGGAAAAGGAGATTTGACATTTCAGGTGAGGTGATATGTTATGATATTAGAACAGGCATTTGGAGGCTCCACTAAAAATGGTGTATTACGTCATACCCTCTACCATGTTAAAATCGACGATGCCCCCAAGGAAACAGAGGGGGTGGCTCAGGGCACATCCTCTACAAAAGGGCTTTAAAAAAAAGACTCTCAAGGAAACGAAGGATGTGGCTGAGCACACATCCTCCACCAAGGTCAGGCCTCCATCTACCCCACTCTTGTCCATCTGCATAACAGGTCCAGAACCATAATATATCACACACAGAGCCATGGTTAGAAGGGTCATAAATGCTGCTTGGTAAAGTGGAGGGGCCAAGAACAAGAGGAAGGCCCTCGACAAGATGGATTGCCCCAGTGGCTGCAGTAGTGGATTCAAACATCACAATTGTGAAGATGGCACAGGACCAGGCAGTGTTTGATTCAGTTGCAGCCATGGTTTCAAACTGCTGACCTTATAGTTAGCAGTGTAATGCTTAATCCATTGTGTCGCCAGGATTAGACTTTTTTTTAAATGTGCTCAAACCGATTTGATTTTTGTCTTATTGCTGCAAATTATGTGCAAATCCTGAAGGATTAAAAAGTATCATCCTTATTGATAATTTCCCAAGGCACCAGACACAAAAATGACAGTGATTTCCATATACTTGGCCATTTTTTGTGCAAATGCCACTGTCCCTCCTACCTAGATATGTTTCAGTAGGCTTAGAAAATGTGCTATGTTGTCAAAAATATACATGCAGTGCTTCAAGTAAATTTATCCTTTATTAGACAGTAAATTGTTGCCAACACACTGATTCATAAAATAACAGAAGAATATAAAAATTAAGCTCATCTGAAACATTAAATAAAAAGTGACACTGAAAGAACATGGCAGTTCTCTAAATGATCCATTCATTCTGAGTTTGTATATTCAATGGTGCTAATTAACAGAATTGCATAGCCATGACCCAGGTAAATGTTGAGCCTAATGTGTGTGTGCTGCTGTTGATCTGTCATAGCTGAGGCTATATCTTTCTTTCTTCTCTTCAGAATGAACAGTGATTTACCAAACCAGTTCCTTGTTGCAGGGGTTATAGTAGGAGCTTTGTTTTTACCTCGGAATCCCTAGCATAGCTCTACTCCTAATGGGAATGCAGAGAGTGGGGGAAATCAGAGATATAAAATCTGCTTGGGAAAATGGGAAATGTTGCTATTTCTGGAACTGTGAAAGGTAGAAAGCTATAGGAGAAGATGAAGGTAGGTTTTTCAATCCCCTTATGTTTGATTTATTTGACATGTAAAAGAGAATTATAGTCTGCATGGCAGGGCAAGATAGAAGCAAAGTGTCAACACGAACTCAGAATAACATTTGCAAAATCAACGGGACAATGATATTGGACCCCAGTAAAAGGTAGAAGAGAATTTTTCGTTAGTTAGCCATTTGGCAATCTAAACCATAATCCGTCAAATCTTTTGAGGATAAAATTGGATTAATGAAGACTAGTCAATCCACTTATTTGACTAAAAGTGATGTTTGTTTCAAACAATACCTTTGGATACTTAAATACATATTTTTATTGCCCAAGAAAATGCTGAAAAATAGTTGTGATGGCAGGGATCATGATCTTGGTCCTATGTTTTAGTGGAAATGCCACTAATTTATTCCTTAGTAAGAAGTTTGCTATTTGTCCCTGGTTAATATGTAGCTCAAGTTAAACATGCTGTTTTCTAGTCTTAGCTTACCACGCATTTGGATCACGAATTTGCCATGGATTTTAGCACATTCATCTATTGAGATGATCGTAGGCTTTTTTCTTCAATTGTCTAAATTGTTTTCCAATGTTGAATTCCCCTTGCATTTTTTTAGGATGTTGTATTTTTGCTTCTTGAGATCGACTTTAATATTATTTTGCTGATGTTTGCATTTACATATTCACAAATGAGATTGGCCTGTAGTTTTCTGAGAGGGAGTTGGCTGTTCTTACCTGATTTGTGTGCCAGTGTTAGGTTAGTCTATTATAAATATGTTAGTTTTTCTTGTTCTTAGATTTAGTATCGATTACATAGAATGTACAATATCCTTTCCTTAAACTTGATAGATCAAACCTCCAGAACTACCTGGACATATGTTTTTGTTGGGGAAGAGAGAAATTTTGACAACTAAGTTTCCTCTTTTTTTGTTAGGGTCTACATGTATTTTACCTTTTTGATTTTTCTTGATTCAAATTTAGTTTTGTTTGTTGTGTTTGTTTGCTTGAGATGAACTTGTTTGTCACTAAAGACTGTAAATCTATTTCAATGTCACTTTTCCTCTTCTTTTTTTAATGAAGCCACTCTGACCACTGTTTTGAGGGATAAAGAATCTTGTGTTTTTTATTATAAAGAAACATAATATATCTCTATCTCTATCTCTATCTATCTATCTATCTATCTATCTATCTATCTATCTATCTATCTATCTATCTATCTATGTATCTATAGTACACAGCCCAGCTCAAGAAAGGCAATCAACAACAATATCCTGTAAAGTCCTCTGTGTATGTGGTTCTTTTTCTCCCCTCCCTATCCTTCCTCACTCCCCTCTTCCTGTTGCTACCCTGTCCCTGGCATTCTTGGGTCAAATTTAGTAATTTTTAATTATCCAAGAAAAATGTACCAAGGATATAGTTTTTAAAAACCACTGATATATGAGTGAATCAACGTAATTTCGTCTGATACCAACTGCAAATGTATTACTTCTTCTGATCCTGACCACCAGAACTAGCTGAGATCTCACAAGGTAATATTCACAGTCCTTTAGATTTCCAAATATGCCCCAAACATTAAAGCCAGCCACAATCATGGAGGTTTCCAGGCCTCCCTCACTTATGACTGGCCGGCTTCAAACTTGAGGGGTTCTCACTAACACTTAGGATGCCAGTCAGAAATTTGAAGGTAAGCTAAGGGCGCTTAGCTTCTGACCTGCTGACTACCTTCTGCTACTACCTTCACTAAGACTCAGAACTTCACTAAGAACTCAGAAAGCAGTATATGTATAATTGCAGTTTTATTATAGTAAAAAAGACTATGTCAATGGGGAGGTCTAGGGAGGGTCCCTTATCCCAAATGACATCCTTCCTTCCCCTGTGCTTTGATGGCTATTGTCAATGAGAAAGTCTATGAGGAGTCTGCGTCCAAAACTTTTATTGTAAACCCATTACATAGGCCAAAATGAGAAAATCAAATTCAGTCGAGTCAATGCCAAGGGATAGTGACCCTAGAGAAGAGAGTAGAATTGGCCTTGTGAGTTTCCTAGACTGTAACTCTTTAAGGGAGCAAAAAAAATATCTTTCTCCTGCAGAGCTGCTGTGGTTTCAATCTGCTGATCTTACAGTTAGCAGTATAAAATGACGAGCATTATGCATTAAATCATTGTTCATGTGGTTGCTTACATTCAACATCTAGCACCTCTCTCCCAAGGGCAGGCTGTCACATGCTGGGTCTGTCCCATATCACTAGCACTCACCCAAGAGTCATCTCATTAGCATAAACCTCAGGTGTCTTCCGAATCCTTGCAGATAGCAGAGACACCAACTGCGGGGAAAATTTCAAGGACAAAGACTAAATTCTCTGGGTAAAGTTCATTGTAAACTCCACTGCACATCAAAATTTCAAATGCTTTAGACAAAAATTCATTTAAAAATATTTTTCTTCTCTTTAGCTAGCTACCATATCAGACACCTGTCTGAATTTAGGGACGTGGAATATACTGTCCTGGGTATGAGAAAAATTGGATAGCAGTCTCTTTAAGTGTCCTGTATTTTCTGTGTTGGAAATGTACATCACCTTCCTTAAAAGCAGGGATGGTGAGACTTCATCTTACATACTTTGGACATGTTTTCAGAAGGACATCATGCTTGGTGAAGCAGAGAATTGCTGCAATAAGATGGATTGCCTCGATGACAACAACTGTGAGGATGGCGTAATACTGGGCTGCGTTTCATATGAGAACTGATTCAACAGCCCAAACAACGTTCAGTAAAGCTTACTCTAAGTAGAGCTGGAATTGGAAATTGCCTGGTTAATGTATTTTGAAGGAAAACAAAAGTTTCCTTACTCAAATTCTTTACCATTTTTTGATCACAATAATGTCCCAGATCACACATATATAGGCCCAGATAGCACATAAATGCTGAGAATATCACATTTACCCTTCTATCTTATCAACTTTTGTCTGGTCCTAAGAGACCCCTATTTAGTGGGTTGTATACACCCATCCTTTGTAAATAAATGTGTGATAGTTAGGTTTATTGTGCCAACTAGGCCAATAGGAACATGTGGGCAGAGTTTAATCTAGTTGAAGCTTGATTGGAGGGCAACGAGATAAATGACTTTCCAAGGCCCTTCCCTTTCTCTCTTCCTCTCTAGTGATTGGACCAGCATGCAGCTTGAGGCACCTTCTAGACCTGCTTCACCATGTTGCTAGTGAGTACATCACCTGAGCGTGAGGCTGGTGGATCCTGTAGCCATGCATTGCTTGAGTTCCAGATTCCACCGAGGCCTGATTCACTAAGCTCCTGTGCTACTGACTGTTGCTGACCCACCTTGCCTTCTGCTGCCTGAAGGCAGACTCAGCCTATCTTGCCTGAGGGAACACTCCCTGTCTGCTTCCTTGATCTTGGGTTGGCAGCTCTGTGAGTTGAAGAATTTTTAGTATATTAACTGTTCCACAAAAGTGAGTTGCACATAGTCCTATGTACTGTTGTGAGAACTAATTAGCTGTTGTAATCCTTCTCACTGTATAAACCTATTTATATATATATAATCATAAGTGTCCTGGGTTTGTTTCTTTAGAGAACCCTACCTAACACAAAAAGTATAGCAATGTTCTGTGTTTTATTCCAGATTTTGTAATCTAGATCTTTATTTTATGCCAGGAAATCTATACTTAATTCGTTCCTCAAATTTGCTTGCCTATTTTACTTTGAGTGTGTAATGCTGGACAGTAATCCTTGCTGAAGTTAGGCACAGTCCCTCTGTAGAACCACAGTCCCCCAGAGAACCACACTAGGCAAAGATGTGAGCGTGTTTAAATATCCACTGACCTCATATGAGTCAGTGAAAAATTAATTGACAATCCAATCAACAGCCAAAGAATAGGGTCATCAGCTTGGATCAAACCAACAGTTTGGAAAACTTAGTAATTCACTACGCTTGACATTTTAATTTAATCTTCTAAAGATCCCTGGTGGCAAAGTGGTTAAAGTGCTTGGATGTGAACCAGAAGGTGCAAGGTGCAGCTGCTCCATGGGAGAACCATGTGTCGGTCTGCTTCCATAATGACGGACAGCCTTCGAAACCCTGTGAGGTGGGTCTGCTTTATCCTATGTGGTGATGTGAATTAAAATCCACTACATAGCAATGGCTTTGGATTTTTGTTTTCTTTGGATGGGGAGTATCTTTCCATAGATTTTTGGCACCAATCTACCTCCCTATTATAAAGAGAGGGGACAGTTAAAAAGTCTTACTAATGAACCCAATGAAACACTAAGACGCTACATGGGGTGCTCGGCCAAGTGCTAGCAGGCTGAAATTCAACCCACCATGTTTAACTCTCTGTGTGCATTGTTTTCATCCGCTTCTAGATGGAGCATAATAAATATTGATCCCCTTACCTCACAGGGATTTTTTGAGGTGTGATGAGCTAATTGTTTAAAGCTCATTAGAGAAGGATACTGCTGCTAAGATACAGCACTTCAAAATTCATGAAAAAAGAAATCAGTCATGTACTTATCAAATAAGATTAGTACACAGTCACACACACTACTTCTTAGTATCCTGAGGAAAGTCATACTTTTTTTTTAAATCAAGGAAGTGGTTGATTCTCTTTTCCTCATTAGTCTGAAGAAGACAGCGGCAGGCCAATCGCAGCATGGAAATATGGGCTAGACTAAAGCCAGGGACTGATTACATATCTGCTGTGTGTGATGATTCCATCTGGGGAGACAAGATGGTTTCATTTATTCTAGCTCCACCTTTTTACAACTCTGGTGGATGCTGAATGGTGCTAGCTGGCTTTGCTTTTGAGATACTAGAGAGAATGAAGGCTGCCTGCCGGTTTACTTATTATCAAAGGCAAATTGATAGGATTAAACGCACGGCCTATATTTTGATGTTCCCTTTCAAAGGTTTCACAAAGTCTTCAGGTTTGTTTCTATGTCACAAAATTAAAAGCTTACATACCAGATATATGCACTTTGGTGTGTAGTTCAGAACAAAGAGAAGGGTGGAGTTCAGAAGGGACTGGGGAATGAAGGGACCAGCTGTCCTTGGATTACAAATGTATCCCATTCCTAAATTGTTCATGAAGTGGATTTTGGATATCAGTTCATCTTAATGTCAGTTAGTCAAATGTCTCAGTCTAGTGTACCCTTTGTGCATAAAAATATTAAAGAAACATAATGATACAACAACAACAATAATAATGTTTGGTGTGATTCTCAAAGTTTATTACTAAGCACTGTATCTACCTTAAAATTATAATATCATAAATTTTACAGGGTTGGCTCTTAACTACAGGTTGTACATCAATCAGATTTTTATAACCTAGGGAATGCCTGTAATTTGTTTTAGTGGCTGCCTTAGAAATTAAATTCTTGTTTTTGTAATATACTCTAGATCGCCACTTCCCTAACTTCATCTTGTACACAAATCCCCATAGTGATTATGTTAAAATTCAGTGTCCGATTCAAGAGAGCTGGGATGGAACCTGAGATCTGATAGCCAACTGGCTAGTCAAGGGACTATAGTATGAAAATCAAACTCATTGCTATCAAGTCAATTCTGACCCTATCAGAGAGGGAAGAACTGTCCTTGTGGGTTTCTGAGACAGTAACTGTGGTAGATATATAATCATTTGTCAATTTGAGGATTCAGAGGTAGGGGTGGAGTCTAGGCCTGTCAATCAGATCATAGCCAATGAGGTCTCTGTGTGGGCATGGCCTTCTCCTGAGAACCAGGTATTTCCTCCTTGGAGGCAGGAGAGACTCACTACTTTACTCCCTGGGAGACATCGCAGCTGATAAGCCACATGGAACTACCCTAGTGCCCTGAGCCAGACAAGCCACATGGATGCAAGCAGACCTCTGAAGCCGGAGAAGCCACAGAGAGACCTCTGCCAGTGCTGAGATGCTTACAACGCCACTGGACCCAAAGACTTTCTACCCACTGACTGTGATCGCCCTGAATGTGGCATCATTGCCTGTGTTTCATGAGTCTGAAGAGGACTTTATAGATTGGTATCAGGCATATGGGCTAGTATCAGACTTATGGACTTGGACTGGGCTGGGTTGGGATGTTTTCTTAATGTGCAATTGCTCTTGTATATAAATCTCTTTCTTATACACTTATGTGTGTCCATGGATTTGTTTCTCGAGTCTACCCAGACTAACACAGAAACTGTTTACAGGAGTAGAAAAGCCTATCTTTCTCGCACAGATCAGCTGATGGATTCAAACTGCTGACCTTATGGTTAGGAACATAATGCATTAGGCATGAAACCAGCAGGGCATAGAAGTTTCCACAAAGGTATGAATCAGTCTTTAAATATTTTAGAACATAGAAAAGGTAAAAAACAGAACGTGACAAAATAATGAAAGAAAAGTGAGAAGGCCTAGATTTTCAGAAAATATCTATGTTTACAAAATAATTGAGCAAGAAATAATTTGCTAGTGTGAGGGAAATTATTGCAAATTGGAGTTTGAGTGATTATGGGTCTGCATGGCTAATCACTTCAAGTAGGTACAACAAGCAAATAGAATGAGTGGAGATAAGCAGTGAATGTTCTGTTCTGGAGATGTACTCTATTTCAGTTGCTGGATGGATAAAGTTTCACTGTCATGATTCCTCAGGTAATGAGAAAAACCTCCTGAAGTGTGACATAAATGACCTTCAAGAGGCATTAGTGTTTTAAGGGGGAAAATCCTTTACCTCAAGGTTATTGGGAAGGAAGGGAGCATTTCAAAGGAGCAGTAATGGCAAGACAGAATTTTCCATCTTATGTGGGTCAGTAGAGAAGCTACTCAAGTCTGTTGGAAATTATCGAAGTGCTCTGAGGAGTTGAAGGTATTATGTTGACTTGATTCTTGGAAGTTTCAGAAAGACTCTTTCTCCTTTGTTTCCTTGAAGTGAGGAAAGAGCTCTGGGAAAGAAGTGGAAGGAGAAATTGAAGCCTCATCATGCTTCAGTCAAAGTGTTGAATAAAGCCAAATCTGTTGTTGTGGAGTAGATTCTAACAGCCATACTGCAGAACAATGTAGAATTGCCCCATAGGCTTTTCAAGGCTGTAGTCTTTATGAAAGCAGTCTGCCGCCACCTGCTCCAATGGAAAGACTGGGGGATTTGAACTGCGAACCTAAGTTAGCAATGAGCATTTGATCACTATGCCACCAAGGCTTCCTGAAGGTGTTGAATACTCAAGAATTATAAAATGAGCACCAAGGAGATGGACTAGCTGAGTTCTGGTTGCACCTTGGACTACAAGGTCAGCAATTTGGTACCATCAGCCAGCTCCTAGGAAGAGAGAAGGAGCTTTCTATTCCTGTAAAGAGTCACAGTCTCTGAAATCCACAGGAGCACTGCTACTCTGTCCTATAGGTTAATTTTGAGTCAGAATTGACTTGGTAGCAATGAGGGTTTTTTGGTTTGTTTGTTTTTGAGTTAATGCCAATGGATCTTGGAAAACAGCTCTCAGCTCTCTGCATGTTTCTTCCTGCAGAATTTTCATCGCAATAACTGTTTCCCCGAAGATGATCATGTATTCATCAAAACTATGTAGGAAAATGCTGTCTCTGGTCAAAGATATAGGGAAATTGGGGATTAAATACACATAAAAAAGCTTTCTTTACTGGCAAGCTTCTTGGATTCTTCCAGCAGTGCTTCTGGGAATACAGAGCACAGCATATCCCCAACCTGTCTGACTGCAGAATCCTGTTGCAATTAGCATCATATAGGATTGGTGTTGATGGAACGAACTTTGGAAATGCAGAGGCTGGTTAAAGTTAATTAAATTAGACTCAAAGTTGTTGCCATTCAGGTGCTTCTGAGACCTAGCAAGTCTTCCTGTTACAAAGTGGAGTTCTTCCTAGTTTTCTTGGCTGTCATCTTTACAGAAACAGTTTGCCAGGCCTTTCTTTCAAAGCACTGCTGGGTCGGTTCTAACCACCAACCATTATGTTAGCAGTGAATTGAAAATTGCTTGTGCCAGTCAGGAATTTTCTTTTTAAGGCTACTCCCATTTTTAGTGTAATACCATTCTACTACCAAAGAAAGCTCAAATTATCCAGAAAGCAATTGGTAGCTACCTATCTAAATAGATAGCAAATCACTTAAATTAAAAGAGAGATTGATATTATTTTTAAGTGTTGCTGTTGAACTTGATAAAATCTTACTATTAGAACATTTTGAATTCATTTCAAAGTAAATGCAGGCTTATGATAGAATTTGATTTGAAGAATCAAGAAGAGCACAAAGCTTTCCCCATTATTAAAGAATCTCAACCATTAATGTTTTCATAAACAGATTTCCAAATATGAAAGTATTCCCCACTTAATTTTATTTGTCATTCTTAAGTCAATAATTTTCTCTTCCATTTAGTAGGTCTAATGTTCCAGTATTTATATGGTCATATCTTAATACGTACACCTTTTCTAGTACAAGGTGGAATACGAGAGCACAAAAATATGCTTAGGGGAAAAAATAAAGAAAAAATATCCTTAGCATGAGAGGCTACAAACGCAAAGAAAGGCAGTAATAAATTGTTAGGTAGAAGAATTAGCTTCATCATTATGTTCAGATACATTATTCTTAAGGCTGAATTCTCATTATACCTGGATTTTCCCTGCCAGAGGCATCCGATTTGTTTGTATATTTATGCCCTACCTAGTTCCACACTTTATTTATGGTGACTGTCTATCGATGTGCCTTTAAATTGACTCTAGGAATTAAAAGGCATTGCCTGTAAAGATACTAAAAACTCATCACATCTTAAATACCTCAGAAGGTAGGAGATAATGACCTTCACATTATAGATTCTTCAGTACAGTAGAAGCCATCATACCAAAATAAGAATCTTTGCATTGGGGGGCTTTTATTGAAAAAAAAAACTACATAAAATATGAGGCGACTTTGTTTACAACTCTGCCTAGAAAAATGAGGGACATGCAAAATGACCTCAGGAGTTGCCATACACCTTGGGTGAATTTTTCTAGGAAAGAAAGTTATTCAAAAAAAATGAAAGAGTGGATTTTTTTATCCTTAAAATTGTGCTGTCATTATTGACTGAGGGGCCTATATCACAAAGCCTTATTACTTACATTCAGGAAACAAATCTCAGCTTTGTAACAGGAGAGGAGTTTTATTGACTTTCTATGATTTAGGGATCAAAAGAAGCCTGCATAATCCCGGTCTTCCATTGCAAGCTACTGGTATTTGGGGATGTAAATATCAAAATATAGTTCCCAGTAGCACTCTCGAAAGAAATGAATATACCAGTCCTCGTAAGAATTAGAGGTGGTAATTGTTCAGATGATTGGCTATCAGCTAAGCCCCCCCCCAGGTGTCTTAAGGAGGAATGACCCAACTCTCACCTTAAGAACCTTTATTTTTGATAATTGATGGCAAGTAAGTGTTGCCGACACTGTTCCCCCATTAATTACTTTTCGTTCTGATCAAGCATATTAACGGAAAGGGACCTAATAAAGCATGTGCCAAAAAACTACTGTGAAACACTTCATTATTATACGTTGCCCTGAGTAATGGCGAAAGGAACCATAGTCATACTGAGTAGGCTCACAAGGAGCCTACTTGCAGTATCTTGAACAAACAAGACCAAGACTGTAAAAGATGAACTCAATTCTCATGTGTTTATTTTTTTTAAAAAGGGAAGGAATTTATTGGAGCCCATATGGGAGACCCTAGAGGGGCCCATCAGCCTCTACTGAGTAGGCATGACCAGCAGAGTCACACCATGTCCCAAAGGGACATGTCCCATGTCCCAAAGTGACTCCCCTTGAGCCAAGCCCCAAAGGCGCAGGACTGGCTGGTGCGGCGATGTCTATTCCCATTTTAAAGCTAGCTGACACAACTACAGATTGTAATGTGATTAGCCCTCTTCCTCTTTGTGACTCAGAGACTCTGTGATCTTGGTTTGGGGAATATCAACAGATTCATCCTGACACAGGGTGTGATGAATACTAATAACCAGTGCTTGCTGAACACTTAAGCAGTGGTTCAAGTTGCATTGCTAATAAACGAGGAAACCCAGTCACATTTTTATCATTGGCTCATTTTATTTTTATAGAAGATGTGTTGTCTAGTGTTTTCAGCTGATTTGAAAATCTGTGGAGGATTATGAGTCACCATAGACGAGCCCAGTATGGAATCACCTAAGAAACAACCAGGGTTGAGCAAATTGGGCTTTGGATATACACAATGAAAAAGTCAGTTAGAGTGTCTATATCAGAGGTTCTCAACCTTCCTAATGCCGTGACCCATTCATACAGTTCCTCATGTCATGGGTGACCAGCTCCCCCAACCATAAAATTATTTTCGTTGCTACATCATCACTGTCATTTTGCTACTGTTATGAATCGGGCGACCAGCGTGAAAGAGTCATTCGATCTCCAAAGGGGTTGAAAAAAGGAGGCACAATGGAAAACAAATAAACAAACAAAATAAGCCCTCTTCTCTCCAACCTCCTCAAGGTTGGAGAGGTCCTACCTAATCTGTTATTTCCCCCTAATCAATGGCCAAACCAGTCCTGCCAATAAAACAGGCTGCCTATGCACTCATATAAATCTGGGGCTCTGCTAACAAGTTGGTCACTGGCTAAATGCTGCACTTCTTCAACTAAGGGCCCTTCAATGGCCAGTCTGTAGCTGGAGGTCATTCATGAAAACTTCCATGATCCCCTGCTTCCAGGTCCTTTCCCTGGACATTGGGGATGGCAGGATGGAGAAACTTTTAGAATCCTTCATGGCTTCTCCTTTATGAAGGACTGCTAGGTGTCTTTAATCAAAGAAGTCAACTAGACTTTGCTTTGCCCTGATGAAAATGTATATGAAGAAGAGGACCGATTCTTTCTGTGTACCATCACATCTGAAATTTGAGGCCATTCAGTCCAGGTACACTGAGTGGATGTTAGGAGCTTTTGAGAAAAGAGGAATAGTCTGTGTAGCTCACCCCAGGTAAATACTTACATACAAGAAGATAGAAGGCAGAGATATGGCAGCTAAAGTCAATCATGAGATCCAAAAGAATGCTCATGACTTGAAGATGCTCTCTTGATCCTTAGAGAGAGGGGCTAAGAGCATCATATGTGTACTGGAGTCAGACAAAACAAAACAAAAATTGTTCTAATAGTTGAAAGGGTCACACAAGAAATGAAAAGGGAGGCAGTGGGGACATTGGAGAAGATGTTAGAGGAGAGAATTATCCTCTACCTCATCCCTTTCCTTGTCAATAGTTTTCAAAGAAACAATTGGAAGATGGTGTTCTTTAACGTGAGGATGTACACTTAATTTTATTGTAAAGTTCATGGAAAGAACAAAACACCAAACAGATACAGGCTTACCCATATTTATCACAGCAATATCTATAATAGCAAAATGATGGAAACAGTCAAAATCCCTGTCTGTGGAGGAATGGATAAATAAAACTTGATATATACACACAATGGAATACTATGCATCCTTTCAAAATAATCATAAGTCTGTCAAACACATCATGACATGGGCAAATTTGGAGAACATTGGGTTTCAGCATAGTCAATATCATAAAAATATTTCATGACACAATTATTATATTGGGGGGTGGGGAAAAAGAAAAACATGTTTTTTGCCCCCAAAGGAAAAGCCTGTGAGGAGTATGATGAGGCCAGAGGAGGGGGGAGAGGGGAAGAATAGGGATGGAAGGAAGGAGGGTGAGCAGCAAGGGGCTTAAGTGGAGAGCAAATGCCTTGAGAATGATTGGGGCAGGGAATGTATGGATGTGCTTTATACAATTGATGTATGTATATGTATGGATTGTGGTAAGAGTTGTTTGAGTCCCTAATAAAATGTAAAAGAAGAAAAGAGAAAAAAATGATTAGGGCAAAAAAAAAACGAAGAAGAAAAAGCAGAACAAGGAGGAGGAACATGAAGAGGAGGAGGAGGATGGAGGGAAGAAGGAAGGAAGGAAGGAACCAAATCGCCTACACAGAGGGGTTGTCTGGGATACTGTGTTAGTCTAGGTAGACTAGAAACAAATCCATGGACATACATGTGTATATAAGAAAGAGATTTATATACAAGAGCAATTGAACATTCTGAAAACATCCCAGCCCAGTCCAAGTCTACAAGTCTGATACTAGCCCATATGTTTGAAACTAATCTATAAAGTCACCCTCAGACTCATGAAACACATGCAATGATGCCAAATGCAGGAGGATCTTGGGCCAATGGGTAGAAAGTCTTTGGATCAAGTGGCGTTGTAAGCGTCTCAGCACTGGCAGGGGTCTCTCTGTGGCTTCTTCGACTTCAGAGGTCTGGTTGCATCAGGGTAGGTCCATGTGGCTTCCTCAACTTAGGGTACTAGGGTAGTTCCATGCGTCTTGTAAACTGCTATGTCTCCCAGGGTGTGAGCAGAGTCTCCCACCTCCAAGGAGGAAGTACCTGATTTCCCAGAATTCTCAGGAGATGGCCATGCTCACACAGAGACCTCATTGGCTATGATCTAATTGACAAGCTAGACTCCACCCCTACACTCTTAATCCTCAAATTGACAAAAGGTTATATATCTACCACAGATACTGTCACTGTTTTGATAAGATGGACCATGCAAGCAACGTATAGCATTCTTGCCTTTGTATGTGTTCTATTCCATAAATAAAAGGCGGGGTGGGGGAGGCAAACGGAAAAAGAAGATCGACTTCATTGTCATCTGGAGTACAAAGCACTTGGTGCAAAGGACAGTTGAGGTCTGCTTCATAAAGTAAGCCCCGTCAGCCTATTATAAGTCAACATGTTCACACATGAAGATCCCATTACTTTACTAAAGTGGTTCTTGGGTTTTGGAGGAGCTGGTAAGGACCAGTAGTAACCTTTAGGCATCTGATGAAAGCTGGTGACATCTTTCCCTAGACAAAGACACGGGCCTTCGTGATCATGAATCCTTGTGCTCAATCCCAGTGATTTTGCATCCTACTTGGCCTGTTCATGGAGTCCAGTTAAAGACACTGGCCCTGCTGATTTCTCTCAGTTGCTCTGGGCATCTGCTTCCTTAACAAGGCTATAAGGGGCTTCCCGTGAGCTGTGGGGATTTGTGCATCATGCCTTCGATGCACCCAGCTGAACTTTCATTCAGAAGTTGTAGGCTCATGCTTTAGAAATTATAAACCATCCTATCACAGGTTTCATTTCAGCACAAGGGGGTACTGGGCAGACATTTGACTTTTCCTTTTTCTGTAAACAATGCAGGCATGTGTTGATATTATGAATGGAAACTGGCTCAGATTTTAAAAAGAAAAACAAAACAATTTGAAAACGTGGAAGAAATTCTATTTCACCGGTTCTCACCTGTGGGTTGCGACCCCATTGGGGATCAAACAACCCACAGGGATTGCCCAATTCATAAGAGCATCAAAATGACAGTTATGAAGTAGCAATGAAAGTAATTTTATGGTTGGGGCGACACCAAAACATGAGGAACTCTATTAAAGGATCGTGGCATTAGGAAGGTTGAGAACCATTGTTCTAATTTCTATCCTGGGCATCTGCTGGTGTTCTATGGCGAGGAGAGTGGGAGGAAGGCTGAGAGTGGAGAGTGGAGAGTGGGAGGAAGGCTGATCTGGCTGTCTCAATATGCATAGTTTTCTTAATCAATGATGACTGGAAGCCATCTCTATGTCAAGAAATAACTCATTTAACTGCAACAGTGTGGTCCCACTGCAATAGCCGAACTTGACATTATTATTAAACCCACTGCCATGGAGTCAATGATGGCTCCTAATGACCTTCTAGAGCAGTGCTTTTCCACCTTCCTCATGCTGCGACCCTTTCATACAGTTCCTCATGTGGTGGTGACCCCCCACCATAAAGTTATTTTCGTTGCTACTTCATACTGAAATTTTGCTGCTGTAATGAATCGGGCAACCTCTGTGAAAAGGTTGTTCCACCCCCAAAGGTGTCGTGACCCACAACTTGAGAACTGCTGTTCTATATGGTCTCTGTTACGGTAATATTTTTTTCATTAGTTTGTATTGAATACATATATCATTCCCTATTTCAATCGCGTCACGTAGAATTGCACAATTGCTACCACAATCCATTTCCAAACATGCTTTTCCTCCATGAACTCTTTGGCATCATCTCCCCTTTACCCCATCACCACCCCTGTACCCCCTTCTCCTGTAACCCTTATGCTACTTGCTGTCCTTACAGATTCATCAATCTTGGGTTTCATACACCGAAAAAAGGAAACGCAAATAACACAGCTTCAAAAGGGCGACCTCCGCCCCCATGTCCATCTTTAAGGAAGCAGCCAGCTTTCCCCTGGGACTTTTAGTGAGCACCCGGCCCCTAAGCCCCAGCCCCACCAGGGCTTTGCAGTTTATCACAAGGCCACCTAGTCCCCCAACTCAGCAGGCTCAGGTCAAGTCATTTCCGTTTTCTGAGTATGGCCAGGCAGCTTACTCAGGGTTATCTTGCTGCCCTGAAGAGGCTAATGTGTATACTAACCTGTTCGTTGCCATCCAATGTACTCTGACTGATGGCGGCCTAATAGGGAACAGGACCCCATGGCCTGCACCATCTTCATAACCTCAGATACGGATGAGTCCATTGTTGTCACTATTACATCAACCCATTGCTTCGACAGCTTCTCTTGGTTTTGCTGCCCTAAATCCTCTAGTTTACCAAATGATGCTCCGTTTCTAGTGATTGGTCTATCCTGATGACAAGTAATCAAGTTGAGGTAACCCAAGATGAAATATAGATAACTTCTCTTCTGATGAGTATTTCAATATTTTTGCCAACACCATAATTCAAATGCATGAATTCTTCTTCTGCCTTCTTTCTCAGTGCCCAGTTTTCATATGTACGTGAAGTGATTGGAAAGAGCATGGCTTGGGTCAAGCTCACCTTCTTTCTTGTTAGTCTTCACTAAATACCCAAAAACCTGATAATTTGGCTCAAACTAATGACCGTTGATTTTGCTCATGGTTTTGAAGGATTGGCAATCTGGGTTCCAAACTGCACCGAAGACATGGGTGATAAACAAGGTCCCAGGAATTAATGGGATACCAGTTGAAATATTTTCACAAACAGATGCAACACTCAAAGCCTTCACCCATCTATGCCAAAAAATATAGAAGATATGACCATCCAAAAAGATCCATATTTGTTCCCATTCCATAGAAAGTTGATCCATCAGAATGCAGAAATTATTTATAAATATTACTAATATCACAGACAAGTACATTTTTGAAGATAATTTTTAAAAGGTGCAGCAGAACATCAACAGGGAATTTCCAGAAATTTAAGTTGGATATGGGAAGAGGGATATCCGATGGATATTGTCTAACAGTAGAAAATACCACAAAGATGTTTACTTGTGTTTTATTGACTCTACAAAGTCATTTGACTGTATGGATCATAATACATTATGGATGCTTTCACTCACACATTATTCGTTACTTTCATATCTAGATTCTATAATTCATTGCAATGGCTACACAGAGCTCAGAGATAATATTCATGATTAAAGGGTTTAATAAGGAAGTTAACCGGTTTCAATGCATATGAGAAATGCTTAGGATACAGTTCAGTCAGGGCATGTTACAGAATTCATTCAGGACTCTTAATATATGTCCAAAGAGCATGCCACTGTAAGCCTCAATCCAAAGGCACATAGCTCCACCTCTGTGGGTCAGTGAACCCTGTTCCCTGAATTACATGCCTAGAGTCACCCTACACCATAAGTCAGTCTCTTGTTCAAGATCACTAAGCTTGACTTGCTGCATGGGTTGGGAAATCCATAACCCCTGTCTCAGGCTCTGACTCCTAGTTTTCCTGCTACATTTCTGATACTCCACTGACATCACAGTTGTTTTGTGGATCAAGGAGTTTCACTGCGTAGGGATCTCAAGGTTCAGAGGATACAATTCACTCCTGGATCTCCCATCCTGCATCTCAGAGGCTCATTTTCTACCCAGCAGGATGACAATCACATTAAATCCTGTAACAACTACTCAAAGGTGAATCCTATCTGTGTGTTCATCCACCTGTGTCCCCACACCCATACAGGCAAAGGTTGTTTGATGGGAGTTACAGAGACTTTGACTCGAAGAGCCACATTAAATATTACTTCCCCTGCAATAGATAACATTGCAAAAAATGGAAAATCTAAGATCTTTCATTGTGCTTGGGAGAAAGACACGGCTTTCTACTGCCAGAAAGAGTTACAGTGTCAGAAACCCACAGGGTAAATTATACTCTGTCTTATAGGGTTGCTCTTAGTCAGAAAATTCACTTGATAGCAGTGAGTGAGTGAGTGAGTTCATTGTAACCAATCAGAACTTGCACATAAACCAAGAGGCAATCATTTAAACAGAACGAAGAGGTACTCCGTGGTTTCAAAGCAGAAAAGGTATGCATCAGGGTTTCATTTTATCGCCATATTTATTTAAGCTGTAGGCTAAGTCAATCATCTGAGAAGGTGGACTATATGGAGGAAGACTCATTACACCTGTGCTATGCAGATGACATAACCTTGCTTGTTGAAAGGGAGAAGACTTGAAGCAATTACTGATAAAGAGCAAAGAGTACAGCAAAAAGTCTATGGAATATAATTCAAAGTAAAGGAAAATGCTCACAACTGGACCAATAAGCAGCATCATTATAAATGGAGAAAATATTAACATGATGTAAGATGTCATTTTACTTAGATCCATGGTCCATGCCCATGGTAGCAGCAGTGAAGAAATCAAATGGTGTATAGCTCTGGGCAAATGGACTACAAAGGATCTATTGGAAGCATTAAAAAACAAAGATGTCACCGTAACAACTAAGGTATAACTGACTCAAGTACTAGGGAAGCTTGTAGAAGAATTAATACCTTTGAATTATGATGTTGCCTAAGAATATTGAATATGACACGTGTTGTCAGAAGAATGGACAAATTTGTCATGGGGAAGACAGATTGCTCCTTGAAAGAGCCCATAGGGAGGAGACTTCATCCCCGGGACTTTGGACATGTTATCAGGAGGGAGCAGTAAGAAAAACCTCATGCTTGGTAAGAGCAGCTAGAAAAGAGGCAGACCCCTCAGTGAGATGGACGGAGATGGTAGCTACAACAGTGGACACCAATGCAGTGATGATTGAGTGGATGGCACAAGACCGGGCAGTGTTTGTTCTGTCGTGCATGGGGTCACTATGAGTTGAAACAGACTTGATGGCACCTAACAGCAATAACAATCTTGGTCAGACTCATTTGTTTGGTTTGTCTGGGCTGGGCTAGCTCATCGGGGGCTTACTTTTTCTCATGTGCCATCACTGGGTGAATGGGCTGGAGCTGTCTGGACCTTTTCTCGCATAGATTCTCATCATTCATCTGGTTAGCCTGGGTGTGTTTTCAAGACAACAAGGTTTCCTGAGGGGAAGAGGGCAAAGGGTATTAGTCCTTTTCAATTCACTTCTCACATCATGTACACTGATACGCCATTGGTCAAATAAAGTCATAAGACAAGTCCAGAGTCAACGTGGGAGTACAGTTTCAAAGACTATAGATATTAGAGAATCACGTATGGCTGGCCCCTTTTGAAATCTACCACACAAAAACATGGAACTGGCTTAAGGATATGATCAGCCAGGTGGAAAAAGTATCTTTTTCTAGTTTATCCACCCATTAGGAATTTTTTCCCACAAATAAATTTGTGCATCTTTCCCTGCTTTTCACACACTGTTATTAACGTACTGAAAATAAAAGTTAAGACTTAGCTTTTTGGAAATAAAAAATGCTACAGCCCTCCTCCCTTGTGGTAAAAAGTCATTTTTTAAGGTCAACAAGTAGGATGTTCCAACTCAGGAAGATGCTATTCAGCCATTAAGATAAGGAGCGAGGCAAAAGCATTCCCCATTCAGAGACCCCAATCAGGTGGTGGTCTGGTAAGGCCAGGCGTGAAGCAGCTCTGGGTTTAGATAAAACAAGGGCACATGAGGCTTCAGGGGATGGTGATCTAATGTAGGTATAGATAATTTCCTAATGATCATTGCAAAACCTGCCTCCTTAGAATATCAACTGCATCCTAAGATCATGGGGGAAAAGCCACTAATCACTTCCTGAGATCACTGTAAAAACCCGCGTCTGTCACATAGTATATAATATCTAGAACTTGCTTGATTTTCACTGAATTTTTGAAGCAGTTTGGAGGTAGAAAATCCCACTGTTTCCCTCAGTCTCACAGTTCAGAATAAACATTGAGTTTCTCAAATCAACCTGGTCTCTATCTTTGGCTGAAAACTGTGACAGGCAATCCCAGACCATGTTTCTCGGCAACGCTGGCAGAAACTCTGATCACCCCCATTGTATTTTATCCTGCCAACCACATAGCAAGTGACAAATAATATCCAGAAGGATATTTTACCCTTTGCCTCTTTGGCAGACTCTCCAAATCAGGCCAGCCCAACCATAAAAACTGGTCCTTAAAATGTTTAATGTACCTTAAGGGAAGGATTAGTGACCTTTCACCCAACTTGGTAAACTCCACAGGCTTTGGTTTAGCTTGTTATTTGAGCTTTAAAAATATTTAATCTTGCTTATGAAATCTTTGACATTAATATCAGTTGAACTCTCTAGGTTTGACACATGTTATTCAAAACAGAGCTTGGAGCCATCCATTCAGGTGGTACCCTCCCTACTGAGAATCCGTTTATCTACTCTAGACTGACTGGCTACATCTGGATCATCAGGGGGATCTTGTTAACATTGTGCTATGATCCAGTGTATCTAGAGCAGTGTTTCTCAATCTTCCTCATGCCGTGACCCTTTGATACAGGTCCTCACGTTGTGGTGACCTCCAACAATAAAATTATTTTCATTGATTACTACATAACTGTCATTTTGGTACTGTGATGAATCATCATGTAAATATCTGATAGGCAGGATGTATTTTCTTTTTTTTATAAGGTAAGTACTTTATTTCAAAACAGGACCTACAATTTCAAGTCTTGTCAGTTTTCCAGTATCCCAGGGATCCCTTGAAAAGAAGAGTATATTCTTTTAGCCTTGAATGCAGAATACACCAAGGCAGACCAAACCCACGGCCGTAGAGTATGCTCTTTCCAGGAGAAAGATGAGCCTTGCTGCTCCCATAAAGGTTTAGTCTCAAAACCCGTCAGTACAGCTTTCATTTTTTAGCTTGGCCTTCTAGAAAATCTTTAGCTTCGTTGATTTTGGCTGCTATGTATGGAGATCCTCCCTTATCTGGGTGATTTAAGAGCATAATTCGCCGATGAGCATCTCTTATTTTTCCTTTATTGGCAGTACGACTTACACCCAGAATTAATGCTGCCTCCCGTTTAGTCATTTTGGGTTCAAATTCACCTCGGTAATAGCCACTGTGGAAGGCAGATTTTGGTAGACTTTGGAAGACTTGTTTTACTTGAGGCTCCACATGCTTCATGGCTTGCAAAACATAACGGCCTGCAAATCCTGCAGCAGCAATGGTCAGTCCAACTGCCACCACAGTGCTGGTCATGGCTCCGCGTCGGCTCCGCTGCCCTCGCTGGGCGCGCGGCTCATGCCAGCCCCGGGGCCCGAGCCGCCTGCCCCGCGTCTCTACCGGAAAGCGACATGTCCCAACCACCCAGGCAGGATGTATTTTCATTGTTACAAATTCAGCATAATTAAAGTATAGTGATTAATCACAAAATAATGTCATTATATATTGTGAAATAATTATTTCTAATTATAAATGAAATTTCCTCTTGAAGCATGGTGTAGCATGGATAACAGTCTTCACTCCGTGTACGTGTATGTGGGTGTATCTGCATGTGGGCGGACCTGCCTGGAGACAGATAGACAAGCGGTGTCTCGGTTCCTAAGACCATTGGAAATATGTGTTTTCTGATGGTCTTAGGCGACCCCTGTGAAAGGGTCATTCGACCCCCAAAGGGGTTGCCACCCACAGGTTGAGAACTGTTGACCTAGATGAAAATGCAAATTGCCATCCGAAGTCAATTGAAATAAAAGCCACTAGAAGCTGTGGTTCAAAATAAAACTATTGACCACCTGAATCAGAATCTCCTGGAACGTTCATTAAAGTGTAGCTTCCTGAGTCCCACCGCAGGTCCAATGTACTGGAATCTCTGCTTGGGGCCTGGAAACCTGTCTTTAACAAAGCTAGGCACATCTCATGTACATTAAAGCTTAAGGGTAGCGGGGAGGAGATGAGCCAGTCAGGGTGCAGAGTGGCAACGATGAAACATACAACTTTTCTCTAGTTCTTAAATGCTTCCTCCCTCCACTCTCATGATCCCAATTCTACCTTACAAATCTGGATAGACCCGATGATGTGCATTGGTGCAGGTAGGAAGCGGAAACACAGGGAATCCAGGACAGATGACCCCTTCAGGAGCAGAGGTGAGAGTGGGGATATCTGGAGAATGTAGGGAAGGTGGGTTAAAAAGGGGGAACCAATTACAAGGATCTACATATAACCTCCTCCCTGGGGGATGGACAACAACAAAAAGTGGGTGAAAGGAGATGGCGTACAGTGTAAGATATGACAAAATAATAATAATTTATAAATTATCAAGGCTTCATGAGGGATAGGGTAGTGGGAGGGAGGGGAAAAATGAGGAGCTGATATTAAGGGCTCAAGTAGAAAGCAAATGTTTTGAGAATGATGATGACAACAAATGTACAAATGTGCTTGACACAATGGATGGATGTGTGGATTGTGATAAGAATTGTACGAGCTCCCATTAAAATGATTTTTTTAAAAGTCACTGCCTTGGAAAAGTGGATTTAAAAATTGTTTTTGCAAGGTAATAAATAAGTTGTACATCTCAATCATACACGCACACACATACACAAAGACAGATAACTACCCTCCCGAGCCCCCCCAAAAAAATGCCACGGGAACAATACCCTCACTGTAAAAAAATTACCCTAAAATCCAAACCTGTTGCCATTGAGTTAATTCCAAAGAAAGCAACCCTGTGTGTTAGAGTGGAATTTCTCCATCGGACTCTCTGGTGCATCAGTGTCTAAAACCCAAGGCACCCCTGACAGAGTCTTGGTTTCATCCTAAGCTTTGAAATAGTCTTAATGCCATCTTGAGACGCCCACCTTCACTTTGGGACCACTAAACCACCGAGGAGAAAAGTCCCAGGGAAATAGGGAAGGGCGGTGGCTCAGAGCAATCTTGTGATCCAGGAAGGCAGAGAGGAGCTGGTTGCTTAGGAGCTACGTGTCTTTGGCTCCTAAGCAACCAGCGTAGCACCAAGGAGAAGGGCCAGAGCCTGGCTTAAGGGGATGTTGAGATTATGTGCAGCAAAACAGACCAATTCCACAGTTGCTAATTGTACTAGTTAGTAACGGAGCATGTGCTTCAAGTGGTGCGATCCTTCTCACCCTCCTTTTCTGAGCTCCCCCTCCCTCCCTCAGTAACAGTTCAAGCCCTCCAGGTTCCTGTAGAATCGTTTGAGTTGCTAATGTCACTTCCATCCTACATGGTTCTAAAAAGAGCATGCTGTTGGGGCAGGCCTTTCAAGCCAAACTATTGTTTGGTTTTAAGAGAGCTTCAGGGGCTATTGGGGGGCTTCAGGTTTACAGAGAATTTCAGGGCAGTCATTTCAGAAATTCATCTCTCCCCCACCGCTCCAGAAAGCCTAGAGTGCATGAGAATTGAAAAGTCTGTTCTTCATGGTCTTCCTTTTGAACCAGATTCTTCTACAGAATGTTTGATCAAAACGTTCCGTCATGCTAGCCTCGCACCATACAGTTCTTCTGGTCTCCTGGCAAAGGAGGCCCCAGGAGCTCACTTCGCCCCGTATTAGTATCCTGCTACTGTTTCTGAATCTTCTTCTTCCTCTTTTGCTCCAGGTGAATAGAGACCAATGTGTGGCTGCCCTGGATGGCCACTGCCCAACATTTAAGATCCTTGACACTATGCCACAATCTAGGCCATGGAATAGAAACACTAAAGGCCCTTTAACTGGGCATTACCAGAACGCTCCCTGGAAGCAAAAATGGTGAGACGTTGTTTCACCTACTTTGGACATGTGATCAAGAGAGGCCCATCCCTGGGAAAGGACATCATGCTTTGTAAAGGGGAGGGACAGCAAAAAAAAAAAAAAGAGAACACCCTCCGCAAGGGGGTCTGACATAGTGGCTACAACAAAGGTCTCAAAGCTTACAATAATTGTGAGGACAGTGTTTGCGATGAGTCTGGACAGACTCAGAGCACCTCACAACAATCATGGAACTGTGAGATTCCTCGGGTGGAAATACCTCGGTCCTTGGCTTCACATGGGAAAGAATTCACACTGAAGCCTGGTTTGTGATCCAAGTGAGTTCTCCTAAAGGAGAGAAGAAGTTTCAGGTTTGACACAGGCACCCTCTGGGCACTTCACACCCACTCACAGCAGGAAGAGAGGGGAGTGGGCTCTGGATTCTGGCTTTTTTAGGGTCCTCCACTGGGAGGTGTGGTCGATGGTCCTGGTTGACCCCATTGGCTGAATTAAGCACACGTGGCCTAGATTGGGGCCCTCCTAAGTGTATTGGCTTCCTGTCTAAAAGGCCTGAATTTGTGCATGACCTCTAGGCTTGATGAACTTCCAATTTACGGGAAAGGGGAAAAGGATACCTCAGCATGTATAGGGACTACCCCTGGTTTCTGCCTCTAGCTACCTAAGAGAACCACGGCCCGAAATCTCTAACCCGAGGGACCCCCATCTCATGATATTTTGAGTTGTACATAACAACCTCAGCAGCTACTCTTTTGCTGTTGCTTTTGTAAATATATCACACAACTTTTTGCCAATTCAACGTTTTACAGGTGTATGACTTATGGACAGCAATTTGGACTGTAATCCTAATGGAACAGATCACCAGGGCTTTCTTCCCTTGTCCTTTTGGGTAAGTTTGAAGTGCCAACCTACAGGTTAGCCAAAAAGAAGCCATCTGTTGAATATAGGGAACTTCCAAATTTAACAGACATTTTCTGTTCTATTTAAGTTTTCTAACTACTAATCTGTCTTGTCCAAGGGGCTTCAAAAAGTTCATGAAAAATTATATTATTGTTTAATTTAATTTTCCACGAACTTTTTGACACTCCCTTCTGTGTTTTTTTTTTAAACTTAATATTTCATGGCCTGGCTTTTGGAAAACACAAAGATAGGGTGCATGCTCATAGAACTTTTATTTAAACATTTTCATTTCTTTGCTCATCTATACTTAGCAAATATATGTTGCAATGCTTCTTGCCCTATGCTTAATACATGCTACACAATAGCCATTCTCCATTTCTCAAATGTAGGCGCTCATCAAAATCCCCTGGCAGTCCCAAACTGCTTCACACCATTCATTCCACCAAAGGTTTGGATGACTCACCACAACACCGCCTCCCATGTGAATGAGGGTGCAAGCTGTGGGTTAGGAGACCAATCATTGTGCTGGAATAAGGGCCAATCAGGATGCAAGAATGAGGGTCAATGGGAAAGCCGGATAGGTCCTGAGGTGAGCCAATGGGATCCCAACACCTGGTCCTGAGAAAATCCAATGTCGTGGCCCTGGAAGACATGGTCATCTTGCTCAAAGTGTGAAGTAGCCTGCTTCATGATGGAAGTGTCCTTTTTTTATGAAATCTTTGTTCCGTTTAGGGAAAAAAAATCCCCTGAAAGACTTCATGCGAGGCTGGCTGGGTCCCACCACCCCAGAACTTCCGACACAGGCGACTGAAGTGAGGCTTGAGAATCTGTACTTCTGCCAAGTCCCCCGCTGGAGACTGTTGCTCCTGGGGCCACACTTCGAGAATCACTGCTCCTGCTTTCTTCCACGACCCCTAAGAAGTGTCCCTGTTTCTTGATTGGTTATTACTGCCTTCTAACCACAGTTACTCCATTTCCTGATTGTTTTCTTATTATTGCTTTCCAACTACATTTGCTTCAGCTGGGGTACTACTCCCTCAGACTTAGGTAACGTTGTGTAATGAGCATACTGCATTCGGCGGGCATTTCCCTGAAGCCTGCCAAGTGCACTCCAGTCATATTTCCTGATCATGATCCTAAAGATGTTCTTTTGCTTTCCCCATTTCTTCAGAATGCAGTACGGTAGTTTGAATCCCAGCCGACCAGTGCTGATTGTTCTGTAAAGTTCAATTATGGACATCTCAGACATAGCAGCTCTGTATCTCAGGAATGTTATCTGACACTATTAATCATTTCTTCCTACAGGGGTCTGCTAGGTCTCAGCCTGAGCAAGAAAAAAAAGTTTATTATTGTGTTTTCTACTATTTGGAAATCCACTATCACAGGCAGAGTGAAACAACCTTGAAAATGTTATATGTTTGGTGGGAATTGGGCAGAGTAGCAAGCTATCATATTGCCTTCTCCACTCCCGATGTCTAAATGAGATGTTTGCTCTAGCCTTTCGATCAAGTTTGTTTGGGTTTCAAAGAAAGAGAAAAAGGGAAACAGAAGTAAATTTAGACTTCCCTGAAAGAAGCTATTACAACAAAGATAACATTCTTTGAGTGCACTGCTGTGTTACATTGTGTGGTAGATTTTTGTGTCAACTTGAATTTACATGCAAGCGTAGGGGTGGAGTCCAACCTGTCAATTAGTCATCATCATCTGATGATGCCTCCTGGGAAGTGTGGCCTTCTGATAAGAGAGACACTGGGGACCCCTCCTCTCCATTTTTGCCGGGCAGCCTTCCTGCTTGCTGCGATTCTGCGCATGCATCCAGGTGTGGGGCCACCTGCCCCTGAGAGCTGTCTGCATCCTGCCATGTTTTCACCGACCTTGGATCCAGATGACTATGCAGCCATCGTCCTGGGATCTTCTTGCTCCCACTTCATTTTTCTGCATCATTGTCCTGCAGCTACATGAGTCTGAAAAGGGCCGGCTACCCTCAGATCCATGGACAGTCCCACCCCTGTTCCAAACCTAGGTGGATGACCAGACCATCTCTTGCACCCATCATTTTATCCGACCATGCTTTTCTTCAAAAACGACTATCAGCCCCAAACAAGCTCTCGGATAAATAGCTGATGCGTACTTATTTTGTGTTCATACCACCACTCATGGGCTTATACTGAGGGAAGCAGTCCTGACAGACTGGACTTTCAATTACAACTTCAAATTTTCAAAATAGTCTAGGTCACCTGTTTATGTCTATACCAAAGAATTGTGCTTGGAAGCCAGGGCCATTTCCTAAATGTGGCTGCCAAGGGCCCTGCGCTTAGCAGTTGAGTGTGAGTGAGGTGATGTGCTAAAGAAGAGGACACGACCTGTGTGAGGATGGGTTGTCTACAGAAAAAAAAAAACCAGGGACACTCATATATGTATAAGAAAGAGCTCTATATCAAGATAATCTTACATCAAGAAGGTAGCCCAGATGCGTTCAGTGATGTCCCAGGTGCTTGCAGGGAAGTGAAAGAGCCCTGAGGACAGAGTGGTTAAGTGTTCTGCTTGTAACTACAGGAGGCTGGCAGTTCGAACCCACTGCCGCTCTCTGGGAGAAAGCTGTGGCCTTCTGCTCCCGTAAACATTCACAGCCGTGGGAACTCTACGCAACAGTTCTCTTTTGCCCATGGACACGGGAAGGCGGAATAGACTAGGAGGTCACGGGGCTTTAGAAGGGAGTGAACTGGGTGCAGAATATCCGAGATGCAGTTCACTCTCAGATTTCATACTATCATTGATCCCTCAAAGTCTAGAAGAACTCAGTCTGAAGCCCACACTCCATGGCTCATCTTTCCAAGGTCAAGGGAGAGTTGGGAGATGAGAAGGAGCACTCGATGCTGGCAGCCGACACTGCCTGGCTACAAGCTGGCGATTGAGGGGAAATCCAGCTCTTGAGCTCTTTTACGTTGTCACAATGAAATGCTCACTGGCAGGGGAAGTAGTGATGCCCATGTACAAAGAAAGAAGAGGGGGAAGATGGGAAATCACTCCAGCTTTAGCACTAAAATGGAAGCTTTAGTACTTTTCTTCACCAGAGACGCTAATAAGCCCATAAGACATTGATCTGGAGAGATTTTCATTCACTGGGTAAATTAATTCCATGAGATTCATAAAAATACCTTTATCATTTCAGGCCTTGAAGAGTGATAAAAATGTCTTGGTGTACAGCATGATAAATACAAGCATGCACATGTACATGCACACACACACCGTAAGACGTTTTCTTCCACTGCAATACAACAGAGTCCCATATTTAAGCTTGTGTTTAGTCCACTTGCACATTTAAAAAATGTACTATAGACATTGCTCTGTAAAACTGAAAGAAAAAGTCAACCAACTACTTTTTATTTTATAGAATTTAATAAAATTAAAATGTTTAGATATATGCATAATAGCAAGGAATTTGCTGCCATGGCATCAATTTTGGCTCCTAGGGATCCTTATGATAGGGAGTTGAACTGCACTTTTTGGTTTCTGAGACTGTAAATCTTTACCGGATCAAGCAGCCTGATCTTTCATTGAAGAAGTGACTAGTGAGTTCAAACCACTGACCTTGTGGTTAGCAACTCATTGCATGATCCACTATGGCACCAGGGCTTTTACAAAACTTCTTTAGATTCTGGAGTATCATTCAATATCATAACAAGTTTACTCAAGGTTTAGAAAATCATTTGGGAGCTAGAGAACTTTTTTCTCTTCTCCTTAAATCTAAGTATAACAAGTAGAAACAACCATTTGGGTTAATTAAAGAGGGTGCGTTAAAAAATTTTGTGGTTGTTAATATGTCTAAACTATTGAATTCCATGATATGTGAATTATATGTCAATAAAACCATTTCAAATGTGTTTTTTTAATAGTGGGGGGAAATCCATTACCTTTTAATTCAGGTTTACAGAACTTTTTAAAGCTCCAGAATAAGGGAAAGGGGAGGGGGAGGGAGGAAACACCCAAGTTCCCAGAGGGTTTTCTCAACACTGAAAATAACTCAATACCATAGTGAATGAAATTCCAGAACCAAAGAGGCATTTCTGGTTGTCTCATCATTGATCACTAAGAGAGAAAATCCCCAGAGGACACAGCTCTAAATGAATTTAGAGAAGAATGCCCAGGGAATGGTTATTGAAATTCAATGCCACTGGTTACAGTAGACTAGGCATTATATAGCCATATAATTTATATAATGACTTAGGTCAGGTATTCTACTTCTAGGCAACATGATCACAGTGTCCCCACACACCCCTTCCCCGTCAATCACAGCAAAGGCTCTATTCTGTTCACAGGATTGTTCAAAATCAGGTTCCACAAATGCAAATGCTTAAGCAATGGTGGCAGTGAGTGGCATGCCTTTCCATCTAAGAAAAATGTCTCTAGCCCGATGTTGTACCTTGGCTCTCGGGTTCCTAGCGTCCTTGTGCAACATTTTCTTCCAAATGTTTTTAGAAGGTCTCAGGGAGATGGTAAAAGTGAAGCAAACAAAAGTAAGGGATAGACCCCATTGATATGTGAGTTTTGCCAATTAAAAATATTGCATTCATAGTTACAAATGTGCAACAGTTTGGTTGGTCTCCTAAAGTGGAAGGCCCTAAAACTGATCATACCAATAGCAGGGAGGACTTTAACCACCATTATCTTACTTGTTGAATCTTTTTATGTGATGGGCATGAAGTTAAATATTTTACTTTCAATAGCTCATGGTTTTAGGTGTTATTATTAATAAATCATGGTATTATTTAATAATCATACAGACCCTATAAAGTAGTTATTATTGTTGTTTCTATTCCCCTTTTACAGGTGGACAAACTAAGTCTTCAAATAACTAAAATATACCAGTAGAGACCAGACTTTGTAAAGCATCCAGGCACTTATTAATATGGAGTCAGCAGCTATGGGGGCTCTTGGCTTGGTGGCAGTCTAAAGAGAACACATTTCAAGTTTGAAGTAGGAAATAAACATTTGCTGGACTACAAGGAAAGTCTTTTCCAATGTGAAGCATGCATGAGTTATCCTACTGTGATTTAAAGATCATTTTTCTTTGACCTGATTAGTTAAGTATCAGCTATTTTTATATCACCATGACTCAACTCCCCAAATATGTGAAAGTGGTGCAAAGATAGACCAGAGAACGAAATCAAAAGCCTTCTTGTCATCCACCTTATGTTACTTTATGTTATGCATTAACTTGTGTTCCTCAGTGTATGTGTTGGAATCTTAACTTCTATTCCTGTGGGTATAAACCTGTCTGAAAGTGGGTTCTTGTTATGATTTGACTGAGGTGTTTGTCCAATGTAAGGGGTTTTCAATTCATAGTTAGAGACAGAGAAGGTACATACTGGGGGGCCAAGGAGCTTCTGAGTCTACCAGCAGGAAGAAATGGAAATGGTAGAGACCTTAATTTGGACATTTATCCTGTGAGAATATAAATTTCTGTTCTTTAAAGATATTGAAATGGCAGAGTAATGCTGGGATTGTACATTAATCCTGGAGCCAGACTGCCTGTATTCTTCTAAATCCTGTCTATACCACTTGCTACTTCTGAAACTTGGGCAAGTCACAGGACTACACATGCCTCAATTTCTTTTTCTAAAAAAAATAGTTATAAAAATAATTTCCTACTTCCAAGTGTCATAGAAAAGATTTAATGAGATGCTACATGTACCGTTCTGAGCAACAAATCCAAGAACCTGGACTCTATGAAGGAGAACATGGTTTCAGAATGAGAGTAGTGTGAATTCCCAACTGCCACACGTGGACAATATAACCTTGGGTGTTGAAAGTGGAGAGAACCAGCAACATCTACTGATGAAGTTCCAAGACTTTAGGATTGGTCAAAACTCAGCAAAAGGAAAACAAAAAATCCTCACAACTGGACCAATTCGTAACATCATAATAATTGGAGAAAAGGTGGAAGTTCTCACGAATTTCATTTTCCTTCAATCCACAATACCCATGGAAGCAGCAGGTAAGAAGTCACATGATGTATGGTACCAGGCACATCTACCACACAAGAAATCTTTATGTATTTATTGTTTGATAAGCAGTTTTATTGGGACATAATTCAAATGTCATACAACTCAATAGTTCAGTCATATTCAAAAGAGATGTACAATCCTTACCAAAATCAATTTTAGAAAATTTTCTTCTTTCTGGTACTCCTTGAAAGCTCTCCACACAAGACATCTTTAAAGACCTCCCTATCCAAGACCTTTTGATGAGTAAGTATGTCACTTTGATGACTAAGGTGCACCTATTCCAAGTCATGATATTTTTATTCATTTATTTTTTATGTCATGATATTTTTAATCACTTCACATATATGTCAAAGTTGGACAATGAATAAGGGAGAGTACAGGAGAACTGATGCATTTGAATTTTAGTACTGATGAAGAATATTGAAAGTACCATGGACTATCAGAAGAAAACACAACCCTGTCTTGGAAGAACAGTCAGAGAAGACTCCTGAGAGGCAGTGATGAGGAGACTTCGTCTCACACACTGTGGGCATGTTATCAGGAGACAGTAATCCCTGAGAAAGGACATCATGCTTGGAAAATAAAGGGTCATTGAAAAAGAGGAAAAGCCTCAAAGATATGGATTGACTCACTGGCTGCAACAATGTGCTCAAACACAGCAACAACTTTGAAGGGGCGTAGGAGCCAACAATGATTAGTTCTTTTCTACGTGGCCCTTGACAAAACCAATAACATGCATCACACTCAAAAGTGTGATAAATGTGAACTCAAATTATCTGACGATTGCATTGGCTTATGACTTACAACTACAATAGAGGTAGAAAATCAAAAAGGAAGAGTATGCTCAGCATCTTATACTGGAAGAAAAAAGAAAGAAAAAAAATTCAAGCTCTGAGTTACAATATTGAAAATTTTCTTTGGGCAAACTATGGAGTGATGCAGGAAGCATCAAAGGAAGATGGAAAGAATATACAAGATCACTGTACCAAAATGAATTAGTCAACATTCAGTCACTTCAGAAGGTAGCATATGAGCAAGAACCAAGGTTACAGAAGGAAGAAATTCAAGCTGAACTAAAAATACTAGCTAAAACCAAGGCTCCAAAAATTTATGGAATATCAACTGAAATGGTCCAACAAGCTAATGAAGTACTGGAAGCACTTACTTGTCTATGCCAAGAAATCTGGAAGACAGCTACCTGGCCAACTGAATGAAATAGATACATATCTGTTCACAATCCAAAGAAAAGCGACCAGGCAGAATGCTCAAATTGGAGAATAGCATCACTATTATCACATGCAAGTAAAATTTTGCCGAAGATCATCCAACAATGGTTGCATTAGTACATTGACAGGGAGCTGCCAACGTTTCAGGCTGGATTCAAGATAAAATGCCAATGACTGTGCATACCATAACAAACTACGGATAGCCTTGAAAAGTGGAAATTCCAGAATACTTCTTTGTGCTTCTGTGGAACTTGTACATGGATCAAGAGGCAGTTGTACATACAGAACAAGGGTTTTAGATAAGAAAAAGTGTGTGTCAGGGTTGTATCCTCTCACCATACTTATTCAATCTGTATGCTTAGCAAATAATCAAACTAGCTGGGTTATATGAAGAAGAATTTTGCATTAATATTAGAGAAATTTTATTAACAATAGGTGATATGCAGGTGGAAAAACCTTGCTTGCTGAAAGGGAGGAGGACTTGAAGCACTGTCTGATAAAGATCAAGGATTGCAGCCTTCAGTATGAATTACAGCTTGGAATTAAGAAGACTAAAATCCTCACAACAAGACCAAGAGGTAAATGATAAATGGAGAAGAGATTGAAGTTGGCAAAGGTTTTTTTTTCTTGCTTGCATCCTAAATCCATGCTCACAGAATCAGGATTCAAGAGATCAAACGACATGTTGCATTGGGTAAATCTGTACCACAAAACCTGTTTAGAGTATTGAAAAGCAAGTATGTTTACTTTGAGGACTAAGTCGTGCCTGACCCAAGCCATGATATTTTCAATTGACTCACGTGCATATGAAAGGTGGACATTGACGAAGGAAGACCAAATATTTAGTCTGAAGAAGAATTGATATGTTTGAATTGTGGTGCTGGGAAAGAATACAGAAAGTACCATGGACTGCAATACAAACAAACACATCTGTCTTGGGAGATATGTAGCCAGAGTGTTGCTTAGAGGCAAGGATGGTGAGACTTCAGTCTTGTATACGTCAGATGTGTTTTCAGGAGATACCAGTCCCTGGAGAAGAGCATCATACTTGGTAAAGTAGAGGGGCAATGAAAAAAGAAGACCCCCAACAAGATCTATTAACACCGTGGCTGCAACAATGGGCTCAAGCATAGGAGACATTGTGAGGAGGGTACAGGACAGGGCAGTGCCACTTTGTTGTGCTGTGTTTTAGCTGTCATTTGGAATGGTCTTGATGGCACCTAACAACGACAATAACAAACGATCCCTTTCAAATAACCTTTGTATTTTCTAAAACAAGTGGCTTCTGACTCTGTGTTTCTACAATAAACTCCTTCATGGTAGGGACTTTTTATTACTTATTTATACCTCCTGGTGCCTTGCACAATTGCCCAAATAATACCTTACTGAATTAGCAAAATGTAGGTGACGGGGGGGAAAACTCTTTCCTCTGTGCCTGGCCATTCTTTGCACTAGTGTTAAATTTGGAAAGCTGGAGTCATGATAATATAAAAATAGCTGCTGTACTCAACTAATGATAAAATGCCACACGCACAACAAAATCTTCCTATCACATTAGGGCATCTCTTAAATGCCTTGCATGGATTTGGAGGAAGGTTTGACTCCGACCTGCTCAGTGTTACCCAGTGGCTGGACTTCTACATTTTCTTTTTATCTTAGTAAGAATGCCAACTTCAGAACCTTACAGCCACTGTTCCAATTGTAGCAATTGTCCAGTTGAATGAATAACAGAACTTTCAAATAATTTTACTGGTCTTTAGGGGTGTGAGTAATATCAGAAAAGCAGCATAGAGGGTATGGCAGTAAGATTTTATGTTAACTTTACCTGGATGAAAGTGAAGGCATGGAGTCCAACCTATCAATCTGATGCTGACTCCTTGGGGTGTCAACTTTTCATAAGAGAGGAACTAGCAACCCCTTTCTCTGCCTCCTGCTTGCTTGCATTCTGGGTCTGTGTCCAGGGGTTGCCTCATATGAGCCACTGACCCTGGGCGTTGTCTGGGCCCTGCCACATTTCCACTGACTCTGCAGTCCTTGTCCTATGATCTTGTTTCCTGCTTCTCCTTTCTGTGTCATTGGCCTGAAGAGGATTATCAACATGAATTAGATGTGGCTGGGATGCCGTCTTGATATAAAATTACTGCTTGAGATGAAGTTCTTTCTTTTTTTTTTAAGACAGAGTAAACAAGATGTCCTTTATTTAAAATGTTTACTCCAGAAATATATATATGTATAAATATATAAAAGACAGACAATTACAGCACTACACCAGGCAAGAGATGAAGTTCTTTCTGATGCATATATGAGTGTCATTGGTTTTGTTTCTCTGGACAACACAGCCAAACACAGAAGGATATAGTTTGACGTGCACTATGAACCTAAGAAAGGATAAAGCTTGACTTTGGTTGCAACCGCGCAGAAGGACTTAGTGTTGATCATCTGAACGTGAAAACTGAGTGTCTAATGCTGCTTTGTGACAGAGGTGTATGGGGAGGCACTGTGTCACTTCAGGGATGGGGTCTGTCAACTCTGAAAGGCACATAGTCAATAAAGTCATATCAAGCCATCCATCTTAGGAACTGATGCATTGAGAAAAGCACTTGGAAATCATTTCCCTGTTCAGCTACAGCAGAGAATAGTGACTGTCTTGGTAAATACCTATGGTTGTTTTTTTTTCCCAAAGGACTCCAATCATCTATTACATGAGCTAATACAAATATCTCACATCTTTTGACTGCACATATTCACCTTTAGGCTCATACTAGGACAGCACTCAGTCTGAAAAAAAGCAAGTGTTTTCTTGAGAGCCTCAGCTTGTCACAGCTCCTCTTATTTCCTCTGATTCTTCCCTAAGATAGGTATCCCTGGCAGTGCATACCCAAGGTTAGTCATAGTAGTATTGTATGAATCAAGGCTGTATACAGCATTCTTTGCATACCGCCTTCCTTTCCTACTCCATGATCAGATAAGCATAAGATTTCCATCAGTGTGAGGTTTCTCTAGACTTAAGGAACTATAGGATACTAAAGAGGGAACTAGGTTGTGTTTCATATTCATACAGGAAGTGGGAGGGAGATGAATTATTTATTAAGTAGAAAGCATGTTCCAAGACCTATCATAAACACTGTGTATATGCATGTGAATGTTCTTTATTTACACCCTACATGAACACATTATACATACATGTATTTTATTTTTATTGTATTCATTCTTAAAATTGCTTAGCAGAAACCTTAATGCTTGCTGGTTCTCCCCTTACACAATTTAACAAATTCCTTTGCAACTCTCATCAGTCTTATCTTAATCATTTATTTGAAATCTGATCGTATGCCACCACCTGTTCTGACACATCGTGAGTCCCATCTGTCATCTTCTCTTACCTGGATTGTTGCACTGGCTCTCTAATTGGGCTCCTGGTTTCCACTCTTGCTTCACAGGGGTGTATTCTCTAAAGAGTTGCTAGGCTGATACTTATGAAACATTAGTCAGGTCATGTGGCTTCTCTGCTGGCTCACTCTATGATATACCTCCACTGTGCCTTCTCTAACTTCAATTATGGGAAAGCATTCATTTTGCTTATGAATTTTATGTAAATGGAAATAGAGATGAGGCATTCTTTTGTATCTGGCCCCTTTCTCACCATTGTATTAATGAATTCATTGTAGAGTTTGTTCACCCCTAGACACATAGCCTAGTGAGGAGGAAAAGGAGAAGGCTTGGAATTATGCACGCGTGTACATGGACATTTGATGTATGAAGGAGGTAGCACTTGGGCAGGAAGTGACCTGTGTATTCAATGCTTAATACTGTGATAATAGCTATCCCTATACAAAGAAATTAATTTGTATCTCCATCCTATACCATAACTAGAACTCAAAGAACTCAATGACTAAAGATGGATAAAGAATTTATAAACAAGGGGAAACTATACCTTTTAAAAGAAAATATAAGGGAATAAGACTACACTCTCTGGGAAGGGAGGGTCTCCTAAATTAGGGGACCAGTGTCCAGAGACGAAGGAAAAGAAAGTTAAGTTTAAATACACTAAAGATAAGAATGTCTGTTCAAGCATTGGATCATAAAAATTAGAAGGCAAGCCCAAATATGGAAATGGTATTTCAAATCCATGTATCAGATAAAGCATTAATATTCAAAATATATTAAAATGTCCCACAAAACCGTAGGATAAAAAGAAGTAGCTACAGGAATTTCACAAGAAAAGATGCAAGAGTGAAGAAATTTTTGGCCTGAATAATAATGTAGGGATGGTAGTTAAAGATATAATGAAATGGCATATATGCCTGTCAGATAAACAAAAGTAAAATGGTTTGACAAAGCAAATTATTCCTGGAATATGGAGACGTATCAAAGTTTTTGGTGGGTGCATGCATTGGCACAGGTACTTCAGAAAACAATTCGGCATTACTGAGTGAAATGGAAAATATTCATACCTTTATGGTCTAGCAATTTGACTCCCAGGCAGGTATCCTACATAAACTTTATCTGATCCCAGAAGCATGCAAAAAAAAATCCAAAGCAAGATAAGAAGAAAATAGAAATAATCCAAGTTCTCATTGACTGGAGAATGAAGGAGAAAATTATGGTATGTGACTATATTGGAGCCAAAAAAAATAATGATCCAATCAAAGTTTCCATTTAAATAAGTTATGTTAGCTGCCATCTAGTCAATTTTCACTCAGCCATTCTACACACAACAGAGTAAAACACCGTCAGGTCCTGTACCGTGCTCACAATTGTGCTTGAGTCCATTGTAGCAACCACTGTGTCAATTTATCTCCTTGAGGGTCTGCCTTCCTTCATTTTATTCATTTCTCCTTTACCAAGGACGAGGTCCTTTTCCAGGTACTGGTCTCTCCTGATGATACATCCAAAGTGAGCCAGAGTCTCACCGTCTTCACTAAGAATGTTAAGGAGCATTCTGACCGTACTTCCTCCAAGACAGATTTGTTTGTTCTGGAAACCCATCCAGCAAATTAAGGCCCCCAAAGTTTTGTTCCATCTACACCATTAAGGTAGCCTCTCCTCTAAGGAGCCAGCCCTTCCCTAGCCACCTTTCATGTTCAGGCCCTGTTACAGACAGCTTTCTGATGCTATTCAGGAAGTTTTCAGTGACTATTTCTCAGAGGTGGACTGCCTCTTCCTTCCTTCTAGCATTTCGTAGTCTGGAAGTTCCCCGCAAACCAACAGGGGATGGTCAAGGTCATGAGTGACTCTGATGACGTTTGAAAGACCAGTGATACAACTTCCAGAATCACAGTAACACACAAGCCACCACAGTATGACACACTGACAGAGGAATGTGATTATATTATATTAATAACAGTGAAAATAAATGAAGTAGCGCTATGTGAATCAATGATGGGTGACTCTTAAATCATAATCAATAAAAAAGCAAGTCATCAAAGTATCATAATTCTATTTATATTATCTTTATAATATATAATTATACTTATATTTCCTGAAAAAATATGTGAAATAAAATATTATTTAAGAATGTGTAAAAAATTAAGAATAGACAATGAAGGAAAGGGAGTGTGTGTGGGGTGAGGTATAAAGAAGTCAGGCAGAGCACTTAGGGACAGTGTCAGGTTTCTTAAGCTGGGTTGGAGGTATATGAGAATTTTTATGATTCTTTAAAGTTTATATAATGTACTTTATATACTTTTATGAATATGATGTGTTTCATTAAGAATATAGCAGCCATGAGTGGAACTAAAAACGTTATAGCAAATCTAGAAGTGATGTCTAATAGCACACCTCTTCACTAGATACATGTGGTTATTTGAATTTAAATGTCTCAAATATAATAAAATTCATCAGTCATAGAGCCACATTTCAGCGATTATTAACTATATATGGCCACTGGCTGTTAGACTTTGGAGATTATTGGACAATGCTACCATAAGACATTCTTATCGCCTTAGAGTTGAGACCCTGTTTTATATACCTTTTATAAAGTTCAAGCAATTCGTTGGCTTTCTGTAGAAAATGTTTCCACAATTCTGTCAATAGCAGCTGTAAGACATGAGACAAAAAGATTTACATCCCATGGATTTTGTTGATCCTCTTGGTTAAAAGATACCATTAACAAATTTGTCAGACTTCACATTTCAGCTTACCTAACTCATCAAGGGCTAGCCTAGCCTGATGATGCTTCAGTTTCAAGAAGTTAAAGACTTTTTCCATGAATATATATTCTGTGTCTTGTACCACCAAAATTATCAACACAATTTTATCAAACAAGCAAATTCCAAAGTTATATGTTCTCCACAGTGGTCTTCTTAGGTACAATTGAGACAAAAGAAGTTCTCTTTCTTCTCACCTCCTTCCTAGGTCCCCCCTAGTAGGCTCAGCTAATTGAGCAGTTTAGATTCTAGTCCTCTGGTGTGTGATGGACTACAGTTGTTACACGGTCAGATACGTGGATGTGCTTCGCTATTTCTTTTGCCTTTTGAAGAAGTTTGCCCTGGCCTCTGGCTCACCTTCCCTTTTCTTCTAGCATCCATGTACATGGATTTTCTCAACTCTCATTTCCTATTTCCAGTGCAGCTGCCTTAAGAGGGGTGTAATTTTGAAAGCAGGGCTTGGTTTAGAGGTGTGATGAGACCTCCCTTCCCTGACTTGGGTCTAAGTCATAGACACCTGTCCAGTTGCCTTCAGAAGTTTACAGCTCTGCATAGGACTTTTAGGAACAGATTCATTAAAAAACTGGTGCCTTTGGCTCTTGTTATTGCCTATCTGAGGGACTTTAGGACGTAGAAAGAACCTGAGTTAAGATAGAATTCGGGTGATGTGCTATCCTTTGGCCAAGATTCCGTTTAAAGGACTTGAAGCGCCATCATCAGCTCCAACCAATGCTAAGTGGATATTCATGATTCAGAATTGAATGGGGAGTTAGAGAAATAGCAGCCATAAGCCCGCTCTTAACTGTAGAATGGTTCTGCTAAAAGGCAACCTCTTTCTCGCAAATGGGGCTTTCTTTACCTTATTGGTAGTCTCCATCCTGTCAACACCAGGGGAGGTCTCGCAGGAGAGATTGGGTCATTCTTCATTCTTTGAACCCAATGATCAATCCTGAATCTCCAAAGATAAAGAAAACATATTTACAAACACTGTTTTCACGTAGAATTTTCTTCTAAAGAATACTTACTTCTTCTGATTGCTCAATAGTAGGGTTTGTGGACCTAGAAGCAGGGAGGAGGACCCCTAAATTCATCACAGCTGTTCATGGCAGTAGCAAGATTTACTACAAAATAAGTGCCCATTGACACACCAAAGCAATCATAATTCCAGCCTTAGCAAAGAGCCCAGTTTTCCTGTGATGTACTAGGGAGCCCAGGTTTGGATTTTTAAAAATTAATTAATTATCCATCTCTTTATTTTATAGCATTTATTGTTTAAGTCACTGGTTTCAAATCTGTGCAAACTTTTGCAGCATTCTGAATAAATAATATGTCCTTTTTGCACATAGAATGATCTTTCAAATGTCTTCAGATATTGCAATTAATAAAATTAAAGTCCTGGAAATGTGTGTTTGAAAGTATTGCCACCTATAATTCATTTTGTTTTGGTCCTGGTGCAAATGCTTTTTCAAACAATTACTACTAGAAACAACAATGTATGGTGATTTGGGGATGTTTCAGATGATATAACAAAGCCCTGAAACTCACCCAGGTTAGGAAATCCTGACCGAAGGCACACAGAGTCCAGTTCTCCTGCATTGTGAATGAGGTGCTGTAATGAAGGTGGCAAATTGTCAAGCAATAGGGGTCATTGTTGATCAGTCACAATCCTGGAATTGCTGGAACAGAACCTGGGACATGGAAGGAGCACATTAGCCTGTGAGATCATGAGGTGTGGACAGGATTAGGCAACAGGCATCAGAAGACGCAAAACAAATAAACAAATTGTTGAGAACGAGGGGAATTGGAGCACAGACCCCAAACCCATCTGTAGACAATGGGGCATCCCCTCACAGAAGGGTCCAAAGAAGGCATGAATGAGTCAACCAGGGTGAAGGACAGCACGGATGAAACACAATGTTCCTCTAGTTCCTTGAGGCTTGCTCAACCCTCCCTGCCCCCCATTATCATGACCCAAGTCAGACTTAGCATTTTTAAAAAGTCCCGGTGTTTGGAAAGAATGCACAACAAGCTAGGGTATACAGTTTTCTGCTGCCTTGTGGCTATTTCGCCAGGATATAAGTTTCATCAATGATGTCTGGCTGGTGTCCCGCTTTACCAATGTTAAAATCTGATCTGGAGCATGTACATTGACTCAGATCAGAGCTCACGACACATGGAATCCAGGTCAGCAAAATCCCTCAGGAACAAAAATGGGAATAGCATACCAGGAGGGTGGGCAAAGGTGGGGAGCAGATGAGAGGAAGGGGGAACCAATTGAAATGATCGACACATAACAACCCCACCCCCCAAGGGGATGAATAACAGAAAAACGGGGGTGAAGGGACACAGTGGTTGGTGTGTAAGCTATGGAAATAATAATAATTTATACCTTATCAAGGGGTCCCGGAGATGGGAAGGGGTGGGGGATTGGGGGGAAGAGAGCTGATACCAAGGACTCAAAGAGAATGGCAATGTTTAGAAAATAATGGCAGCAACATAGGTACAAATGTGCTTGACACAGTGGATATCTGGATTGTTTTAAGAGCTGTAAGAGCCCCCAATAAAAAAGCAAAATTTAAAAAATAAAAACAAAACTGTGTGTGTCTGAGGGAAGCAGAGCAGCAAGGTTTTCTTCCAAAGGACCACTGCATGGGGTCCAGTTGCCCATCTGTTGCTTCATAGTCAAGGACAAACTCTTCATGACACCCGGAGACCTCGTGTGGGTTAATAAAGGCAAGCGAATGAAGCTTTTTTATAGCCAAAGAATAGCCCCTTTGCTAATCTAGAAAGATGACCCTCTTCCTCTTTCTGCAAAATCCTATACAAATGCAAGGTAGCTAGATTTTGGGACAAGTGGGGTTGCCTGCCCAAATGCCAGCAAAGAACCAGGGAAATGGGGTTGGAAAGAAATCAGGCAGTCTTTGGACATTTGTGGGAAACCCAAATTGAGCATGCACAGACGAGGATCCCCTAGGCCCAGGTAAAACCATTATTTTGGGCAGGCCCATGTTAGTTATCTCATACAGGTGAGTCTGAATGCAGCCAATGGGGACAACCAACACTTTCAACCACGCCTCCCCAGCCAGAGGCATTAGAGGCCCAGGCTGTGGGAAGGCGGGCTCTCTCTATTTCACTCTGCTCTTGTTCAACTGCTGAGGGAGCTTGGTGGGAAGGGGGAGGGTCTCTCCCACTTGCACCCGCTCAGGTGGCCTCCTGTTCCCTGGAGATTCTCCAGTTCTGCATGTGTGGGTGTTCTTTTCCACGTGGGTTTTCCAGCCCAGTTGTGAATGCCAGCATGGCTTTCGTGCAGCCTGGTACAGCTGAATAGAAATAGTGTATACCCTTTCAAGACTGTATAACCTGCAACGTTCCCTGTCCTTCATAAAAACTCACTTGGATTACAAATGTGCATCTGCAACGTGAATTCTTTCAGCGCTGTGTAGCAAGAACCAAGGTATATCCCACTCCAGAAACCTAACCAAAAAATCCCGTGATTTCTTCCAAGCTTAAAGAAATACCCACATGATAGGAAAATCAAGCAATCCCAGCGATGTAGCCATCAAGTCTTACCCTCGGCATTTCTTGCCTGCCTTTGACTTCCCTGGGTGGTCCTGGATGGAGGCAACACTTAGGTGACAACCCCAGTCATCACCCTCACCTATCAGTCACCCCTCTGCCTTATGGCAGGTCCCTCATCTGCTTGGGTTCAAATTGGAGGAAGAAAGGTGGTCAGCTAAGTTTACCCCAGGGAGCTGTGTGGGAAAAGCGCCAAGCGTCTCTGCACTTCTGCGAAAATAATGAGGGCTGTTCTCCAGTCTTGCAGGAGGATATGGAGACACAACCAGCCCCCAGGGTCAGGATGGAGAGTGAAGATGGAAAGATGAAAGTACTTCCCATCACTTTCCCCCCATAGAGGAATTACTCATCAATTCAGATTATTATCTAACATGCATCTTTTACTTAGGTATTAAACAGCACAGATGTCATTTTTAAAGAAATGGATTCCTTCTGAATAATAAGCTCCTTTAGCTCAGTTCCATGTCTCCAGTTTTCACCTCGGGTTCAGTTCATCGGCTTGTACAATGCCTGGTCTAGGCAGGAGCTGAGAGTAGAGAGGGAGAAGCAGAGACTCTCTGGGGCTGGAAAAGACAAAGACCCGGTGCAGAAATGGTGTCCTTGCTGCTAAATAGATGGTCTCAGCTTTCCTGCAAACATACACAACTAAAGAGAACCTGGATAAAGTATGGGGAGATTTTCTAGAGGTACAAAAAGGGGGTGGGGATATGAACATGACCTTGCCTTCGATTGCCTACGGAGCATTGGATAAGGCTAGATTACCTATCATGCTGGCAAACTGGCTTAATGCAGAGCAACTGCAGCGCTCAGCACACACTCTCCACATAATAAGTACCCAATAAATATTTATTAACAGCGGCTGACCAATTTGAGACCAATTTAGAAAACTGCCTCTGTCTTTCTTGCCAATCTACCCTCTACTTGATTTCAACTCTCAAGATTCTGCTCGCTAGGCTCAAGACCGAGATTAGAATCAGTTATTACACAACCTGGTCTATTAGCCCTGGTGTTATGGTCAGAAAATAGTCTCTTTCTAGAAGAAAAAGCACCACAAACAGCCATATGTGATATTTCCTCTTATTCAAAATAGTTTGAAAACACTAGGAAAATAAGCTGCCTTGACTTTTGTAACTTCTTTTTAAATTTGTTTTTTATTTCTTTTTGATTAGTTGGGATTTAATACATATATATTTAATACATATCTCATTCCATACTTCACTCACGTCAAATAGAATTGTACAACTGTTACCACAATCAATTTCCAAACTATCTTTTTTACATGAACTTCTGACATCATCTCCCTTTTACTCCCACCCCACCACCACTGTACCCTCTCCCCTGAACCCCTTATTCCACTTGCTGTCCCTATAGGTTCATCAATCCTGGGTTTCATATACCAAAAAATCTGTGTGTGCATTGGCTCTAAAATCATTTAAAAATAGAGTTATAGTTTTACCTACACTTCATCATTTCTCTTCTCCCTAATCCAAAGGGAATAAGTGAACATGCCCCACTTAGGAAGCCAAATAAATTCAAAAATCAGAAAACAATCATGGAGTGAATTTGCAAAGGACCCCTTCGAGTTCCTTTGCCCACTTGAGTTTTGCAGGTGTTTACCGTACAGAAGAGGAAGTTCTCAAGCTAGGAGACACGATTCAAGGAAGAGGCAGTATCAACACAGAGTGTCATGGTGATAATTTCTATCACCTGGAGTCCTCATGCTGCTAATGTTCCCCTGATTTGCTGTGTTCTCCATGAGGCCAACAGAAAGCACATTCTCCGAGGAATGTACTAAAATTTAATTGAAAATGAATGAGCTCAGGATCTGCCTGAGATGGGGTAAACACGCGTAGCCCTACCTTTTCCGCTGTTCCTGTGTGTCATCCAGCTGATTCCTATTCACAGCGACCTAGAGGACAAGGTCATAGGGCCTAGTAGGGTTTCCAAGGCAGTCATTTTTTCAGGAACAGATTGCTAAGTCTTGTCTCCCATAGTGTGACTAGTGAGTTTGACCATCCAACCTTTCAGTTACCAGCTAAGAACATTCAAACTCAGCATTCACGCATCACCATGGAGTGGGCTTCTGAGACTTTAACTGTTTATGGGAGTAGAAAGCCCAGTTTTTCTCCTGAGGAGGTGCTGGCGGTTTTGAACTGTTGACCATGCTGATTGCAGCTCAACACGTAACCTCTGCACCACCAGGACTCCATAAAGGCCAGTACAGAATCCATAAACTATCTGAAGGTGGCAAGTAAGTAAGTACACAAAAGTTTGTTGACCACCATCAGTCATTCCCTGCCATCAAGCAGATTTAGGGCCTATAGGACAGAGCAGAACTTCCCCTGTGGGTTTCTGAGGCTGTAAATTCTTTACAGAAGCAGAAAGCCTCATCTTTCTCCCATGGAGCAGCTGGTGGTTTCAAACTACCGATCTTCCAGTTAGCAGCCCAACTCATAACCCACTCTGCCACCAGGGTGCTTTCATTGGTCATTAGGGAAATGTAAATTAATTGCACAGGGACATGTCATTACACAGCTATCAGAATATCATACAAAACAGACCAGAGGTGGAGATGTGAACAAAGACGAACTGGAGCTGTATTACATTTGGGGGCATGAATGCAAAATTATATAGTTACTCTGGAACACAGTTTTATAGTTGCTTGCAAACACACTTATGAAAACATAGATGTTTATGGGATTCCTTGTATGAACCAACAGTCCTAGGTGTTTATCCTAGGGGGATGAAATCACAGGCACAGAAAATGCTGTAAATGAATATTTCTTGCAGTCTTATTCATAAGCACTACAAAGTAGAAACCATTCCAAAGGTCTTTCAAAATGTCTAACAAACTGGGATATATCCATACAGTGGAGTAACCTTTAGCATTAAAAAGTAACCAAGGATATGTAAAGAAGATGAATGAATCTCACCTGTATTGTACTAAGGAAAGAAGCTAGTCTGATAAAAGGCTGAATACTGGAAAATCCCTTGGCATGACCTTATGGAATAAGCATACGCACAGAGACAGAAGAGATTAGTGAATGCCAGGGGAAAGAGTTTGGGAGGGGTTGAAAATTCTCTCGAATTGAGAGAATTGTGGAAGGTAGAGATACGGTTTTTGTATCCTGATTATGGTAGGTTCACTACTCATAGGACTCCACATGAAAACAAGATCAACTTGACTGTAAGTCAATTCAAATTAGATTAATTTTTAAAATGAAACCAAGATTGCTGGCATGGCTATTCTGCGTCATTATGATTCTGCAGACAGACTAGAGCTGCTCCTCAGGATTCCAAGACTGTAGCTCTTCATATCGCTTTCTCACCAAGCAGTTGGGGGTTCAAGCTACCTATCTTTTGTTTAAAGTTCAGCAGGTTGATCACAGTGCCACCAGGGGCCCTGAATCCAAGATGAAAAGCTGAAATTCAACCTACTACCACCGAGTCAACTTCCACTCACAGTGACACTTACAGCTGCACATTGAGCTTCATCCTTTCCTCTAGGAGCTGCTGTTGGGTTTAAAGCACTGGCTTTGTCATTTGCAACCTAATGCCCAGGTAACAGCACCGCCAGGACTTCCTATTAAACAAAAGTCTATATCTGGTCATGTTCATAAAGTATATATATATAAGTCAAGGACTGTAATTCTTAAGTCATATATATATATTTATATATATATATATATGACTTAAGAATTACAGTCCTTGACTTATAGTCAATAGAAATGCATGTATTGGGACACTAAAAGATATGCAGACATACACCGTATGACATGATTCACAAGAGCTCAAATCTTAAAACTGCCTTCTGGACAAATAAAACCAGACTCACTGCCATGGTAGCAAATCTGTCTCATCGTGACCCTATAGGACAGGGTAGCACTGCCCCTGTGCGTTTCTGAGGCTTTAACTCTTCAAGAGAGTGGAAACCCTGTCTTTCTCCCTCAGAGCAGGTGGTGGTTTCAAATTGCTGACCTTGTGGTTAGTAGCCCAATATGTGACGACTATAGCACTTATGCCACCAGGGAAGTCCATGATATATTCAATATTCAATTGCATTAATTGTTCTTTGGTGGTTCTTATTTATTGAGCAGTTCTACAATGCATATGGAAGTGCCATGGCTCAGGTAATAAAAAAAAAAGCCACCGAGCTCACTGCCGTGGAGTCAACACTTTCTGAGATTGTAACTGTTAAAGGGAGTAGAAAACTCTGTCATTCTCCCAAGGAGTGGCTGGTGGTTTTGAACTGGTGACCTTTCAGATCATTGCTTACTGCATAACCACTAGACCATCAGGGTTCCTAATGGTTTAAATCAGATACACCTTAACCCTCACATTGACCTCTTTGCTTTTCAACACTTTAAAGAGGTTTCCTCTAGTCAATTGCTAAATGTAATGTGTTCTTTGGTTTCTTGATGGCTGTTTTCATGAGCATTGACTATGGATCTAAATAAAATGAAATCTTTGACTACTTTCATCTTTTTTCTATTTATCATGCTGCTGCTTATTGGTTCGGTTGTCAGGCTTTCTGTTCTCTTTATGATGAAGTATATGCAATCTATTCTAAGGGCAATAGTCTTTGATCTACATCAGTAAATACTTCAAGTCCTCTTGACTTTCAGCCAGCAAGGCTGTGTCTTATGCATATAGCAGGTTTTAATCGAGTCTCCCTCCATCCTGATGCTGCATTCTTTTTCATACAATCCAGCTTCTGGGATTATTTGCTCAGTCCACAGATTGAGTGAGTATGATGAAAGGGTGCCACCTTGACCCAAATCTTCCGTGATTGTAAACAATCCAATGTCCCCTTGTACCTTTTGAAAGACTGACTCTTGGTCTATGTATAACTTTTGCTTGAATTCCCATTCTTCACAATGTGATCTCTAGTTTTTCCTGATCACACATCAGATGCATTTGCATAGTCAGTAACACACAGGTAAACATTATTCTCTGCTCTCAGCCAAGATTCAACTGACATCAGCAATGATATCCCTTATTCTTCACATTCCTCTGAATCTGGTTTGAATTTCAGACAATTCCCTGTTGATGTACTCCTGAAATAATTTTTCAATTATATTCAGCAAATTTTACTTATGTGTTATAGTAATAATATTGTCTGATAATTTCTACATCTATTGGATCAACTTTCTTTGAAATGGGTTCAAATATGGATCAGTCAATTGACATGGTAGCTGTCTTCCAAAATTTTTGGCATAGAGGAGCAAGTGTTTCCAACTTTGCATTTGTTTGTTCAAACATCTCTCTATATATTTTGCCAATTCCTGGAGTCTTGGCTTTTGCTAATGCCTTCAGTGAAGCCTGACCTTCTTTCATCAATCATATTGTTTCTTGATAAAATATGCCACCTCATTAAAGACTTGAATATAGACCATTTCTTTTTTGGTATTGTAACTCTATGCATTCCTTCCATCTTCTTGTCATGTTTTCTGCAAACCATTCAGTTTTCCCATCAAACATCATTTCATCAAGTCAATTCCAAGTTATGTAGATCCATATAGAGTTGCTATGACTGTACATCTTTATGGGAACGGATGGCTTCATTTTTCCTCAGTGTAGCCATTATTTGGATTTGAACCATAGACCTTGTGGCTAGTAGCCCTATGAAAGCTTACCACCCTGACCTGCATCTTCTACGATTCTAAACACCCAGTGCCCCCACAGAGCCACCAGGACTCCTTGTTGCCCATGGAATCTTCCAATATTGAAATGCGAGGCTTTAATTTTTTCTTCATTTCTTTCAGATTGAGAAATGCTAAGTGTGTTCTTCTCGTTTGGTTTTCTAACTCCAAGACTGCACATTTCACTTTAAGAATTTGCTTTGTCCTCTGGTGCCACCCTTTAAAATGTTCTGTTCAACTCTTTTGTGTTATATTTCCTTCCATTTGTTTTAGCTATTTTATGTTCAAATGCGTTTCAGAATCTCTTCTAACATCCATTTGGGCCTTTCTTCTTTTTAATGGTCTATTTTTGAGATGTGATATACTTAAGATGTGATATAGTTAAGCTTGTTCTTTTGATCTTATGGAATACTTTTTTAAAATTTCAGTTTTGACATGAACTTGCAGATGAGCAGTTCATGGTCTATTACACTGTCAACTTCTTACCCTGTTCTGACTGATTCTACTGATGAAAATATCATCCCTTTACACAGCGGTAGTCAATTTGACCTCTGTGTCCTCCATCCAGTAAGGTTCACATATGTTGTTGAAAGAACGTATTTCCAGTAATAATTTGCAGGTGTGGCAAGAGTCTATCATGCAATATCCATCTTTGTTTCTATCACCAAGGTCCTTGATTGCAATTTTTGCTTTCCAATCACTATTAGTTATCAATGAATCTTCATTGCATGCTTTATCAATTTCAGACTTCAGAAGTTGGTAAAAATCTTCCGTTTCTTCCTCTTTGGCATGAGTGGTTGATGCATAAACTGTAAGAATGATCGTATTGACTGATCTTCCTTATAGGTGTATAAGTAATATACAATCACTGACCGTGTTGTACTTCAGGAGAGATTTTTAAATGTCCTTTGTGACAATGAATGTGATGCCATTCCTCCTCTGTATAATGTGGTTATACAGAATATGTGGTTAATATATGGTATAATATGGTTAATCATAGATTTTTCTGGGAAGAGTTTCCACACTTTTCATTCATTTTGCAATGGTTTCCTTGCCCCAGAAATAACTATAAGCATTAACTTTGAGAAGAAAGAGTAGATCTTCAGTGGTGTTTGTATTATGGGTAAGAAGTCTTTTTTTTCTGGAGTTTTCTTTGTTGAATGAGCTCATATCCCATTAAATTTAAACAAATCAGTGGTTGCTTGCCATTCACTCCCAGGCCTCTCCATATATATCAGAAGCCTGCCTGGAATCTGTCCATAACTGAGAGGTTTGCCAGGATGAATGCTCTACAATGCTAAAACAATCGTGTCAGGTAAGCCAGAAGGAAAGTATAAGAACATTCTAGAAAAGAACAAATCCTCAAAGTCTTGTTTCAGTGATTCAGCTTTGGGAATCATCTGCCCCTATGGGAAATTCGAGGGGGACAACTGGGTGTACTTCCAGAAGTCCGTTCATTGGAAGAAACCTAATGAGGGCCAGGACAGTTTTAGAAATTCTCGGGGGTTCTGCGCATCAATAACACTTGGCCTTTAATCAAGCCTTTGCATAAGGTCTCCTTTCATCTTCCTGGCTAAGTGCAGGGACTCGGTGTCCTCTGTTACTTCAATTGGCTACAATTCCAGGGAGGGCACCAGGACAAGTGATTACATGATTGTCTTGCAGAGTCTTTGCTGGTGGACCATATTCGGCCAAGGCAGTCCCATGTGCCCAGAGAAATATGCAAATGGTCCAACATCCCTTAAATGTTGTCGTATAAGGTGATTTCTCTTTTAAGGGTGGTGGCTTCTGATGCTTTTCTTTTATTATCCAAGAGAAAACAATGAAAACTCATTTGTTTACAAAAATACCAAGGTGCACTTCCTTTATAAGTAAGAGATTTCATTCCCTTATTTAATAACTGTGCAGTTTACCCTTGTGATTACCAAATGATCTCAGCATGAAGGGACGGGCAGGCAAAGTGGCCTGATTCTTTAAGCAGGGCAGAAAAGTATGACACCATTTGGTTGACACTAAGTTTTACTGTTTAAACTGGTTTTAAACCCCCATCCCAAGAAACACATCCATTTGGTTAGGTGACAGAAAGCGTGTCATATAGGATCCATGTGAGTCAGAGCTGGCTCCGCAGTACACAACAAAAACAAAAGTTGCTAACATTAGCCTCTAGACCAGTGGTTCTCAACCTTCCTAATGCCGTGACCTTTTCAAACAGTTCCTCATGTTGTGGTGACCCCCAACCATAAAATTATTTTCTTTTCTATTTCATCACTGTCATTTTGGTACTATTATGAATCATCATGTAAATATATGATACGCGGGATATATTTTCATGGTTACAAATTGAACATAATTAAGGCATAGTGGTGAATCACAAACCAGTATGCAATTGTATATTGTGAAGTATTTATTTCTAATGACAAATAAATGAAATTTTGTCTTGAAGCACAGTGTAGCATGGGTGTATCTGTGGGCATATCTGCATGTGGGCGAACCCACCTGGAGATAGATAGAGGAGCGGTGTCTCAGTTCCTAAGACCATCAAAAAGATGTATTTTCTGATGGTCTTAAGCAACCCCTGTGAAAGGGTCATTCGACCCCCAATGGGGTCGTGAACCCCAAGTTGAGAAACTGCTGCTCTGGACAAGCTTTAGTTATGGACTGCATTGCAGTCTCTCACACAGATATATTGAAATCCTAACTAACCCCCATGGGGTATCTGTGAATATGACCTTGTTTGGAAATAGGGTCTTTGAAGTTACCAGTTAAAAGGAAGTAAAATTGGAGTTGAATGAGGCATAATCCCCTTTGAGTGACAGCATCATGAAAGAGAAGCGACACCTAGGGCAAAGGCCACTTGAAGATTCAAGTACAAACCAAGGACTGCCCGAGGCTGCCAGAAAGTGAGCAAAGCCAAGAAAGGATCTATAATGGAGGGAGAGTAAGTCATTTGCCTTAAATGTGCACTGAAAGCGCCAGGGGAAGGATGAACTCAGGGGACACCTGATTATACTTCAGGGGCTTTCTGGCCATTATGGCCCTGGGAAAGAGAATGGTCCGTTTTACAAAGGAAGGCACAAGCTTGGCTGGTGCATGTCATTGAGAGAACTACCAACACCCCTTGCTCCCTATGCTTTTTTCAAAGGCTGAATCTTAGTCAGCCTAGAAGAGTGGAGTGTGAAAGGAAAATGGAGATTTAAGCGAGGATTAGATGGCATGGTGCTTGGACCCTAAGTAACGGATGTGGGCTTAGGCAAGTCTAGGATAGAGGCCATCGAAAGCCCATCCAAGCTATTTTATAGTCTAGATTTGCACTCTGCTGAAGGAATAACGAAGTGTGTTTCTCAGGTCATACTACAAGCTGATGGGCTCAACTGAATATCCTGAATTCCACAGCACCCATCGACCAACTTCCTCAGAAAGATACCAAATTAATGATGAGTGAATCCCTACATGGATGGACTACCCTCAGACAACTGATTTGGATAGGTTTTTAATACCTTGAGATTCTTGGAGTTCTTTTTTCAGTTTTCAGTTTGCTCACCAATACTTCCAACCTTGAGATAATTATATTACTAGTTACCGTATATACTCAAGAATAAGCAGTGTTTTTCAGCATGTTTATGCCGTTTTTGTCGTAAAATGACATGCCTCGGCTGATATTCGGGTCGGTGTATATTCAGGTATATATGGGATCTCAACTACAAGTCAAGCAGAGAGATGGATATAACTGTGTTTGTCTTTGAAACTTGGAAGTTGGTGATTTAACTGATGCCTCTTGCCACCATTATTTTCAGGCTAATCCCAAATTATTAAGACTCCAACATGTTTCCAAACATCTTTATTCTAAAAGGCTCAAATGATTTTCCTAGATTCTTATTAATCATCTCAATATATATCAAAGGACCTGCCTTCTCTTCAGTGTCAGTCCCATTTTATAGATGGAGGATTTGCACAGCATAGCAAAAGATCTCAACATAACTCACTGCTATCGAGTTGATTCTGATGCAGTGGTACAATGTCAGTCATATTCTTACAGGAGAGTGGAGCCAGCCAGATTGTGACCCTAGGCCTGCTGGTGCTTCAATTGTCATTCTCTTTATTAAGGAACACGAATCCCCTTGGTTCCACTCTGGTGCTGGCCATTGGCTGGTTACTCGGTAACGTGAGCTATCATAGCCTAGCTAGTTCAAAGTATTTCAGCCTCAAAGTCCCATAAAGATAAGGCAACCACTCTTTCATTAGACACATATTGAACTGGTTTTAATGTCATGCTGTTCTAGCTAGGATGAGCCAGGGGAAAGAGAAAGCTTTCAAGAGTTGCCAAGCACTGTGTACCTGATGGACTGGGTTCATTTTAGGCTGCTAATTATTGTACGTGTCTTACAGGCTGCTTGCTGTACAGAGCTTACAGCCCATGGCCCTGAAATAAATCATTATGCCACACGGAAAGAGGATGGAAAGCAGATGGTGAGGGGTTGAATCAGTGAAGCAGCATCATTGACTAACCAGGGTGATTTGACTTGAGTTTCTCTGAACTTTCATGGAAAGTTCAAAACAGGAAAGCAAAGAGGTGAAGGCAGAAGGAGAAAAGTACTCCAGCCAAGTATTTCTATGGAGAGTTTGTAGGTGGTATAATGATGAACATGCTTGGCGGCTTGTCACAGCACTGTACACATTGACACAAAGATGGAAACCACCAAAATGTCCGTCAAGGAAAGCATGGATAAATAAACTTTGGTATATCCACACAATGGAATGCTATGACACGTGAAAGAAATTGATAAATCTCTGAAACACCTTACAACATGGATGAACCAGAAGGACATTATTAAGAGTAAAATTAGTCAAGCACCAAAGGACAAATACTGTATGAAACCACTATTTTAAAAAGTCAAAAGTGGGTTATCAAACTAACAAACATTTTTTGATGGTTACCCGGGGTGGAAGAATGCAGAAGATGAGGTGTCAGGATTGGAGGAAGGCTTATTAGCAAATTGTGATATGCAGATAATACAAGTTGGCTTGCTGCAAGTGAGGAGAACTTGAATCACTTGCTGATGATGCTCAAGGATGGCAGCCTCTAGTCTGTATTGTGACTCATTGTAAAGAAGCGCCAAATCCTTACAACGGGTCCACAGGGAGCATCCTGATAAATGGAAAGGAAAATTGAAGTTGGCAAAGATTTCCTCTTTCTTGGATGCACAATCAATGCGCATGGAAGCAGCAGTCAAGAGACCAAAAGATGAGTTGCATTAGTTCAATCTGCCACACAAGACCTAGATTTAGTGTTGACAAGCAAGGGTGTTTTTTTGGAAGGCAAAGGTGCACTTCATCCAAGCCAGGGTTAAATCATCTCATATGCATGTGCAAGTTAGAAACTGAATAAGGAAGGCTGAGAAAGAATAGATGGATTTGAATCGTGGTGCTGGAGAAGAATATAGAAAGTACCAGGAACTACCAAGCGGATAAACAAATCTCTTTTCGAAGAAGTAAGAACAGAGAGCCCCTTAGAGGCAGGGATGGTGAGAGACTGTCTGATATATATTGGACATGTTGTTAAGAGAGATCAGTCCCTGGAGAGGGACGTCATGGTTGGGACAGTGGAGGGGCAGCAAAAAAAGAGAGAGAGAGAGAGAGAGAGAGAGAGAGAGAGAGAGAGAGAGAGAGAGAGAGAGAGAGAGAGAAAGGCATTCAAGGAGCTGGATTGACACTGTGGTTGCAACAATGGGAAGATGGTGTAGGTCTGGGCAGTGTTTCGTTCTGTTGTGCATGGGGTCACTCTGGGTTGGAACTGTCTTGATGGCACCTAACAATAATAACAACCACCGGGGTGGAAGGGGAAGGGAGGGATGGGAAGTCCCAGGCTAGAGGAGAGACACGTGGTAACTTAAGTGAAGGGAAAGGTAATACAGAAGAAAAGGGAGATGGGAGAAAAATGAAGGAGGTAGGGGTTTGCACGAGCTAAAGGCATCGGAGGCAAATACAGATATATACAAAATCTTGCAACATTGGGGATCTATGAGTAGATGCTTGGAAAGGCATGCATTCTGGGTAAGCAGAAGAAAGAGAATGGGCATAGACACTTGAATATATATTTCACAAGATATTTTTATACTTAAGTTTATAGAAGTATATTTTCTTTTGTTACAAATATGAAAGTAGTGAAGCATATAAGGGACAAAGTTTTGAAAACTTTTTTTTAACTTCTTAGATATGATATCCCAAATGTCTAGAGGCAATGAGTCACTGTGGGTTCAGGACCATCATCTCAGGGGATAACCAAGGTGAGTTGGCACAACATAGTTCACAAAAAAAACAATGTTCTACATCCTCATTTGGTGAATAGCAATGGATGTCTTAAGAGCTCATGAGAAGCTATCTCAGTGACAACTATTAATCTCTCTCATCCAGAAGAAAAAAATAGTGACAAAAATGGAAAGAAATATGGAAACCTTTATTCCAATATCAGTTGCTACAACTCTGAGACCAGAAGAACTAGATGGTCCCTGGCTACCATGACCAACTGCTCTGAACAGGAGCACAGGAGAATGTCCTTGATAAAGTGGGAGAAAAATATGAGTCAAAATCATAAGAGATCATATTTACTGGCCGAGCAGAAACTGGTGGGAACCCCTAAGACTACATCTGTGCTAAAATAAGCAACCATTTGAGAGCAAAAGAGCAGCATTGCCCCACAAGGATTTATCCAGCATTTACAGAGTTCTGAGTATTCGGAAAGGAGGAGGAGGGGAGCCAGTGCTATACAAGTTAAGTGACTGGGGGATGGAAAGGGATGAGCTGAATCAGAATGTGTATGAATTGCTGAACGCAAAACTATGATCTGCTATGTAAACCTTCACCTCGTCCACAATGAAAGGTAAAACCGAAAGGTAGCAGTTACACTCCATCCAGAGCCACCTTAGAAGAAAGACCTGATGCTCTACTTCTGAAAAATAAACAGCCCCTGAAAACCCTAGGAAGCAAAATTCTCCTGGGAGATACCTGGGGTTGTTATGAGTGGGACTCCACCCACTGGCAACAACCAGAAGTTGCAAGAAAGGAATCCCTCCTAAGAGTAAGTAAGTAAATATATATGAGATAATAAAATAGACCAACCTGACTGTGTTAATCTGGGTAGACTAGAGAAACAAATCCTCAGAAACTCACATGTAGATAAGAGAGAGTTTTATAGAAAGGGTAAGTGTACATTCAGAAAACATCCCAACCCAGTCCAGTCCAAGCCCTTAAGTCCCACTTAGCCCATATATCTGACACTGATCTTCAAAGTCCTCCTCAAACTCACAAAACACACACAATGTCACTGAGTGCAGGAGGATCACAGGCCAGTGGGTAGAAAGTCATTGAATCCAGTGGCAGTATAAGCATCTCAGCACTAGCAGGGGTCTCCACGCAGCTGCTCCAGCACCCAGGGCTGCATGAGGGTAAGTCCATGTGGCTTCTCCTCAGGGATGTCTCGCAGGAAATGAGCTTTGCCAGCTGAAGTAGGGAACTGGCTAAGGCAGCTGCACCCTGGTCCGACCATCAGACAGCAGGAGACCCGAGAATCAGAAAAGGCGAGGCTCACCGAGCCATTTCTCTCTCCACCCTTCAATTAATCCCATGTGTTATTCAGCCTGGTTGGCACAATAAACCTTAACTATCTCAATGACCAAAAATGTTTTCGAAAAGGTAGAAAGGTTTGTCTCACCTTCCTCTCAGGGTCTGAGAAGGTCAACCCGACCTGGTTATGATCAGCCTAATTCAACCATATTTTGATGGAGCTGTGGGTAATCACTTGTAATTCAACACCATGGCTTTTCTTCTGAAAAAGGAGTGGGCCAAGTAAGCAGGCTTAAGCTTCTTAAAGTGATGAGTTATAGTCAATTGGGTCCCAGGTGGGCTCTGGTGGAGAAAGCAGCCCTCCTAAGCCCTCCCCCCTTCGCTTAGCCTTTGGGCTTTGCTTTTCAAACATTTGCCTTGTGACTTGGTCCTCCTTGGCTGGATCATTTGGCTTGTTTTTCTTCTAGCACAACTCCTCTCTGCTTTGCTTGTAAGTCTGTGACTTTGGCACCTCTCCTGGTGCTTTTTTCCCCCTGGCTTGGCCACCTTTTTGCTCCACTTGGCTTTGACCCAAGCCTCAGCACTTGTTCTCAATTAATGTATCCTTGTAGGAAGTTGCAGAATTCCAAATTTAGTCAGAGCCTCATTCCCAATAATACTGTTCTCTGTCTGGAGAAAACTGCCACCGATGGATTAAGAATAGTGTGGAGACGCTGCGCTCTTCAGAAGTAGGGGCTGCGTCTTATTGCTCAGCCAAGCCTGGTCAGGTGAAGGGAAGCATCCTGGGCTGAAATATGTAGCCACCACTTTTGAGCCAAGGGAAGTGGGCAAGTTGCTTCATGTATCCAGACCTCAGTAACCTTCTTTGTAGAAAGTTAGCATTGTGTCTCTTAGGCCTGTTGTGAGCATTAAACAAAATAATATATGTGAAGTGCCTGGTGAGCGCTGTACAAATGGGAGCTATTATACTTGGCGACATCCCTGGGATGTTAGTATAGTGGACTTGTAGCCAACAGGTTGATGGTAAGAGTCTACCTAAAGGTGCCGCAGAAGACATACCTGATAATCTACTTCTAAAACATCACACATGGTCAACCCATGGAGTCGTCTCTTTCGGTGGACTGTAAAGAATTCCAGTCTCAGAAACCCTGAGGAGCAGTTCTACTCTGCCTTATGGGGTCACTGTGAGTCAGAATCCACTCATTTGGGGTGGGGGGGTCGATACTCTGGGTGGGAAGATTATTCCAACACTTGCCTAGTGAAGTGGCCCTATGATCACCCTACTTGCTCAATGGTTAGTTTCTTGTCCAGAGCACATGGCTCCTAGGGAAGACTAATATGCGAGTAGGTGCCTTCTGGATTTGGCAGCTTACTTGTGTTTGACCTGAGAGGGGACTAAGCTTTTCCCTCTTAGCTTTCGGTCATGAGTACAATACTCCTCACCCCAATATGGTTGCAGCTCACTTTTCAGCACTGACTGCGATGCCAACAGTTTTTCCAAGGTGGGAGCTGCTCTGGGGCTCAAGTAGTCTTGCTTTTCTCCTGGCTCATTGGCTATGATCTGACTGACAGGCTAGACTCCACCCCTACATTTGTAATACTCAAATTGACAAATGATGGTATAACTACCACAAATGTGAAACACATGAGGTCATCATAAATCAGAATCCATTCGATGGAAATTGGTTTGGTGTAGTTTTTTTTGTTTTATTTTGTTTTTGTTCCTGAACTTTAAAGCAGGGAGCTGGATCTTCGCTGCATAAGAGAACCACCGGGTGGCATCTCCTGACCAATCAGATTAGCATCTAGCATCATTTAACAGGGATGTGAAATGCAGTCATTGCAGAAAACCAGCGCTTTCATCGCTCTGAGCCTCTATGTATTCTGTGGAGAAAGATGTTAATCTTGGTTGAGTCCCCAGCCTCCTTCCTCTGCAACATTCTGTGACTCCAATCCTACATTCTCTTTCTGAAACTACTCAGGGAAGCCCTCCTCTTTCCAGGCTGCCTTACATTGCTGCAGCTACTCTAGAAATGTGTTAATTAACAGATGGTCTGCCTGAAGGCATGTATCCATCACCAATGTCTGTCTCCCTAGTCACAAGTTCGGAAGGAAGAAAAGTGATTCCCCCAACCCCCACCAGAGAAAACAAAACAAAAGAGGGGGTTGTTACATTTCAGTATTCAGTATTTACTGAATGGGAACAAAAGCACAATCATCTTTTACAGAATAGCTAAACTTGACCCTCTCTGGTGTGGATGTCAATGCCCTTACATCCCTGTAATCACATCCCTCAAGCACTTAGGTCTGAGCAGCTCAGGGTGGAGCCCAGCAGGGTTTTTGATTTCAAAAAGGAAATATCTGTGATTCTGAAAAACAGTTCACATCAGAAGTCACCAAGGAAGCTTAGAATAGATGTGAGTGGGCAGACAAGCGAGGCAAAGGCCACCAGGCTTTCCCACAGGCCCAAGGCTGAGAAAAGTAACAGAAGGATTTGGACATAGTTCTCATCAAATGAGCATGCTCAGGGGACTTACCTAAACCTCCTCTGATGATATGCAGCAAATCTTCTTAAGTCAAGCCTACGTTGTGAGGATAATTTAGATACACTGATCCGCAGTGGTCCAAAAAGCCTCTTGGTAGCTATTCAAATAAACAGAGATTTGAAAAAGAAGAAAAAAGATCTCCTGCTAATCAGATAGGCCATGGACTGTGTGAGTATAAATTATATTGTTGACCTTCAGCAGTCCAAATACAATGTTTTCCAAAGCTGTCAGAGTGAAGTGAAGGAAAGAAGCATTTTCAAATTTGGCATTTGATGCAATGGATTTCAGATTGTACCAGGACTGCTTGCAATTCACTCGGACAGCCAGTGACATCTACCAGGGCTAAGTGTGATCAGAACCCAGTGGGAAAAAATCAAGGCTGGGTAGAGGGAGTTGTCTATGAAGGGAAGTAAACCGATGAATGGGCATATACAGGTGTGATCAACAAACCAAAATGAAAAACCCACAATAGAAGTGAGATGGAAAAGTATCCAAGATTTCAGAAGTGAGACATTAACTTATTCAGAATTCCAGTAACAAAAATTGAGCTGGTAGTTAGGAAAGATCTGAGTAGGCTTCTTAATAGGCTGCCTAGCTATCCTGTATGAGACTTTCTTGGTTTCAGCACTAAAAGCCCTTTGTCTGGACAAACTCTGAGTTCTGGGAAAACTGGGAAGGTTGGTCACCTTATTCCAGTGTAGTCATGAGCTGTTTTCTTCCAGGCGTTAAGACAATTCATTCCAGTTAGATCATTTCATGAGAATTTGTCCTACAGAGTCTCTGAGTCACAATTGACTAAATGGCAATGAGCTAGTTTTTGGTCTTGAGGAGCCCTGGTGGGGCACTCTATACGTGTTTGGCTGCTAACTAAATGGTTAGCAATTCAAACCCAGCAGTTAGTCCTTGAGAGAATGATGAGTAAATCTGTTTCCATAAAGATTTACAGGAAATCCTAGAGTGCAGGTCTACTCTGTCCTGTAGGGCCATTATGAGGTGGAATCCAATCATTGGCAGTGAATGGGTACCCCAGCTGTACTGAATTAGAATATATATTTTAACAAGGACATAGATACATAAGAATCATCTGGAGAGCTGTAAGAGTCATGTGGATATCTTGTTAGAATGTAGATTCTGGTTCAGGATATATGGGGTGGAAATGCAAATTCTCAATGGGGGTGGGGGGAGTGCATGGCAAACTTGAATGAACTGGTTCAGAGTCTTAGTTTTCTGATTAAGATGGGGTCTATTGTGAAGCATATGAAAGGATACAATGAAGTGGAGGGGGCCCTCCTAGAAGAACCAGGGAATCAAGAGAGCACCTTTTTGTTACCACACCTGCCCATGGGATCTGCAGGCTGCCCCTTCATTTCTCAGGACTTCTGTTTCTTCTATTCAAAATGATTATTTGGGACTGTTGTGGTTAGGTGCTGTTAAATTGGTTCAAACACAGAACCCTGTGTACAATGAAACAAGACATGGCCAAGTCACGGGCTATCCTCAGATGCATTGTTCTAATCGAGCCCGTTATTATAGTCCCAGTGCCAAGCCATCTCTTTGAGGGTCTTTCTGCTTTTCTCTGACCTTCTAGTTTACCACACTCGTGGTTCTTTTCCAGGGACTAGTCCTCTAGTTAACATGCTCAAAATTCAGACATCTCGCCATCCTCCCTCCTAAGAAGCACTGTGAATGTGCTTTATTAGAGTGATGATTTTCTTTTTAAAAAAGTAGAACTCTTCAAGTGAGATATTTCCCAGAAAGGAACATATAAACCAGCCAAAGCAGAGCTGATGGACTGGAACCAGGTTTCAGGGCCTGTAACACTGACCACTTGGCTGTATGCCCCGCCCGCCCCCATTCTGCCAACAGACAGCCTTTGTAGCACTTACGTCAAACCTAGAAGGCTCACAAGAACAATGTTCAACCCCCTAAACTGAATGATCTTCAAGACTCTTTGCGACAGAAACCCCAGGAGGCTTTTCCAATCTGTTAACACTATCACTAGTTCTTGGAACTAAATTCCAAACAAAAACCAAACTTACTGCCATCAAGTCGATTCTCACTCATAGCGACCCGAGAGGTCAGGGCATAACTGGTCCTGTGAGTTTCTGAGTTTAAAACTCTTTATGAGAGTAGAAAGCCTCCTCTTTTTCAAACTGCTGACTGCAAGGTTAGCAGCTGAGCATACAACCACTGTGCCACTCGGGCTCCTATTGGAACGAACTTAGATGCTCCTAACCAGAGTTCCTGCCTTAATATTTTGCCAGCCCTCCCATACTCAAACTACTGAAAACACAGTCAAGGCCAGCTTGGTTGGGATGTGCTGTTGTGTTGATTTCAACTCATAGAACTTCTCCATGTGGTTTCCCAGATCTTCCTCCTGGGAAGCCCCTCGGTGAAGGCAAACCTCTAACCTCTTGATTCACCTCCTGCCTGAGGGTTAACTTTGCACCCCCAGGACTTGCTTGCCACTGAAGACTGAAAGCAATCCTGTTGCTTTTGTGTTGATTCTGTATCATCGTGACCCTTTAGGGCAGAGCTGGTCTGCCTCAGGATAAGACTAACAATGTTTATACAAGTAGATTGCCACATGTTTCTTCCCACAGAGGTGCTGGTGGGTTCCAACCACTGACCTTTAGGTTAGCAGCTAGCAAAGAAATCGTCCTACTGAAATGATCATCTCTGGGTGCTAGGAATATGGGTGCTTGGGGTGTGTAGATGTGGGTGTTTATTTTCCATTTTTGGGTTATATGGTGCCTGTGACTTTGTCCAAACACTGGTCTTGGAACATTCTTTGGGTTTGTCTACACTATCTGACTTACCACCTTGCGCTGCTCGGGGCCTCCTTGTTTCTGGCCAACCCCCTTTTGCCTGCTTCCCTGCTTTGACAAGGCAGCTTTCCAGTGTCTCTTTTCCCATTTTCTACTCTGTTTTTCTCCCCCTACTTTGTGACCTTCCATGGTTCATATTCACATCTCCTTCTCCTAGAGGGACTGATCCAGCTGGAAGACACTACCCTTTCTTCTCCAGGATGACCCTTTCTCTCCCTGCGAGTAGCTTAGCAGGCAGCCTGAGCCACCACCCACTCCCTCCTGAGAGTGCAATCTACATGTGCAGTCCTATGGGACTCACAGGAGGTGCTTTCCTGGGAAGAGAAAGTGCTGATCAACAGGAGCCAAGGTCTTGCTAGACTCAAATTTGACTAGTGTAATATTTTTAATCGCCCGAAGGTTGAGGACTGTGAAAATGAGCCAAAGAGTGTGTCATGTATAATCAAACGGTTTGGATAGATAGAGATTATATCGCCTGTAAAGGATCGCGAGCACCTGAGGTAGGTACAGTGAGCCTCAGACAGCACATTGGAAGGCCAGAGAAGAGTGCAGTGATGGTTGTTAATAAGCATATCTTTGGTTGTAATAGAGAAAAAAGGATGCTTAGCAGAAGCAAAAACAAAAAAACAACCTTCATTGGACTAATTGCTGAAGAGCAACACTCCACAGTTTCCATGTCCCCACAAGTCACTTGAACCATTCGATTCTTCAATTACCTAGTGTCTGACTCATACCCGACCTGGTTCTCCTGGTCTTTCCCTTCAAGCAGTAATTTGTGACCTTGATGCCATTCTTTTGCCGTTAACCCTCCTCACCTCAAACTGTTCTCCCTTGCTCCTTGCTGAGCCATAAGAAGAGACGGGGGTGAATAAATGCATGTCAGGAAGAAACCTCCCTTCACTATTAATTGTGTGACCTGAAGTGAATTACCTAAACTTCCCAACTTTGACTGTTAAGGGTGTCATAGAGTGGTTGCAAAGATTATGTTGTGATATTTATAAAATGTCCACCATGCTATTTGCTCCATAAAAACAATCATTATTAGTCATACCAGGAAGTCTGGTAGCACAATTGTTAAGCACTCAACTGCCAATGGAAAGGTTGCTGATACAAACTCACAGGGGGCTCTGTAGAGAAAGACATGGTGATTTGCTTTCATAAACTTTCCAGCTTTGCACTGGGGGACTGCAGCAGAACAGCAAGGGAATGGAGTGGCAAGGTTCCCAGGGAATGCTGAAAGTGGACTATGGGGCCAGGGCGTGGTGCCCCAACAGACTGGACTGGAAAACACTCCTAAGGGCCAACAAACGATCCTTGAACAAACTACAAGCTTTTCTTTCGTGAAGTGTTTTGTTTTGTTCTTTGTCAGTGGTTTGTTTTTGTCGTTTTGTTGTCTGGTTGTATACTGTTGCATTGTTTTCCTCTGTCTTGTTTTCATGCATGTTAGTATCTCCACAGGTCTGTCTGAATAGGACAGGCTGGATGAACTGTCTGGAGGAAAAACAATGGGACTGACAGTTTTGAGGGGACTTGGGGTGGGGGGAGGTAGGGGGTAAGGAAGTGGTGTTAACAAACACAGGGACAAGGGAACAACATGGGACCCAAAATGGTAGTGAGGGGGGAGTGGCAGGCCTGGTGGGGAATGATCAAGGGTAAGGTTGTGTAGACAAGAGGTATAGCTGTAGCCCAGGTGGGGACAGAGCATGGTAGTAGGTCAGGAGGAAAGTAAAGGGAGATGGAGGAAAGAGCTAGGAGTCAAGGGGCATTTATGGAGGTCTAGACAAAGACATGTACATGCAAATATATATATATATGGATGGGGAAATAGATCTATGGGTCTATATTTACAGGTTTAGTATTAAGGTGGCAGAAGGACCTTGGGCCTCTACTTAAGCACTCCCTCAATGCATGAATACTTTCTTTTATTAAATTGGCACTCTAAGATGCTCACCATCCCGACACAACTGCTGAAGCCAAAGTGGGTGAACAAGTAAATGTGGTGAAGAAAGCTGATGGTGCCCGGCTATCGAAAGAGATAGTGGCTGGGGTCTTAAAGACTTGAAGATAAACAAGCGGCCATCTAGCTCAGAAGCAACAAAGCCTACATGGAAGAACACACCAGCCTGTGTGATCACGTGGTCCCGAAGGGATCAGTTATCAGGCATCAAAGAACAAAAAATCATATCATTGGGTGCACACCTCCATGAGACGATCGCAGAAGACAAATGGGTGCATAAGCAAATGTGGCGAAGAAACCTGATGGTGCCCGGCTATCGAAAGAGATTGTGTCTGGCATCTTAAAGGCTTGAAGGTGAACAAGCGGCCATCTAGCTCAGAAGCAATAAAGCCCACATGGAAGAAGCACACCAGCTGGTGCGATCACGAGGTGCCAAAGGGACCAGGTCTAAGGCATTATGCAAAAAAAAAAAAAAAGAATATATACCATAGTGAATGAAGGGGGAAGTGCAGAGTGGAGACCCAAGGCCCATTTGTCGGCCACTGGAGATCCCTTCATAGAGGGGTTTAGGAGAGGAGATGGGTCAGTCAGGGTGCGATGTAGTACCAATTAAGAACACAGCTTTCCCCCAGATCCTGGATGCTTCCTCCCCACAACTACCATGATCAGAATTCTACCTTGCAGGACTGGATAGGGCAGAGGTTGCACACTGGTGCATATGGGAGATGGAGACACAGGGAATCCAGGGTGGATGATACCTTCAGGACCACGGATGTGAGGGGCGATGCTGGGAGAGTGGAGGGTGAGTGGGTTGGAAAGGGGGAACTGATTACAAGGATCCACATGTAACCTCCTCCCTGGGAGATGGACGGCAGAGAAGGGGGGGAAGGGAGACTCCGGATAGGGCAAGATATGACAAAATAACAATCTATAAATTATCAAGGGCTCATGAGGGAGGGGCGAGCGGTGAGGGAGGGGGAAAAAAGAGGACCTGATGCAAAGGGCTTAAGTGGAGAGCAAATGCTTTGAAAATGATTAGGGCAAAGACTGTATGGATGTGCTTTATACAATTGATGTATGTATATGTATGGATTGTGATAAGAGTTGTATGAGGCCCTAATAAAATGTTTAAAAAAAAACAAACAAAAAATTTCCAGCTTTGAAAAACTCTATGGTGGATGCTCCATTCTGTCCTAAAGTGTCACTATAAGTTGGAATTAACCAATGGCACCCCTAAACAGCAATAATACTCATATACAGCAAAGCTACTCAATGTTTGGTTTGTGGACCCATGTTGATTGGTTGTTGCTGGTCTGTGATTTAAAAAAAATTACAGCAACTAAGTATCAGCATGTAGAAACTTTTATAGCAATCTGACTTTTCTAAGGCAACCAAATGATATTTTTATTGTCTTTTACAAAAATATTAGTGTACACCAGATTTGTAACTGAAAAAGAATAAAAGAACCAAAAAAAAAAAAAAAACAAAGACCAAACGTGACCCTTTCGCCACAGATATTTTGAAAAGCATGGGTCTGAATGGGGCCTCAGCTGAGGAAATGTCTGATAGACATGCTTACCCTACCTCTCCAGGAGAAATAGCCTTTGGAAAGATTTGAAAACCTCTCAGGTTTGTGGTAGAGGAGTTACTTCCTGATTTTGTCAACATGGAAAGTCCTACCATCATCATATTCTAGGAGCATGAAAGACGTTTCTTTTCCCCTCTTGTCAGCTCATCTGTTGGTGTCTGTGAAAGAAACACAAATTAACGTTAACATTTGTTCAAAACATAACTTAGAAATCTGTTTCAAAAGTACTCGGGATGCATTCCAAAGCCAACTGGCATGTCTGATTTGTGTTACCCCTGCCATTTCCCAAAGCTGTCAAGGGATAATTAAAAGTCAGAGGGGAAATTTTAATTCTTTTCATGCGAAGGTATAGTGACTGAGTGAGGCAGCGCGGGGGCGGGGGGCCACGGAAGATGGGCGGATGGAGTAGTACTTGATTTAATCTACAGAAAACAATCAATTCCAGGCATATGCTATGGTCACTTTATCCATTAGCTTCAGGACAAGCTTGGCATTTGGAGCACAGCCTTTTCAAGGCATTGGCAATGGGCCTTTCCTGAATCGCATAGCCATTATTGGAGACATTTAATTAGAGCATTTTGCATGATTGCCTATGGACTCATGAGGGACAATATGCCATTGGGATTTTTTAGGGTCACTTGATGGCTGGGGAGAAGGCCAGGTTGCAATGTCCTGGTAAATTTCAAAAAGTTAAAGACTTCATATTTCTTATATTTTCAATATGCACAGTGCTTCATATAAGGCCAAGAAAATAGTAGGTACTCAATAAAACATTTGTTGAACAAGCCAATGAATTTTAATGTGCTTAAATTTAGAGCGCTTATTCAATCTGTATGCTAAGCGAATAATGCAAGAGGCTGTGCTGTATGAAAAAGAACGGCATGAGGATTGGAGGAAGTTATATTAATGGTCTTCGATATGCAGATGACAAAATCCTGAAGCATTTGTTGATGAAAATCAAAGATTGTAGCTTTCAGTAAGTAGGAAAATTAAAAACTCTTACAACTGAACCAAAAGATAGCATCATGATAAGCAGAGACAAGTTTGAAATGTTCAAGGATTTCGTCTTGCGTGGATCCACATGAAATGCTCAGGAATCATCAGTCAAGGAATCAAACAAGTCATTGATTGCATTTGGCACATCTAATGCACCAGACATTGCAGAGTAAAGACACCACTTTGAGGATTAAAGTGTGCCTGACACAATCCATGGTGCGTTGTCCATCAGTTGTTATGCATGTGAAGCCTGGAAAATGGATAATGAAGGCTGAAGAAGAAGGGGTGCATTTGAATTATGATACAAGCAAAGAATATGGAAAGTACTGTGGACTGCCAGGAGACCCAAGGAATCTGTCCTGGAAGAAGTGAAGCCAGAGTACTCAATAGAAGGTATGATGATGGACGTTGTTTCATGTATTTTAGCCATACTATCAGGAGGGACCAGTTCCTGGAAAACCACAACATATTCGGTAAAGTGGTGGGTCGTTGAAAAGGATGACTGCGCAGGAGATGGTCTGACAGCATGGCTACAGCAGTGGGCCCAAAAACAATTGTGTGAGGATGGCATAGACCTGGGCATGGGTTTGTTCTCAACAGAACCAACTGGAAGGCACCTAACCACAGCAAAAACAAATCGATAATCCAAGAGAAACTTGATTGTGTCTTTGATTCATACCAAGCTGTCGGATTCTAATAAGCAGCATTGCAGGATTCAAATGCAGAGAGCTATCAGCTCCAGAACGCAAACTTACTTTGCTAGAACATGCAGCAGAGATTACACCAGAAGTACACACCAGGCCTCTGACTCTACTGGGCTAACTCAGAACACCCTGTATGCGCCACCTTTTCCCCAAATGTCACTTGGCCAATATGATCCCTACACTCATTTCTCTTTAAGCAGGGGTACTTAAGGTAGCTTCTTCAACTCATTAGCAGGAAGATAAAATTTAACCCTTCAACTGTGGGCAAAGCAGTCCTCCTTCTGCATCACTCTCTGGAGAATGTGTTCTGACCTCGTCTAGAAGTACGCCCTTGGACGTACAAAAGGAGACATTCCTGAAAAAGAATGAAGTATAAAGCCAACAATGGAATCTGGCTCTACAAACCCACCCGTCTCATCTTTGTTTATCCTCCATGCTCCAATCGCCTCACATACTAGACTACTCCTAAGCAGTGGTTCTCAACCTTCCTCACACCGTGACCCTTTCACACCGTTCCTCATGTTGTGGTGATCCCCCCAACCTTAGAATGATTTTCAGTGCTACTTCATCACTGTCATTTTGCTACTGTGATGAATCAGGCAACCCCTGTGAAAGGGTCCTGTGACCCACCCCCAAATGGGTCCCGGCCCACAGGTTGAGAACCGCTGCTCTTGAGCATCCTTCACTTGAATTTTTTAAATGCAGGAAAAGAACAACAGTGTTTAGCTTAAGTAAACCTGCTAGCCCTTTCAAAGTAAATTGACCTCCTTTCTTTGATCAGTCAATAAAGAGTTTGAGAGCTTAATATTGTGCCCTGAAGGGTAAAAGACTCAGGCTTTGTTATATTGAGGGAGCAAAAGACTATCGGACTCATACACTCAGAATCCTTTGATTTGTCATCAATATTCTAATATAGTGGCTTTATAAAAGGGGGTTTCAAGTTTAAAGAGTGCCAAGAATTGGGGGCCAGGAAAAACAAACAGGCAAACAGGGATGAAGGCCTGGAATGTGATCAAAGGAAAATTAGAAAGCCAAAGAGGAAAAAATAGAAAAGAATCAATTGAATTTTCAAATTCAGCTCCTACGAAATGCCTCCTTTTGGCCTAAGAGGTATAAGAAGTATGCCTGATGGATTTCTGTCTTCTTCAGGCTAAATATCTTCAACCCAAGGAAATCATTTGGTGTGCGTGTGAAATAAAGTACAAAATCATAATAGACCAGAGAAAAATCATGTCAACAGCTGATAAGGCAGAAAAAAAAGTAATATTAACTGCCAAGTTTGCTGAAGAGGACGGTGAAAAGGAATTCTTAAGAAAGCTGACCTTATAGGGAGGAGTTTGGACACGTGGACAATAACGGCGTGTATGAAAAAAAATCTTTTTTTCTGGGGATAGGGCACTGCAGTGGGGTGATTGCAGAGGGCCTACCAAAAAGATTATTTGCCAAGATGGTGGGCAGGGTCATTAGGGATGGTGACACACACATGGGCCAGCAACAGCAAGGCACTCTTATCATCCTAGGCTGTAAGGCATAAGAGTGGAACGTCAATGCTGGAGACTGGAGTTATAGCTGTAGCTGTAGCTGTAGCTGTAGGTGAGAACCACATTTCAAGAACTGTGGTCTTCAACAGGAGAACAATGTCGTTACCAAATTGCTGATCAGGTGGAAGGGATAAATGCCCCCTGCTTTTCTCTCCTTCCCAGTTCTGATCTGCTGGTGGCTCTCATTGGTTCAACTCAAGAAGAATCCAGATGTCAAGGAAGTCTAATCAATGTAGTCCATCAAGGTCAGCTTCCAGAAGGTTCGAGCAGGATGAAAGATAGAAAGGGGATCTGGAACTGAAAAGGAAAATTGAGAACCAAAGGACTCTTAAGATTTGGGGAAGGGAATGGCTTGTTAGACAGAATTGGAAAGTAAATGTGATATGTTACCCTGGCGCTGGGACCCACTGTGAAAGAACAGCCTCCTGGGACCGATGGGTCTCCAACATAACACAATCAAGGGTGCTGAAGCCTACAGTGAGATTGTTTTCCATGCGCATGTGCAACAAAAGATTAATCATGGCATGTTTTCATTTTATTTTAAGTGGCTTCTAGTCTAAAGACCAAAAAAATGATTTGTCATCCATTATTCATATTTCATTTTTCAGTCTTATCTCTATAGTGCTACTTTGTAGACATGCCATTGTGAATTGCATTGATTCTTTATGGCCCCCTATAAATAATTGGAAGGGTTCATTTTATAATTATATGATGGGAGCGTGTAAAACTAGATTTGTTTAACATTTACTTAAAAACTGATTTCTTTTTACAATATAATTTAGCTGGATCTTCAAGGCATGGCAAACTGTAACAAAAACAGCTTTCCTTAAAATGAGAAAGACAAATTGTTACTCAATTGTTTCAGTCTCTTTAGTTGATTACATTTTTTTGGTATGCTGTTCAAGAGGCAAACACAACTCAATATCTTCCAGAGTCAATCTTACAATTGCATTAAATGTTCTCCAGGTTCCTTTTGAAAATGTTCTCTGACAATACCTTCTCTTTGTCTCCCCTCCACTTTTATTTAGCAATTTATCCAAGGCACTTGGCATACCTATTAAGCATACTTAGGATTATTAAAGTTAGTAGCTTAAAAGTTAAATTAGGCTTTCTTTCCAGAGGCTCATATGCCCATCATATAGTAATTGCCCATCTTGTTTTCCTCATTCACATATATTTTGTGAATACTATTTATCATCATTGAAAAATACATATCTTTTTTTCTATCTCCCTAAATTAATGTAAAATGTTGAAAACAAATTACAATCATCTCCTTAAAATTAAGGAAATGATTAAGGAGGCCCGTACATAAAGAGCCTCATGTGATTGGGATAAAGAGTGCATTTAGTCCAGAGTAGCAGCACCATTTATTTATTGACGTCCTTGAAGTGTACATAGCCCTTTAACCACTTCATTGAGTACTCAGGACAACCAGGGGAGAACGAGAAAAAAGGTGGTATCCTCACGGAGTTTACTGAAAGAGTAACTGGGCATCAGAGAGTTCGTCACTTGACTTAGGTTGCAGAGCTGGTAAGTGGGTTGCTACACTTTAAATACAAAAGAAGGGAAGAGTACAGCAATCCTCTGTCACTGAGTCGCATTCAACTCACCATGACACACTGTGGGTTTTGTGCTGGGCTACAGATCAGCAGCTGGACTCCATCAGTAGTTCTAAGAGAGAAAGACGAGGTTTTCTGTTTCCACAAAGACTTACAGCTTCAGAAACAACAAAGGGGCAGTTCTACTCAGTCCCATAGGGTCTGTATAAGTCAACCTGACTATGTTGTTAGGTGCCTTTGAGTTGGTTGGTTCTGACTCAGAGCAACCCTATGTACAACAGAACAGAACATCACCGGGGCCTGCACCAACTGCACCCTGGTTTGGTTTGAGTCCATTGTTGCAGCCACTTAATCAATCCATCTCGTGAAGGGCCTTGCTCTTGTTTGTTGCCCCTCCACTTTACCGAGCATGACGTCAATCTTCAGGGACTGGTCTCCAAAGCCTTCACACCACGTGTTTTTGAAGGAGAAACATGATTCTAGTGGTCATTACCCTGATAGCCCCCAAATAAGGGCATCTCCGCTCAGATACAGCATTTAAGTTTAGCTAAGAATAATACTTATTCTTGCAAGAACAGACTAGGATAAAAAGATATGAAACTGGCACCTGGCCTCTTCTACTGTGTTTCCCCAAAAGTAAGACATCCCCCGAAAATAAAACCTACTTACAGTTTTGCCTCTTGCTGAAATATAAGGAATCCCCCCAAAATAAGACCTCCCTGAGAATAAGGCCTGCCCAATAATAAGCCCACCCCCGCCCCAAGCTGCGTTAACTCTGGACTCTGGATCATAGTGGCCGGTGCCGCCACGCAGCACACTGTTGGCCTTAGCGCAGCTGGAGCAGACAGGAATTGCAAGGTCTCTTTTAATCAAAGAGCCTGCACCACCGCCAGGACAAGCTGCCGCCTGCTGCTCACTCTGCCCTGACAGATTCTGGCTGACTCACAATTAGACAGTGAGCCGCGCAGGGCAGAAGTAACAAGAAAATCTTTATGCTTTAGGAGTCCCAGTTTGTCTGGTTATGCTGGTTTGTGATGACAACTACTTCTGTACCGTATACAGGTAATAAATTTCCTTTTTTTGTTGTTCAACAATAAATGTGTACCATATTCTTCTTCATGGAAAAAAAGACATCCCCTGAAAATCAGACGTAGCGCATCTTTGGAGCAAATATGAATATAAGACACTGTCTTATTTTCGGGGAAACAGGGTACTACATGAAGCCAAATCCCAATGGGCACCTGTCCTCAGATTGACAGCCTCCTGGTCGGTTGGTTGTGTGATGCTCTTACTGAAGATTTTCCTGGTTCACAAGCATTATCGCTTGTGATTTTCAAGCACATCATTTAATAAAGTGCTCCACTTCAAACAGTTGCATCTCTAGACTCATCTCTGCATCGTCCTCGGGAAGCCTCCATTACATCCGAGACCCCTAAACCTGTCAACTTGTCTTTCTTTTTTATCATTTTATTGGGGGCTCCTACAACTCTTATCGCAGTCCATACATACATCCATTGTTTCAAGCACATTAGTACATATGTTGCCATCATCGTTTTCAAAGCATTTCCTTTCTACTTGAGTCCTTGGTATCAGCTCCTCATTCCCCCACCTCCCTTCTTCAGGAACCCTTTATAATTTACAAATTATTTTTTTTTCATGCCTTGCACTGTCCGATGTCTCCTTTTACCCCCTTGTCTTTTGTCCATCCCCACCTTCCCCTTCCCCTCTTGGTATGGCTACTTTCAATATTGGTCCTGGGGAGTTTATCTGTCCTATAGTCCCTGTGTTTCCATCTCTTATCTGTACCCATGTACATGCTCTGGTCTAGCCAGATTTGTAAGTTAGAATTAGGGTCATGATAGGGGGCGGGGGAAGCATTAAAGAACCAGAGGAAAGCTGTATGTTTCATCAGTGCTACACTGTACGCTTATTGACTTGTCTTCTCCCCGCAACCCTTCTGTAAGTAGGTGTCCAGTTGCTTACAGATTGGCTTTGGGTCTCTACTCCACACTCCTCCCCTCATTCACATTATGAATTTTTGCTGGGGGTCTTTGGTGCCTGATACATGATATGATCAACACCTCGTGATCACACAAGCTGGTGTGTTTCTTCCATGTGGGCTTTGTTGTTTCTCTGCCACATGACCACTTGTTTATATTCAAGCCTTTAATACCCCAGACAAAGTAAAAAGAAATAAAGGAAAGAACTAGAAATCTAAATACAGGCATGTGGATATGGACATTTATTTATATATGATAATGGGGAAATAGATCTATGTACATATATTTATAGGGTTAATATTAAAAGCAGATGGACATTGGGCCCCTACTCAAGTACTCCCTCAACAAACGAATACTTTGTTCTAATAATCCAGCACTCTGAGATGCTCACCTTCCTGACACGGTCACTGAAGACAAAGCAGGTGCATAAGCAAATGTGGTGACGAAAGCTGATGGTGCGTGGTAATCAACCTGTCTTTTTATCCTTGCTGAAAACTCAGCTGTTCATCTGATTTTTGTCACTTGATAATGTGAAAAGATTGATTTCTGGCTGAGCACAAGGCTTTTCCTTTTCCTTTAGCGTTTATAAGTTTGTTTGCACGACAATGTAGTCAAAGGGGTTTTAAATTTATTCTCTCTGAATTGCATTGGCATTCTTGATTCTGATGACTCCAGTTTTCCATTAATTCTGAAACATTTAGCCATAGTCACTGCAAGCATCGCCTTTCCTGAAATCTATGAATTCTTTGAAACTCCTACTCCACACATATCCGACCTTCTTTCTCTATTCTCCATGTCTCCTAATCTGTCTTTCCTATTTTCATATTCTTTTACCTCTCCAGGCTATTTTCGGGAGAATACTTTTGGTCTATCTCACAGTTTAGTGGTTATCACATACATTATATCTAATTTATTATTTAAATAGTTCCTTGTCAGGTAAGTGAGCCATCTTGGAAGTCTGGCCCAGCTATGCCTTAGTGACTCAATCCTCAGCTTCCATATAACATATAACAATTCCAAAGGAAACTATTCATCTGAACTCAATCTAGTGAAGCATGAAATGTATTAATAAATTGTTTAAAACACGTGACTTTTTGCAGTGACTTTGCAACTCAAAGCTCTCATATGCTATGTTGATATTATAGGGCATCTTAATTTCCAATTTCTAGAAGATGAGCACCTAATTCTTGAATTCATAATTGATCTGCACACATCAATTAGCAACTATGAAAGTGTCACAGTCACATTGATAATTAAAATGGACAATATTTACCCTGAGTATTAATTACTTATGCACGACATCTTAAAATCCTTAGGAAAACAACGCCATGATCTTTGTATATACAGAAGTATTTATATAACAAGACAAAAGTAACAAAAAACATAAGGAAGAAGATTAATTTTACTGTTCTAAAAACATAATTGAGAAAGTGAAAAGCCATAAGCTGTGACAAATGTCTGCATAGCATGCAAATCATAAAGGAATGTTATGAAATGTTTTTTATATATCAGTAATAAGGAAAAAATCTGATTACATATTGGTCAGGAGAAATGAGCAGATGTTTCATAGATAAAACATTAGTGATCAGTAAATATTTGAAATGATACTCAACCTCATCCAAATCCAAACCAAACCCCATCACTATTGTCCAATTTCCACTCATCATGACTATGGTAGTTACATACTTTTATGTCAGCTTGAAGATATATAAAAATGTGGGGGTGGTATCCAATCTGTCAATCAGATCACAGCCTGATGGTGCCTCCATTTGAATGGGGGTTTCTCATAAGGAGGGCCTGGGAATGGCCCCACTTTCTGCCTTTCCCCTCTAGCTTTTCTGAGACCCTGAAAATAGCCCGAGCCCTGAAATGTTTCCACCAACCTTGGATTCGGGCGACTGGCACCCACTGGCCTGTGATCTTCCTCTATTCTGCACCATGGCATGTGGTTTTGTGAGTCTGAAAAGGGACTTATGGACTAGCATTGGACTGATGGGCTTGAGGTGGACTGGGCTGGGATGCTTTTTTGATATAAGTTCTTTCTTACACATATATGAGTGTCACTGGATTTGTTTCTCTAGTCAATCCTACCTCACACAGTGACCCTATAGTACAGAATACACATAGCAACCCTGTAGGACAGAGCAGCCTGTCCCTTAGGGTTTTAGAGTTTGCAATATTTACAGAAGTACAATGCCTCATATTTTTCCCACTGAGAAAGTCAACCTCCTCAATAATCAGATATATGAAAACTAAACCCACAATGAGATGCTATTTACTAACCTCTAAATTGGCAAACCATTCAAAAGTCAGAGAATGCCTAGTGTTTGTTAAGGGATAAAGCCATTTGAACTTTCTTACATTATGGTGAGAGTGTGAATCACTGCAAACCTTTACGAGACAATTTAATACTATCAAGTAAAATTGTAGTTCTGTGTTCCTTGTGGCTGTTATGATTAAGTTTGAGTGAATCAGTTCCAACAGAACGAAGCATTGCCTGGTCTCACACCATCCTCACAATTGTTATATTTGAGCGCATTGGTGCAGCCAGTGTGAAAATCCATCTCATGGATGGTCTTCTTTTTCTCTGACCCTCGACTTTCTAACCACCTAATACTTAGGACTTGGCAACTCTCCTTTTAAAGACACACACTTGAGAAACTCACACAGATGTACAGCAGAAATAGTCTAGCAGCATTCTTGATCGTAGCACAAAACCTGGAAACCACCCAAAGCCCATCAGCAGTGGGATGGATAAATAAATTGTAGAATGCTTGTGGCTATACAGCATGACAATGAGTGAATTCTTCTTTTGTGCAAGAACATAATATTGACTGAACAAAGCAAGCCACAGATGAATACAAACCATCTCATTCAATTTAATGTACGGTTTAAAATCTACAGCACTATTTGTGAGTTGATGTGTGTGTGTGTGTGTGTGTGTGTGTGTGTTCTCATCTTCTGAATAGAAGTTAACTTAGGGGGTGAGAATAGATTAGCATTCAAGAGTGGCAGAGGCGTCTATTATTTCTATGTCTTATGCATGAATATGAAGATATTTGTTTAGTGATGATGAGGATATGATAATGATATATACTTAATATGTATTCCACATTATTAGCTGCTTACCTAAAGATTGGCCATTTGAAACCACCCAATGGTACCTCAGAATAAAGGCCTGGTAATCTGATTTTATAAGGATTATAGCCACGAAAATTTTATGGAGCAATTATACAATGAAATGTGCAGTTTATCATTATTCAAACCTGACCGGATAACAAGGGGTAATATTTCAGAATACACCATTTTTGAAAAATAAGGATATGTCAATAAACAGTGAAGTTGATCAGAAAAAAAGACTGATGAAAATAGTTCAGAGTTTGGCAGCTAGCTGAAAGGTTGGCAGTTCAAACCCACCATGAGGTACCTTGCAATTTGCTCCTACACTGTGATGAAACCGTCTGCAGCAGTTCTGTTCCATACATGTTGGATTGCCAGAAATCAGAATGGACCTCAGAGAAATTTACAATGAAAGCAATAGTCTATGAGATGTAAACCACAACCCCCCAGAAAAGGATTGAGTAATGGAAATAGATAGCATAAATATTTAGTTTCTCAAATGAGTATTACGGACTTGCAAGTGGCAGCATAAGTATATTAGAGTGAGATTCCGTTCGACTTTGTCACACTAGCCATATGAACAGATCCTCATTTTATCATAAAAACTTCGCAGGCAATGTGCTCCCAGGAAGCAGACACACAGTGACTCAGGCTGACATGGGTTATTTGGCTGGCCAGTAGCTATCCTTTCATTCTGGTTTATATGTCAATCTTGCCACTTCTCATCTCTGACTTTGTCGTGCTGTGGTAGTTTGTGTGCTGCTGCGATGCTGGAAGTTATGCGACTGGGATTTCAAATGTCAGTAGGGTCACCCATGGTGGACAGGTTTTAGCAGCGCTTCCAGACTGAAGAAAATTAAAACAAGTCTATCAGAGCCGAAGTGCAACCTTGACTATAGACCCCTAATTTTGAGACCATCTCAAAAATAGACTTGCTGCATTGAACACTAGTGACAGGAGACTTGATCAGTTGTGGGAGGCCTTTGAGAATATCACACATGAAAACAAAGCAAAAGATCAATGAGATCATAGGAAACAAAGGAAAGACTAAAATATATCTGAAAAGAGACTCTGAAATGTAGGGTAACTAGAGTAAAAGCAAGAAATGATGAGCCTAACAGATGATTCCAAAGGCAAGTCTAATAATGAACTGTGCAAAGACCTGAAGTTAGACAACTAGAACACAGTTGGCCTTTCGCACACTGAGAGTGGGAGAAATATTCAAGCCTCAGTTGAAATATTCAAGAATTCTATAAAAATAGCACTGAAAAGTATAGAAAGCACCAAAATAAGATAGCAGGAATGTACAGAGACTCTATGTCAAAAGAATTGGTCTGTGTTGCACCATTTCAGAAGGTAGCATACTGTCAAGAATCAATGATATTGAGGGAAGAAATCCAAAGTGTAATGAAGGCATTGGCCAAAATCAAGGTTACAGGACTTGATGGAATATTCATTGGGACCTTTCAGCTAACCGATGTAACACTAGAGGTGCTCCAACATCTAGTCCAACACATTTGAAAGGCAACTAGCTAGTCAACCAACTGGAAGGGATCCATATTTGTGCCCATTCCAAAGAAAGGTCAGAAGTGACTTGATGGCATCTAATGCATCTAACAACAGGTTTCTAGCTTTCATGTATTCAAGCTCTCCCAGGATTTACTGTTTTGTTTGTTCATTTTGGTTGTTTTTCTTCACATACAGATCCAAAGTCCTTTGAGGGCAGAAATAATGTCTTACATTCCTTTGATTCATCCTCAAGGAAATGCATTTTTTGGCATATAGTAAATGTTCAGTTACATTTGCCAACTGGTTGATTGGCAGAAATGTTGATTATGAATGCATGATCTTGTTTGCACTTATATTAGCCTATATTATTGTTATAATAGAAAATGTTCTCATTCAGGATAATGATCAGAACTCCACTTCGGCCACCAAAAACTGACTTAAATGCAAATGCAAAACTCTTGCCAGGTTCAAGTTTACATAACGCACTCTTTCAAAATTTGGCTCCTCATCAACCTGCTGTGAGTACAAGGTCATTAAATCAGTGACAAACTTTTGACACTTGGGGACTTCCTGAAAGATGTGTTCAGCAAGGGCATCATGGAATTGAAGGATAATGTTGAAGTAGTTGATATGGCATGAGCATCACCAAACGTAGGAGAGGTGATGGCAAATGATAATTCAACAATCAATATCATTGCTGTTCATTGTCAAATTTTGAATCATAGCAAGGGAGGACTCTTTCTAATAAGTCCAGGTGAAATTGCATTTGAGTTGACAACTGCTGTACTTCCCACATTAGTCAAGGGCAAAGCCATCGCTTGCCATGAATCTTCGCTGGATATAGCAATGGATCGTTTTAAGCACTGGACACAATTGTGTCCTGTGAACACTGAACACCAAGAGCTAGAGGAGCTCTACTCCTAAATAATGTTTCTAACTGCCTAGAAAATTAATGCATGCATTCCACAAGACAATGAGGGGAGAAGCCAACTGGATTTTTAAATAGGAGAGTGAATTTAGTTCTTAAGGCATCTTTGCTCTCTGGTTGACCATTGATAACTTTGAATCCATCTGTGCTAGAGCTTAAAGCAGCCCATGCAGATTCATAAGCAGGCACTAGGTTTACTTTCTCTCTCTCTCTCTCTCTCTCTCTCTCTCTCTCTCTCTCTCTTTGCATACCTGTGCTCCTAGCAATTTATATGAGGAAGCTACAAAAGGTTCATGGAAAAATTCCATTATCTTCGCATTCCATTTTTCCATGAATTGTTGTAAGCCCTCTCATGTAATCTAACAGAGTGGGCGCAGCAGGGTTCTTTCATTTCCAATACAATCACTGCATGCACTTAATGACAAATGGGCCAGTGAGTGGCCATGAAAATTGTTAGCCATTGTGGACTCTTAAGTGGTAGCTTTCGATATGCCAGGCAGCTTCATTCTCTACTTGATCTCTGGGGTGTTAACACATAGTTGAGGAATGGCCATCGCTAACTCCAGATCTCACAAGCAGCAGGACTTAATTAACATCACAACGACCAAGCATTCTTGTGTTAGAAGGGCTTTCTTACTCTTAAAGCTATTCTTTCCTAGGACACTAGTGAGAAGGTTGGTTTGAGACCCTTGAATCACTCTTAAAATTCAGGAGGTGGTTGAAATTGTCTTTATTGACCTTTGTGAGGAAGCCTCCTCCAATAACTTTAAGGGTTGGTAAAATAATCTCTTTCCCTTCTAACTAAGGTTGCCACAGACCACCTACTTCTTGGTGGGTGGGAATTGTAAGTTGAAAGGCCCTCTCTCAACCTCCGCTTCATTATTTCAAGTAGAGGGAAGGGTGCCTATATTTGAGAAAGATCTTCTGTCTACAGGAACATCCATAAGACTATACTGATGTATTAGAATAATTTCAATTTCTTTCTGGAGGAATTTGACTTTGAGAATCTTAATATGGGGTTTCCAAATGACTTTTGTGTGCTTGTATCTCAATATGGTAGTTACCAAAATCCCACCGAGAGAGGCATTGCTACACTGAATTGGAAACAGCTATTAAAAAACTGTTGTGTATATAGCAGGCTTTCAATGACTTACAAAATGACATCAATCACATATATGATGAAGAAGGAAACTGTACATTTAGATAGTGACGTAAAAAGTATTATTGTGACACTCAGTATTTATGTGAATGTGAGAAAATTGGTGAACTTATATGCAATTCAAGCTCCTTATTAGAAAATTATATGGATCTAAATTTTTTCCACCTATAACCTAGCATATGTATTTTGAAAATGATAAATTACTATATATGTGTCAGAGATTGTTCAGGCTCATGCATATTAATAAGGTGTTCTGACTTCTATAATAAGAATACTTGTTTATATTTTGTGCCATAGTGGGGTATGCATTGGGCTATGAGTGTGTCAGCAGTGTGAGCCCAACAACCATGCTTCAGAAGAAAGATGAGGTTGTCTGCTCAAATAATGTTTTATAGCTCAGAAACCTTAGGGAACACTTCTACCCTGTCCTGTAGGGTCAGTATACCAGAGATTTAAGTATTTGGAATTTCCTACTATGTAGCACTACCACTCAAGGAGGAATAGCCAAAAGATGTTTTCCTGTGTTTCATTAATTATGCAAAGGTATTTGATGGTATGGGTCATAACGAATTGTGGATAACATTGAAGAGAGAATGAAAATTCCAGAACACTTAATTTTGCTCATGGGCAACCTATGCATGGACCAAACTGCAGTCATTTGAATGTCAAGTCAGGAAAAGCGTGGATCCCAGTTGAATTCTTTCACCATATTTATTCACTCTGTATGCTGAGCAAATAATCTGAGAAACTACAGTATATGAAGAAGAACTTGGCATCAAGATTGGAGGATGACTCATTGACAGCCTGTGATATACAGATGATACAATCTTTCTTGCTGAAGCAAAGATGACTTGAAGCATTTACCAATGAAGATTATAAACACTATAGCCTTCAGTATGGTTGCAACTCAGTGTCAAGAAAGGAAACATCCTCCCCACCATTGGACCAATAAGCAGCGTCACAGTAAGCTGAAGATGTCAAGAATTTCATTTTAATTGGATGCACAATCAATGCCCATGGAAGCAATAGTCAGAAATCAGATGACATATTGCATTGAGCAAATCTTCAGCGAAAGACCTCTATAAAGTATTGAAAAGTGAAGCTATCACCTTAAATAATAAGGTGTGCCTGACCCAAGATATGGTAATATGTAATCACCCCATATGCATGTGAATTCTGGACAATGAATAAGGAATACCAACTGAAGAACATGATCCCTTTGAATTATGGTATTGGTGACGAATATTAAATTCAAGAAGACTTCAAAAGTTCATGAAACATGCCATTAAAATCCATCGGTTTTCCATGAATTCTTGGAAGCCCACTTCCAGAAGAAAGAGCACATCTCTGTTGCAAGAGGGCAAGCGTTTGCCTTGTGACTTTTGGACACGTTACTAGAAGGACCCAGTGCCTGAAGAACAAGCTCATGCTATTAAAGGAGAGGGTCAGTGAGAATCAGGAAGGTCTTTAACAATCTGGACTGATACAGTGGCTACAACAATAAACTCAGACATAGCAAGGATTGTGAGAAAGGTGCAGAACCAGGCAGTGTTTTGGTCTATTGTCTACAGTGATGTTGTAAGTTGGAACAGACCCAACACCACTCAACAAGACAGCACTTTGTAGCATCTTGTAGAGCAAAGACTGTGTGTTGACCTTTATAATGTTAGGTCTGAATCTTCTCATTTCTCTCATAAAAACGTATAAAACAAGGGTGCCATGTGTCTGGACCAGCTTCAATTTGGTAGAGTTAGATACACAGGAGAATTATGCTTCAGGATGCGATGGCATTGCAAACAAGATCTTTTCAAAGCTCCTAGGACTCGGTGTCCTAGAAAGTGTTACTGTCTAAGGAACAAAGTCAACATGAATTTTAGTAGTCAATAGATGCAAAGGATTGAGATACAGAGCCTTTAGCCTGTTCACAACCATGACTTCATGGGACTTTCAAGGGGATTCTATATATTATTATTTTATATAGCAATATTATCATCTGTTTTTACATATTATTAACATGAAGTTCATAGAGATTAAAATGATTTGTCCAAGATCATATGCCTCTTTCGTGAAACTTGAATCAAAGACATTAGATTCATGTTGACATTAGAGTGCTGAGCTACTGAACTTAGTTTACTTTCAAATAATCACATTTCTTAACTTGTTTATTTCCTAACATGCAATTTTATGGCAAACTATATGTGAAAAACATATTTAAGCATATTATTCTGCGTAAGTAGCTCTTCTGGGTGTGTGTTTAAAAATGTCCCAATCAGCATAAACACCATTATGATTGTTGTCATTATCACCGAATCATAGGATAGAATGGTGGACACAACCATATGGTGTCCTTCTTCTTTGAAAAGTTACTCATCTAAGTAGATAATTATTGGCATTTATACCTACCTGCATTGGAACCAAGTGCTGTGAGTGCTCAACGAACCTGTGATAAAGAGAGTTAATTGAGTCATGAAGGTCAGGGAAAACCACGAGGAAATATTAGTTGGTCTGAGAGATGAACAATAAGCTGGTATTAATCAGACAAAGATGAGAAGTGTGAGAATTCCAGAGGATTATGAAACCCGACAATTGTGAAGAAGACCAATATGGCTAGAGGGGAAGGAATCAGATGGTAATGGGCTGAGATGAGGGACAATGTCGACTGGGACCAGATCATATGGAAATTTAAAGTCATGTCAATTACTATTTATGGAGAGCAATAATGTAAACCAAGGGATGTGGCATAATCAGATTTGAGCATTTAATGTTCGCTACTGCGCTTAGAATGGCATGCAGGAAGGCCACCTATAAAGCAAGGAGTAGGGATTGATCAACTGGAGCGGAAGAAGTTAAAATAGAAAGAAATAGACATATGAGAAATATTTAGGAGATACAATCAATAGAACTGCATGAGGTATGGTAGGTGATGAAAACACAGGTCCGGAGAGAAACTTGCATAAAATGATCATGGAAGTTATTAATGTACATGCTGTTGTCGAAGAGGGTGTAGTGTGAGAAGTAAGGTCCGACGATGCATTTATACAACACAACTTTTCTAGGCCAGGGAGCGAGAAACAAGGAGGCAAATTAGGAGTGTCACACTCAAGGGAGGAAAGTACTTCAAGAAGAAAGGAGGGGCCAGTGACTTTAAATGCAATGGAAATGTCAAGAAAGATGAGAACAGAAAAAAAATTCTTTGGCTTAGTTACTAGGAATTCATTGGCAGACGTAGTGAGAGCTGTTTCTGAGGATTGACACGACTGGAATCCAAATTGAGGAGAGGTGAGAAACACAATGAGTAGGCTAGACTAGATCCTCTCTAAAGTCCCTTCCAGCTCTACAATAATATAATGCTGTGATTTCATATTGCTGGCCAGCATATCTCTCTCTCTCTCTCTCTCTCTCTCTCTCTCTCTCTCTCTCTCTCTCTCTCTCTCTCTCTCTCTCTCTCTCACTTGCTTCTCTACCCACTCCACTCCTGATTAATAGCATGAATCTGACTACTTTGTCAAAAGAAATGATTTGCTAATATTGCATTACTTTGGACATCCTTACAACTCTCCTGAGTACACTTTGGGAAAATTATTTTCATATATATATATATTGTTTTGGAAATAAACTTGAACACGCAGATTGTGTAATTTTCCCCAGAGTACCAATTGGCGAAATATACTTCCAGTAATTGATTTTCATTTTGGGTCAGGACTGTGGGGATAAAATCAGTTCTAGTGTTTCCATGTGGATGCATTTGGAAGTAACAGAGTTGAATGAAGCTGCAGTCCAGGAATGGCTCACACGGCACAATATTGTTTTTCTTTTAAATTGAATCATTTTTTCTAGGCTTTGAGAGGTAAGACAATATATCCAACGAACTGATTTGCTATGTAAGCTGATTGCTTGAATACTGCTCGATGTCATCTAAAAAGAGTTTCGGATACCTCACTGTTTGAAATCTTGGTGGGGCTGAGATCTGATAAAAGGGCTACCTTTACTATCCAAAGTTTGGCGATCTATGGATCAGCAGTGTCAACCTCAGCTAGATACTTGTTAGAAATGCAGAATCTCAGAGATCACCCTACATCCATTGGATCAGAATCCACATAATTTTTTGTTGGGTGATTTACATGAATATTCTCAAAAACGCACGACCATGGAGTCGATACCAACTTGTCCTCAGTAGATAGAATTGGCCCCGTGGGTTTCGGAGACTAACTGGTTACTGAAGCAGAATGCTCTGTCTTTAGTGTTTTTCAAACCTTGCAGTTATGAGCCTATGGCGTAACCTCTACACAACCAGGGCGCCCATATTAACGTCAGAAAGTGAAATGAATTTGCAACTTTTCCTCCAGACTCATCTTTGTAAAAGCAAAAAATTCTTTGTTACTCAGCTATGAAATTCCAAAGGATCCAAAGGCAGGCTTGCCATTCACGGACTAAAACTTTGTTATCTTATTTTGATTTAAACTCCAGACATGCAGGGAATGCCAAGGTGAATAACGAAGTATATTTCCCTGACAAAAAGGTTACTAACCTAGCTCATTGCAGAACATGCATTTTTCATGTCCCCTTACTAATTACTTGCTTTGAACTATCTACCCTTCCTCTTTTATATTTATAAGGATAAGATTTGTACATCTAAATCCAAATAGTAGGGCTGCCGGTCAAGCTTCTGTACTAAATTTATAAACTTTCACCATTTTCAGTCTCTGTAACCAATTTAAGAGATGAACACCTGTCTTGTATTAGAAGACCCTTCCTGGAAATTAACAGCTAGAATTGGCAGATGAAATTCAACCCCCAGCCCAACCTACCTTGTTCCCTTTCTGACATGGACCCTTGGTCTAACCTTTAACCAGGGAAGAGAAAGATTGCTACTGCCCCCTGCTGGCCCATTGATTTTCTCCCTCCACAAACTCGTGGCTTGGAGAGAATGCCACGGAGGAAAGCATAGTGGAAGGGGCATCTCCTTGTATAGACGTAGAGGGATCGTTTAGGAACAGGTGGAGAAAATCAAACTAGAACATTTTGAAAGCGAGGAAGGCATACATCGAAACAAACAAAACAAACAAACAAACAAACAAACGACATTGACCTCGAATTGATTCAGACTCCTAGCGGGTCCTATAGGACAGAGTAGAACAGCCCCATAGGGTTTTCATGACTGTTCTGTACAAAAACAGACTGCTACATCTTCCTCCCGCCAAGTGCCTGGTAGATTCAAGCTGTCGACCTTTCCATTAGGCGCCGAGTGCTTAACCACTGTGCCACCAGGGCTCCTGGAAGGCGTAAAGGCTTCTAAATTAAATGATCGATCCGTGTGAACTTTTATCTGAACACGGGCTTCTCTGAGTCAAATAAATGGTCCATCCTCTTCAGCACAGGACTCCTCTCTTGTCTCTGGCTTCATTGGCAAGTAGTACACTACCTACTCCTCTAGCAAATTTCAGCACTCTCGCTCCTTCGCAGATCGAAATGCTCCCAATTTCCGTTCCCCACGCCTAGACCTTATTCTTGTCTCCTTTCTCTTTCAAACTCCGGACCCTCCCACCCACCGTTAGACTCGCATTTCTAGCTCAGACCTCAGCCTCGCTCACCCTATCGTTTCCGTGTCCCCTTTCCCCCTCTCTGCTCTCTCCTTGTCATCGCACCCGCTTTCGGAACAGCCAGATACTCTTTGCCTTGGACTGAAAGCAGGCACATCCCCTCTGGAATGCCTCTCCCCCGACCCCCGCCCCAATCTGACTGAAAAAGGAAACATGCGCACTTCAGAGCTAGGAGCTGTCCGAGTGCTGAAATTTATAGGCTGGGTAAGATCACGTCTCCGTCTCTTTCTGTAGCCCTCATTCCAGCACAGGATCTCAGCGATTCTTCCCCTCTTTCCCCCACCCACTCTAGCGCGCAGAGTCCTTTCTTCTCTCTCATTTACAACTTCTTCCGAAAAGAGAACATTTTCTAGAAGGAAGGGCTTTGCCATTTAGGAAGGATATAAAACAAAAGCCAGCATGGCATGGTCACCAGCCCCCTTTGCATGGTGATGCGATTAAGGTAGCAGCATTTTTATTATTCAGGGAAAGCAGCTGGGGGATTCACCAGTTCTGGGGCTTTTGTCTTTCCTGGGCTAACTGATGGTCCTGAGCCTCGCTTGGACCTGATCATGATACCCAAGACTGGCACTTTTTGTTTTTGCTTGTTAAACTGTGCAAACCCAAATCTCTTTTTGGTTTTCAAGGAAATTAGATCCCTGCCAGATTTTAAATCTGGACAATAGATACTTTGTCCTAGCTTCTTTTTGGAATCATTTCTGGGATATTTTCCACAAGCATCACAGAAACAGGAATGAACCGTCAGCTAGTGAACATTTTGACAGCCTTGTTTGCATTTTTCTTAGAGACAAACCACTTCAGGTAGGTGAAACGACTTTGCATGTTGATCTTTATCACAGGAAAACTGTTTTAAAGTGAAGATGTCATGTAATTGTTCTCTATTTTTATGACCTGTGTAATATTATTTTAAATTTGTAAAGGGGAGTTAGATGTCTTTTGTTCATTTAGAAAGCTTAATTATGGTGGGAGGATGGTGAATTTTCACAAAAGCAAGTTTTGTGATGTATAGTCTCACTCTATGCATTTCCACCCATCTTCATAGCCTGTGTGATATTAAGTTAGTATGATGAGTTAGTTGCATGATCTCTACATTTCTATATAAAGGTAATATTTTTTTTCTTTCAAATTCTTCTGGAAGTGATTTAAAGGGTTTCTTGAGTGTCATGTTCTCCACGTAGTAGAAGTTACTGGATTAATTTGCCAGGAGCATGTCATCTTATGTAAAATATAAAAGAACTGTAATTCTTGATCAACTTGGGTCTCCTATAATAACTGCTGGAATCCAATCCAGAAATGTTCCTGATATTTTTACCACTCTATTCTACTTTTCAGTGTATTTTGAAATCAATTGCCTACCACTACTTGGTTAATATGCCATCTTTTATTTATGTAGGTGTGAGAAATTGAGTATGTGTAATTAAAATAAGTGAGAAATTATTTGCATGCTTGTACTTTCCATCTAATTTAAAATTGCCAAATCAATTGCAACTGTAAATAGGTGATTATTGTTACTAAGTGGAGTAGACATCTAATGGCAGAGACATTAAGGTAGCAATAGTAGCTACTCATACAATGGGGTGTAGAACTCTCTATTTAATTTTCATCAAATTTTGTGGTGTCTTTTCACAGAATCAAGAGAAATGGCACATAGAGCAATAGTGCTTTCTGTACTGGGAAAACCCACTATAGTCCTTTCAGGGTCACACCTCCTACTCTGATTAAGAAAATATGTAGGCTGAGTTTTATTAGAATCATCATCATCACCACCATCATCATTGTCTTCATCATCTTCTCACCACTCCATCATCATCATCAAATAATACTTGATTAATCAGGTGAATCTGCATATAGTAATGTGAGTATTTCTGGATGACCATATCAATTTTTAACTTCTGTGTTTATATGCTCTTTGCACTTATAGTTGATAACATTTATTTATTTTTAAATGGCAAGAATGTGTTTTTTTCTTTGTGATACAATTAATGAGGTAATCTGTTAAATTATTGAAAACAAAGATTGCCAAATATATACTTTAAGGAAAGAACCAGTATTCAGTCAACTAACCGAGTTTTGGCAAAGAGTTTAATACACTCACTACAAATCAGAAGTGTCCTTTGTATAAGCCCTTTATTACTTCAAACAGGAAAATAAAAATGTGTACATTTTCCCAATCAACTTCTAATGCTTCTGGTAATGCTAAGGAGAAGAGGGTTTTGAAGTGCTTTCTCATGAATACTACATCGGGGAGCCAACAATATAAATATTTATATCTAAACAATTGACAAAATAGCAGAAGCAATAGGTCTATTGCTGACCTATTTTAGGATGGAGTTAAGTTTCCAAGTGAAGATTCTCTTTGACAACACTCAGAAAATTATGAATAGTTGAAAGGTAAAATAGAATCAAGCAGGTGAGAAAAACAATGAAATAATTAATTGCACTGCTGGCTCTGCTCTGTCCATTTTGCTCTTTCTTATAAAGCATGGAGGTTTGTTTTTAGAACTGAAGTGCTAGAAAGAATTTTTAAATGTCTTGGAAAATGAATGTAGGAAAACCACACAAAATTTTTTAAAAAAACTAATACCACTTGTTTGTGACTCTAGAAAGATATAGCTTTAACTGTATGTCCATAAAATCTACAACCTAAAATTATGCACATTGCTTCATCTTAAACTTTTATGGCTAATGTTTGGATATTTGAGCAATAAGACTTTCATCTTTGACAGTTTACTCTAACCATATTCAAGTTCAGATTCTGACCCAAAAGTTTATATTATATATACACATGTATTTGCACTTTTATTAGCATATCAAATATATTTATCTACCAAAACTTGATGTTAATTCTTATGTGAGCACCAGTTTTCAGGATGAGGAGAATTGTTAAAAACGTTAATGATGTGTTTAGGGCAACTTTCTGCAAAGACCATGACTCCAGGTCTGGAAAACAACCTTCGCAGACTCTATCTCCTTCAGATTTCTTGGACAAATTAATGGGAAGGACATCAGGATATGATGCCAGGATCAGGCCAAATTTTAAAGGTAGGTTCCATTTAAACTTCCATTAAGGCTTTGGGGAATCTTCCAGATATTTGGCTAGCTGTCTTTGAAAATAACTTTCAGGATTTTTTCTATGAAATAGAAATGGCAAGTACAGTATTCACTTTCTTTCAGCATTCTTTTGAAATACTCACTGATTCTTTCACTGCCAGCAAGTCGATTCTGACTTGTTGCTTGATAATTTTGGAAACTTTCCTTATTTGTGCTCTTTTCCACCAAGAGAACTTGTATGAGGGATTATTGCCACAGTTCTTATTTATCTTAAGTGGAAATGTGGCTGGAAATGAATACAAGAGCAAATGATGGACTTGATTTGCATGAACATAGACAAGGATTTAGGCAAGATTGATTTTAAATATTTATGTATGAAGTTAAGTTTAAATCTCAATTGAAAGCATGCCTCTTTACATACTATCAGGCCTCTCTCCTTTTAAAACTTAGTTATTAGTTAAAGAGGCTCCAATTAAAGACAACAGGGTCATCTGATTGTCTCTTGTTGAAACATTTTGGTTGTTTATCTGAAATCATTAACAAAGATCATGGAATTGTAACATGTGTATGTCATGAATGGAGGAGGCTTTGTTAAATTAGAAATGAGCTAAAGGGTTTTGAGGGTTCTGCTTGCTTAACATTAAAATGATAAGCTAATACTAGTAAAATATGTTTTTATTAATTTGGTTTAATATTTATGCTGAAAGTAAAAAATTATTTATGTTGAAAGTTATCAATAAGAAAAAGATTTCTAGGAATAAATTATTAGTGATTGGATTATTTTATGATGCTATCATTTGAAAATTATCTATAGTACGTGACAATTACCTTTTCTCTTCTAATTGAGTTTAACCTAATGCATTGGGCAGGATTTATAATGTTACAAAAGAAGAAACCTATATCCTGGATATTATGTAGTAGTTCACACACTGCCTTGGTTTTGCTTATTAGCGATTTAATTGCATTGTTTTCCTTCCATTTTGATTCATTTTTATTATTGGTAAATATGAGCATGAAAATGAAATTCTAAATTGATTTCTTCTTTAAATGTTACACCTCTGAATATACCCACCTACAGGCACATTTCATGCAGAGACTGTTTCCAGAAGACACAACTGAACTAAGTTCAGACTTCAATCTTCCTGAAAAGAAATATTCATCCCACTTCATTGTGCTCATTGCTGGGAAAGTCAATGTGGTGACTGTTGTTAGGTGCCATTTACTTGATTCCTATTCATAGTGACCCTATGTATCACAGATCTAAAGATTGTCAGGCCTGTCCACGTTTTTCACCATCATCGCTGTTTGAACCCACTGTTGCAGCCACTGCATCATTGAGTCTCCCTGCTTTTCATTGACCCTCCATTTTATCAGCTATGTCATGGTGCCCTTCTCCACGGACTTAGCCTTTCTGATAGCATGTCCAAAGTTCTACGTCTCATCAACCTCACTTCTAAGGAAAGTCAATAATGGAAATGAGATTCTATGAGTAGCAAGAGAAGAGTTCGCTTTCAACAGGAACACTCCTTTATACAGTTATTCAGTCATTCAACAGTTTTGCGGTCTAGACTACATGCAAAATACTAACAATTCTGGCAGATTTAGAAAATGAGAGATAAAGGAGGTTTGAATATTACCATAATAGGGGAGGAGGGGGGAGTCGATGTTGAGGAAATACTTAACATATCATATGTGGCATGAATATTTAAAATATTACACAGAAGTTGTCACATACCATGAGAAAGTACATACAAAATGCTACACATTTCCAACAGAGACATAATTTCTTAGACTATTTAAGGAATCCAAAACCCTGATTAAAAAGTGGAATAGAATTTGGATTTCCAAAGATGGCAAAGTGACTCAAGGTTATGCACACCTGCTTAAGAGCAACTTTTACTCTTTCTTTTCTAGAAAGAATTCTTCAAAATGATAGAAAAGTGAAAAACGAATACCCATATGACCATTGCTATTTTAAGTAGCCTCATAAAATAAGCTATCATTTCTACATATAGGATTATTTCCCACTTGTTCTGGGAATGTCCCCTTTGGAAATGCCATTTCCCATGGTCCTTAAGAATAAATGTATAAGGAGAATGCTAGATTTGACCACATGGGGCCATGCTTTTGAGATATGGTCACTATGGAAAGACCTGAGTTCAGGATGTTTCAATGACTTCTAAATGATTGTAAAATGAATGGACTTCATTGAGCTTACCTTCTCCCGCTCTTTTAATGTCTCTCTTCAAGGAACATTTTTACTCTTTTATGAGTTTTTATTACATAGGTCATTTATATCACATCAATTATGGAATTGCTACACAATTTATCTTCACTAGCTTTTCCTGGATATGTAACATTCCTCATTACTTTAGACCAATGGTTCTCAACCTGTGGGTCGCAACCCCTTTGGGGGTCGAACGACCCTTTCACAGGGGTCACCTAAGACCGTCAGAAAACATATTTGGAAGGTCTTAGGAATTAAGACACCGCTCCTCTATTCATTGCCAGGAGGGTCTGCCCACATGCAGGTATACCCACATACAAGTACCTGGCATGAAGACTGTTACCCATGCTACACCATGCGTCAAGACAAAATTTCATTTATTGGTCATTAGAAATAAATATTTCACAATATCTAATTGCATATTGTGCTTGTGATTCACCACTATGCTTTAATTTTGTTAAATTTGTAACCATGAAAATATATCCTGCATATCAGATGATGATTCATAACAATAGCAAAATGGCAGTTATGAGTAGCAACAAAAATAAGTTTATGGTTGGGGTCACCACAACATGAGGAACTGTATGAAAGGGTCATGGCCTTAGGAAGGTTGAGAACCACTGCTCTAGATGAAAATATCGTCCCACCTGCTGCTCCTCTGGGATATCATGTCGAAGCAGATGGTTCCGGAGTCCCGTGTTGTAGTCAGGCTGCTAGCTGCAAAGTCAACAGTCCAAACTCTTCAGCTGCTTGGAAACCCACAGAAGCAATTTTCCTCTGTTCATAGGGTTACTGTGAATCAGAATTGACTTGATAGTGATGGGTGTTTTGGTGGTGCAGTGGATTAAGCTTTTGGCTGCTAACTGCAAGATTGGTGGTTCGAACCCACCAGCCACTCCAAGGGAAAAAGATGAGGCTGTCTGGACCTGTAAATATTTACAGAAGCGGTTCTATTCTGTGTTTCTACATAGTGTTTCTATGGGTTGGAATAAACTTGAAGGTAGTTTTTATTTTGTTTTAATATGGTATGCACATTTATGCTGTGTTGATTTTTGATCCATCTGAGAGGGAGATACCCTATTCACAAGAGCAAAGGTGCACAATAAATATTTGTTTAATTGAGAAATTGGCTAGGGAAAAGATGATAAATATGTTTTCTTATACCATTATACCCTTATTCTCCAATTAGCCGTGTTGCTTAGATTTCATCATAATTTAAGAGGATATATATATAATATAAAACTAGATATATAATATAAAACTCACTTCCATCCTGTCAAATCAAGGCTGTAAATCTGTAAATCTTTACAAGAGGGTAAAAGCTCCTCTTTCTCCCTCATAGCAGCGGGTGGGATTGAACTTCTGACCCTGTGGTTAACTGAACAACACTTACACTACAGCATCAACAGTGCACGTTTCTCTTTAAATATACCAACCACTGTCATTGAATGGATTCCCACTCATAGCAAAGCTGGCAACTCTGTAGGGAAGACTAAACCTTCCTCTTTGGGTTTCTGAGTTTGACAATCTTTATAAGAACAGAAATCCCCATCTTTCTTTTTCAGAGTGGCTAGTGGGTTCAAACTGCTAACATTGTGGCTAACAGCCCAAAGTGTAACTCACTACATCAGCAGGATATATATCTTCACTGGGATACACACACACACACAATACAGCTATTATTGAAATTGTATCGGGTGAATCCAGAGAAAACCCAATTTAAAGGAAAACACTAGCCAAGAACATATTCTGAAAACTGAGGTATTTTTCCTTCTTGAATTTGTTCTGCATTCCTTGTCTGTCCGTGATTCATGCCTCATCTCCAGCATTCAAGTGCCTTCAAATATACATCGAAGCTTAGCTTGCAGGAGTTGCTGTAGGAATGAATGAGAAGGGAAGAAAACTGGATTTAGGAATTGGCAATGGCAAGCAGTTTGACTTTGGAGTGAGATTTGTGTGAAGCAAGTGTATATAACCATATTAAATATTTTATTCTTATCAGATCTGCTCGTCAGGAACAGGAAACTATTCCATCAGAAAAGCTAACACAGTTGAGGGGAACACCATACTTTAAATATACCACTGGACTGCTGTTTTTACATTGAATTGTGTTTCCTTGCTACCATGCAAAATATGAGTGAATGCTTGGTTTGAAAATGGGAAGGTGTGAATTCTGCCCAGTGGATAAAGGCAAGTCTTGAGCTTTCCTTTCTCTGGAGACTCTCTTTCCACCCTGGTGGAGAAAGGACATCAGGAGACGCCTCTAGTCTGTCGAAAGTGCCACAAAGTAGGAAAATGTGCTCCCTTTCTTCTTGGGAGGAGCACCAGGGTATCAGAGAGGAAAACCATTGTCTCATTCCACCATGGGCATGGGAGGGAACCAGGTTTCCTGCCACGGATAGCCCCTCCACTCTAAACTTTCTCATTGCCATTTCCCCCTAAATCTGTATGGTTTCTCTAACAGAGTACATTTACATCCATCAATTTAAGGTTTTATCAATCACATGGGCCAGGATTTTCAGCATAACATGATAACCAGAAGTCTGTTTTAACATTGACTTTGTATGGCACCCCTTACTCACCACTGTAACTGAGGCCATTCCAACTCACCGTGGCACATTAGGGCAAAGAAGAAATGTTCCTTTGGGTTCCCAGGGGTATAATTCTTTCCAGGAGGAGAAAGGCTCATCTCTCCCCCATGGAGTAACTGGTGAATTTGAACAGCTGATCTGGCGATTAGCAGCTCGCCTCGAAACCATCAGCGATCCTATAGCACCCTTTCCAGTCACTGCCATCGAGTCACTTCTGATTCCTGACCATAATTCAGAAGAAATATAGAACCCCTTTTTAAGGGCCTTGAATTGGCAGAATTTTCTAGGTGGTCAATTGAGATTACTATTATCCCTTTTAACCCTCTCTGATACAGGGGAAGTAGAGCACACACTACCAGTTTCCTCCTTTAGGGTTTATTGGGCAGCTGCTTCCCCGTCGCCGTGAAGCCATCAGAAAGGGCTGCTTTAATTGTTTAAGATGGAATAAAAGGGTGGGTGCCTCAAATGACTGGGTTTTGTTTCCTTTTTTGCAGGGCATTGTATGATGTGATGCTTTTTGGAGGTGTGATTTTGCAAAATGTTGATCTGTCTTATCTTTTTTATTGGAAGACAATCCTCCCACCTACTTTCCCCAATCCCTGTGTATTATTTGGAAGTTGCCTTTCTTGAAATGGTTCCCTCTTTGCTCAAATACCTCACTCTCATTTTCCCTAAATTATATGCTCCTCTCACGAGATCTAGAAGGTGATGCAGAGTCTACATATGTGGCCCAGTAATCCCTATATCCCTTGAGTCCAGGAGAACGTGTGTATTCCACATGTTGCGGGAGTTAGGTACCCTCCAATTGGTTCCAACTCCTAGAGACCCTATGCAAAACAGTCTGAAGCCCTGCCCAGTCCCACACCATCCTCACAATTGTAATGCTTGAGCCAATTGGTTCGGTCAGTGTGTCAGTTCTTCTCATTGAGAGAATTTCACTTTTTTTTGCTGACCCTCTGCTTCACCAAGCATGATGTTCTCTATCAAGGACTGATCTCTCCTGATGAGATGTCCGAAGTAAATAAAATGAAGTCCCATCATCTTTGCTTCTAAAGAGCTTTCTGGCTGTACTTCTTCTGAGACAGATCTGTTTGTTTTTCTTGTGGCCCACAGAAGCTCCAATATTGTTCACCAACAACATAATTCTCATGTATCAGTTCTTATCTGGTCTTTGCTCATTGTTCCGCTTCCATATGCCTATGCGGTGACAGAAAACATGGATTGAGCCAGGTGCACCTTAGGCTGCAAGGTGACATCTTTGTTCTTTAACACTTGACAGGCATCTTGTGCAATTTGCCCATGGCAAACAATCATTTGAGTTCTTTTCTGGTGCTTTCATAAGCATTGATTATGGATTGAAGTAAAATGAAATTCTTCTCATCTTCCATCTTTTCTTCAAGGCTGTGGGTCAGGTAGCTATTGTCTAAACTTCTGGACATTGAGGAAGGAGTACTTCCAGAGTTGCATTCGTTTGTTGAAACCTTTCAATTGGTATACTATCAATTCTGGGAGCTTGGTTATTTATGTTTATCTGTCTTCAGATAAACTTAGACTTTTCCCTTCAATATCATAAGTTTTTTGTTTTTATTTTTTTTTCATATGGAACTTCTAGAAATGGTTGAATATTGACAAAAATTATTTTTGGTACAGTGACTATCGATTCTTCCCCTCTGATTTGGATGTTGTCTGCATCATTCAATATTTGACCTGTAGAATCTTTCACTATTGAAACTGGAGGCTTGACTGTTTTCGGTTTTTGTCTTTTGTCCGGTTCTTTCACTTTCAGTTTTGCTGAGCATGTTCTTCCATTTGGTTTTCTAACACAGGGTCTTTGCACATTTCATGATAGTGCTTCATTTTGTCTTCCTAATTTACCTTTGAAAGGATCCATTTAGCTGTTTTGCTTCATCATTTCTTCCATTTGCTTGAGCTCCTCTAATGCTCAAGAGCAAGCTTGGCATCTCTTCTGACATCTACTTTGGTCTTTTCTTTGGTCTTTTCTTTGTTTCCCGTCTTATAAATGACCCTGTGCTTTAGTCATGTATGATGCTCTTGATGTCACAGCTCATGTGGTCTCTGATGTCTTCCATAATAAGTATCACAATACAAATTTTATAACACGATTTCCGAAATACTCCTTTGTTCAACATGCCTTCCATTAATGAAAACACGCTCAATAAAAATGCAAAGTGGAAAGTAATTGGGAAAAAATGAGTAGAAAAATCAAATTAGCATCTATTAAGACTATACACTTTAATTTTTTTTAAATTAAGGAGCCCTGGTGAAACAATAGTTAATTGATTGATGGCTAACACTAAGGTCGCCGGGTCAAATCTACCAGCTGTCCCATGGGAGAAAGCCAAAATGTAACTAAACCCACTGCCTTTGCATTGCTTCAGACTAATGGAGTTTCCAAGACTATACAATTTTACACAGAGAGCCTCATCTTTCTAAATAGGAGTGGCTGGCAAATTTGAAGATGACCTTGGGATTAGCAGTCCACTGTCTAACTTGTATCTCCCCAAGAACTCCTTCTGGGGCAGAAAATACCTGATGATGAGCTTTTGTAGCCTTTACAACCTAGGAAACCTAGGGAAGGAGAGGGGAAAGTTCTACTATGTCCTATATGGTTGCCAGCGGTTACAATCACCTTGGGAACAAACAACACTTTTGGATTTTTATAATGACACAGAAAATAGAATATTGGTATAATATGTAGTACTGTCCTGCCACTGGAACTCACCAGCGGCTCCTTGGGAGACAGATTGGGTTTATACACTCATAAAGATTTAGCACCTTAGATGTTCTATATAATAGGGTCACTCTGAGTCAGAATTTACGTGATGGCAGTGGGTTTTATGCAGTACAAGAACCTTCTCCACTCTTCCACTTGTCAAATTCTTAATTGATCTTTTTGTCATGGCTAATGGTATTTTGTCATGGCTATTTTCTTAACCTTTATTTCATTTTCTTTTAATTCCTCTGTGAGGAAAAGTATACTTTAATTATCCAAAGTGATAAAAATAAAAATATTGAAACGAGGCAATATTAACCCTTTGCAAGAATGTTTCTTCCCCCCCAAACAACAGTGTTTGATTAGTAATATAAAGAACTTTTTTTTATTAACAAGGAAAGTTGTTCCAAACACATAAAATCTGTTTCTCAAAGGAAATCCAAGTTAAACTTGACCAAAACCCATGACCATCAAGTCAATTCTACTTCATAGTGGCCCCGTAGGACAGTCGAACTGCTCCATGGCGCTTCCACAGCTGTACATCTCTAGGGAAGCAGACTGATTCATCATTCTCTTGCAGAGTGGTTGGTAGATTTGAACTGTCAACTTGTGGATAGTGGCCCAATGCTTAACACATGGTGTCACCATACCTCCCAATCTTAACTTTACAAGAAGTATAGAAATAAAGGAGATGGATTTGGAATGTTCTGCAATACAGAATACAACGTGGAGTAGGATCCTATCCATATCAATCTGTGACTGGAGAGGTTATTGAGCAGCTCATAGGAGATTCTGCATGTTCAGAATTAGGTACACGTTTGAGATTTTAGACTCTTTAGTCTCTGACAATGTCCTGAGGTTGACTTGGAAACAGTAGTGTAGGAAAGTAAGCCATCCTCTCCTTGATAATGAGAAAAGAAAGGGGCAAGATGAGAACGAAGGAAATGCAGCTCAATGACGAAGATCACTGCAGCGTCTTGGTTTCCATGGAATTTGAGGGAGCATCAACTGGTCAGAGGGCAAGCCACAGCGATGTCAGTTGGGCCGAGGAGTAGAAAACATACAAGCTCGGAAGATCACTACAGCACTTGTTATGGGTGATTGTCAATATATCAACGAGGAACTTAACATAATATGCAGAAATTAAGGGTGATCAGGAAATGGAATTATATCTAGAAGAGTGACAAGCTTCTTGTAAGTGCCAAAAAACCCCAGACAAACTATACTCATTAAAATTGATGACAGTGACAGCAATAATAGTGATTATTATATGAAAGAAAATATAAGTGCAAGATTTGGCACAATTCTATAAAAGAGCAGCCAAATACAGGCCACTGAGATAAGGGAATAGTTTTCCAAGAATCTTATTACAGCTTGGCTTAGAAAAAGACTGATTTTTTTAAGACATGAACCAGAACAGTAGCCAGAATAGGGAAAATTATGGGTTGAAGTCCAGCTTAAAAAAAAACTTTTTGAAAACAAGAGAAGTATCCATGTTGCATAGCAACCAAAGGTTTTGAACAGCAGATTTTTGAAACAGCAGTGTCCAGGTCAAAGATGGCAGCAACTGTGCCACTTTACCACTGTGACAGTCTATACACTCCTGGCAATAATCCAATATCACACATTAGGAACTTGAAATCACTCCCTACTCTTTTTTGGACATGCCCATCCCAGGGCTTCAACCTATAATTTTTTCTGGTTTATTTTAGTGTTCTGCATTAAACATTTTTAAAAAATTGAGTCTGTTCTGGATTTACTTTGTTCGCCAGGACTGAACTACTTCAAACTGGTCTGGAGTCCTGTATTAAATATTAGAATATTTGTTTTCAGAGCTGCCAAGAATTAGCATAATTGGAATTTTTTCCCTTCATGTGTTCATTTCAGTAAACTATTACTCTCTACTCACTACCTCTGATGGGCTCAGAAAGATGGCATAATGGATATCTAGAGAAGACAACGAATCGATGTAAGTGAGAAAAGGTAGCCCATATTTGTCTTCAGTGATTATATCATGAACGTGGGCACGCAGTGGTATGATTTTTTTTGTTCTGTGATGTCTGATACCTGGTCCCTTCTACACCTTGTGGTCACACAGTTTGGTACGCTTCTTCCATGTGGGCTTTGATGCTTCTCAACTAGATGGCCGCTTGTTTATCTGAAAACCCTTAAGACCCCAGATGCTTTATCTTTTGATAGCCGGTCACCATCAGCTTTCTTCACCACATTTGCTATGCACCCATTTTGTCTTCAGTGATTGTGTCAGGAAGGTGTGCTTCATGGAATGACAATTTAATAGAATGTGTTCTTGCATTGAGTAAGTACTTGAGTGGAGGTCCAATTTCCATCTGCTGCCTTAATACTAAACCTATAAATATATGCATGTAGATCTATTTCCCCACAATCTTTTATAAATATATTTACATATATACATGCCTATATTTAGACCTCTATAAATACACTTTGCTACCTAGTTCTTTCCTCTATTTCCTTTTACTTTCCTCTTGTCCCACTATCATGCTCAGCCTTCATTTGGGTTTCAGTAATTTATCTCGGTTACATTGCCCTTGCTGAATCCCTACCAGGCCTCTCACACCCTCCATCACTGAAGACAAAGCAGGTGCATAGCAAATGTGGTGAAGAAAGCTGATGTTGCCTGGCTATCAAAAGATAGAGCATCTGGGGTCTTAAAGCCTTGAAGATAAATGAGCGGCCATCTAGCTCCCAAGCAACAAAGCCCACATGGAAGAAGCACACCAGCCTGTGTGATCATGAGGTGTCGAAGGGATCAGATATCAAGCATCAAAGAACAAAAACTCAGATAACTATAAATGAGAGTGAATGCAGAGTGGAGACTCAAAGTAGGCAACTGGACACCCACTTACTGAAGGGTTGTGGGGAGAAGATGAGCCAGTCAGAGTTGCAGGTTAGAAACTATGAAACATATAACTTTCCTCTAGTTCTTAAATGCTTCCCCCACCCCCCCCAATATCATGATCCCAATTTCACCTTACAAATCTGGCTAGACCAGAGGATGTACATTGGTGCAGATAGCAACTGGAAACACAGGGAATCCAAGACAGATGGCCCATTCAGGACCAATGGTGAGAGTGGCGATGCCTGGAGGGTGGAGGGAAGGTGGGATGGAAAGGGGTAAATGATTACAAGAATCTATATATAGCCTCCTCCCTGGAGGTTGGACAACAGAGAAGTGGGCAAGGGGAGACGTATGACAGTGTAATTATGACAAAATAATAATAATTTACGAATTATGAAGGGTACATGAGGGAGGGGGAAGGGCAAGGGAGGGGGGAAAATTAGGAGCCAATATTACAGACAAATGTTTTGAGAATGATGATGGCAAGAAATGTACAAATATGCTCGACACAATGGGTGTATGTGTGGATTGTGATAAGAATTGTACGAGCCCCCGATAAATTGATTTAAAAATAAATAAATAAATCATAGCTGAAAGAGGAAAAAAAAGAAAAGGTAGCCCAAAGTGAGTTAGACTTAGGATCTATAATTGAGAGCTACGCTTAGAAACTATTGGGGCAAAAACAGATTGCTGTTTTGCCAAAGCATCAGTATATAAATAAAGTCATGAGTCAGAGTTGCCAATTATGTTTCCATGATTAAGATCTTTAGAGACCTGAGCTGGAACTTGTCAAAGCATAAATTTTTCCAAATCCTCCATTCAGGCAAAAACACCAGCTATCTCTAGTCACAATTACCTGGTTCTGAAACCATGGTAAATGTTTGTTCTATGTCAACAGAGAAGTGTCTTTCCCCACTTGGGTTACTTGTCTAGTTTTTGGTTGATTTATCATGGTGTCATTCCTTCATCCTCTGAGCTACCTTTTTGTCATTATTATTCTATCTTGAAAATGCCACTTGAAGCATTAAGCTTCTAAAGAAGCCAAATGAAATGCCCAAATCTGGGCAAAATGCATTAGTTATGTTTATTTTTCTAAGAAACAAAGCTTTTTATCTATTTTAATGAAATTTTCTTTGATAATAAAATTAGTTTAGAGTTAGATTCTGAGCTTTATCCTAATGTGAATAAATAAATTTCACCATAGCATTTTGGTTGAATGGGATTGGTACTATGGAATCATTCACTCTACTTCTTTGAATATGTTATACACACCAATTTCCCCCCATATCTAGAGACCTAAGGTTGAAAGTATTCCGTGTGACACTAAGGCCTATGTTTAAATGCAATAGGGCTTCATGCAACTTCCTAGGAGTTATCAGATTAAAGGATGTTGCAGTTATATGTAAAACTACATCTACTTTTGAGAAACTAGGTCTTCCCTTTGGAAATTCTCCTATCATCTGTAGCCCAGAGGAGGTCAAGTTCCTATATAACCAATCCCTGTAAGGGATGTTGGAGTACATTTTATGTCCAGTAGGGACACGTGGAAGTGGTGTTTCTCTGTTAGTGATAATTCAGCCCCAGCAAGGTCATTTTTGGGATCACCCAGTCGGATGTGGACATCAGATATTTCTATGGCTCCTAAGAATGAAGCAGAATGCTCGAAAGCATCAGAAACATTGGACTTGAGTGCAGAAAGTAGCATTGCCATTGAGTTGATTCTGACTCATAGTAACCCTACAGGACAGGCTAGAATTTCCCTTGTGGGTTTTTGAGATTATAACTTCTCATTGGAGTAGAAAACCTTATTTTTTCTCCCCCAGAGCATCTGGTGGTTTTGAACTACTGACCTTATGGTTAGTAGTCCCATTTGTAACCCACTAAACCACCAGGGCTCAAACTCTTAGTCAACTGTCTTATGGCCCTTACTTTCAGAGATGATAAAAAGCCCTAATGGAATTAATCCCTTCTTGAAATCCTTTGTCCCACATACTTCCCCATCGCAGGTGATACTATAATGGCTCAAATTACAGCACTGTTGCATCTGTCTGATATTCAAATAACATAACCTCACTAGCCAGTGCAAATAAGTGCCTGACTTCATTCAAGGATGCATGGAAAAATTGGTTGAAAGGATCAACGGATCCTTTCAACTCCAACCTCCCAACTCTGAGACCAGAAATACTAGATGGTGCCCAGATACCATTGCTGACTACTGTGAAAGGGATCAAACTAGGAGGTCCTGCATAGAGTGGGAGAAAGCTTAAAAGAACAGTAATAGTAATAAAAATAGACAGACTAGGCTTACTGGTATGATACAGACTGACAGAATCCCTGTGACTCTGGTCTTTTCCACCTTTCAACACTTGAAGCCACCCCCCAGGATTCACCTTTCAGTCAAAGAACAGATAGGCTGCTCAGGTGTGTATGCACTCTCTAAAACAGCGGTTCTCAACCCCTTTGGGGGTTGAACAACCCTTTCACGGGGGTCATCCGATTCATCACAGTAGCAAAATTACAGTGATGAAGTAGCAACGAAAATAATTTTATGGTTGAGGGGAGGGGGTCACCACAACATGAACAACTGTATGAAAGAGTCACAGCATTAGCTTGGTTGAGAACCACTGCTCTAAAACAACCAGTCTGCTAAGACCAAAGGGTGGATAAAGCAGATGAGGCAGGAAGGGATAGGAAAGAAGGCCAAATGAGAATGGTAAATACATGGAGGAAGTGGGAAGCGTGCTGTTACATGGTGGATACCGTAATTAATGTCATACGTCAAAATGTGTATGAATTGTTCATTGGAAAATCAATTTACTTCATTATTTTTTACCCCAATCACAATACAAAGCTTCAAAGACAAAAACACATGGCCTTTGGATGGAACACAGATTAAGTCAAGCCAGTCTTTTAGTGTGAATGAGAGTGTTTTGTCCTAGTTTGAAGTTGGGGGAGGGCACTAAGCATTTTAGAGTAATACAATAGGCGTTTAAAAGGGATATAAAGAGATGCAAAGGGTAAGTAGGATATGACAGAGGGTAATTTATATGTGACAGTTTTTAACATCACAAGCCCACTGACTGTGCTGCAATTTGTTTTGAGTTTTTGTGTGCTGTCTGAGCACCAGCATTTGTCTTGGTGAGGCACTTATTATGGGGCCAGCATATGAGTGGCAATGGCTTGAAGCGAAATCAACAAGGAAACATCAACTGCATTCTAACACTTCCTTGCAAAACATGCTCCCATGAATGTGTCAGCATGTCTTCCATTTCGTGATGAGAGAAGTCTAGTGGAAACAAGCCTGGACTTGAATCCAGAAGACCCAGGTGCATGTCCTTGCCCAGCCATTTTTGAGAGGACGCATCGCCATTTGTTTAGGCATGAGTTTTTACCCACCTCATTTGCGTTTTTCTGAGGATCAAATGAGATCATGTGTGTATTACTTGTTTTCAAACATGATGATTACAGATAATTTGTATGCTTATGACTATTCCCTCATTCCCCCTTTGTCACCAATATTTACTACATATTTTCAAAGCTTATTGTCCTTGATCAGTTGGTCTTCAGAAGTTGTTTTCACCGGGAAGAAAGTGAGAGAAAGCCTTATGGCTTAAGGTCCTAACAGAGTGACCAAAATGTGTCATATGTCACTGGTTTTTTTTATTGGTTTGTGAGCAGTTCTTCAACCTGAAAAGGCTATTTCCAATTCCTAAACATGAAGCAAAGGGAGAGGCATTTGTGGGAAAGAATTGTCTGTATCCATTCAAATCCCATTCCCAATTATTTTCTGGATTAGTTTTTATATGAACGGAGTAAAAGACAGAACCAGTTTCACCTGGTCCTAGAAAGGACCCTGAATTTATCAACGTGTAGTGTGACTGTCATGCCTGATGTATACATCTTCTTGTCCAGGCATCTTCTTGTTGCAAGGGTCGCTGCACAAAGGGGCTGAATTGATTCCCTATTTTAGAATAAGAATTTTAAAAAGAATATTTGATCAGTGTAACATGGCAGGCTAAGATCACTGGGAATGAAAGTCCATAATTTAGTCTTTGAGAAATTTTACATTGCTCCTTGGTTGATTCTGGGTGACCTCATACCCTTAATTTTCATTATGGAAAGAGTCTAAACATTTTAAACTGAATTCTACAGTGTGTGCAGTTCCTCTTCAGGATGAAAAGCAATGTAGTCTATTTTGCTTATGATCTGAGCCTTCATTTTAAGAAAAGGACAATGGATGGCATCAGTACCAGGGTGCCTCAATTTCTAATGTTGAAATATTACACTATCCAGGTGAGAGGGCAAAAATGTTACTTTTTTTTCTTAGTGCTAGAAATTTTTGATGTGTGAGGTCAGTTGCTCTTGGAATATGGTCTTAAAATGGAAATACAGTTTACCAGGATTAAGATCAAGGTCCTGAAAAGGATTCTGGCTCTCTTTGATGAGAATTCCTAAAAGGCTGCCCTGCCAGGCAGCAGTTGCTCATTGACTTTCTTCTTGAGAGGGTCACTATGGACACTTCGGACTGATTCCAGGTACTTCCTGTCACATGAAAGTTATTAAAGAAAGAAAACTAGCAAAAGGTATATAGATCGTTGAGTGATAGATATTCCTATGTGTGCAGGACACTTAGGACCAAAGTCATCAGAAGACCCTCACTTAAATATACAATCAAGTGTAGTCGTAGGGAAAGTACCGGACTCATGGTCAGACATACATGTTCACCCTCAGCCAACTCTCAGCTCTGATTTTGAACAAGCCCACCTACCAGCAGCACAAACAAAATCTGAGATTGAGTGCAAACATGGACAGTCAGTGTAGGCAATGATCAAGTTTGTGGCGGGAGAATTTGTTTTCTTTTTTTCTTTCTTATTTTCTTACTGGGTGTGGGTCACACCTGCTCATACATTGCCTAAGCAAGAGAATGTGTTTGTGACAAGAGAGCACACAAGTGGATATAAGAAATTACTTGTAAAGGCTTCACAGCTTTATATTTGAATCTGAACACCAGGTCATTTTCTCATTGGATATAAGGGCTTGTAGAAATACCAATCTCTAAGGGGACCGTGTAGCACTCTAGGATTCTGTATGGAGAGTAGACATAAAGAGGCAAATGAGCAAGTCGGTACAAGTACCTGGAGACAGTAGTGTGGAACAAAGCCATCAAACCATACTACGGTTTGATACGGTAGTGTCAATTGCCACCCATAGTGATCCATGTGACAGAACAGAACGGCCCATCCTTTTTTTTTTAATGGATCAAATTATCAGCTCTCTTTCTATGCTGTCCTAGCAGGGGAAAGTCAAGGAAGACCTATCCTAACCAATTTCCTCCTGCCTTTTAGTTCCCTCTGAGAGTCACTTGTTGGCCAACTCCAACTAGAAGACCGAGGGCAAATGAGCCATTGAGGCACAACTTAAAGGTCAGCTTTTTAGGGCACAGAAAGAACAGAAAAGAGAAGGGAATGTTCCTGGGGACAAATGAAAGACAGCTAGTACAGATGTCTCCCAAACAGATAATATTAATATGCTTCCTTTTTCATTTTAGTAAAACAGCAAACCAACCAAACTCACTGCCATCAAGTTGGTTCTGATTCACAGTGACACTATAGAATCGGGTAGAACTTCATCTGTGAGTTTCTGAGACTGTAAGACTTTATGGAAGTGGAAAGGGACTATTTTTTTTCTGACACATGTATTTTTTTTTAATTTTAACAATTTATTGGGGCTGATACAATTCTTTTCACAGTTCATACATATACATACATCAATTGTATAAAGCACATCTGTACAGTCTTTGCCCTAATCATTTTTTCTCTTTTCTTCTTTTACATTTTATTCGGGACTCAAACAACTCTTACCACAATCCATACATATACATACATCAATTGTATAAAGCGCATCCATACATTCCCTGCCCCAATCATTCTCAAGGCATTTGCTCTCCACTTAAGCCCCTTGCATCAGGTCCTCTTTTTTCCCCCCTCCCTCCCCATTCCCCCCTCCCTCATATGCCCTTGGTAATTTATACATCGTTATTTTGTCATATCTTGCCCTATCCGGGGTCTCCCTTCCCCCCTTCTCTGCTGTCCCTCTCCCAGGGAAGAGGTCACATGTGGATCCTTGTAATCAGTTCCCCCTTTCCAACCCACTCACCCTCCACTCTCCCAGCATCGTCCCTCACACCCTTGGTCCTGAAGGTATCATCCACCCTGGATTCGCTGTACCTCCAACCCTCATATGTACCAGTGTACAGCCTCTGTCCTATCCAGCCCTGCAAGGTAGAATTCGGATCATGGTAGTTGGGGGGAGGAAGCATCCAGGATCTGGGGGAAAGCTGTGTTCTTCATCGATACTACCTCACACCCTAATTAACCCATCTCCTCTCCTAAACCCCTCTATGAGGGGATCTCCATTGGCCGACACTTGGGCCTTGGGTCTCCACTCTGCACTTCCCCCTTCATTTAATATGATATATATATACATATATACATATACACATATATACACATACATACACACACTTATATCTTTTTTTTTTTGCATGATGCCTTATACCTGGTCCCTTGGGCACCTCGTGATCGCACTGGCCGGTGTGCTTCTTCCATGTGGGCTTATTTGCTTCTGAGCTAGATGGCCGCTTGTTCACCTTCAAGCCTTTAAGACCCCAGACACTATCTCTTTTGATAGCCGGGCACCATCAGCTTTCTTCACCACCTTTGCTTATGCACCCATTTGTCTTCAGCGATCCTATCATGGAGGTGTGCAGTCAATGATATGATTTTTTGTTCTTTGATGCCTGGTAACTGATCCCTTTGGGACCACTCGATCACACAGGCTGGTGTGTTCTTCCATGTGGACTTTGTTGCTTCTGAGCTAGATGGCCACTTGTTTATCTTCAAGCCTTTAAGACCCCAGTCACTATCTCTTTTGATAGCCGGGCACCATCAGCTTTCTTCACCACATTTACTTGTTCACCCACTTTGGCTCCAGCCATTGCTGACACATGTATTTAAGTGAGGATGAAAGAGACAGATTTTCCTGTGAAGTATACGAAAATAGAACCACTTCCATTCAGTGGGATGCCACAGTTTTGTGATAGTGATGTGCTTGTCCCCGCAGCCTCCTCTAGTCTTTCCAATCTCTTCCAGATGGGATGTGTTCTATGCTTAGATTTGAACACACGACTTAGTGTTGTGTCTCTTTGGGGGAAGTGTTTCCGAGACAGGTTCTTTCACTCTGCGCTTCCCTGTTCTACAAGGAGCTGGATCAAGATAGTAAGAAGAAGAACATAGTAGGTGGAGAGCGAGACGCACAGGAAGACCAGGGCCAGAGTAGTACATATTTTGAGGAAGTGATGAATCCAAGAACCATTGCTTGTTTCCACAGCTTTGGCGGGTTTGATTAACAGTACCTTACATACATTGACTTTCCATGGAAACTCTGCTATTTTAGGAAAATCTCTGACTACCTAGCAACACAATTCTCTCACTTTTAAAACCCAAGTGTACATAGAAGAGAATATAATCTGTCTTCTATTTTATTTGCATTTCAATATTTCAAGATGTTGATTTCGAAGAAACACCTCATGTACAACAAGGCAGTCACTATTACTTTTCTCAGCATTTCTCTAAGAAGCGTCCTTTGTCAAAAGGATATATATATATATATATATATATATATATATATATATATATATATATATATATATTCAGAAACGAAGAAGTCTGTGTATTTCGCTCTGAACCTCAAAGTGTCTGCAGATTGATATACCCATTTGGCACATTACACTAACAACTTGTTAGATGAGTTCTTTCAGGATGACTGAAAAAAATATATATATCCATGTAATGCTCTTTATGGGTTTCATACACTTTTTCATTCAAGCTAACTCTGCTTTTACCACTTAAGCTTTGTATGGAGTGTACCGACTCAAAGGACATGGGACTTAACACTAAAATGAATTAGCAACCAACCATATGTGTTTCTCAAACCAAGTTTTCCAAAACACCTGTTTCAGGGTCACCTGAGGATTCTGCTTTTAACAAGCACATATCTGGACTTCACCACTCTCTAATCTACCTCACTAGAAGCTATGGAGGAAAGGGACTTTGGAGTCTGCCTTTTAACAAGATCATTATTTCTGGAAGTTTAGAAGCTAGAGGACTGGGAAAAGAAGATGTTCCCTCTATATCTGAAGGATGGCTACTCTCTTAGTTCTCGATTACTGCTACAGCAGAGATACTTTACTTGGATGGTTTTAACAACCAGAACTTTGTTTTCTCACAGTTTAGGAGGCTGATGTCCTAAATTAAGGTGCATCTCTTGGGAAAGGTTTGCTCTCTCTATCAGTTCCGGAAGGAGGTCCTTTTCTTTCCTGAGTTTCTGCTCCTAAGCAATCTTCCTGTGACTTGGTATCCTCCCTCTTCCTACCTACTCCACATCTCTGCTGGCTCAAAAAATCCAGACTCACTGCTACTGAGTCGATGCCAACTCAGAGTGATCCTACAGGACAGGGTAGAGCTGACACCTGTGATATTCTGAGACACTAACCATTGAAGGAATTAGAAAGCCCCATCTTTCTCCCACAGAATGGCTGGTGGGTTTGAACTGCTGACCTATCATATCGCAGCTCAATTGTGACCACTAAGTCACTAGGGCTCCTTGCTCTTGGATTTCTAAATTGCCTTTTATCTCTTTTATAGCTCAAAGGATAATGCCTCAAACACACACTACACTAATCCTGTCTCATTAACATAGAAAAGTCAACTCTTTCCTCACTGAGATTATAACCCCAAGGCATAGAGGTTAGAATTTGCAGTACTTATTTGTGGAAGCCATAGTTAAATCCATAACAACTACTAACCAGGAAGTCGACAGTCTGAAGCTACTTAGAAGTCCCTCAAAAGTAAGGTCTGTTGATCTACATCTCCCAAAAATGACCCATTGAGAATCCTATGGAGCATAGTTCTCCTCTGACACATATGAAGTTGCTGTGAATCAGAGTTCACTTTACAGTACATTGTTCGGTAATCTTCATGTGGTGCAAATGGTCTAGCACTCCACTACTAAGAGTCAGGTTGGCAGTTCCAATCTATGCAGCAATGCCTTGAAAGAAAGACTGGGCTCTGATGCCTAATAACGGATCCCTTTGGAACCTTGGGTGCACACCTGCATGATACGATCGCTGAGGACAAATGGGTGCATAAACAAATGTGGCTAAGGAAGCTGGTGGTGCCTGACTATCAAAAGGTATAGCATCTGGGGGTCTTAAAGGCTTGAAGGTAAACAAGCGGCCATCTAGCTCAGAAGCAACAACGCCCACATGGAAGAAGCACACCAGCCTGTGCAATCACGAGGTTTCGAAGGGATCAGGTATGAGGCATCATCAGAACAAAAAAATCTTACCATAGTGAATGAAGGAGGAAGTGCAGAGTGGAGACCCAAAGCCCATTTGTCGACCACTGGAGATCCCATTGCAGAGGGGTCTAGGGGAGGAGATGAGTCAGTCAGGGTGCGATGTAGCACTGATGAAGAATACAGCTTTCCTCTAGTTCCTAAATGCTTCCTCCCCACCCCCACCCCCCATCATGATCCGAATTCTACCTCGCAAGTCTGGCTAGTCCAGAGGATGTACACTGGTGCAGATAGGAGCTAGAGGCACAGGGAATCCAGGGCAGATGATACCTTCAGGACCAGGGGGTGAGGGGTGATACTGGGAGGGTAGAAGGAGAGTGGGTAGGAAAGAGGGAACTGATTACAAGGATCTACATGTGACTTCCTCCCTGGGGGATGGGCAACAGAAAAGGGGGTGAAGGGAGACATCAGACAGGGCAAGATATGACAAAATAATAATGAGGGGAGCTGGGAGGGAGGGTGAAAAAAGAGGACCTGATGCCAAGGGCTTAAGTGGAGAGCAAATGTTTTGAGAATGATGAGGGCAATGAATGTACATATGTGCTTTACAAATTTGATGTATGTATGGATTGTGATGAGTTGAATGAGCCCCTAATAAAATGTTTTTAAAAAAAGAAAAGAAAGAAAGGACGGAAGGAAGGAAGGAAGGAAGGAAAAAAGGAAGGAAGGAAGAAAGGAAGAAAGGAAGAAAGGAAGAAAGGAAGGAAGGAAGGAAGGAAGGAAGGAAGGAAGGAAGGAAGGAAGGAAGGAAGAAAGGAAGAAAGAAAGACTGGGCAAGCTACTGCCAAAAGATGTCAGCCATTGAAAACCCTATGGAGCCCAATTCTACTCCGAAGCACTTTAGGTAATCATGAGTTGAAATTGACTTGTGAGTAACTGGTTTTTCTATGTGAGAGGTGATTCTTCATCGCGTTTTCTCCAAGATATTATATAGTCATATTCACCTTACCAAAAGTAGGAGGGAAATGCTGACACAGGAGGGGCCATCTAAACTGAGACTCATGGTGGTTTTAATTCCATGTATGCTAGTTGTTACATACAGCATGTTGTCTAACCTCCCAGAGGTTCACTGCTGTCATCTGTAAAATAAGTGGTGTTGACCATGATATATCCCTAGGTCTCTCCCAACTTTGATACACTTGGTCTTAATGTTCTAAATATCATTGCTCATATCCTTTTTAAAAGTAGAAAACCCTCAGTAAAAATAAATTCATAAACAAATGAATAACTATATCAAAAGATCTTATGCAGGGGCTTAGCCCATTCTCATTTATGATCCATTCCCTTATAATGAGTAACACTCTGGAGAACGGGCATTTTATAGAAAACACTTTGGGAAATGAGGCCTTGATAAAATGCATAAATGTAAAAAGAAATTGTGGGGGGGGCATGGAACTAGATGGGAATGATGGGAAACATAAATATACATAATACATAATTACCTGCATGGGAAGGCCCCTGTATTCTGTGCTTGTGGCTTTCATTTTGATACATGGTCAACATTAGTGTTCAGATTCCACAAGAGAATGACTCAGCAGGGTTGACTATTATTGCAGGCTATTTATCTCCTACTTCATTTACATGAACAAATAAACAGTGGCATTTTGAAAACAAAAAAAATGAAGAGAAAAGGAAGGGCATTAGTTATTCAGCAAAATACTTGATCTGATAATCACCTTCTGTTTTCCCCTTTTATTATTCTCTAATGCTGAGTGACAAATACATATTTAACAAGTGGCTTTAAAAATCATTTTATTGGGGGCTCATGCAACTCTTATCACAATCCATACGTACATCAATTGTACACAGCACATTTGTACATTCATTGCCCTCATCATTCTTAAAACATTTGCTCTCCAAGTAAGCCCCTGGCATCAGCTCCTCTCTTTTCCCTTTCCTTTCCCGCTCCCCCTTCCCTCATGAACCCTTGATAATTTATAAATTATTATTTTGTCATGTCTTACACTGTCCGACATCTCCTTTCACCCACTTTTCTGTTGTCCGTCCCCCAGGGAGCAGGTTATATGTAGATCCCTGTGTTTGGTTCCTCCTTTCTACCCCACCCTCCCTCCACCCTCCCAGCTTCGCCATTCTCACCACTGGTCCTGAAGGAGTCATCTGTCCTGGATTCCCTGTGTTTCGGGTTCCTATCTGTACCAGTGTTGATCCGCTGGTCTAGCCAGATTTGTAAGGTAGAACTGGAATCATGATAGAGGGGATGTAGTGGGGGTGAATGGGAAAGGAAGCATTTAGGAACTAGAGGAAAGTTGTATGCTTCATCTTAACAAGTGACTTTTAACTGTGATCTAGAGACCTTTCTTCAACAACATATGAGGAAATTCCATTCTGCAAACTTCCATTTAGAAATGGAAAATTATGCAATATTTATCTTAAGTGTCTTGTGTAAATTTCAGATCAATCTATTTTTATTAGTATTAAAATGTGCTCTATGTTGGTCCATTTTTTAAATTATCTTGTTTTATAGACTTAGATATGGAAAATTGCAGGGAAAATTATTGAAGATTGATTGAGACAGATATGGATGCAGAAAGAGAATTGTCTTTGAATTATCTATCACCAAATGTCTTGAGGAAAGATGGTTTTCCATATTTTTAAAGCTCCTTTTGAGTAGTTCCTCCCTCATGCTTCCTCTCAGAAATTTGTCAAATAGGCAAGTACGATTTTTCACTTTCCTTACTGTTCCTAATCATGGGATCTTAAAGATGCGTAAGGCCACCTTAGATTTCTTCAGTGACTCCTGAATCACCTCATTTATTTCATAATGCAGATGAATACACATTCTGTATCAGACAAACCCTTTACTTGAAACACTTATTAAAAGTGTTCAAAGCAATGGCTCTAATATTGGTGATCATCCATTGTATAACCCACAGATTATGGAATACAGAGTTTTAAAAATTTTTTGCCAATTGAGGGTTGGCAGTCTTAAATATATTGGATGTATGCATGTGTGGTGAAAATATACGCAATGAAATATGCACCAATCCAGTAATTTCTACATGTCTAAGTCGGTGGCATGGGTACATTGGATCCTTTAAAAATGAATTTGTTTACTTATGTTTGACAGTCTCATCAGAATACAATTCACATTTCATCCATTTTACTAGTGCAATCACATTGATAAGAGTTTTGCCACCATCACTGCTATCAATTGTAGGATAGCTTTTCTTCCTTGGACTCATTGTGGTTAGCTCTCCATTTTCCACCCCCTGGCACTGCTATGTCCCTTTGAAGCTGTTAATTCAATTGGTGTCTAGAGTTTTAGCTATCCTCGGTTTTACATACAGAAACACATACAAAACCCAAACAAAACCAACATACACGAGCCAATAAACAATGACAGAGTAAAACAGAGAAACCTTCAATAGAAAATATTAAAACCTAGAACAATTATACCTTAGATCAAGAGGGAGTTTAAATGACAAGGTGTCACATTTGGACCTAACTATAACTGGCCCTACCATGTCCTGTCTGATAACAAGGCCTTTCCCATCCCTGGCCCATACGCAGAAGGAATTCACCTGAAGGTTAATCTGTCGGGTGTGCATTGGATCTTAAAGAGAAATTGAGTGAAGATTAATTCTAAGAACATATTCAGCATCCACTCAGTTGCCTTCCTTAGCTTCACAATTTGTTTTGCATTGACTGTGTACCTGACTCCAAATTCCCTGCTGCCAATTGTTTCTGGAATCATGGCTTCTTTTCCATCTTTAAGGGACCCTTGAAGAATGGGGAGATGACTTCATTGCTGAACTCTTAGTTATCAAACTCGTGGGTTGTGAGTAAGTGGGTAACTTTACTTTCAAAATGAAGTGAAGTCTTTTATAGTACCTTCCCAAAGTACACAAGATTAAAAGATGAACCGTGTTTGAAAGGAAGTGCCCTATTTGCATAGTTTCCTGCCTTGTGAGTAAGAAATATTTAATGATTTTGTATTAATGAATTTAAATTAATACCAAAATGCCTGACTAAATGAATCAACTCATGAACTTTCTTCAATGACAAAATGTATAAAGGAATACTAGCTTCATATTTGCTCTTACTCTGTGTAGGATTTTTTATTCAGCCTGGCACAAAAGTTTCCAAGTTTTTCAAAGGTAAATGCTAATCTGTCTATGTTCTTAAAAATTTGCAGCCACAGTGTGTTAGCAACAAGGTTTTCTTTAATACCACCACTTCATTTTCTGGAGTTAGTGACCACTCTGGGACCAATGACATACTTGACTGATCCTTATCGAATCTGTCATATTTTCCTAACTCTCCAAGAACCAAAGGAATTATCCACAGCCTGGGATATGTGCTTCTTTTATTTCCCTTAAGTATCTACATTTCTAATACTCATGTTTGTTTATCGTGCACATATGCCTCATTTAAATGCATCCTTTATTCAGATCTTCTGAGCAAATATTCCCACTTAAAACCCAGCAGGTGGCTTCCTATTCCATGGACCTCTCGCTGGCAAGCAATTTTATGATTTGGGGGGCTTTAGCGAAAAGTATGAATTTTTAACTTGGGGCAAATATCCTAAAGACAATTAAGAAAAAGGAATTCCTCAGCAAAAGAGTTCATGTATCTCAAGGAGAGCATTCTACGTTTCTACTGTCAACCAGAATCTGTCAATAAACTAACTGCATAAGCATATCCCAGAACCTGTGTGTCTTTGACATTTTGTTTGCTTAAGGCTTCTGGGGGAAGAGTCGTCTACATTCTCACTGCCCCCCACCCACACCGTAGACACTGTATTTGAAAGGCACAGTTGACAGCAATGTGACTGGGGTAAAGGCACTGTTGGAGCTTGGGGGAAGTGGACTGACATGTGAGGATTTAATCTGAGGCCCATCTTTCCCCCATATATTGAAAGAATCTAATTATTGTATAGGAATTTGGAACTATGTGCTAATAATATGTGCCGCAATAAACTGTGCATATATAAAATCTCTCAAGTGAGCAGGTACCCAACTTTTCATATGAATGCCAAAATAAATGACCTGCTTCGGTGATAGACCCAAATACTTGAGGTTCTTTAAAAGAAAGTGTCTACCGGTGACATTAGGCAATATGCCACATCAATTGCAGAATGACACCTTCAGAAAAAGTTGTTGACTTCTTAAGGAGTAATGTGGCAGGTGCAAAGAAGGAAGAGAAATATAACGATGGATAATAAATAGATCCTAAAGGAAAGCTAAGATCAGAAATAAACTCATACTTTTTTTTAGCAAAACTATAGTGCAGCTGCGCTGGGGTGTCTGATTGGCTGTATCTTTATTTGAATGTTCAGGAAAAGCCAGCCGAGCTGTCACCCACCAAAGAAAAGAGCTCAAGAGACTAGTATCCTTCTTGTTCTAGGATTTTCATGACTCTCCAAACTCCCCGGGGACTTCTCATTGCTTCTAAATAGAGTCCAAATGCTTGCACATGGCTTACCAAACTCTTCTTGGCTCGATTCTTGACTGTATCTGTCATAGGTTGGGTTTCCCCAAAACATGCCCTAAGTACAAGTGAATTTATTAAGGAGAAGATCCTTTATCCTATAAGAGCATGAAGAAAGCAGCCAAGAAAGGGAGTGGGGGTGGGATCAACACCATAATCTTAGGCAAAGTAAACAATGGGTGGGTTCCACCTAGCCTGGTAGGACTCCGGAGCATAAGCTACACATCAAGGTTGACCAAAGATGAAGATCAGAGAGCTGAGTTTTCAGACTCCCTAACCTAACAGTTGTTGATTAATCACTGAGCTCTACCTATGTTTATGGGAGTCGGGGGAAGTAAACTTCCAGCTATTCTTGTGAGGGCAAAATGAGCACTGGAAGTCTCCAAAGAGTCCTCTGTGAAAGAGCATAGGTGCTGGCTGTTGGAAGAAAAAGCATCTTAAGGTGAGGGCCAGACAGGGCACAAAACTGATGAATGAAAGCCAAGGAAGCTAGTGGAGCATCAATATTGTCCACTTAAACATCTTCATTTCATCAATGCCCCTTACCCTCCGACTCAATGGTCCAGCCTTGGCATCCCAATTTCTGTTCCTTGAACCTTCTACTTCTGGGCCTTTGCACTTGCAATTGCCCTCACTGTGTCTGCCTTCCTTACAGACTACTGTCTATTCATCCTTCAGGCCTCAGGACCTCAACCTCAATATCATTTCCTCCAGAAAGCCTCTCTTAACCTATCAGGTACATCATTCCCCTACCTGCAGTCTTCAGTGATCAATCGACTTTGTGATTGGGTGCTTCTCTTTTTCTCTCCTAAGAACAAGCTAGAGATAGTGTTTATCTCATTATCGATTATACCTCCACAACCAGCATATGAAGGGGTACCCCCCAAAAAACAGAATCCCCCCCCCCAAAAAAAAAGCTATGCTTTGGTGCGTGAGCAGGTACATTGTCGTGGTAGCAAAGCCAGTCCCCCGTCTGACACAAATCAGGCCTTTTTTTTTTTTTGGTCACATAACATTACATAATCTTTTCAAAACTTGTAATTAGAAAGCTTGATTAACAGTCTGACCTGGTGGAACAATCTCTAAATGCACTATCCCCCTCACATCCCAAAAACAAATGAGTCTTGATCTTTGATTTCACTTAACGGGCAAGGTGACATTGGTGTCTTCCACTGGGTTAATTGATGTTTGCTTTCAGGGTTGTAAGACTAGCACCATGTTTCATCACCAGTAATGACCTTGTAAAAAACAAAAAGTCTGGGTCGCTTCGGAGCTGTTCTTTCAAAACATGACATGTTTCCACTCAATGTACTTTTTCTTGGTCTGTCAGAACCCGAGGCACAAATTTTGCAGTGACCCTTCTCATTCCCAGATCTTTCATTAAAATTCACTGAACCGAGCTCCAAGATTGTCCAGATAATTCCCCATCTCTTCAATGGTCTGTCGTCAGTCTTTGAGCACAAGCACACGAATTTTGTCAATATTTTCTTCTGTTTGGGTAGGTGATTGATGTCCAGATGAGGTTTGTCATCAGTCAACATTTCTCCTTTTTTGAAATGAGAAAATCACTTTTACACTTGAGTTTTTCCCATAACGCTGTCCTTGTAAGCTGTGTGCAATACCACAACAGTTTTTGCGGCATTTTTTTCCTGAGAAGAACACAAAATTTTTTATCTGCACACTGTTCTCTTAAATCGGCCATCACAAAAAAAATGAGGTTTGAGGGAAACTGCTTTTCTGAAAAAAAATTCACTGTGACCAGAGAGAACCTTCCCAGGTGACACCCCTGGCTGCACTAACTCAGAGCATGTTGCTAGATGCTTGCCATGAGCGGGGAAAAATGCGTCCTTGGAAAGCTCCACCTTTTCCGCATATATCAAACAACTTAAAAAATATAGTACCAATCTTTAATCTCAGTATATGTAACAATACAAAATTGGGTGTGAGAGCAATTGAAATAACAATATAATACATTTATGATTGTAAGTTTTATACGTGTTATCTTACTTGTCTCTATTTCATTTCTCTGAATGAAAAGCAACTGGGTTTTGTTTAATATTTGTTATTCAGTGGGGAGAAAAAAGTTATTTTTCTGTCAGATAAAACATATCATCATGTCTCTCTAGATAAATAAAATCTAAGATGATAAGGAAAATAGGTCATTTGAGAATGATGACAGGGGCATTCATCCTAGATCTATGATATTTTACTGAAATTATTGTAATGCAACTGTTTCCTTTTGGATCCAAAGGTGAATATAATTTATCTTTGAAGCTCCAGATTTGTGTCTACATCCTGCCTCTATAGGAGCTAAATAAACACTTAATGTAGATTGAGTGGATTCATTCATGTATACATATATATCAAGCATTTATTATGCTGGATGCCAAGAGAATTGTTAACTAACCAACATTCTACCTGCCAAGCTCACTATCTCACCTCCTTCCACTCTACCACTATTCCACAGCCAATATGCCATTTAGGAAAAACTTCATTTCCCCTGGTCAATTTGTAATAGCATCTGAGGTAGAGGCAGGCATCAGTTTTACCCAAATATTAAATGACCAGTTCTACTCAGTGCCCAGAGTGTTTACTAAATAAATCCAAACGTATTCAAATGGTTCTCCTTGTAAATATTATATATACACCTGAATTACCAATAAGTTCCAGTTTCTAAATTAATATCAGGTTCACTTCATAGTTATAGTCCTTACTTCCATCAAAAAACCAGCAGCTAATTCTCTTCAAAAATTCTCCTTTTGCATCTCAAATCCCATTTTCATCAAGAATTAAAGGGTGATTCTCAAGACAAATGGTTCTCTCAAATTTTGAGGCTATGAACCAGAAATATTTAAAAGGGCCAGAGATCCCCAACTAATGCACCCATTATTAACGATGATCATTTTCCTGTGCTGGTGATCCCTTGATTTGTGAAGTACAGTCTATAGAGGATCACAAGAGGTAACTGTAGTCTTCATAAAATAAATAATGGTTAGAATGGATTTCCAGAGATAAGTACATGTTTGATGAGTGGAAAAGGACATTTCATGTAGGGAATTTCCAAGTTAGGAAAAAATACGGCTAATTTGTAGGATATAGAAAGTTGAAAATGTGTTGAGAAAGCAAACTTGGGAAGTCATAGAAGATAAAGCTAGACAGGAAATTGTTTAAGGCTGTAGTTTAAAAGAGATTATTAACATTTAACCATAGGGAACTGGGAGGAGCCCTGGTGGCATAATGGTTATGCTTTGGGTTGCTATCCTCATGGTCAGCAGTTAAAAACCACCTGCAGCTCTATGGGAGAAAGACTGGGATTTCTACTGCCACGAACATTAACAGTCCTGGAAACCCACAGGGGTTCACTATGAGTCAGCATTGACTCGATGGCAGTGACAATAGGTAACAGGAAGGTAAAAGTTCATAGGGTCATGATTAGACTTTATTTCTAAGAAAATACATCGACACATTTTGAATAATAAACTATAAAGCTGAGAAACTATCTTGATCACCCAGAAGAGAGAAATGAAGGCTTGGGCTTAGGAAGTAGAAATGAGGATCAGGCATCAAAGAACAAAAAATCATATCATTTCAAATGAGGGGGAGTGCGGAGTGAAGACCCAAAGTTCATCTGTAGGCAACTGGACATCCCCTTACAGAAGGGTCACGGGGAGATGAGCCAGTCAGGGTGCAGTATAGCACCGATGAAGCATATAACTCTCCTCTAGTTCCTAAATGCTTCCTCCCTCCCTCCCCCCACTATCATGATCCCAATTCTACCTTACAAATCTGGCTAGACCAGAGAATGTTCATTGGTACAGAAAGGAACTGGAAACACAGGGAATCCAGGGTGGATGATTCCTTCAGGACCAGTGATGAGAGTGGCAATACTGAGAGTGTGGAGGGAGGGTAGCATGGAAAGGGGGAACTAATTACAAGTATCTGCATATAACCTTCCTGGGGGATGGACAACAGAAAAGTGGCCGGACAGTGTAAGATATGACAAAATAATAATATATAAATTATCAAGGGTTCATGAGGGAGAGAGGATTGGGGAGGGAGGGGGTAAAATGAGGAGCTGATACCAGGGGCTTACATGGAGAGCAAATGTTTTGAGAATGAGAGGGCAATGAATGTACAAATTTGCTTTACACAATTGATGTATGTATGGATTGTGATCGGAGTTATATGAGCCCCTAATAAAATTATTAAAAAAGAAAACCAAAATCTTTATTAGACCAATAGATAAATGATAAATGGCAAAAGTTTGAATTTTCAGGGTGTTCATCTAGTTGGAATCCAGTCAATACTCATGGAAGCAGCAGTCAAGAGGTCAAGGACTCATCACTTTGGGTAAATCTGCTTCACAAGACCTCTTTTCAGATGTTGAAGAGCACAGATATCACTCTGAAGACTGAAATGCATCTAACCCAAGCCAGAGCACATTCAGTCACTTCATTGGTATGTGAAAATTGGACATTGAATAAGGAAGCCCTATGAAGAATCGGTGTATTTGAATTATGGTGCTGATGGAGGTGACTGAAAATACCACGGCCTACCAACAGAGCAAACGCATCTGCGATGGAGGAAGTACAGCCGGAGTGCCCCTTTGAGTAACGAATGGCTAGACTTCCTCTCGGGTTCTTTGGATGTGTTATCAGGAGATACGCCTCCCTGGGTAAAGATCTCATGCTTGGTAAAGAAGGGGGCAGTGAAAAAGAAGACCCTTAACAAGATGGAGTGACACAATGGCTACAACAATGGGCTCTGATGTAAGAACAATGACAAGGTGGCACCTGGCCAGGTGGTGTTGCTTTCTGTTATACAGAGGGATGGTATGTGTGGAAACTCACTCGATGGCACCTAACAACATCTTCAACTTCACTGAGAGGTTATTCTTACAATTCAATTCTCTTAGTGAACTGCTCCAGTGAATTCTCTTTGATTCCAATATTAACAATGCTCACATAGCATTTTATTTCCATTAGTTGTTTGTTCATGTCTTCCTTAAGCTCTTTGAGTATATTTACTCATAGACAGTGATTTTTAAGGTTTATCTAGTAGACCCAATGTCTGGGCTTCTGGACTTCTGTTATTTTGTTTGAATGGGACATTCTTTCAATTTCTATGCATGCTCTTTCATTTTTTTTGAAAAGTGGACTTTGGAATATTATAATGTTGTAACTTTATAAGTTAGGTTTCCCTCTTCCTCAGAATTTTCTTCTTCTTCTTCTTCTTCTTATTATTATTAAATATTTGCTCTTATGTTTAGTAGTTCTTCCAAGCATTAAAAAAATTGCAAAGACTATATTCCTTGATGTATGTGACTATTTAAATATCTATTTCTTTTCCTTGCATTTACCTAGTGTTTTGACAGATTCCTTTTGATATCATGTTTTAAAATATATAGACAAAATAAAGCTCTTCCTGTATTTCTCAATCGACTCTTTGGTGGTTGGCCACTCCAACACTTAGTCAGGCTTTCATTGATCTTAGAAATCATCCTGAAGTGAAACCTTACATGAGCATGCATCTTTCTCTGGGCTTCTTTGTATCTTTATAAATCCCTTTGTACCCAGGTACTTTTGAATACCTTAATTTTTCATAGACAATTTCTCCCTTGCTTCTTCTCTTAGTCCTTAAGCAATAGTTCAGTCAAAATCTTGCACTTCAGGCAGTTGCAGTACATGGGAAATGCCTGCCACTTCCCCTCTCTATGTGAGTTCTGAGATAGGTGAAAGAGAGATATGCATCTTGCTTCAGTGTTTCCGGTACCCACCATAAAGATCAAAACACAGAAACAGTAGTTTGTGAATAAGATCAACTCTGATCCCTCTGCAATTAGGTTCAAAGTGTCATATTGTGACCACAGGCTGTTGTCAATAAACAATGTGCCAAACCATGTACATAGTGGAGCATAGACAAATAACTCATTTGTACCATTAAAAAAATAAATATTTTTCAAGACTAGGCATTATTCATATAACCTACCTACCTTCTCTGATTATTTGCTCAGCAAACAGATTTAATAATTTTGGTGGGAGGATATAAACCTGACACAAGGGCGTCCTGATTCTAAACCATTTAGTCGTCCTTTGTTCTTTTGATTCATGTACAGGTTTCCTAGGAGCATAAGGAAATATTCTGAGATTCCCATTTTTCTCAAGGATACTTATAGCTTGTTATGATCTATACAGTTGAATGCCTTTGAATAGTCATTAAAACACAAGTATACATCTTTCTGAGTTTTTTTTTTGCTCTCAGCTAAGATCCATCTGACACTGGCAATGATATCGCTGTTCCACACCCTTTCCTTCTGAAGATAATCCAACAAAGGCTGAAGCAAGTACATGGACAAGAAGTTTCCAGAAAATCAAGGCAGATTTAGAAGACATTGAACAAGTGATATCATTGCGAATGTCAGAGAGAACTTGACTGAAAGAAGAGGTCAGATGGATCTTGGCTGAAAACAGAAAATTGCTGAAGACAAGTGAGCATAGTTTAAGGAGACTATGATCATGCTAACCAATGTACTAATTATGGAAGTTCCCATAGGAGAATAGTAAGAGAAATGGTCCATACAAATATTTGAAGAAGCAATGGCTGAAAACTTCTTAAATTTGATGAAGAACAAGGTTCAATCCATCCGCAAAGTTCAACAACCTCAAGTAGGATAAACTCAAAGAGAGCACATCAAGAACTATTCCAATGAAATTGTAGAAAGGTAAAGAAAATGAAACAGTCTTGAGATCAGCAATAGAAAAGTCACTGAGGCAGTGGAATGACATTAGAGTACTGAAAGAAAGAAAAGTCAACCCAGAATTTTATAACCAGTAAAACTCTCATTCAAACATGTGAGGGAAATTGAGGCATTTCCTGATAAATACTAAAGGGAATCCTTCAGTTTGAAATGAAAGAATACTAAACAATAACTCAAAACTCTAGGAATAAACAAAAATCTCCATTAAAGGTAAATGTCACAGCCAGTACTATTGTATTTTTTGTTTTTTATTCTATGTGTTTAAAAAAATGATTTAAATATTTACACATCTAAGTTCCTGGACACACATGTAAGCAGTTGTAATTTGTAACAGAAACAACAACAAGAAAGAGGAGTGGAACTCTATAGGTACAGCGTTTGCACATGCTGAGGAAGTTAGGCATCAATGAAAACTACATTGTTACACTGTTGGATTATTAGGAACCCTGGTTGATTGGGGTTAATGTGCATAGTGGTAGAAAGATATGGACGTCTGCTACCATAAAGATGGATACCCTTAGACCCATTAGGGTGCTGTAAACTTAGTCCTGTTATCTGCCACAGTGGAACCACCTTCATCACGCTGGGAAATTCCTGTGTACATTCAGCAGGAAATTCAAAAACAGCACTTAAAGCTTTATAATATGATATCTGGACCCTCAGTTCCATCCCTGGGTCAGAACCAATTTATTCCAATTTGATCCCATTCTAATAATTTGCATTTCTGCCCCAAATATACTGAATCAGAATCTACATTACAACAATATGTATAAACGAATCACCTGGGGATCTTGTTAAACTATAGATTCTGAATTCATTTATTTGGGATAGAAATAGAAATTCTCAGCAGGGGGTTGAATAGGGGAAACATGGCTTGAAGTTTTGGTTCTACCCGGTTGGACCACCTAGATTCATGAGAAGCATGTTTTAAAATTTACATACATCACAAAGCAGAGTTTTACATACAAACATATATGTTGTTATTTTTAGGTGCCATCGAGTCAGTTCTGACCAATAGCAATCTGATGCCCAACAAAACATAATGTTACCCAGTCCTGCGCCCTCCTTACAGTCATTCCTCTGCGTGAGCCCATTGTTGTCATTCCTGTGTCAATCCATCTCCTGAGGGCCTTCCTCTTTTCTGCTTACCAAATATGATGTCCTTCCCCAGAGACTGGCACCTCCTCACAATACTTCCAAAGTATGTCAGATGAAGTCTCACCACCCTTGCCTCTAAGGAGCACTCTGGCCATACTTCTTCCAACACAGATCCGTTTGTCCTCTTAGTTGTCCATAGTGCTTTCGATCTTCTTCTCCAGCACCACAATTCAAATGCATCAGTTCTTTTTTGGTCTTCCTTATTCAATGTCCAACTCTCACATACATATGAGACAATGGAAAAGAGGTCTTGTGCAGCAGATTTGCCTACTGCATCTCATCTTTGATCTCTTGACTGCTGCTTCGCTGAGCATTGATTGTGGATTCAAGCAAAACAAGATCCTTTACTACTTCAATCTTTTCTCCATTGATCGTGATATTACCTATTGGTCCAGTGGTGAGGATTTTGGTCGTTTTTACAGTGAGTTGTCATCCATACTGAAGGCTGAAATCCTTGATCTTCATCAGCAAATGCTTCAAGTCCTCCTTGATTTCAGCAAGCAAGATGTGTTATTTTCATACCAAAGGTTGTTAATAACCTTTCTCCGATCCTGATGCCTCATTCTTCTTAGTATAAGCCAGCTTTTCTCATGATTTTCTCAGCATACAGATGGAATAAGTATGTTGAGAGATTATAACCCTGACATCCACCTTTCCTGATTTTAAACAATGCAGTATTCCCTTGTTCTGTTCGCACAACTTCCTCTTGATACATGTACACGTTCTGTATGAGCACAATGAAGTGTTCTGAAATTCCTATTCATCTCAAGGTCATCCATAGTTTTTTGTGACCCACACAGTTGAATGCCTTGGCACAGTCAATAAAACAAAGGTAAACAGCTTTCTGGTATTCTTTGCTGAAAGCAGAGTATCTATCTATTTAGCCAATATAAAGTTGAACGAACACTGCTTAATCCTATGCCATCCCCACAATCGTTCCTATGTCTGAGCTCATTGTTAGAGCCACTGTGTCAATCTATCTCTATCACATTTTTCACTGCACCTCTAATTCATCAAGCATGGTATCCTTCTCCAGAGATTGACCTCTCCTGATACTCTGCCTTGCCATCCTGTCTTCTAAGGAGCACTCTGGTTGGGTTTTATCTATCTATCTATCTATCTATCTATCTATCTATCTATCTATCTATCTATCTATCTCCTAAATATCTATCTATCTATCATCTATCTGCATGTAAAGACGTTAGAATATTGAGTAGGGAAATACTTTATATATTTTAAACCTAAGACCCACTAGATCAAGCAGGAACGTGTCACGTGCAATACATAGACAATAAAAAAGAGGGGGAGAAGAAAAGATGTCCACTCTCTTAATTATCTACCAGCTGTCTTTGTGGCCAGACCTTTTATCCCTGCTGCGACCATCCATATATTTTATACCATCTTCATTGCCAAACCCAGATCAAACTCATTGATTCCATCTCTTAATGGCCCCATAGGTCAGAGTAAAACTGCCCCTGGGGGTTTCTGAAGCTGGAAGTCTTCATAGGAGAAAATCTCAGCTTTCTCCCATGGAGCAACTCGTGATTTCAAACTTGGCGGTTCACAGCCCAACGTTGGTGGTTTATAGTAGGTAAATCCTTACTACGTGTCATATATTCTTCTAAGCACTTTGCATTTTCACTCATTAAATCCTTCCAGCTACCTTATAAGGTAGAACATGGATCCTTGTTTTATGGACAACGGTATCACCTCCACAGTGTGTTCTGTGGTGGCTCATGGTCCTGTGCTTGGGAGGGTGCAGAGATTTCAGCATCAGGCAGGGTGACATGAGTCTGCTCTCATTACCAGCAGTGGGCTGGTAAAGCCCTCGATGATTTGTCTTGTACCCCAGGCTCATGTGTCAGACTGGTCTCAGTTTCTTAATTACAGAGACAGGCTCAGGAGTTGTGATCCTAGAGGCTTGTGAGGGTTTGGGGAATGTTTCACTCCAGAAGCTGTTTATTATTCAATGTTGCAACCTCAGATTAAAGCACATTAATAATCCTCCATAGATATCTGATGAATCATTGAATGATTGAACAAGGCTGACTTCTCTGCCACCGTCCAGGAGCTTTCTGTAGTCGATTTGGCTGAGCGGCGGCTAAGGAAAGTTGTCTTCATCAGGTCCACGTTTTGTCCATTTTTCTCTGACTGACAGCATTCTGCAGTCATTTCATTTTCCCCCATCTTCTTTCAATCCAAATTCATGATGCATTTAAACATATTCCAGAAAATGCTGACGATGGCATCCCCAAAGCGTGCTCCTTTCCATCTGGCATTTATATCTAGTTTCACAGTCTACTTCCCGGTGCAGTTTAATATTGGGACTTGAGGGTGTTTTTACATAACAATCTCGGTGTTTTGGCATGTTTGAAGTGTGACAGCTGAAGCCCATAGTTCAATTCCCTATTTGATTACTTTCCAACATACGCATATATTGAGATCCTTCACCTGCTCAATGATCAGAAGGGGGGAGGGTTTGGGGGGGCTGCTGGCTTGGGGTAGCGTGCTTTCAGAACTTTGGAAACTGTTCTCTGCAATAGCATGTTTGGTCTTTTCTTAAGCAGAAGATGCACTCACTGCTTAAGTACAAGGTCAAGGTGTCCTCTGTCACTAGGTAGAATTTAGGCACGAGGTATTTGGAACAGACAGTTATTATACATATGTATAACTTATATGGACTTGGAGGACTTATAGGAGCAGTGACAGAAAAGCCTACTCCTTTAATGATGTTGAGCAAATAAAGCAATACTCAGAAAACAAGTGAGCAACACCACTCAAGTCTTGTCTGTATAAATATGTAGCTTTGCATGAGATTGTGCCATGGAGACCAAAAGTTCTGAGTAGGAGCTGCTGATGAGTGCTGAAGCATAACAAATAGGTGAAAAATAAGTGAGGACTTGGAATGCGTGTTTACAAATGCAGCATGTACCTCACAGTGTGACAGGCAACCTGTGTCACATGCAGGATCAGCTATTTTGAACTCAAAAATAATAAGCACCGGAGTGGTCAATTCCTTTTCACCATATCCACAAGCAAAGACTCCTATGGGAGAATCACACCATCCATTTCAAACATGAACTCAACTGTAGAGAACAAAAGCAGTCCCCTTGACTTCTTCATTCTAGGCGGCGGTGGGAGGGTACAATAAACTTTATAGCTGGCACAGCTGTGTGGGGCAGGGCACTGGTCAAACCCATGCACTCTGAGCCTGGAACCAACACACTCAACGACCCCAGCGCACTGGTCTTTGTAGGGGTCTAGGAAAGTCTGACCCAGGGTCCATGTTTGCAAATGCTGACCATGCAACTGCAGGTGGACATGTGGCGAGGTTTACACAACCCAAACGATTCCCCAGGGAGAAGACTGCCTTAGGAGTTTTTCCTATTGACTTGGAAGACTTTCTACCTCGATTAGCAGTGGGTTGGGGACTGGGAGTCATTTATCATAAACAGGCTTTCTTCTCTATGCTGTTACATTTAGAGCCCTGTCTGCACTGTCAGATAAGCATCGCACTGCGAGCTGCAATGTTATCCTTTCAAAGTTGAGACGCTCTGCTCCCGGAGAGATGTACAGCCTCAGAAATCCTATGTAGGGTCGCTATGACTCAGAAATATCTTGATGACAGTGAGTTTGTTTTGGTTTATTTTTTGGGTGGTTTTTGTATGGAACAGCATACAAAATTAGTTCCTATTTAAAACTGCAATACATCCTATGCCTAGCGTGAGAGGATCATGGGTCCAAAGTCCATTCTGCTTCTTTTTTCAACCATCAAAGATCTCATGTCTTCAAAGTATAATTCCCAAGTCACTCAGGTGATGTCACTGCTCCTTATCATGAGATAACAGTATCTAATGGAAGAATCACACTGTCCACTTCAAGCATGAATGCAAGTGTGGAGAGTGAGAAGAAATTATGTGGCTTCTTCATTCTCGGAGGGGCATCCCTACTCAGCTCAGCATCAGAGGGCTACCGAGCTATGAACAAGTATCTCACTTCCCTTGTAGAGATGCTCTGCGCACAATTCCTGGCCTCTTTCCCAGGCACAATTCCTTGCCTCTGTGCTATCTAATATTCTTCACTGTCTTATTACACTGTAGATATGATTGCATTATTTTGTAGACAAAGGATCCATGGAGGTACAGAGGGTTAAGCATTGGGCTGGTAACCTAAAGGTTAGAAGTTTGAATCCGGAGCCAGCTGTTGGTGGGAGAAAGATGAGGCTGTCTGCTCGAGTCAAGGTTCATAGATTGGGAAACCTTAGAGATCAGTTCTATTCTGTCCTTCAGGGTCACTCTGAGTGTGAATGGAGTTGGTATCACCGGGCAGAGTACTGCCCACCAATGGGAGTTGATACCCCAGCTCCAGGTCTTTGGGGGGAGAGGAGTTCAGAGGAGGGTTGCCCCTGTGGTTTCCAGGGTTACTCATTGGAGAAGGAGTCAGTAGCATGATCAGAAGATCATTTGCTGGAGCACCATTTCCTCACTGCCTGATTGGCCCTGTGTCACTCCCCCACTTCCCACCTGGTTAATCATTCACCTCCCCAATAAAAGACTTTTGTCTGTCTCCTTGTCTCAACGGGAGCTTACATTAAAAACACATCCAATCCAGATCAGGAGTCCATTCAACATTATTTTCATTAAACAGAGTTACAAAGCAGCATAGTGTAGGGTAAAAAGGGAAGTGTGGAAGAGAGAGACTGTAGACATGCAAGGTGCCTATCACTGGTACCTGCACACACGTAAATGCACCAGGAGTTCAGGGTTTCCCTCTGCAGTAAGGAAGCAACTGTCCTACTTGCTAGTAGGGAAGAGTGCATGTCAGGAACTCTGACTTCTATTTTTAGACTTCTTGCTGACATCGAAAACCTCTGTTTCCTAACAGTACAATGGTGACCTTCGCACCCTCAGAGAAATCGTGTAGAATGCCTAATGAAAAAGAAAATCCCCATTTGAGGAAACCAAAGAGGAGCAAAGAAGGCAAATGAGAGTGTGGCCACGGTGTTCTGTATTCATTCTCTTTTAACAGGGAAGTAGGATGTGCTGGCTTGCCTGGTAGTGCCTTGAAAAGAATTTTTGGACTCCAAGCATCCAAAGTTCAGCTCTGAACCTATGACTTCCAAGCAGCATCCGTTGCTCTTTTTGAAAACCTTATATTAAAACATAATTTTCCAAAAGAAAAGAAAAGAGCAAATCATGACTTTCATGCAGATTTAGAACAAACACGTGTTAAATGGTTTCTTCCACTCATTCATCAGTGAGCGAAACAGACAATATAACTGGTTCAAAAGGGAATCCAAGCAAAGGAACACATTTATAGGTCAGGCATCTTCAAAGGAATATGCAAATGGAGGCAAACTAGCTTCTTCCAAGGTAGGGCAGGGAAGTCCATTGAACTTCTGGAGGATGGCAGAGGACAGAATTTGCAGTGAGATAGTTTGCATTGCGCTCAGTTGTACAATTTACAAGGCTGTAAAAATAGGTCCCATCGAACCACAGTCAGGAAGCACTGAGGGGTGTGCGCTAGACTTTGCGTCATTTGCCACTGAAGCACCGTTTTCCCCATGCTTCTAATTGCTACAGTTGATAATGCAATCTTCTCCAATAAGGAAAGGAAGTGGCCCCCCCACGCCCCGCCCCTGCTCCGTGCATATATTTATGCTCTTAAAATCCAGCTCTTGCTTGCTGCTTAAGCAAAGTACATCTGATCTTTAACTAAAGGTTGAGGAGGAAGCTCTTCCTTGATAACAAAAGGCAAGGGCAAGAGGGGGGGAAAGCGCTGGCATTTCACATCCATTATCTCATTCAGTCCTCCTAATGAACCTAAGAATTAGGGGAAAAGAGTTCTTGTGAGGGAATTGGGACCCAGAGGGATGAAGCAGGCTTCTTCACAGCCTCACACCAATAGCAGAGCCAGGATTTTAACCCAGTCGTTCTGGCTCTGAATTGACACGTTTTGGGTGTTTGTTTGTTTTTGTGCGCGTGCGTGTGTGTGTGTGTGTGTATGTGTGTGTGTGTTTTCATTATACCAGGCAGCACTGGTGAAGGGTGATGTCAGAAGTGTGGGCAGCCATCACACAATTTCCTGACCCTCACCTTAAACAGGGCTGGCCCGTCATGGTTTCAAAGGACCACGTTGCAATGCTTCGCTTTGGTGACTGTCATGTTTCTGTCAAAATGTTCTCACCTGTGGAGGACTCTGCGGAAACAACAACCAGAATTCACTTCTGCTTTTCCAGGCTGAGATGAGACCATCGATTTAAATGAGCACCCCCCCCCAAAAAAAAACAAACAGAACTGCTCTTTAAATATGAAAAAATGGAGGCAACCGAGGGGTTAAAATGTCTTGCATCGCACATTATTCTGAAATGGAAAAGCGTGGATTCCATGGACATTTCTTTACACAGAGAAAGCTTGGATTCTGAGACATTGCAGTCATTGATTATGTATTGAATGCCTACTATGTGCTCAGTACTATGCTAAGAGTGGCAAAGGAATGTTACAAAAGAGAAGCAGATCCAGACCATGGCCCCTACCTAGACTACTTATGAAAAACTGGCAATTCAACATGCTCAGGGCTACAGGTTTTCCAATAACGATTATATTCAGGTGGGGAGAATCCAAGCGATATTTCTGGGGTTTCCCTTCCTCCCTCACTGCCATCAAGTCGGTTCTGACTCATGGCAACAATACTGACGATGTACAATTATTCCTATGGGCTTCCCAGATTGCAATGCCTATCTCCCCACCGAGAGGCTGGTGGTCTCACACTGGGACTTTGCACTTAGCAGCCCAACGGATATTAGTGGGAGAGGGACCTTTTACACTGAACTTTGAAAGATGAGAAAATTTGAACATCGAAAAGTGGTTGTGGGTCACATGCCTAACCCCAAAGCTAGCAAAATCCCATCTTAAGGAATAATTAATGAAATAAAGACTATTTTCAATATTGTAGAACCTGAAATGTTGATGAATTTGGTATTCATTTAACAAGGGAGAAACGGATTCTCTTTACATGAAAAAAAGTCGTTTCTAATTCTGTTTTTGTTATTTACAAAAGTGAAAGAAAATGCCATTTGAGTTCGTGAGAAATGCCTAGGTTTCTTGATTTCAAAACAAATTCCAATCGACATTTGAAATTGTCTTCTGCTAAGGCTAAGTGGATTTTTATTTATTACCCTTCCCAAACACCAGTTAGAAAGAATCACAAGTTTTCCAACAATTCTCCACCTGATAACATTTTGCTGTTGTGAATAAAATGTATAGGTACCTTATACTCCAAATTATTGAAAGTTCTATTCAGTATCTGTGATCTTTCAAAAAGGAAATGGGCCTTGTCACCACAAGAAACTTGCCCTGCATCTTCCAGAACATCAACTTCTCACTTTCAGGTCACTGTGATCCCACTATGAACAAAAGGGCAGTAGTTTACTTGGATTCGAAAGCCCTTCCTGATGTTTGGCTGGGTACACGCTTTTTGTTGAATCTGACATTTCTTACAGAATGACTCACGAGCTTTTTAGTAAATTGTTTCTGACTCTCCCTTGATACCTGAATGTTTTAGATTTTACCACCATATCCCACTATTTAATTGTGAATGGTGATTAGTAGAAGACCAAGTATGTGCTTGACTTGAAATGGATACTCAATAACTATTTGTTGAGTCAATGAAAGATGGAAATACTTTGAATTCAGTCAATGCCTGGAAAACCCACTGTCACTGTGTTGATTCTGACTCATTGCGACCCTCTGTAGGGTTTCTGAAGCCGTGGCTCTTTACAAACAGCCTCATCTTTCTTCCTCCGACCTTGTAGTTAGTATCCCAATACCTGCCCCACAATAACACTCAGGCTTCTTAATGCATGTAAAGAGGTGCAACATTTCTCCATGAGCAAACGTAACAAAGGAGTGAAAATTCCACAATACAGCGGCATTTTCACCAGAAGTACACTTAAGTATTTAAAAGCATTTTTGTTGTTGAAATATATGAGAGAGACGAATTCCTACTATGTAAAGGTGATGTTACTATGAGAGATATTGTATTGCAACACTGGCCTTGGTTGGTGAAGCCAAAGAATTAATCTGAAATTAATTCTATTATTACATAACCTTGCCACTCATCCTTATACTTTTGTCTTTAGAAGACCAAAAAAAGCTGTGTGGTTCCCAAAAGGGGGTGATTGCCTCACCCGGGGACACTTGGCAATATGTGGATATACTTTCAGTGTCCCAACTGAGGGTGCTACTAAACCTCTTCCAGGGCATAGGACAATTCCCACAACCAAGAATCATCTCATTCAGAATGCCAACATTCCTGAAGCAGAGAATCTCTATTTAAAAATAACGAATTTAACAGTGAGAATCTCAAACACGGGTTTTGCAGACACTAAGGATGTGTATGCATTATCCCTGGAGGCCAGAAAATTACAAACGATGGCTGGGTCCTGCCAAGAAGTTGTTTCGATTTGAGAAAAGGCAGAGTCTGAAGAGAAGGGGAGGGACAGTGGGTGAAATGAGCATCACTTGGGTTGTGGAGTTGATTTCATAGTGGCCCCATAAGGCAACGTAGGACTGCTCCATAGAGCTTTCAAGCTTGTTGCTGGGGGGGTTGAACCACTGACCTTGTTGTTGGCAACCCAATGCTGAACCCAGTGTACCACCAGGGTAGAGGACCTTGGGACATCTAAGTTATCCTACTAAGAGTTGAGTCTCCTCCATATTAAAATAAGCTTGGCAATGTACTTCCTACAGAGATGTATTTTCATATCCAATGCACTTGTATTAATAATAATACCATTACTATGAATAATAGCAGCTGCAGTGTAGTAAGCGACGAATATATGCCAGACACCGTGGCATGTCCTTTCCATATATGACGACAAACTCTGTCCCTCATCGTGATAGTGAGCAGCAATGTTCTCATTCTGCAGAAGACTTAACAGACTTGGAGCACTTCTGTAAATAGAGCTCACAGAGAGTGATCAAGCCAATGTACACTGTGGTCGCTATTCGTTATGCCTCGTGAGTAATAGAACACCAAGTCCAGGTCTTCTCAGAATGGTTCTGCTTTCTACCTGCCGTACCTCCGTGTAAATATTAATGATGCTGTCTTTCAATTGGAAATGTCCTCATTCTAGTATGGGGTGGTGGTGGCCCATGTCATTTCTCTCCTTTTTAAACCACAGGAACATTCACAGCAGGCGAAGAAAAAAACCTTGCTGTCATTCTCCCATGGCCTTTGCCATGGCTTTAGGCTCAGCAGCACCATCTGCCGCTCCACTCATCTTTGGGTGGGCCCACTGGGCATCTGGTAGCCACTATTGGGCAGGGTGCACAGAAGCCTTCATTTGCTTCTCGAGATTTAAGCCACCTTAAGGGTTGCTTGTTTAAGCGAGTAATTACCTCATTTCTATTCAAAGAGCTGGTTCAACACAAATGGTTGTCTAGACATCTGACTGGGCTTGAGGAAGGAGTCCATATGCAGTTGCTTCCCTTCTCTGAATTTCGCCCTTGACACGAACTTTGTTGTCAGTAACCAAACTGAAATGCAGTAGAGATGGCAAAAACATCCTGACCATGGTTTGGGCAGAGAACCAATGGTATATAATTTCTTCATGGTGAATTTTAAATAAGAGTAAAAGAATACAGGCAGTGGGATTATGTGGTACTTGCTAACAATGATTATAACATAAGTTTTTTTTCCCCACCACAATGTCTCCATTCTTCCAGATGGTGGTTTGTTAGCTGCTGTGAAGTGGGCCCCTGGCTCATGGCAACCCCATGCGTAATAGTCCTGCCTCATCTCCATCATTTTTGGAAATAGGTTTCCAAGTCTTTCCTACCGAATCCCTCTCAGTCGGATCTGTTGAAATCTGGTTAGCACCATAGCAATCCACCAGCCTCCACGGAGAGATGGGTGGTGGTTACTCATGAGGGGGATTGAATTGGGGGGTCTCTCACATGGAAGGGGACAATTCTACCACTGAACCACAACTGTCCCTTGATTCAATGCCTCAAATCCCTCCTGACAAGAAGCATGCCACCAAGAAAATCCAGCCCTTCCCCTCATAATCCTTCTTTCACAGACATCAAAACATTAGATAACACAGGAAGACATCAGAAAAAACAGTGTTTCCCTGTGTTCTGAGATCACGGCTCTGACTCTTAACTCTACATTGTCTTGGGCCTGCTTCCTCTGTCTGTTTCATTTACCTTCTGTCTCTTGTCTCTAAAGCTAGTGGCAAGAGTCTTTCTGGTAGATGACATCTTACTCCAAAAGGTATTCAATTTCTATATAAATCAAGCACATATATTTATTATTCTATTACCATCCAAGGGCCACACACTAAAGCAATTGTAGCACTTAGAGAACATGTTCAATTATTTAAGAGGAATAAAATGCAAAACAAAAATGCCATTCTTATCTAGTTGTCACAGGAGAGAAAGAAAGAACATTTCATCTTGGAACTCAAAGATCACCCTCTGCTCTCAAGTAGGCATTTGGCATGATGTTGGGATATAGCAGGGAAAAACTAACCAATAGCAACTGATTTTTTGGTGTTACACAAGATGCTCTATTGTCTTCTGTTGGTTATTTTAAAACAAATGCCATCGTGAGGCTTTTTTAAAAAAGGTGTCTTTATTGTTCATTTAGAAAGCTTTGGTCAATATAAAATATATAGGTGCCTTAACCAGCATACTTTAATATAATCACTATGAATCATAGATTAAATTACCATCATTGTGATAGAAGTTCCTCTAAAATCGGTTCAAGTTTTGAGTATGTAAGATACAGAGGACTCTTATAATTGACATATTTGTTACAAACAACGCCTGAGTCATTATGTGAAAGACAATCACTGAATCAAAAATATTAACTATTTGGGGATCCATGTATATGCCCTGGCCCTGTTTCCTTTCCGTATTGGCAGATAGCTCTTGTAATAACAGGGTGGTTTGGCTCTGGCTTGATGGTTTTCACCTGGGTACACTCCAGTGCCCTGGCCCCAAGGGCCCCATTTAGCACTGAATGTTTCTGCTAAAGTGGACTTGGTTCATGCTACAGAGTACATCAAACTCGGTGTAGAGGGTCCAGCAGATGGTCCCTCTGCTCCTCTGTGCCCACAACCAGCCCTCACTGTTAGCCATGAGAAGACCATGGAATTTCAGAAACGTTGTTCGTCCACCTCCAAGAATCCAGAGCAAGGCTAGGCAAACTATGGCCTGCAGGCCAAATCTATTCTACCTCTTGTTTTTGTAAATGGCGTTTTCGTGGAACACGGCCATACCCATCTGTTTGTATATGGTTGTTTTCTCTATAAAAATAAAAGCAGCTGTACCGAAACTTTGTGGCCCCCTTCAAGCCTAAAATAGTTATTATCTGGCCCCTTGCTGAAGAAATTTTGCCAATCGGTCGAGGGCACTGAACTGTCAAGAGAATTTTAAAAATCTCAAGAGACTCCTTCAGCAGTGAATAACTGATGAAATCCAACTGCAAGCAGAGTTTATAGCTCACACTCCTGAGCTATAACTCTAAACCAGAGGACCATCACACAAAAAACAGAGTCTCAGACAAATAGCTGGAAGAGGTGAATCTGATCTTTGTCCCCCTTGCATTGCAGGCATGTCAGCTCAGGCACATCTCTGCTTCCATCCTCCAAGGCGACTTTCTGTCCTTGGCAGGCAGGCAGGATTTTAGCCTATCCCTCAGATGGTCTTTCGGTCTTTTTCTTAGTTCTGTTATTGTCTTGTCAGTTCGTTCTGCATGGAAATTAGTTAATTGAATAATTAAATGAATAATGTGGATCAGAATTTCTAAAAGTATGTTTTGCAGAATGTTTCCGCTCTTAGGAATGTGTTCCATGAAGCGGAATGGTCCACTTGTTAAACAAAATCAGAAAATCTACTACGGTACAAAATGTTTGGGAAATAATGACATGCATGGCTTCCTTCTCCAGGAGCACTACAATTCACAGGCATATTAAAAACTTCATGGGGAAATGTACATGAAAGAAACCTGTTTCACTTGGTTCAACAGGGCTTGCCAAACTTGGTTGATCTTAGGAGTGTATTAAAGGACTGCTGTTAACATTTCAAAGAGCATTCGTGAAAGAATGAAACAAAGTACAGGTGATGTTGATCTTCTTGAAAGGGAGAGAAAATAGTCAGCAGCACCAATCCCCATGGGGTTTTGTTAATAAAGGGTGGACTTGGGTGCAGCAGGTCACATTGGGGCCTGTGATTCTGCATTTCTAACAAGCTCCCAGGTGGTGGCGATGCTGTTGGACGACAAACCACACTTTAATTAACCCAAACCAACCAAATCTATTACCAGTGCCTTGATTCCAGGTCAGAGACCCTGTAAGGCAGAGTAGAACTGCCAGTGTTTCCAGCCCAGCATGAAGGCATTTCTCCATAGTTTGGAACTGCCAACCTTTCGATTATCAGTCAAGTGCTTAATCATTGTGCCATCAGGGCTCCTTACACTTAATTGAATAAATCACCAATGTGGACCCGCATTTCTAAAACTATGGTTTGCAGAATGTCTCCCAACTTAGGAAGGTGTTTCATGAAAAAGTAGGGTCCATGTATAAAACCAAATTAGAAAAAGACTACAATCCAATATGTGCATAGCACGGGATATCAGAGGCAGCCCCCATGTGATTCTGTTCCCTTCTACAACAAATTTCTCAACTGTTCCCCAAACCAAGATATTAATGGACACTAATGGATAATTCCAGTAGCCTCCCAGTTGCCGTTCTTTTAATTTCACATGGATCCTAAAGACCAATGTCTTACTACCAAAAGACTACTTAGAGAGAATTATATATAGCAACAAAGATGATCAATATGGATGGAATGGAGCTCATTCTGGGGGTCAAGGAGGGGAACATTTCTGCCAAATATGTTGAAAATATTCCAATCTATTTTTTCACTTGCATTGCTAAGTGAATGCATGCTTGATTTCTAGCCAGGCCTCCCTTTCTCATGTGAATGAAGCAACAGAAAAAATGGGAAATGAGGAGGGAGAGCAGGAACGTGATTGGAGAGATTCAATGTCTCTAACATTTGTCTACTCAGTCTGATTCTCATCCAACTAGCTTTGGTGCAGTATTGGTTTGCCAATAAAAGAATTAGGTGAGGTTCACTGATGTTAACTGCTTCATTCTATAATTTATAGAGACAGTCATACACGGATGATGGCATTCACAGGTGATCAAGAACACCTTGCTAAGCAGATCCCAGGGCTAAAGTACACATGTAAGAATGTGCAGGCATTCATCCAGATAACTCTTAAACGTGACACAATTCTGGTCTTCATCTCAAGACCTCACAGGATCAAGTCCATATTCTGGGAACTTCTATCATTAGGGTAGATTCTATTGCTGTCAGGCACTTTCAGCTCCATAGCTGAAAAAAGTAGCCCTAAAGTTAGGTGATCTCTGCCTTTTAGGAAGTCTGTGACCTGAGACTAATAAATTAACCATCTCTGTGCCTCAGTTCCCCAGTGCCTCTATTTCCTCCTCCGTAAGACAGAGATCATGATAGTACCTAATTATAAGAATAATATATGAGATGAGCTAAGCACTCACTGGCATCTCCAAACTGAACCCAACCCAACCCAACTAAACTACTGCAATCAACATGATTATGACTCCAAGTGACCCTATAGGACCAGTATAGCTTCCCCTATGTGTTTCTGAGATTTGACATCTTTATGGGAAGAGAAAACCTCATATTTCTCCCACAGAGGGACTGGTGGGTTCCAGTGGCTAACCTTGCCATGAGCAGCCTAACAATGCCACCAGGACTCCTTCACTGCACCCGAAATATCAAAACAAACCTCACTGCCAGCTAGTTGATTCCAACTCATAGCAATCCTATAGGACAGAGAGGCTGGTGATTTCAAACTGCTGGCCTTTTTGTTAGCAGCCCAAAGCACAACCCACTATGGTTTTCTTACAACTCAACTCTTAAGTACGTGCTATGTCCTAAATGAGGAGCCTTGGTGGTGTAGTATTTATGGGTTGGGTTGCGATCCCCAAGGCTGGAAGTTCAGAAATCTGCTGCACACTATCTCTTTAGCGTATTGAGCACAAGGAGGTTACTTTGAGGACTAAGGTGCACCTGATCCAGCCCATGGTATTTTCAATTGCTTCATACGTACATGAAAGTTGGACATTGGACAAAGAAGATTGAAGAAGAATTAATGCATTCAAATTGTGGTCCTGGAGAAGAATATTGAAGGTACCATGGACTGCTGAAGGAATAAACAGATCTGTCTTGGAAAATTATAGCCAGAGTGCTTCTTAGAGGCAAGGAGAGTGAGATTTTGTCTTACATATTTTGGACATGTTGTCAGGAGAGATCAATCCCTGGAGAAGGACATCGTGTTTGGTAAAGTAGAGGACAGCAAAAAGGAGGAAGGCCCTGGATTGACGCCATGGCTGCAACAATGGTCCTAACCATAGGAAGAATTTGGGCATGGCACAGGACAAGGCAGTGTTTCGTTCTTTTGTTCAAAGGGTTACTATGGGCTGGAGTCCATCCAACGGCACCTAACAACACCAATTCTCCCGTGGGAGTCGGGGTGAGGGGTAGGGGTGTTTTTTATTTCTTTTTTGTTATTAAGGCTTCTACCCCAATGTCCAGGAGCCCTGCTGATGTATTGGTTATGCTTTGGGCTGCTTAGTGCTAGGTCAACAGTTCAAACCCACCAGTCTCTCCACAGGAAAAAGATGAGGCTAGTTCTGCCATAAAGATTTTCAGCCTCGGAAACCCTAGAGAGGGGTTCAACCAATTGCCATGAGTCAGAATTGACTTAATGGCAATTGGCTGTTGTTGTTGTTGTTGTTGTTGTGATATCCCAATACACATGAATTGTAAGACAATGCCCAAGATTAAAGAATTCAGAGATAAAGGATCAAATCACCCCAAGAACTTACAGGCCACTGGGAAAAGCCTGATAGGCCACTATTAAGTGCTCAGCACGGAGAGAGAGGGCTTTGTGCAATGAAGGCCATTGAGTTGATATGTTCTGATATGTTCTGGTTCAAATGCAGGTTTGGTTGATTAAGACAAAGTTCAAGTTCAGGTGCTCGAATCAGAATACTAAGAGAAGTCTTCTATCTTCTAATGACTTGGGGTATGGCTTTAATCCAGTTACTTCATCTCTCTAATCCATGGTTTCCAGAGCACTGATGGCATAGTGGTCATGAGTTGAACTGCTGACTGCAAGGTCAGCAATTCGAAAACCATCAGCCATTCAGTAGGAGAAAGACAGGGCTTTCTACTCCCTTAAAGATTTAGAGTCTTGGGCACCCATAGTGGCAGTTCTACCCTGTCCTATAGGGTCGCCATGAGTTGGCTTGGATTCGATGATGGTGAGTTGTTTGAAACATTAATTGGAGCAATAAAAAGAGGAAGAAATCATCTCTAGTGAAGATTAAGTTAGGGGGCGAGGAGGAAAATATCAGTTTAGCATAGTGCCTCAATTTGTGCAAGTTTAAAAAACATTTCAAGTCCCAGCAATAGACTCACACTGTCAATTACTGGGAAGGATAAAAATAAATATGTGATGGGCTGACTCAACCTTCTAAGGACCAACAATGTACAAGGCAAGGCAACAGACATTCGCATTTTGAAAACCTTCCTGAGAACATGATGTTTCCCTTTTTCTCTTTCTCCCATTCTTTATTTTCTATCTTCTGTAGCAATGTGCACGTATTCCATTTCTAACTGTATGACCTAAAGGAAAATGTCTCATTGTAGAGAAGGGAAAGAGAACAAGACCAACAGAAATTCTAGTGACTTGCCTCTCTGCTTCCCTAATGTATTTCTTGTTAGCAGAAACATATATTTATTATAGAATTGCATGGTCAAGGACGAGAAAGACTCGGGGTTTTTTTGTTTTGTTTTCTTTTGTCTTGGTGTTCTGGTTTGGGGTGTATGTGTTTGGTGTATTTACCAGAAGCGAAAAAAAATATCAAGCTGACAAGGAAGTAACCATAGAGAACTTGTCTTGTCAGGTGTTGACATGAGAGAAGCTGGGATGAACTAGAGAGACTCAGAGGATTTCAGAGGAAGAAGCCCTCAAATCTCTTTGGAATAGGGTAGTGTCTGCTACCCTGGGCCTGTGAAAATTTTTAAACAATTGAACACATGGATGTTTTGTCACCACAAATAGAAAAGATAGTTGGGTTCAAAGGAAACACAGATGAACAGAACTCATTTACAAAATGCCTTGCTGGTTGCCTGGGGAATTAATTGAGCTGTCTGTGCCCGAATCTCCTTTCCTCCTTTCTAGCGCCAACACAGCCTCCTGGAGTGTACAGTGTCAGTGCTCACTGGCTGCCACAGCTTGTGTTGTTACTCCCAGGCTCTGAGAGAAGCCTTAAGTCAAGCTCCTTCGCATTCAGATTCTGCTGGGAGCTTGGCAATACAGAGGCAACTGGGGTGCAGCTTGCACCCAGTGTCAGATTATCCAACAAGCAAGTTAAGCATGGATTTACTCATGCTTACTTACTAATCCATAGTGAACAATTTCATATGTTTTCACCACATCAAAGAGTCTTCTTGTAGGTCTGCCTGGCAACTGTTTCTCTCCCTACCCTGCAACACCTTCCTACAGAATCAAAGCCTCATTTCAAATTGGCAATCTCTGACAGGAAGGGCATACCCAGTAAGCAAGGGAAGCACAAACTTCCTTATGCTTACTTACTCATGTGTAGTGAATAATGTAAGACATTTCCCTTGGTTTTATTTTCTTTTGATTAACCAGAAGAGAAAAACAAAATCAAGCAGGGCAGGAAGTCACCATGGAAAAGAACTCCTCTTGGCATATGTTGGCATAAGATCTTTGATGTGAAACCCAAGTGAAATCTAGCGTATTGGTAATCCATCCCCACTTGTGCTGGGGTCTTAGCCCTTTATTGAATGGAGAGAGACAAAACTCTTCAGGGAAAGTAGTGAGGGAATAAATGGCTCATGACATGACTTTCTTATCTCAGTGAGTGTTCCAGAAAGCTCAATGAAGGCAACAAGCATATCCCCCAGACAAACATGAGGATAGGCCTGAGATCATATTTAAACTTGAAATCTCAAACCAGATTTTCCCCAGAAGTCACCTTTGAAACCATCAACAGTTGCATCTAATTAGTAAAATAGGTCTGACTCTCAAAGATTTATCCCCGTTGGGTCAAATTGGCAGTGGCCTCTCAAAAGGTTAGTTGAGAAGGTGAGGGGACAGTGACTTTGTGTTAATGGTCGTGGAAGAACTTAGAAAGGGCCAGCAAGAAGAATTTCACAGGTCGAAGATAATAAACAATGTCATTGGGCTGTACATGTGGAATGTGTTGAAAATGGTGCATCTTTTGCTGTGTATATTTTCACACAAATAAATAAAAGCAAAGGCAAAAATGAAACCAAATACTAAACATGGAGGCAGAAACCAGGCAGTGATTTGCCCACTGATAAGGAGGGAAGTAGGCCTGAAGTCAGGCTAGTCCCTGGATCTCTGGAATGAAAGGAAGTCTCTTCAGTTCCAAGAATATATGGGATGAACTTGTAACACTTGATTAACACGCTGTGTTTTAAGGCCACAATATGAATATGAAGTGATGTTCTGTTTGTGTTCATCTCTTAACATAAGTTCATTTTATGTTTTTGCATTTCTGTATACCATGCTTCATTGGGAGCTGGAGGATGGAAAAAGGAACAGGGTAGTTTCCGAGGTGTTAAGAGAATCCAAATAGACCCACTTGATGAACGGCATCCAACAGTAGGAAGTGACTGTTCCTGACCCCTGCACAATATAACAAAGACCCAAAGAACGATTTGTTAGCAATTTAAGAATGATAAATTCAACTGAATAAGTTTCTGCTTATATTTTCCAAATCCCAAATTCATCATATCATTGATTAACTGTCATTATCTGAAACTCTGCTGGGAATGCTATCACTATGGACCTCTGGGTGATTTTTTTTCTTCATGACCTCATCATGAGTTTTATTTCATTCACATCTCTAGCCATTTTCACAGATGTTGATGGAGCTGTATTTTTGCTTCACTGTCTATTGCAATATTCTTATTGCATTCTGCAGGTCCTCCAGTAAACGTTACTTGCAATATTTTTATCAACAGTTTCGGATCGGTCACAGAAACCACCATGGTAAGTGCTCCAATGCCACTGGCAAGAGAAAACCATGACTTGCTTATGCTATGAACACAACCTGTCAAATTTTCTATTTATTGTTCAACTTGCAGGGCCTCCTGTAAATGTTACCTGCAACATATTTATCAACAGCTTTGGGTCAATAGCAGAAACTACAATGGTGAGTGGGACTGAGCATTGAAGCCATCGTGTGAAGAAATGGGGCATGGGATCAAAGAGCACTATGGTAGATTTGAGAGCAATGACCAGAAGGCCAATTCCCAACATCATGGACTTTCAAAACTGGTTATGAGTCTGCTTTTATTTTGGAAATAGACAATATATTTTTATTTCGGATAATCTGCACTACATCATGCCAGGGAACTTGTGAAATGATTTGATGCTTGGCTAGTTTTAGGTAAGATTAGCAGTAATAAAGATGGTGTCCAATGAAGGATATGTACATGTGTGCACCTCCAGGTTTACACAGTGAAGTGTAATGTTTGAGAGCTATTTGTTATGGCCAGTCTCTTACATGTGATGGAAATTTAAAAAAATCATATGTGCAAATGTGCTTGACACATTGGAGGAATGCATGGATTGTGATAAGAGATATAAGAGCCCCCAATAAAAGTATTTTATAAAAGAAAAGAATCACGGCTCCCTCTGATGATGCACTTAGGCCATGTGCCAAGGAACTGATGTTCCTGTAATACACATATGCACAGACCTAATCACGATGTGAGTGTGTTGGGCTGGGAAGGAGTCCCAAGTCATATTAAATATATCACATGCATGACTTTTTCTTTAAAAAAATCATAAAATTCGTTAACAGTGTATCATAGAGAATATGCTAACCTGTTCCATGTAGGTCTAAAATGTCCTGTGAAACCCATCAAGAATCCTTATAAATGCTATGATAATGGTATTGCTTAGGATACACCCTCTTAGATAAGTAGAACTAAGCTGTAACCTGGAGATTACATTTTTGGTACTCCTATAATTTACTTCAAGTCCTAATTAGCTGGTTATAATTCTCATAACTATGTAATGAATGCAGTTATCTTGTGGAATGAAATCAAAATAAAATCGATCTGAGCTTTACTATGTTCTATGGTAACTGATGTTCTAGAAAGAGTCAAGAAGTGAAATAATAAGCCCAATGCCTTTGAAATGCAGCAAATAATACTCCTCTATTTTTGTAAGCTTTCTCTTTCAGGTGAGCAACTAGAATTGTGTTTAATAAATTACTGTACTTTGTGGTGTCCTTGATGCTACAAAGAATTAATTTTCCTTTTACCATTCCTTTTCACTGATAAGATTAGACATAATGCAACTCCGTTATCCATTTTAATATTACTCTGACACAGCATAGTCCACAAATGAGACTCCCCGGGCTTTGGCAGGATAGAGCACATTAAGAATATTGGCCAAATATGATAGTTTAGATAAGGTTACTCAGAAGCAAAGTGAAACTTGGAAAGAATAATCCAGTTTGGGGCTTGGCACGCTGGATTTGTCTCTCTCTCTTGGCTTTAGGCTGCAAACAGACGGGCCAAGCTTCCCGCAGCCCAAATCACCAGCACCAGCTTTACACGATGGCATTCAATGACAATATTTGCACGACCTAATGCTGATTGCGTTAATTAGACTCTAAGTTGCTTTGATTAAATCTCCTCGTTGCATTTTACTCTCAATCAAAAATGTCAATCTGTACCTTTCTGATGTTCATTAACGCCAGAGAAAGGGAACCGTGTCAGGAGATGAAAACGGAAGCTGGAGCTCCTTATTTCCGTCTTTAACAGCTACGGCAGGTGTTTAATACATGGGCTGCTCCGGTGCTTCCGGGCCACTGATTACAGTGGCCTTTGTCATGTGTCCTATGAGAAAATTTGGAAATTGTTGCTCAAGTGTGTGAACTCAGTGGCCTGTCTAGTCTGCTGTGCAGGAGAGATCACGTTGCAAGGTCAGAAGAATGGTGTGGATTGCGCTTCTTTTCCTTTCTTAGCTTTTGATGTAACGACAAATTTCAGTTGCCTTTTTCTGGATAGATTTTCCCTCTTCAATGACGACTTTGGTGTGAAATTAAACCAAATATTTTTTTGAACTCTATCACACTTACATCAAATAGTAATTCTCGTGCCACCTAGGGTAGAGCTTGATCAGTATTTTCTGTCAAACGCAAGGCAATGAATATATGAGACATTGGAGAACCACGTCATCTTGGTTGCCTGTATTCAATTCTCCCCTTTTGGTATGAATGCAGCAATGCACAATATTTAAAAAAAATGTACATCTGTGCACCTATAAAACTTTGTTTATCAAAACAACTTGGACCCACAGGTATTTGGCTGCCCATCTCTGATCACCTTTGATCAGAGGCATTGACATTTAGATAGATTTTATCCAATGACTCAAAAGAATGGGAGAACTGCTCCACTGTGGAAAAATCTTGGCTGCCCAAGTCACAAGCTGTGAGCTGTGCCCAAGGCCCTGCCTGGGAGTCCACCTGATACAGATATAGATTGTCATCACAGCCCAAGTTTCCTTTAACAAAAATTTTAGGTTCTACTATTCATGAATTAACCACACTCCCACAAAACTTCATTTAGAAAAATTGGACAAAAAATTGAAGGAAATCAGATTATTTATTTCCCCAATTGTCTGTTTTTAGTAGGAGACAAAATATCTGACCCTCAAATTTAATGTGCAACAATGTAGCTGTTGAGGGCATTGATTAATGCTATTTCCTGGGTGTAATAGTTTTGCTTACTCTACCTTTTCTGGAATGCTTTTTTCCAATGGTACCCTAGAATTTGAGTTTCTAAACATGTTGACTTTTCCTCTCTTTTCTCAGTCTCCACTCTCGCCCTCCGTCTAAGATAACATTATTGATAGATTTGGCGGTTTTTTTTGTTTCTAAGTAAGAAACAATAATGATCTGTTTCAAGAACTCAACATATCTTTCTTTGGGTGATAAGCAGTCTGTTTCTGGTGGTTGATAAATTTCCACTGAATTATTTTTGTCCCTGCTTGTCTATAGAGCCTCCACTCACTACAGAACCAATACCACCACACTCCTTTGATGTGTCATTGCCAGAAATGTCTACTCACAGGACAGTGTTCTGTCTGTGTTACTCTAAGGAATGATTTTATGGATAAAATGATGATATACATTATTCTAAAGCGCATTTTTGTTTATGAAGTGACACGGGATTTGTTCATTGAGAGACAAGTGGTCTGACAATTGTTAATAGTTGACCATGCGTTAAGACTATTCCGTGGAAGAAATTTTGTATGGTCGAAAAAGAGAAAACAAGTGGGGTATACAACAAGAGGCAGGTTGCCTTCTGAGATGGCCAGTTTACTATTTCCTTTTCTCCCCCCACCCCCTTGACACCTCTGTTAGGGGCTGGGATCTATTTACAACCTCCTTTGTTTCCTGATGGAAAGGCATAGTTGTATGTTTGCATGTCAGCAGCATGGTTGCCACCCCTCAGAAAGCTGAGGTGTGATGCGCTGAACACTCTTGCAAATGATTGCCTAGAAAGATGGTTGGAAAGTGTGTGCTTTGGACCTGTGGACGCCATGTGATGGCAGCAGACCCTGACCACCTCTTTTCATTGAAGATGAGCTTGAGATGGGCTATACATGTGTGTGTGGTTGGGTGGGGGGAATCAGGGGTCTGGGGAGATGGGTGGTCGAGCTGAAACCCAAACATAAAATCCAAATGAAAAATCACAATGTCATCGACTTAATTGATTTCATCTCATAGGACAGAGTAGAACCGCCTTACAGGGTTCCCAAGACTCTAAATCCTTATGGGAGTAGACAACCTTGAACTGCCAACCTTGAGGTTAAGCATCCAGTGCTTAGCCCATAGTGCCACTAGGGTGCCCTCAAGCTGAAAGTGCATCCACTTAGAGCGCATCTCCAAAATATGATCCTGGCTCCCCCAAAAGGTCCATCCCATATGCTCCGTAGGTTGCTGCTTCTGTAAGGTGAAAAGTTGTTATAGCCTGGATCTTAAATAATATACCTGCAGAACTCAAAAAGAAGGTTTCCCAGGAAAATAATTCTATTTTGTAACTGCTGAACCAACACTATTGGCTTTCTTTCATTCTATAGCTGCATAAGCAAATCCAGAGAATGTGATAAACTATCTGAGATGGAAGGTGGCTACAAATTGTATACCTGACTTTTAAAAGAAAGGATCTACCACAAGCCTGGCATTTATATTAAACTAATATATAAGGTGACCATGGTCTCTAAATTAGCCTGAATTCAATATAAAGCAACTGCCACCATACTTTCAAAATCAAGGCTCACATCTCATGTGCAAGGCTAGCACAGAACCAGGATGATGGACATGCTATTGACGTGTAGTCAGAAGGAAACCCAGAGTGCCATGTAGGCTCTGTGGGGAAGGAACCAAGCTGGTCCTTGTCTTTGATAATTTCAAAATGTAAGTGATTGAAAAATGAACACCTATAAAAATGACTTAATAAGACTGGCAATCTTATGAGAAAAAAAATCTCCTAAATATAATAGTGGGAAAAAAATCAATTTGAGGAAACCATTCTTGTTGACTGGGCATAGCATTTGAAGCTATCAGGAAAAGTGGAAAATTTTAAATTCTCAATTTAATATGAAGTCATAACATGGACTATCAGCACTGGCATTAGCTTTGGTTAAGAATATAATGAAAATTACCCGTGCACAGCTTTAAAAAATACCATAGAAGGGTAAGTCAAAAAGTAGTCCGACTAGGGTTCCAGTTCATATATGCATGGGTTTATTCCAAACACGACCCACTGGGTGGACTGCAGCTGCAGGTAAGTTCTCCTAGTAGCAAACTTAAACCATAGACTTACCATTGATGCAATAGCTGTTGAAATTGGCATCTCATAGGGTTCCACATGGTCAGGAGGCATTCAGCTCAATGAGTTCCCAAAGCACACATTGTGCCAAGATCCGCTAGCTCAAAGAATGGATCTTTCCATCTGTCTTTTGAGCAAAGCTAATAAAGATGACTTATGGGCCAAAGTGATTTATTAACCAGAGAGCCAAAGCTAATGAAAACAATGGCTTGACAAGGGATCTGTTGGCCCAGTTAAATTCAAGGAGGAGAAGTAAACTCAGAGGGTGATGACAATTGTTTCTTGCGATTCCAAACTGGTAAATGATCTCAATAGATTTTCTCAATGAACACCACATTATAATGGGGCTTATTAGGGAAAATTTTTCAGAAAATTAAAAGCCACATTGGTAAGGAAAAAAAGCACCCCCCCAAAAAAAAAAACAACAAACCTGTACTGAGGACTTTTTTTCTTTTCCTTTTTACTCTTTTTATTAGGGGCTCATACAACTCTTATCACAATCCATACATACATCAATTGTGTAAAGCACATTTGTACATTCGTAACCCACATCATTCTCAAAACATTTGCTCTCCACTAAAGCCCCTAGCATCAGCTCCTCATTTTCTCCCTCTCTCCCCACTCTCCCTCCCTCATGAACCCTTGATAACTTATATATTATTATTTTGTCAGATCTTACAAGGATTTTTTTTTCAACCATGACATTGCACCTACTTATTCTTTAAGTGTAGGAAGGACTGTCCTGTGATAATTTCCTTGGGAAGCTTCATGCCTTACACCCTATGGTGCAGATCACGGGCTTTCAGATTTGATTCAGTTTCCTAAAGTCAAAGAACATTTCAAAGGAGCCCAATTTTTGTTCCTCAAGGATGCCCAAACTGCTGTTTGATGTGGCGTAAAGCAAAGAGCACACAGTTCTTTGGGAGAATGGTTAGAGAGAAAAGGGAAGAGAGACATGAAAAGAGAGAGAGAGAAATGCACAGACTTAGATGGAGGATCTGCTGGAAAACAATAGATTCTTATTTTAATACTTTGTTTAATAACAGTTTCTATGGTTTGTAGCAAAACTTTTTGACTTACCTCTTCTATATAATTTGAACATTTTCATTTCCTAATCCAATACAAGAGCTCTCAATCATAGGGAAACGCATTTTAGTGCAAGAAAATGTGTCATTTATTTGCAGTAGAAGCTGCCCCTGGAGAGAGAAGGAAATGTAAAAGAATGTTCAGTCTGCACTTGAGCATGTCTCTCAATATTTATTTCTCCTTTAATATTTCATTAAACTTAGAAGCAAAAATAAAGACATAGAAAGACTACAGAACAATTTAACCATTCTCCTGTGGTTTAGAATATCATGAGTGAATAAATCTATCTGTAAATAAACAGAGATGCTGTGTAGATAAATTATGTGTCAAATTTCTACCCTACATTGAAAATGATAGTGAGCTAAAAGGATTACAGAGGCATAGCTCTAGGGGGAAATATTTTTGTGCGGGCTTCTTGAGGTTTTTGATGTCCTTTTTTATTCTTAATGATTCCAGGGATTACTATTGAATTTAGAAAAAATGTATATCATCATATATAAAAGTATTACTGAACTTTGACTCCCATACATTACAAAGAACAAATACTTATAATCTTATGCTCTAACAAAAGTCTTATGGAATTGCTGGAACTGTGGCATAAAATGTATTTCTTCCTCTAAGTTTTCCACTTATCCTTGCTTCCAAATAAAGGGATTAATTTATTTAAAATTAACTACTACACATTTCATGGTTCTATTGTGATGTGATCAATATAATGCTCTTTTGAAAGATGCAATATTTTCAGAATGTGCTTCATGATTTTCATTGCAAAATTCACACTAGAATCCAGGAGACACTGCAGAATAAGTCATGGAAAAGGCTTTTTAAAAATATGTACATTAGCAGTGAAAATTCATAATTGAGAGGATTTCATATTGTATGTCACTAACGTTAATATTCTCAAGGGTCTCTCAATACGTATGTCAGATCCTTTCCAGACTCAAGAGACGATTACACAACAATATCCCTTGGTGATTTTGTTGCCCATTGCTAACTATCTGGCTTCTCATATCCATGGATGACCTACTGAAAGCTCGTCAAGAGCCTCCCAATGGTCCAATATGTTTAACTCATTCACTTCTCTTATTTCCAGGTGCTATTTCTTTCCCTACTTTGACAAAGTAATAGGATCCCTTTCCTTTCTATTTCCTGTTGAAACAAGCACCTAGGCCCAACCAATTAATTTTGTTATGGATAAATGGTTGTCATTCTAGAAAAATAAATGTAGGGCTCTTCAAACATTGAAGACATTGCTGCATTGTGAAAACTCAAGGAAATCTCATAATGCATACTATATACATAAATTCATTGTTTTCAATAAACCTTTGAATCCAATATTCCTACTCCTTACTCACACCGTTCTCCAAAGCTCCCTCTAAATCATACTCTCAATGAATTCTCAGACCCCTGTGGGCAATTCTGGAAGTGAGCCTTGGCGAGAACTTGGGAGGTGCTGCCATTTCTTTGTCCCACACACTGGGGAAGACAGTAAGCAAACAGGGTGGGATGGAAGCCTGGCTGGGCCCACAACAGCATCCTCTTTCGTCTGAGAATTTGCTGTGCTAGCCTGGTATAATTCCAAATAAGTGTCAACTGATAAATTTTCCAAGTCAGAATGACCTGATGTTGTATACGGCAGAGCCTCAAGATAATTTTCTACTAATATTTTAGCCTTTCCAAATGAGTGGTTTTGTTGACTGAGTCACAGTGGTTAGTAACTTTTTTGATTATGAGCCTTCCTTAGGCCTATATTAGATACTTTTCTCACAAACTGCCACCTCAAAAATGCTCTATGTGCCTGACCATCAGATAACTGCATTTGTAACAGTCGTGGAAATTGTGATTATTTACTAAATACATAGAACAAGCTGAATAGGAAGCCCTTTCTAACACACTGATTTTACAACCTACCGTCTTTTTTTTTCTTTTGACCCTGAAAGATGGTAGCCCAAACTGACCATTCTGAGGTGGTCTCCATGGTACTCAGTAGAGTGGTAATCATTCCAGCTTCTCTGAGACTGAAAATGTAATCTGATGTGGAACTTTCAGGAAGAAAAGATAAACCAGGGAAAGTTGGTCACCATTAGAGTCAGGTAAACAGTGACCACAATTCATCTGCCAAAAATGTGGAGATGGAGTGAATGAGTATGATAATAGTAAAAGACACAGTAGAACATAAATAAGAATATACAACCCAAGAGGACCACAAGTGGCAGAAATGGAAAACGATTAGATTTACATCATCGCCCAGCTTGAATAAAAAATACAGTTGAGTCCTCCAGTAGATATAAGTTATCAAGCTAAGCAACAGTTCCCAAGAACCTAAATATCTTCAAATGGAAGTGCCCAAATGAGCATTCAAGATGATTCCTTAGGACAAAAGGAAATTGCCAGACCAAGTGAGAATAGGAGTGCAGAGTGTGAGGTCCTCAGAAAAGAGGGCATCTTTGTCAGAATGTATTCAGATTAGAGAAGCATGAAAAAGCTGTCTGTTTTGATGGAACAGTGTGTTGGTTACTGTAGCTACAATCCCTTCAAGGAACTGATCAAATATTTAATAATTTTGAAAGTAAGAAGCTTCGAGGGAATTATGTTGTCGACAAGAAGCATCTTAATATTTATGCTGATGAATTTAAAGATATTGCTCCATCATGTCAAAGTTGTATAATAAGATTCCCATTACTCAAATTACAGAATGTGTTTCCTTCTGCCCAGAGCTTCAGAGATCATGTCATTTCTGATTTGGAAAACGAATCCATTTTATTTGACAATCTATCTCCCCAGATTGATTTCTGGATGCGCTGTTACCTTTTTCTATTGCAAAATCAGCTTGAATTCATGTTATTTCATCCCAGAACAACTAGATTAAATATAAAAAAATACTCAATCAAACTCAACTGGTTGCATTAGTGCTCTGGTCTGGCTGTCTTCTATCCTTCTCTGTTCTCCGCCAATAGACCTGAGGGGTTTATTTTAACCAAGGTAGACACGGCCTGCTTTGCTCAGACATCAATGGTGCAGGAGAGTAAGGCAAGGGGTGGCGATGGGTCTCTCATGTGCATGGTGGTGATCCGTAACTCTGATGCCTGGCGTTTCTGTAGGACTATCGTGTGAACATTTTCTTGAGACAACAATGGAATGACTCTCGGTTGGCATACAGTGAGTACCCTGATGATTCTCTGGATTTGGACCCATCCATGCTGGACTCCATTTGGAAACCAGATTTATTCTTCGCCAATGAGAAGGGAGCCAACTTCCATGATGTCACCACCGACAACAAATTGCTACGAATTTCCAAAAACGGCAAAGTGCTCTACAGTATTAGGTAAGCCTGCATTGACTGCTTCTGCTCCTATCTCTGATTTCTCTGTGGGCCTACGGTTGCTTGAGTCCATAGGCAGATGCACACGAAGATTTGACTTTAGTGACTTAGAATTGAGAGAGAAGGGCAGAGGTTGCCATGGTTTTAGAAGTGTGATTCGCCACAAATATAAATGTGTTTGGTACTTTCTTTGATTGAATTGCTATTGCACATAATGCATTAGGATTATAATTTCAAATAATCTCACCATGCTGTTACATTTAACTACCAAAAATGTAGTTAGCATGGTTACCAAAAATGGCTCAGCATGGTCCCTGACAACATGCTTTGGGCTGGGTGAATGGTGATTTAGTTTTCCTTCTAAAAATGATATGACCTTGAATTCTTAACTTACCTTGGCCATGAGCTTTGACTTGGCATAGAGCCCTAACCATTTTGATTTTATATTCAAATGCGATTTTCCTGAGAATCTTTACTACCCCAGGCTCAAAATACTCTTTCCCTTTCCTGAACTCTAATAGTTCCTTGGTGGATCTTTAAGGTTCTTATTTTCCCCTAATTTTTATTTTGACTCTTTATGTACTCATGAGTAGAGCATAAGGTGATTTTTGGAACCCAACACCTCTAGAGTCAAATCCAAACTCCAATTTCCTTAGTTGTAACATGGAAAATATCACATTTATCAATGAGGGTTCTTGTGAGAATGAATGATATGAAGCAAAGGTGAGCAAATAGTTTTGGTAAAGGGTTTGTTAGTAAGCATATTCAGCTTTCTAAGTCATAAAGCCTCTCTCTCAACTGTTCAATTATGCTACTATGGTGTGATAGACAAAATGCATTCAACCAGTCTTGGTTATATTTCAATAAAATTTTATTTACAAAACAAGTGGCAAGCTGGATTTCACCCGGTGAGCAGTTTGCTGACCTGTGATATATAAAACACTAAAAAGCACTTTCATCAAGTTTATTCTGACCCACAGTTTCCAAAACTGTACATTTTGTTGAGAGCATATAGCCTCATTTTTCTTCCTTGGAGTAGCTGATGGGTTTGAACCACAGACCTTACAGTCAGCCGCCCAAACCATTACCCACAAGGCCATCAGTGTATAGAAAAAGATTTGACATACTGTATGACCAATAGTTTGTGTTCACTAAATAAAGTAGCATTTGAAAGCCATCAATATTTGAAAGGCAAGGTTCTTTCTAAATAGTAAGTTCACGGAGGCCAACGTACTTGGATTTAACTTCTTTTGTAAAGGGATAGGAAAAATGTACTTAATGAGAGAGTCCTTGTACATTGAATTAAGTAATAACATTTCAAGGTCCTGAAGAGATTTTCCCCAATTTTTATTACATAAAAGCTAGACAATTAGTTTCTGGAAAATAATTTGTTCACAAGGTTGCATCATCACCACCACTAAAAATGCATTTCAAAATTCTATAGACAATTTTGTTCTGTATTGTGTATTTCAAACTTGAATCTAGTAATTTTACAGCTTGCTGATGGCTGACAGTCCCAATGGCTTATGGGACAGAGGCTGCTCATTTGAAAAAGTGGCTAAAGCCCTGCTTTCCTGAATAGCCAAGGGATTTCTTTCAACACCCACTTTAATTTTAAAGGAAACACAGAATATTCTGATGATGATGCTTTGTTTGGTGGAAGTTGCAGTATTGGGCACAACTGAACTGATATGAGATGGGACATCTGTAGAGTGTGGTGCTGGGAAGGAGCGTTAGAAAAAGCAGCGTGGGGTATCAGCTGCTCCAGCAAACCCTCAGGGCCTTGGGTGACATTTGCTCTAATAAATACCTAGCATCATGCATGTTTGAAAGAAAATCAGAGTGTTTTTGTTTGTTTTCTGCTTTGCGGTGGTCTTTTTAAACTAGAACTCTGAAGAATATAATGTTCCCAGGTAATCCTTCTAATGTTGGTTACTAAGTGTAATTTATTTCAGGCCCCCAAATACCATCTATTTTGCATTGGCTAGGACTTGTACTAGAGCAGGCTGGCTTAAATTGTTCTTCCATTTAGGTGTTCTTTGAAACCAGGGGAACAATCCTTGGTGTAGGAATGTGGGGCATTCCACTTGTGGAAAACACAAGGTCTTGAGAGTTGGGACAGCAAAAATCTAATTACATGCCTGGGAATGTTTTCAAGCAGCCAGGCATTGTTCTGGGCCTAGAGCCAGAGGTGAATAAGACATGGTTCCTGTCCTGGAAGGCTCTAGTCTGACAAGCCAAGAGGACACAAGAAAAATTAAGTAATAGCAAGGAAGATGGAAATGGGGGTAAAAGAAGTTCCTCTAAGTTTTAAATGTGGGAGTCTTAGAATTTGGGGAGCAGTGCCCCACGCTCCTGTTCATTTGAGTCACTGGGCTCAGTCAAACTAGAGACCACAGAATAATTAGTTGTATCATAAGCCCAACCTACACACCACTCACCTGTCCGTTTTTTGCACTGTGGTTACTTTTGTGTTGCTATGATGTTGGAAACTAGGCCAGCAGTATTTCAAATACCAGGAGGGTCACCCACTTTCAGTGGGGTTTGCAGCCTAAGAGAGGCCTCTTTTCTCATAGCCACAATTTTTGTCCTCTTTTTTCTTCTGGTCATTTTTTTTCTTTTAAAATTTTCTTCCCCTTCTTTCTTTTTCCTTCCTTCTCTCATTTTTGTTTCTTTTTTAATTACACTAATGGCTTACTAATTCTTATAGCTGTCCATCAATCTAGCCACATACACACATACATACATTCTCTTCTTGTCGGGATATTTGCTTACACTTTCCTCCTACCCCACTCATTACCTCTTTTTTCTCTATACCTTTTCCCCTGTGAAGTACATTTCCATGAAAACTGCTAATTCTGATTATTCTTCTTAAATATTTTTTTCTATTCCTTTCACAAATCTATGGGCCTATCCAGACAGCTGCTGATTATTACTATCATCATTTTATTTTATTCTCTCTCATATTCCTCCCACTTTCCCCATCTATCTCCTCTCTTCTTTATTTCCCCACCATATGCTTTCCAGCCCCTCTGTGATCTCTCCCAAATCACTGGACAGAGCCGCTCACCCACCACTTGTAGCAGCACCTCAATGCCACGAAGACAGCAGTCAACCCTCCAGGTCAAGATAAACAAACCACTGAAAATTACCCCAATCCAAGGGAGTACTCTGTAAAAAGGGACCCTGGTACTACTACAAACTAGGGATACAAGGCTGGTTCAACATTCAAAACAAGCAAACGTCAACCAATATAATCCGCCACAAAAAAACAGACTAAGAATAAGAACCACATGATCATATCAATGAATACAGAAGAAGTATTTGACAATATCCAAAACACAGTTAGTACAAAAAAACACTCAATAAAATTCAAATAGAAGGGAAATTCCTGAACATCATAAAGGTCATCTTTGAAAGTCCAATGGCCAATATCACACTCAGTGAGGGGAAAACTAAGCACATTGCTGTGAAAATGGGAACTAGACAAGGATGTCCTTTACCATGACTCTTATTCAACATCATGCTGGAAGTCCAGAACCAGTAGACAACAGAAAGAAATCGAGAGACAACAATTGGGCAAAAAAGCGAGGCTCTTGCTATTTGTAGATGATATGATTTTATATATAGAAAACTCCAATGACTCACAAAATGATTGTTGGAAACAATGGAGGGCTTTGGTAAAGTAAGATATACAATTAACAAGCCGAAATCAAGGTGTTGGCAAAGAATATTGAATATACTCTGGACTGCCAAAAGAACAAACTCATTTGCCTTGGATGAAGTAGAGCCAGAATACTTCTTAGAATTGAGCATGAAACGACTTTGTGTCACATACTTTGAATCTACTGTTAGAAGAGACTAGTCCTTGGCGAAGGATTTCACATTTGGAGAAGGAGAGGGTGCCCTCAGTGAGATCGCTTGTGACAGTGGATGCAACAGTGTGTGAAAGCATAATGAGGATTGTGACACTAGCCCAGGACCAGGAAGGGGTTCGTTCTGTTGCACACAGAATTGTTATGGGTCAGAACCCACTCAACAACACCTACCCACAACAAACAATGTACCCCCAGGGTCTGACTCAATTTTAAGGGCAAGCTACAGTTGTGGGTGTTTCCAAAATGTTGATAAATCCTTGCTGAAATTGCATGAGACAGGAATTTGTCTGCAAACTTTGATCGACAGTGCAAATACTTCTCAGAGATGGAACCCGTTGGCTTAAATCGCACTAAATTTGAAAGAGCCGTTAAGAGAGTTACTTCTAAGAATTGGTTTAATGGCATGGAAAGATACAACAAAAGACAGGTGAGAAGAAATAGCAGAAGAGGCAAGAAGCTCTAAAACAAACTCACAAATTGTCTCTGCCCTAAAGAGTTCAATATTTACTTAAGCACTGGCCAATGTTTACAAAAGAGTTCCTAGAAGTGGTTTGTATTTGCATTCTTTTGAAATGCAGATCAAATACTGATAACTTTTCATCTGGGAACAATTACTTGCTTTTATTAGCTGTATAGGAGCATAGGCCGAATTAACTCTGCGTGGAAATCAGAGCTCATGGCTTTGATGGCTAAACAACGCACACACCAAACTGCAGCCCATTGACTGCATAACACGCAATCTCACACCTCCCAAGGTTTTAAATACCTGTTTCCAAAAATACGGGGGTCTAAATAGGGACCAATAGACAGAACTCCCTACATGTCCTCCTGAGTCAGACGAGGTGGCACTGTCGTAAAAGTAAAATAAACCTTTGAAAAGAAAACAAAAAAACTGTAGTTCTGCCGTAGCTAATTTTCCACCTATTGATGCAGGATAGTCTTTATTTATTTTTTAAAAGAGTCAAAAACTATTTCTGTTCATTTATTGCCTGATTTCTTCTCTAATTTTCATTTCTCTAACATGCTTTACCTTAGACTTTTGTTTTTAAAAAGTTTTCATCATTATTTATCCATGACCTGAATATAAGCAATAATCCTTATTTACATACCATCTCTTCCCCCCCCCCCCCGACAGTTTATTGGCACATAATTTACATATCATACAATTGAACAGCTCAATCATTAAATCACATCAAGGGAAATTGTACCATCACCACCACATCTATCTTAGAGGCCATCCCACCCCCCACCATGGTTAAATCACCTTCAAAGGGAGCTGTGCAATCCCTAATCCATTCCAATGCTCCCTCCCCTCTCCCACCTTCATCATTTACTCCAGAAATCCCTTTCCCTCCCTATCATCTCCGCCCACCCCTGACTTCCCTATCACACTTTATAGCAGTTATACCTCTACTCCTCCCGTACTCCACAGCTGGGAAACCAATAGAAAATAATGAAAAACCAATCACACTAAGGTTGTAAAGATGACACAAATATAAATAATGTATAAGAGTGAAAAGATTAAAAAAGCCAAGAAAGAAATTTCTATCATGGAACAAGTAAGAGATACTTGCACCCAGTACAGAATCAGGTCATGTCTATAGGGAGACCAACTGGCCAAGTATTGAGTTGGATCCAACATAATCAAGGTTACAGTGGCCTCTGCTTTCTGATAAGATTATTTGGGACTCTTGCCTGTGCCTATGGCAGATGTGCAGCAGCTCAGGTCTGATTAGATACTCTATCGATGGGTTTGGGACTCCCACTGTCCTCCATACGCTTCTCCAAATACAGTGTTCATAATTATAGCTCTGACACTTTTCTCTTTGCCATATTCACATTTTGTAATTGTCATCTTTGGATCACATAAGCTGGTGGGCTTCCTCTGTGTGGGATTAGTTGACTCCTCTCTTAGATGGCTGCTTGTTTGAATATAAGCCGGTAAGACCCAGACACTATTTTGATTGATAGAGGGGCACCATCTGCTCTCTTCACTACCCTTTTCTGTAGCACTCTTATCTTCAGTGATCACTTCAAAAAGGTGAATATCGAGCAGGGCCATGCACATACCTTCTCTGTCGAGTCTATTCTACATCGAAGTTATTTAAAATGGCCTGAATCTATTGTGGAATAATGAGGTGAGCTTTGAGTTTGCACATAGTATTGTACAAGCAAGGTTTGTTGAATTGAATGTGACGAATTGTAGTAACGTCAGGACACCATGAAATATGGTGAACAAGATGGAAGAAGAAGGAGGAAGTGAGCAATGTGCCTCACCTGTCTATGATGCCTTGGCAAGTATTTGTTTTCTGCCATTACGTCTTGTTGCTTTGGGGAATTTCCTGCTGGAATTCTGCCTCTTACAGAAGCAATTAAAAAAATTAATGTATCTTGTTCAATATCTAATCCAACATATTTGTTTTAGAAATGAAAGTGACATCCTCTAGATGTTAGGTGATCCAAAATAATGCCGCCTATGACTGTCAGGAACACTGAGATGAGGATCAAAGCACGTGACTTCTTGTTCGGTGCTCTCATCTCATGCCATCAAGTTGATTCCTGCTCAAATGACCTCATTGACTTCAACCCAAACTATTGAAAGGGTGTTGGGGGAACAATTTAAGATTCAGATGAGAACATATATTGTTTTCTAATTTTGCAAAGGATCGAAATGCTTGTTTAAATTCAAGGTAAAACTATGGATTTCTAATAGAAAAATCTGTTTAATCATTTTATATAGCACATGTAGCTTACAGTATAGCATATCTTTTTTTTGAAATGTGTTACTATCAAAGGGATCAAAGGGCCAAAGAGATCAATTAAAGTTACTAGGCCATCTTTCTGCCTTTAAGCAACTCATTGAGAACCCATTCTATTTTTAATGAAACGATTTTATATTCCTTGTTGTAATCCTCAAAGAAGTTATTCTCACTTTGTATACAAATTCTTCCTTACATAGCTTGAATAGTCTTTGTTGCAACTTAAACTGTATTTCTTCATTTATAAACATTCTACACAAATGAAAATCAGTCTTTCAATGATGGCGTTACTTCACTATTTTTGCTTTCGTGTATCCTTGTCCCACAAGTTTTTCCTCAGTTTTAAAAACAGATCACTTGAGTTTTAAAAACAGATGACAGTGCTGGAATTATTACAAATCATCTGCCAATGTACACAACACATGCCTATAACATCCACAATGCACATAGGAATCCGATGATGAGGGCAGTAAACTCTATTCACAATACATTATTTATGTAAGAATACACAAATATTCTTTACTTGCATAGGCACCCAAAAATGCTATTGCCCCTTATTCCTTGACTCTGTTTTTTCTGGAAAGGTAATGCTTGTGTTTTATGTATCATCTTCGAAGACAAAAAGGAAACTGGCTGTGTTAGTCTGGGTACTTTAGAGAAACAAATCCAAGAAACTCATGTCTTAGAGAGAGTTTAAATAAGGGTTAAGTGGCGTCAAGAAAATATCCCAACCCAGTGCTGCCCAAGCTCACAAGTTGAACATTAACCCATTAACCCATATGTCCAAGACTAACCCACAAAGTCCTCCTCCATCTCCAAAACAGACGCAATGATGCTGACTGCAGGAGGAAAGCAGAGTCAGTGAATGTGTAAGCATGTCAGCACTGGCAGGGGTCTCCACACGGCTGCTCCAGTACCCAGGGCTGCATCGGGGTAGGTCCATGTATGTGGCTGTCCTCAGGGATGCCCTGCAGGAAGTGAGCCACTCATTGAATGTGTACCTAAGGAACAGGGTTCTAAACCTGAAGATCATGTGAAAATTCTATAGATTTCTTGTACCTGTCTAAAATTGGTGTCTATAGGCACTTAAGCTCTTTAGAAGAAATCATCCTTACTTTCCTTAAAGAAAGTAGAAATCTCAAACTATTCACAAGTGTTTATTTTTAGTGTCTTTTTTTATATGACAGACAATGAGTCCTCTGAACCATAAATAATTATGGGAATCCTTGTCCGTAGCACCCACACTGCCAAGAAACGCATCTGCTGCCTCATTATCAACTTTTATCTGACCCGAAATTTATTCCTTTAAAGTATGAAGGTGATTTGCTTGTTAATCCCTCTAGATTCAATTCATAACTTCATGTGTTGATGATTCAGAGTTCTGCTTTCACCTAGTGTTTGAATTGTAATAGGGAACTATTGGGGATTGACATGCCTTCTCCGTCAGAGAAGGTGAAGTGCAGATTTCTTGAGAGGCATCCAACCATGCTCACCAAACAATCTTGTCTAATGACCTACTCTACCCACACATATAAAAGGCCAACTTTCCTCACATAGCCCTGTATCCTTGACTCATCCTATGTCTTGATGTAAGAACTTCACAAGATTCTAATTTTAGTTATAGAATGATTTTTCAAGGCATAGGAAAAAAAAAGAACACTCTCTGTATAGATGTCAGAGCTGAAAATAAAATCCACGATGAATTGAGGCCTACTTTAAGGTTACCAATGGTGAGGTTTGATTATCTTACACATATTTTTAATGAAACATTAAAGCCCACATTTTCTGTTAGGAGGTAGCTATGAAAAGCTGCAGTTTCTTCCATCTGAGCATATTTGGGCCCTAGTTATCTTTATATCCTGTAATCCAGGCAAAATTACACTCTCATTTCCAACTCTGTAGCCAAATCCTCATTAGTTGTGTGACTTGACTTAATGCAATAATTAATAGCTGTAACATGAGCGCCCACATCAGAATTAAGCAGTTAGGCTTCAGAGAAGTGCTGAGGAATGCCATGGGAACCACAATGATTCCATTCTTCCTAGAGGCAAACAAGGTCAGAAAGGCAGGAGTTGCTGGTGGATTCAGCAGGAGCAGAGCTGACAAGTAGGGTTGGGAGTATTTCTGGATACATGTCCCCCTGGCAAAGTGTGGCTGAGGGTAGAGCGTTAAGGCCTAGAAAGTGTGTTCTATACATGACAGACCTCTGTGAAGTGCTGAAAAGCTTTGTTAAACTCCTTTTGCGGTCTGAAAAACACCAAGGGATGTAGTATTTGGAACACAACAGGACTCTTGCCTTTATTTAAGGGAAAATCAGGACCTGTGAAATGAAACACAAAATTCTTATTTCCTGTGACAGCTGGAAGGACAAATTGTCCTTTACTGTCTAATTGCTCTAACTAACGATAGAAACAACTATTGATCACCTTTGTTTCAGTACCTATCCAGGACATGGACACACATCCGGGTTTGCTCTGCAGGCAATGGCACAGAGAAGGGGTTTATTTCCACGTAGCTCAGGACATTGTGAACTCAATACTTCCTTCCATCGTGTACTGTATCTTCCAGCTTCAGAGAACAGCCTCTCTAGCTAATCGTTCTAAGTCTCAGTTTCTTTATTTAGAAAATGATTTTGAACCCAGGAGATTAGTGGAAATTTGAGGTTTCTTCTAATTCTATTATAAGTCTATAACTCAAAATGACCTCCCTCGCCTTCCCAAACCACAAAAACATTCCAGGTGAGTAAATAAGGATAGGTACTCCTGGTTCCTGAGGGCTTGGGGAGGCAGTAAGAAAAGATGCTGAACGTCAACTATTTGTAGATCTTTGAGCCCTCCTATCCAAAACTGTACACCAAACTCCTAAGGAGATTATCTTAATTTTGGAGTGGGATAGGTAAGACTGTACTGGACTGCACTGGACTATTCAAAGTTTAAGAGGCAATCTTTAACAATTCAGTGTATACTTTACCCAATGACAAATATAGAGTGTGGTCCAAAATTTCCAAACATCCTGTTGACCAGTGCACCCAAACCAATTATGTAGATAAGTGGTACCCTCTAATGCACTGGTTCTCAACCTTCCTAATGCAGTTTAATACAGTTCCTCATGTGATGGTGACCCCCAACCATAAAGCTATTTTCATTGCTACTTCATAACTGTCATTTTGCTACTGTTATGAATCAGACTACCCCTGTGAAAGGGGCTCTTAGCCAAGAGCCATCTGGCATCAGCAATGATATCTCTTGTTCTAAATCCTCTTTTGAATTGGACCTGAACTTCTGCAACTCCCTGTCAATGTACTGATGCAACCATTGCTGGATGATTTTCACCACAATTTTACTTACATGTTATAGTAATGCTATTGTTTTATAATCTGAGCATGCGGTTGGGTCACTTTTCTTGAGAATGGGTATAAATATGGATCTTTTCCAGTGAGTTGGCCAAGTAGCTGTCTTCCAAATTTCCTGACACCGAGAAATGAATCTTTCCAGTACTTTCAATTGGTATTCCATCAGTTAATGGAGCCCGAGTTTTGACTAATGCTTTTATGACACTTGAACTTCTTCCTTCAGTATTATTTGCCCTTTCTCATACGTTACCTCCGGAAAGGATGGAATGTTTACTAGTTCTTTTTGGTACCGTGCCTCAGTGTATTCTTTCCATCTTCTTTTGATGTTTCCTGCACAATTCAATATTTTGAAATGTTCATCTGTTGTTACTAATTACCTGAATTGTCTTGACTGGCAGACAGTCAAAGGAAAGTTATAAGCCATAGTGATGTCCTTCAATTCAGGTTGACATCGGCTTCTACTTGATCCATGATGCTGCTTTTGAAAAACTCCATGAATGCCATTCATACTAAAATAAACACACATAATATCACTATGGTTCATATGGGCCCCATTAATTAATTGAGTGCCTTCAGATAGCATTTAATTTCAAGAAAAGCAATTCAGTTTTAAAATTGGAGCAATATGTCCATCTGCAAAGCTCAGCAGTCTCTCCAACAGGTCTCTCCTTCCTTGTTTGTGACATTTAAAACTACTAGCCAACACCTGTACCGAGGCAAATATAACATTTAAAACTTGGCAGTCATTGGAAGTAATTAATGAGGTACATAATTTGTGAAGTTCTATATGTGACACACTTTCAGTGCAAGGATGTCAAGTTTCTTTATTTTACTTAACAGTTTTGCATAATGGTTGTGTTAGTCTGGCTAGACTGGAGAAACAAATTTACAGATACTCAAATGGGTATAAGAAAGAGCTTTATATACAAGAGCAATTGAATATTGAGAAAGCATCCCAGTCGAGTCTAGATCAAGCCCCTATGTCTGATACCAAATTATAAATTCCTCTTCAGACGCATGAAACACACGCAATGAGGCTGAATGCAGGGAAGATTACAGGCCAGGGGGTGGAAAGCCTTGTGGATACAGTGGCCACAGTGGCATCTCAATGCTGGCAGGGGTCTCCATGTAACTGCTTCAGCTCCACGGCTCTAGCTTAGCTGCGTGTGTCTTGTCAGCAAGCATGTCTTGCAGGGACTGAGCATGTCTCACTTCCAGTGAGCTATTATTTATCTCCATTGCACCTCTAAATTAGACCTGTGACCTGATTGACAGGCTAACCTCCACACGTTCAGTCTTAAGCCTCAAATTGACAGCAGATTATGTAACTACCACAGTGGTGAATATATACATAATATTGTGGAACGCTGTGGACATCCAGTGTTGAAGGAGAGAAACCACTATAAATATTACAATATAGTAGGGAAATTGGTAAGTCAATCTGCCAGCAAGGACAAGTGCCAAGAGTATGGGAACAGAGCAGAGAGATAACTACCTGAGACTTAATTTTGAAATTTAAATGCTGCCTAAACATGTGATAACTAGGCACCAAATGGAGAAGGGCATTGTAGACCAAGGAAAACCATGCACAGACAGGTAAGGAAAGAAGAGAGGCTAGGACTTGTTAGAACACATGTCAGACATTTCTAAGGGTGAGACATTCAGGCCTCCACAGGGGCAGATCATGGATATGCTTATAAACCAGGTAATGCCGGCTGGACAATACCTTAAATTCGGTGGAGGTCCATGAAAACATTTTAAGCAGGAAAGGGACAAATTTCTACTTCTTTTGTGGTGGTTGTTGCGATGAAAATACATTTGTTTTTGGTCAGTGAGTGCCATTTAGTCTCAGTTTTATAAGTGAAGTTCTCCTCAGGGCATTCGAGAGGACAGCTTACATCTCATTTCCCCATTTTTGGTACTGTCCCCACATCCCACTTACAGCCTTTCCCTCACCCAAGTTATGCATGTCTATTTTTGATCAGTGATTTTCCAATGTTTAACTCTTCATCTCTGAAAACCATCGAGTGTTTCCTTTTAAAAATAATTCTATTATTGATTATTTGTTTATGTATCTATGCTACTGTCTGTTTGTACCTATGTATCGTTTTAATAATTGATAGTAAATTTTGTTCACTACCCCCACCCCCAACCATTTCTCTCCTCTTACATACCAACTTTTCTATAACCATCATGGTCTGCTTCTTTTGATGTGAATACTATTTTTTCTTGATTTATTTCTTTTATAATAGTAGTCTCATACACCATTTGTCGTCATGGACTGGACTAACTTTGCTCAGTCTAATAACGTGTAAATTTGTCCAAGTCATGAGGAGTTAGATTTTATTTCATCACTATTCTTTACGGGTGCATAGTATTCCATTGTATGGATGTACCAAAGTTTATTTGTCCATTCCTCCACTGACAATGCCTATTTTACCTGTTTCCCTCTTTTCATTTTTGTGAATAGTGCTTCAATGAGCATAAATGTGCGTGTATCTTTTCATGTTTTGTACTTTATTTCTTTGCAGTATATACCAAGTAGAGAGATTTCTGGGTCGTATGGTATTTCAACTCCCCTTTGTTTGAGGATGCACCATACCCCTGTCTACAGTGCTGGTACAGTTCTGCAATCCTACCAGCTGTGAATGATAAGGGTTTCAATCTCTTCACGTGCTCTCCCACATTTGTCATATTCAGTTTTCGTTCTTTTACCTTTGCCATCCACACTGATGGAGGTAGTAACCCATCATTATTTCACTTTGCATTTCTCAAATTGCAATCATTTCTTCGTATGTTTGATTGTCACTGTGATGTCACATTTGGTGAATTGTCCATCCATGTCTTCTGCCCATTTAGGAAATGAATTGGTTTCCTTTTCCTTATTGAGGTGTTATCGTCTTCCACAGATTTTAGAGATTAGCCCATTTGTCTGATGTATCATTGCCATCTCTCCCCAGTTTGTGGGTTCCCTTTTTAGGTTTTTGATGACATTTTTTGATGTGCATAAATGTCGTATTTTAGGCTGTCCCAGGCCTCTATTTTGTCTTGTGTTGTGGAGGTGTTTTCCATTGTTCTTCAAACTCACTGCCACTGAGTTAATTCCAACTTATAGTGCCCCTATAGGACGAGGTAGAACTGCCCCATTGGGTTGTCACGATTTACAATCTTTATGAGAGAAGACAGCCTCATCTTTCTCCTTAGGAGTAGCTGATGTGTTTGAATTGCTGACTTTGTGGTTAGCAGCTCAGAGTGTAGCCCACTATGGCACCAGGGCACCCTCATTATGTTTGGTAGGATCCTTCTATTAGGATGCTTACATTTGTTCCTACTTTTATAGTTGTAAGGTTTATATGTAGGTGCTTAACCAGTCTTAAGTTGGTTTCTGTATGGGATGTGAATTACGGGTAGCATTTCAATTTTCTGCAAATGGAAATCCAATTTTGCCAGTGCCATCTGTTGGAAATACTCTCTTTTCCCTTTAATGTGTGTTTGACCCTTCATTTTAAAAAAAGTCAGTTGTTTGTAGGTACACAGTTTTATATTGAGGTTCCCTATTTTATTTTATTTTATTTTATTTTGAGGTTCCACTATTCCACATAAAAATACCAAGCTGTTTGACTAGCATATGTATGTCATAAGTTTTGAAATAGGAAGTGAGAGAGGCCTCCTATTTAGTGCTTCGTATTAGTTGTGCTTTGCGTTTTCTATGGAGCCCTGGTGGTGTCGTGTTACAGGTTGAGCTGTGATCTGCATGGTTGGCAGTTCAAAATCACCAGCAGCTCCAACAGAAGAAAGTATGGTTTTCTACGCCTGTAAACAATTACAGGCTTAGAAACCCACAGGGGATTGCTCTGAGCAAGCATTGGCAGTGAGTTTTGGATTTTTTTTCCATATATGGTTGGTGAGTAGGCTTTCTTTTTCTTTGCAGAATGATTCTGGAATCCAGATCAAAATCACATTATATTTATAGATTACTTTAGGCAATATTAACATTTTCACAATATTAAATCTTCCAAACCATGATCGTGGAGTATTGTTCCATTTACTTAAGCCTTTTAATTTCTTGTAGTAGGGATTTTCTGTTTTCTTTCTACAAGTCTTATTTCTCTGGCTAGGTTTATCCCTACGTGTTTCCATTTTGGGGGGGATTTTTATAAATGCTATTGTTTTCTTAATTTCTTTTTCAGAATTTTCTTCTTTAGTATACAGGAATCTTATTGATTTTTTTATGTTGCTCTTGTAGCCTGCCACATTGTCAAATTTTTAATTAGTTCCAGAAATTTTTTAATTGAATTTTGGGGACTTTTTAAGATACAGAATAATAATACCCTGTACAAATAGAGAGACTTTTACTTCTTTGCCAATCTGGATGCTTTTGAAATCTTTTTGATGTATAATAGCTCTGCTTAAGACTTGCAGGACTGTATTAAATAAAAGTGGTAACAAATGGCCTCCCTGTCTGTTTCCTCTTAGCAGGGAAATGCATTTTGCAGTCAGGTGTTCACAATTTAAGTTCTGTTGGCATTCCTTCCTTCAGATATGGATTATATTATTTATCATCCTTGGATGACACAGGATGGAATGCTTCTTCCATGTGGACTTAGTTGATGTCTCACGTAGATGACTGCTTGTTTGAAGACAAGCCTTTAAGACCCCAGAAGCTATTATTTTTGATAGCCAGGCATCATCTGCTTTCTTCCTCACACTTTGCTGTAGCACCCATATCTTCAGTGACCACTTCATAATGGTAAGCATTGAGCAGGGCCATGTCATTAAAGCTAGTTGTTCTTAGATTGGAGGTACAACTACATGACCCTCAAATATGTTTGCATCACTTATCTTTGGTTTATAGAAATCTCTGGTTCATATTAGAGGTCTCATTATCATTCTGTGATGGAGAACCTTAGCAAACATTCCCCTAAGGCATGAGGTAATTCTATTGATAGTATCATTAATTTATGAAAGGGTATAAATTTAACTCACTGTTATATATTATATAAGCTCTGAGCCACATCCATGAATTGTTGATTTGTGCAGATTAAACTCTCAAATGATTGAGAACTATTTAAATTGAAAATGAGGGTTGTAAACTGATTGTGGAGCAATTGTATAATTCTGATTTACATGATTGAACTATGGAAGGATATGACATATGTATTAACCCCCAACTAAGAATAAATTAAAAGGAAAAAAGCCATAAATCCAGGAGTGGGATTGGGCTCACAGTAAATCCTAACTCCAATTTAAGAACAATTAGTTCTTACATCATGGCTTTGCTCAATACTCACCCTCAGGAAGGGAACACAGGTGATATGAGTGCTATAGCAAAATGTGGTGAAGAAATTAAATGGTGCCCGGCTATCAGATAATATAGTTTCTGCGGTCTTAAAGGTTTGTCTCCAAACAAGGAGCCATCTAAGTTAGATGTCAACTAAGTCCACATGGAAGACACACATCATCACCAATCACTGAAGGATTCAAATCATATAAACCAAAGTTGAAGGGGGCGTTAGTATCAGCGCTTACATTGTGAGAATCTGGTTTGCAGAAGGCTATGAATTACAGTAGGAGCCCAAGATTCATTGGTGGGAACTACATAGGAAGTAAACCTCCTGTGAACTCCATCACAATTGAGGGATAAGAGGAAAGTGGTTACTAAACTGAGAACATTGGAGGAATGAGAAAAGAAGGTCAAAGGCAGTTAAAACTTTCTCAGTTGATCTCTTTTCTGATGCATGCTGGACCTGATCTAGTTTCCAACATTTTCTGTATTTTGTACTGTTTTGTTCGTTCATATTAGGGTGTACCTTAGAGATGTCATGTCATTGGAGGTCACCCTCATGAAGTTGTGTGATATGTTTCTCTGTGTTTGAATATATGAAACCAAGGATTGATGAACCAGTAGCGACAGCAAGTAGAAAAAGGGTTTCGTGGGGTAGGAGGTACAATGGTGGTGGGCGGATAAAAGGGAGACGATGTCAAGGAGTCCAGGAAGAAAAAGAATGTTTGGAAACTGATTATGGTAGCAATTATGCAATTCTACTGATGTGGCTGAACTATGGAATGATATGTATTAACTTCCAAATAATAATAAATTAAAAATAAAACAAGGGATTGATCATAGGGCAAATATTCCAATAATGTTCATTCATAAGGACAGAATCATGCCTATCAAATTAATACATGTTATAATAAGCCAGGGAGGGCATTAAAATAGTGAGCTCCCAGGTCCCAGGCCTCCTTTTTTTTGAGTATCCTCAAAACCAGGCATCTGAACCAAAGTCCAAAGATTGCCAATTCCATAGTCTTGGGGTGGCACTTATTCTTTTTAAAAATTTCTGATGTTTCCTTGATGGCCTAGAATGTGATCTAGTCTGGAGTTGTAGCCCTGAGCACAAGAAAAGAATGTGAACTGTTGGGTGGAAGGTTTTGTATATGTCTAAGAGATGAAGTTGAAAATTCATTCTTCTATATCTGTTCATTTTCTTTCTAGTTAATTGATATTGGCTCAAATGTGGTGTGTTGAAATATCTTCATATTATCTTCTTATGGTCTATTTGTCTCCATTTCTGTATGAATTTTATTAATGTATTTTGAAGATCTTTCATTTGGTGCTCATATAGTAATTATGATTTCATGTTAAAATAAAATTTTCATGATTATCTGCTGACCTTCCTTGTTTCTCATTATGACTTTTACTTTGATGTCTATTTTGTCAGAGATTAATATTGCTACTCATGTTTTGTTTTGACTGCTATTAGCTTGATATTTTTTCACATCCTTTTTAGTCTATGTTTTAGTCTATGCTATTTTTTTCACATCCTTTTTAGTCTATGTTTGTCTTCGTATCTAAGGTGTGTTTTGTGTAAATAGCTTATTTAGAAGCTCATATTTGCTTATCCATCCTATAGCATTTGTCTCATATTGCTTGATCTTGCTATTATTAATTTCAATTTTATATTGTTGTGGTCTGAGAAAATGGTTTCCAATATCTTTATGTTTTTAACTGTGTTGATGCTTGCTTTATACTATGCATATGGTCTATTCTGATGAATGCCCTGGGAAAGAATGTATAAAATGCTGTTTGGGGGTAGAGCATTCTGTATATGTCTAAGGGATCAAGTTGGTTAATTGCATCGTTTAGCTCTCTTTTGTCTGTTGATTTTATTTCTAGTTAATCTGTTCTTCTGGAGTAGTGTATTGAAGTCTTTGAAAATTGCTCTAGGATTGTCTATCTCTTTAACTCCATAAGAGTTTTATTCATGCCTTTTGGGGTCTTCATTTGGGGGCTTAAAGATTTATTATGATTATATCTCGTTGCTCGATTGTAGCTTTAATCGTTATAAAATGGCCTTCTTTGTCTCTCATGCTATCTTTTACTTTGAAATCTATCTTATCAGAAGTTAATATTTTTACTCCTGATTTTTAAAATTTCCATGAGCTTCATATACCTTTTCAATCCATTAACTTTAAGTGTGTTTTTGTCTTTTTGTCTAAAGTGTGTTTCTTGTAAGCAGATTATTAATGAGTTGTTTCCTTATCTTATCATTCCAGTCTCTATGTCATAACTGGTGGGTTTAATTCATTTACACTGTGTTGGCTACTGATGTCTGATTTTATTGCTGTCATTTCTATGTGTGTGTTTTTTATGGTGTCTCTATGAGTTGGATTCAACTTGATGGCAGTCAAGTTGATGGGTTTCTTTGTTCATCACAATTTTCTGTGCTGAGTTAATTTTTGATTGATTTTCTTGTCATCTTTTTCTTTATTTCCTTTGTTTTCATTTTACTGTTTAATGGGCTTTTATGGTTTTCCCTTTTTGTTGTGAGGTTTTACTGTTTTCTTTAAGGTTATTTTGTTTTTTATTTCCAAATTTTCAGCAATATGTTGTCTCTTGCAAACTAATCAATTTCCTCTCCATTCAATTGTTTTATGTCTGCTGTATTTCTTCTATTACTTTGTTGTCTTTGCTGCAGAGTGGTATCTCAGGTTTCTCCTTTTCAGTCTTACAGGTTTATTTTACTTCACATACTGCTTGAATGGTTTGATTTCTTGATGACAGTGATATGTTGATCTACTATCATTGATTCTTTGTATAAAGAACTCCTCTTGGTATTTTTGTAAGGTTGGTCTGTTTTTTATCAATTCTCTTAATTTTTCCCTGCTGTCTGAAAATGTCTACATTTCTCCCTCAAATTTGAGGGATAATTTTGGTAGATATAGAATATATGGTTGGCAATTTTTTCTTTTAGAATTTTGTAAATACCATTTCAATATTTTCTATCTGACCCTCTTCCCCTTTATAATTAAAATTCTCAAATTTCTCTCAGGATTCTATTCATTGACACTAGAAATTTTGCCTATGATATATGGTGGTGATTTTCTTTTGAGGCTCTTTCAAATCCTTGAATGGTTATTTTCTCTTTTGTCATGATGTTAAAGAATTTTCTCCCAACATTTCTTAGACTATTTTCTCTGCTCCTCCTCTTCTATTTATCCTCCTCCTCTTTCTTCCTTCTTCTTCTTCATCATCATCTTGAATATTTATCAAATGTAAGTTATTCAAAACAATGTAAGTTATTCATTTTGGGAATGTCCTACAAAATTCTCGGATTTTCTTCATTTTTTAAATCTTTTCATAGAAGTTCTTCTTGTAGCTTTGTCTAGAGACATTTGTCTTCAGGACACTAATTTGGGCTTCCATTGCTTGTCAGAATTTCAAAGTCCCAGTCTCCAGGCTGCCTCCTCTGGTTACCAGAGAATGTAGGGCAATTTCTCAAGTAGCCACTTCTCAGGACAAAATGGCCTCAAAAGGAGAAAGAAAACAATGTATATTTTCTCTATTTATATTTGGAGTTGTTGCAATTTTTGGTTTTGTCATATTTCTCTTGTAGTGTTTTCCTGAGTTCTATCTTTTCTTCTGTCTTATTTTTCTCTATTGCTTTCTCGACCACCCCCCCACCCCCCATCCATTGAAAGCAATTAAACAGGTTGAGGTTTTTGAACTTCATTTTCCTTCTCCTTTCAAAGACATTTCCTCTTGAGATGTGTCTACCTTGGTCAATGGCCTTACTCCCTGATAACCACAGAAGGCAACCTTGAGAGTGTGCTTTTGACAAGTGGAAGTCAGCTCAGGCTTTGGGATTTGGTGTTGTTCTCAGTTTTTTTCCTCTATGTTTTGTTTTATTTTTTTCTTTTTCCTGCTGAATATGTGTAGTGGTGGAGAGTGGGAAGGTAGGCAATGATGAAGTTGTCTGTTAGGTTCAGTAATTTCTGGGTGCCTTTGTATTTTTGTTTTGTTTCTCATAAATCCCTTCCTGGAATCAGCTACCATCATATCATTCATCCACCCATAAACCTTCAAAAGCTATAATTTTTAGGCAGAGAACATTATCCACTCCTATATCAGTTGATCAACAATTATAAACAAACAAAAAATAGCACTGTCTCAGAAGCAGCAAGAAATCTTAGTACAGACGAGAAAGCAAGATAGAGTGACACAAGTGAGCAGCCAAAGAACAGACCCAAGACTTTGGAACTATCCATAAGGGAGTTCAGAAGAATACTGTTCAATTGCTTTCCTAGTAGCAGAATTGCTGGGTCGTATGGTAGTTCAATTTCCATCTGTTTTAGGTATCACCTAATTGTTTTCCACAATGACTGTACCTATCTACATAACCACCAGCAGTGAATGAGTGTTCCTGTATCACCACAACCCCTTCAACATTTGTTGTTTTCTGATTTCTTGAATGGAGCTATCTTTGTGAATGTTGTTATTTTTAATTACCTCTGAGTTGACTATACAATAAAGGAGACAGTTTCCCCCAAACTTCTTAACCCCTTCTATATTGACATTTCCTTACTAAGTTCTTTTGAATATTCCCTTCGCTTCTCACACTTAATCTCCGACATATGAATACCCTCCTGATCCTGAGTTTCCTACCTTTGGGGAGCTCAGAGCTCAGAACAGAGGTGATGGTTACAACTCCTTTCAGATATTGGCTTGGCTGATTCTCACCCTCCTCTTTAAGGCCTTGTTAAGAGTAAACTAAGGAACTGTACTTGATTTCAAAGTGCTATCCAATCAAGGGTGGACCACCCTACTTTCTCACCAGGACTTGTTTCTCCCCCCAGTCTTTGCCACAGAAGAACAGTGGCAAATAATCTTCCTTACAATTACCACAATGGAAGTTTTGATAACCAGTAAAGTAATACAATATTTCCCTTAGTTATAGGTAGGTATAAAGTTACGTTAGCTTTCTTAAAAGCATATTTGCTGTTTGTTGGCATGCAAAAGGGGAACATTTTGCCAAGAGTAAAATAAACCTTAGAAAAACATTAGGAAAATTACTACACCGTGCCGTTTTCTCTTTTTTCACCACATTACCACTATTAAATAACGGTGAGCTTAGATGCCTAGTATCAGTACATAAACCAGTTCTTGCTACATTATTGTATAGGCTAAGAACAATTTATCTTTGTGAATGTTTGGGTGTATAAATAAATACGAGATGTGAAATGGCTTGGGGATTTGAAATGTAACCAAAATCTAGTGAGTATTAGTCATCTAAATCTTAAATCTTCTTGCTACACTTGTTTAATTTAGCCTTTCCCTGTTCAACACCATTACAACAATTGCATTCAGTGACTATCAAAGCATTGGGAAGAATTTTAGCTGCAGACTTATCAGTTGCTCTCCAAATTGAATCCAATCCATATTTGGACTTAATTAAGATGGGCCAACCATATGTGTGCAGATTTTCTGAAGGAACCAGACACAGATGGGAGTAGATATCATATTTTTGTCCTTCCCAGCTAGTATTGCTCAATGCATATGGATATTTTCTGTGATCCCTTTATGTGTGGAAAACATACACCTTTCTACTCAGCCAGTGGGATTTTAATCAGGCAAGAGGATTTGAATAGTGGATAAACTAGGCAGTGTGAATGATCACCTCTTCTAGAGTCTCAAGTTCAGCTGGGAAAAATGAATCCTAGACCAAATGATTTCCATTCAGTTTTGACTGTCTCTTTGTTAGCCTCAATATCAAAGTCTGTTTGGGGGTGTTTGGTTGAGGAATGCGGGATCTAACTACTAATTTGAACAAAGGAAGAAAGGACTCATATTTATTGTATTGTTCTCTCTGTAATTTGCCTCTCAAAAGGCACAGAAGCCTTTACCTAAAAGTCTATTAGTTAATCACACAAAGTAGCTAAGGACTAGAAGGTTTGTGAGAAAGTCAGTGCATTTGGAATCTTTATCGAACTTCTAAAACTTACGTACCTTGACTGTCTCAACTGTTGCTTAAGTGAAAAGCACTCCCAGGTTTATCCAGGGCTGGAATGGGCAGGACCTCCTCTCTGCTTTGTGAGATTAGCAAGTTCAAAGCAGCCATTATTCCAAAATTTTCAGAAATGAGTTAAAATTTTCAATTCTTGTTTGCCTAGGCAAGTTTCAACCAATTATTTTTGTTTTCCATACAGTAAAACTCGTGTGGTTGCCTTGCTTTTTAATGAAAGTAAGCAATGGTTAGTACAAGAAATGCTTCTCTAGCAGACCACAAGCTCACAAGATACAGGTCTGTGAGAACCGGTTATCTGGTGAAAGCAATCAATGTGCATGCTCTTCTAGGAACCGAAAGAGACGTCTGATTTACATTACCTGTCAATATTATTCAAATGTGGTTTTGAAAATGACTTTCAAACATTGAACAATAAATTCACTAATGGCCTCTAGTTCATGAAAGTTAGATACATATTTAATTCTGACATTAAACTGTGATTTCCTTCAAGGGAGACATGGTATTATATCGAGCCTCCAATGCATAGTAGATGCTAAGTAAATGTTTGCCCAAGAATTGCTGAATGTGTATACTTTCAAATATTGAAGAATACATTCACTAATGGGATCTCTTCCATGAAACTTAGACACATATTTAATTCTGACATTAAACTGTGATCTCCTTCAAGGGAGACATGGTAAATGAAGAATTAATTCACTAATGGGATCTAGTTCATGAAAGTTAGATACATATTTAATTCTGACATTAAATTGTGATCTCATTCAAGGGAGACATGGTATTAGATCAAGCCTCTGATGCATAGTAGATGCTAAATAAATGTTTGCCAAAAAATTGCTGAATGAGTGTACTAGGTTACAAGTCAGGTGGTCCTCTGCTATATATCCATCCCTCCTAGTAAAGACTGGAACTGGTCTTCGTCTGCACTCCATCCTTCTCCCTGACCAATACCATGAAATTTCATAATTAAAAAAAACCAATCATTTTATTGGGGGCTTGTACAACTCATCACAACCCATCTATTCATCCATTGTATGTCTAGAACATTTGTATGTTTGTTACCCTCATCTTTCTCAAAACACTTGCTTTCTACTTGAACCCTTCGTATCTGCTCCTCATTTTTCCCCTTCCTCCCTGCTTCCCTCTCCCTCATGTGCCCTTGATAATTTATAAATTATTATCTTGTCATATTTCATCCAGTGCAAGTTTCAGCTATCCCTCCAAGTTCCTTTGAAATTTCTCAGTGGTTAATTTTCCAGCCAAAGACCAGAGAAAGTGCTTTAATACAGAGTGACCATCTTAATCTGCTCTTGGTCTTTGCACATTTTCATGATTAATACGAATAATTTATAAATTATTAAGGGGACATAGCGGAGGGAGGGCTTGGGAGGAAAGGGAAAAAAAGAGGAGCTGATGCCAGGTGTTCAAGTAGAAAGAAAATGTTTTGGAAAAGATGATGACAACATATGTGCAGATGTGTTTGACACAATGGATAGATATGCATTGTGATGAGAGCTGTAAGAACCCCCAATGAAATAAAATAAGTATGCTGGTGTTGGAGTGTTCTTGGCTCCACCTGGAAACTGTACTCTCAATCCTCTTAGCAACTCTAGTATTCTAGCTTTACCTGCCATGTTTCCGATTGGTCATGGTAGGCTTAGCTTCACTGCCCTGATGTTGTCTGTGCATTCTGCTGTGGTGTCACAAGGAGAGGGTGATGGGTGTGAAGTTGAACCTCACCAAGTAACACTGTCTGAGGGACTGATACCAAAATGACTATAAAATTTTTGTGTATTATTTTAGCCCCCCTAATGTATTATCTTTTATAAAAATAGCTGTGTTGTTCTATGTTGCAACAAAAACATTTTTCAGAATCCTTGTTTAAAACAAGCAAACAAACAAACAACAGCAACCAAAACCAGATCTACTTCCATCGAGTTGATTCTAACTCTGATAGACCCTATGTAGAGTTTCTGGGACTGTAAATCTTTATAAAGTTAAAAGTTAGTTTTTGAACCTTCTAATTCACTCTGGTCAGAGTGTTATTATTGTCTAATGACAACAATGCTTCGGATCACTGGGTTTCATTTGCATGCATTGGAAATACACTGCAAGTTTGTTTCTTAGAGTGTTTTAAGTCTCCAAATCTTTGTCAAATTGTATGATGTTTTAGCTACAATATCATGATAAGTAACATATGTGATCCCAGATCAGTAACTTATTTGAGAATGAAGTCATCATTAAAGGAAAAAGAGAAAAATTTAAAAGTTTCTGCTCAGTTACTAATAATGTTGCACTGCAATGTAAAAAACTTTATCAAATAATAATTTTTAGTATGAATATCATCTAGGAAATATACTCAAGCAATTTGCAACTATATGTATCACAAATCAGTCTATGATTAAAATGTATATTCAATATTACTATTGATTCTGCCTGGTCTGGTCCAGGAAGAGCCCCGTAGGGGAAGGAAAGAGGATGCCGGGCAGGAGTCACTGCATTTGGTGACCCCAACCTATTGATGGCACTGCCCCTCGCACCAGTCTTCTTCCCAGTCTCACGACCCTGGTTTGACACCTTGAACAGCTGAAGTGCAGCTATTTTTTCTGTCCTGGTTTTGAGTAGGAAAGTCATCTTTTCCTGAGCCTGTTACTGAAAAAATAGCATGTGTCTTTCTTAATCCTCATTCACATTTCCTTTTCCAAATGGTCTCCTTTTAGTCTATGCTGTTGACAGCAGTTAAAGGTATCGCTTGGGACATGCTGAAGTGGCATGTCTTAAAATGGCTTCTAGAACGTCAGCGTCTGTCTGCCTGGGCTGCTTATCCAAAGGGTCTGAGACGGACTCTGCATTCTTACCCAGCCCTCATGTCATCTCTATGCCCACCAGTGTGAAAACCACTGTGCTAATGGATATCTTCATTAGAGAAGCCGCCTAGAAGTATCTGGAATCCCGTGATCCCTAACTCTTCCCTTTCCCTTCTCCGAGTGTGGGTTATATTAATGAAGCCCATTTAGCTTGAATTCGAGCTTGGCCCCAGGCTAATTTCATGGAAGGTCTCGCTGGGTTAAGATGACACTCGTGTTCGATATTTGATGCATCCTGTCAAATTCCCCTCACATTAGAACGTCACATGGTTACAAAAGTTAAGCTATAATTGGGAGAAAAGATTCCATAGGCTTGCATTGGGGAATAACACACTCTTCACCATCACCGAGAAACAGTGGCTTGTGTTCTAGTGGCTTGTGTTCTTGGATGTTTCCTTATTATCAGGGAAATAAAAACATCACCTATCTATCCAGATTGCCAGAAAATTCCCGGTGTAAGAAATGTTATTGCTTTATTGGTAATGCTTGCAGCTGCCATAATAAATCGAGAAAGAAAAATCCACTTATATGAGGAAATCCTTCAAGCTGTTAGCTGCATCTTCAGTTTAGAATCATGTAATTTTAAAGCTGGGTGAGGGTGACATAGCAGATGAGGCCAAGAGATTTAGTCAGGATCACACAACTTTTCACGGGCATGTCAACTGTAGGATCCAGGTGCCTGCGTCCCTAGTCAATGATGCTTTCATTCGGCCATTTGAAGTTCCTCCTTCCATCTCACGTGAGTTTGGAAAACAATGCCATGAGAGATCAGGAGGCTTAAAGAAAAGTCAAAGAGAGAGCAGAGCAGTTACAATGCAGCTGACATAGCTCAGACTAACTCTGCTTGTTTCCCAGGCAAGGGTTTATTTTTCTGGGGAAGAAATGTGGAAGAATGAACAATAATCTGTGGACTTTGAGGTCAGGCAAAGTTGGGAACAAATATCACTATGGTTCGTTACTAGTTTTGTGACTCTGGGTGAATAGCATAACATTCTCTGAGCCTTGATTTGCTTATTCCAACAAGGAGTGAATGCCATCTGCCTCGTGTAGTAGTCCTCAAGAATGAGAATGCTTGACCCTATCACCATAGATTCGATCTCTTCTGGTGTATCTGCATATGATACCCAGAGCGTGCAAATATGGCCTCGCAAAGTAAAGCAAAAGTAACATACCAAACACTCCCTCACTTCTTCTGAAAAGCCCTCTCTGTATCAGTAAATGTTAGGATTAACATGCAAAGGATAGCACATTGGAAATCTTTGCTATAGGTGAACATATCACTCATACAAACTTATATTTCTTTTTATTTATTTATTTTTTTACAAACATATATTTCTATCTAAAAATGCATTTTCTCATCAAATGGACTCCTCCAATCCCTACCCATTCAACTATAGGGAATGGACTCCTGTTATAATACTGAGTTCCTTAGGACTCTGTGGTTGCCCTATGAACCAAGAGCCTTCTGTCCATTATAGGAGAGTGGCTTGGCTGTGAACCCAGATAACTAATCAAGTCTCGAGAACAGGAGAACCAAACATTTGTTGATTTTTTAATTCAGCTTGATTCATATTATTATTATTATTATTATTATTATTATTATTATTATTATTTTGGTATGAATCACATTTGTGGAGGGCGCCAGGCAAGTTTAGCTTACTATTTGCAATGCACTGTGGGCTGTCATAACCAACTCCCATGCTTCTAAATCTTTCATCCTTTCCAGCTATTTCCACAGAATGTTGTCATTTTTAGCTACCACCAGCACACGTCAACCTCATCGGTTGCGGATCCAATCATTGAGATCCGTTGGGTTACATGGGCAGATTTTTGGAATTAGATCTCCAAGCCTTTCTTCCTAGTCTACCTTAATCTGGAAGCTCTGCTGCAGCCCGTGCTGTGACACATAATAACCTGCAAGCATCCAAGTTGAGTCTGAGGAATAGTGTGGGAATCAAACCTGAATCTTCTACTGGGAATGCAAGAATTCTACCACTGACCATCACTACCCTCATTTCCATAGATCGAGAGTGGGAAATTTCCTCACAGGGTTCAGCTTAGGTTAGGTCACAAATTCATTCATTTACTCAACACATGCAAGGAGGTTTAAAAAAAGCATGAGAAGACTCCATTATCTTTCAATTCCTTTGCCCATGAATTTCGTGAAGCCCATTTTCCCTTACGGATGACGTCCACTGTGCCAGGCAGTTTTAGATGGTACAAATATAGAACTCCAGCATTCCTGGATCTGGCCTTGCATTATACGAGAATGGTAGGAAGCAAACGAAAGGATACAGTATTTGATTAAAAGAATGGCCTGGGTCACCAACACCGTGTCCATAGTCTACACCAGTGTTTCCCAAGTGGGTGATAGTAGCCAGGGGGCTACAAAAGCAGATGTGTGCACTTTATCGTGGATTATGGGGTATAGTATAGACATTTTCATTGCCAACAGGGTGCTGGGGAATTGTTTTTCTGAGAAAGGCCAGTCAGACAAATAAGTTTGCAAGTGAAGTCCTACATCTATCAGTCCTTTATACATTAAGAGAGGGATAAACCCAAGAGCTGGTTTGATGAACACGGCGAACTGCGTAGGAGAGCAGCAGGGAAGCAAAGTGGCAGGAAAGACCAGATTTTGGAAGACAACTTCCTTTAGTTTGCTTTGCTCCTTGGCTTTTCAAATTGAAATGTTCACTTAGCCTGCTCCTTATGAAGGGGCAGGGACACTGCAAGTGACCTTGATGCCTTTCTTGAGCAAAGAGGAGCAGGGCCCTGGATACAAGTGCCAGTAGGGCAAGTTTCACTGGAGGAGACATGAGACATGAGCAGGCTATAGGCAAGGAGTGCTTTCACAACAATCCAAAGAAAGACCATCAGTCAGTTACGGCCATGGCCTTCAGGTATACTGGTGCCTTCCTATGGCTGTTTGGGAGGGGCCAGGGGGTGAGAGGGCAGGGATACTAGAGCAAACTTGACAGGCTACAGGTAGTATGCTAAGGACAAATCTGGGTTTCCAGGCCAGCTTAGAAAACTAATGTTTGTTCAATTGCCTCAGTCAGTTAGGAGTGCCATAGCAAAATGCCACAAAGTGTGTGTGACTTTGAAGAACAGAAATGCATTTTCACACACTTCTGGAGGCCAGGAACTCAGATTGAACACACCAGCCAGGGTGACTGCTTTTGAGAATGTTGAGGGAGGAACGGCCTATGCCTCTCTGGCAACTGCTGCCTTCTTTGGCTGACCTTTGCAGATAGTGCGTGCCTCCGGAGCCCCTTGGCACGTATTTTGGTCCTGTGTCTGACTTAGTTTCTGAGTTGGCTTTTTTCGACAGTAAGCACTGCTCAGAAGGAATTAGATCTGGGACCCACCCTACTCCTGTATGACCACATTTGACCTAACCAATGGAAACTCCATTCCCAGTTTGGTCGCACTTACAGGTATAGAGTATAGACTGTCAGCGTATATTTTGCGGGACACAGGTCAATCCATCATCATACCTAATGCTGCAAGGCCCGCAATAACCAGCAAAAATGCCAGAGCCAAGGAGATAAACCCTACCCATATGTTGTGTCCACCTTTTGAGTTATATTTTTTACATCTCTGTGGAAAATTATTTTTAGCTCTGTTTTGTTCAAAACTCACACTTTATTATTGCAAAATCACTTTAAAAATAAACTAGAAACAGTGGTTACCTTTTGGGGAGCACAAGGAAATGTTTTTTTATAATGAGAATATTTCATATGTGGCTGTAGGGACTTGCTCCATGGGTGAGAGCAAATGTAAATAGCCATCACATTGTCACTGAGGATCCGTGCAGCTTTTACTGTGTTCAGCATGCCCTTTGATAGACACAAAAAGGGAGAAAAAGTAAGCAAAGGCTTGCAGGTGTGAGACAAACTCGATGTCATAAATTAGGAGCCCCACAGAGCATCCGGGGGCTGATTAGACCTTTCTAATCTCTTCCTATTTGCTCGACTGATGACATGATTTAATAAACAGCCATGCTGTTAACTTCCCTGCTTGTTATTAGCACCCATCGGGTTTCAGTACACAACTTATGCAGAAAGGAAATGAGAAAAATAACTAAGCACAAGAGAAATCATTGCCAAGGTTATCAGCTGAGGAGGAAAAAAAATGATGTAGAGTTTTACATTTGATGGTGTTTTCTCTCAGTGTGGTCTTCCTTGATGTTAATACTTTGGGCCCCAAGAATTCTGGGTGGTCATAGGATTGTTAGCAAGCCCTGGTGGCCTAAAGTGATAAAAGTGTTCACCTGCTAACCAGAAGGTCAGGGGTTTGAACCTATCAGCCACTCCATGGGAGAAAGATGAACAGTCGACTTCCATGAAGGTGAAAGGCTCGACATCCCCCTGGCGCAGACCTTCCCTACAGCATTGCGCTGACTCAGAATGGGCTCTGTGCCTGTGGGCTGGGGCTTTGTGTTGGGTGGACACAGGACTGTTAGCTCTGCCTGTAAGGCAGAAATAATTGTGTATCTGTCCTCTTCTCTCTGAATAAATGTGAAGGGTTTACGTTACAAAAGAATGGAATTCAGCCAACCTATGATTAAGAATATTAAAGTTGGGTTGTTTCCAATTGCAAAGACTACTGCAGTTGGGCTCTGTGTTACACAGTCCTTTAAACTGTATTCAGTTCCAATGTTATCATAGTCTAATTTATTGAACCAATACATTTATTAAAAAGTAAACTGCTTCATGTCAGGAAATTTCCAGTTTTTTCTAGTTTTGGTACACTTAAACAAATTGTCCATGTGTTCTCTGGTTACTCTTTTATGATGAAAATGGTTCCTCTTTGAAAAACAGGAAAGAATAGATAGATCCTTATTACATTAAGAACTCATTAATAGCTCATAAGTTCTCCAGAGGGTTTTTACCCCTAACTAAAATGCCAGATGAAGAGGATGATGATGATGACTAGAAATTTTAATTTGGGTTCTTTTACTCTGCCTTTATTTTAAAAGTGTTCAGGACATTCATCTCATTAAAATCATATTTTCCAAAAGAAAGTCCTTATGTGTCAGGGGAAAAATGTATGAGTGTGTTTTGGATATGTGTGTGTCTAGTCTACAATTAACAACAGAAAGCCTCTCTCAGCTTAAAATGTTATTTTTAAGTGAGTTGTTGGAACCCAAAACATTTTTTCCCCTTTTAGAGACACGTTCTTGAGGTTTTCAGAATAGCCCTCAGAAGCATACCTATTTAGCATTGCAGGGAAAATACTGTATATTTCACCTTTTGCCAACTTTTGAAGAAAGACACGGTTTATAAATATAGCGAAGCTGCTACTTTTTCTATGGATGTTCTCCTATAACCGATATGGGTTGTTTTTGTTTCATTCTGTTGTACGTAGTCACTATGAGTCCAAAGCTACTCAAAGGCACTTATAACAACGAGACATTTATGATGGAAAAAATACCCAACTGCTAGCTGAAAGATCGGTAGTTGAAGCACTCCCAAACATGCTTAATGAGATAAGCCTGGAAATCTGCTTCCCAAATAGCACAGCCCTGGTACAACAAGTAATTTAAAATCATTGACGAGGAGGGTGTAGGAGGCCTGGTAGGGCTTGAACAAGGCCAATGTAACCGAGAAGAATTACTGAAACCCAATTGAAGGCTGATGAACATGATAGTGCGACAAGAGGAAAATAAAGGAAAGAACTAGAAGGCAAAGGGCATTTATAGAGGTCTAAATACAGGCATGTACATATAAATATATTCATATATGACAATGGGTAAATAGATCTATGTACATATATTTAGAGGTTTGCAGATGGACATTGAGCCTCTACACAAGCACTACCTCAGTGCAAGAACACTTTGTTCTAATAACATGGCATACCATGCAGGTCACCTTCCCGACACAATCGCTGAAGCCAAAGCAGGTGCATAAGCAAACGTGATAAAGAAAGGTGATGGTGCCTGTCTATCAAAATATAAAGTGCCTGGGGTCTCAAAGCCTTGAAGGTAAACAAGCAGCCATCTAGCTGAGAAGCAACCAAGCCACAGGGAAGAAGCATACCAGCTTGTGTGATCATGACGTGTGGATAGATAGGATCAGGTATCAGGAATCAAAGACCCAGAACAAAAAATCATATCATTGTGAATGAGGGGGAGTACAGAGTGAATACCCAAAGCCAATCTGTAGGTAATTGGACATTTTCTTACAGAAGGGTCTCAGGGAGGAGATGAGCCAGTCAGGGTGCAGTACAGTACTGATGAAACGTACAACTTTCCTCTAGTTCTTTAATGCTTCCTCTTCCCCTCTCCACTACCATGACCCCAATTCTCCCTTACAAATCTGGCTAGACCAGAGCATGTACATGGGTACAGATAAGAGCTGGAAACACAGGGAATCCAGGACAGATAAACCCCTCAGGACCAATAATGAGAGTAGCCATACCAGGAGGGGAAGGGAAAGCTGGGGGAGAAAGGGGGAACCGATCACAATTATCTGCCTATAACCCCTCCCATGGGGACGGACAACAGAAAAGTGGATGAAGGGAGACATTAGTAAGTGTAAGACATGAAAAATTATAATAGTTCCTAAATTATCAAGGGTTAATGAGGGAGGGAGGGGCGGAGAGGGAGGGGAAAATGAGGACCTCATACAAATGGCTCAAGTAGAAAGATGTATTGAAACTGATGATGACAACATATGTACAAATGTTCTTGACACAATGGATGGAAGAGTGGATTGTGATAAAAGTTGGATGAGCCACCAGTAAAATGATTAGAAAAATAAGAAAGAGAACAGCCCCCAAAACCATACTGAGAAACTCTATGATGCATCCTTGGGGTCGCATTGAGTTGGCATTGAATCAATGTCAACTAGCAACAACATATTTGTCAACACAGATAACAAAGAATAAATACAGAATAAACACAAAAATATGAATCATTCCACAAGCCAAGACTCTTTCATCTTCACAGAGGGGTGTGTTCATTTCCAAGATTAAAAAGAGATATTTTCCTATAATTGACATCACACCACATTTTGTTTTGTACGTTGTCTTTTCTCGAACACGTTTGCATTTTGATGGTTTTGAAGATGATCGGCATGGGCTCTATGTCTACTCTAACTTCAGATCCACCAATTGGCTTCTTTTTAAAATAAGTGTGCCTCCAAGCTAGTGTTTTTGGTTCTTTTTTCTTTTTACCAGCCATTTTTTGTGTTTTTGTTCTGACTTGTATAGAACATATGAGCACGGAGTTGAGTGGATCTGACAGGCAAGAGAAAGAGTGAGATTGAGTAAAGGGCAAGTAGGGAACAGGACAAGAGTCAGCAGGGTCTCTGGTCTAAAGATGTTTGATATGCAATGGAATTCAGAGCAGTGAATCAATCAATGTATTTATTCATTCTTGTAAATCATTTTATTGGCGGCTCTTACAGATCTTCTACCAATCTGTTATATGAAGCGCATCTGTACCTATATTGCCATCATCATTTTCACAACAGTTATAGTCCTGCGGATTCGAATATTTCACCTTAATGGGAAAATGCATCATCTTAGCCTACCTCATCGGTTAATTGACGAGGAAACAAATATTTAGTGAGTTAGAGGTCCTGGATGAGAGTAGAGAGCATGTGTGACAAAATGGAGAAGGAAACACATTTTCAAAATCTCACTCCAGATTTCCAGCCTTTTTTCTCTGAGGTACAGGCCTTTTGAAGAACAAAAGGTCTGCACTATTTCTCAGATGACTACAAAGGAAAATGGTGGGAGAGAGAGGCTAATTCAATCAGTGGCCTGATCTCCAGCTCTGTTGTAGCTGGCTAAACCTAAACCCATGGTCATTGAGTCAATTCTGACTCGTAATGACCCTGTATAGGGTTTCCAAGGCTATAAATCATTACTGGCCCAGACAGCCTCATCTTTATCCCTTAAGGGGGTTAGTGGGTTTGAATCAATGAACTTGTAGTTAGCAGGTCAATGCTTATTCAACCGTGACACTAGGACTCCTGCCTAGGGTTCAGAAAAGTTATGAAAAGAGGCAAAGGAATCACAATAACTCCTCTTATGCACAGAGAGATGAAGGGCATGTATAAACCAACGTCCTGAAATTAATTTTTCTAGCAAATAAGCTGTAGCGTTAAGAATTTGCTCATTTGACCAAAAGAAAGCCAAAGCTTATTGTAAAATTATGCTTGTCACATCCAACCCCCTTGGAGGTCGAACCACCCTTTCACAGGGGTCGCCTGATTCTTCACAGTAGCAAAATGACAGTGGTGAAGTAGCAATGAAAATAATGTTGTGGTTGGGGGGGCGGGGTCACCGCAACATGAGGAACTGTATGAAAGGGTCGCGGCATTCGGAAGGTTGAGAACCACTGCTTTAAGGTATAGTTCCAACAATGTGAACCGTACATCTGTTGAACATTAGTGTGGCAAGAGACCACGCCCTACTCATGATAGTATTTCTCAATGATCCTGCTGACTCTAGAAAAGAAACTGTAACTAGTGTCACTGAGGGCAGCTGGAGATTGGAAGATGGGAAATAAGGGATAAGGGCCTGGGGGAAATTATATGTTACTTCCACAATTTAGCTCTGACACCCATTCATTTGAAAATCAGAAAGCATTTCCCTGAGTGAAAGTTTACATTTCAGTACTTGCTTCCATGTCATTTTGCTTAATGCCTGTTTTATATTTAATGCCAAATTTATATTTATTAGTTTGATTCTCAAGAACCAGACCTCACATATTGTAAACTGTTTTTCCCCCTTTGTTAAGACTCACCTTAACTTTATCCTGCCCCATGGACTTGAAGAACTTTCCAATGGATGTCCAGACCTGTACAATGCAGCTGGAAAGTTGTAAGTAACCACTGTGGAAAAGACTGCATTTCTGTTTGAGCCAATATCCTGAGTCTTTCAATGTGATGTTAAGGAGAAGAGATTGGGGGACTCATTCCCTACCTTCTTCCCAACTGCCAAGACCTTAGTGAAAGGACAAGCAAACATGACTGAGCATGACTCCTGCTCGAAATTCCTCATTGATAGCGCACAGTCTTTCCAAGTCCAGTGTCAAATATCTTGCCCTTCCCCAAGCCATTTGCCTGAATTAGTAAGCTTTTCATGGAATAAAAAAGAGAAAAGACTACTGAGAAAATTTAGATTTGTAGTTATGCAGCCTATATGAGTTCCTCTTTAATCCGAAAATTGTATTTATCTTTCTGATGCCCTTATAGAGTGTCAACCTTAAGGAATTGTGGAAGGAAGTGAGAATTGTACAAAGTGAAGTTCTTTGATCCCCAGACACAAAGACCTTAGCTGGGCTAGGTTTGCGGGACAAGGAGCTCAAAAAGAGATGGCGTAAGAGACATGTCCCTTGGAGGGACAATGGGCACACAAAGGCATGGTGATGGAGAGAGACTTTCCCTCTGCATTGTCCCCCTATCTGACCTAGCCCTAAATTGTCGATGCTTCCAAGAGAATGGACATTTCAGGAAGAAACCTGAAATGGTTTCTGGCTTGCTCTGTCAGTTTCTCTGTTTGTAAAATGCAGAGACTAGGAAATTCCCTCCTGACCTACAGTGATGTTAGGAGATTTAATGAGGCAACTTGTTAGTTTAGAAAAATACTACATCTAAACGTAAAAAGATACATTGCCTATGATTTTAAAAACGGCAATGACAGAGCTTTCTTCTGATCATTTGAAACCACGGTAGCTTCCTACAGAAATAAACAAAATAATGAAACATCCTGGTTTTAAAAAGTTGTCAGGGATAAAATGAGAGTTTCTGATTGACAGTAGACTTTATGTATACATTTTCCCCATTGTCCTGTTTCTTGAGAATATAGCTGAGGAAACCATTTCCTTATGAAATAATGTCTCATTTGTTGCTTTTGTACCTGCCCTCAACTCTTCCCTGCCTTAGTCCAGTACATTTTGTTTCACTCCAATTAGTACATATACTTGGGCCTTACAGGTCCTAAAAATACTTAAATCAAAGATGCAATGGTGTGCTTACCACCAATTTTGGCTGCGAAAGTTGGCAGTTAATCAATATTTTTTACCCCATTATTACTCCCGCCCCTTCCCTCCCTTTTACTCTGTTTTGTCTGCCCCAGGCTGGGGTTTCAGGATGGCTGACCCAGAGAATTATTGTGGTGGGCATCAAGAAGGTCACCAGAAAAGGATGTGTGTGTATGGGGGGGGGTGGAGGTGATTTTAAATATTTGCTGAAAATAGTGTTTGTACTATGTTGCAATGGAAAAGAGTGGACTATTAATACTTGGCGAACTAGTAATACTTTCTCAGAATCCCTTTATAAATTCTCACTTTCCATACTTTATCATTTTTGGCTTTGAAGGAAATGAAGGTTAGTACAAAGAAAGAGGGAAGTAGATTCCAATTAACTTTGCCATTGATTTCTGGTTAGCTTTGGTGAGGCAGTACCTTGCAGTAAACAAAGAATATAACGGACATGCCGAGGTTATTGGCCACTCAAGACTGCAAGTAATTTATGATTTGTTCTCATCCTCCTTATTTTGGAGTCAAAATATTACAAAGCAGGAGATGGTGTCAGAAATTATGCTAGAAAGAGTAGCCTTCACTCCAGGGTACAAGAAGTACAGAAGCACTGACATATGACATAATTAGCAGGCATGGGGAGATCAAGAGCTACCTTGGTTTTGCTAAACTGATAGTATTCTTACTTTGAATGGTTCCGTAGTTGTAGAACAATATGACATTAGACGGTAGAGGATCTCTTCTTGTCATATTAATAATTGTGATGAGTGGGCCTACTTAGCGAGATATTAGCAACACTGATACGCCTTGTTTGCGTATTTCATAGTTTACTCTTAGGCTACCTGCCTATACCATAAGGGCTTCTAGCATAAGCTTTGTGAAAACAAGGCTAACAGACTTAGAAGAGGGGCCAAATTTGAGAAGGGAATGCTTAAGGCAAGCCCATGAAGAATTCATTCTAATTTTAAAAATACTTTTTATTTAAAATGCGTAGACTAGTGTCATCACCTGAATTGCCACTGACCCAGCTCTTGCAAATAAAGACGGTCTTTAACAGACTTTCATGTTTGTGTACTTGTGTACTCTTCTCAAGTATTTACTGAATACAGGAAAGAAAATAGACCTTACAGAGTTGATTCGCTCATTATCTAGAAATGAAATCACCCAGAAATAGCTTGGTATCTTCAATTCCAATGACATGTACTTGTCATGATGATTGCAGCCTTTTGATTAAGAATGTTCTTGAATAGATTGAGCGTGTGTCTGTTTTAGTCAATTTCTCTGTAGGTTTCCTGATGTGGCAGGATTTTCATGTTTTCTCGAAAAAGAGGCCTTTCGTTTCGCACTCTGATTTTTACTTTTTCACTGCAGTTGGCTACACGATGAATGACCTGATTTTTGAGTGGTTAAGTGATGGTCCAGTGCAAGTGGCGGAGGGATTGACTCTGCCCCAGTTCATTCTGAAGGAAGAGAAGGAACTTGGTTACTGCACAAAACACTACAACACTGGTGAGTTTTCTCTTAGCTGCTGAAATGCAACTGGGAATATATACCCCATTACCTGGATTGGTGCATTTTCACCAAGCCAACTGAGTGACAGGGCATGGACCTCAACATATGGCTCCAAACCGCCTCAACATATTAGAAAATTTTTACAATGAGTAGATTGTACACATGACTTATACAAATGCATATTTTTTGCTTGCCACCGGTAACAAAAAAAATAGATGCACATTTACACAAGTACTTTGAGGAGTCCTATGTGAACTTTACTACTTAGAAGGAATGGTGTCAACTATTAGAAATTATAGGTTATATCTTATATGGAATAAAATGTATGATATATATATAATATAGATTATATGTTGCATAATATATACAATAACCCTGTAAAATTGGAATATCTTATGTTTGATGATCAGTGTGTTAGGCCAAGTTGACTAGAGAAACAAATCCAGAGATACCCATATATGTATAAGGAAGAGCTTTATATCAAAGAGTAATTGTATATTAAGAAAATGTCCCAGTCCAGATCAAGTCCACAAGTCAAATATTAGCCCATAAGTCTGATACTAGTTCATATCCGTCTTCAGACTCATGCAGCCACATATAATGATGCAGGATGCAGGAAGATCGCAAGCTCGTGGGTGCAAACTCTTGTGGATTCAATGGCACTGGCAGCATCACAGGGCTCCCAGTGTGGCTCTTAGTGGTTCATTAACAGGAAGGTGAAGCATAGAGCGTGTGTGGCCTGCCTCCAGGGATAAAGAGGAAGAGGTCATCCTCGAGATCCATTTATCTCGGTGGCACTCCAATGAAGCTGAGACCTGATTGACAGGCTGAACTCAGCTAACCCCTTCCCTCCTGATAGCCTCAAATTGACTTGAAATTATGTAACTACCATAATCAGCTTATAATATTATTTCAAATTCTGAATTTCTATCTAAAATTATCAAACTGCAACTAACACAAATGTTAATCATCTTTTAGATTTTAGTAATTTTACTATGTCACATGTGTTTGCTTTGGTCATTCCTTAAATCACTTGCTCTAATATGATGATTTCCATTACTGATTGAGTCAAAGAAAAGTTAGATTGGTTATATATGGTGAGCATCTTATTCAGCTTCCAAAATTCATCTACAACACTTTGAGGTTTACTTTTGTTTGTTGGTTTTGTTTTGTTGTTTATGTTTAATGGAATATAGTAGGCAGCTGAAATGGGGAAGATAAATTCAAATTGGATTTTAAATGATCATTTCCTGCTTTCAGGAAAGTTTACCTGCATTGAGGTCAAGTTTCACCTGGAACGTCAGATGGGCTATTATTTGATCCAGATGTACATACCCAGTTTGTTGATAGTCATTTTATCCTGGGTCTCCTTTTGGATCAACATGGATGCAGCCCCTGCCAGAGTCGCATTGGGCATCACCACGGTCTTAACAATGACCACTCAGAGTTCAGGTTCCAGGGCATCTCTTCCCAAGGTAAGAGATTTCCTTACTCAGCAATAAGTTAACTAAGAGGTTCAACAAAGATCTTGTGGGGTGGAGAATTCTATAGGGCCAGAAATGTCTGCTTTTCTGAAGTAGTGTCAAAGGTTAAAAAAAAATCACTGAAAGCACAAAGAGCTGATTTGGAGAGCACCGGGGCTCTGTGGCCTTAAGCCCCTTTAAAATTCGATCCGTTGGCAGAAAGTGGAATTGGGGGTTCGGAAAGGGGAGAGATGACTGGAGGCACACACACAAGGCAAAGGCATTCTGTTAAGAAACCCTCAAGTGCTTTGACCTTATACTTGTGATCATCAATAGAGCTTACAGTAATAGGAGTAAGACGGAGGCAACTTATGATGTATTTCACATATTTATTGGTGGGACTCTTGTAATTCAGGTGCTCTGGTAAGTCATTCTCAGTTACAGAATTTGAATCAAGCTCCTGGAAATTTACACAGAAAACCTTTATCAATGAATAGGGACAGGAAATGAGTGTACTTCCCTAAGATACGTTTGAAGCTTGAAATTATCCCTTATAGTAATTTTCAAAGTAAATATCAGTTTAGCTGAATATGTAAAGAATGCTGACTTGAACATTGTACTTTTGAAACGAATTATCTATATGAGCGAACATTGACAATAGTCATTCTGAAGAATACATAAGCAGTTTATGGGTCAGTGAGTTTAAATCAATGGTGGTGAAACAGTCTGGGAAGAGATTGGGAGAATGGTGGCATGTGTGATGAATGTAACCAATGCCATTGAATTGTTCATGCACACTATTGTACATTATTGAATGGGTATATGAGCTACTGTGTGTATTTTCAGTATTTATTTCGAATATGCAATATTAGAGTGAAGCAAGTCATGAACACAATTTGTCTCGATGTTTGTACAACATACTAATCTCAAGTGGCATAGTTAACTAGAGAAGAAACAATGGAAGCACTCAAGTGAGTGAAAAATTCTGAAACTGGGTCAAGTTGGCAGAGAAGTTGATATCAAGGATACAAAGACTTTTTACAACCCCCAAGTAACAATTCACAAGTGGCTTCCTACTTTACGTTGCTGTGTGACAAGCCCTTTTTGTTTGTAAATACTGCCTAAGCAAATAACGAAAAGTACCCTGTTTGAAAAATGTCCTAGCATTGCCAAAGTGTGCTTCCCCAACTGGACGAGTGCAATCAACCATTGACTTCACTATTCTTGGAATCCACCTAGAATTCGGAATGCAGCATGCATGTCTCACACAGGTGGAGCAATCTCCTAAAAGCCACTTCCAGAAAAGAATTCAAATGTAATCCCATATCTTTGCTGGCTTACGCGCATGTTTGGTTCTGCTGCATTTGGCATGATGAAAAATGTTAGCTCCTGCTCCACATTATCTCCTGCTAGATGAAAGAGGTCTGTAAGTCCAATGGAGGTGGACTCTTCCAAACGCCGGGGCAATCGTTGTACAAGCCGAAGGCTTCAAAGATAAATTCTAGGTTTTGTATGCAAACAGAGACAGGAATATAGCTGCCTCCAAGTGCCTTTTCTTTTTCTAGAATAACAAATGGTACACTGTCCCTGTGTCTTATTTCTAAGATCCCTGGGTGATGCAAATGATTTGTGCTCAACTACCAACTGTATGATGAGTGGGGTGAATCCATCCACCCAGCACCGCTGTGGAAGAATGTCCTAGCAGTCTACTTCCATGAGATCACAGCCATTAACAACCCTCTGAAGTGCAGTCCTACTCTGAAGCACGTGGGGTTGCTATGAGTCACTATAAACTTGGATGACAATGGGGGCTTTTTGCTTCTATTCTATTTCGATTAGACTACAGATGCCAGAAATACTAACAGCCTCCCTACCCCCACCCCCGGGCAGCATAGTCAGAGATCAATTTTATGGAATAGAAATTCCACTCTGCTCTCTGCCACCTCCCAAGCCAGTTCACTTGCTTATTTGTGCTTAGTTATTTGTTATCGCCATCACTGCATGCCATGCCAGTAAGCCACGGGATACGCGAACACACATTTTACAATTTATAGACAGATAAAGTAGTGGTGGAAAATTATGCACAGATCATTTCAAAACGTAGGACATTTTGCCTCCAACTACACATTGCTGTGAAAAGATTAGTCATTTATTTTTCAAAAGAGGAGCTTTGAGTTTTTATGAACTTGTTATCCATCCATATTAGCTATTATGATTCTACATCAATGGTCAAAATGATTGCTAAATAAATCATCAGTTATCTTTGCATTTAGAGGAAAGGAGGAACTCAGATAAACCAACAGAGGGTGTAATAGAAAAATAATTTTATACTTGGGTTTGAACTCAGTGTTTATCCTTTTGCCACCAGCGTGTTTATCTTCCTACACGTACTTTTCTTAGGCTATTATTAAACATAGTTGGCTCTCAACTGACTGTGGGGAGATATGACTCATATGGATGATGGTAAGAAACTAAATTGAAAGAAAAAAAAAAAGAAACTAAATTGGGATAAAAAGTGAGTCACAGGAAATAAAGAATTGACCATACACATACAAACACATACTCACTTACTCTAATTTATAAACACTTCAATTCATACACAGATGCTTCATAGTGCTTATTGTATAATGGCGCCCAGGCCGATGGTCATATTCTATGCACATGTATATTACACTTTGAAAGTAAGATATACTTGTTATAGAAAAATATATTTAAGTGTCATTAATGTTAATCATCTGGTAAATAACTGGGTCAGGACTTTGGTGTATTTCCTTCCAGTTTTTTTATTTCTATGCACATTTGTGAGTAGAACCACGTATGTGCAAATGCACACAGAGATACACAGAACATTGAGATCAAACTTTTATAGTTAGATGTTGTTTATGGTTATTAGGTGCCATAGAGTCAATTCCAACTCATAGCGACCGTATGTACAACAAACATTCACCGCCCTTCCTACACCATCCTCACCATTGTTATGTTGTGTCTATTCTTGCAGCCTCTGTGTCGATCCAGCCCTCCTTGAAGGGCTTCCTATTTTTCACTGACCCTCTATTTGACCAAGCATGGTGTGCTATTTCAGGGGCTGGTCTCACCTGATAACATGGCCAAAGTATGTGAAAGGCAGTGTTTTTTTCTAAGGTGGATTCTGGCTGTACTTCTTCCAGGACAGATGTGTTTGTTCTCTGGCAGTCTGCAGTACTTTCAATGTTCTTCACCAACATGATCATGCAAAGCATATTTTCTCTGTGAATTTCCAAGTTTCACCTGCATATGAGAGGATTGACAGCATCTCGGCTCACCTGAGTCCTCCAAGTGACATCTTTGCTCTTGAACACCTTACAGAGGTCGTGTAAAGCAATATGACTCTTGGTTTCATGACTGCTGCTCTCATGAATATTGATAGTAGATTTCTATTTTTTTCTGTTTATCATTATGAGATCTATTAGTACAGTTGTGAGGAATTTTTGTTTTCTCTATGTTGCTTTGCAATCCATGTTGAAGGCTGTAGTTCTTGATCTGCGTCAGCAAGTGCATCAAGTCCTCCTTGCTTGCAGCAAGCAAGGTTGGGTCGCCCGCATATCTCAGGTTGTGAATAAGATCTCTCCCAATCCCGACCTGACCTTCTTCTTTACATACTTCAGTTTCGTGAATTGCTTGCTTAGCAATAAATACATATTAATAAACAAAATTAATAACAAAATAAATACTTAGCAATAAATACATAAAATACATATGGTGAAAGGATACAACCTTGACGAAAAGGCTGCACAACTTTCCAGATTTAAATCAGGCAGCATCTCCTTGTTCTATTCAAAGAGCTGCCTCTTGGTCTACGTACAGATTCCACAGGGACACAATTAAGTGTTCTGGAATTCACAATGTTTGTGATATTATCCATAGTTTGTTATGATGCAGACTGTCAAATGTTTTCACCTAGTCAATAAATCACAAGTGAACTTCTTTGTGGAAGTCTCTGTTTTCAGCTAAAATTCATTTAATATCAGCAATGGTGTACCTTCTTCCAAGTGCTCTTTTTAATATGGCTCGAGTTTCTGGCAGCGCCCTGACGATGTACTGCCACAACCATTTTTAAATTAACTTCATCAAAATTTACTTGCATGAGATTACTAATATTGTTTAATGATTTTTCCTGTTCAGTTGGATCACCTTTTCTTTGGAATTTGCACACATATGGATCTCTCCCACTTGCTTAGTCAGGTAGCTGTCTTCCAAATTTCTTGGCATACACAAGAGAGTGCTTCATCTGCTTGTTTAAACATCCCAATTGCTGTTCAGTTAGTTCCTGGAGCCATGCTTTTTGCTAATGACTTCAGTGCATCATGGACTACTTCTATGAATATCATTAGTTCTAGATCATATGCTACTTGAACTTTTAGTGAAGAAGTCATTGGTCTTTCAAAATTCTATCATGTGGTCACCAGCTTTGTTTCTAACACCTAGGCCTTATTTCCCCAACTAGTGATGACACCCCCCAGCTTGTGTATTCTAATCACTAGTAATAATCAATGTATCTAGAATGTAGTTTTAATGAAATTCATACTGAAGAAGTTGGTAGAATTCTTCAATGCCTTCATCATTGGCTTTAGTGCATAGATTTGAATAATAGTTATATTGATTTGATTTCCTTGAATGCATATAAATATAATCCTATCTCAGGCAACATTGTACTTTAAGATAGAGCTTGAAAAGTTCTTTTTGAGCTGGATGTGATGTCATTCCTCTTGAATTTGTCATTTTATATATAGTAAACCATCTGATTGTCCAATTCAACATAGCCAATACCAGTTCAATTCAGTTCACTAATTCCTAGGCTATACATCTTTAGGTGCTCTATTTCAATTTTTGAATAATTCCAATTTTTCTAGAGTCATACTTTATACATTCCACATTCTAATTTTTAAAATCACTTTATTGGGGCTTATGCAATTCTTATCACCATCCATACATACATCAATTGTGTAAAGCACACTTATACATTTTTCTTTTTCCCTCCCCCTCCCTCCCCGCTCCCCCCTAACTAATGAACCCTTAATAATTTATAAATTATTGTTTTATCTTATCTTACACTGCCCGGCATCTCTCTTCACCCACTTTTTCTGTTGCCCATCCCCAAGGGAGGAGGTTATATGCAAATCCCCGTGATCAGTTCCCACTTTCTACCCCCCCCCCTTCCCTCCCGGTATCGCCTCTCTCACTGTTGATCCTGAGGGGTTCATCTGTCCTAGATTCCCTGTGTTTCCAGATCCCATCTATACCGCTGTGCATCCTCTGATCTAACCAGGTTTGCAAGGTAGAATTGGGATCATGATAGTTGGGGGGAGGAAGTGTTTAAGAACTAGAGGAAGGTTGTGAGTTTCATTGTTGCTACACTGAACCCTGAGTGACTCATCTCCTCCCCACTACCCCTCTGCAAGGGATGTCCAGTTGTCTACAGATCCCCACCACCCTTGCCTTTGGTGCTTGAAACCTGGTCCCCTCGGTCCTTCATGATCACACATGTTGGTGTGCTGTTTCCATGTGGGCTTTGTTGCTTCTGGGCTAGATGGCCACTTGTTTACTTTCAAGCCTCTAAGTCCCCAGATGCTATATCTCTCAATAGCTGGGCACCATCAGCCTTCTTCACCACACTTACTTATGCACACATTCGTTTGCAGCATTTATGTGGGGAAGGTGATCACACAATGATGGTTTTTGTTTTTTGGTGTCTGCTACCTGATCCCTTCAACACGTTGTGTTTGCATAGGCTTGTGTGCTTCTTCTCTGTGGGCTTTGTTGCTTCTGAGCTAGATGACCGCTTGTTTACCTGCAAGCCTTTAAGAACCCAGATGCTATATCTTTTGATAGTCGGGCACCATCAGCTTTCTTCACCACGTTTGCTTACACACATGTCTGTCTTCAGCAATCACGTTGGGAAGGTGGGTATCATGAAATTTCCGTTTAGCTGAGTAAGGTGCTCTTGTGGTGAGGGAATAAACGTGAGGAGGCCCAATGTCCACCTGCTACCCCACTACTGAACCTATAAATATATGCACCTCCATCTATTTCCGCTATAATCATAAATATATTTACATATGTACATGTCTGTATTTAGGCTTCTATGTATGCCCTTTGCTTCCTACGCCTTTCCTCTATTTCCTTATGCCTTCCTCCTGTCCCACTACAATGTTCAGCCTTCATTCTGGTTTCAGTAATTCCTCTCAGTTACCTTGCCCTTGGTCACTCCCTACCAGTCCTCCCATCCCCTCCCTGCTACTGGTTTTTAACCACTCATTGTTTCGTTGTCCCTGGGTTATCCAATACCTCCTCCCTTCCCCTACCTCCCATACTCTCATGTTTTCAGCTCTACCTCTTCAGAACATAAAGATTCTGAAAGTTTTTCTCCATGTATATTATTAGGGTTGATTCTGCTTTGAGGAGGCAGCTCTTCCCCAGTCGTATTTGGAGTGCCTTTCAAACCGAGTAACTCCTCTGTGGACCCAATGTTCCTGTGCTATTCATAAGGTTTTGGGGAGCTAATGTTTCACAAGTGGGCTGCCTCTTCAGTATTCCTATTCTATTCTCAGTCTGCAACCTCCTCTGACACTTGTAGATTCCAGCGTTTCAGCAATCCCTAAGTCACCACAGTAATACATACTTAAAGATAAATGAGATGGCTGAGATCAGATGATCAATAAATCCCCATTGAACCGATAAATACATGAATGTATTAATATTGATAAGACCATGTAGAAAATAAACTTGAAGCAGAATTTATGGGTAAAGTTAGAGAGAATTATAGTGTTTTCATATATCAATGAATCTCAAAAAATATTAAATGTACTGTAAAGAAACAGAATTCCTATAAAGAAGTAGGTCTTTCTTTCCAAAAGTTCTCAAATAGACTGTGAAAATAAGAATGTATGCACAGAAAGGCATAAACTTGGAAATATACACCTCACTTACCATAACATTTGGATAACAGTATGTTTTCAGTCATGTAGTTGGTTAATGAATGAATGACCAACGTTAAAAAACAACAACAACAAAACGTGTAGTCAGGTGCTATTCCAAGTATAACATAATTTGAAATTCACTCATCCATTAATTTATTCAACTAGCATTTATTGTATGTCTTTTCTGTGCCACACATTGTGCTAGGAGCTGGAAATATCACACAGATAAATTAAACACAGTCCCTATCTGTCCTTGGTGGCTTGTGACATGGTAGGTCAAAACAGACTTTTGAAGTGGTGCTTATTAAACAATGTAGACTATAATGACAAACCAAGGAGGGTGCCTAACCAATTAAATGGAGGAGGCATGAAGGGAGAGAGAAGAGGGCAAGAAGGAGCAGTGTTAGGGAAACAGTCTAATGGCTGGGCCTAAACTGAATTTCTAAACAGATGAAGTAGGTGAAATGGGAGGAGGTAAAGGCCCTTCCAGGCAGTAAGGATTTTCTGCTCATAATATTCTTGTTACACTTAGAAAAATAAGGTTTTCCAAAAGACAGTCTGGGCAGATATCCAACATGCTTCACAACTTTTAAACACATTTAAAAGCAGATACTTATTTTTATTGATGCCAAGTTAATTTTTTGCCTTCCTGCCAATCAAAGCTGTGTGTGTGTGAGTGTGTGTGTGTGTGTGTGTGTGTGTTAGGTCAGGTTGCATAGAGAAACAAAACCCAGAGACACTCATATATGTGTAAGAAACAGCTTTATATCAAGAAGTAATTGTATATCAGGGAAACATCCCAGTCCAGTCAAACTCAAAACTCAAGTTCATAAGTCTGATACTAGTCCATAAGACCAATACTGGTTCACAAATGCCTCTTCAGACTCATAGAGTCACAATAGGAATGTGAAGGCAGAGAAGAAGAGGAAGGTCCCAGGGCCCTCGTTATGAGAAGGTCACACCCACAAGGAGGAACCCTCAGGCCTGAGTAACAGGCTAGACTCCACCCACTACACTTTTTATATCTTCAAGTTGACACAACATTATGTAACTACCAGTGTACTTTTGCTTTTTTCCCCCAGTTCCACCCCTTCCCTAAAGACAGGAAAATCAAACGTCAGCGTGTTGTTCCAAAAGTTTCTTCCCTTCTGAAAAACGAATGTTTTGTTGTTGTTGTTTTAATTTTCACCTCAGTCAACCTCCAAGAAGCTGTTCCTCTGGCAATGGCTCACCCTTTAGAGTCTGAACGCCTTCATGGAAAACTCAAGACTGGATGTATCATTGCAAACATGTGTGTGAGAGGCTTCGAGTGTGGTCCATTGAAGTCCAACTGTGTATATTGGGCTCCTAACCAAAGGTTGATGGTTCCGTGGGAGAAAGATGAATCTGCCTGCTCCTGAAAGATTTACAATTCCAGAAACCCAATGGAATAGATTTGCTATGAGTCAGAACTGACTGGGTATCAGTGGTTTTCACAAAGTGTATCCTAAGCCCTCATTTGTGGCTGGAGGTCCAAAGACTATAGAAGTGAGGAAAACACTTGATAGACAATAGCTGCGATGACCCAGGGGTGCTGGTGACTGACAACTCAAGTCCATAACTGTCCCCTTAGAGCAGCGGTTCTCACCTGTGGGTCGCGACTCCTTTGGAGGCCGAACAACACTTTCTCAGGGGTCGCCTTATTCATAGCAGTAGCAAAATTACAGAGATGAAGTAGCAACAAAAATAATGTTATGGTTGGGTAGGGCACCACAACATGAGGAACTGTAGTAAAGGATCGGGGCATTAGGAAGGCTGAGAACCACTGCCTTACAAAAAGACTCCAGAGACATTGGCTTTAGCCATCATTAGCTAAGATTGCTTATTTCCTCCAGAAGGAAATTTTTTTTCACTTTTCAGCCATCTGTTCAACTAAGACCAGCTGGACCATTTCAAGCAGCTTCCAAGCCCAGGACAGCTTGAAGTTTAAAACAAAAGAGGCCATAACCCTGCCACATTTGGTCTTGCTTTACCCACCAGAATGTTTCTCTCTAAAGCGAGCAGGAAGTGAATTTATGAGTGTTAGATTAATTCCTGGAGGGATTTTGAAAGAAGGAATTCTATGGATAGAGGATGTGTCTGTCTTAACTCTAAAAAATAATAGAGATGTACCTTGAATAGGGTACATCCCCAGCTAATTGGAATGGCTTTCCTAGGTCACACTAGCAATTATGAAAAAGACCGAGAACAGGTTTCTAGTGCACCTTGTCAGGCTTTTATGAAGCTCTTGGTTTAAAAGATTGAAAAATAAGAAAGCCAAGTGTTAGCAAATTCAGGCCTGCTTGCTTATGCCAGATGTTGTGTATGTGGGAGACTTCATAAACTTTCCCTCTGACATTTCCTCAGCCACAGCAAATTCAAGAGTCATTGTAGTGAGTGTGTGATAAAAATATGCAAGGAGATGACGTTTGTGCCTCCTCTGGGGACGGAGCTGGAGTGCCACTGGCACTTTCGCTCCAGAGTGTTTTTGGCAGCCTTTGCAGGGATGCTGACAGTGGGAGAAACCGCCCTGGCTGTACTTCCACTCGAATCCCAGGGAAGCTTGGAAATCTTCTGGGGACAGCACTTGAAGCTTCAGTTCTTACCGATGCCATGCAGTGAGGACAAAGGGGACTATTATTGAGTGTGTAACAGTATCAGATACTATGGGACATGTTCGAGCTATCTTGTTATGAGCTGATGTGGAGTCAGCCCTGTCCCTTAACACAGCCTCACCCCTTCACACCACCTCATGGCGACCCCAGGGAAAATGGAACAAAACTCTACCTGATTCTGCATTATCGACATGATCTGTTATGGATCAGACAGAAGTTATCCATACAAATTTTATAGGTCCACAGCCCTCTGTTCTGTTTGGCCTGCAGACAAGCAGAAACAAATTATATCCTTAAGAAAACTGACATATATATAAATAAGAGATCACAATTCAGTGCATTAAGGACAGTGGGATAGATTTTTCACAACTAACTGTACTTCCCCTCCTTATGTCTGTACCCGTGGGTAACAGTCTCTTCCCATATGTCCATATGGCTTCTCTTGGCCAATGGGACAATGATAAACGTGAGACTTGGGAAATGCTCTCTCTTTCTACTCCGGTAAACCAGTGCCATTTGCACATCCACAGGCTAGCCTGCTGAATGATCAGCGTTACATTGACCTACATGGTATATATAGGTCACATCAAACTAATTGCCAGACAGGTGAGGCTATGGAACAACAATAGACAGAAAACACGTGAATGAGCAGAGACGTGTTATCCCAGCTGAGCACAGCCCAAATTGCTGACCCATAAATAGTAAACAAATACATGGCTATTAGTTTAAGCCATTAAGTTTCAGGCTAGTTTGTTATGCAGCAAAAGCTAACTGATGCAGGTAGCACTAGAGCTGGATTCAGGATTAAAGAAGACCCTTGGCCCACTGTAGGAACTTCCAGAACAAAGGGACACAAAGAAGCAGAACCCAAAGTGAATTTTCTTGCAAATGGATGGGGTTTTTCTTTGCACACAAATCCCCCGAATACTGCCATTATTTAATTTTAAGTGGCAGGTATTAACTTTACTTTCTGTGGGACCAGTCTACATATTTATAGAAATAAGCACATGCACCTGCCAAGATTATTTCTCTCTCATTTCAAAACCCTGTTAAAATGTCACCCCTTCCAGATGCCACCTGAACTAGTTTGGAAATGTTTCTATATAGCATTCCACAACAAAAAAGCATGGAGCCCACATGATTTGATTGTTGGAATCAGCTGCCTTTCTTTAGGCAACATCTACCATGACCTAGAAAGCAGCAGGAGGCTGATGATGAACATACCAATTTAAGCCCTCACTAACAATGGGAGATTTGCCTTTATTTTTACATTAAATGCACTTCTTGCTTCAGAGAGAAGTATGTGCTTGTGTATATGCATTTTAATGCACTTATACAAGGATCAGTCCAAAAGCACAGCTATAAAATCAACGAAGCCCTCATTAAACAGAAATATCAAAATGTGAAGTTCTTGTCTCTCAGTATTACCTTTATCTAGCTCTATACCTTTCTGGAGGTTGTGTTTGCATCTCTCTCACCCTTCCCCCCAAATTATATGCTCCTCAATTTATAATATGTTGAAATGGCACTTTTGACATTCTCAAGGGACTCAAATCACATTCCTTGGGAGTATTCATTGGACTTGGGGAAAAGAAACCTGAAGAGGCAAGAGCACGACTATGCAATGGATAGGAGAAGGAATCCTAATGAACTCCTTGTAAGATCACCCTTGATGCCCTCAAAGATTGAACAATTGCATTGTCGTGATGAAAATAAAATTCCTCATCATGGAAAATAAGGTCCTTGGTGCAATTCCCCTAGCCTTTTCCACACCAGAGCAGTTTTCAATTTTATTAAAACTTCTCCATAATAAACTCCTTTAATTATCCCCTCGGAGCCCCCAAATCCGTCATCTTCTGCACTGACCTCTCTGTCTCAAAACGTATCTTGGAGGCCTTCTTGATTGATACACCTTCAAACATCGGATGCATCTAGAAGTAGTTGGTTTTGGGGGGAGATGGGGGGGGACAGCATTCCTGGGAATTTGTTGCAATGCTTTCATGATTTGGGAAGAATGCCCCAAGTTTTGTTAAAATTTTTCTATGAGTCTTGATCTGAAATGTGTTTGGTTTCCCCCATGGCACCAAAAGGATCATTTTGTGAAGGTACCCTTATGGGACAGGGACTAGTGTCTTTGCCAAGACAGCTAGTCTGCAGCCATTATTAAACATGATCTGTTGGGAATAAACTTGTGTGTATGAACTGGAACCTGAGAAACAATGCTTTTGGACTTATCCTCATATATCTAAAATGGTTATGAATTTATTTTATTGCATATTGTAAATAATATCAGCTATAAGTGAAATTTACAGCAGTATATGCTTTGGGTTACATTTGTTGCCATCATTTAACATTCTAGTCACTTCTAAAAAAACCAAGAACCACACTCACTGCCATCGAATCATGCCAACTCATAGCGACCCTACAGGACAGAGTAAAACTGCCCCTGTGAGCTTCTGAGACTCTAACTCTTTGATTTTTTGTGTTTATTTTTCAAAATCATTTTATTCGGAGCTAGTACAGATATCATCGCATCCCATAGTTCAATCATATCAAGCAGTATTGTACAATTGTTACCACAATCAGTTTCAAAATATTCTCTTTTTTCTAGGACTCTTTGATATCAGCTCCCCCACTGTACCCACTGGAACGCTTATTCTACTTGTTGTCTCTATTGGTCCATCAATCCTGGGTTTCGTGTAATCAAAGACAGAAAAGCATATAACAAAAATTCAAGAAGGCTACCCACAAGAACAAAAGACATTAGAGATAAACCTTGATACGATAACACACACACACACACACACAGAAAATGTTGAAAACCAGAGGTGGCCCAACATATATCAGAGGGTGGATCAAGTGACAAGGTTTTAATCATCCAAGTCCGGTTTATATGAACTTCAATTAATGCAGATATGTGATGGCAGAGTCAGAAATATTCCCAAATCTTTAGTTTTCTGTTGTTGTATAAGAAGCATCATGACTTCATATCCATTTATTCGGTCATAGTTCTGGAGGTCATACGAAGTCTGGCAACACATGCTTTGGGTTCTCTGAAATCAGTGTCAGCTGATTCAGTTCTTTTCTTGGAGTGCTGAGGGGAAATGTGCTTCCAAGATCACTTTTCTTGCTGACAGAATTCAGTTGCCTGCAGCTTTAAGGGGCGCTCTGGCTCCTAGTGGCTAGGCTGCCTACTTTCCCTGACACATGTCCCTCTCCATTTCAAGCAAGCAATTATGTGTCAACATTTTCTCATGCTTTAAATATCTAACTTCCTCTGTCTTTGACTTCCAGATCCAGCTTCAAAGGGCTCATTAGGCCAGACCTTTCCTAGTGTTTCTCTATTTTAAGGTCAACCGATTGTAACCTTTATTTATATATGTGAACTCCCTTCACAGCCACCCTTACAGTAGTGTTTCATTGAATAGTTGGTAAGAGGGGTGTGCCCACTAGGGGTGGGGAATCCTGGGAAGCCAATTTGGAATTCTGTCTACCACACACGGTTACGGTGATGCTCTTCTGATGGTCTCCCTGCTTCCTACAGCCATCCTACATTTTATGCTCCACACAATAGCCAGAAGCATCCTGTTTAGCACCTCGCTGCTGGAAATCTTCCCACAGCTTCCCATGTCACTCAGAATCCAAGCCAGTACACTCACCACGCTCATTCATGACCCATTTCCTCCTGACTCCTCTCCCTCAAACCCACCCATTATTCACTGTCCTCTGAACCAGACACAACTTTCTCCCTCCAGACTTTTGCAATAGCTCTTTTTCTGTACCTGGAAAGCTTGGCTATCAGATATCTTTGCCTTCTCCTAATCTTTATTTAAACCTTTCAATCCCAATAAGGGCTTCCCTAGCCATTCCTCCCCTGCCTAGGCCCTCATCATCGTCTTAACCCAGCTCGTTTCCTGATTTTCATCTCCCCATAGCACTATATCACCTGCCGGAATGCTTTGTGATTTATAGCAGATGCCATGATTATGTTTCCTGTTTCCCTTGGCAGGATCATAAACTCCCTGAAAGCATGGATCATTATTTGGCTTATACCTAGTCCATAGCAGATGTTCAATAAATACTTGCTGACCGACTCAATGAAGACTTACATCCTTAGTATCTCGACATTGAAAATAATCCACTTAACCTTTCTCTAGGGTATAGAACACATACGAGGAAACATAGGAATTTCTGACTGCCTCCAGATTGTTACCCTAGCATAATAGGATCTTTAGAGTGTTTCACTTCTCTGAAGTGTATGATCAAGTAGTGTTAGAATCATTTTTCTTTACCGGGTCATAGAGCAAACTAACAAAAGAAATGATAAGAATATTAAGACAGCAATGAGAGGACACCTAGTCAGGCTATTTTCATCTCTATTTTGTTCCTCCGTACTGTTACAACTGATTTAGAATCTGCTAGGTAGTCCATTGCAAGCGCTCTCTAACTCGTCCTGTCCCTCCGAATTTTTTGGACACAAGCTATTCTTTGAATTTGGATTAGGGTTTCCAGAGGGCCCTCTACCGCAACTCTAGGTCACAGGTGCATCCCCATAACCTCCCAGGAGGACCCATATATCAGAAAATGGTGCCTAACTAAAAATGCATGGGGTCTTCACTGTCCTTGAATTCTAATGTGTCATCAAAGACCATCTATGCATTTGAACTTTAATATTGCTTTCAACTGCTTCTAGGACTAAAGAAACCATGATCATCAATCTAAAGCAACCTTCCGGATGCTCCAGAAGCAAATCCTTTTCCAACCCTCACCAAATTCAATCTTAGGGAACGCTGAGTTTCTTTCCCCAAAACGACTAGGCTGCGATAAAGGGCCAAGGCACCTGAAGATAAGGAAGGTTCATTCACTTTCTATGCTTCACACTTGAAGTTAATGTCACTTTTTACGTGAAACCGTTCTGGCTCTCTATGAGCTGGAAAATGGCCTCTCGTTCTTCTTTAGTACTCCGTGTCTTGTATCATTCATTGCACCACAAACTGGGGCTTAGTGGGCAGGACTCCTGTTTCACTTGCTGTGGTCCTTTGTAAACTCCTTGTGGAGAGGGCCAGGTTCAACTCCGCCTCACCTATGGTGTCGCTCAGCAAGTATTGTTGGAGCGCTGCAAGGGGAAAGTGGTCCAAAGGTTCTGTGGCCAGGGCACAAAGTCATACTTGAGCTCCATTGGTCTGATCAAGAAGCATGTCTAAACCAAGGGACATTGGAATCAGCTGAGGAGATGCGAACCGTCTGCAGGCCGCAGTCAAACAACAACTGGGTAGGGTCCAGGCATCTGTATTTTGCAGAGCTACCCGGATCATTCTAATGTGTAACCAGGGTTGAGAACCATGACTCGAAATGGTATTGCTGTCTGTTGAGGGGCTCGTTCACTGCACTTCCATTGTAGCCTTGTCCTTTGCTGCCATTAAGTCAGCTCTGACTAGAATGATTTTATGTGTAATGGAAGAGCATGTTGTCCGGTTCCATGCCATCCTTACAGTCACTGGTAAGTGTGAGCCCATTGAGGCAACTGTGCCAGTTCCTCACATTGAGGGTTTTGCTCCTTTTTTTTTGCTGTTATTCTACCTAAAATACTGTCCTTGGTTGGGACCCATAATGGGTTCCAACGGCTGACTTTTGCTTAGCAGCCAAATGCTTAGTTGTAGTGCCACCAGGTCTCCTAATTGGATGGCTATCAACAAAAAATTCATTAAATAAATGAAGATCTAGTTATTTGGCACAATAAACATGGAGGAACTGCAGTTCACACACAAGGTAGATGAATCTCACAAGTCCAACATTGAAGAAAAGCTACCAAACACAAAAGGGCATGCACTAGATGCTCTTTGAACTCATACAATTTAAAAATGGGCCAAATAATCTATGGTGGCCGAGTCATAATTCTGATAAGATTCGAGAAGCAAAGAGAGAGATTGGGAGGGCCAAAGATGGGTTGGGTTCTGGGAGGGCAGATCATGTTCTATTTCTCGACCGGGGGAAATAGTTTATATGGGTGTGTTCATTTCATGGTGATTGTCTGAGCTGCACTTTTCAATATAGCGTTATGGAATTTATTTTCAAAGATGGCAATAATAACGAATAAATAATATAGTGCATTCACATGCCTTAGGTAGCTTCCTTTTTCAGAATAAACATCACAAATGCTGGTGTTTACTGACGGTAGCTATCAGGCCTTCTACTCGGTGCATTTTATTCCCAAATGATTGAGTCCTCTCAACACATCTACAAAAGAGACATTATTGGTCCCATTTTCTAGATGAGGAAATTGAGGCTCAAAAATCACATAACTAGAAAGTGTCTAAATCAGAATTTACACTTAATCTGACTCTAAATCCTATTCCTTTCTTATTACGTTATGCTCATAATTGTTTAATGGTCAGTAATGTCCCTGAAGCTTAAAGAAATGAATGTCATATATGCCTCTTCCAGTTTCAGACTGCAGATTGATTGTTGGGGCTGGGGGGACTTGGTAACCTAGAGATTCATTCACCGTCTTAAATTAGAGTCCACAATTTTGAATAACCAGAGTGACTCTTCGATCCAGCTCTGATTTCACCCGAGAATAGTCCCACTCTTTATTTTGCTCCCCACCGCTCTTTCCTGTACTCATTCCCAGAATCATCTTTCTCATGAAAAAGGAACATTAACTGCTTTATGTCATTGGAAAGCACTTGAAGGCACAAGATATTTAAAAGAAATTGGTACCTATTCATTTTTTTCTTTCCTAGCGCAACCCTAGTTATGAGAGCCTGAAATAAAAGAATTAACATTTTGTAATTGGCTCATATGGAAGTTCTTTCTCCTTTGTGCATGCATTTTACTTTTGCTTTCAGACCATATGTGTGGACTCCTCACTTTATGGGACTCCATAGAAGTTGTGCTATGCAAACAGGAAAATAATATGAGTTATTGGATTAGTTTAATACAATTTGCACAGGAATGCGTTAGGCCATGGCCATTTATGCAATAGTTCAGCCTTTCAAGTTTGACAGCCAAGGCTAAACTTCTCATAAGATAGAGTAATATATAGGTGCATCAAGGGAATGTTGAGTCCACTTGTTGAGAATGTTTATTATTCACATGAGGCAAAGAATACTCCCTTTACTCATCCATTCAATTCATTTAATACCTCCAGCATATACTGGGTTCTATAACATGTTCTTTTCTAATTTTCATATCTCTGAGTTTGTGTTCAGCGTCAAAAATGGGAAATCAAAGATTACATTCAGGACTTTTTCTTTCTCTGGGTGTGTAAAATAATGGTGTGTCTTACAATCTGACATTGTCATTTAATGGACTACTTACTACACTGAATATCTCTTAGAACCAACCACTGTGCTTGGCAATTGGCATACAGAAGGGAGCAAAAGAGCCACATTCCTCACCCTCCAAGAGCTCAACATTTCCTGGAGAGATGGCCGTGGCACACATTATTAGCAGAGGAGGATTATTAAGAAATAAGCCTGGGTACCATTGAAACAGGTAACAAGGAAACCGGTGCTTGTCCACAAGTCACAGAAGATATTTCCGAGGATGTGCAATCTGAGTGGCACTTGAAGGCTGAATAAGGGTGCCTAGATGAAGGTGGTCAAGCGAACTGAAGTTGGAACAAGCCTGGACACTTCACAGAATTGCAAAGACTGCATGAGACAAGCTGACACACAAAAGAGCCGCCACACGTCACAGAAGAGCATTTGTAGGGACCTAACATGGCTGGATTTTACTTTTTTTCTGATTATTATATTCTTTTATTTTTGCCTTTTCTTTTTCTTTAATTCATTTTATTGGGGGCTCATACAACTCTTAGCATAATCCATACATCCATCCATTGTGTCAAGCACATTTGTACATCCATTATCCTCATCATGCTTTTGTTATTTGATGGCTGATAACTGATCCCTTCGGGACTATGTGATCACACAGGCTGGTGTGTTCTTCCATGTGGGCTTTGTTGCTTCTGAGCTAGATGGCCGCTTGTTTATCTTCAAGCCTTTAAGATCCCAGATGCTATCTCTTTTGATAGCTGGGCACCATCAGCTTTCTTCGCCACATTTACTTTTTCACCCGCTTTGGTTTTAGCAGTTGTGTCAGGAGGGTGGGCATCATAGCATGCCAATTTAATAGAAGAAAGTATCCATGCATTGAGGGAGTACTTGAGTAGGGGCCCAAGGTCCTTCTGCCTCCTTAATACTAAGATTTTATTTCTCAACATATTATTGTGATTTTTATCCAAGCTGCAAAGTTCCTTTTAGATGAGTCTAATAATTAGAAAAATATTGTATAGATTAACCCATTTAGTAATCATTTCCAGTGCATTTCATTCTGGGTAGATCCATGATTTCATCTGGCCATGTTTCTTTTAACAAGGTTTTGAAGTACAAGTCTGCTAGTGATTAGTTCTATCTGCTATTGTGTGTCTGGAAACATGTATGATTTCACATTTGTTTTGCTTTAAAAGAAATTTTTATTGGTTACAAATTCTACTCAGATAGCGTTTTTTTAAGTTTTATTTTTCACAACCACTAACTTTAAAGATCTTACTCTACTATTTTCTTGCACTGTTTCTAATGAAGAATTAAAAACCCTATATTCTCTTATTTTTCTTCCTGCTTTCTTCTAAGAAAGCTTTCTTCTCTGGTCATTTCTTTATTTAATTCCTGGTTTTGAACAACTTGATTATGATGTGCCTAACTGTAGTTTTGACCCCCATGTTTCTTTTGCTTCCAGGTCACTGAGCCTCTTAGATTTATAGTTTTATATAAGTTGGAAACGTTTTCTATATTATTTTTTTCCAATATTCTTTTCTGTATCACCCTCTATCTCCTCTCCTTCGGAGACCTGAATGACACATATCAACAACCACTTGATATTCTTCCACATTTCACTAAGGCTGTTTTTAGTTTTTATATATGTTTTTCTGTGCATTTCATTTTAGGACATTTCTATTGTCATGTTTTCATATGCACTAATCCTTTCTACTGCAATGTCTGATTATTAATCCCAACACTATGTATTTTTTCTCCTAAACATGATTGTTTTCATCGCAAGATCTTGAGGTTGTATCTATGCCAGTTCTTAACATACAACAACGGCTATTTTAGTGCCCTGTTCACTAGTTCTGACATCTGTGTCACTTCTGTGACAGCTGCTTGATTTTTCTTTGTTAATTTTGGATCTTATTTTCATGCTTCTTTCAGTGTCAAACTATTTTTTATTGGATGCCACACATTGTGAATTTTACCATGTTGGGTGCTGGATATATTTTCATTATGCCTATAAAAGTTATTGAGTTGCTTTGGGGATATGGTTAAATTGCTTGGAAACAGTTTGGTCTTTTGGGGTCTTGTTATTAAAGTTTCTTAGATTGGTTCGGAGCATTATGTAGTTAAAGCAAAATCCTTCTGAGTACTCTATTCAATGCCCCATGAATGATCTGGTTTTCCAATCTGGTTTATTCTCAGTTCCATGGGAACATCAAGTACTGTTTTCTTTAGTCCTGTGTGCTGTTTCCTTCCTGGATCTTAGTGGGTTTCCTTCCTATGCCTGCCCTGAATCATACACGTGCCCTCTGGAGACCTTGGAGTTCTCCCTCTCTTTGCAACCCTCTCCATTCCGGTTCTCCAGTGTGTGACGCTGGCTTCTGTGGACCCAGTCTCTCAACTCCATCTCTTCAATCGAGGAGTCGCTTTCGATACTCTTAGATTCCTCTTCCATGCAGCATGGCCTGAATCTACTTCCAAGATAGTAAGCTAGAATAACAACAGGGTTGATCTTCTTTGTTTCTCATCTCTCAGGGATCACCATTCATTTTTGCCTGATGTCTAATGCCTGGAGAATGATTTTTTTCCCATACATTTTCCCAGGTTCTTTTTTTCATTTGATTCTGGAGGGAGGGTAGATCAAGTCCTGTTACTCCATCTTGGCCTTAAGCAGCAGTTACCGCCATGTTTCTGAATCTTCGATATCTTGTGCTATTTGCCATGAATGTAATTAAATTGAATGTGGCAGTTTCATAATTGAAGTAATATTATCAGAACTAGCATTAGCTTGTAAATGCTACGAGTACACTTGTTCTAACCTATGAAAACTGCACATATTAAATACATTGGCTGTGAACTGTGAGATGGAGAACAAATGTTTTATAGAGGAATTAATAACTAGCATGTATGGGCACAGATATGCATGTCTTAATAGGGAAATCCGTCTTGTTCAACAAAATGTTTCATCAAACGATTTGTCTCAAAGTGATATGGCTCTGGGATATTTCAGTTTTACAATTCTTAACTTGCAAGAGGGCAGCTTATCTCCCATTCAACAACTCTGTGTCTGCGCTTGCCATTTTCACCCAGTAACTCTCCTTACCCACTATGCATACAGTAAAAATATCGCATACTCAGTTTAGTCACATATTCAATTCAGTCCAATGAATATTGGAGGTGGAGCTACTATTTTAGGTAATAAGTAGGTCTGCACAACAGGAGTATCTTTATTTTAACAGCTTGGGTGAGAGATCTTGAACATTAATGCCTACACAATTGTGCACAGGTTAACGCCTTTCATTTCCCAATATATAGATTGGCCCATAATCTGCAGCCCCTTGAACTACAGCTTCTAGTTGCAATTCTCCAATTCTCTTTCAAGGGGAAAAATTCTACATAGATAAGTACAGGAGTTTTAATTTTTGATCAGAAGGTTAATTAAGTGAATTAATCTTTATGTTTGAATACATTTTTGCACAGAATTTGGAATACATCATTTAAATGGTTACTATCAAATCAGCGTAATATTCAGATGAATAATAAAACTTAGGAAATACGTAAAAAGCTTATGTGCTCCATTAATTATGCAGCAGAAGGAAAAGTGCCTTTGGCACGTTTAACCTGAAAAGACATGAAAGCTGATAACGATTCTTAAATGCTCCTGGGATGGCTCATCTCTCCGTAGAAATCATTTTGTACAATGGATAGTGTTTCCCAAGGACATTGTCTTCAAAGGGAAACACCAAGTGGTTAGCATTTCAATGAACAGTCTGAATCGGAAGGACAGCAAATAACTGCAGAATGATAAATCGGCTTTCTTGTGACCATGGAGAAAATGAAGATAGACAGCAAAAGTGGGATCAGACTACACATGTGTGTCTGGGATGGGAGCAAGCCCAGAAGCACCTAATGAAGCTTTTCAAGAAGCAAACAGTGGCAGCATCCATCAGCGGTATCTGTTTATATAACACCTGTGAGTCTGCGAGGATGCGTAGGTGGCTGCTTATGAGTAAGAATGTTCTTTTGTTAGTAAATGTCACCAAATAAGCAAGTCCGTCCAGAGAAATGTGAAGGCCCGAGTCTGTGGCACTATTCAGAAGGAAATGGATTGCATAAACATATCGTGTGTACTTTGAAAATATGAGAAAACAAGGCAAAGTTTTTTATGGTCTTTATGTGCCTCCAAGATAATTACCTTTTTGTATATGAATTGAATTATGTAATGAAAACACATGTCTCCTGGTACAAGAGAAGTAGTCCTTAGGGAGGAGTTATGAGTACATCTCCCACACCAAGATAATGAGGATCGATGGCTACCGTTAGAATTGATCACAAAGAGATTCTCCCTGCTCTTTCCTGAGACTGGGTTAATAAACAAAAAGTCACAATGATATGGGGTACATGAAGTGGACACAGGAGCCAAGTACAAGAGCACTTAGGGCCAAAGTTGCAGCTATTTGAGCAACAAAAGACATAAGGTAGTGTTGGAGTGCAACCCAAGTTCTAACTATTATCCATGAATCTCTAAACTGATAGAAATGATTGAAGAAAAACTAAGAGCAAATAGACCTCCCATACAGAAGAATTCCAAATAATTGATGTAGATTATCTGCCCTCATGGAGGAGTAGCCTAAGTCCCCACTTCTTCAGTGGAGGCTAGGCTAGTGACCTCCTACCAAAGTGGACAGTGTCGGAGGTGTGGCAAGCATGGGCAGGGAGGGTGCATTAGGAACTGTATTGTGGAGAAGCCAGGTGATCCAGAAATTATATGTGGTCAGTCCAGTTAATAGCATGCACCTTCGATATCATATGATGTGATGAGAAGGTGCTTCATCTCTGTGGTCCTCCTCGCCTAAACCCATAACACCAGAAGAAGCATGAACAAAACTTCAGACGAACCCTGACTCATCCTCGTCAAAACTGTCCAGGCCATCCCAAATAAGGATAGTCTGCAAAGCTGCCACAGCCAAGGATAACCAGAGGAGACTTGATGACTAAATATAATGTACACAGAATCCTGATGAGGGCCCCTGAACAAGCAAGCAAACAAGCTAAAAACTAAGCTACCACTATTGATTCATTAGCTGTGACATTAGACCATGCCAATCGGGCATGTTGCCATTGGGAGAAACTGGATGTAGGCTAGAGGAACACTGTGCTATCTTTACAATGTTTCCATAAATCTAGGTCTCTTCTATAATAAGAAAGTTATTTTTACAAGTGATGTCTATCTTAAAGCAGCTGCAATGTCTCATAGAATCTAAATGCTGATGTGTCCCTGAGCATCCAAAGGGCACAGGAACACTGGGAAGGACTTTTCTGTCTCTAAGTAAGAGACCAGGTTTATTCTAGTTGCTTGTATTCTTCTTTGTGTCTTATCCACAATGGTCAGAGAGCCTGGCTGTGGGCAGTGTCAGGACAGTCACGCTGTATCCTCACAGTTACCTGCAGGAATTTTTTTGATCGATTGCTCTATCTACCTACCCCAATTTCACATTTTCAGAAGAAAGGGTTACCCACTTTAGGGCTGGAGCCTGCCTCTATTTTAATCACCTATAATAGAAGGCAGGGTCAGATGAACTTCTGATTAGTCCAGCTTAAGTCATCTGTTTACCCTGGACCAATCAATTGCCGGTACAGACATAGAATCATGTGTATGTAGATGGCTGCTCAGTGTCTGGCCCCTATGAATGGAAGAAGATATAAGGGATGTTGGTCAGAGAAAGCTAAGGAGCTTCTCTAGGGGTGGATGCTAGGGGACAGAGGAGGGGAGATTCCATCCAATAAAGGTACAGAAATGCCACATTGAGGAGAAAGAGCAGACTTTAATAAGAAGCATAAGTATTTTGCATTTCTGCAAATACACATTTCCAAAATCCCTCATCCATACGTTCCAAATCCCCAAAGCTTTGAAAACCAAAGGGCTTTCCACAGTTCGTTTGGCAGCAAAACCTGTCCTGAACTGATGAGAGGCTAATTATAGTCTCTAAATATCCCATTTAGTGTGAATATTCATACTGTTTGCCAAAGAAATATTAATGTCTTCGATTATAGGGTCTTCCCCAAGCACCACTAGGAGTAACATCTAATAAATTCTGTATGTTACATTATTACCTTAATAAAATCTGAAAAACGTTGAATTACAGCACACAATTGCTCCCATGGGTTTTATGTAAGGGTTACATATGTAAATATAGAGAGAGAGGTAGATAGATGTCAATTTGTACATAGCCCTGAAAAGAAGAACCATGAAAATGAAAGCCATGTAAGGAAACCAAGGAGACAACGACAATGACGATGAAGAAAAAGAAACCTTCAATACACTGAAAGGAGTACATACGCTTTACTAGTTCTTAGATGATAGACTACATTTACTAATAATAATGCTTATTTTTACATGGTGTTTACAATATTCACATCTCTTTTATGTTCTGTCCTTTTATAATAAATCATTTTATTAGGGGCTCTTACATATAGTATAACAATCATACATCCATTATATCAAGTGGACATGTACAATTGCTGACATCAACAATTTCTAAACATTATCTTTTTTAAAAATCATTTTATTAGGGGCTCATCCAACTCTTTTTACAATCTGTACATATATCATTTGTGTCCAGCACATTTGTACATATGTTGCCATCATCATTCCCAAAACACCCACTCTTCACCTGAGCCCCTGGCATTACCTCCGCCTTATCTCCTCCTTCCCCGCTCTTCCCTCCCCTGAACCCTTGATAATTTACAAGTAATTATTATTTTATCATACCTTGCACCATCCATCGTCTCCCTCACCCTGTTCTCCGCTGTTCGTCCTCCCTGGAGGTTACATGTAGACCTTGTCATCGGTTTCCCCTTTCTCCCTCACCCTCCCTCTACCCTCCCAATATCGCCACTCTCACCCCTGTTCCTGAGGGGCTCATCTGTCCTGGATGCCCCACATTTCCAGTTCCTATCCCCTTTTTAAGCATCCAAATTGAACCTCAGACACAAGCAGTGCATGAACTGGTATCACTTTTATAGATAAGGGAGAGAGTGACTTTCTGGGACTGCAAATCTTTTTTTTTTTAAGCAGTTTTATTAGCATTTCATCCACATGTCATGCGATTGAATAATTCAATCATATCAAGAAAAGTATGTCACCATATTCAATTGTCACTATATTCAATTCTAGAGTATTTTCTTGCTTGTACTCATTCGTGTGTTATGTTTTTCTTCTAATCGTGGCAAAATGACACACAACAAGCTATTCTCCAATGCCAAAACTTCTACCTGCATAATTCAGTTTCATTGCTTATACTCTTTGTGCTATAAATCATTATTGATATCCTTTTCCAATCTTACGAGAGCACACAGCCTCAACTTTCTCCCATGGAGCAGTGGCTGGTGAGTTTAGACCTCAGAGCTTGCGGTTAGTAGCCTAGAAAAAGGATAGGATCTTGCCCGCAGACCTTCTAAACCAGAAGCCCAATGAGTTTGAACCTCAGATGAAAGAGGAGTGTTATATAGGCTTTTCTTTGCATGCAGGCAAGAGAACAACAAAACTTCTTTGCGTGTCACTTCTTCGATGCTGGGAAAACGATGAAAGGGAAGGTTTGCAAGGGCTCTTGGAGAGGACAATCAGGGGGAAGATGCAGCCCACTGTAGCGGGAACTGCACAATGCAGCATCGAAACATATTATTCTAATTTAAAACAAGCTAAGGTTATCATGATTAGGGTGAAAGTTTACAGAGGAAATTAGTTTTCTCTTCAACAACTCATTCACATTTCGTTTTGTGACATTGCCATCCAACAATGCAACAGTACTCTTCCCACTGCCTGCCCATATTTACTGCTTCCATTCATCCTGCCTTCTTGCCTTGGATCTTTATCCCTGGGCAAATGTTTCTCTTTGAATCCCTTGTGGTTTACTTTTCTAAGAAATGTGTTGTTCCCCCCACCCTGGGTGTAAGTGTTCATTTTCTAGATCTGTCTATGGTTTGAATAGAGGTTGGGGTTGAGTTTTAGGCTCCAAGGGTGACTAAGGGCCACATTCTTGGGAATTCCAACAGTCTTTATCAGAGATTTGAATTTTAGTCCACATACAATTCTACCTTTGGCCATGTCTTGAAAATTACCAAATATTTTTATGATATATGTCATTGCCTCTTCAACTGATATCTATACAATAGGCTAAGGTTTCAAATATCATATTTCATTTAAACAAACATTGCCATTGACTGAAAAGGAATTTTATTTTTTCTTTTCACAGCTAATAATAATGGTATATCAACTTTATATTCAAGACCAGTAATTTATCTTCCTTTTTGAATTTGAGATATTCCCTTTAAATAGCAAAATATGTCCTGCCTCCACAGATTAAAGTAATGGTATATTGAGTATCCACTTACTAAAACATAATTGCAAGCACAAAAGGTACTATAAGTTCAGGTATATCTGTAAATGAATTGTAATTTATAAATCACATCAGCACCTATAAGCATTTCAAAATTAGCATTTCACAATGCTTGCTGGAAATATGGATTCTCTGTGTTATAGCTTATTCTAGTTTTGATTGATGTAATAAAATTTACCAATATTAATAGTGAAATGAAACAGCATAAATGGAATTTGTAAGCACAATTAGAATATGCCAATCTCTTCTAGCAAGGTGCACCTGACCCACACCCTGGTCTTTTCAATCTGGAGAAGGAAAAAGGAAGTCAGAGGAAGCGGTGTGCTTTAACTGCAGCATCTGTACCAAGTGTTAAATAATCAATCTAGAAGAAAGACAACCAGACTGCCTCCTAGAAGGAAGGATGAGAGATTTTGTTTACTCACTTTGTATATGTCATCGGGCAAGACCAATAGTTGGAAAAGGGCATGGTGGTTGGTAGCAGGCTAATGAAACTGAGGGAAACCGTCATGAGATCACTGGACACAATAGCCCAAACAATGGACCACTCCATCTATCTGTACCATTCTGTTATACTTGTACTGTCACTGTGAGTTGGACTCCACTCTGCAGCAACTATTAGAAGCAATAATGCCTTTAGAACAGTGCCCGTCACAAAGTTGTATTCAACGAATTTCTGTAGAGCGAATACATAGATGCTGAAACCCCTCATGAGGCAGCCTAGGAGAAAGCATCCAAGGTTGTAGATTACCTTAAATAACAACACCTTGTTTATTTATAAGGGAGTTTGGGAAAACTAATAATAATAGCAAGCTCTTAAGTCTGGCATGGAGTTACCCATGGCAAAGTCCATAAGTGAAGTCTGACACGATGTAAAGCAGTTCCATTTCTCTTTCTCCATTCGAATTCCTGTCAATCTGCATGTTTCTGTTAGGTCAGGGAGTCATCCGAACGTTCCTTTCCAGGAGACAATTAAGGAGGACCGCATGCCCGGTGCTGAGAAATATGACAATGGCATTTCCTTGCAGGAGATAATCATTGTGTACCCAGCGGAGTGCCGAGCCTGGTACAAAGCATGGGCTCAGCTTGCATGTGTTAAATGAACAACTAGCGAGAATATGAGAATTTCCCGTTGGATGAAATCCCACATCAGAGGCAAGGAAACCCTCCACATTTAATTAGCTAAATTAGGCAATTTAACACTCTTAGAGAAAAATTCCCTGCTGTACTGCAATTATTTATGTTTTTCACTATTCAGTGACAATACTGCTCTATGTCATTGTCAGTGTGGGGAACTCCAGGGACAGCTTTTCAATTCCGGAGCTCTGCACCCCTCTGTTTTCTATCCCCCAAATGCTGCCTGTCCTTTGCAATTCTGAAATTTTCTCTGGCTTTTGTCAGATTCCAGATTCATATAAATGCCTGAGGAATCCATCGAAACCACTAAACTCAATCTAAACCTGAAGGTGTTGGGAAGTTTAATCCTATTTAAATAAATATTCACATACTTATTCGCTTTTCTTATTTGCTTGTTTTTTTTAATATGAACACATTCTATGTAGCTTTTCAAAGAAGTTATGTTATTTTTCAGAATACTTATACTATACAAAGAACTTCTAAAATAGATATCAACTATACATAGAAAAAGCTGCGTATGTGTGGCATATGGAACAAGCATATTTTCTATGTGAGTTTCATATAAATGATAATATAATCAATATTTTAATTTTGAAATTAATTCCATTTAAGTGTTTAATTGGAAAATTATTTTGCAATGTTGTTTCTCTGCCATTATATCATTTCATACTTTTTGTATTGTTAGAGTATAACAGCGCCTAACCCAAACCACAGTGTGCAACGACACATTTTAAGTGAGTATAAATGTAAACACTTGCTTTCCTTACAGATATTATGGGTTTATGGTCACACAAAGAAGGCTCAAACTGTCCATTACTTTTCCAAGAGATAGGTAACATGTAATAGGCATTTTAAAGGAAGGATCTTCGCTTGAAAGATGCTTAGAATTGTGTAGGAAACCCATCACATGCACAAAAACAAAACAAAACAAATATAGTGCTAGCACTTATTGGAAATATATGACATACAAACAAAGGCGATATTCTGAACATATGAGAGAATTGCAGCGTTGCAGTTGCTCCACAGTCTTGCCCACACTTGTGCTCATTAGTATTTTTGGTTTGATCCATTTGGGAGGTATTGAATAGTAGCTGTTGTGTAGGGGTTTATCTTAGAATATTAAATAGGGATATCCGGGTTAGCCATTCATGAATTCATTTAGTTTATTGCAAAGTAGTCAAGGCGAGGCACACCAGATTTCACAACTTTCATTGAGAACCGGAGAATCAAAGGTAACAGAGTGCCAGTGTTCTCAGTAGAACCCAAATATTTAGACGTAAGACTTTTTCCGTTTTATGAGAGCACTTGGAAGGAAGGCTTGACTGTTTCAAACTCAGCACAGATCCCTTTGCCTTTGCCTGCTCTCAGCGAGTGAGCAGACACTGAAGGTTTCTATGCGAAATTCTCATCTTGGCTTCACACAATAAGAGCCAGGATGAAGTCAAAGACTAGTGTGTTTCATCTTTTCTCCCGGATTAGAGATAATGATAGAGTTTTTCTTTAGGGTTAGAGATTAGGGTGCGGTTTACATTTATGTCTCAAGGATAGTTTGTAAAGATTAAATGTGTTATAACTTAAAAAAATATGTTTTAATGTGAATTGAGTGAGCATCAATTTCACTTTCAACAATGTTCATCTCATTCATTGCAATCCCCACAATGGAACATCACTTATTTCGCCTCTTCCCTGTGTTTCCTGTTTCCATTTCTCCTTTCCTAACCCTCCTAAATTTTGTCCTTGGGTAAATGCTGACCTTTTGATTTCAAATGCTTGATTACTCTGAGGTGTGCTGTACCTCCCTGGTGCTATTGTTCTCCTTACAGACATTGTATGTGATTAAAAACTAAGCCGCAGGGTGTGTTCAATTCCATAACTGGGGGTGACTAAGAGCCATAGTTTCAGGAGTCCCCAGACCCTATCTGATCAGTCAGCCTGGTCTCCTTTATGATTTCGAGTTTGATTCACATTTTTTTCCTATTCTACCCCAGACCTTCTAATGTGATTCCTTTCCGAGCAGAGCAGTTGGTAGTGTCAGTCGAGCACCATCTACTTCTTCTGGTCTAAAAGTCATAGAAAGTGATGTTAGCATGGTCAGCAGTCAAATGGGCTAATTATTTCCAAATGTCTTCACTTTTTATCACTCCTCTTTCTTCCAGACAGTGAGAGACTAATAGTTGCACCTTAAACGAGCATCAACGAGCTTGTAAGGCCTCTGTCATTGCTCACCAAAGGAGAATGCAGAACATATCTTTGTGGACTGTTATGCCCATTGACTTTGGTGCCACTGAGACTATGGTCCTGAGAGCCTAAGCCCAGTGCCTCATTTCCTCAAGGTGGTTGGTTATGTCTGAGAGGTTTTCATAGATTTGCACTCTGCATGCTCTATCACATTCATGGATATATTTGCAGCAAACTTAAATATCCATATATAAATATCATGTTAGTCTGGGTAGACTAGAGAAACAAATTCATAGACACGTACATGTGTATAAGAAAGAGGTTTATATACAAAAGCAGTTGAATATTGAGAAAATGTCCAAGCACAGTCCAGATCAAGTCCATAAGTCCGATATTAGCTCATTTGTCTGATACCAATCTATAAACTTCTCTTCCGACACATGAAACACATTCAATGATGCTGAATGCAGGATTATCACAGGCCAGTGGGTAGAAAGTCTTTTGATCCAGTGGCGTTGTAAGCATTTCAGCACTGGCAGGGGTCTCATGTGACTCCTCCAGTTCCCAGGGCTGCATCAGAGTAGGTCCATGTGGCTTCTCCTCAGGAATGTCTCACAGGAAGTAAGCAGAGAGCGAAAAGTGTCTCCCACCTCCAAAGAGAAAATACAGGAGTTCCCAGAATTCTCAGAAGAAAGCCATGCCCACACAGAGGCCTCATTGGTTATATCGTGACTAATGGACTGGACTCCACCCCTTCAACCTTACCCCTCTCAGGTCCCAATTTGACCACACATATCCTCTGTCAAACATACATAGCTGTGGATAGGTTCCCACTCTCCCTCCCACACTTGTTCAGCTGGTGGCGCCATCCATGCCTCTCCTTTTAGATTGCCATTATCGCAGAACTGTGGATGTAGCAGCATTGGCTTCAGTTCCCTTTCACTCTTGCACTTCTCTCATTGTCTTCCTCTGCCCTCATGATTATTTTTTGGCCAACCTCTTTCTTACTGTATATTACCTTCCCCTTGGCCCAAGTCTTCTTGTGTCAAAGTCAGTTTAAAACAAAGGTTTTATTTTCACATACTTCACATGCTTTTATGTCTGAAATAGTTAAGGTTTTAATACATGTGCTGCGCGATAGTTAAGGTTTATTGTGCCAACCTGGTAAATAAACACATGTAGGATTAATTGAAGGCCGGAGAGATAAATGGCTTGACCAGTCTTGCCTTTCTAGTTCTCTGGTCTCTTGTTCTCTGATGGTCAGATCAGTGTGCGACTGCCTTAGCTAGTTCTTTGCCTCAGCTGGCAAGGCTCACTTCCTCTGAGACACTCCTGAGAAACCTCATGGACCTACCCCAATGCAGCCCTGGGTGCTGGAGGAGACAGGTGGAGACCCCTGCCAGCGCTGACATGCTTACACACAGTGATTTCGCTTTCCTCCTGAATTTGACATTTGTGCATGTGTTTTGTGGATTTGAGGAGGACTTTGTAGATCGGTGTCAGACATATGGGCTAAGTCAGATTTATGGGCTTGGATTGGATGGGGTTGGGATGCTTTCAGAAGTTACACTTACTCTTTCCTTTAGATAAAACTCTCTCTTATACATACGAGTTTCTGTGGATTTGTTTCCCTAGTTTACCCAAGCTAACCCAATGTCTAAAATCAGAAATTTTGCCAATAATGGTATAAATAATTATATATGTATCATGAAAGCCTAATAGTGACTGAGATTATAATAGAAACAGAGTAATAGAAATGCATCATAGAAATATAGCTCCTGGGTGATGGACAACAGAAAAGTGGGTGAACAGAGATGTCAGACAGGGCAAGATATGACAAAATAATAATTTATATATTATCAGGGGTTCATGAGGGATGGGGAATGGAGAGGGAGGGGAAAAATGAGTACCTGATGCCAGGGGTTTAAGTAGAGAGCAAATGTTTTGAGAATGATGAGGGCAATGAATGTACAAATGTGCTTTACACAATTGATGTATGTATGGATTGCGATAAGAGTTACATGAGCCCCCAATAAAATGATTAAAAAAAGAAAAATAGCTCATTGTGGCTTTAATATGCATATATCTGATAAGTAATGATCTTGAACACCTTCTCATGTGTGGCCATTCGTTATGTTCTTTTATGAAGTGCTTGTTCATGTTTTTGTCCATTATTTGTTTACCCAAGTACAACTCTCGTGTTCAACTCTATTATCCTAGTGCTCTACGGTGAGCTTTGCATGGGTTTTGTTCATCAGTTTAGTTTTTACCATCTAAATTTCTCTCAGTATAGTTTTCAGAATCAGTGATTTCAAAGTTACCTTTTGTGCAAGTATATAATTTTATATTGTGAGCGTTCTGTTCTGCATGTCTTATCAGAAATAAGATAAAATCCCACGGAGCTTCGTGGTTGAGAGGATAAACTCTGAAGCCAAGCTCTTTGTTGTTCCATGCCTCAGCTAGCTCATGTGTAAAATGAGGACCATGGCAGGACTTGCCTCACAGTCTTGTGAAGGATCATTGGAGTTAACATACATAAATCTCTTTGAGTGCAGCCTTGTATAAAGCAAGTGATCAATATGGATCTGCTATTGAAAGTGTAACTTGTGTGCCACCTTAGGCCTTTATTGTTTCTGTTCAGTCGAGAGAAGGTTAAAAGATTATCTAATTGATTGGAGAAATTGCCACCTCTTGATATGGGTCACTGCGACCCAGCCTAGGAGAGAAACCCAATCTCTGAGTCTGACTCTCCAGGACTGACTGAGTGGAATGACCACATGAATGATCACTGGTCTGTTGTAAACATTCTTTCTGGTCTGTTTGGCTTTGGGAACTCAGCATATGTCTAATGACTCCATTAGGGTATGAATTAGGAGGGCCCAGGCCAAATGATAAATATTCATGACTTGTGAAGTGCTCAGCCTGGCTCTGGGTGGGAACAAAAGATTGAGGTGAAAAAGAGCAGCTCTCCTTTCAGGCAGCCTGAGACACAGGAGCACTGGACGAAAGTGGGACGTTGGATTCCACAAAGGAATCATTTTATAAACCCTACAGTACACTTCCATGAAGGTTATAAATTGAAGGACATCCAAGTGGACAGAGAAAGAAAGTTAAATGTGACAGGCGAGGAAATTGCCTAAGTAAGAGAGCCTTATCTGCGCCAGGAACTCAAAGTGGGCTGTGGGCTTTTTCTCTCATTAAGTCCATCTGCCTGGGCTAGGTGCCTGGCCGTTCTACTAATGAGGATCTGCTCTTCCTAATACTGGAGAAAATAAGTCTTCATCTCTACCCCCTTTTGATGTGCCAATGGCACATCAGAAATTATTTTTCAGGCAAGAGGCATTTCAAGCTACCACCAGGTATGGCCATTCAGTCACCCAGCTCCACAGACATTTGATGCAATGAGGACAGAAGACAATATTGACTTTCTGTCCTTCGGCTGATCCATTAGGAAATCATATTCCTCGATGCCATCAGGATATTAGTTTTCCATTAATGCTCACATATGAGTGAGCAATGGTTTTCATTTACCCATTATGTTTTCACCAGGTTATAGCTACCTGGATTTCTTGCCATTATATGTTCACTTAAGCACATGATAGAGAATTTTGCAAGAATAGCTTTTTTCCACTGCAAATGCCCATTTTCAACAACATAAATGGATACTATATACATGGGACTCACAAAATGGAATATACAGGAATCAAATGGACTATATCTGTGGGAAGAGTCTATGAAGAAGCTAAATATTAACAGCTAAAATGGGGTCCAGGTACCAACTGTGGAACATATCATCATTTGTTCCTATGTAATTTCAAGTTGAAGCTGAATATGATGAAAACAAGTCTACAAGAACCAAAATACGACCTTGACTAAGCCCATCTGAATTTTGAGAATATCTCCAGAACATATTTGGTGTATGTGGTAGTTACATAATCTGGTGTCAACTTGAGACTATTAAGAGTGAAGGGGTAGATGCTAGCCTGTCAATCAGGTCACCGCTTGATGACCTCATTGAGCTAAATAGCGCACTGGAGGCCAAACACATCCTCTCTGCTACACATTCCTATTAACCAACCACATGGAGCTATGCTGATGGCAACAAGAGCCTTGGAGCTGGAGGAGCCAATTGGAGACCCATGCCAGCACTGAGGTGCTTCCACTGCCACTGGATCCACAAGACTTCCCATCCACTTGCCTGTGATCTTCCTGCGTTCGGTGTCATTGCCTGTATTGCATGAGTGAGAAGAGGAATTTACAGACTAGTATCAGACATAAGGTCTAATATCAGACTTATGGACTTGATCTTGACTGGGTTGGGATGTTTTCTTATTATGCAATTACTCTTTTATGTCAAGTTCTTTCTTATACACATATGAGTGTCTATGAATTTGTTACTTTAGTCCACCTGGACTAACGTAGTGTATTGAACACTAATAACAGAAGACCTTATGAGCTGTGGGATGACATTAATAACATCATGAAGAAAGGAAAACATCATATAGATGACATTTTTTTAATGGAATGATCTATTTCCTCATCTCAAGGAAAGTGTAAATTGAACTAGGTTAAATGAAACATGTAGCATTATGAACTCTTAGAAATTTTTTTCCTCTATTTTATTTTAGTGAATACTGTCTATATGTTTGGTTATCCTGTTTGAAGGAAAGGGAAAAGAAAAATTAGCCAGCAATTTTCTTTTAAAAGACAGCAAAGAAAGAAAAGTGGATGTCAAAAGAGACTCTAAACACTGGTCTTAATCATATAGTAGCTAAGGCAAATCAAAGAAATGATTAAGCGCATGCGCTTAACAGAAAATTTCAAAGGGCAACTGCAGAGTACAAACCAGTACAACCAAAAGGAAGAAAATGCTCAGCAGTTCTGAAATAGAAAGAGCTGAAGACAAAATTCAAGCCTTGAGTTGCAATATGGAACGGTTCTAATGGAAAAAATACTGAATGCATGCAGCAAGCATCAGCAAAAGATGGAAAGGATATGCAGGCAGTGTACGAAAAATAACTGGTCAACATTCAAAAATTTCAGTGATGACACTGAAGGAAGAAGTCCAAGCTGTGTTGAAGGCAATAGTGAGAAACAAGGCTTCAGGAATTGATACAATACCAACTAACTATTTCAACAAACTCATGCAGCAGTGGAAGCACTCACCAGTCTATGTCCAGAAATTTGGATGACCTGGCGTGTTCACAAACAATTGCAACAGTACATTGACGGGGGGCTTCCATAAATTCACAATGGATTCAGAAGGGGATGTGGAAAAAATGATATCATTGATGAAGTCAGATGGACTTTGACTGAAAGCAGAGGATACCAGAAAGGTGTTTTCTTGTGTTTTATTGACTATGCCATGGCATTCGACTGTGTGGATCATAATAAACTATGGATAACATTGTGAAGAATGATAATTCCAAAGAACATAATTGTGCTCATATGGAACCTGCATATAGATCAAAAGGTCTTTCAAATAGAACAAGAGGTTCCCTGACTCAGTGCCATTGAGTCGACACTTATTCAGAGCAACCATATAGGACATGAAGAACTGCCCCTATAGGTTTCCTAGACTGTAACTGTTTATAGCAGTGGTTCTCAACCTTCCTACTGCCATGACCCTTTAATACAGTTCATGTTGTGATGAACCCCCCCAACCATAAGATTATTTTTCATTGCTACGTCATAACTGTCATTTCGCGACTTTTATGGATTGGGTGACCCCTGCGAAAGGGTTGTTCCACCTCCAAAGGGGTCGTGACCCACAGATTGAGAACCACTGCTTTATAGGAATAGAAAGCCCTATCTTTCTCCCTTGGCATGATTGGTGGTTTTGACTTGCTGACCTTTCAAATTGTAGCCCAACGGTGTATCCGCTAATCAAAATACATGTGCTGAGCAAATAATCAGAAAAAACTGGATTAGACGAAGAAGAATGCAGTCGGAGGTAGCCTCATTAACCATCTGAAATCTGCAGATGACACACTTGCTTGCTACAACTGAGGATGGCTTGCCAAGGATTTCATATCGCTTGTATCCACAACCAATGCATACAGAAGCACCATTCAAGAAACCTGACAAAATATTGCAGTGGGGAAATCTGCTGTCAAGTTCTCTTTAAAGAGTTAATGAGAAAATATGTCGCTTTGAGGACTCATGTGCACCTGATTCAAGTCATGATGCTTTCAATCACCTCCTATACCTATGAAAGCTGGACAGTGCCTGAGGGAGTACCAAAAATAGAGTTTGGGGCCAGGGCGTGACACCCCATCAGACTCGACCAGTAAACAGACCGTGAACTATCTACAGGCTTTTCTTTTTTGTGTCATTGGGGGTTTTTTGTTGTTGTTTTGTTTTCTTTTGTTGCTTTGTTTTGCTCTGTCTTGTTTTTGTGCATATTATTATCTCAGTAGGTCTATATAGATAAAATAGGCTGGATAAACAATCTGGAGGAGAAAACAACGGACCGGCGGTTCTGAGGGGACATGGGAGAGGGGGAGATGCGTGAAAGGAAGTTATGTTAACAAACCTAGGGCCAATAGAACAAGAAGTGATTCAAAATCAGTGGCAAGGAGGGTGTAAGAGGCCTGGAAGGGCTTAAATAAGGGCAATGTAACTGAGAGGAATTACTGAAACCAAAACGAAGGCTGAGCATGATAGTGGGACAAAAGGAAAGTAAAGGGAAATAGAGGAAAGAACTAGGAGGCAAAGGGCATTTTTAGAAGTCTAAATACAGGCAAGTCCATTGTAAAATATTTATATATGATAATGGGTAAATAGATCTATTTGGATATATTTATAGGTTTAGTATTATGGTAGCAGATGGACATTGGGCCTCCACTCAAGTACTCCCTCAATGCAAGAAAATTTTGTTCTATTAAACTGGCACTCCATGATGCTCACCTTCCAAACACAATCTCTTGAGGCAAATGGGTTCATAAGCAAACGTGGTGCAGAACGCTAATGGTGCCCAGCTATCAAAAGATATAGCATCTGTGGTCTTAAGGGCTTGCAGGTAAACAAGTGGCTATCTAGCTGAGAAGCAACAAAACCCACATGGAAGAAACGCACCAGCCTGTGTGATCACGAGGTGTCGAAGGTATCAGGTATCAAAGAACAAAAAAATAATATCATTGTGAATGAGGGGAATGTGGAGTGGGGACCCAAAGTCCATCTGTAAGCAACTGTACATCCCTTACAGAAGGGTCACGGGAAGGAGGTGAGCCTGTCTGGGTGCAGTGTGGCAATGATGAAACATACAACTTTCGTCTAGTTCCTAAATGCTTCCTCCCCTCCCCCCTACTATCATGATCCAAATTCTACCTTACAAATCTGGCTAGACCAGAGAATGTACACTGGTACAGAGAGGAACTGGAAAGACAGTAAATAGAGGACAGATGAACCCTTCAGGACCAGTGGTGAGAGTGGCGATACCGGGAGGGTGGAGGGAAGGTGGGGTAGAAAGGAGGAACCGATTACAAGGATCTACATATAACCTTCTCCCTGGGGGACGGGCAACAGAAAAGTGGGTGAAAGGAGACATCAGACAGTGTAAGACATGACAAAATAATAATAATTTATTAATTATCAAGGGTTCCTTAGGGAGTGGGACTGGGAAGGGGAAAATGAGGAGCTGATACCAAGGGCTCAAGTAGAAAGCAAATGTTTTGAGAATGGTGAGGGCAATAAATGTACAAATGTGCTTGACACAATGGATGGATGGATGGATGGACGGATTTTGATAAGAGTTTTATGAGCCCCCAATAAAATGATTAAAGAAAGCTGGCCTATGAATATGGAAGACTGCAGAAGAATTGATGCATTTGAATTAAGAATACTGTTCTGACCTGAGACTGTGAGAACAAACAAAGCTGTCTTTTAAAAAGAACCAGAATGCTCTTTATAATTGAAGATGGCAGACTTGGTCTCATAAACTTTGGATATGATATGAGGAGGGGGATAGTATCTGAAAAACTATATCCTATTTGGTAGATAGCCATTTAAGAAGAGGAAGATATTCAGTGAGATGGATTAGCACAGTGGCAGCCACAACAGGGCCCACCGTAACAATTTCAAGGATGTTGCAGGACCAGACAGTGCTTCGTTCTGGGTCACTGTGAGCGAGAATTGACTCGATGGCACTTAAGAGCAACACAACCACTATCTGTTGTTGTTGTTTAATGTAATTTATTTAAGTTTCAACTCCATGAGTTTTAACAAAATGAATCTTGAGAAGGGTTAGGCTCACAGGTTAGCTCACCCTGGGGTGCTTTTTGGCCTATATGGAAGGCAGTATTCTAAAAATATTCCTCTCTACCATGATGACATGCCCCATTCCCCTGGAACCTCTGAACGTGGTATTTCTCCCATCATGATGGTATAATGTTATAGGGCATAGTTGATCCTAAAAATGGTTATCCAGGTGGGTCAGATATAATATCCTGCCCTCAAAAGCATAGAGATTTTTCTAATGGGTAGCAAAAGAGGAAATCAGAGATTTAAAGAATAAGGGAAATTTATCTCTACCTTGAAGCTGGAGGGGCCACATGAGAAGGCATGTGGACAATCTTAACAAGCTCGGAGAAACTCTGGATGAAAGCCAGTAAGGAAGTAGGTATTGAAGCTCTATGATTTTAGCTAACAGATTTCTGTCAATAATTGTGTACTACTTTCCCCAAACTGCTGTCCCAAACTGCCACAAAGTTGTCATCTTCAAGTGATGGGAGTTTAGTCTTTCACAGTTCTGAATCAGTAGAATTATCTGAAGCCCCATGGCGATGATCTCTTCTGTACTAAAATAAAGTGACAGTGATATCTCTAAAAGTGAACCAGGGACTTATATAAGCCATAGTTGTATGGGTGGATTTTGAGCTCTCACATGATGGTTGCCCTAATATAAGAAGAATTAGGGTTTTTTAATGAAAAGGCCCTAATTGGCACTAGCCCGCATGAAGAGATCATTGAAGACATGGGTGCCATATCAAAGTGTGGTGAAGAAATCCGATGATACCCTCCTGTCAGGAAAATTAGAGTCTGAGACCTTAAAGTTTTGCCTCAGAACATGTAATCACCTAGGGGAGGAGTCAGCTAAGTCCACAAAGAAGAAGCACACCAACCTGTGTGATCAAAGGCTTGCAAACAATAAGATCCACACCCAGGGAAGAGAAAAGTACCAGTGCCAAAATTCTAAACATCTGGGTTTTGGAGATCTATGGATGATTATGGTAGTCCCAAATCCCATTTGTAGGGCCCCAATGTGGATTGAGCCACCACTGAATCCCCAATGTATATAGACAAGGAATATTAACAGCTTTAATATCAAAGAGCATTATAAGGTGAATTTTAGCAGCTGTAATTTGGCTGCAATATAACCCCTTATAATTTGATCTCCCTCCGGACTCCATATAAATGTATTCTAAATTTCTACGATTCTCTGCTTTATTTCAGATTGAAGTAATTCTGTTTTATATGGTCCTTGTTGATTGGTCCTTGTTTGTTGTTCGCCCTTTTGGGGTATGTCTATCTGCATAGAGAAATGGGGATGGGTGGATTTATAAAGACATTAACTGGATTAATGATTGCCTCGGGGCATAAAAGGAAAAAGGAGGTGGGAGGAGGAATAGGGGAGTCAATTTCAGTGGATACAAGAAGGAAGAAAATATTCCAAAGTTGTTTGTGGCGATGATTTCATGAGCCTTCTGTTTTTTGTTTGTTTTTCATGGTGTCCTTTTACTTTTAATTTTTCCAAACACAGATGCATTCCCATATTAGTGATGGCTTATTACCCATGGTGCCTTTGGGGGGTCAACAGTGTTTTCCAGAGCAATGGGGTACCCACCTACCAACTGGCTAGTTCACTGGCTCCTTAAATTAAGCTGCTGCACCAACCCCCTACTCCAAGTTCTAAAGCATACTTCTTTCCTGTGAGGCCATGACTTTTTTTCAGTCACCGAGCTAGCAAACTTGAGGTTATCCTGGGCTCTTGTTACTACCTCTTCACCCAAACCTCAGGCCCTGATGCTGTCAATGACATAGGTCTTGAATCTATCATCTCCATCTGACACCCTTCATTTATTGGACTAATCCAGTAGCTTCTTAACTAGTTCATGCACATTAGGATAACAGACAACACAAGGACTTGACTCAGACTGACCCCGCAGGAGAGAGAACTGTCTGCGCTCCCCCCTCCCTCGCCAGATGTGCTTTATAAAATTGTTGGGAGTTCCAATGGCCAGCCTTTGGGTTAGTAGCCAAGAATTTTAATAAGGCTCCTCCAAAGGTTTGAAAACCATATCTGATTTTACAGGACAAGATTCCTGAGGCATTATTCCTGTGTAGGTTATTTGCTGGCTCATTGACATTTTCCGAGGCCCAGGTTTCTTTCCTCTTTCTGCTCTGGCACATGGACCTGTCCTTTTGGGGTGACTGCCTTCAGGATCCTGATATGGTCGCAGCAACTCCAGCCATCACATACAGAGACTATCGTCCAGTGACAGGAAATGCTCCCCTTTGCCAGGCTCCTCCTGTTCCCAGCAGTGCTTGTCTCCTTGGCTAGACTGATTTCACATGTCTGAAATCAGTGGGATTTTTGGTGGTGGGAGGGAGACCTCCAGAGTTGCCTACTCTTATCCCTTCCCTTAGAGCTGGGGCTTAACTGTCTAGGACAGTGGTTCGCAACCTGTGGGTCTTGACCCCTTTGTGGGGTCAAGTGACTCTTTCCCAGGGGCCGCTAAAGACCATAGGAAAACATATAAATATTTCACAATATATAATTACATTTTGTTTTGTGATTAATCACTATGCTTTAATTATGTTTCATTCTGTTCAATTTGTATCAATGAAAATACATCCTATCAGATATTGACATGATGATTCATAACAGTAGCAAAATGACAGTTATGAAGTAGCAATGAAAATAATTTGATGGTTGGGGGTCACCACAACATGAGGAACTGTATGAAAGGGTCACAGCATGAAGAAGGTGGAGAAACACTGTTCCAGGAGGACATGCCAACTCAGAGAAGTGTCAATACAATTGGTAACTAAGATGTAAATAAAATAAATTTCAACAAGCCCAAAATAGAGACATGGCTGCTAGGAAGGTAATTCGATGCATGGGACACTGTTTGCTTCCCTTCATCTGTGTTCTTATGATCCTTCTTGTTGAGGATTGAACTGTGGAATTGTATGATATGTTCATTACATCTCAATAATTGTGGTCCATCCCCATCTCCTTGGAGCTCTTGTTGTGTTTTCCCCTTGGCTCTTCTCCTTCTGCAATCACTGGGAAAGCCCTTCCAGATCTTAGCAACAGTTATGAGCAGAGAGATTGCCCAGGGCAAGGCCCTCACCTGAATATATATATGTCGTTTAGATGGGTGGAAAACAACAGTTTAGTTAGAGTACTGTGATAGTCTGAAAAATGAAGTGGGTTAATTTAAGAATATAGAAGAAGGTCATGGATTTTCATAAATCAATGGAACAATCTAGGTGTTTAGGGGAAATCCACACTTAGAGATTCTTCTAAGCTTTGTAAAAAAATTAAAAGACTTTTCAGGCTGGAGTGGGGGGAAGTATGGTTCCTATGGCCTATTAGTTCACAGAAGGTAAATAAATATGGCTCAAAAGAGAAAAAATACTCCAAGCGTCAAACTAGGGTGGTTTATTTTTCTATCCAAATTTACTATGTGTCTTTTGCTGATAGAAGATTTCAGTGGATGTACTTTATTTTTAACTTTTAATTTAGCATGCATTTTAAAGTTCGAGAATGTTCCTTGAACTACCAGGGAACATATTTTATTACCTACCCTAGTAATTATTTCTAGAGTCCTGAAAATCGTACACTCTCCTTAAACATTCTAGCAAAATTAAATGCTGGTTGGAGGGGAGATGAATGAACAGGAGAAGATAATTGAGTTCAACATTGGCTTTTGACTTTATAGTTTGAGAAAAGCAATTTCTTTCCTGGTTTATCCTCTATGATTCTAGAGCTAACTTCCAGTGCTTATTGCAGTACTTTATTGGGTATTGTAAATCGTGTTCCTTGTGCGATCTCTGAACATAGATTAATGCTTATGTCTTCATCTACCTGGGAAGAAGCTTCATAGTTACATAAATAAAAATGATCTGCACAACTTTTAAAAATGAGAATTGAGAAAGATGGGTTTTATGCAACTAATATGATTGCCATGTGCCATATTAATGGCCTAAGCAAGTAAAAGTGAACAGAAAATTCTGTGTGTGCACTGTCTATCCTCTGACTACTTGGCTTTGAGTAGACAAAAGAAGATTGCAAAGTGTCAGGGTTAGTTATCTTTGAATCAAGTCTGACTCATAGTGACCCCCCGTGTACAACAGAAGGATGCTCAGCCCCATGCAATCTTCACGATTGTTGTTAGATCAGTTCCAGCTGAGAGCAACCCGATGCATAACAGAATGAACCACTACCTGGTCCTGCACCATCTTCACAATTGTGATGTTTCAGCTCAATGTTGTAGCCACTGTGTCAATCCCTCTTTTTGAAGGGCTTGCTCCTTTTTGCTACCCCTCCACTTTGTTAAGGATGGTGTCCTTCTCCAGGGACTGGTGTCTCTTCACAACATGTCCAAAGCGCCTGAGACAGAACTTGTCATCTCTAAGGAGCATTCTGTCCCTACTTCCAAGGCAGACTTGTTTTTTATTTGGGTAATATTTTCAATATTCTTCTCCAACACCATGATTCAAATGTGTCAATGTTTCTGGGGCCTTCTTTATTGACTGTCCAGCTTTCATATTCATCTGAGGTGACCAAAAATGCCATGATGCACTTTGATCAATGAGGTGACAATTGTACTGGATAACACTTTAAAACAATTGGGCAGCAGACTTTCCCATTGCAATGCATCATATGATTTCTTGACTGCTGATTCTATGAGCGTTGATTAGGGATTCAAGTCAAATGAAATCCTTGACAGCTTCCCTTTTTTTTGCTCTGTTTATCATAATCTTTTTTCTCAGTCTAGCTGTGAGAACTGTTGTTTTCTTTATGCTAAATTTTCAGCCATGCTGAAGAGAGCAATATTTTATCTTCACCAAACAGTGCCTCAAGTTCTCTTTGTTTTCCGTAAGTACGATCGTTGCATCCGCGTTTCACAGATCGTTGATGAATCTCCTTCTCTTCCTCATGCTGCATTCTTCTTAGTCCAGCTTCTCACCTGATTTGCTCAGCATGCAGTCTCAATAAGTATAGGGAAAAGAAGCAGCCCTGATCCACCCTTTTCCAGATTTTAAACATGTGGTATCCTCTTTTTTTGCTCATGCCTCTTGTCTAAGGACAGGTCCTACAGGAGAACAATGAAAACTCTGGAAGTTCATTCTTCATAATCTTATTCATATGTTCCTATGATGCACATAGTCAAATATCTTTGCATAGCCAATAAAACACGGGGATAAACATCTTTCTAGTGTTCTCTGTTCGTATCCAAGATCCCAGATTACAAAGGAGAGGTGTATATTGTTTCTTTATTTGGGCCCTAACGTCTCTTTACCTATAATTCATGTGTCTGATAAATATTTTTAGTTTGCTTGTATTAGTGTCAGTTGATGAATATTTAGTTGACGCCTTCATTACCGTCTTCTCGGTTCTTGATGGATGTACTTGCTTTGTCATCTTAGTAAGTTATAGTTGACACTCTGTTCTTCTGGGATGGATGTTAGGTGTTTGTTTGTTTTTTGACAAATGCTATTTGTGGCCTTTTCCGCTGTGTGTCTTTAGTGGAGAACTGTGCACAAAATATATGTGCAATGAAATACCTATTTACCAAAAGAAAATACTTTGAACATGTATCCAAACATGATTCTCAGTTCCTTTTAGTGGCTCTTCATAGGAACCTAAAGGAAAGACCTAGAGCAAAAACACATCACAACTGGGGGAACAGAGTCTACCCGAGGCTTGCTCAAAGTGGTGCCTTACATGCCTAGGGTTCTCACAGACGGAGACAGACATGCTTTGCAATATAATCAAAGGGCTTTGATCTTTTGCATTAATTAAAATTTTCCATTTGTTTAACTATGTGCGTGGTTATCTTCCTTAAACAATGCCTCTGTTTATCCTCTGTGAGCTGCAAAGCATCACAAATCCAGCTCATCATCTGGTAGCTTCTCTGTCATCCAACCTGACTTTAAGAGTCATCCCTGTAAGGGACACCATGAGAAGCAAATGGTGACAGCTGAACAGTTTTCCAGAAGAACATAATTTAAAAATTAGGAAACTCTACTAATCTAAGAGTGAAATTAGTCCACTCCATTATGCTTACTATGTGCTCAGCACTGTGTTAAAAGTATTATTTAATTGCTTAAAACAACATGACATTGTGGTGGTAGCATTAATATAGATGAAGATAATCCAGCCACTAGAAAATAATAATCCAAATTTAGATTCAATGATGAATAGGTGGCAGAGAACAAGGATCAAAGCTAGATAATTAAGAATCTGCATCCATGTGATTTGCCACATTGTCCTACCTTTCAATGATAATTAATTTGTTTATTTAATGGGTATAAAATGTTGTTTAATATGAATGGTACCAACTTTTATAGACTGCTTATTTGGTACAAAGCGCTGTCCTAAATTCTTTAAATGAGATACGTACTCCTTACAACATATGAGATGGAGATTCTCACTCAACCACATTACAGTTTTATAAACCAAGTAAAATAAAGTTCAGTATCCTTCAATTCGTAGAAAGGTAACATGGCAGTGTTGAAATTTGGATTCTGAAATTCTTACTCGAGAAATTGTGCTGTTAACCATTAAATAACTCCCCCAGACAAGTAAATAGAAAGGTAAATTTAATTTAGAGCATCCAATCCAATTTCAGACAGTCCAGAGGGCATATAAGAAGATAACTAGAATTTGCAGTTGACCATGAACAGAGAAAACTGCAGGGGATAAAGTCCAGATTTTTAAAAAAATAGTGAGTAGTGTCCGTTTGGAGAGGAAGATGGGTTTCCAAGTTATAATAATAATAATAGCTTTGTCTAGGCAGGCAAGATCTTTTGATGGTATTGAAAATATGAATTGGCTATTTACTCTGGTCTTCAACTTTCCCTTTCTGCCATTTGTGTCCTTGGACCTTGCAAAAGACAGTGATGGCCACCTTCAGGTCAGGCTTTCACAACTCCAGAAACCTGAGTAAATCAGGCAAAACAGGCCAACATTTCTTTTCACATTAGCTGGAAAAGAGCATGACATGGGGAAGCAGGAACAGATGTTGGGCATTGCACAAAGTGACCCAAAAGTGTCTCAACTCAAAGAAAAATGCAGGGAGGAGCCAAGGAATGGCATTTAGGACTCCTCTTTGCCACAGACAACCTCAGGAGATAAGGGCCATTTTGAAGGAATGCCCCAAATACAACCACCCAAAACATGCCTCTCAAACACATTTGTATTCAATCATAAAATTCACAGATGCATGGATTCCAGATGGAGGTTGGTGTGGGTACTGGCTTATTGTTGTTTTGTGTTGTTGTCAAGTAAATTTCAACTCATGGTGACCCCATGTATGTAAAGTAGAATTAATCTAAGAGTACTCAAGGGCTGTCCTCTAACTGACTTCAAAATGCAAACCTTACAACTAATAGTCACGCACTTAACCATTTACATTGGAAATTACAATAGTTTATATTTTAATAGCATATTAAATTACAAATAGCTTTCCTAATTTATTGTATTATTTTATTCATTTTAAGAGGATGTTATCTCATTTGCAAAGGAGACAATTACTGTATATACTCGTGTATAAGCCAAGTTTTTCAGCACAAAAAATGTGCTGAAAAACGGGAGATCAGCTTATACATGGTGGTACCCCAGCGAGGTGTAAGATCTCGCTAGGTGCCGTCCCCCACCCCCCAAGGTAACGGGATGAGCGCCCGATATCTCGCGGGTAATTGCTGTTTCTCCGCTGTTCATTCAAAGCTCTGCTGACACTGCAGGGCTTTGAATATTTGTTTACTCACATCTAACCAATCAGAGCCGTCTTATGACGTGGACTGCTCCAATTCACAGATGCACCCATAGTGATTCACTTATGACTGCAGCTGAACTGGTTAAGATATGTCTGTGGCTGCGCTCCCTCTCTCCCCTCTGGTCTCTGTGTTAATTCACATCCTACATCCCTGCCTACACAGACTTGCCCCCCTCCTCGCAGCCAACACATCACGGGGGAGGGGGTTATTGCCATGAAAGTTCTTTTTCAACGTCTTGTTTTTTTATCCTATTAGAAACGAATACTCTTGAACCAAAACAAAAATGCCAGTCATATGAGGCTGGTTTCAAATGAAGGTTGTGTCAAGAGCAGAGGAGAGCAATAACAGTATTGCAAGTAGGGACTTCTGTGTTGACGAAAAGCAAGTGAGGGAGTGGCAGAAAATGAAGGCTGACTTGGAACAGATTCCAAAAGCTAAAAAAGTTCCTCATGGTTTAATGTCTTTTTATGGGGCTCTAGAAAGTGAATTGCTGAAATGGGTTATGGAGTGTCATCAAAATGGTAACTGTGTAACACGCATGGGAATCCGCATACATGCTATACAAATGCCTAAGTGTGACAAATATAAAGCACCAGACATTGAAAAATTTGCTGCATCAGCAGGATGGTGTACCCACTTCATGAATAGGTTTGGCCTACTATGTTTGAGACAAAGAACAAAGATTTCCCAGAAATTGCCACAAGACCTTGAAGAAAAATATTATGTCATTCCAGTCATTTATTATAAAACAAAGAAGGATTTATAATTCTGACCTGGCATTGGGAATATGAATGAAACTGCCATGACTTTTGATCTTTCAAGCAACAGAACTGTGGCAAGTTTAGGATAAAGTAAACATTTTTCTCAAAACTACAGAAAATGAAAAAAAACACTTTACATTTGTTCTATCATGTCTGGCTAATGGAACTAAGCTGTGTCCTGTCCTTATTTTTAAAAGAAAGACCTTGCCTAAAAAGATCAATTTCCCACTGGGCGTGCACATGTTAAAGGCTGGATGGATGAAGATGGAACAAAAAAATGGCAGGAAGAAATTTGGAACTGAGGACTAGGAGCAGCTTTACAGAAAAAGCCATCATTACTTGTTTGGGATATGTTCACAGCCCACCTATCGGATGGCATAAAAAAATTTGGCAAAATCTAGTACAGTTACTTTAGCGGTCATTCCAGGTGGGCTTACATGTGTACATCCTCTGGATGTATCTTTGAATAAGCCTTTTAAAGACCATGTGAGAAGGATGTGGCATGAATGGATGTTATCTGTTCAAGCCTGACTAACAAAAGGAGGAAATCTTATGAAGCCTGACATAGAGTTAATGGCAAAATGGGTTTGAGATGCATGGGAAGACATTCCAGAAGACATGGTACAACGTGCCTTCCAGAAATGTAGTATGAGTAATGCTATGGATGGCAGTGAAGACTGTGCTTTGTATGAAAATGACAGCAGTGACGGTGATGATGGCGATCTCAGTGAGGACAGCATCTATGATGACCTCACAACAGCTAAAGGTCTGCATTGGGATATGGATGATGAAGAGGAATCCAGTTTTGAAGGATTTTAACTCTACATTTTAGCTTGGTTGCTGATTGAGCTTAGGGAATAGTACTCTTAAGGTATCATTGTTGATACCTTATTGTTTTTGTTGAAACTATTTTCTACTTACTGTGCTGGTTTACTAATGTTAAATGACTTGTTATCCTTTTATTTATGTTTTTATTGAAAATAAATAATTAAATGCATTACCCCACTGATGTATCAATTTTTAGTAATTTTATTTTCATTTGTTTTGATTATTGAAGCTCACCAATAGCTTCTGCATTTTCCACCCTAGGCTTATACTCGAGTCAATCAGTTTTTCTGGTTTCCCAGGTAATAATTAGGTACCTCGGCTTATACCCAGTCAGCATATATTTGAGTGTATACGATAAGTGCCCAAAACCCAGAGCCAATATCTGACAACCAGAGTTGGATCATCTTCTCATGAGTCCTGGTCTGATGATATAGGGCAATTTTCAGGGAAGATAAGACCAAGGGGGGACCTGTCAATAGAAAAGATTGCTCTACAAGTCAGGATACAAGTGTTAAGAGAAAAAAAAGATGGGAGGCCAAGTACTGCTCATTTTATTTAAGCTAAAGATAGATGAAGGTTTGTGAATGGTGTAGATGAAGGAGTATTCACATTCACTTGGTCCTTGATCAGACCAGATCACAGAAAGTTTTTTAAAAGTGATACATTTTGAGATGATTAGAATTTCCTCAAACAGAAGTTAAACAGAGAGAATTTCAAGGTAGAGGAAACATCTTGAAAGTACATACGAGCTAAAAATCATGTGCATGGATGAATTACAATGGATTCCTCAGTTGAATTGTAGCTCTATATATTTAAAAGGAAACAATGGAATATAAAACTAGAAAGATAGTGAAGCCATTTCAAAGGCTACAGTAACAGCTTTGAAAATTAAGTTAAATAGTTTGTCCTTATTTCATTATTCTTGGAAAATCAATAATAGTTTATGAACATGAAAGTAATGAATGTCTACCTCATAATATTGTTGCGATGTTTCAATGAAATCATGATGCAAAATGCTTTATAAAAAATATATTTTAGACATTAGTATTATAATTGCATCAAGCTATGACTTCATTGATCATTCACAAGTATTTGTCGAGGGCATATATCCAAAGATCAAAATGTAATGCAGATTCTGAAACTTGCTCTTGAATGTAGAATTGCTTAAGTGGATGGAGAAGATGAAGTAGAAGATCTGAACAGAAACATCTGAGGGCCATTCAAGAGGACAAAGAAAATTGTTATCATGAAATGTGGAAAACCTGGAGTTAGAAAAGCAAATGAGAAGAACACATTAGCATTTCTCAATCTGAAAAAAAAATCAAGCCTTAAATTGCCATATTGAAAGATTCTATGGGCAAAAATTGAAGTGTTATAGGAAACATCAAAAGAAGATGAAAGAATACACAGAATCACTGTATTCAAAAGAATTGTCCAGGGTGGATGATACCTTCAGGATCAAGTGTGTGAGGGGCAATTCTGGGAGAGTGGAGGGTGAGTGGGTTGGAAAGAGGGAACTGATTACAAGGATCCACATGTGACCTCCTCCCTGGGAGATGGACGGCAGAGAAGGGGGGGAAGGGAGACTCCAGATAGGGCAAGATAAGACAAAATAACAATGTATAAATTACCAAGGGCACATGAGGGAGGGGGAGCGGGGAGAGAGGGGGAAAAAAAGAGGACCTGATGCAAAGGGCTTAAGTGGAGAGCAAATGCTTTGAGAATGATTGGGGCAGGGAATGTGCAGATGTGCTTTATAAAATTGATGTATGTATATGTATGGATTATAATAAGAGTTTTATGAACCCCTAATAAAATGTAAAAAAAAGAAAAAAGGAGGGAAAAAAAGAAAATGATTAGGCAGGGAATGTGCAGATGTGCTTTATACAATTGATGTATGTATATGTACGGATTGTGATAAGAGTTGTATGAGCCCCTAATAAAATGTTTAAAAAAAAAGAATTGTTCAACATTCAACCATTTCAATAACTCGAGTACCTGAAGGAAGAAGTCAAAACTTCAATGTAGGTCTGGGCAGGAAACAAGGCTGTAGGGGTTGATGGAAAACCAGTTGAGGTATTTCAACAAATGACTATAATGCTGGAAGCGCGTAGGCCAAGAAATTTGAAACAGGTGCCTGGACAATCAACTGTATTAGTGTTCATGCCAAAGAAAGTTGATCCATTATTATATGGAAATTATATAACAATCTTGATATCACACTCAAGTAAGATTTTTCCAAAGAAAATTTTTTTTTAAATTTGCAACAGTACATTAACAAGTAACCATCAGAAATTCAAGCTAGATTCAGAAGAGGGGATAGAGGGAGGGATTCATTGTTGATATCAGATGAATCCTGGCTGGAAGTAGAGAATACCCGAAAGATGTTAACTTGTTTACTATTGACTATGCCTAGATATTTGACTGTGTGGATCACACAAACTATAGATAACATGGAAATTCTAGAACACTTCCATTGTGCTCATGTGGAACCTTTACATAGATCAAGAGGTAGTTATATAAACAGAACAAGAGAACATTTCATGGTTTAAAATTAGGAAAAGTGCATGTGTCAAGTTTGTATCTCTCGCCATATTTATTCCAACTATATGCTGAGCAAATCATTGAGAAGCTGGCTTATATAAAGAAAAATGTGACATCAGGATTGGAGAAAGGCTTATTAACAACCTGAGATATGCAGATGACACAACCTTGCTTACTGAAACTGAGGAGGACTTGAGATACTTGCTGAAAATCGAGGATCACAACCTTCAATATGGATTGTGACTTAATGTAAAGAAAATCCAAATCCTCCCAAGAGGACCAATAGGTCACATCATGAGAAATGGAGAAAAGAGTGAAGTTGCCAAGGGTTTCATCTTGCTTGGATCCACAATCAATGATCATGGAAGCAGCAGTCGAGATCTAAAGATAAGTTGCATTAGGTAAATCTGCTGCATCAGATATCTTTAAGCTGTTGAAAAGCAAGGATGTCACTTTGAGGACTAAGGTGCGCCTGGCCCAAGCCATGGTATTTTCAATCGCCTCACATGCATGCGAAAGTTGCACATTGCATAAGGAAAAGCAAAGAAAAATCAATGTATTTGAACTATGCTATTGGCGATAATATTGAAGGTACCACATACTGCCAAAAACACAAACAGATCTGTCTTGTAAGAATTATATCCAGGGGTGGGGGGTAGGAGGGAGGGATAAAAATAGGAGCTGATCCCAAGGGCTCAATGGAAAGTAGGTTTCTAGAAAAGAACAAAGGAATATATGTATGAATATGTCAGATACAATTGATGCATGGATTGTAACAAGAGTTTTAAGAGCCCCCAATAAAATTATTTTTTAAAAAGAAAAAGCATAACACGGGGAAAAGAATTTAAAAAAAGGAAAAGGGAAAAAAAGAAGAAATACAGCCAGAAAAAGGTCACTGGGTGGTGTCAACTGTTAAGGACTAGAGTGTTAGTTGAAAGGTTGGTGGTTCAGACCCACTCAGAGGCTCCTTGGAAGAGAAGCCTCTCGATGTGCTTCTGAAAGGGCACAGCTTTGCAAAGTTTACGGAGCAGTTCTAGTCTGCACACATGGGTTGGACAACTCATTAGCCTCTAATTATAACGGGTATAAAAAGTGATTTTCGACAAGTTAATTTTTTAAATTCTATAGTTGACAAATGGTGAATGATTATTCAATGCAAGAATTCTAGAGAACTCAAATAAAACACTAAGTTAAAGATGCGTATGGAACAGAAGAGTTCAGCCCTGGTAACACTGAATTGCATATATTAAAGCTTAATAGAAATGCTTTTAGTTTTTGGATAATCACAGTACCACTACACTAATCACCATGAAAAACTAATAAGACATCAGTGCAAGGGAAACAAAACCTAAACACACCATAATTATTTCAGGGAACTCTCTGATGAAATACTATTATATATGATAAACAACCATTTTGCAAGCTTTCTCCAACTATGTTTTGATCATGTTCATCTCCATTAAGCCTCCAAGTTAATTAGATAGGCAAACCAAGTTTAGACAAAGAAATTGATTTTCTTCCTAGGACACTCTCAACAGAGGAGCAGACATGAGAAAGGGAGCAATTTCTCGTCATGGTGTGCAAATTAAGGTCTGTTCAGAAAAATCAAAAGAAATGAACAAAATCCCTGTTTTCTTATTCCCTTGTGTTCTTTAGTGACATGTTCATCAAGTAAATATGGCAGGAAGGAAAAATATGCCTAAATATTTCTTGTGCCTCTCACCTCTGGAAAGCAAAGCTATCATCTGTCTCCTTAGCAAGAACCTCCAACCATAGTGGAGCCTGGTCGTTGAGACCTGTTATGTGGACCCCAAACAAACAGCCCCAGCTCGTTGTTGTCTAATCATTTCCAGTGCCTGTCAAGATTGTCTATTACCCTCTGGCAGCAGGGTCCCATCCTCCCTCCTGGAATAGCCCTCACTTGTTTCTTCTCAGTCACCCCATATTTATTTCCTCTAGACAATTGGAAAGGTGATGACTAAGTCAGATCCCCCCTGTGTTGTTAATGGTGAAAATGAGCCAAATGGGGGGTTCCTGTAACAATCTCCACTTGACTCAGGTGGCCCTGCTTCCCGGAGGAATCTGAAGTTTGCTTCTGCAGCTGGGCTTTGAGATTCTATTCCAACTTGGTCCAGAAGGAGGGTTCTATAACTTGGTACCTATTTTCAGCTCATAGGACATTTTTCCTTAATTGTCATAGACATTTTTCCTTGTTTCCTTCTGCTTCCTTCAAGTTCGTGTGGGCTATATGGACCCTAGACCCAATTGCATGTATTCATACATTTTGGGCTATGAGTTTTCCCCCAAATGTAATGGGACCTACTATTAAATCTGCCATAAGCAATGGCAACAGGCCCAGCCCCGTTGTGATGTGGATCTTGCTGTATTCATTTTGTAACGACAGAAAGGCATTGTTTTCTGAAACAGATTGCTTCTTACAGCGCATGTCACGACAAAACAGGTGGTTGATGGGCCAGGAGCATCAGGAGCCTTGGGGAGCTTATTCGAAATGTACCTCAGGCTGCACCCAGACCTGTTAAATCGTTCTCTGCAGTGGAGCAATACGCCCGGGTGACTTGTTGCCCTTCACTGTTTCAAACACACTGACCTAGAGCAATGGCTTTTCCCAATAAGTAGAAGGAGTCACCTGAACAATGAAAACGGCCACACCAAAAAAAAGAAAAGAAAAGGCTGGGTCTCACTCAAAAGAATTCCACTTTAGATGGGACATGGATATCGGTTTTTATTTTTGGCCTTAAGCTCCATGTAGGATTTTAAAGGTCAGCCCCCGTAGAGCAGCATTCTCTAAAATCAGCAATATTAGGTGAAATGCTTTGTATGTTTACTTATAGGTGTGGTGTATTCTATAGTGATTCTCCAGGACAATTCCGTATCTTCTGTTCTGTGTGTTCTCAGTTGCACGTTAATGGTTGGCAGGTTACTGAGACCGGAGAGAAATGACTAGGGTTCAGCTCATGCCTGTGACCTCTGTGACCTTCGACAAGCCACTAAATGTCTTGTGGAGTTAATTTCTTTGTCCAATGTGAGAGAGTTCCTATTCTAATAAACCTTCATTCATTCAGCAAGTATTCAGGAGCATATTTTTTGGTTCCAGGTACAACTATAGGGACTGAAGATGCAATGAGACATAAGCAAACAAGAAAAAAAATCTGTCCTTATGAATTTATGACAGTGAAAGAGGAGAATAACAAGCAAATAGAGTCATACATCGAATAACATCCATTTGGGCAATATCTGACCACATCTGCAGGTGTGATCCCTTAAGATTGAAACAGAATTCATAAAATCATGACAAAGAATACGACATAGCCAACCTACGTGTTTCCTAAATGCAACATGTGCATCTCCTGTCTGTCATATGTAAAGTGACTGTGCTACCAGGTCTATCATGGAATAGTACATATATAATCTGGACTACACATATCTTGATAGGCATGATAGATGCCTACCTTACTGGTTTATGTATAACAGGACTATACCTTCTATCTAAAAATCTTTTGCCTATGAGAGTGTGTGTGCTTCAAGTGGTAGGCAACAGCATCCAGTCTTGTGTATTGCACATCTTTTGAGTGCTGTATCATCGTCACTGTTTAATTTTCTTTTGAAACTATTACTGTGGGGTGCATCGTGGCTCCCAAATGCAGCAAAGCCAGTGGTAGTGAGAGCAACAACAAGAAACAAAGGAGAAGCAGTGATTTGGAAGTTGAGTAAAATGTGATTAAGCAATGTGGGGGGTGGAAAAATCAGTGAGCACTCTTGATTTAGACATGTCCCACCTAACAATCAAAAGCAAAGAAAATGTTTTCCACACTGTAAAAGGAGCAGCTTCTTTGAAAGTTCCAAGGCTACTAAAAACACTAAAAATGCTAATGATGTGGATTGAAGACCAAACCCCAAAAGGAATCCTTCTCAGCATATTGATGGTCTCCGCTAAAGCTAATTTCAGATTCTTAAAGGAAAAGGGATATAGTGTCCACGCCACGTCAAACTCACATGGCATCCTTGTTCATTGAATGTGCCGTGGACATTAAGGGACACATGACTGCAAACAAAAATATGAAAAAGAAAAGAGGCTTAGATAGTAATACGTGCTCAGAAGAGAAATGAAACACAGTCAACTGTTGGAGAGCGATCATTCAGGGAGGGAGTCAGAGTGGAGAAAATGACTTCAGTTGAGTGGTCAAAGAAGACCTCTCTAAGTAACGGACATCTGAATGGAACAAGGAGCAAGCCAGGCAAAGATCAGAGGGAACATTAGCCAAAGCAGAGGATCTGCTAGATCAAACTCCCCAAGGTGAGAATGGGCTAGGTATGGTCAAGCACTAGATCGAGAGCAAAGATAATTTGCGTTCTTTTGTAGATCTCTCATTTATGATCCAGAAGGCAGGATATATTTATTTAAATCTTGAAACTATAAAAGCTTTCTTCCATTCACAGGAAAGGCAAGTTACCTGCAGGCAAAAAGACCCAATGTTTGGGGCAGCAGAAAAGGAATAGGACGCCAAAGCAGGCTCAACGTTCCTATTTCTCAAAAGAGTAATATCTTCCTTTGGAATCTGGGGGAATGTGCTCAAGTACAGATTGAGGTCATAGTGACTCCCCCAGGGGGGCTGCCTTGAGTTCAGCCAGCTTACTCCTGTCTGTATGATGAAAAGGTCCATCCAAGCACTCTCCTGCATGTGTCTCTTCCCCTCTGTGAACAAGCTGCTTAGACAGGCTCAGGAGAAAGGTTTGGCTCTCTGCACCTGGGATCTGAGGTCCTGGTCCTTGGTTCTTGTCCAGTTTGTTTGAGTCTCTGCTTAGAGATTCGAAGAAGGCTCTAATTCTTTTCATTGCTGCCTTGCTACTGGAACCCAGAGGGGTGGGTGTGTGTGTGTGTGTGTGTGTGTGTGTGTTGTTGTTGTTGTTGTTGTTGTTGTGTCATGTCATTATTTCTACAGTTCAACTGCTGGAGTCCTGTTACAGTTCAGAGATTTTTGTCCCAATTATAGGAGTCTTAATTGCAAAATGTAGACGTTAAGTATAAGCCCTCAAGGGAGCAGTGCTTGTTGTTGATGATGATGAGGATAATGATGATGGTGCTGATGATTAAAGTATCCAAGATGGATTTCCTCTTTTTAACATTTCCATTTGCTTCCAACAGTGCGGGTCACACAATCAGGATGATAACAATACGCTGACTATTACCACAGGATAAACAATTCAATTTTTATCTCGGTTCTAAATGTGTTCCCTGTGTTATCAGATTTAACCCCCCACATCCCACCTTACATACTGTCATCTTAATTCTCAGAAAACTTAATCATATAGAAATTTGCAAGCTTATCCAAAATCACAGAAGAAGTGATCCAGTCAGGCCCCAAATCCCAGCAATTCTGATTCTGAAGCCTGAGTTCATTGTATCACTTGCCTACCTGAAAAATACCTACTTACTAGCTCAAATGTCTGCTCTGTGAAGCTCTTGCTTACATCCCTGTCCTCAGATCTCAATCCTATAACAAAGACTACACTAGAGTTAGAATTTGGGCTGTTTATTTTGTGTCAGACCATATGTTGAGGGCTGTACTTGTATGACTCTTATAAAGTTGTGTTGTCACGTGGGTAAGCAAGAGTGTGGCTTTATTGAAAGTCCTGCATAGCCACATTACAGTTTTACTCTTGATTTAGTCTCTCTAAAACTCATTAAAAGGAAATGCATTCATAACGCAAAACAATCTTCTTAAGATCCCACTTTTTATAAAACTCCTAATACTATCTCCTCAAAGTCCACACCAGTGGGCCTTTCAAGTGTCTTCTCCCTACTCTCTCTTCCCAAATCTACATCTTTTTTCTAGAGAGTTGCTTTCTCTCCTTTCCAGTGTAATTAAATATACTTCCTTTTAGGCTTCTTTCTCCTTGACAGTTCTACAGTCAATAACACCGAAGTGGCATCAACTTACCTCAGCACAGAGGTAGAAATCCTACACTAAGGAGCTGTCTTCCTAGAGGGAAGAAAAGACCAAAAAAGATCAAGGCCATCAGTGTGTTTTACCCTTGTCATATACATATTAAAATTTTATCATCACCATTCTCAAGACAGATTTACATGTTTAGCATTCTAACATTAAAATTTTTAAAATGAGAAACTGTTAACTTATTTATCCAAAGGGATAGCAGAAGTTAATGCATCATCCAGAATTTGAATCCAGTTGGAGGGCATAAAAGTAAAAGTCAGTTTTGTGCGTGCTACCTCATCCTTTCACACTTTCTCAACTGAGCCAGTTTTCTCTAGAACAGGGATCAGCAAGCTATGGCTCCTGGGACAAATGCGTTTAAAAATGTTTTATTGTGAATTCGGTGAAGGTTTACAGAGCAGCTCATCAATTTTACATTCAACCATTCACATACATTCTTAAAATGTCATTCACTGTGATCTCCACAATGTAACCTCGCTAGTCACACATTCTCCCTGTGTTTGCGGTTCCCATCCCTCCTTATTTCCTAACCCTTTGGAATTTGGCCTCTGATTAATGCTGCCATTTTTTATCTTAAGTGGTTGGTTAGTCTAAGACAGTGCTTCTCAACCTCTCTAATGCCCTGACCCTTTCATACAGTTCCTCATGTGGTGGTGACCCCCCCACCCCCAACTATAACATAATTTTCGTTGCTACTTCATCATTGTCATTCTGCTACTGTCATGAATTGGACGACCCCTGTGAAAGGGTCGTTCACCTCCCAAAGGGGTCGCAACCCACAGGTTGAGAACCACTGGTCTAAGGTGTGCATACCTCACCACTGTTATCATTCCTCTTACGGACCTTTCTGTTGTTTGGATGAAATATGAGTCACATTGGTAAGTTCAGTTCCAGACCCGAAGAGTGATTAAGAGTCATAGGTGCAAGGGTTCCACCAGTCTCTATCCAGCCAGTGAGTCTGGTCTCTTTTATAATTTTGAATTTTGTGCCAAATTTTCCAGGTCTTTCTTATATGACCTATTCAAAGCAGATGGTAGTGATAGTCAGGCATCTTCTAGTGCTTCCAGTTTCTGAGTCATGTAGACTGATATGCATATGGTCCATCAGTCCATTGGATTAATTCTTTCCATATGTCTCAGATTTCCATCACTCTTTGTTCTTCCAGACAGAGAGACTAGTAGTTGCACCTTGGATGAGCTTTTAAGACCCTAGTTCTGACTCACCAAAGTAGGAGGTAGAATATTATCATTGTGGATTATCTTATGTCAATTGGACTCCAGCAAGTGCTTTTGTAAATAAAGGTTTATTAGACACAGCTCAACTCACTAATTTACATATTACTACTTTTCTGCTACGATGGCTTGTTGCTGTTGGGTGCAGTCGAATCAGTTCCAAATTATAGCAACTCTATGTAGAAAAGAACGAAACACTGCCCTTGGTCCTGTGCCATCCTCACAATTGTTCTCATGTTTGAACCCTTTGTCGCAGCCCTATTGTCAGTCCATCTCTCCGAGGGCCTTCCTCTCCTTCCCTGCCCCTCCACTTTACCAAACATGATGTCCTTCTCCAGGGACTGGTGCCTCCTGACAACATGTCCAAAATATGTGAAAGGAAATCTTGCCTCCTTGCCTCTAAGGAGCATTCTGATTGTACTTCTTCCAAGAAGGTTTGTTTGTTGTGTTGGTGGACCATGATGCTTTCTATATTCTTGACAAACACTACAATGGCAGGGTTGAGTAAATGCAAAACCAAAAGCATTTACGAAGGGTCCTTTACCCCAAAGTTTTGCTGATCCCTCCATAGAAGAAGACCCTCATAGAATAGCTTCTCTAATGGTTAACTGTGAACAGGCCAACTTAAAAGTAAAGTTGAAAGGATTTCTCATATTTACCAGTTGAGGTACTTTATTGTGCCAACCTGGTCGATAAACACATGTGGGGTTAATTGAAGGTCGGAGGGATAAATGACTCAGTGAACCTCGCCTTTCTAGTTCTCGGGTCTCTTGCTTTGTGATGGTCGTACCAGGGTGCAGCAACCTTAGCCAGTTCCCTGCTTCAGCTTGCAAGGCTGACTTCCTGCAAGACATACCCAAGGAAAAGCCACATGGACTTTCCCTGATGCTACCCTGGGTGCTGGAGCACCCGTGTGGAGACCCCTGACAGCGCTGAGATGCTTACACATTCACTGACTTGCCTTTCTTCCTGCAGTCGGCATCATTGTCTCTGTTTTGTGAAATGGAGGAGGACTTTGTGGATTGGTGTCAGACATATGGGTTAATATTGGAATTGTGGGTTTGGGCAGCACTGGGTTGAGATGTTTTCTTTGATGTGCACTTAACCTTTATATAAAACTCGGTCTTATACATGAGTTTCTGTGGATTTCTTTCTCTAAAGTACCCAGTCAAATACACCAATCTACCAAAAATGTTTTTGTTTTAGCAATTTATGTGATTTTGAACAATGAGTTTAGATTAGCTCATTTAACAATTTTTAAATCTTTCTGGAAAACTTTGGTTGCTTGCTTTTCACATCTTCCTAATGAATGTGTCCGAATTGTTTAATTTTTCCACTGCCTTTATTTACTTCTGTGTTAGCTGGCGGGGTCTGGGGAAAAGAAAGGGACTTGAACCCGAGGAAAGGCAGAGATGAGGGACAGCTTAAATAGCAGAGAAAGGCGAGTCCTCGAGATTGAGAAAGTGTATAATAGTCCAGAATCCTGGAATCCTAGCTTTTTACCGCATTATTGAGCTCTCCCATTCCGTTCTCCTGGCAGTGCAGTGGTTACATGTAGGGCTGGGATCTTCCTGGTCGGGAGATCTGCAGTTCTGTGGGAGAAAGACTGGGTTTTCTACTCTCTTAAACAGTTATAATCTCAGCAATCCACAGGGATCACTATACTTCAGCATTGACTCGATGGCAGGGAGAGTTAAGTAGAGATCATTCAATTCAACACTAATTGTTGTCAACTTACAAGTAGTTTTCAAATAACTTGGTAAATTTTCTAACTATGACTAGTTGACTAATCAATGAATCTATCTGCTATAAACAGAAATAGAGTGTATGGCATTTGCGTGTTTCATTTGCTAGACTATAAATTCTTTGATGGCAAGACCCTTTGTTAGTCATCATCCTATATACCTTTAATCATGTTCAGGAAGCTTACACGTCTAAATAAGTGTCATGGAAAAAGATCAAGTGTGCCCAACAGCCTTGGCAGTGTACTATGTTTTTCATCATTTTAATTGTGCAAAGAGATAATAAATACATTGGCAAATTGTTTTTAGTGAAGAATTTCTCTCCAGAAAAGGTTACGGAGCATCTATTATGTTCCAAATAATCTTGAAATGTATCGATGAAAAACTGATACATGGAAAACAGATGCTTGTTTTCAGAGAGGTTACATTCCAGCAGGGGAAGATATATAATCAATAGTGAATATGATAAATAAGTAAATTATATAGTACCTTAGAAGGTTCTAGAAGGTGACTTGGTGGCATATGTGAGGGACTGCCAACTGCAAGGTCACAAGTTTAAAACTAGCTGCTGCTCTGCAGAGAGAGATAAGACTTTCTGCTCCCATAAAGATTTGTAGTCTCAAAAACCCGAAAGGGCAGTTCTACTCTGTCCTATTAGTTCATTACTCTGTCCATTGGGTCAATGGCAATGGGCTTTGTCCTTTGTGTTGTTTTTTTTTTTTAGGAGATAAAAAATGTATGTATGGATTGTAATAAGAGTTATACAAGCACCCAATAAAATGATTGAAAAATGAGGAGTTAATAGTATAATGGAGATGAATACAAATAGGGGAAGCAATATGAAACAGGGCATCAGGGTAGATTTCATGAGAAATTGACATATGAGCAAAGACTTGATAAAGCGAGGGGCAAAGGCTTCTGAACATTTAGGGAAGAACATTCCAGGTACAGGGGAAAGTCAGTACAAAGACCCTAAGGTGTAACAAGGGGCAACAAAGAGCACAGTGTGTCTGAAATAGACAGTGAAAGGGAGATTCGTTTACGATGTCAAAGTAATTTGTGATGGATGGACTGTGTAGGACGTAGGTGCATTGTCAGGACTCTAGCAGATACTCTTAGTGAAATGGAGAGCCATGGGAGGTTTAAAGCTGAGCAGTCACCTGCTGCCATTTGCGGTTTAAAACCGTTGCAGAAGCTGCTGTGTTGAAGACAACCCCTGGGAATGGAAGGCTGGGGGACAGGACGTCAGTTAGGGCGCTACTGCAGTCATCCAGGTGAGAGCTGATGTAGACTGGGATCAGTAGCTGAAAGTAGAAAGATGAGAAAGGATCGGATTTGCTTGTCTTGTTTGCTGAAGTAAAATCAAGAGGAATTCCAGATAAATTGGATGTGAGATTTAAAGAAAAGAAAGTGGTAAAGTTTGCATAAAATTGTTTTTAAAATTGTATAAAAATCCAGCTAAGAGCCCAGAGGGGTAGAGCTTCTGGACTGCTGCAAGGGAATATTGATACAATTTCTGTGTCTGTAGCCATAGGGGTGGATCTTGGGGGTTCAGTCGGATCAAGGCGGAACCTCAAGTGTTTAGTCCGATAGCCTTGGATTCTGGCCAGTTTCAGTGACTGTTTCGTTGTTGATTTCTTCATTCGCCGTGTCCTTCTTGTCAGCCTTTTTATTGTCTATGGTTACTGCATTTTGTATGCTCTATTCAAGCACGTTGCATTTGCTTGTTTCTTTTGCTAGACTATAAATTCTCTGATGGCAAGACCCTTTGTCACTCATTTGGTCCCATATACCTTTAATCATATTCAGAGTGTTTACATGGTCAAGCACATGTCATGCAAAAAGATCAAATGTGACTTACCACCTGCGTAGTGCGCTATGTTCCCCATCACTTAATTGTATGAAGAGAGAATAAATACATTGACAGTCTTTGATCCTGTTATTCTTGATTCAAGAGAATAGATTTTCCATTTTGCAAAGCAGATTCATCCATTTCTAGACAAACTGGATGATCAGAGAGATTGAATTCCAAAGAAAAGGGGGCAAGAATATTCGTCCATCTGGGAAACATTCTGTAGCTAACGATACCTAGGACAGGGCGGGGGTGGGGGTTCGGTATCAATTCTAGGAAATAGTATCTTCATTTCTTAGTGCTTCTATAAAAGAAATGCAACATAAAATGCTTCTATAAAAGAAAAGTCACAAAAATGGGTGACTTTAACAAACAGGTTTAGAAGGCTACAAGTCCAACTTCAGAGAGCCAACTCTCAGACGTTTTCTCTTTCTACAGGCTCTCAGGGAATTCTTTTCTCTTTTTAGCTTCTGTTACTTGGTCCCTTGGTGATCTCCATGTGGCATGTTTCGTTTCTCACTTAGTGCTTCCTTCCCTATGCCTAATATGCTCCTTTTATGTTGCACAGGTGATTGACGTAAGACACACCTGACACTGAAATGCCTCATTAGCATAATCAAGAAAGTACTATTCCCAAAGGAATTACATTCATAGGCATAGAAGTTTAGGATTTACAACACACATTTGAGGGAGAAAGAATTCAATTCATAAAACACAGATAACTTTATTAAAACATAACCTAGAAATAGAAGATTTGTTAACAGTGTCCACAGTTTAAGGATGCTATATTTTTTGCAGATTACTAATAATGTTTAGCTCAATAAACATCTAAAACCTATGATTTATTAAAACTAGCAACCCTGTCCAAATAAAAGTAATACTAATGTAAACACAATATCAATTGAAATTTCTAGATCATATTTGTACAAGGGACGAGAGGCAGAGATAGGCCAAAACAACTGAAGGGCTGGACGCTTTGGGTTTGTTATCTTTTTGAATATTTCTCAGTTTGCCACTGTAATATTTTTTGGTTGACTTGTGATAATGAGGGTGAATTACACATCCTAAGATCACCATCTCCTTTAAAATCTGTAAAGCACAGCAAAGCAGACAACCCAAAAACACACTTATTAATAAAAATTTATTGTCAATAGGACATTTTTATTTAAAGAGGTTACTTTATTTCAGAGTTACAAAGAGTTCAACTCATCTTTCTACATTAATTTCACGTTATGTGGAAAGATGAGCAGCACAAGTCATTTGGGTGAACTTAAATTTTAAACTCTATTTCAGAGTAAATGATAGAAAATAGAGAACTTATTTTGGTAAGAATTACAACACCCCCCCCAAAAATATATGAACTTTTAAAATATGAGGGTTTTGTTGGATATAATTTTTTAATGTCTAACTTTTAAAAATAGTTAATACTTTTTAAAAATAGTTAATACTCTTACATGAACATTTGTATGAGCTAATTTTGAGAAGTCTCTCTGACTCCATCATTTTCTAGCCTACTCTTAAGTTTTTATTCCCAACTGATAAATATTTCACGTATGTATTAAGAACACAAATTGTAAATTTATCCAACAAGAAAATTCAAATATATATGATAGTGCACTTTTTATCCCCAAACATTTTTAATTTGTTCAAATTAACTTTTGTGTTCTGGCATATTTCCTATTATGTTTACACTTTCATATTTTATTATTTCTATGTTGTTATTTTCACTGTTATTTTTACATTATATTGTATATAACTAAACATTTTCTACATATTAACTTAATACTTTGCTACATAACTGAATTCTCTTATTATTTTGAAAAGCTTGTTCTCCTGGGTATTTTTAGGTAAATTGTCACATTCCTAAATAGTTAGAATGTTACTTTGTTCCTTCTAATTTTTATATCTTGAGTATTTCTTCTCCTAATTGCATTGGTGTTTACCTCCAATGCAGTGTTACATGATAGTGATGATGCAGGTATCCTTGTTTTGTTCCTCATGTTTATCATACTTTACGTAAGCATTTCCCTGTTAAACACAGGTCTGGCTTTGGCACACATGTTTTCTGTAACATAGAATTATTGAGTACTTTTATCAAGACGTTATGTTGCAATTTACAAATATTTGCTTAGCAAATGAGTAGATGATCATGAAATTTTCCACATTACATTGCAGGCCCAATTGACTTTGCACAGAATTTATAGAAAATCTTAAAAGAGTAGATAATTCTAATTCATGACATCTATTCTAGAACCTACGGCATGCAATCTAAACCATGAAGTAAACAAAGATGCTAAAAATCTTCTAGAATGTTTCTACACATATAAAGGATAGCTGCAGATCTATCTCAGCCAGAAATATGGATGCAAAAAAAGTCACATGAGAAACAATTCAACAAGTCACTAAAAAGGAATACTCTGATCAAATGGGATTTATACATGAACACAATAGGAATTTATTAAAAGAAAACATTTTACTATAATAAGTTTTTAAAAACACACTGCCATTGAGTTCATTCTGACTCATAACTGCTCCTGTGGGTTTCTGAGGCTGTCAACTCTGATGGGGGTTAAAAACTTCATTTTTCTCCCAAGGGGTGTGAGGCTGTTTCAAACAGCTGCCCTTGCAGGAGCAGCCCACGATTCCACCAAGGTTCCTTTTACTGTAATACTCCATATTGATTTATTTAAGAGGAAAAATCATACAAAGGGTGTTCCAAAAGTTTATAGAAAACAATTCACTATCTTTTAATTCCACTTTTCCACAAATATTTTAAAGCCCTCTTGTACAATTATCTATATGCTGAAAGGTCTATATATTTTTTCTAGGTAAGGGCTGTGTGTTGTAGTGGTTGTTGGTTTTTTTAATCTTCTAGGGTCAGTCTTTTAAATAATGTTCAATTCATCCAGCTTTTCAAATATATACATATACATTTAGCAGAGTAGAAACTAGTAGTCTCTTTGTAGTCTTTGAATTTTATTTTTCTGTGCTTTGTCCATGATCATCTCTTTCTTTCTTGGCCTGTCTAGCTTAGCTTATTTTTCATTTTAAATGTTAATTTTTCATTCTATGTTCAGCTAGTTCCTCTTTTCTTATTCATTAATTCCTGTTTTCATCATTACTAATTATTTTCCTCTCTTTTCCTGTACCCATATAGCTACTGACTGATAGAAATTTTAAACAGTATCAACTATTTCCCGAGTAGAGCTCTGAATAGTCTCTATAAATTGGAATGCATATTGTAGCATTGCGATCTTTTAGACACAATGCAATTTCAGTTTAAATTTCCTTTGATTCGAAGCTGAAGAGAAATGGGTTTTTATCCTCAAAGAAGTAAAGACTTTATTTTTGAGTTTTGTTGTTGTTCTTATCTATTTTTATCATACTGTAATGAGACCATGTCTGCTCTAATATTTCCAGTTTTTAAAATGTATTGAGCTTGTCTCTGCAGTCTGGTACATGGCTATTTTGTGGATATTCAATGAATACTTGCAAAGAAGGCATAGTCTGTATATATTGAGAGTTCACCAAAAAACATCAGTTACACCTTCTTCATTCATTGCATTATTTTGGTCTTCCATTTACCCTGGAAGTCTCAGATTACAGGGAATCCTAAATGAAATCCTCTGAGATGCTTTCTCAAACCACACACCCCTGAAGTCCGCATGGGCTCCTTTCTCCTCTGCTCCTCAGCCCCAGTGCTAGCTGCTGTTTTGACAATGCTGGTACTGTTTGTTTGTTTGTTTTTTTAATTGCCCAATTACTATCCATACATTCAAAGCCCCTGAGAAAGGGACAGTGTCTTTTACATTGTTGTATCCTCAGGACATGATGGCCCTTGGTATAGAGAATTACCTTTCCTCGTTTAAGACCCCTCTTAGGAAAAAAAGCAAACAAACTAGAAAGCCACAGGGAGACATGAGGAAGAAAATATGAAAGATAGACTGAGGTGTCTGGTTGATGGGCGGTCTTCCAAACGAGTCCTATAATTGAAACATTGGTGGCCTTCTATGTTGTGGGCACACCATCAGCCCAAGCATGGCAGGAAAAATAGTAGAGTGGCGAGTGTTCATCATTAGCCTTTTCTACTTCCCTCCCCCTTTTCCTTGTTCCTCAAGAGACCACTAATCTCAGTTGATTACTCTGCTTTCAGTGTTCCTCAGCCTTTTTTCCCTTATGCACTCAAAATTTAGTCAGTTAGGCCACTCCCAGTTGAGTATTGGTTTTATTAAAGTAAGTTGCAATGAGTTGTGTCTGACTATCACCTTAATTTTTTAAGATATATGTTTATCCCCAAGTGGGACTACGTTGTTCTAAATATATTCTGAGTTAAATGCTACATATATCTACTCTAACTAACCCTTCCACCTCCATTCCTAATTTTGCTTTTGGAAGCATCAATCAATACCACTCATAGCATGCCCTTACCATTTAATTGCTTATTCTGAATCACAAGGAAATTCATTTAGCTGACCTAAAATGTCAACTTTAGCTCTAAAATTATATGGTTTCTACTCTCATACTTGTTCTTTTCTCTTTTTTTCCCTTTGTAGTTGAAAACATTCCAACACACGGAATCTCCATGTATTAGAGAGTTAGAGTGCCTTGTAGAATTTTCTTGGATGTAATCTTTATGGGATCAGGTCATCAGGGCAATCTTCATCAATACCTCTGGGGGTGAGGGGGTGGTGGAAATCCCCAGGCTTTACCTTAGCAGTGAAGTACAAAACTGTGTGCCACTGAGGGACTAAACTCAATCATCTAGTCTGCAAAATACCCTGGATAAAACTAGTCAAAAATAGAGAATTAATAAAGACATGGAGAATTAATAAAGACATGAGGCAAATATTGAAATCATAGTAAATCCTCAAATATGTGTTGGAGTGCAGTGCAGTGTATCGTAGTCCATCATTATCCAGCCACAGAACTGGGGAAGGCACAAATCACCTTACAGGGAATTATACAAAAAGGTGAATTCAATCATCAGTGATTCATAAAAGAATGGGGAAAGACCTAAGAGATTATCAGGCTCATATATTTTCCTAAGATTAAAGTCCTTTAGAATGAGGTGTTGTATATAACATTCTGCTTCTTCAAATACCCCAGTTAACTCGTAAATGCAAGATACTAGGAGTTTTTGTTGCTGACGTTGTTAAGTGTTGTGGAGTTGCTTTGGACTCAGAGTGAGCCTCTGTACAACGGAGCAAAGCACTGCTCGATCTTGTGTCCTCCCCACAATTGTTGGTGAACCAGTCCATCTTGTTGAGGGTCTTCCTCTTTTTCGCTCTCCCTTTACTTTATCAAACATTTATGCCCTGTTCCAGGGACTAGTCTTTCCTGTCAACATGTCCAAACTACATGAGATCAAATCTTGCCATCCTTGCTTGTAAGGAGCATTCTGACTTTACTTCTAAAACAGACTGGCTTGTTCTTTTGATAATCCATGGTACTTTCGATGTGCTTCAATAGCATCAAAATTAAAATGCATTAATTCCTCTTCAGTCTTCTTTATTAGATGTCCAACTTGTACCTGTTTACAAGGAGATTGAAATTACCGTGATTTGGGTCCGGCACACCTTCATTCTCAAAGTAACATCCTTGCTTTTCAACACTTTAAAGAGGTCTTCTTCAGGGGATTTCCCCCAATGCAATGCATTGTTGGATTGCTTGAAGTCCTCCTCACTGTAACCAAGCAAGTTTGAGTCACCTGTTTATCACAGGTTGTGAATAAACTTTCTCCAACCCTGTTGCCTCATTCTTCTTCATATAAGCCAGCTTCTCTGATGCTTTGCTCGGCATATGGACTAAGTATGGTGAGAGGCTGCATCCTGGTTCACACATTTCCTGATTTAAAACCATTTGTCTTTGTTAGGTGCCATCAGATCCATGACACAAACCTGTATGCATTATGCAATAGAACTCACTGCCTGGCCCTCTGCCATACTCACAATCCCTTCTATGTTTGAGCCTGTTGTTGCAGTCACTGGGTCGATTCATTTCCCTGACGGCGTCCCTATTTACCTATAATCCTCTGCTTTACCAAACATGAGGTCCTTCTCCAGACACTGCAGTGTCCTGGCTGGATTTCTTCCAACACATATTGGTTCCTTCTCTGGCAGCCCATGTCACACTCAATTTTCCTTGCCCAGATCATAATTTAAATGCATCAATTAGTCTTTGGTCTTCCTTATTCATTGTTCGACTTTTGAATACATATGAGATGATTGAAACTATCATGGCTTGGGTCAGATACACCTTAGTATTCAAAGTGTTATCTTCAATTTTTAACACTTCAAAGAGGTCTTGTCCGGCATGCAGTATGTCATTTGATTTCTTGACGGCTGCTTCCATGGGTGTTGAATATGAATTCAAGTAAAATGAAATATTGTACAACTTTAACATTGTCTCCATTTCTTATGTTGCTTATTGGTCCGTTGGTGAGGAGTTTGGGCTTCATTCTGGTAAGGAGGAGCCCTGGTGGCAGAATGGTTCCGAATTACAAGTTGGGCTGCTAACTGCAAGGTCTTCCAAACTCACAGGGGCTGTTCGACCCTGTCCTATAGAGTCGCTATGAGTTGCCATAGACTCAATGGCAGTGAGTATGATTTTTGTTGTTGCTGTTGTTTTTATGTAAGGTGTAATCCATACAGAAGATTGTAGTTTTTGATCTTCATCAGTAAGGGCATCAAGTCCTCTTTGCTTTCAGCAAGCAAAGTTGTGTCGTCTACATATTGAAAGGTATTAATGAGGCTGCCTCCACTCTTGAAGCCATGTTCACCTTCATATAGGCCATCTTATGGTGATAGGCTAGAACCCTGACACACAACTTTCTTGATTAGAAATAATGCAGTTTTCTTTGTTCTGGTCAACAACTCTCTCTTGGTCTATGTACAGATTTTTCATAAGCACAAGTATTTTGGAATTCCCATTCTTTTCAATGTTGTTCACATTTTGCCATGATCCGCACAGTTGAATGCCTTTGCATAGTCACGAGAAACATCAGCAACCCCCTTTCCAGTATTCTCTGCTTTCAGCCAAGATCCATCTGGCTTCAGCGATGATGGCCCTCATCCCACATCCTCTTCTGAAGATGGCTTAGATTTCTGCCAGTTTCATATTTGTGTGCTGCTGCAACCCCTTTAAGATTATCTTCAGCAACAGTTTTCTTGTTTGTAATAGTAATTATATTGCTAAATAATTTCTAAATTCTATTGGACTATCTTCCTTTGGGATGGGTACAAATATGGCTATTGTCCAGTCCATTGGAGTGGTAGCTAGCTGTCTTCCAAATTCCTCAGTAAGTATTGAAGAGTGAATGCATCTGCTCAGTGTAACATCTCAACTGATGTTCTAACCAGTCCTAGAGCCTTGGGTTCACGAAAACCTTCAGTGCAGTTGGACTTTTCCTTCATTACAACTGATCCCTAATTATATGCTATCTCCTAAAATCGTTGAACATAGACCAGTTCTTTTCAGTACAGTGACTGTATACCATCTGCCTTCTTTTGGTGCCTCCTGTATCATGCAGTAATTTGCCCATAGAATCCTCCCTTATTGCAACTGAAGGCTTGACTTTATTCTCAGTTCTTTCTACTTGAAAAAGACCCATTATCTTCTTCCCTTCTGTTTTTCTACTCCCCAAATTTGGCACACTTCATTCCAATACTTTCCTTGCTCTTCTGGAGCAACTTTTCGATATCTTCTGTTCAGCTCTTTTATTCTACCATTTCTTATATTTGGTTTAGCTATTCTGTGCTCACACCTATTCAAAGGTGCATAAGCATATTGATGATAATGTGCTTCGGAATGTTAGAAAAACTTGAGGAAATGATTTCAACTTAGAATTTTCTTAATGTTACTCATAAACATAATATCTTCAACATTAGCAGCATAGGTGATAGCATTCGATAAGACCCAACAAAAGTTGTAGAAAAGACCAAATCCAAGTATAAATTATAAAAATGTAACTGAATCTCTAAAAAGAATTTCAAAAAGAATATATGGGACATCTGTTTATTTAAAACTCCACAGGAGTAATTTTTACCAGCTTTCTAAATCTAAACAGTTTGGGATTTAAATGGCAAAACAGAAGTATTTCCGGCCAAAGAGTGGTTTTAAAACAAGAACCGTAGGAGGAAAATTTGCTCCTCACTGATAGCATTGCTTTTAAGCAGTTTCCCTGAATCTCTTAAATGTTTCTATCCAGAGAGAAGTCACAGGAGACTGACTTCCACATTTAACTTTAATGAACATCCTAAATTGGATGAAACTCTTAATTAATCTAACTAATTTGCAGTACTTAAGACATTGATTCTAATGGTGAAACGGGTGTAATGAGGTCAACACCACCATGATGATGAGAGTTAACGTAGGGATCACTTAGACCTTAGGCCCAGTTGGAAGCAGTATCTACTTAGTACTTTATGTGTACCTCAATCCTTATAGCAACCCATGAATTTGACACCATTCTTAGCTCCATTTTCCAAGCACAGAAGACAGTAAAGTATCTTGGCAGCAAATATTTTCTGTATAGATCCACATCATAGATAGTTTAAAACAATGACCACAAACTGACCAGGCAGTGTTTTATGCCGCTGTACATAGGGTCGCTATGAGTCGGAACCAACTCACCAGCACCTAACATCAACAGCCTGTAAGACCTCTGTTGAAACTATTCAGCTCTGTCCTTTTAAGAAGTGAATAAAGAGCCCTGGGGAAGATATAAATGATGGATGTTACTGTGTTCTGGTTAAGCTTTATTTAAAAACACAGGTCGTGACGATACTTGACATACAAGCAGCAGTTTGTAGACCCCTGAACTGGAGTAGAGGTAGTAGAATTCTTCCCTTCCATGTAGGAGAACTGAGCATGATTCATGGCCAATGCACATCAGACCTAGCTTACTACCTCCCATCTACTAGTCCTGTGGTGCTGACTAGGTTTTTCCATGGGAATGGTACAAGAGCAGGCAGCATTTCATTCTGTTGTGCATGATATCACAAAGTGTCTGAAGTAGGCTTGATAGCAACTAACAACAATTTATACTCACGCATATTCAAGGGTGGCAACTACTTGAATTCAAAATGAGTATGCTATGGTTCTTCTTCATATCCTGGTTGATTATCTCACCAGTTCTCTTGCCTATTAATTTTCTTTATGGAACTCTCTTCTCTTAAAAGCACCAAAACAAACCATTAAGGTACAAGTCAACGATTCATATATTTCATTTCATAATCAGCCCATACTTGTAGAATTTACTTTTCTCAACTGTGTTTTAAATTCTATACCATTGGCTAAATGAGTGATACTATCAGTAGAAGTATCTACTGTGCCAGGGAGATGATTGAGAATGCTCTTTAACACAAAATGACAATGATGTCTGTAAGGTAAGCCAGAGGCACATGAAAACCATAGATATGTGGATGGATTTGCACGTATTTCTAGCCTCAGTCTATGGACAGTTAGTGTTTATTACATGGCTTTGCTCAATGCTCACCCTCACTGAAGATATGGATGCTATATCCAAGTGTAGTGAAGAAGCCAGATGAAGCTAGCTATCAGAGAGCATAATGTCTGGGGTCTTAAAGGCTGTTCTGCAAACAAATAGCCATCCAAGTGAGGTGTCAACTAAGCCCACATGGAAAAAGCACACCAGCCTGTGCGATCCAAGGATTGTAAATAATGTAATCCAAATCCAAAGGAGGGAATTGTATCAGCGCTTAAATTGTGAACACATGGTTTGAAGAAGCCACAAATTCATTTGTAGGGTCCTCCAATAGATTAAACCTTAGGTGAATCCCCTCTGACCATAACCCAGGAATGGTAATAACCTTGTTATCAGAAAGAGAGCATCATGAAGTTTATGATGGCAGATAAATTAGGCTAAAATATAATATCCTATTATGTGATCTTCTTTTGACTCATTTAAAGTTGTTTCCCCTTAAGAAAACAAAACCAATAACCCATTAAATTTTCCACGGTTCTGAATTTAGGAGGTCCAAAGTAAGAGATTTACCCCTTTCTCTTCTAAAACCAAGAAACAAACCCATTGCCACCGAGTTGCTTCTGACCCATAGTGACTGTATGTAGGGTTTCTGAGACTTTAAATCTGTGGCTAGCTGCCCAACCCTTAACTTGAAATTACCACTGTACTGATTTTCTAATGCTGCATTACAGATGCCAGGTGGCAATAACTAGTTGCTGAATCACAAATTACCACCCCCTAAAAAATAAGCATCTTAAAACAAAATCACTTCTATCTTATCATCCTCATGGGTGAAGAATCTAGATACAACTTAGCTGTGTCTCTATTTCAGGACCTCTCATAAGACTAAAGTCAGGGTGTAAGCTTGGGCTGCAAGCTCAACCACAGAAGAATCTGCTTCCAAGTACATACCTGTTTAGTCAGAATTCCGTGACCCCAGGCTGCTATATTGAGGGTCTCATGGGCAGAATGTCACTCTCAGTTCCTTTTCAGGTAGCCTTCTCCATCAAGACAAATATGACAAGATCCAGAGAGAAAGTGCAAGCAAGAAGAAAGTCCGTCTTTTATAACCTAAGCATGGGAGAATATTCCATTCAATTACTTTTATGGTTTAGAAGTCTCTGGATTCAGTCCACGTTCAAGGAGAAGGGATTACACAAGGACATGACTGGCAGAAGTTAGTAATCATTGGAGGCCATTTTAAAAGGCTGCCTCCAACCCTCTAGTAACAACTATATCATAATGCTGTTAACATTTTTATAGCTGTTCTAGCAACAGGAGCAATTTGAAATTTTATAACAAATACAGCCTTATAGGCTCAACATATAATTTTGGCTCAGTCTCCCCAATATACCCAGCACTAAATAGATTATTTATATCGTGTCTCTGCAAATGAGGCACTGTCACTCTCATTATCTGCCAGACCCCAGGAAGGGTGCCCTCTGCTGCCCAACTCTGCCTAGTGGATTGGAGAAATAAATTTCTTACTCCGCTGAAGTAAGTTCCAAGAGATTTATTGAACTCAGAATTTACATTGCAATAGGAGATCTTGAAACCTCAAGCTGAAGTTCATGGATGCCAGTGGGAAACGTGAAAGTTATAAGTAATGCTAGGGCATAAAGGGGAAAATAAGATAACATTCTGATAGGTTTACAGTAATTCATGGTAGTTCAATGTGGAACAAAGTGAAGCACATTTTTTTACATCATTGATTATTATCATATCTCTAAAACACCCGGACTGGTTCAAAAACATAATTGCAAGACATAGAATAAAAACGGGATTTTATGTTGACTACAAGGCAATGACTTGGGTAATTTTAGGAATAGGTTGTTAACAATTAGCTTGTTGAGAAGGTTGGATCTCTGGAGGAGAGGGGGAGCAAAGAGTTTCCATGAAATATCACTTGGCCCAAAGAATCAAGAAGCCAACGTGACAAGAATTAACAGTGTCCATGAGGTATTCACATTCCATAGCCAAACTGCTAACAAAATGTATTGTGTTAACCGTAATAGGAATGTTTACGGGTGTTTTGTTGACTATGCAAAGCATTTCATTGTGTAGATCATAACAAAGCATGGGTAGTCTTGAGAAGAATGGGAATTCCAGACCACTAGGTTCTGCTCAAGGGGACCTTGTCCATGAATCAAGAGGCAGTTGTGTGAACAGAGGTAGAGAATGCTGCATGCTTTATAAAAACAGGAAAGGTATGCGTCAGGGTGGCATCCTCTCACCATACTTATCCCATCTGTATGCCGAGCAAATCATCAGAGAGGCTGGCTTCCTTGAAGAAGAATGTAGCCTCGGGACTGGCGGAAAGCGTATGAACAACCCACGGTATTCAGATGCCACAACCCTGCCTGCTGACAGTGAGGAAGACTTAAAAGCCCTTGCAGGTGACAAGCGAGGATTTCAACCATCTAGATGGGTTACATAACTCAGCATAAAGAAGAGCTTTGTATTTTGCACAGCCAATTTTAGATAGAAGAACTTTGAACTTTTTAATTATAATAGAGATGAGTCCTTCCTCTCTAAGACTATTGATAACCCAAACCCAAACCCACTGTCACCACGTCTCTTCTGATTCATGTGGAGTTTCCAAGTCATGACAGTAAATCGTTATGGCGGCCTCGTCTTTCTCCCATATAGTGAGGAAGGAAGTTCAACTCACCCACCTTGTGGTTAGCAGCCCAGTGTTTAACCCACAGGGCCCCAGGGCTCCTTAATACTAATGAAAACCCACCTACCCACCCCCCCACTCCCTGGGGAAAAGTCCCACAAACACAACTTACGACCATTGAATCTCCTTGGGCCCCTAACAGCCCTACATAAGATTTCTGAGGGAGCCCTGGTGGAATCGTGGTTACCTGTTAGGCTGCTAACTTCAAGGTCAGTAGTTTGAAACGACCAGAATCTCCTCAGGAACAAGACGAGGCTTTCGAATCGCGTAAAGAGTTACAGTCTTACAAACCCACAGGGGCAAGTGAGAAAGCATGGAGTGTGAGCAGAAAAGGAAAGCTGAATGGCTGAGGTGGTTCCCCAGGAAGACAGCTGGGATTCAGTCCAACTGGGAACCTGCTGCTGAAGTGTACTAAGCAACAGGACATCTGGGATCTGGATCCCCCACTTTCACCCCTTCGTGTTCTAGGAGTTTTTGAAGATGCCCTGCAGGCAGGTTCGACATGTTGCCAAGTTGCCAGAGAAATCTCTTAGGCGGAAAATCAGAGATTCCTTGGGGGCTGGAGGTGAATTGTTGACAGTATGTATGAGATTTTCCCATTGCAGCTACAGGTCAACTCAGTGCAACTGTTATACATTTAATCCACATGTAATTTGTCAACAAAAAGTTATCAACATAGTGTGCTTCTAAGCAATGAATTCGTTATTTTAGACAGTCTCCCTGACACACAGAAGCACTCAAGATGCCCCTGACCCAGGCCATGGTATTTTCAATCACCTCATATGCATGTGAGAGCTGGACAACAAATGAAGAAGACCACAGAAGAATTCATTTGAATTACTGTGTACAAAATAATAAAAGTACCATGGACTCTCAGAAGAACAAATAAACTTGTCTTGGAAGAAGTACAACCAGGAGGCTTCTTAGAAGCCAGAATGGTAAGCCTTCATCTCAACCACAGTACTTTGGACATGCTACCAGGAGAGACCAGTCCCTGGAGAAGGACATCAAGCTTGGTAAATTAGATGGTCAAGGAAGACCTTCCACCAGATGGATGGATGCCCTGGCTGTACCAATGGTCTCCAGAACCAGCAATTGCGAGGCTGGCCCACGATTGGACAGTATTCGGTTCTGAGGTGCATGAGACCCAGAGAGGCGAAATGATGGGGCCAAGTTTGTGAAGCCAGTGGTAAAGCCAAGATCTATGTCTCTGGCATCTTCTCACTGCTCTCTCCACCACAGCCCTGCTGTGTGCTCTTCCTTTATGGAGTCTAGCCCTTCACGATTGATTTCTGCCCATAGACTGAAGCAGAGCCATGCAACTGATAGATGAGAAATGTGTGTGCTCAATGAGCCTAACTGACACCTTTAGGCACTTTGAGTTTTCTCTTTTAAGCAGTTGGTGTGCTTCCATTTTGAAAAATAATCAAGCCTCCTAATGATAGAATTCCCCCCGCCCCATTTCTTCAAAAGTTTGCCCATTTATTTGTCATTTTATTCAAGGGGCCTTAGGGTTTGGGGGAGTTTTTTGGGTAATCACTGACCAACTCCTGCAGCTTGGATCTCTTGCAAGGAAGCACTGAGTTGTTAGTGGCTGATTTGGGCTTCCCTCTTTTGGTTTGTGGAACGGACATGCACCAAACTGCTGCTTAGCTATGGGAAATGGAGCCAGTGCAGACCTCCTCTTTGGCAATGTACAATAACAAAAGGTGTGCTCACCAGCCCAGACAGAGGTTTGTATACTCCATCAATGCCTACCTTCTGATGCGCTTGATGCTCCTTTTATGATGTTGTCGTCCCCGCATGTGACCTGGAGCATGATTGGGGACTGGACTTTTTCCATTTCAGTTTCACTCTGGATGTTTTGAAACAGTAGGTAGCTGATTAGCCTCAAAAGCTTTTGGTGAACACCCACCAGGCTGGAGTCCCCAGCACCCCATGCCAAGAAGGGAAGGTGTCTGTCAAGTTGGCCCCCAATGGAGACATCATCACTGACCTGTGGCCTCCACTGTGCGTTCCCATCAAAGTACAGAGCTGATGCTAAACCAGGCCACAGGCCAAAGACTACGAAAGCTTCCCAGCCAGCACTGGCTCCTCCACCATTCAAGTAAAATTAAAACTTCAGGCTAGGGTCTCATATGGGGAACGACTCTTTGGCCTTTCACCAACAGTCGACTTATGTTCATCTCCAGGATGTAGTGTCACAATGGACAAAGGATCCAAGTGCATTGTGGGGAGATTCGGCACTGGAAGAAGCCTCTTTGTACCCTGGAATAATCATAGAATTCTAAGTATTCTTGGCAGATGATTTATTTCTCTCTCCCCACAAGTTGACCTGAGCTTCTGAGTTTGCCACAATTTTGTAGCCCAGAGTCACCCACTCCCCACATCCCTGACTCACTGGTCATTTCAGAAATTCATCTTGCCTCAGGAGGACATCTGGGACTGCTTTGAGATAGCGAAGAGCCTGTGCAGCTTCATTCAGCACAGGCCTGCCCACTAACTCTGAGAAGGTTCTGCATTTCAGAAATACTGGTGGGCATGTGAAAGTCTGACCCATGATACCTTGCTAATTGGACCTCCTCCTATTCTAGGGAACTGACTTGGACATCTTAAGCAATCAACCTGGAGCCAGATTACAGAGGTTCCCTCCCATTTGCACAGATGTGACATAGCTGCTGTTTCTCTCTTGCTCCACTGCAGATGCTTTCTTTTTGTGTAATGCACACACTGTCTCACCTGGCTCTCCTGGTGTGTGGTCCTCTGGTGAATGCATGTTTTCTAAGGAATTCTCCAGCATGCCCTCCAGACAGGAGAGTGCCATGAGCCAGGAAAAAAACGCAGAATTGGAAGTCACGCTGGATTGGATGTGTATCCCAGCCTGAACACCCTTTTGTTGCGTGATCCTAGTAAAGGTACAGAGTAGGTGGGGCGTCCTTATCCTTGGGATGGACCTACCTCTCTGTATTATTGCAAGCTATTTTTTTGGTGGTGGTGCTGCCAGTGGTTTGATTTTTCTTATATAACAGCCCATTTCAGGGCCCCTGACATTGAGGGCGCGTACTCTTGCCACCAGGTCCAATGGTATGTGAGTTCAGGTTATTTGAATTTGAAAGAGAGCAGTATACATATAATAGTTTCTAAATGTATGCACTGGTCATGAAACACAATAGAGCCCACTGTACACGTGTGCCTCTGGGGGAAGTTGTCTTCAATTATGCAGGTTTTGAATTATGCGATATGTTCCGCAGTGCCTCCTTGGCACACCAAAGTAATTGAGCATCTACCCTCTGCCAAAGCAGTTTTAGGCCTGGCATAAAGTTTCTTAATCAGTCTTCCAATGTCCCCATTAGATAAAAATGTTCGGGCTTTTACTTCACTATGAAGAAATAGAAGTTCAAACAGGTTAAGTCATTTGCCCAGGTTCATTGGTCATGCAGCTAGGATTCAGATCCAAGTAAAGCTGGTTCTAAAGCTGTTAATTTCCTTCTCCTCTTTCTCATTTTCACATTCTCCCCAGTGTGGGCGTCTCTCATTCTCTCTCTCTCTCTCCAACGTGTATAGACTGAGTACACAAGTATCTATTAGGTGGCACACAATCCTCTCATCCCTTGAAAGCTTGCAGCTGCCATTCCAATAGTGTCTTTCCAATGGGCTCGTTTCTTCTGTGGAGTGGGTTTTCCGCTAGTGAGATAAGGTGTGTGCTCAACAGTAGGTTCCTGACACTCACGCTCCTCGTGCCCTTCCAGGGACTCATAGAAAGCATACTTCACTTGTTTGGTTAGTGAAGGTACAGTCGCAAGAAGTAGAGGATAGTTGGAATCAACCTGCCTACCTATAGGCTGTGACTGTGGTCAAGTATATGGCAGACTTATGCAGAGGGAAGCCAATGCCTCCCAACCCCCTTCTCCTCTTCTTCAAAATGCTGTCCCCTCCTGACCTTGGTTCTCCTAGATGCATATGTTTTTAGGAGGCTGAGAGTTGGCATAGTCTTTCTGTGAGGCCTCTAAAAGTGAATATCATCCGGTATTCCTTGTGTATTCTGGAGCGGGCATGTCAAACAGCCTCTTACTTCTCCACCGCAAACCCTCACACAAATAGCAAGTTTTGGCAAGCTACTGCTTTCAATGGTTTGCTGACTCCCCCTAATGGAATACCAGAAGCTAACCAAATTGAGAGGTGAAGGACACAGTTCTTTAGACTGCCAAGCCTGTCTAAGATATCTGACCCTGAACCCCTTCAAGGAGTTCAGATCCAATGACAAAATCAGAAGGAAGAGTAATTCACTAGGAAGACTCATCAAATTCACTAAAATCTACTCTTACTCAGGGCTATATTTATTCCAGGGGAAGTAGACATGAAAAGCTGCAAGGGGTCCGTATATGAAGCATCCATTGTACTCAGACTGTGTTGCCCTCTTGTTATCAATGTGTGACAACTGAGTATGCAAACCTTATCCTAAGCCAACTGGTTAGTATAAATTGTCAGATGTGATAGAGGGACCCACCATGAATATCAAAGATACTCCTGTCACTGGAGAAATCCCAACGTTTCAGTCACTAGCCCTGGTTGCATAGTGGTTGTACATTGGACTGCTATCCTAAGACACAGCTCTTTACTCCAGTAAACAGTTATAGTCTTGGAAACTCACTGGGGCAATTCTACCTTGTCCTATAGAGTCCTTTAGATGGCAATAAGGTTTGTTTGTTTTTTACTTATGTTCCACGGGTGGGAAAAAAGGCCCAGTCTTCCTTTGAATAAGGCCAAATTCCTTGCTCTACCTGGTGAGAAACATATTCATTCTTGGAAATAATATTAGTTAACCACACATGTGTCCGCTGAAATACCCAACAAACCCATTGGAGGTTGTTCAAGCCCTATTGAGAGTTTTGTAATCTAAATGATACTGGTTAGTTCCATCAGCTACCAAACCCAGCTGTACTGTCATCCAATCATTAGTTTGGCAAACAGAACCTTCACAACGGTCGCGTTGACCCAACTACTCTGCCCAGAAGCCAACAAGGACATCAGACAGGGAGAGAAAAGCAGGTGGGGGTGATAACACTGGAATGGTCTCCACAGTCAGTTCTGTCATCATCCCTCTCTGCCAAAATAATCTTGATTTTCCCAGCATTTAATAGCAGGTGTGATTTCTTTAATTAAGCAATAAAAATGGCAACTTGGCTGTGAAGTTATAAGGATTACATTTTACAGCACCACAAATCAGGATTAAGTTGACATTTTTTTCTGATGCTTATTTTCTTTTCTTTTATAGTGACTGAATGTAGGTAAGAGAGGATATAGAAAATCAAAGCCAGAATTCTCATTACTAGCTCAGTTAATCATTCATTGTTTGATTTCAGCAAGCATGTAATAAACTTATTTTCCCCCTTCATAAAATGGAGATAGAGAGGTCAGTGGTACACCTTCCCAAGAGACATTTATCTTCATAGCACTCCGTAAAATACAAGTTGATTGGAGTGACCAAAGATTTCTGTCCCATGAAATAGAAGCCACAATTCAGGCTATCATGACCAACGGATAGCCTCATTTCAACAACTTCAATAATTGAGGTCAATTAAAATTTCCCCACATCTAAATTAGACAAGATGTACTGTATGGAGGAAAAGTTTTGATTTTGGTTTAGCAATATTTTTGATGCCGAATCTGGAGAGAGTCGAACATTGACTCAAGCAGGTGGGTGCAAAAGATGATTCTTCTTCAAGAAGAACATCAGACTATATTTAGATTGCCCTTGCACTTTTCTCTGTCCATTTTGTCTATTTTTATCTTTAAAATGGTCTCTTTAGACATACTCTAACTCACTGCTCCTGAATTGAATGCCAATTCCTAGTGACCCTCTAGGACCAGGTGGAACTGCCCCATGGGTTTCTAAGACTGTAACTCTTTACAGGATGGGAAAGCCTTTTCTTTCTCCCAAGGAGTGACTAGTGGTTTCAAACTGTTGACCTTGCAGTTAGCAGCCCAATGCACAACCACTATGCCACTAGGGCTGCTGTACTGTAGAAAACCTCTCTTTTCGACACATAGTTAGAACCAATCCTCTTTGATAGCTGAGAGAGGGATGTGGGGGTTCTCTGGGGCCATTCTAAGAGTTGAAAATGTGGACATAGTTTCGTTGGTACATTGCCACATGGGGAAACTTTGCCCATGAGGGATAGCGAAGGTGACCAAGCTTGAAGGCCATTCAGACAATTTTTGAGCAATGGTGTAATGGTGAGTTCCCCTGTTCTTCTTTGGTGGGGAGAACAACTTGCAACCACAAACATCGTAGGGTTAAAGTAAATAAAAGCATGGCTGACTTCTCCATTCTGAACCCAGGATGCAATGAGTAGGGGGGGTGGGAGGAGAAACAGTAGAGAAAAATTGCCACAGTTTTCCAAAATTGCAAAGGCAGTATTGAAACAAACACTTAGGGGAACCAGTTCTAGGGACTGTCCACGTGATGATGATGCCCAAACAATTGAGCAGCGTGGTCGTTGCACCATCTCACTAAGCTGTTCCAATGACACAAAGACCTAAACCATCTGACTGACTCAATTTTGCCACCAGATATGTAGATATGCACAACTTGAGAGAGTTATGAGAATAAGTGTTTTCCTTTTGGTTTGTAGAAACCCATCCAAAGAAATCCCAACTAGCCCCAAAAGACTTGAACTAAATTCTTGCTTCCCTGATGGCTAGGACACTGCAGGAGAAAGACCAGGTTTTCTCCTCCTATAAAAAGTGATGATCTGGGAAATCAACAAGGGCAGTTCTACCCTGATCCATAGGGTCACTCTGAGTTGGAATCCACTCCAGGACAGTGAGTTACAGTTATTCATTTAAAAAACCTGGGCGGGGTTGGGGGAATATAGCTATTCCTCTATATCAGTGGTTCTCCACTTTCCTAATGCTGTGACCCTTTCATATTGTTCCTCATGTGGTGGTGATCTCCCCCCCCCCCCGCAACCATAAAATTATTTTCGTTGCTACTTCATCACTGTCATTTTGCTACTGTAATGAATCAGGCAACCCCTGTGAAAGGGTCATTCTACCCCCCCAAAGGGGTCACAACCCACAGTTTGAGAACCACTGCTCTATATAAACCATTGATTGTGCAAAATCTGTTTTTTTTTCAACTTCTTGGATAATTTGTCAATCCAAAGACACTTATGTGATAATCACTATGTGCACAAAGCCTTGAACGTGATGGCATGGATCCAAAAGAAATTCCTAGGTCTTTTTATTTGCTCTTCCCACGCCAATAACTAGCTGTACATAGGTTGGGAAAATGCAGCCTGTGCACATGAAGCAAACACTAAGGTGGATGATCCTCCCTGAACTCGGGTGACAATTCTAAAGCCAGAAAGTGCATTGTGAGTTACAATACACAAGGAAAGGATCACTCACGGAACAGACTTGGGGCTGGTCCTGAAGAAAGAAAGAAATGGGTCAGAGAAGGCAAGATGAATTCCTGTGCTGGGACAAGAGTGTACATGAGGGTTTCTCAACCTTCTCTCTATTAACATTTGGGGACAGGTAATTCTTTGTAGGGAAGGTTTGTCTGTGTATTGTAGGAAGCAGAGTAGGATACCTGGCTTATACCCACTAGGTGCCAATAGCAACACCCTCTCAACTCCCCTCGACTCTTCCACCACCTTCTCCCAATGACCAGTTGTAGAAAACCAAAAATATTTCCCCACTCGAAATCCCCTGGTGTAGACAGAGTAGCCAATGGGCATGCATTTGGCTTCCTCACAGCGCATAGGGTTGGTGTCAGGAAAGCGTGAAAGGAGACTGAGCATCTTAGCTGGGCACATGCTGTGTGGCATCTTAAATATCTAAGTCTGTACTAGGTAGCCACGGTTGTTCTTAAGCACACACATGTGTAGCAAAAGCAAAGTTTCCGGTACTAACTAAGTGTAAGTGTTGATGGTTGGAGTTGTAGTTACCAAGGGGCGTCAAAAAGTGTGTGGAAAAATTCCATTATCTTTCCACTCCGTTTTTCCAAGAACTTTTTAAGGTCAGTCATACATCTTTGGGATGGGGGTGTGAGTGGAGTAAACCCAAAAAAATGTGGAATCTTTATGAAAGATTGAAGATAAGAGATGAAGTTCGGAAAGAACATGCAATGAAACAAGGTTTCTGGTGAAGAAGATACCTAATGAGATGGAGGGGAAGGAGGAGGCCTTTTAGAAGTTTAGGCCAAGTTCAAGGAGGATCTGCCATACACCTCAGGGTTTGCATCCCGGATAACTGATTTATGAGTTTGATTTTGAAAATCCTACCTTTAGACACTTTGGAATTCACAAGGGAAAGAAAGTCAAAGGTGAGAATTGAGGGATAGATTTTGGAAGGTGGAGAAACACAAAATCCTGAAATGTCTGTGGTTTGAGACAATCAAAGTGCATTGCTCACTTAGGTTATATTCCACAATGGGATAAGTGGTCCTAGGTCATTTAGGGATCCAGGCTTCTTATATCTGATGGTACTATCAGTTTAAACAGATAACTTCCCAGGTTGCTAGAGCAGGAACCTTATGAAACCTCATGGGAGATTATCGAGGCCTTGAAGTGGCACATGTATCTTCTGGCCACATTCCACTGCACACCCAACTGAACTGGAAAATCTAAGTTGCTAGTGTCCCAGGAAAAGGATTTGTGAAAACTTGGCCAAATTCCATCTTGGTATTCACCCACACACATCCAGAAATAAGAAGAAAGCTGTAAGTATGAATGAATTCGGTGAGAATAAGAGGCTAGAGTAAGCCTGAAAGTTCAAAAGACACAAATACATGGAAGGAGAGGGTCCATTAAAGATGCATAGATATGATTAAGGAGCTTGAAAGAGAACCAGTCCTCTGTAGTTCAAAGTGGTGAGAGGAGGGAAGGTAAATTCCTATAAGTAGAGGAAAGGTCTGCTTTCACTTAGACTCTTGCTTTTGAGAATCATCAAAGAACATGTGGATAATTAGAAAACAATACCCCCTCCACTATTATGATCCCAATTCTACCTTCCAAATCCGGCTACACCAGAGCATGTACATCGGTACAGATAAGAGCTGAAAACACAGCGAATCCAGGACAGATAAACCCCTCAGGACTAATAATGAGAGTAGCCAGACCAGGAAGTTAAGGGGAAGGTGTGTGGAGAGGAAGGGGGAACCGATCACAATGATCTACATGTAACCCCCTCATAGGGGGACAGGCAACAGAAAAGTAGGTGAAGGAAAACCTCAGTCAGTGTAAGACATGGAATTTTTTTTTAATTATCAAGGATTCATGAAGAAGGGACGGTGGGGAAGGGGGGGAAGTGAGTTGATACTAAGGGCTCAAGTAGAAAGAAAATATTTTGAAAATGATGATGGCAATATATGTACAAATATGCTTGGCACAATGGATGGATGGATGGATTGTGATAAGAGCCCAAAAAATTATTTAAAGGAGGCAAATAAAAAGAAAACGTCGACATCTACCCCCCTTTCCCCTCAAAATCATCAGTAGCTTCTCTTTATGAGTCATTTCTAAACCTCCAAAATGTTGGCCCAGCTTTCAAGGCCCTCTCTGCACTGGCCCAGCCTATTCATCCACCCTCATCACACACACGCACAGATAGCCAACAGATTTTGGTCACCCTCTCTAGAGTCTTCCTTGCTGGCGCCATCTTCTAGACATTGCTTTGACCACTTTTCCCACGTGTCCACGTCCTGGTTTTCTTGAAGCCTGAAGTCTCATACCAGAACACCCAGGCAGGAAGCTTTGTCCTGGTTTTCCCTGTCCGCGTCAGCCTTCTGCTGCTCCATACTCCTCTAGTCCCTTGGGGTTTCCTCAGTGTTAGCACATGGGACCTCCTCTTCGTGCCAGTCATAGGTTCACGTGGCTTCCCTCTTGGTAAACCAGGGCTTTTTCCAACACCAAACCAGGCTCGGCATCCACCAGAAAGCACCATAGCCTGTGTCAGGGCCTAGTAAACAGTTTTGGTAAAGGGCTATGAAGTAAATAGGTTAGATTTTGTGGGTCATCTGATCTGTTACAACTCCTCAACTCTGCCAGTTTAGTACCAAAGCAGCCAGGAACAGGATGTTCATGAATGGATGTGGCTAGGTTCTGATAAAATTTTATTTACAAAGCCATGTGGTGGGTGCCATGTGAACCACTGGCTACAATGCTAGCTTACTGGTGTCCCTGGTCTGTGTGAATAACATTGGATGGAGCCCTGTGTGAATGGACTCCCTGAATTTATCATCTGGGAAGTCAAGATTGGAAAGAACCACTGCGCATGCTCACCCTACCCACCTCCCACTCGCACTAATAGTACAGTACTTCCCACACAGTAAGCCTTCCATCATTGTTTTTGTTTTTCTGATTTAAATATGCTCAGAAGGATACTAACACAGTGAGTCATGACAGCATTTTGAGAACTTAATTACTTGTGAGAAGCATTTTGCAAGTTTGTACTAAAGTAGTTCAAGAAGGGATCGTGTAAACCCAAGAATCATTAAAAGAAAGTGACAGAAGATGTGCTCTAAGAACATCTGAGGATTAGCAGCCAGAGAGAAAGAAACTGCCAGCCGAGCTCTGTAAATGTAACAAAAAGGCATTTCAATCCTGAGAGAGCAGCACTGAGGGCCATCACTTCATATGTAAGGGCTGTCTCACCACACCTTCTACATCCATGTGAATCATGCATTTACTGCTGGTGCTTCAATACGGGGAAGGTGTCCGTGGTTTGGATCAAATTCAGAGACCAAGCAACATGATTAAGAGACTGAAAGGATTCATTTATGAGCGGCTATCAAAGGAGCCAACTCCGTGCTTGGCCTGCTAATGGTCAGCAAGTGATGAGGAAATTTTTACTAATGACTAAATGCTGGAATCAGCGGGGAGGAGAGAATGTCTGGTCAGCTGCATTGGGTTTAGCTCTTGGTGTGGACGTTTCTCAGGCGGTGATAAAGTTCTCTCATTATTGGGTCTTAAAACATTTACGGGGTATCTGAATAATACATAACTGAGAAAGCTGTGATTGCTAATGTTCTTTTATTATAGGAGACTGTGCTTACTCTAAAAGAGTAAATATAAGACAAAGGGTTGTTTATTAAGAAAATAATTGTTGAAAATATAAAAACCCATTGGATTAATAGTCTACTCTTAGAAGTACCAAATATATGTAATGGCATGTAATGATGGGAAAATAGCCAGGTATTTCCTCCCTTTCTTCCTACCCATCTCCCTTTCTTCATTCCTCTCTCCTTTCCTTTCTTCTGTCATTCAGTCATCCATCCATTTGTCCTTGGTCCTGTCCATTGATCCATTTGTCCATCCATCCATCCATCCATCCATGATCCCAAATAATGAATGAAGCATGCAAGCCACCATTGAACAACCCGATGACAAGTGGGTGAATGGTAGCTAGGCATGAGATTCCGAATTAATACTCCTAGAATTAGCAGTTAAGAAACAAAATATGTTACACTGGGTACATCTTCTGCAGAAGACCTCTTTAAAATTTTAAAAAGTAAATATGCCACTTTGAGGTAAAGGGTGCACCTGATCCAACCCATGCTATTTTTAAGTGTCTCAAATGAATGTGAAAACTGGTCAGCGAATAAGGAAGACCAGAGAAGAGTTTATGGATTGGAATTATGGTGTTGAAGAAGACGATTAAAGTACTAGTGACTGCCAGAAGAACACATAAAACCAGTCTTGGAGAAAGTAAAAGCAGAATACTCCTTACAAAGGGAGGCTTCATATCACATACTTTGGACATGCTAACAGAAGGGCCCAGGCCCTAGACAAGGTCACCATGCTTGGTAAAGTAGAGAATCCCAAATAAAGAAGATGCTCAACAAGGTTGATTGACACAATGGCTGCAACAGTAAACTCCAACATGACAACAATTCTAATATGGCACAGGACCAGGCAGTGTCACATTCTGTTGTACATAGGATCACTACTAATTGGAACCAATTTGATGATGCATAACAGTAACCTACTATTGGCTGGGTCCTCTGCTGGTGCTACAGAGGTAATAGTGCACAGGACCTAGTCTCAAGGAAAAGCTTATAGCCTAGTTGCAGCATTGGGGAAGCGGAAGGCCAAAGAATTTGATACAGAATGCTAAGAGAGCAAACAGAACTCATCTCTAACTCAGATAGGAGAAAGAGGAGGGATAGTGGTGCTTCCCAGGAGGGTTGGCATCTGGGCTAAATCCTGAGGTACTCTAAGAAAGCTGCTAATCAGAAGAATGGGGATAAGCATCCCAGGTGGAAAGGAATGTATCCAAAGGACATGGGGATGACAATCAGCTGAGCCACTCTGGGCCTGGCAAGTTTTTCCAACTCATTGAGACAAATCCTGGAAAGCAAGTGGTGACCTGGAAAATAATCCTTGGAAACCATTTGGATTGTGGGAAATGTTTCTTTGCCTTGGTAATTTTTCTGTCTCATTCCAAAGATCTCTAACTGCAAAATTGCACCCTGATGTAGTCAAGTAATTACAAATCGTTATATATGAGAGGTCTTTAAAAGCTCATGGGGAAAAAAGTCCACGGGCCTTCATTTCATTTTCCACACACTTTTAAAAGCCACTTCACATAGCACTTACTATGTGCCAGACACTATTCTAAGGTATTTATATGTGTTGAGCAACTTTATCCAATTTTATTCCCGTGGAATCCACTGGTCGTATCATGTTCCTCATCGTCCTGAAGCTGCCGACTTGAAAGAATGATGGAATGGGCTCCTAAAGACACAATTACGGCACCAACTAGGTGGCAACAACTTGCAGGGCTGGGGCAATGTTCTCCAGGAAGCTGTATATGCTCTAAACCAGCGGCCAATATATGGTGCTGTGTCTCCAATAGCCAGAATTCATGGGTCCAGGAACCAAGGGGTGGACGCTGGAATGGCACCACTCACTATTACTCCTAGTGATCCACTTGCAGCATTTTTGCTTCCTGTCCCAGCAACCCTGTGTTCCTCAGGCCTGGAGGTCCTGGTCCCGGAGGAAGGAACTCTCCCACCTGGAAACACAGCATGGATTCCACTGAACTGGCAGCTGAGAATGCTCCCTGGCCACTTTGGGCTTCTCATGCTTTTCGATCAACAGGTCAGGAAGAGTGTCACTGTATTAAGTGGTGTATTGATCCTGATTACCAAGGAGAAATTGGACTGGTGTTACATAATGGAGGTAAAGAAGGATATGTCGGGAATCCAGGAGATCCCATAGGCCGACTCTTAGTGCTACCATGCCCTATGATAAAAGTAAACAGTAAACCTCCTTCCCTGCCACCATGTCCACTTTGTTCATGTGCCCATTGGGTGATAACAGGGGTGGCAGAGGAAAGAGGATGACTAGTCTCCACAGCGCGTGTCATCTTATCCACTTGATTATTAAAGTGCTCCTCTTCAGAGGTAATCCTTTTTAACTCAATGAGGTAGAGTTGTCTTGATTGCACAGATGAGGAATCAGGGCAGAGAGATTAACAAACTTGGCAAACTTATAAAATTTCTTACTTAGGTCATCTCACTCTTAACTGGAGTTCCTGCTAGTCCCCCATGGCATTGCACCTTTTCTTAGTTAATAGCCTATTTTCATCTCATTTACCCCCATTGGGGAGTTCAAGTTTACACAGAGGCACATTCGAATAAGGGCCTGGTGATCTCCTTCCAAAACCTCAACCATTGAAAACCTAATGGGGCACTTTTCTTCTCCAACACACATGGACTTGGAACCAACTCAATGGCAACCAACAACAACTGAAACCATCTTCGCCCAGAACTAAATCTCTAAGAAATCAGAGATACAGTGAAATTCCTTCCTGTGAGAATACATATTCACAGCAAAACTTATAGTAATAAAAATATTTAAAGAACCTAAATGCTCTCTAATACTGAATGATTAATCAATCATGTATAGTCCATTATGCAAGTATTAGACATGATATAGGAAGAAGTTGTATGACATAAAAAATGCTCATGCTAAAGGAGACAAAACTGAAGTTATCAAAGATTTCATTTTACTTAAATCCACAATCAATTCTCATAGAAGAAATAGTCAAGAAGTTAAATGACCTATTTTACTGGAAATATCTGTTGTAAACATAGCCAGATTTCCTCAGAAACTAGGGTGGTGGGACTTTGCCTCACATACTTTGAGCATGTTATCAGGAAAATTCAGTCCCTGGAGGAGAACGGCATACTTAGTAGAGGGTTGGTGAAAAGGAAGACCCTCAACAAGATGGATTGGCACGGTGGCTGCATAAGTGGGCACAGGCATAACAACAATTGTGAGGATGGTGCAGGATGGGACAGTTTCAGTCTGCTGTACATATGTTGCAAGCGCTTATCTATACCAGTGTCCATGCTCCGGTCTAGCCAGAACTGAAAGGCAGGATTGAGGTCAGGATAGTGGGGGTTGAGAAATCCTCAAGGATTGGGGCTATACTGCAACCTGGTTGACTCATCTCTTCCTTGTGATCCTTCTGTAAGGGGGTGGGTGACCTATTGTCTACAGATGGGTTTGGGGTCTCTGATCAGAACTTCCTACTTCTCAACAATATGTTTGTTTGTTTGTTTGTTTGTTGTCTTCTGATCCTTTTGACTGATCCTATCAACACCTCATGATCCCACAGGTTGGTGTGTTTCTTCCATGTGGGGGTGTTGCTTCTCTGCTACATGGCTGCTTGTTTACCTTCAAGCCTCTAAGACCCTAGACTCTATATCTTTTGATAACTATACATCTTCAGCTTTCTTCACCACATTTGCTTATGCACCGGTTTTGTCTTTAGCAATCATGCCGGGAACCCATCACAGAATGTCAGGTTGTTAGAACAATATGTTCTTGTGTTAAGGGAGGGCTTGACTAGAGGTCCAAAGTACACTCACTTCCTGAATATATTGCCATATCAATATACGTACACAGGCAAATGTGTTTACATAAGTGCACACCTATGATTATACCTGTATCCATAGCTTTGCTTCCTAGATCTTTCCTCTGTTTCCTTTTACCTTCCTCCTGCCCCACTGTCACACTCACCCTTCTCCTGCCTCTTAGTAATTCCTCTCAGCTAGATTGCTGTTGCTTTGACACCCCCAGGATCTCTCCGCACTCCTTGTTATTGATTTTTATTCCCTAGTTGTTCCCCTGTCTATGGTGTTGTTTGCTCACCGCTCCTTTCCCTGCCTCCTCCTTCCCCCAAGTCCCTCTGGAACTATCGATCCTGTTGCTTTCTCCTTGGGTTTGGTTCCCTATCTTATATAGGCAGGCAAAACAACAATAACACAGACCAAACAAAAAGGAAACAAAAGATTGAATAAAAAGGGGGAAAAAACTAGCAAAAAAAGAAAAAAACATGCATAATTCCAGATCTGTCTGCTGACCTTTATGAATATCTCCCCACTGCTCCTAGGGCCTTCCGGGAACTGCCCCTCCTAGTCTGAATTCTATTTTGAGAACTACTCAGGGGCTTTGCGGCTTGGCTTTGCTCTCATTGCTGATATGTTATGCTCTCTTCTTGTTTCACCCCACTATGGGGGTGCTCAGAACAAACCTACTCGCCACTGTGCTGTGTGTCCTCAGTATTGTCCTCTGTCATGGTGTGCTCTTGCGAGGGGACATCATGTCTCTAGCTGTTGTTGGCCCTACAGTTCTCTCTGTGCCTTAGCAGCTCCATGCAGGAACGTCATCCTTAGGGCTTGGTGTGCCAGTATGGGGTCTAGTCCCTCACTCTCTCTTTTTCCTTCTTGGTTTGCTTCTCTGTGGGTGCAGCATGCCAGTCCTCTCCCCAACCTGTAGATTTAGTGTTGTCCTCTGTAGCACATACTTCTAGGGTGGGGGTCATTTTGGCTCTGATTGGGAGCCCACCCTGTAGACCTCTCTGTTCATGAGTTGCTCCATGTGGTTTACATTGCCCTCAAGGTTTGACACGCCAGGGTGGGGTCTGCACTCACACTCCCATTTCTGTGGAGACATAAAAAGACCCTTACCCTGGGTGGATTAGTGCCCTGCTCCCCCAATGACATTGTCTTCCCCCACTACCTGTAGAATTGATGTCTTATTTAAGCACTTTATTTTATTTTATTTTACATTTTATTAGGGGCTCATACAACTCTTATCACAATCCATACATATACATACATCAATTGTATAAAGCACATCCGTACATTCTTTGCCCTAATCATTTTCAAAGCATTTGCTCTCCGCTTAAGCCCTTTGCATCAGGTCCTCTTTTTCCCCTCCTCCCTCCCCGATAAGCACTTTATGAAGGGAAATGCTTGGTCAGAGCAAATGAGGTCACTGTTGCTCAAGCCATTAAGAACCTGACTTCCCTGCAAGCTTTCATGGCGCTCTCTACTTTCAGGTCTCCTATGTGAAAGCGATTGACATCTGGATGGCAGTGTGCCTTCTGTTTGTCTTTGCTGCCTTGCTGGAGTACGCAGCCGTCAACTTCGTCTCCAGGCAGCACAAGGAGTTCCTGAGGCTTCGGAAAAAACAGAAGAGGCAGAATAAGGTACAGTGATCATTCATGTAGTCGGGTGAGACCTGTGATGATTAACCCCACAAGGAAATTCAGAAAACAGAAACATACACGCACACATGCACAGATAGAACAGGATGGATTGTGTTTGTTTGTTTGTTTATCAATCTTGTTCTGCTGTATCATTGCTCAGGTTATCACTTTAATATTTGGATGAAGTTGTGAGATTCAGCAAATTAAAATGCAGGGTCCCCAGTTAAAGATGAAATTCTCATAAACAAGTATATCTCATGCAAATGAGCCTCCGGTGTGCTGTGGGTTGGGTTGGAACTATGAGGTGACTGGCTCAAACCCAGAAATTGCTCAGGGAGGAGAATTATGAAGCTGGCCATTCCCATAAAGAGTCCCAGTGTTAGAAAACCATACTATGAGTTGGAATTGACTTGATGGCAGTGGATTGGGTTGGGTTGGCTGTCCCAGACAAAAGGAACCATTGGTGGTGCAATAATGAAGAGCTCAGCTGCTAGCTGAAAGGTTGGTGGTTTGAACCTGTGTGAGTCTGGGTACACTAGAGAAATAAATCTATAGACACATGTATGAGTATAAGAAAGAGATTTATATACAAAAGCAATTGAACATTGAGAAAATATCCCAACTCAGTCATGATCAAGTCCATAAGTTCAACATTAGCCCCTATTTCTGATATCAATCTATGAAATCCTCTTCAGACTCACGAAACACATGCAATGAGGCCGAATGCAGAAGATCACAGGCCAGTGGGTAGAAAGTCTTTGGGCCCAGTGGCATTGGAAACATTTCAGCGCTGGCAGGGGTCTCTCTGTGGCTCCCCCAGCTTCCGAGGTCTGGTTGCATCCATGTGCCTTGTCTTCTGCAGTGTCTCCCAAAGAGTGGCAGAGAGAGAGAGGTGTCTTCCACCTCCAAGGAGGATGTACCAGATTTCCCAGAATTCTCAGGAGAAGACCATGCCCACACAGAAGACTCATTGGCTATCTCCAGTTTGACAGACTAGACTCCACCCCTACACTCATAACCCTTCAATTGACACCAGATTAGGTGACTACCACAGAATCCATCCGGAGACCCTGCAGGGAAAGGCTGGAAGATCTGTGTCTTTGCTGCCAGGCACTGTTGAGATGCAGCTGACTCACTGAGGATCCTTTGGACAACAAAACAAAACACTGCCTGGTCCTAGACCAGGTTCGCAACCATTGTTATATTTGAGGCCATTGTTGTAGCTACTGTGGCAGTCCATTTCCTTGACAGTCTTCCTCGTTATCCCTGGCCCTCTACTTTACCATGAGTGACACCCCTTTCCCGATCTGGTCGCAACTGTTCGAAGTATGTAAAGCAGTCTCATCATCCTTGTTTCTAAAAGCCTTCTGGCTGTACTTCTTCCCAAACAGAAGTGTTTGTTCTTCTGTCAGTTTGTAGGGACCCTGCAGATCTTTGAACTACTGGTGGCATAGCTTCCAGCACCACAGCCGCCATAGTCTGAGCACAGTATGATAAGCTGACTGACAAATGGTGGTCTTTAGGAAACCCCACGGGGCAGCTCTGGTCTGTCGTATGGAATTATTATCAGTCAAAATTATCTTGACAGTACCTAACTACATGTCTCATGCAATATTTAGAATTTATACTAAGCTTGCAGTATACTAAAAATTGTATGTTGTTTATCTGAAATTCTTATTTAAAGGAGTATCCAGCATTTTATCTGGCAATCATACATGGGGACATATACTCTGTCAGAGGAGTTATTTTAAAACCTGGGTTGTTTTCAATATTGATCAGTGTATGTTTCTGTGGCAGTGATTGTGGATGTGCATCCAACTGACTTGATGGACTTTCTCACTGATGGCTCTGGAGTTTTCTAGAAACGCCCTTGCCTATGTAGACTGCAGTTTAGAGGTTCAATGAAGATGGCTGCCAATGCCTCTACTTAAACTTTAATACAAAAAGAACTCAAGTTTGAACTCTCCAGAGGTTGGAGGTTTGAAATAGCTCCGGATCTCCAGTTTGCTGGTTCCTGGTTCCCGAACTTACCTTCACACTAGAATCCCCTGGGATGGTTCCTAAACCCGGAAGGCAGGTTACACTCCCTCAGCCTCGGGCTGGGCCACAAGGGTCAGCATCTTGCAAGCTTCCCAGGTACCTTCAGTGGACAGATGATGGAAAGAGCAGCTCAGCTTCCCAGGACAATCTCACACTCAGATGCTAGGAAGCTTGGATCTATCTTTAGCTTCAGACTTTGACAAGGGCCATGGGAAGGCCTATTACAATATGGCTGAAGAATTGATGTTAAAATCTTGTGTGCCCCAAGTGAGAGTTTTTCAAATCTGTTCACCACCAAAAGAGAGAAATCAAACTTGCTGGGAAATCTGGAGCTAGATGCTAAAACAAACCAACCCCAAAGCCAAAGCTATTGCTATGGAATCCCATGTAGGACAAAGTAGAACTGCTCCATGGGGCTGCCCTCTATACAGAAGCAGATTGCCCAATGTTTCTTGAGCAGTGCCATTGGTTGGGTTTGATCTGTAAACCCTTAGGTGAGTAGTTGAGCACAAAGTGTTTTCACCACCCAGGGACCTGTTGATTCTATGGTCCTTTGAGTGAACATAAGACCATTTATTGTCCGTCATAATGCTTCCACATAACTAAATGTAAATTGAGTATTTTTCGGGACTTGGCTTGTGCTGAGAAGCCTGTGCCCATGAGCTCAGGGAACCAAGAAGTTGCCCCACACAGACACTGCGCTCAGTTGGCTGTTCTGGAGCTTTCGCTTCAATAGTTCTCAGGAACGTCTTGTCCTGCCACAGTTGAAGGCCTTAAAATAAAAACACCCATGTGCTCTTGACTCCACATCACCTTTGTGAATAAGCCTTTCTCAATTTTCTCCTCTCTATTGGTGTGAACCAGATTTTCAACCTCCTGCACAGGAGTTCAGCACATAATGGCAGAAGTTCAAGGTCACCAGGAGCTAGCATGAGCTTGTGAGGCTGTTTCGGCACTTCAACAGCTCAGAGTTAAAATGTCTCCTGCTGTGATGGCCTGCTAGTCATTCAATAATCCCTTTCAAGTGCTCCAATGCTGCCCTGGTTCCCCCAAAGGTTCCTAATCATATTACAACTCACCAGGGCCGCTTGTGAAGAAAACTCTCTCCCATTTCGCTCCCCTGCTGAATCTGCCTCAGAAGATTTGGGAAGAAAACACAATGCTGTGTATTTCATCAGTGCTCCAGATAAGCATTCTGATGAAATAAAGAAACATCATCTTGGCCCATTGATATTTGCTCTCCGAGGCCAGAGATGACAAATGGATCATTTCTCCATTCTGAATAGTCAGGAGGATTTTCCTGGGATGCTGTGTGGAAGGTTCTTCGGCTGGCACTGAACTCTGCGTCTGATATAACATACTTGCAATCATTCCAACCCCTTGCTCATCTTTTTTTTTAATCATTTTATTGGGGGCTTGTACAACTCCTCACAATCCATACAGCAATTGAATCAGGCATGTTTGTACATATGTTGCCCTCATTCTTTTCTAGACATTTACTTTCTATTGAGCCCTTGGTATCAGCTCTTTTTACCCCCTTCCTCCCCTCACCACCCTCATAACCCTCTGATAGATTGTACATTGTTATTTTTGTCATCTCTCTCACTGACCGCTGTCTCCCTTCTCACAAGTTTTCTGTTGTTCTTCTCCCCTGTAGAAGGGTGTATGGTTATGTGTGGATCATTGTGATCGGTTTCCCCTTTCTCCCTTCCATCTCCCCTCTTCCCCCTACCCTTCTGGTATCGCTATTCCCACTCCTGTTCCTGGATTCTGTGTGCCTTGCTCATATTTTCAAATATATACTTTATTGGCATATAATTCATGTGCCATACAATTTGCTGGTTTAAATATATTTAAGAGTTATGCAGTCAGGACCATAATCACTTTAAAAACCCTTTCTTCATTTTTCTGTACCCACTATTAGTAGGATCCCACCCCACCCCCAACATCCTGTGTCATAACCCTAAGAAATTATTATCCAATTACTGTCTCTATGGATTCCCTATCCTGGATTTCATCTCAAGAAAACTATGAACAAAACCCAACTCATGGCAACAAATAAAACAAAACACAGAAAACCCTCAACCCAAAAGAAAGCAGAAGATAATACAAATGATAACAAATTAAGACTTTCTAATGCCCTGATCTTTCTGAGAGCAGGACTATCCAAATCCCTAGTCAATGGTCTGAGGGAGTTCATTGGAGGCTTCATCAGCGTGGGGATTCTGTAAGATTTGGGGCCGTCAATGTCATCTCGAGAGTTCTGCAAACCACTAACTCCTTGCTCTTAGTCAATTCCAACTCACAGTGACCTTACGGGAGAGAGCAGAATTGTCTCCTAGGGTTTCCCAGCCTGTAATTAGACTTTATGAGAGATGATAGTCACATCTTTCTTCCCCAGACTGCCTGGTGTGTCCTAACCACTGACTCTTTGGATGGGAGTCTGGGCTTTAACCAGTGTGCCACCAGGGCTCCTTTAAAGAGTAGTGATTTTTTAAGCATATAACCAGTGATTGACGGTTAGGATATAGAACGATAAAAAGATATAATCTACCAGAAAGTAAAAGAGAGGAATTTTACTTTTTTAGTAATTAAAAGACAGAGGTTGTTGGATTACATTTAAAATATAATAAAATCCCAACTATTGTTCCTTCAATGGACATACCTAAAGTACCGAAACCATGACATTGAAAATACGGTGAAAGTCATGTTAGACAAAATGTTTGACCAAAATTGGGATATTTCCAAATAAAAGAATATCACTTCAATAGGGAGATACAATCACTGTAGCTATGTAATAATATGGTCTCAGAATATTAACAGCAAATACACAAATGAAATGAACAAATCTGTAGTCATTGTGAGAGATCTTAATATACCTCTCTTAGTAGCTGATAGAACAAGCAGAGAAGAAAAAAGAAGCAGTAAAGACATAAAACATTTAACAGCAAAACTAACAAACTCACTGAGCACAATTAACAAACGCACTGCATCAACAAATGTAGAAAACACATTTTTCTAATGCAGAAGCAGCATTTTCATAAATCTACCATGAGCTGGGCCCTAAAGCAACTCAAAACAAATGTCAAAGGACTGAAGTCCCACTGAGAATGTTATCTGAGTCCTTGAAATCAGGCTAAAGATCAATCACAAAAAGAATGATAAACTCTCCCTAGGTATGTACAGGAAGCATCAGATGCCTAAACATAATACAGGGGCCAAATAAGAATTAACAAACAAAGGTAGACAAGATTTTGAATGGCAAGATACTGAAAACATACTGATCACAGTCTATGAGCTAAACTAAAGTCATGCTTAGTTCATGCTTAGAGAAAAATCCACAGCGCAAATGCACATTTTAGAATGAAAAAAGGCTAAAAATTAATGGCCTAAGCATCTAGGCCATGAAGATGAAACAAAGAGTTACAAATTCAACCCAGAGTGTTGAAATACAAAAATAGGAAAAACAAGCAAAACACTGAAACAAAGAAAAATGGCCCACTGAGTTTACGAATTAAGCTTGTATTTTTAGTGTATTTTTACACCTTGTATTCGGGTGTATTTTTACACCTTGTATTTTTAGTGTATTGTTAGTTTGGCATTTGGAAAGAAGTCTGATTGCAGTAATTTAAGGATTATATGGAAAGTGAAGATGTGGAGACAATAAGTATAGATTACTTAAGAACTAGGATTTCAACAGATGAGAAATAGGGTACAAAAAATGGTTCAGCACAACCTCATGCCCTGGCATCATTAGATCACCCAATCATCATGAAATCATCCATTCCTTGAACTTATTAAGCACCTACCATGCTAAACCAAGGAATGTTGGGAATCCAGTGGTAAAGGGGAGAAACAAAGTACTGGGAAATGCAGTTGGTAAAACAGACAATTTCGAGTTCATAAAGGGCCCTGGTGGTATAGTGGTTACATACAAGGATTCTAACTGCAAGGTCAGTGGTTCAAACCCACCAGCTGCTCAGTGTGAGCTTTCTACTCCGATAAAGAGGCACAGTCTTAGAAACCCATAGGGTTGATATGAGTTAAAATCGATTCAATGGCAGTGAGTGAGTATAGGAATTTGCAGACCAGAATAAAAATATGGATTTCATTCTAGGTGAGGAATTCACCTCATGGCTTCAATATGGCAAGTCTCACTCGGGCTAGCATTTGGAAGCCAGTTTATGGTGCGAAGAGAGTGGCGGCAGCAGCATCTCCTGTAGAAATACAAGAGAAATGTCACGGGCTTCTGTAGTGACAGTGGTCATGGAAACAGAGGGAAAGGAGAGGTGCAGGATTCATTTGTTCATTCCACCAATATGTATTTTCCCTACTATGTGTCAGGGACCATTCTAGATCCTTGGGATACATTGTTGAGCAGGAGAGACAGGATGTCATCTCTTGAAACGGAAATCCCCATGGTGATAACTTTTGGAAATCAAACCAATAGGTCTTGTTGATGCATTTGCTTTAAAGAGGTAAGGAAACAAGAGGAACCAATTATGACTCACACATTTTTGGCTCGAGCAAATGAGTGGATGATGTTCCCATTTACTTATTTGGGGCCTCCTGTGGCAGAAACAGATAGAGGGTGAACAGGATCAGTTATATTTTGATGCTGTTAAGTTCAAATGACTGTAAGATATCATCGGGGAGCTGGTAAGGAATTAGATCGACCTATGAAGCGGCTTTTTAAAAATGCGTGGGAAAATTCCCATATTTTTCACTTCCCTTTCTCCAGGGAATTTTTTATATCCCATGGGATAAGCCCAAGGAAGAGAGAAAATATGGAAATACACATTTAGAGTGACCAGCAAAAAGATGGGGCAGATCATCAGCTGAGATTGGAGTGAAGGAAGGAATGTGAAGGTTTGAGGAGAGAAGAGTAAACATTGAATAGTGGTTTCAGAGAGGAGAAAGCAATTGCTCTCCCCAGAGAGATGGCTTCCGAATGCTGGGGCATTGAGAGTGCCTGTCTGAGATCTCTGGTTATTGACCTACAGTGCGAACAATCCGCATGTGTGCTTTCCCTAACAACATTCAGAGGTCAGGTTCAGGTACTGCAGTGACAGGTGGAACTACAATTAAGGTTTTGTCAGGTGAGTAGCAAGTGAGGAGGAGAAGCATATATCAGAAGTGTTGGAGAAGAGGGAAGGAGGGAGACCAGGAGAAAAAAGGAAGAAAAGGAAATGGAAAGGAAGGAATAGGAGGGTAGTGAGGAATAGAGAGAGTGTTAAGGGTGCCTGCAAGGGCGTCATTGTCATGAAGAACCGTGGACTCGAAGGGGAATGCAAAAGAGGGAGGAGAGCATGAAGGAACCATGGCCTAGTCACAGCCTGGCTACGTTACGGAAATGCTGACCTGGGAATAGTGGAGTACGTGAAATGGAAGGATACAAGTCAGTGGCCAGGGAGAGAGTGATGCTAAAGATTAAGATTTCACAAGAAGTAAAGGTAAGGGTATGATTGCATGACTGTCTGATTAAGGCGGGATGGAGGAAAGCATTATGATAGTCGGGGAATCTAGGAACAGGGAGCGGAAGGGTTGGGCTGATTATCTGTGTGGATACTGGAGAGCCCTTAGGAAAGGAAACTCAACCTTCCTATTGGATTGCCAGTGAAACAGAGGTTATAATGGAGTAGAGTTTGACTAGGAGCTGGGACCTGACAGCAGAGATCAGGAAAATCAATGGGGACGTCAAATGACATCACTGTAGAGGATGGAGGGAACTGGGTTTGTAGAAAGAGGACAGAGATGGTATGAAGGCCACAATGGGAAGCTAGAAGAATATCCAAAGTGGCTGATGGTGGTAAGCACTAGAGAGTCCCAAGGGATTACAGTTGGCAGTTAACATTCATTGCTGGTTATATATATATATACATATGGAAATGTCTACTTACATCTTTTGCAAGATGTTCTTGATTTGATTGTACAACTCAAAAATTGGTATTCAAAATAGAAAATTTAATTACTGTGTGTAAGACCTTGAAGAGGAGAAGGAAGGGAGCAAACTGGATCCCGCTTGACCTTTGTAGTCAAGACGTCTAATTATCACTAATGATTGAGTTTTGGAAGAAGAAGAAAAAGACCAGGAATCCTTTATCCCTTGGGTAACCACGTCTTTCTCACTAAAGCAGTGCTTTTCAAATTTTTCGTGTCTGGACTATGGTTTAAAAACAAACAGACAAACACACAAACAACAGTAACAAGTGTTAGCATTAATTGAGGACTTACTGTCAGCCAAACTTTGTTCGAGACACTGTATATATAGTCATTGATGTAATGCCCACAACTGTGTGTTTCCCTGGAAAAGACTTGGCTTATGTCTATTTTCTTGACATGTTGTGTGGTTTAGCCTTTGTTTTTAGATTTTTTCCCCCAAACTCCATCAAAACATGTATTTATTAAACCAAAGCAGGAGGGAGAAGAACAATAAAGAAGGTAAATCAAAGTGCAGACGGGGGTGTGGGGTGGTTGTCAGTGGCACAGCCTGGAGTAGGGAAGGGACACTTCCAACACCACAGAAGGGGGCCCTGCATCTGGGCTGGGGAGGGACCCTCCACCCACCCTGTCACAGGTCCCCACTCGCCTCTCCCATATCCATGCTAGGGAGCCGCTGTGCCCTGCCAAGATCCCCCTGAGGGTGGGGGACACCCTTCTATCCACCCATGGCTGCCAGTCAAGTCAGTCTGTCTCCCTCCCTCACTTTCTCAATAAATAATCAGGCCTCAGCTCCTTCAGGGTGGGACAAAAGAACAGCTCAGGGACCCCTGTCAGCTTAGGGTTACAGGGAGTTGGGGTCCTTTGCTGGTGCCCTAGGCTTGCCAAAAACGGTCTCCATAAATAAATAATGCTCCATTAAGGCTTTGAGTCAGAAAAACCGTTAGACGACTTTAAGAAGTGCTCTTTGTGGTCCTGCAAAGCAAGCCAGTGAGGCGTCCCTGCCTGGCCTGGGGGTTCGCAGGCTTCTGGGAGCAAGTGGCCACCCTGGGCTTTGAGGGTGGGTGGACAGGGGAGAGGCTGGAGCAAGGAGACCAAAAGCGCAGTTCGAGCCCCCACCATGTGCACACATGAACTCGTGAACACACCCGTGGACACACTGGGACGTGTTCTGGGTGCACGTACCCACATGTTCGCCTTCATAGCCAGATACCATCTATACAATCGCTCACATAAATCTGCCTACCTGGCACTTCTACCAGAGGCGCACACTACACACAGATACATACATACAGACACATATCAGGTACACGTACAGACATACCACAAACATTGAATCTGTGCCCTCTTGGCTTGCTCAGCCTGCTGGCAGTAGCTAGCTTCCAGGGCTAGAAGTTTCTAGATCATGGAAACCAAAAAGTCAGCACAAACCAAGGCAAGCCCACTGTAGGGGGGCCGGGCAGGACACCAACAAGATATCATTAAGAGCTGCATTATAATGAACTGAAACACTTTGGGTGATCTCCTCTTCGTATCCCTGGCCCTTTCCCCATGCCATCACCTGTGTGCAGTTCTGCTTGTGCAGTGGACCAGTTCACACTTTGATAAGTGCTGAAATATAGACTTGAATCATCATTTTCCTAGGCCTCTATCCTTGACCCTTTCCTGCTGCAGTGTCATAATAAACACTCCCTTTCTAGGGAGCTTGCTGATAAGATGAAGTGGACTAGCACTTGGACACAAAAGGCTGAGGACAGATGATTCTTTTGGTCCCTGGATAAGATATGCTTCTCCTGCTGCTTGCCACTCGGGATTCCAGCCCTTGTTGGTGAGAAGCCCAAACCAAACCCACTGCCATCAAATTGATTCCAATGAATAGTGGCCTTAGGATTTGGGAGACTGAAAAATCTAAGAGAAGAAACAGCCTCAACTTTCCCCATGGGTGACTGGTAGGTTCAAATCACCTACCTTGCAGTTAGCAGCCTGGCCTGAACCCACTGCGCCACCAGGGTTCCTTTGGCCCATGATACAGCATGCAAAATTCACAAAGTCTCCAGGCCATCAGTTGACCGTGTCGGTGAAAACCATGAAATATTGTAGGTTCAGTGAACATGAAACAAAGGGGACATTGAGGCTGAGCAAGCTTGCTGTTGAGCATCTGGACGCTCGCGCTTGAGTGGGCCTGTCATTTCTTGCCTGCTATAAATGTGGAACGCACTGTTTTATTGTTGGGCAAGGCTGTTTTATTTGCGATAAATAACACTGGAGAGTTGTGATGTCTGCAGGGGCCCCTTCCCACTGTCGGAATTATCCTTGCTTGGAGACATTAAGTAGTCATCCAGCTAATAACGACTGCAGCCTTAGTATCCTCATTTTACAGTAAACAAAATGTCACAGCCACGTACATGAGCAGTCTGGCTCCGGAGTCCCTGACCTTCTTGCTGCATCCTGTCACTCCGAGGTTGCATTATGTATCTCACAGTAGGACCCAGTGTAACATGGCTGTGGGCGCACACTTGGAACAGATGTTTCCAATGCGGATGTTTCTGTTTCTAATATTGTAATAGCTCATGTTTTCTACTACCGTATATACTCGAGTATAAGCCAACCCGAATATCAGCCAAAGCACCTAATTTTCCCACAAAAACTGCATTAAAATGTGCTGAAAAACTTGGCATATAAACAAGTATATATGGTATGTTCATTTAAATCCGTCATCAGAGCTAGGATTAGAGTAATAGAAATGAATTGAGGGTCCTATCCTGTTTTTAGGCAAAACTTTCCTAATTTGTTCAGCATGAACTTTTTGCATGCATTTTGCACTTTAAGAATCTTTCATTCCAATTTTCTTTATCTTCATTACCATTTTTTGTTTCCTGACATTCTTTTGGGCGCCCCTTTCAATTTTGCACTGAATGGCTCCCTGGCCTCCCTCCTGCCCTGGTCCACCTGGTCATGAATGATTAAATTAATTTTCACCCCTCCTAACTGGTTGTGAAAGAGCCATGGTGGCACAGTTGTACAGGTGTTCAGCTGCCAGTGGAAATGCTGGCAGGTAGAACCCATCAGGTACTCTGTGGGAGAAAGCTGAGGCTTTCTGCTTCCACAAAGATTCATGATCATGGAAACCACAGGCGAAGTTCTACTATGTGCTATAAGGTTGCCATGAGTCTGATTCTACTTGATGCCAATGGGTTTCTTCTACTAGGCTGTGAAACTAAGGATTGAATCCCTTGTCCCAGAAGAGAATGACGACCCTCCTCAGAAAAGGTCACCTACTGAGAGTGTGGATTAACAATGAAATCGATGTGAAAGTCATCAAATGAAAGAAAAAAAAGTGTGACTGGGGGCTGATAGGTGACACCATTTTGAAATGTCTAATATTCTTTGAACATGTTATCAGGAAAGAGGAGTCCTGGAAAAGGACATCCTACTTGGTAAAGTAGAAGGATAGCAAAAAGGCGGAAGTTCCTCAAGGCTACACCAATGGGCTCAATCATAATAATTGTGAGGATGGCATAGGACCAGGCAGTATCGCATTCTGTCGTATATAGGGTCACCGTGAGTCAAACCTGATTCAATGACATACAACAACAACAATATACTCAATGCCCAACGTCACTAACTTAACGCCCTACTGGGCCACTGACCTGTGCAATGTGATGTGTGTTGATTGCTTATAAGATATAAGAAAAGCCAAAAGCAGATATATAATATTTACCCACCCTCCACTCATGGCACAGAGTTGATTCCAACAAATAGTGACCATATAGGACAGGGTAGAATGGCCCCTATGGGTTTCAGGACTGGTAGCTCTTTATAAGAGTAGAAAGCCTCCACTTATCCAAAGGAGACGGTTAAGGGGAGAACACTGCAGAATACATTTCCATGTATAAGAAAAGTGCCTGCTCTTTGCCATAAGAAATGAGGGCACTTTCAAGGAGCAAGGAGGAGCCAGGGAGTTTGCAACTGGGTGTATTTGTTCTGATGAATGAGCTGTTTTGTTTCTCAAAGCAGTCGCTGTCAATTTTATCAAAGCAGAGTTTCTAAAAACATAAAATGAAAACGAACACTGATGTAGCCCAGCTCTTTCCCAAGGGTAGTTTGTGATTCCCTGGGATCTTGCCAAGTCCAGTCTATCAGAAGCTGAGGCCCCCTGGTCTACATGGTGAAACATGATTTTTCTATTATCTCCTCGCTCCAAGTAAGAGGTGTTCCTACCATGTGATGGATAGAACAACACACACACACACCACCCAAACTGGGAAGCCTCCCCCGCAGTCCTCCCTCCTTGTCTGTTTATATCTGCCTGGCCACTCCAAGGCTCACTGCTGACGGTGGCCTAATTCCAGAGCTTTCCAGTTACGCAGAGAGCTCCAGAGTCTCTCTCTCACTTTCTTTCAGTCACTAACCAGAAAATGTGGTGGCTTGAGAGAGCAGTTAGAGCTTGGAGGCCACCAAATGACCAGCTGCCCCTTTAAAGAAATAATGCCCACACAGTGCTTAGGGCTCAACAACTCCAGAAGAAGATAGGGGGCCTTTTAACCTGATTAGACAACACCGCAAGAAGGTGAGGCCCCGAATCAAAATCTCTCGGATGATGGCAATCTGGAAAATTGGGGCTTATTTTCGTGGTGATTTTCTCCCCAGCACCCCTCCTTTGCCATCCTTCACTGATGTGCAATTCCTCCAAAGATTCATTCCAGTGCCTGTGGACTGAAATCACCTCACTCTTTCTAAGCTCCCAAAGAAGGAACCTGTGTTCCTTTTTCATGACAGGTATCACCTTCTACTTATTTCCTGTGTGTGGCTGTGGTCTGACCCCAGAATCCCGCCCTCAACCAATCATCCTTCCATTAAGTGACAGGAGGGAAATCAGCACAGAAGAAGTGTATACAATGAACTATTTTATTCTGATCAGGGCTTTAGTCCCAAAGGCTGAGACAAGGCCCCAGGAAAGCGAAAGCCAAAGAAAATCACCCTCTGCACTAGGAAGGCCCTGAAGCCCTGAAGGGCCTTGCTCCACTCAAAGATCAGAGTCATAGATCTTTTCTTTCCTTTGAGAGACCATCCAGCTCCACCTAGCAAATGGTCCACAGGCTCCCTGAGACTCCTCCTCCTCGGGGGTTCAAGAGACAGAAGAGGAGTGGCCCAGTCTGAAACCAAGAGAGTCATGTCCAGGAGAATAGAAGATGTTCTAGAAGGACTCTGGTGGAAACATTTTAACTCTGAATAAGAATTATGATAATGCATAAAAAGAATCCTCACTACTTAGACCACCACCAAGGAAGGGAGGGTAACCAATTATGAGTCCACTAGCACAGGTGTGAACCCTGGCTACACTGGACATACCTGCCTGGGACCTGGACCCCAAACCTGCTGCCAACAAGGCCATTCTGACTCACAGTAACCCTCGAGAATAGACAATTGCCCTGGGTGGGGTTCTGAATTGGAATCTTCACCAGAGCAGAAAGCCTCATCTTTCTGTCATGGATTGGCAGTGGTGGGGAGGAGACTCCGCTAACCTTTGGGTGAGCAGCCCAACCCTCTGCCCTAGACCAGTGGCTCTCTAACTGTGGTGGGTGGGAGAATCACCCGGAGGCCTGGGGAAAGCACAGCTTCCTGGGCCCTGGCTCATAAGATTTTGATTTGGTGGGTCAGGGTGGGTCATGATTTTGGTTTTCAAACCAGTGCCAGGGGGCAGAGGATGTCTCTGCTCCATCCAGAGGTCTCCGAAAATTCCTTCTAGGCATGTCACAGGAGCCCTGGTGGCACAATGGTTAAGCACTCGGTCAAAAACTGAAAGGTTGGTGGTTCAACCCCTCCCCCCCTCCCAGAGGCTCCACAGCGGAAAACCTGATGATCTATCTGTACAGGTACTGCTTTCCAAAGGACGGCCTAGGGTGACCAGAAGGGACCATGGTACTCTGGCCTGTAGGGTCACGATGAGTCAGAATTGACTCAACGCCACAGAATAAGAATGGGCCTTTGATGACAAACTACCTTTGCTTTTAATGAGACCATAGCCAGGTCAAGGGCATTGACCCCCAATGAATCCATATTAGGAGACTGGACATCCAAAAATTGACAAACAAAAATATAGGTATTTTGTAAAACTAGGTTTCCAAGGATTATCCTTTATGGTGGTTGCTAGTTGCCTACAAGTTCTCTCGGGCCCACGGCCAACCCATCTTTCACAAGAATGCAACGTTGCCCAGTCTGGCAGGCTCTCCCTGATGGTTGGTGCGTCTGAGTGTGTTATGGTGGCTGCCGTGCAGGGCCTTCCAACCGGGGAGCTCGTCTTCCAGCGCAGCCTTGGACACTGTGCTGGGGGCCACAGGACTTTCATGGGCAGGGTTTCAAAATGTGTGTGGGAAATTTCCTGTAGCTTTTAAAACCATGAACTTTTTGAAGCCCCCTCATATATTACCTGGCGTTTTGTTGTGGTTGTTTTTCTTAGTCTTTCTTTTTCCCTCGAGTCTTTGCTAGTCCATCTCTCCTAATCTGGGAGCTCCACTGAAACCTGTCCTTCCAGATGACCCCGGGGGTGTATGAAAGACCAGTGACCCTCACTCCCAGCATCGTACTCACATGTTTGGCACCAATGTGACAAGCTGACAGACAGTGGTGAGGAACCTCCATACATCTCCTCTCCCTTGGTCCTTGGGCAGCAAAGTCCGTCATTGTAGCTCTTTCACTTGCTTTTATTTCTTGATTTTTCCTTTCAAGAACAATGCTGGGAAATGGCATGTGCTCTTTCCTCATCCATCATTGTTCCATATCCTGCCACAGGTTTGCACAGTGCTTGAGGACAAGTCCATAGAGCATTCATTATGGGGACAACTGCTTCCTTAGCAAACATGCTGTCGCAGAGGTTGTAACTGCGCCCCACGGGGAGCCAAAAGGGGTGGATGTTGGTTTTTCTTAAAGGTTGACGTATGCAGATGAGGCTTCAACAAACCATCAGGTATAGAGGTGCAATTGGAAAGCCAGTACAAAGAAATAAGTGCTGAGGCCCTTTCTCGCTCCTACAGAACACCATGGTGTCTGCTTCCAAACTTGTTCCACTCTGCTGGGTATTCTGACAGATGGTTATTTTAAGGTTTGCGAAATGGGATTTTCTTTTGTGGGATGCAAAGCGATTTACAGATGCAAACTTGAATATGGAAACCCTCATATTTTTACTCTATCGAGCGCTCTTTCTCTCTCATTCTTCCTTTCTTCTATCTCAGGCAATTCCCCATTCTCTCTTCTTTACAACTTTCCTTCCTACTGGATCACTGTCTCTGGTCTCTGATCGTTTGCTCTTTCCATTGCTCTCCATCTGGTCAGTTTAGAGATGTTCATTTTCCTTCGCCTTTCTGCCCTATGCTCAGTGTCACCACATTGACCACCTCTCGTGGGCCATCCACAAAGCCCAGCCAACTGCTCTTGGGAGGCGCACAACACAGGGAGAGAAGAACTAATATGCAGGCCGACCTTTTCTTTGCACATATAGGCCCAATATGCAGATAGAGGTCGCAGAGGTGCAACAGAACACAAAAGAGGAGCCTGTCCTGGGCACTTGCCATGCCTCACCCATCCCTTTGACAGTCATTGTAGCCAAAAACCTAGAGGTTTCATACTGAAAGTGAAGCTTTGCCTTGGTATGACCAGCGGGAGAGGGCTTCTCTGGTCTTGGGAGCAAGCTCAGAGTTGGCAGGGCAGATTGTAAATACTGAGGACTTTGTCGCCAAGGAACAACCATCCACCCATAAAAGTTAGGGGGCTAGGGAATGAACACCCCATTTTCCTTAGCCCTTTGAGGCATGCCTTATACTGAGCACTGTTGTTAGGTGCGGGCGAGTTGGTTCCAAGTCCTAGTGAGCATATGTCTAACAGAACAAAACACACCCCTGTCCTGCACCATGCTAACAAGTGTCTGAGCTCACTCCGGCAGCCACGGTGTCCATCCATCTCAGTGAGGACCTGCCTCCTTTATGCTGCCCCTCCACTTTACCGAGCATGATGTCCTTTTCCAGGGACTGGTCTCTGCTGACAATATGTCCAAAGATTGGGAGACGAAGTCTTGCCTCCTTACTTCTAAGAAGCACTCTAGCACTGATGTCACTAGTGATTCGCCCTCACCAACATATCCTCAATCGGCTTTTCTCCTTCCCTGCTGCCTCAAATCCCCTCTCTCCTATACTGCTGCTTCCTGAGGTGGCCTCCCAAAGAAACTATGGTCGTCAGGAACCATTCTGGGCCATGGTGACCCTACATGTGTAGAACGGAACTCCTCTACAGGGTTTTCAATGATAGAGACTTTTGGAAAGCAAACCTTCAGACCTGTCAGCTGAGGCACCTCTGAGTGGGTCAAAACAACCCATCTTTCAGCTAGCAGTCATGTGCTTCATCATGGGCACCGCCCCGATTCTGTCACTCCCGGAGTTGGTGCAGGCTCAGAGTGACCCTAGACTTGCCCTCCAGACCCCATCTCAGGGTCTGCTAGAAAAAAACCAACAAGTAACCAACTCAGACAAGCACCAGGCTAGAATGTAGGTGTCCGCAGAGATGGAGATCTCGGTAGAAGGCGGAGAGCTACGCATGTCCCAGGCAAGGAATGACTCATGCCAGAAATGTCCCAAGGTTCTTCCCCACACTGAGGAGCTTGGACTGTTTTCTGAAGTCAATGCAGAAAAGTTAAGGATTTTTAAATAGGGGAGGGAGATGCATGGTCAGATATGCATTCAAGAAAAGCCAACCCAGCTGTATGCTCTGTGGAGAATGTTCCGAATGGAGCGATACTGGAGGCAGAAGAAATATTAGAAAGCGTATGTGATTGAAACCAGCACTAATGAAGGTTTGAGAGGTGAAATTGCTTGATTGTTTTCAAACTGAAATAGCGAAAGCAATAGGACATATACTAATTGAATTTAGGTAATGCAAGAGAAGAAGGTGAAGATGACTTCAGGCTTTATGACTTCCTCCAGAAGTGGGGGTGGGGGCGTTAGAATTTGAAAGACAGGTTGCTGGTGTTGGGAAGGTGGGGATTGGGATTGTGTGCAGGGGGGAGAGACTGAGAGGTCAGGGCAGGAGGTGAGCTGTTCATGAGGACGCATGTCCATGAAGCAGTCCAAAGCACTAGAGAGAGGACTGGGCTGTGTGTACACGTGGAGGAGACATCCGACTTAGATGGAAATGAAGGCTATGGGAGTGTGTGAGATCGCCCAGGGGACATGAACAGAGTGAGAAAATTAGGAGGAGGGAAAGGGAAAGGGAGGTATTGCGGACAAAGGAGAAGAGGAGCCTACAAGGGAGACAGAGAAGGAACAAAGAGGTGTAAAAAATGAGCCACGTGTGATCACAGGAGCTAGAAGAGTAGTCTCCAGGAAGGATGTTCATAGTGTCTGACGATGCAGAGTTCAAGTAAAGTAAAACACAAAAGTGGCCATAGATTTTAGACACTCAGAGGATGTTGGTAACCGTGGCAACAGCAGGTTCAGTGGCGGCAGATACAAGATTGCAGGACGTGTTACCAGTCAAGGGGGCAGGGAGGAAGTGAGCACACTGAGCATAATCCATTTTCCCAAGCAACAGAGAGAGAACAAAGAAGAGAGATGGCTAGAGAGACTTACAAAGGGCATCCTTTACTTTGCTCTGTTTTTGTTTTGGTGCTTGAATCAGAGTCTTGCAGGCATTTCAATGCTGGTGAACATGTAGTTTTACTTTGCAGAGAGTTTCCTGGGAAGGTGGAGCACACGCTGTGGTAGAGCCCCACACAAGAGATAGGACAACTCTGACAGAATCACTGAGCTAATTACGCAGACCTAAGAGGAGAGGCAAGTCTCGGGGTAGCCAAACAGGTTCCAGGAGGAACATGCCGTATGATGGCATCTAATTGTTGTCTGTGACAGGCGGAGAACGTTTGGTTTCAGAGTGTGAAGAGAGAGCTGGCTAAGGAGGATTTGTGAGAACAGTTTGAAATATTAGTCCATTAGGAAAAGTAATACAAGGAACCCATAGAAATGACATATCTCATTGGGCAATTCGGGTGCACAAGACCTCTTGATTTAAAAAGCAAAGATGATTTTAGGTCTCAGGTTTACCCGACCCAAGCCACGGTATTTTAAATTGTCTCATATGCTCGCATAAAGGAAACAATGAATACAGAAAACTGAAGACAAATTGATGCATTTGAATGACAGTGGTGGCAAAGAATATCAAACATCCCTACGACTGCCAGAAGAACAAACGAATCTGTCGTGGAACCAGTACAACTAGAATGCGCCTTAGAAGTAAGATTGGTGAGACTTCATCTCATGTACTTTAGACACATTATCAGGAGGGACCACTCCCTGGAGAAAGACATCATGCCTGATAAGGTAGAGGGGCAGGAAAAAGATGCAGCCCTTATCCGGATGGATTGGCACAGTGGCTGCAGCAATGGGCTCAAACAGCAAGGAATGTTACTATGACGAAGGATTGGGTAGTGTTTTGTCCTGGCGTACATTTCATTGCTATCTCTGAGTTGCAACCAACTTGATACCATCTAATAACAGCAATAAAAACAGTCTTAGCTGGTGCACAACTCGGGACAGAATAATTATTCTCCCAAACAATTTCAATATACCCATTACACCATGCAGTTGCCGTTGCTAAAATACTTCTTGAATGATTGGCTATCTCAATCAGTTTGCCAATTCTCTTTTTAAAATTCCACTATTTTTATTTCCTAGTTTATGTATAAATAAGATTTTTATGTATTCAAGTGAATGATAAAATGAGTGATTTTTCTCTCATTCGGAAGGTGAACCTTCCATAGATATATTTATTTCTTTTTTTAATGCTTTCTAAAATGTAGACCATTTTATGGGAGGCTCTTAGAGCTCTTATAACAATCCATACATCAATTGTATCAAGCACATTTGCACATATGTTTCCATCATCATTTTCAAAACATTTTCTTTCTACTTGAGTCCTTGATATTACCTCCTTTTTCCCTTCTCTCCCTCCCCCCCAAACTTGAAAAATCATAAATTATCCTTACAGAAACGTGGGTGAAGGGAGACAGCAGACAGTGTAAGATAAGATATGAAAATACTACTTCTTAGGGCCCTGAAATTGAGCCTCTGTCTTCAGCTCTATACCTGTTTTACAAAGACTGGGGTGGCAAATTTCTTATACCTTCTCTTTTTAATGTCTAGTTCTTAATTATCATAAAATTCTTCATGATGACTCAAGCTGTAATTATTTCGGCATAACTGGACATTCTTACAAAGATCACACTGATTGAGAGTGAAATCTAGTGCTTCACTGACATCACATTAGAGAGATGTGGGTTTGCCTAATCACAGTATTAATGTGTCCTCCATCAATGTTATTCTTGTTTGTAACAAGCCCATTTGGGAACAAAACATGTTTAAGTGAAGCTGGAGTTATTTCCCAACTGATGAATGAATTATCAATAGAAGCAATTGCAACCATTTAGAAAACAAAGGACCTTGGAGCTGTGCGGCTGAGATAGAAAAGGAGTGAACAACAGAAAAGTGGGTGAAGGGAGATATAACAAAATAATTTATAAATTATCAAAGGTTCATGAAGGAGGACAGTATGGGGAGGGAGGGTGAAAATGAGGAACTGAAGCCAAGGGCTCAAGCAGAAAGCAAATATTTTGAGAATGATGAGGGCAACAAATGTACAAATGTGCTTGACACAATGATGTACGTATGGATTGTGTTAAGAATTGTACGAGCCCCCGATAAAATGATTTTTTTTAAAAAGAGAAAGAGACCTGACAAGCCGCCCAGCTGCATGGCGGCTGGCTGTTCCACCATGCGGCGGCCCAAGGCTGCCCCCGAAGAGCCAGTGGTGGTGCCGGCTGGCATCGTGCCTTGCCTAGAGCTGCTGTCTTTTAGGTGTCCCTATTGCATATGACAACATCAAAGTAGTGGGTGAGCTGGGAGATATTTATGATGATCAAGGACACATTCATCGTAACATTGAAGCAGATTTTGTTATTTTCTGCCCTGAGCCAGGACAAAAACTTGTGGGCACAGTTAATAAAGTGTCTTCCAGCCACATCGGCTGTTTAGTACATGGCTGTTTCAATGCCTCTATCCCGAAACCGGAGCAGATGCCACCTGAGCAGTGGCAAACCCTGGAGATAAACGTGGGAGATGAAATTGAATTTGAAGTGTTTCCCTTAGACTCTGATGCTGCTGGAGTCGTTTGCATTCGAGGAAAACTAAACACGGCCAGTTTGCAAGCCAAGAGTTCTCAAGTTTCTGAAGAAGCAACAGAAACCACCGCTGAAGAAACTACTGGAAATCCTCCAAAGAAAAAGAAGAAGCGCCTAGAGACGTGCAGAGTGGACGAGGGTGCGACAGAGCTGGTGGCTGTCTTGGTACAGGGGGAAAGCGGGCTGCAGGCTAATGGCAGTGCCCATGGCCTCGGTGGGGAGGAGCCCCAGGAGAAGAGGAAGCACTGTGAAGATCGGGACCCAGACCCTGTATTCCCAGGCAGTGACTCCAGCGGCTACCAAAGCGACCACAAGGAGACAAAGAAGAAACGAAAACACCGGGAGGAGGCAGCGCTTCCCCCCACTTTGGAGCCCTCGCCTAAAAAGAAAAGGAAAACGTAATCTGCTTAAACTGCATTTTAAACACGGTCCACCTTTTAATTTGATCATCTCACAGCAGATGAAAAAATGTTTTGAATGATGTGAAATGCATGTGTTTCACATAATTTATGGAAACATTTGATTTTGAGGTGTGCGTATGCGTTAAAATTAGGAAACCCATCTCTAAAGGATTTTAGGGATATTAAAGTGCCAATTTGTTATATAAGAATAAAAAATGAAGCTGTTCTTAAAAAAAAGAGAGAGAGAAAGAGATTGGCACCTGTTCTGTCAGTTTCAACCTAAGCTTTTGACCCTGGAATCTATGTCTTCAATAAAAATGTGTTGAATTCTCCCTTTGTATAGAATTCTGTGCTACATAAAGGGGAGTGAAATTATAAAAATGGCCTGTAACCTGTGTTCATGCAGTTTAAAGGTTAATAAGAGCACAGGTCTACTCTGATACATACTGGATCACCCCGAGATAGAATCAACTCAAAGACAACTAGGTCTGTTTTGTTTGGGGGTGGTTGTGATTATCATATTGGTGTTGGCAACCAAATGTGAACGCCCCGCATCAGCTTTTCCTGTCACTGACAGAAGTGGCCTGGCATAAATTGAATGGCGCCTCCCCCAAAAGATGTGGTAACTTGAATAGGCCATTGTTCTCAGTGGTTTGGCAGTAAAACAATCGTGTAAATTGGCAGTTATGTAATGATATAATCTGATCATTGCCCACGATGCGCAATACCAGTCTTGTTCTGAGGTAAAAGGAGTGTTGCATAAATTAGTTTTCCCCTTACAAAAAAAAAAGCGATTTGCTTATAGAAGATGGAGGGAGGGAGAAGAAATCAGAGAAAGACAGACCTGACTCCCACCAAGAGCATGCCCTTTAGACCGGGTGTCCCTGCGCTGGAACATCTTAGATCCAGGGGGGCATTGATGCCAAGCCTTGTGTTGATCTCAAAGGGACTCTGGTCCCACAGATGTAGGAGGGAGACAAGACCTTCTTCTGGACCCTACAGAGAGATAAAGCCTTTCTCTGCACACTGGTACTCTTAAGTTCAGAGGGTTAGGCTTCTAACCTGTTAGACTCTATATATATACATACTCCAATTCGTTAAAGCCAACAGCTAGCTGCTGGGTATTTCTGTTATAGCAGCACCGGGTGACTAATTCAGCGCCTCCCCCATACACCAGGTAGCGAAGATTTAAAATACCATGGGACCGGATCCATGCTGGAGTGGACGGCATCACACTGATTGACAGGATTGACCTGTGTGCTCACATGCCACAGGGGAACAACGGTCCTAAAGAGTCATGCAGCTGGATTCCGGAAAACGCAAAATGTTTTAAAGTATGGTCTTTTGGGAACGATAGCTCTACAGGGAGTAGGTGAAGTTGCTGAAGGCTGCGCTATCAGAACCGAGCTGCCAGGCCTCAGCTGGCTTAACTCCTCCTGGAAACATCAAGTGCTATTTGCCACTTTCGGTCTTTCAGGACCGAGTGATTGAAAAAAAAAAGCCCAGACAATTCAAAAAACACACTTCAGTCACAAAGTTAGCCTTCTTCCTCCCAGCCAGGTACCCGGTCAACAAATGGAATAATGCTGTTATGTCCCTCTTAAAAATAGAAACAGAAACAAAAAACCTTGATCTCCTCTTTCGACCCATTTTAAAGCTGTTTCAGATTTTAATTTGTTCTGTTTTCTTTTCGATTGAGGTGTTTCTATGTTTTCTCTAGTAATTGTTGTTGAGGGCTTTTGTTTGTTTCCTTCCTGTTTGGGCTTCGTATGAGGGTCTGCATATGAAATCCAAGCTAGGCAGAGCTATAGATAGAGACAGTAACTCTATTCAGAATTGCCTAGGGACATGACACGGAAGGCTGGGGAGCTAACAGCAACGTGAACAAGAAGCAAATGCTCTGCAATGGAATGCGGGTCTGAGTGCACAACTCTTATTAATATGACTGAACATTTCAATTCTATGATACCTGAAGTATATGGCAATAAAACTATTTTTTCAATTATTTTCTTTCAATATCATCCAAATTGGAGGATAAGGTGAAGCACCTTATGGAATGAGTTTCCAATCAGGAATCTGGCTGGGTGATGTTAATGTTCGGATGGTCCTCCGTTTGCCGAGGCGCTTGGCCCTGCGGTCTCACTGCTCTGGGTCTTCGTTTCTTCATCCGGAATAGTTTAGTAAAGCTCTTTCTCCAGCAGTCACTGTGAAGAATGGCACCTTGCACACACTCGGCATTCATTCACCAATGACTTCCATTCTCTTCTTATGGCCTGTTTATAAAAAAAAAATTGTCCTCAAGAAAAATGACCTCTGAAATATTCTAAATTGCAAATTCTCTTTTTGCTTACCAGAGCATGTCATTGTGCCTGGTGCACGGTCGGGGCTTCACAAAAAATGTTTGTCTTATCCACTGCTGGTCCCTACTTAGGACTTAAGGAGTCCACGTGGCATTCTGCTACTGGACTGCTAACCACAGGGTCAACAATTGGAAACCTCCAGCCACTTCACGGGAGAGAGATGGGGCTTTCTACTTCTGTGAAAATTCTCAGAAACCCACGGGCTGTTCTACCCTGTCATCGGGGTGTCACCATGAGGCAGAAGCGATTCCCTAGACGAGAATGTTTTGTTTATTTGAGGTAGGATTGCTAGGAGTTAGAATCGGCTCCCTGACAGTGTGGACTCAGGCTTTGAAGAAGCCTGGTATCACCGTGGGTCACGTATTGGATCACTACATGCGAGGTGGGCGGATCTATCCCAGTGGTCCCTCTGAGGGAGAAAGATGAAGCATTTTGCTCCCACAAAGATTGACAACCTCTGCAAACAGCAGGGGTGACCGTGAGTCTGGACCGACTAGATCGAAGGAGCCCTGGAGGTACCGACGGTTCCAACGTAGCTGCTAACGGCAAGCTTGAACCCACCCAGCCACTCCAGCAGCTCCACGGGAGAGAGACCTCGCGATGTGCCTTTGTAAAGATTTCAACCCATGACACCCTGCGGGGGAGCTCCACTCTGTCACGTGGCTTGGCTAGGCTTCAGAAGGAGCTAAATGGCACCTACCACCATCACCACCACTGCCCCTCAGGGGTCCCTGAGGAGTGCCCCTCATATATTGTGAAACGTTCTTTTAGTGTGTGTGTGTGTGTGTGTGTGTGTGTGTGTGTGTGTGTGTGCTGCTTGGTAATGAAACATAGCTTTCCTACTTGGGATCCGAGTGAAAAATGTTTGAAAGTGCTTTCGAGACAGCGCTGGTCAGGTTGGGTTCGCCTGAGCTGCTGCTCTGGCTTCCACCTTCTCAGGTACATCAAAAGGCACAGAGGTCCAATAGCAGGGGTCCTTAAATGATTGCTATACCAAGATGTAGGGGAGGCTTGCCTTGATTGCTACACCAATTGAAGTGTACGTGTAAGGCAGTGGTTCTCAACCTTTCTAAAGCTGCGACCCTTTAATACCGTTCCTCATGTTGTGTTGATCCCACCACGCCTATAAAATTATTTTCGTTGCTACTTCATAACTGTCATTTTACTTCTGTTATGAATCAGGCGACCCCTGTGAAAGGGTCGTTTGACCCCCAAGGGGTCGTGACCCACAGGTTGAGAACCGCTGGAGTAAGAGGGAGACTTGCCTTATATAACTATTGGAGCTCACTATGACTCACTATGGCCCTGGATCTTGTCTGACCAACTCCCATCTGCCAGCTCGCATGAAAAGCACATGCCCATGACCCTGTGAGCTCATCTCTCAGTGACCTGTTCTGCAAGTCATGTAATGAGATGCACAACTGGAAGGGGGGGGGCAGAGAGCTTACCAAGGAGGGGAAGCCATTTATACAAATATTTCTTCTTAAAATCTAGACAAAGATTCCTCTTTGCCTCTAATTAAAGCTCAGGCATTGGTGTTTCTGAGAAAGCAAGATGGAATTCCTTTATGTGCCCCCCACTGTGCTTGCTTAACTCGACACTCAGTAGGTCAACAATGAGCCCACCCAACAATGCCTGTCATTATTTTCACAATGTGGCCAATCACGTTGTTTATAGCAATCAATCTTCCCTCTGTGCCTATAGACAAGCTTCTGCCTGATACCTTAACATGGGGAACCAGAGCAATGAAGGAGCGAGAAGGGTAAACACATACATACGCTTATTTGTTCATTATTTTCCATTTCCCTTGCCATCATTCTTTTCTGCAAGCCTTGCTTACAAGAAGCTATATCTCGAGTGATAGGGAACGAAGAAATGTTTGGCGGGAAGGCAGAGGCAGTGAGGGCACAGATGATCTGCAGAACTCAATAACGGGCCAGAATACCGGCACGTAGATGGGGCCTCCAGTTCACTTGCCCGCTTTGAATGTCCTTGGGAGGAGCAATAAGAAAGTGCCTCCTGATGTTTTATAGTGTTCATCTGCTTCAGTAACTGCTAATTTTAAAACAGAACCTGTAGTCCCTATTCATCAGAGAGGAGCTAGTTTACCCGGATCATTCCAATTCTGTGGGAAATAAAGCTGGCCAGAGAAAGCGAGTTTATTGCTTCTTACCTGGAACAACGTGTCTGGCCCACAGCTGGGCAAAGAAATAACATGATGGCCCACAGTATCTCTTTCCTCAGGATATGCCTCACTACTCCTCAGCTTGAAGCCTCCTACTGTTTCTTCAAGTCACACCTGGGTGGATTCATCATGACCTGAACCTAACTATTCAACGTGAGTGGGAAGGTAGCAAGGGCAAGCTCGCAGAGACATCTGATCCTATGAATTGAGTTCTCAGTTCCTGGCTTTATTGAACCCCCTACAGAAATAAACAGCTCAACTCAACTTTCTGAGCAACATTGCCTCCTCTCCTGCTGAGCTCCTTCAGCCAAAATGAGCAGGGAAAGGAAGAAAGACAAGAAGAGAGCTATTTAGAAGATTAATATTACAACTCAGAGCCTGTGGGTCTGCTCAAAGCTGGATGGAATCATGAAGGAAGTCTCCATGAACATCATCTAGTGACTTCCCCAACATCAGCCATTCAATACCCACTTCTTAACATAATGTGAATTTAAGCAATACTATTGGGGGGTGTTAATATACATTTTAGAATCATCTTCAAAATTATAACCACTCTAAGGAAATGGATGCTTAATAGAACACCTCAAAAATGACATGAAATGTTTGGCAAGTCAAAGATAATTGCATGGAAAAATCACACCTGAACTAAATTGTTGTTTGAGGTTTCACCAAAAAGGAGATAGGAGTGACCGGAAGCTTGTAGATAGATTGCCGAGGAGGATCACCACAGGCTTAGTGTGTCCTGTGCCAAGTATGTGTGTCCTGTATTTGGACCAGCACTAACATGCTTTTCCCTATAAGGTCTCTTAGCTTGTCATTTTTTATACAGAGTCAGAACTTTCCACCACTGGAAGATACAGTGTTGATTATCGAATGCCCTAGTTTACTTGCTGCATCGATCCCCCCACATCTCCAACAAAATAATTAAACACTTGACAAATTCCAGGAACAGGGAGCCCATTCTCTCCGAAAATGGTATGTTCCACATTCAGTCATAAAGTTATTCAAAGTTCTTACTCATGCTGGGGTGAATTCTGTCTCCCCAACCAAACTCAAAAATTAAAAAAACAAAACAGAAACTCCACGTTCACTGCCACGGAATCTATTCTAATGCACAATGCCAATCAACACAGGCCTGTCTTCAGAAAAGCCCTTTCCTTATTTGAAAACATCTGTCTTATAAGCCTGTCGCTTCTAAAAGCCAGCCACTCGAGTTGCTTCTGTGGTGCCTTGGGTGGTGCACTTTGAGGGACTTCCACCACCTGGGAAGGGGGGTCTCTGACCTTTCTTTCTTCCCTCCAGCGAGCCTGTTTGTAGCTCCTGCCCCTCTCTCTTTTGCCAGTCACAGACCCAGGAGCACCAGCTCACAAGCTAGCATGACAATGAGAATCTCTCAAGAATTTCAGTGAAGACACTCAGAGACTTGAATCAACAGTTCTCAACCTGTGGGTCACGACCCCTTTGCAGTTGAACAACCCGTTCACAGGGGTCGCCCGATTCCTAACAGTAGCAAAATGACAGTGATGAAGTAACAATGAAAATGATGTTATTGTTGGGGGTCACCAACACATGAGGAACGGTATTAAAGGGCCACGGCATTAGAAAGGTTGAGAACCCCTGAATCAGATGGTAGTGGAGGCTAGAGTTCAAATGTTCCCAGATTTGCGCTGGGATGGCCCAGTAGTAACATGTGTAAGTCAAAGAAGCTGAAGGGAGAGAACCGGGGTTGAGAGCACAGAGAAATCAAAAGAATGAAACCACAGTTCCCATTTTGCTCATGGCAGCCCTCGTGTAAGGAAGTCCTGCTTACACCGCCATCAATGTCATAATTGCTAATATGTATTGAGCACATACTACGTAGGTCACGATATACTCTACTCAGACTTCATTGACTCACTTAATGCCATAACTTCAAAATTCCAATAAGGAAGTTGCCATAGCTTCCATTTGATGGCAACACAAGGATTTGAACCCAGGAGGTTTGGTCCTGAGTGTAGACTTCTCACCTCTCCAGGGCATTTCTTTCCCCTCCTTGGAGACTCAAGTGGTTATGTTACAGTAATTTTCTTAGAGTAATTCCTTACAGCGATTCCCTAGTTATTGAGGGCATTGTGAGTAGCTCTCTATTCTTTACACCAAATCCTCCCTGATTAAGACAGGAGACAGGCAAGTGCATTTGAACTCCTCGGTCATTGCACTACAAAGCAGTCTCATTAAGGAAACAGAGCTGCCTTTATATGGGTCATTTCTCTGCACCATATCTGCAATGTCTGATGTCTTTCAGAGGCAGTGTATTCCGCACTATTTATTGTCACTAAAACAAAGCCCTCAAACTTCACCTACTCTAGCAGAATAGGAGAGCAATTCAAAGAATTCATAGGAAAGTGGAAGTCAAAGAGAATGAGAGTTTGCCACAAACATTTTGTGGATTCTCTCTTCCATAGTATCCTGTGGCCTGTGTACTCCTTTACCATGGAGGTGCCGTGCTAGATTGTAACCATCTGCCTCTATGAAGATTTCTCAGTCTTGGCATTCCCGACGCCTAGGCCAGATGATTACACTGGCATTGCATTGGTAGAGAGGCTTTACTGGCACCTAGTAGGTCAAGCTCAGAGCCAGAAAAATCAAACCCACTGCTTCCAAGTCTATTCCAACTCCTAGTGAGCCTGTAGAACTGCCTCATAGGGTTTTCGAACCTAGATTCCTTATGGAGGCAGACTGCCACATTTTTCTCCTGTGGAGTGGCTGGTGGGTTTGAACTCCCTATCTTTGGGTTAACCCTCTCCCTCGTTGTAACAGCCAGACATATCTCTTGATTTCTCCAAATTTACTCTAGGAGGCTCCATGCATATTCGAGACCCCCTCTCCCCAAACCCCCACTGGCTCATTAGATTTTCAAGGGTCAAACTCTCTTTTTTATCCTTGTTTCTTGTCAGTGTTTGGCATGTTCTGATGCTCTAGAGCAGTGGTTCTCCGCCTTCCTCACATCACGGCTCTTTCATATAATTCCTCATGTGGTGGTGACCCCCCAACCAGAAAATTATTTTCATTGCCACTTCATCACTGTCATTTTGCTGCTGTGATGAATCAGGCGATCCCTGTGAAAGGGTTGTTTGACTCCCAAAGGGGTCGCGACCTACAGACTGAGAACTGCTCTCTCTATATTTATTGAAAAACAATCCATTTGCATTAAAATGGCACTTTTCAGTGAAAAATCTGGATTACCTGTATACTGACAGCAGCTTAGTCAGGTGAACACAGACGCTAAAAGTTAATATAGAAACAGGGTTTACAGACCTAAAGTTATAAATGAGACCTAAACGGGTCTTTAAGTGGAATTTGTAGCTGAATCAGAACACATGCATATGGTTATTAGCCTTAGCGCAAGAAACGCTGCACCTGCAGCCAGTGAAGGTGTCTGGGATGAAGACTCTGTTGCCATTCTTTCAATGATTACAAACTGAGGTCAAATTGACATAACATTAAAGAACCAGTAGGAGTTGTTACATTAATAACCCAGGGACTTCCAGGATGGGAACTCGGGAGTAAACTGAGTTACTGAAGCTCTGAGAAAGACAGGCTTTAACCTGAAGCTCTGAATAGCAAAACAAGTGTTCACGGGAAAATCTGAGAAGCCATAATATTTCATTGTCAAACGTGAAACAGCAAAGGGGGAACGGGGACAGGTCTAGATTGCCACAAGACCCAATCGTTCCTAACAACATTTCCGAAGTGCATGAGAGAGTCTCACCCCATCCTTGCTTCCTCTGAGAAGGATTCTGGTTCTACTTTCTCCGAGATGGATTTGTTAATTCTTCTCGCAGTCCATAATCTTCACCAACACCAAAATTCTAAGTCATGAGTTCCTCTTCAGTTTTACTTATTCCTTGCCCAACTACTGCATGCATATGAAGCGACTGGAAAATGCCATGGCTTGGGTTAGGAGCACCTAAGTTCTCAAAGTGACATCTTTGTTCTTTAACTCTTTTACAGCAGATTTGGCAGTACAGGACATTATTAGATTTTTAAAATCCTTTTATTGGGGGCTCGTACAACTCTTATCACAATTCATACATCCATCCATTGTGTCAAGCACATTTGTACATTAGTTGCCATCATCATTCTCAAAACATTTGCTTTCTACTTGAGCCCTTGATATCATCTCCTCATTTCCCCTCTCTCCCTGCTCCCCCTCCCTCATGAACCATGGATAATTTATAAAGTATTATTATTTTGTCATATCTTACACTGTCCAGTTTTTTGACTGTTTCTTTCCCGAGCATTGATCATGGATCCAAGTACCATACAATGAAATAGTTGACAACTTTAATCTTTTTTCCACCTATCATGATGTTGTTTCTTGGTCCAGCTGTGAAGATTTTGCTTTTCTTTATGTTGAGGTGTAATTCACACAGAAGGCTGTCATCGTTCATCTTCATCAGTCTTCTTTGATCTTCACGTTTTCCTGGCTTTCAGCAAGCAGGGTTGTATTATCGGCATATCACAAGATGTTAATTGGTCTTCCTTCAGTTCAGAGACAGCATTCTTCATATGGTGAGCTTCTCAGTGTGCAGATAGAGAGGTATGGTGTTCAAACAATTGCCTCTTGTTCAGGTTCCACATGAGGACAATTAAGTGTTCTGGCGTTCCCATTCTTTGTAATGGTATCTAAATTTGAATACCATTGCATAGTCAATAAAGCCTGGGTAAACATCTTTCTGGTATTCATCAGATGCTTTCAGTCAAGACCTATCTGACAACAGCAATAATATCCCTTGTTCTAAGTCTTCTTCCAAATCTGGGTCGAACAGGTGGATAGTGGCCTTTGAACGTGCACAATGACCTGAAGAGTTGCTTGGCTACATGCATCTATCAGGTGCTCAAGTGTTTCAGAATGAATTGATTCCTTTCATTGATGAAATTTCTTCCTGGTTTGCCTATATCGATTGAAGTGTGATACTGTCCTGGAGAATTTGGTAGTCAAGATAATCTAAGTTAGAAAGCAAGTAAATAAATGTTTGGTATGTTGTGCTCGTGTGCTGTCACTGCCTTTAGTTTGTCCGTTGGATTATCTTTTGATCACCTGTAAACCCTTATTTCTCCACTCCAGTTTTCTCTGGACAGAGTAGGCACTGTCTCAGCATTCACTTTGTTGGCACAGATGCCAAAAACATTAATTATTTAACAGCTCAATTTCCAGGTGGAAGATGTTCGCCTTCATGCTTCTTAGAGTTTAGTGTGTCTTCTTTGCAATTGAGCTAGGCTAGAATTGACAGAAACTCCTTGGAAATAATTTCCACATGCAAGACAGTGCTTCCCTCTTGAGGAATGGAAACATCACAATCACGTTATTGATTTCTAAATGACGTTCCATGACTACAGCTGACAGTAAATAGAAATATTTCTGCTTTATGGTATTTGAGCAGAGAACCGATTAATTATTTTTGCAACACTTACTTTCTAGCCATTAAAAATATGGTTCCCTGTAGAATGAGATGTCTATCTCACTTTAGAATATTATTCCAAAAATGTGCATTCAAATATGCTTCAGAGGTCATAGGGCCCATGAGTCCTAAAATAGTCAGTGGCTGGCCCTTTGCAGATAATATGTACTGGCCCCTGAGCTTGAGAGAGAGCAGAGGTCCAAGAGGTAAAGAGGACTTTGTAAATATTTGTCTTTTTCTTGGAGAGTCCTGAGCAAAAGAAGACATGAATGGGTTTACATTTTAACACGATCACTCTAGTTTCTATGTTGAGAATAAACGCCCTTTCTGAGAGATGGGGCATGCGTATAGAAAATGGAAGAGCAGTTAGAAAACTAGAGGATGATGGCAGTAATTCTGGAGCCAAGTCTAACGGGCTACCATTTCATGGTTCAGACTAGCATGTCCTGTTGGAGTTGGTAAGAAATGACTGGAGTGGGGTGTGCATATTGATCTGGTTGGGTTTCCTGATGGTAGATGTGTTACATAGACCCATGTAGCTGCAAGGAAGGCTGCAAAAGGTTATCTATGTATTTGCTTGAGTCTGCCTAAAGCAGTCATATAAAAACAGAGGGGATTTTTGACATCCAGGAGACAATTGGTCATGTCTGGAGACTGTTCTGATTGTTATCACTGAAGAAAGGCATCTTATAGTCAGAAATCGGGGACTTTGTTAAACTTCCTACAATGCACAGGACAGCCCTCCACAACAACAAAAAAGAAAACGTGCGTGCCAAACATCAATAGTGCCAGGGTGGAGAAACCATTAGCAAAAGGAAGACCGCCCTCCCCCCTCCACCTAGAGAAGTAGGAAAAAACTAGTTGGGGTCAGAAATGGTGAGTCGTAGCCCATCTCACTTCCTTATGGCTTTCCCCCAAACCTCCATTATACATTTGGCAGTTTGTGGAAACATCAGCTTGGGGAATCCCTGCTCTGACCATGGCTGCGTTCTTTTGGTTTGCTTGTTTGTCTCCTCTTGCCCACATGTTTTCCTCAGTTATTTGGAGTGAACTTGGTCATGAATTAGAGTCCCTGCTAAATCTGTTCCTTACCCATTGCCATTGAATCGATTTTAACTCATGACAATCCCATGTTTTCAAGAGTAAAACTGTTCCCTAAGGCTTTCTTGGCAGTAATCTTTACAGAAGCAAATAACCAGGCCTTTCTTCATGGTGTCACTGGGGTGGAGTTGAATGTCCAACTTTTAAGCTAGTAATTGAGTGCAAAACCTTTGTACTACACAGGGACTTTGTTTGATACAGAACCTTGTAAAAATAGCATACACTTGAGGCAATGAAGGAGATTTGTGTGTGATGATTTCCAAAGAGATTAATAGAGTGTTTCATTAAATTAGAATTTAAAACATAAACTGTGGTTTGGTGATAACAGTAGATCCACAGGATTTTTTTTTATTTCCTCCCCAAACTTAATCTGTGTATGAGTTCAAATATTCCTAATATTATTCAAACATTTCTTTGTCTTCAGCAGTGGGTAATAACTGACAAGGTCGAATTTATTTGTTGAAATATTTGCATATATCTACTATATACAGGCTTTTCATTTACCTTGCCCTATTATTTTAATTTGTGAATAGATGCATATTTTTTAATTGTCTCCTGTAGTGTCTGTCTATTTCATTGATTTCCTTTGTGAAAAGTATGTGTTTCTTTCTAGGATTGTTATTAAACTTTTTCTTATCTTAGTTGCTTACTAGCTTAATACGGGGCCAAAAATGGACAATGTTTTAAATATAGATCACAAATACCTCAGTTTCTTGAGTGATATTGTTGAGGTTAGCATTGCCTTAATTTTATATAAATCCAGTGTGCAAAAATAAATCTCATTATATATAAACAAGGAGGCAGTATTTTATGTTACAACAGATTTTTCAAATATTGAATTAAGAAGTATTACTTATATGTTTTCAGTGTAGAAAGGTTCATCCAAGTATAATTTTTAGGTACTAGAGATATTAAAATGAGTAAGCCTAGGTCTCTGTCTTTGAATGTTACATAAAGGAGGTGTGTCAGTCTGGGTAGACTAGAGAAACAAATCCACAGAAACTCATATGTATATAAGATAGAGTTTTATATAAAAGGTAGGTGTACATTAAGAAAGCATCCCAACCCAGAGCTGTCCAAACCCATAAGACCAACATTAACCCATAAGTCTGACACCGATCTACAAAGTCCTCCTCAATCTCACAAAACACACGCAATGACAGTAACTGCAGGAGGAAAGCCGTATCGGTGAGCATGTAAGCATCTCAGTGCTGGCAGGGGTCTTCATGCAGCTGCTCCAGCACCCAGGGCTGCTTCAGGTAGATCCATCTGGCTTCTTCTCAGGGATGCCTTACAGGAAGTGAGCCTGGCCAGCTGAAGCAGGGAACTGACTAAGTCAGCTTCACCCTGGTCTGACCATCAGATAGCAAGAGACCCGAAAACTAGAAAGGCGAGGCTCACCGAGCCATTTATCTCTCTCCCTTCAATTAATCCCACAAGTGTTTATTGGCTAGATTGGCACAACAAACCTCAACTATCTCAGGAGGTAAATGGGTAAAAGGCTGATTTTAATACAATGAAATAGGTTCTCTTACGGAGGTGTGCATCAGGCAGAATAAGAGCAGAGAACCATGGCCTAGGCTCAAGGGTCAAGGCCATCCTAAAAGCAGTCTTGAATAACATGCAAGAGATTTCCTCATGAAGAGAGACGAGAGATATATTGTATGAAGGGAAGCAACTGAACAAAGTCAGATGTCATGGAAACCCATGAGAGAAGTAGGTACGAAGCAGGGCATCTGGGACATTGACTGTCACACATGCTGCTGTTGTTGTTGTTAGGTGCCCTGGAGTTGGTTCTGACCATAGTGACCCTTTGCACAACAGAACAAAGCACTGCATGGCTCTGCACCATCCTCACAGTTGTTCTTACACCTGAGCCCTATGATGCAACCTCTGTGTCAGTCCATCTCATCAAGGATCTTCCTCTTTTTCTCTGCCCCTCCACTTTACCAAACATGATGTCCTTCTTCACAGACTGGCCTCTCCTGACAATATGTTCAATCTATTTAGGAAGAAGTCTTGTCATGCTTGCCTCTCGGGAACATACTTGGCCTTAGTTCTTCCAATGTAGATCAGTTTGTCCTTTTAGCAGACTATGGGGATTTCCATATTCTTCTCCAACATCCCAATGCAAATGCATCTATTGTATGGTCTTCCTGATTCAGTGTCCAACTTTCACCTGTAGATGATGCAATGGAGAATACCATGGTTTGGATGAGGCACACCTAAGTCCTTTAAATAACATACTTGCTGCTCAATACTCTAAAGAGGTATGTTCAGCAGATTTACCTAAGGCAATACATCTTTTGAGCTCTTTATAGGGTTTACAAGACTGTATTTCTCTATGAGAGTAGACAGCCTCTTCTTTCATCTGAGGAGCAGCTAGTGGATTCAAATATCCAAACTTTCAGTTAGCAGCCTAATGCCTAAGTGCTAATCTGGGTCCACTAGAGAAATAAATTCATAGACATTCATATGAGTATAAAAAAGAGCTTTATATAAAAGAGTAATTGGATATTTAAAAAACAGCCCAACCCAGTCCAGATCAAGTCCATAAGTCCGATGTTAGCCCATATGTCTGAGACCACTCTATAAATTCCTGTTCAGACTCATGCAACACATGCAATGACACCGAATGCAGGAAGATCACAGTACAGAGGGTAGGAAGTCTTGTGGATCCAGTGGTGGTGGTAGCATCTTAGCGATGGTGTGGGCCTCCATGTGGCTCCTCCAGCTTCAGGGCTCTCGCTCCATCAGTGTCGCTCCCTGCGACTTGTTAACGGGAATGTCTCACAGAGAGAGTGTGTATCCTGCCCCAGGGAGGAAGGCAGGAGTTCCCAGAATCCTCAGGAGATGGTCATGCCCACACACACAGAGCCTCATTTCGCTATGATCTGATTGATAGGCTAGACTCCGCCCCTTACTCTAGTTGACAGGAGATTATGTAACTGCCATACTAACCTACCGTGTCACCATATGATGAACATAATCCTAGTCCTCTGAATAGGCATCATTGAGCCACCTTGTGGTCCGGGGACTTTCTTAGTGAAAATTCACTATGCTTGGGCTCATACTGAGTGCTAAGGACAGCTGGAGACGACCTTATGTGCCTTGGATTAACTGAGTTCCACGCAGTTTCAAATCAATCCCAACTAAGCATTTCCCACTTGAACAGAAGAGATACTCAGTCTAATCAAAGGAATTTGAGTGAGAAATATAAGGAACAGAATTTTTCCCAACGACTGATTTTAGGGCCCTTTGATTTCTTCCTCTATAGGGCAAAAGAGAATATTCAGAAATATGGATTCAGCTAAAAATGTTCACTTTATAAGTACCATGTTCTTAAATTACATTGAGATCATTTGTGTTTAGCAAACACTTCACTACAATGCAATTCTAATGAACTTTGGGTCCAGCTTCACATGTAGAAATGATTTATTCCAAACACAAGAATGAGAAATTGGGGGAGACGGATTTATAATTAGTAACACTGATGCATAAAATAAGCAGAGTTAGATAAGGAGTTGCAAAGGAATCGAAGAGTGCCATTGCAGTGCTCCATAAAGCAGAGAGGATTTAAGGATATTTTTATCGAAATGGGCTGCACCGAAACTTTGACCAAGTGATTAATTTCTATGAGAATTCAATCAGTCAAACAACAAAACAAGGGCAACTCTAAGGTCCACTGCTCAAAGTTGCTGAAGATGGCAGGTAGGCAGAAGTAATTTAATAACTGGGTCCCGTGTTAATTAGAAAATGTGAAGAATCCATGTTTAAAATTCTAGAAGGATCTAACGACCTCTCTCTGTGAATATGTTCAACTAAGCTGTTCTTTATTTAAGCTTCAGTTCATCCATGATTCAGACTCCTCTACACTTTACACTCATATAAGAATCTTGCCATATTACCATCACATTTTATTCTGAGTCCGCTATAAAGGCAATTAGTCATTCATTATCACACAAAAAATTCAAATTGGTTGTAACTATGTTTTCAGAATCAAAACTATATCCTTTGATGTGGATAATTTAAGGTTCTATATTTAAAAGACACCGAATGAGTCATAATGGTAAATAAGACCCTTAAACTAGCATTCATATCTCCTGCATATAAAAATTAAATGGGTAATTCCTACCTATGATGCATTTATTTTTTGTGGTAGAGACTTGTAAAGAAGCGATTTAATTAGCTGTAACTATACTCAGAAGCATAATTTGAAATACTGTTGAATGAATGAGGAAAGTGATTTCAAGCAAAGGGAAACCCTTTAAAAATACCTTTCCATTCATCATTCAACAAACATTTATTAAGTGCACACTGTTTGCATGGCCATGTCTCACATCATGATATTCTATCTTAGCTATGGTAGTTAATTGGAGATACTCTTTTCAACTGTCCGTGCCCAGCATGTGGGGAAAGATTATAGAAATTAAATGAATGTGGACATTTCTTTTAAGTATTTAGATTTCCTTTTGTTTTGTGTACTAAAAAATAAGTGCCTACCTTTCTACCTCGTTAGGGACTCAGGAATATAAAAGAAACAATGTTGTCTGATTCAGGCAGTAGCTATATGCTTGCTTAATCTTGAGTTTCTGAATGTTTATAGAGGTGAGAGCAGCAATTTTCAGGATTCTAAAGATACGTTACAGAAAAACAGGATGGTCAATTTAGGCCGTTAAGGGGACAATTATTTTGAGAGGCTGTTTCCATTTGAGAAGTAATTTTTGATTTAATGATATAGCTGGGACTCAGCATTTTAAAGTTGCCCATTAGAGCTCCTTCAAGCCACTGGCTTCCAACATTTCACGTTAGTCACTGGATTTTTAAAAATTTAGAGCAGATCCCCAGTTATAAGGAAAAAATCAATAAATTCTGGATTTGAGTCTAAGACTGATTTAAATCTTCATTTGGGGCTCATGTAGCTGAGAACAGGGAAGTCTCCGATGTCAGGCTGGGTTTTCTTTGCCAACTTCATTCTATGATCATACCAGAGACTGAAAGTCCTGCACAGATAGGGAGCTTATTGAACTTCATCAACACTTTCTCCATCTCCCAAGAACTTAGCACAGTGAATATTAGAGGCTAAATACTCACTATTTAATTGTTGAATTAAAAAAACCTTCATTACAATTTATTATGAAATGAGGCAGTATCTTGACCTAATATGTTGTAGGACCAAATGCAAACCCATTACTATCAAGTCAATGCTGACTCGTAGTGACCCTCTAAGCCAGAGTAGAACTGCCCCAGAAAGGTTTCATAAATCTTTATGGAAGCAGATTTCTCTTGCCACATCTCTCAATTAGCAGCTAAGCACTTAACCACACTGATACCAGGGTGCTTGATCTCAAGGAAAGCAATGTAGAGATGCCTTCATGAAGCAGCCGGGTCACAGCTACTTTATCCCCATGAGAGAAACCAGTTCACTGAAGGGCGTAATTAGTGTCCTTTATTGGTAGCACTAGGTGCATTCCTTAGTCAGAACCATTAATGCATCAAGCAAATGAGCCCTTCATTTTCTAGAGTAATCTTCCTAGAGATCAGATCTACACATTAGAGTGTCATGGGATATTTGGCAATCAATCATTGCCACTGGCTCTCCCTCTCCAGGTTAGGTTCTTCCAAGAAATTTCCAGGTTACAATGCTATGGTTAGTACACTGGTACAGATAGGAACAGGAAACAGAGGGAATCCAGGGCGGGTGATACCTTCAGGACCAGGGGTGTGGGTGGCGATAATGGGAAGGTAGAGGGAGAGTGGGTTGGAAAGAGGGAACCGATTACAAGGATCTACATGTGACAACAGAAAAGTGGGTGAAGGGAGACATCGGACAAAATAATAATTTATAAATTATCAAGGGATCATGAGAGAGGGAGGAGCGAGGAGGGAGAGGAAAAATGAGGACCTGATGCCAAGGGCTTAAGTGGAGAGCAAATGTTTTGAGAATGATGAGGGCAATGAATGTACATATGTGCTTTCCACAATTGACGTATGTATGGATTGTGATAAGAGTTGTATGAGCCTCTGATAAAACGATTTTTTAAAATGCCACGTTTACCCATGTGTAGTGATGCCCCCATGAAAGGCTCTGTACTATTTAGTGATAAATCAATGTGTCCAAGAATACTTTTGGAGTCTTGACTTCATTTGCAGGCAGCATATACCTCTCAGAGTGGGAAGTGGTAACAGGTACTGATCTAGCTAAGTGAACCGGGTCCAAGCCTATCTTGCCTCCTTTCTGGGTCCTGCATCTACTACCAGTGTTCATGTTGAATCTGACCATGTCTTCTCTAATCCTTGTATGTTTCTTTCGATCACATGCTCTCCCACTTCCCCTTTTAGACATGGTAAATTGTAATGAACTGAAAGCTCTTCTCACTTTCTTTATGGAGATCTCCTTATGAAGTTATAAACTTCATTTCAATGGACAGGACATCATTTGCTTTTCTTGTGCCATTTTTAGGTTACAGTTGGTCTCTCATTCACATTATCCTATAAGTCTGTTGTTCAGTCTACCTGGTATATTTAGTTGAAGACACTACTGACATACAATAAACACTGATGTAATAAAAGCAATACCAAGTTGTCTGCTCTTGGGGGAAAAGTAACCATTATTGATGATCTGGCAAGGGAAGATGACAGTGCCTCTGGTGACTCCAAAGGGTCTGTGAAGTATTAAAGAAGGCAACAATCTAGTTGGAGGAGAACATGATTTAATTGATGGCTAGATTGAAAACAAACCAACAAACTCACTGCCCTGGAGTTGATGCTGAATCACGGCAACCGTATAGGACAGGGTAGAACTGCCCCTGTGAGTTTCCAAGACTGTAACTCCCTACCAGAGTAGAAATCTCTTTCTCCCATGGAGTGACTGGTGGTTTCCAACTGCTGACCTTAAGTTTAGCAACCCGACTTGTAACCACTCTGCCACCAGGACTTCTTAATTGATGGCCACATAGGCATAGATTTTAATAATTTTATTATAAAATTATAAATAATTTTAAATGTAATAATAATAATCTCGCCTTTTCAAGCCCTTCATTTTGATCCTCTCTTCACCCCATCGCAGACGCAGAATCTCATACATTTGTCTCTACCAAGCTTATTCGCTCTTTGTCCCCAGGAATGCCTATGATTTATCAGCTTTTTGTCATTCATCTAGAAGTCATCAACACCAAATACTATTGATAGCATGTAAAAAACACGCAGGTTTAAAGACATTAGGGATGACAAACAAGCCATAGGATCAAGGATCACATTCTACAGTAGAAAAATTAGCTATTGTGGAAATATTAAACACTAAATAATTAATACCATACCATAATGTATCAGGGACATTAAACTTGGAGAATAGAGGAGAAATTTTGTATAGATCTTAGGGGCTAACCTTAGGCTAACACATGGACACTCATATTTTTAATTGACCCTTTTGAAGCCACTGTTAATGTAAGGAGCCAGGTTGTAAATGGGCCACATTCCTAGAAATGTTCCATTTTGTGTCAGGCACACAGCAGGGGTTCTGAATGAGTGTTGCGTGGGTGCGGGAGTAAACATAAGCTCATCATCATAGATTTTGAGTTTTGTGTTGGCATTTGGAGCACCGACTTTAAACGACTCTATCCAAAGCTGTGGCTTAACAAGCTAGATTACAGGAAAGTCAGTATTGAATATGACTAATACGTAGGTGCTGTAGGTTTGTTGATTAATTAATACGACCACAAGTCACCATTCCTGCGCTGAAAATGTAATGACCTGTATCTGTTCCATGACTAATAAGATTTGAATTTGAAAAAAAACCAAACAAACATCCCACTCTCCAAACCTCTGCTCCACTCCCACCCACCCCCTGCAACCAGGTAACTGTGATTTAGTCTTTTACCTCTGAAAAGTTCTCAGCATCTTCCATTTGACTTGAGTGACACCCAGTGTGCTTCCTGTCTTTATTCCCCCAGGAGGAAGATACCACTCGGGAAAGTCGCTTTAATTTCAGTGGTTATGGGATGGGTCACTGCCTCCAAGTGAAAGAAGGGGCTACTGTCAAGACCACACCTGCCAACCCGCTGCCACCTCCTCCTAAAGATGCCGACGCCATCAAGAAGAAGTTTGTGGACCGGGCAAAACGAATTGACACAATATCTCGAGCTGCCTTCCCATTGGCCTTTCTCATTTTTAACATCTTCTATTGGATCACATATAAGATCATTCGGCATGAAGATGTCCACAAGAAATAAGTGTGTCCTACACACCTGGGGGCCTTCTTGCCTAAGTGTTGTGCTTGTAAATACACAGTGAAATTGTCTTTCTATCACTTTGACAGCGGAAAAGTTTGGGGGAGGGAAGTGGAGGGAGGATCATGTGGGTGGGTTTCCTGCACCAACATGAAAAGAGAGAGAGAGAGAGAGAGAGAGAGAGAGAGAGAGAGAGAGAGAGAGAGAGAGAGAAAGTTATCTAGACCATGACAGAGAAGAAAAAAGTTTGCACAAAAGTGAGGTGTTGCAGAATCACATGAGCATCATCCTCTTCCATAGTGTTTAATGTTGTTCTTTCAGACAGTGCATCCCTCAGACATGATATGCAGGGTCAAGGTCTCGAGATCTATTTGTCTTTTGATTTGGTTTGGTTTTGACCTATTCTGGTACTGAAATGTAAGCTTATAAAAATGCACACGCACAAACTGAGAATTCTTATCATCTGACCATTGAGACTAGCCAACAGTGAGCGAATTGAGAACCATTTTTTTTTTTCAGGAAAATGCTGCCTCCTTTTTAACACAAGCCTCCTGAGCTACGGTTCTTTCTGATATCTGTCGTTCATGTTTCACCCGAGAAACCCTCTCGTGGATCATAACGTATTTCTACTTTCCAGAAAACAATAGCAACCACCAATGACAAAGAACAGATTTCTACAATACTGTCTGTGTAGTTGTGTATTTGAAAATTCTTCTTTGTTCCTAGCAGTAATTTTGAGGTTAAACTTGTGAACTGTGCAATCGATTCAATAGCATACTCTCTTAAAAGTAAGAGTGCCCATTTTGTTTGAAAGCACCTGCTTTCTTTTCATTTTTGGCTCTGTAGGTGTGTGACTTTTAAGTGTGTAAGTGTGACTTCGCCGTTGCCTCCTCTCGGCCACAGTATTTATGCAGATGGTGTGTCCTGAACGATGTAGCTCAGATTAGCTTGCATTTCCCATTTCTGCTTCTCATGTGAGGTGTCGCCACTAGTCCTATGCCGATTGACCCCTGATTTCTACTGCTAATCCAAGTGACTATCGTTTTAAATACCCTTGACTAACTGAAAGAATTTTAAAATTGTACTGTGATTTTCATAACCCGTTGCCTTTTTGGTACCAGCTACGTGGTTCGAATCCTGGCTACGTGTTTTAAGTAAGAAAAAAATAAAAGAAGTATTTTTGCTTACTCAGATAAAAGACAACCTGTAAAATTATAATGAAAAATTTAAATTTTACATGTGCTGTAAAAGGGGTTATTAAAAGTATTTGTTCAATTTCAATAAAGCTAAGTGTGCCACAGAGTGTCTCTAGAGTGTTTGTCATGCTTGCATGGAAATATAAATAATTTAGACCAGGACAACTTTGAGTTTTGTATCGGCTCTCCTCATAAATTTGAAGCATGTACAAAGCGATTATATTATAAGCATATACATCCCAACGGAGAAATAGGGAAATGGAGGCATGGAAGCATTGGTGACTATTGTAACACCTGACAGTGGCTCCTTCACATGAGATGGAGGAGGGTTCAAGAGCTTTGAGGAATTCTAAAATCTCAAGGTGAAAAGAAATGTAAAAGACCAATTCATCCATCTGCTTGCTCATCATAATTTGTCTGGAATGGTATTCCAAGATGATATACAACTTCTGCAAACTCAAGGGAGGTCTAGGTAGCCCTTGGAAACTTCTGCACTGAAAGATATCCATTATACTATTCTCAGGCAGATGTGGATTCATGAGTCAATGTGGGTGACCTTTTAAAACTGTTCATGGCGTCCTGGTCCCATCGTGGTTAAACACGCAGTTGCTAACTGAATGGCCGGCAGACTGAACTCACTCCGCAACTCTTTAGAGAAAGCCCAGCCACTGTGCTCCTAGAAAGGTCGCCACCGAGGAAACCCTATGGGACAGTTCTGCTCTGTCACACAGGGTATGAGTTGCGATGGACTCAATGGCATGCCGCCGCCGCCACCACCACCACCAGCAGCAGCCTATTGAAACACCAATCCTTTCTAAGTAGAGATGGGTTGTAGAGTTGCCAGGACCATGACTTCTGGAGAGAGACTAGCTCTGACACTTAGCAACAGTGGGTGCGCTACCTGATTTTTCTTCCTCCCTAGATCTTTAAAAGAAATAACAGAAAAATGCAGGGCAAGCTATTAACAGTGCCTCATACATAGAAAGTTCTCAATAACCAACGTTTCATTTTCCTGCTAAGTTGATTCTAACTCACAGTGACCCTAGAGACTAGTATAGAACTGCCCCAGTGTTTCTGAGCTTTATGGGAGCATCTCGCCATGCCCTTTCTCATATGGAACCTCTGGTGGGTTTGAACCCCTGACCTCTGGATTAGCAAGCCAGTTCTCAACAATCATTCCTTCCCATAACGATTACTCCCACACTCCTCGAATTTAGACAACCATAGTATCAATGTGATTCCCTCTCATAAATGACTCCAGAGGACAGAGTAGAAGTGCCCGCGTGGGTTTCTGAGGCTGTAAATCTTTACCAGAGCAGAAAACCCCATCTTCCTTCAGAGAAGCAACTCGTGGATTCGACCTGTTGCCCTTGCAGTTAGCAGCCTAACACATAACACCTTATGTCGCCAGGGCCCATCGGTAATAATAAAATAGTAAGTGCTATGGAATAGTACCAGTTGGCATGACATTTCACGATGACTAACCTTGGCAAAATCACTGCCAGGTGTTTATCGCCATTCAAGAAACAATATTTCTGAAGGAATGCTCATAGTGTTCCAAGCAAAGGAGGGTAAACCCTGTAGAACAGGGTAGAACTGCCCCTGTGGGTTTCCAAAACTGTCGCTCTGTACGGCAGTAGAAAACCCTGTCTTTCTCTCATGGAGCAACTGGTGGTTTAAAACTGCTGATTTAAAAACAAAACACCCTGCTGATTTTGTGGTTAGCAGCCAACATGTAACCACTTTGCCACCAGGGCTTCTTTGAAAATGAGGGTCAGCATTCTCCAATTGCCTTGTGCCTTTTGAGTCTCTATCTCCCTCTACAAAACAGTAAATTCAACACTAAACCACTTCTCAAACAAAACCTGACCCGACAGGTATCCCAAAGAAAGCCTGGAGGCTGGGTATCAGGGGTCCCTTGGGAGGGGACATCTTATGCGACGTGGTCATGTTCAATGAATGAACCACATCAGTTTCTACAGACGGCTGCTGCAGTACACGGCTATGGAGGTGGCCCTAGCTGACCTCTGGCTTCCTGGTTGCCATGAGGCAGGGGTCAGATATGCCTTCACTGGCCTCCTTCCTTACCTTATTCTGACGTCAATCATTCCCCCCCATGGCACTCTGCTTCTCTACCGAGTTTGATCATTGGTTGCAGTGGCCCCACAGAAGTCCCAGACCATACTCACAATTAAGGGACTTTATTAGGGACGTTAATAGGTTGCCACAAGTCAGGATCAGCATACAGTAAGGCGACAGTCATTGGTCCACAGCAACCCCTCCCCTCAGTCAACAGCCAAGTCTCTCTCTGGTCCTCAGTCTCTGAACCACGGGGTCCGTCAGCTTTTGCCTTCCCAGGCCAGGAAGCCAGCCCACCTGGTGGATTGATCCCACAGTTCCAGAGTCTCAGGCCTGATGTGGAGATGCCCCCAGAGTCTCAACGCTGCTCCTGAGTCTCCGTGCTGTGAATCTACCCTGTCTCGGTGACTTCCACCACTTCAGACAGAGATCTTGGGCTTGATCTTCCAGATAGTCTGGATTTTTTTTTTTTTGCTCTGTGTTCCCGGTGACTCTTATATACTTTGATTGAGGTGTGGTTTGCTTTTTAGCCTACCAAAAAATTCAAATTTCAAATTCACTGTCATCGAGTCAATGTCAATTCATAGTGACCCTCTAAGGACAGGATAAAACTGACTCTGTGGGGTTCTGTGGCTGAAGCCCGTTATGAGTGAAAAAGACCCCATCTTGCTACCACAGAACAGTTGGTGGTTTCAAACTGCTGACCTTGCTGTTAACAACCCAATGCTTTGCCACTACACCACCAGGGTTCCTCTTCGCCTACCATACACCCAAGGAAAATCCAGGATGGTGTCATAATTGCCGCCGTCCAGTAAAATACATAGTCAAAAAGATGCCCCCAAGGAAACAACGGTAAGTTCACACTGTCTACTAAGGTCAGGATTTAGCTCCACCTTAACCCTGTAACAGATAGCTCCCTCCAAAATGGGATCACAGCCATAGACATAGAATCCCAAACTATAATACATCCCCTAGGATATATGGCTACAAGGGCAAAATTAATAGTCTGCATCTCTGCTGTCCCCTCATGAGCAAGCTGAAAAGAGATTTACCTGCACCAGCATCTGTCCATCACTCAAGTAGACAAAGTTATTGTGGAAGGCAAGAGACGCTCCTGGCTTTGTCCCAATTCAGGTACAACTCTGCCCATGTTCTAGAGAAAGAAACCTTGAACACATTGACTAGGGCTACTTCAATAGGACCAGGATGTCATACAGAACCCCGCATACATAGGCGAAACTAAGAATTTCCCCCATAGTATTGGAGAGTTTTATGGAGGACAATGGTCTTCTTGACAGTATTTTGAGGAAAAGAGTTCAAGAGGGAAACCGTGGCTCTCAGGAAGAGCATGCCTCCTCTGTTTCCAATAGATAGGGAGCATCCGCAAAAGGGTGGTTGGCTTCTCATTCACCCCCCACCCCCATGCCCCGAAATGCCTGCCAAAGCTTGAATGTCCAGTGAATCTCATTACCACCTCTTGGCAAAAACTGCTGAAGGAATATAGACTGAGCCATCTGGCAAAGGTCTGTACATTTTCTCCAACCTAGAAATACCATCAACCTTCAGATTATGAATACTGAGGATTCATCTTAGAAACATGTTTCAATCCCTCCACCTTGGTTTTAAGAACCCACTGGGATGATGTCAGGCTTAAGGCTATAACATTCTCAACAGACTCTGAGAAACAGACTGGCTGTAGTTGGTGTTTGTTTGTTGTTGTTTTAAATGCTCCCACACAGCAAGAGCATAAGCTCCTCTTCTATCCTACTGAACAGAGCTGCCAACTTCTAGAAAGTGACATTTCCAATAAATATTAAATGTATATCATTTTACATTTCACTTACTCCATTAATAGCAAATAAGATTCTAAGCAAAATACAGCACAAAATTTCATATCGTAGGATTCACAGCTTTGGAGGGGGACAAATTCTATTCAGAATACTTTTTAGGAGTTTTGCATTTCCTAGTTGAAGCTTGAAGCCAATTTGAGGGCTGAATTTCTGTCACCTGTCTGCCAGATAGACTTTCATAAATATTTCAACCTCTGTTTTCAACTTTTTCTTAGTTTCACCAATTTAGGTAAAATTTCTTTACTTCTTTTTTTATTTAAAAAAAGCACAATCTAAATGATTCAAGAATAGATATATGAGCATCTACCTTCATTGAACACAAAGTAGAAATAAAGATAACTCTATCACACATTCATGACTGCTTTCCACCTATAAGTATGTTGCAATGTCTACCAACAACAGCCCATTGTAGCCAGAGCATGAAGAGCTAATTCCCACCCTTTGAGATCAACCAACACAGAACCTCCCAAGTTCAACCATTAGAGTAGAAGCTAAATCATCAGCACCGTTCTCTAACTCCTCAGCCTGTAGTCTTCCATTATAGTCACACAATCTAGCAAAATCAAAAGCTGGAAAGAATAAAAGCCAGGGCTCACCCTTAGGGTGACAAAAGATCTCGGTACATGCAGTAAACATCAAAATATGCCTGTTGAAAATGCCTAAGAAGAATTGTTGCTTTGGAAGCCATTTTTGTCGCTGAATGGCTGGAAAGACACGAGGGATGAAAAAAGACCAATAGAATTCACCGTAGAGTATTTATTTCCATGTTTAAAGCAAGGAATCCCCCGTTGCTTTGGCACAAAGAGATGCATTGTGCCTACTGTGGTGCTAGTGCATTTAGCACAGAGAATACACTTCCCCAGGCAAGGGTCATGAGATGTGTGAGACCATAGGTTGACCTAAACTTATTTGGTCTACCACGCCCTTTTCAAAAAAGTTACTCAGTGCCCCACTAGCAATTAAAAATGTTTGTATTATTGCTCGTAATGTAGGATAAAGTATAGTAATCTGCTTCTGAAGCTCCTGTGGGTCATTCCAGCCCCCTCCCCCTGCACTGTGGTGGTCTCGCCCACTTGGGGAAAAACTGTTAAGAGATGTGCCCAAGTGATGACATACATGGCTGTGACTTCAGTGAGGAGCGTGGCCCTTCAGGTGCTCTTCAAGCAGCCTGTACCGGCCTGGTCCAGCCGTTTCAGAGATGCCCTGCTTGCTCAGTCCTCATGCAGGCTGAAGTCACATCAGAGGCTCCAGAGGTGTCAAAACAGATGGAAACCAAAGGACTGGGAGGCCCTGCCTGTACCAGGCTCAAAACTAATCAAGGCCTCATCAAATCTGAGAGCTCATCATTTCTAAAACTACCTCTGCCTCCTGAAAGGAAAGGTTTAGAAAAGGAGGAAGAAGGGGGAAAAGATGAGAGGAAGGTAAATCCAAACCCAAACCTGATGGCGTTGAATCCATCCTGACTCACGGCAAGCCTCGAAGCTGTAGAATAGAACTGTTCCATAGAGTCTTCTTGGCTGTCATTTACATGGGAGCAGATTGTCTGGTCTTTCCTCACAGCACTGCTAAGTTTCTGTACAAGTTCATGTAGCAAATGCTTTAGGTTTTGTGAGCCATTTTGGTCTCTGCCACCATAGTCAGCACAGAAACAAATGAGCACGGCTGTGTGCCAATAAAATTTCATTTATAGATGACTATTTTTATATCTTACATCAAGGGGGAGGGAGGGGAAAGAAATGGGGAGGTGATATCAGGGGCTCAAGTGGGAAGAGAATGCTTTGAAAATGATAACAGTAACATATGTGTAAATGTGCTTGATACACTGGATGAATGTATGGATTGTAATAAGAGATGTAAGAGCCCCCAATAAAAGTATTTAATAAAAAATTTTCATTTATAAAGGCTGGTGGCAGGAAAGATTTGAATTTAGCCCATGGGTTGTCCATTGCTGACTCCCGCACTACATAATCATACATGCATGGCTTGCTTGTTTCACCCATGCCTCTGCTTAAATAAATGACTTATCAGATAACCACCTCAATAACCACCCTCTATTTAAAGCCTCTCTACCACCTCGCTACCATTATACTCTATTTCCCATTCCTGTATTATATTTTCATAGCATTTGTTACTTTTTGACAAATGATGCTTTTGTGTGTTTACTGTCTCACTCTCAGAGAGAGAGAGAGAGAGAGAGAGAGAGAGAGAGAGAGAGAGAGAGAGAGAGAGAGAGAGAGACCTACATTTAAAGGGAAGTTGTGTATGAAATGTAAAAACATTGGTTTGTTGTTCTATTGGTCTATTCCCAGGGCTTAGATTTATGCCTGGAACTTAGTAGGTTTTAGATCAATACAGTATTTGTCCAATGAATAAATCAAGAGTTAATATTTATTTTGGAGTTAATTGAGTGCATAGGAGACTCAGATAGAACTAAAGGAAAATTGCTGTCAAAACTTAAGCAGGTACCATTTCATTAACAGCCAAGAAATTGCACTCTCATTGCATTTTCTAAAATATATTCTCAAAACCTCTAATTCTACAGGAGATTGGAGTAATTTACCTCATGTGTGTATTGGGTTACAAAGCAAACTAATTGTGTTACAGAGCAAACTAACTTTCCATTCAACAATTTTTACCCATTTTGTTTTGTGACATTGGTTGCAATACCTTTAATGTCAAAGAACTCTTCACACTCCCCCCTTGCATTCTCTGTGTCCATTCATCCATCTTGCGTGCCCCTCCTGAGATTTGTTTATTTGGGGTAAATGCTGCCCTTTTGGTCTCCTGTGGTTGTTTTTTCTGAGGATCCCATTCCTCCTAGGTGCTATTATTCACTGTGTAGTCCTGTTTGTTGTGCAGTTAAAAGGTGATCTCAGCACGTGGGTTCAGTTCAAGGTTTGAAGGGTCTCTTCAGCCCAGTCTTAAAGACTCCACCAGTATCCATCAGACCAGTAGTAAATCTGATCTTTTTGTGATTTTAAATTTTGTTCTACATTTTATCCACTCTGTCCAGGAGTTTCTGTGGTCCTAGTTGAGCACCATCTAGTTCTTCTGGTCTTGGGGTACTGGAGGCTCTGAGTCCTGTGATCTATTAGGTGTGATGGAGGTGGGAGTTGGGAGAGAGGGGAAAAGGGCTGAATAGAAAGAAAATGTTTTCAGAATGATGATGGCAACAAATGTACACATGTGCTTGACACAATGGATGGATGTATGGATTGTGATGAGATGTACGAGCCCCCAATAAAATGATTTTTTTTAAGAATACACAGCTAAAAGAAGGAAGTTAACTCTTCTTGATATGATTGAACCATTGAATTGTATGACATGTAGATGAAGTGCCAATAAAACTGTTTTAAAAAAGAAAAAAAGAAATTTTTATGGTCAAAGCGTTTTAAAAATCCCATTGCAGGACTTCTCGTGAGCTATGTTAGGCAATGTTATCCTTGAAGGATGGAGGATAGACTGGCAATATACTCTCCTCTTGATTTGGAAACTTGTTCTTCTGAAGAAGCTGATGTCCCTGCAAACATGAATTTTTTTTTTTAGGAAACATGCTATGTTGTCTAAGGAAATCATCAAACATCTCTAACTCTCACTCTTTGTCCCCTGTGTTCCCTGTTTTAGGAGAATATTTGGCAATGGGGAGGTCAGGTTTTCCTGAAAGGGGAACTCTTTTCCAACTGCTTTTTCATTAAAATCTCCAACTAAAACACTGTAAACGGGTGGAAAGACTGGACATAAAATGACTCCCTGAACATTTTAATAAACTTTGCTTTTGATTCTGTTAATGGTCCATTGAACTGGGGAGACCTAAGAAGAATTGGTACATTGAATTATGGTGCTGGCGAAGAATATTGAAAGTACCATGGACTGCCGTAAACAAACCTGTCTTGGAAGAAGTATGGTCAGAATGCTCCTTAAAAGCATGGATAGATAGACTTTGTCTCAGCTACTCTGGACATGTTGTCAGGAGAAACCAGTCCCTGGAGAAGGACACCGTGCTTGGTAAAGTGGGGGGACTGCAAGAAAGAGGAAGTCCCTTGACAAGATGAACTGGCACAGTGGCTGCAACAAGGGGCTTACACATAAGAACAATAGCACAGAATGGGACAGTGTTTCTTTCTGGTGTACATAGGGTGGCTATGAGTTGGAATGGACATGAAAGCATCTAACAACAACAATCGTCCACAGTCTCTGAAGCAGGTAAGTGATAGGAAAAGATGAAGACGGACTGAAGGCAGGGCACTTGGTTTTTTTTTCCTGTTTGGTTTTTGCAATAGCATATTTTCATCGTGCTAGGTGGGGCATCCATGTGGAGAACTCTTAGAACTGGGAGTGAGGGGGTTCTCTTCTTTCTTCATACAGGGTCTTCTCCCAAGCCTTCCCTCTACATGACCATTTCCCTGTCACATTAATCATGAGCCTGAATGGGATCTTCAAATGTCACCAAATCCACACACTCTTCCAATGCCTAGTACTTTATTGTTAAAGACTTGTCCATTCCCCTTAGGTGAAGGAGAAAGGGGGGACAGATTACAAAGTCTACATATAACCTCCTCCCCAGTGGAGGGTCAGCGGATAAGTGGGTGAGGGAGACCTTGGATAATTTATAAATTATCAAGGGTTCAGGGGGAAGGGGGAAGGGGAGCGGGGAGGGAGGGGAAAACGAGGAGCAGATGCCAAGGGCTCAAGCAGAAAGCAGGTGTTTTGAGAATGATGATGGCAACATATTTATGAATGTGCTGGACATAATTGATGTCTATATGGATTGTGATAAGAGTTGTATTAGCCCCTAATAATATGATTTAAAAATTGTCTAGATAAAATTTTCCCTCAGGTTCTTAGGGGGTACAACAAATTGCTCAAGGACTGCAGCCTATGTATACTCTAACTTCCAGGCTCCGAAGTCAATTCCTAGCTAGCTGATTTTTTCATTTGAGAAAGGACACTTAAACTTCTTTATCTTTATATCCCCATGCTTGGCATGCACCATAGATATAGTATATGCTTGGAAAATATGTCAGTTAATGGGAAACTTGGTTCCAATACAAGCTCTTCTAAGGCATTAAAGAAATTTATATCCTTTACATTTTCTACCTTCACGTGATAATTTGCCATTTCTGGGAAGGATGTGGTCTGGTTTTTTGGAATCTGGTCAGAGTTCAGATTTCCCCTCTGGCTCATATTTGTGAGTGTCCTTGGACATAGATTTACTGGCTCCGAGCTGAGTTTCTTATAAAATGTACTATTACTTAATTTATACAATAATGAGTTAGAATTAAAGTTTCAGTATTTGCTACTTAATGGGTACTGAATAAATATTAGTTCTCACCTCTCTTTCACTGTTCTTCTAATTAGTCATGTTTTCTTTCACAAAAGATGGCATTTAGTCCTGTATGGTTATTCCCACTGGAGTCTGCCATAACCATTGTAATTCTAAACTCATCATTTAAATCGCAAACAGTCTAATTGAAAGTGACATGACCATGCCTGGAAGCAGTTGAAATAAGCTTCCTTGGTAAAGAGGTACAATGAGGTTTATTATTATTATTATTAATTATTATTATTATTATTTCACTCTGACTTCTTACAGAAAGGAAAAGTTTCTCGATTAAAATACCATACATTCTCAAAAAGTTTAAATAGGCATAACCAGGCCCAGTGGGAAAATGTTATCAGAAGGACTTTTGCTTTTATGTACCTAATGTTGGTGTAGCACCAGTCCCATTTACAAACTTCCTCCACCTAAAATCTGCCACAACTTCCTGTGAGCACATGAATGTTGCCTTTGGCAAATTTGCTCACAGAATCCCAGCTTCTGAACTCACAAAATCCCAGAGGAGAGCCTGGCAAAGGACTATGTCTTCAGTGCACAATAACCAGCAGCATCATCACCCTGGTCAGTTGATGGATGAGGAAACTGAATCACAGCCCAGTTAAGGTGACTCAGTTTCACAGGAGTGGGTCCAGCCATCTAGATAGTGGCTGTAGGCAATGCGTGTACAACTGAGATGATGACCTTTTGTCCATTGCGCCACCTTTGAGAACGGTTGTGAGAATGAAATGAAACCATGAATGTCAACCATGTCTGACAATGACTTCTTAAAAATCATGGGGCATAGAGGTTAAGTCATTTACCAAGGGTGGTGGTGGTGATTAGATGCCACTGAGTTGGTTCTGATTCATTGTGACCCTATGTACAATAGAGCAGAACACTGCTTGGGTTCTGTGTTATCCTCACAATTGTTTTTATCTAGGAGCCCGCTGGGACAGCCATTGAGGCCATCCATCTTCTTGAGGGCCTTCCTCTTTTTCACAGCCCCTCTTCTTTACCAAGCAAGATGTTTTTCTCCAGGGACTGGTCTCTTGAGAAAGTATGTGAGACCAATATAGCCCTTCTTGCCTCTCAGGAGCATTCTGGGTGTCCTTCTGAGACAGATTTCCTTGTTATTTTGGTGGTGCTTTCACTATTCTCCACCAGCACCGTATGAGAGGGGACCCCAAGAGAACCATAATTTTTTTTCAAAACTATGCATTTAAAATGTTTTACAAAACTGTCTTATCACCTTCAAAGTATTCTCCATTACACTTAATACGTTTGTCAAATCTTGATTCCCTTCTTGGAAACATTTTTCAAACTCATCTGTTTGGATGGCTGACAGCACCTCCCTCGCTTTTTTCCTCACCTCTTCTAAGTCATCAAATCGCTGTCCTTTCATATCCCTCTTCATTCTCAGAAACAAAAAAAAAAGTTGAACAGAGCAAGGTCAGGGGAGTAAGGTGTGTGGGGCAAAAGAGGCATGCTGTTTTTTTGCCCAAAACTGGCATACTGTGATGGCTGTGTGGGCAGATGCATTGCTGTGGTGGCACAACCAGTCCTGTCTGCCACCAATCAGGGCTTTTTTGTTGCACACAATTATGCAATCTTTTCAGAACCTCTAAAGAGAAAGCTTGATTAACAGTCTGACCTGGTGAAAGGAACTCCAAATGCACTATCACCTTCATATAAAGAAAAACAAATGAACATCATCCTGATCTTTGATTTCACTGGACGGGCTTTTGGAGGGCAAGATGACATGGCAATGGCATCTTCCACTGGCTTGATTAATGTTCGCTTTCAGGGTCATAGGAATAGTACTATATATCATCACCAGTAATGACCTTGGAAAAATGTCTGGGTCCTGGATCACTTTGGAAATGTTCTTTCAAAGCAGGACATGTTTCCACTTGACACTGTTTTTCTTGTTCAGTCAGAACCCAAGGCACAAATTTCTAAGCGACCCTTCTCATTCTCAAATCTTGTGTTAAAATTCAATGAACTGAACTCCAAGAACCAGATAACTTCCCCCATCTCTTCACTGGTCTGTAGTCCATCTTTGAGCACAAGTACACAGAATTTTTCTCCTCCAGGAAGTTGACAGCACCCAGAATGAGGTTTGTCATCAATTGACATTTCACCTTTTTTTGAAATGAGAAAACAACTCATAGACTTGAGTGTATCCCATAGTGCTGTCCTTGTAAGCTGTGTTCAACACCACAACAGTTTCTGCAGCATTTTTCCCAAGCAGGAAACAAAATTTCACAGCTTCATGCTGTTCTCTTAACTCAGCCATCACAAGGAATACGATTCAAGAGAAACTGCTTTCGCACAAAAAATTCATTGTGACCAGAGAGAATCTTCCCATGCGACACCACTGAATGCGATAACTCAGAGCAAGTTGCTTGATGCTCACTTGGTGGGGAAAAAATCACACTATAAAAGTTCTGCCAAGAGGTGTTTTTTTCTGTGTTTTGTTTTGTTTTTTTCTTGGGAGAGGATACCCCCTCATAATTTAAATGCATCAATTTCTCTTCTGTCTTCCTTATTCAATATCTAGCTTTCACATGCATATGAGACGACTGAAAATACCATGGCTTGAGTTAGGCAAATCTTAGTCCTAAAAGTAACATCCATTTTCCTTGACATGTTAAAGAGGTCCTGAACAGCAGATGTACCTAATGCAATGCATCATTTGATCTGTTGACTGCTGCTTCCATGAGCATTGATTGTGAATCCAAGCAAGACAAAATCTTTGACAACTACATCTTTTCTTCATTTAGCATGATGTTACCAATTGGTCCAGCTCTTAGGATTTTGGTCTTTTTTACACTGACTTGTAATCCATACTGAAGTTTGCAATCCTTGAGTTGGGCTGCCAACTACAAGGTCAGCAGTTTGAGACCACCATTCACTCTGAGGGGAAAAGATGAGGCTATTCCTATAACAAGCCACAGTCTTGGAAACCCATAGAGGCATTTCTACCCTGCCAGAATAGGATCACCGTGAGTTGGAATCAACTCAAGAGGAGTGAGTTTGATTATCAAATAGGCAACTCAAACATGTCACAATCAAGGTTCCAACCTGGGCAATCTGTCTGAAGAATTTGAATTATTAGTCACCCCTTTGGATTGCATCCCCAATAACAGAAACCATCATGATGGAATAGATACTATTACCTGCCCCCGTCCTCCACAGTATTTTTCATACTTCTTTATTGTAGCTGTTATTATATAATTTTTCCATGCCATATTTTTAAATGTTCCTGGGTGTTTTTTGCTGTTCCTGGGTGTTCCTTTATTGCTCTCTCCCCACGTATGTATTGGTCTGTGTTTAATTCATGTTTTTCTAGAATGCCTCTGAGTGTAGGGATTTAGGATTCACCCTATTCCACTATGATCTCATTAATCTAACAAAATTAGACCTTATTGAAATATTTATAGGTACAGGGGTTCACACTCTCACATTTCCTTTGGGGGGAACATCATAATCTATAAGAAGGGAATTGGCACAGAGGGAGGGAAGATTAATCATCTTATTCTTCTTTTTAGGCAGGTGTTTCTTTGAGTCATATGATTTTTAATTATTCTTTTTCTTATTAATTTCTCCCACTATCCTTTGACATTTTGAAGGACACTGTGTCTAATATTTTACAGCCTTCCTGGCACGTAGTCCAAAGTATAGTAGAGAAAAATTCTGGCAGATACAAGTTAGCGATTTGTACTGCAGATGTTGGAAGGACACTCACTGCCTGCGATCAGACCTCGGTTCTACCACATACTAGCTATGAGCCTCTGGCCTAGGTGCTAGACTCCACAGATCTTGGACTCCTAATGTGTCAAATCGTACCAACTTCACTGTCTTTTGATGAGGTTTACATTAGTTCATTTGTGTGGAATGCTCACAACAGTAATTGGCACGTAATAAATATTCAACATACATTATTGGCATTATTTTTAGAAGCTCCTGCCCAAGTAACATTTTTCAGTAATGAAATTAAGTTGTGTCAGAAAGCGCAGACCAACCATTTGTATCCACAATGAGCATTCGGAAATATCTTTACAAGAGCCCATTCTCTCTCTCTCTCTCTTTCTCTCTCTCTCTCTCTCTCTCTCTCTCTCTCTCTCTCTCTCTCTCTCTCTCTCTCTCTCTCTCTCTGACTTGGTGGCACTGGTGTGGGGGAAAAGACAAGGTTTTCTACTTCCAAAAATATTTGCAGTCTCAGAAATATACTGGGGGCAGTTCTATGGGGTTTCTATGAGTTGGTATCAACTCAATGGCAGGGAGTTTGTTTGTTTGTTTGTTTGTTTGTTTGTTTGTTTGTTTGGTCGGTTTGTTGCTTTGGTTGCACTGGCAGGTAAACATTGGACCAATAACCACAGAGTCAGTGGTTCAAGCCCACCAGATATTTCAAGGGAGAAAGATGAGCCTACCTGCTCCCCATAAAGATTTACAGCCTTGGAAAGCCTACATAGGTGTGCTATGGCTGCTATGAGTCAGAATTGAGTTGATGACAATAGCTTTGAGTTTGCAGGGTTAGTCTTCTTATCTTTTTGTCCATTCTCTTTTTAGAAAATCAATGAAAACTCAATTTATTAGAAAAAGGCTATGGGAGCAAAAGGGGAGATCCAGAAAAGGCCTACCTTCTTTTCCCCATGGGGAGGGGAAGGAAAAATGTAAAACAGTGATGGAGAAGCAGCATTATTTCTGAGAAGCCACACTAGGAAAATGGAATTGCTTTTCTGAAAGAAACTAGAAGATTAATACCTGGAAGGGCTAAAATGTAATTACGGTATTGATCTCAGGAAAGCCTCTGACAGATTTTAATTTTTTTTTTCATTTTTGGCTCTCCAGTATCATAAAAATGGGCTTCCAGGTCAGGATCAGCCAACTGGAAAGGATCTGAACATCCCAGATGAAGGCAGGCCCACTAGGTGCTCTCAGTGGGCCCCAGGCAGCTCTCTCTGGGGTAACAGTCCATGTACAAGCACTGGTACCCTCTTAGCAGGCAATTTGCTGCATGGCTTTGGGGGCTGATTTAATGAACGGCTAATGAAGTTGCAAGGCAACACTATCTTGTAAATTAACCTGCTGAGAACACACTGCATCCTCTCTCCATTCAGCCTATGGATGGACTGCAGGAGACCCTCCAAGTCTTGAATCTGAATTCAAGCTGCATTTTACATCTTTCCTCTTTAGTCCCACTGAGGAGATGAATTACTCTTTTTTTATTGCAGGTGTATCTGCTCTGCTTCTTTTCTGATTGATCAGTTTTGAATACAGCCACATCAGTGACCTTTCGAACTTGATTGGACAAACACATAACCCAACCGTGTTTGGCTACTTGGTTCGGGTTGCCTCCACACCCAATGAAAGCCTTGAGACTGGGGACTGGAGACTCTGGATTTTAAGACTCAGTCACAGCAACCAAGCATTGCGGTTCATTAACCTTCTGGGTGGAGGTAGCTATGGCCTTTGGGAAACCTCTGATGCTATGATCATAGTTTTCCTAAATTGTTCTTCAAAGAGAAACAATTGCCAACTGGAGATCTCTTCAAATGATTGGATGTTATCATTCTGGAATGTGAATGAGAAAGAAGGCCAGAGAACAAAAGCAGGGATTGAATAGAAGAACTTGCAACCCTGGTTAAGGAACTTGGAATTTACCTTGGATGTGATGAGAAACCATTACAAGACTTTACACAGATGTTGCTTTGCAGAATATAATCCTGGCTAGAAGCTATAGAAGATATGAGACAGAGATAAAAAAGGGCGTGTAATGAGTAATTAACCTTACCCTAAAGGCTGGCCTTGCCCTTGGCCACTGGGAGGTGATTTTTAGGCCCTTGGATTGTGTTGATTGAGGAATGTCTGTTGGCAACTTAACCAACAGTCAAACAATGTGATTCCTGATGGGGATTTGGGGCCAATAGTACTGCCCCCAGAAGAACTGGACAAAAAAGGCCACTCATGTAGGCAGGATTGATGGCGCTCCAATAATAACTGTAAGCACCATCCAACTCCCTTGGCTTGCAATACTCCGTGTGTATGATCACTCAGTGGTACTTTCAGAGTAAGCCTGTCAGTGTCCATGGGAAGAAGATAGCAGAAACTCCACATTAAGAACTTGTAACCTCTGGCCTGGAATAAAGCCTGGCTTTCTTTTTATTTTATTTTTTTTATTTTAAGAAATCATTCTATTGGGGGATTTTATAGCTCTTATAACAACCCATACACCCATTGTATCAAGCACACTTGTACATATATTGCCGTCATCTTTTCAAAACATTTTCTTTCAACTTGAGCCCTTGGTGTCAGTTGTTTTTTTCCCCCTTCTTCCCTCCTCCACCTCCCCCCTTCATGATTCTTTTATGAACTATAAATTATTATTATTTTCATATTTTACATCATCCCCTGTCTCCTTTCACCCATGTTTCTGTTGGTCATCACTCATTTGGGGGAGAGGGGCGTTAAAACATCAATAATTGTGATTGCTTCCCTCTTTCTCCCCCAACCTTCCCTCTACCCTCCTAGTATTGCTGCTCCCCCTACTGTTCCTGAGGGGTTCATCTGTCCTGGATTCTTTGTGTTGAGAGCTCTCATCTGCACTAATGTATGTGCTCTAGTTTATCTAAATGTGTAAGTTAGAAATGGGGTCATGATAGTGGGGTCGGGGGGGAGCATTAAAGATCTAAAAGAATGTTATATGTTCTGTCAGTGCTATACTTCACCCTGGTGACCCTTTCCTGTGATTCTTCTGTGAGGGGCTGTCCAATTATCTAGAGATGGACTTTGGATCTCCACTCTGGCCCCCCTCATTTGCATCGATAGGATAGTTTGTTTGGGGTCTTTAATGCCTGATACCTGATCCTGTTGACACCTCATGTTCACACAGGCTGCTGTGCTTCTTCCATGCAGGCTTTGTTGCTTCCCAGCTAGATGGCCACTTGTTTATCTTCAACCCTTTAAGACTCCAGATGCTATATTCTTTAATAGACAGGCACCATCAGATTTCTTTACCACATTGCCTTTGGCACCCATTTTGTCCTCAGCAATTGTGTTGGGAAGGTGAGCATCATAGAATGCCAGGTTATTAGAACAGTGTGCTCTTGCATTGAAGGAGGACTTGAGTAGAGGCCTAATGTCAGTCTCCTACCTTAATACTTATCTTCTACCTTAATACTTAACATATAAATATATATACATAGACCTATTTCCCCATCGTTATATATTAATATATTTACATATATACATGCCTACATTTATACTTCTATAAATGTCTTTTGTCTCATAGTTCTATCCTATATTGCCTTTTACTTTTCTCCTGTCCCACTATTACATTTGACCTTCATTCGGTTCTCAGTAATTCCTCCTTGGCTACATTGCACCTGATCAAACCCCACAAAGGCCTGTACTTTCTAATCCCATAAAATGTTGAGCCTCAACAAAGGACATTTATAGAGTACTAAATACAGGTATGTACATATGTGAATATAGTTATATATAGTGATAGGGAAATAGATCTATGTCCATATATTTATATGTTAAGTATTAAGGTAGCAGATGGACATTGGGCCTCTACTCAAGTACTCCTTCAATGCAAGAACATTTTTTTCCAATAACCTGGTATTCTGTGATGCTCACCAGCCTGTGAGATCATGAGGTGTCAATGGAACCGGATATCAGGCATCAAAGACCCAGAATAACAAATAATATCAATGTGAATGAGGGGGAGCCTGGAGTGGAGACCCAAAGCCCATCACCTTACAGAAGGGCCACAGGGAAGGGACAAACCAGCCAGGTTGCAGTATAGCACTGATGAAACATACAATTTCCTCCAGTTCTTTAATGCTTCCTTCCCTCAAGTATCATAACCCCAATTCTATCTTAGAAATCCGGATATACCAGAGCATGTACACTGGTACAGAGAAGAGCTGGAAATAGAGATTTCAGGACAGCTATACCCCTCGGGACTAATAATGAGAGCAGGCATACCAGGAGGGTAAGGACAAGGTGGGAGGAGAAAAGGGAAACCAATCACAATGAGCTACATATAAACCCCTGCCAGGGGGATGGACAACAGAAAAAAATAGGTGAAGAAGACATTGATCAGTGTAAGACATGGAATTTTTTTTAATATATCATCAAGGGTTCATGAGGGGGGGAGGGAAATTAGCTAAAACAAGGGCTCAAGTAGAAAAAATGTTTTGAAAATGTTGATGGCAACATATATACAAATGTGCTTGACATTTGTATGGATTGCGATGAGTTGTACGAGCCCCCAATAAAATGATTTTAAAAAAATAGAAAGTTGAGCCTTAGAAACTCACATGGGCCATTCTACCATGTCCTATGGGGTCACTAGAAGTAAGCATTGGCTCAATGGCAGTGAGTTTGGTGTTTTGAGCCTCTGTTCCATGTCCTTACTGATTTTGCTCTATAGCCTTTCACTGTCACCATGAGTAGAGCAGCTTTGAATGAGTTAAATCATTCTAGAGACTTACCAAATCTGAGTGTGCTTTGGGGAATAACCTGAAATTACAATTGCTGTCAGAAGTGAGGGCAACCTTGTCTGGAAAATGAACTCTATCTATAGAGAGTTGGTTAACTCTCACAGGGAGAGGATTCTAAAATTTTAAAGATAAATACCCCTACTGAACTATGATTAGGCAAACTAAAAAAGATTGAAATAAAATGACGCTAGAAACAAACAAATAAACAAAACAAAAAAAGGACCCACAACTGGACTAATACGTAACATCGTGGAGAAAAGATTGGGATTGTCAAGGATATCATCCATTGCTCGGATTCACAGTCAATGCTCATGGAAACAGCAGTCAACATATCAAATGACACATTGTACTTACTGGATAAACCGCTTGCACAAAATCTTTTCAAAGTGTTGAAAAGCAAGGCTGCTACTTTGAAGCACCTGACTGAAGCCATGAAAGTATCAATTGCCTCATAGGTATGCAAAAGTTGGACCCTGAATAAAGAAGACTAAAGAAGAATCAATGTACCTGAATGATGGTTGTGGGGTTATAAAGAGACTTTTTCCCAGCTTTGTCTCCCCTAAAGACATGCCAAACATTAGGGGCTTTTTGCCAACATGGTGGGAGGCCAGATGCTTAGAGACATCCTCCCTGAAGGCAGTCAGCTGCCAGACTACTGTCTGGTCCCACAGGTAGGCCCCCCGCTCCCTGCTCTTAAGGACAATGGGCTACTTCTCCCTAAAGGCTTGTAACCATCAGTCTGGTTCAGGTAGGTGGGTTTACACGCTACTGATAATGGTTTTTATGGAAATCCAAATAACAGGTCAAACCGCCTCAGTGACATCCAAAGTTAGGCTGTCATCCTGAATTTAGGTTATGCCCTTCTTGTCACATGTATACCCCCAATCCCTCCCCTTCCTAACGCGTGTATATCCTAGATTGTCCCCCTCTCATTGCTGTATAAACTATTGTGCAACCCCCTCCTGTGACATATGTCTTTACCTGTAATTTGTGGGCTTGCACTCCTCCCAAAGGTAGATAGGCCTGGGTTAGTAATAAAGACTCTCTTGGGCTCCCCTCTTGATCTCTGGTTGGTTGGCTCCCCCATCCTCTCCCCATGCTCGCTCCCCTGTTTCCTTTCCCCTTGTTCTCCTCCCCCTCCCCCTATCTCCACGTGGACCACTAAGTGGTGCTGAGGTGAGCATGCTACCATGAAATGTGTCTGGCTCCATTAGTTCTACCTCTCTTCTATCTCTCATGCTCTCTATGACTTCATTATAATCTTTACTTAATGTCGGTGTACAATTGAACCTATCAAACCTGTGATGATGTGTTAGGGCTGGTTAACCCTGACAGATGGTGCTGGCAAAGAATCTTGAAAGTCCCATGGACTGCCGAAAGAACAAACAAATCTGTCTTGGAGGAAGCACAGCCAGAGTGCTCCGTAGAGGCAAGGATGGTGAGATTTTGTCTCACATACTTCGGTCATGTTGTCAGGAGAGACAAAGACTTTATCCCTGGTAAAGCAGAGGGGCAGCAAAAACGAGGAAGACCCTCGGCCAGATGGATTATCAAAGTGACGGCAGCAATGCACTCAAACATAAGGACAATTGTGAGAATGGTGGAGGACCAGGCAGTTTCCCTCGGTTGTTTACGGGTAACTATGAGTCAGAGTCCAGTCGATGACACCTGACAACTACAATAGAAATGGAGATAAACAAATATGTCCCAAACAGCTCTCAAAAATGGCCATGTTTCTGGTTGAAAATTTAGTAATGTTCCAACTACAGAGTACAGGGCATGAAATATTAGTAGTGTGCCTACTAGTGAAGAATACAGGCTTGAATTTAAAATTGTGCCTTGCTTTTCCTGTCCCTTCACTGTGCTGCTTGATCTTTCAGATTCTCTGCTTCCTCATTTGCAATGGAAACAAGAACTCACACGCCCACTGCCATTGTGCCAGAACCTCAAGCTCTTCACTTTGAAACCACCAGCCACTCCTCAGTAGAAAGAACAGGCTTTCGACTCCCTTACAGAATCGCAGTCTCAGAAACTCACAGGGATGATTCTATCCTGTCCTACAGGGCCACCGCAACAATGACAGCAGCATTCAATTTGCAATGTTATAGCTGAGATACATGCACATGAAATGTTGGGACCAAAGCAAAACAAATTCACTGCATCGAGTCAATTCTGACCCATCGCAACTCTATAGATCAGAATAGAACTACCCCCTGTGGGTTTCTGAGACTCTACATCTTCACAGGATTGCAAAGCCTCAACTTTCTCCCGGGGAGCAGCTACTGGTTTTGAACTGCTTACCTTGCAGTTAGCAGCAGTACACCACCAGGATTCTTACAACTGAGTTGCAGGGGCTAATTCCTACCACACCCTCCAGACTCTGTTGGGTCTTTAGGTGTGGAAGGAGCTCACTAATATATTCCCCCTTGCCCTCTCCCTGCTGTGCCAACCTCAAAATGAGGAGGAGCTGAATCTGATTGGATAGTATGTCCAATTTTCCCTCCCAGCTTCTCCCTTCTCTTTCTCTTGGGAGCTAGTCTACTCTCCCAAATTGTGCGCTCTGCCTTGGCTTGCCTTCTGGGGAAAGAGGGGCTGCTGTCCAGGGACAGTCTGCATTTCTCCAGTGCGATCTATGATTGAACAGATATTATCTGATGAATACTAAAGTGGAGAATTTTAAAGCCCATTTTCCCAGAGATATAAATTACGTTTCCCAATACCAGCCCTATTTATGTTAAAAGATATGCGGGTATACCACACTGAATGTGTGCACTTGCTAATGTTTTCTCGGGAGGACGCCTCTTGGTAGTTAACATCCCATCTCCACATATCATAAGGACTTTCCAGTGAAATGATGGTTGTATTTTTCAAAAAATCATATTTACACCTTAAGAAAAAAACAAAATTAATGCAACCTTTTCCACAAAACTGTGTATGGGAAGCTTCTCAAGTTTCATTTGAAAAGCAATTGGTATTTGGCATGATTTGTGCTTAATGAATCAGAGTAGAACATCGATACTGTGAAATTCTCTGAGGTTGAAAAAATGGGACTTGTGGGGAGGATGTTGCTGGTGCTAGGAGAGACATCCCTGAAGATCAAATAAGTGCTGGGTAGGAATGATATGAGTCCTTGACAAGCAATAGATGTTACAATTACACTCCCTGCTATAACAGACTGTTCTTTACCTGTGGGCAGGATAATGTGTTTTAGTTGAGTGGGCATTGGGTTCATCTGAAATGCATATTCATGTTCCTGATTTAAAATAATGGTAAAAGAGCTTCTCTTTAGCATTTTTCATCAAACATTGGAATTCATGAACAGAAAACCAATATTAAACAAAAGCTGTCTATATTCGGAGACTACCATCTGCCTTACCTGTTGTTTGACTTTTCTGTTGGTTCTGGTTGCAACAGGGAAAACAGATGGCTATTTTTTGGCCCCTACAAATAAGGAAAATATGGCCAAAGTAGCATGGTGTCACTTCTAAGACCAAGTTACAAAAGCTTATGACTTTCTCCTGTGCTCTCTCCCTCTGGCTTCATGCTTGCTCCCTCTGATACAATGAGGCACCATGGTGCGAGCTGCCCCATGAAGAGGCCCACAATGTAAGGAACTGAGGGAGGCCTTTGGTCAATAGCCAGCAAGGAACAAAGGTCCTCTATCGCCTGGTGTGTTAGTCCTGGTAGACTAGAGAAACACATCCATAGACACTCGTATGTGTGAAGAAAGAGCTTTACATACAAGAGTAATTGAATATTATGAAAACATCCCAGCCCAGTCCAGATCAAGTCCATCAGTCCGATATTAGCCCATATATCTGATACCAATCTATAAAGTCCGCTTGAGACTTATGAAACACATGCAATGACGCCAAATTTGGGAAGATCACAGGCCAGTGGGAAGGAAGTCTTGTGGGTCCAGTGGCGGTGGAAGCATCTCATTGCTGGCAGGGGTCTCCAATGGCTCCTCCAGCTCTAGGACTCTAGCATAGCTCCATGCGTCTTGTCATCAGGGATGTCACTCAGGGAGAGTATTGGTGTTCCGCCTCCTGTGAGCTATTGATCTCCTTAGCACCTCCAAATAAGGTCATCAAGTTGCGACCTGATTGGCTGGCTAGACTCCACCCCTCCACAAGTTGACACCAGATTATGTAACTACCACACCTGGGAACAGATGAACCCTGCAAATAACCACATATGTGAACATGGAAAAAAATTCTCTACCAGTTGATTACAGTCCTAGTCAACACTTGGATTTCAGCCCTGTGCGAGACTGTGAACCAGAAGACTCAGCTCAAGACCCATGTGCAGATTCCTCACCCTCAGAAATAGTACAAGACTGAATGATTCCAGCATGAAACCTGCAAATCAGAGGTGATTTGTTATGAAGCAGTAGGTAACTACTATACTAAATAAGTGCATGCTAAATGACAGAGTAAACATAATGATTCCCCTAAGAGAAGAACTGATTTAGAAACTTGATGTTTCCATGACATAGACTAAGATGTTCTAAACATGCTCTGGTATTTATGGAAAACTAAGTAGGACACTTGCCCCCAAAATGATTTGTGTGTTCATTCTACTCACAATGTGAGTGGATTACTACTCACCGCGATGCTGTAGGACGGAGTAAAACTTCCCCATGGGGTTCTCAAGGCTGTAATTTTCATAGAAGCAGATGGTCACTTCTTTCTCCTGCAAATCACCAACCTTTTCATTAGGAGATGAACACTTTAACAACTGTGCTCCTTCGTACTTCATTGGATCAGTTTATATTAAATGTAAAGAATTGCAATCTGGGAAGGGAGTTTGTGATCATTAGGCCAATGTCTTCATTTTATATCAAAGGAGCCTGAGGCTCAAATGAACTAAATGCTTTGTCCAGCGTCACTGAGTCAATGACAATATAATGTTGCAATCTTGGTCTCCTGCTTCACATACTAAGGCACCCCATAGCACTGTTTAGGGGACAGGAAGAACAGAAAAGACTAGAGAATTCCAGTGGGGGGATGGGCTATCTGTTATTGGGTACCCTCAAGTCAGCTCCACTCAGAAAACACCCTATGTACAACAGAACAAAACACCAACTCATAACAGCCCTGTATAGCATACTCACAAGTGTTATCGTGCTGGGGCCCATGGTTGTGGCCACGATGTCAATCCACCTGGTTGAGGGGCTTCTTCCTCTTTTGGACTGACTCTCTATAAAGCATCGTGTCCTTTTCCAAGGACTGGATTCACAATCCTCATTTCGAAAGAACATTAAGGCTGCACTTCTCCTGAGACAGATGTGTTTGTTCTGACAGTGCATAGTATTGTCCAACACCATAATTCAAACATATCAATTCTTCTTCAGTCTTCCTTGTTCATTGTCCAACATTCCCATGCATATGAGAGAGTTGAAAATGCCATGGCTTGGGTCAGGCATACCTTATGCCTCAATGATATCTTGCTTGTCAACAATTTAAAGATGTCTAATGCAGCAGATTTGCTCAATGCATTACATCATTTGCATTACATGATTGTTGCTTCCATGAGTTTTGATTGTGGATCCAAGTCAAATGAAATCTTCGACAACATCAGTCTTTTCTGTTTATCATGATGTTGCTGATTGATCCAGTTGGGGGGATTTTTGTTTACCTTACATTAGTTGCAATCCATATATCTGCAAGTGCTTCAAGTCCTCTTTGCTTTCAACAAGGTTGCGTTATCTGCATTTGGTATGTTTTAATAAGACTTCCTTCGATCTGGATGGAGCGTTCTTCTTTATATATTCCAGTTTCTCAGATTCTTTGCTCACCATACAGATGGACTAATATGGTGAAAAGGTATAACCCTGATACACACCTTTCCTGGTTTGAAACTCTGCAGTATCTCCTGGTTCTGTTTACGGGATTGCCTCTTGTCCTATGTACAGGTTCCACCTGGGAATAATTAAGTGTTCTGGAATCCCCATACTTCTCAAAATTATCCATGGTTTGATATGATCCACACAGTCAAATGCCTTTACATAGTCAGTGAAACACAAGGAAGCATCTTTCTAGTATTCTCTACTTTTTAGAACCAACATCCATTTGACATCAACAATGGATCTTGTTCCTTGCTCTCTTGGGAATCCAGCTTGAATTTCTGGCAGCGTCTCTTGATGCACTGTCAAAACAGTTTTCTCCTTATAATCATCAAAATTTTACTTGAATTTGATATTAATGATATTGTTCAATAATTTCTACATTTTGCTTAGCCATCTTCCTTTACAATGGGTACAAATAGGGATGAATCTTTTTCCAGGTGGTTGGCCAGGAAGCTGTACTCCAAATTTCTTGGTATAGATAAATGACCACTTCCATCAGCTTGTTAAAATATTTAAGTTGGTGTTCTATCAATTCCTGGAGCCTTATTTTCCACTAATGCCTTCACAACAGCTCGCACTGCTTCCCTCAATTCCATCAGGTCTTGATTACCTCATGAAATGGCCAAATGTCAACTAATTCCTTTTGGTATAGTGACTGTATATTCTTCCCATCTTCTACTGATTCCTCCTGTATCATTCAATATTTAAGCTGACGCTTGAAGTTTTCCTCAGTTCTTCCATCTTGAAATGTGCTCTCTCCTTTCTTTCTTTCTTTCTTTCTTTCTTTCTTTCTTTCTTTCTTTCTTTCTTTCTTTTGGGGGCTTTTGAATACTAGGTCTCGCGCATTTCATTAAAATGCTTTACTTAATGTTCGTAAGCTGCCATTTGAAATGTTCTACTCATCTTTGGCTTCATCATGTTTTCCATCAGCTTTAGATATTCTATATTAAAGAGCAAGTTTCAGTGTCTCCTCTGCCATTCATTTTAGTCTTTTCATTCTTTCGCGTGCTTGTAGTGACCATTTTCTTTCTTCATTTCCTAAGTCCTTGACGTCATCCCCAAATTCTTCAGGTCTTTAGCAATTACTTCAATGCACCAAATCTGTTTGTGAAATAGTGTTTAAAATCAGGTGGCATGTATTCAAGGTTGTATTTTAGGATTCATGAGCTTGCTTTAATGCTATTCAGCGTTAACCTAAACTTGAGAAAGAGTAATTGATCATCTGTTCCACAGGCCACCCCTGGCTTTGTTTTGGCTGATAACATTGAGATTCTCCATCATCTCTTCCCCCAGATGCAGTCAATTTGATTCATGTGTATTCCACTTGGCCAGGTTCCTGTTTATGCTGTTGAAAAAAACAAACATGTTTGCAATGAACAAGTCATTGGCTTTGCAAAATTGTATTATGCCATCTCAACCTCGTTTTTATCACCAAGACCATATTTGCCAACTATGGCTCCTTCCTCTTTGTTTCTAACTCCCACATTTCAATCACCAGTAATTATCAATTCATCTGGATTGCATGTGTGATCAATTTCAGACTGAAGAAGTTGCTAGAACTCCTCAACTTCATCATTGGTTTTATGGATTGGTACCTACATTAACTGGATTTCCTTGTCAGCCTATCCTCTCACACACAGCATTGTCCTTCAAGACATATCTTGAAATGTTCTTTTTGGTGATGAATGGGATGCCATTCCTTCTGAAATTGTCATTCCCAGAATAGTAAACCATATGATTGTGTGATTCAAAGCAACCACCATCATTCCATTTCAGCTCCCTAATTCCTACGGTATTGATGTTGATGCATTTCCATCCGTGACTTCTAAATCCCCCAGATTAATACTTCATACATTCCAAGTTCCAAATCCAGTACTAATGGATGTGTGTAGTTGTTGATTCTCTTTTTGAGTTGTGCCTCAGAAGCACATGAAGGCCCCAGAATTTTTGTTCCATCTGCGTCCTTAATGTGGACTCAATTTTGAGAATTCAACTAGTCTACTGTCCTATTTTGAGTTCCCTTGAGCCCGAGGGGCTTATTTTCTGGCACTATGTCAGACAATGTTTCACTACCATTTATATTCTTCTCAGTCGCTAATGTTTTATAAGTGGGCCCCCTATTCCTCCCAAGTCAATTTTTTGTCTGGCTGCTCCACTAAAGATGGCTCACACGGGGTGACTTGAGCCAGCATAGTATGACAGATGAGCTTGGAAGTAGTTCGTATTAGGAAATGCTATCCATTTGAATTTCTCTGTGGTTTTAGTGAGGTGTCATCGAATTAGTTCTGACTTGTAGCAACCCTATGTATGTACAACACTGCCTGGTCCTGTGCTATCTTCACAAGGGTTACATTTGAGTCCATTGTTGCAACCACTGAATGTGTTAATCCATCTGATGATTTGCTCAGCATACATATTAAATATGGTGGAAAGATTCAACCCTGATGTACACCTTTCCTGATTTTAAACACAGAAGTATTTCTTTATTTTGCTCAAACTACTGCTATTTGGTCCATGTACAAGTTATGCATGAGCATAATTAAGTGTTCTGAAATCATTATTATTCTCAATGTTATCTATGGTGTATTGTGATCCACATAGTCAAACGCCTTTACATAACCAATAAACCACAAGTACACATTTTTTCCAGGAAACACCCATATGAATAGTCTGCAGGATAGAAAGATGGGTCTATATCTTGTGTGATAGGCATTCGAAATAAAATATTCCCATGGTTGGTTAACCATCTTGAAGCACATATAAAAGAAGAGAACAGGGAGGCATCTACTTACTAGAGGAGAAGGAAGCACAGGGATGCAGACTGATCTTGATAGACAGGCAAACCAAGGATGAAACATTTGCATGTGCCTTGATGGTACGTGGGGGAATGAATCTGGAAGAAAGATAAACAGGTGGACAGGAAAAGAGGGTGGTCATCAGAATTTGAGAAACATGCTAGCACCACAATCTTGAAACAAGGAAAGAGAGAAAGCTGACAGCTATAGAAAAAGTGGTTCAAATCTAAGCTAAGTGTGTGCCCAAACCTTTTTTTCCCTTTTTAATCGTTTTATTGGGGTTCTTACAGCTCTTATCACAATCCTTACATCCATCCACTGTGTCAAGCGCTTTGGTACCTAGGTTGGCATCGTTATTTTCAAAATATTTTCTTTCTACTTAAGCCCTGGTCAAGTGGGATTTGTAAGGTAGAATTGGGATCAAAATAGTGGGGGAGAGGAAGCATTAAAGAACTAGAGGAAAGTTGTATGTTTCATCAGTGCTATACTGCACCCTAACTGGCTCATTTCTTCCATGTGACCCTTCTGTAAGGGATGTCCAATTGTCTACAGAGGGCTTTGGATCTGCACACCACCCTCCCCCTCATTCATATCGATATGATTTTTTGTTCTGGGTCATAAATGCCTGATACCTGATCCCATCGACACCTCATGATCACACAGGCTGGTGTGCTTCTTTCATGTGGGCTTCATTGCTTCTCAGCTAAATGGATGCTTGTTTGCCTTCAAACATTTAAGACCCCAAATGCTATGTCTTCTGATAGCCAGGCACCATCAACTTTCTTCAACACAATTACCCATTTTGTCTGCAGCAATCATGTCAAGAAAGTGAGCATCACAGAATTCCAGGTTATTAGAACAAAGTGTTATTGCATGGAGGGATTTTTTGAGTAGAGGCTCAATGTCCATTTGCTACTTTAATACTAAGCCTATAACTATATGTACATATATTTATTTCTCTTTCGTTATATATAAATATATTTACATATGCACATGCTTGTTTTCAGACCTCTGTAAATGCCCTTTGCCTCCTAGTTCTTTCCTCTATTTCCTTTTACTTTCCTCTTGTCCCACTATCATGTTCAGCCTTCCTTCAGGTTTCTTAATTCCTTGTGGATACATTGCCCTTGATCAAGCACCACCAGGCATCCTATGCCCTCCTCACCATCAATTTTAGATCACTTGTTGTTCCCTTGTCCCTAAGTTCGTGGACACCCCCCTTCCCTTCCCCTGCCTCCCCCTCTCCCAACCCCCCCCGAACCGTTGGCCCATTGTTTTCTCCTCCAGATTGTTTATCTTGCCAATCTTATCTACATAGACATGCAGAGACAATAATAAGCACAAAAACAAGACAAAAGAAAACAAAAAATAACAAAACAACACCAAAACAAAACCAACAACAACAAAAGAAAGCGTACCAATAGTTCTAGGTCTGCTTGTTGACCTTTAGGAGTGTTCCTGTGGCAGTGAGTCCTCTGTTTTATGACCATATGGGCTGCCAGATAGGACTGGGTAATCATCTTCAGTCTACACAGCTGTGCAGCACAGCCCTGCTGATAGGCTAATGAAGGCTTTAGGGGGAAACATATCAAGTTAGCCCATGAGAAGCCAAATTTTATTGAGAAATTATTTTTTTATATTCCTCACCCACAGTTTGAAGTCCCCTAAGTTTAACTGCCTTATTTCATGTGGTTTGGTAGATTCTTTGATAATTCCCTGGCTCCTGACATAAATACTGAGGAGTCTGAGAGGAGTCAAAGGACAGTGGACTGAAGTCACCAGTCTGGATTCAGGTGCTGTGGGACTGTGCCTCTCTGCCTTCATTCTTCTCAGGTGCCCAGTGAAGATGATAATCATTGCCTATTCAAGCTCACAAAGCTTCTGTGAAGGGTGAAGTTTGAAAAGGGTAAATGAACTGGACAAATGCATGGCTATCTATAAAAGCAATTCAACTACATTTTCAATTGTAGCCATGAAAAGGTCTTTTTATCACTTGGGAATGGCTTCCTTCACAAAGAACAAAAAGGTTCGAAGGCTAAATTGCATAAAATCAAATCATATTGTCACAGCACAATGTGTGCTACAGTAAATAATGGGGATGAAGGTGATTCACAATGGTAATCAGATCAATGCCTTGCAAAGCAGAGTATTTAATTCTTTGGATCCTGGACAGTAACTGCCCTAGAAGAAGTGCCCCAATCCAAATGCCTAAAGCAGGTAGGAATGATGCCATGGGCGCAGTGACTTCTTGGTGTGTCAGTTAAGGTAACATTAACTGCTATAATAGATAAACCCCTAAATCTTGTAGGCCTAACACAAAGGATTTTTACCACTCACACACACAAGTCCAAATGGCCTTTTGGGGTTGGAAAGTAGCTGTCCTCTCTTCCAAGCAGTGATTTAAGCAAGGCCTAGACTTCCTAGATTTTGTGGCTCTTCCATCATCACAGGCTGAAAAACCATTGTTGAATCCTCTGTAGCTGTCTGCTATGCAGATGGAGAACGGGAGGAGGAGGAGGTATACCTACTTTCAACTCCAACTATTTGAAAATGGCACTCAGCTCTTCCACCCACATTCCTATGGTGAGAACTTGTCCCGCCTGGATTCAAAGCAGGCAGGAAATGTAGCTCCTGGAATGACTTTGTGTTTTGTTTTGAGCCGTTGTTAAGAATAAACACAGCAAATCAAACATCCCCTCACCAGTTTCTACACATACCATTTAGTGACACTGACTGCATTCTTTGAGTTGGGCAACCAATCTCCTCCTCCTTTTCTCAGGGGTTCCTCTTCCATTAACATAAACTCACACTGCCTGCTAAGGTTTCTAACTAATCTTTCCAGTTGCTGTTGTCAATTTGATTCCATATGAATAGTTGTTAAGAGTGTAAGGTTCAAGGCAGATATGTTTCTTAGTTAAGCTAAACACTTTTTAGTCAGGATCCCTAATGGTACAGTGGTTAAGCTCCTGGTTGCTAGCCTAAAGGTTAGTGGTTTGAACCAGTCACTCCAAGGTAGTCTACTTCTATAAAGATTCCAAAACAAATTCACTGTCATCGAGTTGATTCTTACTCATAGTGATCCTACAGAGCAGGTAGAACTGCCCACTGTGGGTTTCCCAGAGTGTAACTCTTTATGGAAGTGCAAAGCCTCATCTTTCTCCTGCACAGAGATTGGTGGGTTTGAACTGCTCATTCAGCTCTGCTCTTTCTGTTCCAGTCAGTCATTTTGCTCTCGCTGTTTAACAAAAAAACAAACAAAAGACAAAAAAAATTCTTGCATCATTTACTCGATTGGAGAATTTTACATTTATCACTATAAAACCAAGGACAATTTCATAACTTTTTTGCACATAGCTGTTACATGTAAGGCAATCTGTCTTTCAGTAGGGTAGCTTACTCTCAAAAAAAAGAAGAAAAAGAAAAAGCAGCCTGGATAGTTTTCCCTTCAAGTCAGGTGTCTTGTTAAAATAAACTTCTTGTTTTTTAAAATGAAGGGAGAATCAAGCAGATAAAGGGGACTTCAGGACCACCAGAAAAAAGATATGGTAATGAAATGTGTCCTTTAAGTGGAGAGTCTTTGCACTGAGAAGAACCTCCTAGAACTAGAAGAAAATTGATGTGGAGACACATGTAGATCTCCAATGAGTGCCAAACTCACAGATGTCTGCACAAACAAGAAACACAGGTCAGCAGAACCAGGAAGCTTTCCTCTGGAACTTGTTCTCCTGAATTAGGACTTCAGGTCCCCCAAACTGTGACAAAACAAGTTTCTGTTTCATAAAGCAGGTATTTCTGTTATAGCAGCACTAGATAACTAAGGCACAGTTTGGTACTGGGAGCAGGGTGCTGCTCTAAGAGATACCTAAAACTTGGAAACACTTTGGGAATTGAATAAGAGGTAGAGGCTGAAAGAGTTTTAATGTGCCTAAGAGTGAAAGCTGAGTATCTTAAAGATTCTATGGATGAAAATATATAGACGTTAAAGGCAATTCTGGTGAAGACTCAGAAGGAAGTGAAGAAGGCTGTAACAATAGAGACAGTGTAGATTGTGAAAAGGCGTGGCAGAGAAACGATGGGAGAAGATTGAGAAGATTGGCACAAGATGGTGCATGAGCCAACCGACAGATCAAAAGAGCTGAGTGTCTTCAGGTAGGCTTCATTATGGAGTGGTCAATTAGGCTTCATTATGGAGTGGTCAATTAGGAGTGGTCAGGTAGGCTTCATTATGGAGCATTTGTCAATAGAGTTGAAGAACTTTCTAATGCTAAGTCAAGCAGGACAGAGGCTGGGCAGGCCCAGGAGTCCCAAGGGATCAAAGGGCCAAGAAGACAAGGAACCAGAAGCTGAAGTGACAAGTATCACAGGAAACAGACTTCCTTATTGTCAAATAGGAGACCTTGTAGTAGTTACATAATCTCATGTCAACTTGAGAGTATTAAGAGTGGGTGGAGTCTAGTCTGTCTATGATGCCTTCTTGTGGGCATGGCCTTCTCATGAGGATTCTGGGAATTCCCTATCTCTCCCTACCTTGATCTTGCTGTTGACAAGCCATGTTGAGACTTACTGAGACTTGCAAAAGCACACTTCCTGTTGAAGAGCCACACTCAGAGAGCTGGAGGAGCAACATGGAAATGTACACCTGTGCTGAGATGCTTCCATAGCCAATGGATCCACAAAACTTTTCACCCACCGACCTATGATCTTCCGGCATTTTGCATCATTGTGTGTGCTATATGTGTCCGAAGAGGAATTTATAGATGAGTATCACACATATGTGATAATATCAGATTTATGGACTTAATCTGGACTGGCTGGGGTGTTTTCTCAATATGCAATTGCTATTTGAGAAAATAAATCCCTCTTACACACATATAAGTGTCTCTAGATTTGATTTTCTAGTAAACGCTGCCTAACCCAGAACTAAAGGGTCTCAGGATAGAACCAGACAGAGCCTGCTATATCTCAAAGGTTGAGACGATGGCCTCCTAGGTCTCAGAGAGACCATCCTTTAGTTCTAGAATTTGAGGTTGCCATTCTCAAATGCTAGGAGAATAGGGCCAGAAACATTTCTCAAAGCTAAGGGCACAGGGCTTCCATGCTCAAGGGCCAGAAGAACCGGCTATGTTGAGGCCAAGGAGGTAGGGTCGTCACAAGTTGGAAAAGGAGAAGGGGGCTGTCCAAAGTCAAGGGAGCAGGGTTGCTGTCCCAGTGGATTATAGAGATGGAGCTGAAGGCCAAGGCTGTGGGGACTTGCATCCAAAATCCAGAGGGCATGGCCAATACCCAGAGTCCAGAAAGTACGGCCATTGCCTGGAAGGACGCAGAGAAGAAAGGATTATTTTCAAGCCTTGAGAACTAATGTAAATTGTTGTTCATGGGGTTTTGACTAGCTTGATGCCTATTATTTCTTCCCTTCCTCCAATTTCTCCCATTTGTAATGGAAATGTCTACCTTGTACCTGCTTCACCATTGTTCTTTGGAAACAAATAATTTATATTCTAGATTCAAAAATGAAGAGATTTTTCCCCCACAGGAATTTGGACTTGGAATTGATTTAAGACTTGGGTGTACTATAATGAGGTGAAAATGTTTTGCATGTGGCAAGTGCATGAATTTGTGAAGGTGGTACAAAGTGAAGTGTCATGGATTGCACTGCGGTACTCAAAAACATGTGTCAACTGGATGGGCCATGATTCTCAGTGGTTTGGCAGTTATGTAAGAATGTAATCTGGCAATGATGTAATATTATAATCATCCCACACGGTGTGATCAATCAGTTGTAAGAGGACTAGAGTGGGAGGCAACACGCTCACTCAAGTCAAAGCTCTGGCCCAACCCAAGAAGAGTGTTCTTGGGGTATGACCCACATCACCTTTTATCTTACAAGAAATAAGAGAAGAGACAAGGGAGTAGAGAAGAAGGGGCCTGACTATGGCCACCAAAGAAGAACCAGGAGTGGAACGCATGCTGTGGATGCAGGGTTTCTGAGTTGAGAATCTCTTAGACCCTGTGGAGCCCTCCAAGGAATACTGGGCCCACAAATCTGGAAAGGAGAAAAAGACCTTCCTCCAGAGCTGAAAGAGGAGAGCAGTAACACTGTGCCCATGCCCTATCAGACCGAGCGCGACATTTTCATACCATTTAATTATAACATTTATTATAAATCCATGGACGAATTTGACAATTGGTTACATTTTTAAAACATTGCAAATTTTATATTTTAAGATATTTTGGTTGTTATATATATTGATAACTATGAAAGTAAAGAATAAAAAGGGAAAAAATTGTTTTCCTGAAATTAAAAATTCAGGCGTTATAGGGCTAGAGGTGGTGCCCTAAATTTGGAATTCCAGCCTCCAAACTGTGAAAGAATACATTTCTGTTTGTTGAAGGCCAGCCACTTGTATTTTTGTTACAGAAGCACTAAACAACTAAGAGTAGTGATGGTGTGTTCAGTTTCTGAAAATTCATGAAGGTGTATATTTACAGCAATAAAATTTTTTCATAAGTAATGATTATCCACTGGGCTGTGAGCCACATGGTCAGCAGTTTGAAACCACCAAGAGCTCCGCAAGAGAAAGACGGGGCTTTTGCATTCTTGTCAAGAGTTACAGTCTCAAAAATCCACAGGGAGTTGACATGAAGTGAGCATTGACTCCATGGCAGTGAGTTGAGTTGGTCAACCCTCCCCTTGGGAATCCCTTAATGTGCTTAAGTATGTTTCATAGATGCCACTAGTCTTTGTAAGCAGAAAAAAAATACAATGAGAGGGGACACATTTTAAAACAAACCAATAAAGAGGCAAGAGAGGTGAGGCTGCAGAATAAGACCTAAGGGAGCCAAGAACCATGATTTTTATCACCTTCCTAAACGAGGCCATTTTCTGACATACACTCCAACTCCCTGTCAATTTCAAAAGGGTCCCGGATATTTTTCACAGCGACCCTAGTGTTCTTATTTGCATTAGATGGTAATAGAAGTTTTCCAGCTGGGCAGTCCACTACATGTCTTCTGGATTATTACGTGTCCTTCTCTTCCATACTGTACCCTGTCGTTTCTGTCCCTGTGATTCTTATTTCCGGTGTACTTTGGGTGCACTGGGGGGAGTAAGGGTGTGAGGGGAGGGGAAGGTTCGTCTTTCCCAACCCCAAGCCCTGAATCTACATCCTTTCCCCAATCACCAGGGAGAGTTCCAACCTCCTCTGATCAGACAGAACTCATTCTCAGCAGTTGTCACCTGCAGAGAGCCTTGCGTCTACAGATGCAACCAGGCAGGAACTAAAGACTCTGTTGACTAGGCATCCATTTATTGAATGAGGTGCCCACCTACCATGATAAGGTTCCCTAAGATTACATAGCAGAAGTAATTGGTCAGCACATTTGGTTTCATTCTATATACTTTCTAAGTGTTACCATGAATAGAAATCTTAAGGGATCTTTCCATCTATTCTAGGAGCCCGGAGAGTTGTATAACTTACTGCAAGTCATAAAGACAGTGGTGACAGAACCAAGACTAAAATTCAGCATCCTTTTTACTACCCTCGACCTTTCAGGGGCCTTTTTATCGTGCCATCTATTTGATATGCAATAGCCTGACTCCCGCATTCTGGTTCCCACAGGAGTCTTAGCCCCTGTTAAGTACCTTGGCCTTTACCAAAAACAAACAGATGGGGAGATTCTTGTTAGGAAGTTTCTGTAGGAAAATGTATTGTTGAATTATTTCATTACTTCTCCATTTTCTAATTTTCTCTTTTCACTATATTGAGGGGGTGGGGCAACCTTAAATAAAAGATGCAATAGCAGTACAAATAATCCATATAAAATGTTGCACAATCTGAAAGGTTTTTATATTCTCCCACAATTGCTTTATAAATACTCTCTTCCTCCTTCCTTCTCTCTCATACACATATGTACATCATTATTAATTTTCTCAACTGTGTAAGAGTCAAAACTCCAAGCCAAATGCATTGTGGTCGAGTCAAGTAGAACTGCCCCGTAGGCTTTCCGAGGTGATAATCTTGATGGAAGCAGACTGCCATATCTTTGTCCTTCAGGGCTGCTGTTGGGTTTCAAGCATTGACTTTTTGGTTAATATTTTGAACACATAATCCCTGCATCACCAAACTTGGTGACTTTAATATTTTGAGGTGTGTTTTCTAAGAAAAAGGATATTGTCTCACATAAATGTACTGATTAAAGAAAATATTGTTATAGCACATTTATCTGCTCTAGAGTCCACATTCTAATTATGTCTCAGACCGCAGTATTGTCCTTAGGATAAGGTGACCAGACGTTCCGCTTTTGGCGGGACTGTCCCGATTTTTAATAATTTTTTTTCTGCATCCCGTGGCATTTTAAAGAAGTCCTGATTTTTTTAAAAATGCGCAACAAGCTAGGGTATATGGTTTTTGGCTGCCATGTGGCTATTCGCCAGGATATGAGTTTTATCAATGGTGTCCCGCTTTACAAATGTTAAAATCTGATCACCTTACCTTAGGAGCATATCCTCTCTTCAGTCCAAGATCTCATCCAGGGCCATCTACAATGTCTGATTTTCATGACTCTTGACTCTCTCTTATCGGGAGAAGTTCTTTCTGTGTATGCTTTGCTTAAATGACACTATGATTTTGAAAAGTGAAGTGTGGGGCTTGTTAATCATAAAATGCTTCTTATGTTTTACCAGTTAGCTTTGCTGTGCAATAAATCACCTTCAAATTTAGTGGCTTAAAATAAAAGCTATTACAATAAGAGTGTATCCTTTCTAACAATGTAGTGAGTTACTTCAATAGTTCGGGTTTGGGCCAACTGGCCGGGCTGGCCCCATTCTGGAAGTTGGCTGAATGGCTGGGGTCATGAAAATACCTTAGCCATTCATCTCTCATAATTCCATAGGATACCATGGTGATGGGTGCACAGCTCCAAAGCTCAGCAAGAGACCACGCCCTAATGAGCCAACACCCAGCCCGCCTTTGTGACATCATCCTTGCTAATGTTCAGCTAGTCAAAGAATCTCTGAAAGGTAGGCTCAGAGCTGGACAGGGACCTACACACAGCGATCATGAAGAAAAGACACCCAGTATTTAGTGGCGGTTGTGACCCATCACAGCAGCTGAGAACTGAGCATAAAGTTCAAGGGATTAAATCCACTATTGAAAGAAAAAGTGATGAAGAAGCAAAGCTTCCCCCAAAGAAAGGTATGAACACTTAACTCATTAGTTGTGAAATAGTCTGGAACCAGGATGCCACACTAGAGAGGTAATGGGGCTGATACAGTCCTCTAACTACTTAGGAAAGGGTTTAAACTAAGCAGTCAATGGTTTAAAGTATTAAGGATTTTAGCTAGTTAAAGGTTGATGACCCTGATTTTGGTTGGAGGTCAAAGGAGGTGAACTCTCAAGGCCTGAAAAGGAATTGTAACTCTCTCTGTGAATCTCTAGCCCTGCCATCAAGCCAACAGCTGAGTGATTGAGTATTGTGTGGAGAGTAATCGTTCTTGATAACAAGTGAGAATAGTGACAAAGGGACACTGACAATCTGTCTGAGTTGGGGCATCAGTGCAAGGACCTGGCGGGTCCCTGGTGAAGGAGAAAGCCCCCTTTAAAGGCAATCTCTGCTCTTTGGTCACTGCCAAGTGCTTCAAGGTGTCATGGTCGCCCTGAAAGCCAGGTCTACGTTTATGTCTTTTCTTTACAGGTGACTATAGAAATCTGGATTGGGATGTAAAATTTCCATATTTGTAAATGCTAGTTTAAGCATGTGAAGGGCTCATTCACAGGTTGAATTAGGTGCAAAGGTCATGAATTTGCACACTGACCTCTAGATTTCTTTAACCTAAAAAATTTTTAAAGTAATAAACTAAACATTAGAAAGGATTGAGAAGCTGAGTAATTGAAAAGTTAAATCCAATCCCCTTTGAGAAATAACACCATTCCTAACTTGTGGCTACATGTATATGGCATAGATAGACCTTCATTTATATTCAATAGCTATAGAATTTAGCACCGTATGTCATATATAGCATGGATGATTGATATGTGTAACACTGGCATCTACAAGTATGTAACAAGTAATGAAAAACTGACAAAGGAGACCATCCGAACATTTCTGCAACCAAAAACTGAATTTACTTCTAACTTAGGAAAGGGGGAGTTTTGCTGCAGGCAATTTCTCTAAGCAAAGCACGTTGCCGATTTGGGCGATGGATTTGTTTGAGGGTTATGAATGTCACCGAGACAGAGTGACTGGCACTGGGGACTATAGGCTGACTGCCAAAGTGGGAGACAGTCACTGATTGGCAGGCGGCTAGAGATTGAGTAATTGGCCAAAGAACTCTAGCTCCCTGTTCTGGCTCATTTGCTACCATGGCTGGAGAATAGTCTGCCTCCCTAGGAGGGTAGGGGCACATTGTGCATCCCCCAGAGTTAAATGTGAGAAACTACAGAGGGACACTAAAAGGGCTACATAAACATGGCCTCACATGGACTAATCACTATTTCATAGCATGGGATGAGGCTCCACTGTGAGGTCCTGGCAACCCTACCACAGTTTCAGAAACCTCACAAGAGTTTTATCAATGTCAGAAGTTGGATCTTGCTCCTCCAAAGGATACCTATAATGATCATGTCAAAAAAATGGCTTATCATCACAAGTATAGTCATACAGAACACCCCAACACTAATGTAAAATGGGATAAGGGACGTTGTGGGATATTGAAGACAAAATGAACGGGGCAGGGGGAGACACCGAGATAAACAGAGTCTACTATCTTACTACAGCTATGCTGGAATTTGAGAACACATTCATTGAGATAGCTGGATACACCCTATTTCACTAGTGGACGACCACAGTGAGTTCCTGACTGACTCTCCCTTCTGTGTCACCAGCATCCCCCCCCCCTCTGCCATCAGTAGTTTGTCTCTAGTTTTAAGTTAAATAGGGCATGGATTATCAATTGGGGAATAATGAAGCTTGTTATGTCTCATGTGAGGTCATGTTCTCCTGGTTTCTTATTTAAAGTATCATAGGTATTCTTAAGCAGGAATTAGAAGGTCCCCAAACAAGGTCGTAGAGAGAAGGTGAGGTGCAGAAGAACTTTGCTGGATATTCATTACCAAATGGTAATACCATGTGCTTCCTTCAGTCTTGTATCTCTCTGACGCTTTCCTTGGGAAATCTGTGCCACCTCTTCACAAAACTGGTAGGATGCAAAGAATGGCTTTAAAGGTATGGGACCCCAAAATGAGATTTCTCATAACCTCTCCCCCATGTATCCATTCCAAGAACATATATTGAACAAGGTGGTCGTTACATAATCTGGTGTCAATTTGAGGATTCAGAGTGAAGGGGTGGAGTCCCAAAAACCCACAGGGGCAGTTCTAATCTGTCCTATAGGGTAGCTGTGTGTCAGAATTGACTCAATGGCAGTGAGAGTTAAAATGATGGCTATCATTTTGAAAATTCAGACAATAACAAGTGTTGGTGATGACATAGAGAAACTGGAACCTCAGTGCATGGTATAGATTTTATGTAAAAGAGTTTGAGTGTTCTTCAAAAAGTTAAGCTTACAACTACCATATGACCAAGCAATTCCATGCCTACATATACACCCCCAATTTTTTAGAACAGGTTTTCAAAACAACAATAACAACAGTAAAATATCTTATATATATATTCATAGCAGTACTATTCACACAGTCAGCAACAAGGAGAAATAACCCAAATGCTCATCAACTATTAAGTTGATAAATACCAAATGTGGTTTACTCACCCAGTGGTATACTATTTTAGAGCACTAAGAAATAATGATTGTAGGTATGATAGAATGAACACCAGCCATCTTGGAAGCTCTAAAGGTGAATCCAGAATGAGGCTATAGGTGGAATGAACATAGCAAAAAGACTCTGCGGGATGTGCGGAAAATGAAAACGGGGAAGGGGAATAGTAGCAAGGAGGTCAGTTGAACTCATTCAAGAGGTGCTGGGACCTGAAGCAGGAGTAGCAAGTTGGCAGTAAGGTTGGGCATGAAAAGTTAGTCATAAAAAGGCCTTCTGAGAAGCATGAGTGGAATCGAGCAAATGGAGATAGAGAGTTGAGAAAGATGATGACAAACTGGGGCAATTAAGTAGATGATAGGTAATGAAGGTTGGGGACATATGCAAACCAGGCTGTAGGGGAGGTACAATCCTTGCAGAAAGAGGGCATGCATACACTATTTAGAGAGTTAGCTCTTGGTAAATTTTGAAGAAAAACTACTATGGCGCCTTACGTAGTACAGAAATGATGGTTCAGCCTGGTTGGGAGTAGACATACAAAGCATGAGGAAACATTTAGAAGGTAGAAGTGGGGTGAAGTGGGGATAGCATCTAGCCAGTAAATGGGGCAAAGGGCATTTCGGATGGAATGGGTGGGAGAGAGCCTGCTCAGTACATACATGTAAATCGAGACCCCAGAAGGCCTCCCTGCCTAAGCACCAGTCTACATTCTGGTTATTAAAGTGCGGGGACCAAGCTGGGCTTTTCTCAATAACAAACCACTTCAGACAATGGTCCTCATGCTTTGTATTTTCTTCACAGTATCATTTGTAGACCATATAAATACTGCTGCGAGAGAGAATGATACTCAACAAAAACAAGTTAACGGCCGCAAACTCGCTGTTTCGTTTGAGAAAAAAAATAGCTGAATCCTCTGGATAAACCCCAAAAAGAAGATAACTAAAGCAAAATTACATAACCCCCAAATTCAATAAATTCTTTTATGATTAAAATTTTTGTGGTTCCTGACTACTATGTTGGTATTGTTAGGGGCCTTTGAGTTGGTTCTCACTCATGGTGACCCGATGCACAATGGAATCGAGCACTGCCCACACCTGCTCTATCCTCACAATTTTTGTTATGTTGGAGTCCGTTGCTGCAGCCAACGTGTCAATCCACCTTGCTGAGGCTTTTCCTCTTTTTCACTGTCCTTCTGCTTTATCAAACATGATGTCCTTTTCCAGGGACTGGTCTCTCCCGATAACATGTTCAAAGTACATGAAACAAAGTTTCACCATCCTCACTTTAAAAGAACATTTGAGCTGTGCTTCTTCCAGGACAAATTGGTTTGTTCTTTTGACAGTTGGTGACACTTTCCATACCCTTTGCCAGCACCACTGATTCTGCTTCGGTCTTCCTTATTCATTGTCCAATTTTCACATGCATACGAGGCAATGGCAATACCATGGCGTGGGTCAGGCACACCTTACTCCTCAAAATAATGTGTTTGCTCTTCAACATTTTAATGCGCTGCATGATTGAATCTCTTGAATGTCTTCTCCCTGAGCATTGATTGTGGATCTAAGCAAGATGAGAGCCTCAACAACTTCAACCTTCCAGTTTGTTCTCCTGCACGAGGCTTGCCCCCTTACAAGTGAATCTCCAAAACCGTAGCAGGAAGATATATTTGATAGGAATGTTGGCCTTTCAGCTTGCGTACTTCAACCTCTTAAACCTGGATTCCTTGAATGGGTAATGCGAATGGTTTGTTCTAAACTACTAACTCATCCAGGGGAGCCGTGAAAAGAAATACCTGCCAATGTGCTTCTGTGTAGATTGTAGCCAAGAAAATCCTAAGAAGCTCAATTCTACTCTTATTGTGTGGGGTCACCAGTGTACATTCTGTCTAACATGATATACAGCGTCCTGAGCAATCTCCTTCCCGGTTACTTGTTGGGCTTCAGACCTTGCAGAAACTACCAGGAGCTCTGCAGGAAAAAGATGAGGCTTTCTACTCCCGTAAAGAGTTACAGACTCAGACATTCACAGCCGCAGTTCTACTCTGTCCTAGAGGGTCAGTATGCATTGGAATTGACTTGACAGAAGAGAGTTTGTCTTTTAGAGAGAGCTATCTCACACTTTTGGATCTCTGTTTAGAGAACACCGCACAGCTGTGACTGAAGAACAACTAGACTTACTCATGCATCAACATGAATGAATCCCACATTCATCACATTAAGGGAAAGAAGTTTCTTACAGACGGGCATACACTTTATTATCCAAGTAGATAAAGTACAGAAAGAGTTGAAAGTAAACTTTGGTGGTATAACTCAGGGCTACGGACAGGGTCACCCTCGTGGGAGGCAAGGGAGAGTTACTGGTTGTTGCTTGAGCAGGGCATCACAGGGCTCTCATTCTTAATCTATGCTCCTTGTGGCACCATATTCACGTGATGACCATTCATCCAGCTGCACACTTAGGATCTCTGCATTGTTTCGATCAGTGATGATGAAATCATGTATGTCTCCTTCCAAGGGGGCTCTGGCATCATAGTGGAATATGCATTAGGCTGCTCACCAGAGGGTTGTCAGTCCAAACCCACGAGCCAATGCGAAGGCGAAAGATGAGGCTTTCTGTCTCCAAGATTTACAGCATCAGAAACCCATGGAGGCAGTTCTACTCTGTTCTGTAGGGTTGCCATCAGTCAGAATTGACTCCATGGCAGTGAAGTTTTTTGTTTTATTTGTGTTGTTGTTGTTTGTGTTTGTGTGTGTGTATGTGTGTGTGTGTTTGCCTATTTCCAGGAATACCCTCATCTGTCTTTTCATTGAGCTAACTTCTGCTCTTCTGGCTCCCTCCGGATGCCCTTCCCTGCATTCTTAGACTGGTAAAGTTCACCTATTGTACCCTCCAGAATCCCCTGTTGTTCTTGCTAGCTTAACAATTCTCCACATTTGATTGCCACCACTTGTTAAAACAAGGTTTGCAAATTGGCTTTTTGTACCTTTTCCAGCACATTGTGAAAGTGCACCCCTTTGCAGGCAGTAAGATATAATAATGCTGCCCTGAGCGTAGACTATCAGCCCCGATGCTGGGCAAAAGCTAGAAGAGCATTCCAGGCATGCATGACATTGGACCAACTTGTCTCAAGCTTAGCAGCTTGAGACACTATCCAGCCCTCCTCTGGTCTTCCTGGGCCAGAAGTGTAGGCACTGCTCAGCTGGGGCCTCTGCTCAGGCCTTGGCAGTCTATAATCAAGATGTCATCACGACTGCCTTTCCAGAGCCCTTTAGGGCTGCTTTGAAACTCACATGGTGGTTGGTCACATTCACTTCTTAGTGGATGGGGGACTGAGTCTCTGATTTCTCCATGGCTGTCACTCTCTGCTCCTAGAACCTGACTACATTCCTTGACAAAGACATTCAGGGTAGGTTGCTTCTTCCTAGTCAGCAGGGAGCTAACCTGGAGTCTTACATAAGGCAATGCAATCAAGAGGATGACACCCCCTCACCTCTGTCTTATTCTATTGGCTAAACAAAGAACTGTTTTATTTTTGCATGTGATATACTGAAATATTGATTGTCCATATGAGATTTAACTTTGCTTACTAGGTGTCCTATTGTTGTTGTTGTTGTCTTGGTTTTGTTTGTTTTGGATGGAGGGATTGTTTGCTTGCTTGAATTTGTTTATCGATTTAATTATTTATTTTTCAAAATTTGGCAAGCCTATCTACCAATAGTCACAAGAAGGAAGCATTGAGCCAACTCACCTTCAGGCAAATCTTCCTCTAACTGTGGCCTCAATGGACCTCTAGATCAGAACCTCAGAGAGAACCTGCACTGGATTCTCCTAGTAACCTGTTCTGGGATTTCTGACTCACAGACAATAGGGTCATGACTAAAATCTCCCAAGTCATTTGTGATTGCCCCTGTTGCTGTTGTTAGATGCCTCGAGTCAGATCCGACTTGTGGTAGTGACATAATCTGTTGTTCACTTGAGACTTACGAGTTAAGGGGTGGAATTTAGCCTGTCAAACAGGTTGCAGTTTGATGACCACATTTGGAGGCACTAAGAAGATAAATAGCTTGCTGGAGGTGGGACACACGCTCACTCCCTGGAACTACTCTAGTGCCCTGAGCTACAGGAGTCATATAGAGACCCCTGCCAGCACTAAGATGCCTCTATTGCCACTGGATCCACAAGAATTCCTACCCACTGGCCTGTGATCTTCCTGCATTCAGTGTCATTGCATGTGTGTCGTGAGTCTGAAGAAGACTTTACAGCTTGGTATTGGGTATATTGGACTTAGGGACTTAATCTTGAATGGGCTGGGATGTTTTCTCAATATTCAGTTGCTCTTGTATATCTAGCTCTTTCTTATACACATATGGGTGTCTATGAATTTGTTTCTCTAGTCTACCCAGACTCGCACACGACTCATAACATCCCCATGTGCAATAGAAGGAAATGCTGCCAGGTCCTGTGCCATTATCATAAGAGTTGATATGTTTAACCCTCTTGTTTCAACCACTGGGGAATCCTCTGTTTGAGATTCCCCTCCTTTTTGCTGCCCCTCTACCATGCACAATGTCTTTTCCCACAGACTAGTCTCTCCTGATAAAATGGTCCAAGTACCTGAGATAACGTCTACCCATACTTGCTTCCAAGGAACTTTCTGGTTGCACCTCTTCCAAGACAGATGTCTTTGTTCTTTTGACAGTCCATGGTACTTTCAATGTTCCTCGCCAAGACCACAGTTCACATGTATCTGTTCTTCATCAGTCTTCCTTATTCTACATCCAACTTTCACATGCATATAAAGAGGCTGGAAATACCATGGCTTGGATCAGGTGCACCTTTGTCCTCAAAATGACATCTTTGATCTTTAATAATTTAAAGACATCTTTTGTAGCATGTTTATCCAATGTCCTTTGATTTCCTGAATGTTACTTCGATTAGCCTTGACTGAATCCAAGCAAGGAGAAATCCTTGACAACTTCACATTTTCCTACATTTGCCATGATGTTTCTTATTGGTCTATTGGTGAGAATGTTTGTTTTCTTTATATTGACTTGTAGTCCATATTCAAGGCTGCAATCTTTGATCTCATCATCAAGTGCTTCAGGTCCCCCTCACTTTCAGCAAGGAAGGTTGTGTTGTCTACGAATAAAAGGTTGTTAATAAGCCTTCCTCTAATCCCGATGCCATATTCTTCTTCAGATGAACCAGCTTCTCTGATGATTGCTCAGCATACAGATTGAATGAGTATGGCACACACTTTTCCTGATTTAAAACCATGGAGTGTTTATTTCCCTGTTCCAATCACACAACTGCTTCTTGATCCATGTACAGGTTCTGCATGAGCACAATGAAGGGTTCTGGAATTCCCATTCTGCTCAAGGTGATCCATAGTTTGGTATAATCTACACAGTCGAATGCCTTTGCAGAGTCAGTAAAACACAAGCAAACATCTTTCAGCTGTTCTCTGCTTTCAGTCAAGATATATCTGATCTCAGCAAAAATCCTTGCTTCATGTACTCTTCTGAATCTGACTTGAACTTCTACAGCTCCTTGTCAATGTACTGCTGCAACCGTTGTTACATAGCATTCAGGAAAATTTTACTTGCATGTGATATCAATGATACTGTTCTAGAATTTGCTCATGCTGTTGGGTCACCTTTCTTTGGAATGGATACAGATATTTATCTCTTCCATTCAGTTGGCTAAGTAGCTGACTTGAAATTTTGGGGGGATAGATGAGAGCTTCCAGTGCTTCATCGGCCTGTTGAAACATTTCAATTGTGATTCAATCAATTCCTGGAGACTTGTTTTTGGCTAATGCCTTCAGTACTGCTTGGACTTCTTCCTTCAGTGCCATTGATTCTTGCTCCTATGCTACCTTTTGAAATGGTTGAATGTCAACTAGTTTTGGGGTTTTTTTCCCAGGGGGTGCAGTGATTCTATGCATTCTTTTCATCTCCATTTGATGCTTCCTGCATCATTCAATATTTTGTCCCTATTTCAGTATCACAACTCAAGGTTTCAATTATTTCCTTCAGTTCAAGATATGCTGAGTAGGTTCTTCCTTTGTAGTTTTCTAACTTTAGGTCTTTGCACATTTCCTCATAATACTTTACTTTGTCTTCTCATGCTGTGTGTTGAAATTTTCTCTTTATCTCTTTTACATTATTTTCGGAACATACCTGTTTGCAGTACTGTGGTGACGTGTATATTTCTGGGATACTTGAAGATATGTCACTGATATTTCAAATACCATCAGAGTCTCCATTCTATGAAGAAGGAATAGGCTTTCCACTTCTGATAAATTAGCTGTTGAAATGTATGAATAACAACGGAACATTGTCAGATGCTGAAAACCCCATAAATAGCAGCAGGACATGTGTGATTGGATTGCTAATACAACAGGGACCTGGCTGCCCCAGAACGTGGCCGGCTACCCTGTCTCTTTTAGGAGGCACAAGTAGTGAGAATCATTTGGTCATTTCCAAAAAACAAATTCCTCTCTCTATTTGAAGAATCAGATGATAGCTCAAAACTGACAGCAGTGTTGATCATTTATTAATAAAATGCCTCCACACCTCCTCATTGAATTACATCTGTCAAACAAAGATTCTTTATTAAGGCAGTCAGAAGAAATTTTCTGTTGCCCTTGTTTATTGACAACAGTGATGGTAGCTTCAACATCGCTAAGCCTGACAGTTTGATTCACTCCACAAGGTCAGTGACATCTGTCCTAAAGTGAAGGCCCTTCCATCTCTCTAGCAGAGGCAGGAAAGGAAAAAAATAGCACAGTAGGCACGCAGGAGGGGCCAGTCTGCCTTTTAAACGTTTCAAACTGAAGTCCACATTATTAAATCCAGAGATGGAGAGGGAGAGAAGGGGGTGTGTGGGAAAGCAAGGGACCTGTAGAGCAGTGGTTCTGGAGCTCAAGGACCAGTTTGGCCCCAGGAGGCCTTCTAGTAGTGACTGGGGACCTTTTTAATGCCCATAGTAGAAGCAGAAGATCTGGATTTGCTACAGGGAGACAGTGGGTGGAGGTCCGGGTGTTACACAACCCCTTACAGAGCAGAGTACAGCATCCATGACAGAGAATGAGCTGCCCATATGTCACCAGTGCTGAAGTTGATAAACTAAAGCAGTGTATCCCACAACCAAACTCGCTGCCATCAAGTTGATTCCAACTCACAACAACCCTACAGGACAGAGAAGAACTGCCCAGTGGGTTTCAAGAGCGTAAATATTTATGGAACTAGAAAGTCTCATCTTTTCTCCTGTGAATCGGTGCTGACTTTGAACTGCTGATGTTCCAGTGCAGTGCGTAGCACATTGAGCTGCTGATGGCCAGGTCAGCAGTTTGAAACCACCAGCTGCTCCGAGGGAGAAAGATGAGATTCTCTATTCCCTTCAAGAGTTACAGTCTCAGAAACTCACATGGGCAGTTCTACTCTGTCTTATAGGGTTGCCATGAGTCAGAATCGACTCAATGGCAGTGAGTCATTTTGCTGTTGTTGATGTTTTGTTTTTGCCTATGGCAAGCGATCCAGCTGGTAACCAATCTACACCTCCAGGACTTCCTTTGACAAACTGTTTAGGAAAGAGAAAAATGGGGTCAGACTTTTGTGGAATGTAGTGAGAAATTGCTCACTCAGTCACCCGACAGCAGCGGTTCTCAACCTGTGGTTCGTGACCCCTTTGGGGGGTTGAAGACCCTTTCACAGGGGTCATCCAATTCATATCAGTCACAAAATGATAGTTATGAAGTAGCAACGAAAATAATTTTATGGTGGGGGGATAACCACCACATGAGGAACTGTATGAAAGGGTCGCAGCAGTAGGAAGGTTGGGAACCACTGCCTACAGGACAAAGTAGAACTGCCCCCATAGGGTATCCTAGACTGTCAGTGTTGACAGACCCTGAATGCATCATCTTTCTCCCATGAAGTAGATGACTATGTATAACTTCAGACGTTTTGATTAGCAGTGGACTGGTTAAACATTGTGTCATCAGGGCTCCGTTGAGCAAACAAGATTACTGTAATTCTCTGGCATTTGTGAAATTTCTGGTTTAAATATACTTAGTTCATTTATCCTTTTTACATGCTTTATTCACTGTGTAATGATTCCCTATTAGTACGTGTATTTGTTCTTTTTTTTTTCTAAGACTCTGAAAACCCTATCATCTACTTTATTTCTGAAGAAGGGTATGGGGAGAGTCACTGAGATTTGAAGAGCAGCTAAGATAGAAGCGACAGGGGCAACAATTTTAGGGCTCTAGGGCCTTCTGATCTGTCAGGGGATGGATGCCGAAACAGCCTTTTTTTGGAGAGTCGAAAGTTTCATTTTCCCTAGAGCAAGACCATCCATTTTTACAGGGATCAAAGAGTAAACAACCACGTGTATTTGTTCTTACAACAAAATTTTCTCTCTTTTTTCTAGGTGTTTTTACCTAGTGATTTGGGAAAGGAAATAGCTTTAAAATATATTCATGCAGCTTCTGAAAACAATTAGCTATGAAAGTAGTGTGGGCGATAAATCAAGGGTGTGTCCTCTCCTTAAAGAAGCATAAAATGTTGAGTTAATGCAAAATGAGAATAGAGAAAAAAGAAGCAGCAACAAAACCCTGTTGACTGAATGCTCAAAGCTTTGTATGTCTCTCAAAATTGACTGTGTTTTTAAGGCAAACATTGGAAAGGCGGTTGTGACCAGGCTGGTGGGATAATAAAGGATGCCTCATAGGGCTAATGTGTGAGACTGGTTGGCCAAATGTGTTCGCAGTGATTCATATTCCTTTCATGAATCTCGAACAGCACATCACAATGTACCCAAAAATGTTTTGTGGTTTAAGTGTATTTCTTTTCAGTGACATTAATTATGGTCATAATGCTGTGCAAACATTTACCCCATAGAAGGAGGACAAATAAAGATCTGAAAAAGCAAAGCCTCCCTACCACTCAAATGTTCAAAATAATGTAATGGTCAGGTAAAGTAGAGAATATAATTATGAATGAATAGGATGCATCCATTAATTCTTAATTATGCTTTATGTATTTTGAGAGAGCCTGTTGGTACAATGGATCAAAGTACTCAGTTGCTGATGGAAAGATCAATGGTTGGAGCCCACCAATCGGCAGTCTTCTTCCATAAAAACTGATGACCTTGGAAACCCTATTGGGTAATCCCACTCTATCTTATAGGGCCATGATGCATTGGAACCAACTCACCAGCACTGGGTTTGGTTTTATGTGTGAGTGTTGTTTTGTTTTTGTTTTTTTAATGTATTTAGGCTGCTCTCAATAAATGTCACTATTTTTTGTGTAAAACTAGCCCAGCTAATTATAAAGTTAAATAGGAAAATAGATCAGGATGGCTAAGCAAAGGCCTTGAAAATAAAACCAATGAGAAATGACCAACACTATTAGCTATCAAAACATGTTTATCATGTCACAGTCATTTAAAGATATAGAACTGTTGCATGAGTAAAACTAACAATGTAACAGAATAAAAAACTCATGGACAGTGAGTCAATTCGAACCCATAGTGACGCTATAGGACAGAGTAGGATTTCTGGGACTTTAAATCTTTACGGAAGCAGAAAGACACATCTTTCTCCCACAGAGCGACTGGTAGGTCCAAATAACTGACCTTATGATTAGTAGCTCAATGCATGACTCACTATACCACCAGCGTTCATAGGTAACACAATTGCCCAAAAATATAGGCTAGAAGTACACAGGGGGATTAAGCCCGTTGGGTGAAATCAACTTTGTAGTAAATGGTGTTGTACAACTGGGTAGCCCCCACAAACAAAATGAAGTTGGCTTCCGACTTCACATTGTGCTCCAAAATCAATACAAATGGATCTGTGATTAAAAGATAAAAATCTGAATTCTTCAAAGCACTAGGGGAAAAGTACATCTATATGCATATATATGCAAATTTCTTTATAACCTGGGAGTAGGGAGCATTTTTCTGTGATTCATGGGTAATATATAACTCAGAGGAAAAGTGCCCAAACTTCAGTACATGTTTTCTTTCCTCTCCTTTCATAGGTAGCTTAGGGTCAAACTCTAAAAGCACCAGCCATATATCTTTATTGTCTTTCCAATAGAACATGTTCTTTGAGGGATCTCCTATTTCCACTCTGTTATTTCCATTCCTCTGAGCCAATGTTTTTATTGGGGTATCATAATACTCTCCTCTTTGTCTTTATTTCCCAGCTTGCCTCCCCTTTCTTGCTTTTCTATACTTGGCGATTATCCTGCCTTTTCCCTCCATCTTCCTCCCTCCCTCCTTACTGTCTCTTTCAGTAAGATAAAAGCTCTGGCCAGTCTGTGTGGGGCAGAAAATGGAGCTAAAGTCTAAGGACTCTTGGGAATCCTGGCGGTGATAGGAAACAGCAAGACAAGGAGGCTATCTCATCAGACCAGCTCTATGCACTGGGAAAAGGACTCGAGCTAGAGAAAAATACCCAGCTGTGTAAATTACTTTTTATAATATAGTGGATTCTCAGCTTGAGTTTGTAGTGGGTCACCAAAGGGCATTGAGACTGTCCGGGCATGTCTGGTCTAACAGTGCGCTGTGCCTGCCAGAAGTCTTCATTTTTTTTATGTTTAAGGATTTAAGGAGCTCTTTGGGACAGAGAACTGAGCCCTAGTGATATTGTGTTTACCTGCATGGCAGCTAACTGAAAGGTCAGTGGTTCAAATGCATTAGATGCTATGTGGAAGATAGATGTGGCTTGGGATCCCTATGGGTCAATTCTACTATGGCCTACAGAGTTGCTATGAGTCAGAATCAGCTTGACCGCAGTAGGTTTGCTTTGGAGGCAGAACTATTCAAACAAAGCAAAACAAAAGTCTTCCTCACAATCCGTGGTCTAGTTACCTGGTTATAATGATCAGAGAAGGGCCATTCTGAGTACCACATGGAGTTAATTCCTTAGCCAGTGTCCAGTATTTGTATGTTTGGGGGCCTTCTTGAGGGGTCCATTCACTAACAATTAGGTCAGATATAGGGGCACAAGAAGCCCTTATTCAAGATGCTTTTCATGCAGATAATGATGGAAAGATGAGAGAGTCTCTCCATCCACTCCACACCACCCATAAGCAAGAACATTGATGTCTAGCACGGGGCTCATCGACAGCTCAGTGGGGAGAAGTCAGAGTCTATGACCAGCAGGTCTGACCAGGCTCATCAGAAGAACAGGATTAAATTGAAGACATTTTGTTGTGTCTTTGTGTCTGTGGGCACATTTTATATCCATCTCCTTTTAGCTCTCAAGCAGGGGGCTGGCTAAGTGCACTTGTTCAGGTATCAAGGGTCAAGTAATTGTTGAAGAGGTGGAAATGAGGAAAAGAGAGGATTTTTCTGAGAAGCTCAGATGTTATATACCTCAGGAGGCATTTTGGTTTCTTAACAGGAATGAAAAGTAAGTGATTCAGACTTTTTGGGTCACTGATCTTAGGACAAATGCCTACCTGCTTCAGATTGTCAAAAACACTTGCTGGTGGCTGGGAGTTCAAACACTCATCCTGAACAGTCATCTAAAGTGCACCTGTTGGTCCTTCACTGTCCAGAGGAAAGAAGAGTGGTGAAAATTAAAGACACGTGGAAACCAGTAGTCCAGTGGACTAATGGACCATACAACCATCAGTCTCCAGGAGCCTGAGATCAAAAGCACTAGATGGTGCCTGGCAACCACTTCCAACTGCTCTGAAAGGAATCCCATTAGAAGATAATGGATAGAGTTGGAGAAAAAAAGGTGGGACAAAACTCAAAAGCATAAAAGAGACCATGCTTACTGGATTATTAGATACTTGTGAACCCCAAGACTATGTCCTTTATTCATCTCTCGGGTCTGGAACTGTACTCATCCCATAGCTCAAGTTTCAGCCAAACCATAGAAAGGTCTATAAGGGGAACAATGACATTAGTAAGATACACACCCCGTTGGAGATCAAAAAGTTCAGAAGGGTTAGAAGAGGAGGAAGAGTGTGGGTCAGGAAAATAAGGGAGAGGTGGGTTGAGTGGTGAATCCAAGTAAAATTAAACTCTTGACTATTCAAACTTTTCACCATGGATCAGAATGTTGCTTATCGGTCCAGTTGTGAGGGGTTTAGCTTTCTTTATGCTGAGGTGTAGTCCAGACTGAGAGCTGTAGGAAGTAGCTATATAAAGATCACAGCCTTGAAAGGCCTGCAGAACAGTTCTGCTCTATCCTAGAGAACACCATTGGAAGGAGAGTACCATGGATGGAAATGTTGGCTCAGTATCCAACTACCTGATCTTTGCCATGTGATTAATGCTTCATCTGCTCCTTTAAAAGAGCACAATTCTGCTGACCTCAGAGGAGAGTGCTGAAATGAAGGTCTTTCACATCTGCTGTAGCTGTAGGCTGTGATCTTACTGGGATGACTTTCGAATAGTGCACCTCAGTGGACTAAGTCCCAGAGCAGGAAAGGGAATCATGAAAACAGACTAAGATAGTTAGGGCCTAAGCCCCCAAACTCTCTCTTTCCTGGAGCAACTACACCTGAGTCTGTTGCACAAATGGGCTGCTTAATTATTTTCGTTTAAGGGGGAAAGCACGATGACCAGAATAAAGTCTGAGAGCCACATAAGGGGCCCAAAATGTCATTCAAAAGAGCATACCCAAGTAAAGCTGTGAAAGGATGGATGTGTGAGAGAGAGAGAGAGAGAGAGAGAGAGAGAGAGAGAGAGAGAGAGAGAGATTTATCTGGTAGGTAAGCCACTCTGGACTGCGGAAGGATTTTGGACAAAATGGGTTAATGCCAAGGGTGACGATTTTCCATTTGGGCCAGATTGGTGGACATGTTGGGCAGTCAAGAGAATGCATCTGGAGCTCTATGGGTGACAGGTTGGAAGAGAAAATAAACTGAGACCCCAAGAGAAAAGAACAGGGATCAAGAGCAACTAGAAATGCCTAGCTGGGAACCTTTTAGGAATACTGGCCCCGCTTACTGGTCTCCACAGCTATTCCTACTTTCCACACTATGGATGGGTTATTTGAGGACCATTGCCAGGCATTTCGGGACCTAAGGGTAGGTTTACAAAAATAAAAACAATCATTACAGTGCTGAAATATACTTGAAGGTTTACAAGGCAAAATCCTGAGGCTGTCAAACCCTCTCTTCAATGAACATCGTCATGGTGTAAATTAGCTGATTTCTTCTTGGGGTGGACCTAATCTCACACCTGCTGAGAGCAGTCTCTCAGTTGGAAGTTACCTATCATCACTCCAGGAGGGCTTGAAAATAGCAAATTATTTTTCTAGAATGTAGAAGTAATTTCTTGATATCAGTTCAACTTCTTGATATGCCAATTTGCATTCCTTGGTATGCGTTTTGTTTTGTTTTCATTTCTATCTGTTCCTAATCGAGATAAAAGTATTCAGTGTTGAAACCTGAATTCAGAGGATAGTTACTGAAATAGTGTGGAGTGGCAATTACAGTAATTTGATGATTTGGATTATCCTGGCTTTGTCATTGATGGGGATGCCTGCAATGAGTTGAGATTGGAATCAATTAGTCATATAAAGGTATAATTGCTGGATAGCAGGTTGTGTGGAAATACTCGCTGTTAAATATGCTTCATTAGAATTACAGTCACAAAGGACCTCATGGTTCCTTTAAAAGTAGACAGCACATTCTGTGTTACCCGTTATCATTCATTCTATGTCTCCTTCCCCCAATAGCATAGTCTTTCAACAGCTCCTCCCAAACAATGGCTGGAGTGAGTCAGTCTGAATTTGAATCCTGGCTCCTTCTGAGATTTAAGATTAAAGACTGTCAAGTTCTCTGATTCCCAAGGATATGGCTGAATTCTCCTCAATTTTTTGCCTTTGGAATACATGAGATTCCCATCTTACCAGATGTCCAAAAATAAACCAACAGCTAAAGTATAATTTTAAAAGAAAGAAAGAAAGCCACCATGCATGAAAAAAAAAATCTATTGCTTCTTGGGAAGGGGAAATTTCCAAGTTTAAAAGGTGCTGCTATTAACTATATGGTTTCCAAAATTGAAAAAAACTGCACAGGGCCTGGGAATTGTTTTTAGCCATTGGTTCTCAACCAAGGATAATTTTGCTCATCAGCAAACATTTGACAATATCCAGAGACATAGAGACATTTTTGGTTATCACAACTTTAAGTCATGGATGCTCCAAGGATGTTGCTAAAAATTTTACAATGACCAAGGCAGCTTTCATAACAAAGGACAATCCAATGTAGAATGTAAACAACAATGTTGTTAAAAAGCTCTGCTAACGTAGCTGAGAAGAATTACTGTGAGCCAAATGAAGGTCAAACATGATAGTGGGACAGGAGGAAAGTAAAAGGAAATAGAGGAAAGAACTAGGAGGCAAAACACATTTATAGAGATCTAAATATAGGATATATATGCAAATACATTGATGTGTTATAATGGAGCTATAAGTCTATGTGCATATATTTATATGTTAAGCATTAAGGCAGCAGATGGACATTAGGGCTGTACTCAAGTCCTCCCTCAATAGCAAGAACACTTTTTTCTAATAACCTTACATTCTGTGATGCTTACTTTCCTGACATGATCGCTGAAAGCAAAATGGATGCATAAGCAAATGTGGTGAAGAAAGCTGATGGCGCTCGGCTAGTAAAAGATATAGTGTCTGGGGTCTTAAAGGATTGAAGCTAAACAAGTGGCCATCTAACAGGGAAGCAATAGAGCCCACATGGAAGAAGCACACCAGCCTGTGTGATCACAGGGTATCAACAGGATCAGGTGTCAGACATCAGAAGACCCAAAACAAACAATCATATCAATGCGAATGAGAGGGTTCGGATTGGAGACCCAAAGCCCATCTGTAAACAATTGGACATCCCCTTACAGAAGGGTCACAAGGAAGGGACGGGTCACCCAGGGTGCAGTATAACACCAATGACACAAACACAGAGGGGTTCTTGACACACGGAATCCAGGACAGATAACCCCCTCAGGAAGAGTAATGGGTGTATCAATACCATGAGGGTAGGGGAAAGATGTGAGAAGAAGGCGGAGAAAGGTAAGACCAATTGCAATGATCAATGTATAACACACACATCCTCCCAGGGGGGGGATAAAGAACAGACACATGGGTGAAGGGAGACAGCGCATGGTGTAAGATAAGGAAATAATTTATCATTTATCAAGGGGTCATGAGGATGGAAGAGTGGGGGGGGGGTGTAAAGAGGGGCTGATACCAAGGGTTAAAGCAGAAAGTAAATATTTAGAAAATGATGATGACGATATATGTATAAATGTGCTTGATACAATTGATGAATGGATTGTTATAAGAGCTGTAAGAGCCCCCAAGAGAGAGAGAGAGAGAGAGAGAGAGAGAGAGAGAGAGAGAGAGAGAGAGAGAGAGAGAGAGAGAGAGAGAGATCCTGCTAAATCCAAATTTAAATCCAAAACTGGACCTGGTGCATAATTTATCAATGATTTCTTACCTACAAATTTCAGAAACTCAGAAGTTCACAGCATTGTGTCGTATGATAGATACTCATCCTAGATCACAGCTGGAAGACCAAGAAAAGAGTTGTCAGAGACTGGCGGAGTGGGGGAGTTTCAGATGTAGCAGATGTGGAAGATCTCCTTAATTTGCAGCACTCTCCTCTGAGGTCTCCAGAACTGTTCCCTTTTCAAGAAGCAGCTGAAGAGTTATCACATCGTCAAGGTCCATTAGTTGGATACTGAGTTAACATTGCCATCCAGGGTACTCTCTTTCCTCTAGTGACTCTCTAGGATAGAGCAGAACTGCTTTATAGGCTTTTCAAGACAGTACTCTTTACAGAAGCGAATTTCCCCATCTTTCTCCTGCAGAGCTGCTGGGTAGGTTCAAATTGCCAATGTTTTCATTAGCAGCCAAGTACTTAACCAATGTGCCACCACTGCTCCTATCACAGGTGAATGGGCAACCAAAAGGTGGTACATACAGTGAAATATTATTCAGCCAGACAGAAAAATGAAGTATTGATACATACTGTAAAATGGATGGTCATTGAAGACAATATGTTGAGTGAAGTAACTCAAAAAAAAACAAACCTCACTGTCTTCAAGTTGATTCTGACTCATAGTGACCAAATGGCACCGAATAGAAATGCCCCCTTTGAGTTTCCAAGACTGCAAATCTTCATGGATTAAAAAGCCCCATCTACAAAAGGAGAACTATTGTATGTCCTCACTTTTATAAAATTCTTTAAGAACAGACAAATGTGGTCACTAGGTACAGGAGAGAGGGGTCAAGTGGAGTCATTGTTCATGAAACTCTGGCTAGTGTAATGATTACACAGCAGGTTGATGTAATTGATAGCACTAGGCTGTACACCTATAAAAAGTTGAATTCATTAATGTGTGATACACATTTCAACAACACGCCCACACACAAAGAAAACCAGTTGTGGGTAATGGTTAAACACAACCAAACACCTCATGAGATTTGCTTTATTGGTTTGGAGATTTATGGTCATTGTTTCATGGGACACCCTAGTTCCCTGGTCAAATCCAAATACCATTTGTAATTATTGCAATGTACCTTCTATTCCTTCATGCAATGCCTGGTGGTCCTAAAAGTATGCAAGTAGCCATGCAAAGTACAACAATTTGGCCTCTACTTACATGGAGCAAAAGAGGAAGGAAGATATTTAGGACTAGTAGGATGAAAAGAAATGTGTGGGGCTAATTGCCTCATTGAGACCAGCATAACTGGATGGTGCCCAGCTCCCATTACTGACAGTGTGATCAATTATCCCATAGAGGAATCCTGATACACAGCAGGGAAAATTGCAGAACAGAATTTCAAATTCTCATGGAATCCAGACTTGCTGGGATCATTGAGCCTGGAAGAACACCCAGAACTATTGCCCTTGTGTAATCTTTTATACTTAAACCAAAAATATCCCAGAAGTTTGGGGGTATTTTAATTAATAAAGAATGTCTATCTTGAGAGATGTGCACTTGTAAAGAACTATCTATTGAACAGACAGGGACTACTTAGAAAGCTAAGCTAGGAAGCTGAGGGAGCAGCGAGTTTATGGTACCAGCAAAGGAGTAATTTGGGAAAGGAGGTGAGAGAATTGATGTACAACTTAAAGAACAGCATCAAGGTCACCAAGTTGTATGTGTGGAAACGAGTGGATCAGCCCATGTTCTATGGATAGATTTTTTTTAACAATTTATTGGGGCTCATACAATTCTTATCACAGTTCATACATATACATACATCAATTGGATAAAGCACATCTGTACTGTCTTTGCCCTAATCATTTTTTCTCCTCTTTTCTTTTTTTACATTTTATTAGGGACTCATACAACTCTTATCACCATCCATACATATACATACATCAATTGTATAAAGCACATCCATACATTCCCTGCCCCAATCATTCTCAAGGCATTTGCTCTCCACTTAAGCCCCTCGCATCAGGTCCTCTTTTTTTTCCCTTCCCTCCCCTTTCCCCCCTCCCTCATGTGCCCTTGGTAATTTATACCTCGTTATTTTGTCATATCTTGCCCTATCCGGAGTCTCCCTTCCCCCCTTCTCTGCTGTCCCTCTCCCAGGGAAGAGGTCACATGTGGATCCTTGTAATCAGTTCCCCCTTTCCAACCCACTCACCCTCCACTCTCCCAGCATCGCCCCTCACAGCCTTGGTCTTGAAGGTATCATCCACCCTGGATTCCCTGTACCTCCAGCCCTCATATGTACCAGTGTACAGCCTCTGTCCTATCCAGGCCTGCAAGGTAGAATTCGGATCATGGTAGTTGGGGGGAGGAAGCATCCAGGATCTGGGGGAAAGCTGTGTTCTTCATCGGTACTACCTCGCACCCTAATTAACCCATCTCCTCTCCTAAACCCCTCTATGAGGGGATCTCCATTTTTAACAACCACCACCACTAAAATAAAATAGCTTTTTAAAAGACTTTTTAAAAACTGAGCTATGTGACAAAAGTGATAGCAACAGAAATTGAGAGAAGTATAATTAAAATGTGGTTAGGTGCCACTGAGTCGGTTCTGACACATAAATCTATGGTTGGGGGAGGATCACCACAACACGAGCATCTGTATTAAAGGGTGGCGGCATTAGGAAGATCAACTTTTCACATAGCGGCCAAGTGCTTAACCACTGCAACCTCAGGGCTCCTTCAGTGGCAACCTCTGTTGTTGGTTTTAGGTGACACCAAAGCCACTTCAGATTCATAGTGACCTTATACAGAACAGAACAAAATGCTGCCCTGCCCCCATACCAGCGTTATGATCATGACCCTCTTTCAGCCCAATGTAGCTACTATATCAATCTATGTCACTGGAAGTCTCATTCTTTTTCGATGACCTTCTATTTTACTGAGCATGATGTTCTGTTCCAGGAATTGTTCTCTCCTGTTAACATGTCTAAAGTGAGACAAAATTTCGGTGAGCATCAAAGTTTCAAAGGTCACTTCTAAGGAGCATTCTGTTTGTACTCCTTGCGAGACGTATTTGGTTTTTGGTTTTGTTTAAATCATTTTATTGGGGACTCATACAGCTCTTCTCTCAATCCATCCATCCATCCATTGGGTCAAGCACTTTTTTACATTTGTTTCCCCTCATTATTCGCAAAACACTTGCTTTCTACTTGAGCCCTTGCTATCAGTCCCTCATTTTCCCCCTCCCTCCCCACTACCCCCGCCCCCACAAACCCTTGATAATTTATAAATTATTAATTTGTCATATCTTACACCATCCGACATCTCCCTTCACTTACCAACAGAACACAACCTGGCTCAATCCTGCACCACCCTCACAACGGTTGCTATGCTTCAGCCCATTGTTGCAGCCACTGTGTCAATCCATCTCCTTGAAGGTCTTCCTCTTTGTCACTGTCCCTCCACTTTACCAAACATGATATCCTCCTCCAGGAACTGATCTCTCCTGACATGACCATAAGGAGCACTCTGACTGTGCTTCTTCCAAGACAGAGCAGATTGTCCCTCAACAGGCCCTAGTACTTTCAATAGTCCTCTCTGGCACCACACTTCAAACGCACCAATTCTTCTTGGGTCTTCTTTACTCAGCATCCAACTTTAACATGCATATGATTACATTGAAAATACCGTGGCTTAGATCAGCTGTGCCTTATCTTCTAAGTGACATCCTTGCTTTTCAATACTCTAAAGAGGTCTTGTTGCAGCAGATTTACCCAATGCAATGTTTCTCTTGATCTCTTGACTCCTCCTTTCATGAGTATTGATTGTGGATACAATCAAAACTAAATCCTCAACAACTTTTTCTCCATTGATCATACTGTTACCTATTGGTCCAGTTGTGAGAATTTTCATCTTCTTGACATTGAGATGCAATCCTTACTGACGGCTACAATCCTTGATCTTCATCAGCTAGTGCTTCCAGTCCTCCTCACCTTCAGCAAGCAAGGTTGCATCATCTGAATATTGCAGGTTGTTAATAAGCCTTCCTCCCATCCTGATGCCACATTCTTCTTCATATAATCCAGCTTCTCTGATGATTTGCTCAGCATACCGATTGAATAAGTATGGTAAGAGGCTATAACTGTACCACACACCTTTCCTCATTTAAAGCATGCAGCATTTCTTTGATCTCATAGCACAACTGTCTCTTAATCCATGTATAAGTTCCTAATGAGCACAACAAAGTGTTCTGTAATCCTCATTCTTCTCAAGGTTATCCACAGTTTATTATGGTGCACACAATCTAATGCCTCTGTGTAGTCAACAAAATGCAAGCAAATATCTTTCTATTATTCTTTGTTTTTAGCCAAGATCCACCGGACATCAACAACAATATCCCTTGTTTCACATCTCTTCTGAATCCAGCCTGAACTTCTGGCAGCCCCTTTAAAGGACGGAGCTGCTGAAAACCTTGTGCATAACTTCTAAACACTGTCAAATAATTAAAAGGAAACATAACACTTGAGTTAAAAGTTTAAGTAAGATAAAGGTAAATGAAGTTAATAATTGGCAGGGAGACAAAAAAGTGGGAAAGAAGTTTATAACTAAATTGTATAAGACGGGGGCCTGCCAATATATGGAGCTGGAGCAGAATTCAGCTGAAGCAGAAGGAATTTGCCTTCCATAGACTGACAGCCCAGGTCCTGGCATCACGGTCCAGGCAGGAAGACTCAATATGAGAGGCTTTAACAGAAAACGTATAATGAACTTATAAACTGGATTAAACTATTTTCAGGGAATTAACTGAAAAGACAAAAAGCAGCAAATGAAACAATGACCTGCCACTGCATACGCTTGATAGAGGTCAAGAGCTGGCATGGCGTTAACTCTTGCAAGTGGCTAACTGAAGTACAACGCAGTGAGACATCGCTTGGTCTGGTGTGTCATCCTCACCATTGCCAGCATGAGGCAGACTATCCCTGCAGCGATTGTGCCCATCTATCTCCCCGAGAGTCTCCCTGACCTTTGCTTCTCTTCTACTTCAACACACATCATGTCCTTCCTGGGGAGAGCCCCAAAGCAAGCAAGTCCAAACAATGATCCATAAGGTTTTCATTGGCCAATTTTCAGAAGTAGGTTGCCAGGCCGTTATTCCTAGCCTGGACACTCTGCTGAAATCTGTCTTTGCAACACTAGTGACAGATTTTCACAGCATCGCAGCAACATGCAAGCCGCTATAGTACAATAGACAAGTGGTGACCCCAGGTTAAGAGGTTGGGATTATTGGGATCTAAAGATTTGCTAGAAGGAATCCATCAGTCTTGGAAGAAGTACAGCCAGAGTGGTCCTAAGAAGCAAGGTTAGAGAGATTTCGCCTCATTTACTTTGGATGTGTTATCAGGGGCGATCTTTCCTTAGAGGGCATCCTACTTGGCCCATGGAAAATCTCATTTAATGGATGGACACAGAGGCAGCAACAATGTGCTCAATCATAGCAATTGGGATAAAGGTTCGTTTTACACAGGATTGCTGTGAGATGGAAGTGACCTCACAGCTGCCCCCTGCTGGCAGAGTGGGCCGCATATTGGTCAGCAGTTCAAAATCCCCAGCAGCTCCTCCGGAGTAAGTTTACGCTTTTTACTCCCCTAAAGATTTAAAGCCTTAGAAACCTAAGGAACCCCACGAGGGCCATTCTACGTCGTCTTTTAGGGTCACTATGAGTCAGTATAAACTAGACAGCACCGAGTTTTGAACAACAAAGGTTTGCAAAAGTAACCAGGTGGAATTGGGACCCAGACTTTTGAGGAGAGGGTACCCAGCTGCTGATGAAGTCTCAACTCAGAGTGTAACACTGACTGGAGCCAACTCTCGGAGTCAGGGTTAAGTGTTCTCTGCCTTCTTACCTTGATATCTCCCTCTTGTGGCTCCTACTAGGGCACTAGTTTGCACGCCTTTTCAAAGTCTGTCCGGCTCCAACGTGACAACGCACAGTGCTGTCAAATCTGGCTGCTGTTGGCCAGGTATGGCTATTTAAGTTTCTGTTCGAATATATTAAAAGTAAAGACAAATTAAAATTCAGTCCCTCGAGTTCAGTACTCACTTTTGAAGGACTTAATAGCCATAGGTGGCTGTTGTGACTCTGTGCTGTGGAGTCCATCGAGACTCATGGAAATCCCACATGACAATGAAGAAGGACCCCATAGGATTTTCTAGGCTGGCATCTTGGTGGGAGCCAATTTCCAGGTCTTTTTGCTTATAGACCCTCCTGCTGGTGTTGAACTTCCAACCTTTCAACTAGCAGCTGAGTATTTAACTGTTGTACCACCAGGGCTTTTTACTTACCATATTAGCACAACTGTGGGAGGTGGCAGGGCTCTTAATCACATAAGAAGGAGCACATATCATTTTGGGAAGTTCTAGTTTCTATATTATGCCTACCCTGACCTCAGCAAAGACAACCTTTTATCCAACAAATGACAGTATCCTACCATTAAAAATAGTTCCAATATGATGATGGTGGTGGCAATTCCATGTAGAATATTTACATTTTGACAGGTCCTTTGCAAAGCATTTTTATTTTCTTATTTGACGAGTACATCATAGCCTTTCAAGCTGAGGACTTCTTAAATTTCGTCTTATAAATATGTCGAGCAAGCCCCCTATATATTTTCAAATATAGTGCCAGAAAGTGAGTGTCTCAGATTGGAAGGCACTCAAAACATAGCTGAGGAAGAGCTGCCTTCTCAAAGTAGAGTTGTCCATGATGGTGTGGATGAAGTAAAGCTTTCGGGACTTTCATTGGCTGGTGCGGTGCAATACAAAATTAGAAGAAACAACTGCAAACCTATGGGCTGACACAGTGACTGAAACAATGGGCTCAGGCATAACAACAATGGTGAGGTTGGCGCAGGCCTGGGCATTGCTTCGTTCTCTTGTACACAGGGTAGGAACCAACTCCTAGGCGCCTAACAGCAGCAGCAGCAGAACCCCACCCCCACCCCCACCCCCATGTAGAGAAGCCATTGGAAGACCATTTTGCATAAAGAATACATTGGAACAGAGCACACCAACAATTAATAACGGTGCTTAATAAGAAAAGGGATTATGACAATCAAAGTAATTTCACTTTAATAAAATTCATTGCCAGCAGATTCACAGTCACCCAACAGGAAAGCATAGAAGTTGACTGTGCCTGGTGTTTTGATGAGATGTCACACTCCATCACACTCAATTTTTAGACTGAGCAGGGAGTGAGCCCATCATGGGTCAGCTGATGACGTTTGCCAGATGACTGCTTAGGATCTGAGCGGTGAATAGAATCCTCGGGTTGTGGTCTTCTATGCTGTGCTCATCAGAGACCACACAGTGAAGGAATGACTGAATCAACCATTAGCCTTGTGTTATTTGAGAAGTTACTAAATCCCTGTAAGATCTTGGGAGATTTTGATTCTATCATGGATGTATGCAAAGAATCTAGCAAATTCTCGGGCATATGGAATCACAAATTATGCATGGATTTTGCGTAGCCCTTTACTAGGAAGGCATAGATAGACTCAGAAGGATCCAGACTTTTTTGTTCGTTGGTTGGTTTTGTTTTGTTTTGTTTTGAGCATGTGTACACTCATCTGTTCATGTAAAACTGTAGGTTGAACACTGGCTTTGAGAAGGCCAGGAGACAGACAGAGAGGTATGGGTTTAAGAAGGGACAAGAAGCTGTGTGATCAGTTGCAGATAATATTAGAAGCTGGCCAGAGGAGGTGGCCCAGTGTGCAAGGGCATCTGCCACAGAACCCACAGAAAGTGGGCATGTTTGCGCTGGGACACCATCATGCTACTTCTCTGCTCCCCGCAAAGAAAGGCTGACAGAGCTCTGACCTTCTACGCTCTCGCAAATTTTGTTCTATGTGCTCATTACAAAAGAAAGCTGCAAAACATTCCTGGAAAATTTCCCCATTTTCTATCAATTCCATTTTCTATGAACTTTGGAAGTCCCTTAGTCTTTGAAGTAATGATAAGCCCACCTCTTTTTCTCTTGATTTTCCTAAGGCAATCATTATGATTCTATCCTCTTTTCTGTAAACCACTTGCATTTACTCACACATTTGTTAAAGGAATGTTATCAGAGACAACTTTCAAAACAAACTTTTGGGGTGCAAATGGCAAAGCAAGGAATAGATGGTGACTGTGTTATAGCTTGTAAACTCTTACACTTAGATGCAGAGTATTTCATATTGGGCTAGGGTTTAAAATATCTAATGAATTCATTGAAAATGCATGTCATGGAACTACCAAGGAAATGGGGAGCATGATTTTCTTTGGCCAGAAATTTGAGATTCTTTAACTGGGTCAAGAGTTGCTTGCTAAAAGCCCTGCTTTTTGTCTCAGACTGAGCCATTTTGTTCTTCCCTTCTAAAAGCATCCTTCTTAACAGAAATATGTGCACAATTTACTAAGAGGCCATTTCAGTACCCTGTCTATATTTGATCCAAGGCTTTCTATGGAAACCAATCGCATGTGCATGTGGAGGAGTCACGTGACTATTGAAAGCGAGCGTGCCACTGAATCCTCATTGACTGACCTGCCCAGGACCACCCTCCACTGAAGAGTTTTCTGGGATGAATATGTACAAGCACACTGAACTCTGTTGGCCAACTGCACTCAGGGTCTTAGTTTCAAAATCAATGTAACATTTTTTTTAAATTAGATAATAAAACAAAATTTTTAAAAACTCACTGGCATTGAGTTGACTTTGACTCCTAGCGAACCTCATAGGACAGAGTAGAACTTCCCGTGGGTTTCCTGCACTGTGACCACAGGTGTGTATGCGAGGAGAAAGCCTTATCTTTCTGCTGCATAGTGGTTGGTAGTTTCAAATGCTCATCTTGTGGTTAGCAGCCCAGCGCCTAATCACCAGGGCTCCTTCAAAGCTGAGACAGAGTTGTCATTTGTGAGAGTTAAACACACACAAAATAATAATGGTAAGTTGGAAGCACCCTATTTTGTCCTAAAGAATATTTCTATTTATAATCCTGCAAGTTAGAAAAGTTATGTGGCCTTTAGGTTCAAGGTGTTGAGCAGGGAATGTCAAGTTCTGACTTCTCCTCCAACACCTTTGACGGCTTCTAAAATGCAGCATGTAAGACACTGCTTTGGGCTCCTCCTTCACCACATTTTAAGGTAGAAGGCAATTAAAGGCATGCTGCTTATTTCCACAGAGAGGTGACTATTGCTATTTGGAGTTTTTTTTTAGGTTGTCTAATTTATCATTTTCTGTAGTCTCTTTTACCTGTTCTGAATTTCTGATTTTTATCATGTCCTATACCAAATAAATGTCAAATAAAATAATTTAGATAATGAAACCATTTTTTGTACCTTGAGATAATGTTTCTGGTATTTATTGAGTGGTATAAGCAAAAGTAAGGCTATCGAAAATTGGAAGAATGTTTGACGAATTTCACACTTCCAAATGAAATACTCAGTGTGATAAGTCTCCTTGTCTAGAGAAACAAAGCCAAAGCCACTCATATAAGTATGCAAAAGAGCTCTCTTTCAAGAAGTCATTTTATACCAAAAAGATGTCCTAAAATACTGTGTGAATGCACTGTGGTAGGAACAAGCAGCAGAAGAGGCACAAGCTAACGCTTGCAGGTCATCTAGTTTTCTGCCCGTGACCAGACAGCCTGGTAAAGAGCTGGACCAATGCCAAGGAACTGCACATCATCCGCCCCAGAGCTGGACGAGTGCCAAGGAACTGCACATCATCCCCCCCAGGTAGGTATAGTGTAGGTCCCTTGGCTGGAGGGCACCCCATGGCAAATGTTTGGGGAGGGGGAGAGAGAGAGGGATGCTGTCTGCTGAATGGTAGCCATGTGGATCTGGGGTGAGGTCTCCTGGAGAGGGAAGTGGCCCTTTCAGTGGCTAATACCTCCCCCTGGGGGCACAGGAATGATCCGGGGGTGGGGGTGGGGCTGCAAAAGCAGATATCTACACTCTATCCTGGACTATGGGATATAGTACAAAAGTTCTTCATTACCAGGGGGTGGGGGCTGAGCATTTTTTTGTCCAAAAGGGGGCAGAGGGCCAAATAAGTTTGGGAACCTGTGGTCTGCATGAACCACTGCTTTCTTCACCTTGAGACCAGAGGACGAATTGGTGCCCTACTACGACTAAATGTTCTCATAAGGAATGAAATAGATGAATCCTGATAAAGGGGGAAAAACGTGAAGCAGAATTCAAATTCCCCACGAATCCAAATATATTGGATCTAATAAAGCTGTAGGAGTGTGAGACTATGGCCACAGCTGCTCTTCGAATCTTGAATGGAACCTAACCCTTGAAGTCACCTTTAAGTTAAATAACAGCTTAACTCAGAGTAAGGAATGTCCCTCTTGAATATTACTTTTTTTGAAAAGTACCACTATAAGATCAAAGAGTGCACAGATATTTTGAAGCACAGATGAGCAGGTTGCGAGGAGTGGGGGAAGTGGGAAGATGAATAAATGGAGGTGAAACAACTAGAACAGAACGAATGAGAATGTTGACCCAGTGTGAAAATGAAAGCAATTTCATGGGTTATGGTGTCTTGAACCTATGGAATGGGAGTAGGGTTTTTGCTGTGTATATTTCCCCAAAACCACCACCACCACAACAAATTAACCTATAAAATAGTGATCCACAAAAAGAGTGAAGTGCTGACACGTGCCACTCCATAGACCATTGAAAGCATTAGAGTCAGTGAAAGAAGTCAATCATAAAGACTCTTATATAATGTCGTGTGTATAACATGTCCAGAATAGGTAAATCTATAGCTACAGGTAGTAGATTGGTGGTTACTTATGGCTGAGAGAAGATAATTTCAGCAATTAGAACCCACCAGACATACTGAGGGAGAAAGAGGAAGCTGTATGCTACCATCAAGTTTTACAAGCTCAGAAATTCAAAGGGGCAGTTCAACTCTGTCATCGATCAGTTAGAATTGACTTACTGACAGTGGGTTTGATTTGGATTATGGCTGAGAAGGATGGTGGGATTGGGGGTTCATAGCTGGGCGGATATAAGGTTTCTTTATAGGGTAATAAAATGCTCCATAATGGATTGTGGTGATGGTTGCTCAATATGGTGAATGCACTGAAAACCACTGAATTGTCCACTGTAAGTGGGAGAGTTGTAAGTTATGTGAATTGAATCTCAATAAAGCTGTTTTGGAGGAGAATTGGTGGTTCAATGATTAAAACACTTAACTGCTAACCAAATGGTTAATGCTTCAAACCCATCACCTGCTCTGCAGGAGAAAGACATGGCAGTCTGCTTCCATAAAGATTGCAATGTTGGATACCCTATGGGGAAGTTCTACTTTATCCTGTAGGGTCACTATGAGTTGGAATAAATTCAACAGAAATGAATTTGAACGTTGGTTTTAAAACCTGTTCCAACAAAATTTCAAGATTTCTAAAATTGATATGGGGTTGACTGTACGATTCTCCTTGATATGACTGAATGACTGAAATATTGAATTATATGATATACAAATTACTTGCCAATAAAACAGTTTAAAACGATTTAAAAATCAAAAAGAGAGTTAAATTTTTCTATTTACTTTTTTAAATGTTCAACATTATTTCCTGATTTAGTAGGGATGAAGTTCGACAAAATCCTAATTCTGTAATGTTTGCAGTTATTCTTTCATTAAGCAAATGTCAAACATCGGGTTAGACATAAATAAGAAAATTAAAATCTTGCCCTGAGTTGAACATGGGAGCTAGATGAGGTTATACGTGGATTTCCTGTTTTTAAAGATTATTTTAATAAAATATGCTTTGCAATTATAGAGGAAGAAGTGTTTGGTTATATCTGAGGGAGTCAAACGTCAGAAACGACTCCCTGAGAGAAGTTTGGGTTGAAGAAGGAGTTGGGCTAAAAACATAGAAGGACAAGAGACAGACAAGAAGAGGGTAGTTAGCCATGGGAAATGGGTTGAAAAGCAAATTTGAAGGCATATGTCCTAGTAAAAGTATGAGTTGACTCTCTAGGCTCTGGGACACTGTCACAAATGTGTTTTGTGTGGAAGGAGAGAGAGAGGTGATGTGCCTGTGTTTTGTGTAGAAATTGAGTGGGGGCATGCCTCTGTTTATGTGGAACTAAGATGATAGGGCAGAGGGAGTCACAGCCAAGGCAGTAGAAGTGATCAGGGAGAGGATAGAATATATTTATCCTGTAAAAGGTAGGTAGATTTGTATATTTTAAAGGCAGAAACCAGAGTTTGTTGACTGAGAGAGTCCAGGGATGTGACCTAAAGCAGAGAAAGATGGGAAATAATGCTGAGGTCTCCAGGTTGGGTGACTACATGAGGTTGCTATTAACTAAAATAAAGAAAAAAGGAGGAAAAATCTGAAAAGAAAGATAAGAAGTTGGGTGATGTGTTGAAAATGAGATGCCTTTGAAATATGCGATTCAAGGTGAAAAGTGGGCTACATATGGAACTGCCATTATAATAAATGTTTTCAAAATTCTCATTTTATCCCCTTAATCTGAACCTAATGAGATTTTTACTGATGAGAAGTTCTGGGAGGTCCAATCACTTATAAAAGCTACATAGCTAATAAGTGACAGAGCCTGAATTCAACTCATTGGCCGTAGCTTCAAGTTCCCTGTGCTTCTCTCTGTCTCTTGTTCACCCTCTGGGAGATATGCATTCCCCTATCATGACCACAGATGGTCTCTTTCAAAAAAGGTGTTAAATGAAGAAATAAGAGGCACCACAACACTAAGTATGGTGGAAAATCCCAGTGTAGTGAGGCTTTTAGTTGATATTCCAAAAGGGGTGTGTGATCAAGAGTATGAATGTGTGGAATGATTAGCCTGCTGTAGTGATTCCGCCTAATGCTGGCTGGGATTTTGATTCCTTGGAAAAATCCAATTAAGTTAGTTGAAGTGCGCTAGAGTTTAATTTCTAAAGCGCTTGATTTGTGGAAGGCTGTAGGCCACAGTGGGCGCCCTTGCTCCATTTGAGCCTTGCCATCAGTTCAGGTTCAATTTTAAATAGTTTTCACTATTAAACCAGCAATAGGGGTATGCCAACTTCCGGGCAAGTCTGGTGGTGGCGGGGGGCGGGGGGTAGTTTTGCCTACAGGCTTACACAAAGAACCAGAGAGCTTTCCTGGACAAGCCTTTAATGGTTTACCAAACATATCTAGATGTTTGGTAGTTTCAGTTAAAAGTTGAGGTCCTTCGGATTATGACTCAGGGTCATATGGTCAGGGGTCAGGCCCCAACACCAGGTAGGCAGGTGGTTGATGCTCCAGAAACAATTCTGCAAACCCTTTTAATCTGCAATGCTCTGTGTATCTCAATCATGGTCTTTTTTCTGATTCTGTAGCCCCACTTAGGACAGTGATTCATTGACCTCTGTGGCAGTCTGGATTTTCTAGAGAAACAAACTCCTAAACATTCATATGTGTAAAAGAAAGAGCTTTATATACAAGAGCAATTGTATATTAAGAAAACATTCCGGCCCAGTCCAGATCAAATCCATAAGTTTGATATTAGCCCATAAGTCTGATACTAGTCCATAAAGCCACCTACAGACTCAAACAGCATATACAATGATGTTAAATTCAGGAAGATCACAGGTCAGTGGGTGGAAAGTTTTGTGGATCCCATGGTGGGGGAAGCATCTCAGCACTGGTGTGGGCCTTCATGTGGCTCCTCCAGCTCCAACAACAGAGCAATCAACATAGCTCCATGTGGCTTGTCAACAGGACTGTCTCACAGGGAGAGTGTGGGGGGGGGCTGGCCTCCAGTGAGCTATTTATCGCCTTCACACCTCCAAAATGTGGTCCACAAGCTGTGACCTGATTGACAGGCTAGACTGCACCCCTTCGCAAGTTGACAGGAAATTATGTAACTGCCACAACCTGCCACCAACCATGATTTGGGATGATTTTCTTTTCTTTTTTTCTATCATATATAATTATCCCCAAGGCAGGAACAGCAGTATTTCACTCTGTTGCACATTCTGTTGTTGTACATAGTGTTGGGATGCTTTACGGGAAAACCAGCTTGATGGCAGCCAACATCAATAACATGGCTGTGAATTAGAAGACTCCCTTTTGACATGTGTACTGTGTGCATACTGAGAGTTTCCTTAATTTGTGAGTATTGTCTTCCTGTTGCCTGTAATCTTGTGTTCTGTTTAAGGCTTAATAAAAAGGTCTTTGCAAAATAAATTTGAATCTGGGGTCTCTTTTTACCTCTATCACAGAGTAAACGTGCCCTTCTTATGTAGCAAAATAATGAGAAGTCAAGAATGCTTAGGAAGCGATCAGAGAAAGTCTATCTTGGATCTCTAGCTTTTCCATTTCAACAACATGCTCTAAATGATGTCAAGAGGTCAAGAAATGATTGAATTTGTATTTATCCACCAGCCAGATATGCCTCTTTCGTGTGTCTATTTGTTTATTCAATGAAATCTCTGGAAAACAGATTCTAACTTCCATCGTAAGCACTATAAAAGAGTAACTATTTTCCATTAAATGTTGCACTACTTTCTAAATTTATGCATTCACTCATTTACTCAAGGACCATCCAATGTCATTAACAAGACTTCTAACGAAAGAGAGGTCTCAGTGGTATTTAATTGTGAGTAGTTCCAGTGAGAGGAGAAACCAGAATGAGAGGGAGAGGGTGCATACAACAAAGCAGCCCTTTAGGAGAGGGGAACGTTGGGAAGGTCAGCCTAAGACAAAGAAAATCAACTCAAGATTACCTTCCAGAGGAGATGAAGGCAGACCGCATATACAGGCAGCATCATGACAAGAAGATGTGAGAACATGTGTCTACTGACTTCTGTAGTCTTTCCTGTGAGATTGTTCTCCAGAAAATGAAAGGGAAAAGTTGGAGCAGACATAGAAAATTAAAGCAATACTACATCTTTCATAGGGCTTTTACTGTGTCCCAGACACCCCAAACACAAAAGAGCAGAATTATTGGAGCCAGCAAGTCCCTTGTGAACACAGGGAGGAGAGGGGCAGATCAGCGTGTTACGGTCCAGGCTTGCAGTTCAGTGCGCTTGGATGTGAAGATGAAACTTGAAAATACTGAGATATGGACAGTGAGCAATATAGATCTCTTGCTTCCACTAGAAACCTGACAAGAGCCTTATAATTAAAAAAGAGAGGTCAGGAACTCTTTGATGGCAGATATGCCATGATTTTTGTTGACAGAATGCTGTGCTTTTCAGACTTGGCTGCATGCTGAAACCACCCAGGGTAGTAGCACTCTCCTGTCATGTAACAAGTCACCAACTTAGTAGTTTCAAAGGATGAGTATTTGTTCTCTAGCACGCGGAGCTCGGGTGGCATAGTGGTTAGATCTGGCAATCTGTGCGAGAAAACCTACAAGGGCAGCTCTAGTTCATCTTAATAAAGAAACTCTAATACAAGCTTGCTGCAAGTAGAAATTGAGGAGGTGCCACAGGGTTGACTTGGTTTCCTTTGATTCTCTCACAGGGTTTCTGTGCATTCGGAATTTCAGCATGGATTAGTTAGGAGGGTTTTTTGTTTGTTTGTTTCCCTCCGCTCCCGCTACTTTAGCCTCTCGTATCCACTCCCCAGTTAGGAGGTTTTAATGATTGCTCACAGAACAACAGCCTTGCTGGCTCTTAGGAAATGGTCGCAGTTGCTGTTGGAGTTCCCTTACCTCATGGTAACTGTCTTCCCTCAGAGAGAATTATCCAAAAAAGAAAACCTGGAGAAGGCCCCAGTGTGGATCATCCAGTCTCAGAAGGCACACACAGTTACTGCTGCTATTTCCTTTATTAGAAACAAGCCAGTGAATCCAGCCCATTACCAAGGAAGGGTAGAGGGCATTCAGTTTCACTTCTGAAAACTCAACCAAACTCACTGTCATCAGTCAATTCTGACTCATCTCTACCCTACAGGACATGGTAGAACTGCCCCTGTGAACTTTCTGAGATGGTAGCTCTTCATGGGAGGAGAAAGCCTCATTTTTCTCCCTCAAAGTAGCTGGTGGTTTCAAATTTCTGACTGTGTTGTTAGAAGTTCCATATATAAGCGCTATGACACCAGGGCTCTTTTCTACATGTGGAATATAGGAGGAAAAAAAGAGCATATGGATTAAAGCCATTATGTGAGGGAAGTTCAAAGAGCTTATGGAAAAATTCCATTATCTTTTAATTCCATCTGTCTACAAGTTTTTTAAGTCCCCTAGTATTTGGAGATAGAAAGATATAGATATAGGTTATGTAGATATAGGTATATAGTATTGACTCCTGTGTCCTGCCCTAGAAATTCTGATTTAATTGCTTTGGGTTTTTTTAACTTCCTAAATCTATGGACCCCTAAAACTACTGCCCTACAACAATCTTTAAGCCTGAAATGGTGAACCAAAAATATTCCTGCATGCTTTGTTCAAACCAAACAAAAGTCTAGCTTAACTAGAATGTAAAGAATGACTGCTGTGAGTGTTGTTCCCTTCAGATGAAATCGACAAGAGTAGCTATAAAAGTTAAATAGGAAACTTCAGGAGCAGTGAGTTTATGTCAATAGAGGAAAAACAAATCAGAAAAGGCAAGGGGAAATGGTTGCACACTTTGAAGAATGCTATCAATGCTATTGTAGCATAAATGTAAAAATTGTTGAGTTGTGTGGCCGTTACATAATCTACTATCGACTTGAACAAAGGGGTGAAGTCTAGCCTGTCAGTCAGGTCATATCCAATGAGGCCTTCTGTGTGGGCATGGCCTTTTCCTGAGGATTCTGGGAACTCCTGTTTTCATTCCTGGAGGTGGGGCACACTTTCTCTGTGTGAGACATTCCTGTTGACAAGTTACATGGAGCTATGCTGATTGGAGACAGAGCCCTGGAGCTCGAGGAGCCACGTAGAGACCCATGCCAGCACTGAGATGCTTCCGCCACCACTGGACCCACAAGACTATCTACCCACTGGCCTGCATTGCATGTGCTGTGTGAGTCTAAAGAGGAATTTATGGACTGTAATGAACATAATGGGCTAATATCCGACATATGCACTTGATTTGGACTGGGCTGGGATATTATCTCAATATACAATTGCTCTTTTATATAAATGTTTTTCTTTTACATATATGAGTGTTTCTGGGGTTCTCTAGTTAACCCTACCAAAAATGGTGTGTATGTTTTGCTGTGTCTATCCTCAACCACCACAAAAAGCTACTCAAGTGATTCTAACAGGAAGTCTTCTATCTGATACAGTCTATTGTAGACTTACATGTGAGTCCACTTTTCCATTCCTACTACTGTGTTCTGTCATGTGTGTGGATGTAACAAAGAATTCAATTCCAGCAAAGAAAAGTTCCAAACGCAACATATCTTCTCTTAAATTCAAAAAAGAAAATGGTCTGCAAATGACTCACTGCCAGCAAGTCAACTCCGAATCATCAGCACAGAGTAGAACTGCCCCTTTGGGTTTCCAAGGCTTTAAATCTTTAGACAAGTAGACAGCCTCATCTTCATTTCACAGAATAGTTGGTGGGTTTGAACCAATGACCTTCTGTCTAGCAACCCAATGAGTAACCCACTATTCTACCAGGGGTCTAAATAGAGGTATAATCCTGAAAAGGATGTTTCACACCTTGCATTTTCCAAGTAATTTGAACTTCAATGCAAGACATGAAATAAAACAAATGTAAGAGACTGCTGGCTAAGTATGAAGTCTCAAACTTAATAAAAGTATAAATAAGGAACACTTTGAACTCATAAAGTATTTGAAGTTTATTGATAGTTAATGACAGAATATGATGAGGTGTGGCATTAGAAGACTTCAAAAGTATACACATATGAAGAAGGAAGAGAGACTTATGGTTGATAACCTATCATAAAATCTTTAGCAGTTGGAACAGAACCAGCAGAATAATCTATCCAATAGCCAAAGAAAAGAAATTATAAGAATCAGGGTAGAGATAAAGGGCTGAGAAAACAAAAAGAGAAAGAAAAAGAAAAAATTCAGCTCCGTAAAAATCTACATCTTCTAAAGGATCATCAGAACTGACAAACTGCTAGTAAACTGAACAAAAGATAGGAAAGAGTAGATGTCAATACCCAGGATGATGGATTAAACCAGGGAAATTACAATTAATCCCAATGAAATTAAAAGACTAATTACACAAAGCTGTAAAACACTATACTTCAATGAATTCAACAACTTGGAGGACACAGACAAATACTAGGGAAAACAAACCCTATGCAAATTATCTCATATGAACATCAAGAACTTGAACAGACCCATAGCAAAAGAAAAAATAAATAAGGTTATTAAGGAATTGCCAACTAAAAATTCCCCAGCTCTGATGGCTCACAAGATAATTCTACCAGGCGTGCAGGGAAGAGATGGCACTGATGCTACACAAACTCTTCCAGAACATAGGAAAGGACACATAATCTCCAAAATATAATCTATGAAGCTAGTGTAACACTGATACCAACGCTGGGCAAGGATCCCACAAGAAAAGAGAATCACAGGCCGATATCAATAATGAACATAGATGCAAAAGTCCTAAACAAAATATTGGCCAATAGAATACAAAAGTATATATTTAAAAAAAAATCACGACCAAGTGAGATTCATACCAGGGGTGCAGGGATGGTTTGACATTCGAAAAGCCATCAACATTATCCACCAAATTAATGAGAAAAGGGACAAGAACCACAGGGTAATAGCAATAGACACAGAAAATGCATTGGACAACATTTAACACACTTTCTTAATTAAGACACTCAAGAAGACAGGATTAGAAGAAAATTACCTCAATATAATAAAAATCTATATATAAAAACCCAACTGCCAGCATTACAATTAATGGAGAAAAGATAAAAACATTCCCACTGAAAAATGGGACCTGGCAAGGATGTCCCCTGTCCCCACTTCAATTCAACCTCATTCTGGAGGTCTGTGTCAGACAGGGTTCTCTAGAGAAACTAAACCAGAATGCTAATAATTTTATATCTATTTATACAGATAGATAACATAAGAAATAAACAGTTAATTAAATTATAAAGCAGTCCAAATGGCTCAGTGCAACTCACTCCCATGAGACAGCTGTGGGACACTGGCAGTCCTTCAAGTCTTGAGGGCCGCCGGGTAGTCCTCTGTAGAGCAATTCAGGCTATCTGGGCACAGGCAGCAAACAGCAAGGCAGGTCGCCAACAGTCAGTCAGAGGACAGGGTCCAATAGTTCCCAGCTCAAGAGATGTAAATCCCAATGGTGTGGCAAAACAGGTCTTGAAGGAACCTCAAATTACAGCACCACAGTCTGCCAGTGTCCCACAGGTAATGTAGCTTGCAAATTGAGGGACAGAACAAGCAAGGAAGTCACATACTGGTTCAATGATCAAAGAGCAAGAGACAAGAAAGGCAAGGCTCGCTGAGCCATTTATCTCTCCGCCCTTCAATGAATCTCACGTGTGTTTATCAGCCAGGATGGCACATAAACTAACTACCTCAAGGTCCTAGCAAATAATATAAGGCAATGGAAGGTTATCAAAGGTATACATCTGGGGAAGTGAAATTATTACTATTTGCAGATGATGTGAGTTTATATATTGATAACTCCAAACGCTGTACAATAGGATTGCTGGAAATAATAGAGGAATATGGTAGAGTGGCAGGATATCAGATCAACAAACAGAAGTCAATTGGACTCCTCTATACCACTGATTGGTCTACAGAAAAAGAGCTCAAGAAGGTAGTACCCTTCACAATAGCCAAACATAAATTGAGATATCTAGGGCTATAACTAACCAAAAAAACCAAAGATCTCTATGAGGAAAACTATAGAACATTATTACAAAAAATCAAAAGTGACCTTCAAAAATGGAGGAATATGCCATGCTCATGGAGCAGGATACTCAACATTATAAAGATGTCAAACCTGCCCCAAGGCACTACAGAAATACAATGTAATCCTGACACAAATTCCAACATCATTTTTCAAAGAAATGGAAAAACTTACTACCGACATCATATGGAAAAGGAAGAAGCCCAGGACTGGCAAAGAAATAAAAAAGTAGAACAAAGAACTCCTAGCCAAGAAGAATACAGTAGGTGGGCTTGCATTACCTGACTTCAAAACTTATTATACAGCCACAGTTGTGAAAACAGCCGGGCACTGGTATAATGCTAGATACTCAGATCAATGGATATGAACAGAAAATCCAGAAATAAAAGCAGTGACATATAGCCAACTGATCTTTGACAAAGGCCCGAAAAATATCACATGGAAAGCAGATGCCTTTTCAACAAATGTTGCTGGAAAAGTTGTATATCAACCTGCAGAAGAATGACGCAAACGCCTTACCTCACTCCATGCACAAGAACAAATTCAAGGTGGATCACAGACCTTGAGGTAAAACCTAAAACTCTCAGGATCATCAATGAGGAAACTGGGACAAAGGTAAGAACTTTAGAGCAGGGAATCCATGGGCTATCATAAAAAAGAGGGATACAGACCCAGAGGAAGATGAAATAGACTTATGGGCCTACTAAAAATAAAACCTTTGTGTACATCGAGAGATTCATCAAGAGAGTAATAAGAGAACCCACAGACTGGGAAAAGATATTTAGGAATTGCATAACCAACAAAGGGCTTATTACTAAAATCTACAGACTCCTGCAAGCTTACAACAAGAAAAAAAACGAGTAGCACACTAAAGAGGTGGCCAAAGACTTGAACAGAAATTCACAAAGGAGGAAATGTGGATGCCCAATAAACAAGAAAATGCTCCTGGTCATTAGCCACCTAGGAAATGCACATCAAAATAACCATGAGATACCACCTAACACCCACAAGACTAGCCCAACTCAAAAAGCAGAAAACAATAAATGTTGGAAGGGAACTCTTATCCACTGCTGGTGGTCCTATAGATATGCATAGCCACTGTGAAAAGTGATTTGACAATACCTAAATCAGATGGAAATTGAGCTACCATACTACCCAGCAATTCTGCTATTGGGCATATACCCAGAAGCCATAAGAAACAGACTGCGACCAGACATCTGCTCTCCAATGTTCATCGTTGAAGAGTTTACAATTGCAAAACATTGGTAACAGCCTGAATTTCCATCAATAGACAAATGGTTAAAAAAAACAAAAACACCTCCTGGTGTATACACACAAGGGAATACAATGCATCCCTCAAAATAGTGATGAAACTATGAAACTCCTCATCTCTTGGAACGAGTTTAAGGGATTATGCTAAGTGAAGCTCTCCAAGCCCATAGGGTCAAGTGCAATAGCAGTCCATTGAGACAAGTTCAAACAGAAGAATGGGCAAAAGGGAAAACACACACAACACATAATTCCAGACTGAGGACCAGACGTTCTGGTAAAAGCCAGATCAAAATCGATGTCACCGACACCTGATAACACCTACACTGAAAGGCATCTTTTTCCTTTAAAGTCCACAGAGAGGTGGGGGAAGAATAACAACAGCAAGGGGTTGATGACTGTGATAACCAACCCAGGAAGGGTTGTGTTTATATTTCCACAGGAAAGGGAGAGCAGAGTAGACCTCATTCCGGTGTGCCAATTCACGAGCGCGATGTGTCTGTTTGGAGCAACTCGCTCCCAGAGACGACTGCAGTGCCAGCCTCAGCTCCAGACACATGTTCTCCCTAGATGATAGTGCCGCAGAGGACGGCCCTGAAGATGCAGTTTGAGGGAAGAGGCCAGCCTGATCTGCCCACCTGAGAGCAAACCAAGATACAAGTGCAACATACAAGTGATGAGAGTAAAATTGCAAAGTCCCCGAAGAATCTTCTGACCTGGGGGCAGCATTTGGTGACCCATCTGAACTGGTTGGGGATTACTCAGAAGAAGGCCACGGTGAAGGTCTAAAGGTATAATTGGAGGCCAAGCACTAGAATGCCCCATCCCTGATTGCAGGAATAGCAATGTGGTCTTATAGGATGCTTGTCTTTCAGACATAATGGAAGAAGACTAAAAGGGGGACCCGGGATAGGGAATCCTGAAAGAAATAGGGTCACAACAGATGGTTTATAACATGTTCTCTCTGTGTAACACAGAGATATTCATCTGTTCTATGTTATGATCCCTGTTAGACTTGTGACTATCAGTATGGTTTTGTTTGTTTTCTTTGTTTTTGTTTGGTGTTTATCTATACAAGATATGCAAGACAGGCATTCTTATGGAGACAACGACTGGACCAATGGGTACAAGGGGGCATGGGAGAGGAAGAAAGAGAGGGGATGTGAGCGGGAAGCCAACAATGGCAGGGGCAAGGGAATAGTAAGTGTTCCTTAAATTGATGGCAAGGAGAGTGTGGCTATTCTGATGGTGTCTCTTCAGTTGATTTGTATCTGAGAGAATATAGCGTCTGGGGATTAAAGGCTTGTACTTAAACAAACAGCCATCTAGCAGGGAAGCAATTTAGCCCACATGGAAGAAGTACACAAGCCTGTCTGATCATGAGGTGTCAATGGGAGGAGGTATCCGAAGTTCAAAAACACACAACCAAATCATTGTGAAGGAGTGTGGATGTAGTGGCGACTTAAAGCCCACCTATATGATAACTGGGCAGCACCTCTCAGAAGGGCCACATGGAATGGATGATAAATGCAGGGTGCAGTATGGCACAGATGAGCTCCATAACTATCCTCGAATTTCTAAATATTTCCTCCCCTTAATATTATGGTTTCTATTTGATTTAATTCATTAATCGTGTTAGATTTGCGTATATTCATTTGTCTATTTTAAGATTGTGTGGCACATGAAAGACAGGATAGATGCAGAAATAGTTGCAGGATTATTGGTTCCTTGGGGGTATGGGTTTGGGAAGAGAGGTGGGGAGAAAGGGAGAAATTGGGAGCTGATAGAATTGCCAGTCAGCAGACAGCTATGGATGACAGTGGAAGGCCAAGATTCATTTGTGGGCACTATATAGGAAATAAGCCTCGATCCACAATTGAGGAATGGGGGGATAAGAGGTTACTAAACAGATGGATTGGAGAGAGGAGGATAGAAGATCAAAGGCATAAAGCTGACTTGAACAGTTAAAACTTTGTCAGTTGATTCCCCCTATCTTATGCACACTGGATCTGATCTGGTTTTCAATATTTTCTGTATGTTTGTTTGGTTTTCATTCATTCATGTTAGGGCATATCTCGGAGGTGTTACGTCATTTGAGGTCACACTGTTGAAGTTATGTCCTTTTGTTTTAGTCTCTGTTAATGTTGTTTTCCCTACCAAAATAAGATAGGCAAGGGAAGCAAGCCTGAAGAGAAAGCAACGGGACTGAAGATTCCCTAGGGACTTGTGTGGATGAGGAGGCAGGAGAAAGAATCAGTGAGCAACCAATACCAATGACAGGGGGACAACTAAGAAATTAAACTCAACAACGAGGAGGATGTAGAGATCCTGGGGGTGTTGGAACAACCACAATCTAGCCGAGAAGAAGTACTAAGAGATAGAATAAGGGAAAGCATGATGATGGGGCAGGAGGAAGGTAAGAGGAAACAGAGGAAAGATCTAGGAAGCAAAGCTATGGCTAGAGGTATAAAAAGGTGTGTGCTTAAGGAAATATATTAATTCATAAAAATAGAGGTATAGAAATATGCACATGTATTTATATGGCAACACATCGAGGAAGTGGACAGATGTTGGGCCTCTGCTCAAGCCCTCCCTCAACATAAGAACACTGTGCTCTAACAACCTGGCATTCTGTGATGCTCACCCTCCAGACAGACACGATCACTGAAGACAAAATGGGTGCATAAGCAAATGTGGTGAAGAAAGCTGATGGTGCCCAGCTATTAAAAGATACAGCTTCTGTAGTCTTAAAGGCCTGAAGTTAAACAAGCAGCTACCTTGCAGAGAAGCAACAAGACCTCATGGAATAAGCGCACTAGCCTGTGCACACCCATGTGCAATCATGAGGTGTCAACGGAATCAGGTAACAGGCACCAGAAGACCCAAACAAACAAACAAATAAAAAACATATTGTTGAGAACAAGGTGGGTCGGAGCAGAAACACAGAAACCATCTGTAGACAATGGGACATCCCCTTACAGAAGGGTTATGAGGAAGGGATGAATTAACCAGGGCAAAGTATAGCACTAATGAAACAACATTTCTCTGGTTCTTTGAGGCTTTCTTAGTTTTTAATCTCTCTTACACACACACACACACACACACACACACACACACACACACACTGTCATGACCCCAGTCCTGCCTTTCAGTTCTGGCTAGACCAGAGCATGGGTACCAGGTGAGATAAATCCCTCAGGATCAGAATTGGGAGTAACTATACCAGGAGAGTAAGGAGAAGGTGGGAAAAGGAAGGGAGGAAGGGGAATCGATCAAAATGATCAACCCAGAACCCTCCCCCCAACTACCCAGGGGGACAAACAACAGAAATGTCGGTGAAGGGAGGCAGCGGTCAATGTAAGTTATTAAAACAATAATAAATTATAACTTATCAAGGGCTCATGAGGGTGGGTGGCAGGGAGGGAGGGGAAAAAGAGGAGCTGATACCAAGGGCTCAAACAGAAATTAAATGTTTAGAAAATGATGATGGCAACATATATACAAATATGCTTGATACAATTGATGTATGGAATGTTATAAGAACCCCCAATAAAATGATTTTGAAAGCACTAATCTCAAAAATGATAGAAAACTGCAAAACCTCAATATGGAAAACATAAATAGATAAATAAAAATGGACAGAAGACATGAATATACAATTTACTATAGATGACATCTAAGCAACCAGTAATTATATGAAGAAATGTTCATGTGCATTAACAATAAAAGAAATGCAAATTAAAACACTGAGATACCAGTTCACACTGGCACTGATAGCAAAATTTTAAAACACAGAAAACTGATGCTGGAGAGGATGTGGAGAGATTGGAACACTCATACATTGCTCTTGGGATTGTAGAATTGTACAAGCACTATGGAAAATAGTCTGGTGGTTCCTTTAAAAATGCCAATAGAATTATCACACAACCCGTCAATCTCTGTACTCAGTATACATTCCCAAAGAAATAAAGAACAAATTATGAGTAGATATGTGCACATATATGTTTACCACAGCTTTATCTATAGAGGCAAAAGGATGGAAATAACCAGAAAGTGAGTCTGTGGAGAAATGGATAAACTTGGGTATATGCATGTGATGGACTATTATGCCTCTCTAAAATATAATCATGAAACATGTGACATACATGGATAATTTGGAAGGCATTACAGTCAACAAAGTTAGTCAATATCATAAGGACAAATATTCTAATGCGCCAATATTATAAAATTAAAAATGAAGAAATGCAGTTTTCACACCAAAGGAAGCAGACTTTGAAGGATACAGAGAGACCAGAGTTCCTGAGAGGTTGAAGAGACAGGGAGATAGGTAGGGAGAGGAGGGAAAGGATACGGGATACTGTCATTGTTATGATGAGGGGGGTTGTACAACTGGGCTTTGATTGCTTTTCCCTCGATGGACTTTATTCCACAATGAAAAAAAAATCAGAGTTTAAGAAGGATATACCGTATATAAGCCGAGTTTTTCAACACATTTTTGGTGCAGTTTTTGTGGTAAAATTAGGTGCCTTGGCTGATAATCAGGTCAGCTTATACTCGTGTATCTACGGTATGTGTGTATCTTTGTGTATAAATGTAACAAAATTGAAAAGCTTTGTCAATTTAATTTGTTGGAATATTTTATTTCTAAATCCAAATAGCTTCATGGTGGCTATATTGTCTCCCTATTCTTTCATATTTTCGAATTTCAGCAAGGGGAAAATATTACTTCTGGCATAATAACTCCATCGGGCAGAATGAAAGTGTTTTCTAGGTAACTGAAACTGTAAATGTTTATGAGAGTAGAAGCATCATCTTTTATTCTTGGAGAATCTGGTGGGTTTGAATCTCCAGCCTATCAGTTAGCAGCCAATTTAACTCACTGATCATCAGGGTCACTTACCCTGGTGGCCAGAGTCCAGGAATAAAAATAGGCATGTAACTGAGTTAAAGGGAGGGCAATTGGCAACAAGATTCTTTAAACTATGAGTCCTGATCCACTGGTGAGTTGTAAAGTCATTTCAACCATATCATGATAAAGGTGAAGAGACTGGGGTTGTCAGGGATTTCCTTTCTCTTGGATTAATGAGCAATGCTCATGGAAGCTGTAGCCAGAAATCAAATTGCATTGGGCAAATTTGATACAGGACTTATATGTCTCTTTGAGGACTAAGTTGGGCCTGGCTCCAATCATGGGCTTTTCAATGACCTCGGATAAATGGGAAAGCTGGAGGGTGAAAAGGGAAGACCAAGGGAGAGTTGGCAGGTTTGAATTGTGTTGAGGAAGATTGAATATACAATGATCTCTCAGAACAACATATCTGTCTTGGAGGAAGTACAGACCAAGTGTTTCTTATTTGACAGGAGGATGATAAGACTTTGTCTCGCATCCTTTGTACAGGTTAAAATAAGAGACCAGTTCCTGGGGAAAGACATCATGCATGGTAAAAATAGAGGGTGAGCAAAAAAGAAGAAGACCTTTGATTAGATGGATTGGCACATTGGCTACAATGATGGGCTCAAATATCACAATTGTGAGGATGGTGGAGGACAGGGCAGAGTCACTATAAGTCACAATCAACTGGATGACAACAAATAGCAACAGCAATCGGTTGTAATTATAATAGGATAGATTAAGATTAATTAGAACAGATAATTTCAGAATGTCAGCCATGTAATACTGTGAGTATTGCTTCAGGAACCTCTTGGCCACATGTTGTTTTTTCCCATGCATTATGTGCGTGAGAGTATGTTGCCCCAAACACTGGTTACCACCTCCAGAGGACAAGTATAATGTCATGAAAGGTAGTAGCCCCCTCTGTAATTAGTGGGTGTTGGGGCCAGCAAGTAAGGCATGGATGGAACAATGATTTGCTACATAGAGAAGAGAGAGATTCATGCCAGCTTCAGTAACTGGCTTCTGTCCCCAAGGCCATCAGGCTTCACTCTTAAGTCAATGTGGGAAGATGGTCACAACCCACTTATGCCTCAGGAGAATGCTTCTTCCCACTGCACTAGATAGAGCAATGGAGTTGGCTAGGTGTTCTAAAATGCACATGCTTAGCTGAGAAGTTCTTGGAAATGTTGACGTGCTCAAGACAAGAAAGATATGCTAATAAGCCACCAGCTGCTATGGGCTATGTTTTCGGTCAAAATATTCCACAAAATGGCCCACGCTTACATTTTGTTCAAGAAGCCAGGCTGACACATATCGTCTGAAGTACAAAGGTTGCTCACCAAGAGGTCACAGGAAAGGTGTACTCAGATTGGCTCCTTCCACCATGAGTGTGTGTGTGTGTGTGTGTGTGTGTGGGTGTGTGTGTGTGCGCGCGCGTGTGCACCAGGTCATGAAAAAATTGTATATCCTTCTAGGGGTTAGGAAAACAGCTTCAGGGCATGACCATGATTTCCAAATTCTCCTTAGTACAAAAATAAGCACTGGCCTCATGCATAGTTAATCCACTTCTTTTTATTAGCACCATGTCCCCAGGCAAACAGCCCTGGTGCCTGGCAGAAACAAATGAGTTCCAAAGACTCAGATCTCCAGGAAACACAAAGAAAAGGGCAGAAGGGACCCTAAGAAGAGCTTTGTGCCTTAGTTACTCTTTCAAACCCTGTGATTTCCTGGAGATCTCAAGATGGTGGCTACATGACTTATCTTCCTCCCTTCATTGCTAGTTCCTGGGCTAGGTTCTGAGAGTCATGATTCTTTCTTAAGGTGTTCCAAGACAAATAGCAAATACAGATGTATTCAGCATTGGAAGTGTTTTCAGAAGGATGAGATGAAGGCAAAGTGGATAACTGATATCCAGAATAAGATGTTCTTAAAAGAGTTTGCCAGTCAGACAGGAGAGGCAGGAGGAGGCACCCAAGACTGAGAGCACATATATGAAGGTACACAAAATGCAAGGTCAGTTCATGGAACTTGGCTCTGTGATAAGATAATATCTTAAATTATAACAAAATATTCAGATTTGCAATGGAGAAAGGTCATTTTTGTAAGGAGGGAGAGGTGGGTCAATTGCTGGCAGCACAGGAGATAATGAGGTGCAAAGAAGTTCAATAGGACATTATTTCAAAAACCAAGTGTGACCCAGTGGGGCCCTTCATTATAGTAGTAGAATATCAGTGGAAGTATAAGAAGTGAGGTTTTAATGAATTGAATCAAGAGAATTCTGGAACTGGTGAAGTTGTAGGAAAAGTCGTGAATAATCTTCATGCTTCTCCATTGGATGGTTGGGTTAGGATAGGAATGTTGGAGGAGAAGCAAAACCATAGGAAGAGATAATAAGTTCAGTTTGGACCATATGTAATTAACGCACCTGTAGGATATCCAAGGGAAATTGTTAAGTACCATCGAGTCAGTTCTTACTCAACAGAATGAAACACAGCATGGTGCTGCGTCATCTTCATACTTGTTCTTAAGCTGAACCCATTGTTGCAGCCACTGTGTCCCTCCATCTCTTCAAGGGCCTTCCTCTTTTCCGCTGCCCTGCCACTTTACCAAGCATGGTGTCCTTCTCCAGGAATGAGACTCTCCTGACAATATGTCCCAAAGTAGGTCCAAAGACAAACAAAATCTTGCCATCCTTGCCTCGAAGGAGCACTCTGGCCATACTCCTTCCAAGATAGATTTGTTTGTCCTTTAAGCAGGCCGTGTTACTTTCAATATTCTTCTCCAGCACCACAATCAACGCCCAACTGTCATATGCCTTTGAGGCTATGGAGATTACCATGGCTTGGCTCAGGCGCACCTTAGTCCTCGAAGTAACATCCTTGCTTTCAAAACTCTAAAGAGGTCTTGCGCAGAACATAAACACTATGCCACTAGGGCTTGGTGAACTGGTTATTAGACACTTGCATCTGATAACCTTCTTGTTTTGTTTGTTTCTAAGCCCAATTGCAACACAACCATGCTGAAATATACAACCACATAGTCAACAAGCCCTTTCCTTTAAAGTAATCAGAAATTGTTTGATGTCATTCAGCAAAAGGAATGATTCTGTATACATCATATACATGAAATTCTGAGAAGATTCTGAAAGAAAAAAAAAAGATACAGATGCCGGTATCTTCTGATCTCGGTGCTGTTGAGACTTGAATAAATTCTTGTTGTTCCAGTGTGACAACTGAGCTTCATTTTGAAAGCCAAGAGCTTTGCATGTCACGGTGCTAATCTCACGGATTTTGTCTCTGACACCAAGAAACCAACTGCTTATCATACGCAGAAAGGATTTTGGTTATTAACGATTCAGGTTCAAGAGCTCCTAAAGGACATCACTGCTAGTCCTAGAGACAGGGTGCACAGATCACGTAGCGATTTCAGGACCTGCCTCTTGATGAGCCCCAGGCACATTCAGTGCTAGGGAAAGGCTCAGATGCCACTTGGGTTTCAGCCTGAACTTTGTGGGTGTAAATGTTATTATAGAAGGAGACTCCAGTTTCACTTATTGTCTTAACCTAAGGAATTCCTGTCACCACTTAACATTTTTAAATGACGCCTATGTGTTTCATCACCCACGAAGCAATAAAACTTGGAGAGGTCTTTCTGAGACCAGCTACTCTTAGAGGATGTATATCCAGATGGGATAGTGTTAAGATGAAGGAACTCGTGGCAGAACTTTTTTTCATGGGAAGGGAAGCGAGAAAGACAGCATGTAGACATAGTAAAATTAAAATTAAGGGGGGAGGGTCAGATGCAGAAACTTAACCTGTCGTTTGGCTTCAAAGACTATGCATGTCTTCAGCCCACAGCATGCACACATAACCGCCATACAATTTTGCCGATGTGGGTTAGATGCATTGTTGTTGTTTTAAGGTGCCATCTAGTTGATTCCAACTCTTCGTGCTCCTATGAACAACAAAACAAAACACCGCCTTGCCCTGCTCCATTCTCACAATTGTTATATTTGACTTCATTGCTGCTGCTATGGTGTCAATCCATCTCCTCGAGAGCTTTCTTTTTCACCGACTCTCTGACCCAATTCACTAATGGTCTTAATTCTTTATAGATTGTTAAAGAGCTGTCAGTTTTGATGCCAGGGCCTTACAGAGTGTGACACAAACTTCAAATCCTGGATGATGTTTCTGTGCTCCTGACCTTTGAAAAGTGTGAAGGAACCAAAAGTGGCAGTCTGGCAAAATGAACTAGGCTGATGTTCCCCTGAACTACACCTGCAGTCCAGACACTACTCAAGCTCCAGTATGATCTCTTCAGTGACTTTTAAGATATTCCTCCTCTACATAGTTCTGTCCCCTCAAACTGAACATAAACAAATGCTACATATTATCTCCTCCTTCTACCCCATTAGTCATGGTCACCTCTCCCATCTGTCACTGAGACTGAATTCACTTCATCCCCAAACTGGATGTGTGAGTCTCACTCAAAGTATAAATGAGTCATGGCTAGATGGTAACCTTCACCTCCTGATTAGTGTGCATGCCTTAGACTGTCAGGACTCCCAGGAACATTCTAAAACATGTAGGCTAAATCTGTGGGTGGGAAGGATAATGCCAGCAAGATGGAAGAATAAGAAGAAACTGTCAGACTCAACACTGTCTGAATTCTGGAAGATGAAGGTATACAGCAACCAAGTAAAGGCTAAACCAAGAAAAAAGGGAAGATTCCAATGGTAGAAAATCTGTGTGGCTAATCTATTTGTGCACCCTCTCCTCAATTCTGTGACCAGCTAGAAGACAGAAGTCCATCTGCCCAGTCTCGGTCTCTGGACCTAGCTCCAGAGAGGGCAGAGGAAAACTTACACACAAAATAGTAAGCTTATTTTTTGTGACCTCCCACCATTCGTCTATCCATCTGGCTTGCTAGGGTGGTTTGTGTGTTGCTATGATGCTGGAGGCTATGCCACCAATATTTCCAATGTCATCAGAGTTACCCATGGTGGACATGCGTCGGTGGAACTTCTAGATTAAGAATGGCTAGGAAGAAGGAAAAAGTAGTCCACTTCTGTGGGATTGGTCCCTGAAACTGTAGGAGTAGCTCTAAAACACTGTCTGATATGGGTCTGTGTTAGTCTGGGTTGACTAGAAAAACAAATCCAGAGAGGCACTCATAGGTGTAGAAGAAAGAGCTTTATATACAAGAGCAATCGAATATTGAGAAAACATCCCAGCCCAGTCCAGATAAAATCCATAAGTCTGGTATTAGATCATATGTGTGATATTAATCTATAAAGTCCTCTTCAGACTCACGAAACACATGCAATGATGCCTAATGCAGGAAAATCACAGAGCAGTGGGTGGAAAGTCTTGTGGATCCAGTGGCATTGTAAGCGTCTCCGCACTAGCAGTGATCTCCATGTGGCTCCTCCAGCTTAGGGCACTAGAGTAGTTCCTTGTGTCTTGTCAGCTGCAATATCTCTCAGGAAGTGAGCCTACATCCTGCCTCCAGTGAGCTATTCATCTCCTTAGTACCTACAAATGAGGTCATCAAGCTACACAACCTGATTTCCAGGCTAGACTCAACCCCTACACTCTTAATCCTCTCAAATTGACACCAGACTATATAACTACCACAGTGTCTAAAGATGAGTACTTCATATTGGATGACACTAAAAATACAACTAGGAAAGAGCTGCGTCCTCAAAGTAGAATCAACCTAAATTATGTGGATGGAGCAAAGGTTTTAGGATTTCCATTTCATAAAATGAGAAGAAATAACTGAAAACCATCCATGAATAATTGGAATGTGGAAGTTATGAAATATGAATTCAGGAAAATTGGAAGTCATCAAAAATGAAATGGAATGCACTATATATATATATATATTAAGCCTCAGTGAGCTGAAATAGACTGGTATTGGATATTTTTAATCAGATAATCATTAGTTTAATATGCTGGGAATGACAAATTCAAGAGGAGTGACATCACATTCATCTTTGAAAAGAACATTTCAAGATCTATCTTGAAGTACCATGCTGTGTGTGATAAAATGTTGAAGAACAAGGGTGTCATTTTGAGGCCTAAGGTATGCCTTACCCAAGCCATGATATTTTAAAGTGTATCATACGCATGTGAAAGTTGAACATTGAATAAGGATGACTAAAGAAGAATCTATACATTGAAATTGTAGTGTTGGAAAGGAACATTGAAAGTATCATGGACTAACAAAAGAATGACTACATCTGCCAAAGTAATACAGCCAGAATGCTCATTAGAAGGGAAGATGGTGAGACTTTGTCTCACCTTCTTAGGAAATATTATCAGGAGAGACAAGTCCCTGAAAAAGGACATCAAACTTGGTAAAGTAGAAGTACAGCAAAACGAGATGAAGACTATTCACGGAGATGGATTGGCACAGTGGCTACACCAATGGGTTCAAATATAAGAACAATTGTGAGGGCGGCACAGGACTGCATAGTATTCCATTCTATTGCAGATAGGGATCATTATGATTTGGAACTGACTCGATGAGACCTAACAACCACAACATAAGGAAGAATGGTTAATTCAAGTATTATTCAAAATTATGTATCAATAATGTCAGTGATGAGGAAAACAAATTCTACCAACTTCTTTCTTCTGAAACTTATCAAACATGTAATCAAGATGCTGTGATAATTATTGGTGGTTGGAATTCAAAAGTTGGAAACAAAGAGGAGGGATTGGCGGTTAGAAAATATAGCCTTGGTAAAAGCTGTAGATCTTATAACACAATTTTGCAAAACTTATGTGTTACAAATATCTTTTTTCAAGAATGTAAATGGTGACTGCACATATAGACTTTACCAGATGAATAAAAGGAATTAAATGACTACATCTATGAGAAGAGACAATGATGAAACCTTTTTATCATCAGCCAAAATAAATCCAGAACTGACTGAGGAAAAGACCATCAATTGCTCCTATGTGAATTCAGGTTGAAGCTGAAGATAATTAAAACATGTCCATGACCACCAAATATGACCTTGAATATACCTCACTTGAATTTAGAAAACATCTCAAGAACAAATTTGACATAAGATGAGCTATGTGATGATATCAAGAACATCACACCTGATAAAGAGTAAATGATCTTTCAAAAGACAGGAAAGAAAAGACCAAAGTGGATTTCAGAAGGGACTGACACTTGCGCTTGAATGTGAATAATATAAGAAATGGTAAAGTAAAAGCAATTAACAGAAAAGACCAAAGGGCAGCTCAAAAAGACTAAAGGATTATAAGAAAATTTGCCAAGACCTAGGGTTAGAAAACCAACAAGGGGAGAAAGCGCTCAGCATTACTCAAGCTGAGAGAACTGAAGAAAAATTCAAGCCTTGAGTTACAATATTGAAGGAATCTATGGGCAAAATACTGAATGATGGAATCCAAACTCACTGCCATCAAGTTTGTTTTGCACCAAGTCATAGCAACCCTATAGGACAGAGTGGAATTCCCCCTTTGGATTTCTGAGGCTGTAAATCTTTACAGGAGCAGAAAAACTCATCTGCCTTGTGGTTAGCAACCCAACAAGTAACCCGTTATGCCACCAAGGCTCCTGTACTAAACTATAGAGAAGTCTATAAGCTGCACAGTAGCACTAGGCTGGTACACATTTCTGAGACTAATCAGCCGTTTGAAATAAAAAAGGCAGCATTTTCCTAAAAGTTCATAAAATGTGAAAGGATATGAAAGGAGGAGGAATAGAAATGGGAAACAGGAAGGAAGTGAGATGAGTAATCCTATATTTTAGGAATTGCTATCAATTTCATGAGATAAAATGTATAGGAATTATTTCATGGAAAACTGATTTGCCCTGTAAACCTTCACTTAATTCATAATAAACTGTTGTTGTTTACAGGCACCCAAGTATACAGGGGCATAGAGAAAACCACAGACATTTCCAGGGCAAGATGCATGCTCGTATGAGGCCTGTAAGAAAATCCTAAATTTTCCCCGTAGGCTAATCCTTGGACTCAATATAAACTTGGCGAAATATTAAACACAGAGAAATTTTCAATCACTGCTTTTACTGTTTGTTTTTATTGTAATTTTTTTTGTTTTCCTTTCTTCTTCTTCTTAAACTCCTCATGTTCAAAGGTACTTATATCAGCTCACTAGGTGGTTCCAAGCTAATGAAACAGAGACTTTAGTGACCACACATGTACGAAAATAGAGTCTTTGCCAAGATAGCTTGGGAGACTCACTAAGCAAACCGGTTACTACAACTTTTGATAAGCCTTAAAAAAAATTTTTTTTTAAAAGGAACAAATCCTGAGAGGAAAATTCTTACTTCCTGAGTTGTTACATTATAAAATTCAAATGTCCCATTTTCAAGAAGGTGTTCTCATTGGCACTTGAAACTAATAATATGCATAATTGAGTTTCTTCCATGAATATATTATATATATGAATTTTATATAATACACACCTATGAACAGAAAACTGAAAGTTTTGTAACTGTTCTCGCTGACTCCATTCTGATGGTGGTCCTCTGGTTGCAGCCAGAATAATCTTTCTAAAATGTCATTGTGGGCATGTCATTTCCTCTTTTACAGCTTTCAATAGCTTTCTTCTTCCCATATGCTATTTATCAAGAGCCTCCATTATATGACCCACCATGAGAGTGCCAATCTCAGCATCTACAACTTCACAAACCCCCTTGCCCTCACCTGATGCCTACTTCTGCTTATCCTTCTGGAACTCCTTGCCACTTTATATGACAACCTCTTCATTTCTACAAATTGGAGAATAGGAGTCCCATGCCTGCCAATGTGATCACATTACAGAAAATGCTCATCTCAAAGCATATTGTGTTAGTCTAGGCAAACTAGAAAAACAAATCCACAGAAACTCATAGATTTATAAGAGGGAGTTTTATAGAAGGGGTTAGTGTACGTTCAGAAATCATCCCAACCCAGTCCAGTCCAAGCCCATAAGTCCGACTTAACCCATATGTCTGACACTGATCTACAAAGTCCTCCTCAAACTCACAGAACACAATGACACAATGACACTGAGTGCAGAAGGATCACAGGTCAGTGGGTAAAAAGTCTTTGAATCCAGTGACAGTGTGAGCATCTCAGTGCTGGCTGGGGTCTCCACGCAGCTGCTCCAGCACCCAGGGCTGCATCAGGGTAAGTCTAGGTGGCTTTTCCTCAGGGGTGTCTTAGAGGAAGTGAGCCTTGCCAGCTGAAGCAGGGAACTGGCTAAGGTAGCTGCACCCTGGTCCAATCATCAGAGAGCAAGAGACCTGAGAACCAGAAATGCAAGGCGCATGGAGTCATTTATCGATCTGCCCTTCAATTAATCCCACATGTGTTTATTGGCCAGACTGACACAATAAACCTTAAATATCTCACATGTCTTGCTAAAGGATAGCTAACCAAAGTAGATGGCCTTTGCTGAGGAAATGAACAGGTGAACTTAAAGGGAGGGAAAATCAAACTGTAGTACTACTAGAGATAGGGAAATTGTGCCTTCAAGGGCGTAGAATGAGGAGAGTTTCACTGAGACGGGGTGGGGGATCTCGGAGAGGAGAGGAAGAGACATGTGAAGAGAAAGTGAACAAGAAAACTCACTATCGTGGTGAGATGTTGTGGTCTGAAAAGAAAAGTGTCCACTGGGAAATGTCCATCGATAAAGGTGGCCAATAATATTTAAAAACTAAAACACCCATGGTTTGATTTCATATGGGTTGGCTTGATTATTCCGAGTTGCAACCTGCCTCTATTGCCTTAAAAACCCACATGGGGCAGTTCAACTCTGTCTTCTTAGGTCACTGTGATTCAGAATTGACTCCATGGCAGTGAGCTTGTTTGTTTGTTTTCCATTAACCTTATATCTTCAGTAGACTTGGTTATAATAGCACTTGGCACTGGGGCAGAGCAGTGCTTCAAGACAGAAATGATGCAGAGCGAGCATACATAATATGCAGAGAGCACAGAAGTCTCCCAAATCCAGGGGTGATAGACTGCAGTGTGGTCTGTCCAGAAGAAAGTCTCGCCGAACTTCCCAGGCCTCGTGGTAAGGTTAGATTTTCTACCATCTGAGGCATTGTGTCTCCAGTCTATTTGACATTAAAGGAAAAGGAACAGTTCAATCTTAACTTTTCAAAGGGCAAAGGACTTGGCTTGGATGGATTAAAAACAAAAATCATGTCACCTAGTCCATTCCGTTTAACAGCAACCCTATAGGACAGATAGAACTGCCTCTAGGCAGTTCCAAGTCTATAAACCTGTAGAGGAACAGAGCACATTCTTTTTCTACTTAGAAAGAGCTGGTGGATTCAAACTGCTGACCTTGTGGTTAGTACCCCAACTCCTAATCCATTACATCACCCAAACAAAAAACTCAATGTCACACAATGAATTCTAAGTCGTAGTGACCCTACATAGGAGTTTGGAGGCTTTGTAGATCTTTATGGGATCAGCTAGCCTTATCTTGCTTTCACAGAGCAGCTGATGGGTTTGAACCATTTACTAGTCGTCCAATTCTTCCTTCACAGCATCACTATGCCACCAGAGCTCCCTAAATGGCCAGTGAGCACATGAAAAGATGCTCAATGTCATTAACCAGTAGGGAATTGCAAATCAAAACCACAATGAAATACCAGTAGAATAGCAAGGATCAAAACAAAAGAAAAATAGCAATTATTGATCATGTTGAAGATAAAGAGGGTCCTGAAGATATTGCAGTGTAAATGTACTTAATTGCTCACAAAAGGACAAATATCATATGATCCCACTTAAGTTAAATGATCTGTGCTGAAGTGAAATTGCTAAAATAGAAGGCTTCTCTTCATTTCTCTTTAACTCGCACCAAATGATTGGGTGGGGGTGCTGCTGTTAGGTGTCATCAAGGTAGTTTCAACTCATAGCGACCTTATGAACAACTGAAGGAAGCATTGCACGTCCTGCGCCATATTCTCCAGTTTCTATGTTTGAGTCCATTGCTGCAGCCACTGTGCCAATCCATCTCCTGGAAGGCCTTTCTGTTCTTCGCAGCCCCTGTACTTTACCAAGTATGATGTCCTTCTGCAGAGACTGGGCTCTCCTGACAGCATATTCAAAGTATGAAAGACAAAGTCTCTCCTGTAAAGCGAGGCCATACTTCTTCCAAGACAGATTTGTTTGTCCTCTTAGCAGTCCATGGTGCTTTCAAGAATCTTTGCCATCACCATAAATCAAACATCAATATTTTTTTTCTCCGGTCTTCCTTTTTCAAGGTCCAGCTTTCATGCGCATCTGAGGCAAATAAAAATACCATGGCTTTGGTCATCACTTGCCTGTCAGTTTGTCCCACTGTGATGGCTTGTGTGCTGAAATGATTTGGCGGGGGCATGCAAATAAGATGTCTCTAACTCAGAGATTCATCGATTTTGCGTTATAAGAGAAACAGGTCAGAACCAGGAACAAAGAGAATCATGGGGCCATGCAAAAATAACGGCCACCCATGTGAAGACCCCTTGTCTGAAGTGTCGGAGGCAGCAGAGGGATCAGAGGCTGCAGCACTGAGACCAGAGACCAAGAGCCTGTGAGGCCAAGCAGCGGGAGGCCTTCCCTGTTCGAGGCATGAGGCAGAGGCTAAGGGGCCATGTGGCTCAGAGGCTGAGGACTAGAGTGATTTATGGCTGCTGACTGAGAAGAGAAACTGCTGTGGGCCAAGACTGTGTCCTTAATATTTCCAGCTCTTGGCTTGTAATAACCTGATAACTTTCCTAACAAGCTGTGAGGTCTGTGTGGCCATTACAACAGATTATTGAACCCAACAGAAAAGTAGAGTGCCCTAAGAAGAACAGTTGGTGTTAGAATTAGGTAAACAAAGATAGAGGGTGGAAGCATGTTTGACTTCTGCTTTGTGCCAATAGGCCCTGGACTGGTGTGGAATGGAATTCTTCTTCTCCTGTGTAGCAAAAGAAGATCAGATGGGCTCTCCAAACCATTTACTCACGAGCAAATGGATAGAAACCCAAATGATTAAGGGTTACCAGGGATGAGAGGGAGGAGATACAGGAAGCTTTTCCTACAAGGTAGTGAGTTTATAGTAATGTAGTAGAATTCTTTGGAACAAGAATATAAAGAATGTTGCCCCCACTTCAAGAATGGAGTCGATATCACGGAATTGTTCATATGGAAACAGTTGAATTGGTGTATGTTTTGTTGTGTATAGTTTCAACACAATTAAAGAGTGAGGGGAGGGAAAGGAGATTGAAGTCTCAGCGGGATAAAAGAATTAGGAGTTTCCAGAAGGCAAGCCTTTGGATTAGAGTTACAGCCCATATAATAAAGTCATAAAACTATGAAGTAGTATAGAAATATTTTTGATTAAGCAAAAATTTGCGAAAATATATATAAAAACTATATTAAAATGAGTATACATACAGAAGAGGGTTAGTAAAAATCACAAATGTAAAGCAACTACAGACAAGCATGGACCATCATTTATAAAGAAATAATTGGGTGTTATTCTCTGAATCTTTATCTAATAGCATACTGCTTCCCACAGATCAGATAAACAATGACATGGTTTTGATTTCAAAATAGGCATAGAGAGAGCACGGGCAAATTGCATGTAGGAGAAGAGAGATGAATTACCATTGTCCCAGAAATTTCACAATTCCTAATTGAGAAACTCAGGAAATGAAATAAAATGTATATCTTGCATAATAGAATTTATATTAGGCAGGTGAATATCATCAAGCTTGGAATGTCACAATCCAGGTCATATTTTAAGGCCAAGAGAAATTATTTCAGACAGAGAGTCTATTTCCAAAGTTTAAAACAGGATCTACTCCTTTACCCACAGCCCCAACACCTGTATCTGAGAATGTTTGTTACTTAGTGTAGAGTCATTGGAGTTTCACACGGATCCACATATATACCTAGGAAATCTAGTCGCATGAATGAATATGCATGTGAAACATTAATATATCCTGATTTGCAAAAAGGAGCCACACCTCATAATTTTTTTAGTTACAGGATCCCAGAGTTAGTGTGAGTTAACTTTAATGTATGAGTCAAGCTGGGTTTAGCTAGGTTACAGTAATAAAGAATCCCTTAATGCTCAGCGAATTAGCACATCAAAAGGTTATTTCTTACCTGCACAGTCTTCTGTAGGTCTGAGAGGACTGTTCACCATGGATTAGCACAACAGTCGCATCTCCATATCAACCCTATGTTCTAGGAGGAAAGTTAAGAGACTTGACAGCTGGCTTTTGCATGCATCAATCTGTAACTCACATGACTAAATCTAATCAAGAGGTCAGGTGCTCTCCCCACCCCCATAAAGGAAGATCAGAACTCTTTCTGATCTGCTTTACTGGTCTCTTGGGTTCTAGCCACCACTTGTCTGTCAGTTTGTCGTTCTGTGGCGCTTGCTTGTTGCTGCAATGCTAGAAGCTATGCCATCGATATTTCAAATACCAGCAGAGTCTCCCAGGATGAAGAGGTTTCCGTGGAGTTTCTAAACTACGAACGGGACATGAGGAAGGGGACTAAAGAAAGAATAGGCTGCCTGTTTCTCAGGGATTCGCCCTTGAAAGCCTTATGAATAGCAGAGGAACACTGGCTGATCTAGTGCTGCAAGATGAGCTCCTTGGATTGGAAGGCACTCAGAATAAAACCGGAGAAGAGCTGCCTCCTCAAAGCACAGCTCAACTCCAAAGATGTGAATAGAGCAACACTTTGGGGACCTTCATTTATTGAGGGCACAGCTCAAAATGAGAAGAAATAGTTGTAAACCTCCATTCAAAAGAAGACCATCATTACACCAATCCCATGTGGTTTTGACCACTGTGACTGTATCAGATGTGCGAAAGTCAGGTAAAGCAAGCCCTCTCCCTCTGTCCTTCTTGAGGAGTTCTCTGCTAATTCGGGGCTTCTTCCCATTCCATATGAAGTTGGTAATCAGGAGGTGGGCAAAGGACCTGAACAGAAGATCACAAGGGCAGAAATCCGAATGGCCAATAAACATATGAGAAAATGTTCCAGATCCCTTGTCATAAGAGAAATGCAAATTAAAACAACTATGAGATACCACCTAATAAGCCCAAAGATAGCCCAATTCAAAAATTCAGAAAGCAACAAGTGTTGGAGGGGCTGTGGGGGATAGGAACTTTCATCCACTGCTGGTGGACCTGTAGGTATATACAGCCACTACGGAAATCGATTTGGCGATATCTAAAACAGATGGAAATTGAGCTACCAGATGACCCAGCAATCCCCCTACTGGGCAGATACCCAGAAGGGACAAGAAACAAACCACGGCCAGACATCTGTGCTCCAATGTTCATCGCGACACAGTTCACAATTGCAAGGAGTTGGAAACAACCCAAATTTCCATCAACAGAGGAATGGATTACAAAACTGTGGTACATACATACAATGGAGTACTATGCATCCCTAAAAAGCAGCGATGTATACATAAAGCAAATCTCTGTATGTGAAGAACTGGAGGAAATTATGCTAAGCAAAGTAAACCAAGTACAAAAGGATAAGTACAACATGAGTCCACTGAAGTAAGCTTAACAATGCAAAAGGGGCATGAAGAAAAAGCTACTGCATACATACACTCCTGAAGTGAGGTCAGGTAGTATGGTGAGGGCCAGAACAAATAAAGGAGTACATACGGCAGCCAACTAAAAAGGAAAGGATGGGGAAAGACATGGGTAGTGGGGGAACAGGGCACTAATCCACCCAAGGAGAGGGTATTTTTTATATATTCACAGGGAAAGAGGGACCAGACTTCAACCTGGTGCTCAAAGATGTGAATGCAACATACTGGCATGAAGCAAGGAACCAAGAGAGAGGATTGAGGGCCTGGCTGGCACAAATCCCAACTACTTGGGAAGCCCCTTCCCCTACCCACATAAGAATTCACTTCAGAGGACAGCACTGAAGCTACAGCTCTGGGAGAATGACATGTCTGATCTGAGCACACAGAAGCAAATGAAGGGGAAGGAAGAGAGAGTGGAGTGCATCCTGGCCCACCAAGCCTTGAAGAAAATATTCCTGCTCAGAGCAGACAAAGCACAGAGAGGACCATATGGCCAGCCCCACTACGAGACACAACATCCCTCACTGACCCATAGCACCCATAGCACTACAGGGGACAACAGTGCAGGAATTGTGCCAGATCTGACCCCAGCAAACACTAAGGGTGTGCAACAGAACAGCAAGAAGAGCAGAGCAACGAAGTTCCCAGGGAAAACCAAAAATAGATTGTGGGGCCAGGACATGGCACTCCATCAGTCTTGGCCAGAAAACTTTCCTAAAGGTCAACAACACACCTAGAATTATTTATAGGCTTTTCTTTGTCATTGTTTTTGTTGTTGTTTTGTGTTATTTTGTTCTTGTTGCTTTGTTTTGCTCTGTCTTGTTTTTTGTGCATACTATTATCTCCGCATGTCTATCTTGAGGAGAAAACAATGGGACTACTTCTGCTATGCATCCAGTATCCTACATGTGTAAACATGGAGTCTGTTTCTGGACGCTCTGTTCTGTTATTTTGGTCTCCTTGATTTGAGGTTGTTGTTAGGTGCCATCGAGTCAGTTCTGACCCATAGCGACCTATGCACAATAGGATGAAGCACTGCAACATCCTGCACCGCCCTCACTGAGGTTCCTATGCTTGAGCCCATGGTTGCAGCCATGCTGTCAGTCCATCTCCTTGAGGGCCTTCCTCTTTTTTATGCCCCTCTACTTTACCAAACATGACATATCCTTCTCCAGGACCTAGGCTCTCCTCAAAACATGTCCAATGTATGTAAGAGGACGTCTCACCATGCTTACCTTTAAGGAGCACTCTGGCTGTTCTTCTTCCAAGACACAATGACTTGTCCTTTTAGCCACCCATGGTACTTTCAATATTGTTCTCCGGCACCACAATTCAAATGCATCAACTCTTCGTTGGTCTTCTTTATTCAGCGTCCAACTTTCACATGCATATGAAGCAAGTGAAAATATCATGACTTCGGTCAAATGCCCCTTAGCCCTCAAAATAGCATCCTTACTCTTTTTTTTAACACTTTTAGAGGTTGTGTGCAGCAGATTTACCAAAGCAGTCAGTAGATCAAAAGAAGAGATGTCTGCTGATGGCTGGCATGGAAATCTTTGAGGAGGTCCCCCTGACAGGTGGATAGGCCTATCAGAAGGAGGAGGAATACAGTCAGGAAGAACAATGCAGGAGAAGAGTAAGGGATCAAAAACATCTGGCGGAACACAAATGCATATATTTGGTAGGAAGAGAGGGAGGACCTCCGTCCAATTGTGGGGAAGAATGGCTGCAAATGCTTTGGGGGACACTGGGGGTCCTGTGGTGGTATGCACCTGTTGGACAATATTGTCTTGGGCTTCTGACTGTATCCGAGGGACCAGGCTGTGCGTCCATGTGTGCAGGCACACTGAATCCTGGATTTCAAGGCACACAACTTACTCCAGAGGCTGTGTAAGTGAGATGCTATGAGAGACTAAATTGGACTCTACCTCAGACACACCTATAACTTGAGGACTTAAGTCAGAAAAGACTTGGGGTCTGAGGAAGCAGAAAACAGCTGTACCAAATTTGGTGAATGGTTGGTAGGAGGATACATACGGTCTTGCCACATCAGTGCCCTATATGTTGTATTACATAAGACAGGCATTATTCCTGCAAACCTGTCATGGTCACTCTGTTTTATTTGTTTTTTGTTTGTTCATGTTAGGGTGTATCACAGAGGTGGTAAGTCATTGGGGGTTACCTCTTGAAGCGATGGTATGGGTTTTTCTGGGTTTTTTTTGGTAAATGAAACGCAGGATTGATGAACCTACAGAGATAATAAGTAGAACAAGGGTTTGCAGGGGAGGGGCTGTCAAGGGAGAGGGGAGTAAAAGGGACACTATGTCAAGGAGTCAGGAAGAAAAACTTTGAAGTATTTTTGAAAACTGATTATGAAAACAATGACACAATTCTGTTTGAACTATGAAATGGCATGATATTGCTAATACTCCCAAGTAATAATAAGTAAAAGAACAACAACAACAAACATAGATCCATGAATGGGTTTGGGAATTACACAAGTCCTATCTCCAACTTAAAAACAATTAGTTCTTACCTCATGGCCCTGCTCGATACTCACCCTCAGGAATGGAAGACAGAGGAGGTAGGTAGTAAAGCAAAATGTGGTGAAAAATTACATGGTGCCTGGCTATTAGATAAAATAGCATCTGGGGTCTTAAAGGCTTGTCTCCAAACAAGCAGCCATCTAAGTGAGATGTCAACTAAAGTCCACATGGATGACGCACACCATCATCATTCCATGAAGGATTGTAAATCTTATTATCCGAAGTCAAAGGAGGGATTAATATCAGGGCCTAAAGTGTGAGGATCTGGTTTGCAGATGGCTATGGATGACGGTGGGAACCCAAGATTCATTTGTGGAAATGACATAGGAAATCAGCCTGCAGTGAACTCCCTCTATCTACAATAATTGAGGAATAGAAGGGAAATTGTTACTAAACAGTGCATTAGAGCGTTGAGAATAGAAGATCAAGGGCATAAATCTGATTTAAACAATTAAATTTTTGTCAGCAGATTCCCCCTAGGATACATCTGGATCTGATCTGGTTTCTAAAATTTTCTGTATGTTTGGTTTGTATCGTTTTGTGTCTCTTTGTTCATATTAGGGTGCATCACAGAGATGTTATGTCATTGGAAGACACCCTCTTGAAGTTGTGCTGTGTGTGTTTCCATTTTTTGGTATCTGAAACTCAAGATTGATGAATCTACAGAGACAGCAACTAGAATAAGGGTTACTGGGGGATGGGGATACAGTGGTGGGTGTGTGCATGAAGGGGAAATGATGCCAAGGACTCTAGTAGAAAACAAGAATGTTTGAAAACTGACTGTGGTAGCAAGTGTTGAATTCTGCTGGAAGTGATTGAACTATGGAATGATATGGTATATGTGTTAAATCCCAACTAATAATAATAATAAATGATGGGTGCCTTTGGGTTTCCTTGAACATTCCGTGAAGTTCCTCACCATGCTAATTAAGGATTATTACTGGTATTACTACTCTCCCTACTATCCATAGGTAACTTGTCTTGGAAGCTTAAACGCCTGGAAAGAGGCTGAAAATTGAGAGGTGAAGGAAAAGGCTGGCAGTAGGGTCCAGAGTTTATTCTCAGGGGGAAGACCCTGGGATTAAGATGGCTTGGAAAGGGTCTCTTCTGCAGCCCTGAGACATAAAGAAACAGACACTTGGTAACTGGTTCATGAAGAACTGAATGCCCAATCCCAGACATGATTCCATCAAGTTTGCCATTACCAGGTGTCCTCCCATCCTAAGTGTTAGAAGTATCAAACTGGGGGTGGGGGTGGAGTGGGGGCGAGGTGTGCAGGTGTGAATACAAACAGAACTGGTGACAGCAGTAAGAAGTAACAAGTGACAGTCTGACATTAAAAGAGGAAATTAAAGGGCAGCCATCCATTAGAAATCACCAGCGCCATGCTCTGGAGAGTAAGCGGGGCTGCATGCCACCAGAGCCCCTCCCCACACTACACTGTGGGGGCATCATCATTGACATTCCTAATAATGACTGTGACATTTTAAAAATGCTAATTTCCATGCAGCATGTTCTATTTTTAAAAAAAATCTAGAGTCGTGTGTGAGGCATTTGAGAAAGATTTCGATCAGAGACTTAGAATAGATGTGATTTGCAAGGTACCTGAGAGATTACCTCATCTCCCTCCAATTTTCCTAGGTGATGAAAAGCAGTCCCACAAAGGGACAGTGCACTCCCTCAAAGTCAGCCACCCAGAGAGGCAGGATGGAAAGGACACCTTGTGTTTCCTCACCCATTTCACCACTGTGTTTTCCAGTTGCTGTACAGTTTCACAGATAGAAATGTTATGTTAATTTATTAAAATGACCCACATTGAATAATTGAGCAATTCAATAAAGGTACGTGTCAACTCTTGGGAATTTTCCCCACTACACTATTAATCAACTAGTCCCAACTGAGCCTTTGTGTTGCTCAAAAAACACAACAAATGATTGGGATCTGGTGGGTGTTTCAAAGTAAGGAAAAGGTATGGTGCAAAGTGACTCTGGTGGCTTGATCTTCTCAAAGGGCAAGCAGGGTTGGCATGGACAATGTCAGAACAAAGCAAAGCATTTGAGAGCGTGATGATGAGTCAGTCTGTGGAAAGGTTCTCTAGGTGTCTCAGAATTGAGAGATGGGATCCACCAACCTGAAACACATGCCCCAGGAGTCCAGAGTGAGGTGGGGCGATCACCTAAAGGCTGTGTAGATTTCAAGAAAGGCAACAAGACTGTCTTGGTTCTGCAAAAACATTGTGAGCCAAAAGCATGAGGCACTGGAAAGCTAGCTCACATTGGCTCACCCTTTCATTTGAGCAGGTGCTCTCACAAGGCTGAGTTATTGATGAAGATGGGGATGAGGATGCGAAACAAGAAATATCCCAAATTTAGGAAAACCTAAGTTGAAGGTTGAAGAGAAGAAGGAAAACAGCCCAATTGCTCTTGAGTGGCACTTGCTGGTAAAAACATAAAGCATGTGTAATTTAAATGTTTCTAGTTGCCATATGAAAAAAGTCAAACATAACAGAAGACATGGGTTTAAGAATACATTTTATTTATCTCACTATAGGAAAAGTGTCATTTCAGTGTGTAATCAATTTCAAAAAGTATTGATGTGGTGAAAGGCTGAAATTGAATGTACATTTCAGACTTACAGCTGGTCTCAATTTGGATGTTACATTGTCATATCTAAATGATCTCTATTTAGATAGAATAAAATATACCACCGAAAAAGTGAATTCACATACCCACGCTTCCCACACATACATAAAAATTTCCCATCAACTGAATCAATTATCTTCCTTGGGTATTCATATCTACAGTGACACAATTTATTCCATATTCCCCCAGGTAAACACCAAATAAAATGAAACATGAATTCAGTTCCTTTTTACTACTGACCAAATCACAAACGTTCAATCCCCACACAAGGGACAGTGTTCTTACTTTGGACAGCACAGCTCTAGATTGCGGGTGTAGGGGTACGAACAAAGGATGTTGTAAACAGAGGTTCATGGAGCAAGAGGAAGACCCTCAATTAGATGTATTGACCAATTAGATGGATTGACATGGTGGCTGCAACAATAGGCTCCAACATAAGGACGGGGAGGATGCAAGACTGGGCAGTATTTCATTCTGTTGTACATAATATCACTGGTAGACAGAGCTGAATTGACAGCACCTAACAATAACACAAGTGGGAAGCAGAATTGCTCAGGTGACATATGTCACTTGGCTTGAAGGTATGCAGTACCTGACGGGAGACTGAATATGAGTTCATGTGCAGACTGGAGCCCCCCTCTACTCTGCACTTGAAGGACAGCATCAAGACACAGGCAACTTTCCAGGGAAACCCATCTGTCACTGAAAAATGAAAATGGAGAAGACAAACTCAGCTAGCCTGCTGGGAAGTTTATTGAAGTGAATAACAGTTGAAGAAATGAAGGCTTGAACTGAAGGTGCGAAGGGAGAAGGAGGAAGCAGATAATCTCAGAAGCCACTGGAAGGAAGAGACCACGGAATGATGGGAGGCAGAAGAAAGGTGCCAGGTTCACGACCTAGAGTACCTTGGCCTTGTTTGTTATTTGCACTTTTGTTTTGTTTCATTTTGTGGAGGCACTCTTAGGTAAGTATTGGACTACTAATCAGAAGGTCTGCAGTTCAAACCTACTACTCGCTACAAAGGAGAAAGATGAAGCTGTCTTTTCCGATAAAGATTTATAGTCTTAGAAACCTGATATATGATCACTATAAGTAGGAATTGACTTGACAGCTGTGAGTGTATATATGAGGGGGATTCCAAAAGTTGGTGCAAAGTGGAATGAAAGATAATTTTCCACAAAGCTTCTTCATGTGTGTATGTGTACTTATAAAAAGAAACATCAGCATAGATATATAGTCAAGGGTTCGTGGAGTCTCAAGTTTTGAACTCTTGGGAATGCAAAGGGTCTGCTGTTATAGAGACTGAAAGAGATCAAAGAAGAGAGACAGACACAGGCAGAGACAGAGAGTCTAGATTTAGGATTTAGCCATGTAACAATGACAGCTAAACTTATGTAAACTTGGTGAAATCTCTCAGTGAGCTGTGTAGTGTCAAGGATGGAGACCAGAGGCAATATGTCGTGAGCAGCAGAGATGTTTTCAAAGAAATGCTTCAGTGTGCAGAGACAGCAGACAGGCAAGATGATTTGCTCCATAGCCACATCCATTACACAAACATGTAAAGACCTCGGTGTTCACATTACGGATGCACGTGAGATGGGCTGCCTTGGAAGAGGGCATTGCTAGGACTGCAGCCAGGACCAACCCCAGATGGCTTCTACATGCCACAGCATCTGTGTCCTACAACACAGTAGGGTTGGAGTCATGTCACTGGTAGAGTGCTGGCCCTACCGATTGTTCAGTATAAATTGTATTCTATTTCCTTGAAGTTTCATTCACACGTTCTCAAAACTCTCTTCAAGAAGAATCTCACTATTATCAATGGAAAGAAAGTAATTAGATGAATTTGTTAAGGATAAATAAAAGATGAAGATGTATATACTGTTGAGATGGGGTTGGGAACAGAAATCTTCCCTACTTATAGCACTGGTGGTGCTGGAGGCTTTGGGAAGAAAGTTGGTGTCTCTCATCAAAGAGCTGTTGCAATAAGATGGGTATGGGTATATAAAGAACAATACAAATTGTGGCATAAAAATTTAAAGGACACATCAGTTCAATATAAACTAATGGTATATTGTATCATTTAACTTTTCAAAGGGGTTGTTGCTATTAGTTACCATCGAGTCAGCTCTGACTGATGGTGATCCCATATACAAAAGAACAAAACATCTAGTCCTCTGACATAATCACAATCATTGCTATGCTCAAGTTCAGTCATCTACCAGTTTGTCCTACTATGTTGACTTGCCTCTTCCTATGATACTGGAAACTATATGCCAGAGGCATTTCCAATACCAGAAGGGTCACCCATGATGGAGAGGTTTCAGCAGAGCTTCCAGACTAAGACACATTAGAAAGAAGGTTGTGGGGGTCTACTTCTGAAAATCAGCCAATGAAAATCCTATGGGTTAAACAGAGTATTAGAAGGATCAAATTGAATTCAGATGAAAAAGTCTAAAGTTGTAGATTCTTTCCATAGGAATATCACAATCTTTTCCAGAAAGGATCAATAGGACCACTGTATTATCACCTACTTAAACACAGATTTTTTTTATGCTGCCTTGATGAACAGGAATAATTTTCCATTTGTTATGAAAATTCTATTTCTCTGGCTTTGTAACCTGAGTTCAAACTGTGAAATACAATGGAGCCAATTACACATCTTAGAAACAAAATTCCTTTTATTGCATAGTTGACTTAAGTTTTTTCTGAAAGGAAGAATGTATTCATTAAAATTAACCATATTTATAAAACAATGTTCTCACTCAATTCCACCATTCCCCCTTCCTTCCCCAAAGCATAATTAACGACAGAACTCAGCCTCATTAAATTTACACTTCTCTTCATGACTTCCAGGATTGTGAAATCACAGAGCCATGGGACATGAAGTAAGGAAAAGTAGTTGTCTAGAGTGGCTTTCTTCCCCCTCCACCTGACACCTCCTACACACAACTCACACGCCAATTGGAACATCACCTCTGTGAAAGCAGAACTGGTCTGTGTGAACTTCCCCGTGCCTTGATGGCACCTCGACACTCTCTGCAAGCAATCTATTTGCATTTTCCTGACTTGTGAACACATCTCTCTGTGCAAATAGGATCCTTCGAAGCAGGAAACATACCACATGCATCCTAGTGTCTGGTGTAGGATGCATCCACTAAATATTTATAAAGGATATATAGGATGGAGGAGTACATAAACAGTAAAAGCCTGAATCTTAAGAAATGGACTTGGTGCGGGGATTCTTATATCTTTGAGTAATCACAATTTCCTCATCATAAAAATGAGAAACACTGTATCTGACTGGAGATTTCTAGAAACCATGAAAAGAATGACTGGCTAAATGTTAAAGTACTGCATCAGAGTTCATTATTCTCTGGTGTCTTCCTACGGCCGGGTAGAGGAATCAAAGCCCAGGCAAATGTAGGACAGGTTTAGGGCATGAAGTCTCTAGTTCTGGGAATGAGGTTACTGGTGGTCCAGATCCTGAATCCAAATCCCGAGAGACATCTTTCACACTGCCCTCTCCTTCACTCACAGCACCTAATTTGAACCTGTCTTAGCATCACTGAGCACAATACCAAATTAACCCCATTCTCATTCAGTAGATTCGGACTCACGGCAGCCCTATAGGACAGAATAGAACTGCCCTGTAAGGTATTCCAAGGCTGTAGCTCTTTTTGGAAGCAGATTGCCTCATCTTTGTCCACCACCACCCACCCCCCAGCATGTGATGGGTTCAAACCATTGACCTTCTGGTTAGTAGCTGAGTGCTTTAATCACTGCATCACTAGGGCTCCTTTCATCTTCCTTGCCATTACCTTGTACAAGCATTCACCTGCATTATTTCAGCAGTTTCTTGGCAGTGCCTGCTTTGATTGCTGCACTGGAATTCATTAATTCATTCTCCAGGCAGTAGCCAAAGTATGTATTTCCAGACACAAATAGAATATTATCACTTCTTCATTCAAAACAAGTCAAAGACATTTCATTGCCCCAAGCCCCACCCACCTCACCACCACTACCACCACCACCACTACCATGAATCCATTAACATGATTTCACAAGACCTTCACAATCTGGCCCAACTTCCTTCTCCAACTTGAGATTTCCACATTCCCTGCCTCCCTCACAACTCACCAGTCTTTCTTCCTTAGCCCGACCCCAATTTATTTATTTATAATAATATTATCTTTCTCTTTTCCTTCCACTTTTTCTCTTTGTATCCCTCCCAACCTCACTTTGCAATTTTCCCCTTTCTTGTCCTCTAGCCTGATCATCTTCTCTCCCTTCTTTGCTGGTATGCTTCCTACTTCTACTATATGTCACAGTCTAAAGTTGGTTCTTCTACAGTCTTAATTGATACCCTAAGCTGAGTTAAAATCACATCTTACTTGCTTCCATGGCTGCCGAACTAACTTTACTGTATTGTCACATTACTATGTTGGTATTTAATTGTCCTCATGGCTTGGTCTATCTTCTTTGTTTTCCAACTAGAAGGGAAACTTTGCTTTATTGATGATTATAACCCAAAAGTTTAGTTATAAGAGGTACCAAATAAAATGAATAAAACCTAATAAAATGTAATGTCAAAAGTAAATCTGAACAACTATATGCAGAGGAGTTGCAAAAAATAGCATTGAGTGTGTGTTATCTTAATTCAGACTATGAATCTAATTAAAACTGGAGTTTACCTTCTGAAAGCTTAAATCTAAAAAAGATAACTGTCAATCACATCAGCTATCTAGATCTTTATATGGTGATGATATTTTATTATTAAAGCATTTTACTTTAATGATAGGTTACTATAAGGAGAGACTGGGAGTATTTAACGATTTTGTATAATATCTGTAACCCTTCTGTAAATCTAAAATGATATCAATTGTCACAAGTGGTATTGCCTGAATTCCTTCCTTAGCGATGTAATCCCCCTCAAAGAAAGGAATTTCACAAAAACTGCAAACCAAAAAAGATGAGTCTGGTGAGTTGTCAAAATTAATATTAATCAAATGCTTCAGAAATACATCTGTAAAATAATATGCTCATCGCATTATTGCATGTTTCTAAATGAGCTTGGTCTGTAACAACACTTTTTTCCTGCTATAACAATAAAAACCAAACTCACTGCCATTGGGTTCATGCCAACTTAAAACAACCGTATAGGACAGAATAAACTGCCCTCGTGAGAGTCGGGAAGTGTAACTCTTTAGAGTGTAACTCTTTATTTAGAAATGTCATCTTTAGTTTCAAACTGTGGACCTTGTGATTTTACCATAAACAAACAGCTCGGATTTTCATATTTCCGAAAATTCCATAACTACTAAATATTATTTTAGTTAAGAACCCACCACAACAATTTAATTAAAATACACTACAAGAAAGAAAGAAAAGAAAACATGAAAATTGAAGTTGAGGATATAAGCTTAATAAAAATCAGCTAAGCAGAGAAAAAGCAATATCTAATTTTATATTTTAATTAAATGTTAAAGTATCTGGTCAGAAAATGTTGTCTTTTAAATAAAAAAATTGATCTATAATGAATTGACAAAGAGTTATAGTATATGATATGGCATAGATCATGACACAGAACAAGGTGAAATATTTAACATAAATTATGGCATAGTTATTTAAGCAGACAATTAATTACTGTAGTTCTATCTTAGTCTGCTATACAATCAGACCCCAAATCAGGTTATGTCAAACCAAAATACTAAAAAACTCAAATCACTGCTATCTTTTTGAAGATGAGCCATGTACCCTTGTAAAGAATGTGAAGTTATTGCATTTGTATGGACAGCTCTATAACTGTCTATCAGGTCCAGTCGCCTAATTGTAATGTTTAGCTCTGTATCCTCCTGGCTAGGCTTCTTTCCTAGTGATCTCTTTCTCTGGTAATGGTGTATTAAAGTCACTTACTATGAATGTTGAGTCTGTGATTTCATTTCTCATCTTTTGAATAGTTTAACATATATATATATATATATATATATATATATATATATATATAATGCTCAGTGATTCTGGGTCTACTGATCCTTTGAGCATTATATGATGCCCATCCCTGTCTCTTGATATGGTTTGCACCTTGAGGTCAATTTTGTTGAAGATTAGAATTGCCACCCTGCTTTTTTAAGTTGCCATTTGCCTGGTATATTTTCTACCACCCTTATATTCTTTAGTTCATTTTTGTCTGTGAGCTTAAGATGTGTCTCTTGCAGGCAACAGATGGATGGGTTATGTTTTCTGAGTCAGTCTGCGAACCTTTGCCGTTTAATAGGAAAATTCAGGCGGTGGACATACAGTGTTATTACCACCATCTCTGGATTCATTGCTGTCATCTCATGCCTTTTGTGTTGGGTGTTTTCTATCTCCCGTCATATCACTTTGCTATGTTTATGTGGGGGCTTCATTCTTGCCTTCTTTTCCCTCAGAGGCGATGTTATCTTGATAGTTGGTTTTTGCGCATGACTTCTGGATGGAGTTGCACATTCCTTGTGCTTAGTGGATGTTGGTCTTCTGACCACAGTGAGTCAGCAAGGATATTCCACAGGGTTGGGTGTCTTATGGTGTATTTTTTTTAGTTTTTTTCTTGACCGTGGAGCCTTTTACCTCACTGCCTATCTTAAGATAGTTTAGGGTAGAGGATTCTCAGATCAGCAGGGTTTTTTTTTTCCTTTCAGCTTTTGCAATATATTATTCCACTCTCTCCTCCGCTTCATGGTGGACTGCTGATAGGTCTGATTATATTCTTACCTGAACACCATTTTATGTGACTACCTTTTTTTCTCTTGCTGCCCTTAAAATTTTCTCCTTTACTTCAAAGTTGGATAATTTAACTGCTATGTTCCTTGGTGAGCTCTTCCTGGGGTTTAGTCTAATTGATGTCCTCTCTGCTTCCTGTATGAATATCTGACTCCGTTCAGTAAGGTGGGGAAGTTTGCTTCCAGGAATTCTCTTACTAATTTAGCTGTTGACTTCTTTGTTGTGTCTTTCTCTGGAAGGCTAGTCATCTGAATACTGTTCCTTTTCATAGCATCTGTCATTGTTCTCAGGTTTTCTTCTTGTGGGGTGCCCTGGAATTAGGGTTGTGCCTTGCTGTCCCCCAGGGAAGGAGGACCAAATTAGCTGAGTGATTTTGCGGCAGACTGGATCTGACTTCTCCCCCGGCTGCACTCCTGTGCCACTCCCAGGTCTGGCCTGCATAGTTCTGCAAGCAGTGCTCCGGGGATCTGTGTCTGTCACAGGTAAATATCCCAGGAGCTCTTCGATTGCTGAAAATCAGTGTCTAATTTTCCATAGTTACCCATGCTGGCAGGCATGGAACTGAGGAGAGGGGTAATGGGGATGGCCATTCCTAGCCACAGCTGTTCCTAGTGGGCAGAGACATAACTCAAGAATGCAGGAGCAGGGAGGATAGCGGAGAGGGGAATTCTGGTGTGAGCTCTTATGACTAGTTCTCGGAGGCTCGCAGTGAGCCTGGAGTTATGACCACCTTTAGACAACACTATGGGGAAATTACTGCATGCTGTGGGTCTCAGATCTTGGGCATAGAAAGTGGTGGTAGAGGCCTTCCCACTGGATCTAGGGAGGGTTCAGCAGAGCCCATGGTCAGATGCCGTAAACTTAGAGCATTTCAGGGAGTTCTCAAATCACTCCATGGGTGAAAATCTCAGGGGTGGTCTGAACCAGACCCTAGTACACTGTTTTTAGCTCCCAGTCTCCCAATATTGGTTTCCTTACCTCTTAATTTTCTGATCTAACAACTCGAGTATCAGGCAGGAGACTCTACCTAGACACCATCCTGACTCTTCCCTCTCACTGCTATCAAATTTATTCTGACTCATAGCCACCGTTTATGACTGTCCCTGTGGGTTTCCAAGACTATGAGTATAGTATTTTCTGGAATGGAAAGTTCCATCTTTTTCCTATGGAGTGACTGGTGGTATCAAACTGTTGGCATTTAGGTTAGCACCCCAATGCATGACCAAACTAAAAGCGTTCTATTACAAACTAAAAGCATTCTTACAAACTAAAAGCATTCTATTGCCATCATCCCAATTATTACTCATAGAAATCCTATAAGACAGTTATAGCTGTCCACATAGGGTTTTAAGACTTATATTCATGGAAGTACATCTTTTTTCCCCATAGCGATTCTCTTAGGGATCTACAATGCTAGCAGTAATTAAATATAACCAATCACCTTACCACCACTTTTACTGTTGTGATTTGCATTTTGTTGTTTTGCTGGAAGCTAAGCCTCTGTGCTGGAAGCTAAGCCTCCAGTAGTTCACAAATTGGCAAAATCGCCCATGTTACAGTTTTCAACAGAGCTCCCATACTAACACAAACTGGGAAGAAGAACCTTGATATCGCCTTCTATAAAAAGAAATTGGACAGTGAGACGCTTCTCAATATGAGGACATCATGCTTGGGTTATACAAAAAGGCACACATCATTCCTTTTGTATCTTTCGAACTAACAATGACTGTGGCTAAGGTACAAAAACACTTGTGAAGATTAAAAGACCAAGTTTTGCCATATGATATGTTGGACAGGCATGTAGTTCAAATCATCATGTAGCAAATTGTATGCGTATAAATTTTGTTTTGTTTTTTTAAATCGCCTTTTTACCTCTGTTCCATAACTGCTTGATACTTTCTAATATTATTTGCAGATGTATGGAAATTCATTTTCATGTTTGGGATAGGAAATCACTGTCACAGTTAAAATATAAACTTGTATATTAACAAATATATATGTATATATAATGATAAATGTGGAAGTTACATAATCTCCTTTCAACTTGAGTGAAGGTGTGGAGTCTAGCCTGTCAATCATGTCAGAGCCAGTCATAATTCTGTGTGGGCATGCCTTTCTCCTGAGGATTCTGGGAACTCCTGTCTTCCTCCCTAGAGGCAGGACACACACACTCTCTGCTTTGTCTTCCTGCTGACATACCACATGGAGCTATGCTGTTGGAGTCAGAGTCCTTGAGCTGGAGGAACCACATGGAGACCCACACCAGTGCTGAGATGCTTCCATCACCACTGGATCCACAAGCCTTTCCACCCACTGGTCTGTGATCGTCCTGCATTTGCCTTCATTGCATGTGTTGTGTGCGTCTGAAGAGGAATTTATAGACTGGTATTAGACATATGGGCTAGTATCAGACTTATGAACTTGATCTGGACTAGGCTGAGATGTTTTATTGATGCATACTTTCTTCATGATATAAAGTTATCTCTTGCACATATATTAATTTCTCTGTATTTGTTTCTTTAGTTGACACAGAATAACACAATAAACGAAATAGATACAGCGATCTTTCAACAAATAGCCACTCATAGTCATTGAAATTGGCATTAACACTTTTATAATGGGACTGCATTTTTACAAGAAGTCTTAAGAAGAAAATCAGATCTGAACACATGATCACTTTGAAACTTTAAAGTTGTAATTGACTCGCTCCATTTGACCAAATACAGTTTATTGTAGTTGGATAAACTGATTTCGTATCAGCATGAAAGGTATTATTGAATAGACTGATGCTTCATAAACAAGCATTGATAAATAGATATAAAATCGTTTGTTGCATTCATAAGAAAATCCAAATTCTGTACTAAAATCTCGGATACTTTGAACCAGAAGAATGTTCTCTAAATTACTTTACAAATTCTAGTAAATATCTTTTTTTAGAGAAAAAATATTTTATTTGGATATAATTGTATTAGGCAGGGTTCTCTAGAGAAACAAAATCAGGACATTTATGAATATATATATACATACTATATATGGATAGGTTTATGCAACAAGAAGGAATAAAACAGCTAATGAGTCCACATAGTAGTCAGAGGGCTCAGTTCAACTAATTTTCATGAAACAGTTAATATACTGGAAGTCCTTCAACTCACACGGGCTGCCAGGTCCAAGGTCAAGGACGCAGAAAGGAGACTCTTCCCTCAGGCTACACAGGCAGAGTTTGCCCATAGGCAGCAGACAGCAAGGTGGGTCAGCAACTATCAGTAGCAGGGGAGCTTAGTGAAGCAGGTCTAGTTGGGATATGAAACTCAAGCAAGGCACAGGATCCATTAGTCTCAAGTTCAAGCAATGTCCACACCAGCAATGTGGTTAAGCATGTCTCAAAGGAGCCTCAAGCCCTAGTGACATGATCCACTGTTTGGTTTGGCCCACAGGTAGTGTGGCACACAGGTTAAGACAGAGAACCAGCTAAATCACCAGCATGCTGATCCACTCATCTGGGAGCAAGAGGGAGATGGGATGGCAGCTGCCTTATTTATTTCAGTTGTCCTCCAATCAAGGTGCGACCCAACCAAACTCCACCGACATGTTCCCATTGGTCTAATTGGCACAATAAGCTCAACTACCACAGCCTACCCCTTGCCAACTTGGCACTTGTATACAATTTTTTTGCCATATATAATTTCCAGACATTAAAGATCTATCATACATATAAATGAAAACACACTGAATCTAATCATATCTGATACATCATACATGAACAAAGGAAAGATATTCAATAAACACATATAAAGGAGAAATGCTGACCATCACAAACCTTGCTTTTTCAATTGATCATGTAGTCATAACTGATAGGAAGAACTACCTTCTTCCACTACCCATTCTGTATTACCTTTTCCCTCGGCCAGTACCTCACCTAGCTGTGGTTCTTTGCCTGGTAGGGTGACACAGACCTTCATTCCTGAGGGGTCTGGGTCATTAGACATCCTGTCAGGATTGGGTTGCTGTAGTTTACCATCTACTTTAATCACAGGGTATGGTAGTACTAAGAAAAGACCTACAGGATCTCCTGGATTCCAGACATATTCTTTACCTCCATTATGTAGCACCACTCCAATTTCTCCTTGGGAATCAGGATCAATGACACTACTCACTGTGGTGACACCCTTCTCGACCTGTTGATGATCCAAAGGCATGAGGATCTCAAAGTGGCCAGGGGCCATTTTCAGCTGCCAGTTTAGTGGAATCCGTGCTATGTTTCCAGGTGGGAGAGTTCCTTCCTTTGGAAGTAGGACCTCCAGGCCTGAGGAACACAGGGTTGCTGGGACAGGATGCAAAAGTGCTGCAAGTGGATCACTAGGAGTAATAGTGAGTGGTGACACTCCGGCTTCCACCCCTTGGTTCCTGGACCAATGAATCCTGGCTATTGGAGACACGGCACCATATATTGGCCGCTAGTTTAGAGCATATAAAGCCTCCTGGAGAACATTGCCCCAAGTCCACAAGGTGTTACCAACTAGTTGGTGCCGTAATTTTGTCTTTAGGAGGCCATTCCATTGTTCTATCAAGCCGGCAGCTTCAGGATAATGAAGAACATGACACGACCAGTGGATTCCATGGGCATGGGCCCATTGCCCCACTGCATTTGCTGTGAAGTGAGTTCCTTGATCTGAAGCAATGCTATGTGGATGCCATGCCGATGGATGAGGCATTCTGTAAGTCCACGAATGGTAGTTTTGGCAGAACCATCACGTGCAGGGAAGGCAAATCCATACCCAGATTATCTATTTCAGTAAGAACAAAATGCTGCCCCCTCCATGACAAAACTGGTCCTATGTTATCAACCTGCCACCAAGTTGCTGGTTGATCTCCCCGAGGAATGGTCTCATATCCTGGACTCAATGTTGGTTCTGCTGCTGGCAGATGGGGCACTCAACAGTGGCAGTGGCCAAGTCAGCCTTGGTGAGTGGAAATCCATGTTGCTGTGCCCAAGCATAACCTCCGTCCCTGCCACCATGTCCACTTTGTTCATGTGCCCATTGGATGATGATAGGAGTGGCAGAGGAAAGAGGAGGACCAGTCTCCACAGCGTGTGTCATCTTGTCCACTTGATTATTAAAGTCCTCCTCTTCAGAGGTAACCCTTTAGTGAGCGCTCACATGAGATACAATTAACTTTACTTTCTTGGCCCATTCAGAGAGGTCTATCCACATACCTCTTCCCCACACCTCCTTGTCACCAATTTTCCAATCATGGTCCTTCCAATTCCCTGACCATCCAGCCAAGCCATTAGCCACAGCCCATGAATCAGTATACAATCTCACATTTGACCATTTTTCCTTCCAGGCAAACTGATCAGCAATGTGCACTGCTCAAAGTTCCGCCCATTGGGAAGATTTCCCTTCATCACTGTCCTTTAGGGAGATCTCAGAAAAGGGCTGTAGTGCTGCTGCTGTCCACTTATGAGTGGCACCTGCATATCATGCAGAGCCATCCGTAAACCAAGCATGACTTTTCTGTTTCTCAGTCAACTTATCATAAGGAATTCCCCAAGAAGCTATAGGTACTGACTGGGAGAAAGAAGGTACTGTGACATGAACAGATACTTTGGGCATTTGGGCCACTTCTTCGTGTAGCTTATTTGTACCTTCAGGTCCTGCTTTGGCCTGATCTCGTATATACCACTTCCATTTAACAATGGAGTGTTCCTGTGCACGTCCACCTTTATGACTCTGTGAGTCTGACAATAACCCAGTTCATGATGGGTAGTTCAGGCCTTCATGGTTACTTGCTGGCCCATGGTGAGGCGTTCAGTCTCCACCGAGGCCCAGTAACAAGCCGACAGCTGTTTTTCAAAGGGGGAGTAGTTGTTTGCAGAAGATGGCAGAACTTTACTCCAAAATCCCAATGGTCTACGCTGTGATTCACCAATAGGGGTCTGCCAAAGACTCCACACTGCATCTCTATCTACAACTGACACCTCTAGCACCATTGGGTCAACTGGATCATATGGTCCCAGTGGCAAAGCAGCTTGCACGGAAGTCTGAACCTGTTGCAGAGTCTTTTCTTGTTCTGGGCCCCACTCAGAATTGTCAGCCTTTCGTGTCACTTGATAAATAAATCGGAGTAGCACATGCAAATGAAGGGCATATTGTTTCCAAAATCTGAAGAGGCCCACTAGGCGTTGTGCCTCCTGTTTAGTTGTTGTTGTTGGGTAGGGGTAGGGGCAGATGCAATAGCTTATTGTTCACTTTAGTAGGAATGTCTCAACATGCCCCACACCACTGGACCCTTAGAAATTTTACTTAGGTGGAGGTACCTGAATCTTTGTTGGGTTGATTTCCCACTCTTTTGCACACAGATGTTGTACCAATGAATCTAGTCTTTGATATATGTTCCTCAGCTGGTCCAATCAGCATAATATCATCAATATAATGGAGCAGTGTGACATTTTGTGGAAGAGAGAGGCGATCAAGTTCCCTTAAGACTAAATTATGGCACATGGAGGAAGCCTGACTATCACAATAGTACACATAAATATATTTATATCTCTATAAATAAATATGGAACAGTATTTATTGTGTCCCAAATACTATCTCAGGTACTTCATATATAAATCATTTTTAACATCTCCAGATGAAGTAGTACTATTATCTCCATTATTAGAGATAAGGAAACAGAGGCACAGAAATTAACAACTTGCCCAAGGAGACACAGTAGTGAAGATTCAAAACCAAGGTTTCAAAATCAATGCTCCTTACTCCCACACGATACCGCCTCAAACTAAATGGAGGATAAAGCTATGATTAGAAAACTGCAAGTATGACTGCGTATCTGGAGTTGTCAAATCTGATTGGTTTTTAGTTATTTAGGATTGAAGCATCTATAATTATAATCAGTATTCATCTAGAATTCTGAGATTAGATTAGATATTTATTTTGATACTAATTTTGAGAAAGCGTCAGATTGTGATAAATTAATCACTTTTAAAGATGCTACAGCTTGTACAGTCAAATTATTTCTTTTGACTTAATTAATGCAGCAGCCAAATTTGACAGCATGAATGACTGTAGACAATTTTGATTTCTTGCTAAGCCTGTACTAACGCTGTATTCTTAAGACTGGAACTACAGATGAGGGCTTTCAATTATACAATCTCAGTAAAACAAGTATTCTCACAAAATTGAACTTTCTACACAGTTTACTACCAATTTAACACATCTTCTCTCCTATATTTGTAACAAATTTCAATTTCTAACTGCATATATTTTTTATCAGAAAAATATCCTTTTTTAAAAAACGTTTTATTAGGGGCTCATACAACACTTATCAAAATCCATACATACATCATTTATGTAAATCACATCTGTACATTCATTGCCCTCATCATTTTCAAAGCATTTGTTCTCCACATAAGCCCTTGGCATCAGGTCCTCATTTTTATCCCCTCCCTCCCCGCTCCTCCTCCCTCATGAGTCCTTGATAATTTATAAATTATTATTTTGTCATATCTTGCCCTGTCTGATGGCTCCCTTCACCCCTTTTCTGTTGTCCGTCCCCCAGGGAGGAAGCCACAAGTAGATCCCTGTAATTGGTTCCCTCTGTCCAACCCACTCTCCCTCTACCCTCCCAGTATCGCCATTCACACCCCTGGTCCTGAAGGTATCATCCGCCCTGGATTCCCTGTGCCTCCAGCTCCCATCTGCACCAGTGTATATTCTCTGGTCCAGCCAGACCTGCAAGGCAGAATTCGGATCATGATAGTGGGGAGTGGGGGGAGGAAGCATTTAGGAATTAGAGGAAAGCCGTACAGAAAAGTATGCTTTTAAAGCATATTTAGAAGTTATACACATAAATTTAGTCCTTTGCATTTAATTATATCCTACAGTGGTCTGAAGTTGTACAGGTTTTTGACCATCCTAGGAAATTACTCTCTCTCTCTCTCTCTCTCTCTCTCTCTCTATATATATATATATATATATATATATATATATATATATATATATATATATATATATATATATATATATATATACTTGACAACCTAATCATAAAATGGGCAAAGGACATAAGTAGATATATCACCAGGTAGGACATTCAAATTGCCACTGGACACCTGGAAAGATGCTCAGTGTCTTTAGGCATCAGAGATGTCAAATCAAAACTACAATAAGATAAATGAGATAGTTTTTCTTTAATGAGAAAATAACAAATGTTGGTGAAGATGTGGAGAAAATAGAGCCCTTCTCTATTGGTGGTGAGAATGTCAAACGCTACAGCCACTGTGGAACACAGTGTGGAAGCTGCTCCAAAGACCAAAACTATAACTACCATACAACCCAACAACTTCAGGCCTAGGGATGTACCTGAAAGACTTGAAAGCAGAGACTCTGAGACGTCTACACCAATTGTCATTGCAGCAGCATTGACAAAAGCCAAAACGTGTAAACAACTTACATACCATCCACAGACAAATGTATAAACAAAAAGTGGAAACAATATTATTAAGTGAGCCCTGGTGGTTTTAGTAAATTACGCATTGGGCTGCTAACTGCAAGGTCAGTAGTTTGAAACCACTAGCTGCTCCAATGAGGAAAGATGAGACTTTCTACTTCCATGAAGAGTTACAACCTTGGAAACTTACAGGGACAGTGTTCTACTCTGTCCTATAGGGTCACTATGAATCAGAATCAATTCAATGGCAGTGAGTTTTTGGTTAAAGAGAATATAGTTCTGGCACATGTTTCACATAGAAGAACCTTGAAAATATTATGCTGAGTGAAATGAGGCTATCATAAAAGGGCAAATATTGCACAACAAATATGTGATCCCACTAATATAAAAGGTCAAGAAAAATAAGTGTATATGGACCAAGGTTTATTAGTGGTTTCCAGCAGTGAGAAAGACTAGAAAATGGAGAGTTAACGGCGATGAAAAACATTACATTGATTAAGGGGAGTGTTGCATAGCCAATTATTATAATACATATCAATAATTTGTGCATCTATAAAAAGTTAAACTGGCCAAAGTTGTATGATAGGTATATTTGCAATAACAACACCTGTACTATAAAATTAATAGCTTATGCGCAACCAAAGTGTTCACAAAATTTAATTCCTAGGTTTGGAAGTTTAGGAACATGGTTGGATGGGACATCCCAGGTCACTGACCTAATCATATATCCAGTGGCTCTGTTACATCTCCTAGTTTGATGTACAGTGCCTGAGGTCTTAAAACTTTAGTGGCCATCTAAGACATGCCAGTGGAAGAAGGAGAGTAAAGAATAGGAAGAGGAAATTGCCTCCATCAACTGCCATCTTTGCTATGAGACCAGAAGAACTGGATTGAACATTTTCATTATATATATAAAGAATCCTGATCAGAAGAGGGGAAATATACAACATAATTTTAAATTCTCATGGACTCCAGACTTTTCAGACCCATGGGGGCTCGATAAATCCTTCAAACTACTGTTTTGAGATCATCTTTAAAGCTTACACCAAAAATATTCCCTGAGGTCTCCTTAAAACTAAACAATTGTTTAGCCTAGCAGTAGAAATATCTGCCTTGAGCATTATACGATTTTCAAAACTACCTCTATGGAATCGAGGTGACAATAGCAACTTGAAAGATTAGAAATCTGAGGGGACAGTCATTTTTCATTAAAAGGGAAAGAACAACTCAGAAAAAGATGATGAGGATGGTTACATAAGTCAAAGAATGCCATCAATGTATTTGAATTGTACACGTAGAAATAGTTGAATTGGTGAATGTTTTGCTACGCGTATTCTCAACAACACTAACATAGAGTTAAAAAAGAAAAAAACTTATGAATAGTCATTTAAGATACAAATGTTGGTCCCTATTTTTCTGGAATCAAAAATAAGGAAACTCAAAGTTCAGAAAAGAAATTGACTAAAAGAATACTTGTCTCCATGAACCACTGCCTCCTCTTCCTTAAGACCCCCAGGGCTCAGTGATGGCCAGCTACCATTACTTTGCATTCTGATCAGTGACACAAGGAATGGACTTTGACAGAAAGGGAGAAAAATGTGTAACATTTCTGAAATTATTAATGAATCCAGACCGACTGGACCTGCTGAGGCCACAGGAGTCAATGAGGCTATTGCCCTCAGATACTTTTCAAATCTTGAATCAACACTCTCTCCTGAAGTTACCTGTAAACTAAATAGCAGTTTAGCTCTAAAATTTAATATTGGCACCTCTGAGCATTGTGTGTGTGCGCGTGTGTGTCTTTTGAATGACACATATAAGACCAAAAGGATCCTGGGTGGTGCAGTGGCTAAGCACTTAGTTGCTAACCAAAAGGCTGACTGTTCTAACCCACCACTATCGCCACAGGAGAAAAGATCTGTGAATCTGCTCTCATAAAGATTAAAGCCTAGGAAATCATATGAGGCAGTTCTACTCTGCCTGGGCACTGTGGGTCGGAACCAACTTGATGGCACAAAACAAGAACAACATTTAAGAACAACTGAATAATAGCCATATCAAAACACAGACGAGTAGGCGAAAGAGGAGTTCATAGAGTGAAACAACTAGAAAAAGAAGAATGCTGACACAATATGAAGAATGTGCCCAGTGACACTAATCGTTATGTCGAGAAACCACTGAACAAGAGCTGGCTTTGTTGTGCATATTTTCACCAAAAATAAAATAAAATATTTTAATGAGATTTTTTTCTTTTGGGGGCGCTTCCTTGAAACTCTCAAGGGGAGGCCAAAAGGTGTTGCTTTAGATTTCAATCACCTAGAACCTCACTTCTCACCGTTACTTGATTTTTGCTGTTGTTACCATCAATCCTTTTCAACTCATAGAAAGAAAGCCTGTCTGGTCCTGCACTATTTTCACAGTTGTGATGTTTGAGCCCCTTGTTTTAGTCTCTATGTCAATACATCTCATCAAGGATCTTCCTCTTTTTTGCTCACTCTACTTTACTAAGCATGATGTATTTTTCTAGGGACTGGTCTCTACTTATAATATGTCAGAAAATGTGAGACAAAGTCTTGCCATCCATGTTTCAAGGCGTATTCCGGCTGTATTTCTTCCAAGATGGATTTGTTTGTTCTGGCAGTTCAGTCCTCCTGGTTCCTTGTATAGATTCCACGTGTATACGAAGTGTTTGACACTACCATGGTCTAGGTCAGATGCACTTTTTTCTGAAAACTTATATCTTGGCTCTTTAATACTTTGAAGTTATCTTGTGTAGCGGATTTGCCAAATGCAATGCATCATTTTCTTTCTTGACTGCTGCTTCCATGAACATTGGTTGTGAATCCAAGTGCAAATGAAATCCTTCAAAAGTTTAATCTTTTCTCTATTTATAATGATATTGTCTATTCGTCCAGTAGTGAGGGGTTTTGGTGTTTTGCATTCCATACTGAAGGCTGTAAGGGGTTGTAATGCTTGCAAGGTTGTGTCATCTACATATTACAAGATGTTATTGAGCCTTCCTCCAATTCTTCTGCTATGTTCTTTTTCATATAGTCCTATTAGTGGTGTTATATTTTGCATATTAATATTGCCACTTCATGCTATGGATTAGCAGAATCCTCCTTACTAATGGAGACAGAGTCATTCAGGGCCTTTAAGACTAGTGTGACTTAAACAATTTAGAAAACTCATCATTAAGAATTATGCCAAGGAAATGACTCACATGTTTGTAGAGATTGGCAGTCCCTAGGTCCATAAGTCAGCTGTCAGTCTGGAGCTTTCTCCTGACTCACATAGTGCAGGAACTGACAAAGTCAAGCATGGCTGGTAAGAAATCAGGCTGCTGGCTGACAGAAGGGGAGAAACTGGTTACTAGGTTGTGAAGTGCAACAAATACAAATATTACAAAACCAGATGGCACTTTGTCACAAGCTGAAGAGGCTGTGAATCTCAAGGGCAACAAGCAGCATGCCACTGCTTCAAGTTCCAACCGTCCGAGGACAGATGATAATAAGACAATGAAATGTGGGATTCATTTAAGAAATCTAATATTAGAATTATCATAATCCCAATGCACTGTGAATACAATAAATAAGGAGAGCGAATTCCCTGATCTCAACAGAGAACCAAGCCTACAAATAAAGTAAGCAGCCTAATATAAAAATATTTGGAACAGTAGAAAAGCAGCATTCAGAGAGAAACAAGCAATAAATCCTTATATTAAAAAAGAAAGATTAACAAAATAATTCATTTAAAACTACGACTTGAATAACTGGAAAAGGAAGAGCAAAAGATGCAAGAAATATGTGGAAGAATAAAGACCAGGACAGAAATAAATAAAATAGAAAAACAATAGAATCAATAAAGTTAGAAGCTGGTTCTTTGAAGGGGCGAATGAAATAGCCAAACCACTTGGCAAATTGGCAAAAGAAAGAAACAAGAAGAGACAAATAACCTGATTATTGGATGAAACAGGTAACATTGCAACGAATCCAATAGAAATTAAAATTGTAAGTGGCTAATATGAACAACTGTACTCTTTTTAAAATCATTTCATTAGAGGCTCATACAACTCTTTTTATAATCCATATATACATCATTTGTGTCCAGCACACTTATGCATATGTTGCCATCATCATTCTCAAAACACCCACTCTCCCTCAGCTCCTCATTTTCTCCTCCCTCTCCACTCCCTCTCCCCCCGAACCCTTGATAATTTATAAATAATTATTATTTTATCATATCTTGCACCATCCAACGTCTTCCTCACCCAGTTCTCCGCTGTCCGTCCTCCAGGGAGGAGGTTACATGTAGACCTTGTCATGTTTCCCCTTTCTCCCTCACCCTCCCTCCACCTTCCTGATATCGCCACTCTCACCACTGTTCCTGTCCTGGATTCCCGTATTTCCAGTTCCTATCCATGCCAGTGTATATCTCCCAGTCCAGCCGGTTATGTAAGGTAAAATTGGGATCATGATAGTGGGGGGGGGGGGGGGAGAACATTCAAGAACCAGAGGAAAATTGTATGTTTCATCATTGCTACACTACACTGACTGGTTCGTCACCTCCCCACAACCCTTCTGCAAGGTGATGTCCAATTTCCCCCAGATGGGCCCTGGGTCCCCACTCTGCACTCCCCCTCATTCACAATGCTATGATTCTGTTGTTGTTGTTGTTGTTGTTTGTCTTTGATGCCTGATACCTGATCCCTTTGATGCCTTGCCATCTCACAGGCTGGTGTGCATTTTCCATGTGGGCTTTGAACAACTGTACTCTTAACAAATTTGAAAATTGATATGAGAAGGCCGAATTCCTAAAAACATACTACCTACTCAAACTAATATAAACAAAGGCGAAATTTTAAACTGACACATTATAAGATAGAAGATGTCATGAAAAGCTGCCAATGACAAAAATTCAAGACCTGATGGCTAAACTGGAAAATTCTACCAAATATTTACAGAAGAGATGATACCAGTTCTATTTAATCTCTTAAAAACATAGAACAGGAAGAGCACTACCGATATTTTCTATGAAGTCAGCATAGCTCTGATATCCAAACCACGCAAAGACATCAGAGACAAAACAAGTTATAGAGAAGTATCCCATATTAACATAGATACAAAAATGTTCAGCACAATTCTAGCTAATAGACATCGGCACTTATGAAAAATATCGAACACTATAATCAAGTACAGTCACAATGCTCCTGGGAAGCAAGAATGGTGAGACTTTGCCTCACATACTTTGGACATGTTATCAGAAGAGACCAGTCATTGGAGAAGGACATCATACTTGATGAAGGGGAGGGGTAGCAGAAAAGAGGAAGGGCCTCTTTGGGGAGAGGTTTGTCTGTTCTGGATTCTCTGTGTTGGGCACTCTTATCTGTACCAGTATACATGTTCTGGTCTAGCCAGATTTGTAAGACAGAATTAGGGTTATGTTAGTGGGGGGAGGAAGCATTAAAGAACTAGAGAAATGTTGTGTGTTTCGTCGGTACTCTACAGCACCCTGACTGGCTGTTCTCTTCCTTGTGCCCCTTCTGAGAGGATGCGTGCAATTGACTACTGATGGGCTTTGGGTCTCCACGCTGCACTCCCCCTCATTCCCATTGATATGATTTTTGTTTGTTTGTTTTGGGATTTTGATGCCTGATACCTGATCCCATCGACATCTCATGATCACATGGGCTGCTGTGCTATTTTCCATGTGGGCTTTGTTGCTTCTGAGCTAGATGGCTGCTTGTTTACCTTCAAGCCTTTAAGAACCCAGATGCTATATCTTTTGATAGCCGGGCACCATCACCTTTCTTCACCGCATTTGCTTATGCACCAATTTTGGCTTCAGCGATTGTGTCACGGAAGGTGAACATCACAGAGTGTTATGTTAGTAGAACAAATTGTTCTTGCGTTGAGAGAGTACTTGAGTGGAGGCTCAATGTCAATCTGCTACCGTAATACTTTATAAATAAATATATGTACACAGATCTACCCCCTGTCATTGTATATAAATGTATTTACATATATACATGCCTTTAGTTAGACCTCTGTAACTTTCCTTTGCCTCCAAGTTCATTCCTCTATTTCCTTTAACTTTCCTCCTGTCCCACTATCATGTTTGTCCTTCATTTGGGTTTTTGTAATTCCTCTCGACTACATTACCCTTCATCGAGCCCCCCAAGCATCCTATGCCCTCCTCGCCATCAATTTTAGGTCACTTATCCTTCCCTTGTCCCTGGGTTTGTTGACACCCTCCTCTTTTTCCCCCATCTCTCCCTCTCCCATGTCCCAACCCCCAGAACTGTGAGTCCCATTGGTCTCTCCTCTGGATTGTTCATGCTGCCTATCTTGTCCAGATAGACTTACATAGACAATAATATGCACAGAAACAAAGCAAAACAAAACATAACCAAAAAAAGAAGACAAAAAATAAATCAACAACAGCTAATACAGAAAACAAAAAAAAAGAAAAACCAACAGCAAAAACTGAAAAGCTCGCAAACAGTTCCAGGTCTGTCCATTGAACTTTATGAGTGTTTTCTAGTCGAGTATGCTGGGGAGCCACCCCCTGGTCCCAAAGTCCACCTTTGACATTCCTCAGGCACTTCATTGTTTTGCTCCCCTTGCTGCTCTGCTGTACATCTTTAGTGTTTCATCCCAGTGTGGTGGGATCTGATTTAGCACATCTCCCATACTGTGTTCCCAGTGTTGTCCCGCATAGCACTATGGGTCAGTGAGGAACATTGTGCCTCCTGGTGGGGCCAGCCCTCTGATCTTCTCTATGCACTGGCTGCTCTGAGTCAGAATATTGTCTTCAGGGCTTGGTGGGTCAGGGTGTGTTCTGCTCTCCCCTTCCCTCTTCATTTGCTCCTGTCAGAAGCACCCCACTTCCTGAGCTGCAGCTTCAGTGCTATCCTCTGAAGTGCATTCCTCTGGGGTGGGGGGTGCCCACATAGTTGGGATTGGGTGCTGGCCCCACAGGTCTCTCTATTGGTGCCCTGCTTAATGCAAGTATGTTACATTAATGTCTTGGCCCACCGCGTTGATGTCTGGTCCCCTTCGCTCTCTCCTGTGGAGATATGAACAACACGCTGCCCTTGGATGGATTAGTGCCCTGTTCCCCCTCTACCCCTGTCTCTCTCTCTTGCTTTCTTTCCCCCTCCCCTTTTAGTTGGCTGCCATATGTATGGCTGGCTTGGGTTTGTCCTGTAACATAGGACCTGGACCTCACTCCGGGAATGTATGTGTATACTAGCTTTTCCCCTCTGCCCCTTTTGCATTTTGGGGGAGCAGGGGGACTTATCTCAGCGGGCTCATGTTGTACTTGTCCTTTTGTGCTCAGCTTACTTCCCTTACCATCATTTCCTCCAGTTCTTCCCATGCAGTGGGGTGTTTCATGCGTTCATCACTGCTGTTTAGGGATGTGTACTCCCTTCTTTCACGTGTTTTTCATGCACTCCTGCATCCTCATGCTTCCATCCAGAATTATTTTGCTCTTATCTAAAGACATTGTTTTAATATTTATTTTAGATCAGGCTGGCCAGTAACGAATTCTCAGTCTTTATCTAAAAATATTCTTCTTTCACCTTTACTTATGAAGCATATTTTTGCTAAACATAGAATTCTAGTCTAGTAGTTATTTTATAGGTAGTTTAAAGATACATTCTATTGCTTTCTAGTTTCAGTTGTTTAAAATAAAATGTTAGTTATAGTGCTGTTCCCTTGTAAGTTACCTATTTCAGTGTTGTTCTTAAGCAACGTGTCTTCTTTTCTCCAAGCACTGTTACTTTCTCATCTCTTTCTCTATGATGTTCATAAGTGTAGTTTTATGCTTTTTTTAACATTACTAGAGGGTTTTTTTTTTCCTTCAACTTTCTTGACTCTCTGGGTTGATGCCTTTCCCTCCACCCAAGTTTTGGACAAATCCTCAACTATTATCTCCTTAAACATTTATTCAGGTCTATTCTTTTGCTCCTGGGATTTTCATTAGGCAAATGTCAAACCACTGAGTGTATCGGTGTATCTCACATGTCATTTACACTCTTTTACGACTTTTTTCGCTTGGTTCGGTTTGAGTATTTTCTATTGATCCATATTCTAGTTCAACAATTCTGCATTATGCTACGTTCAATCTTCTAAGCTATCTCATTGGGTTTCAAATCAAATTTGAGACATTGCCATTTAAGTTCTAAAATAGCTATTGAATTAATGTTTAAGGATTCCAACTATTTAAAAATTTGCAACCATTCACCTATTTTTGTCTTTATTCTCTATTTCATTCTACTTCACATATTATTTGAACATTCTTATGTGCTAGCTCTAATTTTTGAAACATCTGTGAATCTGCTTCTACTAGTGCCCCCCCCCATTTATTAGTCATACAGTTTTGCCTCTTTGCATGTTTCATACTTCTCTTCTCTAAGACACATCTGGTGCTTCCAGATGATTGTTCTCTTCCACCAGGCAAACAGATATTGCGCTTAATTAGAAAGTGATTGCAGGTTTAGGAAGACTCGGTCTACCACTGGTATGTTACTGCACCTAAATCCTGGTGAATATATAACTCCTCTGCTCTAGAAGTTCACAGAAAGTTCTGACCTTCAGAAATTGTCTGCTTAGCTCTTTAGTTGCCTGCTCTATTCAGTTTCTTTTGGCCAATGTCTTGATAGGAAAACCAGCCATGTGCTTGAAGCAGCGCTCCTCCCTGACAGTACCATATGATTGAAGAGATTTCAATATGCCTTTCAGAAGCTTTTGGACTAGCACCTCATTTCCTGAGCAGCCACAAAACTATGAAAATATCCCAAGGTGAAAACTGGCTCTGATTGTTTCTAAGGCCCCTGGTGTTTCAATTTGTCAGCATAGCACTATGTAACTTTGGCTGCTGATTTTTCTATCCCCAAGCAGAAACTCTCTGCCAGGACCGAGCCTGACCTCAGAAAAACAGAGCTTTCCATTTCAAGTCATTTGGAAAAATTCTTCCATTTTTTGGTAATTCCTGTTCATTTTTTTCCTTGTTTCCACAGTTCTCTGATGTCTTTTTAATGTGATTTTTGTAATGTATCCAATTTTGTCTAGTTAGAGAGTAGGTTTCTAAAAACCTATTTCATTCCTCTCAAATGAAAGTTCACTTTCTCTAAATGCAATTTTAATTTTCGATCTCTCATGTGAATGTGTTTATATACCAACGTTATTTCCCCTTCCCATTCTGCTAATTATTTTTCTGTCCCTTTCCCACGTTTTCTATTTATCATTATTTCCCTTCATCGCTTTGAAGACTAAATTTTCTATCTTAGGAAAATTTCTCTTGTAACAGAGGTATGAGTCACAAAAAATGTTTTTCGTTGTGTATTTTGTCTTTGGATTTTCTTGGCATGAGGCTTGCACTTTTCTCTTTTAACGTGACTGCATTTTATTGCTTTTGCGTTTTGTGCCACAGTGGTATGTCTTCCAAACCCCAACTTCCAAAGGAAATGACCTTTTTTTTCTCTTTTAAGGTTTTGTTTCATTTTTTATACTTAAGAAGTTGATCTACTTCAAATTTATTCTCCTCAGGTTTTAGTACATTGCTCCTTCTCCCTCACAGATGACTCCTGGATTTCTTAAATTATTTATTGAAAATCTCAATTTGTTCTCACTGAAATTACATTATCATACCGCATATTCTCAAATGCATTTTGTCCTAATTCTTAAGTTTATATTTTAATGGTCAGCTTATGAAATTTTGCTTGCTATTTTATTGTATATTTTAATAAACAGTAAGGCAAATCTTCATTTCCCTTCATGTTTTTCTTTTATAGTTTTCATAGCTTTTCTAGTTGTTATTTTAGGTAAACTTTAGAATCCATTGCATTGTTTCCAAAGAAAGCCTCCTGGAAGTTCTGTTGGGATTGGGTCAAAGTTATAAGCTAACATAGAAAGAACAAACACCTAACTGACAGTGAGTCTTTCTAGGAAAGGAGTTGAGGTGTATTACTATTTGTTTAAATGCAAATATTTCAAAAATGTTTCATTCATGTTTTGCACCTGTGTATGTGACTAAAATGTCTAGAAATCACTGACTGCAGAATGAAGTGTGAGTTCCTTGAAGTGAGATGCAAACTGCACATTCCTGTCACCTCTACTTGAATAATATTTTTTAACTGTTTCATTAATTAATGTTTTTGATTTTTAAAAATTACACTGTATATTCATTTAAACCCTACTATGGAGGCGTCAAGAAGCCTTGGTGATCTAGTGGATTACGCATTGAGCTACTAACAGCAAGGTCAGCATTCAAAACCACCAGCAGTTCCACAGGAGAAAGAGGAGCCTTCCTGCTACTATAAAGATTTGCAGGCTCAGAAACACACAACCGATGTTCTCTTCTGGCTTATAGGGTTGCTGTAAGTGAGAATGACTCCATAAGAATGAGTTGAGTCAGATGTAGGTATCTCCAGGTAATATGAAACAGTTAATGCACTTGGTTACTAACAGAAAAGTTAGCATTTCAAGTCCGCCCAGAGATTCCACATTTTAAGGTCTAATCTACTGCCAGAAAAACAAAATAAAACAAAACATCCATTGCAAATCCCAAAACCGTTCTATCCCAACACACATAGGGTGAACAGGATTTGGAATTGGCTCAACAGCAGCTGGTTTATATTCGAAGCATTAAGCTAGTTGGAATATTAAAAGAAGGAAGATGCAAAATGGACTCAGCATGTAAAGCAGTTAGTGTACATAGGAATTCTACAATTTGGAGTCCACAGCTAGGATTTCAAATCGGGGTCAATTACTGTACCTACCTGCAATTTTTATTAACTACTAAACTATAATATGTCCAGCTAGAAGTATAGAGTACAAGTATAAGTGCAATTTTACACCAGGGGGAACTTGACTGGGTCTGGGAAGGTCAAGAGAGTACCTTAGAAAGGGAATTATGAGTTGAGATCTGAAAGCTGAATGAGCATTGAACTGGGTGAACAGAAGGGGCTAGGACTGGAGAGAGAACATTATAGATAGTGGGAACACACTGAAATTTTGTGTAGGATGCAAAATGCTGTGCTTGAAGAACTGATGGGATGTGTGTGACTGCAATCCTAGCTAGTTCATGAGGTAGGCTAAATGATGCCAACGATGGATTTTGACATTTATCCTAAAAGTAGTAGGAAGCCCTTAAATGAACACTGGAACAAAGGACAAATAGGTGCTTTTCATTCGTAGAGAAGGAATCAAATGTGTGTTTTGACAAGAACACTGTAGGTAATTGGAAACATGACTAAAAGAAAACAAAGGGAAGAACATGGAAACAATTTGGAAAAATGCTTCCATAGTCCAGGTAAGAAATAATGGTGCCATTGAAGATGAATAAAACACAATAAAATTAAAAGATAACGTGTTATATTTTACTCTAGCTACATCTGTCATAATCGACTTTCCAATGCCCTCTGTCTCATAGCACGGCTATTATTCACATCTCTGGACTATGGTCAAAGGGTATTCAACCGAAGCTTAATCCATGTGGGGACCCTGCAAATAGGTTTTAGGCTTCCACTGTCATCCACAGCCTTCTGAAAACCAGGTGTTCAGAATTTAAACTCTGATACCATTCCTCCCTCTGGATTTGGATTTTATTGTTTATGATCCTTGGATCACACAGGCCAATATGCTTTTCCTCTTGTACTTAATTGATGCCTCACTTAGATGGCTGCTTGTTTGAAGACAAGCCTTTAAGACACAAAAAATTACTCTTTCTCATAGCTGGGTACCACACTTAGTTAGAGCACCCATACCTTCAGTGATAGTAGAGTCATGTCATAAGAACCACTTGTTCATCTTAAGGTGACAGCAACTGGACCCATGGTTCCTGGGGGGGGGGGGTATGGGAAGGGACGGAGAGGGAGGTGAATGGGGAGTCAACAATGATGGGTACAGGGAAATAGTAAGTGTTCTAAAATTGATGGTGAGGAGGGTATAGCTTTTCTGGTTGTGTTTGATCAATCAAATTATATCTGAGAGGAATTACTGAGAGGTGAACGAAGGGTCAACATAATAGTGGGGTAGGAGGGGGGAAAAGAGGAAAGAAGAAAATAAATAGTGGGTGCATTTATATTTGTTTATATATGTATATACATGCAATGCAACAAGGAAGCAGATGGACTTAGGGGCTCTACTTAAATCTTACCTCTGTAAAAGAATGTTGTGATAGGTAGGTTTATTGTGCCAACCTAGCCAATAGGAATATGTGGGTGGAAATTAATGAGGTCGCAGTTTGAATGGAGGACAAAGAGATAAATGGTTCTGCAAGGCCCACCCCTTGTCTCTCTTGCTCTCTGGTGATCAGACCAGCATGTTGCTGCTTTAGCTATTTTTCTGCCTCAACCTGTGCGCTGTACTAACTGTGGGACAAGCCAACCCGTGGATCATGTCGCTAGAGCTTGAGGCTTCTTCGAGACCTGCTTAGCCACGCTGCATACATCGCTTGAGCTCGAGGCTGGTGGATCCTGTCACCTTGCATAGCTTGAGTTCAATATCCCATTGGGGCCTGCTCTACTAAGCTCCCATTCTAGTGGCTGTTGTTGACTGTTGCTGGCCCATCCTGCTGTATGCTGCCTGCAGGCAGACTATGTCTGGTTTTCCTGAGGGAAGATTCTGCTGTCTTCTTCCTTGGTCTTGGACTGAAGCCCTTCCATTACTTGAAGGACTTTCAATATATTAACTGTTCCACAAACATGAGTTTAACTGAGCCCTCTATACTGCTGTTTGGACTAATTAGCTGTCATATTCCTTCTTGCTGTATAAACCTATATATATAGGGTTCTCTAGAGAACCCTGCCTAACACAAATGGTTTGTTCTAATAATGTGGAATTGTATGATAGGCAAATTCCTGACACAATCACTGAAGACAAAATGAGTGCCACAAAGCAAATGTGGTGAAGAAAGTTGATGGTGCCCGGATATCAAAAGAGAATGGCGTCTTGGGTCTTAAAGTCTTGTAGCTAAACAAGTGGCCATCTAGCAGGGAAGCAACAAAGGTCACATGGAAGAAGCACACCAGCCTGTGTGATCATGAGGTGTTAACAGGAAGAGGTATCAGAAGTTCAAAAACAAGCAACCACATCGATGTGAAGGGGTGGTGATCTAGTGGAGATCCAAACCCACTTGGACAATCCCTTGCAGAAGGGCCACATGGAAGAGATGGCAAATCCAGGGTGTGGTATGGCACTGATGAACCACATAACTATCCTCTAGGTCTTTAATATTTTGCCCCTCCCCCACTATTATGGCTTTTGTTTTACCACGTCAATCATATTAGACTTGCTTATGTTCATTTGCATATTTAAGATAGTTTGACACATGAAAACCAAGAGAGATAACCCTTCAGAAATAGAAGCAGTAGTGATGGTTCCTTGAATGGAAGAGGGGTACGATAGGGAATGGGGGGATGGAGAGCTGATAGCATTGATGACTGTATAACCCCACTCAATGGGATCAAACAACAGAATTGTATGTGAATGGATATATTGGATTGTGTAAGATATTGGGAAAAAAACAAAATAATACAAAATAATAATGATAAGGGTTCCTGGGTGGTAGGGTGGGGGAAAGAGGGGATAAAGTGGAGCTGATAATCAAGGAGTTCAAGAAGAAAGGGAATGTTTGAAACTGATTGTGGTAGCAATTGTAAAACACTGCTTGGTGTGATTAAACTATGGAATGTTATGATATCTGTAACTCCCAATAGAATGCTTAAAAATAAATAAATAAATAAATAAATGATTCTTAAGAAGGACACCAAAACCCCCAAACCAAAATAAAACAAACAACAGTTCTAGTGCTCCCTCCCCTCTCTCGAATTTATTGTTTGTTCCCCAATTCTCTCTCCCTCTCCCTCCCTACACCAACCTGTCCCAATAAACCATTGCATCAGTTAAAAAAAAAAAAAGAACAACTTGCTCTTAGAGTTGGGATAGATTAAGTGTGAGACACAAATCTATTCATATACCTATGGTTTATATAAGTCTCTGGTTCCCATTAGCAACACCATTATCATTTTATGGTAGAGAATATTCCCTTTTGATCCATTTAAAAGTTGTTTTCATTTTTAATTTTTCTGTTTAATTTTTGATTGAGGTTTTCATCTGTTTTGTTTTGTCATTGTTGTTTGGTTTTTACTTGTTTTTTATATAAGATTTTATATACAATATATGAAATCTAGGATAAGCAAAACTATAGAAATAGTAACTATATTGATAATTACCTAGGAGCATCGCAGGAGAGGTTCGGGGAAATGAGGATTTAACAACAATGAGTATGAGAAAGAATAAAATGTTATGAAATTGATTTTGGTCATGATTGCACAGCCTTTAATATGACTGAACTATTAAGTTGTATGATATGTGAATTATATGTCAATAAAACTATTAAAAATTTGTAAATGAAAAGATATTTAGGAAGGAGCAATAACAGAATCTTATACTTTAATACTAACAAGCATCTGCTTAGAGTTCCCTGTGCATGAATTGTATTATTTGTTGCCTTCTGAATTACCTATCCTCCTTCACCTACTATATCCTTGTTCCTTAATTTTAAAAAATTAATTTCATAGGTAACAAATGCCAAAATAAACATAATTCAAAATAGCAGTAAACATGAAAAGTCACCCTTCTCAGAAGTGGGGTCTAAAGTCAATCAACATAGGGCATTCAAATGGTCACAGGCATATTCGTTCAGGACTAATATGTCATTAGCCCTCACTCACAGTGTGTTTGTCAATGGTGGCTTTCATATTACTATGATGCTGGAAGCTATGCCAAATGAGAAGCAGCAGCTTCAAAACCCATTAGTAATAGGAATGTGAAATTTAAAATTATAAATCTAGGGAAATTGGAAGAAGTTATCAAAAATAAAATGGAATGCATAAAAATCAATATGCTAGGAACTGGTGAGCTGAAATGGATTTGAAGGAGTCATTATGAGTCTGACTGTTAGATGGCTTACTATGTTTGGAACGGTATCACACTCAGTGTCAAAAAGGATATTCCAAATTGTATCTTGGAGTACAATTCTGTCTTTGATAATATCTATATGCCTACAAGGAAGTCTAATTAATACAATTATTCTTCAAATGTACACACCAACCACTAAAGCTAGTGATGGAGAAACTGAAGAACTTTACCGACTTCTTCAGTCTGAAATTGATCAAAGATGCAATCAAAACATATTGATGATTATTGATGATTAGAATTCAAAAGTTGAAAACAAAAAGGAAGGAGCAGTAGTTGGAAACTATGGCCTTGGGATCAAAATGAGGCTGGAGATCACCTGGTAGAATTTTGGAAGAGCAACAACTTCATTGCAGAAACTTGTTTTCAACAACACAAATGATGACTATGTTCATGGACTTCACCAGATGGAATACACTGGAATCCAATGGACTTTATCTGTGAGTAGAGATGATGGAGAAGCTCAATACCACCAGCCAAATAAGGACAGGGGCTAACTGGGGAACAGAATATGAGTTACTCATAAGCAAGTTCAAGTTGAAGCTGAAGAAATTTTCTAAAATTTTCTAAAATTCCACAAACTTGAGCACAGCCCATACGAATTTAGAGAACATCACAAGAACAGATATTTTTTTTCCAAATCAATTTTAGGACTTACTCCAGACATCATACTATTCAATAGTTCATTGATATCAAGCAGTGTTGTACAGTTCCTACCGCAAGCATTTTCAAAACATTTTTTCCTTCTTGTATTCTTTGACAATAACTCCACAGTACACACCCTCCCCTGCCTTATCCTCCTCCAACCCCTGGAACCCTTTTTGAGTGATTGTCTCCATAGATTCATCCAACCTGGGTTTCATATACCAAAAACCATAGAAAAATACATACCAGTCTAGAATGCTGCCAACAATAACAAAATGTAACAGAAACAAGCCCCTATTTGTATCAAAAAGGAGATCAAATGACAAAGCTTTAACGTTCTGAGTCAGATCTATCATTTTAATTTATTATAATCATCTCTCCAATACTCTGTTAACCAGGGCATTCCCATTCCTGAATTATGGTCGGAGGGGAATCACCGGCGGCTTATTACATATGTAGGTCCTGTGAATGTATTTTGAGGGCTTCTGCTGTCATCCATAGCCCTCGGGCAAACCAAAATTTCACAATTTAAGCTCTGATACCATTCGCTCCTTCAGGTTCATTGACAAACCTTGCATCCCAAATGTCCACGTGCTTCTTCCCTGTGGGCTTGGTTGATGTCTCACTTAGATGGCTGCTTGTCAAGAACAGATTTGAGCCACTGAACACTAATGACACAAAACCTGACAATCTGTGGGAGGACATCAAGAATACCATACACGAAGCAAGTAAACGGTCGTTATAAAGACAGGAAAGAAAGGGAAGATCAAAGTGGACGTCAGAGGACGCTCTGAAACTTGCTCTTGAATGTGGAGTAACTAAAGTGAATAGAAGAACTGATGAAGTCAAAGAGCTGAAGAGAACATTTCAAAGGGCAGTGCAAGAAGACAAAGCAAGGAATCATAGTGCAATGTACAAAAAGTTAAAAACCTAAAAAGTTTTTTAAAACCCCAAAAACAAAAACAATGTTCAGCATTATCTCAAGGTGAAAAAAAAAAACAAAGAAAAAAAATTCAGGCCTTGAGTTGCATCACAATATTGAAAGATTCCATGAGCAAATTATTAAATGATGCAAAGAGCATCAAAAAGCCCATAAAAGGTATACAGAGAGTCACTGTGCCCCCCCCCAAATTGGTAGGCATGCAACAATTTCAGGAAGTAGCATATGGTATTGAAGAATAAAGTCCAAACTGTTTTGAAGGTAATAGTCAAAACACAAGGCTCCCGAAACTGACGGCATAGCAATGGAACTGTTTTTTTTAAATTTTAACAATTTATTAGGGGCTCATACAATTCTTATCACAGTTCATACATATACATACATCAATTGGATAAAGCACATCTGTACAGTCTTTGCCCTAATCATTTTTTCCTCCTCTTTTCTTTTTTTACATTTTATTAGGGACTCATACAACTCTTATCACCATCCATACATATACATACATCAATTGTATAAAGCACATCCATACATTCCCTGTCCCAATCATTCTCAAGGCATTTGCTCTCCACTTAAGCCTCTTGCATCAGGTCTTTTTTTCCCCTCCCTCCCCTTTCCCCCCTCCCTCATGTGCCCTTGGTAATTTATACCTCGTTATTTTGTCATATCTTGCCCTATCTGGAGTCTCCCTTCCCCCCTTCTCTGCTGTCCCTCTCCCAGGGAAGAGGTCACCTGTGGATCCTTGTAATCAGTTCCCCCTTTCCAACCCACTCACCCTCCACTCTCCCAGCATCGTCCCTCACACCCTTGGTCCTGGAGGTATCATCCACCCTGGATTCCCTATACCTCCAGCCCTCATATGTACCAGTGTACAGCCTCTGTCCTATCCAGGCCTGCAAGGTAGAATTCGGATCATGGTAGTTGTGGGGAGGAAGCATCCAGGATCTGGGGGAAATCTGTGTTCTTCATTGGTACTACCTCGAACTGTTTTCATAAGCTAATGAAGCACTGGAAGCACTCACTCACTCATCGATGCCAAGAAAATGGGAAAACAGTTACATGGTCAATCAACTGGAGTAAACTCATAGCTGTGCTCATTCCAAAGAAAGGTGACCCAACAAAATGGGGACATTATCAAACAATATCATTCATATAACATACAGGTATAATTTTGGTGAAGATAATTCAGAATCAGATACAGCAATACATCAACACAAAACTGCCAGGTATTCAAGCCAGGTTCAGAAGAAAATGAGGGATATAAATGTTAACGTCATTTAGATCTTCTTTGAAAGCAAAGAAGATAGAGAAGGTGTTACTTATGTTTTATTGACTAGGCAAAAGCACTCAACTATGTGGAACATAGCAAACCATGGTTAACATTGAGAAAAGTACTCATTCTAGAACACGACATTGTGCTCTGACAGGGCCTGTCCATGAACCAAGAGGCAATCTTGCTAACAAAATAAGGGACTATGATGTGGTTTAAAATTAAGAAAGGTGTATGTCAGGGTTGCCTCCTTATATTGTATTTATTTATCTGCCCAGCAAGTAATCTGATAAACTGGAAAATATGAAGAGCACGGCAGCAGGACTGGAAGAATCTGTGATATGAGATGACGCAAACCTGCTTGCTGAAAGTGAGGAGGATTAGAAAGACTTCCTGATGAAAAACAAAGATTGCAGCTTTCAGTGTGGATTGCAACTCAATATAAAGAAAACAAAACCCCTCGCAACTGGACCAGTAGACAAATTGGTTATGATAAATGAAGGGAGTGGCACGGGGGATGAAGTTATTAAGGATTTCATTTTGCCTGGGTCCACAATCAATGTTCATAGAAGTGGCTGTCTAAAAATCAAACAACTCATTGCACTGGGCAAATTTATTGCATAAGGCTTCTTTAATGTTAAGAGACAACAAAGATGTCATTTTGAGGACGAAAGTGGCCCTGATACAAGTCATGGTATTTTCAGTTGCCTCATATGCATGTGGAAGTTGGGCAATGAATCAGGAAGACCGCAGAAGAAGAGGCATTTTAAAAATCATTTTATTGGGGCTCATACAACTCTTATCACAATCCACACATACATCAATTGTGCAAAGTACACATACATTCGTTGCCCTCATCTTTCTCAAAACTCGCTTTCCATTTGTGCTCCTGGAATCAGCTCCTTTTTCCTTCCCCTTCCTTCCCGCTACTCCCTCCCTCGTGAACTCTTGATAATTTATAGATTATTATTTTTATCTTATCTTACACTGCCCGGCGTCTCCCTTCACCCACTTTTCTGTTACCCATCCCTCAGGGAGGTTATATGTAGTATGACGTTAGGGAATGATCGTGAAAGTACCATGAACAGCCATCAGAACAAACAAATCTATCTTCGAAGAATGAAAGCCAGAATTCTTCTTAGAAACAAGGATGGTGAGACTTCATCTCAGGTATTTTGGACATGTTGTCAGGAGAGACCAGTCCCTCAAGAACATCAGGCTTGCTAAAGTTGGTCAGGGAAAAGAGAGGAATGTCATCCTCAGGACAGATTGAAACAGTGAGTACAACAATGGGCTCCGAGATGCAAACAATTCTGAACATGGCACATGACTGGGCAGTGAACGTGTCCCTGAATTCAGGGTAATAGGACGGGGACGTAGAGCTACAGGGTGCAATATGCAAGTGTGTACTTTGAAAGTAGTATCGCACACTCTGAACTGTAAGAGGAGTCGATGAGGATGAAGCTGAGCATATCCTTGATATAATGCTGAGCTGTTCAATCAAAAGGACTCAAACTTGAATATCTCCCACCTGCTGCAATACTCATTCTATTTCCTTCTCTGTGAAATTTGTCTTGAATTTGAGTTTTCTTTCCATTTAATTTCTAATGGATAGCGGGTGTCATTAAGCCATACACTTGCCACTTTTCCATGCTTAAGAGTAATGTCTCATTGTCAGGTATTAAAGGATACCCTTCTGCAATAATTATAAACACAAAGCATCGGGGATAACTGAAGTTGGAAAATGTTAAAGAAAGTAAAAGCACGCATAGGCATCTTTCCGTTTTACTATCATGACCAAAAGTTTGCAAAATGCTTAATGCAGAACATATTTTTGTGTAAAGTGTATATCAGTGGGTACATAATAGCAGGAAAGAGAAATAGACAAATAACAGACTGAGTTTATCCACGCAGACAACATATCACACTGAGAAGGCTTTTTTTTACAATAGGCTGTCTTTTGAAAACTTGAGCTTTCCTAACCAAAAAGACTTGACTATGACAATGCTGTTTACCATTCTGCAGCACAAAGCTTGGTCCCTGGGCCAGGAGCCACATCTTGGGTCTCGTTGCAGACCTGCTGAATTTGATTCTACAATTTAACGAGATCCCCCACGTGATTCGTCTGCACATAAAAGCTTAAGAGTCCTCAGCATCTCACATTCTTAAGGGAAAAATGGCATTGACAAATCAAAATTGGTGAAGTTGTGGTCTCTGGTTTGGATCAGAATCACCTGGGGAGTTCTTAAATGGATACCAAGGCCCAATCTAGGCCAATTGAAGTACAATCGTGAAGTGTAGAATCAAAGCAAGATTTCAAGAGGCTTTCTACTCCCATAAAGAGTTACAGCCTCAGAAACTCACAGGGGAAGGTCTACCCTGTCTATGGTTGCTCTGGGTTGGCATCGACCTTGAGTTTGACTTCTTTGAGGTGCCCTGTGGGTGCAGTGTGTTACCCAGTGGGTTAAGAATTGGGCTGTTACATGACCAGGTCAACTGCTCCTAGGGAGAAAGATGACGCCTTTTGTTCCTGAGAAGATTTACAGCTTTGGAAACCCACAGGGGGCAGTTCTGTTTGGCTCTGTAGAATCACTATGAATTGGAATTGAGTTCAGTGAGTTGAGGCATGGAAGGAGCCCTGGTCACGCTGGCAGGTAAGTGTTGAATATGGTTCAAACCCACCAGCCACTCCTCAGGAGAACAATGAGAAGATCCAGCTCCTATAGATTTGCAGCCTCAGAAACTATAGGGTCGCTATGAGTCTGAATAGACTTGATGGCCGTGGTAGTCACCCTGTTGGCTTGTGGGTTACACATTGGCCTGTTAACTACAAGGTTATCAGTTCAGTGCCAGCAGGAGGAAGATGAAGTTGACGATAGGGTCACTATGAGTCTGAATCTATTTGATGGCGGTGGGTTTGGTTTAGGAGTCCCTGGGAAGTGCTCATCTGCTAACTGAAAGACTGCCAGTTTGAATCTACGGAAAACCTTATGCAGCACAGTTCTAGTCTAACACACATTAGGCCATCAGGAGTTAGAAGTAAGTGGCAACTGGTTTCAGGCAATTCTTAGGTACAACTGCGGTTGAGAATGCTTGGTTTTGACTAGAGCTGCTAATCTGTTTAATGAGACTATTTTGTAAGATGTAGATTCTGATTCAGTCTATCTGATTGGAAATACAAATCCTCAGCAGGGAGTTGAACTGGAATGAACCAGATTGAAGCCCTGGTATAGATAAATTGCAGTATTTGGAGGGCTCATCGATAATAATAAACACATATTGATAGATAATTTACAGACTTAATTTCCAAGATTTTTTGGGTTAAACTTCTGACAGTATTAAATTAACAAATTTCAAGTATTTCTCATCAATAAATATATAGGCTCCTTTGGTGCTACTAACATATATGTATATATATTTTTATACACACATACGTTTAAGTCTAGCAGTCATGTTCATCTTTACCACTTAAGTGGTTGTACTATAAATATATATAATAAATTTAAAGTTTTATTTAAAAGGAAATTAATTTAAAATAGTCCAGGTTTCTCTTTGTCTAAAAGTTTAACTATGAAAAAAATTTAAAGCTTTAATATCAAAAAACATAAGACAAATTACGATTCTTGCTATTTGGATAGCAAAACATTAATTACTAAGCAGAAGATAGCCCATTTTATTCTTTATGCAATCCACTTTGTAGGCAAGGATTCAATAACATAAATTCCTATATTAAATATCAAACTACTTTTCACCTTTAAGATCTTTCACTAAATAACTCAACACTATTTCTTAGTGAACTATAATAAATTTCTGACAACTTTAAATTTTCGTGTAAAGCCATAAAATATGTGTTCCTGTTTAAAATGAAAAATAAAATGTTGTAAGGATTTATTAAATATTATAAAGTACATAAACATGTTATCAAAGCAAGAGAATTACCAATTTTTCTTAGGTTAAAATTTGTATGTTAATATTTACTTCACTGTAACTGTAATTCTTTTGAATAGAGGATCATCAGAGCTATGGCCCTTAGTCACCATGAATTAACTCATGCCTATAATTCAATTTTCATCCAACCATACAAAAGTCTATAGGAAAACAGTAACATTAGGAGAAAAAATTACTATGATGGAAGAAAAATTCAAAATCAAATGGCCCTTGACAAAATCATCCTTCCTTCCTTAACTAACACTATAAGTTACTGGATTTCCTCTTAAGAATAATTGCCACAACTTCATTCTAGGATCTTTCCCATTGTTTCTATTATCACAAAATTCTGCATCTGCTGTACAAAATTCCATATAAAATTTTCTTTACAAATAAGGAAATATTTAACAATTTGAGGCCCAAATCACAAAATCTTCCTAATATTGACACAAGCGATTTTTTATATATTAGACTCCTTTGAGCCACAATAAAAAGGTCCTTACAAACTCTTGGGTCCCCAAGACTTGAACACATCTCTCTCATCTGCAGCCTCTCTACCTGGCCTACTGAGCCCACAGACTTAATAATACTCTAATTCCAATGGTCTGGTGGTCAAAAGCAGATGTCTGAAGTACAGAGCTGTTCCCAAGTCCCAAGTGCACTGGACCAAACCTCTATAATGCCTGGCTCCTAATCAAGCTGGACTTAGATAAACTTTCTCATGTGGATGATCAATACTTCTATAATTTAATTAATACTCCTAATGCTCTTTTTAATTGCCTTATTACAGCATTTCTTAAGGTTTCTACTCTTGTGTCACCCAATTCTGGATCCAATTACACATATCCATTCAAGCAACCTATTCTGTACTTAAAGAAAGTATTCTGTACTTTAAAGAAAGTATCTTGTTTCCTTTTTTAGGATAATTGTTTCCCTTTGTAGCTGTGCCTTCCTTCCAGTAAGCTCTTTTAAGATTTTACATAGTGAGGTAGTAGACAAGAGGATGTACATTGGTACAGATAGGAACTGGAAATACAGGGAATCCAGGACAGATGATCCTTTCAGGACCAGTGGTGAGAGTGGTGATACCAGGAGGGTGGGGTAGAAAGGGGGAACTGATTACAAGGCTCTACATATAACCTCCTCTCTGGGGGACGGACAACAGAAAAGAGGGTGAAGAGAGATGTCGGACAGTGTAAGATATGATAAAATAATAATAATTTATAAATTATCAAGGGTTCATGAAGGGGGGGAGCAGGGAGGGAGGGGCAAAAATGAGGGGCTGATACCAAGGGCTCAAGTAGAAGGCAAATGTTTTGAGAATGATGATGGCAACAAATATACAAATGTGCTCCACACAATGGATGGATGTATGGATTGTGATAAGAGTTGTATGAGCCCCCAATAAAATAATTTTTAATGTTTTAAAAACTAGTGTGGTAGTTATTTAATTTGGTGCCAACTTGAGACTATGAAGAGTGAATGGGTGAAGTTTAGCTTGTCAATCAGGTCGCTGCTTGATGACCTCATTTGGAGACGCTATAGAGATAAATAGCTCACTGGAGGTGGGACACACATACTCTCTCTGCTTGGTATTCCTACTGACAAGACACATGGAGCTATGCTAGATCCCTAGAGCTGGAGAAGCCATGTGGAGACCCCTGCTAGTCCTGAGATGATTACACAGTCACTTGATCCACAAGACTTTCCACCCACCTGCCTGTGATCTTCCTGTGTTTGGCGTCGTTGCATGTGTTTCAAGAGTCAGAAGAGGACTTTTAAATTGGTATCGGACATATGAGCTAATATCAGACTTGTGGACTTGATCTGAACTGGGCTTGGATGTTTTCTCAATATTCAATTGCTCTTGTATATAAAGCTCTTTCTTATGCACATCTCTACAAATTTTTTTCTCTAGTCAACCCTAACACAAATAGTTTTTAAATTGCAGTGGTGTTGGGCTCTCTGTCTGATGACATCTGAGCTGTACATTAATTTAGTGGTACCTAGGGTTTTAAATGGCTTAAAAAATAAGCAGCCACCCATTTGACCACTCAAAGCCCTTGCAGAAGATAACGGTTTAATACCTTTGTGGTCAACATGCGATCAGCTCATCCTGATGATGAGGTCCTGTGTATGGCAATGTAGCAATACCAGCTACTCCTTTAAATCCATGCAGGACGTTGTGATCAACAAATTTCTTTAAAAATCTTAATCAAAAGGAGGGAATGATAAAGGGAATTATAAAAACCACTCTTGGACTAGTCTAGATTCATGTCAGGGAGCATCAGATATGTCCTCAGTGGAGAGGTCAGAGAAATATGCTTACAGATATGAGACAAGTATGTCATAGGAGCAATGCATGCTGTCGTTTCTTTAAAATTGGATTTTTATAGTTTCTAGTGTGTAAAATAAATTATACTAGAAACTTCCAACAAAAATTCATAAATCGCTCAATCATAGGACCAAATAGACATTTCCCCTAAAAGGACATTCAAATGACCACCAAACACATGAAAAGAAGCTCAATGTTATTAGCTACTAGAGAGATGCACATCAAAACCACAAGATACAATTTCACTCCTACTAGGTGGCTAATATAAAATACAAAAAATAAAATAATAATAGCAAGGATGTAGAGAAATTGAAACCTTTGCTCAATGTTACTGAGAATGCCAATGATAGGGCCCTTGTGGAAAACTGTGTGGTAGTTCTTCAAAACATTAAAAATAGAACTACCATATCCTTTCCTAGGTAGAAAACAAAAAGACTACAAAGCAAAGATTCAGAGACTTGTACACCAATGGTCATTGCATCATGATTCCCAATAGTCAAAAGATAGAAGCAACCTAAATGCCCACCAAACAATGAGCAGATAAAATGCAAGACAATGAGATAGTGTTCAGTAGGAGAAATACATTCTTGATATAATATGGAGCTTGAAGACATGTTGAGTGAAATAAGTTGATCACAAAAGGACAAATATTGTATGGCCCCCCTAGGTATATAAAAAGATAAGAAAAAATGTGGAGAGACCAAACTTAGTTAGTGGTTACCAAGTATGAAAAGGAAGGGAAAGTGGAGTTTATTGCTTATGGAGCACTGAGTTTCAGGTTTGGAGTGATGGAAAAATCACATTAAGGGTTGGTGAGATAGTTAGGCTTTATGTCAATTTGAGTGAGCCAGGATTCTCTCATGTTATGATCTCACATAGTGTGGTCAACTTCATGATGGGGTCCTCTGTGAAGCAGCCAAGCATTTGAGGCAAGAATAGAGTACTGTGGTAGTTACATAATCTGGTGTCAATTTGGGACTTGAGAGGATTAAGACTGAAGGGGTGGAGTCTACCCTGTCAATTGGGTCATAGCCAATGTGGCCTTTGAGTGGGCATGGCCTTCTGAGAATTCTGGGAACTCCTGGGTTTCCTTCTTGGAGGCAAGAGAGACTCTCTCTCTGCTCACTCCCTGGGAGACATTGCAGCTGAGAAGACACATAGAACTACATTAGTGCCCTGAGCTGGAGAAACCACGTGGGCCTACCCTGATGCAACCAGAGCTCTGAAGCCGGAGAAGCCATGTAGAGACCTCTGCCAGCGCTGAGATGCTTACAACGCCACTGGATCCAATGACTTTTGACCCACTGGCCTGTGATCGTCCTGCCTTCAGCTTCATTGCATGTGTTTTTGAGTCTGAAGAGGACTTTGTAGATTGGTAGCAGACATATGGGCTACTATTGGACTTATGGACTTAGACTGTACTGGGATGCTTTCTTAATGTATAATTACCCTTTATATGAAACTCTTATAAACATAAAAGTTTCTATGGGTTTGTTTCTCTAGTCTACCCAAACTAACACAAGTATCAACTCTTTCATCTGGGAGGTTTCCTTCAGGTTGTAACCCACTTTTAGTATAGGTTGACAGTGTGCAGACGCTAGGTCACTTCTACTGGATCTTGAATATGGTTCATCGACCTCCTGTTATATCACTTGCTGATCCCAAGAGTCATCGGGAGACTGCCAACCTTGGATTAATCTGGCCTCGTTTGGATTCATTCAGCTCTGCATCCACCAGCCTGTGGTCTTCATTTTCCTGCTTCGTTTGTCAGCCACATTGCAGGTACATGAGTCAGAAGCTGGCCACAGACTTGAACTAGACTGGACTTACCCATTTCTACAATTGTGTGAGCCATTTCTTGGTATAAAGCGCGCGCTCTCTCTCTCTCTCTCTCTACACACACACACACACACACACAGTTATTGGTTTTGTTTCTCTAGAGAACCAAGTAGCACAGTCAAGTATTCTAAGTGCCGTCAATAAAATCTACATCTGTAGAGCTGAATTGGCAAGAGTTGTTTGATATATTTTACAATGACAATAAAGCGGCTGAGGGTGCTTATGTATAACCAAATGCTTCATAGGATGTGGTTACTTGCATTGGAAGTTTAAGGTCATTGTTTCATGGACACCACTTACAATAAACCTAATAAAGTTTTTTAGTGCTTCCATTCTACCTCCTGTTTGATGCAAGTGTCTATAATCTTAAAGGCTTGCATATGGCCATCCAAAGTACAACAGCAATAGAAGGAGGGCATGGAGTATGTGGCTGATTGCCTTCATGAACAATTATCACCTTTGACATGAGACCACAAGTAGATAGTGCCTGGCTACTATTACTGAATATTTTTCTTAGTGATTCTATATAAAGTCAGATCATAGAGGGGGAAGATGTCAAACAAATTTTAAAATTCTCGTGAACTCTAGAATTTCTGAACCTGAGAATGCTGGATGAATCCCTGAAATTATAGTCTCCAGGTAATCTTTAAACCTTAAACCAAAAACATCTCCCTTTTTTAAAAACCAAATTTTATTAAACAATAGGTGGCTTAACTTATAAAAAGATGTCTGTTTAGAGCATTTTGCTCTTTTAAGAACTGTATGTGATTAAATTGACAATAGCAACTCAAAAGTGTGGATAGGAACCCTAAGGGGCAGTGAATGTTAATTTGGGAGGAAGAGCCCAGAAAATGAGGATGAGAATGGTTAAAAAATTCAGAAAATATAATCATTATTTTTGAGTTACACATGTAGAAAAGATGAGTTGGCATATTTTGGTGTGATATTCTCAACAAAATTTAAAACTTCACCGGAGTATAAAACTCATTGTAAAGAGGTTATTAGGCATATATATATATATTAGTATCAGAATTTTATTATAAAATTTAAATTATATGCATTTTTAATTTCCAAATTTCCTCAAATAAACTTTTATAATTATCCCTAGTTAGAAGTTCTCTTTAGAAAGTTGCCATTATAGAATTTGTTTTTGTAATTTATTTTTGGTTGCTCTTTCAGAATATACTAAGGACAATTTCAATTGATAGAACATGCTGCATACTGTTTCTGGTGTTGCTGGACACCTTGGAGTGGGTTTTAGCTTATAGTGATCTTATGTACAACAGAGAAAAACATTGCCTGGTCTTATGTCATCTTCACAACCACCGCTATTTGAGCCCATTGTTGCAGTCACTGTGTCAATTGATCTCGCTGAAAGTCTCTTTTTTCGCTATTTCACCAAGCATGATAGCCTCATATAGGGACCAGTCTCTCCTAATAACATGCCCAAAGCATGTGAGACTGCAGCGGTAGTGTATAATTTAACGTGGTTCTTCCAAGCCAAAGTCTCTAACTCCCACCAAATGACCTTTTCCTCCATGGATTTGGGAAGGTGGGAGAAGATATTGATAGAATTTGCCTGTGAGTAATTACTACTAGAATTTCCTGGAGTGCATCCTACTGTGTACAAAACAAGCCCTCTGAGAAGGAGTAGAGATCTCATTACCTGCAAGAGCCAGGAGTGTGCAATGAACCTCCTGGATCTACACGACAGCTATACCGTTGGAGGAGCAGCAACAGAACCAGTATGGAGGAGTGGTGGACTTCCCAACCCATGGAGCAAGTTGAGTGCTTTTGTGCAGAAGGTTGGCTTGAAGATTGGGGTGCCTCTGGGCACCTAATTGGGGAAGTTGGTCTTGCTGACCTATGGAAGTGGAGCTGAGTAACAGGGTTGAGGTTACTGGAGTGGGGTGCCTCTGGGCACGTAATTCAGGAAGTTGGGCTGGCTTGCTGACCCACAGAAGTGGAGCTGAGTTCCTATAGGACTGTGGACTATTGGAGTGGGGTGCATCTGAGTACTTAATTCAGGGATCTGGGATTGCTGACCCATTGAGCTTGAGATGAATACCTTTAGGCTGAGGCTTACAGTAGAGTGGCATGCACCTTTGGAAATTTATTTTCAGACTTAAAACTTTGTAACATGTCCTGGTAAACAACTACCTTGAAAATTTCTCCATGGCATTACAACTTGTTAAGTTCATTAATAACCCTTTTAATCATAAATTTTGTTTATAAGGTTCAGTGTAGCCAAAGATGTAAAATAGAGAACATTAATTAAACCATTTCACGGGCCATCTGGGGTTCTTTTTTACATAAGAGTGAAGCCATTAATACCTTTCCATTAACATACTGGAAGCCAAGATAATGGAGAGCGTGCAGGAAGCCTTTCCAGTGCCTCTATTCTGCCCTGGCTATGTGTCAGGGAAGGCTATCTATCATTCAGCTGGGCAGAAAGAAACAAGTGACTGCCTACTTAGCTGTGGTGGCTTTCTTGTAGTGTTAACTCGTGTCTCTATAATTGTCTTGCTGGACAATACTGTTCTAGGTTTCAAAAATCAATCCTGAATGCACTGCATTTCTATTTACAGGAAGTTTAAAACATTTTCTATTGACATTTTATAGAGATCGGGCTGTGAAGTTCTATCACAATCTGCAATGGATTAGTCAAAGGAAGTTATATGAACAATGATAAAACCTGAGACTAGAACCTAATAACCTATATTCTCTAAAAACCATTCATATCACCAGATGATTGTGTAGAAGCACATCTAAATCATGGGGAGAATTAGCACTTTGTTGCTGGAAGCACAAGATGCCACTTAATATCATCATCTATTTTTTTCATTGCCTCTAGATGGCCTAGTTACTTTTGTGTCTTTTCGCTCTCTCAGGACATGCTTGTTTTAGTCCAGAATTTTTATATTCCCCACCCCCAAAGCCACTGTTGAAGTTATATCCCTTTGAAATATCTTTCACTGGAAGCTTTATAAATCACTTAAGTGAAGTGGAATTTTCACTTACATTTAAATCTCTGTCCCTAAGGAGTGCCATACTCTAAAAAGTTTTGTAGCTAGAATTTTATATTTTAGCTTAACCTAGAGTTGAAATTTCATATGGCTTAGAGGCATTTTCAACTTTTGACGAAAAAAATAGTGGCCTATGAAATATGCTTAGCCTTTTGAAAGATCATTTTTAGAGAACTGCCCTAATGTTTTCAAAGAATCGCATTCATATACTTACATGATTTCAGAAAAGCTTTCTAACAAAATTTAAATTAACAAGGTTCTCACACACTTTTATTTTAATGGCCTCATCCAGGCTCTCTGCCATTTAAATTTCCCTGGAAGCTTGATGTTTATAGAAACAATTGTAAATGCTGTCAACCTTGCTTAATTTATCTGTTTGAAGTTGATTTTTATATGCTAGTTTTTACTATGCAGAATTCAATAAAAAGACTGCTTAAGTTTTATAAAAAGACTTAGGCCAAAATAGAGTTATATTTCTGCTCATCTTGGCACTTGATGACCTTTTGGGCTGGGTCATTCTTTATTGTGAGGGTGTTGAGCAGCATCACATTGGATGTCGATAGCTACCTTCAGCACATGCAAACACATTCACAACTACTGACAAAAAGTGTCTCCAGACCTCACCAAAATGCCCAATGGAGGTGGTGATAGAAGCTCTGATATACGGTATACTGTTTTGTGCATTAATGAAAGTAAAGTTGAACCATAAATAATATCAAATTTTATTTTTTGCAAAGGAGGAATAACATGTAACATGAAAATGAATGTAGCTCAAATTTTCCAGCAGTGAAAATACATTTTACTCCTATAATCAAACTTAGATTATAATTATGACTTGTCCAGTTTCTTTACAGTTACATCTGATTTCAGTTGTTCCTTGGTTACTTTTAAAGTAATTTTTCTATAAATAGAACCACTCACTTTTAGGTTAGTTGCTGACTTCATTTGCTGCTCCTCTCTATGAACTTCTTTTCTATACTGAAGTAATACTCCCTTTCTGCCTGAGAGAGAAGCCATATTGGCAACACTCTTATCTGTATTTTCTGAACTATCTGGTGGGGGATTGTTTTCGGCCTCACTTAAGGCAGACGAAAGAGAACTAGTAAGGCAACATAATTCATTCCCCAAATCTAATGCTACATGTTTAGTTAGCATATCCTCCCTCTCTGATTTTATGTTTTTTAATAAATAGTTCATAGGGAGAACTTTCACAAGATAATGAAGGCACTGGAGCAAAACAGCTTGATTCCTGAAATGAAAAAAAAAAACACTATAAATACCGGGCAGTGCTGAGCAGTCATGTGCAACTTACTATAGTAATCAACTAATATTCATTTGAAAACCCTCTAGCAATGAACAGAACCAATAGACCAGGTGATTATTGGTAAAATTTAGGCTCTAGCAATAAAATATACAGATTCTATACCAAGTCAGTTATTATTAATCAGATTGTTTCTGGATGGTCTCGGAATAAAAAGATCAGTATAATATTTTTTAAATGTTTACTGTGAGAGACAAATCAAAGGAAATGATAATATAATTATTAGGTCCTAAGCAACCTTAAAGGGAGCACTGGTGGTGCTGTTGGGTAAGTGTTGGGCCCACAAGGTCGGTGGTTTAAACCCACCAGTCTCTATGGGAAAGAAAGTTGAAGCTGTCTGCAATCATAAAGATTTAGAGCCTCAGAAACCCTGGACAGGGTCACTATGGGTCAGAACCAACCAGGTAGTGGGTTTGGGATCAACTTTCACAAAAAAAGAGCCCAAAGCAAACATAAAATTAACTCAGAGATTATCAGCTTCTCAAAGAAAACATTTGACCATTTACGTCATACGAGCCAATAACTCTGAATGGCCATAACAGTACAGGATGCTATCATAATGATTAGGATGGACCACACATCCACCATACCTAGGCAAACCAAGTTCTCTGGACTGATTACAATTTGATGTGTATTACCTGCAATATACTATCAAAATTCCTTTCGAAGGTGTTCTGTCTTTCCATTGGAAGAGTGTCCCACAAAAATCTGATCTCTTACAATACCAAATGTCAGGAAACTGTTTGGTCAGTTCACACTTCAAGTATTCTACGAACCAGGTCTTTATTGAAGTCAAAGTACAGGTAGACGATGTGACTTGAAAACAGCATCTATATAATGACGCAAGAAGTCCTAAAATATCTTCCTGGTTTTCTGCAAGAAAAAGAAAAAAATATGTCACCCAGCTTTCGGTCTGCTCATTATCAAATAAATAGTTTCTTAAATATGTCAGGGTCAATTAAGTATATAATTAAAAAGTTATCAATAAAAATTACCTTTCGGTGGAGTCTTTAGAAATGTCTCTAGGTTTTTCTTTCTGGAAGTATCTTCCAGATTTATGTGAAATCTGCCACAAGGCACATAATGATCAACAAAAGAATTATCGTTTTTCCTCTGCCGAATCTGGAGTATCAAAAAGCAATTGAAACTTTTCAGTGCTAAGAGGGGTGGGAGAGATGTTATGGCAGCAACTGTCTGCACATACTCTTTCTTGAATGAGAGCTGAAAAGCCTCGCTTTTGTATTCCATACAGTTATGGGTCAACTTGATTCTTTTTTCCTTTGAACTTATTTCAGAGAATATAGACATTGATGATATTGCAGGATCTGTCCTCAACTTAATCACCCTATTTTGACACTTCAGGATGAACTTGGAATCATGAGTTGGATCCAGTAACAGTGATAAAGTCATATTATTCAGAAACCTGTAAAGAATCCACAGTGTTTGGTTATAGTCTGCAAACTCATTCTTTCAAGAGAAATAGAAGATTAAATACCAGGTAAACAAAAATGTATTTTCAGCCTCTCTTTTCCTGAGGGATCCCTGGTGGTGCTGAGGGTGAGGCATTGTTCTGCTAACTACAAGGTTATTTTTAGTTTTCATACTACCACTTTCGTTACTCTTTAATAAAATTGAGACTAACAGGTTAGTCACGTGAAACAATAACTTAGTTGATTTAAGTAGTTGAAGAATATTGAGGCTGTCTGTTCTTGTAAAGATTTACTGTCTCAGAAACCCTATCTAGGATCAGTATGAGCCACAATCAACTCAAGGGCAGTGGGTTTTAATAGCATATCCCTTAAAATAGGCAAGGAAAAACATTGTAAATATGTTGGACCACAAGGAAGTAATTTCTCCAATTTAAACAAACAAGAATACACCCCCCAAAAGCAAAAAACAAACAAGAACATGACATTTTAAAGAAATGTTAAAACATATAGATCTTATTTTTGAGGTAGTGGTTTTGTTTTGTCCTCTGCTTCATTGACAAAAAAAAGAAGTCATTATGTAAAAAACAAAAACACCAAAACTTCATTTTGGTTAGGATTTAGAATGCAAATACTTAAAAATTTAAAATTGAATTTTATAACTCTGCAAATGACCTCAATAAAATATGCCCTTGAATACAAAATCTTGTTCGCCTCTTAGCAATTTTTTTCCAGATTTACATTTCTAGCAATGTGCCAACAGGATTACTCTTTTTGAAAAATTCAAACTGATTGCCAGGAGTCCGGTCCAACTCATAGTGACCTTATTGGACAACACAGAACTGTCTTTGTGGATTTCTGAGGATGTCAACCTTTATGAGAGTAGAAAGCCTCCTTTGTTGCACAGAGCACCTGGTGAGTTCAAACTACTGACCTTGCAGTTAGCAGCCCAACAGATAACCCACTATGCCACCTGGACTGCTTGCAAATAGGATACAGGCTTATTTTTAGCACACTCCCACACTGCCAAAGGTAGAAATAGGTAAGGAAACTACAAACAAGGGCTTTGACATCTAGTAAGGTCACTATATATACTCAATGGGTCTATGGATGAAAAAGAATCTCAAAAAACCCTTCAATAATTTATAGCACTTGTATTCTTGGCATTGTTAATCTGGGAATATTACATCTAAAAACAACAACAACATTGCCATTGAGTTGATGATTCTGATTCAAAATGACCCTAGAGGACAGAGTAGCACTGCCCCCGTGGTTTTCGGGGAACAGAAAGCCTCATTTTCTTCCTACAGTGGGTTAGTGTTTACCTTGCAATTAGCAGCCCACTATACCAATAGGGCTCTATTCTACATATATATTGAGGAATAAAGGAACAAATGAGTAAGTATGTTGGTGCAACTGCGAACTGTCATTTTCTGCATGAGAGAAAGGTGAGAGATGCACGATTGAGGATGCTTAGTAAGAACCTTGTAGTCTTGAATCTGAGTTGGAAGTGTCAGTCTGGACTCGGGCTATATTTTAGCTCTTAAAAATAAAATCAAACAAACAGGAAAACCTATTTCCTGCTATGCCACAAAAAGACTGAAACATCACCACACCCAGGAGCAGTGAGTGGTTCCTGAGTCCAGATTCTGGTTTCTAAATTACCAATTATATTTGAGAATAACTAAATCAATGATGACAATGTTCTGCTGTTATTCATAAAGTTTTCAGTGGCTAATCCCTCGGAATCAGACCGATTATTTCTTCTTCCTAGTCTATTCTCAGCCTGGAAGCTCTGTTGAAACCTGTCCATCATGAGGGACCCTGCTGGTATTTGAAATAGTGGCGGCATAGCTTCCAGCATCACAGCAGCACACAGACTGACAGACAAGTGGCTGCAACAATGGGCTCAAACATAACAATTGTGAAGATGGTGGAGGACCAGGTAGTGTTTTGTTCTGTTGTGCATTGAGTTGCTATGAGTCAGAACCGATTGGATGGCACCTAACAACAACAAATCCTTGAGAAGTTCCTTATCACCTTGAGTCACAGTGCGTTTAGTTCCCTTGGTTTCATGAAATAATAGAATAAGGCAATGTTCAACAGCTGCTAATATCACAAAATGGAAATATTGAAATCTTATAATGCTTCCTGAGAGAAGAATACAACACTATCCACTATGTATTCATGTTTTAAAAATAACACTCTATTACATAATCTGATCCAACTTTTAAATCTAATGCCAATTTAGAGGAAATACATGAGATAGAGCAACAGGTTAAACAGAATCATAGAATTTAACCAGTGAAATCTAGTCTACAGACCTTGTGGAAAGACCTGTGCTTAAAACCTACCAACAGAAACCTGAAGAGAAAACAATAGATCATAGATCTTCATTGCTTTCCAGGTGAGTACAAATGAATATAAAAAACCAGATCATTCCCATTTTGAACAAATGGCTTCAGAACAGGACAAAAGAACCTTCTGTTGCTTATGTAAGCAAATACAGGCCTGGTACTAGAGCCAGGCAAGTATTATTCAGGAACCTTTCAAGCCAATTCCACCCAGGAACATAGATACAAATATCCTTAAGCAAATGTAAGCAAGTTTACTCCAGCAATATACCATATGCTGACAAGCCTAATCCAGCAAGCACAACCAAAGAGATCGGGACAAATTTGGGTTTATCTCCAGGAATGCAAAATTGGTCTCACAACTGAAAATTATTAATATCACTCATCACATTTGAGGAAAAAGATAGAACATATCATTAATCACATCAAAATAGCTTAGACATTCACTGAAACAAAAGAATAAATTCACATCTAAAAATGATTCTGCATCCACTAAACAAGTAGGTGGGCTTCCTTACTATATTAAGCTACTCTGATCTAGCCCCTTTTAGGACACTGCCATCATCTCACAGACCATTGCAAGGCAATCTCTGCCTTCACTTTGGTTGTGTAGCTGTGGTTGTAATGCAGTGACAGTGCCTTCGGGGTTGGGGGCAGTACATGTTGTCTGGGGAAAGCTAAGGGAAGAACCTCCCCATCACAGTCAAAAAAAGAACATTATTAGAGAGAACACTTGTTTTCTGTTTTCAGAAGAAAAGACTTAACCGCATTTCACTTTTGTACTGTAGTCAATCATCCCTAAATGTTCCAGTGAGAAAGGTTTGGGTGGTGTCTAATTATCTGAAGACAATAGGAACTTGACCCGACTATGTCCACTGTTTTCATAAACCCAACACCCTTGTTAGGAACTCTGGTGATATAATGGGTTATGACAGATATAAGGCTGACAATTCAACACCACCAGCTCCTCCATGGGACAAACATGAGGCTTTCTGCTCCTATAAAGATATACAGGCTTGGAAACTCACAGGAGCGGTTCTACTCTGATGGCAGTGAGTTGGGTTTGGACTCGGGCTGAAATGATAGGCAGGCATGCTCCTCTACCCTGGCACTTCTCCGGGCTGGAGGGTGGTCTACAGTGTGGGCCTGTGCAATAAGAAGCTGATTGGGTGTCTGGAAGAAGATTCATCACAAGGACTTGGCAAAATTCTCTTTCAATCCATTTGTGTGAAACAGATGCCTGTCAAACTGTGCTAGCCATCACAGCATCAAAGAAGCCACTTGCCACATGATGCTATTGAACACTAGAAATGTGGCTAGTCCAAACTGAAATGTGCTGCACATGTGAAAAATGAGCCCAGGAGATCCTGCTGGGTATGGAACAGCTAACTGCAAGGTCAGTGATTTAAAACCACCAACTTGCTCTGCTGGAGAAAATTGAGGCTATTTACTCGTGTAAAGATTGACAGTCTCAGAAACCTTAGTAAGAGTGCTATAAGTAAGAACTGACTTGATGGCAGTGGCTTTGTCATATTTGAAATACACACCAAAGATTTAAATCTCAGTATGATAAAATAATGTCTCATTAGTAAGGTGTCATATGGATTATAGGATCAAATGAAAATGTTTGGGATATACTAGGCTAAGTGAAAAATGTTTAAATGACTGTTTATATCGACATTTTTAATACAGCTACTAAACAAAAAGCTCCAAGCAGTTGCCATCCAGTCAATTCCAATTGATGGTGACCCAGGAGTATCGAGGAAAGCTGTTCTGTAGGCTTTAAGGCTGTGACTTTCACAAGGCCTTTCTCCCAAGGCACTGCTAGCTGGGAGCACCACTCAGGGACTCCATAATAGGAGTGCCTATGTGGCTGCTATTTTATTTCCACTAGGCAATGCTATCTTACAGCATGAAGGCATTTACTTACAGTTGTTGAGGAGATGAGATCTTCACTGCAACCACCAAGTTAGCATCTAGGATCCGGTACCACAGGCTCTCTACTCTATAATCTGAATCTTGAAAATTTTTGGGTAACTCTTTAACAGAGATGGATGGAGACTTTTCTTTTTCACCGTAGGGAGGAACAGAGGATTCCTTCAAGAAAAGTACATTTAGGTTGTTTAGGTAGTTAATCACCAGATATATACCAAATGAAAGACTAAGGGGAAAATTGCAAACCAGCTTTTAAACATTTCAATGTAAACTCTAAGGAATGTAATGTACTATATTACAGATTACACAATTGACGAAAATAAAGCTTGTGAAATATATACACGTAACTAAAGCTGTCCACTCAGAACAAGAACCATGGCATGAATGGAAACAAGATGGGTGTCCAACATGGAGTCAGCGAGGATGTCAACTCGGGGTCTAGTTTTTAAAATAAGCTGACAATACATCGCCTGAGGTGTACTGAGAACAATCAAATTTTTAAAACATTGTGACCAAATTTTACCAATTACTTAGCCAAAGCCTATAACTGTGAATTTTTATATGAAAAAATGATTAAACTATCATCAAACTGCTTATGGATTATCCACACACAAATGATTGATAATAATTTGAGGTATCGTAGTTGTAAACAAAATAAACAATAATTACTGAGGGTGTACTGTAGGCTTGTCAACTATTCTAAATGTTATTCACAGTAAGGCTAGTACCCTAGGTTGATACTATTATTATCTACACTTTGCAGGTTAAAAAAAAGGTACAGGGCAGCTAGGGAACTTGTCCAAGGTTACAGACTAGCAAGTGACAAAACTCAGGTTAGTACTGAGGCAGACTGGTGCCTGAGGCCAGGTTCTATCTATACTCACTAGTATACTACGTTCTCTGTCTGTGTGGTGATTAGACAGGGAGACTTAGAGGATAGTGGACTGATCCTGTATATAATGGTTCTAGTAATCCTGTACTTCAGCTAGTGGCTGTGAGGTCACAGGCCAGCTCCTCATCTGAAATCTGGGGACACTGTCATGACTGGCAAGAGTTCCTTGCAAAATTAACTAAGAAACCAGGGAAAGGGCCAAATGAATGTTTGGCACCAATTAGTTTCAATCCATTAGTTTGTAAATATTCCTTCCTTTTTTAATACTGGACAAATTATGGGAATAAGGTAGGGCAAGGAAAATGGGGAGGCTTCCACAATGACTTTTATAGGTTTCCCTTGAAATTAGAATTAAACCACTGTTATCGTGTCAATTTAAACTCATGGTGACCCTATAGGACAGAGCAGAAGTGCCCCTTTGAGTTTCCAAGGCTGTAAATCTTTCTTCCATGGAACAGTTGGTAGGTTCAAACTGCTGATCTTTGAATTAGCAGCCCAATATGTAACCCACTACTCCACCAGGGCTAATATATCAGTGCAATATCATGTGAGTTTGAGACACTTTTTATATTTAACAGGACTGTATTTTGGACTCTGTATCACGAACTTCATGTTGGTAAAAGAATGGCCATTTGAGAAGGAAGTTGGAGCTGGGTACTGAAGTGTCTGGAGAGAATAAAACATAACATTAAGTATCTCTCCCTCCAGCTTTTCTTGAATCAGATTTCATTTTGCTATGCTGTATCTTCCTCTGAATTGAACTGATATACCTACATAAAACCAAAAAAAAAATCCTGTTGCCCATTGAATCGACTTATTGTGACCCTATTGGCCAAAGTAGAACTGCCCTATGAGGTTTCAAAGGCTGTCAATCTATATGGAAGCAGACTATCATACCTTTCTCTGGTGGGCTTGAACCACTAATGTTTTGGTTAGCAGCAGTGTACTTAACCACTATGCTACCAGGGTGCCTTACTAATGTATGTAGATGCTACTTTTTGTAAAGTTTGAACAGTGTGGGCTAATATTCTGTACTGCTGAACTATCAGAAGTAATTGCAGGTTATCTGAAGAGGGTCTCACAATGGTCAACCACAAGGAAAAAAAAAAGAATACAATTACAACAACACAACAGAAATAAGGACTTAAACAGCCCCACAATTTGGGGACATTTACATCAAGAATCAATATCCTTAGAATGAACGATACAACCAGACTGAAATATATCACACAAATGATACCATTATGTCATGATTAATACAAGCTTCAGTAATACTTGGAACATTCTATTTAGGAAGTCAAGAAGAAACAGATCATTCATTTAGGAGTAATTTATGTGCCAGCAACACAAATAAAAAAGTTTTAAAAGTTAATTTTTCTTTTGGAGATAAAAGGACTTCCTTTTCCCGAGGTTAGCAATAATTGGAACTTGAATATCTTACAGATTTATTTACAAATTGGTAAAATATTAGCTATATAATAAAAAACTATACAAGGTCTTAAATGATATGCTATACATAACCCTGCCAATTTTCTTTTTAATCTTCTGAGCAGGAGTTTCTAATATATTTGCCTTGAAATAATTCTCCAATAGCTTGCTCATTTTCAAATCATAAAATGGTCAGATAGCCGCTATTTTTACCTCATTTGCAGATGTCGTACCAGTGCCCCCTTCAACCAGGTTTATGAAAGCTCTGGAAGATCTGGATATTACTTCTTTCTTAACCGAGAGCTCCTTCTCTAAATCCTTAGCATTAGACACACCACTCTGAAAAATAAAATGAAAAACAGTGGCCAGAGACAATTCCCAATGAGAGCAGGCATACCATTCATGTATCAAGTGCGTTCTCCAAGTGGGTGACCAATTCACTTTTCTAGAGAAAAACAGAGACTACTTCTCGGGGGTAAAAGGTGTTCTTTGCAATGTGTAACTTCTCTACTTACCAAAAAAGAAAAAGATAGTTTTTTCCTTTGAAAGAGAAATAATATAAGACAACTTATTTGCAATATGGAATACACATGGTGAATTAAGCGAACCCCAATGCATTAAAACATCTGTTTCGGGAGGGAAAAAAAAAGAGGACCTGATGCAAGGGGGTTAAGTGGAGAGCAAATGCTTTGAGAATGATTGGGGCAGGGAATGTATGGATGTGCTTTATACAATTGATGTATGTATATGTATGGATTGTGATAAGAGTTGTATGAGTCCCTAATAAAATGTAAAAAAAGAAAAGAGGAGAAAAAAATGATTAGGGCAAAGACTGTACAGATGTGCTTTATACAATTGATGTCTGTATATGTATGAACTGTGATAAGAATTGTAGGAGCCCCAATAAATTGTTTAAAAAAAATCTGTTTCATCAAATCAAGGCCTACCAACATTCCCACCCCTACAAGTAAACAACTTTTCTGAGTACTGAAATAAGTTCTGCTGTAAAAGCAGAGACAACCTGACTAGAAAGGATCACTTCCTGTTTCACATTGTTTAAAATCCTCTATTCACTAGGATCCCTATAGCAAAAGTAGACAGACAATGCATAAGGGACCCAAAACGTATCTATTTATTTTTGTGCTCATAATCTCAGTACTAGGGTTGATACGTAACTGTTGGCGGGTGGAGAGGTAAGAATATTGAATATGAGCTGGGCACTGAACAATTCATTCTTTTTACTATGCCAGATAAATAGATTTCAGAAATAAAGATCAAACTTCATGAAATAAATCTTGCTACTGACAAGTCTAAAAAGAGCCACGTCATTAAATTAATGGAGGTGGTTTTGTTCCTGTTGGAGCCCTGAGATTGTTTATCATCAGTTCAGTTTTTAATACAGTATTTTTAGATATAAAAGAAAAAATACAGTTTTTTGCATTTCTGTCCTTTAAATTGAAATTTGGGGGAGAAAACAGGCAGATAAATTATTTTTCTCATGATCAGTGAATAGAAATAGGAGCGTAAGGCATAAAGTTGGGCACAAAGTCTGTTAAGTGTCTAGCTGTGGTGCAGTGAATTACTTGACACCACTGTTCTAGCTAAAGTCTTTGTAACATATACGAAATAACTGAGTGTGACCTTGTAGGTAAAGTGTATGGAACAGCCTGGGCATAAAATGAGCCACCTCAAAGCAGAACAGGAATTTCACTACCATCAAAATAGAAGAGTCTAGCTCTATGTGCATCCTTTGGACATCAATATCCCTCTGCACTGAACTGCTTTGATCCAGGAGATTAGACAGAGAGCTGTGGCCGGAGAAGGGGCAGCAGCAGAACTAATAGCATAGAACAGAGTGGTAGGCTCCTCAACCCATGGAGAAAGTTGAGTTCCCTCAGGCAGGAGGCTCACTTGTGGAGGGAGTTGCCTCCAGGCACTTAATCAAGAAAACCAGGTTTGTTGACCATGGAACCAGAACTGAGACTTACGTGGGTGGAGTGCAGTACCCATTGGGCATTTATCAGCAGTGGCTAAAAAAATGTATAACATTGTCTAAGTAGGGCAGAAGCTAAAGGGCTTGGTATCTGAGAGGTTGAGGACTAGAGAAAGGCCTGTCTTCAGGCACAGGTGATCACAGGAGCTCCTGACAGAACTATATCCTGAGAATTTCTGATCTTGAATTATAACCTGCTAACTTTCTTAGCAAATCCCATAATCATGTTCTGTGAATTCTGTATGGTCATGGAAATGGATTATAGAACCTAACAGAGAAGAGACTGCTGTGGGAGGCACAGTTGGTATCAGAATTGGTAAAGAAAGTTGGAGGGGAGCGACATATATGACCTCTGTTTTATAGCAATCAGCCTTGGGCTGGTGTTGGTTGATTATCCTTCCTCCTTTTGAAGTCAGAGAAGTTCAGATGCCATCTCCAAAACATTTCAACAGTAGCGAACACTGTAAAACGTAATACAGTTCTGTAGGTTCTACACCATTCACATTCAATCACCCATCCACTGAATAACTCATGACTTAGGGATGGGAGTTGTACCCTTGAGAAGTAGATAGACAAATATGAAGCTGTGGGAAAAGTAGAATGGAAGAAAAGAACATGTGGGCAGATTAAAAATGTACCCTTAGAAATTATTATTGGTGTTCTCCTGCCCCTCCTCTCTTCATCACAGCCACCACTCCAGGACAAAACTGTCAATCACCAGTCGTTCAATGATATATGTTGCCAATTTTTACTACAAAATTATGAAAATACGAAGTGGTAAAAAAGTAACCCTCACTCACCTTTCTGAGACCTTCAGTCCCTATTTGCAAAGTCAATAGAATAATTCCCTTTCCACAAGTTTCCATGCCTACAGTGTGAAATACTTGCCTTCTCCTCTCCATAAACCAATTAACCATCCACTCCCCACACTAAAAAACACTTGTATGACACTAAGCCTTGTTCTTTTGTGCTTTTCATTGTCCTTGGAAATGGATAGGTGCTCAATTAATAATGTAAGATGTTTATGTACTTGGGAACTACACTGATATATACTGTATATCTTAACTTTTTTACATAGGGAAAAAAAGGGAAAATAATGAAGAAACATTCTACAATCAGAGTTCCATGTAAATCTGTATATATGTAAACAAGTCTATAAGAAAATCCATACCAGTATGTTAAAATTGCTCATATATGAGGGGGTACAAAAAACTGTAATTTTTTCAAAGCCATGTATTTAAATTTTTTAATAAAACGATTGATCACCTTCAAAGTAATCTTCACTATACTTGGTACATTTGTCAAATCTGCAATTCCATTCTTGGAAATATTTTTCACACTCATCTGTTTGGATGTCTGATAGCACCTCCCTCACTTTTTTCTTCACATCTTCTGCTTCATCAAATCATTGTCCTTGTCCCTCTTCATTCGCGGAAACAAAAAGAAGTCGCATGGAGCCAGGTGAGGTGAGTAAGGTGTGTGGTGCAAGAGAGACATGCTGTTTTATGCCAGAAACTGATGCACTGAGATGGCTGAGTGATCAGGTGCATTGCTGCGGTCACTAAGTCAGTCTCCTATCTGCCATAAATCAGGCCTTTTGTGTCAGACACTGTTACACAATCTTTTCAGGTCCTCTAAATAAAAAGCTTGATTAACAGTCTGTCCTGGTAGAATAAAGTCCAAATGCACTACAAGCCGACATTTTCATACATTTGGGAAGTTGATAGACTTCCAGAATGAGGTTTGTCACCTTTTATGAAATGAGAAAACTATGCTTGAGTTTTTCCCATAGTGCTGTCCTTGTAAGCTTGAGTTTTTCCCATAGTGCTGTCCTTGTAAGCTGTGTTCAATATCACATCGGTTTCTGTGGCATTTTTCCCGAGTAGGAAACAAATTTTCTCGGCCTCATGCTGTTCTTATATCGGCCATCACAAAAAACGAGGTTTGAGCGAAACTACTTTTACAAAAAACTCACTGTGACCAGAGAGAACCTTCTCAGGCGTGGCCTATGGGTGCACTAACTCAGAGCCAGTTGCTCTATGTATACCTAGTAGGAAATAAACGTGTACTACAAAAGCTCCATTCTGCCTAGCGCAATTCCGGTGTTTGTTTTTGGCAGTGGGCGGGGGAGATAGGTACCCCCTTTAATCTCAGTAGAGGATTCAGAGGTAATCCTATTTTCTTTGAAAATATTTCTTTCACTAGTTATAGTTATTCTGATAATTGCTAAACTATAATTTCATGTCTATTGACTCTAATAATAAAACATAGGAATTATTTTTTAAAATGTTATCTGGGAGAGGTGTAAGTAGATATTTATCCTATCTATGATCGATAACAATGTGAATACATAAAAGTTGACTCCTGCTGGTCAACTAAACATAGCTAAACAATAAAAAACATATATTTTGATACTTCGTCTGGATATTTTACAAAGAATGTGTACGGCCTTTGCATAGCCGTTTTGTATTTAGAAAACCTCAAGAGTCCTTTTTTAGGGAGGGGTTTATTTGCTGTGTTGAAAGCTTGAATGTTCAGAATTCATACATGTGTTTCTCTAGGAGAATCCCAGGATATAGACCCTACCCACTACAAACAGTGTGTTTTCAATTTCATTTATCTTTTAAAAATAAATCATTTTACTGGGGGCTCTTACAGTTATTATAACAATCCATACATCAATTGTATCATGTACATTTATACATGTTGCCATCATTTTCAAAACATTTTCTATTTGATTCCTTGGTATCAGCTCATCTTTTTCCCACCCCCATCCCACCTCCCATCCTCATGAACCCTTGATAAATTACACAATATTATTATTTTCATATCTTATACTATCCGGTGTTTCCCTTCACCCATGTTTCTATTGTTCGTCCCCCAATAGTCGGGGGTGGTGTTGAGGGGCTATTCATCAATCATTGCAATGTTTCCACTTTCTCCCCCCAACCTTCATCTTACCCCCATAGTATCACTACTCCCATTATTGTTCCTTAGGAGCTTATTTGTCTTGGATTCTGTGTGTTGAGAGCTCTTATCTGTACCAGTGTACATGCTCTGGTCTAGCCAGATTTGTAAGCTAGAACTGAGGTCATGATAGTGACAGGAAGGAGGCATTAAAGAATTAGAGGCATATTGTGTGTTTCGTCGGTATTATACTGCATCCTTGATGAGTCGTCCCTTCCTTGAGAACTTTCTGTGAGGGGATGTCCAACTGTCTACAGATGGGTTTTGTGTCTCCAATCTGACCACTCTCATTTGTATTGCTGATTGTTTGTTTTGGGTCTTCTGATGCCTGATACCTGATCCAGTTGCTCATGATCACCCAGGCTGGTTTGCTTCTTCCATGTGGGCTTTGTTGCTTCCCTGCTAGATGGACGCTTGTTTAACATCAAGCTTTTAAGACTCCAGACCCTATATCTTCTAATAGCCAGGAACCATCAGCTTTCTTTACATTTGCTTATGTACCCATTTTGACTTCAGTGATAGTGTCGGGAAGGTGATCACCAAAGAATCCAGGTTATTAAAACAAAGAGTTCCTGTGTTGAGAGAGGACTTAAGTAGAGGGCCAGTGTCCACCTGCTATCTAGATACTTAACATATAAATATATGAACATAGACCTATATCCCTATCGTTACATACTAATATATTTACATATATACATGCCTATATTTATAACGCAATAAATGTCTTTTGCCTCCTAATTTTTCCCTCTAATTCCTTTTACTTTCCTCCTGTCCCATTGTCATGTTCAATCTTCATTCGGCTTCTGTACTTCCTCTTGGCTACACTGCACTTGATCAAACCCTACCAGGTGTTCTACACCGTCCTTGCCATAGATTTTAGATCTCTTGTTGTTCCCTTGTCGTTGGGTTTGTTGGCTCCCCACTCCCTTTCTCCTACCTCCTCCTCTTTGAAAAAGTTACTGAGAATTAACTTACTACAAAAGCTATCATTTTTAGATGATACAGTTCCACGTAATGGCAGAATAATTTTTATAGAAGGACCCAAAACATAAAGAGCCTTTAAAATACCAACTTACCCCCACTCCCAACACCACCCGTTCCCTGCCCAGTCACTAAATTGCTCCTACTTAAGGGACTTTTCTATTATTAACTTTATTCAGGATAACACTATTTAAAAAAAAAAAGCGAAACACTAACATGCATTCTTCTTTCCAGGCCTGGCACTGCCCATGATTCAGAAGGTTCTTCTTGGCTGTCTCTAAGTAAAATATCGTCATCGTATCCCAATGTGTCACTCTAATAAATTAAACACACAAACCATAAATTTTGAAATAAACTGGAAAGCCATAAGATTAAAGAAAAACAAAGTTTTTCTCAGTCAAAGGGTCATTTTCCACATCACACACTAGTTTATAAAAGGCATTGTTTCTTGTACAGTTATCATCTTGTAATATATAAAAACTTTAACTGTAACAATGACGGGCTCCTTGGATTTTCACAAAGTCCCATATTTAAAGAAAGGTAGAATTTGCCTTATTTTTAAATGGAATAAAGCCCCTGAGGTTCAACAAGGTTTTTAATGTATCTGAAACTTCAGGGGTATTAGTTCAAATACACATAAAATTTTAAGGTTGTATTACAGATTATGTCTTTTTATAAAATTGTTTCATGCTAGTTTATTCTTTGATTGAAATTAACCCTATATTATGTGTTGGCATAAAGGATGATTTTCAGAAACAGTACATTTACTTTCAGTATTACTGTCACTTGATTGATATAATATATATAGATATATGTACTATTTTAAATATAAATCAAATGCATAAAGCCAATTTGTAACATTTGTCATAATTCAGTTTACCTACTTGAAATATCCAAGTTGTATATTTGTAAAATTCAAAAAGTTTAACTATGACATCACAAATACTTGAATGCTGGCATAAAAGCGTTTGAGCACTTACATTTTCTAACGCAGTTCTAAAAGAAATGTATAAAAAGTAAACAGAACTTACGGAAAAGTTTATTTTGATGAGATCCGTTATTAGAAACAAAGACAGGCAATCTGTATTCAAAGGATTCTTCAAAAGTATCAATAATTGTTCTGTTCCAGCTCCAAAGTAGTCATCAATATAGAAGGAGATAATTTTACTCCATGTAGTGGCCACCTGAAAGTGAGAGGGAGCGAAGAATTTGGAAGAAAATCAGATGTGAATCAATTATCTATATACTTGCGTATAAGCCGACCCAAATATTAGCCAAGGTACCTAATTTTACCACCAAAACTCATTTAAAATGTGCTGAAAAACTCTTCTTATACACGAGTACATACGGTAAATCATTTTGTTTCATGTGGCTACAATCTGTTATCCTCAATCTTACAAATAAGTAATGCAAATTGCAGTGGAAATACAAAATAAATAATAAAATCAAGATATTGGGAAACAAATATAAAAAGTTATTACAACTTTATGACTTCTATTCCAGCAAAAAGTTCAAGTTCTGAGAGACTGAGGATGCAGATACTGGTCCTCAACCTCTCAGCCACATTGCCCATGGCCTTTGCCTCCATGGACCATGAAACCTGCCTATCTCCGAGTCCCATAGTCCCAGGCCATATGAGAAGGTACTCCCATAGTCTTCGTGTTGCTTCTGAGTTTCTGGTGCCTCTTGTCTTAGCCTCCACCACTTCACACAGAGAACCCGAACATGCTCTTCCGATAGTCCTGAGACTCCTTACACTAGTGGTTCTCAACCTTTCTAATGGTGCCACGCTTTACTACAGTTCCTCATGTTGTGGTGACCCCCAACCATAAAATTACTTCATAAATGTAATTTTTCTACTGTTATGAATCGGGTGACCCCTGTGAAAGGGTCGTTCGACTCCCAAAGGGGTTGCAACCCACAGGTTGAAAACCGCTGCCTTATACACAGAGGAATGGCTTTGAAAAAAACCAAGGGTGTGACTTGGTTCACACCCTCTTCTAAATTAGAGACTTAATCCCACCCTAATCCTGCCATCAGTACAGCAGAAAACTGTCTCCAAAAGGGGATAAAGCCCTAGACACAGAGTCTAGAATTTTAATACATTACATTACGAATCATGGCTAGAGTAACCATATTAATTGACTACTTCTTATTAACTGTCTTCTCAAGATGCCTCTGTTCATTTCTTTTCATCATTTCTTCCAGTTACTTTATTTATTCTATGTACAAAAGAAAGTTGTTGTGTCTTCTAACATCCATTTTGTTATTTTCCCATTTCTAATAGCTGACCTTTTGGTTTCTTCATGTATGATTTTCCTTGACGCTATCCCATATTTTATCGCCTTGGTGTTCAATGCATCAAGCCATCTTGAATTGCTATCTAAATTCAGGTGGGATATACTCAACGTTGTACTTTTGGCTCTGGTAGATTTGTTTCAATTCTCCTTAGCTTCAACTTGAACTTGTGTATAAGAAATGGTGACCTGTTCCCCCGGCCTTGTTCTGACTGATAAGCTATTGAGCTTCTCCATCTCTTTCCACTGATGCAGTGGAAAGGGATTCCTGTGTATGGTTGCCTTGCCACTTTTGTTATTGAAAAAAGGTATTTGTGATGAATAAGGTGTTGGCCGTGCACAATTCTATCACGTGATATCTAGCTTTGTGTCTCTCACCAAGATTATATTGCCTAACTACCGCTCCATCTTTATTTCCAAACTTTCACATTCCAATTACCAATTAGTATCAATTGATCTTGAGAGTATATTTGGTCATTTGCTGAGAAATTTAGGTGTACAGAATCTCTCGTAGTTTGAGATAGGTCAGTTAGATGCTTAGGGAAATAACATGTAGAAAGGATGGTGGTCCATCATAGAACATAACAAAAACCAAATTCTGGACCATGGTGGCAATTCTGATTCCTAGTGACCCATTAGGAAAGGGTGGAACTGCCCCATGTGTGTTTTCTCCTGGGGACCAGCTGGAGTTGAACTGTCGACCCTAAGGCATAAAAACCACACCGTCAGTGCTCTAGAATACTCTTTCAAGTCCAGGAGGCCAGCAGTTACAGGCCCTCTTGCAGTAACTGGCATAGTCTTCTGAATTGGTGGCCACAGGAGTGAGGACTAGATACCATTGAATTAATGAGGTGCAAATTATTTTCCTTATCCAGGTGAACAGGAGATCTAATCACCTTGAGTGCAAGGAACAGTTGACAGCCCTGGCTCTTGTCAAATGTAGTGATAGACACCATTTACTAAGCTTCTGTTATGTTCCAAGCACCATGGAAGACTATTTAGAGTGTCATCTTTTAATGTCCCCCTCTCGAAGGTCGGAAGCATGCAATTTCCTTAAGATAAAAATTGCTTTCTCAAGAATTAGGTTTCTCTCTTAAGGTACAACTACTAAGTGGTTCCATTGGGAATTCAACCCTGGGTAAACCTCTTTTTCCCATATCCCTGCCCCAATAAGGAATATACACATTTTTCCTTTGCATTCCTTGGGAAGAAAGGGGGATTTGAAAAGGACAGAAAAAATATTGCCTTTCAAAATAACCTTAAAAAATAAGACTATAATGTGCTTATCAAAGATTACTTGCAAAATGAAAGAGCATAGCTTGCCAATTATTTTCTTATTGAAAATTTAAGTCCCATTTCATGGGGCACATGAATTAACCAAAAAAAATTCTTGAAACAGCTACACTGCTTTTGGAATAGGCATTTCTGACTAGTAATAATTATTTATTTTTGTATTATCTCCTTGTACCCTGTCACTTAATGAGCTGATGATGTACATCTTAAGCCACAAAGGTAAAATGATGACTAAAAAAATCAGGGTTCAAGCAATATTATTAGTAGAGTTATCCAGTTACAAACCTACAATTTCAATATTAATTTTCTGTGACTTTTTTAACCTCTTATTGAATACTCAACACCAATGAGTATTTTAAGCTTTACATTCAAAAACTGTATAGATAAAATGTAAATTTTTGCTAAAGAGTTTCACAATTTGACATAATAAAATGCTAAGCAAGAGATAATAGAAAAAACTAATATTCAATGGAAAATTACTTGTCTCTTATGGAATTTCAATATTACTTTCAGAAATAGAGACAAATAAATTTAAGTAGATAATTACCAAATTTTAAGAAGCTGAACAATCTACTTGAGTAATCCATGAAGGCTATAATGTCAAATAAGTAGTAATGTGACTGTAAGGAAACGTATGGAGTTCCTGGGTGGTGCAAATAGTTAATGAGCTCAGCTGCTAACCAAAGATTGGAGGTTCAAGTCCACTTAAAGGCTCCTCAGAAGAAAAGTCTGGCAAGCTACTTCCAAAATCTGATATGGAGCACAATTCTACTCTGATACAAAAGTTCTGCCCTGAGTCAGATTTTGAGAGCAACTGGTAAAGTAAAAATAGATATATAATCATCTGCACATGAATAACAATTGGAAAGTTATATTAAAAAATAAAGACATGCATAGTAATTAGAGTTGTATCTTTATGCATTTCTAAACAACACAAAGACTTTATTATTCAAAATGGCAAGGCAAAACAATTATTAGGTAATATTCAGTTGGAATTTCAGAAAAATGTAATATGTTATGTTACATAATAGCACCCCCCCGACACTAAGTTTATTCTGATGCATAGCTGCCCTGTGTAGGGTTTCTAAAACTATAAATCTTTATAGAAGATAGCTTCATCTTTCTCGGAGAAGTTGATGGGTTTGAACTATCAGTCTTGCAGTGAGCAATCCAAGGCTTATCAACTGGCACCATCAGGGTCCTTTTTTAAAGTATTAAGAAATGACTCTGACGCCAAGGCACTAGCCTGAAGTATATGGAGAACAAAAATGCTGAAAGGTCTCAATCCTCTAACTACATCAGTTGAATCAGTATGCGAATGCAAGTACTGTACCTCAAAGTTCTTTTTCCAAACAGCACAAACATCGTTGGACTCAGAGGATACAATGAAAAGGGTATCTTCAATATTGATATTCAGAAGTTGAACCGTACAAGAACCTTCGAATGGAAGCTGACACACTTTATTTATTGTACCGTTTTGGAAAGAAATCAGCTGATTCTTTCGAGTAAGGGCCACCAGGGACATTTTTAGCTGGTTGTTAACAAACTCGGCTGCATAGACACATATCTCGATCACCGTCCTGCCATATGCACGAGGGATAACGTATGTATCAGCTAGCATTTCTAGACGCTCAAAAGAGTAGACCCCTAAGTGGGTTTTCTCTGTAGCCAAACCTGAATTTGCAAGTTCCTGGAGGCATCCCAATAAAACTGCACCGAGACCATCAACAGTCCCTGCCCATACAAGAGAGATGAAATAAACTGGCAAACTAGTAACCGTGCAAGTTTGGGGGCTGATATAGGTTATCATGTTGTGGTATTTCCATAAAATTAAAGGGCCATTAAGGATCCTTAAGCTATCCTTCAACTCATATCCTCGTGTAAATTTCAAGCGACTTCTCAACTTAACTTCACTCTTAGAAAGGAAAAGCACCAGTAGATTATAGTTGTAAGTGCTATTCGTTTCGCTTTGGATCAGAACACAAGGGACATACCGTCCAGTCTGGGTGTCTAACACAGAGTGGCAACAAATAATTTTAAAATTGGATTCATTTTCATTCAGAAGATAAACTCCAGTGGCTACTGAATAAAACACTCTTATTTTTTTGCTAAGCTCCATTCTTTGGACATCTAATTTGGTTATTTCTGTAGGCCCTTTCTTGGTCGACTTTTTTTCTTTACCCAACTGGAATACAAAAATTTCCCCATTAAAGGACAAGAGTCCTTTTTGATCATTAGATGACATGGCCGGTTTGCTCATCCTGACACAGTATCAAGGCTTTGTGGTGATGTACTTTCAGAATGCAAAGTGATTCCAGTTGATACTTGAAACCTAAAAAAGAAATGAGAAAAGCTCCCATGAATCAGGCAGAATGAAAAAGAACCATGTTCCTTTTAGAGACCTGCCACACAGTGAATTATAATTTTTCCGAAGTAAACCTTAACTTTTCAAATAATACTGCAACAATGTCATACATTGTACATACATAAAAAATGTCTCACGTGTCCCTTAAAAAACGCATTTTTGTCTCACTGCAAAGGACCACATCAAATAAAATAAGTGCAATTGGTTCTGACTCAGAATGACCCTATGCACAATAGAACAAAACACTGCCCAGACTTGCACCATCCTCACAGTTGTTAAGCCGCTATGTCGCAAATCTCCGTGAGGGTCTTCCTCTTTCTCACTCACCCTTTGCCAGGCATGATATCCTTTGGAGCGCTATTAAAACTGACTTCAGATTTCTTTTTGGCTCAGAGAATGTCTTAAGGCTCCACTTCTCTCTTTCAGACCTACCAAATCGAATTGGACTTCCTCATTTCCCAGCTGACTATCTTATACTTGCTTTCTCCCTTCAGCTTTGGCCCCCATTGAATGACACTTCAGTTAGCAGATCAATGATTTGTCTTGTAGTACAATCTCTTCCCAAATACAAAGGGGCTTCAAAATATTCATAGAAATATTCCATTATCTTTTAATTCCATTTGCCCATGAATTTTTTCAAGTCCCCTCATATGGTGTCCTGAATTGGACTGCTCCCACAAATCAGGTGCTTGAGTTTCACTTCCTGAGGACAGGTGCTCATTGTAGACTCATGATAAACATAAAACTCCAAAACTAAAAGTTGGAGTTTCCCTAAAATTGCTTAAGATATCCTCAAAGAAGAAAAAGAAATTGTCTTTTCTAAAACTAATCCATTATGACTACCTAAGGAAGTCACTACTCTCACTCAAAATAAAAGTAAAAACACATAAAAGGATTAATAGCATCACTAATTACAATGAACAGAAGTATTGACTAGTAACAACTATCATGATTCATGCTTCTTATATAAACATTCATGATCTCAATGAATATTCACAAGAAGTTTGTTAAATAGTCCTGTCACCCTAGCTTCTAAATAATTCGATACCAATGCACAACGACCCTATAAGACAGGGTGGAACTGTCCATGCGTTTCTGAGACTGTAACTCTTTATGGGAGTATTTCATCATCTAACTGTAACCTTGTGGATTGTAGATCAACATGTAACCACTATACTAACAGGGCTCCTTCTCTGAATGAGAATACCTTCTTTCAATCTAGGTAAGAACATCTTACAAGGTTGAGATGCTGCGGTGAGAACGCTGCTCTGCAATGGCCTAGATCGGAAGAGGGGCCGTCTGCTTTTTGAGAGGACTATGCTCTTAACTAGCAGCCTGTCTTGACGTGCATTTCCTACTTGGAACAAACATATTATAAGCAAGGCAAGCACAGAGAATCAGTCAAGGACCAATTTAAGTCAAGAAGTACTGCTATAGAAATCTTTATTAAACAAAAATATCAAAATGCTAAGCTGATGTTTCTTAGTATATCCTCCATTAAGTCTATATATCTTTGAAGGTGGTGTTGCCATCTCTCTAACCCTTCCCTGGAGAATTCTGTGCTCTTCAAGGGACTCACATTGTCCTTTGTGATATTCCTTGAGTGTAGGGAACAAAAACCAGAAGTCTAAGAGAAGATCAAGGCTGGATGGTGGGTGGGTATAGTTTTCCAAGGAATTTCTCCCAGTATAGCCCTTGCTCCCCACAAAGAATGAGTAGGTGCATTTTTTTCTGATGGAAAAAAATTCCTTGGTGAAACTTTCCTGGCCTTTCTCACCAACATAGTTTTCAATTTTCTGAAAATTTCTTCCTAATAAGTTCCTGTTATGGTCCTTTGAGAAAAATCTATCAAGATTACCCCACTAGAACCCCCATAAACAGTCGCTATAACTTCCTGAACTGACCTCTTCCTTGAAGTGAACTGGTCCAGCAGATCCCCCTTGAAAGTCACTCTTTTGATTAGACCTTTACTTGAAGGCACCCTCAGGGGACAAGCATATTTCTGAGAGAACATGTCTTCCACCATCCACTGATCACAGAAATATGTTTAATCACTTTAGGTTTAGAATTGAATCTCTGTATGTATGAACTTGAACCCTAGTAGTAGTGATGGGATGCTGTCAGTTTGTAATTTTTTTAATTTGGTGAACAACTGGTTATAAAGGCACTTGTAATCAGGGTTCCCTCTAAGGTAGGCAACTGCAAAATATGGAAATCACAAATTTATATTCATCAAACCTTTTTAGTGTTTATCTGTGCAACGGCATATTCTAAGTGCCCATAGTAGAGTGCATTCCATCCCAAGATATGAAAAAATACACAAAATATGCTTGCAGTATTTATTTATTCATTTCATAGCATTCATTATACTTTTGATGAAATACATTTTTATTTCATTACCTTCCAATTGTTATTTCAGTAAACAAACACTGAACATAAAGGGAAAAAGTGCCATACAAGCAGAGGGGGACATGCTGCCATTCGTTTCAGCTTTGTGTTATACCCCAAATTCCCACAAGATATTGAGTGAATTATCCAATTCCTAAACGTGCTCACAGAGCTAAAATTATTGTCCGAACAATTGCTGTAAGTTCAGCAGGAGCGGAGAGGGGTTTCTCAAGATGACCATAATATATTCAGAGAAGAAAAGTCGCCTGTTTTTAATTTATCAAACACAATGACTTGTGTAACTGGCCTACCTCTAAAATAGTGGTTCTCAACCTTCCTGATGCCATGACCCTTTAATATAGTTCCTAATATTGTGGTGATGCCCCCAATATTAAATTATTTTCATTGTTACTTCATAACTGTCATTTTGCTACTGTTATGAATCGGGCGACCCCTGTGAAAGGGTTGTTCGACCCCTAAAGGGGTCATGACTTATAGGTTGAGAACCGCCGCAATAGTGGCTACAGAAGAAAATTGGTCATTTAAATCAGTTGTTTGACCATCTGTTGCCAGGATTGAAGCCATAAAGACTTGGAGGCAAGTGAATTGTAAAAACTAAGAAACCAGGGAGAGATGTTCCATATCTGTTACATCAAAGTACATAAAATGAAACTAGCCATCCATGTATCCTAGAAAATGATACCATATACAGTACTGTGGACATAGTAGCTTAGCAATAAACTATCACTCTCATCTCCTCTTCTCTACCTGCTCCCTCCAAATGAAAATGGGCTCCCTTTAAATGCTACCAAATTGTGGGCAGTGTAAATTGCAGAGACTTTACAGATACTCCCAGTCTGGTTCCGGAAGATCTTGTGGAGACTGTAATATCGAGCTAGATACAAGCCAAACAAAGTCTAGAAGACATAGTATCAATTATGACCAAAACAAAGTATCTGGGAGGGGTGGTACATCAAAACAATTAATATGCGTATGTATGTTCAACTACAACTTTTAAGTAAATTTAAGGAAACAACAGATAGATGTCCTTCCTCCAACAATAAAGGGCATTCTTAACCTAAGTATATTAACTTGACAAGAGAAGAGGTTCACTGGCAAAAGGTCTGTCTGCCTTTGTAACTAGAAGTCCTTTGTTGAGGCTTAACCACAAACTATCTCCTAAACTATTACCTAAAATAATAAATAAAAATACAACAAATTCATCATCATCAGTTGATTCCTACTCGTAGCAACCCTATACGACTGCCCTTGTGAGTTTCTGAGGCTGTAAGTCTTTTTTGAACCACTGACCTTGTAACTGGTTCGCTGCCCGACTCTTAACCCAGAGGTCCTAGCATTGTTTAGAATGCCTGGGAGGAAGGTGAGCATGCGGAAATGGTGACACAAGTTGGAGGATTAGGGACAATTAAAGAAAAGAGTTTTTAAGTCACATGTAGAGGTTCTAACTTTGTCCTAAAAACAATGATAAATCTCTGAACGATTTCAAAAATAAAGGTACCAGTGCTGAGGAGCGGGGTGAGAGTGAAGGAAGAAATGCAAACTTAGATTATTTTCAGAGCATTTAAGAAAAGGGAGCAGTAACTTTAGAAGGCAATTTGGCAGTAAGCCAAAATGCATGTATGCACCAATTTTATTCCTGGAGGTGAACCTAGAGAAACAATTCCACATAGGCACGAGGACATGGTTCTAGAATGTTCACTGTGATGTTAAAACAAACATACAGCACAAGATAATCATTAACTACCAAAGAGAATTGAATAGCTGGAACACCACACAGCCTTTAAAAGGAAAGAAACCCACAGGGGCAGTTCTACCCTGTCCTATAGGGTTGCCATGAATCCGAATAGACTTGATGGTAGAGTAGCATCACCATAGATTCTCAAACATATTTAATCTACCACCCACTTTTCAGAAATAAACAAACACAGCTCCCTACCCCCTGATAATTCCCCCCACCCCTGCCCCGTGACATTTCAGGACCTTCCAGAGAATGATATCCCTCCTTATTTTGGGAAACACTGCTCTAGGACAAAGTGGAATCGCCCCAGTTTCAGAGGCCGTCATCTTTATAGTGTTCTCTTCAGAAGATCCCCTGGTGGGTTTCCACTGACCTGCATTGTTGAATTTACCTAATCAACTATTAAGGCTCCTGGACTTATAGAAAGCACCTTTTTTTAAAAAAAGAAAAAGGTTGGGGTGAAAGATGTTAGTGCTTACCATGATTAATTGTGGAAATAGTGGGGATTGTTTTTCTCTTTTCTGGTAGTCTTCAGTCTTTTTCCATAAAAAAAAAAAGGCACTATTATTGTACCAGCAGCAACTTCAGTTATTACTTTCAATAGACAGCCAAAAAATTTGCTCCAACCCATGAGACACCAAATCCACTGCCAGCGCATGGATTCTGACTCATAGGTGACCCATCAGATTTCTAAGACTAATTTTTTTTAACATGTAGTAAAGTTTTATTATTTTTCATTTTCAATAAATCAAGTCAATAAAATAAATTTTTCATAAATAAAACATCCTATGTTGTACACAACAGGCTCCCACAACAAACAACTATCTGGCTCTAAATGTTAAAAAAAAAAGCGTCTAGGAGTAGTTTTGTGAGAGTCAACTGCCTCGTCTTTTTCCCATGAAGCGGCTCGTGGGTTTGAACCCTGGACCCAAGCGCTTTAACCATGGCGCCACCAGCGCGCCTTAAAATTTGCTCCCGACTCTCCACAACCAAACCCCACTGCCCTGGAGTCCATTCCAACTCCCAGGGACCCCGCCGCGCGCTTCTCAGCCTTTATTGTAAGCAGACCCCCATACCCGACTTCAAGGGCATTTTCATGGCTCAAGAAGCCAAAGGGCGTTTCCAGGGAAATCAGGCCCAAACCGACAAGTAAGCCCATTCAAGTTACCATCAGATCAAGCCAAAAGTCCCCTTGGACTAAGCTGCCCCCAAGAAACGCCAGCTCTGACGTATTCTGTGAGGGTGAGCGCCAAAATGGATCCTTCCAGAAGGGAATTTCAGTCAGGCCACCAAAACCTGAAAGGCTACTTCGGAGAGGGAGGACCACAGAGGGCCCTACCGAAGGGTCGCGCCGCGCCGCCCCGCCCCGCAAACCTCTCCTCAAGGCCGGGAATCAACCGATCGGAACGTCAAACTGTGAGGGGGGGGGCGGAGGCTGAGGGGATCTGGAACTGAGGCGCGAAGGCCTCTGAGGGGACTGAGGGCCAGTGTCCATCGAACTCGGCGCGGCTCCCTCAGGCAGGTCCCACATTCGGGGTCACCCGCCCCCTTCCCTCTTTCCCCTCCACAACGCTGGGGATGAGGGGGCTAATCCAGCCTCGGGGGAGACCAGGTAGTTGAGACGCAAACGTCCTACCTCAGCTGGCACCCGTCCTCAGGGAGCGCAGCCACTACCTCCTCTCCTCTCCAGCTCCATCTTCCCTCTCAGGCGCGGGGCGCAACAACTGTGAACTTCCCGCCAGCGCGCTGCATGCTGGGAGGTCCGTGCCGCGTCTAGTCTGACTGGAGTTGGTTGCTAAACAGGCTGAGGAGGCGTGGCCTCTAGGGAGCCTTGTAAAACCGCAGGGCGGGACAGTGCTCGTGGGGGCGGAGCCATACAAGGAACGCGCCACCAACCTGCCAATGACGGGGAGGGGCTACATGTGCAGGGCGTGTAGGGGCGGGACTCGAACGAGCAGCGAATGGAACCCCAGGCAAATAGCCTCGTCCCGCCCCACACCCAGGCGGCCAAATCGGATTGGGCGGCGTGATGACTACTCGGTTTGCCTTCCGTTGTCACGCGACTTCCTTCCCCCTCCCTTCCTTCTCCATCTGTCTCCAGGCCCGCCTGGCTGGTGATGAGAGACTCGGGCTGCGGTGACGGAACCGGTGAGCACGACCGTGAACGCAACCATGACCGAGGTAGGAAGCCGGCTGCACTGTTGCTGGCCACCCCCAGCCCCCGGCCGGTGGAAGTCGCTTTTGAGGCCCAGGGTGCCAGGGGGCAGGTGGGCTGGGCTGGCGGAAGCTGGAAGGCGCGTGTGATGTCTCAGGGTCCTGTCCTGTCCTGTCTCCCCACCAGAATCAGGCCCAGACTAAAGCCAAGCTCATCGCAGAGACCCGGCGGAGGTTCGAAGCTGAGTATCTCACAGGTAAGTCCTGCGTGTTGAGGTTTGCGACACGGGTGCAATGAGCGTTCCTAAGTTTGCGGAGGTGTTCACAGGGGTCTCCGAGCAACATTAGGGACCCGTTTGACATCCCCAGGGCACTAGTGCCCTACACTGTAGTGTGGTTTTTGTCTCTAACTTGCCATGCACGCTACTCCAACGGAGCAGATGGCGCGTCCATTGCATCCTTGAAAAGGTGAATGTAAGTTGGAAGGGAGTTTCTGGCATCTCCCATTGTTTCTGGAACTTGAAGAACACTTGTTAAGCCCGGGCACAGGCTCACCATCCAGACCGTGATTCCTGTGCTGACCTTCCACCCTGTCGCAGTTCAGAAAATGAACCTGGGACCTGCCCAAATAACTCTTGAAGTGGATTTAATTGGGGATGCAAATTCCTTGGATGTTTGGCCTATTTCCACTTCACAACCCCAGCATGCTATCTGGAGACTAGGCCCAGCCATGTTGGATCAAACTCTTTATGTTTTCATCTCACCAGGGTGCCTAGCCTGGTGAAGAACTTGCGCGTCAAGAATTGATTTATTGGTTGAACGTTTCTGTATCCGTAATGTCGTACATGATTGTGTCGTTAGGGAATTATGCGATGATTTAATTTTACAGTGACTTTGAAACAACATCTTGGATAAATCTTTATAAATAGGGAATTAAGAAAGAATGTCTGTGTTGCCCAGCATAGGGTTGATTCTAATCCTGACCCTGAAGAGTCCCTGGGTAGCACAACTGGTTGAGCCCTTGGCTATAAACCACAAGGAGGGTAGTTCACGTTCACACAGAAGTACCTTAGTTCAAGAAAGACCTTTCTAAAGATCTGAGCCAGTGAAAACCTTAGGGAGCACACTTCTACCAATACGCATGAAGTTGCCATGAGTCAGAATCGCCTAGACAGCCAGTGGGTTTTTTGTTGGTTGGTTTGTTTTCATCCTGATCCCACCACTTAATCACATACTTGTCTATTCTGAGCCCTTGTTAACCATATCTGTAAAATGGAAATGATCAGTTTAGGAAGAATCAATGAAAAAGGATTCATTAAGTTGTCTAGGGCCTTAGCATGTAGTAGCTTAAATTGTTCTTTTGACTCAACAGTGACTTGGATTACCAGGAATTGGGTTAAATTTCAGCAGCTTATCTTTAGTGCTCAGCCAGATTCCCAGCAACTTTTAACTCCCCTACATAGGTCAGGAGCCCACCTGCCCTATAGAAGAAAAAGACTTCCATTAAAGATTACAGCCAGAAAGCCATGTGGGGGTAAATCTATAGAGACAACAACTATATTCATAGATTCAAAGGGACATGACGGGCTGGCAGGATATGGGATGCTAACGAGTACAGCGAGGAAGAAATATCCTGGAATTGATTGTGGTGATTGTTTGTACAACTCTTATGAATTTGATTGAACTATTGAAATGTGAAATTGCATGTTGGTGAAATTGTTAAAAAGAAACAAACTAATTTTCAGAGCAGAAGAAGCCATGTGGGGTGGGCAGTCTGCTCCATCACGTGGAATTAGAATGTGTTGGGAATCAAGTCAGTGGCACCTAACAACAAATTAGAGGTTAGTTGATGAAGTGGAACAAGTAAGGGCATCTTTCCCAATAGCGTGGCTAGTAAATCTTTTCATGCTTTCCTGCCTATTTCCTTCGTACCCAAACTGCACAGCAGAGTTGGCAAAAGCACACATGATTCACTTTTAGCCCAACTATCCTATTTCTCGCGGCATAGCTGGTTCTGATAAAGAGATCTTTCTAAAATTGCTATAGACATGTACCTCTTCTATTAAATTGTTAGGTTTTGCAATATTTAGAAGCTATCCAGTGCTTGACCTAATGCTAGTATCTCGCCAATTTAGCTATGCCTAAGAGAGAAAGCTGTGGCTGTCTTCTTCCAAAACGGATTTATTTTTGTTTTATTTTATCACTTTACTGGGACTCATACAGCTCTTATCACAATCCATCCATCCATCCATTGTGTGAAGCCCGTTTGTACATTTGTTGCCATCGTCATCCAAAATCATTTATAGCCTTAAGAGCCCTGTGTTGGATCACTGGGAGTTGGTATCCATTCGATGGCTGTGGGTTTTGGCTGAGAGAGACAGCAGAATGTGGGCATAGAAATTTAACAATCGACAAGTCCTTGGTCCACCCATCTCAATTTTAAAATGAAGAAAGTGAAGACTAGATGCAAGTGATTTTGCTCAAAACCCGTGGTGGGAGAGGCCAGAGCTAGATAGCACATCTTCCTGTTTTCACTGTTGCAACCTGACAGCAACATTGTAATGTCAGATGTGATCCCGTCACTCCCCAGCTTGAAACCCTCCAGTGCCCTTCCTCTGTGTTTAGAAGGTCTCTAGTGTTCTGGCTCCTGCCCACCTGTCTGTCCTCAGCGGTTCCTATTCGCCTTGTTTAGTAGTCTCACACAAAGGCTTTGATCTGCCCGTTGCCCTAGTAAGAAATGGACATGGCAGCCAGTAACTGAAACACAAGCTCAGGAAAACACTTCATCGGAAATCACGTGACCCTTCCTGCTTTTTTTTTTCCTTTCTTCTACTTGACTTCCTTTTACAAAATGCAATGGCCCACAGAGTTGGCATCATAACCTACACGCGTAACCCATAGTTTGCCGCACAAGACTGGCCACACTGCCACTTTTATGTCCTTCAAATAGACTGTCTGTGTCCAGCTCTTTCTGCCTGGAGAACTTCCCCAGGGAGCGTGCGTGCATGGCTGGCTCCTCGTCTATGTTTCCATCTTGGTTTAAATATGGCTGAGAGCCCATGCTGCCTATAGCATCGCCTCTCTGTTTCCAGGTCCTCCTTCTGTTTATTTTCTCTCCTTTACAGCTCTTACCATAATCTGTAATTATCTTGTTCATTTGTTTACTTGTGTGTTGCTCATATCCACCAAACCTGTGCCATTGCATCAGTCTGACTCTCGGTGACCCCATATGTTACAGGTTAGAGCAGTTTCGCAGGACTTTTTTTTTAAGCGGGTGGGGGTGGGGTAGGGCTTGTCATCTTTATGGAAGCAGGTTGCTAGGCCTTTTTTCCGGAACGCCACTGGGTAGGTTATAATTGCCAACCTTTGCAGCACTCGGGGCTCTGTTCATTTTCTCAAGTAGAATGTTTATGGGTCCGGTGGGTATTGAGGGCAGGGGCCTCGTCTCTAATATGCCTCAACTCAAGAGGTAGATTAGTCCCACACTCTTAACTGCCCCATCTCCCCCACCAAAATCTGGCAAAGAAGCCTTCACAATATGTCCCATAAAGGCAAGCTTATTTCAAAGTAAAACAAAGTGTAGTATTAGCGTCGGGAGGGGTTTTGTCCTAAAATATACACACTTGGGTATGTTTGAACACAGGTATGTGGCTTATCTGCCTGCACGGTGACTGTAAATATTAACTTATTTGAAAACCTGCACGAGGAACAAACCTAGAAACCTTCAAAGACTTTGTTACCTTCAAGTTTCCGTTGTTTCCTGATAGAGGTAAAATCTGATTAAGGTAGACTGGGAAAGGAGGAAAGAGGTATTTTGATTGGCCTAACCAGAAAATGTTTTCCCTTTTTAGTTTATCTTGTAGAAAGGACTCAGGTGTGCTTAGACCACCCACTTTCCTTCTTTCATGATCTTACCCCCGTCTAGTATTGTTAATAATAGTTTGTTTCAGAATTGGCATAAGGCAGCATGATAATATATATTGCCCTAGAGCAGTGGTTTTCAACCTTCCTAATGCCGCAACCCTTTAATACAGTTCCTCATGTGGTGGTGACCCCAACCATAAAATTATTTTCGTTGCTACTTCATCACTGTCATTTTGCTACTCTGCTGAATCGGGTGACTCCTGTGAAAGGGTTATTCAAACCCCAAAGGGGTCGCAACCCACAGGTTGAGAACGGCTGCCATAGAGGAAGAGCTCCTTGGCCTCCAAAGGGAGTGGGGAAGGTTTACATAATTACACCCTCTGCTGCTAATGCAAAGGTTAGCGGTGCGAATCCAACTCAGAGGGACTTTGAAACAAAGGCCTGGTGGTGTGTTTCTGAAGGATCACAAAATCGGAGTCAGCTCACTCACTGGTAGCTGGAATTGGGGTTTTATACTCCACGAACTCTTTGGGAGATAAATTCCTGGGTATACCAAGCACATTTTTGCATCCAAAGAAATGAAGTTGCTGATGATGGATAGTTTTTGTGTTTTTAAGCTGGCAAAAAGCATGAAATATAAATCTGTAATTGTCTTGCAGATTACTACTAGTACTGGTTTTGATCTTCCCTTGTTTCTGTGAGCGATTCCATGGTGAATCTCAAATGAAATATATTTCCCCTTCTCACTTGCTCCCTCCTCCTTGTGGCCAAGGCAAGAGATGAATCCCTTGTGAAAGTAATTTATTCAGTTCCTCAAAGCCGCCTACGCTGTGTTCCAAGAAGGGTTTCTGTCACTATTGGAGAAAGGCCTGAAGGAGAGAGCCCATTCCTGACCACCACCATCTGGTAAACCATAGGCTCTCAAACTTATTTGACCTACCGCCCCCTTTTCAGAAAAAGAAAAAATATATATGTGTGTGTGTGTCACATATACTCCCTTGGCATGGCAAATGAAAACTTCCTGTACTATAGACCATAGCCCCCCCAGGAGCCCCGGTGGCCTGTCGGTTACCCTTTGGGCTACTAACCAGTGTCAGCAGTTCAAAATTACCAGCCCACTCTGAGAGAAAATGAGGCTTTCTCCTGCTATAAAAAGTTACAGTCTCGGAAATCCACAGCGAGAGTTCTCCTCAGTCCTCGAGGGTCACTATGAGTCAGAGTTGAGGCAATGGCAATGAGTTTGCTTTGCTCTGCTTTGCTTTGGATCGTTCCGTTCCAGTGCCCCACGAGGAGCAGCATAGCCCACTTTGGGAAATGCCACAGTAGAAGGATCCAAGCAGATAACTATGAGATTGAAGGCCTAGTGAATCAAGAATAGTTGGTGCATAAATCAAGTCTGGTGGAGTCAGAGACGAGGAGAAATGAGGAGGCAGAGACCAGGAGGTGGTTGGGGTGGGATTAGCACAGACTTAAAGGGGGAAATCACCCTTAGCAAAGGGCTGTTTCTGAGTGGTGGCACTTGGACTGGTAGAGAAAGTGCTCCTGGCAGATCAGATTATCTGAGCCAAAGCATGAAGGTGGGGGAGGGGGCGGGGCATGTTGGGGAGCAATGCGAAGTCAACTGCAATAGTCTCAGAAAAGATCAGCATACAGGGCTGAAAACAGATGGGACTGGATTGTGGAGAGCCTGGGACGCCAACACCATAAGAGCTTGGGTTTTTTTGTTACGTTAAGTTCCTTTTTTTACTTACAAATACAGGGCAACCTGGAAAGTCACCACAACACCCCCTACCCCCATTGCTGCTGAACCACACTCTACCCGCCCCCCCCCACCACCACCCAAGGTAATGGAGAAACCAGTTAGAGAAGGAACATGCACATCTTTTCCACTAACAGAGAATGATAGCAAAGTGATCCCACTATGCCTTGTCAAAGGCAAAACAGTTTTAAGATTCTGGAAAACAAGGCCAAGGCCAACCCAGCTGGTTCTGACTGACACAGGTTTCGCTACATATGAAGTCATTTGAATGAATTTGAATATCATAATACTCTAAAGCCTCACCCATGACCATTATCCAGAGAGTTCTAACAGCCAAGGCATTTTTCCTAGTCTTTAAAAAAAATAACTACATATATTTATTTTTAAATTATTAAGACCATTCTATGTAATTTTGCAAGCTACATTTTTATGAACATGATCTTATGAGCTGTATATATGAAGTAAGCAACGTTTTCCGTTACACCTGAATTATCTATAGAGAAAAGATGGTCATCTTAGTCTTTATCTTAAGTAGTCCTTCCCTTGTGGTTATTGAAGTGCCCAGGCGGCACTGTTGGGTAAACCTTGGGCTGCTAAGCTTAAGACTGATGATACAAACCCACCAACTGTGCTGAGGGTGAAAGATGAGGATCTCTAGTTCTCAACCTGTGGGTCACGTGACCCCTTTGGGGTCGTAGGACCCTTTTACAGGGGTGGCGTGATTTCATCACAGTAGCAAAATGACAGTGATGAAGTAGCAAAGAAAATGATGTTATAGTTGGGTATCACCACAACATGAGGAACTGTATGAAAGGGTTGTGGCATTAGGAAGGTTGAGAACCACTGCTCTATCTATCCACTCCCATACAGAGTTATAGCCTTGTAAACCTTATATAGACTCGTCAGGAGTTGGAATCAACTCAATGGCAATGAGTTTGGTTTGGGGGGTTTCTGCACATTTAGATTCTTTCCAGTTCTTTTGTTAATACATATTTTTTCCTGTAGTTCAGACTGTATCCTGGAAATTCATATCTAGAATTAGAATGCTTGATGTTGAACATTTTAACCCCCTCCCAGAGAGTCACACCCAAATTCATCGGCTTATCCGTTTCGCCACACCCTTCCCTGCCACCCATCCCACATGCCATCATTTCATAACTGATGGCTCTGTTTGAGTTTGCATTTCATTACAAGTGAGAGTAAGCCTCTTTTCTTACTGTTTCAATGTCATTTTACTTATTAGGATGGCTTGTAATATCATTGGTAAGAGTTTATGTCTCTCTGGCTTTTTTTTTTTAATGCTGTGCTTGCAACATGAACGAACAAAACAAACAAAACCGGTTGTAGATGAGTTGATTCCAACTTGTGACCCAATTTGTGTCGAAGTAGAACTGCATTCCAGCGGGTTTTCATGGCTGGTGCTTTGGAAAGTAGATCACCAAGACTTTCTTTTGTGGTGCCTCTGAGTGGACTCGAGCCTTTATCCTTTCAGTTAGCAGTGGAGGACCTTAACCATTTGTGCCACACACCCAACCGGCCAACTGCTATCAATTTTGACTCATCATGCTGACAAAAAAATATTTGAAAAGCTTCCTTTGTGTCCCCATCCCTGTCTTTCCAGGGGAGTTAAGTTTCTTGCATTGGCTATTAACTTCTGATTCAACTGCAAACTGAGAGGACAGCAGTTCAACCCCTCCCCCCAGCTTCTCTGTAAGAGAAAGTCTACTTCCACAAAGGTTATATCCTTGGTAACATTATGGGGCTGTCCCCCCGCCCCCGCTGTCTTATAGGGGATCTATGGGGCCAAATTGATGCAATGCCTTTTGTTAATTTTACCCTTTATGAGGTACTTGATTTGATCTTGTCTCTTTAAACGCTTTGTAAGAACTGAGTGCATTTTTCTACCACTTGCTTTCATCCCTCAAGATTCACATATCCTGTTAAATATCGCTCAAATGCATACCTGTTAATGGCTATGACATAGTTGGTGGAGGTGGTAATCCCAAAGAGTGGGTCTGGGCAGTTTCAAAGTTTTTCTCCTAAGTACATTCTTCTACTAGTCTGGCTTACGTACATAAGATTTCCTCTAGGACAGTGATTCTCAACGTTGGGATTCCTTGAGACTGTTTTGAATTGTCCACGCTGTTTTTCTAATATACTGAAGCATCATTGTTTTCCCTTTTCACTTCCATCCCCTGACAAGCATTCAGCCACACATTTCATAATGAGGTCATTGCTTTTGGTTGGCTGATTTGTTTAATCTTGTGTTCTTGTGCTTAAAACTCTTTTCCATTGTAATACCTCTGACAGTAGCTGTTGCTCAGTATAACCCACATAAGTAAAAGTCCTTGGTTATTTTTAAGAGTATGAAAGAGGCCCTGAGACCAAAAAGTTCAAGGACTGCTTGCCTAGGCTGTGGATACAGAGGCAGAATTGGGCCACTGTAAAATGGACACATAGTCAGTGTTCCCAGGTTTTCCAAAGTGATGGTGCCAATTTCCATTTCAACCACCAGTCTTTGAATGCCTTTGCTTATTCACATCTTAAAATTTGGCATTGTTCATTTGTACCTACTGATAATCCTCCTCTTTGAAAGTGACTTCTTCAGCCTCATCTTGGTCCTTTGTTCTTCCCTATAATCTACAGGATTAGCTTAGATTCTCACATAAAATCCACCTATACATTGGGAGAGAGCAAGACCAAACAAAACATGGGAGTAAAAAAATCTAACCACAAACTTGCTACAGACACATTCATGCCTGCTCTGTCCTTTCTATAGCCAAATTGTTCATTTTATAGCTCTGGTACCACACTGTGATTCTCCAGGGCTCGCTAATTTTAGGTATGTCGTCAGAAACCACTGATCCCTGGAGACGGGATCAATGCTTTGTAAAGGGACTGTGAAAAAGAGGAATACTCTTGTGGTAGTTACATAATCTTTTGTCAGTTTGAGAGGATTAAGAGTGAAGGGGTGGAGTTTAACCTGTCAATCAGGTAGCAGCTTGACAACCTCATTTCAAGGCACTAAGGAGATAGCTAGCTCACTTGAGGTGGGACACAGGCTCACTCCCAGGGAGACATCCCAGCTGACAAGACACATGAAACTACGCTAATGCCCTGAGCTGGAGGAGCCACTTAGAGACCCCTGCCAACGCTGAGATGCTTGCAATGCCACGGGATCCACAAGACTTCCCACCCATTGACCTGTGATCTTCCTGCATTCGGCATTGTTGCGTGTGTTTTGTGAGTCTGAAGAGGACTTTATAGATTGGTATCAGACATGTGGGGTAATATCAGACTTATGGACTTGATCTGGACTAGACTGGGATGTTATCTCAATATTTGATTGCTCTTGTATATAAAGCTCTTTCTTATACACATGAGTGTTGTTTCTCTAGTCTACCCAGACTAACAAACCTCAACTAGATGGATTGACCCAGTGGCTGCAACATTGGGCTCCAACCTAACAATTGTGAGGATGGTGCAGGACTGTGCAGTGTGCCTTTCTCTTGTCCATAGGTTTGGTTTGAGTCACCACCAACTCACCAGTACCTAGCAGTATGATCTGTTACCACTGTAAGAACATGCTATTTTTTACAGTTTGTGTTACATTTATTACAACATGTGCTTTTACATTTTGAAACTTCCTAGTATCAAGGTTCATCCCCCTTCCCCCCCCAAAAAAAAGTGATTCCGGCTTTTGCAGGTTTCTTCTAAAGACTTGTGGCAATAACCCTAAGTAGAGCATTTTCCAAATCCATTTGTGCCTAACAAGCGATGGGTCTGCTTTCATAGTTGGCCTTCCCTGCCTGCGTCCAGTTCCAAGACATGGTTGATGCAAATGGAGTGTACCAGGAGAGGAGGCTGCTGGGAGCCTGTGGGTCTGTATAGCTGCTCATTCCTGTGTTACTAACATGCAGGTTCACAAACTGTAGCTAACATCCCCCAAAGCAAACAATCCTGTTCCATAGCAGGATCAGGTAGAGAAGAACTGCTTCATTGGGTTTCTGAATCTGTAAATATTTACGGGAACAGAGAACCTCCTTTTGAAGGGCTGTCTCCCTTGGAGAAGCTGGTAGATTCAAACCACTGACCTGCAGTTAGCAGCCTAACACTTAACCCACTGGGCCACCAGGGATCCTTGGCAGTAGATAATGAAGAGTAAATGGCCAGACATTTTATCACACCATCTAGTGTACTTTTACAGAGAATTTATAAAACTATAAAGTTAAAGGACTAACATTTCCATTTAAAACCTTTTGAATGCCCTAATAATGCTGAGTGTGGTCACTTTTGCCCTCCACAGCACCTGTAGTATGTAGAATTACCAAGGGACTTGTTTTCTGAAAACTCCAAATCACTTGAGGGTCCAGTTTCCTAAGGACTGTATTTGAAAGCATCAAATTGTATTGTCACGGCACAATTAGTGCACGGCCCTGGCTTATTTTCCTTATCTTGTCCACTATTTGCTTCCCTCAGCTTTCTCTTTCCCTGGCCTCTTATGTTCTCTCCTCCCTTCCTCCTACCCTCTTCTGCTCTTCTCTTGCCTTTGCCCCTCTTCAGTCTTCATCCTCTGTTCCTTCTCCCTCTCGCTCTGTTTCTGTTCCTGTCTGTCCAGGGCTATGCTTGCCAATGTGTGTGCCGTATGTTAGTCACGGTAGTTGATCATTGTAATGCAAATGGAGATTGCTGGTTCTAAAGTTCTGCATTCCTGAAAACTATCCAAGAAGAGCAGGCTTGCTCTTTCTCACTAATGGGCACCGGCGTGTTTGTGGTATCTCTGATGGAGCCTTGGTGGCATAGCATAGTCGTTACCCATTGGGTTGAATCCCACAAGGCCAGCAGTTAGAAACCACCGGCTGAACTATGTGAGAAAGTTGAGACTTTCGACTCCTGTAAAGAGTTACAGTCTCAGAAACTCTGAGGAATCTGTTAGTTGAAACTATAGAATAAGAATACTTTCGTATTAATGCATTATTACTTAAAAGTGATGAGGTCTAGGATCCACATTACTGTGGTATGGTCACACTAACATAACAAAAGAAACCTCTTTCCAAATAGATCATGTTTATTAGTACAGAGGATAGAACTTCAACACAGATTTGGAGGGGGTACAGGGGCACAATTCAATCCATATCACTTAGCAGCCAACTTGCTGCAAAACAGTGAAAGCGCTGGAAGATCCAGGAAATTGTCTGAATGGTACCCTGAAAAGATATTATTAACCGCGAAAGCACACATGGAGAAGGCACGGATTCAGTCACCAAATATTTACTGCATACCTTTCCACTGGCATGGTCACAGTTAGCTTCGAGGGACTTTTCGGTGCAGACTGCCTTCACAGACTAGTTGGGAAGATAATAGCATCTCTGCCTGTAGCAGTACTCTCAGGCAAAACACACTAAGTGTCTTAGGAAAGGCTCCATTTAAATCCCGTGACTGCTCAGAGAAGGGAAGAACTTACTTTCTGGCTTCCAGGAAAAGCTACGAAAGAGGAAGTGTTTGACAGAGGTCTTGCTATGCAGGAGAATTTGAATGTGCAGATGTTGGTGAGGAGACAAGGAAAGTTCAGTAAAGGAAAACTGAGAACACAGGGAGGAGAGATATCAGGGCTAGATGTTGGTGAGCATATAGCATGTATGTAGGAAAACAATGAGAAATTATTACTATTGGACACAGTTACTCCAGCAAGTTAGTGGAAATGTTGACCATAGAGTCTGTAAATTCAAAATAGCCTAATGCTGCCACTATAGCCAATTTTTCCACTTTCCTTTGAGTTCATGTTTTTCACTGAGCTTACCAAACAAATGCCTTTCTAAATACAGCCTAGCCCTTTCTTTGCAGATAAAACTGCTTCTTGATTGATTTGGGTAAAGATCGTGAGTTCAGATCAATTAAGTCATCTTCTCAGATGTTGGCTTATAGTTTTTAGAACAGTGGTGGCAATTATTTTATCATGGTCTCATTTTATGACTAGTGGGTAACCCAGGCTGAACCCATATTAATCAGATAATTTTATTCTCTTCACACTCAGAAATTCCATCAATCTTCTAAGTTCCCTGGGTTATCATTGGAACATCATCTCTTTTTTTTCTATACTTAAATGGCTTACTCTTAGTGCATCCTTTTTTTTTTTGAGTACACGTTTTCTATTTTTTTAAATACTTTTACTGGGGGCTCTTCCGTCTCTTATCATAATCCATACATTCATCCAGTGTGTCAAGCACATTTGCACATATGCTGCCATCATCATTTTCAATGCATTCTCTTCCCACGTGAGCACCTGATATCAGCTCCCCATTTCTTTTGCCTCCCTCACAAAAGCTTCATAAGTTATAAATTGTTATTTCCATATCTTTCATCATCCTCTGTTGCCCATCACCCACTTCTCCATTATTCATCCCCTTGGGAGGGGTTTATAGTTTGATCCTTGTGATCAATTCCCTCTTTCTCCCCATCCGCTCCTCTAATCCTCATGATATCCCTACTCTCCTTGTTGGCCCTGAGGGGTTTATCTATTCTGGAGTCCCTGTAGCAGTGTGCATGCCCGGATCTGATCTGATTTGTAAGGTAGAATTGAGGTCATGATAGTAGGGCGAATGAAGCACCAAAGAGCTAGAGGAAAGTTGTGTGTTTCATTGGTGCTGTACTGCACCCTGACTGGCTCACCTCTTCCCTGTAACCCCTCTGTGAGTGGATATCCGAATGTCTACAGATGGGTATTGGGTCTCCACTCCATGCCTCTCCCCTCCATTTACATTTGGTATGATTTTGTTCTGGTTTTCGATGCCTGATACCTGATCCCATTGACACCTCATGATCACACAGGCTGGTGTGCTTCTTCTGTATGGGCTTTGTTGCTTCTCAGCTAGATGGCCGCTTGTTTATCTTTAACCCTTTAAGACCCAGAACACTATAACGTATGCTAGCTGGGCACCATCAGCTTTCTTCACCACATTTGCTTATGCACCCATTTTGTCCTCAGTGATCGTGTTGGGAAAGTGAGCATCACAGAATGCCAGATTGTTAGAACAAAGTGTTCTTGTATTGAGGGAGTAGTTGAGTCGAGGCCCAATGTCCATCTGCAACCTTAATTCTTAACATATAGATATGAGTAAATAGTTCTACTCCCCTCTTGATAGATGGATGGATGGATAGATAGATAGATAGATAGATAGATAGATAGATAGATAGATAGATAGATAGATAGAAGCATGCCTGTATTTAGGCCTCTATAAATGTCCTTTGTCTCCTGGTTCTTTCCTCTATTTCCTTTTACTTTCCTCTTGTCCCATCATTATGTTCGGCCTTCACTCAGGTTTAGCAATTCCTCGCTGCTACATTGCCCTTAATTAAGCCCCACTAGGCATCCTACGACCTTCCATTGATTTTAGTTCACTAGTTGTTCCCTTGTTCTTAGGTTGGTCACACACACCCCTTCCTTTCTCCCAACCCTCTTCTTCTGTATCCCCCTGGAACCATTGTCCTGTTCTTTTCATCACCAAATTACTTATTCAACCTTTCTTATCTAAATAGACATGCAGATTCATCAATAAGTACAAAAACCAGGAAAAGCCAAATAACACATCAAAGGAAGTCAAAACCAATAAAACAAAGACAACAGACAGCAACAAAAAATAAATAACAATAAGAAAGCCACTGACAAAAATGGAAAAACCTATAAATAGTTCAAGGTCTGTTTGTTGGCCTTTACAAGTGTTTTCCAATTGAGTCTGATGGGGTGTCACACTCTGCCTCCAACGTCTAATTTTGGTATTCCCTGGGATTTCATTACTCTGCTCCCTCTGCTGCTCTACTGCATGCCCTCAGTCCCTTGCCCCAGTGTGATGGTGCCAGAACACTCACTCTCCCTACACTGTCTCCAGTGATGTCCCCCGCAGTGCCATAGTTCAGTGAGGGACACCATGTCCCATGGTGGGGCCAGCCCTATGGTCCTCCCCTTGCGTTATCTGCTCTGAACAGGAACATCATCCTTGGGGCTTGGTGGGTGAAGTTGTCCTCTCCTCCCTCTCCATCCCTTTTCATTTCTCCCTTGTGCTCTAATCTGACATGCCCCTCTCCCCAAGCTGTAGCCCCAGTGCTGTCCTCTGAAGTGTATTCTTCTGAGGGTGGTGTTCACATAGTTGGGATTGGGACTGGTCCCACAGACCTCTCTATTGGTTTCCTGGTACATGCCGGTATGTTGTATTCGTGTTTTGGCACATTGGTTTGAAGCTTGGTCTCTCTCCCTCTCCTATGGAGATATAAACAATACCCTCCCCTTGGGTGGGCTAGTGCCCTGATCCCCCCCCCAACCCATGTCTTTTTTTCTCTCTCTCTTTCCCCCTCTTATTTAGTTGGCTGCCATATGTATCTCTAGGTGGGGCTTGGCCCCTGCCATAGTTACTGGACCTTACCGCATGAATGTATGTATATAGTAGCTTTTCCCCAATGCCCCATTTTTTTGGTTTTGTTTTTTTAAGCTTACCTTAGTGGACTCGTGTTGTATTTGTCCTTTTGTGCTTGACTTACTTCACTTAGCATGATTTCCTCCAGTTCTTCCCATGTGGCAATGTGCTTCATGTGATCATTGCTGCTTTTTAGGGATGCACAGTACTCCATTGTACCACAGTGTTTTTGGTCCATTCGTCTGTTGATGGAAATTTGGGTTGTTTCCAACTCCTTGCAATTGTGGCCTGTGCTACAATGAACATTGGAGCACAGATGTCTGGCCGTGGCTTATATCTTGCCTCTTCTGGGTATGTGCTCATTAGGGGGATTGCTGGGTCTTATGGCAGCTCAATCTCCATCTGTTTTAGATTTTTCCAAATCAATTTCTATAGTGGCTCTGCATACCTACAGGTCCACCAGCAGTGGACAAGAGTTACTATCTCCCCACAGCCCCTTCAACACTTGTTACTTTCCGATTTTTTGAATTGGACTATCTTTGAGGGTGTTAGGTGGTATCTCATAGTTGTTTTAATTTGCATTCCTCTTATGGCTAATGAGCAGGAACATTTTCTCATATGTTTATTGGCCATTCAGATTTCTGCCCCTTTGAAACTTCTATTCGGGTCCTTTGCCCACCTCTTTAGTGGACAATTAGTTTTTTTCTTATTGTAAGCTTGCAAAGTATTGTAGATTTTAGTAATAAGGCCTTTGTCTGATGTGTCATTGCTAAAGATGTTTTCCCAGTCTGTGGGGTCTCATTACTCTCTTGGTGAATTCTTTCAATGTACACAGGTGACTTATCTTTAGTATATCCCACTTGTCAATTTGTGACTCCTCTGTATTTATATCCTTCCCTATTTATAATAGCCTATTCCCTGTACCAAGGTTCTCAGGTTTGTCCCAATTCCCTCATTAATGCGCCTACTAGTTTTGGGTTTTACCTCAAGGTCTGTGATCCACCTTGAGTTTATTCTTGTGCATGGAGTGAGGTAAGGGTCTTGCTTCATTTTTCCACAGGTAGATAACCATTTTTTCCAGCACCACTTATTGAAAAGGGCATATACTTCCCGTTTGATATTTTGTGGGCCTTTAGCAAAAATCAGTTGTCTATAAGCTGATGTTTTTATTTCTGGGTCTCCAGAGCATGTTTTGTTACAGAAGTAATCTGATTTAGATATGTTTTAATTCTTTGTCATTAGATAAGTCCGATAAATATGATCCACGTGATGTTGAAAGACTGCAGCAAGATGATAACTGGGTTGAAAGCTACTTAATCTGGAGACACAATGTTGTAGATGAAACACTGAAGATGCTTGATGAAAGTTTTCAGTGGAGGAAAGACTTTGCTGTCAATGGTAAGTGTGTCAGTTTATCTCCTGCCTAAATGTCACTTACTGTATATATTCGTGTATAAGCTGAGTTTTTCAGCACATTTTTTATGCCTTTTTGGGCAAAATTAGGTGCCTTGGCTGATATTCAAGTCAGCTTATACTCGAATATATATGATATTTATGTTCATCTTTCAAATGTATCTGAGTATCTATTTGTAGATCATTCTGCCATTCAGCATAAACCCCAAAGTACAGATTTTCAGAAAGCTCAAATAATGATTTCCAAGGTGCTTCTTGACAGTAAGCCTCGCAAGTAGTATCACTCTACCCTATCACCATAGAGTACAGTCACATTCAGATTCACAGCCCAGCAGAGTCTTCCAACCTGGGCGTAGATCGTCAAGACCATTAAAGGAGAAAAAGACAGCATCTGAGTAGACTTGGCATCCACAATGGAAGGGAACACTGCGCAGGCCTCTGCCACCCCCAAAATCAGTTATGGGTCGTTGAGCCATGGGGTTTTCCTTGGCTGATTTTCAGAAATAGATTGCCAGGTTTTACGTCCTAGTCTACATTAGCCTGGAAGCTCCACTGAAGCCTCTCTGGCATCATGGCAACACCACTAATGATGATGGTAGCTTTGCATGAAGCGTATTTGCCCTAATCAAACCCTGCTCTTTAAGTTCATTGTGAGGATTCTACCACTGAAGCACTATGCTCCCCTCAGGTCTAAAGAAAAGGTGCTTTTTTTCTGTCTTTCTTAGTTGTTACCTAATATCTTCCTCTTGTCCCAGATTGTCTTGTGCTGATAGGTGCACCAGATGCATTTGCAAATGAATTAGGGTTCCCCCTCAGGCCAAGATTATTCTCAACAATGCAGCTGGTAACCTTCTCCTCATGTCTTCATTTCCAGCCCACCACTTAGATAGATATTTTCTTCAGGCACATCAGGGCTTCCTTAGTGATTCTTCAACAACCCTTTCCATAATCCCATTACTTTTCAAAAACAGGAGTTTCAAATATTAAGAAAATCTAAAAAGTAAGAAGAAAGAATCCTAATGACCAATGTCCATTTGGTAGCGAGAAGGATAATTCACTCTGGATTGACTGTGTCTAGTGATTTAATACAAAATAATCAACAAATTAATTTAGAGTAGTGTTTCCCAAAGTGGACTATACTGCCTTCGGCCAGGGGCCAGAACAATCCAGAGGAGGCTGCAAGAGCAGATGCTATCTTGGATCATGGACTACAGTACAAAAGTTTTTCATTTTCAGGGAGATGCTGATTCATTTATTTATAAAGAGGAGGTAATAGTAGGCTGAATAAGTTTAGGAACCTATGACCTACAGCATGTGACATGGATTATTTAGGAAATAATTAGATTCACAATGTAAACACTAGAAATGATTTCAGAAAACAGGGGTACATTGCTTAATCAGGTCATAGATACCTGGCAGTCCTGAATCATTTAAGTACAGAATAGACCATTAATCACCACAATCATGTTTTCCGTACATATAGTTGCTAATTTCTGTTGGTTGAAGCAGCCTGGTGGTGCAGTTGTTGTTACAGTGCTCAGCTGCTCACTGAAAGGTCAGGGCTTTAAACCCACCAAGCACGGTGTGGAAGAAATATGAAGGAGTCTGCTTCTATAAAGATGGCAGCCAGCCTATAGGGCAGTTGTACTCCGTCCTGTTGGGTCACTGGGAATCACAATCAACTTGAAGGCAATGGGCTTGGCTTGGGGTTTTCCTATTGGTAAACAGTGGAGATATGGAGAAGGAAAAAAACTTTCGTAAAAATTCTTGGGCAACTGCTAGTGAAGTAATTCAAAGCCATGACACTTAAGCTTTTGCTGACATCTGTATGTTGGTCCTCAACCTCATTAGCAACCAGGCAGGCCCGTTCTTGTTATACCTGCTAAAGGGCGGATCCTTTTTTTCTATAATTGTTTTCCACTTGTCCCAAGGTTATAAAGTGTCTTAGATTCTACTGGACTTGGTTATTTTTTTTTCTAAAGAAAACACAAACATCCTCCCCCCTGTTAATCCTGAAGTGTGGATATTTACTGGTATGTTAATATGAAAAGCCCAACAGGGATAATATCTGTAAACCATTGTATGAAACACAACCAGGATTTGATTGCTGATATATGTCTATATAAGATTTCTCCATTTCTTTTACTTGCAACTTTATATAAGTTTGTTTCTTTTTTATAAATCTTTTTATTAGGGGATTGTGCAACTCTTATCGCAATCCACACATACATCCATTGTGTCAAGCACATTTGTACATTTGTTGCCATCATCATTCTCCAAACATTTTCTTTCTACTTGAGCCCTTGGTATCAGTTCCTCATTCTTCCCCTCCCTCATGAACTCTTGATAATTTACAAATTATCATTATTTTGTCATATCTTATACTGTCCGACATCTCCCTTCACCCGCTTTTCTGTTTTCCATCCCCTAGGGAGGAGGTTATATGTAGATCTTTGTAATCGGTTCCCCCTTTCTACCCCACCCTCTCTCTAATCTCCCAGTATTACCACTCTTGGCATTGGTCTTGAAGGGATCATCTTTCCTGGATTCCATGTGTTTCCAGTTCCTATCTGTACCAGTGTACATCCTCTGGTCTAGCCAGATTTTTAAAGTAGAACTGGGATCATGATAGTGGGGTGCGGGGAATATTTAGGAACTAGAGGAAAGTTGTATGTTTCATCGTTGCTACACTGTACCCTGACTGACTCATTGCCTCCCTGTGACCCTTCTGTAAGGGGTTATCCTGTTACTTACAGATGGGTCTTGGTCCCTACTCTGCACACCCCCCTCATTCACAATGATTTGATTTTTTTTTGTTCTTTGATGCCTGATACCCGATCTCTTTGACGCCTCGTGATCACACTGGCTGGTGTGCTTCTTCCATGTGGGCTTGGTTGCTTCTGAGCTAGATGGCCTCTTGTTTACCTTCAAGCCGTTAAGACCCCAGATGCTATATCTTTTGATAGCCGGGCACCATCAGCTTTCTTCACCACATTTGTTTATGTACCTGTTTGTCTTCAGCGATCATATCAGGGAGGTGAGCACACAATGAAATGATTTTTTTGTTTTTTGATGCCTGATAACGGATCCTTTCGACACCTCATGATCACACAGGCTGGTGTGCTTCTTCCATGTTTCTAATTTCCAAAAGTTCTTCCCAGATGTTTGAAGATGCTTTCTTTTTTTTATTTTTCATATCAAAACCACTATCTAATATTACCTTACTATATTGTAAGTGTTCTTTTGGAGCCCCTCAATTCCAATTACTGACCAAAGTTCATCACTTTCAGACCTGAATGAATCCTCCATTTCCAGACGGTTATTGGAAATTGGTGGGATTTACCTCCATGGTTATGACAAAGAAGGCAACAAACTGTGTAAGTATGTTTAATTTATATGTACTGGCTTTTCAAGACTTTGACATATAGGTAACTAGCTCTCCTGGATTAATGATAAGCAGAATTGCCTTTCTCTAAATGTAGTGCTTATTAAGTTCCTTACAGTTGAGCGTCATTAGAGCTGCCGTGACCAATAACGAGTCTCTAGTAGTAATTTATCTTGTTTCGTACATGTGAGTAAAGAAAGCAGTAAAAGCAAATAACAGCACAGCCAAAACTCAATGAATTGAGAATCGCTGTCTTCTTTTTTAAGGTGACTGATTTTGAAATTCTGCCCAGGTTTTTTACGGAAAATCATTGGGACGGTCGCTAAACAGAGTTTGGTCCTTTGTTTTAAGTGTCCCCATCTTTTCCCTTCAGCATCTTCCTAAGTGTGTCTGATAGTGAGGGACCCATAGGGCTCATCTGTGTGGGTCAGATAACTCCCCTGACCCAAATCACACTTGCTTCTGTGCGAAGGTTATAGCAGGAGAGCTATAATCCCAAGCTGAGCCAAGGCTTGGACAAAGGTTTGTACAAAGCCTGCACTGCTCTGGTCCTCTGTGTAACATCTGCGTTGTTCCTGTTTGGACAGTAAACCTTCCCTTTTCTTTTCCTCTGATCCCCAGCTCCTCCCTCTCAGACTTCCCTTCTCATTCCTCAGGCTCCACCTGTCCTTTAAATAGGAATCCCTTCCTTCCCCTAGACACTTTTAGGTTCCAGTTGGGACTGTCTCCTTGGTACTGCAGGATGATGATCTCATACTAACTCCAAGCCGAGTGCACACAGCTGGCTTTCTGGAGACGTCCTGACTCTCCTCTACCTCTGTGCATCTCCCCAGCCCAGGCCCACCACAGAGGGACAGCAGGTGTTCATTGTTGACTTTTCCCTCTAACCTAGTCTAAATGTCACCCCTTCTTCATTTTCAACAGCCATTTGCTATGGTCAGTGCCTCGTCACCTCACATCCGCCACCTGCCACCTCTTCTCGACCTCTTTCAGGCTTTTCTTCCAGCCACTGCCAGGGAGATCCTATGCCACCCCACCTCTTGAAATCATGAAGGGGCATCACATCTCTTTTAGGAAAATCAAGGCACCTTAGCATTTTATTGAGAGGCCTGCCTAGTCAGCCCTTCTCTCTAGGTAGTGGCTGCCACTCGTTTGGTGTCAGTGGTCACTAGGCTGGACAGCTTGCAATTGTCCGTGCACATGGTTGACAGACCCCGAACCCCTCCTTGTCCCAGGTGGAGCATTATTTCTAGGATTTGACCATCACAATGTCTTCTTGGTCAAAAATCAGAATAAAAAGTACTTTCAGGTTTGTAGCAAACACTATGTGTTCAATTGCATTTTCTTGTTCTCGTACTAGTAATGTAAGTATAATTCTTATAGGGGCGACCAGAAAGGCCCCTACTTTCTGATTACTCCCTAATTAAACTTCCCATGTGCTCCCTCTTTCTCATTTACAAGAAAGAAGAGATGTTTTTAATCTGAGAAATTAAATGAAGAGGATTATCAAGGGAAAGGATTTATATACAAGGGCACTATAAAGGATCCTTGGACAAATTCCACTATCTTTTCATTCCATTTTTTTCCATGAACTTGATAGAGCCCTCCTCGTATATGTTTGCCCCATAGTTGCACAAATAATGCACACCTCTTACGTGTGTTTGCCAACCACTTCCTCGCCCCTTGAGGCATTTTCATCATAAGTACTGCTTTGCCAATTTTTTTCTCACATTGCTGTACAAACAATAACCTAGCACTTACAAAAATACAGGGATGGGTATGCTTAGCAAATGAATGTAGAAGGTATGCATTATTTGTGTAAAATCTGATATAGCTGTGAGGGCCCCTGATGGTACAAGGGTTAAGCTCCGCTACTAACCTAATGGTCAGTGGTTCGAATCTTGTCAGCCACATTAAGGAAGAAAGTTGAGGCTGCCTGCCTCCATAAAGATTTACAACATTTTGTAACAATTGTACAATCATGTGTGATCTAATTGAACTATGAATTGTTATGTTATCTATAGAGCTCCCAATAAAATGGAAGAAATAAAAGATTCCCAACCTTGGAAACTCTTTGGGGCAGTTTTCCTGTGTTCTATGGTGCCCCTAAGAATTGTAATCAACACTACTGTAAAAGGTTCACTATGTGTACAAGTGCCTACAGGTCATAACCCCGAAAGGCCTATGGCACAGTTCTCTCTACCCCAATGGGGCCACCATAAGAATCAACTGGATGGTGACTAACAATAATAATATATATGTATTATTATAGGGGGCCTCAGAAGGTCCAGGGAAAAGGTGATGCCTGAGGGGGCCTCAGGCATGAGGGGGCCTCATGAGGGGGCCTCAGAAGGTCCAGGGAGAAGTGGGATGGAAAGATCATGGAATTTTTCCACAAACTTTTGATATTTCTCTCGTATATAAATTACTTCTTATTTTTATCTTCTTTTTCTTTTAATCTGTTCTCTTCAAGTCTGGATCAAAGTGAAGTACCACGTAAAAGACAACAAAACTGCATTGGACAAAAAGAAACTTACAGCATTTTGGTTGGAACGTTACGCTAAAAGAGAGAGCGGGAAACCTCTTACAGTGATGTTTGACCTGTCAGAGACTGGACTAAATAACATAGTAAGCATTTTTCATTGGCATCATCATTGCCATTCTAAATCATTGCCATGGCATCCTCTTCCTCTTTTTGCCTTCTCTTTTACCCTCAAAATAATTGTCTGTATGGAATTGAGGTGACTAACTTGTGTTAGCTAAGTGGACTAGAGAAACAAATTCATAGATACTCATGTGTGTAAGAAAGAGCTATATATATAAGAGCAATTGAATATTGAGAAAACGTCCCAGTCCAGATCAAGTCCATACATTCGATATTAGCCCATATGTCCGATACCTGTCCATAAATTCCTCTCCAGACCCATGAAACACATGAAATGATGCTGAATACAGGAAGATCACAGGCCAGTGGGTGGAAAGTCTTGTGGATACAGTGGCGGTATAGGCATCTCAGCACCGGCAGACATCTCCATGTGGCTCCTTCAGCTCCAGGGCTCTAGCATAGCTCAATGTGTCTTGTCAACAGGGCTATCTCTCAGAAAGTGACCTGGGGTCCCACCTCCAGTGAGCTATTTATCTCCTTAGCCCCTCCAAATGAGGTCATCAAACTGCAACCTGATTGACAGGCTAACCTCTACCCCTTCACTCGTAAATCTAACATTGATAACAGATTATGTAACTACCACACTTATGTTTGGGATTGATTACCCAGCCTACCCCAATTGTAATTAAAGTCAAATATGGAAGAAGGTTTCAAAGAATCTGACCATCATGTGTCAGTATTTGGCATCGATGCTGTAAATTTTCGAGCCATGTTCTGGGCCTAATTACACAGAATATAGAGGGCAGACTTCTAGGCTAGCAGAATCATCAGTGGATGATCACAGAAAACTTGGTATAGAGCCTAATAACCTCACAGCCCCCCTCCCACCTTGTGCCTGGCACAAAGTGATGACCCAAGAAATGTTGAATAAATCCATGCCTGGTCTCTATATATGCATGCCATATTTTACAGTTGTGAACTGTTTACATGAGTTTGACACATATAGAGCGTTGAGATTTTGTTGATGATTTGTGTGTGTGTGTGTGTGTGTGTGTGTGTGTGTGTGTGTGTATGGATTTGGTTTTTTTGTTTGCTTGGTTTGATTAACTTAAAGCCTACTTTACTTCCAGTGACTGCCCAGCTTAAAAAAATAAATAAAATGGCCACCTATTGTTTTCAGGTGGCCTTTCTAGTCATGGTCTTACAACACCTACTAAATGATTGGGTGGACCTATGCAAATGATGTACTTGTGGTCTACCAAAGGTATTAGACAACTTGCTAGTAATACAAATAAGGCTGACAGTGCCTTTGAGGGTGTGGCCATGCAAACAAGAGGTAGAGCCCTAACGAGGTGATTGGTTAGTTTTGCCATCCTGCTAGGCTTAAAAGAAAGGCATGCCATAGCAGAGGGGCAAGCTCACTACCACCAAAAGGAGTTGCAAGTAAAGTATATCCTGTGAACCCAAGGTCCCTGCACTGAGAAAGTACTAGACCAAACGATAGCTATAACACAAAATTTAGTGAGAAGCAATGGCAGAGAAACAGGCAGAAGACACAGAATTCAGGTCAAGGTTTACTGGCAGAATAGAGTGTCTCCAGATACTTGGAGCGAGGTCCCTTGACCTACAGAGCAAAAGAGCTGAGTGCTGTGAGACAAGAAGCTTGCTGATAAAGCAGGGTGCCTCCAGGTACTTGTCAGCTGAGCTAGGCTTGCCAATTCAAGGAGAGAGTTGAGTGCTTTGGGACAAGAGGCTTACTGACAGAATAAGGTGCCTGTGTGCACTTATCAGTGGAGCTAAAGAACTTTTCACATTGGTAAAGTGGGACATCAGCGGGACACCAGTGATAAAACTCATATCCTGGCGAAATAGCCACATGACAGCCAAAAACCGTGTACCCTAGCTTGTCGTGCATTCTTTCCAAAAATCGGGACTTTTAAAAATGTCACGGGATACGGGAAAATTGTTCAAAATTGGGACGTCTGGTCACCTTAACTTTGTAACACTTGCTAAAGTAGAAGAGAAGCTAGGCTGGCCTCAGAGCCCTGAGGGGCCAAGAGGCTAAAGGCCAGGGAGAGGCCTGCCTATGGGCTCAGTTGAGAAGAGGCCATCCTAGCCAAAGAACTGTATCCTAAATCTTTCCTGATGCTGCCGCGTAGCTTGTTACACTGAAAAGCACAACTTTGTAAGTTTGATCTGTGAGTTCTGTGTGGTGAGCCCAGCAGAGAAGTCAAAAGTGCCGTGGCAGGGACTGCCATGTCAGAATTGGTAAAAAGGTTGGAGAAAGGAGGCATGTCTGAATTTTGCCTCATAAGATTCTGCCTTGGGCTGATGCATCAGATTGTGACTCTCCCTCCTCATGAAGTTAGAGGCGATCCGACTCCTCTTAAGCTACCATCGTTATCCTCCTAGATCTTAATTGGACACTTGCAACTTCAGTAAGGTCCTCAGGTGGTGCGCACAGTTTATGCTTGGCCACTAAGGTTGGCAGTCTAAACCCAACCAAGGGGCATGTGGCACAAAGGCCTAGAAATCTGCTTCCATAAAAATGATCGTCAAGAAAACTCCATAACCCATGGGGTTGTGTGCCACACGTTGCATTGAGTTGATGGCAACGGGACTTTGGTTTGGTGACCTTAGTCACTCAGGAGGTAGCTACTTCCAGCACCTCCTGAGGCCATTTGACACAGATGATAGCTGTCATCTCTTAGTTTTTGACTTTGGCAAATTCTGGTAGCTCTCAGGGCGCCATTCACAGACTTGCAAAGCACAGTGTTGAGACCCTTTGAAAGTCCATTTGGTGAAGTATCTGTACCCCGCCTCGTAGCTAATTTCTAGAGATTTGTTCTAAAGAAAGAAGTCTTGAGTAGAGAAACAACATTTTTATGCAACATTTTAGGGCCATATAAAATAATAAAAGATGTGTAAAGGTGTATATGTTCCACACAGGAAAATTAGGTATATTTAGCTGATGGAATATGTGTAGTTATGTAAGATGGTACTTAACTTTTTTAAGAATAGAAAGTATTTCTATGTTTTAATGAAAAAGCTACAAAATTATATTAGGGGGCTTCAAAAATTCATGGAATATTTCCATTATCTTTTTATTCCATTTTGCCACAAACTCTTTAAAGCCCCTTTGTATCAAAGTGATACATAACCCCCAAAATGACACCTGAAGCATGAAAGAATGACCACAGGGAAGAGTTAACTAGAGCCTTTCTGGGTGCTGAAACCACAGGTTCTCTTGTTAGTCACCTTTTTCTTTCTTTTTTAAGGCCCGGAATTATTCCAACATAATTTCTGTGAGTTTCAGATTGCAAAGGAATCACTTTATGTCTCCCCAAAGTCTAACTGCCTAGATAAGGAAACATTGGTATAGAAGGGTATCAACTTCCATAAAAACAAATCATGAGTGTTTTCCTTGAGCTGCCGTTTTTGCAGCTGCTAATTTGGACCCTTGAAACGTTAGTAATGTCCTCAGGTAGTGCACGCAGTTTGCGCTTGGCCGCTGACTTTGTAAATAATGTTTATTTGCATTGTTGTCAGTTACATTCCCCCAGATATTTAAATCCATCTCAGCATTGTGAACTATTTGACTCTTGTTGAATTTTAAACATTTTTAAGATAGTTTTTATGTAGAACCTTACCACGATTCACAAAGATTTCAATCTCCTTGGGAAGATGTAGGCAGAATTTAAAGGCAAAAAAAAAAAAAAAAACCAAAAATTGTTTTACAAAAGCATCTGTTACACTTTGACCTTTCCAGCTGCCTGACTGGAGGAAAGGCAGTTATTGAAATTACTCAGTGGTTGTCCAGTAGAATCATAGTAGGAGAAGTACATCTTTCCCTAATGTTCAAACTAGAGGAAAATGTCACTCATGGGTCCTCAAAGAGGACATCTTATAAGCGAGTGAACAGTGTCCTCAAACATCCTTCTAGAATGCAGGGAGCCATGGGTTTTATCGAGCTAGTGCATGCATCCTATCAATGTCAGCCCAATCACCAATCACTTGAGATTGTACGAGCAGGAATAGTCCATTTCATAAAAGATGAAAGCGAAGCTATTGAGAAAAAGAGTTTTCAAGCATTATTATAAACTGGCAAAACCCAAATTGGGCCATCCCTCTAGTCATTTTCAGATATTTTCTTTCACTGTTACTTAACTATCGTCTGTTGAGCTTTTGTGACAGTGGAAAGAATGATTCATTCTAAGGTATAATTATATACTGAGGTTTATCTCTTATAATAAGTACTTAAAGTGGGTATGGATGCTTACTTGGAATTTACTATAGTTAGAGATGCTGCAACTCACTAGTGATGAATTTATTGGTTCTTATCTCCAGAACATCTCATCTCATCTCATCTCCAGAACAACCCACCTCTCACACGTTGTGATGGATCTAAGTTTAGTTCGTTATGTCGGAACCCACAGTCTTTATAAGGTGGCTGATCAGGATTTAGCAAACCAGGCTGTGACCATGAAATAAAGGCAATGAAGCCATCCATGTGAACAGAGCCGAGACTCAGCCTGATTTCATGTTGCTATGGTTGCCATGAGTTGGGATTGGTTCTGCAGCACACATCAGACAAAAACAAGCAGAGAATATGCTCAAAGCAGTAGAACTACCTGTGTATACTGTGTCGCCCACATATTGGAATAGCCACGCTTTACCACTTGAATGAATAATATAACCTAAAAAACATTCTAGTCTTACCCAAAAAAAGGTTTAGGTGCCAGGAGTGAAGTAGATAATGCAAATGGTCACATTAACAGTTGTGTGAAAGATGGGTGAAATTAATTTTATTGACACTATCATGAGGTATAAAAATAAGTATAAAAATTAAATATACCAGCCTATGTGATATCATTCCAAATAGTTTGCTTGTACACTGTACATTTGTTTCAGTAATTTTTTAATTGCTCAATAGATTTAGAGAATTTCTCTATGGAGCGTGCTGTTAGAACCATTTTATAATGCCACCGTGCCTAAGTCACCTGAAACATGTGACTAGTTTGAGGTAATGTGAATGATGCTAAAATAACATCAGGCTATCTGATTCCTTTAGCTCGGTTTATTATAGGAGCTCAGTGGCGTAAAACCTTAATCCTAGATATAAATGTTTCTATAAGAACTAATTTTTTAAAATAGTCATTGTCTTATTGAGATGTATCATCTTTATAAAATGTACTATTTAAAGCTGTTTAATGTGGCTAGTCTGAAATTTTTTTAACATATAATCTTTATTTTAGGACATGGATTTTGTACGATTTATCATCAACTGCTTTAAGGTTTATTATCCTAAATACCTCTGTAAGTAAATTACTCTTTTATAAAAGTAACGCATCTAGACTCTAGGCAATGTTAGAGAAATGTGGAGCCATGTTTTACTTTGGATTTTTATGCCTGAAACATTGTTTTCTGATGAAGTGCTTTAAGTGGGTTCAATAGAAATCTAAGTATAACCCCTACAGGGAAAATTCTTTCAGTTAATTTTAAGAATCTAAGTTTTAAATTACATACATGGCATGCTATAACATGCACATACACACACGGGGACATAAAACTACTATACCTGTTCGAGAAGAACCCTATTTTACGAACCTGAACTTTTATTTATTTAAATAATATTATATGGAACATCTTGGGTACAAGAACAAATAGGCAGTGTTGGTAAATAAAGGACAGCAGGATAAGCAGTGGCAACATATAAATACATTGCATGCTATGTTGTTACTAATTGCTATTTTTAAAGTTGCCAATAAGAAAGCACTTGGCTAGAAAGACGGTTGTACTACATTTGAACCTGGCAGTTGGAGTTTGCTTTTTTAGTGTGTTGTTTTATTAATTGTGACTCTTCCCTTAATTGCCTGAAAGAAGAACTCCTAAGCATTGTATATTCATTTTGCAGTTGTTGGATTTCTATGATTATCCCCTGGAGAAATCAATGTACCACCCCACATAGACAGTCGAATATATTTAACCCTAATGGGTGGAAAGTGAAAAGACAGAAGGGGGATAATAGAGACGTCAGAAAACGGAAAAGATGCAGGTTGACGTGGGCAAACCCTGGTGGATAGCACCATTAGGGTCTTTTGTGACCCCTGCACTCAGGTGACGACACTGAAGCTAAAATCCCCAAATCCTCATCCTTTGTGCTTACTGTCACATTGTTAACATTAGCATTGAGTGAGGAGCAAACAGAAAGCATGGTAAATCTCTATGGCCAGTGTCACCTCCCTTTAGAAAGGATTGATGAATGGTTTTAGGGGAATAGAATGGCCAAGATAACCGACATCCAATCTCGGGTGCCGTAGGCTCTGCTGTTCCTTATGAATTGTTCTTAGGTGGCACGGCCCCAGATTCATTAAGGCATATTCAGCAGTGGCAGGTGGTCAGGGGGGAATCACTACTCCGTATTCATAGTGTAATTGTTTTTCTTTTCTACAATATGACAACATCAGCTGCTTGTTCAAATATCGAAAGGACCTTGGGATGAAACACTAAATTGTAATAAACATCATGATCATCAATCACATCCATGACCCTTTGAAAAAGCTATTCGTAAAGTCCTGCATCTATATAAAGTGAATTGCAACATTGTTCATTTCAATTGCTGTTGTCAGGTGCTGGGGAGTCAGTCAGTTCTGAATCCCAGTGGCCCTTAAACAACAGAACACTCCACTGCCCCACCCTGCACCATCCACGCTGTCATTGTTCTGCTTGACTCTATGGTTGCAGCCACTGTGTCACTCCGTCTTCTGATGGCTCTTCTTTCTGGTTGCGCCTCTACTTCACCAAGCACGATGTCCTTCTCCAGCGACTGGTCCCTCCTGATAGCATATCCAAAGTACATGAGATGGAGTGTCACTATCCTCTCTTCTGTGGAACATTCTGGCTATACTTCTGCCAACATACACAATTTTTCTTTCAGTCTTTTGGCAGTTCACAATACATTTGGTATTCTTCGTTAACACTGTAATCTCGGGGAACTAAAATTAATTCCTTTTACATATTGGATTTTTACAGCTAATCTAGTGAATTTTGCTTAATCTTCTGTTATTCAAAATGTGTCATGATATGTAAATATTATATAGTAAAATCATGAGCTTAGATTTTTTTTTAGGCATAGCTCAGGTGAAAACAGGTATTAAGCACTAGGAAGGTACTTCTTTCCTCGTAGTGTGTGTCATTACATGCACAAACAGTCCCCAGACTTATGTACAGCTTGTAGTTACAAATGAACCTTCATAAAGCCCACTATAAATACAAACTTGTGGTATAAACAATGATATGTAATAATGAGTGCTACTTTGTAATGTGCATCAAAACATTATAATTGCTTTATTGTAGTAAAGATGCTTTAGTGTATCTGGAATTAATTCTTTAATGTATTTTAATGCTTAAAAAGTACACCATATATTAAGACAAACATTTGTCTAGCTGGCATTCGATGTGAACCATATGCAGCAGTGCCAACTGTACAAAAACTTTGATTCAAAGACTCAGGTCTACAACTTTGTTCATAATCCATGAATGGCCTGTACTTGACTTGTCCTACCTGAATATAAACACTCCAGGACATCAATTCTCAACCTGGGGATCGCGGCACCTTTGGAGGTTAAACGACCCTTTCACAGGAGTCGCCCGATTCATGACAGTAGTAAAATGACAGTGATGAAGTAGCAACAAACATAATTTTGTGATTGGGGGGTCACCACCACATGAGGAACTGTATGAAAGGGTCAGAGCCTTAGGAAGCTTCAGAACCACTGCTCTAGGAGGTTCTCTGTTCAGAGAAGAGTAAAATTGCATTTTGATTCATCTGGAGTAGGAGAATGAATGACATGTCAAAAATCTCTCCTGATTTCTTGCTCTTTCTCAGAGTTGTTAACAGGGCTGTTTCATATCTTCATCTCACTGTGTAAATAATACTTCCATATACTTTGCCATTATTGGCTTCTTAGAGCTCATAATTTTAAGAAAAGTCGAAATAAAGTACACTGAGTCATTTATTAAAAGTGAGGGGGGTGGGGCAACTGTAAGAGTGGTTCAACAGTATCCCTGAAAAAATCTATTTGATGCTATAAATTAGCCTTGGTAATCATTGTTAGCATTTGTTGACCTTAAGCAGTAACATGTCATGCCACATCCAAAGACGCCACTTGCCCTCTCCGCTGTCTTCTTTCATACCACTTTGCAAACAAAAGCAGTATATTTGACGGACTGTTTTTCAAAGGCCAATGATAATACTCATTCTCCATAAGCAGTTGTCCTGACGGAGGAAGAGGAGAGGGTGGGCCTGACCATTTCTGAGATGTTAGTTCTGTGCTTGAATTCAGTCGCACCACTCAGTGTTTAGCTTAGTTACATCCAAGTGCTCCATTTTTCTAGTAAGTAAAATAGTATTTAAATAACTTAACTGAAATGTTATGTCAGTAACACAAAAATCACATTCAGTGAATTTTTTTTTCTTTTAGCAAAATTGGTCATCTTTGATATGCCTTGGATAATGAATGGTGAGTTTATTGTTCATACTTTCCTAGAAGAAAGTGTTTGTTTTCCTTTGCTAATCTACATGGGTTTCTGCATTTAAAAAAAAAAGACAGTTATCTCACACTCAGTGTGCATGATAGAATCTGGAACTAGAATAGCGAAAGGCTATTCCTAGGAAAACCTCGTTAACCTTCTCTCCCCAGTCTCAGGGTACTTGCTAGTATTCTCTAAGTACAGCATCAAGATATCAACCACTGAGCTAACACTATGACAAGAAAGATGTTTGTCACCCACAGTCAGAATATGTCATAAAACACAGACTGTGGCCTGGGTGAGATTTTTCTCCTGGGCTTCAGGTGTTGAGGTGGAAGAGTCATTGAATCTGAAATTCATCCCAAATCACTAGAGTCAAATTCTCCTTAGAACAGTCACGGTATATTTTAGCAACACCAAAATAGTCATTGGAACACACCTGACCGATTTTAATGTGGTTTGTGAGTTGAATGTTCTATTCACAGTGGCATTTTCATGTTTGTTTACATGAGTCACTTATTGAATCAAAAAAAACGATCAATGCATCTAAAAGATAGCTCTTTGGAAAGATCAACAAAATAGACAAACCCTTAGCTAAAATGACCAAGGGAGAAAAGGATGACTCATTACTAAAATCAGAAATGCAGCAACATTTTATTTTTGTAAAAATGAAATGGATTATAAAGAAATACTCTGAACCATTGGACACCAACAAAGGAGACAGGTATCTAGAAACACAAATTGCCAAAGCTGACTCATACAAAAAATTTCAACAAAGAATCATCTTGGCCCAATTGGCTTCTCTAGTAAATTTTGCCAGTTGTTTAGAGAAAGAAAAATAATAGAGATCCTTTTCAGAACTATTCCCAAAATTAGAAGAGGAATGTAAATAAATATGAGTTATAAGAATATAATAATAAGAAGAGAGGGAACACTTGCTAGACTTTATCCTATGAAACCACAAGTGCCCTATTATCGAAACCAGACACAGACAGCACCAGGAACGTTCATTAAACATCAGTATCCCTTATGAACATAAATGCAAAAGTCTTCAACGAAATGACAGCTAATAAAAGGAGCAGCCCAGGTATCCACTGATTGATGAATCTCCATATTGAAGAGTATTACTCAGCCATAAAAATAACAATAACATGGATGGCCCTTTAATAAAGCAGTAGTTCTCAACCTTCCTCATGCCGCGACCCTTTAATACAGTTCCTTATGTGCTAGATACCCCAAACCAAAAAGTTATGTTCATTGCTACTTCATAACTCTCATTTTGCTACTGTTATGAATCGGGCAACCCCTGTGAAAGGGTTGTTTGACCCCCAAAGGTGTCGCAACCCACAGGTTGAGAACCACTGATTTAAAGCATGCTACATGAGTGAAACCAGTTAGAAGTCACTTGATACAGTACATAGATTAGCGGTTGCCAGGGCCTGGGGTGTAGCGAGTAGAGAGAGTGATTGTGTAATGGGTATAGGATTTCTTTTCAGGGTGACAAAAAATGTTCTGGAACTAACTGGTGGTGATGAATGTTGAACATTGTAATGTACTAGAAGCAATCATACTTGAAAGGGGTCACTTTTATGGAATGTAAGTTATGCCTCCCTAAAACTGTTATTAAAAAGTCAATTTTCAGTAGTTATTCAAGGAACATAGCCTCAAACACAAACTTTTGAAATGAAAAATTTAATGATTTGTTAAAAAATGTATGAAGTATACTTAGACGTACTCTCTGATTTGTCATGCTGTTTTCTTCTGGAATTGTTTTCATGGACATGTTTTGCCCATTTAATTCATTATTTTTGTTTTAGTTTCTTTACGCTCATTTTAGAGTAACAAACAAAGTCTGACCAGTTGCCACTGAGTCAAATCCAACTCATGATAACCTCTTGTGGGTCAGAATAAAACTACTCCATCAGGTTTTCAGTGGCTGAATTTTGGAAAGTAGATTGCCAGGCCTCTCTCCCCAGGGCCTCTGAGTGAATTTGAACCACCAGCCTTCCAGTTAGCAGTGAACACCACTCGCGCCTATTTGTACCATCCAGGGACTCTGTGCTTAGAATGTTGTGGTGCATCTAAGGTTTAAAATATTAAATGTACATATGAAATGGCATGACAAAACAAGATGGAACTACCAAATGGTTACATGTATATAATTTATTTCCACCCATCCCTAGATTCCCCACAGTTAAATACATGGCAACACCTGTGGGAAAGACACCTAACATTGGTGTTGAGGAAGAAAAGCTGAGAGGTTGGTGCCCCAGCCTCCAGGTAGCTCAGAGTTGCTTCCTCCTCTGCTAGTACTCCCCATTTGAGTCACTTATGTCCGATTGGGGTCAGGTGGCCTGCCAGAACCGCCAAGTAAGTGACATGGTAACGTTTTCCTAATTAGTCTGCAGTCAGTTTCCCAAATTACCCTGCAGTTAAACTTACATCCTGGAAATGTTAGTAGTTGGGATCATCAGTCAATGGATTTGTTCAGAGACCAAAAGTTTGATGAGTTCATTAATGGGCATCAAGTCCATTTACCCCTTCTGAGTCTTTCTGGAACATTCAGAACCTATGAAGGACAAGGACATTGTAAACGCTTGTAGGGTCTAGAACAGTGGTTCTCAACATGTGGGTTGCGACCACTTTGGGGGTCGAACGACTCTTACACAGGGGTTGCCCGATTCATAACAGTAGCAAAATGACAGTGATGAAGTAGCAACAAAAATAATGTTATGGTTGTGGGGTCACCACCACATGAGGAACTGTATGAAAGGCTCACAGCTTTAGGAAAGTTGAGAACCACTGGTCTAGAATGTTGTTGAAGTACCTCACGCTATTTCACAATCAGTCTGACAGATGCAAGCCCAAAGAAATTTCAGCTGACCTAAGTGAGCAGGTGCCACAGACCCACCAAGAAAGAGAATGAAAATAATTTAGTGAGAAATTGAATGAAGTCACTGTTTTTCCTTCAGCTGCTTTCAAACTTGTGAAAACATGGCTGGGGCCAGAAGCCACGAGTCTGTTGAAGTTCACGACGAAAAATGAAGTCCAGGAGTATGTCAGTGTGGAATACCTGCCTCCCCACATGGGCGGAACTGTAAGTATAGTATATCCGAAACTTGTTTCAAAGCGCATTGAGTGTTGGCGCCTTAAGTACTCATTTCTTTGAGAAAAAGGACAAGTAATGTCCTAACTTCCAAAGATATCTCATAGATAGGTAGCCCAAGTAGCAAGACGTGTCATAGGCATTGAAACTTTAACACGATTAGTTTTTCTTTATGCTTGGATAGGAAGTGTCTTCCCATGATTTGAAAATGAAAAGGTATAGCAAGGCATCCGGTGAGATGTCTCTCACCCACTGCTGCCCCCAACTACTCCATTGCTCTCACCAGTTGCACTTCTTCTATTAATCTCCAGGGATGTGGGTTGATGACGTAAACAAGCAAGTGTATACAATCATCCTCTCATCTCTATTAAGCAGGTAGTGTACATACCGTACGCAGTACCTACCGTACCCCCGGCTGGTTTTCTTCACTTGTCTTGGAGTGCATTGTGTGCAGAGCTTCTTCCTCTCCGGTTCATGGTTGCCTAGGATACCGGCGGCATAGGGGTCATGAGTTAGCCTGCCAACCACAAGGTTGGCAGTTAAAAACCACCAGCCATCCCTTGGGAGAAAGATGATGCTTTCTATTCCGGTATCGCTCCTGTCTCGGAAACCCACAGGAATAGCTCTACCCTGTTCTACAGGGGCGCCATGAATTGGAATTGACTCCGTTGGCAATGAGTGAGCACCCCAGCGACCAAGGCTGAACTCTGGAGCTATTTCATTTCCTTTTGATGTATCTTTAGTCTGTTTCCACTTAATTTGCTAGCCAACCATCTTTTCATTTTAAAAGGTACTATTAACTAGATATAATAAAACCTGTTATCACATTTTTACTACTTACAAATAGAGAGACCTGGATTAGGTTGACACATGCTAACATTCTAATGTTACCTAACAGTGAAGTTATTGTGCTAATGGCTTTATATATATATGAACTGTGAAACCTATGGATTTTGTTTGCTGTGGGTTAAATTGGTGGATAATATTTCAATTAGTTGATTGTTACAATCTACTTTGTATACTGCTGGCCTGGCAAAATTATATTCATCCTAACAAGATGAAAAGTTTTGATATTTCCTTTTGTTTGTTGGTTTCGTTTGACTAGAGAAAAACTCAAGCTGATATTTTTAACTCAACGTTTCTTACTTTTCTATTCTGAGGCTTTCTGCTTTCACTGTTTACCCTAGAAAGACATACTGTCTCCATGCAAGTACTACCCTTAGGTAAAATAGCAATTTGATTTGATTTGCCATTGTTAATAATCTGCCCATAGAATTGTTGTAATGTAAATTGAACAGCATTTAGTGATTTGTATTTTCCTGTGTAATTGTTATTTCTCTTCTCTGGCATTAGTAGACTAATTCTTCAGAATTATAATCGAATTTTAGCAGTGACATTCTGTGTTTAATATATGAAAAGTTTTTTCTCTAAAGAAACATCCACGTGAACATACTGATGCATATAGGTCTCCCTTGTTGTTTGAAAACTGCTGTAGCATATTCCAGGATATGGGTGGCATATGATTTCATGAGTTTTTCTCTTAAAGCTCTTTAGCTGCTTCCTAGTTTGTATTCATTACTAACAGCATTGCAGTGACCGGTCTTGGAAAGAACTCTTGAACACACAGGTGCAGCAAGTGTAAGTAGAGGCTACACTCCTAGCTGTAAGGCGCATAGGTCCATGGAGACAGCTTAGTTTGAAATTCTGATAGCTGTTGCCAGGTTGCCTCCAATGAGATTTTCTTTTTCGGTGATCGCTTTACCCCTTGTTGTTAGTCTGCTTCTTGGTGATGTTTCCCTGTTTACAGATGTCTTTTGTGTCCATTATGCATTGTAAGTATTTTCCCAGTTGAGGCCTTTTCCCATGTGGTCTGTTCTTAACACGTGTTTTGTTTTTGTCAGTTGTATCAGTTGGATAATCTGGGATTGTGCCATTCAGAAATGTTTCATTTTTTAGCTAGCATATAATTTCTGGTCAATATGTCTGTAATGGATTCCATTATGTTTGTACTATGCTCTCGCTCGCTCACTCTTTCTCTCCTCTCCTCTCCTCTCTCTCTCTCTCTCTCTCTCTCTCTCTCTCTCTCTCTCTCTCTCTCTCTGTAATGGATTCCATTATGTTTGTACTATGCTCTCGCTCGCTCTCTCTTTCTCTCCTCTCCTCTCTCTCTCTCTCTCTCTCTCTCTCTCTCTCTCTCTCTCTCTCTCTCTCTCTCTCTCTCTCTCACGCGCACACACACACAGCCTTTATCCATCTGAAACTGAGTAGGAGGAGTTGAAGTATAAATATAACTGAATTCTTTTGTGGATGGCTAGCTATTTGTCCCAGACCACTTATTGCTCTCTTTCCTTTTCTGGTTTACAATGCCTTTGTCATGTTAAGTTTCACTATGAAATTAAGTCTGTTTTTGTGACCCAAGAACTGAATTCGCAATTCATTAAGAGGATTATTTCTCTACCTACCTCTTGAAGAGGTTGTGAGACAAATGCTTTGTTTTTTAGGATCCTTTCAAGTATAGCTACCCACCACTGGTTGACGATGACTTCCAGACCCCATTGTGTGAAAACGGGCCCGTTGCCAGTGAGGATGAAGCTTCCAGTAAAGAAGATATAGAAAGTGATGGGAAAGAAACCTTGGAAACAATTTCCAATGAAGAACCATCAGCTCCTGTGAAAAAGGTGATTCAAGGCATGAAAGGAAATTGAGTCCAAAGTTGGGGTCTGGTCCCAGCCCTGCCTGGAGCAGCTGTGGGATTCTGGCTGTGCCCCTGAACTGGATCCCCTGTGGCATCTTTCAATGTCAGAAAAAGAAGCAGGATGGGACTCACTATATGAAAGGCCCATTTCATACTTTTGTAAAAAGGTTGGCAAAAATTTATCTGGGAGGGATTATTCTATCTCATCTATCTTAGTTGATTGTTTTAAGATTGCTTTGCTCAAGTTTCTCTGCCTCATTTTTTTAAAAGAGCGCTTGATGAGCTATCTTCATGAGTTATCAGAGGCTCAGTAGAGGTTCAAATCAGTGTGAAAAGTAAGAACAATGTGTAAAACTCTATAAGTAGCCATAGTGTGTGCTTTCTGACCTCATGCCCTGCCAAGAGGTCATTGGGCTATGAAATTGCCTTATCTTTTCTATCTTCGTAATGCCTTATCTATAGATTAGCCCAACGGAACAGCAGAGCTCCAAAGCTGAAGAGAATGAAAAGGTGGATTCAAAGATAAAAGCTTTCAAGAAACCATTAAGTGTGTTTAAAGGGCACTTACTACATATCAGGTAAAAATTTTAAGAATATATCAGTTGTCCTTATAGAATGGAGGATCCCTGGTGATGTGGTGAGTTACTTGTTGGGCTCTTAACCGCAAGGTCTGCATTTTGAAACTACCAGCCACACTTCAGGAGAAAGATGAGGCTTTCTACTCCCATAAAGTAATGGACAGTCACAGAAACCCACAGGGCAGATCTTCCCTGTCTTCTCTGGTGGAAGTGAATCAGACTGGACTGAATAGCAGTGAGTGAGTGAATGGATAATAGAGTACATCTTGATCATCTCCAGGGAGCTACAAAATTAACAAAATATTTCCTGTGGACCTCCTTTGAAACTGGATAGTAACAAAGCCAGGGTGACCTGATGACTCCGCCTACACTTCCAGACTAAGCAGCTGTTTCTTAGCTTTTGTTCTGTTGTTCTGCTGAGTGTGTGGGGAGGGGCTCTCCCTACATGGCAGGGGATCAAAGTGAATATCCTCATCTTAACAACTGTGAATGTTATGTATTCAACTGAAGACAAGTCCCAAACTCCGGTCCCACTAGCAGCGGAGGCTGGAGAAGGGAAGGTTCTAGGCCCACTGGTTGGGCTTAACTGCTCCCTATTTGTCTCCTCCCTGGGAGCTCACAGTGCCTCTCCTGCAGAGACACCAGTGCCAGAGTTAAGGCTGTCTCCCCAGAACTCCTCCCAGTTTCTGTGCTGATTCCCAAGGTCAATTTGACGGCCTTGTCCGAACTGGCTTCTAAAAGGCAGCTAGCCACTGTGCCGATTGTCTTTCTTGCCCAGAGCTGGGCAGAGCCCTTCCACAAGAACAGCTCCTTCAGACAAGCACAACTCCTAGGTCAAGTGCAGTCTATTGTGAAAGCTATCCATCCAAGTCAAGGGCTGCCTGAAGACTTTCCAGAAGGATGTTGTCATCTTTACATGAGCACAAACCTGATCCTTTCCATTGTTCTGGAGGGATGGGATATGTAAGGTGCTTCATGTGATCAAGCCACACAAGCTTTGCCCAAGTCAGTGAATGTTTTTGTTAGATCATGGCCCTGGCTGTGGCCACGTGTAAGAAATTGTGGCTTTTGAGGCTGGTTTTGTTGTTGGACAAGTTCTTCCTTGCAGTTCTCACCGCAATTTTTATTTCTGTGTTTACTCGTCGCCTTCTCCGCTTCTAAGAAAATGCCTGAACATAGATCCTGAGAAGTGTTCTCTTATTTAAATACATCTCTACTGGCTTTGCCTTATTAAAATGTACTCCCGTTCTATTGGTGTATAAAAACGATAGCCCATTCTATTGTATTGGTAACGATAAAGCTCACACCTTAGGAACGCGCACTTGCGAGGATGGCACAGAGCCAGGCAGTGTTTTGTTCGTTTGTACAGAGTGTCAGTGTGAGGCAGAACCAACTTGGTGGCACATAACAACAAAGGTCGAAGGAAGCATTATCTTTGCTTTACTTTTGATCTGTTACCTTCCTGAAAAATGTCCATCAGTCCACCGTCAAATTATGCTGAGTGTAGCACTAATTCAGAAGCTTCTCTCTTCTCTCGGATTTTGCTTTAGATCCAGGGAAAAACCATAACACAAGCGAACAAAATCAGTTCTAACTCATAGACACAAGAGACCCCCCACCCCCCACAGGACAGAGTTGATCTGCCCTTTGGGTATCTGAGGCTATAAATTTTAACAGGAGCAGAACCATAATCTCTTTCCCTTGGAGCGGCTGGTGGGTTTGAACAGCTGACCTTGCAGTTAGGGCCCAACACTTAACCCCTACCCCATCAGACTCTTGGGGAAAACCATAGGACTTCTTAAATAGCATGTATCGAATCAACAACTTTTTTTTTCTTTTTCTCTCAATGTCTCTAACAAAATTTATCCCTGCGGCTCAGCAGAGGAACAGGGCCTATGAGTTACAGTGTCTCTGGGGCAGCCTTTTGGGCCAGTGCCAGCCATGAGTGGGGCAGGCACTGAACGAATCAATACCTTTAAGGCACAAAATATATAGGGATTAATTGCATTGTCTTTTTGATGGACTCTCTGTCCAAATGCACAGAAAACGTGAGTGTACTATTTTCCTTCAGACTTATGATTTGTTGTCATTAATTCTGAGTAATACATATGTTTTATGTTTTGGTCTTATCACAGCCCAGCCGAGGAGCTGTATTTTGGAACTGCAGAATCTGGGGAGAAGAAAACATTAATAGTGTTGACAAATGTAACTAAAAATATAGTGGCATTTAAGGTAAATATTTATAGATAACTGTGATGATAATAAACAAATTATGGGTGCAGATTTTAGATGCATAATTGAAAGAGGGATGATTTTGAAATTGAGCCGGGTTTTTATTTCTATTTTCAGGCATGTTGCCTTTCCTCCTAGTTCTAAGCACGTGGCATCGTTTCTCTCAAAATTTCCCTAAAATCTGTGTCTCCATCTTGAATATGCCAGAATAGACCAATGTCCAAATTGACCCCAAGGTTTCAGTGGTTGCTGTAAACAAAAACCCAAGAGAAAATCTTCCTCATGTTATGAATAATTGAATACCTAATAGTAGTGAAAGATAAAATTCTAAAATCAAATGTGGTATATTCTAGAGCAGTGGTTCTCAACCTGTGGGTCACCACCCATTTGAAGGTAGAAGGACCCTTTCACAGGAGTCGCCCGATTCATCACAATAGCAAAATGACAGTGATGAAATAGCAACACAAATAATTTTATGGTAGGGGGGTCACCACCACATGAGGAACTATATGAAAGGGTCACGATATTAGGAAGGTTGAGAACCACTGAACTAGAGGATCGCTGCATTTGGATATTAACCTGATGCTAAGGGGCCCTTAGTGGTTACGCGCTGGGCTGCAATCCGCATGCTCTGCAGTTCGAAACCACCAGCAGCTCCTCGGGAGAAAGATTGGGCCTTCTACTCCCGGAAACCCACAGGGAGTCACTTTGAGTCAGCACTGACTCAATGGCAGTGAATTTAGATTTTTGAGTTTATGCATTACAGTGGCTAAGAAAGAGGCTCTCTCGGCAAGTCCTCTCCATGGTGTAGTTGCACGTCCTTAATAGTTTAATTTAGAATGATCCACCCGAATCTTCTGGGTGTGCGTCATTTGAGGGTCTCCTTTTTTTTCCCCCTGAACACTATTGCCTCAGGTGCTCAAGTGAACACTCGGTTCTCTGCATCTGTATGATTCAATTTAGGCAATTAACAGACAGGATGAATATTTAACACTTGGATCAATGTGCTGCTGGCAAGGCTAAGTGATAATTGACGTTACGAGTAGCTTCTATAAATTGGTGGGGAGACCTTTTTTTACCTCTTGGTGGGAGGGGCATATAGTCCATGTTCATTGCTGCATTTAACAGTTTGGACCTTGATAATTAATTGCTCTTTTGAAAAAATATCTTAGAGTCATTTCCCTCAAAATATAGTTGTCTTCCTACACAGGTGAGGACGACTGCTCCAGAGAAGTACAGGGTCAAGCCGAGCAACAGCAGCTGTGAACCTGGCGCCTCGGTTGATATAGTTGTGTCTCCCCATGGGGGTGAGTTGCATGAAGCCCACTAAAGGAGGCCGGGCCGTGAGGGGGCAGGAGCCTGGGACGGGGAGAAGTGGGCTCAAATCTAGACATTTGCTCATACTCATCTGCTGTCTCCAAGGTCAAACAAGATGGCCCTGGGAGTCTCTCCAGCCCTTTCCAACATTAAAGTGTAATTGTTTGGAAACAAGCAAGATGGCTTAAAACAATCCTGTTGGAAAGTGAATTTCCAAAGAGCAAGACGAGGACTCGTTCTTTTTCCTAAGAATGTTTGCCTTTTCCCAGGCATCCCCATCCTTTTCCTGCCTTCCCTAGCCTGATGTCTTCAGCCAAGAAGCGGACCCTTTGGAAAGGTACCCCGTGTGTTTGATGAATGCCCCTTTTGAATGCAGGTCTAACCGTCTCTGCCCAGGACCGCTTTCTGATCATGGCTGCAGAAATGGAGCAGCCATCTGGCACCAGCCCCGCCGAGTTGACGCAGTTCTGGAAAGAAGTTCCCAGAAACAAAGTGATGGAGCATAGGTAGGCTTTTGGCTCTGCAGAATTAGTTGGAGATGTGTCGAGCTGGGCAAGGTCAGGGACTAGTGTGGCCCTGAGGTCTGCAGAAGCCAGGCTGCAAGCCAGTACAAAACCCTAACCACTCGACTTCCAAATGCAGACCTCTTGCCCCTTCAGTCACCCTGTGGGAATGCTCACCTTGTCTGCTAGAGTGTTTGGGATAGTAGGAACAGGCAAACAGCCTCAGTGATGGCCAGGATAGCAATCATGCTCGATAGCCATTCAAAAGGGCGAGACACGTCTGTTTAATCGGAGCTGGAAAGATGGCTATGATGCATTATTAGATAGAAAAGAGGATTTGGTCTCCGAAAAAGATATTTGACATTCACCTACGTCATTGCAGGAAGGCCAGAGTGTGTAGGTACATGCATATATGTGTGTATATGCACGTAAGTGTGTCAGATACTGCTCAGTGCCTTAAGAAGCTGCACAAAGAACAAGTAGACTGAAGAAGAGTATGTGGCGTGGTGAGGTGTGGCGTGGTGAGGTATTCTTATTGTTCATAGCAGTGGCCTGCAGATGGGTTGGGAGTGGAGACTACCCCCAGGGGACTTTGACCACAATGTTTTGGGTTGTCGCAAGTGGGAGAAAATGGTACAACTGGCATCGAGTGGCTAGAGGTCAGGGTAGATGCTCAACCTCCCAGAGCACACTTGCCATAGCCACCGCAGTATTGCTCAGTTTAGCAGGTCACAAATGTCAAAAATGAGAAAGCCTCTAAGGCAGTGGCTCTCAACCTGTGGGTCACAAACCCTATGGGGGGCGTCAAACAACCCTTTCACAGGGGTCGTCCGATTTATCACAGTAGCAAAATGACAGTGATAAAGTAGCAACAAAAATAATTTGATGGTTGGGGGGTGGGCACCAGCACATGAAAGGTGTGGTGGCATTAGGAAGGTTGAGAACCACTGCTCTAAAGGATTGTTAAGGAAGGCCATTCTTGGATATCTGAACCGAAATTGAAGGAAACGAGAGAGCGAGCCCCTAGATAACTGAGAAAACCTTTCCCCAGGCAGAAGGGGACAAGAAATATACTTGGTGGATGTGGAAAACAGCAGGAAGGTAGTTCGAGTGGGTAAAAGAGTGTGGTGAGAGGTGAAGCCACGATGTAGTGGGGAGGCAGGTGGTGGCCTAAACGAGCTCTTTTACTTTTGGATAAAGGGAGCAACTGTTGAAGGATGCTAGACTGTGCTTCATGGTGACTGAGTTATTTTTGTCAAAGATTGTTCAGAAGCCTGTGTGAAAACAGACAGGGAGCAGGTCTAGGGGAAGGCAACAAGGGCATTGAGAGGCCTCACTGGAGCTGACTGTGGGGCAGTCACCCGAGTTCTTGACATTCATGTGCCTGTGCAGCCTAAAGTAGCCTACTGAGGTGGGTACTGTGTGCACCCATAGTTTGTAGAAGACATTGGAAAGCTAGCTGGGACCATGGCTGAAGGAGTTGCAGGTCTCAATCTCCAAACCGTGGGGAGGCATTGATCTGATTGGATTTTCCCTGGCCAGGGTCACACTCCCACTGTTGACCTGATGAGAACAGAAGTAGGCCCAGGGAGACTATTTCCCTTGCTGCCCCTGCAAGAAGGGATCCAAGTTGGGCCAAGCCTGGAGGATGATAACACCACCAACTAGTGAAGTCACTCTGTGGTGACTACCCTCGAAGAGGAGATCTCTGGCCAGAAGCGGGACATATTGCTACCCTGAGGCCAGGCAGGATGAGGGTGGGCATTGGCCAGTGGAGTTGACACCAGAAACGTGATCCATGACACTGTGGGGAGTGTTTTGGCTGGAGCCAATGGGAATAGCCATCCAGAAGGTAACTAGAGAGGAGGAGGAAAGTTGATGCGGGGGGCTCAGCCTGTGGAGGAGGGCTCAGAGACAGCTTGGAAGGACAGGCTTAGGATGGAGCTTTAAAAAGACATTGTTTGGGTTCTGGTTTGCTAATAGGAGAAAGTTGAACATTGTTTAAAAAACCAGTAGCAAGGATCAGCTGGTAAAGGGAGGTGGAATATAGCAGACAGACAAGGGCAGTGCAGGGCCTGGGAAGGGGGAGAATGGCCAGGGCCTCAAGCAATGGAAGGGCAGAGTGCTATACAGTAGGCAAGGCTGGGCTGGGCTTTTTGAAAATGGAATATGCTCACCCCTCAATTAGGTCGATTGTAGGAGAGCCGACTTCGGCTTTTATCAAGTGGTTACTGTGGGAAGATCGTAGGTTCGCGCACACACCGTCCCAAGCGACACTGACTTGACACTGAGTGTAGTTCCCAGGAAGGAGCTTGTGGCGTCCAGCCACTGCTCGGCTGGGGCTGCCGAACTAACCAGCTCGACAAATGCCAACTGACAGCAAATGCTGACTGCTAGTTATACATTTCCCCTTTCCTGAGAAAAGTGAAAATCCCCTTCAGATTTCTTTCTGTTTCATAAACTCCAGTGCTTGGCAGATTTTTTGTTTGGTTTTAATTTTCTATTTAAAGGTCAGTCACATAGCCATTTTTAACGTGATGTTTACTTTGGATTTTGATAGATTGAGATGTCATATTATTGAAAGCAGTAAACCAACCACTCTCCCATTAAAAGACGGTGCTCTTAACATGGCAGATAAAACCTGGGAAGATATATGTCTGCAGGTAAGAATCCAAGCTGCCCACAGACAGCAGGTTTGGGAATGCAAATCAACCTGGGAAACCCCGTCTTTCCCACGGGCAAAGCTGTCTTCTTTGTGGAGGAAAAGCAACTCAGAAACAGCACATGCTGCGTGAGACATTCGGAGATTTTCCTTTGGAGTAGAGACCAGAGAGAAAGGTCAGGTTGCTTCAGGGAATAGCCAAGGATCCCATGTAATGGGAAAGGGGCCAACAGGGTGCGTTTAAATGGGAAATGAATGGAGGCATACTCTTGCTGAGTCTCTTATTGGCGGCCCCAATGGTTCAGTAGCTGTACTCATAGACAGTGAGGGCTTTTCTCCTTTCATAATCAGAAATGACCATTTCCCAAAGGAAAGCAAGTGGCGGCCAGGCCACCAAGAAAAACTCCTTCCTGGTTGTATCATCTCCAGCTTGCAGAGTAGAGGGGCTCTATCCTGCAAGTGTTTGGATTTCTCATATTCCTTGTGCGTCGTACCCTTGAGGAATGTACTGTTTTATTAATACACGTCTTTCCTCCTTCTTTCCCTCTTTAGCTCAATCGTTTACTAGAAAACAGTAGGAGACTTCAAGATCAAGTTCAGCGCTGCATCTGGTTCCAGCAGCTGCTGCTTACCCTAACAATGCTTTCGCTTGCTTTTGTCATCTCGTTCTTCTACTTGCTGTATAGTTAGAGTAGGGGTGCCCCTGGTAGGCAGCGTGGCTCCCCCATCTGAGCACTGGAACAAGAAGAAAAGGAAAACCACTCCACTTGGAGTCCTAGAAGGGGGTTATGCATTGCTTATGATGAGGGGAAGAGCTGGCTGGCTTACCGAGAAACCCTTAGAAAGTGCTGATGAAATCAACTCACACGAGATTCAGTAGGTAATAAATAAAGGTATATCCGTGGTATAAATTAATAGTTGAAACATAATTTATTTTTATTTTCCTTTGGGGTTTACAAAGCGCTTCTAAAGCGTTTGAAGCTTTGTTTGAAATGCTGTTTAAGCCGAAACTATATATATACTCGCTGAACTGAAAAAAAAAAGTGTCAGTAAAATGCTCTGTGGCAGTCAAAACAAACCAATGAACCCTGCAGTCTGCTTGTTATGATGGAATTATGACAGCCGAGCCGAGGGGCTTCCTTATGCATACTTTGTATATGGGAGAACATGGGTACAAAAGACAGAAGATGAACTTCCACAGAAGCGTGTCTGCGATCAGGACTTAGTGATTTTGAGGACCCCTTCCAGCTGATAGTCACTATTCTTTGGGAATGTCGAACGCTCTGCTGCCAAACCACCTCTGGCCTGCCTGTCACCCTCAGCGCTCCTTCTCTGCAGGCTGCCTTGGATTCACCCGGGGCTCTTTTATGAGCACCCTTCCTTTTTCCAGAATTTGGAAAAACTCTGTTTTCTCTGAATTCCTTCGGTGCCATCCCGGCTCCTGCATTGACCCGCTCCGCTCACCTTCCACATGGGAGGAGCCCCCCAGCAGATCCTAAGTTGCACCTCTTGACCATCCCCATAGCCAAAAGGAACTCAGTTATTTATTTATTTATTTTGCTTGGGGTGGGCGTGGCAAGCTCCATCCCACCAACCTCACAGGCATGGCATCGCTTCCACCTCACAGAGCACTGTAGTTTGTGTCCATTTCCAATCAGCCACGAGAAGGAAAGTTAGAAAAAGCTGGGGCATCTCTGTGGCTGCACTCAAACTTGGATGCTCAAGGGTCCACTATGGGCTGAAGATGGAAGATGCTAATTCCTGGAAGGGGGCGGGGTGGATGGTGCTGTGAAACCTTTCAGCACGCGGTGAATTAGCTTGCCCTTCTGCCTGGGTCGCCATCCTTCCAAATGGCTCCTCACCTTACACGCACACTGCTGGAGCAGGGCCTGGTAAAGTGCAGTTTGTCTAGTCGTCCATTCGTTCGTTTGTAGTCCATGCTGACTGAGATGTCAGTCTATGTCAGAGAAAAAGTCCGCCTGTAAAAGGAATTTTGCGTTTCGATTGTGCCATGTTTAGGATTCCATTGTTGCCGTTCTTCTGACTGAGGCTTAGTGTTGTCGGCTTTCCTCTTGAGATATGGACATTCTGAAGTTGAGCTCTACTACTCTGAGTTCCTTGGACATTGATCTTGGATAGAAAACCTTAAAAGGACACTGGTCTGATACTTTGTCTTAATTGGATTGATTTTTCTATTTCAGTTACCCAACTCCAGATGCGAAACTGACTGCAGTACGTCCTAAGTAAACTAGCCGTCATAATGGCTCCTCGTGTCGGGCAGGGCCCAGCAGCCATCCCTGCCTGATATGCTAATGTTGGGCCTCTATTAGAATCCAGCCCCAAGTCTTTGTGTATGTTCTTTGTTCCTCCACAAATAAATGAGGAAATAACTCACAAGATTGGAAATTTGTGCTCCTAACAGTGTCCTTTTAATGTTTCACATGAAAATTCTGTGGGTGTGCTTGCGTAGCCTGGCTTGATGTCGTCTTCCTTCCTCCTTTACGACTGAATTTAATAACATGTCTCTTGTGAATGTCAGTCTGTTCAATGTGACTAGGCAGAATCATCGACAATTAACGACAGTGAAAGACATATAAGTACTTTTGTTCTTGTCTGGATTAATCATATATATTTACCTTTGAGTCTATTCTCTCCATTTGATTCTATTTAATCATACTTGTATGATGATTTGGGGGAACTCTACAGTTTGTGTTTTGATTATTAAGGATTTTATTATTAATCTTGTCATTAGCTATTCAATGACCAAATTATCAAGGACCAAGCTTTAGATTTAGATTTTTGTTTTCACTTGAAAATAGAAATTAATTGATTCTCCTTGAAAACATTAATGAACTATTCTAAAATTGGTCTGCAAGTAGCTTAATGTGATTGCTGGTAAACCTAGCCTCAAATTTCATAATTATACCATAACTGTTTTTATATCTTGCCACTAATTTTGACTGAACTTAATAGCACTTTATTGTACAATTGATAAAACAAATATATTCCTAGAATTGTTGCCAGTATAATTTCTCTAATGTTCTGGTGCTTTTCATATATTTTCAGTATTTTTATTACTATATTGATATTTTCTTTGTATAAATTGATCAAATGAACATGTTTTCTATTTTAATAATATGTTTTAGAAAAATAATTACATTTATGAAATAAATCTCATCAGGAAAAAGCTGTGGTCTCTAATTGATAAAAGCATTTCAAAGAACTGTGTCAATCTGACCATTGAAAGATCACATTTGTGATCTGCCTTGCATTTTCACAAGGGCAGCACTGCAGGCTTCCAAAGATGCAGTTCCAGCTCCAGGAAAGTATGCCCTTCCACGGCATTCTCCATTTCCCCCAAGCCTTTCAGTGGACCCGAGTGTAGTGTGACAGTCGGCTGCTAAACTCGGAAGTAGGGCTGCAAGGGAGTCATACGTGCCCCATGCACTCCAGCCCGAATGTCTCCTTCCCTTTCCTGCCTGAGAAGAACATGCAGGAAAGAGATTAGCAAGAAGCCCTGTGCATAGCTTTGCGGAGGGCATGGGTGGTGGGCACTAGGGAGGGACACAAGGCAGCCCAGGATGATCACTGACAGAAGACGCCCCAGGTTGTTCATGTCTGCTCCCCTCATCACTGGAAGAACTCTCAAGTGACAGCTACCTCTCAATCAAAATGCAATGCATGGGATAAGTCCAACTTCAAAACTTTCCGGGTTACATGTGTGGTTAGAGGTTAGAACTAGAAATGCCAAATCAAGTAAGTAAAGAATTCCAGACAATCTGATAGGCTCACAGTGGAGCCACAAAGACATAACAACCTAACAAAAAGCCCAAACCAGCCAGGGGCCTTAAGGTGCAGTGGTCTCCCTTCCTAAAAGATAATTTATAGCAGTGGTTCTCAACCTTCCTATTGCCACGACCCTTTCATACAGTTCCTCATGTGGTGGTGACCCCCCCCCCCGCCCAGACATAAAGTTATTTTCATTGCTACTGCATCGCTGTCATTTTGCTACTGTTATGAATCGGGCGACCCACAGGTTGAGAACTGCTGGTTTATAGGGAACAAGAGCACCTGTGTGGCAGATCTCCATGTAGAGAAGGGCTGGCTACAGCCATCTCAGCGCTTGGCTAATGCTCACCACCAAGTTGGTTTCCTGACATCAGAACAAGTGAGCCCTCCACCCTTAGAAGGCTCCTCTCATCTTAACCTACTTAGTCTAACTGAGACCATGGTAGTTGAGAATGAGCCTCCGTCTCCGTTAGTAAACGGATTTGATAATCACACTACTACCATGTAGGCTTTCAATGAGGATGTGCTGACACATTTAAAGCTTCCATGGAGAGGCTGCCCTCACTTTGCCGATAAAATGCCTCCCACCCCCATTCTGTCCCAGCTACCTGTAGCCTGTTCCCCTTGGGTTGATCTTGAATCATGCATTCTGTCCAAAGCCAAACATCCCTCTTCCCTGCTTTGTATTCCTATCATGGCCTTGGAAATTCACTTTGAATTCATAGTTGAGGGATAGAGCTAGAAAGTTAGTGATAATGGACCACATTGAAGCACCATGGAAGCCTGGTGGGATGCTTCCTGACTCCAGGGTGCATACAGACCCCCAAAGAGCACGCCATGCACACATATCAACCTTGCAGGTTCCACTCATAGTTTCCCCTGCACATTGTAACAGTTCCATAAAATGATCACCCAGGTTCTTGCACATCTGCATCTGTTTTGTCTTATTGAGCAAAACCAACCACCCTATAACTTCAAACTTTTGTTCATACCATCTTCACCCACCTTCTGCCCTGCCGCACAGAGTAAGAAGAGTAGTATCTCTTCCAAGTGTTCAACTATTTTTAAAGAACTGTGATTGAAACTAGGAAAGAGCATCTCTGTGGCCTGTAGTGGTAAGATATGAGGGTAAGTAAAAAATTCTTGCTACAAAATTATAGAATGCTTTATTATAAATACCAGAATGTGAAATTTATTTCTCGATATATCCTTCATCTAACTCTAACATTTCTGAAAAAACTATTCCTATATCCTTAACCCTTCCTGAAAGAATTATGCACATTTTCATTATACATGTCCAAAGGCAGCTGTGGGACTCAAATCATCCTTTTCTATGTTCTTTGAGTTTGAGAGCAAAAAGAAGTCTGAATGGGGCAAGATCAGGGCTATAGGGTGGATGGGGTAATGTTTCCCATCAAAATTCCCATAGGACAACCCTTGATAATCTCGAAAAATGACAAGGTACATTGTGATGGCACAGCTTTCATGGCCTTTTCCTCATGCAGTTTTTTTGTGTGTTCATAAAACTTCCATAGAAGCCCCATGCCCATCCTGTGTCCTTCAAGATCTATGAAAATAACTCCTTTGGAACTCATAAAAGTTCCCCAGAGCCTTCTACACTGACCTCTCTGTCATGAATGTCACTGACCCAGCAGATCCCCTCAGAAGCCACTCGGTTGATTGATTGACCTCCCTTTCTAAAAACATCCTAATGAGTCAAAACAAGTGTTTGACAGAGAATTTGTCTGCAGCCATCTGCTGATTGGCTGGTGGCACAGCCCTGTTGAAACACATCTTGTTTGAAATAAACCTGTACATGTACATACTGAAATCTAGTAGACATCCTTTCTCTGCTTAACCTCCTAGGTGCACATTGCATGTCATCCTAGAGTGATATTTCGAGAGGTTGGTACATTTGCAAGATCCCTTTGGCCATATGGAAGTGACCCCCTGCCTTATTCTGAAGCTCCACCCCACACTCAAGGGTAGGGTATTCCAGAGGGGGCGGGGGCTGGTGGCACCTTCAAGCTCTTCCAATTAAAACCCCTCCTCATCTTCCAGACTAGGAAACAGGCTCAGAAAACAAGCTCACCTTGCCCAAGCCTACAGATTACTTTGACTTCACAGGTGGTCTTGACTAGAAAGATGAACTACACCCGCATCAATTAAGTGCAGAATGGCAGGAGTGAGGAGCCGCGCACCTCTACCTCAGATGGCTTTCTCCAGTCCCACAGCTTCAGTTCATATAAGTACTCAACCTGGTATAAATAAACTGCTAAGGGAAAGTATGTCACCATGATTTTAAGCATTCGTTCATACACACACTTGAGATTCTCACAATGCATTCATGTACTAGAGCAAAGGGCACTTCCACTAAGTGTGGGCTTTGGTAAAGGAAACATTCATGAAAAAACGATTTGCGTTTTTTACTTTCCTGTTGTAGAATAATTCATTCATGGAAGGTAGTTTATTGAACATCGTTTTCTTGGATGATGCTGTGGAAGTAGCCAAATGCAAAGGTTAAAACTGGGGAGAGAGAGAGAGAGAACTTTTCCTACAGAGACCTACATCACAAGTGCCAACATTTATACGGTCCAATTTACTTTGGCTCAGATTCCAATGACTTGAGTTCTATTATTCCAGAAAGCCCCCTATACATTTCTAGGTCTTTCTAGAGCTATAGTGTATGTATGTGTGTTGGAAACTTGCTGATTTCCTGTTGGAAAAACTCAGGCATCTCCTAGTTCATTTTTGGAAGTCATCCCAAACTATCCTGCACACTCTTTTTCACACCGCTCTGTGTAGCTTCTTCCAACATAGATTCGTGTGTTCTTTGGGCAGTCCATGGTACTTTCAATATTCTTCACCAGCACCACCATTCAAATGCATCAGTTCTCTTCTTATCCTTAGTCAATATCCAACTTTCACATGCGTATGAAGTGTTTTAAAGTACCATAGTTTGGGTCAGAAGCACCTTAGTCCTCAAAATAACAAGCTTGCTTTTCAATACTTTAAAGAGGTTTTATAGAGTGGATTTACCCAAAGCAAGTGCATTTTTGCTGAAGATCATCCACTAACAGTTGCAGCAGTACCTTGACAGGGAGCTGCCAGAGGTGCAGGCCTGATTCAGAAGAGGATGTGGAATAAGAGATCTCATTATTGATTTAGATAGATCTTGGCTGAAAACAGAATTCTTTTTTTCTTCCATACTCATTGTTCAGCTTTTACATGGATGTAAGATGATTCATGACTTGGGTCAGGTGTACCTTAGTCCTCACTCAACTCACTGCCATCTAGTCAATGTTAACTCCTAGTGACCCCCTTGGAGTTTTTGAGACTAACTTATTTTTTAATTGCTCATTTTACTGGGGGATCTTACAGATATTATAACAATCCATAAATCAGTTACATCAGGCAAGCTTGTACACGTGCTGCTATCATTTTCAAAACATTTTCTTTCTACTTGAGCCCCTTGATCTCAGCTCCTCTTTATTCCCTCCCTCCCCCACCCTCCCATCCTCATGAACCCTTAATAAATTATATATTATTATTATTTTCCTATCTTACACCATCCTATGTATCCCTTCACCTACAGTTCTGTTATTCGTCTTCCTCGAGGGGCATTAGACATCTATCATTGCTCCCAGACTCTGTGTGTTGAAAGCTCTTATCTGTACCAGTGTACATATACCAGTCAAACAATTAGTGAGGTTGAACTGGGGCCATGATGGGGGAGGGGGGCAAGGAAGCATTAAAGAACTAGAGCAGCGGTTCTCAACCTATGGATCTCAACCCCTTTGGGGGTTGAAGGACCCTTTTACAGGGTCGCACGATTCATAATAGCAAAATTACAGTTATGAAGTAGCAACGAAAATAATTTTATAGTTTGGAGTCACCACAACATGAGAAACTATATTAAAGGGTCGCAGCATTAGGAAGGTTGAGAAGGACTGAACTAGAGGAATGTTTCCTTGGTGCTACCCTGCACCTTGGATGGGTCATCCCTTCTGTGTGTCCCTTGTATGAGGGAGTGTCCAATTATAATCAGATGGTCTTTGGGTCTCCACTCTGACCCCTCTCCTTCACAACGATATGATTGTTTATTTTGGATCTTTTGGTACTTGATCTCTTTAAGACCTCATGATCACAGAGGTTAATGTACTTCTTCCTTATGGAATTTGTTGCTTCTCTGCTAGATGACCGCTTGATTAACTTCAAGCCTTTAAGACCCCAAATGCTATTCTTTTAATAGCCAGGCACAATCAGCCTTCTTCACTACATTTGCTTATGCACCCATTTTGTCTTCAGCGATAGCGTTGGTAAGGTGAGGATCACACTGAGCCACATTATTAGAACAAAGTGTTCTTGTGTTGAGGGAAGACTTAGAGGCCCAAAGTCTGTCTGCTATTTTAGTGCTTTACTATATAAATACATATATACATAACCCAATACCCCTATCTTTATATATTTACATATATACATATCTATATTTATTCCTCAATATATGGCTTTTATCTCCTAGTTCTTTCCTCTATTTCCTTTTACTTTCCTCCTGCTCCACCATCATGTTCACCCTTCATTCGGCGTTCAGTAATTCCTCTCGGCTACAATACAATTGATCAAACACCACCATGCATTCTACACCTTCCTCACCGCAGAATTTTAGATCCCTTTGTGTTCCTCTGTCCCTCAATTCCGTGGCTCACTGCTCCCTTCCCCCCACCTCCTCCTCTCCTATACTCACCCCACCCTTGGAACTGTTGGTCCCATTTTTGTTTTCTTCTCAGGATTGTTTATCCTGCCTATCTTATATAGGTAGATGTATGAAAGGAGAAAAGAAAAACCTACACTGAGTTCCAAGTCTATCTGCCGACCTTTGTGAATGTCCTCCAACCCAGTCAGGCGAAATGTCCTCCCCCCAAGTCAGGAGTCTATTTTCAGGATTCCTCAGGGAGTTTGTGACTTTGCTCACATTGCTGCTCTGTTATGGTTCCTTCTGATTCACCCCAATATGAGGGGCGAGGGTCCAAACTGGTGTTGTCCTCTGTAGTGCTCTGGGCCAGTAAGTGGATGGCATGTCTCAACCTGGGGCTGGCCTTACGGTCCTCTCTATGCTTGGTTCCTCTGAGCAGGAGTGTAGTCCTTGAGGCTTGGTGAGCCAGGATGAGGTTCACTCTTTTTCACTCTTTCCCTTTTAGTTTCTTCTCATGTGGTCAGGACCGACCAGGCATTCTTCCCAGACTTTCTCCTGCTGGTGTTTTGAACTGCAGACCATGTTAATCACAGCCCACTACGCCCTCAGGGCTCCATTAGTCCTCATAGTGACATCTTTGATTTTGAGCAATTTAAGGAGGCCTTGTGTAGAAGTTTGGCCCAGTCCCCTATCACAATTGATAACTGCTTCTTCCAAGACCATTGATTTTGGGTCCAAGTAAAACAAAATCTTTGACCGCTTCAACATTTTATGTATTTATCATGTTTTGTTAGTGTCACTCGTATATAAGGCTGTAGTCTTTGATTTTCATCACAGTGCTTTAATTCCACATGCGCTTTTAGCAAGCAAATTTGTCTTCTTCATATTTTAAGTTGCCAATGCAACCAGCAACTGTAACGCTAAGTCCTTCTTCATCCAGTCCAGCTTAGTGGATCAATTGCTCATCATACAGATCAAATAAATAACATAAGAGAACAACTGCTGCTTGGGGCTTATATAAGTTCCAAAGAATACATGTAAATGTTTCATAATCCTTTTTCTTCCAAATAATATCCATAATTCATCCTGCTCTACACAGTCGAATGCCTTTGTGTACTCAATTAAACATAAGTAAACATATTTTTCCTATTCTCTGCTTTCAGGCTAAATCCTCTGACAGCAGCATGGAGAACACTTGTTCCATGCTCTCTTCCAAATCTGACTGAAATTTTTGACAGCTGCTTGTTGATGTGCTACTGCAGCCATTTGAATTATCTTCAGCAACATTTTACTTGAATGATATTAATGATTTTTTTGGTATAATGTCCACAGTTTGCTGAATCACCTTTCTTTTGGATGGGCACAAAAGGGATCTCTTCCAGTCCTTTGACCTAGCGAGTAATTCCAGTTCTGCATGACTTTGTTGAAACATTTCAATTGGTATTTGTGGCAGTTACATATCTCCTGTCAAGTTGCGTAGGGGTGGAGTCTAGCCTGTCAATCAGGTTGTAGCTTGATGACCTCATTTGGAGGTGTGATAGAGATAAATAGCTCACTGGAGGCCAGATACACTCACACACTCTCTCTCTCTCTGCTTAATTTTCCTGCTGACAAGACACATGGAGCTAGCACTGATGGAACCAGAGGCCTGGAGGTGGAAGAGCCATGTGGAAACCCATGCCAGCACTGAGATGCTTCCACCATCACTGGATCCACAAGACTTTCCACCTACTGGATCCCTGTTTTTAACTAATGCCTTCAGTGCAGCTTGGACATCTTCCTTCAATATGTTCAGGGTTTTTTTTATCATTTGATTGAATGTCAACCAGTTCTTTTTTGTACCCTGATTGTGTATTTTTTTCTATTTTTTAATGCGCCCTGCACCATTCAATATTTTCCCTAGAGAGTCATTCAGTGTTACAACTTGAGGCTTGAATTTTCCATTCTTTCAGGTTGAGATGTGCTTAATGTGTTATTCCCTTTTATTTTGGAATTCCAGGTTTGTGCACCTTTCATTACAATGTTTTACCAAGTTATCTTTTGACATTTCTGCTTAGCTATTTTATTTCATAGTGTCTTCCTTTCACCTTCGCTTTTCTAAGTTCAAACGCATATTTCAGAGTATCTTCTGACATCTGCTTTGGTATTTTCCTTCTTTCTTTTCTTTTTAATGACCTTTTGGGCCTTTTGCTTTCTTGCTGTATGATGTCCTTCAAATCATCCCTCAACTCATCTAGTTTTTAGGCATTGGTGTCTAGTGTATTGATTCTATTTTTCAGATAGTTTCTAAATTCAGGCAGGAAAATTTACCCAAATCAAATGGAACACATAAAGATTTATATACTAGGCGTTAATGAGATCAAATGGACTCGCATTGTCCGTTTTGAATAGGACAGTCATTTCATTTTGAAGAAGTTTACAAGGAATGACAAATGTAAGAGAAATAGAACCATAATCATTGTCAAAAAGAATATTTCAAATTTATTTTGAAGTATCATACTGTCTGTGACAGGATATTTATATGCCTAAAAGGAACACTAGTTAATGCAAACATTATTTAAATTTGTACACAAACCACTATAGCTAGTAATGAAGAAGTTGAAGAATTCTACTAACTTCTGTAGTTGGAAAATGAGCAAATATGCAATCAAGATTCATTGATAATTACTGGCAATTGGAATGCAAAAGTTGGAAACATAGATGGCTTTGATGATAGAAATTAATCTGGGAGTCACATGATAGATTTTGCAAACCAATACCCTCTTCACAGTAAATATCTTTCCAGCAATATAAATTGAAATTGTACAGATGTATGTTATCAGACATAATACACAGGAGTCAAAATGACTTTATCTGTGGAGAGACACTGTGAAGAAGCTACAGATCATCAGCTAAAACAAGGACATGAGGAGACTGTGGAACAGATGATCAATTGCTCTTATGCAAGTTTAGTTTAAAGCTAAAGAACACATTAACACAAACCAATGAGAATCACAATATAACCACGAGTACATCCCCCCAAACGTCGAGACCATCTTAAGAACAGATTTGATACTGAAGAGAAGATGGAATGTTAAATGACATCAAGGACATCAGACACGAAGAAAGCAAATGATACCAGCAACAACAACAACCAGGAGAGAAAGAAAAGTGGATGTCGTAACAGACTGTGAAGCGTGCTCTTAAATGTAGAACAGCTTGTTTAAATGGAAGAAACGATGAAGTAAAAGAGCTGAATAGAAAATTTCAAAAGTCAACTTGAGAAGAGAAATGTGCAGAGACCCAGAGTTAAAAAATCAAAATGGGAATAGCACACTAAGTATATCTCAAGCTGAAAGAACCATCGAAAATATGCAAGCCTCTGGTTTCCATACTGTAGGACTCTATGTGTAAGCTATTTAATGCTATAAGAAGCATAAAAGAATATACAGTCATTGTACCAAAAATAATTGGTTACCACTCAACCATTTCAAAAGTTAGCATATGCTCAAGAACCAAAGCACTGAAGGCCTTGGGGGAAAGGGGAGAGATGTCTCCAGGAATTGAGCAAATGACATGTTTCAACAAACTGATACATCCCTGGAAGTATTCACTACTCTATACCAAGATATTTGGAAGACCACATGACTAGATGAGATCCGCATTTGCATCCATTCTGAAGAAAAATGACCCAACCAAATGTGGAGCATATCTAACAATATGAAGATTACATTCAAGTAAAAGTTTGCTACGGGTCATTCAAAATAGACAAGGAGCTGCCAGACATTCAAGCTGGATTCAGAAGAGGGCATGACATGAGCAATAGCACACTGCTGACCAGGAAGAAGAATAAAATACAAGAAAAATGTTTACTTGAGTTTCATTGAGGATGTAAATACATTCAGGTGTGTGGGCCATACCAAATGTGAAGACTAGAAAGTTCACGATTTGCACCCATGCAGAACCTGTACACAGAACAAGAGACAGTTGTGCGAACAGAACAGGGGAATACTGCATGGTTTATGATCAGGAAAGGTGTTTTCTGAGATTTTAGGCTTTCACCGTACTTATTCGGTCTATATGCTGAGCAAGTAATCAGAGAAGCTGAACTGTATGAAGAAGAACTCAGCATCAGGATTGGAGGCAGACTCGTTGCTTAATGAAAGCAAAGAGGACTTGAAGGAAGACCTTACGGATTATAACTCAACATAAAAGAAACAAAAAAAATCCTCACAACGGGACCGATAGACATCATCGTGATAAACGGAGTGAAGCTTGAAGTTGTCCAGGATTTAATATTACTTAGAATCCATTTTACTTCGCATCCATAATCAGTGCTCTTGGAAACAGCAAAGATCTTGAGCAGGAAATGTATGGCTTTGGGCAAATATGCTGCTTGAGACCTCTGTGAAGTGTTAAAGAGGAATGGTGTCACTTTAAGGACTAAGGTGCGCCTGACCCAAGGCAAGGGATTTTCAATCACCTCGTGTGCATGTGAAAGCTAAACAATGAATAATGAAGACCAGGAAAAAAATTATTTATTTGAATTCATTTGAATGATGGATACTATTGGAAAAGATTAATGTAAATACCAAGTCTGTCTTGAAAGATGTCTCACTTTAGACACATTATTCAAAAGGACCAATCCCTGGGAAAGATATCATGCTTGGTCAGTAAAAAAGAAGATTCTTGATAAGATGGTTTGATACAACAGGTGCAAATGCAACAATTTTGAGGATGCCTCAGGACCAGTCAGTGCTTTGTTCTAGTGCACATAGTTTGGCTACCAGTCAGAACTGGTTCAAAGGCACTTAACCAACATCCGTTCATGCACTCATTTTCATGTCTTTTATCTCCAACTTTAACTTGCATATGAGAAAATGATGGTCTGATTTGTAGTAGGCTTTGGCCTTGATATGCCTAATGATATCAAGTTTTTCCATCATCCCTATTCACTGATGTTGTCAATTTGATTTCTGTGTCGTCCATCTGGCAAGGCCATGAGTCTAGTTTTATATATATGAAATATATATATATATATCCTCGGCAAGAGACTTCCAAAGCTCCTAGTATTGTGCTTCTCCCTTTCCTTTACTGGGTGTGGGACTATAAGTAAATTATTTTCTTTCCCCAATTGATTTTGTTCTCTGCAGCAAGCTCCAGCTCTAAGAGCATCCCACCAGGGTCAATCTTGAAGTTAAACTTGCTTTGAACTGTTTCCTACTAATATGCAAATATAGGTGATCAACTTGAGGTGGATACTAAATAATGGATCTCAGTCCTAAAATAAATATCAAAAATCTGTGTCTGGTACCTTTCCAGTATTCAAACGCTGTGTCTCTAATTACTTCCTTTTCGAGGAGTGGGGAGTGAGGCAGGAGCTCTCTGGTGATGCAGTGGTTAAGTGCTCAGCTTAAAGTTGATGAAAAGTTGCTCTTTGGAAGAAAGATGTGACCATCTGTTTCTATAAAAATGTACAGCCACAAAAATCCTATGGGCCAGTTCTATTTTGTCCGATAGACTTGCAAGGAATCAGAATGTACCCAACAGCAATGGGTTTAGCATTTTGGTTTGGAGAGTGAGTGAGGAGGTCATTGCTAGAGACAATAACAGCAGTATGACACAGTCTAGCAAATTTTAAGGTTCCTTTCTTTTCTTTTTTCATGTGGCAGAACTGATAAGTTGCAAAAGAAGAAAGGGTGAAAGGAACGGATGCAAAAAGCAAAGCTTCCTCACAAATCCAGTGTGTACTGCTCTGGGATTTCTTAAGCCGCTTAAGACCTTAGGCATGAAAAGTGGAGGTGCCCCTTTGAGAGAAGTTATCACCCCAAGGCACTGCTTGGAGTGTAGGCGAGGATAGTCAAAAATTTCCCTACAACATTCTGTAGGAAGACATCACAATAGAGATGGAAAATCATATCCCATATCTTGGTGAATCCATCCATACTTTCCATTTAATACCAGGTAAAGGATTTGACTTTCTTTTTATCTTTTTAATTTTTTGGTGTAGGTGGTGGAAGTATATAGTATAATAAATGTACATATTGTGTGCTTAAAGGTACATTACCCTCAAGGAGATTCCCCTGCCACAAGAAACACAGGGCAATTGAGAATGACTGAGGGGAAAACCAATTCATAGTTACCATTTTACCTTCATTGAGTAGAATTAAACAAAGCCGTTGCTATTGCATCCACTGATTCCTGTGTCAGAGTAATGATACTTCAGATAAAGGGCTAATTTCAAAAATCTATGAAAACTACAACACTGTAATAAGAAAAATATAAATAACCCAGTCTGAATAGACAATTGACTCAAGATGACATCCAGGCTACCAACAACCATATGAATGAAGAAAGGTTGGCATTCATTTGCAATAAAAGAAATACAAATTAAAACAACAATGAGCTATCAACTCACACCAACACTCTAGGCAAATTTTTTAAAAAGCACAGAGAATAATAACTGCTGAAAAGGATTCAGAGAGACTGAAATGTTCATACATTGCTAGTGGGACTTGTAGAATTGTGCAATCCCTTTCAAAACTAGGGCGTGTTTCCATAACAAACGCAAATACAGATACCTTATGATCCTGCAAACTCTCTACTGGGGATAAAGCCTACAGTCATGAAGAACAAAACATGAACAGAGCAATGGGCACCTATGTCTAGTGCAGAATTTCTGTAATAGCAAAAAGATGGAAACAAACAAAAACCCTGACTCTGAAGGAATGTATCAACAAACTCACATACATTCATACAATGGAATATTATGTATCCTTAAAACACAATGACCAGTTTGTCCAACACCTTAAGATATGGACAATATTGGAGAACATTATGTTTAGCAAAATCAGTCAATGTCATAATAAATATTTTATGAAATTATTATTATAAAGGAAATTTATAAAAATGGGTTTCATGCCAAAAAATAAGACTTTAGGGACTATGAGGAGGCCAGGGTTTGGGGGCAGAGGGGAGAGAGATGGAACAGAAAATTATGGAGGAATGGAGGGGGGGGCATAAAGAAAAAACCTAAAAAGGACATAAAAGAACCACATCTGCAAGGGTTTAATGGATTAGGGGTACTTATTGGATTTGATGCATTGGGCTGTGTAACTACATAGAATATGTTTTCCTTGTAAGCGTTATATTTCACAGACCCAAAGGGGGGGAACCTATATACATACATAAATTAAAACTAACAAATAAATACACTTTGTTGTTCGGTGACATCGAGTTGGTTTCAACCCATAGTGACCTTATGCGCAACAGAAGAAAACACTGCATAGACTTGCACCATCCTCATAACTGTCCCCTGAACCCCCTGATGTAGCCACTGTGTCAATCCATCTCATTGAAGGCCTTCCTCTTTTTCATCCCTTCACTTTACCAAGCATGATGTCCTTCTCCAGGGATTGGTCCCTACTGACAATATATCCAAAATGTGTAAGACAAAGTCTTTGCCATCCTTGCCCCCAAAGAGCACTCTGGCCTTACTTCTTTCAGTACAGATTGCTTTGTCCTTTTAGCAGTCCAAAATATATTCAGTATTCTTCTCTGGCAACACAACTCAAATGCATCAATTTTTCTTTGCTCTTCCATATTCAGTGTCCAACTTTCACATGTATATGATGCAGTGTAGAAGCCCATGGCTTGGATCAACCACACCTTAGTCCTCAAAGAAACATCCTTGCTCTTCGATACTCTAAAGATTTACCTAATGCAACTCATCTTTTGATTTCTTGACTGCAGCTTCTCATGACTATTGATTGGGGATCCAAGAAAGACAAAAATATTTGACAACTTAAAACTTTTATCCATGTATCATAATGTTATCTATTGGTCCAGTTGTGAGGATTTTTGCCTTCTTTACATGCAGTTGTAATCCATACAGAAGACTGCAATCCTAAAAAAAAAGACTGCAATCCTTGATCTTCATCAGCAAGTGCCTCAAGTCCACCTCACTTTCAGCAAGCAAGGTGGTGTTATCTGCAAATTACATGTTGTTAAGTCTTCCTCCAATCCTGATGCCACACTCTTCATATAATCCAGCTTCGTTGATGATTTGCTCAGCAGATAGAGTGAATAAGTATGGTGAGAAGATGCAACCCTGTAACACCCCTTACCTGATTTTAAAGCACACCGCATTCCCTTGTTCTAATGGCACAACTGCCTCATGCTCTGTGTACAAGTTCCTCATGAACACAACGAAGTGTTTCAGAATTCTCATTCTTCTCAAGGTTATCCACAGTTTATTATGGTCCACACAGTCAAATGCATTGGCATAGTCAATGAAACAAACACAAGTTGGCATCTTTCCTGGTATTCTCTGCTTTAAGCCAAGATCAGTCTGACATCAGCAATGTCAGATTGTTCCACATCCTCCTTTATAAAAGTTTATTATTTTAAAAGAGAGAGACGAAGGCTCAAAAAGCCTTAGAAACCCTCCAGATTCCTTGCCCATCAGATCTAGCCATTGCGCCAAGTGGCTATAAAAGGAGAAAAAGTAAAACTGAAATGGACTTAGAAAAAAAAAGAAGTAAGTGCATTTACCCCTGTCATCTCAGCCTCACTCTGTTAATGTCTTTTCCATTCTGATGTTTTCTGAAGGCAGAAACTGGGTGGAAGGCCTCTCGCTTCATCCCAGGCCTGCTTTCTTTCACTCTCACATCTTTGTGTTTTAATGGCCCTGACTCTGAACTTTGGCTCATTGTCTCTATTAACCCTTCCATTGCATGGCCTAAAATCAACACAGGAAGTGAGATCGTTTATTGTGCCAGCCTGGCCAACAAACACAAGTGGACTTACAGAATGCCTCATCCACTGGCATGGCATCCCACATAGCATTGCTCAGATCAAGGAACTCACTTCACAGCAAATACCGTGTGGCAATGGGCCCTTTCCCATGGAATCCACTGGTCATATAATGTTCTTCATCATCCTGAAGCTGCTGGCTTGATAGAACGATGGAATGGGCCCCTAAAGATACAATTATGGCGCCAACTAGGTGGCAACAACTTGCAGGGCTGGGGCAATGTTCTCCAGGAAGCTGTATACGCTCTAAACCAAAGGCCAATATATGGTGCTGTGTCTCCAATAGCCAAAATTCATGGGTCCGGGAACCAAGGAGTGGATTGAGATAGTTTATTGTGCCAACCCGGCCGATAAACACAAGTGGGATTAATTGAAGGGTGGAGAGATTAATGGCTCGGTGAGCCTTGCCTTTCTTATCTCTTACTCTTTAATCATTGGACCAGTGTGCAGGTGCCTTGCTTTTTCTGTGCCTCAATGTACATCTTACAGGCTACACAACCTGTGGGACGCCTAACCTGTGGACTGTGTCACTGTAAGTTGAGGTCCCTTTAAGACCACATGATTGGAATTTACATCTCTGGAGCTGGGGACTGACAGTTGGTGATCTGACTGAAGGTTGGTGACCTGCCTTGCTGTTTGCTGCCTGTGCTGGGACAGCCTAGCTCTCTCTCTCTCTCTCTCTCTCTCTCTCTCTCTCTCTACAGAGGACTACCTGGTGACTCTCAAGACTTGAAGGACTGCTAGTATCTCACAACTCTCTCACAGGAGTGAGTTGCAATGAGCCATTTGTACTGCTTTATAATTTAACTGTTTGTTTCTTATATTATATATCTGTCTGTATATAATTTAACAGTTCATTTCTTGTGTTATATATCTAACTATCTCTCTCTCTCTCTCTCTCTATCTCTCTCTCTCTCTCTCTCTCTCTCTCTCTATATATATATATATATATATATATATATATATATATATATATATATATATATATATATATATATATATAATTATCAGCCATCTGGTTTTAACTCTCTAGAGAATCCTGTCTAATACAGGAAGTCTCTTAAGTTACAAATGTCTAACTTATGGACAACTACTCTACCCTTTGCCATTACTTTGAACCGACTGAACCAACACCTTAGTCGCAATAAATTTTTCATCACAATCACCTTTCACTGGCTATGCAGGCAGCTGCTAAGTAAAGGCTTCTAATCTTTTCTTGCACTAACCAAACCCTCTGCCATCCAGTGAATTCCCAAACTCATAGAGATCATATAGAATAGAGTACAAATGTGCTTGATACAATGGATATATGTATGGATTCTGGTAAGAGTTGTGCAAGTCCTCAACAAAATGATGTTTAAAAAGGATAGAGTAGAACAGCCCCAGGGGAGGTTCCCAGGACAGTCAATCTGTACAGAAGCAGCCAATCAGGACTCTCGAATTGCATTGACAGCCTATCCTAACTTCTCTGCCACCAGTGCTTCTTTACTGCACCGCCCCGAACCCAAACTCGCTGCCATGGAGTTAATTCCAACACAAAGCTACCTTGTAGGACAGAGTAGAGCTGCCCCACAGAGTTACAGAAGCAGACTGCCATGTGTTTCTTCTGTGGAGCACCTAGTGGGTTTGAATGCCTGACCTTACCGTTAGGAGCCCAATTCTTAAGTGACTACACCATCAAGACTCCTTCTGGCACTAACATAAGGCAGAATAAGAACCATAGGCACCTGTCCAATTGATCTATAAATTCTTCAAGACATTGTTTAGGGCCAAATCTTGTTCGTATCCCAGGGACTTCCAGTGTACAATTTCTTTGTAAAGGTTCAAGGGGAAAAAGGAAGGGGGACTCTGTGAGCTCTGTGTAAATACATTTTCTTTCCCCCAGGCCCATCTCCTCGCCACCCATTAAATCTAATGTTCTTTGACTCAATTATAGGTGAAATTTCCTCTTTCCTTTCCTTGCCCACAGGATTCATTATTCAATCTTGTATTTTCCTGCCCTCCAGGAAACTGCATGCATAATAGCATTAGAGCGCTTACCATGCAGCACAGAAGCAAACATGGCTTGCATCAAATGGAATGAAAGTTCAACGTTGGAAGCTTTCAGAAAAGTATGAGGGAGAGCAATGTGCTTTGTTGCACCGTAGCAATGACCTTGGAAAGCCAGTGAGGCATAAGGAACATATAGAGGTACCCAATGGGACAACACGCCATTAGGAGGGTCTGGGAACCTTCGAGAGAGATCAATAAAGAATTCTGAGACCTTTCCACAGAATGCATTTGAAGGAATCAGTGAAAAAATAGCCAACATTGCATTCAACCTTTCTAACAAGGCCCTTCAAGTCGACACAGAATCATCCTGAGCCCGAATGGTCCCATAGGTAATTGTTATGGGAACATATAACCTGGCCTTTTCTCTTGCTTCCCCACTGGCAAGTTAGACCTACCAACCTTTCAGTTTGCAGCAGAGAGTTTAGCCATGGCTACCATCGAGTCCATTCCGACTCAGAGTAGAACAGCCACATGGCATTTCCAAGGCTGTTCTCTTAACAGAGGCAATCAGTCTCATCTCTCTTCCACTGAGCAGCTAGCCAGTGGATTCACACCACTGGCCTTCGATACAACCAGAGCTCCTCAACAAGGCCCTAGGCCATGCACACGCTGTGGCAGCTGGAGCACACGCCAACTAACATGACTTCTGCAGTTCTATTAAGATGAGTCTGGGCCCATCCCAAACGGGCTGAATCAGAATCTGCAAGCACCGCTAGTCCCCAGGTGGTTCCTCTGCATGCTAAAGTGTGAACGGCACTAGTCGATAGGACTCTTAGCTGAACTCAAGAGTCCTCTGCGTTTCCCGAAGGGCTCTCCCATTTCGTTTCGAGCATCCTCTTGACTGCTACAGTTGTGGCTCAAAGCTGCTGACGTAGGACTATTGAGGGGTTTCACTAGCGCCCTAGCTTATGGCCATTTACTAGTGGCATGTGTTGTGTGCGCATGTGCTTCACGATGAATGGAGCTTCACCGAGGGCTTCCTGGGTGCTGTGCATAAGGAGAACTAAGTCGAGCTCCCGGGCCTCAGGGAATCCCAGCCACAGGGTTGAACCTGAGCTCGCACTGTGTTGCAAGCAGGGCCATCAGTGCACAAACAGAAAGACTTTGGCCATGAAAGCTCTCCATCATACTCCTGATCACTAAAAGGATGACATTGACCTTTTCGAGCTGGCCCATGCCCTAGAACCCCATAGATCCCAGGGGGGCTTACCTCGTGGCACAGTGTTGAAGAGCTCGCTTGCTAACCTAGAAGTCAGTAGTTCAAACTCTTGCAGTGGGTCTTCGGCAACTGAAGGTCCTCTGACCTGAAACGAAGAGCACTGTTTTCTCAGACAGAGCACAGCTCTGCCCTACGTATGGGGCCGCCGTGAGAGGGAATCAACTCCACAGCAACTGTCTGTCTGTCAGCCCTGCATTAACCAGGACGCATGAGCGGGGCAAAGTGAGGAAGACAATTTGCAGTCAGTTTCTTTTACAGCAGCAGCGCTACCTGAAGGAACAACATCGCTTTAGACCAAAGCCATGGGTTCCTTTGCAGTTTCTGCTCTTTCCAAAGACCTATGATGTTTTCTTCAAGACAGAATAGATTGTTCCTATCTTTAGCACCCAAAGAAGCCCTGGTGAAGCCACTTCTAGTCTGTCTTCCAGGACACAGTAGACATTGACATGATAGCATGGACTTTGGTTTGGTTGGTATGATTCCTAGGCAAAGCAGGCCTCCTGACCCAAGCGTTCTGTGGGGTAAGCATTGGAATGCTAACTGCAAGGTGAGTAATTCAAACCCACCAGCTGCTCTGTGGGAGAAAGACGAGATTCTTTGCTCTTAAAAAGGTGGAGAGCCAAGGAAACCCTTAGAACAGGGTTGGGGGATCTTTTCTCTGCCACGGACCATATGGATCTTTCTAACGTCATTCACAGGCCATGTTGCTCAAATATTCATGCACTCGCCTCTCATATGATGGCTTGAATAGGTCTGGATGATTTGTTGGGTGGTATACGGCCCCTGCTAGAGAAGGTCACTATACATTGGAATCAATAGATGACAGTAGGTTTGGTTCTTTGGTGTTTTGTCCTGCTGGGAACCAGCTGCTGGAGCAAACCGGTCAGGGCATGGCTTTTCACAGGGGAGAGCAATAGAGAAACAACTTTGATGAGGCACGTGTGGACAAAAAGGAGCCCTTGCGGTTCAATGGTTAAGCAGTCCGCTGCTAACAGAAAGGTTGACAGTTCAAAACTAACCAGCCTCACAAGAGAGACCTGGCCCCTTTTTTCCCGTAGATACGTCTGGGTAGACTCAAACCATCAACCTTTCAGTTAGCAGCTGAGTACATCTGCACCCAGCAGGGTAAACCCAAACCAAACCCACTGCCATGGAGTAGATTCCAACTCATAGGCACCCTCTAGAGCAGTGGTTCTCAACCTGCCTCATGCCCCGGCCCTTTCATACAGTTCCTCATGTGGGGGTGACCCCCCCAGCCCCCCAACCATAGAGTTATTTTCATTGCTACTTCATAACTGTCATTTTGCTACTCTTATGAATTGGGCGCCCCCTGTAAAAGGGTTGTCTGACCCCCAAAGAGGTCATGATCCACAGGGTGAGAACTGCTGCTATATAGGCTATCTGAGGCTGTAAATCTTTATGGAAGCAGACAGTCTCATCTTTTCTCCCACTGAGTAGCTGGTGGGTTGGAACCACCAACCTTGCAGTTAGCAGTACAGTACCTACCTAGCAGTGCCACTAGGCAATCCATACATATTTGTTGCATGAATAAAAGCACAAATCTGCTTTAGGACAAACAGCGTATAGCACTGTTATACATCTAACACATCATGGCACTGACCCAGAAGAGAGTGATGATGGAACCTCTTCCATGGTGCGGCGAGTATGCTGCTGCGCCGGGCTAATCTTGTGCAGCAAAATATGTGGATTGTACCGTGACTTTGATTTGACTGGGTCTGGCTGTTGAGACTGCTGGTGCATTCACTGGTATTAAGTGGCTGTATGTTTATTCTCATTTCAAAAACCACTCTGACATTCAGCTTTACAAAATGAATTCAGATGTTTAATGTTCCATTGAGGAATAGTGAATTCATTTTTATGGTCAAAACCCATTAGCACAACAGAACAAACTCAAAGGGCCAATTATTCAACAGTCAGGGGCTCCCTGGGACTCATACAAAAGAGACACTTGAACAGGTACTGTTATTTACAACTCCGACCACATAGGGTGGTCCTTGGAAACACATACTACCCCAGCTCCTTTCTGAGGATCACTTCTAGGGAATGAGTGTGATTAATTCAGGTGCTAATAAATTGATATATCTTTGCTGGATTTGTGAAATCACTCCATTTCCTGTTTACACACTTGAGAGAAGCTACAAGTCGATGAACTTGTCTCCTTTTATTGTCTTGCTGTTACAGAAAAATATTCCCCAAATCAGGGCTTATAATCACAGCAATGGTTATGAGGATGACGCAGGACCAGCAGCATTCCATCCTGTTTTGCCAGTGGTCACTATGAGCTGGGGCTTAATGGAAAACAATAGCAACAGGCTAAGGCTACCTAACAAGTGGTCCGCAGCTGAGAGCGAAGGGCAAGGCTTCTCCATCATGAATAGTTCCAAAGGAACGACACTGGAAGGCAAAGGAGGAAAGAGGGGTTATTTTGTGTGGTGGAACATCCGTGCCTGCCACTTGGAAGGTGTAATGCCAAGGGCAAGTTTTCATCTGCAAATAGGTTCTCCAAATACCCACGGGGCCAAAGCAGCAATTCCAGGCTTCGCCAGCAACGCAAAGATTAGATTCTCTGTTCCCAAAGGAGGGAGATGCTGGGTTGTACTGGAAAGACCTCCTGGCTCTAAGAATCCTTTGAGTAAACAGGATAATTCCCAGGACAGTAAGTCATGGACATGCTCTCTGGATTAGGAAATAGGAGGTCTGTGAACTGTGCAAACCCAAGTTCCTGCCAGCAAGTCTTAGAACGTGTTCGCACCAAAAATGATGCAGTGATCGGATAATCACCTTTCTAAGTATATGTGTGTGTGTGTGTAGGTTTGGTCATAATATATAGCTATAAATAAATATGTGTGTAGATATATGTGTGTATATGTATATATGCATATACATGTATGTATGTATATATATATATATAGTCATGCCCATCATCTCATATATATTCACAGTTCTCCACAAGGCTACCCTGATTCATGGCAACTGTCCTCCATAGGGTTTTCTGTTTGATCTTCTTTCACAAACAGAAATTGATGTTCTCACAGTTTAGGAAACTAGAAGGTCTGGCATCCGGGGCTCCCTCTAAGGGAGCTTTCTCTCCTTCAGCTCTGAAGGGAAGGGCTTCAGAGGGGCTTCTCGCTCCTTCATTAGACTTGACATCCCTCTCTATCCATCTCTGCATCTTCCCATTGCTTTTTTAATCTCTTATAATTCAAGAAGATGGACTTCAAGCACAACCTACACTAATACCGTGTAACATAACAGCATTCTCTATGTGTGAATATAATCAGTGTATAGCTCATATACACAAATAACATTTAAAATTTTTTTCCATTTTTCTTTCTTTTTTTAATTAATAAATCTTTTTATTGGGGCTCATACAACTCTTATCACAATCCATACATATATCAATTGAGCAAAGCACCCTTATACATTCATTACACTCGTCATTCTCAAAATTCACCTTCCACTTGGGTTCCTGGAATCAGCTTGGTTTCCTTTTTTCCCCTCCCCCTCCCTCCTCGCTCCCCCCTTCCCCCTGGACCCTTAATAGTTTATAAATAACGCCTCCTCCCTCCCAATTATCATGGCCCCAATTCTACCTTGCGGACCTGGTTATACCAGAGGATGTACAGCAGCGCAGTAGGGATCTGGAGACAGGGAATCTAGGGCTGACGAACCCCTCAACACCAGCGGTGGGAGTGGCAACACGGGGAGGGAAGTGGGTGTAGAAAGGGAGAACCTATCTTGAAGATCTATGTGTGACCTCCTCTCTGGGAGATGGGCAATGGGAGGGTGGGTGAGGGGAGACGCCGGGCATTGTAACATTTTAAATTTTGTGTGTTGGCAGTCAAATATAATCCTAAATGGCATGTTAAGCATTTATCGTTTTTGGACTAGTAACAGGAGTGCTTTCCTTTATAGGTAAGGGGGAAAATAAAAAAGATCTGCAAGAATGTCCTGGCCCTGATTCTGCATGTCAACCAGTCAAGGGCAGCATGATTGCAACAATCTTGGCCTTTCTCTCCGGGTTGCAAGACAGCTGCCGACCTTCAGGAATCATATCCCAAATCAAGGCAGAAAGAAACGGAGAAGGTCTCTGCCAGTCTCATCTGTTATTATTATTTTTTCATTGAGAAAGCAGCAGCACATATGGCAAAGGTGGGAAGGGCTCCTGGGGACATTGTTGAGTTAGCCAGACAACCCAGCCACCCACTGCCATCAAGTTGATTCTGACAGAGTAGGACAGAGTAGGGTGGTGTAGAATTGTTCCTGTGGGATTCTGAGGCTGTAAATCTTTATGATGACAGCTTCATCTTTCTCCTGCAGAGCAGCTGGTGGGTTTGAACCACTGATCTTGAGTTGACCAGCCCAATTGCGTAACCCACACGGTCACCAGGTCTCTTTAAAAATCTTGTGCTAGCTGTCCATAACCCTCAGGAGGAAGATTCCAACCAGCTTTTCTGTGTCTTCCATGTTTCTAGGCTCTAGGGAGTCCTCTGATCCTTTGTTAAAATGTAGACTCTGACCCAGTAGGCCTTTGTTGCAGCTAGAGATGCTACAGCTACAAAAGACTCCTAGGCGATGGTGTGGCTTCTGGCTCCTGGTCTCATAGCTAGGGTAGCAGGGGATGGCAAGGTACTTCGTGATTTGTCTCAGGTTCGACAGCAGTGGGTCTGGGGTTTGGTTATGTCTACCAGCTTCATCTCATGTCGCTTCTTCTCCCACTTGCAGCTTCAACTAGGTTGTACTTTCAGTTCCTCTGAGGCATCATGCTGGCTCTTTGTAGGTGAACCCTCTGCCCTCAGCCTCTTTGCCTTCTAGGGATTTGTACTTATCCTTGGGGCACTTCCTTCTCCTCCTTGATCTTTGGGTGGAGTCCTTGACAGTGCAAATTGTTCCCATGCTCAGCTGCTACCTTACAGATAGGAAGTTTGAGTCCTCCCAGAGGTACCAAGGAAGAAATCCCAGGTGGTTTACTTCCAAAAAATTAGCCATTGAGAAACCTATGGAGCACAGTTCTACTCTGATACACATGGAGTGACCATAAGTTGGAATCAACCTCATGGCAACCAGGGCATTTTTGGGAGCCCCTAGAATTAACCCCAAGACCTGGGTAAAATGGTGGGTTGTTGAACAAATACATGTAGAATTAATGAATCAGTAAATGAATTAAAAAATCATACAGTGCCTACAAGGCAAATGTGGGATGTTCTCATTAGGAGTCTTCCCAGCTGTCATTTCTCATGCTTCCCCAGTATCATTTATTCTTTTTAAAAAGGAATCAGAGCTGTCTGACAAAACTGCTAAAGACGAATCATATATCCTCTTCTTTTTACAGTTTCATTGGCACAAAATCCACATATTACACAACCCAATAGTCCAATCATAACAGGAAGAATTGTACAATCATTACCACATCAATTTTGGAAGTCCCCCCCTCCAATGTCCTTTAAAATGAGTTGTGTACTATAATCACAATCTGTTCTGGTCCTCCCTCTCCTCCCCCTGCATTCAATATTTACTCCTGAAATCCCCTTACCCTCCTTATCTTCCACTCCCACCCCTATATCCCATATAAACCCTTGCATCAGTTATTATGTCTACGCATCCACTCCCATGCTTCACAAACTGATAAATCCAACAGAAACAATAAAAATAAAATGGTAAAGATAAAATAATAATATAAAGAGAAAAATACAAATAATGAGTAAGAGAGAAAAGACCACCATCAATATTTTAAAAACCAGGAAATAAATGTTTGTCATGGAACAAGCAAGAGAAACTTGCTCCTAGAACAAATTCAGGTTGGCTCAAGAGGAAGGTCAACTGACCAAGTATCAAGTTTGATACACAATCATCAAGATTCCAATGATCTCTATCTGATGTAATGCTGCTAGACATCCCTGCCTGTGGCTAGAGGGGATCTGCCAGGAGCTCAGTCTGACCAGATACTCTGCAGATGGGTTTCGGGCTCCCACTGTCCTCCCTAGCCATCTACAAATTGACTATTCATAATTTAAGCTCTGATACTTTTCCCTTCACCACATTTGAATCTTGTTCTTATTATTTGGTGTGCTTCTTCGATGTGGATTTAGCTGACTCCTCACTTAGATGGCTACAAGCCTTTAAGACCCCAGACACTATTACGATTGTCAGCCAGGCACTTTCTTCACCATACTTTGCTGTATTATCTTCAGTGATCATGTCATGAAGGTGAGTATTAATCAGGGCCATGCTATCAGAACTAACTGTTCTTGGATTGGGGCTAGAGTTAAGTAGGAGCCCCAAATCCATCTGCCTGTCAATTGGATATGCACAACTCAGGTTTACTAGTGCCAAACTCCCTACTTGGGGTCAACAGAGCTCAATGGAATGGGAAATCGATCTGTGTGGGGCAGCAACTCATTGGCTGCGGCTCAAGGTGGACAAGTACTTGCATAGACTCTTCATATGGACAGCATCTGGAATGCCGTGTCATTGGGAACACTGATGATGCCATCAGGGCAATCGCCTTATACTCCAGGGGGACAATGGACAGTGTTGTACTTCTTTGTTTCGATGGACTTTTGTTTTCCTGTCTTTAGCTTGCTTTTTTTGTTTGTTTGTTGCTTTGCTGGTTGGTTTGTTGCTGTTGTTGGTGTAGTTGGTCTGACGGGGTTTTGATTTTGTCATAATATCACCACCAAATCATATATCTTAAAGGTGACAGAAAGCTGAATAAGAGGAGAGAAAAATAAAGACACAAGAACAATTTCCTACTATACTGCAGGCATGACTTAATTTAATGCCCTTTTCTCTCCCTTTAAACCTAAGTTACTCCCAATAGTACTACTGAGAACAAGGGGTAATGTTGGTGATTCATCCTTAATACGTACAGAAAGTGGGAGGGAGTGTTTCAAAACTTTCATAGAAACTTTGCAGAATAATTTCTTTTTCATTTGAACCCAATCATAATATTTTATCCCTTGCCTATTCACATTATTGTTTTTAAGTAATAATCTTGTTGCATATGTTTTTTTAAAGAACTGCTTCACAATGACTGGAATTATATATGTTTATATAAGCTCTTTGTATATTCTCTATATACTTGTATACATTAGGTATAGACACATAACTATATGTATGTATGTAATAACAGGTCTTCTTTGGAGAAATTTCAGAAGTACAGCACTCCATCTTTGAACCTGAGTCAAAGTATGGAAGGCGATGGCCCACAACCAGGATACACGGACAATGACTGGGGATAATTTGGGTTGTTATAACTTGAGGGAGTGTACTACTGGCATCTCGTCGGGGAAAGCCAGAGATCCTGTTCAGCACATCAGTAATCCTTCATCGAAGGATTCATCTGCATCCAGAACCATGGACAATTTAGGGGTAAAGCCTTTCTTCTTTGATGCTTCTCAGTAGATGAGCTGCTTCTTCCATCAGAACCCCGGATGACCAGTTCCCACGCTCATATACTTAAACGGTTATATTTGATAGGAACTCTCTGCTTTTGCTTCTTTGAGTCAAAGACTCTTCCCTATTCTCCTGACACCGTGGTTTCTTCCCGGCAGAACAAGATGAGAAGTGTGGTATGCCCTTTGGGCTGTGGGAGGGTCTCCTGACTGTTCCCCAGTCATCAGGCTGTCTTCTGGCAGCTTCTTTGGTGGTTTCTCAGTCTTGTGCAAGAACGTGGGTTGGTTCTCATTTGTAAGCCATTCTGAGGTTTTCCCAGCATGAACATTTCCCTGCTGACCCTTCTGACAACCATCTCTATTAGGATTCAATCAAAACTCTTTGGGGCTGGGTTTGAAGGTACTGTTCAAGCATCTCAAAAAACAATTTTCTAAACACATGTCAACAGGCAGAAACATGATATACTAAACCCAAATATGGAACAGCTGACTTATGGACCTGCATGTTAATTTGTGTTTGCATCACCACCAGAAGTGGTTCCATGTAGTAGTTTTGCATTCAGTGACCTGGCCCTCTTCATCCACCTTGGCAAGCTTGACTGCTTACTTGTAGGGAGCCTTGTCTATTGGCAAGTGGGCTCATTTCTGAAAGTGAATGGTATTTCCTAAATCTCCTGTGCCATCTATGCTGAAATGGTTCTTAATAATAATATTCTTTAGCCTGCTGTTGCCTGAGATTGTTTTCTAAACAAAGTAATTGATTTTATTATGCAGGTTGATTAAACTGGTGATATTATAGTTAAGGTTTTGTGTCCACTTAGCTGGGTCAGGATTCTTGCTGGTTTGGCAGTTAGGTCAGTCATTCCCCATGATGTGATACAACTCAATATAATAATTTTCATGAGAGTTGCTTGGAGCCGCAAATCAATTGAAAAGAAGTGCCCTCAGGGTTATAGCCTGCTTCCAATAGAAGCAGACATTGTAGAAAAACTTCCACACTTTTTGCTGGGTTCTAATCCTGCATCTGGTTCACCAACCTCTGATACTTTGGATTTGATCCAACGGCTCACTATATTGCCTGCAAATCCTGGGAATCATCAGTGACCTGCCATCTTACCTGCTGTCTTTTAACTCATTCACCTGTGCCTGACCTACCGACCTTGGATTTATTCGTTCCTATAACCACAAACTGTGGTCTTCCTGCTAATCTTAGGTTCACCAACCTCGGAAGCTACTTGAGTCAGAAACCTCCAGCCTACCAATTGATCCATGAACTTGGAACTTTCCCACTTCTACAATTGTATGAGCCTGAGCTCGCTCACTCTATCTATCATCTATCTATCTATCTATCTATCTATCTATCTATCTATCTATCTATCATCATCTATCTGTTTATCACACACACACACACACACATATATATATATATAATTATCAACCTGCACTATGCAGATGAAGTGACCTTGCTTGCTGAAAATGAGGACTTGAAATATTTGCTGCTGATGATCAAGGATTTCAGCCTTCAGTATGGATTTTAATCGAATGTAAAACCAAAACCATCAAACAAACTCACTGTCAACCCATAGCGCCCCTACAGGACAGGGTAGAACTGCCCCTGTGAGTGGCTGAGACTTTAACTCTTTACCTGTGTATATAGCCTCATCTTACTCCCAAGGAGCGGCTGGTGATTTTCAAACTGCAGACTTTGCAATCCTCACAACTGCACCAAAAGATAACATCATGATAAGTAGAGAAAAGATTGTAGTCAAGGATTTAGATCTTGGGTCTACAATCAATTCTCATGTGGCAGCAGTCGATAGTTCACACAATACATTGCATTGGGTAAATCTCCTGCACAAGACCTCTCTAAAGTGCTGGAAAGCAAAGATGCTACTTGGAAGACTAAGTTGAGCCTGACTCAAGCCATGCTGTTTTAAATCTCCTCATATGCATGGGAAAGGTGGACATTGACTAAGGAAGATGGAAGAAGAATCGATGCATTTGAATTATGCTGCTGGCAGGAAATATTGAAAGCACCACGGGCTGCTAAAAGATAAAACTATCTGTCTTGGAAGAAGTACAGTCAGAGCGCTGCTTAGAGGCACAGATGGAGAGACTTCATCTTTCCTTCTTTGGACATACTGTCAGCAGAAGCTAGTCCCTGGAGAAGGACATCAGACTTAGTAAAGGAGAGAGTTAAGGAGAAACAGGGAGTCTCTCGACACAGTGATTACAACACTGGGCCCAACCATAAGGCTGGTGTAGGACTGGCCAGTATTTCCTTCTGTTGTACATAGGACAGCTATGAGTTGGAACCGACTTGACATCGCCTAACAACAGAAAATATGTATATGATTTCCACCACGTGTCTGTCAGTTTGTTGCATTGTGGGGGCTTGTGTATTGTTCTGATGCAGGAAGCTATGGCACTGGTATTTGAAATGCCAGCACGGTCATCCATAGTGAAAAGGTTTCAGCAAGGCTTCTAGACAAAGAACAGACTCTTTGGAGGAAGGAGCCATTGAAAACCTTAAGCACAGCACCAAAATATTGTCCTCTACTGAGAGACTCATGAATGGAAGCAGAACATTATCAGTAATTGTACCAGAGGATGGGCCCCTCAGGTCAAAGGGCACTGGAAATGAGACTGAGAAAGAGCTGATTTCTCAGACTGGAGTTGATCATGGTGATGTTATCTGGTAAAGTCTGTGGGAATGGAGCCTTTGGGATCTTCATTTTCTAATAGGGTGCAATTCAAAGTAAGGAGAAGCAGTTACCAGAATCCCCTAATGGTCAGAACTTCGAATGTGGGAAGTATGAATCTAGGAAAATTGAGGGTCATCAAAAGTGCAATGGAATATATAAAGATAAATATTGTGGACACTAGTCAACTGAAATGGATTGGTATTGGCCATTTTGAATCACAAAATCATGTTTTACTATGGCTCCAATAACAAAATCAAGAGGAATGACATGGCATTCATTGCCAAAGAAGGCCATTGCAAAACCAATCATGAAGTAGGATTATCTGCCTTCAAGGAAATCCAATCAATCACTGAAATGTATGTACCAACCATCAAAACTAGTGATGAAGAAATTGAAGAATTCTACCAATGACTTCAGTCTGAAATCAATAAAAATGCAACTAAGATACATTGATAACTATTCGCAACTGCAATCCAAAAGTTGGAAACAAAGAGGAAAGAACAGTAGTTGGAAAATATGGTCTTGGTGATAGGAATAAAGCTCAAGATTGCATGATAGAATTTTGCAAAACCAACACCTTATTCATAGTGAATACCTTTTTAAAAAACACAACAGGTACTTCTCTAAATGGAATGCACAGAAATTAAATTGACTAAATCAGTGGGAAGAGGCACTGGAGAAGCTCAATAGCACCTGCTTAAACCAGGCCAGGGGCCGACTATGGAACCGATCATCAATTGCTAACATGTAAGTTCAGGATAAAGCTGAAGAAAATGAAAACAAGTCCATGAGAGTCAAAATATGACCTTGAGTCTACCGACCTGAATTTCAAGAACATCTCAAGAACAGATTTCATGCATTGAACATTTATGACAGAGCCCTGATGAGCTGTGGAATGATATCCATAATAACATTCTTGCAGAAAGAAAATGGTCATTAAGAGACTAGAAAGAAAGGAAAGATCAAAGTGGATGTCAGAAGAGACTCTGAAACAATGGAAGAAATGATGTCAAAGAGCTCAATAGGAAATTTCAAAGGGCAGTGCAAGAAGATAAAACCAAATATTATAATGAACGTTGTGAAGACCTAGAATTAGAAAACCAAAAGGGAAGAACACACTCAGCATATTTTAAACTGAAAGAACTCCAGAAAAATGCAAGCCTCAAGTTACCACCTTGAAAGATTCTATGGGCAAAATATTGAAGGATGCATGACGATGATGGAGAGAATACACAAAGTCAGTGTACCAACAAAGAACTGATCCTGGGGGGGATGGGGAAGGTGAGAGGAATTGAGGAGCAAACAGTGAAAGTTGGAGGGGAGAGGGAGCAATAGAACTGATAGTGATATGTAGATATAATTCTTTTAAAAGGTGAATTAACGATGGAAGTATACAGTCGAATTTTATATCAAGAAAACAAAGAAAACAGAAAGAAAGAAACCACAGTTGACCAGTGGTTCCCATGGGTGAAGGAGGAAGCGTTTTGCTTAGCAGCGCTGAGCTGATGTTAGCGGGGTGGAGCAATGTGGAAAAGGACACCAATAATGGTTGCACAACACGAAGAGAATAATCCATGGCACTGGAGTGTACATGGAGAATTTGTTGAATTGGAGAAGGTTTTGTGTAATTTTGCTACAATTGAAAATGGTTACACTAATAACAATGAGTACAAGAAAGAAGAAAATTTCTAAAACCGAGTGTCATAGTGATTGTACAACTCTTCTTGATATGATTGAACTTTTAAATTTGTATGATATGTGGATGAAGTGCCAATAAAACGACTTTAAAAATATTGGGGTTAGGCGTGCGGCTGGCAAACCGATGTTTGCCAAAGTTGCATGTTACTTGAGTAAACTATGGTCTACTTATTCTTGACTTTTTATAAAAACGAAGCCACGTTTAAAAGAAAGCGGTCCACATCCCACCAATTGGGGACGTACTATATGAGCAAGAACTGATGGTGGTGAAGGAAGAAATTCAAGTTGCACTGGAAATATTAACCCAAGATGAGGCTCTAGGAATGGAGGGAAAACCAATTGGAACATTGCAACAAGCCGATGAAGCACTCACCCATCTATGCCAAGAAATCTGGAAGACGGCTACTTGGGCAAATGACTGGAAAAGATCCACATTTGTACTCATTGCAAAGAAAGGCTACCCAACAGCATGCACAAATTATAGAGCATTATCACTGATATCAAATTCAAGTAAAATTTTGCTGAAGTTCATCCAAGGGACCTTCTACAGGTTCAGACAGATTCAGGAGAGGCCATAGAACAAAGAAGATCATTACTCAGATCCAATGGATCTTGGCTCAAAGCAGAGACTGCCAGAAAGATGCCCACTTGTGTTTCATTGACCATGCCAAGACATTTGACTCCATGGATCACAACAAACTATGGAAAACATTGAGAAGAGAGAATTCCAAAACAGTTCATTGTGTTCCTGCAGAACTTGTACATGGATCAGGAGGCAGTTGGATGAAAGGAACAAAGGCATACTGCATAGTTTAAAATCAGGAAAGGTGTGTGACAGCATTTTATCCTCTCACCATACTTATTCAATCTGTATGCTGAGCACATAATCAGAGAAGCTGGATTATGTGAAGAAGAATGTGGCATCAGGATTGGAGGAAGCCTTATGAACAACTTGCGGTCTGCAGATGCACAACCTTGCTTGCAGAAAGTGAGAATGCACTTGCTAATGGAGATCAAGGATCACAAACTTCAGTATGGATTACCATTCAATATAAGGAAGATCAAAATTCCCACAACTGGAAGAAAAGATAATATAATAAATGGAGAAAAGTTTGAAATAGTCCAGGATTTTGTCTTGCTTGACTATACTATCAATGCTCATGGAAGCAGTAGTCAAGAGATCAAAAGACATTGCATTAGGTAAATCTGCTGCACAAGGCCTTTTAGAGGATTGAAAACGAGGTTGTTAAGTTGGACTTTGACTAAGGACAAGCAAAGAATTGGTATCTTTGAATGGTGGTACTGGAGAAGACTATTGAAAGTACCATGGACTGCTAAAGGCACAAACCAATCTGTCTTGGAAGAAGTAGGGCCAGAGTGCTCCTTGGAGGCAAGGATGGTAAGACTTTGTCTTACATGCTTCGGACATGTTTTCAGGAGAGGCTAGTCCCTGGCAAAGAGCTTCATGTTTACTAGAGTAGAGGGGCAACGACAGAGAGGAAGGCCCTCAAGGAGATTGATTGACAGGGTGCCTGCCCAAAGGGGCTTAAGCACAGGAGAGACTGTGAGGATGGTGCAGTACTGGGCAGAGTTTCATTCTGTTGTGTAAAAAGTCACTGGAATGGACTAGATGGCACCTAACAACATATAGGCTGCCCTGGTTTTGCATCTCTAGAGAACCACACACAAGACAGCTTTTCTTCCACACGAAGTTCTATTTGTTCTAATAAGAGCTACTTCCTTTTGAGGGCCCACAATCTACCAGGTGCTCTTCGTTCTACATGTTTTCGCCTGAAAATATACACAACAATGTTTACCTGTGGGGTCCCTTGACAGTCGTTACCGACTTTACTTTGTGCCCCTAATCTCACTAGCTCTGCCTCTATGGTTTCACTATTGTTACCATGTCATTTCTGTCCCCCCAAAGTCCTTAAATATGATTTTGTGTTACTGTTGTAGGACAAGGTGCCCAAGGTAGACATTCTTTAGTTCTTGAGCTGATTTCTAAGTTCAAGATGATTTCATGGAATAGCTTAGACTGCAGGTTCAAACGCTGTTTGCATGCAGTAGAGTGTGGTGTTCCCTGCAGCTCATTGTGCTCAGTCAGTCTGACTTCTGGGAAAAATTTAAATTTCCATTCCACAATCTTCCTCCTTTGGTTCATGATTCATCAGAGAATGGTAATGGTAGCCAGACACCATCTGTCGCCTTGTACCAGCTGCTCTTCTAAGCATTTTCCATATTTTAGCTCTGTTAGTGTTTGTGGCAAAACTGTATAATCAGTACCATTGTTCTAGATTGGGAAACGGATGTGTGTAGAGGTGAGCTGACTGAGGCCAAACTTCCGGAGGAGTGGAGCAGGGATTCAAACCCAGGTACAGGGGGTCTTGCAGCTGTGATCTGCTTCATCCCCCCTCTCTTGTCAGTTGAGGTATGTGCAAATAAGAAATGTAAGCAGAGCAGGAAATCAAAAGCTGTGGTCAGTGAACGCTCAGACTGCTCATGTGAAGCTCCACGTGGACGTCAATGTCAATAGGGTCCTTATCTTTAGGAACCACATCTTCCTATCCTAGTTTGTCCCATAGAGCTTTCGCAGAACAGGTGGTCTATTGGTGTTTGTAGATTTGCCCCATCCTACAAGCTGGCCCCTCACATAGTTGTTCTGGGCTACTCACCCCACTACCCTAGGCTCCCTTCTCTGTGATTTACAAGTTCCATCTGAAACCAGTTGCTGCAAAATCATGCTTTCTCTTCCTGGCCAGGCCCTGGTCACCCCTCTTAAGCCGCAGTCATGCGTGTATTTGCGCTGTGGTCTCAACTTCTCGCCTCCTGTCCATCCTTAGCAAGGAAAATGGGAGCTGAGTCAAGGTAGATGAAATTGCACACCCAAGAGTTACGGGAACTTCGGTGTCCCCTTTCTGCAGAGGGGAGAAATGCTCGAGTATGTTTAGCATCGGCCTCCCTCTGTCATGCTGGGCAAGAACTTCCTTCAAGGTAGTCTATCTAAATGTGCCTCCTTTTTCCCTCTTTAAGTCCAGCTTATTGCTGTTGGATGCGGTCAAGTTGATTCTGACTCAAAGCGACCATAAAGGATAGAATGTGTGCTGGAGGATTTGCATCACTGACTTGTGGATTCACAGCCAAGAGTTTAACCACTGTCACCAGGGCTCCTATTTCTAGCTGAGTGGTCCAAAGATAGGTCGTAACGAGAGCAGCAAGTAGAAGATACATTTCCATGCCTCCGGAGATGGCATATCTGTGTGGTTCTCCAAGTGTGCTTCCAAGATCAGTAGTAGTAGCTGCATCACCTAAGTGTGATAGAAATGTGAATTCCCAGGCCTTACCCCAGACCACCTAAATCAGACACCCTGCAGGTGGCGTGTAGAAATCTATGTTTTAAGAAGTTCTCCAGGGCATTAAAAAAATTTTTTTCATTTATAAATCTTTTTATTGGGGCTCATACAACTCTTATCACAATCCATACATACATCAATTGGGCAAAGCACCCTTATACATTCGTTGCACTCGTCATTCTCATAATTCACTTTCCACTTAGGTTCCTGGAATCAGCTCGTTTTCCCTTTTTTCCCCCCTCCTCCTCCCTCCCCGCTCCCCCCTTCTCCCTGGTGCCTTGATAGTTTATAAATAATTATTATATCTTATCTTACACTGCCCGGCGTCTCCCCTCACCCAACTCCCCATTGCCCATCTCCAAGATCGGTTCTCCCTTTCTACACCCCCTTCCCTCCAGGGCACTTTTAATGTTTGCTCACATTTCAGAATTATAGCCCTGAGGCTCAACCCCAATTGTATATTAAAATCACCGTGGGAGTTTTAAAAGTCTAGAAGCCCAGGATACACCCCAGACTAATTAGTCTTTGCAGTATGAGACTCAGATCAGAATTTTCAAAGCTCCTCAGGGTAATCTCAGTAGCGAAGGCTCAGAACCATTGAGTTATAGCAATTTTCCTCAACCAGGACCTATGTGGACATTTGGGGCCAGTTGAGTCTTGATTTGGAGGGACTCCCCTCTGTGCTTTAGTGGTTCGAGTGCCACTCTGTGGAGCCATTTTCAGCTAAACAATAGGGAAAGATTAGCCCATAAAAAGGCTGCAAAGCGAAGATGGGAGAATTTCAAGTGGAGTGATTTTTTTCCAAAAGGCATAGTGCAATCAGAACCCAATGTGCTAGCAATGGAGGTATTACCAGCAATCCAAAACGTCGAGAAAGTCTGATCGAGGAGTGGCTAGATGCTGCCCATGGAAGCCAGTGGCACCCTTCCACGTGCGAAAATAAAATATGGCTCCAGACATGGGAATCATTGGGGTGCAATCCATCATTATCCCCTCAAGCATGGTCAGTGGCCAATTCACAGCACACGTCACTATGAGGCTTATTAAAAGGGGAAAATTCGTAAACCTACCTCCACACCTCTGAAATCTGAATCAGGAGTTCAAGAAGCCTCTTCATTCTGAAATTCTTCAGCACCTTTACGTTTGAGAACCACTGAGGGGGGGCGTACACTTTCTGAAAGGAAAATGGAGATTGACCTTGGAGCTTTGAAAAGCCAAATTCGATTCATTTGCAATCCTGCTCTTTTAGCCGAGCTAACCGCAAAGTGAGTGATGATTCTTCCCAAGATTCCAGTCTCGTCACACAGACTGGCGTGGAGAGCTTAGACATTTCCCTGATGTGCTGGGAGATATGTTTCAAAATGCCCCCTCAGGGACAGTAGTGTCCTGTTTTATGTAAATGAACAGTGCAGTATCAGCAGAAGCATTTTTTTCTTCACAGATTCTTGACTGTAAAGGACACGCATAGCCCTGGGCCATGGACTCTGATGCGTTGATGACATTGATCCCAGTTTATTTCTGGCTATGAGAGGCACTGATTCCTGTTCTCATGAACTACGAACTTCAGTGTCCCCATTACAGCACCACTACTTACTGTTGGGGAGAGAGATGGGGCCCCCTACTCCTATAAACAGTTACAGTATCATAGACTCATAGGAGCAAGTCTCCCCCTGTCCTATCGCGTTGCTATGAGTCAGCAACACTGTGGGTTTGTTTTTTTGGAGTTGCTGTTGACTTGACTCAGACTCATGGTGGCCCCGTGTGTTCTAGAGTTGAGTTGTGCTCCACAGGGGTTTCTTGACTGATTTTTAGGAGATAAATCATCAGACCTTTGTTTTGAGGTGCCGATAGGTGACTGCGTTCCCATTATGAACTCTGTAAATTCCATTTTTTTTATTTGCAGAGGACTGAGTGGTACTTCATGATCATGTTCCAATCATGTGTCTGATAATTGGTTAATTTGGGTCCATCTATTGTCTCTGCATCCATGAAACATGTTACTTGAATTAATCAGAGGTCAACCTCCAGTTCCAACTATAAGGTTACTTTAAGTCACTCATTCATTTGCATGTTCACCAGGCAAATTTGAGGGGACACATGAGTTGGCCTTACAGGACCAGTAGAAGTTCACAGAGAAGAGGCCAGAAGTTTGTTTCAGGTGTTGAACTCTTACATCAGAGGTTAGATGAGAATGTATCCCATTTAAGGCTTGTGAGTAATTGGCCTGAAATGAAGGGCACCATTTTCGTAAGTCCATCACAAGCACTTTCAGAATATGTCATTTCTTCCAGAAAAGGAAAACAAGTTGAACTGGGTAATATTTTGTGATATTAAGAGCATACCATACATCAGGGAAAATTTCAAAGCACAAAGCCAATATCATCAAAGCACATATCAGAAATGTATCTCATTCTCTTCCAGCGGTTCATAACTGGGAGCTATTTTGCATCCAAGAGACATTGAACAATGTCTGGAGATATTTTGGGTTACCTCAATCCAATGTGCAGAGGCCAGGGAGGCAGCTCAACATGCTACAGTGTACAGGACAGAACTCCACCATACAGAATGACTTGGCTTCAAAGGTCAGTCATGTTGAGATGGAAAAATTCTTCTCAGATCCACACTGTATGGCTAAAGGTACATTTATTTAGCCTGGCAGGCTTCCATCTGTGGCATGGAAATCAGTCCTGCTCAGCTCTTCGTTCCGTGGACAGTTTAAGTGGTGACACGCAGGATTTACCTCGTCCTACTCTCGCTGCTGCACAGTTCCAGCTATAAACAAGGCCCTCATGAATTTAGAACACTATGCAAACTCATGTGAATTTAATAACTTTAGTTGAGGGAAAATAAGATGAGAATCAAAGCGGTGGTAAGGGCATCCTGGCTGCAAGTCTGTGGACACATCCCTCTCAGGCCCACCTAAATATTCATGACAGCACATGGCACTGCGAGTGCATTTGTCTAAGAGATCATTGTTTTACCCTGCCGGAAGTAGCGAGGTTTTCTAAATACAACCTAGATTGATTGAAGTGAGTAGTCCTTCGTTGGTGGAATGCATAAATGGTGCAGGATTTTAATAGTCAGTTTGCAGAGATGGAAAGAACAAGAGTAGCCAAAAACAATAAAAATAAATAAAAGCCCTGGTCTGGATGACTTCACTGGAGGAGTCTACCAATAATTCAGATAAGCATTCTACTCAAACTATTGTAGAACACAGAGGAAAAATTAATATTGCAGCATTTTGTAGTAATATGGTAGAATACAGAGAGGAAAATAATCTATTCTATGACCCTGATACCAAAGCCAAGCAAAAACACTATTCAAAAAATTACAGACTAATATCACTCTTGAATACAGACAGAAAAATTCTCAACAAAATACTAGCTAGTGGAATTCAACAGCACATTAAAAAAAATAATCATCATGATCAAATGAGGTTCATTCCAGGGATGCAAGGCTGGCTCAATAATCGAAAATCAATCAAGGTAATTGACTGCATAAGTAAAACAGTGGCAAAGAATCGCATGGTCACTTCAGATGATAAAGAAAAGGCATTTGATACAATCAAACACCTTTCCATGATGAAACCACTCAATGGAATAAGAATAGAAGGGAAATCCCTCAACATAATTAACATATTCAAGTATTCAAAACCTCAACATATTCAAAACCAATTGCTAGCATTATTCTCAAAGAAGAGATTCAGCAAGCATCTCCCTTCAAAACAGGAGCAAGACAAAGATGCCTTTATCACCACTCATATTCAATGTTGTACTGGAAGTTCTAACTAGAGCAAGGAAGCAAGAAAGGGAAGTAAACCATTTCCAAAAAGACATGCAAGATGTAAAAACTATTCCTGTTTCACAGGTGACATTATCCTATACTTAGAGAATCCCAAAGACCCACAAAATATTTATGTGAACTAACCGAAAGTTTCATCAAAGTGGCAAAGTACAACAGCAATATACAAAGATCATTTAGATTCAACTGCAAACAACAGTTCAAAAGGAAAATCAGGAAGATAATACCATTTACAACATCTCCCCAAAAGATAAAATATGTATGCATCTATATAACCAGGGTCATAAAAAACAATGTGTGACAGAGAATATTTTTATATAAGCAATGATATGCGCTGCCAGTATATTCATAAATACAGTAGAACATACAGGGACTGAGTTAGACATAACCAAACACCTCAAGACAGTGAGTCACTGGGCCTGGGTGCTAATGGTCATAGTGTTGAGGACAGACACCAAAGTCAATTGGCATAATATAGCCCACAGATAATATTTTAAATCCTGAGTAGTAACTGGGATTTTAAAAACTTACAATTAGCCACCCGAAGATGTAACTATTGGTCTCTCCCTGTCCAGAGTAAAGAAGAGTGAAGACATTTGAAGACACGTGAGCGCATTTAATCCAATCTAGTCATATACTACATAAACCTCGTCTCCCACAACATTGAGATGAGAAGAGCTGTATGGCTACCACCATCAACTGCTCAGAAAGGTACCACCTTAGAAGGTCCCCAGTAGAGTGGGAGAGCACTCAAATTAACCAGAGCACAGGTTTACTAGTTGTATAGAGACTGGTGGAGCCCCCAAGGCTATGGCCCTTTGCCACCATCCAGGCCTGGAATTGAATTGAACTCACCCCTGTTACTCAGTTTTTAGCCCAGCAATTGTAGGTCTATAAGGAGAACACTACGGAGGTGTGTTCACCTTGGAACAATCAACTCTATTGATCATAAGAGCAGCATGTGCATAAGGGCAAAGTTCCGATGATAGGAAGGATTGGCTAAGGAGGGATGGAAATGAGAAACACTAGAAACATTATGGGAATTGCTATCAATGACAAGAAATAAAATGTATATGAATTACTGAATGGAAAACGGATCTGCTCTGTAAACCTTCCCCCAATGCCCAATAAAAAGTTTTATGGAAAGAAAAGAAGCTTTACTGAAAAAACTACAATTCACTAAAAACCAAGAGATAGACATAAATGGAAAAACATACCATGCTTTACAAAGACTTAGAGTTCTGGAAAAATGTCAATAGTACCCATAGTAATCTATACACATAATGTAGTCCGGATCCAAATTTCAACAATGTTCTTTAATGAAAAAAAATTCACCTTTATATGGAAAGGAAAGAGGCCTTGAATAGCTAAAATTTTATTGAAGAAAAGTCAAGTTGGAGACCTCACACTTCCCAAGCTCAGCCATAGTAAACAAAAGAGCCTGGTAATTGTACAAGGGCGAACACATAGACCAGAATCAAGAATTCAACTCATCTTAATATGGACAGTTGATCTTCGTCAAGGGATTGATATCTATTAAATGGGAAAGACATAGCCTTTTTAATAAACAATGCACCCCAAACTGAAAATCTATATTTGCAGAGATATGAAACAGGACTCATACCTCAAACTACACACAAAAAATTAATTAAAAATGCATTAGAGACCTAAATCTTAAATCTAACATTGTGAAGTATATGCAACTAAATCTAGGAACAAAGTTAAACACCCTAAGGTATGGCATAAGAAGAATACAAACATAACTAAAACGTCTTTTTTAAATCATTTTATTAGGGGCTCATACAACTCTTATCACAATCCATACATACGTCAATTGTGTAAAGCACATTTGTACATTCATTGCCTTCATCATTCTCAAAACATTTGCTCTCCACTTAAGCCCCTGGCATCAGGTCTTCATTTCCACCCCCTCCCCGCTCCCCCCTCCCTCATGAACCCTTGATAATTTATAAATTATTATTTTGTCATATCTTGTCTTGTCAGTTGTCTCCCTTCACTCACTTTTCTGTTGTCCATTCCCCAGGGAGGAGGTCACATGTAGATCCTTGTAATCGGTTCCCCCTTTCCAACCCACCCTTCTTCTACCCTCCCAGTATCGCCACTCACACCACTGGTCCTGAAGGGATCATCCACCCTGGATTCCCTGTGTTTCCAGTTCCTATCCGTACCAGTGTACACCCTCTGCTCTAGTAAGACTTGCAAGGTAGAATTGGGATCATGACACATCGCACTTAAGGGGATATCCAGTGGCCTACAAATGGACTTTGGGTCTACACTCCACACTCCCACCTCATTCACTATGATATGATTTTTTTTCTAATGATACCTGATCTCTTCGACACTTCATGATCACACAGGGTAGTGTGCTTCTTCCATGTGGGCTTTGTTGCTTCTGAGCTAGATGGCCACTTGTTTACCTTCAAGCCTTTGAGACCCTAGATGCTATATGTTTTAATAGCCAGGCACCATCAGCTTTTTTCACCACATTTGCTTATGCACCCATTTGTCTTCAGTGTTTGTATCAGGGAGGTGAGCACAAAATGATATGATTTTTTGTTCTTTGATGCCTGATAACTGATCCTTTTGGCACCTCGTGATCACACAGGCTGGTCTTCTTCTTCCATGTGGGCCTTGTTGCTTCTCAGCTAGATGGCCGCTTGTTTACCTTCAAGCCTTTAAAACCTCAGACGCTATAGCTTTTGATAGCTGGTCACCATCAGATTTCTTTACATTTGTTTATTCACGTGCTTTGTCTTCAGCGTTTGCGTCGGGAAGGTGAGCATCATAGAATGCCAATTTAATAGAAGAACGTATTCTTGCATTGAGGGAGTACTTGAGTGGAGGCCCAATGTCCTTCTGCTCCCTTAATACTAAACCTATAAATATATGCACATAGATCTATTTCCCCATCCTTGTATATAAATATATTTACATATGTACATCTTTATCTAGACCTCTATAAATGCCCTTTGCCTCCCAGGTCTTTCCTCTATTTCCCTTGTCTTTCCTCCTGTCCCACTATCATGTTCAGTCCCCACCAGGGTTTCAGCAATTTCTCTTTGTTACATTACCCTTGATCATGCCCTACCAGGCTTCCCATACCATCCTCACCACCGATTTGGATCACTTGTTGTTCCCTTGTGCCTGGGTTTGTTAACACAACTATCTTTTGCCCCACAGCTCCCTATCCCATGTACCCTCAGAACTGTCGGTCCTGTTTTTTTCTCCTCCAGATTGTTCATCCAGCCTATCTTATTTAGACAGAACTGCAGAGATAATAACATGCGCAAAAAAGACAGAGCAAAACCAAGCAACAATATACAACAAAACAACAACAGACCAATGACAAACAAAACAAAACAAAAAACACAAGAAGGAAAAGCTTGTAGTTGGTTCACTTCATAACCAACGGAAGACCCACCAGATAACTGTCACCTCTTAAAAATTAAATACTGGTGCATATCAAAAGACTTCCTGAAAAGTGTAAAAAATAGAAACTACGTACTGGGGGGAAACACACTTTCTGGCAAGGGTCTGATCTCTAAAATTTGTTTCAAAACACCTCAACGACAATACAACAAACAATCTGATTAAAATGTGTGCCAAGGGCATGAAGAGACACTTCACCAAAGATATTCAGGAGGTTCAAGAAACACCTGAAAAGATGCTCATGATCAGTACCTGATATTTGGTTGTGGTTAGGTGACATCGAGTCAGTTCTGACTCTTAGTGACGCCGTGTACAACAAAATGAAACACTGCCATTCCAAAACCAAATGCATTGCCATCGAGCCCATTCTGATTCATATTGACCCTATAGGATAGAGTAAAGCTGCCTTTTGTTTCTCAGACTTTAGATCTTTAGCGTAGTAGGCTATCTGGTACCCAGGAGCCACTGGTGGGTGAGAACTGCTGCTCTCATAGCTAGCAGCTCAATTCATAGCCCACTATCCCACCAGGACTCCTCACATTACCATTAAAAATCTCTCTGCCATCATGTCAATAGGTAGAACTGCCCCTGGGGGGGGGGGCGCTTCTGAGACTGTAACTCTTTACACAAGTAGAAAGCCTCATCTTTCTCCTGCGGAGCTTGCTGGTGGTTTCAAACAGCCGACCTTGAGAATTGCAGCCCAAGCATAACCCCTACACCACTGGGAAATATGTCAGTATCCTGGTTGTGACATTGTGCTGTGATCTCGCTAAATGGTACCAGTGCTGGGAAAGTGGGCAAAGAATGCACAAGGTCTCTCTCGTGTGAATACACAACGATCTCCATCCAATTGTCAATGGGAAGAAGTATTGACACCAGCACCACCACCCACAACCCTGATTTCAGTGGTCTGGGACATGGCCTGGATTTGAATGGGCAGCCAAGGTTCAGGACAATTTTCGGAGAGAAATAATGTTGCTTTAATAGGACCTGAAGGCTGGTGATGGGAACTGCTGACTTGGATTTTCGGCAAGCTCCATACCTAGTCCCCACTTAAAGAATACAGCTTGCTCTCGGCAAGTTGTATGGTCTAGAAGAAATGGCCAAGCCAGAGAGACCCAAATATTGTTATTTCCTAGAAGGAATAGGATTTGGGAAAATTGACCAGGTGGATGAAATGGTTAGTGGTGCCTTTGCACGGCCCTGCTGAGCATCAGGCTCCTTTCCCTGTAAATCTCCCAGTCAAGGTTTTAGTCCACTAGTTTTCAACCAAAGACAACCGCACATTGAACTCATCTATATTGTAAAAACCAAACCACACGCCATTACTAAAGCGTCTTATTTAATCAATGCAGAATGTGACCTAGGCATCAGGATTTTGTTGTAATTTCCCTGGAGAATTCGAATATGTAGCAAAATTGCAGAACCCAAATTTTTAGTCCACTCCCTCTCAAGCCTGTGCACAAGATGCAATTGTCTTCAGGGTGTTTTTCTGGACCCTTATACTTGGTGTGTCATGAAGGAGCCCTAGATTTGAACTGCAAGATCCATCAGTTGCTCCAGCAGGAGAAAGATGAGGCTTTCTGCTCATTCCCAACCTGGGAAACCCACAGGGGAAGCGCTACTCTGACCTATCGGCCTGCTGTGAGTCCGAGTTCACTCGATGGCAGGGCGTTTGGAGTCTTGGGGCATCCAATGGTTCCAATTTCGTTGATCTAGCATGTGACTTGATCATGGGTTAGGATTTTACAAAGCTCATAAACGTGTTCTTCTGTGCAGCTAGGTTTGAAATTCACCCGGCATTGTTTTCAACAAAGATATCAGCTCACAGATACTTAGCAGGTACCAGGATTGAGGCAGGAAATGTTGGTGGTGCAGAGATTAAAGCTCTCACCTGCTGATGCAAAGGCTGGCATCTGGAAGCCACCAGCCCCTCTGAGCAAGAAAGATGGGGCAGTCTATTTCTGTACAGAGGACAGTCTTGGAAACCCCATTGGTCTGTTCTACACTGTCTTCCAAGGTTGCTATGATACAGAATCAACTGGACAGTAGTAGACTGGGGTTTGGGTTTGGTAGCATTGAAAGTTTCAAGAGTTTAGTACCGTCTCTGACTCATAGTAAACCCACATGGGTCAGAGTTGAACTTTGGGTCATAAAGTTTTTGATGACTGAATTTTCAGAAGTAGATTGCCAACCCTTTCTTCTGAGGTTCCTCTGGATGAGTGGGACCTCTGTCTTTTTGATTTGCAGCTGAGTGCAATAATCATTTGACCTGTGGGGACTCCTGAAAGTTTTAATGTTATTGTTGTTAGGTAAAATCCACATAGTTCCGACACATAGTGACCCTGTGCACAACAGAACGAAACACTGCATGGTCCCTCATTCCCTCACCACCCTGAGAATCATTCCCATGCCTGAGTCCACTGTTGCAGCCATAGTGTCAATCAATCTCATTGAAGGCCTTCCTCTTTTTTGATGCCCCTCCTACCTTACCAAGCATGATGCCCTTCTCCAAGGACTGGTCTCTCCTGACAGCACATCCAAAGTATGTAAGATGAAATCTTGCCCCTAAGGAGCACTCTGCCTGTACTTCTTCCAAGACAGATCAGTTTGTACTTTGAAACCTTAGGAAAACTTGAGTATATATTTAAAAACTCTATGTTGTGTGTGTAGCCTTTTCACTTCACCTTACTCCCACTGCACAGCACACTACTCCTTTCCTGACAAAAAGAACTGGGGGATGTTGAGTCCAAAACTCCTTTCTAACCACCTAGACAACTGCCTTGATTGTCCAGGTCTGTGGTTCTCAGCACATACCATCTGTTTCAAGTTCCTGGAGAGCTGGAAGCAACACAGAGGCCTAGGTCCCCAGTCCTGCCATCTGATATCATTGGCCTGGCCTTGGTCATTTGGCCATTGGAATTTTTTTCTTTTAAGTCCTGGGTGATTCTAAAGTTTGTTTGCAAATCACCGACCCAAGGGCTATTTTATTCGTTGCTATGTGCCTGCCGTCCAATTGATTCTGACCCCTAGCAACAGAACAGAACTGCCTCAGAGGGTTTCCGAGGCTGCAATCTTGATGGGAACAGGTCACAAGTCTTTTCTCCTGAGGAGCGGTTGGTGGAGTCAAACTCGTGACCTTTCCATTGGCCAAGCAAGCATTACTAGGATCCATTGCTATTTTACGGGAGTAAAAGCCTCGACTGTGTCTTGCACAGTAGCTGGTGGCTTTTGAACTACTGACCTTGTGGTTAGCAATCCACTGTGTAATCACGACACCCCCAGGGTTCCTTCTATTTTACTTAGCAGTGTGAAGCTGGCTCTATGCCGAGAGAAACTAAGAAAGTATTCAACCAGGTCAGAAACAGGTTGGCATAACCTCTCAGGTTCAAGCTGAGAACTCCACACAGTACTGTGAAGTGCTTTGACAAGTGCCCCCTGAGAATGCGTGTAGATGAGTCATTTCAGGCAACATCAGATTCCGCATTCAAATTGCCCACCCCCCTCCTCGCTAGGTCCCAACAACAGCACAGCCCCCTCGAGCTGGTGTCTCCTGCATGAGCTGGGCCGAGTTCATGGCCATGCCAAGTCTCCAGAAGCGCTGAAGGCAAAATAGCAACTCTCAAGCTGAACAGCTCCAGCTCCGGACCTCCTGGTGGGCCAGTGTTTTGGCGGCTTCTCATGTAAATTAGAGGTAAACTAATGTCAGTACTAACTGCTTATCTCGCCTCTCTTGGAGGAGGCTGCTGTTTGTGCTCCCAACCGCCAAAGCAGCAGGCCACCTGCGGCTGTCATTTTCATCAGCTGCTCCTAATTGCTCAGCCTCCTCTTGAAGAAGCCTGCTGCAGGACCTTTCCAGATTCCACAGGAGGGAAAGTTAGTTTCCCAAGTGCACCTATCCTCTCCACCCTCCGCACTGGGCGTTTGCTCATTCTAGCCCAGCGCCTGAGGGTTAGCGCCCCTGGCAGCGATCTTTAGGAGCTCTGCAACAGCAAAGACTTGGAAATGACTCTCCTAGGACACCTTGACCGAATGGCCCAACCCCTTGCAGAGGAGACCTGTGCCAAAAAAGGCGTTTGGCTGGTGAGGTAGGTGGGGTGCCATACCACGGAAGAGGACCAAGCAGCGGCCCACAGCCCACGAGCCAAGGCTCAGGCAGCCAGACAAGTGAGTGGAAAGGTGTTTCTCCCAGGTTCTCCAGGGCCCCACATCTGGAAGCAAACATGCAAACACCTGGGAGACCCGGGCAATGCTGTGACCCTGCAGCGTCCCCTGGAAGCACTTTCTGTGGGCAGATGATGATGTGGAGTCAGAAGCTAAATGTGGGTTTGAATGGCAGTCAGGCTTTCTAGACACCCGCTTGGCTCTCTTTTATTCTGTCCCTGTGGAAGACCCTTTCTGTCCATTGTTGTTGTTAGGTGCCATCGAGTCTGCTTCGACCTATAGCGACCCTGTGTACAACCGAACGAAATGTTGCACGGTCCTGCACCCTAAAGGGCATGCGGCCTTACAGATTGTTGGATTCCATTCCTGGAGTTTGTGATTCAGATTCTGGAGTGGAGGTAGAGGCAAGAGAGGTTGTGAAAGTCGGGCGGAGAGAGGGGGATTTAGACCTCTACCAAGTTACCTGGATTAAGCACTCTACCAACCAAGAGATGAATGGTTCAAATCCACCCAGAGGCACCTTGGTGATCTGTGTCTGAAAGGTCACAGGCTTGAAACCCTATGGAGTATTCCTTCTACTTGGCACACTTGGGGGTATCATGAGTCAGAATTCACTGGATGGCAACTGGTAACATGTACGTAAGAGATGCTGATGATGCTAGTCTAGAAACTTCACTTTGAGAACATACAACATAGATGAAGATAACGCAGAGATCTTCTGTGAATATAAAGAATGCTTGACACATGATGAAGGAACGCTGGTGGCATAGTGTTTACTCGTTGGTCTGCAATTCACTTGGTGAGCAGTTCCAAACCACCAGCCACTCCATGGGAGAAAGACGGGCTTTCTACTCTGGTCTCAGAAACTCACAAGGACAGTTCTACCCTGTTCTATAGGGTCGCTATGAGTTGGCATCGACTCGATGGCTGTGAACGGCTTTGGGTTTTTTGGTTTTGACACGTGACCCTAAGGACTGATATCCAAGTATAACTTTTTTTCCAAGATATATGGGCCTTCCAGTCTGTGAAGTTAGCATGGTGTTTGGAGTCATGTGGAAGCTGCTGACTTTAGACGTGGCTCTCGTGACAGGCACTTCCAGTTTCGCATGGGAAGCAGCAGCTGCCTGCCCCAAAAGAACAAGATCAAGAGTAGAAGGGGAAATTCCAAAGCCTCATTATGAAGGGCAGAGACCGGCGGAGACACAGTGGAGATGAAGGCTGGAGGCGGGGTGCCTAGCAGCTGTTGTGTGGATGAGGTGCTCATCTGTTCCTGGGGAGCAGAAGGGCTGGAAGGGGCTGAGCAGGAGTGTTGGGGAAATTTACATGTTCACTTCATGATATGGATACTTTGGACATGTTATCAGGAGAGACTGGTCCTTGGCGAAGGACATCCTATTTGGTAAAGTAGAGGGGGCGTCGAAAAAGAGGAAGGTTCTCAGTGAGTTAAATCAACACAGTGGCTACAACCATGGGTTCATGGATAGGAACAATTGTTTCATTCTGTTGTGCATAAGGTCACTATGTACAAGGGACTGACTCGATGGCACCCAACGACAACAACAACAGGGCCCTGAGGGCTAGGCCCAGTTGCATATCTCAAAGAATGTCCTAGTGGGGGCGGTTTATGAGGTTGGGATGCGGTGCCAGTGGAGGTGAATTTCTTCTTCTCCGAACATTTAAATGGGCTTGTCTATTCCTTTTTGGTCAGCCAGGGTAGCTTTAAGGACTGATTCTCCTAGATAGAGGAAGATGGATTTAATGACCTCTCAAGTTCCATTCCTTACCCTGGAAAGAAAAATTAAGGTGTCGGTAGGAAACTCGGCCCTGTCTGTAGCTCACCCTGCCCCATTATCTGATGCCAAGTCTATGAAAGCTATTTCACAACTCTACAAGCTGTAGATAACGGATAACAAAAAATTATTCTTGTCTATAGACACATACATTTTGCCTGGTGGGGTTCCCTTGACTCCCCCGCCCCATCCAATGAAAATAGCTGATTTTACCTCCATTTACAGGTTAATTTCCATATTCCTGACCTAGAGAAATGTGCCTGCTCTTGAAATTATTCTTTGAATCCATTATAACATATGCTTGGTTCCTTCATTTTGCCTTAAGTAACATCTATCATCTGAGTCCATTTTTATATCTGGACAAGTCACGCTTTTACCTTCTTTGAAAATTATCTTTCTTTTAAGATTGTGTTTCTGTAGCAGGAGGAAGATCAGGGATGATCTTTGATAACTCCTTTGTTTTGTACTGTAGAAAAGACTCTGAGGTTCACAGATGTTAAGTGGGGAAATAGATGCAGAATAAGAACAAATGAAGGCTATTTACTTAGAGTTTGCTGCCGCAATAGATATAGGCTCCATCGCTGGCATTGGGCAGAGATTTAAAGGCAGGCAGGGGAGTGGGCAAACTTAAGGTGTGCCCTGAGTGCAGGCTGCTGGCATGGGGAAAAGCTGGAAGCAGGTTGACTAGATGCAGGGCATGACATGAGATTGGCTAAAGGAACATATGTGGCTTTCTCTATTTGGTGCAACATTGGAAGCAGAAACAGAATTAAGAAAGGTGATTAAAAGTGCCCTGGTGGTGCAGTGGGTAAGACAAGAGTTGGGCTGCTAACTGCAAGGTCATTGGTTTGAACCCACCAGCTGTTCGGAGGAAGAAAGATGAGGCAGTCAACTTCCAAAAAGAGCGAAAGCCTCAAAAGCCTTATGAGGGCAGCTCTTCTCCATCTGATTGAGTTACTCGGAGTCAGAATCTACCTATTGGTCGTAGGTGGTGAGTGAGTGTAGACTCGCTCAAGTCCTAGCCATTCTGGGCCCATTGTTCCAGGGATTGCTGTTTGGCTTCCGGGACTGGTAGCTGCAGGTTGAGGGGCACAAGTCTACTTTTCTTTACAGCCTGGTCATCGGCCGTCTGTTCATTGAGACTCTCCCAAGGTCTCACAGACAGACAAAGGCTGAACCTTCTGCTTCCAGACTCCTTTATATGTGTTTTTCTGCCACACATTGCAAAGCCATGGCCTGTTCTCTCCTCCCTGCCCTTCCCTGCACTGGCTCCCAGGAGGGAAGGTCAGGAATGCTCAGATTCACCCAGCAGGAGCTCTGGGCTCTTCCACCAGATTCTAGATCATAAGGAAGTGAGGCCGGCACCTTGGCTTCCACTGCACATTGCAGACGAGAAGACTAGATAGCACGTGGGATGTGCACAATAGGAAAAACACCTAGGGGAGGAAGGGATGTGGTTGTAAATTGTCATGGAGTCCATTTCAACTCACAGGAACTCCTCCCCTCACCCCGTGTGCAGACTAGAATGGCTCCATGAGATTTTCAGATGGTGACATTTCAGAAGAGAATCCAGGCCTGTCTTCTGAGGTACCTAGGTGGGGTCAAACCACCAGCTTTTCTGCTACCCAGGGAGTCCTCATGAAAGGACGTAAGAGTGACAAAGAATATATCCTGATGATTAGGAGTCTTGGGGAGGTGAGAATAATACTCTCATCTATAAATGCATACTTGGGTGTTCACGGCCACCTAGAGGCACCTATGAAGAAAGGCCTGCCGATCTACTTCCCAAAAAATCAGCCATTGAAAATCTATACTCTTTCCCTCTATACACATGGGGTGACCCTGAGTCGGAGTTCACTCAGTAGAAATGAACATGAGTATCCCCATTTTCCAATAATCATAACAGGGGCCCCGGAGGGATGACCTTGTCCTTGACCTTGCAAGTGGCACAAGATGCACACTCAGCTGTCTGGCTCCAGCGTCCACACTCTTCTCCTTTGTTCTGAGCTGCTCTGGGAGAGGAGCATCCAATCCGTGGGGAAAGGTATGCATGTGTCTTCAATCTGTTTACTCTCTCATGAGTGAAACTCCTGCACATGGAACAGAAGGTCACAGTAGAAAAATTCGTATGGAATGAAGAAATGTTAACTCCTGACACTGGAGACTCTCCAATATAACTGGAACAGCTACAAGAAGGAGTCCTCTGGTACTTCACACCTGTTATACTATACCCTCTACTTTTCACCATTACACCTGGGCTGAGACCCAAACAACATATTGGAACATATATCAAATAAATGAACTAGCCTTAGAAAAGGTGTAATTTCTTCTATGCTTGTTTGCTTCACACTTAGCTGTATCCTATCGTTTTATTATTATTATTAAGATAAGGCAGCAGAAGAGATGATTTAACGTGCACACTTTACACTCAACCACACTGCACACAGAATTGGTCCAGAAGGTCATAGGTCCAGGGCAAAGGATCAAAAGGAACTGAGTTGTTATGAGCAAGGTGGGCCTCTGGAAACCTGGTGGTGAATGAATGGTGATGGGAATTCTTGATCCATTGAGACAGAACTTTAAGACAGTAGCATGCAGCTAATAACTTGTAGGAATCTCTGGCCTCCGGTGTTGCATAGTCCTGTGCTGTGGCGTCTGTGGGAGCAACACACTGGAGTTTACTTGGCCCTCTGCCTCGTGTTTCTTCTCTTACATGTCAGCCTGTTCATTCAGGTCTTCCTCCACTCAGTGTCCATGGTTTGGAGGTTTCCATCAAGATGGCACTAAGGCCTGGAGGGTGATACCCTCATAATTTTATGACCTTATTACCATTTAACAAATTGGACATATGTAATCTGTGAGTGTGTTGGAGGCTAACAATGGAGTGCTCTGTGCACCCTTCCTGCAGACCAGGTTGTTGAGAGAAACAAATTCAGTGACACTCATAGATGAATAGGAAAAAGCTTTGTATCAAGACACAGTTATATGTCATGAAGGCATCCCAGCTCAGTCTAACTCAAGTCTTTAAGTCCCACGTTCAGTCACGTGTGGCCACACGCCAGTGATGTCGAAAAGCGAACCAGGAAGCAGGGAGAGCACAGGCTGGTGGGGGAAATTGTGTGGATCCAAGGTCAGTGGAAACATGGCATTGGCAGCTCTCAGAGTCAGTGGACCACATAGGGCTGCCCCTCAGGGCAGGCAGAGTTCCCACAGGCAGGGAGGTGGAGGTGAAGAGAGAGGCAGTTCCTGGAGTCCCACACTCTTATATGAAAGGCCACAGCCCCAAAGAGGTGTCAACAAGCACCACTTGATTGAAGGTGGGATTCCTTATCTAGCCAGGAGTGTCTTTAAAAGCAAGGGCTCAAGCAGAAAGCAAATGTTTTGAGAATGATGATGACAACAAATATACAAATGTGCTTGACACAATGGATGGATGGGTGGATTGTGATAAGAGTGTACAAGCCCCCAATAAAATCATTTTTAAAAAGAAAGCAAACAAGCAAACAAACTAAAATTCACTGCCATCGAGTGGATGCTTACGACATAGTTGACCTAAAATCATCCAACAACCCCACCTCCCCAGTCTCATCTACTGCCTTCCCTTCCTCCTCCACAGTGTATGTGGAGTTTCGTGTTCCCTGTTCCTTTGTTTTCCTTAGTGATTTTCTCCAGGGTATCTCAGCACTAGCCCTATTGCTAGCTTGGACAGGAAAAATCCTTGTTGTGGGGAACAGTCCTGTGCATTGTAAGGTTAGCAGGGTCCCTGACCTATACCCACCAGATGCCAGTGGCAACAACGTTTCATTATGAAAATCAAAAGTATCAGCAAATATAGAAAAATGTTCCCTGCTGGGCAAGATAGATCCTAGCTGAGAACCATTGACTTAGTAGATACTTGTGTTGTTGTTGTTGTTGTTAGGTGCCACCGAGTTCATCTCAACTCTTGGACCTTCATGTACAACAGAGCCAAACACTGCCTGGTCCTCCACGAGCGTCATAATTGTCGCTATGTTTTATTCCATTGTTGCAGCCACTGCGTCAATCCATCTTGTTGATGGTTTCCTTGCTTTCACTGTCCCTCATCTTATATCCTTCTCCAGGGCCTGCTCTCTCCTGACAACATGTTCAAAGTATGTGAGATAAAGTTTTATCATCCTTGTTTCTTTTTCATTTTTAAAGGGTGTTCATATAATTTTTATTAGACACCATACATACTTGTTTTAAAGCAGCATCCGTACTTGAATTTTAGGAGAAAGAAATCAGATACACTTTAATGCCTTGATCCATTTGTGATCCTCAGAATAACTCGTCTATTTTAGAAACATGAATCCCAACATAAAGAGAGAACGCCACTAAATAATTCCACGCAGATTTCAAAATAAATAGAGAAATACAACCCGAAACCGACAAATCTTCCCAGTAGATGGACTGGAGTAGTCCTGGTCTTGTGGCAGTGAGGGACTCTGGCTAGTTCTGGTGGGAAATGTTGAGTTCTACATCAAAAGCAAACACTACTGCTAAAGGAGCAGGACGTACGCTTTCTGATGCTCACGTTCACAGTAGCAAAGCATGCTTCATGTGCACCACCTGTGAAGGGCCAAGGATGCCCACCTGCCTCAGATGGAGAGAAGGTGCACCCGGCAGAAGGAAGTACCAGGAGGTGCCAGGGAATCCTGAAACCAGCTGGCCAGCTAGTCACGGTGAGACGACAGCAGCATGGTTCTTGGTAAGGATGAATGCCTTGCTTGTAAGGAGCATTCTGGTTGTACTTCTTTCAAGACATATTTGTTGATTCTTCAGGCAGTCAATGGTACTTTCAACATTCTTGGGCCCCTAATAAATTTATATATATAGTTTGCCTGTTTATAAACTCTACATAAATGGAATTACTATATTCTTTGGGAACTTGCTATTCTTTGATCAGCATGTTGTTTCTGAGATCTATCCAGGTGGATGCATGTCAAAACAAACTAACAAACAACAACAAATTCACTGCCAGTAAGTTAATTCTGACTAATAGCATCCCTATAGGGCAAAGAAGAACTCCCCCTCTCCCCACAGGGTTTCTGGAGGCTGTAAATCTTTCCTCATCTGAGAAGGAGCTGATGGTTTTGAACTGCTGATCTTGTAGTAACCATTACAACTTGTAACCTAGTAGACCTCCAGGGTTCCTTGACTGAAGTGTGCAGCTGTAGGGCACTCATTTTATCGGCTGTATGGGACAGGACTCCCCCACTTTCCAAAAGCAATTCAACCGTAGGAAAATTTTCATAAGCTGAAATGGTCTGAAGCAAATGAGTAAATACCATTGATATGCACACACACACACACACAGAGACACACAGACACACACTAGTAACTCATACCAACCAATACATAAAATCAAAAGTCATACTAATATATAATGTCCACAGACACAGCTATGGCAGCTTGATAGAGTTTCCGGAGATGGAGCTTAGTAAAGCCATTTTCAATGTTGGGGTGTTCACTGCCTCCTTAACGGCTCAATGGACACCACTTTCACTTTTCACTATTTTTATTAAAGCAAAAATCCTCTTCAGATCCTCTCTCTCTCTCTCTCTCTCTCTCTCTCTCTCTCTCTCTCTCTCTCTCTCTCTCTCTCTCTCTCTCTCTCTCTCTCTCTCTCTCTCCCTTCCCACACACACACACATACACAGATATATGCCTATATATGTATTTTTCAGATATTTTCAGTTGGCTAAAATAGACACTAACATAGATCTTTCGTAAACGTTCAGTGTCAAAAAGTGAACTTGGAAAAAAGTGAGGCTCATCTGGATTCCATTTTCTCCAGAACCTTCTTTCTCCTTCTCCCTCCATCCAGGGAAAAGGTGGAAGCAGGTGCGTTTCTTGGCTGTGTCCTCTACATTTTACCTTTACATCTTTCTCATTAACATTCCAAGGGTAGAGGTATTTGTTGTCCCAGCTTTATTGGGTGGAGGGCAGGGGGTCTCTTATGAAGAGAATTAACACCTTGTTAGGTTTGGTCAGATCTATTCGAACTCCTAGTGACCCCATGGAAGAGAGTAGAACTGCCCACTAGGACTTTCAGTGCTGTCATCTCTACAGGAAGGAGCCCTCGTGGAGATGTGGAAGTAGGCTAATTGTAAGGTTGATGGTTCAAATCTATCAGCCACTCTGCAAGAAAAATATGAGGCTGTCAGTTTCTGGAATTTGCAAAGCCTGAGAAACGTGATGCAGGGTCGCTATGAGTCGGAACCGACTCGATGGCATGGGTAACTTAGAGGAGTCTGGCCTCTGACCTGTTTCCTCCTGCAGAGCCTCTGGTGGTACTGGAATTGCCAACCAGGTAGTTGCCGTGTGCTTAACCCATTGGAGCAACAGGGCTCCTCAGTGCCACCTCAGTGTGCCCTAAGATTTTCTACTTCTCTGGTTCAGTGCGGCCTCTTAAACTGAAAGGCAGAGTCCTCACATAGTCTCGGGGTGAAAGCAGGCATCAGTCGCTTTAATTTCTGTAATTCCTTTCCCTCCCTCTGAGCCTTTGTAGATGTCTAACTTTCTTGCCAGTGTAGCAGTGCATTTAAAAATGCATTTGTCCAGGACTATTATTGGGCCTATGAGGACTGAAGGAGTATATATTTTTTCTCTTCCAGGAAAGTAGAGAAGCAATTCTTGGAAATGAACTAAACAGGCTGGTAAACTTTAAGAACTTGGTGTTAGGGCACGAAAACATCTTTTTTATTAAAAAAAAAAAGGTTTTAGCAGCCGTCATTTATTCCCACTCCAGAGAAGAAGACTTGGACAATCTGTAGATGACGGTTCCTTCAGCAGTCCCCTCATCGACCACATTGTCTGTTCATTATGAAAGGAAACCATTTGTCTGTGAAGAGCATGTCCATCTGTGAGTCTAGTTTCAGAGACCCCCATTTGCCGTGTGTAGGCGATCAGGAAACAGCCACATTTGGAGGCTGAACTTATACAGGTCTCATGCTACTGAAGGCCTGCGTGTTGTGTTGGGATGTAGAGGGTCAGGCCCTACTTTCTGGGTCCTTTTTTTTCTCTTCCTCCCATAGACAGCCTACTATGATGACTCAGCATTTTGCTTTGGAAAAAGCCACACAACAATGCCAGAAACCCATTCTGAAGCAGCCTCTTCCAGAAATAGATTTAAATCCGAAGTGAGAGGTGAACACATTTGCGAAATGAATAAAACAAAACCACATTGAGAGGAGGTGATTGCTGCCATATTCCAAATGGCAGAGGCCCCCAAGTCCAAGTCTTGCCCCACTGCTTTCTGTGTACAGTCCCTGGTGATGGAAATGGTTAGCATGCTTGGCTGATAACTGTAAGGTTGGAGGGTCAAGTTCAGAGATGCCTCTGAAGAAAGGTGTGGTGGTCTATTTCCAGCAAGAAAATCTTCCTTTGAAAGCCCATCTGAAGCACAGTTCTACTCTGGAACACAGTGGGTTGACATGAGTCAGAGCTGACTCCAAGGTAATTGGCTTGGGGCTTTCTGGGGATACATGGGTATCTTCACTTTCAACTCCAAATCACTACCTACTTGTCTCAGAGCATCTCAGCCTAATCTCTTGCAAACTGGAGGTGTGCTCTTCCTTTATCCCAGAGAGCCCCTTCTCTGCAAATGCCACTGCCACCCACCCGCCTGAGTCCATAGACCACACACTGACACCAACCATCCAGCATGGTTGCATATTGCATAGTTTTGACATTCGACAAGTCCTCGACCAACTTGCTCAAATATGATTCTCTAGAGGGAGCGGTTAAAAAACCAAACTGGTCATGCTTAAGCCTGCCAAAGGTTTCCAATTGTTCTTAAGAAAAAAATCCGGAAGTATAAGATTCTCACCCCTTCTCAACCCCCACCCCCAACCTAGAAAATTTTCTACTTATTCAGTAGCTCTCACTTTAAGTATATTTTCTAGAAAATTATCTCTATCTCCTTCTCTGTGTGTGTGTGTGTGTGTGTCTGTGTGTGTGTGTATTTCTGACTCTCAGAATACATTAGATCCCCATTAGATGCATTCTTAGCATCCAGTATTTGTCCTTCTTAGCGCTTATCATAATGTTAACAAACAAAGTCGTTATAAAGGAAAAGGTATACAGATGATAGCTGTATGTAGGGTCAATGCTGAGATGCAAACTTCACAAGGCCGGGAGTTGGCTTGTTGATTTTCATCTTCTCTTCTGCATGGTGGCTGAGGAAATGGTTGGGGGGGCATGTCTGACCTCCTCCTATGCCGCCCACCACCATGCCCACCCCCACCCCCAGGCCAACTACCACAAGGCAGAGTTCAGACTTGCCTTCCATCTTTCTTTATCCTACTTTGATACCAATCATGCCTCTCACCATATTTTACTTCCCTGCTGGATTTGCTAATTTGTTGCAATTGCTAGAGAGATCTCACATATAATACTCACCTTCAGGTGGTTTCTTAGGCCAGTTCATAGTCTACGACAAGTGGAGATCAGAAAGCAAACATTAAGGACGCTGTCCTCCTGTCCACAGCAGTACCTCTTTCTCAGTCACTCTGGCAGTCCTCTTTCTTGTATTTGGTCTCCACACAGCCCTTGTTCTCTGTCCTTGGGTTGGTAAATGTTACAAAGCTCCTACGGGCTGGGCAGCCTGACCTTAGGTCTCATAATCTCAGCCTCAGGTGCTTCTGCTACTGGTGCCATGTCACACAGTGATCTCAATCACTGCTGCAGGTGACTCTTCTTTCTTGATGGTCACAAGATTCTCTGTTCCTACTTTGGAGATGGCGCATTTTTTATGCCCAGTGGAAGAGCAAAACTGACCAAATTAGAGCGCTCTATGCCTTATTTGCATGCTCCTATGCAGTGACTGGGTGAGAGTTACAAAGACTATGCATAGAAGAGTCATAGCAGGTAATGTCACTTCACTGCAGTGCACAAGCAGAAAAAAATATAGACGAAAATTCGGAATAAGTCTAAGATTCCTGTTCTTTGTTAGGGCGATTGTGTCCATCCTAACTCATAGTGATACCTGTATACAACAGAATGACCCAGGGCCCCGTCCTGTGCCATCCTGACAATTGGTCTTGGGTTTGAGCCCATCATTGCAGCCACTATGCCCATGCATCTTATTGAGAGTCTTCCTCTTTTTCACTGCCTTGCTACTTTCCCAAATGATGATGACCTTCTTCAAGGATTAGGAGGTCCAAAGAGTTTGTCGTCTACCATTAACGTAAAGATTGGCAGTTCAAACATACCCAACGGCACCATGAAAAAAATAATCTGGCAATCTGAATCCATAAATTATAATAGTCTCATTTTGGATTTATTGGATTGCAATGGGTTTTCTTTTTGGGGGGTGTTTAGCCACCTCTTTTATTATAAGTACTCATAGAGAAATCTTTTTCAAAATTTCCCTGAACTTTATTTTTTTCTTTTTTTTTTAAATCATTTTATTAGGGGCTCATACAACTCTTATCACAATCCAAACATATATCAATTCTGTAAAGCACATTTGTACATTCATTACCCTCATCATTCTCAAAACATTTACTCTCCACCTAAGCCCCTGGCATCAGGTCCTCATTTTTCCCCTCCCTCCCCACTTCCCCTTCCCTCATGAACCCTTGATAATTTATAAATTATTATTTTGTCATAGCTTGCTCTGTCCCACGTCTCCCTTCACCCACTTTTCTGTTGGGAGGTGGTCACATGTAGTTCCTTGAAATTGGTTCCCCCTTTCCAACCCACCCTCCCTAGGCCCTCTCAGTATCGCCACTCACACCACTGGTCCTGAGGGGACCATCCTCCCTGGATTTCCTGTGTTTCCCAGTTCCTATCTGTACCAGTGTACATCCTTTGATCTAGCCAGACTTGCAAGGTAGGATTCGGATCATGATAGTGGGGGGTGGGGGGGCGGGAAGGAAGCATTTAGGAACTAGAGGAAAGATGTATTTTCCATCGTTGCTACATCGCACCCTGACTGGCTCGTCTCCTCCCCGAGACCCTTCTGTAAGGGGATGTCTATTTATTTCAAAGGACAGCACTGAATCCACGGCTCAGGGAGAGGGATATATCTGATCGGAGCACACAGTAGCAGATGAAGGAGAAGGATGAGAGAGTGGAGCACAACCTGGTCCACCGGCCCGTAAGGACGATGTTCCCAATAAGAGCAGCCAGTCGACAGAGAGGACCATAAGGCCGGCCCCACTATGAGACATGATGCCCCTTACTGACCCATAGCCCTATAGGGGACAACACCAGAGATACAGTGTGGAAATTGCACCCAATTGGATCCCGCCACACTGAGGCAAAACATTGAGGGGGTGCAACTGAACAGCAAGGGAATGGAGTGGTGAGGTCTCCAGGATGCTGAAGGTGGGCTTTGGGGCCAGGGTATGGTGCTCCAACAGACTAGACTGGAAAATACTCCTAAAGGCCAACAAACAATCCTTGAACTAACTACAAGCTTTTCTTTCTTGTTGTTTCTTTTTGTCATTGATCTGCTGTTGTTTTGTTGCATGTTGTTGCTTGATTTTGCTCTGTCTTGTTTTTGTGCAAGTTATTATCTTCGCAGCTCTGTCTAAATAAGATAGGCTGGATGAACAATTGGAGGAGAAAACAACGGGACCCACAGTTCTGCGGGGACATGGGGGAGGTAGAGATGGGGGGAAAGTTAGTAGTATTAATAAACCCAGGGACAAGGGAACAACAAATGATCCAAATCTGTGGTGAGGAAGGTGTGGGAGCCCTGGTTGGGCATGATCAAGGATAATGTAACCAAGAGGAATTGCTGAAACCCTGGTGGGGACTGAGCATGATAGTGGGACAGGAGTGAAGTTAAAGAGAAATAGGGGAAAAAGCTGGGAGGCAAAGGGCACTTATAGAGGTCTAGATAAAGACATGTACATATGCATATATATTTATATATGAGGATGGGGAAATTGATCTATGTGCACATACTTATAGGTTTAGTATCAAGGTAGCAGAAGGACATTGGGACTCTACTCAAGTATTCCCTTAATGCAAGGGTACTTTCTTCTATTAAATTGGCATTCTATGATGCTCACCTTCCCAATACAACCGTGAACAACCAAATACGGTGAAGAAAGCTGATGGTACCCGGCTATCAAAGATATAGTGTCTGGGGTCTTAAATGCTTGAAGGTAAACAAGCAACCCTCTAGCTCAGAAGCAACAAAGCCCACATGGAAGAGGCACACCAGCCTGTGCGATCACGAGGTGCCAAAGGAATCTGTTATCAGGCATCAAAGAACAAAAAATCATATCATTTTGTGCTCACCTCCCTGATACAACCGCTGAAGACAAATGGGTGCATAAGCAAATTTGTCGAAGAAAGCTGTTGGTACCTGGCTATCAAAAGATATAGCATCTGGAGTCTTAAAGGCTTGAAGGTAAACAAGCAGCTATCTAGCTCAGAAGCAGCAAGGCCCACATGGAAGAAGCACACCTGCCTGTGCGATCAGAAGGTGTCAAAGGGATCAGGTATCAAACATCAACAGAGTGCAATGGGTTTTCGTTTGGATTTGCTGTACAAAGAAGTAGAACAAATGATTAAGTGCTAGGCCGTTAGCCAAAGAGTTGTCAGTTGAAACCCACCCAGAGGTGGCTCAAAGGAATGATCTGTCAATTTTCCTTTAAAAAACCCCAAAAAACCTATGTAGCAGTTCTACTCAGCATACATGTGGCCTCTATGGGTGACAGTCAACTCACGATGACAACTAGTGTGACTTGTGCTCCCTTCTTAAAAAATTGTCCAGGTTAGAATAATTTTCTGTAAAGAGATAAAGAACAAATACAAGAGAATTTGAAAACGTTTATGGAAAAATGGAATTTGAAGATAACATACTTTTTTGTGAACTTTTGGAAATAACCTCCTACTTTAGACTTTAGAGACCATGCAGTTTCTGTGTCACCTCTTCAGTTAAGTCCCTGTAGCACAAAGGTATCCATAGACAATACATAAACAAATGGGCATAGTTGTGTTCCAATAAAACTTTATTTGCTGGGGGAAATGGGGAGCTAATAATGATGAGTACAAGGATGAATGAAATTTTCTAAAACTGATTGCTTGTACAACTCTTCTTGATTGGTTGAACTATTCAATTGCCAATAACATGTTGAGCAAAATAAAAAACTATTTATAAAATATGGAAGCCAGATATGGTGCATAGTCATAGTTTGTCCACCTCAAGAAATAAGGGGGAAATATTTTTTCTCCACCGAGTGCTGTTAACAGTAGAGGACCTTGCTCACCCTCACCGAAAGAACCATCAGTGTAAAGCAATTAATGCTGTAGCTAAGAGTTCAGAAGGCAAATGCTGGCTTTCATCTCATTGTGTCAAAGCTTTGAAGGTGAACCAAATCCAAGGGGCTTGCACATGGTGTACATTAGGTTTCACCACATAGAACTGTTAACTTTTGACTTTAATGAGAAATCAAAATGAACAATTCCTATTAGTACACAGAAATAATAATAAGAGTTAGCAAGGCTTTATTGAAGATTTATTACTTTCTTGATCCTGAGCCAATCCTTTGCATGCATTCTTTTCCTGATTTCTTAGCAAATCTGTATGGTTACCATTCTCAGTTGCATTTCCCCAGTAAAAAATTAAGGTATAAGCTGTTCACTTACCTTGGTCTCGCAGGTAGAAAATCCTGAAATTAAAAAAAAATGCTAGAACTGGGCTCAAGGTGATTAAATCCAAAGGTTCTTCTCTTCCCCATAAAATGGTTTTATATATAAAATAAGTTATTTGGAAAAGTGATTGAGGCTATGAAATACAATGAAGGCACATGACAATATTAAGATACCATAGATATGTTTCTCGATATAAGTATATCTTAGTGTTTGTATTAATGTCAAGCAACTGTGGAGATAAAGTGCAAGTCTCCTCTATTTCTTTCTCAAAGCCATCCCTGTTCTTTCTTTTCCAGCTCTAGCTATTTTAATGATTAGGATGGATATCAAGTTCATGAGTATATAATCTATAAAAAGATGTAACTTAATACCTAAAGTGATATTTAAATACCAGCTCATGAGAAGGACAATGGACTAAACAAGAGGAACGAGTAGACTTGCGTCCATTGAACACCAGCCTAATAGAAACACTGTTATCATTAGCTACCGTTGAGTGAGCTCAGACTCATGGCAGCCCACGTGCAATAAATAGAAATGCTGCAGATTCCAGACTGTACCAGTGTAATCCATAGGATTTTCACTGACTGATTTTCAGAAGCATCTGGTCAACCCTTTCTTCCTAGTCTGTCGCAGTCCAGAAGCTCAGTTGAAACCAGTTCAGCATTCTAGCAACCCATAGTCTCCAGTGACAGATGAGTGGTGGCTCTGCATGAAGTGTGCTGACCAGGAATTGAACCTGGGTCTCTCATGCAGAAGGCAAGAATTCTACCATGGAACCACCAATGCCTCAGAAACAATATGTTCGATTGTCTTAGGCTGGCTTCTCTAGAGAAGCATATATAGGAAGAAATTTATATCGAGAAAATTAATCAAGCATTTTTAGAAGTAGACAATCCAAGTCCAGGTTGGTTCCAAGTCTATCAGTTTGGTGATAGCCTGGAGACTTCTCCTAGCTGATGTAGCTGCAGAGGCTATTAAGTGGCATGAAGACCACAGAATAAACTGAGCAAATATAGAGCACTTCACATTAACTTGCCTGAGAATGTAGCCTATCAACCAGAGAAGCTGGGAGCTGAAGCAAGGAATTTGATTCTACTCGTCCATGTTCTTACGCTTTACACTCAAGTCTCATGGAAAATGTGTTCCCTTTTCAAAGATGTGGACACTTCTAGGCAGGTGTCGGTAGTCTTTCCTTTTTCTTCAGTAAAGGAGACCTTTATGGATGCTTTCATTGCTTCTGGAGTGTTTGTGAGTTAATTTACCATGAAACACTTAATGTTTATTTTCGTTCTTTAAGTGTCTCTTCTTAAATTAATAATCTTAATAGTCCATTACCATGCTCAGTTGGTGTTTCATGACTGCTATTGGCAGGATGTATGTGAGATATTACATTCTCTTTTAATGGTAATAAAAAGTTTCAGTATTATATATGTATATATATTTTGAATAGTAATATAAATTCAACATAGGTATTTTTGAGTAGTAATATAACTTTGAATAGTAATATAAATTTAACATAGGTATTTTTCACTCTTAATTCATCCATTTGTCAATAGATTGCCCATGTCCTATTAGATTTGGGCCCAATACAATCACAGTATATATATTCCAGCTCCAGTTCCAAGTGGAAATATAGATTATCCTGGTTGCATCCAGTGCCATAAGGTTGATGAATGGACCACATAAAATTCAGAAGCTTTTCAAAGACTCTCCATACATTTTCTGTCATGCTGAATTGGTATGAGTGCCTACGATTTAAATCCATTATAATTTTTTTCCCTGAATAGGTTGAGAAATAAAAATTCTGATACCCTGGAGTCAAAGGAGTAAGAGTTAGAAAAAGTTACTAAAGCACTTCAGATGTTAGCCTTATGAGCCTTCACATTAAGGGCAGCGAACCTTGGCTTTTCAATGACCATTTGTGATAAAAGGAACCTCCACGCTGGCTGTAAGACTGGCACCGAGCGTTTACATTTTGCAGAGTACCAAAGAGGGCAAATTAGGCCGTAACTGTTAAGGAAGGAGGTTCTGGAGTTCATTCATTTCCCCCATCCCAATTTCAAATGAGGCCACTGAGACATCAATAAGTGAAGCCCTTGGTGCCATTGATACCATTCTGTCGTGTGTGTGTGTGTGTGTGTGTGTGTGTGTGTGAAGATGCGCTACAGCAAACAGAAGCTCTCCAGAGAGAGCTCGAAGAAATATGCATCTTTCTTAAGTTTCTTCATTCTTTCCCTTTAGGAGAACTATGAAAAATTGCCTCCTACACCTAAATACTCCTGTTTTCTATTTAGTCTTGCCACATTTTATCCCCATGGGTTGCAAAATGATCAGAAATTTATGAATGTATTGAGATTTGAGCTGAGTTTGCTATCCATTTGCAAATGATTTTCCATGTAGCAACAGGAGGCAGATTGCCACATTAAATCCTCCCCGCCAAAGGACTGCTATTGTTCTCAGATAAATGCACTCTCTCAACTTTTTGCTGTGACTTGCATGAAGGTTGACAGAACGGATAATCTGTTTTACATTCAACGATTCGTATACATTTTGTTGCATTGCCTTCATTGTATCGCCTCAATACACCATCACTCATCCCTCATCCTCCCCTTGTTTCCTGTGAACAGTCCTCATTCCTGCCTCGTCCTTCTGCACTTTGTCCTTGAGTAAATGATCTTAAATGATCCTTGATCTTAATGGTTGATTATTTTAAGAAGTGCACATCTCCCTACTGTTATATATTCCCTATCGACCTGCCTATTGTTTGGCTCAAAGTAGAGCCGTGGGGGTGAGTTCAGCTCCAGACCTGAAGGGTAACTCAGGACCATGGTCTCTTTTGGAGTGTGGAAGGAGGAAACAACAGAAGAAGTTTTGGCAAAATAAAATTTGATTAAAGGTGTATTAAAGTGGATTTTTTAATGTAAGTCTGATATAAAACTTTAACATTTTCTCTTTCCTAAGTTTTGAGAGTACAGTCTTAAAATATTTTCAATGAAAAAAAAAGATTCTTAAAAATGCTGTTTCCTAAAATTTTTCAAGGTATAGATTCTCAATATTTAAGGAATAAGAATTTATGAAGGTAATATTAATGCTATTCTTGAATAGTATATAGAATCTAATGTTATTGAGTTCTTATTGGATGCTAATCATTTAAATGTATTATGTCCTATACTACTAGATTATATCTATTTTTAAACTTAGCTTAATAAATTATAATTCAACTTGTCCTTGTAACTGGGAAAGATAAGACATATTGATAGAAATTTTCAATAGATAAAATGGTTGCTAAGCAAATGTATTACAAGTAACAAAAAAGAAAAGGAAAATGTTGACAATAGACCTGCATAGAAATTTACATAACCATGTATGGTAAAAAATAGATTTTAGCTGAATTACTCTAATTTTTTTTCTCGAATTTACAGTCACTATGAACCACAAAGGAATTGAGATCATAAAGTACATGTAGATAAAACTTGTAGGATGGTGAACCAACTTTCCTGAACTTGAAAGAAAAAAACACTGAAGAGAAAGCAAAGACCTAAAAGCAGTGCAGGTTCACCAGGAAAGTGCGGAGTTTAGCGTTCAAAGAGATGATTATCAGGTATTGATGCCCAGATATATTTGTCTCCAGGAAAAGCAACTAGAAGATGGAGTCTTCCCTACCCTTGCTCCCAGGCCCTGGCCCCTTTTTGGTGAAAGATATGAAGTTGGAGGGACATGAGTGTCCACAGTATGGCGGCCTGAGTTAGACACCTGCTATGTCATCCATAGATTGTGTTCACATGCTCAGAAACTCGGGTCTGCCGCTTTGTTTTTGAAAACATTTGCAAATTCTATTCTCACGTGAATCTGCTTGTTGGGCTGTCACAAGACACAGGAATAGAGCCTGGGCTCAAGGTCTTCCTAAAGCCTCAGCTCGTACGTAATACCCCACTGCTTTGGACTAGAATTCCAGAGGCCTTTTTTTGGAATCAGGATGCTAACTGCTTATGGGAAGAGACGTCTTGATTACCCACCAGAACATCATGCCTTGATTCTGAACTCTAGCATTCTCAAATACTTGGCAAAAGAAAAGAAAATTCCTCTGCAGTGGAAGAGGATAACATCCTTTTAGGGCTGAAATGATTTCTAAAAATAATAAAAGATTATGAGGTACAATTTGAGATAAAGTCATATAAGCCAGAATAAACTGAAAAGAGACTGACAGGAGGTCCAGATATTAAAATTACCAGACACACACTTGAAAAGAACCAGGGCCTACTGTGTTCATGAATATAAAAACCAAACTTAGAAATCAACAGGGAACATAAAAATTATTACAGACTTTAAAAGTAGCAAATAAAGTTATAGAACTGAAAAAGAAAAATGTCAAAACTGAAATGCAATCATACATTAAATGCAGGTTAGAAACAACTGAAGAGAGAATAAGTAAATTAGAATATAGAGCCATATGAAAAAAAGCAAACACATACCAAAAAGAGAGATGAAAATAGTGAAGAGAATGTATAAATTGGAAATAATATAATATGGACTACCATAGGTGTAAATAGACTGAGAAAAAGAGAAAAGGAGAAAGAGATAATATTTGAAGTGTGAAAGCTGAGAATTTACCCAGAATGTTGGAAAATCTGAATTCACTGATTCAAGAAGCTAGCTGAGTATAATTCTCGAGCAGGATAGACATGAAGAAATTCCATCATGGAATTAAGTGTGATGTGTCATGCCGAAATTTCAGAAAATCTAAGACAAAGATAAACATTCTAAATTTAGGCAGATATGAGATAGGTTTCTCAAAAGCAACATTGAAAACTAGATCATTAACATGCTCAAAACCACGCAAAACTACCAAGAGTAGTCTTTGCCAACCTAGAGTGTTCTTCCTAGCCATCAGTCCTCTAAAAATCTTGTGTGTGTTTTCTCCTTAAGAGATGGTCACATAAAAGCAGAAATGATTTGTCATCAGAGGAAAAATAAAATCTTTAGAGTATCTTTTAGGCAGAAGTACAAAAAAATTCCAGATGGACGTTGAGATATGCAACAAGGACTAAAGGGGCAATGATATATAAATGAATGAATTATAAATTCATAATGATTGGATACAACAATGTCTTCTAGCAACTAGAAGGAGGAGGCTGCTACCATCACTTCAATTGGATGTTAGAAAAAAATAAATATATACCAATCATAAAAGCATTTTAAAAACTAAGAAGGACCTAGGGATATACCAAAGGAAATATTTACAAGATTCTTGCAGCAAAACTACAATTTCAAAAAAAACCCAAACATATATATATTTTTTAATGGAGGCAATTGCATACTTATAACAAATAATGTCAACGTAATATTACTTCTCAAATTTAACAATAGCATTAATGCGGTCTGAATCAAAACCTCCAGGTTTCTCTCTTTTTTTTGGTGGTGGGGGGGTCAGGGAGAACAGGACAATGGGGGTTGGAATTTGACAAGATGACGTCAAAATTATATTGAAATACTGAATCCCGAAATAGGAAAGATGCTCTGGGAAAAGAGCTATTTTTCATGGATTTGCTACACCAGGAACCACCATTTGTAAAGCTACAGTAATTAAGGCAGTGAGGTACAAGGACAGGATAGATGGATCAGAATACAGAATACAAAAAGAGACCCACCCATAAGTGGACACTTGGTTTATGAGAAAGGTAACACTGCAATGAACTTCAAGTAAATGATGCTGAGACAATTGCATCATCACAGTAAAAGAAAAATGAACTCCCATCTTGCATCACACATAAAAGCCACTCGCAAGTGCATCCCAGGCCTATGTGTAAAGGCGAAAACAGCAAAGATACACACTAACCATAAAAGGAAAGTGCGAAACACAAGTAGGCTAGCATTAATTTTGCTGCTCATCCAGTGACACTATTAGAAAAGCGAAATGGCAACAAAACGCTAAACCACTGAGTCGATTCAGATTCATAGTGGCTGCACATGTTAGTGTATTGAACTGCTCCACAGGGGTTAATGACCATAATCTTTACAGAAGCTGATCGCCAGATATTTCTTCCTTGGAGCCCATGAGTGCCAATCGCGCGCGTGCGTGCGCGCGCGCGCACACACACACACGAGGGACAGGACAAGAGGGCTTCAAAAAGTCTGTGGGAAAATTCTATCTCTGACCCAAACTTTATGATATACGATATTTCTTGTATAGTACTAGGGTGGTAGACGTACTTAGTGGCCTGGTGGTACTGTCAAGTGAGTGTTGGGCTGTTAAGTGCAAGGTTGACTATTCGAAACCACCAAGCACTCCACCAGAGACAGAAGTGGCTATCTGCTCCCTTTAAGAGCTGTAGCAGTGTGTTTCCCAAGGCGGGCAATACTGTTCCTGGGTTGGGGTAGAATAAAATCAGATACTTACACTTGACACTGGATTATGGGCTATAGTATAAATGTTTTGAATGGCCAGGGAGGTGCTGAGGAATTTCTTTTCAGAAAAGGGACAGTAGGCCAAAAATTTTGGGGCACCTATGATTTACAGCTCTGGAAGCTTTTAGGGTCACCTGGAGTAGGAATCTATTTGATAGCAATGTGTGGGTACTAATAAGCATACAAGAGTTGGTAAAAATCATTGATGCAAAGTAATTGGCATCCTTATTAAACAAACATATCAAAATATGAAGCTCTCCTTTCTCTACATGTCCTCCCTATAGGTCTGTACACTTCTGAAGGTGGTGGTCCCATCTGTCTTGCCCTTCCCTGAAGAATTCTGTGTTCTTCAATTTGCACCATGTGAAAAAAGCAATTTTGGCATTCGCAAGGGATTCAAATCTCCCCTTGAAATGTTCTTGGAGTTTGAGGAATAAAAAGAAAGTTGAAGTGGCAAGATCAGGGCTGGCGGGTGGATGAGGTAAGGTTTCCTAATGAAATTCTTGCAGGACCGCCTTTACTATGTGCCTTGTGATGGGGGGGGGGAATGACTCAACATATATTCTGGCCTTTTTCTCACTAGTGAAGGTTTCAGTTTTCTTTAAATTTGTACATAATACACCCCCTGTGAGTATCGTCTATCCTTCCAGAAAAATCTATCAAGATTACCGCTTGGGGTGGGGGGCAGGGAGGAAGCGGGTACAATGGTGGTTGTGGGGTAAAAACGAAACGATGTCAAGTAGTCCAAGTAGAAAAAGAATGGCTGGAAACTGTAGTAGTTAATTGTACAATTCTACTTGATGTGATTGAAATATGGAATTTGTCCTATGCATTAAATCCCAACTAATAATAAGAGAGAAAGAACAAAACTAAAAATGTTACAAAAAGATGATCCCTTGGAAATCCCCCCAAACCAGTTGTTATAACCTTCTGAGCTGACCTCTCACCTTCGAATTTAACTGACCTAGCAGATCCCCTTGGAAGTCATTGTTTTGATTGGACATATTTTGATTGCCCCCTAATGACACTAAGACAAGTGTATTGCTGAGATATGAATGAGATGGAATGCCATTAGTAATACACACACACATACATACACACACACACACACGAGGTCTTCAAAAAGTTCATAGAAAAAAATCCATTCTCTTTTCATTCCATTTTTCTACAAAATGTTTGAAGCCCTCTTGTATATGTATAATGGCTGGTAGTCAGATTGTTTCAAGACCTTTTAGAAAATACTAAGGAAAAGACAGACAACCCAAAACAAAAATGGGAAAACTTTATGGATACGCACATCCAAATAAAGGAAATTCAAATGGTCAATAGCCTATGAAAATATGCTCACCCTCATTGGTAATATTCAACTGCAACTCCCTGCCATTAGCTTGATTCCAGCTCAGAGCAACCCCGTAGCCCGAAGTAAACCTCCCTCTGTGGCTTTCTGAAGCTGTAAATCTTTACAGCAGCAGATCCTCTCATTTTCTTTGAGAAAGTGGCTGTCGGGGTTGAACCTTGGATGTTCTGGTTAGCAGTGCAACATGGAACCCACTGGATGCCACCAGAACTCAAATGCTAATTAAAGCCACAATTTGATGCTACTATACTACATACGCACTCAATGTTTCTATATTGTGACAAAAACAATACCCGCCCATCAGAATATAAATAAATAAATTAATAAATATGTTTTGCACTACGTGTTACTAAGGATGTGACGTAATGGGAACTTCCATACGCTGTTGCAAAATCACTTTTGAATAAGGCCTGACCATGATTAGGACAGCTGAAATTTAGCCCCACCTATGACCTAGCAATTGCCTTTCAGGGGTGGAGTGTCTACATCCCACAGACATATATGCTTACATGCACCAGGAAACATGTAACTCCAGTGCTCTAAACAGAAGCCACTCAATCATAGAAGAGATAAACAAATGGAGGCAGGAGCGCATGATGGTATACTATTAAACAAAAATAGAAATGAAGCCTGGAGAAATCTTAACCACAAAAAAACTGAGCTAAAGAAATCAGACTATACACATCCTGGTCTCAGTTATACCGTTTCTAGAAATAGGTCAAATTAAGCCATCACTTAGGGATAGATATTTATGGAATACAACTGGAAAGGGACAAATATCAATACAATGTAAGTCAGGATAGCCATCATCTACAGGGCTATGTTACTCTCTATCTTGACCTGGGAGGGGGGAATAAACAGGTGCTTTTAGTGACTAAACTCCACATTTCTGTTTTATGCACATTTTTGTACATTTTAACAAAAGACGATACAGTGAAGAAACTTCTCTCACCAGTATTTCAGAAAGATGGGTTTATTTATGCTATGAATATTTCATGGTTGCCTACAGTGTACGGAAGACGCTCAACTGCACGTAGGTTGGCTGTTCAAGGTCACTCAGAGGTCTTATTCTAAACTGTTTGGTTGCGGATGGGGGGAAGGTTTATAGAGCAGTGCATTTGGTTTTCGGTATTATCCCACTTCTGCCTTGCATTTCATGTTTCTCATCTTCCTTCTTTCCTAATCCTTCTGTGGGTTGTCCTTGGGCAAATGCTGTCCTTTGGATCTTTAATGGTCGATTGTTCAAAGAAGCAGGTACCTTCCTCGTGCTATTGTTCACTTTAAGGACCAGTCTACTGTTTGGCTGAAAAATTGAATCACGGGAGTAAATTCAGTTCTACAATTGAAAAGCCTTATTCTGAAAGGTTCTACAAGTTTCTATCCAAACAGGATACCTGGCCTTTGTTTCTAATGATTTTGAATTTTGTTCCACATTTCTCCATTGGGATTTGATCCATAGAGTTACAGTCTCAGAAACACACGGGAGCAGTTCTCCCCTGTCCTGTAGGAATGCCATGAGTGAGATTCAACTCGAGATGGCCGTGAGTTTAGCTGGCGTGAGTTTGGCTGGGTTTTGTTTCTCCCACTCCGTCCTAGACTTTCCAATGTGATCCCTTGCAGAGTAGGTGGTGGTGGTAGGCTGGCACCATCTAGTTCTTAGGGCTGTGGAGGCTGATGTTTGTGTGGCCCATCGGACTCATTGTTTCCATGCTCTTTGATTTTCAGTCCCAGGCATGGAGAGACCAATCATTGCACCTTGGATGGCCACTCACAAACTTCTAAGCTCTCAAGACTACGGTCCCAGAGATCTTTCGGAAGAAATGGCAGATGTTCCATTTTTGAAAAAGTAGCCATTATTGAAAATTCTACTTTGGAAACCATTGGGTTGGCATGAGTTGAAATCAGTGACATGACAAGGATTTTTGGTGGAGTGGGGCGTGAAGGTATAGTGTGTCTGGGCCTGTAGAAGACAACTCATCATTGAAACAGCGTGAGCCACAAGTGAACTACAGTAAAGGGGGTTCATTTCTTATTGGACACGCTCCAGATAAAGATGAAAGGACCCAAAATGGAGGTGACTGATTGGAGCCCAAATGGCTATCAATGGCTTCTAGAAACCTCTAATACCCGGGAGGAAATGTATTTGCTAATGACTTCCCTTCTCCAGTTTGAGTTGTCTCCTCAAGCTTGTTTGAAAATTGCTTCCCTTTTCTCTCCCGTTCACTGTGCTCTTACCATGTCGCCTGTAAGAAGGTTTCTATTAATTTCCTGAAACTACTGACCAAGCACTTATAAAATTCATTCTTTGGAAGAAAAGAAAGAAAATCAAATTCCATCATTTTGAAAGCCCCATTCTAAATGTTGGAGCCTACGGGGTAAACACAGAAATCAAACTGGAGAACTTTTGACCTTCCTTGCACTGATGTATGTTGAAAGCAATTACGTGAATTTCTATTACTGGCCTGAGAAAAACAAAACCCAAGAAAACACTTGGCCACAACTAAATTTCCTGCAAACAGCTTACTCTGCCATTTCTGACAGCTTCCTCTACTACCATAATGTATAACCTTGGGTGTGATGAGATATGTTTTTTTAACAAAGATTGTTAATCAGGGACTTCTTGAATCTTGGACAAGCAATCTATCTTGAGTCAGGACAGACTTGTGCATCAACCAGTAGAGCGGCCAGGAGACCTCAGTGTTCTAACGGTGTTGTCTTCATTCCTGTTCTCTATGTATTACCTCTGTGTTATGCAGCGACACAATGATTACACAGACCTCACACACCAAATTCTTGGTTAAAGAGTTTATTAAGGAAGTCCACAAGTTGTAATGCCAGTGAGAAATGCTCAGGGTTGAATGGTTTCCTGGGCCATGTTACAGAATTCTTTCCAGTCTGCTAATAAATGCCCGCTAAGAGACATCCCACTCTGCTGTAAACCGCAACCAAAAGACATTTGGCTTAAGCTAGATGAGTCAGCACATGTCCAGCGTCCAGAATTAAGTGCCCGGAGGGACCCTAACTCCAGTAAGCCTCAGTTCACAGGTGCTCAGTCCCACTTCTGTGGGTCAGCAAGCCCCTGTCCCCACAGGTACCACACCCCGGGCCCACTTCCTGCACAAAAGCACACAGCTTTATTGCTCCATGGGTTGAGAAGTCAATCACTCGTTTCCATGCTCTGGCTTCTGGTTCTGCTGCTGCTGCTCCTCTGGGTCTACGAGGTTTATGATGCAGGAATCTCAGGTCCAGAGGACACACCACCCCTGGCTCTTCCTGGTAATGCGATCCCTCCTTCTGCTTCTCACCGGGTTCATTTATATACAGCAGGATAGCACTTCAGGAAATTCTGTTCGCAATTACTCACAGATGAATCCTATCAGTGTCTTCCCCGACCTCCTTTTTTCCAGACCCAGGCAGGGACAGTTCATTTGTTGGGAGTTAGAGACTTTGGCTACAAAAACCTCATTAAATAATCTACTGCCCCTGTATTCATGAAGCACAATGTTGCTAACATTTTATTGTGAGTGGCATAGAAAATGAAATTAGACTACAACTTTCTGAATGATAGCAAGCAAACATATGTTGTACAGCCAAGAACTGTAGTATGATGATCAACATGTTCTATTATCAACAATTATAATCAGCATTTGTTTCCATATTTTTTCAATGGGGGGATTAAATAAACTTTGAATCATTTCATTGTCATGAAAGCCATGAATTGGCTTTGACAATTGCCACGAAAGTACTTTATCTCGGTGGAAATGCCTTGCTATGTTCTGTTGAAGTACATTTTAGAAACCTGCTCTCAGAGACTTAGATAGTAACTTCAAATCTATCCCCTAAAGTGACTACTATCAGCTATGGTTGCTAAGAGACCACAGCTTTTAGATTACCTCTACCTTCAAAGGGCAAGGTTAGAAAGGGGAAATCATGTCTTCCTAACTGGGAAAGCGAGGTATGGAGTTTCATACTAACCAGGTCAAATGGTCACCCTTTTGCCGCAGGCTCTGTTTGTATGTTGCCGGAGAAACACATGCCTGTGCTATTGACGTCTAGCAAAACCTATGGTGCCAAGAGAATGTTCTCCACTGCAGAGGAGTCAACTGACTCCTAGTGACCCTGCAGGACAGAGCAGGGCTGCCGCATAGGGTTTGTAAGGCTGTTGATCTTTACACAAGCAGACGCCCCTGTCCTTTTCACTCCAAGTGGCTGGTTGGAACCACCAACCTTGCAGTAAACAGTCCAATATTTAACCCATTGTGCAACCAGGGTTCTTTGGCTGTGAAACAGTAATACCTTTCTTACATTAAACATATACAGATAATTATGCTTTCTTTTGTGACATCTGTAGAAATGGCTAACGAATTAACTTCATGGTTGCCCTGATCATCTCACTCCAGTTAAACCTCCTGCACCCATGGTCGTCTTTACAATATAGCATTGCATGAAATCTCCCCACCTAAGTTTCCGCAGTCAAGACCCATTTCCCGTTTATAATCTATTACATGCTTCTTGGATTCTCTTATTCCTACTACACAACTGTATGGCCGGATTAATACCAGGCCGGCTTCTAGCAGCAAGTGACCTTGAATCTCCCCCACCCGTGTGAAGCTGACCAGAGCTGGCTGAAAGAACTAGCAGCAAGTGGCCTTGAATCTCCCACACACACCTGCGGAGCTGACCAGAGCTGGCTATGTAAAGCAGCTTTGCAAGGTTTTTTTCTTTCTTCTACTCACTGCCCGTTTTATTCATGGCCCGTTTGGCTCAGTGCCCACTTTGTTCTCAGCCCACCACTCTGCACCCAGCATGAATACACCCGGAACCAGGAAGACACCTTACATTCCAGAAACCCGGACATGCCTGTATCTCCCAATCCCTGACTACTTTACCATATATGGACTCAAGGCAGCCCAATCACATGCTCCCCAGCTATATAAACACCTCTCCTGTAGTCTGGAGTGAGCCTCCCTCAGCTTGGACACTGTGGACTGTGGGACTGCACCCAGGCTGGGATTTTCTTCCCAATAAAGCCTGCTTGCTCTGATTCGCCTGATTTGATCTCTGGTTCCTCTTGACTACCTTACAATAACTTGCTGTGGAATGAGGGGAATAAGTATCACATGAGCTTGCTGTGGAATGGCAGGAATAAGTATCACATTTTTTGACTCTCAAGTTTATGCCTTCTGCATTTGTGAGGTTGGGGGTGGGTTCCATCTCCAAATGTAGGGAAGCCTGGAAAAGAAGCAGCTTTAGGAAGAGAGCCAAATTTGGATTAAATGCGTTTTGTATGCCCTAAAGAAGCAGAGGGTAGATGTGCAGTAGGGTGTTGAGTCTATGCATCAAGCTTTCGGGAGAGAAGATGAAGTGAAAGCCCCCAAAGCCCCGAAGACACTGGCAGTTGATGAGATCATACAGAATGAAGGGAATGACTAAGAAGCGAAGAGGGTGAAGGGCCCACCTCTTAAGAACTTTCAAATGTAAGTTCTGATTACAAGGGCAAGGGTTTGCAGAGTGGCCAGAGAGGTGTGGGGCACACAAACCAAAGAAAGCGTATTTGAAGAAGAATGGAAAGGACAGCAGAGCTAACGGCAACAGGTAAGATTTTGCATCAGAAGTTTGATGAGTCTCCACAGGATTTAGCAATGTGGAGGTCACCAGTGATGTCGGGCAAAGCAATTTCGATGGGATGGAAGGTATCGATTCAGAATGCAAGAAGAGGAACGTGCTTAAATGAACAGGGCAGGTACTGAGCACTCATGTTTGAAGTCTGGTTGAGAAGGGGAAGAAGAAAGATGGGGCCGTTTAATGCAAAAACATACAGTGAGGAGTTTTGAGTCTGAAGAAGTTTAAATAGGTTTACATGCTGATGGGGAGAGAGATCTGGGATCGAGAGTGTGTTAGTCTGGGTTGACTAGAAAAACAAATTCATGGACACTGATATGTGTATAAGAAAGAGCTTTATATACAAGAGCAGTTGAATATTGAGAAAACGTCCCAGTCCAGTCCAGATCAAGTCTGTATGTCCAATATTAGCTCATATGTCCACTCCCAATCCATAAAGTCCTCTTCAGAATCACAAAACACTTGCAATTGCACCGAATGCAGGAAGATCACAGGCCAGTGGGTGGGAAGTCTTGTGGGTCCAGTGGCGTTGTAAGCATCTCAGTGCTGGCAGGGGTCTCCACTGGCTTCTCCAGTTCCCAGGGCATGGGGTCTATCAACATAGTGTCATGTGTCTTATCAGTAGAGCGTCTTTCAGGGAGTGAGGAGTGAGAGTCTCTCCCACCTCCATGGAGTACATCCAGGGATTCCCAGAATCCTTAGGGAAAGGCCATGTCCACACAGAAACCTCATAGACTCCATCCTGATTGACAACCTAGACTCCACCCCTACACTCTTAATCATCAGAATGACAGCAGATTATGTAAGTACCACACAGATCATGGGGAGAGATCAATCTTAGAGAAGGAGAGTCATTGCACAATTGTTCATTTGTTCTGTAAACTTGGTGACAGTAGCCAGGTACTGGTCCAATAATGTCTCTTTTGTGAAATAAAAGACAATGTGATCTGCTCCCTGTGTGGTGAAGATAGCAGGCTCACCTAGCTAAATATTGGACACTAGGTATGACTTGAGTAGGACACAGACTCCTTCTAATGGTCATTCTCTCTGACCTCTTTTTGAAGAATCAGCATCCTTCCCAGTCAGGGGGCAACATGATGGCCCCAGGTCTAGGCATCACATCCGCACCTAGTAGAGTTTATAAGGAAAGAGGATTTGTGTTCAATATTCCTTAGAAAATCCTAAGATTCACCCAAATTAAATGAATGTAAAAAGCAAACAAACAAAACCCTCATTGCCATGGAGGTGAGTCCCACAAATAGTAACCCTATAGAACAGCTTCTTGGGGTTTCCAAAATTTAATGGGAATAGCTGTCTCATATTTCTTCTCTAAAGCAGCTGGTGGGTTTGAACTGCCAACCTTAGGTTAGCAGCCCAATACTTACTGAATGGCACTACCAAGGCTCATTGTGCATAAACAGATAATTGTAGCTAAAATATCCTGACTGGCTTGTCCTAGTTCATATATGTGACCCATCAATTTAGGAGAAAAGTCAAGTGCTCTTAAAAATCATGAATTTCCAGTGGAAATTTAGCATTGTGTGAAAGGTAAAATGCAAGGTGTAGGTGGTGGGTGACAAGGTCAAAAATATGTATTACAGAGAATACATTAAATAAAGGGTTGAATTAAAAACAAGGATTCTGAAAGCTTTGAGAGCAAGGATGGGGATTTTTTTAATGTCAAGGACCATTTGTTTATTTATAATATCATTTGCAGGCCGTACAAAACTACTAGTTTCAAAATTGGCCTGCTGTATTTGGTCAAACATTGAATGAACTCACTCCAACTGAGATGGCCAGAACTGTTTTCCTTTGGTGAGGACCATGATGTTCGCGGGTACTGATGATTTCATGGGCCTTCTATGCCCCTCTGGCTAATCGTTCCCCACCCCTGATAAATCGAGAAAAAGAAATAAACCACCAACAAAAATATGTTACAAAACGGGGAGGAGAGTGGGTTAGAGATAATTAAGATTTTTAGAATGTTTTATTTTAATATGATTTTTTAGCTTCCTTAGCAATACAAATGGAACTAAATAATTCATTTATGATTGCAGGCCAGATAATGGGAATGTTAAAGAGTAACCACACTGAAGCTTAATTTTTTTAGTCCCAGGGGGAAGCAAGATAAATGGGTCCATTGTGCTATCGTCTGTGTGTCTGGTGACACAGACCATCGGAGCAGAAAACAGCATGAGAACAGGACATGATACATGCCCACGCTGGTTACCAGTTTGAGGTTTAGCAGCCAATTACCCTCCCCCCATTCAGCTAGTTACTTTACCCTTTTGCAAATGTATCAAAAACATCCCTCCCTCCTCATTCTGGGAGGCTGTTTTCCCTTGGACTTTATCCAAGCTGTCCTTTCTATAGCCCACTGCCAACAAGTCAATTTCTATTTCCAGTCACACGAGGTAGGATTTCTGAGACAGTAAATCTTAAAAAAAGAAAAAAATTAGATTAAGATGAACTTGTCATTAGAATTTTTTAATTAAAAAGAATATAAACCATTATATTGGCATATAATTGACTTAGGATACAATTCAATAGTTCAGTCACATCAAGAAGCGTTGTATAATCATCATTATAATCAATTTAAGAACATTTTATTTCTTCTTGTATTCAGTGTTATTGTCTCCCCATTTCTCCCAAAACCGCCCCTGCCATGTCCCCAAGGGACCATTCATCCAGTTCCTGTCTCTATAGATTTACTTATCCTGGATTTCACAGACAGGAAAACATTGAGAGGACGAAAATATTAATAACGAAATAAAACAGAAAAAAACCTCAATATAAAAGAAAGGAAAAAAATTAAAAACTAGAACAAATTTAAAATGGATCAAAAGGGAAACCAAGTAATAAGGTGTTAAGTTTTAACCTAACTACATCTTCAATAACGCACTTTCCAATGCCTTCCAAGGCTACTCACATCTGGAGCAGATAGCAGCTTTCTCAGGACGATGACTGGGGGATTTGAACTGCTGACTTTGCCTAACCCACAGTACCACCAGGGCGCATTGAGGATAACTATAGAGGAATAAAATTAGACTAGCATGAAATGAAAATTTTAACTTCTATCATAGATACACAGCTAGTGTTCTTGTGGAGGTGTTGACAGTCTGTAATTTTTTTCCAAGGAAATTTTCTTATTTCACTTAGGTTATATACTTCATTGGCACAAAGTTGTTCATAATAATACCTTTTAATCTCTGTAGACTCCCTAGTGATGCCCCCTGTTTCTTTCTTGGTATTGGTAATGTGTCCCTTCCCTCTCTTTTCCCTCATCAGTCTGGATAGAGCCTTATCAAGAAATTATTCTCTCTCTCCCTTTCTCTTTTACTCAAGTGATTTCTCAAATGCTTTTCTCAAGGAACCAGCTTTTGGTTTCTCTGTCTTTTATTTAATTGACTATTTATCTAATATGAATTTAATTTATCTATGGACTGTGTTAGCAGCGTCCCACAAATTTTAGTGTTTTGAATTTTCATGTTCCTTCTGTTCCAAATGCTTGGTTCTTGATGTACTCTTTGACCTGAGTGTATGTAAATGTGCGTTAGTTGGTTTCCAAGGAGCCCTGGTAGCACAATTGTTAAGAGCTTGGCTAGTGGTTGCTAACCCAAGGTCAGCTGTTTGAATCTAGCAGCTCTGCTTTATGGGCAAGCGATGTATCTGCTTCTATAAAAATTATAGCATCAAAAACCATCTGGGGAAGTTCTACTCTGTCCTACAGGTTGACTAACAGCTGGAATTAACAAGATGGCAATGAATTTGATATGGTTTGGGTAGCTGGTTTCCAAACAGTACATAATGTTTCCAGATCTTTTTCCATTATACATTTTTTCCTGTTTACTTCTATTTTAGTAAGAAACCCTGGTGATTCTATCGGTTCATAGTTGGATTGCTAACCACAAAGTTATCAGTCCAAACCTACCAGCTGCTCTGAGGGAGAAAATTGAAGCTATTTATTCCCATAAATATTTATAGCCTTGGAAACCCTACATAGGGTCATTATGAGTTGCCATCAACTCAATGGCAATGTGTTTGATTGTTTGGGGGATTTGCCTTGGATATCATATAATATTCCTTATATAATTTGAATCCTTTTAAATGTACTTGTACTTTTCTAATGGCCCAGAAAATGGATCTATCTTGGCAAATGTTTCATGTGTACTTGTTGCTGTTGCTCTGTGGTTTGTTCTATAAAAATAGTTCAATTTGGTTGATAACACTTTCCTCAATCTTCTTACTCTCACATTCCCATGCCCTTCAATTACTTCGACTACATCGCCACCCATAAGTAGACTTTATTTTAAAATTTTCCATTTAAAAATGAGCGATTACTGCTTATCTGATATAGGTGGACTACAGGTAATGAAATAACAAGATCAGTGTCCACACAAATCTCTATCTCCAAAGAGACAGGAAATTCCATTTTAGTTTCAGCCTCTGTTTTGTATATTGCAGTAGGGTTGAACTTTACTCTTCGTTCATCTTTTTCACTTTATGGGTATCTGAGTAGTTCATAAGGTAACCATGGTTACTAGAATCAAACTCCCTTCATGTGTGAAGGCAGAGACTGAATGTTTGAACTGTTACTCATACCTCCACATCTTAAGATTGTTTAACAAATTGGACTTGTCTCCACTGTTCTGCTTCAAACAGCTCTCGTCATTATTTGAAAGGCAGGTACTTCTTCATCTAAACCATCTGCTGGTTCAAAATTTTAACACTTCCTTGATAGCATATTTAGAAGAAATTCTCCTCCTGCCCTATTGTCTGATGTTTTCCCCTTTGTGGAATTCATTTCCAAGTAAATAACCTACAAAGAGATTGTATGAATAAAGGATTACAAAGTAATCCTTTGGCACATTAATTTTGAAAGCATTGAATAACAGCAAATTTGGAGAAAGAACAAATCTCAAACTTGACATTCTCTACGTTAGGGAAAAGAAGGCTTTTACTGTAAATTCACTAAAATCAGGAAGATAGACATTCACTTAATTATAATGTAAACAAAAGTATAATGCTTATTGAGTGTCAGATACCATGTTGTGCAAGGCACATACATCTTCTCTCTGTCAACTAAAACTAGGTAAGTATATTTGTACCCACAATTTCCACTTTCTTTCTTGAAGAGCCATGAAAATATAGGTTCTGGTGGGGGTGGGAACATTTTGTTGTCATTTTGGTGAAAATTTGGAGAACGCATTAATTTCACATTGAACAAGTGATACCTATTTTTGGGGTGACCTTGTTACAATGCCCTCACGCACCAACACTCTTCACATTCCCTCCCTGGCTTTGCTGCTTCCATTTGTCTTCCTTTCCTGCCTTCTAAACTTGTTTATGGACAAATGCTACCCCTCTTGGTTTTGCATGTGCGATTGTGCTGAGAAGCACGTTTGTCAAGGGTGTCATTGTTTACGCTATACGTCTGTCTATTGCTTGACTGCAATTTGATCCCAGGGGGTGGATTTAGCACCTGGGTCATAGTTTTAGACGTTCCACCGGTCTCTATTAGTCTGGCCTTTTTTATGATCTTGAATTTGGTTGTCCTGTTTTCTCCCATGCTGTCTAGGACCTTGTATTGTGATCCCGATTCAAGCTGTCAGCAGTGATAGCTGCACACGGTCTGATTCTTCTGGTTTTAGGCTAGTAGAGGCTGGGGTTCATATACATGGTCCATTAGCCCTCTGGACTATGTGTTTACTTGAATCTTTGACTCCTTACACTCCTCCCTGCTTTGGACAGAAATAAAACAACAGTTGCATCCCAGTGGCCACTCACAAGCTTTCAAGACCTCAAGCACTGCTACCAAAGTAGTACATAACACCTTTTCTTTGTGAACAACATTGTTAATTCACCTAGATGTCACCTGAGACCACGGTCCTAATCCCTCATGCCAGTGACTCGAGGTTTTGGTCATGGCTAAAAGGTTTGCATCGTTTTGCCCCCTATATGCTCTAGTATGCTATATTTGTGGTATAGCCAAATACATATATATGTAGAAATATGCTCCCCGCAATCTGGACATACTCTCATCTACAGGCTCCACACCTGTTCTTCTTGCTTATCTTTCTGAATGTCCATCTATAAATGGTTATGTTATTGCAGGATCTTGTAGGCACTCGTGTTTACCATTGTTGTCTCTTGCGCTTGTGTATGTCTCAGTATCTTCCTCTGCCCTGCTCAAGTTATACCGAAACGCCCCCTCCTTATTGTGCCTTCCCTTCATCCATTTTTTTTTTACAAAGACCTGCCTGGTTTGGTATTTATTTCTAAATATTTCCTTTGCTGTTGCCTTTGCCCATTAATGGGTAGTGGATTTTTCATTGAACAACATACTCCTCCTTTGAAAATACTTCTTTTTGTTTGCTTTTATCCCCCACCTGTATATCCGTTGAACTATTGCCCTTGAGTCGATTCCAACTCATGGCAACCCTATGTTGTGGTTGTTAGCTGCCACTGAGACATGTCCAACTCATAGTGACTATATGCACAACAGGATGAAATGCTGCCTGCTCCTACCCCATCCCCACAATCATTGCTATGTGTGAGCCCATTGTTGCAGCCACTGCATCAATCTATTATCTTGATGGTCTTTCTTTTTTTTTTTTTCACATACCTTCTACTTGGCCAAGCATAATGTCTTTTTCCAGGGGCTGATCTCTTCTGATAACACATCCAAAGCAAGTGAGCCAGCGACTCACCATCTTCATTGCTAAGGACCATTCTGGTTGTATTTCTTCCATGACAGGTTAATTTGATCTGGCATTCCACAGTACTTTCAATATTCTTCACCCACACCATAATTCAAATGCATCATTTTTCCCTGTGGTCTCCATTATTCATTGTCCAATTTTCACACGTATATGAAGCAATTGAAAATTCCATGCTTGGGTGGAATACCTCTTAATCTTCAAAGTGACACTTTGGCTGTTCAATATTTTAAAGAGCTCTGGTGTAGCAGACTCACCCGGTGCCATGCGCCATTTGATCTCTTGACTGCGGCTTTCATGAGCATTGACTGCGGATCCAAACAGAAGGAAATCCTTGACAACTCCCATCTTTCATCCATTTATCATGAGGCTGTCTATTGGTCCAGTTGTGAAGATTTGGTTGTTTTTTTGTTTTGTTTTGCTTTACCTTGAGTTGAAATCTGTACTGACGACTGCAGGCCCTGAACTCCATCAGTAAGTGCTTCAAGTCCCCCTGGCTTTCAGCAAGCAAGGTTGTGTTGTCTGCGTATTGCAGATGGTTGGTTAACTTTCTTCCCATCCGGATGTTTTCTTCATTTAATGCAGCTTATTGCGTCATTTCCTCTGCAAACAGATTGAATACATATGCTGAAAGAATACAACCCTGGGGCACAGCTTTCCTGATGTTAAACCACAAAGCATTACCTTGCTCTGTTAGGCTAATTGCCTCTTGGTCCATGTACAGGTTCACAATGACGTGGGTGGCAGGGTTTGGCCTTACTGTAATCTTCTCTTTTGAGAATGCAAGATAAAGGGAAACTATGGGGTCCCAACTCAGCCCAAAGGTGGCTAACTGAACTTGGGCTTAACCTCAATTTCCTCACGTATAAAGATAGACGGTAATGTCAATCTCGCTGGATTTTGTGAGACTCAGGGAAGAAAATGTGGGCAAGAGCACTTTGGAAATGAAAATGCTGACGCCAAGTGTTTTCAGTTGTTCCAATTGTGGCTACACTTATAAATATTTCCCCTAAGTTTTATTATTGTCCAACCATAATTAGATTGAATTTTGGAAACAAGTGGTCATATTCTCAATTAAGAAGCACTGATATACTTTAAAGGAAAATATGACTGCCATTAGTATTTTCCCATCCCCTTCAGATTCAGGCTGCAAACCATGCCAGGAAAGAGTTTCAAGGTATGAAAAAATCAGCAAAGCATCCCCAAAGTCTACAAATTCTTCAGCCATTCTTCTCTTTTAAAATGAAATATGGTGGCAACAACAGCAACTGGGAATGAACAATGCTGCTGTCTAACTGCAGAGAACATAGAGTAATGTGAAACTCCAAAGGGTGCCAGAGATATTAAATATAAAGAAAGTTAAACCTCAAGGATTAGAAAAGGTCAAGAATTGTGGTGACAATTTGAATTGCTGCCATCCTCTGAGACAATCTAGGAAGCTCAGAATCTTGTTAAGAAACTAGACCCAAGTATTTCTCTCTGTTCATATTTCAAACTGGGACCACAAATGTACATCACTGAGACTTCTTAGTTGTTGATGTTCAGTAAGTTTCACCACAGGATAATTTCCTTATTGGCTGAGTGATCAGATATGGGGTCAGGAGAAGCAGTGGACTGGGAATAAGGAGACTTCAATAATAGTCTCAGTTCTGAATCAACTGACGGTGATGTTGAGCCAATCCCTTACCTTTTCTGAACCCAAAGCCCTACAACCTTGGACTCAGAGAGTATGGGCAAGACTTGAAGTCCACTCCCAGTGCTAATAGCCAAGTTTCCAACACTACCTGTGTTCATTTGGGTTAACCTTTCTGTGACTCAGTATCTTCCTCTGGAAAATGGGGACAAAAATTAGTAACTACCCTGATGGGGCAGTTTTAAAGATTCAATTAATCAATGTACAGATACAGTATCTGATACCTGTTTGAAGTCAATATAACATGGGCTACTTTACCTCATGGGGCACTGCGACACATGGGAACACGTTTAGAAAACTATACAACCCTTCCTCAAAGTATTGATGCTGTTGTAGAGAAGAAGAATCCACAATAGCAGAGTGATCTCTAGCCACTGGGCTCATTTTTCTTCAGAGTGCCTGGCATTGCCCCCACCCCCCTTTAATTAACTATAAAACAAAAAAAGAAGTAGTTATTCTCAATTTGATTCCAAGTAATGGCAACCCTACACATGCAAAGTAGGACTACTCCACAGGGTTTCATGGCTGTGACCTTTTGGAAGCAGATGGCTACATCTTTCTTCCAAAGGAACTCGGGATGGGTTTTACCAGTCATCCTTTATGGCTAGGCGCCCAGTGTTGAACCGTTGGAACTACCCAGGGAGTCCTTTATTGGAATTGCACCAGAGTTTACACAGTTGTCCTTTTTGCGTCTCATGATTCTATCTAGTACCTCATGTTGCATTTAGTCGTCATGTCTCAACAGACTTTCTGGCCGCAAATAGTTTCTCTGACTTTCCTTGCTTTGCATGTTGTTGAAAACTCAAGGTGTATTGTTTAGAAGTTGTGTATCCTCCATCAACTTGAGTGGCCCTGGCATGTCCTCGTGGTTTGAACTGCATATCTTGATTGGAAGGAGCAAATACCACAAAGGTGAAGTGACCTTCTCATCCCGCTTTATCAGGGGTATGTGGCATCCACACGACTAGAGAGGCTTACCTTGAGTATGTGGATAAGGTGCAATCTGCTAGGTTTCCTCACTTTACAATTCCTAATGTTTTCCTTTTTCCAGAAGTATAACTAGAATCCTCCTTAGAAGTGAGGCTGGTCATACCATCTCACATACTTTGCACATGTCATCGGGATGGCTTAGACTGAATTGCCAGCCATCCTGTAGATCTGCAGCCTCAGGCTGATCAGCCCAGCCCACATGTAGACATGTGAATATGAGATTAGAAATGGCTCACATTGAGGACTTCCAACTTCTGGACTCTAAATCTCTTTGCCCAAGAGCTTTATTGGACCATTGGGGTCTTCTCTGCTCATGTTCACATAGCCAGAAATACTGGAAATTTCCATTTCTGGCAATAGCCTTTAACCAATGACTGATAGTTAATGCTATATAATACCCAGCTGCCTTATTCTGAGGGCAGGAAGACCTGAGACATATTCTCTAGAACAGCTTTCCTGATTTTCTGGCAGACCGAGTCTAACTTTCTTAAGTCTAGTTTGCCTGCTAATACACTCTGTCTAGGTTGTCCTCCCTTCCTTATCTCACTTTCTTACTCTTTTCTGGAATTTTTGAGATCACCTGCTAAATAAATAAATTAGTTCCACTCAGACCCTTGTCTAAGAGTTGCATCTTCTAGGTAACCCATACTAAGCTACCAAAGGGGGTTGAGCCATCATGTTGGCTCAAGATGGCTGCCCACCCAATGAGGTAAATTTCAGAAACAAAAGGCCTTGTGAGCTAAGGGGGTGTTGGGAGAGTCCCTAAGCCTGCTCTACAAGAGAACCAGCGTTTGATTCCTGTGGTTGACTGCCACAGGCATAGCAATGACCAGAAGCATTAGCCAGCGACCCTCTGATAACCCGAAAGGACCACAATCATCACGTTAGAGAAAGGGGCACTTATTTATCCCCCTGGCTCTCTTCCCTGCCTCTCTTTGTAGGTAGGTCTCGAAAAGAAATGGAGAAAACCATGTCTAAACGAAGATTACACTCCTCACCAATATTAGTCATCCCTGTCCCCGCTTTAAGCTTATACTGGGGAGAGAGGAAGAGCTGAGCTATCAATCTGAAATGGAAGCCTTAACTCGAGCTGGTCCTGAAGGAACTGACAACCACCAGAATCTTAGGAAAATTTCCAAGTTACCCGTTATGCTATTTACAGTGGGTCAGGGAAGGAAGATTTGATAGCACATGGTTGCAAGTAGTGTTTGGAGGAAAAAATCCAGTTCATGTCCATACCCTCCTTGCAATAAACTGATTGCAGGAGAGATTCAGAGATGAATAAACTACAGTGCCTATATTAGAAGTAGTATTAAGCAAAAATAATGTCCAGCTTATACTTATTTTAATAATAGCAAGGCATAAATCCAGCTTGCATCTTCTTAGACACCATCCCAGGGTGAAAATCAAAATGTTTCCCTGAGATGATTTACACACAGTCACATCCAAAGCTCTGGGCTGAGAAATCCATTTGTGGATCACAGAGCAGTTACCACCGAATCCTCTTCATTCTACTGTCAAGCCATTTCAACTCTAAGGTCAAGATAAAATCCTATTGGAAAAACAAGATGAGAGCATGGCTGTATAGCTGTTCAGGGTTCTTAACCCCATGTAAGATAGTACATACTCATGTATAAGCTGAGTTTTTCAGCACATTTTTGGCAGGTTTTTTGTGGTAAAATTAGGTGCCTCGGGTGATATTCGGGTCGGCTTATACTCGAGCCTATATGGTAAGCCAAGAAAGCTGAGAATTATAGGGTTTAGTTGACGTAACCTTTCCACTGGCCCTGGAAGAAAAGCTATATAATAGAGTGATTGAAGGGGATGGACTGATCATATTCTGTCAAGTGGGAGTTGCACAAAAGTCTTGTCATAAAATGAAGCTTTTCCCTTGAAAATGGCAAAGAAAGAGAAGAGAGAGGCTGCTTATAAAGAGCCAGCCATGTTGATATGCAATATAAAACGTTACAGCTGGAAATGACCTTAGCATGATCTAATCGAATCCTTGATGTTTTTACAGTTGTAAAAGGCACAGCCTCTCCATGTCAAAGCTATTGTTTTTATGGCCCAGCACAGTCACTTCAGGGAAAACATCTTCCTCAGCTTGCAGCCTCGTGATGTCACCAGAAACCCTCTCCCTGCATTTAAGCCTTTTGGAAAAATAAGGTTGCTCATGGGGGGCGGGGGGGCGGGGGGGCTGGGGTGGTAAATAAAGCTGCTGCTTTCACACCAGCAGATTCCACAGATATTTTAACTAAAGATAAGATATGTCCCCTCGGTTAAGGGAGCACATTTTATAACAATCTTTCCACTAAATGGAGGAAGAGGAGATCGCTGGGTTTTACAAAAGAAAGGTTTTCATATTCTGCCCTCTGGGTTGAGGAATCCCCAAGAGAAGAGGTAACAGATACTTTTCGACTACCATCTGCCTCATTTATTGAAATTTTTGTTGCCCTGATCTATCATTCGAGATCTCTTTCTCTCTATTGATGGTAGTAAATTTGTCCTTAAACTGGGATGCATATTGTACTTGCTTTTGGACTAAGTGACTGAGACTCTAATCTGGATTTTCAACTCAAGCGAGCCTCGATAAAACAAAAATAGTCAAACCATGTTTAGCTCTGGAGTCTGTTTTGGGTGAGAAGAAATAAAGAAAGAAAGTCTTCAAAATGGAAAGGGTGGTGAAAGTGTGTCAGGGTACCTGCCCCTAACACATCATCACAGGTCCAGTAGGTGCAATTGCACAGTAATAGTAAGTAAAGATTATAGTAAACTCATACAGCGCATGAGAGATAGAAGAGAGATTAAAATAATGAAGTCAGACACATTTCATGGTAGCATGCTCACCTCAGCGTCACTTGGTGGTCCACGTGGAGAGACAGAGAGAAAGAGAGAGAGAGAGAGAGCGAGAGAGAGAGAGAGAGAGAGAGAGAGAGATTGCTCACCAAGGGTTTTATATTCTCTGGGGACATGCAAGCCCCCTAATTACAGGTGAGGACATACTTCACAGGAAAGGGTTGTGCTATAAGTAATACAGTAATGGGAAGGGGGTGATCTAGGGGTATCCACGTAAAAAGAAGAGGAGGTATTGGGGTATACATGTGACAAGATGGGCGGATCCTAGATTCAGGATGGCAGCCTAAACCGTTATCAGTAGGATATAAACCTAATCTCAGGGACCAGAGGAATGGCCTCAAGACTTTAGGGAGAAGTAGCCCATTGTCCTTAACAGCAGGGAGTGGTTCCTACCTGTGGTGGGACCAGACAGTAGTCTGGCAGCTGACTGCCTTCAGGGAGGTAACTTGACAATCATTTACCATTAGCTGCAAGCAGTGTCCTAAGTCTAACATATATTTGGGGGAGAAGATTTGGGAGAAATCTTTCTGTTTCCCACAAAAGTGTAAAAGGAGAAGTGGAGTGGGACTCTAGATTTCAAAAGCCAAAAGTGGGCAGGAGAATGAGTCCCTTGGTGGTGCAAACAGTTAAGTGATAGATTACTAACCAAAAGATGGGCAGTTGAAACCCACCCAAAGGTGTCATGGAAGAAAGGCCTGGTGATAGGCATCCAGTGGGTTGCTCCCTTTCAAACCCTATGAAGCAGTTCCACTCTGCGCATACAGGTTACCAAGAGTGAGAATCGGCCCTAAGACAACTAACAACAGAAGAGGTGGCAGTCAAGAATTGAGGAGTCTTTTGGGGGTCTTAAGCACCATAAAGTGATGCTTGAGGGGCGTCAGGTCTTTCTCTCTGGGGTCTCCAAACTTTTGGCATCTCTGGGGATGTCCATTTTAGTATTCCAGAGTAGGTATGTCTCTCCATTTCTATTTTAGAAGTCTGGCTCTACAAATGACTCCTGATTGTGAGATAAGACTAGATTCTGACACGTATGGTAGAGCAGGAACTTTAATGAATGATTGTCTCTTATTCCTCCAGCCCTTGGATCTTTTAAGCACGTCCAGGGGTGCATGTACGGCGGAACTGGCTAATAAATCTGATAAACTCCATTTTCACAATGTTTTCAAAATCAGGCACATTGATTACACAAATCTCTAGAAGTAGTTTGGACAGACAGAACCATTTCCAAGTGCAATTAGTTATTATTCTGTAGCCAGATTTTATGGACAGAGATTATCCACCAGGCCTGGCGGACCCAGCAAGGTAAGCCACAGACTTTTAACTATGCTCAAAAGCAGACTGTTTTTACAGAAGGTGAAGTTTATGAGAGAGCTATCTTTAGAAGCACACAAAGGCTAAGGGATATTAGGCATTCAGACATGGCTCAAAAGGAAGAAGAAAAGAGTATCATCATGGCATTTGAAACCCTCATTTATCACAGAAGAGTCGAAACTGGAATTTGTGCAATAATAGTCGTGTCTCTGAAATTGAAAAGTTATTTCCCACCTGCGAAAAGAGTAACTGGAAATGGTGTAAGAAATATGAGTTTCAAAGTGGTCATGTTAAAATGTTCGCGATCAAGAAGAGGTGTCGCTGGGAAGCAAAGACATTATGAATAAAAGATGCCCACAGAGTTATCACAAACTAGCCAAGTGCAGAATAACTCTGAGAAAGGGGCCTTAATACATATGTCATCAGGAGAAAATTAGCAAGAGTCGAGAATATGTAATTGAAAGGGTGGAGAAGCACAATCTCTCCCCTGTTGAAATAGCCCAGAATGGAATGAAATCCTTGAGGGTGGGGATATGGCCCCAAAGAGAATATGTATTTATCATCACCCTCAATAGCAGGTGATATTTCTGGTCAGTTCCCATATCATCCATTCTTTCTGCTTCTGTATTAGGCACCGTCTGACCTCCCCCTGCCCCAGGCTGTGTTAGGCTGGGTGGTCTAGAGAAACAAAACCAGTGACACATATGTATAAGAAATAACTTTATATCAAGAAGGCAGTCCAGCCCAGTCCAATTCAACTCCACAGGTCTGATGCTAACTGGAGCCCACTTCACACTCAGGGTGATAAGACAGCAAGTTGAAAGGGGATGCAGGGAGATCACAGGCCAGGTGGTGCATGGTTATATGGATCCGAGGTCAATGGGAACATTGGGAACACGGCAAGGCACAGACAGCTCTCTAGGTTGGTGGCCCACATGGGGTCACCCCTGGAGACAGATGCAGAATCGAAGCAAGCATCCCGTCAAAGGACAAGAAGAGAGAATTTTTCACATTCTCTTTTAAAAGGCCGCACCTCCAAGGAGGCACGGCCAGGCTACCACCTGATTGACAGGTTGGACTCTACCCCTACCTCCACCTCCACACAGGAATCATCAAGGTGATATAAAATCTAAACACTACATGGGCCCTTAGGGGAGAGCTGATGCGAAATGATGAATAGTTGAGGACCCTTGGCATTTATAGGGGCAGGAATTACACTATTTTCAGGCCGGCTGAGAGACGGTATGAAAGATGTTGCATCAGTCAAAACACTTTCAGTTGAAAATTATAGGAACTCAGCTCAAGATGATTTAAGCAGCAATGGAGCGGCATAAAACTGGAGGATACAGTATCTAAAGTAATGGGGAAATCCAGGGATACAATTCATTAGATACAAGACTTGAAGTGATGTCATCCACCTTTTGTCTCACAATTTCATGATAGCTCTCCCCATGTGTAGGCCAAGATGGCTCCAGAAGGCCAAATCTCGGACTAACCAAAGTGTCCAGACAGATGTTAATTGCTATAGTCTTAAGTAGGAACAGATATCAAGAACTACCAGGCATTCAAGAAAAGCTTCCAACATGCAATGTAGAGAGAGCATCATATCAGGTTATTTTGGATACCATGGTTACAGTAACTTTGTAGGGAAAGGACAAGTTTTTTGTTTAATCATTTTATTAGGGGCTCATACAACTCTTATCACAATCCATACATACATCAACTGTGTAAAGCACATTTGTACATTAATTGCCCTCATCATTCTTAAAACATTTGCTCTCCACCTAAGCCCCTGGCATCAGCTCCTCATTTCCCCCCTCCCTCCCTGCTTCCCCTTCCCTCATGAACCTTTGATAATTTATAAATTATTATTTCGTCATATCTTGCCCTCTCTGATGTCTCCCTTCACCCACTTTTCTGTTGTCCATCCCCAGGGAGGAGGTTATATGTAGATCCTTGTAATGGGTTTCCCCTTCCAACCCACCCTCCCTCCACCCTCCCAGTATTGCCACTCACACCACTAGTCCTGAAGGGATCATGCACTCTGCATTCCCTGTGTTTCCAGCTCCTATCTGTACCAGTATACATCCTCTGGTCTAGTCATATTTGTAAGGTAGAATTGGGATCATGACAGTGAGGGAGGAGGAAACATTTAGGAACTAGAGGAAAGTGTATTTTTCATCATTGCTACATCGCATCCTGACTGGCTCCTCTTCTCCCTGAGATGCTTCTGTAAGGAGATGTCCAGTGGCCTACAAATTGGTATCCACACCGCACTCCCCTCTCATTCACAATGATATGACTTTTGTTTTGTTAATGCCTGATACCTGATCCCTTCAACACCTCATGATCACACAGGCTGGTGTGCTTCTACCATGTGGGTTTTGTTGTTTCTGAGTTCGATGGCCGCTTGTTTACCTTCAAGCCTTTAAGACTCCAGGCACTCTATCTTTTGGTAGCCGGGCACCATCAGCTTTCTTCACCACATTTGCTTATTCACCTGCTTTGTCTCCAGTGGTTGTGTCGGCAAGGTGAGAATAACAAAATGCCAATTTAATAGAAGAAAGTATTCTTGCATTGAGGGAGTAATTGAGTGCAGGACCAATGTCCTTCTGCTCCCTTAATACTAAACCTATAAATTTAGGCATGTAGATCTATTTCCCCATCATCACATATAAATATATCTACATATGTACATGCCTTTATTTAGACCTCTATAAATGTCCTTTGCCTCCTAGCTCTTTCCTCTATTTCCTTTGAATTTCCTCTTGTCCCACTATCATGCTCAGTCTTCATTTGGGTTCCAGTAATTCCTCTTGGTTACATTACCCTTGATCAAGCCCTCCCAAGGCTCCTACACCCTCCTCACCACCAATTTGGACCACTTGTTATTCCCTTGTCCCTGGGTTTGTTAACACCACTACCTTTCCCCCTACCTCCCCCTTTCCTATATCCCCACCGAACTGTTGGTCCCGTTGTTTTCTCCTCCAGATTGTTCATCAAGCCTATCTTATTTAGACAGACGGCTACTACTATGCCACCAGGGCTCCATTTCTTCAAATAGAAGAAGTGATTAAGTAAAAGAGTTGAGTCGAAAATTTCAAAGGGTGGCACAAAAAAAGCAAAGTAAAATGTTATAATGAATGTGCAAAGACCTAGAATTAGAAAACCCCAAAGGAAGAGCAGAAAGAGCTGTGCATAGAGTTGCTGTCAGAACTGACCCCAGGACCCTTTATCACACCTGCCAGTGATATAGCTTCCAGCAGCCGAGCAACACACCAGCCATCACAGTACAACCAATTGCCCCCATATGCTGTGCCAAAATCTAGATCAGAGCACAGGAAAAAGACAAATTGAGATTCTCAGACTCTGAGAGGCGGCACATGAGACCAGAACTAAAACAGATTATCATTCAATGGGGAATACAGGGGAAGTCTCACCCACCCTCTTCCTCACCTACACTTTAAATATTCTTTATTGCGAAACTTCTGCCAGGTAGGTCTTTACCAAAGGAAGTTGTCCCTGAATACAGGACCCTGGGATTTGGCATAGGAGAGAGGTGAAGACACTCTCCAGGAGGGAAGAACTGAAGCAGGCACAGAGGGCAGCCTGTCAGCATAGCTCAGGTGGGAAGGCAGTGGGAGAAATGTCTAAAAGAAAACCAAGCATCATAGAACATCTGATGTGATTGGACTTCTTGAGAGGAGATTGAGACTGTTGCCAAAAAGTGTGGAATTGACTTCATATCAAATTCTGTGTGCATAGAAAAAGAAGCATTCCTATGCAAGCAAAGATAATTATCAATCATGGGAGAGTTAAAATTGTACATGAAAGGAAAAGTAATTACATTTTACTGTAAAGTTCACCTGTACTGACATTTGCACAGTCACAATAAAGTAAGCACCAATGTTGATCTAACTAGAATTAAGAGATAAGAATATGAGAAAAGGGAAGGCCAGTAAGTGCTCATTCTACATAGTGGGAAATCAATTAATAATGCCTGAACTGGAAAATCAAAAAGTAGGAATTATTTAGAGAAACATCTTATTTAGAGAAATATAAGCGTTAAATAACAATCAATTAGCTGGAAGAGGGGAAAGTGGTTTTCTCTTGGGAGCAGGGAATGGCAGGGTAGATATCTGGGTTTTGTATAAATATGTAAAACATCATATGCATAACGGTGCTTATTATAATTTGGGCCATAGAAATAACACTTGATTATTGCAGTGCTATCCATAGTAGAACAAATGTGGAAATAAGCACATTGCCCATCTGTAGGGGAGTAGATAAGTAAATTCTAGTACATACACATAATGGAATATTATGCATCTCTAAAAAACAATGTCAAATACCCCATAACATAGACTAATTTGGAAATCATGGTCAGGAAAATTAGTCCATTTCATCAAAACAAATACTGCATAAGAACAGTACTATAAAAGGAAAATGAATTTCATGCCCAAAGAAGTAGCCTTTGAAGTCTCTATAGAGGCCTGGAGGATGGGGGAAGGGGAGGCGAGGGTGATGGGAAATATATTGTCATTTCAACACATGATCAACTAAAAAAAAGAGAACTATATCACCTTGGTAAATATTCTTGCTATTGTTTATTCCATTAAGCCAGTTCATATTGAGAGTACCCCTATGTGTACAGAGTAGAACTACTCTAGGGTTTTCAAGGTTGGAAAGTGATCTCTTGGAAGCCAATCTCCAGGCTTTTCGTAGGAGGCATTTCTCGGTGTGTTTGAACTGCTAACTTTTGGTTAGTAGTCAAAACCACTTGTGTCAACCTGGGATTCTTTGTTAAGTAGAGAAAGTTAAAAAATACATAAAACTCAAGTCCTGTGTTTACCTGGCTTATTTTCTATTCTTGGAAACCCTAAACTCTGAAACTCTTTGGAATGAATAGTTCCATATCAACAATTAGCGAAAAGAAGGTAACATCAAATCTGTTTTCTTCTTCTTTTGAGATATGAGAATTTTAATATCCACTGCGTGACCCTGTCTAGGGTTTCAGAGAGTACATATCTTCATGGGAGAATCTTTCTCCATGGAGCTGCTGGTGGGTTCGCAGCGCAAGGCCTAACCCACAGCCCCCCCCCCAGGGCTTCTTAAATTTAGTGACAGCCACATATATTGAAAAAGAGATGGGACAAAATAAGTTGGCAGTAAAATAAACACACCATAGTCCATTTATTTACAAATGCCAAAGCTTTTAATTTTTATATGATGGATTTTCCATAGTAGGTGAGCTCTGGAAGACTATTACACTCCCTTGGTGACGATCAATAAAATTACCTTGTAGTAATAATGCAGCAGCTTTTATACATTTATGACATATGAAAACAGAGCAGTGCCATCAAAAATGGAAAGGTGTTCAATAACAAAACTATAAACCAAGTTCTCAGAATTAATTCTTTTTTATCGATATTATGAAAACTGTGAAATTAAAAAGAAACAATCTATCTTATAGGAAAAAATGACATAGCTTCTTATATAGCCATAGGAGGCCATAGGTGGTTCTATGGGGAGACCAGGGTTTGATTTCTCCCCAGTGCACCTCCTATACAGCCATTGCTCATCTGGCAATGGAGGCTTGTGTGTGGCGAGGGTGTTGAGCAAGTGTCAGGAGATTTTCCAGACTAAGGTGAACCAGGAAGCAATGCCTGTTGATCTACTTGTGGAAACCAACCAAGGAAAAACCCAATGGATCCAAATGATCTGTTCTGCAACCAATCTTGGGGATGGGGTGGGAGCAGGCAGCATTTTGTTCTGTTGCCCACAAAGTCTCCCTGTGCTGGAGGTAGCTTCTGACAACTAGCAGTAGCAACAACCACCATCTGTAGGCAAATTGCAATCTGCAGGGAAATATGTTGTTCACAGTCCAGTAGTGACTGAGGAAACAGAACAGTAAGCAGAAAAAATATAAAGAGACAGTTATAACACAAGATGGCCAGAGTTCAAATGGGAGAAAAATGGAGGGTGTACTGACTTTCTGAAGGGATGAGCGGGCTATTTCAAGCCAAGAACTTCTTTCAGAAAGGTCACGAGGTCAGAAGCCATAATGCTGGTACCTAGTGATTCAGTTTGCAAACAGATACCTGCGCAAAGGGACCCAACACGATCAATCTCTGGGCAGGAGGAGTTCATTCAACAGAGAAGGGAGGTATTCAATAGTGAACAGAGGGGTAGGATGGACCTAGGAGATGTAAAATTAACAAGAATAGTTGGGGAATAGGCTTGGCAATCAAGGTCAAAAGGTTGGAAGACTAGGGCAGAAGACTGGGTTTAGGAGATGGATCTAGAAAACTAAAAACTATTCAATGTCAAGGGCTTCTCTAAGGAACTTTTGCTAAGATCACATCTGGCTGAGCTATAAGCTGAACCTGAAAGTAGGTCATCTTCTACTCCATGTATAGCCTGGAGCTTCCCATTGTCTGTCACTCTTGTCTGTGTGTGTGTGTGTGTGTGTGTGTGTGACTCACTTGCTTGCTCTATTTTTCATTGTAGCATTTTTCATAATAGCTAAAAGGTGGAAACAACCAAAATATTCATCAATATATGAATGTATAAATTATGATATATATTACATAAAGTGGAATCTCACTCTACCATAAAGAAAGATGAAGTCCCAATTCAGGGCATAACATGGATGAACATTGAAAACATCATGCTAGATGAAAGAATTCTGTTACAAAAGGATAAGTACTGTATGGTTTCATTTGCATGAAATATGGAAATATTTTAAGATTTATTCTCCTCTTCGATTCTTTCCCACCTCCCCATGTTGGGAGCATCACCATATATTTACAAGACCAGCATCACCCACTGGACTCCTCCCACCTGGAAGAGTTCAGAACCCCAAACCAGGCATTTAGAAATTCTGAGTGTAGGGTTTCCCAAAATTTGTTAGCACATTAGTGCAGACTTCACAAGTTCATTCCTTTTCCTAGAGCACTTGAGATAATATTTGTGATAGCCAAAGGGCTGCATGAATCTGTATCTGGTTTGAAAGAAGATCAATATAGCTTCGTGTTCTCAATAAAATAAAAGCAGAAAGCCAATTTAATTATTATGTTCCTGTTGAGCCCTCTATCCACAAAGCTAATTATTTTTCAGGAAGGATCTCCACCTTGATTATATCCCTCATTATATATAAAGTTTAGAATTCAACGATGCTGCATCCATCTTTTGGGAGTCAGCCTTAGCAAATACATCGGTTTTCGCTGAAAGTTCAGGTGTGCACAGAAGCCCCAAGGAAAGCAAGAGAGCAAGTGCACAAGAAAGGAAGGAAGCCAGAGAGGAAGGAGGGAAGTAGAGAGGCAGAGAAATGGAGGGAGGGAAGAAGAGAGTGGGGAGAAAGAACAAAGGCTAACCCGTGGGATAAGCAGCTTGCAGAATGTCTTTCAGCAGTAGCAGCTGCCCCACAAAGTACCCAAATCAGCCCCCTTCACTCTGTGTCACATGCTGTGACTTCGTCTTTGACAAATGGATTTAAACCACAAGAGATGCTGAAGGAAGGCACCACGCTGCCTGTGATCCCAATCAGCCTCATTTGGGCCATCTCCTTGGGAACCATTTCTCTAGACCCCTTCTTAAGCAGGCGAGGAAAAGAGAAGTCTTTTCAGGAATGACAGTCTCCTCCAGACTTTCACCCCAAACTGGCTGTGGCAGGTTTTAGTATTGCAAACTAAAGGCGATTTAGGAAAAGGGTTCAGGTTAAGGGGCTCACCTGCTAACTACAAGGTTAGAGGTTTGAGTCCGCCCAGAGATTACTCAGGAGCAAGGCCTGGAGTTCTACTTCTGAAAAGTCAGTCGTTAACAAATCTTGCAGAGCAGAGTTCTACTCTGCCAGACATGTGATTGTCATTAGCTGGAGCCAGCAAAATGGCAACGGGTTGGTTGCACTGCCTACCACCAGGATTGAAACAATGCTACAAGACTTCCTCCTGCAACTGTTGTGTCTTTTTTCCTTTGGGGTAGGGCACCGTGTGTGTGTGTGTGTGTGTGTGTATGTGTGTGTGTGTGTGTGTCAGGTACCACTGAGTCAGTTCCGACTCATAGGGACTCTGTGTGTAACAGAACAAAGACTGTGGGTCATACCCCATCCTCAACAGTGTCCTTCTGTTTGAACCAAGTGTAAGAGGGTCCTGAAATAGAGTTCCAGTAACAGCAAGTGGGGCTCTGGCTGCTTTGTTGGTGCTGGTAGGTGCCATTGAGTCTGTTCCAACTCTGAATGCCCCTGTGCTCAACAGAACCCAACATGCCCCTCTCCTGTGCCAGCCTCACAATTGATTCTAGGCTTAAGCCCGTGGCTGCAGCTGGGGGCTGGCTCTTTCTTGGAGGTAATGCTAGAAAGGTGTGATTCCCAGACCAGTAAGAACATCTCCCAGGAGCTGGGTGTGAGATTTCTTCTTCCTCCAATGAAAGCAACCATCCACTGTTCGGAATCATGACAGAATAAAATTGCACTTCATCAGGTTTTTCAGTCTGTGACCTTTCAGAAGCACATTGCCACTGCCTTTCTGCTGCGGTGCCTCTGGTGGGTTTGAACTCTAAACGTTGAGCACGTGTCCATTTGAGTAACCCAGGGACTTAAGTTGTCAGGCCTCCTGAATGAGAAATCTTGGAGGGAGGGCCCGATCATTTGTGATTTAGCAAGGTCTTCAGGTGGTTCAGATGCACATTCAAGTTCGAGAACTGATATTCTAGGCTTTGGAAAAGAGAAGACCTGGATCTTATATTTTTCATGTTGGATAGGGATTGGTGTCTTTGGAGGCAAATTCCTTCTAGGAAAGTCCTTCAAGCATGTCTGGAAATGGACATCAACTCTTGAAGTTGGCATACCCTGGGACAAGCAGTGAGCGAGAGCTACAACCATCCCTGAAGTTCCATAGTGTTCTGTGTGTGCACAGCTCAGCTATTCTGTGTGGGCGCTAGGTCCATCGCAGGGAGTCAACCAACAGTTACTTACCTAGGAGTAAGGAAAAATATGCAGAGGACCCAAGTCCTCAACCCCCTCCATGGCTTAAGCCACTACGATTTCTTCTTCATGCACCTGCAAATCCTAGAACAAGCAAGTTCTTATGTTGGGCAACCTTACTGCACATCTGTCAACCGTTGATGGATAGAGACTGGGTATTAGATTTCTCCTTCTTAGGGTTCTCAGAGTGGGCACAGGATTTGGCCTGGCAGAACTCTTGGGTTGAGCAGGCATATGATTATCTTCAGACTAGGGATGTATCTCTCTATCATCTACACTACTTATGTGGCCAGCCCAACACACACACATGCACATACAAATGTATAAAATACCGAACGACTTGTGGAGTTAGGAGAAGACCGTCTGGAGAAATCCCTCTTTCCAAACACACTGATGTTCAGTGTAATGCATTGCTGTTCAAAACAAATGCCTCAGAATCTTGCTGGAATTAAATACATGAAAATGGTGACAGCTGAGAAAAAGTTGAAATACTTGTGCTTGGGTCTGTATTTTTGTTTTAAGTTATGAAAGCATATGGGAGTCCTGTTGGGCACAACTGGCTCTGTTTTTTTCTAAATCTCTCTAAAACAAAATGTGTAAGTTAGAATCCTTGGCTCCAAGTTCCATATGGCCTTAATTAATTCACAAAGTGAGTAAATGTATTTTCCATTTAATGGAAAAAGCTTTTGGCATGGGGACCACTTACTTTGCATTAGTTAATGGCACATTAAGTAAAAGACAGAGAAACATTAATCATATCTGAGAACATGGCCAGTTTTGGGCTAGGCTATTAACCACTGTAGAACCACTTACAGAAAAGATAAGACACTGTCAAAGAGAATGGTTTTCCTAATATTAATACTATCTTATTTAAAATTTAATAAACCAATATGCAATTTTTTTCTAGCAGGAAACAAAGAAAGCAGTATACTCGCTAGCTAAGGCTCAGGGCTCTTCCTACTTGAAGTGAATTCTTTCAAAACGAGACTTCACCAGTTATCACATCTGCTGTACGAAAAAATAATGGAAATAGTAGAACTATTTAGAATTCGTGGTCAAAAGTTGTGTAGGAAAGGTTGTCTGTTCTTCAGGAAAAGAACAACGCTGTAGATTCCCCCAACAACAAAGGTGTCCCGAACAGCTCAACAGCAACTTCCTTAGAAAGGTATTGCATAATGCTTCCTAAGCGACTTCATCTTCTAAATACCAATCTCTATTCATGTAGTGAGGGTACTACCTGTAACATCAAGGTCATTTCATGCCCCAACTTATAAGGCTGGACTTTCACAGTGAACACATGGGGCCGCTGATCAATGCTGTGTTCATTTAGAGCAGATGGGAATATCTTGGCAGGATCAGAAACTGTACTTGGCAAAGTATGTGAAAACAGTTCTTGATGAATGAGAGGGTGTTGGGCGTATTCCAAAAGATTCCAAGTTAGTGCGTACTCAGCCCGCTAACTTTGAGAATGTAACTTCCCTTCATCGAGTCATTAGTTAAGTGTAGTTATACATGTATTGAATAAATAAAAGCTCACCTCTACTTCTGTAATATTTGTACTTCGGGAAAGATGTATAAGGTCATGAGCGTTTACTTTCAGAAAAATTTAGTCTGATCAGGAATGTTGTGATGATTAAGGGGGTGTGTCAACGAAATTAACTTTGGTTCGGTAGTTATGATGAAGTCACCCCCTTCCCCATGATGAGATCACTTCAGTGATGAGATATGCTGTCAGAAAATAATCAGTTGAAAGGGAGTTTTCTTGGGAGGTGGGGCGGGGGGTGACTTGCGGAAAATACGCATGGTCTTTCTAACAAAGCTCTCTTGCTTTTTTCGCACTCTGGATCCTACATCTGACTTTCATAATCTGATTTCCAATTGTTGGGACGTGAGCCAGTGACCTGCCATGTTGCTTTCCCATCTTGGGAACCCTTAGCCTCTGCAGTCTGTGAGCTACCAACCTGCTGCTATCTGCTTGCTAATTTGGGCTCCAGCAGCCTCTGTAGATGAAAGATAGGAGACGTCTCCAGCCTGATGCCTGATGCCAACTTGGGACTTGCCAGCCTCAATTACACTGGGAGACACTTCCTTGAGATAAGTTTTTTTATAAGACAGAGCTTAATGAAATCATCCTTGAAGAAGTAACAATTGAACAAGATCTGAAGAATTAATGGGCAAGAAATAAGTGATTTGGGGAGGATGAGTTTCAAAAAGAGAAAACGGCATAGACATAGAATTGGAAGACAAGGAGTCATGCAGAGGTCCAAAGGAAGGCTACTATAGCCAGACTCATCCATGCTAGGAAATTTGGAAAAGAGCTATCTGGCCAACTGACTTTAAGAGATACATATTCATGCCCAGTGGGCAAACGTTTGATACAGAAGAGTCCATCCTGTCTCTTACATCAATTTAAAAATAGTTCAAGAGCCATAAATATATTTTGACAGAAAATGAAATCAACATTAGCTGAATAATAAACTTAAATTTTTTTTCAATTTTACTTAGGAGCCACATATATTTACCGAAAGTACTGCATATGGTTCGAGAACCACGGACCTAGAGTAACAGAAGAAGGAGAGTCAGACTAGGAGAGGAAATGGAAGGCGTGACTGATTGTCTCACTCAGCAACCACTGGCCTCCTGTGCCCTGAAGGACGGGAAGGCGCCTGGCAACTATTACTGAGCAGTTCAATCAGAAAGATCCTACAGAAGAATCTGGATCCAAATAGGGAAAATTTACAACTGAATCTCAAATTCTGATGGAGTCTAGATTTTCTGGTGCCATGCAGGTTGGCTACATCCCTGAAACTCTTGTTCTGGGATAATTTTAAACCTGAAACCAAAATTATCCCCTGAGATCTTCTTAAAACCGAGCAATGATTTATCTTAACTAGTAAAAATGATCTGCCTTGAGTGGTATACTCCTTTAAAATCTGTATGGGGCTAAATCGATAATAACAACTGGAGAGGTTAGACGGGGACTTATGGTGCAGTGCATTGCTAGGAATGGGAGGAGCAACGACTCAGGAAAGGAGAATGAAGAGTGGCTGCACAACTCAAAGGATGTCATCAAAGTCACGGACTTGTCCATGTAGACATAGTTGAATAGTTATATGTTTTTGTTATGGATGCTCTCAACAACAAAATAAGATGAAAACAAAAGAAAAAAGAAGTAGTGATGTCTTATGCTCCCTCCAAAGCAGATCAAAGACAATGATTTGAGTTGAAGTGGTCTGTTTGGAGACAGTGTCAGCAAACATCAGCAAAGGAGAGGGAGGATGAGAAGGAAAATGAAAGAAGATAGAAACAAATGGGACACTAAGCACATAGTAGCTGTGGGCCACTGAGGGACAGCTTTTCTGGGAACCTCTGAAGAGGATGGAGGTATCCTGACTGCCAACTAGGAACTAAGAAGTGGGTGTTGTTTATCCTACAACTCCTATCTGTCATTGGCTAAGGGAGCTCCCACAGCACACACTTCCGGTGTCCCTGAACTAGACCCCAGAGCAGGTCAGCTTCTACTACATGCCAGAGCCTCCTACTTCAGGTACTCAGGCCCCTCCACCTGGGCCCTTTTCTCAGGTCAAGTTCAGCATTTGTCTTGGGACACTATGGATATCTCAAGCAATTTAAAGATGAGTGGTAGGCAAGCAATTTGGAGTTGATTGAATCAGAACAGAAACTTGAGGGAGAATATTTTGTTGTTTTAAAGGGAGAAATTTAAAAGCTCATGGGAGAAAAATTAATTATGGAGAGAGGATGAACATACAAGAAAAATAACAAATAATCACTTAGATAATGACTACACGTACATTGGACCATTCTTGATAGTCTATCAACTTCTAAATTTCTTTTTTTTCACTTTCACACCAGCTGTAATCATGATTATTATCTACATGCATCAGCCAGCAGGAATTTCAGTAAACAAGATAAAAATCATTACATACGCCAAATGACTTCTTGTGCAGTTTTTAATCTAAACCAATATGCCGAGAAGCTTAACTGGAAGGCCTAAAGGATGAAGCATGCTGGATAAACTTAGCCAAAAAAGCCTGGGAACATCAGAGGCTGCTTTAGGGGGTATTGACTTGATGCTGATTTGAGTGAGTCTCATTTTCAAATAGGAGTAATAAACTGACATATTCCCTAACAATGCTATGCATATTCTTTGGGGGAAATTAAGATGTAGTAAAAGATGAGGTAAGTGGAATTTGTAGATCAGTCTCTTCGATTTACACTGAATCCTTTATCTAGTCTTGCTGTCGAGTTTGTCCCCTGCCAAAATACCTTATGTCAGAACCAGCAAAAGCTTTCAGTGTCTGCTTATTTGCATTCCATTTATAAATGTTAGCATATATCAGCCCAAGCCAAGTATGTGTTTGGCAATTTACAGCATCTTTGAATACTTGCTGATCTTAGGCATTAAAATTTCTGGTTTTATGGAACAGTCATCAGTGTGTCCAATAATGTAGATCTTGCATTTTGAATTTCATATTTCCATTCCTATTCCTAATTTACTAATTGAATTTTTACATGATTTTAGTAAGTATCTATTGAATGCCAATCAGTGTGTTTGTTCTGCGCTCAGAATATAATTAATAATAAAAAGATAATAAATGAGTCAGTTATGTTTATATGAATGTCGGTTGGTATTCATTCATTCACATCTTTATTTTTTAATCATTTTATTAGGGGCTCATACAACTCTTATCACAATCCATACATACATCAGTTGTGTAAAGCACATTTGTACGTTCATTGCCCTCATTATTCTCAAAACATTTGCTCTCCACCTAAGCCCCTGGCATCAACTCCTCATTTTTCCCCTACCTCCCCGCTCACCCGTCCTTCATGAATCCACGATAATTTATAAATTATGGGAACCAATTACATGTGACCTCATTCACTTCTTTATTCATTGCTCCTCTTTTGGGTCAGGAAAGTCACAGAAAGGTCAACAATAATTTATAAATTATCAAGGGTTCATGAGGGAGGGGGAGAGGAGGACAAATGAAGAGCTGATATCAAGGGCTCAAGTCGAAAGAAAATGTTTTGAGAATGAGGATGGCAACAAATGTACAAATGTGTTGGACACAATGGATGTATGTATGGATTGTGATATGAGTTGTACAAGCCCCCAGTAAAATGACTTTTTTAAAAAGCTCAACTTACATGAAGATGTTTATTTATTAACACAAAATTTGTGTGCAGGTGGCTCAGGATTAACTCAGCAGTGCACCAGTACCATCAGGGATCTTCCGATCCAAGTTCTTGTTGGCTTGTTGTGTCATGATCTGCAGATGGGCACCCCCGCTCTAAATATGATCCTTCAAAGATAGCATGAAAAGAAGGAAGGGGAGAGAGAAGCAAAAGAGATTTCTCTCTGCGTAGAATTCCGTTTGTTTCGTTTGTTCTTCCCCAACAGACTTCCCATTCCATCTCATTTTCTAGATCTTGGTCACAAATTCATCCCTCAACAAATCACCAGCTAAAAGGCAACAGAGCTACCATTTTGACTTCGATCCATCGTGGTTCATCCTCTAGTGCCGAATATACTTCAGCCCAAGTAAAATTAGAATTCTGATAGCTATAAACTAGAAATAATGATATTGGATAGAAGTTACAGATGTCAATCACAGCTTGAATCATAGCCTTTTTTTCTAAACATAATTGTTTTTAGTTACCATCAAATCAATTCTGACTCATGACAACTCCATGGGTGCAGAATGGAACTTCTCCATAGAGCTGTTAAAGCTGTGACCTTTCAGAAAAGAGTCATTGGGCCCTTCTTCCAAGGTGCCTCTGGGGAGGTTCAACCCACAAACCATTAGGCTACTAGTGGAGCATTTGCACCCGCCAGAGCCTCCTCTAACAAAATCTGAACCCAAATCAAACTCACTACCATCGAGTTGATGCCGACTCATAGCGACCCTATAGGGCACAGTAGAACTGCCTCTGTGTGTTTCTGAGACAGCAACTCTTTATGGGTGTAGAAATCCCGGTCTGTCTCCCCAGAAGCAGTTAATGGTTTCGAACTGAAGACTTCTCAGTTAGCAACCCGATGCATATAATCCGTATTTATTGATTATACTCACACAAGAAAACATAGTTACATACAAAGATCACCATGGATGACGATGGATGATGTCTGCTGCCACCAGCCAAGGACTAGAACCATGGCTACCTCCATTTTTAGACTGCTCTCTCAGTAATACAGTTCTCTTGTGATTTCATGGGTCAAAGTTGTTATTGCTGAGTCATTGGTATCATGAGTACAGTTTAGTCAAACATTTAGAATGCAAGCTTAGGTATCTTGGTCTATAACATGTATGCAAACTACACCATTGTGGGTTTTTTTGTTTTTCTTTCATATAAAGAGAGAAGTCTCATACATCACTTAGGGTGCTCTTTTTCACATTGCTGATCCATTGGAAGCACTCACTTGATCTTAGCCAAAAGGCCAAGAAGCCATCCATTGGAGGAACTCAAGATCTCATTCTCTCCACAATTTCTAAGGAACTTCATGGAGTTACTACTACCTCTTTTCATCCTCTGTCACTTCCATGACTACCAGAGTGCTTACACATACAACTCTGAAATCACCTTTCTTCATTTTAATTTCCTCCCAGTAATTTTTACTTTTGTTCATCCTAACATTCTCCTCACCTTTTCCTCAACTATCTGGGAGCTTCATTTTGTATCCCATGTCTTTTGCTCTATTTCCTAGAAACCATCTTTGCACTCAAAGATGGGTCATCTTTGACCCATCCTGCTCTCATTTCAGACCAGATTAAATTCATTCTGTTGGTTTAGTTCTCATATTTTCCTGAACATCAGTGAGCCCCTGCCCCTCAGACCACGTTAGCTGTCACCATTGGTAAGACTACTGCTGTGGTATGAATGCTAGAAAAAACACACACAGATCCTGGGATGGAGGCTAAAGCTAATGGGACCCAAATGCCCACAAGTGTCCATGCTTGAAATTGGAGTTGAGAAAAGGTTTATGGTAGTAGCATATGCTATTAGTGTCCAGCCCATATGCCCTTGACCTACCCTGGAGGTTACTTGCAAATAGTTTTGGGATACATCAGGGGTTTCTCATCTCTTTCTGCTTAAGATTGTTCTCATACCATGGAAGCATGTAGGCATGATGAGTTTGTTATCAATCACTGGCAACTACAATTGGCTTAGACTGATCATGATTTACTCCTTTGAGGTAGCCATGGGCCTGGCTTCCACTGATGGAATATCAGGTTATTGTTGGTATGGTTGTTGTTTTTTACCAAGAAAAGGTGTGGTATGGCTCTTGTTACAACAATACTACATACACTTTCTAATGTCAATAGGCTGTTCATCCACCTCTATTTATTCCTCATTGTCCTGCTCTTTTTGAGTTTGCTTTCAATCTCCTACATCCTTTTAAAACAGTATTATTTGCCCACTCCTTTATTTACTGCTTGTGTTACACTACTTGTGTTGTATTATACCACTGCTTGTGTTGTGTAAGTTCCAGATGGGAAAAGAAGTTTTTGGTAGATACCCAATACATATTTGTTGGATGAATGAATTGGGTTGCTCAACAAATATTTCCCTGGATGGCCCCTGAAGGATGGTGTGGTACTCACCTACTCTGGTGTCAATTTAAGGATTAAGAGTGGAGGGGTGGAGTCTAGGCTGTCCATCTGGAAATAGCCAATGTGACTTCTGTGGGCATGGCCTTCTCCTGAGAATTCTGGGAAATCTGGGACTTCCTTCTTGGAGGTGAGAGACACCATCTTTTTCTGTCACACCCTGGGAGACATGGCCTGTGATCTTCTACATTCGACATCATTGCAGGCGTTTTGTGAATCTGAAGAGGACTTTATAGATTGGTATCGGACATATGGGCTAATAACGGACTTATGGACTTGATCTGGACTGGGTTGGGATGTTTTCTCAATGTTCAATTGTATATAAATCTCTTTCTTATACACGTATGAGTGTCTCCATGAATTTGTTTCTCTAGTCTACACAGACAAACACAGATGGATACCAGAAAGTCCGGACTTTTGGTGGGAAGGGAGGGTGGTCGGAATGGTAGCTTATGAGACAGATGGTAATAGAATGAATCACAGTTGCTTTTCTTTTGATTATCTTGTTGTTAGCTGCTGTCAAGATGGCCCCTGACTCATGGCAACCACATGCACAAGACTGCAGACTACTGTGATCCACAGGGTTTTCTTTGACTGATTTTCAGGAGTAGATCTCCAGACTTTGCTTCTTAATCTATCTTAATTTGAAAACTCTGATAAAACCTGTTCAGTATGATAGAAATACAGGAGCCACCAATGACCAACTTTGGTCTCCTATATGAAATGTGAGGATTCTGCCACTGAACACCCCCATCCTGAGTTTTTTCGTGAAGATTTCCCTATAAACTGTGCTTGATATAATCTAGTAGAAACTTGGCTAATTGTTTTTATAGCTACCCAGAACACAGCTGCTGTTTTCTTTGCTAGTGAACACTGAATTACTTTGGTCTTTCGGTCTATGTCCCTGGACAATAATGGATGTTGATAATACATCATATTTTCATTTCCTGGATTTATTATGACTGTAGGGGGAGCTTATTTTCCTGTCTCTTGCTGGGAATTTCCACAAATAATGTACCAAATAATGTGAAGCACAGATCATGGATAAGTAAACAGTAAGGAAAATATAGAGAGGGTTTATAAATCATGAGACTCACTTTCCAATAAAGATAGAGACATGAAGGTGCAAACCCTCTAAATATTATGACTGTAATTCTTAAAAAAGGAAAGAGAAAATTTATACAAAAAGTGATTTATTCCACTTTCCATGACATTTAAAAGGATACAATTTCTTATTTCCCACACAAATGGCAGCAATGCAATATTGTCGTTGAGGTTAGATGCTGTTGAAGTCAATTCTGATTCACACTGACCCCACAGAGTTTTCTGGGCTGTCATCTTTATGAGAGCACATCACTAGGTCTTTCTCCCAGGAAGCCTCTGGTGAATTCAAACTTGGGTGCTTAACCATTTCTCCACCAGGGCTCTTTAATGGTATAATATTAAGGCTATACATCTTTATGGAAGGTGACCACATTTTCTTTATTCCATGCGGCAGTTGCTGGGTTTGAACCACCAGCCTTCCCAGTAGCGGCAGCCCAAGGCACAATGTACTGTGCTGTTTGCTGTGATATTACTCATCCTTTCTATCAGCCAATGTTCTCAAACTATGATCTAATAGTCCACTGAGTCAGTGCAATTCTTTGGGTGGAGGGCAAACTTAGTTCCTCTACGGAACTTGTGCTCAGATAATTTTTTCCGCAAGTGGCCCCTCCTCTCCTTTCACGTCTCAGCTTCAAATGGCATGTCTTCAGAAAGACCTTCCCTGGCCATCCTATCTCATGTGACTGTTCTCTGTCTCACTCCATCCCTGTTTAGAGTCTCTCCATGGTGTTGTTCCCTCATTGACATCTCCATTATACCTTTGTTCCATTCCTTAACTGTCTTCTCTTGCAACAGCTCTGCCTCTAGACCAATGCCTGGCACAAAGAAGTCTACAATGGGCTCTAAAATGAGAAAACTTCTGCACGGAGGACCCTGATTCATGGGTGGCCATTGGCAGACCACACATCCCTGGAGACGAAGATATCTAGAGGTGTCAGTGGTACTAGTGGGTGAAGCAAGGAAAAAGGTCAGCAATGATAATATTAAGGCTCAAGCCCAGATTTCTGCATTTGTAATGTAATTATACTGGCCTGTCTTATCCTCCTAGTGCTTCCGTCATAGAGATACCAGGCGTGGGCGGCTTTAAAAAGAAGAAATATATTTCCTGCACTATAGACATCTAAATCGGGGCCTTGACCTTGTCAAGCCCATTCTTGTCAGCAGGCCACTGTTATTCCTTGGTTCCTTGGAGTTTCCTGACTTGCAGACAATCCTTAAAGGGCATCTGTCTTCTTAATATGTAGCTTTTGTCTAGTGTGCTCTTTTTGTGTAAAATCATACACATTTTATTTTCAATTTTTATAGAGGATTACATTTTATCAAAGTCAATTGGTAGGCAGTGTGGGATACACTGATTTGTTAAAACAGAGCAGACAGACAGCAGTCATCCAGATGGCAGGGGTGAGTGCCTGAGAAGGCGACTCCCGTGCAAACCCAGGACATGGAGGTGCTCCTAGCAGGCGCATCTGGATGGGGCATTGTACCAGCAGATACGACGTCACATGTCAAGCCCTGGACAAATGGAAAGGCTTGAGGCTGCAGGTCACCGTGTTCTCAGACATGCGTCACAGGCATATGGCATCCCGATGGCTCATGACTCTCCCTCAATAATTTTCTCTTTTTATAATTCAGAATTGATTAGGTTTAGGATCCATCCTATACTGAGAGGACCTCAACTGATCAACTATGTTACATTAAGTAACATGATGATAAGTGATAGCAATAAATTACATTTGGTTTGGTGTAAGATATTTGCCTTACATTATATACACCGGTATAGAGTTTAGGGTTGCGACGCAGGTTTTGGGGGGGACACAATGCAATCCATAACACACTATCACATTCTGTGATTTTCCTTCCTCTGGTTGCTGACCCGGAAAGCCACTTCTCCCTGTGTTATGGGTTTCTAGTGTATAGTAGATTGAATAGGAAAAGTGAGACAGCACAGACAGACATGAGCAGTTTTGGCTTGCTGCCTGAGAGTTAGCAAGAAGGTAGAAAATAAAGGAGCAACATATTCTCAAAGAGGCATAACCTACAGGGATCACCATTAATACTCATGGAAGTTGTCTCTGTCTTATGAGTATTACTCTGGGTAACGATGTGTGTTCTCATCAGACCTGAGCCCATTATGCAGCAATTCTCAACCTGTGGGTTAGAACCCCTTTGGGGAGTCGAACCATAATCTGTGGGTCGTGCCCCTTTTGGAGTTTGAATGACCCTTTCAGAGGGGTCACCTAAGACCATCAGAAAACATCTATTTATTTCTGATGGTTGGGGGTCACCACAACAGGAGCAACTGTATTAAAGGGTCATGGCATTAGGAAGATTTAGAACCACTGCCTCAATGGGAGTTTTTTGGATTGGAATACATGATGCTTGTTATAGCCTATTTATAAAAGTAAGAAAAGATATACCTTACTTTATTGATTGCGAAATGCCAAACCTCCCCATCCCGTTGCCCTTCTTTGCACCTAGATGCAGCTGCTATTCATGGCATGGTTTCCAGTTGTGAACACACTCAGACTGGGTTGTGACTGTTGACATTGTCATCCCCATCACTGCCATGAGTCGTAGGTGTGCATCGTATGGCTGAAGTGCACTGCCATTTTTGGTAGGTCTTCTGAAGCCCACATTACAGGTTAGGAGCTGAAGATGTAGAAATAGTCCTGGGGCACGCCTTTGTTACCAGAGAAGCAAATGGTCGCCACCAGAAGAGAAACAGCTACCGAGTCCACACTATGCAGAGCAGAAACTACGTGCACAATGGGTCGCCATGGAAGCTGCTTAGGAGGGATGAGATCACAGGGCGCTCACAAAGACAATGTGCTACTTCCTACTTCTGGAGGGAAGAACAATGAAAATCAAGGCACATGGAAACATTTCATCAATGCAAACAGCAGCCTCCACAACCCTGAGACCAAAAGAACTAGATGGGGCCTGGTTACTGCTGCCAAATGCTCTGGAAAGGCTCACATTAGAAGGTCCTGTATATAGTGGAAGAAAACCGTGAGACAAACCCCTAAATCATAAAAAAAAAAGACTAGGATTATTTGTCAGAGATTTCTGGAACTCCTAAGACTATGGCCCTTTGTAATGCTTTGGGTCTGGAACTGAACTCTCTCTCCTGTTACAATAATCAGCGATTTCAGATCAAAAGAACAGCATTTGCACAAAGACAAAATTCAGAAGGGTTAGGAAAGAAGGAGAATGGAAACAGGAGAGGAGAAGCTGCTCTGATCAGTTCAAGTAGTGATGTCATCAAGAAGCTGGGTATCAACTCGGAGCTATATTTGGCTGACTTTGAACAGAAGCTGCTGAGCTTCCAGCTATCTATAGCTCCACGTTATGTATAGTTTAGTTGAGGAAACATAAGAGTTCAGGTCAATTAGGAAATTCTTTTTTCTTCTTTTTAAATCATTTTATTGGCGGCTCTTGCAATTCTTATCACAATCCATCCATCCATCGTGTCAAGCACATATGTACATTTGTTGCCATCATCATTCTCAAAATATTTGCCTTCTACTTGAGCCCTTAATATTGGCTCCTCATTTTGGCCCTCTTCCCTCCCTAATGAACCCTTTGTAATTCATAAATTATTATTATTTGTTACACTCTCCGATGTCTCCCCCAGCCCTCTTCTCTGCTGTCCCAAGAAGGAGGCTATACGGAGATTCTTGTCATCGAAACCCAGCTTTCTTCAGCGTACCACAAAATAATACTGTCAATATTGAAACTCAGAACAAATTCCTTCCACAAGTACAAATTAAAAATTTGAATGCATGAAAAAGTATGCAATTAATTTAACTGGCAGAACATAGAAAAGTGCTTGGCATGGGAACAATTTGGATATTTTTTATATTATATGTGATTATTTGAACAGTTGGAAAATTTCTGAGATGGAGATTTCCAATAGAGTCTTAATGAATAAACAAAAATAGTTTTATAAATAGATCCAAATCAAGGTTTGTGGATACCTTGATTTCCAAGATTAATAAATTATATCAAAGAAGACTGTCAGGTTTTGGTCACTTCTTAGGTGCTATGATGACCAGTTCCACACAGATTTCAGCAGCTTCACACAAGTGCCACCTGACAGTGCTTTGTCACGTGCCATCTCCCTTCCTTCCCTGAGGTTTCAGTCATCACACAGCATGAGCCGCTCAGGGGAACCCACTTGACTGTCCAGCAGATGCAACCAGAAGTTATGTGTGTACTGTCCTTTGCAATGTACTGTATCGACAAACTCTTAGTGAAGACTGTTTGGAGCAGAGCACAGTCCAGACACTATTCTAATGGCATGGTCAACAGGTACTTATTACTCTCATAGACTAAACAGGATAGGGATGAGTAGAATAGCAAACCATCTCATCAGCTAAGATTGCCCAAGGTTAGGATCCCACTCAATATAATGGATGTCACACCCAAGCATGTCCTGTTCCGCACATAGAGAAAAATGCCCAAACCCCCAGAGGGCGGATAACTAACAAGCAGCCATGTCTAAGTGCCAAACAACATGTACAGAGAACAACTAGGGAAAGGGGATAAGAAAAGAAAAATGAAAATGGGTAATAAAATGCAAAAGAGGTAATAAAACTGTAAGGTCTACTGTGAAAAAGGGAGTTTACTCATTGTCCCTATTCAGAGAAGGTTGGCCATCTGCTGACCAGCAATTCTAAACTTACTGGTGTCAGAGAACAGCCTTTCCTTTTTTACCACAGTAAGATAGCTTAAGAGCCTTCAGGATTTCTTTTCTGAGCACTATCATTTCCTCCCTAAGGCATATTTTGTTTGTGTCAATTAGGAGATATGGAAATGATGAGGGACAGTTAGAGTCTAGCACATCTCTGCACCCGGCGTCCATCCTTGACCAAAATGTTGAGAACAAAAGGATAAGGTCTTGCTCCTTTGCATCCTGGGCAGAAAGTTAGGAGATGCATCCCCTAATATTTCTCGGAGGGTTCTGGGAAATCAAGTGTAAGTAGCCTATAGTAGGCGCCAAGTCATTAATACAGCAAAGCAAAAGCATTTTGTCCCTGATTTAACTCTCACCCCCAACCACCTCTATATTTCTTCCCTACAGCCTTACATCAGTTCTCAATACATTTTCTGTGCAAAAGCCTTTGGTCAGTCCTAGGCTAAGCTGTGCAGATACCTGCCATTTCTCAAATTTCATTATCCCCATACCCTCTTTTCAAACCCATCCCCCATCCAAATAGTTCGACAGCATTTCTTTCTTGTTGAAAGTGAAATATCTCCATCTCTATCTCTATCTCCATCTCTATCTCTATATCTGTCTATGTCTATGTCTATGTCTATATCTATGTCTATGTCTATATATATCTGTGTGTATGAAGCACTCTTATTTTAACCTACAAAAAGAGAGAGATTATATTACTCAGCTATAAATAGAAATAAAATCCTGATCCATGTGATGACATAGATGAGCCTTGAAACATTATGCTGAGTGAAATAATTCATCAACAAAAGGATAAATACTGCATGATCCCACTTGTCTGAAATATTACAAAAAAGGCAAATGTATAAAGATCAAAGTATTTTTATAACTCCCAAAGGCAGCAGGGAGAGAGAAAGAAGGAGTCATTATTTACAAAGCAATGAATAGCCGTTAATGGTGATGAAACTTTGGCAATGAATGTGGATGATGGATGTGCAACATGATTAATACAATTGATGTCACATAATTGGACATGCAAGAGATATTGAGTTAGAAGATGTTAGGTTTTGAAAAGAGAGAGGTGATAGGAAAGGCAAAAGAAGAACCCACTGCAGATTTGGAGATGAGGTCTTGCTTGGCACTGAACTTCCTTAAATTCAGAAGCCTTCTCATGCATGTCTACACTTCCAGGGCAAGGGACCATTCAAAGGAAAAGGCAGGCCCTGAGAGGGGTCTGGGGAAGGTCCCACAGAAATCTGAAAAGATAACTCAGAAGGAAAACCAAAACCAAAGTAATGGCCATTGAGTTGACGCTGACCAATAGTGACCATCTAAGACAGAGTTGAATTTTCCCTGTGGGTTTCCAATACTACACATCTTTATGGGAGTAGAAAACCTCATCTTTCGCTCAGGTAAACAGTGAACCCCCCACCCAAGAGTTCACTTCAGAGGACAGCACTGAAGCTATAGCTCGGGGAGAGGGGGCACGTCTGATCAGAGCACACGGGAGAAAATGAAGAGGGAAGGAGAGTGAGTGGAATACATCCTGGCCCACCAAGCACCGAGGATGATATTCCTGCTCAGAGCACCCAATGTGCAAATACACAGAGATGACCATAGGGCCGGATCCACCATGAGACACGACGTCGCTCACTGAACCACAGTGCTACATCAGACAACACTGGAGACACAGTGCATAAATAGTGCCCAATCTGACCCCATCACAATGGGGCGAAACACTAAGGGTGTGCAACAGAGCAGCAAGGGGAGCAAAGCAATGAAGTCCTGGGGAGTACCAAAAAATAGATTTGGGGACCAGAGCATGGTACCCCATCAGACTGGACTGGAAAACACTCTGAAAGGTCAACAAACAGACCTGGAACTACTTATAGGTTTTTCCTTTTTTGTCGTTGATTTTGCTGTTGCTGTTTGTTGTTCATTTGTTTTTTGTTTTGTCTTCTTTTGTTCTTCTGTCTGGCTTTGTCTTGATTTTGCACTTATTACTGTCTCTACATGTCTATCTAGATAAGATAGATGGGATAAACAATCCTGAGGAAAAAACAATGGGACTGACAGGTCCGGGATGGCGGGGGGGGGGGGGTTGGGAGTGGGGACCCGGGAGAGGGGAAGGCGGGAGAAAGGAAGGGGGTTGTCAATCCACCCAGGGTCAAGGGAACAACAAGTGATCTAAAATCAATGGCATGGAGGGCGTGGGATGCCTTGTGGGGCTTAATCAAGAGAACGTAACCGAGAGGAATTACTCAAACGCGAATGAAAGCTGAACATGATAGTGGGACAAGAGGAAAGTAAAAGGAAATAGAGGAAAGAACTAGGAGGCAAGGGACATTTATAGAGGTCTAAATATAGTCATGTACATATGTAAGTATATTTATATATGAGGATGGGGAAATAGATCTATGTACTTATATTTATATGTTAAGTATTAAGGTAGCAGATGAACATTGGGCCTCAACTCAAGTACTCACTCAATGCAAGAACTTTTTGTTCTAATAATCCTGAATTCTGTGATGCTCACCTTCCTGACAGGATCGCTGAAGACAAAATGGGTGCATAAGCAAATGTGGTGAAGAAAGCTGATGATGCCCAGATATCAAAAGATATAGTGTCTGGGGTCTTAAAGGCTTGAAGATAAACAAGTGTCCATCTAGCTGAGAAGTAACAAAGCTCAGATGGGAGAAGCACACTGGCTGGTGTGATCATGAGGTGTCGAAGGGATCAGGTATCAGGCATCAAAGACCCAGGACAAAAAATCAATTCTAAGTGAATGAGGGGGCAGGAGGCACAGAGTAGAGACACAAAACCAATCTGTAAACAACTGGAAATTCCCTTACAAGGGTCACAAGGAAGTGATGAGTTAGTCAGGGTATAATATAGCACTGATGAAACATTCAACTTTCCTCTTGTTCTTTAATGCTCCCCACTCCCCCACTACCAATGCCTCAATTCTACCTTACAAATCAAGCCAGAGCATGTACACTGCTACAGACAAGAGCTTGCAACACAGGAAATGTAGGACAGATAAACCCCTCAGGACCAATCATGAGAATGGAGATACCAGGAGGGGAAGGGGAAGGTTGGGGGGAGATAGAGGGAACCAATCACAGTAATCTACATTTAACTCCTTCCTACGAGATGGACAACAGAAAACTGGGTGACGGGAGACAGCGGTTGGTATAAGACATGGGAGGGGGGATTATAAATGATCAAGGATTCATGAGGGAGGGAGGGGGAAATGGGGGAAATGAGGAGGTGATATTAGGGCTTAAGTAGAAAGAAAATGTTTGAAAATGATTATGGCAGCATATGTACAAATGTTCTGGATACAATGGATATATGGATGGATGGTGATAAGAGCCCCCCAATAAAATGATTTAAAAAGAGAAAAACAGCTAACTATAAGGAGCCTTCTGAAAGCTATATTTACTTGGATACTTTTGGAAATGAAAGGCATGTTCCTTAGCACCCCCAGCCCAACCTGAAAATTATACACAAGCCCAGCTCCATGGAACTTTTGATCACACTAGAGTAGCATGATTTGGGTCAAACACTGAGTGCCAAGGGTGGGTGGGGCTGTGATTAAGCAAGCAGGAGTGTTACAGACAGGGAAAACAATTTGCCATCTAGTCAATTTTGACTGATGGTGACCCCATGTGTATAAAATAAGAACTGCACTTCATACAGTTTTCAATAGCTGTGATAATAAACGCTCAATGTGCATATTTTCTTATCTTATTTTCAAATTGGGTAAAAGTATCTAACACTGGAGAGATATCACGTATAGGTTGGCTAGAACTTGAAGACTTCACACAGGGTAGGAGAATTTAAATGTCAAAAATGCATTTAAATGACACACCTTAAGGAATAGACTGATGTATCAAGAAGAATAGTAAATGTGTTTCTCGCTTTTTAAGTAACATTGTATAGAGTTCAGTCCCCAAGACCAGAAAAATCCAAAACTAATGGAAAATAGTAAATCTATATTTGATTCATTTAAGTCATGTTAGTTCCTTTGCAAAGGAAATTGGATAATTTAGAGGAGACTTTTCTGATGATTTTTATTAAAACAGCATGGTGTTTATCTCTTCCTATGTAAAATTATCAGAAGAAAATATATTCACTTTAAATGAAATTAGATAATGCTATTATAAGCATTCCTGGAGAGGTCTTAATGTAATTGCCAAAGTCAAAAATAATTTTTCTATGTTCTTGTAAAATAGATAGGAACATATATAGGCCTATTCAGAGTTGACTACAATTATGATTAAAATGAGCAAAAATAAAATCACAAACACACCAAATATTTGCACTGATAATTTGGCTATGCTTAAAATTTTAACCAAGAACTTGAAGACTGATCCCAAAGCTGAATATTTGCATATCAATGTAACACCTGAAAAATTGGCATGTGAAAAACTTGTCATACAACTTTTCATGCACCACTCCCCCAAAGTATAGTAACAAAAAGCATTATCATGAAATGACCCCTTTATTCCAGAATTGAGAGTAATCATTTTTCCATGCAATTTCAAAATTGCTACCATCCTCTGGGATTCTGGGGACTTCACTACAAAAGGTTTCCTGGAAGTATATAACTATTTCCAACAGAGATGGTATAGAGTGGGGAGCAGAAAGAATCAATGACTGGTATATTTTTAGTGGATTTTTCCAGTCATACAAGAGTACTTTGGTGATACAAATCATTAAGTGCTTGACAGCTAGCTCTGGAAAGGTTGGAAAAGCCTGGCAATCTTCTTCCAAAAAATCAGCCCTTTTCAATCCTAGGGCCTGCAGTTCTATGTTGACGCATGTTGGGTGGCCATGAGTTTGAATCAAGTTGATGACAACGGATTTATTTACAAAGACCAGGTCATTATGTGAAAATTGGTGATAGATGAAATGGAGGATGTCCACATCAGATCACAAAATGGAGAGCGATTACATAACCACCAAGCCACAACATTACATAACTGCCTAATTACATCATTACAGAACAGCCAAACCAGTGAGAAGCATGGCCCAACCAAACCAACATATAAATTTAACCATCACAACCAGCTTCACATATCACCATTCACTATCGTCAGATGTATGTCGTTAATGTGCAAAATAGTTGTACAGATTTTTTAATGTTGTAAAGGCCAAATATTGACTAATGAGACAGCTGATAAGTGTGGAGTACGTGTATAGAGAATGTAATCGCTCAGCTGTGGCAGTCCTGCTCCTCTCAAGAGTCCCTACCCTTATGCCATTTTCCTATGATCCCAGCTTATGATGACCAGTCTCTCTCTTCTACCTGTACCTTTCCTATGATGTCAACTTTCAAGACCACTTAATGAAGCCATAGGTTTGCACAAGCTACACCAGGCAGATTGAGGATCAAGGTGGGAACTGGGGCCTGCCTCAGTTCTGGCAAAGGCTCATACCCAGGGTCCAGGGCAGGTAATACCTGGTCTCCCTGGAGGATGGAAACCTACAGTGGTGACTCTGGCTCTTAGTCCTTGGAAAACCCCATAGGCAAGTGGTTGAGTGTCTTTCCATTGGTAGCCTTGCCTCATCCAATGCCAGAGTATCCAATAAGTAAGATCAAGGAGGACAATACTCGGCTCTGGGTTTTGAAGATGTGCTGAGAGCCAGATATCACTGGGAAAGGAACCTTGAGTGGAGAACAAAACAAAAGAAGATACACTGGGGAACATGAAGGCTGTGCACAAGGAAAAACTCAGCCAGGAATCCACTTCCCAGCAATTCAACACCATTGGGGAGGATAAGGACTTGGCACAGAGAGAACACAACACAAGACCCTAATGGTCTATACTCCTCACATCAACTGCAGAGGCCTCTTTGAGGCAAGGAAGGCGTTTCGGGGACTGGGGGTGGGGACAGTCCAGTTCAGCCTCTTGCCTCAAGTGCCTATGTATTTCCTCTATAGGCCAGGGCCGCTCTGGGAAGTGGGACCATGAGGATTAGTAGTGACTTAACAGTTTTGGAAACTCTAAATGGGTCTCCATGACTCAGAATGGACTTGATGGTAGTGGATCTGGTTTGGATTTTTTGGGTACAGTTTTTCGCAGGATAATTTATCTTGGAAATTATTGAAAAAGGAATAGTTGGAGATTTTCCACATAGTTGCATTGTTTTATATTGTTGAGTGACCAGAAAAAAACCAAATTCACTGCCATGAAATCAGTTTGCATGCATAGCGACCTTGCAGGACAGAGTAGAACGATCCATGGGTTACGCAGACCATAAACCCTCACAGAGGCTTATTCTTCCACAGAGATGCTGGTAGTTTCAAACTCTAGTTTATTCAACCTGTCCCCTAATAGTGGGTACTTGGGTGTTTCTGGTATTTTATTCTTAAGAAGCCCTGATGGTGCTTCCGGGTAATTGTTGAACTTCCAGTTGAAAGGTCAGCAGTTGAAACCCACAAGCCACTCTTGGAAGAAAGTTGAGGTGGTCTGTGCCCATAAATAGTTACAGCCTGGGAAACCCTACCTGGCCTCACTGTGAGGCTGAACTGACTTGGTGAGAGTGAGATCTGAAGAGTCTTTTGGCTTATAAACAGAGCCTCCACTGAAAAGCATCGGGTACATGTCTTTTCATATTTTCACTAATGGATGTTGTTGTTATTAGGTGCAGTTGAGTCCCTTCTGGCTCAAGCTTGTGGGAACCTGGAATTGAAAGAGTGGTATTTATTGACAAACCTGTTGAAGCCCCCTCATATAGATGAGGTAGAGTCTCAGCTGTAAAGAGACTGCTGCTGTAAAGAGACATGTAAATAACAGAGAATGAATATCCTTATCAAAGCTAGTTTAATTTTTCTTTTTACATACACAATGTCCTCTTGAGATCTAACTGAAAGGAGTCTGTTTATGGACAAATCATCAAGACCTGAATAGATAAGTGTTGAATAGCAGCTTCAAATTACAACAAAATCGAGACTGCATTCTCTTTATTGAAGAGGGACATGTTTATTAGCAGATGGCTCTCTCCATTCTGAGAATGACCTGTGTAATTTTAGTGTTTGGTATTGAATATTTCAGGGACATTGTGGATTTCGTTTGACTTGTCCTTTTCTGGGAACAAGAAAACATCCTGGTACAATGAATTGAGCTTATGTAAGGCCATTTCTCTCATTGGTACAACTAGCATTTATAGGAAATAGGAACTTTCTTCATTTCTTATTATTTTTTGTGGATACTCAACTTACTAATTTGCCTCTTCATTCCATGTCTCTTCTCCAAATGGAAAACAGCGCATTCCTTTAAGCCTCTTAGATTCACAACAATGTAAAACACTGTGCGGACAACAAACGTACAAATCATGTATTATTCAGATGGCATTCAAAGGGACACTGTAGCCCAATAATTCCACCAGCCCACATAATAGTGGAGTTGACTCACCTTTGAGCAACATGCCTATTGACATGTCTCTCTTCGAACATTTTGTTCTTATCTTAACCTTCCTGAGAAATTGCTGGGAGCTCTTTAAAACCACATTTTTCATTTTCTTAACATTCCTGTGGAGGTGGGTAGGTGAAAATTACAATACTGAAATATTCCAGATGGAGACAAGCAAATCCACACTCTGAGCACCACACAAGACAGAGTCTGTTTTATCTTCTTTGTTGCGAGGGAAGCTCAGTGGCCACATCATGGGAAAGAAGAAGTAATACCCCTCCCGTTCACGCTTTCCTCATCTCTTTCCACAAGGCAGCTATTTGAATGCCTAGTAGTGCTCCACCATCATGTTTTCTTTAGTTTGGTGATACAGAGCTATTTTATCTGTTGATTTCATTGGTTATAAAAAATCTGCTTTCATGCCAATGCTTTGCCTTGAATCATTTCTTTTACAGCATGCTAAGGGAAAGATTCAATGTCCTATGATTAAAAGAAAGGGTTGATTCCACCAAAACTGGAATTTAACTCTGTCACTGCCTGTGTTATGTTAGCTGCTGTCAACCGTGTCAGACTAGTGGTAACCCTGTGCACAATGGAAAGAAAGGCCTGTGTCATTTCCAGACTGGTTGTGAATTGGGCCATTGTAATTCATAGGGTTTTCTTTTTCTTTTTTTTTTAAAAATCACTTGCTTGGGGGCTTGTACAATTCTTATCACAACCCACACAGCCATCCATTGTGACAAGCACATTTGTACATTTGTTGCCATCATCATTCTCAAAACGTTTTCTTTCTACTTGAGCCCTTGATATCAGCTCCTCATTTCCCCCTCCCTCTCCACTCCCCCCTCCCTCATGAACCCTTGATAATTTATAAATTATTATTTTGTCATATCTTACTCTGTCCAATGTCTCCCTTCATCCACTTTTCTGTTGTCCATCCCCCAAGAAAGAGGTTATATGTAGATCCTTGTAAGGTAGAATAGGGACCATGATAGTGGGGGGAGGAAGCATTTAAGAACTAGAAGAAAGTTGTATGTCTTTCTAGTGTGTCTTAGCCTAGAAGCTCTGCTGACACCTCTTTAACATTATAGCAACACTCCCTATGCATTGGCCAGAAATGGAACCTGGGTCTTCTACCTGGCAGGCAAGAATTCAATCCTCATCACTGTCTGTGAGTGCCCATCAAATAACCCACACTCTCTGAGCAGCACAGTTGTCTGTAAAAACAAGGGCTAACAGTGCACATCTCCCAGAATCAACTGCTAACACCCGAAGTTGAATACTGTGGTAGTTACATAATCTGGTGTCAATCTAAGAGGATTATGAGTGGAAGGGTAGAACCTGACCTGTCAATCAAGACATAATCAATGAGGTCTCTGTATGGGCATGGCCTTCCCCCGAGGATTCTGGGAAAATTCTGGGATTACCTCCTTGGAAGAAGATACACTCTTTCTCAGCTCACTCCCTGAGAGACTCTCTACTGACAAAACATATGAAGCTATGCTGGAGGGAACAAGAGCCTTGGACATCAAGATGCCACATGAAGACCCCTGTCAGCACTGAGCTGCTTCCACCATAAAGCTACCCACCAACTGGCCTGTAATCTTCCTGCAGTCTACACATTGCATGTGTTTTGTGAGTCTGAAGAGGACTTTATAGATCAGTATTGGACATAAGGGCTGATATTTGATTTATGGACTTCATCTGGACTGGGCCAGGATGTTTTCTCAGTATTTAGTTGCTTTTGTATATAAAGTTCTTTTTTACACCCATGAGTCTCTCTGGATCTGTTTCTCTGGTCTATCCAGACTAACACAAATACTTTGTGTGTGTGTGCGCGCGCACGCGAGCGTGCATGTGTGTGTGTGTGTAATTTTAAACCAAGTCCATGACCTCTGAGTTGATTTTGACCCATAGTGACTCCATATAGCCACCCTGTATGTAAAAACATTAGCTCTTGGTAAGCACACAATATTTGAGAGATGTCAACATGGTTATTAATATTTGCAATTTCCAGGCTTGAGAGTTAAAGTAGATTAAAAAACTTGGTTATGGCCTCTGCTACGCTTTTTACAAAGTGTGTGACCTTGTGTTTAGAGTCTCCGGGATTTGATGTCCTTACAAGTACAAAGATATCACTGGGCTGGAAGGCTGGCGGTGCCCCCCTCAGCCTTCCATTATGTGTTCTGCCCCTTGCTTAGCCTGTCCAGCTCCTGAAACTACTCGGATAGCCAGGTCACTCTCTCTCTTGGTATCAACAGGGCCCATCAAGATCTGCTGTAGCCACTGAACTCTCCTAAAAGTATATAACTGTTTACATTACATTAAATAAGTATATGTTAATGATAAAACATCCCAAACTTTCCGCCATTGAGTCAATTTCGACTCATAGTGACCTTATAATCCAGAGGAGAACTGCCCCTTCGGATTTCTGAAACAAACTCTTTATGGGAGTAGAAGCCTCATCTTTCTCCATGGAGCATATGGCGGTTTCAAACTGCTGACCTTGTGGTTAACAGCCTGTGTTAGTCTGGGTACTTTAGAGAAACAAAACCAGAATGCTAATACTTTTATATACATTTATACAGATAGATATATAACATAAAAAATAAACAGTTAATTAAATTATTAAGCAGTACAAATGGCTCAGTGGAACTCACTCCGGTGAGACAGCTATGAAACACTGGCAGTCCTTCAAGTCTTGAGGGCCACAGGATAGTCCTTTGTAGAGCAATTCAGGCTATCCGGGCACAGGCAGTAAACAGCAAGGCAGGTCACCAACAGTCAGCCAGATGTTAGGGTCTGACAGTCCCCAGCTCAAGAGATGTAAATTCCAATGGTGTGGTGAAGCAGGTCTTGAAGAAACCTCAAATTACAGTGACACAGTCCATAGGTTAGGTGTCCCACAGGTAGTGTAGCTTGCAAATCGAGGCACAGAACAAGCAAGGCAGCCGCACACTGGTCTGATGATCAAAGAGCAAGAGACAAGAAAGGCAAGGCTCATCGAGCCACTTATTTCTCCGCCCTTCAATTAATCCCACGTGTTTATCGGCCAGGTTGGCACAATAAACTAACTACCTCACAGCCTAATGAGTTATCCACTCTACCACCTCAGGGTACCATGTTAACAATTGATCAGAGTAATTGCCATTTGAAAAACAGGTTAAAAAACAAAAAGGAGAACTGAGAACGTTCTAAGTGCACACACCTAGCTACAAGTTAGGAAGCTTCTTGGTTACTCCTCCACTGAGAGTACTCACCCATTCAACCTACTTGCCTAAGAAGCTTTTTTCTTTCTTTCTTTCTTTCTCACTTTAGAAGATAAAAATCCTGGCCTATGGCTTCTTCAAAGTTCCCAGAAGGCGAAGGGGTCTTGGTGGGGCAGCGGTTCAGTTTTCAGCTAAAAGTGTAAGGTCAGTGGCACTTCAGGAGAAAGATGAAGCAGGCTGATGTTGTAAAGATTTAAAGCCTTCGGAATCCTACGGGGATTTTCGACTCTCTCCTACAGGGTCCCTATGAGGAAGAATGGGTAGTGGGATTGGTTTAGGGTGTCTGTAGTGCTACCGTCACTTGTCATTGAGAAAGTATGGCCCGGACAAGGAACTTTTCTGAGGTAAACACTCATTTTTCCTCTTTTCGTTTCCAATTAGCTCTAAAGCAGCATTCCAAGGAGAAGCTAAGTGTAAGTGTAGCTGTAAGAAACATTCACTCCATGAGATGAAGATGAAGTTGTCTGCTCCCATCAAGAGTTACAGTCCCAGAAAGCCTATGGGGGCAGTTCTACTCTGTCCTACATGGTCACTATGCAGCAGAATCGAGTGCACCAAAGTGAGTTTCTTTTCAGTGTCCAAGAAACCAGCTCTGGCTGGTACAATGGTCAAGTGTTTGGCTGCTAAACTCATCCAGCAACTCCAGGGGAGAGAGACTTGGAGAACTGCTTCCAGAAAGAAAATAGCAAAGGAATTGTCCTAGGAGGCGGTTCTATTCTGCCCTATAGGGGTCGCTGTGAGTTGTAATGCTTTTGCCTGCTCCTAACAACTACAACAAACATCGCTGGTACTTCCTGTCAGGGTGCCTTCTTTTTCGCCATTGAAAACATTGTCTCTCCTTCGAAATCTCTACGGCAAGGCCATACTTGGCTTTCTATATTTGAAGACCTCAGTTTCTGTTAATGGACTGGTAGTGTTCGCACATTAAGACAGACCCCATTGCTGTGGTTGAGCTGGGGAACGGGGCTTGCCACATGCGTCACTCGCCTCACTTTTGGCATCAGAACCAAGACAGAAAGAGTGGATTAGATGCCGACCAGTCCGTGTGTCCAGGCTGTCGGAATGGCTGGACTCCCTGGAAATGCCACACAGACTGGACGGGGATGACACTTTGCTCTGGCGGGAACGTTATTGAGCCTGCTATGCAGCGTTCTCTTCATGAGTACACATCACAAATGATTGCAAAGCTCTAAACGTTGGCAGAATGTGAGAATCCCCTGAGAAGTTCCAAACATGCAGGTCCCCAGGCCTTCCCTCCTAGAGATGCCGTTTCTGTTGGTCGGAGGCAGGGCCCAGACAGTGGCATTTCTTTATGCTCCCAGGAAAACTCTTAGGGCAGCTGGCAGTAGGAAAATGTGCAGTCAAGAAAATACTGTGCCTTGAAAGTCAGCCCCCGTCTCCTTCTCAAGTGGAAACTGTGCTAGGGCTCATTTGCTAGCCAACTAAGACTTGGCAGAAATCCCTGATTGGTGCAAACACTTAATGAGCTCAGCTATGCTACCCAAAAGGAAGAAGGTTCAAGTCCACTTAGGCACCTCCGAAGAATGGCCTGGTGAATGACTTCTGAACATCAGCTCTTGAAAACCTTATAGAAAAGAGTTATACTCGGACTCCTATGGCGTCCCCACGAGGCATACTGGAAACTAGTCTGAGTTCTGTGAGTCCTGTGTATCTGACCTTTGAAAGCTCTTAAGTCTCCCCTTTCAATACTTAGGATGGCTACCCAACACCCCTCTGCATCCTAACCTGGCCATGGTGGCTGAGTGTCTCCGTGTGCGTTACGTTAAGGGGAAAGGGTACAGGACTTCTTTGGGGCCAAAGGCTGCCTTCTTGCTGAAGTCTGAACTGAAAATAGATCCTGCGTTAGTCTGCATTGAACTATCTATGGGTACCATAATTAAAAGCCTCCCCCCACCACAAACTGGAAATATTCATGCTCAATCCCTGCATCTCCAACATGTGCCGATTTCCCACACTTGACATCAGGGAGATTGTTGTAGGGGAAGTGGGGGTGTTGCCAAAGGCTGATTTTTGTACGCATATAAAACAGCCTCTCTTTGTCCAATTAAGAAACGGTTTCCTTAGCAACTGTGCATCTATATCACCCATTCCTCCCACTTTAAAGTCCAATATTTGTCTTCAGCTTTGCCTGCCTCTAGAGAGACAAAATCCACTCTTTCTAGAATTAGTGACCATTGCTACATTCCCTTTGCAACATTGCCTACCCAAATTAGTCAGGAAGCCTGAAGTTTGAGAAGCCAGCTCTTCAAATTTGGCTTTGTTGGCTGGGCTAGGAGAAGGGTGGTCCGGACATTGTATACTGTTTCTAACTACCATTTGTGTGTGTGTGTGTGTGTGTGTGTGTGTGTGTGTGTGTGTAAAGGGGGAGGAGGTTTAACCTGCTAGTTTCCACTGGACTTTTGTGTTTCCAGTGGACTCTGGCTTGGCTGGTTCTCTGTGTGCAGGGCTGTCTCTGGTGAAGATAGTGGGCTCCTGCCCCAGTTCTCTGAATGAAATCCAAGCTGAATCTAAATTGATTGGTCTATCTACATCCTAGACCAGCCAGGCTGCCCTTGCAGAGATGTGCCTGAGAGTGCGTTTTCAGCCAGTGAGAGGAGAAACAAGTCACCGGTCTCTCTTATGGTCCCTCTCTACCACCACCCCTCCACTGCATGGGGCCCTAAGCACACTCAGTGCTTCCGGTCCTCTGAGCAGAGTTTCTGGTTTCAGATTCCCACCCGCATGACCAGCACCCACTTAATGGCATGTGTGAGCGAGCTGGCTGCAAGGCAAAGCATCTGATCATCTAATTCACAGGCGAGAAGGGCCATGCTTCCATTCGTCCTGCCTAGAACAAAGCAAGTGGACCTGAGAAAACCCATCGGGGAAATGAATCCGCACAATGTCCACAACCATGGCCTCTGTGCAATATTTATGTCATGAAGTAAAGCCTACTCCAGGACCACCACAAAACAAACCAAAACCAACACCAATGTCAATGCCATTGAGGTGATTCCAGCCCACATTGATCCTGTAGGACAGAGTAGAAGGGTTCTATGGGGCTTTCAAGGCTGTAAATATTCACAGAAGTGGACTGCCACATCGTTCTCCTAAAGAGTGGCTGGTGGGTTATAAGAACAGGCCATTCAGTTATCAGCTGAGCACTTTAATCACTACACCAGGGCTGCCAGGAACCAAGGTCTGGGATTACCTGTCATTGTTGCAACCAAAGATAGAGATCAGTTTGAATTGAGAAACTTGAAGTTTCTTCTGCAAGTACAAGACAGAAACAAACAGTGAGGGTTGCCCTTTCCAAAAAATGGCTGTGAAAATTCAGTGAAAACCAAGCAAACCATATACCCCAAACTATGTGGCAAAAAGCAGGCTTTGCGATGATCCCAGGGAACAAAGTGCTGGTCAGGAGTTTAACCTTCACCAGACTACCATCCCTCATGACACCACGCTCAACTGTTCATCCAGTGGGGAGTTGTTCCATGCATAGCTACTTGTCTTCATGGTCTTGTTAACCATTTATTCTGAAGTTAGAAGACCATCCCTATGGTTAAGCCTAAAGAAATCTTTACTGCAAGAGGATGGGGGTGTTGGTGCATGCTGTTATAGAAAACCTCATTTTTTATTTCTAACAAGCTATGTCTTAAATTGTTATATTCCAGTATTTTGATAAACAGCCATCTAAATCTGCTCTATTACCACCAGCATGACCACAACCACAACCTGGAATTGTAGTTAAATAAGACCCACTCCCTGTTGCCCACTGTCAAACTTCATTAAGCCCGTTATTCCAGAATGGTGAGAAATGGACTTTTACAAACTCACTGCCATCTAGATGGTGCCAACTGGTGGCATAAGGGGTAGTGCTGGGCTACCAACTGCAAGGTCAGTGATTCAAACTCACCAGCCTCAGGAGAAAGATGAGGCTGAATTCTCCTGTAAATATGAATTTCAAACGACTTTTAAAACTAATATTAATAAAAGACTTACCGCAAAGTTACAAGATGGGTTTAACCAAAGACTTTGTGGTTAGCAGATCAGTGGGTAAGCCCACTATACCATTGCAGTTCCTTAAGTTTAGGTGAAGGCAAAACAGAATCCTTGGGAGGCTTGCTTTAAGCAAAAGACTAGACAAAACGCACTTTTGTTTCAATGGACGCATTGAGTATCCTCCCCAGTTAGCTGACTCTAGCCATCCCTCCCATTTGCCTTTGAGCTCATTTACAACTCTGTGACTGTAGGTATTGTTGTGTGCCATTTGGTCAATCCTTACTAATCCTTGAAGTTATGTGGTGATGCTTACTCATAGGGTCTCCATAAGACAAAGTACAAACTTCCCCCATTAGGTTTCTGAGTCTGTAAGTCTTTATAGGAACAGGTCAGCAGATCTTGTCTTCTATAGAGTTATTAGATGGATTAGAACCTCGCACCTTTCTGTTGGCTGCCAAGTGCACCACCAGGGCTCCTTAAACTGTAGGTAATTGATAGCAATGCACAATTTTTATGGACATTAAAAAAAGAAAAGAACATTTTTTGTGGGTATTCAACTCTGTCTCTGTTAGAGCTCTACTTGACTTTTCTGCCTCTTGTAAGAAAAACAAAACAAAACCATTTTACTTCCATTTGCACATTCAATTTAAGATTTCTTTACTCCGTAGAAATGTGTGCTTTTCTGACTTTTCCTTTGAACGCCTGCCAATTTCCTTATGAGTTAAAAAAATATAACACATGTTCATTGTTAGATCTTTATGAGAATCATGATTCTACCTTTCCCTGAAAAATTATCTTTTGACCCACGGCATCTCTTTCCATCCAATCTGAAATAGAGTCCCTTCCCCAATCGCTGCTTTATTCTTTTACCAACCCACGTCTTTCCCTTATATGTTCTTATGGCATGGCTCCCTTTGTAGACCCCAAGTTCTGTGAGGACAGAACCATTGCCTAGTTTGTTCAATGATCTAGTCTAAGCTGGTGATGCAGTGGCAGTGGTTAAGCTCGTGATTGCCAACTGAAAAGTCGGCAGTTCTAACCCACCAGCCACTCCGCAGGAAAAGACAAGACAGTCTACTTCCATAAAGATGGCAGCCTTGGAATCTCCACAGGATGGTTCTGTCCTCTCCTAGATGACTCAATGGCAGTGGGTTTGATTTAGTTGGTAGTAAGGTTTAATCTGGCTGGTAACGGAGAGATCAGCACCTAGCACAATACACAAAGTAGGCTCATTAAAACGATTCATTGAGTTAACGATTTCATCAATATGGGAACCAATAGAAACAAGAAAAACGTATACAGACACAAATACTAAATACATGAATACATAACTAAATACATGAAAATGTAAATTTAACCAAGAGATGGATTTTTTTTTCTCCAGAAAGGAAATGGCTGCAGGAGAATCATACAGGGCTGGTTCTTTTGAGCTGAGCCCACTTCTCCTTCCCTGAGATTTGTGCAGATTTATGCAGCAAAATGCTGAGCACCCGTCAAATCGTATTATTCATTAATGAGGAAACTAGCAGGTGGAGAATGCCAATTTGGAATCAACGCTTGGGAAGCAGAGATGTACATCCTAACCAAGGGGTTGATTCCTCACATAGCTCAGTTGCTAAGCAATGATTCTGGCGTCTTTCACAGGGTGCCAATCTGCTCAAAGCCATAAATTGGCCTTTTCTGTTTATTTGTTTACCCAATGGCTTGGGTTGCTATGCAGGGTACAGGGCCTTCACAATCACCTTTTTACAAGTTCTAGAAAAGAACAGAAGATCAGGAATATCAAGTAAGATGCCCAAAACATAAAAACAAAACCAATGATAAACACAAAGCCAACGATCTGAGGGACTATTTAGATGTACCATGTAACAAGGTTTGGTCCTCTGACACATGAGCAATTAGCAAACCACCACAAAATGGTGCCAACAAAAAGTCAGCCAACATAAACACCAGGTCTGGCTTTTCTTCCAGTCAGCTACCGACTGATTTCTCCAGCAAAGCTAGTGAGCACCCAGTTGACTGCATTCGCAGTGTGGGGCTAACTTTTTAGAATTCATGGAAGTTTCCACATCTCTATTTCTGAACTACAGAGAAATCCTGTTTGTGCATGCCACACTGGAAGAAATAAGCCTCAATTCCGTTCTAATGAGTCGTTTACATATTAAGCACATCCTTAGGTCCCGTCATAGTTGTTGGGTGCTCCGGAGTAGATTCCTACTCATAGCATCCTGGTTTGATGGTGTAGATTTCCTCTGTCGGATTTTCTTTACTATGATCTCAGAGGCAGATCACCAGGTCTTTGGTTCAGAATACCCTGGATGAGTTCTCGCCTCAGAATGTTAGGCTCATGTTTGAGTACAAGCCATGTGTGCCCCTCAGGGGCCTCTCCTGCTTCCAAACAGGGACATATTAATAAGTGCAGTGATTAGGGGGTCAACATATTTTGGGCGGTGGGGGGGGGACACAGCTCAATACAGAATGCCCGCATATTCCCACCCAGGCATTCTTGCTTAAAAACATACCCATTACCATCGTGTTGATTTTGATCCATACCGACCATGAAGCGAATGGCCCCTTTAGGGTTTCCAAGGTGATAAAGTGGGTTATGTGTCGGGTTACTAAAGGCAAGGTCCGAAGCTTGAAACCACCAGCTGCTCCTCAGGAGAAAGCTGAGGCTTTCGACTCTCATAAAGATTTATCATCTCAGAAACCCACAGGAGTAGCTCTACTCTGTCCTCTAGGGTCGCTGTGAGTTGTAATCAACTCAACGGCCCTGAGTGATGTTTTGGAGGATCTTTCCAGAAGCAAACTGCCACCCCCCTTTCCTTTGGAGCAACTGGCAGGTTCAAAAACCGACCTGTCCGAGGCAGCCAAGCGCTTAAGAACTATGCACCAGGGCACATGCTTATGATCCCCAAATTAAACTGTCTAAATTGATACTGACTCCCATTGTTTGAGATCTAAGGAAACTTCACCACCTTAGTCTTCATGAGACCCCAAGCCATTAGTCAGTAGATTGTGTCCTTCTTTGGGATTCTTTAAAGGGGATTCCTTGAAGGCATCCCCAGTCACCCATTGTTAGGGGCCTTTATGCACCGCCTGTGAAGATAGATCCTTAGTTCTGAAAACCAGGCAGAAGGCGCTTCCCAGAAGAACCCACTAAGACAGGAGTCTCACGTATGGCATTTCCTTTATGTTGACATCACCTCAGGCTTCCCTTTGGGAAAGATAACCTGGCCTCCAAGCTAAACATGGGCAATGCTCTGATGCCGACTGCAATGCCAATTTATTTGTTTAATGTTTGCAAGTTAACGCAAAGGGATTTTGATGGAATAGATTGAAATCACAGTGTTTTCTCGCTCTCAGTTATAAAAACCTACTTAATAGGGCTGAAAAACCTGTACAAGACTCCTGATGGCACAATGTTTTGGATACTTAGTGATTCTGGATAAGTGAAAGATTTACTTCACAGGCAATAAGAATGGTTGCTCTTTTTACAGTACATATCGTCTCATATCAAACACAGCGCTCGTGTTTGGTGTGAAACCTTCCATTTTGTCTTTGGTTGTTGTTAGTTGCCGTGGAATTGATTCTGAATTATGGCAACTCCACAGTGTTTTCAAGGTGAGGACCTTACGGAATCAGATTAGCGAGCCTTTCATTGGTGGCACCTCTGGATGGGTCTGAACCGCCCACCTTTGAACTAGGGGTCAAATGCTTAATCTTGTTTACCACCCAGTGACTCCATTGAACAACCAACTGTATATTCACTGAGCTGATTCTGACTCATGGCAGCCCTGTATGGGTTTCCATGCCTGTAAATCTTCACAGGAGTAGAAAGCCTCATTATTCTCCTGAGGAGTGACTGATGGTTTTGAACTGAAGCTATCTGGAGGTTAACAGCCCAGGGCATAAACAACCACAACACTGCCAGGGACCCTAACTTCATGGCTGGGGAATGTTCATAAATATTGGGATACTTCTCCTGGGAGTATTTATTGTTGTTTAGCACAGAACACATCTTAACACAGAACGTATCTACCTAATAGTTGGTCAGTTCAAAAGTATATGGAAGATAATGCCATTCAGTTGCTTAGTACTCATTAGGGACTAAAGCAGTATTGAGGTGACTCGGGGATCCCAGAGCTTCATCCCTGCTTTCAAGGAATTTATAGATTACAGGTGAGATGCATTTGTTGACACATTACTAGAAATGCAAATCATTATAGGAGAGATCACAAGAGGCTGCAGGATACAAACCAAATACGATGCAAACACAGAAGGGATAACTACAAACCTTCCAGCCATAGAAGTGTGGAGCTACGAGGATGGCTGGCAGCTAGATGGCGGGAAGGCATCCCAGTTGGACTGAACAAGGAAAGCAATGGTTTATGGATAGATATGTTCCAGACATGTTCCGAGAGAAGTAGGGAGAAGCATACAGAGGCATGGGCAGAGGGGGCCAGCTGTGGCTATTGTCCACACGTAGAGTGGGGAGTTTGAATGTTACTTTTCAGGTGGTAGGGGAGTTGAGAAGGAGCCCTGCTGGCCCAATGGTGACACATATGGCTGCATGGCAGTTCAAGCCCCCTCAGTGGAAGCAAAGGTCTGGTGATCCACTCCTGTGAACACGAGAGCCTCGGAAAGCATATGCGGACAGTTCCACTCTGTTCTAGAGGGCTGCTATGAGTCAGAGTCAACTTGACTACATACACCACCAACTGACAAACTGCTAGGAGTTCCTGAGTTTGGCGAGGGCATGATCAGAATCTGGAGGCAGAAGGAAAGCACTGATGCCTAAGGCTGGCTGGGCTAGAATGAGGAGAGTCTGGCAACAGGGAGAGCAGGTAGGAGGCTGAAGCCATGGAGGGTGCGGTGATGAGGGCATGAGCCTGAGCAGGAGCAGTTGAGATGCCCGGAGTGGCAGACAGGAGCGACCTCGAGGAGGAAGTCCCCTCCTCTGACCCTGCAGCAGGTCAAACAGAAGCAAGTCAAGAAGAGAGATATCTTTCATGGCTGCAGTCTGGCAGCTGGACACCGGAGGGGACAAGACCTAGGGCTATAGAAGAAAGAAGCCGGGCTGGAGTCAGACATAAAGAGGGGGTGAGTTTAGTTTGGGACAAGGTGTGAGTTGTCACCTCAGACTGCTGACTGCTCTACTTCATTGTCATGAGCTTGGTCTGCTAATGGTCCTACTTTATTACATTACTTGGCCTTCCAAATGCTGACAAGGAAAACTTCTGCCCCCTTTTCCTGGATTTGTGCATTCCCTCAACTTTCCTCTCTCTCTCTCTCTCTCTCTCTCTCTCTCTCTCTCTCTCTCTCTCTCTCTCTCTCTCTCTCTCTCTCTCAAATCATCTTATTGGGAACTTTTATAGCTCTTGTAACAATACATGCATCACTTGTATCAAGCACATTTGTACATAAGTTGCCATCATCATGTTCAAAACTTTTTCTTTCTACTTGAGCCCTTGGTATAAGCTCCTCTTCCCCGCCCCCCCACCTTCCTCCACCTCCCACCCTCATGAACCCTTGATAAATTGTAAATTATTTTTATTTTCATATCATATAACAGCTGCTGTCTCCCTTCATCCATGTTTCTGTTGTTCACCCCCCTCTGAGGGGAGGGGGGTAGTACATCGATGATTGTGATCAATTCCCCCTTTTCTCCCCCTACTTTCCCCCTACCCTCTTGGTATCACTAGTCCCATTTCTGTTCATGAAGGGTTTAACTGGTCCAGCATGCTGTGTGTCGAGAGCTCTTATCTGTACCAGTTTATATGCTCTGGTCTCGCTGAACTGTAAGATAGAACAGGGTCATGATGGTTGTGTGTGTGTGTGTGTGTGTAGCATTAAAGAACCAGATGAGTATTGTGTGTTTTGTTAGTGCTATACTGTATGCCTGGCTGTCTCGTCCCTTCCATGTGACCCTTCTGTGATGGGATGTCCAATTGTCTACAGATGGGCTTGGGTCTCCACTCGTACCTTCCTCATTCTCAACATTATGATTATTTGTTCTGGGTCTTCTGATGCCTGTTATCTGATCCTGTTGATACCTCATGGTCACACAGGCTGGTGTGCTTCTTGCATGTGGGCTTTGTTGCTTCCCTGCTAGATGGCCGCTTGTTTAACTTCAAGCCTTTATGACCCTAGACTGTATATCTTTTAATAACTGGATAACATCAGATTTCTTCACCACATTACCTTATGCAACCATTTTGCCTTCTACTAATTTGTCGGGAGAATGAATATCGCAGAATTCTAGGTTAATAAAACAAAGTGTTCTTACATTGAGGGAGGGCTTCAGTGGAGGCCCAAGGTCCATCCACGTCCTCAATATATTGCCATATAATATATGTACATAGGCCAATACCTCTATTTTTGAATTAATAAATATTACTAAATACTTTTATTGGGGGTTTGAACATCTCTTATCACAATCCACATAGTCATCCATTGTGTCAAGCACATTTGTACATATGTTGCCATCATCATTTCCAAGGCATTTTCTTTCTACTTGCGCCCTTGATATATATCAGCTCCTCATTTTCCCCCTCCCTCCCCTCCCCGCCCTCCCTCATGAACCCTTGATAAGTTATAGATTACAATTTTCATATCTTACATCATCCTCTGTCACCCTTCACCCATTTTTCTATTGTTCCTCCCCCTGGGAGGGGCTTATACATTGATCCTTGTGAGCAATTCCCCCTTCCTACACCCACTTTCCCCTTACCCTCCTGGTATCTCTATTCTCATTGTTGGTCCTGAGAGGTTTATCTGTGCTGGATTCCCTGTGTGAATCGACTTGATGGCACACAATAACAAGAACAACAACATCTTCCCCAAGAATATACTTGCTCCATCAATGTTGTTGCTGTGAATCGACTTTGAGTTGATTCCCATTCAGAGCCAAACCATGTGTTTCAGTGTATGACAGCTACATGGGGTTTTGTTCATTTTGCTATTTGTCACTAGGTTGATTCTTTCTCTTAGTGATCCCGTAGGACAGACTAAACTGTATCATAGGGTTTCCCAGGTTGTAATTATTATGGAAGCAAACGGACTCATCTTTCTCCTACTCCACAGGTTTCTTCCACAGGGATAGAGGGTAGAATTCCAATATATATATATATTGGAAGGACACAGTCAATACGTAACATGTGGACATTGATAAATGCTATCAATCAAAGGTTTGTACAGTTGTTGTTTTTCTTTTAGTCCAGCGAGCTAGGTTTGAAATATTTTACAGCATAGTACTTGGGGTTACCAAGTGGTCCATTGTCTGACAAGAAATTACTTGGCCATACAAAACTTCACTGGACAAACAGAATGGAATGGCCTGCTGGTGAGAAGGGAGGAAGAAAAAGGATTTGGTGGCTTCCCATAATTTCTGGCCCTTGCGGCATTAGCTTTCCAGGCTGGAGAACCTAAGGTATAGGCCTTCAAGTGACCCTGAAGTGATCAAGTGAGTCCAATCCTTAAGAGAAGTGGGATGAAGAGGAGTCTCATTGGACAGCGAAGGCTACAATGCAGTGTTGACCCATTGCCTGTGATGGAGGCTGTTCTATAGCAGTGGTTCTCAACCTGTGGGTTGCAACTCCTTTGGGGATCAAAAGACCATTTCATAGGGGTCCCCCAATCCATAAGAGTAGCAAAGTAACAGCGATGAAGTAGCAACGAAAATCATTTCATGGTTGGGGGTTCACCACAACATAAGGAACTGTATTAAAGGGTCACGGCATTAGGAAGGTTGAGAACCACTGCTCTAGAGACTGAGTCTCACTGCCAGTGATCCCAACAGGCTGTTGGGAGAAGAGGCAAAACATGATGGCAGCCATGCTCCTATTAAACAAGTAACAAATGCTTGGTGGGGCAGAAGAGTGCAAGAGAATGTGGTCAAGGGCATAATGCAGGTGGGATACACCATCTTTCATGGAGGAATACATCTGGCACAAGACTCTTAGCTCTTAACAAAGTTCATGCTCTCTTCAAAGACCGCAAATGAAGTTTGTCAAAATTCTGCCCGATCAGAGAAACAACAGCAGCAGCAAATTCTAAATGGTGACCTTGTGAAAATTGGATACAACACACAGCCCTCCTGATCATCCATCCACCTTTTCTTTGACAAGCATTGAATGCTGCTTACATTTCCTAATTAGCACATCCTAATTAATTGTCAAATACAAACAACTGTAAATCATGGATAGCCAAATAAAAGTGCAAGAATGCACAGAAATTACTTATTCATCCAGAAAGGTCAGCGCGATTGTAGTAGATACAGGCTCTATTGTACCATGTCCCTAGTTAATGTCAGGAATCTGCTTTTCCACGCATCCAATTAAAACATGTTGACTGTCTACCGTGGGCCAGGCATACAAGAAATACTGAGAAAATTAGCCGGAGCCCTTGCCCTTGAGAAATTCATAGTCCAATAGAGGGAGAAAGGCATGTAAATAAATATTCTTAATGCAGAGAGATAAGGAGAATACATATGCTAATTTGAAGGCATATTTTCTCCAATGAGATGGTGAAGCAATGCTTAATGCCTCACACAGAACATGCAATTTATTCTGCAGGAAGGTAATATAAATGTTTAGCAATTTCAGAAATGGCCTACTCATCTATTGTGCGCAGTCCCTGTGCTGCCTGGTAAACAGCTGGGCTTCAGTTGGTAGGGTACAGTCTGAAGCCCTTCAAATTTTATAGATTCTGGACTGTGTACACAGACAGTACCATGCACCCACGCTGACTTTGTGTCCAAATCAGGCATTTTGAATATGTGCATTCAATTCTTCCCAGGCTCCTTCCTATATGGTAGGAACTGTTATCATTTCTATTTTCCAGAGAGGTTTAAAGTCGGTAGGTCACATGTTGGTCATATGTTGTTAGAAGACATTTCCAACCCATATTGACCCTATTCAGAATAGAACGAAACACCGCCCAGAACTTCACCTTCCTCACCATTGTTCCCATGCTGAGCCCATTGTCGCAGCCACAGTGTCAATCCCTCTCCTTGAGGGCCTTCCTCTTTGTCACCGCACCTCTACCAAATATGAGATCCTTCTCCAGGGACTGACCTCTCCTGCAAACACAGTCACGTGGTAAGTGGCATTTGAATCCATGTCATCTTTCTTCAAAGTCGATCTGGTAGCAGATTGGTTGCCTACTAGCAAATGCTGGCTTCAATAAAGAGCTTGCACCAGAAGTTAAATAAACTATGCCACATTAGTTCAGCTACCTTTTTTTTTTTTTTGATAGCCAGATTTTCTGGATAAAGGAGTCAGTCAATGTGTTGAGTTAATTTCTGCTCTAAGTTCCTTATCTTGTCAGCACTTTGCTTAGCACTTGGCTGAACTCTATTGACTTCTAGAAAGACAATTATCTTAGATTACTCGAGAGCAGTGGCTCTCAGCCTGAGGGTCGCAACCCCTTTGGGGTCAAGTGATTCATAACTGTAGAAAATTACAGTAATGCAGTAGCAACAAAAATAATTTTATGGTTGGGCGGGGGGGTCACCACAACAGGAGGAACTGTATGAAAGGGTCACGACCTTAGGAAGGTTGAGAACCACTGCTCTAGAGCCTTTGTGGCGTGCACACCTATAGCAGAAGAGTATTAAAGTGCACTTAGTATTGACAGTTGAGTCCACCCAGAGGTGTTTCTGAAGAAAGCCCCTTGGAAGCCAACTTCTGAAAAAGCACCCAGTGTAAACTTGATGGAGCACTGTTCTATGCTGACACACATGGGGCCACCACGACTTGAGGTAGACTCAATAGCCACCAGTGATTTGTCTTGAGTCATAAGTATTTTGAGAGGTGTCTGCCCCCCAAATCTCCAAATGAGCTAATGAAGTAATGCTGTACATGAAAAGTATTTTGAATCATATTCTTCTTGCCTCCTGCCAGAAATAGAACTTTAGAGGGATTGGCAATCTTAAAATTGGCCAGGGGAATTCTGTGTAATGGATTTATTGGCAATCCTTCTTGGCACATTGTAAATACTCTGACCCTATTACAGGCTCTTTGCTACCTCAGTGCCCAGGACTTGTTCTCTCACTCCTTTGGCACCTCTCAGCATCCATTCCTGTATTCAAGGACCAATTGTTTTCTTTCGACACAAGATTTTCTATCCCTATTTAAGATTTACGTTGACATTTACTCCTGTGATCTAGCAATTCCAAGAGAAATGTGTGTGTGTGTATTTATGAAATGATATGTATAAGAATGTTCCTAGAAACTTCATTTATAATAGCCTCAAATGGAAAACACTCCAAATGCCCCTCAACAGTCAAATGGTGGTTTATTCAGACACATTCAGATAATGGACTACTTACACAGCAACAAGAAAGAACAAAGTATCTACATATTACTAATCAAGGATGAATCGCACAGATACGTCATTATGACTGAAAGTAGCCACACAGAGTATATACGGTATGATTGCATTTATGTGAAGTTTAAGAATATGCCAGCGACTGTGTCGGGATAGAAATCAAAGTAACGATTACTTCAGGGAGAGATGTACAGTGGCTACAGAGTGGATACAAGTATAAGAATGACTTCGTAATCTAGACTATATTTATATTTATGGCTATAAATATTCTCATATATATTTATCTAGCTGTTCATTTAATATTTACAATGCGATGAGGATTCTTAAACTTTAGTAATAGGAAATCCTAAAATGTACTCCAAAGAGACAAGATCCATTTAAAGGGTTATCTAGTAAGAAATCTAAAGCCCTTAAGTAAAAAATGTACACACCTTTTAACCCAGCAATTCTACATCAAGGAATTTCTCCTACGGAAATAACCATGAAGACGCATGAAGATTCAGCACTACCATACATGCCTTGTCCACAACTGAGAAGGTGTTACAATAGCATAATATCGCTATAAAACAAACGACCAGGTAGAAGTGAAATACGAGGTTTTAGGGAATACTAAGTGCTACGGAAAATGCTAACAACGTAAAGGGGGAAAGGGACAAGTTACAAAGGAAAAAGAATCTTTTGAATCCCTACCCCCAGCCTCATTACAGTAGGGACCTGCATCCTGTGAACCTCGCTTCCCATGTGCACTGACTCTGAAAACGTCCAACCCAGCAGCACCGGCTCAGGCGAGACTTGCTATCCGGGAGACAGCCAAGATGGCATCAGTCAAGCCACTGACGAGAAGAAACTCAGGGATTCCTCCAAATTAGGGGCTTGTCAAGCTGGGGAGGGGGAAGGGAGTCAATGGCAAGGAGTTCAGACAGTGATAGCAATGGTGCCGCACTGTGCGATATGACTGGACTATGGACTGATGTGATATCTGGACCAGCTCCCGATAAAACGGTTTTGAAAAAGCAAACAAGCAAAGATGCCCATGTAAAGAAGGGAACCCTCCCAGGGTTTCTGTAGGGTTGCTTCGTTTGGTGGTTTGACTACCAGAGAGAGTCCCAGGAACAGTTCTTTCCTGTCCTATAGGGTCCCTATGAGTCGGCATTGACTCGATGACCTGAGTTTGGTTTTTGAGTCCAGCTACTAGCTATCCTACAAAAGCTTCAAACATTGTCAGTGACTTTGAGTCGCTCGGAGAGGAGACCAGTGGCGAGGAGGCCATCTGCAGTCCTGACCCCGGTCACCTTTGGCTGGCACCCCGCTCTCCCAGCCAGGCGGGACTGCACCTTGATTCATCCTCATAGAGGGGCCAGGTGGCACAGCCGGCTAAGCATCAGAGGGCTAGTTTGAACCTACTAGCAGGTCCTCAGGAGAAACGCTATGGGTTGGATCCACCCTGAACAACCAAAGATGTCCAGTATGGCTTGTTTGTTTTTGTTTCTTTTAAAGTGTCCTGTTTCATAGAGGGGGTGCTTCAAAAATATTTCTGGAAAATGTTGGTTCTCTTTTTAATTCCATTTTTTCCACAAGCGTTTTGATGCCCCCTCAAGCAAACAAATCTATTTGTGCTTTTCAAGTCAGTATACAGAAGACATTCCTGTGTCTGGTGAATATGTATTTGTTGATCTTGAATATGAAACTAGAAGGCATTCACCCACTTGCTAAATTCGGAAGTTATATGGTAGGTTATTTGCATTTGGACTTTCAAAAAATTATCGTCTGTTTCCAGCAACGAGTATGTTACCACTTGTATCATTAGATTCCTGTGGAAACTAGTGTGTGTAGGTGTTGCCCTCATCAAATGAAGTCAGTAGGGTTTCTAGCAAAATGAAAATGTAAATGAGGTTAGTAGACAAAAAGAGAATGGTACCATTATTTATGACAAACTGTAAAGCCATCACCCAAACAGCAAATGGATACATGAAAGCATTCTGAGTGACCCACAGTACAATGCCTTCGTCATTTTAGAATAATAGTAAATATAATCTTGTTCGAATAATAATAAAAATGTATCCTAGAATTCAGTAAATCAAGAGCCAAACAGATGCATACATGGAAAAAATCCATAATCCTCCAGTGATCATCACTTTGGAGAACTTTGTGATGGAGATAAAATGATCATCACAACGCAGTTTCAGATTCCCCTCATTTTTTACCTTTTGCCACTTCTACTTCAAATAAGTTGTCAATAAAGCCATAGGGAAATCTCACTAGTCCAAACAGATTAATGACATAGAGATTTACAGGTGTCATGGAATTAGAAGTCTGGATTGTCAAATATGTCCATTTAGCAATGAATGCTTACAGACATTTTAAGGGAAAAATATGTATAGGGCTCTCAACTATAAGAACATCAACCTCACTGACAGTGCATTTTAACAGCTTCAATCTCATTTTTACGGATGCCACAGCATCCTGAAATTATCAGATAAAATCGTGCCCAGGTGTTTATTATAATCCCCCACCCCCAGGAGAGATATCTATAGGCAGTTGAATTTTTCCCTTCCCCCAGTGGGAGGAAGGTAACTATGGTAACTATTTCTATCGACTAACATTATAATTTCATGTTGGCTAAAGCTGCTAGATTTTTATTCATAATCATCACCTATTAAGGGAATCCTTGAGAGCATACTTCTGGAAGCACGGTCCCTCTGTTCATCCTTTATCTGCTAAGTAGTCATTAAAAGAAAATCACACAGACAAGATAACCCAGTTAGAGTTGTCAGGGTTTTTGGAACCATTACTTTAGCTGCTTGTGGATGATTTGCTTTAATGTATCTCATATTTTTGGAAAGCAGATATTTCCATGACTGTACACACAAACAAATAAAAATCACCTAGCTATATTGTGCACTTGACTTTAAAACAAAATACGTAAAGGAATCCTGGTTTATGCTTTAAAAAATGAACCTCTAAGACTCTGCGCTAGGCTTTGGGGTGATGAGCCTGAAGTGAACCTTGAGAACATAAGCTATTTAGGCTGGAGACCAGGGGAAGAAATCAATGAAGAAAACTGGTTGGCCTTCCTGCCCTGCAGAGTTGATAGGCGTTGTTTTCACGGCTAGAGGTAGATGGTTTTCACCTACCTTTATACACTCACTCCTGTAATTCCATATGAGGTTGCCAGATGACAACGAGCACAGGCTCACCAATGACATTTGAATTCCAGATGTTTTCCTTGCTGTCAGTTGTCACCAAGTTGATTGTGACTCGTGGTGACTTCAATTGTGCAGAGTTGAACTGCTCTATAGGATTTTCAGAGCTGGGACCTTCTTCAGAGGCAACCTCCTCAGTGTGGATTCCAACTTGTAGCCATTTATGCCATCCAGGATTCCTTGAATTTCAGATACATTACACACAATTTTTAATATAAGCGAGACCCAAATATTTTGTGGGATATGCATATACTTAAAAATACTTATGGTTTACTTGAAATTCAGATTTAACTAGGAGGCATCTTATATTTTCATATGCTAATTCTGGCAAACCTACCCCCTGGGCATTTCTTTACTTTGTACACCGACAGTGATAATTTTAAAAACTAATCAAATATCAGGTATGGTCACTATTAACGCTCTTCTCTTTACTCCTTGTTTTGGTCACTTGTTTTAGTTCCACAAGGGCTGGTTGGGTATACCTGGACAACCAGGTAGGAGACTTGGGTCACCTCCAGAAACTCCCACTCTTCTCATTTGGGGAAGCCACTGACATTCTCGTGGTACCCTTACTTTTGCTCCTTTGTTTTCAAAGAATTTTTTTGTTGTGTTTAATGAAAGTGATCTATACCCCGTATAAGTACTACATACCCAGTACAAGCACTACATACCCAGTACAAGGAATTTCAAATGTTCTAGAAAGAGTTAAAATTGGTACTAAAAGTTTCCTTGAACCCACCTTTAACTGTCACAATACACAACCTAAGAAGTCACTGCGTTGAATCCTTTCTGCTGTATTTTGTCTAGATTTTTGTATGCCTATACAAACATGTACTTTATGCCTATGCAAATTTTTATATACGTGGAATCATAAAACATATTACTCTTTTTCTTGAATTTTTTTTTCTCTTTCAGCCCATCTGTAGACAACTGGACATCCTCTTACAGAAGGGTCACGGGGAGGAGATGAGCCAGTCAGGGTGCAGTGTAGTAATGATGAAACACACAACTTTCCTCTAGTTCCTAAATGCTCCTCGCCCCCCACTATCATGATCCCAATTCTACCTTACAAATCTGGCTAGACCAGAGGATGTACACTGGTACAGATAGCAACTGGAAACACAGGGCATCCAGGACAGATGATCCCTTCAGGACCAGCGGAGAGAGTGGCATTACCGGGAGGGTGGAGGGAAGGAAGGGTAGAAAGGAGACCCAATTACAAGGATCTCCATATAAACCCCTCCCTGGGGGACAGACAACAGAAAAGTGGGTGAAGGGAGAAGTTGGGCAGTGTAAGACATGACAAAATAATAATCATTTATAAATAATCAAGGGTGAATGAGAGAGAGGGGCGAGGAGGGAGGGGGAAAATGAGGAGCTGATATTAAGGGCTTAAGTAGAAAGCAAATGTTTTGAAAATGAAGATGGTAACAAATGTACAAATGTGCTTGACACAATGGATGTATGTATGGATTGTGATTAGAGTTGTATGAGCCCCCAATAAAATGATTTAAAAATAATATAGATCTTGACTATTTTCCACATCTCCATATGTAACTCTACCTCAGCTTTTTAAAAACTACCCTTTATCTAAGAAGATAAAATTATATTGGCTGTCCCTCATGTTGACTTTAATTATAGCTTGTCACATATGTGAAGAAATGTGAAAATACATGTGAACACAGTACAAGTAAACTTCTATTGCATGTGGACTTGATAGAATCATAAAATCAAAGTAGACTTACAAATTAAATTAAAACTGCTAGAAAAATTTATGTGAACATTAACTTTAAAATGGTGTAAACTGATTGAGACATAAGTTTATGGTGGAGCGAGATAGCCCATTACTCCAATGATGTATAATGGTCAAACTGACTTTATCTTAGGCGCCCTTGGGTAGCACTTGGGTCCTCGTCATCAGAATCAACTCCCTTTTTCAAATAAACATCTTTAATCAATTCTATGTTATTTTAGGCCAATGAATTAATTGTAAGAAGCAAAATAATTTTTAAAGACTTAACTATTACCCATTTTCCATTGCATATGCATGATTATGGATATTAAAAATAAATGTGTGCTGCTAAGTACAAAAAAGGGGACACTTATACCCTGCTTGGTCATAGAGCAACAAAGGTATGTGCCATTAAGATACAATTGCTTTGTTCCTTTCTTGTTTTAATCTCTTTTTAATATTCTTATTGTGGTGAAATATGCTTTACCAAATGTTTGCCACTTCAACCATTTCAATGTGTAGAATGCAGTGACGTTAATCACATGCACCATGCTGTGCAATGACCATCACTATCTGTTTCCAAAATTTTTTTATAATTCTTTCAAGAAACTTAGTACACCTTAAGTAATGAATCCTCTTATACTCCTTTCCACTAGTTGCTGGAAATCACTAATAATCTTTGCTTTCTATGCATTTGCCTATCCTATGTATTTCATGTAGGTGAGGTCATACAGTTTTTATCCTTTTGTGGTGGCCTTATTTCACTTAGCAGCTTCTTTTGTAGGTCCATCCATGTTGTAGTATGTTGCAGAACTTCATTCCTCTTTATGATTGAATAATATTCCATTGTATGAATAATATTCCTTGTTGGCATAGTGGTGAAGTTCTCAGCTGCTGACAGGTTAGCAATTTGAACCCACCAGCCATTCTGCCGGAGAAAGATGTAACCGTCTATACCTATAAAGATTACAGCCTTGGAAAACCTACCGGGCATTCTATTGGGCCCCATGGGGTTGCTATGAGTTGGAATTGACTCTATGACCACAGATACCGGGTTGATGCATACGTTATGACTTTACTCATTCATTTGTTGATGGACACATGTGGTGTTTCCTTCCATTGGTTATGGTGAGTAATGCTGCCATCAGCACTGGTGCACAAGTATCTGTTGGAATGTCTGCTTTCAGTTCTTTTTGGAGTCATGTGGCTGCTAACCCTAAGGTCAGTGTCTCACGCCCACCAGCTGCTCCTTGAGAGGAAGATAAGGCTTTCTCCTCCTGCAAAGATTAATGACCTCAGAACCCCACAAGGACAGGTCTACCCCATCCTATAGGGTCACTGAAATGGACTCAGTAATTGTATATGATGGTAATTCTACTTTTAAAAGAAATTTTATTTTAATCTTTGAGAAACCAGTACACTACTTTCCAGAGAAGCTGCACCGTTTTATATGCCCTCCAGCAGTGGACCGATATTCTATTTTCTGCCTACCCTGACAACACTGTTAGTTTGTTGTTGTTATTTTTTGATAATAGCCCTCCTAGTGGGGGTGCAGTGGTTCTCACTGTGGTTTTGATTTGCATTTTCTTAGTATGAGTTGGAAAGGACTCTACAGCGGTGAGTGGGGGTAATTAATGGTGTTGACCATCTTTTCATGTGCTTATTGGTCATTTTTGTATCTTGATGGGTGAAAAGACAGTTTTCTCTGAGTTTTCTCTGCCAGTGAGAGCCTTGAAGTGACTCAAATTTCACCCTAGTATTCTGTACTAGCACTACTGCCCAACTTTTACGTGGATGTACTGTGATTTACTAAGGCAAAACGTATCACTTTGCCATACATTTTCTTCTGTGCATTTCTCATTAACCTAGGACAATGTAGTATGTTGATTTCATCATATTAAACCACTTTCAGAGTATAAGTAATTTATAAAACAGTTCTTATTTTATGAAACTGTTGTAAATGTAAATTACAACTACCAAACATAAATATTCTCCTTGTCACGACAGAAAGAATTAAACAAGAGTACTAAAAGATGGATACTACAATTTTAACAGTTGGCATATCCTAACCTCCTGGTTGTAAGACCTCATCACCCAGCATATTAAGAGTTAAATGCCATTACTTCAGGCACCTGTGTGATTAAAAACAGAAAAGCAAATATGAATGGGGTTCCTTTATGATGTGATCATACTGATTGGGGTTCAGCAAATATTTTCTACAAAGGATCAGATGGTAAATATTTTCCACTTTGTGGGCCACAGTGTTTCTATTATAACTACTTGGCTCTACTGTAGCCAGAAAGCACACAAACAATACAGGAACTCACTGGGTTATTAATAAGACTCATGCTTAAGTCTGTCTTCAGATCAAACATGTGGGTAATTTGGAACAAATATATAAGTTTCCTATTTAGCATCAGTTAGTCAAATGTTTGTTTTAGTATATAGCCTATCTTTTACCTTTCTATGCATATGAAACATTTCCAAATACACTGTCACCTAAAACATAGTGGTACAAGGGGGATTCAAAAGGTTTGTGAATTTTTTTCCTTATTCATTAATTTCAGTTTTGCACAAACTTTCAGAAGCCACCTTGGGCAGTACATAATAATAATTCAGTAATAAAGTCCACCACTTGTCTTTCCCTTAACTCTATTGTGGTGGTTTCTGTGTTCCTGTGATGTGAGACGCTTTGTCATTGGTATTTTAAATATCAGCAGAGTCACCCAAAGAGAACCAGTTTGTGCAGAGCATAGAGACTAAGAATAGACTATGAAGAAGGAACAGGGTGTCCATCTCAGAGGAATTCGCCACTGACAACCTTATGGATAGCAACAGAGCACTGTCAGATACCGAAAAACCCATGAATACCAGCAGAACACTGTCAGACATAGTGCCAGAAGTTTAGCCCCTTAGGTCAGAAGGTATTCAAAATATGGATAAGGAAGAATTGCCTTCTCAAAATAGAGTTGACCATAATGATGTGGGTGGAGTAAAGCCCTTGAGAATAAAACCTTTAGGACCTTCATTTGCGATGGGGCACAACTCATAATGAATAGAAAAAGATGGAACTATCCATTAATAATGGGAACTTGAAATCTATGAAGCATGAATCTAGGAAAATGGGACTTTATAAAAAATGAAATGGAATGCACAAAGATAAAAAAAGCTGGGCATTCTTGAGCTGAAATGGACTGGTACTGGTCATTTTGAATCAGAAAATCATATGGTTTACTATGCTGGGAATGAGAATTTAGGAGGCATGGTGTCTGATTCATCATTTAAAAGGATGTTTCAAAATCTACCTTAAAGAACAATGCTGCCTGCAATAACATTTATCTGCATACAAGGAAATGCAAACAATACAAATATTCAAATCTATGCACTAACCATCAAAGCTAGTAATGAAGCCTGAAGAATTCTACCAAGGTCTTCAATCTGAAATTGACCAAACATGCAATCATGAAGATGCATCACTAATTATTTGCCATTTTAACGTCAAAGTTGGAAAAAAAGAGAAAGAGTAGTTAGAAAATATGGCCTGGGCAAGTAACATTGTGCGGAATATCATCCAACAATGGTTGCAACAATACATTGAAGGGGAGCTGCCGGGGGTTCAGGCTGGAATCAGAAGAGGACATGGAGCAAGTGATCTCATTGCTGATGTTGGATGGCTCATGGCTCAAAGCAGAGAATATCAGAAGGATGTTTATTTTTGGTTTATTGACTACGTCATGACATTTGACTCTGTGGATCAAAACAAGCCTTGCGAAAAGTAGTAATTTCAGAACACTTCCTTGTATTCATGTGGAACCTGTCCATGTTTCAAGAGGCAATTTTGTGACTAGAACAAAGGCATATGGCATAGTTTAAAGTCAGGACAGATGTTTGTCAGGTTTGTATCCTCTCATCATACTTACTCAACTGTATGCTGAGCAGATATTCAAAGAAGCTGGATCAGGACTGGAGGAAGACTTATTAACAACACTTGGTATGCAGATGACACAACTTTGCCTGCTGAAAGCGGGGAGGACAGAAAGCACTTGCTGAAGCTCAAGGTTTGCACCCTTCAATATGGATTACAACTTAATGTAAAAAACAAAAACACAAAGACCCTCATTGCTGGCAAATCATAGAGACCCTGTAGAACAGGGTAGAACTGCCCCATGCAATTTTATGAGAGTGAAACTCTGATGGTAGTAGAAAGCCCTGGTTTTCTCCCAATTCAATGTAAAGAAACTGGACCAATACGTAACATCTGTACCAATAAGTAGCAGCATGATACATGGAGAAAAGATGGACCAATAGGTAACATCAGTGTAAATGGCAATAAGATGGAAGTTGTCAGAAATTTAGTTTGCTGGAATCCAAAATCAATGGTCATGGAAGAAACTGCCAAAAGATCAAATGATGCAATGTAGTGGGTAAATCTTCTGCACAACACTTTTTTAAAGGGTCTAAAAGCAAAGTTGTTGCCTGGAAGACTAAGATGAGCCTTGCCTAAGCCATGTATTTTCAATCTCCTGATATGCATATGAAAGCTAGCCATTGATTAAGGAAGACCAAAGAAGAATTGCATTTGAACTTTGGTGCTGGTGAATAATATTGAATGTCCCATGGACTGGTAAAAGAAAAAATAAATCTTTGTAGGGAGAAGGATAGCCAGAACGCGCCTTAGACACAATAGTAGTGAGAATTCATCCCAAGTACTTTGGGCATTTTGTCAGGAGAAACTATTCCCTGGAGAAGGACATGCTTTGTTACGTAGAGTAGTAGTGAAAACAAAAGGTCCTCAATGTGACAGATTGACATTTTGTCTTCAACAATGGGCTCTAACGTGAGAACAATAGTGAGGATGGCACAGGAGGAGGTGGTGCTTTGCTCTGTTGTACATGGGATTGCTATGCATCAGAGTCGACTTGAAGGCACCTAAGAAACAAACAAAAAACATGTGGTACTCTACTGTAATAGGTAGGTTTATTGTGCCAACCTGGCCAATAGGAACATGTGGGATTAATAAGGTTGCACTTTGATTAGAGGGCAAAGAGATAAATGGCTCCGCAAGGTCCATCCCTCTCTCTCTTGCTTTCTGGTAATGGGATCCGTGTGTGGCAGCTTTAGCTAGTTCTCTGCCTCAATTTGTGAGCTACAGTACCTGTGGGGTAGCCAACCCATGGATTGTGTCACTAGAGCTTGAGGTTCCTTCAGGACTGCCTTGCTACACTGCTGGTGTATACATCACTTCAGCTGGAGACTGGTGGATCCTACTGTCTTGCATTGCTTGAGTTTGATATCCCATCTGGGCCTGCTTCGCTAAGCTCATAAGCTGCTGATTGTTGGTGACCCACCCTGCTATTTGCTGCCTGTGGGCGGACTGCCTGAATTGCCCAAGAGAAGACTCAGCTGTCTACTTCCTTGACCATGGACCCAGCAGCCCTCATGAGTTGAAGAACTTCCAGTACACTGTTTCCATGGAAGTGAGTTGAACTGAGCCTTCTGTACTGCTGTGTGTACTGATTAGCTGTTACATTCCTCTGTGCTTTATAAATTAGAATATATTTCATACCATATATCTTTATGATATGAGAGAATATCTTTAAGGTAATGTATGCATTTAAAAATATCCAGTACTGTAAGAAAGCATCATTAAAGGAAATTTTCTTAAGCTATTTAAACAGGAAAAAAAGTCACAATTAAAAGTTAACATACATTCACTCTCATTACTTTAGAATGCCAGAAGGGACATTAGTGAGGTAAAATTATGTTAGTCTGAATAGTTGGATGATGATGGAGAAGGTGGTGAGATGGTCATTGTTGACGTTGATGGGCTTGGTGTTGGAGAGTTGGGGCTTGATTCTGTGACTGGAGATGGCGAACTTCTTACTGGGTGGTGTGTACAGAGCTTTTTTTTGTTTTGTTTTCTAGTTATCAATGACCTTGCCGCAGCTGAGGCCCTCAGGCACTCATTCTATTTGATCTCTGTTTATTGGAATCTTTCTCCTCTTTATCATTCCTGCTTCAATGAAACAAAAGGCTTCAACTAATTCTTTTGTGAAAATTCTTTGGGTCCTAAGGTTTTTAGGTCTTCTGTCTCCTTCCTCAAATACTATCAATTGTTGCTTTTGATCTGTAAGTTTTCTTTGGCTAGTTCTTTGGCATGGGAATTGAGCAATTGATATCTATTTGTAACTGATTACCAATATCAACCACAGCTTGCTTGGCTTCAGCAATGTCATCAGCTGTAACCCCCCCCCAATGTATACAAAAAAGTGGGTGTGCAGTTCTTTCCATTTCCACTTCTTTCCATATTTGACGTTTTCTCTTCATACCAAATCTGTCATATTTTTATGATACTATAGATGTTGTAATCCCTTCAGGACTCCCTTAGGCTTATCACCTCATCTTTGGTAGCTCTGACTGCTTGTGAGCAAATCCACTGTAAAGAATAGGCCTTAAAGGAGGTTCTCACTCGCTGATCCATTGGTTGAAATAGTGATATGGTGTTGAGTGGGCAAAAATATGACTTTTGCATCGACATGAAGGTCATCTAACATGCTTATATGCCCATCTAAGCATTTTAGGTGGGTTGTCAAACAAAAAGAATCTTTTTTAAAAAATTCTTTTTATTGTTAATCAGGTAAGGATTTACATATCAGATCATCATTTTGTATGCTACAACTTTAATCAATTATCAACCTCCTGCTAATTTGTTCTGCCTTCCTTTTTCCCTGCATTTTAGTTGGATATTATCTTCCCCCTTATGAAATTGACACTTGTCTATCCTCTGCCCTATTACTGCCCATTCCGTCCCTCCCCTTTCCCATCCCTGGTGATCATCAAAATCTGATTCTTTCGATATGATAACATTTATCTTGGTTTTCATTTCTTTTATAACGGTGATCTCATACACTATTTGTCCTTTTGTATTTGAGCAACTTCATTCAGCACAATGTCCTTGTTTGGGCTGATGATATTGAATTTCTCTATCATCTCTTGCAACTTCACTCACTACCATCTAGTGGATGCCAACTCATAGCAACCCTATAGGACAGGGTAAAACTGCCCCTGTGGGCTTCTAAGACTGTAACTCTTTACAGGAGTAGAAGTCCCTGTCTTTCTCCCAAGGAGTGGGATGCTGGTTTCTAACTGCTGACCTTGTGGTTAGCAGCCCAATTTATAACCACTACACACACTACACTACACCTGTTCCTTCCCATAGATATAGTCATTTTGATTCCTGAGTACGCTATCTGAGGAAGTCTACATGTATAGTTGTTATTTATGTTGTTGAAAAATGTTATTTGTGATGGATAGTTCCTTAGTCCTGCAATATTTTATCATGTGATTTCCAGCTTAATTTCTATCACCAAGGCTATAATTTCCAAATAATATTCTTCCCTCTTAGTTTCCAACTTTTCCATTCTAATTGCCAATAATTATCAGTGCATCTTGATTGCACATTTGATTGATTTCAGACTGAAGAAGTTTGTAGACTCCATCAATGTGTTCAATACAAGCGTTAGTAGTTGGTGTGTAAAGTTGAATAATCATTCTATGAACTGGACTTTCTTTTAGGTGTACAGACAGTATTGTATAGTTTAAGACAGATCTTGAAATGCTTTTTTTTAGTGGCAAATGCGATACTGTTGTTATTTGTCACTCCTGGCATTGAAAATCATATTATTGTCTGATCAAAATAATCAATACCATTCTACTTCAGGTCAGGAATAGCTAAGTAAAAGATATAGATCTTTGTGTGTTCCAATTCATATTTGGTGACTTGTAAATTTCCTAGATTCATACCTTATATGTTTCTCAGTGGGTGTTTGTAGTTGTTTAGTCTCAGTTTGAGTCACGGTCCATCAGCAAATTAAGGTCCTAGAAGCTTGGCTCCAACCATGTCCTTAAAGTTGACTCTATTTTGAGGAGGTGGCCCTTCCCCAGCGGTCTTTTAAGTGCCTTCCAATCTGAGAAGCTTATCTCCTGGCACTATATGACACAATATTCTGCTGATGTTCAGAAGGTTTTCAGTGGTTAAGACGTATGTAATAGTTGGGCTTGTGTCAACCTGGCTGGGCCAGGATTCTCAGTGGTTTGGCAGTTAAGACCTGCATTTCAAAAGTGGGGAAAAAATGGACCGGGGCATAAGCAATCAAATGGTTGTTGTTGTTGTTAGGTGCCGCCAAGTCATTTCTGACTTGACGTGGCCCTTGGCGACATACTCACAGTTGTTTTTATGTTTGAGACCATTCATTGTGCTAATGTATCTCACTGAGGATCTTCCTCTTTTTCAATGACTTTACCAAGCATGATGTCCTTTTTCCAGGGACTTGCCCTTCCAGATAACATGTCCAAAGTATGTACGATGACGTTTCACCACCCTTGCTTCTAAGGAGAATTTTGGCTGTACATCCTCTAAGGCAGATTTTTTTTTACTTCTGGCACTATACAATACTTTAAATATTCTTCACCAACACCACAGTTCAAATGCATGAATTCTCCTCTGGTTTTCCTTATCCGTTGTCCAATTGTCACACACCTATGAGGAGATTGAAAATACCACAACTTAGGTCAGTAGTTTGATGCTGTCTCTGTAACACATTAGAGCAGTGGTTCTCCACCTTCCTCATGCTGAGACCCTTTCATACAGTTCCTCATGTGGTGGCGACCCCCAACCATCACATGATTTTCGTTACCTTCATAACTGTACATTTGCTACTGTTACGAATCGCCATGTAAGTATCTGATATACAGGATGTATTAGGCGACCCCTTGTGAAAGGGTCGTTCGACCCCCATAGGGGTCATGCGCCGCAGGTTGAGAACCACTGCTTTACAGAGCTCTTGTGCAGCGGATTGGTCATTGGTTTCTTGACTGCGAATTCTTTGAGTGTTGATTGTGGATCCAAGCCCATGTGTGAGACGTTAGACTGGAGGAGTCTCCTGACTTGTATAGCTTTAACAGCTGATGAACCCAAGATGGGCAGGAAGGTGACATTCTACTGGCTGCAGAGGGGAATGAAGTCAAGGTCAGCAGAGCAGATAGCAGGCTGCTAAGTAGAAAACAAGAGGCTTGCATCCAAAGGAGGGCAATGAGCAACATGCAGGATTCAAATAACCCAAGAGAATGGGGAAATGATCAAATAATAGTGCACATTTTTTGCTGACAATGGTTTCAAAAGCTGCCAGAGATTAAAGATAGATTTAGGAGAGGAGAGGATAGTATAAGGGATATTATTGCAGACAGCAGATGGCTCTTGGCTGAAAGTGAAGGCTATTATAAATATGTTTATTTGTGCTTTATTGATTATGCATAGGCATTCAGCTGTGTAGATTGTTACAAACTATGGGCCACATTGTGAAGAATGGGAATTTCAGAACACTTAATTGTGCTCATTCAGAACTTGTACTGAGACCAAGAGGCAGTTGTTTGTACAGAGCAAGAGGATGCTGCATGATTTAAAATCAGGAAAGGTGTGCATCAAGGTTGTGTCGTTTCACCATACTTATTCAATCTGAATGCTGAGCAAATCCTTGGAGAAGCTGAACTACACAAAGGAAAGCATGGCATCAGGATTGGAGGAAGACTTACAAAGAACCTGTGATATGCAAATGACACAGCCTTGCTTGCTGAAAGCTAAGAGCTGGAAGGGCCTGCTGTTGCTGATCAAAAAGTGCAGTCTTCAGTATGGATGATTACACCTCAACATAAACCTAAATCCTCACAACTGGAACACGAGAAAACATCGAGATGCATGGAGAAAAGCTTGACGTTATGAAAGATTCAATAGCCATGGCAGCGGCAATCAAGAAATCAAATGACATGTTGCACTAGGAAACTCTACTTCAAAACACCTTTTTAGAGTGCTAAAGAACAAAGATGTCACTTCGAGGAATCCGGTGTGCCTGACCGGAGTGATGGTCTTGGCAGTCTCCTCCTATGCACGGGAAAGGTAGGCAACCAATCAGGAAGCCGAGATGCATTGAATTATGGTGGCAGCGAAGACTAGGGACAGCTAGGAGAACAAACAGGTCTGTTAGGGCCAAGGTATAACCAAAATGCTTCTTAGAAGTGAGGATGCGAGACTTTGTCTCACATACTCTAGGTGCGTCACCAGAAAGTCCCTGGAGAAGGCATCGTGTTTGGAAAAGTAAAGGATCAGTGTAAAAGGAAGACCCCCTAATGTGATGGATAGACCCAGTGGCTGCCACACCGTGCTCAGACGGAACGAATATTGGAAGGATGCTGCCGGGCTGGGCAGTGGTATGTCCTGTTGTGCATAAGGTTGCTGTGAGCCAGAGCCAACTTGATGGCCAACAAAATACACACCCACGCTCACACATGTTGATGAGGGGGCTTCCTGGAAAATAGATTTTAAAAATGTAATTTTCCCAAGAGCTTTTTGAATCCCCTAGATCAGCGGTTCACAACCTGTGGGTTGCGACCCCTTCGGGGGGGGGGGGTCAGATGACCCCTCACAGTGATCGCCTGATTCATCACAGTAACAAAATGACAGTGGTGACGTATCAACAAAAAGCATTTTATGGTTGGGGGTCACCACCACATGAGGAACTGTATTGAAGGGCCACGGCAATAGGAAGGTTGAGAACCACTGTCCTAGACAGATATCCTTATTTCTTTTTAACTAGTTTCACTAAGACCAAATTCTTCCTTATACTTTGCAGACTTTTCTGCCCTGTAGAGACCTGAAAGCCAAATGATATTTCATGAACTGCCAATTTTAACGGCAATTGGAAAGCCAAACCTGTTTGGGGTTTAATAAATATCAAAGATGTCTGAGTATGTAACACAAAGACTGCTTTCGCCAAAGTAATTATGTTCTACCCACGAGAGAATACTGGTTGAGGAGAGCGGGGTGAAGATGCAGGACAGCACACATCGTATTAGTGAAGAAGAAGGGAGAGAATTTGCTTTACCCTGTGGAAGTACAATATCTTACCTCTAACATATATATCATTGTCAACATAGCTACTAATTGATTTTTTAAGCAAATCACCTTTGTGTGAAAAAGAAATTCTTTTGCTCCTATGGGGGAAAGTCATTGAAAAACAAGAGCTCAATTAAGGTGGATGAGACTGAAAAGTCAGCACCTTGGTGGGTGTTCCCACTTGCCTCAGGCACCGGGAAGACAGGCTGAAGTTGAAAAGTAATGAACTAAACAGTGCGAGAAATAATAGGCATTGAGAGCAGTCAACATTTACAGCAAATTTAGATTCCTAGAGAGTACTCCAGCACACTTTTGAGCTCATAGGTGTGTGTGGCGGGGGAGGTGGGAGGTGGGGGCTTCTCATTTTCCTGTTAACTGATATCATCTAATCCTGTGGACCTGCTACTTCCTAATTCCTAATTCACAAGGTTATTCTTGTCATTGTTAGGTTCTGTGGAGCTGGTGCTAACTCGTGGCAACCTAATGAATAACAGAGCCAACTGTTGCTCGATTTTGCACCAACTTCATGTTCCTTGGTATTCAAGATCATAAAGCTTCTGAATTGGATGGCAAATCTAGAAAAATGAGCATCCTGCCTCATCTCCATGCACTGAAGTGACTAGCATAAGCTGACTGCTTTAATCTGCACATGTTGATGAGTGATTTCATACAAGTCTTCCAGAAAGCTATCCATAGAAACAAGTGTGTGTATACAAATCTGCCAACCACATACAAATGATGATGTAAGAGAGCCTAACAGAAAAATTGAATGGAAGCTCGAGAAAACAAATTAAAGTATTCCAATGAAATATGAAACGACCTGAAGTTAGAAAATCATAAGGGAAGGACATGTTTGTCACTGTGCAAGTTGACAGAAGTGAGGGGAAAATGAAGCCTCTAGTTGCAGTATTGAAGGGCCATGTGAACAAACTATTGAAAAATGCAGGGAGCAGCAAAAGAAAATGGAAGAAATACACAGGGCCACTGTACCACAAAGAATTGGTTGGTGTACAACTATATCAAGAGGTAATGTATGGTAAAGAGCAGATGATACTGAAGGAAGGAGTTCAAGCTACACTCAAGGCATTGGTGAAAAACAAGGCTCCAGGAACTGATGGAATGCTGATTGAAACGTTTCAACACACTAATACAGTGCTGTAAGCATTCACCCATCCATGCCAAGAAATTTGGAAGAAATCTACCCGGTCAACCGACTGGCAGAGATTTATATTACTATCCATTCCAAAGAAATGTCACCTTTAAGGAAAATGTTGCTGAAGATCATGATAAAACACTTAATTGTGCTCATGTAAAACCTGTGCATAGACCAAGAGGCAGTTGGTTAAACAGAACAAGGGGATATTGAATGGTTTAAAACTTGGGAGAGTGTGGGTCAGAGTTATATCCTGTCAACATACTTACCAATCTGTATGCCGAACAAACGGTGTGAGAAGCTGGACCATATGGAAAAGAGCTCAGCATCAGGACCAAAGGAAGACTCATGAACAACTTGAGGTTTGTAGAATTCACAACCTTGCTTACAGAAAGTGACGAGGACTTGAACTACGTGATGATAGAGATCAAAGATTACATAGATTACATTATGGATTACACTTCAACACAAAGGAGGGAAAAATCCTCACACCTGGACCAATCAGCACCAACAAAATAAACAGAGTTGTCAAAGATTTCAGTTTACAACTGAGGTCCACGGAAGCAGTCATCAGGAAATTGAACCACGTATTTCAGTGGGCAAGCTTGCTGCCTAAGATCTCTTTAAAGGGTTCAAGAGCAAAGGACTAAGGGGGCACCTGAGCTGAGCCATGGTGTTTTCAATCACCTCCTCTGCCTGTGAAAGCTGGCCAACGAGTAAGAAAGACCGGAGAAGAATTGATTCCTTTGAAGTATGGTGTTGCCCAAGACTACTGACTGTACCACGGACTGCCAGAAGTACAAATAAATCTGTCTTGGAAAAATTACAGCCATAATATCATGTGGCTCAGAGGGAGAGATGGTGAGATTTCATCTCCCTTGCTTTGGATATATTGTCAGGAGAGACCAGTCCCTGGAGAAGGATATGATGCTCTCTCCATAAAGGAAAATGTTTGCGGAGATACAATGCCCCAGTGGCTGCCGTATGGGCTCAGGCAGTGGCTGTGGGAATAGTGCCGGGCCGGGCGATGTTTTGTTCTGTTGTACATTGGCTTCCTGCAACTCAGAACCAACTGGATGGTATTTGGTTCCTTTTCATTGTCGTCCCTTTGTTTCCTTGTGATCCTGCCAGCACCTGACCTGCAATTGTTGTTCAGTAAATGTTGGCTGTTCTATACCAGTCGACGGAGAGGTTGGAGATTCAGACGCGTGCGAACAGGCGAACCTCATCAGCCTTCTCGGCCTGCTTTCGTTTGCATAGTAGATTGTGAAGGGCTACAGGAGAGCTCCCGCTTAGTCTTCCCTTTATTTCACTTTCTCTTCTCTATTGGATGCTAGTGCAGTGTATTTCTCATTGCTGAATAAATCGGTGGGTTGCAATTGTTCTTTTAGACAACTTGGTTGGAAGTATTTTTCTCATTCATCTTCAATGATGGATATTTTTATTACCCGAATGTGAAAAACACCTTTCATGATTATTTAATGAACTATACTGTTCACGGCCCATTTTCACCAAATGGCCTTTATTCAGACGCAATTTTGAATTTCAATAGTTTCCTGGAAACAACTGCCAATGCTCCCTTCTGGAAAATAGTAACACTTTCAGTGCAGTGTCCAAACTCAACATGTGCACAGAACAGTCCCTTTCAGGTGGCAAAAATTAGCAATGGAGATCCAAGCAACATTTCTAATATGAGTTTATCAGGAATCCCTTTATGTCCATAAAGGAATTCTAAAGAACTCATATATTCCCTCCGGCTGCAGGCGGGATGCCTCCTCCCTCTTCTTCACTCAAATCAGTGTCAACAGGCCAGGCTTCCATAGGAGGGAAAGGGGCCTGAAACCCGGTAGTCAGAATCAATAACAACAAGGAGAGTCTGTGGCCTCCTTTCAGCTTGTTAACAGACAGTACAGCGAACAGGTGGCACAGTCTCACAGAAAACCTTTCTTGTCCGATACGCATCCTCAAATTCAAGGCTAACCCTGTATCTTTACTTAGAGCCTTGGAGAGACAGAAGCAGGTTTCAAATACAGTCCCGAATACAATCTATACGTACACATTTTACTTTCTGTTTAGAAAAAGACATGGTTCTCTTTGGACATTTCTGATCTGGAAGAAAGGTTCAAATTTGCAATCACACAAGCATCCAATTTCACACTCTAAGGGGCGACATCAATTTCTACCCAAAGTCCATTCATGAGCAGAGAAATATCTTTGGTGCCTTATTGAGCTAATCGGTGAGACACTTTCCCTTTGCCGCCCTTTGAGAACCTTGGCTTCAGCCTTCATGCCTCAGGCAGGGATTCTCGTCCCTATGGTCTGCCTTTCAAAAATTAGAGTCCTTGTCTCCAGAGTCTGTGTAGACAGTAAAGTCCAAATCCCTACATTACTATCTCAGTTCCATAAAACTGCTGGAGCTGAACTACTACAAGTCGCTAAATTAAAGAACAGATTTTTTTCCCCCCTCACAGTTCTGGAAGTCTGAATCCATGGCACCAGGGTGAGGTGAACACTCTTTCTGGGTCGAACCTGAGGGAAGATCCTGTCACTTCTACTTTCTGCAGTCCTACGTTTCTCAATTCCTGGGCAGTCTCGCATGGTGTGGATCTTCACCCTTTTGTACTTGCTTCTTGATAACTCACAAGGGATAACATTGAAGACCTGCTTTACACTGATATGACCTCAATACCATAACATAGAAAACCCTTCCCCAAAGGACATAACACCCACGGGTATAAGTGGGTGCCCATGGAAGCCACACTTGAAAAAAACTCAAACTGTGTATTGTTTTGGGTAAATCTGGGGGAGGGGGAAGCCTCTTTAAAATGTTAAAGAACAAAGATATCCCTTGAGGACAATCCTCAGTTATCTCCCACGCATGTGAAAGCTGCATGGTGAATCAACAAGACTGGAGAACGGGTGCATTTGAATAACGGTGTTGACAAAGAATATTGAAGTATTGTGGACCACGAGAAAAACTAAACAACTCTATCTTGGAGGAAAACTGGAATACTCCTTAGAAGCGATGATTGTGAGACTTCATCTCCTTTGGACATGCTATCAGGAGATTCCATTCCCCAGTAAAGGACATCCTACTTGGTGAGAAAAGAGAGTTGGTGAATAAGAGGAAGGTCCTTGATGGAATTAATTGATACAGTGGCTACAACAGGTTGCTCAAATATAACCATTATGAGGACAGAGTCAATCCCAAACCAGACTCACTGCCCTCGAGTCCATGTCAATCCATAGTGACTCTATAGGACAGTATAGAACTGCCCTGTAAATCTCAGAGACTGTCACTCTGTCTGGGAGTAGAAAGTCCTGGCTTTCTCCTGTGGAGTGGCTGGTGATTTCAACCCACTGATCTTGAGGTTCAAAGCCCACGGCGTAGCCACTCCACCACCAGGCAATGTTTCCTTCTGTCCATAGCGTAGCATGAGTGGGAGTCAACTCCATGGCACCTAATAAAAATGGCAGGATGCTTCTCCCTCAGGTTTTGATAGGTACATTGATTAGGAATAGACCAAAGGGGTGTTTCCCCCAAATGCCTGCCCTAGTGAAAATTGGCTGGCAAGGCCACCAGAAAGAGGTTGCAGGGAAATCAAGCACCCTAAATAGACACCTATGGGAAAGCACCTTAGGTACCAGCAACGTGACATCACACAGGTGCAACTGAATTCAGCCAAGGTCAACTAGTTCCCTCAACCACACTCCCTCAAATAATGTCGGAGGGAGATAAAGGCAGAGCCTGATGTAGGTCTCTTGGATCTCATGGGCTTTCCTGTTCTTGACTCCACATACTTTGTTCCTCACGCTCCTGTTCCACTATTTTTTTTTCACGTGATCTTTCTCACTCCCCTAAAGTAGTCTTCTTCAGTTGAGAACTCTTGCGTGGTCCCCACATAACCTGCACGTTTAGAGAGATAGTGTGTGTTTTCTGGGACTGTAATACAAGAAACTTCCCTTTCCCTCAAAAAAGTTACTTGTATTTACAGAAGTGCTTCTGCCAAATGAATTCTTTCAGCACCGAGAAGCAAAAACTGAGGTAAACCATCCCAGAATTATGTTTTAATTCCCATCATAGGCATATAAGGTAGTATATGAGATCAATTTATATGGTTTTTGCAGAGCAATGAAGTGCCCGGGGAATACCAAAAATAGATTTTGGGGCCACGGGGTGGCACCTCATCAGACTCAACCGGAAAACACTCATAAAGGTCAATACCAGATTGTGAACTATTTATAAGCTTTTCTCATTTTTTTCCATTGGTTTTTTTGTTGTTTTGTTTTCTTTTGCTGTTTTGTTTTACTCTGTCTTGTTTGTGTGTGTGTGTGTATTATTATCTCTACATGTCTATCTAGATAAGATAGGCGGGATAAACAATCTGGAGGAGAAAACATCAGGGAGGACATGGGAGAGGGGGAGGTGGCAAAAAGGAAGTAGATGTTAAGAAACCCAGGGACAAGGGAACAACAAGTGATCTAAAATTGATGGCAAGGAGAGTGTAGGAGTTCTGGTAGGGGTTGATCAAGGGCAATGTAACCAAGAAGAATTACTGATACCCAAATGAAGGCTGAACATGATAGCGGCTCAAGAGGACAGTAAAGGAAATAGAGGAAAGAAGTAGGAGGCAAAGGGCATTTTTAGAGGTCTACATTCAAGAATGTGCATATGTAAATATATATATGATGGGGAAATAGATCTATGTGCATGTATTTATAGGTTTAGTATTAAGGAAGCAGACAGACATTGGGCCTCTACTCAAGTCCTCCCTCAATGCAAGAACACTTAGTTCTATTAACCTGGCATTCCATGAAGCATACTTTCCCGACACAATCACGGAAGATTAAGTGGGTGCTTAAGCAAATGTGGTGAAGAAAGCTGATGGTGCCCAGGTATCAAAAGATATAAAGTCTGAGGTCTTAAAATCTTAACGATCAACAAGCAGCCATCTAGCTGAGAAGTAACAAAGCCCACATGGAAGAAGCACACTAGCCTGTGTGATCATGAGGTGTCAATGGAATCAGATATCAGGCATCAAAGACCCAGAACAAAAATTATATCATTGTGAATGAGGGGGAGTGCAGAGTGGAGACCCAAAGCCCATCTGTAGACAATTGGACATCCCCTTACAGAAGGGTTGCGTGGAGGAGAGGAGCCAGTCAGGGTGCAATGTAGCAACAATGAAACATACAACTTCCCTCCAGCTCTTTAATGCTTCTTCCCTCCCCCTATCATGACCTCAATTTTACCTTACAAATCTGGCTAGACCAGAGCATGTACAGATAAGAGCTGGAAACTCAGGGAATCCAGGACAGATAAACTTCTCTGGACCAATATTGAGGGTAGCCATACCAGGAAGGTAAGGAGAAGGTAGATAGAGAAAGGGGGAAACCGATCACAATGATCTACCAATAACCCCCTCCCAGGGGGATAGACAACAGAAAAGTGGGTGAAGGGAGGCATCAGTGTAAGACATGAAAAATAATAATTTCTAAATTATCAAGGGTTCATGAGGGAGGGAGGATGGGGGAGGAAGGGGGAAAAAGGAGAAGCTTATACCAAGGACTCAAGTAGAAAGCTAATGTTTTGAAAATGATGATGGCAACAAATGTACAAATGTGCTTGACATAATGGATAGATGTGATAAGAGTTGTATGAGTCCCAATAAAATGATTCTTTTAACTATATTATTTTTACCTAACATGTATTGACATATCAATAACAATATATGCATTTACACCAGCATGTTTTTTTAATCACTGTAGACATTAGTGGTCAGCCCAAAAAAATATCCTAAAAGAAGAGGAGCCTATCAATAACTTGGAGGGGCTGACAGTACAAACATTTTGTGATATGTTGCATTCTGTGTTATAGATGATTTCATTTAATTTCATTTAATAAAAACAAAATCTTTAAACAGAATCTTTATAATTATTTCTAATAAAATGATGAGTAGTCATCCATTGCTTTTCCTATAAAGTTTTCTGGTTATTTTGTGGCAACATAGTTAAAAATATCGTTAACTTAAATACAAATTATTTTTATTTTAGAAGATTAGTAGTCTACTCTGGCAAAGAATAGACATTTTGGGTGAGGACAAGTGGCTGTCAGTACTTGGTGACTTACAAGAGTTAAACACAATATGCCATTGTGTATTTTCAAGGTAAATATTAATATTTTGGTGATGTTAAATGATTTTAACAGAGAGAGATTTCATGGATAGAGCATTTTCTAAATACATATTCAGAGCATTTCAAACATTTTGTAATTTTGTTACCCAAAGTCATAGAAGCATATCATTCACAAATACATTGTCATAGACAGATACATTAAAAAACCTTGGGATGGAATACACTAACATAAATCTGAAAAATGCAAAGGTTCACTGACTGTTGAACCCATTAAAAAAATAGCAAAATGTGTCAGTTTCGTTTATTTGCAAAAACAACTGATTTGTATCAAGGACAATGGAAATTAACAACCAAATTTCAACGAAAACTTTGGCATCATTTGGTGAATGTGATTTTATAAAATGAGAATCAGGAATCGGCAACAGTAGAAAATAAAGCCCATCCTATAAAAGACATCCAGCACTCTGAAGATGGAGCTCTACGAGGAATGTTTTCACAGGAGCCACATCAATTCTCTAGATATACCTGCCAATTTCTTTGCAAGATTTGGGGTCACTGAGACAAGTAAGGCCACTCTTGCCTTTCTTTATAAGTTTGTCGGTACGAATCTGTGTCAGCATATTCACTGTCAACTCAGCCCCTCACCCACCCGATTGCTGAAATGGGAAACTGAAGAGAGGAAGAAAATCTAGTTTCATAAATAATTCCCTCAGAATTCTTCAAATGTTTTTTCTTGTAAAAGTTTCACCAAGTACTTAGTCTACAACCAAATAGTATTTGGAAAATGAAAGGCATATACATTCATATAAGTACTATTGTTTAAAATTTGTTTATCATTTATGTTTGTTGTCATTGTTGAAAATATACACAGAAAAAGAATGACCAAGTAAGTTCTACACGTATAATTCAGTGGAAAAATGATTACATTCTTCAGGTTTGGCAACCCTCTCCACCCTCCTTTTCCAATATGTCTTCCCATTAACATAAACTCACTGCCCCTTAACTTTTTGATTTCATCTTACAAGTTTCCGTGGTCAATTTGACCCCACATAGATAGTTTTTTTAAAGAACACTATGTTCAAGGCAGACATTCTTTACTAGTTAAGCTAAATCGTTGTCTGGTTTTAAGAAGACTTCAGGGGCTGTTTTTGGTTTAAGGATTACATATGATATCCAGGCAATAGTTTCAAATCACCTATATGATTCTCTTCTGGTCAGTTGACTAGGGAGCCGTCTTGCAAATTTCTTGGCACATTCAATTGAGCGCTGATATTTCATCAGTTCCAACCACCACTTCTCTATCAGTTTGTCATCCTGTGGTGACTTGACTGTTGCTAACAGACAAGAGGGGTGGACAGAATTGATGGGATACCAATTGAGATGTTTCAACAAGTACATGCAATGCTGTAGGTGCTTAGTTGTCTACAGGTTTCTCAGTGCTTTCTTGATGGTAGGAGGTCCCTCTCTAGCTCTTTTATATCTCAAAAGAGATAGATTTAAAACACAACTTAAGCCCATGGATTGTATCCTGCCTAGCTCACATAACTGCCTTGAATCCTGCCTCATTAATATCATAAAGGTTTACAACACATAGGATAATTACATTGGGTCATAAATGGGGAGGAAATTACACAATACTGAGAATCACGGCATGGGCAAATTGACACATATTTTGAGGGGGATATTGTTCAATTGATAACACTGGTAGTATACTTTCTAAAAGGATTGTCCAGTGAAAGTCTCTGAATAGGAGTGGAAGATTGTCTGATATAATGATGGAAGATAGGTCACTCAAATTGAAAGGCCCTGAAAATACGACTAGGGAACAGCTATCTCCTGAAAATGAAATCACGTTCAATGGCATGGATAGAGAAAAACCTTCAGGACCTTCATGTGCTGATGTAGCACCACTTAAAATGAGAACAAACAGCAGCAAACATCCTTTAGTAATTGAGTGTAGACCAAATGAATTATGAATGAAGTATAGTATATTTAGTATACTCTATGAGGGAGAGGGAGAAGGAGAGAATGTTAATATACTGCCCGATGCTGAAACAAATAAATACTTGAACTGTCAAAGCTATTAAAATGAGATATATATTTGTTACTCCTGTTAAATCTAATTGGTGGATGAAAAGAACCTTGGAAACTGATAGTTATGAATAGTATGGTTTTCAGAGAAGAATAACTGGGTGCAAAATTTTAGCTCTACCACTTAATAACTATGCAAACGTAGGCATGTTACTTGACTCCTCTGTCACAGATTAATGGACAAAAGGAGATATACCACCACTCATCTGTCAGCCTGTCTTACTGCAGTGGATTGTTTGCTGTTGCGATGCTGAGAGCTAATGTGAAAAGGCTTCGACCAAGTTTCCAAACAAAGAACAAATAAGAAATAACAAATAAGACTACAAAGAAGAAATAGGCTGTCAACTTCTAAGGAATTAGCCACAGCAAACTTTGTGGACAGAGTCAACATATTGTGGGAAAACCCCAGGAAAAGAAGCTGAACGTTGTTGGCACTGGTGTTAGAAGCGGAACCCCTGTCGAGTCTAACATGACGTGAATGGAGGAAAGCCTGACTTTCATTTTCTGACGGGGCATGGCTTACAATGAGAAGAAACAGCTCCAAAGATCAATTAATAATCAGAACTTGGAATGTGCGAAGTGTGAACTGGAAAATTGGAAGTTGTCAAAAATGAAATGGACTGCATAAAGAACAATGTCCTAGGTATTAGTGAGCTGAAATGGACTGATATTGATCATTTGGAATCATAAAATCATGGTTTACTACTGATACTGAAACAACTGATAGGACTGATGTGGCATTCATCCTCAGAAAGAATGTTTCAAGCTCCATCTCATTGTATAAGACTTTCTCTGATAGGAATATAGCCATGCACTTTTAAGGAAATCCAATCCAACTATTTTTCAAATTTATGCACCAACCACCAAAGTTAGTGATGAAGATGCTGGAGAATTCTACCAATGTCTTATGTCTGAAATTGGCCAAACATTCAATCAAATACATTGAGCATTATGGGCAATTGGAATGCAAAGTCGGAAACAAAGATGAAGGAACAGTAATGGGAAAATATGGTCTTGGTGATAGAAATGGAGCTAGAGATCACAAGATCAATGACTTGTTCGGAGCAAATACCCTTTTCAACCACACAAATGGAGACTATACATTAACTTCTCCGGATGGAATACACAGAAATAAGATTGACTACATCTGTGGGAAGAGACTAGGGAGAAGCTCAATATCAGCAGCTAAAAATGAGGTCACTGGCTGACTGTGCAACAGACCAAGTGCTTTTGTGTCAGTTTGGGTTGAAGGTGAAAAATAGGGAGCCTGAAACAGTCAAACTACAACCTTGTGTATTTCTCACATGAATTTCGAGAACATCCCAAGAACAAGTTTGATGAATTAAACATTCATAATGACAGAGGACCTCATGAGCTGTGGGCAAACATTAAGGACACCATTCAAGCAGTAAGCAAAGGTCATTGAACAAGCAGGAAAGAAAGCAAAGATCAAAGTGGATGCCAGGAAAGACTCTCAATCACACAGTAACTAAGGCAAATGGAAGAAATGGTGACGTCAGAGAGCTCAACAGAAACTTACATTAACAGTTCAAGAAAAAAAACTAAAATATTATAATGAAATGTGCACAGTTATAGTTAGAAAACTAAAAAGTATAAACACTCTCAGCATATCTTTTTTAATGATTTATTGGACACTTCCATTTTTTATCGTCATAATGTTCAAGCTCTTTGAGAACCTGGTTTAAAAATCATTTTATTAGGTTCAAATACAACTCTTATCACAATCCACACATACATCAATTGTGTCAAGCACATTCGTACATATGTTGCCATCATCATTCTCAAAGTACCTGCTTTGCACTTGAGCCCTTGGTATCAGCTTCTCAATTTCCCCCTCCCTTCCTACTGTGCCCTCCCCGCTGAATCCTTGATAATTTATAAATTAATATTATCTTGTCATATCCTATACCATTCGATGTCTCCCTCACCCACTTCCCTGCTGTCCGTCCCCCAGGGAGGAGGTTATATGTAGATCCTTGTAATCTGTTCCCCTTTCTCCCTCACCTTCCCTCCACCCTCCCAGTATCGCCACTCTCACCACTGGTCCTAAGGGGTTCATCTGTTCTGGATCCCCTATGTTTCCAGTTCCTATCTGTGCCAGTGTACATGCTCTGTTTCAGCCAGATATGTAAGGCAGAATTGGGATCATGGTAGTGGGGAGGAGGAAGCATTCAAGAAATAGAGGAAAATTGTATCTTTCATCATTGCTACACTGCACCCTGACTTTCTCGTCTCCTCCCCACAGCCCTTCTGCAAGAGGATGTCCAATTTCCCACAGATGGGCCCTGGGTCCCCACTCCGCACTCCCCCTCATTCACAATGCTATGACTTTTTTTTTGTTTTTGGTCTTTGATGCCTGATACCTGATCCCTTCGACACCTTGTGATCTCACAGGCTGCTGTGCTTCTTCCATGTGGACTTCGTTGTATCTCAGTTAGATGGCCACTTGTTTATCTTCCAGCCTATAGGACCCCAGATTTGATATATTTTGACAGCCAGGCACCATCAGCTTTCTTCACCACATTTGCCCATGCACCAGCTTTGTCCTCAGTGTTCGTGTGGGGGTAGGCTAGTGTCTCAGCATATCTTAAACTAAAAGAACTGAAGAAAAAATTCAAGGTTTGTGTTGCAATGTTGAAAGATTCTAAGGACAAGATATTGAACAATACTGGAAGCATAAAAAAAGATGGAAGGAATACACAGAGTAACTGCACCGAAAAGAACTAGTCAACATTCCATCATTCAGGAGGTAGCATATGAACAACAACCAATGGTGCTGAAGGAAGATATTCAAGCTGCATTGAAAGTGTTAGCCAAAAAGGCTCCAGGAATAGTTGGAATAGCAATTGAAATGTTTCAGCAAGCTGATGAAACACTGGAAGCACTGACTTATCTATGCCAGAAAATTTGGAAGACGCCTACTTGGCCAACTGACTGGAGGAGATCCATATTTGTACTCATTCCAAAGAAAAGTGGCCTAAGAGCATGTGAAAATTATAGAACAATACCACTGATATCAAATGCAAGTAAAATTTTGCTGAAGATCATCCAAAAATAATTGCAGGGAGCTGCTCAGGCCAGATTCAGAAGAGGATGTGAAACTAAGGATATCATTGATGATGTCTGATTGATCTTGGCTCAAAGCAGAGCAAACCAGAAAGATGTCTACTAGTGATTTCTTAACTATGGCAAGGCATTTGACTGCAGACCATAATAAATTGTGGATGGTCTCTACAAGAATGGGAATTCCAGAACAATTCAGAGAACTTATACCTGGATAAAGAGACAGTTGTATGAACAGAACCAGGAAATACTGTATGGTTTAAATTATGGAAAGGTATTTGTAAGGGCGTCATCATCTCTCCATACTTATTCAATCTGTTGGCTGAGAAAATAATCAGAGAAGCTGGCTGTAGTAGTTACACAATTTCATGTCAACTTGATAAAAGAGTGAAGGGGTGGAGCCTAGCCTGTCAATCAGGTCACAGCCTGATGATCTCTCCGTGTAGGCATGGAGTTCTCATGAGGATTCTGAAAACTGCCTCTCTTCCTCCCTGGAGGTGGGACACATGCTGTCTCTCTGTCTGCTTCACATTCCTCTTGACAAGCCACATGGAAGCATGCTGATGGCATCCAGAGCCCTGGAGATGCTTCCACCACCACTGAATCCACAAGACTTTCCACCCCCCAGCCTGTGATCTTGCTGTATTCAGCATCATTGCATGTGTTGTGTGAGCCTAAAGAGGAATTTAGACTCGTATTGGACATATGGACTAATGTCAGACTTATGGACTTTATCTGGACTGGGCTGGGATGTTTTCTTAATATACAATTACTCTTTGATATAAAGCTCTTTCTTATACATGCATGAGTATCCTTGGATTTGTTTCTCTAGTCAACCCGGCCTAACACATTGGCTTATATGTAGAAGAATGTGGCATCAAGATGGGAGGAAGGCTTAACAGCTTGTGTTATACAGATGACACAACCTTGCTGACTAAAAGAGAGGACTTGAAGCACTTTCTGCTGAAGATCAAAGATTAGATTACAGCCTTCAGTATGGATGACACCTCAACGGTTTTTTTTTTAAAGTCTCACAACTGGACCAGGAAATCACATCGTGGTAGACAGAGAAAAGATTGAAGTTGTCAAGGAATTCATCTTGCTTGGATGAACAATCAATGCTCAATCAAGCAGTCAATAGATCAAATGATGAATTGCATTAGATAAATTTACTGCACAAGATCTCTTTAAAGTCTTGAAAAGCAAGGCTGTTACTTTGAGAGCTTAGGTGTGCCTGACCCAAGCACAATTTATTCCAATTGCCTCATGTGTGAGTCTAGGTAGAGTAGAGAAACAAATCCAGGGACACACGTATGTATATAGGAAAGAGGTTTATATACATGAAGAACTGAACATTGAGAAAGCATCCCAACCTGTTCCAGTTCAAGGCCATAAGTCTGATATTAGCCCATGTGTCTGATACCAATCTATAAAGTCCTCTTCAGACTCAGGAAACACATGCAACAAAGCCAAATGCAGGACGATCACAGGCCAGTGGGTAGAAAGTCTTTGGGTCCAATGGCGTTGTAAGCATCTCAGTACTGGCAGGAGTCTCTCTGTGGCTTCTGTAGCTTCAGAGGTCTGGTTGCATCCTTGTGGCTTGTCCAGCTCAGGACACTAGGGTAGTTCCATGTGTCATGTCAGCTGCAATGTCTCTCAGGGAGTGGGCAGAGAGAGATATTGTCTCCTGCCTCTAAGAGGGATACTGGATTTCCCAGAATTCTCAGGAGAAACCCATGCCCACACAGAGGTCTCATTGGCTATGATCTCATTGACAAGCTGGACTCCACCCCTACACTCTTATTCCTCAAATTGACAAACAATTATATATCTACCACACCTCATATTTCCAATTTTCTCATATGCATGTTAAAGTTGGAAAACCAAAAAATAATCAAAGTATTTAAATTATGGGGCTACTGAATAATATAGCAAGTACCATAGATTGCCAAAAGAATAAACAATTGTGTTTTTGAAGTAGTATAGCCATAATGCTCCTTAGGGGTCAGGTGGCAAGGCTTCATCTCAGGCACTTTGGACATGTTGTGTATGAGACCAGTCCCTGTAGAAAGGCATCAGGCTTGGTAAAGTACAGGGCAGCAAACCAGAGGAAGGCCCTTGCCAAAATGGATTGACACAGTGCTTGCAACAGTCAGCTCAAACATAAGAGCAATCATGAAGACGGTGTAGGACCAGGCTGTGATCCATTCCGTTGTGCATAACGTCACGATGAGCTGGAACCGACTTGATGGCACCTAACAACAACAAAGGGATACAACGAAGAAAAGCACATTCATAAAGAAACTAACGAAAGGCACAAACTATATGAAGGTCGGTTAACTGTGTTGTATCCGTTTCAGTTTCCTGGCTTGAATATTTGTACCATGTTTGGTGGTGCTGTTAGGTAAGCAGTATATTGCTAATCACAAGGCTAGTGGTGCAAATTCACGAGCTGCTCTGAGGGGTAAAGATGAGGCTAACTGCTGCCTTAAAGATTCATAACCCAGAAACCATATATAGAGTCGCTATGAGTTGGAATCAATGCTATGACAGTGGGTCTTTTGGGGTCCCTATGAGTCAGAATCAACTTGATGGTAGTGGCTGTTTTGGTTTCGTTTTGTTTTCTTTGCAAGAGTTAAAACATTAAAGGATACTGGGTGAAGGGTATATCGGGAAACTCTTTTAGAGCCATTCCTTAGATCTAAATGTTATTGCAGAATAACAAATACAGGTACAGCTTTCTCCATATCTCGAAGAAAAGAAAACGAAGCAAACTCAAGAATCAGCAAAGAAACTGGACTACAGGACTAATTGTCTCCTCCACCTTGAAACTGAAAAAAAAAAAAAAAACCTATGTGGTATGTGGTTGCCACTGCAGACTGTTCACTTCAGAGACAGGACACAAGAGGTGGATCGTGATGGAAAGAGAGAAAACTGTGGAGGAGAACTTCAAATTTTTTAAGAATCCAAAGTTACCAGACTCACTGATTCAGGACACTATGGCCCTGAGTTGCACTTGAATTTAAGCCAGCCCCCGAACTCACCTACAAACTGAGTAACAGATTAGCAAAGTAAACAAATAGTAAATAATATCACTTTTGAATATTTCACTCTTAAAAATCTATATAAGTGCAAAAGGTCAACAGTGATTTTAATGCATAGGTGAGAGGGCTGGGAGGCAGGGAATCTAAGTTAATGGAAATTAACTAGAACAGAAATAATGAGACTATTGGCAGAATGTGAAGAACATGAGCAATGTCACTGATCATTACGACGTCTAGAAATTGTGGAACGGGGGCTGGCATTTCCTTGTAGGTTTCTTTCTTTTTTTTTCCCAATCATTTTATTAGAGGCTCTTACAACACTTGTTACAAACCATACATCAATTGTATCTGACATATTCACACATATACTCCATCTTTTTTTCTAGACATTTACTTTCCATTGAGCCCTTGGGATCAGCTTTTTTCCCCTCCCTCCCCTCTCCTAACCTTCATGGTGGCCCCCTGATTGTAGATTGTTAATTATTTTCAAATCTCACTCCGACTACTGTCTCCCTTCCCCTCTGGTTTCTGTTGTTCCTCCCCCTGGCATGAGGTGTGTGGTTATGTGCCATTAATTGTGATCGGTGCCCCCTCCCTCCCCAACTCTCCCCCTCTTCCCTGTACCCTTTTGTGGTATCTGTGGTCCCATTCCTGTTCCTGGGTTCCATGTGTTGTGAATTTTCTCGCTTGCCTGTGCCTATGTACATGCTCCCATCTAGTCTAGATTGGGAGGCGGCACCGAGGTCGTGATACCGGTGGGTGAGGAGGCCTCCAGGGAACAGAGGTATATTGCATGAAATGTTAAAAAGACAAATTGAAAAGACCTTTATGTAGCAGTATTTTGTCTGATACCAGCATTTCACCCTGGGAGCAATGTGTGGGAATGCGTTCTAACCTATAACTGTTATTTGTTGTTGAGTTCTGTGGAGTCACCTCAGATTTATGTACAATGAAGCACTGTCTGGTGTCAGCCTCACAATTGCTAGGTTTGAGCCCATGGTTGTAACAACTCTTTAAATCCATCTTGCTGAAGGTCTTCCTCTTTTGCGCTGATATTTTTCTCCAGGAACTTTTCTCTCCTGATAAGATGCCCAAAGTGCAAGAGACGAAGTCTGTCATCCTCATTGCTTCCAAGGAGCAATCTGGCTGTTCTTTCAAAAAGATTTGCTTGTTCTTCTGGCAATCATTTCATATTCAATTTGCTTGCCAACACCATAACTCATAATTCTCACCTGAGCCCAATTATTGGTTAGGTCACAAGAAGTGGTCTCAGTTAATTTAGCATTTCTAAACTCTGTAGCTCTAATCCTTAAACACAGATAAATATCAGAATATGTGAAGGAAGAAAGGTAGGACGCAGAAAAGTTGAAAAGAAAGACATTTGGGGTAACTCCTATCCTCTCTCAGCTAAAGGTGGATTCAGAGAACAAAAACTGTCTTTTATAGCAGAGATCAGACTTGAACTTGATGTCACCATTTACAGCAACAGCAAAAAGCTTGTCTCTGCCACTGAAGCGCTTTGAAAAGGTACCTCCATTTTCCTACTTGTCATGGATTGAATTGTGTCCCCCCCAAAAAATATGTGTCACTTTGGCCCATGATTCTCAGTGGTTTGACAGTTATGTAACGGTAATTTGTTAGTTATGTGGTGATCTGATGTGATTAACCAATTAACCATGATGTGATATGATGTAATCAGCCACTCAGTTGTACGAGGATTAGGGTTAGATGCAAGAGCCTTACACAACTCACAACCCTGTTCCTGTCTCATGGGATTTAACCTGGATCACCATTGATCTTACAAGAGATCAAAGGAGAAAAGGAGGGACCCTAGTACTACAAATAAAAACAGAGCCAGGAAGAGAGGGTGTCCCCTTTGGACCTGGAGACCTTGCACTGAGGACCTTCTAGACCAGCGGTTCTCAACCTGTGGGTCACGACCCCTTTGGGGAGTGTCAACTGACCCTTTCACAGGGGTCACCTAAAACATCCTGCATATTAGACAGTTACATTGCGATTCACAACAGCAGCAAACTTACAGTTATGAAGTAGCAACGAAAATCATGTTATGGTTGGGGGCGGTGTCCCCACAACATAAGGAACTGCGTGAAATGGTTGTGGCATGAGGAAGGATGAGCACCACTGTTCTAGACCCAGGGGAAGATGGAGGCAAAGACACATGGAGATCTCCAAGGGAAGCTGGGACCACAGATGTTAGAGCTAAGTCCCTTCTCCAGAGCGAGAAAAGCTTCGTCTAGAGCTGGCACCCTGAATTGTGACTTCAGCGCCTCCTCAACGGTGAGAGAAGACATGCTTGTTACACCACCTGCGGACGATATTTCTGTGATCTCATCGCTAGATAATGAAGACTTAACCACATAACTTAAATGACTGGACTCAGTTGAGGATTTGTATGGGCCTTTCCCCCTTCGCCTTTTATGCCGCCGGCTTGTGTGGTCTGAGTACCTGTGCCCTGGAGGGCTGCATACACTCCTCAGGGGCCACTGCGGTGTGGCTTTTAGAAGAGCAACAGCTAGGAGGAGGCAGAAGGAAGGAATTCGTATTTCTCAAGCTTTGTTATAGACAGAGGAAGCCTCTTATTGTCCACATGAAGCGACTCCAAAGACATCCTTTGATGTGAGACTCATCCAGCAGTGTCGTAAAGACTCCAGTCTGGCAGGGATGTATCAGCCCCAGATCAACCTAAGTGAAAGAAAGAGCAAGTGGGGAAAGGAAGGATGAATGAAGTTAGAGTACAAGACCATACTGGGACTAAACTATTTAACTGTGTATTTCCTCCCCTTGTGGCACTGGGAAATCAAGGCAACATTTTCTGCCTGGGAAGTTTCCATTTGGCATGGGTGGTGCTCTTAGACTCTAGGAATCTCCTCCAGATCAGCTCTTTGGATTATCAATATCTGTGCCTCATTGTTTTAATCCAGAAAACCAGGATGGTAAGAGTATGAAACTCATTACAGTGTCGAGAGGGTTAAATGAGTTCACATCTCTAAAGAACTTAGACCAGTGCTAGGATCTTGGTAAAAGGCTCAGTACATATTAGCAGTTGTTATTCATGAGGCTGATGCTATTATTACTAGCAGAACACTGGGGAAGGATACAGGCTTAGGAGTTGGAAGGTCTTGGTCTACATACCAATTCTGCTGCTTCATTTGGAGGACATTAAGCCTCAGGTGTTTTAACTGTAAAAATAAAGGATAAGAATCGCTTACTCCAGAGGCACTCAATGAGGTTGCCTGTAAAAAATGGCAGACTGCTCCCGGAGTCCTGGGAAGTACACAAGGTTAATGTGCCTGGCTGCTCACCAAAGGGTTAAAGGTTCGAGGCAATTGTACAATTCTGCTTGACGTGATTGAACTATGGAATGACATGGTCTATATATTAACTCCCAATTAATCTTTTTTATTTAAAGAAAGGTTAGAGGTTCATGTCCATGCTGAGATGCCCCAGATGAAAGATTTGGTAATTTACTTCTGGAAAAAAAAAGGCAGCTGTACTCTGACACACCTGGGGTCATTAGGTGTTGCAGTAGACTTGACACAAGCTGGTTGTTGTTTTTAAAGTGGCAATTGCTCACTATAAAGTAGCCATTGATTTTACTAGACTTAAATTAATGACTGGCAGGACTTGGCGAGGATTGGAGCTTGGTCACCTCACAGGTCACATCTGTGTTCATTGGTCCTTTTCTGTGATAGATGAAGAGATGACCTTAAACATAACCTGGAACGTTGGAAGTGGAAAGGACTTGGAAGTGATCTTGGTTCCTTATTTTTAAACACTTTCAGCATATTGCTGCTGGGCAGCAAGCCATACCCAAACTTCACCTAAATGAAGTTTCTAGCCCAAGTTTTCTCCCAGTTTCTGAGATTAGGCTGAGTGCAAGTAAACAAGGGCTGGCAAGGTGGTTGAAGTCATTTGGGATAAAACTAATAGGATTTGTCCAGCTGTGTCTGTTTACACACCCTAACCATTCTTATTTATGGATTGTCATCTGACAGCTTTGAAGTGCTCACATAAAGGAAAAGTGGAATTAGTGCTGGGAGAAACCCTGAAGCCAAGATTACAGCCTCTCTTCCATGATTTCATAGTGGTCCATGCCAAACCAAACCAAAAGAAACCAAGCCCAACGCATTGCCATCAAGTCAATTCTGACTCAAGGCCACCTCATGTGCTACAGAGAACTGTTCCAGTGGGTTTATTGGCTGTAATTCTTAGAGAAGCAGGTAGTCAGACTTTTCTCCTGAGATGTGACTACCAGTCTTTCAGGTGGTAGTCAGTAACAAAATCTTTGTGCCCAGGAAACCGACTAGTCTATATGAGATCTTAGCAAAATGCAATATCGTGTACCCAGCACCTACTTTCGTGAAGAAAATGGTGGTTCAGTGGGAGAATTTTGGTCTCCTCTAACGGAGACCTGGGTTCAATTCCCAGCCAGGGCACCACATACACAGCCATCACTTGTCTGCCAGTGAAGATTTGTATGTGGCTAGGATGCTGAATAGGCTTCACCAAAGCTTCAAGATTAAGGTGCTCTAGAAAGAACATAAAGGAACTTGGTGGCACCGTGATGAGGTACTTGGCTGCTGGCCAGTTGATTGACAGTTCAAATCCACCAGGAGAACAATATGGCAGTTGCTTCAATAAAGATGACAACCTTGGAAATCAAATGCGGGTAGTTCTACACTGTCCTATATGCCAGAGTAGTCTCAACAGCAAGGAATTTTAGGAAGAAATACTTGGTAATTGATACCAAATATTAGCCAGGGAAAACCCTTTGAATCATAATGATCTGATCCGAAACTTACCATGGGATTGTTACACGACGGAGAAGCATTTTGTTCCATTGTGCGGGAGGTCATCATGAGTCAGCTAAGCAACGGCAAAATTGAAAGCTGTGGCCATCAAATGGGAAAACAGTATTTTGAGGGCAGGGCCTACATCAAATGTTTAATAAAACTCAAGAGGACATCTCAAATCATTGAAGCGTTGCAACAAATATTTGGAAATGCTGCCCCACATAAAACAATAGTGTTTAGATGTTTTAAGAAAGGTCAGGAAGACCTCGACGATGAGCCAAGAGAGCGAAGACCATCAAGTGTGACAAATGAAAACAACTCACTGAAATTCCGAAACTGGTGGAAGTAAACAGTAGACTTACGAAAAATGAGATAACTACTGACAGTGGGATCTCGCATGATTTAGATTTTCAGTTTTAAGTGAACATCTTGACTTCAGCAAATTTTTGACTGGACAAGGAATAAAAATGTCGCTCAAAGATCAGTTCTTTTTTCAACAGTCTTTTAACCATGATCAAACTAATGAAGGCGATTTCATGGAATGAATCGAACAGGGACAAGAATTGAATTTGCCGATATGATCTTTAAGAGAGCAATATCCCATCAAAATTGTGGCTTCTGAGAGGTTCAACTGGACCAGTTAAATTCTCAGAAGAGTGCAGAATTCTTTAGGGAAAAGGTTTTTCCCGTCTCAAGGTTGTGTAGATTTTTGTGCAGTCCATTGGACTGGTTATTTCCATGTGTCTTTCAATTGTCATTATTCTTTCTTTGGTCCAGGGACAGAACTTAGATGGCTATTCATGAGCTTTTATGAGCTCTGAAGAGCCTAGTTACTACTTACCAAATTAGAAGGTAGAACGTTATCTTTGCAAATTATGTTATGCTAATTGACCTAGGTGTGTCCTCAAATCCTTTGTACATTTTAGAGAATGAATGCCACTTGGTGATTTCTTTTTTCTAAATGCAGTGCAATAAAAAGAAAATACAAAGCACTTCACCTGTACCTGTCCATTCTGAACATCACAGAAATGTTATAAAGATAAAATCAATACTTGTGAAGTACTTCACACTCCTTGAAAAAGTACAGTATAAAGAAGCACAGAGGAGTTAAACAGGCTATGTATCATCACACTTCAAAGTAAATTGTCTAATACCAGTGAAGTTATTCTCTGCTAATTTCCTTTATTCCTGAACATCAGCAGATAGCAGGAACTTGAAAGCATAATAGGATTGAATGCATTCTTGGTCACCACTGTCAGGAGAAACAGGGTAGATATTATTTTGATGATTCACATTCTCTTTCTTATATTTACACAGGATGTTTTAGAAAACTCAGTGATTGTAACCATCCATTTTATTGACTGTTGACAATTATTATAGAGGCGAGAGTTAAAATGGCTTCCATGGGCCAAGAGCCAAACAAAAATTGGTCATATCACTGTTCACTAGAAACTTAGGCAAATCTTTCTTATCAGCATGGATTAGTAACACTCATCTCATTAAGGCAGCGTAACACTTAGTGACCATTTTTTTCCAAAACAAAATTTAAACTCAGTGTAATTAGTCAAGCAAAGGAAAAGCAAGAGATGAACTCATCTAGGATTTAAAAGGCCATTGTAACTATGTCAGCTCAAGTCCCCTCATCACTTTCAATTGGTACTTGTATGCAGTCTCTCACTCAATACACCTCACTACACTAATGGTTTTATTGGTCAAATTTTTCATTTCCAAACGATGAAGAGAGTAGTGAAACACAGGAGCGTCATTTCATAAAGCTTTCTAAAACTCTAATCAAGCTATCAGTCTGTCTTACTCAAGTTCTGAGTTAGGTGCTCACCTTGCGTTTGAGAAAATTAAAAACTCATTTTCAACTTCCAGCAGGTTAAGGCTCTATAACTACTCTGGTTAGCTGATTTGTTTGACCTGTTCAAAGGCTCCCGGCTGTCACTAGAGTATAAGATGTAATATTCTGGTTGCAAACACACCTCATTCACACATTACTTGAACTTCCTAATAAGCTGAGGTGCTTGGGTGAACTGAGGGAATTTAGTTGACCATATAGTATTGTGGCTGATGGCGTTGGTGGTTCAGGGACAGAATTCTCACCTACCATGTGTAGAAACCTGAATTCTCTTCCTGGCCAGTGCACTTTGTGCACAGCCACACCCCTCTGCTTGTGGCTTGTGTAATGCTAAATGGGTTTTAATGGAGCTTCCAGACTGAGATGGACTAGGAAGAAGACATCCGTCTCTGAAGGTCAATGATTCAAAACCGTCCCATCTGCAGTCAGTCGTGAGGACAGTACCAGACCAAGCAATATTGTGCTTGGGGCTGCCATGAGTGAGCATCAAGAAACAACTGAAACATCATGGCTGCCAGGTTGGGCCCTGTGATCAGGCAGCCTGGGTGACATGTGCTAAACTTTATGCATACCAAATCCTTCCAGGCTCTGTTTTCTTCAGGTCTTAGAACTGTTTCTCTTGGTTCTGTCATGGCCAAGGAAGCTTAATTGACATTGACCTGGATTTGTGAAATATGAGGACACCAGAATGATAACCAGAAAAGGAAGATTTACGAGTTGATGTCTTGCTTGAAAACTAATATCCCTCTTAGTATACAATCCCTGGTAGAGTAGTGGTTACATGTTGGGTGGCTAACTGAAAGGTTAGCAGTGCGAAACCACCAGCTGCTCTGAGGGAGAAAGACCTGGCTTTCTACTTTTGTAAAAAGTGACATTCTCAGAAACCCACAGGCACAGTTCTACCTTGTCCTATAGGGTTGCTGAGTCGGCATCAACTCCAGGGCAGTGAGTTTGGTTTGGGTTTAGAAAACAAGGGCAGCATGTATAACATAACAACCAAATTTCTTGACCTGCATGGTCAGAAAGAGTAGTGCCCTGCTCAAAGATGGTGGTGGCTCCCGCAGTTTGAATGTGTGTCTATTTCCACAGTCCGGGCCATAATCCATTCTCCAACATTAGTATCCTGAAAGGACTCATGTGCTTCTTTTGAGTTTTTCATTCCAAGACTTTAGCCTGTCTTTTTCCCCAGTCTTCTTAATATTCAGTTCTGTTTCAATTTCCCTGCATCGCCTATGACTGAACCAGTGCAAACCAACTATAAACCCTCAATTGTAAAATGCATATAGCAACTAGAACTAGTTCGCAATGCCTTTGTGAGGATTAAATGAGATAGAGCATAGGAAGTACTTGGAAAAAAATAAGGGCAGAGGAGATACTCAGTACCAGTAACTATTTGATTAAGCATTGTCTTGAGTATCATTTTATAAAGCTAAAATTAATAGCTTGGCCATATTTATAGTAGGAAGCTATGAGATGAAAGGTTGATGGGTGTATGTGAATGCATAGGAGCTCCTTAAACAGAGCCAGATTTAAACCATAGCCAGAGAGATAAAAACTTACATGTAGATCTAATTCCTCTATCTTCCATTTAACTGGATTTTCTTTCACATGAACCACACATTGAACCATCCGGATAGCTTGAAACATCTCTGAATCCTCCCAAGAGCAATTAAATAAAAAATCTCTAGGTGTGAGGACTGAAGCATTAGACTCTTTTTTTTAAGTTGGCAGGTGGTCTCAGCATGAGACCAAGATTCAGAACTAAACTAGCAGTATAAAAAGTTAAAGGAAGTTAACTTCCCATGGGAAGTTAAAGGAGTAAATATGGCTCCTAGCTGAGATGCAAAGTGGAATTCAGCATCTCCATCTCCCTATCAATGTCCTAAAATAATCAAGCAGGCTAATAAAATAAATCCTACTCCTTCTTTCGGATTTCCTTTTATTGAATGGTGTAACCAGGGTTGTCCCAAATTTCATCTTCAGCCGCACTCCTCACAGTCATCCACACCCAACATTCCATCAATCAGGCCTCTTGGTATTGGCTGAATTTATCTCTCCCACTCTATGGCAAGACTATATCACAGTTGGTATTTATGTTCATGGTGTGTTCCTCTTTAACTCATCTGTCGTGAACTATGTTTCCAGAAGCAGACCTAATGACAAGGATTCAAAGACAAACCGTATATTTGAGAGGTGAACTCAGGAAATCTACTAAAGCAGTGGTTCTCAGTTGGGGGTGGGGATATTTTGCCTCATAGAGACATTTTGGCAACATCTGGATACATTTGCTTATCACAATTGGGGGTGCTCCTGACATCTAGTGGGTAGAGACTAGGGATGCTGCTATATGTCTCATAATGCTCAAAACAGGCTTGGGCAGTCCCTCTTAGAAGGGCCTCACAGAACAGAGGATAAATCCAAGGTGCAGTATGATAATAAGGAACCACATAATTATCCTCTAATTCTTTATGATTTCCTCCCCTTACTATTAAAGCCCTTATGTGATATGCCTCATTAATCATGTTAGAATTGCGTATGTTCATCTGTACACATAAGATCTCTCAGTGTATGATAGTGAAGACAGATGATCCCTCAGAGATCAGTGACAGGAGTAAGGGTTTCCTGAGGGAATGGGAAGTGAAAGGTGGGAGGGGGCAGGGGAATGGAGGGGATATATAGGATGAGCAAGAGATGTCAATACAAATATTATTTAATTATAAAAAAGAACAATCTCACAATAAAGAATTATGCAGCCACAAATGTCAATAATGCTGTTGTTGAGAAGTCCTAAATGGAGATAAAAGGAAGTGAGACAGTTAAGAGGAAGAAGCCAAACAAAGACGAGGCTTTCAGCTCCTGGAAAGATGCACAGCCTGTCAGAAATCATAATGTCTGGAGCCTTAAAGTCTTGTCTTAAAGCAAGCAGCCATTTCTGTGAAGCATCAGCTAAATCCACACAGAAGAAACACATCAGCCTATGTAATCCAAGGACTGCAAATAATAAAATCCAAATCCAGAGGAGGGAATAGTGTTAGAACTTAAAATCTGAACATCCAGTTCAGAAAAGGCTGTGGATGACAATGAAAGACCCAAACCCACTTTCAGGGACCCCAAGAGACTACACCTTCTGGTGAATCCCCTAAGACCATGGACCAGGGATAGTAAGGGCTTTGTTTTCACAAGGAGTGCATTGTAGGGTGGGTCATAGTAGTTGTAGTTAGGTTAAAGAGTGGCACTTTGTCATTTGTTCCCCCATTTGGGCCAATATATCCTTATTCTAGTATTTAGTATTTTCTGCTTTCTTTCATCAGTTTTATTCTGTCATTATTGCTGGGTTGTTTGTGTTTTGATTTTTTAATGTTTTTCTGTATATGAAATTCTAGGATAGGTAAATGTTTAGAGATAGCAACTACATGAATAGTTTCATGGAGGCATGGCAGGGGAGGCTGGTGGGAAATGGAGAGGTGAAGCAGTACATGGAAGAAGAAATGTCCTACAATTCATGGGGGGTGATGACTACACAACTCTTTTTAATATGATTGAACTATTGAAATATATGATATATGAACTATATTTCAATGAAATTATATTTTAAAGAGTACATTTACAACCTCATAACCCCCCCAAAGACTGTTCTATTCTGTGTTATACGTAGTTATTATGACTTGGAATTGATGTGATGGAACTAGGTTTGGTTTTGAGATTTTTGAATCAAGCCAGTCATCAGGGTGGCCAACTCACATTGCTTGAGGACTGTGGGAATCAGAGTAAACAACATGTTTCAGAGTTATCCCACTCTCAGGGTGAGGGAGTTGAGGTAGTTATACGCCAACCACTGTCAGTCATTACTGGCTGCTGTAGTAGGGGGGTGCAAGTTGTCCAATTCTCTCATACTTCAAGTTGGCTGTGTACAGGGACAGAAAAAGAATAGAGATTCTTCAACCAGAGAAGGCTTTCAGTCCATTGGTTGGTAGACTACAACGGTAAAGTCCAAGGAGATATCTGTCCATTTGTGGCACTGCTATAGTTTTTGTGTTGGTATGCTACTGGACTCTATCTCACTAATGTTTCAAATACCAGCAGGGTCACCCAAAGTGATTATGTTTGATCAGAGCTTCAGGTTAAGAACAGACTGTGAAGAAAGAATAGTCTGTGCACTTCAGAGGCATTAGCCATCAAAAAACATTGTGGATAGAGAAAGAACAGAGTCACAGATATTGCCAGAAGAGCACTTTGGACCATAAGGTACTCAAAATACGACTGAGGAAGAGCTACCTACTCAAAGTAGAGTCAACTGTAATTACACGAATGGAGGAAAGCCTAAAGGAGTAGACCCTGAGAGACTTTATTTGCTGATGGGGCACAAATCAAAATAAGAAGAAACAACTACAAACGTCAGTTAATAATCAAAATTTGGAATGTACAAAATAGTAATCTAGGAAAATTTAATGATTTTAAGAATAAAGTGGACTGCATAAGGGTCCATATTCTAGGCATTAGTGAGCCGAAATGGACTAGCATTGGACATTTTAAACCATAAAATCACATGTTTACTATAGAGTGAATGACACATTTAAAAGGAATGACATCAACTTTATCATGAAAAAGGGCATTTAAAGATCTATCTCTCTGCATTAAGAATAATAGCTGTCCACATACAAGGAAATAAGTCAATACAACTAGCAATCAAATTTATGCACCACCCACTGAAACTAATGATGAATTTTAACAACATATTCAGTCTGAAATTGGTCAAATATGCAAACAAGATGCATTGATAATTATTGGTCGGTGAAATTTTAAAATTGGAAGCAAAGAGGAAGGAAGAGTAGTTGGGAAATATGGCTTTGATGATAAAAATGAAGATGGAGATTGCATGATAGAATTTTGCAAGGCCAATGACTTATTCAAAGCAAACATCTTTTTTCAGCAACCCTAAAGACCACATAGTCTTCTACTACAGGTGGAATACATAGAAATCAAATGGACTACATCTGTGCAAAGAGATGATGGAGAAGCTCAATATCAGCAGCTACAACCGAGCCAGATACTGTTGCAGAACAGACCATCAATCGCTCATATATGAGTTCAAGTTGAAGATGAAGAAAATGAAAATAAACCCATTAGAGCCAAAATACAACCCTGAATTTAGAGCACAACTCAAGAAGAGATTGGTTGCGTTGAACACTGATGACAGAAGACCCAATGAGCTGTGGGAGGACAGCAAGGACATCATTCATGAAGAGAGCAAAAGGCCATTTAGAAGAAAGAAAATGAAGGACAGATAAAAGTGGATGTCAGAAAAGACTCTGAAACTTGCTTTTAATCATACAGTAGCTAAGGCAAATGGAAGGAAAGATGAACAGAAAATTTTAAACAGAAAAATTCAAGGCTCAAAAAGACAGTGTAAAATATTATAATTAAATATGCACAGTCCTACAGTTAGAAAACCAAAAAGAAAGAACATGTTCAGTATGTCTTAAACTGAAAGAACTCAAGAAAAAAGTCAATCAGTGAGTTGCAATATTGAAAGATTCGGTGGGCAAAATATTGAATAATACATAAAGCTTCAAAAACAATGGAAGGAATACACAGAAAAATTGCACCAAAAAGATCTAGTCAACATCCCATCATTTCAAGAGGTAACATATGAGCAAGAACTGATGGTACTACCGGAAGAAGTTCAAGCTGTACTGAAACACTAGCCAAAAACAAGACTCCAAGAATTGAAGGCATGCTAATTGAAGTATTTCAACAAGCTGATGAAGCACTGGAATCACTCACTCATCTGTGCCAGGAAATTTGGAGGACAGCTACTTGGCCAACTGACTGGAAGAGATTCAAATTTGTACCCATTCCAAACAAAGGTGACCTAACAGAATGCTCACATTCTAGAACTATATTATTAGTGTCACATGCATGCAAAATTTTGCTGAAGATCATCCAACAGCAGTTGCAGCAGTACATTGCTACAGACCTACCAGAAGTTCAGGCTGGATTCAAAAGGAGACATTAGAATCATCCTGGCTGCTTTAAAGAAATTACTGAAGCTGGTGGTCCACCATCAGAGATTCTAATTTAACTGATCTAAGGGGGTGACATGGACACTCTTTAGAACTTCTCCCTTGATTCGAAGCCACAGACACGGTTGAGGAAGGACATGCTGACATGTTGCTTCCTGAAATAGGATGTGTCTTACACTATCTTCTCCCCTTGGCCTTCCACAAGGTGAATCCATAATAGATACTGAACTGATGTTTACTTTAAAATGACCGTGAGTCCCAGGAGAGCCAAAACTTGACAAGCCTATGTTATTTTGGGGAGCCTCACAAGCTTTTCACCTTTGACAGGCTGCAGTCTTACCACTTTTCTTTTATTTATTTATTTATTTTTTCTTACCACTTTTCTTTTCCTGGTTTCAGTGGGAAATATTTTCATTTTTCTTTTCTGACAAGTGTCCTGCCGTACACAGGTTCCAGATTTTGCAGGGAGAATGGGGAAGGTGAGAATGGCAAGGCTTGTGTGAAGAGGGGTAAAATCTTACAAGACACAGAGGTTGAACATCCACTATGCACTGATATACATTAGTACTGTTCATGCTGTCATGCATCACACTAACCATGTGTAAGGTAAGCGATACTCTGTTTTATTTTTTTTTCAGAGGAAGACTTTGATATTCAGAATAGTTAAGGGACTCATCCAAGCACACAGAACAGAGCCTCAACTCATGCCATGCCCTGCCTGGTTCCCAAGGCAGGTCCTTTTCAATAGATGATCCTACCTCAAATAGGAAATCAGGGATAGAAATCTTCTGTTTGATATCTTTCCTGTAACAAAGCTCTGAAAGGAACACCCCAGAACTTCCTGGAAGCAGCAGATAAGTTGAAATCATAACTTGCAAGAGGCTCTCATGGTTCTGGCATTATAAGGCATTCCTACTGATTTTCTACACACTCAAAGATGGTGATTATACATTGAACATTAGTGTGGTGGTGGCGGTGGTGGTGACTTTGGAAGCACTGAAAAGTCAGAAACCAACACCTGCAACAGAAACCACCCAGCATCTCTTAGATAGGACTAGGAGATCTTCTTCTGTGAGACTCAAGTCTTCCTGGGCAGTGGCATTCTTAATGTTTCGGCCATGGCAAAATCTGGAATGACTCCAGAAGCAAGAAGGAGGACATAGCATTCTGTGTCTTCACGCCTGCGATCGCATCACCACCCAAAAACCAAACCGCCAGGACTGGGAGGTGGGCTGTGGAGGGTGCCTCTGACGGAGGGACGTTTCCTCCCCCTAGCACTGGCACTTTGAAAATGTAAGCCTGGCAGGCTATTAACATGGCTGTATTTCCAGCTCTCCATGTTTCAGAAAAGGTCAGGGAGGAAAAAGGATACTGGGCAATTCTAATTCCCAATGGTCTCCATCCGTCCTGGTATTATTTTTGATCTCCTGTTACATTTACAAAGGAATGCATCTTTATAGACAGGATTTATGTAGAATTGTGCAAGCTGAAATGCAGGCTGTGTCTTCAGTTACTGTTCAATGCACTTTGTGGAGCAGGAAAACAACAGGGACAGCAGGCTGCCTTTGATCGCACAGCCTTGTACACGTATGGCGAGGTACAAATGGAGACACACTGCACAATATAAACACAACCTGGCTCTTAACTGTAGAGCCAGAACATACTGCTGTACCTTTAGATAATGTGCAAAGCTTTTCTTCCTACAAAGTCTGGCAAAGAAAGACTTGACGAGTCTGACAGGGATTCGGAAATATTACATTCCATCTCTAAATTTCTGTGCTTCTCAACTTGCTGACAACCCTTTGATGATGTGTGAAGTATCAAATCTGAAATGCGTGCTGGATTTCACAAATGTAGTGATGCTCTCAATTTGGCCCACTTTCCGAGCAAGATAGCTCTGTCTGGGAACTGCAAAAGCAATTTGATTTGTATGTGTAATTTAATCATGTGTTTTTGAAAGAAGACCAATATCAAGCTTCTTGTCAAAATGGCACGGTCATTATCTCAAAGAAATTAGAGAAGTGACATCTAAACTGTGTTATTAATTCAAGGCCAAGAAAATGGTAACTTTTAAGGCAATACATAACAGTGTCTCCCATTTCCACATGAAATGGTGTATCAGAAAGACCCGCATGCCTAAGGATAATTGCAGTGTTCTTGCTGGTCCACTATGTGTCCGGAAAGCAAAAGGTTTTTGGGCACAGCAACCAATAAGTGCGGCGCTCCTATGACGGTTTTTCAGATAAGAAGCTGCACAAAGCTGATTTCCGGCAGAGATCAATCTTAATCCTGCTGTCCCACTTCCCCATCATTTCTGATACCAGCCACCCACACAACACACACTCTCTCTATCTCCCTAACCACTTATGGCTAGATCAGACCTTACAAGTTAAGAGGACCCCCTCCTTTGGCTTTTTAATTTTCTGGAATGATGAGTCATATAACACATGGCAGATATGATACTTGTGATTCATAAGTGAGGTTTGGGGTGGTTCCTGATGTGGAGCTGCTGTGTTATATAGCAGGGAGAGCACATGACCCTTTCTTCTTCAACCAGAAAGCTCTCTGGGGCTTAGAACTCCAGAGTTTCACTGGCTAGAGTGCTGCTTGATGGGATAACTCATGCCAACTGAAGTTAATTGATATCACTTTCCCAGGTGAGCCTTATTGGGTCCTGCCAGTCCCAAGTTGCCCAAAACACAAACTGACTACCATCGAGTCAATTCTGCCTCACGAGATCCTATGGTAACTCTTTCCGTGAGTAGAAAGCTTCATCTTTCTCCTGTGCAGTGCCTGGTGGTTTTGAAGTACTGACCTTGCAGTTAGCACCCCAACGCACAACCCACTACACCATCAGAGGTGCCCCCCAGAAATTTCCAATGGTTATTCTCCAGAGCCAAGGACAATGGCTTCCTTACTTAAGATAAAACTAGGTCCTTTTCCCCACAGCTCACTAATCGGGGTTCCGGTAGAGACCAAGCTCTAGCCATGTCTCCAGTTAAGCCTATTTATGATGCCAAAATCCAAAGGCACAAATGCAGTAAACAAGCTGTCGGGCCATTCCCAGCAGCAGGGAACACAGAGAACATTGATCAGAACAGAGAGAAATGAGTCACTCTCCCGAGGGTCTCAGGCAAGCAGGCCAAATATAATTTTACTTCCCAGGACTAAAATAGCTGTAATTAGGAAACCATTTTCTGTTTCACAAATATGTGTCTTTAATTTACTTTCTCACTGAGATAAGCTACATATATATATAAAGTAATCATAACATTCCTCCAAAAAATGTTTAAGGAAAGTGCATGTCAGAAAAGCCCTTAGCTTAAAAACTATATATATTTTCAGCTAAATTTCTGGAAATCCAAATTTATTAAGAGAATGTGAATGGGCACCAAAGGCACTTGGTTCATTTTTGACATGATTTCGATAGATAAACTTATGTTTCTGCCCCCAAACAATTGTAGAGAGAGGAAAACAGAAGATTCCAGGCTGATCATTTGGGGAGAACCAAAGGCGCCTGATGGATTGACAGAGTACCTGCAACAAGGAGCCCAAAGGTAACAATTGTGAGACGGCCCCTGAGCCCGGCTTGAGTGTTTGAGTTGCTAGGAGCGAGGGTTGACTCAACGTCACCTAGCAACAAGGAGGACCAGCAAGGAAAGGACAAGACACCATCAGCAAAGTATTTGGAAATTCTTTTTTCTTTATTTTTTTGGGATGCTCACAGTGATGGGGTTTCTTAGGAAAGTTAATAAGTTACAATTCAGGTGAGAAATGTTCAGCATACCGTTGTTCTGTCTGGACAGTTTCTTCTCTGCTGTGCCTGAGCGGTTATGAGTTGGGCTGCAATCCGCATGGTCAATAGTTTGAAACCACCAGCAGCTCCTCCAGCTTTATGACTCTGGTGAACAGTCAGTCTCAGAAATCTACAGGGGTCGCTATCAGTTAGCATTGATTCTACGGCATGACTTTGGAGTTTGGAGTGGCAGCAGTCCTCAGCTCTTAGCCTGGCCTCTGCTCTGCTTAGGCATGTGACAAAGAGCTCTTTTAGGCCCCCAGTTAATGCCCAAAGGGCATGCCACTGTTCTGTATGCCTCAACACAAAGCACTAAGCATACACATTTGTTTCCAAATGGGGTTCTTACAGATGAAGCGAATACGAACTTTCTCTAGCTGTGTTTTTTCATGAGCATAAGCACTCCTTTCCCTTGAATATATACCAGGGAGTGTGGAACTACTTGGTAACAGGATGAGATAGACACTGATTTAGAATTATGAGACACTCCAGTGCTCCCTTTTAAGGGTCTCAAATTCCCTTATAGAAATGGGTTAAATCCCTTTATAAACCTCTGAGTCAGTTGCTTTCATAATGCAATTGCCAACAGTAAAGACGTAGGGAGTTAAGGAGTGACCGAATGAATAGAAGCGAGACAGGAAAACCACACATGTCTCTTCCAGAAAATAAGCCTTCTTTTTATTTTCTGTCAGTGGTATACATCTATAGATTTATTCCCGTGGAGAAAAAGTAGATTCTTAAATGTTTCCTATTTGACCCTCCCCAAATTGCAATCTAATTATGCAGTATAGCAAGCTTGTAAACAAATTTAAGCTACTTTCCAGTTCATGGGGACATTTAATTAGCTGTTCCCGTTCTTATGGCCCTACTCCTTCTGGAGATATACAGGTAATAAAATAAACGAATTAAGCATTCTTTAATAGTCACTTGGTAAGATGTCTCATTCATTCTGCAAGTACGGTAAGTGAATGGTTGTAGATGAGGTTAGCCAGCTTATGCAGATCTGAAAATTTCTCCAAATCAATTGCCTTTTGGGATTCTTAAATATAGATTCATCAAAGTACTCATACTGATTTTTCATGTTTACATCTTTTCTTGGGTCTGTGTACTTCTTCGTAGGATTGTGGAAGGAAAGAAGGAGGAAATGAAAGAAGAAAGGAAGGAAGGAATAAAAGGGAGTAGGGAGGGAGGACGCTGTGAAGTGGGACAGGAGTGTGAGAGAGAAGAAATGAAGGAAGGATGGGTCCATTTTTCATGTAGCAATTTCACACTCTGGCACCCTGGTGGTGGACTAGTTTGGTGTTGGGCTGCGATCCCCATGGTCAGCAGCATCAAAGCCCCAGCAGCTTCGCAGGAGAAAGACAAGGCTCTCTACTTCTGTAAACAGTTGGAAACTCACACATGCCATCCAGACTCATATGACCTCCTGTGAGGTCATATGAGTCTGGATGGCATGTGTGAGTGAGAATTTCACACGTATATTCCAACTTAAGAAACCCTGGTGGTAGAGTGGTTAAGTGATTGGCTGTTCATTGGATGAAAGAAAAGGCAGAAATGGGAGTAGCCATACCAGGAGTGTAGGGGAAGTTGGGGGGAGAAGGGGAGGAAGGGGGAACCAATCGCAATGATCAATGTGTAACACCCCCACCAAGTGGATGAACAACAGTAACATGGGTGAAGGGAGACAGCGGTCGGTGTCAAAGATGAAAATAACAATTTATAATTTATCAAGGGGTCATGATGGAGGAAGGGGTGGAAAACAGGAGCTGATTCCAAGAGCTCAAATAGAAAGTAAATGTTTACAAAATGATTATGGCAATATATGTACAAATGTGCTTGATATAATTGATGTCTGGAGGAGGAGGAGGAAGACGAGGAGGAAGAGTAAGAGGAGGAGGAGCAAGGCAGTGACTTTGAGGGCTAAGATGTGCCTGACTCACACCATGGTATTTTCAATTGCATTATATAATGTGAAAGTTGGACATTGAATGAAAAAGACTAAAAAAGAATCAATGCTACTTTCTTTTCGAGTGAAATTTTTACTTTGTTGTTATTGTTAGTTTGGGTTTTTTTTGGGGGGGGTGTTTGTGTATGTTTTTCTGTATATGAAATCCAGGTTAGATAAATCTATTTAGTAACTAGATTAATGTTTTCTTGGGAATATGGCAGAGGAGGTTTGGGGAAATGGGGAGCTAATAACACTGAGTACAAGAAAGAATAGAATGTTCTAAAATTGAAAAAAAAAAAGGAGTAGAGGCAGCCTGCTTCTGTAAGGATTTACAGGCCAACTCTCCTTGGTTCTATTGGATTTCTAGGAGTCTCCATCAACTCAACTACCACAGGTTTTTGTTTTCTAATGTAGGGTGCCCCAGGCACACCCTATCAGTGTAATGACTCACAGTATCACAGGGTGGAAAAGAACAAGGGTTTTGTTATAAACGTTGTCTTTAGGAATCAGCAGAAATGACTGTTGGCTGACTGTGACCACGTATCACCTCTCCATGAATTCTAAAGTATTTCTAGATGAACATAGGTTATCTAAAATGTTTAGCTAATGCAGAGCTTTCTGCATAAATAAAACAGATTAGATAAATAAGCAAGTTACAAAACTCCTAGGTAGCCTCTCAAAAAAGATGCTGGTTTTTGCCGATTTATATACAGTAGAACCCTGAAAATCTACTGCAGCAGTACTCGACATAATCAGATTTGGATTTGAAATGTAGAGAAAATTTTGCATCATAGCTCGAACAACACATCATAATCCGGCCAGACTCAGGTTACTTTTGTAAACTAAAACAGTTCATTGTTTCGGCCATGTGGCATTAGTTGGCGTCGTTAGCACTGATAAATGCCTACAGGGCATGCTGCTCTGCAAATCCTGCCCAAAGGCATTCAAGTTTACTTGTTCTGTGGACTGAGAAGCCCTGGTCTCTGTCTTATGGTCTCTGCTACTGCTGCCCGCTTCTTCACACAGGGATCTCAGACATGCTTTGCTCATGGCTTTTTATTTATGGTGGTCTTTAAATTCTCCATTCTTGCTTCTGAAATGGCTAAGTTTAGATACAGAAGAATGTCAAAACTCATCAATCCCCTCATAGTAGTTCTAAACACTCAGTTTGCATACACCAACCCCGTCATTGTTGGCCATTGCAAAGACTATGGACAGAAGAATGATCAATTTCACTTCAATGCAGAAGGGCAAAGGAAACTGGTGCAAACATGAAACTCATGATTCTTGATGTGTCATGAGTCATAAAATACTTTGTCCCTGACCCAAGAATCTCATATATTCTGCCTGCATCCATGCAATCCAGATTAACTCATCATCTTGCTAGTATCATAAAAATAACAGACAGTGTACATTTATTAATGAGCAGAACGCTTCTTTACTCCCACTTCAGGAGAAAAGAATACTTTGTGTAAAGATGTGAGAATCCAAGGGAAGCAAAACTTGGTTTAGATGAAAAGTAGAGTGCATGAGGTAAAATCACAGGACATAAAGATGTAGGAGGATTGAGACTGGTGCTGAAATGACCTCATGTGCCATAAAAATGACTTGGATTTTGACTCATAGACTTCATGCAGTCAGCGAAAGGTTTTAAGTCAGGGAAGAACAATATTAAATTTGTATTTCCTAAAGATATCTCAGATGCAGAGTAGAGTGCTGATTGGAGTCCGAAAAAACCACTAGGAGATTGTTGAAACAGTAATAAAAATACCCGTTTGATTCCCTCGCATGTATTAGCCACTGAATGTCAGATACTGTGTGAAAATAAACTTTTATCTATAATTTACATATGAGGGGAATGAAGTCCAGATAAGTAAAGTAGCTCGTACAAATAAATGGGAGAGTCAAGAATGGTGTTCTCATTGACTCCTGATTTTAAAGGATTAGCCACCGTGAGAGTATGGAACTACTATTTTAATACTCTCCCAGCGGCACAGGGTTGCTGAGTCAAAACTGATGCAACAGCCCCTTACAAGAACAAAAACAACGTGGCTATAGTTTTCATGTAGTCCGTTTTCATAATTTCCCTTTCTAGGACGTGTGTCCTTGTCCCGTATGAACATAAAACTCACAGTGACTTTGTGTACTAACAAAGGGATCACTGCCGGGTCCAGCGGTGCCCCCCACCCAATTGTTACTATGTTGACACCCCTTGTTGTGGCCATTGTGTCTGTTCATGTCATTGAAGGTCTCCTTCCTTTTCACTAAAATATGGAAATAGATTCTTTATATCACATTGAATATTTACTTCCTTATACTTATCCTCTAATTTCTAATTCTCTTTGATAGCATGGTCTTCCAATTATATTAGTCATTGCCACAGTTATCTTATGTTTCTTCCAAATAATATTACCTTGTTACTGAACAGGTTAAATCCCATAGTTTTATTCGTGAGCATACTGACTTTAACTCTCTAGATCTATTTATGTAATTTTATTGCCCTTCCCAGTGTGTGTAAACCCTTCTAATTTGGTATCAGTGGAGAATTTAATGAGCATGCTGTTTATACTGTCTTCCAATCCATTAATGAAGACTTAGAATAAAAGTCCCTTTTTTGCGTGTGTGCCATCATGTGTTACTCATTAATGCACGCCTCAGAATGCTAGGAGGCTCTATTCTTATTAAGGAATTTAAACAGAAAATGCTAATTAGGTATGGCAGTGAAAGATTACCAACCCTAACACATATTGAATGTTTTTAATGAATTATTTTATTAATAATTGATATAAACCAACCCAAAATAATATGAAAATCCTAAGACAATATGTAAAAATTTGGAAATCATTCCAAATTCAGTCCGCTCATTTGTGACCTCATGTTCATTTGAATCAATCAATATGTGTTAATTTTTTTGGACAGGACGATGTATTTAATCAGAAAAAATGAAAAAAGGCAAAATAGAGAGACCCAAATATGCATACAGAAATATATCAAATCTTTTTATTATTTTATAAATGCCTAGCTCTATTCTTTACTTTTATGGTTGAGACCATAGACAAATGGTTTATTTGAAAAATTGGACTATTTTATGTTGGTAGATATTTTCTCTTTTTTGTAATAGCTTGATGGAGATTTATATACTGTTGAATTCACCCTTCTAAGTCATTTGAATAAGATCAAGTGTAGTACGTGTTCTTATTGGTTTAATATCTGATACATCTTCTATCTAAGGACACAAAAATCATCATTTGTCTGTTGGTTTGTTGGTTTGTATTGCTGTGATGTTGGAAGCTATGACACCAGTATTTCCAGGAAAAGCAGATTCTCCCTTGTTGGATCAGTTTCAGCTGAGCGTCCAGATTCAGAACAGATTATTAAGAAGGAATAGGCTGCCCAATTCCGAGGGATTGCCTACTGAACATTTTATGAATATTAAAAACTTTAAAAAGTTATTATGTTTTATCTTTGTGAAGTCAGGAGTGAAGATGGAAAGCTTTGCTTCAAAAAAAAATTAGGAATAACAGGAGTATTTTGTCATATATAGTGCTAAAAGATGAGCCTTTCACGTTGGAAGACATAAAAAAATATCTCTTCAAATTAAAGTCAGCCTTAATGCCCTGGATGGAGTCGAGCTTTTGACACCGTCATCTGGTGATGATCTAAGAAATTTCTCACTCATTGCCATTGAGTTGACTTCAATTTACAGAAACGTATAGGACAGGGTAGAACTGGCCCTGTAGGTTTCTGAGACTAACTTTTAACAGTAATAGAAAACTTTGTCATTCCCCTTCTGGGAAGTTATAAGCCATCAAAAATAAAAAGGAACGAATGAAAATCAATATCCTAAGCATTAGTGAGCTGAAATAGATTGATATTCCCCATTTTGAGTTGGCTGATACTATGGTTTACTACGCCAGGAGTGACAAATTAAAGAGAATCGTGTCATATTTATTGTCAAAAATAACATTTCCATATCTATCTCGCAATAAATGCTGTCTGTGCTAGGGTAGTATTTATAGGACAAGAAAGATACATTGATAATTATGATGTGCAAAAGTTGGAAACCAAGAGGAAGGAACAGAAGATGGAAAACAACTTTGGTGATAGAAATGAAGCTGGAAAGCACATGATGGAATTTTGGAAGACTTCTTCATTGTAAATACCTTTTTCATTGTAGATGGTGACTGTACACGTGAACAGTGCTAGAGGATGGTGCAGAACTGTGTGATGTTTCTGTTGTACACAGGATCAGAACCAACTCAATGACACCTAACAACAAGAAAGCGTACAACTCCATGATTTTAGTATATTCATAGAGCTGTGCAACTATCACCACAATCAATTTTAGAATTTTTAAGGGATGTGAAAACTACAATATTCAGTATTTTCTGGAGGACCACAGGGATGGGCACAAGGTCTGATGACTGTGGTTTGTCAGGATCTCCCAGATCGTGCAGTCACTGAAAGCCATTAGCCCCTTTTTAATCACTCTTTTTTTTAATCGTTTTATTAGGGGCTCATACAACTCTTATCACAATCCATACATACATCAATTGTGTCAAGCACATTTGCACATTCATTGCCCTCATCATTCTCAAAACATTTGCTCTCCACTTAAGCCCCTGACATCAGGTCCTCATTTTTCCATCGTTCCCCTCTCCCCCCTCCCTCATGAACACTTGATAATTTATAAATTATTATTTTGTCATATCTTGCCCTGCCTGATGTCTGCCTTCACCCAATTTTCTGTTGTTCATCGCCCAGGGAGGAGGTCACATGTAGATCCTTTTAATCAGTTCCCCCTTTCCAACCCACCCTCCCACTACCCTCCCAGTATCGACACTCACACCACTAGTTCTTAAGGTATCATCTGCCCTGGATTCCCTGTGTTTCTGGTTCCTATCTGTACCAGTGCACATCCTCTGGTCTAGCCAGACTTGCAAGGTAGAATTGGGATCATGATAGTGGGGGAGAGGGGGAAGCATTTAGAAACTAGAGGAAAGTTGTATTTTTCATCGTTACTACATCACAGCCTGTCTGGCTTGTCTCCTCCCCGAGACCCCTCTGCAAGGGGATCTCCAGTGGCCTACAAATGGGCTTTGGGTCTCCACTCCGCACTCCCCCCCTCATTCACTATGGTAAGATTTTTTGTTCTGATGATGCATGATACCTGATCCCTTCGACACCTAGTGATCGCACAGGCTGGTGTGCTTCTTCCATGTGGGCTTTGTTGCTTCTGAGCTAGATGGCCGTTTGTTTACCTTCAAGCCTTTAAGACCCCAGACACTATCTCTTTTGATAGGCGGGCACTATCGACTTTCTTCGCCACATTTGCATATGCACCTATTTGTCTTCAGCGATCGTATCATGCAAGTGAGCAGCACACAATGATATGATTTTTTGTTCTTTAATGCCTGATAACTGATCGCTTTGGCACCTCGTGATCACACAGGCTTGTGTGCTTCTTCCATGTGGACTTTGTTGCTTCTGAGCTAGATGGCCGCTTGTTTATCTTTGAGTCTTTAAGACCTCAGACGCTATAGCTTTTGATAGCTGGGCACCATCAGCTTTCTTCACCATATTTGCTTATTCACCCGCTTTGTCTTTAGCGGTTGTGTCGGGAAGGTGAGCATCATAGAATGCCAATTAAATAGAAGAAAGTATTTTTGCACTGAGGGAGTACTTGAGTGGAGGCCCAATGTCCTTCTGCTACCTTAATACTAAACCTATAAATATATGCACATAGATCTATTTACCTATCTTCATATATAAATATATTTGCATATATTCACGTCTTTATCTAGACTTCTATAAATGCCCTTTGCCTCCCAGCTCTTTCCTCTATTTCCCTTGACTTCCCTCCTGTCCCACTATCATGCTCAGTCCCCACCAGGGTTTTGGCCATTTCTCTTAGTTACATTACCCTTGATCATGCCCTACCAGGCCTCCCACACCCTCCTCACCACCGATTTGGATCACTTCTTGTTCCCTTGTCCCTGGGTTTGTTAACACCACTTCATTTCCCCCCACACCCCCCTCTCCCATATCCCCCCGGAACTGTTGGTCCCATTGTTTTCTCCTCCAGATTGTTCATCCACCCTATCTGATTTAGACAGACCTGTGGAGATAATAACATGCACAAAAACAAGACAGAGCAAAACCAAGCAACAATATACAAGAAAACAGCATCAACAAATCAATGACCAAAAAAAAAAAAAGAACACAACAAGAAAGCAAAGGAGTATTTAGTTCAAGGGTCATTTGTTGGCCTTTAGGAGTGTTTTCCAGTCCAGTCTGTTGGGGCACTACGCCCTGACTCCAAAATCCACCTTTAGCATTCCCTGGGGACCTCGCCGCTCCATTCCCTTGCTGTTCTGTTGCACCACCTTCGTGTTTTGCCTCAGTGTGGTGGGATCAGCTAGGGTGCAAATCCCACACTGTGTCTCCAGTGTGGTCCAAAAGAAAACGATCCCTTATATCTACCAGTCTCCAATCCTTAAGTTCCCCACACCTCAGCTTTAGGCAACCATTTATTTTCTTTCTATCAGTAAAGTGTTCCTAATCAGGACACTCCATATCAATGGAATCATATGACTCCTCAGTCTTTTATGACTGGCTTCTTTCACTTAGAAAAATGTTTTAAGGCCCTTCCACATCATAGCATGTTTCAGCACTTCATTTCCCTTTTTATTGCTGAAAATGCATTTTTATTTGAAAAGTATGCAGAAACTATCATCGAATATAGTTCTTAACCATACTATTCAATCCCAAACACCACAAAATCATTGGATGCTATAATTTCTGAAGCTACTAGAATACCAATAATGGCCTGATAATGTTTATTAGGCATATAAAATGAAAGTTATATTTGAAGGGTTATTTTTTTTGGTCTTGTTTCTGATAAAACTGTGTGAACTGGAGCCCTAGTAGCAATACTTTTTTGCTTACCACCATATTCTGGGCATATTGTAACTGCCATATATATATTCAAGTACAATCCGGCCCAAATATCAGTCAAGGCACCCAGCTTTACCCTAAAAACTGCATTAAAAAGTGCTGAAAACTTGGCTTATGCATGAGTATATATTGTATATGCTTGGCACAATCACAATTTATTGTGTTTCAGGATTATTATATCTGAACTTTTCTCTAAAGTCATCCATTTTTATAAATTAAATTTGTGTTTTAGACTGGACTGATCAGAGAAACAAATTCATTGACACTCATATGTATGTAAGAGAGACATTCATATCAAAGAGCAATTATATACTGAGAAAACATCCCAGCCTAATCCAGATTAAGTCCAGTTATATTAGCACATATGTCTGATGCCGATAATAGTCCATAAATTCCTCGTTAGATTCTTGTAGCATGTGCAATGATGCTGAATGCAGGAAGATCACAGGTGGGTAGGTGGAAAGTTTTGTGGATCTAATGGCAGTGAAAGCATCTCCAGGGCTCTGGCTGCCATCAGCGTGGTTTCATGTTGCTTGTCAACAGGAATGTGTAGCAGAGAGAGAGGCCCACCTCTTCTGATGGCAGAATCAAGAGAGACTTCCCAGAATCCTCATGAGAAGGCCATGCCCACAAGGAGGGATCACCAGGCTGTGACCTGATTGATAGGCTAGACTCCACCCTTTATTCTTTTATCAAGTTGACGTGAAATTGTGTAACTACTACAAAATGTAATATCCACTACCCTTTCAAATAGAGTCAATTATTATGTTTAGCTTTTTTTGCTAAAACTATAAAAATTAGTTTTAATTTGTTTTGCATGTCCTAGAAACTTCCAATTTCCTTGATAGTGTTCTTCCTTTTTGTATGGAAAATATATACAAAAAATGCTCATTCAAAAATTTTCACATGTATAGTTCATTGACAAAGGTTAGATATTTCGAGTTTTTTAAAATAGTTTTCTATAACTCACATATTTAATTCAATAGTTCAATCATATAAAGAGTTGTGCAACCATCACTGCAATTGTTTTTAGAATATTTTCTTCTTTCTTGTACTCATTGTCATTAGTTCCTCATTTCCCCCAGCCTCCGCCACCATAGCCCCAATAAACCATTAATACAGCTACTACCATCATAGATTGACCTGTCCTGGATTTCATATACACACAAAAACACTTTAACAATAGCAAAGGAAAACCTCAGTCAAAAAGAAAATAGAGCATATTACAAAGTAGAATAAATTTAAAATAGGTCAAAAGGGAGATCAAATAATGAGCTGTTACATTTTAACCTATCTGCAATAATCCACTTTCCAATGCATTCTGCATTGTAGCAGGCCTATTTACATCCCTGGTTTATGATCAGAGTTCACCAGAGGCTTAATCCATGCGTATTTCCTTTTCACTTTTAAAAATCTGAAAAAAAAACTTTAAAATGGGTCAAAAGAGAGGTCAGAAGATAAGATATTCCATTTTAACCTAACTACATAACCAATGTCACAGTTCACTCAGTCTGATCACAATGCCATTCACAGCCTTCGACTGTGGTCTGGGTGGATTCACTGGAGGTATAACCCTTATGTGGATCTTGCAAATGGATTTGGGACTGCTTTTGTCCTCCTTAACTTTCTTCAAACCAGATGTTCACATTAAACTCTGATACCATTCCCTCTTTCAGATTTGTATTTTGTTATTTATAATCCTGGATCACACAGGCTTCTTCCATGTGGAGTTAGTTGATGCCTTATTTAGGTGGCTGTTTGTCTGAGGACAAGCTTTTATGGCCCCAGATACTATTATTTCTGATAGCAGGGCACCACCTACTTTCTTCACTGCACTTTTCTACAGTACCCATATCTTCAGTGATCTCTTCATGAGGGCAAGCATCATGTAGGGCTATGTCATAAGAAGTAATTGTTCTGAGATTGGGGCTAGAATTAAGTGTGAGCCCCAAATCCACTCATGAGTCTATGGTTTTAAGAGACATTCATAACACAAAGCAAAACAGATCTATGTAGAAGACAGAAAAGACAATCAAATGTACTTAATGATGAGGAAGCATTACTTAAAAGTAGGCAGGTAAATTGTTCGGATACAGTGAAACATTTCACTACTGTCTCAGAACAGTATTTACTTATATATTATTGGCATACAATTCACATTTCATACAAGTCTATAGTTCAAGCATATTGAGACGAGGGGTGCAATCACCACCAAGATGAATTTTAGAGCATTTTCTTCTTTCTTGTCGTTATTGTTAGCGCCCTATTTCTCCTCAATTTCCCTTGCCATGTCCCTAGGTAACTAATACTTTATTAGGAAGTTATACTCATATCTTATTTATCCATTCATTAGTTGACAAACAATTGGGTTGTTTCCTTTATTTGCATTTCAATGCTTCCAAGAATATTTGTATAGTTTTGTGTGGATATATGTTTTCCTTTTTCTTAGGTTTATACCTTCAAGAAGAATTGATGAGCCAAATGGTATTTCGATAGTTAATATTTGAGAAACTGCCAGACTCTTTTCCGAAATGGCTACACCATTTTAAATTCACACCAAAAATATATAAGGGTTCAGATTTCTCCATATTCTTGCCAACAAGTTTTTATGATTCATCCATTTGCTATAGCCATCTTAGTGGTTATGTAGTGAGTGGTATCTGGTTTGGGTTTTGATTGAATTTCCATATTGATTAATGATGTTGAGCATCTTTGCATGCATTTGTTGGCCATTTGTATGTCTTCCTTAGAGAACTGTTTACTCTTTTGCCAATTTTCAAATTGAGTTATGTGCCTTTTCATTATTTCATTGTAAACGTTCTTTACCAGATTTGCAAATTTTCTCCTATTGTGTGGGTGTTTTTGCTGTTGCCATTGTTGTTTTTTTACTTTCTTGATAGTGTATCTTGAGTCACAAACATTTCACATTTTGATTAGATCCAACATCTATTTTTCTCTTTTGCTGCTGGAGTTTTTGGTATCATCTCTAAGAATCAAATGTTAAATCCAAGGTCACAAAGATTAGTCTCATTGTTTTCTTCTAAGATATTTATTGTTGGGGTTTACAAATCTGGATCTTTGATGCACTTTGTATTCATTTTTGCTTATAATGTGAGGTAGGCATATAACTTTTATTCTTTTGTATGTGGCTGTTCAGTTCTTCCAGAACCATTTGATGAAGAGACTATCCTTTCTCCATTTAATGGTCTTGGCTCCTTTATTGAAAATCATTTCACTAGGTACTTTTAAACTCATCTGCCTATACTCATTTTTTAACCCATCAAGCTTCCATTTGCCCCATTTCTGTTAATAATATTACCTCTTTTTTCTAATTTCCATCTCTGCCCAAATGATTCTTTGAGAGAGGAGGCACAACATGACATCACTGGCCTGTCAGAGCATTTTATTTCGTGCTCTAAGGGGGTAGGTATGGGACTCAAATGAAGCCAGCTGGACTTGGTGAGAACATAGAACATTTCCTTTAGATTTGAGGAAGAGAGGATGAGGATCTGGAATTTGGGGATGCCATTTTTCACCACATGGACTCTAGGGATATAGTTAATGCTAGAATAGTTAATACTAGTTAATACTGAAAGGAGTAGAGTCATGGGTAGGGACACCAGGGGGCTTCATGATATAATTTGAACACCTAGATTAATCTTATCCTTACACTAGTCCTCTGGACTTTTCAGCTATGTAAGACAATATGTTTCTTCTTAGGTCAAACCCATTGTGAGTTGAGTTTTCATCTCTCACAACAAAAAAGAAAAAAATATTTATCCAAGTAGCCTTTTAAATAAAGAGAGAAGGTATTTCTTCCCATCCCTTCATCTCTGAAAAGATGCCAGTGGAAATTTTCAAGAGGCTCATAGGTCATAATTTGGCACTCTGTAGGCAGATACCACCTATTTTCAGTATAACCGTCATCCTAGCTCCTTATAACAAAAGCAGAGTAATGAGCCTTCACATTCAAAGGTAGTCATTTGGTTCTTGCTGCTAAGATTTATTTGTGTACCTGACGAAGTCTTGGGCACATGATGGGCTTTTAATAAAGATAATGATTGATCGATAGATTAATAGAGAAAGCATTGCGTCTGCTTGTGACAGAGATAGTAACCCCATTCCTATGTTATCAAGACCATGACCCTGTGCACGACACTGCAATATTACCTCCCAAACTTTCCTTTTGAGAATACCTGACTTCTCATTGGCACTGGTCACCTATTGCTGAATAACATGACATCACTATAAAGGTTTGTTTCTCATGGGTCTCTGAGTTGGCTGAGGTTGGCTGTTTTAGGCTGGGCTCTAGTGGAATGCTCAGCTTCATGCTGAGGGCCCAGCCAAGCTTGCTTCCCTCATGTGGGACTGAGCTCTGGTCTGCGCCATGTGCCTCATCCTTTAGCCCACATGAAGCAGTTGCAATTCCACAGGGAAAGCTCTTCTCATGGCAAGAGCAGGACCATGAGACTGAGAGCCTGAAGCTCAAATCTGGGTAAAAACTTGGCTTAAATCATGCTGGCTAACCTCTCATTCTCTAAAGTAAGTCAGCTGGCTCATTCCAATGTTCAGTGGAACCGGGTAGTGTATTCCTCCAGTGTGGGCAGGGAGGTGATAGGGAATGTTATGAACAGAAAACGGCCATGCTGTTGTTCTTGTTCGGAGCCCTCAAGTGGATGCTGACTCCTATGACCCTGTGAGCAACAGAACGGAAGGAACATAGCCCAATTCTGTGCCATCCTCCCAATCATTGTTCTGCTTGAGCCGATTTACAGCCCCTCTACCAATCCATCTCATAGAAGGCATCCTCTTTTTCACTGGTCCTGTACTTGATCAACCATGATGCCCTTCTCTAGGGACTATTCTCTACTGGCTTAGAAGCCATCCTGGCTTCTAAGGAGCATTCTGGCTACACTTCTTTCAGGATAGAGTTGGTTTTGCCTCTGGCAGTTCATGATACTTTCAGTATCTTCCCTACCTTGGTCTTAGAGAAACGGTTTCTTTCTACTATATTTTCATTGAATTTTTTCGAATAATATCTTAACATGGTATTTCATTAAGCATCTGTTGAACATTGACACTGGAAGCTAGGTTTCCATTTGACAATTTCCACACAAATTGTTCCGTAACATAAGTGACATTTATCACATTCTCTTTCACTGTGTTCCGGTTTAATGCCTTTTCACCTCCAGAGTTAAGTAGTTCTGTTTGGGGGAAAGTGTCTTTGATTGCTATAAATCAAATTGTTCAATTCATCCATTCATTTACTTAAAAACAGCATAATGAACACTTATAAAATCCTGGGGTGTGTGTATTTTTTGTGTGTGTCTAGGAGAGAAATGGGAAAGCAAGTGAGATCTCGCAAAATAAATCTGCAACTACTCTCAGGTACAGACTCTTCACTGACTTCCTTTGCTTGAAAGATGACTCCAAGAGCATCCTCTTCAGGACAAGGAGACAACATGCTGATGATCCTCAAGCAGGAATTCAAGGGAAGCAGCGGGGAAACAGGGAGTAGAGGACATTATTTATTTCCTTACAATTATACAGCTGAATCATCCCAGTGTTGAGAACGCCACTACCTCATTTCCCGCACGAAGCCATCATTGCGTCCACGTGTGCTGCCAACATAATCCACTGGAGCTACTTTGTGCTCCACAATACAGACAAGCTCTCAGAAATCTGCTCACTTTTACAGGGACGCCGTAAGAGCAGATGCAGTGCCAGGGATGGTTTCCAGTTGACTCCGATGAGCAGGAGGGAACCACCTATGTAGCTGCACTAGTAGCCTGTGCTCCCACGTTTTAGCTAATGCTCATGGCTGCAACAGCACTGAGGATTGGCTCCTCCTCTTCCAGAATCTTCCTACTGTTCTCTCCTTTGCCCCAGTGGTGACATGGTTAGAGTCTCCAAAGTACACACCATTTAGTACAGGCATGTTACCTGCCATAGACAAACTCATGAGAGACCATGCCAGAACCTCAGGAATTTGGACAGTCTGTAGCTAAGCCCGGTCTAGATGAAAAATCACGTTTCATAAAATTGCAATTAAAAACATTATATATTTAAAATGAAGTTACCACAGAAAAGGGCATCATTCTCCCATGGGGTGGCTGGTGGGTTCAAACTGCAAGCCTTTCTATTAACAGTACATCTCTTTATATGGATAATAATATCTAAAGCAATTACCATCTGGTTGGCAGGAACTCTAGAACTGCTCCATAGGGTTGCTAAGGTTTAAATCTTCATGGAAGCAGAAGGTCTCATCTTTCTACCACAGAGTGACTAGTGATCTTGAACCACTGACTTTTCAGATAGCAGCTAAGTCCTTTAACTGCTGAGGCACCAGGACTCCTTAGATGGTCACACATTATTACTTCCCTCATGTGGCCACAAGATGACAAAAGACTTCAAGAGCATAATCGTATAGTGCATCAAAAACAATTGTAAAGTGATGGCTTTGGGGTCATAACTTTGTTTTAAATATACAATTTATTTACTTGCAGACCATTGTGATCCATAGGGATTTCATTGACTGATATCTTCACCATGAAAATCAAGAACTATGATAAATTGGAATTTAATATTTTTCCAGGTGAACTGATTGAGCAATGTTTACCAGTATATAAATGATGGTCTCCATCGTGTTTCTTGTTAAATACATATTTGTATTTTACAAATACCAACTCCTTTTTGTATCCTCATAGCAACCATAGGAGACAAGCACTGCTGTTAGCTTTGTTTCCCACAGATACAGAAGTCAAGTGGCTAGCCAAGCTCATACAGCTAATAGGTTCCAAGCTTCATGTGCTTAATTTCTGGATGGACAGCTTTTCCTTTTTTGAAAATCAAGCAAACTGGAAAGGACTCCACCTTCACCCATAAATAAACCTCCTCAAAGTGCCCACCCCAGATCCCAGGCTAATTCTGGTACCTAGTGTAAATCAACTGAGTCGAACTCCAGATCCAGGTGGGACCAATTGGGTCCCTGACACAAATGGTGAGATTCCCCACCACTTCTCTTCACATTCTTGCCATTTCCCTTGTCCCATGATACTTGTCTAAATTGCTAACATCGCTACTGCTTACAGCTTTACTTTCACATATTAGAATCGTGATCCTGTATACTAAGAGCGACTTTACAAGGGACAGAGTACAGCTAAAGTTCCTATTAGGGTTTGCAGGGCTGTAATATTTACAGAAGCTAAATCGTTCTCTTGCAAAGCAGCTGGAGAGTTTGGACGGCCAATATTTCAGCCAGTGGTCCAGTGCTTTAACCATTGTACCACCAAGGCTCCCATGGACCGAGATATTTACAGTAAAATATTGGAATTGTAGTGATTTCATCCACCAGTTACTTGCCTGTCATTTTGTCGTACTCCATTGGCTTGTGCGATGCTGGGATGCTGACATTTCAAAGATCAGATTTTAGTAGAGTTTCTGGGCTAAGAAATTATTATAAAGACGGCAGAGGCCACTTTTGAAAATTTAGCCACTGAAAACCTTATGAATAGACAAGTACCACTGTCTGACACGGTGCCAGAAGAGGAGTCCATGAAGTTGCAAGACACTCAAGAGAGGACTTGATGAGCACTTCCTCCTCAGAGGAAGGCCAAGCCTATGGGCATGCATGGCATGGAACAAATCACTTGGGATCTTAATTTGTTGATAAGGAACAACTCTAACTGAGCAAATACCCAAGACTAATAAGAAGGTATAATGCACAAAGTATGGGTCTGGAAAAACTGGAAGTCATCAAAATTAAGCATACTATATAAAGATCAACATCTAGGCATAAGTGACCTGAAATGCTCTGGTTTGACCATTTTGAATTGGCCAATCGCGTGATTTACTATAACAAGATGGCAAATTCTAGAGGAATAGAGTCAAATTCTTCATCAAAAAGAACACATCAAGCTCTATATTAAAGTACAATGCCTTCTGTGATAGAATACTATCTAAACACCTACAAGGAAGAGCAGTTAATACAACTACTATTCAACTTTATACACCAACCACTAAAACCAGAGAAGAAGAGACTGAAGAACTCTGTTTACCAGCTTCTTCAATCTGAAATTAATCCAACATTCAATCTAGATGCATTGATATTTACTGGTGATTGGGATGCAAAATTTTGAAACAAAGAGGAAATATGGCCTTGGGGATATAAATGAAGCTAGAAAGCACATGATAGAATTATGTAAGGCCAACAACTTATTCATTGCAAATACTCCCTTTATTAACTACATCAAAGTGACCATGCATGTAGCACTCACCAAATGGAATACATTGCAATAAAATTGACTACATCTGTGGATGATGGAGATGATGGAGAAGTTCAGTAACACCAGCCAAAACAAGACCTTGAACTGACCAACAAATTCTCGTGTGCCCACTGAAGTTGAAGATGAAACAAGTTCATGAGAGCCAAAATATGAATGTTAGTATATCCAGTCTAAAGCTAAAGGCCATCTCAAGAAAAGATTTGAGCCATTGAACACTAATGACAGAAGATCTGACAAGCTCTGGGTTGGCATTAAGAACATCATGCATGAAGAAAAGGGTCATTTAAAAGACAGAAAGAAAAGAAAAGACAACAAGGAATGTCAGAAGAGAACCTGAAAGTTGCTCTAGAATGTAGAGTGTTTAAAACAAATTGGAGCAATGATAAAGTAAAAACGCTGACAGGAAATTTCAAAGAGCATCTCAAGAAGACAAACTATTATAATGAAATGTGCACAGACCTGGAATTAGAAAAAAACACAAATGAAGAAAACACTCAACATATTTAAGCAGAAAGAACTGAAATTTGGGGTGGCACAACACTGAATGATGCAGGAAGCATTAAAAGAAGATAGAAGGAATACACAGTCATAGTACCAAAAAGAACTAGTCTCCATTCAACCATTTCAAGAGATATGAGCAAGAATCCAGGATACTGAAGGAAGAAATCTAACCTTCCCTGTAGGCATTAGCAACAAACAAGGTTACAGGAGTTGCAGAATACCAATGGGAAAGTTTCAACATGTTGATGAAGCAAGCTCTCACTCACCTATGCCAAACAATTTGGAAGGCAGTTACCTGCCAACTGACTGGAAGAGATCTATATTTGTACCCATTCAAAAGAAAGGTCACCAACCAGAATGTGATTTAAATTATTTTAAAATCATTACTATCACATGTAAATAAAACTTTAATGAAGATTATTCAACAGCATTGGCTGCAGCAGTACAGTGACAGGGAGTAGCCAGAAAATCAAGACAGACTCAAAAGAGGATGTGGTAAAAGGCTTATCATTCCTCACATCAGAAAGGATCTTGGAATAAAAGCTGAGAACTCCAGAAAAAAGGTTTACTGGTGTTTTATTGACTATGCAAAGGCCAGTATGGATCAAAAACCAACAAACAAACTACAGATAGCCTTGAGAAGAAGGAGAATTCCAGAAAACGTCATTGTGCTCATGTGGAATCTGGACATGGATCAGGACACAGTGGTAGGAACAGAACAAGAGAATGCTAAATGGTTTAAAATAAACACAGGTTGTTGCCAGGGGTTGTATCGTCTAACTATGAATATTCAATCTGTATGCTAAGCAGATCATTTGAGAAGCTGGACAATAGGAAGAAGAGCTTGAAGTTGTCAAGGACTTTGTCTTCACGGATCCACAATTGGTGCTCATGGATGCAGCAGTCAAGGACTCGAAGGACGGGCTGCATTAGGTAAATCTGTTGTACAAGACCTCTTTAGAGTCTTGAAAAGCAAGGATTGAGGATTAAGGTACACCCAATACAAGCCAGGATTTTCCCACCGCCTTGTATGTATGTGAAAATTAAACACTGAAAAAAGAAGGCGGAAGAACCAATACATTGCAATTGTGCTGGAGAGAACTAGCGGAAGTATCACGGACTGCTCAAAGGACCAACCGGTCTGTTTAACATGTACAGTCGGAGTGCTCCTTATGGCAAAGATGGGATGACGTCGTCTTACATACTTCAGACGTGTTGTCCGAAGAGACCAGTCTCTGGAGAAGATAGCGTGTCTGGTAAAGGAGAGCGGCGGCAAAGCAGAGGAAGGCCCTGAAGGGGATGGATTGACTCCGTGGCTCTAACAATGGGCTCAAGAACAGGAACAGTTATTAAGCTGGTGCAGGACCCAACAGGGTTTCTTTCTGTTCTGCATAAGTTCACTATAGGACGGAATGACTCCATGGCACCTAACAACTACCACAACATGCAGAAGGGGTGCATGAGGGAAAGGAATTGAGGCATTGGGTTGGAAGGAGCTCCCACTGGCCTTCTTCCCTTTAATCTGATGCTCTAGGAATGCATTCAGTCAACTACCCTAGGTCTAGTATGCTTTCTCCGGTCTTTAGGACAGCAAAGGAGGCTGGCTTCTAGGCAGGCTTTCCGAAAGAGGAGTATTTTCCTGCCCAGATGCAGAACTGATACATAGATCTGCCGGGTCAATAGCAAACCTGTCCCCAGCTGGAATGCAATCCATTTGTGCAGCTTCCAGGGGTGTCCTGGGCTTAGATGCTCTGTAAAGCAATTACTGGTGTTCCCTATGAGTCCTTGCTGACCTACTCCATTATCCCACATTTCTAAGTCCCTTCTGCCGAAAGGCATCCTCTTCCTTGTTCTTAGCACAGAAATTGCCGGTAGGGCTTTCAGGAAAGGGCAGTGCCCCCCTTTCTCACTCTGGGTGTTTCCCTGACTCAGTGTCCTGGAATCCATTACCCATATACCCTACTACTGCCTTGTGCTCTGCTCAGACCAAACTTGCTAGCCCCTGAAAAGGAAGAAACCTTTCAACAAGTGGCAGAAGCTATTCCGAAGGAGCTCTGTCCAACAGGACAAGGCCGAAACCCCTCAACCCTCTACAGCAGTGGTAGATGGACTCTTTTTTATGTAAAAGGCTAGAGAATTAATATTTTAGGCTTTGTGAGCTATTTAGAAAGCCGCCCAGGTTCCAATAAAATTGTCTTGGTGAGCTTTCACTTTGAATTGTGTATCGTTTTCACATGTTATTGTTCTCTTGTTTTATTTTTCAACCATTTTAAAACATAAAATATGTGTTCCTCAGGGTAGATTTGGCCCATAGGTCATAGTTTGTCAGTCTCTACTCTACAAGAAAACCCTTGTGAAATTAGCAACTACAGGTTTAGCATTACCTTTCCAGCATTCCTGGTACCAGGGCTTCACACCTACACCTGAACCAACCTGTCCAGATGTACTTATTCATTGGATAGCATCAGTTTGGGGCAAATCCCTCTTACCTGCCTTTCAAAAAGTCTCTGAAATACAGAACAGGGTTTTTGTTTGTTTGTTTGTTTGTTTATTACTGGACTTTGATCACTTCATTAAAGGGTCCTGGTGGTATAGTTGATTATAAGTTGGGTTGCTTAGTAGTTTTAACTCACCAGCTCCTCCGAGGGGGCGGGGGGGGGGGAGAGGGGTGGTGAGATGAAGCTTTTTGCGCCTGTAAAGACTGCCATCCTTGGAAAGCCCAAGAGGGCAATTCTACTATATTGGATAAGGTTAACATGAGTTGCAACAGACTCGATGGCAGTGGGTTTGGTTTCTGGTTTGGGTTATTCAATTAATTACCCTTAAAAATGCTTTAACTAACTGCTGTATTTTAGTTTATTAATCTTTTTATCCTTTAAAAGACTTTAACAGTTGTATATAGGTTACTGCCACACCCTTGTCCTAGCTTAGGTTCTCTAGAGGCTGAGGGGAGACTCAAGTCTTTTTGACTAGTGGTTTATAGAGGGTGCTCTTTCCTGAGGCAGGTTTCGTGGAAGCCAGATGGGAACGGAGGGAAACTAAACAACGATGTGGATTTTCTGGGGTCCTTCCTGTAATCCTGATGCCTCTTCTTCCCGTAGTTCAGCTTCTCAAATTATTTTCTTAGCATACAAATCGAATAAATATAGGAAGAGAATATAATCCTGATACAACCTTTCCTGATTTTAAACCATAAAGTATCCTCTTATTCTGTCCCTATAACTGCCTCTTGTTCCATATACTGGTGTTGTGGTGGGTTACATGTTGGGCTGCTAACAGAAAGGTCAGCAGTTTACCTCCACCAGCCACTCCCAGGGAGAAACATGAGGGTATCTCCTCTCATAAAGATTGACAGTCTCCGAAATCCTAGGGAGAAGTTTTATTCTGTCTTACCGGATGGCTATGAGTCAGAATTGACTGAATGGTAGTTGGTTTGGTTTGGTTGGTTTTTAGCTTTCAGCCTAATGCCACAGGAGGTTCTGGGGCAAGAAAAAAGATCTCAGTCTCAGATTGACTCAAGGGGGCTGGTCTTTTGTGTTCCCAGGTCAATAAATCTTTTGCTGTAGAATCGTAAGGGTGGGCTTTATCTCCCAAGCACGGGAGCAATTATTTTGACACGCACAGAGGCATCGCATGAGTCAACATTGATTCAATAGCAATGGGTTTGCTAGGGCCTTGCCTCCTATCAAGGCAGTCCTATTTGCCGGGAGGTTAGAGAGATTGCAGCCAGTTTATACCAAGATGACATGGATAGCCTCATGCTGCATTTCCCAAGAGAAATGGACACCCCACTCATGTCAGTTTGATGCACTGTGCACAAATGACTGAAGACCAGATGTGTTGTGAGATGATATCAAACACAAAGAAAGCAAAATGTCATTAACAATAAAAGAAATACGTATGGATTGTGATAAGAGTTGTATGAGCCCTAATAAAATGTAAAAAAAAAAAAGACAATGATTAGGGCAAAGAATGTACAGATGTGCTTTATACAATTGATGTATGTATATGTATGGATTGTGATAAGAGTTGTATGAGCCCCTAATAAAATGTTTTAAAAAAAACAATAAAAGAAAAGAGCAAAGTAGATGTCAGAAGACACTCCGAAACTTGCTCTTAAATGACTCAGTGGCACGTAACAACGACAGGAATGGATGAGTTTGGATGGAAATGTTGTATTTCCCATATTCCTAAGACTTACCAGCGGCTTTCACAGTTGTGCAAAGCCTTGGTAGTGTAGTGGTTATGCCTTGGGCTGCTACCTGGAAAGTCAGCAGTTTGAAACCCCTACCCGCTCCTTGGGAGAAAAAGGAGGCATTCTACTCCTGTAAAAAGTTAGTTTAAGAAACCTATGAGTGGGCACGGACTCAGTGCCAGGGAGATCAAAGCTGTAGACCAGCATCTTCTAAAGTAAAGTAGGTTGCTCACAAGCCAAGACAAAGGACATGATTGATTTCAGTTTTTATTTCCTCTCATGGACAACCTATAAGAGATACCATCTTGTCCAACCTCCTACTCTCGCTGTTGTTTTCCCAGACAGGACTTGTTATCTCACCCTTCCCCGGGGCCTCTTTTCACTCAATCTGCCTGTGGTCTCTGTCAGACCTCCTATAATGCCTGGCTCTCATGGTGGGTTTTCTATGTATCCTTTTACTGGGGACATGTTTGGTGAGTCTGTTAGAAGTGCTAAGTGCTTCAGACACAATGAATGACAGATGCTTAAACTTACATTGTAAGCAGAAAATTAGCCAAGGCTCTGCAGAGGGTCCAAACCCCTCAAGGACATAATAACGGGCTTAGCAGCACAGCCAAATCTTATTTTCAGCCCTGAGAGGTTTTTCTTAAGAAGCAAATCTTGTCATGTGTGTAAAAGCAAATTGAAAATATAAGAAACATTCCTCACCAACCTTTGGGGGTAGCTACTGTGCCTCCTTTCCTGGAGCCTGAAGGCACAGTTCCACGGTCACCAGAACATGAATGCTACCACCCTGTTCCTTTCGCTCCAGCGCAGTAATGTTTGCAATGCCACTCTCTGTTTGCTGTAGACTTTCTGTAAACATGCACTAAGGGCCATTTACAGATGTTAAAAAAATAGAAAAACCTTTTGATCGGCCACTCCTTCTGCCGTCTTATCCTCCCCTCTCTGAACTGCTGCCACAAAGTGCCTATCGGAAACCTGGTCATGTCACCTGCCTAGTTAGCATCTTTCAGTGACTTCTTATGGCTCTAACAATGCGGTTCTGTTCCATGAACCCCAAGGTTTTGCCTAGTTTTCCTAGCCTTCCTTTCTGTTCGTCTTTCACCCTTCTGTTCACTTTCTGTACTCCAACTGCAGTGACCAAAAATGACCCTTACGTCCTCCTGGCCACAGAGCCTTTACACATGCATCATACACTCAGGAAAACACTCTTCTGATTAACAGCTACTTATCTGTTATTCCTTAATATGTATGTCACTTCTTGGCACTATCGGCCCAAGAAGTGGCATGCATACTGAGTGGAGCAGTGAGGTTCTCACGGGACACACTGGATTAAACTTGGAAGTGTTCAGTGATGGACTCCACTGACCAGTATGACTGGGCAGTGTGTGTTAGTCATAGGTAGAGATAGCTTTCATTGAAGAGATGATGGACTTCCATATTAAATGTCATGTTAGACCCCAAAGACCAAACCCACTCCCATGGAGTCTATTCCAACTCACCATGCTGCTATATAGAACTTCCAAGGTTTTAAATCTTTATATGCTCCAAAGAGCCTGATGTTTTTCAGCAAAACAACTGATCTTGTAGTTAGCAGTCTGATGCTTATCTCGCAGCACTAGCAGGGCTCCTTACAGGTAGGTTTTAGAAAAAGCAACCTCAAAAATCACGGCCATCGAGTCAATTCCGACTCCGTAGGACAGAGTAGACTATTCCTGTAGGTCTCAGGGACTGTAATTCTTTGGGGGAGTAGAAAGTTTCGTATTTCTTCTGCTGTGATGTTTGCCTTGTGGGTAGCAACCCACTTAATCACTGGGCAAGTATATTTAGGGACATTCGACATTAGCTTCCTTCATAGCATTCAAATAAGATTTGCAAACTTAGAAAGGACCATGAATTCAAATTCTAAAAGAAAACAAATCTCAGAAGGCATTTCATCTGTTTCTTAGGCCTTTTCATTTTGGTTCAGAATATATGGATGATCACAGTTCTAGAAGGCTTTTCAAATTTGGTCTACTGCCTTGTGGTTGAACGTGTTCTTTCTTATTTTATTTTAGTTTGGGGTCATTATTCAGTTTTTCAAATTTGGTCTACTGCCTTGTCGTTAGACGTGTTCTTTCTACTTCTACTTTAGTTTGGGGTCATTATTTTTGCCCCCTCATTTATGTGTTTTGACAAGAGTAATTTGTATCTGAATTTGGGGCAGCGAGTAATTTTGATTGGAGGGGACCCTAGGGAAGAAGACATTAATGTGGATGATTTTTTTTCAGAGTGTGCTTATCAGTGTTTATCTAAAGAAGAAATGAGAAAATCAATCTTTTCTCCACAAGTAAATGGAAATAGATTTTCGTTGTATTAATGAGGATCGGGCTGAAGACTTTTGTTTATAGATGTGTGTATTGTTAGTTAAAAATGAGTCTTTCTTTGCAAAGTTTGCTATTTGAGAGCTCCATAATAGCCTAGTGTTCTCCCAGAGAAAATTCCAATAAGATTGGCTAGTCTAAGGAATTGAATGCAGACTTTTTATAATAAAGGCTCAGTGTTGGTTTTACTTGTTTGTTTTGGTTACTCAAAATAATTGCATTGTTTCCTTATGATATGATTATGCTACAGCTGCCAGAATAATAAATAAATGCTAACTACCTACATATACAAACAGAAAAAAGAAAGAAAAAAATCTTGGTGTGGTAGAGAAACCCTAAGGTCAAAAGAGGTTTTTATGAGAGTATGTTGTTAAAGAAAAGAGTTGGATCCCTCCCCTCTTCAACTCACCGGGGCATCTGGTTGATGTTATATCCTCCTGCAATTATCACTTAAAATCATGAATAAAGTGTGACAGGCGGTGCCTATTGACACACAATAGCCATTTTGATACCCTTCTCTTTTGCCACTTCCTACTAAAGAGGTTTTTTGGGGGGAGGGGAGAGACAAAAACTTAGATCACTACTCTTTCCTTTAGCTGAGAAATCCTGATAGGGTATTGATTATGGGGCTACAATCCACATGGTTGGTAGTTTGAAACTACCAACAGCTCTGCCAGAGAAAGACCAGGTTTTCTACTCCTATAAACAGTTACAGTTTCGGAGACCCACAGGGAGTCACTATGAGTCAGCATTGATTCGATGGCAGAGCTAACAATTCTGTTTAGCAAGATGAAATAGGAAGTCTGCTGGGTAAAATTCTGGAACAAGTCTTTCTTCTTTATAAAAGACAAATGTGTGGAGAGCATTCTCTGGTATAGCTCTTTCACTCTTGGTCCTGACTTGAATGTGGATACGGTATGCTCTGAACTGTAGCAGCCAGATTGTGACCATCAGGCCGTAACCCAAGGAATAAATGCCAACAGATTGGGAATGACAGAAAATGATAAATAAAGACTGCATTGAGCTATCCCACCAAACCTGGCACCAACAGATTTCTTGTTATGTAAAACAATTTGATTTCTTTATCATTTAAATTAGTTTGCTGTGAAATCTTATTGTAGCCCAAAGAACTCCTAATTGAAACAAAAAGGGTAGAACTACGATCTTGTACCTGCTGAAAAACTGGGGTTCGGCTTATACACGGGTCAGTGGTAGTATTAGTAATGCTATGGATGGCAGTGAAGACTGCGCTTTGTATGAAAATGACAGCAGTGATGGTGATGACGGCGATCTCAGTGAGGACAGCTTCTATGATGACCTCACACCAGCTGAAGCTCTGCCTTGGGATACAGATGATGATGATGAGGAATCCAGTTTTGAAGGATTTTAACTCTTTACATTTTAGCTTGGTTGCTGATTGAGCTCAGGGAATAGTACTCTTAAGGTATCATTGTTGATACCTTATTGTTTTTGTTGAACCTATTTTCCACTTACTGTGCTAGTTTACTAATGTTAAATGAATTGTCCTTTTATTTATGCTTTTATTTAAAATAAATATTTAAATACAATACCCCACTGATGTCTCAATTTTTAGTAATTTTATTTTCATTTGTTTTGATTACTGAAACTCACTAATAGCTTCTGCATTTTCCACCCTGGGCTTATACTCGAGTCAATCAGTTTTTCTGGTTTCCCAGGTAATAATTAGGTACCTCGGCTTATACTTGGGTCAGCTTATATTCGAGTATATACGGTACCTTTGTTCCATACCCTGTCTCAATCTCTATAGTTTTAATATTCAAGAATGCTATGTAAATAGACTCATGTAGTCTTTTCATATGGACCTTTTCCCACTCACCACAATTCCCTTGAGGTCCATGCAAGATGTTCTGTGTAGAAATAGTTTCTTCTTATTGTTATTGCTATATAGTATTCAGTGGGATAGATGTGCTGAATAACCAAAAGACGAAAAATTCACCAACTTAAGGACTTTGGGGTTGTGTTCAGTTTTATTTGGCTAACCCAAATAAAACTATGAAGGATATTCATGTACATTTTGGTATGGATTTGATATCTCATTTCATTGGAATAAATAAACCTACCACTTGTCTCTAACTTTATTGTGCCTTGGTGGATTGTGTGTTGCTCTAATGCTGGGGGTTATGTCATTGATATTTCAAATACCAGCAGTGTCGCCCATGGTAACCAGGTTTCCAGTGGAGTTTTCAGGCTAAGAACAGAGTAGGAAGAAGACCGGGTGAAGCATGTCTGAAAACTTAGTCATAAAAAACCTTATGAATAACAGCATAACATTGTCTGATACAGTGCCCCAAAAATGAGCCCTTTAAGTTACAAGAAACTCAAAATAGGACTGGGAAATAGCTGCTTCCTCAAAGTTACGTTGACTTTGATGATGTGAGTTGAGCAAAGATTTCAGGAACCATCATTTGATGATAGAACAGACCAGAAAGACATTCATTTGACTAGGCAAAGATACTCCACTGTGTAGAGCACAATAAACCATAGATAACACTGGGAAGAATAGGAATTGCAGAACACTTATTTATGCTTCTATGGAATCTGTCAGGGACCATAGGTAGTTTTTCCAACAGGACTAGGTAAGATTCTAGGGAAGCCCATAAGAAAACATTTTCACTCACTGTCATTGGGTCTGTTCTATCTTATAACGACTCTATCGGACAGAGTAGAACTGTCTCTGTGAATTTCTTAGACTGTAAATCTTTAGTGGAATAGAAAGCCTCATCTTCCTCCTACTAAGAAAATATTAGGCATACAAAGCCCTCTGTATCGTTGCTTTTAACTATAAAGAATTATCTGGAAGCAAAGAACACACATTAACAAAGAAGCTGATGTTTATAACATCTGATAAGGCCCCTCTGTGCTCTACGCTGCTAGGATCCCAGATCCCAGAGTTTCGGTAACAGCAGAAACAGTCAACAGGCATCTGTGAAGCAGATTATGGTGAAAGGTTGTGTTAATTTAAAAAGTTGCGAGGTGCCAAAGGGATCAGGGATAAGGCATCATCAAAAAAAAAATCTTACCATAGTGAATGAAGGGGGAAGTGCAGAGTGGAGACCCAAAGCCCATTTGCCGTCCACTGGAGATCCCCTCACAGAGGGGTCTAGAGGAGATGAGTCAGTCAGGGTGCAATGTAGCACCGATGAAGAATACAGCTTTCCCCCAGTTCCTAAATTCTTCCTCCCCGCCAACTACCATGATCTGAATTCTACCTTGCAGGACTGGATAGGGCAAAGGTTGTACACTGGTACATATGGGAGCTGGAGGCACAGGGCATCCAGGGTGGATGATACCTTCAGGACCAGGGGTGTGAGGGGCGATACTGGGAGAGTAGAGGGTGAGTGGGTTGCAAAGGGGGAACCGATTATAAGGATCTACATGTGACCCCTTCCCTGGGGGACAGACAACAGAAAAGGTGGTGAAGGGAGATGCCAGATAGGGCAAGATATGACAAAATAATAATCTATAAATTATCGAGGGCTCATGAGGGAGGGGGGAGCGGGGAGGGAGGGGGAAAAAAGAGGACCGGATGCAAAGAGCTTAAGTGGAGAGCAAATGCTTTGAAAATGATTAGGGCAAAGAATGTACGGATGTGCTTTATACAATTGATGTATGTATACGTATGGATTGTGATAAGAGTTGTATGAGCCCCTAATAAAATGTTTTTTTTTAAAAGCTGCGAAGTCTTAAGATGGCAAGCACAAGGAAGGCAAGCATTACCAAAACAGCAAATGCATTCTGACTTCCTTGAAGTAAAATTGCAATTTGTGAGTATAAATATGCCAACTCTCCAAATTCCAGTTTCATGAATCTTAGGTTTGGGAGATCCTGTAAAAGTCATTCAAGCAGATTAATGGTTGCTTGGGGATGGGAATGGGGAACAAGTAGTCAAAAGAGGCATCTTGGACATTAGAAAAATATTCTAAAATTGAATTCCTTTATTGGTTCAATAACCATGAATTATGCTAAAAACCATGGGGTTATACTCTTTAAATGGATCTATTTTATGATGAATACATTATACTTCAATATGGCTGTCTACAAAATGTCGTGGAGAAACCAGACGGTTCCAGGTTATCAAAATGAATAGCATCTGAGGTTTTAAAAGCTTGTCCTAAAACCAGCAGCCAACTAAATGAGGTGTTAGCTAAGTCCACATGAAAGAAATACATCTGCCTGTGTGATCCAAGGATTGCAAATAATAAAATCAAATCTGGAGGTGGTAACTGTAACTTAAATTTTGAACACAAATTTTGCAGAGGCTATGGATGACATTCATCTGTGCAAAGAAATTTGGGGAAAAAAACTGCTTGGCCAACTCACTGGAAGACATCCATATTTGTGTCCATTCCAAAGAAATATGACCCAACAAAGAATGGTCAAACTTATGGAACAATATCATTGATATCTCATGCAAGCAACAGTTTGCTCAAGATCATCCAACAACTGTTGCAGCAGTAGAGTGACAGGGAAATGACAGAGGTTCAGGCCAGATTCAGAAGAGGATGTGGAATAAGTAATATCGTTGCTGATGTCAGATAGATTTTGGCTTAAAGCAGAGAATACTAGAAAGATGCTAATTTGTATTTTATTGACTACTCCAAGACAATTGACGGTGTGGACCAGCATAAACTAGGGATAACCTTGAAAAGAATGGGAATTCCAGAACATTTGTGTTCATGTGGAACTTGGACATGGATCAAGAAGCAGTTGTGTGAATGGAACAAGGGAATGTTGCATGGTTTAAAATCAGGAAAGGTGTGTGTCAGGGCTGTATCCTCTCACCATACTGATTCAATCTGTATGCTGAGAAAATCATTAGAAGAGTTGGTTTATATGAAGAAGAACGTGGCATCAGGATAGGAGGAAGGCTTATTAACAACTGCTATATGCAGGTGACACAACCTTTGTGGCAGTTACATAATCTCCTGTCAATTTGAGTAAAGGGGTGGAGTCTAGCCTGTCAATCAGGTCACAGCTTGATGACCTCATTTGGAGGCACAACACAGCTAAATAGCTCACTGGAGACCAGACCTTTCCTTCCCTTTCCTGCTGTTGAGACACTTGAAGAGCTGGAAGAGATGTGGAAACCTGCCCCAGCATTGAGATGCTTCAAGACTTTCTACATCCAATGGCCTATGATCTTCCTGCATTCAATATCTTTGCAGGTGGCGTGGGAGTCTAAAGAGGAATTTATGGACTAGTATCAGACATATGGGCTAATATCGGACTTGTAGACTTGATCTGGACTGGGCTGGAATGTTTTCTCAATAGCCAATTGTTGTGTTTTTTTAATTAAAAGATCATTTTATTGGGGGTTCTTACAACTCTTATAACATTCTATACATCATTTATATCAAGCATATTTATACATATGATGCCATCATCCTTTTCTAGACACTTACTTTCTATTGAACCCTTGGTATCAGATCCTTTTTATTCCCTCCCTACCCCCCACCCTTGTGACCACTTGATAAATTATATATTATTTTCATATCTTACACCGACCACTGTCACCCTTCCCCTATGGTTTTTATTGTTTGTCACCCTGGAGGGGGTGTGTAGTTATGCGTCGATCATTGCGATCAGTTCCCCTTTCTTGCCTTCCTCGCCCCATCTTCCTCCTACCCTTCTGGTATCACTATTCCCATTCCAGTTCTTGTGTTCTGTGTGTCCTGACCTCGTCTCTTATCTGTACCTATGAACATGCTCCAGTCTAGTTCAAGGTGAGAGGAAGCACTGGGGCCATGATAGTGAGGGGTGAAGCAGCCTCAAGGATCCAGAGGAACATTGTGTATTTCATCGGTGCTATATTGTGCCCTGGTTGACTCATCCCTTCCCTGTGACCGCTCTGTGGGGGGAATGTCCCATTGTCTACAGATGGGTCTTATGTCTTTGCTCCAACCCTCCATGTTCTCAACAATATGGGTTTGTTTGTTATGGCTCTTCTGATGCCTATTACCCAGTCCCTTCTACATCTCGTGGTCAGACAGGCTGGTGTGCTTCTTCCATGTGGGCTTGTTGCTTCTCTGCAACACGGCCACTTGTTTAACTTCAAGCATTTAAGACCACGGATGCTAAATTTTTTTTTTTTGCTATAGCTTTTAATAGCCGGACAACATCTGCTTTCTTCATCACGTTTGCTTATGCACCCATTTTATCTTCAGCAATTGTGCCAAGAGGGTGAGCATCACAGAATGCCAGGTAGTTAGAACAAAGTGTTCTTGTATTGAGGGAGGGTATGAGCAGAGGCCCGAAGTCCATCCACTACCTCGGTGTATTGCTAGATAAATATATGTACATAGCCCAATGTGTCTATTTTTATGAATTGATGTATTTACATATGTACACATCTATGCTTTTACCTCTATCCATAGCTTTGCTTCCTAGATCTTTTCTCTGTTTCCCTTTGCCTTCCTCGTGCCCCACCATCACACTACTTCTGCCTCTTAGTAATTCCTCTCAGCTAGATTGCTGTTGCCCTAACACCCCCAGAATGTCTATATCCTCCTTGTTGTTGATTATAATCCCCTAGCTGTTCCTCTATGGAACAGCTCACCACTCCTTTCCCCTGCCAAATTGCTATTTTATATGAAGCTCTTTCTTATACACTTATGAGTGTTTATTTTTCTCTAGTCAACCCAGACTAACACAACCTTGCTTTCCGAAAGTGAGGAGGTCTTGAAGCACTTGCTGATGAAGATTAAGGATGGCAGTATTGAATGTGACTCAATGTAAAGAAGACCAAAATCATCACAACTGGACCAATAGGTAACATCATGATAAATGGAAAAATTAAAGGTGAAGTTGTCAAGGATTTTGTCTGGCTTGGCTCCCCAATCAATACTCATTGAAGAAGCAGTCAAGAGCTTATAAGATGGGTTGTGTTAAGTAAATCTGCTGCACAAGACTTCCTTGGAGTATTAAAAAACAAAGGATGTTACTTTGAGAACTCAGGTATGCCTGACTCAAGCTATGGTATTTTTCCATCGCCTCATATGCATGTGAAAGTTGGACATTGAATAACAAAGACCAAAGAAAAATTGATGCATTTGAATTGTGCTGGAGAAGAATACTGAAAATACTATGGACTGTTGAAAGGACAAACAAATCTGTCTTGGAAGAAGTATAGCCAGTGTGCTCCTTTGAAGCAAAGTTGGCAAGACTTCATCTTATATACTTTGGACATGCTGTCAGGACAGATCAGTTCCTGGAGAGAGAGATCACGCTTGGTAAAGTAGTGAGGCAACAAAAAAAGAGAAAGGCCTTCAACCAGATGAATTGACAGAGTGGCTGCAACAAGGGGCTTGGGCGTGGGAATGATAGTGAGGCTGGTGCAGGACTGTGTTGTGTTTCCTCCTATTGTGCACAGGGTTGCTATCGGTTGGAACTGACTCAATGGCACATAACAACAACAACATGGATGACTGAGGAAGCCCAAAATCCATGTTTAGGTTCCCCACATGGATTAAACCTCTTGTGAAGCCCCTCTGACCATAGCACAGAGACATGAAGAGCTTTGCTGCCAGACAGAGAACAATGTAAAGTGGATAATTGCAGGTGGAGTTAGGTTAAAATGCAACACCTTATCATTTTATCTCCCTTTTGACCCATTTTACATTTGTTTCAGTTTTTAATATTTTCTGCTTTTCAATTGAAGTTGTTTTCTGTCACTGTTGTTGGGTATTTTTGTTTGTTCGTATTTTGTATGTTTTTCTGTATATGAAATAAGGGATAGACAAATCTATAGAGACCGTAGTAAACTGGATTAATAACTTCCTAGGGGCTTGGCAGAAGAGGTTGGAGGGAAATCGGGAGCTAACAACAATGAATACAAGGAGGAAGAAAATGTTCTAAAATTGATTGTGGTGGTGATTGCACAATTCTGAATATGATTAAACTGGTGAATTATATAATATTTGAATTATGTAACTAACACTATTAAAATGTAAAACTATTATTAAAAAACTATATAGTCCAACCTCCCCGCCAATACTTGTATCCCCTTGTATTACTAATCTGTCTATATATCCTTGGGCCTGCTTCAAGAGACAATCCTGGATTTTCATGTGGTCTCCACAGAAGTGTGACCCACAGAGGTATAAGCCAGATAATTAGAAAAAGAAAGTTCCTGTAGAGTCATCTCTGACTCATGGTGACTCAGCATCTGTCCACGTAGAACTGTATCTTGCAGTGTTTTAAGTGGCTGATTTTCAGGAGCTCACCAGGCCCTTCTTCAGAGACAACTTTCAGTGGACTCAAATCTCTAACCTTTCAGTTAGTAGCCAGATGCATTTATTATTTACACCACCCAGAGAATTCCAATATAGTTCCTTATATCCTGTTGTCAGTTATCTTTGAGTCATCTCTGACACATGACAACCATATGTAATACAAAACAAAACATTATAGAATCCTACACCATATTCTAGAAAAACAAGAGGCAATTCACTTCTGAAAAATTAGTCTCTGAAAACCTTATGAATAACAATGGAACATTGTCTGCTATAGATGATGAGCCAGTCAGGTTAGGAGTCACTCAAAATAGAACTGGGAAAAAGCAGCCACGGCAAAGTAGAGTCAGCCTTAATGATAAGGTTGGGGCAAAGCTTTTTGCAACTTTCATTTGGTGATGAGGCATGAATCAAAATGAAAAGAAACAACTGCAAACACCCATTAAAAATCAGAACATGGAATGAAGTAAGTCTGAGTCTTAGAAAATTAGAAGTCATCAAAAAGTAAACAGAACACACAAAGATCTATATCGTAGTCTATAGTGACTTGAAATAAGCAGGTATTGGCCACTTGGAGTCGGACAATCATATAGTTTAGTATGCCAGAAATTCAAGAGGAATTGGTTTGCATTCAATGTCAAAAGGAACTTTACAAGATTTATCTCAAAGTACAATGCTATCTGTGATAGGATAATATCTACGCACCCACAAGGAACACCAGATGATGTGACTATTATTGAAATGTACCCACCAACCACTAAAGCCTTTAATGAAGAAACTGAAGAACTCTACCAACTTCTTAAGTCTGAAGTTGTGCAAACATACAATCAAAATGCATTGATAATTACCGGTGATTGTAATGCAAATGCTGGAAACAAAGAGGAAGGATCAGTAGTTGGAAAATGGGGCCTTGGTGACAGAAAGAAAGCTGGAGATGGCCTGGTAGAATTTTGAAAGACCAAAGACTTCTTCATTACAAATACCTTTGTTCCACAACATAAACGAAAGCTTTACAAGTGGACCTAACCAGATTCAATGTCCAGAAATCAAATTGGCTACATCTATGAAAAGAAACATCATCATCCAAATTAAGAGAATGGGCTGATTGTGGAACAGACTATCAGTCGCTTATACGCAAGTTAAGGTTGAAGCTAAAGAAAATTCAAACAGGTTTACAAGACTCAAAATACCACCACTTAGAATCTGGTGTAAGAATAGATGTGGTACATTGAATACTAATGGGGGGAAAGCAGGTGAGTTGAGGGATGGCGTCAAGAACACCAAAAAGGCAAAGGGCCTTTTAAAAGCAAGCATGAATGAAAAGGCGAAAGCGTAAGCCAGAAGAAACTCTGAAAGCTGTTCTTAAATGTAGACTATGAAAAGCAAATAGAAAACGTGATGAGGTAAAGGTAGGAAGCCTAAAGGAAAGAACACACTCCGCATAGCTCAAACCGAAAGAATGAAGAAAAGATTCAAGCTTTGAGTTGCAAAAGTGAAGAGTTGCATGGGTTGCACATGAAGTGCCATCCACAAGGTCAGTGGTTCAAATCCATCAATGGAGAAAGAGGAGGCTGCTTACGGATTGTATCTGCAAAGATTTAACCTCTCCAAAACCTGTAGGGGCAATTTTACTCAATCCTACAGGGTCCTATGTTTCAGAATTTACTTGATGCAGTACGTTTGGATTTGGAGTTCTAGGCAAAACATTGCATGATGCAGGAAACATCAAATAGGGGATGGCAAAAAGACACCGTATCCCTGTAACAAAACGAATCAGTCTACATTAAATCATTTCGAGAGAAACTATATATGATCAAGACCCACTGGTATTAAAGGAAAAAGTTCAAGCTGCTCTGAAAGTATTAGAGAAGAACAAGGTTATAGGAGTTGATCGAATACCAGTTAAAATGCTTCAACAAACTGATATATTGTTGTAAGTACTGACTAGTCTTTGCCCAGAAATTTGAAAGATAGCTACTTTTGCAAAGAAGAGAAAGAGATATACATTTTTGCCCGTTCACAGGGAAGGTGGCCCAATATGCAGAACGTACTGAACACCATCATTAATATCACATGCAGGCAAAGTTATATCGACAGGAAGCAGCCAGCAATTTGGGGAAATTAAGAAGACCTAGAATAAGTAATATTATTGCCAACATCACATAAATCTTGGCTGAAAGCAGAAAATAACAGAAGAATGTTTACTTGTGCTTTATTGATTATGCAAAGGTATTAGACTATATGGATCATAACAAACTATGGATATGATTGCAACAATGGGAATTCCAGAACACTTCAGTGGGCACATGTGGAGCCTCTACATAGACCACGAGACAGTCTTTGAAGCAGAACAAGAAGATATTACATAGTTTAAAATCAGGAAAGGTGTAGGTCAACATTGTATCCTTTCACCATATATATTCAATTTGCATGCTGAAGACGTAATTTGAGAAATTAGTTTATATGAAGATGGACAGAACATCGTGTGTGGAAATAGACTCATTAACAACCTGAGATACACAGATGATACCACATTGCTTGCTGAAAGCCAAATGAACTTGAAACACTTACTGATGAAGATCAAAGAATACAGTCTTCAGTGTAGATTACAAACCTAAACATAAAGGAAACATAAATCCTCACAACTGAGCCAATAAGCATCATCAAGATCAATGGAGAAAAGCTTGAAATTCTGAGGTTCTCATTTTACTTGGACCCCTACTCAGTGTTCATGGAAGCAGCAATCAAGAAATTGGAAAGTGTATTGCATTTGGGCAAATCTACTGCACAAGACCTATTTAATGCGTTAAAGAACAAAGGTGTTATTTTGAGGACTAAGGGGTACCTGACTCAGACCATGGCATTTTCAATTGCCTCATATACATATGAAAGCTGGGTCATGAATAAGGGAGAATCAAGAAAAAGCGATGTATTTGAAGTGTGGCATTGTGGAAGCCCAATAAGTTGGGCTGCCAGAAGGAGAATACATTTATCTTGGAAGAAATACAGCCTGCATGGCTCTTTGAAGCTAGGATATGGAGATTCTGGGACACATACATTGCCTGTGTTATCAGAAGAGACATCCTGCTTGGTAGAGGGTCAGAGAAAAAGACTCTATAGAAGATAAATTGTGAAAGCATTATTTTCTTTGTCTGTACAATTTTCAGGTTTTTGTCATTTAAGATTCAAATGGGAAACAGCGATATTTTGCAGCTAAAGCATTCAAACCCTGAAATAAGCAATAGGTCTCATTCTAACTTAAGATTAAAAAAACCCTGAAAAATCCTCCATCACAAGAACGATTCTAATGCCCAGAGCAAAAACCTTACTGTTCCTGCCAACTGCTTTGAACCATTTTTAACCAAGATTGGTGGGTTAAAGTTTCATTTTGTGCATGATGCTAGAACATTCCATAGCCCTTCTCCAAAACATTCTGTTCTGCATCATGGATGCTGATTAACACCCACAACAGAAACTGTACTTTTCAATGTAGCATTTGGATTGCCTGAGACAAAATATGAGATCCAGAATGGCAACTTAAATGACCATAAACCGTATTATCAATATGAAAAAGTCAGATTTGGAATGTACATATGCATATGAATCTCTCAATTTCAGTCACTTTCAAAAGATATTTCAGAGTACTCCCTGTATTCTGCGCCTTCATTGCAATGGAATGGATGTGACCTTTTGTTTTCCTGCTGACTTGAAGGGAACAATACCACCCTGCTTCCCAGTGTTTCTGAATCTGAAAGTCCAGGGAAAATCTTCTAGGATACGTTAATATCATAACATTAATGAGAGAAACTTTTGAATTGATAATGGTTTCTTTTTCTACAGCTCTGATTAATCTGCGGCATCCTATTTATGTGAATGTTTTCAAATAAAACGTTTCTTGGTCTTCTCCTAAACACCAGAAAGCCTTTCATGAACTCACCTCTATCTACTAGAGTGGGCCCCAAACAAGTATTTATTTGTAGGGAAGGCCATCAAAAAATGTCCCCAGCCATAATCTCCTGCTCACTATGCTGATTCTCATGGGTGGGTACACTGCATTCCTTTAAAAGTGCACCCTAAGACTAGTAACGATTTAGAGGAATGTATTACTTATCAAATGCTGCTGCAATTAAAAAAAATTAAGTGGGCGGTCTTAAAGAACAGATACATATTTTCTCACAGTTCTGGAGACTAAACATTCCAAGCAGTCTCTAGATCATGTGCATTCCTTGGTGTGTAGATTGAACTGTGTCCCCCAAAATAGATATTTTTAAATCCTAAACTAGTGGTCATAATCCCGTTTGAGAATGGGTTGTCCTTTGTTGTGCTAATGAGGCGAGAGTAGTACAAGGCTCTGTCTTGAGATATAAAAGAGTTTAAACAAGAAATGGAGCAAGCCCAGAAGGGGGGAAGATTGATACCAAGTTACAGAGGCCTCTTGAGGACCAGGAAACGAGTTGAAGATAAAAGTATTGATCTCCTTGTGCTGCCACACCAAATTATCACTAACTTACTGGCTTGGAAAACACACTTTGACTTTGGCATAGCTTTGGAGGTCTGAGATCTAAATGTTGTTGGCAGGCCGACAGTCCTTCTGGAGACTGGAGGGGAGAATCCCTTGCCTTGCCTTGTGCAACTTCTACAGACCACCTGTCTTTCTTGGCGCCCTTTTCCATCTTCAAAGCCAGCAATATAACAACTTTGATCTCGCTCACATCACATTGCCTTCGGTGGCTCTGACTCTTTTGCTGGTCTTTGGTGAAAATCCCAGTCACCCCAAACAATGCCCAGATCTTAAAACCCATACCTTTAAAGTCCCCTTGGCCAAGTAAAGTAGCATAGTCATAGGTATCCGGTAATAGGGTATGGGCACCTTTGGGTCAAATTATTTAGCCAACCACAGTGGGTATAAGAATGTTCACTACCCAGTGGCTAGCAAGGGCACTGATAGGGCTTCCTTCCAGCAAAAGGAAGGTTCATGTTAGATGTATGTGGTTAATTTGTAGACACTTGGTGGGAAGGAAAACTTCATAGATAACGTTTCCTTTGAGTCAACTCATAGAGACCGACATCTTCCAGGTCTAGTGCAATGTTGCACAGCTCTAACCCGCATCAAATCAAGGGAGACATCTACTTGTCATTTTATCATTACAGGTCACATATTTTGTGGCCCGGGATCACAGAGGAAAAGAGAATGCCTGGATTTCAATTTCTCATCAGTTTCACGGGGGAAACAAAAAGCCTCCAGACAAACATCTTATTTTAAGGGCCCATCTAATTTTAAGAAGCTTCATCAAAAGCCAAAAAAAGGTGCATTTTCCTGGGGACCATTGCTGTTCTATTTAGGAAAACAAAAGCAGCAAGTGGCCCGCAGGTGTTGAGAAATGTGGAAAGAAGAAAGCCAAAGATCTTGCTTAGCATGATGGGTATCTGCAAGCCGAGCCAGTACTTTCCAAACCGGAAGATTTAACACATGCCCCAAAGGACCATGAGTCAGGGGAAGAAACCCTGAAGAACTGCTACTATCAAAAGGGATAGCTTGTCCTGTTCTTTCTCTTGCTTTTAAATGTGGCCTTGGGAGAATTATTTCCCTCGTGTTTGGGTTCTAGAATGATCTATTGAGTAATGGATGCCCAATATAATTTAATTTGCACCTCAATAAATGAGTGCAGGCTTTGGCACGGTATGGAAATTCAGAAGTGAACAAGAATTGAGCTCTATCCTTGGTTTGATCGGTCTGATTTGGGTAGACGCAGGTAAATAAACCATTTTAGTACTTTGGAGGCTTACTGGCTCTCTGGGGCAAATGGTTTAAATGCTTAGCTGCTAACTGAAAGGTTGGCAGTTCAAACCTACCAAGAGTTATCTTGAAAGAAAGATCTAGTGATCTGCTTCTGAAAGGTAGCAGTCATGAGAACACATGGAGTCACCGTGAATTGGAATGGACACAATGGCTTGTTTGTTCATTACTGTTGCTCTGTAGCTCCTAAACAAAAAAAAAGGACAGGAGAAATGTGGAAGATTGAAATTTGGGGCCTAACTCCGCCCTCACTTAACACAGCGTGATATGATCCACAGCCTCACCGTGTCCTTTGGAAGAACACGGTGGCTTCCCTGGTCCATGGACGTTGGCTTTGTCCATGTGACTTGCTTTGGCCTATAAGATGCTCGCGGAGCTGGGATGTTGTGACCCAGATGAGAGCACTGATTAAATCTCTGCATCTCAGTGACAAAAGCATATGAAAATGCATTCCAAGTAACATTTCTGAAATGCTCACCTTCATCACACCAACCTTTCAAACTAAGTGGTGGCGAGGGGCAGTGAGGGATTTCACAGAGTTCACAGAAAAAAAATGCAATGAAAGATGATGGACGTCTTCCTGAACTTTTTAAATCACTCTCGCACATTGCAAATAAAGAAAGATGTCCGTGCAAGCTATGAGGCTACGAGAGTCGATGTATCCTAACACATGGCTATGGGCTTGGGTACGGTTTCCCAGGACTCATTCCTCAGAAGTGGACAGCCTCTCCTTTCCTGCCTCAATGTGCTCGAGCCCAAGAACAATGATGAGGGTGGCACGGGGCCAGGCACAGTTTCCTTCGGTTGTGCGTCAGGGTTGCTGGGAGTAGGAAGGAAAGTGATGCCATCTAAACAGCATGCTACGAGACAGCCTGGATGGCACAAACGGTCCACATTCTGGGCTGGTACCCAGAAGGTTGGAAGTTCCTGTCCACCCAGAGATGCTTCGGATCATGTAAGTCTGGTGCGATACTCCTAAAAAACAAATGGGCCACTAAAAACCCTATGCAGCACAGTTTTCCTTGGCTACATGAGGGAAAGTGGAGGGGTGTCACCATGAGCTGGAACTGACCGCAACAGATGTTAGGTGCTAGGATCTTTGGAATAGTGTCCTATGTGAAGAGCTGAGTCCGTTGAGGCTCGAATTGTAGCTTTGTGTGTCTGTGCGATTAACTCTGGATGATTAGCACTTATCATCTAAGAGTAAGGTAGACATTGAGACTGTTTCCTCTAGTCCCCTCTCATATACAGAGAGAGAGAGAGAGAGAGAGAATTGAGATGTAAGCAAAGAGAGTACTCAACAAGCTCAGCCACACCACCCTGAAGGCTTTGGTTTTCATGATCCACTGTCCCCACCCCCCAGCTCTATGCCCCTCACACCCTGCACCACCACTGGGCAGCCTGTTTGCCAAGTTAATCACACTCTAAAAGCGATGTCAAGGTTTGACCTTTCTTGCCTAGCCTTCAGCTCAGGTTCTCAAAGATGCATAGTGCAGGTCCCGTGGAGAGAAGGTCATTCTGGAAAGGTTTTTCATCAAATGTGCCACACCATTCACTTGAAGCCGGGTTGTTTGATTACACAAACCCTGCTTCAGTTCCTTCTTCAGATCACCTCTTTTCAGTTCCAGCTGAGAGTTCCAAGTTGAGTCTTGGCAAATTTAATATAGCAACCTACCACAAACAGAATCCCCTGCATAAAAATAAAAGCAATAATATTCACCCGTCCTGGGTTGGCCAAAACTCCAAAGGGAGGAGTGGGTGGAGATACATAGCTAGCTAGCTAGAATCATATATAGAAAACTAAATTTGGAAGTCATAAAATGGCCATTCTCTGTTGTAAAGACAGCACTGGGAGAGTTAAAAAGATAGATTGAGTTCATTTTACACAATTGTATAAAGGGCAACTTCTTTCTGCCATGTTCCACCTGGATTCTGTGTCTCTGAATGAAAGTGCCTCTATATGACAGAATGCAGGGACTTTGGGTTTAAATAACTGCACATGGTATCACATTAGACAATTATCTTTGCAAATAGGATGCCATATTTTTGCACTCCAATCTACCGAGACCAGTTTCAATGTGAGGAAATAGAGCTCACAATGCAAGTAGAATGACAAAAGTGTATGAAAATCCTTCCGATCATAGGTCTGAAATATTTATCTGAACAAGGTCTTGCATCCCTGGAAGAGCACTTACAACTCCTGTTCCCCATCCCTTGGGAATGCGCTGCCCTTTCTAGGAATGCAGGTCCCCAAAGCATTGTTCTCATCCTTGCCCTCAAGGATTTCTCTCTGCTACTGCTATCAAGTTCTAGAAGGCTTGTGCTTAGTGGAAATGCACCAGAGTCGTCTTCATTACCTCCCTACTCGCCGCCTTCACTTAAAACAGTCCATAGAGAGACAAGGAGGTTTAGTAGAAGGAACACCAGAGGCAAAGCCTACACCAGAGACTCACTTCGCCACCTAGTGGCTGTGTGGTCCTTGGTCGTTCACCTTTAACATGACACTTTTTTGGTTTTAATATTGGGATGGCCAACTTGGTCTACGATGATTATTTCAAGATAATGTGAAATAATAAATATATATGAAAGTGTTTTATAAATTATTTAATACTAATTAAAATTATGCATACTCAAAAAAACTCTGTGTATTGCCATGTTTGGGATGGATTTTTCTCTTTAAAATGTAATAAGCGCCCAAAGATACAAGCTCTTCTTCATCTCATCTGCAGCCACCTCCATCCCTTCCATCTTCTGCCATCTAGAGCGTGGATCAAGCCAAGCTTCAGAAACAGGAGCTAAGTCCCTGTGGTGGCAAAGATAAAGAAAAGCCACCAAATTCACTGACAGTGAGAACGGAGAAGAACCACTTGGTGACCCTGAATCTAGCAGGAAATTCAGAGAAAAGGTAAATGCAAACCTTTCTATACTTGGGATCCAAGAAGACAAACAACCAGCTGAGGCAGTGGGCCATAGCCAAGACAGTTTCACACCAAGCCTTGCTGTATGGCTGAGACCAGCCCTCCCCGCCCCCAAATTTGTTTTCTTCAAGATATCAGACTGGAAACATATTTTGACTGAGTGGTGGATGTGCTGTAGAAGTAAGAAAAGCAATGAATATTTATTGAGGAGGAAGTATAATTCTATAATTTTGTTCTGAATATGTTTTCTACTCTGAGATTCTTTACCCAGGAGGGAAGGAGATTCTTGTACATTGAACAGCTGTCTGAGAGTGTGATGGGAAATTTATATAAAGCTGGGGCACTGAAGACACCTAAGGGATAAAGCTCCATCCCCCAGGCTACAGTTTTATCAATTTTTATCTCTTGTCTGGTGGTTATGGATGCAACTGGCCATGAATACAAAATAAGACTTCTGTTTGGAGGTGCTTATGGCATTTTCTCACAGAACAATTCTTATTCAAAATAGTGGCCAGGGCACTGACCCCTCCCAGCGTTAGAATATTCCAGCTAGGGCTGCAGTCATTGACCTAGAGCGCAAGGGGCATGCACCTGAAGCTCTCCTTGCATCACTCCTGCAGGATGCTCAGTGGTCCAGGACATGACCACTGTGACTCGGTGACGAGAACTGTTTCGAGGACACCAGCACCACTGTCTGTTTGCATAGCCATGGGCAAAATGGGCCAGGTCTTGGTTCTTCCAGGGTAACACTAGTGAAACATTTTCAATTACCTAAGAACATCTCTTAGTCAATTAATAACTAATTGGATTTCTGGTATATGTTGCTGTTGTTAGCCCTAACTTATGGCGACCCCGTGCACAAAGGAACAAAACTCTGCCCGAGCCTGTGTCAGCCCCTTAACTAGCTGTAGGTTGGACCTATCCTTCGGGGTTTTATTGACTAATGTTCCAAAGTACATTGTCAGCCGTTTCTTCATTGTGTGCCTTAGTCTGGAAGCTCTGTTGAAACTTTTTCAGCATTGTAGCAACACGTAATTCTCCCCTGAGAGTGGGGGGTGACTTCGAATGAGGCACATTGGCCAGGAATCAAATCATGTCCCCCACATGGAGGATGACTTTTCTACCACTAACTCTTCAATGACTAAAAAGTTTTGATGAAAAGCCACTTTTTTAAAAATCAGGGGATTATTGTAAGTTAGGAAATATGTAGAAATCATAGAAGTAGAAAAGTTTTCAAATGAAAAAAAATATGTATGATCTATTTGGATAAAAATCTCATCTCCTTCGCTTCAGTCAAGGTACTCTGTTTATGATTGAAGGTCCCTCTTCCCCAAGCATGTGAAGTGATGGACTCTAAATATATCAGAAATATCCATTTACTGACCCGAAATATCTGTAACCCACAATGACCTTAATTTTTAGGTGATTTCAAGTTACTTATCCTAAATCTACCTCGAGAAAAGCTCAAAAAAGAGAGAGAGTACAAAAACCAATGGAGAAAACAATTACCTCCTGTCATAATGCAGACAATTTCTTTTGAACATCATATTAGGGCTGAGAGCGATATCAACTCGAGACAAGGAAAAGTGTCAACTATCCCATCAATCTGCTCATCCTTTTGCATTATAGAGTGTGACCCGGGCCCAACCCCGCATTTATTCCTAGATGGTACGTGACCCGCGTTACAGAGGAAAATCACAATGAAACCACAGTTGCTGTGCTCCAGACACGTACAGCCAAGCTGACAACGTTAACTCATAAAATGGACTAATATGGCAGGCTTTAAAAATGAGCTGTCAATTTTTTTAATGAGCTATAAAGATCAAATAAAATAGCATGAAACACAACTAAATGAAAAAAATACATAACTGAATTAAATAACCTAACAAAACTAATGTGAAATCCCATCACTTCTTAAACTCAATCCAAGTGTTAGGCACCATCCCTGCCAGTGGGTGATGTTCTGATGCAACTTGGCTGGTGTTCCAAAAAGCATCACAGATGGTGAGGTTAGGAATGGATTCTCTGACACCAGATGCATCTCCACTGGACTTGTCCCTTTGAAGGTGTGATGGCTGTATTAGGAATCAATGAGTTAGCATGATTTGCACTGGAATAAATTCCAGAATTGAATGGCAAACATGCTAAAAGAGAACGTAGGTGTATATTGTTATAAGCTTGGGGTAGGGAAACATTTTCAAATATCACCTAAACTCCAGGAGATAAAAATAAACTTGACTCCTGAAAAAGTAACATTTCTACATGTTCAAGAATTATTGAGGTTAAAAGATAAATGATGAATGAGGGCAAAAACAAAATCACAACTTATAGGAGACAATTGCCAACCTAAAGATACGTTACTCAGTAGAAAGATAATCAAGGATGTAAAGATAATGTCAGATGGGCCTTGTTGTTTGCTGCCATCTAGGCAGCTCCAACTCACAGTGACTGTATGCACAGCAGAACACAACACTGTCCAGTCCTGCATCATTCTCATAACTATGCCAATGAACTTGAACCCATTGTTGTGGCCAGTGTCCACCCAACTCCTTCAGGGCCTTCCTCAACTTCGCTGGCCTTCTACCCTACCTAACATGATGCCCTTCTGCACGAACCATTGTCTCTCCTGACAACATGTCCAAAGTATGTATGATGAAGTCTCTCTGTCTTTGCCTGTAAGGAGCACTCTGGTTATATTTCTTCCAAGGCACATCAGTTTGTCCCTTTTGCAGTCTATGGTATTTTGAATATTTTTTCCAGGACGGCAATTCTAATGCATTAAATTCTTCTTTGGTTTACTTTAGTCAATGTCCAACTTTCACATGCAGATGAGGCAATTGAAAACACCATGACTTGGGGCAGGCGCACCTTAGTCCTCAAAAGTAACATCCTTGCTTTTCAAGACTCAAAAAAGAGGTGTGTGCAGCAGATTAACCCAATGCCATGCATTGTGTGATCTCTTGACTGCTGCTTCCATTGTGGATCCGAGCCAAATAAAATCATTGACAACTTCCAACTTTTCTCCATTTATTATGATATGATCTGTTGGTCCAGTTGGGGATGTTGATCTTCTTTACACTGAGTTGTAATCCATACTGAAGGCTACAATCCTTGACTTTCATCAGCAAATGCTTCAAGTCCTCCTCAGTTTCACCAAGCAAGGTTGTGTCATCTACATGTAATGGGTTGCTAGTAAGCTTTCCTCCAATCCTGATGCCACAAGGTTCTTCATATAAGCCAGTTTCTCTGATGATTTGCTCAACATTTAGATTGAATCAGTAGGATGAGAGGGTACAACCACGATGCACATCTTTCCTGATGTTAAACTATGCTGTATTCCCTTTTTCCATTTGCACAACGGCCTCTTGGTCCATGTACAGGTTCTGCATGAGCACAATGAAGGCTTTTGGAATTCCCAATCTTCTCAATATGGATCATAGTTTGTTATGGTCCACAGTCAAATGTCTTAGCAGAGTCAATAAAACACAAGTAAACATCTTTCTCGTAGTCTCTGCTTTCAGCCATGATCCATCTGACATCAGCAATGATATCTCTTAGTCCATGTCTTCTTCTGAATCTAGTCTGGACCCGCGGGCAGCTCTGTCAATGTACTGCTGCAAAATCACTCACCCTTCCCTCTAAGGATCACTTATTTCAGTGAAAATGGTGCAGCCTTTTAAAAATGTATCAGAGCCACATATATTGACTTGAAAAGATCAAGACAGTATGCCGTTAAATTAAAATGTTGAGTGTTATGTGCTATATGCACTGTTTTTCATAAATAAATAATTTGTTGTGATTATTTATGAGTAAATGCAAATGTGTTGCTAGGGGGAAAACAATCAGGAGAGTCCTGATAAATCGTTGGTAGATCATTCTAGGTATCTAGCTTAAAATAATATTTGAGATAGTACACCAATATACGGATTTGAAGTTATTCACTCCTGTAGTTGAGAAAAATGAAAGTATTTCCAAATGTCCAGCAAGAGAGAATCTGATAGGTAAATGTCGTATGTCTACTTTCTGGGACTCTTCACCATTACCACTTGAGACCACCTCATTCTTTGCGGTGGGGCTGCTCTGTGCACCACAGGATGTTCAGCAGCCTCCCTGGCCTCTCTCTACTGACTGGTAGGGAGCCCCACCAGTAGCCCCCTCCTCTCGGTGGACAGCTAAAATGTCTCCAGACTTTGCCAAATATCCCCTGAATGGCAAAATCACTCTCCCTTCCCTCTAACAGTCACTGATTTAAGGGAAAATGATGCAGCCTTTTAAAAATGTATCTGAGCTGCACATATCGACATGAACACATGAACACGGTGTATTGTTCAGAGTACTGAGTATTAGGTACTATATGAGCTAATTGTCATAAAGAAATAATTGGATGTGATGATTTATGCAGAAGTGCTACAGTGTCAATGGGGGAAGGGAGAACTCTGGGGAGTCCTGATAAATCATTGGTCAACTGGGACAACCCTGGAAGGCTCAGTCTGACAATGGTGGGATGACTGTTGACTCTGACTGCTATGAATCTTCGGTCCCCCGCCTCTGAACAAGGTCAAACAGAGAAGGATTTGTAAGGAAGGCATTCAAAAAGTGCCAGAGAATCATTTTGTGTCGCGCTCTGGTGCCTCCGAAAGAGATCTATCTTCAACTTTGAGGCCATTTTTCTTAAGCTTTTGCAAAAAAGACTCAGTGATTTCTAAAAGAATTTGTATTCGTGTGAAATTCATATTTCTGAAAGCACCAGCCACTGCTCAGCACACCCCTTCCTGACCTTTCCCCCACCTCAAGGGTCCTTCCCGCTGTTTACTTGGTATGTTGGTGGTGGTGCACTTCATTTATTTTGACACTGATTTTTTTTAACAAAGAAAAAGTGCCCTCACAACTTTGGAGAGATGAGCAATTTAACATATGAAGGTCTCCTGTGTATTTGATCCTGTGCTGATATCTATCTTATGTACTACAAAGAAGAATTCCCCAGTCTTTCCCTGTTTAAAAATAAGCAACGATAACAAGAGGACTTGGGATTTAGAATGATGTAAGTGGGTAGCACGTATTTAGTGCCCTGGCTTATCTATCTTTAGATGAACTGAGAGAGGGTGATGGCATTAGCTCTCTAATTCTCTGGGTCTTCAGTGTCAAATAAAACTGTTATTTGATTGAGAGATCTGTTTAACAAAAGGCCACATCTGTGATAGAAACCACAAAATTAACTGGTATGCTTCATTTGTTTTCATTATCTACGAAACAGCATGTCTCTAAGATCAAATAGATTTCATTAGTTTCTTCTTAATGCAACTGTGGCAAGAGTGTCTCTGAAGAGGGAAATTCTTACCTTTGTCTGCAGGCCAGAAAGCTTTTAGGAAATGAGGTCAAAAGTGCATTGGATTCATGCTTTAACATGAATAAATTAGAAAATATGATCAAATTTAAGAGATAAAGTGTTCTGCGGGTATTCCACAAGCTTCTAGAAATACTGCATGCAGAATGGGTATGCCCAGGAAATAATGAAAGATTGGGTTGTTGGAAGGGGAAAATTTAGACCAAGCTCTGAGAGAGTCTGCTGAATGATGTGAATGTTATACAACTGGTGAGCGCCTCCCATGATTTGGTGCGGTGGCAAGTTGTCACAAAATTGGTTCCAACTCATAAAGAACATATATCAACAGAAACAAAACAAAACAAAAATGAAAACATTGCCCAGACCTGTGCCACACAATTGTCCTCACAATTCTTGCTGTGTTTGAGTCCAGTGTGGCAGCCACTTTTTTTCAGTACGTCTTTGTTTTGGCTCCTCCTCTTTTTCACGGATCCTCTACTTGACCAAGCATGATGTCCTCCTGTAGGGACTTGTCACTCCTGATAACAAACCCAAACCAACCTCACTGTCAAGTCAATTCTGACTCATAGTGACCATATAGGACGGAGCAGAACTGCTCTTGTGGCTTTCCAAAGCTATAAATCTTCATGCGGGTAGAAAGCCTCATCTTTCTTCCGAGGAGTGGCTGCTTGTTTAAAACTGATGGCCTGGTGGACAGCAGCCCAACTCATAAGCCACTGTGCCAAGGCTCCTGGGTCTCTCTTGATACCGTATTCAAAGGACCATGCTCACTTCTCAGGACCATTCTGAGTGTACTTCTTCTAACATAGATTTGTTTCTTTCAGCGGTCCATGGTATTGTTAATATTCTACACCAACACCGGTATGTCAAAAGCATCTATTCTTCTTTGTTCTCCCATATTCACTGGCCAACTTTCAATTGCATATGAGATGACTAAGAATACCAGGACTTGGATCAGATACCCTTTATTCATCTAAAGGCCATATTTGCTAGTAAACCCTTGAAAGGGTTTTGCCACAGATTTGTTTGATGAAATATGTCTTTTGATGTCTTCACTCATGCTCCCATGGGTATTGATGTGGACCCAATTAAAATGAAATCCTGGACAACATCAATATGTTCTTCATTTATTATGGTTATTCTGATTGATTATTTTGTGATCCTTTTTGTTTTCTTTGGGTTGAGGTGTAATCTATTCTGAAGGCTGTAGTCTTTCATCCTCATCACTAATTGCTTCAAGTCCTCTTTACCTTCAGCAAGCAAGACAGTGTTATTTGTATATCACAGGTTGTTAATGAGTCTTCATTCAACCCTGATGCCACATTCTTCACATAGTTCAACTCCTCAGATTATTTGCTGAGTATAGAGGTTGAATAAGTGTGGCAAGAGGCTACAACCCTGACAAATATCTTTCCTGATTTTAAATCACAGAGTATTCCCTTTTCTTTTTGAACAACTGCTTCTTTGTCTGTCTTAGGCTGGGTTCTCTAGAGAAGCAAAATAGTTATGCTTATATATGTATATACATACATATACATATAAATTACACATGGCAAGTCTAAGTCTGGGGGTCAGATTCAGGCTGGAAGATTCTCTTGACTAGCATACCTTTAAGGGCTGATGATCTCTAAATAGGCAGGTCAGATGGCAGGCTTCTGGCTGCAGAGTCAGATGGATCTGAGATAGGCAGGCTGCTGAAGACTTCCAGAATCAGCAGGCAATATGAGTCAGAGGACAAGTCAGATGTAAGACCCACACTCACAAAGTGAAAGCACACCTTTCTAAAGCATTCACTTTAATAGAAACAGCGTACCCATAGGAAACTTTTTTTGAATTGATTGAATCGGGTTGCAATCCTACTGATTGACTAGTCATAGCAGATTCCATTATGAAGGTGAATGCATTGTGTTAGATCATATCATCGGGAATTACTAGGTCTTAAATGTCAAATCAATGAGACTCCTGGGCCACCCATAACAACACAGAGCTTAACAATCTACATAAAGATTCCCCATGAGTACAATGAAATATTTGGGAGTACTTCTTCTTCCTAACATTGTCCATAAATCTGTAGAGTTGAATGTGGTTGTATTACCAATAAAAGAAAAACAATGCCCTATTATTCTTTGCTTTCAGTCAAAATCCATATGGTATCATCAATGATATCCTTTATTCCATATCCTCTTCTGATTTTAGCTTGAATTGCTGGCAGCTCCTTGTTGATGTACTACTGCAAAAAGTTTTAAAATTAAACAAAATGTTACTTGCTTGTGATTTCAATTGATGGTATTATTTTGTATAATTTCACACTCCGTTGGATCACTTTTCTTTGTAAAAGAAACAACTATGGATTTCTTCTAGTCAGTGGGGTAGGTAGCTTACTTCCAATTTTCTTGGCATAGATGAATGAGGGCTTCCAGTGTTACATTAGTTTATTGAAACCTCTCACTTGATATCTCATCAAGTGCTGGAGCCTTGTTTTTGGCCACTGCCGTCACAGAGAATTTTTTCATGAAAGCAGTTTCACTCAAGCCTCGTGTTTTGGGGATGGCTGATTTAAGAGAACAGCATGCAGCTGTGAAAGCACAGTTTATATGGACAGCGCTATGAGAAAAACTCAAATGTACGTATGAGTGGTTTTCTTATTTCAAAAAAGGTGAAATGTTGGTTGATGACAACCTCATTTTCTATACCCGCCAACTTCCACACGGGATGAAACTGTCGACTGATAGTGCATTTGGAGTTCATTCCACCAGTTGAGACTGTTAATCAAGCTTTCTACTTAGAGGTTCTAAAAAGATTACATAACAGTGTGCAACAAGAAAGGCCTGATTCGCAACAGACGGGGCACTGATTTTGCCACCAAGACAGTGCACCTGTTCATGCAGCCATCTCAGTGCATCAGTGTTGGGCAAAAACAGCGTGCCTCTCTTGCCCCACGCACCTTACTCACCTGACCACACTCAATGTGACTTCGTTTTGTTTACGCAAATGAAGAGGAACATAAAAGGACAGTGTTGTGATGATGGAGAAAAGGTGAAGGAAAAAAAACAAAATAAAAAAAGGCAAAAGAGGTACTGTCAGACATCCAAATAGATGAGTTTGAAAAATGTTTCCAAGACTGGAATCACAGAATTGACAAATATGTTAAGTGTAATGGAGAGCACTTTGACAGTGATAAGGTTGTTTTGTAAAATACTATTAATAATAAGTTCATAGTTTTGGAAAACAAATTCCAGTTGTTTTGGAGTACTCTGTTGTATTCTAGAACCTCCTGCAATGGTTGATATTTTATTTTTTTCTACAGTGACTCTGGATTCCTTACATCTTCCCTTTATGCTTCCTGCATCATTCAAGAGCTTGCCCATGGAATCCTTTAATAGTTAAGTTTGAGGCTTGATGTTTTCCCTTCAGTTATTTCAGCTTCAGAAATGCTTCATTTTGTTTTCTTAGGCCACTCTTTGAAGTCTTCTGTTCAGCTCTTTCATTTCATGATTTCTTTTGTTTTAGCTACATTATGTTCAAGAGGAAGTTTGAGAGTCTCTTTTGACAATCATTTTCTTTCTTCCCTATCTTTTGATATCTTGCGTTCTTCACAGATGATGTCCTTGATGTCATACCATAATTCAGCTTGTGTTTGGTCATTAGTATTCAATGAGTCCGTTCTCTTCTAGTGGTAGTGGTCTCTAAATCAGGTGGCATATACGCAAGATAAGTCTGAGAGTTTGTCATACTGTGGTGACTTGTGTGGCTTCAGTGATGCTGTTAGCTAGCAAACCATTATTTCAAATACCAACAGGATCATGTATGGTGCACAGATTTCAAGAGAAATTCCAGCCTAAGAACAGGCTATAGAGAAGGAAGCAGTGGTCTTATTCTGAAAACAAGACAAAAAGCCCACTAAAAACCTTGAGTATCAACACAATGTTATCCGATATAGTTTCAGAAGATGACTTACTCATAATGGAAAGCACACAAATTATAAATGGGAAAGAGCTACCTCCACAAAGTAAGATGGAGATTAAAGGCCTCTGGACCAACATTTGCTGATGGGGCATGACTCAAAATGAAAAGAAACAATGGCAAAAATGCATTAAAAATCAGAAAGTGGAATTATGAAGTATGATTTTTTTTTAGTAATCGAAAATGAAATAGGCAGTAGTGACCTGAAGTAGACTGGTACTGGCCATGTTGAATCAGACAATCATGTGGTTTATTATGCCAGGAATGACAGATTCCAGAGAATGATGTCACATACACCATCAAAAATAGCATTTCAGATCATTCTGGAAGTACAAGGCTGCTTGTGGTAGGATACATAGCTATACACCTACAAGGAGTACTTGATGATGTGACTGCTATTGAAATGTATGCACCAAACACTAATGCCAGTGATGAGGAAATAGAAGAATTCTCAACTTCAGACGGAAGTTGATCAAAGACACAATGAAGATGTATTGGTAATTACTGATGATTAGGATGCAAAAAGTTGGAAAAAGAGGAAGGATCAATAGTTGGAAAATGTGACTTTGGTTAAAGAAAGAAAGCTGGAGGTCCTAGGATCGAATCTTGCAATGGTGAATACTTGGTTGCAAATACCATTTTGAACAGTATAAATGCAATTATGCACCTGAACCTAACCAAATATACACAACAATCACATTTACTATATCTGTGGGAAGAGAAAATGCAAGGCCAGGGTTTGCCTGTGGAACAGACTATCAATTATTCATATGCAATTTCAGGAAGATGATGAAGATCATTAAAGCAAGTTCATGAGAGCCAAATACTAACCTAGAAAACAGAATATCTGGAGAATATCTGATGAACAGATTTGACACATTGAACACTAATGACTGAAGACCAAGTGAGTTGTGGAATGACATCAAGAATACCATCCATGAAGAAAACAAAAGCTATTCAAAAAACAAGACAGAAGGAGGGAATGAAAGACCAAGATGAATGTGAGAAGACTCTGAAACTTGCTCTTAATCATAGAGTAGCTAAGGTAAATGGAAGGAATGAAGTAAAAAAAGCTGAACAGAAAATTTCAAAGGGAAACTCGAGAAGCCAAAATGAAATACTATAATGAAATGTGCAAAGACCTAGCATTAGAAAATGAAAACGGAAGAAGACACCCAAAGCATCATAAACTGAAAGAACTCAAGAGAAAATGCAAGCTTTGAATTGCAATATTGACAACTTCTATGGACAAACACTGAATGATGCAGGAAGCATCAAAGGAAGATAGAAAGAATACACAGCAACTGTACCAAAAAGAACTAGTCAAAATTCAACCGTTTCAAGAGCAAGAACCAATGGTGCTGCAAGAAGTTTAAGCTGCACTGAAAGCATTAGGCAAAAACAAGTCTCCAGGAATTGAAGGAATGCCGATTGAAATGATTCAACAAGCTGATAAAGCGCTGGAAGCATTCATTCATCTGTGGCAGGAAATGTGGAAGATGGCTAGTTGGCCAATTGACTAGAAGAGATACAAGGGATGAGGGATATCAGTATTAATGTTAGGATCGTGGCTGAATGCATACCAGAAAGATGTTTACTTTTGTTTTATTGATTATGAAGGGACGCTTGACTGCGTGGATCATAGCAAACTATGGACAACACTGTGAAAACTGAGAACTCCAGAACACTTAGTTGCACTCACACAGAACCTGTATATGAGTCAAAAGCAGTTGTGCCGATGGAAAAAGGTCGTACTGCATGGTTTAAAACCAGGAATGGGGCACGTGAGAATTGTATCCTCTCGCCATACTTATTCAGCCCATATTCTGTATAGATAATCATAGAAGCTGCTTACATGAAGAAGAACTCGGCATCAGGATGGGAGGAAGGCTTATCCAGAACCTGCAGTATGCAGGTGACACAGCCTTGCTTGATGAAAGTGAGGAGGACTTGAAGCACTTACTGATGCAGATCAAGGATTGCAGCCTTCAGAATGGATTACAATGTAAAGAAAGCAAAATCCTCACAAATGAATCAGTAGGCAACACCATGATAAACAGACAAAAGCCTGACGTTTTCTAGGATGTTTTCTTACTTGAATCTTCAATGTTCATGGAAGCAGCAGACAAGCGATCAATGGATGCATTGCATTGGGTAAGTCTGCTGCACAAGACCTCTTAGGAGTGTTAAAAAGCAAGAATGTACCTTGGAAGACTAAGGTGTGCCTGACTCAAGACATGGTATTTTCCCCTTACCTCATACCGGTGAGAAAATTTTACATTGCCTAAGAAAGACCCAGAATAATCGAGTTCCTGGGGGGTACAGTAGGGGAAAGGTGAGTAAAAGAGAGCTGATATCAAGGAGTTCATGAAGGAATAGAGTGTATTGAAACAGATTATGGTAGCAATTTTACAATACTGCTTGATGTGATTGAACTATGGAATGATATGAAACATGTATTTGTTCCTAATGCAATCGCATTTTAAAGGAATATTTGATATATTGGATTGTGGTGCTAGTGAAGAATATTGGAATTACCATGGACTGCCAATGAGAACAAACAAATCTGTCTCGGCAGAAGTACAGCCACAATGCTCCTTAGAGGAATGGCTGCCGAGACTTCATTTGACATACTTTGACCATATTTTCAAAAGAGAACAGTATCTGGAGCTGGGCATCAGGCTCGGTAAAGGGGTAGTGAAAAAGAGGAAGGCTCTGGATAAGACAGAATGATACAGTGGCGGCAAAAATGGGCTCAAACATAAGAAAGACTGTGAGGATGGCGCAGGGCAGGGGAATATTCCATTCTGTTGTACATAGGGTCGCTGTGAATTGGAACCGACTCTACAGGACCTAACAACAACAATGGGCAAACTTTAAATCACCCATTCTCAACCTGTGGGTCGTGACCCTTTTGGGGTTCCAACGACCATTTCACAGGGGTTGCCCGATTCATCACAGTAAGATTAAAGTGATGATGTAGCAATAAAAATAACTTCATGATTAGGGTTCACCACAACATGAGGAGCTGTATTAAAGGTCATGGCATGAGAAGCACTGGTTTAGATGATATAGGAAGCATCAAAAGTAGAAGGAAGGAACACACAGTCACCAAAAAGAATTGATCAACATTCACCCATTTCAAGGGGTAGCATATGTTCCAAAACTAATGGTACTGAAGGAAGAAGTCCAAGATGCGCTGAAGACATCAGGGAAAAAACAAAGCTCCAATAATTGATGGAATTTCAATGGGAATGTTTTTTTTAAATCATTTTATTAGGGGCTCATACAACTCTTATCACTATCCATACATACATCAACTGTGTCGAGCATATCCGTGTATTCATTGCCCTCATCATTCACAAAACATTTGCTCTCTACTTAAGCCCCTGGCATCAGCTCCTCATTTTCTCCCCTCCCTCCACATTTCCCTCCCTCATGAACTCTTGATAATTTACAAATTATTATTTTGTCATATCTTGTACTTTCTGACGTCTCCCTTCACCCACTTTCCTATTGTCCGTCCCCCAGGGAGGAGGTCACATGTAGACCCTTGTAATCGGTTCCTCCTTTCCATCCCACCTTCCCAGTATTGCCACTCTCACCACTGGTCCCGAAGGGATCATCTGCTCTGGATTCCCTGCGTTTCCAGTTCCCATCCCTACCAGTGTACATCCTCTCATCTAACCATATTTGTAAGGTAGAATCGGGATCATGATAGTCGGTGGGGAGGAAGCATTTAGGAACTAGAGGAAAGTTGTATGTTTCGACGTTGCTACACTGCACCCTGACTGGCTCATCTCCTCCCCACGACCCTTCCACAGGGGGATATCCGTTTGCTTACAGATGGGTCTTGGGTCTCCGCCCAGCACTCCCCCTCATTCACAATGATATGATATTTTGTTCTGAGGATGCCTGGTACCTGATCCCTTCGACACCTCGTGGGGAATGTTTTAATACGCTGATGCAGTGCTGGAGATATTCACTGGTTTATGTCAGGACATTTGAAAGACTGCTGGAAGAGACTCAACTGTGTGCTCATTACCAAGATAGGCAACCCAACAGGATGTCGAAATTACCAAACAATATCATTGATATTACATGCAATAAAAATTGGCTGAGGATAATTTAAAAAGAAGATGCAGCAGTACAATGACAGTGAACTGCCAGATTCAGAAGAGGACACGGGATGAGGAATATCACTGTCAATGTCAGAAGAATCTTGGATGATAGGGATGAACACCATAAAGACCTTTACTTGTGTTTTATTGATTATGCAAAGGCATTTGACATTTGACTGTGTTTGGTCATAATAAACTATGGGTAACACTGTGAAAAATGGCAATTCCAGAAAACTCAATTGTGCCCATGTGGAACTTATACATAGCCCAAGAGACAATTGTTTGAATAGAACAAGGGCACTACATGGTTTAAAATCAGGAATGGTTTTGGTCAGGGTTGTATCCTTTCACCATACATGTTCATTATATATGCCGAGCAATAATCTGAGAAAGCTTGACTCTATGAAGAAGAACGTGACATCAAGATTCAAGGGTGACTCAGTTATAATTTGTGATATAGAAATGACACCGCTTGCTTGTTGAAAGTCAAGAGGATTTGAAGCACTTACTGATGAAGATGAGTGTGTATTACAATACAGGGTAATGAAACCAATAATCCTCATAACTGAACAAATATATAAACTATGATCAGCCGAAAGGATTGAAGAGAAACATTTCATTTTACTTGGATTGATCATGTTCATAGAGCCAGCCATCAAGAAATCAAAGGTTGTATTTCATTTGGCCAAATCTACTACTCAAGCTCTGTTTTAAGTGTTTCAAGAACAAAGGTGCCACTTTAAGGACCCAGATGCACCAGATCTCAGCTATGGAACATCACCAGTGCATGGGCAAGCTGGACAAGGACTGGGGACAAGTACAGAATAAGAATTGATGCACTTAAGTTGTGGTATTGGAAAGAGTATTGACAGTACCATGGCGAGCCAGAAGAACAAAGCCATTTTTCCTGGAGGAATGACAACTGGATTGTGCCTTACAATTGAGAATGGTGAGATGTCATCTCACATACTTTGGCTATGTTATCAGGAGAGACCAGACGTTGATGGGGGCATCCTGCTTGGTGAGGTAGAGGGTCAGCAAAGATCCACAATGAGCTGGATTGATGACAACAACAGGCTCAGACAGAACAATGATTGTGAGGATGGCCCAGGCTTGGCAGTGTTTTGTTCTATTGTACATGGGATCACTATGAGTTACATGGCACCATCACTAACAAGAATCCCCATTTTATATACTAGGAAACTGGAGCTAGTTTATTTGGGATTGTTGTACAGCAATGATTCACTCTCGACACTCCTACTGTGGACAAATATACTTGCCTTTTCCATTATCATTGAACTTGGCCAAGGGATGTTAGGAAACATCATGTAAACAAAGGCTTCAAATGTGTTTGTTCACTGGAGCTGGACATTTTGTAATTTGGTCATGGCCACGAGAAGAACATTGCCAGGGCAGCCTACTAGTCCCTGAGGAATGAGAACCACACGAACTGGAGCCATCTCAGCCGTCCCACAAAGCAGAACCATCCCAGCCAGCATGAAAATAAACGCTCCTAGTTGTGAGCCACTGAGAGTGGGGGGTAGCTTGTACCCAGCTGACTGATACAGAGACTCAAAAGAGTTCCAATATATCATGCAGTTTGTCTTGTTCATCGATGCCTTCCAGCACTGTGTCGGGAAAAGAGTGCTCACAATTTTTTTGAGTGAATAAACGAATACGCATGGTTAATAGGGAGAAGATTCAGGAATCAAACTCAGATGTGACTCTCATACCATAACACTCTGCTGTATTCACTGTGGCTCTCTTCGTGTTCAATTGCTGTTTGCTGAGTGAATAATGAATGCTGCCAATATCAGGTATAGAGGATTTAAATATGTGTTTATGCATGGCTTTGATGTATTTGATTACATTCCTAACCCTAAAATAAATATTTGGAGAGTCTGGTGGTTTAATTATCCACTCATCTGTTTATCTTGCCTCACTACTTCTTGATTTCTTCCCTCAGCATACAAAGTGCTTTTTTGATCTCCTAGCTTTCTTCTTTCTTGCTGATCACTCTTGGTCAATGTTCTTGGCTTGCCCTTGCACTTTAGAGTGTCTCAGGGGCTCTGTTGTCTGGCCACTTCTCGTCTACCCTGCCTAAATCAGTGAGTCTCAATAGAAATGGTGTCTCAATCAGCAAGCACTGTGGAATTTGTGGAAGGTTTTGGCGTCATAATCATTGGTGGGAGAGGTAGGCAGTTCTGAAAATTCTGGGGGCTACACAGCAAAGGTGCCCTCCACCTCACAACGGATTTGAGTGAACAAACAGACATTCACACAAAGAACAAAAAGCAGCACTTCTAGCTGATTCTAGGATCAAACTCAATTGACAGAGAAGCACAGTGTTGTAATGGAACAGACATTTGAGCAGCCAATTCAACATAGTCAGCATTCAACATCAGCTAGAATTTGTGTGTTTTCAAATTAAGGGGAATCCATGTGTGTATGTTTATGAATCTACTTATTTAGCTCTTCCTACAAAATGTGAAATATTAAGTCAACGTTCTGAGAGCTGAATGCTTGCGATTTGGTTTCACAGCTTGAAAGAGTGAAACTGCCAGTGATAAGTGAACATTACAATGAGGAACAAGTGGGTAAATTCACAAAATTATATCATATTATATCATTAAAGGACCACTATGAAATACTCGCTTCTCCCCTTAATGTCAGGTGCACATCTTTTCCAGTATTCCACTTTGCAATGTTATAAGGTATTCAGAACAAATGAGCTAGAGTGACAAACAGCTTGTAAATACTCTCTAGTTTTCGAACAAGACATAATAAATAACTGGTAGAAAATGACACGATATATGATACTCTATAAAGTTTAAAATCCATAAAATTAAAAAGATGAATGCTGCTGTTGTGGTTATCTAGTGCTGCTACACTCGAACACTACAAGTGGATGGCTTTTAACAAGAGAAATTGATTTTCTCACAGCTTTAGGAGGCTAGACGTCAACATTCAGAGCACTGGCTCTAGAGGAAGGCTTTCTCTGTGTTTCCTCTGGAGGAAGGTCTTTGCCTTGTTGAGCTTCTGCTTTGGAGTGATCTTCATGTGACTTGGTATCTCTCTTTCCCCAAGTGTACTTTGTTCCTTTGTTCAATATCTTAAATATTTCTTTTTGTTTTTAATTGTTTTATTAGGGGCTCATACAACTCTTATCACAATCGATACATACATCAATTGTGCAAAGCACATTTGAACATTCATTACCTTCATCATTCTCAAAACATCTGCTCTCCATGTAAGTCCCAGGCATCAGCTCTGCATTTTCCCCCTCCGTCCCTGATCCCCCCTCCCTCCAATGAAATATTTAAAATATTTCATTAGACATCCCCTCTATACTAATCTTAGCTCATTACCATAACAAATATTTCCAAACCAGATTATAACTATAGGTATATATATACCCACTGGCATCAACAGTCACCATAAGTCGACAAAAACTCGATGACAATGAGTTTGAGATAGAACCATCCAGGCGATTCCAACCCATAATGACCCTATATAGAGTTTCTGAAGCAGTGAATCTTTATGGAGCATATAACTTCAACTTTCTCCCATGGAGCAGCTGGTAGGTTTGAACCAAAAACCATGAGGCTATCAGTATATTGCTTACCTAACGGCGTGTCCAGGGAAACTATAAGTAGAGAGGTTAGGGTTTGCAACATATATATATCAGGGGAGTATAACATAACCCATGAGAGCTGCTTAGGAATCCAAGCCGACATGCAAAGGAATTCGAGTAAAAGGCGGGCCTGGGATTAAACACGATGCCTTCTTTGGGTCAGAGGGCAGACAGGGATTTGGGATGGAGCTGGAATACTAAAGGAGGTGTTACAGTGCTAGATATAGGTTAAAAAAAACCTAGCATTTGCTTGCAGGAAATGTTAATGGATGCTTATTACATTAGTAAAGTAAGTGAACGAAATCCATTTGTGCACTAATTGTTAGTGTATCATAATACTCTTATTGTAAACAAGTAAAATAGCTATTTTATTATTTATTCCAACACTATTTTTAATCCTCATGTCTGCTATCTCTATGGTCTTTCATTTTCTCTTTCTGATTGTAAGGAATGGTTTCTGGTCAACATCGATTTACATCGTGGCTGATCAGAATTAACTTGATGGCAATGGGTTGTTCGGTTGTATTCATTAGACTTGGTCAGCACTAGCAACTTCCTCAATCCATGGAGCCTAGTGACCAAACAAGGGGTGAGTGTAAGCCTTTCTGGAATCTTCCTGCCCTTCTAGTCATTTTGTAATTCTCAATCCTTGCATTAAATTCCTTGAATGCCTAAAGTGCTTTCCGTGTTAGTTTCAGAATCCTAATATGCTCCCTCACTAACATGTAATGTCTATGAAGGAAGGTACTGTATCTTGTTCACTGGCATATCCCCAGGGTCTAGTGTACTACCAGCTACATATGGAATACATCACCCAACCAAAGAACAGTGAGAGCTGGTGAGTCTCTATCCATTCACTCCCTTCGCTGATCCCTAGAAGGGATCCCCTGTGCCAGGTCGTTTCCGCGGAGTTCAGCCACAGCAAACACTGAGGTAGCATCCACAGTGGGAAATAGTTCTTGTTTTCTCCTATTCTCCACTATTTAAGGTTGATGCTCTGTGAGCTCAGTCAGTCATAACTTTAATTACAGGTGAATTTTCCTCTATTACTTTTTAAATTTCATTTTTCCCTTCAATGTATGTGTGTGCGCACGCATGTGCACACGCATGAGAGAGAGAGAGAGAGAGAGAGAGAGAGAGAGAGAGAGAGAGAGAGAGAGAGAGAGAGAGAGAGAGAAATTGATTTACGCTTCTAGTACATGGACCTAGCCTGTTCTTGTCTTCCATCTCTTTTCCTCTCAGACATTTCACCGGCTGTCCTTTCAATTATCTCTTCTGAGAAATTGCACAAGTTGGTCTTCTAAATGACACCTTCTTTATTTTAGTCGCATCCAATGTGACCAGCAAATCTAATGAGGACTTTAAATGGTCCGTTATTTTTAAATTGCAAAGATCTTGTTGTTTCCTGGTGGAATCTTCACTTAAACCATATACTTTTTTAAAAGGTAATGAAATATTTCCAAAACTTCCTGAGATTGCTAATTAGATGACTTGTCTTCCTCTTTGCTATTTCCTGTTCATCTCTACAGAACTTTCCTCGTAGGCATTCATTGCTATGCTGGTTGAATTTGGAGGCCTTCTTTCATTCTGTTGGTGATTCCTGAGTGCCCATTTGATTCTACCCTTCTGTGGTATCTGAGTGAGACATGGTAAGGCCTCACCCACCCCATCACCCCTCTACCCCAACTCCCCTGGTATATCCTGGAGGGTAGAATAAAGACTGAAAATGCCCTCAATAAGAATGTTAGTGTGTTAGTCCAGGTAGACTAGAGAAACAAATCTGGACATATCATATGTGTATAAGAAAGAACTTTATATCAAAGAGCAATTGTACATTAAGAAAACATCCCGGCCCAGTCTGGATCAAGTCCATAAGTCCGATATTACCCCATATGTTGACAGTAGTCCATAAATTCCTCTTTAGAAACATGCAGCCTTGCAATGACACTGAATACAGGAAGATCACAGGCTAGTAGGTGGAAAGTCTTGTGGCTGCAGTGGCAGAGGAAACATCTCAGTGCTGGCGTGGGTCTCCATGTAGGTCCTCCAGCTCCAGGGCTCTGATTCCATCAGGGGTCTCTATGTGGCTTGTCAGCAGGAAGACAAGCAGAGTGTGTCTTTGTATCTGGCCTCCAGTCAATTACTTATCTCCTTCAAGCCTTTAAATGAGTTCACCAAGCAGCTACCTGATTGACAGGCTAGACTCTACCCTTCGCAAGTTGACGGAGATTATGTAACTGCTACAGTTAGAACGTGAGGTTCTCTGCAGCTGAGTTCTGGGGGGGGGGGTTTCGCCACTCTTTTCTTCTACATGTTCACAGTGGCCATAAGGACTTTCCTGGAGCCTCTTTTCTCTCTGACCCTAATGACAATGTGAGGAATCATCAACAGTTCCCCAGTGAGGCCTGATTCCTATGGTTGTAACCTTTCTGTGGGCCCCAGTTTCTCTAGCAGCCACCCAGTCACCGACTCTCATGCCTAATCCCTCTGCAGCTCTGTACTTTCCAGTGAAACCCTGTCTACTCACTTCCCTGCCATCTCTTCAGCTGTCAGAGTTGCTGTTCTGGATGCATGTCCGGAAGTAAGTGTTGTACATCCTAAACTATATACCTGCAGTCATAATCCCATCAGGTTAATAGGGTTTTCTTTTTGTTGTTGTTGTTAAGAGGGCATAAAAATGCAAATGGAGGATGTATCTTCAACCGAATTGCTTTTGAGATTAAAAAAAGAATTAGCAGATTAAGCACAGACACAAGTACTAATGGAAAAAGGATAAGTGAAAAAGAGTTCTCCAAGGACTGGAGGGGAAAATCCTGGAGAAGTTGACAAGGATTTTCCCCCTAATAGACAGAAAGGAGCGCTGGTGGCTTAGCGGTTATGCACTAGGCTGCTAACCGAAAACACCACCAGCTGCTCCTCGGAGAAAGATGGGGCTTTCCACTCTAGTAAAGAATTATAGTCTGTACCAGTGAACATGCTTTGGTCCAATCTGATTTGTGAGGTAGAAATGTAGTCATGATCCTGGACAGATAAACCCCTCAGGAACAATAATGGGAGTAGCGATACATGAGGGGTGGGGGAAGGTGACAGGAGAAAGGTGGAACCAATCACAATGATTGGCATATAACCGCCCCCCTCCCAAATGGGGGATGAACAACAGAAACATGGGTAAAGGGAGACAGCAGTTGGTATAAGATATGAAAATAATAATCATTTATAAATGATCAAGGTTTCATGCGTGGAGGAGGGTGGGGAAGGGAGGGAACAAATGAGGAGCTGATGCCAAGGGCTCAAGCAGAAAGAAAATGTTTTGAAAAGGATGATGCCAACATATGTACAAATGTGCTTCCCACAATGGATGTATGGACAGTTATAAGAGCTGGAAGAGACCCCAATAAAATAATTTTTAAAAAGAGTTATAGTCTTGGAAACTTACAGAGGCAATTCTAACCTGTCCTATAGGACCTCTAGGCATCAGCATTGACTCGGTGGCAGTGAGCATAGCGTCACAGTGAGTTGGAATCTACTCAGTGGCAGTGAGAGCTTTTCCCAAGGGCAAGACTTCCTTCTTGAGGATATGGGAATGATTCGGGGAAGTGCTGCAAAACAGATACCTACAGCAGTTTTCTTCATTTTTCTCAGGGAGTCCTGGTAGTGTAGTGGTTAAGTGTTGGGCTGTGATCTGCATGGTTGGTAGTTCATAAACCACCAGCAGCTCTGCAGGAGAAAGACTGGGACGTCTACTCTCGCAAACAGGTGTCACCTTGGAAACCCATAGGGGGTCTCTATGAGTCCTCATTGACTCCAGAGCAGTGAGGTACGCCTTTTCCTGGCTTATGGGCTAAAGTACACACATTTTTCATTTCCAGGTGGAGGGGTGGGGCACTGAGTAATTTTTTCCCCTGAAAAGGGAGCAGTAGGCTATATAAATTTGGGAACATATGCCCTAGAGCAAATGTCCTTTCAGACTCCAGAACTATGAGAGAATAAGTTTCTGTTGACTAAAACCACCCACTTGTGGTAGTTCTGTTACAGCCGAACTAAAACAGTGGGCACAGCTTTGCACAGAATAAATAAATGATTCTTTACATAGAATAAATTATTCACTTTACTAACCGCAAACCTACAGAGCTGTGATAAACATGACCCATCCACAGTTAACTATTCAGGATCTGCTTCCAGTTCATTTCCTTTCTTATCCTTTTTGTTTCCTTCTGTACAGAATGATTGGAATCCTCAATCATACATTAGTTTCTGAAACTCTTTTGGTGGGAAGACACAGTCATGTTTAATATTAATAAATAATGTACACAACTTTCATGGCAGTTTTCTATTAATCTTAAGTAAAGCATGAAATTTAATCTCCTCAGCGTGATAAACTTATGGAGCGGATGAGCTCTGACCATGGGGACCACATAACAAGGGAGATGCCTCCAGAAGACATTATTCTATGTGAAACGCTTCATATTAACTTCTGAAGTATTTGGGTTAATGATACTTCATTAAGAACTCCTTAAATGCACAGTATTAACTTTCACGGAAGGATTTAATGGGAACTTAATGGATTTAGTATATTACTTTGCTCATTTTTTAAAAGGGCTTTAATTAGATATTACTATTAATGGACTTATTACGCACATTTCATGGAATTCCTCCAATTATTCATAATTTAATCATTGAAAATTTTATCAGATCAGACAAGGAGAAAGCAAAGATGTAAACAATTGCGTGTTTAAAGAAGCAGCTTTGAATTTAAGGCCAGTGTAACAAATAAACAGCTGAAAAAGGACAAGAAGGGAAAGTTTTAAAATATCTTTGTAAGTGAAAAGCTGATATTTCTTCACATTCTTGTTTTTACCTACAAGAGCTCAATTATTCATTTAGACAACAAACATTTATTCAGTACTAATAGTGTACAAGGGAGTATTCCCCAAACACTGGATTTTTAAAAATGATTTTATTTAAATTTTTTTTACAAAACCTTATCACCTTCAAACTACTGTCCATTGCTTTTAATACATTTGTTAAATCTGTGATTCCATTCTTTGAAATATTTTTCAAGCTCATCTGTTTGGATGGCTGCCAGCACCTCCTACATTTTTTTCTTCACCTCTTCTGTATCATCAAATGTCCTTTCATGTCACTCTTCATTTGTGGAAACATAAAGAAGCCACACGTAGTGAGGTCAGGTGAGTCAGGTGCATGGGGCAAGAGAGGCATGCTGTTTTTTTGCCAAAACTGGTGCATTGGGATGGTTGCATGAGCAAATGCATTGTCTTGGTGGCAAAACCAGTCCCCGTCTGCCACAAATCAGGCCATTTTTGTAACACACTGTTACTCTCTCCTTTCAGAACCTCAAAATATAAAGCTTGATTAATGGTCAGACCTGGTAGAATGAACTCCAAATGCACTATAAGTTGACATTTTCTTCCATTTGAAATTGACAGACATCCAGAATGAAATTGGTCATCAATAAACATTCACCTCTTTTGAAATGAAAAAGCCATTCTTACAATTGAGTTTTTCCCATCCCACTGTCCTTTTCAGCTGTGTTCAACTCACAACAGTTTCTGCGGCATTTTTCCTGAGCAAGAAACAAATTTCATAGCTGCATGCTGTTTTCTTAAATCAGCCATCACACAAAAAACACAAGGTTAGAAGAAAACTGCTTTTATTAAAAAATTCACTGAGGCCAGAGAGAACCTTCCCAGCCAATGCCACTGGGTGCACCTACTCAGAGTGCATTGGGGCTCAATGCTCCCCTAGCAGGAAAAATGTGTACTATGAAAGCTCTGTTCCAGCCAGTGCAATTCTGGTTTGTTTGTTTGTTTGGAGGGGGTACCCCTTCATATGAATTATGACGGTGAAAAAATCCATAAGAATTTCATAATCCAATGACAGCTGAGATAGAAAATTAAACCAATAACTGCACTAGACATGGGCCATGCTGAAACAGAAGTGAAAGTAGGGAGCTAAAGTGCACAGAAGAAGAGAAATTTACCCAACTTGACTAGGATGAGAATAAATGGCATTCCACAGAGGTGACATTTGAGTTAAATCTTAAATGCCAAATTAATATTGTTAAGTAAGCACACACGATATGGAAGGAGATCATGGAATGTGTCATGCACGACCCATATAGTTTTACTTATTCTTGATCTTCCTACACCAATCACTGGACTTGGTGGACAAAAGACACCCAGCAACTATTTGTAGAATAAATAATGTGGAGATTGATGGAATTATTTCCAAGACTCCTTCAATTCAATGTTTAACAGAAGGTATAGGGGGGAAATAATCCCAGTAAACATAATGAGTAGCCTCTCCTAAACAAAGCACATTGATGAGTTCAAAATATAGGTGGAAGAGTAGATCAGTAATAGCTAATTTTCATGAATCATTTCTCATTGCCAATTCTAAAGATTATCTTTTAAAAATCATAACTCTCACACAGATATCAAAATGAACATGCGTATATAGAACAAGGTGGTCACCATATTTTAAGAACTCACCTAGACACAGAACCATATGACAGCCATTGACAAGTAGCATCTGCTTGAACTGATAATGAGTGAAACTCCATTATATAAACCCAGACTACACAGCAATTAGTGTTCTGGCCCCAAACCAAGAATTGATGAGGACTTGCCTGTACACAATACGCCTCTAGAGGTCTAGGCACTTGTAACAGCAGGTAAACTGGGTATTGAGATGTCAAGCACAAGCTGCAGTAGCAGTTCCTGTGGGGCTGACCTTAGAATCTCTGCCTACCTCCTAATTGCTGTGGAGCGAACTGAACATTGGTGAGGACTTGCCTAATCTAGCCGCTTGTAGCAACAGCTCAGCTGGGCATTCAGGTGAGAAACGCAGTTGGCAACAGCAGCTTGTCCAGAGCTTACTTTCAAGTCTCTGTCCACCTTGTGCTGAACCTTCCTCCAAGTAGTCTTCTCCAGAACCATTGATAGCGACCTTCTCCCTGTGTCCTTGGGTCTGAGATAACACCGGTCATGGCACTTCATACTGATCCTTCCTTCTGACCTTCATTCAAATAATCATGCTTTGTTTATCCCCCTGCCTACCTGCCTGGCTATAAGTTTGCTTTGTAATCATGTCTGTGCTTTGTACTCAATATTTCAAGCAAAACTCAGTTATTGAGACATCTGCAAATTATAATTGATGTAGTGTGTTAGTAATCTTGACATTGGTGAAAGGCACAGTTGAGTGTACTTGACGCATCATTACATCCAATGACTCCCTTTAGGTGCTCTAAACAATGTGTTAAAGATTTTAGAAAAATCATTAATTAGGAAATGGGTGAGATGTTACAGCTTGTCCAAAGAAGAAGCCAAAGAACAGACATATTGCCATATTAGATATATTGAAGTAAATGGGCAAATGGTTAAAACTGTTTTTCCCCCAATGGGCTAGGGGGCAAGGATTGTTCCTCCCCTAAACATAACTAGTTTGCATGGATATTTTACATTGCTATTTGTTATATACAAGCTAGAATTATAAAATAGCGCCCATAGAAGCGGAAGCGGATAGAGGGGAGAAATGCAGTTTCCTATTGCATGAGAGCTTCAATAAATTCTAAAGCACTTTGTGGAATGTTACAGTCTACAGTGGAAATCCTAGCTCTATTTTGAATCTCGACATAAATTCAGACTCCATTTGAGTTCTTTACATTATTTCAGCAATGTGGCTATGCTTAGATAAGTCTGGACAAGCTCAGGGAGGGGGAATGTTCCCTTATGAAGAATGTAGTTGAAGTAGATCAACTGATAGAAAAGTGTTTACACAGAGAACTTGAGAACTTGTCTGGGCATGTCTTCACTGATTTAATGGACATGGCCAGTTACATGCAAGTTATCTGATTGAAGTTAAAAGTTGACATCCTTCTCTTGTCTTGCAACCACCAAGTGACTATGGCTCAGGGTCACATGATCATCAGTCCTACCCCACAATTATATATCCAATTAAATAAAACCTCAGAACCAGTCCTATAAAAGTGACTAAACACATGAATTTAATCAGATACAATACACAGTATAAAAATTAGCCATATTTTTCAGAAGAGACCATGGAGAAGCTCAATGCCATCAACCAAAACAAGGCTAGGAGCTGATTGTGGAACAGACCATTACTTGCTTAATTTTACATTCAGGTTGAAGGTGAAGAAAATTAAAACAAGTCCACAAGAGGCAAAATAGAACCTTGAGTATATCCCACCTGAATTTAAGATAGATTTGGTGCATTGAACACAAGTGACAGAAGACTTGAAGATCTGTGGGATGATATCAAGAACATGATCCACAAGAAAAGCAAAATGGCATTTAAAAGACAGGAAAGAAAGATCAAAGAGACTCAGAAAATTTCCAGTGGCTGCTCAAGGAAGCAGAGTATTATAATGAAATGTGCAAAATGTGTTACAAAGCCAAAACTGAAGAATGTGGGCAGCCTATCGCCAAGTGAAAGAATTAAAGAAAAACTCAATCTGTGTGTTGGCATATTTAAGGATTCCATGAACAAAATATTGAATGATGCTTGTGGCATCAAAAGAAGACCTCTAAGTACAGTCACTCTACCAAAAATAAATGGTCAGTATTCAACCATTTTATGAAGTTACATAATCAAGAACTAGTAATGTTGAAGAAAGAAACTCAAGATTTACTGAAGGCCTTAGTGAAAAGCAAGGTTCTAGGAATTGAAGGAATTCCAATTGAAATGTTCAACAAACTGATGCAGGACTTGAAACACTCACTCATCTATTACAAGAAAGTTTGAAGACAGCTACTGCGCCAATCACCTGGAATAGGTTCATATTTGTACCCATTCCAATAAAAAGTGACCCAACAGAAGCTGAAAATTTTGAAGAACATCATTACTATCACATGCATGTAAAATTCTGCTGAAGATAATTGAAAGACAGATGCAACCGAACATTGACAGTGACCTGCCAGAAATTCAAGCCAGATTATGAAGAGAACATGGCATGAGAGATGTCATTGCTGATGTCAGATGGATTGGGGCTGAAGGCAGAGAACACCAGAAAGAGGTTTACCTGTGTGTATTTGACTATGCCAAGGCACTCAACTGTGTGGATTATAACAAACTATGGATAGCACAACATTAATAATGGGAATTCAAGAACACTTAATCATGCTCATTCGAAACCTGTGCATGGACCAGCAGTCAGGTGTGCAAACAGAACAAGGGAGTATTGTGTGGTTTAAAATCGGGAAAGGTGTGGGTCAGGGTTGTATCCTTTCACCGTACTTAATCGATTTGTATACAGAGCAAATAATCTGAGAGAATGGACTATAAGAAGAACACCTACACCAAGTTTGGGAGAAGGCTCATTAACAACCGGCCACATGCCGATGACACAACCTACCTTGCTGAAAACAAGAACTTTAAAAACTTGCTGATGAAAAGCAAAAACTGCAACCTTCAGTTAAGTATTGCTATTCAGTGTAAAGAAAACAAAACCCTCCCAACTGGACCAAAACAGCATCATGATAAACGAAGAAATGATTGGAGTAGAGGAGGAATGCTTTTGACTAGGATCCACATTAAACATTCATGGAAGCAGCAATCAGGAAATCAAGTGACTTTATGGCACTGGGCAAATCTGCTGCACAAGACTCATTCAAGTGTTGAAGAGCAAGGATCTAACTTTGAGGACAAAGGGGTGCCTGACCACCTGCATGTAAATGTTGGAGGAGATAACAGGAGAACTGATGCATTTGAATGATAGGGATGGAGAAGAATATTAAAAATACCACGGACTACCAGAAGAACAAACAAACCAGTCTTGGGAGGAAATACAAACAAAATGTTTTGGGCATGTTATCAGGATAGACTAGCCTGGAAAAAGACCTAGCTTGGTAAAGTAGGGGGTCACTAAAAATGAATTGACAGACTGATACAGTGGTGGCAAAAATGGGCACAAATATAAAAACTGTAAGCATACTGAAGGACAGGTAATGTTTAGTTCTATTGTACATAGAATTGATCTAAGTCAGAATCAACTGGAAAACACTTAATTCTATAGCCATTTTTACCTTCAATTACGTATGTAGCCCAGTCATAGTCCTTTCACAGCTTCTATAATCATACCTGTGACAGTGATGAATTGACCTGCCACCAATCATAATCTTGTGTTGATTTCTTTGTTCCCTATTATTACATATAATAAAAACCATGACTATTTGGGTACCGATTATGTACTGGTTACATTCCGATGGTTTCCCTTCTCCAAATAATTATCATTCTTTTTCTTTGTCTTGTTTAAAGTTTAATTAAAGGGTGTCTGTAGAACAATTTTGAATCTATGGTCTTATTCCCTAGCCCAATATTGAAGTACACATTTTTCTTTACACCACTGTTTCAAGTGAAGTGACTTTATTAACTCGTTTAAGATTCCTCATAATGATCTTAACCAGTTGCTATTAAGTTGATTATATATGCATATACATATTGTCTAGTGACTTACCTTTCTCATTCCACCAACAAAATGTAAGTACATTTAATTACACTTGCCTAACCTCTGGGTCCTTGTCCTACTCCATTAGCCAATTGTCATAAGCAGATACTGCATGAAAGACAAACAGGCATGTTATTGTCTGCACAGATAATTAGTAGTGTGGGGTCTCATGACTGGCACACCACATGCTCCTCAAATTGAGGGCACTTGGATCTCTTTATCTCCTGAGATTGCCAGGATTCTGGCTCCTTACTGCTCCTCACCAGTCCCTAACCTTCTTCTGTCTGTAAGCAGAGGTCTCGCTGGTAAATCGTGTTCTCCTGGATGCTCTAGAGATGGAATCCCCCCTTGAAAAATAGGCTCAGGAAGAACAGTGGGCCAGATAAAGTGGTCCCTTACAGTGACTCTTGGCTCCTGTCTTAGTTGGAGGACACTGGTGTATGACCTGGGTATGTGCTTGGACTCAGTCCAAACTGGAAGGAGCTTGGGGTCAATATTTGCAGAAGAGTCTTGAGATTGAATGTTTATGAATAGGATTCACAAGATAGAAGATTTAGAACAGTGGTTCTCAACCGTCCTAATGCCTCGATCCTTTCATACAGTTCCTCATATTGTGGTGACTGCCCCCCAACCATAAAATTATTTTCGTTGCTACTTCCACACTATCATTTTGCTACTGTTATGATTCAGGCGACTCCTGTGAAAGGATTGTTTGACCCCCAAAGGGGCTGCAACCCACAGGTTGAGAACCGCTGATTTAGATCATCGAAAGGTGGGACACAGAGTACCAAGCGGGGAGTCATAGGAGGAGATACTGATCTATGGATTCCATAAGTAGTTGCTGTGAAATTTTTGGGTTTGTGGCAACCCTCTGGCTGTGAGAGTAGAGTTGTGTTCCATAGGGTTTGCTATGGCTGCTATTTGGGAACTTGTCTTTCTTTTGAGGCACTATTGGATGGACTTTAACCTTTTGGTTAGCAGCTGAGTATGTTAACAATCTGCACTAACTAAAGTAGCAGTTCTCAACCTAGGGGTCATGACCCCTTTGAGGGGGTCTAACAATCCTTTCACAGGGGTTGCCTAAGACCATGTTTCTGATGAACTTTAAAACCGAGACACCACTCCTCTATCCATCTCCAGGCGCGTCTGCCCACATGCAGATACACCCACATGCGGGGTCACCACAACAGGAGGAACTGTTTGAAAGGTTGAGAACCACTGACCTAGAGACTCCTTCAGGTCATATTGTTATCACCATTTTGCAAACTCCAAATCTTTGGTACTCGGAGGTTAAATGGAGCCATTCAAAGTCGCACAAAGTCAGCAAGGGCTTTGAAACATTGCTTCAAGTTTAACCACCATGCTCGTCTCTCTTTCTGTGATAAGTCAATTAACTCAGGAGGACAGAGGTCCCAAGGAAGAAATTGTTGAATAAAGATTGTTCGAGCCCTTACAGTCAGAGTCTTCAGAGACCTGAGCATGGATGTCATTTGGATGATCAGGTTGCTCTTATCTGCCAGCAGCTGCCGTACTTGTATTCCTTATCTCCTGGGCAGGAGAAAGGGAAGTAAACATAAGCCAAAACAAAAGGACATTTCTGTGAAGAACAGAACGTTCTTCTTTGTGCAGAGAATAGCACCAAGACCCCCAGTAAGGACTGTTCCTGAGAGGCTGCTAATTCGGGAACAGAACATCAAGCTACTGAGAAGAACCTTGGGCAGCCAGCAGCTGCATTTCCTCCTCAGACACCTGTGCACCCCTCAGTGTATGTACCAATGTGCTTCTGTTCGCGACCTTAAAGGCACCTTTATTTTAAAGCATCGGAAAATACTGGAAACCTCCCACGGCACAGAAGATGCTTCCTTTCCCTAAAGCCTCGCTTCCCAATGAGGCAAATTTTAGTTGTTAGAACTGGGCCAAGGATGCTACCAGCATGTACCAGGCCATGGCCTTGGATGCTGCTAAACATGCTTCAATGCACAAGATAGCTCTCACCACAAAGAATGGTGGAAAGACCCTGCCAGCCAAGAAGGAACATGCTGGCTTCACTGACTCAGATACCACCCTGAATATCCACAGGGAACAAAGAGGACAGGGGAGGGAGGGGCAGATGAACAGGGATCACAGCAAGCATATTCTGGCGAAGTGGCTTCCTGAAACAATAAACAAGATCAACAGAATCCCGAATTGGCTTCTATCTTAAATTATTCGAGTTAAGCATCCCTTACAAAAATGAGAGAGCTGCCTCATAGCTAGAGCCAATAACGGAGACCCATGGCATGAACTGTAGCATCTAAACCAACTTTCTTCCCACGCCTGCAACATCCACAACCAATAATACGATTTTACTGGCTTCTGAGTAGACAGAGAAATATGGAAAACCTGAGGTATTTGATTAAGAAGCTGCAACATGGACTCCCTGAAAGTCTAGGAGCATAACCACTTTCACTTATCAGCTCTATTAGTATCATTTAAGCTGTGCAAAACATAGCCCCAAACCTATTCTGTCATCCACAGATGCAAACAAACTCAAGAAATAGAAAAGGAACAGCCTCCCCAGAATAAAACTCACACATATGTTGGGGAAATAATATAATCCTGTCAACACAAGAGAGGAAAAACACAGTTTAGAGTACTAGTACATTGACACACATGTACGATTGCACAGAAGGTCCCTGTGGTTAAGTACTTGACTACTAGCCCAAAGGTTGGTGGTTTGAACAACCCACCCAGACTTCTGGTGATCTTTTTCCAAAGAAACTATCCAGTGAAAACCCTATGGAACAGTTCTGCTCTGCACACATGGCATCATCACATGTGGTAGTCATATAATTGCATGTCAACTTGAAGATATATAATAATGTAGGGGTGGTGTTCAACCTGGCAATCAGGTCACAGCCTGATGGTGCTTCCTTGTGGGAGTGGCCTTCTCATAAGGAGGGCCTGGGAAACTTCCCCCTCCCTCTGCCTTCACCTTCCTGCTGGTTGACCCTGACGGCAGCCAGAGCCCCAGAGATGCATCCACTGTCATCGGATCCACAAGAATTTGCTCCCATAGGCCTGTGATCTTCCTGCATTCTGCATCATTGCTTGTGACTGCATAAGTCTGAAGAGGGACTTATGGTTTAGTATCAGACTTATGGACTTGAGTTGGACTGGGCTGGATATTTTCCTGATTAAAAAAAATGCTTCTTTAAATGAAGGTCTTTCTTACACATACACGAGTGTTATTGGATTTGTTTCTCTAGTCAACCCGATCCAACACACCATGAGTTGGAATGGACTCAACGGCAACTAACCACAAGGTAGCAGGAAATTGTCTACAAAGTCTGCTCAGAATTTCACACAAGCTTGGACAGTGAAATAGAAAAAAAAGAACAATAAAATCTTATCTTCTTTCCTTAGTAGGTAAATGTATTCATGTGGCCTTGCATTGGAAAATCAAAAGATCCTTATGGAAACAATTATGTTTCCAGGAAATACTCTAAGAGAGTATCGAGGCAGCTACCTCTGTCCTCAAAGAGGATATCATTAGGCTGCTATGTACACAGAGAAGACAAAGGATTCCGGATTTCTTTAGGTCCAATTAAGTACCGGGCATTTAAAGTATATTATCCTGTTTAAAACTTACATTGACCTTGCAAAGTAAGCGTTGCCATCTCTATTTTAAATAAAGTAGTACCTTCAGAAAGTTTCGATAACTTGCCCCAAGTCACAAGACTAAGTAAGGGACCAATCTGTAGGTGGAAAACCTTAGGTTCCAACTACACCTTACCAACTCCACTCTCAGACTTGAAGTCCACAGCAAACATTGCCACAGCACAAGTTGAACAACAGAGTCATCAATGGGGAAATCAACTGAGATCAATGGGTAGAGATGGTAGTTTTCCCTCAGCTCTTATTAAGACCCTTTCTTAAGAAATACAGTTAAGTTCCCCCTCTGGTTACCACCTTCATGCCCTTTTCTGTGCAAAAAAAAAAAAAAAAAAAAAACCCAGCTTAGTGGGCATTGCCTTTCTGGAAAAGCAATGAGGTGACATCTAAATGGGCAAGTTGAGAGCTGTCCAGAAATGGGCTACCTTGTAAAATCTTTGCATGTTCCTCCTCAACCAAATCTCCAAGTGACCTGAGAGGATGACACTAGAGATTACACTGTCATTCGAGTCTGCTGGCAGAATAGCTTGCCTTATTGGTTTGGGATGGGTTCGTTTTCAGCCTGACAATGGCATGTTTCACTCGTCTGACTTTTGAAATGTTTATTAGGGGTTTCAAATGTACCAGGGAGCATTTTCAAAGACCTGGAGTCTTCTGGCTCATCAGTAGTGCATAGTTACTTCACCTTTATGGGGGGAAACAAGCCACCCAAATGAGAACAAGCAAAGGTTATTTATTCAGAGCTCCATAGAGAGCAAGGGAGTCAGAGTCTGTCACCATCACTTGGTTGCAAATTCATAATGACAGTTCAACTACCATTTGCCACCACATCAATTTGACTCCTGGTCACCCTAGGTGACAAAATAGAATTGTCCCACAAACTTTTCAGAAGCAGACCAACAAACCTTTTTCTGAGATACCTCTGAGTGGGTTTGAGCCACCAACCTTTTGGTTTGTGCCACACAGTAACTCCTCAAAGGCATGTACCCAATCCAAACCTACTGCTGTTGAGTCAATCCCTACTCACAGGGACCCTTTGGTTTCCAAGGCAGCTGGTGGGTTCATAGCACCAGACTTTAAGTAGCCCAGCACTTCACCTATTGTACCAATAGGCAGGGGGAGGATGTAAATGGAAAAAAGGGTGGGGGTTTCAGTTAAGCCCTACTCAGGGCTTGGAATGTATGAAGTATAAATCTAGGAAAATTAAAAGTTGTAAAAAATGAAATAGAACACATAAAAATCAACATCCTAGGAGTTAGTAAGCTGAAATGGACTGGCATTGGCCTTGTTGAATCAGAAAAGCATATTGTTTTCTATGCTGGAAATAACAGATTCAAGAGGAATGGCATTGCCTTCATGGTCAAAAAGGACATTTCAAGATCTACCTTGAAGTACAATGCAGTAAGTGATGGGATAATATCAATCCTCATACAATGAAATTCAGTCAATACAACTATTAATCAAGTTTATGCACCAACAACTAAAGCCAGTGATGCACAAATTGAAGAATTCTACCAATGTCTCCAGTCTGAAATAAATCAAATATGTAATCAAGATGCATTGATTATATGGCAATTAGATTGCAAAAGTTGGAAATAAAGAGGTAGGAACAGTGGTTGGTTAACAAGGTCCTGGTGACAGAAACAAAGCTAAAGATTGCATGATAGAATTTTTCAAGACCAACAACTTCATCATTGCAAATACCTTTATCCAACAACACAAACAGTAACTATACACATGGATTTCTCCAGGTGGCAAATTCAGAAATCAAAACTACTACATCTGTTAGAAGAGAGAATGGAGATGATCAATATCAGAAACTAAAATCTGGCCAGGGGCCAACTATGGAACAGACACTCAATTGCACAATGTAAGTTCAGGTTGAACCTGAAAAAAATGAAAATAAATCTTTGAGAGCCAAAATATGAGCCAAAGATATCCCACCTGAATTTCAAGAACATCTCCAGTACAGACATGACATATTAAACACCAGTGACAGAAGACCTGATGTGTTATGGGATGACATCAAGAACCACATACTTGAAGAAAGCAAAAGATCATTAAGAGGGCTTAAGTGGAGAGCAAATGCTTTGAGAGTGATCAGGCAAAGAATGTACGGATATGCTTTATACAATTGATGTATGTATATGTGTGGATTGTGATAAGAGTTGTATGAGCCCTTAATAAAATATAAAAAAAGAAAGAAAGAAAATGATTAGGGCAAAGAATGTATGGATGTGCTTTAGACAATTGATGTATGTATATGCATGGATTGTGATAAGAGTTGTATGAGCCCCTAATCAAATGTTTACAAAACAAACACAAAAAAAGGCAAGATAGAAAGAAAACATCAAAGTGGATGTCAGAGGAGATCAAACTTTTTCATAAGATTAGAGTAGCTATGGGAAATGAAGAAGTCAATGAGATAAACCGAACATTCCAAAGGGCAGTTCAAGAAGACAACGTGAAATATTATAATGAAATATGCAAAAACTTAGAAAACCAAAATGTAAGGATACACTCAACATATCATAAATAGAAGGAGTGCAGTCCTGAGTCGACATTTCTACATTCACATCTTTAAAGGGGAAAACCCTCATTTATCCTCTGTCTAAGACCTAAGCAAGCATGGACAGAAGCAGAAAGCAAAATTAATGTTACTATTTAGGGTTAGGGAGCGTTACAGGGTACAGCATTGATTATAACATTCTGGTAACTGGAAGAAGAGCAAGCACGCATTACCAGGCACATTGCTTATCATAAAACAAACAATAACAAAATTGACTATAACATCCTGGTTACCATAACAAGAGTAACTACACCATTCAGATTACAACGTCAAAAGGGACAATATTAAAACAAACGATATATTGAAGAATAGTCAAAACTAATTATAGTGTCCAGAACCTGGGTACATGAAAGTACATTCTGAAACCAATCACTAGTGGGACTTTCCGAGATGGGAGAGGAGAGGAGGCAGGTCATTCTGCAGCGAACAAATGGAGTTTCTTTTGCTAGTCTACCTCACTACAACTCAATGTAAAGAGAACCAAAATCCTCACAAATCCTGGACAAATAAGAAACATCATGATAAATGCAGGGGAAAATTGAAGTTGTCAAGGATTTTATCTTGCTTGGATTAATGTTCATGGAAGGAGCAGTTACTGGATCAAAGGATGCATAGCATCGGGTAAATCTGCTGCACAAGACCACTTTAAAGTGTGGAAAAGTAAGGATTAAGGAGTGCCATGGGATTTTCAATCGCCTCATATTCATATGAGAGTTGGGCATTGAACAAGGAAGACCAAAGATGAATCAATGCATTCAAATTATGCTGCTGCTAAAGAATATTGAAATTACCACAGACTGCCAACAGAACAAACAAAACTTTCTTGGAAGAAGTACAGCTAGAGTGTTCTTTAGAGGCAAGGATAGGGAGCCATCATCTCATGTACTTTGCATCCGTTACCAGGAGAGAACAGACCCTAGAAAAGTACATCATGCTTGGTAAAGTAGAAGGGCAGTGAAAAAAGAGAAGCCTCTCAATGAGATGGAGGGACACAGTGGATGCAATAGACTCAAGGATAAGGACACTTGTGAGGATGGAGCAGGGCCGGGCGGTATTTTGTTCTGTTGAAATAGGATTGGTATGAGTTGGAACTGATTAGCCAATAATAGCAGAGACTGTTGACTCGGGTCACTAGGGAGGCAGGAAAACTAGAAGCAGGGCACACTGTAGGACTGGTTTGGCCAATGTCTTCGGTCTCGCTGATTGTCATGGGTTGACATCGCCATAGTGTGGGGCCGTGCAAAAAGTCAGGAAGTTGGTAGTCCTGACCATACATACCGTGTAGGGCTTATTGCAATGCCCGCTGTGCTTTGGCGTTCTGACTTGACTGTTACTGGCAGTAAGTCAGTGTCTGGCCTTGGCACAAGAAACTCCATTTTGAATCAGGCGCTGCCATTTTAGTTCTGGAAACTTATCTCTCACTGGCCTCCCCCTCCCTTCAGCCTCCCCCTCCCTTTGGTAAACCACAAATGTCCAAAAGTGTATATTCTCACTAAAAGGATGCTTGCTCAGCTTGTTTGCTCAACTCCTATCCAATTCCCGGAAAAAAGTTTAACAACTGTTTCCCCTTTTTAGAACCCTTCTGTAAGCACGCCCCACCCCCCAGCTGTGCCTACCAACAGGGGGTCTAAAAAACACAGCAAAAATTTCCCATGGCGCGGCTTCAAGAGCTCAATACCCTGAGTTGCTGAACCCGCCCGCAAGCTTCTCAATAAAGTGTGCTTCTAAAACTTTGTTAATTGGGTCTTTGATTCTGTTTTTGCGTCCAAATAAACATTACAGTCAGAGTTTCTGCTTTATTATTTAGTCTGGCCAGTGTCCATTCATCTACCGTACGTACTCAAGTCTAAGCCAAGTTTTTCAGCACATTTTAAATGCAGTTTTTGTGGTAAGAGTAGGTGCCTCAGCTGATAGTCGGGTCGGCTTACACTTGAGTATATACGGTATTCAGTCTCTCACCTAGTACATGGATTCTCAGCCTCTCCTGCTCTGAGGTCAACCCCTTGTTGCTCTGCAATCTTCCTATTATCGCTTTCTTCCTACTGTTCTAATTAAGGGGAAAGGGAAAAAAGAGACACATTGCATCACCGTGGCTAGTAGGTGCTGTGCTCTCTTTTAGAGGCCTGTTAAAACATTTTTTATAGGGGCAAGAGGTAGAATGACTTCACTGGCTAAGAGTCAAAAATTAGTCAGAAAACTATTTACAAGGAACAATAGTTTTATGTAGACTTGAGACGTCTGCAAGTTTCCCTGTTAGCCTGAGTGACCCTGAGTTAGCAGTTCTGACCAGTATTAGCTGCTCAGAACTCATCCAATCAAGATAGGCAGATTGACATTCAGTGACCAACTTTCCCAAACCAAACTAATTGAGTTGCTCTCGAGTCAATTCTCCCTAATAGTGACTCTATAGGACAGGGTAGAACTTGCCCCTGTGGTTATCTGAGACTGTACCTCTTTAAGGGAGATGAAAACGATCTTTCTCCCTAGGAGTGGTTGCTGGTCTCAAGTTGTTGACCTTTGGGTTAGCGGCCCAACGTGTAACCTCCTCTACTTCCAGGGCCCCCTTCCCCAAACACACACACACACACACACACACACACCACCACCACCACCACCACCACCCCCATTTGGGGTAAGCTCCTGATAGCAATTCCTGGATCCTTAAATAAATTACTATCAGAGTTCATTTAAGAACAAGGTAGATTTAAAAAAGAAAAGAACAAGATAGATATCTAAATCTATCCATTTCTACTTCTGAGTTCTACCTCACTCACGTCAGGCTGCAGTTCTTTGTGAAACCGATACAACAGGAGAAGAGAAAGAAGGAACGTCACTTACTAAGAGCGAGCCAGACCTTTGGGGCACAGCACAAAGACGAGCACTCGGGGAAGGCAGCTAGCTAGTCAGTCGGTGGCTCCTCAGGGGCTGTGATTTGAGCAGTGCCCTTCACCTGTAGAAAGGCTGCATGTGGTGGTATTTGGGCCATGGCATGGCCATGCAACATAGGTGGGTCTCACTGCCCCTGCCTGGCAGTCTTTGCAGTATAGCAACAGGGCCACTGGCTTGGGTCCACTGCCTTGACAGCCCCGTGTCTCGTAGATCTTTTCCAGCTGACCATCCTAGCAGCTCAAGACACCTACATTGATTCACAGGAGGAAATAGTCACTACTTGGTGACATGCAGCAAAGCACCTGTGTTATTGCTCCAAAATCAAGCCCACTGCCATGGGAATTGGTTATGATGCATAGCAACCCTCTAGAGGCTTTCCAAAACTCTAAATCTTTATGGGAAGAGATGCCTTCTTCTTTCTATCTACCACAAAGCACAGAGCGGCAGGTGAGTTTCAATTGACCTTGGGTTAGCCGTCAAAACCTCAGTGTCATTGACTGCATTGGTTTGTTAAAGATGTTTTGGTGTATCTACAAGTTCTTTATTTTCCTATGCATAGGAAAGTATGCTACATACTAAGACAAACATTTGACCAACTGATGTTAGAAACAGACATTTGGAGTTATTTAAAAAGTTGACTTAAAGAGACTTAAGAACAGAACGTGCTTGTAACCCAAAGGCTGCCTGTACTCAGTTACAAGGTACCTTTAAAATATAGCTATATAAACTAGAACCCCCTTGCTATTTTCCATTTGAAACAATTTCTCGCTCAATAACTTTGTTGACTAATTGCCTCCTGAATCAATCGCCTCCCCTTTTCTCTCCATGAAGGGAGCGTTAGGGCTTCTGGTCTGAACTATGGGAAAACCCCTCCGTGATCTGAGACTGCCTGCCTCAAATCACAGGAGCACGGTAGGGACGGCCAAATAAAAGAATGCTAGAAAATCCAGGTTTGCTAGCACACAGAAGTAACAGCAATCTCAAGTTTTTCCTGAAGGAGCAGGAGGAATTCGGTATCATCAAGGAGCCCTGGTGGCAGAGATTATGCATCGAGCTGATGAACTCAAGGTGGGTTGTTAAGCCCATCAGGTGCTCTGAGAGCGATGAGGCTGGCTGCCAGGAAAACCCAGTAGCAATTCTCCTCTGCCTTTATAAGGTCCCTATCAATTGGAATTGACTTGATAGCAGTGGATTGGGGTGTCAGTGTCATCAAATTTGGGTATGGGATGAAGACATACTGTTCTATAATTACTGTGAGAGTGTACTTCTCAGCAGGCCTGGTGAAGTGTAAAGTCGACAATGACTGTTCCGCAGGAATCCAGCACCCCAGAACTCGTAGACAGGTCTTCTATTACAGTAGGTCTAAATAAGCCACTGTTTCTTGTATCTCTCCTCTGGACAGAGCTGTGGCTATGTACCTAGATAGAGAGCTCTGTGATTAATAAATTCTCATGAGCACTCAGTGAGGACATCATAGGATGAAAATTCCTGTCTTCTTATCAGGGAAAGGAAAATATTTTATACCAGTTCATATTTGATGCCTACATTTCGAAGAGGCTTTTCATAAAAAGCAATGGTAGTTTATAGGAAATTGGGGATGAAAGAGATGAGAGATGAAACGAAATAAATTCAAAAGAATTATTAATATTCTGTAGATATTCTTGTTTGACACGGTTGAGAATCAGTTATGGTTTTTATTATAAACACCATAACATAAAGAGTATGAAGTTTTCATAACTACCTAATCCCGATCTTTAAGAACATCTGAAAGCAACTTCAGTAAAAATAGGAAAATATTCCAAAGGAACTGAATGCACTTTGTTTTTGAAAGTATTGATGTTCCCAAGGCTATCACTATCTAGAAACGCTAAGCTTAAAAGTTAAAGATGCTTAGGAAAAGAAGTCTTAATTCTGAATTTTAAAATATATCTTTTTCAGGAGCAGGAATATTTTTTAATGTGTGCAGTTAAGTATCACATAATGCTTTGACCCTAAGATACAGTGACTTTTCTTAGGTACCATCTTTTGAGGAAGTGCTATACTTGAGATCTCAACAAAACAAGGCTGTCTGTATATTGGAGAGGGGTAGGAAGAGAATAAAGTGACTACGTCATTGTTAACAACTCCCAAGGAGTTTTAATATCGGCCTTGGAGCATTGGGTTTCTTTAAAAATGTTACAATCAATAGAAAAATACATGCTTCCCAATGATGGGTATCACTAGGGTAGGTGTGGGAGGATGCTGAGTGTAGCCCTGCCATTGACAGACACCAAAATGAACCCAGAGTCTGTGACACCTATGACCAGGCCAATGTCCCAGTGGGAGGGGCCTCTAAGGCACTAGTGTCAATAGCATTGGTGTCACCACATCATCTAGGATGGTAACTTTCCCATGCCCCCCACTTATCACCCACATGTCAGATGCCGACGGGTGGCTGGCAGTGCCTGCCATTGGGCAGATAGAAAAGCATTCACCTTGGCCAATGAGAGAAGGAAAGAACTATGGGGATCCACTGGGGCAGTGTCAAAAAGGGCAGGGCTTCACACTTCAGTGTTTGGGCCTGGTAAGGAGGGAGTATAAGGTGAAACCCAGGGCCACTTTGCCCAACAAGGATGGTTCACTAGCTGGCCCCATACACCCAAGGAGTGACTCCATGAGTTAGCACACGATGACACCATCCTAGTGACACCACGGATGTTCCCTTTTGTTAAATCCAAGTGATAACACTGCAAGTAATAATGACTAATTGATGAGGCGGCTGCATCGCATGAAGCACCAACCGTGGCTTATTAGGATCCCTTCTTACTTGTGAATTAGGCATGATTCCTAGCACAACATCTTGCTCCTAACTGATGTATGATAATCTTTTCTGAGTGAACCAATGAATGGGTAAATGCACTGGCAATAACTAGAGGACCAGAGAAAGCAAGGAATGACAATCAACCAAGAACAACTAATAGAAATAGCAATTAGAGCATATTACTCTAGAGTAAATAAATAGTAAGTGCTCAGCATCCTCCTTTTAATTTTGTGTTTTGCAGACCTCCCTCTTATTGCGTATTGCCTCCCCCTTCACCCAAGTTAACATGTGTCTATCCTCTAGCTAGTAATTTATTTACCATACCTTCCCCTCCCACTTCTGGTAGCCATCAAAGAATGTTCCTTTAATGGCAAAACCATTTCATGGCTTTTTATGATGGTGGACTCATGCAATATTTGCCCTGTGATTGACTAATTTCACTTAGCAGAATGTCTTCTAGGTTCATCTATATTATGAGGTGTTTCACAGATTTATCATTATTCTTTAACTTGTGTAGTATTCCATCATATTTAGTTACCATAGTTTATTTACCCATTCTTCCACTGATGAGCATTTACATTGTTTTTCTATCTTTTTGCTATTGTGATTAGCGCTGCATATATATTCATATAAAGGAATAATTTCTTTTATAAGGATCAACACAAAGTTGTTTCCTATGAGAGGGAACTTTAAAATGCCCTCCTTCTCCAAACCCTGTCATGCCACTCCAACATCAACTACTTTGCCTCCACCACCACCCTCCAAGGACTTTAAAAGTTCCATTACTCGCTGAAACATCTCGCAGAACTCATGAACCTTATTGACGAGCTAAGTGGCTTAGTAGAGAAGTAACAGGCTACAACTCAGAATCAAGAATGACCCAAAAGGAACAGAAACAACTCAGGATGTAGGTCCTGATCAGGACAACGTCTATCACACTGCTGCTGGGGCCTGCTCAAGACCCTTCTTGGGCAAGTGTAACAATTCTTAGCTCCATGACTCAGCAAGCCCTACTACAACCGTCTCACACCAGATTTCTGGTTCCTGTCTGCAACTGCGATTTCTGCTATTCTGGTTCCCATCTGGAATTTCCTATTTTGCTAGTGCTGCACAGCTACCTTTTGATATCTTCTGTGTTACACTCTCTCCCTTCCTCTCTTTAAGCCTAGTGAGATGGCAAATGGACCAATCGCCTCATTAGAGTTCCATACACCTTACTTTCAAGGTCCTAATACCACAAGAAGGAACCCTGGTGGTGTAGTGGTTACACAATGGGCCGAGAACTGCATGGTCGCTAGTTCAAAATCATCAGCACTTCTGCAGGAGAAAGACTGAGCTTTCTACTCCCGTAAAAAAAAAACAGTTACAGTCTTGGAAACCGACAGGGGGTTGCTGAGTCAGCATTGACTCCATGGCAGAGAGTGGGTGTGAGTGAGTGAACAGAAGGGTTCCTTGTACCTTATTTGTAAACTATCCAATCCCCTTGGTGGGCCACAAGCACCTTATTTGCATAGTTTCATGCATTGTGTGAGAGTCACAAAGACTAAGACTGCGAAGACCATATTATGTAATAATGCACTGTGCCATGCTATGCCTGGCACCTCTCAGTTACCTGTGTACCCCACACCCTACCAGGTCAGTCCTGTGTGTGTGACCCTGCTGCAGCCATTATCACTGCCCCAACTGAGAAACTCATCAAACTGTTGTACTTGTTGAGGTGACAAAAGGGAATAAGTGCTTTCTCCTTCAAACTTGCCCTTCTCGCAAAAATTAAGCAATTTCACCTCTTTATTTTCATTTTATTTTTTTATTCTCAAGTAGATATACCCTGACCTAGATGCATTTTTTTATCTCTAGATGAAGGATAAACCTGAGGTAGGGGAAGAATTTTGTTAGGGAATAAATTAAACTCTCTGCCTGAAGTAGCAGTGAAAATCCCTGTTTCCAAGTTAGCTTCACTAAGTAACTGTACTTCTGCCTAAGTAACTTTGGTGTGTCACTATCTGCCATCATATGCTCAGGCTGTAGCAATATTTAATAGACCTGAATATAATGACACCATTACCATACCTCTCTTCAGGTGGTTCAGGTACTCAGGAGGGGACTTTAATACAACTCCTTTTACGGTGCCCTTTAAGTGCCATACATCTAACTAGAAGACATAGGCTGCATCTTGATGTTTCCTTTACTTCTAAAAAGCGTTTAAGCTTTGGTGGATAAACTAAATTGTCCTTTTTCAATTTGATGGCTTACACTTGAAGGGGACTCTAGGAGCCAAGAATATCATTGCTGCTACCTATTGATTCATTAAATGTTTGGGGTCACGTTGAATGTCCTGGGGACTGAGGATGCTATAAGACCTACTCATCAACACTTTTTGTCTCACAGTCATAAACAAACATCCATGTAAACAAATAACTCCATAAAGAATGGTATCAATCATGTGAAAAATGAATGTATATTGTACACTGGGCCCCAAAGGAGCCCATCATCGGTCCTGTCTCGTAAAGGAAGCTTCGTGGAGGAGATGCAATTGAACTAAGCCCTGAGGAGTGCGTTGGCACAAAAGTAACTCTACTCCTTACAGTGAAGTGATGTTCCTCCGACTGGAGTGATACAATGAGAAGGGATGATGTTCTTTTCCTGAAGCCAAATTGCTGATGTTGCATCTTCTGTTTCTCTTATTTATCAAACTAAGGTATGCAAGGTAATATACTGAGAAATAAAATAGTACAGAAGAGCTTATGATGAAAAACTGTAGCTGCCTCCTCCGGAAGAAATTGCTCTTTCTGATATTGTTCCTCTAATAGGCAGTGCTCTGCTTCCGAATACATTACTTGTGCTGACATATTTTTAAACAATTTGTTTTATTTTTAGTTGTTGAAAATATACGAGGCAGAGCATACACCACTCGTCCAACAGTTTCTACAAGTGCAATTCATTGACAATGACGACATGCTTTTTGAAATTATTCCTCCCGCATTAACATAAACTCAATACCCTCTAAGCTTCCTATCTAATCTCTTCAGTCCCTGGTTGCCACTTTGATCCCATATGGATAGTCTTTAAAAGAACACAATGCATGAGGCAGGCATTCTTTACTAAGTAAACTAAGGTAACGTTTGCTTTAAAGAAGTCTTCAGGGAATATTTTTGGTTTACAGTTTAAAAATTGTCTCTAAGCAATCATTTCAGGGATTCATTCATCTTCCCTGGCTGTAGTACGTCTAGAATTTTAAATTATGTCCTGAAAGTCCATCCTTTTTTTCAACATTTTTCTATGAGAGGGTTTCAAACGTTAATATTTCTGCATCAGTTTGTCCTACTGTGATAGCTTAATGTTTTGTAGCTAGGAGCTACGTCACCAATGTTTCAAATATCATCAGAATCACCCACGGTGAATAGGTTTCAGTAGAGCTTCCAAGCTAAGAACAGACTAGGAAGAAGGAACAGGTCATAATCTAAGGGAAACGTAGGCCCTGGAAACCTTATGACTCACTGTGGAACATTGTGTGACACGGTGCTGGAAGAGGAGCTGCTTGGGTTGGGAGGCACTCACAGTATGATTGGGGGAGCCCTGCCTCCCCAGTGTAGGCTTGGCCTTAATGACATGGATTGAGTAATGCTTTGGGGACCCTCATTGGCTGATGGGCCACTCCTCAAAATACGAAGAAACATGTGAAAACGTCTAGTAACCATAAGAATGTGGGATGTACTGAATTGAAATGCATGAAAAAATGAAATGGATGGCATAAAAATCAGCATCCTAGGCATTAGACTCCAAACCCAAACTTGGGCCATTGAGTCAATTGCAACTCAGAAGACAGAGTAAAATTTTCAAGATTTATCTTGAAGTACAATACTGACTAGGATATATTATTTACATGCTTACAAGGAAGACCACTTAAGACATCTATTATTCACATTTATACACCAGCTATTAAAGCAATGATGAATAAATGGGGGTATTTTACCAACATCTTCAGTCTGAAATTGACCAAGTATACAATCAGGATGCATTGATGATTACTGATGATTGGAATGCAAAAACGGAACAGAACAAAGAAGGCTAACTAGTTGGAATATATGGCCTTGGTGACAGAAATGAAGCTGGAGATCCCATAATAGAATTTTGCAAGACCAATGACTCCTTTACTGTAAATACCTTTTTTTTAGCAACATAAATGGTAACTACACATATGGATCTCACCAGATAGAATACACAAGTATCATATTTACTTTATCTGTGAGAAGAGATGGTGAAGAAGCTCAGTATAATCAGCCATACCAAGTGCAGGGGTTAATTGTGGAATAGACCATTAATTGCCCATATGCAAGTTCAGGATGAAGCTGAGGAGAATGTACACAAGTCCATGAGAGGCAAAATATTACTACAAGTATATCCCACCTGAATTTAGAAACTATCTCATGAGTTATTTAACACTAATTACTGAAGAACAGATAAATTTTGGGATAATATCAATGTCATCATATGTGAAGAAAAGAAAAATCCCAAACTAAACGCATTGCCATCTAATCTATTCTGATTTTATAATGATACTCTAGAATATTTCTGAGGCTATAAATCTTTACAGGAGCAGATAACCTCATTTTTCCCTTATGGCCCAGCTGGTATATTTGAACTGCTGACCGAAGGTGGCAACACAAGCAAAAGGTCCCTAAAAAGGCAGGAAAACAATGAAAGATCAAAATGGATGCCAGAAGAGACTGTGAAACTTGCTCTTGTCGGAAAAATAGCTAAAGCTAGTGGAAGAAATGATGAAGAAAAAGAACTGAGCAGGAAATTTCAAAAGGCACCTTAAAAAGGCAAAACAAAGCATTATAATGAAATGTGTAACAACCTGGAATTAGAAACCAAGAACACACTAAGGAAGGCATACCTCAAGTTGAAAGAACTGATGGCGAAATTCCACTTTTCAGTTGCAATATTGAAGAATTCATTCCATGGGCAAAATGTGAAATGAAGCAGAAAGCATCAAGAGAAGATGAAAGCACTATACAGAGTCGTAGTAGCACAAAGAATTGGTCAGCATTCAACCGTTCCAAGAGGTGCCACATGATCAAAATGGATGCTGCTGGCCGGAAGAGATCCATATTTATGCCTATCCCAATGAAATTATTGAACACGATGGCTAATATCACACACAAATAAAAGTTTGCTGAAGATCATTGTAAAACAGTTCAATCGGTATTGGCTCCACTAGGGCAATAGCCTCCACGAGGCTCCAATCCTGACATGATTATTCCCATCAAGGTTTAAATCCCAGCTAGATAACCAAGTATACCTTGCTGTTGATGATCTTCAATCATATGTCTTAAAATGGGTGTTAATATTTTTCTGACAAGAGCATTTGGGCAAGAGGATTAAATAAGAGAGCATAATTAAACTTTCCCAATAACTAACAGCAAATAATAAGTCTTTTAGCTCTCTTTTTCTCTTCTTTCTTTATTCATTTCCATCAGCTAAAAATTCTTGTAATGCTTTCACTCAGCTACAATTGGTGACTCGGTGGGAAAAAGGAAGCTCCACAATCAGGTGAGTTGACACATTGGCTGAAGCAATGCACTCAAGCACAGCAACAATTGTGAGGCTGGCGCAGAACCAGCTGGTGTTTCCTTCCGTTGTACAAACGGTCGGTATGTGTTGGAACCCACTCAAGGGCACCTAACAACAACAATCTCACGGCATCCCTAGCATCATAAACAAAGAAAGCCTAATAAACAAACAAACAAACAAGGATATGCCAGAAATTAACGTCAGATTCAGAAGAGGCTAAGGAACAAGGGATATCAATGTTGATATCGGATCGTGGCTGGAAGCAGTGACCACCAGAAAGATGTGTTCTATTTACTCGGCAAAGGCAGAGGCATTCAACGACTGTGTGGGTCTTCACAAACTATGAGAATAACACTTCAAAAGACTTAAAATTCCAGAAGACTTCACTGTGCTTTTGAGGAACCTGTATGTAGAACAAGAAGCAGTCATTCAAATAGAACAGGGTGATACACTACGTGGTTTAAAATTAGGAATGGTGTTGTATTCTTTCACCAGACTTAATCTCTAATTTGAGAAAAATAATCTGAGATCTGGACTATATGAAGAAGAAAACTGGCTTCAGAATGGAGGGAGGTTTATTAACAATTTTCAATATGCAGATGACATAACCTTGCTTGTTGAAAATGAAGAGGATTTGAAGCATCTGAGAATGAAGAGCAAAGACTACAGCCTTCAATATGGGTTGCAATTCCATGTACAGAAAACAAAACCCCTCACAACTGGATGAAAAGACAATGTCATGATAAATAAAGAGAATATTCAAGTGGTGATGATTTCATTTTACTTGGATTTACAATCAACACCCATGAAAACAGGAGTCAAGAGATCAAATGATGGGAACATCTGCTGCACAAGATCCTTTCAAAATGTTACAGGACAAAGATGTCCCTTTGAGGACTAAGGTGTGCCAGATGCATTTGAATTAAAGGAATTGGTAGTGAATACGGAATATTCCATAGACTGCCAGAAGATGAACTACAGCTGTACTATTTCTTCAAATCAGGTGAGACGTCATCTCCTGTACATTGGCCATGTTATCCAGGAGAGACCAGTTTCTGGAGAAGGACATCATGCTTGGTAAAGTACAGGGAGAACAGAGAAGGGGGAACCATCAGAGAGCTGACTTGACACAGCGGCTGCGGTGATGGGCTCAAACATGCCAATGATTTTGAGGGTTGGGCAGGACTGAGCCACGTTTTGTTCTGTTGTATGTAGACTCGCTAGGAGTCTGACACAACTCCATGGAACACACCTAATAACAATAATTGCCTCCTTTTGATCAGGATTCTTCCGTGAAGGGACTTCAAAATTTTGGGGGGAGAGTCCTATGATCTCTTAATCCCATTTCCCCACACACACTTTTCTAAGTCCTCTCATGTATACTCTGATCAAAATGTTCAATTGTGATAAGCTCGCTGTTGTCGAGTTGATTGAGAGTCACAGTGACCCTATAGGACAGGGTGCAAATACCCCTGTGACTGTCTGAGACTCTAAACTTTGATGGGACTAGAACCCTCATCTTTCTTCTGAGGAGTGGCTGGTGATTTCCAACTGTTAATCTTGAGATTAGCAGCCCAATGAGCTTGAAACACCACCAGGGCTTGTGTTGAAGCTTTAATGTACGTATCAAGCTTAAGCATTTTTAATTGAGTTCTTCATTTTAGACAAGAGGGGTTACCTCCACAATGAAACAGCACGTTTAATCTTCATATCAAACATTGACTCTTTCTCTTTTCTCCCTAGGTTGTTAGATAAGGACAGTACTACCCCATTCCATCCCCTTCTCTTTAGTTCCCCAATCATTTCAAATTACATCCTGTGTTTTTAGCATGACATGCATATCCTGACTTGTAACCATAGTTAAGCCTCTCACGATTTGCCTCTAGATTGACCCTAAAGGTTAAAACCTGTAGGCTGAGTTCAAAACGGTGCACTAGTTTCCTATATAAGGGTCATCATGAATCAGCTCAGTGACCGCGATTTTCATTTTACCCATTTCCTATGAGTGTCATAACAAATTGTCACCGACTCAGCGGAAAAGAGCAGAAACTTATTCTTTCACCGTCCTGAAGCTGAAGGTCTGAAAATCATGCAGTCCACAGGTCCACACTCCCTCCAAAGGCTGAAGAGGAGACTCCTTCCTTTTCTTTTCCAGCTTTGGGTAGCTCCACAAATTCCTTTGTTTTTTGCTCGATTTCTGGTCTCTGCCTCCGTTTTCACGTGGCCTTGTACTCTTCTCAGTATCAAATATCCTTCTTCTCTTCTAAGGATGGTAAAAGTAGCATGGGGGCAGCATCTGACTTCACTAGGATGAAAGAGAATCCAACTCAAGATCAGTCCAAGGCCAATGACTGGGAGGCAGAGGTTAAACATGCTCCCACAATCTAACTTTCCTTACCAATTCTGACACCGATCCTCCTTCCCACAACGCTCTCTACTTCTCTGCTGAATTGGATCATTCACCGCAGTGGCCTCATGGACCATAATCAGGATGATGGATTTACTTGGGAAGTAATAACCCCCACCCCAAAGCCCTGTCAGAGAGTCAACTCTGCTCATATCGACCTCATATAGGGTTTCTGAGACTGTAAGTCTTTAAGGCACCAGAGTCTCCTTCATCTTTCTCCCTCAGAGCAACTTCTCCGGTTTGAACTGCTGACCTTGCCGTTTGTAGTCCAACATTTAGCCAACAGCACCATCAGGCCTCCTGAGGTTACTGATAACCATGCAAAATCCTTAGGTCTATTGCCTCTGCTCCCATCATGTCTTGGTTTTCCTGCCATGGCCCCACTATTTTTCTGCTATCTCTGGTGTCATCCCTCTCTGTCTCCTAGATCCAAGAGATTGTGCCCAAGGAGCTCAGGGTCCAAAGACCACTCTCCACTCCTGGTTCCTCTTTCGTTTTTCTTTTTTTAAACATTTTATTAGGGACTGATACAACTCATCACAATCCATACATACATCAATTGTATAAAGCACATCTGTACATTGTTTGCCCTAATCATTTTCAAAGCATTTGTTCTCCACTTAAGCCCTTTGCATCAGTTCCTCTTTTTTTTCCCTCCCTCCCCGCTCCTCCCTCCCTCCTGAGCCCTTGAAAATTTATAGCTTATTATTTTGTCATACCTTGCCCTATCCGGCATCTCCCTTCACCCCCTTTTTGGTTGTCCGTCCCCCAGGGAGGAGGTCACATGTAGATTTTTGTAATCGGTTCCCCCTTTCCAACCCATTCACCCTCTACTCTCCCAGTATCGCCCCTCACACCCCTGGTCCTGAAGGTATCATCCACCCTGGATTCCCTGTGCCTCCAGCTCCCATATGCACCAGTGTACAACCTCTGCCCTATGCACTCCTGCAAGGTAGAATTCAGATCATGGTAGTTGGGGGGGAGGAAGCATCCAAGATCTGGGGGAAAGCTGTATTCTTCATCGGTGCTGCATCGCACCCTGACTGACTCATCTCCTCCCCTAGACCCCTCTGTGAGGGGATCTCCAGTGGCTGACAAATGGGCTTTGGGTCTCCACTCTGCACTTCCCCCTTCATTCACTATGGAAAGATTTTTTTTTGATGATGCCTTATGCCTGATCCCTTTGGCACCTCATGATCACACAGGCTGGTGTGCTTCTTCCATGTGGGCTTTGTTGCTTCTGAGCTAGATGGCCGATTGTTTATCTTCAAGCCTTTAAGAGTACACGGGAGCAGATGAAGGGGGAGGAGGAGAGAGTGGAGTAAAGCCTGGGCCACCAGGCCTTGAGGATGATGTTCCTGAGTAGAGCAGCCAGTCAAAAGAAAGGACAACATGGCTGGCCCCACTATGAGACATGATGCCCCTCAGTGACCAAGGGCGCTACAGGGGACAGCACCGGAGACACAGTGTGGGAATTGCACCTGACCTGATCCCACCACACTGAGGCAAAGCACTGGGGGAGTGCAGCGGAACAGCAAGGGAATGGAGTGGCAAGGTCCCCAGGGAATGCTGAAAGTGGACTTTGGGGCCAGGGCATGGTGCCCCAACAGACTGACCTGGAAAACACTCCTAAGGGCCAACAAACGATCCTTGAACTAACTACAAGCTCTTCTTTCTTGATGTGTTTTGTTCTTTGTCAGTGGTTTATTGTTGTTTTGTTGTCTGGTTGTATACTGTTGCTTTGTTTTCCTGTCTTGTTTTCATGCATGTTATTATCTCCACAGGTCTGTCTAAATAAGACAGGCTGGATGAACTATCTGGAGGAAAAACAAGGGGACCGACAGTTCCGGGAGGACTTGGGATAGGGGGAGGTAGGGGGTAAGGAAATGGTGTTAACAAACCCAGGGACAAGGGAAAAACATGGCATCCAAATTGGTGGTGAGGGGGGAGTGGCAGGCCTGGTAGGGAATGATCAAGGGTAAGGTTACGTAAAGAAGAGGTATAACTGTAAACCAGGTGGGGACGGAGCATGATAGTGGGGTTGGAGGAAAGTCAAAGGAAATAGAGGAAAGAGCTAGGAAGCAAAGGGCATTTATAGAGGTCTAGACAAAAACATGTACATGCAAATATATATATATGAGGATGAGGAAATAGAGCTACGTGTTTATATTTATAGGTTTAGTATTAAGGTGGCAGAAGGACCTTGGGCCTCTACTCAGCACTCCCTCAATGCATGAATACTTTCTTCTATTAAATTGACATTCTATGATGCTCACCCTCCCGGCACAACTGCTGAAGCCAAAGGGGGTGAACAAGTAAATGTGGTGAAGAAAGCTGATGGTGCCTGGCTTTCAAAAGAGATAGTGTCTGGGGTCTTAAAGGCCTGGTTCTTCTTTCTGGACAGTCCCCCTACCCCCCACCCACCTTCTGTTTCTGAGATGACTCATTTTAAACCTAGCAGAATGACAAAACTGACCAATCCTCTTGTTAGAGTTCACTATACCTTATATGCATATTACCACATCATCAGGGTGCCGTGTACTTTATTTAAATTGCCAGTTATTAACCCAGTCCCCTGAGAGAGCCACAAACACCTCATATTTGCGTAGTTCTACCCAGTCATTTGGTTGGAGTTAGAAAGATTGCGCTCATTTGTAAGCAATTCACGCCAGCATGAGGGCATTTTTCATTGGATTTAAGTTCTACCCAGTTTAAATTCTTAATTTAATTACACATACAAAGGCTCTTTTTTTCTAAATAAAAACACAGCTGCAAGTACCTGAAATTAGGACATGGATATATCTGTGCATGAACCGCTATGTCTGCTGGGAGTGATGAGGGTGAGAAGTGGCCACATCAGATTTTAGGTAGACAGCAGAGAATTAGAGCTGGTGCCAAGGGCACCAAACTGTCAGTCAGCGGGATAGGCCCAAACAAGTTACTGTAGTTGAAACCATATCTCCTCCAAAATGTTCCTTTCCTTCTCGAGTTTATTCTTTCTTAATCACCTAATATCAAACCATGTCAGCCCTTGCATTCCAGGGTGGCTTGCAAAGCTTGGAGTATGTTATGAAAACATTCCAAGGCCATAAGGCATTTCCAATTGATGATGCCACTCGAAAGACTTAGAAGGGTTATTCAGAGAGGCTTGAGAAAATGAATCTTGGAATCCTGTGGCTGCCACTGCACAAAATGTTCCCTTTTTGAACAGGAAAGTGGCGCCGTGGGGACCCCAGCGGTTGTTCAGTTCATTTAAGCAGTTAGCCTGCAGGCATTTTAAGAGGGCTCCGCAGAGATTCTCCACAGTTCCTTCCCACTGTTAGGACTCTGACATGGTGTTGGCAGACAGATGCTAGAGCAGCAGTTCTCAACCTGTAGGTCGTGACCCATTTGGGGGTCGAACAACCCTCTCACAGGGGTCGCCCAATTCATCACAGTAGCAACATGACAGTGATGAAGTATCCATGAAAATAATGTTATGGTTGGGGGGGGTGGGGGGTGGGCACCACAACATGAGCTGGATTAAAGGGTCAGGGCATTAGGAACATTGAGAACCACTGTGCTAGAGTGTTTAAGCAGGCTCCAATCGGTCCAAAGAATCAGTGGGCATTCAAGAATCAGAAGGTAGGGGTTGATCCAAGAGATTGTTGAGAGATCGTAGTAACACACTGATGGAAGAACACTATGTGGTATGCGAATGAGCTATTTTCCCATGCGAGAGATTTAGACGTTAAAATAGGACTGGGAAAAGAGACCACTTCCCTTGTGTGATGGAAAATCCTCTAGAAGGATCGGGCATGTTGTGGTGGACACTATGACTTACTGCCTAAATGTGCCTGAAGAATGATGCACTGACATCCTGAGCCAGTGAGAGTGTTGCAGGCTCTAGGTCCCTGATCAGGGCTTGACTGGAATGAGCAGACTGAACTAAGGCCAGGCTCTCTTTCTTCATCCCATGCTGATCAATGTGAATGGCATAAAGACCCAGACCATGAACCATCTCTGGAAAACCCTGAAGGGCCATTCTCATTTGAAAATCCCCATGACAATAGCTACTGCCCTCATTTAGGTTGCAGCTGAGTTCAGCTTCTCTGCTGCTCCCGTCCCTCTTATGGGAGTTAATCCGGAGCAACGCCCCATATCTTAACTCCTGTACCATCTCCAAATCCACTTCCTAGGCAACCGAATTGACAACAAATGAGAAAAGCTTAAGCATAAGTGCCTTGCCAAAGCACCTGCTGGTATTATCTGAATCTGTAGGAGCCACCTCTTGACATTTGCGTGATGTTTCCAAGGATGCACAGTGCTTCTGCTCATTAGTCTCAGATGCACTCTGTTCCCTTTTACAGATTAGGACTAGGCGTCTAAGAGAAATGAAGTGACTGGGACATGACATAATCTATTAACTCGCTTGTGCGAGTCCTAAGGATGATTGTGTACAAAATGCCCTACAGAGTCAGGGCAGCTGAGTTTGACTGTTACCTCTGTGTTCGTTTTCTATGGCTGCATTAACAAATTACCAGAACCCAGCAGCTTTAAACACCACACATTTAATATCTCACAGTTCTTGGGGAAAGAAGTCTCAGGGGGACTTCACTTGTTGCCTGATTTCCACTGCCACTGGGCCAAAATCAAGGTGTCAGCTCACTGAGCTCCAATTGAAAGGCTCTGGGAAAATTTGGTTTCCAAGCTCATTCAAATTGGTAGCTAAGTTAAGTTTCTTCTGGTTGCAGAATTGAGATCACCGTTCCCTTGCCTTTGCTTCTAGAGGCCACTCACATTTTTCCCTCGGGTTTTCATGTCACACCTCCAGCATGAACAGGTGAAGCCATTCTTATGTTTCCAGTCTCGTCGCCTTTCTCGTCTGCTTGTATTCTCGGACTTCCTGGACTATCGAGTGTCTCTTCTGATTCTTTGTAAGGTGCTCATGTAAAAGGAGCCCTGATGGTCTAGGGCAGCTGTTCTCAACCTGTGGGTCGCAACCCCTTCCCAGGGAGCGGGGCTGTCAAACGACCCTTTCACAGGGGTTGCCCAATTCATCACAGTAGCAAATTGACAGTGATGAATTAGCAACGAAAATAATTTGATGGTTGTGAGGTCACCGCAACATGAGGAACTGTATGAAATGGTCACGGCATTAGGACAGTTGAGAACCACTGGTCTAGAGGATGACTTGTTGGGCTGCTATCCAGAAGTTCAGCAGTTTGAAACCACTAGGCATTCCTCGGGAGAAAAATGAAGCTTTCTACTCTCCTAAGGAGATCCAGTGTTAGAAACCCACAGGAAGAGTTCTACTCTGTCCTAAAGATAGAATCAGCTCCATGGCAGTGAGTGAGTGAGCAGAACTCATGGGAGTAGATTGGCCTTCCCCTGATAATTCAAGGTAATCCCCCAATTGTAAGATCTAGTCATTGGAATCACATTACTCAAGTCCCTTAGCTTCAGTACTTACATCAGTGTTTGAGGAACTGGGGAGAGTTATCCGGGGAAGGAACATCGTTAAAACTCTACCAAACACAAATCCTGGTTGTGTTTCTGAAGGAGATGGCCCCAACTCCCAGGGAGGGTATTGTCCAATACGTTTGAGCTTGCTAACATTCGTAGCTGCTTCTGTGAAGGTCCCATCTCTAGAATGAGGCACTATGAACAACCAAGAAAATGACAGAGCATTCTTTACATGCATCCCCCCTGGATTTGACCCCTTTATAGTCCAAATATCATGGGTACTTCTTTATTAGCCAGGCTTCCCAAAGACCCCCCCTAACCATAACATTCACATTTTCTTTAGTGCCTTCCTCGCTAGAGCCATGTTCCGGTATTCAGTCTATCTGGGATGGGACCCCAAGAATTCATATTTTTAAAACTACCTTCAGGACACTTTATGCCCTTTCCTGCCATAGGCCTTCCCCTTTACTGTGCTTTGCTTGGATTAGGCATCCCCTGGTTGCACAAAGTGTAAAGCACTCCATTGCTAATGGACAGGCCGGTGGTTCGAATCTACTTAGAGGCACCTTGGAAGACCAGTCTGGCCATCTGTTCTCAAAAGATCACAACCTGGAAACCCCTACGGAGCTCAGCTTCACTCTGCATGTGTGGTGTCGCTGGGAGTTGGAATCAACTGCACAGTAACTGGTGTCATCTTTGGTTCTTTGCTCATCTGTCTCCTCCCCACCCTTCAAGCCTCATTCTGTGGCTTCTCTTGGCCAAAAGGTCTCCCCCTATCGACTTCAGGTTATTCTCCCCCTAGTTTTATTTCAGCTCTGACGGTTTTCATTTCCTGTACAATACTGATTATAATCTGCACATATTTTATTAAATCATTTATCTGCTGCTTATCTATATCCTAACCTGCCACGTAATATTGGACAAGGTGAGGACCCCTTTGTAGCTATCTTTTACCCTTAGCACACTGCCTGATGCTCAAAAAGAGTTCATTGAATGAATGAATGGATTAATGAATGGACTGCAACAAATTAACTAGCATGGTGCCACATTTCAATAAATGCCAAAGTCTATAAGGACAAAACCATTTTCTAGGAGTGCATCTGGTGAGGTCGTTATTTTTCCAATGAAAATATGAGGGGGAAAAGAAGAATCCCATTTGAATAAATAAACTTCCGCAAAGGGCATCCAATAGTTAGTCAACTGAGGAAAGGCTTGTTTAAGATGAAAAAAAACAAATTCACTGCGATCGAGTTGATTCCAACTCATAGCAACAGGGTCCGACAGGGTAGCACTACCCCTGTGGGTTTCCCAACCTGAAACTCTTCCTAGGAATAGAGAGTCTCCTCTTTCTCTCATGGAGCAGCTGAGAGTTTGGAAGTCGTAACTTTTCGATTAGCAGCCCAATATGTAACCACTGCCATCAGAATAACAAATAGTAGTGGGCTATGATACTTAAGGTCAGCAGTTAGAAAGCCCGCCAGCTGCTCCTTGGGAGAATACCAGGGCTTTCTACTCCTGTTAATAGTGAGCCTTGGAAAGTCACAGGGGCCATTCTACCCTGCCCTATAATGAATCAGCATTGACTCAGTGGCAGTATATTTGGTTTTGGAGAGTTTATTGTAATGCTAACATTCCAGGTTATTGTCAAAATGATCTGTGTCACCATGCATCCATTTACATAGATGTTCATATAAATGTTAATGGATAATTTAAGCTTTAGAGCAAATACTACTTCAAGTCTCACTGGGTCACCTTAAATGCAGCTCTATGTCCTACCTGCTGGGGAGCTAAAGTGTCCTTGAAGGCAATTTTGCTCGTAAACAGTTCAGTATTGACTTGAGGGAGTAAGCAAACTGAGGGCTTCCCTCTTCCTTCACCAGCACCTACATCTCTTTTTCACCCCCCTGTGCCCTGCTATGTAGGCAGCTGACCGCTCTGGACGGCAGCACTCAAGCACCTGGGCCTCTAACCTCTGCCAGGCTCAGCTAAGGAGAGGTGCCTGCACTGATCAGGGGACCATAAATATGGAAGGGTAGAGTCATTGCCTGTTGCCTGCCTCCCATTTTGTCTGAAATGACAGCTCCTGGTGGCAGGGGACCCTTCTTCCACAATTTGAATTGTCATTGTGCCTGGTGTCTCTGCTTGCTCATTTTGCTCCACCAGGGCTAGGAATTCTAACAGCTTCCTAATATTGTTATACTCAGGGGCCCTTAATCCCTCAATGGTTCCCTTAACTCTACTCATACCTCTAAATAGTTTTTCCAGTAGGAAAACAAACAAACTCAAAAACTTCAGACTGAGTGTACTGGTATTTGCTGGTATGCTGACCAATATACTCATTTTTCCATTCCATATGTTGATTATAAGACTAAAGAGTAACTGGTGGCACATTGGTTAAAGTATTCGATTGATAACTAAAAAGGCTGGCAGCTCAAACACACCAACAATTCCATAGGAGGAAAACGTGGTGATCTTCCTCTCTAAAGATTTACAGGCTTGGAAACCTTATGGGGCATTTCTACTCAGTCCCACAGAGTCACTGTAAGTCAGATTTGACTGAATGCCAGTGGATTTGTTTGGAGCGGGGAGGGGGTTCATTACAAGGAAAACTGCATCGCCTGCCTTTTAAGGGCCATTCAGAGTGTCATTGAAAAGGACACTTCAGGACCACTTCTGAAGTACAACACTGCCAGTGATAAGATAATATTCATAAACTTACAAGGAAGGCCAGGTGGCCGTGTGGTTACATGCTGGGTTGCTAATTGCAATTCGAAACCACCCGCCGCTGCTGCAGGAGAAAGATAAAGGGCTCTACTACTGCACAGTGTTGCAGTCTGGGAAACCCACAGGGGCATTTCTACCCTGTCCTATAGGGTAGCTAGGAAGTGGAATCAACTCAATGGCAGTAAGTTTGGAGTTTTGTTTTGTTTGGTTTGAATGTGACTGTTGGTGGAATTTACCCACCAGACACTAATGCCAGGGTTGAAGAAATTGAAGATTTTTACCAAGTTCTATAGTCTGAAATTGAGCAAACACGCAGTCAAGATGAACTGATAATTACTACTGACAGCAGGGCGGGGTGGTTATGCAGAAGTTGGAAACAAAGAAGAGGCAGTATCTGGAAAAGAAGGTCTTGATGAGAAGCCACGCCGGCCATTGTATGATAAAATTTGGCAAGACCAATGACGTTTTTCATTAAAGATACCTTTTCCAACAACATATATGGCGACATTATATATAGGCTTCACTGGATGGAGTACCCAGGAATCAAATCAGCTATGTCTTTGAAAAAGATGATGGAGAAGCTCAATATTATCAATCAGGAAAGGCCTGGGACTGACTACTGAACAGACCATCAATTACTCATAGGCAAGTTCAAATTGAAGCAGACGAAAATTAAAATAAGTCCACAAGAACCAAAATACAACCTAGAATATATTTCACCTAGATTTAGAGGTCATAGAAAAACCAGGTACTTTAGGGAACCTAATACATGGTATAAATATAGTTTCAAATAGAATTGAAAACACACAAACAGGAAATGGCAAGGGCCCTCATAAACATTGGATCCTTATGCACATCAAAATATTTCACCAAATGTGTAAAAAGAAAACCCACACACTAGGGGTAAAAAATTGGCAGACATATCAGACTAGGGAGTAAGCTCTTAAATGTATAGAAAACTTCAACAGCTCAACCAGAAGGCGGCAAATAATCCAATTCTTAGAAAGGACATGAACAGACACTTCACCAAAGAAGACATTCAGGTGAGCAGCAAACTTATGAAGACATGCTCTGGATCCTTAGTCATTCAGGAGAGGCAACCCAAACCACAATTGTCATCTCACCCCAGCATTAAAGCCAAGTTTAATAACACAGAAAGCTACCAATGCTGGTGAGGGTACAGTGACTGAAACCCTCAGACATTGCAGGTCAGACTGTAAAAGGGTGTAGTCATTGAGGGGGAAATGTAAGACCCTTCCTAAGCCAGTTCTTCCTCTATTTGGAATATATCCTAGAGAAATAAGAGCCAAAGCACAAACAGATGTACACCCATCCATGTTCGTCAAAGTACTACTCGTGATAGCAAAAAGACTAAAGCCACTTAACTGCCTATCAGTGGAAATTGGATAAACAGATTACAGAATGTGTATACAATAGAATACTATGCACTGTAAAAGAAGAACAGTGACCCTAGGAAGCACATCATGCCATGGAAGAGTCTGGAGAATATTATTTATACTGAGTGAAATTAGTCAATTACAAATGGACAGATATTCTATAAGGCCACTGCTGTGAAAAGTCAAGAAAAACATTTTCACATTAAATGAAAGACTTTGATGGTTCCTGGGGGTGGGAGGGGAAGTGAAACTGGCTGGCAGGCTACACTGGCAGACACATGCTGACTTGGATGAAGCGGAAGACAATTCACAACAGGAAAAAAGCCAGCTACCAATGATGGAGACTGGGTAAGATCTGGTGGGAGTGCAGGAGTTAAGGACAACAGAGGTCAATGCTGTTGTTCACACGGTCTTGAAAAAGAATAGGGGAGAAATGTGGTGAAATGTGACTCAAGATCATAAAACGCCCTGGTGCTTGGCATTATGACCCTTGGTCACCAGCCAAGACTAAAAATTAATTCACCCTCATGTCTCCGTTTTAGCCCTACAATGGACAGGTCTATAGGATGAATAGTAACAATAGTAAGGTGTGCATACCTTAGAATCTAAAGGGCAGCATTTATCCAAGGAAAGGGTTTCAGAAACATTAGGATAAAGAAACAAGAAATCTCACTGGAATCGAGTCAATACCAATTCATAGTGATCCTATAGGGCAGGGTAGAACTGCTCCAGTAAGTTTCTGAGACTAACTCTTTACAGGAGTAGAAAGCACCATTTTTCTCCCTCAGAGCATCTGCTGATTTTGAACTGCCGACCTTACAGATTGCAGCCCAGAGCATGCCCACTATATCACCAGGACATGATGCCCCTCAGTGACCAATGGCACTACAGGGGACAGCACCGGAGACACAGTATGGGAATTGCACCTACCTGATCCCACCACACCGAGGCAAAGCACTGGGGGAGTGCAGCGGAACAGCAAGGGAATGGAGTGGCAAGGTCCCCAGGGAATGCTGAAAGTGGACTTTGGGGCCAGGGCGTGGTGCCCCAACAGACTGGAAAGGAGAACACTCCTAAAGGCCAACAAATGATCCTTGAACTAACTACAAGCTCTTCTTTCTTGATGTGTTTTGTTTTGTTCTTTGTCAGTGGTTTGTTGTTGTTGTTTTGTTGTCTGGTTGTATACTGTTGCTGTTTTCCTCTGTCCTGTTTTCGTGCATGTTATTATCTCCACAGGTCTGTCTAAATAAGATAGGCTGGATGAACTATCTGGAGGAGAACACAACGGGACTGACAGTTCCATGGGGACTTGGGATAGGGGGAGGTGGGGGGTAAGGAAGTGGTGTTAACAAACCCAGGGACAAGGGAACAACATGGGATCCAAATTGGTGGTGAGGGGGGAGTGGCAGGCCTGGTAGGGAATGATCAAGGGTAAGATTACGTAAAGAAGAGGTATAGCTGTAACCCAGGTGGGGACAGAGCATGATAGTGGGGTAGGAGGAAAGTCAAGGGAAATAGAGGAAAGAGCTAGGAGGCAAAGGGCATTTATAGAGGTCTAGACAAAGACATGTACATGCAAATATATATATGGATGGGGAAATAGATCTACGTGTCTATATTTATAGGTTTAGTATTAAGGTGGCAGAAGGACCTTGGGCCTCTACTCAAGCACTCCCTCAATGCATGAATACTTTCTTCTATTAAATTGGCATTCTATGATGCTCAACCTCCCGACACAACTGCTGAATCCAAAGCTGGTGAACAAGTAAATGTGGTGAAGAAAGCTGATGGTGCCTGGCTATCAGAAGAGATAGTGTCTGGGGTCTTAAAGGCTTGAAGATAAACAAGTGGTCATGTAGCTCAGAAGCAACAAAGCCCACATGGAAGAAGCACACCAGCCTGTGTGATCATGAGGTGTCAAAGGAATCAGGTATAAGGCATCACCAAAAAAAAAAAAAAAAAACCTTACCATAGTGAATGAAGGGGGAAGTGCAGAGTGGAGACCCAGAGCCCATTGGTCGGCCACTGGAGATCCCCTCACAGAGGGGTCTAGGGGAGGAGATGGGTCAGTCAGGGTGCGATGCAGCACTGATGAATACAGTTTTCCCCCAGATCCTAAATGCTTCCTTCCCCGCAACTACCATGATCCGAATTTTACCTTGCAAGTCTAGATAGAGCAGAGGTTGTACACTGGTACATTAAGGAGCTGGAGGCACAGGGAATCCAGGGTGGATGATACCTTCAGGACCAGGGGTGTGAGGGGCGATACTGGGAGAGTAGAGGGTGAATGGGTTGGAAAGGGGGAACCGATTACAAGGATCTACATGTGACCTCCTCCCTGGGGGATGGACAACCAAAAAGGGGGTGAAGGGAGATGCCAGATAGGGCAAGACATGACAAAATAATAAGCTATAAATTATCAAGGGCTTATGAGGGAGGGGGTAGCGGGGAGGGAGGGGAAAAAAAGAGGACCTGATGCAAAGGGCTTAAGTGGAGAGCAAATTCTTTGAAAATGATCAGGGCAAAGAATGTACAGGTGTGCTTTATACAATTGATGTATGTATATGCATGGATTGTGATAAGAGTTGTATGAGCCCCTAAGAAAATGTTTATTAAAAAAAGGTGGAATGGAAAGAGGAAACACAAGGAGGATGTTGGATCAATAATGTTACCTTGTGGAGACTGCAATCAATGAAACACCATGTAGATGACTTGTTGAAGTAATCTGCTCTGGAAACCTTCACCCTAGTAACACACAAAACTATTTTTTTAAATACAGTGACCATGGCATCTCCCATGACTTCAATTCTCCCAGGATCCACCACCCTTCTTCTTCCCATAGTGGCCTGAGGTGATCTGCCAAAATGTTTCACTACTCACTTGACCCAGAAAACCCCATAAAATCATGCAAATCAATAGGGTTGAATCTCCAGGTCCATTTTAAGAATACACGTGAAACTGCCCAGGCCATCAAGGGTATGTTTATCTGGGAAGCACCAGGTAGTCGAAAGATGTCACTTTGCAGATGTTGCATGTGCCTTTCCGACCTTACAATGGTGGAGCTGGTAGGTGTGTCCAGGTCAAAGAGGGGTTGGATACAGGATCGGTGGCCCAAAATGCTGAATTTTCATCACACATGCTTAAAGGTGCAGAGGGTAATGCTGAACTTAAGGGATTAGATGTGGACTCTCTGGTCATTGAGCACATCCAGGTGAACAAAGCCCCCAAGATTTACAGAGCTCATGATCCAATCAATCCATACATGAGATCCCCCGCCAGATTGAAATGATCCTTACTGCAAAGTAGCACATTTTTCTTAAACCTAAACAGGAGGTAGCACAGAAGAAAAAGATCTCCCAGAAGAAACTGGAGAAGTAAAAACATATGGCTCAGGAGTAAATTAAGCTTAAACTAAAAGATAATAAAAATAAAAAAAGAGAATAGAGTTGTCACACTGAACACAAAGGATATCATACATCAAGAAAGAAAAATTCATTAAAAAATGAAAGAAAAGATCAAAGCGAGTGTTAGAAAAGACTCTGAAACTTACTCTTGAACATAGTGTCGCTAAAGCAATTGGAAGAAATGAATATATTAAAAAGTTTAACAGAAGATTTCAAATGATACTTGGAAAGAATGTAAAGCATAATGAAATGTGCAAAGAAACACTTGGAGTTATAAAAAAATTAAGAACATGCTCAGTATTTTTCAAGGAGAAATAAGTGAAGAAAATCTCAAGCCTCAAGTTGAAATATTGAGGGATTTTTTTTATCAGCAAGATCTGAATGGCACAGGAAGCATGCAGGGGAAATGTAAGAAATATGTACAGTCATTGTAGTGAAAAGAACTGGTTAACATTTAACCATGTAATGAGGTATTATTCATTCAAGAATGGGGGTCTATTAAAGGAACAAGTTCAAGTTGCACTTGAAGGCATTGACAAAATACACCATTCCCCAAACTGAGGAGATATCAATAAAGATATTTCAACAAACAGATAGAAAACTGGAAACACTCATTCATCTGTGCCAAGAAATTGGGCCACTGACAGGAAAAATCCATGTTTGTGCCCATTCCAAATAATGCTGATCCAAAAGAATGTGAATATTATTTAACATGATCGTTAATATCGCATACAAATTCTACTGAAAATAATTCAAATGTTTTTGCAACAGTGCATCGACAGGAATTGCTAAAAATGCAATGGGGTTCCAAAGAAGATGTGGAATAAGGACATCATTGATGATATCAGATGGATCTTGACTGAAAGCAGAGAATACCCAAATAGGCTTACCTTTGTTTTATTGAGTATGCAAGGCATTTGCCTCTGTGGATCATTACTAATTATGTATAATTCCAGAACACTTAATTGGTTTGAACCCATCAGTTTCTCCAGGAGATAAGGATAAGGCTGCCCGTTCCCATAAAGCAAATGCTTTAAAAATGATGAGGGCAGTGAATGTACAGATGTGCTTTACATAATTGATGTATGTATGGATTGTAATAAGAATTGTGTGAGCCCCTAATAAAACGTTTTTTAAAAAAGATTTAAAGTGTAGGAAAGGGGAACCAATCACAAGGCTCTACATAGAGCCTCTCCCTGGGGGATGGACAACAGAAAAGTGGGTGAAGGGAGACATCGGACAGTGTAAGACATGACAAAAATAATAATAATTTATAAGTTATCAAGGGTTTCTAAGGAAGGGAGGAGCAGGGAGGGAGGGAGAGAGTAGAAAAAAATGAGCTGATACCAAGGGTTTAAGTAGAAAGAAAATTTTTGAGAATGATGATGGCAACAAATGCACAAATGTGATTGACACAGTAGATGGATTGTGATAAGGGTTGTATGAGCCCCCAATCAAATGAGTTTTAAAAACAAAGGGAAAAAAGATTTAAAGTGTCAAAACCCAAAGGATGAGTCCAACTCCATCCTACAGTCTCAATATGAGATGAAATGGACTGGGTGGCAGTGAGGAACTGCAAAACTGTTGGGCTGCAAAAGTGTAAGGTCGGCAATTCAAAACCACCAGTCACTCCCAGAGAGAAAGATGGAACTTTTGACTCCTGTCAAGAGTTACCATCTCAGAAACTCACAGGGGGCAGGTCTAACTTGTCCTATAGGGCCGCTATTAGTTTGCATCAATCCAATGGCAGTGAGTGAGTGAGTGAGTGAGTGAGTGAGTGAGTGAGTGAGTGAGTGAGTTAGTTAGTTAGTTTGTATAAACCAGGAGGCAGTTGTTCAAATAGGAAAGGTGTATTGTAACCTTTTATGATCCTTACTTAGTCGATATGCTGAGCCAATAATCTGAACTGCTGCACTACATGAAGAACTTACAAGGCAGTAGAATTCAAGTGAGTTTCATGAACATCCTGAGATACACAGATAACATCCCCTTCCTGGGGGAAAGAAAAGAGGACTTGAAGCCCTTCCTGGTGAAGATCAAAGACTACATACAGCCTTTAGTATGAATTACACTTCAATGTAAAGGATGCATAAACCCTCACAAACGGGTCATGAGAAACAAAGAAAAGATTGAAGTTGTCAAAGATTTCATTTGATGGGGATCCACAGTCATTACCTATGTACAGCAGTCAAGAAATCAAATGTGTTGGGAAAATCTGCAACCCCAGAACCCTTTTAAGTGCTAAAGAATCAAGATGTCACTATGAGGTCTAAGGTGCACCTGACTCAAGCCATGCTGCTTTAAATTATCTCATACGGCGTGTGAAAGCTACATAGTGAATACGTAAGATGAAAGAATGAATGCATTTGAAATGTGGTGTTGGTGACAAATATTGGATCTGCCACGGACCGCCAGACAAAAGAACAAATCTGTCTTGGAGGAAGTACCGCCAGATTTGATGCTCACTTTCCCCTCATGATCACTAAAGACAAATGGGTGCATATGCAAATGTGGTGGAGAAAGCTAATGGTGCCCGGCTATCAAAAGATATAGCATCTGGGGTCTTAAAGGCTTGAAGATAAGCAAGCGGCCATCTAGCTCAGAAACAACAAAGCCCACATGGAAGAAGCACACCAGCCTGTGTGATCACGAAGTATCAAAGGGATCAGTTTATCAGGCATCAAAGAACAAAAAATCATATCATTGTGAATGAGCAGGAGTGGGGAGTGGGGACACAAAGCCCATCTGTAGGCAACTGGGAATACCCTTACTGAAGGGTCGTGGGGAATACATGTCAAGGTGCAGGGTAGCAATGATGAAACATATAACTTTCCTCTAGTTCTTAAATGCTTCCCCTCCCCCCCCACACACACATACACTATTATGATCCCAAATCTACCTTACAAATCCAGCTATAACAGAGGATGTACACTGGTACAGATAGGAACTGGAAACACAGGGAATCCAAAACAGATGAACCATTTAGGACAAGTGATGAGAGTGGCTAGACCAGGGGAGTGGAATGAGGGTGGGGTAGAAAGGGGGAACCGATTACAAGGATCTACATATAACCCCCTCTCTGGGGATAGACAACAGAAAAGTGGGTGAGGGGAGACATCGGACTAAGGCATGACAAAATAATAATAATTTGTAAATTATCAAGGGTTCTCGAGGGAGGGGTGGGGAGGGAGGGGAAAAATGAGGAGCTGATACCAAGGGCTTAAGTGGAGAGCAAATCTTTTGAGAATTATGGTGGCAACAAATGTACAAATGTGCTTGACACAATGGATGGATGTATGGATTGTGATAAGAGTTGTAAGAGCCCCAAATAAAATGATTTTTAAGGATAATTGTTTATAATAAGGCATATGTTGAATATTATTATCATTGTGAATTATGTTGAATAATATTATCATTTTGAAAACTTTTTTTGTCATGAAGATTTACATAAAAGAAAACAATTTTCTACCAAAAAAAAGTACAGCCAGAATGCTCTTTTAGAAGCAAAGGCGTTAAGCTCTTTTCTCACATCCTTTGCACATGTGGTCAGGAGGGGCCAGTCCCTGAAGAAAGACCTCATACTAGGCAGAGGAAGGTCCTTACGGAGATAGATTAACATAGTGGTGACAATGATGAGCTCAAATGTAGCAAGAACGGCATGCTCAGTTCTGTGAGTTGGAACCTACTTCAGAGCACCTCCCAAAAAGAGGGCCAGAAAATGTCCTCCTAGCAGACATTTTCCTGCCTTCACAGCTCAGTGTTTTAAGACTGAGAAAGACAGTATTCACTGTTGGACAGGACTTTCCTTTCTGCTTCGTTTATTTAAGAGGTAAGAGTTTAACGGTGATTTGAATTTTTTTTAATGAGGACGGTGACTTTGAGTATTTATATATGACTGCTTAATTGTACAACCTTGGTGCCTTTTCCTTATTTCCAGATGATAATAAATCACTTCAAGGACCTGCTTTGTGGATAAAGTGTTTCATTTAGCTGTGTTTACAAAAAAGCAGCATGGCAAACAATACTTTGACATAATGGTCAGAAAAGAAACAAATAAAGAGATAAAGCTGTCTCCATTCTTTAAAGAGCCACAAATGGGCGCTCGCCCTCAAACAAATCTCATCTGAGAATACTGACCATGGTGCTTAATTGCAAAAATGAAACTTTCTACAAATGGGTTGTGACATGTGGATGCCACTGTTTTAGTGATCTGGTGTGGCTATAATAGAAATCTCACAAAGGAGTGACATTAACCGACAGTGCTTTTCTCACAATTTGGGAGAGTAGAAGTCTGAATTTAGTGTGCCTCTTCTAGGGGAAGTCTGCTGTGAGTGCGTCATTTTCCTTTTCGAGGTTCTGCTCCAGGGCTTCACACCCCTTCCGATTGCCCACCATGAGCTCTGCTGGTTTGTATCATCTGCTTCATATCTCAAAAGAGATTGACTCAAAAAACACCCATGCCCTTCATTTCTTGTGAGGGACTGTGTGACTATATTTCAGCGTGCTTTTTAGAAAAAAAAATCCCTCCAGATTCCTTACCCATCTGACCTGAATGTTTATCTGAATGGCTAAACAGAAATAGAGGAAAAGTAAAAAGTGAAATGGACTTGAAGTCTTTACTGGCACTAAAGTTCATTTCACACATATGTGAGGGAAACAAAAGACACGCCTTACAATAACCCTACCTCCTTAACATAGCCAAACGACCCATTCTCACATGAGACTTTAACCACTGGCATGGAGGATAGCTAGAGGTTGCAACACATATTTTAGGAGGGTAAAATTTAACCCATAAAACCTATGGGATTTTTATACAGGTAAATCAGGCATTACATGGAAAAGGCTTCTTTCTGTCTTAGGCGGAAAGGAGACACTGATGTGGTGAAGTCCCTGAATTTATATCTATTCATAGCTATGACCCTTCCTAGAAATAAAACTTTCAACAAGGTACTTCATCTATTTTTCTAGGTTGTTTTTTCATGTTTAAACCCGTCCTACTAAATAATGAACAAATACATCACTGTGTGTGGCCTCCAAAGCAGGCTTTGAGATGAGAGCTGGAGAGGGGATGATTTATTTGGAAGACAGTCATAGAAAGCAATAGTGAGAGAGCAGGGTAAGGCAGGGAAGGACAATACAATTAAAAGTGTGTGAATGTGTTTGCTACCACTATAGGCAACTTAAATTCAAAGCTACTGGAGACTCTGAGGATCCATGTAGAATGTTTCTCAGAACCAATCCTGTAAAATAATTGAGTGGGAGGCGGTGGGGTGGGGAAAGGGGGTGAGGGGCAGCAAGGGGGTGGGGGAGCAGAAGAGATCGGATAGCTAATGCAATTCACTACTGGTTGAACGTTGCCCCCTGGTGTTAAAGCCTTAGCACCACAGGCTATGCCTATGCAGAGACAGTTTCTGGGACCTATGATAAAGCAAAACAGAGTAACATTGTGTATTCTTGAGGTTGGATACCTTCTGGTGGGGAGGGAGAAGGATTGAGGATTCATGAGACATCTGAGGAAGAATTGACAGGACTCATAACTAAACAAATGGAAAAATTAACTTGACTCTTCTGGTGTGGAGGTTCTGGATAGATAAAGGAGTTGATCCCCAGAATAGTAAATACAGTGGCAGAAATGTTTGTGAATGGAAAATAAAGAGATTGATGTTGGAAAAAACTTGGTTTAGGATAAGGACTCTGCTCACATAATAGTTTTCAGAATTTCCTAGGAGGGGTGAGCCCTTTGCCATCATGATGTCAGTCCAGAATTCTCTCACTTTGGGGGCCACCAGCATTCTCAGCCTGTACCAATTTGGGGCCACCAGTCAAGCTTCCTATTTCCATAGCAGAGGAAGAGGAAGAGTGACTCAGGTTTCACAGACAGTAAGATTGGGGTCCACCCCAAGTGTCTTCCCAAAGTCTAAAGTTATCTCCATATGGAGGGATATTCAGTAGAGTAGGTAGACGTTCTGGGCTTTCCAACCAAGAGTGGCATATTTGTATGGTACGGAATAAGATAAGGTTCTATAACTCCACTCTTACTTTTATTCCTCCTTTCTGTGAATCAAACTGCCCTCAGAAAGTATGTGATTTTGCTTTCTCTTCAACTGATTCTTGTATTGGCCTTGGACTGTTTTACCAGGGATGCTGGCGACTAGATAAAGGAGTCCAGTTCATTCTGGAGGTTAGTGTTAAGAAGCCCACTTGTTTAAAGTTATACCCCACATTCTCCAATATCCTAAATGCTGGTTTTCCTTGTAGAGTTAGATCCAAAGCTGTAAAGAAGGATGCTCTTTGGGCTTCTTGAGCTCCCACAGTGAGGGCCACTCAACCACCAAAGGCCTATGCGTAGATTGCATCTCTTTGCACAAAGACCTTAGTGGTAAACAGAGAGACTTAATAATGATGTAGGAATAGCATAAGCTTCCAAAATGGGTTAAATGAGCGCATACACATTTTCTGACATGTACAAAGTATGTGAGACAAAGTCTCACCATCTTTGCCTCCAAGGAGCACTCTAGTTTTACCTCTTCTAAGACAGATTTGTTTAACCTTTTAGCTGTCCATGGTGCTTCCAATATTCTTCTCCGGCACCACAAATTCAAACAAATCAATTCTTCTTCAGTCTTCTTTATTCAGTGTCCAACTGTCACATGCATATGAGACACTGAAAATATCATGGCTCGAGTCAGGGTCACCTGAGTCCTCAACGTAACATGCTTCTGTTTAATAATCTAAAGAGGTCGTATGCAGTAGATTTACCCAATGCAACATGTCTTTTGATCTCCTGACTGGTGCCTCCTTGATTGTGAATCCAAGCAAGACAAGTCAAGGGGCAGTGAAAAAGAAGGCCCTCAATGAGATGGACTGACACAGCGGCTGCAACAATAAGCTCAAACATAGGAGCAATTGTGAGGATGCCGCAGGAAGAGTCAAAGTTTTGCTTTGCTGTGTATAAGGTTGATATGGGTTGGAACTGATTCAGTGGCACCTAACAACACATTTCGAGAAATTTAGCAAAGAGGTAGCCAGAAGTCTTTGCACAGCTGGTGCCCTGGAACGGGGCCCCACTGGCCAAATCCACAATTATCCATATGATCAGAATACATAGGGAATACACTGCAATCTTGGAAATGAAGAGAACAAAGTATTTTCTTTGGGATTGGAGTATCTTTCTAGGACACACTAATCTTATCCACCAAAAGGGGACAGTGTTTTCTGACCACTTCGCTTTCAGGGTCAGCCAGCCAACTTTCCTTGTTACCAAACAACTTGACACAATTACTACCTTTGTGCTTACAGGGAATGAGAAACCAATTCAATTCCTTATTTCTTGTCCCCTCTAAACTTTCTCTAGAAGGCCAGATAATAAAGAACTTGAGGAGCTATGGTACTATCAGATTCTCTAGGTTATGGGTCTGGAGGTTTCTATCTAAACTATTCGGCTCTAGTAGGGGAAAAGCTGCCATAGACAATATGTCACCGAGTGGGTGTGGTTTTGTGCCAATTGAACTGGATTTTTTAAATAGGTGGTCTGCTGGTTCAGGTTTTCAGGCTGTGGTTTGCCAACCCTTGCTATAAAGCAGCATTACTTAAAATGCTGCTTGAGCACCAGCAAACACCCAAACAAAAAAGGATTGTCAATCAAAAGTCCACAGTGAAATGTTGTTGTTGTTGTTTTTCTTGTTAGATGCTGTCCAGTGAGTTCTGACTCATAAGCAACCCTATGCGCAACAGAACAAAACACTGCCTGGTCCTGCCCCATCTTCACCATTGTTCTTAAGGTTGAGCCCATTGTTGCACCCACTGTGTCAGTCCATCTTAATAAGGGTCTTCCTCTTTGGGGCTGCCCATATACTTTACCAAACATGATGCACTTCCCCAGGGACTACCCTCTTCTGACAATATATGCAAAGTACTTGAGACAAAGTCTCCTCATTCTTGCTCCTAAGGAGCCTTCTGGTTGTACTTCTTCCAAGAAAGATGTGCTTGTACGTTTGGCAGTTCAATATCCTTTGTCAGGACCATAATTCAAATGCATTGTGGTCCTTCTTCACTCTTCTTTATTCAGTGTCCAGCTTTCACATGCACATGAGGCTATTGAAAATACCATGGCTTGGGTCAGGCTCACCTTAGTCCTCAAAGTAACATCTTTGATTTCCAACACTGCAACAAATTTATCCAATGTGATGTGTTGTTTGATCTCTTGATTACTGTTTCCATGAGCATTGACTGTGGATCGAAGCAAGATGAGTGCCTTGATAACTTCAAGGCTTTCTCTGTTTATCATGGTGCTACCTACTGGTCCAGCTGTGAGGATTTGGGTTTTCTTTACTTTGATCTTCATCAGCTTCAAGTCTTCCTCACTTTCAGCAAGCAAGGTTAGAGGTCATCCACTAATTGCAGATTGTCAATAAACCGTTCTTCAATCATGATACCTCATTCTGCTTCATATAATCCATAATGAAATTGGTACAGCATGGACAGCAGGCAACTTGGGGCTTTTATTGAAATTTAACATTGTCAGCATTCAAACACATGCTATATTTTTAGTAATTAATTCTTATTATTTTTAACAAAAGCTATCAATTGGTGGTAAACTGTATATAAAGCAGTTAGTCCTTTACCTAGATAATTTGAGAAGCCAGGCTCCTAATTCCATTTGTGTCCTCATTTTCCAGACAGGAAAAGCAGATCAGAAAATGTAGCTATTCAATCTAACCAGTTAGAAGTAGATCCAGAATCGGAACTCCTGGTTTATTTAGTCGCCAACTTAAAAGTTGGTCGTTCAAATCCACTCAAAGGCAACTCAGAGAAAGACCTGATCTACTTTAGAAAACTCAGCTTTGCCCTGACTCCCATGGGATCCCCAATGAGTCAGAATAGACTAGACAGCAATTGATTTCCTGAGTCCTAGTCCAGTGATATTTCGCCATGTAGCACAATTGTCACGGTTGGTGCCATGACTCTATGCCTGCAATCTTACTGCAACACCACAACTAAAACCTTCAGTCCATTGATCTGCTCATGTGCCAAATAATACCTCTGTCCAAGGCAGCATGGAACTCTCCAGGTTGCGAGTACCTCACTTTGTGTCCAATGTTATCTGTTGCTCCATCCCAATCTGCCCTTGGACAGCTATTTATGTAAGGTTCTGAAATTTACAGACTAAATCGATGTGAGAAAATAAACACAGAAAGGAATCTTAGTATCCTTTTCTGTATACTCATAAGAAGTTGTGCTGTGAGAAGTACCAGTGGCTCTCAATGAACCAAAAACAGCACATTATCCCCACTGTTCTGCCTCTTCTCCCCGTCCTTACCACTCATCTGTGTGGTATTCAGCCCTCACTGACAAAGAAAAAAATTACTACTTATAGACCCACAGAGAATCTGAAGAACTATTAAAAACGCAAGGAGTGATGAGGTGGGGGCAAGTGAAATGTCAGTGGAAAATAGCGCGGTTGACATCATTTGTGGAGGTCTCTTCAAAGCCTTTGGCATCTAAATGATGCCAAAGTTTCACTGACCATGTCAGTAGTGTTCACCCAAAGAATGGTTAATTTAAAATGAAAGGAAAACATTGAATCAGAAATGAGGAAGAAGATACTTGTTAACATGACTCTGCCCATGGGGTAGAATAGCCACATCAAGGTAGGTTAAGGATCAGGATTAGAGTCAACCTACTTGAATTTTGTTTACAAGACAATTAAATGCACAGCAGTCTCAATGTAAGAATTCAATGAATTATTAGCAGTACTGATGAATAATTTAGGACTTTGGGTCAAAATTTGTCTGTGCAGAGTAAACTCTACTTCGATTGAAATAATATTTGATACTAATTATGGGCTTAATTCATCCTTATAAACTTATTGCTATCTTTTCCTTAAATAGAGCCCAGAACAGTCTTTTCTGGGTGATATGTATGGCAAGTCCATTTATTTTCTGTTCCTAATTAGCTGCATGAAAAAAAGCATTTATTTTTAAATGCCTTATAATTTACATTTTTATGGATCTGATTGGTCTTTACTATTAATAAAAACAGGTTAATGTTAACTGGGAACTTTAGAATCAATATAGTATTGATTTAATCTAGGGAAATGAAAATCTTCAGGCTCAAAATCATTCAAAAATACTCACCAAGCATCTACACATATCAGGATGGAGGCAGGCTTAAGATGCAATATGCTACAGTAGGGGGACGGCATAGACTGCAGAAAAAGTAAATCAATATTTCTGCACAGCTCTCCTGTTTACTAGGTCGGTTTGGGGAGGAAGAGCACCTGGGTGGCATAAATAATGGATAGCAGGGCTACAAACTGAAAGAGTGGCAGTTCAAACTCGCTGTCTTTAGAGGCTGCATTCTCTAGAGAAGGAAAGGGGAGTTTATATATGTATATGTGTATATGTATATATATATGTATATATGTATGTATATATATAGAGAGAGAGGGAGGGAGAGAGAGAGAATCTGACAAATTGACAGTGGTGTGAACCATTTCTTTAAGATAAATCTACTACGATCTACCATGTTGGGAATGACAAACTGAAGAGGAACGGCATCACATTTATCATCAAGAAGATTTTAAGATCTATCTTGAAGTCCAGTGTTGCATGTAATAGGATATCTACGTGACTACAAGGAAGACTAGTTAATAAAACTAGTATTCAAATGTATACACCCGACCCCTACTGCCAATGATCAAGAAATTAAAGTATACTAATGATTTCTTCAGTCTGAATTTGTTCAAACGTGCAATCAAGATGCATTGATAATTATTGGCAATTGGAATGAAAACTTTGAAAGAAGAATGAAGCATCAGCCATGGGAAAATATGATCTTGGTTGTTGGGTTTTTTTTTTTTTTTTTTTGGTTTTTTTTTTAACCGGCAAGAACCATGGAGGCTGTCGCAGAGAAGAAGAAGGCGCCTGCTGTTCCAGAGACCCTTAAGAAAAAGCGAAAGAATTTCGCAGAACTAAAGATCAAACGCCTAAGAAAGAAGTTTGCCCAAAAGATGCTTCAAAAGGCAAGGAGGAAGCTGATCTATGAGAAAGCTAAGCACTATCACAAGGAATACAGGCAGATGTACAGAACCGAAATCCGAATGGCTCGCATGGCAAGGAAAGCTGGCAACTTCTATGTGCCTGGAGAGCCCAAGCTGGCGTTTGTTATCAGGATCAGAGGTATCAATGGTGTGAGCCCGAAGGTTCGAAAAGTGTTGCAGCTTCTTCGCCTTCGCCAGATTTTCAATGGCACCTTTGTTAAGCTTAACAAGGCTTCAATTAACATGCTGAGGATTGTGGAACCATACATTGCATGGGGGTACCCAAACCTGAAGTCAGTGAATGAACTCATCTACAAGCGTGGGTATGGCAAAATCAATAAGAAGCGTATTGCCCTGACAGATAACACGCTGATTGCACGGTGTCTTGGTAAATATGGCATCATTTGCATGGAGGATCTGATTCATGAGATCTATACTGTTGGGAAACGTTTCAAAGAAGCAAATAACTTCCTGTGGCCCTTCAAACTATCTTCTCCACGAGGTGGGATGAAGAAAAAGACCACCCATTTCGTAGAAGGTGGAGACGCAGGCAACAGGGAAGACCAGATCAACAGGCTTATTAGAAGGATGAACTAAGGTATCTGCCTGCCATGATTATTTTTGTAATCTGGTCTCTTAATAAAACAGTGACTGCTTTCAAATGGAAAAAAAAAAAAAGAAAATATGATCTTGGCCAGAGAATTGAAGCTGGAGATGGCGTGTGTGTTCGTCTGGGTTGACAGAGAAACAAATCCAGGACACTCATATATATGTGAGAGAGAGCTTTAGATCATAGAGCAATTGTATATTGAGAAAGCTTCCTAGCCAGGTGCAGATCAAGTCTGTAAGTCTGATATTAGCCCATATATCCAATACCAGTCTATAAATTCCTCTTCAGACTCAAGCAACACATGCAATGTTGGTGAATGCAGGAAGATCACAGACCAGTTGGTGGAAAGTCTTGTGGATCTAGTGGTGGTAGAAACATCTCAGCGCTGGCAGGGGCCTCTATGTGACTCCTTCAGCTCCAGGGCTCTGGCTCCATCAGGGTAGATCCATGTGGCTTGTCAACAGGAATGTAAAGCAGAGAGAGTGTTTCTGGCCTCAAATGCGCCTCCAAATGAGGTCATCAAGTTGCGACCTGATTGACAGGCTAGACTCCACCTTCACTCTCAATAATCTCAAGTTGACACGAGATTATGTAACTGCCACAACATGATAGAATTTTGCAAGACCAATGACTTCTTTATTGCAATACCTCTTTTGCAACAATATAAACAGCAATTATATACATGGACAATGCCAGATGAAGCACAAGTGAATCAAAGTAACTACATCTGTGGGAAGAAACCATGGAGAAGCTCAGTATCATGAGCTAAAATAAGTCTAGGTGCTGGTGTGGAACAGACCATCAATTGCTCATAAGCAAATTCAAGTTGAAGCTGAAGAAAATTAAAACAAGCTCACAAGGGCCAAAGTACACTCTTCAGTATATACTACCTGAATTTAGAGATCATTTCAAATGCAGCTTTGGCTCACTGGACATTAAAAAGCAAAGACCAGAGGAACTGAGGGATGACATCAAGGACATCAAACATCTATAAAGGAAAGAAAGGAAATATTAAAGTGGATGTCAAGAGACTCTGAAACTTGCTCTTAATCATAGAGTAGCTGAAGCAAATGGAATAAATGAGGTTTAAAAGCTGAACAGAATATTATAAGGTATTAACTATTATAATTATAAGGTATTAAACAAGGTATTATAATGAGATGTGAAAAGACGAGTAAGGAAAACAAAAGAGCAAAGCATGCTCGGGATTTCTCAAGCTGGAAGAACTGAAGAAAAATATCCAACCTCAAGTTGCAATATTCAAGGATTCTATGAAAATATCAAAATATTAGTAGAATACACAGTCACTTTACCAAAAAGAACTAGTCTACTTCCAGCCATTTAAAGAGGTAGCACATGATTTTTTAAAATCTGTGGTATTTAAGGAAGAAGCTCAAGCTGCATGGAAAGCATCAGGGGAAAACAAGACGTCAGGAATTGATGGAACATCAATTGAAGGAATATCAATTGAAATGTTTCAACAAGCTAAGTCAGTACTGGAAGCACTAACTCATCCATGCCAAGAAATTTGGACGAGAGTTACATGGGCAACTGACTGGAAGAGATCCATATTTGTACTCATTCCAAAGAATGAACCAACAGAATGTGGAAATAATCTAATAATATCCTTATTATCACATATGAGTAAACTCTTGCTGAAAGTCATTCAACAACAGTTGCAGCAGCATATTGACAGGAGCTGCCAGAAATTCAGACTGGAATCAGGAGAACACATGGAAAGAGAGATGTCATTGCTGGAATCAGATGGATCTTGACGGCAATCAGAGAATGCCAAAAATATGTTTACCTGTGTTTTATTGATTATGCAAAGGAATTCAACTGTGTGGATCATAACACACAACAGATAACAAGAATTCCAGAACACTTAATTCTGCTCATGGAGAACCTGTACGTAGACAGAAAGCAGTCATTTGAACAGAATAAGGGAATGCTGCTTTGTTGCAAAGCAAGACAGGTGCTGTCAGGGTTATATCCTTTCTCCATACTTATTCAATACACATGCTGAGCAAACAATCAGAGAAGCTGGAATATATGAAGAACGCGGTGTCAGGATTGAAGGAAGCCTCATGAACAACCTGCAGCATGCAAATGACACAACCATGCTTGCTGAAACCTAAAAGAACTTGAAGATGAAAGACTACAGCCTTCATTGTGGATTAGAACTCAATGTAAAGAAGACAGAAACACAACTGGACCAAAAGACATCACGATAAACAGAAAAGATTGATGTCAAGGCTTTCATTTTTATTTGTCTTCACAAGCAACGATCAATTAAATAGCAGTCAAGAAATCAAATGACACATTGCATTATGAAAACCTGCTGCACAAGACCTCTTTAAAGTGTTGAGGAGCAAAGATGTCACTTTGAGGACTAAGGTGCGCTTGACCCAAACTTTGATATTTTTCATCATTGCATGTGCATGTGAAAGATAAACAACAAATATCAAAGACTGGATAAGAATTGATGTACCTGAATTATAGTGTTGGCAAAGAACATTGATCATATCATGTAATGCTAACAGAACAAACAAATCTGTCTTGAGAGAAATATTGCCAGAATTTTCTTTAGAAGCAAGGATGGTGAGAGTTGACCTCCAGTACTTTGAACCTGTTATCAAGAGAGACCAGTCACTGTAAAAGGACATCATGCTTGGTAAAGTAGAGGGTAAGATAAATGGGAAGGAGACCTTTGACAAGATGGGCTCAAACAGAACAATGATTACAAAGATGGGGTGGTACAGGGTAATGTTTCATTCTGTTGATGACAGGATTACTATGAATCAGCGCTGACTGGATAGAATTTAAGAACAACACTAAGAGAGATTTATCTCAAAGAAATGGCTTATATGATTGTACAGTCTGGGAAGTTCTAGACCGACAGGTCAGACAGATGGCAGGCTGGAAGCTTGTCCTGACTCAAGTAGTTGCAGTGGTTAACGAATCAAGTTTGATAGGTCAGAAGGCAGGCTGCATGCTTATAGTCCATAGAGGCTAATGACTCCTAGGATCATCGAGCAGTATAACATTCTGCTGGCTCAAGTCCAAAGAACTTGATACTGATAATGATGAGCCTTTTGCAACCTATAGATCCAGTAAAACATAAAAAGGAGTCCTGCTGGCATAGTGATTATGCATTGAGCTGCTAACTGTAAGGTCAGCAATTCAAAACCACCAACACTCTGATGAAGAAAGATAGAGGTTTCTATTCCTGTCAAGAGTAACATTCTGAGAAACTTCAGGAACCTGTCCTATAGGGTCACTGTGAGTTAGCAATGGCAGTGATTAACACACACACACATATACAATAAAAACAGGAGAGCGTTGTCATAATGTCCATATATATTGGAAGTAGGTCCTACCTATGCATAGTAGATCTCATCATGGATGTGACTATATTATATCAGATCTCTTCATGGGTTGACTACATTATAACTGCCAAGCCACTGAGATTCATGACTCAGCCAAGTTGGCACACAACCTTAACCATCTCAACCACATATTGACACCTTAAAATAAAGTCCTGCTGATCAACTTCTAGCAAACCAGCCCTTAAAATGCTCTGGAGCACAGTTCTACTTTGATTCAAGTAGTGTCCCTATAAATCAAAGTTGACTCCACAGCATCTTTTTATTTTTTATAATTTCATTGTGCAACCCGCTTCAGTGCCTTAAGCCCACCAGGTAAAACCAGGCAATGGTTCGGCGTGACAGTTTGCTTTGGCATTGGACACTGTGAGAGGCCCATGGGATCGCACACAGCATCTTTTTTTAAAATTTGAAGTGAACATGATACCTTTCTAAACTTCAGTTTCATCATCTATGATGCATTTACCTGTTTATAAGACAAAAAGTAATCATCAATGCAAAACTTCAGTTGTGACTGATAAATGAAAACTGATTAAATTGATAGTCACCAAGATAATGATGATGATGACGATTTGTTGCAAGGTGTTACATAAGAAAGAAAAATAATAATAATAAAAGATGGTTCTCAACTCTAAGGGCCTTTTGTGATTGATTTTTCTCTTATTAATTTTTTATCTAACAAATAAGGAAAACTCCAGGTTTTCTTAAGGTTCTGTGAAGAGCAGGTGGTAAATCTATTCCCTTATTTTATAATGGAATCATTTAACATTAAGTATGAGCCCACAACCTCATAGTGTTCCAAGCTCTTTATTTCCCATAAGAAATACATTCTCTAATAGTGTCTCAAGTTTGGCAGTCACAGACGTCAATTTTGTTTTGTTTTTATAAAAATATATATTTATTTTGTTGTTGAGATTATACAAAGTAAAACACTAAGCAATTCAATCAATTCTATTTCTGCCATTTAGCGACACTGATTACAAATTTTGCTTTGTGCAAACATTCTTACCCATGCTTTCTGAGTTGTTCCTGCCCCCTTAGCATAAACTCACTTTCCCTAAGCTGCCAAAATAATCTTTCCATTTGCTGTTGTCAGATGGATCCTATGTGGATAGTTCTTAGATTAAGATGCAAGCCAGGCATTTTTTACTAGCCAAGCTAAACTATTGTTTGGTTTCCACTACTTGTCTGTCAGTGTGTCAGACTGTGATGGCTTCCTTGTTGTGCTGTTGGAAGCTATGTCACCAGTATTTCACACACCAATAAGATCATTCATAGTGAACAGGTTTGAGTGGAGCTTCTAGACGAAAACAAACTAGGGAGAACTGCCTTTCTACTTCTGAGGGATGAGTCACGGAGAATCTAATGAACAGCAGTGGAACATTGTCAGCTGTCGTAACAGAAGATGAGTCCTTTAGAGGAGAAGGTGCTCAAAGTATAACTTTGAGTGTAATTTTAAGGAACTGCTTCCTTAAAATACGGTCGACCATAATACTGTGGGTAGATTAAAGCTTTGGGGACCTTCATTTGCTGATGGGGCACTCCTCAAAGGGAGAAGAAAGTGTTGCATGTATTCATTAATAATTGGAACCTGGATTGTATGAAGTATTAACCTAGGAAAATTAAGCTATAAAAATGAATTGAATGCATAAAGATCAATATCCTAAGCATTACTAGTCAGAGACAAAATATGACCTTGAGTATGTCCTACATGCCTTTCAATATTTGAGGGATCCGGTATTAATGACAGAAGACCTGAAAAAGGCTTTGGGACAATATCAAGAGCATCATAATGAACATAATAAAAGGCCCTTAAAAAGTCCAAAAAAAAAGAAAGAAAATGTCAAAGTGGATGACATGAGACTCCAAAGCTTGCTCTTAATCATAGAGTAGCTAAAGAAAAATGAAAAAATTATGAAGAAAACTTAAAAGGAAAACTTGAGATGATATAGTAAATTATTAAAATGAAATATTCAAAGACATGGAGTAAGAAGACAGTCAACATATATCAAACTAAAAGAATTCATTAAAAAGTCGACACTGTAGTTGAAATATTGAAGCATTCCATAGGCAAAATGTTGAACGATGCAGTAGCATCAAAAGTTGATGGAAGGAGTACAAGGGTTTACACGTGACCTCCTCCCTGGGGGGCGGACAACAGAAAAGTGGGTGAAGGGAGTCATCGGACAGTTTAAGATATGACAAAATAATAATAATTTATAAATTATCAAGGGCTCATGAGGGAGGAGGGAGCTTGGAGGGAGGGGGAAAATGAGGAGCTGATGCCAGGGGCTTAGGTGGAGAGCAAATGTTTGAGAATGATGAGCGCAATGAATGTACAAATGTGCTTTACACAATTGATGTATGTATGGATTGTGATAAGAGTTGTATGAGCCCCTAATAAAATGATTTTTTAAAAGAATAAGATGATGGAAGGATACAACCCTGACAAACACCTTTCCAAATTTAAACCACCCACTATTTCCTTGTTCTGTTGAAAAACTGTCCCTTGACGCATGTCCAGGTTCTGCAATAAGGTAGAGAGGAATCCCCATTTTTCTCAATGTCATCTATAGTTTGCTATGATACACACAATTGATGTGCTGCCTCAAAGGTTGTTGAAGGATCTTCAGCAAAATGTTGTATTATGCCAACAAGCACACTGTACCCCAGTCCCTTGCTTTGCAACCATACTAAGATAAGGATGGAGACTAGTGCTCTTCCAAAGAAGAGACAACTCCTGAAATGCTGCCAAACATTTTGACCTATTAGCCATCTGAGCCCTTTACTTTCCCTGGCAGTCAATGAACAAAGCCTTCATAACTTCTGAAATAAAATTCATCATAAGGGAATATTTCAAAGTATCATAGCAAGTAGAGTCAAGGAACCTTAGAAATAGCCTAATTCCATCAACCCTTATAAAATGAGAAGACGGAACTCAGAAAAATTACAGTGCACACTGAAACCCCATTTGAGGCTGGAGCACAGCTCCAAACTAGAGGTGCTTATGAAACTCTATTTTGTTGGAGCCCATCATCTTTAAAGCTCTTCATTCTTGAAATTTTCAAGCATATTCAAAATAAAGGAGTATAGTAGCCCTCCATGTAACATCATCCAACTTGAATAGTTAGCATTCATATTTCATTTTTATTTCAACTATCCTCAGTGCCTCTCCCTTAATATATTTCTCTCTCTCTCTCTCTCTCTCTCTCTCTCTCTCTCTCTCTCTCTCTCTCTCTCTCTCTCACACACACACACACACACACACGCACACACATGCACACACACACAGAGAGACAATTATTATCATTTCATTTTAATTATATTTTGGTAAAATTTACATACATTCATGCATCAAAATGCACACATGCTAGCCACACCATTTTGACCGATGTTATACCTATATAACACTCTCCATTCTTACAATATAGAACATTTCCTTCTCTGCCAGTCTCTACCTGGCAGAAACAACTATCACAGACTGATTTTGTCTATTACAAAATCATATACAATATATTCTTTTGTGTCTGACTTCCTTCATTAAAGTATCTTTAGTATTCTCCCATCTTAGTTATCCAGTACTGCTTTAACACAAATACCTCATGTGAGTGACTTTAAGAAACAGAAATTAATTTTCTCACAGACTAAGAAGTTAGAGGGCTGAATTCAGAACGTTAGCTCTGGAAGGCTTTTAAGAAGGAATTTTGGAGAATGGAGTTGAGTTCAGAACAAAAACTTTACTGAAGTCTTCCTGGTATGAGGCACATGAAAGATATTAGGTGCCATATCTGATCAACTAACATATAAGAAAGACCAAGTTGAATCCTTAGTCGCAATGATTCTCCAAAGAGTGTTAGCTCTCCACTCTAGGAAAAGGAAGTATTGGTTCTTGTTGGCAGAAAACCTGCTGTTCTATAACAAGACAGGACTTGTACAAGAAGCAATTGTCCAACTTCAAGAATAAGCCAGCAACACAACAACGTCATGAATGATGTCGTATGGCAGGTAAGAGGAGTAGGGAGAACAGACGTTATTGGCTCATGCTTATCCTCAACCCCCGCATAACTTTCTTTACACTATTAACAGTCACCCTCTGCAATACAAGTCCCCTCCTCTTTCGTAACTAACTATTTAAAGGCAGCCACCACTTCTTTAGCTTCTCAAAATATTCCACTCAATTCTAAAGTCCAGTACTTGCCACTTGGTACCTCTCTTGCTCCCTATAATGAAAATTCCCGGACTCAGCCTGAAGCAGCCAGAGATTAATGTATACCATCAAACGATGAGAAATACAAATCCAGTTTGTTCATGGATTCAAATTAAATCAAACTCACCACTCCAACCTGGGGAATAGCCCAAAAGAAACTAAAAAAAAAACAAAAACCTTACTCTTACAACAGCACAAAACCCTTCCAGCACTTGCTGCTGCAAAAGCGCAGACCCCACTAACTGCATGCACAGAAGCGAAGTGAGACAGGCACAAAAGGACAAGTACAACATGAGCCCGCTGAGGTAAGTATTAAAAAATGCAAAGGGGCATAGGGAAAGAGCTACTGTACACAAACACTTTTGGGGTGAGGACTGTGTAGTATGGCAGAGACCAGATCAAATCCAGGGATGCACATGGTAGACAACTGGGGAGGAGGTGGGGAAAGGAAAATAAAAGGATGAATGTAAGGAAGAAAAGGGGAGTGGGGGCATGGGGCACTAACCCACCCAAGGGGAGGGTATTGTTTATATCTCCACAGGGAAAGTGGGACCAGACTTCAACCCAGTGCCGCAAGGTGTGAATGCAATATCCCGGCGTGGAGTAGGGAACCAGTAGAGAGGTCTGGGAGGCTGACCCCAGTACCAAATATAAAGTGGATGCCTGCCCCTCCCCCCAGAAGAATTTGTTTCAAAGAACGACATTGATTCTGCAGCTCTGGGAGAGGGACATATCTGATCAGAGCACACAGGAGCAGACGAAGGGGGAGGAGGAGAGAGTGGAGCACAACCTGGCCCAACAGGCCATGAGGATGATGTTTCTGATTAGAGCAGCCAGTCCACAGAGAGGACAACATGGCTGGCCCCACTATGAGACATGATGCCCCTCACTGACCCATGGCACTATAGGGGACAGCACCGGAGACACAGTGTGGGAATTGCGCCTGACCTGATCCCACCACACCAAGGCAAAGCACTGGGGGAGTGCAGCAGAACAGCAAGGGAATGGAGCTGCAAGATCCCCAGGCAATGCTGAAAGTGGACTTTGGTGCCAGGGCGTGGTTCCCCAACAGATTGGACTGGAAAACGCTCCTAAGGGCCAGCAAATGATCCTTGAACTTACTACAAGTTTTTCTTTCTTGATGTGTTTTGTATTGTTATTTGTCAGTGGTTTGTTGTTGTTGTTTTCTTGTATAATGTTGCTTTGTTTTCCTCTGTATTGTTTTTTGTGCATGTTATTATCTCCAAGGGTCTGTCTAAATAAGATAGGCTGGATGAACTATCTGGAGGAAAAACAACGGGACTGACAGTTCCAAGGGGACTTGGGATAGGGGGAGGTGGGGGGTAAGGAAGTGGTGTTAACAAACCCAGGGAAAAGGGAACAACATGGGATCCAAATTGGTGGTGAGGGGGGAGTGGCAGGCCTGGTAGGGAATGATCAAGGGTAAGGTAACGTAAAGAAGAGGTATAGCTGTAACCCAGGTAAGGACGGAGCATTATAGTGGGGCAGGAGGAAACTCAAGGGAAATAGAGGAAAGAGCTAGGAGGCAAAGGGCATCTATAGAGGTCTAGACAAAGACATGTACATGCAAATATATATATGAGGATGGGGAAATAGATCTATGTGCCTATATTTATAGGTTTAGTATTAAGGAGGCGGAAGGACCTTGGGCCTCTACTCAAGCACTCCCTCAATGCATGAATACTTTCTTCTATTAAATTGGCATTCTATGATGCTCAACCTCCCGACACAACTGCTGAAACCAAAGCGGGTGAACAAGCAAATGTGGTGAAGAAAGCTAATGGTGCCTAGCTATCAAAAGAGATAGCATCTGGGGTCCTAAAGGCTTGAAGATAAACAAGCAGTCATGTAGCTCAGAAGCAACAAAGCCCACATGGAAGAACACACTAGTCTGTGTGATCACGTGGTTCCGAAGGGATCAGTTAACAGGCATCAAATAACAAAAAATTATATCATTGGGGGCACACCTCCATGATATGATCACTGAGGACAAACGGGTGCATAAGCAAATGTGGTGAAGAAAGCTGATGGTGCCCGGCTATTGAAAGAGATAGTGTCTGGGGTCTTAAAGGCTTGAAGGTAAACAAGCAGCCATCTAGCTCACAAGCGGCAAAGCCCACATGGAAGAAGCTCACCAGCCTGTGCGATCACGAGGTGTCAAAGGGATCGGGTATACGGCATCATCCAATAAAAAACCTTACCATAGGAATGAAGTGGGAAGTGCAGAGTGGAGACCCAAAGCCCATTTGTCGGCGACTGGAGATCCCTTCACAGAGGGGTCTAGGGGAGGAGATGAGTCAGTCAGGGTGCGATATAGCACCGATGAAGAATACAGCTTTCCTCCAGTTCCTAAATGCCTCCTCCCCGCCCATTACCATGATCCGAATTCTACCTTGCAAGTCTGGATAGAGGAGAAGTTGTACACTGGTGCTGATAGGAACTGGAGGCACAGGGAATCCAGGGTGGATGACACCTTCAGGATCAGTGCTCTGAGGGGCGATACTGGGAGGGTAGAGTGTGAGTGGGTTGGAAAGAGGGATCAGATTGCAAGGATCTACATGTGACCTCCTCCCTGGGGGACGGACAACAGAAAAGGTGGTGAAGGGAGATGCCAGATAGGGCAAGATATGACAAAATAATAATTTATAAATTATTAAGGACTCATGAGGGAGGGGGAATGGGGAGGGAGGGGGGAAAAAAAGGACCCGATGCAAAGGGCTTAAGTGGAGAGCAAATGCTTTGAAAATGATTAGGGCAAAGCATGTACAGATGTGCTTTATACAATTGATGTGTGTATATGTATGGATTGTGGTAACAGTTGTATGAGCCCCTAATAAAATGTTCCAAAAAATGCTTCTACCACATTCAGCTCTGGCCCAAGGGCCTCTCCAACCAAATCCCCTCAGGCTTCACTCAGTGTTTAGGGGAGGTCCTTGCCTCTTTTCAGCTTTTGTTCTTTCATGCTCTGGCCATCTTCCTGTAGCCTAAACTCTAAGTTCCCCAGTCTCTGCATGCCTGCTTAATATGCCCTTTTATATTGCTAATGAGAATGCCTTAAACATACCTTACTCTAAGACTGCCTTGTTAACATAGCAAAGAAACTATTTCCAAATGAGAGAAGGGTTGAGATTTACAACACATACCTTCTGGGGAAGGTATCCACAAGATGCACAAGTTGCATCCACAAGATCAGTAGTTCATTTCCTTTTGATTGCTGAGTAGCATTCCATTGTATAATCAGACTACAATTGGTTTATCCATCCTCCTGTAGGTTGTGACTTGATGTGGGGCAATTGTGAATAAAGCTGCTCTGGACATTCTCCTTCAAGTCTTTGGATGAATATTCATTTTTGTACCTAGAAGTGAATTTATAGGGCAATGTGCATTCAACTTTATAGGAAAACACAACTATTTTCCCAAATGACTGTGACATTTCATATTTCTTACATAAGAAATACACTTCTTGCACACCCTTACCAAAAAATACTTTGGCTGGTTTTAAACATTTCTGTATTCAGGTGAACATGTAGTGGTATGTCCTTATGGTTGTATTTGCATTTTTCTGATGACTCATTGATATCAAAGATTTAGTGAAATTCTTCATTAAGGATGTATGCTGACCATTTTTATTGACCTGTATCTTTTTATTAAGTTGCAGATAACATGCCATATTTTAAAGTAATCTTGAAAATAGATTTTAGAAACATATTCTGGCTCACAACATTTCATGAATGCCTCACTCATAAGTATACTGCATCATATTCCTAAGCATGATCAGCACATTACCAATGAGTCTTTTCCAAATAATAACAAGCCTAGTGGTTGGAGAGGAATTCTCTAATAAGGTTGCCAATGCTGTGAACTTTGCAGAAGCTATCTGCGACATCTTCCTCCAGTGGAGTGCCTGGTAGGTCCACGTTAGCAGAGAAGAACATAACCACTGCCCCACCAGGGTCCTTAAGGCCAAATAATTCAAACCTATTGCCATCAAGTCAATCCCAACTCATAGCCACCCTACTGGGCAGAATGCAAACTGCCTCCATAGGTTTTCCAAGACTGTAAATCTTCATGACAATGTTAGGTGGCTTTGCACGGGAAAGAATTCATGCCAAAGCCAGCTTTGTAATCCAAGTGGGTTTTTATAAAAGACGGGGGGAGTTTCCAGTTTTACAGTCTCAAAGGAGTACATATTATTTCAGGAAAGCATGCCAAACCACGCAGAAGCCACGCTGGGGCTCATGACTGAACATGGGCAACGTCATGTCACTGTACACCCACACGTGGTGATCTGAGGCCAGAGAGACTGAAGCACGGCCGAGCAGGCACAGAAGTAGGGTAAAAGGGACCAATTTCCTGCTGCCATGGTATTTCATTGGCTAAATTAAGCCCACCTGGGTGGGCTCATGAGCCTGTGTCTAGTTTGCCCCACCCAGGTGTCATGCCCTCCTGGCTGGGAGGATATGAATTGGAGCATCCCTTGTTCATGTCTTCATAGATGTTTAATAGATAGAACCAACTAAGAGAGAATGTATTGACCCAATCTCCTATATCATGCACAACCAGGGTTCCAGGCCAGGGACAGCAATCCTTTGCTGCTTTGGCCATGCGGCTGGGCTGCTTCGTCCAGGTACCAGGTGCAGACTGACTAGCAGATCCCTCTCCTCTTGAGTTTCCCCATAGGACAGAGCGCTGCCAGTGGCCAGTTTGTTTACAATGGTAGCATGGACCTCAGGGAGGCCTGTTTGCAGTAGGGCAAACTTTGCCCTGTGGCACAATTACAATCCCAGGCAGGGTCAGTAGTAGGCACAACTGTTTCTCCTATTGGGTACTGATCATTCATCACATGCAAACTTTCTACAAATTTCCTAGCACCTTTTAGCACTCATTTTTTCTCAAAGTCTGTCATAGTCTGTCTCTATTAGAACTCTGGCTGGGTCACCTGCTTCTCCAGCCTATACAGCAGTGGTTCTTGCCCTTCCTAATACCGCAACCTTTTAATACAGTTCCTCCTGTGTTGATGCCCCCCCCAAGTATACAATTATTTGTGTTACTACTTCATAACTGTAATTTTGCTACTGTGATGTATTGGGCAACCACCTGTGAAAGGGTCATTTGACACACACCCCCACCAGAGGGGTTGCAACCCACAGGTTGTCATCCATTGATCCACAGGTTCAGGGTCAGACAGTGATGCAGCTGGGCTTGAGGTAGAGTCGCCTTCAGTCTCATGACCACTTGGGAGATACACTAGGAATAAAGGTGTTTACTGCTTCCCAAGAGGAAAAATTCTTTAACAGAAGGTGATTCCTCCCACTTTCCTTGTGCAGAAACCTTCTAGCTGAATCAGGGTCAGACGGGAAAGTGTGCCATTCTTTGGCCAGGACTTCCCATCACTTAGAATGTACTGGGACCAGATGGTGTTGCAGAATGAGATTACCTTCTGTTTCTCCAGCGTCTGCAGTTAAATAGGATACAATGTTGAACACCGAGGCTCCAATGCCCATCTAGGAAAGACAATCAACAGAAAACTCAGGAGAGGTCGATGGCTCAGGGCTCTAACTGCACTTCCAGCATGCGCCACTAGGGGCTGTGGAACAGGGGCCTTGAGCAAGTGCCCCTGCCAGAGGTACGGCTTGGGGGGGTCCAGCCTCTGCCAGCAAACTGGGCCCCGGCCGTTTTCTAGACCACACAGGGCCAACAGAGTCAGTTGCTGGCATGAGTAAGTCCCCGGACCTCTGAAGGCAAGACCACTGCTTGGAGTGGCCCTCCAATAGTCTTCAAAGGTGACCACTGGCATGAGCGGCCTCTCCACAACCCTGAACGAACGGCAGGAGAGACCTGTCAATTGGCTCAGGGAATATTCTAGAGAAATTGGGATCCTTGGCTGCACACATACTTTGACACGGGAACTGCACCAGGAACGTGCATGGCCCAGGGGCCGAGGGCATTGGTGCTGAAAAGCCTTGGATACCAGCAGTTAGCAGTTACTCAGGGGCCTGGCTTTCCAATGCCCTTTTCCGAGGCTTTGGCAAAGGAAAACCAGCCAGTGGGGAAAACCGAACCAGCCCATAGGCAGGAAGCTAAAGCAAAGCCCCAAACAGGACCAAGTAGTTTGAGAGTAAAACCAGGAGAAAACAGGGGAGGGGGTTGAGAGGAGAATCTGTGGGAAAACCCAGAACCCCCGTGAAACTGGGCAGGGCTGGCACACTCGGCAGCCCCCCACGTGGTTGGAGCCCCGGACGTCATCTTAGAGTTCGGCAGCAGACCATGTGCTCAGTGGCCCGGAAACAAGAGGGTGGCAGACACGAGTTAGTGCCACCTTGTTGGGGCGTGCAGAATCACGTAGTGGGCTCCCCTGCAAAGACGCTGGCAGCTACCGGGTACAGCCAAGTCCAGATTTGGCAGAGGGCAAGTTACAGGAACCAGCACGCCAGATTCAACTCGGTTGACTTGTGCGCCCACATCCATCTTGCTAGAAAGAACACAGAGCAGACCAAGGAAAAACCAAAAGGCTTTTGGGGCCGGAATTCCCCACCATATCCCAGGAAGCAAGGCTGGGGGAAGCCTGCGAGGTCCCTCGGAGAGGCAGACACGCAGCCCAGCATAGAAGCAGGAAACACAGGGGAGCACACGGCAAGCAAGCACACCAGGGGGAAGGAAAAGGGACGCCTGCCATACGTTACCCTTGGCCGCAGAGCGGGCTGCTGTTGAGTGAGATCTCGGATAGCCACAGTGCATTCCATACCCGTCTTGGTGTCCTCCAACGGTTATCTCTGAGTCACACGGCAGTACAAAAATGACGGACAGGGGCTTGTTCCTGCAAAGGCCCCTTACAGGAGGTTGGGAAAGGATAACGGGGCAAGCAGTTGCCACCCATGTAGGCCCCTGAACTGGGTATGCTCCAATTCAGCCCTCCCCACCCCCCACCTCGAGCCAGGTGGACATTATACCTGTGTGGCCCCCAATAGGCCCTGGTGAATTTTATTCAGCCAATGGGGTCAACCAACTCCTTTGAGCATGCCTTCCCAACCAGAGGTTTCAAATACACTGGCAGAATGCTGGTTTTTTACCCTGCTCGTGGGCAGATGCAGGTGGTGGTGGGAGGCTCATACACAATGCTTGAGTGGGCACCTTTAGCACCCACTCCAGGCCTACTCGGGAAACACATGCACTCCCCTTCCGCACCTAATCATGGCCCACAGCCTCGTTTCTCACTTGCTCTTGGACCCCCAGCTCCCGCTGAGTGGCAGGTCTGAAAGGATCCTGTTTATCCTGCTCCAAGCGTCTGTCTCTGACCTCAGGGCACCATGTGTCAGTGCACGTTCACACCAGGTTGCCCGTGTTCGGTGAACCCATGCTTTCACGTGGTTTGGAAAACTTCCCTGAAACAGCATATACTCTCGAGACTGGAAAACCTGAAAATTCTCCCGTCCTTTATAAAAACCCACTTGGATCACACACCAGGCTTCACCGTAAATTTATTGTGCAAAGCCAACAACCAAGGAATTATCCACTCGACAAACATGACTAGAAGTACTTCCTCCAACCACTGCCAAGGCTGTCATGAGGACGCCACCAGGACTCCAAGGAGCCCATCATGACATAACTGAACTGACACTGAGCAGCACTGCCCAGGCAAGTGGACCAGGAGAACGAAGCATCACACATGGAGAAGGTGGCCTAAAACTGGTGCAGAGGTGGTCTAAAACTGGTGCAGAGGTGGGACAGATGTAGAGGGGTGACCAGTATCCCCAATTCAGGTGCCAGTTTCTGCTGAGTCCTACAAGCACTCTCCATGTCAGGAAGACACAGCAACGTACTCATTGTATGGCCATCTAGGTCAGTGGTGCTCAACCTTCCTAATGCTGTGACCCTTTAATACAGTTCATGTTGTGATGATCCCCCCCCCCACCATAAAACTATTTTCGTTGCTACTTCACTACTGTAATTTTGCTACTATTATGAATCAGGTGACTCCTTGACAAGGTCATTTGACCCCCAAAGGGGTCGGGACCCACAGGTTGAGAACTGCTGGTCTTGAGTTTTATAGTACCCCCACTACAGAAGAAATGAATGCCACACATGTTACAAAGAGTTCTTTATTGTCGGCTAGTGCAAGCGATCAGAAGCAGAAATGTAAGGCAGGGTGGTAGGCAGTGGGGTTCTCTCTTGGAAGGAGGTGGGGGAGGTTGTCCCTTCCTAACATTGGGGGCGCCTGCACATCCCAGCAGATCTCTTTGTATCTTGGCATCCATGTGGCCTGGTTACAAAGAAGGGTGGACTTCAGAGTGGTCATACCAGATGCAGCTTCTGACCAACACTTCCAACCTCCCGCATGATCGTAGTAAACATGACCGAATCCTCATGAGCCTAACCCCAAATCTCACTCATTTAGGAAACTTACTGTGCTTTTGTAAGTGGAGTCACAACCAGAGAATGAAGGTGGGGTTGAGAATATATGGTTAAGGAGAGCGTTAGCACACCACCTCGCGTTTAAAGAAAACAATGGTCTTGGCCCTTGATCCCCCTATCATACTATTCCATAGCACAGTCCCACTGAGAAGAGCTATTCAATCACTACCACTACCAAGTTTAGAACATGTTCATTCTGGTTACTCGTGATTATTAGTAATTGTTTTTTAGTCCTGGCAAAATATAAACAAGGCAAGAGTCTCTGAATCAACATCGTCTGCATGTGTTTAATTCAGTGCCATGGATGATACTCTGTGTATTGTACAATCATTATTAACATCCTTTTCTCAGTTATTCCACTACCATTAACATAAACTCAATGTACCCTATGCAAAACTCTTTCTACTTCACCTATGGTGACCATTGGTCTACTTTGGTTTATTATTTTTAGTAATTTTCTTGATAATAACTTCACGTATCACACAACTCCATGATTAAAAAGACTTGTGGAAGCATGATAAAAATCAGTCCTAGTCCTCCATCCCCACTGCCTCTTTCACTGCTTGCTCCCCGATTCCCCTCCAGCTCCCCACATGCTGTCCCTGGTAAATCATTGCATCAGTTATTATCTCTATGCATCCACTCCGCACATGCTTCATAAACTGGGAGACCCAATAGCAACAGTAGGAAAAAATTAAACGAAACAGAAATAAGGGGGGGGGGACACAAATTCAAGAGAAAGAAAATACCAGTACTATTACAAGAGGCAGAAGAGGGAGCTTTGTCGTGGAACAAGCCAGGAATACTTAAGCCTAGAACAAGTTCAGGTTGGGTCAAGAGGGAGGTCATCTGACCCACTATCCTACCTTACAATGGTTCCATCCACCACCATCAAGTTTGCAATGATCTGTCTGATAAACTGTTCCCATCCCTTGCCTGTGGCCAGAGGGCATCTGCCAAAGGCTTCATCTGACTAGCTACTCTGCTCATGGATTTGGGGCTTCCACTGTCCCCATAGCCTTCTACAAACTATGGGTGGTCACAACTGAAGCACTCCGACTGTCCCCTTCATCCTATTTGGATCTTGTTACCTTGTGACATCATGGCTTGAAATCAATGATGATTGCATCAGACCCATTCCGACTATGAGAGGAAAGCAAACGTATGGAGTGGGGCCTGCTCATCGGCAGGGTCAGGGTCAGGTCCTGCATGACCTGTTCAAGAGTTCCTTCATGCAGAGTATCTTGGGGTTCCACATAGCAATGGGGAGGGACAGGGAGCTCCAGAAAGGAAAACTGGCACCGTGGTATGGTGTGATGCATCAGGGACAACAGGACGTCCCCGGAGACTGGGTTCCCGCACAATGCCAAGGACTTGAGCTGGGTGCACTGACCCAGAGCAGGCTTCAACGCCATGAGCTCAGGGTCCTTGATGCCACAAGAATCTAAGGCCAAGTTGGTCAACGTGGCTGACAACCTTCCTATCAGGCCTGGGAGGAAGGCAAAACTTATGTCTTCACCGAAGACACCACTCAAATCCAGGGACTGCAGTTGGCTGGTGCAAGGACTGCAGGACAGGTATGTCAAGTCAGAGTCCATCAGCATGCATTGTTTGATGGTGAGGTACTTCAGGGGTGTCTTCAAGCATTTGAACAGCTGTGGGAGGTGGCCATGGAGAAAGACACCATCCAGGATGAGGTGCTCTACCTGATGTAGATGGAGGAAGGTAGAGGTAAATTCGGCAAGGAGCTTCTCCACCCCTTCCTGCATGCATAACCCCAAGCAATCCAGGGAGATTCCAGAGAAAGAGACTGTGTGCAGGTGAACCATCCGGGCCAGGTACGGAGCAAACCAGTTGAGGTCATGCAGGTCCCAGGGGCCACGCACTTCCACATCCCAGACGGAGTCCAGCCGCACCATTTCTAGGATCTCCTCAACAACGGAAAATTTGGGCATATCCCCAACAAACTCCACCTTTCTGCAGTACAGGGGAGGCAGAGCCTTTCCCTGCTTGATGATTTTACTGAGGAGGGTGAGGAATTCATCCGTGTTTTCTCCCTGAAAGCACAGGTCTAGGAGCACCTTCACAGGGGGCAGGAGCTGATGCTTCTCCTGTGACCTGGATCTGCCCTCTTTGGGAGTCTGAGTACTGGGCTGGGTGGCCGCAGGCTCCTCTAATGAGGTCGGAGAGCCATCGGATTGGGTTGCAAGCCACGTATTCCAGATCTTGGTGCCACTGTTCAGCCGTAAATCCAGTTGATTCAGTTTGCATCTCTTGGGTCTTACCTTGTGGGCAAGCAGCATCTCAAGACCATCGAGTGCTGCCTCTAACATGTCATAGAGAGACTCGCAATCCTCCATCAGCATCCCCAGACGGAGATAGGTGAAGGGCCAGGAAAACACCATGGCCTTCACTGTCTCTCTGTGCCCACCCTGAAAGGCTGCTGTGAACAAGGGACGGAAGATATCTACAGGCAGCCACTCCAGAGCATCAATGGTTGAGGCTTCATCCTGGAGCACACTCTGGATGGCAAGGTCCAGGAGACTGGGAGGGGTCATGCTGCTCATGATCAAAATGCTTCCAAAGGAATCCTGACCTGTGAATGGAAACAGGAGTCTGTTGGTTGACTACTGGCAGAGCCTGGTTTGTTATGCTAGCCCTCCAAAATCTGGATCCCGCTCTGTCCCCTTATCTACTCACAGGGGAGCTTTCTGGCTACTCCTCTTAGCAACTCACTGTGATAGAGGCTGGCAAGGTCCACAAGGGGCTCAGATTTCAAAGTGGATTCTTCTTTTCTCTCAAGGTGGTCCAGGAGTTGTGGAATCCAAGATGAGCAGGTCCTATGGCAGGCAGTGATCTCAGCAGCTGGAGACAGGGACCTAGTACCTGGGGAGGTTGATGAATCAAAATTAACTAGGAAAGATGGTGGTGGCTGCCTCATGGCCTGTAGGTCTGATGAAAGGCACAATATAATAAACTACAGATCACTCCTTTGTTGGGGGGTGGGGAATGATGGGGGGAACAACAACCCTCTGCTCATTGGCTGCTGACAACAAATGGTTTAGCCTTTTTGGATTGTTATCTGGGCAGCTCATTCCCTAGAGATCAAATTCTGGGGCCTTAAGTAGGTTCTGGCTCCTGGTGAGCCCACCCAGGAGATTAGAACTGCCCCTGTGGGGGTCTGAGCAGAGTAGAGAGCTTCAGCTTTGCCTCAAAGCATGGTTAGTTTTACTGACCTTGTGGTTACCCTCCCAAAGCTTAACCCACTATTGTGCCTGGGCTCCTTATCTTATTTGTCTTTCAGAACACTGAGGACCAGCAAACTCATGTGGAAACATAGGGCCCATATGTCTCCAGGCAGGCAGTTATGCTGCCACCCTAGTACCAAGACGAAGTGGAAATAACTGCCTTTCCTGTGAGGGGTGCGAGATTAAGGCCAGTTTTGCTGTCTTCCCTCTTATGTGGCTTACAGACTTTGGTCTCTGTGTATACTTCCTGATATTTCTACTGCTAGCATGACTGCTGGCACTGGGCCTGGTAGCCACTGCACCTTCTGATCAGGCTGAAATGCAAAGGTGACTCTAAGCTTCTACATATGTGTAGAAGAAATTCTTACTGTCTAACTTCTTCTATCTGTGTGTAGAAGAACTTCTTACCGGCCAACTTCATATTGGAGAATACCTGTGTGCCTGGGGGAGGGGGAGGGGCTCTTATTTTTACTCTGTTGTCCCACGTGACTTAAAGAACTTCCTCCCGCCTACCTCAGTACCTCAAAAGGCCTGAGGCAGCTCAGCCAACACTCGTCAACATTCCAAGCTGCTTCAGGAACCTCTGCCCAACCTCTGCAACACCAAAGCAGGCAAACCACCAGCCTTCTGGGACACTCCCCTGAGAGGGAAGCCACAGGAAGAGAGAGTGGTAGGTTAATTCCATAGTGAATTTAGCTTTAGGCAGTTCAAAGAAGCATCCCTATAGGTCTCGAGAGAGCCAGTGCTTTTCGACCCCCCGGAAAATGGCTCCTCTAAAACAACGCAGCACAAACAGTAATCAGCCCTAATGACCTCAACGAAAAACAGGAGGGGGAAAAAGGCTATGACAGAAATGTCCTGAACATAAAGACATGCATAGAAGAAGCAGACATTGAGCTGCCACAGAAAGAAATTTTCAGAATGCTGCTTGGAGTCATACAGGAAATGAAGTAAACAATACAGAAAAAGGATGAAATTATAGAGATGATAAAGTCCATACACCAAAGGGAAATACAAGAGCTTAGGGAGGAGATAACAAAAACCAGTAGCAGACACATAGACCTCGAGAATCAACTGGAGGTAGCAGAGAACCACACCGGTGATTGGAGGACAGCCAAGCATACTTTAACAAACAAAAATCTAATAAGATCATCAGAGAAGGTAAAGAAAACCTAAGAGCTATGTCTGATGCTATGAAGAGGAACAACATTAGAATTATTAGCTTACCAGAGCGAGATGCAACAACGAAGTCATCTGCAACAATAGTGAGAGAATTCTTGTAGGAAAACTTCTCTAGCTTAATGAATGAAAACCAGACAACCATTCAGGAGGCTGAAAGAACACCAGCTAGACTGAATCCCAAGAAGTCACCAAGGCACATAGTACTTAAACTATCCAACTTTGAGGAAAAGGAGAAAATCATGAGAGCAGCTAGGGAAAAACAGTCACATGTAAAGGTTCCCAAATAAGAATATGCTCAGACCTATCAGCAGAAACTATGAAGAAGAAGAGAGAATGGAGTAACATATTCCAAAAATTGAAGGAAAACAACTCAAACCCGAGAATTCTCTACTCAGCCAAATTATCAATTAAGATAGATGGAGAAGGAAAAGTCTTCCCAGATAAGGAAAATCTCAAAGAATACGCTAAAAGAAACCCAACCTACAAAACATCTTTGCCAACCTAGTATGGGCAGAAGAACAACACTCACCAAGCATAAATAAGAGACCACCCGCCACATTGAACCACCTCACCCAGAGGGCAGCAAAGAGAAACCAGATAGCAACCTAGCATTGGCTTAAGGATGGAAAAAAGTCAAGAATGATGCACATACACACACATGCACAAAACACAAGAAATGACGGTAGAAAAACACCCAACACAAACAGTAAAAGATGAGATCACAGAGTCTGCAGATGGAGATAATACACTGAATATCAATGGCCTGAACTCAGCCATTAAAAGACTAAGGCTAGCAGATTGGTTTAGAAAACACAACCCATCAACCTGTTTCCTACAGGAGACACTTATCAAGGCTACAGACAAAAATATGCTGAGAAACAAAAGCTGAAGTAAGGTATACCCAGCAAAAAGCAAATAAAAAAAGGAGGGGTTGCAATCCAAATCTCAGATAAAATTGACCTCAAAGTACAAACCATAAAAAGAGATTAGGAGGGACACTATATAATGATCAAGGGAACAGTAGACAAAGAACCACTAAGCATTGTAAACATATATTCCCCAAATGAGAGACCCGCTGAATACGTCAACCAAACACTTCAAAAGATGAAAAAAGAGGTCACAGCCTCAACAATTATATTGGGTGACTTCAATATACCACTCCCAGTGAAAGATAGATCACAGGAAAAGAAACTCCACAAGGAGGCCAGACATCTAAACACTACAATTAGACAGTTTGACCCGATAGGTTTATTTACAGAGCTTTTCATCGCAATACCCAAAAAAAATCACATTATTTTCAAGCCCACGTGGCACATACTCGAAGAAAGACCACATGCTGGGGCATAACATGAATCTACATAAATTTAAGCACATTGAAATCATATAGAACTCTCTCTCTCTCTGACCACTGTGCCATAAGGCTCGAAATCAACACAAGGAAGACAAATAACCAAGAGCACACAATTGGGGGATGAATAACTCTTTACTGCAAAAGGATTTCATACTGGCACAGATCACAGATGAAATTAGGTTAATTTCTAGAAACCAATGAGAATGAGCACACGACGTACCAAAACTTATGGGACAGAGAAAAGGCAGTTATGAGAGGAAGTTTCATAGCAGTACATGCACACCTGAGAAAGGAAGAGAGACTCATGATTGGCACAAAATTTACAACAACTAGAGCAGTCAGCAGGACAATCCTACTAATATCAAAAGATAAGAAATTATAAAAATCAAGGCTGAGATTCAGGAGAGGGAAAATAAGAAAACTATGGAAAAAATTAATGCTGCTAAAAGTTGGTTCTTTTAAAGGATAAACAGAATCAACAGACTGCTGGCAAACCTAACCAAAGAAAAGAGGGAACAAATTTCAACAGCAAGAATAACGGATGAAAGAGAAGACATTATCATAGACCCTAATGAAATCAAAAGGATAATTACATAGTACTACAAAGTATTGTATTCCAATGAGTTAAAAAATTTGGAAGACATGTAAAATTCTTGCAAAAACCATCCCTCCCTAGACTATCCTCGATGAATGTCAAAAATCTCAACAGACCCATAGCAATAGAAGAAATAGACATGGTTATCAAGGGATTACCAACAAAAATATTCCCTGGACCAGATGGCTTCACTGGAGAATTTAACCAAGCATTTAGGGAAGAACTAACACCAATCATACACAAACTCTTTCAGAACATAGGAAAAGACGACAAACTCCAGAACTACTTCTATGAAGCTAGTATAACTCTGATACCAAAACCAGGCAAGGATCCCACAAGAATCTAAAACTACAGACCAATATCCCTAATGAACATCAATGCAAAAATCTTTAACAAAACACTAGCCAACAGAACACAAAAGCATATAAAACAAATAATTCACCAGGGATGCAGGGATGGTTCAGCATACAAAAGACCATTAGTGTTATTAATCACATTGACATGAAAAACTGTAAGAACCATATAATATTTATAGATGCAGAAAAAGCATTCGACAACATCCAATACCAATTCCTGTTTAAGACACTTGAGAAGATGGGAATGGAAGGTAAACTCAAGACAATACAAGCTATATATGAAAAACTAACACAATCCCACTGAAAATGGGTAGCAGACAAGGATGCCCCTTGTCCCCACTCTTATTTAATATCGTGCTGGAGGTTTTAGCTAACATCATAAGACAAAGAAAAGACATCAAAGTTATTTGTATGGGGAAGGAATAAGTGAAACTATCATTATTTGCATATGATATTATTTTATATATGGAAAATCCCAAAAGCTCCACATTGGGAGTACTGGAAGCAATAGAGGAGTTTGGCAGAGTGGCAGGATACAAGATCAACAAACCGAAGTCCATTGGACTGTTATACACATTGGATAAGACCACAGAAGAGGAGATTAAAAAGGTGGTGCCCTTCACAATAGCCAAACACAAATTGAAATATCTAGGAATATACCTGACTAAAAGAACAAAATATATATATGGGGAAAACGACAGAACACTATTATAAGAAACCAAGAGTGACCTCAACAAATGGAAGAATATCCCATGCTCTTGGATTGGAAGACTCAATATGGTCAAGATGTCAGTTCTGCCAAAGGCACTATATAGATATAATGCAATCCTGATACAATTACCTTCATCTTTCTTCAAGGAAATGGAAAAACTGATTACCAACTTCATATGGAGAAGCCCAGAATTAGCAGAGAACTCCTTAAGCGGACAGACACAATGGGGGGGGGGGTTGCTTTACCTGACTTTAGCACATACTATACAGCTACAGTTGTCAAAGCCACATGGTATTGGTACAATGACAGATACTCAGACCAACGGAAAAGAACTGAAAACCCAGAAATAAAATCATCAGCATACAGACAACTGATCTTGGATAAGGGCCCCCAAAATATCCGATGGGAAGCAGATGCCCTCTTTAACAAGTGATGCTAGAAAAAAAAATGGATATTTACCTGCAGAAAGATGAAGCGAGACCCTTCTCTCACTCCATGCACAAGAATAAACAAGGTGGACCAGAGACCTTGTAATAAAACCCCAAATTATTTGGGCCATCAATGAGGGAATTAGAACCAACTTGAGAACTTTGACACAGGGAATAACATGGGCTAAATAAGGAAGGACACAAACACAGAGGAGGCACACATTTACAAATGGGATATACTGAAAATAAAACGCCTGTGTACATTGAAAGAATACACCAAGAGAGTAATGAGAGTCCGCGGACTGGGAAAACATCTTTAGCAATGACACATCAGACAAAGGCCTTATTACTAAAATCTACGATACTCTGATAGCTTCCAAAAAGAAAAAAACAAATTGTCCACTGAAGAGGTGGGCAAAGGACCTAAGCAGAAGTTACACAGGGTCAGAAATCCAAATGGCCAACAAATATATGAGTAAATGTTCCTGATGTTTAGTCATAAGGGAAATGCCAATTAAAACAACAATGAGGTACCACCTAACATCCTCAAAGATATGCCAATTCAAAAAATCAAAGCAACAAGTGTTGGAGGGGCTGTGGGGAGACAGGAACTCTCTTCCACTGCTGGTAGACCTGTGAGTATGCACATTCACTATGGAAATTGATCTGGCCATATCTAAAGCAGATGGAAATCAAGTTACCATATGACCCAGCAATTCCCCTACTGGGCATATACCCAAGAGGCAAGAAACAAACCAAGACCAGACATCTGTGCTCCAATATTCATTGTGGCACAGTTCACAATTGCAAGGAGTTGGAAACAACCCAAATTTCCAACTGATGAGTAGATTAAAAAGCTGTGGTACATACATACAATGGAGTACTACGCATCACTAAAAAGCAGTGAACATATAAAGCACATCGCTGCATTGGGAAGAACTGGAGGAAATCATGCTAAGCAAAGCAAACCATGCACAAAAGGACAAATACAATGAGTCCGCTGAGGTAAGCTTTAAAAAATGCAAAAGGGTCATAGGAAAAAAGCTACTGTATACAAACATTCCTAGGGTAAGGATAGGTAGTGTGGCAGAGACCAGACCAAATCCAGGGATACATATGGTAGCCAACTAAAAAGGTAGTGGGGAAAGGAAAAAAAAGTAATAAAGAAATGGGTAGCGGGGACGCAGAGCACTAGCCCACTCAAGGGGCGGGTAATGTTTATATCTCCACAGGGAAAGAGGGACCAAACTTCAACCCAGTGCTCCAAGATGTGAATGAAACATGCTGGCGTGGAATAGGGAACCAGTGGAGAGTTCTGAGGGGCTGGCCCCAATTCCAAGGATTTATCTCAAAGGATGGCACTGAATCTGCATCTCTGGGAGAGAGACATATCTGATTGGAGCGCACAGGAACAGATGAAGGGGAAGGAGGAGAGAGTGGAGCACATCCTGGCCCACCAGGCCTTGAGGACGATGTTTCTGATTAGAGAAGTCAGTCCACAAAGAGGACCACATGGCCGGCCCCACTATGAGACACGGCATCCCTTATTGAACCATAGCCCTGTAGGTGACATCACCAGAGACGGTGTGGGAATTGCACCTGATCTGATCCCGCCACACCGAGACCAAACACTAAGGGGGTGCAATAGAACAGGCAAGGGAATGGAGGGAGCGGCGAGGTCCCCAGGGAATACTGGAGATAGACTTTGGGGCCAGGGCTTGGTGCCCCAGCAGACTGGACTGGAAAACATTCCTAAAGGCCAACAAACAGTCCTTGAATGAACTACAAGCGTTTCTTTCTTGTTGTATTTTGTTTTGCTTTTGTCTTTGGTTTGTTATTGTTTTGTTGTATATTGTTGCTTGGTTTTGCTCTGTCATGTTTTCATGCATGTTATTATCTCCGCAGGTCTGTCTAAATAAGATAGGCTGGATGAACAATCTGGAGGAGAAAACAACAGGACTGACAGTTCCAGGCGAAATGGGAGAGGCGGAGGTGGTAGGAATGGTAGTACTGTTAACAAACCCAGGGACAAGGGAACAACAAGTGATCAAAAATTGGTGGTCAGGAGGGTGTAGGACTGGTAGGGTGAGATCAAAGGTAATGTAACCAAGAAGAATTACTGAAACCCAAATGAAGACTGCGCATGATAGTGGAACAAGAGGAAAGTCAAAGGAAATAGAAGAAACAGCTAGGAGGCAAAGGGCATTTATAGACGTCTAAATAAAGGCATGCACATATGAAAATATATTTATATATGAGGATGTGGAAATGGATCTATGTGCATATATGTATAGATTTAGTATTAAGGTAGCAGATGGACATTGGGCCTCCACTCAAGTACTCCCTTAATGCAAGAATACTTCGTTCTATTAAACTGGCATTCCATGATATGCTCACTTTCTTGACACAATTGCTGAAGACAACACAGGTGAATAAGCAAACGTGGCAAAGAAAGCTGATGGTGCCCGGCTATCAAAAGATATTTCAACTGGGGTCTTAAAGGCTTGAAGGAAAGCAAGTGGCCATCTAGCTGAGAAGCAACAAAGCCCACGTGGAAGAAGCACACCCGCCTGTGCGATCACGAGGTATTGAAAGCATCAGTTATCAGGCATCATCAGAACAAAAAAATCGTATCATTGTGAATCGGGGGGAGGGGTGCGGAATGGAGACCCAAAGCCCATTTGTAGGCCATTGGACATACCCTTACAGAAGGGTATTGAGGAGTAGGTGGGCCAGTCAGGATTAGATGTAACTTTCCTCTAGTTCCTAAATGCTTCGCCCGCCCCCCGCCCCCCACTATCATGTTCCCAATTCAACCTTACAAATATGGCTAGACCATAGGATGTACACTGGTTCAGATAGGAACTGGAAACACAGGGAATCCACGGCGATTGATCCCTTCAGGATCAGTGGTGTGAACGGCAATATTGGGATGGGGGAGGGAGGGTGTGTTGGAAAGGGGGGATCGGTTAAAAAGATCTATGTATAATCTCTTCCCTGGGGGACAGACAACAGAAAAGCATCAGACAGGGTAAGATATGACAAAAATTATTATTTATAAATTATCAAGGATTCATGAGGGAGGGGGCAACAGGGAGGGAAGGGGAAAATGAGGAGGTGATGCCAGTAGCTTAAGTGGAGAGCCAATGTTCTGAGAATGATGAGGGCAATAAATGTACAAATGTGCTTTACACAATTGATGTATGTATGGATCATGATGAGTTGTATGAGCCCCTAATAAAACGATATAAAAAAATCTTTCTCAACTTCACATTCCTGACTAAATTCTATCTCTGTTGTGTGCCTCCATCTCCAACCTTTCATCTTGGTGCCGAAATTCTGGAGTGGCAGGAGGTTGTATTTGAGCCACATTGGCCTCCCGCTGGCCAGTGCGCAGACCCATCTTACGCTTTCACGGACCTCTGAAGCTTGCCTATGCAAGTGCTTTTCCAGTCAGTATTTCTATTCATGTTCGTTCTGTCTCATTTGTCTTTTGGACACGGAGGACCAGCAAACTCATATAGAAACATAGTATTTGTACGGCTCCAGGCAGAGGCTTATGCTGCCACCCCAGTACCAAGAGGAGCTGGAAATAACTGCCTTTCCCTGTGAGGGGTGCGGCGATAAGGCCAGTTACTCCTCTCCACCTTTTTTCTGTATCTATCTTCCCTCTCATGTGGCCTACAGCCTTTGGTTTCTTTGTATACTTCCTGGGGTTCCTGCTGCTGGCAGGGCTGCTGGCACTGGGCCTGGTAGTCACTGCACCTTCTAACCAGGCTGGAACATACAGGGTGAGTCTGAGCTTTTTCTACCTGTGTGTGTGTGTGTGTGTGTGTGTGTGTGTGTTTCATGCTGGAAGTTCTGCTGTGCCTGCTCTCAGACCTTAACTAAAATCCACTTCTTCCTGAACAAAGGCCTCTGGCCCCCTCCATTCAGCTGGCCACAAAGCAAAGTCCCTTCCTCTCCCTAGCTTCCTGTGGTGTCTTTCACTGTCACTGACTCAAGGTCCCTGTCTACTGGTTAAAGCCGCAGGCCTGTGCCAGGGAACCTTCATGTTCCGGGGAGTCCAGGACTCTCTCACTGGGCCCTTAACTATGACCGGGATTCTTCTCAGGGTTATTGGGCCACCTCCTGACTGATGGGTGCACACGGGGACCCAGAGATATCCTTCTCCTCTGACCACACCCCTTGCCGTTGAAGATGCCATGGAAAGCTCACTCTCTAAGTCTCCCAGGGACAGTCCCTTGGGATGTCTCCTGGCCAATCTCATTGAGCTGGGCATGGCTCTGGACATTCGCTCTAAGCATCTTGTCTTCTGTACCCAAGCGTGGCCACAATACCAGTAAGACATCAGGTCATGCTGGCCAGAAAACTGTTCTTTAAATATTCTCTGCAACCTCAACAACTCTTGTCACCAAACTCCAAAATGGTCTAAGATTCCGGACATTCGGGCTTGTCTTTTATTTTCCTCCGCTCCCAACCCTCTCTTTTGCATCACTTGCCAACCCACACAAGTACGTTTGGCTCAATTCCCAGCACCGGCACTCCCCAAAACCTAGGGGACTGTGCCTCCAACACCCATCCCCTCCCCGAGGCGAATGCCCCTCCTATACCTGTCCCCTCCCCAGAGCCAAACCGTTGGACTCCCCGGAATCTCTCTCTCTCCTTCCTGGCTACATCCCTACTCAGCCTCCTCTGAAGCAACACCCGCAGCTCCAAACCCACTCAGTCGCAGCCTTTTTAAGAAGCAGCTGGGTATCTTCTCACAGGACCCTACCACCTATAGTAAGAAGTTCTGATTCCTCACCCAAGCCTAGGACTTAACCTGGCATAATCTTTATGTAGTCCTCACTTCTACCCTTACCCCTGTCAAGTGGGAGCAGGAGTTTACAGCTGCCCAGCAGCATGCAGACCAGGTCCATCCCACAGATGTCACCATGCCCACAAGGCCTCAGGAGGCTTCTAGGGAGAAGCCAGCTTGAACTTATCAAAGAGATACCCAAGCTCGACGAAAAGGCAAGGCTAGCCAAGACCACATAATACGATGTTTGCTGGCTGACTTTCAAGCTATCTCTCATAAAGCAGTTAACTTTGACAAGCTGAAAGAGGTTGCTTAGCAGCCAGATAAAAACCTCAGCTTTTCTTTCACACTTGACTGAGCCCTTAGCCCAGTACACTAGGTTAGGCCCCAACTCTCCAGCAGGAGCTACTGTTTTAACCATTCGTTTTATAATTCAGTCAGCTATTAATATTTTTAATTAAAACTTAAAAAGGCTGAGGGTGGCCCTGAGACCGCCATCCAGGATCTGGTAAACATGGCATCTAAAGTTTTTTTATCCAAGAGGAAGGGGCTGAGGCAGTGTGTGAGTCCCGAACAGGCCAGCAGTCTTGCTGTCGGGCCCAGGCTTTGATTGCCACTTTGAGGTCGGCTGCAGGAAAGGGTCCGAAGCCATCAGGAAACAACGCTCCCTACCATGCCTCTAACAGTCCACCGCCTGGACCTTGCTTTAAGTGTAGCCAGGAAGGGCATTGGACTAAGAACTGCCCGCAGCCCTGACCACCCAGCATGTCTTGCCCTGTGTGCAGTCAGCAGGGTCATTGGGGAAACCACTGCCCCTCAGGACCTAGCTAAGGAGGGGCCGAACCTCCAAACCCCATCCAGCCATTCACATTCCTCAGCCTGGACGTGACAGTGATTGAAGACACCCAGACTCAAAGATACCGGTAACCCTCATGGAGCCTCAGGTGATAATCCAGGTAGCAGGCAAGCCAGTCTCTTTTTTAGTAAACATGGGGCTACCTTCTCGGTTCTCAATTCCTTCTCCGAACCAACTTCTTCCCCGGACACGGTTGTAGGTATAGACGGCAATCCTTGAAAACATCTAGTAACCCCTTCATGAAAGTGCTAAGACCACTCCTGTTGGTCCCTCTCCCTCTCTCCAGCAAGTCACGGTGGCCTTTAATAAACTCCAACATGTTCTTCTCCACTCCCCACACCTGCGTTTACCAAACTGCCAAATATTTTTTACTTTACACGGATGAAAAGCAAGGAATAGCGGTTGGTGTCCTAACTCAGCCCCTGGGGCCCACTCTATTCCCCATGGCTTATCTGTCCAAGAAACAGGACATGACAATCAGGGGCTGGCCACCATGCCTCCGGGCCCTGGTGGTAGCTGATACTCTCGCCAAAGAAGCCTTAAAGTTAATGCTGGGAGTGCCCATCCAGACGTTATTCATCCAGACTGCAGGACCTCCTCTATGATCGGGTTCTGTGTCTACTGTCCCTAAGCCGCCTGCAAGAAATACACCTCATCTTTATTACAAACCCTTACATAACCCTCTGCCACGCTCCCTCTTTAAAGCCGGCATCTCTCTTGCCCCAACTCCTATACTCGCCGGAGTCGAACAGCCACTCCTGCACCCAGGCAGTTGATGAGCCGACACTTCCCTGACCCAAACTCTGACCAACTGTATCCTAATCCACACCTAACTGTTTGTTGATGGTAGTTCCATTGTAAACGCCCAGGAAAAGCAACAAGCGCCCTATGCTCTTGTCTCATTGAATGGGATCTGGGAAGCTGCCCACCTCCATGTTGGAACCACTTCTCAGAAGACGGAGCTTATTGCTCTCACTCGAGCTCTTCATTTAGCTAGAGGAAAAACGGCCAATATATATATATTTTTTTTCATTCTATTTTTTTTCTTTTTTTTTTTTTTAAATTTTAACAATTTATTGGGGCTCATACAATTCTTTTCACAGTTCATATATATACATACATCAATTGTATAAAGCACATCTGTACAGTCTTTGCCCTAATCATTTTTTTCTCTTTTCTTCTTTTATATTTTATTAGGGACTCATACAACTCTTACCACAATCCATACATATACATACATCAATTGTATAAAGCACATCCATACATTCCCTGCCCCAATCATTCTCAAGGCATTTGCTCTCCACTTGCCAATATATATTTTAAGTATGCTTTCCTTATAGCTCACTGTCAGGCCACCATCTGGAAGGAGCGGGGAATTCTCACCCCCATTGTAAAGGGTACATTAAAAGCCAATCTCTTACAGGCCCTTCAGCTACCGATACAAAAAATAGCTCTCATCCACAGCAAAGAACATCAAACTAATAACTCTCTTGTCGCACAGGGCAATAGGAAGGCCGACACCACTGCCAGAAACCTCACCGCCAACCCAACTCCAATTCTCCACTTCACCATCCCCTCCTTGTCACTGCCCAATGTCCAACCACAACTAGTCTTTGTTACTTCACAAATCTGCCTGAAAGTAGCTTTTCTCAACATAAAGTTTGCAGACATCATATGTTAATCCGCCAGCTCATTCTTTCACTACCATATTCACTACTCATACAACATTCACTCACTTTCTGTTCACAAGCCTACATACATGCCCATATGCCCCCTTATATTCAGTAATACAAACTCGCTCACTTGTGTTCATGGATTCGCATGCCCACGTCTGCACACTCATCCATTAGGGCACAGCATATTCCAAACACAAAACTTTAACAAACAGCTCCAGCTGCTCATGAACTACACCTTGAAGTCTCTCGCCTCCTTGCAACAACAACTTATATCCCTGGCACAGGTAACCCTTCAAAACTGCCGTGCATTAAATCTGTTAACAGCTAACAAAAGGATACGTACACTATAGAAATAAGTCAGACGTAGTTAAATCAAACGGTAAAGCAATCCGCATCATGGCCAATAAAATCAGAACACATCAGTGGAGCACTACCAGCTCCTCCTCATGGTTTCAAAATCCTGTGCTGGCCTGGATTATGCCCCTCGTTGGGCCTCTGAGTATAATCTGTGTACTGGTACTTTTAGCTCCTTCTGTGTTTAAATTTCTGTAAGAATGGATGAAAGCCATCTTCAACCTGACCTTCAACCAGCTCCTGCTTCACCTCTAATGTCCGCTGCTGACTTGCCCGTGCCTCAGACTTCCCAGCTCTTATTTCCACCCCACCTCATCGCCCACCCTGAGCAGTAAGTCATTAATGATAGATCACAATGTCAATCATCACTAGTATTAAGAGTTTGGGTTGTTTGGATAGATTCCGGACCAAGACAGCCCTTTGTACCAGCTTCTCGAGAAGACAAATTACCTGGCTGAATATCAGCATACCTGAACTTCAATGCACCTGCCCTCAGCATTTCACAGAGCTTAGCCCCCTGGGCAGAACACAGCCTTCCTTCTACCTAGCATTGTTTTGTAAGAACAAGATGACCTCCTAGACAGAACACAGCCCCCCTCTCCCTAGCATTGTCTCCTAGGAACAACATGATTTACTGACAGGAGATCACCTGGCCCGAAATTTGCAACTGCAACACAAAAAACCTCCCTTCACCCTACAGGTTCATATGCCTCTAAGCTCATACTCATATATAAGTCCCATTGCCTCACTGCCAGGTGAGACTTCCCTGACCTAACTCCTTGGGTTGCGGAACCCGCCTGGGTGCTCAAGATGCCCCAGTCCCTTTTACTGCTCTCCCTTCCCTCATGGGAGTTCTTTCCCTGCCTCAATAAAATCTTTCTCAACTTCACATTCCTGGCTAAATTCCCTCTGTTCTGCGCCTACATCTCCAACCTTTCAGGTCACACTTTCAATCCTTTACAACCAGACTTATCACTTATGATCACACCCTAGGAGTGACTCACGCAAAAGTCAAAGAAACCCTAAAAACTAAGTAGCCTCTGGAACCTGGCAATCTGATGGCAGAGCATGGAGGGACCAACAAGCAGCATTCATCATCAGAAAGGATGTCATAAGATACATCTTGAATGGCAATGCCCTCCATGACAGCCAATAGATATGGGTTTCCACGCAAGCCTAATGGATACAATGGTGACTCACATTTCCTCACCAGCCATGAAAGCTGTCGATGGAAAAACTAAAAAGTATTTTCCAACTTCCTCTGTCTGAAATGGAACAAACATGCAGTCAATAGGAAGTCATTGTTAGAGATTACCCACGATGCACCTTTCCCTACAGACAACCCAACCTGTTTTTTTCTCTTGCACCCATCATGGAAACACCTCTAAGTAGATGCATCACAGAGCTGCAGCGCTTGGTAATATGCAGTTTTAATGAGAAACACCAGTTGAAATACCATGAAGAACATGAATGTGGGGGGGAAATTCCTCCTACAAGCCCTGTCTTCTCCCGTCCGTCTTCAGAGAGGGCGTCCTGACCAAGGGCGTCCACAAGGAACGCCACCTTTAGTGTCCAAGCCCAGAGAACACGGACAGGGATCAGACATGGCGCGTCTGCGCAGACGCTAGAATGACGTCACTGCTTCCTGCACCGCCGATACTCCCCACCCCCACCCCCACCCCCACCCCGCAAGGTACTTCCCAGACCGATATGAAAACAATTACCAGGCAAAATCCTGTAAAGAACATGACTGTGTGTTGGGGGGGGGTGGAATTCCTCCTAAAAGTCCTGCCTTTCCCCTTCCATCTTCAGAAAGGGCGTCCTGACCAATGGCGCCCACGAGGAACGCCACCTGAGGAGCCCGAGCCCAGAGAACACGGATGGGGATCAGACAGGGCGCATCTGTGCAGACTCTAGAATGAGCTCACTGCTTCCTGCACTGCCGCGACTCCCCACCCCCACCCCTCACGTTACTTCATATCCCACTATGAAAACGAGTTTTCATGCGAAATACTGTAAAGCACATGACTGGGGTGGCGAGTATTTCCTTGAACAAGTCCTACCTTTTCCCCTCCGTCTTCAGATAGGGCGTCCTGACCAAGGGCGTCCACGAGGAACACCACCTGTGGAGCCCAAGCCCAGAGAACACGGACAGGAATCAGACATGGCGCTTCTGCGCAGACACTAGAATGACGTCACTGCTTCCTGCACCGCCGCGACTCCCCACCCCCACCCTGCAAGGTACTTCCCATCCCACTATGAAAACGAATTCATGCGAAATACTGTAAAGAACATGACTGTGGGGAGTAATTCCTCCTACAAGCCCTCCCTTCTCCCGTCCGTCTTCAGAAAGGGCGTCCTGACCAAGGGCGTCCACGAGGAACGCCACCTGTGGAGCCCGAACCCAGAGAATACAGACGGGCAAGCGAAATGGCGCTTCTGCGCAGACGCTAGCGTGACGTCACTGCTTCCTGCACCGCTGCCACTCCCCACCCCCACCCTGCAAGGTACTTCATATCCCACGATGAAAACAAGAATTCTCGGGTGAAATTCTGTGACAAACTTGACTATGGGGAGTAATTCCTCCTACAAACCCTCCCTTCTCCCGTCCGTCTTCAGAAAGGGCGTCCTGACCAAGGGCGCCCACGAGGAACGCCACCTGTGGAGCCCGAGCCCAGAGAACACGGACGGGGATCAGACACGGTGCATCTGCGCAGACGCTAGAATGACGTCACTGCTTCCTGCACCGTCGCGACTCCCCACCCCCACCCCCACCCCCACCCCTCACGTTACTTCATATCACACTATGAAAACAAGAATTCTCAGGTGAAATTCTGTGACGAACTTGACTGTGGGGAGTAATTCCTCCCACAAACCCTCCCTTCTCCCGTCCGTCTTCAGAAAGGGCGTCCTGACCAAGGGCGTCCACGAGGAACGCCACCTGTGGAGCCCGAGCCAGGCGAACACAGACGGGGATCAGACATGGCGCGTCTGCACAGACGCTAGAGTCACCCCAGTGCTTCTGCCCGCACCCCGTTCCCCCCGTTACGTCGCATCCCACGATGAAACCCAGAATTACTTCACCAGCACGACCTGGGCTTCCAGGGACGGCCTTTCCAGGTGCGCGCCCTCTCACCGCTACGACCAGGACTGCGAGTGGGCGCACTGCTGCATCGAAAGGGCGGAAAGACGTCACCGGAAGAAGACCGACGTCCACGTGGAGCCAGGACCCCGCTTCCTCTCCTCACACATCGCATCTTCCGCCCTTACATCCGGGCCTTCAGTTTAGAGTCACCCTCTCTGGTATCCTGTTTACGTGATTCAACGTGGCGCCACCCCCAACCCCATTAAAGGAGATCAACATCAAATACATGCATACATACATCGGCCTTGATGTTTTTGGCAGGTAGAACCCAAAAGTTGCAAACAAAAGAAGAGTTCAGATTTTAAGCTCTAACTTTGTAATGTTGGAAAAGTTCTTTTTCAGTATTCAAAAAGGAAGCTGTCCGACTCATATGTAAACACAAAATCAAATGCAACCTGAGATAAATCCCACATGTATCTCAACATCATCTCAGGAGGTCACGATAGCACCCCATATAATGTCAGTTAAAACATTGCACCCAAATAAACATATCAGTGCCATTCAGCCTGTCCATCAGGTTGCAGGATAAGACCTCCCTTGGAGATTGGGTGGAATACAACTCTCTGGAGGCTGCTCCCCTCCCCCGCCACTCTGTCTTCACCTACTTGCTCGCTGGCCATCGTAAGAGCTGCTGAAGCCCCGTGATGGTTCCACTGATGTTGGATCGATTGGGTCCACTGACTCTGTACCCACCAATGTGATCTGCATCATTGCATATGGCTAAATGAGTCTGAAGAGGGACTCACGGATTATCAGATTTACAGATCACTGTTGGACTGGGCTGGGCTGTTTTCTCAGTAGATAATTACTTATTGATATAAAGCTCTTTCTTTGTCCCTGGATTTGTTTCTTTAGTCAGCCCCAACCTAACACAGGCATGGAACACGGGAAACTGTCTCAAATTCATGACTGATTGGCAGATTGTTAAGCACAATGTGAGGAGGGCAGTAGGATGTGTGTGTGTGGAAGCCAAAACTAGGCCATGATTGAGACACATACATTATGTTGGATAGAGTTTACAAGTGGGTCTTTCCAACCAATAAAGGTTGGGAGGTGGAAGTCCAGAAGCACCGAAAGGGTCTGTAAGGCAGGGAACTGTGTGCCCTTTCCCTGGCTTACCTTAGTGTAGTCGAAAAGTTATCTCAGAGTCCCAGAACCACAAATGTCAGGTTCCTTGGGTGGGTAAATACCTTGATTCTTAGCTTTCGAGGAGCAAGAATTCACACCAAATCCATGCTTGGGTACACAACTGAATATGGGCAACCTCATGGAACTGCACACCCACATGTGGTGAACTAAGGCCAGGGAGACTGCAGGATGGCCAAGTGGGCACAGGAGCAGTGTAAAAGGGACTGCCTTCTTGCTAGCAGGGTATTTTAAACCTGTTACTGGGGAGGTATAGTGGAAGGTATTGGTCGACCCCATTGGCTGAATTAAGCCCACCTGGGTGGGGTCATGAGCCTGGACCTAGTTTGGGCCACCCAGGTGTAACACCCACCTGGCTTGGGGGGCCTGAATTGGAGCATGGTCAGTTGATGTCTTCATGGGTGTTTAATGCTCACCTGATTCCTTCCCAACCTCCTTTATGGTGAAGGAACAACTCCCTGTCCCTGCCTTGGCTACCTAACAGAAGCAGACTGTCACATCTATCTCCCACGGAGCAGCTGGTAGTGTGAACTACCTACCTTTGTTTACCAGCTTATGTGCTTTAACCATTGTACTACCAGGGCTCTCTAAAGTAATTCTACCAATTGTATATCTTTTCTTGCTAAGCTGATGAATATGTTCCACCTGCAGTGGAAACATTTCATTTTTTTCAAGAAGTTCCTGCAAATAGCCACAACTCACCACCAATAAAAAGAAATAGAGAATGAAAATAGTGTAGACTTGATTGAATTTCTCATATTGTCACCAGACCTGTTGACTAAAATATATTTGATTCATAATGCTCTTCCTAGAAAGATGACTTGGTGTTTATTTTCATGATTTTGTCTGTTTTAAATTAAATCAACCAACAATAAGCCTTTATTGGGCATTCTAAGTCATTTCTATAAGTCAGTTTATGCATTGCATATTAAATTTCAGCTCATAAATATAATTCCTTTATTTTTGCTTAAAGTCTTATTTACTTTCTTTTGAAAGCCTGTATTAAGCCTTTTCATCATCTTTAGCAGCCAGATATTCAATAGGAACAGCAAATTTTTCCCCTGAAACTTGGCATCATCATAATTCCAGTACTAGTAACAGTAATAATAATAATAACACTAATAAAACCTTTTCTAATGATTAATTTTCCAGAACATTTAATAATTAGTCAAAGCATGTGCATAAAATTCATTTATACCTTACAACTACTCCATAGAGTAGAAACTGCCTTTCTGTTTCACTGATAAAATAGTTTCAAGAAGCAATGTAACTCATTTGAGGCTATGTATCTGTTCACAGGCACACATACCCACAACTCTTACTGCCATCGAGTTGATTCTGACTCAGAGTGACCACAAAGGACAAGGTAGAACTGCTCCCTGTGGGTTTCTGAAAAGGAGTAGACTGCCTCATCTCTCTCCCACAGAGCACCTGGTGGATTTGAACCACTGACTTTCTAGTAAGAAGATCAGTGCATAGCCCACTATGCCACCAAGTCTCTTTACCTATTGACTACTGTGATAGTTAGGTTTATTGTTCCAACCTGGTCAATAGGAACATGTAGGATAAATAAGGTCACAGTTTGACTGGAGGGAAAAGGGATAAATGGCTCTGCAAGGCCCACCCCCATCTCTCTTGCTCTCTGGTGATCAAGCAGCATGCTGCTGGTTTCATTATTTCTCTGCCTCGACCTGTGTGTTACACCACCTGTGGGTCCAAGCCAACCTATGGATGGTGGATCATGCATTGTGCCACTAAAACTTGAGCTCCTTCTAGACGTTCTTTGCCACTCTGCTGGTGCATACATCACTTGAGCTTAAGCCTGGGGGATCCTGTCACCTTGCATTGCTTACATATCCTATCCAGGCCTGCTTCACTAAGCTCCTGAGCTACTGTTGCTAACCCACACTGCTGTTTGCTGCCTATGGGCAGACTGCCTGCCTTGCCCAAGGGAGGACTGCACTGTCTGCTTCCTTGACCCTGGATCCAGCAGCCCACGTGAATCAAAGCACTTCCAGTATATTAACTGTTCCACGAAAGTGAGTTGAACTGAGCCCTCTGTACTGCTGTGTGCACTAATGAGCTGCTTTATTCCATATATATATATATCTCCTGGGTTTGTTTCTCTAGAGAACCCTGCCTAACATAAAAAATAAGGAGGAATTTGGAACCCTTGCTCTATAAAAGGAACCTTGTGCCTTTCCATAGTATAAGAAATTTCTTCTAATGGTGAGGAGTGTATTATAAATTTAGACATTGTATATAAAATCTGGTTTATGTCAAATGCCACTAAAACTCAAGTAGCCTATTGATTCAGCTCCTTTTTCAGTCCATGTAAAAAATAGTTGAATAACATTTTCTCATTATTTAAAAAGAGTAATCAAAGAATCAAAAAGGAAATGAACCATCACTTGACATCACAACATAGTTATGATATTTAGAATATTGGATCACCCTTTCAAACCACATGCTTGTTCTCAGTTTCTTCCTACACTTTGGTTTTTTAATCTATAAAATAATATTTTATTATATTTTTGTATAAGTTTGCACAAATAAATAGGTTCCCATTTGACAATGTCTATTAAAAGTGTCGAGTGACAGAAATTATATTTTTCACAGTGTGTCAAAAATATTCTCTTAGGTTGTATTCTGGTAGTTGTATTCCCAGGACTTGAGTTTCCCTGCTTCTTCATCATGTCATCGTTGTTTAGGGTTGATATTTGGATCTCATAAAACCCCCAAATTCAAACCCACTGCCATCAAGTCAAACATGACTCATAGTGACCCTATATGACAGAGTAGAGCTGCTCCTTAGAGGGTCCAAAATTCTAAATCTTTACTGGACCAGAAAACTTCATCTTTCTCTAGTGCAGTGGCTGGTGGATTTGGTCCATCAATACTTAACTTGTTGTGTCACTCTGGTTCCTTTTGTTCCCATATAGTTTTATAATGGGGCACCTTGTAGATAGGTAATAGATTTTATTTTGTGTGCCAATTTAATTCACTAAAAGGTGACCTCAGGGGTAATTTTGGTTCATGGTTTAAAGAGTATAGCAGGGGCATAGACTCAGAGTCCTCTCTTTTCAACTGGTCCAGTAAGCTTTCAGTTTTGTTCTATGTGTTCATCTCATGCTATCAGAACTCCTCTAATGTGGCCCTGGTCAGAACCCCTCCACTGTGTTTTGAAGAGTTTGTACATGCACCCAAATACACACACACCTGATAAGGACTTATTGGGACTACACATCTATTTGTCTTTATCGCCATATGTCATCCCTTGGGGGCATCAGAAGTTCCAAGGATTGCCAAACACATGTTGAGAAGTACTGTCCCACTGTAGTGCCAGTGAGTATTATGAACTGCATTCGACTGCTATCCTTGCCAGGTGACTGGTACTGCTGGCCCACTCTTAAGTTTTTTGGATGGGTACACTATATTCCTACCATGCTCTTTATCACAAGTAAGAGGCATACCTCTTCCATATATCACTTCACCATGTTGCAAACCCAGCTATGACTTTCTCTCTGTAAAATTGGTGAAAAAAGAAGGAAAATATATAATAGAGACTAGTTTGATAGTAATGGACAGATGAAGAGCCATTTTCAGCTTCCCTCACCTCAACATTACTCCAAGTCTTGACTTTTGCCCTTCAGAGTTCATTTTGTTCCCCAAACTCACAGAACATTGAAAAGGCACACAATTTCAGTCCTCAAGGATGCCAGAAGTTGTAGTTTTGATGAGGTGTAAAATCAAAGAGTGCAAACTTGTTCAGGGATGGGTTAGAGAGAAAGAAACTCTACCTTCAGAAGTGTACAGACTTAGATGGAGGATATGTCAAGAAATAACAGCTTCATATTTTTGTTTGATAAAGGGCTTTATGATTTCTAGCAATATGTTTTGATTTACCCTTGGAAATGAAGCCACTGATTAATCCAGGGCCCACTGGAATCTCCAGAAAACCATTCCAGACTTATCTGAAGTCATATTCCCAGAATCAGTGATACAAAGTCAAAAGGCAAGCAAGCACAATGAGTTTGACTCCTAAACTAGCCAGAGAACTGTACTCATGACCTGCCCTTTTTGGTCTCTTTCCTCCTTTTTGTCCTGTATCTTACACTTTTCATTTCTGCTCAGAGAGATTTATAAAAGAAATACTTTTAAAAAAAGTATTTCTCACAATTCCCAGTTTCTTTTGTTTTGTTATTGGTGTTAGGTGCTTTCGAGTTAGTTCTGATGCACAGTGACACTGTAATGGTGCCATACTACATATATTGACTATTTTTACCGAATAATATGTCTCTTAGTTTAATATGAACATTCTGATGCCATCATATGTGATACGAATTTAAAAGTTCATGGAAGAATTCCATTATCTTTTAATTCTACTTTCCCATGAACTTTGTGAATCCACCTCATATTTAAAAAATTTAAAAGCGACTTACATTTTTTATATGCATGAATTATGTTCATAGTACTTGATCACTAATGGTGTTGATGATTTTCTCCATATTTTTTATTAGTATTGATATTGCTTCTTTTCTGTATTTTATTTTTTTAATGTCTGGGGTTTTATTTTTTTTCTCTGGAAACATTAAGATTTTCTTGGTTTATTTCTTTGATACCTTCATTCTTCAAAAGTAAAATATATCTAAATTGCATGTTTTTTTCTAATCTGAAGAGGAATGTGAAGGCAATCAATTTTCAACAGCCTCTTTGCTCTTTCTCTTCCAGAGCCAGGGGCATATTATCATGAAAACTATGCTGTCTTTATGGAAACAAAATGCTTGTCCCATCAATGGACACAAGGGGGAAGCTAATTAGCTTGTACTAGGAAATAACTATATTTAATCTTCTTGGATAAAATTATATGAACTAAACTCAATCATTTCAGATTTGCTCAGCAGGCTCTTAATCTCATAAGAAGTTTGTTCTTGCTTCCCTTTATTAGAAAGAGTTTCAAATGTGGACAAAAAGATGACTTGAGGGATGAAACCCTATGCTTCCAGATAGGAATATTAGAAAACAGAAACCAGCCATTTGTAATGGATGTGAGCAATAAGCAGTGGAAAGAAGCTCTGCCTGTGAGAAACTTTATCTGATAGGAGTGGGATAGGTCAAAGGGTTTCTAGCTCTTTGCTTTACTTCAAATCCTATGATCCTCCTTTCAGATGTTAGTCCATCATTAGTTTAAAGCCCCTTACATATATTTAATTAATAACAACTGGAATTTGTGGAGATAAGAATTAAAATGGATGATAATAGATAAAAATTTCGTACAATTTTTGAATTCAATAATTATCTACAATTAAATAAAAACATATAATCTTTATTTTAAAAGCCCCCTTAGAGAAATTTCCACAGAGGCCAGTATCTAGAGTCTGCAGAATCAAATGAAAATTCAAAGATGAAGGATCAATTTAGAAGTACTCTGAGAAGATAGTTATTTGGAGGTTGGCTAGGAATATATTTCTATACAAATGGATGGTTTCCTCCATAATTAAAAATAATATTAAAACATGCATATCAAATAAGGGGGGAGATCCCTAATATTGTAAAGAAACTGGAAGCACCTAGCCTAATTATATATAAAATTGGCACTCTATTCAGAGAAAATAACTATGTCAAGTATCTTTAAAGTACAGAAGTTTGACTTAACATCTTAAAGTCATGTACCATCAAACTGATTCTAGCTTATGGTACTCTCATGTCCGTCAGGATAAATCTGTGCTCCATAGTGTTTTCAATGGTTTATATTTAAAGGAGTCCACTACCAGGTCTGTCTTCTGAGGCACTTGTGTGACCTGAACCTCCAGCTTTTCAGTTATTACCAACCAGGAACCATGTATTTTTAGGATATGCATTATAAGAACACAAGAACTGCAAAGGAATCAAATTTTGTTCAGTAGTTTTATGCTGATTGGACTGTATTTCTATTTTTAAATCATTTTCTATATTGAAACATAATGCCAATGAATAATAGAATCCAAAATTATCAGTAAATATGTCACATGTGCACAAAGGGTCTCCAAAATATTTGTGCAAAATAGAATTAAAAGATAAAAATAGAAAATGGGTTAAGGGAGATGGTGGTTGGTGTAAGATATGAAAATAATAATAATTTACAATTTATCACGGGGTCATCAGGGTAGTAAGCAGGGAGGGCGGGGGAAAAGGAGCTGATACCAAGCGCTCAAATAGAAAGTAAATGTTTACAAGATGATGATGGCAATATACGTACAAATATGCTTGATACAATTGATGTATGGATTGTTAGAAGAGCTGTAAGAGCCCCCATTAAATGATCTTAAAAACAGAGATAAAATTTTTTTAAAATATGAGCTACTTCTTAGAATAAGTTCTGTCAAGTTTAAGACACTTTGGTAATAAATAATATTTATTTTATCCATCCTTTAAAAAAACTAAGGTTCCTGGGAATTTAGCCATGCCAATGCAGGGTTATTATTATTATTAACTAAAGAAAAGAAGGTGCTCTTTAAATATATATTTTTAAGATTAGGAAACAAAAAGAAGTAAGAAAGTGCCACATCAGCACTGTAATGTGTATGCCTAATGATTACCCTTGGAAATTTTTCTTAAAATACTCTTGTTTGATGAGCGAGAGGAACAGGAGCATTGTGGTGGACCAAGACGCTCTGGTGAAGCTCTCTCGGGCATTTTTAGGCTAAAGCTTTGACTTACCTTTCAAAAACACTCTCTTAATAAGCCAATGTTATTATTCTTTGTCCCTCAAGAAGGTCAACAAGTAAAATGCCTTGAGTTTATTAAAAAAATAAACCCCTAAGTAAACCTGTTGCCATGAACTTCACTCTGCACTTGTCTGCTTTTGCTTTGACTGCACCACTTCTACCCTTTTGACTGTGCTTTGCCTTTAGGATCATCTTGGTAAAGCCATATTTCACCTCCTATTACAATTCTTCCAAGAAATACTTCAGAATCTTAATCCCACTTGTTTTAAACTTCCATTGAAAGCGCTGCTCTTGAGGTTCCAGAAAGATGGCAGCATTGTAGAATTGCCCATGTGAACAGCTTGCTGTGAGATTACCAGATTTGCTGGTAGCTGTGTCTGTTCATACTTCAAGGGCATCCATGGAGGGTCGCTAGACATCTGGAGGCCCAAGACTCTAGAAACCATGGCAGTCCATGGAGGTAGGAGAGTGCCCATTGATGGAATTCCTAGCCAAGGTCCAGCTCCCTTCTGCAGATAAATAGATCCAGTCAGTTAGAAAGAGTTTCAGCACTGGGGAAACAGAGAATCGGTTGGAATCCTCCATGAGTGGATTCTAAGAAGTGAGTAGAATTCTATATGGCTGGCCCCACTATGAGACACAACATCCCTCACTGACCCATATCCCTACAGGGGACAACACTGGAGACACAGTGTGAGAATTCCACCCAATCTGATCCCATCACACCGAGGTAAAACACTAAGGGCGTGCAACAGAACAGCAAGGGGAACAGAGCAACGAAATCCCCAGGGAATACCAAAAATAGACTTTGGGGCTAGGGCTTGGCATCCCATCAGACTCGACTAGAAAGCACTCCTAAAGGCCAACAAATAGTCCTTGAACTAACTACAAGGTTTTCTTTTTTGTTGTGTTGTGTGTTTTGTTTTGTCCTTGGCTTTTTGTTGTTGCTGCTATTGTTTTGTTTTCTTTTGTTGTTTAGTTTTGCTCTGTCTTGTTTTTGTGCATGTTATTGTCTCCGGAGGTCTGTCTAAATAAGATAGGCTGGATGAAAAATCTGGAGGAGAAAACAATGGGACCAACAATTCTGGAGGGACATGGGAGAGGGGAAGGTAGAGGGAAAGAAAGTGGTGTTCACAAGCCCAAGGACAAGGGAAGAACAAGGGATCCAAAAGTGGTGGTGAGGAGGGTGTAGGAGACCTCATAGGGCTTGATCAAGGGTAATGTAACTGAGAGGAATTACTGAAATATAAATGAAGTCTGAACATGATAGTGGGACAAGAGGAAAGTAAAAGGAGATAGGGGAAAGAACCAGGAGGCAATACAACTTTCCTCTAGTTCCTAAATATTTCCTAAGTCCTCATTATCATGATCCCAATTCTACCTTACAAATCTGGCTAGACCAGAGGATGTACACTGGTACAGATAGGAACTGGAAACACAGGGAATCCAGGACAGATGATCCCTTCAGGACCAGTGCTGAGAGTATTGATACCAAGAGGGTAGAGGGAGGGTGGGGTAAAAAGGGGGAACCTATTACAGGGATCTACATATAACCATCTCCCTAGGGGATGGACAACAGAAAAGTGAGTGAAGGAAGGCGTCAGATAGTATAAGACAAAATAATAAGTTATAAATTAGCAAGGGTTTATGACTGAGGGGGGAGTGGGGAGTGAGGGGAAAATGAGGAGCTGATGCCAGGGACTTAAGTGAAAAGGAAATGTTTTGAAAATGATGTGGGTTACGAATATACAAATGTGCTTTACACAATTGATGTATGCATGGATTGTGATAAGAGTTGTATGATCCCCAAATAAAATGATTTTTTTAAAAGCATTGTTTCTATTTTGTTTTGAGGAAGGAATCACAGAACTCCTCACTGCACCAGAAGAAATGGAACCTGACATTTCTGGGTTTCCCGGATGCTTTCCTGCCACAGGCCAGGTAGCCTCCAACACTGGTGCTCAGACTCTAGCCAGATCTCCCTCTGAACAGAAGACCCTCCTCCCTGGGGCATCCACTATAATGGCCCATTTACACCATAGGAACACACATAAGGAGTAGACAGTTATGAAATGTACAGGAATCCACTGTTATAAGCACAATAACAGAGAGAGTGTACTCTTCCTACATAATACACCCAGGGTCGATTAGGGACTCTGGTATGTTCATTATACATCTACCTTATCCCAACCACAATAACCTCTGGAACTTGTTACCTGCGTCTCAGGAACACACAACCTCCTTTAACCTGACATGTGAAATCACATCTGCAATAGCCTTCTTCTTCAACTCATTAAAAATTACTATACCTAAATGAAGGCTTCCTATGATTAATACCACCACTTAAAACCAACTCCAGAGCATCTAAACCCTAATTATCCTTCTCTCCCAAATAACACTCCCTCCACTTTTATGCCCAATACATTATTTCCAGCACCTATATGATCCTCCCCTAACCTAAAGAGCCAACCCCAAGTACACACACATCCCAGAAGATAATGCTCCATCATAAGCTCACCCAAGATGCCACACAAGCAACAGTCAACACCTGCAGCCACAATAAAAAAAAATCTAGGGAAACAAAAGACAATTACTAAAGATGACCCAAACCCAACAATTTACACAGCAGAAGCAGTTCTTGAAATTCCAGTGAAAGAATACTTGAGAATATTACTTGGTGCTATTCAGCAAATTAGGGGATCAATCCTGAAAACAAGTGAAAAAATAGAGATTCTAAGCTTCGCACCAAAGTGAATCCAGGAGTTAAGGAATAACATAGCAGAAATAGATAACAAGGTGAAGGATATTGGTAATAGAATGACAGAGAACTGAGTCGGCAATCTTGAAGATAACCAGAAATAATTCAGCAAAAGAGAAGCAAAACAGCAAAAAAACTCTGAAGAAAGCCTGAGGAGGATGTGGGATTCCATGAAGCGAAAAAATATTAGAATTATTGGGGTCCCAGTACAGTAACATACAAATAAGCATGTAATTAAAATAGGAAGGGAATCCTTGGAAGAAAATTTCCCCAATATCACAAAGGAGGAGACAATAGCCATTCAGGAAGCAGAGAGAACATCAATTAGATTATCCCCCCCAAAAAAACACATCCAGGCATATAATAGTCAAGCTATCAAATATCAAGGAATAGGAGAGAATCATGAGAGAAGCAATAGAGAGAAAAAGCAGTGACATATAAAGGTAAACAGATAAGAATAAGCTCAGACCTCTCTACAGAGACCATGGAAAAACTGCAGCAACATGTTCCAAAAGCTGAAGGACATGAACTGCAATACGAATGTTTTATCCAGCAAAGCTCTCCATCAGACTTGAAGGAGGTATTAAAATTTTCTCTGATAAGGAAATATTTGAAGAATTCATAAAAGCAAAGTCATCATTACAAAAAATATTTCCAGTTCTTTATGAGCAGAAAAACAACAGTCACAGTTTATAAACATGGGACCACCACAGGGTGTATCACAACCCAGAAAACAACACACTGAAAAGAGTACATAAACATTACAGATCCAATGGAGATATGAATACAAGAATAAACTCCACACACACACACACACACAATCCTATAAAGGAGAAGAAAGGAAATAGTACATGATGGCAGCAACCAATCTACATTTAGACATAATTACACTGAATTTAATGGTTTTAAAGCATACATTAAAAGACAAAGGATAGCACACTGGATTATCAACGAAATCCAGAAATCTACTGCCTTCAAGAGACACATTTCAAACTCACAGACAAAAATAGATTGGCAGTCATAAGATGGCAAAAAATTTACCAAGCAAGTGGCAATCCAAAAAAAGCAAGGGTGGGAATACTAATCTTAGACAAATTGACCTCAAAATATACGATATAACAAGATATAAGGAAGGGCATTACATAATGCTCAAGGTATAAGTGGACCAAGAACCCATAAACATAATAAGCATATATGCGCTCAACAAATGTCCCTTGACATTCCTCATCCAAATTCTCAAATAGATGTAAAGAGAAATCACCAGATCAACAATTATAGCAGGTGATTTTCATACATCACCATCAAAAAAGATAGATCAACAGGTAAGAACCTAAATAAAGAAACTGAAGACCTGTGAACAACACAATCAAAGAATTCGACCTAATAGCCATTTCAGAGCACTCCAACCAACATAAAGAAATACACAGTCTTCTCCAATTCACATGGATTATACTAAAAAATAAACTACATGCTAGGGCACAAGACAAACTTCTGGAAATTCAAACGTACAGAGATCATTCAGACCACCTTCTCTGACCACAGCATCATAAAATTGGAAATTTACAATACAAAAAAACAAATACAAACACCTGGAGACTTAAGAGCATGGTCCTCAAGAACCAATGGGTTTTAACCCCAATTAGAAAGGAAATTAAGAAGTTCCTGGAAACCAACAAGAATGACAATAAAACATACCCAAACATTTGGGACACAGCAAAGTCTGTTTTCAAAAGTTACTTTATTGCAATAAGTGCACACATGAAAAAAAGAAGAGAGAAGTATGGATAGTACCTTACATCAGCACCTTCTGCAGTTAGAAAAGATCCAACATCATTCTTCTACCATCAAAAGAAAAGAAATCATAAAAATTAGAGCAGAAATAAATGACCTGAAATGCAGCTCAATGGAAAGAATCAACAGCAAAAAGTTGGTTCTTTGAAAGAATCAACACAATAGACAAACTGCAGGCAAACTTAATGAAAGAAAAGAGGGACCAGATGTCAATATCTAGAATTAGGGATGAAAAAGGGAGAGTCACAACAGACACCAAAAGTACAAAGATTAATTACACAGTACTATGAAAAACTGTATTCCAACAAATCCAATAATTTGGAGGACATGGAGAAATACTTGGAATATTATTCTTTCCCCAAATTAACAGATATAGATATTGAGAACTTGAGCAGGCTCATAGCAAAAGAAGAAATAGAAAAGGTCATGAAACTCCCAACCAAATAAAGCCCCAGTCCAAATGGTTTCACAGGAGAATTCTACCTAGCATCCAGAAAAGAGGTAACACCAATCCTACAAAAACTCTTCCAAAATATAGAAAGGGATAGCAAACTCCAAAACTCATTCTATGAAGTCAGTATAACTTTGATACCCAAGCCAGGCAAAGACCACACAAGAATAGAGAACTACAGACTGATGTCTGTAGATGCAAAAATCCCCAACAAAATGCTGGCAATGGATTTTAAGAGCACATCAAAAAAATAAGACAACATGACCAAATGGGATTCATACTAGGGATGTATGGATGGTTTACCATAAAAAAAATAATGGTGCTCACTTCGGCAGCACCTAGACTAACATTGGAATGATACAGAGAAGATTAGCACGGCCCCTGCAAAAGGATGACACGCAAATTTGTGAAGCATTCCATATTTTAAAAAATAATGTAATCCACCACATCATCAAGAAAAAGGACAAGAGCAATATAATCATATCAATTGATGCAGAAAAACATTTGATAATGTCCAACATCCATTCCTAAAAAAAGACTCTCAATAAGATAGAACTGCAAGGGAAAATCCTCAATACTACAAAAGCCATATACAAAAAAAAAGCCAATAGCCATTATACTCAATGGAGAAAAGCTGAAAACATTTCCATTGAACTAGGGAACCCGACAAGGATGCCCCTTATCCCCACTTCTATTCAACATTGTGCTGGAAGTCCTAGTCAATGCCATAAGACACCCACAAGGTAAAGAAGAAGTGAAACTTTCGGTATTTGCAGACAATATGATCTTATAAACTGAGAATCCTTGGGTCTTCAATAGGTTTGCTGGAAACAATAGAGGAGTTTATTAGAGTAGCAGGATACAAGATTAACAAGCAGAAATCAAATGGATTCCTATATACCCGTGATGAGAATACAGAAAAAGATATCCAGGAATGAGTACTATTCACAATAGCCATGCAAAAGCTGAAGGACCTAGGAATAAACCTAACCAGAAAACCTGTAGGAAGAAAACTACAGAACATTACTACAAGAGAACCAGAAGGAATCTACACAAATGGAAGAATATCCACATTCATAGATCGGAAGACTCAATGTAGTAAAACGTCAATAGTACCTGAAGCAAATCTACAAATTCAACCCCAATTCAAATTCCAGCATCATTCTTCAAAGAAATGGAAAAACTGATTACCAATTTTACATGGAAAGGGAAGAAACCCAGGATAGGCACAGAACTGCTCAAGAAGAACAAAACAGGTGGCTTTTCACTGCCTGACCTCAAACGCAGTTGTCAAAACAACCTGATACTGGTATAATTATAGATACTAAGACCAATGGATCAGCACCAAAAACCTAGAAATAAAAGCATCCACATATAAACAGTTGATTTTCAACAAAGGCACAAAAACCATTAAATGGGGAGCAGATGGTGTTGGAAAAGCTGCCTATCCATGTGCTGGAAGATGAAACAAGATCCATTTTAACTCCACGCACAACAACAAACTCAAGGTGGATTAAAGACCTGGAGGTAAAACCCAAGACTATCAGGAGCACCAATGAGAAAATTGGGACAAAGCTAGAAGCCCTAGTGCAGGAAATACATGGGTTAGCAGAATGAAAGAAGGAAACACTCCATGGAAGATAAAATAGATTAATGGAACTTATTAAAAATAAAGCACTTGTATACATCAAAAGACTTTATTAAAAGAGTAAAAGAGCACAAAGACTAGGAGAAGAAAGTTAATAATGACATAACAAAGGACTAATTACTAAGATCTACAGAATTTTACATGGTTATAAGTAGAAAAAAAACGAAGGAAAGAAAGAAAGAAAATGTTTTGAAACTGACTGTGGTAGCAATTGTACAACACTACTTGATGTGACTTAAGGGTGAAATGTTATGTTATCTGTAAGAGCTGCCAGGAAAATGTTTGAAAAAATACAAAAATGTCAATTGGTTGGATAAATTCAACAGACTATAGCAAAAGCATAAATATTTCTACCGAAAAAAAAAAGAAGAAAAAAACTAATAGCCCTCTGAGAAGGTGGGCAAAAGACCTGAACAGACGAGTCACAAAAGAGGACACTCGAATAGCTAGTAAACATATGAGGAAACGCTCCAGGTCATTAGCCATCCAGGAAATTCAAATCAAAACAACAATGAGATACCACCTATTGTCCATTACAATAGACATTAAAAAAACAAGAGCAACAAATATTGGAGAGGGTATGGTGAGATAGGAATTCTTATCCACTGCTGATGGACTTGTAAATATGTGCAGCCACTGTGGAAGGCAATATGACGATACCGAAACCATGGCTCAGCAATACCATTACTGGGCTTATACCTTCCCCCCACCCAAATAAGAAACAGCACGAACATATGCTTGTTCCATGTTCATCACAGCACAGTTTGCAATAGCAGGAAGCTGGAAACAGCCTAAATTCTCATCAGTAGAAGAGCAGATAAAGAAACTGGTACATACACACAACGGAATACTACACATCCCTAAAAAACAGCTATGAAACCACGAAACACCTCAACTTGTGGAGGGATCTAGAAGCATTATGATGAGTGAAGTTAGTCAAGCACAAAAGGACAAATACTGTGTGTGTCCACTGTGGTCGGAACAAACAGCAGAATGGGCACATGCTCAAGCTTTGATGCCATCCAGTCTTCTGGCACAGGTCCAGACATCCTGGTAAAGAACTGGACCAGTGCCAATGAACCACACATCATCTGCTCCAGGTAAGTATAGTGTAGGTCACTTGGCCTTAGGGCACATCATGACAGCTGGGATCAAATGGTTGGCGGAGAGGGAGGGATGTTGTCCGCTGTGTAGTAGCCATGTAGACCTGGGTTGAGGTCCCTGCAGGAGGGAAACAGTCCTGTCAGAGGATGAGGCTGCCTGATGGGAGTTGGGAGATGGAACGGTCAAGTTTGGGCAACTGTAGGTGCATGTCCGGGGCGGGGAGGTGGGTGAGGGTGGGCTGACCCACCAGGTGGGGGAAGAAGAGACTGAGGGTGCTCTTGGGACCATTAGGTAGATAGGGAGGGTCTTTAGTGGTGTGCAGTGGGAGGACAGAATTGACCTAGGGTGTCTGGGGTAACCCAGGAACCCAAGCTGGGTGCCACAGAACACTGGGACACTGAACCCTGACCTTTGGGGGAATAGGTCATGCCCCAGAGGCTGCATCAGTGAGACCCCAAATTGAAGCTCCAGTGAGTTGACTAGAATCCACCCAGACATACTTGTAACCTGAAGACTTAAGCTGGAAAACACAAGGTGTCTGAGGTAGAAGAAGACAGCTGTATCAAGAGCGGCATACTGTTGGCTGGTGAACAAACAAGGTCTCAGTACATCAATACCCAGTATGCTGTATTAAGACACACATTATCCCAACAACCCTGTGATGACCATTCTGTTATATTCTACTTGTGTTCATTTGTATTAGAGTGTATTTCAGAGGTGTGTCCCCTATGGGGTTCACCCTCCAGAACAGTGGTTCTCACCCTGTGTGTGGGTTGCAACCCCTTTGAGGGTTGAATGACCCTTGCATAGGGGTCCCCGATTCATAACAATTGTGAAATTACAGTTATGAAGTAGCAACAAAAATAATTTTATGGTTGAGGGGTCACCACAACATGAGGAACTGTATTAAAGGGACATGCATTAGGAAGGTTGAGAACCACTGGTGTAGAAGCTGTGTTGTTTTATTATGCTTTGGTAAAAGAAACCCAGGGATGTTGAGTCTACAGGGAAAGGAAAATAAAGGTTTGGAGGAAGGGGGATATAGAGGGGTTGGGAGAGACAACAGGGAGATGATATCAAGACGTCCAGGAAAATATGCATGATTATGCAAGAAATTGTACAACTATGGTTGAAGTGAGTGAACTAGGGAAGGATGTAACACATGCATTGGCTCCTAAATTACAGCCAACTAATTAAAAAATAAAGAAGTTAGTTAATGGCATAGATTCAGGAATAGGTTTTGAGCTTGCACTAAATCTTAGCCCAAAATTAAGAAGTATCAGTTCTTATATCATGGCCCTGTTCAATATTCACCTTCATGAAATGATCACTGAAGATAAGGGTGCTACAGCAAAGCGTGGTGAAGAAAGCAGATGGTGCCTGGCTATCAATCGGAATAGTGTCTTGGGGTCTTCAAGGCTTATATTCAAACAAATAGTTATCTGAGCAAGGAGTCACCTAAGTTAACTTGGAGGAAGCACACCACCTTGTGTGATCCAAAGATGACAATTACAAAACTCGATTATGTTAAGAAGAAAAACATCAGAGCAAAAACTATGAACACCCAATTTGTGGAGGTCAATGGCGGGTAGTGAAAGGCAAAACCCATCTGGTCAGACTGAGCCACTGGCATATTCACTCTAACCCCATGCAAAAGGGTCCATGAGCCTTACTACCAGGAAAAGACCATTGTAATCCTGATTATGCTGAATTGAACTCAACACTTGGCCAGTTGACCACCTACAGACGCCACCTGAATTTGTTCTGGGTGCAAGGATCTCTTACTAGTTACATGACAGAAATTTCTTTCCTGGCCTTATGAATGTTGATGGGTTCTTTGCCTACTTGTGCATTATTAGTATTTTTGTCTATATATTATTATGTTTTTACCCTTATCACCTTAGCTCAATTTTGGTTTTTTATTGTTTTCTGTTGGGTTTCCCAGCTGTGAAGCACAGGAGAAATGGATAGTAATAGATACAAGACCATTTAGGGAATACATTGTTTGGGGGCGGGAATAAGGAGGGAAAGGGGATTTTGAGAGTAACTAATGGAGACAGGAGGGTGGGGAAGCTTTGGAACATGTGATTGCATAAGTCATCTTAAAGGCTATTTAACTATGGGGTGGGAACAATGCTCCAAAATTGATGTGGGGGTAATTGTACAATTCTCCATGATGTGATTGAACTATTGAATTACATAATATGTAAATTACTTGCCAAAAAAACTGTTGGAAAAATTAATAAAGTAACTAACATATAGAAAGAAAAAAAAAGAAAGCTCTGTTCTTGTCTACAACTGATCTAGGTACAAGTGATGGCAGCCATTGAGAGGAAAGTTCACTTAACTTAAATTTTTCATTTAAAATTGTGTAAGTTGAGCGAATTGAGATGTCTGTAGTATTAGCTATTGTTTGTACTGTTAATCATCCATCATCTTCAAGTGGGGAACAAATAGGATTCATTTTTACCCAAAGTTGCTGAAGGATTCATTTTCAATATCATCTTATCCAAAGTTACCATTTTAAAACTGCTGAGTTCTATTGGACATTACCCCATAAATTTTCCTAAAGCATCGATGGCTTCACCAGTCTCCCACCCACGCTTCACCATAAAATAGTTGTTTGTTCTTGCTCTGATTGTAGCAGAATGTTGCTGTTGTTGGGACTCTTTTTAACCTAATGTCTTATCCTTCTTGGTGTTTTAAATCAAATCATACTAAAACATGATATGTCAAATTATGATGACTAATTCAAAGTGAAAAACAGTAGGAATCATCTATTAATAATTAGAACTTGGACTGTGCAGAGTATGATTCTATGACTCTAGGAAAATTTGAAGTTATTACAAATGAAATGGAAAGCATAAAGATCGATCCTAGGCGTTAGGAGCTGAAATGTACTGGTATTGGTAATTTTTAATCAAATAGCTATGTAGTTTACTATTCCGGGAATTCAAGAGGAATATTGTTATATTCATCATTAAAAAGAACATTTCAAGACCTATCTTGAAGTACAATACTGTCTGTGATAGGATAATATTTATCCACATACAAGGAAATGCAATCAGTACAACTATTATTCAAATTTATATGCAAACCACTAAACCCAATTAGGAAGAAATTTAAGAATATTGCCAATGGCTTCAGTCTGAAATTTATCAAGGATAAAATCAAGATCCATTGATAATTATTAGCAATTTGAATACAAAAGTTGGAAACTAAACTGAAGGTAGAGTAGTTAGAAAATATGGCCTTAGTGATAGAAATGGAGCAGGATTGCATGATAGATTTCTGAAAAACCAACAACTTGTTAATAACAAATGCCTTTTTGCAACACCAGAAATGGTGACTATATACATAGAATTCTCCAAATGGAATACACAGAAATCAAATTGATGACATCTGTGGGAAGAGAAGATGGAGAAGATCAATATCAGTAGCTAAAAATTCAGATTGTAGCTGAATAAATTGAAAACAAATCTATGAGAGGCAAAATATGGCATTGATGATATCCCACCTGAATTTCAAGAACCTTTCAGGAGCAGATTTGACAAACTGAACACTGACAGAAAACCTCTTGAGCTGTGGGAGGACATCAAGAACATCATACAAGAAGAAAGCGAAAGGTTGCTAAAAAGACAGGAAAGTAAGAAAAAGTCAAAATAGATGTCAGAAGAGATTCTGAAGCTTACTCTTAACAGTAGAGTAGCTAAGTCAAATAAAAGAAATGATGAAGTCCTGTTCAGAGCTGAACAGGACATTTCAAAGGGCAGCTAAAGGAGACAAAGTAAAATGTTATAATGAAACGTGCAAAGACCTACAGTTATAAAACCAAAGAGGAAGAACACTCAGTATATCTTACAGATAGAAATAAAGAACAAATTCAGGGCATCCAATGAAAGGTGGCCCAGAACTATCATATATTTATAAGTTTGCTGCCCTCCTTGGTTTGCTGTGATATGCATTTATCTCATAGGAAATTATCTGCTCTTGTAAAGAAATGTTACAGGAAATGTTCCCCTAGCACCAGTTCCCATGGTCAATGTCAACAGAGCTCAATCATTTAAGAACTCAATCTGTACAAATCAATTACTTGTGGATCGCAGTTCTCAGCTGGGCTATGCTTGCATAACCTCCTTTCCTTAACAGTATGTTAAATTCCTTGCCATGGGCTAAAGTAATAATGCTGTCAATGGAATTCAGTGGAATAGAGCACTGGTGGTGTACTGGTTCCGAGATGGGCTGCCATCAGCATGGTCAGCAATTCAAAACCACCAGCAGCTCTGAAGGAGAAAGGCTGGGCATTTTACTCCCGTAAACACTTACAGTCTCAGAAACTCACAGGGGTTGCTATGAGTCAACATTGACTTGATGGCAGTGAACTTGGTTTTGGAATCGTGCTGTCAAGTAAACATTGTACTGCTAATCATAACATTTCAACCCCACCCACTCCAGGGGAGAAAGATGAGGCTGTCTGCTCCAATACTGATTTGCAGACTTAGAAACTCTGTACAGGGTTGCTATGAGTTAGAATGAAGCTAGTGGCAGTGGGTTTTTGTGGGGATTTTTGTTGTGGTCTAGAAGCTCCGCTGAAATGTGGCCCTCTTGAGTGACACTACTGGCATTTCAAATAGTGATAGCATAGATTCAGCAACACACAGCAGCCGCAGTATCACAAGTTGACTGGAATGTAATGGAATCAATATTTGAAAACTATGTGAAACCTGATGATCTGACTTCCAGTTTAAAGGAAAAAATGGAAATAAATCAACAACCTAAACAAAATAGAAAGATGCTCTACATTACCCAAGTCTTAAAGGAGATAACAACCATATGCAGTGTATGTTCTATGTTTTGATCTTGATTTGATACTTGTAGCAATTTCAAGATGAATTGAGTGCTGGTTGGTACAAGGGAAATAGTACTGATTTTGTTAGATTTGTAAAATTACAATCATATCAGGAATCACTTTTTTTAAGAGAGAGATACATGCCTATGAATTTAGGGATGAAACTTCCTCATGTCTGTAAGTTGCTTGAAAGTACTTGAAAGACAAAGTTAATGAAGCAAATATGGGGAGATTCTGAAAATTTTCAAATCTAGATGATGGTTGTTGTTATGGATTGAATTGTGTTCTCCCCCTAAATATGTTTTGGAATCCTAACCCCTACACGTGTGTATATAATCATATTTGTGTTAGGATGATTATGGCTGTCTTTGTTATGTTTGTGAGGCAATATCAGTGTAGGTGTGCTTGAATTCTAATAACTTTCCAGATATTGAAAGAGCAGATCAGGCATGGGAGCAAGAAAGCACAAATGGGGAAAAGTTAGATCCCACATAGAAATGGACCACCAAGGAACTGAGGAAGTCAGAAACTGGAGAAGCTAAGCCATGGATTTCCCCACAGAGAAAAGAGATAGTAAGCCTTTCCCTATATTTCTGGTCTCCTGATCTACTAAAAAATACATTTCTGTTCCTTAACACCACCACATGGGGTTGCTCTGAAGACAAAGCAGGTGCATAAGCAAATGTGAAGAAAGCTGATGGTGCCTGGCTATCAAAAGATATAGAGTCTGGGGTCCTATAGGCTGGAAGATAAACAACTGGCCTCCTGAGAAACAACAAAGCCCACATGGAAGAAGCACACCAGCCTGTGAGACCACAGGGTGTCTAAGGGATCAGGTATCAGTCATAAAAGACCAAACAAATCATAGCATTGTGGATGAGAGGGAGTGCAGAGTGGGGACCCAGGGCCTATCTGGGGGAAATTGGACATCGCCTTGCAGAAGGGCCTCGGGGAGGAGACGAGCCAGTCAGGGTGCAGTGTAGCAATGATGAAACATACAATTTTCCTCTAGTTCTTGAATGCTTCCTCACACCCACTATCATGATCCCAATTCTACCTTACAAATCTGACTGGAGTGGAGGATGTACACTGGTACAGATAGGAAATGGAATCCAGGACAGATGAACCCCTCAGGACCAGTGGTGAGAGTGGTGATACTGGGAGGGTGGAGAGTAGGTGAGGGAGAAAGGGGGAACTGATTACAAGGATCTATATATACCCTCCTCCATGGGGGATGGACAGTGGAGAAGTGGGTGAAGGGAGATGTTGGACAGTATAAGATATGATAAAATAATAATTTATAAATTATCAAGGGTTCATGGGAGAGAGAGGAGCTGAGAGGGAGGGGGAAAATGAAGAACTGATACCAAGGGCTCAAGTAGAAAGCAGATGTTTTGAGAATGATGAGGGAAACAAATGTACAAAAGTGCTCGACACAATGGATGGATGTATGGATTGTGATAAGAGTTGTACGTGGGCCCAATAAAATGATTTTGAAAACAAATAAATAAGTAAATAAATTCTTAAAAAAGAAAGAAAGAAACTAAGACAGAAGTTCATTGTTTGGAGGACTGAAGAATTTATATATATATATTTAACAGAAATTAAATCACGGTTTCAGGTTTAATTATATGCATTTAAAATATACTCAAATTAAATACATATTTAAATATATGTTAATGAACATAAAATAATATTAACTTGCTCTGCCATCATTTTATAGCATGTACTAAATCACTGTAAGCAAGCTGGAGACTTTAAAATAATTAAGGTGTCAATAGTAGACTAAGCAGGATCTGAATTAATAAATGTGCTAATTGGAAAGCCCTGCTGAGATCCTTAGCTCATTTGGATTTAACTATGGCAGATATTATTCTTAATAGCTGATTTAGTATTTGTACAGTAGTTTATGTTTATAGCTTTGTTTTCAAACATTATTAAAATACTGAAAATTAAGCATTCCATCCACTATATGTTCCCAATCTCTCACCCCAAATGAAACCCACCATCAGCAGGTGTGATAGTTAGGTTTATTGTGCCAAATAAACCTCTATAGGAACATGAGAACAGAATTTAATCAGGTCACACTTTGATTGGTTGGCAATGAGATAACTGCTTTCTAAAGTCAGCATTCTGTCTCTCTTTTCCCCTGGTGATCAGACCAGCATGCTACTGCTTGAGCTAGTTCTTTGCCTCAAACGTGTGCTGAATTCAACCTGTGGGTTGAGCTAACCCATGGATCATGTCGCCTTGCATTTTATTGCTAGAGCTTGAAGCTCCTTCTTGATCTATGTTACTATGCTGCTGGTGAATCTTGTCACCAAACTCTAGAGTTTGAGACCCCATCTTAGGGACCTGCTTCGCTAAGCTACCGCACTACTGACTGTTGTTACCCAACCCTGCTACTTGCAGCCTGCTCTACCTGTCTTCCCTGAGGGCAGACTCTGCTCTCTGCTTCCTTGATCTTCATAATTGTTCTACAAAATTGAGTTGAACTGAGCCTTCTGTACTGCTGTGTGGAATAATTAGCCATTATAAAACATATATATATACACACACATATATATATACATATATATCATCATAAATGCTCTGGTTTTGTTTCTCTAGAGAACTCTGCCTAACGTGACAGGTTTCTTTGGAATTTCTCTAAATAGATCAATTGTTAGCTTACTAAATATATTTATCCATATCGTTGTCTCACTTTATTTTCATTTAGTTTTCATGTTTTTATTACAACTATTTAGCTTTGTTTTTACCTTTTAATTTTAATGTTTTATTTGGGGAAAATTACACACATGCACACACAAAGAATAGAAGAATTACTCATCTACCCATCACTCAGTTCCAATAATCTTCAGCTCATGGCCAATCTTGTTTCCTCTACATTCCCTTTCCTTCTCACTGATAATATCCATAATTCATAGACTTGATATGATAATCTTCATACTTTATACTCTTACAAGAAGTATCCCCAAACCATACAAGTTTATCCAGAATGTTTCAGTATGAAGTGTTAAAGATGTAAGGACTTTTTTCTAAACATAACTTTAATAGCATTATCAAATACTAATGATTTTACTCATGGATGTAGAGTCAATTCCCAGTCAGTGACCTTGTAGGACTTAGTAGAACTTCCCTTGTTTCTTTCTGAGGCTTTAGAAAGCTTCATATTTTTCCCTTGGAGCTGTAGGTGGGTTTCAACCCTTGACTTGTGCCTAGCAGCCCAACTCTTAACACACTATGCCACCAGAGCTCCTACTGGATATTTTGATTCTAATTATTTAGTATCATCACTTGTCTGTCATTTTGTCATACTGTGGTATCTATAATACTGGAAGTTATGTCACTGGTATTTCAAATGCCAGCAAGGTCACTTGAAGTGAACAAGTTTCAGCAAAGCTTCCAGAATAACAATTGACTACTTCAAAGGAATCTGCTGCCCACTTCAGATGAAGTAGCCACTGAAAATGTTATGGTTAATATTAAACATTGTCTGATGCTAAAGAATACATAATTGGAAGCAGAACATTGGTGCCATTTTGACAGGCACTCAAAATATGACTGAGGAGGAGCTGCTTTCTTAAAGTGGAGTCTTTCATGATGACATTAACGAAATAAAGCCTATCAGAGTAAAGCCCTCAGAATTTTCATTTGCTGATAGGGTGCAACTAAAACTAAGGATAAACAGCTACAAAAATATACTAATAATCAGAACTTGGAATGTCAGAAGCATGAATCTAGGACAACTGTAAGTTATTAAAAATGAAATGGAATGTATAAAGGTTGCTATTATAGGTATTAGTGAGCTTAAATGGACTGGTATTGTTCAGTTGAATGAGAAAATCATGTGTCCTACTATGCCAGGAATGACACCATCAAGATGAATGGCTTCGCATTCATTGTCAAAAGGACATTTCAAGATCTATCTTGAAGTACAAGGCTGTCTGTGACAGGATTAGGTTTATCCCCCATTCAAGAAAATCCAATCAATCAACTGTTATTCACATTTATGCACCAACCACCAAAGCTATTGATGCAGAAATTGAAGAATTCTACCAATGTCTTCTGTCAGAAGTTGATAAAAAAATACAATCAAGATGAATCGATAATTATTGCTGATTGGAATACAAGAGTTGGAAACGAACTGGAAGGAAAATTTGAAGATGTTGTCTCAGTGATAGAAACAAATTTCGAGATCACATTATAGAATTTTGCAAGATCAAAGATTTATTCATAGCAAATACCTTTTTTTCCAACAACAGAAATGGTGATTATACACATGCAATTCTTCAGATGGAATGCATAGAAATCAAATTGACTACATCTGTCAGAAGAGACCATGGAGAAGTTCAATATCAGCAGCTTAAACCAGGCCAGAGATTGACTGTGGAACAGACCCATCAATTGACCGTATGTAGGTTCAGGTTGAATGTGAAGAAAAATGAAACAAATCTAGGAAAGTCAAAATACAACCTTGAGTCTGTCTCAACTTCATTTCAAGGCCATCTTGGGAATAGATTTGACACATCGAACACTAATGAGAAAAGACCTGATAAGCTATAAGAGGACTTCATGAACATCATAAATGAAGAAAGCAATAAGTCATTAAAAAGACAAGAAAGGAAGAAAGGAGCAAAGTAAATGTCAGAAGAGACCATGAAACTTGCTATCAATTGTAGGGTAGCTAAGGCACATGGACGAAATCATGAAGTCAAAGAGCTGAACAGAAAATTTCCAACAGCATCTCAAGATGGCAAAGCAAAATATAATGAAATGTACAACGACTTAGAGAACATGCACAGCATATCTTAAACTGGAATAATGAAAGAGTCTATGGGTGAAATATCAAATATCAAAAGAAAATAAAAGGAATACTAGAGTCGCTGCACCAAAAAGAACTTGCTGACATTCAATCATTTCAGTGTCTGAACAAAAATCAACGGCTGAAAGAAGTGCAAGCTGCACTGAAAACATTAGCCAAAAATGAGTTTCCAGGAATGGATGGAATCCCAATTGAAATGTGTCAACAACATGATGAACAACTGGAAGCGCTTATTCATCTATGCTGAGAAATTTGGAAGGCAGCTACTTGGCCAACTGACTGGAAGAGATCCTGTACCCAGGCCAAAGAAAGGTGATCCAACAGAATTATCAAATTATATAATAATATCATTAATATGATACTGCATTTCTTTGGCTCAAGCAGTGAATACCAGAGAGATGTTTACTTGTGTTTCATGGACTATGCAGAGGTATTCAGCTATGTTGACCATGGTAAACCTTGAGAAGAATGGAAATTCCAGAAGACTTCATTGTGTTCATTCAGAACTTGTATATGGGTCAAGAGGCAGTTGTACTCGTTGTGCCAACAGAAGAAGGGAAGACCTCATGCGTTAAAATCAGGAAAGATGTGTATCGAGGTTGTATCCTCTCACCCTATTTGTTCAATCTATATGCTGAGAAGATCGTCAGAGAAGCTGGATTTTATAAGAAGAACATGGCATTGGAATTGGAGGAAGGGTTATTGACCTGTGATTTGTAGATGATAAACCCTTGCTTGCTGAAGGTGCAGAGGACTTGAAGCACTTGCTGATAAATATCAAGGATTGCCGCTTTCAGTATGGATTACAACTGAGTATTAAAAAGACCAAAATCCTCACCAATGGACCAATACATAATATCATGAGAAATGGAGAAAAGCTTGAAGTTGTCAATTATTTTGTCTTGCTTGACTCCACAATTGAGACTCATGGAAGCAGCAGTCAAGAGATCAAAAGATGTGTTGCATTCAGTAAAACTGCTGCACAAGACCTCTTTGGACTATTGAAAAGCAAGGATGTTGCTTTGAGGACTAAGGTGCACCTAACACAAGTCATGGTACTTTCAATTGCCTCATATGCATGTGAAAGTTGGACATTGAATAAGGAAGAACAAAAAATGATGCATTTGTACTGTGCTGGAGGAGAATATTGAAATTACCATGCACTGGCAAAGGAACAACAACAAAAATATGTTCTGGATAAAGTATAGCCAGAGCGTTCTTTGGAGACAAAGGTGGTAAGACTTTGTCTTACATATTTTGGACTTGTTATAAGGAGACACCAATCCCTGGAAAAGGATATTATGCCTAGTAAAATGGAGGGGAAGAAGAAGAAGAAGAAGAAGAAGAAGAAGAAGAAGAAGGAGGAGGAGGAGGAGGAGGAGGAGGAGGAGGAGGAGGAGGAGGAGGAGGAGGAGGAGGAGGAGGAGGAGGAGGAGGAGGAGGAGGAAGGCGGCCCACAATGAGATGGCTCGACAATGTAGCTGCAAAACTGGGCTCAAGCATAGGAACAATTGTAAGGATGGCTCAGGGTCAAGCTGTGATTTGCTCCGTTGTGCATAAGGTTAGTATGGATTGGAACTGACTTTATGACACTTTACAACAACAACAACGACAATTACTTAGTATCATTAAAATATCTAGCAAGTGCACCAGTGTCCCCAGTTTTTCATAAAGGCATATTTTATGGTAAAAACAAGGGCCCACTTGCATTTGGTTGAAATGTTTAAGTATCATCTTACCTCTACACACTCTGTTGTTTTGACATTTAATGAATGCTTTCTTATAGATCATTTTGAAAATGATCTTTTCATTTTTAATGGCTGCATAGTACTACTTACAGACAGGAGCTCTGGTGTCATAATGGGTTATGCATTAGTCTGCTAACCACAAATTCAGCAGTTTGATACCACCAGCTGCTCCATGGGAGAAAAATGGGGCTTTTTACTCCTGTAAAGATTTACAGCCTCAAAAACCCACAAGGGAAGTTCTATTCTGTCTGATTTCAGTCAGTTAGAATTGACTCATTAACAGTAATTGTTTATCTGACCTATTTTATCTAGATAAACGTGTAGACACAATAATAAGCACAAAAACAAGACAAAGCAAAATTACAACAAAACGCAATGACAAAAAAAGAAAAGCTTGTCAATAGTTGCAGATCCATTTGTTTACCTTTAGAAGTGTTTTCTGGTCAAGTCTGATAGGGTGCCACACCCTGGCCTCAAAGTCTGTTTTTGGTATTCCCCAGGGACTTCATTGCTTTGCTCCCATTACTGCTATGTTGCACACCCTTAAAGTTTCGCCCCAGTGTGGTGGGGTCAGATCAGGCACAATTCCTGCACTGTGTCTCCAGTATTGTCTCCTGTAGTGCTATGGGTCAGTGAGGAACAGTGTGTCTCATGGTGGGGCCAGCCCTATTGTCCTCTCTGTGCAGTGGCTGCTCTGAGCGGGAATATTATCCTCTGAGCTTGGTAGGCCAGAATGTGTTCCACTCTCTCTCCTTCCCTCTTAATTGGCTCCTGTGTGCTCTGATCAGATGCACCCCTCTCCCTGAGGTGTAGCTTCAGTACTGTCCTCTTAAGTGCATTCTTCAGAGGCAGGGGTGGGGGAGATGTCCACATAGTCGGGATTGGGGCTGGCCCTGCAGACTTCTGTTGGTTTTCTGCTTCATGCCGTTATGTTACATTCCTGTCTTGGAGCACCTGGTTAAAGTCTGGTCCCTCTCTCCCTTTCCTGTGGAGATATAAACAATAACCTCCCCTTGGGTGGGTTAGTGCCCTGTTCCCCCATACCCATGTCTTCTCTCTCTCTCTCTCTCTCTCTCTCTCTCTCTTTCTTTCCCCCTCCTTTTTAGTTGGCTGCCATATGTATCCATGGATTGAGTCTGGTTCCTGCCATAGTACCTGGACCTCACCCCAAGAATGTATGTATATAGTAGCTGTTCTCCTATGCCCCTTTTGCCTTTTTAAGCTTCCCTAGGCAGACTCATGTTGTACTTGATTTCCTTCGCTTAGCATACTACACATCCCTAAAACGCAGTGATGAACACATGAAGTACATCATCGTATGGGAAGAATTCTAGGATGTACTTCATGTGTTCATCACTGCTTTTTAGGGATGTGTAGTACTCCATTGTATGTATGTACCACAATTTTTTAAACCATTTGTCCATTCCTGGAAATTTGGGTTGTTTCCAAATCCTTCCAATTCTGAACTGTGCCGTGATAAACATTGTAACACAGATGTCTGGCTGTGGTTTGTTTCTTGCCTTTTCTAGGTATATGCCCAGTAGGGGGATTGCTGGGTTGCTTGATTTCCATCTGTTTTAGATATCACCAAATCGATTTACATAATGGCTGTACATACCTACAAGTCCACCAGCAGTAGATTAGAGCTCCTATCTCACTACAGCCCCTCCAACACTTGTTGCTTTATGATTTTTTGAATTGGGCTATCTTTGAAGGTGTTAGGTGGTATCTCATAGTTGTTTGCATTTCTCTTATGACTAATGATCAGGAGCATTTTCTCATATGTTTATTGGCCATTTGGATTTCTGCCCTTGTGAAACGTCTGTTTAGGTCCTTTGCCTACCTCTTCAATGGACAATTAGGGTTTTTTTTCTTTTTGCAAGCTAGCAGAGTACTGTAGATTTTAGTAATAAGGCCTTTGTCTGATGTGTCATTGCTTAAGATGTTTTCCCTGTCTGTGGTCTCTCTTATTACTCTCTTGGTGAATTCTTTCGATGTACACAAGTGCTTTATCTTTAATATATCCCACTCGGCAATTTGTGCCTCCTCTGTGTTTGTGTCCTACCCTATTTCTGATAGCCCATGTATTCCCTGCGCCAAAGATCTCAGGTTGGTCCCCATTCCCTCATTGATGGCTCAAATAGTTTGGGGTTTTACTTCAAGATCTGTGATCCACCTTAAGTTTATTTTATGCATGGAGTGAGGTAAGGGTTTTGCTTCATTTTTCTGCAGGTAGATATCTATTTTTTTCCAGCACGACTTGTTGAAGAGGACATCCACTTCCCACTTGATATTTTGGGGGCCCTCATACAAGATCAGTTGTCTGTATGCTGATGATTTTATTTCTGAGTTTTCAGTTCTTTTCCATTGGTCTGAGTTTCTGTCATTATACTCATACCACACTGTTTTGACCACTCTGGCTGCATAATACATACTAAAGTCAGATAAATCAAACTGTATTAGTCTGGGTACTTTAGAGAAACAAATCCACAGAAACTCATATATAAGAGAGAGTTTTATGTAAAGGTTAAGTGCGCATCAAGAAAATATCCTAACGCAGTGCTGCCCAAACCCACAAGTCCAACATTAATCCATTAACCCATATGTCCAACACCAGTCCACAAAGTCCTCCTCCATCTCACAAAACAGACCCAATGATGCTGACTGCAGGAGGTAAGCCAAGTCAGAGAATGTGTAAACATCTCAGCGCTGGCAGAGGTCTTTACATGGGTGCTCCAGCATCCAGGGCTGCATCGGGGTAGGTCCATGTGACTTCTCCTTGGGGGTGTCTTGCAGGAAGTCAGCCTTGCAAGTTGAAGCAGGGAACTGCTAAGGCAGCTGCATCCTGGTAAGACCATCATAAAACAAGAGATTCGAGAACTAGAAAGGTGAGGCTCACTGAGCCATTTACCCCTCTGGCCTACAATTAATCCCACATGTGTTTATCGGCCAGGTTGGCACAATAAACTAACTAATTCACAAACCCTCCCACTTTGTCCTTCTTCCTGAGAGTTCTCTGCTAATTCTGTGCTTCCTCCCTCTCCATATGAAGCTGATAATCAGTTTTTCCAATTTATTAAAGAAAGATGATGGTATTTGTATCGGGATAGCATTAAACTTATATAGTGCCTTGGACAGAACGGACATCTTTACTATATTTAGTCTTCCAATCCATGAGCATAGTATAATCTTCCATTTTTTGAGGTCGCTCTTGGTTTCTTGTAATGGTGTGCTGTGATTTTCCTCATATAAATCTTTTTTGTTATTTTAGTCAGGTATATTCCTAGATATTTCAATTTGTGCTTGGCTATTGTGAAGGGAACTTCCTTTTGACCCCCTCTTCTATGGTCTTGTCTAATGTGTATAGTAGTCCAATAAACGTCTCTTTGTTGATCTTGTATGCTGCTACTGTGCCATATTTCTCAATCACTTTCAGCATTTCCCTTGTGGAGCTTTTGTGATTTTCCATATATAGCATCATATCATCTGCGAATAATGATAGTTTCTCCTCTTCCTTCCCCAGAAAACTACCTTTGATATACTTTCTTTGCCTGGTCCCATTTTTCAAGCTGGAGGAAAAAACAACAGACTAACAGTCCTCGGGGGACATGGGAAAGGTGGAGACGGGGAAAGGAAGGGGGTGTCAACAAACCCAGGGAGAAGGGAACAACATGTGACCTAAAATCAATAAAGAGGGGGGGCGTAGGATGCCTGGTGGGGCTTGATCAAAGGCAATGTAGCCAAGAGGAATTACTGAAACCTGAATGAAGACCAAACATGATATTAGGACAAGAGGAAAGTAAAAGAAAATAGAGGAAAAAAGTAAGAGGCAAAGGAGGGATAAATATAGTCACATTTTATGTGCATATGTAAATATATTTGTATATAATTATAGTGAAATATATCTATGTATATATACTTAAATGTAAGTATTAAGGCAGCAGACGGACATTGGGACTCTACCCAAGTACTCCCTCAAGGCATGAACACTTTGTTCTAATAACCTGGCATTCTGCGTACTCAATTTGCCAACATTATCCCTAAAGACAAAATGGGTGCATAAGCAAATGTGGTGAACAAAGCTGATGGTGCCCAGATATCCAAAGATATAGCATCTGGGGCCTTAAAGGTTTGAAGATAATAAGCAAGTAGACATCTAGCTGAGAAGCAACAAAGTCTACATGGAAAAAGCAAGCACACCAGCCTGTGTGATCATTAGGTGTCGATGGGATCAGATATCAGGCATCAAAACCCCAGAACAAAATTCATATCTACATGAATGAGGGTGTGTGTGGAGTGGAGACCCAAAGCCCATCTGTAGATAATTGGACATCCCATTACAGAGGGGTCACAAGGAGGAGATGCGCCAGTCAGGGTACAGTATAGCACTGATGAAACATATAACATATAACTTTCCTCTGGTTCTTCAATGCTTCCTCCCCCCTTTCATCTCTTCCTGAAAGATACAAAAATAATTTATCAAAGGTTCATGAGGGAGGAAGGGAGGGAAGGAGAGTGGGGGAGGGAGGGAAAAATAAGGAGCTGACACCAAGGGCTCACTAGAAAATAAATGTCTAGAAAATAATGATGGCAACATAAAAAAAGTGCTTGACACAATAGATGGATGTATGCATTGCAGTAAGAATCCCCAACAGAATGATTTAAAAAAACCAAACAGTGATTGTTGGTTGGTTGATTGGTTTCTGAGACTAAATCTTTATGGGAATAGAAATACCCACCTCTCTTCCTTGGTGAGTTGTAGAAGCTCATGGTTTCCAACTGCTGACCATTTGGTTGACAGCTAATACGTACCAAGGCTCATCAACACTGGGTATTGTAAATTCATGTGCTGATATGATAGCTGAGAAATGGCAACTGATTGGTGTTTTATTTTCACTTGCTTAAACAATAGTTTAACTTATGCCCATGAATGCATTGTATTTCATTTTCTGTGAACTAGTCATGGTATTTGACCATTTTCCTATTGGATTGTTGATCTTTTGCTATTGATTTGCATCACCATTTTTTCTTCAGTTTCACTCAAAGTGGAATGCCACTTTAATAGAACAAAGTATTCTTGCATTGAGGGAGTACTTGAGTGGAGGCCCGATGTCCTTATGCTACCTTAATTCTAAACCTATAAATATAGGCACATAGATATATTTCCCCATCCTCATATATAAATATATTTATATATGTAGATGCCTTTATTTAGACCTCTATAAATACCCTTTGCCTCCTAGTTATTTCCTCTATTTCCTTTTACTTTCCTCTTGTCCCACTCTCATGCTCAGCCTTCATTTGAGTTTCAGTAATTCCTCTAGATTACATTAGCCTTGATCAAGCCCTACCAGGCCTCCTACACCCTCCTCACCACCAATTTTGGATCACTTGTTGTTCCCTTGTCCCTGGGCTTGTTTACACCACTTCTTCCCCACACACATCCCGGAACCGTTGGTCCCATTGTTGTCTACTCCAGATTGTTCATACAGCCTATCTTATTTAGACAGACCCGCATCACCCATTTTTATAGTAAATAAATTAGTTCTTTAAGATGTGTATTGCAATTTTCTTCTTATGTTATTGTTTGTCTTTAAACTCATTTGTAATATCTTTTATACACAGGATTCCTTTTTAAATTTACATATTCCAATTCATTTTACCATTGACAAATAATGACCATACTGCATTATAATTTTCAAAGGCTCATGAATGTTTTCTCATTTGTAGCAAGAAAGGAGTGTCAAGAGTTGACTAAATGATTTCCCTCATGTCTTTTATTTTCATGCCTAGCACGTAAGCAGTAAACATAATTAAATATACAAGCATGTGTTTCCTCTAAAATTCACTCAAGAATTGTACCACTGACATTAAATGTTTGATCAAACATTTTTGAAAAGTACTAAATACAGTACTTGGACCGGTCTCTATCCTTATTATAGTTAATGGTGTACCTCTGAGTTATTGAAATAAATGTTGGATAATGCTATTTTTAATATTAATATAATTTCCAGCAGTTGTTAATTGTGTAAGGTAGCTAATGAAATACCCCCACCACTACCATCGAGTCTATTCTGACTTATAGCAACACTCTAGGACAAAGTAGTACTGCCCTTTTTGGTTTCTGAGACTTGGTGGGACCAGACAGCTTCGTGTTTCGCCTTGCAGAGTGGCTGGTGGGCTCGAACCACTGACTAATCCATTATGCTATCTCCTGAAACAAATGCAAAAAAAAAATGTTGTTTTCATTACAGAAGCTAACCTTAGCTTAGCTTAGGTTTGTTTAGCTGCTTAGCTTAATGCATAATACTGTGTAATTTCACCTCTTTCATTAACAAATGATGCTGAAGAAAATAATGAGATATTAATCTAAAGTTTAGTGAGTTGCCCAAGTGCAGCACAATTAATAAGTGGTGGATTCAGGATTCACACTAAACTTTATAGCAATTAGTCTGTGCTTTCTTTCTTTCCTTTTTTAAAAAAAATAATTTAATTGGGGACTTGTACAGCTCTTATCACAATTTATACATACATACATCGATTGTGTCAAGCACATTTGTGCATATGTTGTCATAATCATTTTCAAAACATTCTATTTCTAGTTGGGCCCTTGGTATCAGCTCCTCATTTTCCCCTCCCTCCTTAATGAACCCTTGATAATTTATAATTTTTTTCATGGTTTACACTGACCATTGTCTCCCTTAACCCACTTTTCTGTTGTCCACCACCCTGGGTGGGGGTTATATGTAGATTATTGATTGGTTCCCCTTTTCTCCCCCCATTCTCCTCTTACTCTCCTGGTATTGCTACTCTCATTAGTGGTCCTGACAAGAATAATCCAGAAACTGAGTTAATATAAGATAAATTTATAGTGAGAATAATTTGTGGGTTCTCATAAGTATTTGTTTATCTTGAAAGATATGCCTCTAATATAAACAATATTGATTATACAACCCAGTGAAGCATTTCTTTTTTAACAACTTCCTGTATTTTGCATGAAACCTCCTTCCTTCCCACACCTCTAGAAAGGTCTCATAATGCCTTTTGCTCAGTTAGAAAAACACGTGAAAACTAAACCTACTGCCATGGAGTTGATGCTAACTCAGACTCTACAGAGCATTTCTGAAGCTGTACATCTTTATGGGGGCAGACGGTCTTATCTTCCTCCCTTGCAATGGCTGATAGATTTGAACCTCTGAACTTGTGGTTAGCAATCCAACACTTACCCAACCACCCAGTAGATACTGCTGTTTGTTAAATTGGCTGTTATTACCACTTGAAATTAGAGATAAGTCTTATTTTAAAGGAAAGTCTGTGGTCAGCTGTTACCTATGAATCCTAACTATGTACATGAAGGCAGATATGTCAGATGCCCACATCAGTAAATTTGCATCATTTACTTTACTGTGAAGATGCTAATTCATTTGATCAGAGAGGAGGTTTCATTGTTAAATATGAAATCCAGTACCTGAACTTAGGGAATTAAAACACATTTTATTTTAAAATTGTTATGTTTTCAGTAAAAGTTTGCCTAGCAATTTAGGTTTCCATTCAATGATTTCTAAATAAATAAGTTGTTGAGTGACATTAGTTACATTCTTCACAATGTTTGAGTAGTCTCATCATTTCTGTTTTGATTGTTTGATTTCCATAAATCTAGTTTTCCTGCTCCCCTTACCATCTCATTTTTGTTTTAAAGTATTTGTTGACCATTTAAGAAGAACAGCACTTTAGGGTGATGTTCATGATTTTTTTTTTTTTAGCCAATTTGACTTCAGGGATTAGTTTGGATTCAAAGTTTGAAGAGCCCCTCAGGGAATTGGCCTCGGTGACTCTTCTAGTCTCAATCAGTCTAGCACATCTGGAAAAGCACAGGTTATATTTTAATAAGCAAAATTAGAATAGTTCGATATGTGAAAGTAGAATTCCACAACCTTCAATGAAAATAACTCATCTCAAAGAAATCATTTGCATAAACTGTAATGACAGGTGACTTTTGTGGAACATTCTCCACATGCTGGATACTGAACTAAGTACCTTGATTGGATGATCTCATTTCATGTGATTTCATAACAGCCTCATAATTCCCCCATTTTACATGTGAGAAAACTAAGTCTGGGAAGCCAGGGAGAACCTAGAACTCAGAATTATGGTTATGCAATATTGACTGTGCAGTCACTCCCACTTGCTAAGTGTTGAAATGATCTGTTAGAACCCACAGACTCAAATCTATCAAAATGAGCACAGTTATTTTCTCCAGTCTGTGGCATGATCTAATTAGAGAAGGTTTCAAGAAGAACTTGTGCTTACAAATCAAGGGATGATCCTCCTGGCTTGGAGCTAGCTTGTGGTGAGAAGGCCAAACGTGCTAAGAAAATCAGGCTCATGGGTAAATAGGGCATCGGTTACAGTGCCCCATCAGGAAAATGGTGAATAAAATTGATAGCAGCTAATAAGCCTTGCACCTTCTGTGGCAAAACCAAAATGAAGAGACACGCTCTGGGGATCTGGCACTGCGGTTCCCCCCTGAGAACAGTAGCTGGTGAGTCCTGGACCCACAAATCCACCTCTGCTGTCACAGTCAAGGTCGCCATCAGAATACTGAAGGAACGGAAAGACCAGTAGAAGCTCCACTATATGAAATGCCTCTGGCCTCTAATAAATGAGTTAATATATGTAAAACAATCAAGAGATATGTGCTTCAATTGCCAGAGGGAAAAGGACCACCCACCTAAGGGGAAAGGCTTTACAGAAAAGTTCCTCAATAATATGGTCTGAAAATTGGTTTGTATTTATCGTACGTAGAGCTTTCATGATGAAATCAGTCCTATCAATTACAGCAATGGAGACCCCTGAGCCCTTTGCCAATAAATTACTGAAATAAGATTTGCACAACATGGGAGTACCATGACATCTGTTCTCTAAATTACCCCTGCTCTAATTGTTGAATCTCATTATGATTGCTAAAAATTATGTTCTTTCACCTGGGATGAGTGTCTGTGAATTTAAACAGCATCACTTTAGAAACGATGAACCTGAATTCATCTTAATTATACTGTTATGCTGTATTTGTAGTTTGAAAAAGGGGTTCTTAGACATGGTTTAAATCAGAGTGTTTATAACTGAGCAGCAGTGAAACTCCCAACTGAATAACTTAAGTCTGTAAGTAATATCACAGCACATGCAACAGGAAGTCCAGAAATAGGATGGGTTTAGTGGATCAACAAGGCCATTAGGAATTTGCGTTCTTTTTGTTTCTTCTCTATGACGCTTCCACGTTTGCCAAAGTGAAGACTTAATTTCTTCTTGAACTTGTAAGATTGACTCCATCCTGTTGTCGGTGTTCTTAGAAATCTTTGAGCCGCTGTGTCCACCCATTTCTCGAGGGACTTCCTCTTCTTTGCTGCCATTCTACTTTACCAAGTTTAATGTCCATTTTCCAGGGGCTGGTCTCTCCTGCCCAAAGAACCTGAAACGGTCTCACCATCTTTGCCTCTAAGGAGCATTGCTGTACTTCTTCCAAGACAGAGTCATTTGTTCTCCTGGTTTTCTTCACCAGCAGGATCATTCAAATGCAGCAGTTCTTCTATGGTCTCCTTTATTCATTATCCAGCTTTCAGATGCACATGAGGCCATAGAAAACACCATGCCTTGCTATTCGGTGTACCTTACCTTCAAAGTTACCTCCTTGCTTGTCAACTCTTTAAAGAGGCCTTGTATAGCAGACTGGCCCAATGCAATGTGCCATTTGATCTCTTGACTGCTGCTTCAATGAGCATTGATTGTGGATCCAAGCAAGAGGAAATTCTTGACAACTTCGAGTTTTGTCTCCATTAATCATGCCTGTGGTTTAGTTGTGAGGATTTTAACTTACATTGAGTTGTAATTCACACTGAAGAGCATGTCCTTGATCTTAGTCAGCAACTGCTTCATGTCCCTCCTCCCTTTCAGCAACCAAGGTTGTGTCATCTGCATATCAAAGGTATAATAAGGCTTCTTTCGAGCCCAAGGTCATGCTCTTCTTCATATAATCCAGCTCCTCTGAGATTTGCTCAGCATACACATTAAGTAAGTATGGTGAAAGGATATAGCCCTAACACACACCTTCCCTGATTTTAAACCACATAATAGTCCCTTGTTCTGTTTGAACTGCTACCTCTGGATTCATGTATAGGTTCCATACCAGCACAATGACATATTCTGGATTTCATCCTAAACTTTCCCCATTGTCATGGAGTCAACTCCTACTCAAGGCAACCACATATATGTCAGAGTAGAACTTTGCTCCAGAGAATTTTCCATTGCTCATTTTCTCAGAAATAAATTGGCAGGCCCTTCTTCTAAGTCACTGCTGGCTAGGTGCTAACAACCGGCCTTTGAATTAGTAACTGAAATGTCATTTAACCATTTAGTAACTCCTAAGCCAACCATAAGCTCACCCTTGTGGTTGCAGGATGAATGCAGGTAGTGATCTGTACCTCATGTGTCTTTTCATGCCTAGCATGTGATATCTATGCTTCCTTTCAGTCTCTCCTAGGACTGAGGATACATCCTGCACAAATGCCCTAGGGTCCCCTGGCATCTCATTGGTCTAAACTGGTTTAAGCCTGCCTGATCTTGAATTAATCGGTGGAGAGAGGAATGACATTTCAATGATTGAATTGTAAACTACCTTTTATGGTGGACTAAGATATCCCTCTCTTGAAAGAAAGAAAATTACAAAGAATAATAACTTAGCAGAAAATACCAATTCCTCTGATCCCTTGCACGCTGGTAACACTAGAAGTGGGAGGGCCTATCCCTCCATCATTGAAGATTTTTGTGAAAAAATAAAAATAGGATAAGCCCTGAGAAAGTACATTTTATGTAAACTTCCCTAAGTAAGTTCTCAGATCTCTCTCATTTGGTTTGAAATTTGCAAAAAGGAAATAGTGTCTTCTCACAACTAGACTCTGTAGTTCATAATCTTTCTCTGTACTCTGTTTGTTAGTCAACAATTCCCCCATGGTTTTCATTTTCATCATCATGGAGCAGTATTCATCTGCTCCGATGAACAGCCAGATTTTATGGTTTTATTGTTAGTTACTATATGATTGCGGGAATTCACAAATACAGTCTCCATTGGAGCCAAGAGGATACATAGATCCTTATAGCAGCACATCTCTAACTTCAATGTGCATATAAGTGGCTATGAGCTCATTAAAGTGGAAATTCTGGTTTAATAGAACCTCAAAAAGATTATTTTGATGTCAGCAAGAACAAACACACTTCCAGAAGGCCATGGTAAGTTGATGACACAACAGAACCTGGGTGGAAAGTCCAAGTAAGCCATCTAGGGATGTTATGTTGTAAAGGCTTAGAGAAGATGAAAGACTGAAATGGAGGGTGTGGTAGTTACATAACTTCATGTCAACTTGATAAATAAAAGTGTAAGGGTGGAGTCTAGCATGTCAATCAGGTCACAGCCTAATGGTGCCTCCTTGTGGGCATAGCCTTCTGAGTTAGTTTATTGTGCCAACCTGGCCAATAAACACATGTGGCGTTAATTGAAGGGTGGAGGGATAAATGGCTCGGTGATCCTCACCTTTTGAGTTCTCGGGTCTCTTGCTTTGTGATGGTTGCATCAGGTTACAGTTGCCTTAGCAGTTCCCTGCTTCAGCTGGCAAGGCTAACTTCCTGCAAGACATCCCTGAGGAGAAGCCACATGGACCTACCTCACAATTAAACCAATCATGATGAATGGAGGATTTCATTTCACTTGGATCCACAATCAATACTCATGGAAGTACCAGTCAAGAAATCAAATGGTGTATTGCAAATCTGCTACAAAGGACCTCTGTATTTCTTGATACATTCCATCTGACTTGATATCTTCAGGTAGTAAATAGATAAATGATTATGTATGCATGCAATAGTTATCACCGAGCATTTCTAAAATGTGCATCAGGTGTTTGTCAGTTAAGAAAATTCTTTGACATGTATCATGCCAACTGATTTTCCCAAGAACCCCATCACTTAGTTAAGACAGAACTTCTCATGTGCCGTTTTTCAGTTGAAACATCAAAGTCTAGAGAGGAGAAAATGATTTAGCAAGGCTGATAAGCGGCAAGCACCAGAGTGTGCACACCTGGCTTGGGATTTCCATAGCATGCTCTTCATACTATGTCTGCCACCTGCTGGGACATGGAATGACTGTTTATGTAAATAAAGTCCTTCGATGTTTTAATTGACCCACATGCATAAAAGGCAATGGACTGCTTTAACAAGAAGGAAAGCAAATGATTCTTATTGTGGGTTAATATTAGTACAGTGTTCAGAACAATGGAAGAATTTATCCCTATGTCTAAATTTGTTTGGGTAAAGTCCTGGGCAAAGACTTTCAAGATGAGTATCAATAAAAGAGGAAACAGGCAAGAGTTGTTAACATTATGATGCCTGGAAATCATGTTCAATGAGGAATTGTGAAAGAAATCAAGCAGGTTTCAGTGGGAAAAGAGAAATCTCTGGGGAAGTAATGTGCTGCCTTTAACTTTTTGAAGGATCGCCAAGTGGAAGAGGAATTGAAAACACTAGGACCAGACTTGAAGTGAAGAAGTAATACAGTGATGCCAGTTCACAGCTTGGAATATAGAGCTTCTAAAATATAGAGCTGTCAAGAAAAGAAGCGGGGGAAGGAATAGACTGCCTCTGAGGAATTCAAGCAGAAACTGGATGAATGGTTTTCAGCAACGCTGAAAAGGAAATGCTTATTTGGGAAGAGGCACTTGAACTCGACCAGAGAAATGGAATAATATCTCTGCCTGTCATTCCCCCTAATGCTACCATGGAGTCTCTGGGAGGTATAAACAGCGAAGTGCTCAACTACTAAGTGAAAGGTTGTTGATTTGAAGCCACCCAGAGCTGACTAAGACAAGCCTGACTATCTACTTCGGAAAGGTCACTGTCTTAGTTTCGTTACGCTGCTGTTACGGTTCAGAGGCTAGAAGTTGGAATTCCAATGAAAGGCCCTCATCTATTTCAGCTGGCCATCCGTGGAGTTCCTGTCCTTGCATTTGCCTCTGCCTCTGTGGATATCAGACGGTGTCTTTCTTCCTGTTTGTGCTCCCTTATGTCTCCGTCTATGCTGTTCCTTATAACATTAGATTTAGGACACCCCTTATACAGATATGGCCTCATTACAATAACAAAGATAACCTTATTTCTAAATGGGATTAACTCCATCGATAAAGGGGTTAAGATTCCAACATGTGTTTGAGGCGGGACATAACTTGTGATAGTTTTTTACTGTGCCTACGTGGCTCCCTTAGGAACATGTGGACGGAGTTTAGCCTGTCAATCAGGTCACAGCTTGACCAAATTAAATGGCCTGCTGGATGTGAGGCATTCTCTCTCTGCTTTCACCTTCCTGTTGACAAGCCACATGGAGCCAGGCTAAGACCTGTGAGAGCCCTGGAGATGCTTCCACCATTACTGGACTGTGATCTTCTTGCATTTTCATCATTGCATGACCTGTGTGAGTCTGAAGAGGGATTTATGGACCAGTATTGGACTTATGGACTTGATCTGGACTGGGCAGGGATGTTTTCTTAATATACAATTACTCATTAACATAAAACTCTATTTTTTTTCCTCTTTAGATTTTTTCTCTTTTTTTACATTTTATTAGGGGCTCATACAACTCTTATCACAATCCACACATATACATACATCAATTGTATAAAGCACATCCGTACACTCTTTGCCCTAATCACTCTCAAAGCATTTGCTCTCCACTTAAACCCTCCGCATCAGGTCCTCTTTTTCTTTTTCCCCTCCCTCCCCGCTCCCCCCTCCTTCATGAGCCCTTGATAATCCACAGATTGTTATTTTGTCATATCTTGCCCTATCCGGAGTCTCCCTTCCCTCCCTTCTCTGCCGTCCATCTCCCAGGGAGGAGGTCACATGTGGATCCTTGTAATCAGTTCCCCCTTTCCAACCCACTCACCCTCCACTCTCCCAGCATTGCCCCTCACACCCCTGGTCCTGAAGGTATCGTCCACCCTGGATTCCCTGTGCCTCCAGCTGCCATATGCACAAGTGTACAAACTCTGCCCTATCCAGTTCTGCTAGGTAGAATTCAGATCATGGTAGTTGGGGGGAGGAAGCATCCAGGATCTGGGGGAAAGCTGTGTTCTTCATCGGTACTACATCGCACCCTGACTGACCCATCTCGTCTCCTAAACCCTTCTATGAAGGGATCTCCAGTGGCCGACAAATGGGCCTTGAGCCTCCACTCTGCACTTCCCCCTTCATTCACTATGGTATATATATACACACACACACACACACACACATATGTATACACACACACACACACATATATATATATATATATACACATATTCTTTTTTTTTGCATGATGCCTTATACCTGGTCCCTTGGGACCTCGTGATCGCACAGGCTGGTATGCTTCTTCCATGTGGGCTTTGTTGCTTCTGAGCTAGATGGCCGCTTGTTTATTTTCAAGCCTTTAAGACCACAGTCACTATCTCTTTTGATAGGCGGGCACCATCAGCTTTATTCACCACATTTACTTGTTCACCCACTTTGGCTTCAGCAGTTGTGTCGGGAGAGTGAGCATCATAGAGTGCAAATTTAATAAAAGAAAGTATTCATGCATTGAGGGAGTGCTTGAGTAGAGGCCCAAGGTCCTTCTGCCACCTTAATACTAAACCTATAAATATAGACACATAGATCTATTTCCCCATCCTCATATATATATTTGCATGTACATGTCTTTGTCTAGACTTCCATAAATGTCCCTTGACTCCTAGCTCTTTCCTCCACCTCCCTTGACTTTCCTCCTGGGGTCTTAAAGGCTTGAAGGTGAACAAGCAGCCATCTAGCTCAGAAACAATAAAGCCCACATGGAAGAAGCACACCAGCCGGTGCGATCATGAGGTGCCAACGGGACCAGGTAGAAGGCATCATGCAAAAAAGAATATATATATATATATATATGTGTGTGTGTGTGTGTGTGTGTGAATACCATAGTGAATGAAGGGGGAAGTGCAGAGTGGAGACCCAAGACCCAAGTGTCAGCCACTGGAGATCCCCTCATAGAGGGATTTAGGAGACAAGATGGGTCAGTCAGGGTGCGATGTAGTACCGATGAAGAACACAGCTTTTTCCCAGATCCTGGATGCTTCCTCCCCCCAACTACCATGATCTGAATTCTACCTAGCAGGACTGGATAGGGCAGAGTTTGTACACTTGTGCATATGGCAGCTGGAGGCACAGGGAATCCAGGGTGGACGATACCTTCAGGACCAGGGGTGTGAGGGGCGATGCTGGGAGAGTGGAGGGTGAGTGGGTTGGAAAGGGGGAACTGATTACAAGGATCCACATGTGACCTCCTCCCTGGGAGATGGACGGCAGAGAAGGGGGGGAAGGGAGACTCCGGATAGGGCAAGATATGACAAACTAAAAATCTATAAATTATCAAGGGCTCATGAAGGAGGGGGGAGTGGGGAGGGAGGGGGGGAAAAAGAGGACCTGATGCGGAGGGTTTAAGTAGAGAGCAAATGCTTTGAAAATGATTAGGGCAAAAAATGTACAGATGTGCTTTATACAATGGATGTATGTATATGTATGGATAGTGATAAGAGTTGTATGAGCCCTTAATAAAATGTTTTAAAAAAATAAATTAAAAGAAGGAAAAATGTCACTAGACATTGCAAATATTCCTGCAAAACACCTTCATCCCTGGTGGAAAACCTCCCTCTCTTTTGCCTTTCCTGATATTGATTTTAGGTCCTGCCAGGCACAGTCCTGGACCTAATGACAGAAAGATCTTCTATCTTCTGAAACATGTAGGCACATTATACTAAACAAAAGATTTCATAACAAATTAGACATTAACAAGATATATGCATAAACAAAAGACTTCAAGTCTTGGCAAAACAAAATAACCTGCAAGTATGTGTATATAAATTGAAATAAATATGAAGTCAGTATACTATGTCATCTTCTATTTGAGCATGTGAATGTGGATATTTTCAGTTATAATAAGCTTGGAAAGAAGAAGTCTGCTTTTTCCCCCAGGGCTTATTTTTTTTCTGTGAACATTATCTAAATAATCATGTGTACAATTTACATGAAAACCTCTATTCTACTTTAATCTATTCTAATTTTATATTTAAAAAACAATCATAGCGTTTTTGTCTAGTGGACTAAAATAGGTTCTTTTAGGTTTTGCCATGAACCTGAAAATTAACAGAAAGTAATTATGACTGAAACAACAATTTTCATTTAATTATAAGAACTTTTTATAATCTCCAGTCCCCCCTTCCCTCCCCCCAGTTTTTCCCTTTTAAATGCCCATCGCATCACTTAGGTTAACGTTATTAAATTGTTCTGATGACCCAGGGCATCTGCAATTACATCTGCAATTACAATTTTGTCTCTCTGTCCTTTTAAAAAAAACATTTGAGTAGCACTAAAGTACCTAGATTGAGGCTTCAACGATAAACAATCTTTTCTTTACTGAACACTCTTAATATTTTATGTTCATAAGCTGTGCCAAGATAGGCCATGGCCAAGGTCATTACATGTAGCACTCATGAACTTTGTTGTCATTGCTATAGAACACAAGGAGCCCAGGGGGGCACAGAGGAGAAAGATGAGGCAGAAGGCTCCTAAAGATTGTTGTTCGTGTTGTTGTTGATCAGTGCCATCAGGTTGGTGCGACTCATAGCAATCCTAGGTCCAATGGAAAAAACACTGCCCAGTTCTGTGCCAGCCTCACCATTGTTTCTGTGCTTGAGCCCATTGTTGCAGCCACTGTGTTAATCCATCTCATTGAGCGTCTCTCTCTTTTTTGTTGACCCTTTATTATACCAAGCATATCTTTTCCAGGCACTGGTCTCTCCAGATAACATGTTCTAAGGATATGAAATAAAGTTTTGCCATATTACAACCCAGGAAACCCTTTTGGGGCAAGTCTACTCTCTATGTGTTAGGCAGGGTTCTCTAGAGATATGAGACCAGGACACTTATGATTATATATATATGTATGTATATATATATATATATGTATGTATATATGTATACACACACACACACGAGGGCAGGCTTATACAGAGAAAATTAATGTAACAGCTAATTAGTTCACACAGCAGTACAGAGGGTTCAGTTCAACTCACTTTTGTGGAGCAGTTAACATACTGGAAGTCCTTCAACTCAAGCGGGCTGCTGGGTTCAAGGTCAAGAAAGCAGACAACAGAGTACTCCCTGGGGCAAGGCAAGCAGAATCTGCCCACAGGCAGAAGGGTGGGTCACCAACAGTCAGTAGCTAGTGAGTTTAGTGAAGCAGGTGCGGATGGTATGTTGAACTCAGGCAATGCAAGGTGACAGAATCCACCAGCCTCAAGCTCTGGCGATGTATGCACCAGCAGCGTGACAAAGCAGGTCTCAAAGGAGCCTCAAGCTCTAGAGACATGTTCCACACTCTGGTCTGGTCCACAAGTGGTGTAGTTCACAGGTTGAGGCTGAGAACTGAGCTACCAGCAGCAGCTCGAATACTCCAGCCCACTCCGATCATCAGAGAGCAAGAGAGAAAGTCTCGGGTCTTGCAGAGCCATTTATCACTTTGTCCTCCAATCAAATTGCAACCTGATTAACCCCACATGCTCCTATTGGTCAGGTTGGCACAATAGACCTAACTATCACACTGTCCTATAGGGTTTCTATGAGTAGGAATCAATTGGATGACAGTGGATTTTGGGTTAAGTCATTGAATACAAGCTGATTGGTTAGTATTTAGATACTAACCGAAAGGTTGGAGATGCAGATTTCACTCAGAGGCACCTCAGAACAAAGGCCTGGCCATGTCCTTCTGAAAAATTTGCCATGGAAATGCTATGGAGCCGGCTTCTATTCTAACACACATTGGAGGTGGTGTTGACTCCTAGGCAACTGAAACCAGAAGTGGTATTGAACACAAAGTTATGAATGAAACCTGAAGGGTAAGGAGGCTGACACATCCCTGGCTCAAGTTGCAATCAAATAATAGAGAGGTCTACACAGTGAAAAATAACTGTAAGGAGATATGCAGTCCACAGAATAATCAACTGAGATTCAAAGGGTAGTATTTGCTCAGGGACACAGCTGAGAATATGCAAAAGGGTAGGAAAGAAGGAGAAATGGAAAAGGAGAACCAAGGAGGCAGTGGAATATATGGCATGTTCAATGGAAAACGGATTTGCTCTGTACACTTTCACCCACTTCACGATAAAGTTTTTTTTTCCCCAGTAACATTCCCCTTTGATAGCCTGGTGGACTGCCAGTGACAGAGGGTAGGGTTTGGGGGCCCCAGCTACACAGGCCCCTTGCCTACCCACCCCAGTGCCCATAGTGGGGGTTAGGGAGCACCCAGCGTGGAGCTAGATAAGCCCATTCATTTCCCATCACTGAGTAGGTTGGGGGAGGCAGCACCAACCTTAATCACATGGCGGTTAAAAAAAATGAGGGGCGCGTGGCAGGGAGAGGAGGCAAAGCCAGGGAGGGGGATAACCCTCCACCGGCCACCCCACGTCCCCCACCTGTGGCCTCCAATAAATATCTGCAGGGAACACAGGCGCTGGTGGCCCTGGCGGGGTTGGGATGGGCGCCAACCCTATTTCAGGCAGCGCTCAAGGTAGGTGGATCTGACGCAGCCTCCCCGCATGGAGCGCTGCACACTCTGCACAGACAGCCATTGGTGGTTCTTCAGGACCTCGGAAGTCTCCCTGTTCAGGGGTGGGGGTCTTCGGGGTCGGGCTCCAAGAAAAGGTCCTGGAGACCATCAATGATTGAGTTTATCAAAAGGACCGGCTTCCAGTCCTCTCTGAACATGTTGAGGTAGACTTTGTCCTCGAGATCGAGGTTGGGATGATAAACCATTGTTTCACGCTTCACCTTGGGGTGGGGGTGGGGGGTCTTGTGGGTAATCCCGACCCACCTTAAAGCCGAATACAAACTTCCCACTTTTGTAAAAGCCCTCATCAGGACAGAGGACCAGCTTGAAGTTGAGGAGGTCGGCAGAGTTTGAGAAGTTGTAATCACAGGTTTTGGGCAGGTTCAGCTCGTTTATGTTCTTGTGGATCCGCAGCTGCACGGCCGACGCCTTCTTGCTGCTGCCCTTGGTGCCGCCCGCTGACTCTCCGCCTTCCTCTGCTGCTTCAGTGAGAACAGCTTGATCATCCTGCCTCCTCTGATGCCGCTGCCGGACCGGACCGGACCCCTGGCAGCCAGGCCTCCACGCTGCTCCACGCCCACCGCACGGCCCACCTCCAATAACGTTCTTTTTAAGCCCTTAGAGACAATGAAAATATAATCTATATACTATTTCAAGTAGCTTACATGTAAAAGGCAGGTAGGAAAAAAGATTGTGATGCTTTAGTGGAGGAGGAAATCTCTTTCAGCATGTGTGGTAGTTAAATAATCTGTTGTCAATTTGAGACTTAGAAGTGGAGGGGTGGAGTCTAGCCTGTCACTCAGGTCCACAGCTTGAAGAGCTCATTTGGAGGTGCAAAGGAGATAAATATCTTGCTGGAGGTGGGACACAGGCTCACTCCCTGCAGGACAATGCAGCTGACAAGACACATGGAGCTATGCTGGTGTCCTGAGTTGGAGGAGCCATAAGTGGAGTCCCCTGCTGCAGCTGACAACCCACTGGATCCACAGACTTCCCACCCACTGGCCTGTGATCTTCCTGCATGTGATGTCATTGCATGTGTTTCCTGAGTCTGAAGAGGACTTTATAGACTGGTATCGGACATATGGGCTAATATCACACTTATGGCTTTGGACAGGACTGGATTGGGATGTTTTCTCTTTATATAAAACTCTTTCTTATACCTATATGAGTGTCTACGAATTTTTTTCTCTAGTCGATCCAGACTAACATGGCATGAGAGAGCTAGGATGAATGGGGGAAGCAGACTGGTTGTGGCCGAGGAAAGCACAGGCTAGAACTGAAGAGTTGCTTTGGCGAAATGGAGAGGTTGGTTTGATGGGCAAAATGGAGAATCACTGAATAGAGAGGTGGAGTTGGGGGAACGAAGGGCCATGATCAGAGTCATTTGTTTGTTTTAATTTAAGTGAAATCTGCATTAAATAGCATTATCCATTTTAATATAACACTTTCCTAATGTGCACCCATCACTTTGATCAAGGTCCAAATTTTCAGCTCCCCAAAAGGAAGCCCCAAATTAGTGTTCAATACCTATTCTTCCCTTTGATCAAGTTCCAAGAAACTACTGATTTGTTTTCTTTCTCTCTGGGTTTACCTCTTCTGGATATTTCATATGCAAGTAATAATGAAATATATTTTATGTGTTTTGTTCTTTCATTTAATGGGGTTTCAAGGTTGATTTCTTTTTATGGTGCAATAATATTCCATTATATGAATTGAGCACATTCTGTTTATCCAGTCTTCTGTTGATGGACACTTGGGTTATGTCCCCATTTGGGCTGTTATGAATAGTGTTGCAATGAACTTTGGTGCCAAGCATCTGTTTCAAGTCTTTTGGGTATGGTTGTAAGAGTAGTAATTGCATGGTCATATGGTACTTCTGTGGTTAACTTTGTGAGAAACCACCAAACACTTTTCCACAGTGGCTGCAACTATTTTATATTCCCACCAGCAGAGGAGAAGGGTCAGATTTGAGTGTTAGAATAATCATATGGCCTCATTGACAGCATGAAATATTCAGTCAAAGAGGAAGAAAAAAGGATGAGAGATATGTGGAAGGAGTTTTGGAATCAAATCAATGGACACAAGTGATCGCTGGAGAGGGAACGGAAAGGGCTGGGACTGATGTCCACCCCTCTAACCAGCCCTCCCTGATTGCCCTCACCTGTGGGGTGGCAGCCCTCCCTCCATTGCACTGCCCAAAAACTCACCTATGTTTCCACTCTCAGTCCTCATGCATTCAGTTTCAGCCATAGATTCGGAGTGGGGTGCAAGGGCAGAGGCACCGAACAGGAGTCAGAAGCCCTGATTTAATATTGCAACTTGGCTGTTCATTAGCTCTGACATTTTAGGCAAATTGCTTAACATTTTTACTGTATTTATGTTCCTATATTTATAACGTGGGAGATTTTACCTTATGTCATAAGATTGGTTAGGGGCTCAAGTATGATCCTGATATAAAATATTTCAAAAGTTTGCTCGACCTTTTCCATGTCTATTTCTTATTCTCACACATGTGTGTGCTTGCATACACACATGTGCGTGTACACAGACATTCACACAGAGACATTACATGGAGGGGAACAGATTGAAATAAAAGGCACCGGATGTGAACTGAGAGTCCATGTCTTAACTTTGTACCTAACTATAGCTATGCCTCTGAGCAAGTCAGTGTCCTTTTATGCCTTAAATAAATAATAATAGCTAATATTCCTGAGTAAAATGAAAGCCAAACTTTTGGTCTTCGTTAATTTAATCCACACAGCAACCCTATGAGGTAAATACTGTTATTGTACTTTCCATCTTATACATGAGAAACCTGAGACAAAGAGAAAGCAAGTAACATACTCAAGGCTACACAGTTAATAAGGGGTGGAGTTGGGATTTGAATCCAGGCAGCCTGCTTCAAGACCTCACATCCTTACCACTGGGGCTCCCTTCCAGCTCTAAGGGTCTGATTCCATGTTTGCACCTGGTAGAATTATTTGCACATAGGTATTTACCTAGCATTTGCTTCTCTGTTTTTTCATTTTCAGTTCATTTTGATAATTTGTCAGCATTTAGATGGTCTCCTTAAGGTCTCTGGACTCATCTCCTCATCAGTATTTCAGGGATAGGCCCATTCTACTAAGACATGCTCTGAGTCATCTGTCCCTATCTCAAATTACCTGATGCTTGGTGACTTCAGTACTTTCTCAAGGGAGCCTCGTGCCTCATTTCATATCCCAGTACATCTTTGAATGAAATTCATTTCTAAATTCACCCTCTCAATTTCTTTTATCTCTTGTTTGTGGTCTTTCCTATGCATCCTTGAATATAATCACATGTGACCTTCCATCCTGTTAATTCACAGCGCCGCTCAACCCCTGATTAAATATCTAAAGATAAATAGGAAATGCAAACTTGGTTTTAATGAATATTTCATTCAATGAATATTTTTTCATGCTCCCTCACACACATAAAATACAGTGTGTTCTTGGTCCTTTCCAAGCTCTTTACAAACAACATCTTGAGACACACACGACCTACCTTTTAAATTCTTTCGTTTTCATCAAGTACCCATGAAAGCACCTCTGAAACTCAGCAAACACCTGTGACATGCTGGAAGCCACAGAATAGTATAGCCCAAAGTCCTCCTCTTAGATGGGCATGGCCTTCTGAACCTATTTATAAACAGCTTTTCGTCTACTTGAGCATAAACACGAAAAGAAGTAACAGCGAAAAATCTGTCCAATCATCAAGACAAAAATGTGTTGGGGTAGTAGCTAATCCAGTGGTTCTCAACTAAAATCCCCATCAAGGGACATTTGCCATGTGTGGAGGCAGTTTGGATTGTCACAACTTGGGGGGAGTGCCAAGCAGCATCTAAAGGCCAGAGGCCAGAGTTGCTGCTCAACATCCAAGAATGTACAGGAAGGACAGACCCTCTCTCAAAGAATCGTTCATCCATAAATGGAAAGAAGGTTGAGATTGAAAAACTAATAAAACCACTTGTTTATCTTCAAGCCGTTAAGACCCCAGATGCTATATCTGTTGATAGCCGGGCACCATCAGATTTCTTCATCACATTTGCTTATGCACCCATTTTGTCTTCAGCAATTGTGTTAGGAAGGTGAGCATTGCAGAATGCCGGATTGTTAGAATAAAGTGTTCTTGTGTTAAGGAGTATTTGAGTTCAGGCACAATGTCTATCTGCAACCTTCATTCTTAACATATAGATATGAATACATATTTCTAGTCCCCTCTCATTTTATATATATATTTACATATGTACATGCCTGTATTTAGGCCTCTGTAAATGAAAAACCTCTGTCAATTTGTAACACAGATAATGCTTGCACAATTCAATGCCCTAAAGAAGGTGCTCTTCAAATCAGACACTCTGAAAATAAAGCACCATTACTATCTGATTACAAAGACAAACCAGTCCCCCTCACCTAAAGTAACCATCAAACCAGCCATCCACAACCCATTCTTTGCCTATTCCTAAAAACCTTCATTTTTCAAAACAAACAAGCCAACCTGAAAAAAAGCAAGCCAAATTTCCGCTTGTAACTTAATTTCCTGTTTTCAGATTTTCAAGCTTCTAAGGCTCAATGTCATCTGATCTCACTGTTGCTGAGATTTTATTTTCCGATTAAAGAGTACAAGATACCAGCCCCTTTGGTATTGAAATGATAGAATCGAATGTTCTGACATGTGACATAGCGTAAAAACTACACTTCCAGATGAGATTCAAATCTGAACGGGCTATAGTAGTTGTAGTTAGCATATATTGTAGTTATCATACCGAAAAGTGTTATTCATTCTCACCAACCTCATTTCCAAACTGAGTTACCATTTGAAGAAAATGGCATCCCTTAGTAACTCACAGCCACAGCTTGTGAAACCTCACCTAATAGGCCCTCTTTGCTTGGCCCCATGCCACCAACGACTTTTGGCTCACCCCAAAATCAATCCTCTCAGCTACTCTCCTATTTTCATTTAGTAAATTTAGAATATTATCAAGGACCCTTCTAACCCCTCTCTGGGATGATGTCCAGAAGCCACTTTGCCTAAACAAAGTCATTGATTTTAATGGAACAAATGAGAGAGCCAATTTGTATTGCATGATGCCCTGACAAAAATGGGAAAATGCTAGAATTCCATTCTCCATAATTCCATCCCTGATTATAACAACTCTGCCATCAAAGTTATCTTTCAAAATAGAAATTAGATCTTATCACCCTCAGGTTAAATGTTTTCCATAGCTTTCCAGTAGCATTAGGATAAATTCCCAAACCCTTTACACATCCTGAATAAACTCTAGTCCCTGCCATTCTTCCCTGTGTTATGCAAAACTCCTCCATTGAACTCTGTGCTTCTATCTTTTGTATCTTATTACATACACTTCCCTCTTCCTAGAAAGCTCATCCTTTCGATGCATACTCTCTTCCTTTGCTTACTGAAACCTGCTCATCCTTCAGATCGTGGCTTCAATTTTAGTTCCTTAAAGAAGACGTTCCTATCTGCTAAAAATCCATTGGCTAAAACAAGTTGCATGGCCAACCCCACAATCATAAGGTGAAGCAATATATGATGAGTATGGATGCAGGGCTATTGTTGTTGTGAGATGCCATCAAGATGATTAAGACTCATAACAACCCTATGTGACAGAGTAGAAGTGTCACATAGGGTTTTAGGACCCGTAATCTTTATAGAATCAGATTACTAGATGTTATCTCCCACACCATTGAGAGGTGGGTTTATGCCACTAAATGTTCTGTTGGCAGCTAATTGCTTAATTGTTGCACCACCAGAGGTCCTTATGGATGCGTGTTTGGAGGGAATGGGGCCAATAAAGCAATTGTACAGATGATAAATATATGTGTCATAATGGTCATCTAGACATAACTAACTCATGTATACGACTGAGTATGGAATCAAATGATTGCCTCTTTCAGGCTCTTTGTCTAGGAATGGCCTCTACCTGATGCCTCATCACACTCCATAAGGCCCTAAAATCTGGGAAGATTCATTTTATCCTCCAGAACCTCATTTTATTCATTGACACGCCACTGAAAAATCAAACTAATACTGCAATTGAGTACCATGGGCTAAGAGTAGGTTCCAAGCAAGGTGGCAGCCTTGTGCCTGAGAAACTGAAATACCATGCTGTTGGAGCCAATCAAAATATTCTCAACTGGCCATAGGAAAACCTTTGAAAGTGTAAACTCTTCTCAAACCTTGTAACCATGTCTGAAACCACGGCACAAAATGATTAAACAGCCCTCTCATCTAATCTGACTACTTGCTGTTCAGCTTGTTATACTGGGTGGCTTGCTGTTGGCTATGATGCTAGAAACTATGCCACTGGTATTTCAAAGACCAACAGAGTCACCCTAATTGAACAGGTCTTATCAGAATTCGTAAGCTGAAATCGATTGGTAGTGGCCATTTTGAATTGGACAGTCATAGCCTTCAATGCCAAGAATGACAAATTGAAGAGAAATCTTGTTGCATTCATCATCAAAAATGACACTTCAAGATCTAGCTAAAAGTGCAACAAATGTGAGATGAAGATGTCTATATGACAAGGGAGATGAGTTTTTAAAACTAGTATTCAATTTTATCTATTAACAACTAAAGAAAATTACAAAGAAATTGAAGAATTTTATTAACCTCTTCAATCTGTAATTGATCAAAAATGTAATAAAAAGGCATTGATATTTAATGGAGATTGTAACACAGTGGTTCTCAACCTTCCTCATGCCACAACCCTTCAATACAGTTCCTCATGCTGTGGTGAGCCCCCCCACCATAAAATTATTTTCATTGCTACTTCATAACTGTGAAGTTTGTTACTGTTATGAATCATCATGTAAATATCAGGATTGGAGGAAGGCTAATTAATAACTTGTAGTATGCAGATGACACAACCTTGCTTGCTAAAAGCTAGGAAAAATTGAAGCACTTGCTGAAGAAGGTCAAGGACTACAGCTTTCCGCTTAAGCTGCACTGAGGCATGAGAAACAGCAAGGCTCCAGGAATTGATGGAATAGCCAATGAGATTTGTCTACAAACTGATGAAGCACTGGAAACACCCTCTCACAGAAGCCAAAAAAATTTGGACGACTGTAGCCTTCAGTATGGATTACAACTCAATGTAAAGAAAACCCAAATCCTCATCACTGGACCAATAAATAGAAAAATAAACAGAAAATATTGAATTTGGTGAAGATTTCATTTTGCTTGGCTTGATCTGTTATGCTTCATTCCCACACTTTCTCCCTACCATGTGTCCCATCTCTGTATGCTCCAGTTAGGGGCAACATGTCTTCAGCTGTTGGTAGTCCCACAGTCCTCTCTGTGCCCCAGCAGCTCCATGCAGGGACCTCGTCCTTGGGGCTTGGTGTGCCCATATAGAGTCTAGGGTGGCCACTGCCCCTTTCTCTTTTTCTTTCTTGGTTTGCTTCCGTCTAGGTATGGTAGGTCGCTTCCTTTCCCCCCACCAGAAGTTCTTGTGTAGTTCTCTGTGGCACACACTTCCAGGGTGGGAGTCAGGCTGGTTCTGGTTGATTTCACCTTCTTGGAAATGAGAAAAACACTTGAGTTTCTCCCACAGCGCTGTCCTTGTAAGCTGTATTGAACATCACAACAGATTCTATGGCAGTTTCCGAAGCAGAAAATACAATTTCACAGCCGCATGCTGTTCCTTTCAATTGGCCATCAAAAAAAAAATGGGTTTTGAGCGAAAGTGCTTTTACCAAAAAATTCACTATGACCAGAAAGAACCTTCCCAGGCAATGCCACTGAGTGCACTAATGCAGAGTAAGTTGATGGATGCGCATCTAGCGGGACAAATGCATACTATGAAAGCTGTGCCCAGCGGAGCTTTTTTCCAGTTTGTTTGTTTGTTTTTTGTTACCCTGTATGTAGCCCTGAGTGGGAGTCATCTGGATCATATCTCACCATATTAGTTTCATTCACCTTATTTGCATTTCCTTACCCTCCCCCAAGGGTTCGTGTACACCTTATTTGCTTTAGCAGTATACATTGTGTCAGAGGCACAAAGACTACAAAGGTCATAGTACATATTACAAGTCTGAATTACTAGTTGATTTACCTTCAATGATTTTTTTCTTCCCTCGGTAGGTATTTTGTACTTCTTTATGTGGGTTGGCTTTCATTTACAGTCATTGACGAGTAGAACAGTAAATTCTCACTTGTACCAATTTTCCAGTTGCCATCAAAATTGTCCACTTATCGCATGACTGTGAGACTTATGCATGTTGTTGCAGAAATACCATTAATCATAATGCTACCAGTAATTGACATATTTTCTTAAAAGTACTTATTGTTTGGAAAGAAATAGATATGCACTCAGTATCAGCTTTAATACTCTACAAGATAAGAAGTGTTAAAATCTTTTGAAATATTTCACCAGTCAGTCAACCAAAATTTCCTCTAGCAGTAACAACCCGCTTTTTCAGCGTATTTCTAAGTTCTCCAGTTCTATAAATGAAGACGACAGTTCTTTTCTCTAATGAGGAAGGGGGCGGTGAGTAATTTACAACTATTGATTAAGTTTTATGAGTGTTGCCATAGCAGTGTGAGCTCTAACTTTCTCACTTGGCTTGCCTTTCTCAGATTTGGTACACATTATGATTGCTTGCAAGCTCTCCTCTCTCTGGTTACCTCATTTGTCTGCTATCCCCAACACCCTTGAACTCAAGGTGCCGATGAGACTTGCTTTGCTAATGAAATGAGAAAAGGGACATGTGCCCCTTCCCACCCAGACACAGCGTTTAAATGGTCCCTATGAGATTCTGTAGCATCTCATCCTTTCCCAAGGCAATCAGAGGGGCTCTGGATGGTAGAGGCTTTGTTACCCTGGGTTCTCAGAGGAGGAGACGTGAAGCATAGCATACTAAGCCAAGCCCTGAAGAACGTGTAACATGTTCAACAGTAATCATTGATTGCTCAAGTCACAGAGCTTTCTAAGGGTTGCTTTGGCCATACATAACCTACAACATAACAAAGATAGGCATTTGAATGTGTGTGGTTAAACGATGCTCATATCCAGCAACATTTGAATTTTCAACTTTGGTACATGTACATTTCAGGGACATTGATCGTGTCCATCATGGTGATCTTATAGGACAGAGTAGAACTGCCCCATGGGGTCCACAGGGTTGTAAATCATTAGGGGAGCAGCCAGTCTCATGCGCACTGGCTGGTGGGTTTGAATCATTGACCTTGTCGTTAGCAGCACAACCTGTAACCCACTGTGCCACCAGGGTTCTCATCACCACAAAGAGAAGCACTTTTATTATTTAAAAAAGTGTTCAAACAAAAAAGTAGAGAGCTGTGCTGTCTAACACAGCAGCTGCTAGCCATGTGTGGCTATTTACATTAAAAATGAAGTAACATGAAATATTCATCATTTCAGTCCCACAAGTCATATTTCAAGTGTTCAAGGGCTACGTGTCACTGGTGCCTGTTGACGTAGACAGCACAGATATAAAATATTTCCCTCATTGAGCAAAATTCTATTGGTCAGAGCTGAGAGTTAAACAGCAAAGTATCTAAAATCACTGCCCAGACGCATCTATCAACTCCTCCCTAATGTGTATCCGTTTTTCTAAATCGTTGCATATAATTGCACTGCTTTATCTAGATTTATTAATTTTCTAATGCTACAAAAATACATATATAGTAAAACCTTCAAAAATGAACTTGTGTAAGAGGGAAAAGAAAAAACCACTCAAATATGAGTATGTGCCACTAAAATCATCAATAGAAAAGTGGTAAAACTGCATGCTTTCCAGAGGTGAAAAACGTTCTGGGTTTGGAAAAACAAGGAAGCGCAATAGAATCCCAGCCCTCACGTGAGAATTGTTTAGTGACTTGCCTTTTTTTATTCCACAAACAAAATATTCTGGAGATCAACAACACCAGTTGTTGAGCTGATTCCAACTCAGTGCGACTCTGCCTGCGTGAGAGTCCACCTGCAGTCAACATGGCTTACCACCACTAATTTCTTAAATCTACAGACCATTCTTCCAAGGAATATTGGGGTGGATTCAAAACTCTAATTTCCTTTTAGCATCTGTATATGTTAATCATCTGCACACAAAGTAACTCCAAATACAAATGGTGGCGATGGTCCTCATTGATTCAATTCCAACTTCTACCACTCCCCTTAACTCTTCTTTCAAGGCTGAGCACTACTGTCTTTAAGGAATTCTCATATTTATTTAACTATTTTTGTGCTGCTGAACTTTTATAGAAGTAACTTCTCTTAGCATATTAACATAGCTCCTTCTAAGTATCCTCTTTGTCCATGCTTTTTTTCTTTCTGTTTTGCTTTAATATTATATTCTGTTAAAATATCGGCATGTGTATTGTGAGTAACTTTGCCTTTTTCACTTAATAATAACGTTATTTAAATTTTTATCAATAAATAAATGAGAGCGAAGCTTCATGACCTTTTTAAAAAAACCTTCCCAATTCCTTACCCCCTAGATCGACTATTGATCTGAGTGGCTAAGAAAGGAGGAAAAGTAAAATTGAGGTGGACTTGAAGTCTTTAGTGACATACAAGCTCATTTTAAACCAATGGGGATAGATAGATAGATCAGGATGGAATAAAGCTTTCAAAGTCACAAATCAAAATAAGAAGAAACAGCTGTAAAAGTCCATTAACAATCAGAAATTTTAATTTAAAAAGTAATAATCTAGAACAATTGGAAGTCATCAAATGAACAGTAACACTTGGATTTGGAAATCCGAGGCAATTGTGAGCTGAAATGCACTGGTATTGGCCATTTTGAATGAGATAATCATATGGTTAACTATGCTGGAAATGACAAATTGAAGACGTATGAAGTCATATTCATTGTCAACAAGAACATCTCAAGGTGTATCCTGAAATACAATGCCTTCTGTGCTAGGATAAAATCTACATGAGGATAAGAAAGCCCAGCTAATATGACTATTATTTAGATTTATGCAAATCACTACTTCTGCATTCTGAAAGAAATCAAATATGCAATCAAAATGCATGGATAATTACTGTGGTTAGAATGGGAAGGTTGGAAACAAAGGGGAATGATTCATAGTTGGAAAACAGAACCTTAGTGATGGATTTTACTTTGGAGAACACATGACAAAATCTTGCAAGACCAATGACTTATTCATTGCAAATACTGCTTTTAAACAACATGAACAGCAACTATACAAGAGACCCTCTCCAGACTGAATACACAGGAATCAAATTGACTACATCTATTGATAAAGATGATGGAGAAACTCAATTAGAACAAGACTATGGGCTGACTGTGGAACATCCGATCAACTGCTAATATGCAAGTTCAAGTTGAAGCTGAAGAAATTTAAATCTTTACATTTTAAATAAGTCCCTGAGAGTCAAAATACAACCTTGAGTCTATCACAAATGAGTTTAGAGTTCAATTAAAAAACGATTTGACATACATACAAAGGTCATTACAAAGTGAGTAAAGAAAGGAAAAACCAAAGTCAGTGTTAGAAGAGACTCTGAAACATGCCCTAAAACATAAAGAAACTGTAGCAAATGGAAGAAATGATGAAGTTAAAGAACTGAACTGGAAATTTCAAAAGACAGCACAAGAATATAAAGTATTATAATGAAATGTGAAAAGATCTGGAATTAGAAAGCCAAAAGGAAAAAAGACACCCAGCACTTTTCAAACTGAAAGAACTGAAGACAAATTCAAGCCTTGAGTTAAAATATTGACAGATTTTATGGGCAAAATATTGAATGACACAAAGCATCAAGAGAATATATGAGCACAAAGACTATGCAGAGGCATTGTACCAATAGGCGGGGCCACTTTAGGAGGTAGCAAATGATCCAGATCTGATGGCATTGAAAACAGAAGTCCTAGCTAGACTGAAGTCATTGGTGAAAAATAAGGCTCCAGGAATTGATGGAATACCAACTGAAATGGTTCAACACACTAATGCAGCACTAGAAGTACTCGCTCATATATGCCATGGAATTTGGAATATCTGGCCAACCAACTGAAAGAGATCCATATGTGTGCCCATTCCAAAGAAACATGACCCAATATAATACAGAAATTACTAAGAGATCTATGTCACCTGCAAATCTATCATTGTGAAGATCATTCAGTAATAATTGCAGGAGCTGCCTGAAATTCTAGCTGGATTCAGAGCAGACATGCAACAAGGGATAGCATTGCTGATATTAGATCGATCTTAGTTGAAAGCAGAGCACCTGAATGAGGTTTACTTGTGTATTCAATGGTGCGGATGATAACTATGAACAGGCTTGAGAAGAATTTGAATCCCAGAGCACTTCATTGTGCTCATGCAGAACCTGTGCATACACCAAGAGGCCGTCATGCAAACCGAACAAGGAAATATGATTTCCTTTTAAGTCAGGAAAATTGTGTATTAGGATTGTATCCTTTGCCCATACTATTCAATCTGTATGCTGAACAAATAATCTGAGAAGCTTGACTATATGAGTGAATCAGAAGGAAGATTGGAGGATGACTCATTAACAACCTGTGATATAGATTATATCATCTTGCTTGCTAAAAGTAAAGAGAATTTACAGCACTTCTTAATGAAGATCCAAGACTGCAGCCTTCAGTGTGGATTACACCTCAATGTAAAGAAAATAAAAATTGGATCTGGGGACTAATTGGACCAATAAGTATCATCATGATAAATGGAGACGAAATTGAAGTTATCAAGGATTTCATATGAGTTGGATCCATAATCAGTCCTCATGAAAGACATAATCAAGAGATCAAAGGAAATGTTGCATTAGATAAATCTGCTGCACAAGACGTTTGTAAAAGACCTTTTCAAGACCTTTGAAAAGCAAGAATGTCACTTTGAGTACTAAGGTGTGCTTGACCCAAGCTATGGTATTTTAAATCACTTGATATGCATTCAAAAGCTGAACAGTGAATGAAGAAGACTGAAGAAGAATTGATGCCTCTGAATCATAGTGTTGGCAAAGAATACTCAATATACCTTTCTCTTTGTTTGGACAAATCTCTCTTGGAAGACACCCAGGATGTTTCTTAGAAGAAAGAACTCCCTCTCCTGTACTTTGGACTTTTTATCAGGAAGGGACCAGTCTCTGGAGACAGACTTCATGCTTGGTAAGTAGAGAGTCAATGAAAAAGAGAAAGATATTTGATGAGATGGATTGATATAGTGACTCCATTGATGGACTCAACTAGAACCTCAGATATAACGATTGTGAGGATGTCACAGGACCAGTCAGTGATTCCTTGTATTGAACATAGGCTCGTTGTATGAGTTGGAAACATCTTGATGGCACCTAAAAGAGCAATATATGGAGATTATTTTACTTTAATTTATTACTTATCTTAAATCATTTCAATACTTTCATAATTTTGATTTTATACTTAATTTTAACATTTAAATATACATAATGTAAAATAGTATAAAAAGGAATCCAAAATATTGATTTTCCTATGTAGATATGAAATTACGGTATATAAATTTTATTTCCTGACAAGTTCTACTCTGCCTAGTAAATTTAGTCAAATGATAATTATAAACATTCATCAGTTTCTGAACTCCCTTTTCTGTTTTTTTCATCTATTTATGTTAGCTTAAAATGCTATAATTCTATCTGAAGTCCTTTTGCTTTATAGAGTACTTATAAAATATTTTGTTGTAGCAAAAATCTCAATATTCCTTTTTACAACCCTCTTGGTTCTGTTTTTGAATATTTCTTATGCTCTATGAATTTTAGGATTGATTGTCAAATTTGTTTTTAAAAATTCATGTTGGGATTTTGAGTTGGAAGGCACTAGACTTATAAATTAATTTGGCAAAGCTTACATCTTTACATCATAAAAAAATATGACAACCGTAGATTTTAGATATTATTTCATATGCTTCAGTACTTATTTTTTAATTTCTTCATCTGTTTTTAAAATTGTATTAAGTATAGCTCTGCCTTTATGTTTTCACATATCAGCTATTTTAAAATTTTATTGTTAATTGGGAATTACTACATATAACATATCATTTCATAGTTCAATCATGTCAAGTAGTATTGTCCAATTGTTCCCACAATCAGTTTTTCTTCCTGGACTCATTAACATCATCTTCCTTTTACACCCCCATCACTGCCATGGTACCCCGACCCCCTCCCGCTACCTCCCCTCCCCCTGCTGAAACCCTTATTCTACTTGCTATAGGTTCATCCGTCCTGGGGTTCATATTTTGAAAAACACAAAAACATATAAGACAGCTTCAAGAGGGTGACTCCCAATGCTTTAACACCTCTGAGATGAACCCCCAAATGAACAAACAAAAATACAGAAAATGTTGAAAACCTGATCAGGTCCAGCATGCATCAGAAAGGGATCAACTGACAAAGTTTTAAGTGTTCAAGTCAGGTGTATCCCTGTGATCTTTGCTATCTGTACTCGTCTTGCCAATGCACTCTGTTTAGTAACCACTTTTCCTCCCATCCCTCAAATGTGGTTAGAAGGAGTTCACCACCGGAGGCTTATTTCCTATGTCGTTCCCACAAACAAATCTGGGGCTCCTGCTGTCATCCATAGCCTTCTGCAAACCGAATTCTCACAAGTTAGGCTCTGATACTAATCCCTCCTTCAACTTCAGATACTACAGTGATCCCTTCTTCAACTTCCGATTAGCTATTGTTTTTTATTTGGGGATTATAAGAGCTTTTTGTTTCCTTTTCAAATAGCTCATTGCTAGTATAAGAAAGTTACTACTTTTTGTATTTCTGTTTTGTATCTCCTTATTTATAGAAACGTTCTTCATTACCCCACTGCGTGTTGGTTCCAACTCATAACAACCTCATAGAGGATTCTCACGGCTGTAAATCTTTACAGGAGCCAAAATCCTCATCTTTCTGCTGGTTAGTTTGAACCACTTACCTGGAGCTTAGCAGTCCAAGGCTTACCTGGCATTGCTACCGGAGCTCCTTAACACTTTTCTTAAATCGTTTTTCACATAAATTTTGAATTCCAAAACACATAATCAATACTATCATCAGGCAGAGACACTTTTCTCTCCTCTCCATTATTATGCCTCTTGAGTTTTCTTCCCTTTTCCGCTTCTTTGGTAAGAAAGCATTGAACACACGTGATGAGTGTTCGTGTTTTGCTTCCTTCCTGCCTTTTATTTTTAAATGCTCTTACATGTAGTCATTCAGGACTGAAGGAAGCTTACATTGTCAAGTAATTTTTCAAGAGACATGAGACATGTTTTACGCCTTTAATCTGTTAGAGACATTCTTCCCTGTTCTACAGGGTCACCATGGGTCAGTATGGACTCAATGAGCAGTGAGATTTAGAGTCACAAATTATGCTTACAAATGCCCAAATTCCAAGACATCCTTGACTCCTAGGATGCCAATGCTCTTGAGTCTTTTCCAACTCTTGGTAACTCCACGTAGGGAGAGTCAGACAGTGCTCCACAGGGTTTTCAATGACTGACTTTTCAGGAGTAGATCACTTGTTTCTAACGTACCTCTCTGGATTGGAACCCCCTACCTTTCTGTTCATAGCTGACTATGTTAACTGGGTGCACCACCTAGGAACTCTATTCCTCGGATAAACTCTACTTTATCATTACGTAATACTGATTTAACACACTGTTGGATTTCATATGCTAAATATACTTAATGTCCTCTAAGTGAGATTGACCCATTTTTTGTGTGCGTGCACGCAAACACACAAGAGGAAGAGAGAGAAACAGATTCCTGATCAGTTTAATACTGATCTCAAAAAGTGAATTTGGAAGCTTTTGCTACTAAACCATGTAAGCTATCTGTGCTTGAACATTGAAAGTTTTGCAGAAATTACTCAAAAAGTGGTAGCTCAATGTAGATCACTTCTGGGGATAGATTGTTGAATACCATTTCAATTCATCCTGTGATTATTGTTTTATTCTAATTTTCTATATACATTTTTAGTCAAGTTAAGAAATTCTCATGTTCAAAAATGCCTTAATTTCTCTAAATTTAAAATTTTTATTATTGTGAAGTTGTATATTGAATCCTTTTGTGAAAACATCCTTTGAATCTCATGGTATGTTCTAATATTTTCTATTTATGTCTCTTATTTTTCTTGACATGTTGAAAATGTTGAAATCAGACTTCCCAAAGGACAGGCTATTCAGAGTATCTTTTTTTTTTAAAGAATCAGGTTTGTGTTGTATTGTTCAACTCTGAATTGTCTAGAATACCATTAGTATCTGGTTTAAAAGGTGCCTGGTGGCATAGGGGATTGTGCATTGGGCTGCTAACCACAGATTAGTAGTTTGAAACTGCCAGTTGATCCTTGGTAGAGGGATGAGACGTTCTACTGTAGAGATTAATGCTCTGAATACCACAGAGGCAGTTCTATTATATAGGCTTGCTATGAGTCAGAATTGAACCCATGGCAGTAAATTTACTTTTTTAAGTATATAATTTACATTTCTAATCATTTCTACTTTTCTTGGGTTTTTCTGTTGCATTACCTGAACTCTGTATTTCAGTGTGTATTTCATTCTTTTTAATTTATATAATCATAGACATAGGGTTTTTTGTAATTCAGTGGTTTAATCATATCAACAAGAGTTATGCAATCATCAGAGCATTTTCTTTTTTCTTGTATACATTATTATAAACTCCACATTTCCCCTCAAACGTCCCTGCCACACCCCTACGAAGCTCTTACTCCAGTTACTGTCTCTATAGATTTACCTCTCCTGGTATTCATATACAGAAAAGCATAGCCAAAAAACATCAATAACACAGAGAAACCTCAATTGAAAAGAAAGCAGAATATATGAAAAATTAGAACAACTTTTAAAAGGGAGAACAGATAATAGTATGTTAAATATTAACCTAACTTCATCTAGATTAATCCACTTTCCAATGTACTCTGTCTCATAGCAAGGCTATGCACAGCCCTGGTAAGTGGTCAGTGGGGATTCTACCAGGAGCTTAATCCTCATGGAGACCCTATAACTGGATTTGGGGCTTCACTGTTGTCCCTAGCCTTCTGAGAACTGGATACTCAAATATAAACTCTAGTATTTTTTTCCTTCTCCAGTCTTGGATTTTATTATCTGCAATCCTTGGATTGCAATCACACAGGGTAGTGTGCTCCTTCCGTGTGAACCTAGCTGACACGTCACTGAGATGACTGCTGGCTTATTTTAAAACAAGCCTTCAGGACACCAGATACTATTCTTTCTCATAGGAAAACACCATCTGATTTCTTCACCACACTTTGCTATAGCACCCATATCTTCAGTGAGCTCTTCATGAGGCCAGGTATTGAGTAAGACCACATCATAAGAACGTATTATTCTTAGAGCTATGATTAAGTGTGGGCCTTGAAAATATATATATGCTATACCCCACATTCTTTGTTCATCTGGGTGACCTTATAATTCTCTTTGTTTTCCTCTGCCTCACATTTGTTTAGTTGCCACACACTTTAATCACAATGCCACCAAGGGTCCTATTTCAGTGTTTCATGATATATCTTTGCTTGTTTCATGATATATCTTTGCTTTCACGTTCTAATTTTACCATGTTACTTCATTTAAAGTTATCTCCTATCAACAGTATGCAACTGCATTTTGAACCAATCTAAGTTTTTCTTTTCTTTTAAAAGATGGATTTAACACGCCCACCTTTTATGTGATTATCATTATTTTTAAAATTTATGCATAGTCTTCATTTACTTCTACTTTCCATGATTTGTTTTGTTTCTCCTCTTTACTTCTTTGTGCTGATTGACAATATTTTATTCCAATGAACTTTACTCTAGAAGCATAAAACCAGATGTCACTTTATTATTCTACTAGTTGTTGCAATTAAATTTTTGACAAAGAAAATATATCTATAATTATAGCATTTTAGCCATTTTCAAATGAATCAGTATCAAAATTTTCCTTCCGGACAAAACAAAAACCTCAGTTCCTTCTTCTTACCCTTTTCAACATCTAGGATTTTAGTTCTTTAGTTGTGACATAATTATTATTGTTGTTGTTGTTTACTTTTTCACTTATAAGCATGTACAAACCATGTGGCATGTTGGTCATTCAGTGGTAGAATCTCACAATCTGTGGGGCATGCTAGGGTTCCATTCCAGCCAATGCAACCAATGTCATTGAGACCGTGTGTGTTGCTATGAAAAGTGAGCAGGTTTCAGCACAGCTATGAACAAAAGGCCTGTGATTTACTTTCCAAAACCAGCCACCGAAAACCTTATGGGTCACAACAATACAATCATAACGCAATCATGAAGATGACTCGGGCCTGGGCAGTCATTGTGCATAGAGGTGCCACAAGTTAGGAACAAACTCACCAACTAACAACAATAATTATCAATAGGATTTGGGGCAGGGGTTGCTTACTATTGCTATTCTTGTCCCACATCCTTCTCTCTCATTTTAAATTTTCACTCAGTTGGCTTCATTCTTTGAATACTGTTTCCAAAAACTGTACACATGGACCTCACTAGATAGCATACACAGGAATCAAATTGACTGCATGTGTGAGTAAAGACTACACCTATGAGAGGAACCTTGGTGGTATAAGAGTTAAACGTGGGCTTGATAACTGCAAAGTCAGCATGACAGAAAGAGGAGGCTTTCTGCTCCCATGAAGAGTTACAGTTCAGAAACCCACAGAGGCGATTCTGCTCCGTCCTGTAGTCTCTATGAGTTGGCATCCACTAGATGGCAGTGAGGGATTTTTTTGGTGAGGAGATGATGGCGAAGCTCAATATCAGCAACTAAAACAAGTCCAAGGGTTGACTGTGGAATAGACAATCAATTGCTCCTGTGTAAATTCAAAATGACATTGAAGAAAATTAAAACAAGCCTTTGAGATCCAAAATATGTCTTTGAGTATATCTCATCTGAATTGTGAGAACATCTCAGGAAGAAAATCGAGGTATTGAACACTAGTAACAGAAGACCTGAAAAACTGTGGAATGACATCAAGAAACCAAAAACCCATTATAAGAAGAAATCAAGAAAGATCAAGGTGGATGTCAGAAGAGACTGAAACTTGTTCTTAATTGTAGAAAATTTCAACAGGCATCTTGAGAAAACAAAGTACAGTAGTATAATGAAATATGCATGGAGCTGGAGTTAGAAAACCATAAAGGAAGAACACGCTCAGCATAGCTGAGGCTGAAGAACAAAAGAAAAAATCAAGCCTCAAGTCATAATATTGAAAGATGCAGGAAGTATCAAAAGAAGGTGGAAAGATTACACGGAGTCAATGTACCAAAAATAACTGATGGACATTCCATCATTTCAAGATGTAGCATATGATCAAGAACTAATGGTAATAAAGGAAAAATTCCGCTCTGTACTAAAGGCTCCAAGAATTCATGGAACGCCAGCTAATATGTTTCAACAATCTGATAACGCACTGAAAGCACCCTCTGTTCTATGCTAAGCCATTCAAAAGCGAGCTATCTGATCAACGATGGGGAAGAGATCCATATTTGTGCCCATTTCATAGAAAGATGACCCCACAGAATGTGGAAATCATTGAACAATATAGTGAACATCACATGCAAGTAAAATGTTACTGAAGATAATTCAACAATCGTTGTAGCAGTACATTGACAGGGAGTTGTCAGAAATTCCAGCTGGCTTCAGAAGTGGACATGGAACAAGAGATGTCATTGATAATGTGAGCTAGATCTTGATGTCACTTTGAGGACTAAGGTGTGCCTGACTCAAGCCATGGTATTTTCACTTGCCTCTTGTGCATGTGAAAGCTGAAAATAAACCAGGAAGACTGAAGGATGGACGCATTTGAATGGTGGTGTTGGCAAAGAACAAATGTCTGTAGAAGTACAGTCAGAATTTTCCTTGGAAGGGAGGATGGTAAGGCTTTGTCTCATGGTCTTTGGAAGTGTTATCATTAGAAACCAGTCCTTGAAAAATAAAGCTGATGTTTTGGAAGGTAGAGGATTACCAAAAGAGAAGAGGACCCACTGGATGGATGGAACCTATCTGCCATGATGTACTCGTGCATGGCAGCGATTGTTGCCCCTGCCAGACCCCCCATCCCATTGACATGGAGTCGATTCCAACTCATAGTGACCCTATAGGCCAGAGTAGAACTGCCCGGTAGGGTTTCCCAGCCTGTCCGGAAGGAGCCTTGGTGGCACAGTGGTTGAAGCACACGGCTGCTTTAACACAGTTTGAACACTCCAGCTGCGCTGTAGGCAAAAGCTGTGGCAGTTTATGCCATCAGGAAACTCTCCAGAAGGAGCCTTCTGGCTGCACTTCTTCCCAGACTGCCTGACCTGCTTGTTCTTCGGGCAGTCCATGGTCCTTTTAATTTTCTTCATTTGAATGCATCAACCCTTTTACTGCCTTCCTTATATAGTCCAACGTTCATATATATGTGTAAAGTGTTTGGGCTGGGCCAGACTGTGCAGCCGCCTCCCCCAGCTCTCGCGAAAGATAGCCTGCTGGACTGTGTGGCCCCTTCCCCCGCCTCTCAAGGCTGGAGCTGGATTGTACAGTCCCTGCCTCCAGCATTCCAAGGAGCTTATCTCTCCGGGCTGGGTCTCTATGGCCCCTTCCCTCAGCATTCCAGGAAGGTTTGCAGAAAAACACGATGATTCTCTCACAGACCACATCCTGACTCAGACCCTGCAACTGCAGCACCAGAAGGCCCTCCTTCCCCTTATCAGTACATAGGTCCTTGGCTCAAGCCCTGTATATGTCCCACTGCCTCACTGCCAGGCACGACTTCCCTGACCTAGCTCGTTGGGTTGCGGAACTGGTCCGGGAGTTTTCCATTGCCTTTAATAAAGCCTCTCTATACTTCTCATTCCTGACTGCGCCTTGTCTCCTTCTGCGCCTCTGTCTCCAACCTTCCAGAAAGAGCCTTGGAAACCCCGTGAGACAGTTCTAATCTGTCCTATAGAATTGGAATTAACTCTACATCAATGGGTTTGGAGGGGTGGGGGTTGGTAAAGGTAAAATAAAGATATATTGGATTTCTGAGATTGATAATCTTTTACCTTGATTATCAAAGTGATCTAATTTTGGATTAAACTGGACTAGAAAATTCATTATCAAAGCTAATTTCCTGTAGGCAATGGGTGCTTTGGTTTGATCTTTACAGAAGCAGACTGCCAAAAAAGTCGGTAGATTCGAACCACTAACCTTTTGATTAACCAACCTCTGTGCCACTTGGGCCCCTTCTGGCTTATCTCAGTTCAGACTGGCCACATTCCTAGCGCTCCACAGCCACATCGGGCTAGTGGCCACTATATTGGGCAGCATAGCTCTCTGCCATGGCGCTCTTTAGGACGATTACTTTACTTTCCAATGCTGATAGAAACAGGTCCTATGTGGACCATTTTTTTCCATTCCAGTTTGACATCAAGAAGGCTGACTCTTCCTGAAAATAATTGCCTGGCTGTGTCACACTGATTGGAGATACACAACAAATTCCCCCTTGGCCCTTCTCTGCATGACGGAGCCCAGCCTGGCCGCCTGGTTTCCACAGCCAAAAGTCAGAGGCACCTTCTCCAAGCCAACTGTTCATCCATTCAGAAGATGGATTAAACATTTCCCCCATTTGGTGCCAGCTGCGTACATATTGCTATGCAGGCCTAGCTTCTTTTTGTCAAGAACCGATCTGGCTTTTCTTCAGAGAGAGCTTTCTATCACTCCTGGGACAGCGCTCAGGCCAGGGGATGCATCTGAGAGCTTCCCTTTATCTTGACCTCCAAGAATGTTTTGAAAGGGAAATAGCACACACACACAGCAATTTATTTTAAATCTATGACACATCCACCAATTCTCGTTTTCTCCTGCCAGCTGTTCTGCCAAAAGCAATCTTCCAGGCCCCTGTAGAAGCTCCCTGGAGCCTCACAATTGTGGCAGTGTCAACTTAGAGATGGGTGTTTTAAATAATAAAGGAGACCCTCCCTCAGTGATGCATGTAACAGGTGGCTGGGGTGGGGGTGGGGTGGGGGAGTGGAGGGTGGGAGACATGTCCTGAGCAACAGCCAAGCAGCCTGCTACAGTTGGTAGTCCACATGGCTTCCCCTCTCTTCCCTCAAACCTTACCATTCTTCTCCGATCATTTCCAATCCTAATGGTACCTATTTCCATCATTCAAGGTGCATTCCATCTTGGACCCTTCGCTCCCAACATCAGCTTAGCCCCTTCTCTGCTCTCTGCCTAGCTCTCGATTGTCATTATCACCAAATGGGCCCTGGCTGGATGGACTGTCCTTCAGCCCCCTCAGTGACAAAAGGTTGTTTATTGCAACAAAGTCAAAAAAGTGCCCTGTGTTAGTCTGGATTGACTAGAGAAACACTCTAGTGTATCAGAAAGAACTTTATATCAAAGAGAAATTGCTTGTTAAGAAAACATCCCAGCCCAGTCAAGATCAAGTCCATAAGTCTGATATTAGCCCATATGTCTAAAACCAGTCTCTAAATTCCTCTTCGGATGCATGCAACACATGCAATGGTGCCAAATGCAGGAAGATCGCAGGCCGATGGGTAGAAAGTCTTGTGGATCCTGTGGTGGTGGAAGCATCTCAGTGCTGGCGTGGATCTCCACGTAGCTCCTCCAGCTTCAGGACACTGGCTCCATCATCATAGCTCCATGTGGCTTGTCAATAGGAATGTCTCACAGGGAGAGTGTGTGTCCTGCCCCCCACAGATGAAGACCAGAATCCTCAGGAGAAGGCCATGCCCACACTGAGGCAGCAATGGCTGTGACCTGATCCCACATATTCCTTTTGACCAGGTTGGCATGCTGAACCTCACTAGCATAGGCCCCCTTTTACCTGGGTATCATAAAAGTAACATGAGGAGGCAGCAGGACCAGAGAGACCTCATCTCTTTGACTTAAATTAAATTTGTGCAGCCAACGAGCAAAAACTGGGGTAAAATCACTGATTTCAATCTGTTGACATGACGTACCCTGTCTTTCTGTTGTCTTATAAATTCCCCAAAAAAAGAGGCACTGCCATTCGCCATGAAATGCCTCCAGCAGAGGAGTAACTTGTGAATGGACCATGGCAGCAGGGTGAACATAAAGCACCTGGTGAAAGGAGGCTTCTCAGAGCAGAAGGCTTCCCTCAATAAAATTAGGGTTGTCAGGCTTGGGACCACATGCCTTACACTGTGCCCACTGCCACCAGCTTCAGACACCTGTGTCTGAGTGTCTCCACCTTCTCATGTGCCTCAGGGCCAGGCTCTGTCCTGCTGTCTACTTCCTTCTTCACACATCCCCATCTGTCATCTCATTTTTTGCTCCCTTTTCTCTTGTTCCTTGTTCATTTAATTATTCAATGGACAAAGAGCTCTTCAGCATGGCACAGACCATGTTCTTCCCACTTCTCAAATGAGCCTTCCTGGTCCACCTACAGCCGCAGCATGTGGCCTCACGATGAGCACGCATCCTCCCTAGCCCTTTCTAAGCTCTACTGAAGGAAACTCTCTCCTGGGTGGCACTCAGGAACTTGAATTTCAGACCAGCTTTCCAGGTAGCCTTGTGATGCTCAGGTGAGTTTGTAAACCATCTATTCAGAATTCCTTCCTGCTCTGTCTCCTATTCTACAGTCACAGTCGCTGCCGGCCTCAATTCCGACACAGCATTCCCTTTCTTCAAGCACACATCAGGCAAGGGGCCACTCGGTGCCATCACAGATACTGTGTGCTTCTGTCGAGTGAGCTCTCACTCTCGGGGATCCCATGGACAATCAAAGAAAATCTTTCCTAGCTCGGCACCATCCTGACAATCGTTGCTACAATTGAGTCTGTTCTTACAGTCGCTGTGTTTTTTTTTTCAGAGCCTTCCAACACACGGGGATCATCTTCCAACACTATGTAAGACAAGATTCACTTGTGTTCCATGGGAGAGTAACTGGCTAACTTTTAGAAGCAGACCACCAGGCTTCCTAGTCTTTGTCTGGAAGCTCTGCTGAAACCTGTCTCTCATGGGTGACTTTGCTGTTAGTTGAAATATCATCACTGCCAGCATGTTAGCAACACTCAAGCCACCACAGTACAACAAATACAGAGATGGTGGATATAACACATACACCTTCCGTACATGGGGGCTGAATAGGGGAGCAGTTCAGTTCTCATTTACCTAACACTTTGGCTCCATGGAACCAGTCATACAACTTTTCTCAGAATGGTGACTCAGGCCTCTTTCATGTCTTCAACATGTGGCTCCCAAGGTGACTTCTGTGAGGTATTCTTCATTCCAACTGGCCAGAAGAGGAAGATGACTGAGAAACAGTGGGGGTTTGCGGGGAGCAGGCCTGGATGTGCTAGGTCTCACTCCTGTCTAGAGCCCACTGGCTGGACTGAGTCAAAAGGTATCCTGGAGAATGATGGAATGCTATGCCCAGAAAGCGGAAGGATTGGGGAAGAAATTGTCCATCTCCATTTTATACAATTCGTTCACAAAACGATTTCATCAGCACCGGTCCGTGTGGCCTGCCAACTGGAAGGAGACACTAAAAGATTTGAAAACATCATTAAAATGGGTTGCGGCTGCCGGTGCTGGCTTGATCCTTGCCACAGGAAAATAGAAATCAAACAATCCATTCTGTCATCGTGCCAAACCCCTGCAGCCTGTAGGACAATGCGGGACCCTGAAAGTGAGCCCCAGGCTCATTGGGAAGCTCAAGACCAGAAATCTCAGGTGTCTTGTAGCTAGCCTGTGAACATGTACCAGCTCTTGAGATGCAGGTGTTTCCAGGTGAGTCCACCGTGAAAGAGGATATCACACTGCTGCTAATCCCATAGAAAGTCCCAAACTCAGAACACTGAGGGTTGTGATCAAATGAGTAGGTATAGTCAGCCCCCAAAGCCAGAACTTGATGGCAAGCCCTTCACTCTGACTAGGAAAGAATCAGCAAAGAAATGAGATCTTGATGATAAATAAGAGAGGCATCCTGCCCCAGGTGGCTCTCAGCCTTGAGACAGGCAGTTGGCAATGAGCAAAGCACCAGGGTGCTGTTGTTTAATGACATCTTACAGTCGGGAGTCTACTGCGAAGAGGCTGTTTATATTGTCACTGGGCTCAAAAAGAGGCTGCGACTCCATTTTGGCAAAAGGCAGGGACTAAACAGGCTTTATTTAAACCCCAGCTGTAGTGCACATGTGTACAGATTAACAAACCATGCTCTACGGCTACATGTTTGCCAGAAATGCATAAAAAACAAAATGTAAGTAAATCCCCAGACACACACAAATTAACAGTGCTAGCTACTTAATTTCTTGGTCAAACTCTGGTTCAAGACATGGTAGTGCTTGTCTCTAGAGATTTCTGAGACAATGGAAACATCTCCTTAAGAATACCTCACATTGGCAAGTACTCTGCTCTCGCTTTGCTCTACTTGCTGGTAGTTAAAACCACACCAGATAAGTGAGAAGTAAAGTTTTACCTTCTTCTTCATCATCTTTATCATTACTAGTTTCAGCCATCATTCAATGTCTCTATTTCAAATGTATTACTTAACAAATACATTGCTTCTTGATAATGTTTGCTGAAAATGACTCCTTATTCTCTACTGCACTCCAAACTTTCAAAATAATACTCATTTTTCATGTCCCCTTAAAACTTTCTTGATGCCTGCAACCTACCTATTTCTCTTGGAGCATTTTATATTATAGCCTATGGCCTGGTTGCTTGCTTCTGTCTTGCAATCATCTTTAATTCCTTTGGGGGGGGGAATAAAATAATGGATGGGTGAGTAGCTGGATCGATGTTTACATGCTTGGATGGATGGATGCCTGCATGGTGGATTGATGGATAGAAGAGGTAAAGCTATAAAGAGGAATAAATGTGGTAATTTATACAAAGTGCTTAGAACAGCATTTGGCATGGTAAGAACTCAATAAACATTACTCACTGCCATCTAGTGTGTGCCTCTCATAGTGACCCTATAGGTCAAAGCAGAATTACACCTGTGGTTTCTGAGACTATGTCTACAGGAGTAGAAAGCCTTGTCTTTCGCCCATGGAGTTGCTCGTGGTTTTGAACTGCTAACCTTATGGTTAGCAGCCCAATGTGCAACCCACTGTGCCACCAGGACTCCTCCAAAAATCAATCATTGTTTTTATTTCGATAGATAGTGATTTTGAAACAAAACCCATATAAAGTCCATCTAGCTTTCCCCCCCATTAACTCATCTGTAAGCATTATCAAGATTTTCTCATGCTTTTTGTAAAGTTTCCAATATGCTCAATAGGCTATGATCTTGAAGCAGGGACCAGGTTTTGTTCATCTTTTTTTTTAATAGTCAGTGCCAAGCACTGTGTCTGTAGAGATGAAACTTAATCAGTGTTTTTAGAAAACAAGAATGAACGGGTGATTACTTGTTTGCTATAACTCACAGATAATTAAATAGTGCCAAAAGGAACAAAAATAGATGATTGCAATTATCAAGATGGTTACAATTATAAACGTTCTTCTCTTTCCTTTATTAAAAAACAACACCAAAAAGCTAATACTCTTGTAATTATCAGTCTTCTCTGTAGACTTAGAAGTAGACTTTCCCTAAAATAGCAGATGAAGCATGCCTATCAAGTAGCTATCAGCATAGAGTCAAGGTTTACAGGTGGAGGGGTCCTGACGCGAGGACTTGGTATGGACTGCTCCTTTCGCTTCCTTTTTGCAAAAGGCTAAGGTCATTTGTTGGTCAATAGGCAGATGCTCAACAATGTCCATGTTGCTAGAAGATGAAACCTGGATGTCTGGTTGTGATAGGATGGAGTTGGGAGAATGCCGGAGCTTTCAGGAATCCAGAAGGGTGTCACAATGGAGCTACTTCACAATCAGAGCATGAGATCGCTGACTCAGAAAGTGATATAATTTCTGATGAGACCATAAAGATACAGGAAAAGAAGAAAATCCAATCCAATAACGGTGGAAGGAAATATGGGATCCATCTAACTAGAAACAGAAAAACAATGACCCGAACCATGGGAGAAGGAAACCTGGTAATGCAAGGGTTAAGTGTTCGGTGGATAACCAAGCAGTCCAGTGTTTGAACCCACCAGCCACTCTGTGAGAGCAAAGACATGAGGATCTAACTACAGGAAAACGTCCAACCTATGAGATGCCATGGGGCAGTGTACTCTGTTACAATGATGGCTTTGAGTTGTAATTGCCTCACTGTCACCCAACAGCAATGTTGGTAGGTTGTGTGTGCATCCACAGTAACATCCATTGATTAAGGGTAGTCCCGCAAGGGCCAATAGAGAGCTTTCCTCACAAGACGCCTTGAGGCAAGATGCAGAAAGGAAAGTACTTTTAATACAAACTGAGTCTAGAATTGCATGTGTTTTTTTGTATCTTTCACCCCTACTAAACGAATAACTCTTTGGGGGGTTGTGTAGGGGGTGGGCCAGTATTTTTAATCCCTGTACCCCTGTATTCCTACTACCACCACACTATTGTGGGCATTCAAGTGATGCTGCTGAATGAATAGATAAGTAAGGTAGGCCACTTTTCTCATGTTGTAATATCCCACACAAGCCATCCAACTAAACCCCAACATGATGGCTGCTCAGGAACAGTATTGATATAGAGATCAGAGGTTTTGGCTTGCAATGAGAAGCAAGTTGATTCTTATGACCATTTGACAGTCAACAATTTCAGAGAACGGTGTTAAAATGCTTCAGAAATGGATTGTGTTACTACAAATATAAACAGTTGGCACTCCGAAATGAGGAGAGATCGTTGGAATCACAGTGATTGCCTCATTCCTGCAAATTCCCACAGCAGCAACACAATCTGTTCACCCCAAAAGGGGTATTTTGAAAAGCATCCCACATTGCAAGGCTATGCTTGATGTGATGAATAAATTCGCTCTGAAACATCTGTTAAGGTACAGCAGATACAAGGCAGAAATGATTTCTTTATGAGTAATAAATCCCATGAAAGTACTTGTTTGCTACCCAAATATTGCCTGAAAGCTGACAAACTTCCTGTTTACCCTGTATAGCAATGATAACGGAAAGGGTAATCACTTCCAGCAAGATGATGGACCAAGCCGATGTGAAACCCAGATCCTCTACAACAAAGACACATGAGATCAAATGAAACGGCTATAGGTGGTAGCCTTGGAACTCAGAGCACCGAGGGAAGGATTGAACACCGAATAGAAGTAGCTGAACACAACTGGCAAGAAAAGAGACAGGCAGAACGGGTGACCTGATAGCATGGCCATCTTGAATTTTCACAAACAGAATTCAGTTGGGGCAGCAGCCTGACAGAGCAAACACCCCTACCAGTAGCTGGCCACCAGAAAGGTATAATCCGCCCTCTTGTGCCTCACTCTCCTTGGTACCAGAAGTGGGCCCATCCCTACTTTCTCTCAATACCTTCTGCATAATCCCTGCTCCATATGAGGTCAGAGCTGTGCCTTGTAGATTGGGTGCTGGAAGCACAGCCCTCATGTCTGGAAACACATGCCTCATCTGACCAGCAGACCATGCAGTGCCAAGTGGACAAGCAGCCTGTATCCAGTCACCCCTAGGCAGGCAAGAACACTATCCATAATTAGCCAGCCTACTCCCAGGTAACCTGTAAGCCTGAAAAAATTTCTTCTGGGAACAAGCACCCTGACTTCAGCCATCTTTTGAACCAGCATGGGCTACTTCCAGATCAAATTCCCTGATCTCAGATGCCAACTAGGCCAGCAAGGACTCTGTCAAGGACTGAGTACCCCAGGCCTTCACCTTAGCTGACAGAGGCTGTCAGCTTCTACTAGGTGCCTGTCCCCATGCAGAGTTCTCTTCTCAGACTCCTGCCCCACAACCCAGCTTTCTCCTCTCTGTTTCTGTCTCTTCCCTTATTTTCCCTTTCTCTCTTGATTGCCTTCTCTTTTTTATTTTGTTTTCTGTTTCTCTTTGCTTTTTCCCTCAACTTCTTTTTCTTTTTACACTATTTGCCTTTACTATTCCTTCTTGTCCCCCCCCCAATCTCATATTTGGTTATTGTTTTTCTTTATACTTTCTTTTTCCACCTTAATTGTTCTTTCTTTTATTTTTTTTTCTGTTTGCTTATTAAAGCAGTTTTTCTTCCGATTATTTCCTAGTTTTTCTCTGCTTGTCTTTTCTTTGTTATTTTCTTTTTGTATCTTTTTGAAATTGGTTTTTCTTGTGTTTTCTTTTTGTTTTTTCTTAATTGGTTTTTCTTGTGTTTTTATTTTGCTACGCCCTATGAAATAGTACCAATACCAACATGGCCCAGCCCCACCCACTCCAACACCACTTTCTGAAGGATAGGCAGTGGCCAACACAAGCTTTACCTCCCCTCAACTGTATAATAAACAGGGAACAGAGGACTGGGCTCAGGTTACCATTCTCTATCACACTTATCAATAAACAGGTGAGTGCCTAAGATACACCAACATACAACCATCAATGCAATATGAATACAGTACCCAAATATCTTGGAGGCAATAGATCATTTCTGGTTACAGGAACAAAGATAGTGTGACTCAACTGAAGATAGGGTTGCTATAGCAAAGTGTGTGAAGAAAGTAGATGGTGCCCAACTATCAGAAAGAATATAATCTGGGGACATAAAAGCTTGGCTTAAAACAAGCAGCCATCTAAATGAGGTGTCAGCTAAGTCCATGCAGAAGAAGTTCGTTATCCAGGTACTGTAAATATTAAAATCCATGACCGTGGGAGTGAACTGTACCAGAGCTTACATTCTGAGCACCCAGTTGGTGGAAGGCTATGGGTGACAATGACCATTGATCAAGGGGTCTTTGCTCCAGTCAATTTCACCACTCAAGTTAATTCTGTGGAAATGCACTAAGAAGCTTTGAATGACGTTCTGCCTCGAAACAATGTGGGTTTCAATGCCAAGAATGTCTCGATCAAAGAAACTCATCACGGCAGTGTGACTGCTGACAGCAAAACTGGTTCACCCATAGGAAGCAGCTGGCTTCACAGCTCAGGTGATCATTCTGAACCGCGCAGGCTAACTCAATGGTGCTTATGTACCTGTACTGGATTTTCAGCCCACACGACTTGCTTACAAGTTTGCTGAGCTAAATGAGAAGTTGGATCAATATTCTGGTAAGAAGGTGGAAGAAACCCACAAATTCTTGAAGTCTGGTGCTGCCATAGTTGACATTATTCCAGGCAAGCCCATGTCTGTGGAGTGCTTCCCTGACTATCCACCTCCGTATTTTTTCAGGTTTGTGATATGGGACACACAGTTGCTGTGGTGTCATCAAGGCAGTGGACCATAAAGCTGCCGGATCTGGCAATGTCACCCAGTCTGCTCTACCTAAAAAATTTTCCACCCCAGTCTTAATGAATGGTGATAGAACAATCTCAGAACTTACCTCATTGGCCATTGAAGTTCAAAGTACAAGATTGATTAATGAGAACAGTGCATTGTAAAACTTTCAGAAGAAAAGGAATGGTTTGTGGGCCATCTGTTTCTCTTTTGTTGGGCAGTTTTGTGTTATGAGGTTTTAAAATCAATTTTATCAATAGGAAGGACCAAAATTTAATCATAGACGTTTAAGATCCATCCATTAAAACAAACTTTCATGAGAAAAAGGAAAGAAAGAAGGCAGTAGGCTGACACATATAAAACCCTGGAAGAAAAAAAATTGCCAACCCAAAATTACACATCCATCAAAACTGTCCATCAGCTGGAATGGAAAAATTAAGACATATCCATAACCAGATAAATAGAAACTAAAGTAATTTGTAAAAAAACCAGATCAACCTTAAACAAATACTTAAGAGAGCTGTTTTCAGACAGAGAACCAACAACAAGAAATAAAAAACTGAGATTAACATACATGATGACATCACTCAGAAGTTAATCAAGACATGAAAGTATCCAAAGTGCAATAAACATAGAAGACTGAATAAAGGAAACTAGAGGTATCGATTTGTAAATAAAGACAATTAAAAGTAAAAAAAGGAGAATAGTACAGTTACAGAACGTTCAAATGGAGGGGAAATTGATAGAACAGACTATTTAAATTTAGGAGAAAATTAATAAATCACAGGGTAATCTAAAATAAATTTAATTAACTTTCTCATCCAAATCAAAAAGTGGAAAATGAAAAAGATTTAGTAAAGAAAACACAAAGCAAAATGAACTCAACATATAACAAATGGAAAAAAAATCAGCCTCACACACATACAGAAAATCCCAGCAAAATGATAGCAATAAACTCTACCTATTAATAATTACATGGACATGCAAATGGATTAACTACACCACTGTTAATCATATATATGAAAACAGGACCCATTAATACACTATCTATAAGAGGCATGCCTTGACCTCAAAGACAATCATGACTAACATCAAAGCATAAAAGAGAAATCTCAAGCTACTGGCAATCAAAAGAGAGCAAGAGTGGCAATCGTAATTTCTGATACAGAAATGTAAGGCAAAGACCAGCATAAGAGACAAGGAAGGATATGATATAATGGTTAAAGAGTCACTTGAATAGGAAGACATAGCCATAATAAATATTTATGAACTCAAAGATAGACCATCAAAATATATTAATCAAACTCTAACAGGGTTCAAGAGACAAATAGAAGGAAATATTTAATCTATCACTTTCCATTCAAGAAAAGACAACTAGAAAGAAACTCAACAAAGACACAAAAGAACTAAACAGCATAATCAACCAACATATACAGAAAATAGACCTATAGAGAGCACCCCACCCCAAAACAGCACAATATGCATTCCTTTCAAACACACATGGAATATTATTTAGAGTAGACCAGTGTTAAATCACAAAGCAAACCTAAATAAGTTTAAATACACCAAAATACTACAAAGCAGCTTCTCAGATCACAAGACTATATGCACAATGGTAAAACAGCAATAGAATGATCAAAGGAAAATATACATACCTGAAAATTAAATCACACTTTACTTAAAAACCTACCGAGTGATGGAACAAATGAAAAAGGAATACTAAAAAATACTTTGACTCAATTTAGAATGGAGAGAGAACTTATTAAAACCTTTGGGACACAATAAAAGCAGTGCTTAGAAGGAAATTTATAGCAATACAGTGACACATCATAAAGAAGGTCCAAATTTAAACCACAACCCACTACCTCCAACAATTAGAAAAAGAGCAGCAAAATAAGTCCACAGTCACCGGAAGATAATAAATAATAAAATTAGAACAGAAATAAGTGAAACGAAAAACAAATGAACAAAGTCAACAAGATGACAAATTAGTTCTTTGAAGAGATTATTAAAATTTGCAAACCACTGGAAATCTTAAGAAAGGACAAAAGAATTCAAAAAGGCAAATAACACGAACAAGAAAATAATGGGTGACTTTATAACTGAAACAAAAACAATAGTAGAATACAATGAAAAACTGTACTCCAGAAAGTTGGAAAGATTAGAAGAAAGGGACAGATTCCTAGAAACACGCTGCGTAGCTAAACTAACATGGATTGAAGTAGAAAATTTTGGAAAGGTTCATAATGAAAGGAGAAACTGGTTGAGTCATTAAAAAACCCCAAAAGCAACAGAAAATCTAGGCCCAAATAATTTCATTGGAGAGTTGGACCAAATAATCCAGGGGAAAGCTGACAAACAATTCTAATCAAATGTATTCCAGAGTATAGAAAATGATGGAATACTGTCAAATTCAATTTTTCAGCATAACCCTGACACCAAACCCAGACCACAAAAAACAAAATCATAGACAAATATCTCTCATAGTTATGGATGCAAAAATTCTCAACGAAATCCTAAGTTATGGAGACTTCCAGGAAAATGGTGATGGAGTAGCACATACCAGAGGGACTCCGCAGAAATCAGCCCAGAAAAGTTATTAAGAGGGAAATTCAACACTGCTGCATAGCAGGAAGAGCATCATAAAGATAAGTAGGTGCAGATCCACAAGGTTTTGTGGGGGTGGGGGCTTTTGGCTATCCACAGTGGAAGCCGGCTACGGTTTGACCTTAGCCCCAACACTGTCTCATCCGGACGGACCCAGGACCATTTGGAGTCAGCACAGGTCCTCAATGTCAACACAGCCACAGCTTGCTGCCACCTCTGACCAGGGACTAAACCCTTGCAGCTCCACGGGCAGGGGTTGGGACTCAGCTGCATTGTTACTTTTGTTTCCCTCTGTTCTCTCTATCCCTGCCCCACACCAAGTTATGTGAGCTCCACCCTGTGCAGCATATCCCAAGGCTGGAGAAAACCCTGCCGACGAACAAGTCAAGAATGATACACAGACACACACGCACAGCACACTAATAAGAAAGGAAGGTAGGAAAACACCCAACACAAAAGGTATAAGATGAATTCACAGAGTCTGCAGATAGAGATAATAACCATGAATATCAATGGCCTGAACTCAGGCAATAAAAGACTGAGGCTAGCAGACTGGCTAAGAAAACACACTCCTTCTCCTACAGGAGACACATCTCAATATTACAGACAAAAATAGGCTGAGAATCAAAGGTTAGAGAAAGGTATACCAAGCAAATTGCAATTACAAAAAGCAGGGGTTGCAATTCTAATCTTAGATAAAATTGACCTCAAAATACAAACCATAAAAAGAGATTAGGAGGGACACTATATAATGCTCAAGGGAACAATACACAAAGAACCACTAAGCATTGTAACCATATATTCCTTGACTGAGAGACCAGCTGAATACGTCAACCAAACACTCAAAAAATGAAAAAAGAAATCACAGCCCCAACAATTGTACTGGGTGACCTCAGTACACCATTCTCTGAGAAAGATAGAGCACAGTGAAAGAAACAACAAGGAGGCTAGAGATCAAAACACTAAAATTAGACAATTTGACCTGATAGATATTTACAGAGCTTTTTATCCAAATACAAAAAAATTTTTCACATTCTTTTCAATCTTGCATGGCATATATTTGAAGATAGACCACATTCTGGGGTAAAAGATGAATCTGCATAAATTTAAGCACATTGATATCACACAGACCTCTCTCTCTAACAACTGTGCCATAAGGCTGGAAAAGCACAAAAGGAAGACAAAGAAAACAAGAACAAACAATTGGAGGAGGAATAACTCTCTATTGCAAAAGGAGTGCGTACTGGCACAGATCAGAGATGAAATTAGGAAAATTCTAGAAACCAACGAGAATGCGAACACGACATACCAAAACTTATGGGACACAGCAAAGTCAGTTATCAGAGGAAGTTTCATAGCAATACATGCACACCTGAAAAATGAAGAGAGACTCATGATTGATGTGCTGGCACAAATTTTACAGCAACCAGAGTAGAGTCAGCAGGACAATCCCACTAATAGCAAAAGAAAAGAAGTAATAAAAATCAGGGCTGAGATTCAGGAGAGGGAAAATAAGAAAACTATGGAAAAATAATGTTGCTAAAAGTTGGTTCTTTGAAAGGATAAACAGAATTAACAGACCACTGGCAAATCTAACCAAAGAAAGGAGGGAACAAATTTCAATAGCAAGAATGAGAAACAAAAAAGGGGACATTACAACAAACCCTAATGAAATCGAAAGGATAATTACACAGTACTACAAAAGATTGTACTCCAGTAAATTCAACAACCTGGATGACATGGACAAAATCTTGGAAAAACAATCCCTTCCTAGACTATCCCCAAAGGATAACAAGATTCTCAACAGACCCGTAGCAATAAAAGAAATAGGCAAGGTTATCAAGGGAAATATCTAGGAATATACCTGACTAAAAGAACAAAAGGTCTATATGGGGAAAACTACCGAACACTATTACAAGAAACCAAGAGTGACTTCAACAAATGGAAGAATATTCCATGCTCGTGGATTGGAAGACTCAATATAGTCAAGATGTCAGTTCTGCCTAAAGCACTACATAAGTTTAATGCAATCCAGGTACAATTACCCTCATCTTTCTTCAAAGAAATGGAAAAACTAATGACCAACTTCATATGGTGAGGGAAGAGGCCCAGAATTAGCAGAGAACTCCTCAAGAAGGACACAGTGGGAGGGCTGGCTTTACCGGACTTTAGCACATATTATACAACCACAGTTATCAAAACCACCTGGTATTGGTATAATGACAGATACTCAGAGCAAGGGAAAAGAACTGAGAACCCAGAAATAAAATCATAAGCAAACAGACCACTGATCTTTGATAATGACCCAAAAATATCCAATGGGAAGCGAATGCCCTCTTCAATTTGTGGTGCTGGAAAAAATGGATATCTACCTGCATAAAAATGAAGCAAGACTTTTATCTCACTCCATGCACAGAATAAATTCAAGGTGGATCACAGACCTTGAAGTAAAACCCCAAATATTAGGGCCATCAATCAGGGAATTGGGACCAACTTGAGAACTTTGGCAGAGGGAATATATAGACTATCAGAAATAAGGAAGGACACAAACACAGAGGAGGCACAAATTGACAAATGGGCTCTACTGAAGATGAAACACCTGTGTACATCAAAAGACTTCACCAAGAGAGTCCATGGACTGTGAAAATATCTTTAGCAATGACACATCAGACAAATGCCTTATTACTAAAATCTACAATACTGTGACAGCGTCCAAAAGGAAAAAAACTAATTGTCCACCGAGGAGGTGGTCAAAGGACCTGGACAGAAGTTTCACAGGAGCGGAAACCTGAATGGCCAACAAGCATAGGAGAAAATGTTCCTATGTTTATCCATAAGAGAAATGCAAATTAAAACAACAATGAGGTACCACCTAACATCCTCAAAGATAACCCAATTCAAAAAATCAGAAAGCAACCAGTGTTGGAGGGGCTGTGGGGAGACAGGAACTCTCATCCACCGCTGATGGACCTGTAAGTATGTACAGCCACTATGGAAATCGATCTGGTGTTTTGTAAAACATGGAAATCGAGTTACCATACGACCCAGCAACCCACTACTGGGCATATACCCAGAAGAGGCAAGAAACAAACCAAGGCCAGACGTCCGTGCTCCAATGTTCATTGCGGCACAATTCATAATTGCAAGGAGTTGGAAAAAAACACGCAAATATCCATCAACTGATGAGTGGATTATAAAACTGTGGTACACACATACAGTGGAGTACTACGCATCGCTAAAAAGCAGTGATGAACGTATGAAGCACATCACTGCATGAGACGAACTGGACGAAATCATGCTAAGGAAGTAAGCCAAGCACAAAAGGACAAGTACAATATGAGTCCACTGAGGTGAGCTTTAAAAAAAGGCAAAAGGAGCTTAGGGGAAAAGCTACTGTATACAAACATTCCTGGGGTGAGGACCAGGTAGTATGGCAGGGGTCAGACCTAATCCAGGGATACATACTGTAGCCAAATTAAAAGGAGGTAGGGAAAGAAAAAAAAGAAATGGATAGTGGGGCAAAGGGCACTAACTCACCCAAGGGCAGGGTGTTGTTTAAATCTCCACAGGGAAAAAGGGACCAGACTTCAACCCAGTGCTCCAAGATGTGAATGCAACATGCCGGCATGGAGTAGGGAACCAGTGGCGAGGTCTGAGGGGCCGGCCCCAATCCCAACTACGTGGACATCTTACCCTCCCCCCAGTAGAATTTATTTTAGAGGATAGCACTGAATCTGCAGCTCCAGGAGAGGGACATTTCTGATCAGAGCACATGGGAGCAAACGAAGGGGGAGTAGGAGAGAGAGTGGAGCACATCCAGGCCCACCAAGCCTTTAGGACAATTTTCCTGCTCAGAGCAGCCAATCCACAGAGAGGACCACATGGCCAACCCCACTATGTTTTGGTTTTTTGTCGTTGGCTTGTTGTTGTTGTTTTGTTTTATTTTGTTGCTTGGTTTTTTCCCTGTCTTGTTTTTGTGCATGTTATTATCTCTGCAGGTCTGTCTAAATAAGATAGACTAGATGAACAATCTGGAGGAGAAAACAGTGGAACCGTCAGTTCTGGGGGGACATGGGAGACGGGGAGGTGGGGGGAAATGTAGTGGTATAAACAAATCTAGGGACAAGGGAACAACAAGTGATCCAAATCGGTGGTGAGGAGGGTGTAGGAGGTCTTGTAGGGGATGAGCAAAGGTAGTGTAACCGAGAGGAATTACTGAAACCCAGATGAAGGCTGAGCATGATAGTGGGACAAGAGGAAAGTCAAAGGAAATAGAGGAAACAGCTAGGAGGTAAAGGGCATTTATAGAGGTCTAAATAAAGACATGTACATATGTAGATATATTTATATACGAGGATGTGAATCTATGTGCATATATGTATAGGTTTAGTATTAAGGTAGCAGATGGACATTGGGCCTCCACTCAAGTACTCCCTCAATGCAAGAATACTTTGTTCTATTAAACTGGCATGCCATTATGCTCACTTGCCTGACACAATCACTGAAGACAATGTGGTGAATAAGCGAATGTGGCAAAGAAAGCTTATGGTGCCCCACTATCAAAAGATATAGCATCAGAGGTCTTAAAAGCTTGAAAGTGAGCAAGAGGCTATCTAGCTCAGAAGAAAATAAGCCCACATAGAAGAAGCACACCAGCCTGTACAATCATGAGATGTCGAAGGCATCAGGTATCAGGCATCATCAGAACAAAAAATCTTATCATAGTGAATGGGGGGGGGGCGTGTGGAGTGGAGACCCAAAGCCCATTTTTAGGCCACTGGACATCCCCTTACAGAAGGGTCTCAGGGAGGAGATGAGCCAGTCAGGGTGCAGTGTAGCAATGATGAAACATACAACTTTCCTCTAGATCCTAAATGCTTCCTCCTCCCCCTTGCCCCCCACTATCATGATCCGAATTCTACCTTACAAATCTGGCTAGACCAGAGGGTGTACACTGGTACAGATAGGAACTGGAAACACAGGGAATCCAGGGCATATGATACCTTCAGGACCAGGGGTGTGAGGGGCAATACTGGGAGGGTAGAGGGTGAGTGGGTTGGAAAGAGGGAACCGATTACAAGGATCTACATGTGACCTCCTCCCTGGGGGATGGACAAAGAAAAGGAAGGTGAAGGGAGATGCCGGCTAGGGCAAGATATGACAAAATAATAACTTATAAATTATCAAGGGTTCATGAGGGAGGGGGAGTGGAAAGGGAGGGATAAAAATGAGGAGCGGATGCCAGGGGCTTAAGTGGAGAGCAAATGTTTTGAGAATGATGAGGGCAATGAATGTACAAACGCACTTTAACCAATTGATGTATGTATGGACTGTGATAAGAATTGTATGAGCCCATAATAAAATGATTTTTAAAAATTCTAAGTTATTCTAACTAGGGTCTCTGGCTGAAAAATTCCTGTCCCCAACCTCCCCAACCTCTGAGTGAACAGTGGAAAGAAGCTCTAGATAGAGAATGGCAAACACTTGGCTACCGTGGAAGTATATTAACTAAACATCCATTCATTCCCTTAGATGACTCGGGCATTTGGACTTTAAAAATTCTACCTTTCTGGTCTCTCAAGGAACCTTTACACGGTAGATTTATCACCTGCACAGTCACCCAGGATTCTGACTTTTTCGTGGTAAATTGTCCTTTTCACTTCAGAGCACCACACAGGACCCTAAGCCCCAGTATAAGTGCATAGGGGCCCGAGAGAAGTCAAAAAGTGCCACCACCGCATGCATCCTAATGACATTTCCATGGCCAGCTCTTCTTTCCTTCAGCCCTTGCCTGTGCAGATTTACAGAGGGCTTCAATTCCCATCTTCAAAATCTGCATTGCTTTTTAATCCATCAGTTTAACACAGCCTGGCATCTCTGTGCAGATGAGAGCATATTCATCATGGAGGATCTCCCTTCCTCTCAAAATGACTTCACCTTGACTTCAGTCTAATGGATTTGCTTATCATCTTAGCATCTTTCAAAACACCTTGACACCCTGTTACCTGCACCCAACCCCACCCACCAATGAATCCTCAACACTGGCAGGTCAAAGTATAGATGATCAGTCAAGGTTTAGCCATGAAAACAGAGGGAACTCTTGGTATTTTCAGCATAAAGGATTTTCCGTAGGGAATGAGAGAGATTTATACAACTCCCAAGGAGCCCTGGTGGCATACTCGATTCCGGGTTGGGCTGCTAACTGCAGGGTCGGCACCTTGAACCCACCAGCTGCTCTATGGCGAAAAGATGAGGCTTTCTACTCCCATAAAGATTCAAAGCCAGTGCTCACTTTGGCAGCACATACACCAAAATTGGAACGATGCAGAGAAGCATGGCCCCTGCGCAAGGAAAACACCCAAATTTGTGAAGTAGTCCATATTTTTTTCATTGTATTCCTTCCTGATTATGCTGCCTCAAACGTGATACTTAGTCAGTTGCCCTCCCTCTAGCGCAGTGATTCTTAACCTTCCTCATGCCATGACCCTTTCATACAGTTCCTCATGTGGTGGTGACCCCTCAACCATCAAATCATTTTCATTGCTACTTCATCACTGTCACTTTGCTACTGCGATGAATCAGGCAAGTCCTGTGAAAGGGTCATTAGACCCCCAAAGGGGCTGCGACCCACAGGTTGAGAACCACTGCTCTAGGCCCACCTTGAATTTGTTCTAGATGGAAAGATCTCTTCCTTGTTTCGTGGCAAAAATGTCTTCCCTAGCTTTTAAAATATTGATGGTGGTTGTTTCTTTCTAACTCATTGTTTTAATTTTCTCATTGTATTACTATTGTTTTATCCTTACCGCTTTATTTTGGTTTTGTTCTTCACCACTTCTGCTGGGTTGAACAGTCTGCGAAGCACAGAAGGAGTGAATGCATAGTGATGAGAACTAATGCAAAGGTTGATAGGGGATATAGGGTGGGGAAGATGGGGAGGGTGAAAGGATTTGGGGCATGAGGACTGGAGACAGGAGTGGGAGATGACACAACACACTTTAAAGTCAATTTAATCACGAGGGAATAAAAAGGGAAGAAAATGTCATAACACTGGTGTTGGTAATGATTGTACAATTCTTCTTGATATGATTGAACAATTGACGTGTATGGGATGTGGTTTGTTCTGTTAGTCTGGGTACTCTAGAGAAACAAATCCACAGCAATTCATGTAGAAGAGAGTTGTATATAAAGGTTAAATGTGCATCAAGAAAACATTCCAACCGAGTGCTGCCCACACCCACAAGTCCAACATTAACCCATTAAGCCATATGGCCAACACCAGTCCACAGAGTCCTTCTCCATCTCACAAAACAGACACAATGATGCCAACTGCAGAAGGAAAGCCAAGTCAGTGAATGTGTAAACATCTCAACACTGGCAGAGGTCTCCACACAGCTGCTCCAGCACCCAGGACTGTGTTGGGGTAGGTCCATGTGGCTTCTCCTAGGGGATATCTTGCAGGAAGTGAGCCTTGCCAGCTAAAGCAGGGAACTGGCTAAGGCAGCTGCACCCTCTAGTCCGACCATCAGAAAGCAAGGGACCCAAGAACTAGAAAGGCTAAGCTAACCAAGCCATTTATTCCTCAGCCCTTCAATTAACTCCACATGTGTTTATCAGCGGGGTTGCCACAATAAACTAACTACCTCATATGTGTAATAATAAAACTGTTTTTTAAAAAAAAGGATTCACAACCAAACTCAGAATCGACTTGATGACAGCGAGTTTGGTTTGGTTTTGGAAACAATTCCCAGAGGGTTAGAGGAAAGAAAGTCAAGAAAACTGATCAGTAAGTAGGTACCGGAACTACCACCAACATCCTAGGTTTCCTACAGTGTTGAAGGAATGGTTTTCAGGTATGCGCCTGCAGCCATTGTCACCTACTTGCAGCCACCACCAGAGGATGGCTTTCCCAATTGTGTCCTCATTAACAAAATGAAGCAAACACTGCTGGCAAGGGCTTCTTGGAGACATCATTTCCAGTCACTCCGGCTGTGCAGTCAATGGCTGCATTGCTAGTCCATATCCACAGAGGAGATTTAGGACGGAATGTGCTCACCTGCCTGAGGATCAAAGACTAGGTACAACCTTCAATATGGATTATGCTTCAACCTAAAGAAAACAAAAATCTATACAACTGCACCAGCAGACAACATCGCTATAAACCAAGAGAAGATCGAAATGGTCAAGAATTTAATGTTACTTCAGTCTACAATCAACACCCATAAAAGCAGCAGTTAAGAAATCAAAATACATATTTAATTAGGCAAATCTGCTGCAAAGGACCTCTTTAAAATGTTAAATACTGATCAGATGGGTTAAGTCATGGAAAGCATAAATAACAGTGCCTGGTGCATAATAGCTCAATACGCCTCATCATCATAACCATCAGGAACGGCCAGGAACAGACAGCAAAGGATGGCCCTTGGCGCATGCTTTCATGACCCGTCTGGGTAAGATGTAACTCCCTAACTCTATTACAGGCATGGTGGTAAGATGCCAGGTGACCTAACTTAAGACCGATTGACTGTGTAACTTAAATGTGTTCCTTACTTTCTCTTGGTTTTACTTTCGAGATCTGCTCAATGGGTTCACTGATCCTTCCTGGGAAGTCTTGGCTGACTTTGATGTTAAAGTAACTCATATAAAGGTGCCCTATGTGTTATTTAGTTTCAACAAAAGATGTTAACTACTGCATCTGACCCAAGCTGTGGTATTTTTAATCGTCGCACATGCACAAAAGAACTGGACGACCATGCAGGAAACGCAAAGAAAAATGGGTGTCTTTGAATCATGGTGTTGGTGAAGAATTTTGAACATACCATGGACTGTAAGAGGAATGGACAAATCTGTCTTGAAATACAGCCAGAATTTTCCTTAGAAGAAAGGAGAGCGAAACTGCATCTCCTGCACTTTAGACGCTGTGACTAAGAACTGACTTGTCGAACCTAAGGACAACAAAAAACCCACAGCTATCGAGTTGATTCTGACTCATCACCACGCTATCTAGGGTTTGTGAGGGTATACAGTTTTGGGGGTGAAGACCTTGTGGTTAGCTGCTCAACACATAACCCACTATACTCAAAGGGCATCATGTTTGGTAAAGTAAAGGGCATCATGTTTGGCAAAAAAGAGGAAAACCATCCACAAGATGGATTGACACAGTGGCAGCAACAGTGAGCTCAGACGTCACAGCGACTGTGAGAATGCCACCGGACCAGGCAGTGTTTGATTCTGTGGTACGCAGGGTCGTTGTGAGTTGGAACCAAAATGACTGCAACGAAGAGCAATAACGGCAATGACATACGCACAGACTCAGGGAAACACGAAAGTGCCAAGATTTCAGCGCCAAGACCTCTCTTAGAATGCTGGTAATGCTACAATTTCAAACACGAAAACAGTTGTCAATAGCAAGGAGGCATCCGGGGCAATGGGATGCTGGAGTCTACAGCAGAAAGGTGCATGTTGTATGGAAAATGTATCAGATTGGACACCCTGGGCTGCGTCTTCCCTTCTGTAGCTGACCACTTCTACTCCAGACCGAAGACACCCTCTCTGTAAACCTGGACCCGCCCAGGCTGTTATAGCACCTAGTCTCTGTGCCAGGCTCTCTCTCCCTCCCTTCCCATTACTGACCAGTGGGGCTAAATCGTTCTGTGTGGTGAGGGCTGTCCCGGGTCTCTACCCTGTAGATGTCATTAGTATACCACCCAGATGCAACAACATGAAAGTATCCCTGGACATTCCCGAACACCCAAGGAGATGGATCGATTGTTCCCGATTAAAGATCACTGAATCATCTATGCAGCCCTGAGAGGTTGATGAACACAAGACTTCTGAAGATTCTGCTACCTTGCTCAGGAAGGAGAACTGGTCGGTTGGCTACATGTTGTTTGTTAACACTGAATTTAAACCATGGTTAGACATGGTTTCGGTCCAAATTGGTCGTTGAAATAGAAGTTAGGGGCACGTATTTCTCCACACAGGGGGCAGCGTTGAACAGGGCCTTGTTCTTTGGTTACAAGCCCCTTCAGCCAAAGTGCATGTCTTAATAGCCAGGCCCTATGAACAAATCTCTGGATGCCTGGGAGCGAAGGTGATCATTCCCTGCTGTGTTCACACATTTCCTTAAGCTTTCATTTTACCCTTGGCAATACAGAACCAGTGCCAGTCCATTTGTGACCTGCTAATGGGGTGCACTTTCATATTTATCTGCTTTCACGATGTCTGTGGCCTCCTCGGGAATGCTCGCTGATTGCTCGCCAATCATCTCCCGCCCCTTTTGAGAACATTAGGTATTAATTCATGCTTGTCAAATCTTATATGATGTATTCCATTCAGTAGCTAATACCTCATCAACCTTACCTGGCACTGGAAAATTCAATTTCTCAAGATACCAGCTGTTATCCTGGAGACCTTGCATATCTGCTTGGAGCGGCTAATAGGAAATGTTTTTGCAGAACTATTTTTTTTTTTTGCAGCTGGTACAGCTCTAGAATTGTAAGTAAATTTCAAAAAGTTTGTGGGAAAATGGAAGTTAAAATGAAAAATATAGACCTCTCGCCATGATTGCCATCAAGGCCAAGAACTTTTGTAAATAATGAGAGTATGTATCTTGTTCATTCCTAAAGAACTGAGAGGACTGGGGCATTCACCATGCCAAAGCCATCTTTTTTTACATTATACCTGAAGACAATGGGTGACTGTAACGTTTTTGTGTTTTTTTAATAACAAGAGAATTTATTGACATCCCATCTTCTCTATTAACACTTAACATGGAACTGAATACATTAAGGAAGAAATAATAACTGTGACCGTGGTTGCTTTTGTTTGTTTTTTGAACGTTTTATTGGGTGCTCTTATAGAGAGCATCACAGTCCACCCTTCAATGACCACAATAAGTTTCATAGCATTTTCTTTCTTCTTAAACTCCTTACACACACGTCTGTCTTCAGTGATCATGGCGGGAAGGTGGATCTCATGCAATGACCGTTTAGCATGGCAAGGTGCTATTGTCTTGGGCGAGTATGCATGAGGAGGCCCAATGTCCATCTGCTACCCTACTACTGAACCTATGAATATATGCACATCGGTCTATTGCCCCCATAATCATAAATCTATTTACATATGTACATGTGAAGACAGACGTGTGTGTAAGCAAACGTGGTGAAGAAAGCTGATGATGCCCAGCTATCAAAAAGATATAGCGTCTGGGGTCTTAAAGGCTTGAAGGCAAACTAGCGGCCATCTAGCTCAGAAGCAACAAAGCCCACATGGAAGAAGCACACGGCCTAAGTGAATACAAGGTGTTGAATGGACCATGTAGCAGACACCAAGGAACAAAAACAATCATTGTGTGATCACCTTCCTCACATAATCGCTGAAGACGAAAGTGTGCATAAGCAAGTGTGGTGAAGAAGGCTGATGGTGCCCGGCTACTGAGATATATAGCATCTGGGGACTTAAAAGCTTGAAAGCAAACAAGCGGCCATCTAGCCCAGAAGCAAAAAAGCCCACACGGAAGCAGCACACCAACATAGGTGATCGTGAAGGGCAGAGGAGACCAGGTCTCAAACAACAAAGGCGGGGGGCGGGATGGTGAGAATCACATCACCGTGAATGAGGGGGAGTGCGTGATGGGGACCCAATGCCCATCTGTAGACAGCTGGACATCCCTTCCAGAGGGGTAGTGAGGAGGAGATGAGTCACTCAGGGTTCAGTGTAGCAGCAATGAAACTCAAAACCTTCCTCTAGTTCCTGAACGCTTCCTCCCCTCCCAATTATCATGACCCCAATTCTGCCTTGCGGACTTGGTTATACCAGAAGATGTACAGCGGTGAAGTAGGGATCTGGAAACACAGGGAATCTAGGACAGATGAACCCCTCAACACCCGCGGTAGGAGTCATGACACCAGGAGGGAAGGGGGCATAGAAAGGGAGAACCGATCTTGGAGATCTAGGTGTAACCTCCTCTCTGGAAGATGGGCAATGGGGAGGTGGGTGAGGGGAGATGCCGGGGAGTGTAAGATAAGATATAATAATTATTTATAAACTATCAAGGGACCAGGGGGAATGGGGGAGCGGGGAGGGAGGGGGAGAGGGAAAAAAGGGAAACCGAGCTGATTCCAGGAACCCAAGTGGAAAGTGAATTTTGAGAATGAAGAGTGCAATGAATGTATAAGGGTGCTTTGCTCAATTGATGTATGTACGGATTGTGATAAGAGTTGTATGAGCCCCACTAAAAAGATTTATTAATTAAAAAAAAGGAGGGGAACTGATTACAGGAATCTACATATAGCCTCCTCCCTGGGGGAGGGACAGCAGAGAAGAGGCGGGGGGAGACGTCAGACAGTGTAATATATGACAAAATAATAATAATTTATAAATGATGAAGGGTTCATGAGGTAGGGGGGAGTGGGGAGGGAGGGGGAAAATGAGCAGCAGATATTAAGGGCTCAAGTAGAAGGCAAATGTTTTGAGGATGATGATGGCAACAAATGTACACATGTTCTTGACACAATGCATGGATAGTGATAAGAATTGTATGAGCCCCCAATAAAATGATTTTTTTTAAAAACTCCTTGATGTCAGCTCTCCTTTGTCCCCTCCCTTCCCCACCATCCCCCCCACCCCCCAGGAACCCTTCTTTTTTTTAATAGGAGTTTTTTTGAACATATCTTACAGAATCCACTCCTCATTTACAAACAATTCTGTTATCCAATCCCATAGATTGGGGTTATACAGTCATTACAGCTACCAGATCCCCACTCCCCCTCCCCGCTCCCTCACCTCTCTTCCCATACCCTCAGGGAACTATTACTCCTGTTATTGTTTCTGAACAGTTATCTATCTGGAATTTCAAGAACTGAATGATCTTAAATATACATATACACAAATATAAATATACACAAATCTAACCTGCTTAATGAAGTAAAACAAATAAAAGTCCTACTAGTCAGGGGAGGAAATATTAGAGAACTATAGGATAGTTATGTGGTTCATCAGTGCCATACTGCAACCTGGATTTATCATCCCTTCCACATGGCCCTTCTGAGAAGTACTATCCAATTATCTTACAGATAGGTTTTGGTCTCCGCTATATCCAGGCCCCTTCACACTGATTTGGTTACTTATTTTTGAAGTTCTGATATCTCTTCCGGTCGATACCTCATGATCACACAAACTGGTGTATTTCTTCTATGTGGGCTTTTAGCTTCCCTGCTAGATGACTGCTTGTTTAACTACAAGCCTTTAAGACCCCAGATGCTGTATCTTTTAATAGCCGGGCACCATCAGCTTTCTTCACCACATTTGCTTATGCACCCACTTTGCCTTCAGAATTTGTGTTAAGAAGGTGAGTATCACACAATGTCACATTATTAGAACAAACTGCCCTTGTAGTGAGGTAAAATTTAAATAAAGGCTCAAAGTCTACCTGCTTCCTGTCGTATGTATGTATATATTTTCTTCTTTCCTCTTTTCTTTCTTTAATTTCCTCCTACCCCACTATAATGCTTACCCATCGTTCACGTCTCAGTAATTCCTCTCGCATACAATTCGATTGATCAGACACGACCAGAACACCTACAACCTCCTTGCTATCAATTTTAGAACACTTACTGATTCCCTGTGCCTGTCTTTTTGCGCTCCCCGCTCCCCTTCCATGCCCCCCAGGAACTGTTGAAAACAAATTAAAGGAAGAAGGAAGTCAACAAGCAAAGTGCCTGGAGCATCGAAAGGAAAATTGTTACCATGATCTTTGCTCTATTCTAGTCTGTTTGTGCTTTGACTGGAAAAATTCCACTCTAGGTAACCATTGGTTTGACTGTGATTTGTCTTCAGGATACTTCTGGTCAAGCCATGTTTCACCTCCTATTACAATTCTTCCAAGAAATTCTTTGGGATCTCGATCCCACTGGTTTCAAATTTGCATTCATTGATAAGAAAGTTTATTCAACTTAAATTTTTTTCAGTCAGAATTATATAAGTTGAGCCAATTGAGATGTCTGTCATGTTGGCTACTGTTTCTGTCATCAATCTTATTCAATTAGGGCACCAGGTTTTTTTTCCTTGAAAATTGATGCAGATAATCTGCTGTTACAGTCTTCAGCTTCAACATTGTCTAGTCCCATTTTACAACTAACTCACATTTATAAGCTGCTGATTTGGGCTGGAGGGGTCTTGTCTCCAAAAACTTATAATAAAGTATCAATGATCTCACCATTCTTCCACCCAAGTTTCACCACAAACCTGATGTCCGTCCTTGTTTCAATTTTAGCAGAAATCATGTTGCTCTGACTGGAACCCTTTTCAAACTGATGTCTTATGCTTCTTAGTGCCTCAAAGAAGACCTTGTTTTTCATAATATGCATTACCATGAACTTTTTGAAGCCCCCTGATAACTAAAAACTAAATCTTAAAACTAAATGAAGAAATTTATTATATATTATGATAAGTGCTTCTCTGTGTTTAAATAAAATTACAGTACATATATACAAGTTAAAGGGTTGTTTGTTGTGGTTAAGGACATTTTTGTGTGTAGGCTATTGCTTAGTTTGAAAAAATATTAAACTGTGGCTTTTTTATTAAGCTGGAGCAGATCATGTTGGATAGCCAATCAACATGACCTTTTTGTTTTAATGGCTGCAAATGTTAGAAAGCCAAATCACAGAGAGACATTGTTAACGAAATTTAAACTTCCACAGTTCCTTGGACAAGACAGACAATCGTGTCTCAAAGACACCAGAATTCTCCAGCGTTTTCTAAGTTAATCTCTTGTTGTGAAAACATGCAACTCTATCATTTGACATAGAGACAGGAAGATGGTGATCATGTGCAACCTAGCACCAAGTTAATAACGATAGTAATTTCAAAGAAGAGATCAGCAGAAAAGATATTTCAGAATATTTGCAATAAGTATAATCTGATATAAAAATATCTGTCATCTATGACAGGTACTGTTTACACTACCCAGGATACTTGCATTCCTAACCCATGGAAATGCACAAATTTTGTTCGAGGTTAATGTAAATAAAATTATTTTCTTAACTTTATGGACTTCCTTAATTCCATCCTCATGGCCTGGCATAGTCCATTGCAACTCAAAGGGAAGAAGCCAGGCAGAGTCAGGGAACATCTAGAGGGCCACACGATGCAGTTTTTCACCTTTCTCTGCACCTTCATTCATTCATCCTTGATCCCCGAGACCTCCTTGCTTTTCTCTGAATCCAGTCTTCCTTCAAGGCTTTACACATTCTGGGGTCCCTATTTGGGCAGGGAGGGGAGGAGCTGACCTCAGATTTCAGCATGGGTAGTTCTGCTACCACCTTGTGCTTTTTGTTTAAATAGCACCTTCTCAGTTAGGCTCGCCCCGACTTACGGTTTAATATTGTCATCTGTGATGTGGACATTAATTGGAATTGGCTTGAGCTGTTCTATGAAATAAGAAATGTACCTGCTTGTCACTGACCCCGGTAAAGGCATGAAAGCTTCTGATTAATATTACCACTATGTAATCATGGGCCCCAGGGGCTAGGGAGGTTTGTGTCAGCTTGCCAGCATTGTTTATTGATAACTGTGAGATGGATGGTTTGTACCTGATTAGCATAAGACCCTTGGAGATCTCTGATATTGAGGCCAGTTATAGCGGGAATAGGCAGAGGTTACCAGCAAAACGAAAACAGGCAGGACTCCATATGGGGTTCCCTGATTCCCAGAGACAGCAGGTACATATCAATGGTTCCTAATCCCAAAGGATTCCAACCACCAACCTTCACGGAGAGGACATAGGCCTTTACTCAGACCTCTCCAGATCACTCGCTATGCGACAGCCTTTGCTTGTGACACGTATGTTTACCTTAATACCTCTTCTATATTGTATCCTTTTTCTATCCTCAAACCCTGATTTGTGAGTACTGCCATCTGGGGTCTTGGTGGCATAGTGGGTTACAGATTGGACTGCTAAGCACCAGGTCAGCAGGGTGAACCCACCATCTGGGCTGGAGGAGCAAGATAAGGCTAGCGGTTCTCAACCTGTGGGTCACGACCCCTTTGGAGGTCAAACGACCCTTTCATAGGGGTCACCTGATTCATCACAGCAGCCAAATGACAGTGACAAAATAGCAATGAAAATAATTTTGTGGTCACCACCACATAAGGAACTGTATGAAAGGGTTGCAGTATTCGGAAAGTTGCAAACCACTGTATAAGACTGTCTGCCTCAGAAACTCCAGATGGGGTCGCTATGAGTTGGAATACACCTGATGCCAGTGGGTTTCTTTTGGGATTTTTTTTGAGCAATCAAACTGTTTTAACTAGCACTACTAATGTGCAAGCTTCCCCATGAACTTCCTGTCTCCAGTTTACTTGTCTCCAGGACACTTACACATTCCATAATATATCTCCTTTTATTTATTCATCGTATTAGCATACTTATTCGTTTTTCCTTTATTTCTTAGTTTCTCCACTCCTCACACTGGGATGCTGCATGAGGTCAGGGTTTCTAGTCTGATTTTCTGACTTCAAGATCCCTATTGTCTGGACCACTGCAGACCTGCAAATGTTGCATGAATAATGAGTGATGTGAAGAAAAAAGCAAAGTACAAAAATCACTTGGTGTTCAAGGCTATGCTGGCCCAGCTCGGGGACTGAAAATCAATAGACAGAGGCTTAGAAAGATGGACAGTGATAAAGAGAGTGTTCTCTTGCGGGTTATACTGAAGTCAGCGATCATAAGGGACAGAGATGTTAACTGACAGTTGACTGCAATAGGAATTGATGCGCCTAATCTACTAATTGACTTGAAGACCCAAAACTGATGCCCTTGAGAAGCTGCAAGGAGCTAAGGGCTTCTCTTCCTGACAGCTCTTCCAGTCTCTGAAGACAATCAGAATCTCACAGGTGGGGAATCTCTTTCCATTTCCCTAATACTCTCAGAAGCTTTGGCACTTCAGAGGCTTTTCTTGAGGGGGAGGGGAACCAAATGGGCAGGCAGTCGGCATGCACCACAGGACTTGTCAGGAAAGGACATTGGCAGTCAAGGTTTGGAATCTAACATTTTGATGCTGAACCATGTCGATGGAGCACTCTACTTGGAGTTGGCTTCATAGGATGATAAATCTGTTTTTCCACTGTCCCCTCCTATAGGCTTACCAATGTAGACCACTGAACTATAAAATAAGACAGATTAATTTTGAGTGTTTCTTAATTGAACAATAGCCAAGTACTTATAGAGCAAGGATTACAGCAAAGGAGGACTGACTAGGAAGAAAGGCCCATTGATCCCCTTCTGAAAATCAGCCCATGAAAAACTTTTGGATCTCAATGAAGCGCTGTCCAGGTTTGTGTACTGGGTTGCCAGGAGCCATGGCCAATTTTAGACAGCTAACAACAACAACTGCATCAGAATCATCTGGACAATTTGGTTTTGATTTTTTTTTAATTACAAGGTCTTCCTTCCTCTCCAATCCCCACCTTGATCGGAAATCTGAATGATCAGGTTGAAGGTAGGGTCTGGGGAATCATTATGTTTACAGTTTCTGTGTGTGATTTCACAGCTTGCGGGAACATCTGCTCTAAACTATGTTATAAAGAACTGGAGAATTCAAATGCAATTTCAATGAACCAACAAATTTTTTTTTTGAATTATGGAGAAAACTCCTTTAGAAAATATCAAAGGGGTGAAATCTTTTTAGAGGAGACCGTGTAGTTTGCTCAGAGATGATTCTGCCAAAATATGGCATGTTGAGTTCACGGACATCTTACCTTGCCTTCCATGTATTGTCCTACTGTCAGCTCCCCGTGGAGAAATAGAGAAAATGAGGACTAACATGTTCAATGCTACTGGTTTTCTCTTGAGTTGCTTGAGGGGATGTTAGTGCCTGGTTGTTAGTCATACGTTTTGGGGGAGGTGAAGAAAGGGACAGGTGATATGTGATCTGTCCAAGGGTGAGATAACTAGTAATGGAAAGAGCTAGAGCCAGAAGTGAGGCTTCCAGTGTGCCATACCCACACCTCAGTACCAAGTTCTTGCCACAATTCGGTGCTGTCAACATGGACAACTAAAGTAGGAGCAGGTTACGTACAATTGACCAAGAGTGGGCCAGGGAGTCTGCATCAATTTAGAGGATCTCTTTAGCTGTGTTGAAGCCATAAAAGGGAGGCACAGTTGAAAGTGACCTCATCAAACTTCTTCCATTAACTCTCCCCACCCGACTATCAATTGATGCTATGCTGAAGCAATTGACAGGATTCAACCTCACCGAATAGGATCTAAGCATCCCTCGGATGCAGGAGTGGCTGAATCCAGCTGCAACTCGAGCCTCAGGACTGATTGTGTACCTTTGTTCCCAAGTGTGCATTCAGTGACATCAAGTGGGCAGCTTGCTACTGGCTATGATGGAAGTATATACACCATGAGAATTGGTCAACAAACCTCATCTCTTGTTTGTTTTCTGGAGGGCTGGATGGTAAAGATCTAACTGGAACACCCCTGTTCAATGTCCATGCCCAGATAAGCAACACTAACATGATTATGTGTCCTGTCCAAGTCAAGTGTTTTGATCAAAAGTGGGTCATCTATATGGAGAGCAGCGGAATGGCAAATCTTTGGCCCATCACACTGGGGACAACAAACCTCCTCACTTCATTTCTGAGGCATTCTTTTCATAGCTACTTCAGAATGGCTTCTTATTCCCTGATTCTCCATTTAAAGAGAAACATTTGCCCATGAAGATAAGCGTAAGATAATGAAGGCTTACAGAAAAAGTATATCTGGAAGTCTGCCTCAAGTTTTTCTCCCCTCTGAAGCATCTGTCTCCAGTCCTGGCCTAGAGTGGAAACCACATGAGACAGAGTTCCACAGCGGGAGGAAAAGCGCCTGCCAGGCTCATTGAACAACCCATTTGTGTCACTGCCACTGGTGGGAATCCATAGCACAACAGCTGCCTTCGCTCCATAGAGTAGTGAGTGAAAGACAGAGAAGTGATCCTTCATGAATCAGGCGCATCGTGCATCAAAATCACGGACCAAGAAAGACAAAGAGAGCAAAGTCAGAGCCTTGGAACCTGAGACATCAGGGTTCCCATTGGTCGGAATCGTTGATGGAGCATTTTCCGTGTTGCTGGGACTGGTTTGCTCCGGGAGCTGAACTTCTCCTCACCCGCTGCTAGAGCCCTTAAGAGCAGGACACATTTTCATGAAACCCAACTAACCCAGGAAGTGATTGGATCAAAGGACTTGTTTATGAACCAAATGGCACAACAGGGTCTTCTCCATCACTTGTGGTTGGTGGCTAGGGACTGTGTGATGGCACCTTGGATAGCCCAAATGTTAAGGGCTCAACTACTAACTACAATGTCGCTCGTTCAAACCCACCCAGTGAGAACTTGGAAGAGAGCCTGGCTGGCAGGGAGAAAGCTCTTGGAGGCCTACGATGGAATGTACTGATCCAGGGAGAGCTTCATTCCCCAGGGCTGATAGGGGACTACAGTTCTGGGCGAGGTCTCATAAGCAAGGACTCATGCCCTTTTTCCACCCAGCAGCTCAGGGAGGTGGCACAGTTTTAGGGGAGTTGCGCCAGGCTCCTCTATGAAAGCTGGCTTCCAGGCTTGAGCATCAGGTAACAGGGGAGGCTCAGCCATCAGCCTCCAAGGAACCACTTGGGCCTGGACCGCAAACATAGACGGTCACTCCCGGGACCAAAGACCAGAAGGTCCCTGTTGGAATGACATAGAACCCTCACCCTCCAGAAACAAAACCTCAAAACTCATTGCCATTGAATCAATCCTGGCCTATAGCAATCGTATAGGACACGGTACACCGGCCCCTGTGAGTTTCTGAGACTGAAACTCTTTATGGGAATAGAGATCCTCGACGTTCTCTCTCAGCTGACTCCCAAAACCCAAATTCACGGCCATCAAGGCAATCCTGACTCAGCAACCCCTGGGGGTCTCCCATAACTGCTTACGGGAGTAGACAGCCCAATCTTTCTTCCTTGGAGCCGCTGATGGTTTCGAACTAGCAACCATGCAAATCAAAGCCCAACATGTAGCCACTGCACTGCCAGGTTCCTGGTGAGTGCAAACTGCTGATCTTGTGACTAGCAGCACACTCCAGTGTTTCCCAAGGTGGACCTTCCTGCTCTTGGGGGCTGCTGGACCAATCCCAAACCAGACTCATTGCTACGGAGTAAATTCTGCGTCATGGCAACCCTGCAGGGCAGGCTAGAACTGTCCCAAACTGTCACTCTTTGCCATAGTGTAAAGCCTCCTTGTTCTCCCTCAAGACAGCTGGTGGTTTCAAACTGCTGCCTCAGGACTAGGAGTCAAGAGCATAACCACTATTCTACCAAGGTTCCTGGCAGAACAATCCAGGGTGGGGTGGCGAGCGGCTGAAAACACAGATGACTATACTTTATCTGGGATTATGGGATAGAGTGCAAAAGTTTTTCATTGCAGGGGGTGGCATTGGGTATTTTTTTTTTCTTTCTGAAAAGCCAAATAGGTCTGGGAACCTACAGTTTAATCCTCCGGTGAGGCCCATATCGTGACCACATTGAATGTACAACCAGGCTGATCATGATCCAGGACTAAATCAACTCACTTTATAGAACTAAAGTACATTTCTTATGAGTACAGATGGGAACTGTAAACACAGGGAATCTAGGACAGATGAACCCCTCAGGACCAACGGTGAGAGTGACGATACCGGGAGGGAAATAGGGGAAGAAAGGGGGAACAGATCACAAGGATCTACATCCCCTCTCGGGGATGGGCAACAGAAAGGTGGGTAAAGGGAGATGCCGGGCAGTGCAAGATAAGATAAAATAATAATTTATAAATTATTAAGGGTTCATGAGGGAGGGGAGAGTGGAGAGGGAGGGGGAGGGGAAAATGAGCTGATTCCAGGAACCCAAGCGGAAAGCAAATTTTGAGAATGATGAGGGCAACGAATGTATAAATGTGCTTTCCACAATTGATGTATGTATGAATTGTGATAAGAGTTGTATGAGCCCCAATAAAATGATTTTTTAAAAGATCATTGCTTATGTCCCATGCGAAAGAATAAAATGCAGACCCATCGCATTTGACTCTGCCCAATGCCAAGTCAGAGGAATAATTGGCAACTGGCGCTTTTTTGAAGTACATTCCTCTCTACATTAAATGCACAAAATAAGCAGAGTATGCAAAACAGGGCACTATCATCCCTGATTTTTATGATCATAACTCAAGGTGTATGACGTAAATACTTACGTGGCCAACTGTGACACAACAAATGTGGCTTCTTGAGAGAATGAAGCTTAAATGCCTAGAACATAGGATTAAGATTTCCACACAGGCAGAGAGAGGCGGATGGGGAGGCTGCGGGGAGTGGTGGCTGCGGGTGAAAAGCACGCTGCCACTGCACTAACTCTGCATGTTCCAGTCCTTATACTCAGAGCAGGCCTGGAAGACCTTAGCTTGAAGGAACAGGGAAGATATGGACGCCGTTAAGAAGCTCACAGAAGGTTTGTCTTCTCATGATAATGACTGGCCCCAAGAGAAAAAGCAGAAGCAGCAGCAAATACTGAACCAATGTCACAAATCTACTATCTCAACAGACACCAGAGGACACACTTAGGGGAGAACCCATATGTGTGTAAGGAGTGTGGGCGAGCCTTTAGTTTGAAGGGAGATCTCATCAATCACCAGGGGATACACTCAGGGGAGAAGCCACATGTGTGCAAGGAGTGTGGGCAAGGCTTTAGGCTGAGGACAAATCTCATCACTCACGAGAGGACTCACACAGGGGAGAAACCTTACATGTGTAAGGACTGTGGGCGAGGCTTTGGGCAACAGTCAAAACTCACTTCTCACCAGAGGATGCGCTGACGGGAGAAACCACGTGTGTAAGGAGTGTGGGCGAAGCTTCAGCCAAGAAGAAGATCTCAACAGACACCAGAGGACTCACTCACATGAGAAGACACATGTGTGCAAGGAGTGTGGGTGAGGCTTCAGTCGAAAGACAAATCTTATCAAACACCAGAACACACACTTAAGGAGAAACCACATGTGTGGAAGGTTTGTGCGTGAAGCTTTTCCTGAAAGCCGGAGCTCATCAAACACCGCAGGACACACTCAGGGGACAAGCCAAATGTGTGCAAAGACTTTGGGCTAGGCTTCAGACAAAAATGAACTCCCATCAAACACCAAAGGGACAGTCACCCTCCCCGGAGGTGGGCCACACACTATCTACTGCACTGTCTTGTTGAAGAGACCTTTGAGCCACACTGATGGCAACCAGAGCCCTGGAGATGTGTTCACTGCCATTGGATCTACCAGACTTTTCACCTACCAGCCTGTGATCTTGCTGCTTTCTGCACCATTGCATGCGTCTGAAGAGGGATTTATGGACTAGTATGGGATTTTGAACTTTATCTAGACTGAGATGTTTGCCTGGTATATAATTACTTCATATAAAGCTCTCAAACACACACACACACACACAAAAGATTTCCACAAAGGTCTGTAAAGCCATCTTGATTTCACTGCTACCAAAAAAGAAAAAATCTGCCTTTTCAAAAGGGCAGAGAAAGTTAGAAAATCTCATATTGCCAGAAGGGAGTCAAGAGGCCTTGGGTGGAAAGGCGGGGGAGCAGAAATCAATTCTACTTGCTTCAGCCTCACAACGGGTTTTGCAAAGTCAAGGGGAGAAAATCAATCTTGTCAAGTCAGTGCGAATTTATACACTTGATGGTGTCGAAAGGTCTTGAAGGGTGTGTTAGGCAGTAGGACCTCCTCCTCCTCCATCACATCGGGGAGTACCACAGCCTCGAAGGACAACCCTTCTGCCTCCTACAGGACTGGGCCAAAGATGCCACCAGGGGTCAGGGAATGTGGAAAGTGGACGCTGAAGAGTTATCACCCAAAAGAGCTTAAGGAATTTCTTGAGAGGTAGAGAAATGATGTCTTCCGCCTCAGGGAAACTTGGAGGTGGACCTGGAGTAGACTTAGTAGCATTCAAAGCTTCTAGTAAAACATCTGCTTGGTTGGAGCTGTGTCACCTTAATTTAAGGAAGCGCCATGAAGGCAAATGGCAGAGAACAGCGTGCTCGCACGCGCACGCAAATGCGCGCACACACACACATGCAGGCCTGCCTTGGCCTTGTACTTAGTTCTTACTGTCTCTGAACTTGATGCACTAGGCTTAATGTGATTAAAGGAATCATGTGGTCCCTGACAGACACTGTCTGGCCTTCGGGCTGACACTTGACCTCCTTGTGCCTCCATTTTCTTACCTGTGGACATCATAAACACAAAACAAAACAAAAAGCAAATCACTCGCTTTTGAGTTGATTCTGACTCATGGCAATGCCACTTGTTTCAGATAGAACTTTGCTCCCTGGGGTTTTCAAGGGCTGTCGTGTTACAGAAGTGGCTTGCCAGGTCTTTCTTTCCCAGCTAAGCTGGGTGCATCCAAACCCTGGGTCTTTGGGTTAGTAGTTGTGCGCAAATTGTTTGCTCAAGGACCTAAAATGGCCATCAGAACAGTGCCTATGTCCTAGCATTGATATATGGTGTGGTTGAAGAAGTTGAACAGGTCCATGACCTGCCAGCGGAACAAGTGTATCTGTCTTCAACGAAGGACAAGAGAAGATGCTCCTTAGAAGTGAGGAGTCGAGATTTCTTGTCACACACTTTGGACATATTGTCAGGAGAGACCGGTCTCTGGCAAAGGACAGCTTGGTGAATAAGAAGACCCTTAGGGAGATGGCTTGGGCACAGTGGGTGCACCCATGGGTTCCAACATAACAAGTATGAGGATGGCGCAGGGCTAGTCCATGTTTTCTTCTCTGATCCACAGGGTCACTGTGACTATAACAACAACAACCACATACCCGAACGGTATCATCACAATTCTATGAGTTGCCATGTGAGCCAAGCGTCCCATCCATACTTGTGAAATAATAAGAACAGTGGTTACTCTTTTTATTTATACAGAAAATCAGTACAAAATTGAGGGTTATTTGCCATTAGTGGATATAGTAGGCAGAATTCTAAGATGTCCCCCAAGATTCTTGATCAGTAGGGTACACACTCCGCCCAGTAATTTGATCACACACAATCTAGATGCTGCTGCGAAAGGATTTGGCAGATGTAATTAAGGTGCTACATTCAATGAAAAACCTAACTCACTGCCATTGAATTGCTTCTGACTCATGGGGACCCTCCATGACAGCGTAAAACTGCCCCTATGGATTTCTGTTCTGTCCTATAGGGTCACGATGAGTCAGAGTTGACTGGATGGCAGTGCATTTGTTGTTTTGTTTTGTTTTGAAATCCTTGTGGGAGCAGAAGTCCTCATCTTCTTTCCAAGGAGCAGCTGGTGGTTTCAACCTTCTGACCTTGTGATTAGCAGCCCTGCACATAACCCACTATGCCACCTCAGTTGACCTTACAATGGGCTGGGCCTAGCCTACTCAGATGAAATCGCCAGCAGCTGAGTGTCTTCTTTGGCTGCTATAGAAGAGGAAGTCAGAAAGATACGTGCCAGCTGGCCTGAAATAAAGCAGACATCCATGGTGTGAACTTCACAAGAGGTCACATGGCAAGGATCAATGGAATCAATTCTGACACATACGCCTCCGTAGGAGAGGAGCGGCTGGCCCCGCAGATGACCACATCTTTCTCCCTGAGAGCGGCTGGTGGGTGGGAGCTGTGTATCTTTCAGTTAGCCGCCAAGTGCTTGCACGTGATCCACGAGAGCCGTGCTTCCCAACCTGCCTCATGCCGCGACCCTTTCACACAGTTCCTCATGTGATGGTGCCCCCCCACCACACCATAACATGATTTTCATTGCTACTTCATCACTGTCATTTTGCTACTGTGATGAATCAGGCGACCCCTGTGAAAGGGTCGTTTGACCCCCAAAGGGGTCATGACGCAATCCACAGGTTGAGAATCGCTGCACCAGAGCTACTGCCCTTCCCCTTACAGGTAAAGCATCTGCCATTGACAAAGTCAGTCCTAAATACTCTTGGGGAACAAAGCAAACAAACAAACACAAACATTCAAAACCAAGGCTGGCTTTGGTCTATAGCAAGGCCTGTTCTGTGCTCCTTAGCACCAGCACCAGCGGCAGGATAAGGCTGGTCTCTCTGGTGCCTTTGGCTAAGCATTGGACTGCAAACTGCAAAATTAGCGGTTCGAACTCACCAGCCGCTCCATGAGAGAAAAAAAAGGCTCTCTCATAAAGTTTTACATAACCTGGGAAATCCTCTCTAGGGTCATTACGAGTTGGAATGAATTCAATGGCAATGGGTTGCTTGGTTGGTACCTGCCACAAGAGGCAACAGGCTAGGGCTAATCCAGGCTGTTTCATCTGGCAGGTAAAGGCTGTGTATGTCCAGACCTAAGCCTGATCCAGTCTCCTGGCTGCATGCCAGGATCTTTGACCAACAGAGGACTCCAGCTCCAATTCTAAGACCAACCAGGAAATCTGGCAGAGGGGCTTGTGGCCAGCAGACCAGAGCTCTGGGGCTTATGGAAGAAATAGAAGGCAAGATGTGTCACAGTTAAGAGAGTTAAGAGTTGTGGCTTTCCCCCCTCACTGACCCATAGTGCTATTAGGGACAACACTGGAGACACAATGTGGGAATTGTGCCGCGTCTGACCCCACCACACCAGGGTGAAATATGAAGGGAATGCAACAGAGAGGCGTGGGGAGCAAAGCAATAAGATAGGCAGGATAAAGAATACTGAGGAGAAAACAGTGGGATTGATGGTTCCAGGGGGACCAGGGAGAGCCAAAGGAAGGGAGGAGGCAACAAACCCAGGGACAAGGGAACAACAAGTGATCTAAAATTGATGGCGAGGAGGGCATAGGATGCCTGCTGGGACTTGATCAAATACAATGTAGCTGAGAGGAATTACTGAACCCTGAATGAAGGTTAAACATGATAGTGAGACAGGAAGAAAGTAAAAGGAAATAGAGGAAAGAACTAGGAGGGAAAAGACATTTATAAGGGTCTAAATACAGGCATGTACATATGTAAGTATATTTATATATAATGATAGGGACATAGATCTATGTACATACATGTTAAATATTAAGGTAGCAGATAGACATTGGGCTTCTACTTGTGTACTCCCTCAATGCAAGAACATTTTGTTCTAATAACCTGACATTCCATGATGCTCACCTTCCCAACAGGATTACTGATGGGTGCACAACAAATGAGGTGAAGAAAGCTGATGGTGCCCAGCTATCAAAAGATATAGCATCTGGGGTCTTAAAGGATTGAAGGTAAACAAGCAGCCATGTAGCTGAGAAGCATCAAAGCCCACATGGAAGAAGCACACCAGCCTGTGTGATCATGAGGTGTCAACAGGATCGGGAATCAGGCATTCAGAAGACCCAGAACAAACAAACATGTCAATGCAAATGCAGGTGGGGGTGGCCGAGTGTAAACCAAAGCCTATCTGTAGACAAATGGACATTCCCATCACAGAAGGGTCACAAGGAAGGGACGAACCAGCTAGTGTGCAGTATAGTATAGACAAAACACAATACAATCCTCTAGTTCTTTATTAATGTTTCCTCTCCCCCACCCCAATATCATGAATATCATGACCCCAGTTGTACCTTACAAATCCAGCTAGACTACAGCATGTATACTGGTATAGATAAGAACTGGAAACACAGGGAATCCAGGACAGATAAACCCCTCAGGAACAATGATGAGAGTAGCGATATCATGAGGGTAGGAGGAAGGGGGGGAAGCAGAAAGGAGGAACCAATCACAATAATTGACATATAACCATCCCCTGCAGGGGGACAAACAACAGAAATGTGGGTGAAGGGAGACAGCAGTCAGTATAAGACATGAAAATAATAATAAGTTATAAATTATCAAGGGATTATGAGGAAGGGAGGGTGAGGAAGGGAGGGGAAAATGAGGAACTGATTATATGAGGGCTCAAGTAGAAAGAAAATGTTTTGAAAAGAATGATGGCAACATATGTGCAAATGTGCTTGACACAATTGATGTATGGATTGTGACAAGAGCTGTAAGAGGCCACAATAAAAATGATTTTAAAAAAGAAAAGAAAAACCACCCCCCCCACAAGACAAATCTTTACTGGGCGGGGGGGAGGCAGAGAGTTGTGGCTTTTAAGTCACATTCAGGCATCTCCACTTTTGAATTACGGAGACTCTTCTTGTAAACTCCTTAGTCCCTCTGAGGCTCCGTCTGTAAAATGGCGTCGTTGGCTGCCATCAAGTCAGTTCTAACCCTATGCACAGAAGAACGAACCACTGCCCTGTCCTGTGCCATCCTCACAAGTGTCCCTATGCTTGAGCCCATTGTTGCAGCCACATTGTCAATCCATCTCAAGAGCCTTCTTCATTTTTGCTGCCCCTCCATTAACCAAGCATGATATCCTTCTCCAGGGACTGGTCTCTCCTGACATCATGTCCAAAGTATGTGAGACAAAGACTTGCCAACCTTGCCTCTCAGGAGCACTCTAGCCTTAACTCCTTCCAAGACAGAGAGGTTTGTCCTTTTGGCAGTCCGTCGTACTTCACCAGCACCCCAACACAAACACATCAATTATTTTTCAGTCTTCCATATTCAATGTCCACCTTTCATATGCATAGGAGGCCATTGAAAATATCATGGCTTGGGTCAGGTACACCTGAGCCCTCAAAGTAACTGCCTTGCTTTTCAATACCTTAAAGAGGTCTCCTGCTGTGGATGTACGTATCCCATTGGACAAATGGAAATCACAAAACTGTGAGGCTTTGGGGTAATGCCTACAAGTCACCCAGCACATCATGCATGTTGCCATCATACAGGTTACAGCTCGCAACCACCTCGTGTCCAAGAGAACAAAACTACTTTCCCAATCCTTGCGTGCTCCACCCCCTTGTTGCTGCTACTGTATTGGACAATGTTCTGTCATCCATCGGGTTTCCATTGGCTGTTTTTCAGAAATCTATCTCCAGGTCGTGCTTTCTACTCTTAGTCTGAAAGTGTCACTGAAACCTGTCCCCAGTGGGTGGCCCTGCTGTTTTTGAAATACCAGTGGCATACCTTCCTGCATCACAGCAACACGATCCCCAGAGCACGACAAATGGACAGCAAGCAGATGGAGGCTGGTAGCGTTGAGTAAGCCCTGTGTAGTGGGAGCTGGTGTTCGTTATTTGGGGGGCTCACCTGGTCTTACGCTCACACCTTCATGGAGGCTTTCATCATAGGGTCAAGCCCTAGCTCTGTGCCCCAGAACAGGTCTCCAAGCACACATCTCATGCCCTCTTTCTGGCTCTCTATGGTCATGTCTCGACTGCTGATTCACTGACAACCCAGCCTGGTCCTTGGCACATCAGGCCAGGTGACCCCTGGCTTCACCAATCAACGTGACCACCTTACACAATTCATTGCCCTTCCCTCCCCACCCCCACATTCCTTTCGTCTCTCCTGGTAATATGAACTGGACAAGTCCTACTACTGAATCTAAACCGGGAAAGCATCTGCGACGACCTTGCCTGATTGTGCCGCAACAAAGACATGCTACATGTGCACTCTGAAAAAACAAACAAACCTGTACACAGCAAGACTGCAGTGCTGGAGAAAGATCATTTCTGGAGGCTGAAAGTTTCCCTCCGTCATTCAGGAAAGTAGAGTCTATTTCATGTCCCTTAATCAGGTAGAATAGACAAGGTTGTTCAGATGGTGAGGGTAAAGCATTCAAAGGCATATGATATTTGTAAATAGAACCCCTAAGGGACTCAGCATGGCTACTAACCCAAAAGAGTCAGTGTTGGAGTCCACCTGTCAGTGCCTTGGAAGAAAGGCCTGATGATTGATCTACTTCTGAAAAATCAGCCAGTGAAACCCCCCTGACCTCCATGGGGTTGTCATACGTCCAGGTGGACTCACCAGAAACTTGTACATATCGTGGACTCACCCACTGCCATCAGGTGAATTCTGCTTACGGTGGCCCTATAGACTCTAAATAGAAGCTTCTTTCCGTTCATTGCTCAATGAACTCACTGCCATTCTGACTCATAGTGACCCTACAGGGCAGGGGAGTAGAACTGCCCCTGTGGTTTTCTGGGACTAACTCTTTACAAGAGTAGAAAGCCTCACTTTCTCCCTCCCTCAGCATGGCTGATGGTTTCAAACTGCTGACCTTGCCCATTGCACCAGGGTCCCTTTGGGTGTTGCTAAGTGAACCAACTTAAATTCTCCAAAAGTACAAGAGAGGTAGGGATGATATTGTTTTCCTTTCCGAGATACCATCTACTATATGGATCTGCAAATCGATTAATTGCCTGGGAACATTTAGGAAGAAAAACATTGTTCTGGTCATTTTTTCATAACCTTGCGTTAAACTCATTCAGTTTGTCCAAGGGGAGATTCGTGTAAACGTGCATCGACCTGATGTGTTTTACATGGGCATCCATAGTATTTAAAACAACACCAAGTGGTGTTTCCAACAGGAAACTAACTGGAATGCCTGCAGCTCTTTTCTTTGTAGAAAATATTCCCTAACTAAAGCCTCAGGTCCAGGAAGACTGCATTTGCCTGGCTATCCACTGTTGCCACGTGGTGCCTGGAATAATGTCTCACGCAGACACAGACAGCCCTGACAAAATATTTCCCAAATGAAGGACTTACTGAAAGTCAATGGATCCGCCCATGGCAGGACACTGGCGCTCGTTAGTTATCTGGACTCTCAGTAGTTGTAAACATCATCAGATTAAGACAAAGAAGGAGAAAAACAAAACAACCACCCAATAGGAGCAGGGAGGGAAGGTTCTGGAAAGGGACATATATATGTAAGATTGGGGGCATTGGGAGAGAGAAAAGGAGACTTGGTGTTGATGGAATCTAGCAGGACAAAGTTTTCACTCCTGAATGGAAATTTCCAGAACCTGAATTGTAAATCTTCTCAAGAGTCCTTTGGGAGGAGCAGGCCTTTTGCTTAGCTGACTACGTGGCACTAGCGCCATCTTCTGGAGGACCTGTGGAGCATTTTAGGACAAGATACCAATTTGTTTTTAATATAACAAATTAGATTTAGAGTTATAGACCAAATTATTGGAAATATCTTTAGAGATCAACTAGGCCATGTCTGCTTACCGATAAGAATTTACCATAAGTAGGTACAATATTTTCTTTCTTTCTATTGATGCAATGGGGCCCCAAATTAAATTATCAGAGAGAACACTGAAACCGCAGCCCTTCCTGCTCAATGACATCAAAAGTCTCATGTAAACCCCAAACTGAAAAGCAGCTAAAACCCATTCAGTGAGCATCTGAAGAGCCCTGCCCAATAGGACATTCTATGATGGTATAGAATATCTGCGATGTACAATACAGAGGCCATTGGCCACATGTGGTTATTGGCACGTGGCAAAGGAAAATGAGGAGTTAGAACTTTAATTTTCCCTGATTTTAATGGACTTGCATTTAAAAAAATAGCTACATCTGTATCTGGATAATGCAGGGATTCTTAATGTTATAGATTGAGTTGTGCGTCCCCCCACAACCACCAATCTGTGCAGTACACCTTAATATCCATGCCTATGGTTATAGTATTATTATGCAACGGCTCACCTTTTTATGTAAATGAGAAAAATTTCATATACTGTGTGTCCAAAATTAATCTCTCTTGAAATATAAAGGAAAGAAAGCAGCAGAGAGAAAGTAAGATAGATGCCAATGAACATGGAGATCACCAAGGAACCAGGACACAAGTTGAAGAAAAGAGGGCCTGCCCCCTAGAGTCAACAGAGAAAGAAAACCCTCCCCCAGATCCAGACTGTTAGCCTCCTAAACTATGCAGACATCTGCTTGGTCAAGCCATGCCCTTGCATGATCTCTGTTATGGTAGCAATAGATGCCTAAGACAAAATTTGGTATTGGGATTGAAGTGCTGCTATAACAAATACGTATAATGTGGAAGCGATTTTCAAGTTGGGTAACAGGTAGAGGCTGGAAAAGTTTTCAGGGGTCTAGTAAGAGGCCTGGTGGTGTAGCCTCTCTCTTGGAATTCCACAGGCAGAAAATAGATCCAAGGAGCTACATCTATTATCCTCCAAGAAAGGAGAAAGGTCATCCTTGGAGGAGCCCTGACAATCAGCAGAACTAATGGAAGGAGCACAGGAGGCAGGCCCGTCGTGGCTTACAAGGCTGTGGCCAATGATCTAATGGATTTCAAAGGGGAGGACCACAGCCTCTTAGGTTTCAAAGGGTCAGATCTTTACCAACTCCATTCTGGAGGGTGGGACTGCCATGAAGGTGTGCTAGTGGGATGAGGCTGGTCCTGCTGCCCATAGGTGTGTGGGTAGAGCTGTAATGCACAAAGGACAGAAGAAGTGGGCCTGCTGAGGCCAATGGGGGCGGGGAGGTCACGCAGACAGACTGGGAGAACAGGGTTGCTTCAAGCCTAGAGGAGCAGTCTTTGTCTCAGGGGGCCTGGGAGACAGAACAGAAGCCCAGAACCAAGAACCCTCCACTCAGAGTCCAGAAAGCACAACCAAAGCTGAGTCAAGAGGGCATGGGCCATTGCCTAGATGTGAACATCATAGAACAGAGGGATTACCGTCAAAACTTGACAGCTAATGTCATTCGTTCTGCAGGATTGAGAATTTGTTTGATGGGGATTTGCTTGGTGTCCATGACTCCTTCCTGCCCTTAAATTTCCTCCACTTGTAATGACAATGTCTACCTCGTGCTTACTCCATCATTGTACTCTGAAGGCAGATCATGTGTTCTAGATTCCATAAACTTGCAGATGAAGATAAATTTTGCCCAAGGATGGAATAAGTCTCAGATCTCACCCATATCTGATTTAGATGATTCAGAAGATGGAATTTTTGTACTTGGTGATTTCTGACTTTGGGAATAGTTAAATGCATTCTCTGTGTAGGCAAACCAAATCCCTGATGTGGAGTCGCTGGGGACTCATAAAGGACAGGTAGAACTATCTGTGAATTTCTCAGGCTGTAACTCTTCACAGGAGCAGAAAGTCCCGCCTCTTTCCCTTGCCTGTGGGAAGGACATGAATTTGAGGGGAGCAAACAGTGGAATGTTATGGATTTAATTATGTTCCCCCAAATAATGTGTTGTTAATCCTAACTGCTGTATCTGTGATTATAATCCCATTTTGGAATGGGTTGTTTGTGTTAATGAGGCAGGCCTAGTATAAGTTTTATTTTGAGTCAATCTTTGCCAAGATACAAAGATACTCCACAAGCAAGCAGAGGAAAGACGAGGAAAGAGAGATACCAAACCACATGAAGATCTCCTGGGAGTAAGAGCTCAAAAGACACCAGGACCTTTCTCTAGACCCAACAGAGAAATAAAGCCTTCCCCTAAGCCCCCAAGGCCCTGAATTCAAACTTGTAGCTTCCTGAACTGTGAGAAAATTGTTAAAGCCATTATATTTCTGATATAGTAGCCCTATTCATGGTGACATCGTGGTTACACATTGGTCTACTAACCTGAAGGTCAGCATTTTGAACCCACCAGCCACTGTGCCTGAGAAAGACAAGGCTTTCTAATCCAATAAAAGTCCTGGGAGGAGTGGGGGGAAAATGTGGAACAAAATTCATTATCATTAAAAAAAATTAAATGCAAAGCTTCTGGATCTCATAGACTGACAGCAAACTCACTCCAATGGTTGAATGTTCAACCAAGGATAGACAGGCCGAGAATGGGGACAGTAACACCAAGGCGGGAGGCATAAAACCAGACAAGATCCCAAGGGCAGAGTTTATCCAGGGATACAGCTCAGATGGCAGGAAGGGATCGGGAAAGAGGACGAATGGATCAAAATGTGTATGAAAACAGAAAAGACCCCTGATAAGCAGATTTTTAGCCACTGGGAACCTCCCTGCTCTGTCTGCCCTGTGCAACTGTGTCTAAAACCTATTAGCCCTGGATGATGGATGTCTATCCTGCTGCTGCAAGAAGACTGAGGTGTTGCTTCCTTCAGAGTTCTCTGGCCCGGGGACCTCCACCCAGCCGAGAGAAGATGTCAAGTGTGGCATACTCAGACCCCTTGCCTTGGCTTCTTTTCCCTGGGGTTTTGCATGGTCCTCCCCCTTCTGAAGAAATCCCTGAGTGGTGAAAACAAAAATAACTTGGTTGCTAACCAAAAGGTTGGGGGTTCTCATCCACAGGGGCACCTGGCAAGAAAGGCCTAACGATCTAGTCCTGAAAACTCTAGGGAGCGCATTTTCCACTCTGGGCCACATAGAGTTGCCCTGAATTCAAGTTGCCTTGATAGGGACTGGTTTTCCCCTCTTCTGGTGGCTCTCTGGGTTGCAAGAGCACCCACTGTATGCAGCTGTCAAGGCAGCATTGGCCCCAATAAATAGCTCTCAGGCTGATCCTATCTCGTGGTCTGGTCTTTTTTTTTTTTTCCTAATCAGCACGTAGTTCCTTCTCATTCACTACCCCAGGTACACATCAGAGAGCCTGAAATTGAACTTGGCTCCTTCTCCTGGCTCTGGGGACTGGTCTGTGTCTAACCTGGAGAAAGGCTGCGAACAAACAGCAGCCACTTGGCAGGGTCGTTGTGACAGTTTCATGCTCGGCATGTATGTAGTACACATTCAAAGCAACAGCTGCATTGTTAGCCACCCTCTTCCAGGCCAGGGTGGGGAATTGGGGAAGCAGTCCTCGGGACTTGCCCCTGGCAAAGCCAGAGCAGTCAAGGGAGCGCCACTGCAAAGAAAGATCGAATTGAAAAAGCCAGCCAAGTTGCGTGAACTAAACTTTATTTGAAAACTTCAATGAACAGAACACTCACTGGTGTTTGCCTGGGGTTTGGACACCCTTTTAAACATGGAGGAAAAAGTGCTTCCGCACCTCTCGAAATTGCATGAACCCAACTTGATTTAAAACTTCAAGCATCGCAACACCCATTGTGTTGGCCTGGTGTTTGGACACCCTTTTAAATGTGGAGGAGAAAGTGCTTCAATTCTTCCGGAAGGCCCAGAGTAGCGATCTTATAATGCTCTCTGATGGCAAAGCACTTCCGGATCCGAAGGCGGCACAACTGCATCAGAGGTGGCGGCCCTGGAGGAGAGCGACAAAAGCATGAACTTATTTGATGGACCTCAGATTCATTGTCTGACTTTGTTTCTTTTCACAAGACGGAACATTGTTAGAAGCCAATAATGAAGTACAGACACCCACGACTTTATCGGGCTTCGCTTTTTTCCATCTCACACATGCTGTTTCTAACAAATTGATGGTTGGTGGCAACTCTGCATTGAACACCTTGGTTATTTATCAACTGGCCCCATTTCCCCCCAACAGCACATGCTCTCTGCGCCCCATTGTGGTCACTGTCACAATATTTCAAACTTTTTCATGGTGCTAGTGGTCAATTCATAGACCATAATGTGTAAACATAACTTTTGTATGAAACTCCAAAAACAAACTCCCTGCCATCAAGTCAAATCTGATTCATAGCGAATGCCCCTAGAGGACAGGGTAGAACTGTCCCTGTGAGTTTCTGAGACTGGAATTCTTTACAGGAGGAGAAAACTGCTTCTTTCTCCCGTGGTGCAGCTAGTGGATTTGAACTGCTGACCTCGTAGCTAGCAGCGTGTAACCACTAGCCACCAAGGCTCTTTTTATATACACTAAGAGATTGAAATAATAGTCACGTTAACTTGTCTTCCTTGTAGGTGTATCTACATGATCCTGAAAGCATTCTAGATCAGGATAGATCTGTAAATGTTCTTTTTGAGACCCAGTGGCATGGTGATTACAAGTTAGGCTGCTAACCACAAGGCCAACAGTTCGAAATCACCAGCCACTCCTTGAGAGAGAGAGATGAGGCTTTCTATTCTCCTAAAAAATTCTGGTCCCAGAAACACATGGGGGCAAGCCTATCCTGCCCTATAGGGTTGCTATTAGTTGGAATTGAGTGGGTGGCAGTTGAGTTTGAGAGTTTTTTAAAGCCCTGCTCTTCTTTCATTTGTCAATCCTGCCATAACAGACCATCTAATTCTAAAAGGCCAACAGCTCCTCCCTTTCAGCTCACTAAGGCTTAGGGGGTGCTATTAGCACCCGAGGAGTCCTGGGAAGCAATCTTGAAGCATTTGGCTGCTAACCCACAAGTTGGCGGTGCCAATTCACCAATGGCTCCTGGGAAGAATGACCTGGTGATGTGCCCTCTACGGGGCAGGCCTCCTCTGGGTTGGAGTTGATGTCTCCATTAGCATCTAGTGGGTGGAAGTCAGCGATGCTGCTAAATATCCCACAGGGCACAAGATCACCAACAAGTGGCCCCATGTGTCAATAATGCTGATGTTGGGAAACGCTGTTATAAGGGAAACGAGTGGGGAATGATTGTAATGGGAATTCTCTGACTATCCAAACCAAACTCATTGCTAGTTGATTCATAGTGATCCGACATGACAGGGAAAAGTGCCTCTGTGAGTTTCCGAGACTGTAACTCTTTGCGGGAGTAGAAAGACTCATCTTTCTTTCATAGAGCAGTTGGTGGTTTTGAACTGCTGACCTGGTGGTTAAAAGCCCAATGCTTAGCAGCTAAAGCATAATTCACTATACCACCAGGGAACCTACAGAGTACACCAGGTTACATATTTCCCAGATGGTGGAGAACAAGGAGAGGTAGAACTAGACACACAGACACCTGAAAAAAGTGCACTATTTTAAATTGGCCCCTCAAGGCACATTCAGGAAGACCTGTTGGTATTTACCACATGCTCAATATTATTCTCGGTGCACTCAGGCATATGTTAATCAATCCCAAGCATCACACTTACTAATTTATAAGAGTAAGTATCTTCAGATTGGTGTGGCTCATAAAAGCGATACCCAGTACCTTTAATTAGCTATCATTTAAAGTTCGTTTTGGACCAGTTTGTTATTCGCCTTTTAAAAACATATTCACCTTTTTAAACAAGATTTTAATTCTTTGAAAATTGTCATAGCCTACACATGCCTATCAGACCATCTACAGCAGCCCGTCGCCAGCCTGCCTAACACTGCATGGTTATTTACTATGGTAGTATATCTTGGCTGAGCAAATCAAAACCCATTGCTGTTCAGTGATTCTGATTCCCAGTGACCTGATAGGACAGATCCCACAGGGGTCTCTATGAAAACAATCGGCCTCATCTATTCTCCTAGGTTATAACTGGTGGCTTCCAAACAGCAGCCTCTAAGCTGGCAGCTGAGTGTTCAATGCCATCAAGGTTCCTAACCAAATTAGAATGTACTCAGTGAGATTTACTTCCATGGGATAACAGCCATTGAAAACTCTACAGTGCACAGGCCTAGCATAACATACATTGGATCATGCAGTGACAATGAGTTTGGTCTGTTACAGTCTTGGAAACTCACCGGAGAAGGGGGGGCGTGTCTCTAAGTCAGCATTGACTCCATGGCAGTGAGTTGTTTGTGGTTTTTTTTTTTTAATATTTGGTATAATCCACCAGTTGCCATCTCGTCAATTCTAACTCATGGAGACCCATGTGTATGTAGAACTGTGTCTTCAAGGGGTTCAAGCAGATCTCCAGGTCTTTTTCCCAAGGTGCCTCTGGGTAGCTCTGAGCCACTAAGCTTTCAGTTAGCAACCAAGCACTTCACTCTACACACACACACACACACACACACACACACACACACACACACACACGGCTTCAAACAATTCATGGGAAAAATCTATTATCTTTTCATTCCATTTTCCCATGACTTTTTTGAGGCTCCCTCATCAATCACCAGGTACTCCTTGGGAGAAGGAGGCCTTCTGCTCCGATCAAGAGTTCCCGTCTCGGAAACCTACAGCGGCAGTTCTACTCTGTCCTATACGGGTCACTATGAATCAAAATCAATTAATTCGATGATAGCGAGAATTCACCGATGCATTTTTCAACTATGTATTTGTTGGATACCAAATGACCGAAACGTTCCCACATTGGGTGAGGACAGAGAATGAATGACCACCAGTTAGAACTCTCAGGTACTCTGCCTCCTATTAGAGTCCACAGGGGTCTCTAAAGATTGGGGTTTAGGTTCAGCCAAGGGATAAGCACCTTCTTGCTCCAAGAGAAACTGGATCAGAGCGTTGTTTGGTGCCACCAACTCCACAGGGCGCTTGTTATCAGCATTCCTAGTATGAGGGTCAGCGCCAAAATCCAAGAGCAGGCTGGCCAGTTCCTTGTTGCCCTGTCTGGCCACTGCATGAAGAGGAGACTCCAGTCCTTTGCCCAGGGTCACGTTGGCTCCTAAGAAGTCAGGATGAAAACAAAAGAGGGTCAAGCCAAACCCAAACCTTTCACCCTCTCAAAACGCCAAGCCTCATCATTCTCCCCCAGAAAGGGATCCCTAGGGAGTAAGGCAGTTTGCTGAAGAAAACTGGCGTTGACTTGACTCCCTTTAAACTTATGGAGCAATGCCATTTGACCAAGTAATTGAATACAGCAGGTGAAGCTAAAAACTTCCTTTTGACCACTAGACTCTATAGACGTGATAGCCACAGGAAAAATCCAGGCAATCAAGACTGTGCGTGCATTATTTGGGGACTGAAGCCTTAACTTGCATGACTATTAGTGCGGCTGGCTGGTAAAAGCTGGTCTACAACAGGCAGCTGAATCTCAGAACTAGCAGTTGCCCCTGGGAACATCTTCTACACGGATGTGGCCAACCCCCAAGTCCCAGGGTAGGTTTCAAGATCTCCTCAAAAATAAAGTGGGCTTGCAGTTCCATCCTCCCCTTCTCGGCAAATCCCCACGCAGGCTGTCATTGTCACTGTGATGAGTGGGATCATGTGGCTTTACCTGAGCTGTTGTCCTTTTAGCAAAATAGGAACCTGAATCCAGGCACCAAACACAAAATAAATTCTACTTCATTGTGTTGGGCTTTGGGGGCGATGCCAGACCTGTCCCTTGTTTGGCTAAGGGCTTAACTCTTAGCTAGGAGGATAGGACATAGACATAGATGTAGATAGAGAGACAAGAACAGAGGGGAAGAGAGAGGGAGGGAGGGAGGGAGGGAGGGAGGGAGGGAGGGAGGGAGGGAGGGAAGGAGGGAAGGAGGGAGGGAGGGAGACAGGGGAGATGAAAGGAGGGAGGGAGCGCATAGTTTAATTCCTAGAAAAGGCTGTCAAAATGAATAGAAGGCAATAGGAGCTGGAGTAAAAGAGAGATTACTGAAGTCTCAAAGACTGAATAGGACTCAGATGACTAAAGAAATAAACAAAGAGGGGGGTCTGAGAAATAGCAGGGCAGTGAAAAGAAATAATGGTTAAGTAGACCATTTTAAAGAACTTAGAATGTTTCCATTAGGCTAAAAACAGGGCAAGTGTAACTTCCAAATCAAAGAAAAGGCTCCAAATAGGAAGACGCAGCCCTAATCCAGCGGCTTTGCTCATTGTTCAAAGCCTGAAAATACGAGTATATTCCGCAGTAGGGGGCAAAGCAGGGGGAAGGGGGTAGGAACAAACACTTAGTGAAGACCACCCTGGGATGGAGATATCATTATCATGGTCACCATCATCATCATTATCCTCTTGTTATAAATGAGGAAACTAAAACTCAATCGTTTAAAATAATTCCCCATGGGGTAGCAGGTGGACATTGGGCCTCCTCATGCATAATCCCCCAATACAATAGCACCTCGCCCTGATAAGCCGTCATTGCATGATACCCACCTTCCCGACATGATCACTGAAGACAGATGTGTGCATAAACAAACGCGGTGAAGAAAACTGATGGTGCCCGGCTATCTAAAAGATATAGCATCTGGGGTCTTAAAGGCTTGAAGGCAAACAAGCGGCCATCTAGCTCGGAAGCAACAAAGCCCACAGAGAAGAAGCACACAGCCTAAGTGAATACAAGATGTTGAACTGACCAGGTAGCAGACACCAAGGAACAAAACACATCATTGTGTAATCACCTTCCTCACATAAACGCTGAAGACGAATGTGTGCCTAAGTAAGTGTGGTGAAGAAGGCTGAAGGTGCCCAGCTATTGAGAGATTATAGCGTCTGGGGACTTAAAGGCTTGAAAGTAAACAAGTGGCCATCTAGCCCAGAAGCAACAAAGCCCACATGAAAGCAGCACACCAACATGTGTGATCTTGAAGGGCCGAGGGGACCAGGTTTCAAACAACAAAGGCAGGGAGAAAAAAAGCACATCTCCGTGAATGAGGGGACAGCGTGATGGGGACCTAATGCCCATCTGTAGACAACTGGACATCCCTTGCAGAGGGGTAGTGGGGAGGAGATGGGTCACTCAGGGTTCAGTGTAGCAACAATGAAACTCAAAACCTTCCTCTAGTTCTTAAACGCTTCCTCCCCACCCAATTACCATGATCCCAATTCTGCCCTGCAGACCTGGTTAGACCAGAGGATGCACAGCGGTGCAGTAGGGATCTGGAAACACAGGGAATCTAGGACGGATGAACCCCTCAGGACCAGCGGTGAGAGTGGCGACACCAGGAGGGAAGGGCGTGTAGAAAGGGAGAACCTATCTCGGGGATCTACATGTAACCTCCTCTCTGGGGGATGGACAACGGGAAGGTGGGTGAGGGGAGACGCCGGGCAGTGTAAAATAAGATAAAATAATAATTTATAAACTATTAAGGGCTAATTGGGGAGGGGGGAGCCGGAGGAGGAGGGGGAGAGAAAAAAGGAAAATTATCTGATTCCAGGAACCCAAGGAGAAGGCGAATTGTGAGAATGATGAGGGCAAAAAATGTACAAGGGTGCATTACTCAATTGATGTATGTATGTATGGATTGTGATATGAGTTGTATGAGCAGCCAGTCCACAGAGAGAACATGGCTGGCCCTACTATGAGACATGATGCCCCTCAGTGACTAAGGGCGATACAGGGGGCAGCACCGGAGACACAGTGTGGGAATTGCACCTGACCTGATCCCACCACACTGAGGCAAAGCACTGAGGGAGTGCAGCGGAACAGCAAGGGAATGGAGTGGCAAGCTCCCCAGGGAATGCTGAAAGTGGACTTTGGGGCCAGGGCGTGGTGCCCCAACAGACTGGACTGGAAAACGCTCCTAAGGGCCAGCAAACGATCCTTGAACGAACTACAAGCCTTTCTTTTGTGAAAAAAAAAAAAGAATTGTATGAGCCCCAATAAAATGATTTATTAAAAAAAATAATTCCCCATGGAAGACCGTCTAATCCCATGACCCCATTGCCCTTCCTCTTTCCTTGGCTACAATAGAGAGATCATTGATGTACCAGTCTTTTCCTTTCCGTTTGTTTTCCTTGTTTGGTTTTTTTGTTTTACCTGATTCCAGAAGCTTCTTGGCACAGGCAATCTGCAGATTTTCACAGGCCAAATAGAGTGGGGAACCCAGATGGGAGATACTACAATCCATGTTGCCTCCATATTCTAGAAGAACCTCCAGACACTCCACGTGGCCTGCAGCCCCAAGGGAGAGAGAACACTTACAGCACAAGTTCTGGAAACGCTACTTTTCTGTTTGTGAGTCTAAACTTACCAGCAATGGATCCAGAGAACCCAAAGCCATTCCCTCCACTTCGAATAGAAATGTAATTCAAACATCGCTGTCATTTAACAGGTTGACAACAATACATGCTCTACACCCACACCAAGGAACTCACCCAAATTTTACAGCTACTTGTAAGCAAGTGGTAACCCATCCACCCAGTTGCTTTATTAAATAGCTGGGTTTCTAGGGAGCTAGCCACCAACATTGATGATTCGTCTACAATGTGACAGGCCCTGTTCCAATGTGATGGTTCGTCTACAATGTGACAGGCCCTGTGCAACACCCCAAATGCCCTAAAACAGTGGTTCTCGATGGATCGTGCACGAGAATCACCTGGAGGGTTTGGGAAATAAGACATCAATAAACACTGGTGGCTACTGATCCAGTGGAGTCAGAAAGAGCCCAAGAATCTGCATTTGCATTTCAAGTCATGCTGATGCTTCTTCAACAGTCACGTGTCCCCAAGGGAAAGGGGGAGGGGCAGGATTTTCAATCCTCAGAAGATTTACCTCTCTTAGCAACTTCATGGATGGGGGATGCCAGACCACATGGTGAGTCGGGGATGGCCCCATGCTGCAGCAGCACATTGACACATTCGTGGTTGCCGTTGACACACGCATTATACAAGGGGGTGTGCCAGTCTGCTGTCAGGCCATTCACCTGGAAGGGAAAGTTCCAGAATAAAGGCAAGCAGTGTGTGTGATGTCATGGATTCAAATTTAGGCTCCAGGACTTTTGAGCTGTAATGTAAACCCCTCTGAGCCTTCAATCCCACAGCTACAAAATGAAGAGAAAAATCTCTTTATTTCACAAGGATGTTGTGGAAAAAATGGAATGAGGTAGCTCACACGGAAAGCACAAGAGAATGACAGACTGTTCTATCCCCCTGTGCTCTTTCCGGGAACGGCAACTGCCAAATGAGCCAGCAGGTCTGCAGGAGCCTCCTGCCCCATCTCCTCCCTTGAAACCTTCCCACCCACATCTCAGTGGTTTGTCCAGTAGCCCCTATAACTTTCTAAAAATATTCAAGTCCAATCTGAAACCGTTAAAAATCTCCCTTTCATACAAAAAGAGTGAACACATGCCCAGGATCCATGATAAGCGTGGTTCAAAGGAAGTTTTGGGGGACTGGCAACCATTGAACCGCACCTCAAATACGTTTACTCATAGGTCACAAAGCTGGTGAAACAGGGCCACAAAACTATTTCCCTTGTCTAATCCTCCCGAGATCTACAAGTTAGCGTATAACTTCCCATGTCTGGGTTCTAATGGAATAGAAATGAGAAAATCAAATGAACATGCTTTCTTCAGACTTGAAGCCAAAGCTCATGCACTATTTCCAAGCAGGTCTGGGATCCGAGTGAGGCTGGAAAAGTACCCAGGATGCAATGTTTAAGGATCATGCCAGTGAGCTTAAAGTTCTTGTAAATGCCGCACTTAAAGGATGTACCTAAGGTCGTCTCTAGTCTCATGTTAGTCCTGACCTGTTTCTGTTTTGGATAAATATCCTTAGCAAAAATCTACTTCTATTACCTACTCACCTGTGGCTCTTTCCTGATCTCAGGACAAAAGAGCATTAATTTTGGTCCAGACTGCAGGATTGTTCACATTCTGGCCCCCACCCCTCCCGCCCACTCCTACCCTCCTGCCATGATGTCACAAAACTTCACTCCCTTTGACTTCCAGGCCTTTGCGTTCTCTGTACCCCTAACTTTCCCCAACCTCCAAGACACATGCTCCTAACCACCCTCTTAGTATCGATACTTCCCCCTCATTGTGGTACTTTTCCCAAATGACCACAGCTTCTTCTTAGCCTAGTTTGCACGCCTCTGGAGGAGCCCTGGTGGCGTAGTGGTTACACCTTGGGCTACAATCTACAAGGTCAGCAGTTTGAAGCCACCAGCTTGGGAGAAAGATGGGGCTGTCTACTTCCATAACAGTTTAAAGTCTCAGAAACTCGCAGATGCAGTTATACCTTGTCTGCCCTACAGGGTCACTATGAATCAGAACCCACTGGGTGGCTATGGGTGGGACTGAGTTTGGTTCTGGACTAGGAAACTTGGAGGCTCAGTAACGTGTCCAAGTTGACAATGTTAGTAAGTCTAATTAGAGCCAGGCTGGGATCATTAATGCGGTCTTACGAAGTCAGATTTGATGTTTTCTCACTTCCTGGACTCAGGGATGAAGGCAGGAGCAACCAACCACAGAAATAGCAGTGATATCAAATGGTTAAGCCGCCAACTACTATTGACTGAAAGGCTGCCAGTTCATGCCACCCTCCACCAATAGTAGGTCCCTGCCCCTCTCTCCTCCATCTCCAATTGAACAAAAGACAGATTAAAATGGTGTCTTTCATGTCCCTGGCTGGCACAAATGGTTAAATACTAGGCTATTAAATTAAAAGTGAGCAGTTTGAACCTCCCCAGAAACCCCTCAGAAGAAAGGCCTGGCAATGACATTCCGAAAAAGCCAGGGCCTTGAAAGCCCTATGAGACACACCATGAGGTCACCCTGAGTCAGACTCCACGACAACTGGTTGGTTTGTTTGTTTGTTTAGGCCTGTAAAGGAACGTCTACCTGTCATAATTTTCTCTATGTCTTCCTTTTTGGCTAAAACTTCCGTAGTTCCTCTGTCACGAAAGCAAAGAAGCTCGATGGGTTTAATGCTCTCAAAAAAACTGCCCCTCTTCACATTTCTACTCAGGCTAACCAGAAGTCCTGGCAATTAATCAGAAGGCATCAAAAGGATCCATTTTCATTCTTGGCCTCTCCGAGTCCCACCTACCTGAGCACCATGATCCAGTAAGATGTTGACACATGAGGTATGTCCTCCGAGACAGGCTTCATGCAGAGGGGACACACCTTCGGTCGTGAAGAGGTTGACGGGCCAGCCCTGGAGGAAGGAAGGGGCGGAGTAAGACTCTCCAAGGAGTGGTGTCTTGGGGCTAGCTTTCAGCCATCATTCTCTTTAGTGACATTCACTGGCTCAAACGCTGCCAATACAGGGTGTTGAAAATTTAGGAAAAGAAAAGAATTCCAAACCCATCTCTCCTCAGAGCGCGCCTATAGGCTAGAGTAGAACTGACGAATAGAGTGATCCAAGGCTGTTGTCATTATGAGAGCGGATTGCCACTTCTTTCTCCGAGCACCGAACCTTCAGCTAGCAGCTTAACCACTGCACCACCAGGGCTCCTTAAGGATGATAAGCTCCTAAGAAAGGCTTTTCTAGTTTTAAAGGGTTAAAAAAGGAGATGATGATGGCTTCATGGCCTGTGAAAAGGACAGGAAATCCACATTTTCCAGAAGAGGAAATGGACAGCTTCAGCTCAAGACCACGATCTCGCCTTTCTCGGTGTGGGGAGCACTTCTGATTGACCAGATTTCAGAAAGATACCTGTTGGATGAGGTTCTCCAGAGAGAGCAGGCGCCCGTGGACCGCCGCTTCATGCATGGGAGACCAGTCGGACACCGCATCTGAATAGAAATAGGGACATGTCAGTGCACTTTAGACCACCTGACGTCGATGGTGTGTTCCATGATGCCAAAGCCCATGCCACCAGTATCTAGAATACCAGCAGGGTCACCCACTGGGGGGCGGGGTATAGGAGGAGCAGGTTTGAGCCACACTGCCAGATTAAGGCAGACCAGGAAGAAAGGCTTGGTGATTTATTTCTGAAAGTGAGTCCATGGAAACCTCCCGACTCACAACAGAACATTGTCTAGGATCATGCTGGAAGGTGAACCCTGTAGGCTGCAAGGCAAAGACGATCCTCACTGGTTGAAACAAGGAACTCAAACATCCCAGCCATCGGGAGGATGGCGCTGGACCAGGCCTTTGTTTCTCTGTGCTGTATGTGGAGGTGCCGTGCATTGGAGCTGACTAGAAGGGGGCGAACAGCAGTGTACTTTGTAAGCTGGTGCCACCTCCTCCTGGCCAGTCTATAAAAAACTAACGGACCCTAAATGGAGTCATGGTGAACACCAACCAAGTCCCCTCAGGACTGCAGCGTGTCTCCCTTTGTTGATGCTTCCTGGACCCTGCTTACTGAATTGTCCAGGAAGCTAAAGGAACGACTAGAGCCAGTGCTCAAACGGAGGACAAAGAGGTGAACCAGGAGAGCAGAAAGGTCATTACAATTCCATTTGCACGCCGGGTTCAAAGGCAAATGGTCCATTTAGTTAAGTGCCAGCTGGGCTAATAAACCTGCAGGACTGTCTTATGCCATGGTTGCCAGCCGACTTTCCTGCATGAAATACACACCCTGGCATCTCAGCAAACAGTAACATGTACTAATGGTAGTAATCACTTATGCAATTACATACACCATTAGGTTTGGAATCAAACCTAAGCAGAACCAAATCGATTCACCGATTACCTCCAGCCCCAATAGGCCATGCAAACAGAGTCCAGTCTGATTTTGTAACAGAGACATTTTTCACCCTCAGAGACAGCACCAAATGCAGCCAAGAGAAAGCTCTGAAGTTACGACCAGCTTGACTTCTGACCCACTTGACTTCTGACCTGTGGATCCCTACACAGCCACTGAGCCTCTGTTGCCTTGTCTTGTCAAGTGAGGACAGCAGTAGACTTACCCATAGTTCAATGGTGACACCTGACTGCTATCTGAAAGGTTGGGAGTTGGTTCTCTCAATTAAAAAAAATAATAAATCATTTTATTGGGGGCTCTTACAGTTCTTATCGCAGTCCAAACATGCATTGTATCAAGCATATTTGTACATATATTGCCATCATCATTTTCAAGGCATTTTCTTTCTACTTGAGCCTTTGGTATCAGCTCCTCTTTTTTCCCTCCCTCCCCCACCCTCGTGAACCCTTGATAAATTATTATTATTCTAACTCAGTGGATATTTTATTCTTATTCAGCGGATATAAGCTGAAAGCGGTGTGGACCAGAATTGTACCCTCTTAAAGTGAGTTTGTCATGCAGATCAAACAGGTACCAGAAGCCTGAGAGTGCTGGCCACCTGCAGGTGCGCCTGGGCTTGCTTCTGCTCCTTTTCACTAAACACTCAGGAGGAGGGTGGTAGAACAGCTCTGCTTTGCCAGGAGGTGTGTGGCTTCCATCTAGATACTTATTATCCAGTCCAAACCAGCTCCTCTGGGGCCGGTTCTGCCTCAGGGCAACCCCATCTGGGCTGGACTGCCGCACTACAATGGCCCGTTTGTCTTCTGAGGTGCCTCTGGGTAGACTCAAACCTCTAACCTTTCCAAGAGTGGTCACTTCGTTAACTGTTTGCCACACCCAGATATTTGGGATTATGTTTCCTTTTGTTTTGAAAAAGAGTCGGTATTCATGGCTTGAAGGATTCCTGGTGATGCAGTGGTTAAGAACCCAGCGAGAATGGAAAGGTCAGCAGTTCAAACCACCAGGCACTCTGCAGAAGAATGAGGTGGCCATCTGCTCCTGTCAAGATGCCTTGGCCACCCTTATAGGGTAGTCTGACTCTGTGTTGACGTGTGGCTAGGAGTAAAAATGGACTCACTGACTCACACAACAGCAACATTAGTTGTTTGCAAACTGACACCCCAGGGAGGAAGAGGGAAGCATCCAGCAAGCTGTGTACTATTGTTATCCACCTGGAAAGTCTGCTCCGTCTCCAGGAGCAAATAGCTGCCCTGCCTGTTTCTGAAGCACCTAATGGAACCTGTACCGCCTATGCACGGCCCATCCAGGACTTTTCTTCTGGGGTCACCCACGGGTTGGCAGTTATTTAATTGCCTGGGATTTTTGTACCGCCACGTGCTTCTGTTCAGCAGAATCAGGAGTTTCCGGCAGCCTCCTTCGAAACTCCCAACTCTGTCTGGGGAAAGCGGGCTATTTCCGGGACTCGGCATCCCAGATGCTCATATGCAAAGATTGAGCTCCACAGAATGAAAAGGACTTGAAAAAAAAAAGAAAAAGAAAAGGACAACCAATTTCACCGGTTTGCTGCTAACTGCCATTCACATACAATCTTGAGCTAAGAGACAGAGGTGAAAAATAGGGAGAGGTTTCAAACTTCCCTTTGAAAGGAATATACAAATGTGCCCTAAGGGATCCTAAAGCTGCTCTTCCATTATCAAGCGCAGACGCTGATGGGATTTACTTCATCTTGGAATCATGACGCCCCGATTGTGAGTAAATAACAAAGGATGGTGTTCTCTCCCAGAAAGGCTGAGGCTGTCCTCAGAGGTTGCAGCCCTATGTTTGTAACACAGTGCTGGGCTGGTACCCATTGTTGCTGAGTGTGCCAGTCAGACCTGTGAAAGTCAGAAAGTGTGTAAGGTAGAACTCTGTCGAAAGAATGATAAAAAGTGATCAGACTATCCCCTGTCAGAGGCGGGAAACTGTCAAGCTCTGGAAAAGCAAGGCCATCCTGACGATGTCCAGCTCCCACAGAGAAGAAAGATGAGGCTCTCTACGCCCATAAAGAGTGACAGTCTGGGACACCCACAGGGGTAGAGCTATGAACCCCATCACGTACAATATGGATGAATGTTGACATCCATGGAGTGATAGCTTCAAAGTGCACCTGAGGACAACCACCATGAAGGTCTGGCTGGTCAGGATGGAGAGGGGGCGTTTCTGAAGAGCTCACCCCACAGCAGACAGCGAGCTCCTGGCTCCTCTAGCACACAGAGTCCATGCGGAGAGGGTCTGGCAGTGCTAAGAGCCTGTGGTGGAGCACCGGTGCAAATGGGGCTGGGAGCTCTCAGAAGAAAGCCACTTTACAAGTCCCCTAATTAGTACCATTCAATTCCCCTTTCCTGTAGGGGCCTTTTAAACCTCGGAGCTATCAAACCCTGCAGCGCATTAGAAAGGTTGCCTTTGCATTTCTGTTGCACTTTTCTGGAATGATTTTTATAATTTTCCATTATTTTCCGAAGAGATTCAGAAGGGCAGCAATTGGTACATTCCAAAGAGAGCTATTAACTAAGCTCTGAGAGCCTCCCAGGGCTGGGCAGCAGCAATCTCCCAGAGCATGCTAGGAAGCCTCTTGCAAGGTCAGGGGCAGAAACAAGAGGTTGGGCGGCTGGCAGAGAGGGACAGGGTGCAGGACGGCGGGATGGGGGGGAGACGGGGCGGGGGAGCACAGGAGCATTTGCCTTCAGGCTTCTGGACCTGAGCAGGGCAGCTTCAAGGCCTGCACCAGCACTGGAGAGTGTCCAGGGGTGGCACTCACCAGAGATCTTGGTCTGATTCAGGGACAAATGAAAAGGGGATAAAAAGAGAAGTCGAGGCAACTCAGACAGCCCTGCTGAGGCATGGCCTCAATGACGCTTGGTCTAGTCCAGGGGTCCGCAAACCAAGGCTCTCGGGCCATGTATGCTTCTTTTGGTGTGTGCATATAGCTCTGAAGTACGATGTTTTAAAATTTAAGAATATTATTCAGATAAAGGAGAGTTCACTGTTCATCAAATATATATTCATGGCTCTCCAAACATTTTTAAATCGTTGTGAGGGACGGGATTGGCTCTTCCCTCTCAAATATTTGCCGACCCCTGGGTGAGCAGGTTGACCTTACAGCTTTCTCTCCTCCCTCTCCCTCTCTCACAAGCAGTGCCCTTCTCCTTAGGGACCTCACTTTGTCACCCATCCTTACCAGATCGTGAGGTTCTCCTCCCCAGGAAAAAAAGCCAACAACTCGCCCCTGCCCCACCACCTAAAAATCCAGCACAAGAGAAGGATTCCCCTGCCTGTCTTCTAATGAAATGTGAAAACTCACAACCCGGAGGGTTCCATTTTGTGGGGTCAAAACATCCTCACAAAGTCCAGGTGGAAACAGGAAAGGCAGAGAGGCTGAAGGGCGGGGGAGGGGGTATCAGTATCTGCCTTTATCCTTCATAGCAGTTGCCACTGTTTCTGTGAGGAAACGGGGGGGTGGGGTGGGGGGAAGCATACATCTTTTACTCTATAACCTTTCATCCAAGGAGGAGGTCAAGAGGAGCCTGCCTGGGGCCAATCCCTGTGTCTCTCCAGTTCCACCTACATTTCCCCAGGGGCACGTTTCACCTGACTTTCTGGGAAAGGCCAGCTGGAAAGGGCCTTCTGACTCTCCACATTCCACGCTTCACCAAGGTCAAGACTTGAGACACAGAAACAAAGACCATCCACCGGGCAGGGTCAGCACCCAGAAAGGAGGGAGCCCCAACCTCTGGGTACAGATAGGAGCAGAGCCTGAGAAGATTCCCTGGAGGCAGAGGCTCCTCTCCTCGGGGTGTGGAGGGGAGGAGAAGTCAGCCAGGAGCAGAAAGGGTGTGACAGCTGCGAAGGTATCCTAGCATCTGCCCTGATGACTGCTTTTGAAAATGTTTACTCCTTGGCCCAGGCGACTGACTACATGAACAAGGGGTGAAATGCTGCCTGCCCAGTTCTGACATGACCCATTGCTGATCACACTATTGTAGCCATCAGCCAGCCCTTTCTTCCTAGTCTGTCTTAGTCTGAAAGAGCCATTGTAATCCATTATGCATTATAAAAACAGAACCCACTCGACAATGAGTCAACATAACCCCCTAGGCCACCAAGTCTCCTTGCTCAGCAGCAGGTCAACTCACCAAAGTTCCACTGAGGTGCAGGTACTGCCTGCGCATGGGGGGCACTGATCCAGCTCTTCTGCTTAAAAGAGGAGCATTCTGCCCCAGCACCACCCTCTCCTCTCTTAGTCCCCCGGGAATTACAGCAATGGAGTCTCTTCCTGTTTCTCAGATCCTCTGTTCTGTACTGGACACCTATTCTTGGGGCCCCATCCTTAGCCCTCAGCTCTTGGTCATTAGACAGTTTCTCTGTTCCAAAGGTGTCAACCTCAACCACCTCCCCACCGTTCATTCTCAAGTCGCTGACTCCTGGGGAGTCCGTATTTGTTCCTGAAACTCAAGTGTTAATTTTCATGTTGTCCATTGGACACCGACACAGTCACTCTTACATTCAAAACTGGACATCTTAATTACCCGCCCCCTTCCTCACTCTGCTCCCAAGCCAACTCCTCTTCCTGGTTCTCTCTATATCCTGCTCCCTTATCTGACAATTCATTTAGGCTGGAAAGCCTCACCTTTAGCTTGTAAATCTTTATGGGAGTAGAAAGCCTCATCTTTCTCCCCAGGAGTGGCTGATGGTTTTGAACTGCTGACATTATGGATAGCAGCCTAACGCATAACACACTATGCCACCGGGGCACCTTTTCCTTTTTAGTGTCACCCATATTTTCCCTTTCCCTCTCATTGCCAAAGTGGATCCCACCGCTGAGCTTAGATCAGTGCCATAGTTCTCAAAGTGTGATCCAGGGACCAACACAATCAGCAGCACTTGAGAGCTTGTTACAAGTGCAGATTCCCAGGCCTGCCCCAGACCCTCTACTGCATCAGAACCTCTGGCGATGAGGCCCAGCCAGCTGCCTTTTTATATGCCCTCCCACAACTGCTGGTGCAGTGGAAAAATCTCAACCGGAGGCTTTGTGGAACGATTTCCCGTGAGCCTTCCACAATCCACTCTAAGGGTGGCTACCCATTCATTGACGTCTAGTTACCTACTCTGTTTACTGCCAGGAGTCTGCTCTCAAACCATCAATGGCTCTCAATTCCCTGGCCCCAGAAGGCTGAACTATCCATCAGGCTTCACCTCTCTAGATTTATTCTCGGGAAACTGCCTAAGAGCCTGCATTCTATTGGTGACAATGTCTTCACCCCTTAAGTCCCTGGGCCTTTCTTCAAAGTTCATGGCCATGGGATCAATCCCGACTCATAGTGATCCCCTATAGGGCAGTGTGGAATTGCCTGTGTGGATTTACAAGACTGTCTTTCCAGTAGGAGAAAATCTCGTTTTTATCCCGAGGAGCAGCAGTTGGTTTCTAACTGCTGACCTTGCAGTTAGCCCAACATATAATCAATAACTCCACTGCCAGGGCAAAGGGGCCACTCCCTCCGCGACGCCCTCCCTTAGACTGACATAAATCCAACACTTGTTGCAAAATAATGCTGTGGACCGCAACCAAAGTAGATTCTTCCCCTGCAAACGTGGCTTGGTTGCTTTAAACCAGGTTTTCGTCAAGCTTTTTCTTAAGAAAAAAAAATGCGTCTACACAGTCATCTTGCTTTCGTCGGGGCCTAAGTTCCTGCTCCAAGTGATCTACTTGCGTCATCTAGTTCTGCCTCTGAGGGCCCGCATTCTCTCTCCTGCTGAGTGCTCTGCTTAGTGTAGGTGCGAAATTGAATAAATACACGCATGAATGAGCCGCCTCGTCCATTCTATGGGGCCGAGGGAAAGCATTTTGGAGTTCTCTCATTTCCGTGTTCAATACGGGCAAAGGCGGAAATTAACACGTGCTCATAGATTTCAGGGTTCCGGGGTACTACCAGAATGTTGGACATCATAACTCCTTCTCTACTGCCTAGAAACTTCTGGGTGGGCCTAACGGTTAGCCGTTTGACCCCACCCTGTGGCGCCAAGGAAGCAAGATCAGGTGAACTGCTTGCAGAAAGATGGCCACGAAGAAAAGCGGAGGAGGCAGTTCTCAGCAGCACCCACAACATAGAGGCGCGGAAGGCGCTGTGGCGACGCAAGGGTTCCGTCCTCGGCTGCTAACTGAAAGGTTGATGGTTCAAATCCACTCAAGGACACCATGGTACAAAGCCCGGACAATTATTTCTGCCCTGTGACGGAGGGAGGGGTGGGGGGGGGGTCACTGTAAGTCAGCATTGACTCGGTGGCAAAGTTTTCAGTCATTTTTTTTCTTTTTTGGCTTGTACAGCCTAGACCTAGTTTTCTGAAGCCCCGCTAGCCCGCAGGTACCCGTTGGCAAGCACGTGACAGTCCCAGAGGCGCGCGATCGCGAACATTAGCTAAGGCGCCATTCGCGCCATTGCGACCATTACGTAAGACGCCACCCGCACGAGACTTCGAACATTAGCTAGGATACCACCCGCGCCACTGCGAACAATGGCAAAGACGTCCCCCTCGCGTCTTCGAACATTAGCAAATCACCCGTGGGTGATTACTATTCCTTGTCAGTCACTTTCGAAAGTTTTAGTCAATAAACAAATATCTCCCTTTCAAATGAACCAAACCCAGCCCCACTGAACTGCCAAACACCGACGACTTTTGACTAGAAAACCTCTTGTCGCCCTGAAAACTTTCCCAACGCGAAGCGGTTTCCTCAAAACCTCCGACGGAAGAAGGGAGGCATTGGACGCAGCAGCGCTCGACGTTTGCCTGGCGACTAGACAACACGAAAGGCCGACCGATCGTCTATATGGGACTCTCCACGGAGGCGTCCTCATGTCTGAACAACGGTGTCAGGCACATCTATCCACTGGCTGCGGCCATCTCCGCAGTTCACCGTCCCTGAGGTCACCCGAGCCCTCTTCGCCCCCAACCCCATCACCAGCCTCCCGAGCGCCCCTGTGACTCACCCCCCATCAGTGGGTTGGCCACGATCCCGGGGACCTCCGGGGGAATGTGCCCCTGAGGTGCGCTGCCGTTGTCGCCATCGCCTTGCCCGTCCATCGTGCGCTCGCGGCTGCCCAAGTTCTGCGTTCCACTCCAGTTGAGGGAGCTTCAGAATCCCACACGCCCCCTTCCGCCCGCCAAGTTCCCGACTGCGAGCGCACAGGCGGCTCACCTGGGGGCCGGCGGACGCGCACGCGCACGCGCACCCGCGCGCCCGCGCTACCTAACTGGCGGGCGGCCCGCCCAAGCTCGCCGCAGCCCCCCACCGCCCCTAGACTGGCTGCTGTCACGTCCTTTCCCAAACCCAGAGGCAGCGGCGAGAGAGCCTTGGAGTTTATCAGGAAGGAAACACACACACTTGGAAACTTTGGAGATGGACCACCGCGAGCTTCGGCTGCCGGCCCGAGCCAACCGGTTACTCTTTTGGAAGCTTGCGCTGGAGAAGTCCCGGGGCTTGGCGGCAGCACGGCCGACCTGCCCCACCCTCAGCCTGCACGTGTGGTTTTAATTTTGCCGGGAGTTTCTGATGGGAACGTGTGTCTATGTTATGAGAGTGCACATTTCCACACCACGTGTGTTTTCGGTCTTTTCAGCCGCGGCGGTGTCATTAAATGTTGTTCACCTAGGCATTGTATCTTATTGTATTTTAACTTCTCAAGAAAGAGTTCCTTTGAGGAAAATGGGTTGCCCAGTGGCCTGGGGTGGGAACTCAGGGCCATGGGAGAGTGGGGTGGGGTAGGAGACCTGCTCTCTTTCCCTTCACCATTCATTTTTTAAAAAACATTTTATTAGGGACTCATACAACTCTTATCACAATCCATACATACATCAATTGTATAAAGCATATCTGTGCATTCTTTGCCCTCATTTCCACAGCATTTGCTCTCCACTTAAGCCCTTTGCATCAAGTACTCTTCCCCCACTCCCCGCTCCCCCCTCCCTCTTGAGCCCTTGATAATTTATAAATTTTTATTTTGTCCTATCTTTCCCTGTCTGGTGTCTCCCTTCACCCCCTTTTCTGTTGTCCGTCCCCCAGGAAGGAGGTCACATGTAGATCCTTGTAATCAGTTCCCTCTTTCCAGCCCAAGTTTACTTTGTCCAGAGCTCCTGAGGTCGCCTTTGCAGAATGTTGGGAGTTTTGTGCACCTCCCTTTCAGAGAAACCCTGTGCCATGGTCCCCTAATGCTAGTTCTGAGAGCCATGGCTAAGGGTGCTATTTCAGGTTGATTCCCGCCACACCCAGCGCCCTCTGCTCCTCTCTTCTAAGTGAAGGGAGTTCTTGTCTGACGGAGGTAGGGAGGCTCCTTTTGCGTTCCTCTCAAGGCTGCTCTGACTGAAAAGATTGCAGTTTTGTTTTGCGTTGTTTTTTTTTTTTTAAGCCCACACTGAAGCCTCATTGTCTCAGATGTGAGATTCTGTACTTGGCCCACTTGGTAGCCAGTGTTAGCAGTTTGAGGAGTGTCTTTTCAAATGCATTTCCCTGCAGCTAGGAATATGCAAATATGCTTTTTGCTGTATCCACAGAAATGTAAACATATTATCACTTAGTCCCGGGGGCCTTGCCATTTCAGCTCTGAAATTCTGTCCCATTGTTTCTTTCATCCCCCTCCGCCCAGAGTCCCATAGTCTTGCTTATTGAAGGAGGCAGAAGGTTTCCATTTTATTAGTGCTACCAACACACGAGTGTTCAGATGTCTATACATCTGACTTGGTCACCGATACAAATATTTCTTGGGGACAGACTCCGAAGAGTAGAAAGGTCAAATCAAAGACAAGCTCATCCACGTGTGATATAGAACTGAAGAGGCATATGCATGCACAGGGGCACACACTCAGTGCACGGACCCCCGGGGAAATCACAGTGAGACCTGTGGGGTCTACCGATGGCAATTGCACAAACACGTTACCACTGGGGGAAAGTGGACAAAGTGCACAGGAGCTCTCTCGGTAAGGTATCTGATGGCTGCATGAGAATCTGCAAGTATTATAATCAAATTGCCATTAAACAACCAACAATAAAGAATGCTTCTTTTACATGGGGATCCAAGATCAAACCCCGCCAAATGCCAGCAAGCCCGTTCCGACTCCTCATGGCCCCATGTGTGTCAGAGAGGAACCGCCTCCCATAGGTTTCCAGACTGTGACTGTTAGGATTGCCAGACCTTTCTTCGGGGTACCTCTGGTGGGTTCTAACTACCAACCTTTCAGTTCGTAGTGGAACACTCAATCATCTATGCCACCTAGTGGAACACTTAATCATCTATGCCTCCAAAATGGGGAGTCCCACTGTTAAATTCCCTTTCCTATCTATTTGCATTATTAATGGAGAAGGTCAGAAGTATATGGATTCTTCACCATTCCAACAGGAAAGATTTGATGAACGATAACACCTTCATTTGACATAGAGTGAGAAATGCATTCCCAACACAGCCTGAAAGATGAGAAGACAGTGGCGAAGCTAGATCTGATTACCCCTCTTACTTCACAAACTTTAGTGTACAGCTTTTTTATTTACGAACTTTGCATTAAAATCCAAGATTTTTCTACATTCCTATTCCAAAATGACAATAAAGAAGAGTCCCCCCCGCCCCATTGCCACCTAGTACCTGGGTGAAAACAAGTCAGACAGCCTTGTGTCTTCTCATTATATTTATGATGTTAACTGACCCAGTGCGTAGGAGAGTGGGTGCTGGTTCTGGTTGGGGTTTTAAATGTATTATGGTAAAAGACACCTAACAAAGTTTACCATTTCAAGAGCTGATGTGAAAAATTAAAAAAAAAAACTGTTGACTGCTGACGGCTACAAGAGGAATGAATCCATGTGTAAGGATTTGTTTGACGATAAAGTTGAGTCACTAGGGAAAAATGTGGAATTACTAGGAATCCTGAGGACACCGTGGCGAAGCACTGAGTGGCTAACAATAAGGTTCAAACCCACCCATTGGTTTCCCAGGTGAATTCATCATTGCTTTCAGAAGGACCAACACAAGGCTGGTTGCTACAACCAAACCAAAGCAAACTCTCCACCATCGGGTAGATGATGACTCATGAGGACCCTGTGGGAAAGGGTAGAACTGCCCTTTGACTTTCTGAGACTGTAACTCTTTATGGGAATAGAAAACCCCATCATTCTCCCTTGGAGGAGCTGGTGGTTTCAAACGGCTGACCTTGGGGTTCGCAGCCCACAGAGTAACCATTATGCCACCAGGGCTCCTCTTGATTGCTCAAGGCAGAAGTTACAGATTTTCTACATGTCCAACTCCTCCAAACTACTGTACCACTCCATAAGCTCTAACATCAAGTACTACTTTTCCACAATGAAGTTCATCAGCAAGTGCTTCAAGTGTTCTTGGCTCTCAGTAAAAAAAAGTGTTATCTGCATATGGCAGGTTGTTAATAAGCCTTCCTCTGATCCTGATGCCACGTTCTTCTTCATGTAGTCCAGCTTCTCACATCATTTGCTCATCAAATAGACTGACTAAACGTGGTGAAAGGATACAACCCTTGCTCACACCTTTCCTGATTTTAAACTATGCAGTATCCCTATTCTGTTCGCATGACTCTCTCTTGGTCTGTGTGCAGGTTCGGCACAAGCACAATTAAGTGTTCTGGAAGTCCCATTATTTGCAATGGTATCCGCAATTTTTTATGATCCACACAGTTCAATGCCTTTGCATCGTCAGTAAAGTGCAGTGGTGTTCTCTGCTGTCAGCCAAGACCCATCTGACATCAGCAATGCTATCTGTTGTTCCAAGATCTCTGTGGTAAATCCATAAAGATTGCAGCCTAGGAAACCATCTGGTGCAGTTCTGCTCTCATATGGGTCACTGTGAGAAGGAATCCACTCATCCATGGCACATGAGAACAACAAAATGGGATGAATTACATGGTGTGGGTTATGATGATAGATAAATGCATCGGATTACGCTAAAGGACAATGAAAAGACATTCGTCACCCCGTGTGTGCAGGGGTGTGCGAGCACACATGCACGTGGCTGATCAGAGAAGGCGGCATAGGTGGCATTAGAAGCAAGAGTGATGGCCTGTAACATGCTAAGGCCTTGATTAGTCTTCGCTGGGGGCAGTCCTAACACCAGCCAGGACCTAACCCCAGTCTTCTCTAGCCCTCCACGATAGGCAGAAGTCACTCATAGATTATGAGACTCCTTTCTCCTTGCATCTCATGGGACCAACTGACATAACATAGGCCACAAAAGACAATGATTGTTAGGCTACTTTGGTGAAGAGTGATGGCTGAGGTCTTAAAAACTTGAAAGCCATCAGAAGTGCAACTAGTGAGCCCTCCCAGTTTGGAGGGGGAAAACAGTAAAGAAAATCTAAGCTACATGGAAATGATTCATCTAGTGGATGATTGGACCACATAAACATCAGTGTCCACGACCCTGAAGCTAGTTAAGGACTAGATGGTGCCTGAATACCACTAACAACTGCTCTGAAAGGGATCCATTAGAAGGTCCTGGATAGAACATGAAAAAATATGTAAATCAGAACTCACATTCCTAAAGGAGATCAGGCTTGCTGGTAGCACAGAGACCAGTGCAGCCCATAGGCTATAGTCTGGAAATGTTGACCTTTTAGTTCTGGAAGCGATCTGACCCTTAGGGCTCAATCAGCCAAACAATAAACAGGTCTCTACAGAGAACACTGGTACTGTGAAGGCACCCACACCTAAACTTCTGCAGGGTTCGGGAAGAAGGAAACATGGAAATCAGCAACGCAGGGAGCAGGTTGCCTAAGTGATGTTACATTGTGGGAATTGCGATCGGTGACAAGAAAACGTCTTGGAATTGTTGAATGAAAAACTCATCTGCTCTATAACCCTCACTCAATTAAAAAGTTTTTTTTAAATTACAACCTTGGAAACTCTATCCATTGGGCAGTCCTACTCTGCCCTGTAGAGTCACCATGAGTCAAAACCAATTCCAGATTGGAAACACTGCTCTCATTGCACAACCAAACACTTCTGACTCATGGTGACTGTACGGGTCAGAGTAGAGTGGCCGTGTGGGACAGAGTAGAACTGCCCCTGTGGGTTTCTGACCCTGTAACTCTTTGTTAGAGCAGAAAGACTCATCTTAATCCGTTGGTACAGCTGGTGGCCTGGAACTGCTGACCTTGCGGTTAGTAGCCCTACATGTAACCCAAACCCACTACAACACCAGGGGTTCAGAGTCAGAAACAGCAGCAGCTGTGTTTTGATATTTTGGTCAGCATGGGTTTTTTGCCTTAATAGAGATTTCTTTAAAAATATCACACTAAAAATATTATTAATCTTGGTGGCTGAATTTTTTGGTGCTCCCTTAAATTTTGCATCTGAAGTGAGTGCCTGACACACTTCACCCTAATCTCAGACCTGGGAAAAAGGAATGGGAGGTAAAGCACACTGGCAAAAGATTCCATAAACAAAATGTGCATGTGTGTATGTGTGTGTGTACATACTCATTATGTATGGATATATATATAAACTGTATGCATACATATATACATATATATACAAGGAGTGCTGGGGCAGTGTGGGTTTGGCATTGGCCTGGTGACCACAAGGTTGGCAGTTCAAACCCACCAGCTACTTCAAGGGAGAAAGATGAGATTATCTGTTCTTGGAAACACTATATAAAGTTGCTATGAGTCAGAATCAACTCGATGGCAGTGGGGTTTTGGGTTACATATACAGGGACATATGTAGGTACATATATGTTTTTTGTTATGTAGGAACCGTATCTCCCAGTCATTCTTTCCTACATGCTAAAGAAATGTGAGACTTATGTGTGGTTCTTTTTTCAGTCAATTGCAGTGCTCTTTGCTGAGGTTTTCTGCATTTGGACCCAACAGAGAAAAGATGATATCTATATGGATATGTGAGGAACCCTGATGACATAGTGGTTCTGCATTGGGCTGCTAACCAAGAGGTCAGCAGTTCAAAACCACCAACCTCTCCAAGGGAAGAAGACAAGGCTTTCTACTCCTGTAAAGAGTCACAGTCTCAGAAACCCACGGGGCAGTTCTATCCTGTCCTTCTAGGTCACTCCGTCAGAATCGGCTCGGTGGCAGTGAGTTTGGTTTTATATGTAAATGAAAGTTACCTATAAATGTGCATACGTCAAGAGAAAAGCTAAGCAGCCCTCTAAGTGAGATGTCAACTAAGAAGTACATGAACATCAGTGACCAAAGAATTGTAAATCATATAATCTAAAGTCGAAGGAGGGATTAGTATCAGAGCCTACATTGTAAGAATCTGGTTTGCAGAAGGCTATGGATGACAGTGGGAGCCCAAGATGCATTTGTGGGAACGACATAGGAAATCAGCCTGCAGTGATATCCCTGTATCCATAACAAAGGGATGGGAAGAATGAGTTACCAAATAGAGTGCCCTGGAGAGAGGACTATGGAAGATGCAAACGACAAACCTGACTTGAGCGATTAAAACCTTGTTTGTTGATCCCCCTCTCTGATACACATTAGGCCTGATCTGGTTTTCAACATTTTCTGTATTTTTGTGTGTGTTCATATTGGGGTTTATCGCAGTTGTATTTTGCCATGGGGGGATCACCCTCTTGAATCTTTGTTATATTTTTGCCTGTTTGTCAGTCTATGAAACCCAGGATCGATGACCCTGTGAGGACAGCAAGTAGAATAAGGGTTTCTCGGGGGGGCGGGGGGGTGGTGTACAGTGGGGGGGGGGAGGATGGGTAAAAGGGAGTTGATGACAAGGAGTTCCAGAAGAAAAAGAATCTTTAGAAACATTGTGGTAACCATTGGACAACACTGCTTGCTGAGCTTAAACTATGGGATGATATGATATCTGTATTCACTCCCAATGAAATGGCTTTGTAGAACCAGGAGAGAAGCTAATGGAGCGACCTGTTGGCAATTGACGAGGCGGACAGAGGTGCTCAGTGTACTCTTCTTGCAACTTTTCTGTGAGCTCGACATTTTTCAAAATGTAGCAATAGTGAGGGAGGAAACGTTATTAATTAAAATACAATTTACTTGTTAACAGGGTCAGCTCGGTGGTTGAGATTCAAGTGATTTTAACAACCAGTTCGCTGCCCAAAGGACTGTTTAAAGTAAAAAATATATATATCCTAAAAAGTATTTTATTATTCCATACTGTTAATACTGAAATAAATAAGAACAATAAGAGGTACACAACTACATTCTGTTGTTATAGAAAGAATTTTAAATATTAATGATAAACATTAAATAATAACTGAAAAAAACAGAACTGTGATTGAAGATAGTTCCATGTGGCTTTTCGATTGGCGTCCTCACTTGCCATATTCTTTGCTTCTATCCGGGCATTGTCAGCTGTGCGATTGATCCTGAACCATCTTTTCACCGTAGGAGGAGGATCCCATTCCTTTAGAGGTAGGCAGGCCCATTAGACAACAGTCATTGTGCGCATCAGATTAGAAACGGTTAAAGCACTGCTCTTCGCTGAACGTGTTATTATGTGCGTCTTTGTTATTATGTGCGTCCCTTTCTGCTTCTGCGGAACGTGCACCAATTATTCTGACAATATTTTCAGCTCTTTGGACAGTTTCAGGAATTATATAACTCACTCATAATAAGTCGTGGGAATTGGGGGATATAATACAGAGCTGAAACCAATGACAGGGAGTCACCCCCTGGGTCTTCGGCACTTTTTCTCTGTACAGTATGTGTTTGTTTACTGAAGTAACAAATGCAAGGGAATCCAAAGGTCATAGTACTTTATCAAAAGGTTGAGTTTGGGGAAATGAACAATGAACTATTACAAGCCTAGTTCCATGTATGTTTTATACCGATGGACAGAATGAACATGACTTTGGGCACTTAGAATACACTGGTGTGCAGATGCACATTTAAAAAGAGTAAGGGGAAAAAAAAAGAGTAAGGAACATAAACTTGTGGTTTCCACGCGGGGCGGCTGCCCAGCCCCCCACCTTCGAAAGAACCCAGATGACAAAGGCCATGTTAACAACTGGTTCATGGAACTCAACCAAAAATTCAGTTGTGCCAAACCGGTTCGACCCAGCTGAATCCCACCACCAGAGAAAGTCATGTTTATAACTGGCAGACAAACCAGTCGCTGTGTGGTCCGCGCTGCCTCCCAGAGATGCCTGGATGTGTCGGAGTGGAACTGCACTCTACGGAGTTTTCCGTGACTGAGTTTTTCAGATCTGCAGGCATTTGTTCTGACACACCTCTGGGTGGACTCCACGTCCCACCTGCTGGTTAGCACCTGAGTACATTCGCCTGATTGCCCCACCTAGAGACTCCCCGTGATCAACCAGGAAGTGGCGATTGAATGCGATGTTCTGATTTCTCCTGACCTGGGGCAAGAGATGACTGGAATCCAGAGGCAAATGTCTTTGAAGCAGCTCAGCTTTGGGTTCATCTGTGAGGAGTCGTGGGGGGAGGGGACCTGCACGCTGGAGAGCATCCTCTGCCACCGTGGCTGTTCGATCGGCCCTCCCTCACCAAGTGAGCTTCCGGGGATGCCTCTCAAGCCCCCACCGTGCTTTGCCAAGTGCATATGCTCCCCTCGCCATGAGCCTGCGACTGAAAAGAGCCTCATTTCTAAACTCCACGTGTATTCCAAGGACCGCATGAGAAATGTCAGGGAGGAGAACGACCTTGGGAGAGAGTATTCCTTCAGAGGATCCAAAAATGAGACCCTTTGAACGGCATGCCCACCACTTACATTGTTAAGGCATGTTTAAGAAGCTGGTGGCGCTGTGGGTTACATGTGGAGCTGCTAATGGCAAGGCCAATGGTTCAAACTCACCGGTCACTTAAAGGGAGAAAACAGAGCCATTCTGCTCCTATACAGATTTAAAGACTCAGAAACCCAAAGGGGTAACTATTCTAAAAGGTCACTGTGAGTCTGAATCAATGGGATGGCCGCGGGTCTGGGTTTGGGGAAGGAATCTTGATGGCGATGTGAGTTGGTCCAGCCGCTCCAAGGGAGAAAAATGATGCTGATGGCTCTCATACAGATTTACAGTCTACGAGGGGTTCTGTGGACCGTCACTAGGAGTTGATGGCCAGGAGCGTTCAGTTTGGTTTCTAGGATTGAGGCCTGCTCCGCAAGGTTTCTGAAGCTCTAAATTTTTATGGAAACACACCGCCTCACCTTTTCCCATGGAGTAGCTACTGAATTCAAACGGCTGATTTTTCAATTAGCAGCCAAATGCTTAACCCAGCTCAGAACCCTGAACCATCAGGACTCCTTTGAGATAGTGGCTAAAAACCCACCAATGACCAGTCCCTTCTGACACTCACCAGCCCTATATAGTTTCAGAGGCTGTACGTGTTTACCAGACCAGATAGTGTTATCTTTCTCTGGCAGAGCAGCTGGTGGTTTTGAACTTCTTGCCTTGTGGCTCTTGTCAAGGGCCTTCCTCCTTTTTTGTTGTTCCCTTACTTTACCAAGAGCGATGTTCTTCTCCAAGGACTGGCCTCTCCTGATATGTCCATAGTACGAAGGACAAGCCTCACTATCCTAGTCGCTAAGGACAAGATGGATCGACACAGTGGCTGCAACAGTGGGCCCCAGTATAAGAAAAATGTTGAGGATAGCAAAGGACAGGGCAGTATTTATTTCTTTTTTTTTCTGGGCCAAGGAGGAGCCCCCTGGCAGCCCCCCTCCTTCCTGCTCCAGCTTTATTGGAGTTCTAGAAGCATTCCAGGAAGCCCACCGGGTCCCCACCATGCCCCTCTGGTGTGCAGCACGCGCCTGCAGCAGTGAGAGGCCCGTACGTCATTGGGCAGCCGGCTGGGAGAAGCCCCAGGCTGTCCAGCACAGCTTCCCCTGTCCGGTCTATGCTGCCTGGGCCAGCTGACCTCTGGGTGTTGCCCAGTGAGGCCAGGTCCCCACCTGCTGCCACAGCCCAGCCCCTTGGCTTCTGGGCAGGACAGCCCCAGTGAGGGCCAGCTCCTCCTGAAACCAACATTTACCCAGTGCTTGTCCCCACCTGCCTGCTTCCCTTTCCTCTCTGGTTGCTCCCAAGGGTGCCCTCCCCAAATCACTAGCCTGAACCCACACCTTAGAGCATGCTCTGGAAGCCTGACCAAGGGGGCTCAGACTCTCCTCAGGGCAGCATTTCCTTCTGTAGAACATAAGGTCATTATGAGATGGAACTGACTTGCTGCAGCTAACAGCCATCATCTTGCAGTTAGCAGCCCAACACTTAACCAGCAGTGACATGGGGCTCCTTGGATGACAGACCCCAACCAAAACCAAACTCACTGCCATTGACTTGATTGTGACTCATAGTGACTCTATTATTGGACAGAGTAGAACTGCCCCTGTGGGTATCTAAGGCGATAGATGTTCACAGCTTTAGAAAGCCTCATCTTTCTCCCTTGGAGCAGTTAATGGTTTCTAACTGTTGACCTTGTGAGCAGCTGAATGCATAACCGGCAGTATAGCGAAGCAGGTCTTGAATAAGGTGACCAGACATCCCACTTTTGATGGGACAGTTCTGATTTTTAACAATTTGTCCTGCGTTTTTAAAAAGTCCCGATTTTTGGAAAGAATGCACGACAAGCTAGGGAACGGCAAGAGAACAGGAAGGGAATGTACATAATACATAACGCCATTCAAGCAGCTGCTGATTTGTTATCCATAAATGTGAAAACTATTATTATTAAAATATATTGTTATTTCTATATATACACTGTGCTCATTGAAATGCTTAAAGAATTTTGTGAAATTGCGGAAGTTGAATATCAGAAAATACTTGGATACAGAAAAACACGCTGTTAGCTCTTTTGCCAGCTGTCGAAAGATTTTTTAAAATATATGACCCTTCGAAATCCTAGTTTCTATCACAGGATAAATTCTATCACTAGAATTTTAGGAGAGTTTTTGAAAAAGAATCTTCAAAAATTGGGCTAGAGTTTGTAAACAATCAAGAAGCTCTTTTTCAAAATGCTATAAAACTTATTGCGCTGACAAAATTTCGGTAATCGAAGTAGCAAATGAAGTTAATAATTTAAAATTTCAGTGTCAAGAGCGGTTAGAAAATAATTTTCTTCTGTTAACTATCTGTAATAGTATAAGCCAGCTAGAAGAACAAGGTGCAATAAATCCTGTAGATATCATGAATCATGTTAAAAAGTTCTATAGTAACTGCATGGATTATTTAGAAGAGTGGACGGTACTTTACAATGATATTGAACATTTTCATTGGGTTACATTAAAACAAGAACGTAATTGAATGATGTGCAAAAATCATTTAATCATATTACTCAAATTTTCACATATAGTAATACCTCTTTTTAATGAGGTATTATTAAAAATATATTGATTAGGAAAAGGTTAAATCTTGGGCATCAGCAAAAGTCACAATAGAGAACAAATGGTTAGAAATATTTCATCATTTGAAACAAACCATGTTCCATACACTAATGCACTAAAAATTGTGAAATACGTGCTGTCCTTACCAGGAACTAATGCTGCTTAAATGAGAAATATGCCGAAGAATAAAATAATACTATACATAAATTTAATGTATTATATTTGTAAATTGTACTTATGTTGAAATTTTAAAAGATATGTTACAATATTATTTTTGCATTCTATGAAAATTTTTGTTGCTCCATATAGACCAAATTTTTAATCAAGAACACCCCTCACTCCCCCGGTCAATGGTGTCCCGCTTTACCAATGTTAAAACTGGTCACCGTAGTCTTGAAGGAACCTCCAACTACAGGGACAAAGTCCACAGGTTGGGTGTCCCACAGGTAATGTAGCTTGCAAGTTGAGGCAGAGAACCATCTAAGGCAGCTGCACTCTGGTCTGTTCATTAAAGAGCAAGAGACAAGAAAGGCGAGGCTCGCCGAGCCATTTATCTCTCTGCCCTTCAATTAAACTGGCCAGGTTGGCACAATAAACCTACCTATCACATGGTTATTTCCATGTTGTTGAATAGTATGATCATTATTTTTTAAATGTTTAAGTAACATTTAAAATATTAAAAACAGTATTTCATTAAGTTAATTTGATAATTAAAACAAATTAGTTTTTGAAAATAAGTATTTAGATATTTTGTTTATTTATTTTTTAAACCAAGTGACTTTTATGAGGAAAAGGGAAGTTTCAGGTTTTACAGTCTCAAAAAGCACATGTTGTTTTAGGAAAGTGTACAAGGCTGTGCGGAAACCGCACTAGGGTTCATGGCTGAAAAACCACGTGGAAGGGATGCAGGAATATGAGCCCGAATCCACGCTTGCAGAACCATGAAATCCCAGGGGCCCAGAGAGAGGATGCCAGGCTGCATGCCTTGCTCTTATTCCCTCCTGCCCCACTGCCTAGGGGAGGTGTGGTTGAGGGCATTGGCTGATCCTACTGGCTGAGTTTAGGTCCCCCTGTGTGATGTCATGTGACTGGGTCTAGTCTGTGCACCCAGGTGAACCTCCCTGGTGTATACATCACTTGAGTTGGGGACTGTCGGACCCTGTCATCTAGCTGACTGTTGGTGACCTGCCCTGCTGTTTGCTGCCTGTGGCCGGATTGCCTGAATTGTTCTAAAGCAGACTCATCTGTCTGCTTCCTTGATTTGTATCCGGCGACCCACAAGACTTGAAGGACTGCCAGTGTATTAGCTATCTCACAGAAGTGAGTTGCACTGAGTCCTCTGTACTGATCTGTGGACTAATTAGCTATTTATTTCTCGTGTTCTATCTATCTATCTATCTATCTATCTATCTATCCATCTATAGATCATAACTGTCTATAAAATCATAAGTGTCCTGGTCTTGTTTCACCAGAGAACCCTGTCTACCACAAACCATTTCTCCAAGGATTCACAGTTTAGAAGATTACAATGGTATTGTTCCTGTGAAAAGCAGGGATCTGAAATGTACTTAAAACAGAGTAAGTATGTAAGGCAGGCAAAGCAACCAGAAATGTTGTGCACTGAAAATACACTGCAAGAACCACTAAAGCCAGTAATACTAACCAATAAGCATGACATATACCTGAAGGTTGTTGTTGACTCTGTTGAATTGGTCCTTGTCACATGGAGACTCCAGGTGTGCAGAGTAGAACCACTCCACAGGATTTTCTTGATTGTAATCTTTATAGAAGCAGATCCTCCACAAAGCTGTCAGGTAGGTTTGAACTGCCAACCTTTGGGTTAGCACCCAATTGCAAATCACTTAAGCTACACATACGTAAACATTGTTCATATCATTGGGCATCATCCAGTTGGTTCTAATTTCAAGCACCCTAGAGCATAAAACAGAACTGCCTCACAAGGTTTTCTAAGCTGTAATCTTCTTTTTATTTTATTAAAAGATCACTTTCTTGGAGGCTCTTACCACTCTTAAAACAATCCATACATTAATTGTATCAAGCATATTTGTACATATGCTGCCATCATTCTTTTCTAGACATTTACTTTCTATTGAGCCCTTGGTATCAGCTCCTCTCTTTTTTCTCCCCCCTGCCACATGCCCCCTTATGACCCCTTGATAAATTATAAATTACTATTATTTTCATATCGTACACTGACCACTGTGTCCCTTCCCCCATGGTTTCTGTTGTTCGTCCCCTGGAAGGGGAGGTGTGTAGTCATGTGTTGATCATCGTGAATGATTCCCCCTTCCTACCCTCCTCTCCCCACCTTTCCCCTACCTTTCTGGCATCACTACTCCCATTCTTGTTCCTGGATTCCGTGAGTCACAAGTTCTTATCTCTTATCTGCACTTGGGCACATGCTTTGGTCTAGCCCACAGTGACCTTTCCAGTCTAGGCTGCAATCTTTATAGTTTTCCTCATGTGGATGATGAATAAGGAAGACTGAGGGAAAAAATTATGCATGTGAATCATGGTATGAATATTTCTTGGAAGAAACACAGTCAGAAATGTGGAATTTAGGGTGGTGATGCTTCTTCTCATGTATTTTGGACACATTATCAAGGGACCAGTGTCTGAACAAGGAGATCATGTTCGGTAAAGTAGAAGGCACACCTCAATGCGAGATATTGGCACCGTGGCTACAATGATGGGCTCAACCATAATGACAAGTGTGAAGATGGATGGAGCCGGGCCAGGCGGGGTTTTGTTTTGTTACACATAGTTTCCTTATGATTCAGACCCAACTCAATTGTACCAAATGACACAGAAAACTGTAGCAAAACTGTAGATAACCAGCTCTTTGGTCCCTCAGACCCTCTAGTGCAGTGGTTCTCAACCTTCCTAATGCCGCGACCCTTTAATACAGTTCCTCATGTTGTGGTGACCCCCAACCATAACATTGTTTTCATTACTACTTCATCACTGTCATTTTGCTACCGCTATGAATCGTAATGTAAATATCTGACATGCAGGATGGATTTCATTGTTACAAATTGAACATAATTATACATAATTAAAGCATAGTGATTACTCACAAAACAATTATATATTGTGAAATATTTATGTGTTTTCTGATGGTCTTAGGTGACTCCTGGGAAAGGGTCCTTTGACTCTCCAAAGGGGTCGCGACCCACAGATTGAGAACCGCTGCTCTGGTGAGTTTAAGTGGTCAGCTTCTCAATCAACAGATGAGTACTTAAACTACTGCACTACTAACCTCCCCCCTGTACTCCTATTCCCCCAAAAGAAACCCAAAAAACCCCCACTGCCATCAAGCCAATTCTGACTCACAACGACCCTTCTCTGTCCAGATTCCAAAGTTGCAAACCTTTATAGAAGCAGTCTCATCTTTTGAACCACCAATTTTTTCATTTATTTAAACATTTATTATATTTAACGCATTTATTTATTTAAGATTATTTTATTGGGGGCTCATACAACCATTATCACATTCCAAACATACATCCACTGTGTCCAGCAGTTTTGTACATTTGTTTCCCTCATCATTCTCAAAACATTTGCTTTCTACTTGAGCCCTTGGTATCAGCTCCTCATTTATTCCCCTCCCTCCGGACTCCCTCCCCCATGAACCCTTGATAATTTCTAAATTATTATTATTTTGTCATATCTTACACCATCTGACATCTCTCTTCATCAACTTCTCCGCTGTCCATCCCCCAGGGAAGAGGTTATATGTAGATCCTTTTACTCTGTTCCCCCTTTCTCCCTCACCTTCCCTCCACCCTCCCACTATTGCCACTCTCACCACTGGTCCTGAGGGATTCATCTGTCCTGGATTCCTGTGTTTGCAGTTCCTATCTGTACCAGTGTACATTCTCCAGTCTAGCCAGATTTGTAAGGTAGAATTGGGATCATAATAATGGGGGGGGGGAGGTAGCATTCAAGAACTGGAGGAAAATTATATGTTTCATCATTGCTACACTGCACCCTGACTGGCTTGTTTTCTCCCTGAGGCTAGGGGATGTCCAACTTCCCAAAGATGGTCCCTGGGTCCCCACTCTGCACCACCACCCCTCATTCACCATGCTATGATCTAGTGTTTGTTTGTTTGTTTTTTTCCGGTCTTTGCTGCCTGGTATCTGATCCCTTTGATGCCTTGTGATCTCACAGGCTGGTGTGCTTCTTCCATGTGGGCTTTGTTGTTTCTCAGTTAGATGGCCACATGTTTATCATCCAACCCTGCCACACCTCTTACACCCTCCTTGCCACTGATTTTGGATCACTGGTTGTTCCCTTGTCACTGGGTTTGTTAACACCTACTTCTTTTCCCCCACATCCCCCTCCCCCATGTCCCCCTGGAACTGTCATCCTGTTGTTCTCTCTTCCGGCTTGTTTATCCTGCCTATCCCTTCCAGGTAGACTTGCTATGTACCATCACAAGACTGAGTATAAGGAAGCAACAATAGAAAGTAAAACAATAGCTATTATAACAGCAACACACACCCAAAAAAACCTATAACTAGTTCAGAGTCTATTTGTTTTCCTTCATGAGTGCTTTCTAGTAGAGTCTGATGGGGTGCCATCCCCTGGCCCCACATCTATCCCTGGGGACTTCATTGCTCTGTTCCCCTCGCTGCTCTGCTGCATGCCCCCAGAGGCTGGCTTCTTCGTAGTGAGCTCAGGGCGGGTACAATTCCCGCTGTGTGTCTCTAGTGTTGTCCCCATGGTGTTATGGGTCAGCAAGGAACGCTGTGTCCCTGTGGTGCGGCCAGCCCTGTGGTCATCTCTGTGCATTGCTGCTCTGAGCAGAAACATTGTCCTCAGGGCTTGGTGAGACAGAATGTGCTTCACTTTTCCCCCCTCCCCCCTTCGTTGACTCCTGTGTGCTCTGGTCAGACAAATCCCTCTTCTTGAGCCGTAGCGTCAGTGCTGTCCTCTGAAGGGAATTCTTCTTGGGGGAGGGTGGTGCTATCCATTTAGTTGGTAATGGGGCCGGCCCCTCAGGCCTCTCTGTCGAGAGACCACCAATCTTTAAGTTAGTTCCACTGCGCCACCAAATCTCCTTATTAAACCACCAGGGCTCTTTATAATTACTATAAAATTCAGTTACTGTAAATATGTATAATCATTGTGCAAAGCGTTATGTCACTACCTCAAAATACTGAGAATAGAAATTCCATATGATCCAACAATCTCTCTGTTGGTAAAGAAGTGAGAGGCATCACATGAGCAGACATACACACAACCATGTTCACAGTAGCAAGAAGATGGAAACAATCGAATGCTTGCCCATAGAAGAATGAATAAAGAAACATTGGTACAGGTACACAATGGAATATGATACACTGCTAGAAAAAGATGAAATCATCAAGCATCCTGTGACATGGATGGACCTGGAGAATAATAGGCTCAGTAAAATTAGCTAATCACAAAAGGACACATATTATATTGAGGCCGCTGATATAAAAGGGGAGAGGAAAGATAATTTTATATCAAAGGGCACAGATTTGGAAGTTTGTTAAAGGGGGGGTAAAGGAGAAAGGAGAAAGTTGGAAGGGCAATCAAGAAGTTTCTCAAATCATATCCCCACCTAAGTTACAATAAAAATGAAAATTCAGCAGGCAATACAGCAGGCTGCTGGTTAAAGTCCACAAAACCTCAGGTTTGATGACAAGCCCAATCTAAAGCAGTAGTCCTCTGCTATTACTGGTACCCTGTTTATTTTCTGACATTATCTTCAATATTTATAAGTTGCTTATTCCCTCTCCCCTCCACGATTACATTAGCTTCTCAAAGCCAGGATGTGGTTTGTCTTTCTCACAGCCTAGAACAGTGTCTGATATAAATGATGTTCGGTCAAACTGCATTGGGTCAGTAAATTGAGAATATATCATAGAGTACTTCACATCCAACTGAGATTATACAAAATATTGTATTATTTGGGCCTACACCATCCTAAATCCCTTGAGAAGTGAAATCATTGATAGTGGTTAAGAACCTTAAATTTTTTTTAAAAAACCTTAAATTTAAGAATCAAAAGGAATTTAACAAGGATCTTAGGTCCAATCCCTTCATGTATGAATCATAAAACATGACCATATCACACCTTAGATTGGTTCTGGTGAGTGGTCTATGGGGGCCCAGTTCAGGATTTGTGCATCTTACCCAAGTTCCTTGGGACCACATCCTTAGGGATATCCTGGTGCATCCCAAATGACAAAAGAAAATGCACTCAGGAGACCTCTTTTTAAAAGAAAGGCCTAAAATTAATAAATTAATTACTTTAACTTTTTAAGGCAAAAGAAGGGCCTCCAATTTCGAAGTGTTCTATGACAAGAAGAGACTCTTACTCCCGCTTTTTAACTTTTCTGTGGTTGATAGTGGTTCACACAACCTCTTCGTTGTTGTGCATCCATCCTTCATTTTGATTCATTTTCCAGCTTTTACATTTTTCTTTGGATTATTTATTGTATATCTCTCTTTCCAAGTTTCCTCTTTACTTCCCTTGTTAACTTTCTAAATTCGTGAGCCCTGTTACTCTTACTGCTTTGCAAATGGGACTCTTTATATAAGGAAATGTAGCTATCGGCCAAGATCCTCAGTCTTTTAATATTTAGAGCAGACTGAATCTTACCCATTTCCTTGGGTTAGAGAATGTGCTATACTTTCCCCAAGACGTGGGAAACATTGGACTACTATGTGTCAGAGTGGATTTGATGGCAATGGGCAAAATCAGTGAAGGGAACCCTGGTGGTGCTATGGGTTAAGCACTGGGCTGTGATTTCAGCCCACCAGTTGCTTTTAGGGAGAAAGATGAGGCTGGCTGTTTCTGTGAAGATTGCCTCCTTGGAAACTCTTTGAGGCAGTTCTATCTACTCTGTCTTACAGTGTCAGTTTTATTAGAAATTGATTCAACTGATAGCAGACTTAGTGGTAAGGGGTAAGAGTTGAGAAACTCCAAAAGTTTGTTTTTCTGGTTATCTCTGTCACAGAAGAAGAGATGCTATTCGAGGCCAGCTTAGGCATGTGAGGGTCCTAAACACCGATACACTCTGGTGCCGCCTCCTCTGCTTATATGCCGTCCAAGTGGGACACGTGCAGGATGGATATAGAGGGGTGGGGTGCTGGCTTTCCATTGTGCAACTCGACTGAGAATGCACCTACAATATCAGAGATAAAGTATCAAAGCGGCATATGCTATCTTCGCAGAATGAGATGGACTGAACTACAAAGGTTCTAGTGTATGCGGAACACTGGTTTTTACTGTAAACCACATTTTTACAGAAAGAATATTCCACATCTTCTACCACAAAGAAAACAAGTCAATAAGCTTAGTTGTTTCAACAGTCACTGTAAAATGCTCTTGGCCTCCCATAATGAAAAATAGGCTTTCCCCAGTTTTGCTTTATATAGCGGATACTTTCATTTTGATTCTTGGTTCACAAAAGTGGACAAAATAATAAATGACCAAATGAACAACATCAAGCACTGTGCCCCACACAACAGGGAATAAGATACAAAACTCACTTGCTATATAAAATGTTTTGTGTTAGATAAATATTAACATTTCCAGTATTGGGGGGACATTTGCTATGTTAGTATTATGGTAAATTATTGCCCATGTCCACCACTTGTCTGTCAGCTTGTCATTCTGTGGTGGCTTGTGTGTTGCTGTGACACTTGAAGCCATGTCACTGGTAGTGTCAAATGCCTGCAGGGTCACCCAAAGTGAACAGGGTTCAGTGGAACTTCCAGCCTAAGAACAGACAACGAAGAAGGACTCAAGTCCCCACTGAGCCAATGAAAGCCTTATGCAGAGCTTCCAAACACTGGAAGATACTGGAGGGCCAATGTATGGAAGCAGTGACTGCGGATGGAAGGAGTGTGGGGGATGGGTCCCTCCCACGGGAGGCCGCTCAACATGTGACTGAAGAGGAGCTGATTTCCCAGAGTGGAGTAAACTGTGGTGAGATGAGTCGGAGAAAGCTTGCGAAAGTGGAGCCTTTGGGATTTTCATTTGCACAGACGGTGGACTTCTCCAGATGTAACAGATAGATACCACATTGACTACAACAATGGAAGGAGACACTGGAGAAGCCAGTACCTAAAACCAGACAAGGGGCTGACTGTGGAACAGACCATCAATTGCTTGCATGCAAGTTCAGGTTGAAGCTGAAGAAAATGAAAACAAATACACGCGAGCCAAAATATGACCTTGAGTCTATCCCGCCTGATTTTTGAGAATATTAAAAAAAAACAGATCTGACACATTGAATACTAATGACATAAGACCTGATGAGCTGTGTTAGACCAACGAGGACCATCATTTCTTTAGAAAGCAAAAGGTCAGTAAAAAGACAGGAAAGAAAGAAAAGATCAAAGTGGATGTCTGAAAAGACTCTGAAACTTGCACTTAATCATAGAGTAGCTAAAGCAAATGGAAGAAATGATGACGTCAAAGAGCTGAACGGGAAATTTCAAAGGGAAGCTCAAGAAGGAAATTTCAAAGGGAAGCGCAAAAATATTAGGAGGAAATGTGCAAAGACCTAGAATTAGACAGACAAAATGGGAAAACACATTCAGTGTATCTTAAACTGAAAGAACTCACGAAGAAATACTGAATGAGGCAGGGAGCATCAACCGAAGATGGCAAGAACAGTCACTGTGTCCGAAAGAACCGGTCAACAGTCCACCATCTCAGGAGGTAGCATATGAACAAGAACCAACAGTGCTGAAGCTTCACTGAAAGAAGTAGTCAAAATCAAGGCTTCAGGACCCGATGAAAGACCCACTGGCAGGTTTCAACGAAGCATTCACTCATCTATGCCAGGAATTTGGAAGACAGCTTCTGGGCCAACTGACTGGGAGAGATCCATATTTGTACTCATTTCAAAGAAAGGTGACCCAAGAGAACGTTCACATTATAGAACAATACCACTGATATCACATGCAAGTAAAATTTTTCAGAAGATCATCCAGCTTAAACAACCTGGTGCAGGGTGCCCTTATGACCCCGTGTGGGCTGGCAGGTTCCCGTGCACTGGAGCTGGTATCCCTTTCATGACATGCCCTGTCAGTTCCCTGCCACAGCGATGCTCGCTTTTCCTGGTGCTTTGCCTGCCTGGCACCTCTGGGTCTTTGCTCTGGACAACTGGTGCCCCGATTGTGTGGATGGTTTCAGTGTATGCTTATTTTGCTTGTTGGGAAGTCCATAGCTGGTGCTGTTCAGTCTGAAACAGGTCCGAGGAGGAGGAGGAGGGTGGGGAGGAAGAGAAGAGCAAGGAAAAGAAAGCAGATGGGAAAGAAGGAGAGGAAGAACAAGGGAAGGAGGAGCTCATTTTTCAGATAGAACTTTGTACTTTTTTGAGGTTCAGGGTTTTGTTGGGTGATGTCCAGTGAATTCCAACTCACAGTGATCCCATGTGACAGGGACAGTTTTTAAAAACTCAAAACGAGAATCCTTCAACCAGCCTTGAGCTCACCTTGGTGGCTGACATCAATATGTAATTATTTCAAAGCCCCCTGATGCTCTTGACTTTAAAAATAAGCCAATGTGTGGCCTACAGCCTGCACCAGACAGTACCTGTAGGCTCAGGTAGATGGACACCCAGTATGGCTGGGTCCATTAAAGAGCAGCATTTGATGTCAGAAACAATGAGCAATAGACTCCAATCTTAGAAGAAGCAATCTCTTTCTTCATTTTTATTAGCAATCAAGACCTCGGCAACCAGAAATCTCAATGAACAGGGATGACTGTCACGTATTCTTGTGCTTTTCAACGGCTTTTTAAAATTAAAAGACAGTGAAATCATAATTGTAGCAGAGAGATTTATTCAAGGAATTATTTATGGAAGGAAGGAAAGTAAGAAGAAAGGCAACAGAGAGAGGAAGCAAGTCCAGCACACAACCTGGACTATTGACATTCCATCATCATCCTCCCCAGCCAGGTTTTGCTGAGTCCACATGGTATTCAAGATGTCAACCCTTGAGTGCTTGAGGATTATGGGTCATCGCAAAACACCACCTTATTTTCTTCTCTCTACTCCAGTCTTTTGTTAAACTTTCTTAACACAAAGAGCTCAATTAGGAGCAGGTTTCTGTTTGCCCCTTGGTTGGAGGCTTGGAGAGGGAGGACATGACACTAATCAGAAATTTCCACTCCCTTTTGCGTTCCTGGGGACTTCACCCTAAGTGGCCCAGTGCATCTGCAGATGCTGCGACTTTAGCTGTAGGACAGCTACACTAGGTGATCGGAGGGCAGCAGGTGACAATGTGCTTATTTCTGAGCATCTTCCTGTGGACAGTGGGGACTACTGGTAGAGCAGAAATCTTTCCAGTGGCTCTGGCAGGTGTAGCTTGTGGATGAGTTGATGGCAGGCTCGACCCAAGCACTTCCGGACACAGAGGCGACAGAGCTGGGAAAGAGATGGTGGACCTGCAAAGGAGAATAAGATGGCGTCAACCTCATGGGGGCAGGGGCTGATCAGGGAAGTGGCAGGGGCTGACCACTTTCTAAAAGCAGAAGCGAAGCTGGATCTGAATAGAGACTACAGAGAGAGGTGAAGGTTGGTTGCGAGCTACCATCGAGTCAGGCCCTGACTCCTGACCACCCCATGCACAATGGAACAAAATGCTGCCCAGTCCTGGGCGATCCCCACGATCTGCTGGGAACTAGACAGGTCTTTCTTCCTACCAGCGAACCAGTACTCCTCTCTATAGCAAGGTGTTGTTAGGCATCATAGAGTTGGCTCGCACCCATAGCGACCCTGTGCCCAACAGAACAAAACCGTGTCCGGTCCTGGGCCAGCCTCACAATTGCTCCTATGCCTGAGCCCATTGTTGCAGCCACTGTGTGGGTCCATCTTGTTGAGGGCCCTCCTCTTTTTCACTGGCCCTCTCTTCACCAAGCACGATGTCCTCCTCCTTCCAACACTTGGTTGTCAGTCTGTCGTACTGTGGTGGCTTGTGTGTTGCTGGGATGCCGGAAGCTATGGCCCAGGTATTTCCCATGCCAGCAGGGTCACCCCAAGGGAACAGGTTTCAGTGGAGCTTCCAAATGAAGAACAGACAATGCAGAAGGAATTTGGCTGTCCACTTTGGAGGAAGGAGCCACTGACAGCCTTACCGCAAGAGAGCAGACACTCAATTCACACAAGGGATCTCAATTTGCTGCTCTGAAGGGGATGGGTTTCTTTCCATTGGTCCTCAGATAGGACCTGTACCACTGATATCAAAGAACGGGCTAACCAGAGGCAGTTATGAATGAAGCGTATGATGTACAGGGTCTCTGGTGCCGGTGAGTCCAATAGGGTGGCCACGGAGAAAATCCACATGAGGAGCACTGAGTGTGCTTTACCTGAGGCCAAGCTGCCAGGCAGAGAGAGCTGTGTCAAGCAGCCTGAGCCTGTGTGGTCACAGAGGCAATGTGTACAGGCGCCCAATACTCAGGACTGGGGGGAGGGGGGAGTGTTTCCCAGGCCCTCCTGGCTCTAGCTCCAAATGAGACAGAGTGGAACCCTCCGACCAGCAGGGTCTGCAACCCAGCGCAGCCCTGCTGACACTATCTGCATCACAAGAAGACATTGCCGCCCCCCAATCCAGGTGACTCCTCTGCACCTGAGAGTTTAAGACACACGGATCTAGAGACTGCTTCTAAAATGATTCTGCCAAAAGTACCACTTGGAAGGCTCGTCTGAGATGTGGGGGAACACTCACAAAATGGCAGTCGCTAGGGAAACCGGGAGCCGCCTCCACTGGGCATTGCTTCAGAAGGGGTGAGCGGGTCCTTTGGTTTTCAGTCAGGGTGGACAACATAGCCAGTCACAGCACGCTCCCCCCCCCCCCGACCATGATGAAGAGAAAGGAAGGGGAGTCATCGAGGTATGAGATGGGAAGGGAGGGAGCTATCTGTTTGGCCAGCCTGGCCCAGCCTCACCTTCCCGGAGCAGGAGCGCCTGCTCCACGCTGCTCCTGGGTACTGCCAGGTCCAGCGCGCTGCTTCCCTGGGCATTCCTGCTCTTCAGGTTGGCACCATAGTCGGCCAGCAGGTGGATAACCTCCTCACTGGACTGCCGTGCGGCCGCATGCAAAGGAGTGTCCAACCACTGGCCGTGGTCAACGTTGGCTCCTTAACCAAACAGATACCATCAGTTAACACACAGTTCCCCTAAAGTGTTGCTGCTATCATTGCTAGCGGTCGACCAGGCAGTCTTCAACTGACGGCAAGGCCAGGCCTTTCTTCCGAGCCCCGCTTAGTCTGAAAGCTCCTCTGAAACCCATTCAGCAGCACAGCAACAATAAGCCTTCAGTAAGAATTGGGGTGACTGTGCATGAGGTGCATTGGCCAGGAATCAAACTAGGGTCTTCTGCATGGAAGATGAGCATTCTACCATGGAACCCCCACTGCCCATGTCTGGTGTTATACCAACTCATTGATTCTGACTCATGGTGACCACATGTGTTTCAGAATAGAACTGTGCTCCATAGGTTTTTTAATGGCTGATCTTTCAGACATAGATTGCCAGACCTTTCTTCCTAGTCTGGCTGGGGGCTCTTTTGGGAAACCTGCTCAGCAACCTGTCAGTAAGCGAGTCTCCACTGACAGTGGTTGACACACAGAATGTGCATGCAGTAAAGTCACACAGATGGTAAGAATTCTATCACTGCCCTCTAAAATGTCACAGATACACACACACATATCTTAAATGCCTTAAGGTCTTTACCTTATGCCTAAGATCTCAACATTGGTGAGAAAAGTCAATATAGAATGTTTTTTTTAATTTTAATTATAGTTTTACTTAGTTTCTCATATTAGTTAAAATATTCCCCATACAAAATATATGGAATTCAAAGAGAAATATTTGAGATTCCTGTTACATAATTTTTTTCATTGTTGGGCAAAGGATAAAACTAAATTTAGTAGGTATTTATATGGTTCAAAGCTCAAAACACATGATAAGCTACTACGTTGTTATTGTGTGTTGTCAAGTTAATTAGGACTTACAGTAATGCGGCATTACAGAGTAGAATTGCCAGCATCCAGGTTTCTACACTGGAATCTTTGGAGAAGTAGATGGCCAGCTCGGGTGGGTTCATTTGGCTTAGCAACCTCACTTTTAACCATTGTGTCCCTAAGGCGCCTTGAACCTACCATACAAATAACCTTACTGGCCTTGAGTTGATTCCAACTATGGGACTGCATTTTCATCTTTCTCCCATGGAATGGTGGGTAGGTTTGAACCATTGACCTTCCAGTAAGCAGCCCAGCACTTAACTCACTGTGCCACCAGGGATCCTTATGAACCTACTATCCCACTAGTGGCATCAAGTCAATCTGCACTCCTGTCACTCCATGGAGGGCTTCGAGGGCTGTCAATCTTGACAGGAGCAGACAGCCTCAACGTTCTCCCCCAGGAAGGCTGAGCTCCCTGTGAAGCGACTCTTAAAAGATAGTAAGTGAGGAAAGGCAAACAACTTTTTAGAGATAAAAATTCTCAATGAAAGGTTTTTCACTGCAGCTTCTCCCTTTATGTCAGTGGCTAAGCTTGAAGAATCTTAACCAAATAATAGTTTCAAAACTTTTTGCTTTCCCCTGGGCTCTAGATTTCTATAGGTGCCTTCTAGAATTTAAGGGGAAAAAATCAGAAGTAACAACATGATTGAGGTAAAATACTCTGATGAATATGTTATTTTTACTACCCAGTATCTTCTCGTTGACCCTCCCCCCACAAACACAGACACACACATACACTTGGGATTCCCAGTTCATGCACTTGCAGTGAAGCCTGGCATCTGCAGTTCAGAAGGACATGGACACCCATGCCAATCAGTGTATTGCATGGCCTTGACCACCATGATTGGGTCAGACATAGGCATGCGACTCCAGAAGAGCCAATGAAATACAATGAGTCCCCTTTCTGAGACTTAGGGAAAGAGAATGTTGCTTTTGTTTGCTGGGGAAGGATGAGGAAGGCTAACAGCCTAGCTATTGCTGGCAGCCGTCTTGTCTTGTGAGCATGAGGACAAAGCACACCAGGTATGATTCCGCAGCACAAGAAACAGGAATGAGAAACACATACATACACTCATCGATCCGAGAGAATGTCAGTTTCTAGCATTCAAACATCACCCCATTCTGTCAAGAACTTCATCTTTGAAGCCACAGAGGATCAGCATGGTTAATAGGTTCTCTTCATGAAAAGTTTCTAGAAATTACCCAATTCTAGAAGTTTCTTCACACAGTTTACCCTCTGGTAGGTGCAGGCCACGTACAGAGGCGTTCCAAGTTGAGGCACTTCTTGGTCAATGTTAACATTATTTGCCAAAAGAATCTCCATGCACTCTCTGTGACCTGGTGATGCAAAGATAGCCACACTCAAACAAGGGAAACGCTGAAGTCAGAAATCAGGAAAAAAATTATTCTTAGATTAAAAAAGAAAACAAACCAATTCCAACTCGTGACAACCCCTTGCATTACAAAGTGCAACTGCTGCATAGGGTTTTCTTAGCTATAATCTTCATAGAAGCAGATTGCCAGGCCTTTCTTCCATGGCAACATTGGGTGAGTTAGAACTGCCACCTTTTAGGTCAGTAGTCAAAGCAAACCAACTGTATGGGCCACAGACTTTTAAACTTCAAATAGAAACCACCCCCACCTCCAAATAAAATGATTTAAAAAAATAAAGATTCTAAACCAGGAGTCTATAGATTTTAATTAATCGCTAGCATAAGTAAATAGTATCACTCTTTTACAATATTAAATATTATGATTGGCTGATAATATGCATTTTATCAATATTTCAAAGTGTGTAGTTCAGTGAACTAACTTGCTTATAGAATTTGAAGTATAGGAATTCATAAATAATATCTAATTATTACCTTAAGAAGCCTGAAAAATATAAACAAAAAAACCCCTCACTGCCATGGAATTGATGCTGACTCACAGCAAACTTATAGGACAGAGAAGAACTGTGGTTTCCCAAGAATAACTCTTTACAGAAGTAGAAAGCCCCACCTATAAATATTCTCAAGAAATGTTAAGCATGAATATATAAAGTCAAATGATCGGCACTAATATCGCAGTATCTTTAAAAAAATAATAACTTGCCAGTCATTCCTCCATTCCATGGGCTTAAGGAAGGCTTGGGGCATAACTCCTGCAAATTCCATTTTTCAATAGCACATGTTCACTTTGTGTCTTGGTGCCATATCCTGGTACTTCTCACACTAGTTGAAAATTTCTCATAATGCTATTGCACGCTTAGTAAACTACTTTTCGTTATGTGTAGCATAAACCTAACTTTGTCATGCACTAAGAAAATGGCAAATTCATGGGCGTTGCTGCCTCGTGTTCTCCGCTTGATTCCGGTGGTCCAGAACAAGGCCTGCAATCTCTCTGAGGTCTGTCTGTATGGCTTCAAATCCCTGCCATCTATTCCTGGGAACACAGGAGTCCGGAGATGACTTCAAACTTTCCAAGGCTATGTTTTCACAAGTTGCTACTTTTTTTGTTGTTTGTTTGTTTTCCCATAACCATGACCTTGAATTCATCCTCCTAAGTAGTGCCTTGCGAGTTGTGGGCAGTGATGTGTGATGTTCCACTAGAGACAATGTCAGCCTTGGCTTTCAGGCCTATTCATAATTTATTTTCTGTGAGTGGCTGATGTTCTCTGTGGCCTTTGGTGTGAGCTATTCGTTTCTATTAAGGACACTGCCCTACACGCAGTACAAGAAAATGGCTGTGTTGGCCACACCAGCTGCCATCAAAACATAGCAAAGAAGCTCAAGAAGACAGACGCCTTCCCTGTGGAGAGACCCAGGAAATGGGACACTGGAGGAAGGAAGATGGGGCTGAAGATTAAAGCCAACTGCAGGGGATTTTCTAAGGCACACCTGTTCCAACAGTGAGAGACACAGGGGTCCTCGTGGGGTGTACAATGAAGATTGCCTTGCACCCACCGTGGCCCTGTATGCAGTGTGGCGGCTGCCTTACCTCTCTTCACGGCCTCGTGGATGGGGGATGACAGGTGCGCCTCGAGCTGGGCCTTGGCGCCAAACTCCAGCAGCACGTTGACACAGGCAGCGCTGCCGCTGCAGCAAGCATTGAAGAGTGGCGTGGCTCCGTGCACCGTCACCCCATTGACCTATTGAGGGACAAGGACAAGACCACAGGATTTGCTCTTTCTTTCTTCTCCCCTCTGTGTGTCCCCATATACCTGCCTGGCCACGTCTCTGAAGGGGTGAGGAGTAGGCGTGGGTATTGTAGGCACACCTAAACCACTTGTCAGGGACTCTGAGGCAACGTGAGTTAAGCACTGCACTGTGACTCGGGAGAAGTGGCCACATCTGCTTCTGTAAAGATGTCGGCTAGGAAAGCAGAAGGAGCAGAGCTACCCTAGCCTATCAGGTCACTAGGAATCAGCATCAACTCGACGGCAAAATGCCAACCCTCACTGTCAATCCATCAATTCCAACTCACAGCGGCCCTATGGGAGAGTAGCGTTGCCCCCTGTGAGTTTCAGAGACTGTAACTCTTTACAGGAGTAGAAAGCCTCATCTTTCTCTCAGAGAGTGGCTGATGTTTCCCAACTGCTGACCTTGCAATTAGCAGCGTGCATAACCCACTATACCATGGGTTTTAAATGAGTTCCTTTCACATATCCTCCAACACATGATGTCCCATGCATGTCAGAGTTGAAATAGGGTTTCCAAGGGCTGAATTTTGGGGGAAGCAGGTCAATGGGTCTTTCTTGTTAGATGCCTCTCGGTAGGTTTTCACTGCCACCTTTTCAATTAGTAGCCAAACTTGCACCATCCAGAGACTCCTGGAGCCTCTTAAGTACCTACTAGTCATTGAGGGAAGGAGCCCTGGTGGCATAGTGGTAATGTGTTGGGCTGCTAACTGCAAGGTCAGCTGTTTGAAACCACCAGCCCCTCCAAGGGTGAAAGACAGAGCTTCTAGTCCCATAAAGAGTTGCAGTTTTGGGAGCCCACAAGGGCAGTTCTTTCCTGTCCTATAGGGTCGCAATGAGTCGGAATCAACTCAATGGTAGTGAGAGAGAGTGAGAATTGTACAGGAGTGTACCTGAGTGGTGCTCAGAATCATGGCATCTGTGATCATTACCTGGGGCTCAAATTTCAGCTCGCTCTCTTAATTATTCAGTGGCCTTGGTTGGGTTATTATCTTTCTGTGCCTCAGTTTTCTTATCTATAGAATGACTATCATAAAAAAACCTCCCCCACAAAGTGTCTGTGCAGATCAAGTGAGCACTAGGTAAGAGATGGTAGGCACTAGGAATGTTGCCTGGCACCCAACAGAGATTCAATGAAACTTTACATCAATTATTTCCATCTTCCATTAATGTGAGCAACAAATATTACAAGAAGCAACATACTGGAGAAACCAGGTTGCTTGCTGTTTGTCGTAGGTGCTGTCGGGTCGCTACGGACTCACAGCAACACGATGTACATCAGAACGAAACCGAATACCGCCCCGCCCTGTGCAATTCACACAATTATTGCAGCCACTGGTTTTCCCTGTTCTATGTCTTCTTTGGAAGCTGGATGTAATTACTGGCAGCTCTCTATTGATGGACTACTGCAACTGTTTCTAATTATCTTTGATCTTCCTCTTTTCCAGTCTCATAAGTGATATTGTGCTTTCCTCGCGTATGGTTTTGGTGCCATCACACAACTTGTCTGGTCTTTTGTCATTCGTGTTCAATGTGTCCAAAATGGCCTTGAGATGTTCTTGAAACTTAGATGCGATAGACTCGAGGTCATGCTTTGGTTCTCATGGACTCGTTTTCATTTTTAAGGTTCAACCTGAACTTGCATATGAGCGATTGATGGTCTGTTACATAGTTGGCCACTGACCTTGTTTTGCCTGATGAGACTGCACTTCTCCTGCTTCTCGTCCCACAGGGGTGGTTAAATGGATTCTAGTGTGTTTCATCTGGTGAAATCCATGTAAATAGTAGTTGTTAATTTTGTCGAGAAAGGGTATGTGCAATAAGGAAGTTGGCGGTCTTGCAAAAATCTGTCATTTGGTCCCCAGCTTTGTTTTATGACCAAGGTTACATTTTCAAACTACTGATCTTACTTCTGTGTTTCCAAGTTTTGCTTCCCAACCCTGAGTGATTATCAATGCAGCTCGATGGAGTATTTGATCAGTTTCAGACTGAAGAAGTTGGAAACATTCTCCAATTTCTTCGCCATTAGCTTTAGGGTTTGGTGTGTACAATTTAATAATATGCACATTACCTTGTCTTCCTTGTAGGTAGTTGGGTACTGTCCTAAGGCCTAGAACGCATGCGTTCCATTTCATTTTTGATGACTTCCAATTTTGGACTTCACACAAAGCAGGTTCAAATGAATGGATGCTTGCAGTTGTCTCTTCTCATTTTGAGTCATGCTGACACAGGAGGAAATAGAGGTGGCCTGTTCTTCATCAATGCTGGACATGTGGCATAGTTGGAGATTTTGTCAGTCTAAGACTTGGTTTGCAGAAAAGCTCAAGTGTAACAGCCACCCCCCCCCCTCCTTGCAGTAAAATTTTAAACTTAAGAATGTTCTACTTCAGCAGGTTTGGATGAACAAAACTACCTGGGCATATAAGCCTTTTAGATAAGGGGTGGAGCCTGAGACCTTGAGGGGGTGACCGGACGCCTCCCACTTCTGTGAACCAGGCCTCCTTTATCTCCTTGCTGAAGCCCTCTGTGCACTGTAACAAACCCAGGAAACATTCTCTCAATTGTTAGTTGCCATCAAGTTGGCTGCAACCGATAGTGACCTTATACATAACAGAATGAAACACCACTCAGTCCTGCGCCATCCTCACAACTGTTCCCATGCCCAAACCCATTGTTGCAGCCACTGTGTCCATCCATTTCCTTGAGGGTCTTCCTCTTTCTTGCTGCCCCTCTATTTGACCAAGCACGAGGTCCTTCTCCAGGGACTGGCCTCTCCTGACATGTCCAATGTACAAAAGATGAAGTCTTGCCATCCTTGCCTCTAAGGAACATCCTGGCTGCGCTTCTTCCAAGACAGATCTGTTTGGTCCTTTTAGCAGCCCCATGGGACTTTCAATATTCTTCTCCAGCACCACAATTCAAATGTGGTGATTTTTCTTCGGTCTTCCTTATTCAGTGTCCAACTCTCAACTTTCCATGCATGTGAGGCCATGGAAAATACCATTCATGTGAAAGTTGGTATCATCACCTTTGTCTAAATAACATCCTTGCTTTCAGAGCTTTTGAGAGGCCTTGTACAGCAGATTAACCCAAATGCAACGAGTTGTCTGATCTCTTGATTGCTGCTTCCATGAGCGCTGGTTTTTAATCCAAGCAAGATGAACTCCTTGAAAACACCAGTCTTTAATTATCATGGTATTGTCTATTGGTCGAGTTGTGAGACTTTTGGTCTTCTTGACATTGAGTTGTCATCCATACTGTAGGCTGCAATCCTGGATCTTCATCAGCAAGTGCTTCAAGTCCTCCTTACTTTCAGCAAGCAAGGTACGGTCACCTGCATATAATGAATTTTTAATAAATAAGCCTTCTGCCAATCCTGATGCCACACTCTTCTTCACATAGGCCAGCGACTCTGAGGATTTGCTCAGCATGCAGATTGAACAAGTATGGTGAGGGGATACAGCCGTGACACACAGCTTTCCTGATTTTAGGCCCTGCAGCATTCCCTGAGTCCGTTCGCACAACTGCCTCTTGCTCCATGTGCAAGTTCCGCATGAGCAGTCAGGTGTTCTGGATTCCCCAGTCTGGTCAAGAAGGCACGTAGCTGAGGGTATGTAGCTTGCTTGCCTTTCACTGAATTTTTGAAGCAGGTTTTGGAGGCTTGATTCTTGCTGCTTCCTTCTTTCGAGTGTTTGCAGAAATAAACGCAGAATTTCTCGAATCAATTTGGTCTCTGCATTTGGCTCAAACCATCATCCTGAACCTTAACAGCGGCATCGATGCCCATTAACAAATGAAGGTCTCATCCTTGTCATTAAGGCAGGCACTACATGGATGAGGCAGCTCTTCCTCAGTTATATTTTGAGAGAGGTCTATATCAGACAATGTTCTGCTATTCAGAAGGATTTCAGAGACTAACCCCTCAGAAGTCGACTGCTGTTTCCTTCCTGACAGTCTGCTCTTAGTCTGGCAACTTCTCAGAAAGCTCTTCGCCATGGGTGGCCCTGCTGGTGTGCAGGGGCTTAAGGTCCCCAAATCTATGCTTTCCAAAATCTCCTTAGCAACTCCCTAGAGTGCAACGAATCTCCTCTCTGCTCTACTATGGTGTGCACAAATTGCCCGTGCCCACTAGGACACCGAAAGAGATCATGACCAAGCCAAAGACATGTGAAGAACAGGCATCCCCGTGGCGCCTGCAGTTCTCCTGGATGAAAACCAGCAGAACAGCGGCATCTTTTAGTCTGAGCAAGAAGTGGGAAGAATGACAGGGGACTAAGGCCTCGGGTGCGGAGGTTATGAAAGGATTGAGAGCAGGACAGTGAGGTTTGGGCGTCAAATGATTTGGCCTCCTTCACTGACACCATATTGTTGTTAGCTACCATCGTGTCAGCTCCTGATTCAGAGTGACTCCCTGCACAATAGGATGGCTCAGATGGTGGTAAACCATAGGCTTCTCACTGGCTGATTTTTAGAAATAGAATGGCTGACTCTTCTTCCTAGTGCAGAAGCTACGCTAAAATCTGTTTACCATCCCAAGAACACACAAACCTCCATCGACTGACGGGTGGTGAATGGGCATGCAGGGCCTTCACAAGGAATCAAACCCAGGTCTCCTGCACAGAAGGTGACAATCCTACCACCAAACCACCACTGTCCCCATCCCAAGTGCTTGTCACAATCAGGAATCTAAATGTCCTTGCTTCAGAAATGAAAATGATTTGTCTCCTGGGTTTCAAGGGATTCCCCATTCATACACTCTAGGGATTTCCAACCTCTATACTTTCATGGAAAAGTATTCAATGGATCTGATTTAATTTGTTTTTACTAAATAGCATCAACTTTTTTAGTCAAGAAGTGTGTTTTAGTTGATTTCCTATAAGTTTCTATCTCGCGTCAGTTGAGGACTTATTGAGCCAAAATGGAACAAAAGATGAGTAATTTGAATTCTCCCAGGGAAGACAAACACAAACAGATCATTTTGATCAGTGGTTAATGCTTGAGATCACAATAAGGGAGCACAAAGGAGGACACAGACTTGAGAGACACTGAGGACAAAATCAGCAGGACTAAGTGAGTAATGAGATTTAAAGGAAGACATAGGATGACTTCCAGGTCTGGGGCTTGGAGGCCAAGAAGCTGTTTCATGTAGTTTCTCAGACAGGGAATGCAAGCCGAGAAGACATCTCGGAAAGGAAGGACACGATAGGCACAGTTTCGAGGGTGCTGAGGGTCTGAGCTGAAGCTAGCCACAGAGTAGCTACTTCTTGGGATTGAACAACTTTCTCGTATTCTCTCTCTAATCTGATTTAAATGCTGCATGGTATAGTGTAGTTTTTGTTTCCTGTTCCCTTCTAAGATTGACAAAGAAAGGGGCCGTGTCTTACTCTGTTGTTAAACAAGCAAACAAATCAAATCACTTGCTCTCAACCTCAACTCATGCCAACCCCAAGTGTGCAGGGAACATGTCGTCCACAGGGCTTTCGAGGCTATAACCCACCCCTTAGTAGATCGCTATACTTTCCTGACTAGTCACCTGTGGGTGGGTTTGAACTACCAACATTTTGATTAGGAGTCGAATGCTTAACCGTTTGCATCCTTCAGGTTCTCTTCCCAGGGTTGTGCCGGTGCATACTCCCCTGAGATCCTCTCTTGTTTAATGTTCCTGCTTGGAGTCTGCCTGGGACGCCAGTCACCGAGTTTTAAAAGAAATGACCCTTGAACAACTTTGCCTTCCTCATGACCTATGAGTTGAAGCACTTCATGAAAATTCCGTCAAGGAAAGGCCCTACCATGGTGTCGCCCCGAAACTTTGTTTGCTCTAGGAAAACTTTTCAATTCTATTCTATGTGTACAAAGCCAATGTCTATGAAATGCAAAGAGACTCTTCACTGTGCAACAGTATTTCAGTTCCTGAAGCAAAGGATCCATGGACTGAGTTAAACAACAAAATGAACACCAAAACCACGGTGTATGGACATGGAAACACACGTGTCAATGAGATGGCTCTATTCTGTTACCCGTGTTACATGAGAGGGCTTTGAAAAGTTTATGGAAAAACGGAATTAAAAGCTAGCAGAGAGTGTTCACCAAATAAGACATCTTGGCGACTAACAAACACGTGAAGAAATGCTCCCGATCACTAGTCATCTGAGAAATGCAAATCAAAACCATGATGAGATACCACCCCACATCGACATGGATAACCAAGTTCCCCAAGCTGGTAAGAACAAACGGTGAAGCGGGTGTGGAGAGGTTGAACCCGTCATCCAGTGCTAGTCTGACTAACAAACTGCGCAGGCCTTGCGGAAAGAGGTGTGGAGCCTCCTCAAACAACGGGGACTAGACATACCATATGACCCAGCACTCCCTTTACTTGATGTGGACCCTCAAGACGTGAGAGCCATAACACGCACAGACATTTGCACCCCGATGCTCATCGCAGCCCTCTTCCCAGCAGCAAGACGATGGAAACCACCTCATTGCACATCAGCGGAAGAATGGCTCATTAAACCCTGGTGCATACACGTGAAACTGTGAAACTCCTCCTGGCATGGATGGATTTGGAGAGCATTGCACTGAATAAAGTTAGTCATCAAAGGACTGAGACAATGGTCATGGAAGAAAGAAGCAAGACACGAGTTTTTCATACCAAAAGAACCCACCTTTGATTGTTAGCCGCAGTGGGTGGGGATGAAAGGGTAGAGGAAGCAGCAGGCTAGAGAGGAGATGGATGGTAGCGTGACTGAAGGGAAAGCACGCGCTCGACAAGTAAACGAAGAGGGCAAAGGGGGTCAGGGCAAGCTCTTGGGAGGTTTGATAAGTAGCTGAAGTTATTGAATACAAAAATGATTATCTGAAATCGCAACCTCCACCTGATTCATAAGAAAATGAATTTACCACCAACTTTTGGAAGCCCCCAAAAGTCAGAACAATCAGGATAAACGTCAACATCAGGTAACGTTTTATAGTTCTTCCCCATGTATCATTTATTAAAACCCCATTCGGCTGGATGCTTTAGTGAAAAACAAAAAAACATTGTTGGTTCAAGGTGTTGACTTAGGTATGGTCCCCGCCCCTCTTCGGTGGTTGTTTCCAAAAGTTTGTTCTTTTGGACTTTTTATGGTAAGTGTTCCAAGATCACTTTTCATAGTATTGTAATTCAAGCTGACTTTTTAAAAACTCAATATAAAGGGTTTTTTTGTTTTGTTTTTAAGGCATCACAATTTTGAAGGATTACTGAGAACAGTCTCATCTGAATATTTGCAGAGGGACATATCTCCCAGTGTCCTTGCAACCCATCCACGCCCACAATACATAAGGAGTTGCAGGTCCTCAGCAACATACTCAAGTGGGCAGGGCCATACTCACATGTGCGCCATTTTCCAACAGGGCTTTCGCACAGGCCACGTGACCTCCAAGGCACGCCTCGTGGAGCGAAGAGACCCGGTTAATTGTCACTAGATTCACATTGACACCCTACAGTGTGAAGAGAATCGGGTTAAAAGGTACATTCGTGATAGCAACAAAGGCAGTGTTGTGCAATGCTTCTGTAGTGCTCCAGGCCTGCAGGCCTCGTACTAGCACCACACAGAAAGGAGGGGAAACCTGGATGCAGCGTTTGGGCCCGGCAGGTGTTTATTCCACAAGGGCTCGCTCAGGTGGCCAGCCCAGGCACTGTGCTAGGCTCTGAGTCTGCGCAGCTTCCACATTGGTCTCACCAAGAACCTAATGAGGGGCAGGTTTGAAAACACACACAGCAAGAAGCTGCCTATATTGGAAGTGGGTTCCAATTCCAGCTGGGAGCACGGAGAGGGCGTTGAGAAGGAAGAAAAAAGCTTGCAAATGGAGGTGGTGTTTAACTAAGGTTTAAAAGAGAAAATTTTTCAAGCCAGACAGACCAATGAAAGTTTGGCATTGGGAGGGGATGGAATATGCCAGGGCAAGAAGCAACACAGAACTTGGAGCCAGAGCTCCCGTTGAATGGTAGGCTATTACTGGGGTGGAAACAGTCCACTTGTAATGGAGACATGAACAAGAAGCAAAGCAGGAGGTGGGGGAGGCGAGGAAGGACAAACGAGCTCGTTCCAGATCCTGGGAGGCTCTGATTTCCAAACAGGGAGTCTCTGTTTCCTGGGTTTGAGGCTTCTTCCAGTTCTGCTTAACACAGGAAAGGGTCTAGAGCACACGAGGTGTTTGACAAAAACACACGCAGATAGCAGCACTGAGAGATGTGGAATTGAGGGCCCAGGCCCCAATGGGCCTGAACAGCAGTGGATCCGAGGAGTCGAAGTTCAAGACTTGTATTTGGAACAGAAGAGTGACTCTCAGGTTTAAGACTAGGAGGTCAAGTAGCTAGTGCTTCCAGGGTTCATCTGTCTCGGTAGCAGGCACCACTACCTGTCCCGACTCCACTCCCTGGAGTGGTGTCTGAAATACCAGGATCTGGGCCCCCAAGGTTCTGCTAACCCTCATCTCCTTCCCTCGGCACCAGTATCTCTGGCCAGTCCAAGTGACTTCCCTGTCTCCAAACTGCTGTCTTTCACCCTCCCCATGTTGGCGTACATGTGACACATGACAGGGTCCACCTGATCTTAACACCTTGCCCTTTAATACCTTGCCCCATGGGTACCAGGCTACATCCCTGATCTCGGCGTATCCTCTCAAGTTGAATCTGACCTTACATTCTCTGTGTGGTAAATGCTGTTCTGGAAGCTTCCAAAAACCCATGCCATGGCAGGGAACCCAGGCCCTCTGTGGTGCTGGCTGTCTCCTTGCCTTGGGACCGCGCACAGCTATCTGTCCCTTCATCGGGGGGCCTGTTGTGCCCACTTCCATGGGCTGTCTAGGGCTGTGCTGTGAGTTTCAAATTGGTATTTCGTACATGAGGGTCTAACTGGTATTTCATTCCAGTTAGAAGTATACTTTTCTTTTTATAATTTCCTTTTACAAAAAACGACGCGGGAAGGGCGAATCTAGGAGAGTCCTCTAGGGGGCAGCAGTACACTAAAAAAAACCTTCCAGATTACGTGAATTGTAGAAATGAAATGTTGGTCCAAAACACCATCTAGAGGTGAGTAACGTGAGTGGTTCATGAGAAGATGGAGAACAGAACATACCAATTCTTCCAAGACGTGTGCTTCCCCAGCTACCGGTGACAGCCAGCCTGATAATCAGGAGCTTGGTTTAATGTTTTACTCACAGCACCCCATGCTATGTAAATGGAAATAAAGCCAAAGGATAAAATACAGTAATCTGTTTGTGACGTGAACTGGGGCAGAGAGGTGGAGGTAGACAAAGAAGTTGTTTTAATGAATAATTCTTGTGCAGTTTAATGGTAATATATAAACTAACATATACATAAAGTGAGGTTAAACATAGCAAGCCTTAACTGTAGTGTGGGTGCCTGGATTCAATCCTAGAAAAAAAGGATAGTAGCGGGAAACTGGTGAAATTCCAGTAGCCTGGAGTTGGTTAGTAGTATTGGACCAATGTTAATGTCTTACTTTTGACTAATGTACTCTGGCTATATAAGAGGAAGCTGGGGGAAGGGGACGTGAGAGCTCTGTACTATCGTTGCAACGTTCCTTTAAGATTATGCCAAAACAAAGAATGATTATTTTTCAATTACAAACGAAAGTCTAAAGGCGGATGACTGAGAAAGGAGGTGAATACAATATCCTTTGCTTGTAATCCTTTGATATAATTTTCAGTTTTGGAATGGTGTGGATTACATATTAAAATATATATGAACAGTTTCTCCAGGGGAGAGCACGAATGCAGTCCCCCACTACCACAAATTATGCAGTCGAGTTTCCCACATTTGGGGAAATCGCAGGGGTCAGCACATCCAGAGTGCAATGGATAAGCCTTGCTCTGGAAAAACCACCTTCGTGATCTGGTATCTCCCCTGCCAGGTTAAGTATATATCTGTACATTTTAAAACCTATCGTTACATCTATCTAAGAAGCCTGGTGGCATAGTGGTTACGTGTTGGGCTGCTAACTACAAGGTTAGCTGTTCAAAACTACCAGCTGGGCCAAGGGAGGAAGACGAGGCTTTCTTCTCCCCTGAAGAGTGACAGTCACTGAAGTCCACAGGGGCAGTTCTATCCTGTCCTATAAGGTTGCTGTGAGTAGGCATAAATTGAGTGGCAGTGAATTTACATCTGTAGTGAAACTATATTATTGCATGTTAATATTGCATATTGAATTATAGATGACATGACATATAGAATTCTATGCCATAGGAAATTGCGTATTATATCTTCAAACCAACAAAAAGTGTTCAAATTCCATGTTAAAAGTGAATACACATTGGGGCAGGGAATGTATGGATGTGCTTTATACAATTGATGTATGTATATGCATGGATTGTGATAAGAGTTGTATGAGTCCCTAATAAAATGTAAAAAAAGAAAAGAGGAGGAAAAAAAGAAAATGATTAGGGCAAAGAATGTACAGATGTGCTTTATACAATTGATGTATGTATATGTATGGATTGTGATAAGAGTTGTATGAGCCCCTAATAAATTGTTTTTTTTTTTAAAGTGAATACACAGAGCTGCTAGGATAATATGCTGAGCTACCTCCAGAGCTAACCGAGTAGGGACACATTCTTGCATTCATTCCAGGGCTCCTTTCGAGGTCTCTGCTCCCTGTTCAAGCTGCTGGGGAATGAGTCACGAACAAAAATCGATAGCATGGTCCTAATAACAAAGATCTCAAAGCTTCCCTGAGAAATGAGACTGGTGTCAGCAGCTGCTCGACGGGCGCCTCGTGGTCCTTGATGCCTAGTATTAGCTCCCTTGTGGAGTCTCCTCCCCTGGAGTACAGATGGACTGGTCGATTAACTCCCTTATAACCAATACAGTTTGGCAGAGGTGATGGAATTTTACTGCGGTCATAAGGTTCTAAGAAGGACGGTGGCTTCCTTCTTAGGCTCACACTCTGACTGGAGGAAGTCAGCTGACATCTCATGAGGGAGTAACCATCACATCAAATTAAGTTGAAGGTGCTTGGAGAGATCTGTATGGGAAGGAACTGACACCCTGGTGGCTCTGTGGGTAAGCACTGCTAACTGCAAGGTCCGTGGTTCAGACCCACCAGCCACTCCTCAGAAAAGAAAGAAAGCTGTATCCTCCCATAGAGACTTACAATCTTGACAACTCTGTATAGGGTCTCTATTACTCAAGTCTACTCCACGACTGTGGGTCTAGTAGCAACTGCAGGAGTAATTCTGTAGGTAGATACTTCCCCAATTGAGCCACCAGATGACTTTAGCCCTGGCCAATGCTTTGGTGGCAACCTGAGAGAGACCCCCCAAAGCCACCCAGCTAAGCAGTTCCCTGCCCCACTGCCCCATAAAACCCATAAGCTATTGAATATCTGTTGTCCCCAGTCATTGTCTTGAAGTAATTTGTTATGGCTGATGTCGCTTCAGAGTTATTGTCACTAATGGACACTGGGCATGTCAAAGGAGAATTAGTGCAAGGGTGATTTGAGGGCCTTTCCCATCATCCTTTTCAGGGAAGCTTCCTAAGAAGCAGGCCTGGGAGGAGAGTGAGGGAACTGGGCAGAAAAGCAGCTGGCTATTCAGGAAGGGGGAGTCAAAAGAAGGAAATGGTGAGGGGCTAGTTCAAGGATGCAGACCTTTAGATGGCCAGTCGTGATGTCATGGAGCTACAGCCAAAGCTACTGCAGAATAGAGCTGGATTGTACCATGAGCACGAAGTGCTGACCTGGCATTTACTTACTTGTGCAATTAGAGTTTTGAGGGCCAGTAAACGGCCCTGGGCAGCAGCTTCGTGAAGAGGGGATCGGTCTGCCCAGCAATCTGCAACACAAACCAAACTCTGAGTTAACCTCTGGAAACTTCTTCTTGTCATTTGTCCATGCACTAAGCCATTGTGAGGGGAGGTATGGGGGACAGGAGAGGGAAGCACGTTGTTTGCAATTGGGTCTGCTGACAGCCCCTCTCTGAGTGACAAGCTACTGAGTGCATTGAGGGTACAGAGGGGTTTGCCATCTAGCTTTTTGACTTTTCAGAGGCAATTTCAGCAAGTTATAGATTGAGTGCAAATAACTAGTGTCTGGTGCTTGACTCCAATATCTCGGAATGAGAGGAAAGGCAGGACAAAGCTTGTCTGTGTGCTTCCCACCGTCATTCTTCCTATCTCAGATCCACCGCCACTCCAATGGCCTCATTAGCCCCTGTGCCAGAGAGGAATGGCAAGTTTGGGGGAATGGCTGTGTTCTGATTTCCCTAGAAAAGAGTCTCTGCTTCATTTTGGTAAAGATAGGTCCATATTATAAAGCAGGGTGTAGTTTATTCCCAGCTATAGTCCCCTTTCAGTTCTCCCCCACATCACTTACAGTGGGCACTGGAGTGTGATGGCTGAGAAAGGGGCTCTGTGGCAGTTACATAATCTGGTGTCAATCTGGAACTTGAGAGGATTAAGAGTGAAGGGGTGGAGTCTAGTCTGTCAATCGGGTCATAGCCAATGTGGCCTTTTTGTGGACAGGGGTTTCTCCTGAGAATTCTGGAACTCCTGGATGAGAACCCTGGACCTGGAAAAGCCACAATGGAGACCCCTGCTAGCAGTGAGATGCTTTACAATGCCATTGGATCCACTGGCCTGTGATCATCCTGCACTCAGCATCATTGCATGTGTTTTGTGAGTCTGAAGAGGACTTTATAGATTGGTATCACACATATGGGCTAATATCCGACTTTTGAACTGGACTGGGCTGGGATGCTTTCTTAATGTACAATTACCCTTTATATAATACTCTCTCTTATACACATATGTCTATGAATTTGTTTCTCTAGTCTACCCAGACTAACACAGGGCCCATGAAGACCCACTGCCTAGATTTGATTTCTCCCTATCCCAAAGATAAAGGACTAAAATATTTCACACGGTAATTTTCTCATTTGCAAATGAGGGCACAACCCGTTGCTATTGAGTTACTTCCAAATAATCTTTCATTGCTTTGCTAGTAAATAATTATTTGTGGGTCCAAAGTGGACGCTGGTGATTGAGGTTCAAGAGCAGTGGTTGTGCTCTTTTGTCACCTGCCTGGTACCTCCTTTGAGTCCCCCCACTCCTCTGATGCCAGTGTTGGGGAGAAGCCAGGGGGACAAGGAACCTGCCTCCTCATTAACTGGAAGCAGGTGCTATCCTACTGACTTGGTCTGACCTGCAGCCTCACACCAGGGCTCACCTGAGGCAACTGTCCTGTATACTGCCATTTAGTTACCTCTCCTCAAGTCCCCCATGAGTGTTGTATCTTCTTTGTCCCTGCTCCCAGCCCAGGCTTCTCAGGTGGCAGCCAGTCAGGGGCAGGTGAACCCCCATCTTCCCCCACTCCCATGAAAGAGAAAATGATGGCAGTGCCTTGTGCATTGTCCCTTCATACTTGCTGCTTTCCAAGTTTCTTCCCCCCTTCTGACCATCCCAGAGGGAGGTGGTGTATTTCACAGGTGCTGCCTTACACCCCTTTGAAGATGACAGCTAAATACCTGGCGATTTCCACCATAGTCTATCTCTAAGCCCATAGCCCAACTCTTTCCACTATGAAGCTCGAATGCTCCTCCTGGACTACACTGCACAGGGGCCCCTGTGGCCTACCATCCCACAGAACCCCTTCCTTCTTCGGGACCCCAGAATTGTTTGAAATACCCAATCCTCTGGTAAGCCTAGCTAGCCCCACCTGGCTTGTCATAAACAACCCCCTAGAAGGAACAAATCAATCTTCGAAGAAATAACAATCAGAATTATTCTGAGAAAGGAGGCTGGTGAGCCTTCTGCTCATTCATCAGGAAAGAAAGACATCATGGCTGGCAGAGCAGAGAACTCGCAAAACCCAAACTCCAGGTCCTAGCGACCCTATAGAGCAGGAGAGAAGAGATCCATAGGGTTTTTAAGACGCTAAGTAATGACAGGTGCAGGGCTGCTGGTGGAGCTGAAGTTCTGACATTGTGCTTAGCAGCCCCACGTGTAAACCACTATGCCGCCAAGGCTCCCTGGAAAAGTATGAGTCAATGAAAAGGAGGCAACGCCTCGCAAGCTGGATTGGCACAGGAGCCTCAACAATGGACTCAATGGACCCGAACCAACACTCATGAAGACGGCGCAGGGGCGACTGGGCAACGTTTCATGCTGCTGTACTTAATGGTCGCCATGAGTGGGCAATAATGCATCGGCAACTAACAGTGCAAGAATTCCACCTCACTGGTAGCCTGTCCCTGGGATAATTCTGTGGGGTCCTGGTGGCAGCCTTTTGCTGCTGGGAACTATAAGTAAGAGCATTCTGCCTTTCAAGCGTCGGGAGTTTTTAGGGCTGTGAACCACAAGCCCAAGAACCTAGTTGCCTAATTCTGAAACCGAGTGCAGTTTGCCACGTCCTCTGCCTTTACATGACATGCTCCAACCCTCAAACCAAACTCACTGTCATCGAATCAAGTCCATCTCATAGTGACCCTATAGGACAGAATAGAGCTGAGCCTGTGGGTTTCCAAGACGGTTACCCTTTACGGGAGAGAGCCTTGTTTCTCACCCGCCTTGCAGTTCACAGACAGCCCCCAGGTATTACAGCAACGCCACCAGGGCACCGTACTCTTGTCGTTCTCCTGGAGCCCCACCCCTCGGCTTTTGTGAAGGAAGAGATGGACAAACCCCAGCACGGACTCAAGCCTAGAGTTTTGAGACGTCATTTCAGAGTGCACCCTCACTATTGTTGTTGAGAATATACAGGACAACATATTCCTTGTATACGGGAAAACATGCACCAACCCAACAGTGTTTGCAGATACCATTTAGTGGCACTGATTACATTCTAAGAACGATGGGCTTTTAAATTCTGGCCATTCTCGTAGTTAGTGCAGTGGGTGCATCGGGCTGCTAACCTGGAGGTCGGCGGTGGAAACCCAGCGGCTGCTGGGCTGGAGAAAGATGAGGCCGCCCACTTTGGTAGAGATGTTGCAGCTTTGGAAAGTCTGTGAAGCAGTTATCTCAACTCATTCACTGCCATTGAGTTGATTCTGACTCATAGTGACCCTGGAGGACCGAGAAGGACTGGCCCCTGTGGGTTTCTGAGGCTGTAGATCTCTATCAGAGGAGTAGTTCTTTTTTGTCCTCAAGGGTCACTTAAGAGTTGAGTGCACTCTATGACAGTAGGATTCTCCTAGTAGATTCATTGTCTTGAATGGCTTGCTATCTGCCCACCTTCTTTCTCTCTACAGATGAAACACAGAACCATCGCCAATAACTCGATCCCAAGTCATGGGGACCCATGTGTGTCAGAGCAGAACTGTGCTTCATAGGGCTTTCAGTGGTGGATTTCTCAGATGAAGATTGCCAGACCTTTCTTCCAAAGTGCTTTTGGGTGGACTGGAACCTTCAGGTTACAGGCCAAGCGCAGTAATTGTTTGCACCACTCCCTCTGTGGATAGCAGACAATGACCCTGCTGTAGCCTCTGAAAAGTGGCAACCCTCTGTTTCCCAGTCCTATTGTTTTCCAGCCTGTAGGACTCTAACAGGGTGCACACAAAAGCCTTTTCCAGACACTCTGCCATTCATCCTGAGCGCCCCCTGTGAAGCCTATTGTTGTTCCCAATGCTTAGTCTCCTATCATTCTTGCAAATGAGAGCTAATTGTGTGTCATTAAAGGATAAAAGTAATTTGGGCTGCAAGGGAGATTCTCCAACTCTATCAGGGAATCTGTCACTAGGCTTTCCAAAGAAATGCATGCAGGGGGAAGCAAACATCATTCTCTTGGGAGGCTATCTATTTTGAGCTGCTTGGCAGACGGCCTGGGTCACGGGCTACGAGCACATTAAGGAGAGTGTGTGCCCTCCCTGTCTGTTTTGCTGTTCCTGAAGAAATGGACAGAAAATGGCCAGCTACGTTTTCATTCTCCCCCTTGGTATTTTTCTCTAAATGTGATTTCTAGCTCAAATCCTCAGAGTCACACCCAAAATGGGTTCTGATGGAGTTTCATTCACCCAAGTTCCAAGTATCCATGATAAAAACCAAACCAACAACCCCACCCAAATTATCATTGGTTTGTTTGCATTCCAGACTGTCTAATTCCACCCAGAATTTGAGATTATTGGTTTATTATTCTAAAAAGAACCACATTCAAAAGGAACTTTAATTCTGATCCAAAACACAAGCAAAAAAAAAAAAAGTCCCCCCAAAAAGCAAAACTCACTGCCATCGAGCTGATTCCGACTCGTGGCAACCCTACACGATAGGGTAGAACTACCCCTGACGATTTCTGAGACTGTAACTCTTTACGGGAGTAGAAAGCCTCTTCTTCATGCCGAGTGGATGGTGGTTTCAAACTGCTGACCTTACAGTTAGCAGTGCCATGTGTAACCTCTATGTCATGAGGGGTTTTAAATATAGCCACGAACCTAGTCAAAGTAGTCATATTTTAGATAAATCAAAGGTCATTTTGGGGAAAGTATAGAGTAATCAATTGCCTGATAAGTTATAATAAAATTGAGAGCAGCAGTGGCCCTGTGGTAGAATTCTTGTCATCCGTGTCAGGGATCCAGGTTCGATTCTTGGCCAGGGTAACACATGGGCAGCTGTCACAAATTGTTCAGTGGAGCTCGTGACTTAACAACAACGTACAACAGGTTTCCAATAGGACCGAGCAGCTCATCTTAAAATAGCCTTTTTTGGGGAAAGCCACTAGAGTTGTTTAATTTCTTACCTGCAATTGTGAAATTCCCCACACTAGGAAAACCACGTGTCTCCCTAGGTTGGGTGCAAATTCCTTTGGCAGCAAAACATGGCTGGGACTTATGGTAGGCAATTTATTATTTGTAATTTTAAGCAAAAACCAAACCAAACTACTGCCATTGAATCTAGTCTGATTCAACGTGGTCCTCCAGAACAAAGGAAGACTGCTCCCTAGGGTCTCTGAGACTATACATCTTTACAGAAGCAGAGAGCCTCATCTTTCTCCTGTGGAGTGATGTAGAGGGTTCGAAATACCAGCCTTTCAGTTACCAGCCAAGTACTTCATCACTGAGCTACCAGGGCTCCCCATTTTACGCACACTTGGTGTGAATATGTGTGATTATGGAGAGAGATAGTTAAAGTTTATTGTGCACAACCTGGCCGATAAACACACGTGGGGTTAATTGAAGGGCAGAGAGATAAATGGCTCCGCAAGTCTCACCTTTCTAGTTCTGTCTCTTGCTTTGTGATGGTCAGACCAGGGTGCAGCTGCCTTAGCCAGTTCCCTGCTTTAGCTGGCAATGTTCACTTCCTGCAAGACTTCCCTGAGGAGAAGCCACATGGACCTACCCCGATGCAACCCTGGGTGCTGGAGCAGCCGTGTGGAGACCCCTGCCAGCGCTGAGATAGTTACACGTTCACTGATTCGGCTTTCCTCCTGCAGTCGGTGTTATTGCATGTGTTTTGTCAGATGGAGGAGGACCTTGTGGCTTGGTGTCAGACATATGGGTTAATGTTGGACTTATGGGCTTGAGCAGCACTGGGTTGGGATGTTTTTCTTGATGTACACGTACCCCTTATATAAAACTCTCTCTCATCCATGTGTTTCTGTGGATTTGTTTCTCTAAAGTACCCAGACTCATGCAGGGAGGCAGTGTATGAAAGACCCCCTGGGAATGCTGGGTCATAGACAGCATCCGCACTGTGTGAGTGCTCTACTATGCAAACAACCCCGAGTTGGGCAATGGATGATTCTAGCTCCCATTCTCGATCAGATTAGCAAAGGCTGCGAAATCAGGCAACCCTTCTCTTTAGAGTGCTATTCTCAACATTGCAAACCCTTCTGTGGGCTAAGGTGGGGTCTGCTTGGCCCTCAGGCACAGCACCCATAGGCTGTGATGCTTTCCAAGAGCCCGAGGCGATGTTTCAGACCCCTACCTAAACAAGCACACAAGGAGGTCTGACAGCCAACCTCAGCTGAATACCCGACTCACACGAGTCAAATACTGATTTACACATGTTTACATCACAAAGACATAAGAGTGTATTCCAGGATATGAAATTCCAAAACTAATAGTCTCCAGCCAAAAGAAAGGATATTTAAAGAGGAAGAGGGTGCTAGGTATGCACTCCAAGAGAAATGATTGTTAGTTGTCCTTGCGCTGACCCCAGGCTCATCGTGACGGGGTTTGCAAGGCTTTGTCACCTTACAGAAGCAGTTCACCAGGCTTGTCTTCTGAGGCACATCTGAGTGGGTTCTAACCCCTAACCTTTCTGCTAGCAGTCCAGTGCTTAAGAATTTGTGCCCCAGGAACTCCTTCCGGAAGAAACAGTGCTCGGGACAATTTTTAACAGGCCTGGCTTCTGATGATGTTGACACTCATTTACTAGAACATAATATGCTCACAGAGTCACAAAACATCATCTGGGGCTGAGACGTCTGTAAACTTGCCATCTGACAGATTAAATGACTAATGGACAGCAAAGTCATTTCAGCACTGAGCAGATCATTTGCATAATTTTCTTTCTTGACTTTTACTACCTTTAGTTCTAAATCTGTAGTATTCCATTGCTAACAGCGGTGAAAAGAAACTACTTGAAATTCTATCACAACCACTGTTTCTGACAATTTATTAACTATTACATAAAGGCTTATTTAGTAAACCTGGACATATTCTCTCTGACGCAACAAGCCAACCCCACTTCCTTCAGCTTGATTCTGACTCATAGAGACCCTGCCCTGTGCGTCTTTACAGGAGCAGAAGGCCTCAGCATTAGCCTGGAGAGCAGCTGGTGGTTCTGAACTGCTGACTTTATGGTTTGCAGTCCAATGTGTCAGAATATTGGGTTTCTGGGGCTGTATATCTTTACCAGAGCAGAGAGGCTAATCGTTCTGTCTTAGATCAGCTGGTGGGTTTGAACCTCTGACCTTGAGGTTAGCTCAATGTTTCCCCAAGTAAGCCATTAGGGCCTCCTTCTGTATGATATATACCTGTAATATACAAATATGCGTGCTTGTATACATGTATAGGAAAGTAAGCAAATCTCGTTAATGCTCATTAATGATCTAGAAGTGTTCCATAGGGTTTCCAAGGCTGTGACCTTCCATTTAAAAAGAATCATTTCAAATAACATTTTATTATTTATTTTTATAGATCCCATTTTAAAGTGTGATCATTTAAACAATAGCATTTCTGATTTACAGTATCTCTTTGCTTGCATTAAATAAGTATGCTCCTAGGAGCTTCAATCAATAAGGTAGACGTGCTCAACAATACCCACTGCCCTTGCGTCAATTCTCACTCATTGTGACCCTGGAGGAAAGAATAGGACCATCGCACTGAGTTTTAAGGCTGAAATTTTCCCACAAGCAAATTGCCACAGCTTTTTCTCACTGAGCTGCTGGTAGATTCGAACCACTGACCTTTGGGTTAGCAGCCAAACATTTTACCACCATGCCCTCAGGGTTCCTGAAGTAAACAATGGCTACACTTTATTTAATATAACTCTATCATGGGTACATACTTAACTTCAAACCATGTCAGTTTTACATAGGTTTTGACAATTATAAGACCATTTTTAAAAGAATATACTCAATATATGACCACAATGACTGAACATATGCACATAGCAACAAGGGAAACTTCATTGGATTTTGCCCAAAGTAAACCAAGAACTGCAATTAAATTTCATGTAGCCACAATAACACCCAAAATAAGAGAAAGCCCCTGCCCAGATTGACAAATTCAATTTGAAAATAGCTTTTCAAGTCACGTTCAACTCAAGAGATATATATTGTTTAACCGAGTCAAAGTCAAAGCCACATACCTCCCTGAAAAGTATGGCAAATGTAATCCCCAAAAGGCACCTCTTTCCACAGCCAGAGCTTTCTATTTCCTGCACTGTCGAGATTCTTCTCGCAGTACCCAGTTAATGGAAGCATTCTGATGCCTCGCCTTTGGAAGACGTGGTTTTATGGCTAGGCCGGCTGGTGTCCGGTGTGTTCAAGGTTGCCTCGTGTATTGAACTTGCCTAGCAGAAGCCTATTTTGAAAGCAAATCCTGGATGCAAATTGAAAGTGGATACTGGTTAAAGAATGATGTCACCTTCAAGCCCCTGCAAACCCTACCAATACGGACGGAGTGGAACTCTGGCCTCCGTATGTGAATGAAAGGCTCCTTGAGCAAGTGACGACACCACCAGGTGAGACATGAGATCGGATTCACTGACTATCGTAGTGGGGGGAGGGGTCCTCAGGTCAATGACAGTAAATTCTTGAAACCAAATGGAGACTCATCTCTACAAAGCCGGAGACTTGCGATGTTTGCCCCCAAAGCTGACACTTCTGGTTAGAAGCACCTCTGTTTTGAAACAGAACGCAGTGCTCTGGGAAGGCAGGGCCACACAGAAAGAGGATTAGTGAAGGCTTTTTTCCTGGCAGTGACAAGGGGCTAATCAACTCCAATTGAACACACACACACACACACACACACACACACACACACTGCCAAACGTTCCTGGGCAAATTCCATCATCTTTTCATTTTCCACAAACTTTTTGAAGCCCTCCTCTTATATATCTATTTCTCTGTCCGTCTAGACCTAACTATATAGATATACCACGCCACCTTTACTGGTGTACAGCAAATGTGCTACTCATTCCATTCCTTGAGGAAATCTTGTCTTAACAGAATGCTCGCTCTCCACTGTTCAAATTTACCTTTAAAATAGGAAGGGAAAACCTCTAAGTTACTCTTTGGGTCAGTAGACTAGAAACGAGGTTCTCAAATTACTCTTAGAAAGCCACGTCTTTATTTACTTCTAAAAAAATAACCGTGGAAGAGCTCTAAAGAAAGTGCACGACACCTCCCCCCCCGCCCCCCGCACACACACAAAAGAACTACAAATCAAACATAAAGCTGAGAAGCCTATCCAAATGTGGTGCTGCCTACATCCGTTCTGTTACTTTAAATAAGAGCTCAATCTTTTAACTACCCACTCAGCATCAAAGTCGAAATGCAATGTGCCTTCTAGAAATACTAGTCAAACGGATTAGCTAGGAGGGTTTTTATGTTGTTTATTTTTTTATTTTTAAAATTGGGAACAAATGCCATGTATTTTTACCTGGAACTCCTCCATAGATCTCTTCTGCTATCCTAGCCGCTTCCTTCCTATTTCCTTTGACGATATAAAAATGAGTTAGGAGAGCCAGAAAGACTTTGATTAAAAGCTTGAAGAAAAAAAAAGTAGCAAACATTGTAATAAAAATGTTTTTAACGCCATAGAAAGCAGGATCATCGTCCATTTTGGCTTACTCTGTATCGGTTTCCCGGGCTGGAATAGTTCAGAGAGTTAAAATTGGCATCACAGGACATCTATTTTAAACCTTCTAGCACTCCGTGCTCCTATTACTGAGAACTCAGTTTGTAAGTTCTAATCTAACTGCAATTTGACGACTGCGTGGGTTGACACCCACGGCCAATGCCAAATGCACCAGAAACTCTTCCTTCAAACCAGAAACAGCCTATGGTTCTCGAACCATAGGACTAAATAAGTGCTATGTCAGCAAAGGGATTCCCATCCACATATTTTTAACACCGAAAACTCTCCATTTGCTACATAGTGTTCGAAGGTGGGGTTGGAAAGAGGATATCCACTTCTCAGATCCTCTGCTGGGCACGAAGCAAGCTATTTGACATTCATGCAAAGCAGGGCCATGATGGATTGAATTGTGCTAGAAATCTATACCACATTTCTGGCTGTCATCCTGTTTAGAAATAGGGGGGTTTTATTGTTATGCTTATGATATCTAACCTAATCCCACCTAAAATATTAAAAGAGCAGGTCAGACTCATTGACAGGCACACACAGGCAGACAACTGCCAGGTGAGAAGCACTAAGGAGCACTGGGTGCCTGGGCTACTGACAAGAGAGAGAAATCCATGAGGCTTAGATCCCGAATGAAGGAGGTCTGTTTGCATAGTGTTTAAATGGTCAACCCCTAACCAAAAGGTCAGTAGTTCAAATCCACCAGCCAGCCACTCGACCCAAGGGAGAAGGCCATCTGCTATCATAACCATGAAAACCCTGCAGGGCAGCTCTATAGGGCCACTATGAGTTGTCATCAACTCGATGGTGGTGGGTTAGGCACCAATTTGGATTTTTAACCTCCAGAACCCACTTGTATTTATGTTACCGCCACACTTGGCAATTAAGACAGGAGCAAAGACCTCCCTATGCTCTTAATGGGAAGTTGTATTCCATGTAACATTTCATTTGCTATTCCTCCCAACATTTATGGAAGAGAAAGTCCAACCCTTAGCTATAACCAATTCCAAACTGCTGTCCACTCGATTTGAAGGTTGTGTGGACAGGAGGGCCCCTCTTGGATGCCACTGTAAGAGGAGTCACTCTGGAAGCAATAGCTTGCTGAAAAGCAAGCAGCTCCATCTGTGACCACAATCTGCTGCAAGGATCCTGATGATTCATTTTCCATTTCAAGTGGCATTTTACATTCGACAAAGGTCACATTCATGTCCACAAAAGCATGGTCTGTCCCCACATAAAAAAGTGGTTGAACAAAATGTCTCAGGTCCTGAATGTAGGACCCAAATCATCAAGGCACCTTCCCTCCCCTAGCTGGACAGTGCTCAGGTGCATTTGTCACTGCTCAATCTGCCCCAGCTGGTCAATGGGAGTGTCATGGGAAGACTGCTTATATCTGGATACAGGGGCAAGCCAAAAGTATCCTTACTAGGGTTCCAGTTCATACAGGCACACAGGTTCATTCCAAACAAAATGTGCTTAAACATGTCTCTGTAATCATTGTCATTCTATAGGCCAGGGTAGACTTGCCTCTGTGAGTTTCCAAGACTATGACTCTTTATAGGAGTAGAAAGCTCCATCTTTCTTGCTCAGAGAGGCTGGTGGTTTTAAACTCCTGACCTTGTGGATCACTGCCCAAGGCATATCTACTACACCACCAGGGCGCCAATGCTTTATGCAAAAATAGGGCAGATATTCCTAGTATTCAAGCAAATGAGGATGACTATTTATATAAGACATTCCATTCTGTTCAAAAAAGCTGACAGGGAGAAAACCACCTTGAGCTGCAATATCTAACCCCTCCATCTTGAGGTCTCACATACCGTACAGCTCTTGTTCTGTGTGGCTCTCAAGGGAGGAAAATTAACACAGAAGCTTAGCTTTACTGAATTTCAAAGACCTAGCCAGTGCACAAGAATAGCCAGAGGAACATATTTTAGTGTTTTTTCACTTCCCATGTTGCCTTCCTCAATTATATCCTAGGAAGGCACTCAGATCAGTGAAGCGTACTGTTACCATTGTACCAGACATGACTCGACCTTGTTTGGATGTTTTCCCTTAAAACAGGGTGATCATTTTTGTTTGGCATACTGGAATAGGTAGTGTTTTAAATCCAGATAGGCTCATGCAATCATGGTAGCTGGAAAGTCTAAAATCCACAGGTCAGGTGACAGGCTCCAACAAGCAGATCAGGTATTGGCAGAGAAAGGCATGGGGCAGGATGTCCATTTATAATCTGGAGGATCCTCCTCCCTGGGGAAACATCACTATTTTGACCTGCTTTTATCTGGATGCAGGGGCAAGCCAAAAGTATCCTTACTAGGGGGTTCCAGTTCATACATGCACAGAGGTTCATTCCAAACAAAATGTGTTTAAACATGTCTCTGTAAACAGTGGCTGACTGCATACAAGTTCTCTCAATACTACAATTGTCTTAGTCTCATCGAGCGTAAAAATAATGTCCATTCAAAACAGTGACTCCCCACCAAGACTCAATGTGTAAACCCCACTAAGTGAACTAGATTTACCTCAAGCTCACCTGTAGCCAGTGGACTGATGGCTAAAATCCCCTAGTATAAAGAGAAGCAGATGACTCTTAGCCCAAGGCCATAGAACTGGCAGACATTGGGCTTTGGTTCTAACCTCTGGCCTTGAGAGTACCCAGTGACTGGTAGCCTGTACTTCATTATGACATGTAATAATTTGGTAGGCATGGATCTGTTGTGGTGAATGAATATTATCACAAGATTTGCCCTATCACCAAGCCCCATTTTGTGTACATAGTGTCCAGTCACTTAAAGAGTGTAATCTATACAGTCAACAATTCATATATTGTACATCACAGCTGTCTTATACTTGTATAACTTCCTCTTCTCAGCAGTGTTTTACATTCTATACTATTAACTAAACTAATGACACTATCAATATGTAGTGGTTATGTATTGGATGGTAACTGCAAGTTCAGCAGTTCGAAACCACGAGACATCTCTGCAGAGGAAGAATGTGGTTTTCTGTTTCTGTAAAGATTGGCCGGCTCAGAGACTCACAGGGGCAACTCTGGAAGTGATGGCTCATGATGATGATGGATAAGGTTCTCTAACAGAAAATGACGATGATGTCTCTAAGGTGAACCAGAGACATATATAAATCATAGAAGCAGGAATGGATTTGGGGCTTGCACCTAATTCTAGCCCCCAATCTAAGAACAATTTGTTCTGATGACATGGTCCTGCTTGATGCTCACCCTCATGAAGAGTTCACTGAAGATATGGGTGCTAAAGCAAAGTGTGATAAAGAAAATAGAGGATACCTGGCTATCAGAAAGAATAGCATCTGGGGTCATATAGACTTGTTTTCAAATGAGCACATCAGTCTGTGGAATCAAAGGATTGTAATCCATAGCACTGACAAAACATACAACATTCCTCTAGTTCTTCACTGCTTCCTCAACCCCACTAGCATGACCCCAGTTCTACCGTACGAATCCGACTAGACCAGATCATGTACCCTGATACAGATAAGAGCTTTCAACACCACACGGAATCCAGAACAGATAAAACCCTCAGGAACAATAATGGGAGTAACGATACCATGAGGGTAGGGGTAAGGTGTGTGTGGGGGAGAGGGAACCAATCACAATGATTGACATATAACTCCCCCCCACCCTGGGTGACAAACAATGGAAACATGGATGAAGGGAGACAGCGGATGGTGTAAGGTATGAAAATGACAATAATTTATAATTTATCAAGGGTTCATTAGGGTGGGAGGGTAGGGGGCAGAGGGGAAAAAATGAGGAGCTAAGACCAACGGCTCAAGTAGAAAGAAAATGTTTTGAAAAGGAGGATGGAAACATATGTACAAATGTGTTCAACACAATGGATGTATGGATTGTTCTAAGAGCTGTAAGAGCCTCCAATAAAATGATTAATAATATAATCCAAATCTAAAGGAAGGAATGGCGTCAGAACTTAAATTCTGAACGCCTGGTGCGCAGAAGGCTATGGATGACGGTGGAAGCCCCAAATCCATTATCAGTGTCCACACATAGATTAAGCCTCTTGAGTCCCCTCTAATCATAGTTGAGGGATTTGAATAGCTCTGTTATCAGAGAGCATTGCAAATAAGATTATGACAGAGATAGGACGAAATGTATTATCTTATCAGCTGCTCACCTTCTTGGTCTATTGTAAAGCCGTTTCAGCTTTTTAAAAATAGTGAAGGGGAAGGAGGTACATGTGGATTAAGCCCTCTGACCATGGGCCAAGGATGTGAGGAGCCTTGCTAGCATGTAGACTGCACTGGAAAGTGGATTGTTGCAGATGCAGGCAGGTTAAAATTTAGCACCCTATCACTTGATCTCCCTTACTTTCTATGGAGCCCTGGTGGTGTACTGGTAACTTGTTCGGCTTTGATGCACATTGTCAGCAGTTCAAAACCACCAGAAACTGCCATTTTCACTCCCAGAAAGTTAGTCTCAGAAACCCATAGGGGGGCACTGTGAGTCATCACTGACTTGATGGAAGTGAGGTTTTTAAATAAATTATGTTCTTTTAAAATTTCTTCAAGATTTTAGTATTTTCTGCTTTCTTTACAAGAGATTTTTATGTTTTACTCTGTTATTTTGATTAGTGTTATTTTGATTAGCGTTTTGTTTTTTAAATGTGTTTCTAACCTACAGCGAGTAACTGGATAAATGGTTCCTTGGGGGTATGGCAGGAGAGGTTGGGGGGAAATGGGGAGCTACTAACGTGGAGTACAAGACTGAAAAAACTTGAGTTCACTGAGGTAAGCTTAAAAAAATGGGGCATAGGGGAAAAGCAACTATATACAGATATCCCTGGGGTGAGGCCCAGCTACTAGGGCAGGGGTCAAACCCAATCTAGGGATACATATGGCAGCCAACTAAATAGGAGGGGGAAAGAGAAAAAAAGTCATTGGTAGGTGGGGAGCAGGGCACTAACCCACCCAAGGGGAGGGTATTGTTTATATCTCCACAGGAGAGGAAGAGAGAGACCAAGTGTCAAGACATGAATACAACATACCGGCATGTACCAGGGAACCAATCCCAACTATGTGGACACCCCACCCCTCAGAAGAATGCACTTCAGAGGACAGCATTGGGGCTACAGCTTGGGGCTGTCTGATTAGAGGGGCCTATCTGATTAGGGCACATGGGAGAAACAAATGGGATAGAGAAGGAGGGGAGGGCATCCTGGCCCACCAAGCCCCGAGGACAATATTCCTGCTTGGAGCAGACAACACACAGAGAGAAGACCATAGGGTCAGCCCCATCACAAGACACAATGTCCCTCACTAAACCATAGCATTGAGGGGAACAACACTGGAGACACAGTGCGGAAACTGTGCATAATCTGACACTGGGGCGAAACACTAAGAGCATGCAACAAAGCAACAAAGGGGAACAAAGTGATGAAATCCCTGGGGAATACCAACACTAGACTTTGGAGACAGAGTGTGGCACCCCATCAGAGTAAAGACCAACAAACAGACCGTGAACTATTTATAGGCATTTCCATTTTGTCAGTGGCTTTCTTTTTGTAGTTGGTTTTGTTGCTGTTATTGTTTTGTTAGTCTTGACTTCCTTTGTTCTTTCGTTTGGCTTTGCCTGTGTTTTTTTTTTTGCACTTATTAATGTATCTGCATGTCGATGTAGGTAAGATGGGCAGGACAAATATTTCAGAGATGAAAAGAACAGGACCAAAGGTTCCGGGCGGGGTGGGGTGGAGGATAAAGGAGGAGAGATGGGAGAAAGGAATGGGGAGGGGGAAACCAACCCAGGGACAAGGGAACAACTGAACTATATATAAACAACAGAGAGAAGGGCGTAGGATGCCTAGTGAGGCTTAATCAAGGGCAATGTAGCATCGAGGAATTACTAATCCCGAATGAAGGCCGAACATGATGGTGGGACAAGAAGAAAGTAAAAAGGAAGTACAGGAAAGAACCAGGAGACAAAGGACACTTACAGAGGTCTAAATAAAGGCATGTACATATGTAAATATATATATATATATATATATATATATATATGTGAATAGAACTATGTACTAGTACCTATATGTTAAGAATTAAGGTTGCCGCTGAAGACAAAGCAGGTGAATAAGCAAATGTGAAGAAAGCGGATGATGCCCGGCTATCAAAAGATATAGCATCTTGGGTATTAGAGGCTTGAAGATAAATAAGCAGCCATCTAGCTGAGAAGCAACAAAGTTCACATGGAAGAAGCACACCAGCCTGTGTGATCATGAGATGTCAATGGCATCAGGCATCTACGACCCAGAGCAAAATTATACTCAATGTGAATGGGGGGGGGGCATGGGGTGGAGACCCAAAGCCCATCTGTAGACAACTGGACACCCCCTCACATAGGGGTCACAGGGAAGAGATGAGCCAGTCAAGGTGCAGTATAGCACCAAAGAAAACACAACTTTCCTCTAGTTCTTTGGTGCTTCCTTCCCCCCACTATCATGACCTGAATTCTACCTTACAAATTGGATTAGACCAGAACACGCACATTGCTACAGATAAGAGCCCACAACACAGGGAATCCAGGATAGATAAACCCCTCAGGGCCAACAATGAGAGGAGAGGCATTATGGAAATGAGGGGACGGATGGAGATGGGGAAATCAATTACAAGGATTAATCTATAACGCCCTCCCTGGGGGACAAATAATGGGAAAGTGGGTGAAAGGTGACAGAGGACAATGTAAGATATGAAAATAATAATCTGTAAATTATCAAGGGTTTGTGAGGGAAGGCGGGTGGGGGAGTGAGGAAGTGTATATGCGAATCATATGCCAATGAAACTGTTGAAAGAAAATAAAGATTACATAACAAGGTAGATACACACACACACACATCACATACAAAAACCAATGGCTCCCACGAGACGCTCATCTCAGTTAAAACAACTGCTTTCTGGGATTCCAAATCCCCAAACCAGATTCTCATGGACACAGCATGATCCGGGGCGTTTATTAACGGTCTTTAAGAGAACTGGTGAGCAAAAGGCCTGGAAAGCTGGACTGAGTTGTTGTTCCCAGGCTTGAAATGCACTTGTTCATTCTTTGAAACTAGCAAGGGTTGTCCCGTGGCAATCAGATTGGGAAACCTGATCCTGTCTATCCATCAGCCCTGATGTGGCCTCTTCAGACTTCTTTCCCCCACAGATTCAGGAAAACATTGAAAGACAGCACTAGAAAACCTTGGGGATGCCCAAACTGCTGATTTGACGTGGTATAAAGTGAAGAACCCTATGGAAAAGGGGAAGAGAGATGGAAACCTAGCCTTTAGAAGCTGTATAGATCCAGATGGAGGATATGTCTCCAAACAATAGCTTTTCACATTGACATTTGGGTGTAGTAAAAATTTTGATGGTTTTGAGGCAATACTTTCTTTTAACTTACCCTCGTAGCTCACAAGATAAAGTATATACTAGTTTAGCTATATTATCTGCTGAAAGACAAGGGCCTGTTTAAGTCAGGAAACCAAGGCCCAATTTAAACTCGCTACACTATGTGTACACGAGAGAGTAGATTCCAGAGAGAAAAGATGTCTCATTTGAAGAGGATTTCCTGTTTACTGACCCACCAACCACCCTCCCGACCAACCCACACACCACATTTCCCTGAAAGCAGCAGCTGTGGGGAAGGGGGCGCTGGCAAGTATTATTCCACTTATAAAACAAGACATACTCAGAAAATTGTCAAAATGCCATTTGGGCCTTTATTTTTGGACATGGAGCAATCGTGGATAATATTAAAATAGAAGTAGCACACAGATGGTTTCACATACTGACTGGTGCACCGCTGCATTACAAGTTAAGGTATCCAGGAAGCTTCAAACTGATGATCTCTAGAAGCCCAACAAATTTTACTTTCTGTTTGTTTTTACCAAGGAAAATCCTTTTCATTTGCAAATAACACATTTTATAGGCAAAAAAACCCTTAAATCTTGTCTCAAGTGAGGTACACACCAAATACGCATGAAAATTTTAGAGGGGAACCCCGAAACAAAGTGAAGTTGTATGCCTTTAACAACTGTAGAACAGCGGGAACCCGGGCGTTGGGGTTTCTCACCCATATTGGCACTGTCACATTTCAGTTATATAATTCCTCTTCTCCCAAGACCATCCTAGGGAGGGTCAATGGTGAGGATTTTCCCAGTGTTTTGTTTCTTTTCTCAAAACAACACTCTAATTTCTAGATTCTACAAGTTGTTTGTATACCCACAAAATACATTTTCTTTTTTTCAGTGGCAACTGTTCACAGTCATGTTAAGGATACTTTCAAGAAGTTTTGGGAATGCTAACATTAAGAAACTCACAATACTGACAGAATTCACCTCATCCACCCACAATTGCTTCATCCTTCCAGTCGTAATAGCAACAAAATAGAATCGAAAAGCACTCCAAGAATGAGTCACACAGACCGTGTGGCTAACAAACGTAGGGTTCAAAAACCCATGGCTCTGGGCAACCGTCACTGCATAAATAACAATGATCACCCGCAGGGAGAAACTATGTTCTACAACGGTCAACGCAGGGTGAGATCAACAGGTAATTCTGGGTGAGACTTTAGACACAACAATACTTAGCAACATCAGCGAGGCCACAAGTGAAGGGGAGAGCGACTTAGCGCCAAGGTGCGGGGGTAGCAGCTGACTCGGGGATGGCACATCTTGCACATTCTGCTCAGAATGCAAGAAGGCAGTTACAGAAGACGAACTCATGCACTGAAAGGTGTGGAGTTTCTCTGCCCGATCCTCAACAGTGATAGCGGTCCTTAGTGTCTCCAACATAAAAAATCTCCTAACGAAAGCTAAAGACAAAGGCTTCTCCCTAGGCAAACCTGTACAGTAGGATCAACAAAGTGCTCAGACAGGGCCAGCCACAGGGGGCACGGTGGCTATTGACACCAGAGCATGGCAAGGGTTGCTGCCATGACGTCAGCCATTTGAGTACCAAGCAAAGAGGGGCTGACTGCCCCTTGGGTCCTTAACCAGCAGCAATATCCAGCTTAACAATCTAACAGAGCAGGCGCTCCAAAGATGCGGATAATGAACGGACCATCTCATGAGAGAAACCTGCTGGCTGTATGAGATGGTGATTGAGTACCCCCAGTAAAGACTTAAGAACGGGACTTATATTAGCTCAGAGACTTGTATTTCCCTAAAGAAAACTTGTAAACATTTGGTGAATCTCTAATGAATGGTCTAACATTAAAAGCGGGCCAAAAGAGACCCAGAAAACGTTTGGCCCTTCAGCACCCAAAGTTCCCCAAACAGAATGCGCAAACCTCTCAGCTCTCGGGGGGGGTTTCAGTGGTCTGAGAAGCTGCATACCTGAGCGACAGCAATGTTCTCTCACATCTGAAACAAGTGCACGGAGTTTCCACAATCAGGGTTTGCATACGTTTTCCCTCTCCTCAAAATAAAACGCTGAATGAAAAAAAGAGGTAGCATAACTTACTAAATTAACTTTAACAACAACTAAACTTATTTGCAATAGTCTCCATAAAACTATCGCCCATCTTCCAAAAGGTACTGCCCGGCCTCCTTCTATCAGGTTTCAGAATCCTCGCTGTTATCTGGGTCCGTTTTATCACTGGAAGAACACTGGAGAAGAGGCCAGGAACTCAGGGGCCCCGAGGCATCTACTGCGACATCAATGAGGGAATCTGGGGTGATCCACCGCAGAAAAACGAGGAAGAGGATGTTGAAGACCGCCAGCAAGGCAAAAATACAGCCGGTTACTGAGCCACAGTGAGACATGAGTCGATCCAGTCTTTGGTCTATGGTTAACACAGCTTCGCCGGTCACCCGGTCGTACACCTGCGGGGAGAGAGGACAGGGCATCAGCATGCTGACCCATTGCTGGCCCTTGCCCCATGTCCCCTCACCAGCATCCTTTAAGCACGAGTACAGACCCAAATGTTTTGCATTTTGTTGCTGCTCTTTGTTTTCCATTAATTATATGAGTGACATTAATTACAATCCAGAGAACCCTTATTCTAGGCCCAACTCTGGGCTGAACACTGCGCCATATACAAAGGCACTCAGTCCTGGTTCCGCTCCTTTAGGGAATCACCGTGGATTTTAAGTGACTTGTAGGATTCTAAAGAGCCCTGGGCCCGGTGGCACAGTGGTTAAGTGCTCAGCTGTGAACTGACCAGCCGCTCCGCAGATGCCAGACCTGGCAATCTGTTCCTGGTAAGGTTGCAGCCCAGGAGATGCCTAGGGCAGTATGACTCTGTCTGCTGAGGTTGCTACACGTTGGAATCAATTCAATGGCACTAATGACAATTCAAATGTCCTGTCTTGAGAAGGCCAGGCAATTTTTTGGACTACTACCTTGGTGGCAGCATGAACCAACCTCCCTGAAGCCAGGTTGACCTTCCAGGGCTCCTTGATTCCACAGCCTTTTCTGGCATCTGGCACATCAACACACACACACACACACACACACACACACACACACACACACACCCTTGAGAGAGTTAGACTCTAGTGCACTGCTAGGCAAACTGGACTCTTCCTTTAAACAGCCACATGAGACCAAACAACTCGTGAACCTCCGAGGCTTGCCAACCAAATGGAAGAGGAGGGAGACAGTAAATATTTGTAGATGGTGGGGGGCACACACCGGCACTGTAAACTAGTAAAGATAAAAAAAAACCTTTCACAACCTAATTATGTAAAACTATTATACCTAACATGTGGGTACTCAAGTTTTGTAGTTGCACCTTCATGTTCTTCATGTGAAGTCGGCCATTATTTGTGCTCATGCTCAGGCAGCCAGCCTGTAAACCAGCCCCTTTTCAACTCAAGGTTCCAACCCGAAGTGCAAATTCTAAAGACCAGTGGCTTTGGACTGGGACAAAACATTTCCATCTTGCTCTTCTATCAAGAGGCCGCCTGGAATTTGACTGAATAGTCTGCTGAGACTGGCAAGCTGTCACCGAAAAGTGATTTTTTAGCATGAGCTCCAATTGAATTTCTTGACCCCTTTTCTAAATGGTACAGTCAACTACAAGGGAGAGGATCAAAGTGCAAAGGGTCAAAATGCCCTGTGTGGGACAGGCTGAGTTTGAAAACGCCAGCTACAAAGTAACCCAATGGAAGCCTGCCTTTCTAGGGTCCTTAATTTCTGATAGTAAACTATGAAAGGACAACACACTACTATGAAGATAAGGTTAGAAAACTGACTGTGGAAACAATTGTACACTTCTACTTGGTACGACTGACCTATAGAATGATATATGAATTGGAAGAAGCACACCAGTCTGTGAGATCACGAGGCATTGAAGGGTTCAGGTATCAGCAGGCATCAAAGACCAAAAAGATCATTGTGAATGCGGGGAGTGCAGAGTGAGGACCCAGGGTCCATCTGTGGGCAACTGGACATTCCCTTGAAGAAGGGTCGCATGGAGGGGACAAGCCACTCAGGATGCAGTGTAGCAATGATGAAACATGCAATTTTCCTCTAGTTCTTGAATGCTTCCTCCCCCCAATATCATGATCCTAATTATACCTTACAAATCCAGCTGGACCGGAAGATGTACACTGGTACAGATAGGAACTGGAAACACAGGGAATCCAGAACAGATGAACCCCTCAGGACCAAAGGTGAGAGTGGCGATAGTGGGAGGGTGGAGGGAAAGTGAAGGAGAAAGGGGGAATAGATTACAAGGATCTACATATAACAACCTCCCTGGGGAAAGGACAGCGGAGAAGTAGGTGAAAGGAGATGTCAGACGGTGTAAGATATGAAAAAAAAATAATAATTTATAAATTATCAAGGGTTCATGGGGGAGGGGGCAGTGGGGAGGGAGGGGGAAAATGAGGAGCAAATACCAGGGGCTCAGGTAGAAAGCAAATGTTTTTTGATAATGAGGGAAACAAATGTACAAATGTGCTTGACACAATGGATGTATGTGTGGATGGTGATAAGAGCTGTACAAGTCCCCAATAAAATGATTTAATTTAAAGGAATTAAAATTGTTTGAAAAGATTAAAAGAGAATGATATATGTATTAAATCCCAATTAATAATAAAATTAAAAAAACAAAATTCATTGCTATCTAGTTGATTCCAACTCAAACCAACACTATGGGACAGAAAGAAATTGCCCCTGTGGGTTTCTCTGACCATAGTTCTTTACAGGGGTAAAAAGCCTCATTTTTCTCCTGCTCAGTGCCTGGTGGTTTCAAACTGTTGACCTTGTGGTTGGGAAGCCAAAACGTAACCCAGTACATCAACAATGCTCCTTGGAAGACAAGGGTAGGGTGAGAAATCATTAGACATAAGGGTTTACCAAATTCTAAATGTACGCTAGGAAATCACAATAAAAGCATTTGATAAATAGAGATGTTTAAAGCATCACAACTAAAACAACACCTGTGGTTCAAAAACCAAATCCTACTGAGTCCCTTTAATATATGCTGTCCACTGTCACCCTGAAAGTGACTCTTCCCTCCGAAGCTATCGTCTGGCCATTGGTGCGCCCTTCCGAGGTTTACAGGCTGTCTGTCAAAGCCAGGACTCAACTGAGTAAGCCGGGGCTTGTCAGCAGGGTGGAGATTAAGATGACTATCACCAAAAAAACCTGTCTAACCAAAATGCCAGCTCTGCTCCCAAAGGCCCATGTTGGACTCAGAAAGGGCGGGGCGGGCGGCAGGGGGCATGTCACTGGGATGCACGCTGACAGGCACTCTGGACGAAATGCCGGCACCACAGGAAGGCTGAGAAGGGAGAGGACCTCAAAGGATTCCCTTCAAAAATGAGTGACTGGTAATTTTTTAAGCCATACTTAAGTGAGTGGGGGTGTGGGGGAAGGAAGTATGACATGCAGTGTTTTAGAGATCAGAGTCTCTGCACTTGGATCCTAATTTGGCTTCATCTCGGGCACTGGAAATTCGCACTCTCACCAAACAGGAAAGCCTGTGAGGAAAGAGCTAGTCTCTGCCCTTGGCTCCTTTGGGCTTACTGCTTCCGGCTGAAAGGCGACAGGCACCAGTGCTCCCTACTGCTATCTTTCAGGGTCACAGGCCCAAGCAGAAGCAGGGGTGATTCCCATCAGCCCGTTCCATGGAGATAAGAGAGGTGAAGCAGACACAGTAAAGAGGGGTACTTCCACCAAGGGCAGAAGTGGCATCACCAACTCAACAGGGTACCCCAGCCTCCACTGTACTCGCCTGGCCTTCACATTTGCTGCACATGTCCTTTGGGAAAGTCACTGCTGCTGCCTCTGCTTCCTGGTGATGTCTACAATCGTCACCCTGTTCTGTTTGAATTCTACCTTTTGATGGTCACATTCAGCCTACAGGAAATTACAACTAGCTAGCACTATTAACATAGGTGTTTTAGGAAGTGGCAGCCAGAATGAATTACTTCCAATTTACAGAGTTGCCACACTTGGGCTGAAAGCAAACGCAAGTATTTTCTGAACAACCCATGTGCATTTGAATTATAAACAGACTCAAGGATGGGTCCAAGAGTCGGTCAAGGAAAGAGTTTCAATACTAGTGTTAGCTCTGATTTCTGGGACTTCTAGAAAAACCATGCTAACTAGTGCCTTCATGCCATACAGAGTTTGGGCTGGTGGTACAGTGGTTAAACTCTCTGAAAGGTTGCCCATTAAAACCTTCCTGGGAGCTTCACGAGAGAAAGACCTGGTGGTCTACTTCCATAAAGATGCCTAGAAATCCTTACAGGCAGTTCTATGCTGGCACGTGTGAGTCAAAGCAAACTTGATGGCCCTTAACAGCAATAGTGTTACTTCTATTTTCACATTCTGAATGCAATGGCTTGACTAGAAATGTCATGCCAGGGCTTCAAACCAGTCTGAAAATAGTTCAGTCATGGCACAGAATCATAAAAAATCTGGATTTTCAAAATGTGGGTGCACCTGACCAAAAATTAGAATGGGAAAAACTATGGGTGGTAGCCCTAGACTGAGAAACTCAGAAGAGGCCATAGGGAGACCTCTCAGAGCCTGATGAAAGTCTGGCTAGACCAGCGGATGTACACTGGTACAGATGGGAACTGGAAACACGGAATCCAGTGGTGAAACTGGGAGGGCATAGGGAAGGTGGGTTGGAAAGGGGGCACCGATTACAAGGATCTACATGTGACCTCCTCCCTGGGGGACAGACAACAGAGAAGTGGGTGAAGGGAGACGTCGGACAGGGAAAAATATGACCAAATAGTAATTTATAAATTATCAAGGGTTCATGAGGGAGGGGGGAGCAGGGAGGGAGAGGATAAAATGAGGAGCTGATGCCAGGGGCTTAGGTGGAGAGCAAATGTTTTGAGAATGATGAGGGCAATGAATGTACAAATGTGCTTTACATAACTGATACATAGATGGATTGTGAGAAGAGTTGTATGAGCCCCAATAAAATGATTTTTAAAATAAAACACACACACACACACACAAAGAAAGACACTGGATTAATATTGCCAGGACTATGGAGAGTGATACACATGCAAGACCATGCAGGCGGCCACCATCTTTGAGCTGGGCACCGCTCTTTCCACCTCTGCCTGTCAAGAGATCTGGCTGCCATGCAGCGTATACACTGCCCTTTGTTTTCTAAGCGGGAGATTACATTTCAAGCAGGGTACTGACTCATCCATTCCCATTCCCGCTTTCATCCTGGCCCATGACCGAACAGGTTCGAAGTTTGCTTAACCCCTTATCCACCAAAAGTAATACAAAATCCATGTGAAATCAATCTCCTAAGCGTAAGCATTAGGACACACGTGGTTAAGTCTACGGGAATGAAAAAGCATCGTGTACACGTGACACCGAGGAGGCAGCCAGACTAAACGCTAAAAGGCCTTTCCTGTTAGGAAGGATGTGACGTACTTTTTCGGTTCTCTCCGCAACATTCCTCCAGGTGTAGAAAGTCTTGACGATGCTATGGATCTTCTCTGGGGTGGGCAGTTCTCCCGACTTCAGTTGGGAAACGGCCTTTTCCAGTCCTTGACATAAGGATTTTACGGAAGGCTCACATAAAATAATGAGACTTTCTGGCAGTACCTCCGGAATTCCACCAACCCGGGTACTTACAACCTTCAAAAGAGAACCAGCACAATAACAAATCAAAGAGACACAGATAGGTAATCAACTATAGTTCCTATCTCATGAAAAGCAGCAAAGGCAACTTAGAGAATGACGACGGAATGCAGGTGGTTCTGCCTCGCCAGCATGAATACAGGAACCACTAAGGATGGAAACCCTCAACCCAGCTCACCTGTAAACCACAACTGGCTGCTTCCACGATCGCCATGCAGAACGCTTCGGTCAGGGAGGTATTAAGAAAAATATGTCCTTGAACCAAGATGTCACGAACATCCTTGTGTTCTAAAGCTCCCAAGAGATGCACCCTGATGTGTGAAAGGGGGAGGGGGATGAAGAAGCGGGGTGAGATAGCATGCTGCAAAGGAAGTATAACTTAGAAGGCAAGTCGGCTGGTCAGGATTCTCCCAAGATGCTTGCCAGCTGAAAACATGAGTACCACCAAAGGCTGGTACCCCCAAACCCTCTGCCCTGTCACGCCGTTCGGCTCAAACACCTCTGGGGAACCCATTGTGAACGTTGGTGGCACAGCAAACATCTATTTTCACAAAAAGCAAACTCGTCTTGGAAGAGTTGAAATCTGGTAATACTGACTAGTCCACTTGGCCCTCATTTGCATGTGTCCTACACACCAACAAGGAATAGACCTAGCGTTACCTTTCTCGAGCTTTTCCGCTCCGGGTGCAGAGCGCAAATCGAACCCAGCCGAGCGAGGTTTCCTCTGCACAAGACAAAAGGGGCCCCACCATACCTGTCATGCAGCTGGTACTTTTCCCGTACTTCTTCCAAAATGATTCTCTTTGGTCCTTCTCCTCCGATTATGAAGTTCAAATCTGGGTATTTCAGACAGAGCTCAGGGATTATGCCGCAAAGCAAGTCAGTCCCTGGGAATAGAAAATAAAGCGGAGTTAAAGAAACTCATTTAAATGCTGAAAAAAAATGCAGGGGGGCGCATTAGAATAACATGGAGTCATTCACTTGGAAAAGCAGTAGCTCTATGTTCTCTTCAAAGTGAGACACTAAGGCTATGGATCCATTACCCACTGCTACAGGACCCGCCCGAGGAGCAACTCGGGATGAGCAGCACGCAGGCAGCCACTGTCCCTAGCACACACCTGCTATCCGGTGGTGGTTTCACCTCCGCATACTCACTGTCAGTTGGTTACTTGGTTTGCTTCCACAGCTGGTAGCCGAGGTGGCCAAAGCTCGAGCTAAACTTTGCTCCCGAGCAGCAGAACTGACTGGGGATCAAACACCTGTCCCCGCTTTCCTACCAGTGACATCTCAGATCAAGGGAAAGTTGCTTCTGGACCTATAAAACAGGATCTCTTTTTTTTCCTTCTTTTAAAACAGGATCTCTGAAAAGTCAAGGTCTCTTTCAGCAATAAAATTTTATCAGTCTATAACTCCACTTTCTGCCAGATCCAAAGGTTAAGCAACAAAGTTTAACCCTTGCCTCTTTTGAGTTCTGACTCACAGCCACCGCAGGAGTGCTGGAATCAAATAGTGCCTGGCTCGGTGCCATCCTCTCGACTGCTGCTAGGCTGCAGGTCATTGTTGCAGCCACTGTACCGGTCGCCGTCCTTAAGGGTCTGCTTCCTTGTCATTCCCCTCTAGTTGGTTTCACGTGCAGTGAAACCTGGCATACTGGCCAAAGCCAAGAGTGACCCATCCCAATCCACTTCCCAGCATGAGCCAGTAAATGAGGGCACGTGGCGGGAGCTCAGACGTCACACCCTCACTATGCAGAGGACGAAAGGATGCCTCTTGCTTCCTTTGGGGAAAAAAAGACCTTTCCTATAATAAGGAAGTACAACCTCAGGTGATAAATCGCACTCTGGTACGAAAACGTTAGCAGCCGTCCCGAGACAGTAACAGTGGCACTATTTAGGAATTCACTTCGAAGAAAAATCATAAATTGTACACATTCAAAAATACACATAAAATGATTCACTCAGAGCTACACTAAACTCGTTTTTTAAGAATACACACACACAAATTGCATTCTCTCAATCTTCCTAAATATAAGCCTATCAATAATAAAATAGATAATGGAAAACATTTTATAGGGAGACACATAACATGATCATTTTTATTCAAGTGATTCAGAGTCTCTAAGGCAACTCTGCCAGTAGTTTCCAACTATGATTGCATTTATCAGCAATACATTCAGAGTCACTTTTCGGAACCTAGAACTCTCCTTAAAACATTCGCTCTTTCAAAAGAAACCAAAAACACTTCGCTCAGTTATCAAATGCACCGACGAGCTTTTTTAGTTAAGCCAGAAGGGGGCTGAAGGCCTTTCAACATCCACCTGCCGATAAAGACCCAGAGGCTCCTTGTCTCCTTTGCCTTTAGGTTCTTACTTCACTGTAAAGCCCCAATGGCGATTGTGAAGTTGCTTTTTGAAGGTAAGTGTGCAAGTGATTTTTGACAAGAGCACAAATGAGCTGACAGTACACTGTGCCTGGGGCCTCCCTGAGACCAGAAGGTGAGGCCAGGCCTGCCAATAAGGCCCTGGGTTAAACTGGCTAATGACTCTATAAACCCAATCCCACCACCAGACAGTTCCGACTTACACAGGGTTCCCCAGGCTATCAATCTTGGCGGGAGCAGCCAGCCTCATCTTTTTCCTGTGTGGCAGCTGGTGGGTTTCAACCACCAACCTCATGGTTCGCAGCCCAGTGCCTAACCCACAGCGCCCCCAGGGATCTACACTCATACACATATACATAGACACGTGTCTTTTGTAAACAATTCCATACTTGGATCTTGTTTTATTATTAGACTGGCTTTCAAACCTGAACTCCAGAAGGCCATGCACATTTTCAGTAATCAGATTTGGGACTTGTCATAAATGAGCCCCCCCCATATCCTACTTCTCAGTCTGGGCCCAGCAGAAGCTTGAGAGCCTCTGCTTTACTGAGAGCCCATGCTTACCTTGGATGAGGGGCTTCAAAGAGGCCAGGGACAATGGAGTGAAGGCGGATGGCAGTTTTGAAGCTCCCTAGTAGGCACTGGGCTTAGGACAGGGACCACCACTGAACCCTCCTCCCAAGATACCCACCATTGCCCAAAGGACACAAATGAGAAAGCGGAGACTAAGAGGCGTCCTGGAACTTGTCTTAGTCCCCTTACTCCCCTTTCCCTCACTTACTCCCCACAACATGCTACTCACATGCACTCAGCGCAGGACTCAAGGAAGCAAGCAAGTAAGCTAGTTAGGACTGGAAGGTGTTGGCTGAGCCCATGGGGGGTGGGGTGGGGATGGGGGTGGGGGTGGATCTGTATCCACAAGAGAGAAACAGGAAAGCACTAGGTCAGTTATCCCTTAGGGGCATCTTGCAATAGGACTTACAGAGGGTTTGCTTTTCAAAAGGTCTGTGATGCAAATGTGTTTCCTTTGCCACAAGAAAGCAAAGGTGTTTCCCTGTGCCTCTCCCACCATGCACTGGGCGCTTTTCACTTTGAAAACCATCTACTCTGTCAGTATTAATAAACATCAATGATATGAAATTAATCGTGCAGCCTGGGGTGGTTCTTCTTCCTTTTTCTCATCAACTATGCCAACACCCTAGGTTGGAGGACAGCAGCATTTAGCCCTGCTCCCCAAACCTCTCCTAGGATCTAGAGAACAGCAGCAGGCCTTTTTCTGCTGTATTTCAGGCAACAGAACACAGGATACCAGGGGACAAAAAGCCAATCCATCATGATACACAGAGATTCAACCACCTTCTCCAGGAAAACAAGACAAAAAGGCACAATTGGGACTATTACAGCATTCCTTACCTTTTCTGTAAACAAGCCTGCTGATGACCACGATCGTCACCATGTTTTTTTGCCTTTGACACGGGTCGGGAGTAAAATCGGTAGGATCTACGGCATTCGGAATGACAGACACGATCTCTGGGTTCAGCGCTGCTCTGAGTACGGTGTTCTCCTTGCTTGTGTAGGAGACACAGATGATGTGGTTTGTGTCGCAGAGAGACACGGTCAGAAGCTTATTGGTTAGCACCGAGCTGACATCAGCAAATCCAAATAGGGAATGGTCCGTGAAGACTGTCTGGAGCCCCATGGTTTTGCCGTGGAAAAGGGCGTCATGGGCCATGGCAGAAAATGAGCTGTGAGCATGGATTATATTGACCCTCTCCCGAACAAATATGTACCTGAGCAGTGGCAGACTGTGGAAGAGGGTCGTGGCTGTCGACTGGTTGTACATGACTTTCAGAGGCAAGTAATAGACTTTGAGGCCATTGGTGAGGTAACGGACACCTTTCCGATTTCCATAAGCATGGGTGGCGATTATGACCTTGTGCCCTCGTTCGATCAGGCACTGAGAGAGCTGGTAAATGTGACTTTCCACACCTCCCATGTTGGGGTAGAAAAAGTCAGACACCATGCAGACGGAATGTCTTCGAGTTTGAGGGGTGGGACACTGCTCAGTGCTAGTGCAGGCCAGTGCATCTGGCGGAGGCAGGCTGGGCTCAGCTTCTGTTCTACAGGCCATTCTGGGAAGGGTGAGGCATCAGTCTCCCAGCAGCCCCATCCAGATGTATGCCGTTTGCTACCTGCAAGAGAACAGTGCAAGATCTGAGCTCAGGGACAAAATGCAGTCCAACGCCAACATCTGGATAGAAATGGGTGGGCATTTCCCCTGGAAACCAATCACAGTGCACAAGGAGTCCTTAAAAATGTTGGGGAAGAAATGGCATGAGAAGGCAGTGGAATTTTCCCCACAAAACTTCAGGGAGCCCCCTCGTGTAATGAATTCACCAGAGACGACAATCAATTTGTGAGCACTTGCCATGTGCCAGGCAACAGAATTAGGTGCCACAATATCCCAGGTCTAAAGCTCTAAAAATACTGCTACGCGTGATTCATACCATTAAACCCCCTATGCATTGCATCGTGTGTCACGCTGACAAATTAGGTCACTCAAATAAGCACACACACACACACCACTCTGATTTTTATTGAACGATCCCTACATATCAAGCACACACCATGGACTAAGCAGTGTCCATATCTTACTGCAGCATCTGCAAGACCCTCAGACTTACTATCCTAATCGAACAGATGCAAAACCAGCCCTCGACTCAGCAATTGAGATCCCCACAGCTCCGAAACTTCCATACAATGGAAAAGCCAGCCTGTCACCGATTTTCCTAGTGCCAGCAGACCCTGAAAATGCACTAATCGTGCAGTCGCAGTTGTAAGTATTCCAGTTAACACCTCCCTCCCACACGCACCCCCAAACACCAAATACATACGGCCACAGAAACCATCGTGGCTGAACCAGGTTTACTCATTTTCAGCCAGGATGAACACCCTGAATGGTGCCACGTTCAAATTCTTCAAGCTTGCACTTCCAAGCGGCCAACTAAATCTTTCTGAGGCTTGTCATCCAAAGATGAACTTCCAGTTCTGGTCAACTACACACGCCGGGGTCGCAATAACAAGAGTGAGCCCCCACGAAATCATCACAACTGTTCTGGACAACCTTCCGGGAGGACTTGGGCCTCATCACCCCTGACAACTCGGTGGCGGAAAGAGACTGATGGTCTCCACCAGCCACTCAAAAACCCGACCGAAGCCATCGAGCTCCTTCCTGGGCTCCCGGAGGCGAGGGAAGGCCCGGCAGGGTCCGAGTCAGGAGGACTGCACAAGCCGCTCATCACTCACTGAGGGGTCCCAGGCCGCGGCGACCCGCCGGGCCAGGCCCAAAGGGAAGCGGCAGGCCGGCTGGCGGTTAGTCTTCCCAAGAGCCGGCTCCAGGGCCGCCGATCCCTAGGACCCCTCCACCCTACTCACCTCCGGAGACCCTCCAAGGCAACTTCCGAGCCTCACGTCCCGAGGCTTCAAACCGCCAGGCGCGCCCTTACCCGTAAACCCCACGGCCGCCCACGTCCGGACCTCCCGCGGCTGCAGCCGGGCCCCGCCCCAGCCAATCACTAAGTAGCCTCGCGACACGGCGCCAGCGAGGGGCTCCGCCACGCACCGGAAGCCCGGTTTTCTTCGGATTGGAAGCAGCAGCACTGCGCAGTTTAACCTTACATATGAACTCTTAAAACGTCTCTAACCTGAAGGGAATGGCCCAGTTCTCTCTCGGAGACCGCCCGCCAGAAATTCCTTCCACGCGGTTAAATTACCAGTCCCTACCTGCCTCTCAGCGGCCCTCTAGCGCTGCCGGAAGTTGTAGTCTCGTGCCCTTTATTGCGAGGCGGATCCGCACATAGAGAACTACCATTCCCATGATGCACCGCGCCCAAAGTCTGACTCCAGTGCTCCTTGCGAAGTGTTAGCTGTTAGGTTGCCTAGTTACAGTTCCTTTTTTTTTTTTTTTCTGGAAGCCTGCGTTCTCAAGGCTTGCTTCCGGCTGGAGAGTTTGTTGCGTGGAAAAACTACGGAAAGCCAGCGGGATGGTGGTGTTTTGTTGGCAGTTCATCTGTGCCACAGCCCAATCATACTGGCTTTTACCACTTTAGTAGGGTTGTCAGAGATAGGAAATTTAAAAAATACACAGATAATTCTTTAAGCAAATAAAGCAATCTGACACTTTTCCCCGGAGCTGCTAACCACAAAGTCTGCGATTCAAACCCATCAGCCGCGCCACCAAAGAAAAAATGAGACTGTCCACTCCTGTAAAAAATTTAAAGAAACCCACGTGCCATACAAAGTCGCTGTGGTAGGAGTAGGTAGTTTTTTTGAGTCACAAAGCACTTAATTATGTCCCAATTACTACACAATGCATAGTGTTAACATGATTTTTTGTTTATCTAGAATTCGGAATTTTGTATTTTATTTAGTAACCCTACACCGAGGGTGGTGGGGGCGGGTAGAAATTTAATCTCTAATCTGAAATACCAACGCCAACACCCTAAAAATGCAAATTCGGGAGGCTAAAGAATCCGTAGAAGTAGCCTCCACGCCTCACTGCTGCTCCTCGTCGTTCCCTGGGCCTGTCACGCTGCCACCGTCCCCACCACCATCCACACCATCCCTTAAAGCCTAGCATAAACCCATTCGTCCTCAAAGGCCTGGGATCCTTATACTGAGGTCTTCCTCAAGCCTCTGGAGCCCTGATGGCATAGTGATTATGAACTGGGCTGCAAGGTAAGCAGTTCAAAACCACCTGCTGTTCCTCAGGAGAAAGAGGAGGCTTTGTATTCCTGAAACTCTATCAAGAGTCTCAGAGCCTTCAGGGGCAGGTCTACCCTGTGGGTGTCGATACTGAGTTTGGTTGGGATTTGGTTCTCAAGCCTCCAGACCAAATGAAACACTTCTTTTGTATTTGGATGGGACTTTGGCAATACTGCGGGTACACCGTTTATCCAGTGTTCTCCCTGGCTGTTGGACACCAACTTCCTTATTGACTGTGTCTGTCTGTTTTGAATCACACATGGAGGCTTTTTTTCTGAAAATGGACAGAACTGTTTACTTGTTATATGTCAGCTCTCCTCCCAACCCCCTCCCCCCACAACTCCTAGCATATGGTAAACTGAGGGAGTATCTGTTCCTGGTTATAGACATGGACTCCGTTTTACTTGTATTCGTGGATTGCTTTACTACTCAGTGCTAGCGCAATCCCTGACATGTATTAAACTTACAAAAGCAAACCTACTGCCATAGAGTAGATTCTGACTCATAGATACCCAATAAAAATTAATTGACCATACTTCATGGAGTGCTGATTATAAAATCACAGTCAATGTCATAATTCAAAGAGCAATTCGGTGTTATTAAAGAGCTAATTTTAATGAGCAAACCTCAAATAGGAATAGAGTTTCGGTCTAATTGAGACCCTGGGTGACTGAGATAATTAAGCACTCAACTACTAATAAAGAAGAACTAACTAGAAGGTACTAACAGAAAAGTTGGCGATCTGAACTTACCCCAAGATGCCTTAGAAGAAAAACCCTGGTGATCTTTGGACCCAAAGAAAACCCTTGAAAACCCCTCCCTGGGGGACGGACAAGGGAAAAGTGGGTGAAGGGGAGACCTCGGACAGTGTAAGGCATGAAAAAAATAATACTAATTTATAAATTATCAAGGGTTCGTGAAGAGGGAGGGTAGGGGAGGGAGGGGAAAAATGAGGAGCTGCTACCAAGGGCTCAAATAGAAAGAAAGTGTTTTGAAAACGATGATGGCAAGAAATGTACAAACGTGCTCGACACAATAGATGGATATATGGATTGTGATCAGAGTTGTACGAGCCCCCGATAAAATGATTCCAAAAAAGAAAAGAAATGCAGTTGTCCTCTGCAACACCTGGGGTCACCGTGAGTTGGAATCAATATGGTGATGTCCCCACTCCTCTCTGCGCCGCACCCCTTAACAGCGAAGCTTCAGACAGTGAAGGTGACAAAGACCCAGTGAGATCATTTCTTCACGCCTAGTCTGTACAATTGTTGTCAACGCAGCAAGATTACTCGTTGAGACAGCATTGCCCAAAGCAATGGGTTAGCTTCGCATTTTCTGCTGTAGATTTGAAGACACTCAGGCGTGCGGAGTGTGGCTAGAAATCCTGGAAGGCATGAAGTAAATGAAGCCTCATGAACCCTGGATTGCCACTGCCAACGTGTTTATCACAACACACACTCAGAATTCTGCCGGGGGGGCAGCCGGCAGAGATGTCATGTTTCCTGAAGAGTTCGGATTTTTTTTTTCAGGAACAAATAAGTATTTCCTATTTGTACCATCCAAAAGAGCCCAGTAGAACACTGGTGAATTGCTCAGCTGCTAACTAACAGGTCAGCAGTTGACCCCATCAAGCAGCTCCAGAGGATGAAGAGAAGGTTTCTGTAAAGATTACCTACCTACCACAAAAAAAACTCACTGCCACCCAGTCAGTTCCAACTCATAGCAACACTACAGGACAGGGTAGCACTGGCCCGGTGGCATTCTGAGACTATCACTCTTCAGGGGAGTAGAAAGCCTCATCTTTCTCCAGCCTATCTACCTACTCTGTATAGTTGCTTTGCTTTCAGCTTACACAGACCCTATGGGACAGAACAGAACTGCTCGATGTTGTCTTTCTGAATCTGTAGTAAAAATCTGTGAAGATTCCAGCCTCAAAAATCCTATGGGATAGTTCTATAGGGTCACTATAAAATGGGAATCCACGCAATAAGAACCAGTCGGAGTATGGTGGTTGGTTTTTGGTTTGTTTTTGTTTGGGTGGTGGTGGGATGGTATTATCAAACCTTTCTGCAAAAACCTGTGTGTCATGCAAGCACTATTACAACATAGACCCTATCTGTAAAGGCCCTCTTCTCCTTCCTAGCTTTTCCTATACTTTCAGTTATAGTGGAAAGAGATCCACTTAAAAAATCATTTTATTGGGGGTTCACACAACTCTTATCACAATGCATCCATCCATTCATTGTGTCAAGCACATTTGTACAATTGTTGCCATCATCATTTTCAAAATGTTTTCTTTGTAAATTATTATTATTTTTCATGTCTTACACTGACCGATGTGTCCCTTCACCTACTTTTCTGTTATCCTTCCCCCAGGGCAGGGGTTATATATAGATCATTGTGATCGGTTCCCTCTTTCTTCCCTCCCCACCTCCCCCTTTTACCTTCCTGGTATTTCTACTCTCAATTTTGGTCATGAGGGATTTATCTTTCCTGAATTCCCTGTGTTGTAAGCTCTTAACTGTACCCTTGTACATGCTCTGATCTAACTGAATTTGTAAGGTAGAATTGAGGTCATAGTGCGGGGCAGGAAGCATTAAAGAACTAGGGGAAAGTTGTATGTTTCAGTGGTGCTATACTGCACCCTAACTGGCTTGTCTCTTCCTTGTGACCCTTCTGTAAGGGGATGTCCAATTGTCTACAGATGGGCTTTGGGTCTCCACTCCACACTCCCCTCATTCACATTGATATGATTTTTTGTTCTGGGTCTTTGATCCCTGATACCTGATCCCATTGACACCTCATAATCACACAGGCTGGTGTGCTTCTTCTGTGTGAATTTTGTTGCTTCTCAGTTAGACGGCCACTTGTTTGTCTTCAAGCCTTAAGACTCCAGATGCTATATCTTTTGATAGCTAGTCACCATCAGCTTTCTTCACCTCATTTCTTCTGCATCTATTTTGTCTTCAGCGATCGTATTGGGAAGGTGAGCATCACAGAATGTCAGGTGATTAGAACAAAGTATTCTTGCCTTGAGGGAGTCCTTGAGTAGAGGCCCAATGTCCTTCTGCTACCTTGCTACTTAATAAAATATAAATATATGTACATATAGCTATATCCCTATTGTTATATATAAAGATATCTTACATATGTATATGCCTGTTTTTAGAGCTCTATAAATTCCCTTTGCCTCCTAGTTCTTTCCTCTATTTCCTTGTACTTTTCTCTTGTCCCACTATCATATTTGCCCTTCATTCCAGTTTCAGTAATTATTCTTGGTTACATTGCCCTTGATCAAGCCCTACCAGGCATCCTATGCCCTCCTTGCCATCAATTTTAGATCACTTGTTGTTCCCTTGTAACTGGCTTTGTTAACACCAGCTCCCTTTCACCCTCCTCCCCCTCTCCCAAGTCCCCCAGGAACTGAGAGAGGCATGTCTGATCAGGCCACACAGGAGCAAACAAAAAGGGAAGGAGAGAGAGAGAGTGGAACACATTCTGGCGCACCAAGCCCCAAGGATGATATTCCTGCTCAGAGCAGCCAATGCACAGAGAGGGTCATAGGGTCAGCCCCACCACGAGACAAGACTGACCCACAGTGCTAAGAGGGCCAACACCGGAGGCACAGTGTGGGAGTTTTGCCCGGTCTGACCCTATCACACCAGGGTTAAACTCTCAGGGCATGCAACAGAGCTGCAAGGGGAGCAAAGCAATGAAGTTCCCAGGGAATACCAAAAATAGACTGTGGGGCTAGGGCGTGGTACCCCATCAAACTCAACCAGAAAATACTCCTAAAGGTCAACAAACAGACCTGGAACTATTTATAGGCTTTTGTTATTGTTTTGCTCTTTCTTGTTTTTGTGCTTATTATTGTCTCTGAATGTCTATTTAGCTAAGATAGGCGGGATAAATAATCTGGAGGCGAGATCCACTTTTCATAACTGTCTTTCTGTGTTTGCAATGCTGCAGAACAGGCTGCCTTTTATAAATAGATAGTCACTAGGGCATCTTGTTGAGTCCCTGCGGGGAGAGGGGCTGAGCAGTCTGCAGACACTGAGCATCCACCTCACGCCAGCTTTTAACGTAGCCGCTGAGCACAAACAAGGGAAATACATCCGGATTCTGCCTCTCCAGGGGTTACCATCTCACAAGACTCCATTTATCGTCCTTAAACAGAAGGTCACTGGGTCTGGCTATTTTCTAAAAGGTCCCCAAAAGTGGTCATTGTTGAATTAAGATCTATATCTGGACCTGATTCTGAAAATAGCCTTCTGCATCAGTCTTTCTCAGTAACCAGTAGAAGGAGAGTGAAATAATTAGATGCATTATGTTCATACAATTTGAAGGTAATCATGATCTGTTGTATGGAATGACCTCTTGACAATCAGTTCTTTATAAATTCCTATGTAAATGAGTTCCTTAAGACCTTTTTATGAGTGGGAAGGCAACTAAGAAGTATTGCATGTGACCTGGCTTTCTACTCCTGTAAAGAGACACAGTCTCAGAATCCCCCTGGGGCAGGTCTGTCCTGCCCTCGAGGGTGGCGATGAGTCGGAATCGACTCGATAGCATTGCAAGTTGAGTTTGTAGAGCACATCTTCTCTGAGCTTTACTAGCCCGAATGTACCTAGTCGAGTACATGTTACTGTCTGTGACCAAAGCTAGGAAGTGCTGTGTGCCATAAGAGAAAAAACTGGGAGTTCAGAGGGAAAGCAAGGAGCAGAGGATGTTCGTGCAGTAATGGGAAGCAAGGTTACTCCAGGAAACACAGTCATAACAAGTGAGCGTGGCTATGTTTCAGTAACATATTTGAATCATGTTGCTGGCGAAGAATATTGGAAGTACTGTAGACTACCAGAAGAAGAAACACATCTGTCTTGGAAGAAGTACAACCAGAATACTCTTTAGAAGCGAGGATGATGAGACTTCATCTCACATATTTTGGAAATGCTATCAGGAAAGACCAAGCTCAGTAAAGTAGAGGGTCCCTCAACAAGATTCACCGTATTTGCAACTACAGGTTCAAGCATAGCATTTGTGAGGTTGGCACAGGCCTAGGTCTGTTGGACATTCGGTTCCATTATTCAGAGGGTCTCGAGTTCAAACTCACTTGATGGAGCCTAACAACGTTTCAATAACATGATAAAACGGGCCCACAAGTCATGGCTTTCCAATCCATGCTTTAGAATCAATCCATACTGTCCATGATAAAATGGCAGGGTCCCTTGGAAAGGCTTGTATTTCATGAATATTTGGGGGGTATGGATTAGGGAAATTCCTTTCTAGTCTAGTCGCAAAGCTCCGGTCATTGAGATCTGTATGTCATCTATCTGAGCTTGAACACTGTCTCTTGAGAGGATCTCCAACCACTCTGCTTTAGACACACATTCCTGACCGTACTCTTGGGTTGCATTTGCTTCACCTGATTTAGAGCCTTAGGGATGCCATGGTGGTACAATGGTTATGAGTTGGGCTGCAATCTGCAAGGTCAGCAGTTTGAAACCACCAGCCAATCCGGGGGAGAAAGACAGGGCTTTCTACTCCTGTAAAGAGTGACAATCTGGAAAACCCACAGGAGTAGTTCGACCCTGTCCTATAAGGCCTGTCCTATAGGGTCGCTATGAATCAGAATTGACTCCATGGTAGTGAAGTTTTTGTGATTTTGTTTTGTTTGGTGTTTAGAGCCTTAAACTTCTGAAAGTTCAGCTTCCTAAGTTCAAATCTCTCCCCACCTCTGACTTTTAAATCTCTTTCTCTTCATAATGTGTGTTTGCTTTAGCCTAAAATGTAGAGTGGAAACATATTCAAATAACACACACGGGAAAAAAAATAACACACACGGGTTTAGGGATCTCAACAATGGGGTTTATTTTATTTAAATACACTTAAATATGAAGCCTCAAATCAGAGTCAGTAAATGTAGAAGCTACAAGCTGAGGGGTGATCAGGGGTTAGACGCTGCTCTTACAAATCCAATCACGCAGATGAGAGAATCCTAATAATTCACAGGAGCTGCAGTTTGCAAGGGGTCGCCAAAGCCGATGCAGATTTCCTGATGAGCTCCCAGGAATGGGTGCATCACAGGGCGCCCGCCACCCAAGAAGGATCAGACCGTTTTTTGGCCCTTCCTTTGGTGCTGGGAGGCATCTTCAGTTAGAAAACATCTGTCGGGAGCCAGGGAGGCTTAAAAGGTAGGTAACAGAAGGCTGGTTTGGATTTGCCCTGGTACGATGGGGAGTGGATTTGTGTTTTCTTCCTAACGCCTGCAAAACACAGGGACCCCAAAATTGACAAAGCAGCGTGCTGTTTACTATGGTGGGGGTGGGGAACTGGAGAGCAAGATTGACATCATGGGTTGCTTTTGCCTGGCTTTTTTTGGTTTGTTGTTTCTTCCAGCGTTGAAACCCGTGGGCGGCAGCTCTTTTCTCCTTTGGAAAGCAGCTGTACTGTGCGCACATCGGTCTTCCATGTGCACTGGTTCTGGTGGGAAGGGGGCATGTGTCCTCACAGCTGTGGCAAAGGGAAAGAAACACAAGAATTCAGAGTTGAGATTTCTATTCCAAGGAATAACTGTTCCGCATTAGGTTCCAAGGAAAATTCCCTGGTACCCACTTTAAAGTCGCAAATTCCAAAAGGGCCTCTCACAGGAATGAATCCGCTCTCGCTTACATCCCACTTAGTCACCTCCAAGGGCGCTGCCCTTCTACAGTCTGTCCACGCTGCAAGTCCAGCAGCATCCACGGAGTCAAAGTAAAACTCTATAGTGACCCCAACAGTCAGTTTGCTTATCTCAAACATCCGCCCTCTAAGGCTCACAAACTCCACCATCTCTGCCATTGGATTGATTCCCTCTCATCGGGGACACTATAGGCCACAGTAGAACTGCCCCCGTGGGTTTCTGAAACTATAAACTCTTTATGAGAGTAGAAAACCTCATCTGTCGCCCAAGAAGCACCTGGTGGTTTTGAACTGCTGACCTTGTATGTAGCAACCCAGCACATAACCACGACACCACCAGGGTCCTATCCCTCCCCTCCCCTCCCCCCCTTCCCCTCCCTTCCCTTGAGTGGAACATGGTCTAAATCCCTCATCAGCTTCGATTGGGTTTATTAGCTAGCATTCAATATTCCCCAAAAGCAACCCGTTGCTGCCAACTTAGTTGGGCTCAGGGCGGCTTTGCATCCGAATAGAATGGACTTTCGTGGTGTTGTCAATGGCTGACTTTTCAGAGGTAGATTACCATACCTGCTCTCAGAGGCACCTCCAGGGTGGCCTCGAACTTCCAACCCTCCCATGACCACTTACACCACCCAGGGATGCCAAGGTGTTTTGTTTTGTTTTTGACTTCACAATGAATCATCATAGCCCAAGAACCTCTCCTTGATCTCCAATTGGCCACATCTCTGCTTTTACTACCTCTGCCTCAAAAGTGCTCACTGAGAAAGCTTGAGGTTCCTAAGGAGCCCCCTGCGGTGTGATGGCATTTGCATTTACATTCCACATGGAGGGGTGGGGGAAGAATCACGGGGAAAGCGGAAAAGTCATTCCCCTGCAGGTGTCCGGGTGGTGGATCTTCTGGTTCTGGCAACAGCTCTCCAGACTTTCTCTGCACTCAAAGCAGCTGCAGTTTTCCGGGTGCTGGATGAGGTCTCGGGGACACGGAGATTTACAGACGCACTCGCAGCGATCTTCGTCGAACTTCATGTGCGGCCCACATAGCGGCAGCTCCCGGAGGTGAGCGTGCTCTAAATAAAAGACAAGAGTCGCTTGGGGGGAACAGTAGCCTGTATGATGTCATTCTCTCTCTCTCTCTCTCTCTCTCTCTCTCTCTCTCTCTCTCTCTCTCTCTCTCTCTCTCTCTCTCTCTCTCTCTCGTTATAGAATGGGGTAGAATTGCCTGCCCCCCTGTGAGTTTCTGAGACCGTCACTCTTTACGGAAGTAAAAAGCCCCAACTTTCTCCCTGGGAGAGGCTGGTGGTTTCGAACTGCTGACCTTGCAGTTAGCAGGCAATGTGTTGTGGCCACTATGTTGCCTCTTTTACATTGTCCTGCAGTCATTTAGATCCCCTTCTCAAGGAGCCCTGGTGGCATAGTTGGGTCGCCAACCACAAGGTCAATTGGTCAAAGCCGCCAGGTGCTCCTAGACCTAGAGAGAATGATGTGGCAGTCTGCCCTTGTAAAGACTTAAAGCCTCTGAAACCCATAAGAGCAATTCTACCTTGTTCTGTAGGGTTGCTGCGAGTCAGAGTTGCCTCAATGGCAGTGAATTAGAAGTCATAAAGGACTGCTGGTGATCTGATAGGTTAGGCAGTGGGCTTCTAATTACAAGGTCAACAGTTTGAAATCACCAACTGCTCTGCAGGTGAAAGATGAGGCTTTCTGTGACTGTAAACATTTAGGCCTCAGAAGCCCAGAGGGCAGTTCTACCCTGTCCTATAGGGTTGCTATGAGTCAGAATAGACTTGATGGGAATGAGTTTGGGTTTTTTTTTTAATGAAGAGTCATAAGAGTTAGAATCTACTTGATGAAAATGGATTTGGTTGAACCAGGTGCCATGGAGTTGATTAGGACTTCTGGCTACCCCACCTGAGTCAGGATAGCATTGTTCTCCACAAGGTGTTGAATCGCTGATTTTTTTTTTTTTGATGATAGAATACCAGACCTACCAGACCAAATCCAGGGATACATATGGTAGCCAACTAAAAAGGAGGTGGGGAAAGGAAAATTCATAATAATAATAAAGAAATGGGTGGCAGGGGCACAGGGCACTAACCCACCCAAGGGGAGGGTATTGTTTATATCTCCACAGGGAAAGAGGGACCACACTTCAACCCAGTGCTCCAAGATGTGAATGCAACATGCCAGCGCAGAGTAGGGAAGCAGTGGAGAGGTTTGAGGGGCCGGCCCCAATCCCAACTACTGCGGGGACACCTGCCCCTTCCCCCAGAAGATTTTTTTCAAAGGACAGTATTGAGTCTGCAGCGCCGGGAGAGGGACATATCCGATCAGAGCACACAGGAGTAGATGAAGGGGAAGGAGGAGAATGTGGATCACATCCTGGCCCACCAGGCCTTGAGGATGATGTTCCTGATTAGAGCACCCAGTTCACAGAGAGGACCACGTGGCTGGTCCCACTATGAGACACAACGTCCCTCACTGACCCATAGCCCTACAGGGGACAACACTGGAGACACAGTGTGGGAATTGTGCCCAATCTGATTCCTCCACACCGAGGCAAAACACTAAAGGGGTGCAACAGATTAGCAAGGGAACAGAGCAGCGAGGTCCCTAGGGAATGCTAAAGGTGGACCAGGATTTGGTGCCCCCGCAGACTAGACTGGAAAACACTCCTAAAGGCCAACAAACGGTCCATGAACTAATTACAAGCTTTTCTTTCTGGTTGTGTTTTGTTTTGCATTTTTTGTCATTGGTTTGTTGTATATTGTTGCTTGGTTTTGCTTTGTTTTGTTTTTGTGCGTGTTATTATCTCCGGAGGTCTGTCTAAATAAGATGGGGTGGATGAACAATCTGGAGGAGAAAACAACAGGACCGATAGTTCCGGGAGGACATGGGAGAGGGGAAGGTGGGGGGGCGGGAAGGTAGTGGTGTTAACAAACCCAGGGACAAGGGAACAACAAGTGATCCAAATCGATAGCCTGGTAGGATGTGATCAAGGGTAATCAAACCAGGATGAATTACTGAAACCCAAATGAAGAATAAGCATGTTAGTGGGACAAGAGGAAAGTCAAAGTAAATAGAGGAAAGAGCTAGGAGGCAAAGGGCATTTATAGATGTAAATAAAGGCATGTACATATATAAATATATTTATAGATATAAATATATATATATATATTTGTATATTTATATATGAGGATGGGGAAATATCTCTATGTGCATATGTTTATAGGTTTAGTATAGGTTTAGTATTAAGGTAGCAGAAGGACATTGGCCCTCCACTCAAGTACTCCCTCAATGCAAGAATACTTTCTTCTATTAAATTGGCATTCTATGATGATCACCTTCCCAACACAATCACTGAAGACAAAGCGGGTGAATAAGGAAATGTGGCAAAGAAAGCTGATGGTGCCTGGCTATCAAAAGATATAGCGTCTGGGGTTTTAAAGGCTTGAAGGTAAACAAGCGGCCATCTACCTCAGAAGCAACAAAGCCCACAGACCACATGGAAGAAGCACACCAGCCTGTGCGATCACGAGGTGTCGAAAGGATCACGTATCAGGCATCATCAGAACAAAAAATCATATTGTGAATGGAAGGGGAAGTGTGGAGTGCAGACCCAAAGCCCATTTGTTGGCCAGGGTCTCCGGGAGGAGATGAGTCAGTCAGGGTGCCATGTAGCAATGATGAAAAATACAACTTTCCTCTAGTTCCTAAATGCCTCCTCCCCCTCCCATTCCCACTATCATGATCCCAATTCTACCTTACAAATATGGGTAGACCAGAGGATGTACACTGGTACAGATAGGAACTGGAAGCACAGGAAATCCAGGGCGGATGATTCCTTCAGGACCAGTGGTGTGAGTAGCGATACTGGGAGGTAGGAGGGAGGGTTGGAAAGGGGGAACCAATTACAAGGTTCTACATGTGACCTCCTCCCTGGGGGACGGACAACAGAAAAGTGGGTGAAGGGAGACGTCGGACAGGGAAAAATATGATAAAATAATAATTTATAAATTATCGAGGGTTCATGAGGGAGGGGGGAACAGGGAGGGAGGGGGAAATGAGTAGCTGATGTCAGGGGCTTAGGTGGAGAGCAAATGTTTTGAGAATGATGAGGGCAAAGAATATGTATGGATGGATTGTGATAAGAGTTGTATGAGTCCCTAATAAAATGATTAAAAAAAGAAGAGCTGATAACAAGGGCTGAAGTAGAAATAAACTGTTTAGAGAATGATGATTGGAAAAAATGTACAAATGTTCTTGACACAGTGGATGAATGTATGGATTGTGATAAGAGTTGTATCAGCCCCCAATAAAATGATTTTTAAATAAAAAAGAGCACCAGATCTTTCTTCCAAGGCACCTCTGAGTGAACTTAAACTTCAAGCCTTTCAATTAGCAGCGCACAGCATATGACCTGCTTGTACCACCTAGGAACTCCTAAGGCGTCTTTGCTGTTGTTAGGTGTCATCGAGATTGTTCCAACTCATTGAGACCTAAGGTACGACAGACCAAAACACTGCCCGGTCCTGTGCCATCCTCACAATTGTTCTTCTGTTTCAACCCACTGTTGCAGCCAAGGTGTCAATCCATCTTATTGAGAGACTTCCACTTTTTCGCTGCCCATTTACGTGCTGGGCTTCTAACTGTAAGGTTGAAAACCACCAGCCGCTCTGCAGGAGAAAGACTGGGCTTCCTACTCATGTAAAAGGTTTGGAAACCCACAGGCGGCAGTTCTACCCTGTCCTATGCCATCGCTATGAGTCAGCATCCCCTCAATGGCAGTGAAGATTCTTTTCTACTTTACCAAGCATGACCTCTTTCTCCAGGGACTGGAGAATAATTCGGAAGTTATAAAAGAGCTGGATTGATCACTAGGTGGCAGCAGAGATTCAGGAAAACACACTAGACCAATGCAGTTCTGGAGCTCTGGGATAGGCTGGTTTAAGGAAACAGTCTACAGGTGTTCTCTGAACTTCAGCCCAGTCATTGGCAAGGGCTGTCTTCACATCCGTCTGAGCAAGGTAACATGGGTAGGATGCCAGGGAGCTTGGCGGGAGGCGGGTAGGGAGGACTGGCAACTAGCAGGGGACTCAGTCAAAAAAAAGAAAAAGAAGATGGATTTCTATCTCTGGGGAGGTTGACGACAGGACACCAATATCCTATCCGTCACCTTGTCATTTGTATCCGTAAAGTGAGGAAACAGTTGAAAGTCACTTTTTGACATTTGTGACTTTCTTGAGGAAGGAGAGGCAGGACTGGGTACTTTAAAATACAGAATTGGGCCTCCCAGTGTTTTGTTTTCTGTTAAAAAACAATTTAGAGCAAAGATCTGGATCAAATAAGATGAAATCAACTGGGGCTGGGATTCTCAAACCTAAATGCGCACAATCATGACAGAGCAGACACTGTCCAAGAAACACTGGGGACTCAACGGCCGCGTGCATGGAAAATGTGAAGTGCAGTAAACGCCACTAGTCCGAGGGGCTCACGGGAAAAGCAATCATGCACTGGGCCCACATGAAAGGGATTATGGTAGATGAAGCAACAGTGAAGCCAGCTACCCCTGCCTCTCACCTCCGTTATGGCTACTCACTCTCACTGCCATCGAGTTCCTTCTGACTCATAGGGACACTAGAGGACAGGGTAGAACTCCCCCTGTGCGTTTCTGAGGCTGTAACTCTTTATGGAAGTAGAAAGCCGTCTCTTTTGCCCACAGAGGCTGGTGGATTTGAACATCTGACCTTCCAGCTAGGAGCCTAATGTGTAACCCACTACGATGCTACAGCTTCTGAAATGGTCCCATTCTTCTTCCTATAATTGGTCCCAATGCCTAGTGCCAACCCCTCCGCTTCTCCATGGCCACTAAGCTGATGTCACTAAAATTCAGATGGAAGGTGTCATTCTCCTGTTGAAGCGATTCAGTGGTGTCCCTGAATCCAGGCTCCAGTCCCGGAGGCCTATCCTGCTTTCTCTCTCAACTGTCCCCAGCCTCTCTTATGTGTCCCCACCACATTACATTTCCTCCAGTAGCCAGGACATGATGTCTTGCCACTGCCAGTCTTGGGGGCTTGTTGCCTCAAGCTCAGAGCACTCCATTCTTCTCCCCCTATCGTGTGCACTCTCTCCAGGAATTCCTGTTAGCAGGAAGAAGCTACCTCATCTAAGAGTTTGTCCTTGGGCTCATATCCAATGGCTGGTCCCATTTTCAGCTCCCCCAGGCTTCCCTTTGCACTTGTCTCAGTTCACTGGCTCCCTTTGCTCAGGCCCACCTTCCTCACACACGAGCGATGCTTCCCGGAGCCAATCTGCTGTCTTCAGTTCCATGTAGATTGGCTCCCACAGTCACGTTCTCTCAGTCCAGGCAGTCCCTGACTTAGAATGCAGCTATGGCAAATGTGTGCCACACACAATGTTAAAATAGATCTGTACACTTGTATGCAATATTTCCAACCCCCAAAGACAGATTAAGAGCCGATTGATAAAGATATTGATAATAAGAAGCAAAAATAATGTGATCTACATATATAGAGAAAGTGGTATTCAACTTAGGAACCAGTTTCAGGTGGGAGTCATCAGAATGGAACTCCATCATACGTGGGGCACTATGAAAACATGAGTCATAATGGAGAAGGAATTGCATTCATCTCTCATGACTATGTGTATAGGGTAACAGATTGTTGTCAGACTCAATTTTTTGCATACATCATCTGGAGGAAGACATCCTGTGTGTTGATGTAGAGGGCTGGGAGGCCGAGGGGGGCTCTTCAGTGACACAGATGGGCATACTAGCTGAAATGATAGACTTGAGCATGCTGGGGATTGTGAGGACGACACAGAACTAGGCGCCGCTTTCCTCTGTTTGTGCATGAAGTCACTATGTGTTGGATCTCACCTGCACGATGGGAATAAGCACTGGTAGTGCAATGATTAAGTGTTGAGCTGCTAACCAAAAGGTTGGTGGTTCAAAACCACCAGCCGCTCCATGGGAAAAGATGTGGCCATTCATAAATGTCTACAGTCTTGGAAACCCTATGGGGCATTTAGACTTTGTCCTCAATAACAATAGACATAATAGCAACAGAGTTTCTGTGATTAAAAAAAATAATTTTAGTTTGTTTTATCAGGGTAAACTATATGCTGAATTTCAAAGACCTTGCACAAAAAAGGAATGTAAAATTAGTGTATGGATTACCTATAGAAATTATGATATTCTGGAGCAATTAGACTAATGATAGATATTATAAAATTAATTTCACTCGTTTATTTAAACAATTTAAATATGAGTACTTAGACACACCAAACTCACTGTCATTGAGTCAATTCTGACTAGTAGTGATGCTAGAGGACAGGGTAGCACTGCCCCTGTGGGTTTCTGAGACTACAACTCTTTACAGGAGTAGAAAGCCCCATGTTTCCCCGGAGAAGCGGCTGGTGGATTTGAACTATGGACCTTCTGGTTAGCAGCCCCTCATTTAACCACCATGCCACCAGGGCAGCTCTCGCTGTATTTCTGTGCCCCCACTGCTCTATTGGCTTCATTAACATTTATTAGCAACAAAATGTGCACAGAGCCACTGAGCTGCCAGGGTGGTGGGAGTGTCCCAGTGGAGGTTGGCTGATCTCTTGCTGTCGAGCGGCTCTTCAAGATTTGCACACATTGAAATGACTTGGCTTTTCCATTTCTTTTTTGACTGCCACTGAGTTGACTGTGACTCACAGTGACCCCATGTGTGTCAGGGTAGAAGTTCGAGCCACAGGGTTTTTAAGGCTTTCATGAGTCTTTCTTCCAGAGTCCCTCTGGGTGACCTTGAACTTCCAGGTTTTCAGGCAGCAGGCAACCCCTCCCACTTCTACCCCATTCCTCCCTCTAGCCTTCAAGCTTGAGTTGCACTTTCCCTGACAATCCTTAGAAGGCAGCTGAGAGGCCAATGAGGTGCTTTCTTATGGGGTCTAGGGCATACCCTTTATACTTGAATTATCAAATATTTTGCTTATTACTTGATCATGGTTAAAAAAAATCAAGGCTCCAATTGGATGATTCCTTGCAATTTCCTCAGGAAGTGTGGGGTGTGAGGGGGTCCATGTCAAGTATCTCCAAGAAATGAATGAATATAAAGCGCCCATTGGAGAGTGTCCATTCTCTCCCATGGTTTTTCCAATGATTACAGTGTTTCCAAAGGACATTGTGGAATGAACTCAACGGAATAAAATTGTTTTCTGCTCCTGTAACCTGTAGTAGACCAAACACTACATGTTGCCCTCCCCTTTAAAATTCACTGCTTTGGGATGCTCTCATCTCTTTGGAGGAACAATCCTAGATGCACAACGGTTAAGGCCTTGGCTGCTATCCCAAAGGTTAGCGGTTCAAACCCACCAGCCACTCCAGGGAAGAAAGAGCTCGTAATTTGCTTCCTTAAAGATGACAGCTTGGGGATCTTCATGGGGCAGTTCTACTCTGTCATAGCGAATCGCCAAGAGTCACAGTTGCTTTGAAAGCACACAACAACAACCACACATCTCTCTGAGCTATTAAGATTACAAAGCAGAGGGATGAGTTGGCAAGCTTGTAGTAGAACGGTTAGCACGGGAGCCACAAGAACCTAAGGACGTCCGTTACTCCACAGGAGAAAAATGAGGCTTCTGCTTCCATAAAGAGTTGTAGTCTTGAGCTAGTCAGGGTGCAGGGTAGCAACGATGAAACATACAACTTTCCTCTGGTTCTTAAATGCTTTCTCTCCCACCCACCCCTACTATCATGATCCCAAATCTAGACCAGACGATGTACAGTGGTACAGATAGGAATTGGAAACACGGGGAATCCAGGACAGATGAACCCCTCAAGACCAGTGGTGAGAGTGGCGACACCGGCAGGGTGGAGGGAAGGTGGGGTAGAACAGGGGAACCGATGACAAGGATCTACATGTAACCCCCTCCCTGGGGGACAGACAACAGAAAAGGGGGTGAAGGGAGACATCAGTGTAAGATATGACAAAATTAATAATTTATAAATTATCAAGGGTTCATGAGGGAGGAGGGGCGGGGAGGGAGGGGAAAAAGAGGAGCTGATATTAAGGGCTCAAGTAGAAAGCAAATGTTTTGAGAATGGTGATGGTAACAAATGTACAAATGTACTTGACACAATGGATGTATGTATGGATTTTGATAAGAGTTGCATGAGCCCCAAATGAAATGATTTTTTTTAAAAAAGAGCAAACTACAAGAAAAGTTATGATAAAAAATAGTTATCATTTCAGAAACTCATGGGGGGAAGTTCTACTCTGTCCTATCGGGCTGCTATGAGTCAGAATTGACTTGATGGCAGTGAGTTTGGTTTGGTGTGGCTTTGAGCAAATTTCTAGACAGCTTGGTGTGACAACTTGGTAAATTTTAAAAAGAGCTAATGATGACACACTGTGGGAGTATTGAGGGGATTGAATGAGTTACTACAAAGAAAAGTCCCCCCTTCACACACACACAAGTTAGGTGTGATTGTTGTTTTGCTAGTTTGATTTCACTACTGCTATCATGCTTAAAGGAGCCCTGGTGTTGTAGTGGGTTACAAGTTGGGCTGCTAACCTCAAGGTTAGCAGTTTGAAACCACCAGCCGTTCCATAGGAAAAATATCAGGCTTTCTACTCCCATAACAAGTTACAGTTTCGGGAAACTCACAGTGACAGCTCTACCCTGTCCTAGAAGGTCGCTATGAGTCAAACTCATAGCAGTGAGTTTAAGTTTTGTTTGATCGTGCTTAATATAAAGAAGGCAAAATGCTCACAACAGGACCAATAGGTAGCATGATAAATGGAGGAAAGATTGAAGTTGTCAAAGATTTCATCTTGCTTGGATCCACAACCAACGTTTATGGAAGCAGCAGTCAAATGATGCATTGCTTTCAGTAAATCTGTTGCAGAAGTTTTGAAAAACAAGGATTTTTGTGGACTAAGGTGTGACTGATCCAAGCTATAATATTTTTCAATCACCTCATATGCACATGAAAATTTGACATTGAGTAAAGAAAGATGGAAGGAGTATTAATGAATTTGCATTATGGTGCTGGTGAAAACTATTCAAAGTACCACGGACTACCAGAAGAGCAAACAAATATTTCTTGCAAGAAGGATAGCCAGAAGACTCCTCAGAGGCCAGGATGTTGAGACTTGGTCTCAGGTACTTAGAACATGTTAGCAGGAGACCAGTCCCTGGAGAAGAACATTGCGCTTGGTAAAGTAGAGAGGGGCAGCGCACGGGAAGGCTGTCAACAAGATGGTTGCAGCAATGGGTTCAAAGCGAACAGCAATGATGAGGATGGCACAGGGTCTGGCGGTGTTGTGTTCTGGGGTACGTACGAGTCGCTTTGAGTGGGAACCGACTAGGGGATCTCTAACAACAATCATTACCAGCTGGTCCTTGGGAGAAAGATGAGGCTGTCTGCTCCTGTAAAATGTTACGGCCTCGGAAACCCTGTCTGGAGTTGCTGTGGGGCAAGAGTGACTGTCAATAGATGGCAGTGGGTTGGGGGTTATCAGTACCTTCCATCCCCCCGAAGGGATTCTCCTCCCGAAGCACACAATTGCATTGGTTGCTGTCCCAGAGCATATCAGCTGGACAGAGCTTCTTGGAATGGGGACATCTAGGGAAAGGGAACAATGGACCAGATTGAAAAGCTGTGAAAGGTCACCATTATCTGTGGAACATTTTTTTACCATGTGAACTGATATTTGTGAATTGTGTGCACCGCAAGAGATGCACTTTGGTACATATTATATTTATTTGAAATCTGTAGGAATGCTATGCCCTTTGGGAAAGTAATCATCTTTGGGGGGCAGAATGGTGTTAGAGATGCTGCAGAGTACCGCTGTCAACTGAGCTTAGTGACCTAAAGTCAATATTGTTTGAGCATAGCCCCTAAGCATTATCTTCTTGCAGATGGAGACAAGGGGGGCTGGGGCACATGGAGAACATGGGCTCCTCTTCTCTGAGCTTCCGTACTGCTGTGGTGAGGAGAGGGGCCAGGGTCTTCCAGGTGCCATGCTACCAGGACCAGCTGCTTCCAAGTCAGCTCTGCTTCAGGGCAACCTGTCTATTGAATTGCATTCCACGGGTTTTCAGTGACTGATTTCCAAAAGTAGACCGCCAGGACTTTCTTCCGTGGTTCCTATCTGTTGGCTCAAACCACCAAATTTTCAGTTAGGAGCCTAGTTGGTTAATTACTTGTATCTTGAGAAAATGCATACATGAAATGTCAGTTAAGATATAACTACCGGCTGGCCTTGTGACTGGCTAAAAACCCCTCACTTCCATAGAGTCGATGCTGACTCCTGGTGACCCTGCAGGACAGGATAGAACTGCCTTTGTGGTTTCTGAGACTGCAACTCTCAGAGTATCTGGTGGTTTTGAACTGCTGATCTTGTGATCTGCAGCCCAACTGCATTCTCACAAAACATTTACCGCTTCACTGTGGCAAATTCTAAATAGACAACTTACGTATTTGATGTTCTCATTCAGTGAGTTTTCTGATTTGTTTTGTTTTTATCCGTCAATTTGCTTCTCTATATTAATCCTTACTTTTTTTTCCTTTTTAAAATTAATGGCCTTTGCCATAGTGGTTTCAAAAACCTTTACAAAATGCTCTCAAGGAAAATTCAATGACAAATTAATATTAAGGCAGTTTCATTTCAAATGAGAATTTTTCGGTTGGTGTTAAGCTATGCAAGGTTAGTAGTTCAAAACCACCAGCCGCTCCTCAGGAGAAAGCCAGAGCTTTCTACTCCCGTAAAGAGTTACAGTTTCAGAAACTCCCAGGGTGCAATTCTACCCTGTCCTGTATGAGTCCAGATAGACTTGATGGCAGTGAACAGGGAATTTCAGACACTGATCATTACACCACTCCCCATTTTCAGGAATTAAACATCGAAACAGCTTGTGAGACATTTCATTTCGGCCTGTTCCTGAAAAGTGGCCATTCGCCAAGTGTCAGGTTAGAGCACATTTTTATAGGAGCATTATAACCGGGTGTCATTGAGTTGGGTCTAATCCCAGTTTTCTTGACTGTATTAAAAATATATTATTAATTGAGAGTTAATACATGCATCATATCATTTCATAGTCTGATCATGTCAAGCAGAATTGTACAATTGTTCCCACAATCAGTTTCCAAACATCCTTTTTCCCCCTGGATTCCTTGACAGCATCTCCCTTTTATCCCCCGCACTTTACACCCCCCCCCCAAAAAAAACCCTTATTCTATCTGCTGCCTCTATAAATTCATCAGTCCTGGGTTTCATATACCAAACAACAGAAAACAGGTATCTCAAAGAGCTGTAGCCAAGAAAGAAATCCATATAACAGATTTAAGAGGGTGACCCCCAGTGACATAACACCTCTTAGGTACACCCTAATATGAACAAATGAAAATCAAGAATACAGAAAATGCTGAAAACCAGATCAGGTCCACCATGCATCAGAGGGGAGATCAACTGACAACATTTTAATTGTTCAAAGTCAGATTTATCCCTTTGATCTTCTATACTCATGTCTCCAGTGCAATCTGTTTAGTAACCACTTTCCTCTCATTCCTTAACTATGGATAGAGGGATTTCACCAGAGACTTATTACCTATATTGTTCCCAAAAATGTATCTTGGGCTCCCGCTGTCGTCTATAGTCTTCTGTAAACTGGATTCCCACAATTTAGCCTCTGATACTAATCTCTCCTTAGACTTCGGATCATATGGTTTACAATCCTTTGGTGACTGATGACGGTGTGCTTCTTCCATGTGGACTTAGTTGACATCTCACTTAGAGGGCTGCTTGTTTCTTTATGGAAGCAGACTGCCAGGCCTTTCTTCCACAGTACTGCTGGGCAAGTTCAACCCACCAACCTTCAAGCTAGTTGTGAAAAATTGTTTACACCACCCAGGGCTCTGCATATTAAGTGTTTTGGGCCTCTTGAAATGCTCAGCTATCCCTGCCAAACAGTTATTACCAGTTGATCTGAGTTAGAAGCTAAGAGAAGAACTTAAAACAGAGCCAACAGTGCAGTCCTCACACGCGAAGGATGCTGGATTGTGGAGAAAAAGAATCGCTTACCGATCTTCTTCGGCAACCTGGATGGACCTTCGGATGATTGAGTATGGGTGTCGGGGAGCCGTTGACAAGCACTTACAACCCGTGTGGTTGGCAACTTTAACAGGCACTAATTCAGGTACTGATGTCAAAGGGACAGATATCTCAAAGAGCTGTAGCCGAGAAAGATAACCATGAACACACATATATTGCTAAACAAGAAGTCCTATAGTCTGCATGGTTGCCTGCGCCCTTAAGGTAGTCACTTTCTCCAAGTTGACTATTAAGAATGAGAACTAATAATATTAAGGAGGCTGTGCTGGAAGTCAGGGGACTAGGGCTTTAAGCCACTTGACCAAGTGCTGAAGTATGGTCAGATCTCTTCCCTCTGCAGTATCTCTGGTACCCTTGTAATGGGTCATGGTTGGGCCCTGTTCTTGCTTTAAATCTGGATGTAAGCGGTAAGGATGAAAGGAAATCGATGCTAGGAAGATTCTTTGAGATTTGGGGCATATTTGACTATTGTGGTAATACTTATCCCTTTCCATTATCACCATCACCACCTCCACTTCCTGTCTCTTAACCTTGGACTTGACATGCTTTGGCCAATAGGATGTCAGCAGCCATGCCACAAGTACAACCTTGAACTGTGCATGCGTGGTGGGACTTGTTCTCTGCTGCTTCAGCCACAGTCAGAGGAGAACATGACCTAGCTGGCCTGCACATTCTAGGGATGAAGGACACAGGGAGCAGACCTGGCCAACCTGCAGCATATAAGCCAACCCTGCCTAGTCCACTCTAGAGTTATCAACCCTTAGCTATATGAGCAAGCTAACAAATTGCTGTTTGAAGCTACTGAGTGTTAGGGCATTTATTATGCAGTGCTGTGTAGTAATAGCTGACTGATACAAGATCATCACGCACAAATATATGACTCTAGTGAACACTTAAATAATCCTTTTTGTGTTTTCATAGGCCAGGAAAGGACTTTATTTATTTATTGGTAAGGACTCTTCTATTAATCCAGTTAGCCCTTAAAACAACATTATGGGGTGGGTGTTTTATTCGCATCCTTATAGGTAAACAATTAGATACACAGAGAGGTTGCGTAACTTGCCCAAAGTCACACAGCTATTGAATGGGAGAGTGGGGATTTGAACTCAGGCAGTCTTTATAGCCAGTGATGAAGTTCTTAGGAGTGAGCCTTATTGTTTTTGAAGGGAACTTGATACAACCAGAAGAAGCAAGGTGAGACCTTGGCCACCAGAACCTACAGAACCACAAGTTAGTTTGCCTCCAGAGTGGTTCTCTGAGTATGGAGGGATACAAACTGGATTTTAATGTGTTGCCTACTTAATCACCATCCCATGCAATTCTTACTACATAGCCTATTCATTTGTTCACTTTGCTTCAAAGAGGTAGGCAGTTCATCAAATAGTCCATAACTTTAGGGTGAGAGGTAGTTTGTTGTTTGGTTAAAACCACTCTCAGGGGGTCTAAATAGGAATCTTTCAAAAAAGGGTTATAAACTAGACTTAAGTATGTATTTTAAATGATTCATTTGTTGAGTGAAGCCATCCAGATCCATTACTCCACTTTCTGAAGTGGAAACCATCTATCACAACCGTGTTTACTCGGCTCTTTCACTACGTAATGGAACTGCCTCGAGTCCAAGTCAGAAACGGTTTCCAGACTGTTTGCTTCGCATCAGCTTCATGGACAGTGGTGCAGCATAGACGCCAGGGGACCACCTGGTCATGAGCCAAAGCGTCTTACAGCCTGCAAGTTTTTTCTTCCCCAACAGTTGGGGTTTAGTCATCCTTCTGTCATCTCGCCCGTCCCCAGGCCCCTCACCTTGCAAATTGTCCAACAGTGGAGGTTAGAGTTGCTACAAGGTCCAAGATTCTGTAAAGGGATCCGGATAAAGAAGCTCTGCGGTTTAAGGGCAATTTGGGTGGGGCTGGGGGTAAATCAGCATTCCACCCTGTCCATGTAATTATGTCCATCGCCCATGGATAGACTGGGTGCAATACGGGATGTGATTGTGCTGGCTCTTTGGGAATCGTGAGACGGCCTAGACAAATGGTGAGGTACCTTAAGCATAGGGCTGTTAATTGAAAGGTCGGTGGTTCAAACCCACCAAATGCTCTGATCCGAGTGACAAAGACAACTTTATAGGGGCTTTGAACTGCTGACTTTGATTAGCACCCCCCCAATGCTTAACCCACCATACCACCAGGGGCTTCCCACTCCTCATTACATTCTTTTCAATTGAGCAGCACGGCACCCAAGGGACACACAAGCTAGCTCTAGCCTCCCTCGTCCTCTCAGTATCCGGTACTAGATGCAGTCCTGGAGGGTCACGATGCATGGGACTCTGAGTTTGCATATTTTATTTTCCCAACACAGATATGTGAGGAATTCTCAACACATATCCCAATGGGATATCGTCTGGCTCATGAGTTTTTATAGCTCATTTCCTAACTTGGTTACTGCTACTCGCATCTGGATTGATGGGGTTGTTGCCACGACTGGCTCAGGCCTGACACATTTTGTGGATGGCACCGAGCCAGGCAGGGCTCTGCTCTGTAGATGGGTCACTCGGAGTTGGAGTTGACTGGCCAGGGCAGAGCAACACTGTCAACTCTCATCCGTTCGTAGTTTGTGGAGTTTGTTTTGGACACCCTATTGGAGTGAGAGAAAGAACAACACTCCATGGGCACGAGGGATTGGAGAAGATGGACAGGGAAGAGTTGCTTCTTCTGAGGGATTATGTTCAAAGGGCTTTTGTTCACCACCATCTCCACTTATCCCTAGCCATGTGACTTTGGAGAAGTTGTCTCTCTGAGCCTCAGTTTCCTCATCTCTCAAGGGAGCTAATAGAATACATATTAGCTTCTTTCGGGGCTTGAATGAGCCAACTAACCCACACGAAGCCCCGAGCACAAAGCTGGGCAAGCCATGTAGGTGTGGTCGCCAGTAGTACACTATTTCCGACCCCCCAGGCGTCAGGACAAGCCATCCCCTCCAGGCCCTCGCACCTGCTTGGAGACGTAAGAGGTGCTGGTGTTGACGCAGACCAGGCTCTCCTCATTGCAGCAGCCGCCACAGCGGAAGACGTTCACACAGGGCGGCTTGAAGAACGTGTCGGTGCTCTGGCCCAGCTCTCGGGCCACCTCCACACAGGTCTCTCTCGGGCTGCACTGGGTCCGCTGCCATTCCTCGTCAATCACTGTAGGGAGGAAACATGGAGGCTGAGTGCCACGTGCGCAGGGGTTATGTCCCACACAGCCATTGTATCATTGCGCTAGCCCTGGCTTAGGAGCCCTGGTGGCATAATGGTTATGAGTTGGGCCATTAACCTCTGGGTAAGCAGTTCAAAATCACCAGCTGCTCCTCAGGAGAAAGATGAGACTTTAGAGAGTTCCAGTTGCAGAAACCCACAGGGGCAGTTCATTCTGGTCCTGTAGGGTCGCTGTGAGTCAGAATTGACTTGGAGCTATGGTTTAGGAGCCCTGGTGGTGTGTTGGGTTCTATGGTGGGCTACTAGCCACAGGCCAGCAGTTCGAAACCACCAGCTGCTGCTCTGCTCCACAGAGGCAGTTCTAGTCTGTTCTATTGGTCCCGATGAGTCAGGATGAAGTTGATGACAATGAATTTGGGTGGTTGTTGTTGTTGGTTTTTGTTTGTTTTGGGTTAGCCCTGGTTTATTTTATCCAATGGAATTTCTTTCTTTCCGTTTTTTTTTTGGGTCACCCTTTGACTGAAGATTGTTTTCAACCCCAAATCTGTGTTCTTCCCCATTTCTCTAATTTCTTCAAAAACCCACTGCCATCGAGTCCAACCCTATAGGCCACAGTAGAACTGTCCCCTGAGGTTTTCGAGGCTGTGAATCTGTACAGGGGCAGGCCGCACATACTTCTCCCAAGCACTTTAATCACTGCACCACCAGGGCACCTCACTATCCCTTCACAGGACCTAATTATCTTCTTTTTCTTCGTGGCACATAATGACATTGGGGGCAACTAGAAAAGTGGGTCAATAAGGAAGTCAGCAGCCGCAGAGAAGGAATCACGGACAAATGCTGTTTATCAAGCAGTTTACAGGAGACAGCTGGAGAGCAGTTCCCTCTCTTCCCCAAGGTGGAAAGGTCATTGTCAGCACCACGAAGAAATGTGACTCTCTTGAGTCCTAAGGAACTTTCTCAATGATGTCTGTGGCCATGGAGGCCATGCTGACTGATAGCCACTCAGAGGATGGTATAGAGCTGTCCCAAAGATTTCCAAGGCTGCTTTACTGATAGGTTGGCCTTTGAACCCACTAGCTCCTCCTCGGGAGAAAGATGAGGCAGTCTGCTTCCGTAAAGATTTACAGCCTCAGAAACCCCATGGGGCCATTCTTCTTGGTCCTCCTGGGTCACTGTGAGTTAGTTACCATGTACTGGACAGCAATGAATTTGAACTTGTACGGAAACCAACTCCCACTGTACAGCAGAGCAGCTGCTGGCCTTGAACTGCTGACTTTGCATTTAGCAGCTGCACCCCAGGCCTTCACTAAGTAACTTGTAAACTCCAAAACCAAACCCACTGTCGAGTCGATGCCGACTCATAGTAACCCCACAGGGCAGGGTAGAAGGGTCCCTGTGAGTTTCAGAGACTGTCACTCTTCAGGAGAGTAGAAAGCCCCATCTTTCTCCTGAAGAGTGGCAGGCAGCTTTGAACTACTGACCTTGCAGTTGGTAGCCTGATGTGTAGCCTCTTTGCCACCAGGATTCCTCCTAAATAACTATAGTAGGATTCTAACTGGCAAACGTGTGAATAGAAAGTTAAGAGGAGTGTCTCTTTCTGTAAGTCAGAGTTTTTCAAATCATTTGTAAATGCCCATTGCTCTGACTTAACGAAGACGATGAAAGGAGCCCCCGTTCATTTTAAAGGAGTTTTTGCTTTTCCCCCAGAGTTTATTTTTTAAAATTAGGTTGTGGCACTTTGATACTTCCTATTGGATAGGCCGTTCTGGAGCTGTGTTCGGGAAAAGAGTCCATTATATGATAAAGACAACATGTGCTGACATTCTTTTCCCTGTCATCAAACATGTATTATTTGTTAAAAAGGGATGTGGAAATCCCCCCTTATGCTAGGCTGCTTTTTAATTGACACCCCAAGATCCCCTCCACCTGGTATTCACCTCCTTGAGTAACCTGGGCCCCTTGAGTCTGGGCGGGGTCTGGTGACTCGTTGCTACAGAACCAAATACAGTAAGACATGATGGCCAGCACTTTCCTGAGTATGGTGCAGAAGATTGACTCCTTTCTCCTACGAAGCCTCTCTTTTATCTTGCTGCCACCTCTCATCCTCTCTCTAGTCTTTGGGTTTGATGCTTTGCTGTATTGAGCTCCTGTGTTAGAAGGGCCTACATGGCAAGGACTAAGGGCAGTTTTGGCCAACAGCCTACAAGATAGTGAATCCTGCTGAGACCCACTGAGTGCACTTGAAAGGGGAGCCTGACACAGCTGCATCTTGATATGAATATGGTCCGAGGTGTCCCCTTGATGGTAGCCTCCTGGGAGACCCTGAGGCTGTCATACCTACCTCAGCCACGTCAGGATTCCTAATGCACAAAAGCTGTGAGATAAAAGCATGTTTTAAACTAGTACATTCCAGCATAAGTAGTTATGCAGCATTAAATAATGCCTTCTCCACCTACAATGTGTCAACAATCATGTGTATTAGTCTTTCTCCAGGTGGTTCTGCATTCCCATATATATTAGTAGCTCCACCACTGCTTCAAGTCTGGATACAGTCCTATTGTTAGAGATGTTACCCCAGTTTCTTCCTTATTCCATCTTGTGCATATTCCTTTTCCATTCTCCCCGCCCCCATCTCTACCCTTCATTTCCCTCCTACATCGCTTCTTCAATTCAATGAAAATATTTGGACAGATGAGGAGCACTTCATAGATTAAACAATTTACCTACGCTTTCATGTATGCAACACATACAATCAGTTACCAAGTGATCATATGTGAACCACGCCTACACTGCCAAACACAACAATGCCCTCGTGGCTTCTGGTGCAGTGGACGGCATCCAAAGAGTTAAATGCCTAACTGGAGGCCACGACATTCTCTGGCAAGCATCACATTGCTTACGACGCTGCAAATGCCTGCAGCGGTCCTGGTAGCGAACTGCCACCCTTGCACAGAGACGCATCCTTTCCTTTATTTTCAAGACTTTTATTCGCCAGTCTGGAGGCCCAGGTGCCTTGTGTAGCAGCAGCATTCATTCATGTCCTACACATACCATATATACTTGTGTCTAAGCCAAGTTTTCCAGCACATTTTCAGTGCCTCAGCTGATATTTGGGTGGGTTTATACTCGAGTATATATGGTGGTACCTTTCCCTTTTCCCTGCACGCCACAGAACGTTGAAGAACTTTTAAAAACTGTACTTTCTATATTGGTAAATATCAATGTAGGGATGTCAAGTGCATACTCCTTGTTGGTAAATACCCACTTCATTTTATTCTCTAGGTAAACCTAAGGAGGTTTTGCTGTTTTTCTATTCAGATCCCTTTAGGTGGATTTCTTTTGCCCTCACATCCCTGAGTGAAAAGTTGAATTCTGTATTTTGACGTGTCCTTCTCAGTTCGTTTTGATGTTGAAAGCAGATGGAATATATCTCACTAAAGGAGCCTTGGTGATGGAGTGGGTTACGGGTTGGCCTGCTAACTGCAAGGTCAACAGTTCAAACCCCCCAGTTGCTCTTTGGGAGAAAGATGAGGCTTTCTACTCCCCATATTTACAGTCTCAGAAACCCCAGGGGCACTTCTCCCCGGTTTTATAGGGTCACTGTGAGTCTGAATCAACTTGATGGCAGTGTCAAAGCCCCCTATGCTGGGAAAGGGCCCCTCCATGCCCCTTCTAAAACATGCGTGCCCCATGGGTGCATTTATCTGGGAAAGAGAAAGGACTGGCCCCCTCCTCCGCACACCTACCTTTCAGCGTCTCGATGTCATAGAAAGTTGCGGCAAACCTGGTGGACCGATGAGACGCTGAGCGAGCGTCTAGGCTGGTGACATCTTTGAGCTTTAGCCGGCATCTCCACAGCTTCCAGTCCTCAGAGTGCGTGATGCGGAGCAGCTCTTCCAAACTCGAGGCAGCCTTGATCTGCTGCTCAGACAGAGATGCCTGCTGGAAAGAGAACACCACCGGCTTCAAAGCAAGTTTCGTGGTCCTTCCAAAAGTGAGACCTAGACCTGCCATATGACTCCACAATTCCGCTCCTTGGGGTTGACCCTTAAGAATTGAAAGCAGGACCCCAGGCAGACACACGGCCACCAAAGTTCATTGCAGCAGTATTCGCCATAGCCTGAAAGTGGAAGCCACCCAAGTGGCCCATCCACAGAGGAGTGGCTCAACAGCCTATCACACAGACATACGGTTGAGCATCCTTCAGCTAAAACGAGGCAGGGGGTAGACAGGCTGCCGCATGGATGAGCCTTGAGAATTTCATGCTGAGCAAAAGCAGCCAGTCCCAGAAAGGGCGCATGGTTTCTGACCCAACTTGGAGGAACCATGTGGAGTAGAAAGTCAACGGTGGCCGAGGGTGGCGGGGTGGGCAGAGTGACTCTGAGTACCGAGTTTCTGTTGGGAGCGATTGACAACAGGTTTTCAAATGGTGTTCACGGTTACATAACATTGTGACTGTAAGTACGGTCACGAAATTGTGCACTCAGATATGATCAAAACAGCACATTTTACATTATATATGTTTTGGTTGCTGTTGGTTGCAGAGTGGCACTGTCCTTTGAGGGTTTCCAGGCTGTAACATTTTCGGAAGCAGTTTGCCAGGACTCTCTTCTGAGGTGTCTCTGAATGTGTTCAAACCATCACCATTCTGGCTTGTAGATGAGTGCCCATCACTCAGGGACTCCTTATATAGAGTTAACCAACGTGAAAAAAAAAAAAGCAAGTTGCTGAAATTTCCATTTGTCTTAATAACCTTCACTTACAAAAAAAATTAAATGGAACTTAGAACCCGAGAAAAACCAATCACATGTGCTCCAATGTCTATGAAAAATGCTGTCTGTTAGTATTTGGGATTCCCACTCGGCTCATTGGTGAGTGAATCAGAGCATTGGCTTAAAAACAAGATTTGTCATACTTGGGGTGCCATTAGCCAACCATTGTTTTACTGTTAGTTCATTTGTCCGACAAACTGGCACACACCGTCCCGGGAAACCTGCCTACAGTCACACTAGAAAGATTGGAGACCCTGAGGATTTGAAGTTTCCACTTCTAACCCTCTGTTTCTCTTTCGTTTTGAGACATATTTACAATTTCAAAAACAGGATTTTTTTCCCCCTGATCAAATAGACTGCTAGAATTTCTGTTGGGAAAATTGCTTTCTACAGAGTTGCATGAATTTTCGGGGTTTGAAAGAAAAAGAGTTCGGTCAGTGAGATTTTCAGTAACTTCATTGTTCAAACTTAAGAGGTTGGTTACACAAGGAACGCTGCATTCCCACTGTGACATGTTACACAATCCCCAAGACCAACGGCAGAGATGGATATGGTGACAGAAGGCCCTGAGGTCCTCTCTTCTTGGAATGTTCTGCAGAAACGATGAGGTGGTCTGTCTGCTGCCTGCAGCTGAGACCTGGCAGCTGGTTTTTGCTGAGCTCTTTTGGAGAACGGCTAGGTTTTTCTTTGGCTGGCTGGGTGGATTGCGTAGGCCAAGGGGAATTTTGACAGAAGGGTTGCGACAGAGGCATTCATGGTAATTTCTAGAACCTTCCAGACCATGATTCAGAGTCCATTCGTCTTATAGCTTCGAACTGGATGTTTTTGTTGGGGGTCAGTGGAACAGTTTCTGCAGATGTTTATCCTTTTGTGGCAATTTGATCAATTTAATATTTCATCTAGCACTGCTTTGGACTACAAACATCTCAAGACGTGAATTTGTAAGGTCAGGTTGCTTGGGAGTCCAGGTGTACATGTTTGCATGCCCGTGTGTGTATGTATTGAATAAAAGCAAAAGAACCTTGGACATATAAACGAAAGGAATGAGCCCATAGAGAGGAAGGAACTGAAAACATATGCAGATGAGAGGAAATAGGGGCTGGTTTCAGATATTTCCAAAAAAATGGACATGTTATGAATGGAAGTGAGGGTCGCCTCTGGTGGATTCCTTGTTTATAATAGCAGGACCAAATGGGAAGGGAGCTCATCCCTGTGGGGTCAAGTTCAAGCCAAGGCAATGTTCTGGGCATGAGGGGCAGTGGAAATTTGAGAAGTGTAGATAGTATTTGTGGAATAGGCATTGAATTCAGATAAAGCGCCACATGTTAATCCAAGGAATCTGTGGAGACTCTGAATACAGGGTAATGCCTCTAGCAATGGATTTCAATGATTCTCCAAGAGGGCTCCTGGGTCAAGTCTATCTTTTCCTGCTTATTCACTTCCTCATTCCTTCTCTGAGTTGGGCGGCACCGTGACTTTATATCTAACACAGTCTTCAAACTACATGTTTGTTTTGCAACACTGCTTCCACAGGAAAATCATGAAAACCGTGCATGTGGCTGAAGACATTTTTAAAACTATGCGATATGGAAAGTATTTTACTTCCTTGAGGCTAAGATCCTCTTAGGTATGTATGACTTCATTGTTCTTCCTGGTTCCAAGTCCATCTCAGCAGGGTTTGAAAATCCACCCGACTGAGAGTTCAGGACTGTCAACTCTCTGAACTGAATTAGAGCCATTGAATGACTCATATGACAACGCATCGTCGGAATTCGGTGTATATTCTAGTCCTCAGTATGTTTTCAGCGGACTTGAAGCTGCATTATTTCAAAATTAGTCCGAGGGAACGTAGAAATCGGAGCAGCTCATCCCACTGTAATAAAATGGCAGGCAACACTCACAAGAGGGCCTGCTTGGAAACCTGAGCACTCATTCAGGGAGGGTGGGCATGTCAAAGGGGTCAAGACTGCATGGCTGTGTCCGGAAGATTTTTAGCCAAGGTTCAGTCAGGTACAGTCAGCGTCATGCTAACGTGTTTGTATACAACCAAAATAAAAAGGGTGCATACCGTTCTAAAGACATACCGTATGTAATCAAGTATAAGCCGACCCGACTATCAGCTGAGGCACCTAAATTTAGCACAAAACCTGCATTAAAAATTTGCTGAAAAAACTCGGCTTATACAGTGTATATACGGTATTTACGCCATTAATTACTTTTTGACAGGATAAGCTACTCCTGATTAGTCAAATAAATCGTGCTTAATTTCTTCTTCCTTCCTGATGAAAGTGCTCATCAAAAAGGAAATTAGTCAAAAGCAGCCAGCAAGAGGAAGGAAGTGAAGCCAGGTATCCGATCTCTGCTTTTGATTATAACAGTAGCTTGCGGGTGGTGGGAGGGATAATTAATGCAAGACTGCTATGTTCTCTGATGTCTTGATGATCACAAACCAGAGTCTGCATTGTGAGGCTGGCAGTCTTTGTAAGACTTTGCTGTGCCTTTTCCCTAGAGCAGAACTGCTCCTGAGCCTGAACAAGGCCCTGGCCTTTGGGAAGCGATAGTCAGGCAGGTCTTTCTTTTAAGAAGCCTCTGAGTGGGTTCACACAAGCAATCATTGGGCTAGAAGAAGAGAGAGTAAATGTTTGTGCCACAGTAGGACTCCTAATAAGACTTTGCTATTATTTAAATAAGGAGCCCTAGTGGCATAGTGGTTATGGGTTGGGCTGCAATCCACAAGGTCCACAGTTCAAAACTACCAGCAACTCCTTGGGAGAAAAACGATATTTTCTGCTTTCATAAACAGTTAAACTAGGAAACTCAAGGGGTCAGTTACACCCTGTCCTATAAGGTCACTGTGTGTTGGCGTAGACTTGATGGCAGTGTGTTTTTGAGTATTATTTGAATGAAAGGAAACTTGGTGGCTGCTCCTTGGGAGAAAGATGAGGATTTCTACTCCCATAAAGTTACAGTCTCATATATTACACTGTCTGTTGTCTCCCTTCACCCACATTTCTGTTTATATGGTAAGATATGTAATAATAATAACAATAGATAATTGACCAAGGACTCATGACGTTGGAAGGGGAGGGAGGGTGAAAAGAGTTTTTACAAAGGTCTCAATTAGAAAATGTTTTTGAAATGATTATGGCAACATATGTAAAAATATGCTTGTTACAATTGATGTATGGAATGTTATAAGAGCTGTAAGAGCCCCCAATAAAATGATTTTTAATGATAAAAAGTTATAGCCTCATAAACCCACAGGGGCAGTTCTACTCTGCCCTACAGTGTTGTTATGAATCAAATATATTCAATGGCAGAGAGTTTATTATAGAAATGTATATTTCTTTCTGTAGTACAGTATAGAGGGTAGTTATTTTTCTTCTTTTGTTAACTGCTAAATTCATATGCTATTCTCCCCTGGAACAAGCCTGGGCCTCTACATTGCTCAGAGTTCAGCAATAATCTTAACCAAGTATGACCAAGATGACAAGTCAGCTGCTTGGAAGGTGTGGGGGCCAGTGCGTCGAAGAGACCTGGAGGTGTCCATGTTGTAGGAATGTCAAAGGCCTTACAATTTCCTGCACTTGGGAACTGCCAGTTGCCATTTCCTTCCCTCAACAAAAATGTTGAGTCAGGTAATATAGTTGAAAGGTGAAAAAAGGCATGGTTTGGGAATCTCAAGAAACCTACTGAAAACACAGCATGATGTTCACTTTGGTTGGAACACAAAGAAGATGATGGAGTGGGAAGCCTGGGAAATGAGAGGAGAAACAGGAGTTGGTACAATGAAATACTGCTTCACACCCATTTTTGTTGTCGTTGCTGTTGTGTGTCATCAAGTCAGTTCTGACCCAAAGTGACCCTATGCACAACAGAACAAAATATTGCCTCCTCACCATCCTCACAATTTTTCCTACACTTGAGCCCATTGTTGCAGGGCCTTCTTCTTTTTTTTGCTGCTGCTCTATTTTACCAACCATGATGTCCTTCTCTGGGGACTGGTCTTTCCTGACAACATGTCCAAAGGATGCAGGACAAATATAAAAAGGACAAAATGGGTGCATAAGCAAATGTGATGAAGAAAGCAAATGGTGCCTGGCTATCAAAAGATATAGAATCTGGGGTCTTAAAGACTGGAAGTTGAACAAGCGGCCATCTAGCTGAGATGCAACATGCCTACATGGAAGAAGCACACCAGCCTCTGTGATCATGAGATATCGACGGGATTGGGTAACAGGTACCAGAAGACCACGAACACCATATTGTTGAAAACGAGGGGGGTCAGAGCAGAGACCCAAAATCCATCTGTAGACAATGGGTCATGACCTCACAGAAGGGTCAAAAGGAAGGGATGAGTCAACCAGGGCGTAGTATACCATCAATGAAACACTAAATACCCCTCTGGTTCCTTGAGGCTTCCTCACCCCCACTAGCATGACCTTAGTCCTGCCTTTCAGTGCGAGCTAGACTGGAGCCACATGCACAGGTACAGATAAGACATAAGAGCTCACGATGCACAGAATCCAGGAACAGGAATGCGAGTAGGAGTACCAGGAGGATAGAGGGAAGGTGGGGAGAGGTGGGGAGGAAGAGGGAACCGATTGCAATGATCAACACAAAACCACCCCCACCGCCACCCCCAGAGGGATAAACAACAGAAACCATGGGGGGAGGGAAATTGTGGTCAGTGTGAGATATGAAAATAATAATAATTTATAATTTGTCAAGGGGTCACGAGGGGGAGGGGAAGGAGGGAAAAAAGAGCTGATACTAAGGGCTCCGTAAAAAGTAAATGTTTAGAAAAGAATGATGGCAACATATAGACAAAAATGCTTGATAACGATTGACATGTGGATTGTTATGAGTTCAAGAACCCCCAAATAAAATGATTTTGTAATTAAAAAAAAAGACTAACAATACCAAGTTTTGATAAGGATGTGCACCAAGGGAAACCCTCACAGTTTTCAGACAGGATTGTGAAATGGCGCAGTCCCTTTGGAAAGCAGTTTCACAGTTACCTAAAAGAGCAAGATAAATTTGCCATGTAACCCACTACCATCACTCCTAGGTGTCTACCCAAGAGATAGAAACGACATTATTGATTTCTCTGGGCTAGGAGTGGGAATGAGGATTAGTTGCAAAAGAGCATGGGGGATCTTGTATAAATAATGGCCGCACCACTCACTACACTTACTGAAACCCATTGAATTACACAAAACAGCTGAATAGGTGAATATATATGTATAGTTCCGTTCAAACAAAAAAGAATCGGAGGTTTGGAATTCTCTGGCTACTTGAGTCCAATTGGGAAGGAATGGAAGACACGACTGGGTTAACCAATGAAATATTCATAGACATTCACTTCCTTGTTTTGTTATTTTGTTCATTTTTACACCTTAGTTCAGGCTGTTTCGTTGGCTGGAATGCCCTTGCTCAGTCCTTTTCCCAGCTTTGGTTCTCTTAGGCAAACCTATCCCCCAGCCCCAACTGGGTTTGGCCCCTCAGTCACAATCCATGTCCTTCTCAGCACTTGGCCGCCGCCATTGACACTCATTGATTATTTGTGTCACAACTTGTTTAGTGCCTGCTTTCTCCGTTGGGTTTTGAGAATAATTTGAATTACAATGCTAGGTGGTATTCACAGAACAATCATTGTTAGGTGCCATCAGACTGGTTCTGACTCATAATGACCCGATGTAAAATCGAAGGAAATTCTGTCAGGCCCTGCATCATCACCACATTGAAGTTCTTCTTTTCCCCCGACTCTTCATTTAATAAATACATATTCAAGGAAGGAATAAACAAATGGATTTCCCAACAACTTTAGCAAATTGAACTCAGACCTTGTTCGTTTGTTCAGATGACCTTATTTCCCTTCTGGGTATCTTCATCCAAGTACTCTCCTTTCAGGTCCAAAGACAATGTCATTTCTTCCATCAAGTGGTCCATGATGTCCCTGACTTCAATTATATGACTGTGAACACATCACATCCCCTTAACTAAACTCTGGCCACCTTGAGGGAAGAATCTGTGTCTGATTCAGCTTTGTACAGAATGAGTACTTAATAGATATCTGAAAGACAGATTTATGAGTAAAAACTGTGAGGGGGCTTCAAACGGTGCATGAAACAATTATCTCTCAGTTTTATTGTTTTCCATGAACTTTTTGAAGCCCCTTCATGTATACATGTATGTGACTGACAGCAAATGGGCCCAGGTTGATGTAGTCTGCTATGTTATGTGGTGCAAATCATTTGCATGGTGCAGTGCCTCTTAACATTTACTGAGCATTCTAACTAACTGGGGATCTGGTTAAAATGCAGATGGGGAGGCACTTGGTCTCCGGTGGGCCCAAGACCATTGCATTTGTAACAGGTTCCCCAGCAATGACACTATGGCTGACTGGCAGAGCACACTTTGAGATTCTCAAGGTTGGCATCACTCTGCATTTCCCTGCAAAGAGGCTTCAAAAAATACAGGTGCTGGGGTTCTATGTTCAGAGAGGTTCCTTTCATGGGACTGAGGTGCTGCGTTGCCATTAGGACTTTGGAAAACTTCCCAAGTCTTAACCAAGGAGAGACTGACTGAGGGGATCTTGGGAGAAGTACAGTCAGAATTCTGCTTAGAAGCAATGGTTGCAAGCCTTTGTCTCATGTACTTTGGACGTGTCAGGAGAAAGCAGTCTTTGGAGAAGGGCGTCATGCTTGGTAAAGTGGAGGGGCAGTGAAAAGAGGAAGTCCCTCTATGAGATAGACGGACACATTGTCTGCAACGGAGGGTTCAAATAGGAACAACTGTGAGGATGGTGCAGGACCGGGCAGTGTTTCGTTCCACTGTACAGAAGGTCACTATGGGTAGGAACCCACGCAATGTCAACTACAAGCGACAGCAACAACGTTAGGCTCTGACTCCTGCAACTTACATGGAACAGAATGACGCATTGCCTGGTCTTGCACTATCTCTGTGATTCTTTTGTCTGAGCCCCTAGCTGCAGCGTTTAGTAGGAAAGAGTTGTTTGATGCCTCTATGAGAATTCATCTCATTCTTTAAGTCCCTTTGAGGTATACCTTGGGTTCAGCACATTTGTGTTAGAGAAGTTGGCAGCAATGGATTTTTGGAGCCTATTTCTACCTCAAGTCACCTGATTGTGGGTGTACAACCCACCTCCCAGCCTACCTGACTTTTTCAAGCCGAGAGAGCAAATAGTATGATTTCCCAGGCTTGATGACTCAAGGAAGTCAGCGTCCTTTATGTGAAACCATCCTAAAGGACCAACAAAATTGCTTCAGAAACTTCCAGACAGCCCCAAATGGAATGAAAAGTAAGAGGTACTGCTTTAACTGACTGAAATTCCACATAGAAGTGGACATCAGAATCTTTCCACCAAGGCCTCCCTTTCCAATATTTCAAAGACAGTGCCGATGAGAACATAAACAAGTGGAAGGAGCCTGGCTTTGGGGTCAAATCCTGGCTCTGGGCTCAGATATTTAGCAAGGGTTTTCCAGGGAGGACCCTGACTACTTTCCTGCAAATGTTGCAAAAAGCTTTTCTTTGACTCCTTCCACCTCACACAATTAGGAGAAATTGGCACCTTTACCCACGGCTGGGAAGGATGTGACATGGCGTGACCACAGGGGAGAGCAGCTTCGAGGTTGCTAACAAAGGTAATCAGATCCAGCGATTTTGCTCCTAAACAGTTATACATGAGACTGGAGAGCAGACAGTCAAGCAGCCATAGCACCCCCATCACTCCTCACATAGACAAAAGGCAGACACTGACAAAAGGGGGAAACTGCCTAGATGTCCACTGACAGAAGGATAGATTAATACAATGCGGTTGCATTGGGATATTGCAATGGGTTCTTACTCAGCCACTAGGAGGAAGGCCATCCTGATACACGCTACAGAGTGGACGAACCTTGCAAACATCAAGAGGCGTGAAATGAATCAATCTCAACAGGACACATGTTGTCTGATCTTACTCGTAAGAAGCATCTGGAATAGGCAAAGGTATAGAGATCAGTTGATGTGGCAAGAGGTTCCATGGTCACGGTTGCATCTCGACGAGCACCATTTGACATCACTAAACTGTGCACGTGAGAAATGTAAACCCAGCAGCTGCCGTGTTATACTCACATGTATAGTTACCACAACAAACAGCAACAACAACTAATAGTGATAATAATAAAAGAACCCCTTGTTTTAGGGAAGGAAAAAGAGGCCAGTATTGCTAACTGCCCTGTTTGTCTTTTCTTTCTTTTTAAAAAAAATACTATTTCTTATTGTCAATTAGGTGGGGGTTTACATTTCAGATTATCAGCTTTGTATTCAACAGTTTCAACTACTGATCGACCCCTCAACCCATTTACTCTTTACCCACTGCTTGATTTATTGTCTCTCTTTTGCGCACTGCTATTTTCCATCTCACTTGTTAACACCCATCAACAGACTACCTGTTGCTTTAGCTTGCCCCCATTGCCCCTGCTCCCAACCTTGGCAATCTCCAGTCTGTTCCCTTTGCTGTGAAAGTTTTTATCTTCCCCCCACCCCTTACATCACTGGTCTCATATAATATTTATCCTTTTGTGATAAGGCTAATTTCACTCCACATAATGTCATCCAGGTATATCTATGCCATAGGGAGCTTCATGGATTTATAATTTTGTATCGATGCATAGTAGTCCTTGTGCATGTACCAGAATTTCCTTATCCATTCTTCTACTCATGGGCATTCAGATCGCTTCTATCTTGCTATTGTGAACAGTGCTGCGATGAACCCCAAACCCAAACTCACTGGCATCAAGTCAATGCTGACACATAGAGGCCCCCCCCCCCGTGGGTTTCAAAGACTGTAACTGGTTATGGGAGTTAAAAACCCAGTTTTTCTCCTGCAGAGCTGCTGGGAGTTTTGAACTGCCAACCATATGGATCACGACCTAATGCCTAACAGACTACACTGTATGTCTGTTCATGTTATGACTCTTTATTGTCTATGACGATATATACTCAGCAGAAGGATGGTTGGGTCATATGGAACTTCTATTTCTACTCATTTAGAGTAGCATCATATCACTTTGCACAGTGATCACATGCTTTTACAGCTGCACCAGCAGTGTATGAGGGTTCCAATCTCTATACACCCTCTCCAGCATCTGTTTTTTTCAGAGGAGGAGGGGGAGGGTGGTGGTTGGTACTTGACTGTCGTTATTGACCTTCTTGAGAGTCAAGCATTCCTGTGTTTCTAAGCCCTTTCTAATCTGTTGAGACCTGTGCTTGTTTCTCTTTGTCAAATACTGTCTTCATGAACTTTGGTGATGAGGGGTATGGTGGATCAAATTGATCTGGTTTCCATATCCAGAATCTCATCCCCTTTTCTGCGGATTTGGTTAAGGATTGCCCAGTGTTGCCAGTGAGCATGGTTCTCCAGCCCTGGAATTCAAGGAAGGCTCAGTCAGCAATTTCCCTTTGTCAGTGGCTTTGGAGAGGCCGATTCGGTGGACAGACAAATCATTCTCCACACCCTCTATCTCTTCTAACCTTCGTCTGTTTTTTGGACGATCCATTTACATTTCATTTTTAACTTTATGTTTAAGGCTCGGCTGAAACCAACTTTTACAGGCTTGGGGTCCAAGTCACATTGAGAGGCTCCTAGCCATTCTCTCCAGATTTTGCTATCCCTGTCCCTGAATTTTGCTAGCTCAACTACCTCCAGAGGTACCTAGGGAGAAAGGCCTGGCAATCTACTTCTCTCAAAACAAAGCCAAAAAAAAAAAAAAAACCAAACAGCACAGCCGTTTGTAAACTCTATGGTTTGTTTGGGGTTATTGATATAGCGTACTTGTCTCAACTCCAATGACTCTCAAGGAAACTGCCCACGTCACGTTTCGACTCGTGAGTCAATGTCAACATTTTGTAGCTTCAACTTCGACCGCTCTAAAGTGAAGATAACATTTCCCCAAAAGGAAGCTCTGCCAAAGAGCAAAACTTCTCTTGCTGTCTGGACAGACAACATTTTGGAGAGGAGAGATCCTGGATTTGCATTGCTTAAAATTGGCTTTGAATGATATAGCACTCGGGGAAATATGTTGGCAGTTTCTTATAGATAAAGTCCTATATGTTTGTATATTCATTATGTTGTTGTTGCTGGGTGCTGTCACTTTGGTTCTGACTCATAACGACCCTGTGTCCTGCGCCATCCTCACATAGTCTCATGACACTGAGCAATCTCACTCCTGAGAAAGGAAGACTTAACTCTACCCAGAGACCTGTACACAAATATAGTCACTTTATTTATCATAGATTTGGAATGGCTCCAAGCTGGGACCAACCCAAAGGACTCTGAAAGAGTGAATGGTTAACCAAACTGGGGCCCATTCCCATCGGGGACTATTACTTGACAATAAAAGAGAACAAACTACTGATGTGTGGGGCTCCCTGAAATATTGCTCGGCAATAAAAAAGAATGAACTGCTGAAGTGTGGGGATCCCTGGGTGGTGTAAACAGGTGCTCAACCAGTCATCGAATCCACCTAGGGGCACCTAGGAAGAAAGGCCTGGTGATCCAACTCCAAATGAACACAGCCATTGAAAATCCTAAAGAGTACACAGTTCTACTTGCACACACATGGGGTCATCATGAGCCAGGGTTGACCCAACAGCAACTGGTTTGGGGTTTAGTTCTTGGTAGGTTCAACAACTTGAATGTTTCCCACAGGCACTAGGCTGAATGAAAGGAGATGATCTCAAAGAGTTAGATGTAGCATGATTCCAAACCATCAAATAAAACCTGGAACCAAAATTTTCCCTTGAGATAATCCTTTAGCTGCATAAGAGATTAAATCACAAAATGAAGAATATCACTCCTGAGTACATGATCCTTTTAAAAAAAACCATTTACATGGGATAAATGGGTAGTACTGGCTCTAAAGCAAAGATGAGAAGTAAAGTGCAGACTACTGGAAATGGAACAATCGAAATGAAGTTCATGAGAATGTTGAAACCTTGTGAAAAATATAAGCAACGTCAATGAACAATTTGTGTGGAAATTGTTTAATGGGAACCTAATTTGCTGAGTAAATTTCTACCAGAAGCACAATGAAATAATTAAAGATAAATTCAAACAAACAAAACCAATCACTTCTTAGTCCTTAGGGGTTTATAGAGAGGGCATTTCCCCAGAACAGACAGCGTCTAGAGGTGTGGGGCTTACCCACCGGGTGCACGGTCAGCTGTGGCCCCAGTCCCAGTGGAACCAGCCAAGGGCCTAAGCCTGTGTCACCATAACCCAGGAGGCTGGCTATCCGGCATGGGGTGAAGGGATCTTCTTCATCTCAAGGGGTGCCCTAGGCTCTTTTACACATGCAGTGTGATATTTGAGTGCAGAAAACTCAGGACGTTTCATTCAACATGTGAAAATAATTATATATACAGGAAATGAAAATAATTATATATACAGGAAAAGAATTTGTGTGCAAATGTATGCATGCAGGTGTGCATGCATGGCTAGCTGGGCACTTAAAGGGTGTATGGCAGGGCCTAGGTGGCACAGTTAGGTCAGTGTTTGTCTACTAGTGAAGTGTTGGCAGTATGACTTTATTCAGAGGTGCCTTGGAAGACAGGCTTCAGAATATTCTCAGCGGTCTCAGATTGAAAATCCCGTGGCACAGAATTCAACTTTACAGCTAACAATACCAATCAGGTACAAAGAGGCCTGGAACTGCCAAGTCCTCCCTTTCAATTGTGGGTGGGTTTGTCCTCAGCCAAAGTGTCTAGCAGTGGGGCGGCAGCTAGACCCCTTTCATATTTGTTGAACGTTTGTGCTTGATTCCAGTGTCTCTGCTCCCATCTCATATGGCTATAACTAGGAAATGTCAGATGGGCTTGAGTGACAAGATAACCTGAAATCCAAAATCCAAACTCACTATCATCAGGTCGATACCAACTCATAGTGACCCTATAGGACAGGGTAGCATTGCACTTGTGGGTTTCCGAGACTGTCACTCTTTAGGAGAGTAGAAAGCTCCATCTTCCTTCCACAAAATGGTTGGTGGTTTCAAACTGCTGACCTTGCTGTCGCAGCCCAAAGGGAAACCACTACACCACCTCAGGAGGGTAGGTTCCTGAGGTCAGTTTCAGTTTCCTCCTCAAACTCACAGATCAAGGGTCCAATGTACTTGTGGTGATGAAGTTATCGTTCTAGAAATATCCCTTCCTCCAAGGCCATGTCAGGCCAGGTGACCTGCTTGGAACAATGGGTTGCTATACGGTATGCTTCACACAAAGGTTTGGCATGTCCTCATGACTGAATGGTGCCAGTTCCAATAGCCATGGCCCATGGACAGACCTGGGAGGTTGGGGGTTGGAGTCAAGCTCCGAAAGCTCAGACTAGATCCTTGGACTCCCAGTTAACCCACAGAAATGCCTGAGAGACTCAGTGACTGGTATGTAAGCCACTGAAAATGTCTTTGCATTGTGGTGCTGTGATGACTATTGACAACACAGAGGACTGCCAAAGGGACACATCCATCTGTCTTGGAAGAAGTATAACCAGAATGCTTCTTAGAAGCAAGAATGGTGAGACTTCATCTCTTCTACTTTGGGCATATCATCAGGAGAGACCAGTCCCTGGAGAAGGACATCGTGTTTGGTCAAGTAGAGGGGGAGTGACAAAGAGGAAGGCCCTTGCCAGGATGGATGGACAATGAGCTCTAATATAAGACCAGTTGGGAGGCTGTTGCAGGTCCGGGAGGGGTTTAGTTCTGTCGTGCATGGGGTCGCTATGAGTTGCAACCAACTCAATGGCACCTAACAACAGCAACAAGCCCCTGTCATGCTGACTGCTTTGTTAGCCAGCAGTACTGTGCTACCACGTGAACAGGCGCAACCCTCTTTCTGGCGAAGAAGAGCCTAGTCCATTGGCTGGAAAGAGAATCTTCATGCCAGACCTCATTCATTGTGCTTCCTACAGAGAAGTCCTACCAGGTTGTTAGGGATTGACTTGTGTGTCCCCCTGCCCACCCCTAAATATAGAGCATGCATCCTGATGTCTAGGCTAGTGGATCTAATCCCATCTGGGAATGGGTTGTCTTTGGAATGTAAGGCAGGCTTCATGCAGGCTGTATCTTGAGTCCGTCTTTATCGGTACATGAAGGAGATTAACGTATCAGGCAGGGCAGAGCGATGCCTAGGCACGTGACGATTGCCTACGAGCAGAAGCACAAAAAGTTAAGGACCTTCCCCCAGAGCTGACACAGAGAGAACACCATCCTCTAGAGCCAGCCATCCTGAATTCTGAGGTCCAGTCTCGTAAACTGTGACAACACAACCATCTATTGGCTAAGGCACCCCCATCCTCACGCCCCCCACGTGGTGGTTCCATGATAGCAGCCCTGGAGAACCCACATACTTTTTGTTATCCTTACAGAGATGCCATGGCTTCTCCTTCACGGTCACTGCTCTTTTTCCCCAACGCCCTGTGCACTGTCTCAGGTGGCCCCTGGCCCCACTCTGTTCTCGAGGGAGAGTCTTTGAGGGAGTACAAGTGCAGGGAATTCATTCCATTGAAATCACACCCTTCCTGTGTCCAGAATGGAACCGTAGTTGTCGTTACCGGGTGCTGTTGAGTTGGTTCCAACTCAGAGCGACCCGACGGGTCACAGAAGGCACATTGTCTGGCCCTGCGCCGTGCTCACATGTGAGCCCATTGTGGCAGCTACTGTGTGGATATCTTATCGAGGGTCTTCCTCTTTTTTGCTTTCTCACCCCCTCTCCACCAGCCCCCCGGCCCAGTTTTACAAAGCCTGTTGGCCTTCTGCAGGGACTGGTCTCTTTGGATAATGCTTCCAAAGGATGTGATAATTGCCTTGATATTCTTGCCTCTAAGGAGCATTCTGGTTGTCCTTCTTCTAAGACTGGCATGTTTGTTCTTTTGTTAGTTCGTGGTACTTTCAATTTTCTTCACCACCATTCAAATTCATTCTTTTTAGTCTTCCTTAGTCAACGTCCAACTTTCATATATATATATATATATATATATACACGAAGTGCCTGAAAATACCATGACTTGGATTAGGGAACAGTTCCCAAAACCAAAGTCACTGCCAACAAGTCAGTTCCAACTCACAGTAACCCTGTAGGACAGGGTGGGAAGGCCCTTGTGCCTTTCCAAGACTGTGACTCTTTACAAGAGTAGAAAGCCCTGTCTTTCTCTTGTGGAGCAGCTGGTGGTTTCAAACTGCTGACCTTGTAGTTAGCATCCCAATGCATAACCCCCATGCCACCAGGGCTCCTAAGAGAACTGTTAGCAACAACAAAATCTTGACCATGGAAATATTCAACCCATGTCCCTTTCTTTGCCTAGAAGCAATGTGAAGCAGCCCTCGGATCATGGATCGAATTGCAGTGAAGGCTTGGCTTCCATTGCTGTGGAGAGGAGACTCCTGCTTGGACAGATGATGCTGGGTGGTCTTGTTGCTGCCATGGTAGAGAAGTCATACCAGTGTAAGAGAAGTCTTCTCAAACTCACAGAAAATAGAATTGAAAAGAGAGTGGCGATGTTCCATGGATGTTTGGAAGTCCCCTTGTGGACTGGGTCCTAAACTCAATCCCCTCGAGTTATTCGGAGCAGGACAGCCATCGAGACACAGACTTCAGGGACATCAAGGAACTCGTAGCCCTACCAACAAGGCAGGACGTCCAGCCTTTGGAAGTGTGAGCCACTCACTTGTCATAGATTTGGTGACAGGAGCAGCAGGTCACGAGGACAGGTATAGTCCCGGGAAGCAATGCAGTCGACTCCTAAAAAGGACAGATTTGAATGGAAAGGCTTGGGTTTGGGTTGCTGGTGCTATGATGGTGAGCTCATGTAGCTGCTTCCATGGACATGTGTCATATGAGCAACTAGGGGAATAGGAGGGTGAGGGGCAGTCACTGTAGCCGAGAAGGGGAGCGCCACCCAGCGATTTACATGAATTCCTGCAACGCTTGCCCTCACCCGTCAAACCACCAGGAAACAAGATCCACCTCTCCAAGAGCCCGCCTTGTTTGAATCCGCGTTGTTCACAAGGGTCAACTATAAACTCCACACGGATGTTCAACTGCTCTGGAGGTTGCGTTCCTAACCTCTAGGTTGTTCAAGAGTCAACTATATGTTTCCCCTACACATGAACAGTATAGTTAGAAGAATGATGCTCCATGAATGACACCCCCCAAAAAAAATAAACCTCCTTAGAAAAAGCGATGTTCTCATGAAGTTTCAAGCACGAAAATGACCCTTCCCATAGGCTGCCTTGAGAATCCTCCCTGACTGTTGCTATTATGTTGTTAAGTGCCATTGAGTTGCTCCTGACTCATAGTGACCCTACATACAATAGCAAAACACTGCCAGTCCTGCGTCATCGCCACCATCCTTGTCATGTTGAGCAGTCCATTGCAGCAGCCACTGTGTCACTCCTCTTTTCTGCTGCCCTTCAACTTTACTCAGCATGATGTCCCTTTTCAGAGATCAGTCCCTCCTGATAACATGACCCACAGTATGTGAAACACCATCTCCATCTCCTGGATTCCCAAGAACAAGCCAGTGGTACCTCTTTCTAACACGTGAAAATGACTAAGACATCTTTATGTTATAACTACACCATTTCCACACGTGTGTCTGGTGCATAGTAGGCGTTTCACAGATGGTCACTGAATGTATGGCTTGCCATTGCCCAGGGACAAGGGGTCTCTAGCAAAGCACTGGAAATAAACCGGGTGTCTCACTTTAGTAGATACTACTCCAGGGCCTCTGCTTGGCAAACATGACCAACGGCTGCTCTTTCCCACAGGCAGGGAAGGGGCCTTGAGTGCGGAGACCCATTTCTGAGCAAAGCATGGGTTCTTCTTAAAAAAATTGTTTTTAAATTGTGAAGTAGGTAGGGTTTTACATTTCAGATCATCAATTTTGTATTCAACAGATTTCCCTGCTCCCTCTGTCTTCTCCTTCACCCAACTTAATACCTGTCCACCCTCTAGCTTTCTGCCTCATCTTCCTTCCCTCCCCCCCTCTCCTGCCATGATAGCTTCCAAAGTCTGTTCCCTCTGGTATGAAGATCTGTATCTTGGGGGTTGTTTTCTTTATAACAGTGGGCTTATATGACATTTGTCCTTTTGTGATTAATTGATTCATTTCATTCAGCATCATGTTCTTCCTCCCCTGATGTTAATATATTTCTGTTGTCATTATTCCTATCGGATTTATTGTCTCTCACAGTATTTATGATTTCCAAAAGGAGAGAGAAGCATCACTACTTGGGGGAGTCAGTATTTTGGTTTGTAAATAATTTAAAAATGCGAGGTTTTCAAAGAGAAGCTAGGAGCCTCACCTTTTCTGTCGCCTTCCAGGGATGCTGTGGGGTGTAATCCTTCATTTTTCCACGGGAAGGAAAGACCAAAAAGCATTTGCAGTACAAAAGAAACGATGCCCACTAAATGACAAATGTCTACAGTAAAAAAAACCCTGAGGAATTAGTAATCACCATTTTTGTTTTCTTGTACTTTTTTAATTCCCCCAATGTCTTTTTTTTCTTTTTTAGCATTTTTTAGCACTTCATCCACATGTCAAACAATTTCGCAATTCACTCATATCAAGGAGGAGAGTTGTACAAGTATCATCACAGTCAATTTTAGAATATTTTCTTCTTCCTTGTACTCATTTTTATTCCAGTAATTTTTTTTCTAATTGTGGCAAAAACATACGCAACAAAACATTCTCCAATTCCACAATTTAATTGTTTTATTTATGGTATTGTGATAAATTGAGTAGACAGAGGTGGGTTCCTTTGTTTTATGTCACGAAACATACTCTGTAGAGTATGTTTGTGAAAGACTGAACTAGAATAATGAAACATGTGTTTACAAAAAACAAAAGAAAAATATTCATGACATGGGAAAAGAATGTACAATTCCAATTTCAGAATTCAGAGGTGGAACTTTCCTGGAACCCAGCTATACTTCCATGATATGCCGTCTCTCCTTTTCCAGCCTCCATGAACTATCTCTCAGGGACCTCCCCACCCACACACATACACTCTGGCCACACTGCTCTCTGCTTAGCATCCAACTCCCCATGCACACTCACTGTCCCAACAGTTGCCTCCCACTCCTTCACACCTGCTGGGGGTGTGCACGTTCATCACTGGAGCAGAGGTCTCCCCGTCTGTCTTTCTGTGCCCCACCCCCACCCGGTTTAGTGTTTTTCATGACATTTATCATATCAGACATTTTTTCTTTTCGCTTTTATTGCTTGCAAATTATCTGCCTCCACACACTGCCCTTAGACTCAAGCCTCCCCAAGAGTCCAAACACATTATGTCCTGCACATAAAGTAATCCATTGTCAGATATTGGCAGATTATCATGAGGAAACACAAGGATGCATTAATAACTAGGAGAAGGGTGTGGCAGTCTGCTTCCATAAAGAGAGTCTAGGGAACCCTATGGGGAAGTCCGACCATCCTAAAGGGTCCTTGTTAGTTGAAATTGATTTGAAAGCAATGGGTTTGGAGAGTCCCTAGGTGGCTTACAAACAGACTGAGAAGTTTGCAGCTCAAGCCCACCCAGAGGTATCTCAAACTGATCTGTCAAAGCCTTGCCAGCCCTCTGGAGCCCAATTTCAGTCTGCACACATGAGGTCACTATGCGCTGAAGTTGACTCACTGGTAGCTGGCTTTTTTGTTTACTCATCTTGGGTATCTTGGTAGAGACTCTAAGAACCATTTGTCAAATGAAAGAAAAGTGGACTCGCATCATAAAGGCCACCTGAGATGAAATGGTCTCAGCTCTGATACTATGCTCAGTGTTCCAATTATGCAGCATGTCCACCCCTTGTCTGCTGTCTCAGGTGGGAAGGAAAATCGAACTCAAATGTTCTCAGGAATAATACTACTGTCAAGGTTGTGGCTCTTTCCAAATGTATCCATCTCCATCCCACTGTGGTAACCATGACTATAGCAGGGAGTCTCAGATATTATGCCTTCAAGTTCTACATGGAGGAATGTGTATGCCCAAATGCTTATTCTCAAGTCAGAAGTTGCCTTTCTCAACCTGTTCTCAGATGGCTTCCATAATGGAACTCCTTCAACATTGAGTTTTAAGGCTCTTAGTGGTGTATAGTGACGGTCTATCCTCCAAGCTCTAATTTTAGAGTTTTAAAACTACAAGACAGCATATAAGGATCCATTATAGTCAGACTAGAAGATGCAGGGGATTCTGTTGTATGGTGGGTACCAATAACGTCTTCTAGAAGCGGCAACCATCAATTAAAGGTAATTGATTAGTAAAAGAACACTTTGTTCTAACAAATGGCATTTTGTGATGCTCACCCCATGCCTCCCCCCACTGCCCTCAACACGATCGCTGAAGACAAAATGGGTGCATAAGCAGATGTGGTAAAGACAACTGATGGTGCTCAGCTATTAAAAGATAAAATGTCTGGGGTCATAAAGGTTTGAAGTTAAATAAGTGGCCATCCAACAGTGAAGCAACAAGCCCACATGGAAGAAGCACACCAACTGGTGTGATCATAAGGTGACATCAGGACCAGGAAACGGGCATCAGAAGATTCATAACAATCAACCAACAAAAAAAACGTCATTGGTGAGAATGAGGGGGGCTGGAGACCCAAAGCATATCTGTGCACAATGGAACATCCCCCCACAGAGGGGTCGCGGGGAGGGGATGAGCCAATCGGTGCAGTAGAGCACCGATGATTACTCAATATACCTCTGATCCCTTGAGGCTTCCTTACCCCCCTCCCCCACTATCAGGACCCCAGTGATGCTTCCTACTCTGGACTTGATGGGAGCATATAGATAGGTATAGGCAAGATATAAAACTTATGGAACCCAGGAAAAGGAATGGGAATAGTGAAAACAAAAGGGTAGGGGGAGGGGGGAGAGAGATGAGGAGGGAGGGGGTACCGATCCCAATGAACGGCACATAACCACTCACCCCCATCCAGGGGGAAGAACAACAGAAACCAGAGGGGAAGGGAGACAGCGGTCAGTATGAGATATGAAAATAGTTAACAATCTATCACGGGGCCACAAGAGAGGGAGAGGGAAAAAAAGAGGAGCTGATCCCAAGGGCTCAATAGAAAATAAAGGTCTAGAAAAGGACGATGGCAACATATATACTATTAAGTCGGATACAATTGATGTGTGGATTGTAATAAGAGTTGTAAGAGCCCCCAATAAAATGATCAAACAAAATGATTGATTAGAAAAGATTCACATTTGTTCTCTTGTGGATAGTCCCTGCTGAGTCATAATAATCTTGTACACAACAGAAGGAAACACTTTCCAGGCCTGCACCGTCCTCACAGGGGTTGCTAGGCTTGAGCTCATGGTTGAAGCTGCTACGTCCATCCAGCTCCTTGAGAGACTTCTACTTTACCAGGCATGATGGCATTCTCCAGAAACTAGTCCCTCCGGCTAATGTGTCCAAAGTACAGGAGACACGTCTCTCCATCCTTGATTCTGGCTGTACCTCCTCCAAGATGAACTTGTTTGTTCTTCCGGTAGTCCATAGGACTTTCCATATTCTTGACCAACAAAGATCAAATGCATAACAAAGCCAAACGCACTGCCATTGAGGCAATTCTGACTCACGGTGACTCTAGCAGACCAGGTAGGACTGCCCCTGGGGGTTTCTGAGATTGTAACTCTGTAGTCAGCGCTGTCACGCATGGATGCAGGTCTGTGGATTGAGCTCCCTAAAGGTGTACCAGGGGGACTGCAAAAACTATTCATGGAAGAATTCCACTCTCGTTCAATTCTATTTTTCAATAAACATTTTGAAGCCCCCTCCTATATTCATGGATGAGTATTCTGTGTATATGTGTGTGTGTATACTGTCAACATGATGAATTGACATAATAGCTGAAACAATGTGAGGTGATGTCACAGGACCTGACAGTGTTTTGTTCCATTGTACACAGAGTCACTTGGAGTCAAACTGGCAGGACATCACAAAACAACACACACACATAGATGCATATTTTCTGACACACAGTAACCCTATATTACAGGGTTTCTGAGGCTTTAAATATTTACGGGAGCAGACAGCCTTATCTTTCTCCCAAAAAGCGACTGGTGGATTTGAACAGCCAACCTTGATGTTAGCTCCCATCTTTAACCCACAGTGCCACCAGGGTTTCTGATGTATATGCTGAAAGAGAAAATAATCTAAACAAATGAATCCCACACCTAGCCAGTTGGTGCATTTTGGTGGTGACCTAAGCATAGGCAGTAGGTTAACCCTATTTGGAGAAAAGGGGCTCCTCTTGGATTGAGGCCCTTCCCAGCTGCGGGGTACATGTGGACAGGAGAGTCAAGGAGAGGGTTTCTAACAGATTTGCCTCCGTTCACATCTTCCATGTTCTACCACCTCCAAACGGCTATCTTCCAATCACATGGGATAAGACAAATAACAACAGGGCACTTGACACTCAGATGGCATTACATGGGGTTTCCCAGGCTACTAGTAGCTGCTTGCACAGTTGCTGCAGGGGAAAAAAGCAGCTACTAGTTGCTGCTTGCACAGTTGCTGCAGTCTACTAGTAGCTGCTTGCACAGTTGCTGCAGATGGCATTACATGGGGTTTCCCAGGCTACTAGTAGCTGCTTGCACAGTTGCTTGCACAGTTGCTGACGGGGCAGAGCGACCTCCTAGAAATAGAATTGACATCACTGGACCATTTCAGAGAAATTAGGTGATTAGAAAATGAGTTCTCAGTTGGGGGAACCAAACACTTACCCTTGGCCTCACCAGAGCTGTTAAAAAGCATTACTGTGTGGAGACAATCCAACATCTCCCTTTTTTTGATGTTCGGTGCCACTGAATTGGTTCTGAGCCACATAGAACAAAATGCTCCCCAGTCCCGTGCCATCTTCCCAATATTGTTCAAGCCCATGGTATCCAGCCTGTCAATCCACCTTGCTAATTATCTTCTCCTTTTGTGGTGACCTTCTACTTTGCCAAGTATGATGTCCCTTTCTAGGGACTAGCCCCTCCTGATCACAGGTTCAAAGTGTCGGGGACAAAGTCTCACCAGCTTCCATTCAGAGGACCATTGGTTGCCCTTCTTCCAAGAGAGATTTGTTCATGCCTCTGGCAGCCCACAGTGTAGTCGATAGTCTTCGCCACCTCCGACACTCAGATGCTCCCGATCTTCATTGGTCTCTCTTATTCATTGTCCAACTTTCACATGCATGTGTGGGGTTTGGAAATACCATGGCTCGAATCAGGACTGCTTTCGCCCCCACAGTAACCTCTTTGCTTCTTAACACTTGACAGGGGCCTTTGTAGGAGATCTGCCCAATGCAATCTGGCATCTGATTTCTCCATGGCTGCTTCCATCGGAATGGATAGCCCGACTCAGTATCTTGATATTTATAGTAAGTAAAATGGAAACAGGAAAAAAGTCCTGGAATCCAGCACATCTTACAAATTCCGGAGTCCTATACACTTTAGAACAGCGCTGTCAAGGGAGCGAAATCTGAAAGAGACCAGGTTTCCCAGATACAGAATGGTGGGACCCCTGAGAGTATGACCCTGGGTTACCCAACTTGCCCACCCGCGGTTTGATTTTCAGCCACACAATAGACAGGTGTTGGAGGGGAACCATCACGCAGTAGCCTCGTCAACCATCAGAGGGGGCAGTACCTGCCCCAGAGAGAGTTCAGAAGGGCAAAGAGAGAAAGAGTGGTGGAGCTTGGGTGAGGGGATTGCAGTGAATGACGTGAAGCAAACGTGTATGAATCGTTGAATGGAAAACTGGTGACCGGCTTGGTCAGTCTTCACCCAATTCATAATAAAAAAAAAAAAAAGCAAGCTGAACAACCTGAACATCCTTATTGACTTCAAATCAGTCACTTTTCTCTCTTGCCACCTTGCTCACAAGCAGGTTCCCTTGAGCCAACACTCGGGAACCGGTGGTGGGAGGAAGGTGTGGACCGAATCCCGTGGATGGAGGGTATCTAAACAGTTGGGCAAGTGAAGGCCACTAGGTAAGGTCACTCTTCCCAACTTAGGGCTGCTCAATCCTTTTTTCCTTCCACTCTCTCATCTCCCTGGAAGCCTGTTTATACATTTTCCCTTAACAACTTCCCCCTGAAATCTTAATAGCAAACATGTACTGTATTAGCTGTTTATGTACTTCCTGCACACCCATGCGTTAGACCTATCACACACACAAAAGCATTCACATGCCTAATACTCATTGTCTCCTGCTGGTGGCGCTACGGCTCCCGTTCCCCTTGAGAAAGCCTGTCCTAATGACCTAACATTTGCTTTTCTGGACTCAGCCAGAAATCCTAAATCAATGTTAGCACCATTGCAGGGAAAACAAATATATCGGAATCATTTTCACAGGCAAAAGCTTAAAAAGTTTTGTTTTTTTGATAGGCTCTATGAAAAGTACAACATTGGGCAAATCCCTGCCCTTGCCGTTAGCATCCCGGTTCTTTCTTGTTTCCCTGCTTGGGCGTCGCTCCGCGTGCGGAGGGCTCTATCGGATGGCTGCTCAGAGAATCAAAGGCTTGTGTGACATTTCGCCCGCTTTCCCAAGATCAAAGGAAAGCCACATCCGGGTCGCAGTTTACACTCGAGGATGGCAAGGAAGGATTTGTGAAAATGGACGAAAACATCTGGGGACGAGCACTAGCGTTTCGGATTTTCAGAATATACTAAACAAATCAACCGTCCGATTCACAAGCTAGGACTTAATGACCCACACAGGTGTGGGTTCCTAAAAGCCCATCAGCTTGTCTGTCCTTAGAAACCCACTGTGTCATTTGCATATACAATTGCGCACAAGTCACCCCACCAGAGATTCCAGATTGCTCCCCTTCCATGGTCTATTACCAGTCTACGGGAAGCCCCCTCACACCCCATCCCATGCCCCCACCCCCAGCATTTTCAAACACTCTCGGCAAGATGATTAGAATGAAAAGGCAGAGAGCAGCTACTGAGGCCCTCCCTAGGGATGTTCTCCAAAGGAAGGCAGTCTTCCACGCAAACGGATTTAACAACAAACAAACAAAACCCCACCACACCCCGTGCACCAATGTGACCACCTACCTTAACCGGTCCGTGTTCATGATGGGAGGCCAGGGACAGGCAGGACATCACAAGCACACTCACCACTGCCCACCGGCTCCCCATTTTGAATAATTCAGTATCCACCGATTAGCAAACAAGGGACATCAGGCAGCTAGAAAAGCTTGCTTCATAAGACATCCCTTCTCCAGAAAGAAATTAAAAAAAACAAACAAACACAAAAAAAACCCTCCAGACTTCCTTGGGGAAAACCCCAACACCAAATAGCTGTGATCAAAATCCAACAAAATGACTTCAATTAGGAAAGGTCTATTTCTTTGTAGAATCTTGGAGAGGATGGGTAGGGGAGTGAGAGAGAGAGAGAGAGATTAAAAAATATGTATATCCACTGCCCTCATGCTCTCAAAAAATAATCACGCCGTGGGCACATCTTCTCCCTGAACCAGTGAATAGCACTCCTGATCCATTTCGTGGCCAGCAAGTTTCAACTTGAATCGAGGCAGTGCGGCAGACAGCAAGGTTTGGAGCTACAGGAAACCCCTAGTCCAACTTTGGACTAGATGTCTTTTCACAACCTTGATGGAAGCTCGCAGAAGCATGTGTCTTGAATCTGACACAGGCTTTGGCAGAAAGCGCAGGCAAGCGAATCTTGGCTGGAATTCTCTTGCGTCCCTACCAATCGCCGCCGGGTAGCTTTAAAACTGACTCAGGCACAGGCCTTCTGTTATTTTAAAGCAGATAACCTGTAACCTGAAACCCCAGGCCGGAACCTTGACTCTGACTGTTGTGAGCAGTCGCATTACCTCAGGAAAGCAAGGGAGTGGAGACACTCACTGCCTGTGACCCACCCGAACACAAAAATCACCAACACCTGCATCCATCCTTGCAGACACACACACACACACACACACACACACACACACACACACACACACACCCTCCCCCACCCCACCCCACCCCTCTATTTACTGATTTTTTTAAAACAGAAACTTGGCACAGATTGAAATAAAGAATACCAACTAGTTTTTGGTTTGGTTTTGTTTTCAAAGAAGCAACAGCTTTATTGGCACGTGCCAGAAATCTCCCACCAGCGCCTTGCTATGAGCATCGTGCTATCACTACAGCGTGGGGCTCTTTGGAAATGCCAGCTAGGTCGCCTTCGGGATTTGAAAGCCTTGTCGGATGGACATCACTCGCAGCGAATCTCCCGGAAGCGTCCACAGCTGCTCTTGTGGTCTTTGCTAGTTGCCGATCTTTGATCTCCAGGTTCTGGCCCTCTCAAAGCCATTCTTGGCATTTCTGAAATCCAGAATGGCCTGAGAGATCTCCTCGTTAGTGTTCATCACAAAGGGACCTAGGGCAAGGGCAGAACGAGACACTGATAATGTTCCCGATAATGACGACTTTTCCCTCGACGACTAGAAATGGCACTGTGTTTCGGTAGCTCTTAATTGGACCCTCAAATCCAGGTCCCTCTGAACAGGCGGGGGGTGCTCAACCGCAAAACATGGTCGTACCAATTTCTTGGCTAGGATTGTGTATGGTTCTGAGTGCTTATGTAAACCAGCTTTGGGATCAACAAACATAAATGCATCTCGCTGAGCCATCATAAGTTCCTTAGGGGCATCAGGCAGGCTCTGTAGTCAAAACATCCTTGGGTTTGGCTGTGTCACCCCCCTTGTTGTGGCTGTTTATTGAATATCGTCAGTAGATGTCAAGAAGTACGCTATTCTGCTGTTGAGAACTGAGGAGTCTGGGTATCCAAGCAGTGCATGGAACTACAGAGTTAAGAGGATGAAGATGCTACGTCTATGGTGACACAACCCAGGAGACTGCAGTCATTTCCATCAAGAAAGCCCCCTCCCTCCCTTCTTGTCTTCCTTTTGTATTCTCTGAGCCCTGGCCGCAGTAGTGCGACGCACACTGAACTGCTAACTACAAGGTCAGCAGTTCACACCCACCAGTCTCTTCACAGGAGAAGGATGATGCTTTCTACTCTTGTACATGTGTAAAGTCTCAGAACCCCCCAGGGGGCAGTTCTACTTTGTCCTATAGGGTGTCTGTGAGTCAGAATCAACTTGATGGCAGGGAGTTTTTGAGTTTGGGCTTGCGTCGGTCCCTGGCTCACTACCTGGTCTGGCACCAACCTCAGGATCGGGTTGTGGCTCAGATCCTCGTGATCCAGAAGGTTTTCATGGGCTGATTTTGGCAAGTTGATGGCCAGGCCCTTCTTCCTACATCCATCTTTGTCTGAAAGCTCCACTGAGACCCAGCCAGCATCTCAGCAGCACATAGGCTCCAATGGCAGAAGTTCACGGGCAGGGGTTCAAATTCAGGGCTCTCATCTGGAAGGAGTCCCTTCTATCACAGAGCCAATTATACAGGGCCAACCAAATCCAAACCCACCACTGTCCAGTTGATTCCAACCGCTAGCAGCCCTGTAGGGCAGCACTGAACTGCCCTATATGATTTGCCAGGGGCTCTGATTATGCACTCATCTGCTGACCACAAGGTCAGCTGTTTGAAACCATCAGCTACTCTTCGGGAGAGAGCCTAGGTTCTCTACTCTTGTAAAGAGTTACAGTCTCAGAAACCCACTGGGGCAGTTCGTTCTACCCTGTCTTATAGAGTCACTATGAGTCAGAATTGACTCAACTTCAGTGAGTGAGCAAATGAGTGAGAACTATACTGAATTAGACAGCCCCATCTGCCTCCCATCAGTGAAGGGCCAGAGTAAAGATTTTAGATGATGCAGGCCATGCAGTGTCCATCGTAATGATTCAACTCTGCTGCAAAAGCAGCCACGGGCTCTGAGTAAGAGAATGGGCCTGGCTGTGTGCCCGGAGAACATTATTCATAGAAACAATCAGTTGGCTCCCTTTGTCCAGCTCCTGGGTTTTTTGCATGAAGTGTTTAAGGAGTCCTCCTCTGGAGGCCAGGTGCCTGCTTCTTCCCTTGACTCCACACATTGTAGGGTCAATGGTCCCCCCCACTCCCGAGATCTGCTCTGTAACCCAGGGAAGCACTTATTGGGGGACAGTTTCTGAAAAGCAACAGAGAAACGTGTCTCCGTTGATGTCTTCCACCAGTTCCTGACATTCCTGCTACGGAAGTCCCTCCTCCAAGGGATTTCTCTGCAAGAGCCTGAGGAGAAATGTGCATTCAAATCTCCTCACTGTGACTCACATCCCATGGCTGGTGGTTTCGAACTGCTGACCTCAAGGTTAACAGCCTGATGCATAACCACTACGCCACTAGGGGTCCTTTGAAACATGCAAGAGGGAGGTCAAATGTTGAACAGAGCATAAATGAAGACTAGGCTGAAATTAATCGGCACTCTATATTGATGATCAGCAGAGTGTTTTGTTTTTCTTTGCTGACATAGTTTTGTGTACCTGGCGATTGATGCAAAGTGAAGGTCATGTTCTGGGGTTTTAATGAAGAGTAGATTTGATAATTAATAAAGTCAATATATGTCATTTCTTAGAGACCTACTAAGCTGAAGTCCAGACACTCCTTGTGGACTCAGACAAGAATGGTAGAAGAAAGCAGGAAGCAAAGGCATGAATGACCGTTACAGGTGCTTCCGCAAGGGCTGTCTGCCTCCAAGTGCATAGTGTTTCGGCTATCCCACAGTTACCTCTATTCATGTTACAGTCAATAAAGAATTACTTAAATACTTTGAAGCTTGTGAAGAAATTGTATTCCTAATAGGCTCACGTTCTCCACGCAATCCCCAACAGACTACAAGAACGGGCTTGAAAGCGATGTTGTTTTTGGTCAAGATCACGATGACACTCGAATCCCCACCAAAATCTGTTCCCCTTTAACGAACTCCCCTAGGAACGAGTGCAAAACCGCCATTCCCTCCCACCACCACCCTTCCATACACATAGCTCCAAGCACAATGGACCACACATAGGGAGCACTCAAGAAATGTTTCTTTCAAAGAAAGAAAGAGTGACTGAATATATATTCCCCTTTGATGGTGGAGAAAGTAAACGACTTCAAATACGAAGGTCTAGAGACAGGACAAAAATCTAGCACATCTTTCCAATAACACTATACATGCCTATTGCTTTCAAAGAAAAAGAGGACCAAGCATTGTCATCATCATTTGGGGCTTACCATGTTGGACAACTGGTTCTCCTAAAGGCTCCCCAGCAATTAAGACAAAGTGGCATCTCTCAGGATCCTAGAAGCAATAGAGAAAGAATCAAACAATCAACCCACTTTTTTGTTGTTGCTTTAACTCAGTTTATTGGGAGAGCTTATAGATATAACATTCCATAATTCAATCACATTAGAGAGTGTTGTACAATTGTTACCACAATCAGTTTCACAACATTTTCTTTCTTCTTGAACTCCTTGATGCCTGCTCCCCTTTATCCCCTCCCCCCCACCATGCCCCCTAGGAACCCTTATTATGATTAATTTTTGCCATATTTTACACATCCAACACATCCATTCACAACCCGCTTGTGATTGAATGCAAACTGGAATCCATTTTGAAGTTGCATGCTGGTCAAATGGATAACCTTCAGATTCGGGATGGAAATAACCAGAGTCGTTCTGTGCATATTTTCAGTATGGAAAAGACTATTCCTTAAGATGCTTAGTAGCAATTAGAGCACAAGAATAAGCCTAGACCACAGCAGTATTAACTTTCTCAAAGCAATAGAGGGTTTAAATGATGACTCTGTTAAACTGGAAACATCCTGAAGACAAACTATGTGACTGAAATGTGACCCTGGTGGCATAGTAGGTTACTCGTTGTATTGCTAACCATAGGGTCAGCAGTTCAAAACCACCAACCTCTCTGAGAGAGAAAGAGGAGGCATTCTAATCATGTAAAGATCTAAGCTCAGAAACCCACAGAGGCAGCTCTTGTCTGCCCTATAGGATCAGTATGAGCCAGAAATGATTCGATAGCAGTGGGAACTTGACAGGCCCGCCTTGTTTTCGGGATTTCGTAAGTTGTCTTCCTGTTGACAATCTTACCACTTGTCTACAGGTCCCTTTAAGGGGAAAATAATTGAGTTTCCCTTTTCTGACAAGTTTCCACCAGACACAGATTCCACCTTCAGAAGGTTTGCTCTACTGCTTTCCCACTATCAACATAATTTTAATCAGGGAATATTATTTATGAATATTCTAAGAAGATTTTATGGACTTTGCCATTTAGGCCCATCAATGTAAAATGGGCCCATTGATGTGGACCTAAACAGAACCACGTAAAAACAGAGCATCCACGGAGCACCTGCTGAGGCAAATATCTGTCCAAAAAGCATTCTATTACATTAAAGCTTCTAAAAGTTGTCTGTAATTAAGGATGTGATTTTTCCCCCTTGAAACTGGAAAACAAAATATTAAAATGATAATATCCAGTGTTAGTGTGGGTATCAGGAAACATATACTTTCATACATTGTTTGGGAGATTTTAAAATGATACAAAAACCCTTAAGGAACCCTGGTGGTTACGCTATGTGCTGTTGCTCACAAGGTCAGAAGTTTGAACCCACCATCTGCTCTGAGGAAGAAAGATGAGGCTATCTACTTCGGTAAAGATTTATAGCCTTGGAAACCCACTGGGGCAGTCCTACCCTGTCCTATAGGGTCACTATCAGTCAGAATCAACTCGACGGCAGGAAATGGAGTTTTTACACCAACACACACACAAATCAAGGATATAGTATAAGGCAATAATCAGTTTCACATAAAGTCTGCTCATAGTAGCACTATTAACGATAGCAAACATTAGTAATCAACCCCAATCCCATTGCCTTTGCATTGTTTCCAATTCATAGCAACCCTATCTAAAGGTATACTCGCAGACAGTCGCATCTTTTCCCTGTAAAACGGCTGGTGGGTTTGAGCCCTAGACTTTGATGCTAGCAGGCTAACACTTAATCCATTATGCCATCACGGCTCCAACACTGGACAGACGTGTTCTCTCATAATGAGGAGTTAGTTATATAATTATCCTATTTTTTACAAGATGAAATATATGAGTAGTACAATTTATTTTTTCATTTAAGTACACAGCTAAATGTCCATAATGTATTGCTAGCTTTAAATGTGTCAAGAAAATTTTTAAACAAAAAAAATAAGTGTTGATAAGTGATATATATAGAATTATTCTAGTTTTAAGGAACATCTTTAAAGAAGCAAGGCTTGGCAAAGTTTGAGAAAAAACATACCCACATATAATCACTAGTTATTTCTGAGTGATGAGAATGCTTTTCCCCAATTTTACTACAATGGACATAGGTTATTTTAAAAGTCTAAAGTAATGGCAAAATATTTTTTCTTTGAAAATTTGTGCTTGTGGAATTGTTTTCAAATCAAATGCATTTCAGACTTCACAACCATAGGGAGTGATTCAAATCTTTCATGCAATTATTAACATGTTAAAACTGAGTCCTACCTTTACCAAGTCCTAAAAGCATATAAGCTATTCAATAAATTTATGTATATAGATATTGGTGCTTTGATTTGGAATTAAAGGTAACTGGAGTTCTGTAGCCCTGGTAGTGTAGTGGTTACGTGTTGGGCTGAGATCTGCAAGGTTAGCAGTTTGAAACCACCAGCTGCTCCACCGGAGAAAGACATGGTTTTCCACTCCTGCAAAGAGTTGCAGCCTCAGAAACTTGCAGGGCCAGTTCGAGTCAGCCTAGAGGGTCGCTACGAGTTGATATCGACTCGATGCCATTGAGTGAAAGTAAGTCTGTCGCAGCTGCCTCCCATGTGGACCTGTTTGTTTGCTTGTGGTGCCTTGGTTTAGGGGACTCTGGTGAAGCTGGGGCAATGTTTCCCAGAATCCTCTTCCTGTGCATTAAAGTATCATCTGGAAGGTGGAAGAGGAGCGGCAGCCCTTGCTGTCAGAAAGTCACGGTGGCTAGATGTGATGGCAGGCTGAGAGCTGCTGCTCTCTCCAGCTGGTTCTCCTTCCCTTCCATGCTCTATCCAGTTTTCCCTGACTCTGACCCTGATGATCAAAAGCAGGCCCCATGGTCCCATCAGACAGAACCAGCCTTCTCCACTGGACTCCTCCTTCTGTTCCTCTTTGTGGCGTCAGCTCAATGATTGACAGGATGGTGCATTTTCAGATCCCCCAGCCTCCCCCTTCACGGTTTTCTTCTCCAATCCCTCCCACACAGACATGCTCTCCCAGTACGCTCTCTTGCACCTGCCATCTCGGGAGAAGGCCCAAGCTAGTCAGGAGGAGCAGCGAGCGGAACTGCAGGCCATCTGCAGAGCATTCCCGCCTGGGCTCAGGCCCCAGCTTTCTAGCTGAAAGTAAGCACAGGATAGAGCCTGCGCAGCTCTCCAGGGAGACATGCAGAAGCCCCCTTCAGCACACACGTAAGAAAGAACACACCGTCGTTGTTGTAAAGCCCCCACAGTGTAGGGTCATTTGATACCCAGCAATAGATCACTGAGACAGTGTGCTTTCTTTTGAGGCGTTTCTTACCACTGCCTTCAAGTCAATGTCAACTCACAGCGACCCCAGATAGGATTTCCAAGACTGCCAACCCTATAGGCACATCCAGCATACAACTGGTGGGTTTAGACCGCGAACCTTGCAGTTAGCACCCCAGCGCACAGTCCACAAAGCCACCGTGATTATGCAGTTTGAAACTAACCCTTAAAAGTATTTTAAAACTTCAACCATGTTCTAATGACCTTAACATTTTTATTATGTGACAAAGTATTCTATCATATAATAAAGACTCACCACCATCGAGCCAATTCTGACTCATAGTGTCCCTCTAAATATACATTTATGTACTTCTACATTATGTATGTACACGATAAAGTGCATTATGGCTCTTGGTAGTCATAGACCTTGGGAATAGAGGATTATCCACTGGACTTCTAACCCCAAGGTCATAAGTTTGAAACCACCAGCCACTCCTTGGGGAAAATTGGGGTTTTCTACCCCCAGAAAGAGTTACAGTCTCAGAACTTCATAGGGATAGTTCTACCTTGCCCTAGAGAGCCACTATGAGTTGGCATTGACTTCATGGCAGTGAGTTTGGTTTGGAGTCTACATCATAGTCTTTGAAATTCCCACCATGACAGGGTGGGACCATGTTGTAACTATCTCTTAACCATTCCAAACAACAAAATCGCTGCTAAACCATCCCCAGGTCTATATTTCTTTATACATCATCACCTTGCTTATCCATAACAAAGTGAACGGTCCACTGATGCTGGTGTGTACCCAGCAAAAAATCAGAGTACCCCCTAAAAAGGTTTCTGACCTTTCCCATTTTACAAACAAGTGTCACGAAATCCATATACTAAATATCATCCCTTTACCCATCCCGTAGACCCTCTGTCAATCCCTCATCAGTCTTGCTTTACCCACAACTCTCACAAATAGGCTTTGTGGTTCTCAAACCCATAGCAGATTGGAAGTTAAAGGACAGGAATATGTAGCAACGATGAAACATACAACTTTCCTTTAGTCCTTTAATGCTTCCTCATTCCCCCACCCCCACTATCATGATTCCAATTCTACCTTACAAATATGACTAGACCAGAGGATGTACGCTGGTACAGATAGGAACTGGAAACACAGGGAATCCAGGGTTGATGATCCCTTCAGGACCAGTGGTGAGAGTGGTGATACCAGGAGGGTGGAGGGAAGGTGGAGTAGAAAGGGGGAATTGATTACAAGGATCTTCATGTGACCTCCTCCCTGGGGGACGGACAACAGAAAAGTGGGTAAAGGGAGACGTCGGACAGTGCAAGATATGACAAAATAATAATTTATAAATTATCAAGAGCTCATGAGGGAGGGGGAGCGGGGAGGGAGGGGAAAATGAGGAGCTGATACTCAAGTGGAAAGCAAATATTTTGAGAATGAGGATGGCAACAAATGTACAAATGTGTTTGACACAATGGATGTATGTATGGATTGTGATAAGAGTTGTGAGTCCCCAATAAAACTATTTTTTAAAAAAGGACATGAAAGTACAAGAAAATGGACAGCTTGATATCAAGCATGAAAATTATGTATATTTTTGAAATGAAGAAAAACTGTCAGAGAAGCTAAAAAATGTATCTGGCATTTCTGTAGTCACCAGCAGGCTCTGCAGACATCATACTAAAGAACACAAGACCATCATTCATGTCCCTGCAGATGCCAAGATTAAGTTTAATTCTGCAGAAAATCATCTGGAAACGGGATCTAGCATAAATAATTTCTTGTTTTTTTTCAATGTGATGTTTGAATGGCTAAAAAGGCAACATCACAATGAAAACAAAACAGAACTCGGTTATCCAGAAGGGTCTCTAAGACTGGAGAGGTAATTGTGTGAAACAGGGATCCTCAAACTATGGCCCGCGGGTCACATGCGGCCCTCCGAAGACATTTAACTGGCCCACTGGGTGTTTTTGCCCCATTTGTTTTTTTATTTCAAAATAAAATATGTGCAGTGTGCATAGGAATTTGTTCATTTTTTTTAACTATAGCGTGGCTCTCCAATGGTGTGAGGGACAGTGAATTGGCCCCCTGTTTAAAAGGTGTGAGGACCCTGGTGTGAAACAACAGACATTCGAACAAAAGAAAAAGAGTTTAAACCATCATACTGCATCCTTCTGGTTCACTGAATTGGAAAGATGAGCATTGTTTAATAGTGTTTCCGGGGATGGTGTGTTGGTCTTGCTTGGGGCATGGCTGGCGGCAGACCAGAGAGAGGGAAGGGTCCCGAGAGAAGGGGAGAGGAAAGGCTGGCCTCTTTCGGTTGTGTGGGCGCTGAGTGCTCACAATGGGAGTGTCTTAATTCCAAAGATGCATCTTTTAGGGATGAGGGATGAGGGTGTCCAGTAGTTTACATATTTTGGAATGATGATAGCTTAAATATTTTCAAGATAACAATTTTGCTCTTTTTGATATAACTCAAAGCAAATGGTGCCTTTCCATTTGAAAGTCAGATAGGAGGATAAAAGGACACATGTGTTTTGTCTGGCACGAAAACTCATTGAACTGCGAGGCGTGCAGGAGTTTGGGAGCTTGGGTCCATCATTTTCAAACTCTGGAGGGCAGCCGAAGTGTCTTTAATGACTTTTCCACATGTTTAACCTCAGCATGGCCCCTTCGCCTCCAATCCAAGGCAGAGCCAGTTGGTGTTTTGTTCTTATTTTTAAGTGCATCATTCCAAAGCAATCCTTAGCAAGCGAAAGTAGCTAACTTTTCTAATACTCTGTAGAGCAATAAGGTGGCAAAACGTCCCAGTTGCTCTCCTCGTGAGAAGTCTAGGGAGCCTAGAACTGCTAAAGTGAAAGGAAGATGTCAAAGGGTGGTGTGAGAAAAGGCAAGTGTGAAAAGACTTGGAGTAAGAAAACCAAAAAGAAAGAACATGCTTCACATGTCTCAAGTTGACAAAACTGGCGTTGGGGGCGCGGGGGGGGACGGGGAATTCAAGCGTCCAAGTTGCAATACTCGATTCTATGGACAGAATGTTGTTGTTGTTATTTAGTTCTGAATGGTGGGGATTCTGGGTACAACAGAGCAAAACATGCCCCTGCCCCGAGCCATCCTCACACTTGTCGCTCTGTTTGAGCCCATTGTCACGGTCCCTTCCTCAGTCTATCTCCTCTGTTCCTCTTTCTGTTTCACTGGCCCTCCACTCGACCAAGCACGATGTCCTTTGCCAGGGATGGATCTTTCCTGACCGCCTGTCCCAACTCTGTGTGATGTCTGTCTGTCCTTGTTTCTAAGGAGCGTATTGGCTATCTTTCAATGATGCAGGAAACATCAGAAGAAGATGGAAGGGCAGTCTCGGGGTGGGAGGAGGGGAAAGAGATGGAAGGAATACACAAGAGTCGCTGTACCTCAAGTAAATGGTTTATAGTCAACCATTTCAGGAGAAGCATGACCTCTTTGAAGTGTTAAGGCACAAAGTTGTCACTTTGAGGACTAAGGTGCACCTGGCCTAACCCACGGCATTCGCAATCACCTCATATGCATGTGAAAGCTAGACGAAGATTACTGAAGACCAGAGAAGAATTTAAATTATGGTGGTGGCAAAGAATATTGAAATTATCATGGACTTCCTGAAGAACAATCAACTTTATCTTAGAGGAAGTCAAGCCAGAAGGTTCCTTCAAAGTGAGGATGACAAGACTTCACCCCACACACTTTCGATATGTTAAAAGTAGCAAAGTCCCTGGAAAAGGGCACCATGCTTGGTACAGTGGAGTGCCAGTGAAAAAGAGCAAGACCGTCGATGAGGTTTGATCCCAAGTTCTAAGAACCCTAAAAAAGGGAAGTCAATTTTGAAGCCACCGTTAGAGTCTGGCCTTCATCCAAGAAGTCAAGTTGTTGTTAGTGCCATCGAATGGCTCCACTGTGTTCAACTAGGTTGCTGTGAGACAGGATTGAGGATTAGGTGCTTGGGTTTGATAGGGCCTATTTCACAACAATGGTTAGAAAGGGCCATTTCACCCTCTGGGTGATGAAAATGGGGGGTGCTAAGGAATGGGTCAGGGCAGGCCGGGGCAGAGAGAAGGGGCGATCTGCGCTGGCCCCTCCATCCCCACCACTCCTGCCCTAGAGATTGGCCACTCTGGAGCACACTGTCTTCCTGCTGGTCAAGCCACAGAGAGGGGCTCCAGAGTAGAGGTCACTGACATGAAGGGTCACTGAAAAGGCAGGAAGAGCAGGGTCTGAAGGAAGACAGAGAAGGAATCTGCTCAGAGTTCTTCACTTCAGACCAGTGCAAGAGGGCTTGGGGGCAGCCCTGGGAAGTCACCCCTTCCTCCTTTGCCTCCCCTGAGGCTAGGACTAATTCCCAATATTCCCAATAAGGAAAGTCCTGGCCGTGACCCCCAGGGACTCTGGTCTCTTAGGACAAACATCCCCATTCTTCATTGGACAGCACCTATCAGGTAGGACAGTTGTGAAATTTGATGTTTTCCATCCGTGAGGTCTCCAGCTACCCAGAGGGCACCCACTATGCCCTAGATCAGGGGCAATCAAGTCGATTCAGACTCTTAGCGGCTCCTTGTGGCACATAGAACTGCCCCCTAGGGTTTCCTAGGCCAATCCCTGGATTGTTTTCTCTTAGAGCCACTGAAGGGTTCAGACTGCTGACCAGTTGCTGGCAGCGGTGTGTTAACCATTGCGCCACTAGCGTAATCCTATATCAGTATGTCTGCCTAACAAAAGCTTCCCTACATCTCTGGGGTATTGGGTTGAAATACAGGAACTTGCTATGTTGTGTAGGTTGACTAGGGCGGTTTCCGATGGCTCACTATAGAATTAAAGGGAGGTCTCTGGCTTTCAAGGTGTGGTAGTTATATAATTGCTTGTCAATTTGAGGATTAAGAGTGTAGAGGTGGAGTCTAGCTTGTCAATGTGATCATAGCCAATGAGACCTTTGTGTGGGCATGGCCTTCTCCTAAGAACCCTGGGAACTCCTGTATTTCTTCCTTGGAGGTGGGAGACGACATTTCTCTCTCTCTGCTCACTCCCTGGGAGACATTGCAGCTGACAAGACACATGGAACTACTCTAGTGCCCTGAGCTGGAGAAGCCACATGGACCTACCCTGATGCAACCAGACCTCTGAAGCTGGAGAAGTCACACAGAGACCCCTGCCAGTGCTGACACGCTTACATCGCCACTGGATCCAAAAACTTTCTACCCACTGGCCTGTGCTCGTCCTGCTTTCAGCATCATTGCATGTGTTTTGTGAGTCTGAAGAAGACATTATAGATAGCTATCAGCCATATGGGCTAATATCAGACTTCTGGGCTTGGACTGGGATTTTTTTCTTAATATACATTTACCCTTTATATAAAACTCTGTCTTATGCACATATGAGTTTCTATGAATTTGTTTCTGTAGTCTACCCGGACTCGCACCCATGGGCTTTTCTTTCCTTCTCTTTGCATCTTGGTTCATCAAGGAGCAGCCTGGGATGGGCTAGGTCCCTGGGTAGTGAAAACAGTTTCCACCTGGCTTCTCACCAAAAGGTGAGTGGCTGCTAGAAACCACCTGGGAGGCCATGGAAGAAAGGCCTGGTGATCTCTTCCATAAAAGCCCTGTGGAGCACAATGGCACAGGGACATGGCAGGGGCCCATCATGAGTCTGAATTGAGTGGGCAGCAAAAGGCTTTTGCTGTTGTTTTAGGCGGTGGGCTGTGGTCCCATCATGCCTTGAACCTAGTGGATTCTCTGATAGCAGGGTCCGGGGACCAGGAGGGACACAGAGTTGGGAATCATCCTCATCGTTTCCTAATCCCCTCTATTAGACTGACCCAGAGGAGCCAGAGGGGCATACTAGGCTCCCAAGATGAAGCATGAGTGACATAAGGGGATGGTGTAGGCTTGGGAAAGCAACCTGGAATTGAAACTTTTCCCTAATTCCTGAAATTCTGCAACTTTACCTCAGAAAGCAGTGATTCATCACAAAAGGACTAGGCACCGCATCCTATGGTCCTGCTCATTCTCACCAGGGTTGAACGTATATGAAAGAAACCACTGGTCATTGCCCACTTTCACCTGCTCTCTTGCCATGCTGTTCAGTCACCGGCATTACTGGCTGCCTAATGTTCAAGGATGCATGCAAATCTCTATTGCTCCTTCAAGGGGGACAACTCACTTTCCCAGAAGCGGAACACAAATGAAAGTCAGTATTTTAAGGACAAGCAAGGTGTGTTGCCGCCAGGTTCCGATTTCTCAGGGTAAATAGCAAGGGCTTTACAGGATTCCTACAGTGGGGAAATCTGTTGAGATCAAACTTTGGAATCACCCTGTGGAAATAAGACAAATGAATAAGAGGTATGGATGCTACACTTGACTGTGTGGCATGGTTTCCTCCCCAAAAAAGAGAGAAGAAGAAAAATCTCCACTCCCCACGAGAGGAAGGCATATTATTGGAAACGGGTAGAAAGTCCTAGGGAAGGAAAGCAATGCTTTCCCGTGCTTACCTTGTTCTCCACCTGGACATTGTCACCTTCCCCCAGCACTGCGGTGTGATGAGGTTCTATTTTCTGTTGTGCATCATCGGGACCTACAAAACAGATGGCCTGCCAAATTAGGCTTGCTTACAGCTGTAGAGTTGCCCCTCTCCGCACCCACCCACACACGCACCAGGATGCCATGCACAACCATTCACAATGGTGCCCTTGCCATGACGGGCAACGGACTTTTGAGATCCACAGGGTTTCCGTTGGCTACATGTTGAAAGGAGGTCACCTACTCTGTCTTCTTGCTCCGTCACCTAGGCTGAAACCAGTGCAGCCTCACAGCGGACCGGCCTCCACTGCCAGCCACATGGTGGCTGCACATCAGGGACATCAAGCAGAAATGGTGCCCAGGCTACTCGGGGTAGAAAATGAGAATCCTACTCCCACCCCACCATCGTCCTATCTTCTCTCAACTCCAGCAATAACAGGCACCTCAGGCACTCTGAGGCAATTGTATTCGTTGTCATCCAAGTCTGGAACTGGCTTGTTTCCACCATAGAAGAAGAGGGAGGTACATTCTGCATTGAGTTTCCATTTACCCTTCTCATAACATGTCAAAATCGATGCTCGATTAATGAGAAGCCAGTAGGCATGATATACTCATTACGAGTGTTTCCTTGGGTGAAGTTATAAACCTCATAAGAATCAAGTATACTTAGGAAAATTACTCATGCATCCAAGAGACTCTCCCACAACATTGATCATTGGGCCTTGCTCAGAGTTCAATAGCTGTGGGTCAATAGCTACCTGACTAACGTATTTTTTAAAATTGAATTATTCGGAGTGAATCTCATGAGAATTTCCCAATGAGATTTTGAATGATTTGAATGCCAGGATTTTCCCCTCGTTCTCAGCCATTGTAGGCGATCCATCAATACTTGTTGAGATCCATTGATTCTGGCTCCCTGGCACACCCTGAGAGAGTTCTTCCCCATCAAGGATTTCGGCCAGCAAATGTCATAGAAAACCATTCATTTCTCCCTCGGGCAAGGCTTTGGCAGAAAAAAAAATGAGGCGTGGGAGTCGAAAAAGAATCTCAATGTGAATTGGGTACAATTTTTTACAGTGATATACAGCATCATCATCTTAAATATGTTTTACTGAGACTCCTTGGGAGTGATGAGCCATGTGGTTCTGGTCCACTACATCATCTTTCACACCCATTACCCCACGGCCCGCTCCTGGCCCTACTTTGATCACAGTTAATGGTGCATGGTACATAGACCCAAGCAGTTAATAACACTTCTCTTTGCAATGGACACCTACTTTTCAATGGACTGAGCTGGCAAGGCTCAGCTCTCCAAAACAATACTGAATTGGGGTTTCTCTGCACCTCTTATCAGGGTCATTTGTGTGACTAAATCATCTTTTAGAAACAAACAGTTCAGCTTGTCCAAAGGCCTTGAATTCTAACGTTACATAGGACGCATGCTCTCCCTATCTTCTTGCTGATACATGAGACGGCTCCCGGTGGTCACACTGAGAATGTTTGTTCCATCCTAGCACAGAAGCTTTTAAAGGGACATTTTACAGGATTAACTAGAAACCTAACTCTGCTGTTTTTCTAACATCTGTGTTATTAGAGGACATGTTTCACCAAGGGTCACAGCAGAGCAAGGACCGATTCCATCTGCATTTCTCTGCCATCCCCCTCCTCGTCCCCCAGCCTGGTCAGGTTATCTCCTGAAACTAAAATAGGTCTCCAAGAAAATATATTGCATTGTTTCTGACTGCTTTCAATGCTAAATAGAGCCAAATCAGATAATGAGTAGTTTCCACTGAGACGCTGTGCCAAGAATGTTCAAGCTAATTGTGCAGCTCAGGAAAATTTAACTGAAAACAATGTGACTGCAAATATGTGTTTTTTTTCTTAAACAGTCATCAAAGGGCAAAGCAACTTGACAATGTATCTTAACATTGCTGGAGCGTTGTCAGTGGTTAACGCATGGCTGTGTCCTATGCTCCAAATGAGCCATATGAGCGCATGTCTCTGTAGCTCTGTGTCAGTGACTTCCGTTGTAGATTTCTGACAGAATCAAGGGTATATGCATGACCGTGGCCTTCTTACCCAATGCAATGAAAAGCGTATATCAGACAAGACTTGTAAACTGCCTCATATATTTTATTTGAAAGCATAACTATGCCTTCATTTGCCCCAAATGTGTCAATACAGGTGGTCCCTGGCTTACAACGTATTTAAGTTATGAAGGACTGCAGTTACAAATGCAGATTCATTTATGTTTGTCCATCTTACTGTTAGTAATGGGTACCAGGTGCAAGGCCGCAGCCCATAATTTGCCGATGTTATCACTCTCAGATGCTCACTAGCAGATGTCTGAAGCTTGCCTTTCTGAAGGTACTGATCATAAAAGGGACTATTAGAGAGAAGTAGACAAAGAAAAAGGAAAAAAAGAAGTTCTATTTCTGTCAGCACCGATTGGTGAAAGGGTCAGGTCAGAAGCCGTTGTAAGTCAACGACTATCTGTCCAGTCAAGGTGGGGCTGACTGGATGGGAGCCCTGTGTTTCTTTCTAAAGCAGAACTTGGACTCCTTCTGGATGTTTACAGATTTCCCTCGGTCATTCATTTTTATGTTTTTTAAGTTGAAATGTATTACATATATCATTCCACATTTCAGTCACGCCAAGTAGAATTGAACCATTGCTACCACAATTAGTTTCCAGCCATTCTTTTACTACATAGACTTCTTGACATTGTTGCCCTTCTGTACCCCCTCCCCCCTTATTCCACCTGCTGTCACTATAGGTTCCCTCACACTAGTTATAAGGTGATTTTTCTTTTAGCTGTTTACTTTGACATAGCAGTGGGTTTCGCTTTTCTAGAATTACGTCTTGGCCACGTTGATTTCAGTAATTTCCACATTGTTTGCCCAGGTTGTCTAGAGTTCAACTGGGGAGGCTGAGCTTCCAAGGGACCTTGGGGTGGGTTCAAGGCACCGACCTTTCAGTGAGTGGTCTAGCAATGAACCGTTTGTCCCACCCAGGAGCCCTTCAGATGGACAGCAAGACAATCCCCACTGCCGCATGCGTGTCTTTTCTCAGTTGCACTGTAAGACCGAAGGGTCATGTGGCGCTTCAGAACACCACCCACAGCCAGAAGCCAAAGGCAGAGCACATACTCCAGTAAGAGTAAGTGTGAAACAATGTGTTGCCTGCACAGGCCAGTTGGCTCTTAGTTCAAGAACCACAGACAGCTATTTTGAGATTTCTACATACGGGCAGTCCCTGACTTAAGATGGGGCTTCCTCCCAAGGACTCCATGGTAAGTGGATTCTGGTTTAATTTGACTGTCTGATTGGGGTTGTGGCAGGGAACGTTAGGAAGGGGGTTGTGGTAGCTGGGTACCATCTAGTTCTTCTGGCTTCAGGATGCTGAAGGCTGAGATTTGTGTGGTCCATTAGTCCTTTGAATGAATTGTTTCCAGGCACCTCCATCTCTGGCCAGATGGTTTGTACTCAAGTCAGTGAGTACAGATGATGGGGAAACCCTGCCCTCCCCTGAGAACAAGGGCAAGTCCAGGCCACTTGACACTGTGGCTTGCAGAGTCCTACAATGGGGCAGTGCCGGGCCTAAAGCAAGGCCACACCCACAGATGCAAACACAGGCAAGTGCTGTTTGTGCCTTTGTCTCCCTTCACCTTTCTGGTGTCACTGAAATCAAACTTAACGGAGAGAGTTGCTCTTTCTCAGGGCATGGCATACTCCCACCCCCTCCACTGCATATTTTTGTCCAACTCTCATGCTCTGGAAGGTTTGCACATTTTTCAACGGTGGGGCAAGCAAATGAAAAGAAGAGCAGTAGATCAAGCTACGTGGGAAGTATAGGAAATGCACAATTCAGTGGCTATACAGAAAATTTTATTGGCACACAGCCATGCCCATTCGTTCATATCTTGTCTACCAGGGCAGAGCTGGGTAGTCGCCACAGAGACCATCTGGCCTGAGAAGCTGAACTAGCTACCTCCTGGGCCTTTCAGGAAAATGCCCTCTCACCGCTGCTCTTTCGCCTTCTATGCAAATATTTCCGGTCATTTTACCCCCTTCCACTCAAGGTGCTTTCTTCCTTATCCTCTGTGAGTGGGGACTCTCTGTTTCTCATGCAAACAGGGATGCTAACTCCATAAAGCTGTCTTTTCTCTCCACATTGATAAAGCACTATGCAAACGGCAGCAGCCGATCATAAAACCAAACGGAAGCCTCAATTCTCTCCCGGATAGTAGAGCTGACCTGTGAGCACCAACAAACAAAACCAAACTCCCTGCCATTAAGTCGATTCCGACTCACATTGCCCAACTCATTGACAGGATGCAACTGCCCCTGTGCATTTCTGAAACTGTAACTCTTTTCAGGCATAGAAAGTCCTATCTTTCTCCTGCAGAGTGCCTGGTGGTTTCGAACTGCCAAAGTTAGCAGCCCAGCATCTAACCCACTATCGGGCAGATGTGTATGGGGGCTTGTAATTCTACTGCTACAGTGTCCCCACACTTTCTCAGGTGCTCAAAGGAATGAATTGTGTGTCTGACCTGTCACGGAAACACTAGTATGTGAAAGAGGAACTAAATAATTTGTGCTGTATTAGAATAAGTTCAAGGGAGATGGGTTGGGGTGACCACAACTTTCCAGAAGCCCAGTGCCCAGCTTATGAAGATCTCTTTTCCCCTTTTAAAGGAGGCATAAGCTGCTGACTCTGATGGATGGCAACCTCCTGGGTATCAGAGAAGAAACTCGAGCAGCGGAGGTTGCCCTTCAACAATGTCTACACGAGGTGACTTCAGTTCCAGACCTGAAGGGTGACTGAGGCCCCTTGTCTTGGGGGTTCCATCAGTCTCTCTCTGACCAATACACCTGATCTCTTTTATGATTTGGGGTTTTCTTCCAACTTGTTCTCCCACTCTATCCAAGGCCTTTGCAGAACTGTTGGTAATGACCCCGGGCAATTTGAACTTCTCTGTAAAATGAGGGCTGGTGGGGTCTCAAACATCCCTTGTAGAAGTCAACTAAATAGACAACACATAGGAACTCCCCAGAGCAGAAGCAAACAGAGAACCGAGAGTTCTAAGAGGCCCCTGCCACTCCCAATTCACCTCCTTTCACCTCAGAAGACACACAAATTCCTTTTGCTTTCAGAGCCCTTGATAGCTGCAAGCTTTTTCAGGTGGGTGCCCGGCGACCTCCTAAGGGGGTGTCAGCCTGCACACCTGGGGCTGGCCCTTTTCTGGGCAGGAGTCTGACTGATCGTCATACCATCTACCTTCTCTGGGCAACACTGGGACTAGTGTGTGGGGAGGGTGGCTGTGGTGGGGAGGAGAGAACCCAGAGCACCAGACCCATAACTTACCAATGTAGACATCTCCAGATATGGTATAAATGAAGCTTGTCCACCCTGAAAAGGGATCAGCAATATTAAAAAAAATAACGTACATGATGAAAAATATCACCCCCCCCCCCTGCAAAACAGCCAAACTGAGCCTTGCTGTCGGGTCAACTCCTACTCATGGCGAGTAGAACTGAGTGCCAGCGGGTTTTCTTGGTTGTCATCTTTATGGGAGCAGACCGCCAGGACTTTCTTCCACAGAGCCACTGAGTGCATTCAAACTGTCAACCTTTTGGTTAGTAGCCCACAAGCTGTTTGTATCACTCAAGGGTGCATAAAAAAGAACAGTGAATGTGAAAGATAAGATTGGGAGGTGAGATCCCTTTTTCTTTTGGCTATACATTTGAAAATCCAAGGCCTGCAAGCTGTTTCACCACATTCACATTCTCTCTTGCGCTTTCTCTCTCTCTCTCTCTCTCTCTCTCTCCCCTTTTTGCCTAGACCTAACTGACATGGCCCCAAATGTTTAAGAGTCATGCAAATTAGACAGTCTATCTTTCACTTAGCCATGTATCATCTGAGGGGACTACACAAAGTTTGTGGAAAAATTCCATTCTCTTTTCATTCCATTTCCCATGAACTTTTGGGAGCATCCTTGTATGCCAACAACTGACATGTTAACAAACAAGCTGTTCCTTCCCGTGTGAACATCCTAGCCAGTCCAACACCCCCCGGCCTGGCTTTGTCTTCAGTTCCTTGGGCCTCCAAATAGCTCTCAGTGTGAAGCTCCTGCTAAAAAGAGGTTTGTCTTTCCTGTGTCGCATTCTAGCTGCCAGCGAGCTCGTGCCTAGATGGCTGCTTCCTGGGATGTGGGGGTGCGGTCCAAGTGGGCTTCGGCGGGTCTGTGGACCACCCCATTTCTCAAGTGTGGATGCATTTCTAGGAAGCGGGTGCACAGAATTCACCAGATTCTAACAGGTCCCAGGGGCCCAAGTTTCCGAAGGCCCGATCATGTCCACCAAGGCTTCCATGGCTGCGGAGGGGCTGTCTTCCTGGCCCACGAGAGCTGCTCAGTTTGCACGGAGGGACAGAGGCCTGGAAGTGAGGGCCTGGCCAGCCTGGAATTTGTCTAAAGGAGTCAACTTGAGACGAAGCCAACAAAGACAGGCAGGAAGGAGGCAGGGGCGCCGAGTCCCCGCCAAGGCTGAGGCTGTGGCTGTGGCAGCAGCCGGCCGGGGATGCGCAGGAGCAAAGGCCTAATGGAGCCCAGACCATAGGAGTTGAGTCAAGGTAAGGAAATGCAGAGGATGGCAAAGCAAACATCACTCACAGGCACACACACATACAGACTCCAGCTCTCACACGGGCACATTGGGGGACGCCAGCGGGTATTTCCTCACTCTTCTCTGTGGCAGTTTTTTTTTTTTCTCAGGCTGGGCTAAAAGGGGTTTCAGGCCTCTGGGAATGATGCTGCTGGCTGCCATCCCTCAGCCTCCCCTTTCCCCTTATGAAACAAGGGCTGGGGTTCCTCAGCTCATGGGGACACAGGTCACATGCCTGCCGGCCTCCTGATGGAGACACAGGCAACACTCACAAGTATGGGCTGCAGACCAGCACCGGCACGACATGAGCCGTGGATGTTTCGGTGCCCCTGGGCATCGATGGAAAAGTTCCGTTGATACTGGCCTCACTATCCTATGGTCTAGGGTCTATGCAAAAGCAGTAGGAGAACGTTTGACTGAAATGGGACCCAAGAGACATGAAGAGAGCACCCTCTCAGGGCCCAATCCAGTGAGGAGCCGTACAGAGACACCAAGGGCACAGGCCTGGGTGCTCAGATTAGGGAACTCAGGTTGGGAGGTGTGGGAAGCCCTCCTCTCTTGGACGTTTCCAGCAGTGCTGCCTGGTCCTGGCAGTCTGATTTATCATCTCATTCTGCAGGGAAGTCCATTTCTTCTCCACTTGTTATGCTTCTTAAAGAAAAAGCCCTAAACTAGTCGATTCATAGCGACCCCATGTACAAGGGGGTTTCAAAAACGTCATGGGGAAATCCCACTTTCGCACCAACTTTTCAAAGTCCCTTTGTCAGAGAAGAGCTTCACTCTATGAGGTGCCCCCAATCCCCACCCCCACCCCAATGGCTGTTTATCAGAAATCAATCACCAGGCCTGTCTTCTGGCTGTTGGGACCTTTGGGGAGGTGAGGGCCAGACTAAGCTACTGGAAAGTGGTTCCACTGCTTTCTCAAGATGCAAATGTCCTTCCTGTTTGGTTTCTGGCTATGCAAAGTAAGGCAGTAATTCAACCATATTTTAAGAATGCCAAAGTGTAATGTCGAAACTGCACATCTTTCTGCTAATCTTCACACCTACTCTGACATGAACCTGGCTAGCCATTTGACATTTGTCCCTTCAGGAAGTTTTCATTGCCCTGTGTATGCACTGCATATTGTTTGCTTAAAAGCTCGAACAAACAGAATGTTCTAGCATGGACACCTTTCCCCTTCAAAGCACAGAGATAGGGCTCCACAGCATTCCACTGTTAGGACAGATCATACGCCTTTAATCTCTTTCTTGGGGTTGAAAGGGATTTAGAAATTCATGGTTGCCTTTTGGAAAACACCTAAAACCTCTTGATTAATTCATTGAGTTTTCATTTGGGATCATTTGATCGTTTGATTCTCACTTCTCCACCTCTTTTGCTTCCTAGCCCCGCTGCAAGCAGAAAACAAATCCACACACAATCACTTAGATCTGTTTTCTTCCTCATTTTGGGGGGTCATTTTACAGGGTCCAAAGATTTGCTCTAAAAAAAAATGATCCAAGGAGAGAAGGAAGGGAGAGGGAACAAAGATTTGCCTAAAACACTGGTCAAGTCGATGTATTAAGTGTAGTAACTTAGAATTGCTCCTTGCAAAAATCTTCTATTAGAATATAGGGTCCACCTCAGCCAGTAAAAGCACAGTTCAGGTGGGTGGCTTGCAAACTGGAATCAGAATAGGAAAAATCGCCTTGTTTTTGTTTGTTTACCCTGTGATCTGTCTGCACTTGTTTCTGTTCCCAACTCACGATGATCCTGTGTCAAGGGTGGAACTGTATTTGTGAAGGTTTCCAATGGGATTTATCAAGAGCAAATTCCAGGCTTTTCCCCCCCAATGTCTCTAGGTGGGCTTGAACTTCCACTTTCAGTTTAGCAGCTGAGCGTGTTCATTACTCATTTATGCCACCTAGGAACTTCTGGCTACTATACCTTATTGACTGTTGGATCTTACAGCGAGTCCACAGAGCATGTTAGCATATGTGAGTGTGTTGCCGACTCTGTTTCAGAGCACTCACAATTTCTAGGATCCTCGCTCTGCTCAAGCAGGGCTGTAGCAGGAAAAGGTGCTCCTGACAGAGTCACAGGGCCTACTCAGTTCTTTCCTTCCTCCACCCCTCCTCCCATGTTTACAGCTGACCCCAAAGTTGCTACCATCCCCATGTTCCATGGCCCAGCCAGAGCCCCAGACATAGTCCTTCCTTTACAAATACGGTTGGCAGATTCTGGCTGGTTGCAGCTGGGAAGCTTTTCCCTTCCCACGGACAATGAATGACCAAGTCAAATGGCCTGGGATGGAGGTGGGACTTGATCTCCGGCCCCGCTGGGCAATGGGGTCAGCAGCGAGTTTGAAGTCGGAATTGCCTTTTGTCAAACACACACACACACACACACACACACACACACACACACACTGTAGAATATTACTTTCAAATATGTAAATCCTTTTCTCTGGCACTTTGCTTCATTCCCAGGGAGGTGGTCTCACCATCTAATTCTTGCAAAAGTCCCTTCTGAGACCTTTTCTGGGTGCCCATGTGTGGTAGTTACGTAATCGGGTGTCAACTTGAGACAACTAACAGTAAAGGGGTGGAGTTTAGCCTGTCAATCAGGTGACTGCTTGATGGCCTCATTTGGAAGCACAACAGAGATAAATAGCTCACTGGAGGCAGGACACAGACACTCTCTCTGCGTGGTCTCTCTGATAACAAGACACATGGAGCTAGCCTTGATCCATGTGGAGACCCACACCAGCACTGACATGCTTCCACTGCCACTGGATCCACAAGACTTTCCACCCACTGGACTGTGATCTTCCTGCATTGGACGTCAAGGCATGTATTGTGAGTCTAAAGAGGAATTTATAGTTTGGTATTGGACATATGGGCTAATATCTGACTTATGGACTTGATCTGGACCAGGCTTGGATGTTTTCTTAATTTACAAATGCTCTTTGATATAAAGCTCCACGTGTACTCTGTACACGTGGCCCCACGTGTATGGAGTAGAACTGCTCCATGGCTGATTTTTTTGTTTATAAAAAAACAAGATGATCAGGGTTTTCTTTGGATGTGATCCCGGGTGGGCTTGAACCTTCAACCTTTCAACTAATATCGAAGGGGCTTTCACTGTGCACCACCCAGAGACTTCTGCTCTACCTGAGGGCTGCCCTTTTTTCTCCTGCCTCTATCTGGATGCAGCAACTGACAGCTCAATTGACCAGTGCTAGCATTAATCCCCATGGATGGCCAAAAAAGACAACACATCTCTCTTGGAAGATGTTCAACCAGAATGCTTTTTAGAAGTAAGACTGTGCTTCACATTGGACCTCTTATCAGGAGAGACCAGTCCCTGGAGATAGACATCATGTTTGGTAAAGGAAAGGGTGAGAGAAAAAGAGGAAGGCCCTCAATGACCAAGATGGACACAGTGACCGAATTGATGGACTTAAACATAGCAACAATAGTGAGGATGGGGCGCGAGCAGGCAGGGGTTCATGCTGCGCCAGAATGCACTCAACAATGGGTTGCATCAATAAGAACAACAGGAGCAGGGGTCGTATGAAAGAAGATAGGTGAGCTTAATCGCGTGTGGTGGTGGCCACATGTGAAAAAGTCATGCAGAAGACCGGAAGATGAGAGGGACAGGAAGACCACAAGTTTCTAAGAAATGACTGGAAACCATGGTTGTTTTCCTAGAAATAGACATTGACATCCTTCACAACGAATAGTAACCAGCCGTTCTCTCTGTTTATCAGAACACAGCAAGGAAGACCACATTGTCTTGCAAAAGCTGGGAGAAGTCATCACAGCACACACACACACACACACACACACACACACACACACACAAATACCAAAAATAAACAAAGGAAAAGCCCTATGTCTGCTTCCTTTAGCCAAGAGCTAACAAGAAAAACTTGTGGCTGATGTGAGAGAAATCTGGTATTGTCCGAAACCCGACAAGCTGGATTCTTTGTAAGTGATGCACAGTCCTGAGCCATTCCTGCTATCAGTGCCTGCCAGGAACATCATTACATGAAACATCTGCTTTCTGGAAGATGAGCACAACTCACCCGGAACGTGCCTGCCCCAAAGGAGGTAAAGACAGGGTGAAAATCGATTGAGCTGCTATTTATAGGAAGGAATTCAGATCAAACCTGGTCTGATTCCTCAGAAATGTTTCTAACCTCTTTGAATGGGATGCCCTTGGGATGACTTTCCTATCAACAGGGAGAGGATGGTAGCAGGCGAGGCTTCCACTATGATTCCATCAGTGAGGTCCTGACACAGCCAAGTCAGCATTCAGTTAGCTTTGGCTGCAGAGCAAATGTCCAAAGCCAAACAGAACCCAGACACCCATGTCAAATCCCTTCGTCACGAGGAACAACACAATCAGAATACTATAAACAACGCAGGCCCAGGACTCAGGCAACAGCTGACACCTTTCAAGGAGCATTGGATACCACAGAGCTCCCAAATACAGGGAAGACAGAGAGTTCTTGGCGTTTAGAAAATGGAATTTGACCTGGAAAAATGTGTGTGGGGGGTGGGGGGTGGGGAACAAGCTAAAGGGTGACCTTGACTTAAAAGACTTCAGATAAAAAATTTACACAGCATCATTTTACCAACCAATGCATCTGCTTCAGGTGGTCAAGGCAAGCAAGTCTTTATAATATTTGAGTTAATTGTTTGCCTGGCATTTAATAGGAGTCTCATGTTTTAAAACTTGTCACCCAAAACAAGGCACACGCGAAATGTGCATGAAAGCATGCTCATGTGCGTGTGCGTGTGTGTGTGTTTGAAAAAGAGAGAAAGATGAGAATACTGGGATGGATTTCTGTAAAATATTTTTCAGTCAAAAAACACAAGGAGGAGGAATACAAACCGAAGGAAGTGGGATGAGATGGTTCCTTGTGTGAATTGCAGCCAATGAGATGAAATGACATGTGTATGAATTAGTGAATGGAAAATAGATGGACTCTGTATACCTTCACCAACTCACCCTAGAAAATTGGAAAAAAACTTAAAAAGAGAGAAGAATCGTACTTTATAATTCTATTTTCAGGATTTGGTCTTCAAGCTATGGAAGGAGGCTACGTCAATAATCAAAGATAATAAATCAGTTATTTGAAAAGGAATGTATCACAGCAAGTCTGGTCATGTTGCACTCTGGCGGAGATGAAGGTTTTCCTATTAGTAACGAAAGCAGAAACAAATAAAATAATAGCATCAGGAAGCAACAAACAAAGGGGGGGGGGAGAGGACAACAATCTATGAAAAGGATCCCACGAGTGTAGGCATCTTGATAACCTCACAGGTGGTACTGCGCAGCCAAGACGGAACCACAGAGCAATGCAATGCATGCATGCTTCGTAACTTCACGTTTCATCGGAGTTTTCGAGCTGGTTTTTTTTTTAACCATAGAAAGAAAAACACAAGATGCCACAAGTGGCTTATGATTTGTTCCAATACATTGGCAAAATAACCCTGCACATGCATATATTTAAGGAGCTTTGGTGGTGCTGTGAGTTCAGCAGTGGGCTGTTAACCACAGGTTGGTGGCTCAAATCCACCAGCTGATCTGAAAGAGACAGATGAGGCTGTCTGCTGGCCCAGAAATTCACAGCCTCCGAAAGCCTACACCATTAGAGTAGACGTGGTAGCAGTGAGTGTGTCCATATTCACCTGTATGTTTGGGTCAGTGTAGATGGGTAAGTGTGTAGAACACCATAGCAAGGTGGAGTCCAGGCTCGGTCGGGGAGTATGGGTGGATGAGGAAGGAAATGGAAATGGAGGGAGCTGACTCAAAAGGAAAAGAAAATGTATTCCACCCAGAAGTTAGAGCATCCATTACACTTATTGTTGTAAAAGTAGGTCTAAGTATGAACCGCATTTCCATACATTCATGTAAAAAAGTTTCTGTACTTAAAAATAGAGTGAGAAGAACAAAGAGAGACTTGGAGGACAACTACTTCTGGCCTATCCGATTTTTTATGATAAAAAATAGTTTGAAGTATTTTGGAGTGTTAGAATTGTTCCTTGAATTCAGATGACAGCTTAAAGTTAAGTCCTCCTTTGGCAAGACCTGGATCCCAACCTGGTCAGGAATCTGCCTCTAGGAACGCTAAGAGTCAATGGTGCCTTGCAAGTGAGGAGCCCTGGATACAAGCTCTGCCTTGTCCAAATAGTCTGTGTGGCTTTGAGCAAGAAAATAGGCCCAAATGAGGGGTATGACCCAAATGGCCCAACCCTACCAGAACCATGTATGCTAGAGAGCTGCACTCCATAGTGCTTCCAATGCATGTTTGTGTTTTTTAAGGAGAATCTGCCATTTGGAAGTAGAAATTCTGTTTAGTAGATCATCAGCAGAGCTCATATACCTGTGAAAGCTGAATAAAGAAGACCGAAGAAGAAGCGATGCATTTGAATTGTGGGGCTGGTGAAGAATACTGAAGTACCATGGACTGCCAAAAGGACAAGCCACTCGGTCTCAGAAGAAGTACAGCCAGCCTGTTCCTTACAGGCAAGAATGGCAAGACTTTGTCTCGCGTACTTTGGACACGGTGTCAGGAGAGGCCAGTCGCTGGAGAGGGACATCATGCTTGTAAAGAAGAGGGGCAGTGAAAAAGAGGAAGGCCTTCCAGGAGATGGATGGACACAGTAGCTGCAACAATGGGCTCAGGCATAGGAAGCATTGTGAGGCTGGTGCAGGACTAGACAGTGTTTTGTTCTGTTGTGCAAGAGATCGCTATGGGTCAGAACTGATTCCAGGACACCTGATAAGAGGAAGATCATCAGGCCTTCCTTTTGAGGTGCCTCTGGATGGCCTGAAACCTCCAGCCTTCTGGTTAGCAGCCGGGTATATCTGCCCCACTCAGGGTCTTAGTGGCCATACCTTTCACATGAGGGGTAGGTCCCAGCAGGTCGATCTGTACACTCTATGGTTGTTTCCTGATTTCAATTGGAAAGGCCCCAACAGTCCTTGTTAAGGTGACCCCACACCTCCCTAAGGAGGTAGAACTGTCTACAGGTGAGATACTTAGAAACCAGCCCCTTCCAAAGAAAGCAGACCCCTTGTTTTGTTCTGAAACAAACAAAATGCCCCAAGCCTGCCATACCTTTGGGAATGGCCTGGGAATGCTTTGCTCCTTGGTCCAGTTTGAAGTCCAAATATAAGGTTGGTGTGCGAGTATAAATCTGAGACTGAAAAAGAAAAACGAAAGTAATGCTCAGTTATTTTCCAGAAATACAGTATTTTCCTTCAGCTGGCCTCTTCTGTAATAAGCCCAGGGTTGAATCTAGCTGAAACGGAACTGTAGAATCATGTTTATGATCCCCACCCTCACCCCCACCCCTGGAGCTGAACCGTTAACACAGCGCCCTCTTACTGGCTGTGGTCTAATGTCAGCTCTCCTAGCTTCAAAATGTGGCCGACAAGCTAATTTTAGGGTGACAGCTGTCTCCCTCCGCTGCCTCTTAACCTCAGACCAATGTTACCATCCTACTCACCGAATTGCTCCATCGGTCTTTTTTTAATGACATTTTCCCCCTTCCTCTCTAGCCCCTCACTTCCCCCTGAACCCCTTTAGTCCTCAAAGTCTGGTTCTTTTAGTGTGAAAAATTATTTTCTTGGGTTTTTTCTTTTATACTAGTGTCATCCTGCAGTATTTATCTTTATAAGCTTGACTAACCTTCTAGAGCATAATGTCTTCGCAAATTGGCCAGGTCAGGCGGTGTTTGTCAGTTTGGGCATTGATTCTGAGACCTGCATAATATGGCATTGTGTGTCTGTCCCAGCATTTGCTGATTTGTGCCTCCACAGATGGGCCTTGGGGTGGTTTCCATTTTTTGGCTACTGTGGATAGAGTGGCAATAGATGGACTGATATATGCACGCCCATCTGTATTGCCACTCTGTCCACAGTAGAGCACTTGCTGGGTTGTATGGTATTTTGAGGGGCATTTTTTAAGAGAAAGTGCCATACTGATTTTCATCGTGTCTGCGTAAATTTGCAATCCCATCGGGCAGTATGTGTGTGCTCCATTCTCTTCAGACCCTCTCCAGCAGTTGTTATTTTCTGGGTTTTGTCTTTTTCAATTTTGCTATAATTGCTGGTACGGCGTGGAATCTCGCCGTGTTTTAATTTGCAGCGAAGAGTTGCTCCAACTTTCTGAAGACCAGGTTTCCACTTGATGTAATAGGTTAACTCACATCCGAATCACGACTCTTTCCGAAGACCAATAAAACCATATTTTTAAAATGTGACATTCAATAAAGTGGCCTGGAAAGATTTTCTTTTTCCTTCATTGGCCCTCTGACCAAATTGGTTGGTCACCATTGCTTGGCTTGAAAGAGCTGCAACACCAAATATGGGCTTTGGCAGGTTTTCCCATTGTACACTGGGGCTTTGCTTCCATTGCGGGCTATGCCGAGTGTGTAACCTAACATTGTATTGCACATTCTGAATCATAGTCATGGACCAAAATCCATGGGATTTTGCTACCCTCTTAATCATATCTCAATGTCACAAAGCCTTTGTGGTTCTCTATTTTATCTTAATAAGCACAAACATGAAAAAGCAGAGAGGAACAAGTGGCAAGGATGCAGAGAAACTGGAACTTTCATACACTGCTTGTGAGACTGCAACTTTATAAAATCACTGTAGAAAATTACTAGGTGGTACACAGTACATATGAATAAATTTATAAACTATAGCACACCCTGCCAATGTTCACCTAAAGATGTTGTGGAAGTTACATAAGCTCTTGTCACCTTGTGAAGGGGTGGAGTCTAGCCTATCAATCAGATCACAGCTTGATTACCTCATTTGGAGGCATGAATGAGAGAAATAGCTCACTGGAGGGTAGATACATTCTCTCTCTGCTTGGATTCCTGGTGAGACATTCCTGTTGACACGTGACATGGTGTTACGCTGATAAAGCCAGAGCCCTTGAGCTGGAGGAGCCACATGGAAACCCATGTCAGTGCTGAGATGTTTCCGTCACCACTGGATCCACAAGACGTTCCACCCACTGGCTTGTGATCTTCCTGCATTCGGCGTCATTGCATGACTACATGACTGAAGAGGAACTGAGGGGCTAGTATTGACATATGGGGTAATATAGGACTTATGGACTTGATTGGAACTGGACTGGGATGTTTTCTTAATGTACAATTGCTCTTTTGTATAAAGTTCTTTCTTACACACACGAGTGTCTATGAATTTGTTTCTCTAGTCAACGTAGATTAACACAAATGTGTACAAGAATCTAAATAGTGACAATGTTGGTGATAGCTCAAAATGTTGTTAACAACTCAAAGACTCCAACTCACTGTCATGCAGGTAATTCTGACTTAGAGAGATAATATAAAAGAGCTGCACCTGTGGGTTTCCACTCATTCTAGGGCCAGAAGTCTTATCTTTCTTCCCTAGAGTGACTGGCAGTTTCAAATCAACCACCTTTTGGTCAGTAGCTCAATGTATAGCCCACCACAACACAAGTCCCCCCCCTTCAAAACTGAATGAGTAAATGAATTATACTAGATTTCTACATTGAAATACACGACAGCCAAGAGAATGAATAAACCACAACCCTGCATCGACTACTCCATCAAACCGAGATGATTCAAAACCAATGCAAAACTAATCCATGGGGTGAAAAGGCATAAAAGTGGCTACTTCTGGTACAGTAGAGCATGTAGCTGTTAAGTGGGAGGCTTCTGAGAGCTACCGGCGTATTTGTTGAGGTGACTGCCATGTTCCTAGAGCTGTTCCCTTGGTGAAAATGCTCTGTGTTGAAATATTTTGATTTGTATTCCATCAATTGCTGAGGCCTTGTTTTTCACCGCTGCCTTTAGTTCAGTTTGGACTTCTTCCTTCAATACCAATCATATGGTCCCTCCTGAAATGGTTGTACGACATCAGTGGTGTGGTGACTCTGTGTATTCCTTCCATCTTCTTTCGATGCTTCCTGCAGCATGCAATATTTTGCTCATGGAATTCTCTAATATTGCATTTGAGGCTTGCATTTTTCTTCAGTTCTTTCTGCTTGAGAAAGGCTAACTGTGTCCTTTCTTTTTGGCATTCTAATCCCAGTTTGTTGCACATTTCATTGAAATATGTTGTCTTCTTCAGAAAAGAATTCATTGAAATCTGCCATTCAATTCTTGTACCTCATCTCTTCCATTCACTTTAGCTACTCTGTGGTCAAGAGCAAGTTTCCGTCTCTCCTCACGTCCATTTTGGTTGTATCTTTCTTTCTCTTCTTTTTCATGCCCTCTGCTTTCTCCATGTGTGGTGTCTGAGATAGTGCCAACCTGGCACTGTTTTTACTAGTAAACATCCAGACCATTGTCATAAAAATAATGTGCAGCTGTATGCCGAGGGCCTGTGCTGCTTGCATTGCTGTTCCAGCAAAGCACTGATATTCTTCTGAGCTTAGTTGTCTCATCAGAAACTATGACGGTAGGGACACTTCCTGTTTTTGTTGTTGGGTGCCATCAAATCGGCTCCACCCCATAGCCACCTTATGCCCAACAGAACTTAGCACTGCACAGCCCTGCATGGCCATCCTCACAACTGTTGCAGTCGCGGTGTCCATCCACCTCCTCCAGGGCCTTCCTCTGTTTTGCAGCCCCTCCACCTTACCAAACCTGACGTTCTTCTCCAGGGGCTGGTCTCTCCTGAGCACCTGTGCAAAGTGTAGAAGGTGAAGTCTTGCCGTCCTTGCCTCGAAGGAGCAACCTGGCCCCACTTTCAATATTCGTCTGGAGCATTATCAGGTACAAAGTGGGGACTTCTTTATACTGTCTTTAGCTGGTTCTGAAATTCCGAGTCAAAACACAAAGGTTTTCCTCCACACATTACTGTTTGAAACGCTCTTGTGCCTTCTCAGTCTAGAGATATAGAGGAGCGGAACGTGGCTGGGGCGGGAGAAGGCAACCCAGGAGATGGAGAGGGAGCAGAGAGCAGCTGGTTAACGCCTGCTGTTCTTGTCCTTACCCCTTAACCTTGGCCATCCATCCTGGGCCTCCTCATTGGCCCCCTCCCTTTCCTCTTGTCTCTCATTTCGGAACCTACACAGATTGTCCAAAAGTTAGCAATGTGCCGAAGAATGGAAACATACTACACTTTCATATGCCACAAGTATACCTTCACTATCTTACCATGGGAACAAAGCTAAAGGGACATATCGAATGCCTTTGGGTGATGTTTTTCACTACATACATCTGCAGCTTCAAATAGCATTCCATTCCGGTTTCAGTATGTTTATTGAAAATTTAATCATGAAAGTTTTTGCTATAGCCATTCTTGAATAATAAATTACCTGAAGCCCCAAAGCAAACCTAATGTATATTATTTAATTTTAATTAATCTGAAATGAGATAAAAAATCAATTTGGAAGCTGTTTCTATGAGTATATTTGTGTGTGTGTGTTTGCGTGCATGCGCGCACCCACAGACATGTGTAATGAGAGAGCTTTTAAAAATTTGTAGAAAAATGGAATTAAAGGATAATGAGATTTTTCTACAATTTTTGAAGTCTCGTGTGTGTGTGTGTGTGTGTATGTGTGTGCGTATTCATTGTCATCGAGTTGATTCTGAATCACAGCAACCATATAGGACAGAGTAGAACTGCTCCTTGGGGTTTCCAAGGCTGTCAATCTTGACAATCGCAGATGGCACAGAGCCACTGGTGGACTTGAACCAGCAATCTTTCGGTTTGCAGTCCAATGCTTACCTCATTGTGACACCAGGACTCATATGCATATAGTTATGTTTGGTTTTGATCTTTGTTTAAGCAGGTAGCTTGTCTCCTCCCCTTTCAAACTTTGTATGGTTATTTGGGAGAAGGTTACATAGCACATCTGTTTTCTGTTCAACATTTCATACGAATTTTGCTTTGTGACAGTGATTGCCATCCACCATAATGTTACAACACTCCTCCCACTTCCCCCGAGGCCATGCCTCCATCTCCCCTCTCTCCTCCTGCCTTCCGAGCTCTTCCCTGGGCAAATGCTGCCCTTTCCATCAAAGGCAGGTAGGTTTTATGTTTTATTTGAATGTTCTGTGATAGTTTTCTTTTTTTATTGAAATGTTCTGTTTAAATAGCACATAGAAATGATGTTCCTTTCATTCAAAGATGTCAATGTCACACTTGAACGCAATCTGAACAAACCTGGATCTCATTTTTCTTTTACACACACTTCTGCCTTGCAACCATTAAGAAATGTCACCACGATTCATTTTCTTTCCTGGGCTCTGCTGTTCAGGCTTATGCACAGTATTAAATGAGTAATAGGCCCTCAAAAATGTAAAGAGAATTGAATTAAACAAATCATTCTCTTGGGTAGAAAACTTAGCTATCAATGAAGATGACACAGACCAATGAAGGTATCTGTGTGCACAGGATGCTAATAAATTGATCCATGACCTCCTCAAAAAAAAAAAAAAACTCTCTCTACAGATCTGTTTCCGCCTGGGCAGAACAAACATGCTTCAATTCCCTCCGTGAAATTGTTTTCTTTTCTCTCTCTCTCTTTAGGTCCCAATGAGTAGTGCCTGCAGAGAACTATCCCAAGCAGCCCTGCGTTATCTTTCTTTCCTTTTCTTGGTCTCTGTTCCCAAGTGTTTGGGCAAGTTTTCTGTCCAGGTCTTAGTCTGTTCTTTGAAAATTCCAGTGGCTTAAAACCGCCGTTCAAATACCATGGAGGAAACATTTCTACAAGTCACGCAACCCTTCCCAACAGGTTGATTTGGGGCTTACCTATAACAGAGAAGTCCCTCAGTGGTGCAAACAGTTAATATGTTTAGCTGCTAACTGAGAGGTTAGAGATTAGAGTCTACCCAGAGGTGCCTCAGAAGAAAGGCCTGGTACTCTACTTCTGGAACCAAGCTGCCACTGAAAACCAGGAGTTGTAGTGGACTCAATGGCAATTGGTTTCCTAACAACAAATCTGGGAAGGCCTTGCCTCTCTTTAGAAAGATGCCAGAACTCAGCCATTCATAAGGTTTTGTCTCAGACATCACTCTAGTAATGACTGCACGAGGGCACAGCCAACCAAACCACTTCCTTCACCTTCTACCCTGAAAAGACAACCCCCCACCCCCACCCACTTACTCTGGCTTTATTCTGTCCAGCTGGCTTCCTGCCTTTGTTTTCATTCATCACTGTGATCTTAAATAGGAGGCCCAATCATGGCCACATGGAAGCCATGTGGGTTTAAAACGTCTTCCGAACCAAAAGCTGCAAGCAAGCTGCCTTGTTACATGTGACCAATTCCACGGAACCAACGCTGGCTCATTTTGGTCTGTGCCCCCCTTGCGCAGAGGCCTGCGGCTGCTTTGACCACCATGCTGCCTTGGCTAAAATCCACTGGCAGCAAGTCGGTGTCATGTGTCATTGCTGAATGACAAGCTTTCGCATTGCTCTTGGGGAAGTTCTTATGAAAGCCACACCCGAGTTCATGGTTTTCCAGGAAACGCACTCGAAGTCTCCATCCTACTATATACACTGCTGGTGTTCTTAGCTGCTGTCAAGTCTGCTATAAGTCGCGACGCCCTCCTGGACAGCCGGATAAAACAGGTTGGCTCCTGTGTCATTCCACAGTTGCCTGCAGGCCTGAGTCGTGTTGCTTCCCAACCTAAGGGGGTTCGTCTTCCAGCTTGGTCAGTATTCTAATGTGATCCATAATGTTTACATTGGCTGCGTGGCCTTTCTTCCTAGTCTGGCTCAGTCTGGAAATGCCACCAAAACCTGTCCACTCAGGGTGACACTGCTGGCATTTCAAATGCTGGTTGAGTAGCTTCCAGTAGGGCAGCAACACCGCAAGCCACTAGAGTAAGACAGACTGACAGACAGGTGGTGGCCTACTATACCATGCTGCTTTTTAAAAATATGACTCGGTGTAACAGTGCTAATAAATGCCAATCTTCACTTTCTTTAAGAGCATCGATCTGTCCCTAGATGCCCACCATCCTCCTAATGTTGGGTGTTAACATTTAGAACTTTTTTCATCTTCGCTAGCTTTTAATGCAGATCTCTGCACATACATATTTTACCACATTTCTAATTTATTTCCCTTTCAAAACAGATCCATGAATATAAAGGTCTGGTCAATGTAAAAGGCTCTTGATATACCTACAGGGGTCTAATTAAATGTAATGCAGCCAACAGCGATTTGCCAAAAGTAAATTGGTGAGAAAGATGAATTTAGGCAGTCATTTTCCTGAACTGAGACTGCTGCTAGTCATTTTTCTACACCACAGGACAGGGTTTCAACCCTCTATGTGCTCTAACTTGTGTACTGTTTTCTAATTATTCCTCTATTGTTAGAACTTCAACTTGTTCTCCGACAGTTGAACATTTAGATTCTTTGTGTGTGTGTGTGTGGAACATTTAGATTCTTTTTAGCATTTCTTGCCACACACATAGAAGCTAAGGATTAGCTGCTGGCGAGTAGAAAGAAAAGATAACACATCTGAAAATCTTTTTTTTTAAAAAAAAGACAAGAAGAAAAGGAAACGAGCTGGGTATCTTTGAAAAACAAAGTTCCTTGGCACCACCTTTCTCAATAGTTGAAGACCAGTGTCCAGTGTAATAAGAGACCTGGTGGCACAGTGGTTTAAGCACTGGGCAGCGAACCACTTAGAGGCCACAGACCTCTCCAAAGGAGAATGGTGTGGCAGTGTGCATCTGTCTAGAAGACAATCTTGGAAACCCTACGGGGATTTCTCCTCTAGCCTGTAGGGTCGCTACAAGTTGGAATCACTCAATGGGTTTCAATAATGCTTGCCTTTGAATAAATCATCATTTTGACCAAGTGTGATATGACCCGACTTGCTTTCATTCAAACTGCTGTTGGCCAAATCGCTTGGTTTCTGAAATATTGACAATCTTATAATATTTTAATCTTAGCTAAATTTAAGAAGCATGAATTGGTTTCTCCTCACTTTTAAAAATGTGACTGCCAATTTGAGTGATCTTTTGTATCTGATTACCTGACCATAAATTAGTCATTCATTATTATACCTGAACAGGATTACATATTGTTATTTTAATACTAACAAAAGCTACATAGATTTGGAAATTAAAATATATTCGGCACTATTGTAAGGTTTTTGCCTACATTAATTAACTGCTTGGCTTTCCCATTTTATATCTGCTCAGTGATTTATTTGAGTATCAATTCCCTCATTCATGACACATCCACTGAGGCTCCCTCGTGTACTTCTCAGCCTTGGCGATATAGTGACATTCACTTCTAGAGAGGAAGACCCTCGGGAAGATTGTAAAGTGGGGCCCAGTCTATGAAAGAATAAATAGCGTTCATAAAACGAGAATGAAATGTCCTGGGAGGAAGAGGAGCTGTAGCAACAGCTGAATATAAGAAGGCCCTTTGCAGGTGCAAAGCCCCCGAGGGCAGTACAACGCTTGGCATATGGAGAATCTCACGAGAGAACAGCTTGGCAGATGTACGTAGCTCGGTTACCAGGGACAACAGGGTGAAGTGAGTTGGAAAGTAAAGAAGCAAGCAAATCTATGTCACGGAACTGAAGCAGAAGAGCAACTGGATTCGAGTTTGATCTTCATGAGCTGGCTTGAGCGGCTGGGCAGCAGCGGGAGGGGAGTATGGAATAATAGAAACGAGAAGACCCCTAAAGAGACTGTGGCACTGGTGTAGGCCAAATGTGGCAGAGGATAGGAAGAGAAGGTGGCAGGTATGAAATAGGTGGGGAGATGAAAGGTCTTTCTGATGGCCTGGACATGGGAGGTGATATGAGGGAACATTTCCACTTTGAGGAGTGGGGGGTGGAACCATTCATAAGGGCCGGGAAGGTAGGGTGAAAGTAGCGTTCCATTGAGAAACAAGAGTTGTTGCCCTCTTGTTGCTATTGAAGTTGGACACGCCCAGGAAGCAGGCAAATGGAGGTGGCAAGCCGGCAACTGAACATACGAGTCTCCACAGAGCTCCAAGGAAGACCTCGGATCATAGCTGCTGGCTAGCCAGTTAAGTCCCTGGGACGGATGGCAGCCCCTAGGGAAATGAGATTCAACAGAAGAACCGGACTCCAGACTGTGATCCATGGACATTGGTCCGGGGGAGGAGAGGGTACCTCTGTGAGAGAGGAGAGTGAAACGGTGAATCGGGAGGCCCGATAAGGTATTAGCCCAGAGAAGGAGCTGGTGGCGAAGTCATGGAAAGGAACAGATGACATGAGCAGAGGACTGAAGACCCCTGGATTGGGCCCCATGGAAGTCAGTGGTGAGGAGGCCAGGTTGGGAGCATGGGGGAGATGGAGAAGGGAGAGAACCGTGTGGCAAACTGTTAGTGTAGAATGTATAACTCCGATGAACAGAGAATGGCAGAGAGCGTGGAACCAAGGGGATTGTATTCACTTGTCCAACCTAGTGGAAGAAATGAAACGAATCCAGTCGAAGCGGAGGCGTGATGGTGTCTTTTGACGATTAATAATGACTAAGACTTTCCATATGTTCTCCAGAGACACCAGTCCCCTGGAAAAGAACATCACGCTGGGTGAAGTAGACCGGCAGGGAACAAGAGGAGGACCCCGAATGACAGAGACTGACACCGTGGCTGCATCAATGGGCTTAAACATAACAACAATCGTGAGGATGGCGCAGGCCAGGGCAGCACCTAACAACAGCATTTCTACTTTATCTTTCTGACAATCCCAGGGAAGAGCCTCAATGGGGGGAAACCAAGTACCCACTTCACTATCTAACTCAGCAGTCCCAGCTAATAGAGAGATCGCGTTGTCATCGAGTACACCTACTCCGTCTAGTCCCCTCATACATGTCCCCATGGCACTGCCCTATCTCCTCCTCTTCCTTCTGCCACCCTCCGACGCTCATGATCTTCTGTCTTTTGCATTGGGGGTGGGGATGGGGCTGGGGCTACGAAACATCAATAACACCAGTCGATTCTCTCACCCCCAACCCCAACCCCTCCATGCACACTCAAGAAACCCACAGCCAGTTCCCATGTTGGCTGTGTGGCCTGGAGAACCCTTTCTCTGGGAGCTTGTGAGAGGCAAAGGCAACAGAAAATCCAGTTCCTGCAGTACTGACAGCACCTTCCCAACCATCAAGGCCGAAATGATCCATCTTCTGTCCCTGATCCAAAACCCTGATGGCTGAACTCTTGATTCTTTTCAACAATTCTGATAAGGGATGGGAAGAGCTTGGTTTCCATCCTCTGTGCCAAAGGTGTCATGGAAAGGATCAAAATCCTGTCATCCTTGTTTTGACACAGACATGCAGTGTGACATGAAGCGAAGATAAGAAGCTCTTGGGCAAAAGGCCAGTGGCTCTGTACAGAGTAAGAGCGAGAGGCCCCCAAATTCCCTTTTTACATTCCTTAACTGGACAATCTCAGGCATTTAGCTCTCCAACTGACCTAAAAATATGGAAATAGCCAAAATCTACTACAGCTGTGTCTTGCTAAGCATCTTTTCCCCCCTGACTACTCATTTGATCTCTAGTAACCCTTTGGTCCTTGTTCTCACCTTGATTTGTGGGAGTGACAGTGAAGAGGAGAGGGCCAAGGGGGACGAGAACACAGATGCTAATGGGACTCATCATCCTAACATGGAATCAGAGGCATGTGCATTGTGAAACTGGACTCTGATTTCTTCACTCACTGAGTCAGAATGCTGTTTGTTTTTTATTAAAGCCACAGAACGACACACACCACTCTCTTAGAGAAACAATCCACCCAGAACCTATAACTATAATAAAACACAAATGCACTTTCCCCGTAATATGCCAACAGGGCATCTTTTGATCCTTTATCTCCTCCCTCCCCATGGGCAATGAGCTTCAAGATGAGTCAGCAAACCTATGCAGCAAGGCTAGACTATGCCTCACAAGGTTTTCTAAAATTTTCTAGCTCTATTCACTGCCTTTGGTATTTATGAGGTTCTTTTTAAGAGCTCTTGCAAGAAAATGCACCGAAAGATAATATGGGAAACTATTTGTCAAAGAAAAGGTTTCACGGAACTCTGGGGAATGATTCCTTCATGTGGGTCTGAATCTTTGGTCTTATGATTAAGAGAAAAATCATTATAAGGTACTTTCTATATGATAGCTTATAGAACATTGTAGCACAGACAAATGGGGGCTCTGGTGACAAAGGGCGTTACATGTTGGGATGCTAACCACAAGGTCAGCAGTTTGAAACCACCAGCTATTCCTTAGGAGAAAGATGACGCTACCTACTATTGTAAATAGTTAGTCTCAGAAATCCACAGGGACAGGTCTAGAGGGTTACTGAGTTGTCACCGGTTGGATGGCAGTGAGTTTGGTTTGGCTTGTGTGGACATGAATTCGCAAGTTCTCTTTCAGGGTAGAACAAGAGAGCTGTTCATTTTGAAGCTTCTGTCCATGGGAATGTCAAGATCTTTTGAAACTGGAGAACTGCCCAGCAAGCTCATATATAAGACCTGGGTTCATATGTGAATAAAATGGAGGCAGGAAGCATACAATGTGACCTTGTATGGCAGCTTGCTTATCGATAAAGTGGTGGAGCTGGAGGGAGAAATCTCTCATGTCCATGCCTCCTGACACTCTCATCCAAAAAGGAGTGCCTGAGGAGGAAGAACGAGTTTCCTTGTTGGCTTTGAAAAGTATGTCAAACAACCAGGAATTGCAGACCCTGAATGTCATGAGGCCATGCCCTGGCATAGTATGAGAAAACGTGAATGAGCAGAAACTTTTCTGCACAGCCCATATAAGTAAAGGATTACAACAGAATCTAGTTATGTTGAACATGGTTATATTCCTGTTCATCCGCAATCACGAAGCAAGGCTATCCCCTGCTTCTCTGGAAGAGCACCAAGGAATGGAAGTTTGCCATACGACGGATGTTTTGATTTCTTCCCAGCCTTGCCAGCATTTGATAGGTAACCCGAGGTAGCAGAGGATTTGAATGTAGATCTCTGTATATCAGTGCGGAGAGCATCTCCCCGTGTTATCAGTCATCTGCAGATGTGACGAGAGCTTTCTAAGATCCGCTAGCTGGAGGTGCCGCCAACACAAGCATCTAGCATTTCAAAATGGCAGACATGCTTCACCTGTGAGGGTGGCGAGAGTAAGGAAACACGGTTCTGTTCTCTCGGATAGCTAAATGCTAAATTCTCTGGCCTGGCCTAGTACATCGCTTTTTCTGCAAGCAAACTGCTCTCGGGTTTGGAGATTTGCTAATACAAAGTTTTGTCATACACAGAGGGCTGGAATAGTGATAAATGTGTCTCCTATTACCTTTTTGGACTATTTGTTCAAGTGAGACAAATGGGATTTGGGGTTGAGTGAATTCAACTTTGGCAGTCCTAATGGAGCCACAGCCAGTCCTGGAGAGGGAGGCCAGGCAAGGATCCTGACAGAGGAAGAAAAAAATCCTCATCCTCCACAGGCACAGCAGAATGCACATTGCGTAAGTATGCTTTGGGACTTGATTTGGAAAGTTATTTTCAATGGTAATTTATTTTGACTGGATCTGTAAGAGCAAGGAGATTTTATACTGGAACTTAGCTTTCTTCTTAGAAATTGGAAGATAGAGAGGTTTATGTTTAAATTTTGGTTATTTTAATCTTTAGATCATTTTTATGCTGCTACTTGGATTCCCTGCATGACTTCTCAACATGGCCGGGAATCATTTTTCAGGGAATAGACTAGGGAGTGAATTGTGAAGACCAGATGCCACGTGGGTCCTGGGGTACTCCCTGTCCTCCTCCTTTCGTTCTCCTATGGCCCCGAGGTGGTGCAAACAGGTAAACACTCAACTAGTCACAGAAAGGTTAGCCATTCAAACTTACCCAGAAGCTCTTGGGAAGAAAGACCTAGTGACCCATGTCCTTGAAACTCATACCCTTGAAACCCGATGATGTTTCTCTACTCTTTACATATGGGGTCCTCATGAGTTGGCATGGACTCAGGGCATTTGTTTGTCTTACGGGGGTGGTAAGATTAAGGAGTCCTTGAGTAGCACAAATGGCTAAGCACTCAGCTACTAAGCCAAAGGTTGGAGGTACAAAGGCACCTAAAGGCATCTTGGAAGAAAGGGAGGGGTGATCTACTTACAGAAATGCAGCCCTGTGGAACCCAGTTCTCCTCAGACACACATGGCATCATCATACGCTGGGGACAATGTCACAGCAATGGATTTAGTTTGGGGTGTGAGGGTTAAACATTATGTCAGAGAGCAGAAGTTATTTTTGATGGGAGGAGGTGCACAGTGATAAAGTTCTCATCACCTTCCCTCATCTCCAGTCACTGATAAAAATCAAATCCAGTAGATCCGTAGTACAGAAATCTCAGAGAACAACGAAGACTCCTCATCTAAGGTTCCCCATGAGGCAACTCTCTAGGCTAGGCTCCTGATTTATTTTTTAAGTGGGAATGCTTTAAAACAGACTGGTAGATGCTGTTGGTTGACACTTAGAAAACCATGGAATGACAGTCACCAGGAACTCGAGCTCAAAACTTCTCTTAGACTGATAAGGAACAGCTGGCCTCAAATCAGTGTCTAATCTTGAGAAAATCCACCAGCCAAGCCCAAGGAGTTGTGAAGGTACTCCATGTCTCCCACGGCAGATCGCGACAGAGGTGGGTGCGGGCGCAACCCAAGCAGGACTGCCAAAGCTGAGATTGTCAGACTGCTGGGAAAGGAGACGGTCCGCATGACTCCATTGGCAGAAACTCTTAATTTGTGGTGGTGAGGGACCGACAGTCTATAAGAAAATGCCCTGACGGGGGAGAGGGTAAAGGGACAAAAATAATTGCCAAGAGCCAAAATGGAGTAGAGAAAGGATTGGTTTGTTTTCTTCCCACTTTTCACAGCCCAGCTTCCCCTCTCTCATGAAATGATCTTTCTTAAAGGCCCTCAGAAGGGTAGAAAAAGCCAGTATTGTTTTTTGAGTCCAGAATGCTAAGGAAAATGACCATAGGCAAGGGTGTAAAGAGAGTAGGACAGATGGGCCTCAGTCGAGACGTCAGCATGGTTTCCATTTCTCCTGTTGCTATTTCTTGGACCAGGAAAGAAACATTATGGCTGTCCTGGTTTCCTTCCATCGTGTTTGAAAAGTCAAACAATATCAAAGGAAAAGAGACTTTTGAAGGAGGTTTTAAAGATTCATGAAGAGAGGCAAATTGATTTTTTATTTATAAAAAAAGAGGCAAACTGTTCTTTCCTCAGTGAGCCTGACTGTACTGACCCAATGGACAGCTCAATGGAACAGCTATATTTCCACCAGGGTGGACTCAGGAGATACAATGCAGGGCATGGCATCTGTGGAATTTTGTGCTGTTTCCATTTTGATTACTTTGGCTGAGGTGGGGGAGGGAGACCCTGGACCCCAAGATTTGGTTCTACAGACAATAGGGAATCACATCGAAAAAGTGTGTAAGCAAGAAAACAAGAAAGATACAGATTATCAGAAACATTTTACATGAGAAAGATGAGCCCTTTTGGAGCCCTCTGATTGCACTGATTCACAGCATGAGGCAGTTTTACATCTCTGTGCAAAAACATCTTTCTTCTTTCGGTCGCTTTCTGCCCTGCCCCAAACTCTGTTTATGGTTCTTGACCAGATAAATACTCTCCTCAAGTCTTAGACCAACTCTTCCTGAACCTTCCGAATGGGTGGAGCCTCTCAGTCTCCCTTCCCACAAACCCACTCTGCCTACTACTCTAGGGGCGCCCAGACTGTCCCTTTGCAGGTACCCTTCCAAAATAAAAGACCCTCCCTGGGCTTTTCAGTGTTGAGCCTGCTCAGGGTCTGGCCCACATCTTGTTTGTTGAGCTCCACAGAACTGCCAGGGAGGAAATACTGATTCCTCATGGCCAATGTGAGAATCCTGACAGTCCTGACGGACGGCCCTAAGTCAAGAAGGGGCTTCTAAAAGTTTGTGGAAAAAAATCTACGATCTTATCATTCCATTTGTCCACGCCTCTTTTGGAAGCCCCCTAGAAGAGCCCATGGATCTGCATTGGCTAACAATCTGAAGGTCTTGATCTGCGGGGTCAAAGCCCAGACAGGCTCTTTGAAGAGACAAGTCACTACCCACCTTGGACAGCTCGTTCGAGTTGAAGTCTGGAAAGACTTGGCTACTTTGGAGCCACCTCTCATGCCATATCCTACTTTTAAAATAAAATAATTACATTTTGGTGAGAAAATGCATGGAGAGAATCCTTTTCTTTTTAACTACAATTGATGTTGTTGTCAATACATAAAGCAGCCCATGGACCTATCCGGCCACTTTTCCACGTGCCAGTCGGTGACGTCCTTCAAGTTGGGCCACCATGCTCCCCACCTTTTCTGAGCTCTTCCTCCCCCATTCATGACCACTCTTCGACCCCTGCACTCCCTATCTCATCTTTGGCATTGCACTTGCCAAGTCGACGGGCACCGCATTCGGAATAAGCCATCAGAATTGTATCTGACCCGGAATGGACTCATCGCTTTTAGTGTGGTTTGGAGCAAACGAAAAAAAAGCTCCCTAATCTCCCAAAGGTGTTCTGCCGCCAAATTCAAGCCCCGTGCTGGCGGCCATCAGTGGCACAGCTTCATATTTGCCACAGCCGGCTTTCAGATGACTGACATCCATCCATTCCATGAGCAACCCGAAGCGCTCGGCTTTCAGTGCTGCCTGCAAGAGTCTAAAGGCAGCTCTGCAGCTGTCCTGCGGTTTCCGACGTGGACAGACAGAAACGGTTGAAATATTCATGGGGAGAGATGTACGAGAGCCTGAAAGGACCAGCCAGGACAGCTGCCCGGGGGACAGCAATGATCCCTCACCTTTATGGAAGGTGACACTTGATTATTTTTTATTTACTGCTTTCATTTGGCTGCAGTCTAAATTGTCTCGTTAATTTATGCCCTCAGTGCAAGGGCCCAGGATGTAAGAGCAGGCCCGGATGGAACTTCTGGCTTGTACACATACCTATTTATTCTCTATTACTGGCAGAAGAGGGCTTGTCGACACCTCTGGAATGTACTTCCCTAGGTGAATAGGTCAACGGGGACATCTTGAAGTAATAAGACCATCTGGCGCCCTTTGCACACACCAAGAATGGTATTTCGGGGTGCGTGGGCTGCCCTGGGCAACAGCAACCTTTCGTACAGCTGGGTTGAGCGGATCCTGACTGCTGTTTATTTGTGCATTCCGAACTGCAGATGAAGTGCTGCTTAGGCTCTATGGTAAGGCAGGCCCTAGAGAATGAACTGCTTTGTGAAATCCCAGCCTCTGGTAGATGGGACTGCACCAGCATACTGGGGGCCATCCCCCTCTTAACCTTGAACCATCCTACTGAAAACCGTGGGGAAGAGCGAAACAAGAATATACAGCCAATCAGGGTCAAGGTCAACAGCATTCAAAACTCAAGGATGTCAAACTTTGTCTTAGTTCTCCTCAGTCCCAGTGTTGTGCATCATGTCCTTGCCCCTACCCCTATAGCCTCACTAGGTATCTGGTTGCCTGTGTAGTACCCCTCCCACCCCCGACCCACATCACCATCTGCAAATAGCAATGTACTCGTACTTGCTCAGCCTTTGTACGAGACATTGGGAAGCAAGACCTCTGGCCATTTGGCCTCCCCCAGCCTCCTTCCCTCTACCTAACAAAAAAGAAAACAAAAAATATCAAGCTCACTGTCTCCCGGTCAATGTTGGCTCATAGCGACCCCCCCTGTGGGTTTCCAAGACTGTAACTGTTTACAAGAGTAGAAAACCAGTCTTTCTTCCTCAGAGGGGCTGGTGGTTTTGAACTACTGGCCATTCTGATCACAGACCAATAAGTAACCACTACACCACCAGGGCTTCCTAGGTATATGAATTCTCCCTCCTCTAGACCAGTGTTTCTCAACCTGTGGGTTGCAACCCCTGTGGGGGTTGAATGACCCTTTTCACAGGGGTCGCCCAATTCATAACAGTAGCAAAATTATAGTTATGAAGTAGCAATGAAAATAATTTTATAATTGGGGGGCCACCACAACATGAACTGCATTAAAGGGCCGCAGCATTGGGAAGGTTGAGGACCACTGCTCTAGACTATGGGGAGAAAGATGGGGCTTTCTACTCCCATAGAGTGACAGTCTCGAAAACTCAGTGGCAGGTCTACCTTGTCCTTCAGGGTCGCTCTAAGTTGGCGTTGACTTGATTGGGCGGTAAGTTTGGTTTTGGCTTTCGGGATTGTAAGGAGAGGCTCAGATAGGATGGTTGGTAAGACTTCCTCTTACATACTTTTGATATGTCAGGAGAGATCAGTCCCTGGAGAAGGAAATCAATCATGTTTGGTGAAGTGGAGGGGCATCAAAGGAGAGGAAGGCCCTCAACCAGATGGACTGACACTGTGGCTGCAACAATGGACTATGGCATAGGAACAATTATGAGGATGGCACAGGACTGGGCACTGTGGCATTCTGTTGTACTTGGGTTGCTATGGGATGGAACCAACTCAATGACACCTTACAACAACAATGACCAGAGAGTATTGGTGAGATAGTGGGTTAAGCATTGGACTGTGGCCCTAGGGGCACTTCAAACCCACCAGCTGTCCCTCCGGAGAACAATGAGGCTGTCTGCTCGTATCGAAATTCACAGCCTCCGCTCTATCTTGTTCTGTACGGTGTCTGTGCAATGGAATTGAGGCGAGGGCGGGAGACATTTTTTGTAGGAGGGACAGCACTAGGCTGTTCTTGGTCGGTGCTTGTGGAGTCAATTTTGGCTCAGTGACCTCATATGGCAAAGTCGAATTGTCCCACAAGGTTTTCTGGGCTGTAGACTATATGGGAGCAGGTTGCCAGGCCTTTCTTCCACGGAGCTGCTGGGGAAGCTCAAACTACCAAATATGATCAGCCAAGTAGTTACCCATTGTGCCGCCGGGGCTCCTATCCTCTAGCCCAGGGGTCGGCACACTTCAGCTCACACGTACTCTTTTGGTAAGTCCATGTGGTGCTGAAGTAAAAGTGCACATTTTAAAAGGGTATTATTCAGATAAAGGTGATTTCATTTGTTTGTATCGATATATTTATGGCCTTCCAATAATTTTGAAACTGTTGTGAGGGACAAGATTGGCTCTTCCATCTCAAAAGTTCGCCAACACCTGCTCTAGACTGAGTAGAGTAGGCATTTTTACCTACTGCTGTTCTAATATTTCAAGGCAAAACCTTCTGCTTGCCAATCCCATAGCACCTTGCACTTTCTACTATTTGTTCCCCCCATGTCTCTGCATTGGGTTGATTATGTCCTTCCCCCCCGCCCCCCGCAGTAAAATATACACAGATTGTAGATCTCCAAAGGGGAAAGAAGCTAAAATTCACCGGGGGTGCTTGTTCATTTTCCTGGAGGGAGTTTCTTAGCTTGAAGCAGTTGTCAAGAGAGTCGCTTTTGATTCATGGCGACCCCGTGTGTCACAGAACTGGGCTCCTGAGGGTTTTCAATGGTGAGAGTTTCAGAAGTCAAGGCTACCCACTTTGGTGTTTAGCAGCCCAATGGGTCAAGCATCTGCACCACTGTGGGACTCTAGCCTTCCTCATCACGTGTCCTTCAACACAGCCCAGAAAGGGAAAATCCATGGAAATACCAGCTGGTGGAAGATGGAATTGTTGAGAGAAAGAGACAGAAATCGCTGACATCTTGGATTCCTACTGGTTAGATAGAGACTGGTAGAAACCCAAGCCTATGGCCTTCAGCCACACTTTCAGCCTGGGACTGAACTGACCCTTGTACCCCAACTTTCCGTCCACAATGAAAAGGCTTATATAGTGAGCAATTACCAGAGAGGGCCACACTCCTTAGAACAAACCCCGAGATCATTCTATCAACGTGAGGAGATCACAAGGGCAGCCTTTGCACAGGGATCATGCTCAGAAGGCAGGAATGGATAGGAAAGAATGCCAAATGGAAACCAGAAACCCAGAAAGGATGTGGGAAGAGGGTTGTGACACTGTGGGGCTACTATCAATGTCACCAAAAAAATGTGTCAGACTTATTGAACAGAAAGCCAATATGCCCATCTGTAGGCAACAGGACATTCCCTTAAAGAAGGGTCGCAGGGAAGAGACCAGCCAGTCAGGGTACAGTGTAGCAAGGATGAAACATACAACTTTCCTCCCTCCGACACACACTATCATGATCCCAATTCTAATTTACAAATCTGGCTAGACCAGAGGATGTACACTAGTACAGATAGAAACTGGAAACACAGGGAATCCAGGACAGATGATCTCTTCCGGACCAGTAGTGAGAATGGAGATACCAGGAGGGTGGATGGAGGGTGGAGTGGCAAGGGGGAACCGATTTCAAGGATCCATATGTAACCTCCTCCCTGCGGGACGGACAACAGAAATGTGGGTGAAGGGAGACATCGGATGGTGTAAGATATGACAAAATAATAATTTATAAATTATCAATGGTTCATGAGGGAGGGGGGAACAAGGAGGGAGGGGGAAAAATGAGTAGTTGATACCAGGGACTGAAGTGGAGAGCAAATGTTTTGAGAATGATGAGGGCAATGAATGTACAAATATGCTTTACACAATTGATGTATGTATGGATTGTGATGAGTTGTATGAGCCCCCAATAAAATGATTTAAAAAAATAAGAAAGACAATACACTTGATAAACTCTTACTCAATTCCTAACAAAGAGCTAAAAATACATCACCAAAAACTTGGATACTCAAAATGATCAAATCATATTAACTTTCTACAAAAGAGTTGCCTCATACAGATCATGGCCATCCACTATTTAAAAGTTTTCATTTAGTATTAAATTAAATTAATTATTATATATTATATTATATTATATTAATATTTAATATTGTGGCATGTTTCCTAACTTTTAGACTTTCCATTTGGGTCTCTTTAGCACGTAATAATACCCATTACTAAAAACACTAAGATATTTGTTTTATCATATACTCTACCGTGGGCTTCAACAGGTTTGTGGAAAAATGGGATTTAAAGATAATGGGATTTTTTTCTGTGATTTTTTAGAAGGCCTGTCTTACATAAAATCTTTTAAAAAGAAGGTCTTAGGAACACTCACAATAAAACTACAAAGCTGACCGTTTTTTAGCGCCATCCTTTGTGATGTAGACTATAGCGCCCACTAGAAATCTACTGCCAGAGAAGCAAATCTTCATATTAACCCAGCAGAGCTATTCTTTTCTCTGCATGGCTCCTTTGTTTCTATTTGTAAGCTCTGGCCAGGGTGGAAAGGGGAGGGCATGGGAGGCAGGGTTACTTTTCTGGTGTCCTCTGATGGCTTCAGTATGGAAACATTTGCATCTTTCAGAAGTCAAACTGAAAAAGTAAGAATCAAAAGACATACTAAAGGAGGTCTCAAGTTCATCCCTATTCCCCAACTCGTGCCTCCCCAAACCAAACTCATTGCCATCAAGTCCATGCTGATGCCTAGCAACAGGGTAGATCTGCCCCCTTGGGTTTCAGAGACTGTAACTCTTTATGGGAGTAGAAAGCTCAGTCCTCCTCCCACCCCCGCCGAGTGGCTGGTGGTTCCGCACTGCTGACCTTGCACACACCACTATATCATGAGGTTTTTCACTTCTTGCCCCAGTGCAAAGTTAATGACCTGCAATGTACACCCTCACCTAATTTGCATTTCAGATCATTAACTTTGCAGTCAACTGTCCAAACCACTAATCAAACCCTCCCCTAGTCCACCCTCCACCCACTCCCTTCATTTGATTGTTTTATTCTGAGATACAGAACATTAAAGTGGACATAGGAGGTTAAAAAAAAGTAACAAAAACATGGTTGGCGGCAGATTAAGACATCATATTTACCAATGGGACTCCCAAAGTGCAATTGGGCCATGATTGGGACACATGGATGAAGTTAGAGAGCACAGTTTACAATATGGGTCCAGGGGCTTCCCCGAGGCTGGCAGGGCCTGACTTAGGACTATGCAACCCCCAATATAGTGATTGCCATCAAGGACACTCCCAGGTAAGTCCCTACAGGAGAGTGGGTTGATCAGGGGGTTGGAGGTAATTCACTTTGCAATGCACTCTTTTCAAGAGCAACACTATTCACATCCCCGGTCAATGATCGAAAAGGAGCACTGATGGTATAGTGATGACACACTGGTCTGCTAACCACAAGCTCTGCAGTTGGAAACCACCAGCCACTCCGTAGGAGAAAAACAGGTCGCTTTCTACTCTCATAAAGAGTTACAGTCTCTGAAACGCACCGTGGCAGTTCTACCCTGTCCCTTAGGGTAGCCCGCATCGACTTGATGGCAGCAAGTTTGGTCTGGTGTTTTTTGGTGAATGGTCAGAGGAAAGTCAACACACATAATCCACATGGGGACTCTGAAATCAATTTTGGGCTTTCACTATTGTCCATAACCTTCAGCAAACTGGGTGCGCTGAATTTCAACTCTACTGCAATTCCAAAGGGTACCTTTTAAGATAGCCAGTGTTAAGTCGAACTTGGAGTGTTCCGTTTCTCCATTGAACGCAGGAAAGGAGAGATGATCTGGAAGGGGACCCTTCCCCCTTGTGCCTCCTTTCTGAGTAAGAGCTCTTTTCCCTTTGCTTCCTCTCAGGGACAGCTGGAGCCAGTTCTCTTTGCCACGAGGAGAATCTTTGTTGTGTTTTTGTTTTATTTTTAGCGGAATCCACGAACTTGCTGAACTACTTCCAAGGTGAGGAAGAAAGCAAAAGCACATGTGGATGTGCTCCCTCTTTTCATGACTGAACATCTTCAAACTGCTACCTCAAGTAGAGGAGTCCCTGTGTGGCACAAACAGTTAAAGTGCTTGACCACTTGAGACAAGGTTGGTGGTTCACACCCACTCAGCCCCACTAAGACGGCCCAGCGATCTCCTTCCCTACAGGTTATAGCCTTGGAAATTCTGTGGGGCGGTTCCATTTAGGGCACAAGGAATCTGACTCACCTCCACAGCAGTGCCCAGAAGCAAAGGTGAGAACATGGAGTCAAAGGTGAAGTCGACAAGATCCTCTTCAAATGGGTCTGATGCCATCAAAGACTTCAAAGCCCCCTTAAAATAGATTGCTGGCTAGGATGCACCACCTACGCTGGCCAGTCCTGTAGAACCTGAGCCCAAACCACAGCGCATGGGCCTGTTTCCTTGAGGACCACACAAACTCTGACTTTTAGCAAATTGAGGGTATTGACGAATATTGTCTTTTGGTGCTCAAATGCATCAAAGGGCAGTTTAGTCTTAAATAAAGCTTCCTGGACACAATAAAAGCGGGAGATGTAATGGGGAGAGGAAAAGCACAGGTGTGCTTATACCAGCCAGACAACAGTATGGCACGTCACTTCACTGAGGTTGATTAGTGGGCCTGTGGCTTTGGGGCAGGGACAGAATGGCCAAATGGCCTTGAGGCCTTCCTATGCTTGTGAGTGCTACACCAGGGATAGGGATGAGAAACGTCTAGAAGGAAGCTCTTGGCAGTTGGAGATTATGTGCACTACAGATCAGACAGCCTCGTCTTTCTCCCTCAGACCAGTAGCTGGTGGGTTTGTTACAGCTAACCTTGTGTTTAGCAATCCAACATTTACCCCACAGTGTCGCCAGGGCTCTTACTCTGGCGATCCAGCTGCACCCTGAAGAAGCTCAAAAGCTAAAGCCCCTAAGGCAGCGGTTCTCAACCTGTGGGTCGCAACCCCCTTGGGGATCGAACGACCCTTTCACAGGCATCACCCGATTCATCACAGTAGCAACATCACAGTGATGAAGTAGCATTGAAAATAATGTTATGGGTGAGTGGGGGTCACCATAGCATGAAGAACTGTATGAAAGGGTTGTGGCATAAGGAAAGTTGACAACCAATGTCCTAATGAGACAACTGCCTATGGACCCACCACCTTAAGGGGAATGACCACAAGCCTCGGCACCTCGGCTGCACCAGTGCTGCTATGGGAGTTGAAAAGACCTGGAGGGAATACTTGGGGTTTTGCAAAACAGCTTCTGTCTTCCCATGTTTTCCACAATTCAGCTGGTTTGAATGACTTTCCCTGCTTCCCAATCCTTAAATTGCTTACTGCATTATGTTTATAAATTATATATATTCTAGCTCTACAAGCTCCTTGTGACTGGACTCCGGCCATCTTGCTACTCGGCCCTAGTTTCTCTCATTGCAACGTCTACTTGCACTTTTTTTTCCACTTCTGTCTCTAGCAAACATTGCCTGGGCATCTTTTCTGTCTCCAATATTGTGCATCAGGTGCTGGAGGTACAGTAGCAAGCAAGATCTGAGCCAATTGCATGTGATTTTTTATTTTTACTAACTCCTTTGGAGATGGATTTAGAAAAGAAAAAAATGTGGTATCATTCAACATATAAACATACCCTGCCCTTCAGAGGAAACACACCTTTTGTGAAAACCACAAGAATACTGACCAAAGTTTTTGCAGAGAAGTGAAAAATAGCAACCCTTGAGTGGCTAAAACGGTTTGCATTTGATGAATCTATGCAGAGGCACTGTGGAAGAAAGAGTGCTGATGTTGGTTGTTGAGTCAACCTTGACTCATGGCAACTCCATTTGGCAAAGTAGAACTGCCCCAGGGTGTTCCAGGTTGGCATCTTTAAGAAAGTAGATTGCCAGATCTTTCTCTCCAGGAATCCCCTGGATGGGTTTGAACCGCAGACCGTTAGGTTAGCAGCTGAGCGCTTAACGGCTGTGCCGCCAGGAGTCCTTCCATAAAGATTACAGTCTAGGAAACTCTATATAGTTGGAATTGACTCCTGGCAATGGATTTGATTTGAGTGTTTTCACAGAGGGTTCATTCTGCACCAGATATTCTTCTAAGTCCTTTGTTTATATGTCCTCCAAAATGACCTCCAAACTGGGTCTTACTGTTATCTCCATGCTCGAGAAGAGAAAGCTGGGACCCAGGGAGGTGGAGCAACCTCTTCAAAGTTAGGTAGTCAGTGAGGGAGCCGGCCTTGAACCTGGGCAGTCTGTCTCCAGATTGTCTTCCTCTGACCCTGGAAGGGCCAACGCCTCCTCCAGGTTTCTTTCTGACATCATGGAATTTAAAGCAGCGGGAGGTAAATAGAGGCATTTGTTGTGCCCCCACCTCAAAGCCACAGCCATACCCAATGAAGGCTGGATTAGGGAACACAAAAGCCAAGGTCCCTTGCCCTGGGTGAGTGGAGACAACACCTCTTTGTCCCTTGGGGGGGGACCATGCTGATGTCACTCTCTTCAGGACTTTGCCTGAGATTTCCCTTTTGCTGGGTTTCTCCCTTCCCCTGCCCTGCTCTCCCCATGCCCTAGGATCACTGGAATCTCAGGGTCTGCTTCTGGGGAATTGCAATTAGAGAACATCCCACAAACTGGTGTGAGGAACCGGGGCCTCCCAGCAGCCCCCTGCTGCTCAGTTCTCACCAGACTTCTCACCCAGCTGCCCCCAACCTTTAGCATGTCATTGTTGGGGAAGGAGCTGCCTGCAGCTCAACCCTAAACTCATGGGGGATCAAAACACTGCCCCCATGGTCCTGTGCCATCCTCATGCTCAGTTGATTGGACCACTGTGATCCATACACTCTTCCTTGGCTGGCATTCAGAAGTAGATTACCAGGCCTTTCTTCCTAGTCCAGCTTAGTCTATTAAAAATCAAACTCATTATCACTGAATTAATACTGATTCATAGAGACCCTATAGTACAAGGTAGCACTGCTCCTGTGGGTTTTTGGAGATTGTAACTCTTGACGGGAGTAGAAAGCCCATCCTTTCCCCAAAGGAGGGTTTTGAACTGCTGATCTTGAGGATCACAGCCCAATGAAAGTGTAACCACTACAGCATCAGGGCTCCTTAGGTTATTACAAAGTCTCAATTGAGAAAAATGTCCAGGGAAGAGTGTGTATGGGTTAAGTAATGTAATTTAAAAAAAAGAACTTTCTAAACATAGGCATATGCCAACTTTGCCTCTTAAGTTTTGTGTGTAATTAATTTAAATAAATTTGGGATGGGAGAATTGCTTTTTTTCCTGGTTTGTTTGTTTCTTGCCATTCCAACGAGCTGGAATCAAAGCATTTTAGTGAAAAGAAATAAAGCTAAATCTAAAGGCACTTGAAGACATCCCTTAGAAATTACTTTTTGACCAAATTCTTTATAAAAGGGCGTATCCAATAAAAACAGAATTGCGCTGGGCGGAGCAAAGTTCGTAGTGTGCATTTTTCCCACTAGGTGAGCATCCAGCAACTTGCTGCATTAGTGCACTCAGTGGCGTCGCCTGGGAAGGTTCTCTCTGGTCACAGTAATTTTATTTTCATAAAATCAGTGTCAGTCAAACCTTGATTGTGGTGATGGCCAATTTAAGAGAACAATGTGCAGCTGTGAAATTTTGTTTGCTGCTTGGGAAAAAATGCCACAGAAACGGTTGTGATGTTGAACAGCTTACCAGTATAGCGCTATGGGAAGAACTCAAGTGCACCAGTGATTTTCTTGTTTCAAAAAAGGTGAAATGTCAATCAATGACAAACCTGGATGCCCATCAGCTTTTCGAACAGATGAAAATTTGACAGAATTCATGCACTTGTGCTTGAGGACTGAGTACGGATCATGGGGAAGTTATCTGGACTATCTTGGAGCTCAGTTCAGTAAATTTTAATGGAAGACTTAGGAATGAGAAAGGTGGCTGCAAAATTTGTGCCTCGGGTTCTAACTGACCTGGAAATGGAGCGTCAAGTGGAAACATACTGTGCTTTGAAAGAACAGCTTCGAAGCGACCCAGACTTTCTCCCCAAGATCATGACTGATGACAAGAGATGGTGCTGTTTTTACAACTCCAAAAGCAAACATCAATCAAGCCAGTGGAAAATGCCTCACCCAAACAAAGCTTGTCAAGTGAAATCAAAGATCAAGATGATGCTCATTTGTTTTTGTTTTTGAAGTGAGGGGGATAGTGCATTTTGACTTTCTTCCACCATGTCAGACTATTAATCAAGCTTTCTATTTAGAGATTGTGTAACAGTGTGTGACAAAAAGACCCAATTTGGGGCAGACAGGGTACCAGTATTGCCACCACAATAATACACCTACTCACACAGCCATCTCAGTGCACTGGTTTTGGCAAAAACAAACAAACAAACAAAAAAACCCAGCATGCCTCTCTTGCTTCATGTCCCTTACGCCCTGACCCTGCTCTGTGGGACTTATTTTTTGTATCCATGAATTAAGAGGGACATGAAAGGACAGCTATTTGACACTGTAGAAGAGGTGAAGGAAAAAATGAGGGAGGTGCTGTCAGCCATCCAAACAGATGAGTTTGAAAAACGTTGCCAAGAACGGAATTCCAGATTTGACAAATGTATTCAGTATCATGGAGGGTACTTTGAAGGTGATCATGTTGTTTTGTAAAAAAAAAAAAAATTAAATACATCTCTTTGAAAAAAAATTACTACATTTGAGGGGTACCCCTCTTCGTGCACCTGCTTTCTGCTAATTGTCCAAATTCTTTCGGTCAGCATAGAGCAAATTTGCATGGTTCCCAAGGCTGGCCCTTGGTACTCTGGGACCAGAACTGTGAGAGATTTTGAAAGGTTTGACCTTGGAGGGAGCAGCCTTATTGGAAGACATACTTCAGGTGACCCCCCCCCCCAACACCCACAACTTACCTTCACTCCCAGGGCTTCTCCAGAAATGACAGCAATGGTCACGCCGTTCTTACTGGGTTTAGGAATGTCTCCACTTTTCAGTTCCTGGTACTGAGGCGCCACCATCTTCTCTGAGCTCCTCAGATTCACCCACAGTTGGAGTCCGTGGGCTGGCTCCTCGGTGCATGGCATCTCGGCATGCACAATGCCCCGGCCAGCTGTCATCCACTGCCAACAGCAGACCAACAAGAAGCAAGTGTGAGGGCAGGGGAACAGGCACAAGGCACCCGCCTCGCGGAACTAGTCCCTGCACAGGAGCTACCAGAGATCCTGGGTGACAGGAGGGGTAGTGACAACAACAACACGGATGGCAGATGGCTTGGCTGGAGCCCTTTCCAGTTTTGGAAATCTGCTCGAGTTTCCTCGTGTCGAGTCAGCACACCCAAACGGGAACACCCACCAGGGTTTACTCCCCTCCTGGGTGGCAGGAGGACATACACCTGTCAGAAGTGAGCCAGGCAGGACTGGACATGCAGACAGGACTGGAGAAGCCCAGGGCCAAGGCAGTTAAAATGAAGGCTTCGGCCAGACCAATAGGGGGCGCTCTGGAGCTGGGCTGAACCTTCAGAAAAACAAAAGCTGCTGAGTCCCTTTTGCTGTTGAGTCCATTGCAACCAGTGGCAACCAGTGTCAGGGTAGAATTGCTTCATGGGGTTTTCCTGCCTGTCATCTTTGGGGCAGGGGGGGAGAGATCGCCAGGCCTTTCTTCTGGTACTCCCTCGCTGCTTAGAGAGTCCCTAATGCCTTCACTGCTGCGTGGATGCGTCAGGCAGCCAAACACTCAAAAAGTAGCTAGCTCTCTAGAGCTGCCCATCGGGCACTTTTGTCTGAAGGTAGCTATTGGTGTTCCTGGAAGACTCATGCTTCCATGTGAAGCTCTGCCATCTTCCCTGCACAGTGCATCCCACCAGACACCCCATCAGCCCTCTGTGACCTCAGATCTGAACTCAGTATAGCCTTCTCACTTGGCCACAGGGGTCCTGATGATCCAGTAGTTAAGTGCTCAGCTGCTAAGTGAAAGGTCAGTGGTTCAAACCCACCTGCTGCTCCGTGGGAGAAAGGGAGAGCAAGCTACAACACTGCCCAGCCCTGTGCCAGTGAGTGGAGGAGCAAATGGAAGATAGGTGGGGACTGTCCCTCGAAATGAATCTGGAGAAATATCACACAAAGACTGGCTGGGGAAGCTCGAAGGGGGCTGAGGAGGCCAGGGAAGTGTGCGAGAGGAAGCCGACCAGAGGTGTGGGAAGGGTCCCAGGCCACGTGGAAGGTGCAATAAGGAGGGAGGGGAAAAAAGGGTAGAAAGGACTCAAATAAAAAATGTTTGGGAAATGATGATGGCAACATATGTACAAATAGGGCTTGTTTCAATGGATGTATGGGATAAGAGCTGTAAGAGTACCCCAATAAAATGTTTTTTTTTTAAGAAGAAGAAATAGGGTAGAGAAAGTTAGGAAAGGGCAGGACCCACTGGGCACACCACCCAGCAAGTGCTTGACCATACCTGCAGGTCTCCTGGGTTCAAGGTACCAACGTGTCCACAGAAGTCTTCATGGGCCATACTCCCCCCTGCCAGCAGGTATGAGACCTTTATAAAACACACACAAAGACAATAGGTGTCAGTTGGCTGTGGAGAACTGGTCAGAAAAATGTCTAGAGCAATTCAGAACATTGAGAACACGGAGGGGCGGAACCTCAGGGAAAGGGCTGTACTAGCCCAGACAATGTCACTGGACCCCAGGCGGCTTATATAAAAAAAAGCAAACAGAAGTGAGAAAAAGCAAGGAAACACACAACCAAGAAATGGGCCCTTCTGCCAGGTACCCACCTCTATCAAAAAGGAAAAATCCCAAAGAGGATTTTTAAAGACCTTTCAGCATGAGAAACAGCCTTCTTTTTATCTTTTTCTTTTCTTTCTTTTTTTTGGCTCTTTTACAGTGATTAAAAAATAGTTTGGAAATATGAGAAAGTAGGAAAAATGTGCAGTGTGTATTAAATGAGAGTGAAGGGAAAGAAGACTGAATCAAGTTACTCATTTGAGGCCGTTGTTTTTTTGTGGGTGAGAAAAGCAAACACCAAAAGTAAAACAATCCAAAGAAAACACAGTCATTAGAAAGGGCCACCCCAAGGCTCTCTGAACCGTATGCATGTGTGTTTTTTACACAAATATTGCCATGTATGTCATGGTTTTATTTTGTAATTAACCATAGAGCAATAATATATTGATTTTTTAAAAAGAGTAAAACAGAAAAATAACTATGGAAAGGTTGTTATAAGTATTATTAACTCTTGGCCCCCAACCCTTGTGTCCCTAAGCCTCACCTGGCAGCAGAAGGGGGAAGGGAGCAGTCAGCTTCAGCTGCCCTTTAAGAGACAGGTTCTATTCAGGAGCCCTGGTGGCTTAGCGGCTTACACTTGAGCAGCTTGAGTACACAGAATCCACCAGCCGCTTCTCGGGAGAAAGCTGTGGCTTTCTATTCTGTAAAGAGTTCCAGTGTCTGAAACCCACCGGGGCCGTTCTACTCTGCCTATAGGGTCACTATGAGTTGGCATCGACTGGATGACGGTGAGGTTGGTTTGCTTTGATGAGCCTTGGTGGTGCTGTGCATTAGGTGTTTGGCTGTCAACCATTGGTCAGCAGTTCAAACTCACCATCAACTCCTCTGGAGAAAGATGAGGCTGTTTGACACCCTCCCCGACCAACCAGAAGATTTATAGACTCAATTCACAGACCACACTTGGGATCAATAAAGCCTTTCCAAAATCTCTTCTCTATGATAGACAGCTGTTCTGTTAAATAAATAATGCCTGGAATAAGTAAGCCTCCAATTAAGCAAATGGAGGTTTGTACTTTTAATGCTTTCAGAATAATGAGTGGGTTTCACATTTCTACTCTAACACAGAGAGGGGGTTGCCAGGAGCTCAATGGCAACAAGTTTGAGATTGATATTTACTGAACTGGAAAAGCTGGCCCACACTCCCCTTTCTACCCTGGGTACAGTTCAAGGCATCTGAGCTGAAACCAAAAGGAGGGATAGGCTACCTCCTTCCCCTAACCCCCCTTTTCCACCACCTATGGCCCCTGCAATAATGATTAGTTGGCTCTGGCCATGAGATTGCTCAACTTCCATGCATCTTGGATCTCATTTGGAATGGGTGGTCCATTGCACTGCTGGGCTGGCACCCTTGGACAGACACTTTTCTATTGCGATAAGCATTTTCTATTTCCCACTTGCCCATGATCAATAATCACCCACCAGCAGCAACCACCACCAAAGCCAGCCAGTCCCAGAATGTCTAGCTCATCGTCTCCTGGTTGTGATTATTGAAGTAAATGCTGGTCCCATTTTTAAATGCAAGATAGAAACTGGGCTGACAACAGCTCATCAGTTCGGTTTCTATCTTCTCCATTTGGCATAACATGAACATTGGTGCGAAAACCTGTCTACTCTCATAGTGTCCTAATAATGACATTAGTATTATGATCATCCATGATATTCTTTCTCTTCCCAATCTTGGTTTTTCAAGCTGAAAATAAAGCAGAGCCTATGCAAGACTTTCCCTCAACACAGGGCAAGTCAAGTTATGTTACTACAAAGACATACAATCAGCCCAATAATCTTATTAATAAGGGTAACAGTACCATTTCCCCAGGAAGTTTTTGACAATGACAAATCCCTCACGTACAAGGATTCAGGTTTACTTGGTAAGAGTGGGGAGTGGGAGACAGGGCTTTGGGATCTTTTTTTTTAACTTCTCTTGTCGTATAGAAGTTCTAAACCTAAAAAAGACCAGATTGCTCTTTCCAGGCTCTAATACATATCTCCCCATGAACATTTCACTCATTTCTGTCTGTCCACATGGAAAACGGCAGGACAGCTGCAGAGAGCTGTTGTCAGGCTCTTGCAGGCAGTACTGAAAGCCAAGCTCTTCTGAATGCTCATGGGTGGATGGATGTCAATCATCTGAAAAATGGCTCTGGCACATATGAAGCTGCCAACACGGGGTTGAATTTGACGCCAGGACATCTGTATTATTCTGGGTAAACTAGGGAAACAAATCCACAGAAACTCATATATGTATAAGAGAGTATATAGGGTATATGGATATAAATGGTAAGTGTACATTCAAAAAGCATCCCAAGCCCACAAGTCCGACTTAGCCCATATGTCCGACACCAATCTACAAAGCCCTCCTTAATCTCACAAAACACACACAATGACGCCAAATGCAAGAGGATCACAGACCAGGGGGTAGAAAGCCTTTGAATCCAGTGAGCGTGTAAGCATCTCAGAGCGTCTAATCATCTCAGGGGTCTCCACGCCAGGTTGGCACAATAAACCTGAACTATCTCAATACCTTTGGGGGATCAGGGAGCTTTTGACTAATTTTCCCCAAACCACACTTAACGCAATGAGTCAACTCAGTGTCAGGTACAAATCTGATCGCTTATTCAGAGTGCGGTGCCTGTCGACATGGCAAGTGCAACGCCAAGGAACTCTATGACTGTGCCTCCATGTTCCCCTTCAAGCCTGAAATGAAACTCATTCCACGATTCAACTTTTATCCCAGTGAAAAGCAGGCCTATAAGATGGACACGAACGCCAGAGAGGTATATCCTCCTTAGAACAACCAACCACACGAGACTGACAGGCCATAAGCTCCCAGGAAGAATTCAGCCTAGAAAACCCTATGAGGCAGTTCTACTCTGTCCTACAGGATTGTGTGCAGTTTGATTTTTAATTTCTGCATCCACCACATCCATACATTACCATCCCGTTACTATAAAACCATCCTCTTTTTAAAAAGACACAATAGTCTAAGGAAGACATGCCTTTTGAATGATATCCTATCCCAGGGGTCAAAACACTGTGAGCTGTTTCTGTGGGACTCATGAGCTGAGAATGGCTTTTACATTTTTCAAGGGTTGGGTGGGTGGGTGGGGGGGAAATCAAAAGCTTAGCAATAGGACATTCAAATTTCAGCCTCCGTCAATAAACTTTCATTAGCAAAGGCCCACATCCATTCCTTTACGGCTTGTCTATAGCTGCTTTCGTGCTTTGACGGCAGGCTTGAGGAGCTGAGCTCCTGAGTCAGTGGCTCATGACGTCTAATATGCTCGTATATGTACGCAGTGGACCTTTTTAGAGGTGTGCCTGGCCCGCATTAGCTGTCGTCAACGGTCCTACTTCCTATGCCAGTGATTGTAAAAACGCTCTACAAGATCGAGAAGGCAGTGAGGGGAGCACCGTCGGGAGGTCAGAACATCGTAGCTCGAAAGGGCAGCATTTTCCCCAGTGACAAAGCTCAGTGGATGGGACAAAAGAAGGAATGCAAAGTGGAAGCAGAAGGAGGAAAGAGGGGCAGGTCCTGCTCCATTGAGAGGATAGCAAGCAAGGAGGGGGAAGAGAAGGTGGCTGAATACCAAACTGATGATCTCATCTGTAAACCTCAACCCAATTCCCAAGAAAAAGTTTTCCAAAGGCTTCAAAAGATAGAAGTTTCCCTCACTTTTTTCTCCTTCCATGGTGTGGGTGCCCTCTTTGCCATGGTAGTTGGAAAATAAGCGTCACTAAGAATTCTGAATGAAAGAGAAGTCTGATCCACAAAACATGCACTTAATCTAATGCTTCCCATTCCCTAAGAAAGCTTCACACCATACTTATGTTCGTGTTTGGGGAAACAAAACAAAACATTGACACTTTAGTAATTGTTATTTATTATTCACCCTTTATTTTGACAAATGATATAAATGCAAGAAGCCCTGGTGGTGTTGGACCGTTAGCCACAAGGTTGGTGGTTCAAAGCCATCAACCACTCCACAGGAGAAAAATGAGGTTTTCTGCTCCCGTGAAGACTTACAGCCTCTGAAATGCACAGTGGTGTTCCACTCGTTCTATAAAGTCACTATGAGTCAGAATCAAGTTGATGGTAATGAGAATTTTTGTTCGCTTAGTTTATAATACTAGACTGAGACATATGGATAAATTACTGCCTGCAGAGGATTATGGTGGGGGTGGGGTCTCAAGTTGTACTTCCAGTACTTTTGAGAGTTGACAAAATCCAGATGGTTTTTGCGGGGCGTTGCCTAATCACAAACACCTGGAGCACTGCCGGGGGTGGTTGGGGAATGGCGCGTGGGATGTTTAAACTCAAAAATTGCTGCGTGTAATCAAGTCAGAGACTTGTAATATGAAACAGGTGTTGCTGAATGGACTTGATCAACTTCCTGATCCCGCTTCTTCCTTCCCTCCTGGTCCTTGGCTTTCCAGACATCTTTCCTGTGGGCAACGTTTTCTTGTCAGTTCCTCACAACAGCAACAACCTACTGCTGTCGAGTGGATTCCAATTCCCTGCAGGACATAATGGAACGGCCTCAAGGAGCTAAACACGAGTCTGGAAGAATTACAGTCCAAGATAGGATCAGATCTGCATTTTCTCTTTCTTCCAGGATGGTAATTGACACACGGTCTCATTCGACATGATCAAGGCAGGCCTTGTCTATATTAAGGAGGAAAAATACTTTCCTTTCCCTTAGTTAGTGGCTATTTTTGCATGGTAGCTGGGTACGAAAAAGAGGAAAACAAATGTGATAAAAACATAAGTTGAGGTCGGAGCTGATTGAGAAGCGATGCCAGCAAGATGTGCTTGGCATAATGGAAGCTGCTAACTGGTTTTCCAGGAAAACATCACGTCTAAAGCCACTCGTCTATGGACCCAACTCTTACTCAAATCAGTTCAATGACTTAAGTGAAACCTGGAAAAACACAAGAAGTGGACTCAGCCACTGCTGCCCCACAGTCACAAGGGGTTCTAACAAAAACGTGCTTTTGATATCCAGTTAAGTGTTGTTATTAGGTGCCTTCGAGTGCAGTCAATAGACCTGTTGCTCTCCCCTGCCACCACCCTACAAAGGAGACCAAGTGTCTGGGCCCCCCAGCACATTGCCCGCTGCTGGCCATGGTCCTGCCTCAGGGAACTTCTCAGGCTTGGGGCCTGAGATGGAAATCTGTTGTTAAGGTGCCGTCAAGTCTTGGGGAGGGTCTTCCACTTTTTGCTGCCCCTCCACGTTACCAAGCATGCTGTCCTTCTCCAGGGAGGGTCTCTCCTGACAAAGTATGTGAGATGAAGTCTTGCCATCCTCGGCTGTAAGGAGCATTGGGACCGTACCTCTTCCAAGACAGATCGGTTGGCTCTTTTGGCAGTCCACGATACCTTCGGCATTCTTCTCCAGCACCACAATTCAAATGCATCCGTTCTTCTCCTGTCTTCCTTATTCAATGTCCAACGTTCACATACCTCTAAGATGATTGAAAATACCATGGTTTGGAGCCGGCGTACCTTAGTCCTCAAAGGAGCATCCTTGCTTTTCAACACCTCAAAGAGGACTTAGGCAACATATTGACACAATGCAATGTGTCCTTTGAGCTCTTGACTGCTGCTTCCATGAGCATTGACCGTGGATCCTTGACAACTTCAATATTTTCTCCATTTACCATGATTGTACCTCTTGGTCCAGGGGTGAGGATTTTGGTCTTCATGACATTGAATCATAATCCACCCGCAAGGCTATACTCCTTGATCTTCACCAGCAAGTGCTTCAAGTCATTCTCACTTTCAGCAAGCAGGCCTGTGTCATCTCCATACCGCAAGTTGTTCCTAACAAACCCTTCCTCCAATCCCAGTTCTTCATAGAAGCCAGCTTCTCTGATGATTTGCTCAGCGTACAGATTGAATCAGCATGGTGAAAGGGTACAGCGCTGATGCTCACCTTTCTTGATTTTAAACCGTGCAGTATGCCTTTATTCTGTTCCTACACTTGCCTCTTGATCCACGTAGAGGTTTCAAGCCAGCACAACCAAGTGTCCTGGGTTTCCCATTCTTCTCAAGGTCACTCAGAGTTTGTCATGGTCCACACAACCAAATGCCTAAACAATGGCACGTCTACTGGAAATATGGGTCTTGCCATGTCCCAGTTGTGAGAGGTGGAATGAGTCTTTTGCCTGCTTGGGCTGTTTCTTCATATACAAAGAAACTACGTCAGAGATACTGCACAGCCAGCGTCATGGGGCTCAAGGCAATCAGGCGACTCTCACCTTACCACATCTGCCACATTTCTGCTGACTGAGATCTCACTGGTGGTCTGGTAACAGGTCCAACCCGGTACTTGCTGGGACATATATTCCTCAACACCTTCTGGGCCCACCACCTCACTTCATTCAGGTCTCTACTCAACTGGCAAATCCTTAATCCAAACAATGAAACCCATTGCCACAGAGTTGATGCCAACTCACAGTGAGTCTGTCGGACAGTGTAGAAGGAACTGTTCCCTCCGGATTCTGAGACTGGAAATCTTTGCAGAAGCAGACTGCCTCATCTTTCTCCCACAGAGTGGTTGCGAGGTTCAAACTGCTGACTTCGAGGTTCGCAGCTCAATTTTTAACCCACAACGCCACCAAAGACTGAGAGCGGACTGAAAGGAGGCCCTGCGTAGTGGCGCCAACAGAAGGTCCCTGGGTGGCCTAGATGGTTTGAGCTTGGCTGGCTGGTAACCCAAAGATTAGCAGTTCAAACCCACTCAAAGGCACTGCAGAAGAAACAGGCCCGGGAATCTGCTTCCATAAAGATTACGGTTACTCTAACATACATGCTCTCCCAAATCACAAGTCAACCACAAAGGCAAACTCAACAGCCCCTCCTTTCTACCTTCCAGCCCTGATGTCGCTCTTCTTCCTAGCATTGCTCCCTAAGCCAACTGAAAGGTTTCAACAAACCAAGGAAGCATTGAAAACACTCGGGAGAAGAATGTTTGGAAATGGAGTGTGGCAGCAATTGGACAATACTGCTTGATGGGCTTGAACTATGGAATGATATATCTGTATTAACTCCCCCCCCCCAATGGTTTTGAAAAACAAAATGAAGTTTGGAGGACAGTTACGTGGCTAAATTGAATGAAAGAGATTCATAGTTGTATCCATTCCAAAGAAAAGGGAACCAACTGAGGGAATTACTGAAATTAGCAAACAATATCGTCATTCATATCTCATGCAAATAACATTTTACTGAAGATAATTAAACCATCGTTTCCGCAGTACATCCACAGGAGCTGCCAAAAATTCCATCAGGATTCAGAAGAGGTAGAACAAGGGATAACATTGCTGACAACAGGGGGATCTTGGCTGAAAACAGAGAAGACTAGAAAGATGTTTACTTGTGTTTCACTGACTATACAAAGGCATTGAACTCTGTGTATCACAACAAACGATGGATAACCTTGAAAAGAATGGGAACTCCAGAACATCATGGATCAAAAGGCAGTCGTAGGAACAGAATGAGGACCGACTGCATGGCTTAAAATCCGGAAGGTGTAGGTCAGAGCTGTAGTCTGTGCCCACACTATTATTTGCTGAGCAAATAATCGGAGAAGCAGAATAATATGCAGAAGAGTGTGGCATCAGGATTGGAGGCAACCTGCGATATGCAGATAACACCACCTTACTTGCTGAAAGAGAGGAAGATTTGAAGCATTTCAGTGATAAAAATCAAGGATTGTAGCCTTCAGTACAGATGACAACTCACTGTAAATAAAACCCAAAACTTCACACCCGGACCAACAGGCAACATCACGATCAACAGAGAAAGGTTGAAGTCAAGGATTTTATTTTTCTTGGCTCCACAATCAATGCTCATGGAAGCAGCAGCCAAAAAATCAAAGCGCATACTGCACTGAGCAAGTGTGCTATCCAGGACCTCTTTAAAGAGCCAGCATGTCACTTTGAAGGCTAAAGTGTGCCTGCCCCAAGCCTTGGTGTTTTCCATCGTTCATAGGCCTGAAAACGTTGGACAATGGATAAGAAAGACCCAGGGAGAAGTGATGCATCTGAATGATGGTGCTAGCAAAGTATGCTAAATGTATCATGGACCGCCAGAAGAGCAAACCAATATGTTTTGAAAGAAGTACAGTCAGAAGGCTCCTTAGAAGCAAGGATGGCGAGACTTCATTTCACATACTTTGGACATGTTCACAGGGGAGGCTAGTCACTCCCAAAGAACATCATGCTTGGTAAAGTGAAGGGATAGCTTGATGAAGTGAAGGGATATTAAGACAGTCAAGGAGATGGACTGACACAGAGGCTGCAACAATGGGCTCAAACATAATGACAGCGGTGTGAGTACGGTGCAGGACTGGGCAGTGTTTCAGTCTTTTATTTATGCAGAGTCACTATGCAATAGAACTGACCTGACGGTACCTAACCACCACCTCTACCACCACCTCCACCACCACCTCCACCACCACCTCCACCTCCACCTCCACCACCACCACCACCTTCACCACCACTTCCACCTCCACCACCTCCACCACCACCTCAACCTCCACCACCTCCACCACGCAGCCTGGTTTAGTTTCAAGGCTTAAAGAGTTTCTCCTATTATTATTGCTGAAAATAGCATGGCTTTACACGATCAATTGGTACCATTCATAACGACAGCGTAAACATGCTCAACTGTTAACCAGAGGGCTTGAGGCTTGAGTCTACCCAGAAGAAATGCCTGCTCCTCCGAGTCTGTGGAAGCTGCCACTGAAAACCCTGCCATGCTCAGTTCTACTCTAACATATGAGGTCGCCATGAGCCATAGAAGACTTGGTGTGAACGCCAACCAAAACCAAAGTCACTGCCATCAGGTCAGGCAAGGCTGACGTGGTTTCCAAGACTGTAACTACTGAGGGGAGGAGAAAGCCCAGGTTTACTCCCTCAGAGCTGCTGGTGGTTTCAAACTGCTGACCACGTAGATAGCAGCCCAATGGGTAACCCCAACACCATTAGGACTCCCATGGCATGATCGGGTTACTATTAAGAAGAGCAGAGCAAGAACCTAAAAGCATCATTTTCTGTCTCGGAGAATAAAACTATTTTCATGACTCCAGACTGCCCTACAAATGCCAGCCTCATCTTGGCAGTGATATACGTGTGACGAGCATCGTGTTTAGGAGCCCAGCTCGGCCAGCAGCCAAGACTTTCATATGACGACTTTGTCAACTGGCTGGCTGGCAATGAAGTAGGCTTGGTGCTTCCAAGGTGAGGAAGAGTTGTTGCTAGAGGAACAGGGAGCTGCATGACCCCAAGACCGGGTGCGGGGGGTGGGGTGGGGGGGCTAGGAATCTCCTGAGAGGTGGCCATTGAAGGTGTTTACCTAACAATGTCTGATTTCAGATGCAAGTCTTCACAAACTGGCTTGGAAGCAATTGCTTGTCCTTTTCGATGTGTGTGTTGCTCTCATTCGCTACAGTCTCTCAACTCATACACTCATTTTCTTCTCTCTCTGAGTAAAATGCCTGCTTTGATCACGGCCATCTTCCTGAAACTAACTGCCAAGCGAAGCCAAATTACCAACTCCCTGGGAGACTTCAAGGTGTTTCCAAAGGGCCTGGGCCAGGGATACCCCTTGCTCATCACAGAGCGCTCAGGAGTCACCCTTCAGGCAGTTGCTTTGACTCTTGGGCCAGTGTGCAGCAAGCAGCCCCGCTTCTTCACAGATGCCACAGACATACGCTGGAACGGTGGCCAGGGTGTGCGTTTCCATTGTTTCAATGTTCTTGTCAGGCTGAAGGTGCCAAAAAGGAATAAATGGTGCGCCAACTTTTAGCACCGCCCAAATGCCTCGCAATAAAGTCCTCTTTCTGCTCCCAGTTAATCGCAGGTCCGGTAAAGGTGGTGAGAGCCAGTACGCCGACTGGGACTACCTTGGTTTTCCATGTCTCACATTTCCTGCCTTTGACAGGCGGCAGTCTGACCACATTTCTATTGCTCTCTAATTGGTGGGAAAGATGCGAGTTTTCCTCCCCTGACAGGTTTCCACCTTACACAGGTTCTGGCTTTCCTTTGGGGTTAGTTAGTCCCACTCTTGCTTTGGAGTGCCCTCTGCTGACCCAAATGATCAGAGTTCATGGGTCCCCCCCCCCCTTAGCATCCTGACCAAAAACAAAACCAGTAACACCCCCCTGATGTTGTGCTGGTTCCGAGTCCAGCTGTGATCCGCGTGGTCGACAGTTCAAAACCACCAGCAGCTCCTCAGGAGAAAGAATGGACTTTCTACTGCCGTCAACAGTTGCAGTCTCAGAAACACAAGAATTGTACCAGTTTTACAACTATTTTTGGTAAATCAACAATTTCTTTTAAAAAGAATACTTTTTTCCAGCCCTCAAAAAAAAAAGGAGCAACCTTTTCATAGACTCTGTAATTATATAATGTTGTATTGCTCCTTGAAGTCCCAGTGACCTTCCCCAGCTATCCCTAAAGTCAACCTCATTGATACCCATGGTCTGTTTGCCAGCGCTAAGAACCCAATCTTGATGCCTTGCTATTTACTATAGTTCCAAAGGTATTTCTATTTCATCAGGTGGTCCAGATCCATGGATTCTTAGATCCTCAGTTTCTTCCAATCTGTGACAAGCTTTTCATGAGCTTGGCCATTTGAACAAGTTCCTAGTCACGTAGCTTCTACCCAAGCCAAATTCATTGATGGTGAGACCATTCCCACTCGTAGCCAACTGTCACTTCTCCCTCAGAGTGGCCGGTGGGTTCGAACTGCCTACCTTACAGTTAGCAGCCCACAGTTAACTTACTGCAACCCCCAGCGCTCCTTCAGGATGTTATAGTATGCTCTTCTATCGGGGGATGGAGGCCAACATTCAATTGTGCATGTAGAAGGGGAAACATTCTCTATTCTAGCAATTCGCCCCTGTCCTATAGGGTCACCGAGTCAGAATTGGCCACAACGAGAGTGAACTAAAGAGTAAATTTTCAAATAAAATAGATTTCAATCTAGGACCGATTACTTTGTTTATTGCCCCTCTCTCTCTCATATTGACTTGCACAAGACAAAATGCCATTACAAACTCACAGTTTACCGTCTCAGAAACACAAGAATTGTACCATTTTTACAACTTCTGGGGGGCAAATTTAAAATTTCTTTTAAAAGAATCCCTCCCTCACTCCCTCCAAAACCATTTGACTACTTAAGTACCCTAGGAATGCAGTAGTCTTAGACATGCATGCTTTCTGATGGTAATCAAAATCGATTTAGCCTCTGGGATTGTGGCAGAGTGTGTTGAGAATCTCCCCAGACACCTTTAGGAGAGCATTTCAACTAAACAGCTACTTTTCCTGATGTGATCTCTGCTCTGCTGTTGTTGTGTTAGGTGTCAACGACTCATAGTGACACTGTGTACAACAGAAGGAAACACTGCCTAGTCCTGTGCCAGCCTCCCGATCGTTGTTGTGTTTGAGCCCATTGTTGCAGCTGCGTTGTCAGTCCATCCTGTCCAGGGCTTTCCTCTTTTTCACTGCCCTTCTACTTGACCAAGAGACCTGGGTTTCATTCTTTGTTGTGTAACATTCTAAGATGTTTAGCCGTATCCTAGCCATCCTGCCACTAGATGGCAGTAGCGTCCCATCAGTTATGACCAAACCACAGCTATACCTGCCCCTGTGTTCTACCCAGACTCCCTCTTTGAGGAAGTAGAAACCCTGTCTTTCTTCTGAGCCAGTGGTGACTACCAGCCACAAATGCCTCCAAACTCAGAATACCAAACTAATCAATGTCTTCTCCTCGCTATCCTATAGAAGAGAGCATCAGGACTGGACGGGGGCTCGTTAACAAATTACAATATGCAGATGATACGATCTTGCCCGCTAAAAGTGAAGAGCAGGAACCAAGTAATTATACAGTAAGCAAAGTAAGCATGTACTTAGCCCATCTACACATCAGGGGCACCAGTTCTCCAGCCAAAAAACCCAGAGGTGTCAAGCAGGCAGGACACCAGGAAAGGCGAGCATCGCCTTGGCAGGGAACTGGCAGGGCACAGCATGAAAGGGATACCAGCTCCAGTGCATGAGAACATGCCAGCTGGAAGTACAGTTCACACGGGGTCACAAGGAGACCCTGCACCAGGCTGCTTAAGCTATGCAGCCCCCTAACCCCTCAACACCCCCAAGGGCACCTGTCTCCCACGGGCTCCCCTTAGTTAATCATGCCTCAGTACCTCTGTAGGTTTCTTAGGAGTAGACTGCTTCTAGTGTAATTCTGGCTATAGTCGTCCAATAGGCAACCACAGCCAACATGGTTGGTTGCTGGGCAGGCATGGATTCTAGTAATAGATGTCAGGTCTCCCATCTATTGTGAGAGAACCGGCTTTGCACACCCACAGCTGCTGATCTGGGGACCTCAGCCAGGAAGACCGGCAGTGATCAGCATCACGACACAAACACAGGCTATGCGCTTGTGCACGTCCTAGTACCGCAGCCCTTGAGGACTCCAGTGACTTGCACAAGCAAGGCAGCGTGAATAGGTGGACCACTGCCATGGATGCAAGCAAGTGACTTTCGGAACTGTATAGCATTCGTGTGCAGAATTCTGCCATATGTATTGTAAACTCGAACATGTATAACTTTCTATCTTGACAATGTTCGGCATACATGTGGATTGGATTTAGCAGACATTTAATATGGGTAGTCATGTAATGTAATCGGGGAGCCCTAGGGGCATAGTGTTTATGAGTTGGGTTGTGATCTGAATGGTTAGCAGTTCGAAACCCAGCAGTTCTGTGTGAGAAAGACTGGGCTTTCTACTCCCATAAACCGTTTCAGTCTCAGAAACCCACAGGAAGGTCGCTATGAATCAGCATTGACTCAATGGCAGTGAATATTCTATTTCCCATGTCCCTTCAGACTGTTTTTATTTTTTTTAAATGATACTATTTAAAAAGAAGTTACATCATAGACAGCTAAGACACAAATATACATATGCCAACATGACTCACATATTTCACTTGGATACCTAAGTAAGCAGAAGAGGTGGGCACCACAGATGGGGTTTAGGACCCTCACATGCCTTAATGCAACCATAGTGAACAAGACTTCCGGCACTTACTGAGGAACATCAAAAATGACAACCTTCAGTATGGATTACACCCCAACAACTGGATCCTTACGTCTGAACCAATAAAGCAACATCGCGATAAATGGAAAACATATTCAAGCTGTCAAGGATTGCATCTTGCCTGGATTCTCAATCATGAAGGCAGCAGTCAAGAAACCCAATGATGGCTTGCAGGAGACAAATCCGGTGCATGAGACCTTTATAATGTATTAAGAAGCAAAGATGTCACTTTGAGGGCTAAGGTGCGCCTGACCTCGGCCATGGTATTTTCAAATGCCTCCTATACATGTGGAAGCCGGACAAGGCAGAAGGAAGATCGAAGAAGAACTGATGCATTTGAAGTATGGTGTTGGTGAAGACTATTGAATATACCATGACAGCCAGAAGAATAAACACATCTATTTTGGAAAAAGTACAGCCAGAATAATCCCTAGCAGGAAGGATGCTGAGACTTTGTCTCACGTACTTTGGACACAATAGGAGGAACCAGTTCCTGGGAAAGGGTACGAAGCTTGATAATGTGAAGCGTTAGTGAGCAGAGGCACCATCTCGGTGACTGACACCGGGGCTGCCACAGTGGGCTCCACCCTAGCAGCCACAGGAGAATGACGCGAGAGGTGAGGACATGCATAAGGGAGCTGGGGGCTGGAACGGACGGCATGGCATCCAATGACAACAAACCTTTTGTTGTTGTTGTGAAACAGTCATCAATTTGATTTCGAGTGACAAGAAAACACAGAACAGCAGAAAGACGTTTGGAAACCACATACCCGATAAGGACTTAGCAGCTAGAATATTTTTTTAAACTACAGTAGCTGCATAATAAAAGGGCAAGTAACCAAAACGGGACAATGCTTTTGAAAAGACAGAAATTCAAATCACTACTACAGTTAATAGCTACTGGAGTCTCTGGGTGGCGTGATCAGTCAAACACTTAGCTTCTGACCAAGATTATCCAGAGGTACTGGGAAGAAAATCCTGCGGTGATACACTTCTTGTTTTGTTTTTTTTTTCTTTCAATTTTATGGGCACTTAATCCACATCATACAATTCAATTATGTCCAGTACAATTGTACAATTTCAGAACATTTCCTCTCCCCCCACCCCATGACTAAACTGTCTTTAAAATGAGCTGTGTGATCACATTCAATTCTAGTGCTCCCTCCCGCTTCCGCCTTCAGTTTCCTCCCCCCAGGTCCCATCCCTCTCCCCATCCCCTCCTACATGGCCTGCAAACCCTTGCATCAGTTCTCATCCCTAGGCATCTACTTCGGTGCTTCACAAACTGGGAAACGCAACAGAAACAATAAAGAGAGAAGGCAAAATGATGGATGAGGGTAACGAGTGTACAAATGTGCTTTATACAATGGATCTATGTATGGATTGTGATGAGAGTTGTATGAACCCCCAATAAAATCATTAAAAAAATGAGGTGGTGAGGACAAAACAATAGCACTATAAAGAGAAAACGGCCATGAACAGGAAAGGAAAGACCGCCATGAAAATTTTAAAAGCCAGGAACAAGCAAGAGATCCTTGCACCTAGCGCAAGTTCAGGTTGGGTCTAGAGGGAGGTCAACTGGCCCAGTGTCAAGTGTTGTCCAGCATCATCAGGACGACAATGATCTAAGTTTGACAGTCAGGCTGTTCGAGACCCTTGCCTGTGGCTAGAGGGCATCTGCCTGCTCTGCTTAATCGGACTGGAGACTCTGCAGCTGGGTTTGAGGCTCCCTCGGTCTTCCACAGCCCTTCCACAAATTGGGGTTTCACAAAGTAAAGCTCAGAGACTTTGCCCTTCGTCATATCTGAATGTTGTACTTGGCAACAAATCTTTACAGAAGCTGACGGCCACACCCTTCTCCCATGGTGTGGCTAATGGGTTCAGTTAGCATGTTGATCACTGTGCCCCCAGGACTCCTCCTATAAATGTCTCTAGGCAGAGTCAAATATCCACTGGGGACATACACCCACCAACCAGACCCACTGCCATCAAGTCCAAATAGCGAACCTCTAAGCAGCAGTGGGGAACCTTCAGCTCCAGGCCTGAGAAATCAATACCAGCTAAGAGCACTCGCCTCACCGAAGACAAGCAGTTGCAGTCATCGCATTAGGGGTCAGCTAATGAAATATTTCACCAGTGTAGCCCTCAAAGGTTATAAGTATCCAAATGGCCCTTGGCAGAACAAAAAAGGGTCCCTACCTCTGCTGGGCAGCATTTCCAAAACTGTCTTTCTCTTGAAGATCAGCTCATGGGTTTGAACCATGGACCTTGAGATTAGTAGCTCAATGCTTATCCTACAGGGCCAGAGCCATGTCCTTAAACTAAAAACTCGCAATTCACTGCCATTAAGTCACCAGAGTAGAGCACTAGGTTTGTAGAATGCTCCAGGTTCCAGTAGGAGCCCTGACTCTATTTTGAGTATCCACGCGATTCCGTGTCCATTGAATTCTTTCTGCCTATTGACGGGCAGTATGCGTAGCTCAGGCAGAGTGCTTTTGCCTCGACTCCCCAGGCCAGCCCAGGGAGGAACATCATTGCCTTCTGGGTCTTGCCTGGATCATGAACTTGATGAGAACTGAGTACTAGGGTCCGTCTGGTCACAAGTCATACACTGAGCTCAGAGGACCCAGAAGCAATCCGGTATGGATCTCAAGCACGGTCCTTTCCCCAGGGTCGGTCCTGCCGCCAACCTTGAACGGGTGCTGAAGTTCCTTCATTTTCCAAGCTGTGGCTACCAACTCTTTGGACACCATTATGGCTTCCTGCTGATGGCCTCCCCCTCTGGATGATTTGCTTTTGGCCTGTCTCTGTCCTGTTTGAGACCAAATAAAGGGCTCTTTATGAAATATATTAGGACTGGGGGTGGGCTTTTAATCCCATATAAGAGTACTGAGCTTAATGCGGCTCTCCTACCCGTACCCTGAGCCTTAATTCAATAATGGTATGCTTTAGTTTTGAACCTGCAGCGTAGACTAGGAAAGCCCACTCTGTGAGGGAGACAGGAGGTTTGAATCCGGTTAAGTGTTGGATGTGAACCAGCAGGCCAAGCTCCCTCTCTCCCTCCCCAGGGCGCTGCTCCAACATTGCATGCAAACACTGCTGGCCACCCACCAGTAAATACGCGGGGGGGGGGGGGGGATGCTCTGCTGGGCACACCCTTAAAAACAGGGTGGTTCTGTTCTCCTGAATAAAAATCAAAGAGCCTGCCCAGACTTGTAGTGAAAAAGTTAACAAAGCCCTTATCATCATGACAAGCATAAAGCTTAAAGGACAAGCCTGCCCCAAGATGTCTCTCAGGATGACTTTACCCCTAACAATCCAGAACCTGAACCAAGCAAGGGGGACCGTCGGTCTAGTCGCTCCAGGACTGAGTGGTTTCTGGATGGGGGAGGGGAACGTGTTGAGAGGCCTAGAACTGGATCCTTCTCAGGGTAGGCGAAGGCTGTATCAATGGGCTGGGGACTCTCAGCACCTCTTTTTAGAGTTACCCTGGGCCTCAATGTGTTTTGCCTGTTGGGAAGACCAGTCTTGTTGCCCATCATTTGCAACTGCCCTCAACAAACAAGATACCAGGATGGACCAGACGGACCTAACTACAAAATTCACCCTTTTCTACTCAAGCCTTTGGAAAACCATCCTCCCCAGACTTCAAAGCCTCATCAGGTCTTTCTTCCCTAGTTTGGAAAAGACTGAGTGCAGGAGGGAGTAGGGATACCTCACCCCAACTTCCTCCTGCCTCCATTCTCACTTGTTTTAACATCCAAACCAGCTATCCAAATGGAAGCGTTCCCTTTAACAAATGATTAGCCATAAGCTCAGTAAAATACACTTCTCACTCCTATTCCTCTCGTAGAATTATAATATCTTTGGTTTAAAGAGCTGAAACTTTAATCTATATTATCCAACTGGTAAAATTGCTTTAAATATATACAAAAAATACAACTCCCGGCCATCGAGTCAATTCTTCCTCCTAGTGACCCTATAGGGCAGAGTGGAAGTGCCCCTGTGGGCTTCCGAGATAGTAACTATTTACAGGAATAGAAAGCCTCGTCTTTCTCCCACGGAGTGGCTGGTGGCTTTGAATGGCTGGACTTGTGGTTAGCAGACCAACATCTAACCAATAGGCTACCAGGGTTCCTCTACCAGGAGACATCAAAATGTTTGTGAAAAAAATGAGATTAGAAGATAACGGCAAATCTCCACGAACTTTTGGAAGCCCCTTGGTATGTAACATGTTTGCCGATTCACCATGCCTCAGGTGAATGGCAATCCCATTAATTATGTTGGACAATGTTTACATATCAATTTCCATGTCACATACATCACTCATTTCAGGATGTTACAGAAATGGAGATTCTGATTGGACAGAACTAGGTGGACTTGAGATCCTGGGTGGTACCTCTGCTCAGTCATGGACCACATTAGAAGTAATACGAATCTGGCAGAACAACATTCTCCACGTTACTCTGATCACAACGTTATCGCTCCTACTCAAGCAGAAGAGCAATTGTGAGGATGGTACAGGACTAGGCAGTGTTTCCTTCTGTCGTGCATCGGTTCGCTGTGGGTCGGAACCAACTTGATGGCAGAGAACAATGCAACTAGCCTTTTAAAAAGTGAGTGTGATCCAAAGATGACAATTACAAAATTCAAGTACGGCGAAGAGAAAAGTATCAGGGCCAGAATTATGAACCCCCAATTTATGGAGGGCTGTGGAGAACAGTGGGAGCCCCCAAACCCAACCAAAGAATATCTAGTAAGTCTGGGTCACTGACAGATCCGCTATAGCCACGGCAAGAGGCCCAAACAGCCTCACTATGAGGCAGAGACAATCGGAATCTTGATTATGCTGAATCAAGCATGGTACTCCGCCAGTTTGAAATTGTTCTGGGTGCAAGTATCTCTTCGTTGTTCCAGACAGAAATTTCTTCCCTGGTGTTTTGAATGTTGATGGGGTTCTTCTCCCTCTCATGCATTGTTTCTATTTGTGTCTTTATACTATCATGATCTTATTCTTACCACCTTCGTGCAACTTGTTTTCCATTGATTTCTGTGGGGTTTCCCAGCGGTGAAGCACAGGAGTGAATGTATAATAATAATAACTGGTACAAAGTGTTATGGGAATGCAGGGGTGGAAGGTGGGCAGTAGGGAGGGAAAGGGGACTTGGGGAGTGGATAATGAGAGTGGGAAGGGGGAGGGGCCACTAGAACTGATCATAATTGCACAACTCCTTTTGAAGATGATGTAACCATGGAGGGCAGTGGTGCTCCAAGATAGATACGGTGGTGTAGTAATTATATAATCTGGTGTCACGTTGAGGATAAAGAGTGTAGGGGTGGAGTCTAGGCTGTCAATCAGGATATAGTCAATGAAATCTCTGTGTGGGAATGGCCTTCCCCTAAGAATTCTGGGAATTCCTGAATTTTCCTCCTTGGATGTGGGAGACATTTTTCTTGGCTCACTACCTGCGAGGCGTTGCAGCTGACAAGACACATGGAATTACGCTAGTGCCCTGAGCTGGGAAGCCACATGGACCTACCCCGATGCAACCAGACCTCTAAGAAGCCACGTAGAGACTCCTGCCAGCACTGAGATGCTTACAACGCCACTGGATCCAAAGACTTTCTACCCACTGGCCTGTGATCACCGTGCACTCTGCGTCATTGTATGTGTTTCATGAGTCTGGAGAGTACGTTATAGACTCGTATCAGACATATGGGCTAACATTGGAGTTATAGGCTTGGACTGGACTGGGTTGGAATACTTTCTTAATGGACAATTATCCTTTCTATAAAACTCTATCTTACACACCTACGAGTCTCCCTGGATTTGTTTCTCTAGTCTACTCGGACTAACACAGGTGGTGATTCTACAATTCCCCTTGATATGATTACATGACTGAACTATTCAATTGCATGACACATAAATCATGTGTCAATAAAACTGCTGGGGCAAAAGTGAGTGTGCACTCAAGCTATGTATTTTTATTCATATTTTATGTTCCTATGTTCCAAAGCAAACCCACTTCGATCACGTTGATTCTACTTCATAGCACTTAGTAGAACTGCGTCCTCATGTTTCCAAGGCTGCAGTCTTACAGAAGCTGACTGCCATAGTGCTCCCTCAGAGCCACTGGTGGGTCCAAACCCTCAACCTTTTGCTTCAGCAGCCGAGTGTTTAACCACCATGCCACCAGGGCAGCCCGAGGTGATAGGTCTTTACGGGCGCCGACAGCCGCATCTGGCTCCTTGCTTGAGTCAGGTGCACCGTCGTCCTCAAAGCAACATTCATGCTTTTCAACGTTTTAAAGCAGTCTTGTGCAGCAGACTTACCCAATGTGATGTATTCTTTGGTCTCTTGACTGCGACTTCCATGAGCATTGATTGATTGTGGATCCAAACAGGACAAAATCCTTGACAACTTCCACCCTTTATCATGATGTAGCCTATTGGGTCTAGTTGTAAGGATTTGTATTTTCTTTACTTATGATCATTTTTACTTTTAAAAATATGAATCATGTGTCTTCAAACACAACCACACACTTAATAAGGAGGCTTCAAAAGTTCACAGAAAAATTCGTGTTCTGAAATTCCATTTTCCCACAAACTCTTGGAAGCCCTCTGATATTGGAGCTTTAACTTCTAAAGCACATGGTTTGTGGAAGGCTACCATTTACAGAAGGCGCTCTCACTCCATTTGACTCGACCTAAAACCAGGAGCCCCAGTGGCACAGTGGTTACACATTGGTCTACTAACCACAAAGTCACCAGTTCAAAACCACCAGTCACTCCAAGGGAGACACATGGAGCTTTCTACTCCCATAGAGAGTTACAGTCTTAGAAATCCATGGGGGTAATTCTACCCTGGCCTATAGGGTGGCTGTGAGTCAGCATCTACTCAATGGAAGTGAGTGTGGTGTTTTATTTGGAGGATCACTATGAGTCAGAATCCACCGATGGCCCAACAACAATAAAATCCTTCACGGAGTAGTTCCAAGTTGTAATACCTTGTACTTCATCAAGCATCCCCTTTAGAAGACACTTTATAATGGCGGGGAAAAACAATATGTTTAATCATTCATTTTATTTTATATATCCGTCATCCTCAGCAGGTATCATCACTTTTTATTATGCAATTAAATTCAGCCAGCTGAAAAGACTGACAGTTCCCTTGGGCATTGTGAGGGAAAGTTGAAGCAATTCGTAATGCAAATACAAGGCAGACGGAATATGATTAATGCCATCATAAAGGTATGATGTGGAGGAGACTGGCAATGTAATGTTATGGAGACTGTATTGAGTTATCCCCTAAAAATCCATGTCCACCTGGAATCTCAGACTATCACCAGATTTGGAAACTGGTCTTTGCAGATGTAAAGACACCAACTCCTCATTTATCAAGTCTCTCTAGCTGATATTTTACATCAACAGTCAGAGTAAAAAAAAATCTACTATCTGACTAATTCGTGAATTAACAATGTTCATTTGGCAGTGACAAAGGCCAAGGTGTGAGGAGAAGATAATGTTGAGTGTGAAGGTTAAGTTCATGTGTCACCTTGGCTGGGTCGAGAGTCTGCCAGTTATGCCAGGCTGCAATTTGACAGTTATGTAATGATGTACCTTGCCACTTCTGTAAGGATGTAACCATCCTCCAATTTGTAATCTAATCTGGTCATCCTCCATTTTTCTATTAATGCCGATTTTCACATAATGACTTGGACTCTGGAATTTAACCATGTCAATAAGTGAGAAGCAGATAGAGTTAAGAATCTCCAGATGATATCATACTAGGTTTGGGGGGAGTCCCTAAATCCAATTACATGTCCCCTGATTAAAAGAGTGGACACACAGGGAGAATACGATGTGACGGTAGAAGCACAGGTTGGAGTCACGATGCATCTATAAGCCAAGGACTTGGACTGCAAGGGTGGTTGGCAAGCACTAGCAGTGAGGAGAAAGGCGGGGCAAAGATTCAGCCTCCAAAAGCAATGGGTCGATCCTGACTTCATCATTTCATACGTTTGCAGCCACCTCATCTGTGGCCGTTTTTAAGGCAGGCCTAGGAAGCGAATGCAGGGATAAAGGAAAGAGAAAGCGCATCCTCTTAGAATTGTCTGAAAACTTGTCCGAGAGAGTGCGATTTTAAGAGTCCTTGAAAGATGAGTAAACATTTGGCATCTGGAGCTTGTGGATAGAATGACAAGGAGTCCCAGGGACAAGAGGTGGCTCTATAGGAAACACAGGCCTCTGGCGTCCAGATCTGAATCGAATATGTATATGAGACCAAAACCTAATTGCTGTGGATTTGACTCCATCCCACAAAGACTCCATAGCTGGCAGAGTAGACCTGAGCTCCACGGGCTTCTCAATAGCTGCTTGTTGTTGCTGGTTTTTTAAGTATATCACTAGGCCTTTCTTCTGAGGTGCCTCTGGGTGGAGTTGAATCTCCAGTCATTTGGTCTGCAGATGCGCATCCACTATCTGCACCACTCAGTGGTCATTGGATAAGGGCGCTGGGGAAACGAAAGGACTGACTTCCATTGGTACTTGAAAGCAAGACACGGTGCCAGCATGTTAGCAGAGAAGAGACTCGCAAGAGGAAATGCTAGGTGGGGAAGGGAGAGTGGTCTCCAGTCATGTCTTGGTTCATCCCATCTTTACACTGTGCAATTAACTTTTTATCCTCTGCAAATACACTGCCATCTGAAAGCAAGCAGGCAGCTTACCTCTGGCTCTCTTAGAAACACCCCCCCACTGCCGTCTTCTGCCTACATCCCAGCACACCCTGTAAGGCTCACCGTAGCCCAGCGCTTGCACGCCACGAGCCTTCCATCAATATTAACTCATTCACACACATCTGAAACCCTCAATAAGCCCTGGCCTATTTCCTGAAATTACAGGTTGTGCTCACTCAGTGCAGACAGCTAACCCTGGTCATGGGAAGTAATTTTCCCCGACTGGAGAGATATCTATTGGTGAAGAATGGGACACTTTGAAAGGGCCACGATATGAAATGATAATGGCACAAGACCTCTTTAAAGGGCTGACGAGCAGGGATCTTACTTTGAGGACTAAGGTGCACCTGACTCCAACTAAGGGCTTTGCGGTCTCCTTATAAGCACGTGAAAGGTGAGCGTTGGATGAAGATGACTGAAGAAGAATCAATGCATTTGATTTATGGTGCCGGTAAAGATTATGGAAAGGGCCGCAGACTGCCAGGAGAAGAAACAAATCTGTCTGGGGAAAGTTCATGCTCCTGAGAAATGAGAATGGGGAGATTGGGTCGCACATAACTTTGGACACGTTATCGGGAGAAGCCAACCCTCCAAACCCCACTGTCATCAAGTCAATTCCAACACATAGCAACCCTATACAGGGCCCAGGAGGCTGTCTATCTTCACAGAATAAGAGTGCCTCATTTCTCCTGCAGAGTGGCTAGTGGAGTTGATAGGCCAATAATTAGGTTAGCAAAGGCCCCTAAGAGAACTGCCAGGACTCCTGGCAGGAGAGACCAGTCCCTGGAGAAGGACCTCATGTTTGTTAAAGAACCAGCTCAGAGAAAATGAGGAAGGCTCCAGGAGCTGGCTTAAATCGTGGCTGCCACCAACAATTCCCTGGGGGTACGACGGGAAGAGAGGGAGGGAAGGAGGGGAAGGGAGAACTGATAGCAAAGATGACTGTAAACCCCACTGGAGGGGAACGAATAACAGAATTGTAGGGGAATGGAGACAGTGTACAGTGTAAAATATGGCACAAATAATAACTATTTATAATATAAGAATAAGGGTTCCTGGGGGGTAGGGTGGGGGAGGGAAGGGATAAAGGGGAGCTGAAATCAAAGAGTTCAAGAAGAAAGAGAATGTTTTGAACATGGTCGTTGCAGTAATTGTTCAATTATTGCTTGATCGAATTGAATTCTGGATTGTTGTAATAGCTTTAAGAGGTCCCAATAAAATGATTTAAATGAGTAACTACATAAGCAGTGGATGCCATGGGCTCAGACATAACAACCATTGCGAAGGTAGCGTTTCGTGCTATTGTACGCAGGGTTGCTATGAGCCCGAACCGACTTGACAGCACCTAACAATGGCAATAAAATGGAAGTGAACGATAAATGTTCATCAGAATCCCTAAGTTTTAAAATTAAGTTTGTCCATTTAAGGTCGCCTTTAGACATCCTCTTTTTGAGGTTATATTAATATTCCAGCCTCTTGATACTATAATTCCATACAGCTGAGTTTAACTATTTACAGTCCTCTTGGATTACATTTGGGGGCTCATAGTATTATATGGCTCAAGGTTCACATTTTCTAAATACTCTTGCCTGAAAACAGATGCTGTCCTCCTAAAAGTATTCAATAGTTTCTTCTACCTACAATTCTTGCTCCCTATTCACAGTCCAACGGGAAGCAGCCCCATTGGAGCTTCATTTAATGGTGGTCCTGGGTGTCACAACTGGTTACCAACGTGACTGTTAACAAAAGCTTGGTGGTTCCAAGCCACCCAGAGGTGCCTTAGGAAGACGCCCTGGAAGAAATCAAGTCCATGGTAACTGGCTTTAATTTTTATCATTTGTTTCTACTTCTTTTAAAATAGAGATACTAAAATCCTAGAGTAGCCAATCTGTTCTTGTTATGAGGTGTCGTGGAGTCAGTTCTGAGACTGACCAAACGGATCACCACCTGGTCCTTCGTCATCCTCCCAATGGTTGTTCGGTTAGAGCCCATGGTTGGAGCCACGGTGTCCATCCATCTTGTTGAAGGTCTTCCTCTTTTCTCTGCCCTACTCTCTATCCAGTCAATTGTAAGTTAATTTTAGCCTAATATCCATTACCTCTAAAATGGTATTTTCTCTTCGAAGTGATTATTAATTTTTAAGTCATTTTATTGGGGGCTCATACAACTCTTAGCACAATCCGCACATCCATCCACTGTGTCGAGCACATTTGTACATTTGTTGCCATCATCATTTTCAAAACATTTGCTTTCTACTTGAGCCCTTGGTATCAGCTTCTCATTTTTTGCCTCCCTCTCCCACCCTTCCGCCCTCAGAAACCCTTGAGAATTTATAAATTATTATTATTTCATGTCTTACACTGACCAATGTCTCCCTTTACCCACTTTTCTGTTGTCCATCCCCCTGGGAGGGGGTTATTAGTAGGTCATCATGATCGGTTCCCCCTTACCCCCACCCACCTTCTCCTTCCCCTCCTGGTGTTGCTACTCTCAATATGGGTCCTGAGGGGTTTATCTGTCCTGTATTCCCTATGTTTCCAGCTCTTATCTGTACCCATGTTTGTACTCTGGTCTAGCCAGATTTGTAAGGTAGAATTGGGGTCCTAATAGTGGTGGGGAGGAAGCATTTTAAAAATAAACACTTTCCCAATCTGAGCAAATGCCTTGGGGGCCACATCTGACCTCCACTGGCTCCACAAGGCAGAAGAATCTAACTCCATCCAGTCCAAGGCCGACTGCCCAGAGACAGAGGCCAGGCAGGCTCCCATCCTTTATTTATCTTCACCCTGTTCTGGTGCCACGTGTCTCTCCCACAGCACTCTATGTCTTTGCTGGGTTGGATGAGCCATTTAAATGGCCGCAGCGAACAGATAGTACTCACGATTATGCAGTTCATTGGGGACCTTTCTCTGTTACTACAAGTTAGGATCAGGAAACATTAAGGATCCAGTGCTGTTTTCCATAGCAGCTCCCTTCCTCAGCCATGCCAGCAACCAGGTGTGCCTCTGTCTAGTCTTTAGCATCTCGCCCATATGGTCCCCTGGCCTCCGTTTTCTTCTTTAGGCAGGGAACCTCACTGCTATGCCTCATTGTCTTGGCGCTGCTCCTTGATTCTGCCTAATGGTCTTGGTGCTATGGTCTTGGGAGTCTCTGCTACCTCTGTCACTTCATGCATGGGCTCCACTGGTGGCTGTTCTTCCTTGATGCTTGTGGGATTCCTGTGCCGGCTTCTGAGATGGCTTACTCTTGTGGCCAGTGGCATAACAAGACTGAGCAATCCCCTCTATGAGCGTTTCACACACCTTATTGCAATGGTACGAAGTTATGGATAGATGACCCATGTGTGAATAAGTTCTCATGTCACCACCCGATCGAATTGTGTACTCACTGTTTCAAAGCCTCGATGAGGATGGTCAGGAAAGCCACCTGGTCTACCGCCTTTAAATTCGTCAAACAGCAAAAATGGATCCAGATTTTTTAACTGAAATTAAAAAGAAAAATCAGCAGATTAGACATGCCTTTTATGTCACACCTGTGATGGGGGGGTGACCCCACATGACAAAGGAGAACTGCCCCATGTGGTTCCCTTGGCTGTAATTTTTACAAAAGCAGATCACCTGGCCTCTCCCCACCGGGTGAATTCAAACTGCCCATCTTTAAGTTAGCAGCCAAGTGTTTAACCACTGTACCACCAGGGCTCACTACTTAAAGACATCACCACAAGCACATCTAGAAAACCTCATGGGATATTACATAGTCAATCAGCAACTTCTGCAGTGAAAATTTCTTTTAGAAAAGAATTCCTTACAGAGAGAGAGAGAGAGAGAGAGAGAGAGAGAGAGAGAGAGAGAGAGAGAGAGAGAGAGAGAGAGAGAGAGAGACTGACTAATTAAATAAGGAATTTGACATTTTATGCGCAGCACCACGGCTAGGCAAACATTGCATCCATCATCTGAGATCTCAAAAGCTAAACACAAGGAAGACGCAGTCTGTGTCCTAAAAGTCCCTGCCCCACCCCACCTCATGAGGAACAGATTGGAAAATGAGCAATTACAAGCTGAAGCTACACGCTCAGGAGAAAGATAACCTAGCATATACAGGGTCAAGGAGAACTGTCGTGTGAAGGTGGCCCTTCAGTTGGGTCTTGAATTACATGCAAGAGTTAATCAAGAAGAAGTGAGGGATTGGAGAGGGACTGATTACCCAAACAACTGGGCCTGCCTGAAGAACTTCCAAGAAGCTCCTCCGAAGGACATCAGTTCTGATGTCCAATGGAACTCGGCTGAAAGGAAAAATGCTAGAAAGATGTTTGTGTTTCGATGACTATAAAAGGCATGCGACTGTCTGGTTCATAACTAACGATGGATAGCATGGCAAAACATGGGGACTGTGGAACACTTCAATGGGCCCACATAGAACCTGCACATGCACCAACAGGCAGCGGTCAGACCAGAACAAGGGGGGCACTGCATGGCTTAACATCATGAAAGGAGTGAGTCAGGGTTGTATTCTTCCAGCAAACTCGTTCAATCTGTATGCTGAGCAAACCATCCGAGAAGCTGGGCTGTGGGAAGAAAAGCACAGCATCCGGAGTGGAAGAACCCTCAGTACAACCTACTGTGTGTAGCTGACGCAACTTTGGTTGCCTAAAGCGAAGGGGACTAGAAGTAGTTATTGGTTAATATATCCCAAGCCATGGTCATCAATATGGATTGCACTTCCACATTCACAAACCCCCAATCCTCCCAACCGGCCCCATAGCGACATCATGATCAACAGAGGAAAGACAGAAGTTATCAAGGGTTTCATTTGACTTGTATCCATAATCAACACACATGGAAGCAGAAGTCAAACAATGAAACGGCATAGGGCATCGGGCAAATGTGCTGTAAAAGATCTTTCTTTGAAGGGTTACAATGCAAATATATTAGTAGTTTAGGTGCACTTGAACTAAGCCATGGTATTTCTAATCGCCTCATCTGCATGTGAAGGCTTCACTGTGAATAAGGAAAGTTAGCGAGGAATTGCTGCATTTGAATTATGGTGTTGGTGAAGAGTATTGGAAGTGCCATGCTCTGCCAGGGGAACACATCTGTCTCGGAAGAAATACAGCCAGAATGCTCCCTGGAATGGAGAATGGCAAGATATCATCTCACATTCTTAGGACATGCTATCAGGAGGGCCCCATCCTTGAGGAAGAACATGAGGAAGACCCTCAATGAGGTTGGTTAACACAGTGCCTAACACAATAGGCTCAAAGATAGGAATGCCTGTGAGATGACACAAGACCTGGCAGTGCTTTGTTCTGTTGTGTATAGAAACCTAACAACAACAACAACAACGACAAAGCTACTACTCCCACCGTATGTACTCGTGTATAACCCGAGCTTTGCAGCACATTTTTAACGCAGATTTTGTGACAAAATTCGGCTCCTTGGCTGATATTCGGGTCGGCTTATACTAGAGTATGTACGCTATATATTGGGACAAAGGGTACATATGGGAGTATGATGAAGGACAGATGTCAAATCTTGAAGGAGTTAGACTTTATCCTGAAATTAAAGAGTGTTAATCGGGGGTGGAGAGGATCAGATTTAGAAAGATCACTGTGGGAAATGGGCTGCGGATAAAAAAAGATCGAGAGCAAAGGGTTGAGAGAGAAGGCTAGTAGTCCAAGCCATAACACAGGCTCGGGCTAAAACAAGGGCATCAGTGATAGAGAATGGCAGAGACAGAAAGGAGAGTGCACGTTTCTGGCGAGGGTGCCAGCCTAGGGCCATTCATGTGACAAAGGAACGTGACAGAAGCCTTTGCTGTGCTCCTGAGAGCCGATTTCAATGCAAAATGACAGTGTGTATACGGCGGACGAGAACACGGGGTTCCCAGGGCTGTAATTTCTTCAAAGGCAGACCGTCACATCGGTCTCCTGTGGGGTGGCTGGTGGGTTCAAGTCCCTGACTTTTCAGTTAGCAACTGAACACTTAAACCATTGTGCCCCTGGCACAATACCCGACCCAGCAGCATTGAAATCGTCCTGGTGATTTCATTTTAAATCCTGTTGATTTTAAGATAGATACATAAATATTATCTATAAATAGAACTGTTCATAGTAGTGGTTCCTTTTATTGTGCAAAGCTAGAAGATACTGCATGATACAAATCAAGCTCAAAAAGAGAAGTAGAAACAGACCTGTTAGCAACACATCGTGACAAGTGTGGTGGCTCCTCTTCCGTGGTTTAGAAAAGTTATCAAGTCCTATGAACAAAACTGGTGGAAGCTTGAGTGGAATGGCTGAATCTATAGACCAATGTGGGAAGAACTAACACTTCCATGCACTCACCGCACGGAGTCAATTCCGATGCACGGAGACCCTATAAGACGGAGTAGAGCTGCCCCTTTGGGTTTTCGAGCCTGTAAATCGTATGGAAGCAGACTGTCACATCATTGCCCCACAGAATGACGGGTCAGCAGTTCGAACCCACAGGCTCAAACTTGTAACCCCCTACTTCGGTCTTTGTCACGGTTTTCCAATCATGTTGCATTATCTTCTCCAGCTGGGCTTTACTCTGTTCATTTTCTTTTCCCATTCATTTTCTTTCTAGCCAGCTTAACAAGTTTTTAAGGGTCTCATAAACAATGCTTTAAAACTGTTCTTTTGACTCCGTGGGCCACTGGGGATTAGAAAGGTGTGACTGACCAGGTGCTTTTGAACACGGCCATGCTCGTATTCATTTGCATCATTCGCTTATGGACATGCACATCATCAATGGAGCCCACTGCTCTTGCCCCATAAAAAAACACGAAACAAACAAAAAAACCCAAACTCACAGCCATGGAGTCCATTCTGACTCTCAGCGACTCGATAGGACAGGGGAGAACTGCCCCTGTGAGTGTCTGTGACTGTAACTGCGCATGGGAATACAAAGTGCCATCTTTCTCCTACGGAGCGGTGACTGCCCTGGTAGTAAGCAGCCCCTCGCGGGACCACTCCGCCACCAGCTCCTGCTGCACAGTTCCCGTGCTTTTGCTGGCTTTCCCTGGGCTCGGCTGGTCTCGACACGTCTCTTCACTCGGGAACTCAATCTGGGATGTGCTGTTCTCACGGGCAAGCACCGAAACAAAGGCAAGCCAAGCCAAGCCCATCGTGGACTCCCATCGACAGGTCCCACTGGTTAAAGCGCATGACATGGCCACGCCCGCAGTCAGGGCAGAGGGCCCTTTAGTCCTGACGATAGGACTCATGGGAAGTGCGCCTCGAGTGGGTGTGGGCGTGTCATCATATTACAGGAAGGGAGGGAGTATTGGGGCGTGATCGTTGCACCTACATCAGTCAACAGAGGAAAACCTCAAACCAGACCTCTTGCCTGGGAGTTGATTCTGACCCATGGTAACAGGTCTCATTTCCAATCCGTACCCTTTTTTTTCCCTTTACTTGGCTGTTTGCAAAGTAGGTCCCCAACCACAATTTTGAGGAGGAAGCCGCTAGGGCACATTCAGATCTTGTCACCAGTGATCAGGCTGTTTAATGTTGATTTCTGTCTAGATTCCCTTTATGCAGTTACGGAATTTGATTTCTAGTCCTAGTTTTCAAAGGTTCTTTTTCTCAGACATATGTGATTGCTGGATTTTACTGAATGTTTTATTTTTTTCCTGCATCCATCGAGATACTTGTATGTTTTTTTTTTACTTTCAAATCTCTTGTTGATAAATTACATAAGTGGGTTTTTTTCCTAGCATGGCACCAAATCTGCTCTCCTAATAATAGCAACAATGAGCTTAAAGAAGACATGGAAATGAAATGGGGCTGGGAAAAGATAGGGTATGACTGCACATACTTCCGTATCCTTTTTGTGTTGTCATGGAATCATAGATAACTTGCAGGATTGTAAAGATAGGAAACAATGATGGTATAGCACCTGGCCTGTAGGTGCTGCATGCATGGGTCATACCTGCTATATGACACCTGCCTTATATACCTCTGGAGAAGTCCTGGTGGCACAGATGTTGGGCTGCTAACCACCAGGTTATGGTTCAAACCAGGTAGCCACTCCTTGGGGGAAAGATGAGGCTGTTTACTCCTTTAAAGACTCAAAGTATCAGAAACCCATAAGAGAGTAGTTCTATTCTGTTTTACAGGATCCATACGAGTTGGAATCCACCTGAAGGGAAACCCCCCAAAAAATACCAAACTGAAGTCATTGAGTCGATACTGACTCATATCAACTTTATAGGACAGGGGAGAACTAGCCCTTTCCGTTTTCCAGACTATAAATCTTTATAAGAACAGCAGGCAGCCCCGTCTTTTTTTCAAAGAGCCTCTGGTAGAGTCGACCTATCGACCTTGCGGTTAGCAGTACAATGCATAGTCCACTACATCACTGGGGTTCCTAAAAGTTCCTAATATTTTCTAAGAGTTCAGCAAACATTCAACAACACATTAACTAAACATGTGTTAGCTGAAGAGAAGATCTGATTTCTATGAGAAGCCGGGTTTTCTAAAGTGTTTGTTTTCCTTTTCCTTCACATTAAACTGATCACCTTCTCTGTTGTTTTTGTTTTCTGAGCCACATGAAAAATCAAGTCCAGCAGACCATTCCAAATACTTTAGTTGCCAAATGCGTGGGGCAGTTTCCAAGTGACTTCTTTTGATCTCTTGGGAAGGCCAGTTGAAACTTGTGGTCACCACCCCATAATAAGCAGCTTGGCATTTTACTTAAACCAAGAGGCACAGGAAGCCGTTACCAGAAAAGGCAAGCTCCTTGGCAATAGGATTGACCCGCTGCTCTTTTTTTTTTAATATGATGTCCCACTGGGTCTAGAATATTCCTCTGTCTATCAAAGGTCCATCTTAACTGATGCAGGTCTGAGGTCCCTGGCCTCTCCGGCTCTGTGGTAGAATTCTTGCCTTTCACGAAGGAAATCTGGGTTCGATTCCTAGCTAAATCCAGCTAATGCGCAGCCACCACTCGTCTGTCAGTGGAGGCTTGCACTGATACAGACTTGCTAAGATACAGAACAGGTTTCAGTGGAGCTTTCAGACTAAGATGGACTAGAAACAACCCCTTGACAACTGCTTCTGACAATCAGCCAGTGAAAGCCCTATGGATTACAACAGTGTGATCCACAACCAGTCATGGGGATTGCCCTAGACAAGGCAGCATTTCCTTCCGTGATGCGTGGGATTGTTGTGGACTACTCAATAGTAGTTAACACCACCAAGCCTTTTTACAGCGAGGTGTGGTCATCTGACTAAGTCAGATTGATGAGATACACATGGAGGTTGTTCTGTGTGGCTTTTAGGGAAGTCCTTATAAAAAGGAGGCAGGAGAGCTGGTAGATGTGAGTATATGTTATTGTGTGCATGTATAGATGTATCTGCAGGCATGTTTGTATGCTGAACACATGAGGGAGCTTCAAAAAATTGTGCAATTCTATTTCGAGCTTCATTATTCTTGTAATTCCCTTTTATTACAAGCTTTTTGAAATGTATATATTCATGTCTTAGAGGGCACAATAACCAAACACTTCAGGGAGTGGTTTACTGGACTTGAAGACTTAGACCCATTGTCTTGTGGGACAGCTCGGCCAACTGGTACAGCAAGGTTTATATAGCTTATGTTCAGCAGCCTACTTGGGGACTGTTGAATGGAATCTTAAACGCTTGTGAGTGGCTATTTAAACTACAACTATTACTATCCGTTTTTCTGGATCAAAATAGAAAGAAGGGAACAAGAGATCCAAACTAGCTCACAGAACTAGTCCACACCAACCACATTCTCATGTATCCTGAGACCAGAAGAACTAGATTGGGCCCAGCTACCATGATCTACTCTGACAAAGGCTCGGGAGAAAGACCCTGATTGAATGTGAAATAAGTGTAGAAAATTCAAATTCTTTAAAAACCCCAGACTTACTGGACAAGTAGAGCCTTGAGGAACTCTGAGGCTGTCATCCTAGAACACCCTTTGCACTTGGAACTGAAGGCACACTCAGAGGTCACCTTGCAGCCAAGTGACAGATTAGATCATAAAATAAACAATATCACTAATGAGTACCTAGTTCTTTCAAAGAAGAACTTATATGAATCCAAGCAGTCAACGTTTACCATAAAGCAAGTTTGAGAAGCTAGGTAGGGACAGGGAAGCTAGAGTAAGAGAAATGAAACAACTAAAATGGAAATACAGAGAATGCTGGCACAGTATGAAAAATGTCACAAATGTCACTGAACAATATTATTAAAAAGGATAACACAAACCCACGGCCAACGAGTCAATTCCTACTCATAGCAACCTTGTATAGGGTTTCAAGACGGCCATAATTGAAGGAAATGTTGATATTTCAGAAGTTAGTGAAAATCAAGATGTGATATTTTCCCCAGTCCATTCCACTCATGGTTCCAGTTAAGAATCCTGACTGAAGAGCTATATTTTCAAGATCCCCATACTCTATTAGTCAAAGGATCTCCTCTGTACCAAGTATGCCTTTACCTAGGAAAAAAGAAGTTGATACAAATCAGTCTCGATCCCATCACCCTGGAGCGCTCACTCTTAAGGTTAGCCCTTGGCATTCATATAATTGTATGTTTGACAGCATAGGGAGTACACAGAATGAAAAAACGCATTCCTGGTTTTCTGAAAATGATATGTTCGGTGAAAGCGTACACAGCAAATTAGGTTCCCATTTGACAACTTCTACATAAATTGTTCAGTGTTAATTAAATTTTCCACACTGTGTCAACCTCTTCAATTGCATTCTGGTCATTCTATTTTCGGGACTATAGTTCCCCTGCCTCCTTCTGTGCTTATGTCTGCTTTAGAGTAAATGTTGACCCTTTGGTCTCACATTTTTATGGGTTTTGAATGGCATCTGGCACTCATGTGAGGAGCCTCGGTGGCACAGTGGTTACACTGGGGGCTGCTAATGCAAGGTCAGCAGTTCAAACCACCAGCCATTCCTCGGGAGAAAGACCGGGTGTCCCACTCCTGTCTCCACTTTGATCTTTTCTTTTTACCTGTCTTTTTAATGACTTTTGCTTTCCATGAATGCTGTTTTTGATGCCCATTGGGGCAGTTATACCCTGGCCCACAGGGTAGCTATGAGTTGAGTCACAATTGATTCGTGGGCAGTGAGCGAGGTTTTGGGTTGGTTGGTGCTCGTCATGCTCGGGCCAGGCTGGTCAAACATGTGATTAACTCACCCCTAATGTGAAATGTGATGGCTGGAACTGCTTCTCTTTGGTCAGGCGTGGAATGTTAGCTGGTAGTACTGCTTTTCCGGGCCTGATATGGCCTGTGGGCTGGATGTTTCCCACCTCCGTTTAAAAATGTGAAGCAAATCTAGCCCCTGAGGTCACCTTTTAGCTAAATAGCAGACTGGCACACGAGCCAATTATAATCATTGTGACTTTGTCCCCAACAAAACCCAAAGGTATTTTCACATCAAATGCCAGTTGTTGCAGGTATGTTGAAATCATATACATGAGGCTCACGTTGTTGTTGTTAGGCGTGGTTGGGTCAGTTCCTGCTCATAGCGACCCTATGTGCCACAGAGCAAAACACTGCCCTCGTCCTCACAGTTGTTCTTATGTTTGAGCCCATTGTTGCAGCCACTGTGTCGATCCATCTTGTAGCAAGCCTTCCTCTTTTTCACTGCCCCTCTACTTTACTAAGCATACTGTCCTTCTCCAGGGACTGGTCTCCCCTGACAACATGGCCAAACAAATGAGGCAAGGTCTCACTATCCTCCCTTTCCAGGGGCATTCTGGCTGTGCTTTGTCCCAGATTTGTGTGTTCTTTTGACAATTCATGGGACTTTCAAGATGCTTCACCAGTGCCATTCATTCAAACTCATCAATTCTTCTTAGGTCTTCCTTATTCCACTGTCCAACTTTCACATGCACATGCGGTGGTTGAAAAGACCACGGTAGAGGCAGACAGACCTTAGTCTTCAGAGTGACATCCTTGCTCTTCAACACTTCAAAAGAAATTTTGTACAGCAGATTTGCCCAATGCAATATGTTGTTGTTTGATGTTTTTGACTGCTGCTTCCATAAGCATTCATTGCTGATCCCAGCCAAATAAAATTCTTGTTTCTGAGTTTTTTTAGAGCCAACATCATGACTTGATTTTTCGTGTGAAATATAAAGTCATATATAAAAAATAAAAAAATTTTTCATGTGAAATATAAAATTGGGCTTGTGCTCCACCCCACCCCCATATTTTATTGATTATCTTTCAGTAAAATATTTCCCTCGGTCAGCCTATGTATTTCATGTTCTGCATTCACAAAGTTTATTCTCACCAGGATTTGAGAGGTTCGAAGAAATTCCCAAAGAACCTCACATGACAAAAACGAAACGGAAAAAAAAATGAATTCCCCAGTGGGTGTGGGCCCAACAAAGGGGCTCAATTAAAGTACCGGCTACCCTTGCCCCACAGAAGCAGGCTTACTGGCTGGTTGCTTAGGGGCTTGGTGATGTGGCCTGGCAAAATATAACTCCACATCCACCTGCCTCTCCCCAAGGTCCACTGTGCATTGAGCATTTAGAATGCTCCTGTTTTCGTGTATCCTTGGGAAAGCATTGTTTGATCTGCTTCAAAAGATATTCCAAGGCCCATGGGAGGCTGATGGTGGGGAGAGAAATGGGAGGGGCTCGGGTAGTAGAAGCCTGTTGGACTGTTGTTAGGTTGGCACAGACCTCGCCCTTCCTTGGCAGCGAGTCAACATCGGACTCCACCAACCTGGAGGGCAGCATTTCTAAGACAAGTCCGAAGGTTTGTTAAACCCAAAGATGTTTTCTATGTTTAAAAAGTGGCATAAAGCTGAAGTCTGGAAACCAAGTATTGTGAGACTAGAAGAGTAAGAAGAGGGACAAACCCGCCTCTCATTTCAAAGTGGAATCCATTTCCCTAATGCATGTCTTTGGGACCCTTGTAACACGGAGTTGTGTGCTCAGCTACTATTGAAGTCAGTGCTTCAAACCCACTCGGTGAGAGAAAGATGTGGCATTTGGCGTTCATAAAAATTCACAGGCTTGGAAACTCAACGAGGCAGCTCTACTCTGTCCTAGAGGACTGATAGACATTGGAATTGACTCACCAGCACATTGCAACAATACATTTGTCCCTTTGGTCCACGTTTTTTTTGACTCGAGGATGGTGCCTGGTTCTAAATTCCTGAGGCTGTGACCACCACTACAGGTCCCTGCGTGGAGCAATCGATCAAACGACTGGGAGTCTGAAACCACCCAAAGGCAATGCAGAAGAAAGGCCTGGCGATCAGCATTCTGCTTGCCCAAGAGATTTTCTTTCCCACAAGTCCTGAGGTTCCCATATCATTCAAATGAAAAAAGCTCTCTGAAACTGAACGATGCCTACCTCACCTTCTCTTAAAGCTTGTCTCCCTTGGCAGAGAGCAGATCAGCCTGGAGGGGGTAGGGTTCCAAGACACACGGAGACACTTTCTCCAGGAAGTTTTGGTGCACCTCCACCCAGGCCACCTGCACTCACATTCCAGAAAGCCCAGCCAAGGCTGAGCTGGGGCTGCTGGTGTGCTGGGGCTGCTCCGCGTGGAGTCTAAGTTTTTAGTTGGCTCCTACGGCCCCCCACAGGGCAGCTCATGACTGCCAGGGACCTTTCTTCCCAAGTCATCCGAGCACCCTACTGTCCCTTCCACAAAACAGCAAGACATCGCCTCCCGGCCAGCATACCTCAGGTCTGCCGATGCTTCTGCGGACCCTTGCACCAACCCCTTCAGATTGCTCCCGGCTGAGCACGGAGAGCGTCACCTTCTTAGAGGACCCCATGGCAACGGCTTGGGATGAGCAGTGTTCTGATGCTGAGCTGCAGAGGACGGCCGGGGGAAGAGCTGGGAGGGGCGACAAAGATGGAGACATCAGGGAGGAGGAAACATGCAAGAATTTAAAAATACAGGTCCTTAAGTTTCGACAGTGCCAAACGACCATAACATCTGCAAGCTCTTGAGGGCTTCCTGTGTCTGCGGGGACTCCCAAAAATTCCTGGTGAAATGCCATTATAGTTTAATGCCACTTTTCCACGAACTTTTGAAAGCCCCCTCATACAGGATGGGGGCTCATCGAGTGGAAACAATAATAAGGGCAGCCAACACATATGAGTACTTCCAAGGTGCCAGGCAGCCTGATTCTTGGTGAGCCTTACCTCAACCAGTCTCGCGGTCTTCTGGTCCAAGCTTCAGCAATGACAGCTCTCTGGGTACTGACTGCGAACCTCCACGGGCCACACACTGGGCCTCACCTCATTTGAAATCTCTCGACAGCCACACCCCATCCTTCTATTGGTTGGGACATTCAGTGAGGCTGAGAGATAGGAGTTTGCAAACCAAACCTACGGCTGTCATAGCAACCCTATAGGGCAGAGTTGCGCTGCCCCGTGGTTCCCAAGGCAGACGGCCAGGCCTCTCTTCTGCTGACTTTGGTGGGCTCGAGCCATTGACTTGGCCTCTAGTGATCAAGAGTTCAACCACTGTGCTACCAGGCTCCTTGACTCTCACTGGGACATGCCAAAGAGATGAGCCTGGAAAAGAATCTTTGAGAGTCATCGAATTCGAAGACCCATCCATCCCTGCAGTTCAGGGCCAATTTTTCTAGCAGGGGCGCTGAGCTTCCCTATGGAGGCATGTAGAGTGCAGACAAGAACAGTCACCCCTGGCCTGGCATCTGTATTGCAGTGCCGATCAGTACCCCACACTTATCACTCAGGAGGTGTTCCACTTTGGGGGCCTGGAGCAATACAGAACTAGTATAACCCCCTTTCCATTTCAAGTGTTGGTGGCGAGTACACCCCATCCCTGGGTGGTGCAAACAGGTAATGTGCTCAGCTGCTAACCAAATCATTGGTGAAAATTAGTAGTTCTTGTCCACCCGGAGGTACCTCAGAAGAAAGGCCTGGTAATCTTCTGAATTTGCAATCAGCCATTAAAAATCCTATGGAGCGTCATTCTGCTCTGACCAATTCCTTCCGATCTTCCCACTGACACCAAGAGCGATGCTTGTAACAAGATGCATGGGACTCAGGAGGCAAGCCCAGATGTGTATCCCAGCTGTGTGACCTGAGACCACTTGCTAGGCTTCTCTGTGGCTGTTTCCCCATCTATAAAAAGAGTATGGCCAGACTGCCTACCTCAAAGGGGTCAGTGTGAGCTGCTAGGATTCAGAGTCGTGGCCTAGACTAAAATGTGTCCTCCTGAGGGCAGGCAACTTGATGGAGCAAAACCACGTAGTTGTTAAACCCAAGGTTGGCACTTCAAACCCACCCCAATGGCCGTGAATGAGAAGGATCTGGCGAACTGCTCCCATACAGATGCTAACCCAGGCTGCCCTACCATACAGGGTGGACCTGAAGGTACAGACATGAGCTTCACACGGAGCAGGCAGAATTGTCCCCACCTCCATACAAGCCTCTAAGGCTAAGCCCACCATGACTCTTCCGGGGTCCTCCCCCCTCAGACAATCTGGTGAGGTCCTCCTGCCGCTTTCAGCGCCTGGCGGGTGAAATGGCCTTCCTCCCTCCCACCTTCCGGACTTTGCCTCCAGCGTCGCCTCGGTCCCTAGGACCTTGCAGCGGCCAGGGGCAGGCGGGCGCCCCCCACCCCGCGTGCGCACGGCCGCAGGGCCCCGGTACTCACGCGGTCGGCGGGCTGCGGGTGGGGGCGGGAGCGGGAGCGGGGCCTGGGGAGGCCGGGTGGAGCCCTGGCGCCGCCTCACGGTGACTCAGCGCTTCCAGGCAGCGGCGGCGAGGGGAGGCGGGAGGCTGGGGGTTCTGGTCCTTGGGCGGGGGCCACACTCTTTTGTTGACACTCAGCCCAGGTGCAGCCTCACCGTGACTCAGCTAATCCTAGTGGGCAGAGGAGAGGCAGGAAGCTCCCGGGTTCTGGTCCTTGGAATGCGGGGTGAGGGGGGGGGACCACACTCCTTTGTTGACACTCAGCGCACGCGACCTTCTGCCTCTCTTAGCCTCCAGGCCTGGGAGAGGGGCGCGCCCCAGCCTTGCAGAGGGAGGCGGAGCGGACCAGGAAAGGGCCCCTTGGGAAAGTGGCGTCTATGTGTCTCCCAAAGATCCCTGGTGGCCCAACGATTAAGCATTAGCCTGCACGCAGAAAAGATTAGCGTTTCAAAGCTACCAAATGGCTCTGAGGGAGGAAGTGTGGGGATGGGCCTCTGTTGACAGAACGCCATAAGCGAGTTATCCTTTCCTATAGGGTCGTTATAAATTGGAATGGACTTGACTGGCAGCTGCTGAGCTTGACTACAGGTGTTGGAATTTTGCCTCCAACCGCTTGAATAGCTGGGTGATCTTGGGCAGGTGGCTCAGCCTCGCTCTGCCTCCAGCTGTGCCTGGCAAAAACTGTCCTGCCAATGAAATGCTCCTTCGTTACCTGCTTTCTTGCAAGATGCACTTAGGATGTGCAGGGAGGCTGGGGCTTGGACGAGACATGTCCCTGCCTAAAGAGAAGGCGAGGAGGCCCTGTGTGTTGCAAATGGTTAAATGCTTCACACGAGCCAAAAGCTTGAACCTGTCCCCATGTACACAGCAAAGCTGGAGACACAGGGAATCCAAGACAGATAACCCCCTCAGGACCAATATTGAGAGTAGCCATACCAGGAGGGGAAGGGGAAGGTGGGATGAGAAAGGGGGAACTGATCACAGTGATGGGCCTATAACCCTCTCCCAGGGGGATGGACAACAGAAAAGTGGCTGAAGGGAGACATCGGTCAGTGTCAGACATGAAGAAATAATAATAATTTATAAATTATCAAGGGGGAGGAACGGAGGGAGGGTGGAGGAGGGAGTTGGGAAAATGAGAAGCTGATACCAAGGGCTCAAGTAGAAAGAAAATGTTTTGAAAATGATGATGCCAACCAATGTGCACATGCTCTTGACACAATGGATTGTGATCAAAGTTGCACGAGCCCCCAATAAAATGATTTAACGAAAAGTTGAGACTACCCAGAAGTGCCTCAGAAGAAAGGCCTGGTGTTCCATTTCTGGAAAATCAGCCATTGGCAACCTTTCGCCCAGGTCTACTGGAACAGCCATGCGGGCGGGTCTGAGGAGTCCGAATCGATTGCATGCCAAGCGACTTCGAAGAGAAGGCACATTGGAGTGGGGAGACAGTGGGGAAGGATCCTGTGTGTTGTACCTACCGTGTCCCAGTGTAGCAATAGACAACACAGAAATAAATGGGCAGGACTGTTCCAATAACACTTCTGTTATGGCTACGAACCTCTCCAGCCCCTGCCATTTTCACTTGTCAGTAGAAATTCTTTTACTTTTGTTTCCCCCTATCCAGCCCCTTCAGAAATGGAAAAGCCATTCTAAGGTCACAGGCTGTATATGTGTTTGGTGGTGGGCCACATTCGGCTGCAGGTTATTGTTGGCAAACCCCTGCTCCTACTGTTACCATGGTCAAACACATGGCTGGAAACCCCAACGGTCAGTGCTTTGAACCGACCAGCCATTCGGAGGGAGAAACATGGGGCCGTCTGCTTCTACAAGGATGGGCAGCCTTGGAAAGTCTATGGGGCAATTCTACTCTGCCCTACCAGGTTGCCGTGAGTCCAAATCCACTTGACGGCACATAGCTTCCCTCCCTGCATTCCTCACACCCTACTTATTTGCATGGCTCAAGACGAAATGAGCTCATGAACATGAACTTGGCAAGTGCCGTGAAGTAATCCTATCAGGCTGCACAGGTTGGGGGAAGTGGCTAAAAACAAAATCTACTCCCTACCCTAACAGGGGAAGAAAGACAGAACTTTCTACTCCTGTAAAGAATTACAGCCTCAGAAACTCACAGGGGCAGTTCTGTCCCATCCAATGGGTTGCAATGAGTCAACGTCAATGGCATAAGTACCCAGACAGGAAGGCGATGTCATGAAAACAGAAGAGAAAGGAAAACTTCCTGATTGGCTAAGTGAGCAGCCTCGTGGCCAAGCCACTGAAGAGCTTGCAGGGTTGACGCAGACTCCGAAAGGTTATCGGACCCTTTAAGGAGCGAAGTGGATTCCGTCCTTATACACACAGGATTCAGAGGGAAAACTGGGAGGTAGAAGGGTCCATTTCAAAAGAGTGGCTTTCCAGGCTGCAGAGGAAACACTTTAGAGTTACAGATTTTTTCAGAGACATTGGGGGGCAGAGGGGGGAAAATTCCACAGACTCACTGTCTCAAGTGAACTCTGAAGGAGCCAGGGAAGGGGATGCCTCTTCCCTGACTTTCAACCGGCCAAGTGAAAACGTCTTCTTGTTAGCTGGCATTGGTATTCAGCCCTTAGCATTTTGAGGGTGACTTCTGCAAGGGTCCCCAAGTCCAATAGAAGGGCGAACACTCTGTCAGACCTTTCAGAGGCCTCAGTCAGCCCTTCTGCAGTCCTGAGCAGGTAACTGACTATTTCTGCCGACTGCCTGCAGGGAAAGCCAGGTTCTACTCTATCTTTCTGGCATCCCCGGAGCCTGAGGTCCCTAACATAGAGCCCTTGGTGGCACAAGCAGTTTTTGAACCCCTACAAACAGAAAGCATAGTGGTCTGAACACCCCGGGATGCCTGACAAGCTGCTTCGGTCAAGCTCGTGTTATTATTGTTAGTTGCCCTCACCTCGAATCTGACTCATGGCCACCCCGTGTGTGCAGAATGGAACTACTCCACAGGGTTTTCAAGGCTGTGACCTTTTGAACGGGCATCATCAAGCCTGTCTTTTGAGATGGCTGAGTTGGGGGCTGGGGGGGGGGTTCAAACTGCAAATCTTCGAGCTAGCAGTCCAATGGGAACTCCTGCCATCAAGATGCCAGCAAAACGAGTAGAAGTGAATTCATGGCAACCCCACGGGTTACAGAATAGAATCGATCCCCAAAGTCATCAGTTCGAAACCACCAGCTCCCCTGAGGGAGGAAGGTGAGACTTTGTACTTCAATAAAGAGTTAGTCTCAGGGACTCACAGGGACCATTCGACTCTGTCCCGTAGGGTCGCTATGCATTAGCAGTGGCGTGAGGGCAAGGAGAATCTTTCGGAAGAGGAGCTCCAGATCTTTCCTTGGCAGTAGCACCAGGTGGGTTTCAAACTGCCAACCTTTTGGTGAGTCCCAATCCCATGTTGTCATCCATTCCTGCTCCTAACAACAATGATGTTCTGCTGTGACGGGGTCCACGTTAGAGATGTGAAATGCAGACCTGGAGCACTGACCCTTCAGCAAGTTCCACACTCACTTGACACTGGGATGGCAACGTCAAACATGAAGCTGGATCTATGAGTTAAAAAACAAAAATGAAAACCTGTTGCTGTTTCTTTTAGGGGAACAAGAGACCCCACAGGCAACTGTATTTCAGAGACCCCTTTATTAAATCTTACACAAGACAAATCACCCAGATGAGGGTGGCCATTGGCAGGAGGCCACCACGCTGTCCAAGGATCCATAGTCACATGGTTACTGCAACAGAAGGTGAAGCACCAAGCAAACTCACCCATGATGACAGGTGGCAGATCAGTGCATCCCACTTGCTGGTGGGACTTCAGAAATGGGAAAGGAGGATGATCCGATAGGTACAATCTATTGTTGATTAGAAAAGTTTACAAAATCTGTTTGGGGCCCTCCAACCACCTTGAGGCTCTAGTACCCCAACTCCCATCCAGGGCACTTCCAGGCAAGTCCCTGAGAGCGAAACTGCTCTTCCCTGGCTGGATTGGGGAACCTGCAGTGTGCTTTCAAACACAGGTTGCTTGGGGGCAAAGCTTCGCACTTCAGCCTCAATGGAGGCTGAACCGTGTGGAGATTGAAAATGGATTTAGGCCCCCCACACTAAGCCACAGTCTTCCTCACATCTACTGCTCAGCATTTTAGCTCGACTATAGGGCAAACTACAGCCTTTGGAGTAGGACTCAAATATTGGACTGCTTGTGCATCCCAGGTCTCCAGTTTATAGACACTGTGCAGACAGGCCACTTTCACCCTAGAAGTCTGGGAAGCATCCAGAAAGCTCCATGCTTAGATGATTGTGAACAAAGCACTCACTAAATGATTCCCTATTCTCTGCATTTTTTATGATTCTTTAACTCTGCAACCGTTTTCTTTGCCTCTTCAATACAACTAACTGTATATATTTCAAGTATCTTGTTTCTAGCAAGACGAGGACATCTTAGGTTCTGGTTCATCATTTGTCTTTTTTTTTTTTTTCCTGCCAGGCATCAACCCAAATGCTCCTCTGCAGCTAAGTCGAGTTTTGAGCATTTGCCTCCAGGGTTCATTAACCAACAAATTGCTCCAGAATATTCTATCTTAGGCTCTCAGATGCTTTGAACCCAGGGGGAGGAAAAAAAAAAACCAAAACATCCTGGCTCCATGTCAGGGACGGATTGTTTTGTCAACACTGGGTTGGGAAGGCCATTACCGGTCTGAGTGGGTAAGGAAGAACATCCAAATATAACTTGAAAAGATGGGTCCATGTGATTCCCATAGCCACCCACAAAAGAGCTGCCTGTTCCTTTGACCAGGGTTTGACCAGTCTGTTCCTTTGACCAGGGTTTGACCAGAAGTGGCATGTGACATGTGATCAACCATGACCCAAAACACATAAATGTGTTCCTCCCTGTCTTTCCCATGGGGGTTTTGGCAGAATCCCAAAATATTCTTAAAAGCCAGCTCTGACCCTGTCTTTGGAGCCGCTGTACTTTCTAGAATTAATCATGCTCATGTTCCTGAAAGGCCGATTCATCTGGGAACCAGGAAGGGGAGACATGGAAGTGCCTGAATACCCTGATACGTGCCTCGATTACCCTGATAACCTTTCTCAGTTTTCAGCTTTTGGAAAAAGGAGTGTCTTCTAACCAAGTCCGGTTGAACAATCACTGTGTTAAAGTTAAAAGCTAACCGACTATTTGTATGAACCTCTAATGAATGGGATGGAGGTTGAAGTGTGTATGGATGAAGTGTGTTCATGTCTGCAAATTACTCTGAATGCACCCCAAAACACAACTGCAACTGGCGTAGGAAGAGCAGTCGAGTGGTTTGACAGATGGGAAGATACATGGATAGAGAGGTACCGAATAAAGCCAGTCCAGTGCATCGGTCGTTATGGATCAAGGTGGAGGGTTCGTGCTGCTCAATGCACAGCGCTCGTTAAGTTTGCTATAGTTTGAGTTTTTTCATGATAAAACATTGGAAAGCAATCATTTGAATCTAAGTAGGAATCGAGGCTGGGGGACAGGGGCTCCATAAAGGTGCCCCTTTTTGTCTCTGTCCTTGAATCCAGCTCTGGCGTCTTGAACACAGTTTAATTCAGTGAACGTTTACTGGCTTGAGCTACAGAATGCAGTTCCAAGCTCCTAGGTCACTTCCAGTCCTGGCTGGATTCTTCTAGAGCAGGAGCCAGATTTTTTTTCTCTCTTTTATCTGTGAAGGCCAGAGAGGAAGTGGGCTATTGGTTCTCGGTCAAAACTGTTCAGCTCTGTGGACATCTCAGCAGCCATCATAAATCATGTGTTCAATAAATGGTGGTGGCTAGGTCACCATAAAAGTTGATTTGCCAAAGCAGATGGTGGTCAACTGGCCAATTCCATCTATATCCCAAATCCTTCTCTCGCAGTTCAATGAAAGTGGAACTGATAAAATGCCATCCATTTGTGTTAAGATTTCATAGGTGTGGGGAATGGTCCTCATAAAAAAACAAAACAAAAAAAACCAGGTCTCCCAGTATCTGCCTCCTCGCTCACTCAATGATCTCTTTCCAAGGGACGCAATGCCATTCATTATTCCACTTCTGAACCTCAAGCTTGATGTCTGAGCATCCTTAGAAGTGTTAGGTTCATCTTTGATGCCAAGAAAGGTGAATGATTCACCTCCGATCCCAGGCTCCAAGCAGATGATTTGAGTGCCAAAAGGAAAAGATGATGCGGTGACCCACCCATACAGAGACACTTGAAGAGAGTGCAGGCTTCGGAGAAAGCACCAGGTAGCAGGATAGATGGACAAATAGAGCAGAAGAAAGGAGATAGGAAGACTGGGTGGAGTCACGTTGCAGTGTTTAACCGGGTGGTTGGGTGAGGACTCATTAGGAAGATGCCCTTTAAACTGAGTCTACAGGTGGAGATAAGAACCAGGCAGTTATCTGGAAGAATTAGCCAAGCAGTGGAAACTGCCAGTGCAAAGGTCCTAGGGTGGAGCAAGTTCCGCACATTGTAGGCGTAGCAAGGAAATAGGATTTGGAAGTGGTAAGTAGTAGAAAGATTGTGAGATGATGTTAGGGAGAGTTAGAAAGGGGTTACAAGAAAGACCATTGGCGAGTTCAGAGTGTAGTCTGCAGGGGGCAGGAGTGAGAGTGAGGAGAATGGTCAGGAATGGGGTACAATATTCCAGGGGAAGTATGGGGGACACTTGGACTGTCACGGTTGCAGATGAGGTGGTGAGGAGTGGCCAAACTTGTGGTCAACTCTGATGGTAGAGCCAATATGGGAGCTGGAGGCACAGGGAATCCAGGGTGGATGATACCTTCAGGACCAGGGGTGTGAGGGGCAATACTGGGAGAGTAGAGGGTGAGTGGGTTGGAAAGGGGGAACCCATTACAAGGATCCACATGTAACCTCCTCCCTGGGAGACGGACGGCAGAGAAGGGCAGGGGAGAGGGGGAGGGAGAGTCTGGATAAGGCAAGATATGACAAAATAACAATCTATAAATTATCAACGGCTCATGAGGGAGAGGGGAGCGGGGAGGGAGGGGGAAAAAAGAGGACCTGATGCAAAGGGCTTAAGTGGAGAGCAAATGCTTTGAAAATGATTAGGGCAAAGAATGTACGGATGTGCTTTATACAATTGATGTATGTATATGTATGGATTGTGATAAGAGTTGAATGAACCCCTAATAAAATGTAAAACAAAAAAAGAAAGAAAGGAGGAGGGAAAAAGGTATGGGTAGCCAGGGGAATAGGGCACTAACCCAGAGAGCAAATGTTTTGAGAATGATGAGGTTAATGAATGTACAAAAGTGCGTGACACAATCGATTGAAGTATGGATTGTGATAAGGATTGTATGAGCTCCCAATAAAATGATTAAAGAATAAAGTAAAATATGGATTTTTATGCACAAAAAAAGGTAATAAAAAAATCAACTTACTGCCATTGAGTCGATACTGACTCATAGTGAGTGACTTGATAGGGCAGAGGAGAACTGCTCCTGTGGGTTTCTGAGATTAAGTCTTTACAGGAGCAGAAAGGCTCCTCTTACATGTCAGGCTGTTGGATGTAAAGGTGTGGGCAAAAAGTTAAGGGTGAGTCCACATTCTCTGGTTTGAGTGATGGGAAGCACGCAATTGCTTTTTGCTGTGAAAGGGAGCCACTGGGAGGAGCTAGTTTGAGGGGTTGGTTAGGAGGTCAGCTTGGAGTTTGGGACAGTTCACATGTCAATTATATAACTCAAGTACTGATGGACAAGTTGACCATTCAAGTTACAAGTCTGGACTTCTGGAGAGTAGTTCTGGCTGAATTTGGGACTTATCAGCAAAACAAGGGGTTTTTGTTTGGAGGGTGGGGGGCGGTGGTTTGGCCACCTCTACTCTCCCTTCTTTGAGGAGGGGACAGAGCACTGCTACCAGGACCTCAGAAGGCCATACCTTTTTCTTTTCCCCCCCTCTTCTCAGTAGGTTCAAATCAGATCTGGACCTTGCAAGCATATTGCATGTACAAACGGTTTAAGCTCTCTAGTCTACTATCACACACTTCATTACCACCATATGTCAAGGAGTACCTTATCAAGTAAGGCCTAGTATCCCTGAGCCTAAGTGAAGGTGAGAAAAAAAAAAGTCTCTATCTCTTGCTTTTTCGTGTATGCGCTCACACACATGTTAACACACACACACACACATACACACACACGGGCAAGCCTGCACTCACAAGTATAAAATGGATCCCCCCAAGGTTTTTTTTCTTATTCTAAAAATCTAAGCATGACATGTCCCAAGTGAACAAGCTGCTTCACGTCATGAAGCCACACTGTCCCATCCTGTGACCCTCCAGAAGCTCTTGGTCTGTGGGAGGCTCGCATGAACAAGCTTCGGAGAAAATCCCTAAAGGTCTCACGGGGTGGAAGTGACAAAGCTGCCTATAAGCCGAGCAAAGTAGATCCAGTCATCCAAAGGGAGGTTGCTACAACAAGTTCAGGGCTTAAAGAAGGGCATGGAAAACACAGTACCAAAGGAGGGCTCTGGAGATGGGGCAGAGGAAGTGCATGGCTAGAATCAATCCATCAATCAATCAGTGCCTTTGGCATGGAGGGGGAGCCACTTCTTCCAGATGCCTGGGGTGTGGTCAGCCTCAGGAAGGGACTGGACTCTCAACAGAGGGTCCTCAGGTGTTTCCAAGGTTCTGCCACTTCCTCCTTTACCCTCCTAACTTTTTCTTCTAGAATTGTTCTCTTGCCTTCTGTCAGCAGTAAACACCAGTTGTCTTGCAGGACAGGAAGTCAGTTATTAGAGTGTAGAATGAACTTATTTGGGCCAGCGCTCACTCGTGTTCTTCCAGCCTTCAAGTTGGGCCACTTTGTCAATGTCCATTTCCAAACGGCTTCGCTGTCTTCGACACAAATTAACCGCCCCCTAAACTTCGTGGCTAACCTTTCCCAGCCTTAATTTCTTCAAGGGTGGCTCCCTCTTTTCCTAGTGAGTAGTGAGCTATGTGGACCCCAACAGTACTTTTCTTTGCTGCGAGGGTGAAATCTACCCTCTTCTGAATTCTTCTGAAGGACTCCTTGCCCATCCCCAAGTTCCAGAAGGATTACAGGTCTTAACGAGTTATTAGAGTTATTATTCACACACTTTACTCATCGGTCTCCTCCTACTAGACCAAAGTCCCAGGAAAGAGTACGCTGCCTCTGTTCTGCTGACCTTTGGCGACAGAGCAGGGCATGGGAGATTGTTGATTCGATTTGATTGGCTGAACGCATCAATAATGGAAAGGAGACTGACCCCGCGCCCATTCAAAAGAGAGGACCTCTTTGAAAGTCACAACTTCACTCTCTTCTGCCAATCCAAGACTTCACCACACCATCGGCCAACCGGTTGCCTTTGAGCGGACTCGTGGCGATTCCATGTGTGAAGAGTAGCACAGCTCCCTGGGGTTTTCAAGATGACAACCATTCGAAAGACAATTGTAGCCTTTGTGAATTGCCATCAAGTCCCAAGTCAACTTCGACACACAGCAAGTCCTCGAGTGGCAAGTCCTTAAGTGTTGGGCTACTAGCCGAAAGGCTGGTGGTTCAAATCCTCTCAAAAGCACCCTGGAAGAAAGACCTGGCAATCTCCTTCAAAGTTTGACTCTGCACCTGAGGTTACCATGAGACCCCATTGACATGAAGGTGCTTAACTAGCTAACCATAAGAACCACACTATGGGTGTGTCCATATTAGTTAAAGGGCCCAACAATTTATACATTAACAAAGTGTGCCAACACATGCCCAGAGTGGTTAATTTTCCTGACTGCCGCTAGCTGAGCCTAAAACCCCTCCCTAGATGGATGTCGTTTCTATGGCCAGCCAGTATGGCCCAGAGAAAATGGTAGAATGAGTGAGTCCCCAACATTGTGGTGTTCAGCTGTGGCTCCTTCGGGGCCCGATGAACGGTTCTTCCTTCTGGCCCGGCCCCGGGCCTCCCTCTGTCCAAGTGTTGAGTTGATGTCTTTATTGCTCATTCTCTGCCCGCCTGGGCATTACCTAATGGTTTCCTGAGAGAAGTCAGCGTCAGAAGCAGGGCTGTGCACCGTTATTTTCTTGTCCTTTCCAGCGGAGACCTCTGGAAACAAAGGCAGGGTTATCACATGGACCCCAGGGCTGTCTGGGAAAGGCGGCGGCGGCAGTTATCGAAGTTGGAACCCTTCGGAACTACGCTTTTGTCTCCGTTTTGACTTCGTTCAATCAGATCAACAAGTGTTGGCTAAGTGTTGAGCGTGGTTTCCTGTGGGATTGTGTAAGGCTCTGCAGGACAATAAACGTTCGGGGGGCACTGAGTAATGTAGCCATTTCTGACCCAGCAACCGGGAACACGTGAGACAGTTTGCTGCGGTTGAAAGGCCCAGGGCTGGGGCTGGGTTCCTGCAGCCTGCCAGCTTATCGGGCGCCCGGGGAGCCAGGCGGTGGAACCCGCGGAAATGGTATGTAGTAGCAGCGGCAGGTGGCTTCGCAGGAAAATAGGCTTTGATTCAGGTATTACGGGGGTCTGGAGTTTTCCAACTTTGAGGCTTCCCCTTACAAAACCAGAATCCAAAATTAGGCCGACAAAATCGCGAAGGCTTTAGGAGGGGTTGTGTGTCCTTTTGAGACCCAAATGCTAACACTGCAAGTGTTTTACTGCGCAAAATTCCGTTCTGGGAAGAGATCAGACTGTGTGGACGCTTCCTCTTATGACACCTCGCCTGCCCTATTCTTTGGACATTTGCTCATCTTGGGCTTTTCTCCTTGGCTTCTGAAAAGCCAAAGAAATCTTCTTCTCTAGGCCTGGTGGTGACACATTGGGTTGTGGTCTGAAAGATGAGCAGCTCAAAGCGCCCAGCTGCTCCACAGGAGAAAGACGGGGCTTTCTACTCCTGTGAACAGTTCACAGTCTCAGAAACACGCAGGGGCAGTTCTGTCCTGTCCTAGAGGGTCACTATGAGTTGGAATCGACTGGACGGCGGTTCTTTGGGTTTGGTTTGAGTTCTTTTCTTTACCGGTACAGAAGGATGTTATTTTAAATCGTGTCACTATTGAATCGAAGCTAACTCCTGAGCACCCCATAATGGGTGACAGAGTAGAAGCGCTCCATGGGGTTCTCGTGGCTGGTCATCACGATGACAGCGGATCTCCAGGCCTTTCCTTCACAGCTCCACTAGTTGGCCTTAAACTGCCAACCCTTCCATCACTAGGCAAGTCCCTTGCAAACCATTTGGTCCTCTTGTGTTCCTGAAGTCTTTTTCAGTCAGGGGCCCCGGGGCTTTTTCAATGCGGCCGTGGAAAGACAGGAGAGAGAGGTGAACACCCACCCCCCACCCCCGCTAGCACTCATTGCCACAACCTTTTGAAAGTTCCTGTGAGCCACTATTACATCGTTGGATTTTAAAAGCCGGCCAAGTGTACTGTGGTCTTAGCCAGCGCCCCTCCAACTGCACTCGGCTGCTGGGGAGCTCAGAGGAATGTGGAGGTTGGCTTTGTCACAAGTTCCCAGGAGAGGTCCCGCTTTGCTAATACCCACGTCTTTTTTCATCAATCTGGCTGGTTCGACCTGATTATTCACTGAAGTAGTCCCCTGAGAACCAGACTTATTGAGCATTGGACTTGAGGCTAGGGAGCTCTTGCTGCCCTCTTCCGGACCCCAGGACTCAGAGAAGGGAGATGGGGACTGACATGTTATGGCTGAAGAGCATTTCATATCATCTCTCTTTTTTTTTTAGCTTTGTCTCTCATCTTTTTTTTTTCTTTTCCTTTCTTTACTTTGCCTACAGAGTGATGGGAGGACAGGGGGAAACAGTACATGTTTCCAACTTATTTTCCCTCGGCTGGTACTCGCTATACCTTCATTTCCTCCTGACGCCTCTTAAACCCTTGAAGTGGTTGCTGTCTCACTCCCTGAAGAGGGTGGAGCATCTGAGGTTAAGCTGGGTTAAGTAACTCATCGGGTTGCCTGGGGTCAGAGTAAGGATTTGAGCTTTGGTTGGCACCACCGCCAAAGCAGGGTTCCAGGTTCACCTCCATCAGCCGAAAGCCCAGGAACCACCCTGGGCAGGGGCGGGGTGGGCAGAGGAAAAGGATTTCAAAAAGCGAAAGACGAATTTCATACCCAAAGCAAGTTTAGACTCCAACGGAATAGCAGTGAGATTTTTACCTTCTTTGTGAAAAAATAATGAACGCCGTCCCAAGGTGTCTGATTTTCAGAACATCATTTTGGAGCAAAGAAGATGCAAGTCCCCAAATGCCAAGAACTTGAGTGTCCTGTCCGTGTTAAAAGGCGACCTGCTTGTTCATACCTTGCTAAGGTCAGGAATACGGAACTCCCAAATTACATAATAATGTGAACTTGGGACTGGCCGTGTTCTATGGAACCCAGCTTTGTGTTTGGCCAACACCTTCGTACATGCTTCTGAACCACTTTTTCTGATTCTAAATGAAGCTTTTTACAAAAAAATGCCTCTTTAAACTTTCCATCATATTTTATTCAGTACTTTAGCATGAAGATAAGTGGGTCTATGATTTCAGAAATAGTGCCATGAAGATCTGCACAGCTGTTGTAGTTCTTGTGTGTCACCAATTCCATTCCAAATGCCTGGCACTTCTCTCCTGTCCCAAGGGGTCACTATTCGTCAGAATTGACTCCACGGTAGAGAAGTGTTGTTTTTTTTTTAGGCGGGGGGAGGTCTGCTGATCTTTCACTTATCAGTCACATATTCTTGACATTTCCAACAAAGGGTCCTTCCAATGAAGTCTGGTAAGACCCAAATTGTCATCAAGTTCTGTCACCACAGCATGCCTGAGCCAAGCCAAGGTGCAGTCTGTGTAGTGAGACACGTGGATTTTGTGGTGTCTCTTATATCCAAACTTGGTGAGCCTAGCTAAGTCACGTAGGCTGGTGAGGGCCAATGTCACCTCTATAAATGACTCTGTGGGCTCCTACCAACCTTGACATTGTATGACACCCTTCTGTCTTTGGGTTGGCACGCCCTTCCCTTATGGTCAAGATGTGGGTGATAGAGTTAAAATGTCTGGGTTAAAAATCTCAGCCCCACCACACCAGCAGTGTGACCTTGGCACATGATTTATCCCTCTAGTAACGCATGCAGCTAGCTGTAAGCAGGGAAAGATGTGACAACCTACTGCATAAGCTAGGAGTGTTGCGACCTACCCAGTGAGTAGTAAATGAATTGACATTTGCAAGGCTCCCTGGAAAAGGACATCCTATTTGGAAAAGGGGAAAGGCAGCTACAAAGAGGTAGACACAGTGGCTGCAGCAATGCGCTCCCGCCTAATAGTTGTGAGGTTGGCACAGCCCTGGGCACTGTGCCCCTCTGTTGTCCATTGGGTTGCTATGAGTCGGGCTGACCTGACAGCACCTAATAGCTACAACCACTACCACAGACTCTTGGAAGGCACTCTAGAGGTGCAATAGTGAAAGCTCTCTTCCAGCTGCTCAGCTGCTTCAAGCCCACCCACCCCCAGAAGCCACTGTACTCGCCTTGAATGTTGCTGCTGCCATCTAGTGGGCTGCAACTCCCAGTGGGCCCATGCACAATGGAACAATGCACAGCGGTTCTGTCACCCCCAGGGATCAGATCCTTGAGACCTGGAGGGTTTACATTGGCTAATTGTCAGAAGGCAATCATTCCATTTTGTCCAGAAACTCCGTTGAAGCCTGCTCTACATCCTGGAGCCACACAAACCTCCCCTGACAGATGGGGAGTGGCTGTACTTAAGGTGCAGTGACCAGGAATCGAACCTGGGTCTCCCACACGGAAGGGCAGCCTTCTACCACAGAACCATTACTGCCCTTCTTCCCCTTCAATGTTTGCTGTCACCTGCTCACTGCCTTCCAAGGCCAACACCGTCCAGCAGCCTGGCCCATTCCATAATGATGGACCCATGTCTCGCTCCCGTGAGCTGATCTTTATTTCTCAACCAGACACTCCACTCAGGGTCCGGCACACTGGAAGCTCAATGTCACTTGCACAGCACAACAACCGTGAGCTCCCTACTCCCTGCACCGGGTTTCCTTCTAAATCTTGAAGAAGTACTGTGGTGCCAAGTTCAGTTGGTTCAATATGCACTGCTTATTCATGTGGTGTCTTCTGCAATGGTCGCTGGTGCCTTTAGAGAAAAGGCCACCTTGATTTGCACCAGTTTGCTGCCTCTCTCCCACTCTGGTTTCAGCTGCGTATGGAAATAGGCAGCCGTGGCTATTTGGTAAGCAAATTGATGTGTCTATTCTCTGAGGTGGGTGGGGGTAATCTGAGACTCCAGCTATATCCCTCTCCCTCCTCTATGAAAATTGATTTCTCATTAATATTGGTCTTAAATTGCACCGTATTAGGATGGTCACATCTGATGCCAAGAGAGATCACAGAGTGCCTTTGGTTTAGAGTCACAGATGTTTGGAGGAAAAACGAGAAGCACAAGGAAGGGACAGACACTACAACAGGCTTAAGCCCTTCTGGACAATGTACTCAAACTTTCAATGCAGGGACTGATTACCCAGTGAGCAAGGTAAGATAGGATTTCCATTCAGAGTCCCCATTGTGGATTGTAAATTTGACAATTCTCTCATTCGTAGGAACATGTTGCGGGGTTGGAGTTGGGGAGCAGGAGTGGAGAGATGCCAGGCAGCCCTCAAAGCAGAGTGGCAGATGTTGTTATAAAGGGTGTTATTGTTCACGACTCCGCAGTACATCAGCACAAGTCAGCCCACAATCACCTTGCTTACTGAGCACTTTGGCTCTGTCCGAACCGAACTCCACTGCCCACTCCTCTCCACTCCACTCCCTGCTTCCGACTCATAGAGACCCTAGAGAGCAGGGTTTCTGAGAATCCACAGGCTTTCTGCCACTCACTGTCATCTTCACAGGAATGACTGCCTCATCTTTCTCCGGCAGAGTGGCCGGTGGGTGTGAACTACTGACTTTTGGTTTGCAGCACAATGTTCACCCCACAACGTCATCAGGGATCCTTTTATCCCTAGCCAGAAAAAGCAAACGCCCTGCCGTCAAGTCAATGTCAACTTACAGCGACTCTACCGGGCAGGGTAGAGCTGCGCCTATGAGTTTCCAAGACTCACCTGGGTTTTTTGTTTTTTTTTTGTTTTTTGGTCTACATTGAATGAGTTTTTATTTCACAAAGCTTATTTAATGTCAATAAATTTTATTTAAGGAATTTTACATGCCTTTCACTTGCCCTCCATCGGTGACTATTTAATTCCCCCAAATCTTGTCAAAGTTCATCTTCAAGATGGCCCTTTTTAAAGGAACCCATGTTAAAATCCACCACCCTAGTCAAGATACCAGCCAGAAGGCAGATGTATCATATTCCTAGTTATGCCACTTTAACCTCCAATTGTGGACAAACGTCAAACATTTCAGGGCCCTCTTTGGATCTGTGTAGTTTCATTCTGCCTACCTCTGCATTTCAGATATCCTCAAACCTCCGCGCTGAGTTGAAATCCCTTGCAGTTCCTAAGAAACGCGCAGCTAGCACTGCAGATTATGCCAGTACCTAAGGATCATAACCATGTACTTATTAGATTGCTCTCACTATCTGCAATGGTCTTATAGTTCTGTCTCACAGATCCAACCAAGAGTTCTGCGAGTAAAGCAAGCCATATAGTTACTCTAGGAGGTATTTCCAACGTTGTGGTTCTATAGACCCATTGGCATAGACCCATCGGGATAGACCTCAAATGAGGCTAACTCTTCATGGGAAAGCCCTGTCTTTCTCCTGTGGAGCAGCTGGTGGTTTTGAATTGCTGACTTTGAGGATCGAAGCCCAACTCGTAGCCAGGGCTCCTTTTGTCCCTATTACTCACTTCCATCAAGTTGATGCCATCTGATAGAGAGCCCATTAGACAGGGTAGAACTGTCCCTGCAGGTTTCTGAGACTTGACGCTTCCCAGTAGAAAGCCTCATCTTTCTACATTTGAAAAGAGACTTTGGTGCTGTAGGAAGGAGCTGTGGGGTTGAGAGAGAAACAGATGCCAACCAGACCTAGAAACAGACGGAAACTTTGATGTGACAAAAAGATGTGAAATTATTCACTGGAGATGAGTTGGTAAGCACAAATAAGCCCATGCTTACCTCATGACACTTGAGTCCCATGTTTCAGCAGCGTCTGCGACTCAAAATATCAATATTTCATTAAAAAATTCCCCCCAAAGGTCCATCTAATTTAATAGGAGGCCTGTGCAAGTTCTAGAAAGAAACAAGACATTACTACCATTCTGCTCCCATTAGGATTTCTAGCCTCAGAAATCCACAGGGACTGTTCTATTCTATCCTATGGGGGTGCTTGGAGGAGACATTAACTCAGTGCTAGAGAGCAGAGTGTTTGAGTGTCGAAAAGTGGTGGAATGGCTTATAAGTCAGGGAGCAAACTGACTGGGTCTTATTGTGACTTCTTCAAGGTCAGGCTACATTCCTTTCATCTCCTTTGGTCCCACCTCCCTGGTCATAGTGGGTTCGTGATATTCCTGGGTCAGTAAGAGGTGCCCATTAGTGATTGGACGGGTCCCTTGGCACCCACCTCCATGCAAACAGAGTCATGCCTATGTGAGTACTTCCTGATCAGGAATGATAAACAGCATGCAAAATAGCTTCTTTTTAATACCCGACCACGCCATAGCCAGAGGCCACATGAGTGGCGGCACCTTGAAGCCCTCATTTTGCCTTTAGAGCTTGAGAGTTCGACTTAAGGACCCTGTCCATCGATAGGCAAGTACAAGGTGAGTCGGGGTCATTACAGTCTGATGATCAAACAGCCAGGAAAGTCTGCAGCCATTGGCTTCCTGGCTGTGAATACCTATGGGAACTCACGAAGCCTTGGCTAAGCTTGACGTTGTTCCATTTTGTGACTAGAGCTGATAAAAGTCTCAGTAAGGGGAGAAAGAATATGCGTTCGTTTACCAGAAATGCTTTCCATTTCTAGATGTGCTTTCATGTGTTTCCTCAGGGCTGGGTGTAGCACAGGTGGTTTTCAGATCGTAAATGTGCCAGTTCTTGTTCGCTTTTCCATCTCTTTTGAGAATACTTTCTAGTGTTCTCGTTTCCCTTCTCTCTTGGGCCTTTTGTTTTGATTTTAAATTCTTTTCTTCTTTTTGCTTGCTTGCTTGCTTTGTTTTGTTTTGATTTCAAAATCTTGGATAACATGCGGTTACAGTGGATTTTCATGGGTGGTCTGGAGGTCAGGAAAAAAGATGGTGATGCCAGAGTGGGAAATGGATTCAATGATAAAAATGCTTTTAAAATCACTGTGTGTGTGCACGTGCCCGCGTGTGCGTTTGTGTGTGTATGTGTGTGTAAATTTGAGGGGTGGGAATCAAAGCCAGGATAGTGGAGGAATTGTATAAGTCTGTGAACACATGAACATCCTCTTAGTTACACTTAGGCTGTTCCTGGATGAGAATTAAAACCAAGCTTGCAGCCATCGAGCCAATGCTGGCTCACAGTGATCTTAGAGGACACAGTAGAACTGCTGCTGGGTTTCCCAGGCTGTAAATCCTTCCGGGAGCAGAAAGCCTCATCTTTCTCCCCAAAAGTGGCTGGTGGTTTTGAATCGCTGACCTAGTAGTTAGCAGTCCATCATGTAAGCCACTATGCCACCAGGACACTGAATGAAGCCAGAGAGGACCTTGCTAGATGCTGCCAACTCTCCTTTTAATGTCTTCCTTTGCTTTTAGGACGATAATATGGATTCAAAATCCATCCTGGAGGAACTTCTTCTCAAAAGGTCACAGCAAAAGAAGAAAATGTCACCAAATAATTACAAAGAACGCCTTTTTGTTTTGACCAAAACAAACCTCTCCTACTACGAATATGACAAAATGGTGAGCCCCTGCTTATGCATTGTTTTATTAGTGTTTATTTTTTTCTCAAGTCTCCACCAAAAAAACCAGGATCAGGTTACTTAGGTTACATAATAAAGAACTCCTTATATTCATTTACTTATTCACAGTGACTTTTCTTCACAAGGTATAATTGACTCAAAAACAATTTATTTTAAAACGCCCATCCATTAACTCCACTAAACCAAATAAGAACGGGGCCCACCCTACTCTCCATGGGCCATTTAGCAGTGATGCTCAGAGACATCTAGTGGATAAAGACCAAGGATATAAAAACCCTACGGTGCACAGGACAATTCTCATTACTGTCCCCTATACTCCTAGGGCGAAACCCAAACTCACTGCCACCTGGTCACTTTTGACGCTTGCTTGAAATATTGCCGGAAGTCCTCTCAGTATGGTTGTTAACTCTCCTACACTAAGTTCGATACAATACTATCATAAAACCGCCGCAACAAGCAGATGCTTTGTGGAGTTGAATGGTAGTTTTCCTCAGTAGATTAGCCCCCTGGCAGGTGGTTTGAAACACATCCCAAGTTTATATCACGTGATTCTTGAGGGCTGACTCAAGACCCCAAAGGATAGCGAAACAATTCCCAGCCTGGTTTCAAGGCTCACACTCAAGAACTAGGTCCTGTGTTATTGTATCTTGGCAATGACAGATAAACTGGAAGGTGATTTTTCTATACCTGTCTCTGCTCCCCAGAAGCGTCCCCATCCCTCAAGCAGAACCTTAGCTTTATGCTTTGTTTTGTGTGCCAGAGGTGGCCTCTTCTCTGTTGCTTTTTAAAATCATTTCATTGGGGGCTCGTACAACTATTATCACCATCCAACCATCCATCCATTGTGTCAAGTATATTTGTATACTTGTTCCCATCATCATTCTCAAAACATTTGCCTTCTGCTTGAGCCCTTGGTATCAGCTCCTTATTTTTCCCCTCCCTTCCCGCTCCCTTTCCCTCATGAATCCTTGACAATTTATAAATTATTCTTATTTTGGCATATCTTACCCACTCCCTTGACCCACTTTTCTGTCATCCATCCCCCAGGAAGGAGGTTATATGTAGATCCTTGTACTCGGTTCCCCCTTTACACCCCACCCTCCCTTCACCCTCCCAGTATCGCCACTCACACCACTGGTCCTGAAGGGATCATTGGTCCTGGATTCACTGTTTCCAGCTCCCATCTGTACCAGTGTACATCCTCTGGTCTAGCCAGAGTTATAAGGTAGAATTAGTATCATGATAGTGTGGAGGGGGAGGGGAAGCATTTAGGAACTAGAGGAAAGTTGTGTGTTTCATCGTTGCTACACTGCACCCTGACTGGCTCGTCTCCTCCCCGAGACCCTTCTGTAAGGGGATGTCCAGTGGCCTACAGATGGGTTTTGGGGCCCCCACTGCACTCCCCCTCATTCACAGTGGTTTCATTTTTGTTCTTTGATGCCTGATACCTGATCCCTTTGATTCCTCGTGATCATGCAGGCTGGTGTGCTTCTTCCATGCAGGCTGGTGTGTTGCTTTTGAGCTAGATGGCCGCTTGTTTACCTTCAAGCCTTTAAGACCCCAGGCACTATATCTTTTGATAGCCATGCACCACTAGCTTTCTTCACCACATTTGCTTATGTACCCATTTGTCTTCAGTGTTCGAATCAAGAAGGTGAGCACACAATGATATGAGTTTTTCTTCTTTGATGCCTGATAACTGACCCCTTCACCACCTTGTGATCACGCAGGCTGGTGTGCCTCTTCCATGTGGGCTTTGTTGCTTCTGAGCTAGATGGCTGCTTGTTTACCTTCAAGCCTTTAGGACCCCAGACACTATATCTTTTGATAGGTGGGGCTCCATCAGCTTTCTTCACCACATTTGCTTATGTGCCCACTTTATCTTCAGTGATTGTGTTGGGAAGGTGAGCATCATGGAATGTCAGTTTAATAGAACCAAGTACTCTTGCATTGAGAGAGTACTTGAGTGGAAGCCCAATGTCCATCTGCTACCTTAATAATAAACCTATAAAGATATGCACATAGATCTATTTCCTCATCCTCATATATAAATATATTTACATATGTACATGCCTTAATTTAGATCTCTATAAGGGCACATTTGCCTTCTCGTTTCCTTTTGGTTCACCCAGAAAAGAGGCAGCAGGAAAGGCACCATCGAGATCAAGAAAATCAGATGCGTGGAGAAAGTGAACCTGGAGGAACAAACTCCCGTGGAGAGACAGTACCCATTTCAGGTAAGGCGAGGAGCAGTGCTCTGGTGCCATCTGACAGGCTATACCGTTAAGGTTTCCTCTTAGGGATTGAACAGTGATGCTGCAGAATGATGATTTGTGGAGACAAGGTCAGGGCTTTGTGGTGGAGCCAATGGTGAAGTGCTGGGCTGCTGACTGAAAGTTTGGGGGGGGGTGTCGGGGGTGGGGTTTGAACTCAGCCAGAGGCACCTCCTTATGAAAGCCTGGGGTTTGGCCTCTGTAAAGTCACAGCTGTGAAAACCCTACAGAGCCCCCACATGGTGTGGTCTCCAGTCTGAAGTCATGGCAACTGGTTTGTCTTATCAGCTTTCTTAGGGCAAGAAGGGGAAGCAAGGGTGAAAGTAGCAGGAGGCCCAACCAGCAAGCCTTGTTGAGGGACTCTGATAAGGCACAGGCATACTGGAAGGAATCACCCCCCCCGCCCCCCCCACACACACACTTACACAAAGAGTGAGGGAATAGACTAATATACCCAGAAGGAAGCACAGTATAAGGGCGGCATGCTAAGATGATGGTGGCAGAATCCGCCATGGAGCCTGGGAAGCAGATCCAGCGCTCCTCATCCCAGGAAGTCAGGGCATCTGTTGGCAGTGACCCGTGGGCTGAGAAGCAGATGTGGAGTGGGGACCAAGAATGCACAGATGACAGGAAAGGGACAGCGTGTTTAGAGAGCTCCAAGGAGTCCAGCCGGGAGAGGGTGGAGGGAGCTGAGCCTGGAGAGGTGGCCAGGGCTGTAGCAGGAAGGGCTTCACATGCTACAGAGTGTCCATCTTCTCTTGAACTCCTTTCAATGATGGCAAGCGATACGAGTGTGCCTTGAGTTACCTCGGCTACGCCTGACTTCCATTATATCACGGGCAATTCCTTCTCGCATCTGAAGGATAGTGCTTATTATGTTAGGGACCTGTCCCAACTCCCAGAAGCTCAAAACCCACTGTCATTGAGTCAATCCCGACTCATCACCACCTTCTAAAGCAGGAGAGAACTTTCCCTGCACATCTTTGTAGGAGCAGACAGCTTTGTCTTTCTCCTTTGGAGTGAATCGAGGGTTAAAACTGCTGACCTTGGAGTTGGCTGTCCGACTCATAACCCATTATACCACCAGGGCTCCCTTAGGGGTCTGTGGTCTACAATAAAATGAAGCAAAAGAAAATAATCCAGTGAAATAATATAACCCAGGTGATGACCAACCAGTACTTCTCATTTTAAAAGAAAATAGTACCCAATTGGGAGAGACCAGGAGGAGCTGTGCGCAATGGAAGGTAATTTAAACCAACACACAGAGGGATAAACCCAAACAAATAAATACATATTCAAACCACTGCCACTGAATCGACTCCAACTCACAGAGGACCTGCAGAGAGTTGCTGAGACTTTGTCAATCTTTACGGGAGCAGACAGCCTCAACTTTCTCTCACTAATGAGCTGGTGGGTTTGAACCACGAACCTCACAGGAGTCTCACATTTACCCGGACACATTAGGGACTCAAAAGACCATCGGCTTTGGAGGTGCACAGAGCTCCCAGCTTCCCATTTATATTTGTCATCACAACCCCATCCTCAACCTCTCCTTGAGCTTGTTTCCTTCTCTGCAAAACACGCAGAATCACATATTTTGCCATAGAGTTAAAATAATAATGTCGCTAGTGAAGAGCCCAGCAGCCAGGAGGCATTCTAAACATGCTGTGCATTATTTATCAACAAAAAGCGAGTCTACTCGAGATGGGTGGAAGGTAAACATTGTGATCTTTAAACAAGTGTCTAAAGTACTCAAACTCCAAAGTCCCTATAAGTCAAGGTAAATCTGCCTCTGTGGGTTTAAAAGATTAACTCTTTATGACAGTAGAAAGGGGCAGCTGGAGATGTTGAACTGCTGATGTTGCAGTTAGCAGCTCAATGTGTCACCACTATGCCCTAGGTCTACAGTACGAGGCGACTGTTCTGTGGGCTTCTCAGCCTGGAACTGGAGTGAATGGAATGAAGTACCAGGGAGATGTATTTAAGCAGCGACTGAACACTGAATATAAGCAGCGACTGTACACTGATTAGACTCGCTGACAACTGATAAGGACAGTGAAGTGAGCAAAGGACACACTCTCCTTGGGAGTGTTTGTAAGGACAGAGTAGAGAAACATTTTCCAAAATGAGAGCGAGAGAGGATTCATAAGATAGAGAACTGCCCCTGTGGGTCTCTGAGACTCTAAATCTTTATGGGACCAGAACGCCTCATCTTTCTCCTTCAGAGTAGCTTGTGGACTTGAACTGCTGACTTTGTGGTTAGTAGCCAAACACATAATCCAGTATATCAACAGGTATATCTCAAAAAAAATCCCCCAAATAACAAAAACCTCCAAATAGACTCACTGCCATCAAGTCAATTCAGACTCACAGGACTCTGTAAGATAGGGCTAAACTGCCCTGTGGGTTTCTGAGACTAGAACTCGTTATGAGAGAAGAAGGCCTCATCTTTCTCCTGTGGAGCAGCTGGTGGTTTCAGACTGTAGCCCCCCTCTGCCACCAGGGTTCCCTCAGGCCTCCACGGGGCGACGATCTTCTCAGACATCGGTGAGCTCTTGCATGTTGTGGCCCTATGGTCCGGGGACCCGCTGCGGAGAGCTCAGTGTTCACTCCAATAGGATTCTGCTTTGCTCTGATTTTCCCAAGTGTTCAGAGGATCTCAGTTAAAAATAACATTGAGAGATGATGGGGGGGGGAGTGGGGTAGGGGAGGAACCTTTGTAGACTTTTTTTTTCACCTAATCTATGTCACATATAAGAACGCTTGGACAATAGCACATCTGCAATGACACCGGTTTCCAAGGCTGCCTATGTCAATGCACCCTCTATGCCATCCATCTTTCCCTTTGCAGATAGTCTATAAAGAGGGACTTCTCTACATCTATGCATTGAACGAGCAGAGCAGAAGTCAGTGGCTGAAAGCATTACAGAAAGGTAAGGAACAAAAACAACCACCAGAGGCGGGCAGCGCTGGAGCTCGCTTAAGGCTTTTACGGAAGAACGATGTGGCAGTGCAAGGTCCAGAGGCCAAGAGAGAATCTGCTCATTTTCCTACCCGGGGGCCCTGTGGTGGGGCTACGTCTCATTTTGCATTCTCATTGTTAGCTAGAGGAAGCCTGGGAATTGGAGTCCCCTTCCTGCTCCCTGCTTCACACAGAGCTGACTATTGTGTCTTCATATCCCTGCCACCTGCCGGCAGTGTGCTCGGCTTCACCAGGTCACCTCAGGGCTGTGTCGGCTCCGGTAGCTGCTGCTCTTCCCACGTTTACAGGATTCTTCGCGTCTCACATTTGCGAAGCTACTTCTCAGTGGCCAGGTGCTCTCTCGAGCACTTGGAAAACATTTCCTCGCATCATCTTCTCGACAACTCTATGCACTGGGGTGGTGTAAGTCTCCATCTGTCCCATACCCCCATTGCGTCACAATAAAACGGAGCCCCTTAGGGTCCTCCAGGCTGCCATCTCTGGGAAGCAGATCAGGTCTTGCTTCAGCAGCCCCTGGATAGGTTAGAACTGCAAACTGTGTGTGTGTGCATTGTTGTTTGTTGAAGTGAAATAGACATGCTCAATGACACCTACTTGATAACGGAGGTCATAAGACTCAGTGATCCAAATTCAACTTTTTAAGCAGTAGAAATGCAAGTCAAACTAGGGCTCAATGATGCTTTTTACTCAGCGTTTCTCTGGCTGCTTTGCTTGCTTGCCTTTTTTTGGCTAATGAAATGCATGCTGGATCACACAGCATCTTAAATTTTTTGCTAGGTATGATGGGTTTTGATATATAGTAGGTGGGCATATCTATCCCAATGGACTCTGGTGATCAGATAGGTGGGATGAGCCAGGAGAAAAACAGTCACTTGAATGTTTCCTAATCACAAACACCACACCTTCTCAACAACACACTGAAACCTGAATCAAGTTTGCTGCCATCAAGTAGATTCCGACTCATAGTGACCGTACAGGGCAAGGTAGAACTGCCCTTCTGTGTTTCTGAGACTGTAACTCTTTATGGGAGTAGAAAACCCTGTCTGTGGTTTCGAACTGCTGACCTTGCAGTTGGCAGCCTAACACATCACTATGCCACCAGAGTTCCTCCACAAAAACACAGTAAGCAGTAAATAGATTTATAAGCCTGTATATAATGTGGCTGTACCAAAGCCCAAAGAGACGAACACTTCACAACACTATTCTTCCAGGAATAACAATAACCTCTCAACACAGCAGTCTGTTGCTAATGAACTTCCTTCTGTTTGACTCAGCTGCACAGACCTCTGCCCTGACACCAGCATTCGTGAGGTGGGATGGAGAGAACATCCCAAGAAACCCCAGAAACAGAAAATATGTGTGGTACTTATGTGTACCACGTATGTCAGCAACCTGTTCTGTAGGACAATCAAGTGGTCCCATGAGGAGAGAAGGCTCCTCTATCCCTACCAACTTGCTTAGGTGAGAACAGCACCCCTCCTAGAGTCACGCAGAGCCACCTCTAAGTCCTGTTTCCTGTGTCATCTCATAAAATGCTCTGCTATTTCTGGTCCTCAATTGCCTGACCAGTCAAATGAGAAAGCACATTCTCCCTGAGGAGCAGGGTCATGGTCGACATATGAATGATTCTGATTTGAAAAGGTTCTACACACACAGTGGAGTCACTCTGCTTAGAATGGGCACTCCCAGTAGGGACTCAGAGATGGTGTTTCCAATGCTCCTCCAGACGGAACTTCTTGGGGGCAGTTGCTATGGAGACAGCTCTTATGTGCTGTTTTCGGTCATGCCCGGGGGTCCCCATCATGGGGTCCTCCGGGAGGCATATGAAATAGGCAGGATTGGGTGGATCCTGGGTTCAGCTCAGGCAGGGAAGCGAAAGCGCATTTTTCAGCCTCTCATCATACCTCAGTGACATCTCATCACTAGGGTTGCCATAAACACAGTCACTCACTCACTCACTCACTCACTCACTCACTCACTCACTCACTCACTCACCGCCATAAAGTCGCTGCTGACTCATAGCGACCCTGTAGGACAGGGTAGACCTGCCCCTGTGAGTTTCCAAAACTGTCACTCTTTACAGGAGTACTAAACCCCATCTTTCTCCTAAGGAGCAGCTGATGATGTTGAACTGCTCGCTTTTCAGATTGCAACCCAAGACATAGCCACTACACCCCCAAGGCTCCTCATAAGTGACTTGTTATTGGTTCGTGGTGCTTTGGGCTGGAGGTAAAAAGACTCACTCAAGAAGCCATGCTTGTTCTCCTCCTACGTTAACAAGTAAGAACCAATGCAGCAGCTCAGTGAAGTCAATAACGACCCAGCTTTCTGCCCTACCACCCTTAGAAGCTCCCAGAGAGCCTCTGAGGAGGCCCGGTTGCCTAGTGGTTAAGACTTGGGCTTTGATCCGCAAGGTCTGCAGTTTGAAACCACCAGCCACTCCCCCAGAAAAGAGTGACAGTCTGGGAAATCCACAGGGACACCTCTACCCTGTCCTATAGGGTCGCTATGAGTCAGTATCAACTCCATGGCAGGGAAAGAGTTTCAAAGCTTTCCCAGAAACTCTTGTGACCGCCTGCTTATGTCTAATTGGCCCAAACTGTGTGTCATGGCCAAGGTCGCTTTCCCAGCCTCAGTGCTGGAAGGCAGAGAGAGAAAAGGGTGGTGGGATCAGCTGTCAGATTGAAGGTAATATGAGAGCAGAGGGTAACAGGGAGTTGATTAGCAGTCCGATTGGTCAACCATGACTGCCAAAGAAAACAAAGAGGCTCTCTTACTCAAAAATGGCTCCCCTACCAAGTTTTACTGCTAGCCAGTGACTTCTCTTTTGTGTCTATGCTTGGCTCAGTCTTTATAAATTGAAGTGGACATGGAATTTCTGGGATGTTCACCTATACTTGGAAAACTTGTTGTTGTTCTTAGGTGCCGTACAGTCGGTTCTGATTCATAACAGTCGAATGAAACCCTACCTGGCCCTGTGCCTCCTGACAGTGGTTGCTATGCCTGAGCCCGTGGTTGAGGGCACTGTGTCCGTCCATCTCCTTGAGGGTTTTCCTCTCATTTGTTGCTGACCCCTCGAGTATGATGTCCTTTTCCAGGATCTGGTCCTCCTGAGAACAGGTTCCAAGTCTATTAGAAGAAGCCTTTTCATTGGGGTTTCTAAGGGGCGTTTTGGCTGGCCTTCTTCCAGGGCAGATTTGATTGTTCTTCTGTCAGTCCCTGGTACGTTCACTATTCCTCACCAGCCCCATCATTCAAGTGGATCAATTCTTCTTCCCCAAACCAAACTCACTGCCATCGAGTCAGTGCTGACTCATAGCAACCGCCCCACCTCTGTGGGTTTCCAAGACTGTCACTGTTTACAGGAGTAGAAAGCCCAGTGTTTCACCCACTCACTTCTTGTGTCTTCCTGATTCAATGTTCAACTGTCACATGCATATGAGGGGATTGAGAATACCCTGGCTTAGAATCTTTAGTGGAAAGTCAGAGTATGGGCTACCAGAATTCTGAAGTCAGCTGACCTCATATGCATAAAGTGTGTTCTTCTTTCTAAAGCATCAAGCCGAATGGCGGTTGGCAGGAGAGCGGGCATCGGGGTCAGCTGAGGGCTGTGGTCCAAGTCTGCGAGCTTGAATAAGTGCCATGCCAGTATGAGTTTCCTCTGGCCGCTATGGCAAATAACCAGAGAAATGGAGAGCTTAAAACAATATCCTATGGATTGTGATAACAGTTGTATGAGCCCCTAATAAAACGTTAAAAAAAATATCCATTACTCTCATTATGGGTCCTGAGGGGTTTATCTGTCCTGGATTCCCTGTGTTGCAAGCCCTTATCTGTACTAGTGTACATCCTCTGGTCTAGCCAGATTTGTAAGGTAGAATTGGGATCATGATAGTGGGGGGGTGGAGGAAGCATTAAAGAACTAGAGGAATGTTGTAGACCAATAATGAGAGTAGCGATACCAGGCAGGTAGGGGGAAGGTGAGAGCAAAAAGGGGGAACCGATCACAATGATCAATATATAACCCCCCCCCCAAGGGATACAAACAACAGAAAAGTGAGTGAAGGGAGACAGTGGTCAGTGTAAGACAAAAAAAAGAGAAAAAGATAAATTATCAAGGGTTCATAAGGGAGGGAGGGAACAAATGAGGATCTGATACCAAGGGCTCAAATAGAAAGAAGATGTTTCAAAAATGATGATGTCAACAAATGTACAAATGTGTTGGATAAAATGGATGCATGTTTAGATTGTGATAAGAGGTGTTAGAACCCCCAGTAAAATGATTTTAAAAATTTAAATCCACTTCTTGGAGGAGAAGCCATGTCTTGCCTCTTCCATTTTGCCATGACTGGCATTTCATGGCTTAAGGTCACGTCATTCAAATGCGCCTGGGTCTCCCTGTCATCTTCTTTTCTGTGTATGTGCCCTCCTGACTCTCACGGATCAGAACACTTCTTTGCATTCAGGCCATCTGGATCATCCTAGATAATCACATCTCACAATCTTATTTCACATTAAGACCCTTTGGAAAATAAGGTCACATTCACAGGTTCTGGGGTTGGAATAGGAACATAGCGTTGGGAGCCAATATCAGCCTTTCTGAACCCAGAGCACCTAAATTTGCAAGAGCCAAGATAACAAGAGCAGCTGCCCCCAGGGTTATTGTGTAGATTAAATGAGATAGTGTGGTGGAGGGGATAAAACTATGTAAAGGGGAAGTGCTAGCCATGAATGCTGCCATGTGGACCTTTCGGCTTCATTGGAGAAAGACTTAGTTATCCCGGAAAAAACATCCAAGTAGCAGGAAGTATAGGGAGTCTGACCTGAGGAGACAAGGAGTTTAGAGAACAGGAAGACAGGGAATGTGTTCAATGAATGAGCATGACAGTCTGTACCTACAGCAGACACTTGGATTTTGTCATCTGAACTGTTTTTGCTTTTATGATCTCTATAATGACTTCCCGTTAATTTTTATTAGTATATCATCTCAGCCTCCAGCCTCCAGACTGGGAGTGAATACATTTCTGGGTTTCGGTGGGTGTTTTTTGAAAAGCAATCCATTTTGTGATCATTTATTATAGCATTCCCAGGGGCTTAGACACCCCAATGACTCAAACTCACTGCCATAGGTCAATGTCATGACAGAGATAAGAAGGAATGAGGGAAGAAGAAAGAAAGGTCTAGATTCCAGGGAACCTGAAGAGACAAAATGACTAAATCCAGGGGGGATTGTGAATTAGATCTTAAATCAGCAAAAAAAAAATAGAAAGAGAAGAAGAAGAAAGAAAAGATGAAAAATAGCATTCTTGGGACAATTGGCAACAATTTCCCACATAAGAGTATGTCCTTGTTTATCAAAGCCAGATGATATATAAGTGACATTATTTAGATCAGAGTGCAAATTACTTTCCAATGATTAGGCATCACACGATCATTATAAGTAGGAGAACTATGTGTGGACAGAGAAAAAGAAGCCAAGCAAGCGTGGCAAACAATTAACAATTGGTGACTCTAGATAAAAGACAGGCATCCTGGTGGCGCAATGGTGAAGTGTTTGTGGCAAGGTGAACAGTTCAGACTCACCACCCACTGTGCTGGAAAAAGGGGTGGGAATGAGCTTCTGTCCAGAGCTCAGCCTTGGAAACCCTGGGGGAGAGCTCCACTCAGTCCTGGAGGGTTACTGTGAGTCAGAATCCATTTGGCAGCACACTGCAATCAGTGGAGGCTCTTTGAAAGGCCATTGTACTATTCACGTAACTTTTCTGCACATTTGAATTTTTCCAAATAAAAAGTGGGAAATAAATATAAGTTTATTCAAACCTTCTCACCTAGCCCCACCCTGTGCCCCTCCTTCGGCCACAAACGGCTCATGCCCTAACCCACTCGCTTCCTTGAGAAATGCCTTTTGAAAAGCCGCAAGGTAAACTAAACTATAGGAATCATTTTCACTATTTTTTAAAAAGACGGAGATGTGTTCTTGTGGCATTCTCCCTGTACACGTGCATAGACTGTTCTTTTCCATTTGGGCTTCTTAACTTCGGCGTGAGAGACTTAAGTCCTTCGGGGCCCCTGTGTGCTTCGTCTGGTTGCTGGCAGGACGGACTGTCCATTGTTCTGTGCTAATGGGGCTGACTGAGTGTGATTCTTGTCTTGGGCCAACGTTTGCTCACATCTTGTTTTCTTTCTGCCTGCTCCCCAGAGATAAGGGGCAACCCCCATCTGCTGATCAAGTACCACAGCGGGTTCTTCGTGGACGGGAAGTTCCTGTGCTGCCAACAGACTTGTAAAGCAGCCCCCGGATGTACCCTCTGGGAAGCATGTAATGTGAAAATCCCTCGGGGTGGGGGGCGGGGGCTGGCCCTGGGTAGATGGTACTCTACTGGGGCTAAACCTGCCTAAGCAAAGTGAGACCAGCCAGCCCTCCAGTGGAGAAAGATAAGCTCTTCCAGACTAGTTGCCATCCAGACAATCCAGCTTTGCAGATGCTGTTGGGCAAAGAACATTGAATTCTAGAGTCAACTGGGTTATGTTCATCAAAATCAAGAACAACCGTACCAGCTGCCATGCTGGCTTTTCGTGAGGAAGAGTTTCAGCTGTCGATCCAGGAGTGAAATAAGGAATGATTTTCTCTTGCATTTCTCCCTGGTTTTAGATAAGTTCCAAGGTCACCAGGGTCCGCACAGCTAAGTTTCTCACAAGAGGGGAAGACCAGTCTCTTTTCTTCAAGCCGAAACCCACTGCCATTGAGTCGATGCCGACTCATAGCCGAGCCCCTTGTGGGTTTCCAAGATTATAACTGCTTATGGGAGGGAGTGGAGAGCTCTTTCTCCCATGAAGCAGCTGGTAGTTTCGAACTGCCGACCATGTGTGTTATTGCCCAATGGGTAACCACTATGCAACCAGGCGTCCTTTCTTAAAACTAATTTTTAGAAAACATCAACCCCACTGTCTGTAAAAAGAAATCAAAGGATAAAATGTAAGGAACACTGAATCGCCAGATAAATCAAGATAAGGGGTGGCCATCTTTGAAAAGATCTCTTGACTGTGGCTGGCTGTGTTGTTAGTTTTTCAATGCCACCCAGAGAAGGTAGAGAAGGATTTTCTAGAACTACAGTCAGATGCTACTCGGAAGTCTAGTCCCACAGCAACGAGGGACTTGGATATTGTAGAAGGAACCCTGGTGGCCCAATAATTAAGTACTCGGCAGCAAACCCAAAGGTTGGTAGTTTGAATCCATCCAGTATCTCCTTGGGAGAAAAAGACCTGATCCTGCAAAGATTCGACAACACCCAACCACCAATACATAGATTTTAAAAGTCTCTAATTGTCTAACCACATTAAGTTGTCAGCCAAATCTTACAAGCAGACCTTACATCGGTAATAGTTTTACCAGCCTGGATGGAATCTAATGGGGTGCTTTGAAAGAGTTGACTGACATGGTGTGAGACAGCATCACACAGAGGCACTGGAAAGCTTATTCAAATTCATCTCCATCACCTGTCTAATCATGTTAATAATGTTACTGCTGGTAATTTTACTCCCAAATCAGTTCTAACTGTTCCATCTCAATTAGCCATCTCAATGAATATGGATTAGCCTTGATGAGATGACATTGCCCTTTCCGTTCATGAATTATAGTGATTTGATGAACCACAACGGATTCCATGTATATGGATCCTCTCTCCATTGGAAGGGGCTGAAGAGGAATGTCTCTTTAGAGCAGTGGTTCTCAGCCTTCCTCAGGTCATGACCCTTTAATACAGTTCCTCATGTGGTGGTGACTCCAACCATAAAATTATTTTTGTTGCTACTTCATAACTGTCATTTTGCTACTGATATGAATCATCATGTAAATATCTGATACACAGGAGGTATTTTCATTGCTACAAATTGAACATAAAGCACAGTGATGAATCACATAAACAATACGTAATTATATATTGTGAAATACTTATTTCTAATGACAAATAAATGAAATTTTGTCTTGAAGCATGGGGTAGCATGGGTAACAGTCCATGCCAGGTACCCATATGGGCGGATCCGCCTGGAGACCCAGGGAAGAACGGTGTCGCAGTTCCTAAGCTCATCAGAAATAATATGTGTTTTCCGATGATCTTAGGTGACCCCTGTGAAAGGGTTGTTCGAGTCCCAAAGGGGTCACAACCCACAGGTTGAGAACTGCTGCCTTAGAGTATTTAATATTTCCCCTGGTGATGTTGTCTGTAGTGTGCTAACACTGCCCAGAAAGTCAGAAGTCTGCTATGACGTTGGTCTAGCTCCTTGGGGAGGAGCAGGAAAAACACCATCTATCTTGATGGTACCTGGCAGAGGTCCTGGGTTCCATGGGCTCTCTTGCTAGCTTCTTTTTAAGAAAACTGCAGAGTGTGCAGGTATCCCGCCCATAGCTGTGGCACAGTGAAGTCCTTGACCACTAACTGGAAAATTGGTGGTCCAAGCACACCAACTGCTCCACAGACAGTTCTTCTCTGTCCTATAGGATCCCTATGAGTTAGAATCGATGTGACAGCTATGGGTATTGAAGTGTAGTTGACTCCTATGGCCTCCATGGCTGAGCTACTGGCAACTGGAAAGGAAGCCAAGACTCCACTACATAGTTACAGGTAGATTGTTAATCTCCCCCACTTTGTTTGGGACAGTCCCCTTCTGTGCCTGCCAGCCTGCCCTAATTATGAAAAGTAGACCCTTTAACTGTCAAAAGTGTCCCACTATGAGCAATAAACCACATGGGCTATCTATGTATAAAGCATACAGTGCCTTCACTCTCAGAGCCTGGACATCTGTCTATATCTGAGGACGGGAAGAGAAATCAACAATTATCCTAAGAAGAGAAAAAGAACATGCAACTGATTGATTCATTTCTTCAGGAGTTATTGATTGTTCCCAAACAATGACCCACACATCTTGTATGGGCCAATCAAAGCAGGATCAGACATGGATTCTGACCCGCAGGTAGTACATGCACACTACATGATGAGATCTGACACCTGTAGCTCAAATACACAGTGGAAATGGTACGGTGTAAAGGAAGCTACGTTGCTTTAGGCACATTTGGAAGGACTTTGATGATCAGCAGAGAAGCAATGTTTGAGTTGGGTGCCATACAAGAAAGGGACAGCATGACTCCAGATGCTGTGTGTAAATGCATTGAATCTGGAGGATCATTCCAATAAACGGGTTCATTCTGTGGATTCATAGCATTGGGTGTTTGTTTTGCTTTCTTTAAAGTTCCTCCTGATTTTCCTCGGGTTTCCTTTCCAGATGCTGAGCTGCACACTGCAACCAGTGAAGAGGAGAGACCGCCCATATTCCAAGACAGGGTGGTAAGTGAATACTACATTATTATTATTATTGTCAGGATATATAGAAAATAAACCAAGGGTTGCTAGCTTCAAGACTGAAAAATGAGGGATCCAGCCTAGCTGTTCAGCCAAGAGAGAAAGGACAGAGGTGACCAAGAACAAGAGGCATTTTTCAAATTAAGGATTCTCGTATCGGACTATTTCACTAGTTTGTACTGAGTTACTATACTAGGCCTTTTCCCAATCGTTATCCTAAAAGGGCTTAGTCATTCTCCCAGCCTCCAAAAGAGTAGGTGCATGTGGGGAAGGCTCTTCAAAGGCCTCTACATAAACATGCAGTTGGTATTAACGGTTATTCCTCTCCTCCCACCTGTATAAGCAAGATGGCCCTCCCTGTGTGTCTTGGTGATTGTATGGGATTCCCTAGGGCATATGCAAAAAACAACTGAGTTACTTTCCCCCCATCAGCCAGTCTCAGGTGGGCTCCATAGCATTTCCCTGTCACCCCCGATGATGAAAATCTCATTACTGACAGCAGGCATCTCTGAGTTGATATATCTAATGGTGCTAGCATATGGCAATGGAACAAGGCCATTCCAAGTCAAAACTTTTCTCCTCCGTCTAGCACGGGTCTACATCATCTGGGCACCTGCATTGGGTGAGGATCCTGGAGAAACTAAGATTTCTATCATCATCTTTTTTTGTTGTTAATAATTACTTTCTATTTTTTCCCCTGACCCTTTCTGGGGTGAGGTTTGAGGAGAGGGAACCTAATGAAACACACACGCACACACACACACACACACACTGGTTTGGACTGATCATTTGTTAGTAGGTCGCTTCTGGGTGAGATGCTTTATCTTGTGGGGGACTTTCGTGAGTTTCCCAGTGGCTGGGCGGTGGCATCTCTAATACCATAATGGGACAGAGGCACGGCATTGACCATTAGCTCTTTGGTTTCCCATCTCTAACTCCTCTACCACGTCAGTTCAGACTTTCGGGACAGTGTTCCTTTCAAGAGGGCGTCCAGCCAACTCTCTCCCGAGGGTGGAGTTCACCTACAGGAAAACAAACAAAACCTTCTTTGCTCTGGTTAATAAAATTGGATCAGGCTTGCCCTTACAGCACAGGCCACTCCTCCTTGGGTTCCCAGCCACAGCTTCCTGCCTTTCCATTTTCCAGTCAAGTCCCGGCCTCCTCAAATGCCAGAAGACACATCCAGTAACCTTCCAGTGGTGCCCTGGAAGATCACCCTCCACCCAGCGGGTCTATAGTGTCTTGGGTCGTTCTTTTTACGGACACATACTCACACACACTTCTTTCTAAGTAAAACTTAGATACCAACACCAACAACATTTTACTGGAGATTGGCTGAGGGCTTACAAAACAGAGCGTAAGTTATCCATTCCACCTTTCTTCAGTCTTTTCACCATGGCACCATCACTTATCTTTCTTCTTGGGTTTCCTGGATTTCTTGTTTCCAGCCCTCCAGCTTTCCCAAGCCTTCTGAACTTTGTCCTGGAGGAAATGCTACCCATTTGGTCCTATGATGATTCTAAAGGGAGTCTACTTCACTCCTATTACTGTCCCCCTTCCAGACCTGTCTCTTGTTTGGCTATTAATTCAGGCAGATCTGAAGAGTACTTAAGGAACTTAGTCTTGGGAGTTTCACTCATCCCTATCCAGCCAGCAAACTCCTATAAGTTTCTGTGAGCCAGCCAAGATAGTAGAGGGCAAAAAAACCAAACATCTCATGGGAGCCCTGGTGGCACTATGCTTACACATTGGGCTTCTAACCATAAGGTCACCAGTTCAAAATCACCTTGGGGAAAAGATGGGCTTTCAATGCCCATAAAGAGCTACAGTCTCAGAAATGCAGAGGGTAGTTCTACCTTGTCCTGTCGGGTCACTGTAAGTCGGCTTTGACTCCGTGGCTGGGAAGCTGGAGAGATTTTTTGTTTGTTTGAGTTCTTTTAAGTTTAGGGCTTTTACTTTGCTGCGGGGCACATGGCTCTTTTAGTTTGGATACCTGCTTCAGTTCTGATGCTTGGAAAACATGTCCCTGTGACGCTATTCAAGACCCGTGCGTGCACCGGGAAGGCTAAGGAGCACAGAGGGAAGGTAGAGTGGCAGGTGCCTGGGGCGGTGAGCGGGAAGGGAGGGAAGACTGGGCATGAAGGATCTCCTTGGGGGGATAGACAGGCCTCAAACTGGATTGTGACGAAGGTTGTCCAGCTTGGTTAATTTGCTAAAAGCAAACCATAGCACTGTGCACTTCTAAAGGAAGCATAGGGACTCTGAGAGCACGGCGGGTTACGTGACATAGGGTCTTTGCTAAACACAACATCAGCAGCTCGAAACTACAAGCTGGTGTACAGGCAAAAGGTAAGGCTTTTTACTCCCATTAAAAATTTCTGTCTCTGAAAAAATGGGTGAAGGGAGACGTCAGACAGCACAAGATATGACAAAATAATGATTTATAAATTATCTAGGGTTCATGAGGAAGGGGTAGCGTGGAGAGAGGGGAAAAAGAGGAGCTGATGCCAGGGGCTTAAGTGGAGAGCAAATGTTTTGAGAATGATGAGGGCAATGAATGTACAGATGTGCTTTACACAATTGATGCATGGATGGATTATGATAAAAGTTGTATGAGCCCCTAATAAAATTGGATTTTTTAAAATTTCTGTCTCCAAAAGCCACAGGGGCCATTGCATTCTGTCCTCGAAGGTCGCTGTGAGGGGGTCTCCAGGGGAGTGAGATGGGAGCTTTGGGGAAAGGGGTGTGGTGTGTAAATGAGACCTCGGTCAAGGTGGTTTTAAACAAATCTAAGATCAGAGGATAACTTTCAGAGCCAGAAACCATAGCATTCTGTGTCTGGTAAGGGAATCTGTGGGCAATAGCCTGGGGGAAAGAACCAGGCAGGCAAATGAGCGGCTGAGAGTTCTAGCAGCCTGTTTTGATTATCAGCTGCCCAAGTGAACCTGGGCCCCAAGAGGGTATCGTGAAAAGCATGCTTTCCTTTGTTTTGTTCTTACCAGAGAATACCATAAGGGGCCGACTCTGCTATGCCGAGAAAATAAAGTCAGCTGTCCCACCCCGCGGGCCAGATTTCCGCTGAGGGAACTTTCCACTGTGCTTCTCTTTGGAGAATCCCCACCTCACAGTTTCATAAATAACACGCTCTGGATAACTAAACTTTCCAGGACGTCAAAGCCTCAGCCAAAATCCACTGTAGTCCCCGAGAGAAGGAAAATAAAGTGCTGTGTGAAAAAATACATCTTCAGAGCGGATACAAGTTGGGACGGGAACTTGGCGTCAGAGCATAGCATACGCTGAGAAAGAAGGGTACACATTTTAATGGTTCACTTTAACGCACTTGTACAAACTGAACACGCCTGGATCACCTCAATTCTGATTAGGAAACGAAAGAGCGTCAGACCCCCAAGCCCGCAAACTCACTGCTCTTGAATCTCACAGTAACCCTATGGTACTGAGCAGAACTGCCCCGCAAGGTTTCTGAGGCTATGAATCTCAAGAGAAGCAGACAGCCACATCTTTCTTCCACAGAGCTGTATAATGGGTTTGAACCTCTGACCTTTTAGCAATCCGACACTTACCCCACTGCACCACCGGAAATCCTTTACCAGAACTCCCAAACCCAAATGAAACCAAGGCCGCTGCCATGGAGTCAAGTCTGAATCATAGCAACCCTGCAGAACAGAGTAGAACGACGCCGGGTGTTTTCCAAGATTGTAGCTCTCCACGGGAGCACAGCCTTATCTTTCTTCCACCAGAGTGACTGGTGGGTTGGAAGCACCAACCTTGTGGTGAGCAGCCTCAGTGCCACCCCTTGCAGTCACCCGACCCTGTCAAGAGTCATGGATAGTCATCGTGATCACAGCACAGATTGCCTGGTTCTGACTTTTACAGAAACAGAATCAAAGAATGCAGAATGGTCTTGGCTGCCTTGCTCCATTTGTGAGATTTGCCTGTTTCTTGGTTTGTGGTTGTGGTTTATTCTCCTTGCCGGCTAGCATCTGCTTCTGTGACTATCCACTGTGCCCCTTTCTTTTGCTGCTGTAACAAACTGCCCCAGCTGTAGTATCTTCAAGACATACAAATTTATTAGCTTGTAGTCCTAGATGTCCAATGTAAGATGGCTTTGCAGGGCTGAGCTCTTTCTGCGGGGGAGGGTTCAGGGAGAGAATCTCTTTCCTTGGTTTGTCCAGCTTCTAGTCATGGCCTAGTGGGTTGCACTTGGGCTGCTGAACACAAGGTCAGCCCACCAGATGCTCCACAGGAGGAAAATGAGGCTTTCTGTTGCCGTAAAGAATTACAGTCTAGGAAACCCACAGGGCCCGGTCTATGTCTTATAGGGTCGCTATCAGTCAGAATTGACTCGCTGAGAGTGAATTTGGCTTTGAGACAGACCACCTGCATTCCTTGGCTTGTGGCCCCTTCCTGCGTTTTTAGAGTCAGTGGTGTAGCATCCTCTTTCCTTTCTGGTTTCTGTCTTCACGTTCTTCTCACAATTTACTTACAAGAACCTTTCTGATTCTATCAGGCCCATCTATCCTTAACTATGTCACATCTGCAAGGCCCCTTTCTACCATTTTTACTAACTATATGCATAGGCGCTAGTGTTATGGCATAGACATCGTTATAGGAGGTCAGTACTCAACCAACTGCATCCAAGGATGGTTATTCATTTGTATTCTTGGTGTGTCTTTAGGTAGTTTCCGGCTCTGATCAATTTGAGAGAATTTTTCTATGAAACATTGTTTTAGATGACCTTTGCTATCACATGACAGCTGGGTAGATGTGTAGAACTTCTGAGTCATAAGATGCATGTCCAGTTGTAGTGGGTTCGACAAGCAACTTTCCAATGTAGTTGTACCGCTTCCTCTTCTAACCAGCAAAGTAGGAGAGAGCCATACTCTCGCCAGTACGTATCGACTCTTTCTTCCCTTCTTTCCTTCCTTCTCTTTGTCTGTCTGTCTTTCTCTGTCTCTCTCTCCTCCTTCTTTCCTTCCTTTGGAAGTTTAAGAACTGACATACATAGGTTGTCAGTTCCTAGTACTTGGATCTGTGACTTCCTGCGATAACATTAAAATCTCTTGTCCTCCAAAGCTGAAGATTCCTCGGGCCGTTCCTGTTCTCAAAATGGAGAAACCATCTTCAAGTACCATGCTAGCCCAGTATGATGGCGACTCAAAGAAAACCTATGGCTCTCAGCCAAACGTCAACATGCGGTACATCCCAAGGGAAGACTGCCCTGACTGGTGGCAAGTAAGAAAACTGAAAAGGTAAAACCCCAGCTTGCAAGCTGACTATATAGAATGTAGAGTAGCCATACCCAGCCCCCCTCCTCCAAGGCATGGACCCCAGCCTCAAAGTTGTCAGAGCTTTGATTAGATGAAGCTGTTCTTTCCGGAAAGGCTCCGTGCTTGGACCAGAAGCCTGAGAAGCAGAGGCCTGGACATTTTACTCCATCCCCTTCACTGCCCCCCGCTTTAAACCCCCGTTCCAGAATACACCATCCTACGCACATATCTTCTTTATGAAAGAGCTAGGTGTGGTCTTAGTTTTGCATTGTGTTTGATGATGAATTAAAAGCTGGGTAGCATTTCAGGCAGGGCCATGGCTGAGCTGATTAGTCCTTTTGGCCCTAAGATTCTACCAGAATCCAGAATTCAAAATGCCTTGAAGGCAACAAGGACCTACATCGTCTCTCTCTCTCTCTCTCTCTATGGGATCTGGTACCGAGCCTGGCCCAGAGTCAATGCTCAATCACTGTTGTATCCAATTGAGAGATGGACCCAGAGAGACCCTTCCTTTGTCCTCCCCCTCACCATGTGCCCTGCCCACCATCTTCTCACGCAGTCCTGGGCATTCGGACCAATGCCAACGTCCGTCGTCCGCCAACGTGCACACAGAGCAGTTCTCTGACTCATCACGTGTCTCTTCTTTCTTTTCTCCCTTGCCCTCTCATTCCTTTATTCTGTGCGTTCCTTTGCTTTTGCCCTAAAGCAAATGCCTCACTGTGCCGATGATACAGCCACTGGGCCATATGGAACTTGAAAAAATGTAAGTGCCTTCATGTCGTACACAGTGTCCCAAGTGTGGTGATCCCCCTTGGTGCAGGTTGAGCTAAGGGCCAAGCGTAATAACCCTCATGTGGTGCCCGAGGCAAGGGTTGTGGTCATTTGCCTGCAGCCCAGAGTTCTTGTGAAAGGAGAAGGTCAATGAGACTGACTCCAAGTGCATTATGGTCCCCTCTCCCCGAACGATTGCTGTAGAGCCACCCACGCTGTGGCTGCCATTTCTTGTGACGTGTTGGATTGGTTCTGATGCATAGCAACCCCTTGTGGGGAGAGCAGAGCTATTCCATAGGATTTTCTCTGAAACACATAGCCCTGCCTTTCTTCTGGGGTGCCTTAGGGTGGCTTTGAACAGCTAACTTTTAGGATAGTAATCAAGTACTTAACGGTGCTGTTCATTGTGGCGTCTTTTTTCTTTCTATGTTTAAATATAGCACTGAAGCCTTTACTGGCTGAGGTTTTCTTGTCTTGTTTTGTTTCAATTGTTTATGTCCCTGCCATTTGGCTCCTCGGAGTCCAGTGCCTCAGACACTTGGCCCTAGTCCGGACCCTGGATGTTTGTCTAGTACGTCAGGAAGCTAGCTACTCAGGGATGGCCCAGTTGATCCCGCCCGCGGGGTTGTATCAGTGAGGGGAATAGCACAATTACAGAAAGGGCTTCGTGGAGCTGGGATTCTAACAAAGCAGCCATGTCCTCAGATAACATTTTACCAGTTTTGTGGCACTACTACTATCTTTCCTGGGACTGCTTTTCCATCATTTTTTCCAGTAAAATGACATGTGTCCCTTTCTAAAGCAGATAGACATTGCAGACCATTCCACCTGTGTGCCTCAACAACAGTTTTGTTTTCCATGTAGAAAAGATCGAAATATCCAAGTGAGTGCTTGCCACACAGTCTTCCTTGCCACCTGCCTTTTCCCCTCAACATCATGATCAGTTTCCCCACTTAAAAGCATGCCCCTCTGCCTCACGGTTTTTAATGGAGCTCTGGTGGGGTAGTGGTTACACGTTGGGCTGCCAGCTGCAAGGTCAACAGTTCAAAACCATCAGCTGCTCCTCGGGAGAAAGATGAGGCTTTCTAACCCCATAAAAATGTACAGTCTGGGAACCCCACAGGGGAAGTTCTACCCTGCCTTATAGGGGTGCTATGAGTCAGAATGGACTCGGTGGCAGTGAGTTAGTTTTTTATTTGTTTAGTTCTCCCAGTCCAGAGGTTCCCTGTGGATCAGAATGAGCTCGATGGCATCTAACAACAACAACAAGAACAACAATATGTGTATCCACTTAAGTGACACACTTACTCGACAAGCATTCTCTGTGTGTTCTTACAAACCAGATGGCTAATTGCACTTATTTTCAAACTCAGTTACTAATTTCCACCAAGTGGAATCCCAGCTCATGGCGACCCACCCCCATGTGTCAGGGCAGAAGTGTGCTCTAGAGAGTTTTCAGTGGCTGAGTTGCTTTGTGTGTTGGGGGAGGGGAGAGATCTCCAGGCCTTTCTTCCAAGGCACCCCTGGGTGAACTCTAGCTGGCAGCCTTTTGGTGAACAACTGAGCAAATCAGCAATCACACCACCCAGACCTTCGGTACACTGCTTTCTTAGCCTTTGGAAAACAAGAGTTGTCTCCGGAAGATAGGAATTTGCCCCCGCGGGCACGGCTCTTAGACAAGCTAGGAAGGAGACACTCTGACATACAGGTTTTCTCCAGGTCTTTCTGGAAACGGGGCCAGAGGAGCATTTCCTTGTTCAGGAAGCCGGCCACTGTGAAGTGTGTTTTTGAAAAAGAACCTTAGCTCTGAAGGCAAACAGGAAATCGGTCTTCCATTCCAGATAAAACAGCCTTTGGACTCTGCTTAATACCCCAAATAAAAGAGCTGAAATGATGGCCGGCGGAGCAGGAGACCATCCCAAAGCCCCGGCTGTATCCAGATGGCGTGACACTGCTTGTTAATGTCTAGACATTTCCTGGTCATCACGACAACAGAAAGGGGGGTGGGGTGGCAACAATTTACTGAAAAGCATCAAAATACAGCCCTCTGCAGAGCTGCCAGAGTATCAGGGCGCACCCAGTGCCGATGATTTATTCAGGCCCGTTTTCCATTGTTTGGGGTCACGATGAACCACTATTAGGACTCTGCATTTCAGAAGAGCGGCCAAGCAATCCTTGCGTTGGAGTCCATGCAAAGCCCAGATACGAACACGATTTCTTAGTTTAAAATGGCCAGACTGAGGGAGAGGCATGGGTCCAAATATGAATGGAAACAAAAACATCTCAGAGCGAAAGGACTCTGGGGGTTCACTATGTATAAATAGATAGAAATTGAGGAAGTGTGTCTTTTTGTAGCAATGAAGATTTCGCAGGAAGTCACGGAAGGGAAACGCATTTTGTAAACCAGAGCACCTCAAAGATCTCGTGGTAAGTGCAATTCACAGACTCCGTCCACTGCCTGACCCCCCCCCCCCCCCGGCATGTAAGCGAAAACACACCACATTGGCGATCATTTCCATGGCCAGGAAACGTAAGCCTTTCCAGCCGGTTCTTCTCTCTGCCCTCATTGATGTTAGTTGCTGTGGATCTGAGCCGATGACTCTGGTTACAGTCGTCCTCACCCTGATGTTTTATTATTCGTGATCTAAGGAGCCCTGGTGGCATAACAGTTAAGCACTCAACTGCTAACAGAAAGGTTGGCAGTTCAAACCCACCCAGCAACTCTGCAAGAGGAAAACCTGCCAGTCTGCTCCCTGAAAGACGCCAGCCCCGGAACCCCCATGGGACAGTTCTACCCCCATGGGACAGTTCTCCTCCGTCGCATGGGTTGCTGTGAGTTGAAATCGGCTGGACAGCACCTTACAACGACATTCATGATACACACAAGTGCTTGCACCACAATTAGCACAACTGATTCAGGCATGTCTACGTGTCAAATAGCTCTTCCCTAAGTATGGAACATACACGAGGCGCTCTCCTCCCACTGGCAGTTAGTCTTGGAAACCCACAGTGGCAGATTGACTCTGTCTTCAGGGTTTCTGTGAGATGGAATCAAGCTCAATAGCGGTGAGTTTGAAGGTATTTGTTTGTTTAGACGAATTTCCCCGTACACTGGCTGATGGTTTCAGACTGCTTACCTTTCGGATACCAGCTCAGAGCACAACCCCTACGCCACCAGGGTGTCCTTGTTCCATACACAATCCGAGCGATTTGTTTAACTTTACACCAACACTGTCACTAGTCTTTCTTAATTCACAAGCCCACTCTAATGGAAGGGTCAAAGCAATCCGAGTTCCTGGGGGCCTCCTGGGGACCTCTTGACCTAAAAAGCCCTTCTGTCATGACTGCCCCCACATTCTGAGCACCTTCCCTCATCACTTCCCTCCCCATGTGCAAGAAGGCGCAACCTAGCCTAAGGCTGGATCAAAGCCGGGTGGGATTTGAGTCTGCACTCCTAGGCATTTGTATTGTATAAAAACTTCCTGGTGTTTTGTGTGTCCTCCCCCCCGCCACAATTGTGTTGTTTCCCCTTTTCTTCAGGGGATTCCCTGAGTCCAGCTCATCTGAAGAAGAAGAAGACCTGAATGACTATGAGTGAGTATTGCCCCCCGCAGGTGCTCCTCTCATGCGAATCATGGATGTTTCCATTGTATTCTTCAAAGGCATTAAAACAGAAGGCAAACTCATGGGGCCGTTTATCTGGATGACAGTAGCAGATGGCAGTGAGCTAGAGTATTTCCAGTGGAAGTATGTTGCCCTGTCTGGATTATCTAAATCATCTGCACGCGTGCACTGGGTATCATCTGGCCCGGGTCCCTTTTATTTTCCCTTTGTCCCCATAGATATGGGACAAAAGCATGTAGATGCGTTGTTTCCGTTGATTGCTTATTCCCTATGGACCTCTTTGGTTTGAGACCTTTTTGGAGATACTTAACGTGGAGCCTAATTGACGTGAAGTTAAAAGGTACCACGCCCTGAGAATTTTGAAAAGGATAGCATCGATGCTGACAGATTCTATTTTTAGGGTGACCTGTTCATTTAGTATCCAAATTGGGACACTTTACAGTGTAAAGAAGACACTATGTAAAATTGTCGCTGGAATTCTGGGAGTACTCCCGCATGCCATTAGAGACTAACGCACTGAGCTTTCACCGGCAGAATCAGGCCTCCCTGCTCTGAAATGGCATCCCTGAAATATTTTGAGAAATATACAGAGCCAAGCCTCTGAAACATTATCACACAGTCAAAGTATGAATGTGTGTATACATATGTGAATATGTGTGCATATATATGTGTATGTGTGTGTGAACATATACATATGTATATACCACAAAACCTCCCAAACTGGAATTGTGCTGCGTGGAGCGGAGTACAAATTTTTCCTGCTAAGCAAGCATTGAGCAACTTGCTCTGAGTTAGTGCACCCAGTGGTGTCCCCTGAGAAGGTTCTCTCTGATCACAATGAATTTTTTTGTAAAAGCAGTTTCGCTTGAACCTTTTTTTCTGTGATGGCTGATCTAAGAGAACAGTGTACAGCTGTGAAATTTTGTTTCCTGCTTGGGAAAAATCCCACAGAAACTGTTGTGGTGTTGAACACAGCTTACAAGGACAGTGCTATGGGAAAAACTCAAGTGTATGAGTGGTTTTCTCATTTCCAAAAAGGTGAAATGTCCATTGATAACAAACCTCGAACAGATGAAAATGTGGACCCCTGGTGCATTTGGAAACCATTCCACCAGGTCAAACTGTTACTCAAACTTTCTATTTAAAGGTTCTGAAAAGATTGCGTAACAATGGGTGACAAAAAAGGCCTGATTTGTGGCTGGTTTTGCCACCATGATAATGCACCTGCTTACGTAGTCATCTCAGTGCACCAGTTTTTGGCCAAAAAGCAGCATTCCTTTCATGGCCCACACACCTGACTCACCTGAACTAGCTCAATGCGACTTATTTATTTATTTATTTATTTATTTTGCGAATGAAGAGGGACATGAAAAGGCAGCATTTTGAAGTAGAAGTAGTGAAGGAAAAAATGTGGGAGGTGCTATCAGCCATCCAAACAAATGAATTTGAAAATTTTTTCCAAGAATGGAATCAGATTGAGCAAATTTATCAAATTTGACAATTTTGACAAATGTTTCCAAGAATGGAATCATAGATTTGATAAATACATCAATTGTAATGGACAGTACATTGAAGGTGAAAAGATTGTTTTGTAAAAAATATTTAAATACATACCGTATATACTTGTGTTTAAGCCAAGTTTTTAGTGCATTTTTTTATGCAGCTTTTGTGGTAAAATTGGGTGCCTAGGCTGATTTTTGTGTTGGCTTATACTTGACTATATATGGTAGCTTTGAAAAAAATCCAGTTTTTGGCAGGTATTTATACACACACACATACACACAAACATGTGAGAATGTGTGTGTATGAGTGTACTTTTGTATATGTGTGCACACATGCACATATACAAAAGGGAGATCATGTGAGTGTGCGTATCCAGGTACTGGCATTGGGGGGAAGGGGAATCATACGCGTAATCTCCCTCCTCCTCTCAAGATTTCTTTTTCCTGATCTCTTTCTTCAAATCCCCACATGTATATAACCTGCTTCAGATTCCCCAAAGGATCTTCTGATTAGACTTGATTAACCTTGATTAGCTTAAAATGTCAACTAATAAGAAAACACAAGTTAATATTGCAAGTGTTAATTATAGAGGATGTATGAGACTTTCAAGCTTATCACATCCAGCTTGCCACCCCTCTACCACTATCATGCACTTCACAAATGGGTAAATTCAAGGTTAAATGTCTAAATTAAGTATTTAAGGTGATGTCTTCTGAGCTGCTACCAGGCTGGTCTAAGGGTCTTTGCTTTTGGCTGAGATGTCCACCAGCTGACGCCCCTCCACCATTAATGCAAAGACCAGAGAGCTTGATTTTCTTCTCCAATCCTCCCCTTGCACCCTCTATCCTCCTATACATCTTTCCCCTCAGGTGTCATCTTGTGGCCAAAGGTTCTCCCAAGCCCCCCAAACCCATGCCCCATTCCTCCCTCAAACCCTACTCATTTCCTTAGTATGCCACATTGGCCAAAGCCCAAAGGCATTGTTGACCTCCTGTGAGAAACAGCCCTGTGGCCTGCTGAGCTCCACAGAGGAAGTAAGATGGGAAGGTCTTGGCTGACGTAGGGACACAAAGGGCCATATTTAAAGAAGACTCCTTCCTGACTCTCCTACTTCATCTTTGACTCAGTGCAGCACAACTGCTTCTGCCCCGTATGACCAGAGACGGTCTTTAATGCTACCCTGAAAACAAACAAAAAGGACATTTTCTTTTCTCCTAGTGGTGGTGGTGATTGTTAGGGGCTATGGAATTGGCTCTGACTTACAGTGGTGATCTTATGTATGAATGTATTGACAACACTGCGCAGTCCGGTGCCATCCTCATGATCATGGGGTCATTTGAGTCCATTGTTTCGACCACTGTGTCAATCCATCCCCTGGAGCATTTCCCTCTACGTTACCAAACATGATGTCCTTGCTAGAGATGACTCTTTTCTGGTGATGCTTCCAAAGTAGTCAAGACTGAGGCTCACCATCCTCGCTTCTAATACTTAAACCAGAGCTGTGTGACCTCTTTTTTTCTTTTCTCTCATTATTTCTTTGTTAGAAGATCACAGAGGCAAAATGTCATTAATCTCACCGTCTCATATCAAGAGTGCATATTCTTACCATCAGTTATCACTGTGTCCAAGAACCTTAATCACGTGCTTTTAGAGCTTCTCTTCTGTAAATTTACTCTTGCCCTGTCTCCACAGTGCACTTACTCACTGGAAGGAAGTCGCTGTGCTGTGCACAACCCACACTTAAGGAGTGGGGAGTTAAACTTCACCTCCTTGAGGGTCGAATGTCTAAGCGAATTATCGAGATGCTAATATAATGGGGAACTGGGTCTGAGTTGTATGGAAAGATGTCTGCACGCTGTTTGCAATGCTTCTGTAAGTCTGGAACATCAAAAAATGATTAAACAATAAGAACAAAAGTGTTTGTTTTGAAAACAGGTGCTATGAAGTGTGTGTCTGGTTGCAACCCCTTTGGGGGTCGAACGACCCTTTCACGGGGGTTGCCTGATTCATCACAGTAGCAAAATGACAGTGATGAAGTAGCAACGAAAATAATTTTAAGGTTGGGGGGGTCACCATATCATGAGGACCTGGATTAAAGGGCCGCGGCATGAGGACGGTTGAGAACCATCAGATTAGGTGAAGAAAGCAATAGAGGTGAAAGACAGGTGCATCCAACCTTAGCGATTCCGACTTTTCCATTGGCATGCCTTGGCCACTGCTCTCATCTCTGGCCTCCATTCAAAATGGTGCAATGGTGGAAAAGTTCAAGGTCAGGTGGAAGGAGATCAAGGGTTCCTAAATGCCACCCATTTAAAAGTGCAGAGCATGGCCGGTAGGAACTGAGGGATGTGTGCTTTGGGAAAATCTCAGGCATTTCTCAGGTGTTGAATCCCTTGATCTGAGCCACCACCTCGTTTTATAGATGAGAAAGAGTCGTGACAAGTTATGGGCTTCAAAGTCTCTTAATCTCCAACTATGGAATTATTTCTCTTTGTAGCTGGTTTGCAGGTAACATCTCCAGGTCACAGTCTGAGCAGTTGCTGAGACAAAAGGTAAGTCATCTCGTTGTCCTTTAAAATCATGTCCAAGGACACCCTTTTGTTCCTATTGCAGGTCCTCTACAGTAGTGGGCTTCAGGAAGAATCTCTAGTGCTCATTCTACAGTGAGCGCACCATGGTGCTGGCTGTCAAGCCCATAGGCTACCAAGTGCTTTAGATCTAGCCACTTGCTCTGTTTCAATTCTTCCCTGCTGTCTCATGAACCGCCCTCTCATTGGGTGGTCTGAAACAACAGTGATCTGGGTTGCCTCACGATTCTTGTATCGGTTGTGCAGGAGGCACATCTGCCGGCTTTGCCTAGGGAACCTCCCAGAGCGACAGATAGCTGTCTGTTGACACTATCAGCCAGTGCGCCTCAATGTTGCTCTATGTGACCTCTCCACCTAGTAACTTGGGCTGTGTCACGACATGGTGATCATGAGACAGGGTCCCAAGAAGTCCAGCCCACTGTGTGTGCAAGTATTTATGGGTTCTCTGCTTCCCTTAGGCTTTCTGATGTCTCATGGGTCAAAACAAGTGTCGTGGTCAAGCTCAGAGTCGATGTGAGGGGAAAGCACACCAGGCATACAGAAAGCCAAATACCCAAGCCCTGGTCAAGTCAACTCTGACTCATGGAGACCCCATGTGTTACAGAGTAGAACTGACAGCCCTAGGGTGTGCTTGGCTTCCATCCTTACGGAAGCAGTACTCCAGACTTTTCTTCCGTGGTGCCTCCGAGTGCCTTCCAACCACTAACATTTTGGTTAGGAGTCAGACGCGAACAGTTTGCTCCATCCAAATACCTATCAGAAATGCAGAGAGGGGATGGACTGGAGGCCATCAGTATAACCATGGCTCTGTTATGTCGGCACTTAAGTCAGAATTGAGCAAGGGAATTGCTATTTGGAATGGACTCACCAATGGCAAGTGTTTTCTTGGAGATGGTTTAACCTAATAAAACACCGAACACACCCCATGCTTCTTTGATGGGTATAAGTGACGTCCCTCTGCTCAGACCTCAGCTTAGCCATCGTTATGGCTTTTCTTGCCTGCCCTCTTGGAATCTAGATCCGCTCATGGTTAGCCCAAGCCCTGGAGAAAGACAAGTGGAGCGCAGAACTGCAACTCTGAGCTCCGTATCCTGGATTTTCAAGGAAGCTTCCATAAGCATGATCTGGTGGTTCCTGGTTATCATTGAGCCAATGGCAACTCACATGGTCGATTAGGTTTCAAATTTTATCTTGGAGAGTTGAAAAGATGAGACCCACGCGAAGAACAAAACAAAACTGTATTAGAGAAGGTAAAACAGGACCCAGAGAGGCAATATCGAAGCGTTGAAGGATTGAAGGGTATGATCTACAAAGAGACTGAGGGAGAAAAGAAGAGGGTGGGGCGGGGAAACTGAAGACGAGTTCTCTAGAATAATGCAAATGTTCTGTGTCTTACACCTGGTCCTTCCCTTCCAGGGAAAAGAAGGAGCATTCATGGTCAGAAATTCCAGCCAGGTTGGGATGTATACAGTGTCCTTATTCAGCCATGCTGTGAAGTAAGTATCACGGGGCCTTATTGCTTTGGTCTCCTGTGTATGTCCCTGGACTATGCTACTCACTCAGTCACAGTTTGAGATAAGAGACTATCTTGAAAGGCCCAACTTTTGAATCAAAAAATTTCTGTAGCATTTGACTATGTGTGGATGCCTTCCCCTCCCCCAGCCCCACCCCTTCTAGTCAAACAGGTTGTTGGCTGGGTGAGCCACTCCTGTCCTCCCCCAGGCAGCGGCTGAATGGGCAAGGAAGAGCACAGCAGAGTAAGCCTTTGCTTTGCAACTGCAGGCTGACGCCCTTTCATGTAGGTCTCAACCTAGAGTAGAGAAATACCCATGGGGGCCCCACCCTCAGCTTCAAACCCCTGCTGACCCACAAAACCTCCCCCCAGGTCTGGTTTTGAATATGCCATTCTAGACGGAGCCGCCCTTCAGGGAAGGCAGAATCAGGGCAACTGCATTTCCTGGGGAGCTTCTCTCAGGGGCACTGGACCCTTTGGAGAGAGTTTGCAGACGCACTTCTGAGCTCAACACCTAGAGCTGCCATTTCAGAGCTTTATGGGCAGGTGTGTAAACCTCTGCGCCTCAGCTTCCTCTCGTGAAAAAGGAACATGATAATTCTGATTTTTCACTCTGTGGTTCAAATGGGGTTGGATCATGTATCCTCTTCCAGCAGTGCCAGGAACAGAGTCAGCATTTGACAAAGGACTTAGAGTGACTGTAGTTGTCGAGGGAAAGGATTCTGCCTGCCCTGCTCCATCCCCCAACACTTAGGGCTAGAAGGCACTTCACGGCGATACCATGCAAGTCATCGTCACAATATCCAACTGCCCGTCCAGAGTCTTACAAGCCAACTTCCCCATTGGGTGTGAGTTCTTCCTTCCTTGTAACCACCCTGCGCAGCAAATAGAAAGGTGGTTTGTATTGGCACCATTTTAAGGATGAAAGGAGGGAGCGTCAAGGTTTTAAAAGACCCTTCCAGCTAGCTCCTAAGTGACAGGACCTCCAGCAATGCAGTCTGCTTTCCCTCAATCACACTCACCTCTCTGTCATCCACTCTTTGCATAGGCCCCAGTTCACCTCTTGGGGGACATTTAAGTGGTTTCCAAAAAGTTATTGTATTTTAAGAATTTTTTTGGACAGGGCGCCTACTTCCAACATGAACACTGAGTGGTCATGTGACCTTTTCCCATCTCGGAAGTCGCATCTCTACGTGTACAACGTTGTCTGCTGCGATACCTCCATAGCGGTTAAGACCAACTCAGGAAAAACTGGGGAATGACTTGGATCATTGACAAGCAAACCTTTGGTGGCACTCTGGCCCTGTGGATTGGGCCAAATCTAATCTCCTAGGCAAGTTCCTGACTCCAGATTCAGTTTGGAAGGTGACCTGTGAAAGAAATCAGCAAGTAGATAAAGAGTCCAAATTAAACAACTTCAATCAGTAAACGCTAATGGAAGAAAAAAGTTGTCTTTACGTTGATGATGTAAACTCATAGCTACTTCATGGGCATCAGAATGGAACTCTGCACCATGGGGTTTTCAATGGCTAATTTTTTTTTCTGATGGAGATTGCCAGGCCTTTCTTCTGAGGCATTTCTGGGTGGACTGGCACCTCCAATCATTTGATGAGCAGCCAAGTATGTTCAAATGTTTGCACTACCCAGGGACTCTAGCAAAACTTACCGAGTGGTTTTGTTAAAAAAATTTTTTTTCCAAATCATTTTATTAGGGGCTCATACAACTCTTATCACAATCCATACATACATCAGTTGTGTGTAAAGCACATTTGTACATTTGTTGCCCTCATCATTCTCAAAACATTTGCTCTCCACTTAAGCCCCTAGTATCAGGTCCTCATTTTCCCCCTCCCTCCCCGGTTTCCCCTCCCTCTTGAACCCTTGATAATTTATAAATTAATATTTTGTCATATCTTGCCCTGTCCGACGTCTCCCCTCACCCACTTTTCTGTTGTCCGTCCCCCAGGGAGGAAATCACATGTGGATCCTTGTAGTTGATTCCCCCTTTCCAACCCACTCTCCTTCTACCCTCCCAGTATCGCAACTCACACCACTGGTCCTGAAGGGAATCATCTGCCCTGGATTCCCTGCGTTTCCATTTCTTATCTGTACCAGTGTCCATCCTCTGGTATAGCCAGACTTTCAAGGTAGAATTGGGATCATGATAGTGGGGGGGGGGGGGGAGAAGCATTTAGGAACTAGAGGAAAGTTGTATTTTTCATCTTTGCTACATGGCACCCTGTCTGGCTCGTCTCCTCCCTGAGACCCCTCTGCAAGGGGATCTCTAGTGGCCTACAAATGGGCTTTGGGTCTCCAATATGCACTCCCCCCCCTCATTTGCAATGATATGATTTTTTTTCCTGATGATGCCTGATACCTGATCCCTTCAACACCTCGTGATCTCACAGGCTGGTGTGCTTTTTTCATGTGGGCTTTGTTGCTTCTGAGCTAGAAGGCTGCTTGTTTACCTTCAAGCCTTTATGACCCCAGATGCTATATCTTTTGATAGCTGGGTTTTTGTATTTGTTTTTCAGTGGTGGTTTGTTGATGTTTTTAATGAAATACAATTAAAGTGGAGCAAAAGTGGGGAGAGCCTCATGTGGAAAAGGTTCTGACAAAAAAATTAAAGGCCATGTCCATCCACATTGCCTCTCTACCTCCACCCCACATTCCCAAAGAACATGCCACCCACGTTCTGGAGTGACAACACCCACAGCCCACTTGCCTTTGTATTTCCATTCTTGTCCCGAAAGAGAACTGCTGTTTCAGAGCGTGACCCTGAATCACTGCTCAATCCTCCGAAGAAGAGCCCAGGTTTTCGTGGATCAAGGCAGGAGCAGTCCAGAAGTGGGGATTGTACTGTAGGTGAATTCTGTATGTCTTCGAAAGGTCCCCCGATAAGGAGCCTGCTGCCAGAATTACCAATGGCCATCAGCACTTTCCAAAAATGCCAGATGTCAAGGCTCAGAAGACCTCTTCTGCCTTCCTTTCCCAAATTTTCAAACACATCTGAGCTCTCATTGTCTCAAGCTACAATTGCTTCTAATCATCCTCTAACATCCTTTCTTCTTGAATAGAGATAAAAAAGGAGCCGTGAAACATTACCACGTGCACACAAATGCAGAAAACAAAGTGTACCTGGCTGAAAACTACTGCTTTGATTCCATTCCAGCACTGATTCACTATCATCAACACAATTCAGCAGGTAATTGATTTCAGGCTTTCCTTTATGGGGGTCCTCGCTAGGTTTGCTTGTAGAAGCCGAGCCTCCCAGTCACCTGAATTATAGCGGGAGCCAGGAAAGCTCGAGCAAAAGTGTGGCTTCCCAGCTGGATTCCTGCTTTGGTTTGTCACTCACGTTTCCTGGACTGACTGACTCCGCTGTGCCTCGGCGAGGGAGGTGCAATGAGTTCAATGACTTGGAAGCAGAGATGTCCTTTTGAAAAAGATTTGTTGTCTCTTTCCTGATTAGGGAAGAGAAGTTGATGGTAAAATTCAAACACATTAGAAAAAAGATATAATATAGAGAGTTCACCTCTACGGACAAGTTGGTGTCTATTCTGCCAGATTAGACTCCCCCCTAAACTGATACTACAATGTATTCTTCATTGCATGTAGATGTATATATCATTTACTCATATAGCTTTATTGTCATTTTTTTTCAAAGATGAGAGCATTTGACATGTAGTGCTTTTCAACTTGCTATCTTTGCTCAACATGTCTCAGAGACATGTTCATGCAAATACCTTTATGTTCAAAAGCAGCTTCCATTGAGTCGATTCTGACTCATGGCGACCCCACATGCGTCAGAGAAGAACCGGTGCTCAATAGAGTTTTCAGTGGCTGGTTTCTATTTCAGAAGAGAGCCAGGCCTCTCTCTGGGGGCACATCTGGGGAGACTTGAGTCTCCAACCTTTGGGTTAGCAGTCGAAGACATCAGCTATTTGCACTGCCCAGGGACTCCATAGTATAAGATATTGTCTCCCAGATAGAATGATCACAACTTGAAATGCACAAGAAACCCCCTTGGAGTATAGGTATACTTAGATGGTTAGAAATCTCACTCTCCTACATTTTCTGTATATATTTTGTGATGCACATAATGCATCTATACAGTAGAGCTTATATTCATGCGCGCACACATGTATTTTGGAAGAGTACATTTAAAAAAAATTAAAAGTGAGGGACCAGCGAAAACAAACAAATGCGTAGAAAATGGAAGAAGAGAAGAAGACCATATGTGCGATTTCCTGTGACCTGGAAAAATACCCAACTGCAAAGCATGAAATTAACAGTTGAATGGGTTTACAGCTAAACCAGATACTATGATTATCTTAACCCAGCTTTCCCATAACTCAAAGCGCACAATGAAAATAGCTTGGCCATTTAATGCAATTAACCAGCTGGTTCAATTTTTTTTATTTAGATGGTTTATTTTCCATATTGCATTCATTTGGAGTGTTGAAATTTTTATCATGCAAGTATATTTCCGTATTTACTGAAAGCCTTTAAAAAATCAGTCATTGAAAGTACTATGGTGCATACTTCTACTCTGAAATACATGGGGATGACATGAGTCAGAATTGACTTGACAGCAACTGGCAACACATATTCAAATAAAATACTATAAAGAGATAGTAAAATGAAAGTGGGGGAAATGCTTAAATAAAAGAGTCCACCAAGCGCCTGGTATCTCACCTTTTAAACAATCACTTAAGCTTGTTTTACTCTTTTAACCTTAGCTTTATATAGAACTGGTGGTGTAGTGGTTATGCATTGGGTTGCAATACTCATGGTTGGCAGTTCAAAACCACCAGCAGCTCTGAGGGACAACAACTGGGCTTTCTACTCTTGTATACAGTCTCGGAAACCCACAGAGGGTCACTATGAGTCAGCATTGACTCGATGGCAGTGAGTTTTTTAAAACATTGAGTTTGTCAATTCAGGCAAATTGAATGCAACTGTGGGATGGGTATGATCAGATCGGATCATCTTTCTGCATCATAATGTCCTGAAGACTTTGCTTTCCCAGCTAATCTGGAGAGAATTTAGGCAAGGGTGTAAATGGATGGGGTGGAGTAGGTGGAGTTGGATGGGATGGGACAGAGTGGGAGGGGAGGGGTGGGATAAAATGGGAATGGGACAGGGTGGGATGTAATGGGAATAGGATGGGGTGGGATGGTATGGGATAGAGTGGAATGGGATGGGGTGGGATAGAGTGGGAGGGGATGGGAATGGGATGGGTGAGATAGGGTGGGATGGGATGGGATAGACTGGGATAGGATGGGTGGGATAGGGTGGGATGTGTGGGATGGGGAGGGAGAGTGGGGTGGGATAGAGTTGGATGAGATGAGATTGGAATGGGGTGGGATAGAGTGGGATAGGATGGAGTGGGATAGGGTGGGATAGGATGGGGTGGGATTGGGTGGGCTGGGGAGGGATAGAATGGGATGAGGTGAGATGCGATGTGGTGATGAAATGTGTTGGGAGGGATAGGATAAGATGGGTTGAGGTGGGGTGGAGTGGGATGAGATGTCATGGGATGTAATGAGATGATGCTGTTTCCATTACAGGCATGATCACCCGACTCCGCCACCCTGTGTCAACCAAAGCCAACAAGGTCCCCATCTCTGCACCCCTGGGAAGTGGTATGGACACACCTTGGGCTCTGAAAGTCCATATCCCACCTTTTTCTTTCTTTCTTTTTGTTAAAAAAAGTAGTCAATTGCCTGATAAAGGTCAATGATGGGCTGGAGGTTTCTGTTCCAATTGTGTCAGATGGGTGGGCTTCATCACTAATATACATACTTAGTCCTTTGACAACCAATGCCATCCTCCTGCTAGCCTACATCTGCAATCCCCCAACATGACAAAGAGAGTAGTCAAATTCTGCCTCTCACTGGGCTTGCTCCTCCCCTCCAGTACCTCGCTACTCATCTTTTCTTCTTCGTGGAGCCAGTGCCCCGGCATGCTCAGGAGCCTTTCAACCATGTGTGTTCAGGAGGATACTCTACAATACTCTGCCATCCTAGGGAATCACAGGAGCCCTGGTAGCAAAATGGATCAGCCGTTGTTCTGCTAATGGAACCATTGACTGTTCAAACCTATCTACTTTCTTCTTCTTTTTTTAAATCATTTTATTGGGGACTCTTACAACTCTTGTTACAAACCATACGTCAATTGTATCTGACATATATGTACATATATTCCACTGTTCTTTTCCAGACATTTACTTTCCATTGAGCCCTTGGGATCAGCTCCTCTTTTTTTCCCTCCCTCCCCCGCCAACTCTCATGGCCCCTTGATAGATTGTAGATTATTAATTATTTTCAAATCTCACACCAACCGCTGTCTCCCTTCACCTCTGATTTCTGTTGTTCTTCCGCCTGGATGGGGTTGTGTGGTTATGTGCCATTCACTGCGATCGGTGCCCCCTTCCCTCCCTCCACTTTCTTCATGACAAAGAGACGAGGCTGTCTGCTCTCATAAAGATTTACTCAAACATCCTAAGGAGCAGTTCTCCTCTGTCCTATAGGGTCATGGGCATCGGAAGAGCCTAGGTGGTGCAATGGCTATTGCACTCAGCAGTGAACTGAGAACAATAGTTCGAATGCACCAGCCATTGTGTGGGAAAAGGCCGTGGCAGTCTGCTCCTGTACAGATGACAGCCGGGGAAACCTTAGGGGACAAGTCCACTCTTGTTCTGTAGGGTTGCTAAGAGCTGGAATCAAACTGATAGCAATGAGCTGGGTTTGCTAAGGGCCTCAAAACCATTGGACACAAAGTCACAGAGGTCTAAGGATGGCGGTATTTTTACTCTGCGCCCCCTGGGCCATAACTCTAGCTGCTTCACAAACAGTGTTGTTTGAGGAGGTGTTGTCCTGTGGTCACCTAAGGTTGACTGATGATGTTGTAGATTTTTATTTAGCTGATGAAATTTTTTTTTCTTAAAGTCTTGCTGCTTTGCATATGACCTGGGGGAATTCTCACCAAAGGTGAGAATTGGGGAGGCTGTTAGCTTCCCCAGCCCTCTGATCTGGTCCTAAAGAGCATCTGCCTTGTCCTCTTAGGCATCTGGGAACTGAAGCGCGAAGATATCAGCCTGATGAAGGAGCTGGGCAGCGGGCAGTTCGGAGTGGTCCAGCTGGGCAAGTGGAAGGGCAAGTACGACATTGCCGTCAAAATGATCAAGGAAGGCTCCATGTCTGAAGATGAATTCTTCCAGGAGGCGCAGACCATGATGTAAGCGGAAGCTTACATGAGGAGCGGAAGCTTAGTTCTCACCATGGGAAAGGCATCATGCTCAAGGGGCACAATGGCACCCAGGAAGGCAGGCCTGGTGAACTGCTTCTGTAAAGATGACATCTAAGAAAACCCCATGAGAAATCATCCTCTAGAACATGTGGGGGTGCGATGAGTCCGAATCCACTCACGGGCCACAGGGCTGGTTGGTTGGTTTGGATGAGAATACATTAGCACTGAGAGGCCAATCCCGGACATTTGCAATGTCTGGAGCAAGGTTCTCTGCATGACCTAGGTATAAATATGCAGAGGTTCTAAATCGAGCTAACAGAGTTCCAATAAAACAGTTATATGCTGCTACTTTGACAAATTACCTTCGTAACCGCCTAAAGTGCTTTATTGGAAGTTAGGATTCTCAAGACTCTGTAGAGAAACCAGCCCCTGGACTATGTTCCCACCCCACATTCCTGGTCCTCTGTCCTGCTCCCACCTCCAACTACATCCAGTACATCTACACTTTCTCTGTGTCCCCCACCAAGAATTGTGTATCTACCATCCCTCTTGGCGTAGGCTGGCTACCCGATGGTGTTCTCCACCCTTGGAGGACTAGGCCCCTGGAAAGAGACTGTAAAAGTCTATGTGGATGGGGAACCCCTGAGTCATAGAACCCCAAGGGTGGTCAAGAAGAGGGTGGATGGGCTCGGTGGTCTCCTTGGCCTGTGTGGAGGACCCAGTTGGATAGGTTAAGTGGAGCCCTGCAAAGCAGTAGGACAGAAGAATCTGGCAGAAGCTTCCATAGTCTCTTGGAGTGGAATGTTCAAACGTGTTTTGCCACAAAAACACAAGCCAGTTGCCATGTCCGCTGAGACTCGTGGCGACCCATGTATTTCAGAGAACAGCTCCGGATGGTTTCAAAGCTTCTACCCTTACAAAGCAGATTTCCAGGCCTTTGCTTCTGAGGTTCACGCCACCAGTCTTTTGGTTTGGCAGTTGAGGGTAAACTGTTTGCACTGTCCAGGGCAAATGTCTTCCCACTGTGAGAACTAAGCGTACACTCTCGGGCTTTCGTCTCTCACTGTTCATCACCGCCATCCAGTGGATACTGACACATAGTGACCTATAGGAGAGGGTAGAACTGCCCCTGTGAGTTTCTGAGACTATAGTTCTTTACAGGGGTAGAAAGCCCTGTCTTTCTCCTGTAGAGCTGCTGGTGGTGTTTGAATGTGTAACACTATGCCACCGGGTGGGGGAGGGGGATGAAAACAACCACTGTAACAATACAAACAAACAAACAAATCTCAGAGGGCTTCTTTTCCAGAACATCTAGAACACCAAGTGTGGAAAATTCAGAACTGACCTTTGGAAATGTATTACTTCCAGGAAACTCAGCCATCCCAAGCTGGTTAAATTCTACGGCGTGTGTTCCAAGAAATACCCCATCTACATAGTGACGGAATATATAACCAACGGCTGTTTGCTGAACTACCTGAAGAGCCATGGCAAAGGACTGGAGCCCTCCCAGCTCTTAGAAATGTGCTACGACGTGTGTGAAGGCATGGCCTTCTTGGAGAGCCACCAGTTTATACACCGAGACTTGGTAAGCCAGGCCCTGGGAAGCTGAAGGTGAGGACAGAAAGGTCCCCATGGTTCCAACCTCCATGAGGAGGGACCTTGAAGGGGACACCTTCACTTTGACATGCATCAATTGTGACTTGCTCTCATTTGACTGTGGTAAAAAGGAGAAGGGATGAAATGGAAAGACCTGGGCCAGTGGAGCATTACTTGGCACCATTCACCCCAACTTGACCTTTGCTCCTGGAAGGGCTTACAGAGAAAATAGTCACTTGATGCAATAACTGAAAATACAAAAACTAAGAGGAAAGGCCTGTTCTGAGCATCTCTGGGTGGGAGGGATGCTTGTGATCACTGGGGCTTCTCTTGGGAGAGTTTCTGGTACTGAATAGCAGACATGCCCTTCATGCGAGGCTGGTAAATCCCCGTGTGCTCTGGTACAGCAATTACGCGGTACAGAAATTATGCCTCCAAAGCCAGGGCTTTCCAAGAGATGGTAAATGGTCTCGCCTTTCTCAGTGCCTCCAGGAATGGGTGGCATCCTAGAGGTGGAGAGCCAGTCCTTAACAACCCTTCCTCCATCCTCTTCGTCGAACTGAGCCACTGTATTTGATGTGGCACATCTTTCACGATGGCCAACAGGGATGGACAGGTGGCTGCCAGGAGCACACTTCCACTTTGGAAAGTGGCCAAGGAAATGCAGATGACTTCCAGGCGTGGAGGTTGTGAGCGTCCATCAATTGTGCACAGCCTTCTGAGAAAGAGGGGCAAAAGCTTGGACACTGATGTTAGGCAGTTCGTGGGCACTTTTAATACTTGGCGGTTTTGGTTTTCCTCCAAAGGCTGCTCGGAACTGCTTGGTGGACAGCGATCTGTCCGTGAAAGTATCTGACTTTGGGATGACAAGGTAAGCTAACCCCAAAGACACAAGTTTCCATTAGCACCTCGTTGTCCATCACCATCACAGGTTAGGTGCCATAGAGTCGGTCCTGACTCACAGTGACCCGGAGTACAACAGAAGGCAACACTGGCCCGTCCTGGGCCATCCTCCCAATTGTTGCTGTGTTTGAGCCCATTGTTGCAGCCGCTGTCAGTCCATCTCATTGACTGGCCCAATGGTGGCACTGCGGTGAAGGCTCAACTCCTCACTGAAAAGTTGGCAGTTCCCACGCACCCTCTGGCTCCAAAAGGGGAAAGGCCTGGCAATTTGCTCCTGGAAAGATTATGATTAGAGCGAATTCTATGGGGCAAGTTCGGTTCTGTCACATGGCGATTGCTATGAGTTGTAGTTGACTTGATGGCACCTCACAAGGATGACATACTTCAGATCTATTGTAAGTCAATCAAAACTCCCAGAGACCTTCCTGGGTTTTCTATTCAAAGGATCATAGCTTTAATGCTAAGGAAACCTTTGTGTTCATGTCTTTAAGTGTTCTGGTCAAAAAGACCTGAAAGTAAACTCAGATTCTTTTGATGGTCTCTAACGTGTTTTTGTTTTTAATTACATAGGTCACCTTTGCTTCTCTTTATAATCAGTTCTAAAAAGCTAAAACATAATCGGTCACAGTCATGACAAACCTATAGAACCATTCCATTCCTTTCTCTTGACCCTCCTTCTTACCCATCAAAAATGGAGCCCTGGTGGCATAGTGGGTTGTATGCTGGGCTCCTAGCCACACTGTTACGAGTTCAAATCCACCAGCTGTTCCACAGTGGAAAGATGAGGCTTTCTACTTCTGTAAAGAGTTGCAGTTTCAGAAACCCCTATAGGGTCGATATGAATTGACTCGATGGTGCTGAATTTGGGTTTGGGAAAGGTAATCTTTTGAAAGTATTGTTGTTTTTTATTTCTTGTATTACTATTTAGAAAATGGATTCACTCAGTCTTTTCTGCTCTTGTTGGTTAACATAGTAATACCTAACATACTTCTGCGTGTGCAAAATTTTCCCCATAAATCCAAATGTTCAATTCCCATACTTTTCATCTTCTTTTATTTTTAAATGAGTTATGATTTGTTGGTATTGTCTGGGGGGTGTTGTGTGCTGTCGAGTCGATTGAGACTCATGGTGACCCAAGGTGACAGAGTAGAACTGTCCCATAGGGTTTCTAAAACTGTAATCATTACAGAAGCAGGTCACCAGGTAGGCTCCCAAAGAGCAACTGGTAGATTCAAACCTCTGACCTCTGGGTTAGCAGCTGAGCACTTAACCATTTGGCCACCATGGTTCCTTTTGTCTGGGTGTCCACAAGCCAAACCTAATGCTGCTCAGTCCATTCTGACTCGCAGCAACCCTATTCTATGAGTAGAATGGCCTTCCAGGGCTGCAAACCTTTACAGAAGTAGACTCCCACCTCTTTCTCCAAGAGAGCAGCTGATGGGTGAGAACATTCACCTTTTGGTTAGCAGCCAAACACTTAACCACTATGCCACCAGGTGTCCAAAACAAAACCCACCATCACTGAGTCGATTCTGACGCATAGTGGCCCTATCAGGCAGAGTAGAACTGCTCCATTGATTTTTAGAGACAGTAAATCCTCAATCTTTATAGAAGCTGACAGCCTCATCTTTCTCCCATAGAGTGGCTGCTAAGTTTGAACTTACAACCTATTGGTTAGCAACCACCAGGACTCCTACCCAAAAGCCCTCTCTCATTGAGTAGATTCTGACTCATAGTGACTCAATATAGAATTTCAGAGACTATAAATCTTTACAGAAATAGAGAGCCTCATCTTTTTCCCTAGGAGCAGTTGGTAGATTTGAACCACCAGCCTTTCAGTTAGCAGCCCAATGCCTAAACCAGAGTGCCACCAAGGCTCCTTAACCAGGGTATAGGGGTGCAAGTATATAAAACTCCTCCTTCCTATTTACTATATGATTAATAGGGGCTTCTTATAAGAAATATAAGCAATCCTATGAATAGATATGTATGTGTGTGTGTATATATATATATTAAAAGTTTTTTATAGAGAATTTTTGTTCATGTGTCTTTGCCTTTCCTGCAAATAAATCTGTGAATGTGGTAGAGACAAAAAGAAGGGAGAAATGTAAGCAACAGTGTAAAAAGCAGACTCTTCCCTCTCTGCCCCACCAGCCCCCCCAGCACTAGAAGTAATGACAGCTAACTTGTTGGTGGGTGTTCTTTCAGATGTCATTCCTAAGTGCACCCAATCACGTCTGCAAATACATAACTCACTATTTGTTCCCATAAAACTGGGCTCATGTGATACACGTGAGCACATGCTTGCTTTTACCATGTCATATTTTTATTTTGGCGCATACAGAACGATTTTTTCCATGACTATCTCATATGCTACTGTATTTATGTGTCACAATATATTTAATCACTCTTCAACACATTATTAGATGCTTTCAAGTGAGTTCCAACTCTGAGCGACCCCATGTACAACAGAAAGAAACACTGCCCAGGCCTGTGAAGTGTTTTCTCCTTAGCATAGGAACATCACAATGACTTCAACTTTATCACTATTACAAAAACAAGGGTACAGTGAGCATCTCGAAGATTGCTTTTGATGGTCATGATAGTTGCCTGAGATACGGTTGTTCCAGGGCTTTGAATCAGTTCAAAGCAGCTCAGTACTTGCTGTCCTTGTTGTAAACAAGGGTCGTGTATATGTTGCACAGCAACATGGTCTATTGCCTGTGATATTTTGACCCAAGCAGGAAGCAAATAGCTATGTCCCAATCAAAGGTGGCGGCCAACCATGCTGCTTTGAATGTGTGTTGCTCTCCAGAGGCAGCCAAGAATGTTGTTCTCCCAGAGTCCTGACCCGGTCCTTTCTCCTGAAAGTTTCAGGAGCCTGACATGAGAGACTGGGCTGTGGTGCCATTAAAATGAAAAAATAAAAGCTGATCTCAAATGCAACAGAAGCTCAATTTTGTTTCAATTAACCATTTGTCCTCAAGTGGAGTCTAACTCATGGCGACCCTAACTGTGTCAGAGTAGAGTTGTGATCTTTCCAAAAGAGATCTCCAGGCCTTTCTTCCCAGGTTTCTGGATGGACTTGAACGTTCCAATTCCTCTGTTAGCAGCCAAGTGTGTTATCCACTGGTACCACTTGAAGACTCCTTGTAGTCCTGGTGGTGCTCTCAGGTAAACATGGGACTGCTAACCACTAGGTTGATTGTTCAAACCCACCAGCTAATCCTCAGGAGAAAGAAGATTCTAGCTGCTTCCATAAAGACTTAATGTCTCAGAAACCCTTAGGGCAGTGGTTCTCAACCTGTGGGTTGTGACCCCTTTGGGGGTCGAATGACCCTTACACAGGGGTCATTTAAGACCATCAGAAAACATATATTTCCGATGGTCTTAGGAACTGAGACACTGCTCCTCTATCCATCTCCAGGCAGATCCACCCACCTGCAGATACGCCCACCTACGAGTACCCCGCATGAAGACTGTTACCCATGCTACACCATGCTTCAAGACAACATTTTATTTACTTGTCATTAAAAATAAATATTTCACAAGATATAATTACATATTGTTTTTGTGATTCATCACTATGCTTTCATTATGTTCAATTTGAATACAATGAAAAAACATCCTGCATATCAGATATTTCCATGACGATTCATAACAGAGGCTAAATGACAGTGAGGAAGTAGCAATGACAATAATGTTATGGTTGGGGGGGTCAGCACAACGTGAGGAACTGTATGAAAGGGTCACGGCATGAGGAAGGTGGAGAACCACTGCTTAGGGGGTAGTTCTACTCTATCCTAAAAGTGACTGTGAGTTGGAATCAAGTTGATGGCTGTGGGTTTGGTGTGGGGGTTCTGATAAAGGCTCCTTGTTGATAGGGCTAAACAATCGAAAGTTCAAGCAGAAACTATATCTGGAGTGGTAGAACAACACATTATCTTTGGGTAGGATTCTGATTTTTTTTCTTATTGCTTTGTTTTAACATCTTTTTATAATTTTTAAAATTAAAAAAATTTTTGACATCTTCGTGTTCTTCTGTAGCCAACAATTTTTTGCATTTGGGACATGCTATTTTCCAAGTTACATCTTATTTTGAAGTCTGCTTTCGGGTCATAAGCAGACTCTAGCTAAGCTCCCCCTTTCAGAGGAAGCAAAGGATCCAGGAAATGGAGGCATTCGGCCGAGACTCATTGGCTCCATGTCCTCCATCAATGCCATTTTGCTCCACCGTGTACGCTAAGGTCTGTGTCCATGTTTTCCCACAGGTATGTTCTTGATGACCAGTATGTCAGCTCAGTAGGAACCAAGTTTCCCGTCAAGTGGTCAGCCCCAGAAGTGTTTCACTACTTCAAATACAGTAGCAAGTCCGATGTCTGGGCATTCGGTAAGTGTGTGGCCACACAGGGCTGTTTCTTAAGCTAGCTTCCACAACAGGAAACCACCAGAGCAACAACACCCATATTTAAAGGGCCCACGGCCACTTGCAACATCCCCAGGACGGCCAGAGACAAGCGGAAGGTGGACGAACACGGGCCAGGTGTTAGGAGGTCTGCTGCATATGGCGGCATATGTCTCCTAAAATCAAAGGAGAAAAGCTTGTCTACCACAGATCTTCATATGGAATGACAGGAAGCGAAAGCAAAGCAGGCACTTAAAAAAAATCACTCGCTGTCATCAAGACAGGACGGAAGTGCCCCTGTGGGTTTTGGAGACTGGAGCTCTTTACCAGAGTAGAAAGCCCCGTCTTTCTCCCTTGGAGCCGTTGGTGATTTCTAACTGCTGACCTTTCGGAGAATAGCTCAAAGTGTAACTACCACGCCTTCCAGGAGGGCGTCAGTGACGCCAGCCAGTTTGGGGTACAGGGACGCCCAAGACAATCATTCGCTTCTGAATTGAATGATTCTTTTGACATCTCTGGTGTAAATACCAAATCGGAATCAGTGCTTTTTGTGGCCCGTGCCTAGCTTCAAGTACCCTCCTTGATAAAACTCAGCAAAGTGAGAGCAAATGTTTTGAGAATGATGAGGGCAATGAATGTATAGATGTGCTTTACACAATATATATATATATGGATTGTAATAAGAGTTGTATGAGCCCCTAATAAAACGATTAAAATAATAACAAAATAAAAATCAGCAAGCAGAATAAGGGTTCCTGGGGGGTGGAGGTACTGTGCACAGGTAACGGTGGTGTGGGTAGTGGTAAAGGGGAGTTGATGTCAAGGCGTTCACAAAGGAAGAGAATGTTTGGAAATGGCTTGTGGTAGCAATTGTACAATGCTGCTTGATGTGATTGAACACCAGAATGATATGCTATCTGTAGTAGCTCTCAGTAAAATGCTTTTGAGAAAAAAAAATCCTTTCAGAGCAGTGGCCAGCGAACCACAGCTCAAGGACTAAATCTGATCACTGTTTCTGTCGATCAAGTTTTCTTGGCACATAACCACAGTACAGAGGCAGAGCTGAGTGGTGGCCACAAAGCCCAAGGAGCCCACAAAGTCGAAAGCACAGCCCTCTCTAGCTCTGTCGTCCTCACAGGAAATGGGCTGACTCCTACTGGCCGCGTGCTGCTGCGCTGAGCTGCAGACCCAGGGGGGCAGTTCTGTTGGCTCACTATCAGTTGGAATCGACTGGGCAGTAGTGAGTTTGGTTGGTTTGGGTTGGATTTTACTAAAAGATCTCCAAGACCATGTATTGAAGGTAATGAGCAAATGAACTGTTTAGAAAGTACGACCGAAGATTTGGTTACAAGATAAGTCAGAAAATACTGCTGCCATATACTTAAATAGAATGTATTTAAGCGTGTCTCTGCCATCAGTGGATGGCTGCAGACAAATTCCGGCAGGAGGATACTGTCTTCATCTCTAGGAGGCCTTCATAAAAGGAGAGTTCATCGAAACAGTGGCTTCTGAGGGGGATCTGTCAGACTTGTTAATTCAAGGCTAAGAGGTCAGCTCAGCACGGTGATTTTTTTTTTTGTTTTGGATTCCAAAGGGAGTCATCTTGATAGATTTTCTCAAAGGACACACTATTATCCCAAAGGCTTTTGAGACAGACATTTTGAGAAAGTTGAAAACTGCATTGGTAGAGGGGGGTGAGGTGGGAAAGGGGGCCAGGAAAGCGATGCTTTGTGGAGGAACTTTTTTCCACCGTGATGATGAACCTGCTTAAGGTGCATTGTTTGCGGGGAGCTGGGAGACTTTCGTGGGGAAGCCTTACCCCATCTGCTCTCCGGCCCTGCGCTTGCCTCTGCAGGGTTCTTTTGGTTCCCCCCAAACTCAAAGAATATTGAAAATGAACACAATTCGAACCCCTCAGGGATGCCCCAAACCACCATTTTGACATGGTATAAATCAAATCGTGCAAAATTCTTCAGGAAAATGCTAGAGATGAAAGCGCTGCCTTCAGAAGTGCGCAGGTTTAGATGGACGCAGGGTGGAGACGCTTAGCCTCACAGGTGGATAGTTTTATTTAATAAAGGGTTCTATGGTTTCATTTTACACACACACACACACACACACACACACACACACACACACACCTTTGTATTTTTCTACATCATGAGAAATGCTAAGCTTGTTTTCAATCACTGTCAGATCTGCCCAGGATAAATCATCTAAATTATCATAAAGTTACAGGATTCATTAGATATGACTGGGACCTATTTCATGCCTGTCTTAATCCATAAGCAAAATTTTATTGTTGTTTGACATCTTTAAGACTGGCTATGGAAAAGGAACATCTAATCATTTATTTTTCTATAGCATGCAATCTTTAAAAGAAATACAATTACTTTTGTGAAGGTGACATCGTTCATGCCAAAATAATGTCCAATGTGCACAGGAAAAAAACAAACACTAAGCTGGTATTTTGATGAATACTTATCATTCTGTGCTGAGTAATTTTTGTACCTTGTGGTCAAAATTAGTTCCAATCTCCATATAGCAATTGCCACGCTTCATTAAAAGCAGTGACGGTACTAGTTACAGCTTGTTTTCAAACCAGTAATTGTGGCATTCACCTTGATATCTCACTTCATACACCAAAACACAGCTCTAGATATTTTCTGGTTATTTCTAAGAATTAAATGCATTCTTAAATAATGCGTCCCCGATGAGGCTTTATAAAATGAACATGAGCTTCTGAGAACAACTCTCAAAGAAAAGTATCACAAGGATTTTGATCCTTATTCCTGATTATATTTTTGCTATTGATTTATGCCTTAGGAGGCCCTGGGTGTTATAGAGTAGAAATGCTCTCCTTAAGGTTTCATGGGCTGTCGTTTGTACAGAAACAGATTGCCAGGCGTAGTCCTTCTAAAGTGCATCTGAGTGGATTTGAAATGTCGACCTTTGAGTTATCAGCCAATCTCAAACTATGTGTGCCCTCACAGGTGCCTACTCACATTCTTGAAATAGGTGTTTAGCCTTCCAAAGCAAGAGATGTAAAGGGAATAACATTCTTTTAGATGTTGCTTTAGAATGTTTGTTAAACACAGACACATGAAGTCATTGCCTTATTGTAAACATTTCACATACAACTGATAGTTCTGTAAGTTAACAAAATTTTGAAGTTAGTAACCTAGTCATAAGGAGCCCTGGTGGCTAGTGGGTCACCCGCCACTCCAAGGGAGAAAGATGAAGCTTACTGCTCTCATAAAGATGTACAGTCTCCGAAACCCACAGGGGCAGTTCGAGCCTGTCCTATAGAGTCCCTATGAATCTGAATCAAGTCAATGGCAATGAGTTTGTAGTTTGTTTGGGGGAGGGGGGTTGTTTTGTCTTAAAGCCTAGTCATGATTCTCAAATAACTTTGTTCCTTCTTCTATATTTTTGATTTTCCAAATTTTGAGCCTGGATTCCTATTGAGATTCCCTGAGCCAGAACAGCTCCCCATGACCACCATTAAGCAAGCCTGGGACACATTCTGGCACTCTTCTATGCACTCCATGTTGTGTCTAAGGAGCCCTGGTGACACAATGGTGAAGCACTGGACTGCTAACCAGAGGTGGGGGGGTTGAACCCAATAGATCTGTTCCCATAAAGAAGATAGGCTATCAAAGCCCAGGCGAGTTCTACTCTATCTTACAGAGTTGCTACGTCCTTTAGTGTCAGAATCCACTCAATAGCACAAAAATAGCAAAGTGGGTTCATACTGCTTAAGCCTCCGATTAACTCTATGGGACAGGTATACATAGCACCGTTATTTTGGTTGGGACACCTGAGACTGAGATGTTAAGAAACTTGCCCAGCCTGGAAATGGCAGAACTGGGACTCAGAGGCCACATCTGACTGACCTCAAATGTCCCTCTGGATCACCATGCCGGAACTCCATCTCTTCGCCTGGATCAGCTTTGGGGGACTGTGTACATTCGGAAGCAATATTCAAAACTGCCAGTCTGCCCCTTTCCTCAGGGGAGAGATTTTATCTGATTCATTTAGGGACACCTGACCCACAAAAGATTATGAATGAGCGTGACTGTTGCCAGTGATTTTATCTTTACATTTCCATTGGGTGGACTTTTCAGGGCTGCCTGCAGCAACCAAGGCAGAAAGAGACCAGCCACCTCCCTGCAGCAGCCTCTGTGGCTTCCCTGGCCTTTTATAACTCAGCAAGGACAGACTTCTGGGGCTCAGTGAGTGGGATGGGGACCCTGGGTTCCAGAAGCCCACTCCCACACTGCTCCCTTATTATTGAGGACTCATATCTCCAGGGAGCCCTCACCTCTGTCCTGCTGGCGGAAACACAGGCCTCACAGCCCATCGCTTCTGACATTGACTACTCTCCGTTCCTGTCTCCACTCTCGCTGCAGGGATCCTGATGTGGGAGGTTTTCACCCTGGGGAAGCAGCCCTATGACTTGTATGAAAACTCCCAGGTGGTGGTGAAAGTCTCTCAGGGTCATCGGCTCTACCGACCCCAGCTGGCATCTGACACCGTCTACCAGATCATGTACAGCTGCTGGCATGAGGCAAGTATACCCCGGGGCCAACTGGAACCCTCTAGATGCCACCAACAGGGCAGAGCTTTGTGTGATGGGAAGTACCTGCCACAGAGCAAGTAGAAATGGTCCTGAGGCCCTGCCCTCAAGTGTTTGTCATTGAAAGCAAGCACGATAAGGAAATGCCTCTAGCCATGGTCTTACTGTGCTTTGGTGCCGCTGAGACGATCCCAACTCTGTGGAATCCCGCAGGAATGAGCAGGGCATGCATGTTGTTCCTACTCATAGCAACCCCATTGGCCAAGAGCACGCAACACTGCCTGATGTGCTGGGCAGGGGTCGTTGCTGCCTCCATTCGGAATAAGTCGGGAAGCATCATTCCGGTCCAGATTTTGCAAGCTGAGGACAAGGGCAGGAGTGCAAGCTTTGGGCTGTTCATTTGGGGTCGTTGTTGGGGTAGCCATTGTAGACTTTGAGTAGTGGCGTCTAGTACAAGGGGGCTTTTAAAGAACATGCACCTGAGAGTCTGGGGTTCATAAACATTATATAGTCCCACCTCATGGAGAGAAGATCCTACTGCTACATTCATTCATTCACGAATCAAAAGCAAATAGGCATAGTGGACTCACGGACGCTGAAGCCAGACTATCTAAGATGAGCCTGCCTTCACCACACAAGCTTCCTAACATCTCGGTGCCCCCAGTAAAATGGGGCACCACCTCATAGGCCTAGGGAGTGGATCAGAGGCGTCCATCTATAAAGTGTTCAGGCAGTGGTGGTAGTAGAGATCTCTTTAGAGAGTGCCGATGTCCCGGGGGGGCGGGTGCAAGGTACTAGAGATAAATGGAGGCATCCAGCATAAAGAGTCCTTGTGCTTCTGTCTCTATGAGAACCTTGATTCCAGCTGTGGGAGAACTGCTGTCTGCAGCACTCCAGAATACCATTTTTTTTTTTTGCTGAGTCCTTAACTTGTTAGGTGCCGTTCAGTCATTTCACAGCAACTCTGTCTGGTGGAATCCAATTGTATGGCCTTCTCTCTTTGTGAATTCTTCATTGGTTGGGCTATGTCTACCACTGATTTTCAATTATCTTCTGTGCCAACAAGGATATGTTTACTTTTCCTCTTCCAATTCTTGGCTAACCTCTCCAACAAAGAGTTTCTTGGGCTGTCATCTTGATAGGGAACAAGCCTCAGGACTGTATCTAGTGCCTTTAACCACAATGCCAGTGGTTCCGATCTAGCAGCGTCTTTTGCGGGGAAAGCTAAAGCATTCTGCTCCTGTAAAAATGTACAACCTCAGAAACCCTAGTGAGCAGTCTACTGTGTCCTATAGGGTCACCATGAGCCAAATAGACTCGATGACAATGGGCAGTCATTTTTTTTTACATTTTATTAGGGGCTCATACAACTCTTATCACAATCCATACATATACATACATCAATTGTATAAACCACATCTGTACATACTTTGCCCTAATCATTTTCTTTTTTTTTCTCCTCTTTTCTTTTTTTACATTTTATTAGGGACTCATACAACTCTTATCACAATCCATACATATACATACATCAATTATATAAAGCACATCTGCACATTCCCTGCCCCAATCATTCTCAAAGCATTTGCTCTCCACTTAAGCCCTTTGCATCAAGTCCTCTTTTTTTCCCCTCCCTCCCCACTCCCCTCTCCCTCATGTGCCCTTGGTAATTTATACATTGTTATTTTGTCATATCTTGCCCTATCCGGAGTTTCCCTCCCCCCCCCTTCTCTGCCGTCCCTCTCCCAGGGAGGAGGTCACATGTGGATCCTTGTAATCAGTTCCCCCTTTCCAACCCATTCACCCTCCACTCTCCCAGCATCGCCACTCACACCCTTGGTCCTGAAGGTATCATCCACCCTTGATTCCCTGTGCCTCCAGCCCTCATATGTATCAGTGTACAACCTCTGCCCTATCCAGCCCTGCAAGGTAGAATTCGGATCATGGTAGTTGGGGGGAGGAAGCATCCAGGATCTGGGGGAAAGCTGTGTTCTTCATCGGTACTCCCTCGCACCCTAATTAACCCATCTCCTCTCCTGAACCCCTCTATGAGGGGATCTCCATTGGCCGACACTTGGGCCTTGGGTCTCCACTCTGCACTTCCCCCTTCATTCAATATGGTATATATATATATATATATATATATATATATATATATATATATATATATATATATATATATATATATATATATATATATATACACACACACATATACATACATATACACACATATATCTTTTTTTTGGAATGATGCCTTATACCTGGTCCCTTTGGCACATCGTGATCGCACTGTCCGGTGTGCTTCTTCCATGTGGGCTTTTTTACTTCTGAGCTAGATGGCCGCTTGTTCACCTTCAAACCTTTAAGACCCCAGACACTATCTCTTTTGATAGCCAGGCACCATCTGCTTTCTTCACCACATTTGTTTATGCACCCATTTGTCTTCAGCGATCCTATCATGGAGGTGTGCAGTCAACGATATGATTTTTTGTTCTTTGATGCCTGATAACTGATCCCTTCGGGACCACTCGATCACACAGGCTGGTGTTTTCTTCCATGTGGACTTTGTTGCTTCTGAGCTAGATGGCCGCTTGTTTATCTTCAAGCCTTTAAGACCCCAGTCACTATCTCTTTTGATAGCCGGGCACCATCAGCTTTTTATTTTTAATTTATTTATTTATTTTTACCATCAGCTTTCTTCACCACATTTACTTGTTCACCCACTTTGGTTCCAGCAGTTGTGTCGGGAGAGTGAGCATCATAGAGTTCCAATTTAATAAAAGAAAGTATTCATGCATTGAGGGAGTGTTTGAGTAGAGGCCCAAGGTCCTTCCGCCACCTTAATACTTAACCTATAAATATAGACACATAGATCTATTTCCCCATCCTCCTATATATATTTGCATGTACATGTCTTTGTCTAGACCTCCATAAATGCCCTTTGACTCCTAGCTCGCTCCTCCATCTCCCTTGACTTTCCTCCTGGAAAATGGGCAGTCTTTCTGGGAGCAGATTGCCAGGTCTTTTCTCCCATGGACTCACTGTGTTTGAACCTTCAACCTTTTCTTCAACAGCTGAATGCTTAACCATTGCACCAACAGAACTCTCTAAACTTCCATCACTGCCTGGAATGTGAATACTTTGTGATGGCCCTTGGAGTACTTTCTTGCAGTTAGCAGTCCAATGTGTAACCACTAAGCCACCAGGACTCCTTTGGAGTACTTTCTTAAGCTACTCTAACTTCCTCTCGTCCAAACGTCTTGTGCGTGCATTTCTTGTTTCCCTTTCTATCTTAAAAGAAAGTAGCCTGGGAAGTCCTTTCCAGGGATGTTGATGTCCCGCTAGCATGGTCAGAGGGGAGGGGCCTGTGCTCCAAGACCTCTCCAACAGAGGCTGCTGTCACGCTTTCCAGTGCTTGCTCTGCTGGTAGATGAGAAATCGCATTGTAGTGCAGCCCTAACGTGTACATCTTTCCTTATGAGCATGGTTGAGTATCTTTTCATATTTCAAAAGGACATTTGTAGAGAGCTCTGGTGGCGTAGTGGTTATGTCAAAACCACCAGCTGCTCCAAAGGAGAGAAGAAGTGTGAGGCTTTCTATTTCTATCCCCTTAAATCGTTACAGTCTCAGAAACCCTAATAGGGTCACTGAGTTGGCATTGACTCAGTGACAGTGAGTGAGACCAAGGGATGTTTTTCAATGTATTCAAATCTACAGTTGTATTCTTAGCAGTGTGTGTGTTCAAGTTTTCTTCATTTGGGGAGATTCTTTCTGCGAGATGTTTTATTGTGGTTGTTGATATTTTTTAATGGTGTTTTCTCTCAGCTAAGCCTTCCAATAGGTTATTGTAGATATCTATGAAGACTTGATTTTGTGTGTTAATTGTATGTCCTACGCTCACTGGTTGGGCTAGTTCTACCATGGATTTTCAATCATAGCCTATGCCAACAAAGACACATTTACTTTTTCTCTTCCAATTCTTGGGGTTTCAATTTTTCTCTCTGTCTCATTGCCTTGGCTAACCTCTCCAACAAAGACCATGGAAAGAGTGGAGGGTTGTGACAGTGTCTTTGCCCTTGGTCCAGACCGCACAGAAATATCTGTAGAGTTTCCACATCTGAAAAGCTGCAATATGAATATGTTCATAGGGCTTTTTTAAGATAACATCCATTAACTAACATGAGGGTATTTCTTTAGCTCCCAGAAAAGCGTCCCGCATTTCAACAACTCCTAGCTGCCATTGAACCACTTCGAGAAAAAGACAGGCCTTAAAGAAGAAATTTGCCAGGAAAAAGGCAAGCCTTGAAGACGAAATCTGCCAAGTTGAGGAGAAGGGGTATACATGTTGACCAACATGCTTGTGCTTCATGAAAGAGAAAGTAGCAAGGCTAGATTTCATTTAACTAGTTCTTCTCACTGCTGTTCTGTGTGCTGTTTGTCTGTTCTATTATCTAGACAGTCACGAGGTAAGAAATGTGTAGGCTCCATTGAGTGGTTTTGTTTATGCTGTTCTCAAGAGAATCCTTCCCAAGCTATAACAGGAGCATATTTTCTGATTGCAATATGGAGAGGGTGTGGACCATGTGTAAACACTGAACAAAATTGAAAAATGATTTGTCCGATGTTTGCTCTTCTCTTTATATTGTCACCATCATGGTAATTAAATATGGTATCAGCAGGCTCCAAAATGTGGACATTTGCCTTCATATTTTAATGTTCTCAAATGATAGTGCTCATGAGACTCAAGTAGAGAGTTTATTAAAATAGGGATTCCTATGCCCCACCCCAAAGACTTTGGAAGACTCTGAGAATTTGTATTTCTCATAAGCTTCCAGAGGATACTGATGCTGTCAGTGGGAATTGCACCAAGAGGCCTCATGATGTGGTCCCCTACTGTTATTCTTGTTAGGGAGCATCCAGTTGGCTCTCAACTCATAACACCCCCAAACTCACTGTCATCGAGTCAATTCTGACACATAGTGACCCTATAGAACAGGGTAGAACTGCCCCCTATGAATTTCTGAGATTGTAACTCTTCATGGGAGTAGAAAGTCCCATCTTTCTCCCCCAAGTACAATGAAAAATAACCCTGCCCAGCCCTGCGCCATGCCCACAATGGGCTGTGGATCAGATCGTTATCATTATGGGATTTTCAATGGCTGCTTTTGGGAAGCAGGTTGTCAGACCTTTCTTCTTGATATCTTAGTCTGCACTTTCCCACTGAAACCTGTTCAGCATCAAAATAATCTGCACACCTCTACTGACAGAGGTGTAGGGACTGCACATGAGGTGGGGTGGCCAGAAATCAAACCCCAGTCTCCCAGAGGAAGTCAACAATTCTACTGCTGACCCCCCATCCCATTGTCCCATGGGGCATCATCAGTTGGTCCATAATTCAAACCAGATGGCACCATTTTCATCTGATGTCCAGATCAGAACAGTAGCTTCTTGTGTCCTCATGTACACAAACCTAAAAATACAGCTAAGTTATAGGAAAACCATGTATTAAGCAGGCTACACACAGAACCAAATTTTAAAAGATGCTACGTCACCACTTGATGTCTTTCCCTTAGCCTTACCCACTGTGAGTCTTGATTCCGTATCAGCCTGGGCTCATCTCCGGGCTTTGTTGGACAATTGCCCTCTAATGATTTGAAACCCCAGCATTGGAAGCTCTAGGGTTTCCGCCGAGTTTGAGACCTGTGTGCTGAGGTGTAAATGAACGTTTCTCCATGGAGCTCTGAGAACACGGAAGCACCCAGCATTGTTCTATGACCCTCAAGGTCTTAGGGACCAAAATCCCAAGGGCTAACTTTCTCACAAAGGGGCTCAAGTATCCACAGAACTCTTTGTTGGAGTGATTTTATCATTGTTTGGGACAATGAAGCAATTTGAGAAGTTGGGTGAAGGGTTCCGGCAGTCAGACAGTGACTCTATCCATGAAAAGAAGATGTAAGCAGAAGCCACCAAAGCCCCCGTCCCTGAGTTCACACGAGAGCACAGGCCTGTGGGCGACTGGTGAGTAGTGGAGGGTCTGCCCTGGGCTTGGCGCTGCTCAGACATTGTAGGCAAGTACAGTGGCTTCAGGCGATAGAGAGCCTACACCAGAGAGTGGTGCTCGGTTGGGATTGGTTGTTCCAGAGCAATGGAAGTGTGTTTCTACTGGGTGTGCTCAGGAGGAGGGTATTGGTTGGTTCATGGAAACCCCTGGTTCAAACGTAGTGTTGTCAGGAAGGAGAAATCAGTCAAGTCGTTCAGAAGTGAGAAGGGGCTGCCCACCATGCCACCTGTTGTTCTCTGGACTCTCCTCTCTCCTCGAGACCTGTCACATCGAAGCAGGCAAGCCCCAGTCCAGATGTCACTGTGGAAACTCCCTCTGATTCTTGGACCGAGTCTACACATAGTAAGTGTGTCATCCATTGTGGGCTGGATAAATCAGAGACAACACTGCACACCCTTCTCCCTTCTTAGTTCTTGCAGCACGGCCTGCTCACTGGCTCGTCCCTCCCAAGCCAACCGTACATATTCCACACAAAGGCCAACACTTGCTTACACAATAAAGCCTTTTATTCAACTCCAGCAACTCCACAACATTACATTTCTCTTCTCCCAACCAGCCCGGTGTGTGTGTGTGTGTGTGTGTGTGTGTGTGTGTGTGTGTGTGTGTGTTAAAGATAGACTTTCTCCATTCTGCTTTGATATCAACGTCCCTTTCAGGAAATACAAGGGAAGTCAGCTCCTGAGGCAAAAATAAATACTGAAAGCCGTGGACTGCAGGGCACCCTCCCTGTGGTCGTTCTGTCTTGGACGGCACTGCCTGAATTGAGCCTGTGATCTTTGAACAGTTACTAATAGCTTCACTCTCATCCTTGCTGTACTTTGGAATTAGTGGTGGCCTCCTATAGAGTCACCTGGAGCTATCTGATCAGCTTGCTAAAATGAGGTCTGGACATCATTAGCGTTGTGGATTCCTTGCTTGTCCGAGACTTTATTCAAGCCCACGGAGACATACGGATTTTCATCATCAGCTTCTCGGGCGGCCCTGTTAAATAAAGCACAGTCATTAAAAGCCAGTCTTATCAGAATGACTACGGCCTTCCTTAGAGTCCCCTGACTCAATCCTTGATTTCTATCCCACTGCCAACAAGTTGATCAAGTTGATTCTGACTCATAGAGACCCTTCAGGACAGAGCTCATTGCTCCCTCGGATTTTTTTTTTTTTTTTGAGGCTGTAACTCTTGACGGGTGCAGACTGTCTCGTCTCTCTCCCTCCTTCTGAGCAGCTGCTGGGTTCCACCTGCTGAGCTGGCAGTTAGCAGCCCTACGGGTAAGCCATCTGCGCGCTGGTTTTCTCCTGTTAGATTACAGACTTCCAGAGTGCTAGGATGGCATCGGCTGCAACCCCGTAAATGGTTGGCACCAACGCTGATAGAGTGCAGGAGGCCCGTTTAAGGATGTGGCCTCAAGTCACCGAGAGGGAGGCTCAAGGCAACGAAGCCAATTAGGTGGAGCACCCACCCACAAACCTCCTGCCTTGGAGTCGCTTCTGACTCATAGCGACCCTACTGGGTAGAGCAGAGCTGCCCTCAAAGGGCTTCCGAGACTGTAAATATTCAGTCACATCTTTCTCCCTCAGAGAAGCTACTGGTTTCGAACTACGGACCTTGAAGTTTGCAGCCCCACACTTAATCCGTAGTACCACCAGAGAACCCACAGTCCCTGGCACATGTACTAATTAACCAGTCACCATTTTGTCATTTCAGATGCATGGTGACCCCATGTGATGGAGGAGAACTGCCCCGTAGGTTTTTTTAAAAGGCTGTCAGCTTTCCACGTCTTTCTCCCCCGGAGAAGCTAGATGTGTTCAAACCAGCAACCTTTTAGTTCGCAGCTGAGCACTCAACCATTTCTACCACCAGGGCTCCTTTCTAAAAGAGTCAGAACCTTTATGATCCATAAGCCAGTAAAAGGAAATGGTTTCTCAAAGTCCGAAAAAATGAAAACAAATCTTGTGACAGATCAAAACTAGACATCAGGTCCCCAGCAGTTGCTATCTTCCATGAACTTGGATCTTCAACTCAAGAACAAGCTAGAGAGTGTCTGGCTGGTGGTGGAGTGGTTCTGTGTTGGCCTGTGATCCACAAGTTCAGCAGTTCGAAACCACCAGTCATTCCTCGGGAGAAAGATGGGGCTTTCTACTCCCATAAAGAGTTGCAGTCTTGGAAACTCACAGAGGCACTTCTACCCTGTCCTATAGGCTCGCTATGAGTCAGCATTGACTCAAGGGCAGTGAATTTAGTTTGGGGTTTGGTCAGACACGCATGAAATGAAAGACAGAGTCAGGGCCACCTGGGGAGGAACGTAGGCGATTAAAGAAGGGTTCTTGGGAGCACATCTCAGAGATCATTCCTGAATGATTCTACCATTCAGACCCATCACCGATCCAGTCTCCTCGGGTCTCTTCTAGAACAAGGAGGCTTGGGCAGTGAGGACAGCGCCCTGAGCTCAGCCCAGCCCTTACCCCCACCCCACCCCTGTGAGGGAAATGATGCCATGCTTCAGGTGGAGCTGGCCTGAGCCTCCCATGCTGTGTGCTAGGCTGAGTAGGAGGGTTCTGGAAGGGTGAATGGAATCGGGGGTCCTTGCCAGGAGCTGCGGCAGGATATCGAAGTGCAAAATTGCTCACCCAAGTAACTAGCCTCCATCACCCTCCACTTATTACAGATTTACTGGTCAGTGTTCCTAAACTCTGCTAGATGCGTCTTAGGGATGGTTCCTTACCTCCTTCGGTCACGGACCCCGGTGAAGATCAGGAGGACGATGCCAATCACCACCACTCCCATCACCGCCCCGAAAACAATCAGCCAGATGGTAACGGGGGGCTGGTATGGGGGGGCCAGTGTCGGTTCGATCCCCACAAACTCCAGAGTGTTGTCATCCAGGCGGAAAGCATCGTTGATACGACCCCGGGACATCCTGCAAGGACAGAGGACACTCAGGCAAAGGAAAAGAATGCAGAACGATGTGCCCCTCAGATCATTGTCCCTGAAAGGATTTGATAAGGCCTAAGTCCTAAGAATGTATGCCTAAAATAATAATGAAATCAAAATCAATAGCCATGTCATCCTCCTGTGACAGAGAGGAGTTGTCATAGTCATGCACCTTTCACATTTTATAACCTAGGTTTGGTTTGATAGCAGTTTCAGCAGGGAACAAGAACAACAACAAAAGGGGGTCACAGGTATGGAAGTGAGCACGTGGTTGGAAGTCACTCCTGTGTAGGCAAGGAGGAGCCCTGGTGGCACAGTGTTACTCATTGGGCTGCTAACCACAAGGTCATCAGTTCAAAACCAGCAGGGAGAAAAACAAGGCTTTCTAGAACTGATCGTGACTGCACAACTCATTTTATAAGCAATTTGGGGGCATGCTCTAAGATGTGGTGCTAATTGTACAAATCCCCTTGATATGATTAAATGATCGAACTATTCACTGGTATGATATGCAAATTGTGTGTCAATAAAATTGTTGGGGGGGGGGAACCTTCAATGTCACAAACCCACAGGAGCAGGTCTACCCTGTCCTACAGGGTTGATATGAGTCAACATCTACTGGATGGCATTGAATTTGGTTTGTTTGGGCTTTGTGGTTTTGTAAAGACAAAGTTAATCTACTTGTACTCAGTGCCTTTGAGTTGATTTTGATTCATGGTGACCCTATAGGACAGAGTAGAACTGTCCCTAAAGACTAAATCTTTCAGCTTTCATTTACATTATCATTCATTAGTAATATATAACATCTAATAAAAGAGCCATACAATTTATAAAGCAAAACATATATATTCCTTTACTTAACCCACAAATATCTCTAACCACAGATTGATAGATTGCAAAGCTATAGAAAATCGTGACACTATCCTTTTTTAATTAACAATTCTTTTGGCACATACTTTACATATCATACAATTCAATCATTCAATCATATCAAGAATTATAAAATCATTATCATATCAATTTTTGAACATGAGTATGCATCCACTCCTCCTGTGGGTCACAAACTTGGAAACCCAACAGAAACAATAAAAAACAAAATCAAAGTAAGGTGGTAAGGATAAAATAATAATATAAAGACCAAAATACAATAATAGGTAAGAAAAAAAAGGCCCTCATCAGCATTCCAAAAGCCCGGGGAGACATTTCCGTCACCGAACAAGTACGAGATTCTTGCACCCAGAACCAACTCAGCTCGGGTCTATAGAGAGGACCCCTGGCCAAGTATTGAATGCAATTTAGCATATTCAAGATTCCAATGGTCTCTGCCTGACTGCAAGGCTGGTACAAGACTCTTGCCTGTGACTAGAGCAGATCTACCAGTGACTCAGTCTGACCAGATAATCTGCTGATGGGTTTGGGGCTCCCACTGTCCTCCACAGCCTTCTACAAATTGATTATTCTTAATATTAGCTCTGATACTTTTCCCTCCACCATATTAGAATTTTGTAATTGTCATCTTTGGATCACACAAACTGGCGTGCTTCTTCCATACGGATTTAGTTGACTCCGCACTTAGATGGCTGCTAAGGCTATACATCCTTACAAGACTAGAAAGGCTCATTTTTCTCCCCTGGAGTAGCTGGGGATTTTGAACTTATGACCCTGAAATTAGTAGCCCAATACATAATCATTAAGCCACCAGGCCTCAAAATTAACATACCAAACAAACAAACTCACTGCCACCGAGTCAATGCGACTCATAGCCACCCCAGAGGGCAGGATAGAACTGCCCCTATGGGTTTCCAAGACTGTAAGTCTTTATGAGAGTAGAAAGTCTCATCTTTCTCTGGTGGTGTCTTACTGCAGACCTCTAAGGTAGCATCCTAGCTTGTGACCACTAGGCAACCAGGGCCCCAAAGCTAACACAGTTGGCAAGAATATGCCCTATGTCAGGGTATGTCTAGCATACCATGATGTCAAAGAATAGCAAACGGGTCTTTGGAAACACTGCTATCTAAAAATGAATCCGGTCCTATAGAGAAGTCTCTGTGTTAGGACTTTCCACATTCGATGTCCCCCTCACCCGTACTGAGTATGTTTCAAAGTAAAACATCACCTTATGGCCTCTTCCACTTCAAGTTTAGGGACGTAGTCCATGCTTTGCGGAGAAGTGACAACGAAGTTGAAGGAGATCCTTGGTTTGAAATCACTCACCTCCACATTGGCCACTCTGTGGAAAAACAAGAGAAACGCCTTCCTTGAATGCTAAAAGGATAAAATAAAGAAATAACACTTCCACTTCACTGGAAAGGAGGCCAGGGAGGGGCCCAGAAGAGGGACTTGGTGTAAAGGAGTGAGAGATGTGGACACCCATTGGGAATGTGGAGGATATAGCTGGAGGTTGTCTATTGTCCAGAAACCATTACAGTTACACAAAGCCCATGACTCAACTGCTTAAACTCTGAGGGCAATCAAACCTTGGCCATTTTCGGCCACCGGATCAAAACCATGTTTTTTGCCCCAGTGATGGAAAATGTCCACACAGAAAACACCAGAGAATCAGCCAGAAATCACTGGCCACTTAGAGTTGTGATAAATCGTATAGCAGGTAGTGACGGTTCACGCTATCCACAGAGATGCACTTACAATCACACACACACACACACACACACACACCCTCAACGGTCCTGCCCCTTTCCAGTGAATGGTGACCTGTTACCTCCACGGCAAGGTCATGAGCGGTAGCTCTCCACTATCAGGATGATCCTCTTACAACTTACATGCCAACTGCATTGCCCAGAACCCTTCAATATCTACCAATCTAACTCACGATCAAAGCTAAGAATGGCTTTGGAGGCCCCCAAGGACAGCTCTGCCTCCCCTTCATGCCATCATGCCCCGACCACATCTCCACCTTATCGTCTATTGGCCCACTCTGTTCCAACCGCACTGTCTCCTCGATCTGCTTTCAACAAATGGAGGTCATTCCGTCCTCACGGTCTTTGCACCTGCTGTTCCCTTCGACTGAAACATTTCCCTGTTATCTGCACCGTTGGCTCTCTCTTCTTCAGATCCTTGCTCAAGTGGAAATGAGGCCTGTCTGGTTATTTTGGTAAAAGCTCACACACACACACACACACACACACGCACACACGCACACACACACACACACACCAGCACTCTCTATCCCATTTCCTGTGGAATTTTTCTTCCTAGAAAAGTATCACCATTGAAAACTATTATATTTCAGTTTGACCCTTTGTTGCTTGCTACCCACACATGCAACATGCACACTACAACATAAGCCCAATGAAGGCAGGTCTGGGAATGGGTGAGAGCATGTGAGAGAAAGGGAGGGCGCTTAATAAGAACAATGATCGTATCAGCTGCCAATCAAATAAGCCACAACCCTTCCAGAATAAAAAGGGCCAGGTTCCAGTATATCAAGAAAGCATGCATGTGATTAGGAGGTGGTTCTGAATTTCCCATGAAGAACCGTTTAGGCAGACCGTATCCAAGGACTGAAGAAGAAAGGAAGTGGAGTCACTTACGAAGCCAGCAAGTCAACTCACCCAAAAGGAACCATCTGGTTTTTGACTCTTAAGAAGTACTCTCTCATGGCATATGCAACAGATGAGCGGAACCAGTACATTTCGTTCTCATTCCATTCGTACTGCAAAGTCAGAAGACAGACACTGCTCAGTAGACGACATAGGACATGCTCAACAAAATATGATGCTGGTAATCTTTCTAACATTCCAAGAAGAATGGCTAGTCATTGGAAAACACCAACGACCACAACCAATCCCCATCACCATCAATTTCAACTCATAGTGACCCAAGTTACAGACTGGTACTGTCCCATAGGGTTGGTGCTCCCTGGGAGTGGTTCAGTCATCAACCTTTGGACGAATAGTCAAATGCAAACAATTTATATCCCCCAAGGACCTTGCATGAAGTCAGTGATTCTCCAACTTGAATAAGAATCAGCATCACCTGGTGGGCTTGTTCAAACCCCAAGCACCAAGCCCTTCCCTCTGGGTTCCCATTCCGAAACTGCAGCTCTAACTCGTCTTCTGACTGAAACTGTTTTACGAACTCATGGATTCAGTTGGCGTTGGGTGTTAGTTGAAATGGACACTCTGAGGGCAGTTTTACAGATGAGAGTCAAAGAAGAGTTGCGGATTTTGCTTGAGATATCTAAGTGTTTTACACAGGCATATGGAGTCTTGCAGGAGCCCTGGGAGGGCCATGATTAAGCGCTAGGCTGCTAACCGAAAGGCCAGCAGGACAAACCTGCCAGTGGCTCTGCAAGAGAAAAGACCTGCTGGTGGGCTCCAGGTAGATTGCAGCCGAAGAAACCCCTCTGTGGCAGTTCAACACTGTCATGTCCGGCCACCCTGAGCCAGTCTACTCAATGGCACCCACAACAATCTACAGAGGCCTAGTGGCCCAGTGGCTACATGCCAGACTGCTAACTCGATGGGAGGAAGACTTGGAGATCTCCCTGTGTGATGAGTGTAGCCTAAGAAATCCGTGGGGCAGTTCTACTCTGTCATAAGGGGTCCTTATGAGTTAACATTTGACTGTATGGCAAATAACAGCAATGCTTTAACTATTTTTAGAGCGCCTTTCAAGCTGTCTATTATAAGTGTAAAAGATGAAGGAAACTTGAGTTCCAAGGGAATACATAGCATTTTGACAACAGCAAGTAAATCTGGTGATTCTGGTTCTCACTGCGATCCAATCCATTCTAACCCTATAGAGCGAGTCTTTGGGTTTCTAAGGCTGTAAATCTTTACAGGAGCATAAAGCCCATTTTTCTCCCCAGAAGCAGCTGGTGAGTTCGAACTGCTCAGTTTGAGGCTAACAGCCCAGGACATAATCCACTAGGACTATGCCATCAGTAAGGCGATGAAAGAGATGAAAAAATGGCCTGGGGGGGGGGGGGGATGGGGAAGGGGAGAGTGTATGTGTAAAAATCCCTCTTTCTTCCAGTAGCTGGCAGTAGAGATCAATGAATGGGATAAATTTGGAGCCTCCCCCACCCTAGACCTTGAGGAAAAAATATTTCAAAAGAATCCTTAACATCCACTTCAGCTGGGTTTCATCCAGATTTGGGGAGCAAAATATTATTTTAATCACAATATTATTATGAATCATATTATAATATTGATCTTAATATTTCTAATGAGAATATTTTTTAGAATACTACTACAGATTTTTTTTTAATCCTGAAGGGTGAATTCTCAAAATGCCAAATATCAAATTGGATTTCACCAGGAAATAGTCTGATCTGAGCAGACATGCTGGCCCCAATATGTAAATGAATCTCATCTAAGGTCCCTGTAGGGTGCAAACTCTTTGCTCTCAATTACTAACAGAAAAGTTAACAGTTTGAATCTACCCAGTGGTGCAGAAGAAGGACCTGGTGATCTACTTGCAGAAGATCACAGCCATTAAAAACCCTTTAGAGTTCAGTTCTATTGTGAGTCATGTGGAATCGACTCAACAGTAAGGGGTGAGCAGGCATATCAGTGTCCTGGAGCCTCTTCAGGAGTCCTGGTGGTGGTGTGGTTATGTACGTATCGGGCTGTGATCCACAGAATCAGTAGTTCAAAACGACTAGCAGATCTGCGGGGAAAAGACTAGCTGTCTACTCCCATAAACAGTCAGTCTTGGAAACCCACAGGGCATCACTATGAGTCAGTATTGACTCGATAGCAGTGAGTTTGGGTTTTTTTGTTTGTGTTTGTGTTTTGTTTAGTTTAGTTTTGTTGAGATGCTTATTCACTCATCATCTCACACATGGACATGAAAGTTGAGAAAAACATCATTAAAAATCATCGCAATCTGCTGATTGCTATTAAAATGTATGAGGCCAAGGAAGAGCCAGTAAAATGATCCCATAAACACCCAATGGTCATTAAGCAACAGGGATTTGAATGTTCAGAGTTTGGGAAGCAATACAGTTTCCTTTTTCTTAGCCCTTTCTTAAATATTCACTTTTTTATAGTTTGCTGTTTCATCTATAAAATATATATATATATATATATATATACTATAACTACTCTGAACCCTTGGGCAATATTGAACTCCCCATGAAAAGTAAGCAAGTAGAAAAACAATTCTTGGATGGACCCAGTGCAGACAACAATTTTCTGGAACACCTTGGGCTGTTCGACCCAGGAGCCTCAGGATGCCTTCGAACCCTCCAAAGGTTTCTGGGTACCATCCACCACCACCATGCCTCCCTCCCTTCTCTTTCCCAATCAAAGTGCCTACTTCCTCAGACCAGATCACCTAAGAAAGGTGTCCAGGAGAAAGTCATAGCTGATTAATGTAATGCATGTGAAAGTGTACACAACACGATTGTCTGTAACCTCAAAGTGCATCTCTAAGGTAGTCGTCTGCAGGTGCTGCTGGAAGTCGCATCACCTAGGGAGCTTTTGGACTGCTTGCCACACAACTCTGGATGTCACACCCCAGACCAACACAATGAATCTTTGAAGGTGAGAGCAAGGCATTCGTATGTGTACAACTTCCCACACAGCCAAGTTGGAGGGGGGAAATAGTCAAACTCAGAGCGTCTCGGTTTTACGATGTCTAGGAATCCCCTGGGGGAGGAGGGGCTTCCGGCTAAAATACTGATTCAGCAAGCTGATCAAGCTGATGAAGCAGGTCAACGAAGCAGTGTAACCGGGGCCTGGGATTCTGCATCCCAGGTGATGTGGATGGTGCTGGTTGTAGCCAGGACACAGATGGCAAAAACAAACAGAAAACCATCCCCGCTGCTACTAAAACCATACAAACTCACAAAGTCCGTCTAAATCCTCTTCCTCAAATGGAGATAAGAGTGAATTGGGAGGGTAGCGATGTTTGCCTGAGAGCTTCATAGTGCCTTCAAGGCAACCCGTAGAAAGTAGGCACAGCCTCGCCATTAAAACAAAGCAAGCTGAAGGCCGGAACCTGGGACTACTACCTCGGACGGGAATCATGTGGCCTCCATGCTTTTGAGCACCTGAGACAGTTTCTCCTGCCCCATTTAGGGACAACGCATTGGAAAGTCATAGCCCCACTAGCCAGGATACTCACTGCGTTGTCTCCCAGAGCAGATTTCAGGCTTATCCTCACTTTGATGGGGTCAGAAAGTGAGGGAGAAGTAACTGAGGAAGAAGAAATCAAAGACAACCAGTTAGTTCCAGATGACAGGTTATCCACATGTATTTATTTATTTCCCTCCAAAGATCCCACTTAAATGCAAGTAAAAAGCACATTTTCCCCCAACAAGATATAAAATATCCTTGTAGAAGACGCTACGTGATGGAGGAGGTACTCCTTGGAAGGCCTGCTTTCTTGGAGGACAGGAGGTCATGGCCTGGGGAATACCCAGAGAGCGCATCGATCCCTGAAGAGCCAGAGAATCCCAGGCAGGCTTGGGACTCAAGGATGACAGAGGGTAGGGAACAGGTGTCAAGCTGAAAACAGGAGGACTAAAGTGAAGATGTGGCTACAGCCAGTTTGGGGACCAGTTGTGCCTCCTATTTCCTGATTCTGGCTTAGCAAGGAACTTAGAGATTGTGTTCCCGTGAAATGAGGTAATAAAGGAAAAAGATCTGGGATCCAGGAAGCAGTTGAGCCAATCCAGAAGAGCAGCAAGTGGAATACTTGGAATCAATCAGTAGTTCAGATGGAGATGACCAACTCCCAAACGCCCTGCCATTGAGTTGATTCCAGCACATAGAGACCGTGTAGGACAGAGTAGGACTTCCCTGTGGCTTCCTAAGACAATAACTCACCTAGCTTTCTCTCTCGGAGCAGTTGCTGGTTTCAAACAACTGACCTTGCGGTTATCAGATCAACAAGGAATCCTCTATAACAACTTAACACTCTAAGAGGAGAGGCTTTAGGAACAAAGGAAGGCTGAAAGGAACACTTGTTTTCAAGGAGCTGGGGTGGTGGAGGTGGGGGTGTGTGGCCGGGAGGGACAGTATGTAGATATGCACACACAAAAAGAGGCAAGTGCAAACTCCAGGACAAGCAAAAAGTAAAAGAGGATATAAAGCAGTATATTAATTGGCTCTGCTGACATAGGAGGCACACAGGGATAACTGCTTTGCTAAAAATTGCAATAAACTTTCATTGAGAAGGTGAGACAGCCTTCAAGAAGGGACGAATAAAGCAGATTGGAAACAATGTGAGTGTATGAGGCCTTCATTGTGCCTAGTGTATACTAGGTACTGGGCAGATGTTTAGTGTCCTGTTCATAAAATGACAGGTGCAATGATAGTCGAGCCAGAAGCAAGGTCAATGTTTCCCAGAGTGGGTGATACCAACCCCCTGGGGGCCACTGGAATGATCCAAGGGGGCTGCAAAAGCAGATCCTTACACTTTATCCAGGATTATGAGTTATAGTACAAAAGATTTTCATTGCCAGGGGGTGGCGGGAGTCGGGGAGGGGGACTGAGCAATTATTTTTGAAAAGGGTGTGATAGACCAAATACACTTAACCTATGATATGGACTGAAAACATCGTGTTCACAGCATCGGAGGCTGAGGGCAGCGTAGGTTAGGGAGCAGCAGAGAGACAGCAATATGAAGTGGGCCAACTCATTTGTACTCACCTGGAGTCCATCCCACCGGAGAGTTCTTATTCTGTTCTTTCAGCCAGGTAAACAAGGGCTCAAAATATTTGAGAAGTGGGGTTACATCCATATTCTTCGTTCCTACCACCTTTTCCAATGCTGAGGGCCAGGGTTCTGATTTTCCGAGTGTCAGCATACCACTAGATGAAAAAGACAAACAAACAAAAAAGGGATTCGGAGCCAGTTGAAGGAATCCAATTCTCTATTTACATCTAGAACCTAGGATCTATGGGTCCTTCTCTTTGACTTGGCTCAGGTGGGTCTGAGCCGATAAGAAAAGTCACCTGAAAAAAACAGAATATGTATATGTATGTATGTATATATATGTGTGTATGTATGTGTGTATGTATGTATGTATGTGTGTATGTATGTGTGTATGTATATATATATACCATAGTGAATGAAGGGGGAAGTGCAAAGTGGAGACCCAAGGCCCATTTGTCAGCCACTGTAGATCCCCTCATAGAGGGGTTTAGGAGAGGAGATGGGTCAGTCAGGGTGCGATGTAGTACCGATGAAGAACACAGCTTTCCCCCAGATCCTGGATGCTTCCTCCCCCCAACTACCATGATCCGAATTCTAACTAGCAGGACTGGATAGGGCAGAGGTTGTACACTGGTGCATATGGGAGCTGGAGGCACAGGGAATCCAGGGTGAACGGTACCTTCAGGACCAGGGGTGTGAGGGGCGATGTTGGTAGAGTGGAGGGTGAGTGGGCTGGAAAGGGGGAACTGATTACAAGGATCCACATGTGCCCTCCTCCCTGGGAGATGGATGGCAGAGAAGAGGGGGAAGGGAGACTCCGGATAGGGCAAGATATGACAAAATAACAATCTGTGGATTATCAAGGGCTCGTGAGGGAGGGGGGAGCGGGGAGGGAGGGGAAAAAAAGAGGACCTGATGCGGAGGGCTTAAGTGGAGAGCAAATGCTTTGAGAGTGATTAGGGCAAAGAATGTACAGATGTGCTTTATACAATTGATGTATGTATATGTATGGATTGTGATAAGAGTTGTATGAGCCCCTAATAAAATGTTAAAAAAAAAAGAAAGAAAGAAAAGTCGCTTGTTAGCAGATGCATTCATTACCACCCTCTGGACCTTTGCAAGCAACGACCACAAAGGGAACGCTTTCGTTCAGGTATGGAAAGACGAGGCTGCCTCAACCTGCATCCACATGGCCTTGGTTTCTACCTGACCACAAGCATTGACGATGGGGACAAAGAGGACATGGTGAAGCCAAACATTTTCTTTTCAGAAAATATAGAATTAAACCCAAGGCCACAAGACGTGGGGATGGGTCACAATGGATACTGGGAGATAGCCAAGGTTCTGAGGCATTTCTTCACTTACAGCAGTTTCCTCCCGGCCTCAGTGGAATTGGAGATGTCACATTTGTACAGAGGACCCTGATGGTTAGCCACTTTACAAAGGGCTTCCTGGAACTGGAACTGATAAATAGTCCTCGTGTAATAGCTGTAGGAGAGACAAACAGAAAAGCAGTCCCACCTTTAGTTACCATGGTAGCGTCATTGATTGGGGCAAACAATTCAATTCTGTAGCCCAATGGACCAAAGAGCTACTAGTCAAATCTGTCTCTAGAAAGACCCACTTATAAACCTTACAAGCTCATTAGTTTATAAATCAGCAATTCAATATTACGTTCTTCAGTGTTGTCTTGTATTTGTGATATGTAGATTTATAGCCCTCTAATATGAAGATGAGACTAGGTCTCATGTATTTTGGACATGTTTTCCGGATAGACGAGTCCCCAGAGAAGGACGTCATGCTTGGTAAACTAGAGGGACAGTGAAAAAGACGAAGGTCCTCCATGGGATGGATGGACACAGAGGCTCCAACAAGGGGCTCCAACATAAGAACCACAGGACTCGGCAGAGTCATGTTCTGTTATATGTATATGTTATATGTATATGTATACATAGGGTCATAGATCACGAGAACCAACTCTACAGCACCTAGTAGCAACAACATATGAATATTATCAATTGATCCTTTTAGCTAGGGCAACTATATTATTTCTATTTTGCAAATACGGAAACTAGGACTCAGGAATCTTAGGGTCAGGGCACCACAAGATGAGAAACATAGGTGTTTGAACTCTAAGTAAAAAAAAGTGGTTTTTTCCTCCTTAGACTCTGAACACTGACAGTAATGAAGGCAAACAAATTTTTTTTCTCCAAATGATACTACGAATTCCTTGATGGGGGTGCAAAAATCTTAGCCAAGTTGTATTTAATCCAATAAATTGTGTTGAGTTCAGTTGAATTCAAAGGAATCATCTGCTTTTGAGCTTCTGGGAGTGGGGCATGAACTTAGAAAGAGAAACGATCACCCTTACTCAATCATCCCTATGTCTTAGTCACTAGCACACCCAGGAGCCCCGGTGGTATGGTAGGTGACATATTGAGCTATTAACCACCAGTCGCCCCAAGGGAGAAAGACCAGCCTGCCTGATTCCATCAAGAGTTAAAGTCTCCGAAACCCAAAGGGTCAGTTCTACTCTGTCCTGTTACGGTTGTTTTGAGTCGGCGTTAACTCAATAGCAGAGGTCTGGTGGTTTAGTGTAGGAGTCCGCACACCTGAGGAGTAAAACAGTGCAATGAATACTGTCATTTACCGGATGAATGAGTAGTCATTAGCAACGTGGAACAGAGCTGCAGGGTCACAGTATGATTCATTATGAGGCACAGGTTCCATCACCCCTACAATCTCTCTCCTTTAAAGAGAAAAGAAGAATGTACGTTAGCCATCAGGAGGAAGGAGACTTGGGCACAATCCCTGTGGTTTCATCAGTCAGTGGTATTTATGTTGTAACTGGTTGTTAGGTGAAACAGAAACCCTATAAGGGGGCCTGACAGAGTAGCTGCAACATGGACTCCTAACATCGCAGTGATTACGAGGATGGCAGTGTGTTATCAAGCAAGGGGCCGGGCAGGGTTATGAACTGAAACCGACATGACAGCACCTCACATCACCACCACCACCAAAGCCTAGTAGGTGGGTAGCTCTCATTTATTCAATTCATCCAGAAGATCCCATGGGAAAATAGCTATACCTTTGAAACAAAGAGTAAGGCCTCTAAATAAAATTAAAATTGTCAAATGCTCTTGCGTGGCCAAACACATATTGAAAAGGCCTCCACCGTTACTCTCTGGCACTTGAAAAAATTGTGGTGAGACTCCGCACATATGAGAAAACCTTTGCCCCTCCCCCAGGGTTTGGCATAAGTATAATTCAGTGACGTCGCTCTAGTTCGCCATGTTGGGACACCACGTTCCACTTGCTCGTGATTGGACAGATTGTTTTTGTTTTACAGATTGGACAAAAGAAGAACTCTTACAAAGGAATTAAGTAGATCACTTACTAAAAAATATCCCCATTTAATGGGGGGCCTCACACATAAGAAGATAAACATTCATTAGGGTCACCTGACCCTGCTTGGGGGCGGGGGGAGGAGGGGGACAGAGCCCAGGAATTTTCCTCTGAGGAGCTGGCGACATCCCACTGAACACTTCCCAAATCAAAAGAAAGCGGTTTGTGTGTGCATGCGTGCGCACGGGCGCACGGTGGTGTGGTTGGATGACATTGCCGTTGTCTTCATGTCATTAGATTTTCCACATACTTGACCCCACGTCACCAGTCTTTAGTATTTAGCCGGTGAAATCCCAGGTACTCTGACTATGAAACAGTCTTTGAACCCATTGGTTCATGCAGTCTGCGATGGGGTTCTCTCCGAAGCACACACAGAGAGATGAACCTAGGAAACACTGGCAAAGAAGTGAGGAAAGGGGGCAGAGACAAAGCAGAACTGCACCCTGAAAGGGGGAATTACCAAGAAAGTCCACTGAGGCTAATAGGAGCTTAATCCCTCTGAGTAACTCAAGGGGGCAGTGTCGAGTGTTCACCTCAGAATGGTCCTATCAAGGACACCTTGGCTGAGATATGTATCCACCAATTTCCCTCCATGCATCACTGGCTGAGGGCTGACAGGGCAGCAGTGTTAGTTTCTCAGGCCTTCCTGTGGCTTACTGAGCCAAGTGGCCAGAGGAAGCCCTCAAGCAGCAGAATACAGATAACAAAAGACTCCCTTTGTAGGTGTGTGTATCCCCTCAGGACAGTCGGATGTATCTAAACTTTTCTAAAAGAAATGTCCATATTATTATCTCTGAAGGTCTATCTAGATAAGATAGGTTGGATGAACAGCCTGGAGGAGAAAACAACTGGACTGATGGTTCCTGGGGGGGGGGGGGGGTAAGGCATGGGAGAGGGGGAAGTGGGGGAAAGGAAGTGGTGTTGGCCAACCCTGGGACAAGGGAACAACAAATAATCCAAAACTAGTGACAAGGAAGGTTTGAGAGGTCTGGTAGGGCAATGTAACTGAGAGCAATTATTGAAACCCAAATGAAGGCTGAGCATGATAGTGGGACAAGAGGAAAGTAAAAGGAAATAGAGGAAAGGACTAGGAGGCAATGGGCATTATAGAGGCCTAAATACAGGCATGTACATATGTAAATATATTTATATAGGATGATGGGGAAATAGATCTATGTGCATATATTTATAGATTAGTATTAAGGAAGCAGATGGACATTGGACCTCCACTCAAGTACTTCCTCAATGCAAGAATGCTTTGTTCTATTAAATTGACATTCCATAATGCACACCTTCCCGACGCCATCGCTGAAGACAAAGCAGGTGAATAATCAAATGTGGTGAAGAACGCTGATGCTGCCCGGCTATCAAAAGATATATATAGCATCTGGGGTCTTAAAGGCTTGAGGATAAACAAGCGGCCATCTCGCTCAGAAGCAACAAAGCCCACAAGGAAGAAGCACACCGGCCTGTGTGAGCATGAGGTGTCGAAGGGATCAGGCATCAAGACTCAAAGAACAACAAATCACATCATTGTAAATGAAAGGACGTGCGGAGTGGAGACCCAAAGTCCATCTGCAGGTAACGGGACACCCCCTTACAGAAGGGTCTCTGGGAGGAGATGAGCAAGTCATCGTGCAGTGTAGCAACGATGAAACATACACCTTTCCTCTAATTCTTAAATGCTTCCTGCTCGCCCCCGGTCCCCTACTATCATGATCCCAGTTATACCTTACAAATCCGGCTAGAACAGAGGATGCACACTGACTGGGACAGACAGGAACCGGAAACACAGGGAATCCAGGATGGATGATTCCTTAAGGACCAGTGGTGAGAATGGTGATACCGGAGGGTGGAGGGAAAGTGGGGTAGAAAGGGGGAACCGATTATAAGGATCTACATATAACCTCCTCCCTAGAGGATGGACAACAGAAAAGTGGGTGAATGGAGACGCTGGACAGTGTAAGATATGAAAAAATAATAATAATTTATAAATTATCAAGGGTTCATGAGGAAGAGGGAATGGGGAGGGAGGGGGAAATGAGGAGCTGATACCAAGGGCTTAAGTGGAGTGAACATATTTTGAGAATGATGAGGGCAACGAATGTACAAATGTGCATGACACAATGGATGCATGTATGGATTGTGATAAGAATTGCATGAGCCCCAAATAAAATGTTTTAAAAAATGGAAATGGTAGACACATGAGAAAACATTTTCCGATTCCATAACCATTTACTTACTTCATCTCCCACCACTTTTTCATCCACTGATCTTTGGGAATTTCACCCTTAAAGGCCATCCACCTCCACTTCTCCAGCATGTAAGTAAAGGGGAGAGTTCCAACAATTGTGAGCGCTTGTTTGAGCAGGAAGTTCAGGTCTGTTTCTGGAAACAAAATGGCAAAGGAGAAAAATTAAGGTGAGGATGACAGCATATATTTTCTGCCAAAGAGAATTTTCCTCATCTCAAGGTATTACGTTCACTCTAGGGATTAAAACCAGAGAAATATTGAAGTGGCTTCTCTCTATATAGATATATAGATGTGTATATATATATATATATATTTCCAACTAAAGAATTTAAAATAGGATAAAGCATTGTAATAGAATGGCTAAATAAAATCCCCAGGTATCCCCTAATCCTCCTGGACTGGATGGACATGCCCCCTTGGGTTTATGAGACTGTCACTCTTTACAGGAGTAGAAAGCCTCATCATTCTATGAAAGAACAGATGAAGTTTGAACTGACCATGCAGTTAGCAACCCAACACAGAACCACTCGGCCACCAGGGCTCCTGGTATCGCCTACCTTAAACACCATGTCTCAGAGCTACCTAGGGCTAGTTCATCAACTTTCCCAACCATACTACTTATTACTGTAAGCCTGTGGTGGCAACGACTGTTACGTTTCCATTCAAGACTGTATACATAGCCCAAGGTCTACTCGATGCTCTCTGTGGATTTTTCTTAAATAAACGTCAGAGAGATGCGGTCAAAAGCCAGTGAAAGAAGAAGAGGGTCCCTGGAAAACACCACCCACTGGATAGTAAAAACTTGAATGTCATTTAAATGCACTGACATTTTTCTCACCATAAAAACACATCATGCTATTCCGTTTATCCTTTAGTTGTGAAGAAACTAGGCAACCGAGATCCTCCCTAGCATATAAATGAAGCTCACGGGAATGCAAGCTCTGTTACACCTTATCGACTTGGCATAACACTGTATATGCAGGGTCTGTTAAAATGCCGTGGGGGGTAGGAAACAAAATGCCTTGAACACACATGGTATGTGCTCATTAACTATTTGAAAGAAGAAAGGAAGGCAGAGAAGGTGGGGTGGGAGGAAGAAAGGGTTGTGTTTTTTTCCTCCTAAAGCATCATTCACAGATCAAAGGCAAAGCCAAAGAAGAAACAGATTTTTTTCCAAACCAGAAGTTCAACTATGTCTAGTACCATCTTAAGGAGCCTGCTGGCGCTGAAGGTTAAGCGATGAGCTGCTAAACAAAAGGTGGTTGGTACAAACCCACTCGCCTCCCAGCAGGAGAAATATGAGGCAGTTTATTAAGGTTTACAGCCTCAGAAACCCTAAGGACCATTTCTGCTCTGACCTATCTACGGTGGCTATGAGTTTTAATCCACCCAATAGGTTTGGGTTAGTACCATCTTAAGAACTATAGTGATTCAGCCATCTTTGCCTGCTTGCAGGGAATATTAAAAATGATAAAATAATTATCTGGCATTTATTTTGAATGAATGAAATATTAAAATTATGTATTACTGGTAGGTATTATTACTGATAACTGTTTTTCCCCCATTCTTCTTCCTTCATGGAAGATACCACCTTTGATCTATAATGTCCTGGGTTTGTGCTTACAGCAACTCTTCAAATATGATGGGGGCTTTACATTGACCTATTCTCAGGCTCTTTTGAGTTCACAGAGTGTCTGGAGTCAATGATCAAAGCACAGTGAACAGCTCACTTAAAAATAGAGCTCATGATCTTGACCTCATTGGCCAAAAGCTCCAGCCAGAGGACTCGATGTTTACATCCCAGATAGCTATCATGTGGAGAGAGAAATGTATCGAAGGAATGAAGGCTTTTGCCTCTAATTATCCTGCTGACACAGAGGAAATCAAAGCCATGGCATCCTCATGGAAGAATCTGGATCTCGTGAGCATTTATCATGTTCTATCAAATCCAAGTTGCCCAAAGAGAAATGGGCTGCCTCAGGCATGATGGGCTGTTTGTCAGGGGATCCCAAAGAACAGCCTGGATCAGAGGGAATGTTACAGCATGAGACCCATGCTTTTAGATGTGCAATTATGTCCCTTCCAGTCTTGCTAGTCTGCCACCTATTTTGTAAGAACGCCCACAGGTCAAGTCATACTGTGCTGTGTACAACATTACAAGAAAAGTATTAGTTTGACTTGGGCTCTGGTTCTGATACTGCCACTAGATCGCACTATGATTTCGGTCCAGTTACTTTCTCTTGTTGGCTTCAGTTTACAACTCTGCACAATGGTTTATGGAATCTGGCCCAAGTCCAGCATTTGGGGGAACTTTTTAACTTAAAACCAGAGGGATTTGTCCAGAACCCTGTCTCTAATCTGCTGGGTGACTTTGGACAAGCCACTTCCGTTCTGTGGGCCTGTTTTAGCATCATTTATAAAGAGAAAACTTAGAGCATTTTCCATTAAGGAAGAAAACATGTGGTATATGTGAAAAAGCCCTGGTGGTGCTGTTAACTGCAAGGTTGGTGGTTCAAACCAACTTGGCTGCTCTGTGGGGTAAAGATGAGATGACTTGCTTCTGTAGAGATTGGCAGTCTTGAAAATAAAGGCTATGAATCAGAATGGATTGAATGGCAGTGGGTTTGGGTTTCAGTGTGTTAAATGTTTCTTAGGGTCCCCAGCCTGTGTATTCAACGACCACCCTCATTCCCTTTTCAAAGGCCACGAAGCTACATTTTGATGTATTGTAATGAAGTTTCATTGTTTTACTAGTGGAAACCCCCCACCCCTTATTGTCAAGTCTATTCTAACCCAGAGAGACCCTGTAGGACAGAGTAGAAGGGCCCCACAAATTGTAATGGCTGTCGTCCTTACAGGAGCAGCCTTATCGTTCCCTGGCGGAAGAGCTGGCCGATTTGAACCACTGAGCTTGCGACTGGCAGCCCAACACGCATCGCCAGCCACCAGCACTCCTTAGTAATTCCCAGATACCCATAACTACTTTCTAGCATATGTGACAAAAAGTAAAGATTTCCTTTGCTTGATTATAAAAACAAAAACAATAACCCTTGCCCATATCAAACCAAAGAATCTCATGCACAAGCCATGAGAGAATATTCATACCATTATCTTCCTGGAAATCAGATGGCAGGAGGCCAAGGGCTTTCAAATGCTCAGGCGTAGCAGCAGACAGTGACATGATTTCCCCAACAGCTTCATGGAACCCCTCATTAGCTCCATTTCTTAGCAGGAAGGGTTGGCTGGCATATGCCATGTCATACTGGATGTGTCCCATCTCGTGATGGGCTGTCAGGAAATCATCCATAGTCACCTTTGTGCACATCTTGATCCTGCACAGAAATGGACAAGTTCAAAGTCGGCCTCATAGAATTGTATGCCCTCATCACAGTAGTTTTATGGGGCTTGGGGGGGCAGGGATCTTCTTTCCCAGATGTATTCACCAGTGAACCATGTGTTCCTACCTATCATGTCCTAGAAACTGGAGTCCCTCACTGCCATAGAGTCGGTGCCAACTCATAGTGACCCTATAGGACAGGGTAGAACTGTCCCTGTGGGTTTCCAAGACTGTGACTCTTTACAGGAATTGAGAATAGAAAGTCTTGTCTTTCCCCTGAGGAGTGGCTGGTAGTTTTGAACTCCTGACTTCGCAGTTAGCAACCCAAAGCGTAACCACTCTGCCACCGGAAACTGTACTCATGCTCAACAAAAAGTGATGGGTAGGCCGAATCCTGTCCTCCTGCGCACAGAATAGAGTCCCTAGGTTATGCAAATGGTAACCATGGGTAAGCATGTCCAGAGGCACCTCAGAAGGTCTGATGAACCCACTTCAGAAAAATCAGCTACTGAAACCCCTACGGAGTGCAGTTCTGTTCTGAAGTAATTGGTACTACCTGGCAACAGAATCAACTCATGTGTTAGCTAATGAGCAGGCTGCCTGGTTTTATGCATAAAGTTTTATTAGAACCCAGTCAAGTGCATAAGTTTCTGTGTCATCTACGGAGGGACAACTCAATGAGCGCTAACAATAACAACATGGCTATTGGCATGCTACAAGGACCGAGGTGAGCAGTTGCAAAAGAGATTCACAAAGCCTAATCCATCCGTACACCGAAAGGCATTGCCAAACCCTTACTCTAGCTGATGCTGTGGAGGCCCCACCAGGTCCCAATTATCAGGCAGATGCACCCATCACTTAGCAGCCTGAGTCATGAGTGCCAAAAGGCAGCAGCTAACCCCTCCTTCACTGCCCTTGGCAGGTGGAAGGCTTGATCACCACCAGGAGGTTATATTCTGGGGCTGTCAGAGCCAGTGATGAGCATGGTTGCCCAAAGATTAGTCCTCTTGCAACACAATGGGACGAATCTGTGGGATGAATCACGTCTCATGGGATCTCACAGTGGCAAACCTCCCGCTGAGACCACAGTCTTGCTCAGCTCCCTCCATCCCCTGCTCCCCACGACTGCCTTCACTCCCCTTTGCTCCAGAGCTTCGGTCCCCTTCTCTTTACTCCTCAAGAAAGCATTTGTACAAGAATCTCCTTCTCGGACTAGGAAACCCAACCCAAGACTCACAGATTTGCAACCTGAGAATGACTCCTCTTTCTAGATTAGAAATGAAACCTGTGCTCATGCAGGCCCTCCTCCCAGGGTCTGCAAGCTAGCTGATTCCCAGACCCCCTGCAGGGCTGACCTCTCTGTTTTGGATCCTGATCCTCTCCCCCCGCCCCCCCTGTCCTCCTTCCCTCTCCACCTGAGCCAACCCTTCTTGCCTCTCACATTCACTTTGAATGTCACCCACAGAGTCCTGTCTGCTCCTACCCCCTGTTCCAGGTGTACTCAGTTTTGCTCTTCTAATCCCCCACTATGCCGTAGCTCTTTTGACATGCCCCAGCTTCTTTGTTCGCCTGTCCTGCGTCAGTGCCTGATTCATGCACTGATCCTCCATAAACCTCAACACCAACTCTTTCAAATGGGGACAACATCCCCCTGACCATGCCTTTCTAAGAGTTGACTGTTGCTTCCAAAGGATTGTCTAAAGGTTTGTGGTAGGGCCAGTGAATAATCTCCCATTACTGGGAAAGCCGTGATGTGCCATCCCAGATTCCCAGCCTTCCCTTGGAGAGTGTTAGCGCTCCTCTTCCTTGAGCTTCTCTGTGCTAAGAGAAAACCAAAAACTCACTGCCATCAAGGCGGTTTTGACAGGCCCTGTGGCTTTCCCAAGACTATAACTCTTAATAGGAATAGAAAGTCTCTTCTTGCTCCCACCCAGCAGCGGGTGGTTTGGAACTGCTGACCTGGCCATCAGCAGCCCAGCACCTAACCATGACGACGCCGTCCAGCTCCTGTGCTAAGAGAAGCAGAGCAGGAATCCAAGCTCAACCTCCACCTCACCCTCGCCCTCCCGCTGGTAAGTAAGGGCAGTGCTACCTGAAGTCATTCAACCCCAGGTCCCAGGCGGTGGGGTGGCAGACCACTTTCTGGCCGTTGGTTGGCTCAGTGAGCATCGATTTGTCCCAGAATCCTTGAGTCATAGGAGAAAGGTCCACCGACATAAAGAATTTTTCAGCCTCCTTGAATATCCTGGTTGCATTCCAGCCCTGTGGGGGGAGGGGGGAGAAGGACAGTCTTTCATTTCAGCATGAAAACAGTGGCATGCGTGCGAATGTGTACATTGCTCTCAACTTCCTGGAAGGCAATTTGGCGGCATGCAGAAATAGATGTCCTGGCTCCAGAGGTAGCCCAGTAGTTGGTGGGCTGTTTCGCAGTATGCATAGGAGTCCAAACTTCTAGAATGTCCCCAAGTTAGGGAGAGGCAACAGTAGACATCTGCCACCCAATAAACTCTGCTGGGCGTTAATGTCCCAGGAACTGACTAACCCTGCTTAGGAGATAAGACCGAAATTGGGCAAAGGGAGTTTGTGTCATTGGCAGACACCTGATGAATCACATTGATGGACACAGAAAGCTTCCTCTGATCTGAAAGACAAGTCAAATCTTGTTTTCCTTCTATGACAGCCCTGAGCAGAGCAAACAGGGCATGCAACTGTAGGGCTTTCTTTGATGTTACTGTCTACTACTGGCCTTTAAGAGCTTAGTATCAGGCAATTTTGATACAGATGAGTATGGCATTCTTAAGTAGAACAAAGGTAGGACAAAACAGCGCAGACTCGTAAGCACAGTTAATGTCTGGTGAGATGTTTTGATCAAAGTTCTATAGAAGAATATTTTACCACATAGAGGAAAGACAGAAGAGAATTATGCATGTTCATGGAATGCTGGAGTGCTTGAGGCCAGATGGACCCCTAACACTATTGACCTGAGATCAACGAAAAGTTTTAAACCACAAAGAAGTTTGCATTGAGCCTTGTGCTCTTTCAGAGAACTAGCTACATATGGGATCAAATTGACAAAGCAACTCAGAAGTCTCCCTAGGAAACGTAGGGACTGTGAGTTTATATTAACGGTGGAATACTAGTGTGGAAAAGGAGGCTGTGATGCTTGCACCACTTAAAGAGTAGAATAAAAAAAAAAAGAGTAGAATCAGCATCACCGAATTGTAGGGATTGTTGACTTGGTGTATGTTTTTCCTGTGTATATTTTCACAACAACCCCAAATCCAAGAAATTGTTAGTTTTTAATTCCAAACCTTTCCATGAAAATACCAATGAGTTGTGAAGCTGAAAAAACATGCTAATAATAAACTATGAATATCCAAAGCAAATTGCTATAAAAATGTTTTTTAAAAAAAGCGACATTCTGACATAGCATCGGGTCATAGACGTTGGACTGACTTTGTAGGAACTGGTTTGGGCACAGGCATCAGGAGCATGGGAAGATGGGGCACGGGTGGAGTTTAGGCTGCAGCCTCAAGGTCAGTAGTGCAAACCGACCAGCTGATCCATGCGAGGAAGCTGAGGCTCTCTCCTCCTATAAAGAGTTATAATCTCTCCTGGGTATCAGGAGTATAGACTCGCGAAGGCATCAAGGTCCTTTTGCAGAATGTAGTTCATCCTTCTGTAGTGAGCAGCAACTGGAGTCTTGGGTCCTCTGAGTCTCCCTCAAGGGGGAAGAATGATGAAAGTCAAAGACGTATGGAAACATTTAGGCCAATGGACAAATGGACCTTGTAAACATCGGCCTCCAAGACCCTGAGATCAGAACTGGATTCCTAGCTACCACTACCTATTACTGAAAAGGGTCCCATTTGAGGATTCTGACTGCAGTGGGAGAAATGTAGGACAAGCCCCAAATCATAAAAGGACCCCAGACTTACTAGATGGATGGGATAGGTGGAACCTCAAAACTATGGCCCTGTAGTCACCCTTCAAGTCTGGAGCTAGGGGAGAACAATAAACTAGTGAAGGGCAGCGTTTAGCCAAGAACAAAGTTCCCAGTGTTAGGAAAGAATCAGGAATGGAAACAGGAGACCGGGAGGAAGTGGGGTAAGTAATGATACATTGTGGAAATTGGAATGGAGGCATTCAGTACACAATAAAAAGTTAAAAGAAAAAAGCTCGTTTCTGCATCTACAACACGGAGCGGAGCTATCACAATGCTGGTCCTGGGTAAGGGTAGCATCTGGAAAGATGGTGGGTGTGAACACCCTGTAGGAAAAACTGAGGAGCTACAGGCAGGTAGACATCCACTGCTGCTCAACTGTGAGGTGGGCCCAGAGAAGCTACATGCCTGCCTCCCGCCCTCATTGGAGAAAATGGGCCTCAATCTGCAGAAGACGAGTTTGGAAGGCCTTGCGGCTTCATGCGTTTTTTCTACAGTGGACATTTCCCGAGGGAAAGTATGCATTCAAAGATGCTCATTGCAACGTGACTTACAACCAACCATTCATAGGACGGGCATTGTTCATTGCAATGTCACTTCAACTTACTCATGGAAAAATGGACTTAAAAGTTAACAGAAGTTTCCCATGATCTTTTTGAAGGCCCCTCCTATATAGCTAGCAGAAGGTAGAATTTTAGTTGAAGAAAAGAATCATTATAATTGTATAAACCACCAAAGACTGGACTTTCTACTCCCATATACAGTTATAATCTTGGAAATCCACAAGGGGTCACTGTGAGTCAGCATTGACACCATGGCAGAGAGAAAGGAAAAGAAACGAAATCTATGAACGGGGACACAGAAGTTAAGCAATTATACTGAGATGGTAAAATACCATCATCGTAAAATGAGGAGGCCTGGTGGCTTAGTGCTTATGGGTTGGCCTGCTGCTAACCACAAAGCCAATAGTTCAAAACCACTAGCTGCTCCTCTGGAGAAAGACAAGGTTTCTGCAACTGTAAAGTTGTTGTTTTTCCCCTCACTGCTAATGAGTTGATGCCAACTCACAGCGACTATAGAGAACAAAATAGAACTACCCCCGTGAGTTGGATGCAGCAGATAGTTTTGAGCTGCTGACCTTGTGGATTGAAGCCCAGTGCATAATCCAGGATCCTCAGTAAAAAGTTCCAGTCTGGGAAATCCACAAGGGCAGTCCTACCCTGTCCTATAGGGTTACCATGAGTGGCATTGACTCAATGGCAGAGAGTTTGGATTTTTCAGTAAAATAGAAGTGAAGTAAAAATTATTTTACAGGAGAAGAAAGGGGTGATGGGGGCAAGTGGGAAGGAAGAAGCAAGAATTATGTCCTGCTCCCCGCCCCTCAGGTACTCAGACCCTAAAATGAGAGATTTTTTTTTAAAAGAAAGAACTTATTTTAAAGACTCATCATATGTAGTGTTGATCTTTTCCATGAAAGACCAGCTACACAAGAAAGAGAAAAAAATACAAAAAAAGACCAGCTACATGAGGAAATTAAATTTAAATGAGCTTGAAAGGTTTTTATTTAGATGACTTCATAGGCAAAAGATAAGAGCAAGAAACTGTCATAAAAAGAAATAGAGTTGAAAATGTAGATTGGGTTTGTAAGACCTCTTCTTCATACCTGCTTCACCATTGCATCTGTGACATCTATGTTGGGTTTATGTCCAAAAGGAACTGTCAAAGGATACAGATTGGTCCAAAATCGACCCCACATATCACCTAATTAAAAAAAAGTCCTGTTAACATATAAAAAAGACAGTAGAAATATAGACCTGATTGTACATTACACTTGTTTATACCTCCATCATCTCCTCTAGCAGGTTTCAGTGGCAAGCAAGACATGATGGGGTTAGGCAAAGTTCATTTGTAAACCATTCCAGTTTCTCCCATCTTCCCTTCTCTTATCATGTGAAAGCCCAATTTAATCAATATATGGGCTATCAAATTACTGACGATTAGAAAGGGATGTATATAAGGCACCATCCACAAAACATTACAAATTAACTATGAACCTAAATTCAAGAAATTTTACAGGCTCATCATTCCAGAGTGGCAGCTAACTAGTGACCAAGATTCACCTTTGGCACTTCAAGTGTCCCTGGGTGGCACAAATGGGTAAAACACTGACACTGGCCACAAGTTTCGTGGTTCCCACCCACTCAGATGTGCCTCAGAAGAGAGGCCTGGTGATCTGCTGCCTTGACCTACTCTGCACACATGGGGGTTAGAAATGACTCCACGATAATAAACATAGTGATCTACTTAACTGGTGATTTGTTTTCAAAAAGAAAACTGCTAATAAAGACAAATGTGAAGTTCAATGCTTACATTTTAAATGAAAAATTCTATCCATCCTAGAAGTAGAGGGTGTGTGACATTTGGCTCAGGCCATATGTAAAAGACCCAAATGTGAGCCAAGTCACAGTGTGGGGTACCTCCAAAAATCAAATATGACCCTAGGCTGCTGACTTATATCATCTAGAACAAAGCAGTCAGGGTATTATTGTCCCGTGCATTGGTCAGGCCTCATCTAGAGTAACTACTTAGTCTGGGCATGGCATCTGAACATATGGTGATGGCCATTGACAGTGTATGACTCATTCGGAGAACAAATGGGGGAAACGGGATTGTGGGGAATGACAGGAACTTTGCGCAGGACATCGGACTTGAAAAATGAAAAGGGTATATACATGTGATAATCATCATAGTCATGAAAATGTATGGAGCATGTGTATTTGAGCAAGTAAGTAATCTTGGTCCAGCTATCATGCAAGATTTTATGAGATATAACAAAAAACCAAACTCACTGCCATCGAGTCAATGTTGACTCATAGCAAGCCTATAGGGCAAAGGAGAACAGTCCCAGTGAGTTTCTGAGACTGTTAACTGTTTATGGGAGTAGAAAGCCCCATCTTTCTCCTGTGGAGTGGCTGGTGGTTTCGAACTGCAGACCCTGTGGATGGCAGTCCAATGCATAACTGCTTATGCCTGGAAGGCCGTCTTTTAGATGTAGAAGAATCAAAACATTCAGGGTAGCCTCCAAGCATGGAATAATTCAGTTCTACGTAAGGTCGAATTATCTTATCATTGGTACCACCTACCAATTGATTAGTCTGCCTTAGAAGAAAGAGTCCATCATATCAGACATGGTTAAGCAGAAACTAAACAACTGCCTATAACCTGTACAGAGGATTTATAATTACTTTTGAGTAAAAAGACTCGTTGGGCCCTTCGCCGAGATGTGCTCCTGCTCACAGAGCTGACATGGGCTATAGAAGAGAACTGGCTACAAGCAACCAAGCCTGACTGCAATGGAGAGGATGTGGCATGCATGTTATTTGGCCTCACCTGCTGGGGCCACTGTCTGGATGGGGACATACAAAGAGCTAGCTCCAGACCTTGGAGGGTCTACAAAGGTCAGGGGCAGGCTTCAGAGTTCTGTAACACTGATTGGCTTCCTAAACTAGGCTTCTTCTTTAGTGATGACAAAGATTTCATTCCTCAAATAATTCCAAGTCAAGGACTAACGGCAGTTGCAAGTGAACTTCGCATGCTTTCAGTCAGGCTATGAGTTAGTTCTGGAAAACCTTCCTCTCGCTCCTGATCACCTCCGGCCTATGGTTTCTTCCCTTTAGCAGTACAGCACTGAAACCTTCAGTTCTAGCTGATTCCCTCTTGGGAGCTTAGCTAACCCATGTGAGGAGTACAAATTACCTGTCCCCATTTCTGTTCTCATTTGAACTTGGCCTTCATCTGTCTTTGCTTATCTGAAACAATCTGTCCTTCAAATTGTGGTCAGCTCAATCTGCAACGGAGGATGATTTAAAAATCCCCTTTGGAGCCCTGGGGACATAGTGGTTATGCACTGCGCTGCTTCCACCAGATGGCAGTTTGAAACCACCAGCTGCTCCGTGGGAGAAAGATGGAGCTTTCTACTCTCCTATGCCGTGACAGTATTAGAAACTCACAATAGCAGCTGGGGCGCTATGAGTCAGTACTGACTTGATGGCAGCGAGTTTGGGTTCTGCTTTGGGATTCTTCTGTTGAATGAAGCACTTTCAAAACCTGACTTCTAGCATGGTGCTCCTCTCTTTTCAGTCACAGACTTTTCCAAAAAGTTTTATTTTGGAGCCTTACTCCAAAACTCAATCTGACTTAAGCACATACCAAAGAGCCAAGTACTCAGAGAATTCCCGGGGTTTCTTACCAAGCAAATGGGCAGGGAGGCACCCAGTTGGACTGATTTTCTGAGGGTAGACATCCATCAACTTTCTCCTCACATAGGCATGCAGATGTTCATATAACGGTTTAATCTGAAAAACCCGGAAAGAAAGTTGAGAACCCAGGGTGCATATTTCCAATTTCCGATCCCAACCCCCCAACCTTTAAACAATTTTTGAATCTCAATACAGATTGAGAACATGCTTGCTTTCCCTCTCAAATCCGCTGGAGCGTTCTAAAGGCAGTCCTGCTTGGCAAGTATTGATGGGGAGGAGTGCCACTGTGGGAAGCAGGAAAAATTCCTTTGAAGGCGTCACCTACTTTGTTTTGTAAAAATCGAGGTATCATGGGATCAAGTGGGCAAACAACAGCATGAAAGACTAGATAAGAAACATAAGGGGCAGGGCAGTGAGTCCCTGTTCATGGGGGAGGCACGACTTGGAAAAGGAGGCTGAAAATGGTTGTACAACTCCAAGATGACTCAATCAATGTCAGTGAATTGTACAGAGAAAGAAACTGTTGATATCTGTTCTGTTGTGTACACTCTCAACAACAACCAAAAAAAGAAATAGATTTTTTTAAACCTAATGAATAATGTTTTTTAATTTTTAAAAATCATTTTATTGGGGGTTCATACAACTCTTATCACAATCTATACATATATCAATTGTGTAAAGTACATTTGTGCATTCATTACCCTCATCATTCCTAAAGCAAATTTAAAAATTAAAATATAATCTACCATCCAGAAAAGGCATCCATGTTGAGTAGAGTTTTCTTATGTATGAACTGTTTTAGTATGTGACAATCCCGATGTCATAATTCAATAGTTCTGTTGCATCAAGACGTGTTGTATATTGTTACCACAATCAGGTGTAGAACAATTTCCTCATTCTTGTATTCATCATTATTAGCTCCCTATTTCCTCCTAACCTCCACTGCCATATGCCCCAGGAACCCTTAATACAGTTATTGTCTCTGTAGATTCACCTATCTTGTTTTGCTGGACATTTCGTATCATTGGAATACTGCAATAGGTGGCCTTTTGTGTTTTGCTTTTTCACTCAGCAGAATGTTTTGGGAGGTTCATCATGCTGTTCATTCTTTTTTATTAGTGATTGGTATTCCATTGTGTGGCCATGTCTTCGTTTATCCACACACAGCAGCTAAAGAACAGCTGGGTTGTTTCCTCTTTGGGATTATTACAAATAATGCCACCGTGAACATCTATGCTGAAAACTGCTTGTGGCGATATGTTTTCATGCATTTGGGTAGCTGCTACAGGAGCAATAGCTGGGTCATGTGCTAAGTATATGTTTAGCTGTTTAAAGAAACTGTCATAATATTTCCCGAAGTGGCTGTATGACTTTACATGTCTACCAGCAGTATATGAGGATTCCGATTTCTCCATATCTCTGCCAACACTTGGTGTTGGCAGCCTTGCGAATTCCAGCCACTCTGCTGGGCGTGTAATGGATTCTCCTCATGATTTAAAGGTGCATTTCCCCAATCATTTTTTTTTCTTATTTACTTGCCATTTTTCTCATTTCTTTGATGAAGTACTTATTCAAATCCTTTACCCGTTTCTTTCGGGAGGGTTTGCTTTTGCTCCTTCCTGAAGCCCTGGAAGCCCTGGGGGGAGCTCTGCTCTATCCTATCGGGTCCTTCTGCATCAGGATCAGTGGGCTTGGGTTTGGAGCCCACTGTGATGCTGATGGTGGAGCCCAGAGTCACACTAGAAGCTTGAAGGGGCAGAAACAAAAGGAAACACGGGGACTAAATGAATGAAAGAACGGGCACTGGGTAGTGGGGAGAAAGCCTTCTGCTCATAAGACATTCCCTTCTCCACAAAGGCTTCCTTCGGTAAAAGGCTAAGGAAATAATGGTGCCAGCTGTCCTGAAGAGGAAGTAAAGCCTATGGTTCGGCCAATGAAGAAAGATGGTTGCCTACCCCAAGTAGCTCATGAAGACCATTCCTGCTGATCGTCCTTTTGAAAAGGGAAGATGTCTCTAAATTGATTTTGTTGCGAGCATGAGCTACTATGGGCAAGAGCGGCTATGTAAACATAATAAGACATAATTTCTACATGCACAATGTACTGATGACATCCTTCCAGCTGTACAACCACTCGCACCCTCTCTCATTAGCAAACTCATTACCCAAAAAAGTCTCCATCTAATCTCTCAAATATGTATTGTACTTCTGCTCATCTTCTCTGACTACCTGCTGGTCAAAGAAGAAGTGCCTAAGTTACCTGTTCAAAGGTATGTTCCACATCTTTAATCAGTTGGCTGCGGGTATACTCAGTTGTTTCATAGTCTCCTCTCCAGTAATCCCCATAGTCCTCATAACCTGTGAAAAAGAGTGGGGAGGAAGAGGAGAACGAGGAGAAACACAAGAGACATAATTTAGCTTTGTGGGAACTTAAACAAAGCTATGGGTTTATCACATTTTTAGTGCCCATCTGCACATCAACTCAAAGGGAAGCAAGTAAAGGAAAACACTAGCTAATAACTGTTAAAGGAGCCAGGCGGGATAACAGTTGAATACTTGGCCACTGGCTGAGAGGTTGGTGGTTCAAACTCACACTGAGGCTCCCTGGGAAAAAGATTTGGCAATGTACTCCTACAAAGATGACAGCCTAGAAAATACTATGGGGCAATTCTAATCTGAGTTGTACTGTGAGTTACAAACTAAATTGACAGCATCCAATGACGACGACAATGAAGAGGACCTTTCATTTAGCATGTTGAAAATCCTACAAGAGTATATCATTATTATAACCCTTCCTTTCTGTGCTGGTTGGTCCCTGTGCTTGTACTCCTATACAAATCAAAAGTTTGGCAGTTCGAACCCACCCAGCAATACCGGGAAAGAAAGTCCTATGGCAATCTGCTCCCATAAAGAGTACAGCCAAGCAAACCCTAAGGACCTCCGTTTTCTGTTACATGAGGTCACCACGAGTCTGAATCAATTGGAAAGCAAGGGGCTTGGCTTTCCTAGTGGTTACGTGTTGGGCTGCTGCCTGCAAGGTTCGAAACTACCAGCCACTCTGAGGGAGAAAGATGAGGCTTTCTACTCACATGAAGAGTTATAGTCTCAGAAACTCACAGGGGCAGTTCTACCCTGCACTCTTGCTATGAGGGCAGTGAATGCGTTCAGATTAACAGCATGCTCCTCCCAGAGGGGAAGTCACTTATCCAAGGTCAGATGGATGGTCAAGAGCAGAAGTGCACTCCTATTCCCTTCTGCCTGAGTCTTTTAACTCTCATAGGTCAGTTTGCATCTTGACCTTTAGAACAGAACACACGCTAGGACATTTGAATCATTTCACCCACATGTTGCTGCGTGCCTTCAGTTTTCAGATGTCTTGGGCCTGTTTGGGTTCTCAAATGACATGCAAACTCAATGTACCTAATAGACATGCACAGCACATCTTGATGTGCTTTCTTTAGTATTTCTCCGTCAGGCAATGTGAGCTTGTGTTGGGATTCTCAGCTAATCCAGTTAGCGAACTCTTTTCAGGCACTTAGTTTTACAGACACTTTGGCAATGGCGGATCCAGCCAATGAATAGAGGAATAAAATAGTTGGAGGGAGAGTGATGCGGGATATGGCTGTGTTTGTTATTGTTGCCTAGAGCTTGCCTAGAGCTTCGGCGACGGCGGATGACATTTAGAAAGGACAGATGAAAAAATTCTTCCTTTCTCTGCCCCAGGAGGCTATGAATCGCCACAGCATGATCGGTCTTTTCTGGCTGTGTTGTGGTTGAGTGTCGTTAATGTGGTCCCAACTCAGAGCAACCTCATGGGACAGAGTCGAGCTGCCCGGTTAGGGTTGCCTAGGCTGTCATCTTTATGGGAACAGATCCTCCGGTTTCTCCCCCGCGGAGTCCCCAACCTTTCAGTTAAGGGCTTTGATCACACCACCACTGTGTAGCCAAGAGTCCTTTGAATTCTAAGGGCAACTGCTGAAAAGAAGAAGGTTGCTGCTGAAACTCATCTGATTTGTTCTTTCTTTCTGGGGTGACACCCTGAGGCAGACACCTCCCCCACCCTCCCATGACCTCTGAGAATGAACTCTGACTATGTGGGCCAAGATGTAGAATCTACATTCAATTTCTAGACTCCTTTACGGTGGGGGATGGCGGAGACCTCACTAGATAGTTGCTTCCTTTGAATTCTTGTAGAAAACCTTCACTCCTGAGCTCTTCAGACTTTAGAATGTCAAGGCTTCTTCTTGCAAGGGGTACCCTGAATGGCTCAGCAGATGAGCTTCCAATTAGGGGCAGCCCGGATGTGAAAGGGCGGATTTGGGCATCCTGTGAACTGGCCCTGTGACCCATTGAGGACTTCCAGACCTCTTTTGTTTAAACAAAACAAAACAAAAAAAAAAAGGAAAGAAAGAAAGAAAAAGAAACCTGGTGCTGTTGAATGGCTTTGGACTCAGGGAGACTTTTTCTATTACAGCAGAAAACTGCTTCAAAGGGTTTTCTTGGCTGTAATCCTAATTCAAGGCCACTCTTTCCCCTGTGATGTCATTAGTTGGGTTCTAGCCGCCAATCTTTAAATGAGTAGCAGAGCACCATCCACTGGGGTCTCCCAGGGAGCTGTCCAGACTCTGCAGACTTACTTACCATTCCCTCTTGCCATCTCATTTTTCAGGTCCACATATTCTTCATACAACGGCCGGAGCTGCTTGCCGATCTCAGCCCTCCAGCCTTCCCAAGCCCAGAGTCTCTCGTCATAATCTGTGCTGGTTTCCATGATGTGATCCAACCCTGTTATCACAAAGCACCCATGTAAACCAGCTTCCATTTGTAGGCCTTCTATGTGTAAATAAGCATAGGGACTTTAAAGGGGTAGCAGCAAGATTAGCAGCTAGCCAGATCACGTCTGTTATGAAAAGAAATTGCATTGCTTGTTCATGTCTGCCTGCAAGGAATGCAAGAGTAAAAGAATTGCTACTAGGATCCGGTTCACACTGCACAGATTTATTCCCAGGACGTGTTGATACATGTCTCTGTGCTCAGTGAATGGCTGCAGGCACATTCTCTCAATAATACTTCCATCTCGGTCTTATTAGGGTGTCTTAAAAAGAAAAAAAAAAGAAGGAAAGAAAGAAAATGGGTACTCTGTGCCATGGGAACACAATGACTTTTAGGTCAGGACTACCAATCACATTTTTTATCAAAGCCCAAGTGGCCATCTTCCCAAGTCATTGAAGCTTTGCCACAGGTTCTGATGTTCTGCATAAAACCATTTTTTGATGGATCAGTCATTTTAAGGAAGGCTGGCAAGATCTCAAAAGATCAATTCAAGGAAGAGAGGTGACCTCAGAAGTTTCTGGCAACTGGGTTTTGTCTAGATAAAGTTTCCTTGAAGGACACAGAAGAATCATGGGGTGGGTGGGTGAGGCTTATTAGGAAGAAGTCTTAAGAAAATTGAAAACAACATCAGTAAGGAAAAGGCCAGAGATTTTGTACTTTTCTCCAGCGGGACCATGCGCTGCTCATTGTTCAAGGGGAACAAGGGCTGTCCTACTAGCATGTCCTGGGAAAAACTAACCCCATCCACCCTACATCCCTGATCTTGCCCCTTTAGAATTCTTTTGGTTCCCACGTATCCAAGAACATTGAAAAGGAACACAATTTGAGTTCCTCAAGGAAGGCAAAACTGCTGTTTTCATTTGGTGGAAATCAAAGAGCACAGGCTTCTTTGGGGGAAGGGCTAGAGCTATGGAAATGCCATTTTCAGGCCTGTCTAGACCTAGGAGGAGGATAAGTTGAGAAACCATCACTTCATGTGTTGATATGTTTGTTCAATAAGGATGTCTATGATTTTGTAGCAATACCTTTTGCCTCATCCTTATAGACACTACTTGAAATGATTATAAATGCAATGAAATTATATGAGCATGACCAAATTTACCAGAAGATCTTGCTAGACATAAAAAAAACATCTACATGTTGAAACTCACATATTTGGAACTTTATCTTCTTTGGGTTAGCCAGACAAGGACTTTCATAACTTCACACACACACACACACACACACACACACACACACACACACAAATGGCTACTCAAAATAAGTAATAGGGGCAGTAGTGATTTGGCAGTAAAGGCACACCTTCCATTGAAGAGATCAAGGTTCAATTCCTGGCCAAGGCTACCTCCTGTCTGCCGGGCGCGGCTTACCTTCTGCTATGAAGCTGAAAAGATTTCAGCAGAGCTTCCAGACTAAGACAGACTAGGAAGAAAGGCCTGGCAATCCACTTCCAGAAATGTGCCCGTGAAATCTCATGGATCACAACAGTTCTACCAAAAACCAGTCCTGGAGATAGTGCCAGTCTGGGCAACAACTCATTTTCATAGTGCCTGAGACCTCCACAAATCTTGGCCCAACTCCATGGCAGCTAACAACAATGCAAAAAGAACAGCCTACCTGGCTCAAGAAGAAAGCATTTCCCTGGATCATTGGGATTACAAACTTTTGCAGTACTGTAGACGGTGCCCATTGTGTTGAGAATCGTGTCCAACTGTAAAGGAAAGGTAATAAGCAATGTAACCATAGAAAAAAGGTTAAAGATGTCCTTTTTGGCCATGTGATTAAAAATATTTATTTATCTCCATATATTCTCATACACCAGGAGTAATGTCTTTGTTGTTCTACTTCCCCCGCTGTCCCCAGAGCCAGAAGGTGGAACCAAGTGCAGGTGAGTGGCTTTACTCTTAGTAGTGGGGACTCTGCCCCCTCCTGAAAGAACCCACACATGGAGTTGCGATCTTGGGGAGAGCAGAACCACCCATCCCTGAGTCATGGCTCTTCACCACTGGTTAAGGCGGTTGCAAAGGAAAGTCAAGAATCGAAGGAGGCAACTGTTAGACAACATACTTGACTTCTCCAGCTTAGCAGGGTCCACATTTTGGATCAGCTAATTCTTTGTTGGGAAAGAATTGGGAAGCCATCTGCATATGGTAGGGTGTTTAAGCAGTCCCCCCTTTTCCACTCGGTGCCAATCGCATGCCCCCAGATGTGAGGACCCAACTTTGCCAAGTGTTCCCAGAACCACTGGCATACATTAAGTGTGCTCTTCAAATAGTGTGGTCTTCAACAGCTCCCCCCTTTCACTCTCAAAAGGGTCCAAGTGTGACAAATAGAAAACATGAAAATGATCTCTTGAATATGAAATGCCTAGAATAGGCACATGTATAGAGATCAGAGTTTAATAGTGGTGACCAAGGGTGGAGGGAGCTGGGGAGGCGAGGGAGAATCATTGCTTAGGAAGCAGTGAGTGTCTGTGGATAGGGATGGGAACACTGGCAACAGATACTGGTCGTAGTTGCACAACGTGATTGGCACATAGTGGGCAAGGGGGGCTGTTTAAACACTGTATCACCATGTGCAGAAAGCTCCCGGCTACAAAGAGACCAATCTCATTGACTTGAACAGAAGAAAAATGTTTAATTGGCAACTATTTATATATACATATATGAAGATAGATATATAGATAGATAGATGATATAGATATATTGTCATAGCCATTTTTAAAGGGGCAGGGGAGAGTCCCAGTTTGGATGGTAAATTTTATGATCATCCCACCTAGACACTGGGTTCTTGCTTAAGGTCAGTATTGCTATCTGTGCAGATAAAGGAAATAGCCAGGGGTGATAGGAACATTTCAGAGTTCCCAAATATTTAAACTCTTGGACCCCAAGATAAAAACAATCCACAAACGCACCCGTTGGCTCTTCTCTGCTGATAGCACCGATGACCCTTTATGCTGCAGGGCCTGTAACTGAAGCTTGATGATGGGATTGGCGATTTCTTCCAGTGAGAAATTGCTGGCCAACTTTGACTGTTCTTCATAAAAGGTAGACCACTTGGCCCCAGCTTCACTCTACAGCAACAACAAAAATATACACGGCAGTGAGGATGGTGCTGTCGGAAGGCATAGAGCATAAGCTATGGTTCAGAAACCATCTGGTGAAAGGTTTAGTCCTCTCCTTGGCTGAAGGTTAAGGGTGATGAGGCCACTCTTGGTCACTTTCTCTTTCTGGCTCATTGCCTCGTTCTTCTCAAACCCCGCCCCTTCCCCCGCCCCTCCCCATCACGAATCCTGGCCCCAGAGCTGCAATGGAATTCTCAGAGATGATTCACACTGTGAGGCCCTGGGCTGTGTGGTCTTCGTGCTGTGACATGGGTGACTTTTCCAAGGAGTCAAAGATGGATGTTTTAACAGGGGAACAGAATAGACTGCCAGGTAGACTTAATGATTATGGTGGTGACGGAAACCTTGAGAAACGAGATTCTTTACAGAAAGCACCTAGGTGCCCTGGTGTAGCCCAGAGGTTCTGATCTTCAATGATGACCCCAGATGAAAGTTGGCCTCAGGTGTGGCCCTATGGCGGTGATGGTCATTTTCTACCCGCAAAAGAAACCAAATAGGGATGTGACCTGATGGATATGGTGTCTGGAAGGGACAGCGGTGGCTCAGATAAGATGAAGAGAATAGTGACCGTTAGAACGGAGAAGCGAGGCTGGGGTAGAAAGGGGGTAGCCGATTACAAGGATCTACATACAACCTCCTTCCTGGGGGACGGACAACAGAAAAGTGGGTGAAGGGAGACATCAGATGGTGTAAGACATGACAAAATAATAATAATTTATAAATTATCAAAGGTTCATGAGGGAGGGGGGAGTGGGGAGGGGGGGAATGAGAAGCTGATACCAAAGGCTCAAGTAGAAAGCAAATGTTTTGAGCATGATAATGGCAACAAAAAAATGTACAAATGTGCTTGACACAATGTATGTATGTATGTATGGATTGGGATAAGTGTTGTACAAGACCCCCAAAAATTATTTTGAAAATGGAAAGAAAAAAAAAGAATGGAGAAGCATTTCTCTCACTGGTGTGCATATACAGCATTTGAAGAACTCTAGTTTCAGTGGGTGTTGAGTTGATTCCTTGGTGTCCCTTGGCGGGGGGGGGGGTTGGAACCCACTCAATGTGCTTCCAGAAGATCACAGTCCTGCAAACCCACAGGAACACCAAGGGCATCAACTCCAAAGCTAATGGTCTCACCATGGTCCTAGCAACTGAGAGGGATGTTTCCATTCTCAATCTATGCTGGAAGCAACTCAAAATGCCCCTAAAGTCCTCAGTCTCAGAACATTATTTTTGATTATTATACCAAAGGACAGCACGTTGAACAAGGGCATCAGATAGAATTTCATTTATCATTACCATCCTGAAGGGCTGCGCTTTTCCATCACGAAGAGATTCCGCAAGGTTGCCTTGCATTTGGGTCCCCAAGGACCTAGTATTCCCTTTTTCTAATACTATTTACAATTTATTCTGTACTTTTCCCCTAAGGCTCCCAAGACCAAGTGAAACAGATGGCTTAGCAGTTGTGCTGAGAATGAAAGTCAGTTCATACATACCAAACAGATGATTTAGGCCTGGGTCGATAGCTATGTATAATTCTTGTACCTGAATAATGGATGAAATGAATATATAGACAGCAGTTTACACAGCTCCGGGGCTCGAAGGGACCATTTCAGAGAGACAAAAGGCAGCGACGGAACCAACAGCCATGTCTGTGGCCAGAGTTGAGCGTTCAGGGCAAGCCCTCATGTTCAGGACCACCTCCGGCAAGCCTTACATATAAGGATTGCTCCTGGTGCCTGTTGTCGAGTCCCAGAGTAGAACTGCCCCACAGGATATGCTTGTCTGTACTTTCCAGGATGGAACATGTAAAATCTTACATTCGAGTTTTCAAAAGTTCACAAACATACATTGCTCTTTTGGAGCCCTTGCCATATGCATCATTTGGAATCCCTAGACTATGTGCACTGGCTGTTGGCCAAGAAACAGGCGGTTTGAGTCCACCCAGAGGCACCTCGGAAGCAAGGCCTGGCTACCCACGTCTGAAAACCAGCCACTAGAAGTCCTATGGGACAAAGTTCTACTCTCCCAGGCCTGGTGTCACCATGAGAGTTCAGACGACCACCCCTGTCCTCCCCGTGGTGTCGCTGGTGGATGGCTGGCATGCTGCCAGTGTGCTTGGATCAGTTAGCGACTGCACCAAAATGTGGAGGTGATTCGACAGCCTATTTTGTGTTACTCCAAGTCCCGTGATGGGGAAAGTTCAGTCTCACCCTGGGTGATGTCACTAAAATGAATGTTATCTACTCTTCATGACAAAGAAAAACTCGTCTGAACAAGGATCCCAGGGCATGTGATTCCTGTTAAGTCGGATCTAATCTTCCACAAATGTAACTTACCCGGTCATCATGGTTACCTGCTGAGAAATGTTGCCTGTACCCACCAACCTCCTTACATTCCAAGAGACAAAGTCATCAGGGACGTGACTTGCCCAAGGCAGCTCAGCCAGCTAAGGCAAATCAGGAGAGCACTGGATTTCTTAATGTCCCTGCCACTTGCGGAAGTCCCTGCATGGTACAGAAGGTTCACTGCAAAACAGGAACTTCGAGTCCACCCAGAGGAGCCGCAGGAGAAAGATCTGGCAATCTGTTTCAGGAAACGTAGCCATTGAAAACCCTATGGGACCCATGCACTGAGTCTGGCTCACAAGCAACAGGTTCATTACATTAAAATACTTCCTCACAGTTTGATATAAGAACTTCCATTACAGGTCAGGTCCATAGATTGACAAACCCTGTCTTCTGATTTTGAAAGTTACACCAGGGGACAATTTGGGAATGGCAGATGGTCTTCAATATGCCGTCCTGGTTGAACACGAACATACACACGTCATTTTGTGCACAGTGACCCTATGCACAACAGAACAGTGCCCCATCCTGTGACATCTGTGAAATCCTTCTCCTGTGTGAGCACAGGGCTGCAGCCGTCATGTCCATTCATCTCATTGAGGGTCTTTCTCTTTTTCCCTGACCCTCGCCTTCCCCGCAAATGATCCCTCTCTGCAGGGAGTGGCTCCTCCTGATATTGAAAGTATGTGAGAAGAAGTCTTGCCACCCTCCCCTCTAAGGAGCATGCTGACTGTGTTTCTGCTAAGACAGATGTGTTCGCTCTTCTGGCACGTATGGTCTATTCAGTACTGTTCACCAACACCACGATTCTCAGGGGCCCATTCTCCCATCTTCCTTCTTCAGTCTAGTGTCACATGCATATGAGGTCACTGAAAATCCCATGGCTTGAGTTGGGCATGAGTTATGGTCCACAGAGTTGACTACCTTTGCGTAGTCACTAAATCATGGGTAAACATCTTTCTGCTTTACTCTGCTAACAGCCAAGAGCCATCTGAGATCCGTCATCCCATGTCCTCTTCTGAATCCAGCTTGCATGTCTAGCAAGTCTCATGGTGCTTGGGGTCACCGTGAGTGAGGGATCAACAACAACTAGGATCATCAGCTCCTTCGTTTTCCAGCTGAGCAAAGTAGGGCTCAAGAAAGTTAGGAAACTTGCCCTATTGGAGCTTGTAAGAGTCAGCGTGAGGATTTGAACCCAGCGTGTCTGGCCCCAGAGTCCACACTTAGTCCAAACATTAGACCCTTACACTTTACAGTGCAAATATGATCTCCCTGCCCTGGCAGGATATCATATCTCAGCAGCCTTCTCGTGTTCGGATCACTTGTGGCACCTCCCACAGTGCCCCCATCCCCTAGGACCATTCAACAAATACAGCGAATGCACAATACACAGCTCCCGCCAAAACCAGATTTAAACTGAGGAAGAGTAATGGTGAGGAGGGACAGAGAAGAAAGGCAGGAACACACACACACACACACACACACCACAGCTCATCAACCTGGGACAAGTGTTTTTCTGAGCTTTAAAAGATAGAAACATCCCTATGGAGCGTGGGGGTGGGGGGGCACTTCTCAATACACTCAGTCGATAGGAGCAGGGGAGAAAGAATCATCCTCACCTCCCCCATTGCCTCCCTCCCCCCAGGCAAGCCCACCCATGGGCCCCAACTAGCATGAAGTCATCCTTCACCATCGCTGAAGGCAGAAGAGACCAGTCTGCTGGCTTCCTACAGGGGACTCTTTCCATTTTTCCTTTAACAGACCCACGCTTTCCTGCAGTTCAGCCACATGGTGAGATTTATACCCTCCTCTTCCTGGCCTTTGCTCTAATCAACCAGGACGATTCAAAGGTGCTTAATGAGCCAAAGAGATGGTTTCCGCACACATCCCATTCCATAACATGACGCTCCACACAGCTGCCACCTGCCTTTTCAGCAACCACCCTAGTAAGGATGGCTACCTGTTGTCCTGTGGCGTTGGGGGTTCCTTCCTTCTTTGCAACTACATCCTGAGGCAGATGGGAATGGTGTGAAACTGCGGGCGCAGAGAGGCTCATTAACTAGCTCAAGTTCTTACAGCTCAAAAGTGGTAGAGTGTGGATTTGAACCTAGACAAGCTAGCTCCAAAACTCTTTGGCGCGATGCTAGGACATCTTCCTTTACTGCCACCCAGGACAATTCAGCTAACACACAAGACACAACACACGACTTTCACCTCTCGCCACGACCAGATTTCAAGCGAGGAAGAGCAAGGGTGAAGAGGAAGAGAGAAAAGACAAGAACAGCCTGCCCCAGGACCCTCCTAGGCTATCCGCACCAGGATTTCTCTGAGGTTGGGAAAAATAGAAACATCCTCTTGGCAGATTTCTAAAGAGGCACCAGGTCTCAGATTTGATCAGTCCAGTGAAGGGCAATAGTTTAATTTAAACATGAAAAGCTAATAAGCATGGCGGGGGGTAGGACTGGTGGTCCTGAACAATCCTTCTGAAAGAATGTTTTGCTATACAGCTGTCTCACACACACAGAAAAGTATTCTCTGAAGTAATGCGATTCCATTGTCCGTGACTTAAGTGCATGAGAAGACTGGTCTGGGGTGTGTGAACGAAGAGATCCTAAGACCCTTGCAATAGCCAAAGCATCTTGCTTTCCCAAGGCATGCTGATATTTGTCAGAACTGGTTTAATTATAGCTTTTCCTGGAGGGCTCTGGATGGATTTTGTGACCTTTAGAAATCCCTCGGAACTCTCAGACAGGGAGGGAAGGCAGTCACAAGTCCAGCGATACCCGACCCCTGGTTAACTTAATGACTAGCTAAATCTGCCACTAAGCCGCGAGTTGCATTTTTCAGTTACTGTATCATTCGTACGGAATCTTTAGATATCCCTGTTGGCATTGGAGGCTTGGGGAAATTATTAAACTCAATCCTGGATGGCAGTTCCACTACATGTTTTGACTCCTTGACAATAATGAGAATCATGGCCATAACTCTATTAAAGCATGCCCCCTGGCTTCCAGGAGTCTGCACTGAGACCAATGATTTCTATGGCAATACTATTCCAAATGAACCCCAAAGTCAACTACATTTAGACATCTGGCACCCCAGAATCAGGTTGACAGAAGCAAACATTTAACCACAGAGATAAGAGAATGTATATGATTTCTGTTTTCCGTTTTATGAGTAGTAATCTCTTCTTTAAGAAGCAACAAATACCCTTTTATGTCATCAAAAGAACTCACCATCTTTTTGGCATTCTCTTCGGTAATATTGGTGTTATAATTCCAAGAAGCAAGGGCACTTTCGTAAGACACGTTTTCGGCTTGCTTGTTAAATTCGGTCAGATAGCTCTTGGCCTGGTCTTCGGTGGTCGATTGAGCAAGAGATACAGCAACAAGGCTGAGAAGGAGCCAGATAGTGCCTGACATCTTCCACGAGCACCAAGATCCCATCCACTGAAGAAGTCTTCCTGTAGTCAAAGCTCCTCGTGAGCGTTCCTCTCTCATCAGCCTTTGAACTTGGGTTGGGCACTGAGCAGAGAAGATAAAAAAAAAAAAAGAGGATGAAGAAGAAATTTAAAAAAAATAGAAAGCACAGCCAACCATCTGCTGAACTTATATAGAGTTCATCGTGGAGGGAACAGATATATAAACAGATTTTAGAATGAAATTTTTTTAAGGAAACCAAATAAACAAATGTTATTCATTAATCCTAGAGAATCATAGCTCTCCCAAGCACTTTACGGCCAAATCAAAAGTTTTACATATGGTTAATATGTTACTAAAAAGCTGTTTAAGATGTCCTGAAAGTGCCACAATTTTACAGTGACAAAAGAGGCCTCTAATTAGGGACCATGGGGGCAAGCTTGTTGCCTTATAGATACGTTTTTTCAGACAATTCCATTAATAGTTTCCCAGCCCCATTTCTTTTTATTTCTCTTACTAAATAAATGGCTCAGTCTTGGTTCTTATGGAATGCATTTGTTTTTATCCTGATAACCTTTCATTTTTATGGATATTTAGAAAAATGCTGAGAGTATCCTCCCGCCCCCCACCCGCACACCCTTCCATCCCTCCTTCCCTCCACAGACTAATGCTCTGAGTCTGAGTCCGACTTGGGACAGGTTAAGAAGGTCCCTTGTCCCATTCTGAGATGACCCTGTTAAACACTGGAGCTAGGACCTACTGTGCCTCCTTCCCTTTCACTCACCTGTTCCAAACTCCGTGGAGATCACAAGGAAGGGAGAGTGTGGTATGAAATCCAAATGGCGTCCCAGCCATCCATCCCCTGTGATCACACCCACGTGGGATCCGGAGAGGTTTCGGTGGCTGTGGTGTTAAATTTCAGGAGCTGCCTTGGGACGATAGGTCTGAGTGTCATAGATAAAAGAGAGGAAGCACTCGAAATGGCAGGGCTCATGGGCCTGTTTGACTGTGATTGTGAAACCTTCACACAGGGAAACGTTTCTGCACCCAGAAAAACAAGTCTCCCAACCTCAGGTGAAATGATAGTGACCAGTTGTCATAGTCAACTCCAACCCACAGTGAGCCCATGCAGAGTAGAGCTTGTGCTCCATAGAGCTTTCAAAGTTACCAGTAAGCAGGAGAGGTAGAATGACCAACTAGCAGCAGCACTTTTTTCCTCAATCAGTTGTTGTGACCTACAGTAATCTGTCAGTAATCTCTGTGAATAGTTCAAGAACAAAAACGAGGATAGCATCAGAAACTTACAAGGGCAGTCCTACCCTGTCCTATAGGGTTACCAGGATGGTAAAATGAGGAACCTTGGTGACTTAGTGATCAAGAGTTGGGCTGCTAACTACAAGGTCAGCGGTTTGAAACCGCTAGCCAAGCCTTTCCTCCAAGGCATCTCTGGGTGTGTTCTGACTGCCAACCTTTTAGTTAAGAGTCAGGCCCATAGTTTCCTAGATTATGGTAGATGGGTGGAGGGTGGGGGCTGGGGGTAGAGGTCCATGATAAGTAACACTGTTCAAAGTGATTTGCATTTACATTTACAAAGTATTACCACCTTTCATCATCATCATAAATCGATAGGTAAATACCAATCACCATTTTGCTGACTATGAAACAGAGACTAAAAGAGCTCACACTGCCCCAAACACACTCAGGTTCGCGAGCCACGACCGGAATCCATGCAGGCTGATTCTAGAGTACATACGGGCACCTGAGTCAGTTTCAGGCAACAGTGGAAAAGCACGCAGGGAGGTAGATGAAGACTTCCCTGCAGTGACGATGATGGTTTGGTTTCACTGCATAGCAAAGAACCATTACGACAACAATCAAAATAGATAGGCCTTTTGCAGCAAAAAGAAAAAGTCGCTGACAAATATAAGACTTACTGTTAATGAATGGAACAAGAAAATAAGATGGGGAAAATATCAGTGTGAAAAGGTCTGTCCCAGCAAAGTTCCTCCACAAGTCAAGGAAGCTGAGAAGAATTTGCTTCAGGCAGGGGTGGGGGTGAGGATGGGGGGTGGGGTGGAAAACAAGCGAGTGGCAGGTTCTGAACAAAGAGTTGGAATTCTACTTTAAGAAAAGCTGAAACAAAACTCCATACAGGCCATTTCCTGAAGGCAGTCCTTGGGTTTCAGGGTGGTGGAGAGAGGGGAAGAAAAATAAGCGAAGTTCAAATTCAATTCATTGAGGCAGAAAACAAGATTAACACGATCACTTGGGGGGGGGGAAGAAAGCAAGGGATGAAATCTCAAAGGTAAAAGCAGGTGGACAAAAAGTCTGGTGAAACAGTGAGGCGGAAAACTTCCAGAAGCACTGAAGCTATGAGGAATGAAGGCATCAGGAGAATTGCCTATCTCGATTTCATAGCAAACCACTTTTTCAGCTAGCACAGGCCAAATGGTTGCAATTCCTGTTTAGTCTCCCCTGAAAAGATGCCGATGGTTACTTGGAAGAGACCTCTCATTGGTTTGGAGAAGGCAGACTTCACGGAGACATAGGATAGAACCTAGAAATGCAACCCACATAAAGAATGAGTTGTCTTGGGGTAGGAATGGGAAGTCAGAAGAAATGAGAAGACAAAGCTCTTCATATTTTTCGAAAGGATGGGGGAGTGCATTTCATGAACTCAAAAGTAGAGAGTTTGATCTCGACACCTGGCTAAAGAATAAAATGTAATCTTTTTACAGTGTAGTTTCCACTTAGAAAAATATCTCTGGTTCCACTAAGAAAAAAATCAGATACTGCTTGCCTCATTTCCTTCCTGACAAGAGACTATCATTGTTGTGAAGTGCCATCAAGTGCGTTCCAGCCCATAGCGACCCTGTGCACAATAGAACGAAACACTGCCTGGTCCTAAGCCAGCCTCACAATTGTTCTTAGGCTTGAGATGAGACTAGAATTGTAGGGGGGAGGGGAAATCCAAAGAGAGTGTATCTGTCATTTTACTAATGCATTTCATAATACAGAAAGTTGTACAAGTCAATCTAAATATGCTTAAAACAACCACAACACTATGGGATTAGGTAGTCCTCTGAACAAAACAACAGAGCATCTTTATTCAGTAGTTGTGGTTAGTTGCCATGAAACCAATTCCAACTTAGGATGACCCCATGTGTGCAGAACAGAACTGGGTTCCTGTGTTAGTCCGGGTAGACTAGAGAAACAAATCCAAGGACACATATGTGTATAAGGAAGAGGTTTATATATAAGGGCAATTGTACATTAAGTAAACATCCCAACCCAGTCCAGTCCAAGGCTATAAGTCTGATATCAGCCCATATGTCCAATACTAATATATAGAGTCCTCTTCAGATTCACAAAACACATGCAATGACGCCAAATGCAGCATGATCACAAGCCAGTGGGTAGAGAGTCATTGGGTCCAGTGGCGTTGTAAGCACCTCAGCGCTGGCAGGGGTCTCTCTATGGCTTCTCCGGCTTCAGAGGTCTGGTTGCATCCATGTGTCTTGTCAGCTGCAATGTCTCCCAAGGAGTGGCAGAGAGAGTCTCCCCCCTCCAAGGAGGAAAATTCAGGAATCCCCAGAATCCTTAGGGGAAGGTCATGCCCACACAGAGATCTCATTGGCCATATCATGATTAACAGCCTAGACTCCACCCCTACACTCTTAATCCTCAAATTGACACTAGATTATGTAACCACAGCTCCATTCTGACCTTTCGGAAACAGATTGCCAGGTCTACCTTCTGAGGCACTTCTAGATGGGCAAGTAATCATGTGGGGCTCAAGCAGGGACTCCGTGTTCATCGATTATCTAACAATGATTCGACTCTGTGCATATGCGCTAATGAATAAGATAAGCCCCTGGGCTCATGGCATTCTAGGAGAGAGCAGTCGGGATGAAAGAAACAAATAGAGAAATCTGATGGCATGTAACAAAAAAGATAAGGGAATGGAGAACGATGGGGATGGCGAGAGAGAGACTGCCTATAAGAGGGCCTCTCTGAGAAGGTGACTTTAGAACAGAGGCCAGGAGGAAGGAAGGAAGGAAGGAAGGAAGGAAGGAAGGAAGGAAGGAAGGAAGGAAGGAAGGAAGGAAGGAAGGAAGGAAGGAAAGAAGGAAGGAAGGAAAGTCTTGTGTTATCTGCTCCAGCCAGATGAAATAACCAGTGAGAAGAGTGTAGGCAGGTCAAGAACATCAAAAGACTGTTGTGACTGGATTGCCAGCAGGCAGGAAAAAGTGGCAGGAGGTGAAGTCTGAGAAGGAACAGGGGGCCAGCTCAAAGGAATCCTAGAGCAAAATTTAAGACTTTGGCTTTTTCTGTGGGGAAAAATGGGAAGACATGAGAGACCTTTGAGCAGAAAACTGATCTGATCAATGTTTTCATATGATCACTCTGGCTGTTGCTTCAAGAAGGGACCCTGCAGGGGTGAGGGTGCAAGCAGGGGGATCCATGGGGGAGCTTCTGAAGCACAGTAGTCACTCTGGTTGAAGATACACTTAAATAAGAATTGTAAGTCCAACTTTATTGCCCAAGTAAAAATGACTCCATCTTAGACCCCCTAAGACTTTGATGCTAGAAGCATTAGCTATCAAATAATCTAATCTAGTGCACTGTGCTTATTTCTGAGCATCAGTATGTTTGAGAAAGATGGAGTGCATCCAGAGGAAAATAAACAAGAAAGTAAATTGGCTGATATGTCCTATAATCTGAAGCACAGTTCTGGCATGGAAGAGACAATAGAGTGGACCGTTCTCTTCCATCATGTGACTGGCATTTCAAAGAAGACTCTAGGTAGTAATATAATGGATTTTCTCTGCTGGGTGGTGTAGTGGTTATGCATTTGGCAGGGTCAGCAGTTCAAAGCCACCAGTTACTCCATGGGAGAAAGATGAGATGGTAAAGAGTTAGAGTCTCAGCAATTCCTTAGGGCAGTTCTAACCTGTCCTATAGGGTTGCTATGAGTTACGGGTTTGTTTGGGTTGGGATTTGGGATTTTTTGGGGGGGAGGTGACTTAGACACCCAATTGTTTTATCGCAATGATGTTAATAGGATATGTATCTCTTAGGGATGTTGCCAGTATTATATGAACACAGAGGACAATTTTGAGAGCCTAGTAATAAAAGCCACACAAAATAAGATGGAGCTATGCAATCCCTAGGGAACGTCCATTGTTCGACGATTTAATCAAATCATCTGCAAGTTTATCTGTGAAGGACATTGTGGCAACGCTTGGCCGGAAACTGGACTCAAAGATTCCCTTGGCCACTAGGATCCTGTATGGCAGGAGATTTGCTGAATCAGTAGGATGGAAGAACCCATGAAGGGAATGAATAAGGCAACGGTTCTCAACCTGTGGGTCATGACACCTTTCACAGGGGTTGCCCGATTCATCGCAGTAGCAAAATGACAGTTATGAATTAGCAACAAAAATAATTTGATGGTTGGGGGGGTCACCACAACATGAGGAACTGTATCAAAGGGTCACAGCATTAGGAAAGTTGAGAACCACTGGAATAAGGGCATCTGCTAAAAAACTCGGGCTGTCCGTCAGGGACAAGCCCACCCACAGAGGACTTTTCAGGACCACGGTGTGCTTCTGATGACAGCCAGGGTCGGTGGTGAACGCTCTGATTTGGATGAACCAGGTGGAGAACTGGAGATCAATACCATTCTTTAGAGGGAAATGAGAAAGTCGTGGAAGTAAACGGCTCCCTCCCAGCATGTAACAGAGGCTGGCGTTGTGGATTGCACACACATAGCATCAGCCTCTCTACCTAAACTCTTCATAACAACCTTGTCAGGTATGCATTAAAAGGTTCCTTGGACAATAAAGGACACTGAGTTCCCAAGAGTTCCCATTACTGGCCCCAATTCCAACAGCGGGTATGTAGGAGAGTTAGACTTGGATCCGAGGCTGGTTAAGAGACCTCTACTTTCCACCTTACCTACTCGGGGCACATTGTCAGGAGAGATCAGTCCCTGGAAAAGGACATCGTGCTTGGTAAAGTAGAGGGGCAGTGATGAAGAGGAAGGCCCTTGACCAGATGGATTGACACAGCGGCTGCAATAGGATCAAACACAGGAACAATTGTGAGGTTGGGCAGGACTGGACATTGTTTCTGTTCTGTTATGCCCAGGGTCGCTATGGGTCAGAACCGACTCAATGACACCTTACAACAACACTCTCCACAGAAGGGCCCTGGGCAGTGCAAACAGTCTGGGCTTGGCTGCTAATCAAAAGGAAGCCTAGTGGCACACTCGTTAAGTACTCAGCTGATAATTGAATTCTATTACAGGTGATTCTAATTCTCTGGGAGGCTCCATGAGAGAAAGTCCTGGTGATGTAGTCCCTGAAAGATTGTAGCCAAGAAAACCTTAGAGGACTCCATGGGACTGAACAACAACAACCCAAACAATGGAAAAGGTGGTGAATCGAGGGAAAAGGCGCCCTAAGGAGGAGGAGGATGCAAGGCACTGTGGCTGGGGAAACTGACCAGCTGTCCTCGGTTGTCAGCATGGCGACTCTCCCGTCTGGCTGCCCACAATTACTGGATGGCAGAGATGGTGGCCACCGGTGCCGCCCAAGGCCGGTGGGCCACCTACCACCGGGACCTAGATATAGTGGAGCTGATGTTGCCTGAGAAATTGAGGCCATTGGTATCAGTCCCTCATCCTAGGGCTCAAGAAGAAAGCAAATGTTTTGAGAATGATGATGGCAACCAATGTGCAAATGTGTGTGACACAATGGATGCATGTATGGATTGTGATAAGTGTTGTACGAGCCCCCAATAAAATGATTTTTTTAAAAAAAGAAGAAATTGAGGTCCTGGCAGGTCTCAGGACCGTTTTGTGGGGCCTCCCATTATGAAAGGGGAGATGGTGTGCGCAGGATTGGCTGACTTGGCCAGACCTGCCGAAAAACAGCACTGCACCATCTGTGGTTTGGCTGGCTACGGGGCTTATTTGGTCAACGTACTCACTTCTCATCATTCCCAAAACCTGGAGTCAGTTTGCAGTTCACTTCTTCCTGGGAGCAGCAGGAGCCTCTCCACGCCTTTGTATTTGGAGATGGAGTCAAGAACTCAAAGAAAACACATCAAAGAGTTTCTGATCACCTGGACAGTCTAGATGTGGACGGAACCCCTGAGACCTGAGTTGACTTACTATTTGGTTATGGATAAGGTGATGCGAAACCATGTGAACGTTTGGAAGATAAAAATACATTAACTGTACCTGGTAGCTGGTGCTTGATTTAACAACAACAACAACAACAACAAAAACACAACAATGCAAATTTAATAGAAGAAAAGAAAGAAAGAAAAGGTGGTGATTTGAAGCTACCTAAGCATCCCTCGGAAGAAAAGACCTGGCGAGCTACTTCCATAAAGAGCAGAGCCAAGAGCACTCGGTGGCGCATTTGAACTCTGTAACCCATGGACACGGATTTGGCTGGGTTTGGGTTTCCTCTCCACTGAGTCACGGGGTCAGTCATCCGCCAACTACCCGTAGGACTAAGTGTTCATCCACCCAGAGAATGAAGGGCACAGAAGCACAACCAGAGCTTCCTGCTTCGTTAGACCAGTTTTACATTTAAAAAAGCAAGCCTATTATGGAGAAATCTCTCAAAAGGCATTTCATTTTCATCAGGATGTTGCCTGAATATTGTTTTATTTTATTTTTCAGATGACTCAAGAATCATCATCTTAAATATCATTTACTGGCTAAGCTATAACATGACACTGTCCTCAGATCATACAGTAAATGGTTCCAGGCAGCTTTATTGCTATCAGTTCTGCTGTCTTGGCAGGTTCTGGGTTCACTGTCACTTCTTAATGTACCAACTTCTAGTGGCCCAGCCCATGGTAACTCCCCTCCCTGTCACTGTTCTGTTCTGCTGTCTGCCAAGCCCTCCAGCAAAGCCAGATAACCAGAGAGCTCAGTCAGGCCCTAAGGGTGGACCTCAAGCTAGGACCGAAGGGTGAGTCTTCACTCCCCTTGAGCAAAGTACATAGACTTTGAGCTACGTATTGCCCTTCCTGCTCCACTTTCTAGGGCCTTCCACTGAGTCATAAATGAAGAGGTTGTCAAATAGCCAGCAAAGCCTTGCCCTAGTCCCTCACGCAGAGAGGGGAACTTTGATAAACAGGGAGAAATGGGATATTTGGTACTAGTTCTTGTCTTAAAATGGATGGAGTCATACCGCTGCCAGAAAGAAGGTGTGGGATCAGGAATAGATCGCAGGGAGCAATTGAAAACTGCTTACAGGAGTATTTGCCCTTGGTGCAATTACGTTTGTCCATCTGGCGATCATGCAAAGAGGATTTACACATAAGATGGCCTACAGAAAAACATAAGCAACTTGGTTTTATAGCCCAAATGAGAAGCTTAAGCTCTTTCCTGTTTACATTTCTAGTTGCGTAGCAGTCTCTTTTCGACAGTGCCCAAATAGCAAACGTTGCACGAGTGCCTGGGTCGCACTTAGGAGCCCCAATCAAGGGTTTAACCTTGTGCTTGACATGCATACATTCAACATTCAGAATTCACAGAGCTGAGAATCAACTGTGGGTTCCGGGAAAACTGGACTGATTATTACTGGCCTGGATTTATAGTAGTACAGTTCTTGCTCCGGGCTTAGCAGAGAGCAGAACAGGGGCAGGGAGGGGCTCTGCAGGGGGTAGGGCTACTAGAAGTTGATAACACTAAGAAGTGACAGTGAACCCAGCGCCTGCTGAGACAGCAAAGTGAATAGCAGTTAAGTCTTTGGAGCCATTTACTATCAGGTCCGAGGACATGGTCATGTTGTAGCTTAGCCAATAAACAGTGGCCAGTCATACATTAGGGGATGTATTTCCTCAACCTGACTGTACAAACAAGTAACACTAGAACAAGAGAGCCACTGGTGTCCACTGATAGCTAGAGCCGCAAGTCATTGTAAAAACGTGGAGTGGAGTCTTTCTCCTACAGGAAATGGGGAGCCACAGTAGCGTCTGCGCATAGGAATGCCATGATCTCATTTGTATCTCAGAAAAAATCCTTCTGGCTTCCATGTGGAGAAGACTACATTGGGGCCAAACTTAAAGAAAGGGAGGCCAGATGATTAGAACCATTCAGGTGGGATATGAAGGTGGCTTGATGGTCGCAGGAGAGTGAATGAGAGGTGGATGGATTCTGACTCCATTTTGCAAGTGAAGTCAACAGGATTTGCTGGTGAATTGAATGGAAGGTGTGAGAGAAAGAAAGGGATCGAGGATCACCCCAAGGTTTGGGTGGGTGGGTTTTTTTTTTTTTTTTTTTTTTTTTTAACATTTGGAAAGATAAGATTGGCATCCATTTCAATGGAGAACTTTTTAGGTAGAGTAGGTCTGCAAGACAAGATTTCCATTGCCTTCAGAGTAATAGTTGGCCGAGCCCAGGTGCAACATAGTGCTGGGTGAAGAAGGTATGTTTTATCTGTTTATTCGCCCATCTGAGAGAGGTGATGGATACAAATAAAGAGGAGGTAGGAAAAACATTTTCTTGAATAAAATATGTATTGAGAAGCGACGGTTAGAGTTAAGATGATCCAAAAAATGGAAGAAAAATAACCTGGTGACTATGAGCCAGGAACTAGGTTCAATGTCTAGTCCCTGAATCTACCAAATGACTCTCTACGGAAGACGTTGTTAACACCTTTTTCATAAACAAGGAAAATGAAAACCAGCTCTCTCTAGCAGTCGGTATAAGATATGATAATAATAATAATAATTTATAAATTATTAAGGGCTCATGAGAGAGGGTGAGTGGGGGAGGGAGAAAAATATGAGGGGCTGATACCAAGGGCTCAAGAAGAAGGAAAACATTTTGAAAAGAATGGTAGCAACATATGAATAAATGTGCTTGACACAAAGGATGGATGGATTGTGAGAAGAGTTGTAAGAGCTCCCAATAACGTGATTTTTTTAGAAAGAAGAAAATTCGTTCTCTGAAGTCATTTCTTCTAAGACCAGGCTATTGATGAATATGTAGCAAAGGCATGCATTGCATGCAGGTGCGGTTTTGCTTTAAGCCAGGTATCTCAGCACACAGTGCTTTAGGCAACAACTCAAGTAAGGATTCGCTAAAAGTTTATGAGATGGATCATCTGTATGTCACCACTACCATAGTGACACAGCTCAGGCTGACTGGGAAAACTGGGTGTCAGAGGAGTAAAGGCAATAAAAATTAATAATTTTTATTTCATTATTATATTAAATCTATTTGTCGACTCTTCCCATTTGAATGCTGCATTGACTCTTCACGCCTACTCAGCGCCGCCTTATCTGTGGCCATGAGCTAGCATTCATTATCTCACAGCTGTGGTCATCAAGCGTTCCTAGGTGACCGGATGGAGCCTATCCCTCAAGTAAGGAGCACAAACTAGCACGTTCCAGAAAAATAACAAAAGAAACCAGGAATAAGGATTTTGGACCAGGAGTCAGAAAGTATACAAACTCTTTAAACTGCACGAGCAAAACATAGGTCATCCTAGCATTGCTAGATTATTCCAAGATCGGGAGTGTGTGTGTGTGTGTGTGTGTGTGTGTGTGTGTGTGTGTGTGTGTATGTGTGTGTGTGTGGTGGGGGGGGGAGTGACGGGGGGCATGCTGTATACTCCAAAGGTTCGGTTGCCATCAAAATTCCATATTTGAGAAGTTACTGTGGCTTAAAGATCATCCTATGTCTAAGAATTCTCACTCACTGCCATTGAGTCAATATCATCAAGTTGACCCTAGAGGACAGGGTAAAATGGCCCTTGGGAATTTCTGAGACCGGAACTGTTCAGGGAAGTAGGAAGCCCCATCTTTCTCTTGAGGAGAGGCTGGTGGTTTCAAACTTCAGACCTTGAGGATCGCAGCCCAACTCGGCACCACTGTTCCACCAGGGCTCCATGTCCAGTAATTAGCTTTAGCAAATATGGAGTAAACAAGTAACCACAGAGCTCATAAAAAGTCCAATTTAATGGCTAAACTGAAAACCTGCTCGAGTAGTCATGTCCCACAGCCGCCACCGTTTCAGCGGAGCCAGGATGAGATCATTCTGACCTAGAGTTCTTAGAGATGCCGGACTTGTTAACAAGTCTGGTACCGGAATACTCAACCATTGCCATAGACTTTATTCCCACTCTTAGTGTTGTTGCTGTTGTTAGGTGTCGAGTTGGCTGTGACCCAGAGTGACCCTATGCACAACAGAAGGAAACACTGTCCGGTCTTGCTCCATCCTCACAACGATGCCTATGCTTGAGCCCAATGTGGCAGTCGTGCGTCAATCCATCTCGTCGGCGGCCTTCCTTTTCGCTGACCCGGTACTTTACTAAACATGATGTCCTTCTTCAAGGATTGGTCTCTCCTGCCAACTCAAAGGGAGCCTATATATGGCGCTTTATGGGAGCAGATAGTCTCATATGACTGATGGCTTTGAACCACCAACTTTGTGGTTAGCAAGCCCAAGGCCTAACCCAAAGAACCACCAAGGCTTCCTTAGTACTGGAATAAAAGCCAAACCAAACTCAATGTCATCAGCTCAATTCCAACTTAAAGTACAGGAGTAGATGTGCTTATTTCAGAATAAATTAGTCAATATTAAAACTCATCAAACCATTGAGTCATTGGGACCGTATCGGGCAGGGTAAATGCCCCAGTGGTTTCTGAGACTATAAGTCTTCACCAGAGTAGAACGGTTCATCTTTAACCCATGGAATGGCTGGTGGTTTTGAACTGCTGATCTTGTGGTTGGTAGCCCAACACATAACCCACTACATCCATGTTGCCCACGAGGGCTCCAGCAGTTAACACCAGTTATAGAGAAATAAACTAACTACACATTACAAAACTTTAGGGATTCTCTGTAAGGTATCACGCCAACCTCACCGCTAATTTAAAAGTCTACTTCCATTCCCCATAGGATAGTGCTGGCATCACAAATTTCTACATAATATTTTCATCCTTTCATAATTGCTGGTTAAGGGGACAACTCAAAAGTGAATGTATGATCAATAAAATGTTGACGAGCCGGAAATTACTTAGAGTGCTGTCAATACACTTCACTGTCACAGTCACATAAAACTGTCACAAAGAAGTAAGTCCTCAGATTGAAAAAGGATTCTTGCAAAGGCAGAGGGCCATGGCGGAGTGAGTGTTCATGATTTTGCAATGTACTATATTCTCTTCTCGTCCATTTGCACTACTCCCTGACACACATCATCCAAGAACTAGAGCACATATTAACACTTGTGGTGCTGGAAGGATTATAGACCTTAAGGATTGGGTACCTTTTGTGAGGGCATCTGAGTTCTGGAGAGCTGGAGGGGGCTCAGTAGGAGGTGTGATCTGGTCTATATGTTCTTCTAAAGAAGGAGCCTTGGTATGGTCTATATGGGGCTACAACGTGTCCGTCTAAATTGTTCTAGAGGACTGGCCCTCTGCCCAAGAATACTAGTGTTGATCTGGTTGCATGGCTCTTTTGCGTGCACTCTCTCTGGAACCTAAGCCAGGAGAAGGTGTGGCCAGCAAGTAGAAGAGGCTTCGAATTCCCAGAATCACAAAAATGAGAAATGAATAAATCACAATGTAAATCCTCAGGTACCTAACATCTGAGCTTCAGGAAGTACCAGCCTGGATGCCAATGCCTCTCTCATCTCATGCCCATGCGAATGATGAACTTCAAGTTATAAGAACTTTCCAAATCAAAATCTCTAGGCTTTTCATGAGGCAGGAATCATAAGAACATGAATGTATAAAAATTGGAGGCTCGGTTGGGTAATAACAGCTTTCCTACACTTCATTCTTTGACACCAAAGACCCTCCTAAGATTTTACAGTCCTTCTTCCATCTCACCAGGCTGGTTCTTTGGCTGAGGAATGTATTGAGTGCATATAAACTGTGTTTAGTGCCATAAAGTTCAGCACAGCATCACATATTTTCTGGGGCCAGTTTCTTTGTGGTTAGCAGTGTTATCATAGATTCCATCCAGCAAAGAACCGGGGCCCTGGGGCCTTGGGATTTAGATAATGTCATTGTGCCTTAAGATGCTATTGTTGGAGCTCAATATCAACATTGGTTTCCATAAGAGCAGGCAAAGCCTCAGCCGCCTCTACAAGGATGAGATCTTTAAGTATTTGTAAAAATTGAAAACTTAAAAATATTGTATGATATGTAAATTAGGTGCCAATAAAACTGTTGGGGGGGGTAGACTTGAAGAAACCTTCAATATAGTGAATGTTTTTCTCTGTTCAGTCTTCTCACTGGATTTGATGGTTAGTATTGCCTAAAAATTTCTCTGAGATCAATACTAGAATCCCCCATGATTTGTCCAGGGAATAAGAGCTCAGTGAGAAGCTTATTCATCTTTGGGAGCTATTTCAGAATCCTATCTGAATGTATTTGATCAATAAGTCCATAAGTCCTTAGACTCAAATGCCACACAGGTTCAATATCAACTTGACATCTTCCACACTTCCATAAGATGTCTTTGGAAGACCTTTGAAGCCTGGGAATATGGGGCACCCTGGAGATACCTTTTGTAAGGCAACATTCTCCTTGGCAAACTGAAAGAAAAAAAAATGGTAGGGGGAATTCATAACTCTCCATCTATTACCCAGGTTGGATTTCAGCCCAGCACTCTTCCAAGGAGAAAGCTGTTGATAGTCACAAACCACTGGTGCTGAGGCCCAGGGACAAAGCAAGGCAATTGGCCAGGCCCCAAGAAACCCACCAAAGAGCATTTGGCATAGGCAACCCAGCTCCTTGCCATAATAGATAAGAAATGACCTAATTATTACTTAACTTAGGAAAGAGGCGATGGAGGCCAGAAGCATTGATCAGAGAGTACAGGACTGTCTTTAAAGGTTGTAGATGATGGTGTTATCTATATGCCAGGGACCATGCCAAGCACTTCACAAGCATTATCTTCTCGAATTCTCATAGCCCCCCTATGAGTAAGGAACTATTATCATTTTCATTTAGTAGGAAAAGAAAGGACTTAAAGAGGGCCATTCAAGAGCCCAAGTTCAAACAACAAATGCAGGTGCGCAGATTTTAGCCCATATATTTGCTGAGCTACTCAACTAATTCGAGAGAGGACTTGTCACTCTTTCCCATGAGGGATTAGTGGTAGCTTTCAAAATGACTCCGTTCTTCCCTGTCTCCACGTCCTTTACATTAAGACTGTGCTCTCTCCCGCACTGGGACATATAGACCCTCTCCTGCTCCTTGATTCTGCTTCAACCGAACGAATGTAGCAGAAGTGATAGTGTGCAAGTTCTGAGTGTAGGTCTCAAGAGGCTATGGAGACCACAAAGTGAACAAGCTTGAATTGAATTCCTTCAAGAGCAAGGGACTCCTGGAGAAGAGATGAGCCAATCAAGCAGAGGTCAGTCCAGAGCAGTCTGCCACCAGTTTCCTAGCAGCTGACCACAGATGCATGCATGAGACCGGAAGAACTTGTTCTGTTTTTAAATTAGGTGGAGGCTTACATTTCAGATCATCAATTTGGGACTCAACTGTTCAAACTACTTATGAATCCCTCCAATAGCTTACTCTAATCCCGTCTTTGGGTCTCCTTGTTCTCTTTCCTGGGTCACTATCTTTCCCTTCACCCAAGTTGACATCTGTCAGCCTTCATCTTCCCTCCCTTGCCCCCCCCCTCCCCAACTAGGTACTCTCCGAAGTCTGTTCCCTTTAGTATGAAAGTCTGTCTTGTTTCTCCTCCCCTTCTTCCTCCTTTGTAATAGTGGCCGCCTACAGTATTGCTCCTTTTACGATTACCTACTTTCACTCGGCAAAATGTTCTGCAGGCCCTTCCATGCCCCGAGGTCCCTTGTGGTTTCATCATTGTTTTCAGTGATGTATAGTAGTCCGTTGTATGCATGTGCCAAGGTTTCTTGTCCATTCTTCTACTGGTGGACATTTACATTGTTTCCATCTTCTCACTAATGTGAACTGTGCTGCACTGAACCTGGCTGTGCATTTTGTTTGGTTGTGAGGTGGCTCTTACTTCTTGAGGGTGAAAGTTCTGTTCCCAGTTGTTTGAGGTCGCGGCCGACAGTGGCTTTCCACAGTGGCTGTGCATATTTACAGTCCCACCAGCCGTGCATGAAGGCTCTAGTATCTCTGACTTGATCCAGCATTTAACTGTTTTCTCTGTCTTTGAATTCGGCTGTCACGGCTGTTTTGATTTGCATCACCAGCACGGCTCATAATCATAAGCATTTCTCAGAAGAATTTTTCTGTTGCGACCTGAGAACCCCCCCAAAAGTGTCAAATCACAGAATCTTAAATGCTTGTGGTTTCAAGCCAGTACATTTTGGGGTCATTTGCTATGTGTTGCTAGGTACCATCAAGTCGGTTCAGACTCCTAGTGACAAGTCGTACAAGAGAACAACAAAACACTGCCCGGTCCTGACAAGCCTCACAGTGTTTGCTCTCCATGAGCCCATTGTTCCAGTCACTTTGTTGATCCATCAGCTTGAGGAGGAGGTGGTCCCTCCTGATAGCATGCCCAGACTATGCGAGATAAACTCCCACCACCCTTGCCTCTAAGAAGCACGCTTGCTGTACTTCTTTCAGGACAGACTTGTTCTTTCTTTTGGCTGTCCATGGGCTTTTCAATGTTCATCACCAGCACCACAACTCACAGGCATCAAAGAATCGGGTCTTCCTGATTCATCGCCCAGCAATTAAAAATAGTATGCCTTGGGTGAAGCACGTGTTAGTCCTTAAAGAGATATCTTTGCTTTCTAACACGTAACGAGGCTTTTTGCAGCGGATTTGCCCAATGCAACACACCCTTTGAGTTCCTGATTTCTGTTCCCATTGGCCTTGATTGGATCCAAGTAGAATGAATCCTTGTCTACCTCAATATTTTCTCCAATGATCATGCTGCTGCTTATCGGTTAAGTTTTGAAGATTTTTGTTTGATTAATGTTGCTGGATAATCCATACAAAAGTCTTGAATCTTCATCAGCAAGTGCTTCGAATCCTCTTTGCTTTCAGCAAGCACGGTTGTGTCCTCTGCAAATTGTAGGTTGTTAACAAACCTTCCAATCCTGAAGCCACATTCTCCTTCATATAGCCTAGCACCTCTGAGTATTTTCTCAGCACAGAGAGTGCATAAGTCTGGAGAAAGGATACAACCCTGACACACACCTTTCCTGATGTTATAAGATGCATTTTAACCCCCTTGTTCTGCTCAAACAATGCCTATGTACAGGTTCCTTTTGAGTACAATTATGTTCAGCTTTTATGTACAGGTTTTGCATGGGCACAATTAAGTGTTCTTGAACGCCCATTCTTCACGAGGTTATGCATAATTTGTTACAGTCCACACTACTATCAAGTGTGTTTGTATAGTCAATAAAACACAGGCAACATCTTTCTGCTAGTTTCTGCTTTCTGTCAAGAATCATCTAACAGCAGCAAGGACATGCTCCGTTCTATGTCCTCTTCTTAATCTGGCTTCAGCTGTTGCGACCATTTTGTGAGACCTTTAGCATAATTGTATTTGTGTGTGCTATTAATAATATCCTTTGATCATCTCCACATTCTATCTAGCAAAGGCTAAACTGGTGTGCCGCCTGAACCATGCCACTGAAGCAAGGTCCAAACCATTATTCAGTTAGGATGCTTTGGGGCTGCAAATAAGGAGCATTCTTATTCAACTGATTGAAGTAAGAAAGAAAATCTAGTCACCCGCATAAAGGAAAGAGTAAATGCAGAGTTCGTTCATATAGGGACCTAGTGGTATTGTCAGGAAAAAAAACAGGTTTCTGCCACCCTCAGCCAATTGAATTCTGCGCTGAAGAAGGCGCCCCTCTTGGTCGTTCCAGGCATCACATCTACTGCTAGCAACATGTTATGAAAAAGGAAGGGCTTTCCTGGATCAACTTCCCTTTCATTCCCAAACTGAAAATGGTGGGCGGCAATCAAACTGGGATTTGAGTCATAGTAGTGTAATTTCAAACCCAGATGCTCTGTGATCAGAAGGCCTTTTGAGATAATTCTCATTCGGGGGCTTGGAGAACAAGGACAGTAAGGCATGAGGAAGCAGAATCGCTGCAACTAAACAGTCTTACTTATGGTCTCCTAATGACAAAAAAAGTACATGGGCTACAGATACCCTTTGGACATCTTATATCTGATTTCCTGTCATGATTTCCATAGAAGAGAGATTGTATCCTGTTAGTAACTCAGGTTTTTCGAAGTAGGCCCTGAATGTTTAGGAATAGAGCAATTAGACATCACAGATTCACAGACGGCAACTGCAGATAACATGGGAATACCTTTGTTCTCATCAAAGCATGACAGTGGTTCTCAACCAATGTAGTTTTGTTTACCAGGAGGCATGTTGGGGTTGTTACAACAGGGGGAAGGATACTACTGGCATCTAGTGGGTAGGAAGGCTTCTGTGCCCACAAGGCACAGGTCAGCGTCTCAGGACAACCCTGATCTATAGAGCACTACAAACTTAGTGATGTCAAGAACCAAGTTATTGCTCCTGGTTGCACAGCTAACAAGGCGTTCACGCACAGCGTAACTAATTCTGCTCGGATGTGCATATGCAGTGGTCTCAATAACAAGAGGGAGACAGCATGGCAGGGGGGGGGGCGGGAACATAAACATAAAATACCAGTCCAGATAATCAGCCCTGACTAAAGCATCACCCGGTCAGACTTGGTCTCACATACTTTGGACATGTTGTCAGGAGAGACCAGCCCCTGCAGAAGGGCATCACACTTGGTCAAGTGGAGGGGCAGTGAAAAAAGAGGAAGGCCCTCAACATGGATTGACACACTGGGCTCAAACAAAACAACAATTGTGAGGATGGCACAGGCCTGGTCCACGGTGGGTTCTGTTATGCGGAGGGTCGCTATGAGTTGGAACTGACTCAAGGGCACCTAACAACAACAGAGTACCACAGAAGGAGCCTTGGTGTCACTGAGTTAGACATTGCACTGCTAATCACAAGGTTGGCAGTTCAAACCCACCAGCTGTTTCGAGGGAAGAAGATGAGGCTGCCTGCTCCCATAATGGTTTACAGTTTCAGAAGCCTTATACAGGACTATGGTACATCAAAAATGGCTTGATGGCAGTGAGCTCTAATCTGTGCCCCCTCTCTGTGGGATGCAGCACAGGCTGAGAAGAACTAGTAAGATTGTTGGAAAAGAAAGGGAAGCCAAGCTTGAGAACTAGAAGAAAGGGGGGAAAAAACCCAAGGACTACTTTTGCCTTGAAGCTCTTGACGTCAGTGTGTCAGAGATATTATCCAGACAGCTCTGTCTCTCCTGAGAAAAGAACTGGAAGCAGTAAATTGAGAGGACATAGCCAAGGGTCCTGTTTAGTCCTAAGGGCGAATGCCTTGACATCTCCTGACTCTGACGCAGACTGTTGGAAGAGGTTGGGTAATCCGCGTCTCTGGGGGGACTGATAGGATGAATTCTTGACTGCGAAGGCTTTGAATGTGGTCTTGCCCAAAGGCGAAGAATGTGGAGGGTTTCTGGGAAGAATCCAACCGCAGCCTTGCTGTAACCTCTTCTGCCCTCTGCAGCCTCCCACCCCCCACTTCCTAGTCAGAGCAGTGGGTCTCCACCTTCCTTAGACCGGGACCCTTTCATACAGTTCCTCATGTGGGGGTGACCCCCAGCCCAACCACAACAGTGCTTTCATTGCTACTTCATCACTGTCATGTTGCTACTGTGATGAATCGGGTGACCCCTGTGAAAGGGTCGTTTGACCCCCCCCCCAAAGGGTTACAACCCACAGGTTGAGAACCACCGTTGTAGAGGTACCCTAGGCTTCCACCCCCCCCCCCCCCACACACACATGCACCTATTACTCCCTCCTTTCACTTCTAGCTCTTCCCAGGGCACCTTCTCTCTAGACTTTGAACAATTTCTGTTTTGTATGATTAAATCTTGGTGGCGGACAAGGTTTCCAGGTGATACAAATGACGTGTACTTGACAACTGACTAGGAACCTAAAGGTTGACAGTTGGAACAGCGGTGCAGAAGAAAGGCCGGGTGATCCGTTTCCATCCGGGTTCAAAAACAAACCAAACCCATGGCCATTGAGTTGGTTCTGACATATAGCAACCCTGTAGAGCAAAGTAGCCCTAAGGTTTCTGAGGTGGGCCTCGCTAGGGAAGCAGAAAACCGCATCTTTCTCCTTCAGAGTGACTGGTGGGTTTAGACTATTGACTTGTGGCACCCCACTATGTGCTCCACTTGATACAGATTCTAGCCGAGAAAACCCAATGGAGCAGTTCCACTCTGCACACACGAGGTTGTCAGGAATCAGAAGGGACTTGATCGCACTGGCTTGGTATTCTAAGTGGTCAGAGGGGTGTGAGGGCAGGTTACGTAAAGGCGGGAGATTTAAGCTCCTCACCTGGGCAAATGGGGAGGCATGGAGCAGTCTGCATCAAGCAATGATACCGTCTGGTCTCCAGCTTTGACAGGCTGTGCCAGGGTTTGTCTCCTTTTTTTTAAACCTATGTCTATCCCAGGAGGCTCCGTTGAGCATGGTGGTGGGCTGTTTTAGCAGAGGCTTCTAGAATTCACCCTGCAATACCCACAAGAATAACCTAATGCCCCTGAAGGGAGGGGGAGGGGAGAAAAGATAGGATGACCTACACAAGGGGCTTTCTGGCATACTATCACTGTTCTGAGTAGTTGCATTGAAGGAAGGAGGAAAAGAGGGCAGACGCACATCGAAACAAAGGCAAGGTCAGTAACCCCAAAAAAAGTCAGAGGTGATAGATCAATCGATAGATAAATGGGTGGGTGTGTGGGAGGATAGATAGATAGATAGATAGATAGATAGATAAAATGCTAGTTAGTTTAAAATGTAATACTTTATCATCTGATCTCGGTTTTGATCCATTCTAAAGTTGTTTCAATTTTTGACTGAGCGTTTTCTGTGTTTTGTCTCAACATTGTGGTGGGTTTTGTTTGCTCGCTCGCTTGCATCCTGTTGGTGTTTTGTCTGATTCTCTGTGTATGCAATCCAGGAGAGATAGCTCTAGAGAGACAGCAACTGGATCCATGACTGCCTAGGGCTGTGGCAGAGGAGAATGGAGGGCAAATGGGGAGCTTGCCACAATGTGTCCTAGAAGAAAATGTTGTGAAATTGATTTGTCGTAATGAATGCACAAATCTTCTTTCTATGTTTGAATGATTAAAATGTATGAAATGTGAAGCAAGTGCCAATAAACTATTAAAAAACAGAAACCAAACACATGGGCCCTGAATCAAGGGAAAGCAGGTGAATGCCACACCCCACAGTTAGCCAGCTACTTATGATCAGAAGCAAACGATGGCTCCCTCCACACGCCTCAGTCCTGCAGGTCCAGGAGTCCAGATTCTGGTGCATGTACATGCCTGGCATGGCCAAGGTGGCATGTCCAGGTGATTCCAGGAAGTGGAGTTAACAGAAGAGCATATTTACAGGGTGATAAGTGAGAAGTAGAATAGTCGTACTTAAAGTCGCTTGAGACGTCTAACACGACTCATGTAGGTTTTTAAACACCATGTGATTTAGTGGGAAAGATAACGAAATTCAAATAACCTTCCATTCCTCTTCGGGGAAGTAGAGCTAGGAAGGCTTGCCTTATCTACCCAAAGGCCTATTGTGACAATGGAATGAAACATTCATGAAAAACAGTAAAAAACAAAAATCCCCTGAGTAATAAAGCATGTATTCCGAAGAATTATTTTGAATTATTTCTAAAATAAATGATTTCCAATACAAAGAAATAATGACAAAACTTTGAGAAAAGCTGCCAGGCACACTACTTTGCAGCTCCAAAGGACGCCTGTTTATTCTTCTGGAAAGTTTTGTCATTGGCATGTGATTTGTTGATCTATGGGAATAGGCTGTGTCGAAGCATTGTGTTCAAAATTAGCACTCACTGTACTACGGAAATGAACCTTGGCATTCTTTATAGCGAGGCAGATGATAATCAAGTTATGATCTATGGCAGAAATTCAATCTGAGCCGCAGTCACCCTGGCAAAGGTATTAATCAGCAAACTTCTGATATCTTTGAGCAAGATTTTAGTTGTTCTATTCATGGGCTTCAATCTTCTTTGCCTCTCAAAGAGCAGTTAAGTCGCCTGGAATTTCCCCAAGTGAAAGCCCAAGGCTTAGAATATGAATGAGTCATTCTACTTATGGGCCTGTCATCCCATGGACATTTTCGTCTTTGCTTGTAGCATCCCCAAGCAATGAAGTGATGGGGTGGGGGGCCCATCCCTGCATAACTAGAAGACAAGTCACAGGCTCCATTTCCCAATGTAAGAGTTGAAGTGTCATTAGCCTTTGACCTTCACAAAGTTCCACCGTCCTCAGTTAGATGAACAAAAGAGTTTGTTCATCTACTCCAATCAGATTTTTAAGCCCAATTGATTGGGAGACCAGTTGATTTTTAAAACCCCAACAGGCTCAATGATGTTGTACAGTTAAAAAAAAGTATAATCATTTAAAAGCATGATTATCATTACCTGATGAAGTGAGAGTTAATAATACTGGGATAATTAGATCAATTCCCAAATGTCTCACAGTCTCCTGCCCTCTCTCCCTCTATATATATATATATATATATATATATATATATATATATATATATATATATATATATATATATATATATATATATATATATATATTTCCTTTGTTAGGACTAGAAATAATATGTATCCTGAAACTTTTTCTGTGCAATTAGACTAACAGAGTGTTATGTCATTTTTATTTCTTTCTATTGAAAATTCAAAAAGATAATTTAAATATCTCTGTTCCTTCCCACCATCTCTCTGCTAGATATATGATATATGGTTGAGTCTTTCCAAATGGATGTTATCCTACTCTGACATTCAGCTATTAAATATCACTTCTAATGAATAAAATGTCACTCACAGAATATTGACTCTGACGTTTTTCATTATTTGTTTCAAATGAGTCTCACAATAACCCTCCACGTTCCTTTTTAAAGGAAGTGTCCTTTGGGGAAAGACTTACACCCCATTGGAAAAGCTCTTCCGAGTAGTAAGGCAGGAGCCAGATCAAATCCAGGGATACATATGGTAGCCAACTTAAAAGGAGGAGTTAAAAGGGGGGAAAAAGAAATGGGTAGCAGGGGAACAGGGCACTAACCCACTGAACGGGGCGGTATTGTTTACATCTCCACAGGGAAAGAGGGACCAGACTTCAACCTGGTGCTCCAAGATGTGAATGCAACATATGGGCATGGAGTAGGGAACCAGTGGAGAGATCTGAGAGGCCGGCCCCAATCCCAACTACATGGACACCTGCCCCTCCTCCAAAAAAGAATTTATTTATGGTTGGCCCCCACTATGAGACAGGATATCCCTTCCTGACCCATAGCCCTACAAGGGACAACACTGGAGACACAGTGTGGGAATTGCGCCCCATCTGACCCCACCACACTTAGGCAAAACACTGAGGACATGCAACAGAACAGCAAGGAGAACAGAGCAATGAAGTCCCCAGTGAACAGCAAAAATAGACTTTGGGGCCAGGGCATGGCACCCCATCAGACTCGACCGGAAAACACTCCTAAAGACTAACAAACAGTCCTTGAACTATCAAAAAAAAAAAGGCAAAGCTCCTTCACTGGGGGTCCTCCTTTTTGTTTTACGAAACGCTGTTCTCCAGGGACCACCCATGATGTTAGATTTGGTAGAACCGGCAGGACAGATGGGGCTGTACATACAAGAAAGAGATCTAGTCCCCATGGGGCCTGGGGGCAGCATCGTATGCCCAAATACATTCACTCTCCAAGCTGCATTCAGTTAAAAAAAATGGAATGTCATATGAAGAAGGCTAAAAAAAAACCAGGAAGAGCATCCGGGGTGTTCGAGTCAAGGGCGGCCACCAGATGGTTCCAGAAGTGTCTGGGTTTGGAAGTGGCCAGTCAGGTATTAAGCATATGCATTCCCCTGGCCCTAGCATTCTCCACCACTGGGTGAAGAAAACAACCCTTTATGTACAATGGTGACTTGCAATTTTTTTCCTCCCTGGGACCCCAAGATCTTGCTGCATAGCAAACAAGTTATCAGCAGAGAGAATAGTTAACTCCAGCTATGATCTCCCCTCCCCGCCCCCTCTTTAGGCATAAGATCCACTTCTCTTCCGCCTTTCACAACGTGCAGCTCAACTATGCTTTTCATAATACCACTCGGATCATGTTTCATCTGGTCATTTCTCTGTCAGCTTTTTTAGGGGTGATAGAATAGTGGCTGATGGAGCAAGAGGACCCGTAAAAAGCCAGGGCTCTGTCCACAAACGCCAAGGGGAAAGTATGCCAAAGGGAAGGACAGGGTAGGCCATGCTGTCAAATGCTTGAGAGATTCAAAAAGCTGTGCCCTCTACAAGCAGAAATTCTTCTGTGACCCTTGGGAGGAGCATTTCCTTGGGGTGGTGGGAGAGAAAGCCAGAATACAGAGATGGAGAGCAAATGAATGGTGCCCCCAAGACAGTAAGTGTGAATCTATTAGTCAATTGAGCAGGGTTAATATCCTTACTCCCAAGTTAGTCTTCTGTCAGTTTTGTCACACTATGATGCTTGGCCTGTTGTTGTCGTGCCAGAAGCTATGTTGCTGGCATTTCAAATACCAGCAGTCACCTACGGTGAACAGGTCTCAGTGGAGCTTCCAGACTAAGAACAGACTAGGGAGAAGGAAGAGATAGATGGTCTCCTTCTGGAAAATTATGTCCTGAAAGTCTTAAAAATGGTAGTGGAACACTGATTTAGTGCTGGAGGATAAGCCCCTCACTTTGGAAGGCATGATCCCTGTATATTCCATCCAGTAAGGTCTATTTGTAGAGTTGCTATTCATGTTTGCTGACCAAAGGGTGCTTGCAATGAAGAAGTCATTGGTCTTCCAAAATCCTACCAGGAGAACTCCAGGGTCATTTTGATCACCTAGGCCATAGTTTAGTATGCTGTAAAGCCAAATTGCAGAGGAACGGTGGGGCATTTATCATTTAAAAAGTCCATTTCAAGATGTATCTTGAAGCATACTGCTGTCTGTGATAGGATGAGATCAATATGCGAAAGCAAGGCCAGGGGATGAGAATGGAGCAGACCATCAATTGCTCATATGTAAGCTCAGGCTGAAGTTGACAAAAATTAAAACAAGTCCATGAATGCCAAAATATGACCTTAAGTGTGTCCCACATGCATTTAAGCATAGCCAACATGAATTGAGAGACCATCTCAAGAACATATTTGGATGCATTGGACACTAAAGAAAGAAGTCCGGATACATTGTGATATGGCATCAAGAACATCACATGCGAACAAAGCAGAAGGCCAGTCAAAAGACAGAAAAAGAAAAGACTGAAATGAATAGCCAACGAGACTCTGAAACTTTGTTTTTGCGTGTTGTTAAAGTGAACCACAGCATTTCGGAGCTCTGTCTGTTCTTAGTCTAGAAGCTCCTCTGAAAACTGTTCACTTAAGGTGACCCTCTGGTGTGTGACATACCAGTGACCCAGCTTCCGGCATCACAGCAACACACAGGCCACCACAGCACAACTACCAGACGAGTGGTAGGCTGCTCAAAGGACAGCCCGATCTGTTTGGGAAGAAATACGGCCAGTGTGCTCCTGAGAGGCATAGGATGGCAAGACTTCATTCTTTTTCCAGGAATGCTATGAAAATAAAGAGTGGGATGACTCAAGAATTGACCACTAGCAATGTTTCACTCACTCAGGAAGCCAAAAGACACCCCCCCCCCAAAAAAGAGAATGGTATTCTTAGTAATACATGTAATCTCATCTTAAATAAATGATGGAGTCCCTCCTAGGGCATTCCTTCTCTGTTTGTATTTCCTGTCCCCGGTAGGATGTCACCCGAAGAATGAGCATTCACTAACTACTTTTTGTCGGGGTGGAGAAGGCAGGCTGTGGGGGAGAGACAGAACTCACTGATTTCGTCTACAGGGTGCTGCAGTGGTTAGCTCTTATGGAAAGATGGAAGATGAAACTGTCTGAAATGGCAAAAGCCATTTACATTTCTTCAGCAAACCAAGCTCGAATGTCACCATCCCTGCTAACGTTTTCTAAACTGTCTTGGTTTTCAGATACTTCCGTCTTTTGTGTTGCATTGAGTTTGGGCTAAGGGCTTGGAGACGGAAATGGCAGCTCTGTTTCCACATTTTACTTCCAGGACCTATCACCCGGCAATGTAGTCCTTTGTGTTCCCTTGTGGCGTATCACAGGATCATTTCAGTTAAAATGTGAGGTGCAGGTGATGGCTGACAGCTCTCTAGTTGCTAGAGTGTCAAAGGCAGTAGACAGAAGACATCAACTATACGTCACTTTGATATTGACTCTCAAGGTTTTAGTACATCTCTGCTAGAGTAGAAATTTTTCCCAATGGATATTTAATGGAGCAGACCTTTACCAAAGGATTAAATCCCCTCACTAGCAGAATAAAATGGTTAAAACACACACACACACTCCCATCAAGTCAATTTGGACTCCTAGCAACCCTGTAGGACAGGGTAGAAATGCCCCTGTGGGTTTCCATGCCTGGAACTCACTGGGAGTATAATGCCCCATTTATCGTGAGGAACAGCTGGTGGTGTTGAACTGCTGACCTGATGGTTAATGGCCCATCACACAACCCACTATTTCACCAAGGCTCCCAGCAGAATCAGAAGTAGATAAAATGGTCCAGTGAGCAAGCTCAGTTCCTCCCACACCTGCACAATAAGAAGCATATCTAAGATCGATGTTTCTCAACTATTATTATTATTATTGAGTGTCGGGGAATTTCTCTCCTAATCTCCTTACCCTCCAAAAAATGCAATACGATAGAAGCCCCAAAATCTAAACTGCAATTAGTGACCCTGCTGTGGGTTTCCAAGACGGTAACAGTGTTTCTCCTGCGGAGCGGCTGGTGGTTTTGAGCTGCCGACCATGTGGATCGCAGCCCAACTTGTAACCACGACACCACCAAGGGTCCTGTGGGACCACAGGCAGGCTGCAGATCCATACACTGTTGCACTGTGGAAAGCAACAAACCACTGTAATGTGGAAGGCTGACTTCCTCCCTGCCGGAAGAACCAATTCCCACCCCTTAAGAACACAGGTCTTCGACTATGTTCACTAGTGCACACTGCTTGGATTCCTACGGTGTCTTCCCAGTTACCAGATGTCTATGTGCCAAATGAAGGGCCCTGTGTGGTGCAAACGGTTCAACACTAGCCTACCAACCGAAGGCTGGAACCCACCCAGAGATACCTTGAAAGACTACCCTGGTGATCTGTTTCCATAAAGATTACAACCAAGAAAACACTATGGGGCCATTCGGCCCAGCTCACATGAGGCTTCCAAGAGTGAGGATTGACTCAGTTGTAACGCATGACCATATGTGAAACTCCACACTGTTCCTGGAGTGTAACTTTCACCTAGAAAGAATGCTTTGCCTAGGAACTTGAGGTTGACTCCACTAGGACACATTACAAAATCTGCAGCCAAAGTTAATTTCCAGAGCAGTCATTGGAAAAGTGCATACACCCCCTACCATCTCTTTATCATCACATTCTGGTTTCATGCTTATCCCATCATCAAACTTCGTGTGTGTGTGTGTGTGTGTGTGTGTGTGTGTGTGCAAAGTGGATTAGGAGCTGGGCTTCTAACTGAAAGGTCTGCAGTTCAAAATCACCAAGGGAGAAAGATGAGGCTTTCTGTTTACCTAAAGATTTATGGCCTCAGAAGACAACAGGGCCATATGAGTGCGAGGGTTTGCATTTTCTGTTTGAACTTTTCCCCAAGGCTGCCATAGCTCTGTCTGGGGACCAAAGCAGAAGCCTCCCCTGGGAGCCCCTTAAGCAGTGTAAGTTCTCAAGGCTCACTGCAGGCTACTAAGCCACAGGCTGTTCTTCAACTGGATTTCCAAGGGATAAGCACATTCAAGCTTGAAAGGCAGTAGTCAAGATAAGTCCTGTCCTTGGATGTGATCATTTGGGTTGTTTGTTTGTAAGATGACCCCTAAGAGACCAACATGGAGTCCCCATGAGCAGCCCAGTTCTGTTGTGCCAAGCAGGAGTGATGCTGGCACCATTTTGTCAGTGGGCAAAATGATGGAGGATCAGATTTTCTGCTGTCTCCTCCATTCCCACAGCTTCTCCCATCATTGCCCCTGTACGCCTGCCTAGATAACCTGAACTCTGGGTGGTCCCCAATGGAGAGGGCCCCGAAGGAACCATAGGGAGAGCTACCCTGTCTTGGTTGTTGATGAACACATGTATTTGGAACCCTGAGTGTGGGAATGTTCATCTCCCAGAGGACGGGATGATGTTTGATCGGGTTCACCACTATAGAATACAGGAAAAGAAGACTAGAGGAAGGAAGTGAAGATGAAGGAGGGAGATGGAGGTGGGGAGCAAGGAAGGAGGAGAAAGAGGGGAGGGAGGAAGGAAGGCAGGCTAGGTGGCCTCTCTGGAACTGAAATCAAGTCTGCAGGCTACAAGGTGTCTTCAAACAAGGCTCTATGAAATGAAAATCATTCCTTTCTAGGGATGGAGAGTAGATTCGACATGAAAAGTAAACACCCGCCTCACTGGTTTCCTCAGTGTGGAATGCCCAGGCCAGAGTCCCAAGCTGTTATATTTCAATAGATCTGAGACCACCACCAGTTGTGCAAGCAGAAAAGCGAAGACTAGCATTTTATTAAATGAGCCTGGATGGGAGTTTTACAACTGTGCAGAAATTGTCAACCAGGAGAGCTGTCCTACTAGAGACTGAGAGTCTCGCGAAATGTAAGCCACCATGGGAAAGATGACAGGATCAAATCCCACCTTGTGTTCTAACGGTTCCATTTTTATCAATTCCATTTACAGTCAACACTTCGACTCTTGCTTCCATAGTCAGAGACCAGAGTGATTAAATAGGTCTCTGAAAGGATCCATTTTCACTTCCTTCTGCATCTGATTACAAATATTCCCCACTGCTGGGAAGTGTGCATATATATATATAGAGATATCTGTATGTCTATATTGACCTGAACTTATTTCTTAAAATGCATAAATATGGTGGCATTCTGCAATCGATAACTCCAACTGCCACATGCCTACACCTACACGTGTGTACTCAAAGCAATCGTTTTGGATCGTATGAGTAGTCAGCAGCTGATGATTCCAATGGCCTTCATCCTTGTGATCAATAGCCTTCTACATTCACAGATGTTCACAATTTCTTTGAAAAGAAGCAAGTGAAGCAAAATACATCAGCGGCTTTGATATTCTGGAGTGCTAGGCAGTTGCTCAAAAATCAGGGTTGAACTTCTTGCAGAAGCCGGCCAGCGGCCTTCAGAGAGGGGTGAGGCGCTCGCCCTCCGGCACGAAGGCTTCGTTCAGGTGCACCTCCTTGGTGTCCAGGGGATCACAGGGGATGCCATTCTCCACGGTGATGGGGGTTTCACATTTATCTTCGGCGTCTTCTACTTCAGGTAGTCCCTTGCTCTTCCTACAAGCACATAAAAAGAACGATGTGGGTTAAGGAGGAGATGGCTTTCTACAGAAGATGGAGAGCAGAAAGGGGAAGGAGCATCTGACCATGGAGGTGGGAGCTGATGGGATTGTGTCTGGTCAGGGAAACGTCAAATCGAGAGCTGCTGAAGTAAAAGGCACCAGCTAGATAAAAAGTATTCATGGATGGCATGTTTAGATGGGTCAAAATAAGTGGTCTACTTAGAATACTGGACTTCATACGAGGGACATGTTCTCTCAGTACTATGTTTTTCTTAGACTCATTAGAGTGCCTTCGTTTTAAAAAATTGCCAATCAAAACAGTGGCCTCCTTGAGACTTGTTTAAAGGTTCTAGCAGGGGAGCGCAGCTACTCATATACCCTTGACCAAAGGATGGTCCTCCTTCCATCAGGGAAGGTTGTTCTTCTTCAACCAAGTGCACAGATTCGGGAGGTAACCAAGTCCCCAAGGAATCTTGAAAATAGACTTCTGACTCAGGGGACAGGGCTTGGCACTTCATCAGACCTGACTGGAAAATACTCATAAGGGTCAGCAGACAGGCTGTGTGTGTGTGTGTGTGTGTGTTTCTTTTGCCCTATGTCTACCTATATAACATAGACAGGACAGAAAATCCTGAGAAGAAAACAACAGGACAAACAATCCTGAGGAGAAAACAACAGGACTGGCAGGTGTGGGGGTGGGGCATGGGAGACGATGGGGTGGGGAGGGGGAGTGGCAAACCAACAATCTCAGGGATGAGGGAACAACAAGAGATCTAAAAATGATGCCGAGGAGGCCTGGTGGGTTTGACCAAGTGCAACGTATCCAATAGGAATTACTGAGAGCCAAGTGGAGGGTGAGTATGATAGTGGGACAGGATGAAGGTGAAAGGAAATAGAGGAAAGAAGCAGGAAGCAAAAGCTATGAATAAAGGTATAGCTATAGGCATGGATATATGTAAATATATTAATTTATAATGAAAGGGATAGAGATCAATGTACACATATTTTTGTGTTAAGTATTAAGATACCAGATGGATATTGGGCCTCTACTAAAGGCCTCCCTAAACACAAGAACACTTTGTTAGAGTAACCTGGCACTCATGGCTACTCACCTCCCCAACACCATCACTGAAGACAAAATGGGGGCATAAGCAAAGTGGTGAAGCAAGGGGATGATGCCTGACTATCAAAAGATATAGTGTCTGGGGTCTTAAAGGCTTGAGGTTAAACAAGCGGCCATCTAGCAAGGAAGCAAATAAGCCCACATGGAAGAAGCACACCAGCCTGTGTGAGCATGAGGTGTAGAAAGGATTGAGTATCAGGTATCAAAAGATCCCAAACAAATAATTATATCAATGTGAATGAGGGGGGTTGGAGTGGAGACCCAAAGCTCATTTGTAGACATTTGGACATGCCCCCACAGAAAGGTTACGAGCAAGGGACAATCCAACCAGGGTACAGTATGGCCCTGGAGAAACACACACTATTCCTCTAGTTCCTGAATGCTTCCTACCCCTACTACCATGACCAAGTTCTACCTTAAAAATCTGGTTAAACTGGAGTACACACATTGGTATAGATTAGAGCTCTCAACACATGGAATCCAGGACAGATAAAATCCTCAAGAACAGGAGTGGGAGTAGTAATATCATGAGGTTAGGGGGATGCGGGGGGGAGGAGAGAGGGAGAAAGAGGGAACCATCATAAGGTTGGGTATATAGCCCACCCCCCAGGGGGATGAATAACAGAAATGTAGGTGACGGGACATAACAGACGGTGTAAGACATGAAATAACAACAAAAATATATCATTGATCAAGGATTCAAGAGGGTGGAGGAGGGAGGGGGGAAAAGAGGAGCTGATACCAAGGGCTCAAGTAGAAAGAAAATATTTTGGAAATAGTGATGGCAACATATGTGCAAATGTGCTCGATACAATTGAATGATGGGTTGTCATCAGATTTGTCAGACACCCCCCCCTAAAATGATTAATTAAAAAGTGGCTTCTGCTGGGCCAGTGCAGTTCCAGGCAGCGAGGTGAGCTCAGATTACAGGCACTTTATTTGGGCCCTAAGGGCTCATCTTGATATATTTTCTCAAAGGACACAGATGGCCATGGGGGGTGGGGGATTGCAAGAGTGAGAAAAAAGCCAGGAAGGCTGCACCATCAGGACAGTGCATCTGCTCAGACTTGGAGCATAGCAAAGACCGTCCCACAGGAAATTCATTGGAAAACCTTATCCTAACCACCCTGCAGCCCGGATCTTGCCCCCTTCCCATTTCAATGTATTTCCCTAACTCAAAGATCTTTTCAGAGGAACATGATTGAAGGCCCTCGAGGAAAGCAACACTGCTGTTTTGACGTGGTGTACGTGGAAGAATACCTGGAAAGGTCCAAGAGATGGGAACCCCTCTTTCAGAAGTGCATCCACCTAGAGGGAGGCTCCGTCAAGAGACAATCGCTGACACACCCACAAGAAAAGAGGATGACTAATCCAGTGAAGAAGTGGGTCACGTGCACATATATGTATATGGCAATACACTGGGGTAGGGGGTGGACTTTGGGCCTCTGCTCATATCCTCCCGCAAGTCAAGAACACTTTGTTCTAACCAATCAGCAATCTGAGATGTTCACCCTCCCGACACAGCTGCTGAAGACAGAACAGGTGCATATGCCAATATGGTGAAGAGGGCGGATGGTGACCAGCTGTTAAAAGATACAGCGTCTGGGGTCTTAAAGGCTTGAAGTTACACAAGCGGTGAAGCGACAGGTCCACATGGAAAAAGCACAAGTCCAGTGTGATCATGAGGAGACATAGGAACCAGGCAATAGGTATCAGCAGACACATAATAAACAAAAGTGTACCGTTGAGAACAAGGGAGTCTAAAGCGGAGACCAAAACCCATCTGTAGAGAGTGGAACAATCCCCCCACAGGTGATCCACGGGGAGGGGATGAGTCACCAGGGTGCAGTAAAGCATCGAAGACAACACTATATCCCTCTGGTTCCTTGAGGCTTCCTCACCCCCCTCCCCCACACACACCAACAACCATGACCCCAGTGCTGCTCCCCAGTTCAGACTAGCCCAGAACATGTACACAGGTATAGAAAGGGATGGGAGCTCACGACACACAGAATCCAGGAGTGAGAATGGAGATGTCGGAAGATTAGGGCGAAGACAGGGAGAGGAAGGGAGAAAGGGGGAATCAATCACAGTGATCAACACATAACCATACACCCCTTACAGAGTGAAGAACAACAGAAAACATGGGGGCAGGCAGACAGCGGTCGGTGTGAGAGATGAAAATAATAGCAATGTACAATCTATTGGAGGGCTATGAGGCTGGGGGTAGAGGGAGAAAAAAAGAAGCTAGTACTGAGGGCTCAATAGAAAGTAAATGTCTAGAAGAGAATGAGGGCAACATATGTACAAACATGACTGATTCAATTGTGATAAGAGTTGTATGAGCCCCCAATAAAATGATTGAACAAAAAGAAGTGGGCCAAAGACAAGAGCGGACAATTCACCAAAGAAGGCATCCAGGTGGCCAACAAGCATCTGAAGAAACACTCGCTGCCACTATCCATCCATTTGAGAGATGCCAAGCCAAACAATGACAGGAGGAGCTGCTACCTCACTGTAGCATTAACAGCAAAGTTAAAGACAAACCCCAGAAAATAACAAATTCTGGAGAGGGCATATAGAGACAGGAACTCTCACACACTGCTGGTAGGATGGAAATGATTGCCCTGAGATCATCTTGAAACTTTAAATAAAAAATAGCCCCTACTCTGAAGATGATGTAGGGGTGATTGTACAATTCTCCTTCATGTGATTGAACTCCTGAATGATATGATAAGTAAATTACTTGCCAGTAAAACTGTTGGAAAACAAAACAAAAGAAAAAATATCCCCTGAACTCATCTTAAAACAAAACAATAGTTTAACTTAACTAGTCAAAAAAAAATAGTCTGTCTTAAGCACTGTACTCTTTTTGAAGGACAATCCATATAGAATCAAATTGACGACAGCAACTAGCAAGACAGAAACCTTAGGGGCCAGTGAGTTTCTGTTCCCGGAAGAGGAACCACTCAGAGAAGAGAGAAAGCGTGGTTGTCCAACGCGATGAAAGTACTCAGTATCAATCACTGAGTTGTACAGTGCAGAACGGTAGAAAGTGTTGACTGCCTGCCTGTTGTGTTGTATATATTCTCAACAACTGCCACAAAATCTATACGATTATTAATAAACTATAACAATCTATACACTTGTTAATAAATACAGTTTTAATGGTTCAATCTCACCGTGAACTATACGTGAGGTATGGAATTCCTGTTGCACACTGGCCTGAGTGAATAGAGCCTAGTGAAATAGATGTCAATCCAATGATATCTTATAAGGAATTGGTTGTCAGGTGTCTATTTGTCAACTTCTTTAGTTAAATATAAACAAAGAACGAAAGTTCTGGAATTCGAAGGAAACTGGCAGAGACCTAGGCATGACACACAGATCTTTACCAGAAACGTCTCCTTTCTGTGCCAGCCACAAAGGCCAAAGAGACCATTCAGCATCCCAGGGCAAAGGGAGAGAACTTGCAAAGGAAGCTGAAATCGAGGGAGGCGGGATTCTTGGCTTTAGAAGAAGGGTGGTGTCTCCCTAAGCTGAAGAATGTCTAAGGGCAGTCACTGCGGAACTATATCACACTCGCTCGGTCGTATGGGTGGCAAATTAGGTCCAGATTGCTTTCGCGACCTCGGGTCCAGTCAGTCTTTACACTGTTGGGCTTCACAAACTGCAGTGTCAGGAGCTCGCTGGCTGGTGGGCATGATAAGCAGCTCAAAGGTTATCCAACAGTAAAGCGGTACTTTGTCACGTTGCATGGTGTGTGCTGTAATAAACCCATTCCCTGCCCGTGCATTGCTCTTACGAAGCACAATAAAACTTGGCTATCTGTCGGAGTCATTCTGCTGTGCTATTCTGCTAAAAACATGCTTTCTTTTTCCTTGAAAAATAAAGTTGGGTGTTAACGACTTCCGCCTTTCGGGTGTTCAGGAAGAGAGCCAACAGACTGTGATTAAAATCTCTGAAACTGGCTTCTGGAAGCTTAGGAAGGCCATCTGACTTTTACAAGCAGGGACCAACCCAAAGTTAAGTAGCAGGCAGCCTCGGGGATAGGGCGTATTGAGAAGCAGGAATTGCTAGAGATGAAGGAGTGGTAGTCCATGCTGACAGAGAATTGCTTGTCTGCCTTCAAAGAGAGAGAGGGAGGGGGAAAGAGAGGGAGGGCAGAGGGTTGAAAAGAAAGAAGGAAGGAAGGAAGGAAGGAAGGAAGGAAGGAAGGAAGGAAGGAAGGAAGGAAGGAAGGAAAGTCTGCTTTTACAAAAAGGGCAGAATCAATGATTTGGGAATTGGTTCGGCCCTCCTCATCAGTCTCGAAGGCCTGGAACTATAAGGACACATACCGTCCCAGCAGGTCAGGAGCAATGGTTAAATGCTGGGTTGCTAACCTACAGGGTAGTGATTCAAACCCATCCAGGGTCTCTGAGGGAGCAAGGTTTGGCAATCTGCCTCCCTCAAGATTACAGCCTAGAAAACCCTGTGGGGGCCAGTTGCACTTGGACTCTCCTGGCATCGAAGTTGACTACAAAGCTGCTGCTACTTTTCAACCTTTAGACGGTAGGCCAGTTGCTTTGTATGTTTCTGGGTCCAAGAGAAATTCTTTCATGTGAAAGCCAAAGACATTCATAAAATCTTCAGGATATTGCTCAAAATCTCCCTCTGCCATCAAGTAGATTCCAATTTATAACTACCCTGTATGGCAAGGTAGATCTGCCACTGTGGGTTTCTAAGACGTCACCTTTTACAGGAATGGAAAGTCTTGTCTTTCTCCTTTGGAGGGGCTGATGGTTTCTAACTGCTGACCTTGTGCTTAGCAGCCTAATGCTAACCAATGAGACAATTATACAAAACACCTCCAGTTTCTGCCGTGCCACACGAGTTGGATAAGTAGTACTTAGCGCTATCTTTCAGGGTGGAACAAGATGGATGAAAGAAGTTGACCCGGAACTCTATTTAGTCTCCCCTTGCTCTTTTCAAAACACAATTGATGCCTACTTGTACCTAGATGTAAGAGCGGCAAAAGCCACAAACACCTCCAGAATTGAATCTGACATAACGTCTCATTTCTGCACCTCTATTTTCAAGACTATTTATTGACATCACTAAGACTTTCTGCATACATCAGCGTGGACTGAGCCCTGTCCTCTTGTGTGAGAAGCAAGAAGTGCGGAGATCTCCGGGGTCCTCTATTCAGATTTTCAGGGAAAAGAAGTGGAACTAGAAATAAATCAAGTGAATTCACTGACCTGCCTCGGCTATGAGCAATAGCTGGGGTCCTATGTCCTGAGTACTTGATGAAGTTTTGTTGCCAGCTACAAGGTCACACTCTCCTTGTAGGCAAAGGCTCATCCATGTATTCCTATGTTTGTCTCTTGCATGCTACTTCTACTACACTATCTATCACAGAATGAGTAGAGTAGTCAATAAAGAAAGAAAATGTCTTTACTTCTCTGGGCTTTGGTTTCTGGAGGATGGATTTAGAGAACTATTAAGGCCCTTTCCTAAGGACTGAACCTTCTAACCAGTCTATTTATATCCTGTGCTCATAGATCAATGCTACTATGCACATGGAAGGCGGAAATGGTGCTGTGCTTGTGACTCTCCCTGTATAGTACAAAATGACAGGTTATATGGAATTAGCACTTAGTAACGGATTTTTTATGGTGATGATAATAGTGGTACTTTCATCTTGTCAGTTGATTTATTGATATAGCCCTTTTCAGTGTATGAAGTACTTGAATATATTTTTTGATTTGGTCTTCTCATCACTATAACTATGTGGAAAAAAAATGATAAAACCAAGACCAAGAGTTGGGGTCCGATGCTGTTTACAATAATACATACATCACATCATTAACATCATTACCACCATAACTGTCAATCATCACCACTATCACCATCATCAGAAAGCTGACCAGATAACTAAGACGTCTGCTTCTGGACTGGGGCTAGACATTGATCTAGTTCGGACACCAGAGAAGAAGGCAGGCTCATCTTGGTTGCTTACTCTCATTCCCAACACCTTAAATGTTTCTCAAAAGTAGAATAATGATTTTTCCAAGATTTCTCTACAAACAGCTGTCCTCAACAAACCAGATGGCAATAAGCAAGCCTGGTGGAATCATTTCATAGGGAGGGACTAATGATGGACTGACTGTGGCTGACCCACACTTGAGAGAGGTGCCGTTTCCAGCCATGATCGAAGTATTTATGCTATGGAAACTGACAGGGGAATTTATTTTAAGTGAGTTTGTTGACCAGCATGTCACTATTATGGTGACCCGCAGGCCTCACAGAAATGTCCACATTTTAAAATAAAGGTTAATGAGTAACATCCCAAGCAATGACTGAGTGGCTCATGAAGAATTTTCTATTATATGATGGCAATATCTGAATGGAAGAGAAATGCTTTCCCAGCACCCCTTAAACATAGCAATGGGTTACGCTCATCTTGGAGAACAGTAGTAATTGCTGTTCATTTAGTACATACTACTCTTTAGTACATGTTATACACAAAGTTCCACTGCTATCTATAAGGTTTTCTTTTCTCTTCTTTTCCCAGAAATTGATCACCAAGCCCTTCTTCCTAGCCCATCTTAACCTGGAAGTTCCACTGATTTGGGTTCACAATGCGTGATCCTGCTGGGATTTGAAGTATTGGTGGCATCACTGCCAGCATCGTAGCACCAATGCAAGCCACCACAGTACAAGAAACTGACATTACAAATGTGCTTGTATCGGCGACAAATATTGAATATACCACAGGCTGCCAGAAGAATAAGGAACCCTGGTGGCGTCGTGGTTGCAGAATGGGTGGCTAACCATGAGGTTGGCAATTCAAAAGCACCAGCTGCTCTGCAGGAGAAATATGAGACTTTCTGTTCCTGTAAAGATGTACAGTCTCAGAGACCCACAGGGTACAGTTCTGCGAGGTCCTATAGGGTTGCTAGGAGTCACAATCTACTTCATAGCAGTGAGTTTGTTGGAGGTCTGGGTTGGTTGGTTGGCTTCGGTTTGTGCCAGATGAACAAATCTCTCTGGGTAGAAACACAGTTAGTATGCACCCGTAAACTTTGGTCCAGTTATCAAGAGGGACCAGTCTCTGGAGAAGGACATGCTGTTTGCTAAAGTAGGGGATCCGTGAAAAAGAGGAAGACCCGCAGTGAGATGGATTGACACCATGACCGCAACAATGGGCGCAAACATTAAAACGGTGGAGCTGTAATATGGCTGGGCAGTATTGAACATGGTGTTGCTATGAGTCAAAAACAAGTTGGTGACACCTCAAAAGAACAACTGCAGGGTCCTTTAGACACATCTCATTTCATTCTCCTGAAAGCCCTCTGAGATATTATCTCTGGGGGAGGGAGGGAACAAATGAGCTGATATCAAGGGCTCAAGTAGAAAGAAAATGATGATGGCAACATATGTACAAATGTGCTTGACACAATGGATGAATGTATGGATTGTGATATGAGCTATAAGAGCCCCCAAGAAAAAGTATATAAAAAGAGAGAGATTATCTGCATTTTGCAGATGGGAAAACTGAGCTGCAGAGAAGTTAGGTGACTTGGTCAAGGTCATACTAAAGGGCTCAGCTGTTAAAATTTGAGTTCATCTAATTTGTGCACCAATGACTGTAATTTCCATCCCATCAGCGGCTCTAAATAAGCAATGTATTATGTCACGGACAAAAGCAAACATTTTAAAGCCCTGCTTGAGAAGTTTCCTCAATAACAAGTTTACATTTCCATGTCTTAGATGACAGGGGCACCATTCTGCATACCAAACGCATGGTGATTTTGATGACCCTCTGGTCCGGCCTGGGATTCTGATTCTGAGATTTTTTTTCCTTCTGTCACCCACTATGCCACCAGGGTTTCTCGACCAAGTATTCTCATTATTATATAACGTATTCATTCAATGGCTGGACTCTTTATTGACGCTTCTCTTTTTCATGGTTGTAAATGGTCTTTAATCACAACCCGGGGGGGGGGGAGCCCTCCCCGGGGGGAGCCCTCCCCATTTCTAACTGCACCTTCTCCTCATCTTTGTGGCAGTAATTTGCCAGAGGGAAGCCAACCACACATTTGACTCAAATTTAAAACACAACAAATCAATTTATCTTCAGAAGGTTATCATAGCTGTCCTGACTATATTTGCTAATTATTGATGCTCACCAGGTTTACACAAGAGAATGGTCCATCTGCTTTCCTAGTGTGAGTAAGAAATGAATTTGTGAAGGCAGGGTTGTGACTTCTCCCAGGCAACCCATTAGGACGTTGTGCACCTAGTTATTATGTGACTGCAGCACCTGCTCAGGAGGAAGGAGACAGCTGATCCCAGCACAAACTAGCTGAAAGCATGGTAAATGGCAGGATAATAAAATAATAGTACCAGCCAACACTTGCTGGGTGCTAACTGTGTGGCAGGCACCGCACGAATTGCTCTACTCTCTTGGCTCTTTTTGTCCCCACAAGTTACTCATTGACGTCCACCACACTTCAGTTACTCGGGAGAAAGTAAAAGTTATCCAAGTGTAGACAGCAAACTTTAACCAATTTGACTCTAGCCCCACATGCCATATTCTCCCAAACTGTTTTCTGGATTCATTGTCTGTGCTTCCTGGTGTCAGTAGAGTGACAGGATTTTACGCAAGGGTGGCACCTCCGAGATAAACCATTTGACTCTATGCATTCTATTGGCAAAGTCCATTCTTCGAACTCCTTCTATTGTACGAATGAGGACAGCAAGAAAAAATCAGAGGGGGTGAATCTGCCACGGTTACACGCCTTAGAAAGGAGGCCTGGTAGCACAGTAGGTTGAGCGTTGAGCTGCTCAGCGAAGGTCAGCAGGGTGATCCCATGAGCTGCTCTCTGGGAGAAAGATGAGGCATTGTGCTTCGGTAAAGAGTCACAGCTTTGGAAACCCTCTGGGATAGCTCTAGTCTGTCCTAGAAAGCTGCTATGTGTTGAAATCCATTCCATGGCACAACGAAAACAAATGAGCATCGGAATGGAAAGAATCATAATATCTCAGGAGTAACACAAACTTTCAAAATATTCAGCGCAGATATTCAAATCTTTCAAGAGACTATTTCTTAATCAACCCAAAACAAACAATTTTCACTAAGTCCCTTTGAATTACATAGTCACCAAGAAAAGGGAGCAAGTAGAATTTGACCCGAATCTTTGAGTTTCATCGGAAGACTGGACAGAAACCACATTTATTCGATAGCATTTCAAGTTATCAATTGGGGGTGGGGGAAATCATGGAATCCAAGACTGCAAATTATTACTTTCGACTAGTAACAGATGAAGCATAGAGACAGCAATAAACCTCAGGAGAAACATTTAGTACAACTCATCCTTGACCAAATAAATCAGACATGGCTGGTACAGGCACCAACCCTTTGAAAAGTAAGGCATGTTTCTGGGAATCCCATTTATTAGACTCCATTTCCCTTCATATTAGAAAGGACGATTTAGAAGGATCAAGATGTTTCATGAGAGTTGAAGGCTCCCCTCTGGATAGGAAGTATTTGTAATATAAGTGGTTTCTCCTTCCATCATGCCGAGAAAGCCTATCTTCTCTCTTCCTGCTCCACTTACTAACTCCGGAACTCGCCCTCTTGAAATCATATAATTTGTACATTGACATTTGCAAATGGTTCTAGAGACCAGGTAAATGAACTTGGGGCGTGAGAATCTATATAAAAACAAATCGATTGCTGTGGAGTTGATCCTGGTGAACTATAGAGCAGAGTAGCAATGGCCCCCACAGGGTTCCGAAAGGTGTTGTCTTTACATAAGCAAACTGTTATCTCTTTCTCCCTTGGAGCAGCTGGTAGGTTTGAATATCAGACCTTTCAGTTAGCAGTCAAGTGCTTCACCACGGTGCCTACAGGACTCCTTTGGGAATCCACAGTGAAGGAGTAAAAATGGAAACACTCAAACATTTAAGTGACTTAGATTCAACTGGACATTCACCAGACCACGTCTTCTTCACAGATGCCAATTTATTAAGTTTGCAGTAGGGTCAATGAACCTACATGTTAAACAAGTCTTCCAAGTGATTCTGATGCAAGGAATTGATTGCTCTATGGAATGTCCTAGACACTAAACAGATGAGCATCCATCAAAGGGCGAGAGGCATAAGGCTGGATGAGTGTATCCAGGACAGGATGGCAGTCTGCGGGCACTGTGTCAAGAAGAGATAGGCCAAGGTGTGGAAACATAGTTTGAACTAGGGGACTGTTGGTATCTGTGTGTGGATTGCTTCAAAAGATTAACACTGCCTATCCCAAATGCCTGCTTTGGGTATCCAGCTTACAAAATCATGACACTGTTATTAAGATCAAGTCTGGCAATATAAATAAAGCAAAGGGAAAGAACTACAGGATCATATCAACTGATGAAGAAAAGGCATTTGGCAAAATCCAACCCTCAGTCCTGATAAAAATGCTCAGCATTAACAAAACTAATCTGAACCTGTTGTCACAGAATTATGAATGTCAAATGAAAAAATAGCTGCAGGTGTGCATACAAAGGGAAGGTGTACCTCCTTACTCCCCTCATTTACATTTTTTCTTTTGTGGTTTCCCCTTTAAAAGATTGCAATGGAATTCTGGTGCTCTAAACATTAATCTTCTAAAGTGTTCCTCATTGCTTTTACAACAACATTTACTTTCATATATTTATTTTTGTGATGTCATATAATAAATATAACTTTTCTAGCAAAAAAAAAACAACCAAAAACTTCTGAGCAAAACAGAAATAGAAGGAAAACTCCTCAATATAGTAAAGGGAAATTCCCCAACATAATAAAGGCTATAAACACAAAACCAATTGCCAACATCTCTTGCTCAATGGTACAAAACTGAAAACATTTCCCTTGCCAACAGGAACCAGACAGAGATGTGCTTTATCACCAGTCTTATTCAATATTATATTGGGAGTCTTAAGCCAGGATTGTAGAAACAAAAAGAAAGCAAATTGTCAAAGAGGAAGTAAAATTCTATTTGCAGATTATATCATTCTAGACATAGAAAATCCCAAAGATTCGACAAGAAAATTGTTGGAAATAATTGGAAACTTCTGCGATGGGGCAGGGTACAAAATCAACATAAAAAGCAATTGAATTCTTGTACACTAATGAAAAAGAACTCTAAAAAGGAAATCAAGAAAGCACTACCATTTACAATAATCACTCCAAAGATATCATACTTCGGAATGAACCTAAGCAGAAAAACAGAAGACTTGTACAAAGAAAACTACCAAACAAAACACCATCTACAACAAGAAACCAATAGAGACCTACATAAACAGAAACATGCTCCATGTTAATTGATAGGGAAAACCTAAAATTGTGAAAATGCCAAAGTAATCTATAACTGTACAAGTCTGATACAGATCATAACATCATTCGTTAAAGAAATGGAGAAATTAATTCCCAAGTTTATATGAAAAAGGTAAGAGGATCCAGGATAAGCAAAGCACTACCTAAAGAAGAACATAGCCTCTCACTTCCCTACACAAGCAAGGCAGTCAAAACAGCCTGGTCCTGGTATAATGACAGATAGGCTAATGGAAGCGAATAGAGAAGTAAAAATCCATCCACTTATGGACAACTGATTTTTGACAAAAGGCTGAAATACATTTAATGAGAAAGAGTCTCTTCAACAACCGGTGCTGGCAAAATTTGGCTTCAATCTGCAGAAGAATAAAATAGTACTCATACCTCACTCCATACACAAAAAACAAACTCAAGGTGGATCAAAGACCAAAATGTAAACACGAAAACCATAAAGATCATCAATGAGAAAATAGGGACAAACCTAAGGACCCTAATACATGGCATAAAGCACACTACCAAATATAACAAAACACACAGAAGAAGACAAAATGTATGACTGGAACCTCCTTAAAAAAAGATTCTTATGTTTACCAAAAGACTTCATCAAGAGCAAAAAGTGAACCAACAGAAAAGGGGGCAGGCGGGGATTGGAAATGATACATAAGGCATGGGACTCATCTCTAAAAATCTACAGAAAATTACAATATCTCAAAGAGAAAAACATGAATAATCCAATTAAAAATAGGCAGTGGGCATGAAGAGATAGTTCACCGAAGAAGACATCCAAGTGGCCAACAAAGATATGGGGGGGAAATGTCCTTTCTAGTCATTAGAGAGATGCAAATCAAAGCAACAATAAGATACCACCTTGTTCTCGCATTGGTAGCCAAGTTCAAGAAAACAGAAAATAACAAATTCTAGACAGGGTGTGGAGAGATTGGAATCCTCATATATTGCTGGACTGCAACGCAGTACAACCACTGGAGAAAGCGATACAGCGCTTCCTCAAAAACTGGGAACAGAAATACCAACAATCCCTTTACTCGGTTTATATCCTATAAGAGGCATATCGTGAATAGATATATGCACGCCCATGTTCATCCAAGCATTATTCACAATGGTGGGAAGAGCCAAGCAACCTAAATGACCATCTGTGGAAGAATGAATAAACACATTTTGGTACATATCCATTACAGCATACTCTACAATACTAAGGAGTAACAATCAAACTGTAAAACATGAAACATCATGAATAAAGTTAGTTGATGACAAAAAGACAAATATTATATGAGACCGTTGTTATAAAAAAATCAATCCAAAAAGAGGAGCTGACATCAAGGGTTCAATAGAAAATCATGAAGATCATGATGGCAACATATGTACAAATGTGCTTGATACAATTGATGCATGGATTGTTACAAGAGCCCTCAATAAAATGTTTTTTTTAATATCAATCAAGATACATGGTGTAGAATAGAGAGGAAGATGGTGATGGAAGTAGCCTTGGCTAAGTCAGGGGCATTCGATTCTAAAAGGGACCCCAAAGAAGAACTTGGGTGATATAATTTTTAATCATAAATTTTTAAAAGTTTCAGGTTTAAGGCAAGATCAATCAACCTAGGGAAAATCTTATTTTTCCAAGCCACAAAATAAATCGGGCAAATGCTCTTCAAATTCTCACTCACTCCCGTTGCGTCGCAATTGATGATTCATCATGCACCCTGTGGGTTTCCAAGAGTTAAGCGAGTAGAAAGCCCACTGTTTCTCTCAGAGAACTGCTGGTGGTTTTGAACTGCCAACTATGCAGACAGCAGCTCAAAGAGTAACCATTACACCTCCAGGGCTCCTGCTTCTCAAGTCACTCCCTTTAAATCTCTTACCTTCTACGTTGCCTGATCCCTGATAAAATCAGTAGCGTGATTGCCACGATGACGATGCAAAAGACCACACCGAATATGATGATCCAGACGGGCACAGCTGAGTCAGTGGGTGGTGCAAGAGTGGCAGGGATTTTTAAAAATTCCAGAGTCTGGTCATTCAAAAGAAAGGCATTGTTGATCCGGTTCCTATTCATTCTAAAGTGTGTGGATAATTCAAAGCAGACAAAAGCAAACATGAGAAGCAGAAAACTACAGACCCTGCCCCTCCAGATTTATGCATGTTTTTGGAAACAAAGCATCCCTTTGGCAGGAGACTTTAGGTTGACCAAAAAGTTTGGGGAAGGCCTTTGTGTTGCGGTTTTCCTAGTTATCTTTTCATTGGTCAGTTACAGTGCTACCGGCCAGAGAGGTGCTAACTGATGCACAACTACAGTGCATTTTTGCAATGCCATAATAACATCCAGAAGTCCTGAGCTTTGAGCTCTGCCTGCACGTTTTCTTTCCTAGGAGCAGCTTCTAGACTAGACTCATGGAACTTTAAGGTAGATCACGGAGATACCAATAGCTCTATAGGATTGCACAGCTGACTTGAAGTGCTCCAGAATCCCAAATCTTCTCAATGTTATCCATATTTAGTTAGGATCCATACAGTAGAATAATTTTGCATAATCAACAAGCCCCAATAAACATCTTTCTGATACTGTCTGCTTCAGGTCACGGTCGGCAACGATATGCCTTGTGCTATTTCCTCTACGGAGTCTCACTTGCTTGAATTTCTAGCTGCTCCCTGTCGATGTACTGCTGCAACCATTGTGGAAAGGTCTTCAGCAAAATTCTACTTGCATGTGATACTGATGATATCGTTCTATAACTTGTGCCTTCTGATGGGTCACCCTTCTCTGGAATGGGCACAAAGGTGGATGCCTTCCAATCTATTGGCTAGCTAGCTGTCTTCCAAATTTATTGGCATAGAAAAGCGAGTGCTTCCTCAACTTGCTGAAACATTTCAATTGTTATTCTAGAGTCTAGTTCTAGAGCAGCGGTTCTCAACCTGTGGGTCTTGACCCCTTTGGGGGTGGAACGACCCTTTCATAACAGTAGCAAAATGACAGTGATGAAGTAACAATGAAAATAAATTTATGGTTGGGTGGGTCACCACATGAGGAACTCTATTAAAGGGCCGCAGCCTTAGGAAAGTTGAGAACCACTGCACTAGAGCCTTTGATTTTATGCTAATAATGCTTTTGGTGCCGCTTGGTGAGGTCAGCAGTTAGCACTTTAAGCCACTAAGCTTCCATGGCTTTGCTTGCACCTCCCAACCAAAACTCAACTCACTGCCATCCAGTCCAGGCTGAATCAGTAACCCTATAAGACTGGGTGGAGTTGCTCCTGGGAGCTTTTGAGACTGGAACTCTTCAAGGGAGTAGAGAGCTGGTGGTTTGGAATTGCGGGCCTGGTGGTTAGCAGCCCAGTGCATAACCACTGCACCACCAGGCAGGGCCCCTTGGCAGCACCCAGGGACTCCTTATTTTGTACCAAGTCTTGGAAAATCACTGTGCTTTCACATATCTTATTTTGGACAAGCCACATGTGTTGATGGTGACTATTAGAGAGCACAGGTGCAGAGCCTCATCACGATGGTTTTAGGATCTCTGCCGACCAGCCCCAAGCTATCAGGGAAGCCCATTATTAGAAAAAGTGGTGCCAAGACCTGGCCTAATCATTTATTGATTGGAAGCAGAACCCCAGTCGGAGAGCCCAGGGCGAGGGACAATTTGAAAGGCATTGACTCCAACTATGTGAGCCTTCTGTGGTTTCATAACTGATTTGGGATGATCTGGGAATACAAACCTTCCCACAAAATAATAAAGTTCACGACTAAGGTATAATTCAGGGAGAAAATAAAAGAAAATGAGCCTTGGCTTTGCATTCTCATTCAAGCTATCTGGTTGGCCCATTGCTACTTTCTCACTCCAAGACCAAGATGGACCTTGGCTCCATCACGTCTCAGGTTGATTGGAAGTTCTAGCTCAAGTACAGACCAATTCCGCCTCCACAAGGGAATTGCCAATTGGAGAACTCCTTGACTTTCATCCCCAAACACTCATCAACCTCCTCACATTAACTGACTGTGCCTTGATTTTCCTGGCAACCTTCCTGTTCATAAGAACTGAATTAAAAGGCCTTTTCATGTGAAATGCAATATCCCTAACTCCAACTCCCCAAGTGGTGGGTTTGACCCTAATGGCGTAGTGGTTACCATAATGTGGGCAGTCCAAAGCCACCAGCTGCTCCTCGGGACAAAGATTCTTCTTCCTTTTACTCCCATGAAAGGAGTTAGAGTCTTGGCCACCCTGTTTATCCTACAGGATCACGATGAATCGGAATTGACTCGGCGACAGTGAGTTTGTGGACCAGATTACTTAGTAGGGAAAGGGCACAGGTGATTTACTCCAAACCTTCTTGTTAAAGCAGATTTAAGCAGTTCCCACTGGTATAGAGCAGTGGTTCTCAACCTTCCTCATGCCGCGACCACCCCAACCATAAAATCATTTTCGTTGCTACTTCATCAGTCATTTTGCGACTGTTATTAATTGGGCGACCCCTGTGAAAGGGTCATTTGACGGCTGAAGGGGTCGCGACCCACAGGTTGTGAATCGCTGGTATAGCTCCTCTTCTTGTTTGCTTCAACTAGGGAAATAGATGCTTGCTCAATAAACCTTTGGCTTTTTACTATATGTTCATTATCTTATATGTTAACATTTTATAGAAAGCAAATGAATTCTTCCACTTAGCATTTCTCTTTGGGAAAGAGATTAACATGCTTTTCAGACACATGTAAATCCGTGTTCGTGACAGTTTCTAGGTGCTTTTATTAAGGTGCCATCAAGTTGGCTCCAGTTCACAGCAATCCCAGATATGACAGAATGAAATGCCACCAGGTCCTGGACCAACTTCACAATAGTAGGTATCTTTGAGCCCGTTGCTGCAGCCATTGGTTGAGGGGCTCCCTCTTTTTCGCCCATCTTCTGTTTTAACAAGCATGCAGTTTTTCTCCCGGGAGTGGTCCATCTGAGTAATACATGCAAAGAAAGCGAGACAAAGTCTCGCTATTTCTCTTCTAAGGAGTATGCTGATTAGATGCCTTCTTCTAGGACAGATTTCTTTGTTCCTCTGGAAATTGGTGGTATATTCAATAGGCTTTGCCAAAACCATAATTCAAAGGTGTCGGCTCTTCGTGGGTCTTCCTTTGTCATAGTCCAGTGCTTCCCCAGCATTTGAATTTACAGTTGTGACACACAAGAAATGGACATCCCTTGAAGTAAATACAAATTGCATCCTTCTGCTTCTTAGATATAAGAATACGCCATCAAGCTATTTTGAAAATCTTTAAGTGGTAGAACGCTGACACAATAGAAAATATTCTTTTCTACAGAAAATGAAATGGATTGTGCCTGGTGAAACATCACCGCTTACTGTCCAGCTGATAGACTAGTGTGTCCATTTATAAATATATTTCACCATTTTAAACAGGAAATGAGACCCTCCACGGAGGGAGTATGAGAAGTATCATATGTCATGTGACAAGGGATTTGGTTCAAGGCTGTGAATGGGGAAGGCTGTGTGGAAATGAAAGCTCTGGTGGGTAGGATGAGAACCACAGGTCCCTGGGTGGTGAAAGCTATTTTCTCTTGACCACTGACATAGATCAGGGTTCAACCCTACCCATGGGAAGCAAGGCCTGGCATTCTGCTTCCATAAAGAATATGGTCAAGAAAGTCCTATGGAATTCTACTGTGTAACACAGGGCTTTACCATCAGTTGGAACTGACTCCATGACCATGGTTTTGTTTGGAGGTGGGGGTTGTTAAACCAAGCTTCAATTAACATTAGAAGGTAGACTAGTGCTTGGGGTGAAGGTCAAGAATTTAGCTCTTAAAATAATAATAATAGGAGGGAGGGGGATGGGGGGAAAAAGGGAAACCAAGCTGATTCCAGGAACCCAAGTGGAAGGTGAATTATGAGAGTGACGAGTGCAACGAATGTATAAGGGTGCTTTGCTCATTTGATGTATGTACAGATTGTGATAAGAGCCTTATGAGCTCCAATAAAAAGATTTAAAAAAAAAAGAAAATGATTAGGGCAAAGAATGTACGGATGTGCTTTATACAATTGATGTATGTATATGTATGGATTGTGATAAGAGTTGTATGAGCCCCTAATAAAATGTAAAAAATAAATAATAATAATAATAATAATAATAAAGCTCTTCATGTTGATTGGCTCCAATTGGGGATTCTGGTGGTTCCTTGAGTTCTCCTTTGAACCCGTTTTAAACTCTTACTAGGTCCCTCACTAACTATTGAGATAATAAGATCTGTGATATGTGTTCATTTTTAATTTAAGTAGAGTCTCGAAAGTACCTTTTAAAGAAAGTGTCTCTGTTAGCAGTCAAGGCTGTACATTGATCTAAGAAATAACAAGATGTGGCCTGCCCCTCAAAACTCCTTACAGCTATTAACTCATTTTGTTTTCTTGCCAACTCTGTGAGTGGTATTAACCCCATTTTACAGAGGATGGGGTGAAAGCACGAAGAGGCTAAGTAACTTGCCTGCATTGAAGAGTTAGCGAGAAGCAACTATTCTGGCTCCAGTCTGTGTGATGAACCATCGCATGATCATGCCATACAGAGTGTTCTTGCCAAAAGCGCACAGGACTAAACCTTCCTAGCTAATATTTAAGTCAGGATTTCTCAGCCATGGCCCCCATGACATTTGGTGCAGAATGATTCTTTGGTGTACTCTGCCTCCTCGATGTCAGTGGTGTCCCTGGTTGTGTCAACATCCCTCTCCTCCCAAAATTTTGCCAGGTATTACCAAAATCTCCTTGGCGGCAATTTGCCCTTAAATGCCCTACATGAGTCTCTAAGATCAATGAAATGAAACCCTTGACCCTGAGCTCTTGATAATTGAGTCACATGTGAAGAGGGGATGAAATAGACTTCAGAACAGGTGAAATTGCTAAATTTCCCCACAAGTTGGTGTCTCCCTAGAGAGCCTACTTAGGGGTGATTACCTTATGGCTGACTGCACTTCCACCGCAGGAAGGGTGTGGTTTTTCGAAGGGTCTGTCACCACAAACCAGAAGGACACCCGCTGGGTGACGTTGCAAAGTAGAACATGGGAAATTCTGCAGACAATGGAAAGGGAGAGGGAGGGAAAGGACATGGTCAGAAAAATTATACCCAATGGCATTTGACCATCCACCCGGAGGTTCTAGACGTAGGAAGAGGGGAGCCTTAGCTAAATACGCAAAATCATTTTTAGTATCGTGAAGAAACGTCTTATGAAGAAAACAAGGACACCAGGCAAATGCACTCTTTGACTTCAAACTTAAAGAAATAAGTGGAATGGACCAGTGAGGGGACTTAGGATCTCGAGCTCCCTCGTCTCTCAGCTGATAGCAAGCTGGCCTCCCCAGGGTTCCCCCTTACACTCGGGGTTGGATCCTCGCTGTTGAGGCCTCCTGGGCACACTCTGTGACCCGCTCATGACTTACATATTTTCTCCCTCACCCCAACCTGGTTTCCGACCCAAGCGATGCCTTGTGCCATCCACTTGAGGAAATGTTTCTTTCACTGCACCTTGAACACACCTGGGTGACAGAGGGTTTGAATCAATTACCCAGTTGCCTTGGGGCACTTGGCTTGGCAGGCAAAGGCTTCTCAACTGTGAGTTGGTAATGTGACTTATTCTAATCGATGATGAGCAGGACAACACCAAATAAATGTTTTCGTGTTCAAAGAGAAGCTCATCTGGAGATGAATGTGTGACCGCTGAAAATTACAGGAAGAGTCCACATAAGCTCAGCAGTGCCAAGGTGAAAATAATAAATCATCCATGACTCCCACTGTATCCCTCAGACAGAAATTTCACACACAGAGAAAGATGGGGGGTGGGAACAGTAAGAATCTTTGTAGAAGAATGGCATGTACATCACATTCACTGATATGATCATCAGAATCATTTTAAGCGTTTGTTTTTAAATGACCCTTCAGGTGGACAGTGTTCAAGATAAACTCGAGGGGCAGGGCAGTGGAAAAGAGGAAGGCCCCCTACACGGTGGATGGACACAGTGGCTGCAAGCATGAGGCGGAACATTAGAACAATTGTCAGGATCAGGCGGTGTTTCTTTCTGTCATGCATAACGTTGCTGTGAATTGGTACCGACTGGAACTTTCGGTGTTACATGGCCGAGTGGAGTGTACCTTACTTTTAGTATGCTTGTGGCATTATCTAGAATTTTCTGGTAGACCTATTATTAGCATTTCTCCCTTTTAAATGTAGGGCCCAAATGGAAGCAACCCTTGAGCCCCTCTGCCCTGAGTCAAACGCAGACCATCCACAAGAGAAAAGGATGAAATGGACCTGCTGGTGTCCCTTAGGCTGTTGTGGCAACCAGTTCTGCCCCCTCTGTCCCCAGGGCTGTCTGGACTCAAAAGGAGAGCCGGAATACCCAAACTCAAGAGGTCGCCTCCAGGCAGAACACCCGAACTCACCTAGTGGCCTCCCCTCTCCCTTCCACCCCACCCCCACCCCCTCGGGTTCCAACTGTCACCGGGAACTCAATGCGCTCCAGGCAGACCTCATAGGCAGACGTTGAGGGCACTCCTGGAGGCCTCTCTCGAACTTGCTGCGCGACTTCCATGGGCAACTACCTGGGCAAGTTCCTGGGCTCAGCCCAGCACCCGTCTCTACCCCTCTCCCATGACACCCCCCCTGACTCCATGATCCTGGTGCCCGGGGTACTGAGGGAGACTGAGTCCTCACAGCGCTTGTCCAACTGGATGCATCTCCAGGCCATCAGGAGATTCAGCCTCTACACCCAGAGGTTGGGGCTCCCCCGCCGCCTCCGGCTCCGCCGCCTCCGCGAGATCAACTTGATCAATCCCATGGCCAAGAAGGCCGTGGCGCAGCCCCAGAACCAGGGCCACAGAGAAACCAGCAAGTTCGAAGGGCCCCTGAGGTTTGAGGTCCGTGACCCTGAGCCACCGGGACCATCTGCCTTCAGGCCAGTAGTGAAGAATGGTGAGCTGCTGCCCTTCGTCCCCAGACCGGGGCCGCTGACCAAAGGGGGGTCCGCCTGGAAATGCGGTGTCTGCAATATCAGCCTGCCGATTGTTCCTCAGCCTGCCACCCGCTCCTTCCACCTGAGACTCCGGGGGCCCAAAATGCAGTGCTACCGTCCGCGTCTGCTGCCCAGAGTCCTGCCACCACCACATTTCCGTCCTAACCTGATGCCCTGCCGCCGCCGCCCGCCGCTGCCCTTCCGACATCACCTGCTGCCCTGCTGCCCACTATTACCACCACCACCACCACCCTCCCGTCCTCGCCTGCTGCCCAACCTGCTGCTGTGACGCTGCCTGCTGCCGAGGCCATCCACGCCTTGAGAGCCCAGTCCCCAGCCTTCTCTCCTGGAACAGTGCCACCCACAGCTCACCTCCTCCTGCTCCAGCCCTGGGCCGGCCAAGTCCCACCTTCAGCGCCCACCCTGAAGAGAACAAGCTTGCTTCCCTCCGCAGTTCAAATCGTTAACTACTTGCTCTTAATAAAAGAATTTTGTTTGTGGCAATACTGAGGTGAGTCGTTTATTTTCCTAGAGATGGTCATATTGATGGGCTGCGGAGTTTGTTGATGGGGCAGAATTTATATGCGGAGCTGGATCATTTTGAGAAGGGGGAGATGGGGACTTGGGGGTGGGGGGGGTGCTGTCCTGTCCACTAAAGAGTTTTTAGCAGGATCCCTGACCTCTGCCCAACAAGTGGTGGTAGCATATCCACAGATGTGAAAAGCCAAAATATCCACAGACTTCCCATCTTCTGATTCTAGTGGTGGGGGTGGAGGATGGGAGAGTGAGGTGGGGATATGGAGGGGGAGGGCTGGAGGAGTGTGGAGGCAGGGAGGGGAGTGGGACAAGGATGGGGGTGCTGGGGTATGAGAAGTGGGGAGGAAGTTAGGAACTGAGGCAGGGGAGAAGCACTGGGGCACAATGACCTCTGCTGGCAGAAATCCTCAAGTTCAGACGGTTTGGGAACACAGATTAAAGCAGTGGAGAACAGTTTTGGGGGTGGGGTAGGGGTGTTGTGAATTATTCAGCTTGCCCAGCCTGATAGATAAGCAAAAATTGAAAGACTCTTGAAAGTCTTCCAACTGGCGACCCTTCACAAGCTAAATCCCCTGCTGGGAAGCACACAGGGACTTGGAACCTGGTGCAGGACTGTGAGAGTGTCCACTGGTCGACCCATCAGAAGGTCCTTCAGAAGGGCCTCCTAGACCTGAGAGCACGCCTACCGGAAACTCTCGTGCGTGCATGCATATGCACGCATGCGTACACATGCGCACACACATGCACGCACGCACGCAGGAGAAATTGGCGAGGCTGTTGATGGTAGCACTGTGCGTTATCACAGAGAACTGGAGCAACCTCAGTGTCCACCAGTGGGGAAGTGGATAAAGTAAATGTGGCAGGTGCTCTCAAGAAGGGCTGGTCCACAGATGAGTACAATGACCTGGGCCAGGAGCGCTCTACCTGGGCACTGTCAACGCCACGGTGGGGGACACAGCTCTATGCTGTGGGGGCTGTCCTGTGCATTGTGGGATGGCTAGCAGCATGCCGCCTATTAGATGTCAGGTATGCCCCCTAATTACAATATCTGAGTTATCTTTATAAAACGTTTTCTGGGCACAGTAAGATAAATGTTAAGAAAACAGACTGAACAATGGATTAATGGACAGTTCTTCTGGGTTCCATAGCTAATGAAATAGCAGATACAAACCTATTTTGAAAATAATAGAGTTGTTTTCATATTGCAAGATATTGATTGGCTCCAGTCCCTTTAAGGGTAGTCTAAATCATGGTTGAAGTGTGTTTTTCAATAGTCCTTCAATGTATCCAAACGCATCAAATATTTATTATTATGCCACCCACTGTACTAGTAGTGTACGTCACACCACTTCCGTCATTCCTCCAAGATCGATAGTAACATAGAAGGGGACTGGTTTTAACTGCTAAGGGTCTTCATCAGCTGAAGGAGTAATTGTCCTACATGAATAGTCTGCCCAGAGCTGTGCTGGTGTACTGGCTATGCGTTGGCCTGCTAACTACAAGGTCAGTAGCTTGAAACCATCAGCTGCTCTGAGGAAGGAAGACGGGCCTTTCTACTCCCAGAAGAAGTTACAGTTTTGGAAACTCACAGGGGCGTACCTCAGGCAAGGTGAACCTACTTCTAGGCCGGTCATTTCCCCACAAGGATAGGGTGGGGAAAAAGAGAGAAAGGGATTAGTGGGCCACTAGTAATTATGTCCACTGTATCCCACAGAATTTCCCCCAACTTCCTTACCCAGATGTGAACGTTGAAAGCCACTCAAAACTCAAATTCACTGCCATCGAGTCTATTCCAACTCATAGCAACCCTACAGGACAGGATACAACTGCCTCCTGTGGATTTCTGAGACTGTAACTCATGGGAGTGGAAAGTGTCATCTTTCTCCTGAGGCATGGCTGGAGGTTTCAAACTGCTGGCCTTGCAGTTAGCAGCCCAGTATATAACCACTACGCCACAGAGACACTGGCAACGTACCTTGCAGAGAAGCATGAATATGACCCTTCAAGCCAGTCTTTGGGACGCACACCATATGACTTTGTAGGACTATGCAAATGAGGCCCTTGTGGCCCACCAACGGGATTGGATAGTTTACTACTAATGTAAATAAGGCTTGTGGCACCCTTGGGGGATGGGGCCGTGCAAATAAGGTGTATGGAGCTGTGTCGTGAGAGGATTGGTCCATTTTGCCATCCTGCTAGGCTTAAAATGAGTCCTTCCAGAGGTGGAAAGGCCTTCACAACTTCCAAGAAACAAGAACCAAGAAAGAGCGAATCACATGCTGTGGACCCCAGATGCTAAGACCCTCCTAGCCCGAGGAAACGGACAGAGAGAGGGCTTTTACAATAGAGATGGTGAGAGAAATAGGAGACTGACAGGAGATGGGAAGTGGTGGGTTTCCCAGCCCATTGAGAGCTGAGCACCTTTGAGCAGGAGGTATCAACAACAGGGAGTGAGGGGGGTGGTGGTGGCGGGGGCTTCTTTGACAGAATTAAAGGATTTTGAAATGGTTGCCCTAGCAGAGCCAAGGGGTAAAGAGCCAGAGAGAGGCTTGCATGTGGAGCCGCTTCAGAAGTTGTCCTGACCGAAGAAGTTTTTTCCTGAGTCATACCTGTTCCTAAATTGTAATGTGTTATTTCCCTAATAAACTGCATACTGGGAAGCATGGTCTGTGAGTCCTGGGCAGTCATGGCAATGTATTATTAAAACCCAGCAGAGAAGTAGAAATTGTCCTAGGGGGGGGGGGGTAAAATGGTTGGAGGGTGCACACTGGTGACCTCCTCCACAAAGGAATCAGCTTTGGGCCCCTTCATGAAATCAGAAGCGGTCAGATGCCTCTGCGAAGCCATTTGTGCCACCCCTGAAAAGAGTGGAGGCGACAGTGGCCCTGGGGAAGTGCAAACGTCAGGAGCGAGCATTGCTGCAGTAAAAGGGAGCAGCTGTACATAGTTCAGGAGCTAAATTGTTTATGTTGTTGCTCCACACCATTCAGAGAGATCCAATGTGCAACATTGCTCGGCCCCGTGCTGTGCTCACAGTTGTTCTGAAGGATACAAGTTCCTTCCAATGATAGTGTCCAACTGGAGCATGGCTTCTTCTCCAGTCTTTCTTCCAAATGTTCTTGCTCAAAGATTTGCCCAGAATGAAGAACTCTTCAACCAGCAGACACTTAAACGGAGCAAAACAGGTTTGGATGTAATGATCTGAGATCCAAAATCATATATATTTGGGGGGTTGTTGTTTGGTTTTGCACTGTACATGTGAGGGGGTACTCAGGAGTGGTATGTCATTAGAGGGCATCCTCTTGTCTTTCAGTTTGGGGAGTATGAAAACCAGGACCGATGAACCTGTAGAGTCAGCAAGTGGAATGAGGGTTTGGGGAGGAGGGGGCCACAAAGGTGGTGGCGGGGTGAAGGGGTGATGACATCAAGGGGTTCATATAGAAAAAGAATATTTGGAAGCTGATTGTGGTAGTAAATGTACAATTCGCTGGACATGATTAAACTATGGAATGATTTGATATATGCATTCATCCCAATTCATTAAAAAATTTTCTTGCTACCATCGAGTCGATTCTGACCCATCTTGGTCCTGCCTCCACAGGATTTCCAAAGCTGTAACTCCTTCCAGAAGCAGACTGCTTCATCCCTTTCCTGCAGGGCAGCCGGAAGGGTTGACCCTCTGACCTTTCAGTTACCAGCCCACTTTTCAACCCATTGCCCCACCAGGGCTCCTTTGATGTAATCAGTAAGCTGAAATGGCATTGGTCCGGCTCATGGGAAACCCAAGTGTGCTGCGATTTTTTAAAAAAATTCTCTACAATGGTCATTTTGAACATTTGGTTTTGCAAAGGCATGTTATTAGCACATGCCAATGGTTCCTTTAAGCCAATCACTGATGAGGCAATAACAATGTCCAGGGCATCCGGGCATATGGGGTCTGATGTCATCCTCTCAGAATTGCCTCCACGCTCCCTTCTCATCAACGGCACCAGACAGGGCCAAATCTTTCCAGGGATGCTAAGAATCAAGCTCTTGTTTCTGGAACTCAAAGGGGCCCAATGACAAGCACAAGACCGCTAATCCCCTTCCCATGGAGACAATGGCACGCTGTTCCTCTGTGGCTCACAAGATTTACCCTGGAAAAATGAGGCTTGGCAAGGAATCCAGTACATGCCCCGTACCGGGCAGCACTTTGCCTCAATTCAATTGGTCTGGGTTTCTTGGATGTATATGACTCATAAGAACCCAATAGGACAGAGTAGAACTGCTTTCGTGGGAGGTCAAGGTTGTAAATCTCTATAGAAGCATACTGCTACACCTTTCTCCCTCAGAGCAGCTGGTAGATTTGAAACACCAACCTACAGTTGAATAGCACCACACTTATCCACTATGCCACTGGGATATATATATATATATATATATATATATATATATATATATATATATATATACACATACATATAGATGCCAAATAAAGGCCATATTTGGCACCAAATAAACATAATATGTATGTATGTATGTATATGTGGATAAGTTAGGAGCCCTGGAGGCACAGTGGTTGCCAGATGGGCGTCAATCCGCAGGGTCAGCTGTTCGAAAACACCGGTCGCTCCACAAGAGAAAGACTGGGCTTTCCACTTCCATGAAGAGGAAACCCACAGGGACTGTTCTACCCTGGCCCGTAGGGTGTCTGTGACTTGGCAACAACTCCTTGGCAGTGAGTTGAGATATATGTATATAGAAACATTTCATTTATATATATATATATATACACACACACACACACACACACACACATACATGCATAGACAGTAGATCCCTGGAACTCGACCAAATCAGTACTCAACATGATTGGATTTGGACATGAAATGTTGAGAAATTTTGCATCGGAGCTCGAATAAAACTTCAGAATCTGACCCAACGCATGTGATTTATGTCACCAAAAGCAGTTCGTGTTTCAGTCATGCAGCGTTTGTTGGCACATTAGTACACATTGTTTAAACTTTTTGCAGCTGTGTTCCAAGCAGTTTGCTATAATTTTCTTAGTTTTTATGGTTCTTTGTGCTGTTTTTAGATAAGGAACATGGGGCCTAAGAAAGTTTTTTTTAAAGAATCACCATGATAAGGAACTGGTTAACCTTATTGATATTGTCAATGATAATTTAGTAAACCCTTTTAGCAAACAGTTAAGGAAACAACAGCAGACCACAGTAGACATTTTTTTAAGAGAAAGCCAGCCAGGTCCTAGTGAAAGAGGCAAAGAAGGGAAAAAACTCCTGAAAAGCAACTACCAGTTGATTTGATGGAAGGGAATTCCCCTTCCAAACAATGACTGTCTCCATCCCTTCTCTCCACATCTGTGTCCACAGATCCAGATCCTCTTCCATCTCAAGGTATGGGCCATACTGTAGTTGTTTTAAAACTTTTAAAAATGTTTTAAATTATATTATTTAACTCTGAACTTATTTACTTTGAAATTTCTGCGTAATGTTTTGTATAAAAAGGCAAGGTTAGGGTAAAAACTTGGTGGTCAAGAATGGATTAATCCATTTTCAGTTACATCTTATGGGAAAAATGGATTCAGAACTCGACTGCATCACATCTCGACACTCCTTTTAGAATGGATTAGTGTCAAGGTCCAGGATTCTACTTTATAACATATGTTATATGTGTGTATCTATACATTTATATTTATGTTGTATATGTTTATATCAACACACATATATGTATATAAATAGATCTGTGTATATGCATATATATTTACATCTATATGCACACATTTGTATTGGGTGGTATTATGAGATAAGCATTGGACTATTAACCAAAAGGTTGGTGGTTCAAAGCTACCAGCCTCTCCACAGGAGAAAGGTGAGGCCATCTGCTCCCATAAAGATAAGCAATCCTATATACGGGGTTGCTAGGAGTTGAAGTTGACTCAATGGCAGCGGTTTACTTTTCTACGTTATAGTCACAGACCATATATCAGATATCACGGAGTTGAAAGCGATGGATGAAGAGTAACCATCTTTGCCAGGTTCTGAAATACTTTAGAATTAAGATAAAAGAATGAAGCAGTGAGGAAACCACATTAAAGAACTTAGTAGGAATCTGTGACTTTAGCCAGCAAATTGTCTTCCTAATTTTATTTTTTAAATCCCAGAGCTAGGTATGTTTATCTTTTCTGAACCCAGGAGGGCTGAATTGGGGCAGGTCGGGGATATTTAACACCCCGATGGCAGGCCATCCCCCCACCCCCCACCGCACCCAGCCCCAATGAGGCTCCAGTGTAAAGGACAAGGCAGCCTCATGGGTATGCTTGTGCCCCAGCAAGCCCTGCTACTCTCCTGAGAATGCCTGCTGGCTAGGGGTCAGCTGGATCCCAAAGACAAAGGAACCCACAACCAGTGGTTCCCGCCAGCTCACCAATTAGCTCACTCCTTTCACCTCTCAAGGGAAGCGTGAAGATGGGAGCAGAGAGAGAGCCAGCACATTGCCCCAATGGAGTCCTCTGGGTGGAAGCAACCATCACACAGAGAGGAGCATGCCTCCCAAAGAACAGCTCAATGTGAGATGATTTCAAATTGAACTGAGAGCGTTCACTACATAGACAAGGTGCTCTGAGAGATACCAACCGTGGGGAGACACTCTACTCCTCTCCAAATGAGAGGAGAGTTCTTTGGAATCCAGCTAAGTACGGATCTAACTAGCTATGTTTAGAAGGTAGAACAAATGTTTACTAATAATTATCTTCAAAGTGCCCATTCGAAAAAGAACATAGTTGGAACATGCTATAAAGAGTAAGCTTAAAAGAGAAAAGAAAAAAAAAGAGTAAGCTGAACTAGACGACACATCTCTCAAGTGTCCAAGCCAAATGTCTCATGTCTCTTCACAAACTTCAGTGAAAGCATGCTTTTTACCAGCCAATTTTGGACTCCACACCCTGTCTCACATAGTCTGCGACAAATCGACCAGGAAATGTTTTCACGGGTTACTTACTCCGTGGCTTCTCTGTTGGGAACTTTTCTCATCGAGAAAGCCACCATGGCCCGAAAGAGGTATTCTTCATTTGTGTCCCAGGTATACTGAAAGAGGAGAAACAGCAGAAAATGAAAAATGAAGAGGTCAAGGAAACTTGTAGGTTTGGGGCCACAGTGGCTTGCTCTCTTGCCCACTCGCTCTCATTCGCTCTCACTAAGTCTGGGGACCATGGCCTGAAATATCCCACCATGATGTCCTGGGAAGGGCTTCTTGGGGCAGCTCTACTCTGTCACCTGGGGCCACTTTGAGTTGAAATGGACTTCATGACACCTAACAGCCGTAGGCCAACTGGAACCACCCAACCGAGGGAGACCAAACCATAAGAAAAGAAACGCCTGGTTGAAAAGAGCACATGGACCCCCATCAGCCTGCCAGCCCCCTGGGGACCTGGGGTGGCGGGCTTGGGGCTCACGGGCACCAGACACCCACAAGCTGGGGCAGACGGGAAACTGAAGACGCCAGACAGCTCTCTCTCCTCTGAGCAGGCAGTGCATTCGGCTGTCCGAGCTTGGGGTGGGTTTCACCTGCCCTGTCATGGCTTCCTCTTGGAGCCAAGAGCAGGAGCTGGCCGGAGGTCTTCCCTCGGTGTCAAATTTGGGTCACAGAGCAAAGCCCCATGCCATTTTACAGTGGCGAAAGCGTGTTGTCACTCTACCGGAACCCGCTCCTCCCGGGGGAGTGTGTTAATAAAAGAAAACAAAACAAACTCACTGTTATTGAGTCAATACTGACTCACAGTGACACTTTAGGACAGAGTAGACCTGCCCCTGTGGATTTTGAGACTGTAATTCTTTACAGGAGTAGAAAGCCTTATCTTTCACAGAGAAGCTCCTGGTTTTGAACTGCAGGACTTGTAGTTCACAGCCCAATGTGTAACCTCTACATCACCAGAGCACCTTTGAGTAAGTGTTAGGGGATTGAAACCTAAGCTTTGAAGCTAACCTACTTCTGCTAGGGCTTTCCAAAATTTTCAGAGATCGATTTCATGCCTAAAAGGATGAATACCTGCTTTGTTGAGAAAATTAACCACTTAGAACAGATAAGGAAAGAGACACTACAGCTATGCTTCAGCATCCCCCACGCATCTGCCCTTTCACTCCCAGGAGAAAGAACCCAAGAGGAAGAACACATATGGAAAAGCCAAAAATAAGAACATTCATAGCAGCTTAGCTACCTTCTGTGCATATACCTGAAACCTAATAGGTGCTACAAACAAACAAACCCACTGTGATCAAATAAATTCTGACCTAGTGGCCTGATAAGACAGAGTAGAACTCCTTCCCAGGATTTCCCAAACCATAACTCTTTGTGGAAGCAGATCATTGTGGACAAGCTCGTAGGTTTGTACCACTGACCTTGCAGTTGGCAGGCCAATGCTTAACCCACTGTGACACCAGGGTTCCCTGATGGCACATATTAATTTCCTGTGCTTATCCATCATTTTGGATACCTTGCAAGTGACAAGACCGTGAGTGACAAGGACCTAAGTGTATAAACATCTAAGCCCACTTAGAATAAAGCCATGGCTGACCTCGTGTTTTCGATGAGTCATCGCGTGTAACCTGAGAAAGGTACCAAGCAGAACCTACTGATTTAAATTCACGATGCCTGCATCCCCAAATGGCCTGGTAATCCCTTCCATTTCTCCATCAGCTCTCTCTGGCTCTCAGTGACTATTTCAAATCTCCCAAGGGCTCCCAAATCCCAAACGGTTTCATCACACCCCACTTTCATGAAATGTTCTTGCTTCATAGAAAACGAATGTCTGCAGTCATCCGTTCAAACTCACTCATCCTCCAGATGTCCAGATACAACACTTCCACCAGGGACATACATCCTGTCCGCCTCCTCCTCTCCCTCCCTTAAGAACGCTTCCCCTCTGCCCATCTCAGGATGGCCTCATGTGTATGCAACTCCCCACTAGACTTGTCCGCTTACTTCTAAACAGGCTTAAGCTTCCCCCAGGGGAGGTGGGGGAGGGACAGAAAGCTGCTTTGCTCAATCCTCCTTTCTTGCACATACTCTCAGCCCTTCTCAGCCACAATTCTCAAAAGGGTTTTCCATGCTCCAGTTTTCACATGTTTACTGTTTGTTAGGGGAGAAACTGTGTTCCCATCAAAGGGTTAAAGTCTTAATTCCTAGTTCCAGGGAACGTGGCCTTATTTGAAAATTTGTTTCTCATACAACTTTCCTCTAGTTACTAAATGCTTCCTCCTCCCCCACTATCATGATCCCATGTCTACCTTACAAATCTGACTAGATCAGAGGATGTACACTGGTACAAATAGGAACTGGAAACACAGGGAATCCAGGGCGGATGATCCCTTTAGGACCAGTGGTGTGAGTGGCAATACTGGGAGGGTGGAGAGAGGGGGGGTTTGAAAGGGGGAACCGATTACAAGGATCTACAGATAACCTCCTCCTTGGGGGATAGACAACAGAAAAGTGGGTGAAGGGAGACGTCGGACAGGGAAAGATATGACAAAATTATAATTTATAAATTATCATGGGTTCATGAGGGAGGGGGGAACGGGCAGGGAGGGAAAATGAGGAGCTGATGCCAAGGGCTTAAATGGAGAGCAAATGTTTTGAGAATGATGAGGGCAATGAATGTACCAATGTGCTTTACACAATTGATGCATGTATGGATTGTGATAAGAGTTGTATGAGCCCCTAATAAAACAATTAAAAAAAGAAATTTAAAAAATAAAAATGTTTCTGTGGATGGAGTTAGTTGAGTCACCATTAAGTTCCACTGGAGTTGGATAATGCCTAGTCCTTAGGAAAAGAAAAGAGACCCAATAGATAGGCGCAGGGAAGATGACCATGTGAAAGGGTGGGGAGACTTGGAGTTCTGCAGGGACCAGCCAAGATATATCTAAGACCACCAGAAACTAAAAGAGGCAAGGTAGGCCTTTTCCCTAGACCTTTCAGAGAGAAACTCCCAGAACTGTGAAAGAATATTGTTTTAAGTCACCTAGTGTGTGGTACTCTGGGATGGTAGTTGTGGGAAACCAATACATTTATGCTCAGTCTCAAGCCACTCCATCTGCCTTCTAGTCCCACCACTCCACAGACACAGCTCTTTCTGAAGTCACCCATGGCCTCCCCGCTGCTTAACACAACAAACACTGTTCACTCTCGTCTGGTGTGGCCTCTCAGCAACATTTGATGGTCTTGGACTCTTCCTTTATCCTGAAGCACATTCTTTCCTATTGTGATACGATAGGGTTGTTGTATGGTTAATTTTATTTTTGGCTCTCAACCTCCCTGTCTGTTCTTCCATCCACTTTGCAGGCCACCCTCGTCTACATGGGCTTTACGTTTTAAAGGGTTTCAAGGCGCCCTCCTAGGCCTAGACCTCTGCTCTGGCCACTCTATTTTTTTTCTCCCTTCACACTGTCACCAAGCCCAGGCTTTTGTTACCACATCTGGTCTTTTGCCAATGACTTACTTAAGGATGTCTGTCTCGAGCCACCTCTGACCTTTGCCTACGTAGCAATGATACCTCAGACTCAACATGCTCAAAACAGTAGCCCTGGTTCTCTTATTCCCATCTGGTTCCCTGGTGCACACAGAGACCACCATCCATCAGTTGTTTAAGCAGAAAAAGGGCTTCACCCGCCAACACCTTCTCCTTTGCTTGTTAGGGTCCCCAAGGCTCTACAATCCCTACCCTCTCTCACTTCCCTCTCTCCACCCAACATCGTTGTACTTCAAATGAAGATCACCTCTCATCTCCACTCCTCCAATTACTCCTCTAATTGCCTCCTAATTGTTTCCTTCAGCTCTGGTCCCCCGGCAGTTTGCCTTCTACACTGTGGAAAGAGATAACATCAAATGCCCCCTTGCTCCCCACTCCCGTATTCTATTCTATGATCTGGCCACCCCTTTGTCTCCGAGCTTACTCCCCCACACCCCTCCCCAGGACCAGACACCTCAACCTTTGTTCCAGCCGTCAACCTCCCTCTGGGAGAGCTTTTTGCCTGTTCCCTCTGCATGGCCTTCTTGTATCCCCTGGTTCACTCTGCGCCTGCTTTGAGTCCTCAGGCTCCCCACTGAAGTCAATGCCCTCATGGACTTCTCGTGGTTATTTATATTAGTTCAGCACTGCTGCATCTTCATGTTTACCTTTCCTTTGGAAGAACATTCCCAGCCCACATTGGGAAATTCACAATTAGACTCAGAAAAATCATCCGATTAATTCAGCTGCCTTTACTGTTCCTATAACCCACTGAGGTGCTCCGGGTGTACACTTTAACTTCTATTTTCTATGCATTTATTTCTCAGACCATCGGTTTTCTATTCAGTGAGAAGCACGGGGCGGGAAGAGGAACAGTTCTACCTCCTGTAGCTCTTCCAAAGCACAGTGTTTGCCAATTCTTTTGTGAAAGTTTCTTCAATTCTTCTCAAATCTCAACGTAACACTATGAAATAAACCTGACAGAAATCGTCTCGTTTGCTACATGATTTTTGGAAAATACCAAAGGCATGCATTTTCTAACATGTACGATATATTAAACACTTTAAGCAAGCCCATCTTAGTAACAATTTCTATTTTACTATGACCTGTTTTTAATTAGGTAAGGAGGTCTCGTGGTGTAATGGTTAATCACTCTGCGGTAAACCACAAGGCTGGCAGTTAGAACCCCTCAGATACCATGAGACAAAGATGTGACAGTTGCTGTCCATGAAGATGGACAGCCTTGGTAACCCTATAACCAAATCAAAACTCAATGTCACCGGTCAATGTGGCCCATAGTGACCTATAGGACAGAGTAGAACTGCCCCTGTGTGTTTCTAAGACTGTAACGCTTTAAAATTATTTTTAATTGGGAGCTCTTACAGATATTATAATAATCCATAATTCATTTAAATCAAGCATAACTGTATAGTTGTTGCCACCATAATTTTCTTTTTATTTCTTTTAAAAAATTATTTTATTGGGGGCTCTTACACCTCTTATCACAATCCATCTATCCATTGTGTCAAGCATATTTGAACATATGTTGCCATCATCATTTACAAAACATTTTCTTTCTACTTGAGCCCTTGGTATCACCTCATTCCTTGCCTACCCCCCCCCGCCATGAACCCTTTATTTATTTATTCATTCATTTATTTATTATTTATATTTGCATTAAAAAATTTTAATCATTTTATTGGGGGTTCTTACAATCCATAAATCAATTACATCAAGCAAACTTGTATGTTTATTGCCATCATCATGTACAAAACATTATTTTCTACTTGAGCCCTTATTATCAGCTCCTCTTTTTTAAAAATTATTTTATTAGGGGCTCATACAACTCTTATCACAATCCATCCATACATTAAGTGTGTAAAACACATTTGTACATTTGTTGCCCTCATTATTCTCAAAACATTTGCTCTCTACTTAAGCCCCTGGCATCAGGTCCTCATTTTTTCCCCTTCCTCCCCCTCCCCCTCCCTCATGAACCCTTGATAATTTATAAATTATTATTTTGTCATATCTTCCTCTGTCCCACGTCTCCTTTCACTAACTTTTCTGTTGTCCATCCCCCAGGGAGGAGGTCACATGTAGATCCTTGAAATTGGTTCCCCCTTTACAACCCACCCTCCTTCTACCCTCCCAGTATCACCACTCACACCAGTAGTCCTGAAGGGATCATCCACCCTGGATTCCCTGTGCCACCAGTTCCCATCTGTACCAGTGTACATCCTCTGGTCTAGCCAGACTTGCAAGGTAGGATTTGGATCATGACAGTGGCGGGGGGAGGAGCATTTAGGAACTAGCGCAAAGTTGTATTTTTCATCATTGATCCATCACACCCTGACTGGTTCATCTCCTCTCCAAGAATCTTCTGTAAGGGGATCTCCAGTGGCCTACAAATGGGCTTTGGGTCTCCACTCTGCACTCCGCACCTCATTCACTATGGTAAGATGTTTTGTTCTGATGATGCCTGATCCCTGATCCCTTCGACACCTCATGATCACACAGGCTGCCACCCATCATTTTCAAAACATTTTCTTTCTCCTTGAACTCTTTGATATCAGCTAAGACTGTAACTCTTTACAGGAGTAAAAAGCCTTGCCTTTCTCTGGAGGATCAGTGATGGTCTTGAACTACCAACCGATTCCCGGTGGCTTAGCAGTCCAATGAATCCATAACCCACAATGCCAGGACAGTTGTCCTCTGCCCAACAGTCACTACGCATTAGAATCAACTCAACAGCAATGGATCTTTTGATTGTTTGGTTTTGTTCTAATCTATGCATGCTTTGTTAAGGAGCCCTAGTCGCATAGTGGTGAAAGCATTCAGCTGTCAAAATAGGTCATCATGGAACCCAGCCATGGCTCCGTGGGAGAAAGATGAGGCAGGCTGCTTCTGTAAAGGGCAGTTCTACTGTGATAGGGGCCTTAGAAGCAACATTTCTACTTGAAGGAGATATCAGACGTGAGTGAGGTCTTTCAAAAAGATCTACTCAAGTTTAAGGCTGCTATGCAGAGAGGCTCATTAATGCAAGCAGCACAAGGTTAGTAGACAACAAAACAATAAACAAACTTCTGCGTGTGGGACTTACGGATTGATCTCCCAGAGCTGTTTTGATGCTAAGTCTCACTTTAAACGCATTCTCTGCATCTGCCGGAAAGAAAGAGAAAGAGAGGGAGAGAGAGCAATGGACAATCACAAATCTGCTACAGCACGCCTGATTAATCCCATGATTTCATGTCTCTGACATCACAACACACCAGACTATAATTACACTGCCCAAATCGGCCTGTAAGTTTATCCCCAATCATCTTAGATGGTGAACATGTTTTCCTTCCCATCCGATAACATGGTCACAGGCTAAACTTCAAGTCTCAACACATCTGCAGCTTAAGAGATCTAGAGATTTTTCCTTTAAAAAATTTTTGTTAAGTCAAAGTTATGTCATTCAGAAAACTCTTCCTTTGTTTTTGGTTTCAAGACAACGTACCTGGTTTGCAGAGTTCAGCATGACTGGTAGTCACTAAGAGAAAGAGAAGCCACAACATTCTCGCTGAATGGAAAACACAGGCAAAGGGAGAGCAAATACCCACCCTCCCCTTGGCGCTCTCCTGGCCTTTCTGTGCGGGATTAGAATATCAGAGAAGCAAGCCAACCACCCCCTAGGAGGTTTAATGATTAACCCCCATCCTTTGAGTTAATGCTTTCACCAAAGCAGCCCCTCTCCTGTCAGTTATTTACAAGACCGCTGTTTGGCCATCCAGTCAGTCCTCTCCTTGCCAAAGCCTCCCTCCGGAGAGGAAGGCTTCCTCTGCGAGACTGCACGTGGGAGTCGCCCCTGCCCCTCCTGGTCTTGTCTGGGTCCCTGCCCGGTGGACGGCAGCCAGTCCTCTCGGGAGCTTGTCTTGGAGGTGAACTGACGGCTGTTCAGGCCTGAAAGATTTGCTCCACGGACAGGCTATGGCAATGTGCAAGGCCAGCAGCGCTCCTTTCTGCCTCTGGAGAACAAAGGGCGCCCTTCCAAGCGTGGCCCCACCTGACTCTCGCCTCTGCAGGTGAACACCCCAGGACGGTGTCCTCCTTCACAGGGCACTGTTGGCTCTGTTCAGCTCCAGGGGATGAAAGCGCAGTTCGTGGGACATCCCACAGGGAAGGGCAGGCCCACGATTGTAGCCACTGACTAACCGAAGAGATGCTGGTGCTGAGAATGTGAGTTTTTAAGGGAATTCGTTAGTGTAGCTACTGACTTTAGTTATTAAGAGCCACCTATTATGGAAGACCCTATATGAGATGGATTGAAGCGGTAGCAGCAACAATGGGCTCAAACACAACAATCGTGAGGGTGGCTCAGGACTGGGCAGTGTTTCCTTCTGTTATGCAGAGGGTCGCTATGAAGCCAGATCAACGCAACGGCGCCTAGCAACAACAATGCTATACATCAGGTTGTCTGGATCATTCCTCCAATCCTCAAACCAACACCTCAAAATTGCTATTGTTATGAAGAACGGAAGCAGTGTCAGTGAATCTCACATGGAAGAATTGGCGAAGTGGTTACTGCTTTGGTGGGGATGCTTTCACCGCCAGTTTTTTTTCTTAATTAGTTTAATTCCTTTTAATAGTTTCACCAACATACAATGCACACAGCGTCCATTTCACTAGTTCAATCACATGCATCAGAATTCTGCAACCATCGCCACAATCTACTCCAGGATGGTTCTTCCTCCTTGAACGTATTGCTGTTGGCTCTCCATCTCCCACCCAGCTCCCCGGATATGTCCTTTGGAATCACTAATTTGCCGTTGTCTCTATGTGGATCCCTATCCTGGGTTGCATAAGTGGAAAAGCATATGAAATCCAAACAAAACACAAAACAAGTGGCCCAACAATGACAGAATCAAACCTCAATCAAAAACAAAGCAGAAACTATTACAGAACCGGAACGACCATCCGTTGGATCAAGAGGGAGCTCAGTGACAAAGAGCCATATTTGGACCTAACTTGAGCTGCAGGGATCCACCCCGCAATGGACTCTGCCTGATAACAAAGCCTTTCTCATTACAAGTCAGAAGTGATTCACCAGAGCCTTAGTCCTCATGGAGGATCCTGCGGATGGGTGTGGGGTTTTCACTGCCATCCACGGTCTTCTGAAAGGCCAGTGTTCAGAACTGAAGCTCTAATACCATGCCCTCCACCAGGTTCAGGTTTTATTACTTGCAAACCCTGGATTGCACAGGCCTGTGTGTTTCTTCCGTGTGGACTCAGCTGTCCTCTCGCTTAAATGGCCGTTTGCTTTAGACCACCCTTTAAAACCTCAGATGTGATTCTTTCTGATAGCTGGGCACCACCTGATTTTTCACCACCTTTGGCAATAGCACTCACATCTTCCGTGACCCCTTCATGGGGGTGGGTATTGAGCATCACTATATTTTAAACCTTACTCCTGGGATCATCACTTCCATATGACACTGAGGATTTAGTGTAGGTGTCAAAGAACATAGGGGACAGTGAGCTGAGGGTCACATTCACAACCAAGCTGACTACATGTGATTTTTCTCTTCACCACACAAACTCCTTGAGACTCAAAACTGCCATGTCGACAAAACCTCAGAGATGCTCTGAGAATTGAGATAAGGATTGAGAAGATGTTTTCTCATGGTGAGAGGCCTCCAGAATGAGCTGGGTCAATCCCGCAATGTCACCATTGGATGAAAAGGTCATTTCCTAATGAGGAAGACCTGAGGGGAGGGGGGACTATATCAGCCTAGATGAAGCCACCTCGTGAAATGATAAGCCTAGATAAAGTCATGATGGGAACCAGTCAATATTCCTAGAGATTGAGATGGTCACAAAGCAGGGCATGTACTGCTGGTCTTAGTTTAAACCAAATATAGAACCCAGATTTGGCCAACTACTATGTAAAAGTGCCGAGGGTCAGTCTCTCTTTGCTTTTCCGTAGTTGTGTGTGGGACTAGGATGGCAGAGTCAGATGAGGAGATGTTGCTCAGGGTACGCTATGCTGCAGGGAAGAGACGCTTTTCTTTTGAAATCAGATTCTTCAAGGCAGGTGGTCTCATGCGGGGCCCAAGGCAAGAAGGAAATCAATAAATGATCTGTACAGAAAATGCAGCTATGAAAAAAGCAACTCTTACCCATCATACCACCAGCCTGGATGAACACCAGAAATACTTTGTCATATTTGGAACATACCTTTCTTAACATTGGATCTTCTTTTGGCTCCCACTGTGAATACAGATGCAGATCTTTTGAAAAACAAAATTGCAACCTACTATCACCTTTTCACTGAACTTGACATTGTATTGTAACACTGCATGTTGTGTTTATTTTTACATCTTCCTCCAGAACATCGCTCTACTTCTTCCATGTAGTCTTTGTTGCTTCACAGATAGATGGCCGCTTGTTTATCTTCAAACCTTTAAGACCCCAGACACTATATCTTTTGGTAGCCGGTCACCATCAGCTTTCTTCAACTCATTTGCATATGCACCCTTTCTGTCTTCAGCGATCTTGTCCAGAAGGTGAGCATCAAAGAAAGTGGGATTATAAGAATGAAGTGTTCTTGCATTGCGGGAGTACTTGAGTAGAGACCCAATGTCCATCCACGACCTTAATCCTTAACATATGTGCATAGATCAATTTCCCTATTGTTATATATATAAATATTAAAAATATATAAATATACAAATGTACATATATAAATATATGTATACATATATAAATATATGTACATGCCTGTATTTAGACTCTAGAAATGTCGTTTGCCTCCTAGTTCTTTCCCCTATTTCCTTTTACTTTCCTCTTGTCCCACTATCATGTTCGGCCTTCATTCAGGTTTCAGTAATTCCTCTCGGCTACATTTCCCTTGATCAAGCCCCACCAGGCATTCTATGTCTTCTTCGCCATCGACTTTAAATCACTTGTTGTTCCCTTGTAGCTGGATTTATTAACACCCCCCTTCCTTTCCCCTGCCTCCCCAACCCCCATGTCCCCATTGTTTTCGCCTCGGGATTGTTTATCCCGCCTATCTTATCTAGATAGATGTGCAGAGACGATAATAAGCACAAAAACAAGACAGAGCAAAGCAAAACAACAAAAGAAAACAAAACAAAGCCCATTTATAGGCAATTGGACATCCCCTTATGGAAGAGTCATGGGGAAGAGATGAGCCAGTCAGGGTGCAGGGTAGCGATGATGAAACATACAACTTTCCTCTAGTTCCTAAATGCTTTCTCCCCACCCACCCACCACTATCATGATCCCAATTCTACCTTGCAATTCTGACTAGACCAGAGGATGTAAACTAGTACAGATAGGAACGGGAAGCACAGGAAATCCAGGGTGGTTGATCCCTTCAGGACCAGTGGTGAGAGTGGTGATACAGGGAGGGTGGGGTGGAAAGGGGGAACCGATTACAAGAATCTACATATAACCTTCTCCCTGGAGGATGGACAACAGAAAAGTGGGTGAAGGGAGATGTCGGACCGGGCAAGATATGACAAAACAATAATTCATAAATTATCAAGGGTTCATGAGGGAGGGCGCGTGGGGAGGGAGGGGGAAAATGAGGAGCTGATGCCAGGGGCTTAAGTGGAGAGCAAATATTTTGAGAATGATGAGGGCAATAAATGTACAAATGTGCTTTACACATTTGATGTATGTGTGGATTGTGATAAGAGCTGTATGTGCCCCTAATAAAATGATTTTTAAAATATTAGAAACAAAACAACAATAAAAAAACAAAAAAGAGAAAAGCCTATAAATTGTTTGTTTATTGACCTTTAGGCATGGTTTCCAGTCAAGTCTGATGGGGTGCCATGCCCTGACCCCAAAGTCTATTTTTGCTATTCCCTGGGAACTTCATTGCTTTTTTCCCCATTTCTGCTCTGTTGTGCACCCTTAGTGTTTCACCTCAGTGTGGTATGGTCAGATCAGTCACAATTCCCATACTGTCTCCAGTGCTGTTCCCTGTGTAATCATGAAGTATTGGTGGTATCAGGGATCAGACATCAAAGAACCAGAACAAAAAAACATATCAATATGCATGGCGGGGGGAGCGCATAGTGGAGACCCAAAGCCCATCTGTAGACAATTGAACATCCCCTTATTGAAGAAAGAGATGAGCCAGTTACAGTGCAGTATTGCACCAATGAAACATACAACTTTTCTCTAGTTCTTTAATTCTCCCCCCCCCTCCCAGCCAACATCATGAACCCAATTGTACCTCACAAATCAGGATAGACCATAGCATGTACACGGGTACAGATAAGAGCTGGAAACACAGGGCATCCAGGACAGAGAAACTCCTTAGGACCAATATTGGGAGTAGCAATACCAGGAAGGAAAGTGGAAGGTGGGGGTAGAAAGGGAGAACTGATCACAATTATCTACATATAACTCTCTCCCAGGGGGATGGACAACAGAAAAATGGGTGAAGGGAGACAGCAGGGGGTGTAAGACATGGAAAAAAATGATAAATTATCAAGGGTTCATGAGGGAGGGGGGAGAGAAAAATGAGCTGTTACCAAGGGTTCAAGTAGAATGAAAATGATTTGGAAAAAAATGATGGCAAGATATCTACAAATGAACTTGCCACAATGGAGGGATGGATGGCTTGTGATAAGAGCTGTATGAGCCCCCAATAAAATGATTTTAAAAATTAAAAAGAAGATCATCATTGTAATAATCATCTAATAATGCATTCACGTTATGGGTTTGTTATGTGCTTTTAAACTTGCTACTATTTTTCTTGATGCTTAGAAATAATGCTCTAATCTTTCTTTCAAAGAACACTTCTCCATTTTATATTTCTCATAATATCTTTAATATCTTTAGTATGCAATGTTAGAATTCATAATCGAGGGTCAAAATGTATATACATAGGTAAGATTTCAATACATGGTCATTTCCTCTCAATCAGTTTATATCTTTTGAGCAGAATATAAACGTCCTTTCCCCCATATCCTGGACAAGACCTTATTAGTATTCAAACTTTTTGGCAAGGAAAATGGTACAGCAGTATCTAATTACTATCTTGATTTGCAATTCTTTGCTCCATAGTAAAGCTGACCAATTTGTATGTTGATTAGCCATTTGTAGTTTTGCCCTTTAAATTATTTATTAGATTCTTTGCCCTTTTTGTACGGTGACACCTCAGTAGCATAGCCAGCTACAAGTTAGGCTGCTAACCACAAGATCAGCAGTTCGAATCCATCAATCTTTCTGTGGGAGAAAGATGAGGCTTTCTACCCCCATAAAAAGTTACACTCTTAGCTGTACAAGACCTCTTCAGAGTACTGCAAAGCAGAGAGATTACTTTAAGGATTATGGCGCACCTGCCCCAAGCCAGGGTATTTTTCCATTGCCTCATATGCATGTGAAAGTTAGGCATTGAATAAAGAAGACTGAAGAGTAATCAATGCATTTGAACTGTGATGATGGGGAAGAATATTGAAAATACCACGGACTGCTAAAAGGACAAGCCAATCTGTCTTGGAAGAAGGACAGCCAGGGTGCTCCTTAAAGATCAGGGTGGTAAGACTGGAAGAAGGAGAGCCAGGGTGCTCCTTAAAGGTCAGGGTGGCAAGACTTCGTCTTCCATACTTTGGACATGTTGTCAGGAGGGACCCGTCCCTGGAGAAGGTCACCATGTTTGGTAGAGTGGAGAGGCAGCGAAAAAGAAGACCCTCAAGGAGATGGAGGGACACAGTGGTTGCAACCATGAGTTCAAGCATGGGAACAATTGGGAGGATGGTGCAGGATCTGGCAGAGTTTCCTCCTGTGGAGCATAGGGTCCCTGTGGGTCAGAACTGCCTCGATGACAGCTAACAAAACATATTCCCTTGAACCTCCTTGGAAGCCATTATACAAACTCACGTCATCTACAGATAATTTTTAGTTTCTCTCCTGCTTTTCAACAGTACTATGTAGTTGTTCACGCTATTTTGTCTCATTGCAGTGGCACTCTCAGAACTGGGTGAGATGAGGTTCAAATAACATGGACCATGGTCTTCTTCCTTGGACTAAGGGGAATGTTTCCACCCCATGGAACCTAGACTTGTTAGGTGCTGTTGAGCCCATTCTGACTCACAGGAACCCCCATGTCCAAAACAAAGTACTGCTCTGTCTTCCAGTCATCCTCAGACTTGCTATGTTTGAGCCCATTGCGGTAACCACTGAGTCAATCCATCTAATGGAGGGTCTCCTTTTTTGCTGGCCTTCTATTTTACCAAGCATGATGTCCTTTTCTAGGGACTGGTTTCTCCTGGCAACACATTCAAAGTTCATGAGATAAAGTCTTGCCATTCTCACTTTAAAGAGCATTCTGGCTTTACTTCCTCCATGACAGAATGTGTTTGCTCCTTTGGAAGACTAGACTACTTTCAATATTCTTTGCCAACACTATAATTCAAATATATTACTTCTTCTCCCATCTTCCATATTCATTGTCCAGCTTTCGGAGGTATATGAGATCAATGGTTTCTTGCTACTCATATGGATTTCCATAGCAAATCCCTTAGAAGTCGACTGCTCATTCCGTCTTTTTTGTCCGTTCTTAGTCTAAAACAGTGGTTCTCAAGCTTCCTACTGCCTCAACCCTTTGATATAGTTTCTCATGTTGTGGGGAGCCCTCAACCATTAAATTATTTTTGTTGTTACTTTCTAACTTTCATTTTTCTACTGTTATGAATCAGACAACCCCTGTGAAAGGGCTGTTCGACCCCCAAAGGGGTCGTGACCCTCAGGTTGAGAACCGCTGATCTAGAAGCTCTGCTGAGACCTGTACATCATGAGTGAGCCTGCTGGTATTTGAAATTCCAGTGGTGTAACTTCCAAAATCACAGCAATATGGTGTAAACTATAGGAGCCTGACCAATTGATGAATGGGAGTCTGTAGAGTCGGTTTTTTAAATGTCTATGGTGAGATGAAATTTCTTAATATGACTCTTCTACCCAAGTGTCTGTTATCCTACTAAATGATTGGATGGGACTATACAAATAGGGCACATATAACACAATAGAGGGGATTGGTCAGTTATCATTACTACCACTTGCCTATTTAAGAATGAGCTGTCTTTGAAGCTGTAGCAGAGAACAGATAAATCCCAAGACCTTAGAAGAGCACATTTAAGATCTCTGTCTCAAAGAGTGGCAATTGCTGAGAGCAGAGGTATCACAGGTTGTGGCAGGGAGACTCAGAAGGAGCAGCGCAGAAACTATGGGGCTTCTGGCCTGACACTGTGGAATTGTGGGACAGAGTGACAGGTGGGCTGGCTTCCTGGCCCATGGAGGCCAAAGCCAAGGGACTCCATGGCTGAGAGACTAAGAACAGAAGAGAGATTTGGCTACCACATGGCTAAAAGTCTGAGAACTGGAGAAAAACTTGGCCACAGGCTGAGGAGACCAATGGCTGGACCCTTGCTGTTTGTTGATCCTGACTTGTCATAAATTAATAAGGGCCCTGTGGTAGTTACATAATCTGGTGTCAATTTGAGAGGATTACAAGTAAAGGGGTGGAGTCTTACCTGTCAATCAAGATATAACCAATGAGGCCCCTGTGTGGGCATGGTCTTCTGAGAATTCTGGGAACTCCTGTATTTCCTTCTTGGAGGCGGAAGACACGTCTCTCTCTCTCTCTCTGTTCACTCCCTGAGAGATGCTTTAGTGACACGACACATGGCCCTACCCCTGTGAGCTGGAGAAGCCATATGGACCTACCCTGATGTAACCAGACCTCTGGATCTGGAGAAACCACGTAGAAACCCCTGCCAGCATTGAGATGCTTACAACGCCACTGGACCCGTAAGACTTCCAACCCACTGACTTGTGATACTCCTGCATTCAGCATCATTGCATGTATTTTGTGAATCTGAAGAGGACTTTTACAGATTGCTATCAGATACATGGGCTAATATTGGACTTATGGACTTGATCTGGACTAGGCAGGGATGTTTTCTCAATATTCAATTGTGCTTGTATATAAAACTCTTTCTTATACGCATATGAGTGTCTATGAATTTGTTTCTCTAGTCTACCCAGACTAACACAGTCCCTAATAAACGCCCTTAATTGTGAGTAGTATCTGTGAGTTCTGTGTGGCCATTGTAACTGTGTCAGTCTGGGTAGACTAGAGAAACAAATCCATGGACACATATATGTGTATAAGAGAGAGTTTTATTTAAGCGGTAATTGTATTTGTACATTAAGAAAAACATCCCAACCCAGTCCAGTCCAAGGTCATAAATCTGATATTAGCCCCTATGTCCAACAACAATCTATAAAGCCCTCTTCAGACTCATGAAACACATGCAATGACACCGAATGCAGAAGATTATAGGCCAGTGAGTAGAAAGTCTTTGGTGATAGAAGCATCTCAGTGCTGGCTGGGGTCTCCAAAGGCCATTCCAGTTCTCAGGGCTGCATCCGGGTAGGTCCATGTGGCATCTTCTCAGGGATGCCTCACTGGAAGTCAGCCTTCTCAGTAGAAAGTCTCCAAGGGAGTGAACCGAGAGAAAGAGGTGTCTTCCACCTCCAAGGAGGAAGTGCCAGATTTCCCAGAATTCTCAGGAGAAGGCCATGCTCACAGAAGTCTCCTTGGCTATCTGCAGATTGGCAGCCTAGACTCCACCCCTACACTCTTCATCATTAAATTGACACCAGATTAGGTGACTGCCACAACAACAAATTATCAATGGGACTCAGCATTGATATCAAGTAGCATGGGAGGAACGGTTGGTGTCATAATAAGTCAAGGGTCATGGACACTTGTCTGAGCCCTGCCTCGTGGCAATGGGGAAGCCAGCAGAAGTCAGATATGGCCCTCCATGGCTGTTTATTGCAAGTCTACTTCTAGTTTACTAATTATTTTTTATCAATTGATACTGCGTTTTATCAACTGCCTTTTCAGTATGTGCTTATCTGATTATAGGATTTTTAGCATTTGGTGAATTATCTTTTTTATAGTGCACTATCTAAAAAAATTTCTTTATATTGCTCTCACCCTTAGATAACCCCCATGTGAATTTTTTTTAACATATTACTAGACTTAATTTACTTGCTTTTTCCACCTAGAATTTTAAAACTGACTTTCATCAGACAAATAGCCTATTTGTTCCTTCCAGGTGCTATGCCTTGGAGATTTAATAAAAGATTCTACAAATGGATACATAGACACTCGAGGAGAACAAAGATGGAATAGTATACACACACACACACACAGGGGTGTAGTACTTAGGTGTTAGGCTGCTAACCATAAGGTCAGCAGTTTGAAACCACCAGTGACTCCTCAGGAGAAAGATGACACTTTCTAGTCCCATAAAGAGTTACAGTCTGAAGATCCCTCTGAAAAGGTTCACACTAGGAGGTCCTGAAAAATGTGAAACAAAACCCCCAAATCATGAAAAAGATCAGGTTTCCAGGTCAGATAGCGACTGGTGGAATGCTCCAACTCTGGCCTTAGTTACCATTCAAGCTTGAAACGGACCCTCTCCAGCGGTTCAACTTTTAGCAGAATGACAGACAGGTCCAAAAGAAGGTGAACAAGACTGCCAAGGAGGTACAACTCCTTAGAACAATCAAGCAGACATGATCCCAAGGATAGCATTTGCCTAGGGATCTAGCTCAGAAAATGGAAATGGTAAACACGGGTGGGGGAGTAGGAAGGAAAGCACAAGGGCTTACAATGGGGAGATGACAAAATCAAATGTGTATGAATTGCTTATGGAAAAACCAAATTGCTAGGTAAACATTTGGCCAAATCACAATCTAAAAGCAGTCCAACCCAGGTAATTGTTTTCGAAGCCTCGAAGAAGCTCTCAATAAAATAGGTGGAAAACCAAACGGGAGACTCGGAACATTCCTCTCCACACACTGTCCTTGTTTTCGTCCACATTCCAAAAGCTTGCACAAACTTCCTCGTTGTTTTGATGGGTCAGGCTTAACTATTTCACCTCCGGAGGGTCCCTGCCTGCTCACTCACTTGCTACAATGCTCCGTTCAGCACTTGCACATACAGGAGCTTCAACACTTCTCAGCTAACATGGTAATGAACCAGGTACTGTTTATTCGCAAATGTTCCCGAGCTTCGAGAACACAAATAAAGCTGCCAGCTCGCTGTCGCCATGAGCAATAGAAAGGGGGCACCAAGTCTCCTGAGGCCGGAAAAAAAGATCGATTTCTCCCTGGCTCTTTACAGCCCGCTGCACAATTGAACAACGGTTCCTCAGCACACAACTATTGATCTGTTGTAGATGGTAAATGCAGTGTGAGCTCACAGGCAAAGAAAACATGGGTGTTGTTCTTTTAGATTTGTGCGTGATGCCTTTTAAACGTCACTGTAGTCATAAAAGCATGTGAGGACACATGTATATCCCATTTGTCTGCACAAAAGCAAGAGGACGGGAGGACAGGTGTCTAAATGGCTCTACTCAGTGATTGTCTAGAGTAAAAGTTGTAAAAATTTTTTTAGTTTTAGAGCATTTTCTTCATTCTTTTTGATGTTTCTGTTTTCTTTTTTTAAACGTTTTATTGGGGGCTCATACAACTCTTATCACAATCCATACGTACATCATTGTGTAAAGCACATTTGTACATTCATTGCCCTCATTATTCTCAAACATCCGCTCTCCTCCCAAGCCCCTGGAGTTGTAGACATTTGAAGAAATGGGACCCCTCCCCAAAGGATGAATGAAAATAATTATTATGTCTATATAAGAAAAATTGCCAAAAAAGGGAAAATTGCCTGGTATTTATATTAACGGGCACAGATTTTCAGTAGAACTAAGAGGTAACAAAATGACTTTGTTCACTTCAAATTATCAGTAAATATTTAGGTGCATGGGGAGGAAAAATATTTTTGTCTATTATGCAAAAGTGTTATATTGCAAATCAGTGGCTCTTACCCATAGGGATTTTGCTCTCAAAGGACACTTGGTGATGCACATGGAGAACTTCTGGTTGCCATAACTCGGGGTAGGGGTGCAGCTGACATTAGTGAGTACACAGCAGGGAGGGTAGGAAACGGCTTACAATACACAAGACTGTCCCCACAACAGACTAATCCAGCCTCAGATGTCAATATTGCTGAGGTGGACAAACCCTGCCGAACCCGAATGGGCCACTTTCCTTGTTTGAGATTTAGGTAATAGGCCTCGTTCTGCGATATTACAAGTATCAGCTTAGGCCCGAGTCAAGCTGGGACAACAGTTGATGTTCTTGTTGTTACGTGCTGTCACGTTCGTTCCAACTCATAATGACCACCCCCCCCCATGTGCAACACAAACACCACTCCTGACTGTTACTATGTTTGAGGCCGCACTTGCAGCCAACTTGTCAATCCATCCCGTTAAAGGTCTTCCTCCTTGGGGGCTGACCAAGCATGGTGTTCTTCTCCATATCCTGGTCTCTTCTGAGAACGTGTCCAACGTATATGCCTAGGTTCAGAAAGATCCCAATGAAGAGTTCTGCAATCCTCATTCCTCGCCGTGTAATTCATAGTGTATTATGATCCATGTAGTCAAATGCTTTTGTATTTTTAGTAAAACACAAGTAAGCAATCTTTCCCATGTTCTCTGCTTTCAGCCAAGATCCATCTAATGTCAACCAGGAAATAGCTCCTTCCGCATCCTCTTCTGAATCAGGCTTGAGTTTCTGGCTGCTTGCTGTCGATATCCTGCTACAATCATTTGGATTGTGCTGTTAATGATATAGTTCAATAATTTCAACATTCTGTTAGGTCACTGATTGGTAACTACAGGAGTCATTATTTCTATTATTCACATGGATAACCTTAAAAGTCATATGTCATACCCTCAGGGAAAACCTCCTGAATATATGGTGAGTTTTGTGACTACTGGCTTAACCCACTGCCATCAAGTCACAGCGACCCTATAGGGTAGAGTAGAACTGCTCCTTTGGCCTTCTGAGGCTGTAAATCTTTATGGGAGCAGACAGCCTCATCTTTTTCCAGAGGAGCAGCTGGTAGGTTTGACCACCAACTTTGTGGTTAAGAACTGAACATGTAGCCAAGGCTCCTTGATATCTGCTTGTTGTTATTAGGTGCTATCGAGTTGGTTCCTACTCATAGCAAGACCCTTTGTACAACAGCACAGAACACTACCCAGTCCTGCGCCATCCTCACAATTGTTCTTATGTTTGAGTCTATGGTTGTATCCACTGTGCCAATCTATCTGTTGAAGGCCTTCCTCTTGTTTGCTGCCCTTCCACTTTACCAAGCGTAATGTCCTTCTCCAGGGACTGGTCTCTCCTGATGACATGTCCAAAATATATGCGATGAAGTCCCACCATCCTTTGTCTCTAAGGAGCATTCTGGCTGTACTTCATCCGAGACAGATCTGTGTGTACTTTTGGAAGTCCGTAGTACTTTCAGTATCCTTCACCAACAGCACAGTTTAGGAAGCAGCAATGCAGTTCGTGATTGACTGCTACACAGTAACTTACCATCAAGGGGTGCTCCACACTCCCTGAAGTGTTCCCCACGTGGACATGGCAGGGTTTCGATTGCTCAAGAATACAAGGAGCTTGCTGGTGACCTTTTACACTGCTTGCATCCATAAAGCTTGACTTGGAGTTCTTTTTGTAAAAATCTGTCCTCCTCCATAGTTAGTATGTTGGCTGTTCCGGGCTCTATTCTTGGGAAGGTCTTATCCCATATGGTCATCATCAACCTATCTTATCAATTTATAAATATCTTCGCTTTGGGATCCCTAATGACACCTGCTCTTCTTTTCATTTTATAATGAAAGTACTGAATCCCAGAGTTTGGATTCCCCTCAGTCTACTCTGCTCCCATAGTTGGTGTCATGTTCACATTCTTACATGGATCTATTGCCAACCTAATTTACTTTTGCATGCTCTCTGGAGGGATGGTATTTGACTTATTTTTTTATTTCTCAGGGCCCGTGAATATTTAACTACTGAGTAATATGGAGTGGCCTGATTTGAATCAGATAATGGAGTTCTAAGGTCCACACTGTTGGGAATATTGAGGTGCACTACACAGTTTTTTGGTTTTGTTTTGCTTTGTTTCTTGTCATTCCAAGCCAGAGAAAAATAATTTCTGGGATCTAAGATAAATAAAAGACACCTGGGCTTTGGAACATTTTTGTCTCCACTCAGAGGCCTTATGTCCTATTAAAAAATGAGAAAATCTTATGAAACAAAGAGATTTGAAAGGCTCATCAAATTTCATAAGTTAATTAATACCTTTAGCCATTATGAACTTTGTCTTATTCTTCACTGGGTAACATTTTGTTGTTGTTGTCGTGGTTAACTTCGGAGAAAGTAAATCCCTACTACATGGAAAAAAAATTAATTCAGACAAACCGAGTGTGTCTAATTCATTTTTCAAATGGGCTGTCTGTGGGTCCGTGTGTGTGTGTGGCTCATCTTCTGAAGGCCACTATGTTATCATGCATTCCCTGTGGAAAAGCCAGATTCAGTAGTATTTCCTTGTACATATCTGTTTCCACTGTTGCTTTGGGTTTTCTCATGGTCATGATAGGTTATGCTATGCTTGCTTTTCTAGGCTACTTTATGTAGCTTTCGATGTATTCCAAGAATTCTAAAAGAACTATGGGAAAATACAAATGATTGATTATAAATTTTCTTTCAATGCTAAAATTATTGCAGCCATGCTTGATGGAGTAGGATTCTCAGTCCCCTGATCACCCATTCTGGGATGCTTGTTGCCAACAGCAGTTCATATCCACCAGCTATTCCCTAGAAGACGAGGCTCCCGTAAAGATTTACAGTCTGGGTTGCTACATGGGGTCGCTCTGAATCAAGATCGACTCAGTGGCAGTGGGTTAGGTTTGATATAAGGTTACTATGAGCCAGAAGTGACAGCACAAAACCACAGTTTACTCTCCCCTCCTTCCATAGAAGCTTTAAGGCAGGTTATTAAAATACATGAAATCCTGGATCAAAGAAAGAGCAACCACAGAGAGAGGGCCTTAAAGGAAAGAGAATCTGCAGCCAAGGAGATTAACTGTGAAGAGTGCTCTGTGCTCAGAATGATGTGCATTTGTGTTGAGTCAGAGGGGCCCTGGTGGTGCGACAGTGAAGTGTTGAGCTGCTAACAGAAAGGTTGTTGGCTAGAAGCCACCCAATGATTCTGCAGAATGACCTGGCAATATGCTCCATGGAGATGACAGCCCAAGATACCCTACATACAGGGCAGCTCTACTCTGTCTCTGTAAGAAGAAACCCACTCAAAAGGAGAGGTCTTGTCTTTACAGGTAGAAATTGCTGGGTCTTTTGTTCTACAGAGTCACTGGGCCCCCTGTGTACAAATCAGCACAGAACCTTATATATTTGGTCCCACTTCCTGTGAGTTGAATGTTTTCAGGAAAAAAATGACCAACAGTTGAACTGTCCCCCTAGAAGAATTTAATTCAGAGGACAACACTGAAGCTACAGCTCAGGGAGAGGGACATGTCTAATCAGAGCACACAGATACAAATGAAGGGGGAGGAAGAGAAAGTGGAGCACATCCTGGCCCACCAAGTCTTGACGACGATATTCCCGCTCAGAGCAGCCAAGGCACAGAGAAGACCATATGGCCGGCCCCACTAGGAGACAGGACATCCCTCACTGACTCATGGCTCTACAGGGGACAACACTGGAGACACAGTGTGTAAGAATTGTGCCCAATCTGACCCCACCACACCGAGGCAAAAATACTAAGGGCATACAACAGAACAGCAAGGGGAACAGAGCAACAAAGTCCCCAGGGAATACCAAGAATAGACTTTGGGGCCAGGGCATGGCATCCCATCAGACTCAGCTAGAAAATATTCCTAAAGGCCAAAAAACAGTCCTTAAATGAACTACATACTTTTCGTTTCTGTTTGGTTTTTTTTTGGTCATTGGTTTCTTGGTTGTTGTTGTTTTGTTTTCTTTAGTTCTTTCTTGTTTTTGTGCATATTATCTCCACAGGTCTGTCTAAATAAGACTGGATTAACAATCTGGAGGAGAAAACAACAGGACCTGTGGTTCTGGGGGGACATGGGAGAGGGGGGGTTGGGGGCACAGGAAGTGGTGTTAACAAACCCAGGGACAAGGAAACAGCAAGTGATCCAAAATCAGTGGTGAGGAGATGTGTAGGAGGCCTGGTAGGGCTTGATCAAGGGTAATGTAACCAAGAGGAATTACTGAATCCCAAAAGAAGGCTGAGCATGACAGTGGGACAAGAAGAAAGTCAAAGGAAATACAGGAAAGAACTAGGAGGCAAAGGGCATTTATACAGCTATGTACATATAAAGGCACGTACATATGTAAATACATTTTTAAATGAGAATGGGGAAATAGATCTATGTGCATATATTTATAGGTTTAGTATAAAGGTAGCAGATGGACATTGGGCCTCCACTCAAGTACTCCCTCAATTGAAGAATATTTTGTTCTATTAAACTGACATTCCATGATGCTCACCTTCCCAACAGGGTCACTGAAGACAAAGCGGGTGCATAAGCAAATGTGGTGAAGAAAGCGGATGGAGCCTGGCTATCAAGAGATATAGCATCTAGGGTCTTAAAGACTCGTAGGTAAACAAACGGCCATCTAGCTCAGAAGGAACAAAGCCCACATGGAAGAAGCACACCACCCTATGTGATTATGAGGTGCCAAGGGGGTCAGTTATCAGGCATCAAAGAACAAAAAATCATATCATTGTGTGCTCACCTTCCTGGTACGATTGCTGAAGACACAATTGGGTGCATAAGCAAATGTGGGGAAGAAAGCTGATGGTGCCCAACTATTAAAAGTTATAGATCTAGGGTCTTAAAGGCTTGAAGGTAAATAAGCGACCATCTAGTTCAGAAGCAACAAAGCCCACATGGAAGAAGCACATCAGCCTGTGTGATCACGAGGTGTCGAAGGGATCAGGTATCAAGCATCAGGGAACAAAAAATCATATCATTAAAAATGTGGATGAATGCAGAGTGGAAACTCAAAGCCCAATGGTAGCCAACCAGACACCCCTTACTGAAGGGTTGTGGGGGGGGGGGCGATGAAACAGGCAGGGTGCAGAGTAGCAATGCTGAAACATATAACTTTCCTCTAGTTCTTAAATACCCTCCCCCACTATCATGATCTCAATTCTACTTTACAAATCTGGCTAGACTAGAGGATGTACACTGGTACAGATAGCAACTGGAAACACAGGAACTCCAGGACAGATGACTCCTCCAGGACCATGGGTGAGAGTGGCAATGCCTGGAGGGTGGAGAGAATGTGGGGTAATTGGTGATACTGGGAAGGTGGAGGGAGGGTGGGTTGGAAAAGGGGAAGCGAGTGCAAGGATCTACATATGACCTCCTCCCTGGGGGATAGAAAGCAGAAAAGTGGGTGAAGGGAGATGTGCAAGATATGACAAAATAATAATAATAATTTATAAATTATCAAGTGTTCAGGAGGGAGGGGGAAGTGGGGAGGGAGGGGAAAATGAGAAGCTAATACCAGGGGCTCAGGTGGAAAGCAAATGTTCTGAGAATTATGGTGGCAACAAATGTACAAATGTGCTGCACACAATGAATATATGCATAGATTGTGATAAGAGTTGTATGAACCCCCAATAAAATGATTTTGTTAAAAACCAGAAAAAAATAATAACAAAAAAAAGAAATGACTGACAGTTGAACCATTTTATATAAATGAGGCAGGGTTCTCAGTCAGGGGTTCTCATGCATGGTCAGAGGGAGCTTGATGAAAGTGTTCTGTGGAAAGTGTTCTGTTGTCTGTGAATGTTCCCACCGCGTTCACAAGAGAAGGAAACTCATGTGGGATCCTAAGATCTTTCTTTGGGGCACCCGAAGAACCATAACTAACCAACTTACTGATATGTAGCTGTCTACAATGAAGAATTCTTGGGCAATTACTGTGTAAAGGACTGCATCATAACAGTGCTTTTTAATATTAGCTCTGGACATTTTCCCTCTTAATTGGATCACAAGGATCTGTCACCCAACAATTTTTTTTTACCTTTCTTAACTGAGAATTTCTCGTCCAGTCCCGCGCAACACACCACGAGGCAGAGGCTAGTCTTCTAGGTTTCTGGCCCAGAGCCTGATGTCAACATAGGGCTCAGGGGAGGTGGAGTGGAGGCCTAAAGGCAAGGGTCCTACCCACAGAAGCCCCTGATTCAGAGACTCCTGGCCAAGGAAGAAGGCTGGTTAGAGCCACTTCACTTTTTGCCTGGGGTCCAGAGTTGTAAGTGGAGGGTACAGGGAGAGGAGAGTGATCTCGGTGCAGGGGGCTGTCAGAAAGCATCGTCCAAGTGGTGATGTCCTCAGGCCCTGGGCAAGAATGAATGGGGCCCTGGGAGCAGACAGGGGTAGCCCTAGGGAACAAGGGAGCTGCCCACCCCGGGGAACACTGCAGATCCAGGGGCTGTAAGGGACAAAAGGGCACAGATCGGCCTATAGGGCGTGAAAACTGACTAGGAGCCGGTTCTACAGTCCCTGAGCCCCGGTGGCCCCGCCCTTCCGCTCTGGTTCCCAGGCCCAGTCCCCACCCGGGGCAGAGGGCACGCAGGAGGAGCATGGCACGGCTGGAGGCACGGATCGGGATCCACGGGACCTGAAGGCCTGGGAACAAGGGCCCCGATGCGGAAGTTAGAATTTAGCCTGACCCCTTGGGCGAAGCGCGAGGCAGGGACAGAGGGGGGGCGGTGGGGAGGTTAGCGCAGATGAGAATGAGGCGTGGTCTGAGCAAGAGACGTCAGTGGGGGCGTGGTTTGTGCGGAGCACTGGGCGGGGGGGATGCGCAGATGAAGATGGGGCGTGGTCTGGGCGAGAGACGTTAGTGGGGGCGTGGTTTGGACGGAGCGCCGGAGCGGGTCTGCCAGAGGGGGCGTGGTTAGGACTGTAAGGGCCGCTTGAGGGTGTGGAGCCCAGGCACAGGCAACTTTAGCGTTTGCAGGCCTGGGAGGAGTCCCTGGAGTGAGGGGCGTGGCGAGGGGCGGGGAGGTGTAGCTAAGGTGGCCGCTTTGCAGGCACTGCGGGACTTGGGAACTCTCAGAGAAACGCGCAGATAAGGGCTGGCGGCGAATCTCTAGAAAGGATGGGACTTTCTCTACTGCATGAGTGCTCCCACCTCTCTGGACCCCGGACTGGGACTGCAGTGGGTCCACAAAAATGGCCCGAGTCTCCGCAGTCCATTGAACGAGACTGGAGGAGAGCATGCGGGAAATCGCCCACTCCTTTACCCAGTCTTCTTTCTCTACGTCGGGGTCGCCTGATGGCTGCACTCCCCTGGAGCAGGACTTTGTACTCGTAGGAATAATAATAGCCCCTGGACCTAGGGGGCAGCAGAGAGAAGTTGTTTTTTGGGAGAGGGCATTGCCAGCAGTGCTTGTATGCAAGTAACTGGAGAGGCCAGATCTGAGAATTTTGGTTCCAGAAGCCAGGTCATCAGCAGGCAGGGGTGACGCGAGACTGCACTGCTAAGGATCCCTGTGCCTCTGACTCCACCTGGGCCTTTGGACAGAGCCCCTGGAGGTGGATCATTGTCAGCGCTGTGGGATCACTCTGCACCTTCTCCACTTTTTTTTTTTTTTTTGTGCCTGGGCCCAGCGCTTTAGGAAAAGAATCTGCACCATGTGCATTGCAAGTGGCTGTCACTCTTTCTAAAGAGGCTTGGTGGCGCTGGAGAATAAGGGTTGAACTGCTAGCTACAAGGTTAGCAGTTTGAAGTCACCCACTGCTTTGTTGCAGAAAGGTGAGGCTGTCTGCTCCCTAAAGATTTACAAAGCATGAGCTGAAATACGCTCGCTGGTATTTTGGTAAGTGGCTCTGGCATTTGGTAAGTGGCTCTGGCATTCACTGTAAAAATCCACTCCCCTTGAAGCTGGTGGCAGGCAATCTATTAAAATCAGTGCCCAGTCTCTCCCATGTGATTTTGCTGGGAAAGTCTGAAAAATGCAGGGATGTGCACACCTTCCTGAGATGGGACTAGGTGCTTGCTCACTCAGCCACTGAACACCAGCATTGTCTTCTGCTACAAGATGGACATAAGTGAAGAGGATTCTCCGGGTAGAGAAGTTGTGTTCTAGAAAGGAGCCCCAACTGACCTCTCTGTATTGGCTCCTGTTTGTGGTGTATGGTTTATGGACGTCATAGCAAGCTAAGGCCTATGGACCTCAAAATACCCATCAATGCTATGTTCAAATTTGTATAATCAGTTGTTTAAAAAATTACCCAAGTAATCACATTTGTAGGCACGTAGAGCCTTTCCACTTTACATACTCCTGAAAACTGCGTACAATATCTCTAGGTCGAAACAAAAACCAAAAACCACTGACATTATGTCAATTCTGACTCATGTTGTCAGGCACAATGGAGTCGGTTCAGACTCAAAGCAACCTCAGATGCTATATCTTTTGACAGTCAGGCACCATCAGCTTTCTTCACCACATTTGCTTATTCACCCGCTTTGTCTTCAGCGGTTGCGTTGGGAAGGTGACCATCATGGAATGCCAATTTAATAGAAGTAAGTATTCTTGCAGTTAGGGAGTACTTGAGTGGAGGTCCAATGTCCTTCTGCTCCCTTAATAATAAACCTGTAAATATATGCACATAGATCTATTTCCCCATTCTCATATATAAATATATTTGCATATGTATATGCCGTTATTTAGATAACTATAAGTGCCCTTTGCCTCCTAGCTCTTTCCTCTATTTCCTTTGACTTTCCTCTTATCCCACTATCATGCTCAGTCTTCATTTGGGATTCAGTAATTCCTCTTGGTTACATTACCCTTGATCATCCCCTACCAGGCCTCCTACACCCTCCTCACCACCAATTTGGATCACTTGTTGTTCCCTTGTCCCTGGGTTTGTTAACACCACTTCCTTTCCCCCACCTCCCATTCTCCCATGTCCCCCAGAACTGTCGGTCCAGTTGTTTTCTCCTCCAGATTGTTCATCCAGCCTATCTTATTTAGACAGACCTGCGGAGATAAAAACATGCACAAAAACAAGACAGAGCAAAAACAATCAACAATATACAACAAGAAGTGTTTTGCCTCGGTGTGGCGGGATCAGATCGGGTGCAATTCCCACACTGTGTCTCCGGTGTTGTCCCCTGTGGGGCTATAAGTCAGTGAGGGCTGTCATGTCTCGTAGTGGGGCCAGCCATGTGGTCCTCTCTGTGGACTGACTGCTTTAATCGGGAACATCATCCTCAAGGCCTCCTGGGCCAGGATGTGCTCCACTCTCTCCTCCTCCCCCTTCATCTGCTGCAACAATTGGTTTATATTGATGTGATTGACACCAGCCCCCTCTCACTGAGAGGTATCAGTGGTGAGCCCACGTGACTTCCAACTAATAACTGTCCCTGCAGCTAGGAGACATTTTGAGATTGAAATTAGGAGGCAAAGGTTTGAAGACTCATGTTTAAGGTAGCCAAATGCCCCATCTTTCTCAGGAGGAGTAGCTGCTGGATTTGAATGACAGACCTTTCTGTTTGCAGCCCCGCACTTAACTCATGCTACCATTAAAGCTCCTTGGTTAGTGGTGGTGTTTAAATCCCCTCATATTTCCTTACTGATTTATTCAGTCTGTCTATTGTTGTATTGGTGGATTGAAGTATCTAACTATTATTATAGAATGTCCTCCAATTTGATCAGTATTTGCTTTATATATTTAGGGTGTCTAATGTTGCCGTCAGGTGTCATCGAGTCAGTTCTGACTCCCAGTGATCCCAGGCACAGCAAAAAGAAGCCCTGCGCCATCCTCACAATTGTTCCCAAGTTGAAGGTCATTGTTGCAGCTGCTGTGTCCACAGTCTCATGGAGGGACTTCCTCTTTTTTTGCTGCCTTTCTATTTTACCTACATAATTGTCAAATTGATCGATTGACCCTTTTGTCTTTCTATGATATCCTTCTTTATCTCTTAAAACATAGTTAACCATAATGGGTTATTTCCTCTGCTATTAAAATCACCACCTCTGCCCCATTTGAGTTACTATCTGTGTAGACATTTTCTTTCTGTCCTTTCGCTTTCAACCTCTTGGTGTCTTTGGACCTAAGATGTGTCTGTTGTAGTCAGCATATCATTGGTTTTGTGTGGCTTTTTCTTTTAGGATTTGAAGAATTTCCCAAATGATCGATGAAGTGGGAGGGAATATCTAAGTCGTTGGGACCTGATAACGGGGATGGGGATCGGGGAGGTATCCCAGAAATGACGGTAGAACATTAGAACTTTTCAATTGGAGAATATGTATTCATTGCATTTTTAACCACTCGGTGCAAGTATTCTGTCGCAATGAAAGTTTTATTTGTGCCCACCTTACTCCTTTCTCTTTACAGGACAAAATATTAGAATGCTTATTGACTCCAAAATCAGTTTTATTCCTCATCCCTTGCAAGGTGTCCCTATCAGAACTTTGCAGGATAATATTCTTGGGGACAAAGATTCAGACCACCAGACTGGAGGCTGAGATGGAGACGATCTCCACAGTCTCCATGACATTCCCATGGTGGTGTGGTAGAGAAGGAGGAAGATGACCCAAAGACCACTGACCACCAATATGCTGAATGTCCAGAACATGCCTTCATTGAAGCTACAGTGAAACTCCCAAGGGCCAAGGAGCTCCAGGAATGCCAGGACGCAATAGAAGACAGTGAGTAAGCACTCATTGCGTATGAGAAGGATATGGCCTAGCTAAGGGTATGTGTCAGTGTCACTGAAGGAGGAAGAGGTTCCTGGCCAGACTCTACAGAGTCACCTATCTTGTAGAGCAGATGAGAACAACGAAATTAGATGCCCCTGAAACCAAGCAGTGCTTCATCCTCCTGCCTGTTGCAGGGGCCTTACAAGTATTGATGGGGTTTGAGCCCAAACTATAGAAACAGCCACCACAGTAAACACTGGAGGATGCAGGTGGCCATGGTGAGAGTAGTCAATGAAGAGTAAGGGGCACAGGATGCACAAGGCAAGTGAGATGAGAAGGACTTGGCCGAGAACCCAGGTATTGGCCTTGACAATGGAAGTGTCTGGATGCCTCTCAAAGACCCCCCAAGGGTTACAGTTTTGTGGCTAGAGAAGAAACAAGCAGTGCTGGCCAGAGCTGTCCCTATAGAGTCTTCCAAAGCCAAGAAAGTTGCAGCTGTAGGGAGCCAGTGATCTCTCTTATTGTTTGGGTGTTGATCATCTGAACACTTGACATTCTGAATGACATCAGAGGAGCAAAGCAGAGATTCAATGTCTCAAATTCAGCAGTTCTTACAGAATCTCAACACCAACATACAGTCACACTAGAAAGTTAGGGCATATGGGTCCACCCAGGCAATGCTACAGGGAAGCTGGTCCTTGCACAACTTCAGGTTGACACTGGCCGCAACCTCATGGTGTTAGAGGCAGAAAAAAAAAAAGTGTTTCCTATGTTCCTCTTCAATGTACAGCAAAAGCATTTTGTTTCCCTACAAGGAAATTGTTATAGATTGATAGTTCATGTTTTTGATGGACAGGCTTCCCCTACATTTTGAGATTAATTAGCTCCTAGAAAACCAGCCCTGATTATTTAATGATATGTTGGCATTTTTTTAGGTGTGGTAATGGTCTACTTCCTAAAATGCTTATTGTAAATTAGGTAGGGTTTACATATCAGATTATATGTTTTTTCAGATTATATTTTTTGCATTTAACAGTGTAGCTAATTTATCGAACCTCCCAAAGGCTTGCCCTGCTCCCTCACGTTTCCCCAACTTTTTGACTAATCTCCCTCTTGTAGCCCATTGCTTCCCTTTCCCTCCCTCCCCCACCTATCCATGCTAACCATCGGTCTTTTTCTCTTTATATGAAAACCTTTATCTTGATTCTTTTTATAACAGTGATCTCATAATATTGATCCTTTTGCAATTGATTAACTTCACTCAGCATAAAATTCTCCAAATACATCTAAGTCATGAGGTGGTTCAGAGTTTCATCCTTATTCCTTAACAATATACTAAAGGTTGTTTCTCTATTCTTCCACCAAGGGACATTGTGCTGGAATAAACATAGATATGCATCCATCAGCTCATGCTGTCTTCTTTATTCCTTTAGAGCAGCAGTTCTCAAACTGTGGGTCTCGACACCTTTGGGGGTAGAACGACCCTTTCACAGGGGTTGCCCAATTCATAACAGTAGCAAAATGACAATGATGAAGTAGCAATGAAAATAATTTATGGTTGGGGGTCACCACCACATGAGGAACTGGATGAAAGGGTCCCGGCATTAGGAAGGTTGAGACCCACTTTAAACCACTGCTTTAGAGCCATGCCGAGTCCAGTGATTGTTAGGTCATATGGTATTTCTCTTCCCAATTGTTAGAGGACTCGCCATCTTGCTTTCCTCGGTGGTGGTACAGTTTTACAGTCCCACCAGCAGTGTAGGAGGGTTCCAATCTCTCTGCACCCTCTCCTGCGTTTGTTATATTCTTGTTTTGAAACTTCACTATCAATGTTAGGGTGTGGTGGTATCTAATTGTTGATTTGATTTACATCTCTCAAATATCTAATGATTTCAAGTATTTTTTCATGTCTGTTGGTCACCTTCATATTCTCTGCCTATTTTTTAATTAGCTTATTCATATGCCTCTAGTTGAAGTGTTGAGGTTTATTATAGATTGTATAGATTAAACTCCACTATAATCTATCATTGCCCCCATTTTCCCCCAGTCTGTGGCTTCTCTTTTTACTCTTTTGGTGCACATAAATGTCTTATTATTAGGAGGCCTCAGTCATCTATTTTGGCTTTTGCCATATGTTTTTTCATTGTTTGTTAGTGTGTTTCTGCTGTTATTAGGGCCACTAAGTTTAGTTTTTAAATTTAAAAACTAAGTCTCAAACTTAAGTCTTTAATCCATATTGAGTTCATTTTGTATATGGAGTGAGGTATGGGTCATTCTCCTGCAAATGGAAATCCAATTTTGCTGGCACCATTTGTTGAAGAGACTGCTCTCCAATGTTTCATGTATTTCAGCTTTGTCAAAAATGGATTGTCTGTAGGTGGATGGATTTATTTCTGGGTTAGCTATTCTGTTCCATTATCTATGTACCTGTTGTACCAGAACCTACCTGTTTTGACCACCATGACTATGTAGAACTGTGGTAGTTACATGTCAACTTGAAGCTATAGAAAAGTGTAGGGGTGGTATTCAACCTGTCAATCAGGTCACAGCCTGCTGGTGCCTCCCTGTGGGAGTGGCCTTCTCATAGGGAGTATCTTGAGAACCAACCCTCTCTCTGCCTTCACCTTCCTGCTGGCTGACCCTGATGGCTGCCTTGTGTCCACCACCGCCATTGGATCCATGCAACTCTGCTCCCACCAACCTGTGATCTTCCTGAATTCTGCATCGTTGCATGTGGCTGCGTGAGTCTGTAGAAAGACTTATGGACTTGGCGGGGATGTTTTCTCGATATATAATTATCTTGATAGAAAGCTCTCTTTTGTACATATATGAGCATCACTGGATTTGATTCTCTAGTCAACCCAGCCTGACACACACAAGTACATTGGGAAGTGAGAGACCTCCTACTTTGTTCTTCTTTAGAAGTGCTTTGCTTACCTTGAGTCTCTTTCCTTTCCATATAAAGTTGGTGATTAATTTTTTCATCTCTTTAAAGAATGATGTTGGCCTCTGGACCAGACTTGCATTATAGTTATAGATTGCTTTGGGTAGTATCCATGAACATGGTATAGTCTTCCATTTTATATAGGTCTCTTTGGGTTTCTTGTAGTAGTGTTTTCTAGTTTCCTTTAAACAATTTTAAAATTTTTCTCTGATTAGGTTTATTCCTGAGTATTTCATCTTTTGAGTAGCTATTGTAAATGATATTCTTTTCTTGATTTCCTTCCAGAGCTCTCCTCATTAGTATATAGGAATTCTGGTTTTTTTTTTCCTATGTTGATCTTATACCCTCCCGCATTGCTGAATATTTCACATTTATTTCCCATGATTTTCTTGTAGAGTCTTTGGGGGTTTCTACATACAGAAATCATCTTATCTGGGAGTTTACTTGTTCTTTGACAATTTGGATGCCTTTGCTTTCTTTCTGTTATCTAATAGCTCTGCCTAATACTTCTTGGACTATATTGAATAAAAGTGGTGAGGAAGGGCATTTTTATCTTGGTCCAATTCACAAAGGGAATGCTTTCAGTTTCTCCTCATTGAGCTTGTATATCTGGGATGAATCCCACTAGATCATGGTGTGTTACTGATTTTTAAAATTCTGTTAGCTAGGATTTTGTTGATAATTTTTGCATCTATGTTCATATATTAGATCTGTAATGTCCTAATCTGGTAATGTTTTTCATTTTGGTATAAGGGTTATACTCACTTTATTAAATTGTCAGGGGAGCCAGCCCTTAACAAATCATCATGGGTCCGGTAGGCATAATTGTACAGCGATAATAAGTAAAGATTATAGTAAAGTCATAGAGAATAAGAGAGATAGAAGAGAAATTGTAATAATGGAGTTAGACACATTTCTTTTTTTTTCTTTCCATCTTTTTTCAGTTTTTTTATGGTTTTATTAGGGGCTCATATAACTCTTAACACAATCCATACATACAGCAATTGTGTAAAGCACATTTGTGCATTCACTGCCTTCATCATCCTCAAAACATTTGCTCTCCACTGGCATCAGGTCCTCATTTTTCTCCACCCTCCCAGTTCTCCCCTCCCTCATGAACTCTTGATAATTTATAAATTATTATTTTGTCATATCTTGCCCTGTCCAGGAGTCAGACACATTTCATGGTAACATGCTCACCTCAACTCCTCTTGGTGGTACACATGGAGGTGGGAGACAGAGGGAAGGAGAGAGAGTGAACAGGGGAAGGAGGAACCAGGGACCAGGGGAGAGGGCCGGGAGAGAGAGAGATCTTTATTTCTAACCCAGGCTTATATTATCTTTGGGATCATGCAAGCCCCCTAATCACAGGTTAAGATATACGTCACAGGAAAGGGTTGTACTATAGATCATACAGTAATGAGAGAAGGACGATCTAGGGGTATCCATGCAATAGGAAGGGGAGGGGTTGGGGTACACTTGTGACAAGATGGGCGAATCCTAGAATCAGGATGGCAGCCTAAATTTGGATGTCCCTGAGCAGGTTTGACCTGTTCTGCGGCTCTCCAAAGAAATAATTACTATCCTTATCAGTAGGGTGTGAGCTCCACCTACAGTGGACCAGACTAATGGCTGAATGCCTTCAGGGAGGATGTCTCTAAGCATCTGACCTCCCACCATGTGCTGGCAAACAGCCTCTGATGTTTAGCATATCTTTGGGGAGACAAAGCTGGGGAAAAGTCTTTTTATATCCCACAATTAAATGAGTTCAAGAGTTTGAAATCCTTTCAATATTCTGGAGTAGTTTGTGTAGAATTGGTGTAACTTTAATCTGAATGTTTGGTGGAATTCCCCCAGTGAAACTGTCTGGTGTATGACTTTTTTCGTTGCAATTTTTTTGTTTTGTTTTTTTAATGAGCTGATCGATTCCTTGTGTTGTATTTTGTTGAGGTTTTCTAGAGCAGTCTGTGTTAAAGTAGGCAGTATGTTTCAAGAAATTTCTCCATTTATTCTAGGTTTTCAAATTTACTGGAGTACAGTTCTTCATAGCATTTTTATCTTTTTTTAATTGTAGTTGGTTCTGTTGTGATATCGCCCCGTCCTTTCTTATTTGCGACAGTTGCATCTTTTTCTCTTTTAAGTTTTCAAGTGGTTTGTCAAATTTGTTAATTCATTCAAAGAATCAACACCTTGTTTATTGTTATCCTGTTTTCATACTCACTTTTTTCTGCTCTAATTTTTATTATGTATTTTCTTCTGGTGGCTGAGGGTTTCTTTTGCTGCTCCTGCCACAAAGTATCTGCTCTGCACAGTGCAGGGACAAATAATAGGCATGGTTCTGTGTTAAGAGTGACAGCTCAGGAAGATCCTCACACATACCTGGCCTCCCCTGGGCCACTACTGGTCTCCAGCCATACTGAGAAGCATCACCACCAAATACTAACTGGGTGACCATTCTCTTGGTCCAGCCACCCTTATGGAATCTGAATCTTTCAACCCTTCCTGCCTGATGGGTAAATAAGACAGGCTGGATGAACAATCTGGAGGAGAAAACAACGGGATCAACAGTTCTGGAGGACCATGGAAGAGGGGGAGGTGTGGTGAAAGGTAGTGGTGTTAACAAACCCAAGGTCAAGGGAACAACAAGTGATCCAAGCCGGTGTTGAGGCGGCTGTAGGAGGCCTGGTAGGGCATGATCAAGGGTAATGTAACCAAGAGGAATTACTGAAGCCCAAAAGAAAGATGAGCATGATAGTGGGACAAGAAGAAAGTCAAAGGAAATAGAGGAAAGAGCTAGAAGGCAACGGGCATTTATATAGGTCCAAATAAACACATGTGCATATGCAAATATATTTGCATATGAGGATGGGTAAATAGATCTATGTGCATATATTTATAGGTTTAGTATTAAGGGAGCAGAAGGACATTGGGTCCCCACTCAAGTGCTCCCTAAAAGCGAGAATATTTTCTTCTATTAAATTGGCATTCTATGATGCTCACCTTCCCGACACAACTGCTGAAGACAAAGCAGGTGAATAAGCAAATGTGTTGAAGAAAGCTGATGGTGCCCAGCTATCAAAAGACATAGCATCTGGGGTCTTAAAGGGTTAAATATAAACAAGCGGCCATCTAGCTCAGAAGCAACAAAGCCCACATGGAAGAAGCACACCAGCCTGCGTGATCACTAGGTGCCAAAGGGATCAGTTATCAGGCATCAAAGAACAAAAAAATCATATCATTGTGTGCTCACCTCCATGATACAATCACTGAAGTAAATGGGTGCATAAGCAAATGTGGCAAAGAAACCTGATGGTGCCCAGCTATCAAAAGATATAGCATCTGGGGTCTTAAAGGCCTGAAGGTAAACAAGCAGCCATCTAACTCAGAATCAACAAAGTGTGAGTGGTGATACTGGGAGGGTAGAGGGAGGGTGGGTTGGAAAGGGGGAACCGATTACAAGGATCTACATGTGACCTCCTCCCTGGGGAATGGACAACAGAAAAGTGGGTGAAGGGAGATATCGGACAGGGCAAGATATAACAAAATAATTATAAATTATCAAGAGTTCGTGAGGGAGGGGGAAATGGGGAGGGAGGGAGAAATGAGGAGCTGATGCCAGGGGCTTAAGTGGAGAGCAAATATTTTGAGAATGATGAGGGCAATGAATGTACAAATGTGATTTACACAATTGATGCATGTATGGATTGTGATAAGAGTTGTATGAGCCCCTAATTAAATGATAAAAAACTGTGCTAAAATCTTATCTCAGTTTTGACTAGGAGATGCTTCAAGTTAAGTAGCAATAGGAGTTAAAACATAGGAGAATAGAAGCTTTTTACCTCCTCGTTCCGCAGCCCCTATTTGTGTATTTTGTATTTTACATTTAAATGTGAAGTGAATCTCTACATAAAGTATGGCTCCTTTAGTTGGAAGGATGACAGCTGGAAATGTATACTTTCAAAACCCTTTGGAACCATTAACAGATTTTTTTCCCTTGTGGAATCCCCAGAGATTTTATTCTAAATCAGATGTTTTGACTTATGTTTTTTTATCACAGAAATTAAATATAAGTGATGGTAACTACATCAACATACAGAATCCTGTTTAATTAGATTACAATAATTATTGCTTTTACTTGTTTGAGCTTTGTAATGTTTTTATTGTAAATATTTATGTAGAAACTCACTTGCCTTCCTAACATTCTTCATGTGTACAATTTAATGGCAGTTATATTTATCATATTGTATGGGATATTTTTCTTGATGAAAAACATGTTTCCAAATACAGATGCTTCCATGTTCTTTTGTATGAATCCAGGATAACATTGTGATTTCGATCATACTAGTTTAGTTTCTAGTTTCATTCATTCACTTCACTGGCCACACAGAACTCACAGACAATAATCACTATGATGGTTTATTTAAAAAGTTAACAGGCAATAACACAGGTGTAAATGCTCAGGATACATTTCATCAGTCAGGACATGTTACAAAGTTTTTTCAAAGGACATGCGTCTCCACTCTAAGTCTCAACCGAAAGGCACTTACCTTCAGCTCCATGGTTCGGCAAACTAACTCCCCAGAAACACCCCATCCACAACCAGCTGCCTGCCCCACAGCGCTGAGTTTCTTTATAGGGGCTAGGACGCCCACTGCTCGGCCTTGCACTCTGAGTCCTGTGCTCTTCTGCTGTGGCTCCTCTGCCACTCCTCTGGTGTCACAGCTGTCTTCTGGATCCAGGAGTTTCGCTGCACAGGAATCTCATGCTCTAGAGGACATGCTCCACTTCTGGTTCTTTCTGGTAGTGAAATTTCTCCATTCTTGCTTCTCAGGGGGCTCATTTGACATGCAGCAGGATGGCGATCTCCACAGAGTCTGTGAACGATGACTCACAGGTGAATGTTCTCAGTGTCTTTGCCCATCCACTTACCCAGAACAATGCAGAAAACGGTTATTTGGTAGGAGTTATAGAGATTGACAAGAAGAGCCATAGGAAATGAGTCACTGCCCCTGCACATGGATACCAAAACTCATCAAAATTTCACAGGTAAACAATAGGCCAGCATGTTTGAAGAATATTCACGCAACCGGAGGGGGGGAGGCTAAATGAAACATTAGAAAAATAATCCAACAGAATATTAGAAGGAGCACTAGAGGATTTCAGAAAGTTTATGGGAAAAATTCCATTATCTTGTAATTCCCTTTATCCATGAACACTTTGCAGCCTCCTCATATATACTGTATCCAAGCATCATTTTTACCATGGAAACATGGTTCAGTAGGAGAGCGCTCTTCATACGTTTCATCATATCAGTGAGACCAGTGTAACCCTGATTAATGTAACTATCCCAAGGAACCTACCCTCAGGACATGAGATGTTGTCATGGGGTGTTGAAATATACCTAAAGCATGCATTATCCACAATTTACCCACACTTTCCTTGCTAATAACCAATCTCTTCTGAACCCCCTTGCTTCCCAGCACAGTATCCCAACACGGCAAGTGAGCATTGCTTATGACCCGACATGACCTGCTGAACATGAACAGAGAAGACAGTTACAACCTTCAGGTCACCTCGGAACCTGAAGTCCCCAGAAAGATATCACCAAATCAACCCTGAAGACGTCTGATGAGCCATTTCTTATCAAGAGCCATAATCCCACCCTGATGCATATTCATGATTGTTCCCATGAAATCTGTTACATATTCATGAGCCCCTCAATTTATTGTCTGATGTACCTGTGTAAAACTGTAACCCTCTTTTTTCCCAGGACCGTGGCCTGGTGACTCTAGTCCCTGCTCACTTGCTTCATCAACCAAAGGCAAGCAGTCTCCTTTCACTTTCCCTCAGCCTCCAGAAGCGAGACCGCGATGGGTGACATCAGCAAATCTAAAGAAAAATATTACATTATCATTGCCAGAGATTCCTAAAAGGCCCTTGACAAAAGTTACAGTTTATTTTTTTTAGTAATGTAGAAATGAAAGGAGACTTCCACAAAGTGATCCAATACATTGAGCTCAACTGAAAAAAGCACCGTAATTCTGAAAGACCAGCCACTAACCCCATTTTCATCAGCATCAAACCCCAAAGGAGACTCACTGACATGGAGTTGATCCCGACTCATAGCAACTGAGAGGACCCTGTGCTCCTTATGAGCATAAGAAGGATTAAATGTATTTTAATCTGGTAATGAGCCAATAACACTAGGTCAAAAATATTAAGGAAATTGGAGGAAAGAAACATTAAAAACTAAGGTAATTCAGCAGTGAGTGGAGTGCCTTATTGATGTACAGAATTTAATTCCTTTGACATATATTATGAAGCACAGTTAGAAGGTACAACAATAAACTTAATATAAAATGGAAACAAAAATAAAACACCAAATAAATAAAATACCTCGGAATGAACATAAAATGAAATGGTAAAGCTTTAAATCAGTCCTGAGAAACACAAAAGAATGTTTGAACTAATAAAATTCATATGTTATTAAATAGGAAGACTTCATAAAGACACATTTCCTTATTCTGTTATGCTCCATGAATTGTTTACTATCCATAAAATACCAATGTAGGTGTTTGTAATAGATGTGGACAAACAAACCACCTGAGTAGTAAGGGGGGGAACATCGAGAAAATTGAATGAGGTAGACCCATTCGATTTTTGTTGTTTTTGTGTGTTAAGTTGATTCCTACTCAGAGCAATCCTATAGACCAGAATAGGAAACCCATGGGATTTTCTGGGCTGTAATCTTCATGGAAGCAGATTGGCAGACCTTTTCTCCCTTGGAGCTGCTGATGCGTTTGGACAGGTAGCATTTCAGTCAGCAAATGAGTGTGTTAATCATTGCATCAAAACTCAAACTCGCTATCATTGAGTCAATTCCAACTCATAACGACCCTATAGGACAGGGCAGCACTGCCCCAGTGGGTTTCTAAGGCTGTAACTCTTTATAGGAGTAGAAAGCCCATCTTTCTCCCAAATGTGTAACCAGAAGGCCTTGATAATTAAATAATAAATACTGGCACATGAGTAAGCGCCCTGGTGGCTAAGTGGATTACAAATTGAGCTGCTAACCTCAAGGTCAGCTGTTCAAAACTACCAGCCACTCCTCAAAGGAAAATTGAGACTTTTAAAGATTTACAGTTTGGGAAATCCACAGGAGCAGCTCTACTCTGTCCTATAGGATCGCTATGAATCGGTATCACCTTGATAGTGATTGATATACAAGCCAGAGAGCCCCCAGGCAGAGTGAGGTTTGCTGACTTTGGAGTTTAAAATCAGCCCGTGGGGAAACATTGGGAGCAGCAGAATGGAGGGGAGATTTCAACAGCCTACGACCATTTTAATCGTCAACCAGATAGATAAGTATGGGCAAAAAGTAAGTACCACCACAAGGCTTTGTCTTCATACTGCGAACAGGTTGTCAGGAGAGACCAGTCCCTGGAGAAGGACATCATGTTTGGTAAAGTGGAGGGGTGGCCAAAAAAAAAAAAGAAAGAAAGAGGAAGGCCCTCCAGGAGATGGATGGACACAGTGGCTGCAACAAGGGGCTCAAGCACAGGAACCATTGTGAGGTTGGTGCGGGACTGGGCAGTGTTACCTTCCGCTGGGCATGGGGTCGCTGTGGGTTGGAACTGACTCAATGGCACCTAGCAACAGCAGCAATAAAGATGTTTAACCTATAAAAAGTAAAATGCAAAATTAAAATCCAAACCTACTGCCATCAAGTTGATTCGAACTCATAATGACACTACAGGACAAGGTAGAACTAGCCCAAGGCGATAATCTTCATGTCTGAAGGGGGCTCCAGCTAATATCTGACCCATGGACTTGAGTTGGATTGGACTTGGATGTCTTCTTGATTTGAAATGACTTCCTGATATAAATTTATTTATTATACATATGAGTATCACTGTTATTTTTCTCTATACAACCCAACCTAACTCAGTAATAAAAAGTTTTGGGTTTGTTTGTTTGTTTGTTTGTAATGAGTGAGAGATTTTTTAAAAAGTGAGAGATAAAAAGTGTAGCAGAGAAATTGAAACCCCCATGCAAAGCTGGTGGGAATGTCAAGTCGTGCAGCCCCTGAAGGAAAAAGCTTGTCGCTTCTTGATCAACTTCTACAAAGATCACAGGACCATCTGACCCAGTAATTCCACTTCTAGGTACATGGATATACCCAAACAAATTGAAAGCAGGGATTCAGATGCTTATACTCCAAACTTCATAGTAACATTATCCACAGTAGCCAAAAGGGGGCAACCACATGAGTGCCCATCAATGAATGGAAGAATGGATAAACCCCAAGACTGGGTATGAATATAATAGGATAATGTTCATAAAGAGAAATGAAAACCTGACATGCTACAACATGGATGAACCATGCAAGCATGCTGCTCAATGAAATAAGGAAGACACAACACAGAAGGACAAATGCTGTATGACGCTACTTCTGTGAATTCTCTAGAACAGGCAAACGCTCAGGGACAGACAGTAGATTAGAGATTGAGAGGGGGAGGAGGAGGGAGTAAGAATGGAAAGTTTGTTGCTAGTGAGTGCAGTGGGGTGATGAACAATTGGGCAAAAGAATTAAAGGCTGGACAACACCGTCATTGCAGTTCATGCCAGTGAGTTGTTCCGAGAACATCGCAAAGTTCACGAGAGTAATTCTTTTATTTATTTTTTTAATAGTAAGAGAAGCTGGCTTTTATATTTCTCTTCAGGAGGCCAACGGCTCCCACCAGCAAGCAGCTGGAAGGACAGAAGCTTAAGTTATCTAGGGATTCCAGGTTGTCAGGAGCGCCTCCAGGTTAGCTCTGCACCCCACCGTATGGATACTGCCACCTTTCGCGTGCTGGGTCACCACGCGCCCCGCTGCTCTGCGACGAAAAGTTCCAGAATCCTGAGGAAGACTAGCAACCAGCTCGTGTCCCTAGCGCCCCAACATCCGGAAGTACCAACTGTCACCCGAAGTCTGTTGGCTTCATAACCGGTCGCATCGACGGATTTCGAGGGGCTTACCCCAGTTCAACTCTTCAAAGCTGCACACCCTACTGTGCCCACATGGGGAACTACGTGGGCCGCTACCTGGAACTGCTCAAGCCCAAGCGAAGGGTCCGGTCACAGACTACGTCGGTGTTGTTGCTGCCACCTCCAGCCCAGGTCTGTCTGACTCCGCAGCCCATGCGTTCCCTGTCCCTCCTGCTTGCCCAGCGCCTCTACCCTCAGCTCTGGGGAGGAGCCCCGCGGATCTCCGGGCACCTCCACCGGCAGAGGGTGCCCCGGCGCCGGCCCTTCCACACCTTGTGGCGATCCCACCCGCCGTGCTCCTGGAAGACCCACCTGAAACGCAGGCAGTGGGCTGCCCGCTGCCGGATGCGGAGCCCTGTGAGGGTGCGGATTTCGCCTCCGGGGTGCAAGGGGATCCCCGCTGGCGGCCGGGCAGAGGACTCCCTCTATACCTTGTGCCCAGAGCAGTTGCCAGACCCCAGAAGGGAGGAGGATTTGCTGCAAGCCCTACGCCAGTGCAAGAAGGGAAAGAGAAAGGTGGAGGACCCCCTGGGTGGTGAGGCCAAGAGGCTGAAGCTTGAACAGAAATGGCGGTTGAAGAGGAGGCAGTATGGCCCGCAAGCCAGGGGGTCAGCCTTCAGGCTCGTGGTGAAGGATGGTGAAGGCCTGGACTTTCAGGCCAGACCAGGTCCGCTGCGCACAGGGGGCCGCTCTTGGATCTGCAGCCTTTGCGAAGAGTGGCTTGATCCTCAGCCTCCCACCCAGCTGCCCCCTTCGGAAGCACAGCCATCGCTGCCTGCCACCCAGTCTGCTCCGGGGCACACCAGCCTGATAGCTCCCATGGCTCCTAAAAGTAAGGACCTTGCCACCCACCCCCTGAAACCCAAACCCATAGCTCTTCCCCCCTACTAACCCCTCTCTGCCCTGAGTGGGCAATGACACCACCAGGTCATCAATGCCACCTCCAGGTTAACAGGTCTGCCAAGTCTCTGACTTGATGCCAACCCTTGTCCTTACCAAGCAAAACATATTGTCGGCTTGGCCCCCAGTCCTCATTGCCACTCCCTTCCCAACTGCCTGGGGGCTGTGTGCCCAGCCAGACTGCAGTTTCAGTCTTTCAGGCTGCCTCCAGGCCCATCAGAATAGACTTCCTAAACTGCCAGCTCATCAAATCTGGTTTCTTTCTTTCAGAGCCAGAACGGGTCCCCATTCTCTGAGCACAGAAGAGCTGTGGGTCAACATGGGCTGCAGTCCCTGCCGTGGTCAGCAGGGGAGAGAAGTGGACACCCTGGACAGTCTATCAGGGAGATCTGCGCTAGGAGTTTCAGAGCCAGAAGTGGGGGCCCTTCCCAATGTCCAGCACATCCATGCTTTGGGGGCTGGTCACTGCATCATTGGAGGCGTCACTAGGATGGAGTGTGTGCGGTGATGAGCTAGGGAAGGCAGCCAGTTGAAATAGGGTTTCTCCTATCTTATATGTTATCCTGATGTTTAGTCTGTAGCTCCTCACTGCTGTTCTTTGCCGGCCACTTTAGAATTCCTACATGGCTGGATGCAGGAATCTAGTTTATTCTCTTAGTGTTTTTATGGGGAGAGTTAGGATCTTAGATATACACATGCCCCATCTTCCCAGAATTCCCTCTGCCTTTTCCTGGGAGCATATTTGCCCCAAAGTTTTGCTTCCTCCCCCACTCATACCCCATTGGACTGGTTATTTTAGTTAAAAATTATATTTGTAGTTTCATAAATAATATGTAATGAATAGTAATAAGGGGTAGCTTTGCTTTCATAGATAAATGAATTCTCTTTTATATGATTTCATATTGATCATCGACAGCAGAGATTGTCAACTGGGGCCAAACTCTTCTTTGTTGTCAGGGCTTGTCCTGTGCACTGTAGGTTTTTCAGCCGAATCCCTGTCCCCAAAAGCACACTGGCAGAGAACTTGTGAGGCACAGTCATTTCTATTGGCAGAAACCATTTCTTGGTCTCTCAAAATGTGAGGTTTTATAATGCTAATCAGAGATATCAAGATGGCCACAATGAAGGGACATGGGCTTGGCCAAAGTATCTTCTGGCCACGCTTTAGCATGGGAATCATTCTGGTTTCCCAGCTTTATTGATAATAAGAAAATGCAAACTTTTATAAAATAACATGACTTTACAGTCTTTATATTGGGAGCCTGAGGGGAATAAATGGAATGGTGTCCAGTTTTAGGAAGATGCAAGGAGTTGAGACCCCATACAGGGATGCGACTGTCCACGAGGGGCCTCCTGGACCTGAGAGCACGCCTACCGGAACCTCTCGTGCATGCATGCATACGCACGTGTGCGTGCACAGGCACACACACATGCACGCACGCACGCAGGAGAAATCGGCGAGGCTGTTGATGGTAGCACTGTGCGTCATCGCAGAGAACTGGAGCAACCTCAGTGTCCACCAGCGGGGAAGTGGATAAAGTAAATGTGGCAGGTGCTCTCAAGAAGGGCTGGTCCACAGATGAGTACAATGACCTGGGCCAGGAGCGCTCCACCTGGGCACTGTCAACACCACGGTGGGGCCACACAGCTCTATGCTGTGGGGGCTGTCCTGTGCATTGTGGGATGGCTAGCAGCATCCCTACCTCTGCCCAGCAGCTCGTATGAGGACCACTGCCAGCTATAAGAACCATAGTTCTTCATATTTTCCCCTATGGGCAAGTGGAAATTACTGAATGAGAGGGTTTTTTTGGGTTGTTTTTTAAGAATAAATTTCAAATACATACTGTTTGAGGACAAAGACTAGAAGTAAATGCTATGTGTAACATACTTGCATTTACATAAATCATAGAATCATATTCTTGGCATAGCAGAGGAGGCCAGAGAGCCAGGAAAGGTCATTTGTTCATTAAATACTTACCTGGTTTAAACAAACTCAGCACACTGCCTTGTTAGACTGAGAGGAGACACTGGCACATGCAGCAAGTCCCTTCTGAAGGGAACAGAGACAGAAGATAATAAGTATATAACTATCTTCTTTGCCAGATGGGAATGTAGGCTGTAAAGAAACGTAAAGGAGGCCAAGAGATGCAGCTGCCTCCATCAGTGCATTTGTGGCCCCAAATCCTGTCTTCTGTCCCCCATCATTGTCACAGAGCATGCTATCCCTCACTGTGAATGTGAGTCTTTCCAATTTATGTCCCCCCTCCTACAATGGAGCAATTCAACCAATAAAGTGAAGACATTTTGTCTACTTTGAAAAAAAAAAAGATTCCCAGAACGCTACAATTATTGGTTTGTTTGTGTGTGTGTTTTTTAAAAAAAGATTGTTTTCACGGGTAAGCCATCACTATTAAATACAAGGAGTATTTAATCAAACTGGGCTAACTGCACTCTGGAGTTTTCCATTCTGTGACTACTTGGTTCACCACAAGTGATTCACTGTCACGAGGGACAAAAAAAGGGACTAGGGTCTGAAGTGTCTCATGGGGAGAGTGGGACTGTCGACACGGGTAGGGAAATCCCTGTTAGGTTGAACTAGCCTGAGTCTTGAACCTGAAGCATTATCTCTCATCCCCACTCTAATTTTTTTATGTGCCGTTCCAAACAGGAACAGCCCCAAGCACCTTCCCCATGCACATTTGTAAATGCTCCCCGGTGGGGAGGAGACAGTCCCACATGCAAGTGAGAATAACAATTCTGAGCATTGTAGTTTAGCTCCATTTGCTTTTTACTAGAAAAGTGGATACAGATGAAGCATGACACTTTATCACTTTACACAAGAATCCGCTTTGTAAGTATATATGTCTGTATCCATTCATTCATTCTATTGCATGCATGCTTCCTAATACCCCCTTTGTCAGAATTGATGCAGTGGCAGTTGTTTTTGTTTGTTTGTTTGTTTTTAAAGAATTGTTTTACCTTTACAAGTATCTTTTGAATGACTTTCGAGATTGGAAAATGACGAATTCCCTGAATTCCTCTGAATGCTGCCCTGATGATTTGATGTAGATTCAGAAGGGGCATCAATCAGCAGAGCATCTTTTGCACGAGACTGATTTCCCAGTTGTCCACTAAGTTTGGAGAGTTTTATAAAAATGTTTATCTCTCTATAAAAGGAGGTCCACAAATCCGTTGATATTTCTTTCTGGAAGGGATGACGCTGAGGACCCTCACCTAGAATATATTTAGAGATTTGCTCCGAACAAATAGAGGAGGAAGAGGAAGCTGGCAGACCACACCTAATCCAAGGTTAACATCAGAGGATTCTTGTGAACATCCTCCTGATTGAATACACTGAGAAAGGCTCTTTACCTCTGCAACTGCCCTTTCCTACATCCAGATCCTCGGTGAGAAAGCATGAGATAACATCACACAAAACCCAATGCAGGACTGCTGCTTTGGAGTTTTGACCAGCAGTTTGTAAAGTGCCCAAGTCATGAAAAACAAGAAAAGATGCCCAAAATGTTACAGAGTAGAAGGGTCTCCTGGGTCAGAAAAGGGACACTGTTGAAAAAAAGGTGGTTACTTTTGGGTAAAATCTGTTTTCATTTCTTAGATTTGAGAACCGTGTCATGGTTGGGTAAGATAAAGACCCTCTGAGGAAGTGACTCTAATAGCCTAGAGAATGGTTGCTCTTTAGGACCAGGCCATCCTTTGCTGTCCTGGGTAATGCAGGATGCTGATCACATGCTGATCCCTGGTTTCTACCCACGAAAGGCCAGTATCCCCCCCTCTCCCCTTTCTCATTCACTGTCCCAATCCTTAAAGCCAGTGAGGCCTCCACACATTTTTCCAATATCCCCTTCTGTATTGGACAAGGTTCTCTAGAGAAACAAACCAGATTGCTAGTAATTATATATAAATATATTTATAAAGATAGATATATAATTCAAGAAATAAACCATTAAATTATATACAGATAGATAATACAAGAAATTAACAGTTAAATTATAAAGCAGTGAGACACTAGCAGTCCTTCAAGACTTGAGAGCTGCCAGTTGCCAGTCCCTTTCTGTAGAGAGAGCTGGGCTATATATACCCAGGCAGCAAACAGCAAGGCAGGTCCCCAACTGTCATCAACTGTCAGTCCCCAACTCCAGAGATGAACATTCCAATAGTGTGGGCTTAAAGGGACCTCAACTTACAGCGACACAGTCCACAGGCTAGGCATCCCACAGGTAGTGTACTCCTTTAAACTGAGGCACAGAGCAACCAAGGTGAGGCTCACCAAGCCATTTATCCCTCTGCCCTTCAGTTAATCCTACTTGTGTTTATCGGCCAGGCTGGCACAATAAACTATAGCACCTTCCCAGGGTGGGTGGGGACACTTCTGCCCCATGGTTACACAGAAAATCTTTGTATGATTTTGGCAACTCTTTAATGCCTAAAATTTGCTCAGTTATATGTATGCTATTATAGCTACTTATTTAGTTAACTAAAAGTTCTAATGTATATTTATGAAATACATCTGGACTATATTTATGAAAACATTTTGAAAATATTTCAACCATTTTTATAGCTACAAGTCAATGACATTGATGACCCTCATCCCATTGGGCAACCACCATCACTCCCTACTTCCCCATTTTCTCATCACTCTTTTTTTAAAAAATCTTTTTATTGGGGCTCATAAGACTCATCACAATCTGTACATACATCAATTGAGCAAAGCACCCTTATACATTCGTTGCACTCGTCACTCTTATAATTCACCTTCCACTTGGGTTCCTGGAATCAGCTCGGTTTCCCTTTTTTCCCCCATCACTCTTAACAGAAACTCAGGACTCTGTCAGGACCCTTTCCACCTCCTTGGGATGAACTCTTAATATGACCAGGAATGAACTTTCACCTCAATGGATTTACCTATTCCATATATATCCTAAAAAGGAGGATCATACAATATGCCTCCTTTTGTGTCTGATTTCTTTCACTCAGCATAGTATTTTCAAGGTTCATCCATATCATAGACTGTATCAGGACTTTATTTGTCTTTGAGGCTGAATTACACACACACACACACACACACACATAATGACATAAACCACATTTTGATACATTCTTTAATGTGAGCCAAAGCAAAGTGGTTATTGAAAAAGGTAACTTGGCAGCAAAATGAACTGCAATTTGGACATAATAATATGGTAATGGATAAATTAACAATTCTGATTCACATCATTCTTAATGAGATAACAGATTTTTTTTCTTAGGCTGGAGTCACTAGAGAAGCAAAAACAGTGAAATATAGAGAAAGATGTATTTCAAATTAAGGACTCATGCAGTTGTGAAAGCTGGCACATCTTCTCCTGATTTATGAGGTTATAAGAATTGACAAACCCCAAACCAGCTGGTTAGACAGTAGACTTAGTTCATAGGACTGCGGAAATTGGCAACTCCTCAAATCTGCGGTCAGATGCCAGGTTCCTGGCTCATGTCCCAAGACTCAGAGGCCAAAGGCTGATGAGTAGGACTCTGGATTAAGAAAAAGATCTTTGCCAGAACATCCATATATATTGAATGCAGGCCACCCCCCCCCCCAAGTAAACTTCCCTTTTGGCAGATGGGTGGCTCATATCAGATCATAAAATGAAGGAGGATTACATAATACCTGCCAAATTACTGGGCATGATGGCCTAGTCAAATTAACATATAACTTACCATCACTCAGATACAAACACACCGGGAAAATAATAAAGTGTTTTAAACACAAGATCTTGGCTCCTTTGCTGTATAAAAGCAGTCTTAAAAAGTATATAAAATTTAACAATTTTAATGTTATATCTGTATCATGTATTTATTATTATGTAGCACACAATAGCAGTGTCTTCCAAAAACCAAAACTCAAACCTATTGAAAACCATTATAACAGGAATGTTATAAATTCCAATTTACAACAATCCTGTTAGATGAGGTAAAACTACCTGAATAGGGTTTCAGAGGCTGTAGACCAATGTTTCCCAAAGTGGATGATACCATCCCCCGGGGGTGCTGGAAAGATCCAGAGGGACTTCAAAAGCAGATGCCTACGTTTGATCCTGGAGTATGGACTGTAGTACAAATATTTTTCATTCCTAGGAGGATACTGACTAGTTTTTCTTTGTTTGTTTTTTTCCGGAAAAAGGTTAGGCCAAATAAGTTTGGGCAGCTGTACTGTAGACCTTTACCGAGGCAGCTTGCCTCATCTTTCTCCCACAGGGCGACTGGTGGTTTAGAACCACTGACCATTTGGTTAGCAGATGAGCACTTAACCACTGAGTCACCAGGGTTTCACACTAGTTTTTAAAGGAGCATCATTTTGGCTATTTCTCCAAGTAATATTTAGGGGAAAAGTGAATACAAGCACCCCTTGTTTTACTGCCCCTTGCTTTACTCCGCTTTGTAGATATTGCGTTTTTGTTATTGTTTTTAACAAGTTGAATGTTTGTGGCCCCGCTGTGTCCAGCAAGTCTATCAGTGTCAATTTCCCAACAGCCTGTGCTCACTGCATGTCTCTGTCACATTTTGTTCATCCTCACAATATCTGAAGATTTTCCTACTGCACTTGCATACTTAATAGACTGCAGTATAGGGTCAGTGTCACTTTTATACTCACTGGGTAACTAAAGAGTGTATGTGACTTCCTTTATTGCACTTGGTTGAGGTGGTCTAGAACCTAACCCACAGAATCTACAAGGCATGCCTGCAGCTTTATCAACAGAATCCTGTAACCATGGGTCTGGCAATAGAAAGAAAGTCTAAACGTTTCACTGAACAAAAATATAAATATATAGAATATGTTACTTTCATGGGGGGAAATGGGACTTTCTAGTCCTTTAAAGTCTCAGGAACCTGTAAGGGCAGGTTTACTCTCCCATAGGGTTGCTATGAGTCCGCATCAACGTGATGGCAATGAGTGTGATATTTTTGGCTTGTTCCTTTAAAATCAAACAAAAATTCCTCCAGATTCCTCTCTCAAACATAAATAGTGGTTTGAGTGAGTGAGTGAGAGTGAGAGAGAGGGAGAGAGAGAGGGAGAGAGAGAGAGAGAGAGGAAAAGTCAAACAGAAATGGACTTGGTTTCTTTAGTGGCAAGCATATTCATCCCAAACAAGCAAACAAAATGTAACCATGTGCATGTGTCTCTCTTTTGTTCAGATAGAGATAGCAGTGTGTCTTTCTATTGTTACATTTGAAAACATTGGCACAGAAGGAAAACCCAATCCACCAGCAGGCAGGCAGCTGTTGAGCAAAGCATATGTTGATGCAATATGTAAGCTGAGGAGCCATTAGGACAACCAGTGGAAAATGTACATTTTCAAGATTTTCAAGATAGATATGTTTGATGCTTTCTCATTTTTAAAATTCACCTCAATGATCATTTTGAATGTTTGTTTTTACAAAGGCAAGGTATTAGCCCACGCCAATGGCTCCCTTAAGCCTATGACTGAATAGGCAATAGCAATGTCCACTCCCCCTCCTCAAGTTCGGGCATCCAGGCACCTGATCCGGGTCTGATGTAATCCTCTCAGAACTAGCTCCACGCTCCCTTCTCATCAATGGCACCAGCAACTGCAGGAACAGGAAAAAAAAAACCAAAAACAATCAAGCAAACTCACTGCCATTGACTCCATTTTTGACTCATAGTGACCCTATAGAACAGGGTTGAACGGTCCCTGTGACTTGCTGAAACTCTTTTTTTATGTTTTAATGTAATTAATCATTTTATTAGGAGTGCTTACAGATATTATATCAATAATTCAATTAGATCAGGCATAATTGTACAATTGCTGCCACCATTAGTTTCCATACATTTTCTTTCTTTTTGAACTCTTTGCTATGAGCTCCCCTTTATCCCTTCCCTCCCCCACCCTACCCCCAGGAGCCTTTATTATTATATTTATATTATTATGTTATAGTTATTAATATTATTTTTCCATATCTTACACCATCCAATGTATTTGTTCACCTAAAATTTTGTTGTTCGTTCCCCTCAAGTGGGTTTATACAGTCATCATTGCTATCAGCAACTCTCCTTTCCTCCAGTTCCCCCCACTTTCCCCATAATAATTATTTATTTCTGTATAAAATTATCTTAATTATACAAATGAACATACACAGGTCTAAAAAGGTTAAGGGGAAGAAATATTAAGGAACTAGATGATAGTTCTGTGCTATACCACACCCTGGATTTATCATTCCTTCCATGTGGCCTTTCAGTGAGAAACTGTCCAGTTATCTTATAGGTGGGCTTTGCGTCTCCACTTTGTCCATACTCCTTCACATCAATTTGATTGCTTGTTTTTGAACTTCTGATACCGCTTCCTGGAAGACCTCATGATCACACGGGCTGGTGTGCTTCTTCCAGGTGGGCTTTATTGCTTCCCTGTTAGATGGCCGCTGGTTTAACTTCAAGTCTTTAAGACCACGTATGCTATATTGTTTAATAGCTAGGCACCATCAGCTTTCTTCACCACATTCGCTTATGCACCCATTTTGTCTTCAGTTATTGTTTTGGAAAGGTGAGCATCATACAGTGCCACATTATTAGAACAAACCATTCTTGTACTGAGGTAAGATTCAAGTAGAGGCCCAAAGTCCATCTGCTTCCTTGTTGTATTGTTAGATAGATAGATAGATAGATAGATAGATAGATAGATAGATAGATAGATAGGTAGATAGATAGATAGATAGATAGATAGACCAATAGACCTATCTTTATATATTTAGAAACCTGAATGGCCAAAAAATATAATAAAATATTGCAGATCGTTAGCCATCCAGGAAATGAAAATAAAAACAACTATGAGATACCACCTAATAAGGATAGCCCAATTAAAAAAAAAACCAGAAAACAACAAGTGTTGGAGGGAGTGTGGTGAGATAGGAATTTTCATTCACTGCTGGTGGCGGTGTAGATACATTCAGTCACTGTGGAAATTGATTTAGCAATGCCTAAGACAGATGGAAACTGAGTTACCTTATGACCCAGCAATTCCACCACTGGGCATATACCCAGAAGAATTAAGAAACAGATCACGAAGAGACATCTGGGTTCCAATGTTCATCGCTATGCAGTTCACAGTAGCAAGGAATTGGAAACAGCCTAAATTTTCATCAATGAATGAATGGATTTAAAAACTGATGCATATACACACAATGGATTACTACACATCCTGAAAAAATAGTGATGAGCAGATGAAGCACCTCATCTTGTGGAAAGAGTTGGAGGAGATTATGCTGAGTGAAGTGAGCCAAGTACAAAAGGACTGTAACTCTTTATGGGAGTGGAAAGCCCCATCTTTCTCCCTTGGAGCAGGCTTGCTGGTGATTTGAAACTGCTGACCTTGCAGCTAGCAGCCCAACATGTAATCAGACAGGGCCAAATCTTTCCAGGGGTGCCAAGAATCTTGTTTCTGGAAATCAATGAGAGAGGGGCTGCTGTTTGACAAGCACAAGAGCATCGCTAATCCCCTTACCATGGAGACAATGGCATGCTGTTCCTCTGTGGATCACAAGATTTACCCTGGAAAAGTGAGGCTGGGCAAGGAATCCAGTACATGCCCCGTACCGGGTAATTCAGAGAGGCCTCAATGCGTTTAACTCTTTGGCTCAATCTACAGAGATAGAACCTCCTCCCTGGGGAATGGGCAACCAAAAAATGGGTGAAGGGAGACGTAGGACAGTGTAAGACATGACAAAACAATAATTATTATTAAGGGTTCAGGAAGAAGGGAGTGGGGAAATGAGAAGCTGATACCAAGGCCTCAAGTAGGAAGCAAAATGCTTTGAAAATGATAATGGCAACAAATGTGCAAATGTGCTTGACACAATAGATGGATGGATTGATTGTGATAAGAGTTGTATGAGCTCCCAATAAAATGATTTTAAAAAATAAAGAAAAATGGTCAATTCTCTTCAAAGACCAAATATTTGAGCAAACTAAGCTGATCCACTGGAAAATAGGCTAAGCTTTAAACTTACCATGTATACTCAAGTATAAGCCATCCCGAATATCAGCCAAGGCACCTGATTTTACCACAAAAACTGCATTTAAAAATGTGCTGAAAAACTTGGCTTATACACGAGTGTATATGATAGGTTACAGTTACTTAAAAACTACTCAGTGTTTTTTTAAAGCCTGTTAATTTGATTTTGTCTCACTGACCTAGATCTTCACGTGCACATCTAGTGAACAACACTTGGTTGCTACAGTTGACTCAAGTCACAAGGAGACCTCAAATAGCATGAAGTTATGAAACCAGAGCTTTCTTTTTTTTTTTTTGTTGGGGATTGTTTTATTTTGTTTGTTCCTGACTACCCTTCCTCCATCCAGAGACTACTTTAAGGGAAAAAGAAATTGCATTTCCATTTAGGTTTAGAGAAGTTTTATGTGTATAACAACATAGTTGCTGTATTTCATGTTCTGTTTTTAAAAAATAAAAAATAACCAAATAATTCTGAACTTCCAAAACATATTTAATACATATAAAAATTTCAGGGTAAGAATATATATATAATATTGTATCAATTATATTATAATTTTATATTATATATTCAAATCAAATAAAACATCTATCTTTCAGACTTATAAGGCTATAATTCTCTAGTAAATGTGATACATGCATTTTAAAATAAGTTTCACAGGTCTGAGTTTGGATGAATTGTTTAATACACTACATATAATTACTGCATTTGCCTTATTTTATGTCCATGACACTTCATGTGATTACCAAAGACAGCACACTACATTGTCTTTTCTTTTTTTTTTTTTCTTTTTTTTCTCTTTTCTTCTTTTACATTTTATTAGGGACTCATATAACTCTTACCACAATCCATACATATACATACATCAATTGTATAAAGCACATCCATACATTCCCTGCCCCAATCATTCTCAAGGCATTTGCTCTCCACTTAAGCCCCTTGCATCAGGTCCTCTTTTTTTTCCCCTCCTCCCTCCCCTGAAACCAGAGCTTTCAATGAAGGCTTCCCTCCCCCTTCCAGTTTGCTCTTCTGAAAAGCCAGGTGCTGTTGTTGTTGTTGTTGTTGTTGTTGTTGTTAGGTGCCATTCAGTGGGTTCCAACCCATAAAGACTCTGCACAGCAAAACCAAGCACCGCCCGTGCCACCCTCACAATTGTTCTTATGCTAGAGCCCATTGTCATAGCCATTGTGTACCTTCATCTCACTGTGGGCCTTCCAACGGTCCGCTGCCTCTTGACTGTACCAAGCATGATGTCTGTTAGTCTGGGTACTTAAGAGAAACAAATCCACAGAAACTCATGTATAAGAGAAACTTTTATATAAAGCGTAAGTGCACATCAAGGAAACATCCCAACTCAGTGCTGCCCAAGCCCACAAGTCCAACATTAACCCATATGTCCAACACTGATCCAAAAAGTCCTCCTCCATCTTACAAAACAGACACAATGATGCCGGCTGCAGGAGGAAAGCTGAGTAAGTGAATATGTAATCATCTCAGCACTGTTAGGGGTCTCCACACAGCTGCTCCAGTACCCAGGGCTGAATCGGGGTAGGTCCATGTGGCTTCTCCTCGGGCATGTCTTGCAGGAAGTGAGCCTTGCCAGCTGAAGCAGGGAACTGGCTAAGGCAGCTGTACCCTGGTCCGACCATCACAAAGCAAGAGACCCGGGAACTAGAAAGGCAAGGCTCGCTGAGCCATTTATCTCTCCACCCTTTGATTAGCCCCACATGTGTTTATTGGCCAGGTTGGCACAATAAACTAACCACCTCAAGGTCCTTCTCCAGAGACTGGTCTGTCCTAACAATATGCTCAAAGGATATCAGAAGACACCTTGCCAGCCTTGCCTCTAAGGAGCACTCTGTCCATACTTCTTCCAAGACTGATGTGTTCGCCCTCTCAGCAGTCTGTGGTACTTTCAAAACACAGTAGATAACAAGAAAGCCACTTGATCTCAAGATTAGTACATAAGGTTTCCAAAGGAGTTGTCATAATTCAGTCACAGTTAGTCCATCTTTCTCTAATTTGTATCAGAGTCAGTTGCTTGGGCTCCACAATTAAGGCGATCCTGTCAGAAACTCACAGGGGCAGCTTGTTCCTGTGCGATAGGGTCTCTCTGAGTCAGAGGTGACTCGGAGGCAATGAGAGACCCTTGGTTTAATTCACTGCCATCGCTGCCTTGAAAGGGTCAACATTTTTAAACATCATGTTGAACATTTACATCAGGCCCTGCAGATGATGTTAGCTCCTTCTCCTAAGCTGTCCTCTCTCACCCCACATCACAGAAGCCCTTCGACCTTGAGATGTCTCCCGCCAAGAGGCAGGCACCAGCTTCTATCCCGCTGTGCGCTCAGAAGCCAGAGCACCATCGTCTTCTCGAGAACTCCAGAGGCTTCAGAGGCTGTGGTTGCAATTTGAGATTTTTAAAAACGAAACAAATACCCCTTGCCATTGAGGCCATTCCAACTTGTCGTGGCCCTGGAGAACTGCCCATCAGGCTTCCGGGCTGTGAAGCACATTGCCACGTCGTTCTCCTGTGAATCAGCTGGCTGTTTAACCACAGCACCACCAGGGCTCCGAAATTCGAGATACTCCTGAGAGTGACTGCAAGCTGGGAAGCACCCAACCAGGAAAGATATGTCAGTCTTAGGAACAACTCTATGAGCAGTTCTCTTGACAGCTCTATGAGTTGAGAGTGGGAGGGAAAGAACAGGAGTGTATAAACATAGTCCAGAACCGACCCCTACCAGATCAGAATGCACCCAGTTGTCAGCACACAACTGGCTGTACTGATGGGTTTGCGTTGGGAGCCATGTGGATCCCTCTCCACCCCCGGTCCTTTCAGCAGGCCACGTTTTGCCCTGGGCCTCTTCAGTGAGCCATTTGCCTACCTAGGGTGCAGGAGCTGGGCCATATGAGCTCTCCAGCCAGCTCAGTGTGGGTACAACCCTGGTCTATCCTTAGAGCTCCATCCTGAGTCAGGGATCACTTCCAATAATCCCTAAAGTTGACCCTAAAAGGCCATAGTCAAGGCTTGCATATGAGGAAAAAAGGATATTGAGCTTTCTCTTTTTCATGGTAAAATCTTATTGTGTTCTTCAAGGCAGGGTTGAAAAAGAAATGGGTGAAGTTGAAGAAGTGATTAAAGGATTGGCAGATGCCAGCAGGGAGCTGCTAAGTCATAGGTTTCCAGAGGCACCCTCAGGCTATATGGAATTCTATATCATTGGAGGCGATCAAGTTCAATAGAAGAGAGACTACAGTAGTACTGGGTAACAGATGGCGCTAAAGTTAAACTCGTTCCTATTGAAGAAATGACTTGAATCATTCAGGTAATCTGTGTTTATTATTTGTGCATCTCAAGGTCTTCCAAGTGTGTGAAAGATTCATAGGTAAGCAATGAGAAAGAATCAATAAGTAAATAACCTGCTGTCCAAGATCTAGACCCTGCAGCCATTCTGGAAAGGAACATTTGCCCAAGCTAAAAAATTCACTCTGCTTCCCATGGGCACCAAAAGACCTGGCAAGGCTGATTTCCAAGTTACCATTTGCCAAGCTTCTAGTGTCTTCCTACTCAACACACTTGGGGGCTGGGGTGCTGTCCCTCTGCAAAGTGATTGTCATCCCAGTCTTGTATTCTGCTGCCCCTTCTGCACGGTGACGCCTGTGTGTCTAAGAATGTAATTTCTTTCTGGCAGTGCCTGTCAACTAGCCCAGCAGTTGGGCGGTCTCTAAACAAGGTTTGCTTCACTGCATGGCCCTCAGCACTCTCTCACTGGCAGCATACTTGCTGGGTCTCAGATTGCTGGCAGCAAGACCAGCCCATCCCTCTATCCGGGCATCCTGCCCAGAACCTCTTCCTCTTGCCTGGAATGTTCTTCCTTTGCAGGATCCTGCAAATGAAAGACCATCTCTGATTACTCAACTTAAAGACGACCCCCACCACATGCCACTATCTCATGACTGAGGCTGTTGATTCCTTTCTGTTATAATCCTTACATATTTACCACCACCCTTCTCTCTACTGCTCTACGAGGTTCTTACGTACACTCAGCTTGTTAAACTTGAGTTTGGTTCAGTGGCCCTCCATGGAGAGCAAGTACAAAGAGATAGCTCCTCAACAAAACAACGAGTCATTACATTTCTCCAGGTAAGAAGGTGCCTGGCTGCTCCTTTTCCTCATCTCTTCACACGTTTACAATATCCTCATGTAACTGCTTACGACTTCTTCCACTTCACCCTTTTGTCTCTCTGCCCCTCCTTAAATAAGGCAACACTGTGATTTTGCCATCAAAAAGAGAAAACACAAACTCTTTTTTTTAATCCCCCCACACACGTGTCGAGGATGGCATTAGAATATCATCTTTAGGTACTTCTGGAAATGCTCCTGCCTTCTTTTCAGGGGAACTCCTCATTTCCTATTATCCGGTACATACTTTAAAATAATTGCCAAATTCGGAGAGTAACTGTTTGGTTTTTAATAATGCCTTCCCCTTACCGCCTGTCAAAATTAATTTTACTCAGCAAAAATAAAAGCCGCTATAGGCCAACTGGAACCACTCGACCGAGGGAGACCAAACCATGAGAAAAGAAACACCTGGTTGAAAAGAGCACATGGACCCCCATCAGCCTGCCAGCCCCCTGGGGACCTGGGGTGGCGTGCTTGGGGCTCATGGGCACCAGACACCCACAAGCTGGGGCAGACGGGAAACTGAAGACGCCAGACAGCTCTCTCCTCTGAGCAGGCAGTGCATTCGGCTGTCCGAGCTTGGGGTGGGTTTCACCTGTCCTGTCATGGCTTCCTCTTGGAGCCTAGAGCAGGTGCTGGCCAGTGGTTTTCCCTCGGAGTCAAGTTTGGGTCACAGAGCAAAGCCCCATGCCATTTTACATTGGTGAAAGCATGTTGTCACTCTATCAGAACCTGCTCCTCCTGGGTGAGTGTTAAAGGGTTGAAAAGCTTGTACAGTGGAGCTAACCTATTTCCATTGGGGCACTCCACACTTTCCAGAAACAAGTTTCATGAGTAAGCGAGCGCTTATAGTGAGAAAATGGAGCACCAAAAGAGAGGATAAGCAGAGGTACTAAAGTTACAAAAATCACAAGCTTGGCAGTTGGTGGGAAAAGATGGAAACAGTCAAAAACTCCGATGATAAAGGAACAAATTCAGAAACATTCAAACCATGGCTGAGGATGCATCCAGAATAAACAACGAGGACACTCCGTTACACGCCATAAGACATGGACAAGACCCGACAACCTTGTGCTTAGCATGTGAATCAAACTTCTAAATATTTCATGACAACACTATTCTAAAGACAAAGGACCCACCTCCAGGATACGATCGCTGAAGACAAATGGGTGCATAAGTAAATGTGGTGAAGAAAGCTGGTGGTGCCCAACTATCAAAAGATACAGTGTCTGGGGTCTTAAAGGTTTGAAGGTAAACAAGCAGCCATCTAGCTCAGAAGCAACAAAGCCCACATGGAAGAAGCACACCAGCCTGTGTGAGCACAAGGTGTCGAAGGGATCAGGTATCAGGCAGCAAAAGACTAAAAAATCATATCATTGTGAATGAGGGGGAGTGCGGAGTGGGGACCCAAAGCCCATCTGTAGACAACTGGACCCTTACAGAAGGGTCTCGGGGAGGAGACGAGCCAGTCAGGGTGCAGTGTAGCAACGATGAAACATACAACTCTCCTCTAGTTCCTAAATGCTTCCCCCCTCCCCGCCCCACTGCCATGATCCCAATTCTACCTTACAAATCCGGCTAGACCAGGGGATGTACACTAGTACATCCCTGGAAACACAGGGACCCCAGGACAAATGGTTCCTTCAGGACCAGTGGTGAGAGTGGCAATACCAGGAGTGTTGAGGGAAGGTGGGATGGAAAGCGGGAACCGATTAGAAGGATGTACACATAACCTCATCCTTGGGGGGTGGACAACAGAAAGGGGGTGAAGGGAGACATCGGACAGTGTAAGATATGAGAAAATAATAATAATTTATAAATTATCAAGGGTTCATGAGGGAAGGGGAGTGGGGAGGGAGGGAGAAAATGAGGAGCTGATATCAAGGGCTCAAGTGGAAAGCAAATGTTTTGAGAACGATGATGACAAGTGTATAAATGTGCTTGACACAATGGATGGATGAATGGATGCATTGTGATAAGAGTTGTAGGAGCCCCAAATAAAATTATTTTCTTAATTTAAAAATAGAGTAAGTAAAAAAACAGAAAGAAAGGAAGAAAGAAAAGGAAAAGGAAAGTGGTTTTCACACCCAAGGAGGAGACTTGGAAGGTGAGGAGGAAGCCAAGGGCAGAGGCAGGAGCAGGGAGATGGGAGGGAAGGAGAGTGGGAGGGGACAAAAGAATCACTTTTAAGGGGGGTGGGGGTAATAGGATACTACTGCTGATTTGACTTGAGCTGGGCTGAATGAAGCTAAAAAGAGGGAGAGAGGGCTCCAGCCTTACAAACCCTCCAGATTCCTGAGCTCTCCGATCAAAACATTGGGCTGAGTGGTGATAAAAGGAGGAAAAGTCCAGTTGAAGTGGACTTGGACTATTCTTCCCTGACATACAAGTTTATTTCAAACAGAGTTTTAAAAGGCACAGTGGAGGCAACTGACCTCCTTTAACTTCCTGCAGGGGGAAGGAGAAGCAAGAGCATCAGCCCCGAGATGGTTTCTGTTACTTGAAGGTTAGATCTACCTTCAAACTTTTCCACTCTTCAAACTTTTCCCCAACCTTTTCTCTCTCAGGGCACTTTTGACATCTCTGCCAAGTTCAAGAATTCCTTGCAATGGCCGCACAGAATGCACAGCCATGATGTACAACTATGGAGTTTATTGGGAAAGTAATATGTTAGAATTCAGGATCAGACATGACTCAGTATACAGTTCTTCAATCAGGCTCACCTCATCGCAGCGATGCCCACTCCAGCCTCTGTCCTGCCAGGGTAAGTGTTAGAAAGCTTTTTAGTCCATTCATGCCTAGAGCAGTGGTTCTCGACCTTCCAAATGCCACGACCCTTTCATACAGTTCCTCATGTGGTGCTGACCCCCATCCATAAAAGCATTTTAGTTGCTACTTCATTACTGTCATTTTACTATTTTGATGAATCGGGTGACCCCCGTGAAAGGGTCGTTCAATCCTCTAAGGGGTCGTGACCCACAGGTTGAGAGCCACTGGCCTAGAGGCTATCCATTCAGCCAGCACGACTCCTGACTGAAGGTACTCTGTGGGCCAGGAAGCCCACCATGCCATCTCCTGCCATTTCCTGGTTCTGCTGTCTCTGCTGCTGTCATTTTCCTGCCATAGCTTCGTTGTGTCTGGTATTACGACTCTCTCGCATAGTCTTCTCAGTCCATGAAGTTCGCAGCGCAGAGATCCTGGGTCTAATAGAGGCATTCCACTCGTGAATCTTTATGCTGTGGAAATTGGCTCTCTTTTAATCCTTGTGGGATAATAAAACTGACCTATGCTCTCATTGGAGTTTCCGACACTGTAGATGCAGGGTTTCACCTGCATATTATATTGTGTGCATTTACATTATATGCAAGCTTGTCGATACCTTTGGCAGGCCATAAGCACCTCATGTGTGTAGTTCCCACCCCTAGCCACTTGAGAGGAGTTATAAAGACGATTTAGTTATCACCACCACTACCACTACTATCGAGTCAAAATTCTAAGTCATAGCCACCCTGCAGGCAGAGCAGAACTGTTCCATAGGATTTCCAAGACTAAACCTTTACAGGAGCAAACAGCTCCATTTTTCTCCCCCAGAGAAGCTGGTGAGTTAGACCCACCAACCTTGTAACTAGTAACCCAATAATGCACCATTAGGAGTCCTTAAGACCATCCTGAGGGACCATCAGAAATAACTCACCTCACTGCCAAAGTATATATGCTCTATAGCCCAACAAATCCACTTCTGGCTAGAGCTCTCAGAACATACGGAAAATGCATGTACAAGGATGTTCATAGCCGCTGCCGAAAATACATTTACTTAATATATAATAGATGGCCAATCGGTGTGTGCAGTTGAATCGAGCCTACTTTTGTAACCTCCCTGTGACTTCAGAGAATAACTGGTACAAAGGAGTAGTATCATTTATTCATTGAGTCGGACTTTCAAGCATATATCATAGATTCCCAAACTTATTTGGCCTACCACCATTTTTCTGGGGGGAAAAATTATTCAGCGAACCCCTGAAAATGAAAACCTTTTGCACTAGAGCCCCCAATCCAGGATCAGGTGTAGGTATCTGCCTTTGCAGCCCCCTGGAGTCATTCTGGCTCTGCCCCCCCACCCCGGGGATGGTGTCGCCCCCTTTGGGGAACACGGCTGTAAAGGAAATACATTCAGCAAAACTGTTATAATAACAATTTTCCTTTTCATCTATTTTTGCTTTAATAAAATGCCACGTTGTGTGGTCTTTAGGAAGAATTCCTTCAAGTTGGATGTAATTATTCAGAAGGGCCTGTTATTAGAGGAAACATCATGGTATTAGAAGATTGTGTCTCTATTTTCTCCTACGGCTCTCCACTTACTGCTTTATCCTTATCTCCCAAAGCCAACCTGATACCAATTCTCAGTTGAGCTCCATTTTCCGCATTTGCCAGGAGGAACAAAGAAAGAAAGGAGCAGTAGATAATGACAAAATCTGCCAAAATGGAGCCCTGTCAGTCCAAATATTTGATGCAACTGGATTGAGCAGAACACAGAACTAAAATGAAACTGCCCCAAAGAGTTCCCAATTCTACTTCAATCATCTTAGATGGTTTCCTGTTTGTCTTTCATACCTTATAAGACAGCAGGCTCAACGTTCAAGCCTCAACATGTCTGCAGACTTAGGGAAATAGAGAGCTCTTTAAGATAAAGTTTTGCCAATCAGACCAGAGCAAACTGCTTGTCCATTCTGACGTTTCCAAAAGCAAAGTACTTAGGATATAGCAAGCATCGTGGTGGCCAGGAAAAAGAAAGACCACAGCTTAAGAATGAAAAAAGCAAAGAGAAGATGGGGGTAGGTGGGAAGATGGGGAGGTGGGTGGGGGACCCACCCTCCCCTTGGCGCTCTCCTGGCCTTTCTGTGCGGGATTAGAATATCAGAGAAGCAAGCCAACCACCCCCTAGGAGGTTTAATGATTAACCCCCATCCTTTGAGTTAATGCTTTCACCAAAGCAGCCCCTCTCCTGTCAGTTATTTACAAGACCGCTGTTTGGCCATCCGGTCAGTCCTCTCCTTGCCAAAGCCTCCCTCCGGAGAGGAAGGCTTCCTCTGCGAGACTGCACGTGGGAGTCGCCCCTGCCCCTCCTGGTCTTGTCTGGGTCCCTGCCCGGTGGACGGCAGCCAGTCCTCTCGGGAGCTTGTCTTGGAGGTGAACTGACGGCTGTTCAGGCCTGAAAGATTTGCTCCACGGACAGGCTATGGCAATGTGCAAGGCCAGCAGCGCTCCTTTCTGCCTCTGGGGAACAAAGGGCGCCCTTCCAAGCGTGGCCCCACCTGACTCTCGCCTCTGCAGGTGAACACCCCAGGACGGTGTCCCCCTTCACAGGGCACTGTTGGCTCTGTTCAGCTCCAGGGGATGAAAGCGCAGTTCGTGGGACATCCCACCGGGAATGGCAGGCCCACGATTGCAGCCACTAGACCTGAGAGGTCACTGACTATCTGAAGAGATGCTGGTGCTGAGAATGTGAGTTTTTAAGGGAATTCATTAAAGTAGTCACATTAGCTAGTGGCTACCTTGCTCGGTGCAGCTATTGAATTTAGTTATTAAGAACCACCTATTATGGAAGACTCTCAATGAGATGGATTGACATGGCAGCAGCAACAATGGGCTCAAACATAACACTTGTGGGGCTGGCACCGGAAGGGGCAGTGTTTCCTTCTGTTGTGCAGAAGGTCGCTATGAAGCCGGATCAACGCAACGGCGCCCTCAGACACTGCTGATGGAGCTCTAAAACCGGAGAACCATGGTGGACATGACATGACACTTCCTCCAAGAATGAGAATAGAAATACCACATCAGCCAGAATCCTTCTCATTGCTGTCTACCCTAAAAAAATGAAGAGCAAAACACGAGCAGATATATGCACACCCATGTTTATTGCTGCCCTGTTCACAATAGCAAGAACGTGGAAACCATCCAGATCCCTGTAGGTGGAGTAATGGATAAATAAGCTTTGGTGCACACCCACTTATCGCTGAGTATGGAATGGTTAGGAATTATGTCCACTAGACACTCTGAGGTATGGGTAGGAGCTGTCGATGGCGCCACAGCCTAATGACTCCTCCCTGGTGTCCCATGCCATTCTTTTGCAAGAGACTGAGCAGAGTCAAATCCTCCTTGGGCTTTCGTCTTCTGCCACGACTGGAACTTGCTTCTTGCTCCTCAGTCTTCTACTGTGGCGCCTGCTGATCCCAGGAGCCATCCGCGGATGACTGGCAATAGATTCATTAAGCCAGCTTCGGACCTCTGCACCCACCAGTCTGCCCCTGATGCTTTTCCTTCAGCATCCTGTTTCTGGTTCATCAGTTTCTCGAGTCAGAAGAAGCCTGACTTGAAGCAGATGGGACGTACTTATTTCTCCAACAGCATGAGCCATTTCTTGATGGAAATCTGCTTCTCTGGGGCTCACAGACAAACATCAGTGGCTTTGCTTCTTGAGAGAAGCCAAGCGAACACGGAAGACTACGCATCGCTAAACAGGAATGATGAAACTGTCAAACATCATCATCATGGATTGAGCTGGAAGACACCATGCTGAGCGATGTTAATCCTATAAAGACAAATGTGATATGATGCGTGGGTTATAAAAGACAAAAGTTTGTAAAAGGATGGTCACATCAAAAGAACCAAATTTCATAATTTCAGGGGTAAGGATGGAGCAGGGAGGGAAAAGTGGGGTGGTGGAAGCAATTTTTAAAACAATAATTACTCTATTAAACAAATAACCTGAAAATGTAGACAACTGGAGCTGAAGGACAGTTCGAAGGCTAAAATAGCCATCATTATGAGAGGAAAAACACAACAAAATAAAACCAAGTTGCATCATAGGATTGGAACAAATACAATGAAAGTGTTTCAAGGCCGTACATGGAAACAGTCTCAAGATACAAATCGTGGGCTTTCAAGGTACCATCTGACTGTGAGATTACCAGTTCGAACCTACCAGCACTTGGTGGGAGAAAGAGAAGGCTGTCTGTGTGAGAAAAGATGGACAACCTTGGAAATCCAAAAGGAGAGCTCCCTTCTGTCCTCTGGAATAATTATGAGTTGGAATCAATTTGATGGCGGTGGGTTGGACTCTCATATATATTTTTAATGTGATCCTTCATAGCATAAATGCAAATGAAATTGATAAGACGAAGTAATATGGAATGCGTTGCCGAAGGGATCAGTTATCAGGCATCAAAGAACAAACAAATCATATCATTATGTGCTCACCTTCCTGATACTATCACTGACGACAAATGTGTGCATAAGCAAAAGTGGTGAAGAAAGCTGATGGTGCCCAGCTATCAAAAGATAGAGTGTCTGGGGGTCTTAAAGTCTTGAAAGTAAACAAGCGGCCATCTGGCTCAGAAGCAACAAAGCCACATGGAAGAAGCACACCAGCCTATGTGATCATGAGGTGTCAAAAGGATCAGGTATCAGGCATCAAAGAACAAAATATCATATCATTGTGAATGAGGGGGAGTCCAGATTGGGGACCCAAGATCCATCTGTAGGCAACTGGACATCATCCCTTTACAGAAAGGTCTCAGGGAGGAGATGAGCCAGTCAGGGTGCAGTGTAGCAACAATGAAACATAAAACTTTCCTCTAATTCCTAAATGCTTCCTCCCCCCTCCCCACAAATATCATGATCCCAATTCTACCTTACAAATCTGGCTAGACCAGAGGATGTGCACTGGTACAGATAGGAACTGGAAACACAGGGAATCCAGGATGAATGATCCCTTCAGGACCAGTGCTGACAGTGTGATACTGGGAGGGTGGAGGGAGGGTGGGGTGGAAAGGAGAAACCGATTATAAGGATCTACATATAACCTCCTCCCTGTGGGGTGGACAACAGAAAAGTGGGTGAAGGGAGACGTCTGAAAGTGTAAGATATGACAAAATAATAATAATTTGTAAATTATCAAGGGTACATAAGGGGGGAGTGGGGAGGGAGAGGAAAGATGAGAGGCAGAATGATGATGGCAGCATATGTACAAATGTGCGTGACACAATGGATGTATGTATGGATTGTGATAGGACTTGTATGAGCCCCAATAAAATGATTAGAAAAAACCCCAACAACTTCGTACACTGGTTTTGGAAAGATGAAGAGGTAACAAAATTAGTTTACTCTCAAAATTATCATCAGGTTTACAACACAAAAATGCTAAACGATTTTGCCTCATGTCCACATAGTCACGTGTTTGATGTTTTAGCTCGGTGGTTCTCGATCAGGGGTGATTCTGTCCCCCAGAAGCCATCTCTGGGGATTTTTTTCTGACTACTATAATGCCTGAGGTGGGGGCGAGCAGTGCTACTGCCTTCTGGTAAATAGAGGCCAGGGATGCAGCTCAATTTCCTATGATGCCCAAGACACCTCTCGCCACAGACAATGTGCAGGCCCGAGATAGTGCTAAGGTGGAGAATCCCAGATTTAACCTTAACCTTCTGGGGCCACTTTAATTGTGCAGGGCTTTGGGGTGACAGACTTTATAATCTGTCCTCATTTTCCAATATTAGCAACAGAGCCCAGGACCTAGTTTATTGGAGACAATATTTGGTACTGATAGCTTTGTATATGGTAAGCCCTTATTTTTATTGTTCATATGTATAAATAAACAAGTCATATGTCAGATTCCAAGAGCCCTCGGGACATAACAGCTAGGTGTTTGACTGCTAACCAAATGGTCAGTGCTTTGAGCCCGCCACCTGCCCTTTCAGAGAAATGACCTGGTGAGCTAAGACTCTCATAAAGATTTTCAGCCTAGCAAACCCAGGGGGCTGTTTTTCTGGGTCACACTGGGGTGGAATTGACTGAACACACACTATGGCGTGTTCTGAGGAAAACCTCACAGATGTGAGCTGGTTCTGAATTTGTTTAGGAACCAGATTCAATCTTGCCTGCTATGTAGATGCTTATTGGTAGGCCCTGGGTGATACAAATGTGGTTAAGTGCTTGGGCAACTCCCTGAAAGACTGGCGGTTAAAACCCATCGCGAGGCCCCTTGTCAAATAGTCTGGGTGTTGTACTTCTGAAAAATCAGCCATTGAAAATCCTACGGAGCAGTTTTTATTGTTAGATGCCTTCGCGTCCGTGTCAACCCACAGAGATCCTCTGCACAACAGAATAAAACACTGCCCAGCCCTGTGCCATCCTCACAATTGTTCCTATGCCAGAGCCCATTGTTGCAACCACAGTGTCAATCCATCTCGTTGAGGGCCTTCCTCTCTTTCACGGCCCCTCCACTTTACCAAGCATGATGCCCCTTCCCAGGGAGTCCCTCCTGACAACATGTCCAGTGTAGGAGGGATCAAGTCTCCCTATCCTTACCTCTAAGGAGCGCTGTGGCTGTACCTCTTCCAAGACAGATTTTTTTGTCCCTTTAGCAGTCCATGTGTTAGTCTGGGTTAACTAGAGAAATAAATCCAGAGACACTCATATATTTATAAGAAAGAGTTTTATATCAAAGAGTCATCGCATATTAAGAAAACTTCACAGCTCAGTCCAGATCAAGTCCTTACGTTTGACATTTGCCCAGATGTCCCATACCAGTTCATAAATTTCCCTTCAGACCCACATAGTACATGCAATGATGAATAAAGGAGGATCACAAGCTGATGGGTGAAAAGTCTTGTGAATCCAATGGTGGTAGAAGCATCACAGTGTTGGTGTGAGTCTCCAGGTAGAGAGTGTGGCTCCTTAATGTGGCTTGTCAACAGGAGGGTGAAATCAGAGAGAAAGAGAGAGAGAGAGCTCTTCTGATGGCAGAATCAAAGAGGGAAAGTTCCCAGAATCCTCAAGAGAATGGCATGCCTACAAGGGGGCATCATTAGCCTTTGACCTGATTAATAGACAAGACTCTATCCCTAGACCTACTTATCAAGTGGACATGAAATTATGTATTTACCACACCACGGTATATGGGGTCTCTGTTAGAATTGACTTGATGGCAATTTGGTTTGCTTTGGGGTTAGAAAGGTGTTGACTTAGAGGAATACACTAGTTAACTTAAATAGTTATCAGTTTGGACACCTCTTCCCATAGTAATTTGTCGTATTTTGTTCACATTCTCACATGCCCCTTCAACCCACAAGTTTCATTTGCATACTTCCTGGAGGGAAGTGTATTTGGTTCAGTTTCACATTTCATTTCACAATTCTGCAGTGCAGGGAATTGCGTACTAGGGCCCATGGTCTTCGTTACTCCTGCTAAATGACCTCATGGGCCTCTGCCAAGGCAATTCTTTAGCCCACCAAGGCAATTGGTTAGCTTGCTAATAAGGTACAGAAGGCACATGACACCCTTGTTGGTATGGTACCACACAAAGAGGTGTTTGGAACCCTAATGAGGGGATTGGTCATCTTGTTTTCCCAAAGGTAGAAAGGGGGGCCACACTACCAAAAAGAAGATCTGGGGGTCGAGAATGCTCTTTGGACCAAAAACCCTGCATGGGAAACTTCTGAGATCCAGGAGAGAGAGAGAGAGAGAGACAAAGGGAGGGAGAGATAGAGAACCAGAGACAAGAGACAGCACATAGGCAAGAGATAGCAAGAAGCAATAGCAGAGAAATAGTGGCAGTAGAATCAAGAGACTGGAGGGAGACAGTCCTGTCGGCTTCCTCACTTACAGAGCATGAGAGTTGAGCATCTTCAGACAGGAGGCTTGTTGGCCAACTAGGATGCCTCTGGGCACTTGCTAGAGCTAGAATTATCAATCCCCCAAGCCTGAGCTGAGCACCTTCTTGTTGAAGCTTGGTGGTCTAGGCACTTATCTGAGTGGCTAAAAGACCTCTGTAACACTTGCCCAAGCAGGGCAGTGGCCAGGCTGAGGGGCTGAGGACTAGAGATTGACCGCCTATGGGCAGGGCTGAGAAGCAGCTGATCAAAGAACTGCATGCTGAACCTGAATTGTGACTAGTTACTTCTCTAAGAAAACAACCCACAACTGTATATCTGGTCTGTGAGCTCTGGGGCCTATTGTAATGAATTCTTGAACCCCACAAAAAAGTACAGAGGGCTGTGGGAGGCACAGGTGGTAACAGAATAGGTGAAAAGTTTAGAGAAAGGAGGTGTGTCTGAACTCCACCTGAGTAGGAATCAGCCTTGGGTAGATAATGATGGTAATTCTCTCTTCCTTTCACGAAGTTAGAGGAGGTCACATCCTCTGCCACACCATTGTGACCTCCATGAATATCTGACTGTTGAATGAAACAATGGAATGATTTGAATAGGGTATTGCGGTCCAAGGCTATTGGGGCTTGAAGTACCTAGAGATGCACTAACGTTTCTTTATTATTACAACCCAGATAAAAGCAATTTCTAGGACCAGTGATAAACAAATACCATTTCCTATGGGACCATTATTTGTCTCCCTAGATACCTGGTGACTCTGCGTAAGATGAGAAAATCTTATCTGATTAGGATATTCAAGAGGTACATCAAATGTTGTAGGTTAATTAGCAGTCATTCAATTATGAACTTTGACTACTTTTTCACAGGTTAGCTTTTTATTTTTACTTCAGGGACAGTTAATCATTGCTTCTTGGAAATAAAAATTAACTCAGGCCAACTAAGTGAGTGTAATTTTACCAGCATTATACGGTTGGGAGGTGTCAAGAAGTTTGTGGGAAAATGGCCTTAAAAAATCATGGAGTTTTTCCCATGAACGTTTTGAAGACCCATTGCATTTCCAAAGGTGGGGGATACATATGTCAAGTTCTGTTTTTTTTATCATTTTATTGTGGGCTCATACAACTCATCACAATCCATACATACATCAATTGTGTAAAGCACATTTGTATATTCATTGCTCTCATTGTTCTCAAAACATTTGCTCTCCACCAAAGCCCCTGGCATCAGCTCCTCATTTTTACCCCTCCCTCCCTGCTCCTCCCTCCCTCATGACCCTTGATAATCTATAAATTATTATTTTGTCTTATCTTGCCCTATCCGATGTCGCCCTTCACCAACTTTGCTGTTGTCTGTCCCCCAGGGAGGAGGTCACATATAGATCCTTGTAATCAGTTCCACCTTTCCAAACCACCCTTCCTCCACCCTTCCAGTATCGCCACTCACACCACTGGTCCTGAAGGGACCATCTGATATGGCAAGATCTTAAACAGAATGCACATGTGTCTGGCTCTGTGTCTCATTCTGTGCATAATGACCAATCTATGATAACGAGTCCCCAACAGTCAAGGTAAGGCTGTGCTGACATTTCTTCCTGGATGTTGACTTGTTGCTTGGGTGACATGTTGAGAGTTTTCTCATCCTTGTAGCAAATATTTTTTTCAAGGCTAAGATTATGGCAACCATGCTCTACAGAGTAAGAGTAGGATTTTCAGTCCTGACAGGAGATCACCCTGAAGTAGCTAGTCTTACTTGTGGAAACCTCCTTTGGAAATCACTATAGAAAAGCAGAGGGGCTATTGATCCATGTACCTTTTTGATTAGATGCTCGCTATTTCAGAACACAACCCTAAGACACCCTAATTAACATACAAAACAAATATAGGATTAAACAGTATGTCAGAATTTCTACACTTAGGTCTTGGCCAGCAATGATGCCCTCGAGCTCTCAACTGTGTGAAATTAATTAAATGCCTTGTGATGAGAAATCCTGTTTTAGAGGACTGCCCCCCAAACCCGAGTGCTAGACTTCTCTTCCTACAAATCAAAGATGTCATATAGATCATTAGCAACCCATGCAGACACTGTTAATCAATCACAGAACCTTTCCCTTCTGATCCTGGATTCAGTCATAAAACTTCTCAAGCACAGCTATTCAGACAATCCCTTATAAATGGCTCAAAGGTGATGCAAATTGAAATCTACTTGCCATCCAGGGTAACAATGATCTCAATAGGGCCCTCAATTAAACCAGACCAGGAAGGCTTGTATACTTGGTTGAACATGAATGTTTTCATGGTTCATAGAATTGATTGAATGTATTGTGCTTTCAACAACTGTTTACATGGAGGACATCAGTGTGTAATTCCTTATGCCACGCAGCTCACCGCATCATCTCTATAAAGAATCGAGACTAAAACTCAACAAAAATCTCTACTTCTCCTACACAAAGAAATGAGCAAAGCCCTGGATGATTTTTAGCTTGTGGACACTAGATGGTCTTAAAATATATGTGATTTCTTTCTTCTGCCCCATCTCCTTTAACCAGGCACACTCCCGCTGTGCACAGAAGGAAAAAGGTCAGAATCCATGAATGCATATTCTTCAGAGTGAATCTTCTTGACTGCATATTCTCTTTCCTGGTTCCGACTTATTCTTTTATGCAGTCGTTGATTTTGGTAAGCCTGCCTGAAATCATTAGCATAAGAAGGTGAGTTTTGACTAACGGCACAAAAAGGAATGCAAGACCTTGTAAAGCTGTGTTTGTTCCCCTATCTATAAGATCGGCTAAGAAATGACTGCCTGCCACTGGAAACAGTTTATATAAATGAAGCGGGATTCTCAAGGTCAGGGTGAGCTTGATAAAAGTGTGCTGTTGAAATGGTTCTTTTTTTTCTGTTTCTTTTTGTACTACATGCTGAATGTTCTCATTGTCTACAAGGCAGAAATGGTAAAAAGGGTGGGAAAGAAAGGGAGCGGAAGTAATAGGTGATTCTCAAAAGTTTTATTGCTGAATTGTACATAGCAAATCTTACTCCTAAGGAATGGAAAATTGTAGCTGTCCACGTGCATGGAAAGGGCGTGCGTTCAATGAATTATTGTGAATGTATTGCACTGAGTACTCTAAAAATAGGCTCCTATGTTTGGTGCCCCAACATATTCTGCTAGTTGGATCAAGGAGACCCACACTTAACAAGTTCCTTTCTTTTTTTTTTTTTTAAAGATTTTATTAGGGGCTCATACAATTCTTATCACAATCCATACATATACATACATCAATTGTATAAAACACATCTGTACATTCTTTGCCCTAATCATTTTTTTAAAATCTTTTTATTGGGGCTCATAAGGCTCTTATCACAATCTGTACATACATCAATTGAGCAAATCACCCTTATACATTCGTTGCACTCGTCACTCTCATAATTCACCTTCCACTTGGGTTCCTGGAATCAGCTCGGTTTCCCTTTTTTCCCCCCATCCCCCTCCCTCTCCGATCCCACCCTGGTCCCTTGATAGTTTATAAATAATCATTATATCTTATCTTACACTCCCCGGCGTCTCCCCTCACCCGCCTCCCCCCTGCCAATCTCCCAGAGAGGAGGTTACACATAGATCTCCGAGATCGGTTCTCCCTTTGAACAAGTTCCTTTCCACCTACTAACTCCTTCCCACACCTCTGCAACGCTCAGCATTTGCCATCCCATCCAAACCCATCAGGGCGGCTGCAACTGTAAGCTCCTTGGGGCTGGTCTTACAGGTCTCTGACCCAAAGCCTGACGTCAAGATGAGGTGACCGAAGGAGTGTGGTAGGGGCTAAAAGTGAGTATCCCACCACCCAGGAGTCTCTGAATTAGGGACATCTGACCAGGGAAGAAGGCTGTTTAGAGCCACTTCACTTTCTTCCTGGTGCCCAGAAATGTGAGCGGAGGGAGGAGAGAAAGGAGAGTCACAGAGCATTGTCCAAGTGGACTTGTCCTCAGTCCCTGGGCAGGAATGAATGGGGCCATGGGAGCAGACAGCACTAAGGAGGGGGCTGCTCACCCTGTGGGACGGGGGTCAGCTGAGCACTGCAGGTCGTCAGCTGAAGGGCTGGCAGGGACATGGTGTCACCGTTCTGGTTCATTGTTGCTAGGTGCCATCACAGCAATTTCAACTCATGTGACATAGTAGAACTGTCCCCATGGAGTCTTCGAAGGGGGCAGACCACCAAGTCTTCCTTCCGCAGGGCCACTGGATGTATTTGAACTGCCAGCCCATCTGGTAGCCCCTTGCTACCAGAAAAGTGCCTGCTGGGAACACAGCCCCACCGATTGTGTTTTGTCGTTCTCCTGCTGAGTCAGTGTTTGGAGTTGGGAGAAACTCAAATAAAACCAATTTTTCAGATGAGATGATGAGCCCAACAGACTTATTCTACCCTTTGACTGTCTACTATTATAATGAGAATTGTTGAGCTGAGGCGACTGCCTAGAAACTCTGCAAGACTGCCGTTTTTATAAATCAGTCTAGATAGGTTGTTGCAAGCAGCCACTCTTCCATCCGACACCTGTAACAGACATTGCCAATAATTACAGAACATTTTACTCGTGAACCTGGACACAGCCACAAAATTTCGGATGCTAAGCATACAGGGAAATACTGCAAATGGCTCGGAGTTGACATGGGAGTTGAAACCTACTTGCCATCCTGGGAAAGATAATTTACACGCCAGTGTGATGGAAGCCAGCTCATTGAGAGCCTGTGGACTCAGCTGAAGAGAAAGTTTTGTTATTTCCCTGGATTGTTTTTATTGCCTTGTGGTTTCTGAACATTCAACTGTTTACCCTGAAACTCCTGAGGCAAATCTTCCCACTTAACTCCTAACAGTATCTTTATGAGGAACCTAAAACACAAACTAAACCAAACTGATTGTTTGTTATGTTATGAACACCTGGAAGCGATAAAAATCTGTGTGTTCTTTTCTATGGTGGTTCAGTAGCTTGGAGTGAAATCTCTGGAGAGTCTTTAATAAGTGGGCAGGAGCCAATCAATGGCTGCAATATTTTCCTCTGTTACATCATCCTCTCCCTTGTTCCCTCAAGGATTTCTTTTATTCAATATTGGCTATATGAGGGGAGCTACTAGGATTCCTGTTCATGTATGTTGTGGTTATTGGCGCCATCGAGTCAGTTCTGACTCATAGCGACCCCTCTGGACAACAGACGAAATACTGCCTGTTCCTGTGCCATCCTCATTACTGTTATGTTGGAAGCCATTGGTGCCTCCATCACTTTTAGTGTCTTCCTCGGTTGGAACCCACCAATGGCTCTGTGGAAAAAAAAGTTGAGGCTGTCTACTCCTTTGAAAATTTAAAGTCTCAGAAACTCAAAGGGGCAGTTCTACTCTATCCTAGAGGGGTCGCTATGAGTGGGAATCAACTCAATGTTGGTGAGTTGGGTTTTTTGTTTCTCTACTTACCCAAACATGATGTCCATCCAAATATAGCCTGTCCAACGTAGGGGAGGTGAAGTCTCTCCATCCTCACTTCGAAGGAGCATTCTGGCTGTACTCTGGCAAATCAGAACATTTAGTTCATACACGCACAGGTTCATTCTAAATACAATGTGCTTAAACGTGCCTGTATAATAACTCCAGTGGCTGCTGAAAATTCTCTAGGTAACCTATTTGTCTAAGTCCCTTTAGGGTGCTTTAAAAAAGTCCAGTTAACACAGTGGCTTCTGAGGGGACTACCGGGTCAGTCAAATTCAAGGCATAGAGGTCAGCTCAGAAGATTATAACTGTTCTTTTGGGGACTGTCAATCTGGGTAGATTTTCTAGAAGGACACGGGACAATCACGGGGGCTTACTTGGAAGATGTTTTAAGAAAATGGAAAACTATATTGGTGAGGGAAAATAGGTCAAGACAGCTGCACTGAGGTGTGCCACCCGCACCCCACCCCCCAATCCTGACAATGTATTGGACAGGGTTCTCTAGAGAGACAAACCAGATTGCTAGTAATTATATATAAATATATTTATAAAGATAGATATATAATTCAAGAAATAAACCGTTAAATAATATACAGATAGATAATACAATAAATTAACAGTTAAATTATAAAGCAGTGAGACACTAGCAGTCCTTCAAGTTTTGAGAGCTGCCAGGTGCCAGTCCCCTTCTGTAGAGAGATCTGGGCTATATATACCCAGGCAGCAAACAGCAAGGCAGGTCCCCAACTGTCATCAACTGTCAGTCCCCACCTCCAGAGATGAACATTCCAATCGTGAGGGCTTAAAGGGACCTCAACTTACAGCGACACAGTCCACAGGCTACTTAGAGAATAGCAAGGGTTGTCGTACGAGGATTCCATTGGGCAACTTTATGCCATCTACCCTACAGCAACCCTGCTCTTGCTCCTTCAGACAGCTTTCTGTCTGCCAAACACAAAGAGTACAGAAAAGAAACACGATTTGAGGCCCTCGTGCATGCCCAAACCTGGCATCAATTGGCAAGTACATCCCCTTTGGGGAAGGGTTGGAGAGATGGAAACACAGTCTTCAGAAGTGTATAGACCTAGATGGAAGATATATCAAGAAACAGCATCTACACATTTTGCTACTTCCATTTAATAAAGGTCTCTATGACTTTATAGCAATGCTTTCTAAACTGCCTCAAAAATATTGGTGGAAGAGGGTGGAGGGAGCTAACTGCGCACAAAGCAATTGCTACAGCCTGTCTTTGGTCCCACTTCTGTGCGCTCATTTTTTTCCAGCCAAGAAATGACTGACAGTTGAAACATTGTACAAAGGAGCCAGGGTTCTCATTGTCACGATGAGCGTAATCAAAGTGTACTGTTGAAAACTCGTCTTCTCTCTCTGTCCCTTCTAGCTCAACATTCTCAATACTCCCACTGTCTTCAAACCCGAAATGGAATGCAGGGTGGGAAGCAAGGCAAGGGTATGAGCCTAAAGTCTTTATCTCTGGTACATGAAGAACTCTACGTAACAAATCTTACTTCTATCTCTCTCTGCAAAACAATGGGTTCTAACAGAACAGTGATAGTGAGGCTGGCATAGGACGGGGCTGTTTCCACAGGGTCACTTGGAGTCAGAAGGAGCCCTAGTGGCACGTGCTGCAAGCAGCTGGCTTCTTAGCTAGTGGTTAGTGGTTGGAACCTACTGTTCAGGAGGAAAGAGATGTGGTAGTCCAGCTACCTGCAGGAGTTCTACTGGGTCCTAGAAGGTCACTATGGGTTGGAATTGACTTGATGGCAATGTGTACAAAGGTGAAAGGTTCCACCTTCAAGTTACCCCAAACACCCCCACTCCACTGCCATGGAGTCAATTCCAACTGCCATGATCCCGTTCCACTGCTATAAAATAGATCACGACTCAGAATGACCCTACAGGAAAGAGTACAGCTGCCTCTTTGGGTTTCTCAGACCGCTAACTCTCTGAAAGCAGAAAGCCTCCTCTGTCTCTTGCAGGGAGGCTAGTGACTTGGAACTGCTGACCTTGTGGTTAGCAGCCCAGCACATCAACCACTAGCAAGTCTCCATAGTTACCCTATTGTTGTTGTTAGGTGCCATGCAGTTGGTTCTGACTCATAGTGACTCTATGCACAAGAGAACGAAACACTGCCCGATTCTGCGCCATCCCCACAATTGTTCCTATAGGGCAAGGTAAACCGTTGTAGAAGCAGACTGCTTGCTAACAGCATTCTTCTTCAGAGTGGCTAATGGATTCGAACCGCTAACCTTTTGGTTAGCAGCTGAGCACTTTAGCTCCCTCCTATACCACCCGGAGTCAGTGGATGAGGAGTACTAGGTTAGTCAGCTCACGAAAGAGGGTTTGAAGCTGGGCGAAACAAGAAGATAGTGCATTTTACTGGAGGATCTTAGACGCACAGCCTCCTTGACCTCATCAATGCTGCCAGCGCACAGCTACTGGAGCCAGGGGGTTTCTCAGAAAACTCTGGGACCAGGTTTCCAGGGCAGGGAGCACCGGGGGCGTGGCTCGGAGGGAGGGGGTGGGCTCCAGAGGAGCGTGGGGGTGTGATCACGACCGGGCTGGGGCGTGTCTATGATAAGATACGGGGCGGGTCTGAGCATGAGGGGTGGGGCTAGAGCAGAGGAAGGTGGCCGGCCAGGGTGTTGCCTGGAGACGAAGGCGGTGCGTGGTGGCGCAAGGGGCGTGGCCTAGTCAGATGGAGGAGCACCAGCGGAGGGTGGGTGGTGACCCGAGACTGAGGAGAGCCGCGGGCCCGAAGGGCGTGGCTAGTCTCGAGGAGGCGTGGCCTTGGTGGCCCAAAGTGCTGTGAGCGCAGACCGTGGCTGGGAGTGAGCTACCAAGTTGGATTTTTGGAGAAACGCGCAGGTAAGGACACGCGACAAAGTAAAGCGTGGACTGCTAGGGGGTGAGGCAACTCGAGGAGGGGCGGGAACCCCCCCCCCCCGCCTGTCTGCCCCGCCTCGCCGGGCCCCGGAACTGGGACAGCTGTTGGTCCCCAAGGATGCCCGGTGGTCCTTGCGGCGCGTCCTGGAGCACTTGGAGCCTCCGTTGCCCCGCATCTCAGCTGTCTTTCTCTACTGTGGGGTCGCCAGACGGCTACACGTCCTCCCCACCCACCACCCACCCCCGGGTGTGGGGCTTGGCACTCGCTAGAGAACTGTAGCTGGGAGCAAAGAGGTGGGGCCGTTGCCAGCAGCTTCAATTGAAGTAACTGGAGAGTTCAGATCTGAGGTTGTCCTTCCAGCAGCCAGGGCCACTAGCGGGGTAAAGCGAGGCTATACTGCTGAGGGGCCCTCTGCCAAGGACTCTGCCAGGGCCTGTGGACCGAGCTCCAATGCCCCTGGGCTGGGGGATCAGCATCAGCGCTGTGGCATCACTAAGAGCCTTCTCCATTTTTTTCCTTTTTGCTCTCAAAGTCTGCTCAATGCAAACATTGCTGGGCTGTCACACTTTCTGGCATTCACTGGCGAGATGCCACTACCCTGAGGCTAGTAGCAGGCAGGATATTAATCTCATGGCCATGCCCCCCATGTGATTTTGCTGGGAAAGTCCAAGAAACGCAGGGAGCTAGCAGAGATGTGCACACCTTCCTGAGATGGGACTGGGTGCTCTCTCAGCCACTTAACACCAGCATTGTCTTCGGCTTCCCTGATAACTTCGTGTCTCTTCTCTACTAGTTGAAAGTTGTCCTGGACCTCAGCACACTTATTTTCTTGGGGGTCATGGTTTCTTATTCTCAAAACTCACGCCTATGAAGTCCATTCTGAATCATAGTGACCCTATAGGGCAAGGTAGAACTGCCCTTGTGGGTTTTCCAGACTGTAACTCTTTAGGGGAACAGAAAGCCCCCTCTTTCTCCCAAGGAGTGACTGGTCGTTTCGAACATGCAAACCTTGTATTTAGCAGCCTACCTTGTAACCTCTCCACCGCCAGGGGTATATGGTCAACTAATTGCCCTAATAAGTGTTCTACCTCCTAGTTCCTTGCCTAGTGCTGGGGCTCTTGAAAGCTTGCAAGTGGCCATCCAAGGACAACCATGGGTCTATCTTTAGAGTAAGCAAGGAACAGGAGGAGGACAAGGAGTCCTGGTGGGATAGTGGTTAGGGGTTGGACTGCTAACCACAAGGTCCTCAGTTCACACCCACCAGCTGCTCTTCAGGAGGAAAACTTGTTTTTCTATACCCAGTGAAGTGTTACAGTCTTGGAAACCCACAGGGACAGTTCATTATGTTCCACAGAGTCACTATGAGTCAGAATTGACTTGATGGCAGTGAGTTTGGTTTGGAGCTCTAGAAAAATGCTGCTCAGAGGAGGGAAATGCAGAGCAATTTTTCATTTTTCTCAGACTCTAGACTTAGTGAAGCCAGGAGGGTGGAGGAACCCTTGAAAGTATTGCCCTGAGATCATCTGTAAACCTGCAACCTAAATTATCCCGTGACTTCATGTTAATACCAAACAATAGTTGAACTTGACCAGTAGTAAAGGTCTGCCTGGAGCATTGTGCTCTTTTAACATGAAGTCAGGGATCAAAGTGGCAGCAGCAACTAGACAGATGGGAACCCGGGAGACAGTGCATTTATATCTGTAGGGGAGGAAAGAAGTAAGGGGAGAATGGTCGCACCACTCGAAGAACGTCATCAGTGTCACCAAGTGGTCCATGTAGATGTGGAACTGGTGTATGTTAAGCAGAGGATATTCTCAACAAAATGTGGGTTGGGGGCGGGGGGAATGCTAAAAGATGGCGAAGACTGCTCAGGTTTCTCTTGAGAGGGAGCAAGGGAAATGACCCCAGCCCTTGCCCCAAGCCAGCACCGGTCCCACCCTGTGCGGAGAGCCAAAGTGCTTCTCGCCATCCACCCACCTGCATTCCCTCCCTCCCACCTGCTCTCAAGTGTTAGAAATGAAGAAACCTATCCACTTTCTAGGGCTTTCCTCCTTTCCTGGGTTTGTATTACAGTTAGTGGCTGGGCTGGATTTCACTGGAAGGCCCAAAGCACCCCTGACCGTGCTCAGTGCCTGGGCACATCTGCCCTGTTCTCCCAGGTGGGACGCAACAAAGGGTATGTAAATTGAAAGGGATTGTGTGTTGCCAACTGGGCTGCTAACCACGAAGTCAGCAGTTCAAACTCACCACCCGCTCCGCCGGTGGGAGATGAGGCTTTCTGATCCCAGAAAGAGTTACAGTCTTGGAAACCCACAGGGGCAGTTCTACCCCATCCTTTAGGGTTCTTTGGGCCTGAATGACTCAATGGCAGTGAGTGGGTGTGGGTGGTAGCCGTGATGGAAACCTGGTGAGAAGAGGGAGCTGTACCTCCTGGCTGTGTCCATCCAGGGGCGCTCAGTGGAAGTGCACAGAACCCTATTAGTCATGGATCAGGATCCTCTGGCAGCCCTAGACTGGACTCACTGGGGCTGAGGGAAGGTGCGCTTTCTTAGGGCAACTTAACCTCTACTTGGAATTTTAGGGAATTGCGAATCCGGCTTCCTTTCAACATCAGGAGGTGAGGAAACAAAGAGGCAATCTGGTAAGCACCATGGAGGTGTCTATCCATGCGATTGTAACCTTTACTCACATTAGTGGTGTCATGGTTGTTGTCTGTATTGCATAAGTGTAAACGGCTTAATCTGGCAGAGTTCAAATGACTGGGATTTAAAGACACAGGAGGGCTGATTCTTTCCAGGCTTTCAGATGCTTCTCCATGTGTCGCACATTCCCAAGTTTGAAAAGCAGCCCATAAGGACCATATTGGAAAACCCAAGGACACAAGGCACCTATGGTCAGTGTTCGTCAAGAGTCCATCTCAGAAACTCTGCTCACCTGTGGCCCATCCATCCCTTGCTCCCACCGTGACGGACAGACGTAATTACGAAGTGATTGTCCAGTTTGTCACTATGTTCAGTGCCCGGATTAAATGCTGCCTGTGGGCTTCTGAGCTTCCTGGTTTGATAAAAGACATCAAGAATTGGGGTAGGCTGTCCTCAGGGGCATGGAAGCTCTGTCCTGGGATCCCTCCCAGACCATTTTTGTCATGATGCTTATAGCATGTCCCGTGACTCCTGGAAGGTGTTGCTGCCAACTGTTGAACCGGAAGGATTAAAGCCAGCTAGCGGGGCAGCTCCTGCTATTGAAACCAACATCTCAGAAGTGAGCGAGTCCAGGGAGGACCTCTCTGGCTTAGGGCTGGCATCCCAAACAGACACAAAGGAACGCTGAGTTGGTAGCCAGTGGGCCAAGATTTAGGGAACCCAAAGGGACTCTACAGCCCGAATCGCAGGTCCTGAAGGGCCGGAGGGAAACCATGTATTTGCAGCTAGCCTGCCCCAAGCGAGATTGCTGGGTGGACCCCAACTCACAGCTGGCATCTGGTCTCTGGGGCAGTCTGAAGGATGGTGTCTTTTTGACGGTGTCTTTTAACTCGGCTGATCAGACCCAGCTCAGGTTGGCTAGGGCCAGAGAAGATGGCCTGACCAGCTGATGTCAGACCTGAACAGAGAAATGAAAAAGCAGGGGTTTGATTCATGTTGAATATAAATTCTTCAGTCTTCCCAGCCGGGTTGCAAGCAATAAAGGGGGCCTTTTCCCATTTGTTAAAAAGGAGCCCTGGTGGTGTAGTGGTTATGCATTGAGCTGTTAACTGCAAGGTCAGCAGTTCAAAACCCCCATGGGACAAAGACAGAGCTTTCCACTCCCCTAATGAGTTACGGTCGCAGAAACTCACAAGGGCAGTTCTATCCTGTCCTATAAGGTCACTATGAGTTGGCATTGACTCGATGGCAGGGAGTGATAAAATCATTGAGTCAGAATGAATTCAATGACAGTGGCCTTTCGTGTGGGTCTTGGGGTTGTTTATCGACTAACTCCGACCTCAGTTGTTCTTCTCTTGGGCCTTGACCCCTTGTTCCCGGTCCCCATGTCTTTACCATTGTCCTTTCACTTGGCTCCCCTGCCCCCCAGGTGAAATTGTCTCTCTCATGGCCTTCATGCCACCCTTCCTGAAGCGCATCTAGGTACATCCAGGCTTGATTCAGAAGTACATGTGCAAATGGTTTCACCAGGTGGATTGCACGCTGTGGGAGCTAGGCGACAGAATGTCCTTGGCCTCTTTCCACCTAGCTTAGGGCTTTACCCTAGGTAAGTGCTGGATACCTCGCTCTCTGCCTCGCCTCAGGCCTGGAAGTCAGGGAGAGGAAGGGCAGAATGAAGGTGAGAAGTACCGTCACAGGGAATCTTGTTTAGTTGAAGTCACTTGATGATGCTGGCTTCAAACGAAAAAGTAAAAAAAACCCAAAAAGTAAGGGACTTCCAGGACAGAGCGGAGTTGGTGAGCGGCTCACGGGGCTGGGAAGGGAGTCACTGCTTCCTGGACAGTGAGTTTCTGGGATGGGGTATGAAAAACATGGAAAAAGACAGAAGCATGAAGGTTAGATGACTTGATTGTAATTACTGGATGGACTGGTCAAACCATGGAAATGTTTGGTTAGACACATTTTAGCACAAATCCCAAACAACGCCCATTTTAAATAAGTAAAAAATGCCTGTTCAATGACGACAAAATAAAGACATTTGAAAAATGGGAGGGGAGGTGGAGACATTTGCAAAAACTGCTTCCTATGGCCCTAGCTTTTGCATTTAACCCCAAGCTCAGGCAGGTTGTGATCGGAAGCCATCATCCTCTCCTCTCCTCTAGGATGTGAATGAGGCTGGATGCGAGATAATGGCAATGATATGAATGAGGCCAGATGCAACCTGCAAGGTTGGATTATATCTTGAGTAGATCTCTTTTGAGATATGAGAGTCAACAAGTGAGCAGAGATGGGGCGGGCAGGGGTAGGGGCGCTCACTTGCAGCCAGTAAGAACTGGCAACAGAGTATTCCCTTTGGATTCAGGGTCCCTTTACGGAGACCATCCTAGACCCAGAGGAAGATTGGTGACAACAAAGAGAGAGATCTCCAAGGAACAGTTAGCCTGTAGATGTTAAACAGAGACAAGGATTCCCTGCCATCCACCCCCACCTCTCTCAGCCAACAGCAAGAAAAAGCTCTCCCCTAGGTCCTGTGCCTTAAATTCTGGCTCCTCTCCTCCCTAGCGGTGAAAGAATAGATTTGTTTGTTAAAGCGCCCACTTAAAGTATCTTGGGCGTAGCAGCTCCGGAGAGTTGAGACAGTGATTTTAACATTGCCGTGTCAATTCAAACATCTTCTGGGGATGCAGATATGCCTTAGGTGGTCCTGCTCAAAAGACCACAGGTAGGCAGTTGATGAAAGGGGTAGGGAACCCCAAGATTCTGCCAGGCCACTTGATGCCTGCGTTGGAGCTCGCCTACTGTGCCTCGTCTCCTAGCACTTGGCCAGGCTGTCAGCTTGTTGAGAGGCTGGTTCCAGACCATTTTTGTTGAGAGGCAGTTGGTGGCCTTTTGAGAGACTGTTAATGGCTTGTTGGTAGACAGTTGGTGAGCAATACCTTGAAGAGTGGTAACTGAACTGACTATCTGCTTCTGCCCCCATAGTACACACCCTTGTTAGGTTTGATTGCCTCCCTGCTGGGAGTCCAGCTTCTGTCCCTCTAGTTTTGACTTGGGGACTCCAGAGCAGCAGCACAGGGGAGAGGGGCCAGCGCCCAGCACCTACCCAGTAGGAGATACCTGAGAGGGAGTGGGGAGCAGGGTGCCAGCCTCCTAGTACATTCCACAGAAATGTGCCTTCTAGCATTTGGCACCTTTCACTCAGCCTCAGGATGTTGGGAGGCTCATCCACATCGTATCAGGTATCGACACCCCATTCCTTGCTATGGGCTCTCATGTTGGCATCACAGCGCCTAACACAGTGGTTGGGACAACGTAGACCACAGCTACTCCGGTCACCTTCCCAGTGGGTAGGGCTAGCCAGGCCCAAGAGAATGGAGACTGGCCCCGGGTGGACGAAGAACACCTACACCATCCCTGAGCCAAGAGCTTTGGGACATCCTTGTGGCTGGTGAGAGGAGGGAGTGGGACAAGGACCGGGAGCTTGGCAGGGCTGGGTCACAGGGTGAGTCAAATGGTCCTGAATTCATGCCTGCAGCTGTTGACTCAAACTATGGCCCCCACCCGTTGCCTGGATTCATTCCAAGCTGCCCAGCTAAGCTTTCTGATATCTAGAGTTGCAGTGATGTGTAATCAAGAAAAAGGGAATTCCATTGGCTTGTGTGTTTGTTGAAATGGTACAGGCTCAGGAGTTTGCAGGGGTGGGGGTGGGGGATGTATGGCGCTGTGTTGGAGAAGGGGTGATGGGGCAGCGGTAGCCTAGTTGACAGGACAGTGGGGTCAGAACACAGCTGAGGATTCTGGGAAGTGTGACAGGTGTGGGAAGTGCCAGGCTCTGAGCATGTGCACAGCGTGTACTCAGTTTGAATTGACCTGGTAGAGTCAGTCAGGATTACCTTCTCTACTTCCGCGGGCTACAGAACCTCAAAACTGGCCAGGAGTCACGAACTATAAGGGAGCTCAGATTCCGCCTCGCCCCTGACTGTTTGGGCAGGATTTTTTTTTGTTTGCTTACTGTAATCTCGAAGCAGGTCAATTGTTTTTCCTCAGTCTGCTTGGAGGGAGCTTAAGCTTCGGCTTCTTCCTACTACCCAGACAATTCAGTGGAATTTCCAGACGTCCATTTAAACACTCACACACAAACACACTGAAACTGGCCTCAAAACAGTCTCTTTATTCTTGCACGTAAAGAGGTTTTGCTCTGGTCCTCTAATATTTGCCAGCCCTGAGGGAGAGACGAAAAGCATGACTCAATCGGTCTGGGCACTGCCCTCCTCCGAAGTGACCAGTGAGTTTGAGGAGCAAAACTGGATAATCCATTAACTTCCTCTGGGCCCCCCCTCCCGCCCGCCTTCAGGGTGTGTTCTAGAAGCCTGAATGTGGTCGTCCTACTTAGAGGTGGCCACGTGATCTTTAGTCTCACTTGCTTCCAGCTTTTCCCTCTCTGTCCTTCTGCCACCAGGGTGTTAGGTTCTTACAAGTTCTTTGGAAAGTGATCAAGCGTGCCAGCTAAAGATGGCGGTGACAAATGGCCTGCGGCTCCTCTGTCAACAGTTACCACACACCCTGAGGTGGAGAAGGCTCCAGATGTTCAGGCCCTGGCCTAGGCGGCCCTGCAGTCTCTACACTTGCACATACAGAACCCGGAACCGAACCCGTGAGTACCTCGCCTCCTCCTGAAGATTTTTAAGGAAGATGACATGTGTGGGCGGGGCTGGTGGGGAGGCTGTCATGTGCGTGGCTATAGCGCCCATGGACTGTGTCATCAGCCAGGCGGTGCTCTATTCATCTCCCAGTGTTGAGAAGGTTCTTTTTCTTGACCAACTTGCAAATGTTAAGATACTATCCTGCAGAAACAGAACAAGGGAGACATCCCACCCCTACCCCGATTTCCTGTGTTTCTGAGCCTGTCCTTCATTGCATCTAAGAGGCAGGACTTTTCATTTGACTAAGGTTGAAGTTTTCACTGCAAACGCAAGCTTCCGGATATGACCCAATCTTTTTGCCCGCCGTCCCTCATCGGGGCTGGGTGGGGGCACTTTTCCATGACCTAGAGAGATTGGCATTAGGACCGGATCATTCTTTTCGAGAAGCCTGACCTGTGCACTGCCTGTGCACTGTATCCTGGCCTCTCTCCACTAGCTGCCAGCCATATCTCCAGAAGTTGCCTGATTAGCTTCAGGGTGCAAAGGAACAGCAGCTCTGGTTAAGAACCCCTGAGGTGTTGGGGGTGGGAGAGAGCAGGTGGGCTAGTGGAGTTGCGAGCTTGATGAAATGGCTCCGAAGAACTTTAAAGGAGGCAGTTTTCACATTTCCCCCTATTCCCCCTCCCACATAGGGTTCAAATGGCAGCTGGTTTCCAGAGCAAGTTTTCTCACCCCTCTCGATCCTGTAAGCAAAGGAGCTTTGGAGTTCATTCGTATTACCAATGTGGCTAGCTCTGAGGGCTTGTGACTGCTCTGTAAATAGCTTTTTATTCTAGGTTCCTTTTCTTTTCCTCCAACATCAACTGTGTCCACAGAAACATCGACTGGCTCAGGTCACAACAAGCCTCTGGTTCCTGGGTGTGGCTTCCCAGTGGCAGGCCCCCATCCTAACCCTTTCCGCCAACGGCAGCTGCTGGCAAGATGTGGTTTAAAGTGAAACGGGGAAAAACTTAGTCATAGTTATCTACATACTAAAATCGTGTGTGAATGTGTTTTCACAGAAAGTTAAAAGTTAATGATCACCCCCACCACACCGAGGCAACACACTAAGGGTGTGCAACAGAACAGCAAAGGGAACAGAGCAAGGAAGTCCCGAGGGAGTACCAAAAATAGACGTTGGGGCCAGGGCGTGGCACCCCATTAGACTCAATCAGAAAATACTCCAAAAATCAACAAACAAACCTTGAACTATTCATAGGCCTTTCTTTGTGTTGTTGTTGGTTGGTTTTCTTTTGTGGCTTTGTATTGCTCTGTCTTCTTTTGTGCATATTATCATCTCTGCAGGTCTATCTAGATTAGATAGGCTGGATGAACAATCTGGAGGAGAAAACAACAGGACCGATGATTCTGGGGGGACATGGAAGGGGGGAGGTAGGGAAAGGAAGTGGTACTAACAAACCCAGGGACAAGGGAACAACAAGTCATCCAAAATCAGTGGAGAGGAGGGTGTAAGAGCCCTGGTAGGGCTTGATCAAGGGCAATGTAACTGAGAGGAATTACTGAAACCCAAAAGAAGGCTGAGCATGATAGTGGGACAAGAGGAAAGTCAAAGGAAATACAGGAAAGGACTAGGAGGCAAAGGGCATTTATAAAGGTCTAAATGTAGGCATGCACATATGTAATTATATTTATATAGGATGATGGGGAAATTTATCTATGTGCACATATTTGTAAGTTTAGTATTAAGGTAGCAGAAGGACATTGGGCCTCCACTCAAGTACTTACCCAATGCATTACAACACTTTGTTCTATTAAACTGGCATTCCATGATGTTCACCTTCCTGACTTGATCACTGAAGACAAATGGGTGCATACGCAAATGTGGTGAAGAAAGCTGATGGTAACCGGCTATCAAAATATAGCATCTGAAGTCTGAAAGGCTTGATGGTAAACAAGCGGCCATCTAGTTCTGAAGCAACAAAGCCCACACGGAAGAAGCAAACCAGCCTATGTGATCACGAGGTGTCGACGGGATCAGGTAGCAGGCAGCAAAGAACAAAAAATCCTATCATTGTGAATGAGGGTGAGTGCAATTTGGAGATCCAAAGCCAATCTGTAGGCAACTGGACATCCCCTTACAGAAGGGTCTCGGGGAGGAGACGAGCCAGTCAGGGTGCAGGGTAGCAACGATGAAACATACAACTTTCCTCCAGTTCTTTAATGCTTCTTCTCGCCCCCCACCACTATCATGACCCTAATTCTACCTTACAAATTTGGCTAGACCAGAGGATGTACATTGGTACAGATAGGAACTGGAAACACAGGGAATCCAGGACAGATGAACCCTTCAGGACTAGTGGTGAGAGAGGCAATGCCAGGAGGGTGGAGAGAAGATGGGTAGAAAAGGGGAATCGATTAGAAGGATCTACATAGAACTCCCTGCCTGGGGAACAGACAACAGAAAAGTGGGTGAAGGGAGACGTCCGACAGTGTAAGACATGACAAAATAATAATAATTTATAAATTATCAAGGGTTCATGAGGGAGGAAGGCATGGAGGGAGGGGCAAAGGAGGAGCTGATATCAAGGGCTCAAGTGGAAAGCAAATGTTTTGAGAATGATGAGGGCAATAGATATATAAATGTGCTTGACACAATGGGTGTGTGTGTGGATTGTGATTAGAGTTGTATGAGCCCCCAATAAAATGATTTGAAGAAAAAAAGTTAAACATCATAATCCAAGATGCTACTGTCTTTAGAATCCTTGGTTCCTTTTTGACCAAAAAAAACCCAAAACATAGCAGGTTGGGGATGCAGGCACTTCACATGATTAATTGGTCATGTCCCACGGAAAGTTCTTGTTTTGTAAGACATTGGAAATATAGCAGGTGGCAGTCATTGTAGAAATTTGCTTTGGACCTATGCACTGAACCCATCTGTTGTTCGCCAGGAGAATAGTCTAGTCTTTATCCCTGTGGGTCACTCATCATATCCTGAGCAGGCCCCTCACCTGTTCAGTAAGAGAGACTGAGTTGCGTTTGGAAGCTCACCATCCCCGAGAGAAGATCCGATGTGCACAAGTTGTGACAGTTCCTCCCGAGGGTGCTGAGGGTTAGAAGAGGCAGCGTGGCTCTGCGTTGGCAGCTACTTCCAGTAATCTGATGGTTACCATAGCATCAGAAGCACCTTCCTCATCACCATAGCTTTGGGGTCAGCCTCGGATTAGCCAGGTGACTCTTTCTCAGAAGCTCAAGAGTAAGGGATGTTGTGTGCTGCTGCCCCTCCCCACCTCCCTCCCCAAGTGATCACTAGCTGTCAACTCAAAATGACTATTTGTTTTCATCGTAAATTAGGTAATTCCATTGACACCCTAACTTCGGGGCTTTGAAATAGAATCAAGAGTAAAAGCCTGCAGCTGTTGGCCAAGAGAGCTGAGAAAATTTCTTTCATTCAGTGAAATTTCATCTGGTGAAATTTAACTTAATTATCATCAAATCAAATTTAGGCATGCGATTGTAGAGCAGAGGAAAATTCATTTAATTGTGTTAATTCTTCCATTAATGAGATATACAGACTCCTGTTGTCTAGAATGGAAGGGACACAGGCTTGTTACGTTCCCAATGATTCATCCTCTCCCTGAGCACCCTACTTTTTGAAAGAGACAGTTCTTTTTCAGGGTAACATGGTCTAGAGGGACACTGTGAATTAAAACTGACTTGATAGGATTGCATTTGGGTTTTTTGTTTTTTGGCAATTCAAAGGGAGTGAGACCAGGAGCGCCTGGTACCTCAGTAGAGCAGCTGGTGGCTTTGAACCACCAACGCTGCAGTTCAGCAATACAGCGTTCCTTGTTAGCACAACACAGGGCAGAGGCTACAGAGCAGGGGCTGCACAAGGAGGTTTCCAAATGTTTCTGGGATAATGAAATGAAAGGTAATGCATTTTCCCACATACTTTTGAATGCTCCCACATAGGCAAGCACAGGCAGGCACAGGCAGGCCATGAATTCAAGCCATAGAGGTAATCCTACATCTTCTCAAACCCTAAACCTCCTGCCTGACCCTATAGGGCAAGGTAGAACGGCCCCTGTGAGTTTCCGAGACTGTCCGTAGGAAGCCTTTTCTCCTGAGGAGTAGCTGGTGTGGTTTCAAACTGGCCACCTTGCAGTTAGCAGCCCAGTGCAGAACCACTACTCCACCAGGTGTTCTCCTACACCTTGTAGTTTCCATGTCTTTAGAACTTAAAAAACAAACCAAACTTGAAAAACCAGCAGGTGAACATAACTTTAGTAATGCGGTTGATTTAACGTAATCTGTTAAATCTGTATAGTTCAGGGGGAAAAGATTAAGAGTGAGCTATGTGATCTTCTTAATTATGTAGTTGAGCCTTGGTGGCTTAGTGGTTACGAGTTCGGCTACAAACAACGCCAAGGTCGGCAATTCTAAACCACCAGCTACAGCTTGGGAGAAAGACAAGGCTTTTCTTTTTTTGTTTGTTTGTTTTTGTTTTTTAATCATTTTATTGAAGGCTTATTACAATCCATACATCAATTGTATCAGACATATTTGTACATAGGTTGCCATCATTCTTTTCTAGGCAGTTACTTCCTAATGAGCCCTTGATATCAGCTCCTCTCTCCCTCCGCCCCATATTATCATTGTAAGACAAAAACAAAAAACAAATAAATCATGGTCATTTATCTCCCTGGGGTAAAAAGCTATTATATTGATAACATTATATTTTATCCAATGGCATAGATTTAAGGTATTGTTGATATGAGAAGTTTATGGGAGTGTAGTCCCACTGGGAACTGCAATCCATGAGTTGTTCCTTCTTTTTAAAAAAAAACACATTTTATTAGGGGCTCATACAACGCATATCACAATCCACACATACATCAATTGTGTTAAGCGCATTTGTACATTCATTGCCCTCATCATTCTCAAAACATTTGCTCTCCACTTAAGCCCCCGGCATCAGTTCCTCATTTTTCCCCTCCTTCCCCGCTCGCTCTCTCTCATGAACGCTTGATAATTTATAAATTATTATTTTGTCATATCTTTCCCTGTCCAACGTTTCCCTTCACCCACTTTTCTGTTGTCCATCTTCCAAGGGGGAGGTTATAAGTAGATCCTTGTAATTGGTTCCCCTTTTCAAACCCACCCTCCCTCCACCTTCCCGGTATCGCCACTCATGCCACTGGTCCTGAAGGGATCATCCACCCTGGATTCCCTGTGTTTCCAGTTCCTATCTGTACCAGTGTACATTCTCTTGTCTAGCCAGATTTGTAAGTTAGAATTGGGATCAAGATATGGGGGGTGGGGTGAAAGCATTTAGGAACTAGAGGAAAGTTGTGTGTTTCAGCATTGCTACATTATACCCTGACTGTCTCATGTTCTCCCTGGGACCCTTCTGTAAGGGGATGTCCAATTGCCTATAGATGGACTTTTGGTCTCCACTCCACACTCACCCCCTCATTCACAATGATATGATTTTTTGTTCTGATGATGCCTGATACCTGATCCCTTTGACACCTTGTGATCACATAGGCTGGTGTGCTTCTTCCGTGTGGGCTTTGTTGCTTCTGAACTAGATGGCCGCTTGCTTACCTTCAAGCCTTTAAGACCCCAGATGCTATAGCTTTTGATAGCCGGGCACCATCTGCTTGCTTCGCCACATTTGCTTATGCACACATTTGTCTTTAGTGATTGTGTCAGGGAGGTGAGCACACAATGATATGAGTTTTTGTTCTTTGATGCCTGATAACTGATCCCTTCGGCACCTAGTGATCACACAGGCTGGTGTGCTTCTTTCATGTGGGCTTTGTTGCTTCTGAGCTAGATGGCCGCTTGTTTACCTTCAAGCCTTTATGGCCCCAGATGCTATGTCTTTTGATAGCTGGGCACCATCAGCTTTCTTCAACACATTGCTTATCCACCTGCTTTGTCTTCAGCAATTGTGTCGGGAAGGTGAGCATCCTAGAATGCCAGTTTAATACAACAAAGTATTCTTGCATTGAGAGAATACTTGAATAGAGGCCCAATGTCCATCTGCTACCTTAATACTAAATCTATACATATATGCACATACATCTATTTCCCCATCCTCATATATAGATATATTTGCGTATATACATATCTTTATTTAGACCTCTATAAATGCCCGTTGCCTCCTACCTCTTTCCTGTATTTCCTTTGACTTTCCTCTTGTGCCACTATCATGCACAGTCTTCATTTGGGTTTCAGTAATTCCTCTTGGTTACATTACCCTTGATCATGCCCTACCAGGCCTCCTAAACCCTCCTCACCACTGATTTGAATCACTTGTTTTTCCCTTGTCCCTGGGTTTGTTAACACCACTTCCTCCCCCCTCCCACCTCCCCCTCTCCCATGTCCCCCCGGAACTGTCGTTCCCGTTGTTTTTACCTCCAGATTGTTCATCCAGCCTATCTCATTTAGACAGACCTGCGGAGATAATAATATGAACAAAAACAAGACAGTAAAACCAATCAACAAAACAAAACAACAACAAACCAAAGACAAACACAACAAGAAAGAAAAGCTTGTAGTTCAAGGACTGTTTTTTGGCCTTTAGGAGTGTTTTCCAGTTGAGTCTGTTGGGGCACCAAGTCCTGGCCCCCAAAGTCTATTTTTCGTCTTCCCTGGGGACTTCGTTGCTCTGTTCCCCTTGCTGTTCTATTGCATACCTTTAGTGTTTTGCCTCGGTGTGGTGGGATCAGATCAGGCGGAATTCCCACACTGTGTCTCCAGTGTTGTCCCCCATAGGGATATGGGTCAGTGACGGATGTCCTATCGCATAGTGGGGCCGGCCATGTGGTCTTCTCTGTAGCTTGGATGCTCTGAGCGAGAATATCGTCGTCAAGGCTTGATGGGCCAGGATGTGCTCCAATCTCACTTCCACACCCTTCATTTGCTCCCGTGTGCTTTGATCAGACATATCCTCCTGGAGCTGCAGATTCAGTGCTGTCCTCTCAAATAAATTCTTCTGGGGGGAGGGGCAGGTAAGACAAAGGCTTTTCTACAGCTATAAAGAATTACAGGGGCCCTTCTACCCTGTCCCATAGAGTTACTGTGAGCCGGGACCGATTCCATGGCAGTGAGTGAGAGTGAGAATTGTGTAGTGTGTCACAGAGTCCAGTAGGGAGTTCCCATTTACAGTACATCCCGGTTTGACCTGCTTGCCTGGGGTGGGTGGCTCTGGAGTTGACAGAATGGTTGCTGAGAAATAGATGAAAGGACCCTCAATATGGGGCGGAGGGTGGGGAGTGGCACATCAAGAATGAGGCTGGAGCTGGCCTTGAGCCACTGTAGGCATTTAGAAGCCAGAGAGAACCAAGTTAGCGCCGTCACGTGACCGGGGAAGCGGTTCTGGGTAAGCCTGCCTGCCTTGCTGCCTTGCTGCCTTGCTGGAGAGGCGATCTGCATGCAATGCCATGAGGTCAGAGAGTCTTGGGGTCAGTTAGTTTGTTTGGTTTTCTCTATCAGAAAAGCAAACATTTAGTGCCTCCTTCAGGCCTGTTACCAGTTGCGCCCTGAAGGCCATAGAAAAAGTGCAGGAGCAGTCTGGTCAAGCAAGGGTCCTGTAGAGCATGAAGTGCAGGTGAGGTCAGAGAAAAGGAAGGGTTGAGGTGGGTGCAGCAGACCTTCCCGCCCAGAGATGCGACTTGTTCCGGGACCGGACTTTCAGAAGGGGTGGGAGAAGGGGAAGGGCATTTAGGGGTGAGAGGCACCTGGGTAGAATGAAGAAAGATGAGATTAAGTGAGGGGATGTTCTTTATAGGGGACGTTTGGCACTTGGACACACACACACTCCCTTCCCACCTGACGAGGCTGGAGGAAAAGGAGGACAAACACAAACTAGTCAAAACCTGGGTACAGTTTCCAAATGAGAAAGACAACCAAGCCCTTGGAATCTAAAGTCATTGTTGTTGTTCAGTCAGGGATTAATGACGCCTTCTTGGCGGTGCTGTGACCCCTTCCCTGATATTCCCACCACCAGCACCACCCCCTGGCCATCCAGTTGGCTCTGACCCATGGCACCTTCATTTGTGTCAGACAAGAACTGTCCACAGGGCTCTTATTTCCTTTTTTTGTCTTTGTTAATTGTTTATTCACCAAGAGAAGCCATCCCTTAGCACACACAGGCACATTTCCTGCTTCAGGAACCTAGGTCAGTGGCAGTAATCCTGGCGCTCAGTCCAAAGGCACGTTTTTATCTTCCCAAATCACTCTGGACGCCGCAAGACACCAGTTTCTCTGGGCTCCTCCAGACAATCCCTGTGGAATTGTCACTGCTGTGGAAATCTGCCTATGCCTTCTTTCTGCAGAGAGGGGCAGTGCCCAGGGAGCCTGTGCACCCCCCAGTAGTAGACATTCACATTTGCCTGGCCTGAAGCCTCATACTTCAGCCTTCTCAAACACCAGACAATCACCGTATATACTCGGGTATAAGCCGAGTTTTTCAGCAAAAAAAATGTGCTGAAAAACTGGGGTTTGGCTTATACACGGGTCAGTGGTACCCCAGTGAGGTGTAACATCTCCTGCCCCCCCACAAGGTAACGGGAGATTGCCATTCCTCCGCTGTTCATTCAAAGCCCCGCTGACACTGCAGGGCTTTGAATGTGTGTTTACTCACATCTATCCAATCAGAGCCGTCCTATGACGTGGACGGCTCCAATTCGCTGAAGCACCTGTAGTGATTCACTTACACCGACAGCTGAACTGGTAAGGATGTGTCTGTGGCTGCGCTCCGTCTCTCCCCTCTGGTCTCTGTGTTCATTCACATCCTGCATTTCCCACCCTAGGCTTATACTCGAGTCAATCAGTTTTTCTGGTTTCCCAGGTAACAATTAGGTACCTCGGCTTATACTCGGGTCGGCTTAAATTCGAGTACATACGGTAGGCTGTTCCTCTCTCTCAGCACCAACGTCCTTCCTGATGAATGGGAAAATGAACTGCCCTAAGGTCTGCAATGGCTGATATTTTCCAGAGGCAGACCATCAGGCCTTTCTTCTGCAGTGCCTCTGGGTAGAATTGGCCCTCTAACCTTTCAGTTAGCTAATGCTGAGCATTAACTGTTGGCTAAGCCAAGATTCTCCCCTTCAAATCTGGGTTGATTTAATGGCGATCTTGGTTTAGTTCATGTTTCTCTGCAAGAGAACCCTTAGCGTGCATGCTCTGTTTCCCCAACACTTGATCATTTTCCTGTTTTGAAGGAAAGTCTGAGCAACCTCCAAGAAATCTTGTTGGTCTCTCTTTTGTTCAATCCTGATGCTGTAACAGGTGACACATTGAGCTGCTAACCTCAAGGTCAGCAGTTTGAAGCCACGAGCCTTTCTGAGGGAGAAAGAAGAGGCTTTCTTAAAACAGTGAGTTTGAGTTGATATTGTTGTTGTACTGAAAGAGGAGGTGAGGAGGGGGAAACAAAGTCAGAGTTTATCAAAAGCAAAACAAGCCCTCCTCAACTGGCCTTACCTGGGGGACCGTGGCCAAGGCCACTGGTGTTTCACTGGTCTGTGTTTCAAAGGCTTCTCTCCCCACAAGGAGAAACCCAACTTTGTTGCTTGTTGTACATTTATTTCAACAGTCCCGCTCTGCTCCTGACATTCCCTCCACCCATCCCTGGCCTGGCCTCTTGGAAGTTCAATAACATATTCATTATGCGCTGCTTTCCAACAAGAAAGAAAGAAGGAGGTGATGGCCAGGCCCTCAGAGACTTTGCTTCCTAGTCACATTGGACGCGGAATGTATTGAGTGCATTTTCCATTGCAGGTTTCCGAAACAGCTATTCTTCTGCTTGCTCTCTCACACCTGCATGTGCTCTGGCTCTCTATTAGTTTATTTATGTAATGTATAAATATTAAAAAAGAAAAACATTGAGTTCAGGTCTCCCCACAGATCGACCTGCGTTCTGTGAAGAGATTCTTTGCAGAGTTTTTTGTTCCAGACCAGGGTTGCTTGTCGGGGGCACTGTGGATCTTCTAGACCAGAGAGTTCCTGGTGGTGGGAGCTGCTCTGGGTGTTGGAGTCCCTGGCTTATCGAGCCCACTAGAGGACAGGAGCATTGCCCCCAGTTGTGACAGCTCAAGCTATCTCTAGACATTGCCAGATGTCCTCTGGGAGGTCAGAGTACCTTGAGGTGAAAAAAACAGAGATGCTTCTGGAGAATTCTATACCAATACTCTGGCAACTTTGTCTAAAAAAATTCAAGGCCATTTTTTTCTCCAAAAATTCCAGAGTTGAACTTCCAGCCTTGGGCAAGTACTGAGGAAAGAGGAAGGTCTCCTGTGTAAGAGAGAACCAGAGACAGGTTCACGTTCCTCAGGAAAACACAGTGAGAGCTGGGTTGGCTGGGGGGGCGGGGCAGGGCTGATGGGGTGGCAGTTACATTTTGTCACTATCTCAAATCTTCAGACTCAATGGTGGGTCACAAGGCAGAGGGTCATTGGTCTTGAGTCTACCCAATGATGTGAATTCTACATGACAGAGGCCTGGAAAACTCATGTTTTATAGCCGCAGATTTGGTTCACAATCTAGAAAGATTGTGAGGATGGCGAAAGACAGGGAAGTTTTTGGTTCTGTTGTATCTGGGGCCGCTATGAGTTGGAACTGACTCAATGACGACTAACAACAACATCTAGTCATCATGTACAGGTATGTCAAGCGGTCCATGGCTGCCTTTTTTTAAGGACTTGCCACAGACAAAGAGTAAACTTACTCAGCTGTCTGGTGGGAGCAGTGAGTATGGGGACAGATTTTGTGTGTGTGTGTGTGTGTGTGTGTGTGTGTGTGTGCGCGCGCGCATGCGCGCGCGTTTGCTCTTTAATATGTCATATGGATTGACCTAGAGGCTACCCCAATGGATTCAAACATAACAACAAAGATGAGGAAGATACAGGGCCAGGGGGCATTTCATTGTCTTATCCATAAGTCAGACCTGACTCAATGACACCTAAGAATAAAAAGAATGAGCTACTTGTGTGGCAAGCTGACAACTTGAGAGACACCCTACCAAAAAAAAACCCAAAAAAACCCCCAAACTCAACAACCTCAATTACGACTCATAGTGACCCCATAGGCTAGAGAGAACTGCTCCTTTGGGGTTTCCAAGACTTCAGACTTGTATGGGAATAGATAGACACTTCTTTCTCCAGTGGCGCTGCTGGTGTGTGAACCGCTGACCTTAAGGTTAGCTGTTCAGTGTGTACCCTACTACCCCCCACACCCCTAGGCAACTTAAGGTAGGATCTTAATAAGGTTTATACTCTCCCCCGATTTTCAAATTAGCTGCCTCACCCTCCAAGTTAGCTAACATAAGAAAGGAGCCAAACCTCACACTTAAATGGAATAAGCCTTTTATAGGACGTGAGCTTCATGGCCTGCCATAAGTTAGTTCTATGAGCTCACCAGCAAAAGAAACCCCACCTTGAGCAGTTTGCTCTCCCAAACTTCTTTCCCCTCTTGTTTCATTACTTTGCTGAAAAGAGGTGTCTGTTCTTGAATGGTAAGTCAATTTGTGTTTGCATCTCAAGCAAGTGTTGGGAGTGAGATGGGGCCCAGAGAATTCTCCATAGAGAAAAAGAATTCTTTCAAGACCATCCCATTTCCAGGAGGGGTCTAACCTCTGGGAATTTCTACTATAGTCCCAGGACTGCCTGGCGCTGGATGTAGGGACATCAGTGTGAGCAGCTGAGATGCTTGGCTTTACAAGATGGCAACTTGCTGCCCCGCTGACATTTTAAGTTTCGTTGTTGTTGCTACAACTCTGAGTTAGGCATCGATGGAGCCTGAAGCAATAATTCCCCATGCTGAGGGTGGCTCTGCACCTCGTCCAGTTCTCCCCAAAGTGGGAGTGCTTTGCATGGTAAGTGATGGTGGACAGGCCTGAGCATAACCCCGGCTCCTCTCTCCTAGTGCATCCGCTCTGGGAGAGGGTAGACCTGGTTCCTGGCGGTGACCGTCAGTCACCCATCAACATCCGGTGGAGGGACAGCGTTTATGATCCTGGCCTCAAACCTCTGACCATCTCTTACGATCCATCCACCTGCCTCCACGTCTGGAATAATGGCTACTCCTTCCTGGTGGAATTTGAGGACTCTGCTGACAAATCAGGTGAGAGCCAAAGCTGGGCGTCCAGTGTGGAGTTCAAGACCACAATGGGCCCACTCCCCTCCGTAGTCCTCTTGGCTTGTCTGTTATCTGAGGCATGCCATCAAGTTGACTTGCTTTTTGAATGGATTTTAAAAACTCCCTCCTCGTTCTTAGGCGTGCTTCCTACTACTAGTCGCTAGAGGTCTTATTGGAACCTTTTCATTAATGAAGTATCGAATCATCAATATTATTCATGATTAAGATCAAGAGGGAACGGATCACATGAAATCCATGGTGCCTGGCCCCGAGTCACCCTCCCAGTCCTGATCTGAACAATGAGCCCATTGTTGTGGTCAGTGTGGCTTAACACCCGCATTTCTTATTGGTCAACCAATGGCGGCGTGAGCGGCCTGCAGGGCCAGGAAGTGTGGGTTACACAAGTGACTGCTTTCTCCCGCCATCAGGCCATTTGTTCAGTTCTGGAACTGAGGACATTTCAGAGCACTGGGAACGGGGGTAAAAAGCTTAAACCTGTGGACAAAAAGGTTCTGCGCTTTAGAAACCAGTTAAGATAAGCCACGCAGACAATCCTTTCTAAGCCAGAAAGAACTGTGTAAGAACCTGCCAGAAAAGGAAAATGCTAAATCATCTCCACAAAGCTGCGGGGGCGGGGGTGGGGAGGGTGGGGGTGGTGAAGGGGTGCAGACAGCCCCCTGTCAAAGGCAGATAGCATTTGTGATCCAGAGAAACAGACCGCCCCATGGAGTTCCAGCTTCTTTCTGTGATTCAGGAAAAAGGAAACTCCGGATCTCTTCATTTGGGTCCAGAAAGGACGATCTCTGTTTTTAAAGAAACCAGGTTCAATGGATTTCCAAATTCACGGGTTACCTGGCTTGTGGAATCTTCTTTTTATTTCAACTTCAGCAGCTGTAAAGGAATCTGAGTGACTTTAAAAGATAATGGAAATCCTGGGAGTTTCTTGAAGGCAGAAGATGTGGTGTTTTTACTGAGCGTGATAGTATGACAATAGTCCTCAGAAGTCTGTAATCATCATCATTTGAAATCATGTATCTAAAGTAATGGTGCTCAACCAGGGGCCCATTTGCCAGCCTCCCTTCCCGCCTTACCCACAATAGCTAGAGGGATTATGGGGTGTCACAGCTGGGGCGGGGAGAGAGGGTTGCTCCTGGCATCTAGTGGGTCAAAGTCAGGGATGGGGCTACCCCGCCTACAACACACCCAACCCAAACGCAAACGCACTGGCATCAAGGCAATGCCAATTCCTAGCAACCCTAGAGGACAGAATCGAACTGCCTCTGTGGTTTTCCAAGATGGTAACTCTTGACTGGAGTCTTCTCCCTGAGGGATTCTGAACTGCTAACCTTGCAGTTAGCTGCCCAACACATAACCTGCTAAAACTATCACGGGTTTAACGAAGAGTACTTCTGCCTCACGTGTTGCTAGAACTGAGGTTAAGGAACCCTGATCTAAAAGAAATCTGGTTTCTCTCACGAAGGTGAGGACACAAGTCCAGGAAAGTGAGCGTGAATGAGGGGCAACGTGCGACTTAAAGCACGAATACCTGTGTGTCACTCGTCATTCTCCGAGACCCAGCTCCTCCATGGTGGGTTCCTTGCATTTCCTAGTGATGCGCTGACCCAATTGCAAAAAAAAAAAAAAAAAAAAAAAGGAAAAGGAAAAGAAATGTCTTTCTAGTTTATTTCCTTTCCTCCAACAGACTGTATTTTTCCTCCTATGATTTCCCTAACTAAAAACCATGTGTGCACAGGAAACTAACTGAGGTTAAACACACAGTATGTCTCTGCTGTGAATCAGGTAGTTACCGGTCACTTCTTAAGGCCGGAAGTGTCCTCCCTTCCACTATTTTCCCCTTTGTCCTCCAGAGCATCTTATTAGATTTCTCCAACATTTCGAAAAACCCCGAGCATCGTATTATCAATCTCCGTCTAAGAAGCAACAGGGGGCATAGGAAGGATTGTGAGGCTGGAGCAGGGCTGGCCAGTGCTTCATTCTGCTCTCTGCCGGAATTGACTTGAGGACACCTCACAGCAACAACACGCCATTTATCCGTTCCCTCCAAGCTTCTCTTTTCAGAACTGCAGACAGTGCCCTCCCAACTGACAGCCCAGAATATTCTATTCTCTTTAAGCCCACAGCCATCAAGTCAATTCCAAGAAACAGCGATTCTATAGGACAGAGAAGAAATTCCCCTCTGGGTTTCTGACACTGTAACGCTTTTTTTAATTTTATTTTTTTAATACTGTAGCTCTTTACAGGAGTAGAAAACCTCAACTTTCTCACTTGGAGCAGCTGGTGAGGGAGAAAGATGGGGCTTTCTATTCCCATAAAGAGTTACAGTCTTGGAAACTCACAGGGACAGTTCTACCCGGTACTGTAGGAGCGCTGTGAGTCAGCATCGACTTGAGGGCAGTGCATTTGATTTTTTATAAGAACGCAACCACTGATCCTGCCCAACCTGAACTTGTGGGCTGACCTGCTCCACAGAGCACCAACTCATACCCTCCTCCTGAAGACCTAGGAGGCTTCCTGAGCCTCAACTCCAGCTTGGGTCCCCGGCCACTTCCTCTCCTCCCCCCTGAGGCTCCTAGATGTTGGTCAGCCTTCTAAGGCCCTGAATAATCTAGAGATTCTCATGAGTCTGGCTGGTCATTATCTGTTGCCAACACCTCAGGACGCTATTGAACTTGCAATCTAAAGAAAGTCCTTTAATGGCTTACTTAAACAAGGGCGTTAATTCCAAGATCATTCCAGGCAAAGAGCTATTGGTTTGATTTTTCAGTCACCTCTTAATCTCTTGTACAATAGATCCCAGAATTCTTATTTTTCAATCACCTCTTATTCTCTTGTACAATAGATCCCAGAATTCTTATCCCGCCCCGCCCCCCGCCCACGTGCCTTGCCACTTTCCCATGGAAAACAAATAACCAGCATTTTGCTCCTACTAGGTTTTTAGATACCTGCAAAGCCTCTGACTGTAGCATGATTTTACACAATATGCCAAAAAAGTTGTAGAGCGGTAATTGCTAATTTTCCACTCATTTGGTTGGGCAAGATCAAGGCCAATAGCTTCCCTTTCATTGTGCTTTGTTGCTTACTTTCTTAAAAATGGTCTCACTCTCTAACAAGCACCTAACTCTCCCTTTCTCTGTGTCTCACCTCATTCAGTGACGGTCTAGTTCCTGCTTGTTCTTGTCGTACTCTTCCTCCACGCTCTTACCAATGAATCCGTAGTGGTTCAAGAGGACGGGAATTGAGTGAACCTCAAAAAAGAAAGGAAGAAAAAGTAAAAGTGAACAAAGACATGTTAGAAATGCAGCCAGACCAGAAATACTTCTAGAAAGGGACGGTTCTAACAAACATCGATGCCATCAAGTTCAGGACAGGGTTGAAAAAAGAACACTCAGGAAAGGTGCGACTCCAGTGTCCTTTACAAAGAAGTTTTTGTTTGTTTGTTTGTTTTTAAGTGCAGGAAAACCAAACATGGCAAACTTCTTGAGAGGCAGCTATAGCACTGTATTTGGAAGGACTTTTCTAGGTGCCTGTTGTTGAAAAGAAGACATTTCTCAACTCAATAACCTAGATTTCTGCATTAAGAAGTGAGCAAGGAGCGCCAGCAACTCAGGGCCTGCAGACGGAAGAGCATTATAAGGAATAGAGCACAGATCAATGAAATCAGAAGTTGGTTCCTTGAGAAAATCACCCCAAATAACAGACCCTTCAGCGATAGTGGACCCAGAGGGGAAAAGAGAGAGTGAGAGAGAGAATGAAATCTTGCTGAAATCCAGCCTGAAGGAGGCGCCAAGGGGACTGGCCTTACAGAGTTACTGAAAAGGAGTGTAAGCGAAGGTATGTAACCAGCTGTGCCATCGCCCCCTGCTGGTTAGTTATAACAGGACACAGTTTATTAAATCAGTCTCAGGAGGGTGTGGGAAAACCAAATTTGCCCCCATTGGTATCGAATCTTAAAGGACTGAGTGGAAGTGCCCTCAGGGGGTTCCACTGCTGCTGGCCATCTTTAAAGCACGACTCTCTCTTAAGGGGTTCAAACTGCTGACCTTTTGGTTAGCAGCTGAGTGCTTTCACCACAGTGCCACTGGGGCATGTGGAAGGCACAAAATGTTGTGGGAAAGGGTCCAAGATTGTCCATGGCCTGCGCTCCATGAATTATCCCTGTCAGTGTCTCACCTGTGTGAAATGACTCCTGGGAGTGGTCTCAGGAGGCCTTAAAAGAGAAGGTGATATGAGTCCCATGAGTGGCCTCCTCACAGAGCTTTCGGCCCATCCTGCGTCGCTTCTGTGGACATGGGATATGTTCCCAGAAATGTTTGGCGTTCTCGTGCCCACCGTTTGATCCTGCATTTACTCGTTGTTTTCCAGAGCTCAGGGATGGATAGGGAGCTTACAGAGTTCGGCAGCCATCACCACGATCCAGCCATAGAATGGTTTTCCCTTGGACTTGTTTTTGGCATTGACTTTTGTGGACCAGGTCCTGTGGGTCACTGTTCCCTTCGTCACTTCTTCGCTGTAATGGCTGAGCATGCCATGGCTGGCTGGCTGAAAGCTGTTTTCCTAGCTGTTTCCAATGTGTGCAAGTCTGCCCTTTTTTTTTTTTTCATCTGCGAGCAGGTAAGGAAAGGAGTAATCCACCATCTCCAGTAGAGAAATCTGGATTTCTTGGAAGGAACCCTGGTGGTGGTGCAGTGATGAAGCGCTCGGCTGACAACCGAAAAGCTAGTGCTGTGACCCAACCCGCCCCCCGCCCCCCTGGGGAGAAAGATGAGGCGGTCCGCGTGCAGAACGGTGAAAACCGAGAAAACCCTCTGAGGGCAGTTCCCCAATGGATTTGGTTTCTACTCGTTGGTTCTCAATTGGGACTGCTCTACTCTGTGTCACTGCCCTCTGTCACTCTTCACCACTCACTGTCTTGATCACACTGCTTCCCCATCGTCCCACCTTGCCTTATCCTTTCCCCTAACTCATCCATCCCAATGAAGGACTCCAGCAGTGTCTTTCCAAGCATTTCCTTAGTTCTGAATTTCATTGAGGCTCTCCCAAGTGCCAGGCACAGGCCTGAGTGCTCAGAGCAGGAAGATGACAGGGGACGGCTCCAGCCTTCAGGAGCAGATAGTGCTGCAGGGAGGAAGACCTTTGGAGAGATGGCAGTAATGCTCCCACGGAGGTGGGCATAGGGGAAGGCTTCTGAGCAAGAAATGACTTCTGATAGCCCAAGCGGAAGTGGAGGTGTGATGTGTGCATTAGGTATTATATAATGCCACCGAGACAATTCCAACTCATAGGGATACTATGTAAGGTCTCTGATACTATAACTCTTCACAGGAGCAGACAGCCTCATCTTTCTCTCACAGAGTGGCTGATGGGTTTGAACCACTGGCCTTGTGGTTAGCAGCCCAATGCTTAACCCACAGAACCACCAGGGCTCCTTGGCATTAGGTATTAATTACTGCCGGTAAAGTTCAAGGTGCAAAGGGCCAAAGAGCAAGCCCAAAGATAAGTATAGCCTAACTCTCGGAGGGCGTGGCTCAGAGGCAGGGATTCTGGGCCAGAGCTTTGCTGGCCCTCTACTCAGGCTCTCTTGGGCCACATCCAATGTGGCTAGATTGGCCGCCATCCAAGTCTTTTCTTGGGAACCTGGATTTTTATGTGAAGTTGCTCAGCGTTAAATATTGGCAACTGCTTCCATATTTTGTGTAGTACTATGTGAATCAGCATTAGGTGGGTGAGTGAAAACACACACACACACACACACACACACAACCCCTGCCAACACCAGTTCTGTCCCCAACCCCATCCTCTTAATTGGTAACTACTTCTCCTGGGCCCGCTCGCGGCCACTGCTATTGGAGGAGCTGTCTCGTAATGCTCCAGTATTATTACTGCTCACGCTGGCCACTGCCTTCCTAGCTGGGGATCAATGTACTGAGTCAGGGACTCACGGTCAGCATTCTTGGCACCTCCCCCGGCCCTCAAGGGGAAGTGATAACCGGGGTCAACAGTGACCTCAGACTGAAGCCCTTTTTCCTTTTTGGTTTGCTTTTGAAAAATGAAACAATGTATAAATGTTTTCCAAAAACAACACACATCACAGGCGTGCCAGTGCAGATGGTTCCTGGAATTATAAAATCAATGGTGCAATAAAGGTGCATGGCAAAGGGTATGTAAGGCTATCGAATGAATGCCCTCAAGGTTGCAGCGCTGGTCTGATGAGAAATAGCGGGGGGGAGGGGGGACGGACACATGAAGAACAGGTAACGTGTACTAAATTCTAGCTCAGGAGTCAAACAAAAAAAAAAATTCACCCAACCTAAAGTCCGAGAAAGAGTGGCTTGAAGATGTTGTGGTCTCTTGAGTCATTTGCCTGTCCTATGTTGCTGCCACAAATCCCAGAAAAATCAAGTTTTGGGGGAAAGGGGTATTTGTAACATTTAACCCAGAACCGGTGCTGAGGTGTGTGCATGGGGGGAGAAACACCAAGGAAAATATCTGCATGATAAAAGAAAGTTGCTTTTGTCCTGCTGTTTTTGTTTTGAAGATGTTGAGTTCCATGAATATTGGGGGTGGGGGGTGGGGAGTGGGGAGTGTGCACTCAATCACTCACCTTGTCACAAAATGCAAAGCTCATTCAGGGACAGGCATGGAGTGTGGTGTAGAGTTAAATCTTGTTGTCAACCAGGTGCTGGTCTCACCCTGCCACCTGCCACCATGTATTAACCACATGGAGATCAGGTCTCTAAGACAAAGTCCCCGGCATGATTGACTGCCCCCTGACTTGCCGGCTGTGTCATTGCAGTCATCAAGGGAGGACCCCTGGACCACACCTATCGGCTGAAGCAGTTCCATTTTCACTGGGGGGCCATCAACACGTGGGGCTCAGAGCACACGGTGGACAGTAAATGCTACCCGGCTGAGGTATGTAAGGGAGCTGCTTGGGGCCGAGACACTTGGTGGGGTGGCTGGTTTGAAGTTTTCTTATACTAAGAAAGGGCTGATTGGAAAGAACCAGACCATTCCTGCAAGGGTCTGAGGGCATTCTCAGAGGCATGCCCTTTAAAAAAAAAAAGTGAAAATATCTGCAGCAAAGCATCCCCCAGATCAACCATCTCTACATGTATATTTCAGTGAGGCGCCCAGGAGTTGGGCTGCGAATGACAAGGTCAGCGTTTCAAACCTGCCAGCCACTCCTTGGGAGAAAGGCAGGGCTTTCTACTGCCAGAAAGAGGCACAGTCTGTGAAACCCACAGGGACAGTTCCACTCTGTTCTACTCTGTCAATGGTAGTGAAAGGTTTTTTTGGGTTTGGGTTTTACTTAAGTGACTCAGCTCAGCTTGTTGTGGTTGTGATTATGGGCCACTGAGATGTCACTCATCACCATCGAGTTGATTCTGACTCATAGCGACTCTATAGGACAGGGTAGAACTGCCCCTGTGAATTTCTGTGATTGTCACTCTTTACAGGAGTAGAAAGCCCCATCTTTCTCCTGTAGGAGATTTTGAACCACCAACCTTTAGGATCACAGTCCAATGCGGAACTGCTATACCACTAGGGCTCCTCCCATAAGTGCTATAGGGCTCTCATCTGTACCAAGCAGGAGGCCTGATGAGGCCATGATTAAGTGCTCACTGGGTTGAACTCACCAGCCACTCTGAGGGGAAAGATGTGGCAGTCAGCTTCCATGTAGTTTAAGCCCAAAGCCGCTCTACTGCCATCAAGTGCAGTCTGACCCATTGTCACCCTACACAGGTTTCTGAGACTGTAAATCTGATGAAAGAAGACAGCCTCCTCTTGCTCCCTCATAGCGAATGGTAGGTTTGAACTACTGACCTTGTGGTTAGCAGCCCCATGTCTAGCCCATCACACTACTGGTCTTTTCTTCTATAAAGCTGCTTGTGGGTTCCTACCTTCAATCCTTTGTTTGCTAGTTGAGTGCCTAACCACTGTGCCATTGGGCTCCTGCCACCCCAAACCAAACCACCAAGCTCACTGCCATTGAGTCAATTCTGACTCACAGTGACCCTATCTCCCTCAATCATTGCCATTGAGTTGATGCCGACTCAGAGCGGCCAACCCCTGTGGGTTTCCAAGACTGTGACCCGTTATGGTAGCAGAAAGCCTCATCTCTCTCGCTTAGAACGACGGGTGGTTTTGAACTGCTGATCATGCGATCACAAACCCAATGCATAGTGACTACGCCGCCACCAGAGCTTAGACCTATGAAAATGACAACTTCCTTCACTTTGAACAATGTGGCTGAATTGAATGTGACAGTGCTGAACTGGAGGGCTTGCTTGCAGGGCCACCAAGGCAGAATTCTGAACCCTAGCCAAGTAAGGCCAGCCCAGAGTCAAGGAAACAAAGCCACAGGAATAGACATGGAAATGGCAAACTTTAACAAGGCTTGCTAGAATGAAAACCACTGGACTGGTGGTGGTGGTAAGTTCTTTTCAAGAGAGGAGAAAGCAGAGTTGAGAGTAACCTTCCACTTTCTCACACGGGAGGCTGGGGTGAAGGTGATATAAAGAACAGAATGTTCTGGAATGCTCAATGAGGAAACATTTGTAGGCACATATAAGGACTGCATGAGGAATGAGAATTTCTACTTACAGCTCCCCACCGTAATTTCATGTTGAAGGTTCTAGTCAATATAAAAAGAAGCACATTTTCAGTGGTTATCTGCCAAAGAAGCCAAATGTCTTCCCCTCTGGTCTAAACACCACTAGAGATTCAGTTACTCACTAGAGATTCAATGACACACATGTGTTTAGGCTATGGGGCAAATGTTGACCCACCACGGAAATGTGACTCACTTCCCCACATAAATGTACTTCGTCCATCTTCTCCCCTCAACAAGTCCTTCTATTGCCACTTCCTGTTCATAGCCAAGCTGGCTTAATTTCTTCCTGTGACGATTGTCCCCGTTCTGCTTTTGTGCAGATTGCCATAAGCATTGGCCAGTGGCTTGATTCTGGAAGGGGCGCTTGTTTCAATAGCAGGCATGGCATGAGAGTGAGTAAGGCTGGCACTTTGTTTGGTAGCCCGTTATTTTCATAAAATAAACCCCCTTCCCATGGCCTTGCAGCTCCACCTGGTCCATTGGAATGCAGTTAAATTTGAGACCTTTGAGGATGCGGCCCAGGAGGAAAATGGGTTGGCTGTGATCGGAATCTTTTTGAAGGTAAAGAACAAACTCGCACCCACTTTGAATAATGTGTTGGAGTCGAGAATGAAACGCTAGCGCAGTGTTTGTACATAAATGGTTTTGTTTCAGAATCTATTGAGAAGGGGAGCAACAGACTGTGAAACTTAGACAGTGGTTCCCATGGGATATTGGGACAGGCATTTGATTTGATTTGGTTTTTGAGGGCATATTTTACTCGGTAGACAACAGCATTGCCCTATAGAAAGGTCACGAGCCACATGCAGTCATTGAGCCCTTGACATGAAGCCGGTGACACTGTGGAATGGCATTTTTCATTTGAGTCATTTGAATTTCAAGCAAAGCTTGAATTCTCGTGAATGCGTGGGTCAGCGTGGGTAGGTGCAGGCACACTTTTAACTGTAAAGTGTGTGAAAACTAATGACAGGGAAAAATGTATTTCGGATGAAAATATATTTTCCATTTCAAATGCATGAAAATGTGTTTGTATGAGAATCCATCATACAAAGTCAGATGGATATGAAATATACATCTGCTTTTGGAGACTTAAAACAACACTGCCATCAGGTCGATGTGGACTCATAGTGACCCTAGAGGAAAGGGTGGAATTGTCTCTGTGGGGCTCCGAAGCTGTAACTCTTTACCGGAGTAGAAAGCTGTCTCTTCCGCAGAGCAGCTGGTGAATTCGAACTGTGGGCCTTGCGATTAGCAGCCCAATGCATAACCTGCTACACCAGCAAGACTCCTAATGGCTGATTTACAGAACAAAAGAGACCCCACTCTTAAATATGATTTAAGGAGAACATTAAGTCTTAAAAGAGACAAAGACAACACAAGGACACAAATACATCATCTGGAACAGGAAAACCATTAGCAGGAGGTCAAAATGGTGCCTGAGGAGTCACCATCGGGAGGCTAGATAAATAGGCAAGGAACAACAGCAACTGTTGCAAGTTCATGAGTGGTGGCAGATCTGTTCATTGCAGTTCCAGGTGGAACTACAGAAGCAGGAACGGGACTGTGATTGGGACAAGTACATTGTTAGTTAGAGGGGCTTATGGGATTGATCCAGGGTCTTCCAACCAAGAAGGTCAGGGTAACCTGAGAGGGCTGACTCATGATCTTGTTGACCCCTGTACTGTCCCCAGTACAGTGACCACTATCAAAGACACGGGCCGCTAACAGAGACTGCCCCTCCCTGGGCTGGCTGGAGAGGAGTGGGGGTCATCTACTCTCCCAGGCACTCGGTCTGAGGGCAAGATCTCTAGCCTTAGTTAATCTTAATCTTTGTGGGGGACTCTGGATATGGATTTGGGGCTTCATGGCCATCCATAGCCCATTGCAAACAGGGAGTGCTCTGAATTTAAGCTCGGATACAAGGCAGATCACTCCAAAGAAATTCTGTTTAAAGTAGGAAATTAATGGAAAACATATTTTAAATGGGATGAAAAGACACAGACAAATGACTGTGGGAAATGATCACAAAAAGAGTGACAGGGTTTGGACAGGAAGCCCTGAGGCTGCAAACAGTATGTCACCTGCTCATCAGAAGGTTGAAGGTTCCAGCCCACCCAGAGGCACCTCCGAAGAAAGGCCTGGCTAGCTACTCCCCACCCCACCCCCCAAAAAAAACTCCTAAACAGCCTTTGAAACTCTAGGGACTGCAGTTCTGCTCTGACACACATGGGGTCACCATGAGTCGAAGTTGACTTGACGGCAGCGCATGTGAGTGGTTGGTACACAGGACAGTGTGGGGTGGGTACAGAGTGGGACTAAGTTAGCTTGTCATGCACACCTGATGGCTAGATAACCAGTCCCTTTTCTCATGTGAAGAAAGTAAAACTCTGAGTGGGTGTGGGCTTTCTGGTAAAGGAAAGGGAGGAGTGAATTGGAAACCCGAGGGCCCTTCAGCCCAGTCTGGCGGCCCAGGCTTCTGCAATGGGTCTCCGAAGCTGTAGACCTGAGACAGTGGCTGGTCTACTGTCTGCCTTGCTCTCCAGATGCTAAGGCTCCTATGAGCTCAGAGAGGCCAGCAGATGAAATAACCAGTGGGCCGGGAGCTCTCCGAGCCTGTCAGCAAACAGCCTGCTCCTCTGTGTTGCAGCCAACTGACCTCCTTGAGGAGGAAAACAGATGAAGTCACCAGCTGAAGTGCCCCTTTTGCACTGGGCTGTGAGGGGGTTAGGTAATTGCCAGGCCGTCCGTTCCTGTTCCATTACATTCTCAGTTGCTTGTGGGTTGGCTGTTCCGTGGTGTGTCAAGTTTTCTCCCTGGTTCTTTCTGTAGCTTGGCCAACACCATGAAGAGTTGCAGAAACTGGTGTCTTTGCTGCCATCGATTAAGCACAAGGTAATCTTTGTTGTTTCTAAACACTGGAAAGGTATGGGCAATGTCAGCCTCAAAGTGGAAATGAATGAGGCACTTTGAATCAGATGTGATTCGAGAGCAGTCTTAGGAAGCAACGAGCCTTCTCAAAAGCTTGCAGTAGGAGAGAGGACGCCCTGAGGGATATGCAGGGGACCCATTGGCATTGGTTAGGGACGAGGACTTGGGCCTTCATTGTTGAATGATCTCGACTAGCCGCTTTCTGGCACCATTGTTGATTCTGACTCATAGCGACCCCATAGGGCAGAGAACTGCTTGAGAGGGTTTCCAGGACGACAATCTTTATGGTAGCAGATTGCCTCACCTTCCTTCCTCAGAGAAGCTGGAGGGTTTGAACCACTGACCTTGTGATTTGCAGCCCAACACATAACCCTGTTGCACCACCTGGGCTTCTTCGCCTTTTCTAAGACCTTATGCAAACAGTGGGAGCAGCCTTTCTTTCATAGCTATCAGTAGGAAGAGGAGTTTGACTGAAACTTGACTTGCCTAGCTTTAAAGAACACGTACACATGTCCTTCAGGCCGGAAACCTTTGTCCAACCTCTTCGCTGAATGATTGGAGATCCAGAAGCTCAAAGGGAGCGCTCCCTGGAAATTCTGGATGCCCTTTCTGTCTCCTCTCCCTGTCTCACCTTACCTGACCCACCATGTCTGGCTGGTACCCTGGCTTCTCATTTGCATTTCATTCAAAAAGGAGGCTTTCCTATCCACAGAGTAAAAGCAACCACCTTGTTCCAGTACCTCCCTAAACCCAATCCACTGCCAAACCCATCCAAACTCAATAACAACCCTATAAGAGAGTGTAGAACTGCCCTCCATTGGGTTGCTAGACAGCCAAGTCTTTCTCCTGTCGTGCAGCCAGTCGGTTTGAACAGCTGACTTTTTGATTAGTACCCCAGTGCTTTACCACTGTGCCACCACCAAGGCCCCTTTCTTTAGGCACCAGTCACCACCTATTAATTCCTCAGAGGAGAGTCGCAGAATTGAGGAGGGCATGGTTTTTGCAGCATCCCATTGTGGGTAACAGCAGGGCACAATGAATTGCAGGAGCAAAACACGGGTATGATTTGGTGCTAAGAGTAATAGCTTGGGGCATTCCTCACAGGCACCCAGGCTCCCCTGGACCACTGCTAGTCCCCAGCCCTTCCCTGGTGGCTGTCACCATCAAAATCTGTCACCCTTTTCTTGGTCAGAACACCCTTGTGGAATTTGGGTCATTCGATCCTTCCTGCCTGATGCCCACCTGCCCAGATTACTGGACCTACTCGGGGTCTCTGACCACCCCACCACTCTCTGAATCTGTCACCTGGATCATTAAGAAACAACCAATAGAAGTTGATCATGGTCAGGTAAGCTTGTTACCCCAAATATTGAGTGTGTGCCCTGGAGCAATTGAGTCTCATTAATAACCACTCTACGTGGAACAGAGAAAAACTGTTTATTATGGGAACAGCCAATGGCGCATCCACCAGAACGTGCTCGAATCACCCCAGTTTCCAAGTGATGTTGATATCATTGTCTTCTTAGAATATTATTCACATGTTATGCACAGGTGAGCTATCATACTTAAGATCCAAGGCAGGCTACAAACAACCATAAAGCAGTAAGTACAGAAAGCACAGCGAGTACATAAAAGAACGCTATAATCCATTAGCTTGACCTGTACTTTCCAACTGAAAGCCCCTTCTCAATCAGATATGATGGCTGAGAGAGCTGGAAGGGTCAAGTCGACCCCAAGTAGGAGTCCAGTAGAAATTAACATTCCAAGCTCTTGTGGACCCTTGGAAGTAGTAAACACTGTCGAGAACAACTGTAAAACAAAATAGCTTCTACTTCAACATGGCTTCTGTCTTGCTCACAACCCCCAAGCTCTCTCCATAGCTTCTCTGGAAGTAAGATCAAGTACACCCGCATGAGACTGCTGGGCTCCAGATTTGGCATCCATTTTTAACGTCTTGTAATGCTTGTATATTATTGTTGCTAGGTGCAATCAAGTCAGCTCCAACCCAGAGTGGCCCCTGCACTTTGGTACCCATGCCTGAGCCCATTGTTGTAGCCACCGTGTCAACCCATCTTATATATTACTAGTCAGATGTGCTAACGTCGTGTTTAGACACAGATTAAGAGATGCTTAAGAGTTCAAAATCCGGGCAAACATAAGATCTTGATGTCCTCACTTGACAATGATTCTAAGCGTGTTTTTTTAATCTATGAATGCGAATCTCTGTGTAAACTTAAAAAAAAATCAAACAAACGGTCTGGTGATTGCCTCTAGTGCCACCCCCTCTCCCAGATTCACACAACCTGCTGCTGTCCCCGAATTTTTCTCCTCACCCAATTCGTGAAGGCATTCCTGAGCATTCCCAGAAGTCTTTCCTCTGTGTCCCGCTTTAGGCTCGTATTTTTTAGGGCTTTGGACACAAATGCAATACCTTCATTTAGTCATGCTGTTTTCCTCGAAACGGTTTACATTTGCTGTTCTCTGTTTCTAGCTTGATCAATTTCGGACCCTGCTTTTCACATCAGAGGGGGAGAAAGAAAAAAGAATGGTCGACAACTTCCGGCCCCTGCAGCCCCTGATGAATCGCACTGTCCGCTCATCCTTCCGCCACGACTATGTGCTGAATATACAGGTCAAGTCTAAGCAACAGAGCAGCCAGGCGGCCCCGTAAGACGTTCCTAGCCAGGCAGTGTTTTCTCTCAGTACTTACTAACTTATACAAATTGTTAACTAGACGATTTGAAGCAGCTGCACTTTACTAATAATGGATTGTAACTATTATAGATGTTTATATTTTATTATGGGAGCTGCCCATCATTCTTTGCAGAACTTCTCTTTACCAACCACATTTCTACTTTTGCCAATAATGATGTTTAGCACTGGAGGAATAATAGCCTGACCCGCCAGAGTCCCAGGGACTGATGGTGGTACCTTTTGATGCCTGACTTTTCTGAGCTACTGTTTCCTCATTGTCAGGTAGTAAGGGTTTCCATGGAGATTCAGGTAGGGACTACCATCAAAATGTCAACTGGTAAGGCTGGTGATCACTGACCGAATGTCTGAAGTACCCTTTGGTCTCCAAACGCAAGCACGTACCCTTGGTCTCCATGGGTCCTGCTCTCTCATGGTCATTGCCAGAACTCGATGTGCTCATTATCAGTTCATAATCTAGAAAGTGTATTGTGCAATCAGAAGACAATAAGGACTTTTACTTAAAGCCTAAAATCCTCTTGTGTTTCTGGGGTCGGATATTTTTCTTCAAGACTTGCTCAGGTAGAAAACATATGTCGAACATTCTACAGAAAACACAGCACTTAGAATTCCTTCCTGGCATTTTTACAGGAAAAAAAAAGTTTTTCCCCAAGGCTTAGGCTCATCCCCAGTGGATGGTTCTGTTTTTTATGCCCTGGCCACCGTTTTCTAGCAAATGATGGCATGTTGATACTGAGCTGACCTTCTTGGTTTCCAAGTTGGGCAACCGGCATCAATTCTCCCCATTTCTATGATAGCAGAGGAGACTTTTGTTCTAGGAATAGGGAAAGAAACTTTCCAGATAGGGTAGTATCAAGATTATGCCACATACTCTGAAGATGACACACCACTGCTGCCCTAGCCTGGAAGCCTGTGTTAGTTCAGAATCAAGATTGCATCCATGACTGGTAGTATTTTTTGATTTTTCATCAATATGCCAGTGATTCCAGTCTACAAGCTAGAGCTAGAACTGCCTATGGAAGTGTCTAAGGATATCTCCCCTCCAAAAAGAGCAGGACCAGGACATTTGCCTCTAGGTTGCCTACCCTCCCTAACAACGGGGAGCACGTGCGCCCTGGGAAGACAAAACTTAAAAACACCCACCTCACTGCCATTGAATGATCCTGTGTGTTTCCAAGACTTTCACATCTTTATAGAGACAGCCTTTCTCCCTTACAGGGGACTGTGGGTTTGAACTGCTGACCTTGGGGTGAGCGGCAGGATGCATAACCCTCTATGCCACCAGGGCTCCTGGGAGATACTTGAGAATCCCTAAAAAGATGTTGTTAACTGCTGGTGAGTGGGTCCTCAACTCATGGGGATGCCATGTACAATGGAACCCAACGTTGCCAAGTTCTGTTTCAAGGGGGAAACACAAGACAAGTGTTTTCTAGTGTCCCCAGACTTCCATGAAACCTTAGGAGAAAGCTCCATAACAGTACCCGTGGATAGGGTGTTCGTGGGTTACTGGTTTACCACTCTTGATGGACTGCCACATGTTATCCTAGTGTAATAATTAACAGCACTCAACGAGGTCCTGCTTTGCTCAATCAATTCTGTGGTCACCTTCCCCACCAAGGTCATAGAAATAGCTTTGGGGGTATGGTTTCTTCAGTGTGTCTCCCCCCAATCAAAAGGGAACCTTTTCGATTTCCAGGATCCTGATACACCCTAGCAAAAATGTTTCATGTCCTCCCTGGAGTGTTTTTGCATATACCCTCCTAGGCAGAGGGGGAGAGATGTCAAAAGGCTGGGAAAATACTTTTTATTAGAATTGCTGCTCACCTTTCTTGATTCCTACTTGATCAATAAAATCTTTTTCTTTATAATATGAACACTTGCGGGGTGACTTTTCTTTCCTATTAGTTCCTTGCAGTATTCACGTGGGCTTCAAAAAGTTCACAGACAAATTCCATGATCTTTCCCATTCACTTTCCCATGAGCATCTTTGAAGCTTTCTTGTACACCGGTGGCAGGTGAGTCAACCCCAACTCCGGGTGACTCCTTGCATTAGCGTAGAGCTGGTCAATAGGGTTTTCTTGGCGGGGATTTTTTCGGGGGAGATGCCCACTATTTTATTCCGCTTGCAAAAAACAAAGTAGAAGGAATAATACAGAATTAAAATGAAAAAGTAGGGTAATTTTCTATGAAATATTTTTTAAAGCTGCAAAGGCACTGCTGTCTACAGTAGAAGGGACAGATATAGCACAAAGTCCAAGTGGTACCTTATCAGAGTAATACATTCACAGAACTTTTAAAAAATCATTTTATTAGGGGCTCATACATCTCATCACAATCCATACATACATCAATCGTGTAAAACACATTTGTACACTCATTTTCCTCATCATTCTCAAAATATTTGCTCTCTACTTAAGCCCCTGGCATCAGCTCCTCATTTTTCCCCGCCCTCGCTGCTCCCTATTACCTCATGAACCCTAGATAATTTATAAATTATTATTTTGTCATATCTTGCACTGTCTGATGTCTCCCTTTACCCATTTTTCTGTTATCCGTCCCCCAGGAAGGAGGTTATATGTAGATACTTGTAATTGGTTCCCCCTTTCTAACCCACCCTCCCTTGACCCTCCTGGTATCGCCACTCATGCCACTGGTTCTGAAGGGATCACCTGCCCTGGATTCCCGGTGTTTCCAGTTTCTACCTGTACCAGTGTACATCCATCCTCTGGTCTAGCCAGATTTGTAAGGTAGAATTTGGATCATAAGTGGGAGATGAGGAAGCATTTATGAACTGGAGGAAAGTTGTATGTTTCATCGTTGCTACATTGCACCCTGACTGGCTCCTTTTCTCCCCACGACCCTTTCGTAAGGGGATGCCCAATTGCCTAGAGATGAGCTTAGGGTCCACACTCCACACTCCCCCTCATTCACAATGATATATTTTTTTTTCTGATGATGCCTGATGCCTGTTCTCTTTGACACCTCATCATCACACAGGCTGGTGTGCTTCCTTTGTGGGCTTTGTTGCTCCTGAGCTAAATGGCCACTTGTTTACCTTTAAGCCTTGAAGACCCCAGATGCTATATCCTTTGATAGAAGGGCACCATCCGCTTTCTTTGCCACATTTGCTTATGCACCCATTTGTCTTCAGCGATCGTATCAGAGAGGTAAGCACACAATGATATGAGTTTTGTTCTTTGATGCCCGATAACTGTTCCCTTTGGCACTTCGACATTCACAGAACTCTTATGACACCTATTTAATGAGAGTTTTAAGAATTGTTCCCAAATACATCTCAACTTTTTTGGTCATCAGGGGATCGTTCCTAGAGATTTCAACTATTGTATTCATTCATAGCTACTGAAAACAAGCAAGGATTCCATGAGGCTTTTTAAAGAGTTAAAATCTATTTAAACCAGAGGCAAACAGTGTCATGAGCCAGCTCTAACCTACAACCCTTGTCTTCTTCAGAGAAGGATCTACGGGGTGAAAAAAGTCAGATGTCATCATAGCCCCCCTCGACCTCCTATTCCAAAAGTATGGGGGCTGAGAGAGCTGACTCATCAAATGAGAGTCCCGGGGCTTTAATGACACATGCTAGTCCTTTAAAAACTTAGTTGTACAAACTATTTTCTACAGACATGGATCTTGCCTAACCGAACACTTCTATCCTTCATCAGCTGGTCTGGACCTTCTTTGCACTTTAGTTTTAGCAAGTGTATTGGACAGGGTTCTCTAGAGAGACAAACCAGATTGCTAGTAATTATATATAAATATATTTATAAAGATAGATATATAATTCTAGAAATAAACCGTTAAATTATATACAGATAGATAATACAAGAAATTAACAGTTAAATTATAAAGCAGTGAGACACTAGCAGTCCTTCAAGTTTTGAGAGCTGCCAGGTGCTGTAGGGAGAGCTGGGCTATATATACCCAGGCAGCAAACAGTAAGGCAGGTCCCCAACTGTCATCAACTGTCAGTCCCCAGCTCCAGAGATGAACATTCCAATCGTGTGGGCTTAAAGGGACCTCAACTTACAGCGACACAGTCCACAGGCTAGGCATCCCACAGGTAGTATACCCCTTTAAACTGAGGCACAGAACAAGCAAGGTGAGGCTCACCGAGCCATTTATCCCTCTGCCCTTCAGTTAATCCTACTTGTGTTTATCGGCCAGGCTGGCACAATAAACTATAGCAGTAAGCTAAAAAATGCAATGAAAATTATGTTAAAAAATCCTTAAGTCTATCTGTTGGAAGTCTGCCATTGATAAAGCTCTCATGATTTCGAGTCTAAGAGGGAGGGAACAAATGCTCTCCCTCTACCAGAGAAAAAGCTTAATGTTGCCAACAAATTGCCAAGTTTTGTTCAAGGGACAAACCAACAGATCCCTGGGGTGTGGAAACACCTTTCATTGGATCCTGTGTGGATTCTCCCTCCATGGTAATGAAACAGAATGAGGAATGAGTCATAACTGGTCTCTTCATCAGAGGTAGCAAAATCAATGGGTCTCTGGATCTGTGAAGCCAGCCATTCTTGGTAGCAGACAGCAGAACTAACCTCCTGTAGCCACAGACCAGGAGCTTGTATCCAGCTCTGCAAAGACAGACTTGAACAATTATCAAGAGTCACTGGTAACTATAGGGACACTAGGGATAAAGGTCACCACTATATTACTTTAAAGGAGATTGCCCCCAAATAAAAATTCAATTGCCCATGGGTGAGAAAAATACAAACAAGTCAGTACTCTAGTGAGTGTCCATATGTATTAGATCAAATGACGAGAAAGCACTCGGCTCCACTGGACAAAAGAAACACCATGCACAAAGCCTGGCTTGGCCAGTCTTGGGTATCTATTAACTAAGGGCAGAAAGAGGGAGCACACAGGAGAAACTGTTCCCGGGGACCACACACACACCATTAATCACACTGAAGACAGCAGATATATTCTTCATCCTTCTTTTCTTTCAGTTTGAGAAGCTTGTTGACCTCTCTCTTGGCCATCCCAATGTGCTTTGAAATGATTCCATGTTGATTCAGTCCAGGAAGCAACAGAGTGAAAGTCACAATCAGGTAGGTGAGAAAAGCTGTGGACTTGCTGTCCCACCCAAGCAATAGCAGCAAGAGCAACGATCATGGTCAGGAAGTACATTTTAGGCTTTTCTTCCTTTAGCTTAAAAAGGCGTTTCCACCAGCCCACGGCTCTGCGTCGGGTTTTCACTAGGTTGCTGCAAATGTCAGGGTATCGTTGCTGCTGCTCCATGGTCGATTGATTGGAGCCCCAAATTCTAGGCGCTAGAATGGGAGCAAGGTAGTCAGCCAAGCACAAAAACATAACAAAAGAGGAAACACCGGACAGAACGGATGGATCTAGATAGTAGATCATCAGAAATACCATGATGGCAGTGGGAAACCAGGCTCTTTCCCACTGGAGAACTTTGCCATCAATATCACTTCTCCCCATCTGAGCAGTTGTTCTTCCAGATTTGCGGTCTCTGCAGCCAGCAGGTTGCCGCTGCCATTATTACCCTCGGCCATCGTCCCTAAGTGCCGTCTCTGTGAGCTTAGGCCATCCTCTCAACTAACCTCCCTGCCTCAAGCCCTTTAGGCAACCCTAGCCTTGGCTGTGATTTTTACAGAAACCTGTCACCAGGCCTTTCTTCTGAAGCAACACTGGGTGAGTTGGAACTGCCAACTGTTCGGTTAGTAGTAGTGTAAACCGTTTGCATCCCCTAGAGACTGTTTAGAGTATATGTCTGCAAAATTAATGAGACATGTAGATTAGAAAGTGCCTGGAAAGTTCAAGCCAGATTTACAGGTAGTCCTGACTTAGACCAGAGTTCTCATTTATGACCATGTGGTTGGTTGGTTTTGCTTTCTTTTGTGGTATATCTTAGCCTTAGTTATACGCATGCTAGTGTTGTAGCATGTACTCTCCTGCTGTAATCATTCTCAGATATTCATCTACAGACTTTCAAAGAATGGATGTATAAAGATACTGATAATAAATGGCAAGAAAATCGAAGACTTTTTCAAAGTATTTCACTTAGGTCAGAACTGACTTACAACTGACCAGGAACCCAGTCGTAATTCAGAGACTACTTGTTCTAATAAACAGGCTGGAGCAAATCCCTGCTCGCTTCCTCGGTTCCTGAACAGTCTACAAACAGCACACAACTCTACTGGCCACTGAGCACAAGCTGCCAGGTCCTCTCTCCTTTGTTAGGGTGAACTTGGCTATTGTAGGAAACAAGCATCCACTCTGCCAAAGCTTCGGAAGGTCTTGCTCATGGGGTGATACGTTTTTATGCCGTGATATAAAGCATAGAAAAAGCAAATGTTACTTTTGTGGGGTTTTTTTTTGGCACTGCTGGAAAAATCAATATGATTTACCTGATACCAACTCTACTTTCAGCTTCATTGTCTTCTGTATTCAACTTTTCAGTTAAGATCTTTCCTGTAGAGCTCTACTAAACATAAATGGTTATAGCTCATTTAAGCAAATAAGTTCTACTCTTATGGTTACAATTAGTGGATATAAACAATGCTGGCTACTTGCCAGATAAGTAGAATCGTGTCTTTAGGTAAATGGCGCTCCGATTCCTTCTTGATGGATTCAACCCCACTTTGGAGATAGTACATGAATAGTTCTTTCTGACGCAACCATTTCTAAATGTAAAATATTTTCTTTAACTTCTGGGGGAGCTCATCAGCTATTTTGTACTGACAATATTAAAACATGTTCATATCAGCATTTTACTCGAGCCAGAGGAGTAACTGGAGCATCTCTGGCTTCTGCTTCTCAGGGCAGCAAGAAAAATAACAATATCTGCTTATGTTGCAAAATCAGCATGAGTATCCAAATATAGAATGTGTCTGCATTACAATTTTATAGTCCTTCCTTTCATCTAATGGTTCACTGAATTCCATTTTAACTATTAACATTGGGATTGTCTTTCAGAGTTAACTTCTGTAAGGAAATGCACTCAACGTCATTCAAGCTGAAGCTTCCAAATACATAGGGAGCCACCATATTTTAACCTAAAACAAATGACATGGGAGAGTTCATCTTTTAATCCTATTTTCACACCAACTTTCCATTCGATTGCCAAAATTCTTCCTGTTCTTGGCAGATTCAGCTGATTCTTAGTTTTCCCTGCCAGTGTTTTGGCTTAACCCAGAGATTCTCCACCTGTGGGGTCACGACCCCTTTGGGGGTTGAATGACTGTTTCACCGTAGTTTCGCCTAAAACCAACGGTCTTAGGAACCAAGACACCGCTCCTCTGTCTCCAGGCAGGTCCGTCCACATGCAGATATGCCCACATATGAGTACCTGGTCCGAAGACTGTTACCCATGCTACACCATGCTTCAAGAAAAAAATTTCATTTATAATTTAAAATAATTATTTCACAATAGATGACATATTGTTTTTTGAGTAATCACTACGCTTTAATTATGTTTAATTTGTAGCAATGAAAATACATCCTGCATATCAGACATTTACATGACGATTCATAACAGTAGCAAAATGACAGTGATGAAGTAGCAACAAAAATAATTTTATGGTGGGGGGTCACCACCACATGAGGAACTGCATGAAAGGATAGCGGCATTAGGAAGGTTGGGAACCACTGGCTTAAGCGGATGAGCTCTATTGTATTCCCAGGTTTCGCTACCTAAAGTAAAACAAACTTAGGCATCCTCAGACAGCTCGCCTGGAATCGCCGGGGGACCGCCATCCTTGCACGGACCATGTATTAGCTCTTCACTGAGCCTTCTCTGGCCCAGGCTAGAGAGAGCCGCATCCTAAACCCGCGTGTGGACCGGTAGGGGGCGGAGTCTGGGGCTTTGCCCGAGGCCCTGATAGGTGGAGCGGCGAGGGGGCGGGCCCGAGAGCACGTGAGGTGTTGTGTACCAAAAGGGCGGCCACGCGGCGTGGAACCAGCCTCGGTGAATGGATGAGTGGACCCAGGGAAATGCAGGCGGGGAGGGGGTCGCCGTAGCCACCTGTGGCGTGGCGAGAAGCTATCGGTAGAACACTAGGGGAGCGCTGAGAAGAGAATCACCTCCAGGGTGGAGGCAGGGTCCCGGGGGACTTTGGGGGACGGCGAACATTGCGAGGGCAGAGCTTTGGAAGGCGAGCTGCCGGCGGGCGTCTCCCCGCACGCTTTGGTCTCGTCCGGGGGGAGGCGCGCTCCGGGGGCCGAGGCACACCGGCGTCGGCGCGCGCAGCCGCTCCCGGCCTTGAGCCCGCCTCTTCCGGCCCGGCGCTGGGCCTGAGAGCGCGCCGAGAAGATGGCGGGGCGAGGTCGCCTGTGGTGAGACGGTAGTCGCCGGCGAGGTAAGGGATGAAGCGCGCCCAGGCTGCGCCTGAAGAGTGAGCGAGCAGTCAGGCAACGAGCTGATCCCGATGAGCGGGCCGCTGCTGCACTTGCAGCCCGATCTGCCAGGGGCGTCCGGGGGCAGTGGAAGGTAAGGAGGGGAACAGGTGGCGGGACGGAAAAGACTTGCCGATGCCCGAGGGCTCTGCCTGGAACTCGCGGGGGAAGCCCGCTTTTACTCCCGCGCCCTCGAGCCGTTTCCAGGCAGTGTCCCGTGGCTGCTCGCGTACCGCGGCCGCTGACCGGTGTCTGTGTCTCGTGTTGCAGCCACAGAAAGTACAGGGCCGCCCTGAAGAAGGAGAAGCGAAAGAAGCGCCGGCAGGAGCTCGCGCGACTGCGAGACGCAGGTAAAGGACTCCCGGGCCGCGTTAGCCGTCTGTGAATGGAACCTGCCACCCACCTGGTCTCAAGCCCCGGTGTCAGAAGGAAGCATGCATGCTTCCCTGGTAAAGCTACGGTAGACCCACTAAGACGTGGGAACAGGAAGCCCTGTTGCGTGGAAGTGTGTTACAAGGTATCTAACTTTATAGCCCCGCCATCCGGAGTAACAGCACAGACCTAGCCCAACTGCGTATTTCCTGCAGGTGTTTTTCATTGTGCAATCAGAGGTCTATAAAGCGACATTTTGCAAGTTTTCTCAAACTTGAGTCATGTACGCGTCCCCAGTAATTATCATGCTATTCACAAGCCGAAAATGGCTTCTGGAACTCATAACTTGACTCTTCAAACAACTGAAATGGTACCTTCCGTAAAATTCGAATGTATGTAATGTCATCTTCCAGGTGATGGGAACCAGAAGCCAAGAGCACCTTGGTTCTTTGGAGTTTAGAGTGTTTATATTGTTGCCTTGTAGCACAACTGTGACCCAAGGTTGGCAGTTCAAACCCACCAGCCCCTTGTAGGGGGAAAAATAAGAGGTTCCTGCAAGGCCTTTCAGTATCAGAAACTTTAGGAAGCAGTTCTGCTCTGTTCTCTAGGGTGACTGTGAGTAAGAATCCAGTCTCGGGCAGGACGTGGTAGTGACGGTGATAGTGCTGTATTTGCAGTAAAGATAAATGCATAGAAACATGTCCTCTGCCAGATCTCTGTGTGTCTTTGTGGGTTTATGCCCACTTCCCCTCTCACACACTGTGTGACTCTATTAAGCATCTACTCGTAGGTCAACACTGTTGTGGGATTGTGCATTATAACAAGTCTTTGCCTCTGTTGCCTTTAATTCATGCACACCTCCTAAGAACATTTTCTGTCTTTCTTCTTTTCTTAAAGAACTATCTCCATGGGATTGAATGGGTAACAGCAATTTGAAAGGTTAGATGGGAAGCTTAAGGGGGCAGTGGGTTTATGTTCATGAGGAAGAAACAACTCAGAAAGAGGCTGAGCATGACTGCACACTTGCACCAGTGGCAGCGGTGTCACTGAATGGTCCACCCAGAAACTGCTGGATGGGCCTGCATAATCCCAACAATAACAAGCAGATAAAATAAGAGCTAAAAAAAGGCTCCAGATGGAATTGAGGGTGGGGATGGGGATGGGGCGAATAAAAGGGAGACCACTTCAAGGAGTCTAGGAAGATAAAGAATGTTTGGAAACTGATTGTGATAGCAATTGTACAATACTGCTTGATGTGGTTGAACTAACTATGGAACGATGTATTATGAATTAACTCCCAATTAATAATAAATAAAATACTTAAAAAAGAAAAGCCAATCCCCTGGAGCAGTTCTACTCATCACACGAGGTCTTTTGATGACCCCAAACACCCACATAAATATGAAAACTGTTTGATGTATACATGATCATATAATTAGATCCACAATGCATGTGAGTGATGATATGGATCTGATTAACTTTGTTACATATTTGATCAAAAGTACATAGAGAAAATGATACACTCTGAACTGTTAGTCCCTGAGCAAGGTGTTTGAGCTTGATTTAGGGTGAGGGGTGGGGGCTTAGTCAAGAAATATTTGGGGGTACCAGCTGTGTCCAGGCAGTGTCTAGTATATGAGCAATAACCAAACCACCAAAGTCATTGCCATCACATCAACTCCTGCTGACCTCGAGTGGAACAGAGAACTGCTCCTTTGGGTTTTCTTGGCTCTGACCTTTAAGAAACAAGATAAGGTATTTCTCCCCCAATTTTGCTAAGGGGTAGAGAGACTAATGGCCCCAGAGTCTTGTTCTAGGTGGTCATCTTTATGGAAACAGATCGCCAGGACTTTCCCCCCAGAGCTGTGGGATTTGAACCTCCACACTTTAGTTCAGTAGTCAAGTACTAACGGTTGGCACCAGCAGGGCCCTTGATCTGCAAGCCCCCAAGTAGGCATTGGGATGTGTGCCTTAAGACTTAGCCTCGTTTTCTGGTTGTTGCCTGTTTTAATGTCAGATATTGAAATAATACCTTACTGGTTTAAGGAAAGTAAATGATTTCAAACATCCAGGACTAGATGCGACTTTGCTTAGGCTTGTACTCAGTGTATGTACCAGACAACTAAGCCTGAGAGCTTCTGTTTTATTTCTGTGTAAGATCACTTCCCTTTCCCCCTCTCTCCATTTCCACTTGCATTGCCTTTTTCCCCTCCCCCCACCCTCTCTCACAAATGTGCAGTTTTAAATTGGAGAGGATAGGCTTTTTTATTGGTCTACAATGATTTTCCCGTATTTTCATTGGGTTCATGATGACAGAAGGCGGAGACAATAAAACAGTAAGCACCCCTGGCTCCTTCCCGAGACGGACTGAGTGTTAACACTGTGCCCTACTTTCTCTTTAGATAAATAGACAGGCCCATCCATACCTTTTTCCCTTGAACAGTTTGGGAGTCACTGGCAGTGATCCCAGGCCTCAACGCTAAATCCTCCCATTTGCACCCCCTAAGAATGAGGACACCCTCCTACAGAACCACAATGCCAGACTTATACCTAACTCAGCAAACACTAATACTACACTGTGATATATGGGCCATGTTACAACTTCGCCAAATCTGAATCGATTCTTTTCATAAACTCAAGCCCCTTACCTTGTAGAATGTTCCCCATTCTGGCTTTGTCTGATCGTTTGCTCATGATTTGCTTCTGGGGACACTCGGTGGCAAAATACTACAGAGCAGGCGCTGTAGCCCAGGTAGGTTGCCATATCAGGCTGTCCCTCTTGTGAGTGAGGCCAAGTTGTTACGACATTACCCACCAAAACGCAGCATTCGAAGTGCTTTCTGAATAGCACGTGGGGTCTTAAAGACTTGTCTGAAAGCCAGCTAATCAGTGAACTGTCAGCTATGTCCACATGGAAGAAGCATACCAGCCTGTGTGATCCAAGACTTGTAAATTGTAAAATCTGAGACCAGAGGAGGGAACAATATTAGAGCTTACATTCTGAGCACCTTGTTGGCAAAAGACTATGAATGACAGTGAAAGGTCAAAATCCATTTGCAGAGTCCCCACGTGGATTAACCCTTCAGTGAATCCCCTCTGCCCACTGACGATGCAAACAGAGAGAGTGGAAAGTGGACTAATGGAAAGTGGACTATTGCAGATTTAGTTAGGTTAACATGTAACGCCTTATTTGTCCTCTGTGGACCCATTGGAAATTTGTTCTAGTTTTTCTTATTTTCTGCTTCCTTTTCAATTGAGGTTTCTCTCTGTTGTTATTAATATTTGTTTTTGCATGTTTTTCTTTATATGAAATCCAGGATAGGTGAATCTGTAGAGACAGTAAGTAGATCAATAGTTTCTTAGGAGCTGGAAGCACAGGGAATACAGGACAGATAAACTCCTTGGGACTAATATTGAGGGTAGCCATACCAGGAGGGAAAGGGGAAGGGGAAGGTGGGGGCAGAAAGAGGGGACTGATCACAATGACCTACCTATAACCCCCTTCCAGGGGGATGGACAACAGACTAGGGTTTGGAGGGAGACATGAGACAGTGCAAGACATGACCAAATAATAATTGGTAAATTATCAAGGGTTCATGAGGGAGGGAAGGGGAAAAATGAGCTGCTACCAAGGGCTCAAGTGGTTTGAAAATCCTTTGAAAATGATGATGGCAACATATGTACAAGTGTGCTTGAGACAATGGGTGGATATAGGGATTGTGATAAGAGTTCTACAAGCCCGCAATAAAATGATATTTAAAAAATAGTTTCTTAGGGTTCTGGGAGGGGGAGCTGAGGGGAAATGGGAAGCTTTTAATAATGAGCCCAAGAAAGAAGAAAATGTTCTAAAATTGTGGCGATGCCTCCACAACTCTCTTTAATGTGTTTTAACCACTGAATTGTATGATGTGTGAATGGCACATCAGTAAAACTGTTCAAGTAAAGCTGCGTTCCCCCGGGTTAATAAATAACCTTGTAGGGGGACTCCGAGATCAGGGTCAATATTTTCTCATCACCAAGCTTTTATGCACCACTTTGAGCAGCTTTGTCTAAATGAGCTTTTTACAACGGGGGCTTGCAGAAATGAAAATTTTGCCTAAGTATTTTCGTTGCTAATCTTCTGTAAAGAAGACTGTTCTTTCCCGCACCCTCTTCCCCTCTTGAGGGGAACCCTGGAAAGGTTTGTTTGCCTCACGTATTAGCCATTACGGTACAGGTCCTGCTGATGCACCAGGTGCTCCAGATGTGGCTAGTTGGAGTCTTTATTATGAGAAAGTTTGAAACACCAGTTCCTCCCATTGCACGTAGGTGAAGGACCGCACGTATTTCTCTGCCTACCTGCCTGAACCAGGTCATGTAGTGCACAGCGAGTATCATAAAACATTTCACCCCCTCCAGGACTCTCACTGGAGGAGCCAGATGCGGAGGCTTTAGCGGAAGAATGCCACCAAGAGGACCAGAAGTTGTTGGAGACAGAGAGGTCAGCACCGACGGCTGCTCGCGGGGTAACTGGGCTCTGTGGCAGTTGCCAGCTGTTCCTTTTCAGGCCAGGCCAAAGGTGGGAGACCAGGAGCCTGATGGAGAAGGAAAACTCTGATCTTGCCCACTATCAGCTCTAGAAAAGTGGCCCGACTGAACCTGGGCAAAGGCGGGAACCTTGCAAGACCCAGGTGGGTGGGGGAACCAAACGAGGCCATCCAGTCAAGTTCTGGCTCTCGGTGTCACTGTACAAAACACGGTTTTATAAAACACCTGAGTTAGAATGTTTGTACCACTAGCTGAGCCCTGGTGGTGTTGTGGGTTACACATTGAACTGCTAACCACAAGGTCAGCAGTTCATAACCACCAGCCGCTTTACGGGAGCAAGACTGGGCTTTCTACGCCCATAAAGAGTTACAGTCTTGGTAACCCACGGGGCATTTCTACTCGGTCGTGTAGAGTCGCTGTGAGTCGGAATGGACTTGATGGCAGATGGTTTTAAGAGAGCTGTCAGGCTAAAACTGGTGGTCATCAATGTCACTCTCTTTTTAACCCATGCGCTCTTAGAGTGGTGATTCGGCAATGTTTCCACAAAACAAGCAATACCCAAGCTGCGAAGCAGCATAAGAAAGGGAAAGGACTTCAGTAGCTCCAGCGGCCAGAAAACAGCTCTTGCTCAGGAAGTAGGAGTCTATTTTTCAGATGGGGTTTTGTACCCACTCGTGCCATTTAAGAATAATAGTAACCCTTTATTTAACAGCTGGGCCGAGATGAAGCTCGAGCCTGGAAAGTTCTCGACCCCAAACAAAGGAAGAGCTTTTATAGTTCATGGCTGCGGGCTGGCTGACCAGGGCAACACGCAGGGAGTTGCATTCCTTGCTTATAGGACAGGCAGGATGCCGGGAGGGGCTAGGAGGACCAGCAGCAGGTAGTACATCAAGGTCTGGCAAGATGGCTTACTGTTCTTATTAATTGGGTCAGCAGGCTATTGGGCTGAAGGGGTCCGGAGACATCGACAAGAGAGGGTCATCAGGAGATCCGGGAGAGGAAGAAGGGGCAGCTAGCTGCTAGTAGGGGGTTGAAGGCAGTTTCAAACAAAATGGAGTTCTTCGTGCTAAGCTGCGTTACTACAGGTTCATACTGTAACTCAGTTTACTATAAAACGATTGTGTGTGTGTGGGTGGGTGGGTGGCTAGCCTGGTGTATATGTCAGCGTCATTGACGGCAGAGAGGTCATTCAGCCACCTCAGTGTCCAAGAAGCCTCTATTGAATAGCTGGAGCTTAATATGCTCTCGATCCCTAATTTCTTCTTCCTGCATCCTTTGTAGTTCCCCGTCGATGGACGGTCCAGTTCTAATAGTTTGTGGCTGTAGGTTACATGGTGCAAAGAGCAAGCGAGTTTGTATTTCCTTTTAAGTTGCCCTGCTCATTCTCGCAGTTGGCTGGCCTGCACCCACCACACTGGACACCATCGTAATGCTCCTTTGGGGAAGAGATCGGTTTCATTGTTGGAGCTGTGCATTGCTTACTTAGCGTGAATATCTTTTTATAAACGTTATGAGCTGCATCTAACGTGCTAAGTCCTGCACGCTGAACCTTAGTCTTCCTTGCTTCGTAAGAGACATTATCAAAGAGATTAGGGGTTGCAGACATTATCCCTTTATCTGTCACAGTGCACTGCGCTGTATGTTTGTCACCTTTGTTGTCAGTCCTCAGGTGATCAGTGGCATCATTGACCGCAACTTGAGGGCCAGGTCATTGTCACGTCTCGCTCTGCAATCTGGCCTTGCTGCCTGACTTAAAAATGCCTCCCCCGTGCCAAGATGATGAGAAGAGTGTGCTCACTTCCAGTTGGTGTGTTTGAACGTGAGAAGTGTGGGAGAGCACGACGTTGGAGGCAGCCAGCCCCACGGACTTTCCTGCCTCTACGACTCCCTCCCTGCCTACAGTTCTTAATCTCCCTCCACTTTCCCTCCCCTATCTGCAAAAGCAGTCTGGTGGCACCCCCCTGGAAAGGCCGCAACCACGTCATGTGCTGCAGGCCTAGCTCTGGTTGTGTGTGACTAAGAGATGGCAGAAAGTAGAAAAGCAATGTCAACGTGCTTGCTGAGTACTGGAAAGGCTGCCTTTCAATCGCCATGGCCAGAGCTCTGTCTTCTTTTACCCACCCTTTCTTCCTCTGCTAGTGGCATGCCCCTGTGGCATGTTGCTGCCAGGAAACAGGACAATGGATTGTGCGAGGCTCCCGTGTGATGGCACAAGCAATTTTGAAGCAGCCAGAGAGAGTAATCATGTTACGCAGCTGTAAAGCTTGGTGTGTCTTGCTTGTTGGTGATCACACATCAGTACTATTTGAGTTCAGGTTATGTACAATCACGGGCCCTCAAGCATTTGCAGCTTGGAGCTCTGCACACCAAAGGATCTATTGGGCACGAATGTAACGTGATTACCTAGCTTTGCCCTTGGCAAAAAGTGCTGTTCCGGAATCGAGTTGAAGGTATGTTCCCAAACCAGACCCACTGCCATCAAGCCGATTGCAACTCTTAGTGATCCTCCAAAGGGTCCCTAGACAGTCCATTTTAATGGAAGTGTATCATCTTTCTCCTGTGGAGCAGCAGCTAAATGGGTTTGAACCACTGACCTTTAGCAGCTGTTTAGCATTGTTTCAGTCTGCCAGGTTGCACGTAACTATAAAAATCAAACTCACTGCCATGGAGTTGATGCCAACTCATAGTGACCCGATAGGACAGGGTAGAGCTGCCCCTGTGAGTTTCTGAGACTGTCACTCCGTACAGCCGGGGTCCTCAAACTTTTTAAACGGGGCCAGTTCACTGTCCCTCAGACCCGGTTGGAAGGCCTGACTATAGTTTTTTTAAAAAACTGAACTAATTCCTCTGCACACTGCACTTATTTCGAAGTAAAAACCAAAACGGGGCAAAAACACCCGGTGGGCCAGATAAATGTCCTCGGCGGGCTGCATGTGGCCCGCGGGCCGCAGTTTGAGGACCCCTGCATACAGGTACAGAATGGCCCCCCCACCCCACACAGTAGCTGTTTGCCCTATTTAATTCCTAGTGTTCCTAAAGTAATTTAGAACAACATATAGACTTTCTTTCCCATTCTCAAATTCAGTAAGAAAATGCAGCCTCGGTTCTGAACACCTGATTGGCAGACCATCTTGAAGTTCAAAGCGTCCTACATGACTGACTATCCGAAGCACATGCCATTTTAGAGACGTTGATGGTGGCGGTAGCGATGGTGCTGGTGGATGCTCTCAATAGATTCCAACTCAGAGTGACCCCACGGGTCAGACCCTCATGGGGTTTTCTGGCCTGGCATCTTGACAGGAGCAGATCACTATGTCTGACTCCTGTGGGGCCCTTGGGTTGGGGGTGGGGGGTTGGCATGCATGGGACTCAATTGCTAACCTTTTGGTCAGCAGGCAAGCGAGGGCATACTGTTCTTCACCAGGCTTCTGCTTTGCTTTTGACCGGTTTAGTGACATTACTCTCTAATGGTTGTCTTCAAAAAAGACACCTGCTGATACACTTCTCTAGCTCCTGACCCTTTCTTAAAGCCGGTAGGGCCCTTGATTTGAGCAGATACGATCACACGGTCGCTCCAGGGCCCTCCTCTCAGCAGTTTCGGCATTTGCAGGTACACCATCCACCCACCGGTTGCTATTGAATTGAACTGGGCTCCACGGGGGGGTCAGCGGGTGACTGTTTTTGAAGAAGTAGATCCACCAGGCCTTTCTTCTGAGGTGCTTCTAGGTGGACTCAAGCCCCCAACCAATTGGTTAGCAGCCAAGCACTTTGACCACTTGCACCGCACAGGAACTGCAGGACAAAAACACGAGTCTCTGAACCACATGGGGTATCATCCAAAGATCTTCAGCTGAAGAGGCCAGGCTCTCCTGGTGCCGCGGTCCAGAGATCACCGCTTCTAACCTGCGTCGATGATCCGCTGAGTGTGGCAAACTGGCTATTGCTTTGAGACTTGCCGCGTACTTTGTTGGCATCTGAACGATCGCTGTGAGTGGCATGTCACTTTTTCATGTGACAAGGCACGGGAGGCATGGAGGCAGTTAGTGCTTTCAAGCTGTCACCTGGTTAGGAAGACAGTTGCTAACTTCCGATGCTTTTCTGACATCTCGGCTTTGGCCTTCTTACTGGCACCTCACTCGTGCTCCTTCAGCCATGTCCCTTGGCTGTTGTGTGCATGCTGACTTCTCTGGATGAGCTGACAGTCTTCCTTGTTGTGTTCACAGGCAGAAGTTACACGAGGAGTGGTTGCTGAGAGAGCAGAAAGCCCAAGAAGAATTCCGGATAAAGAAAGAAAAGGAAGAGGCCGCCCGAAGACGGCAGGAAGAACTAGAGGTACTAGAAGAATGGGATCCATTCATTTCCCCCCAGATAAGTGAATCTCAGCGCTGCAGGGCTGTTTCCTCATTAGAATCGTAATAGTGGGACTGAACAGACCAACAGTCGGGTTCAAAAAGGGGCAAAGGCCAAGTGTCAGAGTCACCTCCTTGGCAGCTAGCCACAACCATCAACCCCGGACGTTTGCGAGTCATGAGGGACGCGAGCTATGCCTTGGCCCGTGCACAATAGCTGTGGCCTGCAGCGATGCCCCATCGTAGTATTAGAAGAGCCAGACGCACCTTCTAAACTATTTTTCTGAACCAACTATATAATATAAAGCTGTTTTAAAAAGGAAAAAATAGTCGAAGGGCTTGAATAGACATTTCACCAAAGAAGATATCCCAGATTTTTATGCAGAACCAGAGGCGGCGCTTTTTTCCAAGGCGGGCTCTCTTGCGAGGTATTTTTATAAGTACACTGTGCTAATTTTTGTTGTTGTTGCTGCTGCTGCTGTCAGAACCACTCCGCCTCCGCCACCATAACCATCAACATATGGTGAGCATCCATATTCTCCAGCGACAGATGGAAACAATACGCATGATTCCAGTAAAATTGCAGTAGGAATGCCAGGTAGTCACTCTGATGAGACTGGCTGTGACCAAACAGCAGGCGAGGGTGGGGAGACACCTGCACCCTTTAGCCCTGGCTGCTGGGGTTGTCAAGAGGTGTGGCCACTGTGGAAAGCCGTTTCTTGGTTCCTCAGAAAGTGCTTATGACTCAGCAGTTCCCTTCCTTGTGTAAAAACAATGTAAACCTCACCGAAATTGGACCATAAGGTTTACTCTGAGCTGCTCAGTCAGTGTTTATTGTCAATTAGGTGGAGCATACATTTCAGATCTTCGGTCATTGTTTATTGCCAATTAGGTGGGGGCATACATTTCAGATCTTCAGTTTTGTTTTGTTTTTTATAAATCATTTTATTGGGGGCTCGTACAACTTTTTTAAAAATCATTTCATTGGGGGCTCACACAACACCTATCTTAATCCGTACGTCCATCCATTGTGTCAAGCACATTTGCACATTTGTTGCCATCACCATTCTCAAAACATCCGCCCTCCACTTGAGCCCCGGCATCAGCTCCTCATTTTTCCCCTCCCTCAAGATCTTCAGTTTTGTAATCAACAGTGTACACTGCTTATCAAGCCCTGGAATAGCTTGTCCTGCCCCCTCCATTTGTTTTTTTCCTCCCCCTTATAGAATGTGGCCCCTTCACCCACATTAATATTGTCTTCTAAGGAGGCCCTTTTGCTTTGAGGAAAAAGCAGATGGCTCTGAGAAGCTAGGTACAAACGGGCCTTTTGATGAAGAGTCGAGAGAGAAGTATAGACGGGCAACCATGGTTTCATCTTTATGTGATTGACTGAACCCCACCTACCCTGTTCAGAGATCCATCCAGAGCAGGTGACTTTTGGGCAGGCTTGCTGCTGATAGTGGCCCTGCCATCTCCCACCGCAGCCAGATGGCTTTTGAGATTGAAGTTAAGGGGAGTGGTGCCCTGTGCTTTTCTGTCAGGGTGAGACGAATATACAGAGTCGGTGCTGGCAGGTGTTTTATGGGTTCTCTTTGGGTTTGTGGTTAATAAAAACCTTCAAGTAAGAGACCTGTGAATAGTTTGCCTCTTCAACTCCAGGTATCTACCCCACAGACCCGAAAGCTGGCATGCAAAGAGATAGGTGTCCAGCCATGCCCGCGACAGCCTAAATGCCCATCAGCAGATGGCTGGATAAGTAGCATATGTTCCTTAAACCTCTCACTCCCCACCATCGGGTCGATTCTGAGTCATAGCAACAATCTGGGTCAGGGTAGAACTGCCCCTGTGGGGTTTCAAGACAGGTAGCTCTTTCCTGCCGTAGAATGCTTCATCCTTCTTCCAAGGTGCTACTGGTTTTGAACTGCTGACCTTGTGGTTAGCAGCCCAACGTGTAACCCACTTCACCACCAGGGCTCCTGGTGTGTTTCTTTCAAAAAGAAAAAGCACCCTGCCACCCAGTCGATGTAACTCAGAGCCAGCCTTAGTGTTCCTGAAATATTTCTCAGCCAGAAAGGAAAATGGGGTCCTAATGTGTGTGGAAATCTGGAAGCCTGTGCTGGGTGAATCAAGGTGATAAGTATAAAACAGGCTCCTGTGGAGAGACCAGAGCGCATCACTGGGGTGGGGGTGCAGAGTTGCTGAGAGTCAGGACAAGATGTGGAAACAGGTTTGATTGTAATGCTGGTCACACAGAAACAGAAAACAGGTTGAGCTGTTCCATTTCCTGTATCCAGAAAGGCATGCCCTCTTAAACTTGCAAACGCAGCCATTGTCCATCTGACCAAGTGTTAACCTTTTTATTTTCATGTATTTACCCCATGTTCAGTGTTTGTTGTTGTTTTACAAAGCTGGTCTGGGGAGAAAAAAAAAACCTGATGTTCCTTTGTCTTTCTCCTCCTTTTCCCTGAAAGCGGAAGTTAAAAGAAGAATGGGAAGCACAGCAGAGGAAAGAACGGGAGGAGGAGGAGCAGAAGCTGCAGGAGAAGCGTGAGAAAGAGGTGATTGTGTGCCTTGGGCTCCAGCTGGCGCCAGGTGGTCTGAAGTGCTGCATTGTTGGGAGAGTGCTGCATTGTCCGGTGGTTTGTTTAGCGTTTGGCTGTTGCTTCCTGGTTTCTATAGAAAGAGCCAGCTTTTTAGCATTGACACCTGGGAGCTTCCTATTGGGCTCTGCAAGGCCAGACTACCTAAAGTGATGGGTTTTCTTTGGTTACTCCGCCTGCCCTTTAGAACAGGGGCTGGTCACCTTTTTTTCTTTCAAGGGCCAGAGAGTAACTACATTAGGCTTTAGACCGCATGGAGTCCTTTTTGTGGATGCTCAGCCTTGCCATTCTAGCAAGGTAGGCATTATGTACCTTATATACTCTATTATAAACTGACCTGAATATCAGCTGAGGCACCTCATTTTACCACAAAAACTACATTAAAAATGTGCCGAAAAACTCGGCTTATATATGACTATATACGGTAAATGAAAGCATGTGGCTTTCTGCTTCCATATTGATTATAGCTTGGGAAACCCTGGAGGTGGAGGTAGGGGGTTCTTCCACTGTGTCCTATAGGGTCGCAAAGAGTTGGAATGGACCCCAGGGTGATGGGTAACCATCTAAGGGCTGAGATGCATTTGATTATGTCCTAGTCCTGATGGGGCAGAAGCAGCCCCCGCGGCTTTTACTTTTTGTGTCTTAGGCCTTCTGCTACTTCCTATGCAAATGTTAGACACTCTTATTTGAGTCCTGCTTTCCAAGTGAGGCCAGCCCACAGTGGGCTTTCCACAAAACCCAACACGCCCATTGCCCTGCAACAGAGTGGTGACTGCTCCCGGCTTTCCACGGCTGTCATTTTACCGAAACAGCCTGACGCCACACACTTTCTCCTGTGACGTGAGGCTTTCAGGGGCAAGAGCGTGGTGTGGAGCTTGCCATATTCATATAGAGGAATCGATTCCCATTTTCACAGTTAAAGGTCTTCAACTGAGGCCTTTGGTGCAGCAGGAGAAAGCTAAGGCTTTGTAATACTTTTGATTTCAAAGTTAATCTACTGAGATCTGGAGAAGCGGAGAAAATGAAATCGAATCCAGGAGCATCACGAGGGGCTGCCTGGGGTGACACCGCCAGAGAAGGTTGTCACTGCCACACTGACCCCAAAATTTATGGGCAGTGTTTCAGCCGAAATTTTTTTTCTGAAAATACTCCTGCAGTTACAACAACTGAAATATAATTTGTAAGCCCAGCTTACAAGTATCAGTATACCAGGAAGGTTAAGAATTCATGCTCATTGACTTTTTGAACCTTCTAGTGCACTGGCCAGAGCGATCATTATAACCCAAGTACACTGACTCTTTGATTCATGGGGTTTCATCCATCCACACTACAAGCACAGCAGTATGTTCTTACTGCTGTTTTTCTAATCATTGACTTTGTCCAGCCTTCTGATGTCTTAGCCACAATATCATGGTAAATAGTATTTGTGAAGTAATACTGACCGCTTTGAGAATGGGGTACCAACTAAAGGCAAAGAAGGAAAAATCACTAAAGGCTTCCACTCAGTTACTAAATTAGTGTATCATGCTAGAATGATATGGCACTAAAACTGTTACCAAAAAAGAATTCAATGTAGAAAGATTTTACAAAACAATTTTGCCATTGGCATTCATATAGGCTAATAAATGTTAGCTTTAAACTGTTTATAACTGAATTTAGCACGTATTATTGTATGATTTAAATTGAGCAAGAACTCCGTAAGGTTTGACAAGGGAGGTGGCCAACCCTTGTGACACGACCGATGGACTCTTAGGCACCTAAAGAGGAGTCTGCGGACCAGCACTTAGAACTTCTTGCAAGGCCATTTAGCTAGACATTCACAGTCGTAATGCCAGACTTCCTCTAGCTTCGGAACGAGTTGGACATTTCACACAGATTATAAGGACCCCATTCAGGGTTTGGTTTTAGCCTCATCTGGCATTGTGTACCTTCATCCTCACCCCAAAAATGCGAACGAGGTATTCTATGCTCATAATATTCTGAATACTGGAACCATCCATGGAATACACTTCCTTAAGTGTTACTCAGTGTGGCCAATTCGATTTGCTCTTGAAAGACACCGTCTCAGCTCCCTGTCTTTTGAAAACATTTCAGAAGATGCGTGCACAGGAAGGCAGTGTGAATGGAAAGCCTTTTGTGCATGCAGTAGTTTTGTCCCTCCCTCAGCCCGCATGAGATTCTTAATGGCGTGAGGGCATTTTCATTGCTCCTGTCTTTGCCCCATTTCTAGGAAGCCGTGCAGAAGATGCTGGATCAGGCGGAAAATGAGGTATGCCCCCTTGCCTTTCAGTCAGACCCATGACTGCTTCTTTACCAACACTCGTTTGCGTGGTGCTACTTTGATTGGCTAGACGGTTTCGAGCCTTGATGGATAGCTGTAATCACTTGCGAGGCTCTGCTGTTTCTACCCTGAGGATCCCAGTTCGCTGGTGGACAGAAGCACCTGGCGTCGGATCACCCCTGGGGCTGTGCTCGCCTGCAGTCCAGACAGTGCTGTAAGCAGCACCACATAGAGCTAGCCCCAGCTGGCTGTGATCCTGGGTTTCCCTTGGCTCCTAGCTCTGCCAGTGGGGGCTGCCTATTAAGCCTTGCCCTGCGAACGGAGGAACAGAGGAGCACCCAGAGAAATGGATGTGAGCGGCCGCTTGTTTGTTCAGGCTTGATTGCATGTTGCAACTTAAAAGTGTATCTGTTCTTAAATGAATCGCTTGAATATGCTCTTAGACATTGACTTGTTTTTCTCCCTCCCGGGGATGTTTCCACTTCCCCTAAGTAAAGTCCTGGTTATTTAACAGTTGGAAAACGGTGCCACATGGCAAAACCCAGAGCCACCCTTGGATGTAAGAATACTGGAGAAAGACCGGGCCTTTTGTCCATTCTACAGTAAAACCGGAGCGTGCCGATTCGGAGACAGGTAACCAGCTTGCTTTGTCTGTCCAATTGCACAACACCCTGAGGCTTCTCAGGGTGCCTGGTGTCCGCCAGCCGGGCTCATCCTGCTTGTGGGGAGTTCCTCAGTGGTCTCTGACAGGGCCTCCGGGAGCATCCAGACACATTGGAAACTCGGATACTAGGGAAATTGTGTGTTTCTGCCCTTTCAGCAAACCAGAGCAGCCTGCCTCTGTTTTTTGGATGGCAAACACTTTTCACGACACAGCCTTTTAAAAATTGGCAGGCTCCTGTAGCTGTGACGGCGAGGCTGAAAGCAGGTAGAGAAGAAAGATTCTCGACTCACCACTTTGAGTCCCTGTGCTCAGCTCTGGTGGTGCCCTGGTTAGTGCTTGGCTGCTTGCGGAGAGACTGTCGCTGTGTGTGTGTGTGTCTGTGTGTGTGTGTGTGTGTGTGTGCGCGCGCGCGCATGCACGCTTTTATTGTGCTTTGCTTTGTTGGACTTCGCAGACACTACATTTTTTTCCTAATTTAAGACATGTTGAGCAAGTCTGTTGGTCCGATGTAAACAGACCGTTTTATGGACATATAATTCACATGTCATATTTCTAGAATTCAGTCATATTAAAAATAGTTGCATACTCCTCACTACAATCAACCCTAGAATATTTTCTACCTTCTTATATTCATTATTGGCTTTCTGTTTCCCTCCAGCTTCCCTTTCCATATCTCTAGTAAGTCATTAATCCAGCTACTGTGTCTATTGTCATACCTACCCTGGATTTCATACACTGAGGCTGTCGCTTTTAAACCCACTCAGCAGTGCAGCAGAAGCAAGGCCAGGAGATACGCTCCTGAGCAAAGGCCACCCAGGGGCCCCTCCCCCTTCTGGGGCCATTCTGCTCTGACGCTCGTAGTCTCGGCGAGCCAGAAGTGGCTCAGATGCCCTGGGCTCCCAGTCTGGCATCTGTGATTGTCTCTTTAGGCCAGTTCCTAAAGTCCTTGTGCCTCAGTTCTCCTCACTGTTTCTGAGCAACTCCAGGTAGGTGAACAGTCCTACTGTCAAACAAACCCACCTCAGTGAAGCCGAGCCCTGTCAGGCCTGTGCGTCCTCCGGACAGGAGAGAAGAGCTGCTCAGAATCCCACAGGCCTGTTACTCCACAGAGGGCCGCGGGCACCTTCGCGTGGCTTTCAGGAGAAGCTCTGTGTTGATTTTCTTTATACACTTATCCAGGCCAGGGTTCTTTTGTTTTGTTTTCTTGCCTTTCTTTGAAAATATTGCGCCTCCTTTACTTTGCTTTTGTTGTTGTTGTTTGTTTGTTTGCATTTAAGCCCTCACACCTGATTACATTTCTAGAAAATAACTTGAGAAAATGATGTCCCAACCCCACCTCACTTTGAATAAATCAGAATTTCCTTATTTTCAAAATTTCTCTAGGCTGTTTTCATTGATTGAGAGCCATGCACACAGATTTGTAAACCTTGTTTATATTTTATAGCCAGATTTGTACATAACCAGATCCTTTCTTTTATTATTGTTTATTTTAAGCCATGCGTTTTATTTTAAAAGATCTCCTTAATTTTCTTTCGTAATAAATTTAGTAGATATTTAGTCCACTTACATTTATTTACCGTTGAAAAGATAACAGCTTATTTAACAGTTAAGCATTGAACAATGACAATCTACTCTCAAGCCTAAATAATGTCACATTCATTATATACCCTCAAGCTTAAATAACATCATATTCATTATATTTCAAATTGTGTTACTTTATCATGTAGAAAAAAGAGCCCAGGCATAACCCTTTGATGCTTTCCACATGCTAGTTCTACAACACAATTTGCACATGAAAATGTCTCTGATATTTGGACAGTTTCTGTGATGGGCAGAGAGCTCTCAGTGTGAGTGATGATCACATGGCTAGTCTTCAAAGTCGGAGCTATGATCTTTTATCCATTGTTCAATCCATTTTAATATCTGATTTGTATTATTCTATAGGTCTTCTGGCTTCTTGCTAGATAGCTGATGTACTATTTCTTCCTCATAGGATGCTTACAAAATCTCACACAGAATATTGTCTTGTCGTTTCTTCTCATGATAACCCCTTGTTCCCAGTCTTTTGTTCTGTTATCTGTTCTCGGCCCCCAAATTCCATGAAACCAGCATCCAGGGAAGAACTCCCAATCCTGGTCATCAATAACTCCACCTTGTTTCATTTGGTTTTCTAATTCGTTAACTACTCTCTCTTCCTCTAAAATGGGACAACCACCCTCTTCATCGCGGCCATCATACATGAGTGTATTTCCGTCCTGATCTTGATGCCCAGTGTGGTTTTTCCAACCCTCGGGTTACCAGTGAGCAAAATGTTCAGCTGCAACGTGGTCCGCACCAGGCTGGCTCTGTGGATCCTGACTCCCGTTCCCTGCCAGACTCTTTGGTAGCGAAGCCACAGGACTCTGCCTACTGGTGCCAGCTTCCCTTTGAGGAACTGAGAACTACGGAGAGACCCGAGTCCCTTTTGTACCTTTTGAATGACTATCCCATAGGCACACTCAAGCTCATCGAAAAAATAGTAAAAATCGATATCCTCCACCAAGAAAAACTGCCCAGTGAGTCGCCTGTGAAAGACACAGCTAAGACTTCTTGGGGATCCAGTGTACGCAGGGAGCGGAGCCAACCTGCACCAAAGGTTTTTGAGCTGCATGATTCCTCAGTTATGATGTTCACATCTCATTCCCTTGAGTTCCAAGGCTGTGGATTCTCCTTCCCTTGGTTGTAAGTAAGAGAAGGATCGGTGTCCTGAAATTATTTCAGAAAAAAGGTTGACAGGTGAGGTGTGTGAAAAGGTGAACTGCCAGGCATGCAAAGCCTCTGGCCCTAAGTAAATATTTGACAATGGGCAACTGGGTGCCTCTTTCTTATTTCCATAGGCATATGTAATTTCAGTTTGCAGCTCTGAAAATGGTGTGAGAGTGACCTAGGGATTTCAATCATTCAAATGACTGAGGAAGTTAGTTGAGGTGAGCAATTTGAGCACCGTGCACCACCCCTTCTGACAAAGACCCTGGTCCCGGGTACGGAGTGCCCCAGCACCCTGCTCCCCATCAGCCGTTCTTGCCCATTGTTGGATTGCAACAGTAGAGGAACTTCTGTTTTCTGAGCATTTCTTTGATCGGTTAATTTTATGCTTAGAATGGGATTTAATTCTCGAATATTTCTGGAATTGGCGTCTCTTTTTGGAGTCAGTTCTAAAGGGAGCTTGGTTTGTTGCTTTTTTTGTCCCTTAAACAAACAATTTTGGAGGAAAGGCAAACCTTATTTGTCTGAATCTTTATACCTCACAGCTTCCACAAGAGACTGAAAGAAGGCTCATAATCTTCAGCATTGAGTTCAATTCAATAGAGAAAATCAAAAGCAAGTGGATGCATGTGACCATGGCGTTTGACCGCATAGTAGGCGGCAAATTGTACAGTGGTTGACCACACATGAAGAATGCATGGTATCTATGGCAAGTTTACCTATCACCAGATCATTAATATTTCTCCCTTGAAATAGCGTAGAAAGACATTGAGAAGGAATGTGGCTAACCATCCCTAATCTTGAGACAGTTTCTTAGAGTCCTTTAGTAAATGACTGGGGTTTAACTTTAGCATGGAGCTTGATGGTTCTATGAGGTTCCAAACGGGCCAACAGTATTCCCCCCTGTCAGTAGATAGTAGTCATCTGGGATTCTGCGTTGAAAAGAAACAAAACTTTTAAAAATCATTTCATTGGGGATTTTATAATTCTTTTAACAATCCATACATACATCCATTGTGTCAAGAACATATGTACATTTGTTGCCATCATCATTCTCAAAACACCTGCCCTCTACTTCAGCCCTTAATATCTGCTGCTCATTTTCCCCTCCCTCCCCTCTCCCCCCTACCTCATGAACCTTTCGTCATTCATAAATTATTATTATTTTGTCATGTTACACTGTCTGATGTCCCCCCCTGCCCTCTTCTTTGCTGTCCATCCCCCAGGGAGGAGACTATACGTAGATTCTTGTAATCAGTTCCCCCTTTCTACCCCGCATTCTCCACCCTCCAGGCATCACCACTTCACTACTGGTCCCGACGGAGTCATCTGTCCTGGATTTCCCTGTGTTTCCAGTTGCCATCTGTACCTATGTACATCTTCTGGTCTAGCCAGACTTGCAAGGCAGAACTGGGATCATGATAGTGGGGGGAGGAAACATTTAAGAACTAGAGGAAAGTTATTTGTTTCATCGTTGCTACCCTGCACCCTGACTGGCTTATCTTCTCCCTAAAACCCCTCAGTAAGGGGGTGTCTGGTTGACTACCAATGGGCTTTGAGTCTCCACTCTGCACTCACCCACATTTACAATGATATGATTTTGAAACAAAAGAATATTTGAATTTGCACACTCTTGATTGACTATCCTTGCACTAAGATTCATGTCCAACTTCTCTTCTGGAAACCTTGACCTAATTCAAGTATCTGAATAATGGGTCTGTAGCATGACCAGAGAGGAGTTACTTTGAAAGGAAGGGACTCTAGGTCTAGGCCAAGACCTGAGCAATGTCACTTCATCCCAGGTCATTCTGACAACCACACAGGTTTTGGTACCACTGTTATAAATTGCCTCCACAAATATAGCAGCTCTTAGCTGACGTTTCACTAGGTACTATAGGCCTAGCCTTTTGAATACACTTAAATCTTATGCAATATCTCTGATCCAAGTGGGACTTTTCCCTAGACAGGCACTTTGACTGATTTCTAGGATTGCTTGCTAAGTGCCCATTTGACATCCTGGGAACTAGGGCCAAGGTCATTTAGATAACAGCCATTCCAGGAATAGAGTTTTAACCTCATTAAATTGGTTCCTGGCTGCATTCTGTCTAGGCATCACACAAAATAATGAAATGATGTGCTTCTACCCTGTGGGTTTGGGACTCCTGGATCTTCTGTGGGTAGCTACATGTGGACAGAGAGGCCCTTCTAACAAGGTGTCTTAACGGACTAAGCTAGGAAGTCATTTGGAAAAAAAATAATTTCCTATAAGTGAATATTGACTGAATGTATTTTCTAGATTCAGGCTCTTAGATGTGGCTTGTGCATACCAGGTCACAGCTTTTACCTAGCATGTGCCTCGCTTGTTCCTTTTTTTTAACTACTTCTTCCAACGTTTGGTGCAGTTTTTTTCCCTTAAGAATTTTTTAACCATTTTTTTAGACAAACAAAAATCATGACTTTTATTTACTTAATTTTTAAATTTCCAGTTTACTACCCCATTACTTTAGGCCAGGGTGAATGTGTGATGGAAGGCTCAGGGCAAACAAATGCCTCTTATGTTTACAAACTTATAATCTAGATGGTGAAACAGGAAAACTAACAATATTATTAAGGACGTGCAATTTTCTTTTTTTTAATCATTTTTTGGCTCATACACCATTTATCACAATCCATACATATATCCATTGTGTCAAGCACATTCTTATATTTGTTGCCCTCATCATTTTCATCATTCCTTCGCTAATGGTCCTGATGGTTTGGGGTTTTACTTCTAGGTCCATGATCCACCTTGAGTTTGTTCTTGTGCATGGGGGGAGGTAGACATCCTGTTTCATTTTTCTACATGTGGATTTCCATTGTTTCCAGCACCACTTGTTAAATAGGGCGTCACCCTCCCACTTGATGCTTTTGGGGCCCTTGTCAAAGATCAGTTGTCTGTATGCTGATGGTTTTATTTCTGGGTTTTCAATTCTTTTCCATTGATCTATGTATCTGTCATTATGCCAGTACCTCACTGTTTTGACCACTGTGATTCTGTAGTAGGTGTGAAAGGCAGGCAAAGCGAGCCCTCTTACTATGCTCTTCTTGAGGAGAGCTCGGCTAATTCTGGGCTTCTTCCCTCTCCATATGAAATTGGTGGTCAGTTTTTCCAATTCGCTGAAGAAGATTGTTTTTATGTGAATTGGGATAGCATGAAACTTATAAAGTGCCCTGGGTAGGATAGATATCTTTACTATATTGAGGCTTCCAATCCATGAGCACGGGATATTCCTCCATTTGTGGAGGTCGCTTTTGGTTTCCTGTAGTAGGGTCTTGTAGTTTTCCTTGTATAAGTCTTTTGTTTTTTTGGTTACATATATCCCTAGATATTTAAGTTTGCTCTTGGCTATTGTGAATGGTACTGCCTTCCTGATCTCCCCTTCCATGGTCTTGTCTGATGTATACAGCAAACCGATCCACTTCTGTTTGTTGATCTTGTATCCCGCCACTCTTCCATATTCCTCTATCACTGGCAGTAGTCCAGTTGTTGAGCTTTTGGGATTTTCAATGTACAGAATCATGTCATCAGCAAATAACGATAATGTCACCTCGTGGTCTTCCAGTTAGATACCTGTGTTGTCCTTCTGTTGTCTTATGTTATTAACTATGACCTCCAGTATGATATTGAATAGAATTGGGGAGAAGGATCATCCTTGTTTACTCCCCCTTTTCAGGGAGATTAATTTAGTCTTTACTCCATTGACTATGATGTTAACTGTCGGCTTTTTGTAGATAGCTTATATTAACTGGAGGAACTGCCCTTCCATTCCTATCCTCCTGAGTGGCTGATTTAGGAATGGGTGCTGGATGTTGTCAAATGCTTTTCCTGCATCTATAGATACTATCATATGGTTCTTATACTTTTTCTTATCAATGTGGTATATAATTTTGATGGATTTTCAGATGTTAAACTATCCCTGCATCCCTATGATGAATCCTACCTGATTCTGATGAATGATGTTTAATATACTTTTGTATTCTATTGGCCATTATCTTTTTGAAGCCTTTTTGCATCTGTGTTCATTAGAGATATCAGGCTATAGTTCTCTATTCTTGTGGGATCCTTGCCCCATTTGGGTATGAAAGTTACACTGACTTTGTAAGATTAGTTTGGGAGTTTGTCATCCCTTTCTACTCTCTGAAATACTATATGGAGGATCGGTGTCAGCTCTTCCCTGAATGCTTTGTAGAATTCTCCAGTGAAACCATCTGGTCTGGGGGCTTTTTTTTTTTTTTGGTTGGTAGCTTCTTGATAACCATATCCATTTCTTCCTTTGCTATGGGTTTGTTCAGGTTCTTGACCTCGATCTGGGATAGTCTAGGGAGGGATTGTTTTTCCAAGTATTAGCCCATGTCTTACATATTGTTGAACTCATTAGAGTATAGACTTTCATAGTACTTTGTGATTATCCTTTTAATCTCATTAGGGTCTGTTGTGATTACCCTGTTTCATTCCTCATCCTGTCTATTGTTTGCTCTTTTCTTTCTTTGGTGAGATTTGCCAGTGGTCTATTGATTCTGTTGATTCTTTCAAGGAACCAGCCTTTTGTTGCATTAATCGTCTGTGTTGTTCTTTTGTCTTCCCAGTGTTTCAATTCTTCCCTGATTTATATTCTTTATTTTGCTGTTGGGGGGGATTGTTCTGTTGGCTCTGTTCTAATTGCTGGAGGTTTTGTGAGAGCATATCTGTCATAAGTCTCTCTGCCTTTTTCATATATGTTCCTTTTGCAATTAAGCCACCTCTGATAACTGTTTTCTCCATATCCCATAAGTTTTGATACGAAGTATTCTCATTCTCATGACCTTTTTGATTTCCCCTCTAATCTGAGTCAGTACCCACTCATAGCGCAGAAGATCATTATTCATCTTCCAATTGTTGGCCCTTGTTTTTCTGGTCATCCTTTTATTGATCTCTAGCTTTATGGCATGGTGATCAGAGAAGGACTTCTGTATAATCTCTATGTGTTTGAATTTACTCAGGCTTGACTTGGGTCCCAGCATGTGGTCTATTTTCGAAAATGTGCCATTCACGCTTGAGAAGAATGTGTATTAATTTCCATTTGGATGGAAAGCTCTAAATATGTCTATCAGATCTAGTTGTGTAATTGTATTATCTAGCTCTATAGTCTGTTTGCTGAGCTTCCCAGTGATCTAGCTTTCTCTGAAAGTGGTGTATTAAAATCCCCTACTATAGTTGTTGAGTCTGTGATAACTTTTTTTCATTTTCTTAATCATTTGACAAATTTCGCGGGTCTCTCATTTGGCACATCATATATATTTATTATGCTCACAGATTTCTGGTAAAGTGATCCTTTGAGCATTATAAAGTGCCCCTCCTTTATCTCCTCTTTCTATGGTTTGAATCTTGAGATCAGTTTTGTCTGAGATTAAGACTGTGAATCATGCTTTTTTTTTTTTGAGTCGCCATTTTCCTGGTATATCTTCCTCCAGCCTTTTATTCTTAGTTTATTCTTGTTTGCGAGTGTAAGATGTGTTTCTTGGAGGCAACAGATTGATGGGCTATCTTTTCCAAGCCAGTTTGCAAATCATTTCATTTTAACGTAGGAGTTAAGGCCATTCACATTTCGAGTTATTAACATGATCTGTGGATTCATTGCAGACATCGTGTGCCTTTTGATTTGGGTCTTTTCCTATCATTCTTATTGCTGTGCCTTGTCTTTGTGAGGCGCTTCTTTATTAAAGTCATATTTTCTCTCTGTGGTCATGTTATCTTGACAATTGGTATCACCTCGTTGGCTTCTGGTTGGAGTTGGGCTATGTGGTGTTCTGTTTATGCTTGGTCGACATTGGGTGTCTTGCAGCGTATTCTTCACGTTTTTCCTTGGCCTGGAAAACCCTTCTATCTTAATAGAGATTTTGGCAGGCTAAAGGATTCTAGGGAAGGTGTTGTTTTCATTCAACTTTTGGAAGGTATGAGTCCGCTCTCTCCTCTTCATGGTTTCTGTTGATAGTTCTGAGCATATTCTTACCTGAGAGGCACTGTATGTGACTGTCTTCCTTTCTCGTGCTGCTCTTAGCATTTTTTCTTTTTCCTCGAAGTTGGATAATTTAACTGTTATATGCCTTGGGTGAGCTCTTCCTGGGGTTTAATATACTTCTTGTCCTCTGTGCTTCCTGTATGAGTGACTGATACTCATTAAAGGGTGGGGAAATTTTCTTCCAGAAATTCCCTTGTTAATTTAGCTGTTGACTTCTTCGCTGTGTCTTGTTCTGGTAGGCAATAATTCAGATGTTGTTCCTTTTCATAGCATCAGACATTGATCTCAGGCTTTCTTCGCCTCTTTGATTATCTTGTTTGATTGTCTTTCTCATTTGCTGAGGTCTGCCTGATTGTCTTCAAGATCACTGATACGTTTCTTAGCCTCCTCTAGTCTGTTCGTGAGATAGGTAATCTTGTGTGCAGCTTCTGCTACTTTAGCTCCTGTATTTCCCTTTGGTGCATAGACTTCATTCCCTCTGTCGTGGCCCTCGCCCCCCACTATTGTGGCCTTCATCCCCTGTATCATTTTATCCTAAGTCTGTGTAGCTTCCCTCATCGCCTGTATTACTCCAAGCAGCCTTCTGAAAATTTCTTTTTGTAGCAGATCCATGTCAGATTCTTCTATGAGCATCGTTAGCTCTGCTGATGTGGTTTGTCTTTCTTGTTTACTTGTTGGGAGTGATGTGGTAGGCTGTTGTTTACATGATGATTTCTAAGAGGTGGGCGCCATATTTCTGGGAGACCAAGCAGCCTGTGTACTTTCACTGTGTAACTGGCGATGTTTTCAAGGGTTGCCTGTGGCCTACTATGGTGGTTGGTCAGGTTGCTGTGAAGGAAGGTGCCGTGGTGACTCAGTGATCAACAGTGGTGAAAGGTGGCAAGCACCGTTGGGGACAGCTCTGGGGAACTCAATTTGACTGGTGGATAGCTCCATTACAGTGGTAGGGCTATAGGAGACCAATGGGTAGGTGGCATTGCTGTTAGGGTTGAAGATGTTGTGACCCACGTGGGCTAGGTAGCTCCCACTCCTAGGTCGCTGGTCCCCTGTATTCCGTATCTAGGCTAGGTTTGAGGCAGGGATGCCCTCTGGGCCTTGGATGTACTCTCCACTGATCCACTCACTGCATGGGCTGGCAGCAGATGGGGCACGAAGATCCCTGAGCTGCCATAGACCCAGTTAGCACCTATCTGAGGCCCCAGGGACCAGGTGCTTGCTGGACAGACCTGCAAGGACCTGATCTGTGACTCTCCACGGGTTCAGGAGAGGCAGCCTGCAGTGGCCCTGCAAACACCCAGCCTGAGACTCTGGGCGAGGCAACTCGAGGCGGGCCTGCTATGACATGAATCAGACTCCTGCTGCTAAGGCAGAAGTGGTGCACAGCGTACCTGCAAGGACCAGGCACTGCAGCTGCAGGCTTCAAACTCTAAAAGCCATGGTTCCAGTCTCCACTTTTCCGCGGCTCCGGTTGAGTTCATGCTGTGGGGCCTATGAAGCCCTGGTCTGCAACTCGGACTCCCGCCGCTAAGGCAGAAGTGGCGCATGGCGTGCCTGCGAGAATGGGCGCAGTCTCCGCTTTCCCGTGGCTCTGGGGCGAATTCATTCCGCTGGGTCTGTAAGGACCCAGTCCAAGGCTCCTGCACACTGTACCTGGAAGGACTGGGTGTGGAGGCTGCAGGCGGTGAGCTCTCAAAGCCATGGTCCCAGTCTCTGCTTTCCCGCGGCTCGCTTGAAATGGCAGGGGGCGACTGTGGGGTGAGAGTTGACCCAGGCACTGGTGCTGGGTGCACCTAGCTGCAGGCTCTCAAGCCTTCTGCAGGTGCGTCCCTGGGACCCTGGACGGCTGCCAGGAGGGACCAGAGCTAGCAGGTGGAATTGCTACTAGCCCTGTGGAGGGAGGGGGACTGTGGGATAGAGGCACAGCTCCCCCAGGTAGGATCCACGAGGGGACAGCTGGTGGTGGTCAGGCCCAGCCTGGGGAAGCGGTACACGATAGCTGTCCTGTTCCTGGGGCAGCAACTAGGCAAGGGGCTGAATGGGGGAGGCACTGGCTGGTGGCGAGGTACACAGGGTCGCACAGCTGGAGGGAAATGACTGATATATGGAACCAGCTCTCCGGGGCTTGAAATAAAGCAGACGTGGGGCAGGGCCTCCTTCTGGACAAGGAGGATCCCTCGTAGGGACCTCTGTACTCACCAGAACACTTCCACTTGACCTGGACACCAGAGTCACCGGAGCTCCCCATATGGGCTGCTTATCTTGGCGTCATCTTGACCAAAATCCCACTTAACCAGTTTTTAAAATGAGAATACTCACCAGGATTTTTTTTTTTTTGCTTAATTGGAACCATGATCTAAAGTTTGGGGTATTTAGTTCTCTCATTTTATTTAGTTATCTTTTTTTTTTCCTTTAACAATTTATTGGGGCTCATACAATTCTTTTCACAGTTCATACATATACATACATCAATTGTATAAAGCACATCTGTACAGTCTTTGCCCTAATCATTTTTTCTCTTTTCTTCTTTTACATTTTATTAGGGACTCATACAACTCTTACCACAATCCATACATATACATACATCAATTGTATAAAGCACATCCATACATTCCCTGCCCCAGTCATTCTCAAGGCATTTGCTCTCCACTTAAGCCCCTTGCATCAGGTCCTCTTTTTTTTTCCCCCCTCCCTCCCCATTCCCCCCTCCCTCATATGCCCTTGGTAATTTATACATCGTTGTTTTGTCATATCTTGCCCTATCCGGAGTCTCCCTTCCCCCCTTCTCTGCTGTCCCTCTCCCAGGGAAGAGGTCACATGTGGATCCTTGTAATCAGTTCCCCCTTTCCAACCCACTCACCCTCCACTCTCCCAGCATCGTCCCTCACACCCTTGGTCCTGAAGGTATCATCCACCCTGGATTCCCTGTACCTCCAACCCTCATATGCACCAGTGTACAGCCTCTGTCCTATCCAGCCCTGCAAGGTAGAATTCGGATCATGGTAGTTGTGGGGAGGAAGCATCCAGGATCTGGGGGATAGCTGTGTTCTTCATCGATACTACCTCACACCCTAATTAACCCATCTCCTCTCCTAAACCCCTCTATGAGGGGATCTCCATTGGCTGACACTTGGGCCTTGGGTCTCCACTCTGCACTTCCCCCTTCATTTAATATGTATTTAGTTATCTTTTAAAGCTATATTGTACTTTTAGAGAAAGTTTACACAACAAATTAGATTCCAATTTAACAGGTAAGTATTGGACTGCTAACCACAAAGTTAGTTCAAACCGCCAGCTGCTCTGAAGGACAAAGAGAGGTTGTCTGCTTCTGTAAAGATTTACAGCCTCAGAAAGTATATGGGGTCGCCAAGAGTCCGGATTGGCTTAGTAGCAGTCGGTGTCTACATATGTGGCATTAGTGATGTTTGCACAGTGTGTCCTCATTCTCATTCAAGGGGTGTAGGACTCAGGGTGACATATATTAAGAGCCAATCAATTTTTTAGCACAACTATTTTAAGTTGGGTTGACACAGTGGCTACAACAATGAGCTCAAACATCGCGAGGCTTGTGAGGGTGGTGCAGGACCAGGCAGCCTTTTGTTCAGTTGACCATAGAATGAGTGAGAACTGGCACACAGCACTAACTGCCCCCCCCCCACACACACACGCCCTATGTGTACTTAACTAGTTAATGTCAGCATGTCTTTTTTGGTGTGTCTGCTCTTATTTTAAGACGAGGTATAAATGAGAATAAAAGCTCATATTAAGGACTTTACTCAGCTTCCACCTGGTCAGTGCAGCCTTGGCGCTGTTTAAAATATGAAAAGGATGTTATTCTTCATGCTGATTAGTTGCCTCGTTCGTGAACTAAATGTGCAATGACGTTGCTTATACTACCAAAGGAAGTGACACCAGCCAGCTGACTTCATTCTCTCAGAGCCACTTGATCCTTAGTTACCAGCTCTCTGGCTTCAAGCTATGGAGCACTGATGGTGTGATGGTTAAGTGTTGGCTCTTTGAGCCACTTGCTTGACAGTTCAACACCACCAGTAGCTCCTCAGGAGAAAGACTGGACTTTCTACTCCCGCCAACATTTACAGACTCTGAAACACACAGGGTGTCATGGTCACGATGAGTCAGCATTGACACGATGACAGTGAATTTAGTGCTTCTTGAGACCATAGCCATCTTATTTATAAAGTTGGGAAAATACTAATCTGACTGCCCTCAAGGGTGATAAACAAGGATCAGCGGAAAACTGAAAAGGCCATAGAAACTTTCAGATTGTGTACGCGCAAAATATCTGATTAACGAAACGACAATGTCAATCAATTCAAAGGGAAAACATCTTTTAAAAAGACTTCATTAACTAGAAATGCTTCAACTCCCTATTCACATTTAAGTTCAAGGTCTAGACCTTGATGGTATTATCCTCATCTCTCCCGTAAGAGCCCCACATGGTGTCTTTGTCCCTGTCAGCAGAGCCTGCCTGGTCACCAAGCCTTTTGTCCCCCTGTGCCTCAACTTGGCAAAGGCTTCCTGAACTCCCCTGAAAGGCCACTGAATGGCACATGAGCTTGGAAATAATGAGAGCCAGTGTCTTGGCTGGTCTTAAAACCGTTTTCTTAAGTGTAGAAATGTGACATCCGAGTCTGGGTGTGTTTTGTCAAGAATGTGTCAAGGGATGTGTTATTGCTTGAGTTTCCATCTCAGAAGTTGTAGGTTGAATTGTTGGTAGTTTACTGAACTGTTGGGTTGGGTTGGGTTTGGTTCATTCATATGCAGATGTTCACGGAAGCACACTTTCCCAGCATCGAGTCCCACCCTTCTTGTGAGAAGCATGTTCACGACGTTTGGCATGGAGCAGTGCCGAATGGATGACTATGACCCGGATGCCAGCCTGGAGTACAGCGAGGAGGAGACCTACCAGCAGTTCCTGGAGTTCTATGACGATGTGCTCCCTGAGTTCAAGAACGTGGGGAAGGTGGTACAGTTCAAGGTGGGCACACATGAGTGGTGGGCGGGGCTCACATCACAGGCGGTGGCCTGGGTGGGGGTGCGAGGGCCTGGGGGGGGACATGCCTGGCCCAGTGCCTAAGCTCACTGGAAAGGCTGCTTCCTTCTCTCCCTTTCCTTGCACCCTGTGACTGCCTTAGGCTGTTCGTTACTAACCCCAAGGGTCTGGGTTGGAAAGACTCCTAGGTTTTAGGGTTCAGCCATCCAACCCTCTTTCCTGTGTAGGCCTGACTCTTTGCTGGCTATCATAAATGTGTCAGTCCCCCAACCCCCGAGCTGTGAGCTCCAGAAGGTGCTGCCCTGGGCTCACCCTTCCAGGCAGTGGAGGGGCTTGCTCCCAAGGTGGCGGCACCAGCTTTCTGCCAGGCCCTCCCTGGGACACATCTCTGGATTCCTGCCTTTTTCTTGACATTTTTATTTCCCGCCTGTCCCTAGAGGCCTGGGCTTGGTGCATATGTGAAGGGGAAGGGTTCGTCATTATTTTAAGTACTCTGTCCGACCAGGGCAAATCCGCTGCAGTGCCTCTGCTCCCGGGAGCTCCGAGTTGAGGCATCGCATGCCTGCTGGCAATTCGGCGCAGACTCAACAGCTTCCCTGCAGGGCGCAGTCCAGCTGCCTCCTCAGTGGTTCTGAGCCTGTCAGCCTGTGGAAGCGGACAGCTGCGTCTGCCCCCCCTTCCCCCCTAAGCAACAGCTGGTGGGTTTGAATCCTCCAACCTGCCGGTTCACTGCTGAGCGCTTAACCTCAGTGCCACCAGGGGCGATAGCATAGCAGAGAATTTGGGGAAATTGAGGGAGAAAGCTGGGAAGGCTTTCCCGTGAATTGGGGACGTGTGACAGTGGCGAGCTGGAACAGCGACCAAACTCAGGCATGTCGAAGGGGGGTGCTTTTACTACTCTTTTCCAACCCACGTGGTGAAATTATTCCTCTTCGGTGTCTCTTCACCCTTCCCTCTGTTCCTGCTGGGCGTGCCTTCTGGGCCTCGTGACCCTGCTGCATCCCTCTGATACACTGCAGAGGTGCCGAAGGGCCTGCCCGAGCCCAGCTGGCACACCTGCATGCGGCCCTTGCCTTCTTCCCGCCCACGGAGGGGGAGAGTCAGGCCAGCGCCATTCTGTCCGGCAGGCCACCTGGGGCACCGGACCTGTCGTTTCCCTCCTGGGCTTGGCCGTGGTTGTGGTGGAGCTGCCTTCCAGACAACAGGCTGGCTGACAGCAGGCACACAACTGCTCCAGGCCGTCCCCAGGATCCACAGCAGGGTATGTCGCCTTGTTTAGAATGAGGTCGATTTTGTGTTGCTAATGGCCAAGTCCATGCTAATCCTGCTCCCAGTTCGCAGTGGCAAGCTACCCGGTCCAAGTTTAGGAGAACAACTCTCAGAGCCTCGAGCTCAGTGAGCCCCGAGGATCCGGACTGGCCATTAGTTCCATTGGAGCTGTGTTTTGAAACGAGAAGCTTAACTCTAGCAGGATACTTGCAGACCTTTTCTATGCCGTTATATAAGCCCCGATCCACGGTGTCATGTTTGAAGGCCAGTTACCGAAAGCGCAGCCTCCGTGGTAAGAGGAGCAACGGGAAGGATCCGAGATGCTCTTTCACACCCATCAGGCAACTCACGATCGGGTCTATTAATACCAGGAGTGGGTGAGCAGGTGTGGATTTATGAAAGCATCGCAGGGAGCGGTTTTGTCAAGACCTAGCGAGGTGAGGGGGCCCGGACCCACACCCACACATCGGCCCTCTACTCTGAGCACCCACGGGAAGGCCTCCACCCTCCAGAGGGGGAGGCCAAGGGTGCTTTCGCGAGCCCCTGGGTCTCCATCACCTGACAGGATTTCATCATTTGATTCCTCCTGTGTGTGGCAGTTGAAATGAGTCAGTACATTTACATGCTTGCTTCTGGGAAGCATGCAGGTTGCCGTACACATTGTCAATACAGCGCACACATTTGTTTAAACTTGTGAGTGCTAGTATGCCCAGATAGCCCTTAAGGAGCTCTGATGGCACGGTGGCTGTGTTCAGCTGCTACCCAATAGGTTGGCAGTTCAAATCCACCAGCCACTCCATGGGAGACCAATGTGGCAGTCAGTTCTCATAAACATGACAGTCTTGGAAACTGGAACAGAGCTGCTGTGTCCTCTAAGGTTGGTCTGAGTTCGAATGGACCCAGTGGGCCACCACAACATGCAGGCGTGCGGTTATATGTGTGGAGGTGTATAAGCATGTTTTTATGACACCTATACATACATATGCCTGTATGTAAAGGAGTCCTGGTGGACGAGTGGTGAACTCAGCTGCGCACCAAGAGGTTGGTAGTTTGGCCTCACCAACTGTGAAGGTGACTGTAGGGGAGAGCCCGTGGGGCAGTTCTCTGTCCGACAGGGTGGCTTTGAGTCGGAAAGGGCTCGACGGCAGGGAGTTGAGCAAGCGGTGGAAATGGAAGCGTGTCAGATAGCTCTTGGCCATTTCCTGCTCTGAAATAGAAAGCACTTGTGCTTAGTTGAGGGGTGACGGATGTGGGGCTGATTGTGTGTGTGTGTGTGTGTGTGTGTGTGTTTGTGTGTGTGTGTGTGGTGTGTGTGTGTGTGTGATGCTTCAAAGGGGAAATGGAAGTAGATCGATAGGGACCAGCTCCCAGGGGTCTGTGAGGTCACCTTATGCCTTTAATAGACCGGAGAGTGGTTTCATTCGATGGTGGGGCTAATGTCTTGGCCTCCGGCTTCATGTCAACTTATATCCTTGCTCCTCAGGTCAGCTGCAACTTTGAACCTCATCTGAGGGGCAACGTGTACGTCCAGTATCAATCGTGAGTATTCTGAGGTGCAGCTCAATCATGGTTTCAGGTGGCGTTTTCTGTTCACTCTTTGGATGAGTCTACTGAATAGGTCACTTCCAACCAATGACTTCTGTTGTTCATGTCAGTATCGAGACATAGTAGAGGAGCAGGGAGGGGCCTTGAGAAGAACACACACGTATACCTACATGAGTGGTTTTGAATGTTTTACCTGAAAGTCCTATCAGAATGGGAATCCCATTGGCAGAGCCATTGAGAAAGGGATAGGAAGCAGACAGGAGCTGCTAGCATGCTGCACAGAGCTGTGATTTGAAGCCCCAAATCCTCCTGGGAGGCATTTGGCCAGCTGGCTGTGCGATGGCCATTGGATTGAATTCTCCCTTGCCAAGAACTCAGCCGTCCTGGCCAGGAAAACCCCATGGAATAACCCTTCCGCATTTGGAATGTTCTAGTGGGTGGTAGGATGTAGAAGCTAGTGCCCATGCCTTGGAACCTCAGAGAGCCAGGAAAAGGGGTTCTGGGATCCACTGGGAACCTCCAGAGCGTGACTACACTCTTGAGACTTGTGAAATTCGGTGCGTGCATGAGAGGGTTGGCTTGGGGTGGAACGCACCTGCATCTTGGCGCCGGCCTGTGACAGTGCATCCTTCATTTTGGGTTTCAAGGGAAGAAGACTGCCAAGCAGCCCTTTCTCTGTTTAATGGACGGTGGTACGCGGGACGACAGCTGCAGTGTGAATTCTGCCCGGTGACTCGGTGGCAAATGGCGATTTGTGGTAAAAGACACCATCATCCTGCTTTTATTCCCCAGATAACCCCCTTTTTCTAGAAGGGTTTTGTTAAAATAACCACTAGCCAGAGCTTGGCTTCAGGCACGAAAGGAGTAGAGCGTATGGTGTGTAGCTCTGTTAGGGACCTGTGGATCACTTTCTCAGTGCCAGGGGTGGGGCTAGACTTCTGCTCTTCTGAGTCCTGGCCTCTGTGGACCTCATTGTGGAAAGCTGGAGCCCCTTAGCTGCAGGTGGCCAGGCCTGCCTTCACGGTTTCAGCTAGCTGGAGGGAGGGGTGGCCCTTTTGAGGGCCTGCCATTGTTTGAGTTTCTACCTTAAAGGCTCAGCCAAGGTACTTAAGAGATGAAGCCTTACACACCCAAGGGGAATGTTTCTGGGCCAAGCAGTGCCTTATCTCTTTGCCTCATCATCTTCTCCTCTGCTTTGCAGTCCACTTGGCTGCTTGTTAAATATATAGAACTTGTAAGGTCTGAATCACAGGAAGGATTTGGCAGCCTTGCTGCCAACTAACTACCAGCCGCTCCATGGGTGAAAGGACAAGCCTTTCTACTCCCATTACTGTATGTACTCGAGTATAAGCTGAGCTGCATACCAGCCGAGGCACCTAATTTTACTGCAAAAACTCTATTAAAAATGTGCTGAACAACTCAGCTTGTACATGAGCATATACGATAATTAAGCAGTATAGTCTCTGGAACCCATGGGCAGTTCTCCTCGATGACAGTGAGTTTGGGTTTGGGGGTTTGTTTGCTGAAGGACCTGTTGTTTTTTGTGGGATAGCATTCCCATAAACTTGTTGCGAAGCTCCAGTGATTTAGGAAGATAGCCACTTGAGCGATGGTAAACATGTGCTTTATCCCTGACCTCAAAATCACCGCCCCCCCCCCCCAATGGCATAGAACGTGTTGTTCTGGGTTCTTTTCTCTTTTTTTGTCTGAGGGCACCCTAACAAGACTAAGACAGGTGTATTGATGCGAGAACTTGCCCGCAGCCACCCACTGACCCCAGAAACGTGTGACACACGTGTGGAGTATGCCTGTGTGTGGATGAAGTGGAAGCCCTGGCAGCGGTACTTGTGGCCTTACCCTTATGTATCCAGGGGGTTCACTGGTGCTGGGCCTGGTGGAATGAGGTGGAAACTGTAGGCGGTCAGAATGCGTACCCACAGGTCACCAGGGGGGTGACTTACACCGATGGGATGGTCTTCAGAGTTGCACAGCCAGCACTCTTGCCTAATGTTCGAATGCTTCCATCTCCCCAGTCCCTGCCAACCCCCACTCACCTTTCTGCCTCTGTCAATGTGCCTGTGCTGGGTGTCTCATGCACAGGTGTGTATGACACTGCGATCCCCTTCGTGGTACGTATCCGCACTGCCATTCCTTCTTAGGGCAAAGCTCTCTTTCAGTGGACAATAGTCTAAAACGCCAAACCGGTGTCTATCCTGGCAATTCCAACTCGTGGCAGCTTCATATGTTTCACAGTCGACTTCTCCAGAGAGTTGTCTTGGCTGGCATCTGTACGGAGGCAGATTGCCAGGCCTTTCTTCTGTGGCACCACTGCATGGTGAGCTTTAGATTTAGAATTAAACACAAACTGCACCACCCAGGGACCCATCTATACCATGTTGTTGTGTGTCTCTCAAGTTAATAGGCTTGAGTTGTTTTCTCTGACCATTTTGAATAAGCTTTGTCCAATTTTTATACGGACCCAGTTTTCTGCCATCTTGGGTATGTATCTTGGAGGGGAGGTGCTTGATCTTACGCTAACTCTGTTTTAACTTTCTGGGGGAAAATGCCAAATGTCTTTCAAAAGCAGCGGAGCCAGCCTGTCATGCCACCAGCAGTGTATTAAGGTACCAGTTTCTCCACCGCTATCTCAGGGTGGATTTGATTCCCAACTTCCTCATGTCCAGTGTGTCCTTTAATGTGTTTTGAAGCACGTTTTTAGTTGTGACCTCACCGCTAAGAGACATTGCTGTGTCAACCTATCTGGGGAATTCACCTTCTTGAAAAAGAACAATGGAACCCCCACAGAGACCTCGAACCAAGTTGTTCCAATGGACTTCCCCTTTGACCAGAATCTTTCATAATAAAAACACTTGACAAATGATCATCTCTTCTTTTTCAAGTGTCACAAAGAGGCAGCATCCTTCTCGGGGGGTGGGGGTGGGGGGGTCTGCTGGGCCCCAGCCCTGTTGTGTCTGGAGAAGGGGCTCCTGCAGGGACTTGGTAGACTGCTTCTCCCATGGGATCCAAGGGTCCCTGCTGTGGATCTGGTTAGGGGAGACCCCCGAGGAAGCATAATGGGGTCGCTCTTTGAGCGCTAGTACTCTGAACCACAACCCACTCAGGGAAAGGGACCTTTGGGGACAGTGAAATGGCCAGTTTGGAGTGCCATCTCACCTTGGAGAGCATTTGAACGCTTTTAGTCCTGAGAACGAAAACGACAGATAGCATGTGGTTTATATAAGCCCCTTGATAATAAAATCATGCAGAGTAGGAAATACCAGACCTGAACTTTCACACCTGAATGATGTTCTACCTTCCAAGCCCAGAGCAGTGACTGCCCTTTCCCGACTTCCCTTGCAGGTTTATTCGAGACCCAGCAGTGCCCACGCGGCAAGCACTGCAACTTTCTCCACGTGTTCCGAAATCCCAACAATGAGTTTTGGGAAGCGGACAGAGACATGTACCTGTCCCCAGATGGGACTAGCTCATCCTATGGGAAGAGCTCCGATCGGAGAGAGAGGCTGGGCCACCGTAACAGCTACTACAACAGGTCCAGGGGAAGACGGAGTCCTAGTTCCGACTATTCCTACCACAGAAACGGAGAGTTGCAGAGGAGAAGTCGGCACAGGGGAAAGAAGTCTCATAAGCATGTGTCCAAAAGCCGGGACAGGCACAGCTCCCGAAGTAGAGGCAGGAAAAGAGGCCGCAGCCGGAGTCGCAGCCGGAGTCGCAGCCGAAGCCGCAGCCGCCGGAGGCCCCGTAGCCGTGGGAGGAGGCAGGCATGTAGCAGAGATAGAAACACCCAGAGCCCCAAAGCCAGGTAAATTGCTTTTGGTCCTAAATGGATTTCTAGTTATTCTGGCTGCGGAGCACGCTGGCCAGAAGGGATGTGTGCCGAGCCCCGGACTCGAAAGTAAAAAGGCGCGTTAGTGTAGGAAATGGAGATAAGAGTGTACATGGAGGGCATGCTGACCTGCGCAGCTAGTTCATTTAATCTGGGAGGATCCAGCATGGATTTTTCTAGTTACTGTGGGGCTGCGGGTGAATGTTTTCACCCTGAAGTATGGCTTCGTTTCCAACAGCCCCTATTCGGACAGGATTGTACTCGCTGAATCTACCAGTGTATTTTACCCTCTCCCAAGGGTTGATTTTTATTTAAAATTTTGTACTCTTCAAAGAAGCCTTTGCTGAAAACAATTGAAATAGAAAACCCTCCACAATAAAAATAAACCGTGTATTTCTTGAATACTTGCGCATCTTTCTGATTATTCCCTTGGGATAAGTCACCTCAAGCAATGTGAATACATAAGTATCACCAGTCACCTTCCAGAAAGCACGCAACACTGCTGCTCCCCAAAATCAGGAATTGCAAGGCTTTTGCTGTATGTGTTCATCATATTTATTGACTAGGTTGGAAAATTTCAGGAATAAGAACGGCCATTGGTCCTTCTAAGAATCTTCTCTGACTGGTTAAAAATCTATTGGCTTTTTCTTGTACCACAGCTGCAGTTTTGAATTCATGTTCTCAGTCCTATGTCCAAAGGGTATGTAACTGATTCCTTCCTCCTCCCAAGACCTTTAGTTCCCCTTCAGCTAGGGGGTTTCAATCTGGGGTGTTGCAGCGTCCTCTTGTAGGCGTCCTTTGCAGGTGGTGTGGTGGTTCTAGTGCTCGTCTGTAACCAAAAGGCCAGTGTTTGGAGCTGGCCAGCTGCTGTGGGTGAAGCAAACAAGTTGGCTACCGTAACGGGTCTGCTTCCTTAATTAGTACCTTCTCGGAAACCGAGTGGGACAGTTCTGCTTTCTCCCACAAGGGCCACCGTGAGCAATGGCTACTCTTCAAGATAAAGCTTGTGTCACTTTCAGGAAATTTGGGTCCGTGCTCCTGAATCTGCCTTGTTAGAAGCCTGGGGCAAAAATCATGTCTAACATCAGTTTATGATTCTAACAGAGTAGGCTACCCACCTTCCAACTGCCTGCAGAGACTAGCGATTTCATGTGCTTTGCAGAGTGAAATACCTACCCCTTTTAGTGTGGCATGTTTCCTTGTGTGTGACAGTTCTCTTTCCTGTCAGGACAAGCCAAGTTGTGCCTTTGGGGCTGCAGGTTGGGCAGCAGTCTGCATGTGTGCGCAGGAGGAGTGGGGGGTGGCCGAACAAGGTCCCTGTCTGCCAGCTGGCTATGAACTGCGTAGGTTAAAAAACAAAACTGCATCAAGGTTTTAAAAGCGGCATTTATTGATCGAAAATAAATATGTTGATAAGCTCTTGGTAGCATGGAATCCACATCATTTTTTAATGACCTTGAAGTACTTGAAGACTCCTTAATGCTTCTGCCATTTATTTTGTGTGTGCTTTTAACAACCACCACATTCAAATGGGGGTGACTTTTAAACATTTTACTGGGGGACTGGGGGTGAGGGGAATTCTTCCTTCAGCAGCTCTCCAGCTTTGGGAAAGAGGCGGAGAAAACACACAAGCATGGTGTACGTGGAACACTTAGTACGCCTAACTGGTGATGGGACACAACAGTGTGCATGTGGCCTGAATGCTGGTCACAATGACGAGCTTAATCCAGCCCAGCGGTGTGTACAGGTGAAAATGTGTAAACAGTGAAGACACCTTTAAATACATGTGTGTATGTATAAAAGTTGACGCCGAAACAAGGACTGCTTTAAAAACTGCAGGGCCCACTAATGCCATTCGCCCTCATTCAACACTTGTGGAGGAAAGGTGTGTATTTGTAGCTAGCTGGCTTCTGAGAACTAGGCAGTGCGGGAAAGGAGAACATTTTGCAGCGCTTCTAAGTGGAGGAAAGCAAAGGGGAGCAATAGGAACGTGGCTTAAACCAGCACAGGTCTATCTGGACTTGAAAACAATGGCTTCCGCAGGACTTGGTGAAGAGAGCAAAACCCACTCTGTGGATCCTATGAAGAATGCCTGACCAGTGAACACTTCCATGTTATTGTGGGGAGCTCAAAACCATCTTAAACGACTACACGATGATGATCCCCAAAGAATTCACACCCCAGCAGTCAAATACACCTGGGCTTTGCCTCGTTTTTTCTTTAAAGTGTCTGTGTTTGGGGGTGTGTAGGGGGTTGTGCTGGCTCCATCCAGGTGTGTCTGCCTGGAGGCCTGAGTGAACCCCGCCACGGCTCTGAAGTCATTTCCAATGTTCTGTGTTCCTTTGCGGTTTTAAGGTGGGTAGCTTCCAATAGGGATCTTTGGTATAAACTTGTGTTAGAAACGTTTCAAAATTGAGTTTAATTGGATACAGGACATGTTGATTCCCTTGTCTCGTACTGAGTTGCTGCCCTAGTCTTGGTTCCAGAAAACCAGCTTTTAATTTATAATTGACCAGTTTCCTTGGTCCAATATGGTAGTGACTTACATGCAGACTGCCCGTTTGATTGTATATGTATATAGATGTGTCCTTTTTGTATGTACATAAATTTAAAGAGAAACTGACTTTAAAAGCTACTTTTTTTCTGTGCCATTGTAATTCATAATGAAGTCCCTTGACTTATGCCTTAACCAAAGTTCCCTTTAAAAGAAAAACAAAAACTTGTATAGGCCTGAAAGCAGCAGCTCAGCAAAACAGTTAATACTGACACAACATCATCTGACACCATTAGCTAACATGGATGTGAGAGGCAGTGAACATCTACAGTGTGTGAAATGCCACAAGGGAGTCACCAACAAAGGAGGAGAGTTATGTCAGTCCAATTTCTTCAAGGACACTACGTGGGGTTTCCGCTTCCTGTGGGAGGAAAACGTGAGACTCTGGTAAGCATATCCAGGAGCCCAGAGAATGGGACCCCATGCACCGGGCCAGGCTGTGTTCATTTCAGGCAGCAAGGAAGCAAGTGGAGACCAGTCCTGTGCCTGAGCGCGAGCAGCAGCAGCAGCAGGGAGCCGTTAGTGCTAGCTGGTAGTCATTAAGGGGACCCCAAATCGCCAGGCCTCCACAGGGTCCTTCAGCAGGCCCTCATTTAAACCCATCTGAGCAAGTGCTGGCGTGCCAAGGGCAGGTGCTGTACCCAAACCAAATCAAACCCACTGGAAACTAAGGCAGTCCCTCGTACTGAGCTAGACCAGCGATAGGATCCCTACGGGTTAAAATTCATGCCCTCTCCTCCAAATAGAAATCTAAGGGGGTTGGAAAAACTCCCCATAGGACTCAACCCCCCTGCCCCTCCCACTGGTCTTGGGGGGTGTCACATGCAGTTTTCAAAATGCCTGTAACTCCTCCATTGAGTTCCAGTGTCTTGCAGCAGCAAGGTTTAAGGAGCAGCCACCTTCCCAGTTCCACCAACTGCCGCGTCCACAAAACAAGCTGTGGGACAAAGCCCCAGCCTGGTTTTGCATTTCAAAAAAGACAAGTCTATTTAGCTGGTGGACTTGGCATGTTACACAAGAAAGTACCTGGTGGGTTCAGCTATTAGGGCCAGTCACTTTGGGAATCAAAAGGCATGCTACGTTTGGAGAGAGGATTGGAGGATTTTATAGTAGCCAGTACCAAACACACTTACTTTTGCATCCTAGTCGTCGTGCAGCACAAAGCAAGAAAAGAAAACTGGTATTAACCCATACATCCCTAGAATGTCGCATTCCACGGCATGTAACAGCTCTAGTCCAGGGGTGCCACAAAGCCCATGGAGGCACCCCACTCTCCTATTGCAGTTTCCTCGCCACCTTTGTGGAGTCCCCTGTAAATAATCAACTGTACAGTACTTACCTCCGGAACTGGCAGACTTAAGAGGCAGCTGTTCAAGGGTTGCACGCTTGGAGAGGAAATACAGGCCCCATAAGGTGTTAACGTTCTCGTGCTGCATTGATATGTCTATGTGCTTGCAAAGTGGCTTTTGTGACAAGAGATGTATGTTCAGACTTCTGACAGGATGGTCGAAATCTGTGGATGTTTTCATGCCAAACAAGGTGAGCCTGAATCAAATCTGCCTGATGTAACCCTATATGGGGGCTTAAAACAAACCGAAAACCAGTGGCAGAAAAGAACGTAATGAGACAGACACAGGAGACATAAAAGTGGAAAAGGCGGGAAGATGCGGCAGTGTTACAGATTGAGACTGAAGACACAGGAGCCAGATGTAATGAGAGCCCTGCTTGGACAAGCGTTAGGAACTCGGCTTCCTTCTGCTGAGCATGGATACATCCTGATGTTTTGCGATGCCATGCTGTGCAGTGTAGGGGCCGTGACTCCGGGCAGGCAGAGGCGGCTTCATGCCTTTTTCTAGGCCTAGTTTCCTCAGAACGTTTTGAAAGAATGCCTAAAGATTCTATAAGCCAATCTCATTTTAATGATGAGCCTCCAAACCCGAATATACTCGGAGAAAGCTATTGAGTCCCATAGATATTAAAGGATTCTAGAAAATGTGTATTTAAAATATTAAATATCTCTCTTTGGAACCTCATACAATCTTTAAAATATCCACTATAGGATACATACATTGAATTCCACCACTAACAGCAGTAAGCATGGTTTCTTGGTGCCTATTCAGTAATCTGTCGTGAACAATTTTCCATTGTCTCACCCCACCAAAGATCGACTGTTTCTAGTGTCTGGCCAGCATCTGTCTCTGCAGTTGACAAGGTAAGCACGGCCTGCCTTGTGCTGACTTTCTCCTCTAGTGAGCTTCATCTGTTGCACCCCCGATGAAAGCAAACAGAACAGTTCACTGTAGATTACTAGGCAGACACAAGGACGGCCGGGCTTACCTTGTTTACTGAGTACCGCACCCTGGCAACAGTCTTGGCTTGTCCCGTTCAAACTCATGCCCCTAGTCCTCCCGGAGCTGGTCCGGTTTTCCCTAGGTATTCACGGTCTGAAATTTTGGACAGCTTTCGTTGCAGAGAATCGTGTTACTTATGGAATATGCATTATTTAAAAGAAAAGGCCTAGTTTCAGAGACTCATTTACGCATTTCACTCTTGGGAGACTTGCCCAAATAATGCGCTGGAGTCTTTTACAGAGTGTGTGTATTTCTAATTCATGGGGAATGATGCCTTTGCCACATGGCCACCCTGCAAGTGTAGCTTGAAATTACCTAGAAAAACCAAAATGGCAAATGACATTATTCTAAGCAAGAGATGGAGAAGAAAAAAAGTCATTCACATGAGACAAAATGCATGCAACACTTTTATTTTCAACATGCCAAGGCAGCTCTGTCCGAGTCTACGAACTGAAAGGTGGCCGCGTATACAGAGAACAAAGCAGCAACATGCTACAGCTCAGCACACGGCGTCCAAAGCACACAGGCAGGAGACAATGGCTATCTATGCAGCATTAACCCCCAGGCCTAGGGTAGACAGACAGCCTGGCAAGGGGATGGAGGAAAAAAAAAAACATGGAAATGAAAAAGAGCAATGATTCCCCACGTCCCATGTCCGGGGCAGCTCTGCTCTGTACTGGGTCATCAGATGTGGGGCAGTTGGGCTAGAAGTGCCTGTACTCAGGCCTTGTCCTCCGCTAGGTCAAACACGCCCCCTCTTGCCTCCCAGGTTTGAGCACTTTGTAGATCAGGGGTCAGGGTCAGTAAGCTTGAGGCAGAAGAGCCAATCCTGTCCCTCCCAACCATTTAAAACTTTGAGAGCCACAAACAAATTTTTGCAAATAAATGAAATCCATCCCCAGTATCTGAATAAAATCCTTTAAACTTTTTCAATTTTACTTTAGAGCCAAATGTGCATACACAAAGGGCTGCATAGGGCGCAAGAACCGCAGTGTGCCGACCCCTGTTCTAGACAGGTGAATGTATGGATGAATGAACGAATGAGTTGTTTGATACTCTGCCTTGAATTGCCAGTGTGCTGCATATTTTATTCTGCAGAAACAAAATAATCTTTGATAATAAAAGTTTTCATATTCTAAAATAGAAACCAATTAAAGGAGGTGTTATGCATTTAAATGAAGACTTGAACATTTTTACAAAACTATACCTAATGAAATATAGGTATTCAGGTATTTAACCGGAATGTTTTTGCAACCTGTAGTAGTGTGTTGAAGGGTTCCTTGCAGCTACTGGGGATGACACTCTCAAGGGATTGTAAAGCTTGGCCTTAGTAGACAGCATAGATGGGACATGGTTTAAATACTGTGTGTCCTGGGACAGACTTACTTAGCCCTCTGGTTATTACTTCCACATACACTTATTTGTGATATGTTAGGGCACATGAGCTCATACAGGACGCAACGTGACAGGAGACACTGTTGGTGGCATTGGGAAGTGTATCCCCATTTGAAGACCAAAGCTTACTAACATAAGAGTTCGTTCCAGCTGTATTCTCTTTGGCAAAACCGCTTTAAAGATTGCAAGGTGTTCCTCTTAGAAGATCAATCGTAGATGGCTCAATAGTGATAGCATGCGTTTACATTTAAGATGAAGTATTCCTCCAAACATTCAAAGCGCTTATTTTTTCCAAGAAGAAATTAAATCACAGGTGGAGTAGGCAGAAGCTAAACCAAGGCAACATAAAGAATTAAACTAAAATAGAAGAGGGAGAGCAAAGGGGGTGGGGGAAATTACAAGGGGAAACGTTCTACAACTACTGTAACAAGATAATCAGCATCACCAAGCTGAGGGCATTTTCTATTTCCTCTGTGAAACTCTGCATACTCGATGAGGAGTCATTTAGTACACAGGGACATTAAAATATTCATGACGTGGCTACAAAAGAAATGCACATATTCTTACACAGAATACAAATGGAAACAATAAGTTTTCTAGAACCTTTAGTGCACAGCATAGAGAACTTGGTTAGTTAAAGCTTCAAGTTTTTGTTCTTGGTCTTATGGCTGAATGTTTCATTTCTTAACACTGTCCAAGAGGTCATTTTTTTAGAACGTGGCCATTACCGTAATATGTAATCATAGTCATGACCCAAGGGGACCTAACTCAAACTCACTGTCCTACTCTTAATGTTGCTGTGGAGCAGAGTAGAACTGCCTCTGGGTTTCTGAGACTAACTCCCTTTACAGGCGGAGCACAAAGCCTCATCCTCCCTGGATCGGCTACAGCAGCGGTTCTCATCCTGTGGATTGAGGCCCCTTTGGGGAGTCGAATGACCCTTTCACAGGGGTCGCCCGATTCATGACAGTAGCAAAATGACAGTGTTGAAGTAGCAATGCAAATAATGTGATGGTTGGGGAGTCATCACAACCTGAGGAACTATTAAAGGGTCATAGCATTAGGAAGGTTGAGAACCACTGGACTAGAGGTTTCGAACTGCTGACCTTGCAGTTAGTAGCCAACTCACTGGATTTACTCTTAAGACATTGAGAAGACGGTCAGAGTGAGCTCTCTGGGCAATACTGAGCCAAGGGACACCCTCCCTACCAGGGTTTGGAGCATCAGGACATGACTACGAAAAGTAAAGGACTTTGCGCCCTGCAAGGAAATCCTCTCATAGGAGGGGCCATAAACTCCTGAAGAAAACATTTCGAAAGCTGTCACCTAGCTGACATTTTAAGCCACAATGGAGGATTTGAACTGTTAACCCAGCAATTTAAAAAAGCAAGCAAGCTGACAGAACAACTTTGAGACTGAGGACATCAAAATAAAAATTTTAACTCTCTTCAAAAGTGATTTTAAATTACTCTCTCAACACACTTGGTAATGTCCATCCTTAAAAATTTAATCTAGAAAGACAGTCGTGTACCTGAGATGAGGTTGGAGCTGACCTCTAGTGTCCACAGATTTAAGAGACTCCCTGTCCCCCCTGAAATTACAGGCAAAACTATGTCTACTTTTTCCTGAGGACTCAAGACCTTTCAGTCTCTAAAAGGGACTGTAATGCTTACCACCAAAGGGTTTGTGGTTCCATTAAGTTACACCTAACATATTTAAAAGGCATCAAGTTCTGTTTTGAAAGTATTCTCATTTTTTGACTTATTCCACATGAAAATTTGTAATGTTAAACTGCAAAGTCATGTAACACCCAATAAAATAAGAAACAGGCTTAAACTTATGGAACCAATTAGGTACAAAATATATGAGCAAAGCTAGGTGTTTCGACCCTCAATGAATTAGTAAACATTTTAAAGAGATATTTGCCCTTGTTCCCTCCTACTCAGAAGAGAATTATAGTGGAATGCATCAGTAGGTTAGAATGTATTAAGGGAAAAACAAACAACTCTCTAACACGTCACAGTCTTATAAAAACCTTTCGATTTCAGAAAGTATTAGTGAGTTACAGGATTTAATAAGTAATACATTTTGGCTAGTGAACCCCTCAACCCATTTCAATAGTCTCTGTAGGAAAAAATAAATGATAAATCCCAAAGATGGGTCATGATTAGAGCAAAATTCTCTTGTGAAAATAGCAGCTTAATGAAATAACTGCAACTATCCCTTGGGATTTAACATAATTAGACTGCTCAGGTAATGTTAAAATATGAAATGTAACGAGAGTAATTAGCACCTGGGTGCATGCCCTTCCACGTTGCGATGCACGTCAGTGCTCCAGTGCAGACTCTACTCAGGGAAGCCCTGGGGTCGGGAGTGACCTCTGCCGAATGGCAGATACCCAGAAAGCATTAAAGTCAGCACTGGTCACCAAGAAGGCTCATTCCTCAAGCCAAGTCACAGGGTGGCCTATGCCATTTCCAACCACCCCAAGTGCCAGCATGAGTGAAAAAGTGATGTGAACACTCTCCCACCCACTGGTGCTTGCTATGGTATTCCAGACAGAGAACCAGAGGCGTTGAACTCCGTCAAGTGGCCCTCCCCCTGAGGTCTCGTACAACTCTGAGTCTACTTCGTCTTAATCACTTTAATCCCATCACACCGCGTTGACCCAACTATGGACAGTTTCTTCCCCTGATGGGAGAAAGGGGAAGGGCAGGGCAACTCTCAGGAGGGCTGAGGGGGGCAGTTCCCCTCAAAGTAGACGCCTGATGAGTACAAGCGTTCAGACAGGAGCAGTTCTCCTCGTGCCTAAGGACCTGTCCCTCAGCTGGAGAAGGAACGGGTCTCAAATGTGACAACCCCTGGATACCTGCACCAATTCTCTGACAGAATTTAAGAGACAGAAAAGGCTGCAAGATAGTTACCATCCATTGTGAAGATTACCTGGCTTTGGTGGGGAAACATCCTATATACCATATATACTCGAGTATAAACCGACTTATCAGTCAAGGCACCTAATTTTACCACAAAAACCTGCATTAAAAATGTGCTGAAAAACTCAGCTTATACACGAGTATATACAGTATGTATTTTTTAAACTGATGAAAACTCACTGAAATGCAAAAGTCCACAGAAACAAATGTAGTCTAGCAATTTTATACTGCTGTAGCATGCTTCACCTCTATTCCCAATTCAGGGAATGCCAGACCTGAAAGAATTCCATACCCCAAACCCACCAAAAATTTGCCTTCATGTCTTTTCAACACTCGAGACTGGTTTTTACCTAAACGATGAACCCATAATTAAGTCAATGTCAGCATTTCTCTCACATAAAAGGGATCCACATATGTAACACTAGTGGCTTTGGAGAGACAGAAAACAACAACAAATAGAATTTGTTGAGAATTCGGGTGGCTGTGAGGAAAGTCTGTCCTGGCACCCCCCAGAAGACCTTTCGGTGAGAATCAGGCCCCTATTGATTCCTGGGAGCGTGCTCAACTATCCCCCGCCAAGCTGTGCATTTCTAAAGACACTAAAGTGCCCGTAGTTTGGATGGCATGGGAATGAAGAATGATAACAGAAAAAAAACACTTTAATATAGTTATATTACACAAATATAAGCCACAAGTTGGCCTTAGTATAGATTCTTCAGATGGCTATATTGAACATAACGAGGCTACACTGATTATTTCCAAGCTGGAGGGGCCTTCACTCCTGGGCAAGCCTTTTTGCTCACCAGGAGCTGAGTGGTTCCTGGTTAAGTCTCCTCTCCACTCCCGAGTTGTCCCCCTTGTTCCTGCCTCCATCTCCTCCGGATTACTTAGTTCTCAAAGCTGAGAACATCACTCTCTCGACTTCCCTCCTACAACTAATGGGGCAGCCCCACCCCCAGCTTTACCCCAAGGTCACCTATGGACAGCAGAGAAGAGTCTTCTTGCCCGAGGCCAAGCCTTTTGATCCCTCTCTCCCCCCTTTCCCTCAAGCCTTCTCCCACTAGCCTCTCCCCTCGTGTCCACAAGCAGGGCACTGGTAGGTCTCCTCCACCCTAAAACTAGCCTTCCTCAGCCCACCACAGAAAGGACTAGCTGTCATGGGGACTGTCGGATGACAAATCTAGCAGCGAGTGAACGGTTGACTGGTTCTCAAATCCTCTCTGGCTTCCTAAGAAAAGGCTATGAGGAAACGATCACTGTAAAACTAGTGGGACATTCACCAGATCGGGCTTCTGATTCAAAAGTCAAGCCACTTGGGAAGCTACAGTAAAAACTGGTGAGGTTGCAATTATCAAAGGGCTTGAAGCTTATTAAAAGGAGACTTCTGTTACCAATCATGGAGCGCTAAACCTGGGTGAGAATGAACTTCAGAAGTCAGCCAAGGGCTTCCAGTGGTACTGAATCTATGCTGGAAAACCCCAGGAGCAGCCCTCTTTCTCGTACCCAATGTGGCAGAAGGAAAAAAAAATCTCCATTAGTAAAAAGTACATGTAATTCTAATTTGAAGTGTCTGCTCTCCTCCAGTTTGGGGCATAAAGGCACTTCCTCGATTCCTCAGGCCTATAATACAGGGGTCTCCTTCTGATTGCCCCTCCAGAATTGGGTCATGGAGGCAAAGTCAGTTGCTCAACCCTATTCCTTGTGTTGAAGGAAAGGGACAGCAGAGAACCAAAGAGCTAGCACTGGATAAAGAGTCCAAGCCCCCCACATTGCAGGGCGCTTTTCCATCTCCAGGCTCCTCGGCGGCAGTCTTTCTTTCTCAATGTTGGGAAGTACTAAGACCCATGGATTTTATTTTTATTTTTTTACATTAAGGAGCAATGAATGGCAAGAGCAATATGGCCACTCCAGATGGTGAGTTAAAATGGCCAAGAGCAGACAGACTAGCACTACATCTGTGCTAGAACTTTACTTGTAAATGCGACTCTAAATGGAATTTCTGGGGCAACCCAAAATTCATTCACACAACAGCATAAATCCATTAAAAAAGTTTTAAAAAGGGGGTCGGGGCGAACCCTTCCAGAAGCTATTCTGTTGCTTGTGAATATCTTACCAGATCCTTCCTCACTTGCTCCATAGGCCTTGGCTATCTTTCCACCCCTGCATTTCATTTTAATTGCAAGAGAAAATCATTTTTCTTAAAGCACGAACTGGTAACTCTCCTGTAGGGTGAGTGAATCACTTGGCCTGGTCTTCCCATGTGGACCATGGAAGGAAATGCCCTCACTTCAAATGACCTGAATTGAATCAGGGTATTCAGAACATATATGATTTCTTGGAATCCAAGCACTGCAAATACTTTACAACTCTATTGTTTTTTAGGAAGTGAAGTTTTTAAGGCTAAAGTTAAAAGCGAAAAATCTAATTGAGTCCATTCCAACTCAATGAGCCCCTGTAGGAGAGAGTCGAACTGCCAAGAGAGTTTGTTAGACTCATCGTTAAGGTAGCAGAAGCCACTAGCGGACTCCAGCCGTGGTTAAGCCGAGTCCTTAACCACCACACCAAGGGAGTTCCTTAAAGAAAGTCAATATATGCAAATTAAGGTTCTTTAAATGATTTTTCCTCTAAGAAAACTATGAAATCCCTAAAATCCCACACCCTATGGGGTTTTGGGAAAATCCAAAGGAAAGTTTTGGGACAGCCTCCAGGGGTGACCGGATGGCCATCCGGGAATACACGGGACTAGCTTGGTTTGGTGTTTGCTATAGATTAGGTCCTACAGTCAGGACCAGCCCACCTGTCATTGGCTGTCAAATGCCAGGGGGGCTCTGGCCGCCAGTCACAGGCTCCTAACCCAGCAGGGGCCGCTCTTGCCTCTCCTGTTTCTGTATTTTGGGTTATCTTGCAGCCAACTCCCTACGGTCTGCACAACACACCACGATGTCCACAGATGCGGGTGGAAACTAGAGTCCATGGTGTTAGGGAGAACACAAAGGTCCTCAGCCTCCTACCATTGGCAGAAATTTCTCTGGTGAAAGGGGTCGGGCCTATGCATTTTAGAATGTTGAGCAATCACCTTGGTCTGCTCATGAGATGCTAGTAGAAGCACTCGTGCCAGTCCCCTTGGGACAACCAAAAATGTCCCCCCAAAACCACTCATTGCTACTGAGTCAATGCTGACTCAAAGCACCCCTACAGGGTAAGGTAGGACTGCCCCTATGGGGTTTCCCAGACTCTTTAAGGAGTTAGAAAGCCTGGTCTTTCTCCCATGGAGTGGCTGGTGGTATTAAACGGCTGAACATGTGGTTAGCAGAGGCTTTCTAGACTATACAAGAAGAAAGGAGACTGTGTACTCTTTAATAAACTTTAGTTTGTGTGTATATACTAAGTTTTGATATAAAAATATATTACTATAAATTCTAATGTATTTTAAAATGACTGATTTACAGTTATACTGAATATTTTCAGCTATACCCTTTTCTTATAAATAGCCCAGAGCAGCAAGAGCTGGCTGAAATTACGTTAGCGATGGAACAGCAGAAACAAAAATTCTCGAAATTCTACCAGATCAAGGGGGAAAAAAGCTCAAAATCAGAGTGCAAAATACTATATATATGCGAGTATAAGCTGGTCCGCATATCAGCTGAGGCACCTAATTTTACCACAAAAAAACTACATTAAAAAATGTGCTGAGAAAACTCAGCTTATACACAAGTATATACGGTAATTGCAATCTGAAAACCAGTGACTAAGGACAAAGTGAAAGGCAAGATTTGTTGGGCCTTAAAAATGTTTATTTTTATTTCATGCACCAATGAATGTTGCCATCCAAGAACTCGCTTGTCCAGATAATTTTAAACAGCAAACTCCAATCAAGTTTACCTACAAATTATTGACATGTGCTCAAATTCACTACCATCAAGTCAATTCTGACTCATAGCAACCCTTCAGGATCAGAGTAGACCTGTGCCTGTGGGTTTTTGAGACTATAACTCTTTCTGGGAGTAGAGAGCCTCGTCTTTCTTCCCAGGAGCAGCTGATGATTTCAACCTGCTGACCTTGTGGTTAACAGTCCAGCATGTGACCCATTATGCCAAAGTCTTTTAAACTTTTAACCCAATTTAGAAGAAAAAGGTTTCAGCTTAAACGTTTTCTCAGGAAGGAGAAGAGCTTTTCCTAGGAGGACAAGCCTAGAAGGATTATAAAATACCATGTACTGTTAAATGGCATTATTGTACTTATTTGAACACTGTCAAGTGTTTTTTATTTAATAACTTCAGATATTCTAGAGTTTGATTTGCATACCCAAATACTCTAAATCAGTCAGATATAACTTGGGAGAGGAAAAAAAGACTTCACGTTAAAAATTTCATGTCCTGAGTTAAAGTAACGTTATAAAAGCTTCATGTTTTATAAGACATCACTTTTTTTCCTCCTAACATTCTTACCTTTCTATCTGAGTGGCACCCCTCACAGATCTACTATATGCCTCAGAGAGCCACCATCCCCCAGATCTGGGCCAGACCCTGGACCCCAGAACCCCACACCCAGGCAGTGGCAGAGACCTCCAGCACTGCTTCTCTACAGAGTGCCACTTGCTAGAGCAGGCAGGTTACCAGCTGCAAACCCGAGGGACAGCTCCATGGAGTGCTTCCATCATCTCCAAGTAGAAGCAAATCCATGAGTTCATTGCTTGCTTTTGGTACCTCACGGGTTTTCACTTCACAATGGACCTTGGTGAGAAACAGTACCAACAGCAAGCAGCGGACAGGGGGGACCCTCCCCAAGGCCTGAGCATGGCTGTTAGTCTAAGGGGAGGGGTCGCTCCATCCCAAAGCCACACCAGCATGCGCCCGCTGCTGCACGGTCAGTGTGTGAGCCTCACAGACAGGCAAGGGCTGGGCATCATTTCACGTGCAACAGTCCTGGCATAACACCCCAGGTGATCCATGCCACGCAAACGGGAAATTTAGTAGTTACCAATAAATGGGCTGTGGGCCCAAGAGACTAATGTCTTAGATTGCTCTTTATCATAAGATATCCTCAGACAAACCTCCCCATTCTTCATTCTGGCTCTATAAAATTAAGGAGCAGAGAAAAGCTGGTCAGTGCCCGACTTCACAAAGACAACGCACCTAGATGCCCTCTCATGATTATGTGTGTACTTGTGACGCCAACTTCCATCACCCTAGCCACTCAGAAACCATCGAAGTTGCAGATACATCATTTAAGTGGTGATGGGAAACACTAGTCCAAGTATGGCTAAGAGTATCATTTTGTTCTGCTTAGCATACTTCAAGGAATCCTAGTGGCACAGTGGTTAAGCACTTGGCCACGAGCGGAAAGGTCAGCAGCTCGACCTTTTTCCAAGGGAGACAGATCTGCATTGGGAGAGCTGGCCAGCTTGAAGGCAAGATGGGGCAGTTCTCCTCTGTCCTGTCGAGTCACTAGGAGGTGGAATCTACTCAGAGGCAATGGGTTGGGGTTTTACTATGTCGCAGTTTAAATGCATAAGATCAATCTTGTACCAGTGGCCTAGTCTTAAAATCCTACAATGAAAAATTGAATATGGACCAATTTCTGGGCTTTAGCCCCTAAATCTGATTATATATTCATGAAACACATACCAAAAGGACTAAGCACACAGCTCAGGAAAGGTCAAAGTAAAATTAAAACGGCATCTTTACTACTTAATCACAAGGCGTGCTGATATTTCATTAGTTATTATTATCATAAACCTTCAGGTGATTTCTCATTTGGGAGTATACTATGCTGACAGAAATCTACCTGACCCACTGACCACCTGTGCTGATCACTTAGAAAAGGCAGTACGACTCAAACAAACTACCTGAGGTTGATATAAATTAGGCAAAAGGGGAAACTATGATGTTTGTAACGAAGGCAGTGTTGGAAGGATAGAAATGTGTTTTATAAAATAAAAATAATAAAATCAAAATCATTTTGTAATGCCATGAACCTTTAAGCCAACACAAACAGCTTCACTAAAAAGTCAAATTCATCTTTGGCCTGATCAGAAATAATCGCTTCAAGTACAATACTGACACTAAATAGAAAGCTGGGATTTGTGAACAGCTAAATTAAAACTAGTTAGAACTTCTAGTACAAATTTAAGACTGCCTTTGGTGCTATCTCTACAGCTATAAGAAATGACATAATTGTAGAGGCAAAATCATTTCATGACAGGCTAAATGTTATCATACCTCAATTTATAAGACACCCCCATCCCCAGAAGAAGGAGGCTTCGAAAAGTTCCATTATTTTTTTCTTTGCATTTTTCATGAACTATTTGAAGCCCTCTGGGATACAGGCATTTTGAGAATGCTAACCAGAAATTATTTTTATAATATTACTTCTATCTATGTAGCTCACTTTTCAAAAATCTAACTTGGACCATGAAAATGTAAAAAGAAGCGGTATCAATCTTAGGCTAATGGACTCTGATCACTACATGGTGAGTCCTTGTACAGAGATACACAGAAGTTGGGATATTCCCCCCGCCCCCCACCATCCCCCCAAACATCCCAATTTCTCTAAAACAAACACAGGTACAAGGGGTGGGGGTTGAGCACTCACAACCTTGAAGGCTAGCAGGTCTGGGCCTGGACCCCTTCTACTGGCAGTTGCTAAGTAGGTGGCCTCAGGCCATTGACTGCAGCCTCAGCAGCTAACCTTTCTTCACCGGTTCAAGAGTAGCCACGATCCTTTCTTGGCTACCCTTAGGGTTAGCACACGGTGCTCGAGGCAGAGGGGGCTGGAGTGCATGTATGCGCTCAATGGCTAAGCTCTGTTTTTGTGGTAAATTCTTGTGGAATGCCTTTTCTCAGCTTATTCCCTTTTATCATTTTGCACAAACTATTCAAATCCTCTCACAGAACCATGATCCCAGGACCCTGACAGAACATGGTCAGGGCCTGTTAGCTCTCCTTCCGGCCCTGGCTATAGGCTCAGGTTGCTGAGCACAGGAACAGAGGAATGAATCAGAAGGCTTGCAGCCCAGGGGCTTGCAGCCACCTTTTGCCCCCCTCAAGGCAGAATGAGGAAAAGATGGCTCACCCTGACCACTAGATACAAACCTAGTGAAAATGTTCTCACAAAAGCTAGAATTTGGTTTGTATATAAATCATTGTAAAGGTAGCCACCGGACAATCATTGGGAGAAAGCTCCTTCTACAGGGACCTATAATTTAAAATCATTGTTTTAAAAAAAATGGTGGAGGGGGTTGGGGGCTGTTATATGGAACCTTACACATCCTGTTTCTCTGCACACTCCTATTTTTTCTGATTAAAGACAGAAAACTACTTCCAAAAAGAAGGCAGTATACCATTACTGAACACTGTGATTCAAGATTCATTAGCATGAATCTTCTCTGATGATGGACCAGGGATGGGCAGGGCCTTGTGGATGAGTATAAGAAGAAAACGTGCCAAAAGCGATTGTGGTGATGACTTAATGACTGAATTGTATAGTGCGAATGGCATGCCAATAAAACTGAACCAAAGTGACACCTTGTCATTGGATCTCCTTTTTGACCCAATGTATATTTGTTCCACATTGTGATATTTTCTGCTATCTTTTCTAGTGAGGGTTTTCTCTGTTTAATTCCGTGATTGTTATTGTTACAGGGTCATTGCTGTGTCTGAATTTTGTATGTTTTCCTGCATAGAAAATCTATGTAGGTAAATCTAGAGACAGTCACTGGATTATTTGCTTCCTACGCACACGGCAGGGGAGGCTGGTGGCGAACAGGGCGCTGGCAACAAGGAGCACAAGGAAGAAAAAATATGCTAACACTGATTGTGGTCATGATTATACAGTTCTTCTGAACAGGAATGAACTAATGAACTGTATGCCACATGCATCATATATGTCAGTAAAACTGCTGGGGGGAAAATAAACAGCAGAATCCTAATCAAAAGGAACAAAATCTCCAATTATCATGGACTCCAGACTTTCTGGAGCCACAGGGACTGGATGAACCCCTGAAACTATTGCCCTGAGATCATCTTTAACCCTTACACCAAGCATATCCCCTGCAGCTGTCTTAAAACCAAACAACAGCCCAACGAAGAAAAGTGGCTGTCTTGAGCCTTCTGCTCTTTTCAGAATTATCCATGTGGGATTAAACTGACACCAGCAACACCAAATATTTGATAGGCACCTTAGGGTACAGTGAGGTGGGGTAAATGGGAGGAACACCCCAGAAAAGGAGGGTGATCAGAGCTATAGCTTAAAAATGCTTCCCTGTCATTGAATTTTACATGTGAACATTGCTGAACTGGTGTATGCTTTGCTGTGTATACTCTCAACACTAAAGGAAGGTAATACGTGAAAGGAAGACAGTATTTCCAACTTTAAAAAAACTTCAATAGGGAGATAAGACATATAAATATGGCCCTATAATAACTTTCTATCCCCTAGTACATTACTTAATATACGTTCTAAGGCAAATTCACTTTGTCACATTATAAAATCTACAGTAATTTCCCAGTAGCACTGAAACAAAAAAAAAATCCAGGTCAGTTACTGGTGCCCTAACATTCACCTCCAAACTTTTAAAACACTTTAAAAAGGTGACTTGACACACATTTAAAGGCAAATGCAATGGAAATAATGAAGCTCGGGAAATATCAGGATTTGATCAATAGTTTGTAATAGGTAACCCCACCCCACCTCCCCCCCCAAAAAACAGAGTAATAGAGCCACGGTGGCATAGGGGACTAATAACCACAAGGTCTGCTGTTCGAAACCATGAGGTACTCCAAGGGAGAAAGATGAGGCTTTCTACTCCCAAAATGAGTTCCATTCTCAGAAACCCACAGGTGGCAGGGCAGTTCTACTCTGTCCCACAGGTCACGATGAGGAAAGCCTCCATGGTGGTGAGAGTGAGTGAGCGATTGAAGACAGAGTAGGATTGCCTCCTCAGGTTTCCAAGGCTGTGAATCTTTGGGGGGAGCATACTGCCACCTCTTTCTCCCACTCAGTGGTTGGTCGGTTCTAACCACCCACCTTCTTGTTAGCAGCTGAGTGTTTACTGATCAACTGCACCTCCCCGACTCATACGCTACAATACTTAAATATAAAAGTGATATACAAAAGGCACAAATATGAAAAATTCCTAATTCCTGACACTGCTTTTGGGATAGGTTTGGCAAAGTCTGATTAGTGAGAATGGCACTGTAAGCAAGGCAGTGTTTGAAAGCCATTTTCCAAGCAGAGTACGTTTGCAGCAAAGCTAGCACATCTGACGGTCTCCAGAGCCTCAAACAGGATCTGTTTGCAATCAAATTATCCAGGCCAGGCAGAATCTAGCCCACCCCGATCCCGGAAGGAGCGGGCTAGCAGAGGGCATCAGAGCTGCAGAGCAAAGCTGGCCCATCTCAGGCATTTGAATTCTGTGCTGTCAGGACAAGATCATTAAATGACAGCATACACGTTGAATGTATATGTGCAGTGGGTGGTGCCATCTCGGCAGTCCCCACAACTAACTCAAGAGCAGCCTCCCTCCCCCTTTCCAATGAAAGTTATGGTAGGGGGAGGGGGTGCACAGAGATTAGCAATCTGTTCATTCCATTCCCTTAAAATACATTTCCTTTCAAACAAAAATTCTAAAACAATAAACAAACCAAAAAAACCCCTTAGATTTAAAGTCTCCCTTAATATAGGAAGGAAGAGCAAAATGATATAGAGCAAGGAGGAACAAAATAAGTAGGCACTACAAAACAAGTTTCAGTGCTTCTGAAAGATGGACCTGTCATCAGGCAAAATTATTCCACACTTCTTACATGCATCGTTACATTTATGTATGAACGCATGTCAACATCTATGCAATCTACTTGTTTACCACTTACCTGAATGAAAACACACGGTGCTCGTATTTAATAACCCCCCTTCTCATGCTATGAACTTTCTATATAGTAAAAACCACAAGTCGCTGCAGCATTAATTCGACTGGGTACTTGTACTGAGGTTTCCTACTGTTTTTAGGAAAAGGTAGCATTGGTTATGAAATTCCCAATGTCAGAAATCACAGGTACCTGAGCACCAAATCCATAATGACACCAGGTTGACTGTGATCCTTGGGGGGATGGGGCTCTAGATTAGCTCTGGAGCAGAACAAAGAGACTGAAGGTGCCTTGTTATTTAAGATCACGTACTTGACTAGAGGTGCACTTACTGGACAGCAGGTGAACATGTGAACCAATCTGGAATTAAAATGCTATCATCTCAGTTATCTTAAGGAAGTCTAAATAAAAAATCCAAGTCATGTATCAGAAGAGCCATACTGACAGGCCATCTCCAAAAAGAACCCTCTGCTCCCAGGTAATGCAGCTGATGTGATTGGTTGCACATTGTAAGAAATACACTTCCTGTGGGCACTACGTGCCAAGCATGCCTCGGGGTCAGGTCTGAGGCTGGAAGAAATGACTGAGGTTTCCCTAGCTCGACTAGACCGGGCTGGTGCCAAGATCAGAGAATGACTAAGTCACTTACCTCCTGCAGGAGATCTGCCTGCTCAATTGCTTTAAGGACATTTTTCTTGGATGTTTCCTGAACTTCGCCACCCAAGAGAAACTCATCCAAAATGAAATAGGCCTTCTCAAAGTTGAAGATGATGTCAAGTTCACACACCTGGAAAGCCAAAAAGAAGTACTACTCCAGTAGGCAGATGTGAGCAACTCTCCCCCACTCTGAGGCCAATGCTGTCTGAACTGACGAATGAAGTCAACTCTTAGAACACGGCAAGCTTGCCCCCGCCCCCAACATGTTTTAGGCAGAGTCCGTTACCAATTGCACATCCTTGCAAACCCAGCACTTCCAAGCTAGGTAGGGACTGACTCGCTCCCATCCTGGGCACCACCATCCTTTTCTACTCTTAAAGTCTGCTCCTGCAATACATTTTCCCGGGGAGTGAGCATGTGACTGCAACTCAAATCTGAAGGTTAGCCTACAGGAATGTTTTGGTACATGACTCCTTTCCATCTCCCAATGTGAAATCACATTCTCTTCATCTCAATTTGACGAGGAGGATGTGCAGGTCATTCCGTTTGGGCACTGACCAGACAGGCATGCTGACAAGAAGCTGCTTTCACTCAAATCAAAGCTACTTTCAACTGGTTAGAATCCCCCAATGGAATAATTGTAAAGCAGAAAAGGCTTTTAAAATTTTTAGATATTAAAACACACACACACACACAACAGCATTTAATTAAAAACAAGACCAAGAAAAAGAAAAAAAACTCACACTGCCAAAGTACTTGTCAAGCAGTTCCACATAACGATGAATTATTTCCAGGGTGATTAGCTCATTGTCCTGATCCTCAATTGCGCAGCAAAAATACAGGCTGGCGTATCTGTAGGACAGGATCGTGGAAAAGAGTGTGAGCTTAACCAGGTTTTCTAACTAGATTTCCTAAGCTGTTGTGAAAGTGCCCACGCTCAAACAGCAGATTTCTTCCTCATCAACAGGGCAGACTCTTTTCCTCCTCCATCTCAAGTTGCACGTGCCATTAAGAGAATTCTGAAAAGGATAAGCAAGCAAAATTTTTAAAGAGAGAGCGTGGGGGGGAGGGGGGGGAGGAGAACCAATCTCATGATACAGAAACAATAGCTTCTTTCACTCTTCTTTCTTCCAGGCTCCTTCCCGTAACTCTTCTTACAATGCAGCTTTTCCTGGCATGTTATTTCATTAAAACAAAATACGAAATTCAAGATAGGTAAATCTATAGACAATAACTGGATGAATGGTTCCTTGGGGGTGTGGCAGGGAAGGGTGGGGGAAATGGGAAGCTAATAATGATAAGCACAAGCGTGAAGAGAATGAAGAAAATGTTCTCAAACCGATTGTACAATTCTTCTTGATGTAACGGAACTACTCAGTGTTATGATATGTGAAGTATATGCCAATAAAACTGTTAAAACAAAAACAACATGTCACGGGAGGGGGGGGGGGAACAAGGTGGGGGCATTCAAACCCAGGTAAGCAGAGAGGAAAAGAAGGTTGATGCTGTTTCATTTGCACAAAAGTCCTACAGTGTATGTAGTGACGAATGGTCAGTGACAAAACCTACATGCCAGCAGCCACACCAAGGAGGAGCCAGCCACGGAAGCCCTGTGTACCTTCTAGGAGCCCTAGGGGGTTACAAGTTGGGCTGCGAACTGCACGGTCTGCAGTTCAAAACCACCAGCCTCCCCTCAGGAGCAAGATAGAGCCTTTCTATTCCTGTAAAGAGATGGTCTCGGAAAATCACCGATAGGGTCACTGTGAGTCGGTGAGTTTGATTGTTTTTGTCATTGTTGTTATTCAACCCAGTGCAAACACTACCCTCACTCCTCCTCAGCAGCGCCTCCCCATAACCAACACATAGCACTTCCACGCAGAACCATTCAGAAACACGAAGAAGATTTATCAGGACTGATATGTCTACTGTCTACGTAGGAATATTTAAAAAAAATAGAAAGCCCATAACACTATTTGAATGTTTCCTTCCATTCAGAATTGGAAATAAAAGGCATCCAACTAAGGAATTCTTCAGTGTGGTAAGAACACGTTCCTTTCTGGAACTCAGGAGGGGAAGGAAACAGACCCATCCTACTAACAAGGGCTTTGAACTGGTTCAGCCTGGGGGCTGAGGGAGACAAGGGCAGCACAGACGCTGCAAAGCAACCAAATCGTGTTAGGCATTGAGCTGAGCAGGCCACAGGCAAGAGTCCCCCTCAAAGATGGCAGTCCATGGTGCCACTCTGAATGTGTCAGCTGCTATCTTTGGGGGCAGGGCCCCCCTGCCTGTGTGTCCTGCTCAGGTCAAAGTCCCATCAGCCTTGGAAGAGATCTGGTGGCTACGCAGTGCCTATGCTGCCCTTGTGGCTGCCAGCCACGACTGAACCGTTGTAAAGGGGTTCGACATTCAAGGCGCGCTCACTAAGGTGAGGCACCAAGTGTTAGTGGAGGAGTTTTGCAGGGTTTTGGCATTTTAGTTCCCTGAGAGAAGAGCATTATTGTTTGTGTTGACAGGAGGCCGAAGCTGGAACAACTGCCCAGGCTAAGTGGGAGGGGCAGAAGTTTGACTCCAGAGCCCGAGGTATTTCTTAACTAGACTGTAGCCAAGAACAATGCTGAAGTAATGCTGCACCTGGCACAAAATTAAAGCAGGCTTAAAGCAGTAGCTTGAGAGCTTTGAAGAGGGAGCGAAATTAAAATTGTCATTCCCATTTAGTAAGAGATTATGGAGAACCTAGCGTCTACTCCCTATTTTTAGGAGTGGTTTTAAAAAATTCAATAAGGAGCTCAATTTGTTCAAGTGTCTATTTGTAAAACTAAACCTGAACCTGAAGTAAAACGAATAGTGGACTAGTAAGGAAAAAAGGTCTGGGTATTTTTAGTGCAGTGGATTAAGCATACTCCAATGACTGGCACTCGGAGGACAGCTGAAAGTGTCTATTCTTATATTCAAAACACATGACTTCCCCGCAGTCAGCGAAGTATCAGCTGACTGTTGGTGAATGTAGTGAAACTGTTCTCAATACCAACTGGTGCGTCGTTCGAAATCCTTCTGTTAGTAAAGCAAATCAATACAGCACTCTTCGACGAATTCTCCAGCTGGTAATTTAGAGGTGCAGGCATTTATTAAATGAGTTTTAAATGACTAAGCCCCTTCCGTAAAATACTGCACAAAACAGGAACCCCAAACGCATAGTAGGTGCTACTTCCATGGGATCTTTCAGAGCATTTCTTTGAGAGAGAAAACTAAAGGCAAGAACGGCTTGTTCCAAATTACTATGAAGGAATCGTGGTACCAATTGGGACTAGAACTCAGGTCTCCAGACTTTCAGCTTCTGCTTTCAACTACACTGTTATCTATCTTGACTCTTTCCCCCCGGGGGCTGGGGGAGGAGGGCAGTGCGCTGAGGGCTTCCTGTCAGCGATACTCAGGATGATGCCTGTGGATGCGGCAGCCTGTCCACCACATAAAGGTCACTTGCTGACAGGAACAGTGAAAGTGCTGGGTCCAAATTCCCGAGTTAAATGGCAAGTCTCTTGCTTAAAAGGTCTTCTCTTACAGCTGGACTGTAGAAATCAAGTCATCTGCTTCTAAAAACAACACAATTTTCCCTGAAGTAAGCGAGATGAGGTCTTAGGCACAAAACAGAGGGTGGAGGGTTGGGGGAAAGGGTTCAGACTCTCACTTTTTGTATGGGATTTCTATCTTGATCAAGCTGCGTTACTTAAGGTTTATATTTAAATCCTCCTTTTGTTTGCAGGAATGGCATGCAGGTATCCGTAGGGTTAGCTTACCATTTAGACTTAGGAGCGTTTGAAAAGAAAGAGCAGTAGCCTGATTTGGGGCGGGCTGGGTGACAAGAAATACCAAGGATGATGCTTTCTCGTCCTGTTGGCAGCTTCAAGAGCCGGTTTTCTCCAGCCGCTGGATTCCTGATTCAGGGGCTGCTTCCCTTGCTGGTACTTTCCTCCTCCACACGGGGGACTCCTTCCCCTAGCTATAAATAGGCTTAAGCCCCTCACACTTTCTTAACCCTACGGGTCCCACTCCTGTCTAGAGGAGGGGTGGTTCCCACCTCTGCTCCTTTCCTTCACAACAAAGCACCCCAAAATAGACTCCACTTGCTCTTTCAATCTCTCCACCTCTTCACACTCCATGCTATTACATCGGGAGTTCTGCCTCTCCTCCACTTGAAGCTGCTCTGACGAGAGGCCTTTTGGGAAATGCCCGCTGTACAAGCTACTGGGTTCTTGCTTCATCTTAAGGGAACCTGCGCTGGCACTTAGCACTGAAGCCCTCAGTTGTGACACTCCCTTCCTTTCCCAAGCACACATGGCCTCCAGTCGCACCCACTGCCACTTCAGTGCCGATCTAATTCTTCAGGCCTAAGTGTCCCCCCACACCCACGGCTTAAATGTCAACACCCACCACCCCCTCATCAAACTAGGTATCACCCAAGGGAAGTCACACGGACATCCCAAAGTCCATTTCTGTCGAAAAATAAGCTACATGTCTCCCCCTACCCCAGTGCACTGCTCTCCCAAGTCAGTCATGTGGCTGTGGTCCCACTTCTAGGAGTGGTGGCTGTGGGTTAGCAAGTCAAGTCTGCCCAGTCCTCGCTCCTTTCCACCTGCTCTGACGGAGGCCATTGTCCTAGTTGAGGAAGTCACCATAATACAGTTTCCTAAGGGAGCTCTCGGCTTACAGCCTGGCCCTCATCCTGTTTTAATATTACAGTGATCTTTTCAGAAATGCAAATCTAATCTTCTTTCATCCTTATTTAAAGCCTTTGCCTACAGGCTTAAGCCTTTGGAGGTCTCCCCCATGTAAGTCTCTAACTGGCATATGACCTTGAAATTCTTCCAAATTCTCATTTTCTTTAGATGGAGGTTTGCTCAACAGCGGTGGTTTTCAAACACCGGAACTTTCTCTGGTGGAGGAGGCAGAGGTCCAGAAAGAGGGGGGGAACAAGATCTCCACAAAGGATTTCATAAGAGCAGGGCCACTTCCTCTTGTGTTATTTACTACGGTTCTACTATGGTGGGGGCTCAAAGAATACAGGCTCTCTTGATTAGGTTCTTCTAAAATTACCCCCCCCCCACCGAGGACTTTTTTCTGATGTTTCTCAACGAGTACAAAATCAAACACTGGACACAGAAAATTCCATCTTACTGTTGGATGAGAAATTGATAAAATGTCACCCACTGTCCTCCCCCAGCCTCCATTTTGTCCCACCCCCACAAGAAGCCCATCCGTCCATCCTTCCGTAGAGAGAACACGAAGTGGCCTTCTCTTCACCCCTTGCTGTGTTCCACACTGTTCATCTGCACACCGCCCAGACACCAGACAACTGTGGTACAGAAATGTACATCTTAAACTCAGTAAACTAATCACAAGGCAACAGAAAATGGGGGAGAAAGTACACATTAATGCATTACACCACACCCAAAGGTTCTGTAAAAGATTTTTTTTCTTCCAACCTGCTAGCTCAGAACAATCTTGAGAAATTTAATTTACAGAAATAAAACATTTCAATACTAAGGAATCTACTGCTTTCCAAATATTTCAGATGACATACATTAAAATACTGACCCTATTTAGCTAATCATAAGTATTTATGCCTCCAATTACAGTTTTTAGATCCCATTACCCTCCCAGCGTTTATGCTTGAAGCCGGACTGATTCATCACATACAAAGCTTAGGCTTAGACCTCTTGTATCTCAATCTATTATTAATCATTACTTAGAAATGTCATCTCTTAAAAGTCTGCAATTGTTCACATTCGAAATGATCTACCATTTGATTGTTAGTTCAACTTCCTGATAGGCAAAAATCATACCTTTTGTAAACAATCTTCAGATCCCGCCATTCAAGAAAGCTGCACATTTTAGGTTTCCGTGCCAAAACCGTTTGAACAAGTTCCCTTGTGATCTTTTTCTTCTCTTTGTCTGAGAGTGGAACATACCATTTCTGCAGACGAAGCTTTCCCTGACGACTGAAAAGCAGCATAAACTGCATCTGGTGAGATAAATAAAGCTAAGATTACATGCAACACAACACTTTGAATCAACAGAGTTAAAGGTGACAATGACACATTTGCTTGTTTGTTTGTTTTTTTAGAAAAGCTGGGAGGCGCGGGCTGTTTAAGTGAGTGATTAGTAGCCATCAACATTTCCCTGCCAATTAAAATAGCAGAAGGCTCTGATATGAAGCTCTTCCTACTACATGCAAGCCTCCCTACCCCATGCCGCCCTGGTTCCAATCAAGTCCGGAAAGCAGTGCCTCGGAAAAGAAAAAAACCTGTTCAGATGGAGTGAATTTCCTGAAGAAAAAGAAAAGGAACTCTTGTGATTTGAAATACTATTTTCTACTTGAGCTGAACGCCCGTCCACACTTTCTGCGCTTCAAAGAACTGTAGACAACACATGATCCGAGGTCATTGGAAGCAAAGAGAAGAGCTACTCTTTTTCAACCTGAGGCCATTCTAGTTCTAAGCAGAATTCCTTGTAGACAAGGCTGCGTGGCGTAGCATGTTCTCTTCGGGTCATGCTAGCCTGCTTTAAGCAAAATTGAAAATTCAAGAGTGTTAATTTTAAAAATTCTGAATACACGGATTTCTAAAGATCTGGTCTCACCTCCAGTTTTTAAAAACCTAATATAAATATATAGTCAATAAAGAATGAAATTAATGTCCTATTATGAAAGGAACATAAGCCCTCTCAAAGAGTCACGCACGATCAAAAACGAAATTCTTCACTTAAAAACCACCCAAAATAGAAGCCACAAAATGTGTGTGCTGAGTTCTAGTGTATTTGAGACGTTTTGTGTATGGTTATTTGGAATCTCCAAATCAACAGATGTCGACTCATGCGGAAGTTTAATTTGTAAAGAATCCTCCTTGTAATTTAACTGGTCATCCACCTCAATGGGGAAGAGGGCCAAGGATCCTTCCAGCCAAGGCAATTTAAAGGTAGACTTCAGAGAGCCCCCCTCCCCCTTTTAACTCTTAAGACTTCCTTCAAACAATGCTACGGGGGAGAATATTTCAAAGCTGGTTTGTTTCTAACAGTCACCACCCCACCCTGAATATGAATCCGGGAAGGTAGAATTCACACACAACCAATTTGGAACAAAATGGGCCCTAAATATCCAACGTCGCCAAGAAATCATCGTCATTTCTTGCAATGACCAGAGATGCATCAACAAGAAAGGTACCTGGAAATCCATGACGCGGCAATTTAACTTTATTAAAGTTAAAACCGGCTTAAAGGCACAAACAAATTTGATCTCACGTCAAATCCTTCAGGGGCATAAAATATTCCAGTATCGTTCAGATACTCAAATGTGCCCCCACTATACACCCCTCTTAAAAAAACCCCAAATCCTGCCTAGAGCGACATTCTGAGACACGGGCCAGCAACGCATCTACTAGACTACAAGGAATGCAACCATTACCATAACTTGGAAAAGGATGGACTCTATTCCTCGAGCCGGGCATCCAGGAAAGGTGGGGGGTTTTGCTAGGGAACCCAGGATGTGCTCAAGGATGCGCTCTGCGGCGGGCTGGTATCCGCCCTGCTACTTTACAGGACAAATAAATAATTGACGCTCCCTAAAATAAAAGATCCGTTAATCTGCTATGAAACCCGGTCGCCAGGCATAAGTATCCCTTGCCTCCCGTTAGAAATCTGGGCTTGGATTTTTGCCGCAAATCACAGGGCACCGAAATTCCTCGAGGTTGGTATTAAAAACAATGGGCTCCGCCGCGGAGCGGGCTCGGGGCCAGCGTTCCTTGGGTCCGGGCGTCGCCGACGCCCCTCTTCCGGGCCACCCCTCTATAGGCTGACTGCACCGGGGCCGAGGCACGGGGCAGACAATAGCAACGGCTGCCGCACAGGGGGCGCCAGGGGTCCTGGGCCGCCACCGCCCCGGGCCGCGGCCCCTCCCCAAAACGCCCCGCAAAACTTGAGACGATCTCCGCACCACAGGTGCCACGGGGCCGGCGCCGACCCCCGAAGCCCCAGCAGCGGACGCCGGGAAGTGAGTTGCGGGGCGCGGTGCCGGAGTGGCCGCCGGGCGAGCGCGGGATGAGCTCGCCGCCGGGGCACACGCGGGGCGGTGGGGGGCGCGCCCTGTCCTCCCCGGCCCCGACCTCCGTTGGTCCCCCCACTTCCGCAGGACTTACTGCGGCCGCCGGGGTCGGGCGCGGGAGCGGCGGTGCTCGGTCGGCAGTGGCAGCGACTAAGGGGAAACCCCTGTCGTCGCGGTGAGGAGCAGCAGCCGTGTTGCCGATGGGAGGGGACCAGCTGAGAGAAAAACTGGCTCTGGCGGTGAAGGGAGGGCAAGCAGACAGACCCCGCCCCAGGGGCCGGCCAAGGGAGGAGCTGGGGCTGCGGCGAGCGGAGGGGCGGGCTCGGCGGCGAGCGGGAAGCGGCTGGTAACCGCCCACGACACCGGAGGCAGAGCCAGCGAGGGCACAGCCCCAGGAAGCCGATTGGTCGAGTCGCCTAGGAGCCGGGCAACGTGGACCGGAAATCTGATCACGTGACCCGGAAGCGGCTTCAGTCGCGGCCGGTGCGCTTGCGCACTTGCGCCCCCTGCCTCCGGAATGCGGACAGGCTGGCGGCTTCCCAGTCTCATCAGTGGTGGGTGGACGGGCTTCCGTGGCGACCTTTGCAGATTCGGCCGTGCAGGACATTGAAGTTCCTGACCAGGAAGAGCCACGTTCGAGCTCGGATGACTTTCCTTGCCCTTAGAGGCTGGGACAAGGGAGGTGTGACGGCGGAGGATGATGAGGGAGGGCGCCTGCAATTCCGGGGAAATCAAGCCCGCTCTTTAGTGGAGCTCTTTGCCAGCGGCCAGAGGTCCTTTTGCAAATGTTCTGCCTCATAACTCGCCGGAACCCAGCCCCTCCTTCTCATTGCGCTAGACACCTTTCTTCCAAGGCTTTGCAAGAGTCCCCTCCCTGGGCTTGTCTCGCCCTTCCTCTGTGCTGCTGACCCGATGTGCCACTGACCGTTTGCAGCTGAAAAATTCAAGGCACACTCATCACCGAGATAAAATCCTGTTGCCTGCCCCGGGGGTCGTCCCTCCTCGACCGGGTCCAGTTTAGCTTTGCTGACGCATTCCCATTTACTCAAATGTCCCCCCTTGTAAAGCCTGACCCTAAAAGCCTGTAGTGTAAGAAGGACAACGTCGCGCCCTCACCCGTGTGCTCCTTGGCTTCCGTTTAGCACACGATGTAGAATTGTATTCCAATTTGCATCCACAGCCTAATCCACACCCTGGCGTGTAGCAACTGATAAATATGTGAGTTGACTGATAACAGACTAAAGTGATAGATATGTCACGAACAGGAATGCCGAGCCTAGTGGCTGGCGCATAATAGATGTTCTTGCGGGGTGCGAAGGGGGTGGGGTGCGGGGGTGCGGGAGGGAGGATTGAAAGAATTGATGAATCATCTAGTTCAACTCATCTTTTACAGATGAGGAGAGGAGAACCCCACGGGATTTAAGTGACCTTGCTTGAGCAGCCGCGAGTTGCCTCGCGTCGAATGCTATTCATTACCCCAGTCTCCTGGGTTCTTACAAAAGGGAGCTAGAAAATTGTTCTTGTTAGACCCTGCCCTTCTTGCAGAGGTTCTCCAACTGACTCGAGATTTTTTTTAATGGCTCCCAGTTTAAAAAAAACAAAAAACTTAAGTTTTCCCACTACTCTACATTTAATCAATTTAAAGAAATTCTTTATTAGGGATCATGCCTATGGCTGTCTTGATGATAGGGACCTGAGGGCATTTAAAACATGATTTAATAGCAGGAAGGGATACATTGGAACGATTCAGTGATGTCAATAAGATATTTGAAAAAGATTTAATAGCAAAATAAAAATTGATACTACTTTCCTTTGTTAAACACTAGGATTTCTGCTTGGGAATTTTTCTACTAACCTGTATGAGTAATTGAATACTGGGGTACACAAAAAGCTGGCTCTCTGCAGTTCTTTTAGGGCCCCTGCCCAAATTGCTCCCTGCCTAGTCATGCCCCTAAGACACATTTCCATGCCCCTTTCTTCCTAACTACACAAAACAGATGCTATTCATTCAAAAGGAGCTCTGATACTAGGCAGTGAAACCGCCCTCTAATTCCAAATGCTGCCTTCTCTTTTTCTGTACAAAATGCCTGTTTCCCCAGGGTTCCCGTGATAGCCACCTCCAAGTCTAAACTCATTGGTTATGTACCTGATGTTAGTCTGTGGCTCAGAAAAGGACAGGAGACTTGCTGATTACACATTGGCAGTCGGTGGGGTTTGTAGCCCTAAAAATGGGGGTGGAGGGGGAATGGAGAAGGAATTGTGGGAAAAATAATTAACTGCTGAAAGCAACTATTACATAATCTTGGCTGTTTATTAATTTAGCAGAAGGAAAGGCTTATTTTAATAGCAATAGCACAACTGCAAACAGCCTACCAATTAAGAGCGAAGGGCCCATTATTTTGCTAATATGTTCTCTCCGTTTGGCAAGTGTATGAGAACAAAATTTATCTAAGCAGATGGCCTTTTTCGGTAGCTTGTAGATGGCTGATTCCCTAGTCTTAATATTAAGTGCTAATTGTGCATTCACCGTGAAAGACAAAAGGAGCCCTGCAGTCCTCGTTGTTAGTAATTAACGGCTCGACTCTGATTGCTAAGATTTCCCAATTGTGGCCTTTATTATATCCACATTTCTCATTGAGCATCTTCTTCATCTGTCATTCCAATAGGGTGGCTATCTTTTATTTATCCCCTGTTTATGTTATCATAGGGGGTACAAAAACTATTTTCATGAAGAATTTAAGAATCAGGTTTGTTCATTGTCCTTTTCAATTTTTTTCTTTTTAATACACGGTTTTCATTTATTCCAAACACCCAAGGTCAGACTGGTGGAAGTCCCTAGACTACAGCCCTTGCTCACCCTTCAGGTCTGGAAATGAACTCACCCCTCAGGCTCAATTTTCAGCCAGACAGTCCTACTAGGGAAACAATAGCACTAAGCAGGAACACAGCTTAGTGTTAATCAGCCTTTAGAAATCAAAAGGGCAGCCTTTACGGAAGGACAAAATACAGAAGAAGGGGAAGAAGGAGGCTTGGAAACAGAAAGCGCTGAGAGGAAATGGGATAAGTACGCAGAGGGGCTCAAAATCCATGAGATGGAACACAATGTGAGAATTGCTGAGTGTAAAACGGGTAATCTGTTCTGTAAACCTTCACCCAAATGCACAATAAAAAGTTGGAAGACAGAAAACAGAAGCCGTCAGGATGGGCTAGGGCTTCTCCCTGCCGAATAAAATGGTGGGACTTCATTGTAAGGGCGACCCACTCAAACAATTTCAAATGTGGTTTTAGTACTTCTTGTTAAACATGATAGGATGGTCATGGGCTTTGATCTTCCTTACCTCTCCAAACGCCATGAAATGAAAATAAAGGAACATTTACAACATCAACACAAACACGTCAGGGTATGGCTCTGTGGTGAACTGGACTTAGATCATCATTTTAGCTCTGACAATTGATTTAATTAAAAATTGTAGCATCATGATGTTGAGAAAATGCAGAAGCCGAAATGAGAGGATGTTGAATTAATGTCAAGTTGTCATGCACTAACAGGAAGAAAATAGGTAACATCACAACGAAAGCAAGGAACAGAACGATTAGCCAAACCAAATCAAACGCCTTGTTGAGTTGATCCGACTCCTGGTGGCCCCTTGTGCCACGGAGTAGAACTGCCCCACAGGGTTTTCTTGGCTTCTTAACTGAAAGAGCCCTGGTGGTGCTATCTGGTCCACATTGGATTGCTAACATCAAGGTAAGCAGTTCAAACCCACCAGCTTCTTCCAAGGGAAAATGATAAGCCTACCTGTCTAGGGTTGCTATTTGTCTGAATTGACATGGCCATGGGTTTGGGTTTTTTAAGCACCAGAAACAGGTCAACAGGACTTTTATGGGGCTGCCAGGCGGATTCATGCCTCTCACTTTCGTGTTGGGCTGCTAATATCAAGGTCCTACTTTTGAAACCGCCAGCTGCTCTGTGGGAGAAAAATGAGGCTTTCTACTCCTACAAGGAGTCACAGCCTCGGAAACCCACAGGGGCAGGTCTATGCTGTCCTATAAGGTCGATCTGAGTTGGAATCCACTCAATGTCAGTGAATTTGATGTTGGCTGAGTCCAGTACAAACCGTTTACCCAGGAACCTTAACTTCTCAATAAAACCAAACCCGTTCTGGGAATGCCGATTCTGACTCAGCAGAGTAAAACCACCTTAAAGAGTTTCTGAGGTTGATATTAGTTGATGCAGTGATAATGAGTTTATGGATTTAGGCCTTATATCACCAAACTGCTCAGTCTTTCTTCCGCGGTGCCGCTGGTGGATTTGAACTGATTATCTTTCTGTCAATTGCTGAGTCTTTCGCCTCTGTACCACCTGCATAGTCTTTACGGACCAGGAAGTCAATTCTAGAAGCAGTGGCAAAAGCCTGACTTGCTTTTACATAGGTCTTTCATGCCAGTTTTACTTAGTATTTTAAACCATTTAATGAACTTGGTTAAAGCAAAACAAAAAAAACAAACCCAACCCCAAATCAGTGTGACTGCTATGTGTATGAGGACAGAGTTCCTTAAGCCAGTATTTGTGGGGGCATTTATTCATTAAAAATACCTAGTAACGGGAACCAGTTGTTGACTTGGTGTAGAAAATTACAGTACGTGTGAAAAAGGTTCTGTGAGCCTGTGAGTTTGCTTCCCTAAAGATAAAGTGGTTCCAACGAGAAAAGTGGCCAAAACGAATGAGGATTTGTGAATCTAATGATTTCAAAATAGAGCCTTCACTGCCAACGTCCTCAACAATGAGTTAACACCAACCAGAGAACATATGCTCCTTGAAGTCCATTAGCAGAGCTTGGTGTTCAATGCAAGACAATGACTGATTTCCTTTGCAATCCAGGTCCCCGCAGAGGCTCCCAATCAGGGGTGATTGTGCCCCCCACCCCCCTGCGTCAGGGCCACTTGGCAGTGTCTGGAGACATTTTTGTGGTCGCAACTCTCGGGAGGAGGATGCTACTTTACATCCTCCAGTACAATAGTTTTCTGGAAGGATCTCCCCCTCCCCTCCCCCACCAATTATTTAGAGTTGCCTTAGATCACAACTACAGGACCCTGGTGGCATACTGGTTACAAGGTGAGCTATGAAATGCAAGGTCAGCAATTCACACCCCCCAGCGTCTCCTCGGGGGAAAGACTGCTTTCTGCTCCTGTTACGAGTTAGCCTTGGAAACCCACAGGGGCAGGTCTACCTATCGGGTCCTATAGGGTCGCCATGCATCAGAATGGACTCAATTGGTCATGGGTTTGGTTTTTAGATTCCAACGGAAGGAGCCCTGCTGGTGTAAGGGACTACGCATGACCTGCTAACTGCAAGGTCAGCGATTCAAGTTGATCAGGTGCTTGGGGCAGGTGGGCGACAAGCCTATCATCTGCTCCTGTAATGATGTAGTCTCAGAAACTCAGGGGCAGCTCTACTCTGCCCTACATAGTAGTTATGAGTTGGAGTCGACTTGAGGGCAGTGCGTTTAGTTTTTACATTACAGCTGAAGTATTATATTTCTTTTTAAAATCATTTTATTGGGGGCTCTTACAGCTCTTATCACAATCCATGCATCCATCCATTGTGTCAAGCACATTTGTACATTTGTTGCCATTATCATTCTCAAACCATTTGCTTTCTATTCGAGTCCTTGGTATCAGCTTATTTTCCCCTCCCTCCCCCATGAACCCTTGATAATTTATAATTTTTTTTCATGCCTTACACTGACTGATACCTCCCTTCACCCACTTTTCTGTTGTCTGTCCCCCTGGGAAGGGGGTTATGTGTAGATCATTGTGATCGGTTCCCACTTTCTTCTCACACCTTCCCCTTTTCCTCCTGGTATGGCTACCCATTATTGGTCCTGAGGAGTTTATCAGTCCTGGATTCCCTGTGTTTCCACCTCTGATCTGTACCAGTGCACATCCTCTGGTCTAGCCGGATTTGTAAGGTAGAATTGAGGTCATGATAGTGGGGAGGGAGGGAAGCATTAAAGAACTAGAGAAAAGTTGTATGTTTCATTGGTGCTATACTGCATCCTGACTGGCTCGCCTCTTCCTTGTGACCCTTCTGTACGGGGATGTTCAATCGTCTACTGAAGCACTGTATTTCAAGCAGCCGGTTCAAAGCATATTCTTTGAAATGGTGTTCTTAAGAACAGGTCTGATCTCTCTTCTGCAGCCCTCACATAACAAAGAATTCTCCAGCCCAAAGGCCCTTAGGACTGAGGTTGAGAAACCCTGGGCGAGTCGCTTTTCTGTGACCAGACCTTTTCTTGACCTGTCAAGAAGCAGAACCAGCATTGTTTTCAGACACTCCTTTTCTTCTTTCTCTTGGAGGGATTGCAGGGAATTCGTTTAAATAGTAGACGATCAAATCTGCATAACTGCGAAGATGGGTCATAGACATTAGGCTGTCAACATATTTGACTAATAACAGCACACACACACACACACACACACACACAAAGGTACTCAAATGTTTTCTTGGTTTCAAGGTGACTCCCGACTATGAGGGTGTTTTCAAAAAGTTCCTAGAAAAATTCACTCTCATTTCATTCCACTTTTCCCAGGACTTTTTGAAGCCCTCATATTAGCAGACATTCCTCACAGACCTGAATCTGTAAGATAATGGAGTGGTTTTGCCCTCATAAGTACGTATACTTCCAGCCAGCCTTTCAGTGAGTCATCAGTGTTTCTGATGGAGGAACCCTGGTGGTACTGTGGTTAGGCTGCTACTGGAAAGGTCAAAGTTTGAAGCTCCACCCCCACCCCAGCGGTTGCAAGGGAGAAAAAGCTAGCAGTCTGCTCCTGTCACTTAACAGCCTTGGAAACCCCCAGGGGTAGTTCCCCTCTGGCCTGTAGGGCTGCTATGAGTTGGCATCAACTCCTCAGCATACAACACCCTGCTGGGCACCCTGGTGGATATTATGCGTACAAGGATTCGTGAGATCATTACTGTCTCTGCTCGTAGGCTATGAACTTTTCTACAGACACAGAATTTGGAGCCTCAGAGGGGCAAATCCCGGCTGATCAGAACATGCCCCCAACAAGCATGTGATGAATACATTTTCTTTCGGTCAACCCTTAAAGGCCTTTCCTAAACCAAAGCCATAGAGTGGATTCCAACTCATGGTGACTCCAAGCATATCAGAATCGAACTGCTGTCCCTCAGGATTTCCACAGCTGTGCTCTTGGGAATCTGGATCACCAGGGATGCCTTTCATGGTGGAGTCGACCCACCCACCTACTTTGTGCAAACAGTTGCCACCACCCAGGATCTAGAGCTGCTTCGTTGACTCTCAGATTTCTCTGACCCCTTCCCCACCTTTGAATATGATTTGTCCTAACGACCACCCAGAGCTCTTAACAATTTTCCTGCTGTGAATTGTCTCCATCCCTCTTACCTTCCTGGCAATATAAGAAGTCTTCAGTGTTGTCAACAAAAGCATTGCAGGTAATGTTGCTTCTCACCTAGTCCTTGCCAGGCTTCAGCTGCCAGGGACCTCAACGCTGGACCTTCTAGCGCTGTGGTTCTCAAACCTGGCTGTTGTGAGTTCCCATTGATGAGCTGTTGCTCTGTCGTGTGCCACCATCATGATCATTGGCATGTGTGGCCATGGCTGTGCCCACAGGTATTCGGAGAGTCCATCAATGTTCTGCTGTGATCCATTGAGTTTTTTTCTACAAGTTGGTTTTTAGAAGTAGCTCCACCATTCGCTTGAGCAGAATCCTCTAGACTCTAGAGGGCTTATTGCAACCCAGAGCCCTTAGCTCCTCTCCAGAGTGTCCGATGCAGCTGATCTGCACTGGGCATTCTAATCCATCCCCAGGAGATGGTGATGTTGCCAGCCTGGACGGCACTTTTGGGAAACATTGCCTTATCCTTGACCAAACTATGGCATGTCACCACTGCATTCCCAAAACAAGCGATCAAAAGGTAATTTTTCTAGGCAAATGATTGAAATGTAGCTTAGAGGTGAATATTTATGTATCTGGGACCCTATTCGACCTGACAGTATTAGGATCAAATTAGTCCCTGTTACCTGAGCCGGAAGTTGTATGTATTTAGACAACCCAGGATGACATTGTGTGATCATTGTGTGCCCGGGGCGGACGAACGTACGAACATGTTCTAGGGCTACAGTGAGAGCCTTCAGGGCAGTGGTTCTCAATTTTCCTAATGCCTTACGGTTAGCAGCACCATGCTTATCCCAAAGCATAACCCCCCCCCCAAACCCAAACCCACTGCCAGTAAGTTGATGCCAACTCATAGTCGCCCGATAGGACAGGGTAGAACTGCTCCTATAGGGTTTTCATCACTGTCACTCTTTATAGGAGTCAGAAACCCTGTCTTTCTCCCGAGGAGCAGCTGGTGGTTTTAAATGACTAGCCTTGCAGCTAGCAGCCCAATGCATAACCCCTGTGCCACCGTGGCTCCTACCCCACCACAAAGACTCTTGAAGTATATTTGGAGACCTGCTAAATTACAAAACCGGAATCAGTCATCGTGGCTTCACGTGAGCTACTTGCCTTCGAAACACATTCGTCTTGTGGAGAAGATAATGAGGGAAAGTGGTGATGCCCTAATAAGCTCTAAATTAAGCATACATAATGTTGAACAAAATATGAGAATCAGCAAAATTTTTTTTTCTACTTATTGATCATTAGTGTTAATGAGAACAGTAGCAAGTGGCTTTGTTCGTGTTCACTTAGAAAGTATAAAAACAAGGTAAATAAGCAATTAGGGAGGTTAATGCAAGAATTCCATTTCCAGCCTGAAGATGGCTCATGTTACAGGTGCATGTGGCTCAGCCAGGATTTTCAATAGTATGTCATTATCCTCCATTTTGTGATCTGAAGGAAAGGGCATTTCTTTAGGGGTGTGGCCTATAGTGGATGTTCCCCGATGCAGATGTTCTACAAAGTGCCTTCCTCTCCCTCTCCATCCTGCATCTGCCGCATCATCAGCCAAGCTCGGCTTCTTGGGACGTGAGCGGCAAGCAGCCTGCCATCTGACCTGCCCATTTGGAATCTGTCAGCTCCTGCAATCACTGAAGTCAAGAGAAGCCTTCAAGTTAATGCCTGACCCACGGATTGGGGACTTGTCATCCTCTACAACTGCATGAGCCATTTCTTGGAAAGAGATCTCTGGACATAACAATTCATTCATTGGCTTTGCTCCTTTAGAGAACCCAGTCTAAGACACCAGTGATCTTGGAAGCCCTCCACGACTTCCTTTCTAGTTGTTGGCTAATTTTCAACCATGAGGGTAATAGGAGCTATGGATTAGGAATAGGAATTTAAAGTAGGAAGAGGATTTAAAAACAACAACTACAACAAACCACAACTCCCATCAAGTCAACTGTGACTCATAGCAACTCTCTAGGGCACAGTAGAACTGTCCCCTGTGAGTTTCTGAGACTGTAAGTCTTTATGGGAGTAGAAAGCCTCATCTTTTTCCCTTGGGGCAGCTGGTGGGTTTGAAGTGCTGGCCTTGTGGTTGGCCGCTCATTGAGTAGGGTTCCTTGGAAATAGGATTAGGGCCTATCAAAAGCAATGACTCCCAAATGAATGCACCGACCCCAGGAAATATCAACCAGAAATGAATAGAAGGGACCATTTCTTGCCCACGAAAGAAGGAACTGATGGTGTTTGGTTGCAGGAAACTAACACTAAGGGAAATAGAACTGGGACTTATTTCCTGACTGGTACGGAGGTAATCTGGAAGGCCAGTGTTCCACAGTAGGAAGGCCACCACTCTGGTGGTTGGAGGTGTAGTCCAAGTGCCTTTTCCTGTGGTAATCTATCATTTCCACAGTTTCTCCCTTAAAGCTGGGCTGCCTCAAAGTAAGCAAATGGTTGATTCTATCTCCCTATAGAAGCAGACATTCCTATTGGCATCCAATTCCTCTTACCTTCCTCCAATAGCAGATGGGCACAGGGGGATTTTATTGCCCACGCCTGAATTCAAAATGTTTGCCATAAGCCTGAGTTTTGGACTAGGGTATATTAATTTGGTCATCAAAATTTTTCTTGACAGCTTTCAATGTATAAAAAATAACTACTTCACTGCCTGTGGCTCTTTTAAATTTTATATAAAACAAAAGGGGGAATTGTGGGATTATAGAGACTTCCCCCCAGCTTTGTCTCCCCCAAAGACATGCCAAACATCAGAGGCTATTTGTCAGCATATGGTGGGAGGTCAGATGCTTAGAGACATCCTCCCTGAAGGCAGTCAGTTGCCAGACTACTGTCTGGGCCCACCACAGGTAGGGCTCGCTCCCTGCTCTTAAGGACAACGGGCTACTTCTCCCTAAAGGCTTGAGGTCATCTGTTTGGTCCCCGTGGGTGGAGCTTACACCCTATAGGTAATGGTTTCCATGGAGAGCCAGAGAACAGGTCAAACCTGCTCGTTGACATCCAAAATTAGGCTGCCATCCTGAATCTAGGATCCACCCATTTTATCACATGTGTGCCCCCAATCCCTACTCTTCCTATTGTGTGTATATCCCTAGATTGGCCCCCTCTCATTGCTGTAATACCTATAGTACAACCCCTTCCTGTGACATATGTCTTTACCTGTAATTAGGGGGCTTGCACACACCCCCAAAGATAAATAAGCCTGGCTTAGCAATAAAGAGCTCTCTCTGCTCTTCCCATTCTCTCTCCCTCATACCCTTCCTCTCTCCCTCACCTCCCTCATCCTGGCGCTCTCCCCATGCTTCCTAATTCCTCTCTCCCCTGTTCCCTTTCCCTTTGTCCTCCTTCCCCTCCCCCTCTCTCCTGCCCTTCAGTCTCCCATCTCCACGTGGACCATTAAGCAGGACGGAAACGAGCATGCTACCATGAAATGTGTCTGACTCCATTATTTCACTCTCTCTTCTATCTCTCATGATCTCTATGACTCTATTATAATAATTATAATATATATTTCAACCATACAATTGCACCTATCAAACCCGCAATTAGTTGTGGAGGGTTAGCCTTCCCCCTACATTAGGTACCTTGCAGTTGATTTCCACTACTAGCAGCCCTATTTGGCAGAGCTGGATTGGCCCATAAGGGTTCTAGGCTGTAATCTTCATGAGTTAGGAGCCCTGGCAGTAGAGTAGTTAAGCACTTGGCAAACTACTAGCTGAAACAGGCAGTTGGACCTGAAGGCTAGCCATTAATTAGGAGAAAGATGTGGTAGGCTGCTTCCTTAAAGATTACCGTCTCAGAACCCCTATGGGGCAGGTCCACTCTGTCCTACTTGGTGTCTGTGAGTCTGAATCATCTTGATGAGAGTGGGTTTGGCTTGGGACTTGGTGTGGTCTATAGGAAGGGGCTGCGGTAATTGTTTAGTGCTATGGTTGAGCCAATTCTGACTCAGAGCGACCTCACGTGATAGAGTAGTACTGCCCCATGTGGTTTGCTAGAAGGTAATGTGTCTTTTTAATGCTTTCATTGGCACATAATCCACATCTCATACAGGTCAATAGTTTAGTCATATCAAGAAGAGTTGTACAATCTTCACCATCGTGAATTTCTGAACATTTTCTTCTTTCTTGCACTCATCATTTTTAGCTCCCCATTTCCCACCAACCTCCCCGCCATATCCCCAAGACACCATTCATCCAGCTACTGTCTCTGTTGATTTACCTCTCCTGGAGTTCATATCCAGAAATACATTTACAACCGGAAATCCAACAACAATAACAAAATAAAATAGAGAAAAATCTCAATCGAAAAGAAAGTCGAAAATATTAAAAACTAGAACTTTAAAATGGATCAATCAAAGGGAGGTCAAATGATAATGTGTTAAATCTGTCATGAGAGCCCTGGTGACTCAGTGGTTAAGCCCTTTTCTGCTAAGTCAGTGGTTCTCAACCTGTGGGTCTTCACCCCTTTGGGGGTCAAACGATCATTTCACAGGGGTCATCCGATTCATCACAGTAGCAAAATGAGTTATGAAGTAGCAATGAAAATAGTGTTATGGTTGGGGGCTCACCCCCACATGAGAAACTATGAAAGGGTCGCGGCATTAGGAAGGTTGAGAAGCACTGTGCTAAGTGAAAGGTCAGCATTTCAAACCCACCAGCAGCTCTGTGGGAGAAAAGTGTGGCAGTTAGTGTCCCTAAAGATGACAACTTTGGAAACTATGGGACCATTCTCTGTTCTATCGGGTTTACTGTCAATCATATTGACTACTGGCAAGGGAGTGTATGAATCTTGCTGGGAGCCGATTGTCAGGTCATTTTCTCAGGGTGTAGCTGGGTGGACTCCAACAGCCAACTTGGGGCTAGCAGCTGAGGTCTTTGAGTCCTTAACCATTGTGCCACCAGGCTTCTTCAGTGAACGACCTGGAGCTGTGTATTAATAACAATGGAGGAAGCAGTCCATGAGACCAAATTTATTGGTGAGAAGGGTTGAGGCTCCCTGGGGAAGTCAGATTCTATAAAGCCACATCAGAACCTGGGCAGAGAGCACAATGGAAGACAGAGAGCAGGGACCGTAGCTATGGATCACCAGAGCACAGGATTAGCTGGAGAAAACTGACAAGCGGCTGGAGGCCTCAGATTTACAAGGGTCCCTGCTGCTGTGCAAGATATTGTGCTTGTGCCCATGTTCCTCACACCTTCAAAATGCGTGTGGGAAACAAAGATTTCTCCCAAGTCCTCTCCCCCAAACATATGTTAGACTTAGGACACTGCTTACAGGTAATGATAAATGATTGTCAAGTTACCTCCCTGAAGACAGTCAGTTGCCAGACTATTGTATGGTCCCACCACAAGTAGGGCCCACACCCTGATGTTAAAGACAATGGGCTACTACTCCCTACAGGTTTGCAGTCATTGGTTTGGTTCCTGTAGGTGGGGTTTACACCCTACTGATAATGGTTTCTATAGTGAGTCAGAGAACAGGTCAAACCGGCTCAGTGCTATCTAAAATTAAGCTGCCTCCCTGAAGAGAGGATCCGCCTATCTTGTCACAGGTGTAGCCCCAATACCTCCCCTTCCTATTGCGTGGATAGCTCTAGATCACCCCCCTTCCCATTACTGTATTACCTATAGCACAACCCTTTCATGTGACCTATGTCTTCACTTGTAATTAGGGGGCTTGCATGTCCCCAGAGCATATAAAAGCCTTGGTTAGCAATAAATCTCTCTCTCTCTCTGCATGTGGACCACCAAGTGAGGTAGGGCGCGCATGCTACTATGAAATGTGTCTGACTCCATTATTTCAATCTCTTCTATCTCTCATGCTATCTATGACTTTACTATAATCTTTATTTATTATTGCTGTACAATCGTGCCTACCGGACCCATGATGATGTGTTTGGGGTTGGTGTACCCTGACAAATGTGGATCCCAGTTCTGTTGGGAAAGGTACCTTCAAAACCCTTCCAATGATGCAAATGAAAAGGATGTATGTCCAAAGGGTTGGGAAAATGATATCTGAGAATATGAGAAAAAATTTCAAAATGTGATCATTACAATACCATCCATCTGGAATCTATGGGAAAGAAACAGAGTAGATGATGCAAATATTAGGCCAGGAAAGGAGGGCTCAAAGGCTAGTTTTCTATTAGAGCTGGTTGCTGTGGCGTCCTTTCTGACTCCTGGTGACCTCATGTGTGTCACAGTAAAGCTGTGCCCTATAGGACTTTCAGAGAGCGATTTGTTTGGATGTGGATTGCCAGGCCTTGCTTCTGAGGCACTGCTGGATGGACTGGAACTACCAACCTCTCCACTAGCAGCCGAGGACATTCTGTATGCACTTCCAAAGAACTCCCGAGAAAATGCCTTATTAAGAATATCGAAATGGGGAATCCTAATTGCCCTGGCATTTGGGGCTGTTAATAAACCACAGGTTGTTGGTTCAAACCCACCGGCCCCTTCCTGGAAAAAAAAAAGTGGCATCTTTTCTCACAAAGACTGCAAAAAAGGTTGTCTTAGAATTCTCTAGAAAAACAGGACACATATCATTTCACTTTTATGACAATAGTCAAAGATCAACTGGCTGACTACTTTGCGCATTAATGGCTTTGAGGGTGTGTTTTTCACAGTCCCGCCCGTGATCCAATCTCCCACATCAGGCTCCTGTATGGAGACTCTTCCGAGTTTCCTGCTCCAGGGCTTCATCCAGGAAAATTCCCCATTCCAATGACCATTTCAGTACACTTACACTTTGACACTTTGAATCTGTCCCAACGTTACTCCTTCTGTCACGACTAAGCTGGTTTGAAGCAGTTCAAAACCCTGCTTTCATGGCATCTTTGTGGAAATGGTGGAGAAATTGGTGATAAGCTAGTTCAGCAGCTGAGCCATTCTCCCCAAAGAATAGTGAATCGTGCATCTCTCTCGCTGTCAACTTTTTCTGGCAACTTTTGTCAGAGGTCAGCCTGGAGCAAGACTGTTTTCTTAGCTTGCACCTTTTCAACACTTCTTTACGTGACCTGGGCCCAGCCCGAGAGGGACTGCTTGTCAAACGAAAGGAGGGCAGGAAGCCAGGAGGGAGTGCGAATCAGATGACAGAGCAGGCTCCAAAATGGCACTGGCCCATGGGGAGAGAGTCGCAGCCACCTGGATTCTTTTGGAACGAAGCAGAGAGATGCATAAGTAAAAGCATAAATAGCCGTGTCTATTAAAATGAAATTTAAATTGGACGCGTTGTAAAGTTCTATCCTTGGAACCGAAGTTGAGGATGTAGCAAGAGCTGGCTCCGTTGCAGGATGTGGAGGGTGAAAAAGACTTGGGAAGGGTTGTTGTGGCCTGAAGGTAGAACAAGCTGAGAGGGGGGGGGTCAGGCTGCAGAATCAAGAAGAAAGAAGGAATCTTGGGCGGTTGAAATAGGGGATTCTGACGGTTCTATGTACTGAAAATCGAACTTCCCCTATTTTGATTGATTATGTCTGATTTTGGGAAACATATCTCAGGAGGGATGTAGATGGTTTACAAGGCCTTCAGAGGAGTCGCCTCGTGTGGTGCTATGAATCATGACATGTGGACAACAGCCCAAATACGTGAGGATGCTTCGCTCAGGGAATCAAATATTTAGACAAAAGGATGGCTCCCTTATGGTGTCTAAAGAGCTGGCTTGAGAGAGTTCTGTTTTAGTTCCAAAATGTATAATGCGATGGATGGATGAAAAGGTTCAAGGAGGTAGGTTTCAGACAAATTAAAGGGCAATATAAAGAAAGTAAAAATATCGACAGGTACAATGTCATAATTCAGAAGCTTTGGTGGCATAATGGGTTGCATAGAGGGCTGGTGACCACCCGAGGCTGCAGGTTGGAAACCAGCAGCCACTCAGCGGGAGAAAGATTTGGCTGTCTGTTCCCGTAAAGATGGCACAGTCTTGGAAATCTATAGGGCCAGTTCTGTGTCCTATAGGGCTGCTGTGAGTGGAATCGGCTCGATGACAGAGAATGATTGCCTCGAATATGTTTATTTTTTTACCAATTTGGTTGTTCTTCGTTACTGTCTAGGTCAATTTTGACTCCGGGTAACCCCAGGCAGGCAGAGTAGCACTGTGCTGCGTAGATTTTCAGAGGTTGCTTTTTTGGAAGTAGATCACCAGGCGTTTTTTCTGAGGCTCCTCGGGGTAGAGTCTCACCGTCAGTCTGTCGGCTAGGAATGGAACGCCTCACTGTTTGCATCGCTCAGGGAGCTGCGGTTGGTATAATGGTTACTAACTCGGTGAGCTCCCAGTTGTTGGAGATGCTCAAGCAAGTGACATGGCAAAGGCAATTCTACTGGACACTGAGACCCTTATGGGTCCATTCACTTGGGGACTTGAAAAGCTCACTTCAAGTTTAATTTGCTATTGTTTTGGGATGTGTGTGTGTTGTTGTTTTTGGTGTTTCTCTCCACCCTACCCAGAACTGAAGTGCTTCATGAGTTATGAAATCGGGAAATAGTGAGGCACCTATGAACTAGGCTAGAAAGCTAGAATCTAGACATTTCTTTGACTCTCCGCACACCACCTGAGACACAGAAGGTACTTCGTGTTTCCCTTGAAGATGCATTCTTGGTTTGGGCCTCATTTTCTTCATGATTGAGTTGAGGTGCAATTGCTTTCTTTTCCCACAACTACTAAAGCTACCATGCCCCCTTGACCCCACTGATTTCTATCTGTGCAAATTCGCATCAAATAGAAATCTTTTCCTAATTACCCTCCCGTTCAGTCTCTGAGAGGACTTTGTTTTGGAAGGGACTCGGTGCTGGCAGCTCTCCAGCGCAGGTCAGTCAACCCCTTGCCCCTCGAGTCAGGCTGACTGGGGCTTGCTGCTTCCTTAGGCAGGTTGCTGAGTCCAAATTGACATTGTCTTGCGTGGTAAGTGAGGCTAATCACAAATAGTTCAGAGAGGTATCATCATGAAGATGAAGTACGGCGTGTGAAAGATCTCTCCTATGGCTTGGGAAGTTGTAGGGGTACAGGGACACGTGGCTCCCCAATGCCTTTTCAACAAGTTTCCGCACTCCTTAAAGTGACAGGTCAAATGTCACTTCTGTACACTCCCAAAACTCACTGCCATCAAACTTATGCCAAATTGTGGCGACCCTGTTGGACAGGGCAGAACTGCCCCTGTCAATTTCGGAGACTGTAACTCTTTACGGGAATAGAAAGCCATGTCTTTCTCCCTCGGAAGGGTTGGTGGTTTTGAACTGCTGACCTTGAAGATTTACAGCCCAGGGTGTCACCACTCAGTACACCACCAGGGCTCCTGAGAAAGCTGGAACGTGGGGTAAAGCAGAAACTTGCCAGAGATGGAAAACAGAAACCTTTTCTATTCAATTAGGAGGCATAGAAACAAGGTGACTGCACCCTGTCAAAGGCAGGAAACTTGTGAGACTCGGACAAACAAGGCCGTCCACTCAGAGGTGATTACATTTAAAATATGAAGTACCTGTTGCTACCCCCAGTCCACAGGTCTGTTAGAACCCATCCAGAGGCCTCTCGGAAAAAAGGCCGGGTGATCTACTTCCCCAAACTCAGCCACTGAGAACTAGATAGAGCACAGTTCTACTCTGACACACAGGACGTTGCCGTGAGTTGGATCAACTCCACTGCAACAACCGGTTGTTTTGTTGTTGTGATTTTAAAGATGTCCTGATGTCCTAATTATATATGAGTTGGCTTTTTAAAAAAAGCCAAAGGCCTATCTTTCTAGTTTTCATAAGCCTAGTCTTCTTCTATTACCTGCCCTTTGTCTAAATTCAAAAACTAAACTTACTGCCATGCAGTCAATGCTGACTCAAAGCGACCCTATAGGACAGGGTAGAATGGACACTGTAGGTTTCTGAGACTGGAGCTCTTGATGGAAGTGGAAAACCTCATCTTTCTCCCGGGCAGCAATTGATGGTTTCTAGCTGTGGACTTGGTGGTTAATAGCCCAACATATAACCATTACCTGGCTCAGAACGTCACAGTTGTGCCTCTGCAGCCGACCCTGACCCAGCCTAGGTTGCCCCCATCCTATACTTCGCAGCAATTGGCCTCATCGGTTGGATTTGAAGGCAGCAGTCGAGATGGCAGTGAGTGGTACACTCTGCTCAATGAATCATTAGTGGAACAGAGAAAAGAACAGACCAATTACATGCTGGGTTGGTTAACCAGCCTTCCCGTGAATGCTGCCCTGAACCAACCCACGCAGAGACAGGGAGGCTTTTGTCTAGCAATGACTCCCTCACCAGAAGTTGCATCTGTTGCAGTTAAGACCTGCATTCTCCAGTCTTGATTGATTTTAATCAGACTTGGCAGCTTTCTTTAAGAACCGCAGCCATCTATCTGCAAGTAGAAATAATGAGAGCTTCGTGCAAACAGCACAGCTGCCATGCGCCCTGCCCCATCCCCCATTTTCTGTTGTCTTGACCACACGCTCCATCACCTACCTGCAGATTCCAGACTCCTCTGGGCAGCCCACGGGGCTTGCTCAGGACTCTGTGACAGGACATGTTCTGTCCTCTGCTTCCGGGCCTCCAGCCTCACGGTATTGCTGTTTCCTATCCTCATGGATTCTGAGCGTGTTGGAGCCGCCGAGGTCTGATGGCACCACCAAACTGTGGCCCCAAGGAAAGTGTGAAACCCTGAAATGGAAACTATCCCCGGAACCAAATCATCCAACTCACTGCCACCGAGTCGGTGCTGACTCAAAGCAACCCAATTGGACAGGGTACAACTGCCCCGGTGCGTTTCTGAGATGGTAACTTCCTTGCCTGAGTAGAAAGCCTCACTGGTTTCCCTCTGAGTGGCTGGTTGTTTTGAACTGCTGTCCTTGTGGTTAGTATCCCAGTGTGTAACCCACTATGCCACCAGGGCTCCTTTAGCCACAGCAACTCACAGAGAGGAGGAGAAGCTCAGGGGGCAGTCACTGGGTGTGAATGATGGTGACACCATTGGGAAAAGGTTGTCCAGAGAGGAGGCACGGGCTTGAAGACAGTAACCCTTGTCATTGGAGGATGACTGTTGAAATGATTGAAGTGGCATAGATTTTGCTGTGTATATTGTCACACCGCCCCACCCCAAATGAAAGAATCAAGTAAAGATAGTGATGCTCCTTGACTGAGCTCTGGGCGCTCACACTTCTGTGTCTAGGGAAGGCTTCCTGGGGCAGTGGGGAAACGGCAGTTCTTTGCATATCTCTGACTTCTCCCCGTTGAGCGCTCCTCATACGTCTTATTGAAGCTTCTTCCTGCTTGCCTGGCGGTTCCTTTGAAGCAGGTCCAGGCTCTTCGCATTTGCCACATTTCTGAAGTCTCACCCAGAGCCTGGCATATCAAGACTGCTGCAGAATTCCTGGTAGATTGAGTGAATGGGTCAAGGTTAATGGCCAACCTTGATGTACCACATAAGGACTTACTAAGCACCTGGAACGTGCCAGGTATCTACGTCTGCATTCTAAAGAAGAGCAGAACCAATAAATCTGCACTCAGATCTAAGTTGCTGTTGTTGGGTAGTCTTCAAATGGGTTCTGGCTCATAGTGATGGAGATACGCTTAATTACTTATTATAGCCCCTCTAGCCATAATCATGCAACAAGGTCAGGTGGGTCTTGGCTAAAAGCAAAGACCATCAGAATGATGTTGACTAGCGTTTTATTGACTATGGTAAGGCATTTGACCGTGTAGACCGTACTAAACTATGGATACCCTTGAGAAGAATAGGGATTCCAGAACGCTTCATTGTGCTCCTGCGGAAATTTGTACATGGATCAAGAGGCAGTTGTTCAAACGGAACAAGGGAATACTGCATAGTTTAAAAACGGGAAAAGAGTTGCATCCTCTCACCATACTTACTCAATCTGTATGCTGAGTAAATCACCAGAGAAGCTGATCATATGCGGAAGAATGCCACATCGGGAATCAAGGAAGGCTTCTTAACAACCCTCTCTATGCAGATGACGCACCTTGCTGGCTGAAAGTGAGGACTTGGTGACTATCAAGGATTGCAACCTCTCAGTAAGGATTACAATTCAACATAGAGAAAATTTTTTAAAAAAAACCCAAACTGGACTATAAGGTACCATCATGATGCGTGAAAAAAAGGTTGAAACTGTCGAGGATTTTGTCTGGCTTGGATCCACAAACAATACTAAGGGAAGCAGCAGCCAAGAGCTCCAAAGTTGTACTGCATTAGGTAAATCGGCTGCACACGACCTCTTTAGGGCGCTGAATAGCAAGGATGGAACTTGGAGGACAAAGGTGTATCTGACCCAAGCCATGGTATTTTCAATTGCCTCATATGCATGTGAAAGTTGGACACTGAATAAGGAAGCCTGACAAAGAATCAATGCATTTGAATCGTGGTACTGGAAAAGAATATTGAAAGTACCATGGACGGCTGAAAGCGCAAACTCGTCTGTCTTGGAAGAACTGAGGCCAGAATGCTCCTTAGAGACAAGGATGGTAAGACTTCATCCTACATACTTTGGACATGTTGTCAGGAGAGACCAGTATGTGGAGAAGGAGATTATGGTAGTTAGCTAATCTGGTGTCCATTTGAGGATTAAGAGGGTAGGGGTGGAGTCAAGCCTGTCAATCTGGAGATAGCCAATGTGTCCTCTGTGTGGACATGGCCTTCTCCTGAGAATTCTGGGAACTGCTGAATTTCCTCCTTGGAAATGGGAGACACACCATCTTTCTGCTTTCTCCCTGCGAGCCATCCCTGAGGAGAAGCGACATGGGCCTAACCTGATACAGCGCTGAGATGCTTACAACGCCACTGGACCAAAAGCTTTCTACCCACTGGCCTGTGATCGTTCTGCATTCGGCGTCAAGGCAAGTGTTCTGTGAGTCTGAAGAGGACTTTAAAGATTGGTGTGGGATCTATGGGCTAATATCAGCCTTATGGTCTTGGACTGGACTGGGTTGGGATGCGTTCTTAATGCATAATTACTCTTTGTATATAACTTTTCCTTTTTTCACATTTTGATAATTCTTTTACCATTCAAGTATTTTCATCATACTATTGCATATTTAATAGACTGCAGTATGGTGTAAATATAGCTTTTTATTTTCTTTTTAAATTAATAAATAATTTTATTGAGGCCTCTTACAACTCTTATCACAATCCATACATACATCCATTGTATGTCAAGCACATTTGTACATTTGTTGCCATCATCATTCTCAAAACATTTGCCTTCTACTTGAGCCCTTGGTATCAGATACTCATTTTTCCCCTCCCTCATGAACCCTTGATAATTTATAAATTGTTATCATTTTGTCATATCTCACACTGTCTGATGTCCTCCTTTATCCACTTTTCTGTTTTCCATCCCCTAGGGAGGAGGTTATATGTAGATCCCTGGAATCGGTTCCCCCTTTCTACGCCACCCTCCCGGTATCGCCACTCTCACCACTGGTCCTGAAGAAAGCATCCTTCCTAGATGTCCTATGTTTTCAGTTCCTGTCTGTACCAGGGTACATGCTCTGGTCTAGCCAGATTTGTAAGGTAGAATTGGGATCATGATAGTGGGAGAGGAGGAAGCATTTAGGAACTAGAGGAAAGATGTATGTTTCATCGTTGCTGCACTGCACCCTGACTGACTCGTCTCCTTCCCAAGACGCTTCTGTAAGGGGATGTCCAATTGCCTACAGATGGGCTTTGGGTCCCCACTCTGCACTCCCCCTCATTCACAATGATATGATTTTTTTTCTTTGATGCCTGATACCTGATCCCTTCAACACCTCGTGGTCACACAGGCGGGTGTGCTTCTTCCATGTGCACTTTGTTGCTTCCGAGCTTACAATACTGTTTTTGTTTGTCTTCTCAAGCGTCCCTTCGACAGGTTGTGTGCAGTCCATTGACTTCAAACTTTCGCCCATGTGCCTTAGCTACTCTACGATTGAGAGAGCGTTTGAGAGTCTCTTCTAAGACTATGAGCTCTGGGACTTTGAAACAAAGCGAAAGCGCCAGGTGGAGACCAGAGAAGAGGCCAGAACATCATCAAATAAAACAGAAGAGCACTGCTGAAACGGTAAGTCCGTGAGGCAGCCTGGCTGGCTTCCTAGCCCACAGAAGCAGAGGTCAACGGACCATGTGACTGAGTGGTGAAGGACTGAGGAGAGACGTGGCTGCTGGCTGAGGCGAGCTTTTGCTGTGGACCAATGACTGTACCCTGAATCACGTCTATTTTCTTTTTTTGAGAAGCATGCTTATTTTTAATTTTTAAAACGGTTTTATTGGCACATAATTCACGTACCATTAATTCAATGGTTTGAGTATATGAAAAAGAGTTGTGCAATCATCTTTCATGTTTTCTGATCTTAGCTTGGGATAATCCATGGACTTCCCTAAGAATAACCCTCCCACACACAAATAAGTACAGTCTGTGAGTTCTGCGTAGCCACAGCAGCAGTTTGTGGAACTCAGCAGAGAGATACAGGGCTGGGGGAGGAATGATTGGCATCAGGAGAGTGAAGAGGAGGATGGAGGGTGGAGGCCTGGCTGACCTCTGCCTTGTGGCAATCAGCCTTGGGTTTGGGTGGTGTTGGAGTCTGCTCCTCCCTTGTGTAGCCAGGGAAGGTCAGATCGAGCCTCCAGGCCCCTTCTCACTGGCCCCACGTACAGCAGAACAAAACGCTGCTCCGTCTGGCCCCATCCTCACAATTGTGGTTGTCTGAGCCCACATTGCTGCCACTAGGTCAACCCATCTGGTCAAGGGTCTTCCTCATTTTCACTGAGCATCGGCTTTACCAAGCACGATGTCCTCCTCCAAGACTGGTCTCTCCCTATCACAGGCCCAAAGTATGTGAGATAAGCCTTGCCATCCTTGCTTCTGAGAATCATCTTGGCTGTACTTCCTCCAAGACAGATTTGCTACTTCTCCGGGCGGTTGCTGGTCCTGTCAACATTCTTTGCCAGTACCGTCATTCAAAAATACCAAATAGGCATTCCTTTTGTGTGCACCAGTGCTTCTTCTCAGTTAGTAGTCAGTTCTTCCTCTGGTCTTCCGCCTCTCAGCCACATGGCCCCTCGGCCTCTGCCTCCAGGGGCCAGGAAACCCACCTATTTCACTGCCTTGTCGCCTTGGTGGCCCACCTCTGCCCTGACTCAGGGTGGCTCGTTGTCTTGCGGTCTCTGGACTTCAGCCTCTGTGGCCTCCATCACTGCAGACAGGGCTCTCACGTGCACTCCGGTGATGGCTGTGCTTTCCTGAAGGTCCTAGGATTCTCTCCTCCTGCCTCTGCGATGCCTCATTCCTATGCCCGCTAACTCCCTTTCTTAGTGCTGCAGACCCCCTCTTTGCAGGCTCTCCCTCAATTACTTCATGGGCGTTAAACAAAACAAAACACAGAGAGAAGAGCCATCCCAAGTAATTTCACTTCACCACAGTTAGATAACAGACCGAAGACTTCTACAGAATTACATTCCAAGAAATGGAGGTTAGGCATCAAGAAGAGTGAAAGGATTGAGGGAAGGAGGGAGGGGGGAGGGAGGGAGGGAGAGAGAGAGAGAGAGAGAGAGAGAGAGAGAGATCTATACTTTAGGTAGGCTGCCTCACTAAATGGTCATATATTTCTATACATTATATATATATATATATATATATATATATGTGTGTGTGTGTGTGTGTGTGTGTGTGTGTGTGTCTCTGTGTGTGTGTGTGTGTGTGTGTGTGAGAGAGAGAGAGAGAGAGAGAGAGAGAGAGAGAGAGAGAGAGAGAGAGTCGATTTGCTGGCAGTGAGTTTTGGCTTATGGTGTCTTGGTGGCACTGCCAGGTAAGCGATGGACTGCTAACCTCAGGGTCAACAGTCCAAAACCACCAGGCGCTCTATGACAGAAAGATGAAGCTGTCTGCTCCCCTAGAGTTACAGTCTTAGAAACCCTTTGTAGGGTTGTTATGAATTGAAATAAACTTCATGGCCCCGAGTTTGTTTATTTTTATTTATTTATTCCTTTGTTTATTTATTTTGATGGTGCTCTAAAGGAAACTCCCCTTTCAGGTGATTGGCTGCTCACATCCGATCACAAAATGGAAGTTGATTACCCGATCTTCCCATTTGGAAGATCAACCTGTCCAGTGTCAGCCAAGCCACCGAGCATCACAGCCCAGCCATGATGACATAAAACATTTACTAGCACACTGGAGGAGAGAGACAAGGCAGAAATTCACTTCGAAATCCCAGGTGGTGAGAAGTGCTCAGAAGTAAGGGAAAATAGGTGATTAAGGGGAAAAAAATACAATTGGCAGATGAACAAAGAGGTCAAGGTCTTGATAAATAGCAAGATAGAGAAATCCAGAAGGGCAAAGATGGTGGTAGTGGTGTGGGGGTGTTGCAATTTTAGATAAACTTGTCAAGAAAAGGAGCCCTGGTGGTGTAGAGGTTAAGTGTTGCCTCTGCAAACCCTTCAACCACTCCAAGGGAGAAAAATGTGTTTGGTTAGGGAAGGCATGTCTGGTAAAGTGATATTTGAGCAGGGAGCTGAAAGGACGGAGAGGGAAGAGCCAGGTTGAATTAGAGGAGGCCCCTGCGCAGAGGGAACATAGAATCACAAATCTGAGAGCTTGGTGAAAGAAAGCGCTGAGCTTCTAAGTGTAACGTTAGAGACTTCAGTTCACCCACGTGCATCTCAGAAGAAAGGCCTGGCTATCTACTTCCAAAGGACTGATCATTGCAAACCGAACGGAGCATCGTTCCAATCTGATGTGTCTTGGTGGAAACTAGTGGGATTGGAGAAGCATAAACAAAGGGGAGAGAGTATAGGTGATGAGATCAGACAGCTAGAGGGAAAAACTCTCATAGGATCTACTGGCTCTAGAGACCAGGGTGTGAACCCTGGTGCATATGGCAAACAATCAGAGGGGGCGTACAAATGTGGGTCAGAAGGGTGTGACCCGAGACGTGGCAGAAACGCCAGAGGGACTGAGGTGAGTCCTACTTTTGAAACACAAGACAATCCCAAGAAAACTTGCCTGCTAGAGTTAGATTTAGCCCCAAGCAATGGGGTTGTAATATTCAGAGAATGATTTGCAAGCATCCCCACAGCAAATCATGAGCCAGGACAGCAGGGGTGACACAGAACAGCACATCAGGACATCAGAGTCCCTTTTACTTGTACCGTCACTAATGGTGTTCGGCTGCGAATCAAAAAGAGACCAGGATGTTTGGCAAGGTCTTGGTGTCCTCATGGACAAAGAGTGTCTGCCTGGCCGCTCTCTTTGAGGGCTTTGGTCTTTTCTTTCCTGCCCCCTCCCCTTTCAAACATTGTAGCAAACTACACAGAGCAGGGCAGTTGACCTTGTAAACATTTTCTTTTTAAAAAGCATTTTAAAGTGTACAGCCTCATGGCATGAAGTATGTTTCCAATGTTGTGCAAACAGCGTCACTGTCTAGTTTCTTGAACTGTCTCTTCCTATCTCCCCAGACATGACCACCCCTAATCTGCTTCCTGTCTTGTTCAAGACTCACCCATGCTATAGCATGTAGCAGCTCTCCATTTCCTTTGGTACGTCAGGTTGTGTGCATGTACCACATTTTGGTCATCCATTCATCTGCTGAGGGACACCTGGGTTGTTTTCACTTGGGGCGCAGTGCTGCCGTGAACACTGGTGAATCGTCACCCCTTTTTCATTTTGGTTTCCTTGGTCATTTCAGGGAGAAAGCCTGGGCTTTCTACTCCCATAAACGGTTACAGTGTCAGAAACCTGCGGGGGGGGGGTGCTCTAGGAGTCAGCACTGACTCGATGGCAGTGCGTTTGGTTTGGTTTCCATTGAAAGATCTTTGTGATGACAGGAGGTCCACCCAGGAGTTGAAGATAAATTCTCTACCCTAAAGTCAGTTGATTACCCACTGCTTTGAAGTCCATTCGGCCTCCTAGAGACAAAGAAGAACTGCCTGTAGGGGGCTCCAAGATGGTAACTCTTTGTGGAAGTCGACTTCTGGGTCTTTCTCCCTCAGAGTGGCTGGTGGGCTCACACCGCCAACCTTTCAGTCAGCAGCCAAGTCCTTGGCCACTGTGCCACCAGGGCTCGTTAAAGTCAACCGTTGAACAGCTTTCTATGTGCAATCTTAGAAGACCATATGATTGTTCAATTTAAAATGGCGAATGCTAGTTCATTTCAGCTCACGAATGCCAAGGAGATCAATCTTTATGCATTCCCTTTCCCTTTGGACAACTTGCGATTTTCCTAAATCCATACTTTGTACATTGCATCTTCTAATTATTAATGGATGTTTGCAACAGTGTCTTCTCATGTTGAGTCATGCCACATCAGCACATGAAGGTACTGAAAGCTGTGCTCCATCTCCTCATTGAGGCAGACTCAATTTTGAGAAGGCAGCTCTTCTCCGATCGTTAATTTTCTAGCACTCTATGTTCTACTGCTGGTCACTGGCCAATAGTTTCACCGGCCAATAATTTAGAAATAGAACACCAGGTCCTCTTTCCTGGTGTGTCTTCGTCTGGAAACTCTGCTGACACCTGGTCACCATGAATGACACTGGTAGCATAGCTTCCAACATCCTGTAAGCCACCCCAGCACGACAAACTAACAGACGAATGGTTGTCTGTAAAAGTTACAGCCGTGGAAGCCCATAGGCTCACTCGGAGTCAGAATTGACTTGATGGCAATGGGTCTCATCTTCCCAAGTTTTCCTTTCGTTGCAGGTGCTCTGTTGCAGGGCTCTGCTGTCTTGGGACAGAAGACTTGTGGCTGTCTAGTCGCTGGCTGTTCCAACTCAGCCAGATGATTCCCCCCCCCGCCCCCCGCAAACCTCAGGGAAGATGTTTCCCACCTCTGGGGTGGCCCTGGCCCCCTTGCTGCCTTTCCCAAAGGTCATAACCTTAGAACAAATGGTGTTGGGCCCATAGTGAGCACCAGCCATTAAAGTCTGAAGCTAGGACAAATGCTATCAACAGCACACAGTGACAGAGGAAAATGTGCTTACTGAGGACACTTAGAGTTGGCGAGTCAATAGCATGTGGGAAAGACAGTGTCAGGCATACACTGTATGTGGTCCCTTATAGGTGGTCTTCTGTTCCGAGAGAAGAATATGGCCGGTAGCATCAAAGGTTGACTCCTAGAGGATCCGGTTCTCTATATCGACAGGACACCTTCCCCGCCCCCACCCCCTGACCAAGAAAGCATCATGTGGGAATTCAAAAGACTTGGGTTCATGTTCAGTGCAGTGATTTGATCTTGAAGGAGAGCCATGCCAAGTTTGCATCCAGCAAACTCCTTCTCAGCTGGAAACCCTGTGGGCCTTCCCCAGAGCCAGCCTGTTGCTAAGCTCCCAGAGAAAGACCCAGGTCAACCAGCCGACCATCTGTCTCTCTCAAGATGGCAAACTCATCACATTGTCAGATGAGGTCAAAGGGCAAGAGATGACAAAAACACAGAGTGTGGATCTGAAAAAAATCACAGCCAGCCAGCCAGATGAGTGCAATTGAAACCGATGACAGATATATATCTATATATCTATATCGGTGAGTCCTTTCACCATGGAGTCACCGTTAGAAAGCAGCCAGAAGTTTTCTGGGTCAGAGAGCTCCTGGGTTTCTAAATTCGATCATGTTATTGTTGCTGTTAAGAATATGGACAGCAAATCATAAAGAGGGTCTACATTGACCTCTTGGTGACATTGGCAACGTCCTTCAAGTTGTGCAACCATCCTCCCTCTGCCCCCTCTTTTTCTGAATTGTCCTCCCCTGTCAGCATACATTCATGTACCCCCCCACCCCATCTGATCTTTCCAGTGGCTGTTGGCAATTGCATCCCATGTAGATAGCTCTTAAAAGAACACGAGGCACAAGGCAGATTTATTTTTTTTAACTAGTGAAGCTGCCCTGCTGTGGGTTTTAAGAAGCTTGCAGGGGAGATTTTCGTTTTAAGGGTTAAAGATCATCTCAGAGCTACACTCTCAGGGGTTCACCCACCCTCCATAGCCCCAGAAAGTCTAGCATTGATGAGAATTTGCCATTCTGTTTTCCATTTCCCCCCTTTTAATCCGAATCCTTCTAGGGACTTCATAGTGATCGGATTCCTATGAAGGAGTAACAAAAAAACTAGGAAAAGTACATGCCACTGGGAGGGAGGACATTGCACAGAGTGCAGTCCTTCAGAGGACAACTATTGTGTGAGCGCGCTATTGTGCAAAGTCAGGAGAAGGCTTACACCCTAAGGGAAATATCCTTTGGTAGGTAACAGGGGTGGGAGGTTTCGGGATGGTGGGGGGGGGGGGAACATGTGTGTGAAGGGGGAAGCAATAGAGGACAAGGGGAAGGGCAGCAAACCATGAGGAAGGAGAGGGAAGACACTGGATGATCCAGAGTTAGCGGCAGCAGAGGCTAACACACACAGTCCTGTAATAATTGTGATCTCTGAGCAGATGCATGGATAGATGTGCACGTGGGAGTGTACCCAGGAACACACACAGCTTTTGTTAGCTCTCTCATGGGAGACATATACCTCGGTCCTTGGCTTCGCACAAGAAAGAATTCACTCCGAAACCTGGTTTGTGATCCAAGTGAGTTTTGTGAAAGTTAGAAAAAGTTTCAGGTTTCCACAGGCATCTGCAGGGCCCCTCACCCCTGAACAGCCTGCCCAGAAGCTGCTGGAGAAAAGTCACACAGTGGGCTCTGGGATCCTGCCTTTTCAATTCCTCCGCGGAAAGGCATAGTTGAGGACCTTGGTGGACCCCATTGGCTGAATTGAATTCACCTGGCCCAGATGGACCAATCCAGGTGTGACTCCCACCTAGGTGTACTACCCCTTCCTGGCCGGAAGCTTGAGCCTCTGAGCTTGTGTCATGGATGCCCCAGTCCCTATGCTGAGCTACCTAACACTTTCACAGAGGATGTAACTGTGTAGTTATTTACCATCGCTGCACATATATCCATGAATATAGTGGAGCACACTGGAACAATGTTGTGAAAACGACTTGGTTGTTAGGTACCACTAAGTTGGTTCTGACTCACAGCGACCCTAATGCACAACAGAATGAAACACTGCCCTGGCCTGCACCATCCTCACAATGTTCTTATGCCCATTGTTGCAGTCACGGTGTCAATCCATCTCACCGCAGGCCCTCCTCTTTCCTGCTGTCCTTCCACTTTACCAAGCATGATTTCCTTTTTAAAAAAATTTATTATTAAAAATTTTGGGGGGGTGTCCTTCTTTAAGCACTGGTCTCTCCCGACAACATGTCCAAAGACCCTAAGACAAAGCCTTGCTATCTTTGCTTCTACGGAGCACTCTGGCCATAATTCTTGCAAGACAGATCAGTGTGTCCTTTTAAAACTTAGATATAACCAAACATCTTGAGGGAATGGATGTCTGGAGGCTCGGGGACCATGGTCTCAGGGACATTCAAGTCAACGGGCATAGCAAAGTCCCCAAAGACAATGTTCTACATCCAGCTTTGGTGAGTAGTGACCAGGGTCTTAAAAGCTCATGAGCAGCCATCTCAGGGTCAATTATTGCTCTCTCTCTGTTCAGAGGAAAGAGGAGTGAAGAAAATAGAAAAACACATAGAAAAAATGAATCCAATGGACTAATGGGCCACATGAATCTCAGTCTCCATGAATTTGAGACCAAAAGAACTAGATGGTGCCCAGCTACCACTATCAACTGCTCTGAAAGGGTCCTGGATTGAGTGGGAGACAATATGGAACAAAACTCAAAAATCATAAAAGCAACCAGCATTACTGGTTAGATAGACTGTTGGGACCCCCAAGACTGACTCTAAATCACCCTGGTAGTCTGGAAATGAATTTACCCGTATGATCTAATTTTCAGCCAAACAATAGACAGTCCTGTAAGGGGAACAATAGCACGTGGAATCAATGACCAGAAACACAATGGGTATGAATTGCTGAATGGAAAAACTGATCTGCTCTACAAACCTTCGCCCAATTCACAATAATAATTTGAAAATGCCTGTTTAAAAAAATCAGCCTGAAAATAGCTCCATTTTCTAAATCAGAACCCAGAGGCTACCCAAGTAGCAGTAAACTAAAGAATGTGCTAAAGTGCTTGGATTTATTTCCAACATCCCTAAACAGATGGATGCTACAATTTCAACAATATGTCTCCTTCTAAATTGGCAAACTCAAAAGCCACTGGTTACCAAATATTGTGCTTGATGCACTGATCATCTGTCCTCCACTCCTAAGGGAAGCTTTCCCTAAGGACCTTCTCCTTCCTGTGCCCAGATGCCTTGCTGCTGCTGTGGATCCTTGAGCCAATTCTGATTCAGACTGACCCAAGAGGATTGAGGAGAACTGCTCCACGGGGTTTCCTAGCCTGTCATCTGTAGGGGAGCAGGTCACCAGATCCCCTTTGCCCCTTTCTCCCCAGCAGGCTGCTGAGGTGGAAACACCAACCTTTGGGTTAGCAGTCCAGCGCTTAACCACAGCACCACCAGTTTCCTTCCAGCTGCCATAATGCAATTCTTCTCTCTCTCACTGCCATCTAGCTATCTCTGACTCATAGCGACCCTATAGGTCAGGGTAGAACTGACCCGGGGGCTTTCTGAGACTAGATTTTTATGGGAGTTGAAAGCCTCGTCTTCCTGCCTGGGGGCTGGCTGGTGGTTTTGAATCGCTGACCTGGCAGTGAGCAGCCCAATACTTCACCAACTGCAACACCAGAAAAAGCCCAGTTGAGATGTCAAATTAGTCACAACATTCTTTCAGAGTCAACCTGTCTGCCATAAATTTTTCAACACCTCAAAATATAGCAAAACACCTCCATAATATTTTTCATTTTCCAGATCACACGAGCGCCGAAGAACAAGCCAATTACTTTCTTAAAAAAGTATGCAAACTAAATCATAGGATTCCATTCCACTTTAAATTATGTATAATATTTATGTGTCCACAAATTGCAGACAAAAAATACAAAAAAGGTAATAAAAGTGATTTGTTTCCAATGGGGAAACATGCTTCCAAAAAGTCGAATCTGTTTGCACCGTTTTGCTTGCCACATTTTCTCTAATGGGCCTGAGCACTTGTCATCATCCTGAAAGCGTTTCAGATAAAGAAGGCTGAATTTGGACAGTTTTCACTGACACCCGAGGACTGAATGCTTAGCAAGAACCACCAAAAAAAAAAAAAAAGAAAAATCTGAAATTTGTCACTCGCCAGTGGTCCACCAGTTAGAACATTTGCATGACCCCCCCCAAAAAAAAAAACCCAAACCAAATTCATTGCAATTGAGTCTATTCTGACAGGAGAGGACAGGGATGGGTCCTGAGGGTTTCTGAGACTACTGTATAAATCTTTCCAGGAGTGGAAAGCCGCATCTTTCTCCCCAGAAGAGGCTGGCGATTTTCAACTGCTGACCTTGGGGTTAGCAGTGCAACCTGCAATCCGCTCTGCCACCAGGACTCCTATATTTGCATGACATACATTTAAATTTTTGGCTTGCGCCATTCCTTCGACATGCAAACAGCAGTAGACGCAAGCGAGCTGATAAATAAAGCATCCAAGAATATCAGCATTTCCAAGTGTTGAAAGAAAAAGTCATCTAAACGGTACAACAAGCAGCATTTGAAAGTAATATTTGACGTTGGAAAACACAAACAAGCATTTTGTGCTGTGTGGTAGCGTCGGAACTTCTGCGATTGTCTGAAAATCCTTCAAAGGCAAATCTGCCTTACAATCGCCCGTCTGGACACACGCAGAGGAAACCGGAATCTTAACATTTCAGCACTTCCTCTCGATAAGACCGCTTCGCGAGCCACACACATACCTATGTCTCAAGGCAATGGGGGAACCCTGGCGGTGAGGTGGCTTACTTGAACTGCAAGGTCAACCGTTCGAAGCCACCAGCTGCTCTGCAGGAGAAAGATGAAGCTTTCAGCTCCAATAAAGTTTTGCTGTCTCCATCACTCCCAGGGAGGGGTAGTACTAGTGTCTTATATAATTATAATGAGTCATCATGGACTAGGTGGCAATGGATTTGTTTGGTTACTAGTTTGTTAATCGCAGTACTATTCATTTTAACCCTTCCACCCTGCCCACCCTCTCTCCCCTCCCAAAGTTGCTTGTAGACCACAACATTACAATTTGGTAACATAAGCACAAATGAGAGCAATAATCGTAAACAACAGGCATGTGTGGAATGCCTAATAAGAGCTCAACATCTCTTTCTGATTACATTTGCCTCCAAGGAAATGCTTCCCCAAGAGAACGTTATATTAACATAGCACCGAAAAAACGGATGAATGCCCCCACGCCCGCGTGCCGCGCCCACGTACGCACGCGCGCACACACACACGCTCAAGGGGGCTTCCCAAAGCTTATGGGAGCATTCCATGACCTTTCAATTCGATTTTTTCAACGAAGTTTTTGAAGCCCCTGTGCATGTGTGTGTGTGTGTGTGTGTGTGTGTGCTTTGGGGGAGGGGTGCATTTTGCTCCTTTACGATCCATCGTCAAGCCTGCAGTGATAATTAGCGTCAGGATCTGGAACACTGCTGCACTTCTAATTAACGTGTGAGCATCTCCACAGTATTATTATCAGGAATCAGAATGGTCGAGGGTAGACGGAGCCAGCCTTCTTGTCTCCCAAGCCGTATGCAGAGTGTTCCAGGAAAGTGGGCTGATGCCTAAAAACAGGTGTTATTTGTATACTTTGGAAAAGATCAATAGACTGAGGGGCCCCCGTGTGCAGTCACGAGCGAATCCAGGTCCTCTCTGGGCTCTGCTGACACCCAGAGTCTAGATTTTCTCCTCACCTATGTCCTCTCCTGCCAACTTCCTGCTCATTCACTGCCATCCAGCTGATCCAGACTAATAGGGATCCTTAGGACAGGGGAGAAGTGGTCCAGTTGATTTCTCAGACTGTCTCTTTCCGGGAACAGAAAGCCTTGTCTTTTTCTCAGGTGGCCTTGTGGTTAGCAGATCAATACATGCCCCCAAATTTCTACTTCATCAAAATGCAAACTTTTCTGTGAAATAAACCCAGAAGGAGTGGTTACCAGGAATATTCCCATGACGCTTCCCTCTCTGGCCTGCTCCCTCCCTCCCTCAGTCAAGGAAGGTGCCTGCCCATTCTTCTGTTCTTTCCTTTGTCTCTGTCACCAACTACCAACTTGGCACCCTACTTTATCACAACCTCATGGTGACCCAATAGGACAGCAGGGAACTGCCCTGTGGGTTTCCAAGGCTGTAAAATCTTTATGGGAGTAGAGAGTCGCATCTTTCTCCTGCAGGGGGGCTGGTGGTTTCAAACTGCTAACCTTCTGGTTGGCAGCCCAACGTGTAATCCAATTCACTACCAGGGCTCCATGAGTCTGAATTGACTTGATGACAGTGAGTTTGTTGTTGTTATTATTGTTGTTGTTGCAAGCACGGTGACCAAATCCTGACCCTGAAAGATGAATACCAGGGTTCAGTGGATGAAGAAAAGGAACACCAAACCAAGCCAAATGAAAACACGTTTAAAGACTGGGTATTAGAGCTCAGGGGTTTTACGAAATCTCCTGGATTTCAGTGAAGAATAAATATCAAAGTAAAAGAAAATATTAAGTGTACAGCACCGTGACTTCTTGGTTCATGCGGCACCCCCTGCTACAGAACTTCACATTTTCTCTGTGCGGAAATGATTTCAAATCCCTTGGAATTCAGACAGTGCTGTCCTGGCATCCACGTTCAAACCCATAGCGCTGGGTCCGTGTGAGTTGCATCCATTATAGCAAATGGACCACAGGGATGCAGGATGTTCCCAGCAGGGTGAACAGTTGGCGGGGGAGAGAGGGCCAAAGGGAACCCTCTCTACTTCTTGCACAATTCTGTACACCGGAAACTGCTCTAGGAAATGAAGTCCATTACCACAAAAGATCAACAATAGAAATCCAACTAGCCAAAAAAGGGTGTAATTTGTAGAGAGAAGATTGTAATTCTCTTAAGAAAGGAGCCCAAAGTAGCCAGCCTGGGGCTCAGGCTCAGAGAGCTGAAATCCCACTCTTCAACAGACAGCAGGATTATCCATTTCCTTAGGGATTTGGACTCTAGGAGAGCTGTGCATTTTTACTCATTTTTTATCCCTCAAAATAATAATAGCCTTCCCTTGAGCCAGGCAATTTTATTGAAACTTCTCTATAGTGAGGGCTGCTTACAGGTATAATAGCCTGCATACTCTTCAGGCTACTGCAAAGACGCAGCAAATGGAGATTACCTTTTCTGCCGCAGTCCCCCTGATTGCCCACTTCGGCCCTCACTTTTATTTACATTAGGGCAGGGGCAGGAGGTGGGCTGTATTTCTCTAGTCCGTGAGCCATGTTAAATTGTTGGTTTTTTTTTTTAATCTCAGTGAAAAGTGTTTCCCCAGCATATGTGTACAAGATATCATCTCTTATAATAAAGCATGACCGACTGTTTGTGAAAGGAGGGAGGGCGAGAGGTGGGGATAGAAAACAGTCAAATGGCTTTGAAGATTTGCTTGTGGAACGTTCTTTTCTGATGGACGGCAATTCTGTGTGGGCTAAAGGAGCGCTGGCCCATAAGATTTTCTTTTCTTTTTTCTTTATCATTTTATTGGGAGCTCTTGCAGATATCATACCATTCCATTGTTCGTTCACATCAAGCAATATTGTATGATTTCTACCATGATCAGTTTCAAAATATTTTATTTCTTTTTGAACTCCTTGAAATCAGCTCCCTCTTTCCCCCCTCCCTTCACCACCAGGCCCCCCCCCTGCCCAGGAACCCTTATTGGCTTTTTTATTTCTATAATAGTTTTTTTTGGCCATATCTTACACAATCCAACATATCCATTTACACACAATTCTGTTGTTTGATCCCACTGAGTGGGGTTATACAGTCATCAATAACACCAACTCCCTATTTCCTCCCCATCCCCCTTCCCTTACCCTTAGGGAACCATTTCTCCTGTTTCCATTTCTGAAGGGTTATCTGTTTTGGCTTTCATGTATCTAACGATCTTAAATATACAAGTGAACATATGCCAATATAACATGATTAATGAGGTAAAACAAATAAAAACCATAATAGTAAGGGGAGGAATTATTTAAAAAATCTAGAGGATACTGCCCCCTGGATATATCATCTCTTCCATGTGGCCCTTTTGTGAGGGACTGTCCAATTATCACAGATGGATTTTGGGTCTCCACTTTGCCTATGCTCCCTCACCTCTATTTGGTTGCTTGTTTTTAAATTTCTGATACCTCTTCCCATTAACACCTTAAGATCACACAGGCTGGTGTGCTCCTTCCAGGTGGGCTTTGTTGCTTCCCTGCTAGATGGCCGCTTATTTTACTACAAGGCTGCAAGCCCCCAGACACAATATCTTTAGATAGCTGGGCACCATCAGTATTCTTCACCACATTTGCTTATGCACCCATTTTGTCTTCAGTGATCATATCAGGAAGGTGAGTACTATATGATGTCACATTGTTTGAACAAATATTCTTGTACTGAGGCAAGATTTAAGTAGAGGCCCAAAGTCCATCTGCTTCTTTATTATATTTGCATATATTTATTTATATAAACAAACACACATATATTTACATATATCTACCTTTTTCCTTATTTCCTCTTTTTCTTTTTTCTTCCTGCCCCACTATTAAGTTTACCCATCATTCACCTCTCAGTAATTTCTCTCCAGTGCAATTCAATTGATCAGACAAAACCAGAAAAGCTCCACTCTCCTCGCCATCAATTTTAGAATGCTTACGATTCCCCTGTACCCATCATTATTGGCTCACCACTCACCTCCCCGCACCTCCTTCCCTCCCATGCCCCCAAGGAACCATCAGTCCAGTGACTATCTCCATAAGATTGCCTATCCTGGTTATCTATTCTATAGATAAACACACACACACACACACACACACACACACAGGAACATACAGAGAGTCACAAGACTAACAGGCCTCCTGACCCAGAGCAGATGACTCTCTGTTAACTAGAGAGAAGGACGTGTAATACACCATCAGCCCAGTCCCCTTTTCTTTCAGGGTTCCACATCCTGGGTCCAGCATACCTAGCAACACATATCCCCTTTTAGTCTTTAGCATTCGTGGCGGAAAGGCATGCACCCTACACATCCCCACTGCTAGTCCTGCCGTGAGGTTTTCCTAGCTGTCATCTTTCAACCAAATCACCAGACCTTTCTTCCAAGGAGCCCAATCAGCCCACCTTTCAGGTCCTTGTTCTTTTGGGCCGTCTAAATCAACCTTGACTCACAGTGACCCCCTGTGACAGGGTAGAACTGTCCCACGGGCTTTTCTTAGCTGTCATCTTTATGGGAGCAGGCTGTAGTCATGTCATCTTAGGGGGTTTTGACAAACACGCTGAGCCTCTCTCCCTGGGAAATATGGCGTGCGTTCGAACCACCGTCCTTTTAGTTAGCAGGCAAATACTTAACCAGTTGTGCCACCAGGGTTCCCCACTAAGCACACACTAGTTGCACCATCCCGGGACCTTACATACAGAGGGACAAACATCAGAGCCGCCTTATACAGAGCCCTGGTGGCTCAGTGGTGAAGTGCTCAGCTGTTAACTGGGAAGTCAGTGGTGTCAAGGCACCAGCCCCTCTGAAGGAGAAAAATGCGGCAGGTCCGGACACCTTATGGGGCGGTCCTCTGCCTGTGAGCGGGACTCTGAGTCAGAACCAGCTAGAGGGCAATGAGGGTGGTGGGCATGGTTTGTTCTTGTTTTAGCGGGGGCAGGTGCTTTATTATAGCAGTATGCTTTGCTTCTGAGAAATGGCAGCACCGGGCATCGGCTCTGAAACCCTTGCTTGATGGTGTCGGACTCTGTTGCCCTCCTTTGGCGATCGCCTGGCAGCATGTTTGTGAAAACTCTTTGTGAGCGGCAACGCGCTTTCGTGCAGATGCTGGTGTCAGTATTCGTCGAATCCTTATTTATAGCTCAGCTCAAAAGGAGACCCCTGGAGTTTGTCCTGGTTTGGTCCTACCAAGAGAGACCCCGAGTCAAGGATTTTGATGTGTCCCTTCACTGGGAGGCAAGACAGGAAGAATGTAAAGGACAGGTGGGGGGCGGGCAGGAGCAAGTTTGAGGGCAAAGGGCCAACTAGCCAGAAGCAGTGAGTTACTGAGGATTTCTTGGGTGGCTCAGTGGCTAATTCTCGCTTTCCACGCAGGAGGCCCAGGATCCAGTCCCTGCTGTTGCCCCTTATGCGTAACTGCCACCTCTCTGTCCGTGGAGACTTGCATGTTGCTACGATATTGAACAAGTTTCAGTTCAGCTTCCAGACTGAGAGACCAACTAGGGAGAAAGCCCCAGTGTTCTACTTCCCAAATCGGCCAAGGACAATGGCCTGATCCGCCACCAAACATGGGGCTGGCACAGGGCCAGGCCTTCCAGACAGCTGGCAAGCACAGCTGCTTAATAACAGTGATGGGCAAATGAAGTTCGGGGGTGAGAAGGGGGGGAACAAGTCGCCTCTGATGGCTGGGAAATATTCATCGCTGACTGCTCATCCTCAGTGGTGAAAGGCTGCCCTTGGGAGTGATAAATCCCTGGCACTCCCAGGTGCTGGAGAAAACCCTCCTGCAGAGAGAGAGGCTGGAAGCAGGACGCCATCACCCAGGCGCAGTTGCCTGCAGCTGTGGTAGAGCTCTGGTAGGCCAGGGCACCAGTTTTACCACCGACCTTTGTCCTGAGCCTCTCCGAACTCTTTGCCTGAGTAAAGCACGCTCGGTGAAATTGCCCTACACTTACATTAATACTGTAAATATTACAATAGATTCCCGCCACCGTGCGCTAGTTATGGCTGTCAACATTGAAGTGCTGTCCAGCCTCTGGTGGATTTTATGAAATTGACGGATATGGCTTGCGAGTCGGCCCATTCCAGGAGAGTGCTTTTAACTCTGGCTTTTCATTAGGGCTCAGGCCTCCCTCCCCACTTCAGGAGCTTTTGAAGGGAAAAACTGGGAGTGGAGTCCCACCCATTTAGTTAAATGAAGATCTCTGGGAGCCAGACCATGGCCAAAGTCCTTAGTCTCTACAGTTCTCAGCCTGTGGGTCTCAGCCCCTTTGGGGTTCCAACGACCCTTCCTTTTAATTTTTTCTTTTCTTTTTTAAATAGGTGAAAAGTTTAATTCATTTATTTCAGTTTGTTCTCCGTTGTAGGGGTTGCTATGAACTTCCATTTCTTATTTCAAGCATGTTAACAATTTACATGGTCTGAAAGTCAAAACTATCAAACGAAATATATTCAGAGAGCGTATCAGTTCCAGCCTCTTCTCCTGTTCTTGCACTTTCGCTATAGGTTATAACTTGTATATTGTTTGATTTTGGTTTGTCATTCCATTGTTTATTTTTCATTGTAATTTAAATCATTTTAGTGTGGGCTTGTACAACTCTTATCACAGTCCACACATACATCCATTGTATCAAGCACATTTGTACATTTGTTGCCACCATCATTCTCAAAACATGTGCTTTCCACTTGAGTCCTTGTTATCAGCTCCTCATTTTTCCCCTCCCTCCCCGTTCCCCACTCCCACATGAATTCTTGATAATTTATAAATTATTATTATTTTGTCATATCTTACACCATCCGACGTCTCCCTTCACCCACTTCTCTGCTGTCTGTCCCCAGGGAGGAAGTTATATGTAGATCCTTGTAATCTGTTCCCCCTTTCCACCCCACATTCTCTCCACCCTCCCAGTATCGCCAATCTCACCACTGGTCCTGAAGTTATCATCTGTCCTGGATTCCCTGTGTTTCTGGTTCCTATCTGCACCAGTGAACATCATCTGGTCCAACCAAGTTTGTAAGGTAAAATTGGGATCATGATAGTAGGGGGGAAGGAAGCATTTAAGAACTAGAGGAGAGTTGTGTGTTTTATCAATGCTAAACTACACCCTTACTGACTTGTCTCCTCCCCACAATCCCTCTGCAAAGGGATATCCAGTTACCTACAGATGTGCTTTGGGTCTCCACCCCACCCTCCCCCTCATTCATGATGATATGGTTCTTTTTTTCTTTGGTGCTTGATACCTGATCCCTTTGACACCTCATGATCACACAGACAGGTATGCTTCTTCCATGTGGGCTTTGTTGCTTGTGGGCTAGATGGCTGCTTATTTATCTCCAAGCCTTGAAGACCCCAGATGCTATATCTTTTGATAGCTAGTCACCGTCAGCTTTCTTTACCATACTTGCTTTTGCACACATTTGTCTTCAGCAGTTGTCTCAGGAAGGTGAGCATCACGGAATGTCAGTTTAATAGAACAAAGTGTTCTTGTATTGAGGGAGTACTTGAGTGGAGGCCCAATGTCCTTCTGCCACCTTACTACTAAACCTATAAATATATGAACACAGATCTATTTCTCCATCCTCATATATAAATATATTTACATATGTGCATGCCTGTATTTAGGGCTCTATATATGCCCTTTGCCTCATAGTTCTCTCCTCTATTTCCTTTTACTTTCCTCTTGTCCCACTATCATGCTCAGCCTTCATTTGGGTTTCAGTAATTCCTCTCGGTTACAGTGCCCTTGATCACTCCCTACCAGGGCCTCCCACACCCTCCCTGACACTGATTTTGAATCACTCATTGTTCCCTTGTCCCTGGGTTGGTTAACACCACTTCCTTTCCCGAACCTCCCCCAAGAACCATCAGCCCTGTTGTCTTCTTCTCCACATTGTTTATCCAGCCTATCATATCTAGATAGACCTACAGAGATAATAATATGCACATAAAAACAAGACAGCGCCAAACAAAGCGACACAGAAAAACAAAACAGCAACAACAAAAAAGCCAATGACACACAAATTGAAAGAAAGAAAGAACGAAAGAACCAAAAAAAGGAAAGCCTGTAAATAGTCAAAGATCTGTTTGTTGACCTTTAGGAGTGTTTTCTCGTCGGGTCTGATGGCGTGCCATGCCCTGGCCCCAAAGTCTAATTTTGGTACCCCTTTGGGACTTCCTTGTTCTTCTCCCCCTTGGTGTTCTGTTGCACCACACCCTTAGTGTTTTGCCTCGGTGTGGTGGGGTTAGCTCAGGCACAAATCCCATACCGTGTCATCAGTGTTGTCCCATGTAGGGCTATGGGTCAGTGCGGGATGTCTTGTCTCATAGTGGGGCTGGCCATTTTCGAGCCACCCTTTTACAAGGGTCACCTAAGACCATCTGAAAACACACATTTAGGAACAGAGACACTGTTGCCCTATCGGTCTCCAGGCGGGTCTGCTCACATGCAGATGCGCCCACATCTGTGTACCCGATAGCGTGAAGACTGCTACCCATGCTTCAAGACAAAATTTCATTGGTTTGTCATTAGTAAAAAACATTTCACAATATATAATTGCATATTGTTTTGTGATGAATCACTATGCTTTAATTGTGTTTATGTTCAATTTGTAACAATAAGAATACATCCTGCATGTCAGATATTTACATTATGATTCATAACAGTAGCAAAATGACAGTGATGAAGCATCAACGAAAATAATCTTATGGTTGGGGGTCACCGCACCAAGAGGAACTGTCTGAACGGGTCACGGCATGAGGAAGGTTGAGAACCACTGCCTTAGAGGGTACAGATGGAGACTTCACTAGGCTGCTACTGGAAGATTGGAGGTTTGAGTTTACCCAGAGGTGCCTCAGAGGGGCTCTTTAGGAATTCTCAGCCATTGGACACCCTGTGAAGCACAGTGCTACTGCCACATCTGAGCTCTTGAACACTGATACTACTGACCTCCCAAGGCTGCTCTGGTGCCTAGCAGACAGCTGATGCGTTAATGAACGTCAGTCCACTCCACCCCCTCCTCCACTTCTCCCAGCACTGTCCAACAGTCTCAGCCAGTGCTGTTGTGTCTCCAGATTGGGGGGGATGACAATTAAGTGCTCACATGTGGGTGGAGAGGCTGGGGAACAAGGAGAACACGCGGAGGAGGGCAGAACAGGGCCGGCTCTACTGTCAAACATTCAGGAAAGTGAGCGCAGCAAGAGAACCAATAACTGGTCAAAAGTGGAGATAAGACACCCACCAACTGATTACAATGTGATTGGGAAAAGATGTAAGAAAACTGTAGGCGCAGGCACCATTTGGCCACCTCTGACTTCACAAGAGAATGAAAGTCAATATCGGTCCAGGGACAATTCGAAGGTAGTGAAAGTCAGTCATGCCTTCACGGTCCAATTTTCTTTTCTAATTCTGACTCCAAGTGTCCCTCCCAGGGCAGCTTCTACTTCTCTGCTGGGTTTGATTATTCACGGTGATGGCCACACAGAATTCACAGACCAGATTTACAATTGTGGTGCTTCTTAAGGAAGTTAAGAGGATAAGAAACATTCAGGATATAGTTCTTCCAGTGAGGAGCACCTGTTCTTAGTTGTGCCTGCAGGTACTCCACTCTCTAGCCTTCCGCCTCTTAGCTTCCCTTGCCCTGTGTAGGCGAGTGTTACCAAGGCTGACCACTTTGCCATCAGGCTCAGTGAGGAAGCACTAAGCTCGACCTATCTGGGTCAGCAAACTTAGCTCCCCAATTAAGTGCCTGGGGGCAATCCACTCTGCAAGTGAGCCTCCAGCTCAAAGGCACCCAGTTGTTTGCTCTGTGGCTTAGGATCCCCATCACTGTGTCTTGTCCTTGGGCTCTTGTTTCTGCTATTGTCATTCCTCTGCCACTCCTCTGCAGTCACACCTCTGTCCTCTGGATTGAGAAGGTTCAGTTGGCAAAGATCTCAGGGTTCAAAGGATGTGCTCTACTATGGGCTCTTCTCTCTAAATGATAGGGAGCTCCTTTTGCAAGATGGCAAAACTGACTGATCCCCATGTGAGAGTTCCACACACCCTGTTTGCATGGTCCCACCTAGTCATTTAATGGGAGTTAAAAAGATTGCGGCTAAAAGAGCAATGTCAAATAGGCCACAGAATGCTTCTTTGGAAAAGAATCAGGATGGCGTAGGAGGCAATACCTGCCAGGAAGAGGCAGATCCCTGTAGGGACAGGCCTTGTTCTCACAGTGTCTGTATGGGTTGCGGAGGCCATGGGAAATACCATCACAATTTGCCAGAAAGCCTTTAAGCTCCCCGGGGCTTCTTCCTCAGTAATTAGTTGCAGTTGAGTTGTCTCTCAAGCATGGCAGCACCCTGGGTGTCAGAGTGGAACTGCGCTCCAAAGAGTTGGTTTTTGTTTTAAATTTTTGACAGCTTTATTGACATGTCATTCACAGATCCATGGAGTTTTTCAATGGCTGATTTTTCACATGCCGATTACCAGGCCCTTTCTGAGACGCGTCTGGGTGAACTTGAAGTGCCAACCTTTAGTGGCAGCCATGCAACTGTTAATGGTTTCCATCAGCCAGGGACCCCTGGGGGTTCTTACCTTTAAATGAGCACTTAATATGAGATTCAAATTCTCTAAATGTCGATTAGAATCTTGTGAGCTTCTTTAGGGCCCAGACTGGGTTCATTCATTGACAGTACCTGGTATACAATAGAAGCTCAACAGTGCTTCAACTAAACTCGGTCATAACAGAAACTGGACCTAAGTGGTGAATTCTCAGGCTGTTTTTCCCATCCAGTGGCAGCCTTAATCCCTCCCTCCTTGGGTAAAATATGGGTCCAGGTTTCTTAATTAGGGTTTAGTGTTGAGTGGTGGTCCCTGAGCGGAACAAATACACCAAGAAGGACATAGTAAGAATGGCCTGGCCATCTGTTTCAGAAAAAAACAGCCATTGAAAGCCCTATAATAGAGTCCATAAGGTGGTATTGACTAAACAGCACCGGTTCAAAAACTGGTCACGGGAATAACATTCTGTGTCTACTTCATTTCCATGAAGGAAGCCAGCCTAAAAATAGTGAGAGTAGTCTATAGAAAGGCAGAGCGAACAGTCACCCAAATGAATGGAGCTGGGGTTTGCCTCCTGGGATTTTTGTATTTACCCGAGCTACTTCTCTTTGCATCCCCAAGGTTTCCAAATGGGGATGGTTAGATCTGGTCCTACTTTTGCACAATTGTAAATGCAGTGCCTTCGGACACACATGAAGAGAACACTTCTGAACACCAGTAGTTGAGACCGTTCAAAGCAGATGATGGCAGCCATCACCTGTGTGTCAGTGGAAGCTTGTGTGTTGTTATGATGCTGAGCAAGTTTCGGCAGAGCTTTCAGACTGACAAGGATGAGGAAGAAAGGCTTTGGTGATCTACATCCGAAAATGAGCCAGTGAGACCTACGGTAGCAGTGAATGACTTAAAGTGATCTGTGTCAGACTGGGTTATCTGGAGAAACAAAACCTGTGTCTAAGGAAGACTTGTATATCAAGAAGGCATCCTAGCCCAGTCCAACTCAAGTCCTTGAGTCCAGTGCTAGCAGCAACCCTCTTCAGACTCACGTCGCCCCCACATGGGGCCACTCCTGAAAGCAGAGAGTGTTTGGATGGACCCCAAACTATCAATCGGATCACAGCCTGATGCTACTACCTTGAGAGTGGGCCGTTTTGCTAAGAGAGACACTGGGACTTCTCTGGCCCCTGTGCCCTCCCTGTTTGCAGGAACTCTGTGTCTGCCTTCAGGGGTGGCCCTGTCTTGCTTTCGAGGAACAGCTGATGGTTTTGAACTATACCACCAGGGCGCCTCCTATTGACTGAGAGGAGGTCAACTGTTCCTGCACCACCATTTTTACAAAAACGCTTCGGGGTGGTGCGGGACCAGGCAGTATTTCATTCTGTTGGGCATGGTGTCCCCATGAGCCGGAGCCCCTGTCAATGGCAGCTAACCACTAACACCCCAAACTAACCACCACCATCCGAGGCGCTGGGAATCCCTAAAGTTTGAGAAGCCTGGATTTCCCTCAGATGTTCATGAATAGCTCTTATCCTAACCAGGTTTCCCAACCAACAGGTCAAACCGGATGTAAAAACAACAATCACACGTTTGCTTGAATGTGGCTTGAACAAAAGAACTTTGATTTTGTACTTTGCAGATGAGAACAGCAACAAAACGGGGTTTATGAAGCACCAGTGGTTACTGACCAGCCCAGGTCCTTTCTTGGCTGAGCGCTGCCGAAGCCCTTAACCAGGCTGACACGCCTTGAAGCTGCAAGTCCTTCCTTCTTGATGCGCTGGGAAGATGCCCCTGTCGTTTTGTTTTGTTTTTCCTGCAGTGAAGATGCTGAAATTGGTGTGAATGCAATGAGAGCTGAGATGCAGGTGGAAATCCAGATAGAGCTTTGTCATCTTGAAAACCAATTACTTGCTCCAATGCCACTCTTCCAGATGCTAGGTTTGAGGGCACATTTATCTCCTGTGATCATGCGGCGCCTGGTAAGTGCCACACACATATTAGAAATAAAACAAGCAAGCAAATCCGTCTGAAAATGGCTTTGGAAAAGATTCGGGGAATTATCTCTCCTTTAAGCCTTGTGAAAAGCTTAGGTCGGAAAGAATCTTGGTGAAATTGCACCGTCATCATTGACTCTGGCCTGGGATTCCAGGAGGGCATGCTTGACCTCTTGTTTGTTGTGGCATGCCATCGAGTTGGTTCCATCTCCTAGCGACCCCTCTGCACAAAGGAACAAACACTGCCCAGTCCTTGTTGGAGCCCATTGTGGCAGTCACGGTGTCAGTCCATTTCATTGAAGGTCTTCCTCTTTTTTACTGCACCTCTATGTTACCAAGCATGTTGTCCTTTTCTGAGGACTGGTCTCCTGATAACATGTCCAAAGTACATGAGAAAAAGTCCCTCCGTCCTTGCCTCAGAGGAGAATTCTGGCTGTTCTTCTTCCACGACAGATTTGTTTGTTCTTCTAGCAGTCTGAGTTAGCGACAATGTCACCAGCACACTTGACCTGGGGCAGTTCCAATTAGCAAGGAAAGGTCCCACCGCGTTGGCAACATCACTAGTAGCAGAACCCATGGCTGAAAGTGCTGACCAATGTCACTGTGCACCTGGTCTGACTTCAATTGAAGTGCATGGCCCCTTGGCACAAAATTGCAAGTGCGTGTCGCAGTGGTTGAGCGCGCATTCCGGCAGCTGTGTGAACACACACGTTCTTGTCCCTTCAGTAAAGTATCACCTTTTGAAGACTTATAATAAGAAAATGACATATAAAACATAGATTTCAGGTGTATTTTTTTCAAATCATTTTATTGAGGGCTCTTACAACTCTTATCACCATCCATCCATCCATCCATTTTGTCGATCACATGTGTACCTATGTTGCCATCATCATTTTCAAAACATTTTCTTTCTACTTGAGCCCTTACGAGCAGCTCATTTATAAATTATTATTCTGTTCATGTCTTATACCTACCACTGACTCCCTTCACCTACTTTTCTGTTGTCCCCATTTGTGTGTGGAGGAGTTATAGATCGATCATTGTGATCAATTGCCTCTTTATCCCCCCACCTTCCCCTTACTCTCCCTGTATCGCTACTCTCTATTGGTCCTGAGGGATTTATCTGTCCGGGATTCCCTGTGTTTCCAGTTCCTCTCTGTACCAATGTACATCCTCTGGTGTAGCCGGATGTGTAAGGTAGAATTGGGGTCATGGTAGTGGGGGGCAGGAAACATTAAAGGGCTACAGGAAAGTTGTATGTTTTATAAGCGCTATACTGCATCAGGTGTATTCTTGTGCATTTCCAGAGTGTATTCTAGGATAGACTATTTGGTGAACGTTTATAAGGAGCCCTGGTACTGTAATGGGTTACACATTGAGTTGCCAACCATAAAGTCAGTGGTTCAAACTCACCAGTTGTAAAGATTTAAAGGCTCAGAAACCCAAAGGGGCAGATCTACTCTGTCCTTTAGGGTCCCTGTGAGTCAGAATGGATTTGATGGCAGGGAGTTTGGTTTGATTTGGGATCTTAGTTCTGAAAACAATTCGTTGGCCCCTCCTGCAATCAGCATTAACTCTGTGTTCTCTCTCTTTTTCTTCTCTAGAGCCACAGGCACACGCCTTCAATTTCCCCATTTGTCTTGGGTGGCAATGGACCCTCTTGCATTTCTACCCCTAAACTCAACTCAGACCATTTCCTGGTCAAGCCCTGGGTGAGACTGGAAAGTGTTCCATAGACAGTTCATTGTATTCACTACTTAAACCTGGAATAATACTTTCACTGGCCCCGTACAGAAAGAACAATACATAGGAGTAAAGATATAGAGTATAAAGTAGGTCTCATATGATATATTTATATGGAACCCTGGTGGCACAATGGCTAAGCAGTCTCCTGCTGTTACGCCAAATATTGGGTCTAGGACTGGAGTGATTGAGCCTAATTAATCAAGTCTAAATAATAAGCACTCCCAGTGGAGCAGAAAAGGAGAAAACCTTTATTATTTTAGGAGGCTGGCAGCCTGCAAATGTGGCTGGTTAGAGGATGCTTGAATTATCCCACTTTTCAAGTGATAGTGATACTCATTTCTTCTAATAATATATTAATCACATAGTTATTATATGCAGGCAGGCTATAATTCATAAGATCCATGACAGCCTACACCAAATCATAAGACAAAATATATATTCAGAAACCATGATGAGTACAAAAAAGAAGAATCCTATAAACCATTATCTTGGTATCTGCTTTCCAGCCGACCGGACCAAACCAGACTCTCAGCTATGGAGTCAATGCTGACTCATAGTGACCCTCCTATCTGAGACTCTTAATTGTTTATGAGAGGAGAAAGCCCAGTCTTTCTCCCAAGGAGGTGCTGTTGCTTTTGAACTGCCCATAATGCAGATCGCAGACCAACGTGTAACCACTGTACCACTACAGCTCCTAATTCTCTATCAGATACAATGGCAGAGCGAGCTGGAGGGTCAAGTCAACTCCAAGTAGGATTTCAATAGTAATTAACATTCCAAGCTCTTGTGAAACACTCAGATATAGTCAAAACATACTATAATAAACATATAACCAAACTGAATTCTACCCAAACACGGCTGACCCCAATTAAAGGGGCTACTGTCTTGTTGACAAGTCTTGCTTACCACTCACACTGCTAACTTAAAAGTCAAAAGTCGGCAGCTCAAAACTCCCAGGGGCTCTGAGGACAAAGGATGTGGCAGTTGGCTTCTTGGAAGATTAAATTTTAAACTGCCTCAGAGTTAATGCCAACTCACATTGGACCTGTAGGACTGTGGGATAAAAAAAGACTGTTCCCCAGATCGACTCCCCCAAATATATATGTTAGACTTAGGACACTGCTGGCAACTAATGGTAAATGATTGTCAAGTTATCTCCCTGTAGACTCCAGCCATCCAGAGCAAGCAGACACCATTGTTTCTCCCACAATAGGTAGGGCTCACTCCCTGCTGTTAGGGACAGTGGATTGCTTCCCCTGAATCCTTAGGCTAAATAAAGTCTCCAGTTCTAGGGCAATCAAGGTTAGGTGGCCATCATGAATCAAGGATCCACCCATCTTGTCACATGTGTACCCTTAATCCCTCATCTTCCTGTTGCGCTTATACCCCTAGACTGTCTCATTACTGTATTACCTATAGTACAATGTATGTCTTTACCTGTTATTAGGGGGCTTGCATATCCCCAAACAATATATAAGCCTTGGTTAGCAATAAATCTCTCTCTCTCTCTCTCTCTCTCTCTCTCTCTCTCTCTCTCTCTCTCTCTCCTGCCCTGTACCACCAAGAGGAGCTGAGGTGAGCATGCTACCACGAAATGTGTCTGACTCCGTTATTTCAATCTCTCTTCCATCTCTCTTATTCTCTCTGACTTTACTATAATCTTTACTTATTATTGCCATACAATTGCACCTACTGAACCCGTGATGATCTATTAGGGGATGGCTCCCCTGACATAGGACAAAGTAAAACTGTCTCTTATGGTTTTCAAGGCTGTGCCTGGTGATATTGTGGGCTAGGCAGTGGCTTGCTAACCACAAGGACAACAGTTGCAACTCAACCCACCAGCTGCTGTGTGAGAGATAGATGAGCCATCTGATCCTATAAAGATTTACAGTCTTGGAAACACTGTACAGGGTTGCTGAGAATTGGAAGTGACTCCGTGGCAGTGTGTTTGGTTTTCAGTGGGAATTCTGATAGAAGCAGACTGCCACATCGTTGTTCTGCAGAGGCTAGTGGGTTGAAATCACCGATCTTTTGGTTAACAGCTGGGTTCTTAACCACTGTACCACCAATGCTCCATCCATAAAGCCTAGGAAAGCCCTTTGGGGAAAGCCCTGTTGTATATGAACGTTATCAGTCAGGTTTGAATTGATGGGTGAGAACATGGGCCCAGGGCAGTGCCCTGGTGATATAATGGCTATGAGTTGGACTGCGAGTTCGGTAAGGTCAGCAGATTGAACTCACCTGATTGAGAAACACAGGGCTTTCTACTCCCATGAAAAGTTCCAGTCTCTAAAACCCCTGTCCTAGGCGGTTGCTAGGAGTTAGCATCAGTGCAATGGCAGTGAGCTTGTGTTTAGTTTTGTTTTGTTTGGGCAGTGGCAAGTTTGTAAACCTCAAGGGACATGGAAAGCTAGGCCCGGCTCTCCGCTTCGGAAAGCACACAACCTTGAAACAATGCCACCACCATTACATGAGTAAAGGGGCCCAGTGATGAAGCGTCATATTATGCTGTATTGACTTACTTGTGTTTTACTGATTATGCCAAGGCATTTGGTATGTGGATTATAGCAAACTGTGGATAGGCTTGAGAAGAATGGGCAATGTAACTGAGAGGAATTACTGAAAACCAAATGAAGACTGAGCATGATAGTGGGGCAAGAGGAAAGTAAAAGGAAATAGAGGAAAGAGCTAGGAGGCAAAGGGCACTTATAGAGGTCTAAATAAAGGCATGTACATGTGTAAATATATTTATATATGAGGATGGGGAAATAGATCTATGTGCATATATGTATAGGTTTGGTATTAAGGTAGCAGATGGACATTGGGGCCATCACACAAATACTCCCTCAATGCACGAATACTTTCTTCTATTAAATTGGCATTCTATGATGTTCACCTTCTGACATGTTCGCTGAAGACAAACGGGTGCATAAGGAAATGTGGTGAAGAAAACTGATGGTGCCCGGCTATCAAAAGATATAGTGTCTGGGATCTTATAGGTAAACAAGCAGCCGTCTAGCTCAGAAGCAACAAAGCCCACATGGAAGAACACACCAGCCTGTGCAATCACGAGGTGCCGAAGGGATCAGGTAGCAGGCATCATCAGAACAAAAATTCATATCATTGTGAATGACGGGGAGAGTACGGAGTGGATACCAATTTGTAGGCCACTGGACATCTCCGTACAGAAGCGTCTCAGGGAGAAGAGGAGCCAGTCAGGGTGCAATGCAGCAACTATGAAACATACAACTTTCCTCTAGTTCCTAAATGCTTCCTCCCCCCACCACTATTATGATCCCAATTCTACCTTGCAAGTCTGGCTAAACCAGAGGATGTACACTGGTACAGATAGGAATTAGAAACACAGGGAATCCAGAGCGGATGATACCTTCAGGACCAGTGGTGTGAGTGGCGATACTGGGAGGGTGGGTTGGAAAAGGGGAACCGATTAAAAGGATCTACATGTGACCTCCATGGGGAATGGACAACAGAAAAGTGGGTGAAGGGAGACGTCAGACAGGGCAAGATATGACAAAATAATAATTTATAAATTATCAAGGGTTCATGAGGGAGGGGGAAGCAGGCGAGGCAGGGAAAAATGAGGAACTGATGCCAGGGGCCTAGGTGGAGAGCAAATGTTTTTGAGAATGATGATGGCAATGAATGTACAAATGTACATTCATTCATGCTTTACACAATTGATGTATGTATGGATTGTGATAAGAGTTGTATGAACCCCTAAGAAGGTGATTTTTTAAAAAGGGAAACAAATTTTAAAAAGAGAAGAGGGTGAGTTAGCCTGATGTTGATCAAAATACTAGAAATATAACATAATTTAAGATTTAGTTTGTTGTAAATTAAAAATGTAACAGCCCTATCCCTTGCAATAAAAGTTCTTTTAATTTTAATCACTGGAGATGTTCTAAGTGCAGAAGATGGTAAGGTAAGCAAGGTCAACAAGATGAAGAATGGAAGCTGACGCACCTCTCATTTAGATAAACAATGGAACAGGAGATCTCAAGGAATGGAGGTCGGATGAGCCCTAGAGAAACATAGATCTAGATAATGGTTTCCTATAATCACTGCAAAACCTGCCTTTTGGGGTCACGTTGTTTGGAGTACCAGTTGCTTCCTCTGATCATTGTAAAACCTGCTTGTTTTTTTCCTGTAACACAGTTTAGGATATAAAATTTGTTCGACTTTCGCTGGATTTTTGAAGCAGTTTGCAGAAATAAGCTTTAGAGTTTCTCTAAGCAACCTGGTCTCTGTCTTTGGCAGAAACGGTGACAGGCAATCCCAGTTCCTTTTTCGTGGCAATGGAAGCTCTGATTTCATTTGTGTCTTGACATAAATTCAATCTCATTTGCATTCCATCCGACCACTAACTCTGCAGGGGTAGATTTGCCCTCAGACAGGGTGTGTTTGAACAGAGTTTAAGGAGGGACAGTTTTGGTCTTGGATTTACCTGGAGAATCTGGGATTGCCTCGGCTTGTCCTTAATGATTTACTAATAGTTGCATGTCACTTGAAAAGAATTCTACCCAGACACCATATAGGCAGGTGATCAAAGCCCCAAGACTAATCCTGTAAACATTTTTAAGTCACAGTCCTGCCTGAATTCTGTAGTCCTTCCACAGTGATGGATTGATCTGCCACCAAACATGATTTTGTGAAAATTCCTTTTGTTTCCAATGTCGATAATTAGCTCCATAATGCTGGGTTCTTTGGACATCATTCTGGTCGTATGCCCATGGTTTCCCTCATCTGGACCATTTGTTTTTGGCTTGTCTTTGTCCTGTTTAAGGCTTACTGAAGGGATTGCTATAGAATATGTTTGATTTTGAGGTCTTTTCTCCCCTAGATCAGATCTTAAAGCAGCTATTCTCAAATCTAAACTGGAAACTTCTGGCATTGTCTGAAGACATTTTTCATTGTCACAGCCAGGGGGAGGGGTGCAGCTGGCTTTTAGTGGCTGCTGGCCAGGGAGGCTGCTTACCATCCTGCAGTGTGCAGAACAGTCTCCCCGACTCCCTACCTCATAGAAACATGACCTGTGCAGTCACACAGGGTCCCAGACTTAGAAGGACCTGCCTTTGAGTTCGTGATCGTGCTGTCGCTGCTGTAATATTTGAAGCAAACAGAAAAACAAACTCACTGCCACGGAGTTGATTCTGACTCCAAGCCTGCAAATGATGTAGACAGTCGTGGCCACAAGCGAGAATGTTCTTGTTAGCTGCCTTGATTTGGCCCTGACTCTTGGTGACCCTTAAGCAAAACAGAATGAGACACTGTCCAAAGGGTTGGACAGTTGAGATCTTTCATTGGGTGATTTTCAGAAGTAGACAGTGTCAAGAATCATTAAAAGAAATTGAAACACAAGGTCTATTCTGAGTGGGTTGTTCTGTATGCACACAGGGAGACCATTTTGATTCCAAGAAAAAAGCCAATGGAGGCTGATGAAGAGAGAAAGAGAAGACTAGAAAGTCAACCATTGCCTAATCTGAACTTGATTGATTGAAGCCTGCCCTCCCCTCTTTACTAAAGTCAACTGATCCCGTGACTTGGGGCCTGGCTGCTAATAACTTGATACTCCCTCCACCCTACCCCCACCTGCAAAGGTGCCCTGGTAGTGTAGTGGTCAACCTGCACAGCTGTTAACAGCAAGGTCAGAGATTAAAATGCACTGGTTGCTCTGAGGGAGAAAGATGTAGCTGTTCTGTAAAGATTTGCAGCCGTTCTCAACCTGTGGGTCATGACCCCTTTGGGGGTCAAATAACCCCTTCACAGGGGTCGCCTAAGACCAGCGGAAAACAAAGAAATATTTCATAATATATACTTACATATTGTTTTGTGATGAATCACTATGCTTTCATTATGTTCAATTTGTAACAATAAACATACATCCTGCCTATTAGATATTTACATGACAATTCATAACAGTAACACAATGACAGTGATGAAGTAGCAATGAAAATACTGTTATGGTTGGGGGTGACCACAACATGAGGAAGTGTATTATAGGGTCATGGCATCAGGAAGGTTGAGAACCACTGACAGCCTTGAAAACGGTGTGGGGCAAGTTCTACTCTTTGTCCTGCTAGAAAGGATTGTCAACAACGCATACTTGCTGCTGTGATTAGGTGCCGTCCAGTGGGTTCTGACCCTATGCACCATGGATTGAAACACTGCCGGGACCTGTGTCATCCTCAGTGTTGTTCTTATGCTCGAGCCCAGCGATGCAGCCCCTGTGTCAGCCACTTGTCCGTCAGTTTGCTGTGCTGCTTTGTGTGTTGCTGTGCTGTGGGAAGCTATGGCACTGGTATTTCAAATGCCAGCAAGGTCACCCACTGGGGACTGGCTTCAATGGTGTCCAGACTCAGAACAGACTGTGAAGAAGGAATAGGCTGTCCATTTCAGAGGAAGTAGCCACTGACAACTTTATGGATAGCAGGGGAGTATTGTCAGATCCTGAAAACAAAACATTATTTCTTGTGAGTCTGTTTGCACTCTGCTCTTCGGTTGTGAGGTGACCTGGAGGTGACCTCAATTCTATGTGACAGAGTAGCAGTACCCTGTAGGGCTGTAATACCCAGGGGAACGGAACCCAGGGCTTTCTTGCAGGGAGCTACTGGGTGAATTTGAACCTCTAACCTTTTGGTTATCAGCCAAGAACTACCTTGCCACCAAAGCTCCTTATACTGCATGCTTCATAAGCCACTGCTATTGAGTCTGAGAATACCAGAAAGATGTTTACTTGTGTTTTATTGACTATGCAGTCGACTGTGTAGACCATAATAAACTATGGATACCGTCGAGAAGAATGGGAATTCCAGAACACTTCATTGTGCTCATGAGGAACTTGTGCATGGATCTAGAGGCAGTTGTGGGAATAGAACAAAAGAATACTGCATGATTTTAAACCAAGAAAGGTGTGTGTCCGGGTGGTAGCCTTTGACCATACATGTTCAACCTGTTTGCTGAGCAAAAATAATCAGAGAAGCTGGCTTATATGCAGAGGAGTGTGGCATTAAGGATCAGAGGAAGGTTTCTTAACAACCGGCAGTCTGCAGATGACACAACCTTGTTTGCTGAAAGTGAGGAGGATTTAAAGCACTTGCTGATGAAGATCAAGGATTGCAGCCTTCAGTATGGATCATGACTCAGTGTAAGGAAGAGCAAAATCCTCACAACTGGACCCACAGGTAACATCATGATACATGGAACAAAGAGTGAAGTTGTCAAGGGTTTTGTCTAGCTTGGATCCACAATCAATGCTCATGGAAGCAGCAGGCAAGAGATCAAAATATGTGTTCCTTTTGTAAATCCGTGGCATAAAACTTCTTTAGAGTAATGAAAAGCAAAGATCTTACTTTGAGGACTAAGGTGTACCTGACCCAAGCCATGGTATTTTCTATTGCCTTTCGTGCACGTGAAAGGTGGACATTGAATACCGAAGACTTCCTCCCTGGTCTTTTAAGTATTCATGATTGTCTTTTCTTTCTTACTCATGATTTGTATTTTTATTTCTGTATTATTATTTTATCCTTACCACATTATTATTTTTTTTATTGTTTCTGCTTGGTTTTCAAGTTTGTAAAGCACAGAAGGAGCAGATACATATGGATGAAAACTCTTGCAAGGGTTGATAGGGGAGGAGGAGGAGTGGAAGATAGGGAGGAGGAGGAGCAGAAGATAAGGAGGAGGAGGGGGTTGGGGGAAGCAAACACTGTGGGGGGGGAGGGGGAGGGAGCACTAGGACTGATGGTGATTGCACAACTCATGTTAACAGCGATTTCACCATGGGGATGGGGGTATGAAAATATTCTAAAATTGATTGTGGTGATGATTGTACAACTCTTCTTGATACGATTGGAATATTGAATTGTGTGATATGTGAACTAAGTGCCAATGAAACTGCTTCAAATATATAAAACATTGGCATAATCTTTAAAGTCCCTAAGTATATTAAAATAAATAAATCTTGATAGTTAAAAAAATAAGGAATACTGAAGAAGAATCGATGCATTCTGTGTAGGAGAAAAATATTGAAAAGACCATGGACTGGTAAAAGGACAAAAAAATCTATCTTGGAAGAAGGATGACATTATCAGGAGAGTCCAGTTTCTAATGAAGGACATCATGCTTGGTAAAGTGGAGGGGCAGTGAAAAAGGGGAAGGTCCTCAATGGGATGGGTTGACACCGTGGCTGCAACTATGGGCTCAGGCATAGGAACAATTGTCAGGATGGGGCAGGACTGTGAAGTGTTTGGTTCTCTGTGCATAAGGGCACTGTGGGTCAACTGCAAGTGATCAACTCGAAGACACCTGAAAACAACAACATAGAGTCATAGCAAATCTTTAGGGCAGAATGAAACTGCACCTTGTTGTTTCCCAGACTACAACTCATTATGGGAGCTGATAGCCACAACGTTCTCTCTAGGAGTGGCTGTTGGGTTGGATCTGTTGACATTTCAGTTAGCAGCTGTAGTAGAGCTTAAATTCTGAGCAACCAGGTTTGCAAAAGGCAATGGATGGCAGTGACAGCCCAAAGTCCATATGTAGGGTCCCCAAAGACATTAGGCCTCCATTGAATTATTTCTGATCATTAACCAAGAATGTAGATAATCTGCCAGGGTGCCTTAGAAAGTGGATTATCTCTAATTCTCTCCAGCCAGCCCTGGGAGGGTCAGTCTCTTAGGGGCTTGCCTGGGTGTGTCTTTGATGGAGGTCACTGTACTGGGGACAGTTCATGTGGGCACATGATCATGAGTCATACCCTATTAGTCTCACCCTGACTGCCTTGGCAGGAAGATTGGATCAATCAAGACTCTGGAAGCCCTTCTATCCAGCATCATGTACACGGTCCCAATCATGGCCCTGTTCCTGCTTCTGTTGTCCCAGCTGTAACTGATGTCTTGATCTGCCACCAGTCATGAATTTGTGACAGTTCCTTTGTTCCATGCCTCATGTAACTAGGGACCCAAAGGGAATCTTCAGACACCATTTGGACCTAGTGCTAATGGCCTCTTTCTTCCGCATGTTGTATCTGTATCTTTGGGTTGTCTTTGTCTTTTTGAAGACTCTATAAATGTTCTCACATTTTTGTTGCAATGTAGGGTATCTGTGCCCTACAACATGACGCAACATGTCCTATCTGTCCTTCACCTTCTTTTGTGTTGGAGAGGGAGATGTGTGAGCAAACAGGTCCCCCAGCTCTCCTTTGTATTAAGATTCCTGTCAGCCTCACCTCTTCTGCCTTTGCCTGCTTCTGTCTAGCTAATATAGTGGTTCTCGACCTGTGAGTTGCGACCCCTTTGGGGATCACACGACCCTTTCACCGGGGTCGCCTAAGATAATCGGAAAACTCATATTTCTGAGGGCTTTGGGAACTGAGACACCGCTCCTCTACCCGTCTCCAGGTGGGTCCGCCCACATGCAATGCTTCAAGACAAAATTTCATTCCTTTTTCATTAGAAATAAATATTTCACAATATATAATTACATATTGTTTTGTGATTAATCACTACACCTTAATTATGTTCAATTTGGAACAGTGAAAATACATCTTGCCTATCAGATATTTACTCGATGATTCATAACAATAGCAAAATGACAGTTATGAAGTAGCAATGAAAATAATGTTATGATTGGGGGGATCACCACAACATGAGGAACTGTATTAAAGGGCCACGGCATTAGGAAAGTTGAGAACCACTAAGCTAATGCTAGCAAGCAGCTAGAAGGAACCCTCGTGGGGCCATGGATAAACACTAACCAAAAAGTCATGGGGAAGCCATCCTGCACCTCTGCAGGAGAAAGGCCTGGCAATCTGCTTCTCCAAAGGTGACAGCCATACTACCACACACAACAGCAACCAACCGACCAATACAGAGACTCAGAGCTTCCAGTTGCAGCCTTTGAAATGCTGTATGCCATTATGACAAAGCAAAGAGAGTTTGGCTGAAGCATAACTGAGGTCAGGGTTGAAGAAAACCTAGTTCTATTTTGTACTCCACAGCATTCTGACTAATTTAATAAAGTGGATGCAAAGTTTTTTTTAAGGTATACAGATTTCTCTCTGGGCCCTGAAGTCAAGAAGGAACAATATAGCAGTCCAGGTTTATCTCTGGTCAAGGGCCCTAGAAAGAGAGGACGCAGGAGAAATGCCAATAATCCTTGCACATCAACCTCCTTGAAGACAGACAGTAGCAACATTATGGTGAAGTAGATAAAAAAAATTTTTCTTTGTCTTAACAAAGAAAAACTAAAGACAACATCTACTAAAATGATCTGAAGCGTACAAATTATCCCCTTACTAATATTTTTAGCTTCGCACCATATGTTTATCTGAAATTACATTTCTGGCCAGAGGCCTGCCAGTAGATGCTGTTTTTATTTTTATGTGCAGCTGAAACAGAGAACAATAAAAATCTGCTTGAGTTGAAGAAATATGTTCATAAAATGTTGCCTTTTTAATCCGAGTTGGCTGAGAAAATGGCTTTTTAATCTCGTGGCAGCTGCTTTCATTTGGCTGCTGCTCCGTCTAAATCGTTGGTGTCGGGGGCAAATAATTTGTTTTCTCTTTGGATGCAGTATAATCAGCAGTGCCTGGTGGGGCTCCTGAGAGAACCCAGATCTCCCCAATGTCTCGCACGCCCCTCTGAGTCTACCTTTCCAATTATGTTGTGTGTCTTTGACTGGCACAAGTGGCAGGCAGGAGGCCTGTCGATCCGAAACCCAAGTGTCAAATTGCACCCCAACTGGTTGCCGGCTGTGCTATTTTTATTTGACTCAAAGAAAGTCACATCCTCGCTGTAATTGACATTTGTTTCTAGGCGGGAGGAAAACGCTGTCTGTTGAAAACATGACTCAGTGGAAACACTTCTTATTGCACTAGCTTGCAAATCGAATCGCTGTCCTCCCTGTGGGTACGCTGAGTGATTCCACAGGATGCTGGGGAGTCTTCCCAACCGAGTGTTAATTAAAGAGAGAGCTACCTCTGGCTCCTGCAGCGACTGTTGACATCAGCCACGTGTGTGGGAAGTCGACTTTGATGGTGGAAGTTGACTTGTGGCGCAAGGCGAATCTGGCGACCATCACCCTGATTGCAGTGGTGGTGGCCAGCGCAGGGTCTTGAAAGTCAGACTACCCGAACCCCTGTCTAGAGATGTCGTCCCTGTCTGCCTTTGACCTGGAATGCTTGCAATGTTGCCGGCAAAGAGTGGAATACTCGAGAAGAGAGCAATCTAGCCTTTGTCTTTGCAGCCACTATAGAGTGAGCTGGTCTCCTGGTGCCTTTCAAATAAACCTATGGTAACTGTAGGTCCACTTCTCTGAAGACTGAAAACTCAAGGCATCGTTTGGACATGCAGACGCCGATCTTTGGTGACCCACGTGTCATTTAAACAGGGCAAATGCATTTTTAAGAAAATGGAGCTGGACGAAAAGAGACTTGTACGAAGCAGGTCTGCCGTGTTGTCAGAGCAGAGCTGCCCCCCAGAAGGGGTGGATTTTTCAGAATTAGATTCCCAGGGCTTTCATTTGAGGTACTCTCCAGCCCATTTCCACCTTTTCAGTTAGTCGCTGAGTAGATTCACATTGTATCACCCAGGAACATCACGTAAATATTCAGGGGGGGGGGGGAAACCCAAAGTCAAGTGAATTTCAGTTCACAGTGACCCTATATAGGGTTTCCAGGACTGTACATCTTTATGGGAACAAACAGCCTTATTTTTCTCCTGTTAAGCTGCTGGTGGGTTTGAACCACTGATCTTAGAGTTAAAAACAGTAATCCCTCCTGGTCATGCACCGTCCTCATCATTGTTCTTACGCTGCAGCCCACATTGTGGTAGCTATTGCGCCAATCCATCCTGTGGAAGCACTTCCTCATTTGGGGGGGCTCTTGTACTTTACCAAGCATGAAATCCTTCTCCCGGGACAGGTCTCTCCCGATAACATGTGCAAAAGTACAGAAATCATCATCCTCCCACAGGCAGGGGCAACACAGCGCATACAGTTCATTCACTTTTCTGGTTGACATTGCTTGATGCTTGTTTCGCTCAGCTTCGTAGCTTGGGAGGGGGATGCAAAAGAGGCCAGCTGGCCAGGGAGAGAGCAGCAAGGCTTACTGGCCAAGGGGCAATGTCAACTCCAAGACGAGTGCTCCGGTGAGGAGCGGGAGCAGTGCTAAATTAGGTTGTGAACAAACAAATGCCAAGTTGTTCCAGAAGGTTCCAGAGGCCTTGGCTTGGTGGAAGGGCCTAAGCTGGCCTTATTATGTGCTGGATGGTGCTAAAGGGTCAGAGGATATGCTTTGGGCCTCCAATATCTGTGTCTCTGGAAAGCTTATGCTCACACGTCACGGTGGAGCCTGTCTTTCTGAAGAAAAGGCCCCCGAGACATTTGCATTGCATGGCTTGGCAGAGAACTCTTCAGGGTTTCCAAATAGGTTATTGCTCTAATTCCTTTCCACCCCAGACCCTGTGCCTCCATTGTTTCCAGCCCTGGCATTCAGTATTTTATTGTCTCACATGGTGCTGTAACTTCCCACGGGACATTAAGAGCAATCGCCAGCTGACTGTTTTCAAACCTTGTACAGTGGTGAAGACTGGGCAGTACTGGCTAATGGAAACGTCATGCTTCCCTGGGTGCTGGCGCTGCCAACCGTTATCTAGATGAGCGTGTCCTATCGGTCACGTGGAAAAATGAGGACACTCACTTCTACTTCTATGATAAGACATTTTTTGTAAAAGCATAAAAAGGCTTTTAAGATGCACTTGGACATTCTTCACTGGCAGCCTAGTAGAAATTAATAAGTTTGTTTTTTGGCGGCTTAGAAAGGCTCTGAGTTGGGGCTTGTGGGTGTGTGTGCGTGGACGGAGATCAGGCCTGTCTCTTGTTGCAGTGAGGTGCCATTGAGTCAGTTCCAATTCCTAGTAATTCTGAGTTTACTAAATCAACCTCTTATGCTTTATGAAATCAAGAGGCTCTAGACATGCATGTGGGAGAAAGATGAGGTTTTTCTGTTCCCATAAAGAGTTACAGTCTCAGAAATCCACAGAAGCAATTTTACTCCACCCTATGTGATCATGTTGAGTAGAAATCTATTCAATGGCAGTGCATTAGAGTAGTTTTTTTTTTTGAGACATGCATCAAGGAGCGCTAGTAGTATGGTGGGATTGACATGTGACTGTTACTCACCAGAGGTTCAAACCCACCAGCCACTGGGTAGGAGAAAGATGAGGCTGTCTGCTCCCATAAAGACCGACAGTCTTGGATGGCAGCAGGCTTGGATTTGGGCTGTGAATGTGGTTTGGTTTGGTTTGGTTTGGTTTGGTTAGAAATGCAGGAAGACTTTCAGTTCCGTGTGCTGGGGTTTCCAATGGGGATATACTGTTCTTTTCTTCATTCAAACCAGTCTGACTCTGGCGGCCCTATGAGTGTTCTAATAGAACTGTGCTCCATGGGGTTGTCAATGGCTGATTTATCAGGTGTAGATCGCCAGGCCTTTCTTGGTAGGTATCTCTGGGCACACTGGAACCTCCAGAACAAGGCAGAACAAGGCCAGAGGCTGACCTTTCCTGGTGACTCTGATCCAGTTTCTTGTTTGGTTCCACTGAGGCAAGTGAACAGCATCCTGAAATTCAAACATGTTACCTTCAGGAAACAAACCAGCTCAAATACTCTTTGTTGTCACAGTAGGAAAAACCTCTTTTCCCTGAAAATGAGACAGGTTAGCTGGACTGGCAAACCCTGCCTCTCTTTGCTAGCCTATCCATGCGTCAGTTCCATCAGATATGAAGGAACTGAATCTCTGGCTATGCAAGGGATGACATTTGTGATCCACATTGTGGTGTGCAAAGTCTCCTGCTGAAATGGCCTCTGGACAATTGATTCAAAGGAAATCGGCCACTGCCTAGAAAAAACGGTCATAATCATGTGTGTATTGCATGTGTGTTAGTATGGGCACATTACAGAAACAAATCTACAGAACCTCATATGTATAAGAGAGAGAGTTTTATATAAAGGCTAAGTGCGCATCAAGAGAACATCCCAACCCAGTGCCACCCAAGCCCACAAGTCCAACATTAGCCCATATGTCCGACACCAATCCACAAAATCCTCCTCCATCTCACAAAACAGATGCAATGATGCTGACTGCAGGAGGAAAGCTGAGTCAGTGAGTGTGTAAGCATCTCAGCGCTGGCAGAGGTCTCCACATGGCAACTCCAGCACCCAGGGCTGCATCGGGGTAGGTCCATGTGGCTTCTCCTCCAGGATGTCTTATAGGAAGTGAGCCTTGCCAGTTGAAGCAGGGAACTGGCTAAGGCAAGCTTCACCCTGGTCTGACCATCAGACAGCAGGAGATCTGAGAACTAGAAACGTGAGGCTCACTGAGCCACTTATACCTCCGCCCTTCAATTAACCCCACGTGTATTTATTGGCCAGGTTGGCACAATAAACATTAACTATCTCACCATGACTATTTCCTTATCTGATTGAACTGACCCATGGATGGGCTTAGAGATAATTGGCTCAATTCAATACCCAGAGAATGCGCAGAGATGACCACTCACTAACATGACCTTCAGAGACTTGGGCTGATAACCTGTCCCAACTATGTAGGCATGACCAAAAAGAAGCCCCGGGGAGAGAATGCATCTTGAAGGGATGGTACACATCCCTGTGACTCTCTACTGAATTAATGAATAAATATAATGTTGCGTCCCACCCCAAACCTGTTGAAACCCTAGCAACATATTTGGTTTAGGAGAAGAGGGGTGGGCAGTGCTTAGGCCCCTCCTTCTCTGTCTGTATACTCTATTCCTTATAAGCTTTTGCCCCTGTGGCAAATCTCTGCTTCTCCTGATTAGTCAGGTAAAACACTTCTCCAACAGTGTGAGCTGGAGTTGAGTAGTCCTGCGAATACCACCATTCAGTCGGCAGTGGGGTGTGCTAGCTGTCTGGACCCCAAAGGTTGCTGTGTACTGCCAAGTCTGTTTGGACTGATGACAGCTGCATGGGACAGAGTAGAACAGCTTCATCACATTTTCTTGGTTGTAATTCTTAAAAAAATACACGTATTAAGATATTTCAATGTGTACTTAGTACAATTTTTAATGTATCTGTGTGCTTGTGTACATATTTTAGCTCAGCCCCCCCAACCATTTTATGAAGAGCTAATCCAGGCATCTTTCCTTGAACTCCTTTATATCAGCTCCCCCTTACCCACCCACCTCCCCTGCTGTACCCCCCTGGAACCCTTATTCTAATTGTTGTCTCTGTAGAGTCACCTATCCTGTGCTTCATATACCAAAAAACAGAAAAACGCATAACAGAGAGTCAAGAAGGCTACCAACAATGACAACATACAACAGACAAACCCCAGTATGAAACAGAGCCCCATAAAATATTAAAAACCAAATCAAGCACACAATGTATCAGAAGGGAGGTCAAGTGACAAGGTTTTAACCCTTCAGGTCAGAGCTATCATTCTAATCTACTATAATTGTCTCTCCAGTACTCTTTGTCTGGTCACCAGGTTATTTCCATCCCTCAATTATGGTTAGAGGGAAACCTCCGGAGGCTTATTCCTTGTGTAGATCCTGAAAATATAATTCGGGCCTCCTCTACTGTCATTCATAGCCTTCTGCAAACCGGAATTTCAAAATTTAAACTCTGATACTACTCCTTCCTTCGGCTTTGGATTATATAATTTATAGTCCTTGGATCACAGATGTTGGTGTACTTCTTCCTTGTGGGTTTAGTTGACGTCTCACTTAGATGGCTGCTCATTTATAAACAAGCCTTTAAGACCCCAGATGCTAGTCTTTCTGATAGTCAGGCACCATCTAATTTCTCCACTACACTTTGCTATAGCACCCATATCTGTATTGTTTCCTTCATGAGGGCTGGTATCAAGCAGGGCCATGTCATAAGAATTTATTGTTCTCAGATTGGAGTTAGGATTAAGTGCAAGACCCAAATCCAGTCCTCAATCTATATATTTTTTATTGGCCTCTAGTTCATTTTAGAGAACATCCTTGTTCAGTTGGCATAGAATCTTAGCAATCATCTCCCTGGAGCATAAGGGCCTTGCTGTTTATAGTGTCACTGATTTGCCGATGGTATGAATTAAAAAACCCATTGAGAGAGGGGGATTGAACAAGTGCAGGCTAATGACATATAACAATGCATGGATTGTTCACTTGTACAGAACAAATCCTTATGTGACTGGACGCTATTTGCACGAACAATGGGAGTTGGTGGTCAGGCAAAACTTACAATAATATTCATTGACAATGTCAGACACGGGTCTGCTAGAATAATACATACTTAATACAACAAGGAAGACATTGAAGTAGTAAGTAAATGTCAGTTGCCTACCGACAGTTCAATACTCTTGGTAAAGCTGTTTTATGCTTCTTCACACACCGTGTAGTTCCGTCTTAAGTCCTCAGGTTACAGGTGCGTTTGAGGTACAGCCCGGTTCATCTGGTGGGGCTTCCACATTGCCTTTCTCTGGTATGGTCTTTGGAGCATGTTGTGCACTTTGAAGATCCAGAGTTCAATGGCCCCGTGTTCTCTGGCACATGGCTTAGGTCCCCACGGATGTACAGAAACTCGGGCCAATATGGCTTATTAGAAGCATATTACCAGGCATTCTCCCCGCCTTTAGTCCTTTAAAATTGTTGTGAGTCATTCCCCCCACCCCTGGCAGGAAGTTGATCCTCTCTTTTTCTGCCAACAGACATGAACGCGCCTTCTCCCAAATGTGCATATTCTCTTCGCCCCCCTCCTGACTTGACTTTCCCATCACTCAAATAGGGATGTCTGCCAGTCCAGGAACCTCATCACACCTTTGCATGGCAGCCACTAAGCTGTCATCCTCCCATACCCGTCTCTGGATAATCTGATCTCAGTTGATTGAGGGGAGGGGGGGGGATTCACCAAAGTGTCCTTCAAGGTGTGCACATAAAGAAGATGGTGCGTGGTTCATGGGCACCAGCCAGGCTTTCTGTAGAGTTGCATGAAAGCCTGATCCTGCTCTCATCCTGGTGTTTATTCACACAGCAGTGGACTCATAGGATTGGTCCTTTGGTTGTAATCCTTATGGGAAGCTCAATATCATCAGGCAGAAGACCCACGGCTGAGTGTGGAACAGGACATCAACCGATCATATGCAAGTGCAAGTTGAAGCTGATGAAAATTAAAACAAGTCTATGAGACCTTGAATACATTGCACCTGAATTTAGAGAGCAGTTCAAGGATAGGTTAACCCACTGAACACCAATGTCCCCAAACCAGATGAGTTATGGGATGATACAAAGGAGAGCATTCAGGAAGAAAGCAAAAGATCATTAAAGAGGTAGGAAAGAAAGAAAAGGCGGGGGAGGGGGGAAAAGGCAAATGAGGAGCTGATTCCAGGAGTCCTAGAGGAAATCGAGAGTTTTGAGAATGATGAGGGCATCGAATGTATAAGTGTGCTTTACACAATTGATTTATGTGTGGATTGTGATAAGAGTTGTATGAACCCAATAAAATGATTTAAAAAAGAATTTATGCCAAATTGACTTCATGATTCTCAGCGATTTGGCAGTTAACATGTAGTAGTAGTCCTCCATAATGTTTCCTCAAAAATATGACCTATTTCCAATATATGAGGACAGGATGTTGTGGAAAAGCTTGCTTGTGTTTTGCCAGTTCTGTAGTTGCATCTGGCTAGTTAACCTCTGGTTCTTTGAACTTGAGCTAGAAGCCTGCCTGCTCTATTGCCTGCTGACCCTGGGAGGTACTGCCTACCATCTTACCTGCAACCATGGATTCATTTGCCTCTGCAGCTAGAAGTGTGTCACCTGACCTACTAATAGTGGTTTCATCAGTACCTGTAGCTACTTGTATCAGGAGAAGCCTCACTCTGATATCTTACCCACCTTTGTGAGTGATTTCTTTGATATAAATGTAAATGCAAATATAGAGATAGGAATATAAATACAAATATAAATATAACTGGTTTTGCTTCTCTGCAGAATCCATGCTTTGATCCGCCACTCTTTTTCTTTCTTTGGAATGGAGAAGAACAACTTTGGGCAAAAGAATGCGTATTTTCCAAAGGCTTGGATCAAAGAGAGTCATATGCAAGTAGAGCATCAGGAACAAGCGAGTGCTCTAAGAAATTCATAGAAGGTCATGATATATGTCAAAATGTAATCAATAGCAATGAGATTTTAGTGGCACTGACTCCTTAAATCATGCTTAAAACAAATCATGTTAGTTGTCAGAGTTCTTATGTAGCTGAACATTTCTTTTTCACATGTCTTTGCTTCATGGCCTCCTAATGTGCAGTGGTAGACACTGTCATGAGAAGTTCAGCATCAATCTGACTCTCCTAACTTAAGGACATTATTACCATATCTCTTTAATATTTCAAGGTCATTTTCTTAAGGCATAAAGATAATGACTTTGGGGTATTCTTTTAAGATCAAATAGAAGATTTGTACTTTATCCTAACGTGCACTATCAATACTTTCAGATGGAAGTAGATTTTTAAGTATTTCCATTGTAAATATTTTTCAATAATATTCAACTAAAATGAATTAAAAACCTAATAATGAAAATAGTGACAGAATTGCAGACCTACGAACTCGTGATGTACCTGTAAGCTGGAACTGTATTCAGATGCATATTTTCCATTTTGCTATCAAATATTCTATAAAATACTTATAATTTGTATGTAGAAATAAAAGAAGAATAAAGCAAAGAAAAAGAAACTGCTCGAGTGCAGGTCAGAAGAGAGCCTGACACTTGATCTTAAACGAAGAGTGAATACCTAAAGCCCACGGAAGAAATGCTGACATAAAAGAACTGAACAGAACATTTCAAAGGGTAGCTCAAGAATGACTACAATGATCATGACATGATAGAATAGTATTGTTATATAATATGCTTATATAACAATACACAGTGAACAATTACAGACTATTATAATATAATAATAAATATTATGGTGAAATGTGCCAACACTTGGCATTAGAAAGCTAAAAGAGAAGAACACACTGAGCATTTCTCAAGGTAAAGAATTGAAAATAAACCCCAAACCTAAAAACACAGAGAAAGACTACAAGCCTCAAGTGGTAATACTGAAGGACAAAATATTGAATGGCACAAGAAATATCAAAATAAGATGGAATGCTTTGAGGGAAAAAAGAAAACAATGGAAGGAAGACACAGAGACATTGCACCAAGAAAAAATTGGTGGATGCTTGACTATTGCAAGAGGTAGCACGTCTTCAAGAAGGAAGCATTTCGAGCAGCACCGAAGGCATGGATGAAGAACGGGCTCCAGGAATGGATGGGATAGGAATTGAGATGTTTCAACAATCTAATGCAGTGCTGGAAATTTCTACCCTAAGGAATTTGGTAAACAGCTACCTGGCCAACTCTCTGGAAGCGATCCATATTGGTGCCCAAAGAGAGATGATCCAATAGAATGAGTAAATGACCGACTAATATCATTAATATCATATGCCAGTAAAATTTTCCTGAAGATAATTTATAGGCATTACCATTCAACCTGGTCCCCAATGTTCATCAAGAGCACACCCAGGCAAGTCCCAGAGGGCAAGACATCTCCCTGGGAGGGCCTGGGAAGCCCAAACGGCTTCTTTTCATTTTTAGTCACATCTCTGACAACACTCAATTCATAAAGTGTGCATTTCTCAATCATGCTCCCTTTTCACTTTCACAGACCCACCTGCAACTGTGATGGATCTACCCCCTCCCCCATCACAATTTTCTTTGTTTTTCATGCTTTTTCATTTTACCACATTGCTATGGACACCATGGTGTTCCAATGGTATTAAAGAAAGAAGTCCAAGCGGTCCCAAAAGCATTAACCAAAACCAAGACTCCAGGTATTGATGGACTATCAATTGAAGTGTTTCAGCAACTTGACAAACTGCTGGAACACTCATTTGTCTAGGTCACGGAATTTGGAAGGCAGCTTCCTGGCTGACTGGAATCTTCAAAGGAGCACGGAGTGTGAAAAAGAACAAGCAGATCTGTCTTACGAGAAGTACAGCTGAAATGCTCCTTGGAGGCAAGGATGGTGACACTTTGTTTCATATACTTTGAACATGTTATTGTTCGGGCCAGTCCGGACTGGGCAGCCCCATCTCCTCTCCCGCTCCTCAGGAAGATAAAACTTCAAGGCCCTAATTTCCAGCCTTTCGGGAAGATAAATGACCTATTGAAGTCTGCAACTTCTGCCCCAACATTCCAAGGAGCTTATCTCTCCAGAGCAAGGGTGTGCAGCCCCTTCCCCAGGACCCCAGGAAGCAACTTATCTTCCCAGGCCTGTTTGTATAGCTTCTGTTCCAGAATTCCAGGGAGTAGGTTGGCAAACAACAAAGGCACTTCCACGGATCGCATCCTGACTCAAGGTCCTGCAGCTCCAAGCCAAAAAAAAAAAAAAAAAAAATCTCCCTTCTTATTGTCAACATATCCCTCCTTAGCTCAAGCCCTATATATCTCCCCCTATATATTTCCCACCCACTGTCTCACCGACAAGCTGCTATTTCCCTGACCTAACTCATTGAGTCTCAGAACCCACCCTGGAGCTCAAGAAGCTCCTGTCCCTCTCTCTGCATTCCCTTTCCTCCGGGGAGCTTTTCCCTCCCCTACTAAACCCGCTCTTTACTTCACGTTCTTTGTCTCAATCCGATCTCCATTCCGCGTCTCAGTGTTGACCTCTCAGTTTTCAGGAGAGACCAATTCCCAGAGTAGGACATCATGCTTGGCAAAGTAAAGCGGCAGCCAGACTGAGAAAGACCTTTGACAAGATGGATGGACACAGTGACTGCACCAACGGGCTCAAAGATAGGACAGATTGTGAGGTGGCACAGGATTTAGCCCGGGTTCATTCTGTCACAGTGATAGGTAGGAAGATTAGGGATACAGGGGGGCTGTCTCCCCCAAATGCCCACACTAAACAAAACTAGCTCGCCAGGCCACAATACAGGGACTTGAAAGGAATCAGGCACACATGAGACACCTATGGGGACAATCCAAAGCTGGGGATGCACAGACTGAGGTCACCTAGGTACAGGTCAACCTGGATGCTACTAGACCCCAGCAACATTATATCACACATGCGCCTAAACTCAGCCACTGAAAACGGCCAATACCCCCCTCACCCGGCCACCCGGCCCTACTGTGGGCTTAGGAAGGAATAAAAAGCACAGACTGAAGGCAGGCGTGTTCTCTCTCTCTCTCTCTCTCTCTCTCTCTCTCTCTCTCTCTCTCTCTCTCTCTCTCTCTCCTCCCTTGTGAACAGCATGCCCTTGTACATCCTCTCAGGGCACTCTTTCTTCTTCCTTTTTTCATGCTCCCCTCAAGTGGCAAACTCTCACAGGGTCCCTGCCATTTCCTTACACTGTTTTAGGCTTATAGTGCACATTGGAGAGATCCCACCCAACGACCTGAAAAGAGAGAGACTTGGGAGAGTCCTTTGCCCTCAGTCTGCGCTGGGCGGGGTGGGTGGTGGGTGGGGGGGAGTGGTCGAGGGTATTGGCCTTTCTTAGTGGTTGAGTTCAGGCACATGTATGACATAATGTTGCTGGTGCCTAATGTGCATGTCCAGGTTGCCTTTCACCTGTGTCTAGGCGACCTTGGTCAGAGCATGCCCAGCTTTGCATTGTCCCCATAGGTGCCTAGTGTGTGCCTGATTTCTTTCCAACCCTTTTGTTGTGGCACGGCCAGCTAATTTTTGTTAAGTGTAGGCATTTGGTGGAAACAACTCCCTTTATCCCTAATCTTTCTACCTTTCATGACCACCCCTCCCATACCCCCAGAAACCATTAATCCAGTTATTATCTCTATAGATCTATCCATCCTGGATTTCATACACAGGAAAACACATAAAAAGAAAAACCAACAATAATTACGAAATAAACCAGAGGAAAACCACAATGGAAAAGAAAGCAGGAACATTAAAAAGTAGAACAGATTTAAAATGGGTCAAAAGGGAGAGCAAATGATAAGGTGTTAGATTTTGACATAACTACATCGGCAGGAATCCATTTTCCACCGTGCTCTGCATGGCGCTCTGCAAGGCCATGCACATGGTCAGAGGTCATTCACTGGGTTATTCCACTTGTTCCCCCGCCCCCTTTTTGATTTAAATGAAACAACTTTAAAATGGTCAAACGGGAGATCAAATGATTAGGTATTCCATTTTACTCTAAATACTTCTGCCATAATTGAGTTTACAATGCTCTCTGTTTGATAGCAGTTATTCACACCTCTTGACTGTGCTCCAAGGGAATTCACTGGAGGTTTAATCCAAGTGGGGACTGAGCAACTGGATTTGGGGCTCCCACTGTCACCTACAGCCTTCTGCAAACCAAGTGTTCACAAGTTAAGCTTTGATACCATTCCCTCCTTTGGATTTGGATTTTTAAAATTCACAATCCTTGGATCACACAGGCTGGTGTGCTTCTTCCATGTGGATTTATTTGATGCCTCACTTAGATGGTGGCTTGTTTTAAGACAAGGCTTTAAGACCTCAGATGCTACTGTTTTGGGTAGCAACTTTTGTCATCAATACTCATCCCCAAATTCCAACATCTGCACACTCGAAATGTAGGCTGCCCACCATAGCAGTACATCACCCAGGAGTTCACTAGAAATGCAAAGTCTTCAGACTCAGCCTTCACAATAGTAGCAAAATCTGCTACACACATGTAAATATAATCAGCAAGCTGGAAATGGGAACAATGGAAAGATCCTTCTATTATTGAAGTTTCTCAGTTTCTTTTACTTGTCAAATTTATTTAAGGAACATAGGGTTAAGTGCTCAACTGGAAACAGAAATGCTGATGGTTCCAACCTCCACAGCAGCTTTCTGGAATCCTTGGAGAAAAGACTTGTTGATCTTCTCTGGTAAAGATTCAAACCAAATAACCAAACTCAAGGCCATCCATTGATTCTGACTCATAGCGATCCTATAGGCCACAGTTGAGTTTCTGAGATTGTAAATCGTTACAGAAACAGCCTTAGCTTTCTCCTGTTGAGGCAACTGGTGGGTTTGAACCATGGACCTTGTGGTTAGCAACCTGATACTTCTTCCACAACACCACCAGAGATCCTGCCCCATAAAGATTACAGCCCAGGAAACCCTATGGGGCAATTCTACTCTGTCACGGAGCCCCTGTGAGCCAGAATCCACTCGATTGCCCACAGAACATCCAACTGGTCGGAACAGAGTCTATCTGCCAGTCTTACAGATTCAAAAGCTTTGAGGGAAGCTGGAGCAAAATGAGGTAGAGGAAGAAAAGAAAAAGGAGGTTGACTTCACACTGTAACAGCCTGGGGCTAGGGAGGGACAAAATAGTCATAACAAGGGTCACAATAGTGGGGGAGGGGGGAGGGAGGGAAGGGAGCTCCTAAACTTGTTTGCCAACAAGAATCACCTGGGGGAAGAAGTAGATGCCCTCTGGGGCCTTTCCCCGACTCCCAGTTGAAGGCATCTTTAAGCCCGAATCTTTATGTTTTAAGCCAGTAAGCAGTCAGCCTCTGTAGGCCAGATCCAGTGACTGAGATGCCTGGACGTTGTGCCTGGTGCTGGGCAAAGCTGATCTCCAGAGCTCACCATCAGCCTCCAAGGTACGAAGGTGTTTGGGTAGCTGCATTTAATCTTGGAGGAAAGTTGGTGCCTGCCCAGGAGCCCTGGTGGTGGAGGTGTTAGGTAGTTAGAACAGGGACCAGGGTGTCCACTAAGCATGCTCAGAGATTCGAGTTCTGAGACCGGAAGAGGTGAGACACCTCAGCGGGCGGTACACCTGGATTGGCCCCCATCTAGGCCAGGTGAGCTTAATTTAACCAGTGGGGGCAACCAGTACTGTAGACCAAGCCTCCCAAGGAGCAGGGGTTGTGGGGGTGGGGGTGGGGGCGGGGGCTGAAAAAGCCAAGCTGCTTCTCCAAGGGGCTGTGAGGCCGATCTCTGGCCTTGGTTTTCCACGTGGGGGTGTGAAGTGCCCTGAGGCTGCATGTGAAAAAAACCTGAAACAACTTCTGTCCTTTATAAAACTCACTTGGATCACAATCCAGGCTTGAGCGCATTCTTTCTCACCGAAGGCAAGGACCGAGGGATCTCTCACTTGAGAGACCTGACAGAGTGGGTGCTCATGTTGGGCTGCTCAGAAGGCCAACAGCACGGGCTCGGAAACCCATGGGGCAGTTGCATTCTGTGCTGCAGGGCCTCTGAGTCACCATCACCTCCCTGGCAGTGGGCTCATCTTTCCATGAAGCCCGTCATCTTACACAGTACTGACTTTGGGAGGGAGTTTCTGCTGCCTCTCCCTTAAGCTGATCTGAAGATAGGAAATAGGCAAGAAAGCGAGGCTGGTAATTCCCCCCTCCTTCCAGGTTGCACTGACTAACCAGTCACCCAGAGTTTGCACGCTGGTCCCCTTCGAGATTGAGACAGAATTAGGAAAGAGGCTGGGTTCTTCTACCCCCATGGTTCAAGTTCAGACAACGTTGAGGCATTTCTTCAATCCACTAAGAATGGGCTCCGTTACACACCCAGCCAATTACCATTTTACCTTGTGGGACATTACAATTGCCTGTGTCATTTTCAATTTTCTTTCCCCTTTGCAAACACAATGTGTTTTTTCTCCCCTGTGAGAATACTATGTTTTCGTTCCATGCCCTCATGCTGAAGCATTCATCCATCTGAATACCTTAAACTAGTCGTAGGAGTAAGGGCAGATCAGACAATCTCAAATGGAACCCAACCAAGAGCCAAGAACCCGAGGAACCAGCTGTCCATCCCATATACGCCATCCTATAAGTGATGACACCCTATACCAGCTGTTCTCAACCTGTGGGTGTCGACCACTTTGGGGGTCAAACGACCCTTTCACAGGGGCCACCTGATTCATCAAAGTAGCAAAATGGCAGTGATGAAGTAGCAATGAAAATAATTTTATGGTTGGGGGGTCACCACAACATGGTCACGGCATTAGGAAAGTTGAGAACCACTGCCCTACACTGTTAGGTAGCTGGAGCAGGAACCAGGGATGTCTACTTAGCATACTCCAATTCCAGGCCCTTCAGCCAGGAAGGCGGTACACCTGGGTGGACCAAACTAGGCTAGGTGGTCTTAATTCAGCCAATGGGGTCAACCAGCACCATCGACCATGCCTCCCAGCCAAAGGCCCTAGCAGGAGTCCTCAAACTACAACCAGCGGGCCACACGCGGCCCGCCAAGGACATTTATCCAGCCCACTGGGTGTTTTTGCCCCCCCCCCTTTTTTACTTCAAAATAAGATATGTGCAGTGTGCATAGGAATTTGTTCATAGTTTTTAAACTATAGTCCGGGCCTCCAACGGGTCTGAGGGACAGTGAACTGGCCCCCTGTTTAAAAAGTTTGAGGACCCCTGCGTAAAGGATGGAACCTGGAGACCACCATTCTTTTACCCCCAGCTGCTCCTCTGCCTTCTGTTCGTCTGTGCCACAGGGTCTCTCTCGGGCCTCAGGCCGCCACTTGTGGGTGTGCAATCCCGTTGAGTTGCCCATCTTCAGTGACTGTAAAACCTGAAACGTCTTCGGTCCTTTATAAAAACCCATTCGGCTCACAAACCAGGCTTCGGCGTGCTTGCTCATGTGAAGCCGAGAACTGAGGTATTTCCCACCTGAGCAACCTAACACCTGTGTTCTAAAGTAAACCTAGTGTCCTTCTCAGCTAACCTCCTTAAAAACCCACCCTTTCCCTTGTACAATGAGATCTGCATTATTTTAGGGTCCTGGCCAAGTCTCCCCAGGGAATCTTTTTGCTTGTGGTGCAAGCTGGGCTCCCTGCATTGTCATTCGTAACTGGAAGAGGGAAAGAACCCCATCTGTGGGCACTCCCACACCAGGATAAGGGCTCTGGGGGGTAATTGAGAATTTTTGGTTGCCTTGCTGTTACCACCGGTTCCAAAAGTGATACAGGCAGAGCCATATTACTCACGCCCTTTGTACCCTTGGCTTTGCATGAGGCTTACATTTTGAGCTCTAGGAGTATAGCAGGAGCCCTGAATCCATTTGGAGTCTCCACATGAAGTCTGCTTCCAGTGAGTTCTTGCTGATATTTCACTGGCTGGGTGGAAAGCTTTGCCCTCGGTAGAGTATACAGGCATCCACTCCCCGGGCTCACACTGGGAGGGGCTGCTTTGCCCTCAGGGATTGGCCTGGGTGTGCCCTTGGCAGAAATTTGGGTGCTGGCATCCAATGGTCAAACCTGTAAACTTCTCTCATCTGCAATCATGTACCTTTCACAGTCATCCTGCCTTTTCCCTTCCATAGTCCCTCCCGCAACTGTGGTGAATCAGCCACATATCATCAAAGGAAATATTTTCCATGCTTTATCACTTTACCACAATGCTGTGAATCCTTTGGACGCCACTCTGGTCTCAAGCTGATGGCCTCCCTCAGCCGGCATGATTGGGTTTTTGTCTCATTTTTTATCCTTTGTAAGACTGAATAAAGGGGTATCAATAAAAAATACTTGAATTTTGAGGTCTTTTATTTCCTAGAACAGTTTCTGCCAAGAAATCCCTGGAACAGTAATGCAGTCATATAATAATATAATATAATTAATATAATAATACAATACAGTATAATAGATAGTATAGCAATGTTAAATCATGATAGGAGCAAGAAAGGGGCACATCTGGGACATTTGAATACTTGTCTAGGTGTCTTAGGTGCTGCTAAGGGCTGCTCATGCCGCCCATGTTCAGGGCCTAACCCTAGAAGTCACCTGGTGGTGACGGGTTGGTATTACAACCATGGGGGTGTTTATTCCATTCCGCAGCTTGGGCTCAATTTTGGAATTCCAATGTAGCATTTGACCTTCACTCATATTTAATCTCTTCAGAAACCCACAGGGGAAGTTCTACTCTGTCCTATAGGGTTACTATGAATTAGAATGAACTTGATGGCAGTGAGTCTTTTTGTTCTCTGAGTTTTATTATTAACAAATCCCCCTTTATGGATTTGTTTCCAAGACCCTGATTCTGTTATTTAGGACGGTGGTTTCCTATGCCACATGGATCCTTGGAGTGGGGAGGTGGAACGTAAATATTATAGAACTTTTTAAATGCTTATGTGTTGGATTGCTAACCACCCACGAGGTCAGCAGTTCGAAACCAAAGGTGAGACTTTCAACTCCTGTAAAGAGTCACAGTCATGGCAAACCATGGGGGCAGCTTTACCCTGCCCTATAGGGTCGCTATGAGTCAGAATTGACTTACTGGCAGTGAGTTGAGTTTCAGTTTGATTTCATGTATGCGATATTTTATTACAAACTAACCAACCACACAAACAAACAAACTACCCAAACACTCAAACTCACAATCGTTGAGTCCATTCTGACCCATAGTGACCCTATGAGACAGAGGATTTCTTTTCCTTTTTTGAAACCTCCTATGTATTTTATTCTGCTTGTTTATTTTCTGACCTTTAAAAAGAAAATTTAATTACATGAAAATTAAGGAACACATGCTTGACATCAGTAAATAATAAAACATTTTTGCATACCAGGGCATCAATAATTTGGTAAGTCTTGTAAATAAGTTTTGAGGGTTTTAAATATTCTTTCTATGTCAATTTGAGTAGCTTTATTGAGATATGTTTTACATAAGGTACAACTTACCCTTTAAAAGTAATTTTTTATAAACCATTTTACTGGGGGCTTTTAAAGCTCTTATACCAATTCATACAGCAATTGTATCCAGTACATTTATGCACATGTTGCCATCATCATTTTCAAAACATTTTCTTCCTACTTGAACCCTTGGTATCAGCTCCTTTTTTCCCCCTCCCTCCCCCACCCTCTGACACTCATGAACCATTGATAAATTATAAATTATTATTATTTCATATCTTACACCATCAGATATCTCTCTTCACCTACTTTTCTGTTGTTCATTCCCCTGGGGGGATATTATGCATTGATCTTTGTGATTGGTTTCCAACTTTCTCCTCCTTCTCCCCCCACCTTCCCTGTGTCCTCATGGTATTGCTACTCCCATTATTTTATTGTTCTTGAGGGGTTTATCTGTCCTGGAGTCTGTTTGTTGAGAACTCTTATATGTACCAGTATACACACTCCGGTTTAGCCAAATTTGTAAGGTAGATCTGGGGTCATGATAGTGGGGTGTGGGTGGAAATGATACATTAAAGAACTAGAGGAATGTTATGTTTTTCCTTGGTGCTATGCTGTATCCTGGCTGACTCATCCCTTTCTTGTGACCCTTCTGTGAGGGGATGTTCAATTGTCTACAGATGGGATCTGGGTCTCCACTTCACCCCATCATTGGCATCGGTATGATTGTTTTTGGATCTTTTGATACATGATCCTGTCAATATCTTATGACCACAACAGGCTGGTGTGCTTCTTCCATGTGGACTATGTTGCTTCCCTGTGAGATGGCTGCTTGTTTAACTTCAAGTTTTTAAGACTCCATTTGCTATATCTTCTAATAGCTAGGCACCATCTGCTTTGTTCACCACATTTGCTTATGCACCCATTTTGACTTCAATGATTGTGTGGGGAAAGTGAGCATCACAGAATGCCAGATTATTAGAACAAAGTGCTCTTGTGTTGTGTCCATCTGCTACCTTCATAGTTAACATATAAATATCTGTACATAGACCTATATACATCCATATCATTATACATTAATGTTTACATATATACATGTCTATATTTATACCTATATAAATATCTGTTGCCTCCTAATTCTTTCCTCTGTTTCCTTTAACTTTCCTCCTGTCCCATGATCACGTTTCACCTTCATTTGGCTCTCAGTAATTCCTCTTGGCCATATTGCACTTGATCAAACTACACCAGGTATTCTACATCCTCCTCGCCATCAATTTTAGATCTCTTGTTGTTCTATTGTCCCTGGGTTTGTTGGTGCCCCGCTCCCTCTCCTCCCTTCCCCTCTCTGCTCTCCCCCAGAACTGTTGGTCCCATTGTTTCCCCCTTGGGATTGTTTATCTTGCCTATCTTATATAGATAGACATGAAAAAGAAAGAAGATGGGGGGCTGTAAATAGTTCCAGGTCTATCTGCTAACCCTTATGTATGTTTTCCAGTTGAGTCTGAAGTCTATTTTAGGGATTCCTCAGGGACGTTGTTGCTTTGCTCCCCTCATGCTCCCTTTGTGTTTCACACTGGTGTGGAAGGGTCAGACTGGGCACAATTCCTGTACCGTGCATCCAGTGCTGTCCTCTCTAGCGCTGTGGTTCAGTGAGGGGAACATCACGTCTATAGGTGGGGCCGGCCTTACAGTCCTCTGGAGACAGAGGATTTCTGAAGCTCTAAATCTTGTTTGTCTTCCGTGGAGCAGCTGTTGGCTTAGCTTTGCATATCTTTTGGTTTGGGGTCAATAGCCTGATGCTTAATCCACAGAGCCACCATGTTTTCTAGTTAATAGTAGAAAATGTAGTCAATTTAGGAATAGATACATATAAATGTGTTCGGGAATACTAATTATGGTCTTTTGGGATGCTAGATAAAAATAGGTATAATTCAGTATATTTCTTCTCTACCAATGTCATAAAGTGACACAAATGGTTTACTCTCTGCTCAGTGAATCTACTCAGAGCAATTGCCTTCTGTGTTAGTTGCAACCCAGGGCACCCTCTGAAGCCATCCTACCTTGGAACACAGGGGATCATGATGGGCTGAAACGGATGCCATGTTAGCTAACCCCACCCCTCCCTTCAGCAGCAGCAGCAGCCTCAGCAGCAGCATGCGATCTGCTCCTGCGATAAAGATGCTTTCATCCCTAGCAACTTGATTTACCTTTGTAATGAATTATGTAGGAGTATGTGCTAAATAGGGGCTCTGCTGATGGTGTGGTTACGTGTTGGGCTGCTTAGCCACAAGGCCAGTTGTTTGAACACTCCCCCCCCCCCCCCCCCGACTCCTCTCAGGAGAAAGAGGAGTCTTTCTATTCCCATAAAGAGTTACAGCCTCGGAAACCCACGGGAGAAGTTCTAACCTGTCCTATAGGGTCACTGTGAGTGGACATCAACTTTGTGGCAGTGAGAGGTTTATATATATATTTACCTGCGACATACTCCCTGGTTATTGGAGAATAAGACAGATCTGCTGCTTTCGAGAAGGAAGCTTACAGTCTGGAATGGAGACGAGGATAAAGGTGGAGGGTTCAGAAGTGGTTGCTGATGGCGGTGATAACAAGGGTGATGTTATTCAAGTTAATGAGACTGGGGGTGAGGCTGCTGGTGTTGACGATAATGATGATACAGGAGAAAAGGTGAAGATAGCCTTCTTTATGGTTGAGACGAAACCCATATGGGAATGGACTATTTTTCTCTCTGTTATCTGGGAAGGTGACATCTTTCCTCAGAAGGAACACTCTTCCTTGCTGGTCCATCTTGCTTCCAATGATGCTGTACAAATCCTCTTCTGTTAATCTCAGCACGCATGAGAATTCTCAGCTCTCTGGCATCTGAGCTGTGGGAACCAGAGGTTGTACTAGGCCTCTGTCGCTCTCTGGGATTTTGGTCCTCGGTGCTCCGCAAGCTGTGTGCGCTGAGTCATGCTGGCCAGATGGAGGGATCCCCTCCCCTCCCCACCATCCCGTGGCTATCCTGCCATCTGCCACCAATCTCAAGGTTTTGGAGCAAGAGATGACACCAAGGCCGGAAAGGAAAACACCAGGAGCACTCACATGCTCTAAAAATAAATTTGGAAAAATGCATATTTGCTTCTTGCAAAGGCAGTTTGCATTTATTACAGACAATTGAGCCAAACAAACCAACAGGCCCCCATTCCGCCAATTCTCCACAGAGCAATGATCATTCTAATAATCTCCACGTTCGATTTTTGAAAACTGCATATGTATTATAGGGGATTTCCAAAAACTGCATGAGAAATGGAATTGAAAAATAATGGAATTTTCCCATCAAACTCTTGGAAGCCTTTCTTCCCTGTGTCCTCACCCACTTTACCCACTGCTGCTCCCCATTACCACCCCACCCCACCATGTGAGTGCACGTTGGCAGCTTTGGTGGTATAAACCGCTTGTGCTTGCCTACCAGACTACAGGTTGTTGCTTCAACCCACTGAATCAGCACTATACACGTCCAAGGCTCCCGGGAAAGGTACTGGGCCACGTGTATACTTGTCTTCAGTAGTTAAAGGGTTAACGAGGGAATTGTGTGTACGGTATTGTCTTGATCTCCCCTAAACGTTGTTTTCTTCATAACATTCTTTTCTATTTTCATTTTATTTACGAGCATCGTGGGCCGCCAGTTTGACACCCTGCTATAGGACGAAGTAGAACCGTCCCAAGGTGTTTTCCAAGGTAGTAAATCTTTATAGAAGCAGATGGCCACTTCTTTCTCCTGCAGAGCAGCTGGTGGGTTTGAACCGCCAACCTTTCAGTTAGTAGCTGAGTGCTTAACCACTGCATCACCAAGATTCCTTAGCCTTCCCGAACGCTGGGCAGGTGGGTGGGGTGGGGGCCGGGGAAGGCCATGACTGAAGCACCCTAGTGGGGCCCAGGAAAATGTTCCAGTGTGCCCAGCTGCAGTCACCCCAGGAGCTGAGCATCGGTCATGTTGCTGTCCAAGGCAGGCAGCTATTCTGATAGCAGAGCAAACGCTGGAGCGGTAGTGTGGCCGCTGCTTTTTAAACTGTAGTCAAGCTGGCTTGGTGTTTGAGTTTGCAGCCATTTCTTCACCGTTAAAACATTGACATGCCTAGCACAATTTGATTCTTTAGTTCTTTCTCCACTTTAGTCTTCAGTGTTGGTGGTGGTCTGGTTAGGTACCATTGAGTTGGTTCTGACCCATAGTGCCCCTCTGCAGAACAGAAGGAAACACTGCCCAGTCCTGTGACATCCTCACAATTGTTCTTGTGTCTGAGTCCATTGTTGCAACCAATCCATTTCCTTGAGAGCCTTCCTCTTTTCTGTTGCCCCTTTACTCTGTCACGCATGTGGTCCTTCTCCAGGGACTGGTCTTTCCTGACGACAGGTCCAAAATAGATAAGACGAAGTCTTGCTATCCTTGCCTCTGAGGAGCAGCACTCTGACCTTACTTCTTCCAAGACAGGTCAGTTTGTCCTTATAGCAGTCCATGGTACTTTTAACATTCTTCTGCAGCACCCAATTTCAAATGCATTGATTCCTCTTCAGTCTTCCTTACTCAACGTTCAACTTTCACATGCATATGAGGCAATGGAGAATGCCATGGCTTGGACCAACTATACCTTAGTCCTCAAAGAAACATCCTTGTTTTTCGTGACTCTCAAGAGGTCTTGTGCAGCAGTGATGTTATGTTTATTCTTATTAAATAGCACTACAACTTTGCTTTATATTTTAGAAAGAGAAAGCAACTTTATTGCATAGTGCTAAGCAAGCAATTGGGAGGATCGTTCTTCAGATTTGACTCCCCGGATATTTGGAGATTCTCAGACATGGAAAGATAAATTTTACATATTCATTAAAAAGGGGTAGGGCAAGACTTGGGATTGGTTGAACCCATGTAAGTGCGCTTTGATTTAAAGGGTCATGCAATTTTTAACTCACTGCATGGGGGTACAGGAAGTGTTCATGGTGGGGTTTTTAAAAGGATTTTTATTGTGACTCAGGCAAGGATTTCGAGAGCAGATCATCAGTTTTACATGCAACAATTCAGACATATTTTGTCTCAACTCTTTCATTTCAATCTCTTCAATGTGCCACCCTTAATCCCACTTCCTTCTTTCCTAACCTCTGTCCTTAGGCAAATGCTGTTCTTTTACATGGTTCTAACACAGGAAGCGTGACAAGTTCTGTCCAGACCTGAAGGTGACTAAGGGCCAGTTTTGGGGTTCCACCAGGCTCGAAATGGCCAATAAGTCTGGTCTCTTTTATGATTTTGAGTTCTGTTCTTTCCATTTTCTTTCATGCTTCTTGCGCATAGATTCCTTCAATATTGCTATTTGAGGCTTGAGTTTCCCCCCATCTTCCCCAGTCATGTCATGAACTCTTCCACTGTAATGTCAGGGACACACAGACGGTACATTGTCACTGATACCATTCATTGTGTTCCCAGTCTTTGACAGCTGCCCGTCCAGTGTTCCAGACTGAATCCAAAGAGAAATTCTCAAAAGGGGTTACATAAGATGTCAAATGGTCTTATCTGGTGGAAGGGAGCCAGCTGGCTAATGGAATAGGTTTAGTGTTTCTCAGGTGTTGGTGAGCTTGGTTGGGAAGGCAATTCTGGGTCAGGAAATGGCTGTGTCAGGTTCTCTGGGGAAATGCATCATGGGTTCTTTGCACCACAATTCTGACTCCAGCTAGTTCATTCTCCCCAATTCTTCCCAAACTTTAGCTTATCAAGGAAAATAGATTGGGTTTACCCTTTGTTCAAGTCTCTGAGAGGAAGGTGGCTTGGCTGCCACCTGTGAAAAGTTGGTGTTAGGAAACTTTTCCAAAAAGGTTTGCAAAGATGAGAGTTCTACTCTGTCCTATAGGGTCACTGCGAGTTTGCACTGGGTCACAGCAATAGGTTGATAAAAGAACAGGAAGTTGTAACACAGGCCCCAAAGTGATTGATTAGTTCCAAGCTACTTTTCCTACATGTAATATTGGGCACATCTATGGCCAGTCCTGGAGGAGTGGGCTATGCGTGGGGCTGCTAACCACAAGGTCAGCAGTTTGAAGCCACCAGCTGCTGCTCCTTGGGAAACAAATGAGAGTGTCTACTCTCCCAAAGATTGACAGCCCAGGAAAAACCCACAAGGGCAGTTCTATTCTGTTCCACAGGGTAGCGATGAGTCAGCCCACTAGCAGTGAATTTTAGAGTGTGGTAGCTAGGCCAGCTGAGGTGGTGAGATCACGAATTGGTTGACTTAGGCTTTGCTTTCTGGAAAAGTCAGGCATTTACAGAAATAAGACCTAGTGTGGGGCTTCGCACAAGTGACTCCATCCACTCTAGTCAGGATAACAATCGGGAGGCACCAGCGAAGGCACGCCTGACGATTTCCTTCTCCAAACTCAGCCACTGGGGATTCTCTGGTGCACCGTTCTAACACTGATGCACAGGGGGGTTGCCACGAGTTGGCGGCCACTCGACAGCAGCTGCTTCAGATCTTTCAAGAAGTTGATTGTTAGTAGTAAAAAATTTAATAAAATATATGCTATATAAAAAGAGAGAGAAAAAAAGAAGTTGCATCACTAGATGAGGGGGCTTCAAAAAGTTAGGGGAACATTCCATGATCTTTTCAGTCCATTTTGCCACAAACTTTTTGAAGCCCCCGCATAGCATGGCAGAAAACATACTTTGATCATAACTTCTTGTTGGGTAATATTTGATATAGGCAAACCCATAAATGTTATACATATGCCAGTTGTGAGGAATATGAAAACAAACACACTGGGGCGGGAACATAACGTTCCAGACTTGCTCCATGATTTCGGTTTCTTTCACTACAATAACTGCGCTCCCGAATGTTGTCTTCCTTTTGCTTTGGGAAAGAAAAATTGTTTTTGAACTATATGTAGATTAATTTTTGCATCATGTGCTTTGCTTTGCTTGTTTTCAAACTTTATAGAAATGGCGCCAAAATGTGTTTTGTTTTGATTTTTTTTCAGTCAGGTTTCTCAAATGCATCAATTTCTCCCTGGTGTTGCTGGTAGCGGAAGTTTGCTCCTTATTGCTGCGGGTGAGTCTGCCCCCATCAGCTTATGCTATATCTCATCTTGGGGCATTTTGGTATTTCACATTTCTTTCTTTCTGTTTTGCATCATAGTCTTGTTCGTGTAGGTGAGAAGTAGACTAATGAGAGTGTTTACTGTTCCTTTGTCACATTGTCATAAATGCTAGATTAATTTGTCCAGTGTCCCTTTGAGCTTTTTCTTATGCAGAAGGCCATTAATCAGCTATAGAAATGGAGACACTGGAAAGGAAGGTGTGACTGGCCCCTGTTCTGTTGTTGCCGCTGTTAGACCAGAAGGTCAGGCTCTCTCTCTCTCTCTCTCTCTCTCTCACTGTTTTTTTACCAGACTCGTAAAGAGCCCCTCCTTTCAGCTGCCAGAAGAGAAGGTTTTTTTTCTTCCGGTTATTGTTTTTCCATCTCACAAAATGCACACCCCAGGAGGCAGGGTGCTGTTGGGGAAAGAATGCGAGATGAGAGATCGACAGATTGGGTCTCAAATGTTGCCTTCAGCTCCTGGGATAGGGTAGGGGGGACTTGTCGCTGTGGAGTTAATTCTGGCTCCTGGCCACCTCACGTGTGTCAGAGGGGAACTGTGCTCCTGAGGGTCGTCCCTGGTTGATGTTTCAGAAGGAGGCCTAAGGGACCTTCTAGGTGGACTCAAACCTCCAACCTCTTAGTTGGCAGTGGAGTGGGGTGACCACTGGCACTCCACAGAGATGGCAAACGAAACACTGATTGGTCGATTGGACCATGATGACCCCAGGGTTTTTATTGGCTGACGTAGCTCACTGAGCTGTCTTAGCCTGCAGGCTCTTCAGAGACCTGTCCATCATCAAACCACTGACAGATAACTAACAGGTGGCTGCTCGTGAGGAGCAGTGACCAGGAATTGAACCCAGGTCTCCTACATAACAAAAAAGAAACCAAATAAAACAAACTCACCCAAACCAAACCAAACTCAGCTATAGAGTCACTGCTGTCTCATAGCCACCTCTCTGTGGGTTTCTGAGACAGTAACTGTTTATGGGAGTAGAAAGCCCAGTCTTTCTCCCAAAGAGATGCTGCTGGTTTCGAATTGCTGACCATAAGGATTGAAGTGCACATGGAAGGTAAACGTGCTACTTGTTGTGGTGTGCTGTTGAATCAGTTCTTAGTCATAGTGACCCCATGTGACAATTGTGCCACCAGGGCTCCTTGGAGTACGGTCACTCTTGTGCAAGTGACTTCATGTCTTCATCCCTCAGTTCATCTGCCAAGTGGGGCAAGCATTGCTTGCCTCACAACATGGCACCCGGGCTCAGTCAGCTAAGGTGTATATGAGGCCCCCCATCACCTACAAGAAGCAGCAACTCATGCGCACAGCTTGACCCCAAGGGACTCTTGATGTCCCTTCAAGACAACATAGGTGGCCTAGAAAACAGTTCTGACTGGTGCAATACCTGAAGCTTCCATTGATGGCTCAGACTCAGACCAGAAGGGCCTATGTTGACTTGACATAATATACTGGTTTGGCTTTCCTTAGACGATCAGCGTTTTCTTTCCAAATCTAGCAGGCTGATTTAACGGTCTTTTCATGCTGAGCTATTAGCATAAAATTCTTTTTTGCTTTCTGTGGGCAAAGAAGCAAAAAAAAAAAAATGACCCCGGTGTCTAATATATTAAGGAGTGCATGCTGGATCTCTCTGGAGAAAAAATTTAATAAGTGAATTAATACGAATTAGCATTAAAGCCATTGCACAAAGGATTTAAACCTCAATTTTGGGTTGGAGTGCCTGGGGAGCATGACCTTGTCGGTCTTGTTTTCCACTTGAACCTCGATGCTTATCACAGCGTCTGCTCACTTCCCACTGTTGTGTGTGCAGTGGAGAGGCATAGTGAACCTATGTATCAGAGCAGAACTGCACCATGGCGCTTCCCAAGGACACTGTGTGTGTGAATGCGTTGCTGCTGAGTCCGTGCTGAACCACAGTGGCCCTCCAGGACAGCTGTGAGCATTACGAGAGTGGCGAAGGGCTGAGCCACGTTCTGCTGTATTGTACACAGATGGAGTCGCCGTACATTGGAACTGACGCAGCAGCACCTAACGAGAACACCAACAACCTTTATGGAAGCCGATCACTAGGTCTTTCTTCCTCGGGGGTCACTAAGTAGGTTTGAACCGCCAACTTTTAGGTTAGCAACCATGTGCTCCCCTGTTGTGACACCAGGGCTCTTTGGGAAAGGAGTAGGCCATGTCAGTGTCCCTCATCCATGATATTTTTTAAGGTGCATTAGGTTTTGTTTTTTTTTAATATTTACTGTGTGTGACACTAATTTGAGGAGACTCAAAATGATTTGAAGGCCCACCAGTCAGAGTGAGGGCATGTGGAGGTCAAGTTATTAATGGGGTTTTAGCTCAGATACGCCTCACAGTGGGTCTAGTGGGTCCCCAAACCCATCCTGGCTTCCCCACCCCCCAGTTCCAGAGTGCATTATTGGAATAGACCTGCTTAATAACTGGCAGAACCCCCACATTGGAACCTTGAAATGTGGAATAAGGGTTATCATGGTAGGAAAGGCAGAGTGGACACCATTAAAACTTCCATTGCCTAGAAAAATAGCAAACCAAAAGCAGTACCGCATTCCTGGAGGGATTACAGAGATCAGTGCCATCAAAGACTTTAAGGATGCATGGGTGGGGGGGATTCCTACCACATCCCTGTTTAACTCACCTATTTGGCCTGTGGGAAAAAAAGAGATGGATCCTGGAGAATGATAGTGGATTATCATAAACTTAATCAGGTGGTGACTCCTATTGCAACTCTTGTTCCAGATGTGATTTCTCCTGGTACTTGGTATGCAGCTATGGGTCTGGTTTCTTCTCAATCCCAGTCTCGAAGGACCAGAAGCAGTTGGTCTTAAGCTGGCAGGGGTAACCATACACTTTCACAACTGTCCCTCAGGGTCCTGTGCCACAATTTAGTCTGAAGGGAACTTGATCACCTGTCTCTTCCATAGAATGTCACACTGGTCCATTATATTGATGACACGATGCTGACTAAAACCACTAAGGAAGATGTACAACATCTGTATGCAAGAGGGTGGGAAATCAACCCAATGAAGTTTCAGGCACCCTCCACCTCAGTAAAATTTCTAGGAGTACAGTGGTGTGGGGCATGTCCATAAGCTATTGCATCGCCCCTCCCCAACTAAACAGGGGCCCCAACGCCTAGTGGGCCTCTTAGGATTTTGGAGGCATCATCATATCCCTCATTTGGGTATCACCTATTTATATATATATTTGGACTCTCCCCTACTCTGACCTATTTATCAGGTGTCAGGAAAGGCTGCCAGTTTTGGGTGGGGCCTAGGACAAGAAAAGGCTGTGTAATAGGTTCAGGCTGCCATGCAAGCTGCTTTGCCACTGGGAACATATATGATCCAGTTGACTCAATGGTGCTAGAGGTGTCAGTCACAGATAGAGAGGCAGGGTGGAGTCTTTGGCAGACACCTAGTGGAGAATCGCAGCGTGGACCCTTGAGATTTTGGAGTAAAGTTTTGCCATCCTCTGCAGACAACTACTCCCCTTTTGAAAAACAGCTGTTGGCCTGTTACTGGACCTTGGTGGAGACTGAACACCTCACCATGGGCCACCAAGTCACCATGAGGCCTGAGCTGCCCATCACGAATTGGGTTATTGTCTGACCCACACAGTCATAACGATGGGCATGCACTCCATTGGTAAATGGAAGTGGTACATACGATATTGGGGTAGAGCAGAACTTAAAGGTGTAAGTAAGCTGCCCGAAAGTGGCCCCAAAATTGCCTACAGTTTCCATTCCTGTCACAGTCCCTTCCTCTTCCCAGTCTGCCCCTTTGGCCTCTTGGGGAGTGCCTTATGATAAGTTGACTGAGGAACAGAAAATTCATGCTTGGTTTACAGATGGCTCTGCATGATAAGCAGTTGCCACTCATAAGTGGACAGCAGCAGCACTACAGCCCCTTTCTGAGATCTCCCTGAAGGACATTGGTGAAGGGAAATCTTCCCAATGAGCAGAAATTTGAGAAATGCACCTGGCCGTTCAGTTTGCTTGGAAGGAGAAATGGCCAAATGTGAGATTGTATACTGATTCATGGGCTGTGACTAATGGCTTGGCTGGATGGTCAGGGAATTGGAAGGAACATGATTGGAAAATTAGTGACAAGGAGGTGAGAGAAAGAAGTGTATAGATAAACCTCTCCGAATGGGCAAAGAAAGTAAAGATAATTGTGTCTCATGTGAACGCTCACCAAAGAATTGCCTCTGAAGAGGAGTATTTTAACAATCAAGTAGATAAGATGACATGCACTGTGGAGACCAGTCCTCCTCTTTCCTCCACCACTCCTGTCATTACCCAATGGGCACATGAACAAAGTGGGCATGGTAACAGGGATGGAGGTTATGCATGGGTGCAGCAACATGGATTTCCACTCACCAAGGCTGACTTGGCCACTGCCACTGCTGAGTGCCCCATCTGCCAGGAGTGGGAGTCAACTAGTCCAAGGTATGGGGCCATTCCTTGGGGAGATCAACCAGGAAGGTTTATTACATAGAACTACTTCTGTCATGGAAGGGGCAGCGTTTTGTCTTTACTGGAATAGACACCTACTCTGCATATGGATTTGCTTCCCCTGCACACAGTGCTTCTGCGAAAACTACCATTCGTGCCTTATCCACTGGCATGGCATCCCACACAGCATTGCTTCAGATCAAGGAACTCACTTCACAGCAAATGCAGTGCGATAATGGAATGTGGCCCATGGAATCCACCGGTCGTATCATATTCCTCATCAACCTGAAGCAGCTGGCTTAAAAGAATGATAGAATTACCTCCTAAAGATACAATTAAGGTGCCAGTTAGGTGGCAACACCTTGCAGGGCTGAGACACTGTTCTCCAAGAGGCTGTATGTGCTCTAAAACAGTGGCTAATATATGGCGCTGTGTCTCCAATAGCTAGGATTCATGGGTCCAGGAACCAGGGTATGGAAGTCAGAGTAGCAACACTTACTATTACTCCTAGTGATCCACTTGCAGTATTTTTGCTTCCTGTCACAGCAACCCTGTGTTCCTCAGGCCTGGAGGTCCTGGTCCCGAAGGAAGGAACTCTCCTGACCAGAAACACAGCATGGATTCCACTGAACTGGCAGCTGAGAATGCCCCCTGGCCACTTTGGGCTTCTCATGCCTTTGGAAGGGTGTCACTTTACTCAGTGCTGTGATTGATCCTGATTATCAAGGAGAAATTGGACTGGTGTTACATAATGGAGATAAAGGAGAATATGTCTGGAATCCAGGAAATCCCATAGGCTGACTCTTATTGCTACCATGCCCTGTGATTAAAGTAAATGATAAACTACAGCAACCCAATCCTGATAAGACTGCTAATGACCCAGATCCCTCAGGAATGGAGGTCTGGGTCACCCCACCAGTAAAAGAACCACTGCCACCTGAGGTCCTGGCTGAGGGAAAAGGAAATACAGAATGGGTAATAGAAGAAGATAGTTCTACCTATCAGTTATGACCATATGAACAATGGCAAAAGTGAGGTTTGTGTTTGTCAGTATTTCTTCTTTATATGTGCTTATTGAATATCTTTTCTTTGTTCATGCATAATATCCCAGATACACATAGGTTCCGAATGTTTTCATTTATATGTATGATAGATATATGATGTTAGGTGTAAGTGTGATTTCATTAATGTCTGGAAATTACATACGGCTGAAGAATTGTGAACAAGAGCCAAGCTGGCAAGCGGTGGACTGTAATAGTTAGGTTTATTGTGCCAACTAGGCTTCCTTAGGAACATGTGGGAAGAGTTTAATCAGATCACAGCTTGGTTGGAGGGTGTAGAGATAAATGGCTTTTCAAGACCGATGTCCTTCCCTCTTTGTTTCTGGTGATCAGACCAGCACTGCTGCCTGAGCTAGTCCTTGCCTCAATCGTGTGTTGTGCTACTGTAGGCTGAGTCAACCCATGGATCCTGTCACCTTGCTGCCTTGCCATGTGTGCATCGCTAGAGCTTAAGCATCCATCGGAAGTGCTTCACTATGCTCCTGTGCTCCCAGCCTCTGCTGAGCCTCAACTTCTCATTTTCCTGCTGTTGCTGCCCCACTCTGCTTGTCTTGCCTAAGGGCAGACTCCGCTGTCTTCTTCTTTGACCTTGGACTAGCAGCCCATGGAAGTTGAAGGACTTTCAGTATATTAACTGTTCCATGAAAGTGAGTTGAACTGAGCCCTCTGTACTGCTGTGTGGACGAATTAGCTATTATATTCATTCTTGCCATATAAATCTATCTATCTATCTATCTACATATAAATCAGGACACTTATGATTTTAAAATCATAAGTGTCCTGGTTTTGTTTCTCTAGAGAACACTGCGTAACACATTGTGAATTGGGTGAAGATTTACAGTGTGGACCAGTTTTTTATTCAACAATGCATACACATTTTGTTTCATGTTGATGACAGTCCTCCCAGTGTAAAATCACGCATCTCACATCCTCCTTTTTTTTTAAATTTCCATTTTTCCTCTTTTCTGAATATTTTCCTGGGGTAAATGCTGCCTTTTACAAAATCTCAGATAGTTTATTCTGAAGTGTGTGCAACTCACTAGTGTTATTGCTCCCCTTATAAACCAAACTGACAGCCACTGAGGCAATTCTGACTCATAGTGATGGTGCAGCACAGGGTAGAACTGCCACTGTAGGTTTCTGACATTGGAACTCTTCCTTGGAGTAGAAAGCCTCATCTTTCTCCTGAGGAGCCGTTGGTGGTTTTGAACTGCTGACCTGTGGTCAGCAGCACCTTTTGTAACCCACTGCACCACAAGAGCACCTGATGTTGCCCTTATAGGGCTTGTATATTGACTAAAATTTGATCCATGTATTGAGTTCATTTCCAGGTCTGAAGGGTGAGTCGCATGCATTCCACCAGTTTCTATCTGACCAGCAAGCCTGATCTTTTTCTATGAACCCGTGTTGTCCCACATCTTTCCCTCGCTCTCTAGGACTTTCTACTGTGGTTTACTTCAGAACACTTGATAGAGGTAGCCAGGCACTGTCTAGCTTTTCTAGTGTCGGGGTCGTGAAGTCAATGTTTGCATGGTCCATTGGACTCATTGTTTCCATGTCTTTGATTTGCGTCCCTCTTCTTTTCTCCATATAGGAAGAGATCAAGAGTTGCACCTTAGATGGCTGCTCTTACAGTTTTAAGAGTCCCGGCATTGCTCACAGAAGTAGAATGCAGAACATTATCTTTGCAGATTATGTTGTACCAATTGACTTTGGTGTCAAGGGTGAATTAATCTACTCTGAAGCTTTCCTGCTCCCAAACCTGTTGTCATAGAGTTGATTCTGACTCATGATGAACTCTTAAATGTCCAACAGAAGCGAAGTTAAAATCAATCATGGTACTCCCACTTCATGAAAACAAGCTACAGAAACAAGTTGTTTTTAAAAAGACTTGGTGGCATAGGTAATGATCACTAGGGATGTCAACTGGAAAAGAAAAACAGGCTTGTAACGAAGGAGCAGATCGAAGCGGTGATATGTGTGTAAACTGTTTCTCTGGGTCTTTCAAGTTTGTCCATACAAATGGGGTTACATAAGAATACAATGAATATAAAAAAACCTCAAAAAACTTTGCCTAGTGTTCCTACCCAAGTCTGCAGGAAGTCAGCTACTTGTTCAAAGGAATTCCTCAAGGAGATTTCGATGGATCTTGGTAGCCTTGATGGTGGTGTGTGCTCTTGTTCTGGTGTATTGGCAACATCTCAACCCATGAGATCCTGGAGCAGGAGAATGGCCTATGGTGCAGGAGGGAGTACCTTTGGTCCCCTCTTGCCCATGGATTCCTCTGCACCTGAAGGCACTAGGCAAGAACTCCAGGATGTCAGAGTCCAACAGTTTTGGTCTTTGTAGACCTTGCTTTCCGTTGAGGTTCCTGATTTGCACTCTACTCTGATGTCAACTAACCAAACATCAACAGTAACTGATCTAAGGATGTAGGTTTGAACCCACCTAGCAGTGCTGTGAAAAACCCTATGGGGAAATTCCACTCTGTATCATGGGGCTACCATGAGTAGGAATCGACTTGAGGGTAACGAGTTTGATTTTCTTGGTTGGTTCTCAGTTGGAGGCAGGATCAAGAGATGAATTTGAGTGGTAGAGCCTGTGCCCTTATGTCCAGATCATTCTGACTGTGCCACATAATTGTCTAGACTTTGGAAAGTCTACTTCCTCTCTCACAACCTCTCTTTTCTCATGTAAAAATGGCAATAATTATTCTAGTTTTCTATTTCTGTTGTTCATGAATCTTTAATTTGGCTAAGGTTTAGAAGGGGCAGCTCCTCTCTGTGTAACCCAGTGTTAGCTGCGGTGGTTGGAAGACTGGGGGCTGGCGGCTCAATCCACTTCCTTATGGACTTCCTATGTGACTGGCAGCTGTGTCTCCAGGACAAGAAAGGCAAGAAAGTTACATGCTACAGTATCCTGGATGGCTTCCCCAAACACCAATATCCGGTCCCAATGTCTAATCCTTCTGATTTCATTGACCTGGGATGGATTCAGATGCTGGTGGTTTTATAAGCTCTCCCCCAGCCCCCCACCAGATCTTGTGTGGGCAGGATGGAGGACCACTTCTCTTAATAGAGAGCACACAAAGCAAGTGATCTGGAGACCAACAGTGAGTTTATGTGTCAATCTGTTGTCTCTCAGGTTTCCAGTCACGTTCTGTTCCTGTGACGTTCCAAGGGCTGCCAGTGAAGGCAGATCAGTGCCCGTTGGTCAGAGGTAGGCTAAATAAATGTGATTATCATGGAGTTCTACAGCTCCCTTCTGACTGCTCCAGTTGATGGAGGCCCAAGAGCACCTGCAGTTGATCCAAGACATCTGGTCAAGTGGGAAGATTGCAAGTGTCTTTGTCTTTGAGGTGGCCACTGGAGAAGTCAAAAGCCAAATGGACTTTTCTCCACCATCCCTCCAGTGATGAATCTTCACACCTGAGAAACACATGCCTCAGATTGTGATTTGGTCCGCAGCTCAAAGCACCAGGCACCGGTGATTTTTTGTTAGGGTTCTTCAGAAGCACTGCTCCCAGTAGATGCCACAAGGAATTAAGAACCTGTTACTTTTTAACCTGACACAAGATGTCACCATTGCTCCTGTGCTTTTAGTAATAACAGTGGCAAATTCAACCGCAGTAAGAGTCTGACTCCCAGATTAAACACTTTTTTTTGGGGGGGGGGTTCCTCAGAGGGAAGATCGCGAGTAGTTTCTGTCCGTGGGTTCCGTGACTCCATTAGTCCAGCTCATTCAAGTTCAAATGTTTATCATAGAAACACTTCAATTGATTTTCCCCTTCACACCAGCTACGGATCACGATTGCTATCTCTTTGTGAACACTTCACAAAGGACCTTTGTGAGAAGTGACTATAAAATAGGACAAAATGGCATTTGTGTAGGACAGATGGAAAAGAACACACCGTGATTTTGTTGGGATTCTCTGCTTCAGACAATGCTGATTGACATGGTCTCCCATAACCAGGCAAAGTCTGGGGCCAGAGTAGAACCAGCCATAGGCATTTTAGCCCAAGGCAGCAAGCGTTAGGGCATGGGGCCGGTCACAATCTTTGGAGAGCCAAAAAAGCTTCGACTGTGTTGCCAGGATGGAGCAAACCATATTTACAGAACGACTCTTGAATGGAGTGCACAGTTGCCTCATTGGAAGGGGACTACAAAGAGACTTCCAAACGTTGCTGGAAAATCCATTATATTTTCCTTCCATTTTTCCATGAACTCTTTGAAGCCCCCTCTTACTTTGCTAAGCGGCTTGGTTGTGTGGGTGGTTAAACTCAGAGTAGAACCAGGTGATGTGTGGAAGTATTCGGGTGGAAGCGCAATACTGGGGAGAGAACGAGTGATTGGAACCACTAGCATCCGCTTCTTCTGCCCTTTCCCCCACAGCAACACTCTTCTATATAAATGCCGAACAGACACCTAGAGAAAATCTCTGGGGGCAGATACCACGTTATTACCCTGCTGGAAGGTCCCACACCAAAATATTGGCATCCATTGACATGGACTTGGGATGTTACATTGATTGATGTCTTAATTTTCCCAAATTTTTTTTTCTGAACTGGGTTTATAACTAGAAAACAAACGACCTCAAAACAATACGATTCCATAGATTTACAGTGAAGAGAGATGGGCTCTTAAGAAAATATTATGATCATCTACTTTCTAGGTAAACTAGATTCAGATGCAGCGGAAGTTCTGGATTAATCGGGGTCTGGGAAGGAAGCAGGTAACACAGTCACATGAGGCCTTTTGAAGAGGATTCGAACACTGGGAGTGTTTCCAAAGGTGTGGGCAGAGGAGGGTAGGATGGGGAAAGGAAGGGAAGGTGCACTGTCTGGAGGCTAGAGGAGAGAGAGCTGTGTGGAGAGGGACACCCAATAAGCTGAGACTTCCAGTGGAGTGATGGCGACAACTTGGAGTGTGCATGCACTGTCAGGGGAGGGAGCCTGACAGGAGTGCCCTGGTCTTACTCTTCCCTCCAGTGAAATATCTCCTGTTGGCCAATTCAACGGAGACTTGGTGTGTTTTCCCTGGGTCAGCATTCCAGGCCATTAAAGTGAGAGAAGCAGGTCAACGAGGGGGTATGAGGCGGATGTGAAAGGTATACAACAATAATTTTAAAAAACATTCCTTTTTTGCTTTGTTGCTGCAATGCGATGGCTCACATTGAGTTAGAACACACATACACACACACATACACACACAATCCCATCGTACATTAGGTTGGTTGTCACTGAGTCGATTCTAACTCGTGGAGACCCTATGTGACAGAGCAGGATCACCCCCTGCGGTTTCTAGACTGGGTGGATTTAAACTGCCAACCTTTCAGTTAGTAGCCAGTCACTTAGCCACTCCTACGTACAGTGACATCAATAAAAGACCTGAATTCAGGATTTATACGTTGTGTGTTTTGTGAATTATTATGTAAAAATGAACTTGGATAGTATGAGATGCTTATTCTTGAAAACCTTTTTCCCCTTTCTTTCCTGGAGCTAGTGACTTCATAACTTTGGGGGCAAAATATTCCAGATATCTTTGCACAATTCATCTCTGAACACTACCAAGAGAACCAATCTCCCTAGAGCACACCCCAAAGGGTGTGCGTTAATCCATAGCTTCAATTCTTATTGGGAATTATCCTTTGTGGAGCCTTCTATCCTCTGTCTCATACTGGAAACAGTTGCTCTGGACCTGCTTCTTAGCTGGAGGGTCCTGACATTTCCTTCACCTTTAACCTGCTGAAAGAGGGTTACCTTCTGTCTCTCCTGTTGGATTCCAGATTCTTTATCTTCTGCTTTAGCCATCCCTCATTTGGGTGGTACGCCACCCCGTGACTTCCAAAGGTTTCTGAGGCCCCATGTGTTCTTGAGACATTGTTATTGTTGTTAGGTGCCATTTTGGTTGATTTAGACTCATCATGACCCGTTGTGACAGTAGAATTTTGATGTAGGGGTTTCTTGTCTGAATGTTACCGGAGCCAGCTTAAAGTTTAGAGTCTCTACACTCGTTGGTTCTTGTCCTATTCTCAAGAAAGATTTCAGGCGAGGGACAAAATCCAGACCAGAGTCAAAGAAAAGGGATGAACATAAAGGGTGAGTTTATTGAAGGGAATGCTTGGGAAAGAATTTCAGAGGGCACTTAGTCCAAAAGGCCTGGAAGAATGTGGAGTTGAACCTTTCATGGGGCTAATGGCGGACTTCTCACTAGAGGCTGGCTTTCTGGCGAATCTCCTGCTATTGATCGCTCCTCTGTACTGTGCTTCCTCTTTCCAGGCATGTCCCTCTAAGTACCCCGCCTTCCCCGACTTCCTGCTGTGCCCTTGTCTCCAGACCCCAAACCCAGGAGTCTATTCAGTCATTGTGGAGGTAGCATAAACATCCCTTCTTTCTCCATCCAGACTTTTCGCTACCTCAGGTCTCTTCCAATGACCTTCCTCTGTGCTGGGGAAGGAGGTACGTGAGTCACAGGTCTCCCCGCTCTCCTTTGTCTTCTGATTCCTGCCTTGATCACCCTCCTCCCTTTGCCTGCCTCTCTCTAGCAAACAGGAACAAGTCACCAGGCCTTTCTCTCATGGGTGGGTTTGAACTGCCAGTCTCGTGAGTGGCAACTGAGTGCTTAATTGTTGGGCCACCAGAGGTCCTTTTAGCTACATTTCAAGCCTGGAATACTTTTAAACTCCCATTGAAACAGGCTGAGTCTAGAATTCTGCCTGGAAACGATGTTCTTCCCCCAGAATGTGCATGGCAGCGCTCTACATTCTTCTAGCTTCTGTTTTCCTGTCTTTTGTTTGTTAGTTTTGGGTTTTATCTTTCCTTTCTGGAGTATTTTAGGTTCTTACCTTTCTACCCAGTGTTACTGAATTTCACCACCATCCTTTAGCATGGACACTGTGCCACATATTTTCATCTAAACACTCAGATTATTCAGTTCTAGGAAAATGTCCTTAATTTATTGCTTGTTGTTCACCTATATCCACGTCTTTCTTTCTGGAACCCCCCATAAGTCAAACTTGGACCTTCTGGATGGATCCTCATTTTTGAATCCTTTTTCTTCTACTTCCTGCTTCTTTATTAGCTACTCGACTTTCATGAGCATTTCTTCAAATGATTTGTTACACTTTATTTCAAAGAGCTTATTAGTTGTTCTCAGACAGCTTTAAAAAATATAATATACTGTTCTTGTTTCACGGATGCAATCCTTTCTTTTGCCTTTTGAAGATAATACTTGTAGTCAGGCTGAGGGTTGTGAAGTTTGCTTCTGCTTTCTATGGAGTCCCACCCCCTGCCATGTGCTAGTTCTCTTGTTTTTCATCTTAGAAATGTTTAAAAAGATAATTGTATTTATTTTACCATCGATGAGGATTTACACAGCAACACATACCCAGATTCCACTCTTCTACAGGTACAACTCCATGCCGGTGATCACAATCATTCTCATCCTCCTTTTCTGAGTTACTCTTCCTCAACTAATATAAACTCATGGCCTCCTAGGTTGCCTGTCTAATCTCTCAAGTTGCTGTGCTCACTCAGAGCCCATACAGATAGTGCCGACAAAAGCATAATGTTGAGGCAGACATTTTTTAGAAATGTTCTTTAATTGGCCATTCTTGGGTGTCCATTCACATTTCAGAGTGAGACTTTAATAAAGCTTCGATTATGAAAACTGTAGACATAGGTGGCTGTAGGTGGCATATATCAATGATCAAGATGGGAGGAGCTCACCATAGGGGTGTAAGGAGGGATCTTATGTGTTTTATTGGGGACTTCTATATGTAATTTTCTGTACATGTTTAATGAGTTCCTGGTGTGCTCAGGCTCCACTAGAAAAAGGAGACTAGGAGGCAGGTAGACATTACTACTTTAGAGGGAATACTTCTACATTAATTATTCTCTCTCTCTCTCTCTCTCTCTCTCTCTCTCTCTCTCTCTCTCTCTCTCTCTCTCTCTTCTTAGCCTTCTGCTTTCCAATCTTTAGAGGTATCTCAGCATCCTTGGGAGACTATAGTTCAAATAGGTTCTCCCCCCACCACCACTGTTAACTGGTTCTAGATCCTTGTAGATTCTTTGCTTTTAGCTTTATGCTAAGCCAAGGACAATTTGCCTTTCTGCTTTTCAGCTCTCGAAAAAATTCTGGCCATCTTTCATCCTGCCATCTACCCTGCCACTGTTGAGAGCTTTCTCCAAAATCCCTTTTCTTGGCCATGTTAATTCGGAGTCTTTGAAACTTTTGGCTTTCTTGTCTAAAAGCAAATGAGTACTCTGGAGAAACTCTTCAGTAGCTGGAGGGCTGTCGCCTTCCCCAAGCAGTCGCCCATGGAGATCTTCGGAAGTTCCATTTCCCCTTATAGGCCTTGTTCTTCTTTTCTGTGGAGACAGACGCTTCCTCAGACGCATGAACATATCCTTCACCCCACCCTCACTCTGGAGTCAAGTTCCCTTCTTGAGAAACTGTGAGAGAACACATTAGAAATTTGCTCATGATTAGGGTTGACATGAAGGAGTTTCTAGTCTATTTATAGAAACATAGTACCATGTCCCCCAAGGTATAATAGAACAATGGGTGTTAACAAGATTTTCTGTAACCATGGATACCCTGCAATTATTTCTGAACCATACTCGCTGTTTGTCTGTATCTGAATTTTAAGGAACTGGGCTCTTGCTGCTAACTCATGCATTTTTCAATGAAAACACATCACTCATTATTATTCTCTTCTCATGAGTCACAGTCCATCTTCAAACTCAAGGCAGATGAGTCAATCACTGCTCTTGGATGATGGCTGAAAAATTTTTGATGAGAATAACAACAGTGGCAATAATGATGGTTGTAATAAAAACCAATAGTCTGTTATGCGCCTGTCCCCTCAATAGGTGTCAACTTGGTTAGGCTATGATTTTCTTGATAAAATGAAATTGTCTTCCATTTTGTGCTCTGATGTAATTATCCTATGTGCTGAACATGTTAACCTCTACATATGCTAACGAGGCATGATTGGTGGTGATTGTGTATAATACAACCAATCTATAGGATTAGGGTGTATCTTGAGTCCATTTTGTTAGAGATATACAAGAGATTAAATAAGCTGGCAGAGATCGGAGAGGCCTGATTACCACTAAGAAAGAAGATCCAGAATCAGAGCATATCCTTTGGATCTCAAGTCCCTGTGCTGAGAAGCTCCTAGACCTAGGGGAAGATGGATGTTAAGACTCATGGAGATCTACAAGGAATTCCAGCCTCACAGATATTGAAATACAATAAGGACCTGCTTCTAAAGCTGACAGAGAGAAAGCCTTCCCCTAGAACTGACACCCTGCTCTTGGACTTGTCACCTCCTAAACAGAAAGAATGCATTTCTGTTGGTTATAACCCTCCGCTTGTAGCATTTCTGTTTTAGCAGTATTAGAGAGCCAAGGCATAGTCTGGCAGTCTTCTTTGGCTCTAAAAATAACTCTCTGAATTCTTAGAAGAGGTCAGGTTTATTAGATTGGTTGTGTTTAGAGAAACCCTGGAGATGATGACCCCTAGATACTCTGTAAACTTTGTGCTGAAACCATACCCAGAGGTCACCTTTCAGCTCAATAGAAGATTGGCTTATACAATAACTACTACCACCCTGGAGTACTGTGCTCTTTAAAAAAATCATCTGTATGTGACCAAATGATCAATATTTTCCCTAAAGCAAAGATGAAAAGGTAAGTGGGGATGGGGAAGCTCAATTAATGGAAACAGCACCATCTGAATCGAAATAATGAGCATGCTGACCCTGTGAAAAATAAAATTAATGTCACTGAGGAAAGAGAACCTAAGTTACTGTGTGAAACATTCACCCCCAACACAAGAAAATATTATAATGAAAATGTAACTATGATGTAAGTAGACATTTTTATTTCTTACTTTATAGATGGGCAGACTTAAGCCTTTAAGTCTACATTCTTTGTCTGCTGCCAAAGATCCCTAATAAGTGACTGAGATTCATAATTATTCAATCATCAAACATTTGCTGAGTACTTACATGTCTTCAGGCCCTCAGGGTGCTGAAGTGACTGACATATAGTCGTTGTTCTCAGAAACTCCACTGGGGATTGGTAAACAGACACATACATGAATATGTAAACGCACACTGAGAAGTATGCATTCAGGGCTGAGTGGGAGTGGAGAATTCATTTTAAAAGGCACCAAAGTGTATGCTTGCTCTGCTGTGTGTCATAGGAAAGGTTTCAGATTGTATTGGTTACCCATTGACCACCTCTCGTGAGTGAGTCAACTTTGTCTCATTGTCAGCTGATAGGACAGACTCGAAGTGCTCTGTAGGGTTTCCAAAGCTACGATCTTTCTGGAAACAGACATTTGCTTAGCATTGGAGTGCTTAACCACTGTGCCACCAGGGCTTCTTTTATATTGGTGATGCTTGAGCTGATTGGTATAGCCACTGGGTTGATTCATCACGTCCAGAGCCTTCCTCTTCTTCCCTGCCCCTGCATGTTCAAAGTATATGAGACAGAGTCTCACCATGCTTGCTTTTAAGTAGCACTCTGGCTGTACTTCTTCTAAGACACAGACAAGTGAGTGTTTCCATTGCTTCATCAGCTTGCTGAAACATTTCAATTGGTATTCCATCAATTCGTAGAGCCTTGTTTTCAGCTAATGCTTTCAGTGCAGTTTGGCCTTCTTCCTTCAGTACCATTGGTTTTTGCTCATACCGTATACACTCGAGTGTAAGTTGACCCAAATTTGGGTTGGCTTATGCTCTAGTATATACAGTATGCTCCCTCATGAAATAGTTAAATGTTGACTAATTTTTTTGGTACAATGACTCTGTATTCTTTCCATCTTTTGATGCTTCCTGCATCATTCAATATTTTGTCCATAGAATTTTTCATGATTGAAGTTGAAGCTTGCATTTAAAAAAAATCTTTCAATTTAGGATATGCTGAGCATGCTCCTCCTTTTTGGCCTTCTAACTCTAGATCTTTGCACATTTTATTATACTATTTTTCTTTGTCTTCTTGAGCTGCCTTTTGAAAATTTCTGCTCAGCTCTTTGACGTCATCATTCCTTACATTTGCCTTAGCTACTCTCAGATTATTAGCAAATTTCAGAGTCTTTTCTGATATCCACTTTGATCTTTTCTTTCTTTCCTATCTTTTTAATGACCTTTTGATTTCTTCACGTATGATGTACTTGATGTCCTCCCACAGCTCCTCAGGTCTTCTGTCATTAGTGTTCAAAGTGTCAGATCTGTTCTTGAGGTGTTCTTGAAATTCAGGTGAGGTAGACTTAAGGTCCTATCATGGCTCTTGTGAACATGTTTTCATTGTCTTTAATTTCAAGTTAAACTTACGTAAGCTCAATCGATGGTCTACAGTCAGCCCCTGATCTGGTTTTAGTCCCTGGTTTTTGCTGCTGAGATTGAGCTTCTCTACTGTTTCTTCTCACATTTGTTGTCATTTTCATTTCTGTTTATTCCATCTGTCATTTTTTGTGTTGTTGAATAAAAGGTATTTGAAATGAAGAAGTTGTTGGTCTTGCAAAATTCTATCATGAGATCTCCAGCTTCATATCTATCACCAAGTCCATCTTTTCCAATTCCTGTTCCTTCCTCTTTGTTTCCAGCTATTGCATTCCAATCGCCAATAATTATAAATGCCTTTTGATTGCATGTTTGATTAAGTGTGGACTGAAGTCATTGATAGAATTCTTCTACTTCTTCATCATTAGCTTTAGTGATTGATGCATAGATTTGGATAGTTGTATTGATTGGATTTCCTTGATTGAGGATAGATATGACGCTCTCACAGACAGCATTTTACTTTAAGATAGCTCGTGAGTGGAATGTCATTCCTTTTGATTCTGTCATTCCCAGCATAGTAAACCATGTGATTTTCTCAATCAAAATGGCCCATGCCAGTCCATTTCAGCTAATACCTAGAATATTGATATTTATGTGTTCCATTTCATTGTTAACCACTTTCCATTTTTCCTAGATTCACACTTCATACAGTTCAAGTTCTGATTATTAGTAGAGTTGTACAACTACTTCTCAGTTTGAGAAGGCTTTACTCTCGCAGGTTTCACTCCACTCATGCCATTAAGGGAGACTTTACTTCACGGAGGCAGCTCTTCCTCAGTCACCCTTGGAGTGCCTTTGCTCATCTCCTGGCACTAGTTCTGATGAGATTTTCAGTAACTGACAGTGGTTTGACGCTATCCATAGGGTTTTCAGTGGCTAGTTCCTCTGAAGTGGGCAGCCTATTCCTTCTTCACAGCTGTTCTGAGTCTGGACGCTCTGCTGAAACCTGTCCACTTTGGGTGACCCTGCTGGCATTTGAAATACCAGTGACATACCTGCCAGCATCACAGCACACACAAGCCACCACAGCACCACAAACAGACAAGCGTGGCTGTATTGGCTAGGTCACAGGAATAGAAGGATAGTTTTAGATGTACCATCTATTGATAGCCCTTCCAGGGTATCGACTTGGATCCCACATTTGGGGAAATAGCTGAGGGAAGCATTGATCCACATAGGTTCCACTCTTTGGGATCCTTTGCAAAGCATACGCAGTCCACAGGAGCTCTCTGTAGAGTAAGTAACTGTGCAGCCTTTCAGTGAATATTCCACTTGATAGACGTAAGCTGGTTGACTACCCAGCAATTCACTTAATGTCACACTCCATTTCCTCATTTGTAATATAGTACACCATAGGAATTTCAAGTACATATAGCGTTAAAAAATATGATAAAGCCTCTGAGTTTGTAACAAACCACATATTTTTTTCTTGAATATTTTCTTCCCTCAGGGGTTCTGGTATCCCCCGAGTTACCCATACTGTATTTATAATGGTCCATTTGAATATAGCTAAAACCCATCATCACACTAAATCTCAAATAACCAAAATTCATCTCTGAAGAGTATTCCGGAGTGTTTTTCTGATGCCAGGAGGCAGCTCTGAATTATTCATGTTGTTAAAATACATGTTAAATAAAGCTCCTGGATTCTTATCAAGCTTTCACTTTCCGGTTTACTATTTCCAACTTCCTGTGGATTAGCATTTAATATATAAAGTTTGTGTGGTAATGATAATTTTAAAAAAGGCTTCAAAAATCTTTGTTGTGAGGCGTCACTGGGCTGGTTTCAACAGAATGAGACATTATCTCAGTCCTGGGTCATCTTCACAAGTGTTAGTTTGTATCAATCCATCTCATTGAAAGTCGTCTCTTGTTTGCTAACCCTCTCCTTTACCAACCATTCCAGTTTTCCGCTGGTCTTTCCTGATAACGCTTCCATAGACTATGAGATGAAGCCTCCCTATTCACAGCTTTAAGGAGAAATTTGGCTTTCCTTCTCCCAAGATAGATTTGTTCTTCTGCGGTCCACAGTACTTTCAAGATTCTTTGCCAAAACTAGAATCCAGTTCTCAGCTTTTACATGCATATGGAATAATAAAAAATACCATGGTTGGGTCAGGTACATCTTAGTCCTTACGATGACACTTTGCTATTTAATGAAGGTGTGTTCAGTGCATTTTCTCAAATGTAATACATTCTTGATAACTTAGATCTTTTCCATTTATCATGAGGTTGTCTCCTGGTCCACATGTGAGGATTTAAAAAAAATACTGAGATGTAATCAACACTAAAGATTTTAGTCTTTGATCTTCATAAAAATGCTTAGGTCCACTTAAGGATGACAATAAAGTTACAGGGTTAGGGAGGTGTTTCCCAGTGGAACTGCATTTGATTTGATTTCCATATGGTGGTTTGACTCCTCTTGAGTGCATCAGGTCTTCTAGAGTAAACTATGGGAGCTATGACGACAATGCCAGGAGTGATAGGGGAAGTTATGCCATTTCCAGGAGTGGTTATTATTGTTAGTAGCTGCTATCATCAGCCCCTGACCTATGGCAACCTCATGCACAATGGAAAGAAATGCTAACCAGATCTATGTCATCCCCATGAGGGGACTGTTGGGATCCATAGAGCTTTTTCTTTATTTTTTAAAAATCATTTTATTGGGGGCTCGTACAATTCTTATCACAATCCATAAATACATCTATTGTGTCAAGCACGTTTGTTTGTACATTTGTTGCCATCATCATTCTCAAAATATTTGCCTTCTCCTTGAACCCTTAATATCGGCTCCTCATTATCCCCCTCCCTTTCCCTCCCCCTCCCTCATGAATGCTTCATAATTCATAAATTATTATTTTGTCATATGTTACACTGTCTGACATGTCCCCTCGCCCACTTCTCTGTTGTCCATCTGCCTGGGAGGAGGTGATATGTAGATCCTTGTAATCGGTTCTCCCTTTCCACCCCACATTTCCTCCACCCTCTAGGCATCGCCACTCTCACCACTGGTCCTAAAGGGGTCATCTGTACTGGATTCCCTGTGTTTTCAGTTGCTATATGTACCAATATACATCCTATGGTCTAGCCAGATTTTTAAGGTAGAATTGGGATCATGATAGTTGGGGGAAGGAAGCATTTAAGAACTAGAGGAAAGTTATATGTTTCATTGTTGCTATCCTGCACCCTGACTGGTTCATCTCCTCCCCACAACCCTTCAGTAAGGGGTGTCCAGTTGCCTAATGATGGGCTTTGAGTCTCCACTCTGTACTCACCTTCATTTACAATGATAAGATTTTTTGTTCTTTGATGCTTGATACCCGATCCCTTCAAAAGCTCGTGGTCACACAGGCTGGTGTGTTTCTTTCATGTGGGCTTTGTTGCTTCTGAGCTAGATGGCCGCTTGTTTATCTTCAAGCCTTTAAGACCCCAGACTCCAAGGAGCCTTTTAATCGACAGATTTTCAGGCATAGATTGCCTCACTCTAGATACTGTGTTACAACTGGTTCAGCATCACAGCAACATACAAGCTTCCTCCGACAGATGGGTGGTGGCCATGCATGACCTGCATTGACTGGGAGTAGAACCTGCTATACCCCATGAAAGGTGAGCATTCTACCAATGAACTGCCAACACTCAAGGGGGCGGTATGGAGCAGTTTTCACTGAGGAGGCTTTCTACTTGGGGTAGAGAGTATTTGGCTAATAGTTGAAAGCATTGATGAAACAAAGGAGAGGAGTGAAAATCCAATCTAGAACCAGAAACTCTTCTTGGAAACCAACCTATAGAGGTTGGGTTGGGTACAAGTTGGCAGTTGACTAGATGACACCAAGCAACAATAGGTTGGGATGGACAAGTGACCATTCTGAACAAGGGTGTGTATCTCTTTTCCTGCCCCACTGAGAAGCTGTGTCCAGCTCACATCTGCCACAAAGAAGTGTGGCTCAGGCGAACACTCTTACGCTTCTCTCGCCGAGACATAACATTGGTTTCACTGATGACTGCAACCACAAAGCATTTGTGTCTTCCATCAAAGGATAAAAGAGAATGTTCCTGATCTCCATTATCCCTTGCTCTGCATTAAACAAAAGTCAGTCCAGAAGATGCCTTGCTTCAAACAACCAGCTAATGTGAAATTCACAAGGCTTTTGTTGTGTTGGGAAAATGTTAAATTGGACAAAAACATTCAGGCGAGCTTCTTGATTCTCACTGGTATTTTCATGGCAGAAGAGTTAATAGTTGTTTTTTTCCCCTCTCAGAGGAGGATGTGTAATATTTTTACCCCAGAAGTGTACATTCTAATTGTATTAGACAGAATAGATCCCTAGCATTGTCATTTCATTAGAGAATTTGCAATAAATCTTAATGGTACATGCAAATACACCAATCTAATGGTCCATTTTAAAAGAAATGACTGACTGTTACCATTTATTTCCAGCAATTTATATGATTTCTCATCCCCTGCTGATAAAAAGTTCCAGAAGGCAGAGAACTTAGCTTGCTGCTTCTCTCTCTCTCTCTCTCTCTCTCTCTCTCTCTCTCTCTCTCTCTCTCTCTCAACAAATAGCGAGACATAGCAGAATGAAGTGGAGGATAAGAGAAAGTCTTGTTCTTTCATGGGGCCTGCATGACAATTTCTATAACTCCTGACAACCTGGCATCATTTTCAGCCTTTTTGTTTGAAATCCACCTAAAAGTAATTATATACAGAAGTTTTCCATTTGTTCTTCTTGCATTGCTATTGTTTTTGCTCCCCTCCTCAGTGTAGGGGTCTTTATACACTGAGTACAGACAACAACAATGATAAACAAACAAACAAACAAAAACCAAGAGAGAAATAGGTAAACGCCAGGCTAGAGAGGAAAACCACACTTTAAAAAGGCTTCCTTCTTTGTAGAAATCAGTAGCACCATCCCTCAGCCCCATCTGCCTCTTTGATAGTGTGTCGTCTTATAATGTGTCCATATTTATGATCCCAACATCTAAGTTCCTCGGCAAAGTCCACGTCTTATTCATCTGCAGCGTCGCCAGCATGAGATGCTGTGGACATGAAATGGAACTCAATTTCATGAATTGAATTCAACAAAGCCAAATCAGCCACCCAACGACTTCTTAACACTCCTTGCCTTAGATTCTTCATGCTGCTGTAACAGAAAACTCTCTAGTGGGTGTCTTTAAGAACTAAAAAACATTCTCATACTGTCCAGGAGGCTACAAATCCAAATTTGGTGCAGCGGCTCTAGGGGAAGGCTCTCTCTGTTGCCTCTGGGGAAAGGATTTTACCTTTTTCAGCTTCTGTTCCTTGTTCCTTAGAGATCTTCCTGCGGCCTCTTGGGTCTGTGTCCATGCTGCTTCATAAAACCCAGCCGTGATTCTGTTTAACTGGGAGCTTTGCAAATGCATCCATACTGTGATGCTGCAGGCAGGGGCAAAGTTATGAAAACTGCTTAGACCTAACCAAATATCTGGAGTGAGTTTTTGGGCCTTGGGGATGAAGACCATAGTCTTAGGGGACACCAAGGCCAATTAGCATAACATAGTTCACAAAAGGGAGCCCTGGTGGTGTAGTGGTTAGGTAATGGGCTGCAATCTGAAAGGTCAGCACTTCAAAACCCAGGGAGTAGAAAGTTGGGGCTTTCTACTCCCATAGACAAGTTACATTCTTGGAAACTCCTGGGGCAGTTCTGCACTGTCTTATCCATTTGCTTTGAGTCGGCGTCAACTCAATGGCAGTGTTTTGTTGGTGTTTCATTTTGAGCTCACGAAGACAGTGTTCTATACGCTACTTTGGAGAATATCAACTGGGTTCTTGAAAGCTTTAGTAGTCATGTAAGTTTCAACTTTTGATCTCTCCCTATCTAGAGGAAATGAGTGATGAAAGTTGAAAGGCATGTGGAAACAATCAGGCCAGGGGACTAATGGACCATGTTAACATCAATCAGAAGAACTAGATGGTGCCCACCTACCACTATCAACTGCTCTGAAAAGGATCACATTAGAAAATGGAACAGAATGAAAAATTCTAACAAAGACCAGGCTTATAGATCAAATAGAGACAGGTGGGACCTCAAAGATTATGGCTTAGTCACCCTACAGGTCTGGAACAGAGCTCACCTCTATTAGAGTCATCAACCATTTAAAATCAAAAGGGCAGCATTTACCCAAGGACAAAGGTCGGAGGGTTAGGAAAGGAGGAGGAAAGGAAACCTGAGACACAGGCAGGAAGTGGGATGAGTAATGCTACATGGAGGGGATTTCAGAGGATGTGTTGACTCAAAATTCATACGAAATGTTGAACGGAAAGCTGATGATCTGCTCGATAAACCTTCGGTGTATTCAAAGTGAAATGTTAAAAAACACACAAACCCTTTGAAGCATGGTACATATGGAGTCACCATGAATTAGTACTGGAGGGAGCCAGGGAAGAAGGGAGGGAAAGAAGCAATCTTATTTAAGACACATCCTACTTGGTATGTCTTCATTAACATAACAAAAGAAACCTTGTTTCCAGATAGGATTATATCCAGAGGTGTATGACTTAGTTCTCTAATATATGTGTGGAACAAAATTAACCCAACGTACTACCTTTACACCAATTTTGACTCACAGGGACCCTATAGGAAAGAGTAGAACTGCCCAAGAAGTTTTCTAGGCTATAATCTTTACAGAAGCAAAATCATTTATTTATTTTTCACCATGGAGCCTCTGGTGGTCTTGGCTTAGCAATTGAGTGATTAATCACTGCACCACCAGGGCTCCCTTTATCACTTCATACCTGTGATTGATTGCATAGAGCAGGCAAGATGACTTTGTTGGTGGGAAGTAATTGATACCCCTTTACAATATGAATTGGGGATGAAGGTGAGGATGGAGATTGTGTTAGTCCGGGATGACTATAGAAACAAATTCACAGACACTTTATATACAAGAATAGTAGAATATTGAGAAAACCTCCCAGGCCAGTTCAGATCAAATCCATAGTCTGATATTAGTCCATATGTCCAAGACCAATCTATCAATTCCTCTTCAGACTCACGCAACACATGCAATGATGCCAAATGCAGGAAGATCACAGGCCAGCAGGTGGGAAGTCTTGAGGATCCAGTGGCAATGGAAACATCTCAGTGCTGGCAGGGGTCTCTACGTGGACCTTCAGCTCCAGGGCTCTAGTGTACCTCCATGTGTCTTCTGAACAGAAATGTCTTGGAGGGAGTGTGTGTGTTTCCTGCCTCCAGGGAGCTATTTACCTCCATGGCCCCTCCAAATGAGATAATCAAACTGCGACCTGTTTGACAGGCTACACTCCTCCCCCTTCACTCTTAATACTCTCAAATTGACAACAGATTATGTTGCCATCCCACCAAAGGGATGCATTACAAAACAAAAATCACCACAACTTATGCTGTTTCTTGTCGTTTTGAACCACAGAGGGGAAGGCTTGGGATTGTGTTGGTTAGATCATCCTAAATATAAGCAGTTTGGAAAGCACCTGACACACCAGCTGTTGATGGTTCCTTCAGTTTCCCTGCTTCCAGATGACATTTAGGAAAATATCCATTCAAACCTTGATCCACACAGCTTGAGCCAAATCATGGCTGCACTGTCTGTTTCCCTCTCCTCTGCCTGCAACCTGGCTCTTTGGCTTTCCAAGAAGGATGGCAGGTGATGGTGGTCCCCATTACTTGTGAGTTTGCATCTCCTTTGTTCAAATGCACAGGAGCCCTGGTGGTGTAGTGGTTACATGTTGGGCTGCGATCTGCATGGTTGGGAGTTCAAAACCACCTGCAGCTCCGTGGGAGAAACAGCAGGTTTCCTGTAAACAGTTATAGTCTCAGAAACTCACATGGGGTTTCTATGACTCAGCACTGACTGGATGACAGTGAGTTTTTATTTATCTATTGGCTTTTATTTAAATACAGGAGCCCTCACAGCATAGCTGGTTAAACATTATGCTGCCAAAGGCGAGGTCCTTGATTCAAGCCCACCAGGTGCTTCGGCGGAAAAAGATGAAGACTGTGTTCTCCAGGAAACAGCTCTACTCTGCCCAAGACAATTGCTGTGAGTTGGGGTCCACTCTGTGATAATGGCTTGGCTTTGGGAGTGGGGGCTAATCAGCGATCCATGGAGACTGGTTTTTTAAATTTAGGTCCCACATCAAGTACACTATAGAGAACTGGGTATAGTCTTCCCAGCTTGGGTTAGTTTCTTTCCCTGGTCAATCTTGAACCCCAACCCATTACCATCGAGTAAATCCTCATTCTAGGGGACTCATGCGCACAGTAGAACTTCTCTATCGGGGGTTCTGGACTATAATCTTTCTGGAAGGAGATTGCCAGGTCTTTCTATAATGGCACCACTGGGGTGAGTTTACCCCACCAATCTTTAGGTTAGTGTCAACCATTTCCTGCCATGGAGTAGATTCTAACTCAGAGTGACCCTGTAGGACAGAGTAGACCTGCCCCTGTGCACTTTTGATACTGTAACTCTTTATGGGAGCAGAACACCTTGTCTTTCTCCTGAGGAGGGACCGGTAGTTTCGAACTGCTGGTCTTGCGATGAGCTACCCAATGCGCAACCATTATTCTCAAGGGCAATGCATTTGTACCAAACTGCTGTTGAGTTTATTTCAGGAGTAGATAATATCATCTTTCTCCCAAGGCTAAATTGGTGGGTTTGAACCTTTTACCTTGTGGTTAGCAGTTTAATGCTGATCCCAAAGTGCCTCACAGTGCCGCCAGATCTGTAGTGTGGGGTAAGTAGTTCTATGTCTCACCTCTTGGCGGGGAGAACAGTTTTCAGAAATGGCAGCTGGTGGCCTGGGTAGGAAGCCTAGACGTTCTCTAATACAATGTTAACTAAGGAAATGACTTTTGACCAGACTGGAAATACATTACAAAATGAATAGGTTACATGGACAAGGCAACCAATAAACATTGTGTGCCAATTTAGAGTGGCCAATGGAATTGGAGCAAGCGTACTCATAAATATATGCTGTTTATGAAGTAACTGGGGAAAAACCCCCACACATTAATCTATTTTAAATGAAAACCTTCTTTTCAGAACCAAATCTGAGACTGGCTGTGACATAGAATAACCAGTTACTTGCTCAGGCCCCTTTAATATGTGCAGCTAAAAGAAGAGATTTCCCAGACTCCTCCACGGCAAGGGATACTTAATGGGTGGTCTGCAGAAATTGTCCCCTAGGACTTTTCAGGAAAACAGGAATTCTTTCAAAGTCATGCACACAAGTTAACTCCTTGGGCTTTCCACTCCTTCCTCTTGCCCTCTCCTAGAACGCAGCCCTGGTGTCTGAATCTCTAGCGTTCATTTTGGAACATGACATGACTTTGAGGACCCAGGCACATTCTGAGAATAAAGGAAAAGGACTATAGACAGAGTCTGGGTCCAGGATGATGCCACGGAGACATCAGATTATCACTGCACTGCTTGACTGTTGTCCCAGTTATCTAGTGTTACTCTCCCAGAACTCCCTCAAGTGAGTGGCTTTCACAAACTGATCCTTGTTGTCTCACAGTTTGTTAGGCTACAGGGCAGACTTTGAAGGGCAGGCTTGGGGGACAGGGCTTTGCCTTTTTTCAGCTTCTACTCCTAGTTACCCTGGTGATCATGTAGATGTGTCTTCTCCTCCTCTTGTACTTGTTTGCATTGTGAACTTGCTTTCCTATCTCAAAAGAAACAGATTTAAGATACACCCTATACACATACTGCCTCATGAAGTGACCAACCATTTATTTAGGCCTTGATCCTTGATCAATAGCCACGGAATCAGCAGGCAAGAAGATGAATGATGCCGTGCAGTGGGAAAACCTGTGACACAAGGTGTCTTTAATGAATTAAAGAACAATGATGTCACCTTGAAGTAGAAGGTGTTCCTGACCCAAGTTATGGGTGACAGTTAGGTTTTAAGTCAACTTAACTGAAACAGGATTCTCAGTGGTTTGGGCAATGAAGGCCTAGTAATGTCCTATAAAGTAACCAATTCCATAATGGGATCTACTGTCAGTGGTCGTAAAAAGATTAGGGTAGAGTACAACCCCCTTACTTAGGTAACAGCCCTAGTACAATTGAAAGGATATTTTCTCAAGAGTGTGGCTTATTTCCAGGAATAAGTGCACTATGGGAAAGAGCTGTTTTGCATGTTGCTGGGTCTGGATCCTGCAGCGGTCCCTTCAAGGTCTGGTTATTTGGACTTGAACCAATGGCCTGCCATATTGCCTTTTAATACCAGGAGCCATCAGCAGCCTGTTATCTGACCTGCTGACTTTGGATTCATTTGCCTCTTCAGTCACAAGTCTCACCTGATCACCTTGCATTCATCTGCCTCAGCAACTACTAGCTTGTGGTCTCCTAAAGCCATGTCAGTCAGGAGAAGCCCCGAGTTTAGCATCTGACCCATGGACTTGAAACCAGACTGGACTTACACATTCCTTCAAGTTTTCTTGATATAAATTTCTCTTCTCTCTCTCTCTCTCTCTCTCTCTCTCTCTCTCTCTCTCTCTCTCTCTCTCTCTCTCTCCTAGAGAGCCCCATAAAACATAGCACTGTAATTACAAGCACCCCACATGCATGCAAAAGCTAGACAATGAATAAGAGGGAGTGAAGAAGCACTGATGTCTTTGATTTATGGCATTGTCAAAGAGTAATTAACATACTACCATGGACTGCCAGAAGACACAATTCTCTTTTAAAAGAAGTATAGTGAGAATGCTCCTTAGAAGTGAAGTCTTTGTCTCATGTACTTTGGACAAGCTACCAGGAGAAGGAGAAGAAGTCCTGCTTGGGAAAGTAGAGGGCCAATGAAAAGAGGAAGCCCCTCCACAAGATGGCACAGTGACTACAACAGTGGGTTCAAGCACAGCAGTGAAGGTGAGGATGGCGTGGGACTGAAGGCTGGGAAGTGTTTCCTTCCATTGTACATAGAGTTGCTATGAGGTAGAATTCACTCAACAACACCAACAACAATGACAACTTTTTTTGGGGGGGGGATCATAATTCAATTCATCACAACTACAGACTTTATGTAAGAAGGAATATAAGCATTTTATACTGGGTCGACATAACTAGCAGCTGGATAATAAATCTGATCTTGGTTAAGGAACCCCCCTTCAATGAGGGAGCATTATATGATTGATCAACGGTGACCAATGCAAACCAAATCCATGACCAGATCCATTATGGACCCTTTACATTTGTATAGTGGTGAAAATCTATTAAGCCAGAGGACAGATACTAGAAACCTTTGTTGCTTTTCCAAAGCCCTTGTTGGTGAGTGTGAGACTGTCCCTGGCATCCCTCCAGTTGCAGGGAGAGTAGTTGCCTGAGGGCCACAGTGATACACTCTGCAGTCCAGCTCTGTGTTTGAGCTAAGGCCACATCTCCCCTGAGCTGCTCCTAGACAATGATGGGGATATTGAGGAAGGTGTGTTGAAAGGAGACTTGGGATTCCTCTGATGGCTGACGTGGCTCTAGGACTTCTGATGGCCTTCTTTAAACTACATGGAAGCCTTGGGACACATTGATCCAAGCTCCCTTCCTCTCTCCCCCACTCAAGGCCAGACTTCTATGTCATTAAATAGATCTCGAATCCTCCCAGGGCCTCTCCATTTTCTCTTCCAAGCCTTTCCCCCTGTCCTTGCATGTCTAATTCTCTCTTGGTACCTGCTTCTCTGAGGTCCTAGACTACCGCCCATGACTTTGAAGCCGGCTTTGTCATGAGTCAAAAGGCCACAATAAAAGGACTACTGCAGCTCAACATTTTCTCCATTCCGACAGCTGATCTATTTTAAAGAGGATGTGGAATATAATAAAATAATTTTATGGCCATAAAACTGTCTTAACATCGTTTAATTTACTTGGAGATTTGTTAGGCAATCAAGTATTCCCAGACTACTTTGAACAGATTGCAAACCTTCCTGATCAAAATTCTCATTTCTTATTTATAGGCAGATTACAATTCCGATCCAGATGTTGTTTGGGGGAGCAGGTAGGGACTTTTATCATGTGTTTCATTGCCATGTCATGTGAAAAGATGAACCATCTTTTCTTTTTAAATGCACAAATACAAAAATATATCGAGGCGTTCAGGAAGATTAGGAAAGGAGGAGAAATGGAAACAGGAGAGGCAGGGAGCAGGTGGAATAAAAGATATTTCACTGTGAGGATGAAAAGTGAGCTGCTCTGTAAGCCATCACCTAAATCTCTCTCTCTCTCTCTCTTTCTCTCTCTCTCTCTCTCACACACACACACACATCATTATCCTATGACCCACTTGATCAGTCTCCAGCCTGCATCTTGTAGCCCATCCTTGTGTTCCTTGACCACCCTGTTCATCTGGCTATATCGCAGTGACATTCTTTCTGTTTTTCACAACTGCCAAATTCATTTGAGACCTTAGTGAGGGTTGCTTTTCTCTGAAAGTCTCCCCCCCCATATAGGTTTCGGTCAAAGTAATTTTTTCTAGTCACATTGACACATTTCCTCTGAACATTTTATTTAAAATAGCCCCCCCTCCCAGCCTACCCTGGTTGGATGCACTAGCCCTGTGTTGCTCAGTATATAATAGTTACCAGTTACAGTGGTTGTGGGACTCTTGAGACAGGAGAGTCCCGATGGAGATTGACTGTATATGTGTCAAATGCACAGTGGCGTTCCAAGATTTAGGAGGAGAAAAAAACAGTAATGGGAATGAGCGCATTAATCATTTTGATGGTAATTAATTGTTTGGGGGAAATGATTATATTTTGGATATATTGGGTTAATGAAATCTATTAAATCATTCAAAAATAGATCTTTAGGGTGAAGTCAAATTGCCATGATTTTGAATTTGTTAAAAGGCTACCATCTATGACAGTAATCACTAAACATCGCTCAAAGACACACATTTTACTTTGAGCAGTGCTTCAGACCCAATCATGCTATCCTTTGATTATTGTCATTTCCTTTTTCTTTGGGCCAGAGCATCTGTGAACTTTGCGCAATAACGCTTCATTGAACATATGCCTAGACTGTCAGCATGTATTTTTCTAATCTATATTAACTATTCGGTGATTCCAGCTGCTTGGAAACAGTTGCAGGATAGGAATGGCTCTAGATTGCTAACGACTACTACACGAGACCACAGAAAGTCCAAACTCGAATGAAAATGACATTTTGCCAAAGAATAGCAGAGTAAATGTTACTTTTTGGTTTGGTTCCACAATACCTGCAGTGAAAGAAAGCCTTGTGCCGGTGATATTTTATGAATTCAGCACTTGCAATTCCAAAAGGATCTTAAAGGTCAACGAGTGCCACCTTTTCATTTCACAGTTGAGAGAACGGAATCTGCAGAAGAAAAAGAAGTGAAGGTTACATAGCTAATTAGTTACATGGCCAGATTTAGAAGCCGAGCTCATCCATCCATCCATCTCTCCAAGCAGCAAATATTTATTGAGTTCCTGCTGCCAAGATATTTGCTCGATGCTGATAAGACAATGGTGGACACAAGCAGACCCAGCTCCTTTCTTGTGGAGGAGAGAAACACTTATGGAGTGGGGAGATAAATGTACCATGAAGGAGAACTCCATGGGAGCATATGAGAGAGGTTAAGCTTCTCTGATTGCTGAAGGATGGCAAGGAAAGGGTGTTAGGCTGGGTTCTTTAGAGAAGCAAAACCAGTGAGATATCTCCATCTCTATTTCTATGTAGATATCTATCTACACACACACACACACACACACATTTATATGTATGCCAAAAAGAGCTCACACAGTTGTAGAAGTGGGTAAGTCCAGTCTGGTTTCAAGTCCGTGGGTCAGCTGTGAAGACTAGCATAGCTTCAGGGGCTGCTGAACTTAGGATCCACTGAGAAAGACCACAGGCTAATCATTGGAGACAGATGAATCAAAGTGAGCCGATCAGACTTTGGACTGGAGAGGAGAGTGAACTCAAGGTGAGTAGATCATATGACACGCTGCTGATGGCTTCTGGAATGAGCAAGCAGTATGTTCACCACTAGGTCAGCAGTTTGAAACTAACAGTCACTCCTCAAGAGAAAGATGGGGCTTTCTACTTCCCTAAAGGATTACAGTCTCAGAAACTCAAAGGAACAGTTCTGTCCTGTCCAAGGTGGTCACTATGCATTGGTATCAAAGACAGTGAGTATGCTGGCTCAAGTCCAACAACCCAGAAGTCAGCAAGCTAGATGCAGAATCCAGATGCAGCGCAAAAGCCTACTCCCAGAGTCCATTGATACAAGAAGTAGACCACACACCGGAGGCAATGTCCTTTTGACTGCAACAGGGCTGTGACCTGAGTAAGGGGGCTGCACTCTACCCTAATCTACTTATGGTTGATTGGCTACTTATAGCAGGACCCATTATGGAGTTGATTACCGTATATACTCGAGTATAAGGTGACTTGAATTTCAGCTGAGGCAACTAATTTTACCACAAAACTGCATTAAAAATGTGGTAACAATCAGTTTATACATGAGTCTATATGGTACATTGTATTAGGTCACATGATGGGACATTGCTAGCCCTTACCTACCAAACCACTGAGAATCCTGGCCCAGCCAAGTTGGCACAAAACCCAGCTATGACACCAGTGAGAAAGTCACTCCAGATGTGATGGAAAGGCAGGCAGAGACTTGAAAGCAGGCAAGGAAAAGGATGGAGGCTGGGCCAGGAAGCCGTCTCACGTTCTTAAAGAGAAGACTCTGAAATACAACACCTCAAACTACAGGATCAATTCCACTATATTGTTGGATTCAGTCTCCAACTTTGATGAGTTTGTTCTTAAATCATCCGTGTGAACTATCTGTTCATAAAATATGTCTTTTATTGAGCACATGTGACACTGGATCTTCATTTAAGTCAGTAATTAAGGAATGTCATGGATAGGAAGATTAATTATCTCAGTTGTCAGGGCTGGACCATTTTTTTTATCCTCAGGAAGGTTGGTTGACAGAAAGAGGCAGATGACAGGTGATCTCTCTGCATAAGGCTGGACAAGGTATTGTTTTCTAGGTTTTCTTGCCACAGCTGTGAACTATGGGTTCTCTGGGAAGGAGACATTCAGCTTCTCAGGACTTTTCCCTTTTGCTTAGTCTATTCATATGGGATGGACTCCCATTGGCATTCGAGAGAAAGATGAAACTTTCTACTTCCATAAAAAGTTACAGCCTCAAAAACCCAAAGGGGGCAGTTCTACCTTGTCCTATAGGATCACTATGAATGAGCCAGCATCCTCTTGATGGCAGTGAGTTTGGGTTTGTTTGTTTTTTTTTTTTAAATTTTGTTGACAATGATTCCTGGTGAGGAGGAGAAGCTTGTTAGGTAAGTTGAGTTTTCTAAACTTTTATGTTATTTCTTTTAAAATACATAATACATTACATGGTTCAAAATTCAGAAGGTATTCAACTAAAACACTCTCTCCCTAATTCTGCAGGCATACAGTTTCCCTCCCCAAAGACAACCAGTGTCACCCACTTCCTGATGATCTTTGCAGAGCAGTTTCATGAATATTCAAACAGATGCACAGAAATCTTCCCTAAGATCTTTGGATCTCTGGGGTTGAAGGTAGAGGCAGACATTTCAAAGCCCAAGGCAGACTCCGTAACAAAGTTGAGTTCAGCTCACTTTGGGATGGGGAACAGGCTGAAAGTTCTTTCATTGTGCATAGAACAGACACTGTTTTGAGTCTTTCCCTTCCATAGATGTCAAGGACAGGGGCAATGGGGATTGCTGACCCTCTAACAGCATCACAAAACCAAGCTTTTTTGGGATGAAAATTAAACAGCTTGTCTGTGTAATGACAAGCATTTAAGTTAGTGGATGTTAAAATATATTTTAAAGATAAATAAAAACCTCCTGGCCTTAGTAAGAAATACATGATAGGTTGGAAAATTTGGGGAGGGATAGTTAAATATCTCTAATGTTTCCATGAAGGATAATTAAATGTGTATACAGAGACTTCTATTCAGAAAGGGCTCACAAAAATTGTAGATGTGGGTAAGTGGGTGAGATGTGAGTTGGAGGCTTCTCCTGACTCCTGTAACGTCAGAGGCTGATGAACAGGAAGCAGGCAGATGAAGACCAAAGATGGGTGGGTGCTGAGACGAGTGAATCCGACCCAGGTTGGCAATCCGTCGGTGGCTCCTGGGATTGGCAAGCGATATGACAGGAGGTCCGTGAACCAGACACAGGAGCAGTAGAAGGATCAGCAGGAGACGAGAGCTAGCTTCCGTGCAGTGTCAATCTATACTAAGTGGAAGTCACACCTCGAAGGAAACCTCCCTCTATTGTCTCATGACCATGACCAGATTAAGGAGGTGGTTCTCTACATTATTCTTCCAAAAACTGCCTGGCTGCTTCACAGAAGATCCCATCGTGGAGCTAACCACACTATGTTAGATCATTTCATGGGAGAATCCTGGTCCCCCGAGTGGACATAAAACCTATCACACAATGGACATACGTTAATGTTACTGAACAATACACGTGAAACGTTGAACTGGCTGATGTTTTGTGACATAGGGAGTTGGTGTCATCACTGGGACTTGTACAATTCTGCCATTCCATCTCCAGCATCATGTCTACCACCACCGCCATATTTTCCAACTACTCTCCCTCCCTCTTTGTTTCTACCATCAATAACAACCCAAAGAAACACATCATCACCCAGAACGTACAAACGTTTGAATAGGCATACATGAGCAGAGATGACAGAAATAAATACCTGCTCCACGAAACCGTCTGCACATCGACTATTTGAAATGAACTGTGATATTTTCTGTGCTGTTCATTTTCACTACTTTTTTTCTTCTCAAAACCACGAATGACTTGTCACCTGCAGTGACACTCCTTGGCGATCTGTTTCTCCCTTCAGAAGGGGGTGTAGATTTCAATGCCTACAGGAACAGAGCATGGGACGAATCTTCAGCTCCGTCAGAGGGAGTGAAAAGCTACGAAAGGACAATGAACCCAGTTAATCACCTCGGCTCAGTGGAGCTCAGACTATTACTACTGTTTGTGCATGTGACGAATGCAACTAAAATTCGTGTTTTGCCTAAAGAGAGAGCAAGAGTGTATTTCAAGGAAGTAGGAATCATGCTATGCCTCACCACTCCCTTCTGGAATTTTCTTTCTTAAAATTAAAAAAAAATGATCTTGTTGCTGTTGTTGTTGAGGGGATAGATAGCGGGACGTAGAACAGTTCAACTATTTCTACATGTACTATTCATTGATAACCTTGTTTTTGCGGTGCAACCTTTCTCCCCTTGTTTTTTCAGTTCTTCGTTCCCCATTAACCTAAACTCACTGCTGCCCGAGGTTCCCAGCTAATCTGTGGAATTGCTGTTCTCGACCTGTTACCCTAGTTTATGTAAGTTAGACTTGGACAGAGGTCTGACTCTTGCTCTGTTGAGTTGTGATGTCTTCTTGGAGTCTGTATTATATTCTTAGATTTCCTTAACAGAACAGATATAGGAACTACAGTATAATATTATACCTGGTCATTTGACCTCCCTCCTGACCCAACTTGAATTTGCTCTAGGTTTAAATAGTTCTCATTTGTTCCACAACAGAATGGACATCGGTTTTGTTTTCTTTTAAAATATTTAATTTAAAAAACAATAGAGTCAATGTCAACTGGTAGTAGTGGTAGATTATTAAACTATTATTTTAACTTAAGTTCGGCATTATTCCTAAAACAGTATGATTTTGATGGCTGACAAGCTTTTTCACTATTGCTGTCAACTTTTCCCCTTATTTTTTTGTGATTTGGGTTGCCAGAACATCTTACTGGTAGCCCTTTCACAGAAGTTGACATTGGTATCTGGGAGCCATCTAGTTCTTCTGGTCTCAGGCTTGTGAAGACTGCAGTTCTCGTGATCCCTTAGTCCTTTGGACTAATTGTTTCCATGACTCTTCATTTTTCTTCATTCTTCCTAGCTCCAGAAAGGGAGATCATAAAGTTCTCAAGGCTCCAATCTTTACAGAGGTAGACAGCCATATATTTCTCCTTCAGAGTTGCTGGTGGTTTTGAACCACCAACCTTCTGATCAGTCGCTAAGCACGTAACCATTCTGTCATGAAGGCTCTTTGAGCTTTGTGTAGGTCACTGTAATGGGTGCTCATAGTGCCTGCCCAGACCCCCTTTGAGGGTTCATGCCCCCATCTCTCAGCAATTGTGTTGCCTATCAAGAGCTTATGGCTGCCTTTTTCTCAGGAGAGTTGTCCCCAGCACAGTGGGAGCCACCTTATCTGTGGGTTCGGGTAGCCATGGATGTCACCCTTGCTTTGGATCAATGACTTAACTAGCACAGGGGTACAGAGGGCTCACTCCCTTGCCTTTAGAAGGGGATTTTCCCTGTGGTGACCAGATTTTAACATTGGCAAAGCAGGACACCATCGATAAAAATCCTATCCTGGCAAAATAGCCACATGGTAGCCGAAAACCGTATACCCTAGGTTGTTGTACATTCTTTCCAAAAATCAGGACTTTTTAAAAATGCTGCGGGCTGCGGGAAAATTTGTTGAAAATTGGGACTGTCCCACTAAAAGCGGGACATCTAGTTGGCATGGAATCAGGCTGATGCTGGACTCGCAATGAAATAAGCAACCCTTGGGTGATGGAAGATTCATGAACATTGGACTGCTCACTGGAAGGTGGCAGTTTAAACCCACCAACAGCACTGCCGGAGAAAGAGGAGGCATGGAAACCATAAGATGCCGTCTTGAGTCTTGGAAACCATAAGCAAGCAGCTCAAGTCTTTCGTGATGAACCTATCCTATCAAGTCATGATGAGACAGTATGAAATCAATGGCAGTGGGGTGGGGAATGAAACCAGGAAGGAGCCCTGGTGGGGCAACAGTTACATGCTCCTTTGTAGCCCAAAGGTTTGTGGTTCTAATCCACCTAGTGGCTCTGCCTCTGCAGGACACAGAAACTGGCCATCTACTCCCATAAAATTGACAGCCTAGAAAACCCTATGCGGCAGTTCTTCTCTGTCACATGGGTCACCATGAATCTAAACCAAGTCCATGGCACCAATCGATGACAATGCAATAAGAGAAGTTAGGGAAAACAAATCACCCTCACCCATTCTCCAGTTTTATTCACAGTTGCTCTCTCACTCTCCCTTCCCTAATTTGACAGTTATTACGCCTCTTTACAATCTTTCCAATGTCAAAGTCCGGTTCAGGACTCCAGACACAGTCTGTAGTCCATGCAAATGAATCTCAGAACTGTTCCTCCGTACGATGCTAAGATAATGTGGAATTTGCTGTCTTTCTCCATTACGACGAAAAAAATATTATGGACACCAACCCATGATTAATGTCAGTCGTAGGATGAATGCTGTCAGAGTGTTAACACCGCCTAGCACTTATTTTTTTCTCTTTGAATTTTTCAAATTACTGTCAAATGCCATCGAGCATGAAGGGATCTGGCTGTTATTTTCCCCGCTGGCATGGAGCTGACTAAAGACTGTCCTGGTTTCTATCTTCATTTTATTTATTTTAAATAGGCATATTGATAGAAAATTCACCTAGCATACACTTCCACAATGAAGTTGCTTTTATTATTATTTTAAAAATCATTTTTGGGGGGCTGTTACAGCTCTTACAACATTCCATACATCAATTGTATCAAGCATATTTTTGCATATGTTGCCATCATCATTTCCAAAACATTCTCTTTCTACTTGAGCCCTGGGTATCAGCTCCTCTTTTTACCCCTCCCTCCTCCAACCTCGTGAATCCTTGATCAATTATATATTATTATTTCATATCTTACACTGTCCATTGTCTTCTTTCACCCACATTTCTGTTAAAGCAAATACTTTGAAAATGAGTAGGTAAAAGAATGTACAGATGTGCATTATACAATTGATGTATGTATATGTATGGATTGTGATAAGAGTTGTATGAGTCCCTAATAAAATGTTTAAAAAAAAGAAAGAAATAGATTAAAAAAAAGAAAATGATGACGGCAACAAATGTACAAATGTGCAAAAAAAGAGTTGTATACACATTATTACAATCAGTTCTAGTGCTCCCTCCCCATGCCCACATTCTTTATTTGCTCCCCAGTCCACCCCCATCCCCGAAAAACCATTGCATCAATTATTGTCTCTTTGTATCCACTCTTTCTGTGCTTCACAAACTGGGCAACTGAACAGGAACAATCAAAAAACAAAAGCAAAATGAAACAAAAATAATAACAATACAAAGATAAAAATGAAAATAAAGAGTAAGAAAGAAAAGACCACCAGCAACATCTGGGGGAAAAAAGTGAGGGGAAATGTCTGTTGTGGAACAAGCACGAAATATTTAAACATAGGGCAAGCTCAGGTTGCGTTAAGAGTGAGGTCATCTGACCAGGTACCATTTTATACTGTAGTTCCATCCACCATAATCAGTTTACAAAACCCTCTGTCTGAGAGCAAAGTTGTCCGAGTCCCTTACCTGTGACCAGAGGGGATCTGCCAGCAGCTTAATCTGACTAGATTCTCTGCTGATGAATTTTGGGCTCCCACTGTTCTCCATAGCTTTCTACAAATTGAGTGGTCCCAATTTAAGCTTTGATACTTTCCCCCATCATCCTATTTGGATTTTGTCATTGTCATCTATGGATCACACACTTGGTTATCCTAGTATGAAAGAATCCAGTCACCTCCTCAGAAAGGGCTACATGCACCCTTCATGTTTTGAGTTTCTGTTTCTGAGACTTCCTCCTCATGAACCTCCCTGGTCTTTTCTCTTTGCCTCTCTCTCCCTCTCTCTTCCTGTAATACTCCTGCCCTCTAGGCTAGTGTTTCTTACCAGACCAAGAGCCCCATACCTCATGTGGTTGGTTTGGTAAGAGGTACAACTACAAAGCTAGGCTTGAAGCTATCCTGCCTATAAGATGTTGTTCTTTACCATCAAGCCAGCATAAGTCTTGACTCAAGACGACTTCATGTACAACAGAATGAAACATGGCCCTGTCCTGAACCATCTCTGTCGTCCTTGGCATGCTTGCGTCCTCTGTTGCAGCCCCTGTGTATTTTGAGTAGCTTCTAACTTAGGAGGTTCATTTCCCAGTAGCTTCTAACTTAGGAGGTTCATTTCCCAGCACTATAGTGGACAGTGTTCTCTTTTGATTCAGAGGGTTTTAGATGACTGATTTTTGGAGTGCCAGGTCTTTCTTCCAAGTCTCAGTCCTGAAACTCTGGGGGAAGATATTCACCAGGGGTGACACTGGTGATATTTGACACAGATCTGTCTCGCAAGAAGTACAACCAGAATGCTCCTTAAAGGAAAAGATGGCAAGACTTTCTCTCAGGTACCTTGGACATGTTGTCAGAAGAGATCGTGCTTGGTAAAGCAGAAGGGCAGCGAAAAAGAGGAAGACCCTTGAAGAGATGGATGGACACAGTGGCTGCCTCAGTGGGCTCCAACGTAAGAACAATTCTAAAGATGACACCGGACCACGTCATGTTTTCTTCTGTTGTCCACAGGGTCACTATGAATCAGAATGGACTCGGCACCTGAGAGCCACAACAACAGCTTCTACCATCACAACTACACACAAGTCACCGAAGGGTGAGAAAGTGACAGATGAGCAGTGGGCTTTCAAACAATCCAAAAAGCTTAAATATCTTTTAATTATTGAAAAATGGAGAGCCCTCAAACTCTACCATTTCAGAACTTTTCATGTGTATCGTTCAGCGAGACCAGTTACATCAATCATGCTGTGACCAACGGGCAGTGAACTTTTAAGATACAGTCTTTCTAAAACTTGTCTGAATGTTGGAAGTCACTTGCTAACTCATTTCTAGAATTCACGAGCTGTTTCCTCCGAACAACATTGGTTTTAGCCATTTAGTATTTGTCATTCCGCCTTCCTACTGCAGTGCAGAAAAGAGATACTGATTAAAAGTCCAAACCACACACCTTGTCTAGTCACGTTTTACAAGCCAAGTTGTGGAACCGTGAACTTGATGAATTCTGGGTTTCGCTGACATGCTTCAAGAAACCAAATAGCCGCTTCATAGATCTTTCTTCAAACTTCAATCTTTCTTGCTAGCTGACTGTGACGATTCAGTACAGGACAACAATATTCTTCCCTAATATGTTTCCTTCAATTCCAAGAATACAGATGCATCAATGATTATGGCTATGGAGCATACTAGATCCCCTAGCACGCTAATAGGTTTCTGAGATTTGAGCTATTTAGTCTGCCAGCTCAATGTTTTGCCAGCCAGCACCAGAAAACAGTTTAGCAGTGTCAGAAACACTATGATCTTCTCTCCATGGTCATCGCTACGCAGAGGGCCCAATAGAGTCCAACCTATGATTGTCTTAAGTAATAATAATAAAAGAAAGAGGAAAAAGACATGTTTCTACAATATAGCTGTTAAGTGCTATTTTGTCATTCCCCTGCTCAAAGTAAAGTTGTTTCTTATCTATCCCTGTCTGCTAGTTTCTTGTAGCAACCCGGGGACACTTGGTCTCATACATAAAAAAAAAAAAAAGACATGTTTCTTTTCTTCCACAAAACAGTGATGTTTTCTGACTAGGGACACAGTTGAACGCCCCAGATAGAATGGGAGAAAAATGTAGACCCAAACTTAAATTCTTCAAAAAGGGCCAGAGAAACTAAGTCAGTAGAGACTTCAGGAATCCCCAAACTCAGCCCGAGGCCACCTGTTGCGTGCACCTGTAGTTCAGAAGGTTGAGTGTATTAACTATGGCAGGGCTCCAGGGATATGAGGGTGCTAGAAAGGCCCTGACACGGCTTTGCTTAGGTCATTTAAGGAAAGGTCTAAAGGAGTGTGGTTTGCTTTCCATTAGATGATGCCCAAAGGGATGGGCAGTTCTATGACTGGGTATGTTTCCTGGGTGAGACCGTGGCTTTGTTTTTGTGCTTAAGCAAGGATGATGAAGCGGCCTTGTTATCTTTCGTTTTATTATGGTCTCAGCATAAGCTGGTCTGAGGTTGAGGTTAAAATTTGTGTGGCTTTTTCTAAGAGGAGAACCCAAGTGGCCATGAGCATCAGACAAGTTTGTAAGAATATTGAAGGCTCGCTTTGAACCTCATTAGTTCAAAGATTAGTTTTGGGCATCGGGGGTTGCCTCCCCCCCCCCACCTCTTCCTTCTCAGAGGTCATTCTGAATCATGTCAAGTATCAAAGAGTAAAGCCAATCTCTTTGGGGTCAAGAGTCATGGAACTTGACCTCGGATATGGTGGTCCCTAGAATAAAATGAAAGCAAGGAAATCTCACAAGTAGGTGACCAAGAGATCTTGAGAGTAGTACCAGATTCTTATGGAGTATAATTTTCAGTAGGATAAAAAGAATCGCGTGTGTGTTTAAGGAAGCAACTTTTCTAACCAGCGTTTTTCATTTTATTGCCTCTGGGTTATTTATGGAGCCCTAGTGGTGTAGTGGTTACGCCTTGGGTTACAAACTGCCAGGTTGGCAATTTAAAACCATCAGCAGCCCCACAGGAGAAAGACAGGGCTTTCTATTCTGGTAAATAGTTACATTACAGGGGGCTCCGGGGGGAGTCACCATGAGTTGGCATCAACCTGATGGCACTGAGTGAGTGAGTAAGTGAATGGTCTGTTCATTATCTCTTTCTATCTTGATATACTTCAAAAAGTACGTGGACAATGGAACGAAAAGATAATTGGCCAGTGTCTTTTACAACTCGGAACCTATTAAGCAATCACTGCCTTATCAGAAGAACCTGATCCTTTTGATTTGGCCAAGACCACTCCAGAGACGTACTCCACAGAAATGTGTAAGGATTGAAATAAATTACATTGGTGAACTCAAAACCTGGTCCACTGAGCAACACTTGCCCAATTCACACAATTGGTTAGTGGTGCCTTTCAGACTAGAAGTTAAAGGCCTCCGATGCCCTTCTCAGTGCTATTCGAACCCCAGGTCTACCACATGGCCTGCTAGCCAGTTGGCATCTGGGAAATGGCTAGTGAATGGATAAATGAATCTGTCACGGACATTTGATTCAGAAACGGAATGGCCAGAGGTGGCAGAGAATACGGTCATCACTGAACTGGCTGTTTTTGACTTGCCACTCAATCTTTCCCTGCCTGTGCCTGCCATCTCAGCATAGTTCCCTCCCCGTGACTCTTAGTCTCCAAAGGGCAGCATTGGCTTCTGCCTTCTGTTTCTCCTCTAGCATTGGGTCTGTATCTGAGGCAAACCCAAATCCACTGTATTGGTTCCTTAACCATAGATCTCACCTGTAATCCCCAGAAAACTCTTTCACGAGTTCTTTAAGCAGAGCCGTGAGCTTTCTGAACATAAATAATGTTACAGCAATTGGTTTCCAACATCTCTTAAATTGGCACTCATGCATAAGTGATAACATTATTCATAACAGCATCTCGAGCCAATTGTTTGTGTCCCTTTATGGTCCTTTTGAGAAATATTTTGGGAAAGGTTGCGCAACTCGAAAGAGTGAAATCAGTGCCACTACAGAACATGTAGATACTGTTGGATTGGTCTATGTTTCCTGGTGTATAGTCTCCACAACAACCAAATAGATAAATGTAAAGGAAAAGGAGAGCAAAAAAAGGTGCACATTCCACCGAAATGCTTTAACATATTTTCAATGGCTGCTTCGGAATTCTTATGATCTGATGATCATTCCAATACTTGATGATAACACCTCCTAAAGCTTTTCTTTAAAATTTTCTGTTTTTCTACAGTTTTATTGGCATTTAATTCACGTATCAGACAATTCAATAGTTCAATCACACCGAGAAGAGTTGTACAATCATTACCACAATCAGTTCTAGAGCAATTCCTTCATTCTTGTACTCCTTGTTATTAGCTCCACCCCCCCAAAGTACCCACTGTTGTTGAAGGCGAATGAGACTACAGAAGAGAAGTGAATATTCTCTCCTCCCAGCCATGCAGCTCACAATGAATCGCTCATCATCTTCGATTAGTGAGAGATCTTTGATCCTGCTAATTGAAAATCAGACTCTTTTCCTAAGCCTACAATAAAAGCAATATTAAATTGTCCAGTCCTTGTCTGCTTTAGGGCTAAACATTAGTCAAGTGAATTGATAGGAACAATTAACCATAAAGTTCAGTCAACTGAGTTTTTAAATGATTGGTTGGCCGTGCTAGCGGAGAGGATTTCCCAACAGCAGGGAACCTGTTTCATGAGTTTGTGGAACCAGAAGAGAGGCAGGACAGTGGCTACAAGGAGGCACAGCAGTCACCGTCCTCCTCCGCCTCGCACGAGCTGTCGCATAGATATCATTACTTCACAGAATTCTTAGGAGGTGCTACTTTTTACTCCCATTTTACAGACACGAGCACTTCAAGATATGAGGCCGCCCTTTCAATGCAAGTGTTTAGAAGCAAGTTTGCTTTCTTTCTTTACAGCTTGTCCCCCAACCTGTGCATTGGGCATTGGGGGGAGGTTGACAGAGCAGGTCATCGTTTGACAGCCAACAAACACATCATGCATATTTTGTTTGAACTCGCCCATTATCATCCGCTCCACATAACCTGACTTATCCCTCTGTCTCCTGCCGTTTCCTGTTCCTGTTCTCCCTCCTTTCATTATTCTTCCCAACGTTGTCCTCGTGCGCTTATTGCCTATTTGATTTCAAATGGTCGACTATTCTAAGGTGAGGGGGCCGCATTAGTACGATTGTCCTCCTTCTAGGCTTGTTAATTATTTGGCTAAATGTTGAGCCATGAGGGGGAGTTCAGTTTTAGACCTCAAAGGGGACGAAAGATCATGGTGTCTGGGGTCCCTCTAGTCTCTATCTGAGCAGTAAACTTGGTCATTTTTATGAGTTTGAGTTTTGTTTCACTTTTTCCACCACTCTATCCAGGACCTTCTAATGAGAGCCTTTTCAGAGCAGTTAGTAGTGGTGGCCAGGTACTATCTAGATCTTCTGGTTTCGGGGTTGCGGAGCCTAAAGGTTAGTGTGGCCCATTAGTGCAGTAGACTAATTGTTTCCACTTGTTTTTGATTCCATCACTCTTCTTCCCATCAGACAGGGAAGAGTCCGATAGTTGCACCTTACATGGATGCTCATGGGTTAAGACCCCAGTGACTGCTCACCCAAATAGGATGTAGCACATTGTTTGAGTGGACTATGTTATGCGAAGTGAGCTTAGAGTCTCTTGAGACTAGTTATCAGCCCAACTACTCATTCCCTCAAGGTATAAGGCGTTCTTACAACATTTCCCTCAGTATGCTCTACCACATGAATATATATTGGCAGCTTATATATCTTCTGACAAACCTATGTATATCTGAATGTATACTCCCACCGCTCACCCTCTCCCACCCACTTAGCCTGCATGTCTCTCCATGCATCTACTCAATTGATCACTTTTACAGCCGGGTACTATACACAGCAGTATTGCCCTCTGCTGCCTTTAATTCTTGCACCCTCCCAGTCTCTTCCTCTCCATACATAATTTTTCTTTCTTTTTTTAAAACATTTTATTAGGGGCTCATACCACTCTTATCACAATCCATGCATATACATACATCAATTGTATAAAGCACATCCGTACATTCTTTACCCTAATCACTCTCAAAGCATTTGCTCTCCACTTAAGCCCTCTGCATCAGGTCCTCTTTTTTCCCCTCCCTCCCCACTCCCCCCTCCCTCATGAGGCCTTGATAATCCACAGATTGTTATTTTGTCATATCTTGCCCTATCCGGAGTCTCCCTTCTCTGCCGTCCCTCTCCCAGGGAGGAGGTCACATGTGGATCCTTTTAATCAGTTCCCCCTTTCCAACCCACTCACTCTCCACTCTCCCAGCCTCGTCCCTCACACCCCTGGTCCCGAAGGTATCGTACACCCTGGATTCCCTGTGCCTCCAGCTCCCATATGCACCAGTGTACAACCTCTGCCCTATCTAGTCCTGCAAGGTAGAATTCAGATCATGGTAGTTAGGGGGAGTAAGCATCCAGGATCTGGGGAAAAGCTGTGTTCTTCATCGTTACTACATCGCACCCTGACTGACCCGTCTCCTCTCCTAAACCCCTCTGTGAGGGGATCTCCAGTGGTCGACACTTGGACCTTGGGTCTCCACTCTGCACTTCCCCCTTCATTCACTATGGTATATATATATATATATATATATATATATATATATATATATATATATATATATATGCATACATATACATATATATACACACATACACACACACACACACACATATATATATATATATTCTTTTTTTCTTTTGCATGATGCCTTATACCTGGTCCCTTTGGCATCTCGTGATCGCACCGGCTGGTTTCCTTTTTCCATGTGGACTTTATTACTTCTGAGCTAGATGGCCGCTTGTTCACCTTCAAGCCTTTAAGACCACAGACACTATCTCTTTTGATAGCCGGGCACCATCAGCTTTCTTTGCCACATTTGCTTATGCACCCTTTTGTCTTCGGTGATTGTATCATGGAGGTGTGCAGCCAATGATATGATTTTTTGTTCTTTGATGCCTGATAACTGTCCCTTTGGGACCACGCAATCACACAGGCTGGTGTGTTCTTCCATGTGGGCTTTGTTGCTTCTGAGCTAGATGGCCGCTTCTTTATCTTCAAGCCTTTAAGACCCCAGTTACTATCTCTTTTGATAGCCGGGCACCATCAGCTTTCTTCACCACATTTACTTGTTCACCTCCCTCTTACTGTATATTGCCTTCCCCCTTCACCCCGTTTAGCTCCTGTCTATGCTCTAGCCTGCGACTCCCTCTCTCTGTTCCTCCCAACCCTGCCAATCATCAAAGATGGTTCCTTTTAGTGTGGAAAGCTTTTCCCAAGAGAGGTCTCATACATTATTTGTCCTTTTGTGACTGGCTTCTTTCACGTGGCATAAGGTCTTCTAGGTAGCACAAAGATTCAAATGTAAGTGTTTGGACTACAAATTCTATTTTCAGTCCAGCACTCGTCTTGCTGTATCATTTGACCTCAGAATCAGGTGAATGTCATAAGAAAATATGAGTCATGATTAACTAACTATAAATAACAAATGAGCAGACATGAGTTTCAGATCCAGAAAACTTGCTATTGTATGATAGGCTTGGAGATGACCATCTAACCTACCATATTTTTTTGTCCATGGAAACAACACCCATGGGCACATAATATGCACAATGCTCCCAGGAAAATAATTCACCAGGAGGGTTGTGTGGTGTGCAAAAAATTTACCTGTATAATGCACTTGTTATTTGTTTAATAATACAGATGCTAGTATATCAGAAAGACAGTGGTCCTTGAAAGGTTGGTAAACTGAAATGTTCTTTAAGCTGAATGACTGGGTACAGTGAAGTAAGACTTACAAAAGGCCAACCAGTTGCCATCAAATGTCTTTCCATTCATGGCAACCCAATGTGTTTCTGAATAGAATTATGCTTCACATGGTCTTCTGTATTGTGACCTTGAAAAAGAAAAGTCTTACTGTGAAGGCATTTGTGGGTAGATTCGAACGGCTGACATTTTGGGTAGTAGCCTAGCTTAACCATATGTTCCCACAGACTCTCAAAGTAACCTTTATGAAGAATTAGTGTTTTGGATCCTATAAGTTTCTTTCAAGAGCATGTGTAACAAAGGAGTACTTAAATGGGTGGTTTCAGAAGCAAGGATCCCTCTTTCTTCCTTGAAACATTTCTTTCCCGATTGCAGGGCTACCGGGCTTGGCGCTGCTTAGCAGTAGCAAAGCCGTACTAGGGAAGAGCACAATTGTCTCTGATGTCATGGGTCATGATCGAGTGGGTACAGATCAAGGCTGAGGCTAGGCCCTGCCTTTGTATAAATTTATAGACTAGACAGTGTCATAGAAGCAACCGAATGAAAACACCTAAATCAGGGTTGGCTGTTGGTTTTTTTTTCTCTGAAAAGGGCCAGAAGAACAAAGATTTGAGGTTTTTGTGAGCCACAAAATCTCTGTTGCAACTACTTAGTTCTGCTCTTGTCACATGAAAGCAGCCACAGACTATATGTCAATGAATGGGTATGGCTGTGTTCCAATAAATCTATATTTATGAACATTAAAATGTAAAGTTCAGATGTGTATGCAAATAATTCACAATGCATGTATTACACACACACACACACACACACACACACACACACACACACACACACACTGCCGTCAAGTCATTGCAACCCCCTGTGGGTTTCCAAATCTGTAACTGTTTATGGGAGGAGAAAACCAGTCTTTCTCCTGCAGAGCTCCCGGTGGTTTCGAACTGCCAACCATGTGGATCACAGCCCGACACATCACCACTACACCACCAGAGCTCCGTGTGTGTGTGTATGTGTGTGTGTGTGTGTGTGTACTTCACCCTCCCCCAAGGTATTTTCCTAAGCATGCGATCCTTAATTTTTTGACAACCACAGGAAAAAAAAAACATAGTGCATTTACAAAATACCTTGGGGAGAGGGCCCAGTTGGCAGAAAAATATGTGTCCATATGTTATTTGAATAAAAATACAGTAATCTGTACATCTTATTTTTTTCTTATGATTTTTTTCTCAACCTTTAAAAATGTCAAATAGTTCCTGGGCAGTGTGGGGGTGGGGAGTGTTTTACAAATGATTAATGTGTTCACCCTCTAACTGAGAAGTTTGAAAACATCCAGCGGTGCCTTGGAAGAAAGACCTGGTGATCTTCTGACAACGCGGCTGTTGAATGTTGCCTATGGAGTTCAGCTCTGTTTTGAAACACGGACTCACCAAGAGCCAGAGTCAACTTGACAGCGGCCAGTCACAAATGTACAAAGCTACTGTTCACTCGCCAAACCAAGGCAAACTCACTGCCATCCAGTTGAGTCCAACTCATAGCGACCTTATAGAACAGGACAGAACTGTCCTAGGGGGTTTCCAAGACTGTAGCCCTTGGCGGGTGTAAATAGCCTCCTCTCTCTCCTCCGGAGCAGCAGGGGGTTTGGCTTACACTCAGCAGTCCCACTCCTGACCGCCAGGCCACCAGGGCTCCTCTTCCATACCCCAAACTGGACCTTGGCTGGTTTGGGTTCATGAGCCTCCGTTTGAGGCTGTGAAGAATCAACCCTGGACGGGGAAGGAGACCTGGGCTGGACGGGAGTTGGGGAGAAGGGCATCCAGATGGGAACAGAGCTGACTTCAGGCTTTGGAGCATCCAGAGGAGCAAACCCTTGGCAGCAGAAGACAAGCAGCTCTGCTGGCTCCAGTGACAAGCCTGGTGTCCCGAGGGCTGGCTGTGCTCGACAGACTCACTCAGAATGACTCACTGGCTTGAATAAAGCTGTGGGTGATTTTCTGCCTTTCATGGAGCGCGTGCAATGGGACCACCTGCGTCTCTTAAATTAAGATTTCCTGAGCTCCGGCCTTTAAGCCGCTTAACATGGTTATGTCTTAGACCTATTATCAGCAAAGAAGAATAGCTGCTTTTCTCATCCTTTCTTGTAAAACCTTGTTCCAGGCGTACAAGGTACTTTAGCCATATGGTGTTGCTTGGCTATTTCAGGGCCGCCAATAACACTGTCACTGAAAGACTCCTCCTCATTAGAGATGGATAAACAGGACAGTTACGTGAAAGTTCTCCGACACCCTGTGCTGTGGGCGGCAGTGGACAAGACTGTTTCAGGAACAGTTTCCGAGGTGTGATTAAAATCTCTTGTCAGGTAGTTTCTCTCCTCATCTTTTCCTCTTTGACTGTGGAAAAAACTATATATGGTAAAATTCCCTCTCTTTGGGATTTGACAAAGACACGTGACCATCATGACATGCTATTTTCAACAGTCGGATAGCCACCTGGCGATCAAGACCTAAAACATTTCCATCAACGCAAACAATTCACCCTTGCCTCATAGTAATTAGCCTCTCCCCTCGCCTAGGCCAGACCAGCACGATACAGTTTCTGTCGCTATAGAGTTTTGAGTTTTCCAGAAGGTCATGTACATGGAGTCATTTGGGGGTTTAGGCTTTGGGGTCTGCCACATGACTTTGAAATCCCTCCAAGTGGTTTCGTGTATCAGTGATTCAATCCAATTTCATGGCCAAGTAGAATTTCACTGCTTGGTTAAACCTTAGTGTATCCATTCTCGAATGAAGGCTGCATGAGTTATTTCCAGTTCTCAGATGATTTAATGAGGCCAATATAAAGAGATGCCTATAGGAACATGCTCTTGTTGTTAGGTACCATCAACCCAGCGAGACCCTATGCACAACACAACAAAACACTGCCGGGTCCTGCACTGTCCTCACAATTGTTCTATGGCTGTGCCCATTGTTGCAGTCACAGTGCCAATCCATCTTGGTGAGGGCCTCCCTCTCTCTCGCTGCCCCTCTCCTTTAACAAAGATGATGTCCTTCTCTAGGGACTGGTCTCTCCCGACAACATGTTCAGAGTATGAAAGATGAAAGGGGGCAACTAGAGCCTACCCAGTGGTGCCTTGGAAGAGAAGCTCTGCCATCTGCTTCTGAAATGTCTCAGCCTTGAACCCTCCTGTCCCAGGTCTCCGTACACTCAAAGTCTCATTGAGTTGGAAGGTACCGTGCGCCACAGCAACGAACCACAGCACTAGCTCCACAGTGGGATATCTCAGCCTGGTTTTAATTGACGTTTTCCAGTGACTATAAATATGAAGCATCTTTTTGTGTGCTCACTTGTCCTCCATCTCTTTCTTTGGTGAATGTCTGCTGGAATCCTTTGCCTGTTGATTAGCTTGTGTGTTCTCTTATTGGATTTTCAGAGTTCCTGTTATATCCCTGAGCAGATACAGGTTTTGCAAGCATTTTCCCCCTTAACAGAGTCGAACATTTTCATTCTGTGATATAAATCAATATTTATTAGCCCATGCAGTATGCATACATTCCACTTCACTCAAGAGAAAACAAAACGCAACAAAACACAAGCAGAAGCTGTAATTCATAGTGATGAAGGCACCCAAGGAGGCTGCCCTGACTCTGAAGCACACAGTTAATTCTTGAGCTGCACAGTGGTCACCTTGTTTGATGAAGTTCTATGATGCTCCAATAGGGTGTCAGACAGGGTTCTCTAGAGAAACAAAACCAGGACACTAATAACTATATACATATCTATATAATAAAAGAAATAAACAATTAATCTATAAAGCAGTACAAATGGCTCAATGCAACTCACTTCCAGGAGACAGCAGTCAGTCCTTAGAACCTTGAGGGTCACTGGGTAGTCCTCCATAGAACAATTCAGGTTATCCAGCCACAGGCAGCAAACAGAAAGGCAGGTCACCAACGGTCAGCCAGATGACAGGGCCCCCAGCTCAAGAGACATATATTCCAGTAGCGTGGCAAAGCAGGTCTTGAAGTAACCTCAAATGACAGCGACACAGTCCATGGGTTAGGTGTCCCACAGATAGTGTAGCTTGCAAATGAAGGCAAAGAACAAGCAAGGCAGCTGCACACTGGTCTGATGATCCAAGAGCAAGAGAGAGAGAAGCGAGCCCCACCAAGCCATTTCTCTCTCCGCCCTTCAAGTAAACTCACATGTGTTCATTGGCCATGTTGGCACAACAAACCTTCCTGTCACAAATAATAATGAGCACACACGTACCACCCAACTCTTGCTTTCAAAATACCATTCTGTGAACAAAAAAAGGAACCATGACTCTTTGAAGAAATAATTGGTTTAAAAATAGGAACAGGGAAAATACAAGGTGAGCCTGAAACATCCTATGGGACAAAAGTAAAGTAAAAAGTGAGAAAAATCCTTGGGATGTGTTGAAAGTACGTGGGAGCCAATTCAAAGGAGCTCCTAATTGGCAATGCTGGGACCATATGAGCAACAAAACAAAGGATTATTACCCATAGGATAAGGTAATTCACACTGATACAAAAATAATTGAATAAATAAATAAATGTTGGGAAGGAAAAGCTCATCCTTATCATAGAATTTTAATTAATCAATGTAGAAGGAATGATGGAAATAGCACAGCAACATTTGGTAAATACTAGAGCACCATATTTTGCCAAAATAACATGTGACACACGGTCCCTGAAACAGTTTTTGATAGCTTCCTATACATGCTATATGCTTTATATGTGTGTGTAGTTATTTACTCGAGCACATTATTTGTGAAAAACGTAGTAATAATTCGCTTTTTAATGATCTCCTTTTTTCTTCCTGAATGACGCTCTTGCTGGCCTCTCTCAGCTCACCAGCTCTTCGCATTTTAGTGTCGAATGCAACACAGTGGTTCTTGAGATGTTCTCCAAATTCAGATGGGATCGACTCAAGGTCATATTTTGGCTCTTGTGGACTTGCTTTAATTTATTTCAGTGTCAACCTGAACTTTCATATGAGCAATTGATGAGCTATTCTACAATCTGCCCCTGGCCCGGTTCAAAAGGCTGTTATTGAACTTCTTCCTCATCTCTTCCCACAGATGTGGTCAATTTAGTGTCTGGAGAAGTCCACGTGGTTAGTTGCCTTTTGTGTTGCTGAACAAAGGTATTTGCGACACAGAAGTTGCTGGTCTTACAAAATTGTACGTTTCTATCACCAGGACCATATGTTCCTTCCTCTTTGTTTCCAACTCTTGTATGGCAATCACCAGTCATTATCAATGCATCTTGATTGCCTGTTTGATCAATTTCAGACTGAAATTCTTCAATTTCTTCATCACTGGTTTTATTGAACGTTGCATTAATTTGAGTAAGTAGTATCAACTGGTCTTCCTTGTAGACGTATAGATATTGTCCTATCACTGACAGGTTGTACTTCCAGATAGATCTGGGAATGTCCTTTTTGATGAGAACGGTGACCCTGCACCTCTTGACTTTGCCATTCCTTCATTCCCAGCATAGCAAACCACATAATTGTCTGATTTAAAACAGCCAAAATCATTCCATTGCAGCTCACGAATGCCTAGAATATTGATCTGTATGCTTTCAATTTCATCTTTTGACAACTTCCAATCTTCTAGATTCATAGTTCTAATTATTAATAGATGTTTGCAGCTGTTTCTGCTCATTTTGAGTTTTGCCCCATCAGCAAATGAAGCTCCCCAAGGCTTTATGCAGCCATGTCATTATGGCCGATTCTACTCAGAGAAGGTAATTCTTCCTCAGTCATATGGTAAGTGCTTTCTGACCCGAGGAGGTCAATCTTCTGACAATGTTCTGCTCCTATTCACAAGGTTCTCAGTATCTGACTATATTTAGCTGCATCCCTACGTTTTTCAGGGGCGAATTCCTCTGCAGTGGACAGCCTATTCCTTCTTTGCAGTCTATTCTTAGTCTGGAAACTGTTGAAATCTGCTTTCTTTGCATGTCCCTGCTGCTATTAGAAATACCCATGACATAGCTTCCAGCTTCATAATAACATAAAAGCCACTACAGTAGGATAAACTGACAGACAATTGATGGAGTCAATTATTAGTGCCGGCCATTGGGATTCGCTGGTCTTTCTAGTGGATTGGAGTAGGTAAAAATCTTTCCTCACTAGCAGATAAAATAAAATGGCAGAAGCAGTCATGCTTTTACACTGAGTATTCTGTCACCCGACTAAGGTAGGGACAGCTGCCATGATGGAGCTGGCTAGCGAATCTGGAACCATCTAATCATTGTAGAAGAAACTCTTGAGTTTGTTGCCACTGCTTACTAATTGCTTGCCTCGAGGCTAACCGTGGACCATGGCTCCTGTAACTTCTGTTTAGGCCAAAGAAAATGGCACACATGCACAAAGACTCTGGTATTTCATAGCTAGGCTCTTGATTTTAAAAGAAAGAGTAATAGAAGCCTGGAATCTGGAAAGATGTATGATGTGCAAATTCTGTCATCATTATGCAAATGCATATGCCTGTAATAAATCCAGAGATGGCTGACTATATTTTAGAAATATTATAGGGCAATTATTTTGACATCCTGCAGGAGGCAGATAAATTGTGAAATATATGTTACAGGATACACAGTAGCTTGTTAACAAACTGTCTTTTGCTAGAAGATCTTTTAGCAGAGACGCTATCCGTCTGCACATTTCTAGCTTTGTTCTCCTTTTTTGACTGCTCAGTCATTTTTGTTCTTGTTTTTGTTGTTAAAAAACCAAAACAGGGGATTAAAAACAAAAAACAAAAGAACCAAAACAACTCAAAGTATGACCTTAGGCCATCAAGTTGGTTCTGACTCATAACACAATACAACAGATTGAAACACTGCCTGGTCCTGCGCCATCCTCACAATCCTATTTATGTTTGAGTCTGTTGTTGTAGCCAATATCCACAAACTGATGACTCCCGACAACACGTCCAAAACACGTAAGGTGAAGTCTCTCCGTCCTTGTTTCTAAAGAGCAGTCTGGATCGACTTCCTTGAAGATAGATGTGTTTGTTCTTCGGCACTCCACGGCACACTTAGTAGCAGGAAATAAAAACGCTGGTGTGTTTTGTGAGATGCTTGTGATGAATTTCACACACATTGCTGTGTTTGATTCCCAGACTGATCGTTCCATTTTGTTGTATAGCAAATTAAAGCTTTTGGAATTTTAATAATTTGTTTCGGTTAAGGAAGGATGCAAATGTGCTCTACAACCGTATATCTGGTTAGTGTCTTTTATACTCCAACACATGCATCCTTCCTTCACCTCTTCAGTTTCGAACTGACCAAGTTTGGGGTTATCTGTGGAGTGACCCAGGTCATATGAGGGCTCACTGTCAACAAACAGGGAGTAAGTTGAAAGATGCATTTTGGCAGATGCCTGTGCTAAGAAATACTAATTCTGATCTTTCAAAGTCTCAGTGATCATTTCATATGGTTCCTCAGATGATGGAGGTAGCGTGCCCTTATTCACAAATGCACACCGAGGGCAATGGATTGGAGAGTTGACATGGGCAGGGCAGGGTAATGTAGCACAAGTCACTTCCTCTGGGCCTCTGAGGATTATGTCTTCAATTTCAACATAATGCCACGTGGGTGGGTGGGCCTCCCAACTCCCCTGCCAAGTGTCTGGAGCCGTGGAGAATCTTCTGCTCCTTTTAGCTATTGGAGAGTGCAGAAGAGCTGAATTAGTGAAGGTAACGCCCTTTCCAGGGATTTGGAATGAAGCGTGTTGCATTTTCTCCATGGCTTCTCAGGGGTTGTCCGTAGTGGTTCATGAGCCTAGGAAAGGGCGCAGAAAGCTAGGGGGGCATGCGGAGCCACACTCCAGCAGATGTGGCAGCCCGGGGTGGGGGTACTGTTCTGGCCACACATAAAAGTTACCTGGGGACATATTTTTTAATTATGGGGAAAAAATGTAACAAAACGGTTTGCCATGTCCACCATGTTTTACACGGACAATTCCGTGGCATTTGTTATATTTGCCACGCTGTGCCACCATCACCTGTCGCAGAACCTTAGTAGTAAGCTCTTTTACATTTTCCAAAATAAAATTGATGCCTGAACCCCTCTCCAAGCAAACAACTGGGCCTCCAAAGATCCCAACTCCTCAGCTGGGGAGTCAAGGCCTGCTGAAATTGGGATTGGAATGATTCGTTCCATCGCTCTTTGTAACGTCTCCCTCCTTCCGTGTGGACTCTCTTCACTCCCTGTGGTCCTGTTCATTGTTCTCTGTGGACCTCATGCTTATTCTCACATCTAGGCCTTTAAAAGCAATGGCTCTGTTGATTAGCTAGTGTGTTGATGAGATAGTGCTAAAAAGTTTGACTGCAGTTGTTGGAGAAGTTTTAGGTCAATTCTTCACAAGAAGTAGCATTCCTATTTCACGGCCGGGGAAATTGAGCTTCTAGAGTGTTTCGATGCCTCATTCAATGCATGCATCTAGACAACAGCCTCAAATACTCAGAAGTTTCTTGGCAAAGTTACATTCCACCCTTCCTACAAGGTCAGCTCCACTCTGAGGCCTTCTCCACCTTGCTCGGCATTTGGGAGTGACGTCCCACTGCCCTGATCTTTTGTGCCTCCCATTCTGTTCAAAAACAGTTAATGTTCTCATTCAGCAGCGTCTGCATGTACAATTCAGTGGCATTGAAGATACCCTTGGAGTTGTCTGATCATTCTCACCTGCCCACTCTGAGTTGTTCCTGCGTGGGAACAGCCGAAACATTTCCTTTCATATCATGGAACCAACTGCATATTACTCTAAGGTTTGTGCTCACCCTTCAAGTCCCAATCACTTGACAGGCACCGTGGACAAAAGGTCTAGCAATCTGCTCCCACAAAGATTAACCCCACCCATTGCCATTGAGTCAATTTCACCTCACAGTGACCCTATGGGTTAGCAGTTCAATGCTTAACTCCCTTCTCTACCAGGGACTTTTTCCCCATAAAGATTATAGACAACCAAAATCTATGGACTTGATGGGGTCAACACGAGTTGGAATCGACTCAGTGTCAGCAGCTTTGTTTCTTCGCTGTTTATGGGTTACTCTAGCAGTCAATGGCTGGCTTACAAACACCAGGGTTTCCAACTCATTCCAGTAACACAAGGGGTTTTGAGTGGATCACGTGCTCTGAGACTACAGGTGGTAAGAAGAGAGGAGACGGGGAAGAGGAAGGCACAGAAAATCCATGTCCTCAGTCCTGTGCGAACTTGAAGATGCTTTTCAGGGCCAGCTTCTTGGCCAAGCACCGTACATTGACCATGATTTTTATTCCGGCCTCTCTTTGTAAAGGTTTCTCTTTCCAAATTTACAGCCAAGAGCTTCTCAAACTGTCATTTACAATTTATGGCAGGACAGAAAGCAGAATAGTTGTCGGCAAGGAGTGTAATTATGTGCCCGGAATGACATGGCAAATAGTCGAGCCCGCCAAGTGCCAGACGGCCCCTGTCCTAGCTTTGCGCTTCAGTAGGGAGCAGAACGGCAGCAGCTGCGCCTCCCTTTTCTCCCCGACTTACTTTACCCTTGAGCTGTGGATTCCTAAGGAGAATCTGCTCTGGAGATCAGAGCTCGGGGAGAACTGTATTTCTGAAGCAAAGGGAGGGGTTGGGGGGCGGGGAAACAGGCTCTTGGAAAGTCGGATGTATTGTGCCGCAGTATGCTACATTACACTGTGGTATGCTGGGCCCTCCTCTGCCCCATCAGGCTATGTTAGATGTCTCGTGTGTAACTCTGTTGATCTGAAAGCATGGTTCCTGGTGTTGCTGCAGCAGCTGCAATGCCTGGCCACTTGTTCAAAATACACATTCCCCAGAGCCACCCAGTCTGTATGCGACCTGAAGCTCTGGGCCTAGAGTCCAGGAATCTGTATTAGAAGAAGAGGAAAAAAGAAGAGGAGGAGGAGGAAAGTTTTCTGGTAAAACTTTCCAAAGGGTCTCTGAGTGGCACAAATGGTTCGGTAGTCACCTCATAGTCCAAAGGGTTGATATCAGGAAACTCCCCAAAGGCTCCTTGGATGATAGGCCTTGTCTATTTCCAACAGATTACAATCATTGAAAACCCGATGGAGCAGTTCTTATCTGCACACATGAGATCCCTGGGACTCTGAGTCAACTCGATGGCAATGAGCAACCACCACCAATCTTTTACAACTTTTTGTAATTTAGAGATTTATTTGAAGGAATTGGCTCATGCAAATGCGAGCCTGTCAATTCTGGAACTTGCAAGCTGAAAACCCAGACGGGGTAGAAATTTTCTTTTTCTCAGGAAACGTTTTGATGAAAATTTTTTTGGTTGCCTTAACTTTTTATTGTGAATTTGCTGAAGGTTCACAGAGTAGATCAGTTTTTCACTCAGTTCACAAGTCTTTTGTTTCATGTCATTGATTGCAATCCCCACAATGTAAGATCCCTTCTCCCACTGCCTTCCCGTATTGCCTGTTACCACTGCCATTGTGTCCCTTCCCAGTTTATATTGACATTATATAGTGCTTCCATGGCTGTAGACCTTTACCGGAGCCAACAGCCTCATCTTTCTTCCGCTGAGCGGCTGGTGTGTTTGAACTGCTGACCTTACTGTTAGCAATCCAGCACTTAACCCAACAGGACTCCCAGAATATTTCCTGTTACCAAATACTTTTTGAAACTGAAAGAAAATTATTATGGCAAATAGGAAGGTAGCACAACCATTTGCATTTTAATAATCTTCACACGGAGAGTTCGATGACGTGTTCATCATGTTGCATTCTAACCCTTTTAAAGCGTGCTGTTTTGTGACTTTCATGATTTCACTAGGCAGGGTGACTGTCACTCTTCATATTGCCTAAAGTTGTCATCACCACAAACAGAAACTCAGTACTCCAGAAGCATCAGTTTCTCTGTGTGCCTTCTCACTTGCCACTGGTAATCGCCAAAGAACTTGGGTCTGGGAGCATTTGTCTATTCTAGGTATTCCATGAAAGTCGCATCATACGGTATTATCCCCTTGGTGACAGAGTTGCTCCACTTATCATAATGTTTTCAAGGTTTACCTATGGTGTAGCATGAATTAGGATTTCATTCCTTTTTATGGCTGAGTAGAGTTCCACTGGGGGTTTGTACTCCTTTGTTTATGCATTTGTCTGTTGATGGACATGTAGCTCGTTTCCACTTTTTACCTATTGTGAATAAGTCATGTTTCCATGAACACTGGTGTGCAAGTATGTTCCAGCCATCTGGACTTAAAGGAAGTCTAACAGGTGATGCTGAATTTGCATGCTCAAGTCGGAGACAGGTAAGTCCTGTCTGCATCGACCCATTGGTTAGGTACTCATGCCATCAGCTGCAAAAAAACTAGCAATTAGTGCTGTGGCAATGAGAAGGAATTTGACTGTCCTCCCCAAACGAGAAATACCAGGGAGGGCAGTCAAGGCTCAAGGATTTCGAAATTCAGCTCTCTAGCTTCCTACTGTGTCGCTGTTAGCAAGTCATGTTTGTGTGTTTCATTTTTGCCCTCAGAGGTGCAAGGTGGCCGCTGTGTTTCCAGCATTGCATCCATCCTTCTGGCAGGGAGGTGAGGAATGAGGGAAAGTTTCCCCTATGTTTACTCAGGAGAAGTCATCCTCCGCATTCTGCCTGTTGGATGGTTAGCACGGTGTCACATGACGGACTCCAGCAGCACTGGAAAGAAGCAGAAAGGAGAATAAGAATAGTTTGCAGGAGCTCAATGTAGATGTCTCCTCAAATTGCAACATGTTGCTAATTTTTAATTTTCATTTTGATTGAATTTCTTGTGACAGCCTGTGCGGGTAAAAGTCACCCGCCCCATGCGTGTAGGGAAACATGATTACCAGATTGTCTTTCCGTTTCCATTTTAATTCTAACATCATGGAAAAGTCAAGCTCAGGGTTATTGTTTTACATTAGGAGAAGGTTTTGGATGAGTGTGCCTTTCTGGGATATAATGAACAATCTGTGAAATGAGATAAAATACGGCAAAATAAGAAATAATGTGAAGTGCTGTACAATTGCCCATATTTAGGTTAATTATAGTGAGGAGCCTGAAATTTTGAATATTTCAAGATATGCATCCATTATTTCCTTAAAATATAAATAATAATTAGAATTAGGCCCCAGGGCTGTCACATGAAATCTCCATTTGTTGTAATGCATAGATAATAACAATAATTGACTTATTTATAGCGAGAAGGAGTTCTAAATTGGTAGAGTAGTGTCAAAGCTATTTATGTCTCTGAAATCCTATTTGTTTCTCAACAAAGCCATTCCTCTTGCATTTTAGATGGTGCGTTTGCCCAGATTCTGTGCAAAATATTACCAATTTTAATTTAATGCGTTGCAAGCATATGAGCTATTGTTGGAATCATTGATGTTGCCATGGTAATCATCTAGCTGGCAGAAAGTAGCTTGGGGCCAGAGAAGATCAATGATGTGGCCTGGGTACCAGGACTTAGCCGTATCAGAATTTGGATCAAAGCAGGGGTGATGGAGCACCAAGTTCTGCATTCGTTTACATGTTCTTTCTTTAGATCCCCAAGTTCTGTATTTTCATCTTTAACACGTGCCCTGCCATTAAGACAGAACTTCTTAGCAATCCTATCCTTAATCACAGTCCTGGGCTACATGCAGAGTTAGCAAACTATGTCCAATGGGCCAAATCTGGCCCACTGCCTCTGTTGGTATGACTCCTGGGCTAAGCATTATTTTAATCTTAAAAAACATTATTAAAAAAACCCACCTCATTGATTGCGGTCTAGTAATCAAATAAGGGTAGTCAACATAATATGAAGACATGCTTTGCAACTATATTCATACTAACCAATGAGTTGATTCCAAAGCACAGTGACCCTCTGCGACAGAGTAAAACTGTCCCACCGGCTTCCCAAAGCTATAAATATACGAAAGTTGGCTGTCCCATCTTTCTCCCAGGGAGGGGCTGGTAGATTCAAACCACCGACGGCTTTGCTAGCAGCCAAGCACTTCAATCAATGTACCACCAAATCAAAAAACTAAACCCACTGACATCAATTTTATTCATAGAAACCCTATAGATGGTTGCGAGGCTATAGATCTTTTCAAGGGCAGACAGCTTCATCTTTCTCCTGTGGAGTTGCTGATAGGTTTCATAATTCAACACTTATTTGACAGCACCGCCAGGAATCCTTATATTCATAACAAAGGACACCTCACCAAGAGTGAAAAAAAGTTATTGCCCTTGACAACTTCGCATGAAGTCAATGATTTGTAGTTGGGTACACCTTGTGTTGTTGATGTTTTATGGCATCAAGTCGGCACCATCATTAAATACATTGATTTGTCTTCTGTCTTATTCATTGGCCAACTTTCACATGCCTGAGAGGCCATTGAAAATACCACGGCTTGGGTCAGGTGCACCTTCGTCTTCAAAGTGACATCCTTGCTTTTCAACACCTGAAAGAGGTGCATTGTGTCATTTGATTTTTTTGACTGCTATGTCCATGAGCATTAATTAGATCTAAGCAAAATGAAATCCTTGGGAACGTTAAGCTTTTCTTTGTTTTACATGATGTTATCCATTGGTTCGGTTGTGGAGATTTGAATTGTGATGTCTGGTGAGGGCTACCATCCTTGATCTTCATAAGCCAGGGCCTCAAGTCTTCTGCACTTTCAGCAAGCAAGGATGTGACATCTACACGTTGCAGGTTGTTAAGCAGCCTCCCTCCAATTCCGATACCTCATTCTTCTTTGTATAGACCAGTTTCTCTGATTCTTTTTGCTCAGCAGCCTGATTGAATGAGTATGGTGAAAGGACACCACCCTGAGGCATACCTTTGCTGATTTTAAACCATGCAGTATCCTCTGTTTTACGCAATAGTATCTCTTTAGAGCGCGATCAGATTGCGGAAGCCCTCTTCAGACTCACATAGCTGCATGCAGATGAATTCGAAAGGTGACGTGAGCAGCAGAATGACCACGGGCTGGTGGGGGCACTGTCTTGTGGATCCAAGGTCGGTGGGAACATGGCAGGGCTCCGTCAGCCCTCAGAAGCAGGCTGCCCACATGGGGCTGCCCCTGGAGGCAGGACACAGAGTTCCAGCAACCAGGAAGGTGAACGGGTGGGACCCTCAATGTCTCTTGTAAAAAGGCCACACTCCTAAGGAGGTTGGACTGGTTGGACTCCACCCCTGCAGTTTCATACAAATTCAAGTTGACATGAAATCTGGCTCCCACAATAGCCATACCTACTTGTTCGTTTGTTCTCCATGGCCGTTGCCATGCTACAGCAGCAGAGTTGAGTTTGATTTCTCAGGCAAACAGCATGCAATATACGTGCTTTGCAAACCATGCCATACCCCGCCCCACCGTGTTATTCTCTCATTCGTGTTATTTGTGGAAAATATAGTCATGGCCACAGAGACCATATGGCTGCAAAGTTTAGAAGATCGGCTGTCTGACTCTTTACAGAAGAAGGGTGCCTGCTTCTGCTCTAGGTCAGACCTGGTAAAGGGAACTTCTGGTCAGAGGGAAAGGGAAGTCCCCCCCCTTGTGCAAAATGTCAAGTTAGGCACCTCCCTGCCTTTCTGACATTTTCCAGAATAATCTCTCCTCATTTCAAGTCTTGCTCGGCCACACCTGCTGAGAATGTCAAGCAGAGTTGACAGTGAGCGTGGTCGCTGTGCAAATTCAAACATCTGTGCTGTAAGGGTGGTTTGAAGACCTTAGTACAGAACAAGGCAAGATTCCCCATTCACATTTTCATATTGATTACGGGTGAAAGTGGTAATATGTTGGACCTATTGCATTAAATCACACGTTTTGTTAAAAGTGACGTCACCAATGTGGCGTTCCTTTTCGCATGTGGCTGCTAGAAACATTAAAATCACACTGCTGCCTCGGACGGTCGCTCTGTTTTGGCAGTGATGATGTGAACCTTCACATTTCACACTCAGGTTTTCAGCAGCAGCCCCTTTTGGAGTCCGTGAGGTCACCCAGGTGGCCCAGTGGGTAGGTGCTCTGCTGCTAAGTGAAAGGTCCGAGGTTCAAACTCACTAGCTGCTTTTCGGGAGAAAGATGTGACTGTGTGCCCCATGGGGCCATTCTACTCTGGCCTATCACGTTGCGGTGAGTTGGGATCTACTTGACAGCAGTGGTTTGGTTTGTGTAGTGAGTTCCTGAAGAAACCAGAAAGATATTCACCACCTTCTTGTTTCTCTATCCGTCACGTGTGCCACTTTGGACAGACAGTTATCAGACACAGAGACCAGACAGTTTAATATGGGCAGATGTTTCCAAAGGGCCCTGTAGTTACCAGTTAACAGAATGCTGAGACCCAGTGGCGTAGTGGTGACAAGTTAGGTTGCTCACCACAGGTTAGCGATTTGAAGCCACCAATTTGAAATCTCACTCTGTGGGAGAAAGAGGCTTTCTGCTGAATTCTCGTCAAGAGTGACAGTCTCAGAAACACACAGGGACAGCTCTACACTGTCCTACAGAGTCGCTACAAGTCAGTTTGCTTTTTCATTTTCAGTTATCATTTTAAAATGAAATTTTTATCACCACTGGTTTGAAAACTATACTACAACAGGGGCTCTAGAAGGCAACGTAGTTTAGGGGTATGTTAGACAGGGTTCTCTAGAGAAACAAAACCACAATGCCTATATATATATATATATATATATATATATATATATATATATATATATATATATTTATACACACACACACACAGATAGATATAGAACATAAGAAATAAACAGTTAATTAAATTATAAAGCAGTACAAATGGCTCAGTGCAACTCACATCTGTGAGACAGCTGGGAGACACCGGCAGTCCTTCAAGTCTTGAGGGCCGCCGGGTAGTCCTCTGTATAGCAATTCAGGCTATTCGGGCACAGGCAGCAAACAGCAAGGCAGGTCACTAACAGCAAGGCAGATGACAGGGTCTGACAGTCCCCAGCTCAAGAGATGTAAATTCCAATGGTGTGGCGACACAGGTCTTGAAGGAACCTCAAATTACAGTGACACAGTTGATGGGTTAGGTGTCCCGCAGGTAGTGTAGCTTGCAAATTGAGGCACAGAACAAGTAAGGCAGCCGTATACTGGTCCGATGATCAAAGAGCAAGAGGCAAGAAAGGCGAAGCTTGCTGAGTCATTTATCTCTCTGCCCTTCAATGAATCCCACATGTGTTTATCAGCCAGGTTGGCACAATAAACTAACTATCTCAAGGGGTTTCTAATTACACACCTCAGTAAGATTGTCATAGTAAGCAAACATTCCAAATTGGTTCCAAGAACCTAGAGCGGGGCATTTGGTCTTCCTATTGTACTTTCAAAAGGTGCCATCATTAAGCATGAGGCTGCTAACTGAAAGGTCAGAGGTTGAAACCCACCACTCACTCCTCACGAGAATGAGCTGGCAGTCAGCCTCCATAAAGATTGCACACTTGGAAATACGATGGAAGAGTTCTCCTGTCTCATAGGTTAGCTGTGAGTTGGGTTAAACTCAATGGCATCGGGCTTGTTTCTTAGTGGCTAGGAGCACAGTGGCTGCAACCAAGGGTTCACTTTTAGGAACAACTGGGGGATGGTCAAGGACCGAGAAATGTTGCTGTTCTTTTGTACAGAGGGTTGATGTGAGTCGGAACTGACTGGACAGCCTCTAAGAATAGTGATCCTTTCAGTTCACAATTGGGGTAACATACAAATGCCTATGTGATTTTCAAAGTCTCTTAACTGGTTTCAGCCATTCATTTTTATGAGGCTTCTTTTATTTATTTTTAATGTAGTTCTTCTTATCAAAGTGATTCATGTGCATCATTTAGGGAATCAAATATGTCCTGAAACTTATTGTGAATACATAGGCAATTCTAGCCCTCTCCTCAGCATCTCTTCACCGCTGACAGTGTTATCTTTTTAATTTCTTTTGTTTTTAAAAAATCTGTTTAGCTCTAAATAATGGGCTTATATCACAACTCTTTGATTGCTTTTAATTGACCAAACCCAAAGCAAACCTACTGCTGCCTGTTGATCCTGACGCATAGTGACCCTATAGGGCAGAATTATTCCATACAGTTTTGGGGGCTGTAAATCGTTATGGGAGCAGATGACCTTGTCTGTGGGTTTACAAGACTGTAATTCTTTACAGGAGTAGAAAGCCTCATCTTTCTCCCTCAGAGCTACTGGTGCTTACAAACTGCTGGCCTTGAGGTTAGCAGCCCATCGTGTAACCATTATACCATCAGGGCTCGTTGATCTTATAGTTATGAGCCCAATAGTCAATCCGCTCATGCACCAGAGTGTTATTGTTAGGTTTTGTTGATTTGGTTCCCACTCATAGTGACCCTATGTATGACAGAGTTTGCCACTGCCTGGTCCTGTGACACCCTCACAATTGTTCTGTTTGAGCCTCCTGTTGCAGTCACTGTGTCAATCCATCTTGTTGAGAGTCTAACCTTTTTTGCTAACCCTCCACTTTTCTAAGCATGATGGGATTGGTCCCTCCTGATAACATATCCAGAGTACATGAGGTGAAGTCTCCCCAAGCTCACTTTCAAAGAGCATTCTGGCTGTACTTCTTCCAAGACAGATTTATTTATTCTTTTGATAGTCTTTGGTACTTTCACTCGTGGTGTTAGTCTAGATTGACTAGAGAAACAAAATCCAGAGACACTCATATGTGTTTAAGAGAGCGTTATATCAAAGAGCAATTGTGTATTGAGAAAACATCCCAGCCCAGTTCAGGTCAAGTCCATAAGTGCAATATTAGCCTATATATCCGATACTAGTTCATAAATTCCTCTTCAGACTTGAGAAGCGTATGCAATGGTGCTGAATGCAAAAAGATCACAAGTCAGTGTGGATGAAAAGTCTTGTGGATCCAGTGGTGGTAGACGTATCTCAGTGCTGGTGTGATGTTCCTCCAACTCTCTGAGTGTCTTGACAGGAGGAAGGAGACGCAGAGAGAGATTGTCCTTCCTCCAAGGAGAAAGAGAGGAAGTTCTCATAATCCTCACGAGAAGGCCGCGCCCATCAGGAGGCATCATCAGGTTGTTACCTGATTGACAGGCTAAACTCCACTCTCACTCTGCTTATCAACTTGAAATGAAATTATGTAACTGCCATAATATTCTTCATCGGCAGCATAATTCTATACACCAATTTTTTTTTGCGGCTTTTCTTATCTGTTGCCCAGTTTTTCTATGCATATGAGGCAACTGAAAACACTGGGGCTTGGGTCAGACCTACTATAGTGATATCTTTGATATTTAGCCCTTTAAAGAAGCCTAGTGCAGCAGATTTGCCCAATTCAATATGTCATTTGATTTCTTGACTGCTGCTTCTATGAGCACTGATTGTGGATTCAAGTAGAAGGAAATTTTTGACAACTCAAATACCACCTGGGTAGGTACTATTGAATTTCTTTCTTTTATAAAGATCATTCAAAAACCATTAGTATAAAAGAAACAGCTTTTTCCATCTTGTCATCCTGACCATACATGTGAACCTTTCCTATCCATCCATTCTCAGAGTGTAGTTTCATTATCATTGTAATGAGCTTAATAATGGACTCTGTGAACACTATTTATAACTGAGCCAAGGTAAGCCACTGATATGCCATAACTATTGAAATGAAATAATTAGGAAGCTGGAATATCCTTTAATAATAATTATGTATGTGGGTTGATTGTTATATTTATTGTAGATATTTATTATAATGTATTATTATAGATATTTTATTACAGATTTAAATATAGTTATCTGGGATTCAGCTCACATAGATAAAAAGAGGACAATAGTGAAATAATAGGCAAAGGCACATGATAAGTAGAATAACAAGGCTCAACATATATCGATGTGGCTTTTGGAAGCAGAAACTTAAAAGAGCGAGAAAAAATTGAAGGTTAATGAGATTATGCGGGGGACATATTAAAACAGTTATAGTGTATGAGGGGGTTTCCGGAAGTTCATGGAAAATGAAATTAAAAGATAATTATTTTTTTCAAAAATCCTTTGAAGCCCCATCCTATTACCTATAGCAACTAAAGATGAAATACAGATTTTTATTTTCCTCATGAAATTTGAGTTAACCATTCAAAAACCTTTAGTATTTAAGGATGCCCTTTTATAAGAAGGAAATCAGACCTAGAAAGAAGGATCAGGGTACCTAAGAAGTCATGTTGAATAAAGAAACTGGGAAACATGTTGGCAATTCCAAATATCCAATGACAATTTAAAGAAAACTCAAAATCACAAGAGTAGTTAAGGGCGGAAACAAACAAAGGGTTCAAAACAACATGGGTGGGTTTCAATAGTGCTTGGGCTCACAGGGAACATTAAGGATGAGTGGACCTGGCATTAAAGAGTTGTAAGTACTTTGAATGGTTCAGGAGGAGTTGAAAGATGTGATTGCTCTGCAAACACCAGTTCAAGTATGTATCTGGAAATCTTTAAGGAGGTTTCTGCTAGAATAGACATAAAATGTGTATCTTGCAAATCAAAGTGAAAGGGGGAGAAACAAAGAAGCAAAGTTAATAAAAATGCCAGACAAAGCAAAGTCGTCTGGAGGAACAGATAATATCAATAGTTCAGCATTCGAGAAAACCCACAGGGCAGCTTGGTGCTGTTGTAAGAGACTCACTGACAGGAGGATGACTCGCAGTTTGATTCTGTAGACTTTCACTGCTCTGGCAGGTCTCTTAATGCAGGTACACAGAGAAAGGGCCAGCGAGGCACAGACTCAAATGGTGATATTTTTGAGACAGAATGAGAGGAGGCTGGTAGAAACAGGTGTGAAAGTCATCTGAATTCTTAATTTGAATAAGAAATCTCTTCTCAAAATTGAAGCAGGGAATTGAAATCGGATGCGAAAATAAAGAGCCCTTTTGGGGGCAGGGCAGAGGAGGTGTTAGAAACTTCTTAGTTGGCAGCCCGTTAATGCTAACAGCACGGAAAGAGGAGGGAGCCAAAAGGCCACCAAACGATGTTAGTGCAACCTTCATGTCCAGCAAAAAGTGGATGGACTTAGCGGCAATGTCCACACATAGCCCACGGCAACAACCTTGGTGGCCAACCACTGGGGTTTCGAGAAGGAAAGAAATACTACCCCAAACTTAAACTTACTAGAGCTGCTATTGCGGCCAATGTCAGCCCTAGGTCTCCATAGCACTAGGACTCTTCCTGTCCCACATGACCCCCAACCCCAAGTGGTCTATGACGCCTGTGGGAAGCCTGGTTGTTTCCTGCATGTTATAGAGGAGGTCCTCCCAGAAACAGGGGCAGGGGGGAAGGCCTGCTTCCACTGGTTGCCAGTGTGGGACTTGAGGACACTCATCTTGTGAGTTTTCCAAGCAAGTCTTTCTGGAAACAGATCTTGTCAACTGATGGGGCCCAGGCATCCCAGATCCTTCTGGCAACACTGTTGACTCCAATCTCAAGGAGCCATGGGCATGGCTGGCCGCTGGCCACTTTTTGCTGGACATGAGGACTGCATATCTGGTACGAAAATCTTTTGGACTCAGGTCAGGGACCCCTCTCAGGTTTCCTCCAATAAACCAGGCACAAAGAGCAGACAGGTGGCAAGTAAAAGTAAAAGGCTGGATAAAGGCAAACCAAGTGACTGTTTGTTGATGCCCAGGATGAGTTTTAGGTTTTTCTTTTGGGGTCATGTTTATATCTGCGGTTTATATCTGCAGTATACGATGGATTTTAGACGGCAGTTGTGATCATCGGAGAGGACACATTTTGGGGCATTCTACATATTAGACCTAGTGGCCACGCTGCTCTTACCACCAAGTACCCTGTCATTCCCATCCCCACTGGAGTCATACTAGAAAATGCTTTGAGAACCTTTTTAAGGGGATGATGTGTGAGCACCGGCCTATAATTGGCTAAATGGAGACATTCGAGAATCAAATACTTCATTCCTTTTCAAAGGGCTGCTTCCATAGGGGTACATAAGCTTTGAAAAGTGGGTGTAATTTTATGAAATTGGTGGCTTATCACACCTTAAAATCTAGAAATTCTGCAATCCCTTTAAAGTTGGGGTCTTGGAAATAATGCTCCTTACTTAGAGCACATTATCTTCATAAAATCTTTTTTTTATTTTTGTAATTTTTTCTTTTTTCATTTATCTATCTATTTATTTGTTTATTTATTAATCATTTAATTAGGGGCTCATACAACTCTTGTCACAATCCATACATATATCAATTATGTAAAGCACATCTGTACATTCATTGCCCTCATCATTCTCAAAACATTTGCTCTCCACCTAAACCCCTGGCATCAGCTCCTCATTTTTAAGGCACCAGTCAACGTTGAAAGACAAATCACAAGCACTCAATTGCTAACTTCAGAACTTACCATAGGAAAGCTGTCACAGCAATGAGTGAATGCCACCTTCAGAAGGATTTACCTAAAGCTGCCAGCCTCACCGACCCTCCCTCTAGTCCCGGCACGGGGTTCCCTTGTCTATCGGACTGCCTGCTGGGTGTAACTGGGAGGTGCTGCCAACCTTCCGGAGTCTTGTCCAGGTCAACTTGGCCTTTGTCTGAAATGTCCATGACTATCCCCTCCTCTTGGTCACCGAATGAAGCAGAGGGCACTGTTTTGAGAAGGTTACCTTGGTTTGCATGTTGTGTATCACAGACATCCCCTGGGATTCACCACGATGAGGGTCCAGAGTCCTGAGTTGGAACCTGACAATTGCCAGAGCAGCAAAACCTTCTTTCTTGTGCGGACTGATGAAATCACGAGTGCCCCCCAGGTCCTCAGATATGATGTCTCTCCTGCTAGGTGCAGTAACCTCCTGGGCCCAACACAAAGCTCAACTGATTTCCTGGGGCCCATTGAGGACATCTAGAGGCATGACTGTTATCCAGGACATGGGAAACATGGCCTGCCCTTGCTTTCTGGGTTCCATTACCGTTCTTGGATCTTTTCCTGGGGCAATTGGGACGTGGAGTCCCTGGGCAATACAAATGGCTAACACACTTGGGTACTAACCACAAAGTTGGAGGCTTGGGTCTATCCAGAGGCACCCTGGAAGTAAGGCCTGTTGATCACCTGCTGAGGCCCCGGCCATTATAAACCCTCTGGAGTGCAGTTCTGCTCTCACACACATGGGTTCACCATGACTTGGCATTGACTTGGTAGCAATGGTTTCAAATCCAATTGGAAATGCGTGTGTCTCTTTCAGACGGTAGGGTTTGATCCCAGACCTGTTGGTGGCTATCTTTGCTCATCTTTGGTGAGAACTGCCAGAGAATCAAATCAAGCACTATAGAAAGTAGTGCTAGGAGATGGAGGCGCCTAATTTCTGCGCTCTTGGAAGATGCTTCTTGGATTGTCCAAAGTGTCTGGCTTATTGTGCTTAAGATCAAAAAGAATCCTTTTTTTTTGGTGGGAAGTGCACTCATTTATGGGTCGAAAGGTTGTTTGTAAAAATGAATGTTATTTCTTGAATTTTTCACCAAATATGAGGAAAGAATTTGATTTCATTTTTTCAGTGAATGGAGGTTGAGAAAAAAACCTACAGATGCTAAGGTCACCCTAGGTATGGATTTTTGAGGTGCTACTAAAAGAATCCAAATGAGATCATGGATGAAATTGGAAAGACCCCAGGAATGGTTCGGGAGTCAAGGCAGTGGAGTAACACAAGGGCAGATGGCAAAATACAGAGAGATTTGGATTGTTCGCGAGTTGAATCAAGAACAAGGTGAAAAGCTAGAGAATTCAGTCCACGAATGCTTTGAGGAAAGACAGTACACGATGGATACGTTCTCCCTCTTTAGGGAGTGTTAAAGGAGGCATCTGTAAAAAGGAGAGCAGTGGTTCCAATAAGGACTGCTTACCTGGGTGGGTCTCTGGGTGTTTGTTCAGTGGGGATTGGCTGGTGAGGGTGAAGGTAAAGAGCATTTGTCCCATGACTTGGAGACTTTGTGAGCTACTAGAATTGCTAGAGGAGCCGTGGCGGTGTAGTGAGTTACATGTTTGGCTGTTAACTTCAGTGTCAGCTGTTCGAACCCACCAGCCGATCCAAGGGAGAAAGATGAGGCTTTTTACTCCCTTTAAGATTTATAGTCCCTCAAACCCCACTGAGGTAGCACTAGTCTGTAGAGTAGGGCCAGTGCATGAGTCAGTCAATCACTAGATAGCAGTGAGTGAGGTTTGCTAGAAATTGAGTCACCACATTGAAATCAAAGGATTTTGAAGTTCTGAGCCTGATTGTTGCTTTTGTCTCACAAAACGAACAGTTCCTTCCTTCATTGAATGCCCCTCCTCAGATGCCAGCGCCAGTGATATCCTGAGGCCCTGGCCCGCGTACACAAGACAAACATCTGTGTGCGTGTGTGTGTGTGTTGTGTGTGTGTGTTGTGTGTCTAAGTGACACGAGCAGTTTAGAGTTTGGCTACCAATCAGAAGGTTGGAAGTTCCAATCAGAAGAAAGGCCTGGTGAACAACTTTTGCAAGGTCAAAGCAACTGAAAACCCAAAGGAGGAGTTCCACTCAGATACCCATCGGGTTCCCATGAGTCCGAGTCGACTTGACTCTACCACAATGGGTTGGATTGGTGGAGTGGCAAGGGTCCAAGAATAATGCACTTAAATTATTATTCTTGTTCTCTGTTGGAGGGCACTCAGTGAATTGAAAGACGGTGGGAGCAAGCACTAGGCTCATTCTGTCAGCCACAGAAGCACCGGGCAGTGTGTCCCAAGGGTGGCAGAGAGGGGAGAAAATGTTTTCTCCGCCCAGGGGATGAAAAGAGTCCAAAGGTGAACAATCTACACTCGTTGATCACTCCCCGTCCACTTCCTTCCTCCCTGCCCCCAGCTTTCTCCCAAAGCCAACTTCTACAAATGTCTGTCTTCAGCACCATTTGTAATGGTAAGAGGCCCTTGTGGGTGCCTTTTCCCTGCTTTCCAAGCTGCTCTGAGTGTTAAGGAAGAGAGGGGAGATGAAGAAGATAAAACTCCAGAGACTCCTCTTCCTCTTCCAAGCCCTTGCAAGAGAAGGAGATGGTGTAGCAGGACTTTCAAGTCATAGAAGTTTCAATGGCTGTATGGGACAAAGCATGGAGGAAGATGGGGAAACAGTCTGAAGCCCCAGGATGACCTTTCAAACATGCCCCTCCCCTCCCCCAAGCTGCTTGAGAGTGAGCGTCATGCAGGCCACCAAACCATCAGGTTGGCAAATTCTCAGTCCCTTCTCTCGCAAGTGAACCACATTTCTTTCCATCTCAATTCCTCAGAGTCCCATTTTGCAGTAGAATATGAATGTGAGCCTTAAGTAACTGGGGTTATTTTTGATTCCGGTCCCAAACCCTTGCCTTTGAGTCTCAGAGAAGCAATGAATTTTGAGACCAGAATCAATACACAACGACATTCACCAGCATTTGTTCTCGCCAGGCAATGTAATCTGCATCATTGGAAAAAAGCATGTGTTTAAAAAGACGTGTCTCATTCTGGGAAACGCAACCTGCTATTAGGCAGAGGCACTGGCTGGTTACTCATTTCCCTGGTCAAAACCTCGTGGCACGTCAAAGCTCTGAAAGAAGCTGCCCTCTCACCTTGGAAACCTTTTTGCCCCTCGTGTTGCTAGGTCTCCCTGCCCTGTTCATGCACTGTGCATAATAGCTTCTTGGGAGGAAATGACATTTAGAATACTCCCCATCTGTTAGCATAATACCAACGTGTTGAAAATCACATGCTATCTTTCTGAGTTACTTTCTTTCCTTAACCCCACCCTTTTTTCTATTTCTAGGGTGGAAAATATATTCAAGAAACAACTTAAAATGGACACTGACATTTGTGCAATTATTTCTAGGTAGTCTCCGACTTAGGACAAATTCTGGTTAGGGTCAACCGTGCTTACAACCATCTATTGTTCTTGTGCTATATATCTTAGTAATATGTACTCCCTACAGCATTTCAGTCTATAACTTGCTGATGTTAACAATCTCAGATATTCATGAAAATATGTTCAAAGATCAGATTTATAGGCAAACTGATAATAAAAGGCAATGATAAGAAAAATATACCAAAGAGGTATTCTGTTTAGGATAGAACCGACTTCTGATGCAGCCCCTGGAATGGAACCCCATCATACTTCTGGGACTAGTTGTACTGCTTAGCAATATTGATTTTTCCCTGTTGAAAATGGATTCTTTAATGGTCCAAATAGAACAGGAAAAAAACAAAACAAAACAAAACACTGGCAGTGAATGACAGACTTTATCATCCTAACTCCTTCCTTGCCTCAAAGCATCCCTCCTGAAGTTGCTTACTGTGAGTAGAAGTAGATAATTATTCATGGGGTGGACCCTCCTGCATTTTCACGTGTCTGCCGTGGAGTAGATCCTTCATACTTAATTGTTTGAGGTTTGAATGAAGTCATCAGCATATGATGAACCAAACCTACCTAATTATTTTGTATTAAGCTCCAGATCAGTTTACAAGTATTATATATTTTGTAATGGGAAAAAAGCATCATTTAATTATTTTGAAAGTGGGTCGCCATGTAATTTAGGTATGGTTTTTGTTTGAAAACTGTTGAACATAACCAAGTTGAAGAAAGGCTTTTACAGTGAACAGTTGTACATTACCACCTAGATTCTACTATGTGCTCAAATATTCTGCTATACTTGTTTAATTACTTAAGTATTCATTGTTCTATCCATTCATTATAAACTATAACTCCCTGCCACTGAGTGGATCCCGACTCATGCAACCCTCTAGGACAGGATCATATGTTGGAAGACTAACTGCAATGTCAGTAGTTTGAAACCACTAGTTGCTCCAAGGAAGAAAGATGAGGCTTTCTATTTGTGTAAAGAGTTGTAGTCTCAGAAACCCAGTCCTATAAGGTCGCTGTGAGTTAGAATTGACTTGACAGCAGTGAGTGAGTTATTCTGTCTCATGCATCACTAGTAGTAAAAAATGACTTGAGGACACTCAACAACAGGTAATAAAGGAGGTGGCAATCTATGTCAAAATATTGCTATCATCGAGAGAAAATTCTCTGACCATTCTGAGTGGAATTAATGATACAAGGAGAGCCAACATATAAAGAGAAACAACTCTCCCTTATTTGGAGACAACAAAATTCATCGAGTGAAGAAAAACCACTTATAGACATGAGAAAGTAATTAGAAGTGTGAGTCAAAGAAACCATTGCATCTATAAGGAACTGAGTTATTCATCTGAAAGAATCCTACATATTTTCACCAACCCCAACGTTGCATAAATTGCTGAGAATGATGTCTACCGTCTCATGGCATTTGATGGATACAGAGTTTAGGAAGCAAGGAATTGATATTTGTGCAATGAAGACTTAACATTTATTGGAGAAAGGGTGCTTTAAAAAATGTGTAGAAAAAAACCCATATCTTTTAATTCCCCCTTTTCAAGAACTTTTGGAAGCCTACTCATAGAATACACATGGCCAGCGCTCTGCCCTACCCACCACTAATAATTTTGGGGTACTCTCTGCTCATACTGTGTTTTCCCACAATTTTTGGTTGTTCACAAGAGGTTTCAAGATATTTGATTGTGTATGAAATGGTGCCTTGGAAAGGACAAGTCAGGGTTAATTTTTTCCCTCAGTGTAATTGCTTGAACATTTTTGGGGGTTATCAATTACCAAGCTTGTAATGGTAAGTTGGCAGAAAGCCAATATTGTTCATTGTTTAATGCCTTCTAGAACATCATTATACTGTCCCGAAAGGTCAAGGATTTAAGAGATGCTGATCATTTAGCTCCTTCATTACAGCAAAGACAGGATAATAACTGAAGCCAGTATTTCCCAGTTGTTCATAAAAGAGCCAAAATTTGGTTTCAGGAACTCAACAGTATAGGTGGCTTTCTGATTGTAAACAGTGATTGGACATGGTCCTAGGAAAAACATGCAGTTTTCAAGTTGGTAGTCTTTAAGTATTACTTAGTAAATTTTCTGAATCAGCCCCTTCTAAAGATGCATAGAGAAGAGTTCCCTGTGCTTATTATAGGCTTAGGTATAATTGTGCAAACAGGGAAATGTTCTTTCTGACCATGTCTTTGGTTATTCATTCTAGACATATGATTGCAAGTGCTTACTTCTTGTGTGACAAACCTCCCAAATGATAACCCCATTAATAAATCTTATGAAAAGAAAATAAGCTTATTTGTACATTATTGAACATTCAAACCTTGAACTGCAAGAATTCAGTTTAGACATAGAATCCCACTTGGCCAGACGTGTCATATGTGCATCATTAGTCACCTCTCGTCTCTGGGTCAGCTCATCTGTTCTCTGCAGGAAAGTCTTAGTCATTGTTTGTTAGATTTTATCCCTCAACCAGTGATTTGTGGTATAAACACCCCAGCTCCCTTCTTTAAGGGCTGATTACCTCAATGGCATATGTTTCATACCAGTTCTTAGAGTTCCCGAGTGGAATTAAGCTTTACTCATCTCTAATGGAAACTAGCTTGATGACACATCCTCTCCTGGTTGTCTGCCCTTCTCTGACTCACTTCTCCACACCTTTATTGGTGTTTCCTTCACTTCCCAAACAAACAGCCCAAACAAAGAGCCATCCTGTCCCTGAAATTTCCAAGTCTGTGAGCCAATAAATATGCCTTGTTATTTAAGCTAGATGTTACTGATTTTCTGTTACTCACAACACAAAGATGAGGGCGTATGGGAAAAGTTCTGCTGGATGGAGCTTTCACAGTATGCATTTTTCCTGAGAGGTGAATATGAGCAACTCACTCTGAGTTAGTTAGTACACCCAGTGGCCTCACCTAGAAAGGTTCTCACTGGTCACAATGAATTTTTTGTGTGAAAGCAGTCTCACGCAAATCTCATTTTTTCGTGGTGGCCATTTTAAGAGAACAGTGTGCAGCTGTGAAATTTTGTTTCCTGCTTTGGAAAAATGCCACCGAAACTCCTGTGATGTTGAACACAACTTACAAGGACAGTGCTATGGGAAAAAACTCTAGTGTACGAGTAGTTTTATTATTTCAGAAAAAGGTGAAATGTTGATTGATGGCAAACCTCATTCTGAATGTCCATTAACTTCCCAAACAGATGAAAATGTTGACTTGTAGTAAATTTGGAGTTCGTTCCACCAGGTCAGACTGTTAATCAAGCTTTATAATTAGAGGTTGTGAAAAGATTGCATAACAGTATGTGACATAAAAAGGCCTGATTTGTGGCAGATGGGGAACTGGTTTTGCTAATAGGACAATACACCTGATCACACAGCCATCTGAGTGTGCCAGTTTTGGGCAAAGAAAACCCCCAGCATTCCTCTCTTGCCCCATGTACTTTACTCACCTGACCTCACTCCATGTGACTTTTTTTTGTTTCTACAAATGAAGAGGGACATTAGCACAGTGATCTGATGATGTAGAAGAGTTGAAGAAAAAAATGAGGGAGGTGCTGTCAGCCATCCAAACCGAAGAGCTAGAAAAATGTTTCCAAGAATGGAATCACAGATTTGACAAATGTATTAAGCGTAATGAATAGTACTTTGTAGGCAATAAGATTGTTTTGTACATACATGGCTTTGAGGAAAAAAATCCTTTTGGGGTGGTGGGGTACCCCCTCATAATTCTCACTTGTACATTTCATGGACTTAACTGATGAATCAATTTTGTTGAGCAGTGACAATATTGGGAGTAGAAAGTGCACACCTTTTATATTGGGGTAGATATTGTCCCCCAGAATGGTTGTACCAAGTTTCAAGAGATTTAGCTCTTTAGAAAATAATCCTTGCTGTAGTTCCCCAGATCTGTCTTTCTTCTTCATAAAATTGCCCAAGAAGTGTGGAACCCTACAGGACTGAATAGCTTGAAGCTTTTTGAGCTTCAGATCCTGTTCCAGAAGCTGCTACCCAATCAATTATGCTCTGCACATACCTGAGGATTCTCCATGGCAACAAGAATCCAACACAGTCTATTTCCATTTTATAGAGTTTCTCGTTTGCTTACTATCCACGCACCTCTGTAGGAGTTATCTCCTCATTAACAGCTTTGGCTTTACAGCTAATTGTAGATTCATCATCGTGGCCATGTTGGAGGGAACTGTTGATTGAGTTCACATGGGGTGGCAAGTAACATTATACAGTGTCATCTTAAATTATCGCCCAAGACAAGCTCTCTACCCATACCATTACCCCTTGGAAGGAAGGGATTGATAAGGAGAATCCATCTCCTCCAGCAAGTTATTGGGTTTCGTGGCAATTTTTTTTGACAATCCTTGTAGTATGGCTGGTGATCTAATGCCATCTTAAGTAGGCACACTAATCATATGCACAATGCCTTTGAGCCTCTGGGCCTTTTGGTAGCAAGAGTTAAGCTGTTGACCAATTCATCAGCCCTGTGAGGTGCCATTGAGAACACACTGTGATTGAAACTCAGCTGACTTGTGGAGGTCTGAAGAGCTTGAACTAGTATTCTCCCTCTACCCCACCCTCCTCCCACCACACACACACTTCTTGAAAACTTCCTTCCTCAAAGCAAGAATTTGGCATATGCCCATGAAATTTCATAGACAGTTTCAGTGAAGATATGGGGTACAGTGAAAAAGAGACTCCTACCCTACCCCCAACTCACATTTGTGGACCCTGCTAGGTGGTTGCTATTATGGGGCATCATTATCAACTCTAAAAGGGCGGGAATCCTGTTAGCCTCTCCCACTTCCACGTTGGTTAACACTCAATATAGAAGGTGTTCCATGAATATTTGTAAAATGAGTGAAAAAGGACTTCATTGGGTGGTTATGTATAAACCTAGGAACATTCCATTTGCCCCAAACCATTGCAGTTCAAAGACAAAGATGGAATTTTATTCATAGTGTTTCTTGGTTTTGCCTCTAGTTACAACTGTCGGACCTCCAGTTTTCCTTGGGTTGCTTTGGTGGGCAGAGAGCTTGACGTGTGCTCTGATTCCCCTGTTTCCACGACACAAGTCACTCTACCAGATGCAGGCGTGCCATAGCACTATCACCTTGACCAACCCAAGAGGTCTTCTGCAGACAGGTTGCTTCGGTTTCCTATGTCTTTCTGCTTTTCTATCTGCCTGTGGCCTTGGCTACATTAGACCGGTAGATAAAGTAGGCTAGAGATTTAGGAATCCGTGCCCCATCGTGTTAAGCAATGCGGTTGTGGGAGTTGCTGGGACAATTTGGAAGTGTGCTTACCAAAGTCTGTGGGAGGGTCCCAAGTAGGAGCGAGTGCCGGTTGGCCACACTGATGACCTGCTTTACACATCTTTTCTTAACTTTTTCTGGCTCCTTCCCCTTTCTGTGCTCGCTGGGATTGCCTCTCACATGAACTGGCTGCAGCCCAGTCTTGTTTTGTGTTCTTTCACTCAGCCACTTTGCTCCACACCAGATCTGACTCTTGATTCTCCTTCCTGCCAATGTTGAAGCCTCTCACACCTACACCACAGACTCGGGCAAGAGCCCTGGGACGGTGAGCTAGTCTGTTGGCAAGACAGCCCTAGTCAGAATCAGCACTTCCTCCCATGGCTGGGCATGGTGGGTTGACCAAGCAGGTATCCCCGACTTTTTCATTTTTCAGGTAAACCTTCTCTTCCCAGCACCTCCTCCCCCCGGAGTCACTTTTCTGAGCAGGTCACCTCCCCAGTGGATCCTAGGGTGATCGTAGCACTGGGTGATCCAGTGCTCCATAGCACTTAACTGCTGCAACACTTGGAATTAGCACTAGTTGGATGTGCATCCCCCTAAACAATTACCTAGTGAGCGAGACCTATTTAAAAATATATATATGGCTTTGAGATAGTATAGTGCGATGTGCCTTTAAAATACCACTTTCTCTTCTATGCTTTATCTTTGTCATCATCCAAGTGAAAGGAGTCGAAGTACATGATCTCTAAATTGTCGTCTAGTTCTAAAAGTGGGGGTCTGCAAAGTGCATTAATGCTCACCAATGCTTTTGAGGGGCCTGGGTGTTTAACTTAAGAGAAAATGGCTAATTCAGGAGAGATCTTGCTCTTAAATCTCGTCCCTATTCCTCTTTTGGCCTCCCTGCTTCCTCTCACAGTGCCCCTGCTTCTTGGAGCTAACTTGCCCCATCTCCCTGAGCTCTTACATACGAAATGTCACATGTTGGCCTTCATGTGTCATACATTGTCCCTTAGCTTATATTGTTACTGCTTCTAGATTGTGGTTAATATCAGCATACTGCACACAGAATATTCCTTAATGTCCAGCTTAAGTCAGCCATCCATTCTTTATTTTTTCTATTAAGTTAAACTGCTGAGCTCTTAGTGCGTGAGGAATAGATGGTGACCAAAACAGACATGCCCTGCACCCACCACTCCTGTACAGTTCGCCTGTCTTGCTCCGAGAACTGTTGATGATGCACTTATCACAATATGTCTTATTCTATACTTATTGTTTTCCCTATGATAAATTCCTTCTACCTTTTATTTGTTTGTCTGTTTACGTGACAGCCTTGTTGCATTCGAAGTGACCTACAATAAACTGCACAGATCTAAAAGGTACGGTTTGAAGAGTTTTGACATCAGTATTTATCCGTGAAACCATTATCCACTGCCAACCACAGGACAGAGTAGAACTGCCCCTTTGGGTCTCAGAGACTGTTAATCTTTGTGGAAGCAGACTCTCGATCACATTTGCAGCTCAGAATGTAACCCCTTATGCCACCAGGTGTAACCATTAGCAAAATTCAATATAATGAACATCCCTTTATCCTTTTTCCAACAATTTTGTTAGCATAGAATTCACATATAATACAATTCAATTGTTCAATAAGATCAAGAAGAGTTGTTCAATCATCACCACGATTGGTTGTAGAACATTTTCTTCTTTCTTGTACTCCTCGTTAGTAGCTCCCTATTTTCCTCAACCTCCCCTGCCACACCCCAAGGAACCATTCATCTAGTTACTCTCTCTCTAGATTTACCTACCCTGGACTACCGCTCCTGGACTTCAAATCCAGAAACACATAGAAAACAAAAACACACATAATGTAACAAAAACAAAGCAAACCAGATAAAACCCTCCATCAGAAAGGAAAGGCAGAAAATATTTAAAAATACTAGAACCAATTTAAATGGATATTAAGGGAGACCAAATGATAGAGGACTAAATTTTAACCTAACTGCATCTGCAACAATCCACTTTCCAGTGCAGTCTGTGTGATAGCATGCTCATTCCCATCCCTGGGGCTTAATCCACATGTATTTGCTTTTTACTTTTTAATGTTCAACTGGAAAAAGCTTCAAAATCGGTCAAAAAGGAGAACAAAGGATAAGATAATACATTTTGACCTAACTACGCCTGTGCCAACTGACTGCGTGATCACAGGGCTATTCCCATCCCTCAACTATGATCGGAGGGGACTCACTGGAGGCTTAATCCCTGTGTGGACCTTGCACATGGAGTTTGGGCTTCCACTGTCATCCATAGCCTTCTGCAAACCAGGTGTCCACAATTAAGCTCTGATACCATTCCTTCCTTTAGATTTGGATGCTATTGTTTACAATCCTTGAATCTCACAGGCTGGTATGCTTCTTCCATGTGGACTTCATAGACGCCGCATTTAGATCACTGCTTGGTTGAAAAAAAAGTGTTTAAGACCCATCTAGTTTCTTCCCCACACTTTGCCAAAGCATTTATATCTTCAGTGATGTATTCCTGAGGATGAACATCAAGCAGGGCCATGTTATATGAATGAGTGGTTATAGATTGGGGCTAGACTTAAGTGCAAGCTCAAAACCCATTCATGCCCCTATAGTTGATATATGGCTCTGGTTCACCTTAGCAACATCATTGTCATTTTATGTTAGAGAACGTTATCAGTCGTCCCCCTTGGGGCATACTTCCACTGCCATCAAGTCAATGCTGACTCATAGCAACCCTATAGAGCAGGGTAGAACTGCTTCTGTGAGTTCCCGAGCCTGCAAATTGTCACAGGAGTATAAAGCCTCATTCTTCCCATGTGGAGCTAGGAACATTCCATTATCCTTGATTTTTCTTCACATGCATGCACTGACCCAAACCAGATGAATACTCGAGAGGGATATTTTGTAGATCTCCAGAAGTCTCTTTCTGTACAAACTTCTCTTTTATGCTGTTCTGTCCCTTTGGCTCTTGTGGCCTGTTCTGTCTTCTCAACTCAGGAAGTCTGCTAAGTACTTCCTGGGTTTCCTCCTCTGTTGGTGCCCTGTTGGCATAGTGGCTATACCCTGGGCTTCTAAACCGTAGGGTTAGCAGTTCAAAACTGCCATCCAGATGTGTGGGGGAAAAGATAAGGCTGTCTACTCCCATAAAGGTTTACAGTCTCGGGAACACACAAGGGCAGTTCCCCATCCTATAGAGTTTATGAGTCGGTGTTAACTCTGTCACTAGTGGTTTTTCTTTGATTTTGTTTATTGCTAGGGAAATTTCTACATTCAACAATCGAGCACAGATGAAATTTTTTAGATCATTTTTTTGGGCGCTCATACAACTCTTATCACAAACCATCCATCCATCCATCCATCCATCCATCCATCCATCCATCCATCCATCCATCCATTGTGTCTAGCACATTTGTACATTTGTTGCCCTCATCATTCTTAAAACATTGCAGACTAATTTTTATATGAAATAAGATTATATAGACTCATCAAATGTTTACAAGTCTTGCTGATATTATTCTATGTTATCTGATGTCCCATATCATGTAAACCTGTTCCCCCCCCATACATTTTGTTCCTTTTTAGGCTTTTTATTTTGTAAGAGGAGAAATTTGGTCCTTATTACTCTTAGCTAAAAGTGGACATAACCTCAAAATCCCCTCACGTTCTTAACACTCTGCAGTAAGTATTCAATTAATAGATGAGCTGGCTTTTATATATGGCTTGGCTTTCTGAGTGAAGGTTAAGTCTGGGTAGGTTGAGTTCCCTAGAAGTCGATCCTGAGATGCATATTCTATTTGCAAATGCCCTATTCTGCAGGGTTTCTCAGGGGAAGAAGATTGGGGGAAGCTGGGAAGGGCAAGAGATATGATCCCTACTGGAGACAATTTCCGTGTGATCCTCTGGGAGCTCAGGAGCACAAATTGCACCAGACAGTTGCTTCCATCTTTTAGGCAAGCGTGGTGGGGGAAGGCTCTTGTATACCCTTGACAGTTAACTGCACAAGCCATTTCCTCGTGGAGAGTAACCTCAGTGACACAGCTCCCCTCCAACGATGGCTTTTCTTCTGAGAAGGAAGCAATTGTGCGCATTTACAACCAACCCTCAACTGAATAAGAGGATCCGGAAGGGACAATGGCTGAATTCACAGTATTGTTTCATGCGTCTTTATCCTTAAAATGTCTTGTACATGGTAAACGATTATTATTATTATTAATCATTTTATTGGGGTTTCATACAATTTTATCACAATCCATACATACATCCATGTGTCAAGCACATTTGTACATTCATTACCCTCATCATTCTAAAAATATTTGCTCTCCACCTCAGCCCTTGGCACCAGCTCCTCATTTCCCCCCTTCCCTCCCTGCTCCTCCCTCCCTCATGAACCCTTGATAATTTATAAATTATTATTTTTTCATATCTTACACCATTCAACGTCTCCCTTCACCCACTTTTCTGTTGTCCGTCCCCCAGGGAGGAGGTGATATGTAGATCCCTGTAATCGGTTTCCCCTTTCTACCCCACCCTCCCGGTACGGCCACTCTCACTACTGGTCCTGAAGAGATCATCTGTCCTGGATTCCCTGTGTTTCTGGTTCCTATCTGTACCAGTATATCTCCTCTGGTCTAGCCAGATTTGTAAGGTAGAACTGGGATCATGATAATGGGTGTGGAGGAAGCATTTAGGAACTAGAGGAAATTTGTAAGTTTCATGGTTGCTACACTGTACCCTGACTGGTTCATCTCCTCCCCGTCCATTTGCTTACAGATCGTGGTAGACCATTATATGTAGACTATTATATGTGAGTTCTTTAGAGTATAGAAAGGAACCCTGGTAGCATAGTGGATTACACATTGAGCTGCTAACCACAAGGTCAGCAGTTTGAACTGACCAGCCGCTCCTCGGGAGAGAGAGATGAGGCTTTCAGCTCTTGAAAGATTTACAGCCTCAGAAACCTGAAGGGGCGGTTCTACCCTCTCCTATGGGATCATAATGAGCCAGAATTGGCTTGAGAGCAATGAGTTTCATTTTAAAGTATAGACCTATAAAAAATAGCACATTTCAGGGAACAGGTTAGTTGCTAAGGATAAATGTTCTCAGGATTGAAGATTGCATTTTTACATACATTTTTTGATGAACATGTTTGTAAGACATGTAACAGAATTTTCTGGCACGTTACAGAGACGATGATGACATCAGCATACTTGGGGGTGGGGCACATGAAATCCTTTGCGGGAGTGTGCATCAGTAGGATTTTTTTCTTTTTCCAAATATATAGGTGAATGATTGCCTGCCGCCATGTGGGGTCGTAAGCTGGGCCATCAGGGATCAACTGCCACAACCCTTGATAACTTGCCAGCTTCGTACAAGTTTCTTTAACTTCAAATCTCCAAGGTTAGAGAAGCCTGATGATCAAAGATGTCAGTTTGGTGGGAAAATCAGTTGCTGGGCTCTATCCTGGGAGCCTCTCGTGGAGCCGATTCCAGGGCTTTGTGCCTTGGCCTCAACAGATGGTGTATCAGCCGCTAAAATGTATCTGTAAACTATACTTGTGCTGGGTCCCCATTTAGGTTGCGCTCCGCACCCTGGGTTGCTCTGTACTTCACCACCCATGGGAACCTCCTATCTGGAGCTCGTCCAGTAGTCACTTGTGACTGCCTTTTAAGATGAGAGAAAGAAGTGATAAATTTGATTTTTAGGAACACTAAGGAATCAAAGAAAAGGTCAAGCTCGCCTATACTAATTCTCCGACTTTGAACCTTCTGAAGTCATTTGCTTTTACTATTAAGGAGGGTTTTAAAGCAGTGAAAAAATAGAATATTCTTTAGAATAATAGAATAAAAAAACCAAACGCACTGCCATTGAGTATATGAGTATATAAGTTCATAAAGACCCACTAGGACAGGGTAGAACTGCCCCTGTGAGTTACTGAGACGGTGACTGTGGGAATAGAAAGCCTCGTCTTTCTGCTGAGAATCATTGGTGGTTTCAAACTGCTGTTCTTGCGGTGAGCAGCCTAACTCGTAACCATGAAATTTACCTTTCAGTGCTTTATGGTCTCCAAAATAACACTGAATTGAGTGGTACGTTCTACGTAGTAAACAAGAGCTTCTTGGTGACATTTCCTTTACTTGAGGTTGAAAATAGGAAGTATCCTGGTATTCCGAGCGTTTGTTTTCTCCACGCTGTTCTTCCTGCTCAGAAACTGATGCGAGCTGGGCAGTGAGCATGGACAGCTAGTGAGTTCGCTGCAATGGGGCACTGGAGCCAGCTCTGGAAGAGCCAACTATGTGCACCTCTTGCCAACATCGTATTTAGTGACTACCCATTGGTAGCTTGAAGATGGGTCATGGTGGGCAGATTTACACCCTGGAAATGGACAGCCACTCGAAATCAGTGTTTACTTTAGTTTTTCTCCAGAAAGCCAGTTGTTAAACATTTATCAGCATATTGGCTGCTAGACCAGTGGCCGGAGCCACAAACCGCTTTGTCGAAGGTCACTGCTTTAGAGAACGAAAATAAGTCAGACCTGGATGAAGTGGGAGTCGTCAACTTATTAAAATGGTTGTTTCGGGAGAAACAATAACAATAAATATAGACTATTTTATTTCACTTAGCCAAAAGGCCAATGGGATTTGTAAGTGAGTGAAAAGCGGCAAACTCACATCATATATCGTGTTTTACAAGCAGGGTTTGGATTAGAACCACATCTCTTGGTTGTTCGACCAGAGGGTTAAAAATTTGTTTAAATAATACATACTATTTGAATATTCAGTCATACCATCATTGTTTAAATTTTAGATGAGAATATAAAGGTACAGTTTCAAAACTGGAAAATTAGAATAATGAAACTAGCAATACTCAATTGCGTTCATATTTAATGTATATAATTAAGCACTGAATACCTACAGCGTTGTTAATACCAAACTGGCCTTCTACATCATTCTTTCCTTTACCCTTCATTCTAACAGAGTGCATTATGATCCCACTTTACAGGTTAGGAATCCCAGATCTGAGTTTACACAGCTAGTGGGTAACAGAAGCAGGGATTTGTCTTCAAAACCTACTCTTTGCCATGTGCCAGATAGCCTTTATAAATGTGGTGGTAACAGCCTGGGATTTCACCCCCACGGGGGCAGTCTATTTATGTTAAAAATGCTTTGGAGGATGAAAAACAAACTAAGCAGAAAAGTGAGCCTTTCTTCTTCAGTAACAATGCTTCGTTCGACAACCCTCGTTCTGATCTCCGTATAGTAACCTCGCAGGCAAACAGCCTGCTATTTACAGTAGCAGGCCAGTCTCCTGTCTGTACTGTGCTCCCAGAGCTTTCGAGACTCCTGCTGTGTCACAGTGGATCAGTCCTGCTGGGAAAATGTCCTGAGTAAGCCTTGATCATTCCACTGCTGACCCGCCATCTATCAATTTGGCTAATGTGTGTCTTACCCATTTATGTGTCATGTTCTATTGGGCAACATTTGACACAGCATCTGCATTTGCCCTGTAGGAAAGCGCGTTTTCAACTTTGTAGAGTTGATGGCCTCGAGTTTATTTGTGTGTGTAGAATTCCCTAGTTAACAACACAAGGTCTTCTTTGACACAAAGGGGGTTAGCTGTGAGCGCAGATTTGCATTAGCATATATGAACACTTCCTTGAAGCTGAGAAACACATCTTGAGGTAACTCATTCGTTTGTAATTTGGAATGTTTTCTTAAAAGACAAAATCCCTGGGTTTTTAAATTTTAGTTCAGTAATCATTTTAGATTGTGTTCCCAACTTGCCCATTCAAATCTGGCAGGAGTTCAAGGAAGCTGTGTAGCAGGCTGGCAGTGTGTGCTGGCCACGGCATGGCGCTTGGGCTAGGTGCGGAGGTGGAGCAATGGGGTGTGGCTTATAATCAAAGGAGAGTTCGGAAGTCCAAGGTGAAATACAGGGTAGATTGTTCATGTGATGCTGCCTTCAAAAGACCCACGCAGCCATGACTGCAGCTGTATTCATTTCCTCATTAACCTGAGACCAGTCTTTCTCGCATAGAAGGATTTTTGGTAGGCACAAGACAGGCATATACTTGAAGTGCTGGCCTAGGAGGGGAGTCTGGGGTGTTTGCCTAGTGCTTCAGATCTTTGAGAAGACCGAGAGGATGATGTGGTGACCGAAGGGACCCAGTCGGATGTTCTTCCTCAGACATTATCACAGTCCTTTCCCATGCTGGCCAGCTTGATGGTTGAATGGCCGCAGCTAGGCAGTTTCCCTTGAGGTATCTCAAGTGGTTTCAGCTGGGGTGAGAGTGACCACAAAGGCTTCTCCACAAGCATATCTGTCCCCGGCACTGAAGAGACTCAGAAACCAGAGGGTGGGAAACCTTGGGGCTTCCCAGGAAGTTCCATCTCGATGTGTGATGTGTATCACCCACCCGGAGCCAGGGTCCCAGGAGATGGTATTTAAACACTACAAGGCGTGTAGTGGAATATCCAAATGATCAGTATTGTGTTCATTGAGAGATATTTTGACTTTAGAATGCAAAACCTCACCATTCTCCTTTTAGTTGAATATAAAGACTGATTTGTAGGATTGGGCTGAGAGGGAGAGAGAGAGAGAGAGAGAGAGAGAGAGAGAGAGAGAGAGAGAGAGAGAGAGAGAGAGAGAGAGAGAAAGAGAAACTGTCTTATGTTTCTTTGTCCCCAGTTGGACAGAAGGGAGAACAGGCTCCTGCTCTGTTCTCCCTCCAGCTTCTTGTTTGTAATCTTCCTGCTTGTGTGACCCTTTTTTGCCTCTGTCTTCTGCCAGGGAACAAGTCTAAATCCCAACATGTACAGCAACGATCAAGCACATCCTAAATGAACTGGTGCATTTTGCTTGGCTCTAGCCGTGCGCAAATGGCTCAGCCTTCAAAGTTTATGAACTTAGTTCTATTCAGGCCCATCATTACCGACTAATGCAAAAGTGAAAACACATTGAGAATCAAGCAAGGACACTGGTTGAATTGCATTGCATTTGGAGGCTGGGAAGAAGTATTTAAGAAGTTTATGAAGGACAGGAATGTAATATGGCTAAGGGAATTGAACCTGGGGAGGCCAGCGGCTAAAGACCATAAACACATACTTGATCAACCCTTCTAATGGCTAATTTAAATTCATTTGTACGCCGATCACTAGATGCTTATATTTCTTTGAACTCATATTCAGTGTAAGCTGGTATTAAAAACACCCTAAATGCTGTTCTCAGAGCCAAAACTCACTGGGAGAAGTCAGGACTTAAGGATGTGAGAAATGAAATGTTATAGACATTAATCTGTGAGCGTCTGGATTCTATTCTCACTCACCAAGTTCAAAGTTCCTTTTGGAACCATAAATAAAAGAGAGAAGACATGCAGTTCTCTTATGAACCTTTTCGGAACTGGCGTCAACCCCATAAGGAGATTCCCCTAAACCTTAGGGTCTCGTTTGCCTCAACCCAGCTGTGTGGGCTGCCTTCCCTTTTGAGGTTATTCCACAATCATAATAGGATATACATGCCTTATTCATGAGAGTTGATTTTCAAAAGTCTGTATTTAGGGCTATTGGACAGATTGCTATGCTCTGGGGAATGTATGTGTATAAATCCCTTGGTTTCCTCTATCCTCTTGGCCTGTAATCTTTTTTTGTGTTCTTCTTAAACTCCATGACTCTCAGGCAGCCTTGAAAACTCTCCCTAAGTGGAGGGAGGGTGGGGTGGAAAGGGGGAACCTATTACAAGGATCTACATGTAACCTCCTCCGTGAGGGATGGACAAGTGGGTGAAGGGAGACGTCGGACAGTGTAAGATATGACAAAATAATAATTGATAAATTATCAAGGGTTCATGAGGAGGGGAAGCAGGGAGGGAGGGAGGAAAATGAGGAGCTGATGCCAGGGCCTTAAGTGGAGAGCAAACATTTTGAGAATGATGAGGACAATGAATGTACAAATATGCTTTACACAACTGATGTATATATGGATTGTGATGAGAGTTGTATGCGCCCCCAGGAAAATGATATAAAAAAAGAAAGAAAGAAAACTCCCTAGACATAGACAGGCACTGTGCTTCTTGAGCTGCTTAGCCGTCTCTCCTTGGCAAGCATAGTCCCGCCCCTGCACAAACATTCTGATGGTCTCTGGAAATGAAAGCATAATTCTCCATTTAGATGTCTGACTCCCCACTAGATGTGAGCGGTCGGAGGGTAGGCACGTTCTTACTCAACTGTGTGAGTACCCCACGCCAACAAAATTCTAGGACATTTGAGGTGTACTCCCAATAAATACTTATGGAATAAATACACGGGTGAATAGATACAAAAGGGATTGGATTTTTTTAGTCTCTCTTCTTTATATGGTTATTGAAAACATGTCTAACAAGACATATACCAATTCAGTAATTTCTACAAGCACAATTTAGTGATGTGGATGGTGTTCTTCAAGTTGTGTGACCATGCTTACCCTGCTTTTCTAAAATACCCCCCCTTAGCATAAGTGCGTTGTCCCCTACGCTTACTTTCTGATGCCCCTAGCTAGTGTTGCCAGTTTGATCCCATAGAAGTTGTCCTTTCAAAGAGCACAGTGTTCCAGGCAGACACTCTTTATAATGACGCTATCCTATTGTTTGGTTTAAAGACAACTGTGGAGAATATTTGGGTTCAAGGTTTACAGAACATTTCAGGAAAGGGTCCTGAATTATACTGGTGCTCTTTAGAAGCCCACATCAATAAAAGTTGCCTGGATATTAGGTAGTTGCAGTATGTGCTCTTGGATGAAATGATAAACACGGTTTTAAATCTGGAAGAAGAATTTACTCTGGTTGTTGTAAGTCAATAATCCATGCTATGGACTGAACCCAATAATAAGCCAAGCTGTAACACATTAGGTGTCCATTGTTGTGTAAGAGGTGACCCATCATGTAGTGGCTTCAAACACCCTTAGTGACCTGACAGGTTCTGAGGGTCAGGAATCTGGGTGTGACTCAGCAGGGTCCTCAGGCTCAGGGTCTTTCCCAGGCTGCATCCTTGTCAGGGCTTCATCATTCTCAAGGCTCAGCTGGGAAGGATCCACTTCCAAGATCCTACACAAGGCTCCTGATAGGATTCAGTTCCTCGAGGATTGTTGGAGTGAGGCCTTAGTTCTTCACAAGCTGTTGGCCAGAGGCCTGCCTTGGTTCCTTGTCTGTGGGCCTCTCTATAGACTCTCTCACCACAGGTATAGACTCTCTCACCACAGGTATAGACTCTCTCACCACAGGACAGTCAGCTTCCTCTGTGTAAGTAAGAGGGCCAAGGAAAGTATAGGCTGTCCCTGAATCACAACAGGATTTCAACCCATGAAGTTGTTAAGTTGGTTCTAATGTAAGCTGCATACCGAAATAAAAAAAATCATTATTATTTTTTAAAAATAGTTTGATTGGCATATACAAAGTTTTCATTATGATTGCCTTTTATTATCAGTATCATTATAAATCATAGCATTGAACATTGGTGAGTGAACATCTGATAAAAATTACATGCTGCAACCTTGAATGTAGTACATATTATTAACAAAATAAAAAGATAGCCTTAAGTGTCATCTGACCTTACTCCAATATATCACAAATCAGGGATTACCTGTACTAGCAAGAGAGAGGGTACAAGCAAAATGGAAATCACACCCATTGTTGATAATTCACATTTATCATCATAGCAACATATAAACCTGTTCTGAAGGATAGGTGGCAGCTCTGCATGAGTTGCTTAGAGCCTACTGCACATGTTTCCTCCCCTAGGACGAGTGGAGGAGGAGGCTTGGGGTCCCTACCTGCCAAGACTGTGCCACCTGATTTTCAGGCCAAGTTCTAAAATCATGGCAGATATTGTGAGGTGGATGGAGAACAGATGTGTGTGTTTGACTTCAGATTTTGGTGGCATTATTTTGCTACTTATCTTATTTTTGCTTTTGCTATCACCCCAACTCTGTTTTCACAAGTGTACCCCTTCTTTTTGGTCAGACACAGATTATTTTCTGAGGTCCATTGCTTTTTCATTGCAGTTTTGTTTTCTTTGCAAATGTGATGTGGGTGATGCCATTATCCAAGGATTGAAGCCTTCTCAACTCGGTCAAGTCAATGTGTCCTATTGGGCAGGGGTGGGGTGGGGTGTTCTTTTAGGGTGGAGTTCTTTTGCTTGCTTTTCTAACATGTTAGGATATATATATAGGCCTTTGAACCCAAAGTCTGTGTTCATTGCCTCAAGGCAAGCACAAATGTCACCATGTGACATTATGGTCTAGAAACATAGGTTCCCAAACTTACTTGACCTACTGTCCCCTTTTCAGGAAAAAAAAAGTACTCAAGGCCTCCTTTTCAATGAAAAACTCTTTGACAATAGCCCATAAATCCAGGATAAAGTATAGGTATTCGTCTTTACAGTGCCCCCCCCCCCAACCATATGCTGCATCTTTCCAGCACACCCCCACTGGGCAGTATCTCTCACTTTGGGAGACACTGGTCTAGAATCTTGAGAAGGTTGCAGTGTCGGGGAGCTCCTGGTGGGTGAGCTTAGGGCAAGTGGATCTTTTCTTTTTCAGTGATACGAATGTTCTTCAGACTAAGTTGATGAACTGGCAATCCTTGGCATGCACACAAGAATAAGAAGAGCAAAGGGGAACCAATAAAAGGGAATGGTATTGACTTTTGGACCCCCCGTCCCCCCACAATTTCTGGTCTGTAGTTCCATTGCACAGTGAGGGAGAAATGAGTTCCAGAATAATCAGAGCACATTTACAAGTTGGGGAGAGTCAATGGCTCAACCCAATGATGGCTTCTGCGTGCTGTCCTGAAAAGCAAATGGGCAAACAGCACTGCCACGCCTGTCGCAGGGGTATCTCAGCCCTCTCCTTCCATCGCTTTGGGAAAGTTTTGCTGATGACAAAGAGGCAGCAGTGGTAGGTCCATGGGTAGAATTCTGGCCTTCCACGCAGGAGATCCCTGCTCAGTGCACGGCCCATGCACCTCATTCAGGCACAGCCAGCACCTCTCTCTCACTGGAGGGCTGCCTGGTGCTGAATGAATTTCAGCAGCGCTTCCAGTTGAAAAGATGGACTAGGAACAAAGGCCTGGGGAAGGACTTTTGAAAACCAGTCAGTGAAAACTCAGTGGGCCACAAGGGTCGGGTTTACAGCCGCTCATGGGATAGTGCAGGCCCGGTCACCATTGTGCTCTTATTCTGGTGTCATCATGAGACAGGGACCAATTCAAAGCCAGCTCACAAGCATGACACTTGATGACACAATATTTAGCTTCCTCTCGTGTACTGGAGTAGGTGAGACGCTCCTCCTTGGTGACTTCCACATCGTTCTCAAGCAGCCTCTTGCTTTCTACTTCAATCTAAACGAAAACCATGCATTTAAATATTTCCAGGAAATAGCCTGGGTTGTTCTCAGGCTCTGATTAAGAATAAGAAACTGCCCTTCTCCCCCCCCCCCTGCAAAGTTGTTAGTTCTTATTAAGTGACACAGTCTGATTTTTCAGCAATGAGTCACAACAGCAGCACATATAAAATTATACTATAATTATATGCTTACATGTCTGCCGCTCCCACTAAATTAGGAAACCCCTGAAGGCTGGAGTAATTCTGAAATGCATAGGACAGTGCCTGCCACCTAGCGAATTGTTAACACATGTGTGCCCATGTAAAGTCAGTCCCTCATAGAGGTTATTCAAGCGCCCTAAACTCTCCGTTGATTATTTTACTTAGAAGAACAGTCCATGTGATATGTACACACAAGGCTCTCACTCACTACCATGGAGTCTATTCCGACTATGGTGACCCTGTAGGACAGGGTGAAGTTGTCCTCTGTGGGTTTCCTAGACAGTAACCTTTTACCAGTGTAGAAAGCCTCATCTTTCTCCTGAGAAGTGGCTAGTGGTTTTGACCTGTTGACCTTGCAGACCACAGTTCAGCATGTAATCACCACACCAAGGCATGAAGCACTTCATGGCATGGATCGTCCTGGAGAATATTAGACTGAGTGACTCATAGAAGAACAAATATTATGTGACACCACCGTTAGGATGAAATAATCAAAGACAATGCTTTTACATGGTAGGGAACAGACTTCGGAGGCTACCAAAGGGGGCTAAGGGAGGGAACATGAACATGAAGCAATAGGCTAGGCAGGGGTGGAGAACGTCTGACCTGTGGGCCACATCTCACTGCCATAAGAGTTGATTCCGACTCACAGCGGCCCTGTAGGACAGGGTAGAACTGCTCCTGTGGGATTTCAAGATGATGACTCTTTATGGGAGTGGAAAGCCTCATCTTTTTTCCTTGGAATGGCTGGTGGTTTCAAACTACTGACCTTATGGTTAGTAGCCCAACAAGAAGACACTATTCCACCAATACCGGCTGACACCACATGCCTCACCAAAGAAGGATCCGTTCCAGCCATCATATTAGGGGTGAGTTAATTAAATATCTCATCAGTATGGCCCAAAAGAATGATGTTATAAATGTCCAAATGGCCCTTGGCTGATAAAAGGTTCCCCAGCCCTAGACTAGAGGGTTGACCGATACTCGCTTGGGTGAAGAGGAATAATGTAATCCAGAGAGAAGATAAATCTAAGGGGTGGAAGTGGGGGTAGGGAGTAAGCTATTAGAAAGTTTGCTAAATAGTTTAAACTGTTGAGTGCAAAATTGAGGTCTGAAGCGTAAACTCCCACCTAACTTATGATTTAAAAAAAATATAACAGTACAGAAAGCAACTGGTAAATTGTCACACATAGTAGATCCTCAATAAATCATACGACATTGCTCCCCTCGACTCATAGAGGCAAGCCATCACAAATCGGGAAGGAATATTTCTAGAGTAGCTAAGTGATTTTGTGTCTTTAACAGTTTTATTAGTGCTTCATTGTTTGTAAGTTTTATTAGCATTTCATGCACATGCCATAATCCAACAATTCCATCATATCAAGAAGAGTCATACAATTGTCACCAATTCTAGAACATATTCTTCTTCCTTGTACTCACTCTTCATGTTTCTTTCTCTAATTGTGGCAAAAATACACACAACAAAAGTCTCCGATTACGCATTTCTACATGTGTAATTCAGTGCCATTGATTATAATCTTCACGTTGTAAGCCATTATTGATACCCTTTTCCAAATGGTTCTACCACCATTAGCATCAATACAATGTACCCTAAGCAACAACTTCTTCTTCTCCCTTTTATTTTCCAAAGCCGTGTGTGTGTGTGTATTCAACAGAGCAACCTTATTGCCTTAAAAGTATGCTCCATTACACTTAATACATTTGTCAAATCTGCTATTCAATTATTGGAAAATTTTTTCAAACTCTTCTGTTTGGATGGCTGACAGCACCTCCCTTGGTTTTTTTCTTCACCTCTTCTACATCATCAATTTCCTGTCTTTTTACGTCTTTCTTTTTGCAGAAACAAAAAGAAATCACATGGAGCAAGGTCTGCTGAGTAATATTGGAGGGGCAAGAGAGGCATGCTCTTTTTTTGCCCAAACTGGGTGCACTGAGATGGCTGCATGAACAGGTGCATTGTCATGGTGGCAGAACCAATCCCCTATCTGTCACAAATCACGCCTTTTTTTTGCTTCACACTCGTATACTACCCTTTCAGAACCTCTAAATAGCAAGCTTGATGAACAATCTGACCTGGTGGAACGAACTCTGAATGCACTAGAAATCAACATTTTCATCCACGCAGAAAGTTGACAGATGTCTAGAACAAGGTTTGTCATCAATCGACATTTCACCTGTTTTAAAATGAGAAAATGACTCATACACTTGAGTATTTCCCTTAGCGCTGTCCTTGTAAGCTGTGTTCAACACCGCAACAGTTTCTGTGGCATTTATCCCAAGCAGGAAACAAAATTTCACAGCAGCATGGTGTTCTCTTAAATTGTCCATTACAAAATATGAGGTTTGAGCAAAACTACTTTCACAAAAAAGTTCACTCTGACCAGAGAGAACTTTCCCTGGCGATGCCACGGGGTTCACTAACTCAGAGCAAGTTGCTTGATGTTCACTGAAGCAGGAAAATAGCATGCTACAAAAGCTCCACTCTGCCCAGTGCAATTCCAATTTTGAGGGTACCCCCTTATAGTATTCATATATCATACACTTCCATGGTTAAACAGCTTTTTGAACACCCCTTGCTGAAGCATCACGGTGAGGAGACGAGCCAGTCAGGGTGCAGGGTAGCAACAATGAAACGTACAACTTCCCTCTGGTTCTTAAATGCTTCCTCCCCCCACTGTCATGATCCCAATTCTACCTTATAAATCTGGCTAGACCAGAAGGATGTATACTGGTACAGATAGGAACTGGAAACACAGGGAATCCAGGGTGAATGAGCCCTTTAGGACCTGTGGTGAGAATTGTGATACTGGGAGAGTGGAGGGAGGGTGGAATGGAAAGGGGGAACTCGATTACAAGGATCTACATATAAACTCCTCCCTGTGGGATGGACAACAGAAAAGTGGTTCTAGGATACGTCAGACAGTGTAAGATATGACAAAATAATAATAATAATTTATAAATTACCATGGGTTCGTGAGGGAGGGGGAGTGAGGAGGGAGGGGGGAATGAGGAGCTGATTGATATCAAGGGCTCAAGGAGAAAGCAAATGTTTTGAGAATGATGATGGCAACAAATATACAAATGTGCGTGGATGGATGGATGGATGGATGGATTGTGATAAGAATTGTATGAGCCCCCAATAAAATGATTTTTTAAAGTTGCATATGAATCATCAGTTCTAGTGCTCCCGTCCCATTATTCATTGTTTGCTCCCCAAGTCCCCTCACCTCCCCACACCCCAGAGTAGATAAGTGTTCTAGGCTCACTTTCTGATGTGTTCGAGACCCTCCATGTCAACTTCCAGTTTACCAGCCTTCTGTGGAACTCTGCTTTTTCTGTTGTCCACGGACACGAGTGGTGTACTGATTGCAAGGCGTGTTCCTCTTGCTGGTTGAACACAGATGGAACTAGTCCCGACCCTTCCAGATACAATTAGTTCCAGTCTAGGCCTTCTTAAAAATTCATCTTTGATTAAACACCTTCTCTTCTAATTGGTGTACATGCCCTTTTTGTATGTGAGTTCATCCAACGCCATTATCATTCATTTTCCATCTTGATCAGGAGAGCTCAGGAACGTTGAACACTTACTAAATGGAAACACAGAAAACATCTTATGCCACTAATATAGTCAAATTCGTGTGTGTGATTTGAATTCTGATTTCATTTTAGCCTTGTCTAAAGAGGCCAAGGGAGGCCTGGCTAACCACAAGGTCAGCAGTTTGAAACTACCTTGTGATGGATCCTCTGGAGTAAGATGTGGTTTTCTACTCCTGTAAACAGTTACAGTACCTGAAATCCACAGGGGCAGTTTTACTCAGTTCTGTGAACGTAGAGCCGCTTTCCCCTGAAGGAGAAGGGATTGTGGACCTGAAATTACCAAAATAAATCCCTGGGGTGTTGGTATCGCTAGGCCTTTCTTGTGTGGTGCCACTAGTAGACTTGCAGTTAGTAGCTGACAGCAAACCAGTTGCATCACCTAGATGTTTTCCAAATTTTTCATGAGTATTAGGTTTAAAAAACAAACCAAAAAACAGGCATTGTAAGTAAGTAAAGTGTTACATGACACTCGATGTAAATCATGATGAAATAGACACAGGGAACGGTGTTAAAATCCCATGTTTCTGACACAATGGATGCATGTATGGATTGTGATAAGAATTGTATGAGTCCTCAATAAAATGATTTATAAAAAAGGGGCTTGAAGATAAACAAGCGGCCATCTAGCTGAGAAGCATCAACGCCCACATGGGAGAAGCATACCAGCCTGTGCGATCATGAGGTGTAAGAACTAAAAATCATATCAGTGGGTGCCCACCTTCCTGATATGCTCAATGAAGACAAATATGTGCATAAGCAAATGTGGTGAAGAAAGCTGATGGTGCCCGTCTATCAAAAGATATAGCATCTGGGGTCTTAAAGGCTCGAAGATAAACAAGTGGCCATCTAGTTCAGAAGCAACAAAGGCCACGTGGAAGAAACACACCAGCTTGTGTGACCACGAGCTGTTGAAGGGATCAGGTATCAAGCATCAAGGAACAAAAAAATCATATCTTTGTAAATGTGGGTGAGTACAGAGTGGAGATTCAAAGCCCATTGGTAGCCAACCGGGCACCCCCTTACTGAAGGGTTGTGGGGAGGAGATGAGCCAGTCAGGGTGCGGGGTAGCAACGATGAAACATATGACTTTCCTCTAGTTCTTAAATGCTTCCCCCCCCCACTATCATAATCCCAATGCTACCTTACAAATCTGGCTAGACCAGAGGATGTACACTGGTAGAGATAGCAACTGGAAATACAGGGAATCCAGGACAGATGACTTCTTCAGGACCAGTGGTGAGAGTGGCGATGCCTGGAGGGTGGAGGGAATGTGGGGTAGAACGGGGGAACTGATTACAAGAATCTACATATAGCCTCCTCCTTGGGGGATGGACATCAGAGAAGAGGGCAGAGGAAGACGTTGGACAGTGTAACATATGATAAAATAATAATAATTTATGAATTATGAAGGGATCATGAGGCAGGGGGGAGTGGGGAGGGAGGGGGAAAATCGAGGAGCCGATATTAAGGGCTCAAGTAGAAGGCAAATGTTTTGAGAATGATGATGGCAACAAATATACATATAAAATCCCATGGTTTACATACATCTCCATTTTCTTTTTTTGTTAATCGTTTTATTAGGGGCTCATATAACTCTTATCACAATCCAGTCATACATCAATTGTGTAATGCACATTTGTACATTCATTGCCCTCATCATTCTCAAAACACTTGTTCTCCACTTAAGCCATCTCCATTTTCATTGAGCAAATGTCTGGGATTTGTTCAGTAAAGGTTGTTGGAACTTCATTACATTGTTGGTTGCTAGAGTTCAGGCAAGCTCAGGCTGATAAACACCAGGTGAAGTATCCAGTTAGGCAAGCTGGGGATGTCGAGGAATGAAGGGTAGGCAGTTTTAAAAATGTTCAGGAGCACAATATGCATGTGTGTCTGTGTGTTATGAAGCCACACATGGGGGCACTTCAAACATTTGTGGAAAATTTCATGATTTTTCAGTTCTATTCTTCCACACACTTTTTGGAGAGACCCCCCCCTGTGTGTGTATGTGTTAAAACTCACTGTCATCAAGTTGAATGGGACTCATAGTGACTCTATCAGGACAGGGTAGAACTGCCCCTGTGAGTTTCAGAGAGACTGTTAACTCTTAATGGAGTAGAAAGGCCCATCTTTCTCCTGAGGAGTAGCTGGTGGTCTCAAACTAGGTGACCTTGTGGTTAGCAGTTGTGTGTGTGTGTGTGTTTCTATGTAGACATAATTGAACTTCTCCATACGGTTTTCAGGGTTGCGACCTGTCAGAAGCAGATGGTCAGCCTTGTTTTTCCAAGTGCCTCTGGGGGGGTTTGAAATGCCAATCTCTCATCTAGTTATTGAGCACTTACTTGTTTATGTTACAGCAGAGGCTCTTTCAATACATATTCTCAGGGAGATGGAGGTAAAGAAGACAGCATATAATGGAAGGCATTTTATCCACACCAATCGTATTCACACTGTCAGAAGAGGAAGCTGTGTGCTTAATGCTAATGAAGGTGTTTTTAGCAAACATGTGGTTTACAACTACATTATTAAAACATAAATGCATCCTTGTTATTAAAAATGGAGGTGTCTACATGAAAAAAAAATGAATGTCTTATTTCCCCAGCAGAACCAGCACCTCCTCTCTCCCAATCCCCCCTTTGCTTTCTGAGAGGTAATTACTGTTAATCGTTTGGTATGCCTTCTTCCAGGCTATTTTCTATAAATTTACATACATTAATATGTAAAAGCACAGATACCATTCTTAAAATGTATAAATGGAACTATGCTGGGCATAGTTTTTATTTACACTGCTGTGTGCACTGAAACATTTCTTGGAGACTTTTCTATTTCAGTATGTGCGGAGTGGTCTCCTTTTGAAAACCATTTTACAGCAGGCCATAGACCGGATGTACTATATTTGCAATATCCCATCTGAGCTTCCTTTTCTCTCCTGATAAGCATTTTTAGACAGTCATTATCAGCCTGCACCATGACTGAGCTCTGGGCTAAGTTTCTTCCACCTGTTCCCGCCATTTAGGGCTATAATCTAAAGCAACCTCAACACAATTGGATAGCAAGAAAGCAGTTTCTTTACACGGCAACACTTTTGAGATTATTTCTGAAACTTATTATAAGGCTTATTTTGGAGTATTTTGTCAAGAATCATCTGTGGATGCTACACTGAGGAAGAAGGGAGAATCGCAAACTCCAAACCCACCACCGTACAGTTGCTTCTGACTCATAGCGACTCTGAAGGGCAGTCTTTGTTGCGGTGGTTAAGTGCTATCGAGTTGTTGCCGACCTATAGCGACCTGCTGTACAACATGACAAAAACACTGCCCGGTCTTGCTCCATCCTCACAATCATGCCTATGCTGGAGCCCATTGTTGCAGCCACCGTGTCAATCCATCTTGTGAAGGGCCTTCTTCTCTTTCATGCCCCTAATGCTCCTAAGCATGATGCCCTTCTCCAGGGACTGGTATCTCTTGACAACATGTCCAAAGCATGTGGGATGAAGTCTCGCCATCCTTACCTTTAGTCTCGCTATCCTTACTTTTTAAGGAGCAATCTGGCCGTACTTCTTCCAAGACAGATTGGTTTGTCTTTTTTGCAGTCCTTGGTACGTTCAATATTGACAGGAGCAGAAAGCCTCCTCTTTCTCCCTGAGGGAGGCTGGTGGGTTTGAACTAATGATCTTTTGGTTAGCGGGTCAATGAATCCAGAAATCTCTCCAAGAATCTCCCCTTTAATGATTTAATAATTGCAAAAGGAAGGGTCAAAAAGAATGCTTACGAGAGAATATGCTAATGAGAATATGGGGAATTGATTTTTAAAATCTAGTGAATATGGATAATGGGTACCTGAAAGTTCTTTTTACTCTTTTTGTAGCTTCGCTGGAAAATAAAAATTATTTCACAATGAAAAGCTCAGCAGTGTGTCTGGGCTTCAAGAGACCCCAGAGCGGATACCTGCAAGTGACTTCCAAGTGACCAGCTTCCTGCTTGCTTGGGGTTATAGGCTTCTAGGGAATGGTTCTTTTTCAAAATGTTTTACAGAGAGGTTCATATAGCTCACAGTTAGGAACTTCCAAACACTTCCCTTTCAGAAGCACGAATCACTGTTGATTTACAGCAGCAGGGTAACATGTATTTCAAATGCCAGGTTAATTTTAATAAAACATTGTCTTGCATGAACCTGGTATCCTAAGTTCTCCTTCAGGTACGGCAGAGTTCTAAACTGGGTCTATGCAGATGAAGTTCTCACTTCGAATCCTTGACTTTGTGTAATGCCTGTGGAGTTAAAGATAAGGGCCATGGCGTTCAGTTTTGAGATGCATAAAAATACGACAATTATTTTAATACAGCTGTAGTCCTGCCTGCTTATCTGACTCCAATGTGCTCCAAGGAGACAACCATAGCGTCTCTTTGAGAACAGCTGTACTGAGATGTTATGTATATATATATCTCACTCATTTGAAGTATGTGACTCAATGATTTTTAGTCACAGAATTATGCACATACTATCATTATCTAATTTCAGAAAATTTTCGTTGCCCCCCAAACAAGCCCCATACCTCTGAGTAGTCAACTCCCCCATTCCCTTCTCCCTGCGTTCCCCAAGCTCCAAACCCAACCCAACTCACCGCTCCAGACTGGATTCTGCTTCATAGTGACCCTATAGGACATATTAGAACAGCCCCATTTGGTTTCCAAGACTGTAGCTCATTATGGGAACATACCGCCTCATCTTTCTCCCATGGAGTCGCCAGTAGATTTGAATTGTTGACCTTGTGGTTAGCAGCCCAGTGCATAACGCACTATACCCCCAGGCCTCTTCCCTCAGCCCTGGGACCCCACTAATCTACTCTCTGTCCCTATGGATTTGTCTATTCTGGACATTTCATGTCAGTGAAATCATACAATATGTGCTTGTTTGTGACCAGCCTCTTTCATGTGTAATGTTTTCCAAGTTTATTCGTTTTGTGTAGTATGTATTCATAGTTATTTTCTTTTTATTCAGCAATAAAATTAATAGTCTGCATATGAATATACCACATTTTGTGTATCTGTTCACCAGATAATACACATTGAGGTTGTATCCACTTTGGGGATGTTAAGAATAATGCTATTTTTGAACATTTATGTTTAAATGCACATTTGAACATTGTATTCTGCTTTAACTTCTCCTGTACGTAAATCTAGGAGTGGAATTGCTGGGTCATGTGATAACTCTGTGTTGCTTATCTTAAGGACCTCCCCCCAGTCTATTTCACCAAATGGTCCTGTCACTTTCCAGTCCCACCAGGATTGAATGTCCCCACATTAGTATGATCCATCTTTGTGCTTATGATCGAGTGGGTTCCAGATTAGGCTGTCAATCACAAGGTCAGCAATTTGAAACCACTGGCCTCTCTTGTGAGAAAAAGATGAACTTTCTATTCCTGTAAAGTGTTACAGTCACTGAACCCCACAAGGAGCAGTTCTACCCTGTCTTTATTGTCACTGTGGGTTGGAATTTGCTCAATCGCAGTGCGTTATTTTTTTAATAATCTTTTTATCGGGGCTCATAAAGCTCTTATCACAGTCTGTACATACATCAATGGAGCAAAGCACCCTTATACAGTCGTTGCACTCGTCATTCTCATAATTCACCTTCCACTTGGGTTCCTGGAATCAGCTCGGTTTCCCTTTTCCCCCCATCCCCCTCCCTCCCCGATCCCACCCCTGGTCCCTTGATAGTTTATAAATAATTATTATATCTTATCTTACACTCCCCGGCGTCTCCCCTCACCCACCTCCCCATTGCCCATCTCCCAGAGAGGAGGTTACACATAGATCTCCGAGATCGGTTCTCCCTTTCTACACCCCCTTCCCTCCTGGTGTCGCCACTCCCACCGCTGGTGTTGAGGGGTTCTTCCACAGTGCGTTTTTGAGTGGCTGTGATTTGGGAGAATGGCTGCATTTTATGCTCCCATAAACAGGTACAGTCTCAGAAAGCCACAGGGGGTCACTGTGAGTCAGCACTGACTGGATGGCAGCAAGGCTGAAGTGGAATCCCATTGTAGTATTGCGTTGCATCTCTTGAGTATCGCTAATGATGTTGAACATCTTTTAATGAGCTTATTGGCCATTTGTTTTCTTTTCAGAAATAGCTATTTAGATCAGTGTTACCCCAAATGATACCCTGGGAGCAGTGCTGAAACAACCTAGGGAGACTGCAAAAGCAGAGACCTACACTTTATCCTACTTAGAGTAAGGGTTATAGTACAAGTTTTTCATTGCTGGGTGGGAGTGAGAGGGACTGTGCTGAGTAATAGTTTGTTTTCTGAAAGGGAGGCAGTAGGCCCAGTGTGGGTTTCTATAATTTAGATCCTTGGCCAATTTTGGGTTGCTTCTTTATCTTTTCTGCAAATGAGTGTAAGATATTTTCATATATTCTAGATATAAGTTCTCTATTGGCTCAATGAGTGGTAATAACAAGTTACACAGATTGGCTATGATTTAGTAGCTTTTATTTTTCACTTTCACAATTTTTGCGAGCTAGTTCTCATTCAGTATATATAGCCAGTCTCCATTTGAAAACAACAACACTGTTTCCTAGCATTCCATTGAATGTATGGGCCATATTTGAAATAGCCATCCTATGTGTGCGAAAGCAGGACAATGAATAAGGAAGACCGCAGAATTGATGCCTGTGAATGATGGTGTTAAGGGAGACATTGAGGGTGCCAAGGGTGGCTAAAAGAACAAACAAGCCTGTCTTGGGAGAAGTAGAGCCAGAGTGTTCCTTAGAAATGAGGATGATGAGACTTTGTCTCACACACTTTGGACATATTGGCAGGGGAAACCAATCCTTGGAGAAGGATGTCATGCTTGGTAAAGTGAGGGCTAAGAAGAATCTCCATGAGATGGATCGATGCAGTGGCTGCAACTATGGGCTCTAAGGCCGGAGGAAGGCTCAGTATCAACAGTGTTTTGTTCTGTTGTACGCAGGCTTGCTATGAATCGGAACCAAGTCAGTGGCGCCTAACGGCAAGCACAACCATTATTATTTGAAAGATGGCGTCTGGAAGGACATTCTTATGGGACAGATTCTGAAGCATATTCTTCTCCCTGCTTCCTGTTGAGAGTATCTGCCACACCCTCCATACTAGAGGTATGCGCTTCAAGGTGCAGGGGCATATATTCTGCATCTTTTTGGACTTTCTCACCTGAGCACTTAGCATACTCTACTCCATTGGCTATTCCGCTTCGAGTGAATGAGTATCGCTGGATGTCTGTGAGCTCTCAAAACAGAAGACATTTTCATCCCCCGTCGTGGTTTGTTATGCTACAGAATATATCAACTTATATGATGGAACATTTCTCCAGCTTCTAGTACCATGTCATGGGTGAGAATAGCTGTGTGGCTCCAACTAGATTCAAGGGGTGTGGAAAATGCAGTGTAGCCATGGACCCAGGAAGAAGATACTGGAAGATGGCCATCCTTCAAGAGTGGACTAGTGGGGTACTTAATTTCTGCTCCCAGGCAAGCAAGTTCCTTTTAAGCAGGTAAAGCTGAAGTGAACTACACTGGCCAGAGCATGCATTCTCAGCAGGGGCAAAAGAAGCCCTTTCCGCTGCCTTGCAGAAAAACCAAACCCAGTTGCAGGTGAGTTGTTTCTGATTCATCGTGACCCTACGTGTGTCAGAGTAGGTTTTCAAGGGTGTTCAATGACTGTGACCTCTCAGATGGAGATGACCAACCTTTGCTTTCTGCTAGGCACCACTGGGTGGATTCAAATGATCATTATCTTGTTTGGTAGCCAAGCACCTAGGGACTCCTCTGTTTTAGCTCGCGGGAGGGTCTTGGAGATATGAACAAATCTTAGATATTGACATCGTTTGTGGCTCACCAAAGCCCAGCTCTCTTTCAGATATGTTATATATATATATATCAAGAGTGGGGAGAGGATGACTTAAAAATGTATCTAAAATAGTGATTCTTAACCCAACCCAGCTGCCATCAAGTTAATTCCAACTCCTAGCAACCCCATAGAACAGAGGAAGACTGAGAAACAAAGGGCTTACAAAGCAGTAAATCATTATGGAAGCAGACTGCCACATCTTTCTGCCTCAGAGTGACTGGTGGGTTCAAACCGCTGACTTTTTGATTGGCAGCCAAGCACTTAACCACCATGCTACCAGAGCTCTTTGAAAAGATCAAGTCAATTGTGACTCATAGTAATCCTGTAGGATAGGGGTGAACTGCTTCTGTGGGTTTCCAAGACAGCAACTGTTTATAGGAGTAGAAAGTCTTGTCTTTTTTCCTTCAGAGCAACTGGTGGTTTTGAACTTTAGCAGTCCAACACCTAACCACTATGCCACTGGGGCAGGGTACTGAAAAAGAGTCTGAGAAACTTAGCTAGAGCTTGGTGACATGGCCAATCTAGCTGCAAAGTTAGTCTTTCTTTGGGGAGAGGGGGTGGCTTTCAGAGTGTGACTTATTGCTGCCACAGAGATATGCTAGGGGTATAACATGACTCAGACCAGACCATGGAGATAAGGTGACCAGAAGAGGCCCCATCATAAATGCTGGATTAAGGAGGCTGTGGATCTAGCATGAAAGCAAGACTTTTAAATACGGGAATGTGGATAGGAGCACCTTCTTCTTCTCCTTAAAAAAATATTTTATTGAGGGCTCATACAACTCTTATCATAATCCATACATACATCCATCGTGTCAAGTACATTTGTACATTTGTTGCCATCATCATTTTCAAAGTATTTTCTTTCTACTTGAGGCCTTGGTATCAGCTTCTCATTTCCCCTCCCTCCCCCACCCTTCCTCCCTTATGAACACTTGATAATTTATACATTATTATCATTTTTTCATGTCTTACACTGACCAATGTCTCCCTTCATCCACTTTTCTGTTGTCCATCCCCCTGGGAGAGGGTTATAGGTAGATCATTGTGATCGGTTACCCCTATCTCCCCCCACCTTCCCCATCCCCTCCTGGTATGGCTACTCTCAATATTGGTCCTGAGAGATTTATCTGTCCTGTATTCCCTGTTTCCAGTTCTTATCTGTACCCGTGTACATGCTTTGATCTAGTCAGATTTGTAAGGTAGAGTTGGAGCCATGACAGTGTGTGGGAGGAGGAAGCATTTAAGAACTAGAGGAAAGCTGTATGTTTCTTCAGTGCTTTACTTCATCCTGACTGGCTTGTCTCCATCCCACGACCCTTCTATAAGGGGATAGACATTGATTTCTTATGCCAAATGGGCATAGACTTCCTCATAATGCTCATTTATTAGTCTTATTTCTGCTCCCTCAACTCAAGTCTTCCTTGTTGCGATCCCGTTTTCTCTTCAGTTTCTTTTATAAACAACTACAGGGCCTGCAAACGTTTTTCATCGTGCTTTGATTCCCAGGCTTCCTTTGGGCAATGCTCAGTTTGAAAACTCTCAAGCCCCGAAAGGCAGAACAATGGTCCAGGTATGAAGTGGCACACGCAGTGTCAAGTGTTACTTTTTTGGGAGGAGTGGAGAATCTGGACACTGTATATTGATTACTCCAGAAATGGCCTTCAGAGGGTTTTGTTGCCGCACATTATGCAAACATCTCTGTTTGTGCTTAGAAGCCCTGACAACCCTGAACGTTTTTTCCAGGAACTGCTCTGAGGCCAGCAGCTCTCTGATGTTACAAGGTAAGGGGTTAACAGTTTTGCTAATGTGGATGGATTATTCCAAACTCCCTGGTAGGTAGGCTCTCGGACGTATCACTCACAGTATTGACCTTCTTTCTCAGTCTGTGCGGTCAGCTTCCACATTCCTAAGCTTGTTGTGGAGGCAGGACTCCTAAGATGACCTCTGTGATGTCCAGCACCCGGCTGCCCATACCTTCAGAGAGAATCGCCTCCCCTTGAAGGCAAGCTAATGGAACACGGGGTTTGTTCCAAACCAATAGAATACGGCACAGGGGAGGGGATTTTGTAGATGGGATTAAGGTTCCTTGTCAGTTAGCCAAGGAGCTCTGGTGATGCAGTGCTTAGCTCTTGGTGGTTCAACCCCCTAACCACGCCACTCCACTCCATCCTTGGGGACCCCATAGCCCAAAGATCAAACTCATTGCCATTGAGTTGATGCTGACTCATAGCGACCCTATAGGACAGGGTAGAACTACCCCTTTGGGTTTTTGTGACTAACTCCTTAAGAGCGTAGAAAACCTCATCCTTCTCCCGAGCAGAGGGTGGAAGTTTTGAACTTGCTGACCACGCAGTTAGCAGTTCAGCGTGTAACCACGATGGCATCCAGGCTCCTTGAAAACCCTCTGGGTTGGGCAATGAATGTATGTATGAATGTACAAATGTGCTTTATACAATGGATGTATGTGTGGATTATGATCAGTTGTATGAGCCCCTAATGAAATGATTACAAGAAAAAGAAAACCCTCTGGGGCAGTTCTGTTCTGTCCTATGAGTTGGAAATGAACCAGAAAGGAGATTTCCCTGGGTCGGCTTGACCTGACCAGGGGAATCTTTTCTGAGAATGTCTAGACTTTCTCTGACAGAAAAGACATAAAGCAGGAGAGAGTCTCTCCTGGTGGTCTTGAAGAAGGCAACATCCAGGTGTGAATGACCTACACAAAGGTCATCTCTAGGAGCTGAGAGCTTCAGCCCTTTGATCTCAACCTGAGACCCAGGGACATCCCTTGGAAGGTCCCAGCCAAGTCATGCCTGGATGCCTGCACATGAAAGCTATAATGATAAATGTGTTGTTCTAAGCTGTTATGTTTGTGGTGGGGTCTTAGGCAGAATAGAAAATGAATGCACTTATCTTTGGCGTGGTTATTCATGCCTGGGGTGCGCGAGTCGGACTGCACCAGGGAGAGACCCAGCCTTCAGGATCCCTCACCTGTGGTCCCCAGAGCAGCCCAGATCTTCCCCGGCTGTTCAAGCAAGGGAACTTTGGGCTTAGTGAGAGGTAAAGCACATCACTTCCGTGCACCACATGGCAGGTATTGAAGTAGAAGAAAATTGGCTTCATGAAAATGGAGGACAAATGGGAACCCAGCGCTGTTCATGTCATATGTGATTGTGGTACTTATTAGTGGGCCCTGCTTACTCATTCTGTGACAAAGCATCCAAATCAGGCATTAGTGAACTGTCTTTCTTTGTGCTGTGAGAGAGCCATTTGCCTCCGGATAAAGAATTCCTGTTAATATTCTGGGCACGCTCCAGCCTCACGACTAAGAAGCCAGCCCTGCCCGCTCATTAGTACCTCACGGATGTCAGGACCTTCATTAAGGCTTCACTTCCTTTAATGCAGGCGCTTTGGCGTGCTTCCTGCATGACCTCAGTAGTTTTGGAAGGATTGTTTTTTCCCCACCAAAGAAAATAGGCAAGGATACAGGAAGTAATTGGATTTGGTATACTTTGCTCTTCGAAGGGCTCTTAAAGGAAAGCTTCATTTAAATCAGAACAAAGAGGGAGATTTTCCTGCACTACTGATGAGCTTTGAGGCAAGTCTCTGCCTAACGCTGCCTGTCAGCACTGGGTTTGCGTATAGATGGAATATGATGACATCAATGTAGAGTCTCCGCAATGCTGAGGGAGCAAGGGAAGGCAAGGGAACTGTGCCCATACCAGGAAGTTCGGAATAGGGTGAGAATCCAGCAGGGTAAAGGGATTCTAGGTTGATTGGTGAACCAGGAAGCAGAAAACTTCAGTCGCTGGGGTGACTGTGGATCTCAGCGATGTCTTCAGGTTACTGATGAGGGCCCAGAATGGCATAGGCTGAAAGAAGAGTAAAAACAATCTCATTAATATTTGCCACTGGAGTCAAATGATAAATAAATGTGTGTGTTTACATACATACATACATATGTATTGCTGTGGGAATTGTCGTGTGCACTATAGGATGCTTATAGCAGTCTCCTTGGCATCTACCCACTAGAGGCCAGTAGCATGTCCCGATTTGCCACAACCAAAAATGCCCCCAAACATTTCCAAATGTCTCCGAGGGCAATGGCACCCCTGATAAAGCTCACATGCTCGAAACTCAGGAAATACTTTAGTTTCTAGGGTCCTTTTGTTTCTGGTCCAGTGTCCATTTCTTGTGATTTTTTTAATATGATAGCAGTTCTATCTTTATTATTGTTTACTCTCAGGATGAGAATGTACAGAAAAGCATTTTCCTGGCAATTGAACAGTGTGATATTGCTTTTTAAAAAATATTGATAGATTAATTTATTCACTCATGGGTACAGATAGCATATAGGTACATGTGTGTATAACATATACACTGATAGCTATACTTATATGTAAAAAAATAATTTTATAGGGGGCTCTTACAGCTCTTATAACAATCCATACATCAATTGTATCAATCATATTTTTTTTTCTTGTGATTTTTTTTTCAATTTAATTGAACAGAAACATAATGAACCCTTGCCGTGAACACCAAATGCTGGGGTCCAGCCCATCCTACTGGTCTCTTCGCTAGAATGCGTAATTGGGTAGCCCAACTGACATAGAAAAGGCTCGTCCACAATGACAGCGTCTCTGATGTAGGATTTGTGTATCCTGTGCTGACCATTTTCAGTCCTGTTAATATGGCTATGGCCCATTTAATAAATACAGCAACTTGAGTCTGCTAAGGCGGCGGGCACTTGGTGAATGTCTAGTTCCTGGCACCTCCTCGGGCTTGATAGGGTTCATCAGGTAGCCTTAGGGGTTCTTCCTTAGGGGTTTGGAGACAATTTCAAAGGTTTGGGACAATGTCCCCCACACAAACATGAGCAAATCACAGAATGCTTGCAATCTGAGTCCACTTTGTTGTAAAAAAATCAAATAGAAGAACAACAATAAAACGTGGTCATGAAAGAAAACATGGCAAACAGAAACGTTTCCATAACATGGCCACGTCATGTGTGTCAGAGTGTTAGGCAGCAGGGTAGGGGGGGAGGAGGTTGTCCCTTCCATGCCTGTACCGGCCCCACAGAGGGGGTTGGGAAGGAATCAGGAGAGTGTTAGTCTCCGATGAAGACTTTTTAACTGGGAATGTTTCAACTCAGGCCCTCCCTGAGCCAGATGGGCCTTTACACTTGGGTGACCCAAACTAGGCCCGGGCCCATGAACCCCACCCACCACCAAGTGAGCTTAATTCATCCAAGGAGGTCAACCAATACCTTTGACCACGCCTCCCCAGCCAGAGGTTTAAAGTAGCCTGGCGGCTGGATGGCTGCCCCTTCCCTTGGACCCTGCTCCTATGCTCCCTCGGGCAGTGCTGTTAGCTCTCTGGCTTCAGTTCGCCACGTGTCACCGCGAAGTCCCACAAGGTTGCCCGTGTTCAGTTGTGAGCCCCAGTGCGGCTTGTGCATGGTTTAGCACGCATCCCTGAAACAGCATGTCCTCTTCTGAAACTGTAAAACCTGAAACTTCTCCTGTCCTTTATAAAAACTCCACTTGGATTACAAACCAGGCTTCGTGTGAATTCTTGCTCGTGCAAAGCCAAGAACCCTAGGATCACCCACCTGAGAAACCTAACAAGAGTAGAACTCTGCTCTGTAGGTTTTCATGACTGACTTTTCTTGGGTAGACTGCCCTGGTGGTGTAGTGGTTACTTGTTGGGCTGCGATCTGCATGGGCAGTAGTTCAAAACCACTAGCAACTCTGCGAGAGAAAGACTGCTTTGCTTTCTACTGCTGTAAGCTGTCACAGTCTCGGGACTCGCTAGGGAGGTTGCTGTGAATCACCATCGACTCGATGGCAGTGAGTATGGGTCTCATGCCATGCCTTTGGTGGACTTTGAGTAAGCAGCTGAACATGTTAACCATTAAAACAACAACGAAAACAACAAAACCTTATTATAGTTCGAGTGAAACAAATCGGTTTTCCATTCAACACTTAATATGCATTTTGTTTTGTGACATTGGTTGCAATTCCCTCAATCTAACACCATTCTTCCCTCTTCCTCCTGCTTCCCCCATTTCCAGTTGACCATCTTTCCTGCTCCTGCCTGCCTTCTGAGCTGTGTTTTTTGAGGGGAATACTGCCCTTCGGTGTTTTATGGCTAAATGTATCAAGAAGCACTTTCCTTCCTGATGTAACTCTGTACCTTACAGACCTGCCTATTATTTGCATGAATGTGATCCCCAGAGTAAGTCTGGTCTGTTTGAGAATTTAGGATTATGCTTTCCATTTCTTTTTTTTGCCTACCCTGACAGTCCCTTTTATTGTGATTCAGTTTGTAGTGGTGGCTGGACACCATCTAGTTTGGTTTCAGTAGAGGAGCCTGTGGTTTGCTTGCTCCTTTAGTCCTTTGGACTAATTGTTTCCTTGAGTCTTTGGTATATATATATATTCATTCTTCCCTGCTCAGGTTGGGGAGAGACGCAAAGATGCATCTTGCACGGCCACTTGCATGTTTTCACAAGCCCAATTATTACTGCCCTCAGTAGGATATAGAACATGTCTTTGTGCACTATATTATGACGAATGACCTACATGGTGAGAAACTGAGGACCTAGATGAAGGTGTAAGCGACCTAGTCTCTACACTCTTGACCACAAGGCTTGGACAACCGGCTCCAGTGAGGGAAATCTTTCACAGTTCCCAGATAGAGGATAAAACCTAACATGCATTCTTCAGATAGAAAGAGTTCTCCCCACAAGTGCCATCCTTTAAGATGCCAATGTAAAGCTGTCTTTCAAGCGCACCTGGTTTCTCACTGTTTGGCTGAAAGATGATGCCTCTCTTTAGAAGTTCTTTTTGCTTTATCCCACTAGGAGACAGCTTCTTCTTTGTCCCTTAGCTGTGCAGACTTATAGTGAAGTCCAAGTCCAGATGTAAATACTTCCCCAGGAAATAGGTTCTTCACATCTAACCTTTACAATCGGTTCTTCACCTCTAACCTCTACAATGTGATGTTACTGCCTGGTCTCACACGCACACTCTTCAAGGATGCTTATCTCTAGAAGTATCTGATGCTGCTGTTGACTATTCTTTTTATAATCATTTGATTGGGGGCTCATACAGCTCTTACCACAATCCACAATCCATCCATTGTGTCAAGCACATTTGTACATTTGTTGCCCTCATTATTCTCAAAACATTTGCTTTCAACTTGAGCCCCTGGCATCACCTTCTCACTTTCCCCTCCCTCCCTGCTCCCCCCACCATGTACCCCTGATAATTTATAAATTATTTTTGTCATATCTTACACTGTCCAATGTCTGTCTCCATCCACTTTTCTGTTGTCCATCCCCCAGGGAGGAGGTTATAAGTAGATCCTTATAATGGGTTCCACCCCACCCTCCCTCCACTCTCCCAGTATTGCCACCCTCACCACTGGTTCTGAAGGGATCATCCACCTTGGATTCCCTGTGTTTCCAGTTCCTATCTGTACCAGTGTACATCCTTTGTCTAGCTAAATTAGTTAGGTAGAATTGGGATCATGATAGTGGGCAGGAGGGGAAGCATTTAGGAACTCGAGGAAAGTTGTATGTTTCATCGTTGCTACACTGCACCCTGACTGGCTCATCTCCTCCCTGCGACCCTTCAGTAAGGGGATTGTCCAGTTGCCTGCAGACGGGCTTAGGGTCCTCAATCAGCACTACCCCTCCTTCACAATGGTATGATTTTTTATTCTTTGATGCCTAATACCTGATCCCTTCGACACCTTGTGATCACACAGGCTGGTGTGCTTCTTCCATGTTGGCTTTGTTGCTTCTATTCTTTTATTTTAAAATTTATTTTAAACATTTTATTAGGGGCTCATACAACTCTTATCACAATCCACACATATACATACACCAATTGTATAAAGCACATCCGTACATTCTTTGCCCTGAGCACTCTCAAAGCATTTGCTCTCCACTTAAGCCCTCTGTATCAGGTCCTCTTTTTTTCCCGCCCTCCCCGCTACCCCCTCCTTCATGAGCCCTTGATAATCCACAGATTGTTATTTTGTCATATCTTGCCCTTAAGAACTAATGTCCCCATTTGTTCACTCACCTGTCAGACACTTACTTCCTTTGAGATGTTCTTCCAAAAGAAGTCGGGATATCACAGTCACAGTTTGCCCAATTTGTTGTGTATGTGTCTGATGGAGGTTTGCATGCCTTTACTGTATATACTCTCTGTTAAACTAATTTCTCTCTCTTGATTCCAACATGGAAGGTCAGCACCTATGCCCTATCCTGTCAGCCTTATTTATGTTCACTTAACCACACAAGCCACTCCTAAGGACCTACCTGACTGCAGGTCTATCCCACACTGGATGTATCCCCTAAGACTGTGGTCCTAATTCCTCCAGCCCAGTGACTCATTCCCCCAAGGTGAATGAGGTTGTCTAGGTTGCTTATGGCTATGAGGTTGCCAGAACTTTGTCTTGTCCACTTTTGCTCCCGGTACCTGACAGGTGCTTACCTAACAGGTCCTTAAGGGATCTTCTATATGGCTTTCCCACAATTTATCGAACCATGTCTGTAAAGATGGCTGGTTTTATTATTTTTGGTTCTTACCTTTGAAGACCATCCTATTATATAAGTATGTTTATTTTGTCTCTGATTACTTTGATTCGGATCTCAGAATTAGATGAATTACTACATCAAGAGAGTTGTCATTTTAAGGCTTCTGATTCATATTGCTTAATCACCCCTTTAAAAAAGTTGTATAAATATGCACTCCCAACAGCATATAAAAGTATTTTTTCATTTTTTATTGTGGTAAAAACATATGTAACAAAATAATTGCCATTTCAACATTTATTACATGAAGAGTTCAGTGACACTAATTACATTCATTATGTTTGCATCCATTAGGACTGATTTTCCCATCACCTTTGAGAGAAACTCAGTGGAGAGTACTTATTTAACTCATTGACACTGAATAGGTTTCAGAGAAATCAGGAATATATTTGATAAATCATTACTCATTATGAACTTAAATATCTTTTTCAGTCTATTTGAATATGAGTTTGTTTAATACCCTGGGAATCCACCTCAACGAGTCCTAAAACAACCACAAAGATGTGTGGATCATAACAAACGGAGGCTAGTGTTGAGAAAAGGGGGAACTCCACCTCCCTTCATGGTGCTCATTCGGAACCTGTACATGCCAAAGGCCAAGAGACAGTCTTTTGAATAAAACAGGGACTACCTCATGGCTTACAATCAGGAAAGGTGTACCTCAGGGTTGTAACCTTTCACAGTGCTTATTCAATCTGTACTCTGACCAAAAATAATCCAAGAAGCTGGTCTATATGAAGAAGAATGAGGCAGCAGAATTGGAGGAAGGCTCATGAACAGCCTGGAATAGACAGCTTACACCAGGTTGCTTGCTGAAAGTGCAGAGGATTGAAAGTGCAGGGGACATGATGGAGATCAAAGACTGTAGCCTTCAGTATGGATTGCAACTCAATGTAAAGAAAACCATGATCTTCACAACTGGATAAATGGAGAGAAGAGCGAAGTGGTCACGGATTTTATATTGGTTGGATAATAATTAGTGTTCATGAAATCAGCAGTCAAGTAATTCAACGATATATTGCATAGTGGACAAATCTGCACAATAAGACCTCTTAAAAAAGTCCAAGGGCCAGGATGTCACTTTGAGCACTAAGATGCACCTGACCGAAGCCATGCCGTTTTCAATCACTTCGGATGCGTGAGAAAGTTGGACATTGGATAAGGAAGACTGAAGAAGAAGGGATGCATTTGAATGATGGTGCTTGTGGACAATATTAGAAGTACCGTGAACTACCCAGAGAACTAGCAACTCTGTCTTAAAGCAAATACTGCTAGAATGCTCTTTAGAAATAAAGATGGCGGGGTTTCATCTCAAGTGCTTTGGATATGTTATCAGGAGAGCGCAATCTCTGAAAGTGTTTCCGTAATCAATTACAAGGATCTACATATAACCTCCTCCCTTGGGGGTCGACAACAGAAAAGTGGATGAAGGGAGATATCTGACAGTGTAAGACATCACAAAATAATAATAATTTATAAATTATCAAGGGTTCCTGAGAAGGGGGGAGCACGGAGGGAGGGGGAAAATGAGGAGCTGATACCAAGGGCTCAAGTAGAAAGCAAATGTTTTGAGAATGATGAGGGCAACAAACGCACAAATGTACTGGACACAATGGATAGATTTATGGATTGTGATAAGAGCTGTACGAGCCCCCAATAAAATGATTTTTTTTTAAAAAAAAGTGTTTCCCAAAGGAAGCAGTACTGCCCTCTGCAGAGGCGGGCAGGGGTTGCTGCAACTATCCAGTGGTTGGAGTTACAAAGCAGATACTTATACTTTATCCTGGATTATGAGTTATTGTACCATTGTTTTTTAATTGCAGGGGTGGGGAAAGGGAGGTTCTGGGTTTTTTGTTTGTTTGTTTTTAATCACTTTATTAGGGGCTCATACAACTCTTATCACAATCCATACATACATCACTTGTGTAAAGCACATTTGTACATTCATTACCCTCATCAGTCTCAAAACATTTGCTCTCCATCTAAGCCCCTGGCATCACTTATACCCTGGAGAAAGACATCCTAAAGTAAAGTAAAGGGGTATTAAGGAAGAGGAAGGCCATTGTGGTCCTTAAGGATTATGTCACCTAGATACTCCTTGCTAAGGGTGGAGTCAAGTCTTCTGATACCCCCTCCTTGATGTCATCAGCCTTTTGTTAAAAAAAAAAGCAAGAGGAACAGAGCCTCTGCCTCTGCATTCCAGCCTGCTGGAATGCGGCTTGCCTCCACGCCCCCATGTGGACTGCCCAACTCGGACAGCTGTCAGTGCCCTACCATGTTTCCATTCACCTGGGATCAACGGGACTCGGCATTCACTGGTCTGGCCTTGTCCCACTTCACTTTTCTGCATCACCAGCCTGCAGCCACGTGAGTCTAACAAGAGCCTTGGCTTTCACTGGACTCATAGACTTGAAGTGGACTGGGCTGGGTTGGCTTCTTTTGGTATAAAATTGCTTGTTGATATAAAAGCTCTTTCTTATACATATACGAGTATCACTGGATATGTTTCTCTAAATAACCTGACCCAACCCAACCATCCAGGAAATGAATGGACTCTGAGGTTGTGATAATAGGATAATAGGCTCAAACATAACAAGAATTGCAAAGATGGAACAGGACAGGTGAGATAGTTAAGGTTTGTTGTGCGAACCTTGCCGATAAATACCCGTGGGATTAATTGAAGGGCATAGAGATAAATGACTTGGTGAGCCTCACCTTTCTAGTTCTCAGGTCTCTTGCTCTCTGATGGTCGGACCAGGGTGCAGCTACCTTAGCCAGTTCCCTGCTTCAGCTGGCAAGGCTCACTTCCTGCGAGACATCCCTGAGGAGAAGCCACATGGGCCTACCCTGATGCCACCCTGGGTACTGGAACAGCCTTGTGGAGACCCCTGCCAGCACTGAGATGCTTACACACTCATTGATTCAGCTTTCCTCCTGCAGTCCATGTCACTGAATGTGTTTTGTGAGATCGAGGAGGACTTTGTAGATCAGTGTCAGACATATGGGCTAATGTTGGACATATGGGCTTGGACAGCATTGGGTTGGGCGGCTTTCTTAATGTACACTTACCCTTTATATAAAACTCTCTCTAATACGTATGAATTTCTGTGGATTTGTTTTCCTAGTTTACCCAGACTAATACTACAGGGCAGTGTTTCCTTCTGTTGGACATAGGGTACCTCTGAGTCAGAACCAACTCAATGTTACCTAATAACAATAAGTCCTAGAATAATAATACAATAACAACAAATTCAAGTCACATTGAAGCCCCAGAAGGAAGTGGACATCTCTGGCTTTTTTCCCCTGATACTTTTTGCTTAGCTCCACTCTCCTTCCGGGGCCATTCCTAAAATTGCCAGTCTAGTTCCAATCTTCTCACAGCAGAGATGCGATTAAGAAAACACGATCAAGAGTCCTCAACACACAAATAAAAGAGATTTAAATTGTCATTGAGTTAATTAGTTTCTGCCAATAATTGTGAAGAGTCTCGGGGAAGTCAAGCACTTAAATAGAAAGCAAGCTAAAATGAAATTCACTGCCATTGAAGGAAGATCTGAAATGTCTTCTGTCTACCCATGGATGTGCACCATGAGGGGTTAATTTTAAAATCCCTGAAACCACTGTCTACATCCAGGTATGTTCAAGAGAAAGAGGAGTGCCTGATTCTAAGAGCAGAAGCCAGCGAGCAAATAGAGGGACAAGGTCAAATCCATTTATAGAACTCCGCTTCCTGCTGTTCATTTCACATTGCCCAAGATTCCTAATAGTAATGAAATTATCTTCGAGTGAAAAACCCAAGACTTGGGAGAGCATTTGAGCACGGAAAATCAATACTGAGTTTCTGTGGTTCCTTCCCAGGACATTAAGCTCCTTCTCATAGCGCACAGGGAGGCTGACTCAAGTGACTGAGACCTGTTACTGAAACCTGTCACCCTCCTTGGTGGGCAACAAGACAAACAAGATTCGATTTGGGGTTTCTTTTAAACAGTTCCACTCTGAGAGGTTAGCTATGTTTTTCAGTCATGCTAATATTGACTTGGGTGTTTCATCTTTAATTGGCTTGGCATTTAAATTAGCTATCAACATTCTCCATGGAAATAAAGACGAAAGGAATTATTTGGGCAACAACCTTTTGAGAGGCGAAAACTTGTCAATAATATCAGGATGTTGGCAGGGAGGAAGGTCAGAGATGAGCCACTGTTTTTGTTTTCTCTCAGAAGGTGTGCTTTGAATTTGATGTCGCCATGTATGAAAGCAAAACGAGGGCAGTATACTTTAGAAAGGCTTTAGTTCGGACAATTTTACAAGAATGTGATGTTGGTATTTATTTTTTTCTTCCATAAAATTACGGAAGATCAGGTTTATAATTTGTAGGTGTCTATATATAATCTGTAAGAGCCCTTGGGTTTCTAACTACAAGGTCAGCAGTTTGAAACCATTAGCCACTTTGAGGGAGAAAGAAGGGGCTTCCTAACCCTGTAAAGAGTTACAGTTTCACAAACTCACAGGAGCAGTTCTACCCCGTCCTATAGGGTGGCTATGGGTTGACAGGGACTAGACAGTGATATATGGAATGGCAGTGATATATAATCTGTATACATATGTTAGGATCATGTATAGAGTTGTATTTATGCTATTTTAGAGCAGAGATAGGGAGCTCTGGTGGCGTAATAGTCAAGTGCTTGACTACTAGCTGAAAGGTTGGTGGTTCAAACCCACCACCTTCTCCACTGAAGAAAGATGTTGCCATCAACTTCTATAAAGATTGGCAACCTTGGGAATTCTATGGGGTTGTACAGCTCTGTCCCATATGGTCACTATGAGTGGGAATCAACTCCACAGCAATGGATTAGAACCAAGGGCTAAATGCCACCTGCTTTTGTCAATGAAGTTTTATTGCGATACAGCCCTGCCCATTCCTTTATGTATTGCCTGTGGCTGCTTTTGTACTACAAAGAGAGAATTGAGTAGCTTTGACAGAACATATGACCCTTGACAGAAAAACACTTATTGACTCATGTTCTATAATCAGATCTTTGTACTTGGCACAAGTTTGAATCAGAGAAGAGTCCACACCAAACCAAACACACTGCCATCAAGTCCATGCCGACTCCTAGCAACCCAGCATGACAGGGTAGAACTGCCCCTGTGAGTATTTGAGACTCTAATATTTCACTGGAGTAGAAAGCCCCCATCTTTCTCCCTTGCAACGGCTGGTGGTTTCGAACTGCTGCTCTTGCAGTCAGCAAGCAGCCCAACTCATAACCACTATACCACAAGGGCTCCAGCAGAAAAGATTATGGAGTCTTAAAAAATAGCTATTTACAGGGTGGATGCTGTGCAAGGAAGGTATTTATTGACATGGAGGCAAGGATAAGGAGAAACTGTTGAAGAAAAAAAAGCTCAGAATGTTATGAAAAACTCAAAACTTGCGACCATCAAGTTAATTCTGACTCATAGTAACTCTATAGAATGACCTCTTGGTTTCTAAGGCTCTGAGTCTTTATGGGAACTGCATGGCGAGCCTTTCTCTAATGGAGTGGCTGATGGGTTTAAACTGCTGACCTTAGGATTAGCAGTCCAACTTGTAAATCACCATGCCTCGGTATTAGAAGTCTATCTACCAATGGAGCGAGAAGAAATAGTCATTAACCCATAATTAATGAAACTGTTCCTAGAAATATCTATGAATATACATACATGTAGAGATTCAATATAATCCAGTTATAAAGGTCGAACAATTATATGCTAGACATTGTGCCAAGATACAGGGGTTACAAGATGAACGATATATGAGCTTACCATAAGAAAAGCTAAGAGACATAAAAAATTTATTAAACTGTGAATTGGGTGAAGGTCTTCAGAACAGAGCATCCATTTTACATTCAACAATTCATAGACATTTCACTAAATCTCATTCATTACAGTTCCCCCAATGTAGCATCACCACATATTCCACTTTCTCCCCGTCTTTCCTGTTTCCACTTCTCTTTCTTTCTTGAATCCTTTGGAGCTTTGTTCTTGGGTAAATCCTACCTTAAAAAATATCAAATGCTTGATGACTCTAAGTTGTGCTGAACTCTCTAATCGTATTGTTCTTTTTATAGGCCTGACTATTTGGCTAAAAATTGAGCCAACAAGAGTGGTGGTGCTCATGGCGGTAATGGTGGTTGCTTTCATCTCTCTTATTTCCTCAGGACTGGGAGAAGCCATTAGCTGCCCTTGAGATAGCTGTTCACCAGCTTTGAAGACTCCAGTTCCTACTCCTGAAAGTAGGATGTAGAACATTGTCTTTGTGGACTAAGTTATGCCAAATGATACTAAGAGGTGTTTTCCTTGGATTTCAATCTCTAGAACAATAGCTAGCTCGAGCACTGATCATCTATGCCATTGGACTGGTACATTGTTTAAAGGCAGGAGAAATGGTCAAACTTGAATTCATCTTTCCCTTTGAGTCTGTCTCTCTTCAGGTGCTCTCAATTTGGGCAAAGAACTCTCCCCTCTACCAACCAACTTTGTTGTCCGAGTGTCTGCTTTCCCTCTATTACACTTGACTTGGCTTCCCACTCTGCTTCACCTGCATTGTCAAGTGTCCCCTCCTCCCAGCAGATTCCTGGACCTTCTCCACCTCTTCTGGGTTAGGCAACTTGTATGCATCCAAGTGCATCATCCTATCATCCTTGACAGAAGCCTTGCCACGGTGTGTCTCAGTGCTTTTCCCACATGAAAGGAGGCCATTTTTATATTGTGTCCAAGGGAAGTAGCAATATTTGCATGAAACTGAATATTATCCTGGACATGGCCAGAAGCTCTGTGAACCCACTTTTCCCAGTGATCCCAGAGGTAGTATGCATGTGAGTGTACATAAGTTGCTTATTCCTGAATGAATTCTATGAATATTTGCTTTTGAATTGTGGTGCTGGAGAAGAACATTAAAAGTCCCAAGTTCTGCTACAAGGACAAACAAATCTGCCTTAGAAGAAGTGAGGGCAGCGTGGTCCTTAGAGGCAAGGATGGCAAGACTTCATCTTACAGACTTTGGACATATTGTCCGGAGAGCTCAGTCTCTGGAGAAAGACATCATGGTTGGTAAAATACAGAGGAGGCCAAAAAGGGGAAGATAGTCAAGGAGATGAACTGACACAGTGGCTGCAGCAATGGGCTCAGGCACAGGCACAATTGTAAAGATGGTGCAGAGCTGTGCTGTGCAGTGTGTCGTTATGTTGTGCAGAGGGGCACTATGAGGTGGTACCGATTCGGTGGCACCTAACGACAACAACTAACATTTGTTAAGCGCCCTCTTTGTGTAGGGCACTGTTCCATATGCTGAGGGTACAGCATGAACAAGAATGCTCATTCCAGTGGGAACCAACATTGGAGATATTTCAAATCAATTGTACCACCACCATCATGCAACAAAGAGAAACTGAGACGTCTTACCTATTTTAAACTCCTGTTGGAACTGTTAGTTTTTTTTTCATGTTAGAACACATGAAAAGGGACACATTCTTCTAAGCTGTTATACAATTAAGACACATTCCCATTGGGGATATAGTAACAGTAGAAATTCACGAGAAGAAAAGCAACCACAAATCTATAAACTTGACTATTGACAAGTGCTATGAAAAAAACCATAAAACTGAAAGAAGCAGTAGACACTGAAGGGATGGGTGATGACTATGTTATAGTCAAGGAAGCCTGGTGGCACAGTGGTTAAGTGCTTGGTTGCCAAACCAAAGTCCTATGACTTGAATTCACCAGCCACTCTGTGGGAGAAAGATGTGTGTGGCAGTCTGCTTCTGGAAGATTACGGCCTTGGAACCCTATGGGGCAATTCTGTAGGGTCTCCAAAAGTTGAAATAAACTCAATGGCATTTTTTAAAGGCTAGGGACAGAGAGTATAGGGGATGGTGTGTTAGACTGGGTACTTTTAGAGAAACAAAGGCACAGAAACTCATATGTAAGAGAGAATTTTATATAAAGGGTAAGTGCATATCAAGAAAACATCCCAACCCAGTGCTGCCCAAGCCACAAGTCTAACTTTAGCCCATATGTCCAACACCAATCCACAAAGTCCTCCTCCATCTCACAAAATACACACTCTGATGCCAACTGCAGGAGGAAAGCCAAATCAGTGAACGTGTAAGCATCTCAGCGCTGGCAGGGGTCTCCTCAGGCCTGCTCCAGCACCCAGGGCTGCATCAGGGTAGGTCCATGTGGCTTCTCCTTGGGGATGTCTTGGAGGAAGCGAGCCTTGCCAGCTGAAGCAGGGAACTGACTAAGGCTGCTGCACCCTGGTCCAACCATCAGAAAACAAGAGAGCCAAGAACTAGAAAGGCGAGGCTCACCGAGTCATTTATCTCTGCTCTCCAATTAACCCCACATGTGTTTATCGGCCAGGTTGGCACAATACATTTTAACCATCTCAGATGGCATTTACAAAGATGAGGAGAGAATTTTGGAGGGAGCAGAGCACAGCAAAGAGCAGGGAAAGTAAAGCAAGGACCAGCTGGGGTCCAATGGTTTGGCCCTAACAAGAAATCTGTATTTTGCTTTCAGTGTGGTGGAGAGAACAGTGGAGGCTTCGGAGCAGGAGAGCCGTTTGGTCTGAGGTTGCTTTGTGAAGAAAATAGACCAGGTAACTGTTGAGAAGAGAAAGAGGGAAACCACTTCAGAGGTTGTAGCAAACATGCAGGTAGTGTGTGTGTGGGGAGTTGATAGATTTGGACAAGGACGACCACGGTGCAAAGGTGCGAAGGAGTTAGATGTTTGATCTGCTTTGAAGGTCAAGCTGCCGTGACTGCAGGGGGTGAGGAAACCAGGGACTAATCAGGAGATACAGCAAGGTCTGGACAACTGGAGAAAGGGGTTCTTTCCGCACACAGATCACACAGCACACACCCATACACTCACACATGTCACAGATGACATTGAGCCAAGTGATGTAAATGAAAATGACCATCGTACACAAATTCTTCAACAAAGGTAAACACTTTCCTCCTGTCACCTGGCCTTTGTTTAAGAAATAAAAGTGTCACAAGGAAAGGTTGCGTCTTGGACTCCTTTCGCAGTCCCTGGGTGCTGCAGATGGTTGGGCGCTGGTCTACTAACCTAGAAGTTGGCAGTGCAAGCTCATCGGACATGCCCGGTGATCTCCTTTCTTAAAAGGAAAAAAAAAACCCAAACTGTGGAAAAGCTCTACTGTGTACACATGAGGTCACCATGAGTTGGGATTGACAGCCAACTAGTCTACGTTGTGCATTTACTTTTATTGGATCTCATATTGTTTATGAAGAATTGGAGACCTCAAGAGGGCTTCAAAAACTAATTCCAGGTCACAGTATGCCACCCCAGGGATCAGAGCACCCTTTCCCATTTCCTTAAAAGATTCATACCGAATCACCATGACTTTATAAAAGCATTATCTCTTCTTTATAGCGATTGAAAATAAAGTCTGAAGCTCAATATGAGAGACGATTTCATGGCAACCATTTTCAAGCAGTGACTTAATGGTTGTTGGTGGATTTTTCTTAAGTCCCCAAACACATGTACATATAATTTTTAAGATGTTCCTAACCACTGTCCTACTGGGGGTACACATTCAATTTACCTTCTCCAAATGAAAGACAAGATGTAAAATCCAATCACTCCTACTTTGTCTAAATTCCACTTTCCCTTCTACAGGAGTTCTACTTTTATTCTGTATGAAAATAATCTACTGAATTACTTTAAAATTGCATACATAAACTTTTCCTCGAGTGAATCCCTTTAGCCAGAAATTGATAATCTTCAGCATACAGCTGGGACATAATATACTTGACTGTATTAAATTTTCTTTCATCAGAGATGAAAGGAACAAGGGAGTTTCCACTCTAAGATATTTTTTTTTGCCAAGGTAAGCATAGTGACACCTTATTAATTACTCTCTTCCTTGTCACTTAGCTCATCTTGTGATATTGAACAGTCCTTTATGGTTGTTTTTCTTCTCTTGCGTTTCTGATCTGACTGCATTCGTGAGTGTCAAGTTTATTAATTGTGTAATAACTTAGAAAAGGCCTGCCTCTTCCCAACATTTCTTCACATGAATAAAAGTCCAGCGATTCAGACAAGCAAGAGGGAGCCAAATGGCGGTGAGATTGATTGAATTTTTCCCCCAAGGCTCTGGCATGTGAAGAAATGATCAACACTCTCTCTTTCACATTTGAGGTATACTGATTATGAGTTGACACTAAAGTGGAAAGGTTGGTTCCTTCCATAAATCCTGAATTGAAGCATACATAGTAGTCCATTCTTATTTTTATAGGATTAAGAAGCACTAATGGAGAGAATGGAATCCTGATGCCTTTGTCAGGTAAGTGTTGGACTGCTAGGCACAAGGTCAGTGATTCAAGCCCACCAGCTGTTTCATGGAAGAAAGTTGAAACCATCGACTCTGGTACAGATTTACAGCCACAGAAACCATATATAAAGAGCCTGGGTGGTATAGTGGATTACGGGTTGGACTGCTTACTGCTTATCTTGCTTAATCTTTACAATAGCACTGTATAGCATTATTATTATTCCAAATATGTAGAGGGGCACATAGACTTGGAGCAAATTGCCTGAGTTCTTAAATCTCTACCTATTGACTCCATGACGCAAGCTCTCCTGCCTGATTATTTTCTGCATTTTGATTCAATTGCAATTATTTGTTAGGAAACTGGTTTTTAATCCTAACTTATCCTATCCCATTCGCAGAAGAAAAATGAGGCGTTCTAATCTCAGAAAGTGTTACAGTCTTAGAAACCCACAGAGGCAGTTCTATTCTTTCTTAAAGAGTTGCTATGAGTTGGAATCGACTGGATGGGATGGAGAGAGAGAAGAAATGAGTTGGGTTTGACTGAATGGCAGTGGGTTTGGTTTTAGTTGCTGTTGTTATTTTAATGGAGGGATTTTTGATGGAGACATAAAGAAATACACAAAGAAGTGTATTATCTCCTAATGCCCCAAAAGAATGCATAATTATGTTTGTGGGTGACTTTGGATACTAAGATGAAAAAGCACAATTAGGCCTAGTTTTAGTATATTTTTATAATAGAATAATAAACTAGACTTTATTATTGGGGCATGTAATATCTTAACTCAAAGTGAAAAGGAATTAGTGTGGCAGGGTCCTCAAACTACAGCCGTGGGCCACATGCAGCCCGCTGAGGACATTTATCAGCCCACCGGTGGTTTTGGCCCATTTGGTTTTTTACTTCAAAATAAGATATGTGCAGTGTGCATAGGATTTTGTTCATAGTTTTTTTTTTAACTATAGTCCAGCCCTCCAACGGGTCTGAGGGACAGTGACCTGACTCCCTGTTTAAAAAGTTTTAGGTGCACTGGTAGAGGATCAAAAGCATTGAGATATGAAATACAACTTGGATGCCCGGATGCAGGGCAAGATGACCGAGAGAAGACTCGAGTGACCCGCCCACTTTATACGTCACACAAGGAGTGAGGCAGCTGTGATTTTTCACTCTTTTGATGATCTGATTCTTGACTCTGCTACCCCAAGTCTGCACCCCAAACTGTCCATTCTAATCAACAGCTCACCTAATCCCCAAATTTGCACCACCATGTAAAAATTCGTATAAGTAAATCCTCTACAATTCTAACAGAGGAAGAGAAATGCATAGTGCCCACCATCTTTTCTTCTGAGACACCTTCTTTTATAAATTAGCCTGGTAGTCACTGCTCAGTCTCAGCCCCCGCTGTTCTTAAAGATAATCACTCCAGTGGCCCAACTGAGCAGCACATATTTCTGAGATAAAGCTATTTAACAACAGGAAGTCTCTGTTTTTCATTATCTGGAATTTCCTGAGATTGCCTATTTCATGAGACTTGACACCCACTTATATTTCACCTGTCCCTACTTTAATCATCTCATTCTTTGGTTTTAGTTATGGAATCCTTTTGCCCAGAGCCTCATACAGAACTCCGCCCCACATAGTCTCACACCCTTGTAGTCAGTATCTCACTTTTCTTGGTCAAGGCTCACACTGAGTGTCTAGACAGGATTATGCTCCTAGGACTGGGGGTCAGAATTAGAATTTATTTCTGATAACCATCTTCAAATCCAAACGAACATGAATTCACTGTCATCAGGTGAATTCTGACTTGCTGTGTGCTCGCTAACCTAAAAGTTGGAGGTTTAAATCCAACCAGAGATTTGTCAGAAAAATACCTGGCTATTTTGAAAAAATAGCCACTGAAAGCCCTATAAGGGCACACACAGGTTTGTTCTGCCACACAGTGTTTCCAAGAGTTGGAATTGACTTCATAGCAACTTGTTTTGGGTTTTAGCTTCACCTTAAAATTTGTGTCCCTAACCTCTCACTGCTCAGATATGAGGGGGGCTTCAAAACATTTATAGAAAAAAATGCAATCGAAAGACAATGGAATTTTCCCATGAACATTTTGAAACCCTTTTATGCATATAAGTATTTTTAAATGCCCACCCCCTTTTATCTGGCCTTTCTGTTTGTAGACTCAAAAGGACCACTTGTCTACAGCTCACACAGTATCTGTTTCCCTTACCTGGGCTTTGTTCTCGTCTATAAACATCCCAAAATAGTCACTTAAAAAAAAGGTTGTTAGGTGTGGTTAAGTGGGTTCTGACTCACAGCGACTCTATGTACAACATAGTGACACTATTTACAAAGCCAGCTCCCGTGCCATGCTCGCAATTGTTCTTATGTTTGAGCCTATTATTGCAGCCACAGTGGCAATCCATCTCATTGAGGCTCTTCCTTGTTAGGCTGGTTCTCTTGCTTGTAAGGAGCATTTTGACCGTCTTTCTTTCAAGACATACGTATTTGTTCTTCTGACCACCCACAGTATTTTCATATCCGTCACCAACACTGTAATTCAAATGCATCTAGCCTTCTTTGGTCTTCCTTATTGTGATCGGGAGGTTTATTGTACCAACCTGACCAATAAGAACATGTGTTATTAATAAGGTCGCAGTTTGATTGGAGGGAAAAGGGATAAATGGTCCGGCAAGCCCCACTTCTCTCTCTCTTGCTCTCTAGTGATCAGACCAGCATGCGGCTGCTAGTTCTCTGCCGCAACTTGTGAGCTGCACTACCCATGGGAGACCCAAACTGTGGATCGTGTTGCTAGAGCTTGAGGTTCCTTTGAGACTTGCTTCACCATTCTGCTGATGTATACATTGCTTGAGCTTGGGACTGTCGGATCCTTTCATCTGGCTGACTGATGGTGACCTGCCCTGCTGTTTGCTGCCTGTGGCCAGACAGCCTGCCTTGCTCTGTGAAAGACTCAGCTGTCTGCTTCCTTGACTTTGGACCCAGCAGCCCTTGTGAGTTGAAGGACTTCCAGTTTATTAACTGTGTCACGGAAGTGAGTTGAACTGAGCCCTTTAGCTGTTATATTCCTTCATGCTGTATATACCTATCTATTTATATCTATATAAAATTATAAGTGTCCTGGTTTTGTTGCTCAAGAGAACCCTGTCTAACACACTTTTTCTTTGTCCAACTTATGGCTCAGGCATCCCTTAGTCTTCAAAACAGCATCCTGGCTCTTCAATGCTTTAATGAGATCTTGTGCAGCACAGTTTCTCCATGTGATGCATCCTTTGAGTTCTTGACTGCTGCTTCCATGACCATTGATAGCATGTTTAAAATAATAGGGGTTTGTGAACATACAGCATAAATAATTTCTTTCTCACCTGGAAGATAGATGGGTGCACACATTTTTTAAAGGATCTTTTCTAACCAAGTAATTGATGAGTGAAATGTTGTTTGATCCTAATGACTCATAAAGACATTTTAATATTATGGACAAACTAGAAGGGATATTTTAAAAGTGTTTCAATTGAGCTCAGATGGCAATTGCTTAAGGCAAATGACATGCTGTGTGGTTTAAAATCAGAAAAGGTGTGCATCAGGGCTGTGCCCCCTCACCTTACTTATTCAATCTGTGTGCTGAGAAAATAATCCGAGAAGCTGGCTTATATGAAGAAGAATGTGGCACGAAGGTTGTTTATTAACAACCTGCTATATACAGGTGACACAACCTTGCTTGCTGAACGTGAGGAGAACTTGAAATACACTTTCTGATAAAGATCAAAGATGACAGTGTTCCCTGTGGATTATGACTCGGTATGAAGAAGACCAAAATCCTTACAACTGGACCGATAGATAAATTCAAGATAAATGGAGAAAAGGTTGGAGTTGTCCAGGATTTTGTCTTGCTTGGGTCCACAACCAATGCTCATGGAAGCAGCAGCCAAGAGATAAGAAGCTGAGTTGCCTTAGGTCAAGCTGCAGCACAAGACCTCTTTAGAGTATTGAAGAGCAAGGATGTTTCTTTGAGGACTAAGGTGCACCTGACCCAAGCCATGGAATTTTCCATTGCCTCATACACATGTGAAAGTTGAACACTGAATAAGGAAGACCGAAGAAGAATTCATGCATTTTTATTGTGCTGGAGAAGAATATTGAAAATACTATGAGTTGGCAAATGATCAAATAAATCTGGCTTGGAAGAAGTAAGGCCAGAGTGCTCCTTAGAGTCAAGGATGGCAAGACTTTGTCTCACATACATTGGACATGTTGTCAGGAGAGACCAGTCCCTGGAGTAGGACACCATGTTTGCTAAAGTAGAGGGGCAGTGGAGGAAAGGAAGTCTCTCAAGGGGATGAATCGACCCCTGATTCCAACAATGGGATCAGGCATAAAAACGATTGTGAGGATGGCGCAAGATCGTGCAGTTTTTCGTTCTGTTGTGCATAAAGTTGCTATTGGTCAGAACCGACTGGTTGACACCTCACATCAACAACAACAACAACATTTTATGTTTTCCCCTCTGATGCCTTAAACTCAGCCTCAGTGAAAATAAGCTTATTACTCCCTGATTCTGCTTCTTGACTTCACCCCTCACTTGCTATGTGGAGACTGAGAAAGCTGAGGTTGACCAGAATCTAAAGTGGGTTGTTTTGGGTTGCTAACTTCCAAGTCAGCAGTTTGAAACCACCAGCTGCTCCTCGGGAGAAAGATGAGGTTTTCCGCTCCTGTAAAGAGTTACAGTTTTGCCAACTCACAGGTACAATTCTATCCTGTTCTATACAAGGTAGCTATGATTCAGAATTGACTGCATAGCAGAGAATTGGGGTGCTTTTTTTTTAAGAGTCTGAAGAATAGACAGATTTTTAATAGTTTTTGAAGTAAAGAAATGTAGAAATGGATGATTACTTTTCACTCAATATTCACTGTCTCCTTTCAAATCAGTAGAATCTGCCCTACTCTTATTCAGTCACGCATATGACAACTTAGAACAAAGACATTTCTCCCAAGACCCCTGCTAGGTGTGGTCATATGGTTAAATTCTGGCCCATTGGAGATCACCAGAAAGATGGAAATTTATCCATCTGATCCATAAAAAGAAAGAGATGATTTGCTTTTGGAAGACAAGATGTAAAATCCCTAATCCCGGGGATAACATAAAAATTATTGACTTCACAGAAGTTCTCCGATGCAAAAAGACAGACCCGTGTCCCAGTCAGCTTTAGAAAGAATCAAACCACGTAGATCTGACAAGTGACAAGAGGAACTTTGTCATGCATGTAAGTATACTTTGATTCATTCTAGCTTGACTTCAATCTTATCAGTAGCCTATTTTTTTCCTAAGACCTCATATTCTCATACCTAATAGTCTCCAGATCTTCAACAAACTGAAATAGTCAACAAAGGATAACTAGAAAAAACAATATTCTTCAAGTAATAAAATATCACTGAAGCAAATAGAAAAAAATCAACCAGCGAAAATATACTAGGCATTACATTTAGGGAGTTCACATACAAACAGTTTTGGATGGACAATTTTTATAAGACAATCTTCATTATATAGTCATATTTTTATGGATCACTAAAAGTTAGATAGAAAATTCTATTAAAAGCCAAACTGGAAGCCTGCTCTTTCTGGAATGAGAATGTCTAGTGCAGTTGCAATGCTGGTGTGAATGCTGTTTACTGGGCACAGCAGACAACAATTCCACTTTCATAGAATATCCCAGAATTCATCCTATACCAACAATTCCTAGCCATGCCTGGTTCTGAATAATTTCCCTGCTTTCCTGGAAATTATACAGATTCTTTCCCAAGCAAAACAAAATTGGAAAATCATTGCGTGCCAATTTACTAACAGATGTATTCAATTACATTTTCATTTGGGAAGAATTGTATGCAAATTGCTTGCCTAGAATCAATGTCCATTGCCAATGTCCTCCTCTTCGTCAGTTAGTGACATTCATGTTGATAGGCCTTTTCATCCAAGAGAAAAGTAGGTTTGTTTCCCATGCTAATGGATATGATGATGCTAATCATCATATCTCTTTGCCTCTAGCACCTCAGCCCCCTTTCCCTGCTCTTCCTCTCAGCTCAGGACCTGTCAGACATAATGAAAAGTCATGAGGTAAAATCCTATCTTTTCCACTTTTCATTCTGCTAAAATGGAACTCTTGAATTTTCTTCAACCAACAATGTTCTGGCTCTTTCTCCTCAACTACTTTTCTCTTGACATTGTCCTTTCTCTTTCCTCCACCACACACCTCTTCTCCACGGGATTGCTTCTATGAGTATTGCATCACTCATTTACCCCAGGTTACTTTAAACCCTTCTCGACCAGATCTCCTGCCACACCTTCTCACCAATTTTATTGTAAAGAGCTGTGCGCAGTGCTGTCTTCAATTCCTTACCTCCCATTCTCTCTTCAACTTAGTCCAGATTCGCTTTTCTGCCGATCACTACTGTTGTCACTGTCACCATTGGTCATCCTTTCGGACTTAAAACCATCGTTGTTTGACCTTCATTTCCATAGCTCTCTCAGTAGCATAATAAAGAGGGAATTACTTATTGTAGTCTAGAAATAATTTTCTCTCCTAGTTCTCTGGCTCTATGCTCCACTGCAGTGGTTCTCAAAGTGGGCCAGTGGCAACAGCATCATTTGGAAACTTGTTAGAAATAAAATTTCCAGAGCCTTTAACCATATTGATTGAATCAGAAACACTGGGAATGGGCCCGGTGATCTGTGTTTAATGAAGCCCTTCAGGTGGCTGTGGCATAAGTTAAAGTTTGAAAACTACCATTCTACTGTTGTTGTTTAATGTTGCTACATCAGTGCTTTGTTGTTGTTGTCAGATGCCATCGAGTTGGTTCTGATCCATAGCAACCTTATGGGTAACTGAACGGAACACTACTCAATCCTGTGCCAGCCTCACAAGGGTTCCTATGCGTGCGCAACCCATTGCAGCCACGGTGTCATTTATCTCATTCAGAGCCTTCCTCTCCTTCACTGCCCCTCTACTTTACCAAACATGATGTTCTTCTCCAGGGACTGGTCTCTACTGACAACATGTCCAACGTATGTGAGACAAAGTCTTGCCATCCTTCCCTTTAAGGAGCACTCTGGTCTTACATCTTCCAAGATAGATTTGTTGCTTCTTTTGGCAGGCCATGGTACTTTCAAATATTCTCCAGTGCCACAATTCAAATGCCTTGGTCCTTCAGTTGGTCTCCCTTATTCAATGTACAATTTTCACATGCATATGCGACCATGGAAAATTCCATGGCTTAGGTGAGGCACTTAGTCCTCAACGTGACATCCTTGCTCTTCAACACTCTAAAGAGATCTTGTGCTGCAGCTTGACCTAAGGCAACTCAGCTTTTGATCTCTTGACTGCTGCTTCCATGAGCATTGGTTGTGGATCCAAGCAAGACAAAATCCTGGACAACTCCAACCTTTTCTCCATTTATCTTGAATTTGCCTATTGGTCCAGTTGTAAGGATTTTGGTCTTTTTTACACAGAGTCATAATGCATACTGAAGACTGCCATTCTTGATATTTATCTGAAAGTGTATTTCAAGTTCTCCTCACTTCCAGCTAGCAAGGTTGTGTCATGTGTATAGAGCAGGTTGTTAATAAGTCTTCCTCCAATCCTGATGCTACATTCTTTTCCATATGAATCAACTTCTCTGATTATTTGCTCAGTATACAGATTCGATAAGTGTAGTGAGAAGACACAACCCTGATGCACACCTTTCCTGATTTTAATTCATGCAGAATTAGCTTGTTCCATTTGCCCAACTGACTCTTGATGGATGCATGTACCAGTTCCTCATGAGCACAATGAAGTGTTCTGGAATTCCCATTGTCCTCAAGGTTATCCGTATTTTGTTATGACCACAGTTTCATGACTCAGCAAAGTCAATTAAACACCAGTAAAATATTTCTCATATCCTCCGCTTTCAGCCAAGATCCAGCTGATATCAGCAGTGATATCCCTTGTTCCATGTCCTCTTCTGAATCTGCCCTGAACCTCAGGCAGCTCCTGTCAGTGTACTGCTGCAAACTTTATTGTATGATCTTCAGCAAAATTTCACTGTCATGTGATATCGGTGATATTGTTTTACAGTTTGAGCATTTTGATGAGTCACCTATCTTTGGCATGGGTACAAATATGAATCTCTTCCAGTCAGTTGGCCAAATAGCTGTCTTCCAAGTTTCCTGGCATAGATAAGTGAGTTCTTCCAGGGCTTCCTCAACCTGTTGGAATGGTTTAATTGGTATTCCCTCAAATAGAGGCTTGTTTTTGGCTAATGCTTTCAGTGCAGCTTGAAATTCTTCCTTCAGAAGTGGTGTTAACAAACCCAGGGACAAGGAAAAACATGGGACCCCAAATGGTAGAGAAGGGGGAGTGGCAGGCCTGGTGGGAAATGATCAAGGGTAAGGTTGCTTAGAGAAGAGGTATACTCTAGCCTAGGTGGCGATGAAGCATGGTAGTAGGGCAGGAGGAAAGTCAAGGGAGATGGAGGAAAGAGCTAGGAGTCAAAGGGCATTCATGGAGGTCTAGACAAAGACATGTACATGCAAATATATATAGGAGGATGGGGAAATAGATCTATGTGTCTATATTTATAGGTCAAGTATTAAGGTGGCGGAAGGACCTTGGGCCTCTACTCAAACACTCCCTCAATGCATGAATACCTTCTTTTATTAAATTGGAACTCTATGATGCTCACTCTCCCGACACAACGGCTGGAGCCAAAGTGGGTGAACAAGTAAATGTGGTGAAGAAAGCTGATGGTGCCCGGCTATCAAAAGAGATAGTGACTGGGGTCTTAAAGGCTTGAAGATAAACAAGCGGCCATCTAGCTCAGAAGCAACAAAGTCCTCATGGAAGAACACACCAGCCTGTGTGATCGAGTGGTCCCAAAGGGATCAGTTACCAGGCATCAAAGAACAAAAAATCATATCATTGACTGCACACCTCCATGATAGGATCGCTGAAGACAAATGGGTGCATAAGCAAATGTGGTGAAGAAAGCTGATGGTGCCCGGCTATCAAAAGAGATAGTGTCTGGGGTCTTAAAGGCTTGAAGGTGAACAAGCGGCCATCTAGCTCAGAAGCAAATAAGCCCACATGGAAGAAGCACACCGGCCAGTGCGATCACAAGGGGCCCAAGGGACCAGGTATAAGGCATCATGCAAAAAAAAAAAAAGTGTGTGTATGTATGTGTATATGTATATATGTATGTGTATGTATGTGTATATATAAATATATCATATTAAATGAAGGGGGAAGTGCAGAGTGGAGACCCAAGGCCCACGTGTCGACCAATGGAGATCCCCTCATAGAGGGGTTTAGGAGAGGAGATGGGTTAATTAGGGTGTGAGGTAGTATCGATGAAGAACACAGCTTTCCCCCAGATCCTGGATGCTTCCTCCCCCAAACTACCATGATCCGAATTCTACCTTGCAGGGCTGGATAGGACAGAGGCTGTACACTGGTGCATATGAGGGCTGGAGGCACAGGGAATCCAGGGTGGATGATACCTTCAGGACCAAGGGTGTGAGGGACGATGCTGGGAGAGTGGAGGGTGAGTGGGTTGGAAAGGGGGAACTGATTATAAGGATCCACATGTGACCTCTTCCCTGGGAGAGGGACAGCAGAGAAGGGGGAAGGGAGACTCCGGATAGGGCAAGATATGACAAAATAACGATGTATAAATTACCAAGGGCATATGAGGGAGGGGGGAATGGGGAGGGAGGGGAAAAAAAAAAGAGGACCTGATGCAAGGGGCTTAAGTGGAGAGCAAATGCCTTGAGAATGATTGGGGCAGGGAATGTATGGATGTGCTTTATACAATTGATGTATGTATATGTATGGATTGGGATAAGAGTTGTATGAGTCCCTAATAAAATGTAAAAAAAGAAAAGAGGAGAAAAAAATGATTAGGGCAAAGACTGTACAGATGTGCTTTATACAATTGATGTATGTATATGTATGAACTGTGAAAAGAATTGTATGAGCCCCAATAAATTGTTAAAAAAAAAAAAGAAATTCTTCCTTCAGCACCATTGGTTCTTGCTCATGTGCAACCTTATGAAATGGTGGAATGTTGGCAAGTTCTTTATGGTACAATGACTGTATTCTTTTTATCTTCTGATGCTTCCTGAATCATTCATTATTTTGCCCATAGAATCTTTCAATATTGCAACTCAAGGTTTCAGTTTTTTCTTATTCTTTCAGTTAAGATATGCCAAGTGTATTCTTCCCTTTTGATTTTCTAAATCTAGATCTTTTAAATTTCATTAAAGTGTTTTACTTTGCCTTCTTGTGCTGTACTTTGAAATTTTCTATTCAACTGTTCTATTTAATCAATTCTTCCATTTATTTTAGCTCCTCTGTGATTAAGAGCACGTTTCAGAGTCTCTTCTGACATCCACTTTGAGGATTTCATTCTTCCTTGTATTTTCAGTGAACTTTTTGTTTGTTTGCATTCTTCATGAATGATGTTCTTTTAAAAAAATTCATTATATTTTAATTCTGTTTTTTTCTTTTTCTAAAAAATCATTTTATTAGGGGATCATAAACTCTTATCACAATCCATACATACATCAATTGTGTAAAGCACATTTATACATTCATTGCCCTCACCATTCTCAAAACATTTGCTCTCCACTTAAGCTCCTGGCATCACCTCCTCATTTTTTCCCTCCCTTCTCATACCCCCCTCCCTCATGAACCCTTGAAAATTGATAAATTATTATTTTGTCATATCTTGTCCTGCCTGACATCTCCCTTCACCCACTTTTCTGTTGCCTGTCCCCCAGGGAGGAGGTCACATGTAGATCCTTGTAATTGGTTCCCCCATTCTACCCAACCTTCCGCCCATCCTCCAGGTATTGCCACTCTCACCACTGGTCCTGAGGGCTTCCTGTGTTTTCAGTTCCTATCTGTACCAGTATACATCCTCTGGTCTAGCCAGACTTGTAAGATAAACGTGGGATCGTGATTGAAGTGTGTGTGGGGGGGGGGGGGGAGAGAAGGAGAAGAAACATTTAGGAACTAGAGGAAAGTTTTATTTTTCATTGTTGCTACATCGCACCCTGACTGCCTCATCTCCTCCCCGAGACCCTTTTGTAAGGAGGTGTCCTGTGGCCTACAAATGGGCTTTGGGTCTCCACTCCGCGCTCCACCCCTCATTCACTATGGTAAGATTTTTTGTTCTGATGATGCCTGATACCTGATCCTTTCAACATCTCGTGATTGCACAGGCTGGTGTGCTTCTCCCATGTGAGCTTGGTTGCTTCTGAGCAAGATGGCTGCGTGTTTACCTTCAAGACTTTAAGACCCCAGACTATATCCTTTGATAGCCGGGCACCATCAGCTTTCTTCGCCACATTTGCTTATGCACCCATTTGTCATCAGCGATTGTATCATGGAGGTGAGCACACATTGATATGATATTTTGTTCTTTGATGCCTGATAACTGATCCCTCCAGCACCTCGTGATCACATAGGCTGGTGTGCTTCTTCCATGTGGCCTCTGTTGCTTCTGAGCTAGATGGCCACTTGTTTACATTCAAGACTTTAAGACCCCAGACTCTATATCTTTTGATAGCCGGCACCATCAGCTTTCTTCGCCACATTTGCTTATTCACCTCCTTTGTCTTCAGCGGTTGTGTTGGGAAGGTGAGCATCATAGAATGCCAATGTAGTAGAAGAAAATATTCTTGCATTGAGAGTGTACTTGAGTGGAGGCCCAATGTCCTTCTGCGGCCTTAATACTAAACCTATAAATATATGCACATAGATCTATTTCCCCATCCTCATATATAAATATATTTACATATGTACATGTATTTATCTAGACCTCTGTAAATGCTCTTTGCCTCCCAGCTCTTTCCCCTTTTTCCTTTGACTTTCCTCCTGTCCCAGTATCATGCTCAGTCCCCACCAGGGTTTCAGCAATTCCTCTTGGTTACATTACCCTTGATCATGCCCTACCAGGCTGTCCATACCCTCCTCTCCACCAATTTGGATCACTTGTTTTTCCCTTGTCCCTGGGTTTGTTAACACCACTACCTTTCCCCCCACCTCCCCCTCTCCCATGTCCCCCTAGAACTGTTCATTCCATTGTTATCTCCTCCAGATTGTTCATCCAGCCTATCTTATTTAGACAGACATGTAGAGATAATAACATGCACAAAAACAAGACAGAGAAAAACCAAGCAACAATATACAACAAAACAACAACAGCAACAAACCAATGACAAAACAAGAAAGAAAAACTCATAGTTAGTTCAAAGATTGTTTGTTGGCCTTTAGGAGTGTTTTCCAGTCCAGTATGTGGGGGCACCACACCCTGGCCCTAAAGTCTACCTTCAGCATTCCCTGGGGACCTTGCTGCTCCATTCCCTTGCTGTTCTGTTGCACCCCCTTAGTGTTTTGCCTCAGTGAGGTGGGATCAGATCGGGTGCAGTTCCCACACTGTGTCTCCAGTATTGTGGCCTATAGGGCTATGGGTCAATGAGGGACACCATGTCTCATAGTGGGGCCGGCCATGTGGTCCTCTCTGTCGACTGACTGCTCTAATTGGGGCCATCGTCCTCACGGCCTGGTGGGCCAGGATGTGCTCCACTCTCTCCTCCTCCCCCTTCATCTGCTCCCGTGTGCTCTGATCAGATATGTCCCTCTCCCAGAGCTGAAGATTCTATGCAGTCTTTTGAAATAAATTTTTCTCGGGGGAGGGGCAGGTGTCCACTTAGTAGTTGGGAATAGGGACGGCCCCCCAGAACTCTCCACTGGTTCCCGACTCCATGCCGGCATGTTGCAATGAATGATGTTCTTGATGTTCTCCCACAGTTCATCAAGTCTTCTGTCATTAGTGTTCAATACAGAAAATCTGTTTGTAATGTGTTATCAAAATTCAGATGGGATAGGCTCAAGATCATGTTTTGGCTTTCGTGGATTTGTTTTCGTTTTCGTCAACTCCCACCTGAACTTAAATATGAGCAATTGATGGTCTGTACCACAGTCAGGCCCTAGCCTGGTTTTAGCTTTTGATATTGATCTTCTCTAATGTCTCTTCTTACAGATGTATTCAATTTGATTTATGTGCATTCCATCTGGAGAAATCCACATGTATAGTCAGTCACCTTTTGTGTTGTTGAAGAAAGGTATTTTCTATGAAAAAAATGCCTGCTTTGCAAAAGTCTATCATGTGATTTCCAGCTTCATTTCTATCCCCAAGTTTTTATTTTCCAACTACAATTTCTTCCTCTTTGTTTCCAACTTTCACATCCCAATTGCCACCAATTATCAATACATCTTTATTGCATGTTCAATCAATTTTCAACTGAAGTCTTTAGTAGAAATATTCAATTTCTTCATCACTAGCTTTTGTGTTTGGTAAATACATTTGTATAACAGTTATATTTATTGGATTTCCTTGAAGGCTTAAAATTATAATTCTATAATACACAGCATTGTAATTCACAATTGATTTCGCAACATCCCTTTTGACAATGAATGCCACACCATCCCTCTTGATTGTGTTACTCCTGGCATAGTAAATCATATGATTTCCTGATTGAAAATGGCCAATATCACTTATGTCTGGGATATCAAACTGTATGTGTTCCATTTCATTTTTGATGACTTCCAATTTTCCTAGATTCATATTTTGTCCATTCCAAGTTCCAATCATTAGCAGATTTTTGTAGCTCTTACTTCTTTTTGTGATTCAGGGTCCCATCAGCAAATGAAGACCCAAAAGGCTTCATTCCCACAGGCCATGTCATGTCACCAGGGTTGACTCCACCATGAGAAAGCAGCCCCTCTTCAGTCACATCTCAAGTACCCTCTGGCCAGAGAGTCTCATCTTTTGACACTATATCAGACAATATTCTGATTCTATTCACTAGGCCTTTTGTATCTGACAATGTTTCAAGTGTAAGGCTTTCCTCAGTTCCTGTCTGTTCGTAGTATAACAGTAGTTCTCAACCTGTGGGTCATGACCCCTTAGGGGGTCGAACTACCCTTTTACAGGAGTGACCCAATTCATAACAGTAGCAAAATGACATTGATGAAGTAGCAGGAATAATAATTTTATGGTTGGAGGTTCACCACAACATGAGGAACTACATTAAAGGGTTGTGGCATTAGGAAGGTTGAGAAACACTGGTTTAGAAGCTCCGCTGAAACCAGTTTACTTTGGGTGTCCATGCTGGGATTTGAAATAATGGTGATATAACTTCCAGCATTCCAGCAACACACAACCACCACAGTATGATAAACTGACACACAAGTGGTGGATTAAAATGCTAGTTTCTTCTAATTTATTTGTGTGTGTGTGTGTGTGTGGCTTAGATCAGTTAGCTTTTGCTGAATAACAAACCACCTCTAAACTTATCCTAATGTCACCACCATTTGTTTAGCTTATGCATAGATATCCTAATTGTTGTGTATATTTTTGTAGTTGCCTTCCCCAAGAAGCAGGTTAGGAGGCCAGGATTTAGCTGAACGTTTAAAAACACAGCTGCCATCACGTCAATTCTGACTCCTGGCGACCCCATTTGTGTCAAAGTAGAATCAACATGGTTGATTTTTCACAAGTCGATCCCCAGGCCTTTTTTTCCAAGGTGGATTTGAGCCATGGACTTTTTGGATAGTTGCCAAACACTGAGTCTGTTGAATCAACCAAGATTGGATAGGAGTAGTTTATTTGCTTTGCATTCACAATCAAAGCTCAGGGAAGCAGCAGTCAAGAAATCCAATGTATTGTGCATTGGACAAAGCTGCTGCAAAAGACCTCTTGGACATGTTAAAGAGCAACGATGTCACTGTGAGGATCAATATGCTTCTGACGCAAGTCATGGCGTTTTCAATGACCTCATATTCACGGGGAACCTGGGCAATGAATAAAGAAGGAAGCCTTGAAAAGAATCGATACATTTGAGTGATGGTATTGGTGCAAGAATATTGAAAGTACCTTGGACTGCCAGAAGAAGAAACACATCTGTCTTTAAAAAAAACCAACATTTTATTGGGGACTCATACAACTCTTATCACAGCCCATACATACATCAATTGTGTAAACCACATCTGTACATTCTTTGCCCTCATCATTCTCAAAGCATTTGCTCTCCACTTAAGCCCTTGGCATCAGGTCCTCTCATTTCCCCCTCCCTCCCCGCTCCCCCTCCCTCATGAAACCTTGATAATTTGTAAAACACATCTGCCTTAAAGGAAGTATAGCCAGAATGCTTCTTAGAAGTGAGGATGGTGACATGTTATACAGAGAGACCAGTCCCCCAAAACAACAACATACTTGGTGAAGTTGAGGGTCAGAATAAAATGAGGAAGACCTTTAACGAGATAGATGGACACAGTAGCTGCAACAATGGGCTCAAACATCATAAGACTTTGAGGTTGCTGCAGGACCGAACGGAGTTTGGTTTTTTTGTGCACTGGAGTCATCTCAATGGCACTTAGCAATAACCACAACATTTATCGTTGGGAAGCATTGGTAGAGGCAAAGGGAAGCAAGGCAGGCAAAGAAGGAAACTAATAGGAGGTGTGTTGCTGAGTAGATCACTCCTATGGTGATTAGGGCTTGATCCTTCAGAGGCCTCTCAAGGCACTAATCCATCCAAGGATGAAGAAGTTAGAATATTTAGCCATCAATTTCCATTCTCCATTGGTGGAAGACTTAGTCATATAGTCACAGGACTGTAGCTCACTTGCATTTTCCACCTGCCCCATGTGAGGGCCATAACCACTCCAATGGGCAGAAAAAACCCTGACACAGGAAGTCCAGGTGCTTTCAGAAAGAGGCCATCTGCAGGGGTGATGGGCATGGCATGTAGGTAGGCTACCACTACATCTGCTGCAGGACTCTTTGACCAGAGCTAAGCGTAGGTCTTAAACGTTGGGACATTCCCTTGGCCCACTGAGAATGAATTAGGGGCTCTTCTTCTGTCCTTTCCATGCATTTTTGGGTTTTTGGTGCATCTCACTGCTTCTGTTCTCCCCTTTGCCCCTGGATGTGACTTGGATGGTTCTATTACACAGATTCTTTTTGCACGCTTGTGCCTATTTTGATGCCACAGACAAAGTCAACACTTAATATTATGTTGGTTGGATGTGTGAGTTGATGTCTCATTTTTTTGTCCCTTTAAAGGCTGAACACATAAAGGAAATTAAAAAATATATTGAATCAAAGAGGACTTATGATTGACTCAAGTATAAATTGGAACATTATTAACTTCAAACTAATTCCTCTCTGCCAAAAATAATTCCTGAAATATTAAAGTTTCTCCCCATTTTTAATAAAAATATCTTTATCTAAAATTTTATATTAGATCAAATAGATCTAATTTCTCTGAAAACAAACACATTGCCTTCCATACTCTGTTCTCACTTATCTTTCCTTGTCACAGGAGAGCAATATTTTATTATTCCTTTTTTTTAGTGAGGAGGCTTGGGCGCATGATGTATGTGTTTCTCTTGTGAACAAAAAAACTCACTGATGAGAAAGTTGAAATATAAATAAAACATTATTTTTTGCAGATTTTACAATTCAAGCAAACTTGAAATTATGTAAACTTTCATCTGTCACATCGTCTTCCTTCTTTCAATACCATTGTGTGTGTGTGCCCTTGATATTTTTTTATTCAGTTCCCTGATTTTTAATAAAGCGCTTTAGATCACAGAAAGGAACTTCATGCAGGCATTTGATGTTGAAGGAGTAGGTGATCAGTGTCTTGCTGAAGGAGTGAAATGGGACAGAAAAGGATATTTTCCATGGTTAACAAGAATTATTCTACGTTTTCTCTGTTTTAAAAGCAGACAATGTGTCTTGTTTTTAATTAGTAGTGGCTCTTGCCAATGGAAAAAAAACTTGGGCTGGTGGCCAGACAATCTGTGTTCTAGTCTTGTCCTTTTTCCTGGCAAATCCTGGGAATGGTTGGGATACAACTCCCTAGAGCCTGAGCTTCCTGTCCAGTCATATGAGGGATTGGAACGGGGGCCCCCATCAGTTTGGAAACCTTGTGGTGCTATTCTTCTGTGCCACTGCCGCAGACAGCCCTGACAACTGGGTGACAATATTGTAATTTTGACAAATACTCTCAGCTTTCTTCTTTAACAAACTAGATTCTGGTTGTGCTTATTAATACACTATATCACTGGATAACTGTGTTTTTTTAACCATAATTTGCAACAGTTGATGGATGTGGCTCACTTTCAGTAACAATGCATTCTTTGAGAAGTTGGAAGGTGGAAGGTAGTGATTCTTCCCTACCACCCATGAGCTTTCATATACCCTTCTGGTTCAGCATTCTCTTCTCTTTGGTGAATTTCTGCCCCATTCCATGCATGCTCACAGGTTTTTTTTATTCAATAGTTTTATTGGGAGTACTTACATCTCTTATCACAATCCATGCATTCAACTAGTGTGTCAAGTACATATGCTGCCATCATCATGTTCAAAACATTCTCTTCCCACTTGAACCCCTGTTATCAGCTCCCCATTTCTTCCCCCTTCCTCCCCTGTCCTCCCTCCCTCACGAAACCTTGATAAGTTATAGGTTATTATTTTCATATCTTACATGGTCCTCCATCACCCCTCTCCCTTTATCCCCCAACCCTCCCTAATCCTCCTCCTGGTATCTCTACTCTCATTGTTGTCCCTGAGTTGTTTATCTATCCTGGATTCCCTGTGTTGAGAGCTCTTATCTGTAGCAGTGTGCATGTTCCAGTCTAATCCGATTTGTAAAGTAAAATTGAGGTGGAAGGAAGCACCAAAGAACTAGAGGAAAGTTGTGTGTTTCACTGGTGCTATACTGCACCCTGACTGACCCATCTCTTCCCTGTGGCCCCTCTATGAGGGGATGTCTAATTGTCTACAAATGGACATTGAGTCTCCACTCCATGCTCCCCATGCCCCCGCATTCACATTGGGTATGATTTTGTTATGGGTTTTACATGCCTGATACCTAATCCAATCGACACCTCATGATCACACAGGCTGGTGTGCTTCTTCCATGTGGGCTCTGTTGCTTCTCAGTTAGGTGGCCATTTGTTTATCTTCAAGCCTTTAAGACCCCAGATGCTATATCTTTTGATAGTCAGGCACTATCAGCTTTCTTCACCACACTTGCTTATGCACCCATTTTGTCTTCAGCGATCATGTCGGGAAGGTGAGCATCACAGAATGCTGGAATATTAGAACAAAGTGTTCGTGTGTTGAGGGAGTACTTGAGTCGAGGCCCAATGTCCACCTGCAACCTTATAGATATGAATACATAGTTCTATATACATATAAAATATATAAATATATATATACATATGTGCATGCCTGTATTTAGACCTCTATAAATATCCTTTGCCTCCTGGTCCTTTCCTCTATTTCATTTTACTTTCCTCTTGTCCCATGACCATGTTTGGCCTTCATTCAGGTTTAGTAATTCCTCGCTGCTACATTGCCCTTGATTAAACCCCACTAGTCATCCTATACCCTTCTCTCCATTGATTTTAGTTCACTTGTTCCCTTATCCCTGGGTTGGTTCCCCCATCCCTGCGTCCTTTCTCCACCCCTCTTCTCCCATATCCCCCTGGATCATTGGTCCTGGTCCGTTCATCTCCAAATTATTTATCCCACCTATCTTTATGTAGATAGACATGCAGACTCATTAATAAGTGCAAAGAAACAGGCAAAGTCAAACCAAACAACAAAGGAAGTCAAGACCAATAACAACAATGACAACAACCAAAAACAACAACAAAAAGAAAGCCACTGGCAAAAATGGAAAATCCTATAAAGAGTTCAAGGTCTGTTTGTTGGCCTTTATGAGTGTTTTCCAGTCGAGTGTGATGGGGTGGCATCTATTTTTGGAATGCCGTGGGGATTTCATCACTTTGCTCCCCTTGCTGCTCTGTTGCATGCCCTTAGTGTTTTGCTCTAGTGTGATGGGGTCAGATTGTGCACATTTCCCACACTGTGTCTCCAGTTTAGTGAAGGACATCATGTCTGGTGGTGGGCCGGCCCTCTGGTCCTCTCTGTGCGTTGTCTGCTCTGAGCAGGAATATCGTCCTCGAGGCTTGGTGAGTCAGGGTGTCCTTCCCCTCCCCTCCCCATCCCTTTTCGTTGCTTCCGTGTGCTCTAATCAGTTGCGCCACTCTCGCCAAGCTGTAGCCTCAGTGCTGTCCTCTGAAGTGCATTCTTTTAAATGGGGGGGGGGGGGGGAGGATGAATGTCCACACAGCTGGGATTGGGGCCGGCCCCGCAGACCTCTCTATTGGTTCCCTAGTACACGCCGGTATGTTGTAGTCATGTCTTGGTGCATCGGCTTGAAGCCTGCTCTCTTTCCCTCTCCTGTGGAGATATAAACAATACTCTCCCTTGGGTGGGTTAGTGCCCTGCTCCCCCTCCCATCCATGACTTTATTTTTCTCTTTCTTTCCCCCTCCTGTGTAGTTGTCTGCTGTATGTATGTCTGGATTGGGTTTGGCCCCTGCCATAGTAGCTGGACCTTACCTCAGGGATGTGTGTATATAGTAGCTTTTTCCTTATGCTTACTTCCCTTGGCTTACTTCACTTAGCATGATTTCCTCCAGTTCTTCCCATGTGGGAATGTGCTTCATGTGTTCACTGCTGTGTTTTAGGGATGCATAGTACTCCATTGTATGTATGTACCACAGTTTTTTTATCCATTGGTCTGTTAATGAAAATTTGGGTTGTTTCCAACTCCTTGCAATTGTGAACCGTGCTGCGATGAACATTGGAGCACAGATGTCTGGCCGTGGTTTGTTTCTTGCCTCTTCTGGGTATGTGCCCAGTAGGGGGAGTGCTGGGTTGTATGGTAGCTCAATTTCCATCTGTTTTTAGATATCGCCAGATCTATTTCCTTAGTGGCCACTTACAGGTCCACCAGCAGTGGATGAGAGTTCCTGTCTCCCCACAACCCCTCCAACACTTGTTGCTTTCTGATTTTTTGGATTGGGCTATCTTTGAGGGTGTTAGAGGGTATTTCATGGTTGTTTTAATTTGCATTTCTCTTATGGCTAAAGATTGCGAACATTTTCTCATATGTTTATTGGCCATTCAGATTTCTTCCCCTTTCTCGCAGGATTTTTGATAGCAGTGCCTTCTACCACAGGAACAGGCTTTTGATACAGTGACCCCTGTAACTGAGCCAAGGGGAGGATAGGAGAATGAAGCTAGGCCAATTACAGATCTCTGTAGAACTTTTTAGATGAAAAAAAATGAATGTGGGTGAGGAATGAGTCTTCTTTTTGGATTTTGTGTTTGGATATATGCTAGAAACTTGTAGAAATTGTGCTAGAAATTCTCCATGTACAGCAAGTCTTGGCATTAGGAAAGTCTGAGGTCAACACACAAGGAGAAGCAGAACTCAGCAGAGATGCGTGATGGATTGAGAGCTGGACTGAGTCCGTTTCTAGCCCCTCTTTCTGGATTCTCTGCAGACGCTCTTCATGTGTCTAGGGGCCCTGCTGCTCCTGGGTTCATTATCCCTCGCTTTTGGATTTGGTGCCTTCTAACCCTTTTGCTTTGGGTCCCCTTGTTTTGACAACCTACTTTGGTTTGGGCTTCTGTGTTTCCTCACTCAGTTCGGTGCACTATCTTTGGAACTGTCTTCGCGAGGTGACTTAAGAACCGTCCCCCCCCCCCGCTTTTTTCCTTCGTTCATGATAGTTTCATTTGGATTTTATGTTTACTTATTTATTTTTTTCATGCCGAATGTGACTGCATCCATGATCTAGAGACAAATGAGATGGAAGGAAACACATTGGAAGGAAAACCAACCAGGAACCTGGTTTCCTTGGTTACCAACAAAAACCAAGCTCACTGCTATCCTGGCAACGCCGACCTTCTGGGTTTCCAAGATTTTAATGGTTTATTGGTGTGGAAAACCCCATGTTTCTCCCATGAAGCTGCTAGTGGTTTTAACTACTGACCGTGTGGATTGCGTCCCTAGTACATAGATCTTCATGTACTCATGAAATCACCTCGCTTTTGTGTTTAGGCAAAAAAGTTTGGGGGGACTTATTTTTAGAATGAATCACGAATAAGAGACTATTGGGGTTACTGGTATGTGCAATGACTCACACACCCTGTCCTTTTTCTTCTGTGGTCTTGTGAACCCAACTCGAATGAGCACATATCTACCTTTACTTTAAGGACCTCGATGACTGTCTAGCCACCCAGCAAATGGAGTCACATCACAGGAAGATGAAACCGAGGTAGACTTCTTACAGACTATTCTCATTTGCCTGTTGAGACGTGCTCCTCGTGTTTTCATCATCCGTGGTTCGTTGGCTCCATTGCTCCCAGCATTCGTTCTGTGTCCTCAGAGAACTTTATTTCTGATTTATTACTCCAGCTTGATGCCACCACTTCTCTCACCTGCTGGCCTCGTGATAGGTAAGGGGCATCTGACAGTGGGAAGAACTTTGCTGTTCTCGAGCAGGAACTCTGGTGGTGTTGTGGGTCACGTGTTGGGCTGCTAACTGCAAGGTCAGTGGTTTGAAACCACCAGGTGTTCTGTGGGAGAAAGATGAGACTTTCTGTTCCTCAGAGAGAGTATGATCTCAAAAACCCACAGGGACAATTCTACCTTGTCCTGCAGGGTCACTATGAGTAGGAATTGACTCACGTGTAGTGAGATGTTATTTCTTTGTCTGCGTTTTAGTTTACTGTCTTGAATTAGAAACGATGATCAGATCCATCTCCTCTTGGTGACCTTCTATAACATATGAAATCACTCTTAAGATCACATCATGATGCTCTTTACCTACTCTCTCCTGCTGTCCCCACCCCCACCCCAGGAGTTCCATCTGGCCTTTGTTCCCCTATCACCCCATCACTCAACTGAGAGGAACCTTATTTTTGGTCCTGACTCAGGAGCACAGGAAAATGGGCATGTGGGTGGGAATGTAAGCATTGAAAATAAGCCAGAGAAAGTGAGCTGTCTTTAAAATAATAGTCTTTGCTGTGGGAGGAGCCCTGATGGTATAGTGGGTACAGATTGGGCTGTGATCCCAAAGGTTAGTAGTTCAAAACCACTGGATGCTTTGAGGAAGAAAGAGGAGGCTTTCTAGATCAATAAAGAGATATAGTCTCAAAATTCCACAGGGGCAGCTCTACCTTGCCCTGTCTTCAGAATGGACTGTGAGTGAGAATCAACTTGGTGGCAGTGAGTTTTTTGCCTTTTTGGTTGGGTTGGTTTTTATTTGGGGATGTAAGGGAGACTTTTGATGAAGAAATAAAGAATGACAGGGTTTTTCCAGTGCATATGCTTTTTTTTAGCAGTCAGTAGAATATCTCAAGCACATTCAATAGAGTTGAAAGATCATACGCTGATCTTTCCGTTTTCTTGAGGAAAATAAAATAAACAAACCAACTAACTGCTGAACCCTGTGAAAAAGTGAGTTCCCTTCCTTTCTTCCTCTAAAGCAGTTGGGGTGGTAATCCATTGGTGAAAACAATAGGCTTTTCACTAGGAAAAGGGAGGGTTTGAATTATTTGAGATCAGTTCTGATATTTCTAAAGCTACTCGTTACCAGAAGGGGTTTGTGTGTGTGGGGGGGGGGGGCGGTGGGAGGGAGGTAAGAAGGGTACACATGAAAAGGTATTTATTTATTTATTTATTTTGGGAAAAAAGACATTAAATTGTCATTTGGGTAAAAGCTGAGCCAGTGAATTGGTTTTCCATTAAATAATCCAAACACATTGTGTTTCATGAGGTTGATTGCGATCTCCACAATGTAGGCGCGATCTTTCCATTTCCTCTGCTCTGTGTTTCCTGTTTCCATTCGCCTTTCTTTCCTATCTCTTCCTGTCTCGTGAGGACAATTTCCTAAATATTGACTAGATTATGAACAAGTAATATATAGAATCTTAATAGGAGTCACGCAGGGGCATCACCAACCAATTAAAGATATTTCAGAGGCAAGTAAAGAAAAGGTCTGTGTTAGAAAATACCATGAATATTTGTCTATAGAGACTCCTCATAGGCTCACCCAAATGGTACCAATTTAAATAACCAATATGATAGGTATTCTGAAGCTTGCAAAACACACCAGGAGCAAAGTTGTCCTTTATACTCATTATTCCTCTGTGCAATGGTTTGAGAAGAAAGGCAATTTCCAATTGGAATATGCAGCACAATTCTTGCAGTTGTTCCTAGGAATAGCTTTTGGTTTTCTTTCTTAATCATGTGAATGCCACGAAGAAACTCTTCTTTTTGCTGCATGTCAGAAAATATGTTTGCTCTTATAAGAATTGTTTTACCAAACCATCGACCCAAGAGCATTCAGTTATTGTGAGGATAGCGAACTTGCTCTCTTTACCCCGCACACACTCGTTCACTATCTTCTTCTCTTCCGTGGACAGGAAAGGTGTCTCATCCACTTTTTACCGTCCTTTGTGCCGGGGATGCAGGGGGAAGGGTGCCTCCACCTCCCTTTTGTACTGGCAATTTTTTAACTGTCATCTCCTAGTCCCCACTTGCCTGCTTCTTTCTAGCTAACATGCCCTCAAAGAATGTCAGGGGTGTGGGTTTTTTCATGAAAAATAATTTCCAGAAAAACGTGATGCATAGAGAAAAGAGCACTTGATAAATCACTGTAGTGGCACAACAATTTGATTCACTTTTTGTGAATTCATTTTGTTTGGTTCCTATGTCTATAAAAACCTCCTTGCTGACTTAGAGCAACCCTGTTGAACTGGCTCTGTGGGTTTCCAAGACTTGAACTCTTTTCAGGAGTAGGAAGCCCCACCTTTCTCCCTCTGTTTCAGAATGCATGTGAAGTTTGTACATCTGACTTTCCAACTTATCCTTTCCGCATCACTGTTTTCATCATATAGAGATGATAGAACTATATCCCCATTTTTCTGTTCTAGATATGTCTAAGGAACCCGTAAAGACCCAGGAGGATCTGGGGCCTACCATCTTTGAGATTCCTACTGAGTTCATCCTACCCTACACCTTCATCTTGCCTCCACTTGCTTGGTCTTCCATAGAAATTTGGAACAGGCTACAATCATTGTTTGGTCAAAGCATCTTTAAAATATTCACTGTATTGTAGCTATTTTCAAATTGGCCTCTGATGACCCTTCAGGGGGTTCCACTAGAAGTGGTGACACGAGCAGATGGGACTGAATCCCTCCTCTAGCTTCCATCAAAGCAGTTCTGCTGTATTGGATGAAGCAAAAGCTTAAATACAATTGGAGGACACCAATGCGAAAACAGCATGAGGGCCACATCTGATCTCCTCTGGCTTCCCGATTGCCATGAGGCAGAGGTCCGACATGCCTCCAGCCTCCACCCTTCTTTCTACTATTCTGACACCAACCATTTTTCCGAAGGCACTCTACTTCTATGCCGGGTTCAATACTTGGTTGCGATGGCTACACAGGACTCAAAGACAACATTCACAATCATGGGAGTTTATTAGGGAAGTTGGAGCTCTGGTGGCTTCATGGTTACCCATTGGACTGCAAACTGCAAGGTTGGTAGTTTAAAACCACCAGCCACTCCATCGGAGAAAGATGAGACTTTCTACTCCTGTAAAGAGTTATCATCTCAGAAATCCACAGGGACAGTTCTACCCCTTCTTATAGAGTCACCATGTGTTGAAACCAACTCAATGACAGTGAGTTTATTAGGGAAGTTAATAGGTTACCACAAGTGAGGATCAATAAACCATAAGGATACAATCTTTGGCCCACTGCAGTACTTCTCCTCAAACAGTAGCCAAATCCTCTTTCCAGTCCTCAGCCTCTCAACCACATGCTCCCTTGGCCGTTGCCTCCTTGGAACAGGACGCCAACCTGTCACCTGGTCTAGGAATTCTGCCTGTCACTGTCTCAACACTGCTCCTCTCATGGTTCCCAGGCCTTGGCCACAGTCTCTGGTACCTTTGGTTCTGGCTTCTACCGCTGCAGAGATCTTAAGGATGCTCTTCCAGTTGTCCTGGGACTTCTCTCTCGGGGTCTGAGATGACACTTACACGGAGGAATAGTTTTGGAGGGAGGTGTGCTTTTGTCTTTCAGCAGACTCCACCTCCAAGGAAACAAGGTCAAGACTTACTCTCACCTTCATCCTGTCCATTGCTTTAGCAGAGAACTCCTTCTAAAACGGAATTATAGCCACAGACATAGAGTCTAGAATTTTAATGCATCACAAAAGGGATGATGGCTAGACGGGCATATTAACTGACTACATCGCATCCAACGATGTGAATTGTACCAAACAGTGCAAATGAGTGGGTGTCACAAAAGTGTTTGGGGGTTCAAAGGCCTCTGGCCTACTACCATTGAGTTGATTCCAACTCATGTGATCATATAGGACAGGCTAGAGCTACCCTTGTGGATTTCAAAGATTGTAACTCTTCTCAGTAGTAGAAAGCCTAGTGATCTAGTATCTTCTTCACATGGACAAACAAACAAAAACAGCTGTAGTGGACATGGTCTCTTTTGAAGACCCGAGGCCCTGAGCCAACGTTATGTCTCAGAAATCCAGAGCACAGCATCTGTCCTGAACAGAGGCTGGCCATTGATTTCCCATTCTTGCTTTCCTTCAGGCAACTTAATAATAAAAGAACAAGCAATCCAATTTCAAAAATGGCCAATTCCTTATCTGGCATTTCGCAAAAGAAGATATGAAGGTGGCTAAGAAATATACAAAAAGATGATACGCATCATGTCATTAACCCCAAACCCACTGCCTATGAGTTGGTTCCAACTCATAGCAACCCTGTCGGACAGGGTAGAATTGCCTTGTGGGTTTCTGAGAACATAACTCCATATGAAGTAGAAAGCCCAGTCTTTCTCCTGAGGAGCAGCTGGGCGTTTCGAATTGCTGACCTTGTAATTAGCAGTCGAATGCAGCCACCCTATATGGGATTTCCTGAAGCTTTGTAAATTTTTTGTGGGCACAGACAACTTCATCTTTCTCTCATAGTGGGTCTGAACTGCCATCCTTGAAGTTAGCAGTCAATGCTTAACCTACAGTGCCATCAAGGCTCATTAGCCATTAGGGAAACACAAATCAAAACCATAGTGACATGCAACTACACCCCCACTAAGGTTCTATAATCAAAAAGACAGACAATAGCAAGTGTCCGAAAGGATGCAGAGAAATTGGTACCCTCATCCACTGCCAAATCTAAATTGTAAAATGGTACAGCTGCTTTGGAAACTGGTAGTTCTTCAAAAACTTCAATATAAGTTCTCATATTACCCATCAGTTCCTCTACTAGGTATATCATGAGGAGAAATGAAAATGCTCGCACACACACACACACACGCACACCAAAATTGTACATAAATGCTAATAAAAACATTATCCCCAATAGCCATAAAAAGCGAGAATACTCCAAAATACCCATCATCCGATGAATAAATCAATGAAATATGATCTAGTCATACAATGGAATACTATGGCACAATAAGAAGGAGTGAGACACTGATACAAGCTACAAGGAACTCTGGCATTATGCTAAGTGAGAAAAGCCACTCACAAAAGATGATAGGATTCCATTTATATGCAAAGTGTAGAATTGAAAAATCTATGGATTAGGGGTTGCCTAGAGCTAGGAGAGGGTAGCACCGGACTGGGGAGGGACTGCGAATGAGTATGCAGTTTCTTTTATGGGAGCAGAAATATTCCAAAACTAGATTGTGGTAATGACTGCACAGCCCTGTGCCTAGAGTAAAAAATGATTAAATGGGTGAATTGTATGCTATGTGAATTATATCTTAGCAAGTCTATTAGAAGGTCATAGAAAAGAACTAGAATATTGTCAGCACCCAAGAAACTCCTTTTTCTTAGATTGGGTTCCCTGGAAGCAGAGCCCGAATGGGGCTTCTTGTGCAAGGGATTTCTGGAGAGTCCTCTCAGGCGATGGTGAGTAACGACAGCGTCATAGAAGAGGGAAAAGTGAGGGTTTAGTTCTCAGGTGAAGGTGAGCCCTGGAGGTGTAGTGGTTACACACTGGGCGGCTAATTTCAAGGCCAGCAGTTTGAGATCACCATCTGCTCTGAGGAAGAAAGATGGGGCTTTCTACTCCCATAAAGAGTTACGTCTCCGAAACTCACAGGAGCAGTTCTACCCTGTCCTATAAGGTTGCTTTGAGTCTTGGCGGGAGACTATCTTAGGCCTGCTCCTATGGAGAACTCTGGAGCATGAATAACCACAGAATGGTCCCATTTGGAGGTAATATGGTTAACTTTTTGTACACCCATATAAATCAACCATTGGCTATGAGCTGCCTGTGTGTGTGTGTGTGTGTGTGTGATTCAGCTCCCTTGTGATCAAAGACAATTATAGAAGGCACCATCTGTGACCTGTAACCACTGGAGGACTGCTGTCCCAGCCAGATGTAACCAACAAATACCCACTCTGCTCTTTCACATTCCTCTGCCATCATTACAATCTTCAACCTCCGTAGTTGTGCTCTTTCCTGGATTGTCACTTCAGCACAAAATTTATAGGCCATCTGATTTATCTCAGTGTTGCACCTCTTAGACAACCTTTTTGTTTGTACTCTGGGACTGCTTTATGCCTGTTCTCTGTCAAGAAATGTATAAGATAAACTATCATCTTCAATGAAAATGAATAGCTCAGGCCTGTTTACTTTGCATCAGCAGAAGTGAAGCGTGGCTCCAGACATTATTTGGCCCTATGAAAACAAAGGCATGCACAAAAGCAGAGCATAAAGGGAGGGGAGACAAAAATGGCCTTTCTGATAACAGAGTGTTGAAATCTTGATAGCAGGTCTCCCTCTTCCTTCACTGAGGAATATACTGTTGGGCAACAGGGAGTGATCACCAAAAACTTAGGGCACAGAAAAGTCATGAGAGTGGGTTTGTGCATCTTCAAGCTGAGGTACTGGCTGGCATAACTGAAACGCAGTGACTGCAGGCCAAAATTACAACTCTATTCTGCACAAATGGATCTCTTTACTTCTACAGCTCTAAAGAGACCAGTCACCCCTTTGGTACAAGTTTAACTATTTCTTCTAGCTTGGATGAGGACTTCTTTCTTGAAGGTGTCTGTAAAAAAATGTTTCCTCAGCTTGATCTAAAAAGAATGCCTTGCTCAAGATCATTCCAGGAGTCTAGGAAACAGGATTAGAATGGATAAGGTTAAGGTGAAACCTATTGCTGTCTCTCAGAAGGTCCGAGTGCTCCTTAGAGGTGAGGATGGCAAGACTTCGTCTTACATGCTATAGACGTGTTTGAGGGTCTAGAAAACTGAATTCAGAGCACAGCACTAGAAGAAGGGTCTATCGCTTGCTTGCTTGGTGCCTAATCTACTTTGGTTCCATCTCAATAGTGAGTAGGTTTATGATGTGCCCCACCTTGACATGACCTCATTAACATAGTGAAGGACCCCCTATTTCTAAAGGAGCTTACAACCACGAATCCGGGTGTTCCAATTCCGGCCCATATTTTGGAAGGAGACACAATTCAGTCTCTAACAAATCCCCGAGAGAGAACGGACTTCCAGATTCAGGTTGTATCTGACTTTCTCTGGGCTGCAGTTCCAACACAGGGCTCTCCGGGCTGTCATTTTCTGGACATTTTATCATGGGTAATATGTATTGCATACTACAGTGCCGCATATCATTTCCTACCTCCCAATACAACAGCTATGATCCAGCCTATGGATCGAGGCACAACCCCCCCCCCCCTTTCCAAGCATTCTATCCACGGACTAAATTTCTTAGGCAGCAGCTGCAACAGATGGCGGTACAGTAAGATTACGTGATTCCTGGACGTTTTAGAATCTTCTCCAGCGGGGCTGGAAACACTGTCTCTTTCTGAGTGGATGTTACAATGCAAGGCCTGCAGGGGATCCAGGGGAAAAATAAACTTATGTTAACAGCATTTAATCAGGAAATTATGGAAGAGGTGAATGGGAAAATCATCCGTATACCAAGTGTGCAGACTTTAGAACTTGCTTCTCTTGGCTGTGGAACTTTCATGTAGAACTGTAATTGACCGGTCAGGACTTCAGGGATTTTAAAGAGGAAAGAAACACTGAAGGAGCAAGATAGAACGAAGAACAGGAAGGAGAGAAGTTGTCCAAAGATTTGACAGTGAAAGATTTAGCTGAACTTTCAGCTGCTTCAACACATAGACCCCGATGCTGGTTGCTTTGCTTAAGTTTGACAAACAGGTTTGAGGAACAGTGAGATGTTATCACAAAATATATGAGGACAAAAGAGAACTGGACCATACTGTTCTCAGAGATGGGTGTGGAGAAAAAGACTAGAGCCTCATGCCTTAGGCAGCACGGTCTCCTGGAGTTTACAAAGTAAGCGGTTTGGGGAGGACTGCGACTTTAGTCAACAACTTGTATGTGTGTCTCTGGGCAAGGTTTCTGGTTGGGGTAGTCGGTGCTGTTATGTGGTTTGTTTTGTTTTATTTTTTTAAACATTTTATGAGGGACCCATTCAACTCTTATCACAATCCATACATATACATACTTCAATTGTATTCTCTTCTATCTCTCATACTCCCTATAACTTCACTATAATCTTTACTTATTACCGCTGTACAATTGCACCTACCGGACCTGTGATGATTTGTGGGGGACCCTCCTCACCCCACAGACATTGATTAAGTCTTAAAAGAGACAAAGGCAACGCAAAGGCACAGACACATCCTCTGAAGGAGGGAGGCCGTTGGCACAAGGTCATAATGGCATCTGAGGATCCACCGTCAGGATGCTAGTTCAATACAGCCAAGAACAACAAGAGCTGTCACAAATTCACCATCGGTGGCAGATCAGTGCGTCACAGTTATAGATGGTGCAGGCCACTTGATTAGGACTAAAGGGGGGATTGCCTTCCTGAATGCCTGCCCTAGCAGAAATCCGCTGGCAGGGCCACAATAAAGGGGTTGGGACGAAATTGTGAAGGAGACCCCTACGGGAAAATTTAGAACAGAGCGTGCTCAGATCCAAGTCACCTAGACCTGGGTGGGAGGTCCACTTGCGCGCAGACCACGCACCAGTCCCCTGACATCACATAGGTGTATTTAAACTCAGCCAATAAGGTGAGCCAAATACCCTCAACCATGCCTCGCCAGCTAGTGGGGATGGAAGGGGATTAAAAACAGGCCGCAGACAGGCCGCTGAACCCCCTCTTCTGTGGTTCCGGGGCGAGCTGCAAGTGGCTTTCTCACGTGTGCCCACTCGAGGCCCGCTCGTTGCCTTCGGATTTCCTGCTCTTGGTTCCCAGTGCTGGTTCGGCACTCCTGTTTGGTATTCTTTCCAAGGGTTTTCCCTCGCTCCTCTGAAACGGCCATTTTCAGTCACGAACGGTCCCAGGGCCCTGCGCGCTTTCCAAGGAGAGCATGTACTTTTGAGACTGGGATACCTGAAACTTCCCTTTCCCTCGTAAAAGTCCCTTGGATTTACACAAGTGCTTCTGCCGCGTGATTTCTTTCAGTGTTGGGAAGCGAGGACGGAGCTATACCGCCCCCAGAAACCTAACAGTGGGACTACCGACGCAGGAATAAGGCCACGATTGGGACGCTTACATTATGTTCCAGAGAAGAGCTTACGAGGTTGGTCCAGGGCCTTCTGACCAAGGCAACAGGGCATGCCTGACAGAGCATGGCTGATGCCTGTGCATTCTGTGCGGCTACCTTTCTTTGGGGTGCATACAAACATGGGGTGGCCATGTCTTCCAAATTTCACGTCATAGACAAGTGCGTGCTTCCAGTGCTCCAGCAGTCTGTGGAACCTTTCAACGGGTACCCCGTCAATTCCTGGAGCCTTGCTTTTGGCTCATGGTTTCAGTGCAGCTTGGGCTTCTTCCTTCAGTGCCATTGGTTCTTGCTCACGCATTTGAACGGTCATGTTGGTGAAGAATATTGAAAGGACCACAAACTGCCAAAAGAACAAACAGATCTGTCTTGGAAGAAGCACGGCCAGAATGTCCCTTAGAGGCAAGGATGGTGAGACTTTGTCTCGTGTACTTTGGACATGTTGTCAGGAGAGACCAGTCCCTAGAGAAGGACATCATGCTTGGTCAAGTGGAACGGAACAATGGGCGCAAACATAATTACAACCGTGAGGGTGGTGCAGGACTGGGCAGTGTTTCGCTCGGTTGTACATAGGGTCGGAAACAACTTGATGACACAACAACAAAGCATAGCAACGTGACTATGGGACTCGCAGTCGTCCCCAGTAAGATGAACTCCCTCATGGACACGCACCAGGCAAGCCCCTTAGAGAGACCACACCTCCCTGGACTGGCTGGAGTGGCATGGAAGTAATCTACTTGTCCTGGGGCAAAACTACATACTTGGTTTATGGATTTGATGCTTTCACTGTCATTCTTAGCTTCCTACAAATGGGGTGCTCAGAATTTAAGCTCTAAGACACCAGGAATAATCCAGATGATCCACAGATTTCCACAAATTGAATTATCACTGCCACTGACAAAATTCCAACCTCATTCAACACTTCTTCATTGTTGAAGCAAACTTTTATGTTGTGTGGAACTTTTGGTATGTATGTATTATTATATGTCTGCATGTTTACATGTAATTGTTCCAACCCTGAAAGATAAATCACAATCAGATTTAGAAAGATACTTAACTGTACAAGGTAATTTTTCAAATGAGATATTCAGCTTGCTTCAGAACTGACTTACAAAGAGCTGTCAGAAGGAAATCCCATTGGAAGTGGGGGACGACCTATAGTTAAAATGTTTTACTTAAGGAAATAACCCTGGAGTTGATGGTGTAGCATTACATTATTGCATAACCAGTAACCACAAATATGGTGGTTTTAACCACACACATTTAGTCTCTCACAGATTCCATGGGTCAGCGTCTAGTCTCTTCTTAGTGGAGTCCTCTGCTCAGCATCTCAGCAGGCTGCAATCAGTGTGCGAGTTGGGGCTGCAGTCTCATCTGGAGCGTAGGAGCCTGTTTCCAGCTCACATGGTTCTTTGTAGTTGTAGGACCGAGTTATGCAGCTTCTTCTTGCCTGATGACTGCAGGCTATCCTTAGAGACTACCTGCAGTCCCCTGGCAGTCGACATCATGGTTGGCTGCTTCTTCAAAAACAGCAGGAGAATCCCTTGCTACAGGTGCTATGATGGAATTGTCTATGATATGCAGTAGTCATGGGAATGAGGTCCCATTGCCTTGGTCGCAGCCAATTGCTTAGAAGCAAGTCATAGGTCTGCCCTCTGCTCAAGGGTTGACTCATCGGGGTCGCCTTAGGATGTGTCCACTGCAGATGGGAACTATTGTATCCAGGCAGCAATTTCCTCTAAATATCTCTTAAAACAAAAATAATAACTCAATCTTTTTATCCTTTGCTTATTTAAAATAAAGAACTTGTGTGTGTGTGTGTGTGTGTGTCAAAAGATAATTGAATATATAACCCATGGGCTCCAAGGAGTTCCTTCCTGGTATAACTTCCTACATGGTACTTGTTGCTGCCTTTGCCTGAAGGGTTTTTACATCACTGATCAGCATTCTTTGGTTCCAGGCACATAGTAGGTGCTCAATAAATAGAGGTTGACAGAAAGAACACATGCACAAAAGGGGTGTTTTGCATGCCTTGTAAAGAACATCAACAATAACAAAAACCAAAGTGCCAAATCTAAAGCATAGCCTCAGTCTCCCTTTCCTGATGACAGAAGGGGCCTGGGGGAAACTAAAGAACATTTCTCAAGTTCACAAGTCACAGTGACACCAAAAGTTATAAATGAGCCAGAGCACAGAGTTTGCGCAATAGGATTCTGGGGTCAGCTACCCACTCTCCTGAAAACATTCAGTAACATCAGGTTTACCAAAATGTTGGTAATGTCAGTGCTTAGAGACTTACCTCTCTCTGAGTCACCGCTTCTTGGATTAAGAGCCCTGTGTGGTTTGTATGAGGCTGATCACTGCCAGAACGTAATGCGCACGTATAAACATGGTCCTACTGGGACCAACCCAAAGCGCAGATGGGTTTCTTAGGTAGCGAGCACATTTCCAAGTTACTGTTCAAGGCAAAATACATCTGAAGTCAATTAACTGGCAGCTCTGTGGAAAGGCTGGCCAGCATGAGTAAAAGAAAAAACATTTTCTTTTAAGCCATCATCTGACTCTTCCGGTGACAATACCCAAGGGTTTTATTATTCACACTATCTCACTCTGAGTGAGCCAAAGTAATAGGGCATTTATCAGTCTATGTTGGTGAGTGACTCATCGGTAAGACAAACTTGTATTTCCATCCTATCAGGCTGGGGGTGAGGGGGAGAAATATAATATTGCTTAAAAGGTGATAGCACATGTGTTTAGTTATGATTTACTCTTTCCTGGTTGACTCTGGATAAAATCTTTCCGTGTCTCCTAAATTCATTCCATTTCGGTGGCTGTTCTAAACTTTATCATTTCTCTCAAGCCCCCACATCATGTCCTTCAATCTCAGCCCAGTGTCAATGAACTCAAGGCCTGGGCACCCTTGCTTCATCTTGTGTAGGTCACAGCCACTGTTCGACTGCCCTTTCTGTACAGCTTGTTCTCCTTCCCCAATCGTTCCCCTCTCCCCTCTTCCCCCACCTCTTCTTTCTTTCTTTTAAACCGAGTCCCTGTTGCCAAGTAGAAATGCCCCCATAGGATTTCCAAGGCTGCAATCTTTAAGAAAGACGCGGCCCCATTTTACTCTTGTGGCGCAACTGGTGGGGTTGAAGCACCAATCTTTTAGTTCACAGCTGGGTACTTGCCCAGGGCTCCTTCCAAACTGGGGAGGGGGAAACAGCAACCATGTTGTTGAGTCTTGGGTTGCTGTATCATCCCTTCTGCTTTTCCTAAGCCCGCCCCCAACTTATAACCTTGTATAGTCTCTCTCTTTGTAAGAATGGCATGGGGGCAACGTCTGACCTTCTCAGACTTCACAAGAAGGAAAGAGGTTCAAACTGAACACCAACCCACATGCTTCCAGCCTTCTTCCTTCTTTACCAATTCTAACACCCACTCTCCTGCCTGAGAGACTACCTGCTTTGCGGTGTGTTAAAATGTTCAGTGCAATGGCCACGCAGCACTCACAGACCATTTCCAAGACCGTGGGGATGGTTTGGGGAGTGAGAAGGCTATAATTCAAGATCAGACATGTTCAGGAAGGGCTCTTTTCAGCAGGCCTTCCTCTCTCTGGTCCTTGACTTCTCGGGCACACGAATTCTGGCCTCTGCTTGGGCCAATGTGGTAAAGCTTCTCTAGCACTGCCAAGAAATGCCAAGGGACATTCCATTCTGCCATAGGGCTCAGCCCAAAGGCCGCCAGCTTTAGCTCCCTGAGTTGTGAATAACCTGTGCTATTTTTAAAAGAAATCATTTTAATGGGGGCTCGTACAATTCTTATCACAATCCATCCATCATCCATTCTGTCCAACACATATGTACGTTTGTTGCCATCATCATTCTCAAAATATTTGCCTTCTACTTGAGCCCTTAATATCGGCTGCTCATTTTCCCCACCCCTCCCCACTGCCTCTCCCTCATGAACCCTTCATCATTCATAAATTATTATTATTTTGTCATATGTTACACTGTCCGACGTCTCCCCCACCCTCTTTTCTGTTGTCCATCCCCCAGGGAGGAGTCTATACGTAGATTCTTGTAATCAGTTCCCCCTTTCTACCTCACATTCCCTCCACCCTCTAGGCATCGCCACTCTAACCACTGGTCCTGAGGTGGATTCCAGGGATGAACAGTCTTTATGAGCATTCTCTGATGCTCCTAATGTGCACCCAATATTGACAATGACATTTTATGGCATCTATGGTTTTGTGTCTTCATTATAAAAGCCTGGTCTATTCAGGCTCATATTTTTAAAAAGAAAACTTGCAGCTTCCCTGCATGTTTGCTTGAATATTTATTACATTTAAATATGTAATAGAGTGTGAATTTATTTTTGTTGTACAGAGTGACAAATGATTGTATTTCATTTGATTCCCCAGAAAGGTAGTTCATTATTTCAACAGAATTTATTGAATAATCCATATTCTCTGCACTGATATGAAATCTTACCTCTGTGATTTACTACATTCCTGAATTGTTTTAAGCAATTTCTGTATTCAATTTTGTTGCATTGATCTGTCTTTTCATTAAGTGCCAGAATCAAACTATTTTCATTACAGTCCCTTTATAATGCTTTGATTTCTGGTTGAAGCAGAGAGAATGGATATCTTTAAGTTATGAACACTTTCCATGGAAGAAACAGGCACATCTTGAAATTGATTCCAAATCTGCAGTCGCCTTTGAAAGTTTACTTCATATGGATTCTGTACTTCAAAGAAAATAAATATCTTTAAAAACAACAACAGACAAACTCCTCACAAAATTAATTGAACCAGAAACAAAAGTAAAATAAAATTTAGCTTGTACACCTTTTCCTTGATCATAAATGATGAAACAAATTGTTGTCATGCAACAGTTCTTTGGAAAATGAATGTTTCTTTTTAAAACATTTAAGCGATAATTTATTGTGTTTCAGGTAAAAGTTTAAGCAGCAAATTCAGTTCTCACTTGACACAAGTTGTTCAGTGACATCACTTACCTTTGTCACAATGTGTCAACATTCTCCTTAATTGTGTTCTGGTTGTCTCATTTCTCGTACTCTACCTGCCCTGCTCCCCTTGTCTTCTCCTCTGTGCTTTAAAGGCATAATTGACCTTTTGGTTTCATATAGGTTTTTCAAAGGGGCCCCATGCTCCTGGGAAATATTCTTGACTTTATGTGCTAATCTGTTATTTTGCCTCAATCTGGTTTTAAAGAGGTGTCTCAGAGGGGTTATCTCAGGGAACCCTCTGATCTCAACTGGTTTAGAACATCTGGACTTCTTATAAACTTGAGTTCTGTTCCACATGCTTCTCCCTTTCTATCCTGGTCCGTCGATGGTGGTAGTGGTGGTTGTTGGGTGTCATCAAGGCTGTTCCAACCCACAGCAACCCTACACCCAGCCGAATAAAACTCTGGCTGGCGCTGTGCCTTCTTCACAACGGTTCCCATGCTTGAGCCCATTGCTGAAGTCACTGTGTCAAGCCATCTCATTCAGACCCTTCTTCCCTTCACCGCCTTTCCACGGTACCAAGCACGATGTCCTTCTCCAGGTCTCTCCTGATAACAGGTCCAAAGTGAGATGAAGCCTTGCCTCTATGGAGCACGCTGGCTGTACTCCTTTGAAGACATATAAGTTTGTCCTTTTGGCAGTCCATGGCACTTCTGATTTTTTCACTAGCATCATAATTCAAATGCATCTATTCTTCTTCAGTCTTCCTTATGTACTTCCACAGGTACTTGAGGTCATTGAAAAGATCCTGGCTTGGGCCATGCACACCTTAGTCCTAAAAGTAATAGCCTTGAATTCCAATATTCCAAAGAAGCCCTGCGCAGCAGATGTACCCAGTAAAATGCATCTTTTGATCTCCTGACTGCTGCTTCCATGAGCACTGATTGTGGATCCAAGCAAGATGAAATCCTCGACAACTTCGTTCTGTTCTCCACTTATCATGACGTTGGTCTTCTTACATTGAGTTGTAATCTATACTGAGGTCTGTAATCCTTGATATTCATCATTACTGAAGATCAAGTGGTTGAGATGTAGTCAATTAATATGGCCTTTCTAGCCATAATTACTCATGTGCTTCATTATAATTCTGGACTCTACTCCTTTGGCTATTATGTTAGGCTGGGCTGACTAGAGAACCCAAACCAGGGATATTCATATATGTATAAGGAAAACCTGTATATCAAGAATGTCATATCAAGAAGGCATCCTAGCCCGGTCCACTGCAAGTCCACGTCTGATGCTAGCCAGGGCCCTCTTCAGGTTCATGTAGCTGCAGGCTGATGATGCCAAGAGACGGAGCAGGATGCATGGAGGGTGAAGCAGGATTCAGGGAGATCACAGGCCAGTGGGTGCAGACTTGTGTGGATCCCAGGTCAGTGGAAACATGGCATGGTGTTGACAGCTCTCAGGGTTGGGTGGCCCACATGGAATCACTCCTGGAGGCAGGCCCACACGCAGAGAGACGAGGTCCCCAGTGTTTTTTCTTATAAAATGGCCACACCTCCCAGAAGGCATCATCAGGCTGTGACCTGATTGAAAGTTTGAACTCCACCCCTACATTAGTACAAGTTAACATAAGCATCTAACTGCCACAAGTCTACTCCCATTTTGGAGGGAGGGAGGGAGGGAAGTCTCCACTGTACTAATGGACAGGATTCACGTGAGGTTAAAACTTGACTTTTAAGAGAGGGTATGAACCTAGCCACACCCTTTATTTCCTTGGGGGATGGGGGTGGGGCATATTTCAGACTCCACCTTGTGGACTTAAGGAGAGTGTGACTTAAGACACCATCCTTCTTTATCTTTGGGGGTATGGTCAGCTAAAAGGCAAATCACACCTCCGTCAAAGCCATTGCAGTGTACATAAGAACCATCGGGATACAAAGAAACATAACAGGGCCACCTGGAAGAGCATGTCCAAGATCTCAGTCTGAAAAGCACCAGAGACTGTGGCATGGAGACTCTGAGGAACAGCACTGAGACTAGGGTTACCTTCTCCTCATCTGCCCTGAGACTATGGGACTGTGAGGCAGAGCAGGCAAAGGTCAAGGGCCCAGTTGGCTGAGAGACTGAGGATCAGCGAGAGCTTTGGATAACATGTGGTTGAAAGGCTGAGAACCAGAGAGAGCCTTGGCTGCTGGCCGAGGAGACGTGCTACTGCTTGTTGATCCTGACTTGTGGTAACCTCTGAACTTCACGAATAAACCCTCTTAAACTTGTGAGTATTGTCTGAGTTCTGTGTGGCCATTGCAATGACAGTTGGTGCCAGCAGAGGTAAGGAAGAATATAGCATGGTGGCCTGTCTGATTCCTGCCATGTAGCAATAGGGAAGCCAGAGGAAGTCAGCTCTGTCCACATAGATGGCTGTTTACTGCAGTGGTAGCCAGACACTAGCTGGTCTCCAGGGAAATAAGGCTGTGACTTGCAGAGGTGATTAACCCTGTAGACTAGTTTCTTCTCAGAGACTTTTGTTTCCTTCTTTTTCTTTAAAAAAATATATAGAGACCAATAGTTATAAACTTAGACGGGTGCTCACCCACTTTTATGATTCTAAGTTCTCATCACTTCACTAGGGTGCTTGAATGCGAGCTTTCGACCACTTAAAAAATAATATGGCATAATCCACACATGTGTGCTACTCTATCAACTGCCAGGTCATTGGGTTGTGGCCTGCCTCACCTTTTATATCACAAGTGTTGAAAGAAGACGTGAGCAGTAAACAGGGGACCTCAGTATTTCCAAGAAAGAAGAGTGGGGAGTGGAGTAAATCCTTTGGATCCGGGGCCCCTGTGCTGAGAGCCTCCTAGACCCAGGAGATGATTGATACAAAGACATACACGGTGATCTTCAAGAGGATTTCTTTTATAGCACCACGAGATAATTACAACATAAATCAACCATATTTCAATTTTTTGGACATCAGACATTACATGTTGTTATGTGCAGAATGAATAAGCACTTTAGATGAAAGGATGACAGATACAAAGGGATTTTCAGAAAGCAGACTCCCCACAAAGATTCGGGAGACAAGCTGCTGATTTATATTGAATTCTTTCCTGAACATTAAGAATCGTACCAATGGAATAGCCAGCAGCCAAGGGGATATAGGGGTATTTGGATTTCTAAAGTAAATGGTGGCATGAACACACCTCAAACCTAACAGCTCGAATATTTTCTGAAGTTATTCCAAAGGGACTCATTCAGATGCATTTGCTGGGATCCTTCCTCCATACCCAGGGCTGTGCCAAAGGAGCTTCTGGACTAATTACCCTGCATCACCTACAGACTTCGAATCCGTTAAGTAGGCATTGTTTGTAATGACAAGAGGAGTTCACATCTTTCAGTTACGCGGTGAAGATTCTGGAACAGGAAGACACGTTGTTACTGGGTGGCAGTAGATGGATTCCGAGTTTCAATGACCCCAGGTGACAGAGCAGAGCTGGCCCATAGGCTTATATAAAAGCAAATCACCAGGTCTTTCCCCTTCAAAGCCACTGGGTGGGCTAGAACCACCACCCGTCTGGTTCACAGCCTAATGCTTTGCTATTGGCACCCCCGGGGATCCATAGGACGGCAGGCAGCACCCATCAAAACCTTGGAAATGCTACTCTGCATACTACTAGCAGTGCACGTGATAAATATTGGAAATCTTTACATAAAGGAAACAGCCAAGACCGAACCATGCTTTTTATGTAATGTATGTGTGCCTATTTTTCCATGCATATATAGGAGTGTCCTTATACATAGGTATATATGTGTATTACTATCAGCAGCTGTAGAATCAAATTCTACTCGTGGCAACGCCATATGCGTCAGAGAACTGTGCACCAAAGCATTTTCCAGGGCTGATTTTTGTCTGAAATCGATTGCCAGGCCTTTCCTCTAACGTACTTCAGGGTAAACTCCAACGTCTAATCATGTGTCTATAATGTCTGCAATTAGGGAGAGCAGTCTTTTCTTTGGGATACAAATAGACAGTGGTGAATCTTGGGGTACAGCTTCTGGGGCTACATCTCTAGAGAGGATTTGACCATCGAGTCTTGACTTTAGCAACTTTGCTATTGAGTTAAATGGTGCTGAAGTTGCATCGTTTTGTCTTTGCTTGAACTGTAAGCTATTTGTTCATAAAACGGAGTGGATTGGTTCATTGTATCTTAATATGCTTTCTGGGAAATGGGACAGATAACAGCTGTCTTCTTGTTTTTAAACAGTGTTGCTTGTCTACTTGCTCTTCTTTTGAAGACCTCCTTGTTGTATACTCCACGCACTCTGGTGTAATTTAGAGACCTTGCTGCTCTTCTTATGTGATACCTGTGCCTCACCAGGCTGCTTCACACCCCACCTCCCCCCCGTCCTCTAAGGTAGAGGATAATGTACTGACCTCCTTTTCAGGCAAACATAATCTACCCATTTTCCCTTGCCTGCCAGGCACTATCACTGGAGTACCATGGCATTGAAACCAGTACTTGCTTGCCTTCTGGGTCAATGCCAAGTGAACTCATAGCCTAATCAATAAATGAAACGTACTTTTGTTGAGTCTATTTCAATGCATAGTGATCTTTCTAGGTCAGAATAGAGCTGCCGCACGGGGTTTCTAAGGCTGTAAACTTTTAGGAAGCAGATTGCTCCATCTTTCTCCCATGAAGTGCCTAGTAGATTTGAACCAGTCCACCTCTCATTTAGCAACCAAGCGCTTCATGCTTTGTGCCACCAGGCCCCCTTACTTCTTAGCCTGGGAAGTCTTCATGTAGCACTTTGAAAGCATGTATTTGTATTCTGACTACAAAGTAGCTTATTCATAACTATCCAAATCATATATAACTCGATGTAAAAATCTCAACACTATCATAACACTAAAAAACATTAAGATGACTATTTTATGGAGCAAGTATTTTTGCATTTCCACAAAGGCAACACACCAGTTTGTTTTCTATATTCACACATGCGTCCCTAAAAGGACTCGTATTTTTGCTTGTTGGAAAGGTTGACATAAACCCAACCTAATTAGGAGAGCTTGCCTCCTCTTAATTTTGTTCACACTAACCAGCCTTAAGGGAGGAAAGCATTTCTGTGGAGCTACCCAAGAGAAGAAAAGTCACTTATTTATCTGTTCTATTGTGGTTTGGGTAAATGTTGACAGCACCCAGTAGACTCCTTTCCCATTCAGCAATTTAGGCCCATGATCCCTTCAGTGTGAACAACACTCTTGCCACTTCCTCCCTGGATCCCCCATTCCCTTGGTCCTTTTCTGCTGCCTCTTCCTGCTTCTGAACGCTGTTTATGGGAAAACACTGCCCTCTTGGAATCCTGTGGTTGATTATTCTGAGGAGTGTGTGTCCCCACAGGTAGTATTCTTCACTTTATATGTCTCTTGGGTGGCAAGGTGATCCCTGGGGCGGGGTGGGGTGGGAGTTGGTGTGGGGAGATTCAGTTCTGGGCTTGGAGTTATGTCTAAGGGGCATAGTCACAAGGAATAAGGGCAATTTCCATTTTCTTCTTGCTGTCAAACCTTTTGGGCAGCCTGGGGACATAGTAAATATAAAATACAAAGTTGCTTTTCCTTCCCAGTGAACAAGAACCAGACTGGCTACATAATGTATTTGTCAAAAAAATTTATTAAGAATTTCCAGACAGCAAAAGAGAGCAATCAAATATGGGCCCGTCTAAGGGTAGGTATCTGGGCAACTGTCTGGATCGCACCCTTGGGAGCATCACCCCATATACAAAAGTTGGACACCTAACAAAACTGGAAGCCACCCCAGAATGATCCAAAGAGGAAGACTTAAGACATCGATAATACTTATGTTTACAAGGATTTCAACAAAGATGGAGCTCTGGATGGAATGATTTGTGAATGTTTAGCAGACCTCCCAGACAGAGGATATTATCCCATACTGAACTTCAGGAGGAACCAGTCCCTGGAGAGGACATCGTGCTTGGTAAAGTAGCAGGGCAGCCAAAGGCATCAGCCTTTGAAAAGATGAATTGACACAGTGGTTGCATCTATGGGCGCAAAGATAAGAACATTTGTAATGAGGGCATAGGACTGGGAAGAATTGGGGGGATGGCACAGGACCAGACAGTGCTTCATTCTGTTGTTCCTTAGGGTCGCTATGAGTCAAAACCAACCCGACGGCACCTAGCAACAACAACTAAACTTTAATGAGTGAGCCTTGGTGATGTAGCGGGTGACATTCTGGGCTGCTAACTACAAGGTCAACAGTTCAAAATCACTAATCATTCTGTGAGAGAAAAATGAGACTTTATTCTTTAGTAAAGATTTATAGTCTCGTTGTCCCTTTTATCACACTCCAGCCTTGTGAGTTATCGCCAAATATCAAAACCTAAAACCAAATCCACTGCCCTCAAGTTGATTCTGACTCATAGGGATCCTGTATAGGACATCATAGAACTGCTCCTTAGGGTTTCCAAGGCTGTACTCTTCGTGGGAACAGACAGCCTCACCGTACTCCTGCTGAGTGACTGGTGGGCATTACCATTCATCTTCTATAGCCAGGACTCCGAGTAGATGGCTCAAGCAAGGGACACATTTGCATCACTCAGGAGTTGGTTTCTATTCACATCTATTGCTTAATTCTCAGGACAGTGAGGTAAAAGAGGATCGAAGAAATAAATGGCATAAAAGCAAATGGCTGGCTGCAGAACCAGGGCTTTAACTGAAAGAAAAACATACATGAGCACCATTGGCATCAAGTTGAGTCTAGCTCACAGCAACTTCATAGGACAGAACCCCCTCGAGGGTCTCTGAGGCTGGAATCTTTATGAGAGCAGATGACCCCATCTTTCTCCTGCAGAGTACCTGGCATGTTCAAATTGCTAACCTTTTCGTTAGCAGCCTAGTACTTAACTACTGGGCAACCAGGGCTCCTTAAAAAAGAAAACAAAACCCTCAAGTCATTGCTATTGAGTTTATTTCCACTCATGTCGACCCTTTGGGCAGAGGAGAACTGCCCTGCTGGGCATCTGAGAATGTAACTCTTTTCTTTAAAAAAATGATTTTATTGACATATACCTCACATATCTTACAATTGAATAATTCAATCATATAAAGATTTGTGCAATCAATTCCCGACCTTTTTTCCTTCATATAGCCATTGTTGCTAACCACCTCTTTCCCCAGTTGTTGTCATTAAAGATGTGCCTATCCTGGATTTCACACTGAGAAAATCCTGCAAAAATAGAAACAGGAACCCAACAAACTACCCAAACAGCAACAATAACTAGACAACACAACAAAGAGAAAATAATAAAAACTGAAACAACTTGAAAATAGATCAAAAGGTAGATCAAATGATTGATATTACAATGCTCTCTGTCTGATAGCAAAGATATTCACAGGGTACACACCAAAAACAATCCATGTGGGGACTCTGTAAATGGATCTGGGGTTTCCACTGTCATCTGCGGCCTTCCAACAACCAGGTGTTCACCATTTAAGTTCTGATACCATTCCCTCCTTCAAGTTTGGATTTTATTACTCATCATCCTTGGAGCACCCAGATTTGTGTGCTTATTCCGTGTGTGCTAGTTAACACTGCAAACAGTAAATCTTTACAGGAACAGAAAACCTTACCTTTCTCCTGAGGAGCAGCTTCTGAGTTTGAACTATCAACCTGGTGGTAGCAGTCCAACTCCTAACCCATTATACCACCAGGTCTCCTTCCCTGGGTGGTCTGTATGAAGCTTGGCTGACAAGTTACAGTGTGTGGACCAAATTTAGCGTACTGTATATCTTTGTAAGCAAAGCTGTTCGCTGTTGCTTTTGTTACTGTAAATATAAGTACAACAGAACCTACCCCAACAATTTCGACACATGAAACTCAGTGACATTGATTACATCCTTCCAGTTGTGCAATTGGTTTCATTCTCCTTTCCCAAGTTCTCCCATCCCTATTGACATAAACATTCTGCATTATAAGGTTCCTGTCTAATCTTTTGAATTGCCATTGTCAATTTCACCCATATAGATAGGTCTTAAAAATCAATACTGACATTACTAGGTAATTAAACTATAGAAAAGAGATGATAGAGAAGCTCAATATCAGGAACTAAAACCTGGCCAGGGGCTAACTGTGAAACAGACCATGTGTAAGTTGAGGGTAAAACTGAAGAAAATTAAAACAAGTCCAGGAGAGCCAAAATATAAACATGAGTCTATTTTTTGAGTCTATCCTACCAGAATTTCAAGAACACCTCAAGAACAAAATTGATGCATTGAATACTAATGACAGAAAACCTGATGAGCTATGGGAGGACATCAAGACCACCATTCATAAAAAGCAAAGGGGTCATTAAAAAGACAGGAAAAAAGAAAAGATCAAAGTGGATGTCAGAAGAGACTTTGATACCTGTTGTTAATCATAGAATGGCTAAAGCAAATAGAAGAAATGATGAAGTCAAATGACCAAATAGGGAATTTCAAAAGGGAGCTCCAGAAACAAAGTAAACGATTTTAATGAAATGTACAGGGACCTAGAGTTAGAAAAGCAAAACTAAGTACACACTCAGCATATCTTAAACTGAAGCTCAAGAAAACCCTCAAGCCTTGAGTTGCAATATTGAAAGTGTATTCTTTCCATCTTATTTTGATGCTTTCTTCAGCATGAAATATTTTCCCATAGAATCTTTCAATATTGCAACTGAAGGAAGACATTCAAGCTGCATGAAAAGCTTCAGTCAAAATCAAGGCTCCAGGAATGAATGGAACAACAATGGAAATGTTTCAACAAGCTGATGAAACTCTAGAAGCACACTCACTCAACTATGACAGGCAATCCTGAAGATAGCTGACTGGAAGAGATCCATATTTGTACCCATTCCAAAAAAAAGGTGACCCACCAGAATGCTCAACCTATAGAACAATGTCATTGCTATCACAGGCAAGTAAAATTTTGCTGAAGGTCATCCAATGGTTGCAGCAGTACATTGACAGGGAACTGCCAGAGGTTGAGGACAGACTCAGAAGAGGATGTGGAACAAGGGATGTCATTGCTGATGTCATCAGCTTGGCTGAGAGCAACAAGTACCAGAAATTTTTTGTGTTTTGTTGCCTATGTGGAGGCATTTGGCTCTGTAGATCATAACAAACTATGAACGACCTTGAGACGAATGGGAATTCCAGAACACTTCATTGTGCTCAGGAGGAACTTGTCCATGGATCAAGAGGCAGTTGTGGGAATAAAATAAGGGAAAGCTGCATGGTTTAAATCAGGAAAGGTGTGCGTCAGGGTGGTATCCTCTCACCATACTTATTCCATCTGTATGCCGAGCACATCATCAGAGGGGCTGGCTTATAGGAAGAAGAATGTGGCATCATGGTTGGAGGAAGGCTTATTAACGACCTGCAGTATACAGATAACACTGCCTTGCTGGCCGAGGGTTAGGAGGACCTGAAGCTCTTGTTGATGAAGATCAGGATTGCAGCCTTCAGTATAGATTTCACCTCAATGTAAAGAAAACCAAACTCCTCACAACTGGACCATTATGATAAATGGAAAAAATGATAAAGTTGTCAATGATTTTTTTCTTGCTTGGATTCACAATTGATACTCATGGAAGCAGCAGTCAAGAGATCAAATGTTGCATTGCATTCGGTAAATCTGCAGCACAAGACCTCTTTAAAGTGTTGCAAATCAAGGATGCTATACTATGTGGACTAAGGTGCACTTGACCCAAGCAGTGGTATTTTCAATCACTCATCTGCATGTGAAAGTTGGGCATTGAATAAGGAAGACAAAGAAGCATTGATGCATTTGAATTATAGTGCTGGTAAATAATATTGAAAATACCACGGACTGCCAACAAACAAACAAACAATCTGTCTTGGAACAAGTACAGCCAGAATGTTCTTTAAAGGCAAGAATGATACGACTATGTTTCATGTACTTTGAATATATTATCAGGAGAGATCGATCCACGGAACAGGACACCATGCTTGCTAAAATCCAGGGTCAGCAAAAAAGATAAGATGAATTGACACATGAGCTGCAACAATGAGCTCAAATAGAAGAATTTGGAGGATGGCCCTGAACCAGGAAGTGTTTAGTGCTGTTGTACAAAGGGTTGCTATGAGTTGGAACTGATTCTTAACAATGACTATTTATTTTGTCTTTTGCTCTTTATGCTTTTGCTATTATATTATAGCTGATATTAGGTAATTGAGGAAATAACAGGGAGGTCATATCTGACCTTCTCTGGCTTTTTAGTAGGGAGAAGAATCTAACTCTATATCAGCCCGAGGATAATTGCCACAAGGCAAAAGTCTCCATTCTTCTTGACCTGATTCAGATACCAACCATTCCTCCTACAGCACTCTACTTCTCTGTTGAGTTGAATAATTATTGATAAATTATCTATTGTAGTGGCCACCTAGAACTCAGAGACAATGATCAAGTTTCTTAGGGAAGCTAACAAGTTACAATTTTTTCTATTTCTTTTAAAATTCTTTTTATTAGGGGTTCTTACAATTTTTATCAAAATCCATACATACATCCATTGTGTCAAGCTCCTCAATTTTCCCCCTCTCTCCTCACTCCCCCTCCCTCATGAACCCTTCATAATTAATAAATTATAGTTATTTTGTCATATGTTATACTGTCTGATGTTTTCCCCTCCCTCTTCTCTGCTGTCCATCCTCCAGGGGGGAGGCTATACGTAGATTCTTGTAATCTGTTCCCCCTTTCCATCCCACATTCCCTTCACCCTCCAGGCATCACCACTTTCACCCCTGGTCCTGCAGGGGTCATCTGTCCTGGATTCCCTGTATTTCCAGTTGCTATCTGTACCAATGTATATCCTCTGGTCTAGCCAGATTTGTAAGGTAGAATTGGGATCATGATAGTGGGGGGGAGGAAGCATTTAAGAACTAGAGGAAAGTTATATGTTTCATCGTTGCTACCCTGCCCCCTGACTGGCTCATCTCCTCCCCACAACCCTTCAGTAAGGGGGTGTCCAGTTGCCTACTGATGGGCTTCGAGTCTCCACTCTGCACTCACCCTCTTTTACAATGATAGGATTTTTTGTTCTTTGCTCCTTGATACCTGATCTCTTCGACAGCTCATGATCGCACAGGCTGGTGTGCTTCTTCCATGTGGCCTTTGTTGCTTCTTCTGAGCTAGATGGCCGCTTGTTTATCTTTAAGCCTTTAAGACCCCAGACGTTATATCTTTGGATAGCCAGGCACCATCAGCTTTCTTCACCACATTTGCTTATGCACATATTTATCTTTAGTGATCATATCAGGAAGGTGGTCACCCACTGATATGATTTTTAGTTCTTTGATATCTGATACCTGGTCCCTTCCATACCTCATGGTCACACACATTTGTCTTCAGTGATCGTTTCTGGAAGGTGTGCATCATTGAATGCAAATTTGATAGAAAAATATTGAGTAAGTACTTGAGTGGAGATCCAATGTCCATTTGCTGACTTAATACTAAACTTTATACTAAACTTAATACTAAAATTAAAAAGAAAGAAAACCCTGTAAATAGGTTAAGGTCTGATTTTTGATCTTTAGGCATGTCCTCCAGTCAAGCCCAATGGGGTACCATGCTCTGGTGCCAGAGTCTATCCTTTGAACTCCCTCAGGAGCTCCCTGCTCTGCCCCCCCCACCTGGTTGCTCTGTCGCTCGTCTTTAGTGTTTTGCCTTGGTGTCATGGGATCAGACTGGGCCAATCCCAATACTGAATCTCCAGTGTTGTCCCCCGTGCAGCCATGGGTGAGCGAGGGACATTGTGTCTCATAGTGGGATCAGCTATATGGTCCATTCTGTGCATTGGCTGCTCAGAGTGGGGATATCGTCCTCCAGGACTGGTGCCCAGGATGTGCTCCACTCTTTTCCTCCCCATTCATTTGCTCCTGTGTGCTCTGATCAGACATGTCCCTCTCCCCTAGCTGCAGCTTCAGTGTCGTCCTCTAAAGTAAAATCTTCTGGTGGGAGGGACAGTTGTCCATGTAGCTGGTATGGGGACTGGGCTCCCCTCTCCATGCAGGCATGCTGCATTTGCATCCCAGAACACTGGATTTAAGTCAGGTCCCTCTTTTCCCGTGGAGATACAAATAATACCCTCCCCTTGGGTATGTCAGTGCCCTATCCCCCCCCCCACATATCTCTTTTTTACCCCTTTCCTCCCCCACCCAGGTTACAAAATATTAAGGATATATTTCTCTTGTCCAAAATAGCTCTTCTCGTCTATGCTAGGGGACATTTCTCTCTCTGAACCTTGGCCTTTGCCTTGTTTCATGGACTGGGAAGCCTGGTGCTCTGCCTTACCATCTCACAGCTGCTCCTGTGCTCTGCCTCATGGTCTCAGTGTGGTTCCTCTACTCTGTCTCATGGTCCCTGTACTGTGACCCATCGTGCCTCTGTTGCCTCCTGAACATCAGGTAGAGATCTTGCATGCTGTCCACTGTTGACTCTTCTTTTTTATGGTCACAGGATTCTTTCTCTTCCTGCTTCTGAGATGATTCTCTTATAATCTTATACCCAGAGGAATGGCAAAACTGACCAATCCCCTCTATTAGTGTTTCACACACCCTATTTGCATGGCTACACCCAATCATTTGGTAGGAATTACAAATACATAGGTAGAAAGGCCATACAAAGTAATTGTTGAAAGCTAGGCCTGACAGATTTGCCCCTGCTTGTTCAGCTGTTATTTCTTGACTCCATGTCCTCTAACTTTATTTCAAGCTCTGGACATTTCTTGCCTGGACCACAAATGTATCTTGACCAACCTCTCTGCATCCAAGTCACCCCTAATGTTGATTTCCAGATGAATCCTTCTAAGAAGAACACGTGGCCATGCCACCACTCTGCTTAACTCTTTAAATAACTCGACACAACCATTAAAGAACATATCAATTCATTGACATGCTTCCATAAATCTCATTGATCTAGCCCCTGCCTACCTCTCCTAATTAGCTATTCTTTGCATTGCATTTTATACTCCAGCACCACCAAGTTGTTTTTCTTTTTATCCATATGCCATTGATTTTCATACTGAGTTTCTCTTTTTAGTTTTATTCCAATTGTTCCCTGGCATAAATACCCTCCTCCTCTACCTGTCAATACTTAATAATATTTTACAATCTTCTCAGGCTTGCTTCAGGGTCCAATGTGGCATCCCACTGCTTCTTGGACTCACACTCTTGAAAAGTAACGATGATGTGCATATTTGCATGTAAAACTCAATTGAACCTTGTGATAGTTACATAATTTGGTGTCAATTTGGAATCTGAGAGGATTAAGAGTGAAGGGGTGGAGTCTAGTCTGTCAATCGGATCATAGTCAATGAGGCCTCTGTGTGGGCAGGGCCTTCTCCTGAGAATTCTGGAAATTCCTGTATTCCTTCTTGAAGGTGGGAGACACTCTTTCTCGCTCTATTCCTTTCCTGTGAGACATCCCTGAGGAGAAGCCACATGGACCCACCCTGATGCAGCCCAGCGTGCTGGAAGAGCCATATGGAGACCCCTGACAGTGCTGAGATGCTTACAATACCACTGGATGCACAAGACTTCCCACCCATTGGTCTGTGATCTTCCTGTCATTGCATGTGTTTCATGAGTCTGAAGAGGACTTTAGAGATTGATATCATACATATGAGCTAATATTGGACTTATGGACTTGATCTGAACTGGGTTGGGGTGTTTTCGCAATATTCAATTGATATTGTATAAAAACCTCTTTCTCATACACATATGAGTGTCTATGGATTTGTTTCTCTAATCTGCCCAGACTAACACAAACCTCTGGTGGTAGTACCTTTACTTTTGCTTTCTTCATTCTGGATCTTATTAATTTATGGTTTTCTACTGCCCCTCCACTACAATTTTCAGCTTAGTTTTCTGTCCCAATTTATATCTTCAACGCATGCGAAATTGATCCACACTGCAACAAGGGTGGTCTGCCTGCTTTCCAACTTCCTATAATTCATATATCTATATATCTATATATATCTTGTTTTCTCTGTGTTCATTTATCATGGAAAAAGTTAAACCCATAGAAAAAAGCATGTGTAATGGACCCAGTGCACCCATTGACCCAGCTTCAGCAATGATCAACTTACTGCCAGTCTTAGTTCATCTTTATCTCTACCTACTTCCCCTGTCTCCTGCCTTATTTTGAAGCAGACCCAGTAGTCTTTCTAAGATGAACGTTTCCTATTACTGTTCCTCTGCTGAAAATACTTAATGGCTCATTCAATCTAAAAAAAGCAACTACATTACTGTGGCATTCAAGGAAGCTTGGTTTTTAAATTTTGAATCTGAAATGGCCCTCTTTATCTCTCTCTAACGTCATTATCTACTAGTTCCCCTAATCACACCATGTCCTAACTGTACAAATCTATTAACAGGAGCCATGAGAAATCATCATTTACGTAGATCAAAAACAGTCGAACATTGGCAACTTCCTATGGCTAAACCCAAAGAAATCTATATTAGACTCTCTTTTCCTCTCAGCCTTGCTTCACTGAGTCCATAGTTTGATTTGAAGACGTATCGAGTTAATGTAATTGTTGACCTACCATGTGTCTAGTTAGTCAACTCTTTGAGGACAGGGAAGCATGCTTGCTTTTGTACATCTCCAAATATCTGATAAATGATACATGTTTCATTAAAATGTTAAAGAAATCAATGTTTTTTTTTCTACTCCAGTCTTCCACAAGTGTTTTCCCACAGGCAATCTCTGAAGTGATGTCATTCTGAACCTAGTTATTTGTTCCCTCCTTGCTATCATTATTGGATGAAGGTGCAGTGTATCATTTTACTTTTAAATTTATTCAAAATTCAACTCTTATATGATAGATTTTTGTGCCAACTTGTCTCGGCCAAGGTTCTTAGCAGTTTGGAAGTTAAGACCTCATAATCCCCCATGATGTGACCTTAACACAGTGTCATCATTTCATAATTGCATAGGTTATGAGCAACCAATTCTTTGTAAGAGGATTATGATGGGATATAACACTCTTATTCAGATCACAGCCCTAATTCAATTCATTGAAAAGGTGTTTCCTTGCTAATGTGCTTGCTTCCTGGGTTTGGATCCTGCATCTGGTACATCCATCTCTGGCTCTGTGGACTTGTGCCAGTAGCCTGCCATATTGCCTACTCATCCTAGGAATCGTCAGTAACCTGTTATCTGACCTGCCAACCTTGGATTCATTTACTTCTGCAGCCACCAGCTTATAGTCTTCCTGCTGATCTTGGCCTCATCAGCCCCCACAGCTACACAAGTCAGGAGATGTGTTTGGCCTAACATCTGATCCATGGACTTGGACTTCCCCACTTCTACAGCTGTGCAAGCTATTTTCTGGATAAAAGTTTCTCTCTCTTTTTACACACACACACACATCCCCCCAGTGCCACTAGTTATGCTTCTCTAGAGAACCCAGCCTAAGACATCTTGATAAGGGCTTTGGGGGATGCTATTAAGTTTTGTTTGTGTTTTCTGCCACCGCTACTGTCAAGAGACTTCATAACAGAGCAGTGACATATGTTCATGTTTTGTGTGAAGGGCTAAAATTTAGTGCCTGCATTTACTAAATTAGATGAGTAAAGGAAAAATGAAATCAAGTGTAGCTAAAAAGGCATTCACCCTTCTGGTGTGTTAGTCCGGAATGACAGAGAAATAAATTCAGACACACATGTGTGTAAGAGAGAACTTTATGTCAGAGAGTAATTGTATATTAAGAAAACATCCCAGCCCAAGTCCATAAGTCTGATATAAGCCAACATGTCTTATACTAGTCTATAAATTCCTCTTCAGAGTCACGCAACTATGTAATGATGTCAAATACAGGAAGATCACAGGCTGGTGGTGGAAAGTCTTGTGGATCCAGTGGCAGTGTAAGCATCTCCAGGGCTCTGGCTGCCATCAGCGTGACTCCATTTGGCTTGTCAACAGAAATGACTAGCAGAGAGAGAGTGTGTGTCCCTCCTCCACGGAGGAAGAGATGTAGTTACAGAATCTTCATGAGAAGGCCATACCCACAAGGAGGGATTGCCAGGCTCTGACCTGATTGACAGTCTAGACTCCACCCCTTCATTCTTATTTATCAAGTTGACATGAAATCGTGTAACTACCACACCTGATATTCATTTAATAGATGCAAGGGGTAAAACTATAGTTTGTGCTTAAATATCCCTCACTCTGAAAATTATTTTTAAGTTTCATTTTCAGTCAGACAAAATAAAATTATTTCAGGTTTCAACTTCAGTCATACAACATGCGTTATTCATTTGCTTTGGTAAAGCACTCCAAAAATTTAGAGGCTTAAATCAATTCATTTTCTTGTGATCAGTATTTCTTGGGTCTGGGATTCCAGAAAGGTTTCCCGGGATGACTCCTCTCAGCTCTACCTGTCCTCAGCTGGGGGTGGGGCTGCGTTGGCGGGGATGGGCATGGTGGCGGTGGTTGCAGAGCTCTTCATTTCCAAGATGACCAGTGTGTCATCCTCACCACGTGCCTTAGGATTCTTGCTGTGTCTTGGGTCTCTAAATGGCTGCTCTTTTTCCATGACCGCTGTTTTTCAAGAAGCAGCAGAAACTTCCAGCTCTTCTAAAGGCTTACATCTGGAATGGATACCGCATTTGTTCTGGTATAGTCTGTTTTTGAACCAGCCCAGGTACAGGGTTGAAGAAGATAACAGTGGCAACGGATGTGTGTTCACTTGTATTTGAATAAGTTGCCTGTTGGCTAGTGGTTCAACGTGAGGCCTGAAGTCCCTTGGGAGTCTGATGCGGCCCTGCTGAGTTTAGATCTGTTGTCAGTGTAATGATCATATTTTGGCTCAAGATCATGAGTTCACATGAATGTCAAGTATTTTGAAAACAATAACTCCTGAAAATGTTGACACCTTTTATTTGGCTGGGAAGTGGTCAATGGCTTTTATCTCCCAGAATTATTTTTCCCTCTCCCTCAACCAAAAGCAAACTCACGCCTATTGAGTTGATTCATCTCCTATAGCACGGACAGGAAATAGCCCCAAATATTTCTGAGCCTTTAAACCTTTATAGGAGTTGACAGCACCATTTTTTTTGCAGAACAGATGATGGATTTGAACCCCTGACCTTTCAGTTACCAATTCAATACGTAATCCACTATGCCCCCAGAGCTCCTTCCAGCACAAAAAATATTCACTAGAAGACTTGAGACCAGATATTTGAGTAAAGGTGTTGATTTAAGAATTTGTGTGATGAAATCTCATTAAAAGCAAAATTCAAGGGAAGCCAGGTTTTTTGTATGTGTGTGTGCATACATATCATAATGTCCCTTGGTATTCCTGGGTTTAAAAGAGAGATATATATACTTACTTTTTAACCCAGAAATACCATGGGACTCTATGGTAAGTTCCTTCTTAAAAAAGGATATATATTTTTTTTTCCTTCTTTTTAACCCAGGAATATCAGGGGAGATCATGGTAAGTCTGTTTCATCTATGTGTTATCTCAGTATATAATTTAAGTTAAGCCTTCAGGGTATTTGATGTCACATAGGATCAAGATAAATGAGACTATTTAATTTTGACCTTTTGTACATCTCTGTATAAAAGCAAAGACGTCTTGAAACTAAGGCAAGTCCCTGTTCCATCACCTGAGAGATCAAGGGAGCACAAACTATGGCTACCAATTGTTCTTACATTTATAGTATTATTTAATATTAATAAATGCTTTTCTATTCCTAATTATTTGTTTCCCAATGGCAATGTCAGGGTAGATTTCTTCCTTCTGATTGTCATGTGATAACAACAGTATGCTTCCATTTCAAGCAGGGGAGAACAAGGGTTCTAAATCTCAACCCTGACTTCCATTCATATTGTTTGTTTGTTTTGTTCATTCACTCAGATTTGAGCTTAAGTTATTATTTATTTCTAATGCCGAGGAAGAAGTTGGCTATTTTTTCCACCCTTTAATTTTTGTGGCCATCTTCTCATTCCATTTAAGGGATGTCACTATCTTCAAAGAGAACATACCCAACCAAGTTCAGGCTGAACCCAAATTTTATTTCATTTGCTAATTTCTGATATGCTTTCATGCACGCCTTCAAATAGAGGAACCAGGAAGGATTCATGAAGCCAGGACTTAGGAGCAGCAGGTGAAGTCTACTTAGTAGAGAATTCCAAGGTTATATGTTAGAGCAGCAGTTCTCAAGCTGTGAGTCATGACCTCTGGGGGGGGGGGGTGTCAAACAACCCTTTCACAGGGGTTGTCCGATTCATCACAGTAGCAAAATTACAGTTATGAAGTAGCAACGAAAATGATTTTATGGTTGGGTGGTCACCACAACATGAGGAACTGTATTAAAGGGTCACGGCATTAGGAAGGTTGAGAACCACTGTGTTAGAGAATTGTGACAGTTAATAATCTCCTGTCACCTTGAGTGAAGGCATGGAGTCTAGCCTGTCAACCAGGCCGCAGCTTGATGACCTCATTTGGAGGCACTACAGAGCTAAATAGCTCTCCTGAGCCCAATACACATTCTACTGTCTGCTTGTCTCCCTGCTAAACATTCCTGTTGCCAATCCACATGGAGCTAAACTTATGGAGCCAGAGCCCTAGATCTGGAGGAGCCACACGGAGACCCACACCAGCACTGAAGATTCCACCGCCACGGGATCCACAAGATTTTCCACCCACTGGACTGTGATCTTCCTGCATTTGGTGTCATTGCATATGTTTCCTGAATCCGAAGAAAAATTTATAGACTGGTATCAGACATATCAACTAATAACAAACTAACAGACCTGATCTGGGCTGGGCTGGGCTGTTTTCTCAATAAACATTTGCTCTTTTATATCAAGCTCTTTCTTATACAAATATGAGTGTCTATGAATTTGTTTCTCTAGTCTACCTGGACTAACACAAGAGTTTTTTTTTTAATTTTTTTTTTACAAGAGTTTTATAGACCAATTTCTTTTTAGAAAACAGCAGGTGGGTATAACAGACCTGCTGACATCAATCAACTATCAGGCACCCCTGTGTCTCTTGATTACAAATGGGACCAGAGAACTGTTTTGCAGGAAAAGATTAAATGTATATTCATGGTTGATTAGCAGTGTGATATTCAAAAACAAATGGCCACACATTTTATAAGGGGTTATGGTGAAGAACAATTGTGACGATGGCCTGGGACAGGGCGGTGGCTCCTTCTGTTGCCCATTGGGTCACTGTGAGTCAGAACTGACTTGGTGGCACCTCACAACAACAACAACATTAGCTGCTGTGGATCTTTGTAAGGTTTGTAAGAATTTGCATAGCAACCCAACAACCTCTCATTCGATAATTTTAGTAGAATCTATGAAGCACAAATAATCTCTTAACAAAAGACGAGCAACACCCGGTGTTTAACAATAGCACAAGCAAAGATTATACATATTTTCCTGCTGTAATGCTTTGCCCGTAATAAGACATAATGCTCTCTTTATAAAACCTTTGTGTTTCAATAGCATAGGAAATTATTCATATTTTCTCCTGAGATCTTTATTTTTAATAAGTGTCATGCTGGCTTTCACAAACCTTTGTGTCTTGTGTATGTTATAAGGGACAATGGGGGGTACTTGGCAAGCGGGAGGGTCTTTCATGGAATCTAGAAGTAGATGTATTTTTGATAAATAACCAGTTTTGTGAAGTGAATGAGGCCCATGATAAAACTATTGCTGGCATTTCTACAAACTTCAAAACCTTCTAGAATATTTTGTTTGGCACAAGAACTAAATGTCAAACCAAACTTAGACAAAATTCATTGAACTAAAGAGTAATTTAATTTCTAGCAACCTGTTATTGTTAGGTGTCAGCGAATTAGTTCCAACTCATTGCAGTTAAATGGGTTCTGATCCATAGCAACTTGATGCACAATAGACTGAAACACTGCCTGATGCCGCGCCATCTCACAAACGTGGCAATGTTTGAGTCCATTGTGCAGCCACAGGGTCATTGCATCTTTGTAGCATTCTACTCTCCCGATCCTCTATCACTGTGTCACCTGTCAGACCTCATTGCCTTGTAAGTGTCCAGGGTGGAAGCTTTGGCTTCTAGCACTGATCTGAGCAGAACGGAAGTGATGAGGAAAAGCAGCAGAAGCAATATTTAGGATAGAAATAGAAGATGATCAAGGTTGCGGAGCTGCAGAACAACTTGCATGGTGTCAGAGGCCCTGTGCTTTCATGCCAGAGAGGTACGATTCTCACAGGAGCATTGGTGATGCAGGTCACTGAGTTTCACCAAGACTGTTCTTTCCTCACATGAAGCCACCATGAGATTTGTTAAGCAAAGGCCCTACAAGGGCAAAGGCAGGATCTAGTTGGCGTGGAAAGCTGAAATCTTTAGGACTAATATAAGTGTCCGAATGGCTAATATGGTAGGACTCACCTTACTAGAATGTGATGGTTAGGGATTATGTCAACAAAAGACAAGTGGGTAAGGGTAGGGGTAGAGCTCAGCCTCTCAATTGTGTAGCAGCCTGATGGCACATCTTGGGTGTCCTAAGCCTTTTTGTATGAGAGAGATAGAGATAGAGATAGAGATAGAGATAGAGATAGAGAGAGAGAGAGAGAGAGAGAGAGAGAGAGAAAACAGAGGCACATCCTTTTTAGCCCTTCCCTCTTCTGCTGGAGCTGAATGTGGTTTCGCAATCTCCCGATGTGTCGCCTTGCCAATCCCAGGAGCCATCAGCAGACTACAAATGATGGATTCATTCAGCCAACTTCACACTCTGCCTCCACCAACGTGTGCCCGCTGCTGTCTCTGCTTCATCATCCTGCTTCCTGTTAAGCAGCTTCCCCGAGTCAAGAGTACCCTGACTTGAAGTGGATTGGACTTCCGTATTTTTAAAGCTCTTTTACAACACTTACAAGTGTCACTGGTTTTGCTTCTGTAGAGGACACAACCTAACACAGAGAACCCATGACTGAATGAAGCGGACATGATTCTGTAACTTTCTGACCTCTCCTATGTGGTTTGGGTACTTCATGATTGACATATCCCAGAAATGAGTCGCTTTGACTGGGGCATGATTTGCAGTGGTTTGGCATGCAGTTGGCAGCTATGTGCTCATGTACTTAGCCCCTATGATGTGCTCTAATGTGATCAGCTGAGTTATTAGGGGATTCAGGTGGGATACAATGAATTTTCTCAGGTCCCTGACCTGATCCAATGGGTGTGGCCTGCCAAGGAGAGAGAAGGGAGCAGAAGAGAAGGGAACTCAGTGCCACCAAGAAAGAAGAGCTAGTAGTATGTTTGGGACCCAGAGTCCCTTTGCTGGGAAGCTACTAGACTCAGGGGAAGTTTGTTACTGAGACATACAGAGACCTTTCAGGGGTGCTAGGCCTATAGGATTTTGAAAGACTTTTCCCTAGAGCCCCCAAAGAGAGAAAGCTTTCCCTTAGAGTGGAATTTGGACTTTTAGTCTCCTGAACTATGAGGGAATAAGTTTTTATTTGTTGAAGCTGTCCATTGGTGGTATTTCTGTTACAGCCATTCTAGATAACTAAGACAAGTGGGATGTTATCCAGACTGCAATCATTCCTGTTCCTGGGAAATGTTATCCTCGGTGACAGCCTGGTCATTTTCCGTCAACACTATGAATGAATCACCCACTAGGAAAATTGAGTTAACCTCAAGGGAATAGTCAGCTCTTGGTTGAACTCATATTCAGAAGCCTCTCTGTTATTGAACTCAAAAGGCATCCACTCTGCCTCTAAGTCAGTGCTTCTGTGCTAGAACCGAAGCAGTGAGCTGTGCCTCCCACACAGGAGCCAATGTGGCACACTGATTAAGCGCTCGGCTGTGACACAAAAGATTGGTTGTTGGTGACTTTGTAGGAGAAAGGCTTGGGAATTTTTCTCCAGAAAGATTACAGTCGAGAACACTCCATGGCTCCAACAGCCGCATCCACTAACCAACACACCTGCCTGTTTTTCCTCTAGAGCTCACACTGCTTTGGATTTGTACCTCCTGCCTTTTGATATCCAATCTGCTTAGCAGCGGAGGAGGGGCTAATTTAGTCTTTTGTTTGTTTCTCTGTGTTACAGGCTCTTTTTCAACCTCTTAATGTGTTCGAGCCTTCAAAATGATGATTGATCCACTTGCCATTTTCTGGATTCATTTTATTTAGTTATTATGCACTTGTACTTGCTACTGGTCTCTGTACTTTAGACATATCCACTCATTGAAGCCTTAGAGTTATCTTTTCAAGTCAGTGCTATCGTTACCATGAAATTAAAACAAGGGAGCTGATACAACTTGCTCAAGGGCACACAACCAGGAAGTCATGTAGGGTTTAAGTCCCACACCATTCCCTTGTTCCTTTGGTCTATGCACAGGTTTCACATAAGCTCTATGAAGTATTCCAGAATTTTCATTGCTTTTGCAATGTTATCCTTAATTTGTTATTATCCACACAGTCCAATGCCTTTGCATAGTTAATAAAATACAGGTAAACAGGTAAGATCTGTCTGATATCAGGAATGACACCAGGAACCCTTATTACCATCCTTTTCTGAATCTGGCTAGACATTCTGGCAGCTCCTTGTCAATGAACTGCAGCAAACATTTATGTATATATAATATAGATATTTTAAAATTTCTTTTTAATCATTTTCTTGGGGGCTCATACAATTCTTATCACAATCCATACATCCATCCATTGTGTCAAGCACATCTGTACATTTGTTGCCATCATCGTTCTCAAAACATTTGCCTTCTGCTTGAGCCCTTAATCTCTGCTGCTCATTTTCCCCCCTCCCTCCCCACTGTCGGATGTCTCCCCTCGCCTTCTTTTCTGCTGTCGCTTTGAGGAGGCTATACGTAAATTCTTGTAATCAGGTCCCCCTTTCTACCCCACATTCTCTCCACCCTCCAGGCATCGCCACTCTCACCACTGGTCCCGGAGGAGCCATCTGTCCAGGATTCTCTGTGTTTACAGTTGCCATCTGTGCCTATGTACATCCTCTGGTCTAGCCAGATTTGTAAGGTAGAATTGGGATCATGATAGTGGGAGAGAGGAAGTATTTAAGAACTAGAGGAAAGTTATGTTTCATCGTTGCTACCCTGAACCCTGTCTGGTTCATTTTCTCCCGGTTGGCCTTCAGCAAGGGGTGTCCGGATGGCCACCATTGGGCTTTGAGTCTCCACTCTGCACTCACCCACATTTTCAATGATATGATTTTTTTCCCTTGATGCTTGATACCGATCCCTTCGACAGCTCATGGTCACACAGGCTGGTGTGTTTCTTCCATGTGGGCTTTTTTGCTTCTGAGCTAGATGGCCATTTGTTTATCTTCGAGCCTGTAAGACCCCAGATGCTGTATCTTTTGATAGCTGGGCACCATCAGCTTTCTTCACCACATTTGCTTATGCACACGTTTTTCTTCATTGATCATATCAGGGAGGTGGGCAGCCATTGATATGATTTTTAGTTCTTTGATGTCTGATAACTGGTCCGTTCTACATCTCGTGGTCAGCTAAGCTGGTGTGCTTCTTCCATGTGGGCTTTGATGCTTCTCAGCTAGATGACCTCTGGTTTATCTTCAAGCCTTTAAGACCCCAGACGCTATATCTTTTGATAGCCGGGCACTGTCAGCTTTCTTCACCACATTTGCTTATGCACACATTTTTATTCAGCTATCGTGTCGGGAAGGTGTCCATCCTGGAATGCCAATTTAATAGAACAAAGTGTTCTTGCATTGAGTAAGTGCTTGAGTGGAGGCCCAATGTCCATCTGTTGCCTTAGTAATAAACCTATAAATATATTCACATATATACTATTTTTATTGACATACCTTACTCAATCCAATAGGTCCCTTTCCTTCCCATACAGTTCTGATGTTCAATCCCATCAGGTGACATTATACAATCATCAATGCTACCAACTCCCCCCCCACCCCCCCCTACCACTTCTCGTACCCTCAGGGAACCCTTATTCTTGTCACTGTCTCTGAGGGGTCATCTATCTTAACTACTACATACTGAGAGATCTTAAATATACAAATGAACATATGCAAATCTAACATGATTAATGAGGTATATCACATAAAGACCTTAATAGGAAGGGGAGGAAATATTACAGAACTAGAGGATGATTATGTGGTTCATCAGTGCCATACCACACCCTGGATTTATCTCCCATCCCATGTGGCCCTTCTGATAGGGACTGTCCAATTGTCTTGCCAGTGGAGCATGGGTCTCTACTGTATCCACTCCCCGTCATATCAATTTAATTGCACGGTTGCTTTTAACGTCTGATACCTCTTCCTGTTGACACCTCATGATCACAGACTGATGTACTTCTTCTATGTGGGCTTTGTTGTTTCTCTGCTGGATGGCCGCTTGTTTAACTACAAGCCTTTAAGACACCAGGCACTATATCTTTTGATAGCCTGGCACCATCAGCTTTTTTCACCACATTTGTTTATGCACCCACTTTTCTTTTTATTAAAAGATCATTTTATTGGGGGCTCTTACAACTCATTGCAATCCCTACATCGATTGCATCAGGCATATTTGTACATATTTTGTCATCATTCTTTTCTAGACTTTTACTTTCTATTGAGCCCTTGGTATTAGCTCCTCTTTTGTCCCTCCCTCCCCCCCTCACCCTCGTGACCCCTTGATAGATTATAAATTATTTTTATTATTTTCATATCTCACACTGACCACAGTCTCCCTTCCCCCATGGTTTCTGTTGTTCCTCCCCCTGGAGGTGGGGTGTGGTTATGTGTCGATAATTGTGATTGGTCCCCCCCTTCCTTCTCTCCTCTCTCCTCTTTCCCCCTACCCTTTTGGTATCGCTATTCCCATTCCTGCTCCTGGATTCCATGCGCCGTGAGCTCTTATCTCTTATCTGTACCTGTATACATGCTCTGTTCTAGTCCAAAGTACGAGGCAGCACTGAGGTCATGATAGTGGGGAGTGAGGCAGCCTCAAGGGATCAGAGGAATATTGTGTGTTTCATTGGTGTTTTACTGAACCCTGGTTGACTCATCTTTTCCCTATGACCTCTCTGTGGGGGCATGTTCCATTGTCTATAGATGGGCTTGTCTATGGGTCTTCTAATGCTGGTTACCTGGTCCAGATGATACCTCATGATCGCACCACCTTCTCCCCCCAGTCCCTCTGGGACCGTCGGATCCTGTTGCTTTCTCCTCGAGCTTGCTTCCCATGCCTATCTTATATAAATAAGTAGGCAAACCAACAATGACATGGACCAAACAAAAAGAAAACAAAACATTGAAAACAGAAAAGGAAGGGGGGAAAAGAGAGAAAACATACATCATTCCAGGTCTGTCTGCTGACTTTTATGACAATCTCCACACTGGTCCTGGGACGAATTTTAGGAGCTGCCCCATCTAGTCTGAAGTCTATTTTGGGGGCTCTCTAGGGGCATTCTGACTTTTCTTTGCTCCAGTTGCTGATCTGTTATGTTCCTTTCTTGGTTTTTTCCATTGTGGGGTGTTCAGACAGCACTACCTCCCCAGCATGTGTCACCAGTATTGTCCTCTGTCATAGTATGCTCCATTAAGGGCAATATGTCATGAGCTGTTGTAAGCCCTACGGTCATCTCTGTGCCTTAGCAGCTCCATGCAGTTAGTCATCCTCCAGGCTTGGTGTGCCAATATAGGGTCTAGCCCAACTGTCCTTTCTCTTTTTCCTCCTTGATTTGCTTCCATGTGGGCGTGCCATTATGCACCCATTTTTTCTTTAGTGATTGTGTCAGGAAGGTGGGTATTATACAGTGCCATACTATTTGAATAAACCATTATTATATTGCGGTAAGATTTAAGTAGAGGCCCAAAGTCCATCTGCTTCCTTGTTGCATTATCATATATAAAAATACACATATATTCATATATGTGTGTATTTATATTGCTCCCCCCATTTTCATTATAGCACTTTATTTCGCCTTCTTGGTATGCCCTTTGAAATCTTCTGTTCAATTCTTGTATGTTATCATTTTTTCATTCACGTAAGCACTTGAGGTTCTAGAGCAAGTTTTAGAGTCTCTTTGAACATTCTTTGAACATATGTGAGGTCCTTGATATAATTCCAAAATTCATCTGTTATTATAACATTAGTGTTCCATGGTCAAAATGCATTCTTGAGAAGGTCTCTAAATTCAAGTGTGATATACTTGAGGTCATGCTTTGGCTTCAACATGAACTTCCATATGAGCAATTGATGGTCAATCCTGTAGTTTGTTCCTGTCCTTGTTCTACAGGTGATGATATTGGGCTTTTCTGTTGTCTCTTTCCACAGGTATAATCAAGGATTCCTATGAGATCCACGTATTATGGAAAATTGGTGTTTACTATGAACAAGTTGTTGATCTCTGGCATTATTTCTCTCACCAAGGGCATACTTTTGAACTACTGATCCTTCTTTGTTTCTGACTTTAACCTTCTAGTCACCAGTCATTATCAATGCATCCTGATTGCCTATTTGATCAATTTTGGGCTAAAGAAGTTGGTAAAGATCTTCAATTTCTTCATCTTTGGTATGATGAAGAAATGTGAATACTAGCTTCCTTGTAGGCAGATGGATGGAATCCTTTCACTGACAGCATTGTCCTTCAGGACAGACTTTGTGATGTTCTTTATGATGATGGATGTGAGGCCCTTCATCTTGAATTCATCCTTCTCACCATGGTAAACATAGGATTGTCAAATTCAAATAGCCAATGCCAGTCCAGTTCAGAAGACTAATGAGTAGAATATCAAGCTTTATGTGTTCCATTAAGGTTTGAGAACTTCAAAATTCTGTAATGAGCTTTTCATACCAGTTAAAGATGATATTTCCTTAGCATGTTGGGGATTGGTCTCTGGTCAGACATTGTGTTTATATGGAGTGCGGGCAGTTGAAGGAGACCCATCCTATTGCCATGGAGTCAATTCCAAGGTATATCCACCTTTGGGGCAGAGTAGAACTACTCCTGAGAGTTTCTGAGACTGTAATTCAAATTCTAGCACCACCACTTACCAGTTCTGATCCGGGGCTCATTGCTTATGTCTTTATCCGCCAGAATCCTCGTCGACAAAGTAAAAATTAATCCGAGTAACTTCCTCATAAGATTGTTGTGAGGATTAAAGGAGACAAAATAGGCGAATGGCATAGACTACACCTGGCACAGTAAACAGTAGCTACGTTTATGGTTGTCCTGATCGCTACATCAATTTTGAGCATGATTTATTTTATTTATTTATTTTAAATAATTTTATTGGAGGCTCATACAACTCTCATCAAAATGCATCCATCCATCCATCCATTGTGTCAAGCACATTTGTATATTTGTTGGCATCATCATTCTCAAAACGTTTGCTTTCTACTTGAGCCCTTGATATCAGCTCCTCACTTTCCCCCTCCCTCCCCCCTCCCCCTCCCTCATGAACCCTTGATAATTTATATATTATTATGATTTTGTCATATCTATCACTGTCCGACATCTCCCTTCACCCACTTTTCTATTGTCCATCCCCCAGGGAGAAGGTTATATGTAGATCCTTGTAATCGGTCCCCTCTTTCTACCCCGCTTTCCCTCCACCCTCCCAGTGTAACCACACTCACCACTGGTCCTGAAGGGATCATCTGTGCTGGATGTGCGTTACCAGTTCCTATCTGTACCAATGTACATCCTCTGGCCTAGCCAGATTTGTAAGGTAGCATTGGGATCATGATAGTGGGAGGAGGAAGCATTTAAGAACTAGAGGAAAGTTTTATGTTCATTGTTGCTACCCTGCACCCTGACTGGTTCATCTCCTCCCCGCGACCCTTCTGTAAGACAGTGTCCAGTTGCCTACAAATGGGTTTTGGGTCTCCACTCTGCACTCAACCTCATTTTCAATGATATGATTTTTTGTTCTTTGGTGCCTGATCCCTGATCCCTTGGACACCTCGTGGTCACACAGGCTAGTGTGTTTCTTCCATGTGGGATTTGTTGCTTTTGAGCTAGCTGGTCGCTTGTTTACCTTCAAGCCTTTAAAACCCCAGAGGCTATATCTTTGGATAGCTGGGCACCATCAGCTTTCTTCACCACATTTGCTTATGCACACATTTGTCTGCAGTGATCATGTCAAGAAAGTGTGCATCATGGAATGCCAATTTGATAGAAAAAGGTGTTCTTTCATTGAGTAAGTACTAAATCTCCAGTGTTGTGCCCCGTAGGGCAATGCGTCAGCGAGGGATGTCATGTCTCATAGTGGATTAGGCATATGGTCCACTCTGTGCATTGGCTGCTCGGAGCGGGGATATCGTCCTCCAGGGCTGGTGGGCCAGGATGTGCTCCACTCTCTCTTCCTCCCCATTCATTTTGGGCCCATGTTTGAGTATGATTTATGAGCATGTACACTCATTCTCTAGTGCTGCTATAGCTGACATTGCACAAGTGCATGCTTTCATAAACAGATTTTTTTCTGAGGGATAACTTCTCTGCTTTGGAGGGAAATCTTTATTTCTGTGTAATCTCGTCCGTCGTTTTGGATTGTCTAATGGATTATATCTAATGGCAAAGAACTCATTTCCAAATGGAATTATAGCCATAGAAAATAGAGGTTTGGACTTTAGACACCTAGTTTGAAATGGGAACAATTCAACCCACAACATTATGGAAGGTCCAAGCATCAGCCTGTGTCTAGTCTTCCATGGAGACAACTCTCAGGCCAGATTAGCTAGAACAAAGTCCATCAGATGTTGGTTGGTGGATAAGGGAAGTGGAAGGCACAATGTTTTAAAGAAAGGGGTGCTCGGCTTCTGTAATTTTGTTAGAAAATGTCTCAATCTCTCCAGTATGTTGAGGTGGGAAATGAGAACTAGTATTTGAAATTGGCAGTCTCCAAAGGACTCAATACATGCTAGCTCCTTTAGCATGTCTGCCCCCTGCTCGTACTCTGCCTTCCCATGCCTCATTATTCCTGCAAGCAATACTCTCAACTCTTCTTCCCATGTTCCATATATTATTCGGACTCCAAGGGATAGATCCAGGCTTGGCATTCTCCACGAGGCAATTCTGAGCCACACGAGCCTGCACAAGGATACAGGGGAACTGAGAATTGGCACTTGACACCTGGAACCTGAATGTCCAACCTTCTAGAACCAAGGCTGTTGTCCTTGCGGAGAGACTAGATGGCAAGAAGATCCATAGTGAAGAACACCGCAGAGCAATGTGGGCAGGATGACTCAGTAGCAGATTGCATTCTCCTCCTGAAGACGCCTGGCGGTGGCTTTTCCACCCTGTCCTTGAGGCTTTGGATTCAGTTCCAGGGAAGAACAGGGTGGAGGCTTCGAAGTAGACTGGGATTGTGTTAATCATACCAAAGGTACTCACGCAGTCATTGGATCTGGGTTGATTCACCTAACAATATCTAGAGTGGGCTGCCTGAGATGAAGTTGGCACCATAAATTCTAGAAGGAATGCTTTTGCTCCTGGGAGTTTTAAAGCTCATAAAATGGTCCAATTAGGTGCCTAGTACCCATAAACTCTTTTGAGGTAGATAGCTTGTTAAGAAATGTTCCCTAAAACTCGGAAATAAAGCAACAAGATGGCTATCTGTCCTTTCATAACATATGGAATTTTTTTCCTAACAGAGCCACTGCAGATTATTTAGTTCTGTAGGAAAACATACCTTGGTTAGGCTTATTTTTGATTCTTAAGTAGGGCCCAGGCTCTGAGAAGTTAATATGGAGTCTTTTTTGTTTGGTGGATGAGTAAATAATTTCTGACCAGAACTAAAGAAAACCACAGAAGTTTCATTTTTTTTTGTGGCTTTATTGCACACTCGCCACTTTTGTATCTCTCAGTAATCTTACTCCAGAATTCCTTTTGGGTTGTTGTTGCCTATGTGTACCCAACCTCTCAAAGTCTCCTTTGAACCTTCTCTGTCACCTCGCTTGCCTCATTAATGACATCAGTTGACCTGTTCATATCTGCTCACTTTACATGAATCAGGATTTTTAATATTAAAAAAAATGATCCTTTGAGAAACCCTGGTCTGCAAGTCAGAATGTCTCTGGAAAAATCACGGAAGACTTTGGAAAAGGATATTCAAAAGTAAGCAAACTCCAGGGGGACGTCTTTCTTTATCTTCTAGAAAATTTACAAGGCAGAGGCAGACAGCTGGAGTTAGTCGTTCCTGATAGACAGTGAGCAGAGAAGGCACTGTTTTGAACAATGTGGACCACATTCATCGGTAAAAAGTATTTAGAATGAATAAATGCAGAACAAAGAGGTGAACTGAATAATTCACCAGCCTGATGCTTCTTCTTCTTCTTTTTTTACATTATAATTTGGGTTCATTTAGCCTTAAAGTCTGTGTCAATTTTGAATGGAAGCTGAACTATTTCTTGACAGTTCTTCAAACTGAACAGAAACCCATCAAAATGAATTGGGATGCAAATGCTATAGCTCTTTGATTCTGCTTTCAGTAGAACTTGTAATTTTCAACAATCCTCTTGATTCCTTTCATTGTTTGCCATGTAGCCTTGGGCATGTGGAAAGGTTAAAAATTGACACGGGAGATGCAATTTTCTTTTACTGGGGGAAATGTGACAGTTTGGTTGTGCTTTTCCTTACAAACTACTGAGCCGGACATTGAGGTCTCATGAGGGGGATGTATTGGGGAATGGGGACTGTATCATGTGGTGGTGGAAAATCCGGGTTCAAATCACAGCCCCTCCACTTCCTAGATATATTCACATTATTTAACCTCCGTAAGATTCAGTAAAGGGATACCCAGGTGGCATTGTGGGCTATGCACTAAATGGCCAACTATAGGATCAGCAGTTCCAACAAATGAAAAACCTTCAAAGCCCAAGAGAGTTCAACACTTCATCTCTTCAGACAGAAAGAATCTGGTAAATGGCATTATTTGTGTCTTCCTCTTTTTTTAAATCCTTGTGGGTAGCACTGTTCCCACCCCTACACTTTGTCCCTCCCCATCCGGTCTATGTGGCATTGTTTGACTTTTCCTGGACCTGCAGGTTCTAGTCATGGGGAGAAGGCTGCTTCTCTCCTTCTGTTCCTTTGGGAGCAGACTGGGTGTACCCTAAGGCTGTCACACTGTGGAAGAGGGGGAAGAAGCAGCCATCAGTCACGATTTGAGCAGTGTTCAGCCCTGGCTTCATCAAATATGACAGCCTAATTATAAGCCTTCCTACACGAGTTATGTAGGCAAAGAAGATCCTCTTCTCATTTTGTGTTATAATACACTTCTTTCTTGGCATGTTCCCGGGATGTGTTTATCTGACGCATGCCTTTCAAGGAACTCTGGGTGATTTCACCCCATAATTTCCTCAAGTTGTTCAAGATAATCTTCTTATAAAGCAAGTTCCAGGGTGCGTTCCCTGAACATAGAGGAGATAATATAAAGATGCTGTAGATGTTTTTTGTAAATCTTCACCACATCCGGATGGGGGTGTTGAGGCTTGATACGCGTTCATGTGAGATGTCTAGCTGGTACAGGCAGGAAAGTTAGTAGTCAATGTTAGTAAGCCCAATGTTAACCAGGAATTTGATTTAACTGGAATCTGTGGAAGATGGACTAGGCTGGACCGTTTTCCCTCCTGTGAAGTTTAAGTTGACATCTGGCAGTATCTCTGGGACTGTTGGGGAAAATATTTTGGTCTTAAAATGGAAATTCGAGTGAAATGATCTTTCTTTTCCTTTACAACTATATGTTGGGATGCTGCTACATTTTTCATTTATTTCCCCCAATATTTGTTCTTATTTTAAAAATATGATTTAATATGATAAAAATACATAGATAAAAAAGTTTAGTGTTTGGTGAATTTTGACAAAGGCAAGACACCTGTCTAACTCCCTAGTCAAGACCTAAAACATCTCTATCATCCCCTGGGGCAGTTAGATAATCTCCTGTCAACTTGTGAAAGAGTGGAGTCTAGCCTGTCAATCAGGTCATAGCCAATAATACCTCTGTGTGGGCATGGCCTTCTCCTGAGGATTCTGAGAACTCCTGTCTTCCTCCCTGGAGGCAGGACACACACTCTCTACTAGATATTCCTGTTGACAAGCCACATGGAGCCACGCTGATGGAGCCAGAGCCCTGGAGCTGGAAGAGCCACGTGGAGACCCACACCAGCACTGAGATGTTTCCATGTCACTGGATCCACAAGACTTTCCACCTACTGGTCTGTGGTCTTCCTGCATTCGGCGTCATTGCAGGTATTGTGTGAGCCTGCAGAGGAATTTATAGACTGGTATTGGACATATGGGCTAATAGATCTGGACTGGGCTGAGCTCTTTCTGTAATATACAATTACCCATTATATAAAGTACTTTCTTATACGCATGAGTGTCTATGAATTTGATTCTCTAGTCTACCTGAACCAACCCCCCTCCCACCCCCCTTGATAAAGTTCCTGGTGGTCTTTTGGCAAACAATGCCCCTCTGTCTCGCAAGAAGTTATTATTTTAACTTCTATTAACATAAATTGTTGCAATTCATATAAGCCTGTTGCTGTTGAGTCAATTCTATTTCATGGTGACCTCTTGTGTAGAACTAAGCTCCAAAGGGTTTTCTTGGTTGTAATTTTTATGGACTCAGATAGCCAGGCCTTTCTTCTATGGCACCATTGGAGAGGGTTATAACCACCATCCTTTAGATTAGTAGTAGAGAGCAAACCATTTGTACCACCCAGGGAGCTTCTAGAACTTCAGCTAAGTGGAATTATAGAGTATGTACTCATTTATATCGAACTTTGTTTGGTTCATATGTATTTGTTGTGGTTCATTCATATGTCAGTGGCTCATTCTGTTTTGTTTCTGAATTGTATTGCATTGTATACACATGCTACATTTTACCCATTCTCCTGTCGATGGGCATTTGAGTTGTTGACGATTATGAATGAAACAGGGTAAATATTCGCTTACCAGTCCTTTGGTAGACATGCCATTTTGTCTTTCTTGGGTAAGTGCCTAAGAGTGTAATTGCTTGGTTGGAGGGTAGGTAGAAGGCCTTGGGTGGGTGGCACACACTGTTTGTGCTTGACTAGTAACCCAAAGGCCCTGGGTGGGTGGCACACACTGTTTGTGCTTGACTAGTAACCCAAAGGTTGGCAGTTTGAACTCACTTGGAGGTGCTGTAGAAGAAAGGCCAGGCAATCAGCTTCTGTAAAGGAAAGGTTCTAACCAAGGAAACCCTATGGAGCTCAGTTCTGCTCTGTAACATGTGGGGTGGCCATGAGGCAGGGTTGATTTGATGGCAATGAGTAGGGTCAGCGGCATTTACTTTATCCGAAACTGTCAAGCAGTCTTCCAAAGTGAGTGTACCATGTTACATCCTCATAGGCCACGTGTGAATGGTCCAGATGCTGCACATCCTGGCAACTCTGGTTCTCATTCTACCAGTCTAATGCCCCTGGGTGCATCCCTAAGGAAATCAAAGAGATAGTTGTTCACTGCTACCAGTCCAACTCAATCAGAAAAGTTATGAGAAGCTAATAGGATTATCAGACAACAGTGGGCACCGGTCACATTTGCGGTGACTTTTGATTCAGGATTAGCTACAAATCATCTTAAAGTAACTTAAAGCAACAGTGAGTTTTTTGAAGAAGCATGCAGGGAAAAACACGGGCACGCTAGATAATCATTTTCTCCTAGCTCTTTAGAATGGCCAGGAAACTCTTGTTTCAACTATTTTCACATTAAAAAGTTTGGTCCTTGGTCCCAGCAATCAGGAGGAAAGCAGTAATTTACACATTTCGTGGGTTTGGGTTAGGGTCTCTAGGAGGCAAAAAGGTAAAGCAGTATGCTTCTAATGTGTGTGGAAGAAAACATCAAGCAATGTAGCTTTCCTACTGTAGCTGGGCAACCGTACCCTTCATCAATGGGATTTTGCCATCATTATTAACTTCTCTTTCCTCCCTCTTTCCTGACCCTGGCAATACACTTTGTTCTTTATACATTTGCCTTTGCATATAAGTGAGGTCCTACGATACCTGTGCTTTTGTGGATCCAGTCCTCTGCTCATAGACATTTAGGCTGTTTCCCCCTTGGGCGATGGCGAACAGTGCCATGATGCACAATGGCGCACTAGGCTCCTTTTGCAAAACGGTTCTCCAGTCTTTGACGTAACTGAAATACTTCGGATGGCATTTCTTACCATTTGATTCCTGTTGGCTACAGCCTTTCATCCAGGTGATCTCTCCATCTCACAGAAGCTGGCAAGTGGTTCATCCATCCATCCTTTCATTCAATAAACATCTATTCATCACCCAATTTGTGCAAGACCCTGGGCTAGAATGGTGAGTCATGCTCAAAGGGACACTAGAGAGGAAGGAAACATGTCAGGAAGGAGTTCTTAATTAGAAATTGTCCACTTGACTCCACTTCATGGCAACCTCAGGGACAACAGAATGGAATATTGCTTGATCTGGCACCATCTTCATGATCGTTAGTATAGTTAAGTCCATTGCCACAATGACTATATTCTGAGTGACTTCCAAGCTCAGGATTCATCTTCTAGCACAATATGAGACAATGTTCTATTGGGATCCATAATGTTTTTCCCTTGGTTGATTTTTGGAAGTAGATAACCAACCCTGTGTTCTTAATCTTTTGGAGGCTGGAAGACCTGCTGAAACCCATCAAAAATACATGCGTACAAGTGGGAGAAGCCTGTTTTCACCAGTAATATAGTGCCTCAGTCCTGAAAGAAATGCTTTGCCATTGTCATGAGGAAGCAGGATATGGGAGTCAGAGGCTCCCCCTCCCTCACCTTCCCAAGTGAATCACGGGCTCTGTTGTTGGTGTTCATTGCCTTGGAGATGACCTCAACTCTTGATGACCTCTGTGTGTGTAGTGCTGGATTTTCCAGGCCGTGTGTGACCTTTCAGCAGCCTAGATCACTAGGCTTGTCTTGGAAGACATCTCAGGGTCGATTGCCTTCCGGTGGGTTCAAACCCTCAATCTTTCCCATGAAAGAATGTTGTGTTCTAAAATATGAGCAGAGGCACCAGATCACCCAGCTGGCATTAGTGCACCCTGGGTTCCTGGTCTTTTCCCATTGGCTTTGAAAGGGCAGCTAGTCTCAGGGGGAACAAGTGTAGGAGAGGTGAGCTTTGGGCTTTGCAAGAATGAAAGAAAGGTTCACACAAGCTCCAGGGTGTGTGAGAGGAATGAGCTCTGTTTTATCATCATGGACCCCATGTTATTGGGGCCAGTTATTACAAGGGCTGAAGAGAAAGTGCCTGCCAGCCATACATATCGCATTAGTGGAGAATTTGAATTCAATTGCTCAAACTGGCTGGGAAGCTGCACCTCCCAGTTCATGCCTATGGTCCTAGCATAGTTATTAATAGTCTCCTCTTTTGCTCTCTGAAGCGTTGCAGGTTGGAAGAGAAACGAGAGGGTTGGGGTAGCAATAACTCACGAAGGAAAAGTCAAACCCTGTGGACATTCCCCGTGGAGAAGCACAGCCCAAATATTTGTTAGGAAAATCTTTCGTGTTAACATTTTGTGGGTGGAGAATGTTTTAAATCTGCTGGAAGGAATTCTCTTCACCAAACATTATTCCTGCAAGGGCTTATGTTAAGAGAGGAAAGGAAACAGAAAAATACATAGGCCCAAAGCCTATACTGGAAGGGTTTGTGGACTGACAGAGATTAAGAGAGGTGTATGTTTGAGTCACTGAAGGCTTTAGATCTAGAGGGCTAGAATGCTGAAACACAGAGGTACCCAAGAGCTAGTCTGATCACCTGCTTATTTGACACCTGAAGACAGTATTTGCCCAGAGTCACAAAGCACCTAGGTGAGAGATGGTGGGCTTTCCTTGGGATTGTCCCCTTGCCTGCCTTGTATCCTCGAATTACTAATAATGCTGTTATTGTTGTCGTTAGGTGCTTTCAAGTCTATTCTGACTCATAGAGACCCTGTGTCCAATAGAACACAACACTGCCTGGTCCTGCCCCATCCTTACAATTGTTCTTCTGTTTGAGCCCTTTGTTGTCGCCACTGTGTCAATCCATTTTGTCAAGGGCTTTCCTCTTTCTCGATGCCCACCTCCACTCTACCAACTATCATACCCTTTTCCAGGGACTCATCTCTCCTGGAAACATGTCCAATGTACATGAGACAAAAACTCTTGACCTCCTTGCTTCTAAGGAACATTCTGGCTGTACTTATTCCACAATAGGTTTGCTTGTGCTTCTGGGAGCCCATAGTACTTCCACTCTTCTTCACCAGCACCACCATTCAAATAGATGGATTCTCCATCCATCTTCCTTATTCAGTGTCCAACTTGCACGTGCATGCGAGGTGATGGAAAAGACCCTGGCTTGGGTCAGGCACACCGCAGTACTCAAAGTAACATCTTGGATTTTCATTTCAGCACTTTGAAGAGGTTTTTCTGCAGCAGATGTACCCAGTACGATTGGTCATTGGATGTCTTGACTACTGTTTCCATGAGCATTGATTGTGGGCCCAAGTAAAATGAATTCCTGATAATAGCATCATGTCCTTTCACCCTCAAAGTGCCCTGAACTGGATGATAATGATAAGATCCCACTCCTGCATATCATAGGGCCTCTTGACTCTGGCCAATGGTTTGTTTCTCTACTCGGACACTGTTGACATTTGGGCTGAACCATTCTTTGTGATGGGGCCTGTCATGTGCATTACAGAATGTTAAGCAGCATCCCTGACCCACACTCACTAGGTCACCTAGTGAGGAGACCTCAGCCCCTAAAATGACATTCTTACCCTTCTATACTTTCAAGAAAGTCTAGTGCAACAGATTTTCCCAATGCAGTACATCATTTAATCTCTTGACTTCTGTTTCCATGAGCATTGGCTGTAGATCAAAGCAAATTGAGATCCTTGACAATGTCAATCTTTTCCCCCTTTACCATCATGTCTACTGCTTCGGTTGCAAGAATTTGGCTTTTCATTGTATTGAGCTGTAATCCACACCGAAGGCTGCAGTACTTGATCTTCTATAAAACAGAGCATTATCCATATAATATTCAGTCAGTCAGATAAAGGAATAAAATCCCTAGGAAACAGAATGCTAGATGAAAGAACTCATTGCCATCGAGTCAACTCTGACTCATAGTGACCCTGTAAGGGTGTGCAAGATTACAAATCTTATCAAGAGTAGACAGCTTCATCTTTTACCCTCAGAGTGGCTGGTGGGTTTGAACTGTTAACTGCGAGGTTTGCAGCCCGATTCTTAACCCACAGCACTACCACTGGAGCTCCTTTATATGGAAAAGTCAGAAACCAAAGGAAAAACAACGAAGTATGATTGCATCTGTATGAAATATTAAGACTAGCCAAATCCAAAGAGATGGCGAGCAGAGTTTCCTATGAGCTGGGGTAGGAAAGAATGGATGTGTGTGTGGGGGGGTTGGGGGGGAGTTATTGCTCAATACGAGTCAGTACAGAGTTTCTCTTTGGGGTGATTAAAAAGTTTCAGAAATAGCAGAGAAAGTTGCACAGCATTGTGACTGTAAGTAATGCCACTGTGGCGCATGTTTAAAATGGTTAGAGTCACTCATTTTACATGCTATACGGGGATAAGACAGAAAAAAATGCTACCAGCTCCCAGAAGTCTTTATGAAATGAAAATGTCAAAATTTGAGCATATTCTGTCTCCACATCACCTCCATCTAGCTCTACACACTTCTGAAGACAATGTTTCCATCTCTTTAACGCATCTCCAAAGAATTCTTCGCTCTTTGATTTATACCCCAGCAAAATGACAGTTTGGGCATCCTCGAAGGATCCAACTTGTGTTCCTTTGAAATGGCCTTTGAGCTTGGGGACCAAGGAGAAGCCTGAAGGGGTAAAAAAAGGTTTCTTAAAAAAAACTCACCTAGGGTTTCCCTGACTAAGCTTAAAGCATGAGCAAGTGCATTGTGATGATAGAAAACAATTCCTGGCCACAACTGCCCTGGCCTTTTCCTCACCATTGCAGTTTCTGGTTTTCTGAAAATTAGCTTAGAAGCCCCTGTGATTGTCCTGTGTCCTCGAGAAAAATCTATCAAAATGGTCTCTTTGAACTGTCCCTCCAAACAGTTACCATAGCTTTCTGAGCGGGCCTCTCTGCATGGAATGTAACTGGCCCTAAAGAGCCCCTTGGAAACTATTGTTTTGATCAGCCCTCTTGTGTGTGTGTGTGGGGGAGCATCTTGGAAAGGGCCCTTGTGCTTGGTAAAGTAGAGGGGTGGTGGTGGGGGGAATAGAAAGACCCTTGGCAAGATGGATCGACACAGTGGCTACAACGATGGGCTTGGGCTCAAGAACAATTGTGAGGATGGCGCAGGACCAGGCAGTGTTTCAGTCTGTGGTACATCAGGGTGCCACGAGTCAGAACTGACCCAAGGGCCACAATTAGTGGTAAGTGTATATTACTGAGAATTTGTCTGCAGCCATCCACTGATCAGAGACATATTTCAACATGTTTTTTAAAAATTATTTTAGGATAAGCCCAAAACATGAATGAACTGGAACTCTAGTGGTAATACTTTGTTCCTTACCCTGGTGTATACTCCAAGGAGCTCTGTTGGCGCAGCAGTTAAGCATTTGGCTGCCCACTGAAAGATCGGCAGTGCGAACCCATAGCTTCTCTAGGGGAGAAAGATGTAGCCATCCGCTTCCTGGAATTATTCCCCCCCAAAACAAACTCACTGTCATCCAGTCGATGTCTACCCATAGCCACAGGACAGAGTAGAACTTCCCCTGTGAGTTTCTGGGACTGTAACTCTTTACAGGAATAGAAAGCCTGGTCTTTCTCCTGAGTCCATACATATTAGTCTTGGAAATCCTACTGGGAAGTTCTGCTATGCCCTTTATTGTTGATATGGGTGGAGACCAACTCAATGGTAATGAGTTTATATGTATTTCATTTTTTACCACAGTAGAATGGAAACAAAATGCCCCTGGGCATTATCATACATCCCACAAGGGATGCTGTGTGTTAGTCTGGGTGAACTAGGGAAACAAATCCACAGAAAGTCACATGTATATAAGAGAGAGTTTTATTTAAAGGGTGAGTGTACATTCAGAAAGCATCTAACCCAGTGTTGTCCAAGCCCATAAGTCCAACATTAGCCCATATGTTCAACACAATCTACAAAGTCCTCCTTAATCTCACAAAACACACGCAATGACGCTGAGTGCAGGAGGAAAGCTGAATCAGCGAGCGTGTAAGTATCTCAGCGCTGGCAGGGGTCTCCATGCGGCTTCTCCAGCACCCAGGGCTGCATCAGAGTAGGTCCATGTGGCTTCCCCTCAGGGATGTCTGGCCAGAAGTGAGTCTTGCCATCTGAAGCAAGGAACTGGCTAAGGCAGCTGCACTCTGGTCTGACTATCAGAGAACACGAGACCCGAGAACTAGAAAGGCGAGGCTCACTGAGCCATTTCTCTCTCCACCCTTCAATTAATCCCACATGTGTTCATCGGCCAGGTTGGCACAATAAACCTGAACTATCTCATGCATTCACCCCAGCTGAGACCCTCTGCCATACACAATGACCTTGATGATTTTCTGCCAGACTTTCCTAGGCTGGCAATAAACCCTAAAATTCAAATAAACCAAGTATTTTTCTTTGCGTCTTTGTTGAACTTTTAATATGACAATCACAAGAAAACAGTGTACAACCAGTGATTTCTTGGGAAAAGATTTCTTTCAAAACACAAGTCAGGCAGAGTCTTGGTTTCACATATAAGTCAATCTTCTCTGTGAACAGAATATTCTTCCAGAAAAGGTATTTCCTTGGAAACCCTCTTTCAGACATCACGTCAGGGTCTAAGACAGGCGAATTGCATGTTGCCCAAGTGGAGAACTACAGACAGGATAGTAACATCATTTCGGTAAAATGTGGACCCGACTTTTTAAAGTGATATTCAGCTTGTATATATGAGAGGGGGCTTCCAATGTTCTTGGGAAAATGGAATTGAAAAGTAATGGCACTTTCCCATGAACTTTTCGAAGGCCCCTCGTATATATGTTTTACACACAAAGAGGTAATACAAGGTCCATCTGTGAAATGGGCATTCTCTTCACTTGCACTTTCTATATTCCCTCCTTTGTTACACCTTCTCCCATAACACTGCTGGTGTTAGGTAGTGAGTAGGCTGTTCCAACACCTAGCGACTCTATGTAATTGTACAACCGACCGAAACCCAGCCCCATCGTGCACCTTCCTCACAATGACCGTGCCACTTGTTGCAGCGGCTGTGTCAATCCATCTTATTGAAGGCCTTCCTTTTTCCCCACTGACCCTCTACTGTAACATACCATTGCCATATCAAATGTTGCTGTTAGAAATAAACAAAAGTGACCTGTTCTCAAACAAGAATAATGTATTGACTCAAGCAGTATTCACTAAATAACACCGTGACAGCTCATTCATTTGGGGCTGGAGAGGGAAGGTTATCCCTGGTCACTGCCCTCTCGATGCCCAAGGGCTAGTGGGAACGCTTTCACACACAGCGGACATGAGCGTGAATGTTAGCATAGGGAACCTAGGCTTAAGGGTGGTAGTGGCAACAGCATCACCCGCAGGACTGGTTGAAACACAAATCATGTGGCCTTGACCAGCTTTAGATGATGCCCTTTGAGAATGACTGATATTTATGCTTTGCTTGGATTCAGATGGTGTCCCTGAGTGATGCAAGGTAAGCATCACTAACTGAAAGGTTGGCAGTTCGAACCGTCTCAGGAGTTGCCTCAGAAGATAGGCCTGGTGTTCAATCTCTGCACTCCCCATTTCACCTCACGTATCCAATATTTCAACTCCCACGATCCGCCTCTGTCCAATATCACTCTGAGAAAAGTGTTTTTAGAATTTTGTTGAGCTGTAACCAGCATATTACATAATTCAGTAGTTCAACCATATCAAGAAGGTTTGTGTAATCATTGCTACCATCAACTTTCATTTAGTTTGCTTGTGTTTTTATTTATTCTTGTTGTTTTAATCGTTTCATTGACATATAATTCACATGCCATATACTTCAACAGTTTCGTCATATTGAAAAAATTGTACAACCATCACCGCAATCCGTTTCAGAACATTTTCTGCTGTCTTATAATCATTTATACTAGCTCCCCCTTTCCCTCCAACTTTCCTTTCCACACCCCCCAAAAAACAATGCACTCATGCCTCTATAGATTTACCTGTCCTGGATTCCATATACTAGAACACACACCCCACCCCCAAACAGCAGAAGACAACAATGACAACGAAACCAGAGGAAAACCTGCATCCAAAAGAAAGCAGGAAATATCACAACCCATGACAAATCTAAGATGGGTCAAGCAGGAGTTCAAATGACAAGGTGTTTGTTAGATCTTAACCTAACTGGTTCCGCGGCAATCCACTTTCCATTGGGTTCGGCATAAAGCAAACGCCGGAGGGAATTCGCCAGAGGCTCAATCCACATGTATTTATCCCCCCTTCACTTTTCCAAACCCCCATGCAGCAACTTTAAATGGGTCAAAAGGGAGATCGAATGATAAAGGATTGCATTTTAACCTAACTACACCAGCCATAGTCAAGTTTACAGTGCTCTCCATCTGATATCAAGGTTAGCCTCAGTCGACTTTGGAACATTTCCTTCCTTCTTGTATCCATTGATATAGACTCCCTATTTCCCCCACCCTCTCCTTCTATGCACCCAGGCCATCATTAATCCAGCTAGAAAGGGTTTTATAGCAAACCTTAGCATGGCTTTATGTCGGTGTTTTACCTTTTCCATGTTAAGTGGCTTTAGGACATGTTCCTACATATGGATTGAGATATAATGCCCATGTCAACATTCTAGGACATCATACAAAGCTCTACTTAAACATCTTCAGTGAGCTAGACTTATTAGTATAGGTGTCTTGTGCACAGCAAGGGCTTTCTGCTATTAGGTGTGCATAGACACCAGCCCTAAAGAAACAAAGTAGGTAGGTTGCACCCATGGCTATACAACCGTTGTGGAAAGTTATATGGCACTACCTCAGACAACTGGGAATAAAAAAGTCCCCAGGAGCCAGCAATATTCTTACCCGCAAGAGGTAAGAGAGCCCTAATGCGACTAGATTTTCGTTCATTGCAGCACTGTTCACAATAGGATGGAGTTGGGAACGACGCAAATGCCCATCCGCTTGTATTTTTGAGAGGGGCTAAAGATGAATGGCTAAAGAAATTTGGCCCATACACACAATGGAGTACTGTGCAACACTTAGAGACAAGGCTGAAATCCCGAATCCCCTCAGGACATGAAGGAACATCATGCTGAGAGATTTAAGTCAATCACGAAAGGACAAATATTGTGGGAGACCACTGCTCTGAGGATAAAAACCAAGGCAGGGACTTGCAAACCAAGGTGAACAGACTTTGGAGGTTCCTAAGGAAGGGAGGGCCAAGGTGGAAAGATGAAGCAGTGGTCTTGAAGGTTGAGAGGTGTTGACTTGTGCGAAAGGGAGAATAGGAATCCCTAAGAGGGAGAAGAGAGATGGGGGAGAGGGGGAGAGTTTTGAACTGTTGAATGCAGAGTTGAAGGTCTGAAATGTAAACCCCCTCATCTAATTCACGAAAAAAAGGCATTTATTAAAAACAAACAACAGCAACAATAACAAAACCAAAACCCATGGCCGTTTAATCAATTCTGGCCCTTTGGAAAGGCCTGTGTTACAGGGTAGGTCTGCTCCGTAGGGTTTTCTTGGCGGAGATCTTGAAGGAAGCAGATCACTAGGCATTACTTCTGGAGCATCTCTGGGGAAGTTCAAACCTTCCACCTTTAAGGTTAGAAGCTGAGCATGAACCCACTTTTACCAACCAGGGACCTACCACGTACATATGTAGTGAGAAGAAGGGATGATCGTTAAGACACCTGCGCGTTCTGACCTTCCATAATAACATAAGAGAATTCAGGGTCATGGCGATCTACTGAAGTGCCTGTCCCTCCTCCTGTGTGGATGCCAGAGACACCTAGAAGACTGCTGCTGCGAGCGCCACCTCCTCCGCATCGGTATCCACACTCCCACCTGTACTGGGATTATGAAAGTCAATCTCAACATGAAGGTATATGGACAATGAAAACGGTTACATGGCAACATTGACTCGAGGACTGCTCTTGAAAATGAAACATTTCTCGTCTTCAGAATAATCGCCAGATATTAGCAACAGGAAAAAAAAAGGAGCTCTTTGAATTGTTGTTGTTAAAACATTTTGATGGTTACTTTCCTCTTGCCCCCAAATTACTGGGGCCAATCTTCAGTAGAGAGCCTTGTGACTTGTTCTACTTCATTAAACGAGAGAAATTCCATGTGAACATACAAACTACCGATGCGTTTGTAACGGGTCATGTGCTTGTTCCCCCAGGTTCACGTCATGTATAAAGAATATCTACATGGCTTAATGGATTCTTGATGTAGTTAACTTTGGGGCTGAGTGATTAGCCCTGAATCCCAACGAGAGAAGTGAATTGAAAATATCAAATGCATAAATGTTGTAGCCAGTAACCACCAGGAATAAGAAGGAAAGAATAAAATAAACGCTATGATGTCCAGAAGGAGATGGATGAGGCAGAAACCGTCTCCCTTTCTCCCAATGCTTTATCCTGCTCCAGCAGGGTGAGGAGGAGCTCTGCTGCTGAGGGAATAGAGGAGAAAGAGCAAGCCAACTTCGGTGTTGCCTCAAAAACTACTATGTACCGTAGGTTTAGCAGCCCGTGGAAAGCAGTATTAGGCACAGGCTCTGGACATATTATAGCCATCCTCATCATGCTCTAGAACTATCTGCAAAACTAACAAATATTTAAAAGAGGATAAGCTGATCGATCAGAATGGCTTGAAGTACTCCAGAGAAAGAATATTAATACTGTATATACTTGACTCTAAGGTGACCCGATTGTCAGCCAAGGCACGTAATTTTTAAAAAACATTTGATTAGGGGCTCATACAACTCTTATCACAATCCATACATATACATACATCAATTGCATAAAGCACATCTGTACATTGTTTGCCTTAATCATTTTCAAAGCATTTGTTCTCCACTTAAGCCCTTTACATCAGGTCCTCTTTTATTTTCCCCTCCCTCCCCCCTCCCCCCTCCTTCATGAGCCCTTGATAATTTATAGATTATTATTTTGTCATATCTTGCCCTATCCAGTGTCTCCCTTCACCCCCTTCTCTGTTGTCCGTCCCCCAGAGAGGAGGTCACATGTAGATCCTTGTAATCGGTTCCCGCTTTCCAACCCACTCACCCTCTACTCTCCCAGTATTGCCCCTCACACCCCTTTCCCTGAAGGTATCATCACCGAGGCACGTAATTTTACCGCAAAACTGCATTTAAAATGTGCTGACAAACTCGGCTTATACACAACTGTATACAGTAATATCTCACCACACTGTCGTCAAATCGATTCCTATGCATGGTGACCCTACAGTTTGGAGACTGTAACTTCTTATGGCAGTAGCAATATCTCATCTTTCTCCTGTGGTGGTTTCGAACTTTGGACCTGGTGGTTAGCAAACTAACACATAATCCACTACGACACCAGGGCTCCTTACTATTAGTTACTCATTAAAATACTTCTCTGTCTAGCCTTTTTTTTTAAAGTACGCTCTAACCATTTGGTTCCTCAGAGCTTTATATGAAATGATGTGAGAACCTGTGAAACTGGAAATAATAGAGTATACCAATTAGGGATCCATTCCGTGCACATATTAAAGGCCACGCAAAATGTAAAGTGCTTTTCTAACCACATGTCATATCTTTTCAGCAACTTAAAGATATAGTCTTTTTATTTTGTCTTACATAAGTCTGTTTAAAAGCCCAGGGTAGTTAAGTCCATGCCCATGGATATAACCTTAAAATAATACCTTTGCTAGACATTTTTTCAATCAGTAATAGTTATATCATTACTGGAGAATATTAAAACTTCAGAAGAGATCCAGAAACCTCAGGATCAGTTTCTAAGTAAGCTGATGGAAAGCTCAGGTGGACACAATCCTATATTAATCATCTAGTCAGGGGGCGTTCACACGATGTGCCTTTGTTTTTGTTACAGGTGAGTACCGGAGGGGAAGGATTGCTTAGCAGGAGTGTTACATGAGCATGAGGATCACGCTCATGCCTCTGCGGTAGATACTAGCACTGACTCACTGCCACCGAGTCAATTCTGACTCATAGTGACCCTGTAGATGGTAGACACTAGACATTGGCTCAAAACACCTTTAAAAATCATTTTATTGGGAGCTAGTACAGCTGGAACTGAACTTACCCCCTTGACTCAATTTCCAGCCAAACAATAGACAGGTCTATCGGGGGAAGAATAACACTAGTGAGGTGTGCACACCACAGAACCATCAAACTCTGGAGATGAAGGGGGCAGGATTTACCCAAATCCAGAAGAATGAAGATAGGAAACATGGGGTGGGGGGGGAGAGGAGGCGGGACGGGTGAGGGTGCATTGAGGAGATTACAACAAACGAGATGAACCAGGATGTGTATGAATCATTGAATGTACAACTGATGATCAGCTCTGTAAGCTCACACTGAATTCATAATAGAAGATGACCGTTGTTGTTGCTTTGAGTGCATTCTGTGAGCCCCACCGTGCCCGATTGCAGACTCTCATTGGCTCACTTCCATGTGGGAGGTGGCGCGCATCGTCAGAAGCTATTTGGGAGGTTGGCTCCTACACCTTCTCATACATGGTTGTTGTTCTTAGGTGCCGTAGAATTGGTTCGGATTCATAGCGACGCTGTGTACAGCAATGAAACACTGCCCGGTTCTGTGCCGGCCTCAAAATGATTCCTCTGTTTCAGCCCATCTCATATGAGGAGGTTTCAAGAAGTTTTATGGGGAAAATTTCATTTTCTTTTTCCATGACCTTTTGAAGCCTCCTTCATACATATTTGCAACACACCCTCACTCAGATGGTGTGTCAGTCTTGGCAGCCTAGAGAAACAAATCCATAGACACACATATGTGTATAAGAGAGAGCTTTACATAAAAGAGTAATTGTATATTAAGAAAATATCCCAACCCAGACCAGCTGAAGTCTATAAGCCAATTTTAGCCCGTATGTCTGATACCAGTCTATAAATTCCTCTTTAGACTCACGCAGCCATGTAATGACACCTAATGCAGGAAGATCACAGGCCAATGGGTGTAAAGTCTTGTGGATACAGTGGTGGTGGAAGCATCTCAGCACTGGCGTGGGTCACCAAGCGGCTCCTCCTGCATCAGGGCTCTATCTGTATCAACTTGGCTCCATGTGTCTTGTCAACAGGAATATCTCCCAGGGAAAGAGGGTGTGTCCTGCCTCCAGGGAGAAGGACAAAGCAGAGTCTGCATGTATCTGGCCTGCAGTGAGCTATCTTATTTCTGTGGCGCCTCCAAATGAGGTCATCAACCTGCGACCTGATTAACTGGCTAGACTATGCCTTAGCAAGTTGACACCAGATTATGTAACTACCACAGATGGCTCTAAGCATCTACAGTTGACATCAGTGGTTCTCAACCTTCCTAATGCCATGACCCTTTCATACAGTTCCTCATGTTGTGGTGACCCCCAACCATAAACTTATTTTTATTGCTACTTCATCACTGTCATTTTGCTACTGTTAGGAATCGGGCGACCCCTGTGAAAGGGTCCTTCGACCACCAAAGGGGTCAAGACCTACAGGCTGAGAACCGCTGGTTTAAAGTATTGCTTCTAATTTCCCACACCCCGGCCCCATAAAGGCATCTGGCAATTTCTAGAGATAGTTTGGGTTGTTCCAGTAAGTAATGGGGGAGCTACAGGCCCAAACACCTCCACTCCCAGCAAAAACATAATTCCAGCACCAAATGCCAATACTGCCCAGGCCGAGAAGCCGCACATTTAAGCTGTGACGATCTTTTAGAAGGTTAAACACTTTCCCCTTGCAAATCCTTCCATATGTCATAGAAACACCGCTTTTCATTTTCAGTCAAGCATAATCAGATTATCCAATATTGAGTTATTGGAGCACGAGACCAGATTACCAGTGCACAACTAAATGGGAGTGGGCAGGAGAGAAATTAGCTGGGGCAAGAAAACACACAGGCACCGATGCACTCCTCCCTCAAAGAACGGTGTGTGGGGTGGCCTGAAGTGGGGTGTTTCGCTTTTTGTGTGATACACCTGCTGAACTGGCAAAAACACCACCCAGTGAATCGCTGTGTCATGAGAACTCCCTGCCAATAGCTAGGAATGGCTCTAGCTGGGGGACACTGTGAACGATGCAAAACATCCATCAGGCTGTTTCAAGGTAAACAGAGAGGGAGAATGAGACGGTGAATTCAATGGAGTTTTATTGACAACTCATAGCTGAGAGCGCTTTTTCTCTAAACCTTGCCCGGCCTTCTTTGCATGTGAGGTTTATGGAAGCCTTTAGAAGGGGCTAGGATTATAAATCCATACCACCAGAGCTGATTCCACTAGGGACTGAGCCGCTGCTTCTTCAGAAACTGAGGCGGAGTGATTATTAAGCAGTCTGCCAGGTTTAAGGATAGCCTTAGAACTCGGTGTTCTTGCAAACAATGAGGGAGATAACGAAGATCAGGCTGAACTCTGAGTTTTCCTTGGACAAAACTGTGCAGAGGGGAACTGGCTTCTGAACACTGTTTGAGCCCCTGGGCCAATGGAATTGGGCCTGCTCTCTGGAAGGTTTCTAGGCTGAGACATGGATGGGGAACCTTCCATGCTGAGTCCTTTGCATCGGAAGCGCCACTAGTTGCAGTCTGCATACGTCTATATTCTGCATCTTATTCTAGAAGATACAAAGTAAGAATGCGCTGGCCAACAACATTTCTCTTCGCCACATGGGAAGCCAGAGGCTAGCGCAGAGGAGAGCAGTAGAAGAATTCCTGGAGATGGAGGGGAAACCATTGTCTGGATTCCTAGCATGTCACTGATGGGGGCAGCAGATCTTCTTGACCCGATTGGGGAAAATGAGAATTGGAGTGAAGGACGGCCAGGGATGAGTTGCTCTGCAGCAGCTTGCTTCAGGTTGACTTACCCACGTGGACACTGGCAGGAAGTCTCAGTTCCTTGCTATCTGTCTGTTTGAGGGCCCTCATGAAAAACCTCAAAGCTTCTTTCAAAACATCTCGCCAAGCCTTGAAATGACCACAGCCCTGAACAGCATGTTGACCGCAACCTCGTGAGAGACCCAGACCCAGAGCCACCCAGCAAGTCAGTGAGTCCCTGCGGTACTCAGCTTCTAAGCTCGGGACCAATTTGTTACACAGCATTAGCTGATGCAGGGCGTACACAACACAAATCATAGTGTAGCATGGGAACCATGTGGACAACTCTGAAGGTGGTTTACCAAGAGGACAAATATCCTGGGAACAGACCCTCAATAGTGCGATGTGGCGTGGTGTGCAGCTGTGGGTGTTGGTGGAAAGGCTGAGTGGGACCATGCAGTATGAAAGCCTGAATAGGCCCTCTGAAAAGACATGCATGGAACCTGCCAAGGGAGGAGATGGCTTTTGGAGACCTGCCCTATGTATGCATTAAAGACCCTCAGGGTCAGTCAGGGGCGTGCCAACAACTGACAGAAAACTGATATTGCACGGCCAATTTGGTGGTGAGACTTTTGTCCCTCTCTTCCCTTTCCAATCCACCCCCCTCCATGAAAAAGAATGAGAGAAAGAACCAGAAAGAACTGGACTGTACCCTCTCCCCACTGCAGGTCTCTCTCCACGGGGCAGAAGAGAGGAGATGGGCATTGGCAAGTTGGACCAGACTGGGGCTTGTAGTAGTTGAAAGTGGTGGGGGAATGGATGGGACCGAGCAGGGTTGATGGTGGTGCTGGGAGTCCGAAAAATGACTTCATGTTTGTCTCCCTTATGTTGAACGTGGCAATTCAATGATGACAGTTAGCTTATGACTGTGAACTGTGATCTGTGTAGACTCCTGGAGCTCAAGTGCTTGTGAGGGTGGTTGATGCTAGTATACATTCCCTGGGCTTGGGGACCTGGAGTAAGGTCAGTGGAGCCCCTCGGGAGAGGTTCACGAGAGCTCCACTGGCATCTCGTTAGATGGTGATTGGTGTCCTAGATCTATGGGTGGAGGTGTTCACAAAGGGGTAAGGGCTCACTTTGAGGACAAACTGGGCCCTGAACAGGCAAAGTGCAATGGGAGTTCTTTCCTCTGTGCATTCTGGAGGATCAAAGGATTCTGGGAGCCCATGATGGGATGCTCCAACTCCAGTGAAGGCCCTGGCAATTGACTGGCACCTCCGGGCAGGGCCCTCACAGTAGTCCACTCATAACACATTCCCCAGCAACAATCTTTCTCTTCTTGGACTCCAATCTTTCTCTTTCTTCATCTCCAAATAGTGGCTCTGCCCTGCAGAGCTCTCTGGTTAGACCTCCTATTAAATTCCTATGGCTGCTGTAACAAATGGTCACAAATGTGGTGGCTCATAGCAGCGCACATTTATTCTCTCACAGCTTGGGAGGCCAGAAGTCTGAAATCAGTACATTAAGACCTCTTCCAGCTTCTCATGGCTGGCTGACATTCCTTGGCTTGTGGCCACATCACTCAAAACTCCGCCTCTGTAGTCACATAGTCTCCTCTTGTCTGTCAAATCTCCCTTTGCCTCTCCCTCATGGAGATGTATGATTCCATTTAAGGATAACCTCGATAATTAGGGTTAATCTTTTTACCTAAGAGGCATTTAATAACATATGACAAGATTGTTCACATGTAGAATAACAGAAGTTCCAGGGATCATTGTTGCTAAGTGCCATTGAGTCGGTTCTGATCCATAGTGACCCCATGCACCACAGAATGAAGCACTGCAAGGTCCTGAGCCATCTTCACAGGTTTTCCATGGCTCCTTCCTCCAAAGTGGGGAGCTGAGTCCTTCTTCGTTGTCTGTTCTTAGGCTGGAAGCTCTGCTGAACCCTGTTCACTTTGGGTGGCTCTGCCGGCATTTGAAATACCAGTGACACGGCTTCCAGTGTCACAGCAACACACAAGCCACCACAGTACGACAAACCCACAGACAAGTGGTGGTCCCAGGGATTAGTACTTGATATCTTCGGTGGTGGAATTATTTTTAGCTTCCTACACCCCATACATCGTTCCACCTTCCCCAAGTCCTTTGAGGTTCAGTCCACACCAGCATGCAACTTAAAACTCAAGAGCTGGCCAGGCTCAGCTCCAACAGGAGAGGGGCTGTATTTGCACTGGTGAGGCAGAATTTTTTGGATCCTTCAAATGGAGCAAAGAAAAGGAAGAAAAACAGAGGAGGAAGTTAACTTTTCCTTATTGAAAGAGGTTGATTATTCCTATTTTGCTAAAGGAGGGAATCATATAAAACAGTCAAGGAACTGTTGTTAAAATATATATAGAGAGAAACAGTTCCTAGTCCCCCAAAATAAACCTTTGGCTAGATTTGTATAAGCCAAAAATAGAAATGCATTCTGAAACCTTAGGGGTTGATGATTTTCTTCCTTTTCTATGCAGGAGACACATTTGTTTTCAATGATCTTTGAAGGCCAGCAATTACATTTATATCATTCATCAGAGGCATTTTTTCATGGGGCTCTTCAGCTTGGCTTGAAAGACTTTTACTGCCCTGTTAAATGCAGAATTGAAATAACCAGTTAAACAAACCCCACTCTCTTTATCCACTGTGATATCTATGTGCCTTAGGAGTCTACAAGGAAAAAAAAATTCCACTGCGTCTAAATGATGAGTATGTTTTAGAAAAACAAGGAAACCGAGGCAAGAAAGGATTTGAGGTTATATTGTAAATCTAGTCCCTTGACAGATAAAGAAACTTCCACCAAAAAAGATACCAAGCTGGACCAGTCAGCTAGTGTGGCCTAGGCAGCCACAGATTCTTAGAAACTTACAACTAAAAGCATGTTGTTAGGAGGTCTCCGGCTTTCCTGGGGTGGCTCCTCAAGGCTTTGTGTCCAGGGCAGTGCTATTTCACATCTTAGGTCCTTGGGTTGGCGTCACATGACTCTCATCTTGCTTGGACTGATGGCCCAGTTGGAGTCTTTTTTTTTTTTCCATATAGAAGTGGTGGAGGCAGATGAAAGCAAGCGGGTGTGCACAAGATCCTTAAAGCCTAGCCTTGGAGTTGAAACACTGTCACTTTCACCTGAACGCTAATTCCCATGGTCAATCCCAAAGCCAAGGGTCAAGGAACACACATAACAAGGCCCTGTCAAGGGTACGGATTCAGGATGGGGTGAAGAATTACGGCCACCCCTTTAATCATCCATGCAAAATTTACCTAAGGCCACCACACTAAGCTCTGGCCCAATAAGGACACCAGAAATTAGGTCCTCTGATCCCTGGCCCAAGCCGGTTCTCATTAGCCAGGGACTTAGTTGAGCATACAATAGATATATTTAAAATCTCTCTCCTGGCAAATATAATTTGTCAAGATGACACAACACTGAAAATTGGTTGCACTTATTATTTTTTCTGAAATTATCATTTTCTGGGCACATAATCACAAAGACCCATTCATAGGCCCCTATAATTATCTGGAAAGGCAGATAATGCTTTAATACATGTTCAGCCAGGTAATGTTGTCCTTCATTGTCAACCCAAGTTTCTCCAGTTTGTAGCCATTAAAAGGACCAGTGGTGAGAGTGGCAATACCGGGAGGGTGGGATGGAAAGGGAGATCTGATTACAAGGATCTACATATAACCTCCTCTCTGGGGAACAGACAGCAGAAAAGTGGGTGAAGGGAGACGTCGGACAGTGTAAGATATAAGAAAATAATTTTTAAATTATCAAGTGTTCATGAGGGAGAGGGAGCAGGGAGGGAGGGGAAAATGAGGAGCTGATGCCAGGGGCTTAAGTGGAGAGCAAATGTTTTGAGAATAATGAGGGCAATGAAGGTACAAATGTGCTTGACACAATGGATGGATGGATGGATTGTGATAAGAGTTGTATGAGCCCTTAATAAAATGATTTTTTAAAAGAGGTTATATTTTGTTAAAAAGCCTACATTTCACTGCTTTTGCAAAATCCTTTTCTCACTGTCCAGCCTTCCCATCTTCTGCCTCTGGGACGTCTGCGACTTTGGTAGTGCTTGTCACCGCAGCCAGGGGCTCTCAAAGAATGCGGATGTGTCAGGCGCCCCAGAACTCTGAGCTCTTGAGGTGACAAAGTGGCATTGTGTGTTTCCTGCAGGCTGCTTTCACTATTCTCAGCACAGCTGAGATCCGATGACGCCCATGACCTAGCCGCCCAGACTTTCTCATGACAATGGGCTGCTCCGGTGTAGCTTGCTAGTCCCTCTTTCCAGCGAGTCCAGACAAGCATGCATGGGCCACGCCAGGGACTCATATTCAACAGATCACCTTGGACTCTTCCTCAGGGACAGAAGCAAACTTCTCCTTTCAGTGAAAGATGCTCAAGCAAATGGCAAGTCCTCCCCAGGACACACTGGCTCTCCCCAGGGATGTCTGAACCATGGGTCTTAGGTTTAAGCTCAGGCCTTCTCTGTGTCTTCTGTTCGAAGAATGGATTCTTCGATTCACCTAAAACATCATTTTTGCCCCAAATGGAATTTCAAAAGGAGTGAGTTGGTCATTTCCGATAGGAAAGGGAAATTAACGACGAATAGCTGATTTTAGTGACTGGCTTTGTAGTTCTCTTAATGCCCCCTCCCCCATAAAGAAGCATCACTTGAGAATTCTTAATGCTGTCTAAAATGCCGTTTCTAGGAAAATTCTTGATTTCATGAGGCAAAACTGGGTTGAAGTTGAACAGGGCAAAGCCGTTTGATTTTGTTGAGATTGCATGTAGACACCTGGACATTTTCCGTTCAGCACAGCTGCATATCCTCCAAGGTCATGTTCCCTCTGCTGGGGTCAAATCTCAACACAGCCCGGTGGATAGAAATGAAGTGGGGCTTTCCATGTCCATTTTCATTTCTGGTTGAGAGAGGAGATGGATGCCATGCTCCTCTTTGGCTAAAACACAACTGCCAAAATGGAGGGTCCACGCTAGCAAATGCTTTCCTCCTTATTTTACCACGAAGGAGCTGGCTCGGCCTGTCTCAACTGTTGTTGGCTAAAAGCACACAGAAGCGTTTTTACAGACCCCCTTTGAGACTCACCTGCATCCACTTCCCTGCTTTCCTTCCCCAACTTCCTTGAAAATGATTTCATCCTCCATAGATTCGCCAGCCAAAGAGATGAGAAGCGGAAGTACTTTTCCCTAAAAATAAAATTATATTAAGTATGGGTTGAACTAAGGAGCCCTGATGGCTTCAGGGGTGTGTGCATTGAACTGCTTAACTGTCAGGTCAGCAGGTGGACCCCACCAGTCACTCTTTGGGAGAATGGGGAAGCTTTCTGCTCCCGGTAGGAGTGCCGGTCTCAGACCCCCAGGGGAAGTTCTGCTCTGTCCCCTCGGGCTGCCAGGAGTCAGCTGGGCAGGAGAGCAGTGAAAAGAGTGAGTATGCAGCAATGGTTTTGAACGAGGCTCACTGCCACTGTTTAACTCACTGCCATCCAGTCAGTGCAGATGCACTGTGAGTTTCCAAGACGGTAACTGTTTTCGGGAGCAGAAAGCCCAGTCTATCTCCTGCGGTTTTGAACGGCTGACCATGCGGATTGCAGCCGAATGTGTCACGCTTCATTGCCTAGAGCAGTGGTTCTCAACCTTCCTAATGCCACAGCCCTTTGATACAGTTCCTCATGCTGTGGTGCCCCCCCCACACCAACCATAACATTATTTTCCTTGCTACTTCATCACTGTCATTTTGCTACTGTTATGAATTGTCATGTAAAAATCTGATAGGATGTATTTTCATTGTTACAGATTGAACATAATTAAGGCAAAGTCGTTCACCACAAAACAACATGTAATTATATATTGTGAAATTTTTATTTCTAATGAGAAATAAACGAAATTTTGTCTGGAAGCATGGTGTCGCCTGGGTAACAGTCTTCACGCTGGATACTCGTATGTGGGTATATCTGCATGTGGGTGGATCCGCCTGGAGACGGACAGAGGACTGGTGTCTCTGTTCCTAAGACCATCAGAAATATGTTTTCCGATGGTCTTAGGCGACCCTGTGAAAGGATCGTTTGACCGCCAAAGGGGTCGCAACCCACATGTTGAGAACTACTGGTCCAGATTGTCTGATTGAGACTGGTAAAGGAGTATGATCTTCTCCCCATTGGTATGTGCCCTGCCCTAGACTGCAGGGGCAGCGGTTACTATTAGGCTTGACCTCTTCCTACATGGGCTTCACCATCCGATGGAGCAATCTCCCCCATGCTCTTGGGTCAGAAAGATCTCCATGGCAGTGGCTTTGGTTTTGGGATTTGTCACAATGTCAGTGGACAGATCTGGTTTCCATCTGCCAGCATCTCCTATCTTTTCCTGAGGATTTTCTCCGGCCGCCGAACAGCCCCCTTCCTTTGTCCAGGCCCATGGTAGGCCAAGCCATGCAAGGAAAGGAAGACCACCCCTCGGGGGCACAGCTCTCCATCAATGTCAATGTAAATACCCAAGCCCCCTTGTTCCTCCAGTAGGATAATTCTAAGGCTCAGGAGTTCACAGAGTTCCCCAGTGGCATGTTCACAGTAGAAACTTATCTCCTCATCTCCTGCCAGAATTTCATGAGATTTGCTTGCAAATCAATTATCTGCACCCAAATCCACCTCAGGGGTGGGGTGGTCTGTTTCTGGGGATATGAAACTAACCAGATAAGACCTAGAAAGCCATCATACTCTGATCGCCACTAGGGATAGCTTCCTACTGAATGCCTCAGTCTCGAGCTGAGGTGAGCCAGGATGCCAAAGGACATTCAGAATCTCAGAAGGAAACGAGGTCAGATGCAGCATTCCCTTGGGCACTAGTCAAACAACTCACTTGCTCTAGCTCACATTTCAATATTAGAGCTGTCTGCATTACTGAGAATGATATGCCGTCTTGGGCATGCTGGGTTGTCAGTGGCTGTTATGAGACAAAGCAAGGCTGGGAGAACGACCTTGGCACAAGGATGGTGAGACATCATCTCAGAAACTTTAGACAAATGATCAGGAGAGAGTAGTCCCTGGGCAAGGGCATCATACTCCATCAGGGAGAGGGTTAGGACAAAGAGAAGAGACCCTCAAGGAGATGGATTGACCCCGGGGCTGCAACAGGGGGTTCACACTTCACAGCAGTGTGGAGGAGGATGGAGGATCAGGCAGTGTTTTGCTCCGTGGTACACTGTTCAGCAACTGGGAAGCGGATAGGAGGGTAGTAGTGGCCGATCTGATTCCAAGGTCTGAGAGGTTGAGCAGTGCTCACGAAGGACACATATCCCACTGGGAAGCAGTTGAGATTATTTGGGAATGGTATTAGAGAATAATATTTATTTTAATGACGTGCTCCCTGCCTCAAACAGCTATTCAGTTGTTAGGGGCTAAATACTTAGTAGATGAGATGGGCTTTACTACTTAGTTGTTAGATATTTCTTTTGGTTTAGGGGCTGCCAGGAGAACATGGCAGAGCCACTACAGGCACCATGAGCTGAGGAAAGGATGAACCGCTGGTTTAATTTCTCGAGCTACCAAGCAGCTAAGTGAAAATGGAGATGGATTCAGAAGATGGGTCACATGCTACAACCTGTGGTGGCTGTTAATTACCATGGGCGGGCTGAACCATCTGTCCCACCCAGGGACCCGTACTACATAGAAAACCTCCGTGTTTTTTAATAGCTACCATGAAATCACCAAATTTCCTAACCAATGATTGCGGCATATTATGAGCCCCTCCGACGTCCCTTTCAGGCTTCAACTTCGGTCACTATCATCTGGCTAAATGGAAATATCCGCTGTCCCTTTGAACACCACCTGGCTTCTCTGTCAGTGTCTTTGCCCCCAAATATGTTCTCTCTTCTCTTTTCTTGGTATTCTTTCGATTCTTCCAGAATCTTGAAAGTCCAAACTAAATTCCGTCTCCTTCATCGAAGACATTTTCCTTTCTCTTCTCTTAGATACAGGTTCTCCTGATTCTCACATCTGCAGGCTTTTATTACACCATTCTTGTGGGGAGAGGGGCCCCTTTCTCATCTTTCCTGTGTATTTTCTCCCCACCCCCACCCATGGAACAGAAAGCTTCCATTAGTTAGGATCATTTCTTATACATATTTGTCGTCATTGAAAGGGGTCAGTGGAAAGGCTGAGTGACTGACTGGAAGGATGGGTGTCTGGTCAGATGCACACTTAGACAATATATTGATGGATGAGTGGAAAGATACATGCATGGATGGGTGAATAATAGATGGCTAGGTATATGAAGAAGTACATGGATGAGTGAATAGATGTGTAGTTGAATATTCTAGTAACTTAAAAACTCATTTTTCTAATGTTTTAATCCCTCATAGGCATAACTTATCCAGGGGTTACATTCAATTACCAATTATTTTATGGTTATGTGCCTTATTAGAACTCTAATATCCTTCTCATCACATACTAAATTAAAGAAAAATGTCTCCCACTCACGAACAAGATTTACTTCTCCCAGTCAAATTTATAAATCAGGCACTTTATCAAATCATTTGATCCTGTCCAAAAAGATAAGTATACTATAGTGGCATATCATTTTATTACATATAATATATTTTGCATTATATATCACATAAAGGCAGTGTGCTTATGGAGGAAAATGAAATCCACCCATAAAAGATGGGAAATAACTTATTTGACAAAAATGTAGTTGAATAAATTATAATATGTGAGCATCAGGTAAAAAATTTAGCAATGATCTTGGGTAAAAAGAGTGATTTGGGTTGAATTGTGTCCACAAAAAATGTGTTGTAAATCCTTACCTCTATTTCCTGTTGTTCAGGAGCCTTGATGACACTGCTGGGTAAGTGATAGGTTACTAACCGCAAGTTCAGTGGTTCAAGCCCATCAGCCACTCAGAGGGAGAATAATGGAACCCTGGTGGCATAGGGGGTTATCCATTGGGCTATGAACTGCAAGGTTCGCAGTTGCAGCTAGCAGTTCAAGGCTGCCAGCAGAAGGGAGAAAGAACAGATTGCGTCCATAAAGATTTACAGCCTTTGAAACCCACACAGGCAGTTCTAGTCTTTCCTACAGGGTTGCTTTGAGCTGGAATCAACTTGATGGCAGGGAGTTGTTCTCTGAGTATCTCTCTGCTCCCGTAAAGATGTGCATAATCAGAAACGCTTTGTATCCTTGAAATGATAGCAGTCAGTTTGGTTTGGGTTCGTGCCTATGGTGATAATCTCGTTGGGGAATGCCTTGTCTTGATTGTGTAAATGAGACAGGATTAGTGTAGGGCAGAGGTTGGCAAACTCTGCTCGCCAGCTATATGTGGCTCTTTCAGTACTAACATGTGGCTCTGAAATAAAATTGAAAATGAAATTAAAGCTATAATAATCTCATTTTTTAAATTTCAAAGGAAATCATTTAGATAATGGTGATTTCATTTGTAAAAATATAGTTATGGTTCTCAAAAAAAATTTTAATTGTTGTGAGGGACAATATTGGCTTTTCTGTCCCAAAAGTTTGCCAACCCAGTGTGGCAGTTACCTATCTGTCAACTTGCAAAGGAGTGGAGTCTACTCTGTCAATCAGGCCATAGCCAATGAGGCCTCCATGTGGGCATGATCTTCTCCTGAGGATTTTGGGAACTCCTGTCTTCCTCCCTGGATGCTGGAGAAACCCTCTGCTTCCACTCCCTGTGAGACATGCCTGTTGACAATCCACAAGGAGCAACGGTGATTGAGCCAGAGCTCTGCAGCTGGAGGAGCCACGTGGAGACCCGCACTGGCACTGCGATGCTTCCATCACCACTGGATCCACAAGACGTTCCACCCACTGGCCTGTGAACTTCCTGCATTTGGTGTCATTGCTTGGCTTCATGAGTCTAAAGAGGAATTTATGGGCTAGGATTGACATATAGGGTAATATCGGACTTATGGACTTGATCTGGACTGGGCTGGGATGTTTTCTTAATGTATAATTGCTCTTTGATATAACGTTCTTTCTTACACATATGAGTGTCTCTGGATTTGTTTCTCTAGTCTACCTGGATTAACACACCTGGTGTACGGTGTCTTTTGGGTCAAACTCGTTTGAAATGTAGGAGACATAAATTAGGGAAAGAGAAGCAAGCAAAGAAAGAGATGAGATGCCAGACCACCTGAAAATTGCCCAAGAACAGAAGCTCAAAGAGGCCAGGACCTTCCCCTATATCAGTGGTTCTCAACCTTCCTAAAGCTGTGACCCTTTAATACAGTTCCTCATGTGATGGTGACCCCCTACCATCAAATCATTTTCATTGCTACTTCATCACTGTTATTTTGCTACTGTTACGAATTGGGCCACCCCTGTGAAAGGGTCGTTTGACTTTCAAAGGAGTCGGGACCCACAGGTTGAGAACCAATGCTTAGATTCAACAGAGAGAAAAAGCTAGCCCTAGAATTAGCCCTTTGAATTTGGACTTCTAGCTATCTAGATTTTGAACATGTTGTCAGGAGAGACTCATCACTGGAGATGGACATGATGCTTGGTAAAGTGGAGGGACAGTGAAAATTAGGAAGATCTTCCACAGTGGCTGCACTGATTCTTCAAACCTAAGAATAATTGTGAGGCTGGCACCGGACCAGGCAGGCACTGTTGTGTTCTGTAGTACAGAGGGTCACTGTGAGTCGGGGCTGACTTGATGGCACCCAACAACAACAAATGGTGAGAAAAAAAATGTTCAAGTCACCCCCTGTGGGATTTCTGTTAGAGCACCACGAGCAGGGTGAAGTGCTGCACTACTTGCTCGATACAAGGTGAGCAGTTGGAAACCACCAGCCACTCTGAGAGAGAAAATGGAGACTTTCTGCTCCTGTCCACAGTCTGAGAAACCCACAGCACAGTTCTCCTCTGGCATATCATATCTCTGTGACTCCGACTCGACTCGACGGCAATGAGTTTGGTGTGTGGAGAGGACTAAGCAAAGGTGCTAGTTTATTGAGCATCCATGGGTGTCATTGGTGGGGGTCCCGGTGACACAATGGTTAAGCAGCCTCTTTTGGGGGGAGAAAGCTGTGGCAGTCTGCTTCCAGAAAGATCGACAGCCTTGGGAACCCTATGGGGGTAGTTGTACTCTGTCCTAGAGGGGCACTATATGCTGGAATGGACATGACAGCAATAGAAGGATGGAACGTGTCATTTAATTCTCACAATATCCTTGTGAGTTCAATATTATCATTCCTATTTTATTCATGACAAAATAGAGATACAGAGTGGTCAAAAGTCTTGCCCAAAGCCACTCATCTCATAGATGAGGGGTCCAGGATCAACAGCTACATTATTATTGTTGCCAACTTACTATTGTCACTGACCTGACTCATGACCTTGACACGGCATCATCCAGATGTATGCATTGACAGCCAACAGTGAGAACTAGGAACAAATCACACCGTTCTTGGAGAAAATTTCTAAACAGAAAATCTGGACTAGAAAATCTAGACTAGGCTGGTCCCTTATTGTCCACTTACAGAGTTTGATCACATCCAGAATTTGAAGCCAGGAGCCATATCTACTCCGGATTTCCACTTCACATTCCAGGGGATCCATGAGTAGAAAGGAGGGGAGATGGAGGAGAGAGGAAACTGGAAGGAGTGGAAGGATGGGACCCCTGGGGAGCCTACAGCCTTTATATTAGCAACAGAACTGATGTTTTTCCCCCCCCTTTTCCCACCACCAGGCCTATGGGCTAGTAATTGGACTTGACTCGAAGTCATTCATTTCTCTACCAGGCATGTAGGAAAAGCCATTCAGACAGTGGTTCTCAACCTTCCTAATGCCACGACCCTTTCATACAGTTCCTCATGTTGTGGTGACCCCCAAACCATAAAATTATTTTCCTTGCTACTTCATCACTGTCATTTTGCTACTGTTATAAATCGGGCGACTGCTGTGAGAGGGTCCATCAACCCCCAAAGGGGTCACAAACCACAGGCTGAGAACCTTAGGAGATGGGATGGAGTCTGAATTTGAGCCCACATCTTTCTAGATAGGTACCATTTAACCTCTCTGTGCCTCTAGCTCTCCATCTGGGAAAAAGGCCACGCAGATTTCATTGTGTGGTTGTAAAGATCGAGCGCAGGCGCCCGTCCTGGTATCGGGCTTTGCAGGTCAGTTGTGTTTTGCACAAATGGAAGGTTTGCGGCAACCCCTGCATAGAGCAAATCTGTAGGAATCAATTTCCCGACAGCTTGTGTTCACGTTCTTTCTGTGGCAACACTTTGGTCATACCCACGACAGTTCCGACGTTTTAATATTGCTATCGCAGACTTGAAGACTACAGGATAGCATAAACATAACTTTCATAGGCACTGGGAGACCAAACAACTTGGGAGAGTTGCTTTATTGCAGTAGTCTGGAACCACACCTGCAATATCTATTTTAGATGATTCATATATATGGGGTAGGGGTGTGGGGGGATGAGAGCATTTGTGAGAAGATTCCATTACCTTTTCATTACATTTGCCCAGGATCTTTTTGAAGCCCCCTCTACCTCTAAGTAACAGAGAGAATATTCAAAGATGTCAGCACTGCTGCAGCTGCTGCTGCTACTGGTGGTGATGAAATGGTAGGTGCTGGGGAGTCGGTTCTGATCACAGTGATCCTGTGATGCCCAGTCCGGCACCATCCTCTCAGCCCTGGCCACGGTTGACCCCATTGTTGCAACCACTATGCCAATGCAGTTCTTTGAGGGGCTTCCTCTTTTGCACTGGCCCACTACTAGGATGTCCATGTCCAGGAACTGGTCCCTCCCGATGACATGCCCAAAGTACAGGAGATGCAGTCTTGCCATCCTCACCTCTGTGGAGCATTTCGGTTGTACTTCTTCTAAGACAGATATATGTGTGGTTTAGGTAGTCCACGGAGCTTCCAATCTTCTTCACCAAAGCCATAATCCAAATGTATCGATTCTTCTGCTGTCTTCCTTATTCAGTGCTCAGCTTTCCCACGCAGATGAGGCAATGGAAAACACCCTGGCTGGGATCAAGCACCCTTTAGTCTTCAAAGTGACATCTGTACTTTTTAACACATGAAAGAGATCATATGCAAACAAGCGGCCATCTAGGCCAGAAGCAACCAAGCCCACATGGAAGCAGCACACCAACATAGGTGACCGTGAAGGGCAGAGGAGACCAGGTCTCCAACAACAAAGGTGGGGTGGTAGTGAGAATCACATCACCATGAAAGAGGAGGAGTGCATGATTGGGACCCAATGCCCATCTGTAGACAGCTGGACACCCCTTCCAGAGGGGTAGTGTGGAGGAGATGGGCCACTGAGGGCTCAGTGTAGCAACAATGAAACTAAAAACCTTCCTCTAGTTCCTGAACGCTTCCTCCCCTCCCAATCATCGTGACCCCAATTCTACCTTACCTTGCGGACCTGGTTATACCAGAGGATGTACAGCGGTGCAGTGGGGATCTGGAGGCACAGGGAATCTAGGACAGACGAACCCCTCAACACCAGCGGAGGGAGTGGCGACACCAGGAGGGAAGGGGGTGTAGAAAGGGAGAACCGATCTCGGAGATCTATGTGTAACCTCCTCTCTGGGAGATGGGCAATGGGGAGGCGGGTGAGGGGAGACGCCGGGGAGTGTAAGATAAGATATAATAATTATTTATAAACTATCAAGGGACCAGGAGTGGGATCGGGGAGGGAGGGGGATGGGGGAAAAAAAGGGAAAACGAGCTGATTCCAGTAACCCAAGTGGAAGGTGAATTATGAGAATGATGAGTGCAACGAATCTATAAGGGTGCTTTGCTCAATTGATGTATGTACAGACTGTGATAAGAGCCTATGAACCCCAATAAAAAGATTTAAAAAAAGAGATCATATGCATTAGATAGACCCAATACGGTACTGCCCCCATGGGCATTGATGGTGGAGCCAAGTAAAATGAAATGCTTGACAACTCCATTTTTCCCTCGGTTTATTAGGATGTTGATTTTTGATATTCATTAAGAAGTACTTCGGGTTCCCTTTGTTTTCAGTCAGCAAAGTGTGTCATTTGTACATTGCAGGTTGTTCACGTGCCACCTTCCAATTCTGATCACGTGTTCTGCTTCTTGAATTATTTGTCCAGCATACAGATTGAAGTACGTATGGCACCTTGACGCACTCCTTTCCTGGTTTTGGCCCCTCAGTATCCTCTTGGCCTGGTAGAATGGTTGCCTCCTGGTCATTGTACTGGTTCTACATGATTGTGCTATCGAATTCCCATTCTTCACAATGTTATGTATAGCTTGTCACGATCCACACAATCAAATGCCTTTGCATAGTCAACAGGGAAATCTCTTCCTGGTCATCTCTGCTTTCAACCAAGACCCATCTGACATCAGCAGCGCTATCCCTCATTCCAAATCCTCTTCTGAATCTGGCTCAAATTTCGAGCAGTTTCTTGTTGACGTACTACTATAAAACGTTTTTGAGTTATCCCTGGCCATATTTTACTTGTGCGCCGTATTCATGACATCGTTCGAGAGTTTCCACATTCTGTAGGTCACTCTTCTTTGAAATGGGCACAAATACAAATCTCTTTTGGTTGATTGGCCAGGTAGCTGGATGTCTTTATAATTTCTTGGCATAAATGAGTGAGCATTTCTGGTGTTACTCCCATTTGCAGAGACATCTCAGTTGGTATTTCATCAATAGCTTTACTATAAGAGAGAGATTATTATAAACCTGATTATCATGATTCAACCATGGTATTTAGCTAGTTTACCTCTCTCTTGACCCAGCCTGAATTTGCTCTAGGCTGAAGTATTTCTCACCTGTTCCAAGCAGTAATTTCTTCTCATGCCTTTTAAATATGGATGGCGGTCTTTTCTCTATTACAGTTTATTTGTATTTTCATCTTTGCATTATCATTATTATTTTCTTCTTGCCTTTTTATTTTTTTTTATTATTTCTGTTGAGTTTCCCAGTTTGTGAAGCACAGAAGGAGTGGATGTATAGAGACTATAATTGGTGCAATGGTTTTTTTGGAATGTGGGTAGGGGATGGCAGGTGGGGAGGGTGAGGGGGATCTGGGGAGCAAACAATGAATCCAGGAGTGGGGAGGGAGAAATAGAACTGACTGTGATGATGTATAGACAACTCTTTTTAAAAGTGTCTTAACTATAGAAGTGTGAATAATATATGTGAATAGTATATCAAGAAAACTACTAAGAGAGAGAGAGAGAGAGGAACCAAACTTGACCAGTAGTTACCATGGGCAAAGGAGAAAGCATTGTTGCTTAGGGAGCAGTGAGTTTATGTTAATGACGGTGGACTACTTTGGAAAAAGAGATCAATAATGGTTGTATAACATGAAGAGTATAATCAATGGCACTGAATTATACATGAAGTTCTGGGATTGGAGAATATTTTGTTGTGTATATTTTTGTCATTATTAAGAAAAATAATTACACAAATAACAATGAGTATAAGAAAGCAGACTATGTCCGAGAATTGAATGTGGTGACACTTGTACAATTTCATCTTGATATGATTGAACTATTGAATTGTTTGCCATGTGGATAAATAAAACTGTTTAATCTGATAAAAGAAGAAGGACATGGAGTGCCCAGCAACTCTGGTGTCTCGCGATTTGGGGAGTTTTGTGTGCGTGGTGTTTTGCTGTTTTCTTTGGCCTCTGGGGAAATGCACAGGATCTGTGGTTCCTCTCTCGTGCCTGCAGTCACATTTCTGTAATATCACAGTAATTTAAGATGTGCAATGGAGGGAGAGGAGCAACAGAAACGCACTGGTTCCTGATGGTGACAGGACCCGGGCTACACTTCCTCCCCTATTAAACAAGATGAAATACCCGCCTAGAGACATGAAGCAAAGTGCGGAAAACCATGCTGATAACATTGCTAGGCTTCAGGGTGACTCTTGGCAACAATGAACATGCCCTACGTCAGATCTCATGGCAAAGTGGCTACTTCTTGGATCAGAGCACAGCTGGGCATATTCTTTTCCATTCCCCTCCCCTGTACTCTGCTCCCATTTCTGCAACCCTTCCCTGAGTGGCATTCCACTCCCAGTGGAAAGGTTGGTGATTCTAGTCCATTTAGATGAACCTCAGAAGAAAAGTCTGATGATCTTCTGAAAGATTAAATGCCAACCCACTGTCATCGAACTGAATCTCATAGCGACCTTTTTCCCCCCCCATTTTTTCTTTATTCTCAGAATATTTGCTTTCTATTTGAGCCCTTGGTATCAGTTTGCCATTTTCCCCTCCCTCCATGCCCCCTTTCCCGCACAAACCCTTGATAGTTTACAAATTGTTATTTTGTCATATCTTACACTGTCTGATGTCTCCCTTCATCCACTTTTCTGTTGTCTGTCGCCCAGGACGGGGGTTATATGTAGAACCTCGTGATTGGTTCCCCCATTCTACCCCACCTTCCCCTTACGCTCCTGGTATCTCTACTCTTGTTATTGGTCCTGAGGGGTTTAACAGTCCTGGATTTCCTGTGTTTCCAGTTCTTATCTGTACCAATGTACATCCTCTGATCTAGCTGGATTTGTAAGGTAGAATTGAAATCATGATAGTGGGGGAAGGGGGAGGAGAGGTAGCATTAAAGAACTAGAGGAAAGTTGTATGTTTCATTAATGCTATACTGCACCCTGACTTGTTCATCTCCTCCTCGCAACTCTTCTGTATGGGGATGTCCAGTTGCCTACAGATGGGCTTTGGGTCTCCACTCTGCACTTACCCTCATTCACAATGATATGATTGTTTTGTTCTTTGATGCCTGATGCCTGATGCCATCAACACCTCGTGATCACAAAGATTGGTGTGCTTCTTCCATGTGGGGCTTGTTGCTTCTCAGCTAGATGGCCGCTTGTTTACCTTCAAGCCTTAAGACTCCAAGCTATCTTTTTATACCCGGGCACCATCAGCTTTCTTTACCACATTTACTTATGCAACTGCTTTGTCTTCAGCGATCCTGTTTGGAAGGCGAGCATCATGGAATGCCAGTTTAATAGAACAAAATATTCTTCCATTGAGGGAATACTGGAGTAGAGGCCCAATGTCCATTTGCTACCTTAATACTAAACCTATAAATATATGCACATAGATCTATTTCTCATATATAAATATATTTATCTATGTACACGCCTGTATTTAGACCTCTATAAATGCCCTTTGCCTCCTAGTTCTTTCCTCTATTTCCTTTGACTTTCCTCTTGTTCCACTTTCATGCTCAGTCTTCATGTGGCTTTCAGTAATTCCTCTTCATTAAATTATCCTTTATAGGGTGTGATAGGTAGGTTTATTTGCCAACATGGCCAATGAACACATGTGGGATTAATTGAAGGAAGGAGAGATAAATGGCTTGGCGAGCCTCACCTTTCTTGTCTCTTACTCTCTGATGATCATTCCAGTGTGGGGCTGCCTTGCTTGTTCTCTGCCTCAATTTTCAAGCTACACTACCTGTGGGACACCTAATCCGTGGACTGTGTTGCTGTAGTTTGAGGTTCCTTTAAGACCTGCTTTACCACACTACGGGAGTAGCCATTGCTTGAGCTAGGGACCGTCAGACCTTGTCATCTGGCTGACTGTTGGTGACCTGCCTTACTGTTTGCTGCATGTGGCCAGATATCCTGAATTGCTCTACAGAGGACTCAGCTATCTGCTTCTTTGACTTGTACCCATCGGCCCTCAAGACTTGAAGGACTGCCAGTGTATTAGCTGTCTCACGGAAGTGAGTTGCACTGGGACATCTGTACTGCTCTATAGATTAATTAGCTGTTTATTTCTTATGTTATATCTATCTATCTATCTATCTATCTATCTATCTATCTATCTATCTATCTATCTATCTAAGTATATGTAAAATCCTAAGTGTCCTGGTTTTGTTTCTCTAGAGAACCCTGTCTAACATACAGGGTTTCTGCGATGGTCCATCTTGAAAGGAGCAGACCATCTCTTGTTCCTGTGGAGAGGCTGGTGGGTTGGAACCACATTCTTTGTGGTCAGCTGAGCTATGACTAGCCCACACCACCACCAGGGCTTTTTTAAAAGAAAGGTCACATCCTTGAAAACCCGATAGATCCCTGTTCTACTGCGCAGATGTGGGGCTGCCAGAAGGCACAGTGGTTCGTTGATAACGGGTTTGGCTTTCATCTTCCCAACTTCAGGAATGCTGCCTTTTCTGAGGAACAGTTATGCCGCTCTGCTGGGATTTTCATGGCCTCTTTCTCACCATTGAAGAGCATCTATTCATCCTCTTCCATTTGTAAACACTCCTGTAACAACGGTGATTGCCAATATACTCTTCCTCTCGTGAATTTTGTACCATTGAGATCCATTATTGAAACAAATTCACTTCCCTTGAGTGCAGGCCTCTAAGTGTGGGAACCCACCTTTGAGAAGAGATTATTCAGTCCTCACCCCAACCCCGGCTGGGCGGCTGACTTAAGGGGATCTTGCTACATCTCCAGCAAAGAGAAGCCTGCTTGTCAAGCTTCCCCCCACCAAAAAAAAAAAAAATCTAAGAGTCGACAGTGAAGAACTCTGAGCAGGTGAGAGCAGCGGGCAGTGTCTTTATGGCATTTTGTCTGAGACTCAGTGACTTCAAATGGCCTGGGAAGAAAACCTCAATTAACTGACTGCTTCAAAAACCTGCCATTCAAAACCAAAACGCTGTCCAGGGGGACAGCCATCTGATCAGAATAGGAATGAAGAGAGGCTTTTATTATTGGGTGATTTGTATTGTAGAAGGAAAACGACTTTGGGCCCTTTCCCAGAAACTAGATGATAGGTAAAGCACACCTTAGATAGAGCTGCTACCCATGCCTGACCTGGGTCTCACAAGAACCAAACCCACTGCCGCCGATTCACAGCGACTCTGGAGGACAGAATACAGCTGCCATTCTAGGAATTCTGAGGCTGTAAATATTTAGGGGAGCAGACTGCTACATTTTTTTCCCCTAGAGAAGTTCAACCCGCTGACCTTGCGGTTAGCAGCTGAATGCTTAACCACTGTAGCACCTGCCACTCCTTACGTTCTCACTCCAGACTCCAGGCCACTGCAGGGCATTTGCATGGGGAGCCCGTAGGAGTTTTGACTAGCATCTGCTGGCTTTCTAGGTACCATTCCCAGCGCTTTACATCTCTTTGCATTTGCAAACAACCTTATTAGGTGGATACATTGTTGATTCCCATTTTAAAGATGAAAACTGCAGTCCAGAGAGATACAATGGGTCTCTCAAAATTACACAATTCTGATTCATTCTAATAAAAATTTCCAAAACCAGGTTTCAAACTCAGCCAGTCTGGTTCTAATTCCATTTTGAATCTATGATATTTCTAAATAGGAAGTCTTGCTATCTCAATGAAGATTTTCTTTTGTTCTGTAATAGATTGAAAGAACTCTCTTTGCAGTGGAGAAAATGGAAAGCCAGGGAGGTTGAGAGACTGACACAGTAAACTGGGTGTGTTAGTCTGGGTAGACTAGAGAAACAAATTCATAGATACTCATATGTATTTAAGAAAGAGGTTTATACACAAGAGCAATTGAATATTGAGAAAACGTCCCAACCCAGTCCAGATCAAGTCCATAAGTCCAATATTAGCCCATGTGTCCGATACCAATCTATAAAGTCCTCTTCAGACTCAAGAAATGAATGTAATGATGCAGAATGCAGAAGTACCACAGGCCAGTGGGTTGGAAGCCTTGTGGATCCAGTGGCATTGTAAGCATCTCAGCGCTGGCAGGGGTCTCTACGTGGCTTCTCTGGCCCAAAAGATCTGGTTGCATCAGGATAGGTCCATGTGTCTTCTCCAATTCCCAGAGTGTAGCACCATGTTTTTGTCAGTAGTGTCTCAGGGAGTGAGCAGAGAGAGAGAAATCTTCTGCCTCAAGGAACAAATACAGGAGTTCCCAAAATTCTCAAGAGAAGGTCATGCCCACACAGAGGCCTCATTGGCTATGACCCAGTTGACAGACTAGACTCCACCCCTTCACTCTTAATCCTCTCAAGTCCCAAAATGACACCAGATTATGTAACTACCACACTAGCATTGAGTGGTGGTTGAAACCAGAGCTCCTGTGAGTGTACCTGTGTATCTTCTTCAATCTTTCATCCACCAGGGCTCTCTCTGCGGGAGATTCTCCCAGGGCAACTGTGGCCTCTATGGGAGTGTGTTGCTTGTATTTCCCTTTAAGACAAACTATCCTGAATGATGTATAGTTAGCTGAGAACCTCCAGCCTTTAGTGCCTTCAGGATTCACCTCGGCTTTTGAGTCAACGCCATGTTTTCTAAGTTAACCTCCATGTCAGATTCAGTAAGATGGGGGTACTAAGGTCTGGAAACTACTTCCCATTGGGAACTCTTATAATGGGTGAAAATCTTTGCCCAGAATCCCCCACTGTCAAGCCAGAGAAGCTCTCCCTGTCAAACCCTATCTCCTCCTTCTCATCTTTCACAGGCATGACGTCTCCACACACACCTTCCTCACCTCTTCCTGTCTCAGTGTCTGCTTTCTGGAAGACCCTCAAACACAGGAAGCACAGCCACTTCTTGGATGAGAGAACATTAACGATGGAGAAATATTTTAGAGGTCTTTCCTTTGAACAATATCTTCGTTCCTCTTTTTTTCTCTTTCTGCTTTGTGTTTTCAATAGTCTGCTCTATAAAGGTGAGTCTCAAGGTCGCCTTCCTCATTAAGAAAGTGTGAAAAATGGTAAGAACCGAACGAAGTTAGCCACACAGTAGTGTTTGTACTTTCCCAGATGGGATTTCTTGCTGTTCTATTATCTGTCTGGCATGAGGCTTGAGATGCATCAAATACTCTCACCCTCTCCTCCAGCTGGCAAACTTCTCATTGTTTTGAGCCAAACTCAAATGTCACTCCTATAAAGCCTTCACACACTCCTCCAGGTTTGATCCTTCATAAGCTTCCAGACAGAAATGTCTCATAGCATTTTGCTACCTATGATTAGTATTGCAAAAACTGGGACCTCCTCATCATTATAATTGTGTTCTAGGTGAACCTATACAACAACCATAAGGCAGGTGTTTGAACAGAATATGGTTTAAAATCCGGAAAGAAGCACATCAGGGTTATTTCCTTTCACCATGCTTATTCAATCTGCTCACTGAACCAATCATCCTAGAAGCTGGACTATATTAAGAAGAACTCAGTCAGTGTCAAGATTGAAGGGAAGCTTACTAACAACCCGAAACATGCGGATGACACAACCTAGCTTAGTGAAATCGAGGAGGACATGACACGCTTGCTGCTGAAGGTCAAAGATTTCAGCCTTTGGTGTGGATTACATCTCCACACACAAAAAACAAAAATCTTCACAATTGAACCAACAGATACACAGAGAAAAGGTGATAGATTTATATCCACAATCAACGCTCATGGAAGCAGATGTCAAGAAATCAAGAGACATATCGTGTTGGGTGAATCTGCTACAAAAGACCTCTTTTTGAGGACCTGATGCAAAGGGCTTAAGTGGAGAGCAAATGCTTTGAAAATGATTAGGGCAAAGAATGTACGGATGTGCTTTATACAATTGATGTATGTATGGATTGTGATAAGAGTTGTATGAGCCCCTAATAAAATGTAAAAAAAAAAAAGACCTCTTCTTGAAGTGTGAAGAGCAAGGCTGTCACTTTGAGGGCTGAAGCACCTGATGCAAGCCATGGCATTTTCAATCACTGCCTATGCATGTGAGAGCTGGGCGAGGGAGAAGAAGGACCACAGAAGACTTTGCATTCCGTGTTGATAAAGAACATTGGCTAGATCACAGGCGGTCTGAAGTGGAAACAAATCTGTCTCAGAAGAAGTATATCCAGAATGCTCCTTAGAAGGGAGCATGGCAAGCCTCTGTCTTACATACTGTGGACATATTATCCATAGGGATTGGTTCCTGGTGAAGACCATCATGCTTAGAAGTAGAGGGTCAGCAAAATCATAAGAAGATCCTTAATTAGATGGATTGACACAAGGACAACAACGACGGGCCCCAACATATTGTGAGGATGGCACAGGACCGGACAGTGTTTAGTTCTATTGTACATGGGGCTGGTATGAGTCAGAACCCACTGGACAGCACCAAACAAGTCCTTCTTTTACTTGTTTCTCAGCACGAGTCTCTATTTTCTTACGGATTTCAAGGCCTGGTTGTCTCTCTAATCATCCTTTTTCCTCTGAAAGCCATGGGGCCGAAAGCCATGGGGTCGAAAGCCATGGGGCCAAAAGCCATGGGGCCTACTCGTGAAGCTGCCAGCTTCTGGAGCACATGCTGCTTAGCCCTGTGACTGCATGGCGTGTGGCTTACCCTCTGCATGCCTCGTTTCTTCATCTAGACGAAGGGGCTACACAGAGGAGCTATAACATAGGGTAGTTATAAGGAATCCATGTTAGCTCCCTGATGGCATGGTGGTTACTCATGGGGCTGCTAACTCAAGGTAGCAGTTTGAAACCACCAGCGCCTTTTCAGGAGAAAGATGGGACTTTCTACTCTGATAAAAGGTTACAGTGTCAGAAATTCACAGGGGCAGTTCTACTCTGTCCTAGACAGTTGCTACGAGTTGCCATCAAATAGATAGAAGTGAATTTAGCTTGGAGTCTCTACATTATTTCCTCTGCCCTCACCCTTTCCCCCAGATCCTATACTACACATTAACTATCAACCTAAAGGAAATAAAATAAATCAAGGAAAGAAAGGGAACACTAACTAAAACAAATAGGCAAATGTTGGCAGGGGCTTTCTGGCAGCAAGGAAATAGAGCATTGAGCTGTTATTGCAGAAAGCCCACACTTGGACTTTTGCAAGAGAGCCTGCAATAATCATTTGAGCCTACTTAATCTGTGTAGGGAAATAGGGATATAGGCAAAGCAATTCCTGGCTTCTCTGACACCCACGGCAGAAAGGCCTGCAGAAGCACACCTTGTTTTACAAAGGATTCTGGACTAAAATTTCATTTTACTTTGTAGGCTTCTGGGAGATCCAAGTGGAATCGAAAAATACTAATATGGCTGTGGGGAGGACTGAGGAAGGGTGAAGAGTGATAGAGCAGAAAAAAGAGCAAATTGGTTCATCTCCCGCTGCATCGAAGAGCCCTTTTCCCAGGCTGAATACCCAACAGTCAGGAGGAAACCAATGTCATCCCAAGTAAGTGAGCACCATTTCTCGTCAATCTTGAATCTCTGCGCTAGATGCAGAGCAGAGGAAGTGCATCAGTGGGTGACCAGAAGGGTAACACTCTCTTTGGTGACATGTCAAAGGTGTCCTTTGCACCACCCAGCCTAGCCTCAAAGAAAGATATGTGCATCCGTACTTGGGTGACATTATTAACCCTATTAATAATAAGTGACATTTTTGACATTTTGACATAGAGAATTGAAAGCATATACAAAAAGAGACAGACGTCAAACATTAATCCTCTTGTATGCCTCATTTAGCTTCTGCAATGGTCAATGCAGGGTCAATCTCATTTCATGCTCGCCCCCACCCAGTTCTTTCCATGTGATTTTTAAAGCAAACAGTAGCTGTCATCTCATTTCATCCACAAATACATCAGTATGTTTCTCTGAAACAGAGGTTGGCAAACTCTGGCCCATGAGCCAACTTCCTGTTTCATCAATAAAGTTTATTGGAACACAACTCTGTATGTTTGTGTACCTGCTTCTATCAACTGCTTTCCAAGGCAGAGGACTTTATGACCCATAAAGCCTAAAATATTTACTCTCTACCTTGAAGTAAAAGTTGGCTGACCCTTGCTTTAAAAAACTTTTAAAATCTTGGGGGTTCTTTGGATCAAAGATTGCAGCCTTCAGTATAGATTACAACTCAATGTAAAGAAAACCCAAATCCACACAACTAAACCAATGGGTAAAATCATCATAAATGGGAAAAGGTTGAAGTTGTCGAGGATTTCGTCTTGCTTGGATCCACAATCAATGCTTATGGAAGCAGAAGCCAAGATATTAAAAGATTACTTGTGTTAGGTAAATCGAAGGTTACTTCGAGGACAAAGTTTCACCTGACTCAAATTAGGGTATTTTTAATTGCCTCACATGCATGTGAAACTGAGACACTGAATAAAGAAGACCAAGGAAGATTTGATGCATTCAAATAGTGGTGCTGGAGAAGAATATTGAAAATTCCATATACTGCTAAAAAGACAAACCGATATGTCTTGTAATAAGTATGGCCAGAGTACTCCTTAGAGGCAAGGATGGCAAGACTCATCTTACATACTGTGGATATGTGGTTAGGAGAGACCAGTCCCTGAAGAAGGACTTCGTGCTTGGTAAAGGGTCAGCAAGGGAGAGGAAGACCCTCAAGGAGATGGATCGACACCATCAATAGGTACAACAAGAGGTTCAAGCATAGAAATAATTATGAGGATGGTGCAGGATGGGGTAGTGTTCTGTTCTATTGTGCCTATGGTCTCTAGGAACCAACTTGATGACACCTAACAAGCACAATAATACTAAAGGTATTGTGCCCAATACAATGAGCATACCTATGAACAATGAACAAAACTTCCTATGTGTGTGTGTCAGTGGTTTTTTTTTATTATGATGATTCTAATTTTTTGTCGGGAATGTAACAAATAGTGTGTCACATCAATATTCTTCACACGTACAACTTATAGACATTAGTGATCGTCATCATGTTGTTCAGCCGTTGCTTTTGTTGGGTGCTGTTGAGTTGATTTCAACTCACAGCAACCCCATGCGATAATATGGATCTGCCCCCTAAGGTTTCCTGAGCTGTCATCTTTACCCAGGAGATCACCGGGTCTTTCTCCTATGGAGCCCCTGGCTGAGTTTGAACTGACAACCTGGTGGCTAGTCACCAAGTGCTCTAACTGTTGCACCACCAGAGAACCAGTAACCAACTTTGGATTGCATTTACATCTTTGAGGCAGAGAAGGAAAATCTCATTATGATTGTCGTACCCTTTATATATAAAGAATTGGAAGCACGGAGAGCTTCAAAGTGACTTTGTCAAAGGCAGGCAATCTGGGTCCCATTTGGCCTGAATCACCTTGTGATGGGGCAAGCGGGAACTTGAATTGGACAGTGCGTGAGTCATCAATCCCATATGTGTTTCTGTGCTGTTCCATTTCAAGAGTTTTGACTTGAAGAACCTGGCATGGGATATCTATTTCAGGCATGACTTGGAGTTAATTGAAGGCGAGACTCCTTCAAGCAGTAAAAATCCCCAGGTTTTCTATCGAATGAGAGTTCCCGTGGAACCACTCGGAATTAAGTAAGGGCCATAGCAACATCTGCAGAAAAATCCACAGGCTAAGCTTGCTTCCTAGCCTCTTCCTGAGAGGAAATCCATGGGATATTTTTCTACAGGCCGGAGGACGAAGGTGAAATGAGAGTTTGGAAGGTTCACTTTTGTTACATGAGCACTCATAACTGGGGTGCAGTCACCTTCTCCGCCCCATAAAGCTGGTTTGAAGGAAGAAGGTCAACTTTCTCACAAGAATCTGATGGTGTTTGTGTTGGTCAGCCTGTTAGAGGACACGCCATCTTTGAGAAGCATATATAGTGGGAGGTAGTTAAAGCATACCTCAGGTACGAACAGAAGATTAGTTTCTATTTTTTTAGATGAACTAAAAGCTTCTATAATATTGGTAGTTCAACGGTAGAAGTCTTGCCTTTCATGCGGGAGATCCAGGTTCGATTCCCAGACAGTGCATCTCAGCACAGCCACCACCTGTCTGCCAGTGGAGGCTTGCATGTTGCTGTGATGCTGAGCAGTATAGAGTATCTGAGAAAGAAAGATAAGCTGGCTTATACTATTTAATATATATATATATATTTTTAATCTGGATAAGAAACCTTGATGTTACTGAATAATGCGTGGGTTTTGTTTGCTGAACCTTTCTAGATTCAACCATCCTTTCTCTTTCCTCACACCTTATCTGATCACTCAGACACATTTTTATCCAGACCTGTAACACTTGGCTTCTCATCTTTCTTTACTTTTCCTATTGTCTTTCTCAGTGGTGTTCCTTTTCTTCTTCCTTCCCTTCCATTCTCACTGCAGTATAAGACATTGCCATAAAACAATGGTTTAAAAAATAAACATCTATTGTCTTCGTTTCTGGGGGTCAAGAATTTGTAACCTGACTGTGTGGGCTTGCTCAAAGTGTTTGTTGAGGTTACAGTCAAAATGTGTTTGCTGGGGCTTCACTCATTTGAAGGCTTGATTGGGGTTGGGAGAGCCACTTCCAAGATCACTCTATTCACTTGGCTGTTGGCAGAAAGCTGACAGAAGTGGACCTCTTCAGAGGTCTGCTTGAATATTCTCACAACATGGGGGCTGGCTTCCTACAAAGCAAGTGATTGAAAACAAATGGAAAGGAGCATGCAATGCCCTTTATCATCTCGTCTTGTAAGTCACACACTGTCTTAGTCTGGGTAGAATAGAGAAACAAATTCATTGACACTCACATGTGTATAAGAAAGAGTTTTATATACAAGAGCAATTGTATATTGAGAAAATATCCTAGCCCAGATCAAGTTTATAAATCCGATATTAGTCGATATGTCTGATACCAATCTATAAATTCTTCTTCAGACTCACACAGCACATAATGACACTGAATACAGGAAGAACACAGGCAAGTGGGTGGAAAGTCGTGTGGATCCAGTGGTGGTAGAAGCATCTTAGTGCTGGTGTGGGTCTTCACATGGCTCCTCCAGCTCCAGGGCTCTAGCGTAGCTCTATGTGGCTTGTCATCAAGAATACAAAGCAGTGTGTGTGTGTGTGTGTGTGTGTGTGTGTGTGTGTGTGTCCTGCCTCCAGCAAGCTATTTATCTCCCTAGGACCTCAAAATGAAGTCATCAAGCAATGACCTGATTGACAGGCTAAACGCCACCCCTTCACTCAATAGTCTCAAGTTAGCACCAGATTATGTAACTACCACACATACCATAACCACTTTTGTATTCTATTTGTTAGATCACTCGGTGTAATCCACACCGAAGGGGGGGTGGGGATTAATCTCCACCTCTTGAAAGAAAGAATACAAAGAATTGGTAGATATATTTTAAACCCAAGAAACCATGTGGTCTTGGCATCCGCTCTGATGGAGAATTTGCTTTTCTACCCTAGGCATCCTCTAGGTGTCTCTATGTACTTCAATAAGATTCCTGGGGTGCAAAATGAAACTCTACTCTTCCTCTTTCCTAAATTTGCAAGCCCCATGAAAACTCACAAAACGTTGAAGAAAGAACAGAGAATTTAAAATGATCCCAGCAGTCCAGATCTGGATCTAATCATCTGCTTCTCTTGTCCCTGCATTCTTTCTAACTGCTTCACTATAGGGCTGTCGCAAAGCGAATACTGAAATCCTGCTCAGTACCCACTGATTGTCACCACACCATCATCTCCTCGAAGCCTAACTTCAATTGATTTTCTGCTAGTCATTCACTATACATTTTAAGTATTTGGCTTTCAATTTCCTAGTTCCCAACCAGTCCTCTTAATGACTTACCTCTCGGCCTTTGAGCTTCCCATCTCACTGCTATTGACTTTCTTGCTTGCCTTGGTCTGTACAGTCTGCCTCAAGTGAGGATCTGTGTTTCTCTCCAGAGTGGCTTCTCTCTTAACTCGCTCTTTGTTTTCTAAGTAAGGAGGCAGCAGCAAAATCCGTTTCTTGGGCTTCTCCATTGTCAGTATTCCCTGCATTTGTAATGGGATTCCTGCCCCTCTATCCCAGCAAGAGCAGCTTCCCTGTTGGGCCATCTGAGCTACTTCCTCCCTGGCATTTATTTCAAAAACAAGGGCAGTTGCTGTCAAGTGGACTCCAACTCCCTGTGCGCCATGGGATTTTCAATGGCAATGTTCTTTCAGAAGTAGATAATGAGGTCTTTCTTCTGAGGCACCTTTGGGTAGACTCAAACTGCCAACCTTTTGGTCAGCAGCCTGATGCATTAACTATTTGAACCACCCAGGAGTTTCCAGCCATTCATTACTGGGAATACCAAAAAGCCCCAAATTTAGTGGTTCTGAGTTCAACTCTGAGCTGATCCAGTAACTGGCTCCAATCTGAACTTGAGATTCAAGTTTCCCACCTTTTTCCAGTTTCTGCCCTGGGATCTTAACCTTTGGGATGAACTCTCCTACACTGACCAGACAAGCACATCGAAGACTTTAATGTCCTTAGTAAAATACAGATCATGACTCGGTGGGTCTGGGTGGGGCCCAAGAGTTCGAATTTCTAACAAGTTCCCAAGAGCTGGGGTGGCTCAACAGTGACATACTAGGCTTCTAACCAAAAGGCTGTTGGTTGGAATTCACCCAGCAGCTCCACAGGAGAAAGACCTGGTGATCCACTCCCCAAAAGATTACTAGAAAACTATGGGGCAGTTACACTCTGTCACATGAGTCACTGTAAATCTGAATCAACTCCCCAGCACCCAATAGCAATGGCAGCAAGTACTCAGGTGAAGCCCTAGTTGCTGACTAGAGAACCACATTTTGGTTAGCAAGGTGCCTTAGCAGCGATCTCCTCTGACGACATAGAAGGGGTGAAGAAGAAAAAAAGGGAGGTGCTGTCAGCCATCCAAACAGATTAGATTGAAAAATGCTTCTGAGAATAGACTCACAGATTTGACAAATTTATTATGTGTAATGGAGAGTACTTTGAAGGGGTAAGGTTATTTTGTAAAAAAATAAATTAAATACATAGCTTTGGGGGGCAATTCCATTTTGGGGAGAGACCCCTGCATATTGTCACCTTGTCATGTTGTCTTCCGGTTAGCTGAGTAGCTCATGAAAAATAAACACCCCTCCCTGGGTTCTTTTCTTGGAGATTTGAAGTCAGTAAGTCAGAGGTAGCACCTACTTCTGTATTTTTATGATGTACCCCAGCAATCTCCATGACATCTTAAGAATCAGTGTTTTATAGGCTAACGTCCACTTGGAAACCTTGAAGGCAAAATCTTTTTTGTTAATAAATCATTTTATTGGAGGCTCGTACAAAGCTTTCACAATTCATAATCCGTCTATTGTGTCAAGAACATTTGTTGCCATCATCATTCTCAAAACATTTTCTTTCTACTTGAACCCGTGGTATCAGCTCCTCATTTTCCCCCTCCCTCCCCCACCTTCCCACCCTCAGTAAACCTTGATAATTTATAAATTATTATTATTCCATGTCTTACGCTGTCAGATGTCTCCCTTCACCCACTGTTCTGTTGTCTGTCCCCCTGGGAGGGGGTTATATAGAGATCTTTGTGATCAGTTCCTCCTTTCTCTCCCACCTTCCCCTTCCCCTCCTGGTATCTCTATTCCCATTATTGGTCTTGAGGGGATTATCTGTCCTGGATTCCCTGTGTTTCCAGCTCTGATCTGTACCCATGTACACGCTCTGGTCTAGCTGGATTTGTAAGGTAGAATTGGGGTCATGATAGTGGGGGGAGGAAGAATTAAAGAACTAGAAGAAAGTTGTATGTTTCATCGGTGCTATACTGCACCCTGACTGGCTTGTCTTCTCCCCACGAACTTTCTGTAAGGGACTGTCCACTTGCCTACAGATGGGCATTGGGTGTCCACTCCGCATTCCCCCTCATTCACAATGATATAATTTTTTGGTTCTTTGATGCCTGATACCTAATCCCATTGACACCTCATGTTTACACAGACTGGTGTACTTCTAGGCTTTGTTGCTTCTCAGCTAGATGGCCACTTGTTTATCTTCAAGCCTTTAAGACCCCAGATGTTACATCTTTTGATAGCCGGGCACCATTAGCATTCTTCACCACATTTGCCTATGAACCCACTTTATCTTCAGTAATCATCATGGAATGGAAGACAAAACCGTTCTGCAATGGAGCTATCAAATCTGTACGTCTCAGGCATTACTTTCCTCTGAGTCCTGGTTTCAGGTGAACTGATGCACACACTGTTTCTCCGACAGACCGAGAGCATCCCCTCCTTTTTACCTACAGATTCTCCCCATTGTCTCACTAGTTTATCTTGTCCCTTTGTGCGTCTTCGCCCCATCAAGAATGCAGGCTTCTGCCACATAACCAGTGGGACAAGGCATTCTCTCCCCACTCCTTGGTCCTGTCAAAGCCAGCTAGCCTTCCAAACACCAGCAACTAACCGGCCCCTGGAATCCAAGTCGCACCTAAATCCAATTTTGTGAAGACTAGAAACTGTGATGCTCTGGGCTTAATAGAAGTGGGAGTGACCCCTCTGCCCCGATACACAAGAGAGGCTGCTGAGTCCCGCTCAAGTCTGATGCGGAAATCAAAGTCCCTGAGGACAGGGACTTGATTTTATGTTTGTTCCTTGCCATCTCCCTCACCCACAGCAACCCCCAAGTCAAGTAAAAGAGGTGCTCACCATGAAACTAAAAGCTCAACAATAAATGTCTCAGCCTGTTTGGTCTTCTGCTGTAAGATGACACATGGTGGCAAGTAAGCATGGAAGGAATCATTGATAATGAGTTGAAATGACATCAACATCCTCTAATTGGCTTTGTAAATTATGCTTGATCCCAGGAAATAGTAGGTGACACATAGTGGTGAGGATGGAAAGAATCATTATGGCTAATTAGTCAAAATGACATCAAAATGGTCTAATTGGTGCTGTAAAACAGCCTTAATCCCAGGAAATATTAGGTGTTGAACTGCACTAGACCTTCGCTGCTGCAGTACCAGGCTGATATTCTATAGGCGGGGGGGGGGGCAAGTGATGCTAACAGCAGCCCTGAGACATCCTTGCCCTTCAGCATCTTCCCCAGAGAGAAACACCAACGGCCCAGGTGGGCTTCAGATAGGAGGCTCCCTCCACACACAGGGCTGTCTAAAGAAAGAAATGGCCACGTTACCCCGGAGCCCTCTTTATGGACGCCTAGACCAAACTTCCAAGCAAGACTATCAGATTCACCACAAGCCCACCGAAACCCACCCCTACTGGTACTCCCACTGATCCAAGCCGCCCTGTCCAAACCCTTATTGGGGGACCTTTCTGGACTCGGACTTCATGCCCTGTTCAGTGCTATGACCCTGCGGGACTCTATTCTTTGCACATACAGGCATCCAGTTTCCTTTGTTAAAAGAAAGCTTCGATTTAAGCTTCAGTAAGTAAAGACATCGGTTGTGTTGTTGTGTTTTAAAAAAATAATTTTCCTGGGGGCTCATATAACTGTTATCACAATCCATATATCCATCCATTGTGCAAAGCACATTTGTACTTTCGTTGCCCTCATCATTGTCAAAACATTTGGTCTCCACTTAAGCCCTTGGCATCAGCTCCTCATTTTTCCCGCTCCCTCAAGAACCCGTAATAATGTATAAATTATTATTCTATCATATCTTACGCTGTCCGATGTCTCCCTTCAACCACTTTTCTGTTGTCCATCCCCCAGGCACTTGATATATAATTTTTGCCAATCGCTCCCCCCGCCCACAAACCCCTTACTAGAAGTTTTTGTAAGGGTGCGACACAACATGTTGTTGTTTAAAAAAACACCAAGTTAGCATCATTCACTTAGGAAAATACTTCCTCGGGGGTGGGGACTGGGTTGGACTCAAGAAAAGTATTCTATGCCTGTTATTTGTGTAAAAATGTGGTAACCGTCTTTCCAATAATGGAGGAGTTGTTGATTCGCTTGGATGGACAAGAACTCTTGCCTATTGCCTGGCAGCCTAGCACTCTTGGAGTCTTAAGGGGCGGGGGCTTTTCTGGAGTAAGTTGCTCCCCTCGGTGCTGAAAATCACCATCGTTAAAGCAGCTACTTCTCATGAGCACTTACTACACAGATCATTTCCTTTCATTTCACTACACTGTACAGGGGAGACACGATGTGGCTTGCCCAAGGTCTCATTCATATAAAGCCAGGATTTAAGCCCAGCGCCCACATGGTCATCAGTCACTAAGCAAGGCTGCCAGCAAAGCATTGGCGCCAGGAGGCTCCTGGGTATTATTGATCACCACAGCGAAGAGCTTCCACCTCCAGGCAGCAGCTGAGAGGAGCTTGAGCCCTTCCTATTGACGGGGGAGTTTGTCACCTGCCACTCAAAATGTCCATGCCACGAGGCTTCCGGACCTTCCCGGGTGGGCCTTGGTCTGGGGATGAGGGCCAGCCAGCATTTTGATTCCTTCTGGAACCTTCAACCCCTCTTCGCGATGGGCTTACTGGCCTGAACCTGGAAGAGTTGGCGCCACACATTGTACTGTGTCCAAGAGGCTAAGTTGTACCCTAAGAAGCTCAGCTCGAGTCATCTTTTCCTTTGCGAAGCCTTGCCTGGCTTCTTTCCCTTTCCAAATTTCTCACCCTTCTGTCTGTCACTCTTGTGCAATGCTTTATTTCCCACTCTGGAAATGTACAGGAAAAGTCACGCGTGGCAAGCATTCAATGAAAAAAAGATGGCAAGGAGCGGTCTCCAAGAAACCAATGAGTGTAATATTGTTAGATCGGTTGAGAAAGGCCTTCCCCTTTTTTTGCTCTCCTGGACAAAACCATTGGATCTTCCAGAGTTCAGAATTAGTTGCCCCCCCCACCCCCCTGTCACCTCCTCAGGTGTCCTTGCTGCCCAGTCCAGGGGACCAGAATGGCTTGAGAAGTTTCCCGGAAGGGGCGTCTGCTTTCGGGTCCTGCGGATGCTGGAAGGCACAGGTTTCTCAGTAGCAATCTCTTTCCAAGAGCCGGTGCGAGCATCACACAGGGCCCCTGGGCCTCTGAACCCATTTAATGCCCTGACAGACCTGCTGTTATCCCGGTGTGGGGAAAGAAGAGAAAATGGGCTCTGAGCCCCACATGGAGGCTTGAGACAGAAGATCAGAAAGCTTCGCCAGGCCTTTGTCAAGAGCCAGCCAAGTTTATTAAATTCCGCCTCCCCCCCCCCCCGCCCCCCCGCGCGCCCAGAGGCACTGCAAGCAGCGGGGAGCCGCTGAGGGGATCTTGGCAGAGAACGCCTGCAGTCCCCTCTGGGGAAGGTGGGTGACGAAGGGCAGTGATGGAAGTGGCCAGCAGGGGGCTGGCATTCTCTGTCTAGAAGAGGCCTTGCTCTCCGTCAGTACCTCGGCTCAACAGAGCTGCCGTTTGCTGTTGTAGCCAGTGACGTGGGAAGCATCCTGCCTATAGGATTGGAGGCTTTCTCCGTGCAGTTTTTTTCTACCCACTTTAAACTTCAGGTTCTAAATATCAGGAAAGCCAGGAAATACTGTGTGGAAACAGCAGGCAAAAGTTCTCTGGGCACTGCCGCCAGAGGCATCCAACGAGGAGGGAGGCAGGGAGCTGATTCGGGGCAGGTTGGCCCCTCAGCCCTCTTTCTGGTGGTGGTTTTTCGGTTGTTGTTAACTTATTGAATTGGGAGATACCTGGCATTGGTCACGTGAAGGCCCCAGCAGCTCCAGCCTCCAAATAGTCACAGACAGCATTGACGATCATAGTCTGCGTGCTCTGGGAGCATTTTTATTCTCGAAGAGAACGAGGCCAGCATAGACTTTATCCTCATCACCTCGCAACTGTCGGATTAAAAAGTGAAGAAGAGAGACTCAGGTGGGCAGGAATGGAGACGACGGCTCTCAATGACTGCTTCCTCCGAAACTTGGAATTGGACAGTTTGCTGCCCTGCAACGTCTCTAATCACAGTGCAGACTTCTCCGGGACCGATGACTGGTTCCACCCGGGCATCCTCTATGTCATTCCGGTGGTGTATGGCGTGATCATCCTGATAGGCCTCGTCGGCAACATCACCCTCATCAAGATCTTCTGTACGGTCAAGTCCATGCGCAACGTGCCCAACCTGTTCATCTCCAGCCTGGCCTTGGGAGACCTGCTCCTCCTGGTAACGTGTGCACCTGTGGATGCCAGCAGGTATGTGGCCGACAGATGGCTGTTTGGCAGGATTGGCTGCAAACTGATCCCCTTCATCCAGCTCACCTCGGTGGGGGTGTCCGTCTTCACACTTACGGCTCTCTCGGCAGACAGGTAAGTCCAGACGAAAAGTTACTGACTCTCTGAAGTGGTGGTAGGGGCGGCAGGAGGGGTGCCCCCACGTTGTGAAAGACTGTGGGCACAACGGGAAGTTTTACTCAGCCTCAGAGTCCCTTGCCAGGTATGTTTGTCCCCGGGATCACAGGGCGTAGAAGGAAAGAAAAGCAAGTGAATGCCAGGACAAAAGGAGACAAATGAGCCCGAAGTGTAAGAAAGACTGAAGTGAATTTTCTGTTGCTGAATTAATTTAGCATGAACCCTTCCTCCCACCGTCTTCCTCCCCGCACAATTCATGGACGGGTGAGAAACTCAAACACATCCCAGACGAGTTGAAACCTTAGGCGAAGATTTCTCAAAACCATTCGAAGCTTGGAGGCAACAGGAAAGACCCCTGGCATGTCTCCCTCGAGTTCTTCCTCCAGCAGGAGGCAGCAAGGGCAGAGGAGAAGCCACAGTTCTTTGGCATTCATTTGCCTCACTTGCTTGCACTCCTCTTAGCTGATTTTGCTCGGGGTTGTCTGAGATGGAAAGATGTGCATGCTACTATTTGGAAGTATCTCTGAGATCACTTCTCGTAGCCATTGGATTCCCCATTCCCCTGCAGAAACCCCCATTCAAGGCTGGGTTCTAATTTGAACATCTGTATCAGTGTGCTTCCATCTACAATGCTTTAAAGGGCTGAGGGGGGGGGGGGTGGAGGCGGGATTGGGTGCAGTATTTTATTCTGGTAATGAGTACATACTGGGGATGTAAAGTGTCATGGTGGGACCAGATGGCTTAGACATTCACATTTATTCACACTTCAAACTTCATACTGTAGTCTTTCAACCTCTATCAAGTGTCCATCGGGTTGAAAGCCCTGGCTGGAATTAACCAGGCAGGAAATCTTTGCAGGTCATTCGCACACATTGCCAGGGGGCCGTATCCCTCCCTGGTCGTTTAGGCCCTATGGAAATTGGGAACTGGAAGGAAGAGACTCCCAAACACTGCCTAGATGATGTGATCAAATTAAGAACAAATGGGTCCAACGAACCAGAGGCTGGTTCATTTTTTAATCTTCAAACCAAACTTAGGTAATGCTGCTGATACTGAAGACACTTGCAAGTTTCCATTGGGAGAGAACAGGCCCCGCATTTGTATACAGAAAAGTGCTGGGTTCTCCTTGTGGAGAGGCACAGAACAGTCCCCAGGTAATCCAGCTTTAGCCAGTCATGGACAAATAAAGACTGCGTTATCCGGGTTTGTAAGCATGTGTTCCTCCTACTGAGCTGCCCCAAGTCCACAGGGGAGTTTCACAGATAGAGAAGTAGCACACAATTGAGGTTTCTAGTCCCCACCCCACCCCTGGATCTCTTCCTTCACTCCACCTGCAAGCAACTCAAAAACACCCCAGCCCTCTCCCCTAGGTAGGGAGGATGGCAGGTAGTTTGGTGTGCTGAGTCCAGGCTGGCACGAGGGCTGTGTTTGGAGGGCACTGGCCAAGGGCACATTAGGATGAGGGTGATTTTCTGGGTGGGCCAAAGAGATTGCAGTTCTTGGCTGGAGTGGGCATGCACTGGGGCAGCTGGTAGTAGGGCTGGGAGGGAGGGAACTCTGCTCTGGAGTTACCAGGCACTGAGGGTTCCCCCTCTTCCAAAAGATGGAGGGAGCTCTCTCCAGAGTGCGGAGGCACCAATAAGTTCCCAGGGAGTTCATGGTTACTGTGTGCCCCTCCCCAGTTCAGAAAGTTCTGCTGGCTCCCCTAGAGAGAATGGGTTTTTTGTTTTGCTAAGGGTGAGAAAAGCTAATCACATGACTGACAGGCCGGAGTTCGCATCCACTGCCACAAGAAGGTTGACATGGAGCTACTTGAATAATGGAAGATGGTCCTTTTTTCTTTTATCTCATCTTTTAAGAACAATTGAATTCTTATAATGGCCTTTTGAGGTTAGCAAAATATATATGTGTATGTATATATGTATATATGTGTGTATGTATAAATACATATACATACTCATCGCCTTCAATTTCTGACTCATAACCACCCTATAACATAGGGTAGAACTGCGCCCATAGAGTTTTCTGGGCCGTGACTTTTTATGGAAGAAGACAACTGCATCCTTCACTCTCCTCTGGAGTGACAGTGGCTTGAGCTGCTGATCTTCCAGTTGGCAGAGCATAGTTAACCACTACAACACTAGGGCTCTTTGCATATATATATGATGGGGCTTCATTTTTTAAGTTCATAGAAAAGTGGAATGAAAGATAATGGGAACATTTTAATGAACTTGTTGGAACCTCCTCATCCGTGTATAGATAGACATAAGGAACCCTGGTGGTGCAAGGCTGAATCACTTAACTGCTAACCAAAAGATTGGTAGTTCAAATTCCCCCAGCAGTGCTGAGGGCAAAAGACCTGGCAATCTGTCCCTGTAGATATAACAGCCAAGACAAGCCTCTGTGGCTGTTCTGCTCTGTCACCTGTGCTCACTAGGATTTGGAATTGACTTCATGGCACACAATATATAGGTAATACTTAGATTATTTCTTATAAGCAAAGCCCAATCTCTATATAGTAAGCTCTACATAACAGCAGAAACACCACCCAAATGGACATACAGAATAACTCCAGCACCCCACCCCCACCCCAGCCCTGGAGTTTCTCTTGTGCCCCTGCTCAATTAATACCTTCATCCTCTGATTTCTTTTTTTATATATATAGAGAGATAGGGTTTATTCAGCAAGAAGAATAGAACAGCTAATTAGCCCACACAGCCGTGCAGAGGGTTCAGTCTCCATCCTCTGATTTCTGTCACACATTATTTGACTAGGTCTTTAATATCCTGTAAATGGAGTCATCTAGCAAGTACTCCTTTGTGTCTACTTTTTGGGGCTTACCTAGATCTGTGATGCTCCTCTTTCTTGGTGTACATAGTTATGGTTTATTCCTTTTTGATGGTTGTGTAGTATTCCATGGTGTGACTAGGCCTCAGTTTCTTGACTTATATTGGTGCATTTTGCTTGTTTCTACTTTGAGGTTGATAATCACCTGCTGTGGGCATTCTTAAGCATGCCATTTGTGGGGACATACATGCTCCTGTTGCTTGGGAGTGGAGTCCCTGGGACATGTTGCTGGGTACTGTCCAGTCAATTTTGACTCGCGTGACAGTGTAGAAGTGCTCCATATAGTTTTCTTGGATGTTTCTCTACATTATCCCCATTTTACAGCTGAGGATACTTTGTAACCAGTGAGACATCCGGAAGAGCCCTCATGCAATAGTGGTTATGAGTTGGACTGCTAACCTCAAGGTCAGCATTTTGAAACCACCAACTGATCCATGGGCGAAAAAGGAGGCCTTCTACTCCTGTAAAGAGTTACAGTTTTAGAAACCCCTGGGGACAGTTCTATTTTGTCCTATAGAGTGGATACGAGGCAGAATCAGCTCAATGACAGTGAATTTAGCTTTGTTTTGTTGTTGTTTTCCTACAGAGCAGCTGGTTGGTTTGAATTGCAGACCTTGAGATTAGAAGCCCAACTAGTAATCAACTACACCACCAGAGCCCTTTCTAGCATATGTACAGTTAGTATATAGTGTCAAATAGCAGTTTGAGCCCACCCAGAGGTACCACAGATGGAAGATCTGGAAATAGGCTTCTGAAAAAAACAAACAACAACCAATAATAACAGCCATTGAAAATCACCTGGAGCACAGTTCTACACTGACACGCAGGGGGTTGCCTCAAGGGCAGTAATACTGTAAGCATTCTAGTTTTCCCACTTCTTAGCCAACAAATGGCATTGCCACTAAAATAAAAAAATTGCCCCTTAAGTAAGTGTGTTGTTAAAATCTCTTTTTCCAAGTGCAAGCGAGCCAAAATCAGGATCGAGGCAGGAGTTAAGCACTTGTGGGAGAGCAGCAAGGTATAGATTAGGTGAATGGTCTGTGTTTTTCCCTACTGGAATAATTTTGCTAGGCTTTTCATCTCGTGGGCAAAACAAAAGGAAATTCTTGTAGAAATACTCACCCAGATTGTCTCTCCCCCTCCTTCCCTCTTTCCCTTCTTCCTTCCCTTCCTGTTTTTTTGAGTGCTGCTGGGAAATTCTGGTGGCTAGTGATTAGGCATTGGGCTGCTAACTGCAAGGTTCTCAATTTGAAACCATCAGTTACTCTGTGGGAGAAAGACAGTCTCAGGAACTCACAGGGGCAGTTCTACCTTGTCCTATAGGGTCACTTATGAGTCACCATCAACTCGATGACAATAAGTTTGGTTGTTTGGGGGGGAACAACTCACTATAATGCAAATATTATACATTATGAAACTACAGACATGTTTATGACTACTGTTTGATATTTTTCTTTGTTTATTTTGTCACGTGGCCCAAACTCAAACCAAACCTAAAGCCATTGGGTTGATTCTGACTCAGAGAGATCCAATTGGACAGGGAAGAAGTTCCCCTTTGGGTTTTGAGAATTTGAAGAAGAAAAAGAAACAGAAGAAGAAGAAGAAGAAGAAGAAGAAGAAGAAGAAGAAGAAGAAGAAGAAGAAGAAGAAGAAGAAGAAGAAGAAGAAAGTTCTTTACGGGAGTAGACAGCCTTATTTTTCCAATTGGAGCGGTTGGTGGGTTGAAACCGCTGACTTTGTTAGCAGTTCTGTATGTTTTTAAAAGTCTGGAGTCAATATTTGTCTATTAGGAGATCTTGCATTAAAAAATATATATATACAGATTTGTGGCTCCTTTGATGAAATTGGGAAGCCAGGTAGCACCAGACCTTCCATTTACCCTGTGATTGCCAGTTTCCTTTAGACAGGCCAGATTGTCTCCCCTCCTCCTCAGTCCCACGAGACTCTGTCACTCCTTGGTGTCATCTGCCCAGCACTGAAGATCCCATCCCTTCTCTCATGCTGTCAAGAACATGGTGAATGTGAAATGCTTTATAGCATTGGTGTTGGTGTTCTTCACAACTCTTTCGATATGGGAATAAAGTCATAGACACCCAATAAATATCTGTCACTTATTTCATTATCAACCAACCATTGGCAGAGCATTAGCAGAGTGTTGGTTTGTGTATCTTTGTTTTTCATTACCAAGAGAAACATCAGATGATCTTTGGCGACTTACCTTGTTCCACATGGCATGCATTTGACAGAATGTAAGACAGTCAACCACACTGAATGGTCATCGGAACCATACTAACGGCCACTGGGTTCGATTCTGACTTAAAGTGACCCTGTATAGAGTTTCCAAGTCTATAGAATTTTATGAGAACATAAAGCCTTCTTTATCTCATAGAAAGGTTGGTGGGTTTGAACAGCTGGTCTTACTCTTAAGAGTCCAATGATTACATGGCAGCAACACCAGGGCTCTTTGAACCATACAGGAACTAGAGGGAAATGTTAAAATATATAGATGCCTAGACCACATCCCCTGTCTACTGAGTCAGTCTCTGAGGTATTTGTGGGTGAGTAGTGATCACCACCCAGCCTAGCCCCTTACTGGCTGTCCAGCAAAGCCAGTTCTTGTCCCAAACTCCTTCCTGCAGTTCTCTCTTCACTCAGATACATTGAATCATTGTCAACATTAAAAGGCTATCAAGTTTCTGGACAAGTTCATACTGCTACCGCAATGTCAAAGGAATACTGCAAAGCAGTCCCAGCAACCAGACTTGTGGGACTCACATGACTGACCAATGGCAGGTCTTCATGCAAGTCCCATCCTTGTTGACCCCCTACCCACCCTCTCCCTCTCTCTGCAGCTACCTTGACCCAGTAAACCTCTCCTTCCTTGCTCATGCTGTGTCCTCTGACACTCACCAACTACTAGCTACTAGCTAACTACTCCACGAAAAAGAGATGTTTCCATCAAGCTGAGAGCCCCAAATCCCACTGTGGGGCAGTTGTACTCTGTTGTGATACTGTGATCTGTCGTCTAGAGTTGCTATGAGTCAGACCCAACTAGATGGCCCACAACCCCAGCAACTTCTCATCCCACATAGTGTGAGCTTGGAATAGGATCAACAGACCTGCATTCTAGGCCTCATTTCCCTGGCATTACCACCTGTGTCAGAGAACATGATCAAGATGTTTTCTTCTCGGACCTCAGCTTAATGATCTTAGGTGCATCCCTTTTTATCTGTCATCTAGCCTATTGTTCAGAGTATGTCTCAACCTTTACCCAGCCCCTAACTTGGACCATTCAAGAATAAATTTAATGGCCCTCTTCTAAATATGGAACTGATGATCTCAGCCATTATTTGGCAACGAGTTGTGCAGTACATTGTGACATATTTTCTAGCTATTTTAAAGTATTTCATGCATTTGTCCTTTTTTTCAGTCCCTCATATGGTTATACTTTAACTTCCTAGGTGGACTCCTTTATTTTGTATACCTGTGTTAGGTTTTGGGGCTGTACAGGCCAATTGTGTAGCAGGTACAGAGAGTTCTCCCAGCTCTCCTCTCCCGCGACACTGTTTCTCCTATTACTAACATCTTCCATCCCCGAGGCCCATTTCTTACAATGGACACATCACTGTGTGTTGTAAATTTCCAGGTGTTCTGACAAATACATGATGTCGTGGGTGCATATTACGCCATCATCTAGGATAGTTGCATCGTGCTAAAAATGTCCTGTGCTCCACCTACTCATCCCTCTATCCTAAAGCAGCTTCTGGTCTTGGTACAGTCTCTATGGTTTTCCAGAATGCCATATCGTTGGAGTCATACAGTATGCAGGTTTCTCAGACTTTGGGAAGAGTATTAAGTGCTAAGGAAAGAGGTTTTACATCTATACTCACATCTTTCCCATGGTTCCTTGTAACAACTATGTGATCAATTAATATTGGTTGATTAAAACTATGGCTACTTAAAGTATACTATTCTCCTTATTCTCATTGTTTCCCTTCTTTGGGGGACTCATCTGAAAGCATGCTTTAACAATGTATTATGTAGCTTGCCTGTTTTGTATCTGTTCCTCTATATTAGCCTTTAATTACCTGGGAAAAGGACCCAAACAAACCAAAACAAAAGTATAATATTTGAGTCAGTAAGTTTATTTGGAGTATGAATCGATGGATGGATGGATACATGGAAGAGTAATTGGGTGAGTGGATGAGTGAATGCATGGATTAGTGAACAGATGGATAGACAGAGAGGGGAATGATTGGATAACTCAGTAGCCATGTGTTGTTGGTGGTCACTATTGGAGAGCGCAGATAGAGAGCATTCCAGTCATCACAAACATTTCTAGTGGGTAGTGCTTAAGAACATGCGCTATTGGAAGCCATCTGCAGGTGAAGAAGGAGAAAACTAAGGAACCCAGTACAATTGCCGGTCACAGGCTTAGGGGATTTCAGCATCTCATCAGTGAAGTATTGAGATCAGTAGAATCCACGAGGAGTCTGGTTTTCAGCTCGGCCTCATGAACTTCAGCCTGATCTTTCCATTCTCTATTGCAGACCCTCTTCCATCTGCCAGCCTATCTTTGTAGCCTCCTCTCCCAAGACATACCAGAGTTGACATTACTTTAGCCCCGCCCTTCTTCTCATTGCCTCCCACATGCCCCACCAGACTTCACCTGTTCTGACAGCTGGGCACTTTTCTCTTCATCTATCCCAATCCTAGGAAACCTAGTACAAGCCCCTCCTCCACGATGAAGCATATCCTATCATTTGCTTTCATTGATCTTTCCCCTTCCTGAGACACTTCCTGTACTGTTTATTAAATACCAAATCTATCCAGACTTGTATTACTAGGTCCTTTTCGATAGATGTGTTTTCTATTTCCTTAATGATACAAGCAGCTCCTGACACTCAGCCCCACGCCTCTCACCTAGGAAGAAGACAGTAACTCCCGCTTGGCTGATATTTGAGCAGTGGGGAAATGATAAAGCCCAGAGGCTAGAAATCAAAGTCATTCAAAGTTCATGGAGTCCTAAGACCTCTGCTGACACAGAGACCAAAAGAGATGATGGGATCTGACCTGATCACAATGAATTCAGAGTATAATTCAAGTCCCAATTCTTCCAGGGCAACTGGAAATTTCTTCTCAGAAGCCATCATAACACCCAGTCTGATTCCCTTTCTCTTTTGTGGAGAGTGAACAACTGAGCCCAACTCCTACTGCTCTGAAGGAAGATACTTTGCGGGACTCAGAGTTTCCAAAGGCTCTTCTGTTCTAGAAGCTTCTTTCCTTCACTGATCTCAAGGAGGTGTCGACTCCTTGCTCACAGGAGAAGAGATGTCATTGCATTTCTTGTAAAGCCTCCTTCCGGCTGAGCCTTCTGTTGGCACAGTTTACGTGAACGACCAGGTTCTGCCTTTCCTGTATTATGATTCTTCTGAAACACGTGCTGCCAGGGAACGGCACAGCTGCCGAAAGGCTTGGAGGACAGGTGCAAGGGAAGTGGGGTTTCCCAGCACGGCGAGTGCCACAGAGGAGGACAAGGGCAGGCGGCACAGAACTCTGACCTTGTCTCTCACACGGTGTCTTTTAAAGTGCTGGGATTTTATATGACTAATTAAGTATCATTTTGAGCAACTTCATGTGCACAGAGGCAAAAAGGCACAAGGCTGATCGTGCAATACAGAAACATAGCCTGAAAGCATTCCCTGGTGAGGTTTTTTGAGCTGTGCTTGTCAATAACATCCTTTGGAAATAGACTACATTTGCATTTTTACACTTGTAAATCCTCCTGCTGTGCAGAGTTTGCATAAATTCCCTCTTAATTAAAACACATGTTTTGCAGAATAAAAGGGGAAAATGGTCTCCTTTGCTCTTTTCTCTCAGCATTGACTGGATGGCAGTGAGTTTGCTTCAGTAACTGAAGGTAGAAGGGTTTTTGTAGTTTGCAATCATCTTTGAAGCATCTGATATTCGTCAACAGATAGAAGGGTTCAATTGGCCTGGGGAACCCGTCAGTGGCTGCTAGCTTTTCATGATGTGTACTCATTCAATGTGACCGCCTCCAAGAAGCTAAGTCTTGGCCAGTTGATAGAAAGGACTGACCACCACTGTCCCATCAAAGACCAGAGGACTTGAATCATGAAGGTGGCAAAGAAGATTAAGCGGACCGTGGATGGCCAGGAGAAGAAACACATTGGTCTCGGAGGAAGTACTGTCAGCATGTTCTTTAGAAGCAAGGATGGCGAGACTTCCGTACTTTGGACATGGCATTGGAAGGGACCAGTCCCTGGAGAAGAACGTCAGGCTTGGCAATGCACAGGGCCAGGGAAAAGAGGAAGACCCTCAACAAGATGGATTGACGCAGTGACTGCAACAATGGACTTCAACACACCAATGGTTGTGAAGATGGTGAAGGACGAGGCCGTGCTTCATTCTGTTGTCCATACAGTTGGTTTGAGACGGAACCAACTTGCTAGTACCGTACGTGACAGCTTGTTCAGGTTTATTGAGGTACACTTTACATCCAGGCAATTTTACTGGTACATTTCTATGAATTTGGAGAAACTAATATACTCATGCAACCACTACCACAATCAAGATGTAGAACATTTCCAACCAAACATTCTCCCATGTTTCTTTGCAGTCTGTCTTTTGTCTCCACGCACAGCTCCTAGCACCCACTCGTCTTTGCTCTCAGCTGCCCCATGAAAGCCACCCTGTAGGAGATCCGTCTTGGAGCTTGTTGATTTTTGGCAACTCGTGTTGTTGTCTGCATCCCTGGTCCTTTCGTGTTTGTTGCTAAGCAATCATTCATTGGATGGTTATCCATCTGGCAGTTAATGGACATTTTTGAGTGATTGTGAATAAAGTTGCCAGAAACATTCACATAACAGGTTTTGTATGCCTATGTACGTTCGTTTTTCTTGAGGAAATATTATCTGGTATTTTTGTGAGTTGTTCTTGTTCATTTGGTGGCTTCCTTGTTTCTTGTCTGTTAGAATAGATGCTTTAGTAATAGTTTTTAAAAGGCAGAAGGTTATGTCATTCACTACTATATTCTCTGCAACTGGAACAGTCCTTAACCTGTACCATGTGTTCAGGGAATGTTTGTTCTAAACATGACTCCATTAAGGGAGGGATAAAGGAACGGGTGGGTTCTGGGAGGTCTCCCTTGCAGAGCCTGGATGCTGGGTTGTGGACCAGGTGGGCCATTTCTTTTGATGATTAGCAGAGTGACTGCAGCTGAATAGTGGTTCCGATCCTGGATGCCCAGAGCATGTCCAGGTTTAGCAAGACCTGTTTAGAGGTACCCTTAAAGAGAGATAAATAAATAAAACCGATGACTGCGAATTAGGCAGAGAAGAGAATATTTGAATGTATTTGGAATTCCTATGTTACATTTCTAAACCACAATGCATTTACCAATTTAAATACACTGGAAAATTCCTCAAACCTCACAAATTCCAGAAAAACAATGTAAGGTCTATCCATTAACCCTGACTGGCCTGTATAAGGCCTAAAATTTATCTTGGTGATAGCTTCTTTTGTCTCCTCTACAATCGACAATTTGGTGATATCCTTTCCTGTAGGGACCACTGAAGTAGACCTGGAAGTGTAATGGGTTAAGAGTTGGGCTGTTAACTCCAAGGATGGCCATTAAGCACAAACCACTCCTGAGGAGAAAAATGACTCAATAGTACAGCTGCTGAAACCCTCAGACGCACTTCTACTCTGTCCGACAGGGTAGCTGCAGTGAGAATTGACTCAATGGCAGTGGGCCTTTGAGTTTTAGGAAAATTAGAAAGGTTAGTCAATCTCCCAGCACGGTTGCTTACAATTAGCTTTTTATTAATAAGCAGTTTGAACAGTTTCTTGCTGTTCTGGAACCCATTATTGGCAATACTGTTTAATGGTTTAGGATTGTGATCAACTTTGAGAAAACCACTGTCGAGTCCCTTTCCGGTCTGGGTGGTAAAATTGCACAGCATTTCAAGTTTTCTTGGGCCTTGGGTAATCTTACGTGCACATTCTTCTGATGACACTGATTAACCTGTTGGTCATGGCTGTCTTTACGAGTTTTGTGTTATCTTGTGTGTATGCATACCACATATGACCTCTCATAGATGGATTTGCTATTTGTAATTCAGCTACAGGTTTGTGCCATGGAAACACAGATAGTCTGGAAGATTCTATTTTGTTTGATTCCCATCTAAACGGAGAACAAAATGTATGATATGCTTAGAATAGTGGTGCTGTATTAGCAAGAATATTCCTAACTGGAGAAGACTGACTTGCATTTTCTTAAACATCAATGAATAGCAATTTTCTACTTATACTTTTATATGTCTAATTATAGGGAATATTTTCATCAAAGCGCTGTGGGACATGTTCTTATCATGATACATCTGATGCCAGAATCTACCAATTTGGGTCATGATGTCTAGTGAGTTAGCGCAGTGGTCAGTGGTAGTATTCCTGGAAGCAGAAAGTCATTCTTACATTAGGGCACTGGATAATAACTATATATGGAAGTGGCTGCAAGCAACACACTCCTCCCCCTGAGACCTAAATAAAATATCTTCTCCTCGGAACGTCCTTCTGGCCAGGGGACCAACATGTGGAATGAAAGGAAGTCTGACAGAAGGTCAAGATAAGACCATAACTGATCATGTTTAGAATATTTTATCTTTGGGAATTACACAGCAAAAACATATAAACACACAAGCACATGTATAGGATCCTCCCAAGTTCTTGAGAGACATCTATACCCATGAGATGCCCGCCTGGTCCTATCATTCTAAATCACACCTTCTGAAATGAACTTTTAACAAAGTTCCCCATGTAACTCTAGCCCTAGGGGATAGGGGAGGAGGGCACTGTTATTGATCAGTTGCCATCATTTACAACCTTTCAAAAATAGGTGTTATTAAATGATCTACTCATTGTAATGTAAAGACCAACATAATATGTCCAGGCCATTTGCTCACTGCAGAGAAGATGACAAGAATCAGGAAGCAGATGCTGGGTACCCCAATTTGTGGTCTCAGGGCAATTTACTTCAGTACCACTACCATAAAATCCTTGGGTGGCATAAGTTGTCTGTTCTCAATGGCTAACCTAAACGTTGGTGTTGCTAGGAGTTGGAATCGGGTCAATGGCAACTAACAACACTACCCACTACCATCCTGCCAAGAGCCACTCACCTGTCTCCTCTGAGTGACCATGGTAGTCTCCCTTCTGGACTGCCTCCTGCTTGTCCATGAATGAGATGAGTTTACTGCTGCTATAGGGAGGTACGTCAAAAAGTACTGCTCCAAATCACAGAAAGCTTTCTTAACCTGAAACATCAAAATATGAAACTGTTGTTTCTTGATATAGCCCCCATAAAAGTCTACACATTTCTGAAGATTCTTCCCCCATCTCTATAACCATTCCTGAAGATTTTTTCTCTCTTCATTTGATATCATGTCAAAATGGCCATTTGGGCATCCGGAAGGGGTTCAAATGGTATTCCCTTGAGATGCTCCTGGGGCTTTAAAAGAAGTCTGAAGGGGCAAGGTCAAGGCTGTCTGGTGGATGGGCTAAGGTTGCCCCCAGGAACTTCTCCTACCCTCAAAGATTGAGCAAGTGCATTGTCATGATGGAGCTGGGAAATGTTTCACCGAATCTTTTCCTCAGCAAAGCAAGTTTCCATTTTCTTTACACACCTTCCTAGTAAGCCTCCATGGTTGTTCCATGTCTTTCTAGAATATCTATCAAAGTAACTCTTTTGGAGATTCCCAAACTATCAGTCACTATTACCTTTTAAAATGGATCTCTCTGCCTTGCACTGCACTGGCCCAGCAGATCCCCTCGAACGCCACTGTTTGGATTGGACATTGACTCTGAACGTACCCTAAGGAGTTTCAGACCCGAGTACCACTGATTTTTTTTTTACAGTCACTTTGTTTGGAATAAACCTCATTTTGTTTTGCACAAACCTGTACATGTATGAGCTGTAACCCTAGTAACAATACTTCATGACATACCCTTGTATGAATAATGATCGCTCACATCTATCACTTTAAATGTGCTAGGCATGCTGCTAAGGATTTGAGATGGGCTGTTTTAATTTGTTCTTCCTCGTAGGCATGTTATGATCCCGATTTTCCAGATGAGGAAATTGGACCTTGAAAGGTTAGATATTTGGTCACAGACCATATAGCTAGCAATCTAGGCAGTGCCAACAATAAACTGAGACATCCTTCTCCCAAAGTCTTGACTCATAACTACTGAGCTATATCACCTCTCTTATAATTGGACTCTTTAGTATATTTTACTTAACACAATTACTGACATACTTGGATTGAAAGCTGCCATATTATCTTGGGGGCTTTTTTTTTTAATTGGTCTTCCTTATTTCATTCCCCCCTTTCCTTATTACCTTCGGTTAAGAAAATACTTTCATTTTTTCTCTTTGCCTCCTCCCCTGAGTTCATTCATTTTAACATTCTTGCTCTTTTTAACATTCTTTCAGGGACTACTCTAGAGCTCACACCATGCCCTCTCGACTTATCGGAATCAACCATAAACTAACTAGAACTTGCCTACTTTTCAGAAAATGCAAGGAAAAGAAACCCACCGCGGCAGCATCACTGCCGACTCTGTAGGGTTTGGGAGACTGAATCGTTACAGGAGCAGGCCATGCCATCTTTCTGTAGAGCAGCCACCGGTGGGTCTGCAGTGAGCACAGTAAGGACAGTTGACATTCATTTTTCCTTCCTTCTGCCTTTTGTTCCCCTTCCTAGAAGGAGTCGCTGGGTGGTACAAATACTTAAGTGCTTGACATCTCTTTGAAAGGTGAGTGGTTTGAACCCACCCAGAGCAGCAGCCTTGGAACAAAAGCATGAGGGGCCACAGCCATTAGAACCTGTATGGGGCGCAGGCCTACTTGGACACAGTGGGGCGGCCATAAGACGAAATTGACTAGACGGCAACTAGTTGGCATTGCTGATGTGTTTTCATTCTTTGTATTTGAAATCTCACAAGACATTGTTTGTTCCATAGCATATATGCATTTCAGTCCCACTCATATTTACTTTTCTATTGCTCTCCACTCCTTCCTGCATCTCTGGGCTTCATCTGTGATCACTTGACTTCCACCCAAAGACCTTTCTTCAGTGTTACTTCAAATGATAGTACCTCCTCTGGGGTTTCATTTGTCTGCAGTGCTTTTTATTTTCTCTCAGTTTTAAAGAGGGTTTTCTCTGGGCACAGACTTTCTGAGTTGATAGTTTTCTTTTCAGCTCTTTGAAGTTGCCACTTACTGTCCTCTGACTTTCTCTGGTTCTGTGATCTCAGATGTCCACTTTATTACCGCTCCTTTAAAACATGTATGTGTGTGTGTGTGTGTGTGTGTGTGTTTCCTTTGGCAGATCTTAAGATTTTTCTGGTTTATCTTTGGATCTCAAGACTATTACTGTGATGTACCTAAGTGTGAGTTGCCTTGTATTTTTCCTGCCTATGGGCGTAGCATATCTTCAGTCTGACCTGAGAGATTTGAGTCCATTTTGGAGCATTCCCAACCATGACAAGGCCAAATGTTACCTCAACCATTCCCTTTTTCTTCATCTTCTTTGTCGTTTTCTACAGATAAGTGGAATAGCTGCAAGATAAGTAAGAGCTTTTCAAGTTGCTTCCCTGTGGGTCATTTTTGTTTTTAATTTCATACCAGAGTCTGATTTCTGTTACTGAGAAATCTTTTTCTGATCATTTTATTAGGGGCTTGTACAATTCTTATCACAACCCATGCACCCATCCATTGTGTCAAGCACATTTGTACATTTGTTGCCCTCATCATTCTCAAAACGTTTGCATTCTGCTTGAGCCCTCAATATCAGCTCCTCATTTCCCCCCTCTCTCCCCCTCCCCCTCCCTCATGAACCCTTCATCATTCATAAATTATTATTATTTTGTCATATCTTACACTGTTGAACACAAGTTCATTTCTTTTTAGGTTTGCTGTTTGAAATGAACTTGTATGTTACCAAAGACTCCGAGTCCACTTCAGTTTTACTTTTCCTACTTTTCTGAATGAAATGAACATGGTTTCATTTCATCGTGTCTACATGTCCCATAAAATTTAGACTCCTTTTTCTGTATTTTTCATCCTTTTAAAAATTTTTCTCGCTGTACTTCACTCTGTTCATTTTCTTCTTAGTTTTCATTTTACGAATCCTTTCTTCAGCTGTGTCTAGTCTGTGTGTGAACTTTCCCTTTAATTCTTAGTTTTATATGTTACAGTTCTAGAATTGCCATTTGGTGACATCCTGTCATGCAAGTTCTTGAAATTATATATATTACATATGTAATATATAAATTATATATACACGATATAATGTCAAGAACATACATATATATCCAATCAATTTTAAATCCATCTTGAATATCTCTAAATTCTAACATCAAGCACTTCTACAAGTCTATTCCCATTATGTTTTCCTTCTCTTGGATTTTGGCCATATTGTCCTGTCTCATGGTCTGTCAGGTAATGCTTGCTTGAATGCCAGGTTTCAGTTATGAAAGTTGTAGTTATTTTGAGGCCATGGAATGACGCTCTTCCCAAAAACATAGCACTTGCTTTTTGTAGGCAAGTGAGTAATGACAGCGCATCTACCCAATTCGTAATGGAGTAAGTAGATTGGAGGCTGGGCTCCAACTTTTGTGAGCATCATTCCATTTCTGGCTTCTGTTGGGCAGCTCAACTGCAAGCCAGGGATGTTGACTTGGCCGTCTCTCCTTGAGGGACCTTGAGTTCCATTTATTGTTCCTCTTCCTCCTGAATCTTCTGGAAGCCCTGCTCATCTCTCACTTGAAATGTGGCAAATGCCTCAGGGGAAAGTTACTTGGAATAACATCTTCACCTCTTTCACCTTCTTTCCAGGATTTTGGCTCTTTCAATCCTTCAGGAAGGTGGTATTTCTCTGGGGTTTTCCAAATGAGTTTCTAATTTGTATTTCAGAAGGGTTGAGTTACAACCTACTAATGTACCATAATCAGAAGTGGGAACTCTTCTCCCAGCAGTCTTAAAAAGACCTGAGCTGCTGCCCTGAAGGGACAACATATCGCTGTGACTGACAGAACAGTGCAGAACGACCAACCCAGACCTGCGGGATCAGCATCCAGTGCCTCAAATAATTTGAACAATTTTGAGTTCGAAGGAAGTGAGCTCTGGCCAACCTCAGAATTGAGGAAGTCAGGAACTCAGCTGATGACTTCAGTGGGGGGACACTGCCAAGTGTCTGGGTACATCACATCAAAGCCTCTGGGATCTTTAAAAGAGGCCTGGACTCTAAGCCCCAATAAGTAGGAGCCAGAGCTGGCATTGAGTTCGGCAATGATGGATAGCAGCTGAAATTTCATGGGAAGGAAAGAGCCCAAATGTTCCTAAGGTATAAATCTTTAAACTTTATTCCTTATTACATTTCAGTTTTGTTTTGTGCTCAGGCCAGGTGGCTGGTAGTGGTAGATTAAAAATAAAAGCAGTGGAGAAAAAAATTAAGAAATTTGGCATTCAAGGAAAGTTTTTTTTCCCTGTGTGAGGAGAATTTATTGTGACCAGAATTTATTGACAGTAATATGTCCATGTGATTTAATTCTTTTTGCTGTCTCCATAGAAATAGAATAGTAACAGTTTCCCTTAAGTTCAAGGTTTCTTTTCTTCCTATGGCAGTGGTGGTTTTGAATCGAGCCAGGTAATTTCCTACCAGAGGAAGGTATGAAATAATGGGAAGTATTTAAAACAGAATTTAAATATAATGGAAAATTGAGTAAAAAACAAAATTACAGTAACTTCCCCCTGAAAATATGGGAAGCCCTGGTTTTCGAAAACATAATCAAAACAGATTTGTTGAAGTTCATGCTGTTTCTCTTTGTCTCTCTTTCCACTTTAAATAATCGGAACCATCACCAAACAGCAGGTCCAGCTGAATCTGGTCTCGCGTCTCTTCTAGACTGTCAACAGAGGCACAATTAAAGCTTGAGAGAATGGTTAGAGGTACCTTGACTTGGGATTTTTAAAGGCCGAAACATCTGAAGTGCAATCTGTAGGCACTGATCACTTGGATGACAGGAGCCCTGGTGATGCGAATGAGTTGCACACTTGACTGCTGACCACAAGGGCAGCAGTTGGAGCCCACCAGCCACTCAGAGGAAGAGAGGTGACTCTTTCTGCTCCCCTAAGGATTTCAAATCTGGAAACCCACAACCGTAGTTCTACTTTGTCCTAGAGGGTTGCTATGAATTAGCACTGACTTGATGGCAGCGAGTGAGTGAGTGACTTTTGGCCCTGGTGATCTAGATTCTGGTCTTGGTAATCTGTTAACTAGCTTGGGGACTTCTGAGTTACCATTTTATTTTATGTTCATAAGTGAAGGATATAGGACCTGATGACTTTTACCTTTTAGATGGCATTTTAAAAAAATTGCTTTAATACCAACTCTGACTCACGGTGACCTCATGTGCATCAGAATAGAACCATGCTCCAAAGTTTTCAAAGGTTGATTTTTTTTTTGAAGTAGATTATCAGGCCCTTCTTCCAAGGTGCCTCTGGGGGAATTAGAACTTCTAACCTGTATGTTATCAGACAAGTGTGTTAACCATTTGGATCACTCAGAGCCTCTTTATACATTTAGTAATAGATGAAATAGATGAATATTTGTATAAAACTCTCTTTCCTTGTTTGTTCTGCTGTGGTGGTGGTGGTGGTAGTAAGGTGCTATCAAGCCAATTTTAAATTCACAGTGACCCCAGGTGACAAAGTAGACGTGCACCATAGGGTTTTCTAAGCTGTAATCTACTTTGTCATTGAAAATGTTTCTTTCTTTCTTAAAAACCAGTGTTATTGGGTCATAATCCACATATCTTACAAGTCAATAGCTTGATCACATCAAGAAGGGGTATACGATCATCACCCCAGTCCTTTTTAGAACATTTTCTTCTTTGTTGCACTCTTCATTTATTAGCTCCTCATTTCCCTCCAACCTCCTCTGCCATACCCCAAGGAACCCTTCATCCCATTCCTGTCTCTGTAGATTCACCAATCCTGGATTTCATATACCAAAAATCATTAGAAAAACCCAACCCAAAGAAAGAAAAAAAAACAACAGTCCAGCAACAATAGCCAAGTCAAATAGAGAAAAACCTTAATGACAAGAAAGCAGAAAACATCAGAAACTAGAACAACTTTACAATAGATCAAAAGGGAGATTGAATAACAAAGGGTTACATTTTAACCTAACTCTACCTACTAGAACCTTCTCTACAGTGCCCTCTGTCTGACAACAAGGCTATTCACACCCCTCAACTATGGTCAGAAGGAATTCACCAGAGGCTAAATCTATGGATGGACCTTGCAAATGGCTTCCACTATCATGCATAGCCTTCTGTAAAGCAGGTGTTCACAGTTTAGCTCTAATACCCTTCTGTCCTTCAGATTTGGATTGCATTATTACACTCTTTGAACCACACAGTCTGGTGTACATCTTTCATGTGAACTTAGTTGGTGTCTCAATTAGATGGATGTTTGCTTGAGGACAAGCCTTTAAAGACCCCTATGCTATTCTTTCTGATTTCCTGGAAGCATGTAGTCTCTTCACCACACTTTGCCATAGAACCCATATCTACAGGGATCTCTTCATGAGAGCAAGCGTCAACCACGGCCATGTCATAATAACTAATTGGTCTTAGATGGGGACTAGAATTAAGAGCAAGCCCCAAATCCACTCATCTGTCCATGATTTATATATGTCATTTCATATTAGAGAACATTATCGATCATCTCCTTGAAGCATGAGGTAATTCTACTGATAGTGTCATTAATTTAGTCAATGGTATGGAATTTAAAACATCATTGAGAAATGATCATTATACAAATCTAGGCTGGCTAGGAATCCCAATAAAAATTATTGACTTGTACAGATTAAACTCTTAAGTGTCTGGACACTGTTTACGTAAACAATGGGGGTTGGTGATAAGGCAAAACATTCAATAATATTCATCGACAGTGGCAGAACAAGGCCTATCGGGTTCATACAAACCTTAATAAAGCAAGGATGACATTAAAATAGTAAGAATATGGGCCACCATTCATTGGGCACCCTCAAGGCAGGAGGTCTGATACAAAGTCCAATGACTGCCAGATCTGTGTCCTTGTGATCACAGTCACCTGCCCCTTCTTACACTATGGAGGTTCAACCATAAGTCCAAGGGCTACGGGTGAATTTAAGGCAGATCCCACTTCACTTGGTGGGGTTTCCACATTGAGTCCTTCTGGTGTGGCTTATGTAAGCTATAATCTTTATGGGAAATCACCCGGGCTTGCTCCCGGAGAGCCTCTCGGTGATTTTGAACTGCTAATCACATAGTCAGCAGCTGAGCCATTGTACTTCCATGGCTCCTTTGCCTGGAACAGTATTTTTTATGCTGACCTAGTATCATCTACCAAAAAGGGACGACTGTGTATTTGTAATAGCATGGCATGACCTTGTGAGGGCTTTCCATGAATGCATCTTGTTTTCCCCAACCTGACTTTGAATCCTTAGTAATCCGGGACTCTTGTATCCGTATTGCCAAGCAGTGCCAAGCAGAGTTATCCCATAGGTATTTCAATGTGCCGCTGAGAAATTGACTAGGGATCCTGAGGGCTGAGTGTAAGACCAGCGACAGGGGTCAGTGGCCCATTGTCTTCATTAACCTGAATTAAGAAGCCCACCTGACAGTTCTTTGTGAGATGTAAATCAGGCTTACCTCTGTTTAAAGAAGGATCCAATGGCTCAGATGTGGAAAAGGCAGAGAACAATGGAAGAAATCATAGTCAGGTGAACACACTCACCCAGTGTACATGGGCCAGTGTGTAGGAAAACTTTTCTGCAAAGGGCCACACCTAGTAACACTTTTAGATTTCTTGAGCCAGACAGTCTTTGTCATAACCCCTCATCTCTGAAAGAAAGCAGCCATAGATGATAGATCATCCGTAAACAAATGGCGGGGTTGTGTGTCAATAAAACTTTATTTATAGACACTGACATTTGAATTTTATATACTTTTCATGTGTCCCCAAATAGTATTCTTCTCTTGTTTTTTGTCAACCATGAAAAAATGTGAGACCCATTCTTACCTTGAGGACCACATAGAAATAGGCAGATGGCCCAATTTGAGAGCCCTGAGATGCAGGTGAGTGATGTGAGACTAAGTAGGACTAAGTAGATTTTGAGACCAAGTTCTAAGATAGCAACAGGCATTATTTATAGTGAGGTGAAGTGCAAGTGTGTGTTAACTAACTAACTATAAAATCAAACCCAATGCCATCGAGCCAATCTCAAGGCATAGCCGCCCTACATAGGGTTTCCAAGACAGTACACTTATATGGGAGCAGATAGCTGGTGAGTTGGAACCATGAACTTTGCAATTAACAGTTCAACTCTCACATGACATCTTCTGCACCTCCTCCCCCCACCCCACACCCCAAAAATCTGTCTGTAGAAAACCCAGTGGAGCACTGTTATACTCTGACACACATGGTCACCATAACTTGGGATAGAGTCATTGGCAATGGTTTTGTTATTTAATGTTAAGTGTAGGTTTCACTTTCCAAAACCCAGACCAAACTCACTGCTAACTCATCACGGATACCCCCCTGCATTTCTGAGACTATAACTGTTTACGGCAGTGGAAAGTCTAATATTTCTCCTGAGGAGCTTCTGACTGCAGCCCAACCCATCACCACCCCACCCGCACTCACTTTGTAAAGAACCATCAAGGTGATTTCTAAAGTAGTTGTACCATGAGCCATTCCCACCAGCAAAGGATGGAGTGAATATCTTGGGTGGTTCTATTGCTCACTGGGGAAGTAAAGCCACAAATAGATAAAAAAATATGCCATCCTTCTCCCCAGCCCCTTTTAATTGTTTCACCCTTATGCAGTAGCTCTGCTTCCCCTAAGGACTTTTCATCCTCAAAATAAAACTCACTGTCATCGAGTGGATTATGACTCATGGGGCATAGTGGGCTACGAGTTGGGCCTCTACGTGCAAGGCCAGCAGTTAGAAACCATCAGTAGCTTTATCACCAAGGGAGAAGGATGAGGTGTCTTATTCCTGTAAAGATTTACAGTCTTGGAAACCCACTGTTCTAGTTTGCCCTAGTGGTTTGCTATAAGTCTTTTCATCATAGGCTCGTGCAAACAAATTGCGGTAAAGTTATTAAAAAGGGAGGATTGTGCACTTCTTCCCTTCTCTGTGTCAATTCCTCTGGGCTTTAAATGAAAATTCCTTTGACATCCCCCTACTATCATGGCGCCAGTTCAACCTCAAATATCCTGCCAGACCTCAAAAATCCTGCTAGACGATGTGGGTGGATTGGTACAGACAAGAGCTTTTGATACCTGGATTCCAGGATAGATTAAACCCTCAGAAACAGTAACGGAGTAACAATTCCATGAGGGTATGGGAAAGGAGGGTGGATAGGAATGAAGGAGGTAAAAGGAACTAACAGCAATGATGGATGTATAACCCTCCCTCAAGCGGAACGAATAACAGAACTGTGGGATGGTGTAAGATATGAAAAATAATAGTAAACTCTAATAATATATAATATATTAAAGGTTCATGAAGGTGGTAGAGTGGAGGAGGGAGGGAACAAAGATCATTTAAATCTCATACTGGACAACTGTTAGAAATAGGTTCAGGGACTCATATGCCACAGTGAGATTGTTGAACTTCAGTGATAACAATGATTATTAGGATGGTGCAGGCCTTGGCAGTATTTCATTCTAGTGTACATACGGGTTGCTGTGGGTGAGAAGGGACTCAACGGCACCTAACCACACATTTTGGAGAGTGAAAGAAAAAGATCATGCATTTTATTAAGATCATTTAGAAATTCTAATTTTATTATTTATTTCCAAGATTTCTTTTTATGTCTGTATGTATAACCAAAAAAAAAAACAACCAAAAAAAAAAAACAACCAACCAAACTCACTGCCATTGAGTAAATGCCAACTCATAGGGCTGGGTAGAACTGCCCCTTATCATTATATATATATATATATATATATATATATATATATATATATATATATATATATATATATATATATATATAGAGAGAGAGAGAGAGAGAGAGAGAGAGAGAGAGAGAGAGAGATAGAGAAGAGGGGAAAGGGAACTGACAGCAATGATGGATGTATAACCCAGATACACACACACACACACACATATATATATATAATTTCCCTTACTATTTTATATAATGTTGTTTACTGGAACAGGGGAATTTTTCTGTAGCGGACTCTTGATGCCCCTTGCCCCCTGTAGTCCTTGGAACACTCTGGGGTTTGCATCAGACATTGGTTTCCCAGGATTTCTCTGCCTGAGTGGGTTGTCTGGCCAAGGGAGGGCTTGGGGTGGGTTGATTGCTTTGTCATGTGCCCTTTTGAATCATTTCTCACTCATAGTGAACCCATGTGACAGAATAGCACTGCTACGCGGGTTTCCTCAGCTGTCAGGATTATGGAGCAGATTGCCAGGTCTTCCTCCCTTGAAATCACTGTGTGAGTTTGAACCACCAACCTTTTGCTTAGCAGATGAGCGCGTAACCATGGTACCACCATGATTCCCTGGACAGGCAAGAGTGCTTAGGAATAAAGACTCGATGGACTCTTCCTCAAGTGAAAAAGAGTGGGAGGTGGTGGGTAATCATTCCGGCCTCCTTCCATCCATTTCCTATCTCACTACACTACTCTCTCCCTATGCTTCCTGGTAACTCCGCCTAAAGAAACCATTTTTATTGATGGCTACCATCTACTCAGTTCTGAATTAGGGCAACCTTATGACAACAGAACTAAACATTGTTATCCTCACAATCATTTGCACATTTGATCCCATTGCTCTAGTTATTGTGTCAGTCCATCTCACTGAGGGTCTCCTTCACCCTCATTGGCCTTCTACTGCACCCACCATGACTTCCTCCCCAAGCAGTCTATCCCTTCCGACAGTGTTCAAAGCTAGCGAGTTGATTAATGTTCTGTTGTGATCAAGAGGCCTTTCTACCAAGTCTGGAAGCTCCACGGAATCATGTTCACCATGGAGGCAATACACGCACCACCACAAGAGAGGACACTTATATGAACTCCCGAGATCCTTGTCTCAGGGTGTCCTTAGGGATGAATGAAAGTGATGGTTCCCTGGTGGTGCGTGCCCTTTGTGTTTGGCTGATAACCAAAGAGCTTGATTCTGGAAAAAGCAGATCTATTGCTCTGCTTCTACGAAAACAACAAGCAAAAACCTACGGAGCAGTTCTACTCTGTAACACATGAGGTCAGTTAAGTCACAAATCATCATCATTCACAACCACAATAACACTCTCAGCAACAGAGTCTGTTATCCCCTTATCCCCAGAGCAGGGGCGGTGCTGCTCTGTCTTTATGATGTTTCCACCCCCTCTTTCAGTGACCTTTATATGCCCTGAAGCAGAGTATATGCAGGCTGTGTCTAAGTGTAATCTATAAATGGGAGTTAGAACCTTTTTTCAAACTTTTTGGCTCAGAAAATGCTGAAAAGGCTTAGGAAGTTGTACATATCTGTCCTTCCCTCTATAGCATTTCTGAGGACTAGCTTATGAACAGCTTGTGCCAGAATGTTTGCACACCTATGGAAATTGAACTAGAAAGCTACCAACCTTTGTCATTCACCCAGAGAATCCCCTTTCTAAGGCTCCCTTACTGGGTCCCCAAGGAGTTTTGGAAGGAGATTACCATGTGCTGAAACGCATTCCTAACTCAAGGGTCATTGGTCAGCCAACTCATGCTAAAGTGCCAAAAGATGTCCAACAAGCGACTGCATGTCTCTTCTGATTTCATCCCTAAGCTTCTACCATTCCTCATGTGCCTTCTCTGCTGAAAGCTTCTTGGTGTCACTGGATCTTTCTGTAGCGTCACTGCAGTGAGTTGCTTTTAGAACATCGCTGATGCATTTTTTACCTTGGCTCCAATGTTTCGTTCAGTTGCCCCTTTCTCCCCATCTTTGAGGCCCTGAAGCCTAATGTATTAAACAGTCCCGACCTCACCCTATACTTCAGGCTGTGGAGGAACTTCAGGATGCACCTATGGTGGTGACAGGAGAGTCTATCTAATAGCCTCAAGGTGTATTGGAAGGGAACTTGGGGTCTCCCGAGAGCACACTCTTTATAGCAGGTTCGGAGCAGATCTTATGATCATTTTTGTCCTTAAGTCCAGCACCAGGAAGTTAATGTAGCCTGGTCATCCTCAGGCCCATCATGATAGGAGGTAATTCTGCCTGGTGGAACGCTCAGGGAGAACCTGCATGTGTTCAAAATCTGATGGCCTTGATGAGGTCTTTAACCTGTAATGATATCCTTTAACCTTGATGAGTCTTGCCTATAGACCAAACCCATTGTTCTGTAGTCAATACTGACTCACAGAGACCCTATGGGACAGAGGAAAACTGTCCTAAAGATTTTGACATATTTCTCCCACTGACTAGCTGGTGGGGTTTAACTACTGACCTTTTTGGTTAACAGCAGAGAACTTACAGACTGTGCTGCCAGCTCTCCTTCATATGTAAAAGAGCAATAATACCAGTACCTATCACATTAGTAGCTACCACAATGTACTCTGGACGTGTTGTCAAGAGACACCAGTTCCTGGAGAAGAACATCATGCTTGATAAAGCAGAGAGGTAGCAAAAAAGAGGCAGGCCCTCAACAAGATGGATTGACACCATGGCTGGAGCAATGGATTCAAACATAACAATCATGAGCATGGGGCAGGACTGGCCAGGGAGTTTTTTTTTATTCTGTTGTGAATAGGGTCTCTGTGAGTCAGAACCAACCCAACAGCACTTAACAATACTAATAGGAGGTATTATCCCCCCCCCAAAAAAAAACCCCAAACTCCTTAGGGAGGAGCTTTCTTAGTATGCATTTTTTCCCACTAGGCGAGCATCCAGTAACTCACTCTGAGTTAGTGCACCCAGTGGCGTCACCTGGTAAGGTTCTCTCTGGTCACAGTGAAATTTTTGTAAAAGCAGTTTTGCTCGAGCCTAATTTTTTTGTGATGGCTGGCTTCAGAGAACAGCATGCAGCTGTGACATTTTGTTTCCTGCTTGGGAATAATGCTGCAGATACTGTTGTGATATGAACATAGCTTACAAAGACAGTGCTATGGGAAAAACTCACGTGTATGAGTGGTTTTCTCATTTCATAAAAGGTGAAATGTTGGTTCATGACAAACCTCGTTCTGGACATCAGTCAACTTCCTGAACAAGCAAAAATGTTGGCTTATAATACATTGGGTATTCATTCCCCAGGTCAGACTCTTCATCAAGCATTCTATTTAAAGGTTGTGAGAAGAATGTGAGACCAAAGAAAACCCTGCTTGATTTGTGGCAAATAGGAAACTGCTTTTGCCATCACAACAATGCACCTGCTCACGCAGCCATCTCAGTACACCAGTTTTTGGCAAAAAAAAACCCAGCAGGCCTATCTTGCCTCACATACCTCACTCACCTGGCCTCACTTTATACAACCTCTTTTTGTTTTTGCAAATGAAGAGGGGCATGAAATGACAGCGATTTGACAATGGAATGAGGCAAAGAAAAAATGAGGGAGGTGCTGTCAGCCAGCCACACACACATGCAGCATTTTTCAAAATGTTTCCGAGAATGGAATTTCAGATTTGACAAATGTATTAAGTGTAATGGAGAGTATTTTGAAGGTGGCGAGGTTGTTTTGTGAAAAATAAATACATAGCTTTAGAGGGGAATTTTTTTGTTTTGTTTTTTGGGTACCCCTTCATATGTATTATCCAAACTGAGGCTCACTCCTCACTGAATCCAAGTCAGAATATCCCTTATCATGCACCTCTGAGGCAGACTGAGAGGGAGTCCCACTCTGAAGAAAGCTCAACAAGGGTGCCCCCACTCTTAGCCATTTGTCCAGCTGATAGTGCAGCTTCACAGACTCATTTCTGTTTGTACTTGATCTCCTTTTAATTAAACCTCCCCAAGCAGACAGGTGGCTTAAACAAATCCCTACCAAAGCAAAACCAAATCAAACAAAAAGCCACAGACCATAGAGGATACTAAAATGATAAATCCCAGATTACAACGGGAATACAACTAGAGGGCATTTCTCAGGTACCTGGTATAAGGTACTAATCAGATGTGATGTACAAAATTATATTACACTTATTAGAAGGTTTTTCTGATGACAGAAAGCGTTTCACTGCCATTGAGCTGATTCCAACTGATAGCAATCCTGTGAGTACCTGAGACGACTGTCACTCTTTATGGGAGTAGAAAGCCTCATCTTTCTCCAAGTGGCTGGTGGCTTTGAACTGTTTACTTCATAATCCACTGTGCCACCAAAGCTCCAGAAAGAGCTTCCTGTTAATAAAATATATAAACTGTTATTTAAAAATGCTTGTTTTTCTAGAGCTCATCTTTGTAAAACTCTACATGTTAGTGCAAATGTTCTTCCCAATTGATTTATGAGCTCCCATATATTTCCCTCACAGGAGCCTTGGTGGCATAGTGGACTATGCATTGAACTGCTAACTGGAAGGAGAGTGGTTCTAACCCATCAGTCATTCTGAAGGAGACAGATGAGGCTGTTGGCTAATCTAAAGATTGACAGCCTTGGAAACCTACAGGGGTAGTTATACTCCATCCTGTAGTAGGAATTGACTCAATAGCAGTGAGTTTTGTGAGTGATATATTTCCCCACCTTCGTTCAACAGTTAACATTTTCCTAGATCCTGTTCTCTCTCTCTGTTTGTGTAGAAAAATAAAATAAAATAAAGCTTTCTCATGGCCATAGAGTCAATGCTGACTAATAGCAACGCCCCTGTGGGTTTTGAGACTGTAACAGTTCAGGGGAATAGAAAGCCCAGTTTTTCTCCCTCAAAGCTGCTGTTAGTTTTGAACTGCTGACCATGTGGATTGCAGCCCAACCAATAAACATTAACACCGCCAGGGCGCTGTCTCACTCTCTTTCTCTGTGTGTGTATGTATATATATAAATATGTTTGTTGTTGTTGTTATATCCCATCGAATTAGTTGTGACTCATAGCGACCCTTTGTACAATAGTACGAAATATTGCCCGTTTCTGCACCATCCTCACAATTGTTATGTTGTTGTGCTTGTTGTAATCATTGCAGCCACTGTATCACTACATCTTGTCTAGGGTCTTCCTCTTTTTCACTGCCCCTCTACTTTACCAAGCATGATATGTGATATGCATCCATACATATATGAGTGTGTAAGCATATACAAATAAATTTGTTTTGCTTTGTTGAACCTTGGGAAGTTATACACATCCGACCTTTCACCAATATTTTACCATACAGGATATTTCCTTAGAACAAGATAACTCTTCTACTTAACTCCAATGTCATTGACGCACCTAATCAAATTAACGGCAACCCTTTGATACCATTTAAAACGGAATTCATAATCAAGTGTCCCCTGTTGTCTCAAAAATGCCTTTGTTAGTTTTTGTTTGTTTTTAAAACCAGGATCAAATAAAGGCACATGCATTTCATTTGGTTGTCTCTTTAAGCTAGAACAGGAGCCCTGGTGGGGCAGTGGGCTACGCACTGAGCTGCTAATCACAGGTCAGTAGGAAAAAATGGGCTTTCTACTCGCATAAAGCATTATTCAGTGGTTCTCAACTTTCCTAATGCTGCGACCCTTTAATACAGTTCCTCATGTGGTGGTGACCGCCCCCAGCCATTAAATTATTTTTGTTGCTCCATCATAACTGTAATTTTGTTACTGTTATAAATCTGGTGACCCCTGTGAAAGGGTCATTTGACCCCTAAAGGGGTCGCGCCCCACAGGTTGAGAACCGCTGCATTTCAGTCTTGGAAACCCACCTGGGTAGTTCCACTCTGTCCTATTGGATCACTGTGAGTTGGAATTGCCTCAATGGCAGTGAATCTGGCATTGTTAGAGTTTGCAAGCTAAAGGAGTAGCCTTTCTTCACTGAAAAAATGATGGTGCCTTTTTTGATGAGTCCAAGTCAGGCATCTCGCATGAACCAGTAGTCTCTTATGTTGCACGTGCCAGAAGTGGGATTTGTCTGATGGTTTGCTTGTGGGTGGGTTCTGCTGGAATGTTTGGTGCAAGAATACTGTCTCGGTGATGGTGTGCTCTTCCTATTGCATTGTGTGGAGAAGCATAGATATGATACCTTGACATTGGTGACACTAACTTTAATCAAGGTCACTTTCATCAGTCCCAAACACATTTTCCTTCACGGGGTACTTCTTTCATTAAAAAAAAAAAGGTTAGACTATGGGAGCAAGTGCCTCAGACTTACTGTGCCTGCTGGAGAAGTTAGCTCTGAGTTGGATCGCTTGCCTCAGGGAGTGAACACTGACCTCTCCGTAGTGAAAGTGCATCTCTTCTTTGCTACTAGGCAGTAATTATCAAGAGACACTTTGAGCCTAGATGCTCTTTCCTTCCCCAGACCCCTCACGCAATGGCATTATTGTATTTTGCTTGGATCATTTGTTACATTGAAAGCTGCAAAAGGAGAGTTGCTAACAGTAAGATCTGCGGTTCTAACCCATCAGATGTTCTGGGGGACAAAGATAAGGTTGTTTGCTCTAATAGAGATTTGCTGTCTGGGACAGTTTGGGGAGGGGGTGATGACGTAATTGTTACGAACTGGGGCTGCTAACTGCCAGATCAGCAGTTTGAAACCACCAATGGCTCCAAAGAAGAAACTTGAGGCTTTCAACTCCCATAAAGAGTTAGATGTTCAGAAACCCACAGGGGCAGTCCTACCCTGTAGAACTCACCATAAGTCCAAATCAACTGGATGGAAGTGAGTTTTCAGGTTACAGTTATTAGCTTACATGCTTCCTTTGTTATTTCTCTTTTTAAGAATAAATGTGGATTAATGGATTATATTAAATTCAATGCTTTGTCTGAGGAGTCCAACTCTTGACTAAAAACTGAGGTGAGATTTTTTTCAGACTTGACTGTTGGCCATTTTAAATGCTTTGACTTGAAGCTCTAGGAGGGAAAACTGTACCCTGACACATACACACACAATCAGGTCCCCTGTAGGGTCGTGCTCTCAGGCATATCTGCATTCCTTGCTCAAGCCCTTAATTTGGGGAGCTATTTGTTGGGGTCCCATTGCTACCCACAAGGCTAGGCGTTTGAACCCACCAGCCCCTCCTCTTGAGGAAAAATGAGACTTTCTGCTCTCGTAAATATTTACAACCTTGGAAACCCAAACAGGCCGTTACACTCTGTACTTATGAGTCAGAATCAAGTTGATATCAGTTGTTTGGGGCTTTGGGCAAAGGTCTTCCTCAGTGTTTCTCTAAGATCTTCTGGTGACAAAGGGCTGGGAGGAACACCTGGAGGACACTTGACTTTGACCTAGAACTCAGGGCTTTTACACTCTTAGCCCTTCCCATCCTCCCCCAGTTTTCACTTGTCTGCAAAATTGTGTTAAGCCTTTTGCTGGCAGCTCCCTGAGCTGTGAGACAAATCCTTTGTTGATTCGCTTGCCCTCACTGGCTACACAAGGGACGGGGGCAGGGGGGGGGAGTGGAGTTGACACTTTTATTTAGCCTCCTGTTTAGACTATGGCAGCAAGTGCCTAAAGGCTTGGTTGTTACTTTGATTGGGGCTTGTTGCCTTTCCGGGCTACTCCCACACCTGGCAGTTCAGCCCTCAACATGATTATCCATTTCCACTATTTGTAGTTTGATGCTCAAACCGTCCAAATTTTGGCTCTTCAATATGGTTTCTGTGTTCTCCAATATGACCCTGTTATCCTTTCTGTCCAACCCAAGATGTTTCAGGCTCATCTTGTGCATAGCCTTCTCCAGGCATAGGATGAACCATTTTTCTAAGAAATCCTGTTGTCTTTTAGTGCGTAATAACTTTAAGGTGCTTTTGTATTGTACTGGGAATCCTGATGGCTTAGTCGCTACTCATTGGCCCACGAGCCACATGGTCGGCAGTTCGAAACCAGCAACAGCTCTGGAGGGAGAAACACTGGGCTATCTACTCCTGTAACCAATTCCAGTCTCAGAAACTCACAGGGGGTCGCTCTGAGCTAGCTTTGACTTGATCGTAGTGAGTTTGGTTTTGGTCTGGTTTTTACTGTACCTAATATATATTTGTAAGGAGACCTAGAAGGGCTGTGGGTAAGATATTGGGCTGCTAACTGCAAGGTTGGCCATTCAAACCCACCAGCTGGTTCCTTGTGAGAATGATGAGGCTATCTGCTCTGGTAAAGACTCACAGTCTCAGAAACCCTACTATGAGTCTGAATCCACTCAATGGAATTGTGTTTTATTTTAATTTTTATTCTAGTACACTAGTACCCTCCCCGAACCAAACCCACTGCCACTACGTCTATTCAGACTCTGATCGATCCTCTCTAGGGTTTCCAAGGCTGTTAATCTTTATGGGAGCAGCAGCCTCATCTTTCCCCAGAGGAGCAGCTGGTGAGTTTAACTGCATTCTAACATATATATTAGTACAGTACTACTACTACTACTACTACTCACACACTCACACACACACATACACACACACACACTACGAAGGGATACCCCCCTAAAAGCAGAATTTTTTTCAAAACTATATATTTAATTCTTTTTACATAACAATCTTATCACATTCAAAGTACTCTCCATTATACTGAATACACTTGTAAAATCTGCGATTCCATTCCCAGAAACATTTCTCAGACTCATCTGTTTGGATGGCTGAAAGCACCTCCCTTGTTTTTTCCTTCATCTCTTCTACATCATCAAATTCCTCTCCTTTCATTTCCCACTTCATTTGCAGACACACCAAGAAGTCACAGGGAGCGAGGTCAGGTGAGTATGGTGCGTGGGGCAAGAGAGGCCTGCTGTTTTTTAATCTAAAGCTGGTGCACTGAGAGGGCTGCATGAGCAGGCGCCCTGTAATGATGGTAAATCCAGTCCCATCTGCCACAAAACAGACCTTTATTTGTTGCACAGTGTTATATTATCTTTTCAGAATCTCTAAATAGAAACCTTGTTGAACAGTCTGACCTGGTGAAACAAATTCCAAATGCATTATGCCCCTCACATACAAAAACCCAAATGACCATGGTTTCTTTGGGGCGGTAACCTCTCGTATAGAAATAAATATATATGAGTATACTAGGAGACTTAAAAAATTCATGTAATAATGACAGAAAAAGAATGGAACGTTGCCACAAATATTTTGAAACCCCTTTGTGCACACAAGGTAGGTGTGTGCTCCATTGTTTGTTTGTTTGTTTGTTTGTTTTTGAACAGAGTGGGAACAAAGAGGGATGTCATTGTCTTGGACTTGAGGCTGATGGGAAGCTCCTTAGATAGTTTTGCTCAAGTTTTCCAAGTTGATCGTGAAGACACAGTAGCTATTCTTCAAGGTATTGCTTCTAATGAACGCAGGACAGGACAGCAAGGGCTACAATGTGACATCAACTCCCCAAGCTCTCAGGGCCTATGGTCATGTGCGACTAACATCTTCCCAACCCTCACGCTTGAGGAGGAGGCATTTTGCAAAGTGAGTTCATCCTTCACCAAAACCATCATTACTTTCTTGGTTAAAGCCCTGCTTAAGACTCTTATGTTTAAAAAGGCATCGGTGCACTTCCCCAAGGTCTCCCACCCCACTACAACTCACCTTCCTGACACCAACTTGTTTGTTGGGGAATGGCTCATTGACTCTTTTAATATTGAGCTGCGTTGTGGCCGGAACATCCCTTTTCTCCTTTCTTTCCTTCATTCTCTGCCCTTTCCCCTTCCCGCCATGCTATCCCTCTCCCTCATTTCCTTCTCTCCTCTTCATTCTCTCTTCTAATGTCCTTTCTTTATATCTCCTGATTTCCCTTCGCACCCCCCCATCCCTCCTACTTCCCCAATGACTCTGTTCTTTTCCTCTTAGTCCCCTGGGCTTCCCGGCATGGATACGGGAACTCGAAGACTAGGGAATTCTTTCTTTAATTCTTTCTTGCCCCTTTGCTAAGCATTCCACTCTCCCATGCCCTGTTGGTCACCCCCACCCCCCTGAGATATCCAGCACATGGCCGTGTCCTCTGTATGGGGTCAGAAATCCTTTCTGGCCCAAACTCGCTACTCTGGTTTCTATCCTGGTAACATGGGAGGGCAAAAACTGGGGATTTACAGTCCCACCCCGCCCCTCACCCCGCACTTCTCTCCACAAAGTCAAAAGCAAATCCCCAGATAGTTCTCTTACTCCTTCGGCCCTAGCCCAGTTTCCATGACCTCCCTGGATCATAAAGGGTTTCCCAGGAGTGGGTGCTCACAACACAACTCAAGAGGGATCAAGAAAAGGCCTCCAAAGCTGAAGCAATCCCAAAGTAAGCGGTGCATTCGAACACCTCCAAATCATCATGCACCCCCCCCCAATGCAACAGGCCACTCAAAGGTCTAGAACCTCAGCTCTCCTTCCTACCTACCAAAAGCTCCCCTCCCCCCGCGCCTCTGGACTCTTCCTCCTTTCTTCGAATGGGACATTATTTCACGGCTCCCCTGTTTTCTCTTCCTCGCTGCCAGGCTTACTTGGAATTATCACGAGTCCCCACACTTCTCTTGAGAACTTCCTCCAAAGCATGAAGCGGAGTGTTGGCCATCCCTCGGTGAGAGAGGCACCACGAGGGGGGATGTGAACACTCTGTGGCGAGTCCCCAGCAGAGTGTAGCACCTCAGTTCTGAAAGACGTGGAGAATCTAATATTGCATACAGGCATGGTTCGTTCTGGCTATTTTGCTCTCCTAGCTCTGCCTGCTCTTGGACGAGGAAGTATTAGCACCTGTTCAGGGATCCGAATACAGAGGCACAGGGAGCCTGGGATTTGTCCTCGATCATAAAGTTAGTTGGTAGCATCACCCTTAGGAACCATCTCTCTCCATGTACATGTCCACGTGAGAGCCAAGAGAAAGCAAGAGTATATTAGGATGGGATGGAAAGGGCAATGGAGTCATTTTGCCTGGAGAGAACAGAAAAGGATGACTGTAATCTGATACACATTTAAAGATAATGGTTGGACACCAAGGACCAGCAAGTGCCCCATTTGCAGAGGAATAGCTCAAAGGGAGATAAGAGTCCATGGCTCTGGCTTATAGTCATCTCACAAGTGAGCTAATAATTGCCTCCCATTTCTTCCGGAACAAAAGAAAACCCGTGGTGTTATTCTCAGGAGAAAAATAAAGCTGAAGTGTAATAATTTTGTCAAATCTGATTAGGTCGGTTGCTAATGTAAATGCAGACAGTGTGTCAGTTACCCTAGAGACCATTTAGAGAATTTACTTTCTTCTTTGCCTCAGTCCTTTCCACATAGCGTGCATGTGGATGGGAATGGAGGGTTAAAGATATTGTTGTTCGACAATTCCTACAGGCTTCAGTAGGTAATTAAGAACAAATACGGGCTGAAATATTGGAGCTTGGAAAATAAACAAGCTGCTCACATTTGAATAAAAGACATACCTTTCTGTGGGGTAAGCCTTCCAACCCTGCGTGTGGGAGCCAACTGCTTCTACTTGCCAAGAATTTGTTTGACACATTAATCTTGTTACAGGGAACCTTTTTTTTAATCTTCCCAATGTTTGCACAAGAAAAATGAAGCACAGATGTTTTCAGAAGTGGGGAGTAATTTTCTTAAGCCCCATATGGCCATAGAAGTGAATTATCAGTCTCTGGAAGAATAATTCGTACTGACTGAGTACATAAGAGACACTGGTGGCATAATGTGCTATGCATTGAACTACTAACCACAAAGTCAGCAGTTCAATCCCAACAGCCACTCTGAGAGAGAAAAATGAGACTGTCTGCTTCTGTGAAAAATGTAAAGTCCTGGAAACCCCAAATGGCAGTTCTATTTTGTCCCATAGGGTCGCTATGAGTCAGAATCAACTCAATGGCACTGGGGTTTGCTTTGAATTTTGGACCAGGTACATAAAAGTGAATCTGCTCTCTCCATTGTAAGGATTTTTAAAATAAGAGACACATCTATGAGTCATATATTATTAATCAATTAATTAGAAAGCATTTGCTGAGTCCCTATTTTGAGCTGGGGATGTCGGGGCATTTTTAGAGATAGCGAAAGAAGTAGAAGCTCTTGTCCCCTGGAAACCACTGAGACCAGGTTGAAAATATAAGGATAAGTTAGAAAACACTGAAACAGAATCATGTTGTTGTTGTTAGGTGCCATCAAGTCAGTTCTGTACAACAGAACAAGACACTCCCCAGTCCTGCACCATCCTCACAATGGTTGCTATGTTTCAACCCATTGTTGCAGCCACTATGTCAATCCATCTAGTCAAGTTTCTTCCTCTTTTGTCACTGCCCCGACGATGTCCCGACGATGTCCTTTTCCAGGAACTCGTCTCTCCTTATAATATATCCACTCCTTGCCTCTACCCACAAAAACATAGACACTTTGTTAAACAAGAATGTCAACTCGTGAAGCTATTGTTTCTCAACATATCCTCCATGCAAGTACTTCTGGAGGTGGCATTGCCATCGCTTTCACCCTTTCTCCATGGATTCTGTACTCTTCAATTTACACCGCATCAAAACAGAAGTTTGGGCATCCTCTAGAGCAGTGGTTCTCAACGTTCCCTCTAATACAGTTCCTCTTGTAATGGTGATCCCCAACCATAAAAAATTTTTCGTCACTCCTTCACTACTGTAATTTTGCTACTATTATGAATTGGGTGACCCCTGTGAAAGGGTCGTTCAACCCCCAAGGAGGTCACGACCCACAGGTTGAGAACAACTGCTCTAGAGAGTCAAATCATGTTCCTTTCCAATGTTCTTTGAGTTAGAAACAAAAAGGAGTCTGAAGGGGCAAAATCAGGGCTATAGGAAGGATGGGGTGAGTTTCCCAAGGAAATTCTCATAGATCCGCCTCAGATACCTTTGAATAATGAGTAGATGCATTGTTGAGATGGGAAAAAAATTCCTTAGTGAAACTTTCTTGGTTGTTTTCTCACCAGTGAAGTTTTTTATTTTCTTACAAATTTTTCCTAATAAGCTTCATGGTTGTCCTGTGTCTTTTGAGAAATTCTATCAAAACAGTCCCTTGGGATCCCCCAAACAGTAGCCATAACCTTATGAGCTGACCTCTATGCTTTGAATTTACTTGGTCCAACTTCTCATCCCCTCAAAAGCCCTTTTGGTTGGATTTTTCAAAGGCACCCTAACATGACTGAGACACGTGTATTACCACGACAACTTGCTTGCAACCACCCACTGATCACACAGACACATTTAAACATTTTTCTTTGAAATACACCCATGAATGCATCAACTGGAACCCTAGTAGCAATACTTTCCTTAGTCTCAAACATACTCATGGAAAACTAGCAAACAGCAAAGAAAACAAAACAAAATAAAAAAACCTGAACTCACGGCCACTGAGTCGATTGTGACTCAGAGCAACCCTGTAAGAGAGGGTAGAACTGCCCCCTGTGGGCTTCTGACACTGTAACTCTTTTTTTTTTTAAATCATTTTATTGGGAGCTTGTACAATTCTTTTTAAAAAACATTTTATTAGGGACTCATACAACTCTTAGCACAATCCATACACACATCAATTGTATAAAGCATATCTGTACATTCTTTGCCCTCATCATTTTCAAAGCATTTGCTCTCCACTTAAGCCCTTTGCATCATGTCCTCTTTTTTCCCCTCCCTCACCACTCCCCCTCCCTCATGAGCCCTTGATAATTTATAAATTATTATTTTGTAATATCTTTCCCTGTCTGGCATCTCCCTTCACCCCCTTTTCTGTTGTCCGTCCTCCAGGGAGGAGGTCACATGTAGATCCTTGGAATCGGTTCCCTCTTTCCAAACCACTCACCCTCTACCCTCACAATATCGCCCCCTCACCCCCTGGTCCTGAAGGTATCATCCACCCTGGATTCCCTGTGCCTCCAGCTCCTATCTGCACCAGTGTACATCTTCTGCTCTATCCAGACTTGGAAGGTAGAATTCGGATCATGGTAGTTGGGGGGGGGGGGGGCAGGAAGCATTTAGGAACTGGAGGAAAGCTGTATTCTTCATCAGTGCTACATTGCACCCTGACTGACTCATCTCCTCTCCTAGACCACTCTGTGAGGGGATCTCCAATGGCCGACAAATGGGCTTTGGGTCTCCACTCTGCACTCCCCCCTTCATTCACTATGGTAAGATTTTTTTTTTTCTGATGATGCCTTATACCTGATCTCTTTGACACATTTTGATCACACAGGCTGGTGTTTTTCTTCCATGTGGGCTTTGTTGCTTCTGAGCTAGATGGCCGTTTGTTCACCTTCAAGCCTTTAAGACCCCATACACTATCTCTTTCGATAGCCGGGCACCATCAGCTTTCTTCATCACATTTGCTTTTTCACCTGCTTTGGCTTCGGTGGTTGTGTTGGGAGGGTGAGCATAATAGAATGCCAATTTAATAGAAGAAAGTATTCATGCATTGAGGGAGTGCTTGAGTAGAGGCCCAACGTCCTTCCGCCACCTTAATACTAAACCTATAAATATAGGCACATAGATCTATTTCCCCATCCTCATATATATATTTGCATATGTACATGTCTTTGTCTAGACCTCTATAAATGCCCTTTGCCTCCTAGATCTTTCCTCTGTTTCCCTTGACTTTCCTCCAGCCCCACTATCATGCTCCGTCCCCACCTGGGTTACAGCTATAACTCTTCATTACCTAGCCTTTGATCATTCCCTACCAGGCCTGCCACTCCCACCTCACCACCAATTTGTATCCTTTGTTGTTCCCTTGTCCCTGGGTTTGTTAACACCACTTCCTTACCCCCCACCAAAAAACAATGGGACCGGCAGTTTCTGGGGGACTTGGGATAGGAGACACTGTAACTCTTTACAGGAAGAGAAAGCCTCAATTATCTCCCCGGAAGCAGCTGGTGATTTTGAACTGCTGACCTTATGGTTATCAGCCTAATGCATAACCCACTATACCACCAGAGAAATTATGTACAGTAAACATCAAATAAGATGCCATAGAAATCAGATAGGCTGGGAGAAAGAGCAGGAAGTATTGAGCCTAAATTAATCAAAGAAAATTTCATCGAGATGATGACACTTAAGTTGGCATTTGGAAGGATAAAATTCAGATGAATGGAGACTGTGGGATTAGACATGAAGAAAGGAGGGAGGCAGTAGAGTAATGGAGAATTTAGGAACTGTGCATAGATCTGACTATCTCTTGACTGCAATTGAAGGTTGGCAGCTCATTCTTTCAGGAGGAAGCAAATGATGCATTCTCTAGATGTAATAAGCCTGGAAATAAATTTGCTTATAATTTTAAATGGCCATTATGTGTAATTGTTTTAGATAAGTCTCTTTTGTTGGCAAAGAACAGACGGCTTGCTAACTCAATGGTAAAGTGAATGGGGGGGGGGGTTGTCCTATTAGGAGAACTCTTGGACATTCAAAAGCGGTTCCTAGGCCGGCAACTGAGAACCCTTTGTATGACTTATGGTCTAAACATCTCTTTCTCTCTCTCTGCACCCACCCATTTTTCTTATTCATTTCAAACATGGTTCATTATGGCATCTCTGATCCCTTTCTCAGCATGAAAACAGTACATTTGCAGCACTATCATTGACTGAATCCCCTCTAATTTTCAATTGAAATGATTTTTTAAAAACATTTTATTAGGGACTCATACAACTCCTAGCACAATCCATACATACATCAATTGTGTAAAGCACATCTGTACATTCTTTGCCCTCATCATTTTCAAAGCATTTGCTCTCTACTTAAGCCCCTTGATTAAGAAAATGAGACTCCTTAGTACCAGAGCAGCCAGCCTGGCTGGTTTAGGTTGGATATTCATTCTAGTCAAACCATCTATCCCTCCAAACAAAAAGAGCCCAGAGGTATCTGCCTGCTTTGGAAGCTCTGGACCAGTAGAGGAAATAGACTGACAGAGTCCATGCTCTACAGAGTCATTAGACTTCCAGGAAATAGTATCGTCTGTTCTGTTTCTCTACCCCAAGGCAGGATTTATCCAAAACATTCTTCTGAAAGAGGTGTACTGTCTTTGAAAGAATCCATCATAAATTGAATGATGACTCCATTGCCTCTTAAACATTCTGACCTTCAGTTTCCTACGTGTATTGTTGTTGATGGTGGGCACTGTGAAGTTGATTCAAAGAGTAGAACAGTCTCACAGTGTTTTGTTGACTGTAATATCTATGGAAGTAGATCACAAGGCCTTTCTTCTCAGTGCTGCTGACTGGATTTGACTGCCAACCTTTCAGTTAGCATCCAAGTGCATAATTGTTGAACACCAAGGCATGGGCTAAAAATGCATCCTTGTCAAGGTTGTGTGGAACATGTTATTTTCTGATTGGTTCGAGGCAAGGTCTTAGTAAATGGAGTAACTTTCATTTTCTTGATGCGCTACAAATATTCCGTAAAGGAAAATTATTTGCAACCCATTTTGTGCTTCTTAATTGCACAATATATGAATATATCTGGATGTTTTACGGCAAATCCCAGACCTTATATTATTTCACTGGTAGATTTATTATTGTGGGCCTTTAATAGAAAGTCTTTTAATAAAACACATAACCACAATACAAGTGTCATGGCTAAAATATTACAAAGAATTCCTTGATATCACCAATACTATGTTCCATTTTACTCAATCGTTTCAAAAATGTCTTTTTATGGTTGGTTAGTTTGAATCAAAATCCAAAAGAGGTCTACACAGTGGCTTTGGTTGCTGTGTCCCCCATTCTCAGTTGATCTGCAATCATTCTCCTTGCTTTTGAGCGCCAGGCATTTGGTGGAGAGAAAAAGGAGAGTCATTATTCTGGTATAAATTTTTGCTTTGGAATTTTTCTGATTGTATCCTCATAGCACCACATAACAGGCTCTTGTATCTTCCCACTTCGTGCAAACTGGTACACAGATATAGGGACTTAATTAGATTTAGGTTCAATTTTTTTCTGCAAGAACAGTCAAAGAAATGTGTTTATACTATCTATGTTTTATAATACATGATTTTGAAATAAGAACTCATAATCCCCATGATTAATTTTAACTTAGAGGAATACAAGGCTCCCAAGTGAACAGGAGGTAACTCTGGATTCTGATTCATAGATGAATGAATCACTTTTAATTAGCGATTTAAAGTACTTATGACTGCTATCTGCCTGAATTCAGATAAAAGTCATCATCACAATCTTTGATCAATTTATTGGAGATATCTTTACTCATATGCATCTTTGGATGAAGATGTTCATATAATTTAATTAAGATTTAAGCTAGGAACAAATTCAAACTTGTTATAGAAACACAAACCCAGGTACATGGATATAGGGCTATAGTGTTGTTCTCAAATGCAGGCTTTTGGAGGTGCACCATAATATCCAACTCATCCCCATTTGAATTTGGCACAGAGAGCTAGGTATAAAATGGGACAGATGCCAACAAAAATAATTGTTTCTATGAGTTGTGAGTTAGACCTGCAATGATGAGTCAGAAGACACTCTCTGATCTCCTGTATCAGATATGCAATTCCCCTTTTCAAAGGTACTTAGACAACCAGAGGTATGGCAGAGGTCATGCACATGCCAGTTATTTTTCCCCAAGTTCACCACTTAATAACTGACTTCCCTTTTCCTAGCAAGAAGAGGAAAGTGAGTGAAGAGGCAGGACATAACCAAGAATGGATTCAATTGAGGTTTCTTTACATAAAAACATGTGGAGCAGGAAATAAGTGTCCTATAATCAAGGTCCATGATACAAGAAAATATCATAGGTCAAAACCAGTTTCAACACTGCATGCTCAACAGCGAACACTGTCATGTTTAGCTGGTCCCAACTTCCACACTGTAGTAGCTCATGTGTAATTGAAACAACATTTGTAGAGTGTGTGTAAACCACAGATGCCAAGATGGAAAGAGATACACTTTACCACTGTGTTAGGCCAGGTAGACTACAAAAACAAATCCAGTGACACTCATATATGGTAAGAAAGAGCTTTATATCAAGAAGTAATTGCATATCGGGAAAACAGTGTAGCCCAGTTAAACTCAAGTCCATAAGTCTGATACTAGTTCATAATGCAATGATACAAAATGCAGGAAGATCACAGGTCAGAGGGTGCAAGTCTTGTGGATCCAGTGGTGTTGGAAGCATCACACGGCTCTGGCAGGTCCCAGAGTGGCTAGATAGCATGAAGGTGAAGACAGAGAAGGAGACGGGGAGGTTACCAAGACCCTCCTTATGAGAAGGGCAGACCCACAGGGAGCTACCATCAGGCTGTGACTTGACTGACAGGCTCCACTCCACCCCTACACTTTTATATGTCAAGATGATATGAAATTATGTAACGACCACAACCACTTTTATTGATTGTAAATAACACCCTGAGCATTACCGTATAAGTATCTATTGGAGTCCCTGCTTTCAGGTTTGTTCTGGATATACCTAGGAGTGGAAATACTGGGTTGTATGGTAGATCTTTAAATTTTTGAAGAAGCATTCAGCTTAACAGTTACAGCACGATTTAGATTCCGATTGACAGTGCATGAGGGTTTCAATTTCTCCACATCCCTTCCAACACTTCCTAGCTTCTGATGTTTGAGTCATAGCAATCTAGTTGGTATGAGATGGTAGTTTTGATTCATACCTCCTTACTGTTGGGTAAAGGGAACCCTGGTGGTACAGTAGGTTATGAGTTAGGCTGTTTATCTAACTCATAATGGCAAGGTCATTAGTTTGAAACAACCAGCTACTTTACGAGGGAACGATGACACTTTCTACTCCCATAAAAAGTTACCATCGCAGAAACCAAAAGGGGCAGTTCTACCCTTCCCTGTAGGGTAGGACTTGATAACAGTGGGTTTGCTTTTAGTTGGTAATAACTATTTGCATTAAGCACCCTTTCCTGTGCTTATTGGTCACTATTATATCTTCTTTGGAGAGATGTCTATGCAGGTCAAGTCCTTTGCTCATGTTTGTTTGTTTTTAATTGGGTTATCTCTTTGTTCTTGAGTTGTAGAGTTCTTTTCATATTTTGGAAGTTACCTTTATCAGATTTATTTTCTTACAAGTTGTTACCTCCCTTTGTTGATAAAAATCCTTTCATGCACATAAATGGTTCCTTTTCATGAAATCCATTTATCAAATTTGCCTTTGGTTGTTCCGGCTTCTGGTGTCGTATCTAAGAATCCATGATCAAAACTGAAGTCTTGACATTTTACCTCTGCTTTCCTCTAAGAATTTTTTGACTTTTTTCCCTTAATTTTGGGTTACTTTTTGTTTGTGGTGTAAAGTGCTGGTCCAACGTCATCTTTTTTTGCCCTGTAGGTGCCTTTCTTGCCTCGCGCTCATCCTGGACCTGGACGCCCTAATATTATCGCACAGCTTACACTGTATGTAACTTCTTTCTTGCCCAGGTACAAAGCCATCGTCCGGCCTATGGATATCCAGGCCTCTCATGCTCTGATGAAGATCTGCCTCAAAGCTGCCTTCATCTGGATCATCTCCATGCTGCTGGCCATCCCAGAAGCTGTGTTTTCAGACCTGCATCCCTTCTACGAGGAGAGCACCAACCAGACCTTCATTAGCTGTGCCCCGTACCCACACTCCAATGAGCTGCACCCCAAAATCCACTCCATGGCTTCCTTCCTGGTCTTCTACATCATCCCACTGTCCATCATCTCTGTCTATTACTACTTCATTGCCAAAAATCTGATCCAGAGTGCATACAACCTGCCTGTGGAGGGGAACATTCATGTCAAGAAGCAGGTGGGTGCTAAGAATAGATCCATCTTCTCCTTGGGGATTTTGGTCCCTTGCATTTATTTTGGGCTCCACTGACAAGGACAGTATATAAGTGGACAACCGTCCCTGATTCTGCAATTAGAGGAAGTAAGTTATGTGTGGCCAGATGGCAAACAGCAAATCCTAGTCAGCGGAGCCACTGAAATCAGGTGTTCTTCATCATTGTGTTCTCTTGTTAAAGAGCTGAACTAGGAAGACATTGAGAATCTGAAAGATTGGAAGTGTTGGTTTTTTTTTTTTTTTGAGAAATATCTGAAAAAGTAATGTGAGTTCGTTTTTGTTTTCAAAGATTAGCTTTTAAGCTTATATGGCAGTAACTTCTTGATACCGCATCACAGCATTTGGGTAGTAAGAGGGCCATATTAGGGAGAAAAAGCAGAGAGGTCAAGAAAATGAAGCTAGCGAAGACAAAAAGTCAGTCATGATAATCTCACACTGACTTGGGTTACAACCTGAGCTTCATCATTTACTCAGTGACATTCTCCGAGCCTCACTTCTCTTACTCATAATTTGGCATTGCTGTTGGATGCTGGGCAGTTGATTCCATCCCCTAGTGAACTCACATCACAGAGCCGAACTGCCCCATACAGGTTTCTTGGCTTGGTGCTATGGGTTAGGTGTTGATCAGCATCACTGCGAGGCAAGTGGCTCCTACTAGCTGCTCCGCAGGAGTTATGGTCTCAGAAATCCTATGTAGTTGCCACACGTTTGGCTTTGTTATTGGTGCTGGTAGAACTGACTCCATAATAACGGGTTTCTGGGTTTGGGGAATCTTTACAAAAGCCCATCACCAAGCTGCTGGGCGGGTTCCAATCACCAAACTTTGGGCTAGCAGCCAAGCTCTTAACCATCACACCACCCGTCATGATTCCATATTGTCGGGCTGTGCAACGAGGACCAGTGAGAGCACGCATAATTGTAGAGTGCCCAGCCTGCTGGTACTGCTAGACTCCCTGCTTAGACTCGCTCGGCCTCTCCTCTTTGTCCATTCTTCCTGGCTTCTGGCCCAGATGTAGATCCTCGGGCTTTATGATTGGGAAGGCGGAAAGCCTCCCAACCCACTCAAATAAATAACTCAGTTGGAGGCCTTGTCCTGTAAAGTTGATTTCTTTTTGCCACAATTGTTGGGCACGACGTGGCCATTCTCAGTGAAACCGTCTCCCTGCTTGAAAGGTCAGTCATTCTAGAGCTCCCATCATTCTGTAAGGTCTCCAGCGAGAAACACCATCCCCTGGCAGCAGCAGGACTTAGAGGCAAACAAGGAGGAGCCCAGCCTACATCGTTTAAGAACTCTTCTGTATAATATAGGCCAGAAATGACAGGATTAAAATGGAAAACTAATTAATAGGGACTTAGACCTTGGTTTGGCCAATAAGGTGGAACAAAGATGGCTGCTTCTTTGAGCTTCAAAGGGAACTGCAGAGAGAGAAGTGCAGTTCGATGGCTGACCAAGGGCACTAGGGCTCTCCTGAGGAAAATGGGGCACTTACTAGAATTTCATTCAAGCATGTAATCAACTTTGTGTACAGATGTGTTCTCGGAGGTGTATGCTAACTGTACTCCTTCTCATGCATTTCCACTTCCTGTGTGTCTGCCTGGTGGGTTGCTGTTGTTGTTTTCTGTTTCTATTGTCTTTCTCTTGTTGTCCTGATTCTCCCATAATTTTGTGAACCCTTGTCTCCTATTTCCCTCCTCTGGCCCTATCCCTTTCTCTGTCTGCACCCTTGTCTCTGCCTGGGTGTCTGTCTCCTCAGATTGAATCCCGGAAGCGACTTGCCAAGACCGTGCTGGTGTTTGTGGCCCTCTTCGCCTTTTGTTGGCTTCCCAACCACGTCATCTACCTGTACCGCTCCTACCACTACTCTAAGGTGGACACCTCCATGCTCCACTTCATCACCAGTATCTGTGCCCGCCTCCTGGCCTTCACCAACTCCTGCGTGAACCCCTTCGCTCTCTACCTGCTGAGCAAGAGCTTCCGGAAACAATTCAACACCCAGCTCCTCTGCTGCCGGCCCGGCCTGCTGGCGCGCTCCCACAGCACCGCCAGGAGCACCACCTGTATGACCTCCTTTAAGACCACCAACCCCTCGGTGGCCACTTTCAGCCTCATCAATGGTAATATCTGTCATGAAGGGTATGTCTAGGTTGGCCCTCGGCCGTACCCCCTTGGGGCTCCTGGTTTGGCATTGGGGATAATTAGTTATCATTGCATCTGTTGTTGTCACTGTTCCTGAGTGGTGGGGGAGAGACCCAAACAGATGGCTATTATATTTTAAAGACACCATCAAGGCTTTTGCTTTCCATTTTAACTTGGGAATAATAATAAGAATTCCCTATTTGTACCCTTTTGACAAAAGGGAATGCTTGGCCTATATAAGAAGAAGTATTATATGTATCAGATGTGGTCAATTTAAGTTGCAGGGACAGGCATATTTCTGGAGCAGAGAAATCATACCGTCATTCCTCACTTGGTGAAAGTCTCTTTATTTATTATTATTATTTTTATAAGCAGAAGCAAGCACTTTCAAAATAGGATGAAATTGATTGTTTCAGGATCATCTATAATTCATAAAGCACAGAATAGCTTTAACATACCTACACATGTAACCTAAAGTCAACACGATGAAAGCGTCCCATGGATGAGAGACAGTCCCCAAATGAACACGGAAAAACATATTTCTGTGTGCCGACTGCTGGAAAAAAAAAGAACAAAAAAGATGTTACTGAGGGCCTAGGGGGAACACTCAAGACGTAATTTTAAGGCACAGACCTGCCCTAACATATAAGCCCACATATTAAGATCCACAGGTGACGATACAGCGATAGCTTATGCTCTGGGGTCTAATCTGATAGAAGTCCCTTTTGCTGATCCAAAATGGTTTGGTTCCATCATAGAAGAAAAGTCCTTCGGTGGGAAAAATATGGATCACACAGTCAATTCACCGAACATTTATAAGTACGTAAAGTACAGTGTCGATTTTGGTGCCATGCAGATTTCCAAGCATGTGGAATTCACTTAGATTTAGCCATCCTTGTCTGCTCCATTGGGGTTCTTGGGGGTACAAATGGTTGACATCTTTGACTGCCAACCAAAAGGTTGGAGGTTCGAGTTGACCCTGAGACACCACCTCAGACGAAAGGTCTAGCAATTCAGTTCCCCCAAACCAGCCCCTGAAAACCGTATGGAGCCATTTTATTCTGACCTGCGTGGGGTCTGCCCTGAGTTGGAGTCAGAGGAACCCAGGCTGGCGGTGGCATCTAATATGTTACAGGAGAAAGAAGGGATCACATGTGGATGGGGAAGAAAGGCATGTTTATGTTTATTGTATGTCTTACCAAAAGTTTGTGGGAAGAAATGAAAAAAGAATCCCTTTATAGGATTTCTGTAATAGGGATTTCTGAGTATGTACAAGAAAGTTCCAGAGAGCCTAACTTTAAGAACTGATTGTAAAACCTCCTCTGTCGACTTCAGGAGACTATTTATAAAATAGCCTCCGCCTAGAAATCAATGTTCTCTTTCTAAGGTAGTAGAATGAACTCTAAAAAGATCGACCACCTCATTTTCTTAACCCTGAGTCGAGTTTCTCCGGATCCATTCTGACAGATTGCATACATACTAAATCACTTCCAGAAAAATCCAAATTCTGTAAGTGTGCCCTTCTGGCTGAAGATAACTCCAGCTCCCCTGTGCTCTCTGTAGCTGAGATGGAGCCCTCAGCTCCCTTGCTCACATGGCACTTATGACACAAGGTTTGTCTCTTAATCGGAGGAACTGGCTGCTGTTCGCAGAGCTTTAGGAGTTAGCCCCAAGACAGTTGTCAAGATCTGCATTTAAAGTTGTATTCACTGGAGCAAAACCTCGCAAGGCCTTCCCACTGTGTGCTCTTAGGTACTGTGCACACCTGCTTTCCTGGGAATCCGGGACTGCATCCCTCAGGTGGAAAGTAAGACAGATGACAGAGGTGAAAGAACCAATATTTTAAGTTGACATCCCAACTCTATCCTTAGCAATATGACCTTGCTTAAGTTATCAGTGCCCCCATTCTGGACCAATGGATTCTTAAGCAGAATCAGAGCAAGGCGCTGAGGCCATCCTCCCTCTGCTTGTCTCTATTTGTTTCTTATTCTGTCTCTGAAGCATTTAGTTGTCCCGCTCACTCGCGGTTGCTCCAGGCCTTCTAGCTTTACAACAACTCTTAGGAAAGCCTCTTAATCGCCATTCTACAACAGCTCTTTGGAGTTGTTTGTATAAATGATTCATTGACCCATTATGGTTGGGGATTAGAATGGGAAGAGATAAGACAAACCCATTGCTCCATGCCCTTCTTCAGTCTTCTTCAACCTCCTGTGTACCTTTTAGCACCAAGGACTATTCTGCCGTTTTGCCTTTGGCCATCCTCATAACCCTTGAGCAGAATTCACTCTACGTTTAGAAAGTCACGGAAATACACAACATTGTGGGTACCTAGTAAGAAAGAGGAGACTGCTACCATAAAGATTCCCAGTCTTGAAAACTTGATATAGGGTCATAAATAAATACTTTCCCCCCTAACATCTCTGATCTACTTGGTTCCAAAGACATTTGGGGATTATGACTCACCATAATATCTCCTCCATTAACATCATGCATAGAATGCACCTGGGCTCCTCCCTAGCATTTGGAAAAAGAGTAAGAAGATTGAAGTCTGGTTCTAGGCAAAGCTTATCATTGCTGTTAGGTAAACCTTATTACCTCTCTAGTGCTCTCAGAGGAAAGGATTGGAGGAGACTTTGCTAGCCTGCGCTTGGTCAAAAGATTTTGTGATTCAATGAGAGGGTTGATGCACAGCTTCGGTCTGGGGAGAATTTAGTCAAGCTCTTCTCTGCGGAGGAGCCCTGGGGGCATAGCGGGGCTGCCAACCCCAAGGTTCACAGTTTGAAACCACCAGCTGCTCTGTGGGAGGAAGAGAGCTTTTCTATTCCTATGAAGAGTGACAGTCTCAGAATCCCACAGGGGCAGTTCCACTCTGTCTTCTAGGGACCCCCTGAGACAGAATCAACTCGATGGCAGTGACTTTGGGTTTGGTTTTCTCTATAATAGTGAACGCCTTGTTCCACCTCAAGAACCTAGCCTTAGTGAGACAGACCCCAGCCAGCATCTGGTGTCCCTCCTCTGTCAGGGCAGAATACAGCAGGGGCAGGAGGAGTGACATTTCACGCCTGGCTTCCAAAGATAATCACATTTAGCGCTTATGTCTTGGGGGTAGGGTGGGGTGGGAATCAATTTTTGCTGTTGAAAACCATCTGTGTTTATTCAATTGACAGATACTACCTTTCAATCCTTCTTACATTGAGCCTCCCTGAGGCAGACAGCTCAACAATGATTGATTAAGCAATAAACAGTACGCTCTCCCTACCGAAGGCTACTGCTGGCAGACGAGGTACAGTTGCTATTGGGAGTGATATCCCAAAGCAAGATGATCCACCCGGCGTGGAGCAAATGCCAGGTGCGAGTCCCCCACCCTGCTAAACTGATGATTCCCCATAAATATGGATGGCTCACTCCTGCTCTGATGGCTGCCCTCATGCCCCGGCTGAACCCTTAGTTAATAAGCCCTGGCTCTCCCACTGCCCTCCACACAATTTGGTTTCATCTGGGCAGATGGAGAAGCCTTCAGTAAACAAACAGTTCGGAGGCTGTGATGAACCAAGACCAGCTTGTTAGGAAAATGCCGACTGGACAGAAATGAATGAACTTGACCATGGGACATAGGCAACCTTGAGTTACTAAGGCCTCATGTATGCCAAAGGTAGCAGTTGGTTGATTGGTTTCAAGGTCTTTTCAGGGACCAAATGGTCCCCAGCAATGGAGATATGCTCTCTTTGGGGGCTATAAGTTGAATGACCTCTTTGTTTTAAAATGGACTACGTCCGTTTTCACAAAGTCTGCATGCAAGTGGATGGCACGGGAGGCCTGACAATATGACGGTGATAAGAATAGTGAGGGCCCAAACCCAAGCAAACCTCACTGCCATCGAGTCGATGCCAACTCTGAGCAAACCTACAGGATGGGTTAGACCTGCTCTTGTGAGTTTCTGAGACCGTAATTCATTTTTTTTTAACATTTTAAATCATTTTATTGGGAGCTCTTACAGATATCATAACATTCTATAGTTCAAGCACACCAAACAGTATTGTACAACTGCTACCACAATCAGTTTCAAAACAGTTTATTACTTCTCGAACTCCTTGATATTAGCTCCTCTTTACCCCTCCCTCCCCCACCCTACTTCCCCGGAACCCTTATATTTTTTTGTTCCCCTATAATAGTTTTTTTCCATATCTTACACAATTCAATATAGACATTCACATACAATTTTGATGTTCAATCCCATTGGATGGTTATCTAACAACTTTTTACAGTTCTTTGACTTGTAGATGCATCCCCACATGGTCAAGAGTCTTTCTCCTTTTTTTATACGGATATTATCCATACAGAACAGACTGTAATTCTTTAGGGGAATAGAAAACCCCATCTTTCTCCCACACAGTGGTTGGTGGTTTTGAACTGCTGACCATGAGGTTAGCAGCCTAACTCTTCTGAACATCCTTTGTTTGGTGGGGGGGGGGCTAAGCATTAATTCCAGCTGAATATATCCAGAGCAATCAAGAAAGATCACACTGAGAACAGACGTTTCTCTTGTGAAACCTTGCATTAAGAATGTAATTAAGAATGGAAGTGTCTCTAAATTAAAACAAAAATCCATGTTGCATATACACCTACTCTTCACTTATCAACTAGCCTGTTACCCGTGACATTTCACATTTACAACAATAGTAAACATCTATCGCGCTATTTTGCACCTTATCGATATAAGTCTGACAGTAATGCTGAGGTTTAAGGCGAGATTAATGCTGGCTGAGATGGCTGTGATTCTTAATGGTTTAGCAGTTATGGAGTGATGTCATTTGGCAGGTATGTAATTTTCCATTTTCACGAAGCGACAATTTTCACATAACGACTTGGTCTTTGGAATCAACCATGTTGATAAATGAGAAATCGAGTGTATATTAAATGGAAGGACCCCACGTTAGAATTTTATCTGTCCATGATTAATTTAAAATAATAGTTCAAAAATACTTTGCATTTATCAAGTGATCATGGTATATAAAGCATTTATGTGTTTGTTGTTTCATTGAATCCAAGCCTTCCCTGCTGCCCAAAGAGCTACTCACACGTTTTACTATGGAAATTTGTAACTGTCAGACTCCCATGTACTACTGACCATCTAAAAGGAGCCTTGGTGGCACTGCGGTTTAGGCCTTGGGCTGCTGACTGCCAGGTTGGATGTTCAAACCAACAGCCACCCCATGGGAGAAAGATGAGCCTGTCTGCTCCTGTAAAGATTTGCAGCCTCAGAAACCGTGAAGGGTCCGTGTGAGTCAGAATTGACTCAATGGCAGTGAGTTTGGTTTTGGCTTATTGACCATCTAGCAGAGCCTATCAACACTAGTGATTTGTGATTGGCTGCTGTTGTTGTTAGGTGCCATTGACTTGGTTCGGATCCAGAGTGACTCAATGCACAACGGAATGAAACACTGCTCTGTCCTGTGTCATGCTCACAATTGTTCTTAGGTTTGAGCTCATTGATGCAGCCACTGTCTCCATCCATCTCATCAAGAGTCTTCCTCTATTTTGCTGCCCCTCTACTTTACCAAGCATGATGCCCTTCTACAGGGACTGGTCTCTTCTGATGGGCTACTAACCCAACATTGGAGGTTCATACTCACCCGGTGGCTCCAGGGAAGAAAGACCTGGTAAACGGTTTCCATAAGTATTATAACCCAGAAAATGTTATGGAGCAGTTCACCTCTGGAACATGCCGGGCTGCCTTCCCAGGTATTCAGAGGCTTCGTGGAGCTGATTTAGTGACCCCCAAGATCATGTGAGACCATGGAATAAAGGCAGAGTTCTATTTTGTCACTGGGGCTTTTAGAAGCCCATGTTCATGTCAGCAGCACTTCCCAAATCCAGGCCTTGGGTAAGACGTAGTTCTCAGTACCTAATCGAAAGCCCTATTTCCGACTCGGGATTGTTTATCTAAAAGCCTGACCTAGTGATAGAGTCAAAGAGGAATCACAGGGCATCTAGGGAGCCTCCACACAGAGGAGGGTAAGGATTTGCTACAGACAGACTGGGGCGCCACTACAAAGTAAGTGGGCAGGGAAGTCACTCAGTTCAATTGCCCCTGGAGGCAATTAGGTGACAGCCACAGCTCTGGGGGGAAATTTCTCATCTGATTCTGAGACTAATTAAAAAGAAAAAACATGTAGTGAAGAACCAGGTGCACAGAAAAGAGCCAAGTGAGAAGAGTCAATTCAGGCGTCCTTTTCTCAGCCAGGATGAGTGGGAGAAGAGGTTGGGGGATGAGTGGGGAATCCTCTCCCTTCAAAAAGAGTAAGCTATGACAATCGATGGTTTCTAGGACCTAAAGACCCATCCAAAGCGAATCAGCTTGAATAGATAAATATCTCCAAGACTAAATGGTACTCAGGCATGGACTCAGGCCTAGCCCTATATGCCCTGTTACCCACCCAGATGCCACTGTCTCTCTGTGTACTCTGAGCTCATAACTCTAGGACATGAGATGATTTTCCTTTCTTTCCCCCAATTTGAAATCCACTCTCAGAGGCATGACAGGGGAGGGCCCACATAATTTAATGGACTTCTTAAAGGAGCTTTTCAACTTACAAGGGAAACTCAGACATTCAAAGTCTCAGTCATTCCTAGACAAGCTTGAAATTGTGGATGTGGCCCAGGACTTTGATGTTCAAGGTTCATTTTGTTATCTGGGCCTGTTGGGAATCCAGTTTTCGTTTTGAGGTATGGGTACTGACAATACATGGGCAGTATTTAAAAAGGGAAACTGAATTTCTTACATTTTTTTTGCCTCTGTAATCTCGACTTCACTGAGTCAAGCATGACCTTTCCGGTATTCCAGTCCACAGGGTTTTGTGTAATAAAGTTTGTTACAGTGGTCAGAGTCAGTGGTTGTAAAAATATCTGGCAAAGGTTTCTTTTTGCTGCTTGGTGTTTTGTCTTACATATGAATCTCATATTTTGTAAGTTATAAGGGCCCTTGTTACTATCCACTGTAAATATTTATTGCATTAAAAATGTTCCCTGTGCTAAATAACTCAGAACACGTTCCAGGTGTAGTACTTTGTGTAAATAATGTCACGACATGGCTTGGCCTCGTCTCCTTAGATGAATGAATTATTTCTGAGAAGTTTGCATTATTAATAGTGATGATGCCAATCCCTTTAAGTGTGCAAACCTAAGCATGTGACCCTGTCAGCTTTGTTTATGACGTGTGTTTCTTTGAGGGGAATTCTTTTTTCCAGGAGAAATGTTTCCTCCCTGACTGACCTCGTCTTTCTCAAGAAATGTGTCCAATGCTTCCACTGCAATGTACAATTAACCTTTGTGACATTAAGTCTCATCCTGCTGTAGTACGCAGAATATTCAAGTTGTAGAAGATACAAAGCGAGTTTTCTTCCTTAATCTAATAAAACATAATTTATGGAACGGACCGATGTATGTATGTATTCAGTCTTCAGTAAGAAAAATCAAAGTGGCATTGACTTTCCTTGGACCCTGTGCATCAGAATCAGTCAGTCTGTCTTTTGCAAAATGCAGATTCCTCAACTCCCTATCACTGGGAACATCTAGAGGGATGTCCTGAGCACCTGCATTTGGTAAAACAAACGCCCACAAGTGATTTCTCGGCACATCCGAGTTTTTGTTTTTACTTTCGGAGCTCTTAAATTTGATTTCATTTTATTTATCTCCATTAAGTATTTGTATCTTAAGTTTCAATTAGAAAAGGAAATTCAATCCACTTATCCAATTGCCTTAAATAACTATGTTAATCTTATATTTTATTTATCTAACTTTTGAATTGGCAGAGCAGTCTTCTCACGGTTCGAATGGAGAGCATAGAGAAATATTCTGCTACCACTGTGCTGGGTCTTCACCATTCTTGGACACCCCTTTTCACCAGGCCCTGCCATGGAGAATCGTTGCCATGAGTTTCTTGGGTCTGCTACTCATGCCTAACCAGCATTCATGCCTATCCAGACAGTCGAATACAAATATGTGTTGTCAGGTATTCCACTACCATTGTACGGTGGAAAAATTGCACACTAAACGCGTTGCTTTGCCTTTGCTTACTTCACTATGCACCATATCATGGAGATGTGTCCATGTCAATAGAGAAAGCACTTCCTCATTCTTAACACCTGCGCAGTGTGCTCAGTTGACTGCCTCGGTCCTCTCTACTGATGGGCTTTGAGGTAGTTTCCAGTGTTGTGGCTATTAGAGACCCGACTGCAATGAAGAACACATATCACGCCATGCATCAGCAAGTGTTGCTTTAAGAAAAAGCAATCCTAAATATTCAAGTGCAGAAACAAAGAACACCTAGCTATGTAAGTGCGACAAGCCCCAAACTGAACCCAAGGCCATCAAGGCCATTCGGATTCATCACGACCCTATAATTGGAACCATTATTCCACGCTGCCCTTTTCAGGCTTTGAATGCCAACATTTGAAAGTCTCTGCTTTCTGGGATAATTTTAGGCATCAGAAAGTAGAAAATCGCTTTTAAAATTATGGATCCACAGGAGGATATTTAACTGTGAAAGTTCCAAATATTCAGCCAACTGCCTGTCTGATGGCTCCTTTTTCTTTCTTTCTATCTAAGAGACCGTGTGTGTGTGTGTGTGTGTGTGTGTGTGTGTGTGTGTGTGTGTAGAAAGAGTAATAAATTCTAAAATCGGATTCCCAAAGACAGCAAGGACGGTAACAGTTGGCATTTAATTCACAAACTGTTTAATCCATCACCAATCCCAATTCCATGAAGTCTACACAGGGGCTTAACCAGGGATCAAGTCTTTGGGAATATTGAAAGTATTAAACAGCAAACATGAGGCCACATGAGAAAGACCCACAGTGCCAACATTATGAATGAAGGAGGCTTACCATCAAGAAATGACACAACTACCATGGATGTGAAGAGAGGCTGACCAAGGTCACAACACCTCGAGTGAGATGAAGTAGCAGCAGGGGTACCCATCACAATTTCAGAGAGGAAGAAAGGCAGCTATGAATGCATGTGTGCCTGGGAATCACCTGGGAGCCAGGTAGAAACCCGGCATCTTGAGTCCCAATTTAAATCTGCTAAGCAGAAGGAGCACTGTAACAGATCCCTAAGTGGTTCCTATGTCCAGTAAAGTGAGTGACCTGGGACCTGAACAATCATCTGCTGGGTGTTGCTATTGGTAGGTGCCTTCCAGTCTGTTCCAACCCATAGTGACCTTGTGCACAACAGAACAAAATACTGCCAGGTCCTGCGCCAGCCTCTACATTGTTCCCATGCTTGAGGACCTTGTTGCAGCCACGGTGTCAGTCCACCTCCTACACGGCCTTCCTCTCCTTCACGGACCCTTTCCTCTACCAAACACGATGTCTTTCTCCAGGGACTGGTCTCTCCTGACAACATATCCAAAGTGTGTAAGATAAAGTTTCACCATCCTTGTCTCTAAGGAGCACTCTGGACGTACTTCTTCCCAGAAAAATTGGTCTATCCTTTTAGCAGTCCATAGTACTTCCAATATTTTTCTCCAGCACCCCAATTCAGATTCATTGATTCTTCTTCAGTCTTCTTTATTTAATGTCCAATATTCACATGCATATGGGTCAATTGAAAATACCATGGCTTGGCTCAGGCACACCTTAGTCCTCAAAGTAACATCCTTGTTTTTCAATATTCTTAAGAGGCCTTATGCAGCAGATTTGCCTAACACATCATTTGCTGTGAAGAAATACTTCTTAGATGTTCTCCATGCCGCCTAGTGGTGTCTACATCTGTCCCAAGGAATTCTGGGTGGAAGGTCTTGGAATCTCTTTCCTGGTGTGGTCCCTGCACAGCACCTTCATCTTTGGGGTACAAGCTCTGTCCACACAGAGTGACAAGGTCCTCTAGGTCCCTGTTCCTCAGGAACTAGTAGTAGATGAAATCATGATATGAATAAATCAGGATTGCTCATCTTTGCTGCCTGAGTGGTCAGTTGGAGAGTTATTCCTTTCTTGTGGAATCTGATGAAGCCAATCAACAAAGACTGTTATCTGTTGCGCTCATATCAAACTAGATGAAAATGAATGGGGCATATCACGCTTCCCAAATTCCCATAAGAAATCTTTCCCCACCCCACCTCCAATATATATATATATATATATATATATATATTCTGCTTGTTGCTTAATATTTTCTCAGTGAACCCAACACTCCCTGCCTATCCAGTAAATGTACCTCAAAGGAGATACTGGCATATGACCAGATGTTGACTTTAAACTCAAAGGAGGTTTTCACAGAGTCTAGTGCTCCAGCCCCCTTGAAGTAGGCTCTGACTTCAAGAGAAACCTTCTGTGCTATCCTTTTTCTATTTTTTAATCATTTTATTGGGGGCTCATACAATTCTTCTCACAATCCATCCACCCATTGTGTCAAGCACATTTGTACATATGTTGCCATCATCATTTCAAAGCATCTTTTTTTACTTGAGACCTTGGTATCAGTTCCTCAGTTTTCCACCCCCTCCTTCCCTCCCTCCCTCACGAACCCTTGATAATTTATAAATTATTTTTATTATTTCATGTCTTGCACTGTCCGATGCCTCCCTTTGTCCCCTTGTCTGTTGTCCAACCTCCTGGGAGGGGGTTATAGGTAGGTCATTGTGATCAGTCCCCCCTTTCTTCCCGCACCTTACTCTTCCACTCCTGGTATGGCTACTCTCAATATTGGTCCTGAGGAGTTTATGTGTCCTGTATCCCCTGTGCTTCCAGCTCTTATCTGTACCTATGTACATGCTCTGGTCTAGCCAGATTTGTAAGGTAGAATTAGGGTCATGATAGTGGGGGGGGGGGGGAAGGAAGCATTAAAGAACCAGAGGAAAGCTTTATGTTCCATCGCTGGTATACTGCACCCTGACTGGCCCGTCTTCTCCCCATGACCCTTCAGTAAGGAGATATACATTTGGTTACAGACGCTCTTTGGGCCTCCACTCCATACTCTGGCCCTCATTCACATTATGAATATTTTGCTCTGGGTCTTTGATGCCTGATATCTGATCCCATCGACACCTCATGATCACACAGACTGGTGTACTTCCTCCACATGGGTTTTGTTGCTTCTCAGCTAGATAGCCGCTTGTTTATCTTCAAGCCTTTAAGACACTAGATGCTATATCTTTTGATAGCTGGGCACCATCAGCTTTCTTCACCACATTTTGTGCTGTCCTTTTAAAGCAGGAAAGGGTTGTTCTACTTGGATGAATGAAAAAAGGAAAACCTCTTGCCAACCTAGGCTCTAACCAGTCAGGTTCTCTAGCTACTCGCTGTGGCAGCATCCACTCCCTTGTTGACCCCTGCCTTGTTTCATATTTTAAGAAACCCACAAGAAAGAAGGGAATTTCAAACTATTCAAATCCCTACAAGGAAAAATGGCTCAATCTTGCAAAAATGTGCTCAACAATGGGTGCAAACATAGGAACCATTAGGAAGCTAGTCCTGAACCCGGCAGGGTTTCGTTCTGTTGTGCACAGGGTTGCTATTGGTTGGAACTGACTCAATGACACCTAACAACTACCACCACCACTACTACAACCTTGCTGTTCTACTTAGTTCTTTAGGATCAAAACAAAATGGGAAATTTGCCTTCTTTCAAGATCCCTCACCTCCTTTTGTGTCCCTTTTACCTTCTCTCTATAAGGAGTGAGGGAAGGGGCCCTAGGTTAGAATTTTACATGCCCATGATTACTTTAAAATAATAGTAAAAAAAGATACTTGGCATTTACCTACTGCTCATGGTCTATAAAAGAAATAAATGAAAAAAAGAAATACTAAAAAAATTAAAAAGAAAGAAATACTTTCTCACCAATGGGTGAACACTGACTCAAGAGGTCAAGTGGTTTCCTGTAGCTTCAACTTGCCCTCCAGGGCTGCATATTTCTCCATGATCCAGAAACCAAAGGGCTAACACCCTCAGAATGGGGACCGCTGGGACTGAACACTGGGGGCCATTCTGATGGGTTAGGACCCATGCTTTCTCTAAGTTGTTAAGAATGTTGACTCTTATCCCAAAGTCTCTGTATTCCATTGCCCTAGATAAGACATGCACTTTCTACTACAGGACACTACTACAAGAAACCAAAAGTGACCTCCACAAATGGAAGAATATCCCATGGTCAAGGATGGGATGACTCAATATAGTAAAGATGTCAGTTATACCCAAGACACTATATAAATAAAATGCTATACTGATACAAATACGAACAACCTTCTTCAAAAAAAATGGAAAAACTGACTACCAACTTCATATGGAGAGGGAAGAAGCCCAGATTTAGCAGAGAGCTCCTCAAGAAGAAAGGCAAAGTCAGAGAGCTTGCTTTACTTGACTTTAAAACATACTACAGAGCCATGGTTGTCAAAACAGCATGCTACTGGTATAATGACAGATACTCAGACCAATGGAAAAGAATAGAAAACCTAGAACTAAAACCAGCATTATATAGAAAAACTGATCTTTGATACGGGACCCCAAAAGATCAGATGGGAAGCAGATGCCCTCTTCAACAAGTGGTGCTGGAAAAAAATGGTATCTACATGCAGAAAAATGAAGCAAGATCCTTACCTCACCCCATGCACAAGAACTCAAGGGGGATCACAGACCCTGAAGTAAAACCCCGGACTATTAGGGCCATCAGTGAGGGAATCAGGACAAACCTGAGAACCTTGGCACAAGGAATGCATAGGCTAGCCACAATAGGAAAGGACACACACTCACACACACAGACACTCACACATGCGCGCGCTTCTGAAGCGGAAATGGACAAGTGGGATATACTAAGGATAAACCAACTGTGTGCATAGAAAGACTTCACCAAGACAGAAATAAGACAACCCACAGCCTGGAAGAAGGTCTTTAGCAATGCCACATTGGAAAAAGGGCTTATTACTAAAATATACAATGCCCTACTAGCCTGCAACAAGAAAAAAGCAGAGAGCACTCTGAGGAGGTGGGCAAAGGACCTGAACAGAAGCTTCGCCTGGGAGGAGACCCGAATGGCCAATAAACATATGAGAAAATGTTCACGATCATTAGCCATCAGAGAAATGCAAATTAAAACAACTATTATTTACCCCTTAACACCCCTGAGGACAGCCCAGTTCAAAAAAATCAGAGAACAACAATTGTTGGAGGGGATGTGGCGAGATAAGAACTCTCATCCACTGCTGGTGGCCTTGTAGATACATACAGCCACTGTGGAAAGCAATGTGGCGTTATCTTGAGCAAATGGAAATTGAGCTACCCTACAACCCAGCAATCCCCCAATTGGACATATACCTAGAAAAAGTAAGAAATTGACCCGGCCAGTCATCTGCACTCCAATGTTCATTGCAGCACAAAGATCTGGAAAAAACCTAAATTGCCATCAATAGACAAGTGGATTAGAAAACTCTGGCACATGATCAGACCCCACCACACCAGGGAAAAACACTAAGGGTGTGCATCAGAGCAGTGAGGGGAGCAAGCAATGAAGTCCCTGAGGAATGCCAAAAATAAACGTTGGAACCAGGGCATGGCACCCCATCAGACTAGACCACAAAATACTCATATAGGTCAACAGACAGCCATGGAACTTTTTTGTTGTTGTTTTGCTCTGTTTTGTTTTTGTGCTTATTATTTTCTCTGTATGTCTATATAGATAAGATAGGTGGGATAAACAATCTGGAGGAGAAAACACGGGACTGGTGGTTCCGGGTGTGGGGGGGAGGACACAGGAGAAGGGAGAGGCAAGGGAAAGGAAGTGGGGTGCCAAGAAACCTAGGGAAAAGGGAACAACAAGTGATCTAAAATTGATGGTGAGGAGGCCATAGAATGGCTGGTGGAGTTTGCTCAAGTGCAGTGTAACTGAGAGAAATTACTGAAAGCTAAATGAATGTCAAACATTATAGTAGAACATGAGGAAAGTAAAAGGAAATAGAGGAAAGAACTAAGAGACAAAAGATATTTATAGAAGTATAATCATAGGCATGGGCACATGTAAATATATCTATAAATAATGATAGGGAAATAGATCTACAAATATATATTTATATGTTAAGCATTAAGGTAGCAGATGGACATTGGGCCAAGCTCTAATAGCCCGGCATTCTGTAATGCTCACCTTCCTGACAGGATGGCTGAAGACAAAATGGTTGCATAAGCAAATATGGTGAAAAAGGTGATGGTGCCCATTTATCAAAAGATATAGCATCTAGGGTCTTAAAGACTCGTAGGTAAACAAGCGGCCATCTAGCTGAGAAGCAACAAAGTCCACATGGAAGAAGCACACCAGCCTGTGTGATCATGAGGTGTCCATGGGATCAGTTATCAGGCATCAAAGACCCAGAACAAAAAATCATATCGATGTGAATGAGAGGAGGGCAGAATGGAGAGTCACAGCCCATCTGTAGACAATTGGACATACTCTCACAAAAGGGTCAGAAGTAAGAGATGAGCCTGACAGGGTACAGTAGAGCACTGATGAAGCTTACTAATTTCCTCTAGTTCTTTAATGCTTCTTTTCCCCAACTATAATGACCCCAATTCTACCTTACAAATCCAGCTAGACCAGAGAATGTACATGGGTACAGATAAGCGCTGGCAACACAGGGAATCCAGGACAGAGAAACCCCTCAGGACCAGTAATGGGAGTAGCAATGCCAGTAGGGGAAGGTGGGAGGAGAAAGGGCAAACTGATCACAAGGATTTTTATATAACTCTCTCCCAGGGGGATGAACAACAGAAAAGTGGATGAAGGGAGACAGTGGTCAGTGTAAAATACGAAAAAATAATAATTTATAAATAATCAAAGTTCGTGGAGGGAAGGGCAATTAGCTGATACTGAAGGTTCAAGTAGAAAGAAAATGTTTTGAAAATGATGATGATGGCAACATATGTACAAATGTGCTTGACCCAATAGATGTATGTATGGATTGTGATAAGAGCCTGCAATAAAACGATTTAAAAAAACCAACAAACTCTGGCACATACACACAATGAAGTACTACACATCCCTATAAAACAGTAATGGACGCATGACGCACATTGTCTCATGGGAAGAATTGGAGGAAATTATGTGAAGCAAAGTTAGCTAAGCACACAAGGACAAGCACAACATGAGTCCACTAAGGTAGATCCAATCAATACAGTGGGATCAGAAGAAAAACTATTTAATGCGTAATTACGGGTTGAGGGACAGGCACACAGGCAAGGGACAGAACAAGGCCAGTGATACATACAGCATACCTACATAAAGAAGAGGAAAAGAGGAGCGGAGGTAGGGGACAAGAAAAAAAGGGGGGAGAGGAAGGTATTGGGGGGAGGGCACAGTGCACTAATCCACCACAGGATACTCTTTGTCTAGACAGGAAAGAGAGCGAGGGACCAGATCTCAACCTGGTGCACCAAGCCTGGAGGGCAACATACTAGAATGAAGCAGTAAACTAACAGAGGTCTGCAGGGCCAGCCCCTATCCCAGCTATGTTGACCCCCCTCCCTCCCCGAAGAATGCACTACAGAGGACAGCACTGAAGATACAGCAAGGGGAGAGTGTCGGTCTGTCCAGACCACACGGGAGCAAACTAAGAGGCAAAGATATATATATATATATATATATATATATATATATATATATATAGAGAGAGAGAGAGAGAGAGAGAGAGAGAGAGAGAGAGAGAATGAGAATAGCATCCTGGCCAACCAAGCTTCAAGGACAATACTCCCGCTCAGAGCAGCCAATGCACAGAGAGGATCATAAGGTTGGCCTCACCAGGAGACACAATGTCCTCTTACTGACTCAAAATGCTAAGTGGGCAGCACCAGAGACAGTGCAGGAATTGTGCCTTGTCTGACCGCCCACACCAGAGGCTAACATGAAGGGAGCGCAACCGAGCAGCAAGGAGAGCAAAGCAACAAAGTCTCAGAGAAATTCTGAAAATAGACTTCAGACTCGGGGCCAGGGCTTGGCACTGCATCAGACATGATGGGAAAACATTCATAAGGGTCAGCAGACAGACCTGGAACTATTCACAGGTTGTTTTTTTTAATGTCTCTCTATATAAGATAGTCAGGATAAACAATCCCAAGGAGAAAACGATGGGATTGATGATTCTGAGGGGGGTGGGGAGGACAAGTGAGAGGAGGAGGTGAGGGGAAGGGCAGGGGTGCCAACAAATCCAGGGAAAAGAGAATAACTGAAGATCTAAAATGAATGGCAAGGAGGGCATAGAATGCCTCGTGGGGTTTGCTCAAGTGCAATGTAACCGAGAGGAAGTACTGAGAATCGAATGAAGGTCAAATATCATAATGGGACAGGAGGAAAGTAAAAGAAAATAGAGAAAAGAACTATGGGGCCAAAGACATTTATTGAGGTATACATAGCCATGTACATATGTATTATATTAATATATAATGATAGGGATCTAGGTTGATGTGCATATATTTATAGGTTATATATTAAGGTAGAGACGGGCATTGGGTCTTAACTCAAGTACTTCCTCAACGCAAGAACACTTTGTTCTAATTACCTGTCATTCTGTGATGCTTACCTTCCTGACATGATTGCTGAAGACAAAGTGGGTGCATAAGCAAATGTGATTAAGAAAGCTGATGGAGCCCAGCTAGTAGAAGATATAGCATTTGTGGTCTTAAAGGCTTGAAGTTAAGCAAGTGGCCACCTAGCAGGGAAGCAACAAAGCCCACATGGAAGAGGCACCCCAACCCGTGTGATCACTAGGTGTCGACAGGATCAGGTATCAGGCATCAGAAGATCCCAAACAAACCACCACTTTGATGTGAACAGGGGGGTAGGAATGGAGACCCAAAGACTATCTGCAGACAATTGGACATTCCCTCACAGAAGGGTCACAAGAAAGGTATGAATCAGCCAGAGTGCAGTATAGCACCGATGAAACATACAACATTCCTCTAATTCTTTCATGCTCCCTTCGTCCCACTATCATGACCCCAGTTCTATCTTAAAAATCTGTCTAGACCAGAGCATGGTACAGGTAAGAACTCTCAACACATCCTTTCTTGGATTTTTAGCTAAGATTAAGTGTACCACGAACTCTCGATACAGAGAATCATTGACCAATAAACCCCTCAAAATCAATAATGAGAGTAGCAGTATCATGAGGGTAGGGGAAAGGTAGGGGTGAAGGGGGAGAAAGGGGGAACCAATCACAATAATCTCCCCCACTCTCCAGGGGGACAAACAACATAAACGTGGGTGAAAGGAGACAGCGGATGGTGTAAAATATGAAAATAAAAATAATTTCTAAATTACCAAGCATTGCTGAGGGTGGGAGGATGGGAAAGGGATGGGGAAAAAAAAGAGGAGCTGATACCAAGGGCTCAAGCAGAAAGGAAATACTCAGAAAATGATAATGACAACATATGTACAAATGTGCTTGATACAATTAATGGATGGATTGTTACAAGAGCTGTAAGAGCCCCTAATAAAATGATTTATTAAAATAAAAGCAAAACAACACAAAAGAATGCTCTTTCTCATGCTTAAACTCTTACAAATAATCCCTAACAGGTTGTGGGCTTTTTTCTCTTTTCCTGTATTGTCTAGTATCTATTAGTGGAACCCTGGTCGCATGATGGTAACATGGTGGCTGCGACCTGACAGGTCAGTAGTTTGAAAGCACCAGGTGCTCTGAGGGAGAAAGACAGGGTTTTCTACTACCCTTTCCTATAGGGTCACTATGAGTCGGCAATGACTCAATGGCAGTACATTTGAGTGTCTGGTACAACGCCTGATTTGATGAATCACAAATTCCTGTTCTGAAGCTCTATGTAGTCAGTGTCTACCGACCACAGGCAAGTTCATGGGTAGCGAAGATGAAGCAGAAAATCAGAGTTCATCAAGTGAATATTTAGTATCTTTATTTTCGCCAATGGTTACCGTCTCACCTGCTCACTGAAATGCTGGAGGGTCGATTCCAGCCAGAGCAGTGGGTCTCGACCTGTGGATCTCAACCGCTTTGGGGGGTCAAACGACCCGTTCAGAGGGGTTGCCTGATTCATAACAGTAGCAAAATGACAGTGATGAAGTAGTAATGAAAATAATTTTATGGTTGGAGGTCACCACAACCTGAGGAACTGTATTAAAGGGACACGACATTAGGAAGGTTGAGAACCACTGAGCTAGAGGCTCCTCTGAAGGAAGGCCTGGTGATCTTGAGAAAACGGACACCCTCTGGAACACAGTTCTTCTGGCACACATACAAGGTCACCATGAGTCATAAGTGACTGGCTGACAAATCGGAGAATAAAAATAAATATCAAAATTCTCAATAAACTCTCAAACAAACTATGTTGTGGTGCACACAGCCTGTCATCACGAGCAAAAGAACCCCCCAACCCCCATCCTGGCAGAACTGACTTTTCCAGCTTGATGATGACCCCCTTCTACCATACCGCCGGCTGGTACCTTCTGGAGGTTAATAAGGTGCAAGCATCTGGGCAGTGTCTGGAGGAGGCAGCTGTTCAATATGCCAAGACAAGCTGGAGGCAAGTCTACTGATGAGTAGCACCAACTAACGTTCACGTCATTCACAATCATTAACAAATTACTCCAGACGGGAGGAAAAGCAGCCATGACTCCCTGGCTCATCTCATGGCCAGCCAAGCCTCTGGCAACCCACTCCAGCCCTGGCGTACTCTCTGCCTTGTGTTTCCATGTCACATTCCTGTCACACATAAGCCCATTTCCTGCACGTGTTTCACTCGGGGAACTGGTTTGCAGGGATGTACATTTCCCCCAAAGCATTTAGTCAAAGAAACAGGAGCCAAGATGATGGCCCCATGTGGGAGGACTGAAGAGACCAACTCCCAGAGTAAAGAAGGTCCCCCAGAAATCAGCCACACCTGTCCTTAGGCCTAGAGAGCCCCCGACAGAGCTAGCAAACAGAGTGTCCCTTTGTTTTGCATTCAGGGCTCTCAGGAACTGATGTCTTGGTCCAAGAATATTGACCTTCAGTCATTAGAGGGAGGCGTGTAAGTCTCTGGCTGATTACAAGTGACAACCATGAGTGAGGACGAGGGAAGGACGGTGTTGGAACAGTAGAGTCCTATCTGCCCTTAGAAGTCCCAGGCGCCCTTAGAAGTCCCAAGCAGGACGTGGGTCACCTGGACTTCCAACTCAAAGGATTTAAGTTACAGATTTAAGAGGTGCAGCATCAAGTCAGCAGAGACTGGCGGTACAGGGCTGATGGAGTGCCAAGGTGGGATCCTCGATTGAATAGTAAGGGAACAGAAGAGACCCCACTAAGCTCCTCCTGTTGTAGGCACTGGGTGGCCCAGGCTGGAGACCTCAAGTTGAGGAGTCCCTTCATCTCTTCCTGGAGGGTCTCCAAGGAAGGGACAAGCCTAGTTTAAGGGAGTGGTCCTCCATCTGGGAAGCGGGGAGATAAAGGCTTTTACTAGAACCTAATGAGAACAAAAAATTCTGTCTTGCAAACATATAGTCAGAATGCTCCTTAGAGATTAGGATGGTGATCCATGTACTGGACAAAATCCCAATCCGAAAAAGGAAGTGGCATGAGCTTAAATTTCGAACCCCAGTGCAGAAGGCTAGGGATAATAGTGAAAGCCTTAAAGCCGTTCGCAGGGTCCTCACGCGGACCAGGCCTCCGGTGAATCCCCTCCTGACCAGACTTAGGGATGCGGACGGTGTTGCTATCAGACAGTCTGGTAAAGTTAATCATGGCAGATGTAGTTCTCATTGTAAAGTTATTTCAGTTTTTAGTATTGTGTGCCTTCTTTTTGAATGGGGGTTCTCTACATTTTGTCTAGTCAATGATGGTTCGAGTTTGTTGTTTGCTTGCATGCTTGTTTCCTTTTTTTAATGCTTTTCTCTCTATGAAGCCTAGGATGGGGAGATCTGTGGAGATAGCAACTGGATTGTTCATTGTGTAGGGGCATGGCAGGAGAGGATGGGGGAAATGAGGGAGCTCATGATAAGGAGTACAAGAAAATGTTCTGAAATGTATTATGGTTATGATTTCACCAAACTTTTCAATGTCAAGTGAATGATTAAGTTGTATGATATGTGAAGTATATGCCAATAAAAAGAAGTGAGGATGGTGAGACTTGGTTTGACATACTTTGGACATGTTATCAGGAGAGACCAGTCCCTGGAAAAGGTCATCATGCTTGGTAAAGGATAGTGATAGTGACAAAGATGATTGAAATCCAGGACAAATAAAACCCTCAGGAACAGTAATGATATTAGTGATACTGTGAGGGTAGCGGGGAGGTAGGGGAAGAACGGGGAGAAAGGGGAAACTGATCACAATGATCAACGTTTAACCCAGGGGGACGAACAACAGAAACATGGGTAAAGGGAGACAGCGGACGGTGTAAAATATGAAAATAAAAATAATTTAGAATTTCTCAAGGGTTCACGAAGGTGGGAAGGGGTGGGGAGAGGAGCTGATACCAAGGGCTCAAGTAGAAAGAAAATGTTTTGGAAAGGATGGTGGCAACCTCTGTACAAATATGCTTGAAACATGGATGGGTGGATTGTGAGAAAATCTGTTAGCGCCCCCAGTAAAACGATTTATAAATTTTAAAAAAAGGAGATGGATTGGCACAACGGTAACAGTGGGCTCTGAGAAAATCATCGTGCAAGTGGTGCGAGACTGGCCCCTGTTTGGATCTGTTGTCCACAGCTGATATGAGTCAAAAACGACTTGACTGCCCCTGACAACAGCAACAGGTAAGGGCTATGGGTGTTACTAAAGGGGTTCTTTCCTAAAGAGGGGACCCCGAGAGCCGCACCCCTGCCGTCACTGCTACAAGGCTCGGGAGAGGCACACGGCTCTGGGGCAGGAGCTTCGCTCCATCTTCGGGAAGTGATGGTTCAGGCCTGAGCCTGATGGGATCGAAGAGGTTGAGAGCTGAATTCTAATCTCCACGCGGGAAAAGTAGGGGGCGGGACCTTAAACGGTGTTGCCCCTGCTATTGCCTTCGGAAACACAAACGCCCCAGGCCGGAAGCTACTCATCAGACTTCCGCCTCGGAGCCCAAGAAGGGTACGGCCTCCGGCCTCCGGTGCGCTGAGGTTGGATTCTTTCCCAGCCTGACCAGAGGTTAAAGGTAAGGGTTGGATGCGGATTGAAGGGACAACGCCCACAATGAAAGTCCCCTTGGCCTCGGTAAAACGGGACCCCTGAGACGGGAGAGGTGGGCCTAGCAGCAATCGGGCTGAAAACCCAGACGGCTTATCGGGCGCCACTCCTGCCTCCTAGGCCCGACGCCTAGAGGTCCAGAGGCTCTCGAAGGGAAGCAAGGTGGGAGGGTCCTTGTCGGGGTAGGGTTGCGTAGGGCTATGGGCGAAATTAGAATGGCGATCTGAAGACCCCAATAAGCTCAAGAGAGAAAGCTCCCCCCCACCCCACCCCCCACCTCTGCGTTGCCGGTACTGGGCGTCTCTGCAAGGGAGGTGGGGGAGGGGACGGTGGCGCCTTTCACGTCCTTCCTGCTGGATGGGTCCCAGGCAGCTGGGGTGTGTCCCCTTCAGCACAGGAGAGAAAAGGGGGCCTGAGCCCTCTGAGCAGTTGGTATGGTGGTCCTGAATATAAACAGAGGGGTCTCCACTGCCAGCTCCTGCTGTCAGCTGCACTATGTCCGGGCTGGGAGACTGACTGCAGCCGCAGGGGCACTCTGTTGCCCTCCCCAGGGCTGGGAGGGGGTGGGGTGGGGGAGCAGCAAGCCGAGCAGAAGAGGAACCTGCAGGCTTCCTAGAGTAGGACCCTCCAGGAAGCCTGCAGAGGCGCCTTCTTGAAGCCAGGCTGGCATCTCCCTGGCGGAGGGGTCTCACAACCCCTTGTCCTCTCTCCTCCAGCGGTCTGCATCACCTGCTGTCTCTCCAGCTCAGCCTGCTGCCTCCTGACCGGCCAGCAGCCAGTATGCCTCGTGGTCAGAAGAGTAAGGTCCGATCCCGTGAGAAACGTCGCCAGGCCCAGGAACAGACTCTGGAGCCCCAGGGGGCTCAGGTGTCTGAAGCTGCGGAACCTTCCACCCTTTCTGCTGGTGAGGGTACTAGCCAGGGCTCCCCTGCTGCTGGCAAAGCCCAGGCCCCTCAGAAAGCTTCCGAGGCCAGCACACAGGTCAAGGGCCGTGCAGCTCGCTCCCACCCAAGAGGGAAAAAAAATATTGAGATCCAAGATAATGAAAAGCCCAGTACCTTGATGGCCTCACCCTCTACTGAGAGCCCCTACGGCGACATTCTCACCAGGAAAGAAAACTTGCTGGTGCAATATCTGCTGCGCAAGTTCAAGATGAAAGAGCCCATCATGAAGGCAGACCTCCAGAGGCTGCTCAGTAGAAAGCACCGGAAGAGCTTCCCTGAGATCCTGCAGAGAGTCTCTGAGCGCCTGGAGCTAGTCTATGGCCTTGACCTGAAGGAAGTTAGCCCCAGGGGTGAGTCCTATACTCTGGCAAACAAGGTTCTGAAGCCCATCAAAGCCCCTATGCATCTTGAGAAAGAGTTTACAAAGATCGGCCTCCTGATGCCTATCCTTGGCTTGATCTTCATGAATGGCAGCCGCTCCAGCGAGAAAGAGATCTGGGAATTCCTGAATATGCTGGGGCTCTATGAGGGGGAGCAGCACCACATCTTTGGGGATCCCCAGAAGGCCATGATAGATTACGTGCAAGAAAAGTACCTGCTGTACGTCCGGGTGCCCAACACCAATCCTCCACGCTATGAATACCTGTGGGGTCCCAGGGCCCACGCCGAAACCAGCAAGCTGAAAGTCCTCAAGTTTTTGGCCAGGATCCACGGGTGTATGCCCACTGCCTTCAAATCCCACTATGAAGAAGCGCTACGGGAAGAGCTGGCGAAAACCAAGATCACAGATGCAGCTGAGGATGATCCTCCAGCCACCACTGAGGTCGAGGCCGAGGCGGAGGCCGAGGCCAAGGCGGAGGCCGAGGCCAAGGCGGAGGCCGAGGCCAAGGCGGAGGCCGAGGCCAAGGCGGAGGCCGAGGTGGAGGCCGAGGCGGAGGCCGAGGCAGAGGCCGAGGCGGAGGCCGAGGCCAATTCCTCCCTCATCGTTGATGTCTGAGGGCTTGTTAACCTTCTCAGCAGTGGAGGGCAAGGCAGGGATGGAGGAAGGAGTATGACACACATCTTTGTGTTTCTCTTAAATATAAGTAACCTAGAGGTTTATAGTTTCCTTTTGCAAAACAAAGCAACTTTTTTTCTTTTAATACATGATTTACTTATATACCATGAATGTCTATTGGCCTTGAGAGTAGTTTTTTGTGTGTTTTGCCAAGCAAATGGAATACCCTTTTTTTCGGTGGGGGTGGTTCCAAATGAGAATGTGGTAGTGGAATGTGGGGTTTTCTTCGCAATAATTTGCTAGTAAATAAGTAAATAGATAAGAGATCTGAAATCAATCATAAAAAAGAAATAAGTAATTAGATGTTTAAAAGAGCAATTAAAAAAACAATTCAAAGGTGATCTGTTTGTGCTTTCTTTTATTCCATTGAGTCTAGTTTTAGTAAAGTTACCTTGTTCAAGAAAGTTAGAGAAATAAAATTCAAATGGCTGAAACATCTTGTTCATTGGCACTTTTATTTTCCGACTGTTAATTGAATATCTGCTATGTGGGGGGCTTTCAGTTTGTCTGGACAAAGGCCATTCAGTCACATCCACAGAGCTTCAGTTTATAAATAGCCCTTCTATAGGTAAGCTGGAGAGACCCACACTAAAGGACAGGTAAAAGCAGGGGCTGGAGGGAGTGGCAGGCCAAAGGAGCAGAGTCAAGTGCAAATGCCCTGAGACAAGGTACATTGGGACCTGGGGGCACTGTAAGGCCTCAGTGGGAGGTAATGGTGAGTTGGAGCTCCTGGGTGGTGCAAATGAGTAACACACTTGGCTGCTAGCAGAAAAGTGGGTGATTGGAGTCTAACCAGAAGTACTTTGGACGAATAGCCTGGCAAACTACGTCCCCCAAATCAGCCATGGGGTTGTCATGATTCCATGCCAGCTAGACAGCAGCTGACAAAGTTAAGGCAACCTTGGGTCAGAAGAGGGAGGAGTTGGAGCCCCAGGCAGATCTCAAGTTGACAATCCTGGGTGTCGGGGCAGGGGGGGAGGACCCAGGCAGACAAGTGGGGTCTCATAGTGCCCCACCCAGGCTGTCTGTCCTTAGAGGACCCAAAGAGGGGACGGAATGTAGCTCACCATGACTTCCAACTTGGAGGTCCAGGAAGGCAAAGACATGGATTTGAGAGATGCAGCCTCAAGTTAGCAGAGTTGAGGCCCAGGAGGGAGGGCCCCAAATCGTTTGTGGGACCAGGGTGGTAAGGTGTCAGGGGGAGAACGGAATGAGAGAACCATCCGGCCTAGAATGAAGGAGGCCCTACAAAGACCATCTTCCCTGGGAGGCCCAGACTGGAGAGGACAAGCTGAGGAGGAGCTCAGGGAGGGGAGAGCTTTGGTCTAGTGAGAAGAAGCCCAGGCCTTACAAGCATCCAGGGGAAAACCCAGTTTGAGGTCTGAGAAAACCAGGGACTCTGAAGTCAAGGTTATCTCAGAGGGCGCCACACATTGTCTCATCCCGGGAACTTCAGAGTCCCTCAGATGAGCTGCTTTCACATGTCCACTCCGAGGGTCTCACACGCGTTGAGGGTTTGGGTATACGATGGGCAGCCCCAGTTGGCAGCAAGAGGAGACCTAGGGTCAAACAGGAGACATAGGGAGACCCCTATATATGGACTGAGGGTATCAGCCACCTCCAAAAAGAGAAGGCAGAACATCCGGCCCCTCCCCTGCTTGTCAGTCTGGGAGACCTCAGGCATGATAGTCGGTGGATGTGAACTCTCCTTTTGAAGGACAACAGACTTTTGAAGGCCTTGATCTGAGGGGAAGAACCTCGGGCCAGTAAAGGTGGGTGTTCCTCCCTCACCCTCCCCCCACCACACACACACCAAAGCCATGAGTGAATGCGGATTGAAGAGTACAACCAGCCTAGGACAGAAAAGCTCCCCTCCCCCCCGCCTCCCCCAACAGAGCTGTCAGCACTGGGTGTCTCTGGTATAGGGATGGGGCACTGGGGAGCCTTTCATGCCCTTCCTGTGGGTCTCAGGCAGCTCTGGGTGTGTCCCCCCCCCCCCTTAGCACAAGAGAGAAAAGGGGGCCTGAGCCCTCTGAGCAGTTGGTATGGTGGTCCTGAATATAAACAGAGGGGTCTCCACTGCCAGCTCCTGCTGTCAGCTGCACTATGTCCGAGCTGGGAGACTGACTGCAGCTGCAGGGGCACTCTGTTGCCCTCCCCAGGGCTGGGAGGGGGTGGGGTGGGGGAGCAGCAAGCAGAGCAGAAGAGGAACCTGCAGGCTTCCTAGAGCAGGACCCTCCAGAAAGCCTGCAGAGGCGCCTTCTTGAACCCAGGCTGGTATCTCCCTGGCGGAGGGGTCTCACAGCCTCTTGTCCTCTCTCCTCCAGCGGTCTGCATCACCTGCTGTCTCTCCAGCTCAGCCTGCTGCCCCCTGACCGGCCAGCAGCCAGCATGCCTCGTGGTCAGAAGAGTAAGCTGCACTCCCGTGAGAAATGCAACTAGGCCCAGAGGGGAGACCAGAGGTCTCCAGAGGCCTCAGGTCTCTATAGCTATGAAAGACTTGTTCCTGTTCTCCTCTTTGGGGGAAATTCCCCAGTCAGCATGTTGCTAGGACAGGTCATTTGCTCAGGCCAGTAAGAAGAGATGGGCCTGGGGGGGTGGGGGTGGGGAGAGGTAGGGCCTGTAGAGGTAGTCATGGTTCTGTGGTAGAATTTTTGCCTTCCATGTGGGAGACCCAGGGTGGAGTTCTGGCCAGGCACTTGATGCCCTCCATCTGTCAGTCGGTCAGTGGCGGCCTCTATGCTGCTTTGATGCTGAACCAGGTTCAGCATTGCAGATGTCTCCACAGCAGCTACCAACAGAAACAACCGTCCCTGTAGGGAAGACCCCTCTGGGGAGCTAAATGGGCCCCGGTACAGCAAACACCCCCTGAAATTTCTTTTTGCACAGAGCATCATTCATTGAATGGCTCTCTGAATTGATCAAAAGAAGATGAAACAAAAGCCAATGCGACAAAGATCGGTGAGGCTGATCAGCAAACTCATAAAGATGCAAGGGTGGGCAAAATGGCGAGGAGCACAAGAGGAACCAGAGCGGATCCGCATGGCACTTGGAGCAGAGAGAGGCTTTGAGGAAGTAATGTGAAGGGTGGGCAGGTCTGTGAGCTGGAGTTGGGGTTGGGGTGCGAAAGACTCAGGGCAGAAATTTGTGCCTCCAAGCTCAACCCTCTGGAAGCTTGCATTCGAGTCTATGAGGCTGTGGGCTCTAGGCAGCGGAACTGTGCAAGCAAGGCATTGGACCAATGGGTCAAAGAGAAAATGTTTCCAAGACCACTAGCCACTCTGAGGGCTTTCTACTCCCATAGAGTTAGGGTCTCAGAAACCCACAGGGGCAGTTCCACTCTGTCCTCAGGGTCTCCCTGAGTCAGAATCGACTCCAGGGCAGGGAGTTTTAGTGAATTTAGCCTGCGGAGTTAAGATTCTCCAAGGAGTAAGTGTAGTCCCTCACAAGATTAGCAGGAAAAACAATTGGAAACTTGGAAAAATCCAGAGTGTCCCTTTTTTCTGGGTTACAGTGAAGTTGGTTTCTTTTACAATAAGCAGAGACAAACATTTCAGGCCATCAAAGCATGGAGATTATCCAGAGTGGTTTTACCATTGCCTTATGATTTCTTCCTTTAATTTTTTTTACTGTGGACTCTATATCAACTAGAAACTAGGAAAACATGCAAGTCATTTATGTAAAGCTTAATTAAGTGAACACGTATGCACCCACATATAGTCAAAGAAATAGAACCTTGTCAATAACCCCCAGTGGGTTTCCCTGTCCTCTCTCACCCTAGGGATAGCCAGTACCCTGGATTTTCTGGTCTTTGTTCTCTGTTTTTTCCTTGTGAGCTTTCCAACTCTGAATATATTTCTAAACAATCTTTTGTCTGTTGTGGCCTACTTTTGAACTTCACATGTGTAAATCAAAGTCCATTGTAAGTCATTGTGACTTGCTTTCTCTGCCCTCCCTCACGTTTGCGGATGGGTGTGCTTCTGCAGCTGCCGAGTGCTGTCTGGTTGGTCGCCACTCATAGCATCCCTGTGCTCAGTAAAACAGAACATTGCCCAGTCCGACGCCATTTTCATAGGCATTGTTGCTACATTGGTGCTCCTGGTTGCAGCCACTGTATCAAGCCAGCTCATGGAGGGCTTTCCTGACGTCCTCTTCAGGATTGGTCCCTCCTGATGGATAATATATCCAAAGTACGTGAGATAAACTCCCAGCATCCTCCTATTGACGGAGCATTCCGGCTGCCATACCTCAAAGACAGATTTGTTGCTTCTTATAGCATTCCATGGTGTCATCAATATTCTTTACCAGCACCGTAATTCAAAGACATCAATTCTTCTTTGGTCTTCCTTGAGCACATTCCACTTTCACATGCACATGAACACCAAGTGATTGAAAACATTGCGGCTTGTGTCTGACTCACCTTAGTTCTCAAAATGACCTCTTTGCTTTTTTAAATACTTTCAAAAGATCTTCCGCTGCAGGTTTGCCCAGTGCAATATAGCATTTGATTTCTTGGCGGCTGCTTTCATTGCCTTTGATTGTGGATCCAAGTAAAATAAAATCCTTGACAACTTCAGTCTTTTATCCATTTCTCACGATGCTGTTTAGTGATGCAGTTGTGAGGAGCTTTGTTTTGATGTAAATCATATGGAAGGCTGCAGGCTTCAACAGTTGTGCCACCAGGGCCGCTTTTTAACCCACAGTCAACACAGATTACTGAAAACTCCATCCTCTGTCCAACAATCTGCCATGTCTCCAGTCAAGCAATGCGTGCACTTTGGGGCCTTTCTGTGTTTGTCTACCCTGAGCTTACACTCCAGTATCTTAATTACTGCAGCTTATGGTAAGCCCCGCTGTCTGGAAGGTAAAGCCAGGTAGCTTTTTCTTCTTCAAAACTTCCATTCCTGTTCTTGGCCTTTTCTATTCCTCCATATAAATTTTAGAAACAGCTTGCCAGTCCCACCCCCCCAAAATGTTAGTGCTTTCATTGTTACTGAATGAAACTAGAAGTTAATTTGGGAAGACTTTATACCTTGACAAGACCATTCCAATCCATATCCATATCTCTTTCTAATTATATTTAATAAATGCCTTTTAAAATATCGCCCATGATGTTATAATGCATTCCACACTGCCTGTTAGATCTGTAACAAACAACAGTGTGGAATACATTCTAATAAATTGTAAATTATAAACAGTTACAGTCGGATAGCCTGTGCTCTAAGGGTCACTATGAGTCCCATTGACTCGATGGCAGTGAGTTTGGTTAGTTTTTTCTTGTTTTTAGTTTGTTAGGTCCAATTCGAGTGGTTATACTCTATTTTTTTATTATATATGAGAATACTGCCTCTTTCCCACTTTTTATTGATCGAAAGAAATTGACACATATCTATCCAAGTAACTTTATTAAACTCCCTCATCGGCTTTTTTTTCATCATTAAAAAGTTAATTTTATTGCCATTCTTTAAAATTTACATATATTCTATTAAGGTTCTTCAACTCAATATCTAACATAAAATTTAATAAAATGATCAAACATGAATACAGATGAGTAAATAGAACGGGAGATGAAATACTATGCATGTCATGTTTTTTTGCTATTCTCTCTTTTTTAACATTTTATTAGGGGCTCACACAAATCTTATCACAATCCATACATATACATCCATCAATTGTATAAAGCATATCTGTACATTCTTTGCCCTAATGATTTTCAAAGCATTTGCTCTCCACTTAAGCCCTTTGCATCAGGTCCTCTTTTTTCCCCTCCCTCCCCACTCCCCCCTCCCTCATGAGCCCTTGATAATTTATAAATTATTATTTTTTCATATCTTGCCCTATCTAGTGTCTCCCTTCACCCCTTTTTCTGTTGTCCATCCCCCAGGGAGGAGGTCACATGTGGATCCTTGTAATCAGTTCCCCCTTTCCAACCCACTCACCCTCTACTCTCCCAGTATCACCCCTCACACCCCTGGTCCTGAAGGTATCATCCACCCTGGATTCCCTGTGCCTCCAGCTCCTATCTGCACCAGTGCACAACCTCTGCTCTATCCAGACTTGCAAGGTAGAATTCGGATCATGGTAGTTGGGGTGGGGGTGGGGGGGAGGAAGCATTTAGGAACTGGGGGAAAGCTGTATTCTTCATCGGTGCTACGTCACACCCTGACTGACTCATCTCCTCCCCTAGACCCCTCTGTGAGGGGATCTCCAGTGGCCGACATATGGGCTTTGGGTCTCCACTCTGCACTTCCCCCTTCATTCACTATGGTAAGATTTTTTTTTTTGATGATGCCTTATACCTGATCCCTATGACACCTCGTGATCTCACGCTTTTTTTAAAATGTAGACATGGTCTAGACTTTCCCATCACATAACCACACGTCTAACTGCACCCACAGAATAACTATACAACATTGCCTAGAAGCGATGAGTGAGCCCTCTTTCTTGTGTCTGAATTCAGAGGTGAGACTTCCAGGTTTTTACCATGGACTATAAAATTTGCTGTTGCTTTTTGTATTCGGTTGAATATTATCAAGCTGATAACATTCGATAGTTATTGACTTACCAAACCAGTGATTTCAATTGTTTCTACCTAGTAGTTGCATTGATTAGAGTAAGGTAGTTCCCTTCTATTCCAATATTTAAAAACTATCTTGGGTGACTTTATAAAATCATGAATTATGATGATGTTTTTCAAATACTTTTTCTGCATTTACTGAGTGCATGATATTTAATGTTTTCTTGTTGCTGTGGTAGATTACATTGATGTCTAAATACTAGAACAATCATATTTCTTCATTAAGCCTTACTTAATAATGTATCTCTCTTTTGGAATCAAGACTGCCCTGTGATTTTATTTTCTTATACTGTGGCATTGAATATTACCTGCACACATTACTCTCTTTTGGCTATTTGGAATTCTGGTTAGTTGTGTATTTGTCTTCATGCTGTTTTCCATGCCTTCTAACCTCTTTTTCATATTCTCTGTGTGCTTGTCTTCCTCTGATGCATTGTGGCCAATTTTCTATGATAAATCTTCCAGTTTATGCATCTTATCTTTAGCTGGATCTATTCAATTCCTCCTTTTGGTTTTTGTTTCTCTTTAAAATTGTTAGAAGTTCTCATTCAAATCCACTTGCCCAAATTATATGTATTCCCATCCCTTATGAATAATGTTTAAATTATCCACCATTTCATTAAATGTAGGAATAATTAACTATGTAGCTCTGTTTCTTCTGTTCTTGTTTTTTTCTGCCAATACTCTCATGGTTAACTTCTTTTTTTGTGTTTTTCACGTTTATTTACTTTTTGACTATAACTTGATCGTATTTCTTAAACTTTGATTTTATAGAGTCCTTGGAGACAGGGAATCAAGTTCTTCGGTCTAGGAAGAATTGAATTTTGCATTGCTCACCAACTGTGGCACTTAGCAAACCCTTCTAAAGTCAGTAGATGGCGGTAGTCAGGGTTTGTTTTTTCTTTTGTTTCTTGAACACCTAAGAATTATGAATGTGGGTTGCCAGTGCACTGAGGAGCCAGCATGTGGCTACAATTTCCTGAAAGCTTCTCTGCACTCTCTTCTCATTGCAAAGTTTCAGGATGCTATTTCCATTGTGGTTCCCCAAGGTTATCATCCTTCGGACTTCATTGTTCTTGGTGAGGTCTCCTCAAGATGCCGAGGCAGACCCTGAATTTCTGCTACTGAATTTATGCCACACAAGAGTTTGACTCTAAAGTTCAAGTGCCCATCGGTTTGGCCAATAGCCTCAGTTGTCCAAGCTTACATTGCTGTTCTGCTTATCTTTCCAGCTTTCCATCTTTGGTCAATTTCTCACCTGTGTGTTCTTTTCTTTCTTGCTATCTATCAACTCTTCTAATAATTTTTATTTTCCAGTACGTTCAGTTGTTTTCCATAAGGAAGTACATTTGAAAATTTTGCTTGCTCTATTACTTGAAACCAAAGTCCAAAGGCAATTATTTTGTGTGTAATTGCTTTTTAACTGGCTATATTTCCATTGCAACGCCTCTTATGTAGTCCAGGAATATTATTAGAAGCAATCAGGCTCACATTTATTCATTTCCGTGGCGAGTCAGAGCTAAAGAAACAGAGAGACGTAGACACCCTCCACTCAATAAAAGGGAGCGTCCCTTTCCATCTCAGCCTATATCTTGCAGCAATAATGAAGATCATGGCATTAACTTGATTTTTTTCTTTTGTTGTAGAGTCACTGCTGCCTTTACATTCTCTTCCCCAAACCATATTAAGCAATATTCAGAGTGTACCCATCATGCCTTAAGCCCTTCACATTTTAGATTTCTTGTTTTTCCGGCCTTGAATCCTCCTATGACCCCAACACTAGCCATGTCCAAGTATACCTCAATCCTTTCTTTTTGTACCAGCACAAAGGAAATGCTCAGTGGTTTTCAACTGTGGATGACTCCCTCCCCACCCCCCTGGAATATTTACCAATGTCTAGATCAGCGGTTCTCAGCCTGTGGGTCGCGACCCCTTTGGGGTCGAATGACCCTTTCACAGCGGTCGCCTAAGACCATCGAAAAACACCTCTTTCCCATTGTCTTAGGAACTGAGACACTGCTCCTCTCTCTGTCTCCAGGTGGGTCGGCCCACATGCAGATACGCCCACCTACAAGTACCTGGCGTGAAGACTGTTACCCATGCTACACCATGCTTCAAGACAAAATTTCATTGATTTGGCATTAGAAATAAATATTTTAAAATAGATAATTACGTGTTTTTGTGATGAATCACTATGCTTTAATGATGTTTAATTTATAACAATGAAAGTACATCCTGCATATCAGATACGTACATTACGATTCAGAACAGTAGAAAAATCACACTGAATACAGGAAGATTACGGGCCAAAGGATGAAGTAGCAATGGAAATAATGTTATGGTGAGGGGTCCCCACAGCACACGGAACTGTATGAAAGGGTCGTGACATGAGGCAGGTTGAGAACCACTGTGAGACATTTGTAAAGGATCCCTGGTGGTGCTGAGGGTTAGGCATCAACCCCACCAGCTGCTCTGAGGTACAAATATATGGCTGTCTACTCCCATAAAAACGTAAAGTCTTGGAAACTCTATATAAAATCACAATGAGTTCTAACTCTTTGCCATGAATCAAGGCCAACTAATAGTGACCCAGAGTGGAACTGGGCCTTTGAGTTTCCAAGACTGTAACTCTTTGCAGGAGTTGAAAGTTCCTTCTTTTTCTCCTGTAGCTGCAGTTAATTTCGAACTGCCGGCCGTGTCACGCTAGCAGCCTAATACAACGGACAAAAATCCCCACAACTAAACAACAAGTTACATCATGATAAATAGAGAAAAGATTGAAGTTCTCAAGGATTTAGTCTGGCTTAGATCCACACTCAGGGAAGCAGCAGTCAAGAGATTAAACGACGCATGGAGTTAGGTACATCTGCTGAGCCAGACCTCTTTAGAGTATTAAAAATCAAGGATGTTACCTTAAGCACTTAGGGGTGCCTGAACCAAGCCAGGGTATTTTCAATTGCTTCATATGCATGTGAAAGTTGGACAATGAAAAAAGAAGACCGACAAAGAGCAGATTCATTTGAAATGTGATGCTGGAGAAGAATGTTGACAGTACCATGGACTGCCAAAGAACAAACAAATCTGTCTTGGAAGAAGTTAAGGCCAGAGTGCTCCTATGAGGCAAGGTTGGCAAGACTTCATTTCACCTACTTTGGAACTGTTGTCAGGAGAGACCACTCCCTTGAGAAGGACATCATGCTTGGAAAAGTGGAGGGGCAGCGAAACAAAAAAGAAGGCCCTCGACGAAATGGCATGCCCCAGCAGCTGCAACAATGAGCTGAAACATAACAATTGTGAGGAGGGTGCACTGTTTTGTTCTGCTGATGTAAGTAGGGTCGCTATGGGTTGGAGTGACTCAACAGAACCCAACAGCAGAGTCAGAATCTATGTCATGGCAGTGGGTTGTTAAGTGTTTGCTGTGGAGATACTTTGGGTTGGCACAGCTGGGGGTGAGGGGGGTAGGTTGCTACTGCCATCTAGTGGTAGAGGCTAGGGTTACTTTGAAACGTATTACAATGGAAAGATTGCCCCTACAACAAAGAATTGCCTAATTGTATATTGCTATGTTGTACAAAGGGTCATTATGAGTCAGAATCTACGCAACAGCCCATTACAACAGCAGCAGCAACTACCAATAGTGGGCAATAATGAACCCTGAGGGATTTGCCATTTGTGGACATTTAAATTGTCCACAAGAGAGGATGACTTCCTTGAAGAGTCTGTCTGGGCTGAGTAGAGAAACAAATTTGTAGGTATTCATATGTGTATAAGAAAGAGCTTTATATAAAGAGTAATTGTATATTATGAAGACATCCCAGCCCAGGCCAGATCAAGTTCATATGTCCGATATTAGCCCATGTGTCTGATACCAATCTATAAATTCCTCTTCAGACTCATGCAAAACATACAATGACACTGAATACAGGAAGATTACGGGCCAAAGGATGGAAACCAGTGACGGTGGAAGCATCTCAGTGTTGGCGGGGGTCTCAACATGGCTCCTCCAACTCCAGGGCCCTAGCATAGCTCCAATGTAGCCATCAGGAATATGAAGCAGAGAGTGTGGGTCTGGCCTCCAGTGAAATATTTATCTCCTTAGTGTCTCCAAATGAGATCATCAAGCTGTGACCTGATTAACAGGCTAAACTCCACTTTTTTTAAGCAAAAGGGAAGAAATGTATTGGAGCCCATATGGGAAACCCTCGAGGGGCCCAGCATCCCCTACCGTGTAGGCATGCCCAGTCAAAGGGTCACACCATTCACTGTACCCAGAGGGACTCCCCTTGAGCCAAGCCCCAGGACTGGGGTGGGGACATACCCGTTTACTCTTAATTGTCTCAAGTGGACAAGAGATTATGTAACTACAACAAAGAGTATGTATATGGGTGGCAAAAACTATGGGCTACATTTTCAGTCAAGCACAATTCTCTAAACTTGTGGGCGAGAGACCTCGTTGTATAACCCTTCTCTTATGTAAAAGCAACATCATTGCAATAAACTGGTGCCAGCTGTGAGACAATTTTCATAAGACTATCTAAGTGGTACATAGCTCATTCCTTGCACTATCTATCTATCATCTGTCTATCTATCTATCTATCTATCTATCTATCTATAGTCTTTGAGGGCATGTACACAGTATGAATTAGTTTAGTACAAAAGTCCAAATTTCAAAATCCCATTTGTGTCCCACAAGAGTTGGGGTGGGGAGTGAGGGATAACTAATTTATTAATATATTAATACTATATTAAGTGGTGAGACAAATCAGAGCAATTTAAATGTGCACAAATGGTCATTTGACCAAGCATCTCCCAGGACAGCCAAGTAGTAATTGAACTGAAATCCAATTATTAGAATTGTTGGATCGATATACATCACCAACAATTGCACTGGCTTCCCTTTAGGAAACCCCTTTTCCTCAGAAGAAATAATTCACTTGAGCTCCAGAGACGATGAGCTTCTCCTCAAGAGGATTCAATTACATTTGAATATTGATGTTTAACCCATGGCACCAAATGCACAACGTTTCGATGACTCTACCATGTGATATGATGTCAGCAGACCTCTGAGGTCCTTAATGAGAAAAAGTAAGCTTAGCTCCAATAAAAGATCAGAATTGGCCAGGTCCGATCAGAGAAGCAGAAAGAGAGTGCATGTCATAGAAGGAGGCTTCGAATCACTGACAGCCAGCCAGCACAGCAACTGCAAGGGGAGCCTGGATGAAAGCCCACGGAAAAAACAAAGCTAAACTGGACCTGCATTTGTCTCTCATTACTTCCACATGCAATGCCATGGGGAACATGCAGGAGGAACTAGCCTAGCTTCTTTGTGCTGTGCCCCTGCATGTGTGTCTGGCCCAGAGAACCCAAAAGAAGCCACATGTCTAGGGCTGGATGATTTGGCTGCTCTCGTGCTGCCCATGCTGACAAGGTGAGTCAGCACATGGATGGAAGGGTACCTGGTACTCCATACCGGAGTGTAAACATGTCTGCTGCTTCACTTCCACGTTCTAAATCTCTGCCCAAGCCTGACCTGCAGTCACAGGGGAAGGGAATTCTGGGAAACGCTGTACAAAGCCACCACTACCAAAGGAAGGGCAGATGCTCATAGATAGGCAGTTTCCCACAACGCTATTAGAAAATGAGAGCATGATCGCTTGGCAACAGCCTTGGGCTGAGGAGGCCAGAGGTAGATAGATAAAGAAAGATGATATGAAGACCCTTTCTTGAGAATTCTGTATCCAAGAAGGCCTGCAGGGTGGAACAAAACACGAGCTCTGTGTTTAAGCTGTATGCTAAAGCCACGATTAGAATTTGGCAGCAGTGGGACTGGAAGGTAGTCCTTGAAGACTGTGGTGTGCGATTCCATCTTATAAATTTGGGAGCATAAAAACTTGTGTGGAAGACTAAGCTGACAAACCAAAAGAAAAGGGTGTGTGCAATATGAGGCAAATACTGGTAGCACTTTCTATAGAACCGAAGAAACCTAACAGCCAACATCCATGCTTGATTTTGCCAAAGAACTATTAAAAATAGGAATTGATGAACATGCTTCTTTATCATGATAAACCAGAACCCCAAAGTGATCATGCTGTATGAGAAAATGTATACCCACTCCCAAGAAAACCGAGACAAGAATTTAAAAAAAATTATTATTGTCCAGTAGAAGCCCGGACCTCGACACTAATCCGCTCTAGAAGAAGTCGAGTTCTGTATCCATTTTCCCATAAGAAATAACCGATTAATTTGTCCTCGACCACCAAACTTTTACCCTAACCTTGCCTTTTTATACAAAACATTACACAGAAATTTCAAAGTAAATAAGTTCAGAGTTAAATAATATTATTTAAATAAAACGCAACATTAAAAACGTTTTGAACATCTACAGTGTGGCCCAGACCTTGAGATTGCTGAGCATCTGGATCTGTGGACACCGATGTGGAGAGGAGGGATGGAGAGAGTCATTGTTTGGAAGGGGAATCCCCTTTCCATCAAATCAGCCAGTAGCTGCTTTTCAGGAATCCCCCCCGCCCCCTTCTTTGCCTGTTTTCACTAGGGCCTGGCTGGCTTTCTCTTAAAAAAAAATCTGTCTACTGTGGTCTGCTGTTGCTGTTTCCTTGACTGTTTTCTACAAGGGTTTACTTAACCATCACCAACAATACTAATATCACTGTTAACCAGTTCATTATCATGATGATTCTTATCAAAAACTCTTAGGTCTCATGGTTTTTTTTCTTTCTAAAAGTAGTACAAAGAGCCACAAAAACTAAGAAAATTATTACAAATGGTTTAAACAGTGCATACTAACAACACCAACTAACTCGAGTGACGGAAACACAAACTGCTTTTCTTTACAAAAATCATGTGTGTTGGGTCGGATTTTGATGCTTTGCTTCAGCTCCGATGCAAACTTTTCTCCACATTTCATGTCAAAATCTGATTATGTCGAGTACTGATGCAGTCAAATATTGGGGTTCTAACATATTTAATTAAACTTATTTATTTGAAAAAAAAAAGATTCTGTTGGCCAGACAAGCGTTTGTTTTATTACCATTGTTATATCACGTTAAAAATTAGTCAAAGCAATTAGTACGATAAAGAAGTATAGAAATTTGAAAGGACAAGGAAGATATTAATTATATGATATATCTAGAGATAAAATAATTCTTTTTTGCTATAAAATATGGCAGAGTGGGAAAATTGCTACAAAGGACTGGATTTTAGCAAATGTCTAGGTATAACATTAATATACAGACAAACATTAGCTTTCATACAAATAAATGAAGATAGGCTGGATATGGAAAAGAAATTCTTAGGAATAAAGTTTGTAAGAAATATAAAAATCTGCATAAGGAAATCTCCAAAGGATTCGGTGTGATGAAATACATATATTTCTAGATAAAGTCTTCCTCAATTCATTTGTATATTGAATGCAATCTCAATAAGAATTCAAAGGATTTAGGGGATAAATAGGTGAAGCTAAAGTTTGTGAGAAAAAAATCTAAGAAAATCTAGATTATTCTTGGAAATATAAGATTTATGAGAGGGGACTGTTATTGATGGTGGCAAGTGCCCTCCCGTCAGTTCTGACTCATGTTTGAGTCACTTTGTCTGTCTATCTTGTTGAGGATCCTCCTTTCGTACACTGACTCTTTGTCAAACGTAATGTTCTTCTCCAGGGACGGGCCGTTCCTGATAAAATATGAGACAAGCTTTCATTCTCTTCGTTTCTAAGGATCATTCTGACTGGAATTTTTCCAAGATAGATTTATTCATTCTTCTGACAGTCCACGATATAGTCAAGTCTCTTCGACATCATAATTCAGAGGCATCAATTATCTTCTGTTGTCCTTATTTACCGTATAACTTTCACAGCCCTATCTATGAAAGGGAATACGTTCCAATAAATAGTAATATATTGTTAAAAGTAAGTCATCAAAACAGCCTGATAATGGCCGAACAACAGAAACATGGGTGAAGGGAGACAGCAGACGATGTGAGACATGAAAACAATAATGATTTATAATTCATCAAGGGCTCACAAGGGTAGGAGAGTGGCTGAGGGAGGGAGGGAGAAAAAGGAGCTGATACCAAAGGCTCAAGTAGAAAGAGAATGTTTTAAAAATGATGATGGCAACATATGTACAGATGTGCTCGATACAATTGTTGTATGGATTGTTATAAGAGCCCCCCAAAACGTTTTATATAAAAATGTAAACAGCCCGGTTCTGGTACAATGATAACTATGAGGACCAATGGATTAGAATAGAAAACCCCAAAATACAACCGACACTTTGTTTATGTTCAAGAAACACAGTAAATGAGCAAGAGTTAACCTTTTCAACAAATGGTGCTGGAAAAACCAGATCTTCAAGCACAAAAGAATGAAATCAGAGCCATACTTCACACAGTGTACAAAAACAAAGCCAAGATGGATCAAAGACCTACATATAAATCACACAATAATTAAGACCATCAATGGAAAATGGTGACAAATGTAAGAACCCTACTACAAGGCATAAACACACTATCAAACATAATGAAAAAGTACATTATGAGACCTACTTATGCACATCAAAAGAGTCAACAGAAAACCCACAGATTGGGAAGACATATTCAATAATAATACATCCAATAAAGGGCTGATCTCCAAAATCTATAGAAAACTGCAAGAAAAATACAAAGAACCCAATCAAAAATGACATTTTATGACAATTTACCAAAGACATAGGTACAACACTATGTTTATTGCAGAAATTTCCCTAATAGCAGAAAACATAGGAACAATAAAAACTCCAACTGCAGAGGAATGGGTAAACAAGCCCTAGGACATTCATACTATGGCATTTTATGCATCAATAAAAAATAATGATAGCACTGCAAGGCATGGACAAAACTAGAGAACAATATGCTTAGCAAACTCAGCCAATCTTACAAAGATGTTTAATATCACCATAGTTTTAAGCAAAACAAAGAAGAAGACATATAGTTTATACACCAATAGACAAAACTTTGATGACTTTAAGGAGAAAAGTGGTGAGATGGGAACAGGGAGAGGGGCAGGATGGGGGCGGGGGGATGGAGGGTGACCACAAAGAAACAAGTTTAACAGGATGTTGTTGATTTCATTTCTGCAGATGGGCTATGTAATGTATATATAATGTTTCTTTAAAAACAAACAAAAATTTACTCCAGAGTCCTTGACTGTCAAACCTAAAGAGTGGATTTTGTGGCTGAAGGAAAAAAAGAAAAGAGGAGGAAAAGTAAAACATAAATGAACTTGGAGTCTTTAGGGACAAAGAAGTTCCTCTCAAACAACCAAACTCAAAAATATTGTAAATGTAAACTCATTAGAACTTGTGCATGACTATAAATATCAACTGAGCACATAAGCAATCTTAGAAGAGGATCTAAGAACACATGATAATTTAGTATACAATTAGAGAACATTTCGTATTACTGTGGAAAAGACCAAGAAAGGATGCTGGAACAATTGAATAGCATCTGGAAAAAAATGTCTGGGACCTATCTCTATGCAATAATTTACCAAAACCTGAAACCAAATTCATTGTCATCAAGTAGATTCCAACTCACAAGGACCCTATATAGGGGTTCTGAGGTTGCAGAGTGGCTGGTGGGTTTGAACTGCCAACCTTGCTGTTAGCAGTCCAACGTCTACCCAATAGTGCCACCAGGGCTCATTGTACCTTATCAATATAGGCAAACATGAACATGTATTATTCTGATAGAAATTAATATAGCATGTTACATGTATTCGAATAAATTGATAACATGTACTTGTAAATACAAACATGCACTAAATGTTTCAATGTTCATAATATCATAAAAGTATTACAAAAACTTGCAGATGTGCTATTCTTAGTAACACACCATTTAAGAAAAGGGATTCATAAGTTAAAGAATATTTTCTTGACAAAAAATATGTAAGCAAAATTGAGACAGGTGTATGTTTTGTACAGTCCTTTTTGTTTTTGTTTGCTTGTTTGTTGGTTTAGTTTGCTTCCTGTTTGTGTTTTGTTTGACTTCCTGTATGTAAACTCCAGGATAAGTAGATCCACAGAGACAGTAACTGGATACGGGCCTGGCAGGGGAGGATGAGGGGATATGGAGAGTTAACAACAATGAGAAGAAAATGCTCTGAAACTGATTGTGGTGAAGATCGCACAACTCTTCCTGTTATGACTGAACGATTAAATTGTCTGATATGTGAAGTATACAGCAATGAAATGATTTAAAAATAAAAATAGTGAAAAAAATCAGGAGACAAGTAGAAAATTTCAATTTATATAACATGCAAAGACGGATTTCTCCCATACAACATGCATTCTAGATGAGAAAACGAAAAACATAAAATTCTCATGGAAAAATAAGCAAAGAATATTGTATCAGTTAGCCAGAAAATAAACAAAGAAATAAAAAACAATCCAGTTTTCGTAAAGTTAAGCCTATGCACAAATGGCAAGCTTCTGTATGTCTGAGTATAACCACGTTCTATGGGATTTTCAATGGCTGGTCTTTTTTTTTGCAAAGTAGATCAGTAGGCTTTCTTCTGAGGTATTTCTGCAGGGACTGGAATTGACCTTTTTACAGTCAGCTGCTGAGCATGTTAACCATTTGCACCTCAGTGCCACCATCAGTTAGCTACTGCCACAGCAATGTTGGGTAACAAATTATCCCCAAACTCAGTGCATTACAAAAATAAACATTAAATTTCTCAATCACGAATCTGCTGGTCATCTGAGACAGCTCTGCTTTTGGTAGCATGTCTAGAGGTCATCCTGTGCAGCTCTGCTTTTTGTATCTAGCAGTATCCTGGAAGTTATGGGCTCGCCAAAAATCAGCCATTGAAAACCCACAAATTGGACATCCCCTTGCAGAAGGGCTGTGGGGAGGAGCCAAGCCAGTCAGGGGCAGTGTAGCAACGATAAAACATACAATTTTCCTCTAGTTCTTAAATGCTCCCCTCCCCCCTACTATCATGATCCCAATTCTACCTTACAAATCCAGCTGGACCGGAGATTGTACACTGGTACAGATAGGAACTGGAAACACAGGGAATCCAGGACGGATGAACCCCTCAGACTAGTGGTGAGAGTGGCAATACCGGGAGGGTGGGGTAGAGAGGGGGGACCGATTACAAGGATCTACATATAACCTCCTCCCTGGGGGGCAGACAGCAGAGAAGTGGGTGAAGGGAGACTTCGGATAGTGTAAGATATGACAAAAAATAATAATTTCTAAATTATCAAGGGTTCATGGGGGAGAGGAGAGCGGTGAGGGAGGGGAAAAATGAGGAGCTGATCCCAAGGGCTCAAGTAGAAAGCAAATGTTTTGAGAATGATGATGGCAACATATGTACAAATGTGCTTGACACAATGGATGGATGGATGGATTGTGATAAGAATTGTAAGAGCCCCTAATAAAATAATGTTAAAAATCAGGTTAACTTAAAAATAAAAGTTTAAAGGAAAAAAAAAGAATAGAAACCACACATGGGGTTGGCCATGAGTGATCGTTGACCTAAGGACAACTGTTTAGTCCAGTACAAGTATACAAGGAGTTCCTAGGCAGTGCCAATGGTTCGTCACTCTACAGTGAACCACAAGGTCCACCCAGAACTGCCTGAAGAGAAGCCCAGTGAGCTCCTACTGAAAAATCCGCCACTGAAAACCCTATGGAGCAGCGTTTGACTCTGACACAGATGAGGTTGCCATGCATCTTGAGACATAGTATTCTCCTGGTGATGGCAGATGAGCATGAGGGGAAGCCTTTGCTCATGCCGTCCCATCTGCTGATAGTCTAAAGCCAATATACAATCTAACCGCAGCTGGGCAAGGAGAGAGCTTTCTGATAGGAAGGAGGAGAAAGAGAGTATCTTCCAAACAATAATCCAACCATCACATATACACACACAGAAAGCAAAAGTTGATGAGCTTTAAACATGTGAAACGATGCTTAATTTTATTCACAAGCCTAGAGAGAAGTGAAAAATACCCCAGATAATATTTCCAGCTATTGGCTTAGGAAAGATAAATTTAGTTTAATAATACACTATCTTGGTGAGGATATAGGAAAATAGAAATCTCTTATTACGGGTATAAACTAATACTACTTTTAAGAAGGCTAATTTAGAAATGCTTATGAAAATTCACATACCTAGGAATTTCTGTTTTAGAAACATATACTGCATATATATTAGTACATGCTTAAATTAAAATACCCACTGTCATCAAGTTGATTCTAACTCATTTCAAACCAAAAACCTCACTGCCAGCCAGTTGAATCAGACTCATCGTCGGACTCACAGTGACCTTTAAGACATAGTAGAACTGCCCCTTTGGGTCTCCAAGGCTGTACATTTTTACAGCCTTATTTTTCTCCCACAGAATGGCTGGTGGTTTAAAACCACTGGTCTTGTGTTTAGCAGCTCAACAGGAAAGTCACTATGTCACCAGGGCCCCTTACACATAGAGAGCTTCTGAGACTGTAAATATTTACAGGACAGATAGACTCATCTTCCTACCAAGGAGTAGCTGGTGGTTTTGAAGCCTAGGCCTTATGATTAGCAGCCCAGCACTTAACCCACTGAGCCACGAGGGTTCCTTCCCTAAAGATTACAGCCAAGACAATCCTGTGGAGTACTTCTACTCTATAATGTCTGGGGTGGCCATGAGTTGGAATCACTTCAGAGCAGTTTTTCATTTATTTTACTTAGTTTTTTATTCTGGCATGAACCAACAAAGAAGATCACCTTCAGGTAACTTCTGTCCATAAGAAGCCCATCCTGAGGAAGGTGTTCCCTTGCTTCTGCAGTAGTCTCCCTCACACTGCAACTCTCTTTAAGTCTAAGGACTATAGTTCACGTGAAACCTTCACCTGTGTGACGGCCTTATCTATCTATTCAACCTGAGCACGGGGCTGTGGGCTGGTGTATAGAGCAAGTTGTCCCTCTGGGCAAACAGTGGAAGTTCCTAGAGGTGCCCAGGTGGCTGTTTTCAGAAGCAAGGCACAGGCAGTACCAACATGGCCACTGTGGGCAGGGTCTTTGGCATCCACAAGAAGACAGCCTGGGCTTCTCCGAGATAATTGATGCAGGTAGTGGGAGATGGCATGAAAATGCTCACGGATGCTCACCCAGAAACCAACCCCAGCCCACGCTCTGCCACTATCCCAGATACAGTGCCCTTCAAGCCTTAAACCTCAAAGTACAGTCTTCTTCTGTTGCTCATGTTTGAGTGCAACAGATGTTGCTGATGCTGAAATAAACTAGGGTCCTGGCCTGAAAAAAATTTTTTTATCTAAACACCTTTGCATTGCAGGAAAAAGATGACACTTTCTACTCCTGTAAAGCGTTAGTCTCAGAAACCCACAAGGGCAGCTCTACTCCATCCAAGAGGGTGACTCAGAGTCAGATGTGACTCAGCAGCACAAGATAGGTTTTTTGGGGGATGTACCTTTACATAGTCCATGAAGCCTAAAGCAAAATGTGTTTAGTTAAGGTATTCTAAGTACTACTCCTCTGTAGAGAAAGATATCTGATTTATTTTCTAATTCTTACCAGTCCTTAAGGAAATGTCAACTCTTTATGATTAATCTCTGTAAAAAATTCTTAATTACTCCCTATCAAAGGCCTATTTCCACTAATGCTGTTTTTTCTACACTAATCTTTTATGTTGATTTCAGTAATAGATCTTGAATTTTCAGTTTGTGACCTCTTTAATGAACTTTTTCTTTTTATCTTGTGTCCCAGAACTCATTTGCTAATGAAATAAAACATAGGCACTTAATATATGCCTGCTGTTTATAGTAAAACATCAGAAACAACATATTTCTCTCATGTTGATTTTGATGGATTAGATCGAATGTAGGAGCAGTTTCTCAATCTTGGCATTATGGACATCTGGGACTGGCCAATTCTTGGCTGCCGGGAATTCTCCTTTAAGACGCTTAGCTCTGTTCCTGGCCTCTACATACTAGTGCCCATGACATCCTTCCAGTGATGACAATACAAATGTCCCTAGGCATTGTCAGATATCCTCTGGAGGACAAAATCGTCCTCCACTGAGAAATACTGGTCTAGGGCCATTAGATTCAGACTCTCAGGCCTCCCTATTACATTTTTATCCTCACTCCAAGAGGCCAGCATTACCTTGATGCCAAAACCAGGCAGAGACATCACACCCACGAAGGAAAACTTTTCCCACGAAGTATTAGTAAACTGATTTTATCAACATGGAGAAAGGTTGACACACCAGAGTCATATGACCAATCCCAGGAGTGCAAATTTGGGTTAGATTGTGAAAACTCTATTAACAGAATGAAAGGCAAAATCCCCATGATCATATTACCAGACTCAGAAAATATTATTTGTCAAAATCCAATATTATTTTATGAAACAATGCTCAACCAACTAGGACTAGAAGACCTCCTTAAGCTGATGAAAGGGGTCGCAAAACACTTAATAGGGACAAACTGAATGGCTTCTTCCTAAGATCAGGAACTATACAAAGACATTTGCTCTTGTCATTTCTATTCAGCACTGTACTGGAAGTTCTAGTCAGGGCAAATGACAAGGAAAAGAAATGCAAAGCATTCTGATTAGAAAGAAGTAAAACTATCTCGTTAGCAAATGACACAATTGTATACAGTATATAGAAAGTCCTAAGGAACTCATAAAAAGAGTAAAAACAAAATCTCTTTGAGCTAATGAGTTCAGCAATGTTTCCGGACACAAGAAAAATACATAAAAATGCATGGTATTTCTACACACGGGGAATGCACAATCCGGAAATGAAATTAAAATATCATAAAAAGAAAGGGAAATGGAATTATACCCATAGATATATCTATAAGGTTGACAGATGACCTGTGCTGAAAATATATCCATGAAGATGATAGAGTATACAGGGGACAAAGTTATGAAAATTTCTCAGATATAAGCAAACTCCTTGAGGGAATGAGTCACTGGGCATGGGGGCTTATAGTCTCAAGGGACAGCTAGGTCAATTGGCATAACAGTTCACAAAGACAATGTACTGCATTGTACTTTAGTGAGTAGTGACTAGGGTCTTAAAATCTCATGAGTGGCCTTCCAAGGTGCAATTACTGGTCTCTTCCTGTTCCGAGGAAAAAGGGGTGATAAAAATTGAAAAGGCCTGGGAACAGTGAGTCCAGTGGGTCCTGCCAGGAATGTAGAAGAGGCCTGTGTAAATGAGGGCCCCAAAGCCAACGTTTTGCTGGTTCATGGTAAATGAACTTCCACTTGTTCAAAGGGGATGCGATGTCAAGGGCACCAGATGTGCCCGATCCTGGCTCTTCAGTTACATAGCTGTGTGGCATCAAGCAGGTTATATATCTTCTATGGATCTCAGCTTGCTTTTGGGTGAAATCAGTGAAAACAAACAAACCAAAAACTAGATGAGTCAAATAATATCTTCAAACTTGAAACCAAGCCATTTCCATTGCGTCGATTTTGATGGTTGGTGACATTACGTGTCGAGTAGAAAACTCGGTTTTCAAGGATATGACCTTTCAGAAGCAGATCATCATGTCTGTTTTTGGAGGTGTCTCCCTGTGGATTCAAATCTCCACCCTTGTGATTTTATAGCAATACTCTGACTTACCCTTGTATGTTTTACTTCCCATAGGTTTTAAGTTAAAACTCTGTCTTCCCCTGAATAGCCTATGATAGAAGAATTTATCTTGAGGGTAGTATCAAAGGCTACAAAAGAGAGTTCTTTGGCCTGAATGCAAATATTTGAAAATGAAGCACTAGGAGAGTATAAGGTAATTTAATTAGCGGAGAAAGAAGTTACATATAAAAAAGGCAGCAAAATTAAAGCTAACTGCAATTAACATGAACATTGACTTAAAGGTCAAGACAGTACAATGAAGAATTACATGAATTAATAAAAGAGTTCAATAAGAAAGGCTGATTAAGAAAAGGAGGAAAAATCAATTACTTTTCTTTTATTCCTGGATACAGATATTTGACTTCATTTCATTTCCCCAGACCAAGGTTTACTGTTATGTTGACTTTCTTGTTTCGTTTCATTTTTATTTTCCTTCATCACAAACTAGTGGCTCTCCATCCCACATAGAGATACACTTGAATGTGTTTGTTTTATCTTCCTTGACACGCATTAATAAAACCTAACGTATTTCAACTTGCACAATGGGATGGTCTTACAGAATTCATTTGGCTCTTGTTTTTAGTCAAGAATATGTTTTTAAGATCTCTCCACAATGTAATTGCTACTGGTTCCCAAACAGTAGTCATTTGAGTTAATACATGGATAGTGTTAATTGCCATTTAGTCAGCTCTGTCTTATGCATATATATACAATGGGTCCAACAGAGGGAAACATTGCTCAGTACTGTATCGTCCTCATAATCATTGGTCTTCTCACCCCCATTGTTGGTACTATTGTATATTTTGATGCCTTCCATTAATATTAATATTCTTCTGTGTCCCATAGAGTTTTCTTAGCAACATATTAGCCACCACAGTGTGACAACCAAGGTGATTATTTGATTCCCTCATTAATGGGTAGCTAAGTTGCCTCTAATTTATCCAAGCAATGCTCCAATGAACAAATGTATCTATATATGCCCTCATGCATCTGCGTGGAAGCATAAATGCATTCTGAATAGAGGAGTGGGGTTCCAGTTCATAGGTCATACTCATGATTCCACTTAGCATATCAGCACTTTTAATCTCAATATTACCAGTCGCAACTCCTGCAGGCAGTACATGAGGATTCCCATGAAGATAAGCAAAAGGGCATTGATACAAAATCATAGACATCATTACCAAACAAAACTCTCCAGATGTGAAGCTATGGTTTATTGGCATACCCTTTATCCAGATCTATATACATCCAAAGGCAGGGATTCTGTATCCCTAATCTTTCTCTAAAGAATCCCACACTCTGATTTACACCATGTCAAAACAGCAGTTTGGGTTTCCTCCAGGGACTCAAATCATGTTAGTTTAACTGTGCTGTGGGGTGTGAGAACAAAAAGATGTTTGAAAAGACAAGATCAGGTCTGTAGGGTAGAGGAGGGAAGGTTTCCCAAAGAAATTCTCCTAAGACAGCCCGTGCTGCCCTCAAAAACAAGTCAGTAGACGGAGAAAAGACAAAAACAAAAAAACCCTCCTCAGCACAACTTTCCTAACCTATTTTTCAATCACCAATATAGTTTTCAGTTTTCTGGAAACTTCTTCCTAGTAAGCCACCATTCTGCATCCTTTGAGATAATCTAACAAGATTGTCCTTTTGAAATCCTCCAACCCAGTCACCATACCTTCCTAGTTGAAATCCCTGCCTTGAATTGAACTGGCCCAAGAGATCCCCTCAGAAGCCACTGCTTGGATTGGAATGTTTGTTTAAGGCACCCATGCCAGAGAGCACCTGGCTACAGGCATCCATTGATCACAAAGACATCTTCCATCAGGAGGATCTTAGAGGGGATAAACCTGTGAATGTAGAAACTAGAAACCCAGCTGGCATACTTCTGACTTGTCCATCCTTTTCCTTGCCTGCACAAACATTTGGTGTTTTCTGATTTTTCATTTTGGGCTATCAAACGAGAACAGGGTTTAGGCCTGTTTTTCTCTGTATTCCTATGATTATCACTAGGAGTGAGAACCAATTCTTGTTCTTGTTTGTCTATGTAGGCATCACTTGCTGTGACTTGCCTTTGTAGGTAATTTAGGCATTTTTTCTATTTTCCCTTTTCTTTTTCTAGTTGATCTCTGTGAGTTTCTTGTTTGGATGGATATCACTCCCTTGATTCTGTTTTTTGATGTTATAAAAATTTTTCTCCGATAAAACCACTCATTTATTTATTTTCTAAGTAATATCTTCCAGTACAATAAAGACATTAGTATTGATGTGTTAGTCTGGGTTGACTAGAGAAACTAATCCAAAGACAGAAAAATGTGTACAAGAAAGAGCTTTATATAAAAGAGTACTTGTATATTAAGAAAACATCCCAGACCAGTCCAGATCAAGTCCATAGGTCAATATTAGCCCATATGTCTGATCCCAGTCTATAAATTCCTCTTCAGACTCACACATGCAATAACGCTGAATGTAGGATGATCACCGGCCAATTGGTGGAAAGACTTGTGGATCCAGTGGTGGTGGAAACATGCGGCACTGGTGTGGGTCTCCATGTGACTCCTCCAGCTCCAGGGCTCTAGCTCCACAAGTGTAGCTCCATATGGTTTGTACACAGGAATGTCTCACAGGGAGAGGAAGCAGAGAGTGTGTGTGACCTGTCTCCAGGGAGGAAGACAGGAGTTCCCAGAATCCTCAGGAGAAGGCCATGCCCACCCAGAGGCCTCATTGGCTATGGCCTGATCGACAGGCTAGAATCCACCCCTTGGCAAGTTGCCAGATTATGTAACTGCCACAATTGATATGAACAAATAATAACTTTTTTGTCAACAAATTTAAAAGGTCATTGGAAAGTCCCATTTTCGATAGAAAACCCTATGGAAAGGAAGTACATGGTGCTCAATTTTACCAAGTGGAGAAGTTCGGTGCATGTCTTCTTTCATGTTGAGTCACCTTCAGGTTTCACAAAGATCAGGCACATTATCTGGATGCAAGTATCACCCTAACATTTAATGAGTCAAATAACCATATATTCAATTTGTATGACTTTGCAAAAAAACAAGATTCTGTTGAAGAATGATGTCAAGTTCTTTTTAAAGATCCATTTCTTAAGGAACTCTTTTGGATCAATGGCTAAGCACTTCGCACTGATGAAAACGTTGGTGGGTGGTTGAAACCCACTCAGTGGATCTGTGGGCACAATCTGTTTCCTTAAGGAATATGCTAGCTCTACTTTTTGTCAATTGGGGGGTCACTAGGCACGGCAGTTACATAATCTGGTGTCAATTTGAGGATTGGGAGTGTAGGGGTTGAGTCTAGATTGTCAATCAGGATATAGCCAATGAGGCCTCTATGTGGGCATGGCCTTCTGAGAATTCTGGAAAATCCTGGATTCCTTCTTGGAGGTGGGAGAAACTTCTCTCTCTCTACTCACTTCCCGTGAGACATCCCTGAGGAGAAGCCACGTGGACCTACCCTGATTCAGCCCTGGAAGCTGCAGAAGCCACATGGAGACCCCTGTCAGAGTTGAGATGCTTACAACTCCACTGGACACAAAGACTTTCTACCCACTCACCTCTGATTGGCCTGCATTCGGCATCATTGCACATATTTCGTGAGTCTGAAGAGGACTTTATAGACTTGTAACGGGCATATGGGCTAATATTGGACTTACGCACTTGATCTGGACTGGGCTGGGACATTTTCTCAACATTTAATTGCTATTATATATAAACCTCTTTCTTTTATTTGTTTAATACTTTTATTGGGGACTCTTATATCTCATATCACAATCCATGCATTCCTCCAGTGTGTCAAGCACATTTGCACATATGCCGCCATCATCATTTTCAAAGCATTCTCTTCCCACTTGAGCCCCAAAATGCGCTCCCCATTTTCCCCTTCCAACCCCCACCCACCTTCCTCATGAACCCTTGATAAGTTATAGATTATTTTTTCCATATTTACATCGTCCTCTATTACCCCTCACCCAATTTTCCATTATCCGTCCCCCTGGGAGGGGGTTCTAGTTTGATACTTGTGATCAGTTCGCCCTTTCTACCCCCACCCTCCCCTAATCCTCCTGGTATCTGTACTCTTCTTGTTGGCCCTGAGGGGTTTATCTATCCTGGATTCCCTGTGTTGTGGGCTCTTATCTGCAGCAGTGTGCATTGTTCTGGCCTAATCCAACTTGTAAGGTAGAATTGAGGTCATGATAGTGGGGGGAAAGAAGCACTAAAGCACTAGAGGAAAGTTGTGTGTTTCATTGGTGCTATACTTCACCCTGACTGGCTCATCTCTTCCCTGTGACCCGTCTGTGAGGGGATGTGCAATTGTCTGCAGATGGGCATTGGGTCTCCACTCCATGATCCTACCCCATTCACCTTGCATATGGTTTTATTCAGGCTCGTAGATACCTGATACCTCTGTCTTATACACATATGCATTTCTATGGATTTGTTTCTCTAGGCTACCCAGACCAACACACTAAGAATCAGAATCAACTTGACAGTCACAGCCATCGTAAACAGCAAGAGGAACAAAGAAAAAAAATAGGGGTACAACAACTTAAAAATTGTTTTCTTAATTTGTACATATTTGTTATTTGTCAGGTGTCTTTGCGTTGGTTCTGACTCAATGCACAACAGAAACTCTACATATTTGTTTCATTTGTACATGTTTTATACGCAAATATATGTATCATATTATACAAGAATAAGAAGATATAGGATGTTTGCTATAGGTCTTTCATTGGTACCTCTTTATCAAAATAAGTTTCCCTTTTCTTTTCCTTCAATTCGTTTTGATGATTTTTACATTGGTTATCATATATTGTCTCTTATATTTAGTAGTTCTTTTTCCTTGAACCCTTTTATACTACCCAAATTTTAATTTGATTGCTATTCATATATTTTCTACAAGATCTTGCTTGTAAACCTTTCTGTGTGGCTCATGCTCATTCAATGGGTAAGCAGGAGCAGGTGACTTCGTCTTTCTCCCAAGGAGTAGCTCATAGCCTTGAACTCTGACATTGTGGTTGGCAGCCCAATGCATAACTTACATTGCCACCAAGGCTAGACAATCCTATAGGGTAGTTCTTTTTCAATGGCACCCAAAAATGAAGTCTAAGTTTAAAGTTAGTAGATTTTGCTTTTAAGCCAATCAAATAATCTATGTTTTCTACTAGATGAATTTAACTAATTTACATGTATTTTTATTAATTTGCATTTGGTCTTATATTTAAAAATTCTTCTGGGTTCATCCATCAACTTTTAATAGCATTTAAGTATATTTTCTAAGGCATACTAAGTTCCTCGGTGTTTCAAAGGAAAAACTTTAGCATGCTCTAACTATGCATTGAACAGTCCCCATGATTTTACTGTTGTTTCCAAATTGATTTTCACTCTAGTTCATAAAAAAGATGACATTTTAAAATTAGTTAATGAAACTTCCAGGCATATTTGTTCATTGTTATTTTACACATCTTCAGCATTCCCTCGCAATCACTTGTCTTTTTGTTGAAGTCGGGAATTCACTATTTCTTTCAGCAAATGCCTAGGAGTCATAAATGCAGTCTTTGTACGTCTAAGACTATTCTTCTCTCTCACTTGTGAATCAGATTTTATGCCTCCAGATTCCTAGTTTGAATATATTACCCCATTGTCTTCTGGCAACTATCATTGTTAATGAGAAGTCTGCTCTCTTTTTAATTGTTCCTCTATATCTAATTTTTTTCTTGTTGATAGCTTTAAAGATATTTTCTCTTCATGCTTATTGATTTTCCATTCCACTACAATATGTCTAGAACAACTCATTGCCATCCAGTCTGACTCATAGGTATGCTATAGAACAGAACAGAACTGTCCCCTATGGTTTCCCAGGCTGTAAATCTTTACAGGAGCAGACAGCGTCGTCTTTCTGGCACGGAGTGGCTATTAATGGGGTTTGAACTGCTGACCTTGAAGGCCAATGCATAACCTACTATGGCACCAGAGCTCCTTCCCTGTATCTAGAGGTGGGTATACTTTCATTTATCCTGTTCAGTACTCAGATTGCTCTTTGATCTACCGAATTCTATCTTTCCTCCACGATAGAAGAATCATATCAATACACTCTAATTAGTGCTTTGACAACTTTCTCTCTCTTTTCTTCTCCTGGAACTCACCTACGTATTTCTCAGTCTACATCCATTATAACTAGTATCTCACGGACTTCAATGTTGTTTTCTTTTGTCTTTTTTTATGATTTGCTTTCTCATTCACCAATTTTCTATTTAAATGTGCATGGTGTTTAGTTTATCCTATCTATCAATCCTATAAATAATGATATTTTTTATTTAAAAGATCCTATTTGGGTCCTTTTCCTATTTATCTGATTTTGTTCTTTTAGGTGGGTTTTGCTTTATTACCTCTCATTTTTTCTATGAAAAGTTATTTTTAATCTGCTATTTGGTGCCTACTTACGATAATCTTTTTAAAGCTGTTCTGTTATTTTCATTTCATCTTGAGTTAACCCATGATTTGGTTGATCATTTTGTCAACTGTCTCTCTTGGCATGCTCTTTATCTTTCAGTGTTGTCCCAACCTTTATTTTGAGTCTTTGAAAAGGAGTCTCTCTTGCCCCCTACTGCTTTCCAGCAGAGTTTTTGTCCTCCAGTTTTTGCACTGCTGATCTCGAACCAAGAGGGTTCCTGATGTCAGTTTTGTGAAGTTATTAGGGATTTATCAGATCCATTCAATCACTGAGTCCATGGACAGTGTTTCATTATCTGGTACTGCTATAAGAGAAAGAACACAAATACAGTAGAACCCCAGCACTCAACCATATCAGTAGTCAATATAATCATATTTTGACGGGAAATGTAGAGAAAATTTTGCATTAGAGCTCCAAGAAAACATCAGAATCGACCCAACATATGTGATGTTTGTCGACAATGCAAGTTTTTATTTCGGTCACTCAGCGTTAGTTGGTGTTGTTAGTATGCCTTGTTTAACAAGTGTTTTGCTATAAATTTCTTAGTTTTTGTGGCTTTCTGTACTGTTTTTAGATAAAAAACATGGTTCCTAAGAATGGTGCTGTTGTTTTTTTAAGAATCATCTTGATAAGGAACTGGTTAACTGTGTTATCAATATTACTGATAATTTAGTAAATCCTTTTAGAAAATAGTTAAGAACACGCCAAAGCAGACCACATTAGACAGATTTATTATTTATTTAATTTTTTTTAGAGAAAGCCAGCCAGGTCCTAGAGCAAAAAGGCAAAGAAGGGGAAAAATTCCTGAAGAGCAGATACCAGCTGACTTTATGGAAGGGGATTTCCCTTCCAAACACTGACTCTCTCTCTCCATCTCTTCTCTCCACATCCGTGTCCACAGATCCAGATCCTCATCAGTCTCAAGGTATGGGCCATACTGTAGGTGTTAAAAACTTTTTTAAATTGATGTGTGTCTAATTTAAATTATATTATTTAACTCTGAACTTAATTACTTTGAAATTACTGTATAATGTTTTGTACAAAAAGGCAAGGTTAGGGTAAAAACTTGGTGGTTGAGAATGGATTAATCCATTTTCAGTTATTTCTTATGGAAAAAATTGATTCAGAACTCGACTGCATCCCATCTCGATTCTCCTTCTAGAATGGATTATCATCAAGGTCTGGGGTTCTGCTGTAGATGGTGTAGTTTAGGAGGCTAAAATTTATGCAAAGTGCCGGTTTTAGGGGATGGTATGCTTCCTGTTTCTGAAGGTTGTTGTCTCTTTAGCTTCTATTCCTGGGCTTCTGGGTCATCCTCACAGGGCATGCCATCTTAGGTTGCTCCATCTCTAGTTCCTTGTTTCTTATATCTCAAAAATGATCGACTTAAGGCACATCCTACAAAAATACAGTATTATTAACCCCACAAGAAAACACATTCCCAAGTGGGATGTGAGCTGCAGGTATATGGGGTACAATTTACAACATCTATTGATGGTAGGGGGAACAATTCAATCTACAACAGACATCTCGGTTCCACTCTGTGGCAAAGGCTTCCCATGCCCTTTCTCCTCTTAGAAGCCTGCCCACCTCTGAGTCACAGCCCAAACGCCACAAGCCCAGGCAACAGGGAGCAGCAGGTCTTTACAGGCACCTCTCCCCCTTTGCCACTTGGTCGCTTGTTCCTCTAAGGCAGACAGAGAGGGAGACAGTACTTGGCACCGCTTTCTAAAAAGTGCTTGGATTCTCTGCTGCTCCTCCACCCAGGTAGTGTTGAGCCTGAACAGCAGGACTACAATAAAGCCCAAGAAACAGACCAACTACCTAACTGGCACATTCAGGAGTCAGGCATTTAGCATCCAAGAGGGAATTTTATTAGAAAATGAATTGCACTGGTTTTATGGGGGTTTATTTGGCCACAAATGACATAGAACAGTAGTAACTGGAATGGCTTTTCTTTTGTGGGTAGATCAAGGATTTAGGAAATGAACCTACCTTAAAGAATGTCAGGATATGAGAAGATAGTCTGAGGACCAAAAGATGGACTGAGGGGTCGGGAAGGATAAATGAGGAGAGGGCAAGGGAGGAAGATACGGGTGGGAGAGAAGAAAGGAAAGGAACCAGAAGCAGGGATGGAGAAGTGAGGCACGATGGGAGGAGAAAGAGTCAAGAGGAGAAGAGAGAAATACAGAACAGACGGGGCGGGCGTGCGCTGAAGACAGGCAGAAGAGGGCAAATCTTGCAACCACCCAACCAACAAAAACAAGAACATTGTACCTGCGCCAAAAGGATTCAGTTCTCTTGCTTTTAAAAATGAAAACTTGCCCACAACCACAGGAAGAAACAGTCCCCGCCCCCCCCCCCCCCCACACACATACTTGCTGAATCTGGCCGGGGGGGGGGAGGGGCAGCCGAGAAGGAAGAAATTCATAAGAATGATTATGCTTCTATGGGTGGAATCAATCCCTCCAAGCCTGAGAGGAAGAAGTTCTCCACTGGTGGTGCCCTACAGACTAGGCGCACTCCTAACTGCCAGGCTGATTTGCTAGTCTCTTCAATAACCATTCATGCACAGCCTTAGATTCGTTTTCATCCTGAGTAACACTCAGTGCCCTTCAGCTGAGAGCTGTGTGAGGAACTGATTGATGGCACTGCAGCGTTTTCCAACTCAGCTGCAGCAGCAGCAGATGTGCGTGTCTGGGCTGACGCACACAACCTTCCCCACATGGTGGGTTCCTCCGGGACCAAGGCTGCAGGCCAGTGAGCCCTCATCAGCAAGCCAGCGGTTGGGTTAATCAAATGAACCACAAGAGATTAACCCCATCCTAATGACAAATCTTCCCTTTGGAAACAGCACAGTAAGCGATCGGCATGAGGCCAAATATTTGCTCTTCTCCAAGCGTCTTTCCATTTATCCAAAGCTGCCTTGGCTTAGGTTTTCCCAGAAGTAGATCTGAGACAAGGATATGACTGCAGAATGTTTCTTTGGGAGCTGCAGATAACACTAGCTGGAGAGCAGGGAAATGCAAAAAGGAAGTGAAGCCAGTGGAAGAGATGCATTCTCCAGGAAGCTTCTGCTGTGGTTCCTAGAGCTTAATTATACAGCAAAACTCTGGGATATGGAGTGAGGCCCATGCCTCCAAGTTATCTCACCCAGGAACAAGGAAGCTGGGCATTTATACACTAACTTCTGCCAGTCACTGGCCATTCCAGAGAGGGATTCTCTCCTGGAAATGGCAGCCTGCCCTGTATGAAGGGTTTTCAAGAAAATTTGTGGGCAGATGGAATGAAAACATAACGGAATTTTCCCATACTTTTTTTTGAAGCCCGCTCATTTATGAGCAGAGTGACCTTCTACTTAAAAATATACACAGACGCGTGGTTGGGAGTTGGTTGGAGGAGATAAACACAGGTCTGAGAGATATGTGGGGCCCTGACATCATCTGAGGGTAGCACCTCATCTCCAAAGAATCATTACGTGAGCTCACTTGGGAGCAGTTTAGCAACCTTTATTGGAGGTCCACCTGAATTTGCCTGAGAAATCTGGTTCAATTCCAACTCTTGACTTGCTGTACAACTAACTAGGCAAAGTCATTTAACCTCTCTGAACTTAGTGGGGTTTGTTGTTGTTGTTTTTATTTTCATCTGCCACGTGACAGTAATACTGGATTTGGCTTCCTTGCAAGAATAAAATGAGGCTCAAAATATGACAACATAGATCAAGGGTCAGCATGCCGTTCTTGTGAAAGGCTGGGCAATCAATCTTTTTGAGCTTGTGAGCCATATGGTCTCTGTTGCCGCTACTCTGTTTCTGCTGCTCTAGGAGGAAAAGAACCCCCAGTCAAAGCGATTGACGTTGAGTTGACTCCGACCCATGGCGACCCCATGTGTCTCAAGTAGAACCCCATCTTAGGGTTTTCATGGCTGTGGCCTTGAAATAACAGATTATGTCCGAGACATTTCTTTTGAAGTACCACTGGGTAGGTTTGAAATGCCAATAGTTGGATTCCTACTTCAGTGCTTAATGGTTTATGTCACTCAGGGACCCTGTGTAGTGAAGTAGCTGGAAGCAATATGGAATAAGCCATGGCTACATTATAGTAAAAATTTCCTTGCAAAAAAATAGGTAGTGGGTTCCCTTGGATCCCCCCCCCCCAACCTGCAAGTTGGAGTGTGTTCATCTATGATATAGGATTGCTGTGAGTTGAAATTGACTTGATGGCAGGGAGTTTGGTTTGGGGGTTGGATATACGTGAATGAAAGGCCTTCAATGTGATATACTTTCCCCTATCATTTATCCTTCTCTCAAGACGTCAATGGTGTTCACTACTTCTGTCATCTGAGAAGGCAGGGGGGGTCACAATTCCCTCCTTTATGCAGCACATGCTTACTAGGCACCCCTCAGGAAGGCATTGTGCTGGCCCTGGGGATTCAGTGCTAATAAAATAGAAATAGTCCATGCCCAACACCTGGAATCACTGCTCTGTCTCCCCATCAATGGGCACCAGCAGAGAGCCATTTTTCATCAGCACTTAACAACTGCAACCCGAATGCTCTCCGTTCTTGAGAGAGTTGATGACAAAGATGGGATTCCTCAAGAAGCGTAAGCTGCCAGGATACACACTGGCTTCGTTTCCTTCCAATGGCTCATATGGTCACTTTATTGGGTCATATGCACAAAGGCAATGGCAATTGGCTAAGGCCATTGTTCTTTCTCACCGTGAATTGGGTTCCATCACAATTTCCCTTCTGTCATGTGATCATGGAGCAGTTGTGGACACTGCTGTAATGTGTCATCGAGTCCATTCGGATTCAGAGAGACCATATCTGACAAAGCAGAGTTTTCTATTCTGTGATCTTTATGAGAGCAAATTGCTAGATCTTTCTTCCCTGGGGTCTTTGGGTGGATTTGAAAGACCAACCTTTTGAGTAGTAGCTGAGTGCTTTACCATTGCGCCACTATGGCTTCCTCAAACTTTCAGAGATTTCAAATAAATAAAGCTTACTTGGGTTTATTGTTGTTAGGAGCCAACATGTTGGTTCCACCCCACAGCGGCCCTCTGCACCCCAGAACGAAACACTGCCCAATCCTGCACCAACCTCACAATTGGTCCTATGCTTGAGCTCCTTGTTGCAACCATGATGTCAGTCCATGTCCTTGAGGGCCTTTATCTCTTCCTGCCCCTCCACTTTACCATGCATGATGTCCTTCTCCAGGGACTGATCTCTCCTGACAACATGTCCAAAGTATGTAAGGTGAAATCGCACCATCCTGGACTCTAACAAGCATGCTGGACATACTTCTTACAAGACAGATTTGTTTATTGGGTTTTGTGGGATCTATTAAAAGGGGTGTTTCATTCCTTTCATGGATAGGTAAATTCCTGTTGGTTTGGACGACAAAGTAACCATTTGCTGACAGGAAGATGAAGGGCTAGAGCTTTATTGTAATATGAACAGGGTCTGCAGAGGCCTTGGTGGTGAAGGCGCTCAGATGAGAACCGAAAGATTGAAGGTGTGCGTCGACTCAGAGTGTCTGGGAAGAAAGCCCTGGGGGTCTACTTCCCCAAATCCAACCATGACAATCCTTAGGGAGGCCAGTTCTACTCTCACACACATGGGGTTGCTATGAGTGGGCGTAACACCCACTGGTTTGGGTTTGCTCCTTGTTCTGCAGAGCCCACTCCCAGAAGTATGCGCCTTATGGGAGAGAATGAATTTGAAATGCATGGAGCCAGAAGCTAGTCTGATTTTTCCAGTCACCAGATATGGAAATTTATAAACAGAGAATTGTGTGTTCATGGATGCCTCAGCAACAGAGAGGTTTTCTTCTGTCAAGAACATACTTCATGGTAAATTTTCAATTAGCATAATTATTTTTGATGGAAAAGATACATTTGATCTGCTCAAATACTGCATCTTAACCACACTATGAGATATTGTGAATACTTAAAGAAATTACAGACTCCAGATTTGGATATCGATGAAGGATGCTTTTGTCCTCTTTCTATTTACTTACTAAAGAACTAAAATGGAAAATAAATAAAGGAAAATCTGATGGATTAAAAATACAAAATGGACTAAAATATCAATTGAAACAATTCCATTCAAAGAAGAAAAGTATACTAAAAGGTTTGTGTTTTTTTTTCCCCCAAGATCATACCAAAAGTTGCAACTCATTACGAGAGAGGGTAATTTTTTACTGTTTTGCTGTAACTGGCATTTTACTGGTTGCTTTGTATAGAGTTCTAATGAGCCATTTAAACACAATTTTTAATATATGTATCAAAATTTTGAAACAGCATGTAGTTACAATTCTTTTTTAAATTCCAATGACTTTCCAGTATTAAATTGGGAGACAAACTTTCCTTAAGAGGATATCAATATAAATATTTTCAAATGCTTATAAGCTGTTATGTCATAAGTCCCACCAATTCACAATTTAATGGCGCACACACTACACACTCAAATTTCATAGCACATAACAGCCTTATCAGGACAATTGGACCACCAAAGGTGTTACACCATGAATACAAATCTGACAAGAGTGTCATGATGAGGAAACCGTTGTAAGACACAACTACTAAAATTCAAAATGGAGAGAGAATTTAAAAATTTGAAGTCATATAAATGCGTGATCATGACTCCAAATTTCCATTATGTATATTTTATTTAGGGACAAAAACGCCCCCTGTCCATCATCCCATGGAGTGTTACATTGACACCCAAGACAGTAAAATCTTCCCACAAGTCAACATCCCACTATTTTCTGGCTCTACCACAAAATAAACAGCTTTTGTTTTGTTTTTATTTGTTAGTATTTGAGGGAATATTTACAGAGTAAATTAGCTTCCCATTCAACAAGTTATACCCATTTAGTTTCATAGCATTAATTGCAATTCCCTGAACATTTCCATGTCCTTCTAGGGTTCCCCTGATCCATGTGTCCTTCTTACTTGCCCCTTCCTGTCTTCTGAGCTTTGTTGTTGGAAAAACGTTGCTCTTTTGGTCTTTAGAGGTTGACTTTCCTGAGGAGCACATTCCTCACCAGTGTTATTGTTTATAGGCCTACCTGTTGTTTGGCTGAAAGGTGGGTTGGAAGGGTGTCTAAGGGACACAGTTGGGGATCCCAACAGTCTCTATCAGACCAGCAAGTCTGGTCTGTTTAGGATTTTTTTTTGTTCTACAGTTTTTCTCCCATTCTGTTCAAGGCCTCTTACCCCTACCCTTATCCACTGGTGGATTCAAATAATTTAACAACCGCTTTGCTGCCTTATTGATCATTTTATATATTAAAAATTGATATGCCAAAAGGTAGTTCATTATTTCATGTAATTAATACTTTAATAAGAACAAGAAAAGAGGCACAAAAAACTAGACTATGAGTTTTTAAAATATTAATGAAAAATATTAAATGATACCTGGAAAAAAATCATAAAACTGTTACTGAAGCAATTTCGTTATTTCTCCTTGATTGGGGTCCTTATTTGCAATATTCTTTACTTTTATTTGAACACCATCGGTTGTATGGTTTATTTTTACCTATCTTCTCCCATGCCTTTAGAGCAGTGGTTCTCAGCCTGTGGGTCATGACCATTTGGGGGCTGAAGAACTCTTTCACAGGGGTCACCTGATTCATAACAGTAGCAAAGTGACAGTGATGAAGTAGCAACAAAAATAATGTTATGGTCGGGGGTCACCACAACATGAGGAACTGTATCAAAGGATCGTGGCATGAGGAAGGTTGAGAACCACTGTTTTAGAGGTAGGACGACTAGGCAATAGTCATTGGGTTTGCTATATTAGAAACAAGTGACTTCTTCTCTCAACATATTATGTTCATCTTTGTAAAATTCCTTTCCACTTCTGCTGAACTCACAGCACTTGTTCTGACAATATTTTTAGCTTTTTGAACACTATCAGGAATTGCATAATTTGCTCCTAATGTCTACTGGGAATTTAGGTCATAACCCAAAACTGAAACAAATGACCACGAATCACTCTCAGGTTGTTTGCCATTTTTTCTCTTTACACTGTATTTGTTTACTTAAGTAATGAATGCACGGGAATCAAAATGCAATGTTTCATCAACAGTGTAACGACTTTTAGTAAATGGATAAATATCACAAGTATAGTTCCATCTAATTTTTTATACCTGTGGATGGAATGAACAGTACTACACGTGCTTAGAATACGCTGCTGCACAGATAAATGCTAAACCAAAAAGAAAAGAATAAGGAACATGAATTTGTGATTTCCACATCAGGCAGCTGCCCAGCCACGCGCTTTTGATTACAAGGGCCATTATAGCAACTGGTTTGCCAAAATCTGCAAAAAATTTGGTATCCATTTTGCCACAATGACATGAACTGGTTGAATCCCACCACTACCTCTATCTCTCCAGTAGCCACATTGCCTGGTTTCCTATCAGCCAAAAGCTTTCAAATGTCTTCTGTGCAGGACATAGCGCATCTGACACAGACACACATGGGTATGGTTCCTGAGCTTCTAAACAGCTGCCATCTTCCAGTTGGATTTGGGTTTGTGTTTGTGTTGCAAACACTTTCACTTGTCTTCCTCCATTGCTCCTCTCTACAGTGTCTTTTCCCTGCCCAAAATTTGTTTGTCAGAACTGAAAGTTGTCAGACTCTTCCAATTTCCATTATCATGCAACAATCTGCAAGTTCTGCAACTTCATGTTGTTGTTAACTGTCGTTGAGTCTGTTGCAATTAATAGCAACCGAATGCACCGCAGAATGAAGCACTGCCCACTCCGGTGCCATTCTTGCAATGAATGGTTCCTAGGCTTGGGCCCACTATTGCGGCCACGGTGTCACTCCATCTTGTCCAGAACCTTCCTCTTTTTCACTGCCTCTCTACTTTATCAAGCGGATGTCTTTCTCCAGGGATGGATCTCTCCAGCCAATATGTCCCAAGTCCATAAGAAGAAGTCTCACCATCCTTGCCTCTACGGAGCACTCTGGCCATACTGCTTCTGAGACAGATTTGTTTGCTCATTGACAGGCTGTGGTGCTTTCAATAATCATCTCCAGCACAACTTGGGTCAACTCAACTTTGAGAAGGCAGCTCCTCCACACTCTTCGTGTCGGGCATTTTTCACTCAGCATAATTTCTGCAAGATTCAGCCATGCCATTTTTTTTGTCAGCAGTTCATTAATTTTTATTGTTGACTAGTATTCTATTGCTAAACTAGTTGAGGAATGTTTGAGATATTTCTAATTTGCAACTGTATATATAATTTGCAGCTACTATAAATATATATCCCTGAAGAGTAGTGTTTTGTTCCAACACCTAATAGTATAATAAAAAGCTGTTATAAGCACTGTTATAAATTTTTAAAACAAACTTTAATCTATAATATCTTCAATAATTTTTTGTGTGCGTGTATGTGCTTTCATTTCTCTTAAATACTTGGAAGTGGAGATTTGGGGTCGTAGGCTAGGCACGTAGGTTCAGCCTATAAGAAACTGGCGATTAGCTTTCCCAAGTGATTATATTATTTTATATTCCAATCAGCAATGAGATTTCCAGTTGATCCACACCCTTGCCAACATTTTATGTTGGGAGTATGTTACCCTTTATTAGTTCTAGTGGACTCTCTAGCATTTTACAGTCCATAGCATTAAGAATGCTGGATTGAATTCTTATTTTGTTGGTTGCCCAATGAAAAGTTATAAATTTAAGTCCAATATCGTGAACAAAATGGGAGAGCATGCAACCCTTTCTTTAAATGATTTAAGAAAATCGCTAGCCATCAAAGAGAAGATTAATACATTGGACTTCATTAAAAGTAACTTCGGTTTAAGGAAAGAACGCCACTGTGATCATTTTATAAAGGAGCTCTGCAGGTGTAGAGAGTGACACATTGAGCCGTTAGCCACAGGCCAAGTGGCGCACACCCCTGGATCCGCTAAGGGAGAATAATGAGTCTGTCTACTTTGTTTAAAGACTTCAAATTTCAGAAATCAAAGGGACTGCTCTACTCTGCCCTACGGGGTTGCTATGGGTTGGAATCCACTTGATGGCATTGAGTGAGAAGAGAATAAAAAAACAAGTCACAGATGGAGAGCTTATTTTTAATTGACTGTTTTATTTTTGAGGAGTCTAAGATCAGAAAAATTGCACAGGAAGTACAGAGAATTCACCTATTCTCCTCGCTCCTGCATAGTTTCTACCATTGTTAGCATTTTTCATCAGTGAAGGGCATGTGTTACAAATGAGGAACCAATAGTGAATAAATTACTATGAAGTAAAGGTCGTCGTGCACATGAGCATTCACTCTTTGTGTTCTACAGTCCTTTGAGTTTTGACAAACACATAATGTCATGTGTCCACAGCGTAGTTTCACTCCTTACTCATCATCCCTTCCATCTCCACCTTGCACCCTTGGAAACCACTTATCTTTTCACTGTATGTATAGTCTTTTCCTGAATGTCTTGTAATTGGAATCATGCGGTGCACAGCCTTTTTGAATTAGCTTCTTTCACTTAGCAATATGCATTTTAGGTTCTTTCATGTCTTTTCCTGGATTGATAGATTATATTTGAAGAACAAAAAAAAGTAACCTATCAGGCCAAGAAAAGACATGAACAAACCTCTAAAATATGTATTATTAAGTGAAATATGCTCCTCTCGAAAAGCTACACTTGGTATGATTTCAACCATAACACATCCTGGGAAGTCTATAAAGGAAGACGAAATAAAAATCGACACATTTGAATTATGATGCTGGCTAAGAATATTGAGAGTATCATGGACTGCCGAAGAATAAACAAACCTGGTTCTGGAAGAAGTACAGCCAGAATGCTCTTTAGAAGAATGACAAGGCTTTGCCTCATATACTGTGGACATGTTTGAAGGAGAGACCAATCCCTGGAACAGAACATCCTGCTTGGTAACGTAGAGTGGCCGCAAAAAAGAGGAAGGTCCTCAAGGACATATAGACTGACACAGTGGCTACAACAATGGGCTCAAATACAAGAACAATTCTGAGGTTGGTCCAGGAAAGGTGGTATTTTGTTCTGCATCATAAAGTGTCGCTACTAGTCAGAATCGACTCAACGGCACCTAACAACAGCAAATACTCTATTGTATGGATGGACCACAGTGTGTTTATTCATTTACTTATTAAAGGACATGTTGGTTATTTCCAGTTTGGGGCAATTATGAATCGATTTATTATAAACATTCCCATGTAGGTTTCTATGAGGACATTTGTTTTCAACTCATTTAAGTAAATACTGAGCAGTGTGATTGCTGGGTCATATGGTAACTTTTATTTGTCTTTGTATCAAATTTCCAGACTCTTCCAAAATGACTGAACATTTTGCATTCTAAGCAGCAGTGAACGAGAGCTGCTATTGCTCCACAATCTCAGCAGCATTTCATGTTGTCTGCATTTTGGAGGTTAGACATGCTGACAGATGTGTAGCAGCATGCCATTGCTATTTTAGTCACAATTCCCTAATAAAATATTATGTGAAGCACCTTTTTGGATGTTTTTTTTTAAGTCATTCTGTTGGGGGCTCTCACAACTCTTATCACAATTCATACCTCCATCCATTGTGTCAAGCACGTTTGTACATTTTTTGCCATCTTCATTCCCAAAACATTTGCTTTCTACTTGAGCCCTTGGTATCAGCTCCTCATTTTTCCCCCTCCCTCCCGGCCACCAATATAATATGAACTCTTGACAATCTATAAATTATTATTACTCTGCCATGTCTTACACTGTCCGACATCTCCCTTCACCCTCTTTTCTGTTGTCCATCCCTCAGGGAGGGGGTTATATATAGATCTTTGTAATTGGTTCCCCCTTTCTACTCCACCTTCCCTCCACCCTCCCAGTATCGCCACTCTCACCACTGATCCTGAAAGGATCATCTGTTCTAGATACCCTGTGTTTCCAGTTCCTGTCTGTACCAGTGTACATTCTCTGATCTAGCTGGATTTGTAATTTATAATTGGGATCATGATAGTGGAGGAGGGAGGGGAAAAAGCATCAAAGAGCTACAGGAAAGTTGTATGTTTCATCATTGCTACACTGACTGGCTCATCTCCTGCCCGCGACCCTTCCGTAAGGGGATGTCCAGTTGCCTACAGATAGGTTTGGGTTCCCAATCTTCACTCCCCCTCATTCACAATGGTATGATTTTTTTTGGTTCTTTGATACCTGACACCTACTACACCTCTTGATCACACAGGCTGGTGTGCTTCTTCCATGTGGGCTTTGTTGCTTCTGAGCTGGATGGCCGCTTGTTTACCTTCAAGCCTTTAAGACCACAGATGCCATATCTTTTGATAGCTGGCCACCATCAGCTTTCTTCACCATGTTTGCTTATGCACCCACGATCAGGAAGGTGAGCATATCATGGCATGCCAATTTAATAGAGCAAAGTGTTCTTGAATTGCAGGAGTACTTAAGTGGAGGCTCAATGTCCATCTGCTACCGTAATACTAAACCTATAAATATATGCACATAGATGTAGTTCCGCATTGTCACATATAAATATATTTACATATGTACATGCCTGTATTTAGACCTCTGTAAGTGCCCTTTGCATCCTAGTTCTTTCCTCTATTTCCTTTTACTTTCCTCTTGTCCCACTATCACGCCCAGCCTTCATTTGGGTTTCAGTTATTCCTCATTGTTCTTGATCACAACCTACCAGGCCTCTTACAACCTCCTTGCCACTGATTTTGGATCACTTGTTGTTTCCTTGTCCCTGGGTTTGTTAACACCTACTTCCTTTCCCCAACCTCCCCCTCTCCCATGTGCCCGCCAAACCATTGGTCCCATTGCAACAAAAACAATGACAAAAAAAAAAAAGCCTGTAAGTAGCTCAAGGTCTGTTTTTTGATCTGTAGCAGTGTTTTCTGGTCAGGTCTGATGGATTTGCTCATCTACCATTTGTAAATCTTTTTTGATAAGGTTCCAATTTAGATCTTTTGCCCAATTTATAATTGAGTTGTTTGAGTTTTGATGTAGTTGTTGTTGCTGCTGCTGCATTTTAAGAGTTCTTTGTATATTTTGGAAACAATTTCTTTTTCAGATATATGTTTGGCAGCTATTTGTCCCAGTCTGTGGCATGTATTTTCATTCTCTTAAGAGAAGTTTTTCCTATATATACAAAAAGGTCTCATAGCCAGAATATATAAAGAATGAAAGATCAACATGAAAAAGAAACATGACTCAATTTAGAAATGGCCATGAACTTTGAATGGGTACATTCCAAAAAGAATATCCAAATGACCTATTAGCACATGAAAGTGTGTACAACTTCTTTAACCAAAAAATGAGGTAATACCTCTGAGTTGAATGGCTAGGATGAATAAGATTGGAGATACCAAGTGGCAGGAAGGATATGGAGCAATTTGAACTCTCACATACATCACTCATGGGAATGCACATACATAGAGCCTCTTTGAAACACTGACAATATCTACTTAAGGTTAATCCTCATGCCCCTCTATGACTCAGCAACTCTACTCCTAGGTATATAACTAAGAGAATTGAGTGCATGTGTGTACCAAACACACATATAAGCTTGTTCATAGCAGCTTTATTAAAAATAGCCCTAAATTAGAAAAATGCAAATGCCTATTAAATATATTATATAACAATATATTTGATAATATCTAAGGGGCTTAAAATGTTTGTAGAAAAATAGAACTGAAATGCAATGGAGTTTTTCATGAATTATGTGAAGATCCCCATGTGCCTAAATTGTGGAATATTATACAAAAACAGAGAATGCACATCAATAGCATGCAGTGTCATGACACTCATAGACTTAATTAGTAAAAGATGAAAGACTCAAAATAGCATATGAGGTTAAATTCCCTTAATATGAAGTTCATGCACAGATAAATCAAATTTATATTGCTGTCTATTAGTACTACTGGTTCTCTTTAAGGAGGAGGTATTGGTTGAGAGAGGGCATAAGTCAGTTGCTGGAAAGGTTGGTGATCTGAGTCATCAAAATACATCAAACTTTACACTATGATTGGTGGACTTTCTTAAATGCATGTTATACTTTAATAGATTTTTTTGCAAGTCAGCTTACATTGCAGTAGACACATTTGAGAACCAAGAAGCAGGTTGTAAGGAGTCACTGTTGGAAGTCATTGAGTTAGTTTCAGCTCATAGTGACCCAGGGAAACCCTGCCCGGTCCTTCACCATTATCACAATCACTGCTATGTTTGAGTTCATCATTTCAGTCTCTGAAGGCCAATAAATCCTTACTGATGTGTTATCATTTTCCCTCAAAACAGCAATATGTTTTCTAAGTTGAGGTGGAAAATATCCAGAGTCAATGTTGCCCTAAGACCTGGTTCTTAGGATCTTATCAAGATGGCCTATTAGCTCTGATATGTCATGACCTCATTTGGAAGAATTAGATCCGCTCTTAATTGCCATTAACATTCCAATATTGGATTATAGTTCTAAATTAACCCATATTTTTCTGGTCACTTGGTTTCACCAATATAAATTTGGAGAAAATTACATTATGAACCACGCTTATGAGCTTGTAACCACAATATTTGGATGCCAACCCTGTGAGAAAATGGCAGCTAACTCAAGTTTCCTGGCCAGAATCTATGCTTTCTGTGTGCACGTGTGTATATGTGCATATTACTATAGTCTCATCGAAGACAACTGGCTCTCTTCTTACAACCAATGTTACACAATTAAAAAAAATACTCTTTTTATGTTTTAGGTTCAAATAGCAAGAAGAACAACCTTCCAAATTTGACTCCCATTTCCTTTGGTGGTGTTGCCCACACTTCCCGGATGTAGAGGAAGCTTGCACTGCTTAGGGAGCGGATAGGGTAGGGGGAAGAGCAGAAAGCAAATCTTATTTTGGTAGCAGGAAGTCCTTGTGGGGAACTAAAATGCTTACAAGGGGATTATGACTTAAAAATTACAATAATACTCAACATCAGCCACTCAGCCACACTATCAACATGAGACTGTGAACGAGCTTCATTTCTCCATGGAGGAAAGGTTAAAAGCAAAACAAATTCCACACGCATAATGAAACTTTAAAAGGGTTTTTAAAAAATGTAAATTTCCGTTCTCTTCTTACAGAGGTGGCTTCCTTGGGCTCATATCAGTGTTCCCTCAAGTTCACCTTGTGAAATGCTTCCTTCAGAATAAACGTTATCATCAGCAGCACCATTTCCATACATCATCCATAATCTCAGGTATTTATGCAGAAGAATATAAAGGTCTAGTGATGAACTATTTATGAGCTGGGGGTAATTCTTTCTCCACTTGAGAAATATGCTGTCCTGTGACTCTGACAGCTGAGTGGAACACTTTCCCCCTTGAGATGGCTGGCTGGAGGCTTCAAGAAATGAAGTGATTGGCTGGGGCACCCCCCAAAAATGAATTGTCTTCCATACAAATCAAACACATGGCCCAGGTGTTCTGGGTTCGCCAACTGTGCAGGTCTTAATGCTGGTGACTCTGGCATGGGCTTGCTGCGTGAGCCCGTTCATGACAGCTGCCATGCACCAAAGCAAGGCGGACACTCGGCAAGAGCAAAACTGGATTTGATCAACTGCCGATTTTAAACAGGTGGGTTAAAATGGTCTTTCCAAAAATGTCCAAAGGTGGGAGATTGCGTAGGGTACAAAAAATACTCAAGATTATATCACCGGACCCTGGAGAACATTTTTTCAAACTCACAGAAGTAACAGGTCAATGGATTGATGGGTAGGTGGCTTCTCCCTAGACTGAGGCTAAGGGTAAGTCTGAATTTGAAAAGATGCTTGGATTTCAATTTTAAAATGATTTTCATTCTTTGCCTCGGTTGTTATGCTTACAGTTTCTCCGTGATATTTGAAGGAAAATTGATTGGGGGACATTATGGGGCATTATTGGAGTACAGTGACATGTGTTAAAGAATGTCAAAGAGTCAATGGTTTTAAACATGTTTAATAACAGTTATTTCTGCTACACTCAGTGCAGCCTACAAGTGTGGGAATTTGTATGAACTATTTGGGCTACTCAAGAGGAACATTTTGTCAGATGGGAATGGTACATTATAGTAAAGAAGCAAACAGTTCACAATCCCAAAAGTACAAGAACGATCCCGCCTTTATTTTTTGGTGCCTCCATTCAATTTCAGATGCCAAATTCCCATTCCAACACGTTAATGAATTATGAAGCTTCTGTGCTTCCTATAGTCTCCTATCCTTAAAATGTTTCAACACACAGATGTTGCACTAGAAGCACTCATTAATCTATGCCAAGAAATTTGGAAGACAGGTCAACGAGTGAGAGAGATTCCTATTTGGGCACTTTCCAAAGAAAAGAGACCCAGCGGGATGTGGAAATCATCAAACAATATCATTACTAACACTCGCAACTAAATTTTTGCTGAAAATAATTATAAAGTAATTGTAGCTGTACATCGACAGAAATTTCATGAGGACATGGAATGAGGAATATCATAGCAGACATTTGATAGATCTTAAGTGAAAGCAGAGAATATCAGAAGATGATTCCTTGTGCTATATCCACTGTAGCACAAAGGCATTCAGCTAGGTGGATCATAACAAACTATGAGTAACATTGCCAAACATGGAAATTCCAGCACATTTTCACTGGGCTCACATGCAACCTGTACAGAGACCAAGAGGACGTCATTCAAGTAGAACAAGGGACTACTCCATGTTTTAAAATCAGGAAAGGTCTGCATCAGAGTTGTAGTCTTTCACCATTCCAACAATATGCAGAGTAAATAATTTAAGAAGCCGGACTCCCTGAAGAATGAAGCTTCTGGAACTGGAGGAGGGCTCATCAACAACTTGTGCTTTACACAGGAGACAAGCTTGCCTGCAGAAAGGGAAGAGGACTCAAAGCACTTGCAAGGGAAGTAGGGAAGGCAACCCAAATTCTCATAACGGGACCAATAGGCGAAATCTTGATAAACAGAGAAACAATCAAAATGATCATAGATGGCCTGCTTTTATCTTCAGTCAATGTCCTCAGAAGCATCCGCCCGGAAATTAAATGATGTGTTGTGATGGGCAGATCTGCTACCCAAGATCTCATTAAAGTATTGAATGGCAGAGATGGCACTTTGAGGACTAAGGAGTACCTGGCCCAAGCCATGGGATAGCATATGAAATCTGGACAAACACTAAGGACGAGCACGGGAGCATTCATGCCCTGGAATTGTGAGGATGGCGCTGGCAAAGAATATTGAAATACGGCCAGAAAGATCAACAAATCTTTCTTACAGGAAGTACAGCCAGAGTGCTCCTTAGAAGGGAAGATGGCGATACTGCTCCTCCTATATTTGGGCATGTGGTCAGGAGAGACCAGCTCCTGAAGAACATCATGCTTGGTAAAGTAGAGGATCAGTGGGAAACAAGGAAGACCCTTAGCAAGATGGATTGACACCAGGGCTACAATAATGAACTCAAACATAACAGCAGTGAGGATGGCACAGAACCAGGCAGTGTTTGGTTCTGTTGTACATCAGGCCCCTATGAGTCTCAACAGCACCTAACAATAGCAACAATGACTGAAACCTATCTGCCTGTAGTGGCAACTTCTGGTTTCCATGATCCCTGCCTCCTAAGACTGATACCCTTTTGTAATCTCCTCCCTTTTAGTGTGGCCTGGACCTCGTGGCTTGCTGCTAATGCCTAAAACCAATCGCCTTCAAGCCAACTCCAACTCATGGTAATGCCACGTGTGCCAAAGCAGAACTGGGCTTCTCAGGGTTTCCAATGAGTGGGTTTTCAGAAGTAGGATTTGAGATCTTTCTTCCGAGACATTTCTTGGTAGACTTAAATCACCAAGTTTTCAGTTAAGAGCTGAGCACATTAACCATTTCATCACCCAGGGGCCCAGTAGGAAGTCCCTGTGTGGGTCACGTAAAGCCCATCATTAAGAGCTTCATGCACTGGCTGAAAGATTGGCAGCTTGAGCCCACCCAGAGATGTCTTGAAACACAAGCCTGGTGATCAGCTCCTGAAAGGTGATCAGCTTCTACTCGCCACAGCAAACAACAACGACAGGGGCAGAACATGGTAAGAGTGAAGTGATCTCTTGGACTAGATCATTACTCACTCTGAGGAAGCCAACGGCCATGTTGTGAGCTGCCCTATGGAGAGGCTTATGTAGCAAGGAACTGAGGGTGGCCTCTGGCCCACATCCAAGGAGGAAATGAAGCTTCAACCCGGTAGTCTGTGAAGAACAAAAGCCAAACACCAGATGTGTGAAGTTGGAAGCCATCAAGCCTTACAGTTCCAGACAATTCCTTGATTGTAGCCCTGTGAGAGAGCCTGAGTCAGAGGATCCAGCTTAACTGTGCCCGAATTCTTGACCCACAGAAACTGTGAAATCACAAATGCTTGTTGTAACCAACTACAGTTGGGGGTGATTGGTTAGGCAATGAAAGAAAACAAATGCACTCTCAAGTGCCCACACCAAAGATTGTTGTCCTGCAGCAGATGCCTGCCTCGTCAACAGCAGCCATATTCCCCTCCATCCAAATGAAAGCTGCGCCTGTGATTCTACGTTGAACCCAGCATCGGGGGTTTTCACTGCTGACCTTGCCACAGAAACAAGATGAAAATGACATCACAGCAAAGGAAAGCTCAAGTGTGAGATGGAAGCAAACAGAAACAGAGTAGAGATGCTGTCGCTAAAGAGTGCCGATTTCTGTGAACTGGAAGCACAGGCTCAAATTATCTCCAGCTGGTCTTTAAACATTTCATCAGTAAATGCACAGCAACAATCTTGTTCCTGGTGATGTTTGCAGCGAAAGCAAAGACGCTTGATTGATTTTCCTTCCAATAGAAGGAGGTAATCCATGTTCCTTGTCAGTGTGGGCAAACAAGTAAATGTGAGTGTACAAGGAACGTCTACATCTGCCTCACACGCATCGTATAAAGAATTATGAGAAACGTACATTTGGATTTAGTTTCCAAAGACTTCAGTGGCCAACCACCTCATAATTTAGATTGGTGGAATAAAAATTAATTGTTCCAGGAGAGTAATTATGTCATAGTGTATTAATTCATTAGCACCTCAATTCATTTACTCACTGAATTACCACACATGTAAACTTGCTATGGAGAAGCCCAGAATGAAAATCAGAAACATGTCCATGACCTCGTGAATGTGAAGAGAATAATCACCTCCACCCAAGAACTGATGTCATGACCTGACTTCATGGAGTTAATGGCTGGAGAGATGAGCTCTTAGGGACTGGTCAGAGCTTGTAACCTGGAACTCTGGTTCTGGTCTCTTAGGTGGCCCCATTTGGGTTATCTTTTCAGTCATTCAACAAGCATTGGATACTTAAAATATGCCATGCAATGCTTTAGGGCCGGATGATATAGCACTCAACAGGCAGGCAAGGCCCCTGACGTTAGCAGTTATGTTTTAGTTCTTATTTCTAATTTCTTATTTCAAGAGTCCTCTCAATTCTAGAAATTCTTTGCTATCCCTTGTGAGCTCCCAGTCCTAACCTCACATTATTAAGTAGCAGTAATTCAAACAAAAAATGTAATATAGCTGGGTAATTTTAGCTTGAGATCTGAAGTCAACCTATCTTGTATTAATTTTGATCTGAGGTAAATCATTTGAAGTCATTCTGCTGTATGCAATCTCCTCATCTCTAAAATGGGAATGATAAAAATCATTTAAATTTCATAGGGATGGTAAAAATGGAATGAGAAAATATATTCAACAACTCAATGCATATTATAAGCAATTGATTCAATTAGTCATTAATTAAGTACTCTGTTACTTCTTCACAGTATCTTCTAGAGCAGTTCTCATCCTCAGAATTATTGTTATTTTGAGTTAGATAGTTCTCTGTCAAGGAGGCTTGGTGGTGCAATCGTTAAGTGCTTGGCTGCTAAGTGGAAAAGCGATGGTTCAAGTCTACCCAGTGGCTCCACAGGAGAAAATATTAGCCATAGACTTCCATACAGATTACAGCCTAAAGAATGCTCTGGGACAGTTCTACTCTGTCACATGCGGGACACTATGAGTTGAAATCAATTTGGTAGCACCTAAAAAAACACAGTTCTCTGTTAGGCTGAGTTCACTAGAGAAGCAAAACCAGTGATGCTTATATGAGGGGACACCTCCTCCCCCCACCAAAAAACTAGAAGTTTTTTCAAAGCTATGTATTTAATTTATTTTTATAAAACAACCTATTACTTTTGAAGTACTTTCCACTGCACTCAATACATTTGTCAAATCTTGATTCCATTCTTGGAAATATTTTTGCACTCATCTGTTTGGATGGCTGTTAGCGCCTCCCTCAGTTTTTTCTTCATCTCTTCTACATCATCAAACTACTGTCCTTTCATGTCCCTCTTCATTCGCAGAAACAAAAAGAAGTCACACGGAGCAAGGTTAAGTGAGTAAGGTGCGTAGGGCAAGAGAGGCATGCTGTTTTTTTGTTTTTTTTTTTGCCAAAAACTGGTACAGGGAGATGGCTGCGTGAGCACATGCATTGTCATGGTGGAAAAACCAATCCCCTGTCTTCCACAAATTAGGCCTTTTTTTTATCACACACCGTTGTGCTATGTTTTCAGAACCTCCAAATAGAAAATTTGATTAACAGTCTGACCTGGTGGAGTCATCTGTTTGAGAAGTTGACAGACATCCAGAATGAGCTTTGCCATCGATCAACATTTCACCTTTTTTGAAAGGAGAAAACCACTTGCACATTTGAGTTTTCCCCATTGTGCTGTCCTTGTAAGCTGTGTTCAACAACACAACAGTTTCTGCCTCATTTTTCCTGAGTAGGAAACAAAATTCCACATCCGCACCCTGTTCTCTTAAATCAGCCATCACAAAAAAATGAGGTTCAAGAGAAACTGCTTTCATGAAAATAATGAAACTGTGACCAGAGAGAAATTTCCCAGGTGACACCACTGCATGCACTAAATCAGAGGGAGCTTGATATGCTCACCTCATGGGAAAAATGGGTACTATGAAAGCTCACCTAGCAGAGTTTTTTTTTCCATTTGGGGGGGGGTGTACCACTTCATATATGTATATATTCAAAGAAATTTGTATAATGAAGAATGCTCACATAGTTGTTGAAGCAGGTAAGTCCAGTCTAGTTTCATGTCCTTGCATCAGATCTTAAATTGGAGGCTTCTCCTGACTCATGTAGTTTCAGTAGCTGATGAACCCAGGAGTAGCAAGAACACCGCAAGCTCAGAGGTAGACTCAAAGGCAGCAGGGGAGGCTTCTGACTGCCAAGACAAATGACTCCAAGGCCAGCAGGTCAGATGGCAGGGTCAACTAGCCAGATGCAGGATCCAGACCCAACAAAAAGCAGGCAAACTTTTCCACAGTGTCTACTTGCATATAAGAAGTAGGCCACACCCTCAAGAAAACCTCTTTTCAATTGCATCAGGACGGTGACCTGAGTAAAAGAGTTACACCCAACTCTTAGCTTACTACTGCTTGGCTGCTCCACAGCAGCGTCTATCGTGGAGTTGGTTACATTATATTAGGTCACATCATCAGGGATTTCTATGTCGCAACTGCCACGCCACCTAGAATCCTGGCCCAGTTACGTTGACACAAAGCCCAACCGTTGCAAGTTTTTGTCATTGGGGTGGGGGGGTGCTGTCCTGTGCACTGCAGGATGTTTAGCAGCATCCCTGGCCTCTACCCACTAGATGCCAATATCATTCAAATTGTGCCTGCGCCGCCCTACACACAGACACACGTTGATACAACCCAAAATGTCTCTACACGTTGGCAGTCTCTCCTGGGGCTCAAAATTGCTCCCAGTTGAGAATCACTGAGCTAGAGCTATTAGAGCCCGGGGAAAAGTAACCGGCATTAGTAATTTGGCATTAATTTTACTCATCCAAAAATAGCTCTTAGCGTTTTGGATCTCTTCTTTCAAACAACTCGATATTAATCATTCGTGCTATTGCTAACTTAGGGACGTTCATATTTTAGAGACTACATTTTAATGGTCTCAGTGGTAGTATTGAGACCTAGAAACGGACCACATGTCGTAAACCTGCACATTATGTTCCTCACTTGTGATTACGCAGGTGCTGTGACAGTATATGATCTGCCTTCCTTCTGTGTGGGAGGGAACCATATCTGTGATGCCTGAGAAGGTGAATCTGACCTCATTCTTCACACCTTCTTTGATTTCTTGCTGCTTGAAGGCAACCAAACTAATTAAAAGGTTTTCCATAACTATATTTGGCATCCTGCAGAGACTTCACGGATATGATTAAAAATCTTCATAGGTAATTAGCCCATCCTCTAAACAGCAAATCAAGACCATTCAAGTTCATGGCTGATCATTTTCAGTAGAAGATGTCAAAAAATCACTGGAAAAAAAGCCTAATAAAAGGGTTGAACACTGAGGTGTAAAATGTCAAAGCAAACTTGGAAAATAAAATGTCAAAGGATTCCTTCCTCCGCCAATAGATATTGCTATTATTTGAGAATTCACCCCAGGCAGATTGTGTACGGGTTATTGTTCCTTCTTGTAAAAAGGGCTTAGGAGCAGCATCTGACCTCCTCTGATTTCACAAGGTGGGGTGGGGAGGGGAGAGGATCAAGCCCAACAAGCAGCCCAAGGCCGACTTCAAAGAGGTGGAGATGATTCCGACACCAGCTGTCTCTCTTCTGGCACTTCCTTGACTTTTCTACTAGGTTTGATAATTCATCGCAATGACCGCACAGAACTCACATGATCATACAATTCTGGGGGGTCTTAGGGAAGTTCATAGGTTATAATTCAGGATCGATATGCTCAAGATACTCCTTCTCAGCTGTGCCCACAAGTACACTTGTCTCTGACCCCAGGCTCCTCAGTCATGCAGCCCCCTGGACCGCTCCTCTGCTCTGCTCAAACAAGTCTTACACAGCTTGTTAGTGCTGCAAGTAACTGTCCAAAGGGCACTCCACTCTGCCATAAACCCGAAGACACTCTGTGGATCTTCCAACCTAGCTTCCCCAATTAAGTGCTTGGAAGCACCGCTCTCCACAAGTGCGTCGCTCACCCAAAGGCAGCCAGCTTTACTCAGTCTGTGGGCCAGGAAGTCCTTGGCTGCAGCATTATGTCTCTTACAAGCCTTTTAGCTATGACCGAGTCACTAAGAATCGAAAGTTTCATTTCCCCTGCCCCTTCCTTATTTCTCTTACAAAGTCCTGAAATAGACAAGCTCGCATCACCACGTTAAAGTAGAACTGTCCCAAGAACACTTTTCCCTGTGGTATTTTCCCAGGCCCCTTCAACAGGCCTTGGCCTTCTCTGAGGTAATCTGTTTAGACACCACAGTGGAATGAAGGTTTGTAAGTGCCCTTAGAGCAGCGGTTCTCAACCTGTGGGTTGAGACCCCTTTGGGGGTCCAATGACCCTTTCACAGGGTTCGCCGAAGATCATCGGAAAACACATAAATATTTCCCAATATATAATTACATATTGTTTAGTGATTAATCATTGTACTTGGATTATGTTTTTAATAATGTTCAGTTTGTAACAATGAAAATACATCCTCCATATCAGATATTTACATGATGATTCATAAGAGTAGCAAAATGACAGTTATGAAGTAGCAACGAAAATAATGTTATGGTTGAGGGGGGTCACTACAACTGAGGAACTGTTTGAAGGGGTTGCGGCATTAGGAAGGTTAAGAACCACTGCCTCAGAGCAATTCTTGTTGAAACTCCCCCTCTCCCCTTATCAAGAGATACTGTATAGTCTTTCTGGGACAGGAGTGTCCATTTCCCTCCCTTGCAAGGAGGACAAGTTGGAGACGAAATCCAGGAATGGAGTCATAAGCCAGCGTGCCTGAAACTGTACCGAAATAGACTTTTGTTTGACTTCTGTCAATACCATTTAGTGATATATGTATTTGAACTTGTCTTTTCTTCTGCTTTCTGTATTCTATCCTCCCTGAAGATTATTAAAAAAAATCGGTCAGGGAAATGGGAGCCGCAGTCTGGAGAGAGGTTTTCTTTGGCCATTTCGCTGCAGCCCAGGTGAGCCTGATATTAAAGACTTTGGTCATTCTAATTGGACATTGTCGTGGCTTCTTATCCAAACCCGCAACATCCCATACTGCCATGAGTCTGGAGCCAGTGCAACCAATCCCCCTTCGGGAGCTAAATTGGAGGCAAAGCACAGAGGAGGAGTATGGCCTCTTCTGACTTCACAAGGGGGAAGAAGAATCAAACTCACTATCAATCCAGGGCTGATCAAGACATAGAGGTCAAACATGCCTTCACCCTCCAGCCTTTTTTTTTAACCAATTCTGACACCAAGTGTCCCGCCTACCACTCTCTACTCCTCTGCTGGGCTCAGCAATTCAGTGCGATAGTCACACAGAACGCACAGGCAATGCTGGTGATTATGAAGTTTATTAAGGAAGTTAGAGTTAGAATTACAAGTTAGAATTAGAAATGCTAGGATACAATTTTTGTTGTTGTTGTTCAGGGTAGTGTCTTCTCAGCTGAGCCCACAGGCATGACCCTGTCTAGTTCTTGGTCTCTCAGCCCTGAGGTCCCTTGGCCTGCTGTGCTCAGGCAATGTTCCAAAGCTCTCTCCGCATGCCGGGAAATAGCTCAGGGGCACACCAGAAGAAGAAACAAATCTTTCTCGGAAGAAGTAACAACCGGAATGCTTCGTAGAAGCACCCTGTCTATCCCCACAGTGGTTGTAGCATGTTACAGTCCAAGCAGGAATGAGTAACAGCTCATCCCCACATCCTGTCAACATTGTTGAAATGATTTTTTAAATCATTTTATTAGGGGCTCATACAACTCTTATCACAATCCATACATGCATCCATCGTGTCAAGCACATTTGTACATATGTTGTCATTATCAGTGCCATTTTTGTCAGGGTCAAGTGGCATCTCACTGTGGTTTTGACATGTATTAGTCTGATGGCTAGTGATTGTGAGCATCTGTTCATATGTTTGTTGGCTACCCAGATGTCCTCTTGGGTAAATGTTCTGTTCACATCCTTAGGCTAATTTGTGATTAAGTTGCTTGTTTCATTTTGTTGTTATTGGGTTTTTTCAGTTTTCTATAGATTTTAGAGATTAGACTCTTAATGGGGAAGTCATTTTTCAGATTTTTTCACGCTAGCCTGTAGATTATTAATAAAATCTCTTGATAAGCATCCATTTTTATTTTAAGTGGTACAATTTATCTATTTTGTCTCCTGTTTGTGCATTTATATATTGCTTTCAACAAAATAGTAAGTCCCATAGTTTTCTTCCTATGTTGTTTTCAGGAAGTTTATAGTTTTCAATTTAACACTAAGGTCTTTGATGCATTTTAGTTAGTTTTGTCTATGGGGTGAGGTGTAGACCCTGTTTCTTTTTTTGTAGGTGGCTATCCACTTTTGCCAGCACTATTTATTAATGAAACCGTTACTGGATCACTGAATGGACTGAGACTCCTTGTTGAAAAACAGTCGATCATAGATTAAATAAAGACCCAAACTCACTGGTCTCGAGTCTATTGCAACTCATCACAACCCTGTAGGGCAAAGTCGGATGCTCCACTGGGTTTCCAAGGTTGTAAATCTTTTCAGAAGCCCGCAGCCTCGGCTTTCTCTTACAGAGCAGCTGGTGAGTTTGAGTCACCAATCTGTGGGTTAGCAGCTCAGCATGTAATCCACTGTGAAAGTATGGCGCTTTGCCCAAAGATGGCTGGGTTTAATTCTGGCTTCTCAGTTCGGGAGGAGAATTGGCTTATGTGTCTATCATTAAACCAATACGTAGGTTCCAGTGGCTGTACAGTATGTTTTGATACTGGAGAATATGAGGCCTTCAGTATTGTTCTTTTTCATCAATATTGCTTAGGCTATTTTGGGTTTCTTTCTTTTCCATATGAAGGTTGCCAATATTTTTACCACTTTAATAATGCTGTTGGGATTTGTATCAGAAGTAGATAGACTCTGCAGATTGCTTTAGGTAGCATTGCCATTTTCACTATATTAAGTCTGCCGATCAATGCCTTTCCATTTTTGTAGGTCTCTTTTAGTCTCTTGCCGCAATGTTTTATAATTTTCATTGTATAGGTCTTTTATGTCATTGGTTAGATTTACTCCCAGGTATTTTATCGATTTGAGGGCTAGTGTAAATGGAATAGTCTTTGTTAGGGAGAGGAACCTGACTGATTTTGTGTGTTAGGCAAAGCTTTTAAATAAACTCAAATAACAAAATGTTATTGATCCATGGTTATCTTCTTTTCTTAGGTCCCATAAAGCACTTAGACACCACATTGAAAGCAAATGTGAAATTGGCATCATTCTTCCACTGATAGATCGCTGTTCCACGAATATCAAATGCACACCCCACTGTTCTGTTTCTCTGCTTCTCTGTGTTGGCCGCATTTTATTATTCTAACACCATCATGGTTAATCTTCTTCAAGATTCTTTCAATGACAGTCAACTCAGCATGTGCAGGAACAACACTGCATATCATTCAAAGGAAGTAGCGAGGACAGGAGCACTATGAGCAAGCTGGTGCCCACTGGGCAATAGCGACATGATTACTACAACCTGGCAGTCAATGACTGTAAAACACCACAGTCATTAGATGTATCTTGATTTGGAAAAGATTTGAATGTGACCTCAGAGCTGATGAAAGGGCTAGATTGCAATTGCAAACAAGAAGGTGCTTAGGTTATTCTTATTATTTTGCTTAGGTTATTCTGCTTAAGTCTCAGCTCTTTGGTTTGGACTTTGGGTCTCAAGTCCAATGTGTCTTTTTCCTGATGTGGGCCACGGATAGCAGCAGCAAGAGACTGAGGAGGAAATCTATGTATTGGGGCCACATTTTGCATCATTTAGATATCAAAGTGTTACCTGTGATGATAGGTCCTTCAGATGATTTCAAGGACGACTGCTTCTGTAAAAAAACAAAAAAGAAATCTCATCACCATGAATGAGGGGAGTACGTGATGGGGACCGAATGTCAATCTGTAGACAGCTGGACATCCCTTGCAGAGGGGGACTGAGGAGGAGATGAATCACTCAGGGTTCAGTGTAGCAATAATGAGACTCGAAACCTTCCTCTAGTTCTTGAACGCTTCCTCTCCTCCCAATTATCATGATCCCAATTCTACCTTGAGGACCTGGTTAGACCAGAGGATGCACAGCAGTGCAGTAGGGATCTGAAAACACAGGGAATCTAGGACGGATGAACCCCTCAGGACCAGCGGTGGGAGTGGCGACACCAGGAGGAGAAGGGGGTGTAGAAAGGGGGAACCGATCTCTGGGACCTTCATGTAACCTCCTCTCTGGGCATGGGCAACAGGAAAGTGGGTGAGGGGAGACGCTGGGCAATGTAAGATAAGATAAAATAATTATTTATAAACTATTAAGGGTTCATTGAGGGAGGGGTAACAGGGAGGGAGGGGTGGGGGAAAAAAGGAAAACGAGCTGATTCCAGGAACCCAAGTGGAAGGCGAATTTTGAGAATGACGAGGGCAATGAATGTATAAGGGTGCTTTACTCAATTGATGTATGTATAAGTTGTGATAAGAGTTGGATGAGTCCCAATAAAAAGATTTATTAAATTAAAAAAAACAAACAAAGGGGGAGCAGGGAGGGAGGGGAAGAAAAGAGGACCTGATGCAAAGGGCTTAAGTGGAGAGCAAATGTTTGGAAAATGATGAGGGCAATGAATGTACAGATGTGCTTTACACAATTGATGTATGTATGGATTGTGATAAGAGTTGTATGAGCCCCTAATAAAATGTTAAAAAAAAATAAAACCAGCCACATTTACAATCCTGATTAACCCCAAACCTGGTCAAATGAGCTGGATCTGAAGAGAAACGTGCATTTTGGGACTCTTTGCTCCTGGTTCCCCTCCCCTGTTGCAGAAACACATTAGCTAATAACATCTGCAATGACTCCCCATGATGCGTTTCCTAAGACCATGCACATTATAAAAAAACCTCTGAAGAACAGCACAAAAGCCTTCAGGACAGAGAGGAATTACTCTCTCAATGCGGGTGATGTTTGGGTTGGGAGCTATTTCTTAGCACACCTCATTGTTGACCTCATCATGAGGGTGGTCTGGCCTCTGAGGACGTGGGCGCAAGCTACAGATTCTCTCATTTGCTTGGGGGTCAGTTCCCTGGACTGGGGATTTGTTGATGGGCTTCTTGTCTTGAGATTCAGATAGGACAAATGTGCCCACGTGGGATGTTCATTGAAAGGCCAAGAATATCACTGTTGTGTCACATGTCTAAATTTCCCTGGCCTTGGTTTCTTTTATGAAATATGGTTAGATCTCTCAGCCCCCTTCCTGTTGTCCCATCTTTGGATTCTGTGGGAAGGCGGCTGGGAGAGAACAGAGGGTTACTGAGTCCTGGTCCCAAATCTACTACCTAGTGCAAATCACTTAACTTCTCTGGGTCTCAGCTGAACCACAAGCAAGTTAGAGAAATATATATCCACAATCCTAACCAGATCTACGTTCTGCTTATAGCCTCCATTTGTAAGTGCCTATACCAAGTCTGCTCTTTGGAAAACCTTTTACAGACCCAAGTGTCAAACTTATTTTATCCCAAAACAAGAGAACCTATAAAAAATGAAGAGATAATTGGAAAGTAAGCTTAGTGTTCTCTCAATTAGTATGCCTGCTAAGACAATTGCCTGTTTCCTAGTGGTACTGTTAGAACTACCACAAGTGGGTAACTTTAAGAACAGAAATTTATTTTCTCATAATTGGGATGCTACATGTCCAACTCAGTATTGATTTCTTCCTTATAAGTAGTCCTAAGAGTTCCTTGGTTTCTTAGCTTATAGATGATCCTTGCATTGGGTCTATCCTCCCCTCCACCCCCACCATGTTTGCACCTCTGTGTCTAATCTGCTCCTGTTATAACTCAGAAATAATTAGGTTTATAACCCATCCTACTCAGCTATGATCTAGTTAGCATAACAAAGGAAGCCTTATTTCCAAACAGGATGACAGCACTTGCCAGGGTGTAGAATTCCAACACATATTTGGGAAGGGAGCCCAATTGAATCCAAAGCCAAAGGGAACATTTAAAAAAGAAAGTCTGAAAAATAAAGAGGTTGTGGGCTTTAAAATAGGAGACTCTGGTTGGCACAAATGGCTAAGTGCTTGCTAATTGGAACTGATGGAACTCATTGAAGCAAAACTGGTACAGAGCAGGGTTTGTTGTAGTTAATGTGGGTGATCCAGAATACTAAGACTAACTGGAATGAGAAAAATGACAGGTTGGAGTCCTGGAATGGGACACTTGAAAGAGGTGCACTAAATTGTTTCAGGAGCCTGATATGTGACATCAGATTATTGCCAGGAGTGTGGGTTGTGACACACCTCCAACATGGTGCTGTCAGCCACTATCCTTAAGCCAGGCGCCCCTGTTTGGGGCTTAGCTGGTCAAGGGATTTGTTTGATGTGCAACACACATGCTGCCCTTGTTTTCTAAGACATGGGTTAAGTTTCTAGCAGGGCTTCAAACCATAATTTTTTTCCTATTCCATTTAACATTCTGGCTCATCCACTTTGTTGACCGTGATTTGAACAGAGTTGAATTCCTTTGAAACTCTGGTTTGAACCGACTCAGAGGTCCCTAACACCAGCTAGATTGACACAGCGACTGCATTGACTAGCTCAAACATAAGAACAATCGTAAGGATGGCACAGGACTGGGCAGTAGTAGTCTATTCTGCTATTCACAGGGTTGCTCTGAGTGGGAACTGACTCAATGGCACACCAACAAAAAGAGGTGCCTCCAAAGAAAGCCCTGGTGAGCTACTTCTGAAAGGTCAGTGATTTTTAAAATCCCATGAAGTCTAGTTCTACACTGACATATTTGGGTCTCCCATAAGTCAGAATCAACTATATGACAACTGGTGTGGTTATTTGGACCTTAGACCTAAAATGATACCTACATAATATCTGGTGCTATTCTGAAAGCATTGAAATGAATGTCCTCAGAAGTGAAATCAATGACTCTACCACCAGCAGAGGTGGAGCTTACCGTTTGCTTAATCTGAAGGCACACACACTCTCTCTCACTGCTATCGAGTTAATCTTGATTCATAGCAAGCTAGGGAGTAGGACTTCCCTGTGGGTTTCTGAGGCTGCAACTCTTTCCAGGAGTAGAAAGCCTCATCTTTCTCACTATGAAAAACTATGTGGCAGAGTTGTGAGTGACTTGGAAAGAGAGCAATAGCTGTAGCAGTGGTGGGGGCAGTCAAGTGCAGGGTGCCATCAGATATAGTGACTTGTTTTGAACATGGACATTCAGGAAAGGCATATAGGTGAGAACAAGGCAACCACTAATCAGGCTAACAATCGCTGTAGGAATGCCAAGTTCTTGAATATGGAGACGGATACGGCCAGCAGTTGTTGTGGCCAAGCCCTCAATCATGTTTGACTCACCATTTAAAAATGCCTACTACCGAGCCCAGAAAGGAGTTAATATCTTATTAAATAATTTCATTTGGCTGAAGAATGTGGTAACACCTGCTGATGGCCCTTGGCGGGATAATGAAGCCAAGATCACAATGCAATAGTGAATCCAGGAAAGGACAAAGTTCTGCTCTGTTTGTCAGTGATATATGAAGGTGTGATGTTGTGCTGTGACCCCAAACAGAAGAAAAAGAATGTAGAATAAAATTAACTTATGATACTTGCAGCGCTACAAGTAGAGGCCATGTTTTGATGATCTATTTTCTCTCTTCACCCATAAATCCACCCTTGGAGACATAGCTGGCTCACATACCAGGCAATCTTCTCCTGATTAGTTTTCACCTGGTTCCCCTGAAGCCACATCAAAGAGGTACCAATTTGGATGATGCAGCTGGACCTAATAGTCTAGCAGCATCGTATAAAGGCTTCTACTGGAAGGAGTCACATGCATTCAAATGCTAAAAAAAACTGTGGCTAGGTGTGGGTTTCCTTTGAAAAGAGTTGTTTTGGGCCCCATTCCTTCCCCCCTCTTCTTGCCCATCCACCCTTTTAGGACACCAGAGTTGAGATCCTGAGGTTCTTCGGGATGTTCTCCCAACTGTGCTGTGGACCCTAAACGATAACTTAGTCCCTAGTCCATTAGACAACACGTGATTGAGACCCTCAGAGAAATCAGAAAATGCCTCCAAAGTTTGGAAAGCAATTTCAAATGAGAAAGACATGCTGAACTCATCTCATCTAGACACCAGCACAAAGGATACAGAAGAAAACAGGATGTCGGAGTTCATTTGGGGTTTTTGGTTTTTATCTGTACAGCAACCCATTTCAGAAACCTCAATAGGCGAGGGCATGGCTTTGGGAGCCATGTCTAACCTTCTTCAGCTTCAATAGGGGAAAGGAGAATCCAGCTCCACAGCAGCCCCAGGCAGATTGCCATAAAACAGAGGTCACACATGCCATCTAACCTCCACCTTTGATTCTAACACCAACCATCCTCCAAGAGCACTCCATCTCTCTGTTGGGTGTGATCACTCATGGCAATGGCCACACCGGACGCACAGACAATGCTCAATGATGATGGGGGTTTCTTAGGGAATCTAACACGTTAAGAATGCTTTAAAAAAATAGGTAAGTTAAACTTAACGAATAGAGTTCCTTTTGCTGCAGTTCCTCTTCTCGGCCAGACTGGCAGGTATGTGTCTCTGGTCCTCGGCCTTGAAGCCACATAATCCATTGGCCTCTGTTTCCATGGGCCGAGACGCTCATCTGTTCTGCCTTGTGGTCTTTGTGCTGCTCCTCCCCGTGCTGCCTCAGGGTCCCCATATAGCTCCTGTGCTCTGTCTCCGGATGTCAGTGATGACGGAGGCCTCTCCTGTTTCTCCGTGCTCGCTCCACTGGTTATTCTTCTTTCTGATGGTCACAGGATTTTTTTTCATTCTGCTTCTGAGATGACTCCCTAATATGCCCAGGGAAATGGCCAAACTGAGCAATCCCCGAGTTAGTCTTCTACAGCTTATTCATCGGCGCTCACCTTTCCCTGGGTAAGTGTTATACATACGAAGGATAGAAGAGCCACATTAAGCAATTTTAGGTCACTACAGCAGGTTCCAAACAACAAAAGTGATTGATTTCATGCTCGTGGGTTTATAAATTGGTTAACAGTTTCATTAACTCGTCAGTGCTAGGCAGAACTCTGCATAGAGTTCACGTTTATTCCATGTTCCAGAAGCAATGGCTTTCTGAGATATACTTTCTTCATGGAGGGTAGCAACTCCAAAGAGCTGGTGGAAGCTTACAATGTGTAGTAGTTATCAATTTGTTGCCCCTCAGCTCCAAATTCACCCTTCAATACCTGCTTTGCAGCAATAGAGTGATCTTGTCTATCATTGGTCCTACCCAGCGACCATGTCATTTACAGTAAGCTTTGTTAGTAGAAGGTACTGAAGGGATATGGTGAAAGGAAAGGGTTTTCATTTTCCTGATTCCAGTGTGCTGAGGTTTGTTTTCCATGCTCCTGCTGCATAGTACATGCATGTAAGGACATCTCAGGATGTTCTATGTCAGCTATGTGCAGTGAGTGCACCATGGCTCAGCAAGTTTGCAGTCTGGCCTGTGCCTGGGTCTGATGACCACCGTGATATGGTCATCCTGATGTGGCAATGGTGCATCTAGGCCTCACATTAGCAACAGTGCCTCAACAGAGTCTCTCTGTACATCTAGCCCGGAGCCTGGTTTTCGAAATCGATCCCTACAGCCCTCCCAACAGACACCAAATGTATCACAGACTACACACTACCTGGCCAAGGAGTTGACTCTAGATATCCTGACTTCCTCTGTGCCTTTTAACGAGAGCAAGTCATATTTTTCGCCAGTATTTTCTATGTTGAATGATTTTGGATTGTCTCCCAGACCTTTTGAAAGTTATGCTGTAAAGACTGTGGATTCTATATTCCTCCAAGTAGTATGAATGTGTTCTCTCTCTCTCTCTCTCTCTCTCTCTCTCTCTCTCTCTCTCTCTCTCTCTCTCTCTCTCTCTCCCTTTTCTTCTCACTCTCTCCCTTTCCCTCTCTCCCTCTTTCCTTTCATTCTGTAAGCAGTGAACTACAAATTCTGTATTACCTCTGTTAGGTAACATTTCAATCTCGGTTCTGATGCCTTAGCCTTACCTTTACACTGCTGTGAATCTTCACCATGTATATGATGTCCTGCAATCAGCCAGCGACATGGGTAGGGCTTACCTGTAAAACCTTGGACTTAAATGCTTTGGTTTGATTATTTCTACACCCCTGTGTACTTTTTAGCAGCTGTGGCCAACTTAAATTCTGTCCTATGATTCCCCATGCCAGAAGCCAACAGGGATTTGAAGTAATAATACTTCTATGTTAGAAACCAGGCTATGTTAGAAACCAGGCTGCTATGATACAGCTCATGACATCTTGGAGTCCAACGTCACATTTGATTTATGTTTTGAAACAATTTCAATGGAGAGATCATTTATTCTCTCAATTCCCACTTATAGCTAACATACACCTTCCTTTTCTTACACAAATAAAGATGATTTAAAATTCTTGTTCTACAATGAGCAGACATAATGCAAGCTTGAATTCATTTCACGGAAATGGGAAAAGATCTCTGCTTCATTGGTTGCATTACAAATCAAATGGAATAATGCACACGATCATGATTTGAAATGTGTAAAATGCTATACATGTCATGGTGTGCCTCCTTTCTGCCCCTTCATGGTTTGTAGCTCTTCTGCCTTTCCCATCCCTCCCTCCTTTAATTCTGCATACAACTTCACTCATCACCCCTTTTAAATATTCTCTCTTCAGAAAGCTTTTTGAATGCCTTTTTGGGGTGCACTCTAAAGGACCTTGCTTGGGTGGTGCAATGCCCTTGTAGCCTTGGTGGTGCAGTGGATAAGCACACACCTACTAACTACACGATTGCCTCTCTGAACCCACTTAAGAAAAGCCCCTGCAGGACAAAGGCCTGATAACCGGCTTCTACAGAGAACACAGCCTAGGAAACACTCGGGGGGCAGTTCTGCGCTATGGGAAGGGGGCTGCAATCAACTCAATGCCACCTAACGATAATAGTAACCGACTCAAGGACAATGAGAAGCAACCAAAATGTTGGGGACTCCAATCCACCTAGCGGTGCCTCAGAAGAAAGGCCTGGTAAACTACTCTGTAAGGTTACAGCCATTGAAAATCAAGTGTGAAGTTCTACTCTGAAGCACATGGGTCCTCTTGAGTCAGGATTGGCTCAACAGAAACAGGAATTTTGTTTTGTTTGGGGTATGTCCCAAGTTCCCCTTCATATCCTTGTGCTGTAAGCTATTTGTTTCTATGAAGGCTTTTTCTATTAGACTTTGAGATATTCGAGGTAAATGATGGTTTCTTATTCATAGTTGAATAGCTAGTGTTGGATTTCCGTTTCGCACATATGGAAGTAAACTGCTAACAGAAAAAAACTCCCCTGAAAGAACAGATACACATTCTGGACATTGCAAAGAACTAACTGTCTGAAAGGGGCAACGTCATAACATGAAGAAAAGCAGTGTGGCCAGGTGGGCTTTTATTTTTGTGGCATTGGCACCATGGTACACAGCGATTGCATCGTGAGAGTGGGGGAGGGAGCATTACAGAACTAGAGGAAGGCTGTGCGTTCTGTCGGTGCTATGGTGCACCCTGGCTGGCTCATTCCTTCCTGGTGACCCATTTGTGAGGGCATGCCCAACTGGCTACAGATTGTTATTGTGGATTAGGGGATGGTTTACTGAAAAGATCATGAGTTTTACATTCAACAACCCATAGAGCCTCTCAATGCCTTGCCCTGTTTACATCTTCTTTTTTTTTCTCATTTCCCTCTTGTTGGATATTTTCTTCCTCTTACTCAAGTTAACAGTTGACTACCTTCTGGCCTATGTGTTTCCCCCCCTCCCCCTCCCCCCCTTGGTAACCATAAAAGTCTGTTTCTTTTAGTCTGAAGACCTTTCCTTGATTTATTAAATAAGTATTATCTTATAAGAGTTGTCCTTTTGTGATTGACTGATTTCATTCAGCATAATGTCTTCCAGGTTCATCCCAAACCTGAGGCAGTTCACAGATGCATTGACAGTAGCATGGTCTTACCGGCTTCTTTACACAGACACACGCATGCACGCATAAGCACACACTCCCCACGCTCTGCAAAGTCCCAGGGCCACTCCTCTGCTTCCAGGCCATCTTTCTCCTCAGAGCTCCCACTTCTCATATCCCACAATTGCCTCCTGAACCTGATGACCCAGGAGACTCGCTTCAGAGTCATGAACTCGAGTCAGCATTGATGAGTTGCCATCCGCTAGATGCCAGGGAGTGTGTATAACAAAAATCAAACTCACTGCCATTGAGTCAGCGCTCACTCAGAGCGACCCTAGAGGACAGAGTAGAATGGCCCCTGTGGGTGTCTGAGAGTTCAACTCTTTACAGGAATAGAAAGCCTCATCTTCCTTCATCAAAGTGTCTGGTGGTTTCAAACTGCCCACCTTTCGGTTAGCAGCCAAACTTGTAAGCATTATTCCACTAGGGTATGGTACCTTGTATTTTTCCCATAATTAACCTGTAATTTCTTTCCTGATAACCTATCCTTTTGACCCTTTTCGTCCTGGGAAAGACTTCCATCCCAGTAAGTGAGTATCAGCTATAATCAGAGCTGGCCCGGCGACCATATGCAGAAAGGACAGTCACACCTCACAGGTGACTGCAGAAGGAAAGAATTTTGGTCAAAGAACAAAAGTGGCCGGAAAGATATCACCAGACCAACTTAGAAGTCGTTTGAAAGCAAGGGTGAAATTCTGATAAGTCATTTCCTCGTTAAGATTCACAAGCCGGAACTCATGCATATTCACCACCATTGCTCTGAAAGATTCCTAATCCCCTCGCCTGCAAAGCCCCTTATTTTCAGGAGCTTGGTCTGAGGACTCAAGCCTGGCTCTGCTCCTTGCTCGATCAACCAAAGCAAAGCTCTCTTTCTAGCTTCACTCAGTCCCTTTGTTTCTCAGCTGTGCTGACGGAGACCTGAGTTGGTAGCACCATAGTTTCAAATTATGTCCGCTTTATCTAATGTCATGTCAATTCTTCCCTTTGAGATGACTTCATCAAGGGTAAACTCATCTTTTTCTAACGGGTGGAGGTCTGCTCTTTCTCTTGTAAAATCCAACAGAAATTGAAAATAAAAGGTTCTAATTCTCCCTGTGGCAAATAGGAGAAGTCACTTTAAAACTTTATTTCAAAATAAGTTTATTGTGAGCGCTTAAAGCTATCATAACATTCCATAGTTCAATCACATCAATCAGTGTTGTACAATTGCTCCCACACTCAGTTTTAAAACACTTTCTTTCTTCCTTCTTGAACCCCTTGATGTCAGCTCCCCTTTATCCCCTCCCTCCCCCAGAAACCTTTATTTATTCATTAATTGATGTGTTGGTTTTTGCTGTATTTTACACCATCCACTATATCCATTCACTCCCCTCCAGTGGGGCTATACAGTCATCAATGCTATCAACTCCCCCTTAGCACCCACCCCCCTCTCTTGCTGTACCCTCAGGGCTGTAATTCTGATGTTTGGAGTTGGAAGAGGATACAAGGGTGAGCAGTTTGACCATCTCGCTGCCATCGCCTGAGGATGTCCTCAGAAACTGACCTTGCTCAGTATCCACGGCCAAGGGAAGACAACAGCTCTGCTCCGGATCTCCGGTCTGGATCTGCAGCTAGCAGCCACATTCTCTTGATTTTCTGACCTTTAGTTCTGCACTGCCCACCATCTTGCGTCCATCAGCGAAAGTACATTAAACCTCACCTCCATGATTTTGTATTTTGATAAATGTGTTAGGCAGAGTTTCTAAAAAAACAAAACCAGGGCATTATGATTTTATATATATAAATAGGTTTATACATCTAGAAGGAATATAACAGCTAATTAGTCCAGACAGAAGTACAGAGGACTCAGTTCAACTCACTTTCGTGGAACCGTTAATAGACTGGAGGTCCTTCAACTCACATGGGCTGCCGGGTCCAAGGTGAAGGAAGCAGACAGCATCTCTTCCCTCAGGCAAGACAGGCAGAGTCTGCCTACAGGCAGCAGGCAGCAGAATCCACCAGCCTCAAGCTCAAGCGAGAAGATCACAGGTTGGTTTGGCACACAGGTAGTGTAGCATACAGTTGAAGCAGAAAACTAGCTAAAGCAGCAGTATACTGCTGGTCCAATCACCAGGGAGCAAGAGAGATATGGGATGCTGGCCATATTCATTTATCTCAGTCACCATCCAATCAAGCTGCAACCTGATCAAACTCTGCCCACACGTTCCTATTGACATGGTTGGCACAATAAACCCAACCATCAAAATCGAAAATGACAATTATGGCTACAGAGCACCAAGTGGAGAAATCACCAGGCTGGGGAGGCACCAGGCTAAGGGACAATGTGGGCATGACAGCACCAGCCACGATGCAACAACAGTGCCTCTGTGCTGCCCTCTTTAAATAACTTTTAATTGGAAATACATTTTCTGCCTTTATGTAAAGAAAGGATGTTTCCTCAAGATGATGGAAGCCATCTTTTTGAAATGTAAATATTCAAAAAGTACCAAGGGCTGCCAAAAGAACAAACATCTGTCTTGGAAGAAGTATAGCCAGAATTCTCCTTAGAGCACTCGTTCTCACAATGTAGTTCGCGACCCCTTTGGGGGTCAAACGACCCTTTGACATGGGTCTCCTGACTCATAATAGTAGCAAAATTACAGTTATGAAGTAGCAATTTTATAAGTGTAACATAAAATAATTTTATAGTTGGGTGTCACCACAACATGAGGAACTGTATTAAAGGGTTGCAGTATTAGGAAGGTAGAGAACCACTGCCTTAGGGGCACCGATGGAGAGAGATTTTTTTCTCATGTGTTTTGGACGTGTTGTCAAGAGAGACTAGTCTGTGGAGCAGGGCATCATGCTCAGTAAAGTGGAGGGGCTGTGAAAAAGAGGAAGGCCCTCAACAATGGGCTCAGGAATAGGAACAATTCTGAGGATGGCACAGGACCAGATAGTCTGACCTGACTTGATGGCATCTAACAACAGCAAATCATCATGGAAGATCCACAAACCTACCTCCTAGTCTCCTGGACAGAAATTAACATAATGTCTGATAATATGCCATAAAGACACTAGGAGATTAACTAGTTTACCTTGAAAACATGCATGCAGTAGATTGGGGCAGATTCCCTTCTGTATCTGAGGGCTCTTCAGCTGTGTTGCATCACCTTCGGGTTTCATGGTTATTAAAAAACACAGCTTATCTTTCTCTTTGATTTTTGTGGCAAGCTTTTCTGGGTTGGGAGTAGAATCTGGTATTTTTTGTTAGTTTTGTTTTTTATTAAATACTTTTATTGAGGGCTCTTACATTTCTTATCACAATCCATACCTTCATCCAGTGTGTCAAGCACAGTTGCACATATGCCACCATCATCATTTTCAAAGCACTCTCTTCCCACTTGAGCCCCTGATGTCAGCTCCCCATTTCTTCCCCCTTCCTTGAACCCTTGCTAAGTTATAGATTATTATTTTCATATCTTACCCCTTCCTCCGTCACCCCTCACCCACTTTTCCATTGTTTGTCCTCCTGAGAGTGGGTTATAGATTGATCCTTGTGATCAATTCCCCTTTCTCCTGCCATCCTCCCTAATCCTTCTGGTATCTCTACTCTTATTGTTGGACCTGGGTGGTTGATTTATTCTGGATTCCCTGTGTTGAGGGCTCTTGCCTGTAGCAGTGTGCATGATCTAGTCTAATCCAAATTGTAAGGTAGAATTGAGGTCATGATAGTGGGGGGAAGGAAGCACCAAAGAACTAGAAGAAAGTTGTGTATTTCCTCGGTGCTATAGCACCCTGACTGCCTTATCTCTTCTCTGTGACCCCTGTGAAGGGATGTCCAGTTGTCTGCAGATGGGTTTTGGGTCTCCATTCATGTCTCCCTCCACCCCCAGTTCATATTGGTTATGATTTTGTTTTGGGTCTTAGATGCCTGACACCTGATCCCATTGACATCTCATGATCACACAGGTGGGTGTACTTCTTCCATGTAGGCTTTGTTGCTTCTGAGCTAGATGGCCGCTTGTTTATCTTCAAGCCTTTAAGACCCCAGATGCTATGTCTTTCGATAGCCGGGCACCATCAGCTTTTTTCACCACATTTACTTATGCACGCATTGTGTCTTCAGGGATCTTGTTGGGTAGGTTAGCATCACAGAATAGAATCTGTTTTTAAGTACTTGTTTGGACACTCAGTGAAGCTCAACAATGAAGATACTCTTAGGAAGGAGTTGGGTATTTTAATCTATTGTTCATGTGCAAAGAATTCTAAGTGGAAGAAGAATATAGAGAGCATTCTTTGAGAGGAAAAGACCCTGAATTCAAACACTTTAATTCAGTCCTTTATTAAACGTTAAACAGGACAAAGATGAGTCATCAAAGTGCCTGGCTATCAAAAGATATAGTGGCTGGGGTCTTAAAGGCTTGAAGATAAACAAGCAGCAATCTAGCTAAGAAGCAACAAAGCCCACCTGGAAGAAGCACACCAGCCTGTGTGATCAAGAGGGGTCGATGGCACCAGGTATCAGGCATCAAAGACCCCAAAACAAAACAAACAAAAAGCTTATCCATGGGAATGATGGGGAGGGCAGAGTGGAGACCCAAAGCCCATCAGTAGTTAATTGGACACCCCCTGTCATAATGGCCACAAGGAAGACAGGAGCCAGTCAGTGTGCAGTGTAGCACCGATGAAAACACATGACCTTCCTCTAGTTCTTTAATGCTTCCTCCTCCACCACACCCCCCACTACCATGACCCCAATTCTCTCTTAGAAATCTGGCTACAAAAGAACATGTATACTGGTACAGATAAGAGCTGAAAACACAGGGAATCCAGAACAGATAAACCTCTCCGGACCAATAAGGGAACAGCAATACTAGGAGGGTAAGGGGGTGGGGAGTAAGGGGGAACTGATCACAATGATCAACATATGGCCCCCATCCCAGGGTGACGGACAGCAGAAAAGTGGGTGAAATGAGCTAGTGGCCGATGTAAGACATGAAAAATATATATAGGTTATCAAGGAGGCATGGAGGAGGGTGCGTCGGGAAGGGAGTGGGGAAAGTGCGGAGCTGATGCCAGAGGTTCAAAAAAAAGATGCATCATCAAGTTGCAAGAAACTTTTATAGGGGACCAAATAAACCCTGAATCTCAAATATAATTTTTGGAGAGTTTTACTAAGTCTTAAAGAGAACAAGCACAAAGACTCATCATCCATCATGAAGTCATAATAGCCTCTGAGGGTTTACAGAGGATCAGAGGCTTACATAGGATGTGGGAAGACAAAGGAAATTGTCACAGAAACATGATTGGCAACCAATCAATACATCACAGCTGCAGGCGGGAATACAGAATCGGGAATGGGTCCCTGATTAAGATCTTTACATTATATTAGACAGGAGAGCTTACAAGATTGGTCCAGAATCCTCTGACCAAGGTAGTTAGAATGAGTGAAGACTCTGTGACCCTATCATCATGGGATCCATCAAGGACACTTCCAGGCAATTCTGTAAGGGCTACATGCTTCATCCCCTGCCTCCACCTTGTCCACTTTCTAATGCACCCTTCCTGAGAGCAAGACTAGTCATGTTACTGATGACCGGTCAAAAAGAATTCAGTGGCAGTTTAATCAAGTGGAGACACAAAATAGAGCTTGGGCTTTCATTGTAACCGCAGCTCAAATTTTAAACTCTAATGTAAAGCCATCAGCATAGGACCATGACTCTGTCCAAAGGATTCATGACCATGTGGCTAATTAAAGAAAATAGAAAACAATGAAAACCATCATAAAATCATGATTTGACCATCGATCAGTTCATCACTGTGAGTACAGAAGAAGGGAAAGAGCCAGGACTGAGATGGGGACTCAATTGCAGATTGTCCTTCAACCACCTGGTCACTTGGTGGTCCGGGTATGATTTATGATCTGTGTACCAGCACCCCAGATTTTAGGTTACATGCATCTGTCAAATCACTAAGATCCTGACCAGGCATGTCCTATTGCCAACCCAGGTCTCAGTCTGTGGAGCTGAGAAATACAAACAAACTGAATGAAAGTGAATTTGGGTCCATCAAACAAAGAGCAAGCAGGGGCTAGTGTCACCACGGGCAGGAAGGAAATGGAGGGCATTATGAATATGCAGCAGATTGCACAGAGACTTCTATTATTATACACTGAGGCAGGGTTATGATTTTTGATAGGATCTGGTTTATCAGATCCCCTCATTTTCAAATGGCTTCCACGTTGGTCTGGTGACACCTTTCTGGTGACTTTTGCTCCTTTGACCAAAGTCCTTGTTTGTTCCACGGTGATCTGAAGGTGTGACTGTACTTTCTGTGCATATTTAATCGGCCAGGTATGGACATAGCCAATACTCGCTTGCAGAAATAGGACACTGTCCCTGGAGGAAAAGGCTCAAAAGAGATGTTATCAGGAAGGGAAATACAGCTTAATTTGGCAAATATATATATATATATATATATATATTCCAACATCTTGTGACATCTCATATCCTATGAGTAAGCTCCTTGGGTAAAGTGTGGGATTGACAAAGTTGCCCAGGGCTAAGAATAAACCTTCTGTTCAAGTTCTGATTTTTACCAGGCGGTAGCCAGTAGTATTGGATTACTCAACAAGCAAAATAAGCACAGGGAAGTAGTGCCCAGTTTCTCATATTTCACCACTCAAGGCTACTGCTCCTTGATATGGCTGGCATCTGTCTCTCAACCAATCTCAAAGTACCTTCCAACTGAATTAAAGCCTCTTTTCAAGTGTACAGTCCCTGGCAGGGACAGGGTACCTAGTAATCAAGGTAAGCACAAACTTGCTTATCCTGCTTATTGAATAATCCAGCATCCCTGGTGATCCACTGCCATTGAGTGGATTCTAATTCGTCTTGTTGTCAGTTGTGATGAGTCGGTTCCAATGCATACTGAACCTATGGATTATAGAAGAGAACACTGCCGGGTCCTGTGTTAGCCTCACAATTGTTGCTTGAGTCCATTATTGTGGCGTGGTGTCAGTCCATCTTCTATCTCATTGAGGGCATTCCTCTTTTTCAGTGACCCTCTATTTTACCAGGCACACTGTCCTTCTCCAGAGACCGGATAGCATGTTCGAAGTACATAAGATGAAGTCTCACCATCCAAGCCTCTAAGGAGCATTCTGGCTGCATTTCTTCCAAGACAGGTTTGCTTATTTTTCTAGTGGTACTTTCAATAATCTTCACCAGCACCACACTTCAAAGGCATCAATTCTCTGCTGTCTTCCTTATTCGTTGCCCAACTTTCATATGCATATGAGGTGATTGAAAATACCATGGCTTGAGTCAGGTGCTCTTTGGTCCTCTAAGGGACATTCTTGATGTTCAATACTTTAAAGAAGTCTTGTGCACCAGATTTGCCAGTGTAGTGTAGTGTTCAATTTCTTGATTTCTGCTTATTGTGACCCTAGTTTCTGAGGCTTTGTAAATCTTTATGGAGCAGACAACCTCATCTTATGGTTAACAGCCCAATGTTGACCCAGAAGAGCCATCAAGGATCCTGGTCTCACTGCCATCAAGTTGGTGTGGACTCAGAGAAATCCTATAGAGCAGGGTAGGACTGTCTTTGTGGGTTTCTAAGACTGTAACTCTTTACAGGAACAGAGAGTCTCATCTTCTATCTTCCCTGGAGGGTTGGTGGGTTCGAACTGCTGACCTTTCAGTAAGCAGTACAGAACACCACTCACTATGCCACGAGGGCTCCTCGTAGTATGAATTGCGGAGGTTAGAATGGTTACCAAAGACCACACAGAGAGGCCCACACTATAGTTCAGACTGCTTCCACAGACAAAAGGATTAAAACTATTTTTCTTTTTCAAGGGATATTAAAGATTATTTTAGAGCACAAGACAGATCCCAAATCTCTAATATCATTCATGGGGAACATGTATTAAGTGTTAAGCAGGAAAAGACAAGACAAAGACACATCATCCAAATGAGGGAGGCCATCAGTACAAGGTCATATGGCTTTTAAGGCTTTACAGAGAATTGGAGGCTTAATAGGTCGGTCATAGTACACCTTTTTCCTGCTGGGCAAGAATCGAGCAACTTTCTCTGAGTTAGTGCGCCCAGTGGCTTCGTCAACTTCTGCAATTTGTAAAATATCTTCCCTTTCTTACATTGAAAAACAACAACTATTTTCATTAAGACTAATGCCAAAATATTTCTATCTCTATCTCTGTCACTATCTTTCTCCCTCTGCCCCTTCATCTCTCTCTGTGTCTCTCACTTGCTTACTCTTGGTTTCCTATCATGATGGCTCCAGGAATTGACTGAATACCCATTGAAAATTTTCAGCAAGCTGAAGAAACACTGGAATAATGATTATAAAGCTCTTCTTGACATGAATGAATGACTGAGTTGTATGATGTGGATTATGTGTAAATAAAACTAGATCATGTTACTAAAATAAAAGGTTATGCGAGGAGTACAGAGGAAATTGTCACAGAAGTAGCCATGATTGGTGGTATATCAGTGCATCACAGTTACAGGCAGGACTATAGAAAATGAGGATGGGCCCATGGTTGGGACAAGTATATTGTGGTAGACAGAAGAGCTTACAAGGTTTGTCCAGGGCCCTCTGACCAAGGCAGTCAAGGAATCACTCATGACTGTGGGACCCCCAGTATAGCAATCTCCATCAAGGATACATCCAGGGAAACCCCTAAGGGAGACTGTCCCTTCCTGGGATGGCTGGAGACGGGGGAAGGTAATCTACTTTTCAGTAGACTCTGTCTGAGGTCAAGACTCTTCACATCCCTGGAAGCTGATTCCAAGTGGGGTCTCTGCCAATGGATTTGGGGAGTTCACTGTCATCCTTGCCCTCCTGCAAACGTGGCACTCATAATTTAAGCTCTAATAGAAGGTTAATTTTTGAAAACAGCAAAGTCATGACTCCCATACAAATAAAAAGTGAATTCATCTGTCGAATTTTTTCTGTAGCACATTAATTAATGGGAAACTGGAAAATTCATTACAACAGGTTCAAAGGAGAAGACAAAGAACCATGAATTTGTAAACAGTAAAGGAATATTCAAATGAATGTGCAATAATTGAGCTAATGAGTTTCATTCACCGGACACAACTAATTTGCATTTCTATTGCCAAGAATTATTTACACTGCTATCAGGTTTCTACCACTTAAATTCTGTCACTTAGAGCTGTCAAGGTAAAGCCTTGCCCAGGTAAAGGCATTCATCCTGAGGTTTCACAAATACTCAGAAAATTCTTTTGTGTTAGTCTGGGTACTTTAGAGAAACAAATCCACAGAAACGCATGTATAAGAGAGAGTTTTATATAAAGGTTCAGTGCGCAGCAAGAAAACATCCCAACCCAGTGCTGCTCAAGCCCACAAGTCCGACATTAACCAATCCATATGTCTGACACCAATTCACAAACTCCTCCTCCATCTCACAAAACAGACACAATGATGCCGACTGCAGGAGGAAAGCCGAGTCAGTGAACGTGTAAACGTCTCAGCATTGGCAGAGGTCTCCACACAGCTGCTCTGGCACCCGGGGCTGAATCGGGGTAGGGCCATGTGGCTTCTCCTCGGGGATGTCTTGCAGGAAATGAGCCTTGCCAGTTAAGGCAGAGAACTAGCTAAGGCAGCTGCACCCTGCTCCGACCACCAGAAAGCAAGAGGCCTGAGAACTCAAAAGGCGAGACTCACCAAGCCATTTATCCCTCCGCCCTTCAATTAACCCCACATGTGTTTATCAGCCAGGTTGGCACAATAAACTAACTAACTCACCCATTCCAAAGTTTTAAACTTTCTTATAGTCTCTCAAATTATCTTTCATCTAATTTTGCTGAATTTTGCATAAGGAAACTCAGATTGCATTTTTTCCATTTAATTTTATGCATGTGTGCCAAAAAATATAACATAATACCTACTATTTCAACCATTTCGAGTGTTCAGTTCAGTGGCATTAAGTACATTCACAAAGTTGTGTGACCTCACAGTGTTTCAATAGTAAATTGTATAAGCCAATCAGATATAAGCTTCTTTTACTTCTGAATCTTGTCAATAAGCCAGTCACTGCTGATATATAGCAATGTACATTTCCGCTTTCAGATTGTCCCTGCCCAATTCAAGAAAATTTTGTCTGAATAAACCTCATGCAATATTTTAATTTTGTTGTTACTCAGTTTCATTAGACATGGATTACAGATGATTTTAGTAGAAAGAATAAGGTCTTTCTTATATAATCCAGACAAAAAAATTAAAATATTGTTAGCTTTATAACAATCCATTTTCCCCATCAGCTCTTTCAATCATAAGTAATTAGTCCATGTCCTGATGGCTCTTGGGTCAGCAGTGTAAGGGACTTGATTAAAGAGAGTTCTGTAAATCCTCGCAGTCTACCAGAGCAGTCTCAAAGTTCTCTAAGTGATACCATTAGAAGCCTGCACCTAATATTCTTTTTCCAAAAACCTCCATAATTTGAATGACCGGTTATAGTTATTTTCGGCAAGTATCTGAAATGGTCCTTTTGTGTGGGGGGTTATAGACATGGCAAGATCTGTAACTTACTGGAGAGCCTTCAGGCAAGAATAAAAGGAAAATAAAATCTATCAATCCTGGGGAGCCACTTTAACTGAAAATTAACTTTTACTGAAATTTTTCACCTGTAAAAGTTCTGATGTGGGTCCATTAAAAAATAATAATCATACAAGTGATCAGGAATTAAGCTGATTCAGAGGCATGAAAAACAAAGATAATTGAATCATTCAAAAATTGCACGCAAGATGCTTATGCCTATGTACAACAAAGTCAGTGAATGTGACATTTGATGTATGAAAATGAAAGCGCACACCCACTCACATGGTCACACACAAGTTTTTGAGAAGGGAAAATTTGTTTGAGATGAAACATATAATGATACTGAAACAGGCAACTTTCCTCTAGTTCTTAAATGCTTCCTCAACTATCCTGATCCCAATTCTACCTTAAATATCAAGCCAGATCAGAGGAATTCAGGACAGATGATCCCTTCAAGACCAGTGGTAAGAGTGGTGATACTGGGAGTGGGGGAGGTAGGGTAGAAGGGGGGAACCCATTACACAGATCTACATATAACCCCCTCCCTGGGGGAAAGACAACAATAAAGCAGGTGAAGGAGATGATGGACAGTGGAAGACATGACAAAATAAAAATAATATATAAATTATCAGGGGTTAATGAGCGAGGGGGCAGTACGGAGGGAGGGGGAAAACTGAGGAGCTGATATCAAGGGCTCAAGCAGGAAGAAAATGTTTTGAGAATGATGATGGCAACAAATGTACAAATGTGCTTGACACAATGTATGTATGTATGGATTGTGATAAGAGTTGTATGAGCCCCCAATAAAATGAATTTTTTAAAAAGAAAAAACAATAATACTGAAACATAACTTGTATTACATACCAAGATTATTCTAAGTATATATTAAGAATACACTGAGACTATCAAGGTAAGAAGATTCAGTAAGTCTGCAATAGGTCTTGACAGTCATGTTTTTATAAAATGTTATGGGTAACTCGGCAGCATCCCCCATTGAAATTCACTGGACTGGAAGATGCTGGACTCAAATTAAAGTAGTAAGGCTGTGGCTGAGTTAGCATTTTAAATAGTATCTGAAATGACGATGGCTAGAACTCAACGCATATGTGCAGTTGACCACCGGGGCGAAACACTAAGGGCATGTAATAGAGCAGCAAGGAGCAAAAGCAATAAAGTCCCCGAGGAATACAAAAAATAGACTTTGGGGTCAAGGCATGGCACATCATCAGACTTGACTTGCAAACACTCATAAAGGTCAACAAACAGACCTGGAACTATTTATAGGCTTTCCTTCTTTTGCTGTTGGGGTTTCTCTTTTTTAGTTGTTGTTTTGTTTTTTGTTTTCTTTTGCTTTGTCTTGTTTTTGTGCTTAGTATTGTCTCTGCATGTCTATATAACTAAGAGAGGCAGGATAAAGAATCTGGAGGAGGAAACAATGGGACCAACAGTTCTGGGAGTATACAGGAGTTGGGGGAGGTGGGGGAAAGGAAGGGGAGTGCCAACAAATGCAAGGACAAGGGAAAAACACCAGATCCAAAATTGATGGTGAGGAGGGCAAAGGAACAAAGGGAAACAGCAGAAAGAACTAGGAGGCAAAGGACATTATAGAGGTTCAAATACAGGCATGTGCATATACAAATACATTTATATATCATGATAGGGAAATAGATCTATGTACATATATTTATATGTAAAGTATTAAGACAGCAGACAGACATAGGGCCTCTATTCAAGTACTACCTCAACGCAAGGACACTTTGTTCTAAAAACCTGGCCTTCTGTGATGCTCACCTTCCCTGACACTACCACTGAAGACAAATGGGTGCATAAGTAAATGTGGTGAAGAAAGCTGATGGTGCCCAGCTATCAAAAGATATAGCATCTGGAGTCTTAAAAGCTTGAAGATAAACAAGCGGCCATCTAGCTCAGAAGCAACAAAGCTCACATGGAAGAAGCACACCAGCCTGTGTGATTATGAGGTGTCAATGGGATCAGGGATCAGGCATCAAAGACTCAGACAAAAAAATTCATAATGTGAACGGGGAGGGGGGAGTTTGGATTGGAGGCCCAAAGCCCATCTGTAGGCAATTGGACAACCCCTTACAGAAGGGTCACAAGGAAGAGACGGGCCAGTCAGGGTGCAGTATAGCACCGATGAAACATATAACTGTCCTCTAGTTCTTTAATGACCCCCCTCCAACATGACCCCAATTCTACCTTACAAATCAAGCTAGACCAAAGCATGTACACTGGTACAGACAAGAGCTTGCAACACAGGGAATCCAGGAGAGATAAACCCCTCAGGACCAATAATGAGAGTATCAATACCAGGAGGGGTAAGGGGTAGGTGCGGGGGATCAATGATCAACATATAACCCCCTCTCGGGGGGATGGACAACAGAAAAGTGGGTAAAGGGAGATAGTGGTCATTGTAAGATATGAAAAAAATAATAATTTATAAATTATAGAGGGATCATGAGGGATGGAGGGTGGGTGAGTGGGGGAAACAATGAGCTATGTCAAGGGCTCAAGTAGAAAGAAAATGTTTGGGAAATGATGATGGCAACAAGTGCACAAATGTGCTTGACACAATGGATGGATGGATGGATTGTGAGAAGAACTATAAGAGACCCCAATAAAATGCTTTAAACTTTAAAAAAGGAAAGGGAAAAACAAGAACAAAAATTAAAAAATAAAGTGCTGGTGGCACAGACTCTAAGTGGTAGGCTGCTAACTGAAACGTGATGGTTCAAACCCATCAGCTTCTGTAAAGATTACAACTTTGGAAACTCTATGGGGCAATTCTACTTTGGCCTATAGAATCGCGAAGAGTTAAAATGGACTTGACAGCAATGTGTTGGGCTTTAAAAAATTAAAACACTATACTGTAGTATCCTAATATCAGAACAAAGAAGACATTGGGTAGTGAAGATGGTTAAGAGCTAGGCTGCTAACTGAAAGGCTGGATGCTCCAGTCTACCCAGGAGTACTGCAGAAGAAAGGCCCGGTGATCAAGCCACGAGAACCCTGTGGAACACAACTCTACTCTGATCCCCATAGGACCCCCATGAGCTGGAATGGACTCCATGACAATTTGACCCCGGTGAAGCATTCCCAGGACTCCAATAAAGAGAACCCCATCGGGGACAGCAAGGACACTGGTTAATCTGTAGTAAATTCCCATAAGGCCTACAATTTCTAAAATGATTACATCAATGACATTTGCCTATACAAAGTTCACCTAAGGAAAGCTGAGTATCTATCTCTTATTTAGCAACTCGTTCCATCAAGATATGAATGAATCGTAGTAGGACAGTCAATTCTGACTCATATTGATCCTACAGGATGGAGAAGTGCCTCATAGAAGTTGCCAAGGCTGCTTTACTGAAGCAGATTGGCACATCTTTCTCCCAAGGAGTAGCTGAAGTAGTAGCCGTTGCATGCTTAACTACTGTGATGCCAGGGATCATTTCAACTCATTAATAGTAGCATCATGAGTGAAGATGATGCTGTGAACCTGAGGACATGAAGAATCCTGCTCGTTGGACGCCCCAAAATCAACCGCTACTGAGTCAAGTCTGACCTTACAGGACAGAGTAGAATGGCTCCCTAGGCTTCCTAAGGGAGTACATCTTTATGGAAGTGGACTTTATGGAAGTGGGTTTGAACGGCCAATCTATGGGTTAGTAGCCCAGCCTGAACCCACAGCAACACCAGGGCTCCTTCCTCTCATTGGAAGGCACTCACAATACTGGGGAAGGGCTACCTCCTTAAAGTAGTGTTGACCTCAATGAGATGGAGCAAGGAAAGATTCCAGATCTTCATTTGCTGATAAACAACACTTGGTTACCTATTTAATCAAAATGACTGTAAATCTTTATGTAAATTTAAAAAGAGAGATAATAAAATTGCAAAGAATCCCTGGTGGTACCAAAGCTAAAGCACTCAACTGCTAACTGAAAGACCAGCCATTCGAACCCATCAGTGGCTCTGCTGGAGAAGAACATGTTAATCTGCTTCTGTAAAGATTTCAGCCTATGAATCCCTGTACATTTTATAAGGATGCTAAGAAGCTATCCTCTGACTTAGAAGGCCATTCTGTGTTGGAAATAACTCAAGGGCAAAACCAAAAAGAATTGTACATAGTCTTAGGTCTTTTACAAACAAAGAGTGAGAAACTTTTCCTTTGTCCTTAAATAATCAGAGATATAATAAAATCTACATAAAACACAAAGAATTATTCTGGTTAGACACAGAATTTCTACTAACTAGAAAGTAAAAAATAACTCTTCATATTGTAGGCAATAAGCAGTAAACCAAGGAAATAAGACTATCAAAATTGAGTACACTTTGCTAAGATTTTAATGCATTTCATAACTTCTTTTCAAATCAGGGATTATAACCCAAGGCAAACAAAATTCACTTTCCTAGTTTTGTCCTTCATTAGCTCCATCATATACTTGAATAAACTCACACAACGTCAGCACTAATTTCATTTAAATATTAAAATGGATTAACATGCAACGCTTTCATCCTCACTACCTTCCAATGAATTAATAAATTAGTTGCTGGTTTTAAATTTTTTTATCTGTTTTCATTTGTTATGCAGTAAGTATTCACATATATATCCCAATAGTGTAAGGGTTTAGAGACCAAAATATGAAGCGGAAAATTAAAAGAAAAAACAAAACAAGACACTTTTTTCCATTGAGAAATATATGAATATGCACAGCTGGAGTTTTCTGTCATAATTTCTCCTGGTATACTCTCAATCATGCATATGAATTCTAAGCCTTAACAAAAGAAATATCTATTAGATAGAGAAAACAGGGCCCAGGAGTGGAAAATTGATCTCTCTATTGACAAAAATAATTTTGATTCTCCTGGCATCGGGATTTCTGGGTTCCTAGATTTGGGGTAACCCCTCAGACCTTCCACCCATTGATGTCCTTTTGAATCTTGAAGGAACTTTATCCCTGGAGTCACCTTCAGGTCAAACAAGAGCGTAGTAAACAGTGCAGAGTTTGGCCTTAGACATTGGGTACTTTTGGAAAATGATCTATGTGCAGCCAGCTTCAAGCAGCAGGAACTCCAGAGTCTGGCTAGAGACTATCTTAAGATGTAAGGCATGTCCTTGATGACTTTCTGTAGCCTTCCCTGTGCTTTGATGCCTTCTTTGGAGAAATTAAAATAAAATTATTATAATATATTATTATATAATATATATATTATATAAAAATATTATAGAACACCTTACCAATTTGAATCATATCTACTCACAATAAATGTATATGGTAGTTCCATAATCTTAGGAGTGAAGGGATGGAGTTTAGTCTGTCAATCAGGTCACAGCTTGATGACCTCATTTGGAGGCACTAAGGAGATAAATGGTTTGCTAGAGACGGGGCACATGTTCACTCCCTGTGAGACATTCCTGAAGACAAGATACATGGAGCTACGCTAGAGACCTAGAGCTGAATGAGCCATGTGGAGACCCCTGCCAGCACCAAGATCCACAAGACTTTCCACCCACTGACCTGTGATCTTCCTGCATTCTGCATCATTGCGTGTGTTTTGTGAGTTTGAAGAGGAATTTATAGATTGGCATCAGACATATGGGCTAAGATTGGACTTATGGACTTGATCTGCACTGGGCTGGGATGTTTCCTTAATAGTGAACTGCTCTTGCATATAAAGTTCTTTCTTATACACATATGAATTTGTTTCTCTACTCTACCCGGACTAACACAATGTAATGTGTTACATGAAATTTTGGTGATTCTCTAGGAAGGTTTTTGACCACTGTCCTCCTGGAGAAACATTTTAGCAGACTAGCAAAGCTCTATGGGAGGAGCCCTGGTGGTGTCATGGTGATCCGTTGGGCTGTGATCTGCATGGTAAACTGTTCAAACTCACCAACAGTTCCTCAAGAGAAAGACTAGGCTTTCTTCTTCCATGAACAGTTACCATTTCAGAAACCCTAGAGGTTGCTATGAGTCAGCATTGACTCGATGGCTATGAGAACAAAGCTATACAGACAAATTTCTACTGTTACATATTTGTACATCCTCAAGGTGACAAACACGAATGCATTCATTGATGCGATGCACAGATTTAACCTCTTTGAGGTATCTAGGAAATAAGGGCAAATTTATGTAAAATAAAAAGTATGGTTGAATTCTTTAATAAAGTCAGGTTAATAATCAGGGCAAAGTTTTGAGTTACCATGTTGGTTTGGTATGTTGTAGTGGGCTTGTACATTGCTGGGATGCAGGAAGCTATGCCACCTTTGTTTCTGATACCGTCAGGGTTACCCATATTGAACAGGTTTCAGTGGAGATTGCAGGGTGAGACAGACTAGGAAGGACATGGCTGTCTACATCTGAAAATAATTAACCAGTGACAACTTTGTGAGTAACAACAGAATATTGCCTGCGGTCGTGCCAGAAGATAGGCCCTTGAGGTTGGAAGGCACTCAAAATATGACTGGAGAAGAGCTGCCTCCTCAAAGTAGTGTCAACCTAAAAGAAGTGGATGAAGTTTGGGGGACCTTCTTTTAGTGATATGTCACAATGAAGAAGAAACACTTGCAAACTTCCATGAGAAATCAGAATATGTATGAAATATGAATGTAGGAAAATTCCTACCAAAAATCCAAACTCACTGCCATCATCCTGACTCACAGTGATTCTGATTATAGGACAGAGTAGAACTGTCCCTGTGGGTTTCTGAGACTGGAACACATTATGGGAGTAGAAAACCAAGTCTTTCTACCTTGGAGCAGCTGGTGGGTTTGAACTGCTGACCTTGTGGTCAGCACTTCCAATGCACTACACCGCCAGGCCTCTTGTAGGGAATTTGAATGGTTTTTGAATGTTGAATGCCCTGCCATTCCTCTTCAATTTGTTATTGTCTGAATAGTAGAACCTAGTGTTATTGTCCCATTTTAAATGATCCATACCCATCCACTTCAGCTCACTAGTACCCAGGATATCGATGGTTATGGGGGAAATTTTTAAGTCATGGAAAATGAAAAGCCACACAGAGTCATGAGTTTGTAACAACTGTAGCCTGCAATTGATCAAATACATAATCAAAATGCACTGATCATTAGTGGCGATTGGAATGTGAAACTTGGAGAACAAAAGAAGGATTAATAGTTGAAAAATATGGCTTTGGTGATAGAAATGATTATGGGGACCATGTGACAGAGTTTTGCAAGGCCAACAACTTATTCATTGCAAATTCCTCCTTTCAACAACTTAAAAACCATTTGTACTTGTGGACCTCACTGGATGGAATACACAGTAATCAAATTGACTACGTCTGTGGAAAGAGATGATGGAGAATCTCAATGGCATAAGTCCGAACAAGGCTAGGCGTTGACTGAGGCACAGATGATCAGTTGCTAGCATGCAAATTCAAGTTGAAACGAAAGAACACTTGAGCGAATCCATAAGAGTCACAGGAGTCTTGCTTATACTCCACCTGAATTTGGAGACGATCTCAAGGATAGATTTGGACATCTTGAACACTAATGACCAAAAACCTGACAATTTCTGCAATGACAGTAAGGACATCACAAATGAAGAAAGCAAAAGGTTAAACCAAAAAAAAAAAAAAAAGACGGGAAAAAAGGGGAAAAGGGTGTCAGGAGAGACTGAAACTTGCTACCTAATGTACAAGAGATAAAGCAAATTGAAAGAACGATGAAATCAAAGCACTAAAAAGGTTTCAATGGGTGGCTCAAGGATAAAAGGTAAAGAAAGGTTACAGATAAAGCCCCAAGTTCTAAAGGATAGCCCTGCGAATATGACTCAGAACTTGAAAACAGTCTTGCCTCCTTTTCAAGGCCACCTGGGACATTCAGTAAAACTGATTCGACAGAAATCCACAGAGAAAACACTGTGAGACCCTGCTGCAACCAATCTTGGATGATCTTCAGCAAAACGTAACTTGCATGTGATGTTAATGATATGGGGCTATAATTTGAGCCTTCTTTGGGATTACCTTTCTTTAGAATGGGTACAAATATGCATCTCTTCTGGTCAGTTGATCAAGGACCTGTCTTCCAAATTTCTTGGCATAGAGGAACGAGTACTTCGTCTACTTCGTCAGTTTGTTAAAGCATTTCCATTTGTATTCCCTCAATTTCTGGAGCCTAGTTTTTGGCTAATGTCTTCAGTGCAGTTTGGATTTCTTCCTAAAGGGCCGTTGGTTCTGGATCATATACTACCTCTTGAAATGGCTGACTTGTGACTAGTTCATTTTGATACAGTGACTGCATTCATTCCATCTTATTTTGATGTTTCCTGCATCGTTCCATGTTTTGCCTATAGAATATCTCAATATTCCAACTCAGTACTTGATTTTTCAACTTTTTTTGCAGGTTACAATATATTGAGAGTTTTCTTCCTTTTTGGTTTTCTCATTCAAGGTCTTTACACATTTCATTATAATACTTTACTTTGCCTTCTTGAGCTGCCCTTTTAAAATTTCTGTTCAGCTCTTTGACTTCATCATTTCTTCCATTTACCTCAGCTACTCCATAATGAAGAGCAAGTTTCAATCTCTTCTGACATCCCCCTTGATCTTTTCTTGCTTTGTATTTTAATGGCTTTCTGTTTTATTTATGTATGATGTTCTTTATGTCATCCCACAGCTCATCGTGTCTTCTGTCATTAGTGTTTGATGTGTCAAATTTGTACTTGAGATGTTCTCCAGATTCAGATGAGATCTACTCAAGGTCATATTTTAGCTCTCGTGGACTTGTTCATTTGGCCATATTTTCCAACTACTGTTCTTTCCTCTTGGTTTCCAACTTTTATATTCCAATCACCAATAATAATCTATGCTTCTTGCTTGCATGTTTGATCAATTTCAGACAGAAGGTATTGGTAAAATTCTTCAGTTTCTGCATCACTAGCAGTTGGTGCACAAATTTGAATAATATTTTTATTGACTGGATTTCCTTGTAGGAGGATAGATATCTTATCACAGACGGCATTATACTTCAAGATAGATCTTTAAATGTTTTTTTTGTGAAGATGAATGTGACGCCATTCCTCTTGTATATGTAATTCCTGGCACAGTGAACCATATGATTTTCTGATTCATAATGCCAAATGCTAGTCCATTTCAGCTCTTTAATCTCTAGGATATCAATCTTTATGTGTTCCCTTTCAATTTTGACACCTTCCAATTTTCCTAGGTTCATACTCCACACATTCCAAGTTCTGACTATTAATAGATGTTTGCAGCTGTTCCACTTTGAATCATGCTGCATCTGAAAATGGAAGTCCTAAAGATTTTAGTCCCCCAGGCTTTATTCTATCCACATCATTTTGGTTGACTCTACTTTGAGTCATATTTAGAGTGTCTTCTGACCCAAGGGGTTCATCTTCTAGTACAATCTCTGACAGTATTCTGCTTTTCAAGAGGTTTTTCCAATATGACAGCGTTTTGATGCTATACATAAAGTTTTCAATGGCTAATCCCTCAGAAGTACACAGCTTATTTCTTCTTCATAGTCTTTTCTGAGTCTGGCAGTTCTGCTGAAACATGTTCCCTTTGCGTGGCCCTCCTGGTATTTCAAGTACCAGTAACATAGCGTCCAGCATCACAGCAAAAAGCAAGCCACCACAGTACAACAAATACACAAGTGGTGGAAGCCAGTCTAGTGGCAACAAATTCTTCATCATACAGAAGTTTAAGGATGCTATAACACAAGGAAAGTAAAAAATGTACTGTTATAAAATCACCGAAACCTTGATGAAACAAGTCAAAATGTGAAGGCATTATTTCTCAAAATATCTTCCATTTAGGTCTCTGTGTTTTTAAAAAGCAGTTTTATTGATATATCATTCATATATCATACAGTTTGATAATTTAAATATATCAAAGCAGTTGTTCAATCTTGAAACCTTTGTTTCTTTCTTGTGCTCGTTATTGTTAGCTCCCCCTTTCCCCTCACGCTCCCCAGCAAAACTCGAAGAAACTGTTAATCCAGTTACTGTCTCTATAGATCTACCTCTCCTGGATTTCATACAGGGAAACATAAAATAATGAACCCCAATAACAAGATAAAACAAAGAAAATCCCCAGTTGTATAGATAACAGAAAATGATAAAAACGAGAAGTAACAAAAATGTGTCACAAGAGAGAACAAATGATACGGTCTTAGATTTTCACCTAACCTCATCTGCATTAATCCATTATTCAGTGCCCTCTGTCTGACAGCAAGGCTAGTCACATGCCTAGGCAAAGTTTAGAGGGAATTCATCAGGAGGCTTCAGTGGGGACCCTGCAAATGGATTCTGGGCTTTCACTGTCATCCACAGCCTTCTACAAACAGGGATCTCAGAATTTAAGCTCTAAAAATGGTTCCCTTCTCTAGTTTTTTATTTTATTATATGTAAAATCTTCGGATTACACAGAGTGATGTGCTTCTTCCACGTGGACTTAGCTGTCATCTCACTTAGATGGTTGTTTGCTTTAAGACCCCAGCTGTTATTCTCCTGATAGCCGGGTACCATCTGATTTTTTCACCACACTTTGCTGCAACACTCATATCTTTAGTGATCTCTTCATAGGGACAGATATGGAGTAGGGCTAGGTCATAAGAACTTATTTTTCTTAGATTAGTGTTATCATTGTGAGCTCAAAATCCTTTCGTATATCTTTGATTCATATATGGCCCTGGCTCGCATTGAAGGCATCATTATCTTTTTATTGGGGAACATTAGGAATCATACTAATGGCACATATGGTAATTCTGCTGATAGTAAATTAGTTTAATCAATGTTATAGATGTTCAAACACGGTTTTGAAAAGGAAAGTACACATGTATAGGACAACTTTTTAGACAAAAAATATAAGGATTGTTGACCTGTACAGATCAAAAACTCAAGTGGCTGGAAATTATTTGTGCAAAAAATGAGGGTTGGAGACAGGGCAAACTTTCGGTAATTCTCATTCACAAAGGCAGAGCCACACTTGCTAGACTGAAATTTCATAAGAAAGGAAATATACGGGAGTTCTGAGCAGCCATCTATTGGGCACTCACAAATGCAAGACATCCAAACCACAGTCCAACGACTTTCAAATCCATGCCCATGGGATAAGTCATCTGCTTCTTCTCACACTAGGAAATCTCAGCCTTAAGTTCAAACAAGACCCATGTCTCCCTCCATGAATGAAAAGAAACTCAAGATCCCAGAGCTAGAAGGATCATCCATGAGAAAATTGGGACAAACTTAAGGGCTCTATTGCCAGGCATACACATACTACCGAAGCTAACAAATTAAGCAAACGCAGTAAAGACAAAATAGATGACCGGGACTGACTAAGAATAAGACATTATCAAAAGAGTGACAAAAGAACCCATGGACTTTAATAATGACACGCGGACAAGGGGCTAATTACTAACATATATAGAATTCTGTAGCACCTCAATAAGAAAAAAAAACTAAGGAAACATTGGGCAAAAGACACGAACATACGGTCCACCACATATGGCACTCAAATGGCTAACAAACACATGATGAAATGCTCACTATCACTAGCCATGTGGGAGATGCAAATCAAAACAACGAGATAGCCCCTAATACCCACAACCATTGCCCAATTTAAAAAATTTAAAACCAGGAAACAAGTATTGGAGAGAAGGTGAAGAGATTGGAGCTCTTACACACTGCTAGCAAACAGGTATAATCTTGTGGAAAGTGATATGGCACTACCTAACACAACTGGGAAGAGAAATGCCATATGACCCAGAAATACCTCTAATGCGTCATTTGAAAGTAACATACAGATGCTCCCCCATGTTCATCGCAGCACAGTTCACAATAGCAAGAAGCGGGCAGCAGCCCAAATGCCTATCAGTAGAAGAATGGATAAAGAAACTCGGTACATACACACAATGGACTACTATGCATCCCTAAAACACAGTGATAGAACCACAGACACCTCCTGCCATAGGTCTATGTGCTCCTGAAGGGGGTTTTCATCCCTCTAACCCTTTCCAGAAGAATTCGGTGCTCTTCGATTGGCCCCGCCTCAAAATGGCAGTTTGGGCGTCCTCACGGGACTCAAATTGTGCCTTTGATTTGTTCTTTGAGTTTTGGCAACAAAAAGACATCTGAAGGGGCAAGATCAGGGCTGGAAGGTGGATGGAGCAAAGGTTCAAATCACAATTCTCATAGGACAGTCCTTGCTACTTTCAAGGGACGAACAAGTGCGTCGTCGTGGGAGGGGGGTGGGGTGGGGAGGAATCATCGTCACAAATTTCCTGTCCTTGTTCTCACCAATGCAGTTTTCCGTTTTCTTAAAATTTCTTCATTATAAGCCCCTGTTACCATCTGGTGTCCTTAGAGAAAATCTATCAAGATTACTTCGAGGGCGGCTCCAAAAAAAATCACCATAACCTCCGTAACTGACCTTTGGGCCTTGCTCATCTTGGAAGCTTGCCTGATATTCCTTAAAGTGGTAGCCCCATCTAAAATCTGTTGTTTTATGCGAGGCAGGATTCTTGCAGACTGCTTGCAAAGCTTCAACAATCTGGAAAGGTGTTCATTTGAGTTGTACTAGAAATTGCATATTAGCCTTAGCCTCAAAAGAATGTTTTCCCATGGCACAAAAAAACATTCTTTTTTTAAAAAACTGCGAAAACCTGTCTGCAGCCATCCACCACAGAGTGCCAAGTCTTTGTTCCAAGGCATCTCTAGGTAGATTCAAACTACCAATATTTGGGGAGCTTAAGAATCTAATGTTACTAGAATTTCTATATAAATGTAGCATCATTTCTGTATACAAACTCAACACGTACAATTGCAACCTGTTCTCTCCCCCGCCTGTAACTTACCAAATTGATTGTAAATTTACACGAGATTATAAAGGATCAAAAAGGTCAAAGCGTGGGCCGATCTAGTCTGTCTTCTAGGCCACCATGAGTTCGGATTAACTATATGGCAATGGGTATGTAAGAGCAATGTACAACAGCTATTTGCAAGAATATATGGGGCGGGGGAGGGAAAGGAGTTTGAATAAACAGGAGTGAAATAACTGGAACCGAAATAAGGAATATATTGGCACAATGTGAAAATCTAACCACCATCACTGATCACATTTTCATGAAAAACAAGAGAAAATATTTAAGAAAAATATATGTTTTTTCAAATACCACCTTCATGCTCTTATTCCCTCCTTTATAAAAGGGATAAACCCCAACCATCATTATACCCACCTCAGGAAAATAGCCGTGTTTTCTATCTCTAGGTCATGTTATTCACATCTCTCTGTTACAATCACCCCAAAAGCTAAGATGGCTGAATTCACCACCCTCACTAGTCCTTATATTAGAAGAAAGGAGGCGAGAGGAAGAAAAAGAACTATGTGAACACTCGGGTTAGTTTTCTTTGGCTGTCTAACAAGCTAGCACTGACTTGTTGTCTTAAAACAACACCCAGCTCCCAGTCCTAGGGAATAACCTGCTTCCATATTTGCTCCTGCTCTTGGCAGAATTCGATGCCTTGAAAGTATAACACTAGCGTTTCCTTTTCTTGGTAGGTGATCAGCTGGGGCCTGCTCTCACTTCTACAGGATTCCTGCATTTCTTACCATTTGACCCCCTGCATGACCAAACCAGGAAAGGCATTATCTCAGTCTCCTATGGTTGTCATAACAAAACATCACAAACTGCATGGCTTTAAAGAAGTGAAATGCATCTTCTCACAGTTCTAAGAGCTAGATGTCCACATTCAGGGCATGAGTGAGCTGATGCCCCTTCTGTCGACAAGAGGAAAAGATCCTTCCTTGGTCTTTCAACTTCGATAAAACCAAACTCACTGCCACCGAGTCGATTCTGACTCTGAGCGACCTTTGTAGGACAGGGTAGAACAACCCTATCAGTTTCTGAGACTATACCTCTTTTGGGGAGTAGGGAGTCTCGTTTTGCTCCTATGAAGTGGCTGGTGGTTTCAAACTGCTGGCCTGGCAGTTAGCAGCCCAACTCACAGCAGCCACAGGGACTCTGCTGAGCATCATTTGATATATCTTGTTTTGTAGAAGAATCTTTACACTCTGCTGCCCTTTTGTCCTCTTTTTATAAAACACAACAGAAGAGATTGGTATCAGGACCCACCCTACCAGTATGACTTCATTAATAGAACTGATAACATCTATCAACACACACACACACACACACACACACACACACACACACACACACACACACACACCACCTTTCATACCAGTTCTTAACAGCCATATTGAACCCTTCTCCTGGTTGGAATCTCTGACTTCCTCTTGGGTGAGCGACTGTAGGAAACTCGGGTTTTAAAGGGCTTATGGCATTTGGCCCAGACTGTCTCCTGATCTTAAAGTCAACTAATTTTGAACCTTAATTAGATCTGCCAAGTCTCCTCACAGTCATTATTAGATTGGTGTTTGTTCAAATAATTGGGAGAAGGTGTGTGCATAACAGGGGTCAGGAACCTTCAGACCATCTCAGAATTCTGCTTACCACAATACTGCACGTATATGTGCAGAAGAAGCGAGAGACATTGTAGATGGCTAGCAAGTCTCTGTTTTGGTAATTGGTCACAAATGCATAGTTGATTGTTTTCTAATCATTTCTTTCACATATCACATCCATGTTTCCTGTGCCCCCAGGCAGCACTTCAGTGGGAGATGGTGCACCTTCACTGATGAGGTGACGCAAAGCTTCGTACTTGTCTTTAGAGGCAAGGATGCTGAGACTTTATTGCCCATACTTTGGACCGGGATATCTTGCCTGGCGAAGTAGAGGGGTAGTGAAAAAGAGGAACACCTTCAACAAGATGGAGTGATACTGGGGCTGAAACCACAGGCTCAAACATATAAACCATTTCGAGGACAGCACAGGACGGGGCGGTGACTCCTTCTTTTACCCGTAGGGTCACTATGAATGGGACCAACTTGAAAGCATGGATTCTGTCATTTGTTCTTGCTTTGTTGCTCTGGCATGGACCTCCAGCACCACGTTAAATAGAAATGCTGAGATTGAACAGCTTTGTCTTATTCTTGGTTGTAGGGATCTCAGACTTTCACCATGACATCGTGCTGTTTCTAAAGTTGTAGATCGATTCTATATTTGCCAAGTGGAGAACATTCTCTAGGTTGCCAGGGTTTTTTGTTTTGTTTTGTTTTTAATTTATTTCTCCTGTACTTATTGAGATGAGTTTTCCAATGTTTATTCTATTAATATACTGACTTACAGTCATTGATTTAAAAAGTATAAAGCAACACTTTAATTCTTGGGATAAATTCCATGTGACTTTATTTATATATATTGATGAATTCAAAATGCTTATTTTTATCATGGATTTTTGCACTTATGTTCTTGAAAGAAAATTAATGCTTTTTTCTTATTTTGGTATCAGGGTAAAGACACAAATTATCAAAAGTGATAAAAGAAGATAGGGAACTATGAAATGCTCTGGATCTATTAAAGATATTGAATTGATTATCGAAAATTTTCCGAGGAAGAAGCTTCCAGATGGCTTCACCAGAATGGAAAATTCTTAACAAAACATTTAAGTAAGAGTTAATATAAATCCTATCGAGAAAATAGAGAAGGGAGATTTTCTAAATCATTTACAGCATCAGTATTGATTTCCCCGCTACCAACAAACTTCATTCTTAAGATTCCTGAGTACCCGGTGATCTTACTTTTTAATTGTCTGTATTTTTCATTAACTTTTATGATCAGACACTGAAACATTAAGAGGTGCCCTGGAGGATGCCACAGGTTCCTGCCATAGTTGTTTTTAACTCGCTGTGTGTGGAGCAGTTTTGTGCTTGCCCCTTGCTGATCAGGAGGAGAAAAGAGACTTAGGGCTGCATGCTTCAAGACCGTGGGGCTGAACCACCAGGGGCTCCATAGGAGAAAGACTCATTGATATGCTCCTGTAAAGACTGACAGCCTAGAAACCCCTGTGGGGCAGCTCCACTCTGTCCTAGAGAATCATGGAGTCACAATGGACTAGCTGATTATGGATCTGCTTTGTATTGTTTTTAGGCAGGAAGAATGACTCCGCAGGTAGCTCAAACCCCCTTCTTTGCTCCAAGGTTTGTTAGCATGAGAAACCAAATATGCCTAGGTGACAAACTCAGTTTTCAGTGAAATGAAAGCATGGTCATGTCTCCTGGCAAAACCTCCTGCCTTGGGAGCCATGACATCCACACTTTCAGAGGGCAAACCTGTGGTATCAGAAAGTCAATACCCGTGACTGGCAGATTTAGTGTAATACAGTGAGCAAATGCTCCCCCCCTCCCTTTAGCCCTTGATCCCTGTGTCTTGTGCCTGAGAGAGAAAGGGTACGACAGAAGCATTGCTGGCTCAAAGCAGTGGCTCTCCACCTTCCTAAGGCCGCAACCCTTCAATACACTCCCTCGTGTTGTGGTGACCCCCCCAACCAGAAAATTAGATTCATCGCTACTTCATAATTGTCAGTTTGCTACTGTGATGAACTGGACAACACCTGTTAAGGGGTCGTTTGACATCCCCCCAAGGGGTCGCGACCCACAGGTCGAGAATAGCTGCACTAAGGTAAGATGCCAATCTTCCAGGATTTTGTCCCTGCCTTGGTGCCATAGCTTAGTCTTTAGTGCATCATTCCCCTTTGGAGGTCACTGCTTTGGGGAACGGGTTGTCTTCCAAGAGTATTCCACAAGCGTGAGCCCATTGTGGCACTAAACAAATTCCTCAGTCATAGAATAGTTGATGGTAAGTGAGGCATTTCTCAGCCCACCCGCAGTTGAAAAGAAAACACATATCCGGAATATATATGTATTATTATGAGAATTAGCCACTGCTTCTCCTTCCCATGAAAAAAAGGTCTGAAGTCATCATCCTGGTAGCGATTTGGGGCTTTAGGAAATGGTGACAATTGGGAACCCCAGTATTTGCAACATCTTCAGTCTGAAATTGATCAAGCGTACGCTCAAGATGCATTAGTAATTATTGGTGATTGGAATGCAAAAGTCAGAAATAAGGAAAAAGGCACAGTAATTGGAAAATATGGCTTTGGTGATAGAAATGAAACTAGAGATGGCACAATTAAAGCATTGAGAAGCAAGGATGTTACTTTGAGAACTAAGTTTCACATGACCTAAGGCGTGGTATTTTTAATCATGTGAAAATTGGATATTGAATTGGGAGACTGAAGAATAATTGATGCATTTGAATTATGGTGCTGGAGAAGAATATTGAATACATCATGGACTGCCAATAAAACCAAGAGATCTGTGTTGGAACAAGTATAGCAAGGATGCTCTTTAGAAGCAAGAATGGGGAGATTTGTCTCAATTACTTTGGATGTCAGGAGAGACTAGTCCCTGGAGAAGAATATCATGTTTGGTATAGTAGATGGGCAGCAAAAAAGAGGAAGACCCGTAATAAGATGGATTGACACAGTGCCATTTGACAAGAGTGGGCTCAAACATAAGAACAATTGTGAAGATGGCACAGGACTTGGCAGTGTTTTGCACTGTTGTACACAGTCACTATGAGTAGGAATCAACTCAATGACAGCTAGCAACAACAAGTCCTTCTTCAAGAATAAGTTTCTTCCAATGATATGTCCAAAGTACTTCAGACCAAGTCTCACTGTCCTTGCTTCTAAGGAGCATTTTGGCTGTACTTCTTCCAAGACAGATTCAGTTAGTCCTTTTGACAGTCTATAGTACTTTCATTATTCTTTGTCAGCACTACAATTCAAACTCATGAATTCTTCAATGATCTTCCGGATTCAATGGCCACCTTTCCCATGTGTATGAGACAATTGAAAAGATCATGGCTTGGGTCAGGTGCACCTTAGTCCTCAAAGTAACTTTCCTGCTTCTCAATATTCTAACAAAGCCTTATGCAACAAATTTGTCCAATGCAATGTGTTGTCTGCTCTCTTGACTACTGTTTCAAAGAGCATTGATTGTGAATCTGGTCATTGATTGTGGACCCAAGTAAAAACAAGTCCGTGTCAACTTTCTTAGCTCTGGTTTTCATGACATGTATTGGTCCAGTTATAAGACCATTCATTTTTTTATATTAAGCAGTAATCCATATTGACGGCTGTCACCTTTGGTCTTCATCAGTACTTGCAACAAGTACATCTAGGTTTCAGCAAGCTAGATGGTGTCATCTGATTTTGCAGGTTGGTAATGAGTCTTTTTCCAATCCTGACGCCTTCATAGAGTTCAGCTCCTTGGATTATTTCCTCAGCAAATGAATTGAATAAGAATGATGAAAGGATAATATGTTAGGCCAGGTTGACTAGAGAAACAAATCCAGGGACACTCATGTATAAAAAAGAGCTTTATATCAAACAGTAATTGTATATTAAGAAAACATCCCAGCCCAGTCCAGGTCAAGTGCATAAGTCTGATTTTAGTCCATATGTCCTATACCAATCTATAAAGTCCTCTTCAGACTCACGAAACACTTGCAATGATGCTGAATGCAGGAAGAGCACAGGCCAGTGGGTGGGAAGTCCTGTGCATCCAGTGTCATTGTAGGCATCTCAGTGCTGTCAGGGGTCTCTACCCGGCTCCTCCAGCTCAGGGCACTAGCATAGTTCCATGTATCTTCTCCACAGGAATGTCTTGTGGGGAGTCTCTCAACAGTTTTTGGCATATAATTCACAGATCATATAATTCAATAGTTCAAACACATCAAGAAAAGTTGTGCAATCATCACCGTTCTCAATCTTAGAACATTGTCTTCATTCTTATGCTCATAGTTTTTAGTTCCCCATTTCCCCCCAACCTCATCTGCCCTGTCCCCAAGGAGCCATTAATCCTGTTACTGTCTCTACAGATTTGCCTATCCTGGATTTCATATACAGGAAAAACATTTTTAAAAGTTGACTAACAAAAATAACAAAGTGAAGCAGATAAACTTCAATAAAAAATAAAGCTGAGCATATTAAAAACTAGAACAAATTAAATGGCTCATAAGGAAGATCAAAAGATAGGGTGGGTGCTAAATTTTAACCTAACTGCAACAATGCACTTTCCAATGCAGTGAAATCTATTTAGGATATGGTCTCTAAGTGTGTTGAGATACATTGAACTCTCATTTGATATGTTGACTCTCTTGGACTTGCTTGAATTTTCCTCAGCTTCAACTAGAACTTGCATATGACCAATTGATGGTCTGTTCTGCATTTGGCCTTATTCTGACAGATGGTACTGAGGTTTTAATGTATATATATATGTAATTTCATTCTTGTGTGTTCCATTCAGTAAAGTCCGTGTGTTTAATTTCCATTCATGTTGTTGAAAAATGGTATTTCTTATAAATAAGTTGTAGTCTTATAAAATTCTATCGTATAATCTCTGGCATCATATCTATCACCAACACTATATTTTCCAACATCTGAGTCTTCTTCCAACTTTCACATTTCAGATTCCAATGATTATCAATGCATATAATTGCATATTTGATCAATTTCTGGGTGCAAAAACAAAAATCATAAATTTCTTCATTTGGGGGATTAGTGGTTGGTATGAAAACATGAATAATAGTTGTACTAACTGGCATATGGATAATAGTCCTATAATTCATAGCATTGCATCTCTTGAAATGTTCTTTTTTGCCATTACTCTGACACCATTTGGCTTCAATTTGTCATTCCTGGTATAGTAGATGATGTGATTGATTGATTAGAAATGGCCAGTACCAGTCTATTTCAAGTTACTAGGTATTTTTCTTCAACTATCGATTTCATTCCCTTAATAATTTCATTAAATACAAAAACATTATGCTCCATAAAATATTGATATTATATACATTGCAATATTAACTGTAATGCTTCCATATTTCTCAGCAACTAAGTTTATGTCTTCCAAAATTTTATAATTGGCATAAATGCTTTTCAAAAAGAGAAAAATAGTTTTTTAAAGAAAACTGCTCATAATGGTCTAGAATCCTTTGGTAGTTACATAATCATGTGTCAATTTGAGAGGATTACAATTGAAGGGGTGGAGTCTGGCTTGTCAATCAAGATATAACCAATGAGGCCTCTGTGTGGGCATGGTCTTCTCCTGAAAATTCTGGGAAATCCTGTTTTTGCTCCTTGGAGGCGGGAGAAACTCTCTCTCATGGCTCACTTCCTTGGAGACTCTCTACTGACAATGCTGACCGCCTGTGAGACATCCTCGAGGAGAAACCACATGGACCAACCCTGATGCAACCAGAACCCTAGACATGGAGAAGCCACATGGAGACCCCTGCCAGTGCCGAGATGCTTACAACACCACTGGATCTTCAAGACTTCCCACCCACTGGCCTGTGATCTTCCTGCATTCAGCATTGTTGCATGTGTTTCGTGAGTCTGAAGAGGACTTTATAGATTGGTATCAGACATATGGGCTAATATCAGGCTTATGGACTTGATCTGGACTGGGTTGGGATGCTTTCTTAATGTACAATTACCCTCTATATAAAACTCTCTCATACACATATGAGTGTCTCTACGAATTTGTTTCTCTAGTCTACCCAGATTAACACAAATCCTCTTTAAAATTCTGCATCTTACCACTCTTGACAATACCAAGAAAAAGTATTTGCTTAACTGCCTTCCTTGTTTCTCTCATGGTAATTATTTGCTCGACTGAAGGGTTAAATAAGAAAGCATTCTGCATTTTTACTTAAAGATTTGGCCATGGCAAAATATTTTCTTATTTCAATAGATGAAACATACCTTCCTGGGCCAACAACAAGAACAAATACAATTTTCTCTGCAATTGGAATTCAGACTCAAATGATCTATGATAAGTTCATCTATCTATCTATTATCCATCTATCTGTCATCTGTTAGAAGAGTTGTTCTCAGCCCTAGCTAAATAAGCAGCTGTAATCCTTTGTGTTGGTGTTTGCCCCTCTTTCCCTCCCCTTGGCAGTCATCACACGTGCATTTATTGAATGCCCTCTCGTCCAGAGTTATGGGTATGGTAGTCAGCAAAGCCCTTTCATTTGTGGAGTTGCATTCTCCTGGGGAGACAGACAATAAACAAATCGACATATAATCAAATATTGGTGAATCAAAAAGGAAGAAAATCAGCATGGAGAAGTAAAAATGTCCCCAAATGGAGGACGGAGATAGAGGGATGCTAGAGAGAGTCGCCAGGGAGGCCAGGTGATGTTTGAGCGGATAGTTAAATCAAGGAAGGAAATTTGCTGTGTAACAACCTGGGGAAAGACACCTTTGCCTGAGAAAACAGCAGGTACAGAGGCCCCGAGGCAGAAAGAGGTTTACAGTATTTGAGAAATGGTAGGAAACTGTTGATCCCAGAGCAGAGCGACTGAGGCAAAGACAGGGGGAAATGTATGAGCAGAGCCTTTTAGACACAGCAAGAAGTTTATATTCTATTGGAAGTGCGTGAAGTCTTTGCATCACCATGGACCCCATTGTGCTTCCTAAGAATCGGGATACTGTATAATTTTTTAAAGAAAGAGGACATTCAAAGTATTGTTTAAAATGATAATAATAGAGACAATAAATAAAACAAAAGACTAGCCTTCCTGAATATTCTGAGAACTATGAGAATAATTAAAAAGCATATAAATTATGTCTATTACTACAAAACCAGAAAACATAATGCCAAGTGGGAGAACTAACAACACATATATCTATGTATCTTATATGCACTTAAATGGGGTAGGCTCACATTTTAAGAGGGGAGGGGCGCAGAGAATACCTACTATGGGTTGGCAATTCTTTGCTCTGTTTAAGAAAGCCTATACATGTAAGTAATTAGGACGTGTTAAAAAATAAAGGATGAACAAAGTACTTCAAGTAAATGAAGCCAAGCTCATCCAAGGTAGAATTCAGGCCAAAACTATTAAGCAAGGCAAAGAAGACAAATATATGCTGCTAAATGATAAATTCAAAATGAGAACATATCAGTTGTGAATACCCGTGTTTCAAATACTGTATTAGCAACTTGTCTAAAGGAAAAACCCAAGAAGATCCAGGAGAAACACACACACACACACACACACACACAATAAGAGATTCTCACTAACCTGTGTTATCCAAGATGACCAAATTCATAATAGTACAGAAGACTTAGACCACATAAGATGATACATATGGAAATATATTGAACTATACACACTAAAAATAGAGACTATACCTTCCTTCAAACTACCAAGAAATCTTTGAGAAATTGACTACATATTGGGCCAACAGGAAAAAGCCAATAACTCCATAAGAAAGAAATGGTACAGAAAATGTTTTCTGGTCACATTGCAATAAAACTGGAAGTTAACTATAACAATTGTCATCTATAATTTCTTAAAGACACTTAAAATTTGAACAATTTCTGGAAAAAAGTGATACAGAAAGTATCATCTACTAGCAGCTACAGTCTAGAGCTAAATCAGTCCTCTAAAATTCATAGATATACACACTATGATAGTTAAGGTTTTGTGTAGATTGATTGGGCCAGGATCCTCAATAGTTTGGCAGTTAAGACATGTACTTTTCTGTACTGAGATCTAACATGATGATTACATTAAAATCAGAGAGCTATACTAGGAGCAGCTAATCAATTGAAAAGATATTTCCTCGGGAGTGTGGCTCGCTTCCAATATCAGTGGATGTTTTGAAAGAACTGCCTTGTGTTTTTTTGGGGTTTTTTTGCTGGGTCTAAATCCTGCATAAGTCTCATCAGATCTCTAACTCTTTTGATTTGAGCTAGCAGCCTGCTATATTATTCATCAATTCTAGGAGTTGTCATCAGCATGTCACCTAACTGCCAACCTTGGATTCATTCACTTGTGCAGCCAGAAGCCTACCGTTTGATAAGCTGATCTTGGGTTCACCAACTCTTGCAGGTCTGTGGGTCAGGAGAAGCCTCCAACCTGAAATCTAACCCAAGGACTTTGAAGTTGTCTGCCTCTACTACAATTGTGTGAGCCATTTCCTTTATATATATAAATGTGTGTGTGTGTGTGTATATATATATACACACACACTTTAGGGATTCCTTTATATATACATATATATGTATTTGTATATATATATATGTATATATATTTGTATGTGTGTATATATATTAGCATATGCGTGTGTATATATATTTGTATGTGTGTGTATATATATATATATTTATACACATTGCTTTGCTTCTCTAGAGAATGTGGCTTAAGACATTGTCATACAGTCAATTCCTATTCATAGGGGCTCTATAGGACAGAGAAAAGCTGCCCAACAGAGTTTCTTAGGCTATAATCTTTATAGAAGAATATTCCCTCAACTTTCCCCCCAAGAGCAGCATGGTGGGTTCAAACTACTGACCTTTTGGTTAGCAGCTGAGTGCTTAACTACTGGTCCCTCAGAGCCCCTTATAAAAATTCATAGCTATACATAATTATATAAAATATGAAGATTTAATAATTGCCTTTAAAATAGAGGCAAATACCTGCATCAGTGGGAATCTATGTATAGATGCTTAGATCAACTTAGAAGCTAAACAAGTCGGAGGGTTGGGTCAGAGTTCATCCACAATAAAAAAGCTTTTTTAAGTAATAGAAGTTCCAACTAAGAAGAAGAAAGAACAAATTCATAAAGAAAAAAGATGAAAGTAAAACCAAAAGAATACATTATCAACAAAGCACTTGATAGGCTAAAAAAGCTTTTGCTTAAAAAAAAGATTAGAATAAAGTAAATTACAACTAAGCTAACTTTTTAAGAGTCAAAAAGATCACAAATTGCTAAGGCATAAACAGTACCCTGCTTTGACTTAATTTGTGTGAATATAAATTGGCGCAAAATCAGAGGCCTTGCCTGAAAACGAAATCCTACGTGACAAAGTTCAAGCAATGAGCAAATACAAATCAGGTTGCTGTGACTTCTTTTGTGAGAGGAGAGATTGGTGCGATCTAAAGTTGTCTGAGTTCGACTTGAAGATGTGCAGAGACGTCCTTTTAAGCCTGTGGATGGAGAGCTAGGGACTGAGCTGGGAATGTGCGGCTTGGCACGGTCAGACTCGGGCAATTAGGAAAAGCATGGGTCATTGCAGTTAATTTTCTCAGCACCTTGCCCAACAAGTCAGCCCCTCGGCTTCCACATCTTCAAACTATGGTTGATTAAACTCTCTACTGGCAAGGTTATTGTGAACATCAAAGGAGTCTGCGCTGGAATCCCAGCAGTTTCTCGCACCTGCCATTCCACTCCTCCCTCCCTCCCTTCTCTACTCAACCTGGACCAGTATTTCTGAGTCCCCTGTACTCTGACCTCATAACTATTCCCCTCCACTCCCTGAAAGAAGCCCTTTGGATGACTGCTACAATCCCACATCTTAGTCCTTCCTCCACGGTAAAAATGCAGATTTCATTAGAAGCCATGCACCATGCATTAAACTGAGGGAGCTTCCAAAACTTCATGGGATTAAAAGAGAATGGAATTTTCCCATGACCCTTTTGAAGTCCCTTGGATACACCCAGGTGGAACTGCTGTCAGAAATCAACTACACAGTTAGGTGTACTATCCCTCCTCGTGGGTTTCATTTCACTGGGGACCGTAGTGTTGACTCTCCATCATTCAGTCCCCTTATCCTTTATTGGATTCTTCTTGCCTTTTTCTCTGTGAACATTGTCAACCTCCCCATTTTCCTCAAATCCTTATTCAATCCACGGCTCCAGCACTCTGCAGCTAACAAAGATTCTTTCTTTGTGGAGAATGGTTGACGCCCATATGACGTTCCTGCTTTCCACTCTCAACCAAGCCTCTGTATGAATACAGTTTTCACCAAGCCCATCGTGATGTCCTGCCCTGCAGTCGAACATAGTGCTAGTCCGGAGTCTGAGGGTGTGCCTCTGAAGGACAGAGGTCTAGAAACCTTCCTGACTTCCAGGTCTCAGCAAGGTGAAAGCTTAAAGAAGGTAAAGAGCTCAACAGACAAATGAAAAATGCCCAGGTTCCTTTCTATCCACCCTCTTGCCTGCTGTTACCCACTAGAGCCATTGTGTCTCAGAACCAGGATAAACCAAGCTGCACACGTGATCAATGCCCTCCCGCTCATAGGGAAGCCCATGACCTGGAGATTGCACCTGGAGATTGCATCTGGGCAGAAGACCTCTGTCTCTCCCACCAATCCCCCAATGCCTGGTAACCTAGGGGAGACTCCTGCTGCTGCTGGAGTTGCCAAAACGTCCCGGGGGCCCTCAAAGTGAGATTGCATCTTCTACCAATCTGTCAGTGACTTCATTGGGGAAATCAGATGAAGGCTCCAGCAGCAAAGAAGATAGTTCAAGCACCCCAGAGTCTGCCTCAGTGGAGAATGTACCCAGAGATCCTCCAGATGAGACGGTGGCATCGTTGGCGAAGAGCCGATTACAAAGGCAGATATGCTGAATGTTGTCATGGGAGAGTGTGCAGAGACCATATCCCTGAGATCATCCTGAGAGCCTGTGAATGCATGAAGATGATTTTTGGCCTTGACCAGAAGAAAGTTGATCCCATCAACCACAGTAATGATCTTTTCATTAAGTTGGGCCTCACCTATGATGAAATGCAGAACAATGAGGAGGGTGTACTCTGGAGTCATGGTTCTTATCTTGGGTGTGATCTACATGAAGAGGAAATCTGGGAAGTTGTGAATGTGATGGGGCTACTTTCCAGGCAGAAGCACTGCGTCTTCGACTATCCCAGGAACTCATCACCAGAGAGTTGGTGCAGGAAAAATACTTAAAGTACCAGAAAGTGTCCAACAGTCACCCCACCCCCGCACCCCATGATATGAATTCCTATGGGGTCCAAGAGCACATGCTGAAACTACTGAGATCAAAGTCCTGGAGTTTGGTGCCCAGGTCCCATGGGCCTGACCACTCTTCCCTAAGCTGCTTACTAAACTAACCTGAAGGTGAGCCCAAGGAAACCAATTCCTTCAGGGCTCAAAAAGGCATGGAAGGGTGCATGGCCTGTATGGATAACTCTAATTCCAAGAACCCAGACATCTAGATTTCAGGAGAATCAAAATGAGAATCAGCTGACTCCCTTCCTTTAGTCAAGACCCAAACTATACTTACTACTATCGAGTCAATTCTGACTCATAGAAACCCTATCGGGCTAGGTAGAATTGCCCCTCTGCATTTCCAAGACTGTTAACTCTTGATGGACGTGGACAGCCCTGTCTTTATTCTAAGGATCTGGCTGGTTTCAAACTGCTGGCCTTGGTTCAGCAGCCCAACAGGCCACCCGGGCTCAATACATACCCTGAAATCTTTCTCTTCCTAAAATCCTTTTTTGTATCCATGTCCCTTTTGCTTATCATCCAATTTCTATCACTTTTGCTTTTCATCTTCCTTAGTGGCTATTTCAGCTTTCTTATTTTCCATTCATGTCTCAACCCACAGCAATCTGGCTTCTATCAAAACTGCAGTCTATCCAGTGACCAGGGACCTCCTAACTTTCCAAATCCATTGACCCCTGTCCAGTCTTTATCTTACTAGAACATTCAGCTCCTTCTATTTCTATTAATCCTCCCAAGTCAGCTGAGAGTGAGGAAGGAGATAGTGGCTTCTGAAAGAATCAGGCTTTGAGCTCTATTTCTCAAGAGCACATCTTGTCCAAATAGTCCTACTTTCAAGTTAAAAGTGCAGCTCATGTCAGAAGCCATGTATCTATCTTGTATTAAATTGATAAAAGCATCCATTTAATGATAGATTCTTGCAGTGATTTAAGTATCAAAACTACCAATTATTTACTTGTTTGTGGCAATAAGCAGGTACTAAAGGGTGGAAACCATGCTGTTTAAAACTCCCTGTGTTTGCAACAGCATTGAAACTACAAAAATCTATCCAATGTTTGTTTTTCTAAAATGTAAACCCTGAAAGTCTTTTATTCAAAAGACTGGAACAGATAGGACAGTACCAACTTTAGAGAGCTCACTAAATAGCTTACAGACCTGAAGCACAAACTTCTACGGCTGCATGAGGAATCGCACAAAATGGGACATGACAACCTCTAGAACTAAATGCAAATGAGCAGTAAGTCAGAGGGATCTGTCCACGTTGTATAAAAATGCAAGTCAATAGTTAGATCTACTTGGAGCAATACTAATAACAGAACTGTAATTAAGGGGGAAGGTCATAAAACAAATGGTTGTTTAAAAAAAATAAAAATTTAGGAGCGTCATTGTTTTATGAGCAGTGCAGGTGCCCAGAGGAAGGGAACTGTTTAACTTCCATGTGCTTCCTACCATATACAATCCCAGGGAATTATCACATAGATTAAGAAGAAGGTATTGATAGACTGTGGGATTAAGGTAGTCTGAGGTGCTTGTTGTTCTTAGGTGCCATCTAGTCGGTTCTGACCCATAGTGACCCTATGCACAACAGAATGAAACACTAAGCCACCTTTGCAATTGTTCCTATGCCTGAGTCCATTGTTGCAGCCACTGGGTCAATCCATCTCCTTGAGGGCTTTCCTCTTCTGCTGCCTCATCCACTTTGCCAAGCAGGACTATTCCATCCTGACAGCATGTCCAAAGTATGTAAGATGAAGTCTTGCCATCCTCACCTCTAAGGAGCACTCTGGCCTTACTTCTTCCAAAACAGACTGGATTGTCCTTTTAGTAGTCCATGGTACTTTCAATATTCTTCTCCAGCACCACAATTCAAATGAATCAGTTCGTCTAGGTGGGCTTAAACCTTTCCATTAGCATTGAGCGCTTGACCCCAAGACCCAGGATTGCAAACTGCTCTAGGACTCTGTTGAGAAGAATAGGATTGGTGTGTCGAGCGTGCAGATGAGATGAGTATGAAAGTGTGTATGGTGGTCATTCTGAATCATTAACCTATGCTATTCTCCCACCTTTCCCCCATTCCCTTTTCCACCTCTGACTTAGTTCAGATAGGTGTCTTAGTAAAGTCATGGGGCAAGGGGGATTTTTAACAAGTCTGCGAATTCCTTCCTGGCTTTTGTGTTTCAAAAGTATATACTCGCAAGTATTGAGGAATAAGCATGTTGGGTAGCACCATGAATGGGAAATAGGGTCTGAGGAGAGTGAGGCTTCCAGTAGAGACTAGAAAGATCCCCTTGTGTTGGAGCAATGGAGCCATGATGTCACATCCCCCTCTTCCCTGTGACTCTCCTCCAGTAGACACCATTGAATCTTTAATGATGCTTTTAATCAATTTTAATCATAGAATAATATGTGACAAGTCGAGCTACAAATGGCTTACATGTAAAATTTCATAGATTATGTGACTAATAACAGCAAAATGTTTCATAAAATATTTCTATATCGAATGACGTTACTAAACTAATTGTAAGTGTTTCCGTTTTTTTCTCTTTCTTTTCTCTTGTATTGCGTCATCTTCAAAAAAGATTTTGATACAGATTCACAAATGCTACTTACCCCATTATCATGGCTAAAATGCCAAAAAAAATGGAGAAAATCAGCGACTATAAAACTACCAGTAGCAACGAAAACAACGGCATGTGCTCATACATGAAAGCAAGTGACTAGACTAGTCATTGTAATTGGGGAATAATGACAGCTCTAACATGAGAGGCGTTGAAGGTTCAAAAAGGTAACTTAGCCTAGAGGTTTAGCATTGTAGATATGCTAATATATGTAAACCAGGTGCACAAAATGGTTTTGTTGTTATAACTAACTACAGGGATATTTTCATCAAAACTAAGAGATTCCCAGTGAAACCCTGGACAAACATGTTAATTTGGTGCCACCACCCTCTGATAATGTCACACTGTGTAGTCTGTGCCCCCTTCATGCCACCTAGTAATGCCACTGGGTTGGAGGAATGGAGACAGAAGAGATGAGTGCATAGGCGCTGGTGAGGCTGAGCGTGGCCAAGCCTGCCTGCTCCCTAAGTCTCACACCTGGAGCACACAGGAAACGGATTCAGTCCAGGCAGATGGGAGCACTATAACCTCATAGAGAGGTGTCTTTTCTTTCTTTCTTTTTTTTTTAGATCATTTTATTAGGGGCTCATAAAACTTTTATCACAATCCATACATAAATCAATTGTGTAAAGCACATCTGTACATTCATTGCTCTCATTATTCTCAAAACATTTGCTCTCCATCTAAGCCCCTGGCATCAGCTCCTCACTTTCCCCGTTCCCTTCCCAATCCCCTCCCTCGTGAACCCTTGATAATTTATAAATTATTATTTTGTCATATCTTACTCTGTCAGACATCTCCCTTCACTCACTTTTCTGTTGTCCATCCCTCAGGGAGGAGGTTATATGTAGATCCTTGTAATCGGTTCCCCTTTCCACCCCACCCTCCCTCCACCCTCCCAGCGTGTCATGGTTGTATCCTTTCACCATACTTATTGAATCTGTATGCTGTGCAGATAATACAGAGAAGCTAGACTATATAAAGAATGTGGCAGCAGCATTGGAGGAAGGTTTACTGACAATCTGTGCTATACAGATGACACGGCCTTGCTTCCTGAAAGGAAGGCTTGAAGGAGAACTTGAAATACTTGCTGATGAAGAGCAAGGATTGCAGCCTTCAGTATGGATTAATTAATGGATTCTTCATGCAAAGAAAACCAAGATCCTCACAACTGGATGAATAAGTAACATCATGATAAATGAAGGAAAAAATTGAAGTTGTGAAGACTTTTGTCTTGCTCGGATCTTTAATCAATGCTCATGGAAGCAGCGGTCAAGAGATCAAATGATGTATTTCACTTGGTAAATCTACTGCACGTGACCTCTTTAGAGTGTTGAAAAGCGAGGATGTTACTTTGAGGACTAAGGTGCACCTGACCCAACCCGTGATATTTTCAATCGCCTCATATACATGTGAATGTTGGACATTGAATAAGGAAGACAATAGAAGAATCAATGGCTTTGACTTAAGGTGCTGGCAAAGAATATTGAAAGTGCCATGGACTGCAAAAAGAGCAAACAAATCTTTCCTGGAAGATATACAGTTAGCATGCTTCTTAGATGCAAGCATGGGGAGATTTCATCTCGAACACTTTGGGCATGTCATCAGGAGACATCAATCCCTGGAAGAGGCATCGTGCCTGGCAAAGTAGAAGGGCAGAGAGAAAGAGTCCGGCTATCGACTGGGTGAATTGACACCGTGGCTGAAGCAATGGGCTCAAACGTTACCAATGTGAAGACAGCATGTGATGCTTCCCTCTGTTGTACAGTCAAGTGGCTCTGGGGCAGAACCAGCGCAATGGCACCTAACAGCAACAACACTTGCAGAAAAGAAATGAGAATTCAGAAATTTATTATTATTAATTATTATTATTTTGTCATAGCTTACACCACCCGACATCTCCCTTCACCCACTTTTTTGTTGTCTGTCCCCCAGGGAAGAGGTTATATGTAGACCATGTAATCGCTTCCCCCCTTCTCCTTCACCTTCCCTCCACCTTCCCATTATCACCACTCTCACCATTGGTCCTGAGGGGTTCATCTGTCCTGGATTCCAAGGGTTCATGGGGGAGGGGGAGGGAGGGGAAAAATCAGGAGCTGATGCCAAGGGCTCAAGTAGAAAGCAAATGTTTTGAGAATGATGAGGGCAACAAATGTACAAAAGTGCTTGACACAATGGATGGATGGATGGATGGATGGATGGATGGATGGATGGATGGATGGATGGATGGATGGATGGATTGTGATGAGTTGTATGAGCCCCCAATAAAATGATTTTTTTATGAAAAATGAATTTTAAGGATGGCTTTGATTTCTAGCTTGTTACTTTCAGGTCTACTGGAATGACTAGAGCACAATAAAATCTCTCTGAGAAGTAGGGCTGGGGTGGGAGTAGAGGATAAAATTCTGCTTGAATAAAAAGCAGTGTTCTATTTTTTTCCTTTGGAATCCCAATGAGGACTCTTTTTACATACATACTTGCTTAAACATTTAAGGACTCCACTTAGCCTTGTTGCTCTAGTCACGGTAAATTGTGCGCCAGCTCAGTACTCAGTACCAATGATTGGAATAGCCATTAGAACTGACCTATCGATTCCAACCGCTCTTAAATCTTTATTAATCACTGCTAACTGGTCTCATCTCATACCTGCAGTAGGGCTGTTGATCATAGCTTCTGACAATTGCAAAGTCATTTTGCATTTGTAACGACTTGTGCTTTTGCCATCTTTCTTTTTTACAATCACAATTTTAAAATAATTGATTGCTTAAATGTACTTAAAGCCAGACACATGTCTCTGGTCCAGTGTTGACCGCAGGATCTCTTGAATTAGACGTTGTGTTAGGCTGTGCTCTCTAGAGAAGCAAAACCACTGGCATTTGTATGCGTAAGGATATGGAAAAAGATGTATATCAATAAATCATGCACACCATAGTAGAAATAGGTAAGACCTAATCCATGGTGCCGCCCAAGAATAATCAAAACAAAACAAAAAAACATACATGGCTGACTCATTGTGGCACCCATTGAATTTTACAGACTGTAACTCTATATAGAAGTAGAAAGCCCTGTCTTTCTCCCATGGAGCAGCTGGTGGATTCAAACTGCTGACCTTCCGGATCGCAACCCAACTCATAACCACTATGTCACTCATGAGCACTATATCATAACCACTATAATTTATGTTTCTGACAACTTTCTGTTGATGTACTGCTGCGACCATTCTTAAAATGTGACTTTGAGGCATCTATATGAAAATCGCATTCATTCACTCAACAAATCTCCCCAGAAACTATGCAGTAAGAAGGTATCCCTGGGTGGCACAAATTGTTAAATGCCAGGCTGCTAATAGAAAGGTTGGAGGTTTGTATTCACCAAGAGGCACTTCAGCAGAAAGGCCTGGCAATCTACTTCTGAAAACTCTGTGGGATGCTGTCCTATTCTGACACACATGGGGGTGGTTCTGTGGTTAATCAGCTAAACAGCGAGGTGATCTAAGGACACGTTCAGGTAGACAAAGCTCTATGAAAAACTTGCTAGACATCTTCTGTTGACCATTTCAGGATGGGCAGTAGATTGAATAAACAGTTCCTGATGAGGGTCTCTGGACTGCGATGAGGTCCCACTAACTCGGTTGAACTCTCTATAAGAATCAAGATTGTTTATCATGCATCTCTGTGCCCCTCAATGGGGAATCTATTTCTTGCACATAGCAAAAACCCACCCACTGATATAGAGTCAATTCAGACTTATAGCCACTGTGGTAGTTACATAAGCTGTTGTCAATTTGAGAATATTAAGCGTGAATGGGGTGTTTAGCCTGTCCATCAGGTCACAGCAAGATGGCCTCATTTGGAGGCGTTAAGGAGATAAATAGAGGCAGGACACATGCTCACTCCCTGGAAGACATTCCTGCTGACAAGACACATGCAGCTACACTAGTGCCCTGGAGCTGGAGGAGCCACGTACAGACCCCTGCCAGAGCTGAGATACTTCCACCATCACTGGATCCACAAGACTTCCCACCCACTGGTCTGTCATCTTCCTGCATTTGGCATCATTGCATGTGTTGTGTGAGTCTGAAGAAGACTTATAGATTGGTATAGGATATATGGACTAATATCGGACTTATGGACTTGATCTGGACTGGTGTAGGATGTTTTCTCAATATACAGTTGCTCTTTTATATAAAACTTTCTTATACACAAATATGAGTGTCTATGAATTTGTTTCTCTAGTCAACCCGGTCTAACCTAGAACTCTATGGAATTTCTGAGACTGAAAGAAAATCTTTACAGCAGAGGACAGCTTCAACTCTCTCCTGATCAGTGGACTGCTGGGTTGGAAGCACAGATCTTTCGTTCAGAATGCCAACGCCTAACTCTCAGTGCCACCAGGGTTCCTTTTGCATGTTGCTAATAATCAATAAAAAAGTGTGAAGTTAATATAACATATACTGAGACTAATTTATATACATTAATTACGTCGAATATATAAAGTATAATGTGAGTATAAAATAAGTGAATTTTAAAAAATCATTTTATTGGGGGCTTGTACAACTCTTATCACAATCCATCCATCCATTGTGTCAAGCACATTTGTACATTAGTTGTCATTATCATTTTCAAAACATTTTCTTTCTACTTGAGCCCTTGATATCAGCTCCTCATTTTATCCCCTCCCCCACCCTCCCTCCCTTATGAACCCTTGATAATTAAAAAAATTTTTTTTGTGTGTCTTACACTGATCAATGTCTCCCTTCACCCACTTTCCTGTTGTCCATCTCCCTGGGAGGGGGTTATATGTAGATCATTGTGATTGGATTCCCCTTTTTACTCCACCTTCCCCTTACCCTCCTGGTATCGCTACCCTCAATATTGTTCCTGAGGGGTTTATCTGGATTCCCTGTGTTCCCATCTCTTATCTGTACCCATGAAATGCACTGGTCTAGTAGGATTTGTAAGGCAGAATAGGGCTCGTGATAGTTGGTGGGGGTGGTGGGAGCATTCAAGAACTAGAGGAAAGTTCTATGTTTCAATGGTGCTATACTGCACACTGACTGGCTCGTATCTTCCTTGCGACCCTTCTGTAAGGGATGTCCATTTGTCTACAGATGGGTTTGGATCTCCACTCTGAATTCCCCTTCATTCACAACGATATGATTTTTTTGTTCTGCGTCTTTGATGCCTGTTACAAGATCCTATCCACACCTCATGATCATAAGGCTGATGTGCTTCTTTCATGTGGACTTTGTTGCTTCTCAACTAGATGGCTGCTTGTTCACTTTCAAGCCTTAAGACCCCAGACGCTCTATCTTTTGATAGCTGTGCAACCATCAGCTTTCTTCACGACATTTGCTTAAGCACCCATTTGTCTTCAGCAATCGTGTCCGGAAGGTGAGCATCATGGAATGCCAGGTTATTAGAACAAGCTGCTCTTGTGTTAATGAGTGCTTGAGCAGAGGCCCAATGTCCATCTGCTACCTTAATATTAAACCTATAAATACATGCACATAAATCTATTTTCCTATAGTTATATAAAAATATATTTACATATGTTCATGTCTGTATTTAGACCTCTATAAATGCCCATTGCCTCCTAGTTCTTTCCTCTATTTCCTTTTACTTTCCTCTTGTCCCCCTATCATGCTCAGCCTTCATTTGGGTTTCAGTAATTCCTCTCGGTTACATTGCCCTTGATCAAGCCCTACCAGGTATCCTATGCCCGCCTCACACGCCCTGCCATTGATTTTAGATCAATTGTTGTTCCATTGTCCTTGGATTTGTTAACACTCACTTCCTTTCCCCCACCCCCCCTTCTCACATGTCCCCTGCAACCAGAGGTGACATTTTTTTTTCCTCCAGATTGTTTATCCCACCTATTTTTATCTAGGGAGACATGCAGAGACAATAATAAGCACAAAAATAGGACACTGCAAAACAACAGAAACAATAATAACAAAAAAAGAAAAGTCTATAATTAGTTCAAGGTCTGTTTGTTGACCTTAAAGGGAGTTTTCTAGTCCAGTTTGATGGGGTGACACACCCTGGACCCAAAGTCTAATTTTGGTATTCCCTAGGGACTTCATAGCTTTTCTATCCTTGCTGCTCTGTTGCACACCCTTAGTGTTCTTTCCTGGTGTGGTGGCGTCAGATTGGACACAATTCCCCATTGTGCTTCTTTTGTCCCTCAAAGTGCTATGGGTCAGTGAGGGGCACTGTGTCTCGTGGTGGGGCCAGCACTATGGTCTTCTCTGTGCATTGGCTGCTCTGAGCAGGAGTTTCATCCTCATAGCTTGATGGGCCAGGATGTGTTCCATTCTCTCTCATTCCCTCTTGGTTTGCTCCTATGTGCGCAAATCAGACATGTCCCTCTCCCTGAGTTGTAGCTTCAGTGCTGTCCTCTGAAATGAATTCTTCTGGGTAAGAGGGGCTGTTCATGTAGTCAGGTTTGGGACCAGCCCTTCAGGCCTCTCTATTGGTTCCCTACTTCATGCCAGTATGTTGCATTCACGTCTAGACGCACGGGATTGAAGTCTGGCCCCTTTCTCCCTCTCCTGTGGAGATATGAACAATACCCTCCCCTTGGATGGGTTAGTGTCTTGTTCTCCCACTACCCATGTCTTTTATTTTTCTTTCCCCCTCCTTTTTAATTGGCTACCATATGTATCCCTGGTTTGGGCCTGGCCCCTGCCACAGTACCTGGACCTCACGCAAGGAATGTATGTATACAGTAGCTTTTTCCCTATGCCGCCTTTGCAGGTTTAAGCTTACCTTGGCAGACTCATGTTGTACTTGTCCTTTTGTGCTTGGCTTACTCCGCTTAGCATAATTTCCTCAAGTTCTTCCCATGCAGCGATGTGCTTCATGTGTTCATCACTGCTTTTTAGCAATTTGTAGTACTCCATTGTATGTATGTACCAGTTTTTTAATCCAGTCATCTGTTGGTGGAAATTTGGGTTGTTTCCAACTCCTTGCAATTGTAAAATGTATTGTGGTGAACAGTGGAGCATAGATGTCTGGCCATGGTTCGTTTCTTGCCTTTTCTGGGTATATTCCCTGTAGGGGGAGTGCAGGGTCATATGGTAGCTCGATTTTCATCTGTTTTAGATATTGCCAAATCAATTTCCATAATGGTTGTACATACCTACAGATCCATCATCAGTGGATGAGAGTTCCTGTCTCCCCACAGCCCCTCCAACACTTGTTAATTTTTGATTTTTCAAACTGGGTTATCCTTGAGGGTGTTAGGTGATCTCTCATAGTTGTTTAATTTGCATTTCTCTTATGGCTAATGATCAGGATGGTCATTTGGTTTTCTGTCCTTGTGAAACTTCTATTCAGGTCTTCTGCCCACCTCCTCAGTGGGCAATTAGTTTGTTTGGTTTTATTCTTTCTTTTTGGAAGCTACCATAGTATTGTAGATTTTAGTAATGACGCCTTTGTCTGATGTGTCATTGCTAATGATGTTTTCCAAGTCCATGGGCTGTATTATTACTGGTGAATTCTTTCCACGTACACGGGTTTTTTTATCTTCTGTATGTCCCACTTGTCAATTTGTGCCTCATCTGTATTTGTGTCCTTCCCTATTTCTGATAGCCTATGTATCCCCTGCACCAAAGTTCTCAGTTTGTCCCAATTCCCACATTGATGGCCCTAATAATTTGGAGTTTTACTTCAAGGTCTGTGATCCACCTTGAATTTATTCTTGTGCATGGAATGAGGTAAGGGTCTTGCTTTATTTTTCTTTAGGTAGATATTCATATTTTCCAGCACCTCTCGCTGAAGAGGGCATCCACTTCCCATTTGATATATTTTAGGGCCTTATCAAAGAACAGTTGTCTGTATGCTGATGATTTTATATCTGGGTTTTCAGTTTTTTTCCATTGGTCTGAGTATCTGTCATTATACTAATACCATGTGGTTTTGACCACTATGGCCATATAATAGGTGCTAAAGTCAGGTAAAGCAAGCCCTCCCACTGTGTCCTTCATCTTGTGGAGTTCTCTGCTAATTCTGGGCTTTTTCCCTCTCCATATGAAGTTAATAATCATTTTATCCAATTCTTTGAAGAAAGATGATGGTATTTGCATCGGGATAGCATTAAACGTATATAGTGTCTTGGGCAGAACTGGCATCTTTACTATATTGAATCTTCCAACCCATGAGCATGGGATATTCTTCCATTTGTTGAGGTCACTCTTGATTTCTTGTATGAGTGTTCTGTACTTTTCCTCATTGCTTGTATGAGTGTTCTGTAGTTTTCCTCATACAAATCTTTTGTTTCTTTAGTCAGGTATATCCCTATCTTGGCTATTATGAAGGGTACTACCTTTTTGATCCCCTCTTCTGGGGTCGTGTGCAATGTGTATAGCAATCCAATAGATTTCTGTTTGTTGATCTTGTATCCTGCCACTCTGCTCTGCAAAGGGTGTGCGAGGGTGCCTGCTGCAAGGGTGTGCCTCTGAAGGCAGGTGGGTGTGTCCGATTTGGTGTAGAGCTCTGTGGATGGTGGGCGGAATTACCCTTGTCAGGTAGATTGCCACATAGGTATGGCAGAGGTTCCTGTAGCAACATGGAATGAAGAGTGTTGGCGGAGCTGCCTTAGCTGTGTGAGGAGCTATGGCAGGTGGGAAAAAGTTCCCTCAGTCATGTGGGACTGTGGAAGGGGGCATACATTCCCCCAGCCATGTGAAACACCCCAAAGGGTGAGGAGGAGTTCCCAAGTGGCCTTGGAGAGTAGGTGTGACTTTCCCTGAGGTGGGAGGCAGGCGGGCTTTCCCCAGCTGTGTGTTACACTGTAAAGGGCAGAGCGCCCCCAGCTGGATGGAGGACAGGTGTAAATGTCCTGGGCTAAGGGTCAGGCTTGGAGGCCAGCAGTGACAAAGTCAGAGGAAAGAGAAGAGAAAAAACTAATTGAGCCCACTGAGATTGTGGGGGGAAGAGAGAAGTGAGTGAAACAAAAGTAAATATATTGCTAAGCCACAATTGCCTGACCGTGGGGCTGGAGGGGTTTAAGCCCTGCCAAGATGCAGTGGCAAGCTTTAGCTATGTTGAATTAAAGGCGTTTGGCCAGCCAAAAAATCCAGGCTCTGGCCGAGACTGTAGCGGGGCTAAGGTTAAGCCTTAGCTGGCTCCCACAGTGGTAAGCCAAAAGCCCCCAGCTGCTCAAAACCTAGTGGATCTGTGCCTACTTATCATTACGGTGCTCCCCCTGACCCGAAAGTGTGGAATCTGCCTCTTAGTAACTCTCTGCACTGATTTCTGCAGAGTCCCTCTGGTATGTGTGACCCGGTTGCCATCTTGCTGGAAGTCCATGAGTGAATATTTTATATACAATTTTATCGAAATAAAAATTTTAAATAATACCACCAAACTGCTTACCCTTGAGTCTATTTCACCTCCTGGTCATTCCACGTGTTACAGAATAGAACTGTGCTCCATACAGCATTCTTGACCACCATATCTACAGAAACAGATTGCCATGTCTTTCTTTTGGGGTGCCACGGGGTCAGTTCACCTCACCAACCGTTTGATTAGTAGTGGAGAACAAACCATGGCCACCACCCAGGACCTTAGCTCAAAAGCAAGATTAAGGTCAGAGATCGCCTTTCATAGGTTGGGCCACACCTGCATTTTCAAGATACTCAGGCTCTGGAGCCCAACAAAAGTGTTTTAATAATTATACCCTCAAAATGCTGACACAGCTTCTCAAACTAACACATGCATTCCAATTATTAAAGGGAGGGTGCGGAGATTTTAGGGTAAGACACCTAGTAAGAGCATAAATTTTCCCCTGAAGGAGTAGTTTAAAAAAAACAGGGCACTAACCCACCCAGGGGAAGAGTATTGGTTGTGTCCCCACAGAATTGGAATGTGCATACAGACCCCACCATGATGCGCCAAACCAGGAGGGCAACGTAACACATGGAGGAATCCATAAAAAGACTGGACTATAGGGCCGGCCCCAACCAAAACCAGCCTGACCCCAACCATGGAAGGGTGTGCCACAGAGAAGGACAATAGACCCTCTGGTGGGGGAAAGGAACTGATCTACCATACCCAGCTGGAAGTTGAAGCAAATGAAGGGGGAGGAAGGGAGTGGAGCACACCAGGGCCCACCAAGCTCAGAGGACAATAATCCTGGTTAGAGCAACCAATGCACAGAGAGTACCATATGCCCGGCCCCACTACAAAATGAGACATCCAGGACTGACCCACAGACCTACAGGGGACAACACTGGAGACACAGTGTAGGATTTGTGCCCGAGCTGACTCCAGCACACCAAGGCAAAACACTGATGGCGTGCAACAGAACAGCCAGGGAAGCAGAGCAAGGAAGTCCTGCAAGAGTACCAAAAATAGACTTTGGGGCCAAGGCATGGCACCACATCAGACCCCATCAGAAAATACTTCTAAAGGTCAACAAACAGACCTTTAACTATTTATTGGCTTTTCTTTGTTTTTTTTATTTTGTGTGTCATTGTTTTTTTTGGTGTTGTTGCTGTCATTGTTAGGTTTTTCTGTGTCACTTTGTTTGGCACAGTCTTGTTTTTATGTGCATATTTTTATTTCTTCAGGTCTATCTAGATAAGATAGGCTGGATAAACAATGTGGCAAAGAAAACAACGGCACTGATGGTTCTGGGGGAACATGGGAAAGGGGGAGGTGGGGAAAGGAAGTCGAGTTAACCAACACAGGTACAAGGGAACAAGTGATTTGAAACCAGTGGCAAGGAGGGTGTGAGAGGCCTTGTGTGACAGGGAGTAGTCAAGGGCAATGTAACCAAGAGGAATTACTGAAACCCAAATGAAGGCTGAGCATGATAGTGGGACAAGAGGAAAGTAAAAGGAAATAGAAGAAAGAACTAGGAGGCAAAGGGCATTTATTGAGGTCTGAATACAGGCATGCACATATGTAAGTATATTTCTATATGATGATGGGGAAATAGATCTATGTGCATATATTTATAGGTTTAGTATTAAGGTAGCAGATGGACATTGGGCCTCCACTCAGGTACTCCCTCAATGCAAGAACATGTTGTTCTATTAAACTGGCATTCCATGATGCTCACCTTCCACACAGAATCACTGAAGACAAAGCAGGTGCATAAGCAAATGTGATGGAGAAAGCTGATGGTGCCCAGCTATCAAAATATATAACATCTAGGGTCTTAATGACTTGAAGGTAAACAAGTGGCCATCTATCTCAGAAGCAACAAAGCCCACATGGAAGAAACACACCAGCCTTTCTGACCACGAGGTGTAGAAGGGATCAGGTATCAGGAACCAAAAGAACAAAGAATCATATCATTGTGAATGAGGGGGAGTGCAAGGTGGGGAGCTAAGAGCCATCAGTAGGCAACTGGACATCCCTTTGCAGAGGGGTTTCAGGGAGAAGATGAGGCAGTCAGGGTGCAGTGTAGCATCGATGAAAGATACAACTTTCCTCTAGTTCTTAAATGCTTCCTTCCCCCCCACCCCAATCCCACTATCATGATCCCAATTCCACCTTACAACCTGGCTAGTGCATATAGGAACTGGAAACATAGGGTATCCAGGACAGATGAACCCCTCAGGACCAGTGCTGTGAGTGGCGATACCAGGAAGGTGGAGGGAAGGTGGGTTAGAAAGGGGGAACCAATTATAGGGATCTACATATAACTTCCTCCCAAGGGGATGGACAACAGAAAAGTGAGTGAAGGGAGACATCAGGCAGTGTAAGATATGATAAAACAGGCATCAACAACCATAAAAAAAATCATAGCATTATGAATGAGGGGGAGGGTCGACCCAGGGCGCATCTGTGGGAATTTGGACATCCCCTTGCAGAAGGGTTGTGGGGAGAAAACGAGACAGTCAGGGTGCAGTGTAGCAACGATGAAATATACAATTTTCCTCCAGTTCTTGAATGCTTCCTCCCCTCCACTATCATGATCCCAATTCTACCTTACATATCCGGTTGGACCAGAGGATGTACACTGGCACAGATAGGAACTGGAAATATAGGGAATCCAGGACACATGAACCCCTCAGGAACAGTGGTGAGAGTGGCAATACTGGGAGGGTGGATGGAAGGTGAGGGAGAAAGGGGAACAGATTACAAGGTCTACATATAACCTCCTCCCTGGCAGAAGAACAGCAGAGAAGTGGGTGAGGGGAGACGTCAGATGGTATAAGGTATGACAAAATAATAATAATTTATAAATTATCAAGGGTTCATGGGAGAGGGGGGTGCAGGGAAGGAGGAGGAAAAATGGGGAGGTGATACCAAGGTCTTAAGTAGAAAGCAGGTCTTTTGAGAATGATGATGGCAACATATGTACAAATGTGCTTGACACAATTGATGTATGTATGGATTGTGATAAGAGTTGTATGAGCCCCTAATAAAAGGTTAAAATAAATAAATAAATATATAAAATAAAAACAAAACAAAAAAGATATGATAAAATAATAATTTATAAGCAAGGGTTCATGAGGGAGGGGGAAACCAGGAGGGAGGGGAAAAGATGTGGAGCTGATACCAAGGGCTCTTGTGGAAAGCAAATGTTTTCAAGATGATGAGGGCAACAGATGTACAAATGAACTTGCCACAATGGATGGATGTATGGATTGTGATAAGAGTTGTATGAGCCCCCAATAAAACGATTTTAAAACATAGCATCCAAAGTTCAACTGAACTAAACAGGGAACAGACAGGGAGTGGGGTAGGGGTTGATATGTTAATCTGCAAGTTGCAACCTGGAAGCAGCCCCTATGGACTTTTCATCTTTCATGAATTCCCATCCCCCCACCACCCCACAAGCAAACAAACAAACACCTGAGAGCTGCTTTGTCCTCTGGAACAATGCAATGGCTTAAAGTTCATTAGGATTTTATGGGGAAATTCAGGACCAAGACTAGAGGCAAGAACAGGCTTCCTCTGGAATATTACTAGTGCCTGCCCTGTGGGCGGCAGTCGCTTCCGAAAAGCACAGTATAATGACTGTCCTGTGAATGCGCACGTGCTTAGCAATGTTCACTTACCTCTCAGGTATTATTAGAGGCACAGAAACAAGTCTTCCTGTTAGATTTCTTGGCTGGAAAATACCTCGGTTCTTGGCTTCACATGAGAAAGAATTCACCCTGAGGCCCGGTTTGTGATCCAGATAGAAAAAGTATCAGGCTTTACAGTTAGGGAGCACAGGCAGCTTCCTGGGACTGCTCACCCAGAGAAACTTCAGCACAGCAGAGGAGAAGGGGAGGGGTGGGGGAGGAGGAAGGGGGAGTAGTCTCAGGCTCTGGCCCTTTGGCTGGGAGGCCTGGTTGACAGTGATAGTTGACCCCATTGGCTGAATTAAGCTCACCTGTCCTAATTTGAGCCAACCCAGGTGTACCTCCCACCTGGCTCAAACTTGAATTGGTGCATGCCCCTTAGCCTGCATTTGCTTCCAACCTCCTGTAGGGGACTCCTAGGCACGGAGAGGTACAGCCCCCTATCCTGCTAACTAACATTTTCTCTCTGAAGTAGTGTGGACCCAAAAATTTTGGGGTACTGGGCGGCGACATCTCTAGATGCTTCCTGCTGGCAAAGGGGGCAAGAAGTGGGGCTTCGGGTCCACACCATTCCTACTCTGTTGGAAGGGGTTGTCTGCTCAGGGCCCACAATGGATGATGTTGGAGCAGTCCAGGAGCTGGTAGTCCTGGAGCTGGCACACTTGTTTCAGGCACATTGGTAACCTGAGGACTTCTGGAAGAAACAAAACAGGTGGACGGTTTAGGTGAGACAGGGGTAGGGCTGTGAGATGGCAGTGCCCTTGCAGGTGGGGGTTAGTGTCATGGGAAGTTTAGAAAAGAGGAAATCTTAGGATTGACAAGCATAGGTGCCAGTTTACTTTAAACACAGGAATTGTGTAAACGTGTTTACCCCTTATCCCAATCCCTCTCCCACCCCTCCAACCTTGGGAGAAGCAAGAAGGGAACAAGGAGGGAGTTGAAGAACAAGTTGTGGAATTAAAATCATTGCCCACCTTGGAGGGAAAGTCAGTCTTTACGCAATTACATGACCTCCTGCCTTTTTGTCACCTGGATCCCTCTATCAGAAGACTGCAGAACTTTCCATGCAGGAAAACTGAGGGTCCCCTCAACTTCAAATATTGCCTTTGAAAAATCAGAGAGAATGCTACCAATAGTTTCCATCCTAAAAACAGCACTCCTCGGGATTTCTACCAAGGCAATTATTATACAAAGAAAAAAGTCCTCATTAATTTACTCTTTACTTTTTAGGAACTTTACTTTTATAAAAATTTTAAATAGCTTTATTCAATTAATCTCTAGTTAAATAGGATAATAAGGCCCCTAAAGGATAATTCCTCAAAAAGTCTTATATTCACGATGTGAGAATATTTCATTGACATAACCATCCATGGGAGCTCTGGTGGTGTAGTGGTTATGTGTTGGGCTGCAAACTGCATGGTCGGTAGTTCAAAACCACGAGCTGCTCTTCGGGAGAAAGACTGGGCTTTTAACCCCCATAAATAGCTACAGTCTCAGAAACCCACAGGGGGTCACTCTGAGTCAACATTGGCTTGATGGCAGTGAGCTCGAGTTTTTGATAACCATCCATAAGAGAAATAAGGTATCAGTTTGTTAATAGCATCCTCAGTTGAATTTCATTTGTATCATTCCTCTCAAACAACTCAGATGCAGACCTGTATCTCAAACTAAAGCTGGGAATGACAATACAACTTAGATTAGCTAATTTGAAAAACAACGGGAAATATATTTAATGAAGAAATTCATAATGAGTCAGATAACTTCAAAAAAAGATGTCAAAATATAAGTACAATTTATTTCTCATGCAAATGTATCAGATTTTCTTAGAATGGGTTTACTTTGTCAAATAAAGGAGCGCAGTTCACTACTAACCCCAAACCAGTTGCTTGTAAAATGAAGACGTATTCTCCCAGTTGGGTGATTGGCTAATTCTACTCCTACTGTGTACATGGTAGGAATCTAATCAGCAGGCATTAATGAGCACACCCTGGGTGCAAGACAATATGCTCAGTGCTGGGAATACAATAGTAACTATGAAGAAAGGCAATAAAGCCTGGTGACTAAGGGGATGCACTTTGAAAATATGGTATGCTGACTAGCGAAACAAATCCAGAGACACACATATGCGTGTGTTTGTGTGTATAGGACAGAGCTTTATATCAAAGAGTAATTGTATATTAAGAAAACATCCCATCCCAGTCCAGATCAGGTTCATAAGTCTTATATTAGCTAATAAGTCCCAGACTAGTCCTCAAGTCTCTCTTCAGACTCACGCAGCCACATACAATGATGCAGAATGCAGGAAGATCACAGGCCGGAGGGTGTATTCAATGGTGATGGAAGCATCACAGGGCTGACGCAGGCCTCCACATGGCTCAATGTGGTTTGTCAACAGGAAGTTAGAGCAGCAAGAGAGTGTGTAGCCTGCCTCCTGGGAGAAAGAAAGTTCCCAGAATCCTCAGGAGAAGGCCATGCTGACAAGTAGGCATTATCACGCTGTGACCTGAATGACAGGTTAGACTCCGCCCCCACACTTATTTATCAAGTTGACATGAAATTATGTAACTACCACATGTGGCACTGGGTTCAAATCTGGACTCTACTGCTTGGTAGCTGAATAATCTTGGCAAGCTATTTAACCTCTCTACCCCTCACTGAAGAAGCCCTGGTGGCACAGTGACCAAGTGCTCGGCTGATAACAAAATGTCAGCAGTTTGAATCCACCAGCCACTGTTTGAAAGAAAAACGTGGCTGGCTGCTTCAGTAAAGATTAAAAAACTCAAAAACCAAACTCATTGCCATCGAGTCAATGACAACTGACTGCGATCCTATAGGACAAATAGAAGCGCCCCTGTGAGTTGAGACTGTAACTCTTTATGGGAGTAGAAAGCCCTGTCTTTATTCCGCAGAGAGGCTGGTGGTTTCCAATTGGCGACCTTGCCATTAGCAGTCCAACGCAAGACCATTGTGCCACCAGTGATCCCCACAACCTAGGAGTCCGAATGGACTTGAAGGCAATGAATTTGGCTTTTATTTGTTCAAGCTAAACTTAGTTACCAAAATATATATATCTATGAATTGCCTTGTGGGTTGGCTTTAAGGAATAAATAAGGTTACACATCTACGCAATGAACACAGTCCCTAACACATCATAACTGCCTCATCTTTCTCCAGCAGTGGCTGGTGGTTTTGAACTGCAACCCTGTACGGGAGTAAAGATGCTTCTAGTTACTATAAGGATGACTAGTGTTACACCGTCCTTGTCTTCAAGAGCCCATGATCTAATGGGAGGAGGGGATTAGCATGCTGTCTAGTCTATTCTGACTCACAAAGACCCCACAGGACAGAATAGATCTGCCTCTGTGGGTTTCTGAAACGAACTCTTTGAGTAGAAAGTCTTATCTTTCTCCTGCTGAGTGGCTGGAGCTTTCGAACTGCTGATTTTACGGTTAACCACCCAACACGTAACCACCCTGCCACCTGGGTTACTAACTTCCCTAGTAAACTTCCTTAATTGTGATTATTTGTACCCAGCATAGAAGTAGAGTGCTGATTGTACATCCCTTTACAAAAGGGTCGTGGGGAGGAGACGAGCCTGTGTGATCACGGGGTGTAGAAGGGATCAGGTATCAGGCATCATCAGAACAAAAAATCATATCATTGTGCAGAGTGGAGACCCAAAGCTCATCTGTACGCAATTGAACATCCCCTTACGGAAGGGTGGCGGGGAGGAGATGAGCCAGTCAGGGTGCAGTGTAGCAATGATGAAACATACAATTTTCCTCTAGTTATTTAATGCTTGCTCCCCTCCGCTATCATGATCCCAATTCTGCCTTACAAATCTAGCTAGAACAGAGCATGCACACTGGTACAAATAGGAACGGCAAAAACAGGGAATCCAGGATGGATGATCCCTTCAGGACCAGTGGTGAGAGTGGCATTACCGAGAGGGTGAAGGGAAGGTGGGGTAGAAAGGGGGAACCAATTACAAGGATCTACCTATAACCTCCTCCCTGGAGGATGGACAGTGGAGAAGTGGGTGACGGGCAACGTTGGATGGTGTAAGACATGACAAAATAATAATTTATAAATTATCAAGGATTCATGAGGGAGGGGGAGTGGGGAGGGTGGGGGGAAATGAGGGGCTGATACCAAGGGCTCAAGTAGAAAGAAAATGTCTTGAGAATGATGAGGGCAACACATGTACAAATGTTCTTGACCCACAATGGATGGATGGATTGTGTTAAGAGTTGTATGAGCCCCCCAATAAAATGATTTTTTTAAAGAAGTAGAGTGCTGTCGGAGAATACTTGGTGTTAGAATACGTAAAGGGTGGGCGCATCAAGGCGTGTCAGATCTCTGCCTTAGGGCAATAGGGTGCAATTGGATTCCCCTGGTGGTTACGCATTGGACTGCTTCCAAAAAGGTATGCAGTATGTATCCCACTAATGGGAGACCTTCTGCCACTGGCTGGCTTTCTGGCAGATATTCTATTGGCTGACTTTCTTCGGGCCTTTTGCTACTGGCTGGCTTTCCGCTTTCCATAACATACCTCCCTTTTACAGGTACCTTACATGTACCCCTGGGTTAATCCATCTTTTATCGCCAAGTCTAAAAACCAAGGGCCAGTTCAATCATTGTGGGGGTGGTGGGAATCTCTGCCCTTCTCCTCTCACACCCCTTCGCCTTCTCTTCTTAACAACTATTGAAAAGGAAATGTGTCTTCTCTGCCCCACACCTTTCCTGGCCCTGGGAAGCTACTGCTACACTTTCACTTCTCTTTGCTGCTAGAAATTCCTTCTATTGTCACTTACCTGACTCTATGTCTACCTAGAACTATATAGCATAAATTATTAAAATAACCTAGATTTAGAACTTTTTAAAAAAAGGATTTGGGGTTGGAACCATACCTCTCCAAGTAAGCCCTGAAACGAGTAACCTGTTTGCCTTATGCTTTGCCTCTAGCTAGGTAGTTTTGTCCAATGGTAGTCATGTAGATAATTCGGTTAACCACACATCTATAAAAACATTTCCTGTATGTTGGGCACCATGCATGCTCAGAGCTGAAAGAAAAATCCAGTTCTTTCTTTTAGTGAGCTCGCACACTAATAGGGAAGACAAGCAAGTAGACTACTCTGTTTTCCATTTGTACTCCATGTTTTCCACATTTATCATTTAAAATTGAGATGATAAAATCTTAGAGTTCTGAGAGGATGGTGAGAGTTTGTCTTGTATTCTTGGACATATTATTAGGCAGGATCAGTTCCTGAAGGACATCATGCTTGCCAGAGGGGCATGAGGAAGAGGAAGACCCTCAAATGAGATGGATTGCGACAGTGGCCTCAACAATGGGTTCAAATACAGCAGACCTTGTGATGACCGTGCAGGGCTGGCAGTCATTCTGGTGGAGAACTAACAAAATTGAGAGACACCTTGGTAACCATAGTAACATCACTTTATTAGTTATCTAGTCCTACGTAAGAAATTATTACAAAGTTAATGATGAAAGTTAATAGCGTTTAACTTTTTGAAACTTTTGTGTATCAGGGGTACAAGCTTGGCTTAGTTGGGACCCAGGCTCCAAAACTCTCACAAGACTGAAATCAAGGTGTTGTCTGGCACTGCGGTCATCTTAAGACTTCAAGTGGGTGTCTTCTTCAAAATGCATTCAGGTCAACTTATTGGTTGCATTCAGCTTCTTACAGGCTGTTGGTCATCGACTTCCCATGGTGCTTTGTCATGTAGTCTCCATGGGACAGCTTTCTATATGACCATCTGGCTTCATCTGAAGGAGAAAGCAAGAGGCCAAGATAGAGAGAGTCAATTAGTCAGACAAATCTTGTCAAATAATATCAGAAGTGATATCTATCACTTTGACTGGATTCTATTCCTAGAAGCCACCCTCTAGGTTCAGCCCATACTCATGAAATCAAGCCAAGTCTATTACCATGGGGTCAATTCCAACTCTCAGAAACCCTGTAGGACAGAGTAGAACTGCCCACCCCCATAGGGTTTCCAGCACTGTCATCTTAATGGAAAGAGGCTGCCACCGCCACCTCTTTCTTCTAAAGAGCAGATGGTAGGTTCAAACCAGCAATCTTTTGGAGCAGATGGCAGGTTCAAGCCAGCAATCTCATCCTCAAGAGAAAGGGAAGTATACAAAAGACCTGCTTACCAGGGAGGAGAGATCACGAGGAGCCATTTGGGCAGTGGTCTACCACACTGCCTGTGACAGGGCAACTTAGTGGGCTAGAGCACTCCCTTAACATTCTGACCAACAAACCGTTTGAGGACAATTTGAGGAAGGCTGAGGCATCCTCGTTGTTGTCTGAGAACGTTTTGGCAACACCTTTGGTCACAGAATTGGTGGGTGTTCAGCAGCTTGGAGAAAAAGATGGAGATACTCGTTAAGCACACTTTTAAGAAATGCTTCTGTCGGGTTTCGAGTCAAGAGAGTGACTTAGACAGATTCCCTCCTCATACCCTCTGCATAGCAAAGACTCCAAAAGGGCATGTGGAGGAGAAACTTCGGAGTCCTGGCTTTCTGAGTCAAACACACCTCAGGGCCAATCAAGGGCAAGAAGCCACAGGTGGTCATTGAACAGATTGGTGAATTGTCCACTGACCAGTGGCAGAAAAGCACGCTACTCCACCTGCAGCAAAGGTTTGAATCTCTAACATTCAAAAACCAGAAAGGAGAACTGGAACTACCCCCGTGCCAACTACGAGCAGAACAAGTCCTACAGCACAGAGCTGTGGAGAACAAGAGAAAGGGACACACACACACACACACACACACACACACACTAAGACTCCGTAATATGGCAGGGTATAAGATCAATATACAGAAAATATTCGTATTCTTCTGTAGTAAGGAAGAGCGCTTTGACACGGAAATCAAGAAAATAACACTATTTACAATAGCCACCGCAAAGATAACATACTTAGGGATACACCTAACCAGAGAAACAAAAGACCTGTGCAAAGAAAACAACAAAGCACGACTACAAGAAGCAAAGAGAGACCTACATAACCGGAAGAACATATATTGTCTGTGGATATAAAAATTTAGCACTGTGATACTGCTAAATTTAGCACTGTGATATTAATCCCACCACACCCACACACCCACACACACACACACACACAAAATCTCACTGCCATGCCAACTTCTAGCGATCCTGTAGGTCAGAGCAGAACTGCCCCTGTGAGTTTCTGAGACGATAACTGTTTCCCAAAGTAGAAAGCCCTTTCTCCATCAGATGGGCAGGTGGTTTTGATCAGCAGACTTTGTGAATTGCAACACAACTGTAACCACGACACAAAGGGCTCCCTATAGTACCCAATCTACAAATATAGTTCAAGTCTGATCCAGATCTCAGCATCATTCTTTAAAGTGATGAAGAAACTAATCATCAACTGTATATAGACAGAAGACACGCAGGATAAGCTAAATATTACTAAATAACAACATCAGCGGCCTCTCACGTCTAGACCTCAAACGTATGACACAGCCACACTAGTCAAAACAGTTTAGTACTGGTACCAAGACAAATGGAATAGAGAACCAAGAAATACATCCATCCAACTACAGACAACTGATTTTGACAAAGAGCTGAAATACATTAAATGGGAGTCTATTCAACAAATGATGTTGGAATAACTGGGATTTCCATTTGCAGCATGTGGTTGTTGATAGGCTTAGACGCATGGCGACCTAACGTCTCACCAATGAAACCATGCTGTGTTGTTGACAAGACCATCCATATGTGGAGAAAGTGGGGATATAAATTGCCTCTCAATTTCAAATAGTTTAGAAAGTTGGGCTCTGAATACTAAATGTGTTGAGGAATGCAGGGTGTCAGGTTAGACTCAATTCAAACGGCAGTGGATTTGACTATTTTCATTTTGTTTATCTATGCCTAATACTGATATGTCATCAAATTCTATGTGTATAGGTATAAAGCAGCTCTTTCAATAAACTTAAAAGATTAAAAATCTAGGGAAGTCTCTAAGATAGATGTGGTGTTGACTGCATGAGGGAATGTCCCCCCAAAAGCCTGACAATTTTTTTTCAAAGGTTTTTTTTTTTCCAAAACAACATTATCACCTTCAAAGTACTTTCCATTACACATAAGACATTCATCAAATATGTGATTCCATTCTTGGAGACATTTTTCAAACTCCTCTTTTTGGATGGCTGACAGCACCTCCCCTCATTTTTTTCCTCACCTCTTCTACATCTTCAGGTTGCTGTCCTTTCATGTCTCTCTTCATTTGCAGAAACAAAAAGAAGTAGTGTGGATCGAGATCAGGTGAGTCAGGTGCGAGGGGCAAGAAAGGAACGCTGGATTTTGCCAAAAACTGGCACACTGAGATGCCTGCGTGAGCAGGTGCGTTGCTGTGGTGGCAAAACCAGTCCCCATCTGCCATAAACCAGGCCTTTTTTGGTTGCACACTGTTACGCAGTCTTTTTGGAACCCCTACGTTGAAAACTTGATGAACAGTCTGACCTGGTGGGATGAACTCCAATTTTACGAGTAGTCGACATTTTCATCCATTCTGGAAGTCGACAGAGATATACAATGACATTTGTCCTCAATCAACATTTCACCCTTTTTGAAATGAGAAAACCACTGGTACACTTGAGTTCTTCCCATAGCGCTTGGTTGGGCCGGGTCCGGACCGGGCAGCCCCCACCTCCTCTCTGGCTCCTCAGGAAGATAAAACTTCACAGCCCCCATTCCCAGCCTCTTGGTATGATGGATGACCTATCGAACTATTCAATTCCTGCCCCAGCAGCCCAGGGAGCTATTTACCTTCCCAGGTTGATCTGCATAGCCTCTTCCCCCAGCATTTCAAAGAGCAGGTCTGCAGACAGTAACATAACCTTCCACGGATGGCATCCTGATTTAAAGTCCTGTTAAACTGTCTTGTCGCTGTCCACCTTCCTTGCGGCAGTATGTAGATGACCTCCTGCTATGCAGCAGCCATCCCACACCAGTTCACTGGAACACACAGCCCGACTCTTGAACTTGCTAGCTTCTAAAGGCTATCAGGTCTCCCCAGCTAAAGCACAGCTCTCAAGCAAAACTCTTCCCTGTCTGGGCCTGTGGCTCCCTCCCACCTTCGGGGACTCACAACAGACCTGCGCCAAGCGCCTAGGGCGCTCCCAGCTCCGGCAACTGCAGACCAAATACTCTGCTTCTTCGGCTTTGCCGCTTTTTTAAGACACTGGATTCCTAACTTTTCTTTATTAGCTAAACCTCTTTAGGAAGTCGCTAAGGCCACTCCTGCTGGCCCCCTAGACTCTCCCCGGTTAGTCCAAGCTGCCTTTAACAAACTCCCACACGCCCTCCTTCACTCCCCACCCCTGCGTCTACCAAACCTTTTTTATTTTACCCAGACGGGAAACTATGCCTAGCAGTCGGAATCCTGGCTCAGTCCCTGGGGCCCGCTCTAGCCCCTATAGCTTATCTGTCTAAGCAACTAGAGATGACAGTCAGAGGTTGGCAACTCTGCCTCCGAGCCCTGGCGGCAGCCATGGTCACCAAAGAAACCCTAAAGTCACCACTCGGGGGGGCCTCTCCAGACCTCTCACACCGAGTCCGATCTGTACACTGTTTCCAAGCCGCTTGCAGGAGATCCATCTCATAGTTATCGAAAACCCGAACTTAACTCTGCGCCAGGCTGGGTTTACAGCGACCCTCGGAATTTAGCAGTCACGCCTGCTCCCAAGCAGTTGAGGAACTAACACTGTCCGGACTTGAACTCTGATCAACCGTATCGTAACCCAGATCCAAGTTTGTTTGTTGATGGCAGTTCTGCTGCAGGCACCCAGGGACAGCGGCAGGCCGCCCAGACTGTCGTCTCATTTGGTTGAGCCTGGAGAGCTGCTTCTCAAAGGGCAGAACTTGTCGCTCTCACTGGAGCTCTCCATCTAGCCAGAGGACAAACGGCTGCTCTATATTCTGATTCTAAATACGCACTCCTTACAGCTCACTGGCATGCCACCATCTGGAAGGAGCAGGGATTTGTGACGACCAAAGGGTCCCCAATAGTAAACGGTAACTTAATAGCTGATCTCTTACAGGCTCTTCAGCTGCCGGCCAAAGTGGCTATCATCCATTGCAAAGGACAGCAAACTGATAACTCTCTTGTCACACAGGGCAACGATAAGGCAGATGCTACTGCCAGGAACCTCACTGCCAACCCTGCCAGCCCGGCTTCATTTGCCACTTCACTATCCCTGAAGTACAGCCCTTTTACACACCCCAGGAGGAGGCCACCCTCACCCAAAAAGGGAGGAAAGAAAACTCCCAAAGGGTGGATAGTCCTCCCCAGCCAAATAGCGCAAGCCAAGGCCTCATACACCAAATACATTCCCCTTTACACATAGAGCCTCGGGCCCTATCCTCCTGCCCGCAACCAAGAGCCTGCCACCCTAGCCTAACCCAGCTCATCCAAAATGTTAATGCCCCCTGTTCCATATGCAAAGCTGGGACTACCCAAGGAGCCCTAACCAAAGCTCCGACACACACCACCTAGGCCGTCACCTGCCAGGCCAGGGCTGGCAAGTTGACTTCACTCATAAGCCTAAACACAACAGTTTTAACTTCCTCCGCACATTGGTGGATACCTTTACAGGTTGGGTCGAAGCCTTCCCCACCAAGCGAGAACCAGCAGACACGGGCAGGGACATCCTAACTCAAATCATCCCCAGGTTTGGATCCCCGACTCCTTACAGGCAGATAACGGCCCCAAATCACAGAACACGTCTCACTCTCCCTGGGCATTAAATGGACCTGCCAGTGATCAGTCCGGGGGACTCTGTCCTGCTGAAAGAACTTCACCCTTAGCCTTTACAGCCTAAGTGGGCAGGATCATACACTGTAGTCCTCGCTACCTCCAGTGCGGTCAAGGTCCTTGGTGACCCTAACTGGGCATCAGCTCGCCACAGTAAAATTAGTCCCCACTGCGAGGCATGCCCAGTATTCAACCCAAGTAGTGGGGCCTACTGCCCTACGCTTTACTAAGGGATCTTCTGCTCCCCATGCCTAATGCCATCTGTGCCTCGTAGTATAAACAAGGAGGGTTACCTTTCTCATGCCCATCTTTGACCCTACCAAGCTCAGGCTCTCATGGGTGGCAATTAAGTGTTCAAAAACCTACCTAGGCAAAACTCGTGTTGTCAGGAAAGCACACTGTGGCCTGAGTGGATGTCAAAACAGGTTGCATCCCATGTACTGGGCTGCCCTCTCCTCCATGGTAGCAAGTACAGTCGGGTATGGCTTTGCAAATGAAGCAGACCCTGTACAGCTCTGCTGTCTTTGTAACCAGGTCAAAGACTCCTGGAAACAGTGGCCTGACCAGGACAAGGGGTGTCCTTGCTGGTCGTGCAAATACCACGTAAACTTCTTCAAGTTCAGACACCTTCACTACTAATAAGCTAAAAGTATAAACTCTGTGTCTCTAACTCTCTTATCTCCCCCCAAAGGCAGCTAACAGCCTTAGCACAAGTCACCCTACAAAATCGCCGCGCTCTCGACTTACTAACAGCGGATAAGGGACAGACATGCATGTTTCTAAATGAAGAATATTGTTATGAATCAGGTGTAGTTGCAACAAATGGTAAAGCACTCCGCACCATGGCCGATGAAACCGGAAAATGGCAGTGGACAGCTTCTCATAGTTTTAATATCCTGTCACGGCCTGGGTTATGCCCCTCATCGGGCCTGTGATAATAATCTGTGTCCTTTTGCTTTTAACTCCTTGTGTGTTTAGATTCTTGCAGGAACCAACGAAAGACATCCCCAACCTTACCTTCAATCACCTTCCTCACCCTTACAGTCCGCTACCGACCAGCCCGGACCCCGAACCTTCCAACTCTTAATCCCCCCTTCTTCGCCCTATCTCAGCAAGAAGTTGTTAAGACAGAAAACTTCACCCCATTTCCAATATGAAGAGGGCGCTGTCCTTGTGAGCTGTGTTCAATATCACAACAATTTCTGTGGCATTTTCCTGAGCAGGAAACAATATTTCACAGCTGCACACGGTTCTCTTAAATCTGCCACCACGAAAAGCAAGGTTCAAGTGAAACTGCTTTTGCAAAAAAATACACTGTGACCAGAGCAAACCTTCCTAGGCGACACCACTCGGGCACTAACTCAGAGAAAGTTGCTTGCTGCTCACCTAGTGTGAAAAACGCATGCTACAGGAGCTCTGCTCCACCCAATGCAATCCCATTTTGGGGGGGAGGTTACTCCCTCTTACAATTCCCTTTGACACGATTGAATGATTAAAGTGTTCAATTGTATATGTGAATTATGTGGCAATGAAACTGTTGGGAAAAAATAAAAATGAGGTTGAAAGGAAAAAGAAACCCACTGCCTTGGAGTTGATTCTGACTCATTACAACCCTGCAGGACAGAGTGGAACTGCCTCGGTGGGTTTCTGGAACTACCTTTTGGGGGAGTGGAGGGCTTCACTTTTGTCCTGAGGAGCGCTAGTGGTCTGAGCAGCCTAATGCATAAGCCACGGTGTCAGCAGGGTGTCTCGAGGTGAGCACAGGTGTGGTTCTCGAAAAATTGAGGATCAAAACCAATAATTTTCAATTCTGTTGTCAGATCCAAAGCCTAAAAGTAATCTGGAGCAGTGTGATAAAGCAAAGGTTAGAGAGGAGGGCTATAGGGATACAGGAGAAATGGAATCAAGGGCAAAAGCCAGGTCATTTCTGAGAATAGCTTCAAAGAGCCCACATTTTTATAGTTTCATCCCAAAAAAGCCCCTGTGGCGCAGTGGGTTAAGTGCTGAGCAGCAGCCACAGGTTAAGAGCTCAAGCTTTCAATTAATATAGATTAGATCTCTCTTTCCTAGAATGTCATAAATGGAATCACACAGCAAATTCATTCGTGTGTCTGCTTTCTTTTATTATCCTAATGGCTTTAAAATTGTTTCTGTGTCTCATCTATCAGTGAAGCTGTGATGAAAATATTCAAAGGCTAACCCAAAAGTTGGTGGTTCACACTCACGGGCTGCTCTGTGGGGGAAAGAGGCATCCTTGTGCGAGATCAAGGTGCATTGTTATTTGACTTCCTCCTAACAAGGACCTTCTACTGCTGGCCTGTCTGGACCTCTAAGATGTTTTTGATTTTTAACTTGTCTATTACCTTTATTTTTTAAAATCTGTATTAAACTTGATTTGCTTGTTATGTATATTTTTTTCTTTGAAATGTAGTAATCTATGTGTTATTACTCTATTAATAATAACACTTAATTGAATAGGTTACCTCATTCCGTGGTCACATTACAAGAGGTGCGTTAGCCTTTTTAAAAGATATTATTGAGATAGCCCACATTATTCATTTTTGTTGTTGCAATATAGGAAATGGTAAACGTTTTTCAGAATGAAGATCATACTTTCAATGAGGTAAGTGTGATTCTGGTTTTTAAATTCCTTAGAACGATTTTTATTGTGGTAAATATAACTATAACAAGACATTTCAACATGCTTCACAGGTAAAGGTCAGTGATATTAATTATATTCATTATATACTTTTTTCCAAATGTTTTCCGCTCTTTGTAGAAGCTCAGTATTCCCTATGCCCTGAGCCTCTCTTCCTCAAGCGATGATAGCCACTAATAAACTTTGATTTTTATGGATTTCTATATATTTCATATTTGTCCTTTTGTGACTGGCTTGTTTATTCTGAAGGTTTATAACCATGGAAACAGCATACTTGTATTTCTCTTTTAGAAAGACAGTTCCAGAAACTTTGGGGGTAAAGCAATTGAATACGAAAATAGTTCTACCTCATGAAGAGCCTTATGTTTAACCTTTGCTTAAAGCTAGCTTTTGGTAGCGGTATTAAAACCCAACTAATAAAAAACGCAAAGGGAAAAATAAAGATCTACTGCGAAATCATTTTTTTCTCAATAAGTTTTAGATGAAATCATGTCCTATAATGACATCTGAAATTCTATGAATTAAACAATTACAATGTGACATGAAGACAATAAAAATTGTTATTAGGTGCTTTTGAGTCTATTCTGACTCTGTGACCAAATAAACCATTCTCCATGGGGTTTTCTAGGCTGAAATCTTTTACAGGAGCAGAATGCCAGGTCTTTTTTCTGAGGGATTACTGGGTGAGTCCAAGCTGCCCATCTTCCTTTGCAGGGGTGAAAGGGACAATACATATTGGAGGAGCGGGCCACTATTCAACCCGTTAACAGTGGAGAATGGCTAATAAATCAAAACATTTGGGAGACACTATCTTCAAACGCATTAGAGGGGTTTTGTTATTAAAAACATATTTTTGGATCACTTGTTCCCTTGTCGCTCGGTTGGTCAACACCAACTTCGTATGGGCCCCCAATAAAATGATTTTGTTTAAAGAATAAAAAGAAATAAAAAGGGAAAAAATCTAAAATGAAACAGAAAAAAATATCTTTTCAAGTACTTTTGGACATGCTCTGAACTTTACTGTGATTGATCTGATCAACAGACAATCGGTGAGAAAAGTCCATGAAATTTTATTCTAAAAAGATGCCCCCTTTGATGGTAATGCTGGGAACCACCAGGTCTCCGGCCTTCCTGAGTTGCAAACCGAACTATGTTAAACAAAGATTTCATCTCCTGCCATTTCCATGTCCTTGGGAAGAACATTCATCACTGCTACTGGATAAACACACAACCATCACTATCACTCTACCCATAGATCAAACGTGGCATCATTTTAGAAAAAAAACTCTATTTTTATTCTGTGTGGAAAAGGAAATCCATTTTGCTTCTGAGAAAAAGGGATTGAACCCCAAAAGGATGAATTCTTTTTTTCTCTTAGTTCCTTAAAGCCGGGTTTTTTTTTGCGTGCGTGTGTTTCTCTTTTAACTAATGGCGCAAGCCATCTTTCATTTTCCAAATAGCACTACCCTAAGAACATTGGTCCAATTTTTTTCTCCTCAATTTAAATGGATGAATCATGTGGAATGATGATTTTATTATACAATTAAGAACTCAGAAGATCAGGTATTAGCCCAGAGGGTAAAATGATTAGTGGTCTACCCAGGCCCAAGTGATTAATCTACTTCCCACTAGAGATTAAATTAGTTACAATTTAGCTATATATTTTACCAAATGGGAAAAAAAACTATAGGCAGTACAAGGTTATTGGCATATTTTCTGGTCATTAAAGGGTTTCCAGTGTTTCTGATGATCGGGTCTAGAGTTAATAAATTTAAGTAAATCTGCGTGGGTCTGTGCAGAACTTGTGCATACTGTCAGGGTTCCTAAGTGGTTCATTCGGGTTCGACCCCTCCGGAAATGTTCCTTTTTCACTTAGTCTAACGTATTGCTGGAGGACTCAGAATTTACATTTTAATAAAATTCCCCAGGGGAAGTGTGTTCTGTTGGGAGTTTTTCATTTTAAGAGAGAAAACGTGGAAATACAAATCCCCACCTTCCTGCTGTTCCACCCCCACCCCCACCCCCCAGCACCTGAAGACAAAGACTGAACAGCTTATGCCTTTGCTTTCTTCTCCCTGAAAAAACCCTCCGGCTCACCCCAGAGGTATTGCCCCAGCAAAAGGAGAAAAGAGAACAAACCACATGCCCCAGCTCCACGCTAAGGCCTCTACTCCCCTCCCCCTATCACAGACACACACACACACACACACACACACACACACACACACACACACACACACACACACACACACAGTGGTCAGGGCCCAAAGGCCAAGTCCCCAAACAAGCAGTTCTTCATGCCAGCTCAGCAAGGCCGGCCTGGCTCCCTCCTGGGGGAGGCAGGTTTGGCCGCCACTGATGGAGAGCCCACTGGTCCATGCTGTGGGTGGCCCTGGGCTCTGGGGCTTCTCTAGATGGGGGCCCTAGGGAATAGCAGCCGGCTGCAGCCTCCAGGCTGAGAAGTGCCAGAGGCAGCAGGAGGCCGCCTCGCTTTTGTTTGTTTGTTGGGGGGGGGAGGGGCTGGGGAAGCTGCAAAGGTCCAAGGACTGGGGGCAGCCTCAGCACCCGGGTGGGTAGGGCAGCCCAGAGGGTGGTGGACAGGGTCTGGTGGTGCGGGGAGCACTCACAGAGGCTCGGGGGTGGGGACCAATGTCATCTGGATCTCACCACCTTCCTCGAGGGACGACGGTGGTAGTAAGAGAGCCCTTTTCCTAGACCCTGGGCTCTGCGGGCAGGCTCATGCTCGCCCTCGCCCTGCCTCCCCTTTGCGCTGCCCCTCCAACTGCGGCGAATTCGAGGTCTTCAGCTAGACCAGGGCTTTGTTCCCAGTCCACCGTGTCCCCACCCGACCGGCTGTGTGTGTGTGTGTGCGCGCGTGCGCGGGCGCGTGCTGTCTTACCTGTGTGCTGCGCGTAGCCACGAGCTGCTTACCTTTGGTCTAGTCGGCCTTGCCCTCATCCGGGTCCTCGTCCGGGTCCTCGTGTGGGGACACGTCCGGGTCCGCCGTGGGGCGGAAGGCATCCATGTTGCCCAGCAGCATTTGGCGAAGGTTGCCAAGGGTCTGCTTCAGGCTTTGCGTCTGCTGCTTGAGGGCCACGAGCTGCGCATTGAGGTCTTGAAGCGCGCTCGGGACAAGATTGGGGTTTTCTAATATGGCGGTGACGTCTTGGAGGTTCATATACAAGTCCTTGGGTGGGATGTCCTGGACATGGACCAGGCGGTGGCGGTACTGGGGCCCAAAGAGCCAAAACTGCCGGTCAGGGTTTCCCTCCTCTGGCTTAGGCCGCTTCGCGGCTTTCTGGCGCTTCGGACCTTTTTTTCGTCCTCTTTTGGCCTTGCAGCCCGACAGCACCTGGGCCTGGTGGTCCAGCATGCTCGTCGGGTTGCTGGTCAGTTTCCAAGTGTAGTAAAACTCCACCAGGCTGGAGATGGGCTTTTCTGGCAGTACCTGCTGGATCTTCTGGAAAACCTTGCCATGTAAGTAAAACGCCTTTTCAAACAATAGCTTATCCTGAGTCGACCAGGTCTCCTGGATGGGGACGAAGTTGTTCAGGTCTTCCAGAGTCTTCTGCAAGTCCTGCTTGTGCCACATAAGCAGGCCCAGCGCTTGCTCGATGCTGTAACCGTGTTCCCGCTTGGCAATTGCAATGAATTCATCGACCTTGGCGTCGGACAGAGAGTCCATGGGCATCCACATGAGAGTGTCCATCTGATCCAAGTTTCCGGGCGGCGTGAGGGGCTCGGGCGAGCACTCCGGAATTATGGCCTGGTAATTGGCCCCAATGCGGACCTTGGATTCGTGCTCAGGGCTGCCATAGACATCCTCATCTTCCACCTGCTTGCGGGACAGGATCCGGGGACTCCGTCGGATCTCAACCACCTTGCGCTGCCTCTTGCGCCGCCGTCTTGGGGGCTGTGGAAGCGGAGGGCTCGCAGAGGCCATGGCAGCTCACCACGCGCAGCTAGACCTGGAGATGTTGCAAGAAGCAGGAAATTTGCAAAGAGGGGCTCTCGATGCCAGGGGCATCACGAGTGTGACTATCTCCCCGCCCTTCCCTCCCCCGCCCCGCCCCATCTTTCCTCGCCACGTCCCCTCTTGCCTTGGCCCCGCCCCGTCTCTCCTGGCCTATTCCCGCCTTCCGGGTCTCTTCCCGCTTGCCTTGTTGAAGTGCCCAGAGGCGAGAAATTAGCACATCTCGCTGCCTTGGGCCCGCACCCAGAATACACTTCCAGTTCTCTCCACAACCCCCACAAACAAGAGCGTTAGAAATGGGGTACGCAGGGTATTAAGCCCAAAGTCTAGGGTGCCTGGGACTGGGGACGCCCGCAGAGAAGGCTAGTGGGCAGCTCTAAGGCGCCCAGGCGCCCACCACCAGCCTATCCACAATGGCGCCCCAGGCCATTCTTAGGTGTCCCCCACTCTCGGGGAAGGATTCTCCAGAACCCGTTGCTATCCAGTTGCTGGCGCCTGGAGGTCATGCTAAACTGTAGACTTTTGAGTCCATGTAGGAGGGGTGGAAATGCGAGCTCTCAGCCGGGAGTCGAAGAGCTACGACCCTCCTGGAATATGTGTCATTTTCAATAAAAGCGGCCTTGGGCGACCATGTCTACCCTGGTGGTATAATGGGTACGTGTTGGACTGCGGACTACAATGTCCACAGTTTTAAACCAACAGCCGCTCCGTAGGAAAAGCGGCGCTTTCTACTCCAGTAAAACATTGACCGTTTCAAACACCCCCACCCCCACCCCCGGCCAGTTAGTTCTCCCCTGCCAAACACGGTCGCCAGAAGTCAGGATCACTGAGTGACAAAGAAAGGTCTTCCTACATCTCTGTTGACTTGGCACATTTATTAAATTGCCTCTTAAGTAAGGAAGGCGGAAAAAAGGGGTTGCACCTTCAGTTATTCTGTAGATGAGGCGCGAGGGCTCTCCAGCTAATGTATACTTAGTTCCTCATTCAGCACATATTCACTTGTCAGCATGAAGCTAGAGCTGAGAATAGAGCAATGGGTGAGACTCAATAACTCTGCCCTCAAAAAAGGATTTTTTTGAATACCAACGAAATGTTTTAAAAATTAGGAAATAGTGAATGAGGTGCTCCAAGAGAAAATTAAAACTATCATTGAATTCTGACTCATAGTGACCCTATAGGACAGGGTAGAACTGTACTTGTGAGTTTCTGAGACTCTTTCTTTCCCACCCACCCCCAACTAATATTTATTTTTTATTGACATATCTTACTCATTCCAATAAATCTCATTCCTTTCCATACAGCTCTGTTGTTCACTCCCATGAGGCTGGGTTATACAATCATCAATGCTATCAGCTCACCTCTACATCATCCCCATCACTTCCTGTACCCTCAGGGAACCTGCCCTGTCTCTCAGGGGTTATTCTATCTTCACTACCATGTGCTGAACGATCTTAAATATACAAATGAACATATGCAAATCTAACATAATTACTGAGGCATATCACTTAAAGCACTTAATACTCAGGGGAGGAAATCTTAAAGAATTAGAGGATAATTGTGTGGCTCCTCGGTGCCATACACCGCACCCTGGATTTATCATCCTTTCTGAGAGGAAGGGACTGTCTAATTGTCTCGCTGGAGGCGTTTGGGTCTCCACTACATCCACTACCCTTCTTATCCTTGTGATACCTCTTCCTGTCGGCACCTCATGATCACACAGGCTTCTGCCATGTGGGCTTTATTGCTTTCCTGCAAGATGGCCACTTGTTTCACTACAAACCTTTCAGTCCCCAGATGCTATATCTTTTGATAGCTGGTCACTCTCAGCCTTCTTTACCACATTTGCTTATGCACCCGTTTGTCTTTGGCATTCATGTCAGAAAGGTGGGTATCATATATTATTAGAAAAAACCATTCTTGTACAGAAGTAAGACTTAAGTAGAGGCCCAAAGTCCATGAGCTTCCTTATTGCATATATATATATATATATATATATATACACATACATATATTCATCTATATTTATACATAGATGAATATAATTTTCCTCTGTTTTTTAACCCCCTACCCCATTATTATGTTCGCCTATCTGTCACCTGAGACTGTAACTGTTTACAAGAGTAGAAAGTACCATCTTTCTCCTACAGAACTGCTGGTTGTTTCGAACTTCTGACCTTGCAGTTAGCAGCCCAATGCATAACTTTTACGCTACCAGGTTCCTTTTACATTTTTAATTTATTTTTAGTACCATTACATATATATTAATAGTAATATATAAAAATGTATTAATATTAATAAGATATGTATTAATATATCTATTCAAAGTGCTACAAAGAAGGTTAATCCAGGATGGGTCTGATCCTGCCAAGTGGGATCAGACACATCCCGTGGGGTGGTGGGGTGGAGATCAAAGTACAGGAATGTTCCATGAGCAAGAACATCTATTAAGACCCTCGTTAGATAGGCCTGGGTATGGGATTGGAGGATGACAGTAAAGATTCGTTGCTATCAAGTGAATAGGAAATAAATCCCTACCTGGCTTCATTGATTTTTGTGTTCACCTTCGTTGTTACTGGGTGTCATCAAGTCAATTCTAATGCATAGCAACACCAAAGGTGACACTAGGGTTTCCCCATATGGTTCCCCACTGTAGTCATTGAGGTGGAAGTCCTGATGGCATAGTGGTTGAATGCGCAACTGCTAACTGAATCGGGAGTTTGAACCCACCGTTGGCTCTATAGGAGCATGAGATGATACTCTGCTTGCTTTCCTAAAGATTACAGCCTAGAAACCCCAATGAGAGCAGTTCTCCTTCTTTCTATGGGGTCGAGATGAGCTGGGATCAACTGAAAGGCAAGAGATTTATTCGTTTTGGAAATAGATTGCCGGGTCTTTCTCCTTGTTGCTGGGTGGGCTCAAAAGCTTAATGACAAAGTCAGTGTGGTATTTTGAGTGTTCCAAAGCTTTGAGAGTGAGTGATACCTGCCAGTGACATAGGAGTGAAGCATGTGACAAATTTTCAAAGAGTTTAGAGATCTAAGATCTAGAGCTTATTTGACCTACTGCCCTCTTTTTTGATGGGGGGGAAGCTCAGAACCCCCGTGGCAATTACAAAAGTTTGTACTATGGCCCCTAAACTAGGATAAAATGTAGGTATCTGTTTTTTGAGTACTCCTGGATCATACCCATAGAATGGTACAGCCCACTTTGGAAAACACTGATCTAGATAAAGGGAGCCTGGTGGCGCAAAGCTTAAGCTCTCAGGCACCAACTGGAAGTTGGCAGTTCAAACCAACCCCTCAGCTCTGTGGGGGAAACACCTAGCAATCTGCTTCCAACAATGTTCTCCTTGGCCCATGCCACACCTGACACTGTTTTCATTGCTGCAAAGATGGAGGTGAATACAGCAGACAAAATCCTCTGCCCTGGGGAAAGACAGATTCTAAAATGGAGCAACCAGAAATAAGCAACTAATAACAAGACTATTCACATCCCTGGTCTTTGGTCTGAGGGAATTCATCAAGGGTTAATCCATGAGTGTATCCTGCAAATGGATTTCAGGCTTCCACCGTCATCCGTAGCCTTCTGAAAACCATTTGCTATCTTGGATCACACAGGCTAGTGTGCTTCTTTCATGTGGACTTAGCTGACACCTCTGATTTTGAGTATTGATGCAAATTTTTCTGACACTCTATCCAGGACCTATACCATGAGCCCTTTCAGAGCAATTGGAAATAGTAAGTCAGACCCATGAAGTTCTTCTTGTCTTAGGGTCATGGATGCTCATGTTTCTGTGGTCCATTAATCTATTGGACTGTTTCCATGGGTCTTCAATTTTCTTCACTCTTTTTCTTCCGTACAAGGAGGATGGTCACTCACAAGCTTTTAATATTATAATCAATATTCACTAAAGTACAATGTATAACATTTCATTTCTGGAGTATGTTATACCAATTGACCTTGGTATCTCATGATCCTAAGCCCTCAGGCCTCATGACTCGTTTCCTTAAGATTTGGGCTAAGAAGTTTTTATAACTTTGCCTTCTATAAGCTCCACTACAATCATAGATATATTTATACCAGAGGTAAATATACACTTACAAATGTCATTTGAATAAGTATAATGACATTCAACTATTTCTAGAGGTAGTATATGATCAAGAACCAATGGTGATGAAGGAATATATTCAAGCTGCCCTTAAATCATTAGCCTAAAACAAGGTTCCAAGAATTGATGGGATATCAATTGAAATGTTTCAACAAGCTGATGAAGAACTGGAAGCACTCATTTGACTATATAAGGAAATTTGGAAGACAGCTATTTGGCCGTCTGACTGGAAGAGATCCATATTTGTGTCCATTCTAAGGAAAGGTGACCCCACAGAATGCTCAAATTATTGAACAATATCATTAACATCACATGCAAATAAAATTTTGCTGTTGATCATGTGGAACTTATACACGGATCAAGAGAAAGTTGTAGAACACAACAAGGGATACTGCACGGCTTAAAATCAGGAAAAGTCTGCATCAGGGTTGCTTTCACATCAAATTGCTTGTATGTTTTTAAACTTCTGATATCTCTTCCAGGCGACACCTCATAATCATACAGGCTGGTGTGCTTCTATCATGTGAGCTTTATTTCTTCCCTGCTAGATGGCTACTTGTTTAATTATAAGCATTTAAGGACCCAGATGCTATATCTTTTGATAGTGGGCAGCATCAGCTTTTTTTTAACCACATTTGCTTATGCACCCTTTTTGTCTTCAGCAATTGTGTCAGAAAGGTGAGTATCATACAATGCTGTATTATTAAGAACAAACTGTACTTGTACTGAGCCAAGATATAAGTAGAGGCTTAAAGTCCATCTGCCTCCTTGATTGATTTATATATATAATATAATTGATTTATATATAATATATTTATAATTGATTTATATATATAATTGATTAATATACCACCATTCACATTTCAGTCATTCCTCCCAGATACAATTCGATTATTCAGATGTGTCAAGAAATGCTACCCACTCCTCACCATCAATCCCAGAACCCTTGCTACTCTCTTGTACCACTCACAATTGGCTCCCCTCTCCCCACCCTAACCCCGTCTTTGTCTCCATGCAGCTGCTCATCCCAGATTTGCTGCATAAACAAACATCCCCCCCCAAAACGTACAAATAGTCACAAGTCCAACAAAAATAGTGACACAGAGCACATAAACACCCCCATGCTAAAGAAAGAAAAGAACATTCCAGAAAACATCCTTCCAGGCCCCGTTTCTTTCAGGGCTGCCCATCCCGGGTCCCGCCTACCCAACAACCCACGCAGCCCTTGTCATCGTCAACAACCATGATCAAAAGGCAAGCATCCCACAATTCCACATCTCCATTCCAGCAATCCAGGAGGGACTTGTCTAGTTCCTCACGCACCCACCCCACTCCCAACCTGCCAGTTACACCCTCAGTCTCTCAGTGTGGCCCCCTTGTGCATAATCCACAACCAGTTCACATGGGGTGCCAAGTGGTTCTTTGATCAGGAGTTCAGGATTCTTCAGGGACTTCATGGTTTCGTGCACATCGCTGGTCTGCTGCACTCCCATCAACTCAAGATGTGATGTTATCTCCCTTGATGGGGATGAAGCAGAGGTCAGTCTTGGGGATGCCGTTCTGGGAGAGCACATGGTCTGACCCACCCACCGAGGGTCAAACCAAGCTAGATCCATATTGTTAAGATCCAAATATATATTTAAACATATATATAAGATACATATATTTTAAGATATAAATATATGGACATATATAGATTCAAAAGTATGGGCTCCCAACCATGTCCAGACATCTCAATGTATTTTACATGGAGACAGCAGGGGTTGAAGAGTATCAAGGATAGAAAGGTTGAGGGAAAAAAGAAATGGGAATAGCCGTCAGGCTCTACGGCCGGCCTGCAAATATTTCTCTGAACTCTAATTTTAATAAATGCATGATTTGTACTAATAATTAAAAAATTTCTATCACGTAGGCAGCTTTCAAATTAGAAGGCGACAGCAAGGCAGCACACAAGAATGGCCTCTTTACTGGGTATGAGTTTGAGAACTAGAGTTCAAATAAATGAAAACCATCTCTCACTGCTTAGCTATTTTAAAAGACCCATTTTAAAACGGTTAAGGGAGAAACAAAACAGTAGAAAATTTAGAACAAAGGCCATCCAAATCTACAAAGCGAAGTGAGTCCTGAAACAGTAGCAAATTTAGACCGATAACCATCAAAATCTACAGGTGAAGCGAGGCCTGAAAGTCCACTAAGAGACAGGGCACAAAAGTTTCTGACAGGATCAAAGGGCAGGCCGCCCCCGGGCAATGCTGTGTTCCACAAGATTAGATCTTTGAAGTTTCAGAAAGAAATGGGAGAGCGAGGGCAGTGTCATCTGCAGTACCTCATAGCTGCGTTTCATCCTGGATGCGATGTGGAACCACTAAGATCGTAAACTGAGCGATGTATTGAACCAACACTGAATACTGGGGACAAGTTGCTCACGAAAGAGTGGTGAATAGGAGGGTAAACAGAAAGCACAGCTACAAAATCACATGGACCATGACCCCACTCAGCTAAAGCATTTACTGAAGTGTTTCAATTAGCCTTTCGACAATTATTTTTTATCTTAGCTGGCACCCCTCCCTTTCGATGTATCAAAATGCATTGCTGTAGATGACCTAAGACAACTCCCAAATGAGGAACCCTGACCTTTTCATCATCAGTGTGTCCCCTGCCAAGTGTCTTAGGCCAGGTTCCACGTTCAACAGAGCCTGCGGGGGCCCTGGTTGCCTAATGGATTGTGCATTGGGATGCTAATTGCAAGTCCTGCAGTTGGAAACTTCCAGCCTCCAGGGTAGAAAAATGAGGCTTTCTACTCCTGTAAAGCGTTACAGTTTCAGAAACCCACAGGGGCAGCTCCACCCTGTTGCTAGGGGTCAGAATCAATGAGGTGGCGGTAAATTGAGTGTGAAGGAAAAGGAGCCCTAGCAGCATGGAAGGCTACGAATTAAGCTGCTAACCACAAGGTCAGCAGTTCAAAACCACCAGCCTCCTTAGGACGAAGATGAGGATTTCTATTCCCGAAAACAGTTATAGCCTTGCAGACCCTAGGGAACAGTTCTACTCTGCCCTATAAGGTCGCTATATTGAAATCAATTTGATAGCAGTGAGTTGGATGTTTTGGTTGAGGGAAAAGGCTTGTGTGCGACTATTTATTAGGAAGTTTAAGCCAAGAGAAGCAGGACAAATAAAAGAATGATGCTGGGGAGGAAGGAAAGTCTCACCTAAGGGTGTTTACTGAGCTGGTCACCACTATCAAGTACTAAAGCTTGTTCCACATCTCAGGGAAGCCACTGAGGCAGAAGAGAGGTGAAATCTTCCAACTGCTTCCACATCCCATTGGTCAATGTCTGCACTATGAAGCAATCTTGAAGACAAGCCTTTAAGACCCCGAACGCTATTTTATCTGGTAGCTAGGCACTATCTAATTGCGTCACCACATTTTGCTACAGCACCCATATCTCCTGTGCTCCCTTCCTGAGGGTGAGTATCGTGCAGGACCATCGTGTTTTGCCTGCTTGCTTACTTGCTTACCCTACACTAATACTGCTTCACATACAATTCCCAAGTGGGATTATAACCACAGGCATAGGGGGTAAGCTTCACCACACATATTTTTAGGGGGTACAATTCACTCCACAGCAGTCAACGCACAGTTTTCATGTCTTAGGGTGTCTACCACGTAAGTAGTAACAAAGAAGCTACAGAGTATGTTCATGAGAATTTAGCCAATGCAGCAGTAGCTAGGGAGGAACAAGTCTCAGAGGCTCTGGAAACAGTTGAAATGGAAAAAAATCAGACATAACCCATAAGAGATATCTCATACTGCAATCTCTATGGTAAACACCTGACTTTGCAGTGTCCTGAGCCCACTAGTTACAGTGGAACTCAACACAGCAAAGTTCTCAGTAGACCCTGAACTAAATAGAATATTGTCCGCTTTATGAATAAACCACAAAAGCTTCTTTATGAATAAGCCACAAAAACATCTTAAAGTCTCTTTCAGATCTGAATCCCAGTTGCTATGTGTTCTCTTGATTTCTAGATCAAATACATATAAGACTATGCACATAATACCCACTCATTCAGCTGACTTCCTGATTCCATCCATAGCATGATTCTTATTTGTAAACTAGGCATATAAGAAACTGCCATGACATGAAGCAGTGAACTAACAGAGAGGTCTGCGGGGCCAGCCCCAATCTCACCTACATAGACCCTCTCCCCACAAGAATGCACTACACAGGACAGACTGAAGATACAGCCTGGGGAGAGTGGTGGATCTGGCCAGACTATTCAGGAGCAGACAAAGAGGAAAAGAGAGGGGCGTGAGGGTGGGGGACCAGTGTCCTGGCCCACCGATCCTCAAGTTCACATCCCTGCCCAGAGCAGCAGAGAGGACCATAGGACCAGCCCCACCAGCCGACATGACACCCCCTCATTAACCCACTGCGCTGCAGGATACAGCACTGGAGACATATAGTGTCTCGGCTGACTGTCCCACACCAGGATGAAACACAAAGGGAGCCTAACAGAGCAGCAAGGGGAGCAAAGCAACCAAGTTCCTGAGGAATTCTTACAATAGATTTCTGACTCAGGTGCAGGGCTTGGCACCTCATCAGACCTGATCAGAAAACCATTCATCAGTGTCAGAAGACAGGCCTGGAATTATTTGCAGGCTTTTTCCCCCCTCTTCTTCTCATTTTTTTCTATGTCTATCTATATAAGATAGCAAGAGAAACAATCTCAAGGAGAAAACAACAGGACCTATGGTTCCCAGGAGACATGGGAAAGGAGTAGGCGGGGAAAGGGACAAGGGCTCTCAAATTGATGGTGAGGCCGGCATAGAATGTCTGGCGGGGTTTGAGCAAGTGCAATGTAGCCAAGAGGAACTTCAGAGAGTTGAATGAAGGTCAAATATGATAGTGGAACAGGCAGAAAATAAAAGGAAATAGAGGAAGGAATTAGGAAGCAAAGGACATTTATAGAGATATAAATATAGGCAGGTATATATTTCAATATATTAATATATAACAATAGGTATATAGGTCTAGATACCCATATATATTTACATGTTACCAATTAAGGTAGCAGATGGACATTGGACCTCTACTCAAGCCCTCCCTCAACACCAGAACACTTTGTTCTAATAACCTGGCACTCTGATGCTCACCTGCTCGACATGATTGCTGAAGACAAAATGAGTTCATAAGCAAATGTGGTGAAGAAAGCTGATGCTGTCCTGATATTCAAAGATAAAGTGTCTGGGGTCTTAAAGGCTTGAAGTTAAACATTCGGCCATCTAGCAGGGAAGCAACAAAGCCCATATGGAAGAAGCACATAAACATGTGTGATCACGAGGTGTCGATAGAATCAGGTTTCAGGCATCAGCAGACCCAAAGCAAACAATCATATGGATTCAAATGAGGAAGATCGGAGTGGAGACCCAAAGCCCATTTGTATACAATTCAACATCCCCTCACAGAAGGGTCACCAGGAAGGGACAAGTCAGCCAGGGTGCAGTATAGCACCGATGAAGCACAACATTCCTCTAGTTCTTTAATGCCTCCTCCCACCCATTATCATGACCTAGTTCTACCTTACAAATCTGGCTAGACAAGAGCATGCACATTGGTACAGATAAAATCCCTCAACACGTGGAATCCAGGACAGATAAACCCTTCAGGAACAGTAATGGGAGCAGTGATACCATGAGGGTAGAAGGAAAGTAGGGGCAGAAGAGGGAGAAAGGAGAATTGATCTCAATGATCAATATATAACCCCCTCCCCCAGGGGGACAAACAACAGAAACATGGGTGAAGGGAAATAACGGATGGTGTAATATATGTAAACAACAATAATTTATCAGGGGTTCATGAGAGTGGGAGGGAGGGGAAAAAGATGAGCTAATACCAAGGGCTCAAGTAGAAAGAAAATGCTTTGGAAATGATGATGTCAACATATGCACAAATATGTGTGTTACAATTGATGTATGGATTGTTATTAGAGCTGTAAGAGCCCCCAGTTAAATGATTTTTTAAAAAGAAAGAAACTGCCATGGCTGTTTACATCCTCCTTGTCACCCGTATGACTCCTCCAGAGGTATTACTAGGATCTCTTCTGCAAAGGGCTCTACAGAATTAGCCCCAATTCTGATGTGGAATGCAATGTTTCTCCTCAATCCTCTTCTAGCTGGTTGGTTTCTCATAACTGTCTGCATATTACTCCATGAGCTGAAATACTTAATGTTTTCCATTCACTCCCATGCTACCTGACATGTTCAGAACCTCACTTCCTCTTTTTTAAAAAAAATATGTAGTCTTATTGGCATTTGCATCACATATCCAATTTGATCACTCAATCATATTAAGAATCTTTGCACAATAATCACCATGATCAGCTTCAGAACCTCTTCTTCTCATACTCATGGTTGTTAGCTCCCCATTTCCCCCATTCTCCTTGCTCTGCCCCCTTTCACTTGTCTCCATAGTTCTACCTATTCTGGATTTCATATACAGAAATCAGACAAAACACAAATAGGAAGAAAAAAATGAACAAGAACCTAACAACGATGACTAGACAAAACATAAAAAAGCATTAATGAAGGGGGAAGTGCAGAGTGGAGACCCAAGGCCCAAGTGTCGGCCAATGGAGATCCCCTCAAAGAGGCGTTTAGGAGAGGAGATGGGTTAATTAGGGTGCGAGGTAGTACCGATGAAGAACACAGCTTTCCCCCAGATCCTGGATGCTTCCTCCCCCCAACTACCATGATCCGAATTCTACCTTGCAGGACAGGATGGGGCAGAGGTTGTACACTGGTACATATGAGGGCTGGAGGCACAGGGAATCCAGGGTGGATGATACCTTCAGGACCAAGGGTGTGAGGGACGATGCTGGGAGAGTGAAGGGTGAGTGGGTTGGAAAGGGGGAACTGATTACAAGGATCCACATGTGACCTCTTCCCTGGGAGAGGGACAGCAGAGAAGGGGGGAAGGGAGACTCCGGATAGGGCAAGATATGACAAAATAACGAGGTATAAATTACCAAGGGCACATGAGGGAGGGGGGAAAGGGGAGGGAGGGGAAAAAAAGAAGAGGACCTGATGCAAGGGGCTTAAGTGGAGAGCAAATGCTTTGAGAATGATTGGGGCAGGGAATGTATGGATGTGCTTTATACAATTGATGTATGTATATGTATGGATGGTGATAAGAGTTGTATGAGTCCCTAATAAAATGTAAAAAAAGAAAAGAGGAGAAAAAATGATTAGGGCAAAGACTGTACAGATGTGCTTTATACAATTGATGTATGTGTATGTATGAACTGTGATAAGAATTGTATGAGCCCCGATAAATTGTTAAAAAAAATAAAATAAACCTATTGTAAAAAACTAACAAGAAAAAATAAAGAAAGCAGAAAATAGTAAAACGAAAACTACTTTAAAATTGGTCAAAAGGGAGATCAAATAATAATGTATCATATTTTAACCTAACTACATCTGCCAGAATTGGTTTTACCAGGCTCTTTGTCTGATAACAAGGCTTTCGTGTCCCTCAACTGTGGTCAGAGGGGATTGACTGGAGATTTAGTCCATGTGGCGACCCTGCAAGTAGATTCTGGGCTTCCACTGTCATTCATAGTCTTCTGCAAACTGGGGTTCACAATTTAAGCTCTGACACCATTCCCTGCTTCAGATTTGGGTTTTTGTATTTACAAGCCTTGGATTACACAGGCCGGTGTGCTTCTTCCATCTGGACGTAATTGATGCCTCACTGAGATGGCTGCTCTTTGAAGAAAAGCCTTTAAATCCCAGGCACTATTCTTTCTGATAGCTGGGCATAAACTGGTTTCCTCATATCTTCCATACCTTCTCACTGCCTCTTTCTGACCCTGAATCTTCATCTCATTATTTCCAATTCAGCCATAAAACATGACCCAAGAGCCAGATGCTCATTCCTTTGATTTGATATTTGTTGATGGATTTCGTCACACCGACTAGAGGCTGAATAAGATTACATCTGCCTCATGATTATGTATAAAGAGCCTGAATGGGTTCTTTCCACAGAATTCAACAGTGTCACCCACCCACCCACATGACCCACAGAGAAGTTTAGAAGTTGAGTTTCCTAAACTCTCACCCTACTACAAAGATGAAATAGGGTATGTATAAGAGGAAGTTTGGATGAGGAGGAAGGGGAAGGCAGTACGGTATTATCACCTGGTCCTGAAGGCCTCTAGCTCCACACCACCCAACCAACATTATCTTGGAACGGAGCAAGAGAACAGAGCAAGGGGTTTCTTGCTTTTTGGTTCACGAAGATTGCCTGTCCAGCTGCAGGCATCAATTCAATCCCAGACCTTATAGACAATGGTAGTTTCTCCAAAGTTCTAGTTTGGGTATTAGGATTTCAGGGTACTGTCTTCAGGCTCTGCCTGTTTAACTTACTTCACTTTGACTCTCTTATTATTTGCCTTAGCAGGATATTCTAGAAGGAAGGAAAGGAAACTATGTAAGAACCTAAGAGACTGCCCTTTGTGAGCCAAATCCACATGTCTAAATGTGCTGAAGAATGATTCACAGGAAAACATTGGAAACTCCCTTCCTATACCATCCTTAACATTCTGAACCCCTCTATCGTGTATTTAATAATGCAATCTGGACTTTCTGGAAGATACAATCATTAGAAAAGATTTTGTCTACAGCACCAAAGCTATTTTTTAATTCTCTAATCCTACTCTGGATGCATCTAGATCGTCCTGGTACCCCAGCCCAGAAATGATACGTACATAGGGGCTTCAAAGCGTTCACAGAAAAATAGTATATACCTTATTTATTTATTTTTTGCTAAGACCTATTGTTACCAGGGCTCCTTCTAACACACCCTGTAGTCATTGCAGGGAAGAGGGAGAATGAGGTTTCAAAGTAGTTTCAATTTGCCCTGCCCATATGAGGAGCCTGTGGTGGCCAGTGGTTTGGCATTGGGCTGCTTAATCACGAGGTCAGAAGTTCAGGTGGAGCTTTGTTGCTCCTATAACAATGTTATATACTGGTAAACCACAAGAAACCCTAATGGGCAGTCCTACCCTGCCCTGACCTGTGGGGTCATGAAGGCAGTGACCTTAGTATGGTTTACTATTCATATGCATTGTATCCAAGCCCTCAGCTAAACTCCATAATATCCAGGCATCATGGAGATGAAAATTCCTCCTCTCAAAATTCGTGAAGTTAGTCAAAAGGACAAATATTGTATAAGACCGCTGTTATAGAAGAAAAACAACAACATACCAAAAGAAAGAGACTTTGATGGTTACCAGGGAGGGAGGGCGGGAGAAGCAATTGGCCAGCAGTGCTTCCCAAAGTGGCTGATATCGCCCCCTGGAGGTGAGCCCTGGAATGATTCAAGGGGGCTGCCAAAGCATATATGCCTAAACTTTACCCGAATTCTGGGCTATAGGACTCAACATTTTAATTGCTAGGTGGGGAGCACTGAGTAATTTTTTTAACGGGATGGGAGATCAAATAAGTTTGGGATTATATGAACTAGAGGATAAACAAGTATAAGCTGGGTGAAGGGGAAAATAATTTCCTACAAAAGGGAAAAGAGGAAAAAGGGGTGGGGCATGGGGAGACAGTCCCAGCTATAAGGAGATTTGCTATTTTATTTATATTGTTGAATTTTTTAAAAATAATGATCTGAAATGTTAACAATTTCGCTTGTTTTAAAAGTTCTGTTTTGACAGGTTGTGTGTCAGTTGGTTCAGATCTGTTCTAGAACAGGCCAGTTTAACATGGATTCTAGACATTTACAGAGCAGTACGATTCTGTGCCACACCTCAAGCAAAGAGATAAGACCACTACATTATTGAGACCATCCCAATTTGAAACATACTTGAGAAGGCTTCCAATCTAGTTACTTCTCTGTTCAAGAACTGAGCTGGCTTAAAGGTCTGACCAGCAAGATATTGTACAAAATCCACTATTGTTTTAAAAACATTTTTTGCTCAAAATTGATAGGTCCACTATAGAAAACTACCACCCAAAACACATAAAACTAAAGAAAATTCATAATACCCTTTTCCAAAAATATTGTTCCTCTCTGCCGAAAGTTAAAAGCATCCTGTCCTCGTTGGTTTTTTGGTGTTAGGTCCATCAAGTCCAATTCAACTCATAGTGACCCCATGCATTATAAGGTGGAACTGCTCCATATGGTTTTCAGGGCCCTAATCTTACCAGGTGCAACTGCCAGGTTTTTCTCCCACAGAGCAGCTGGTTCAAAGTCAACCATTTCTATATGTACAATTCAGTGACGGTGATTATATCCTTCAAGTTGTATAACCATTAGATTATGAATGATAGGCACCAGAATTACGTGAATTACAAGTGTCGGACTTATGTGTGAACCTCCTCACCCCCAGCTATGAATCAACCCCCATAAAACCTGTTTCTGTTATTGTTGTTCTTGTTAGGTGCCATTTAGGGGATTCCGACCCACAGTGACCCTAAGTACCACAGAGCAAAACACTGCCCGGCCCTGTGCCAACCTCACCATCGTTCCTATGCTGGAACCCATTGATGTGGCCATGGTGGCAATCAAGGTCAATACAATGGTTCCAGAATATCAAATGCATGCTACTCTGTGGCACGCATAAACATTATGATTCCTGTATTATTACATAAAAGATGTTTTAGTGTACCTGGGAATATTTCATTTATATGCATAGAAAGGTGCATTATATACAAAGACAAATGTTGGACTGATTTAGATGTATATTCTCCCTGTTTTAATTTGCACACAAATTCGACTTAAAGACAGATTTAGAAATAAGATTCATTTGCAATCCAGGGACTGCATGTAATAAAATCTAGTCCTACTCTCCAAGATTCTGTTTGTGTTTCAAACAGATCTTCAAACAAATATTTGCGGGAAGAAGTATTTATTGTTGATACATCAGATAAAGGGTTAATCTCCAAAATCTATAGAAAATTACAACATTCTTAACAAGAACAATACAAATAATCCAATCCAAAAATGGGCATAAGACATACATAGACAATTTGCCAGATGACAACCTGGCTGGCAACACCATGTGAAGAAATGTTCAATTTCATTAGCGATAAGAGAAATACAAATTAACACAGCAATGTGATACCACCTTACACTGACACTTATAGCAAAATTCAATAAAACAGAAAATTATAAATGCTGGGGAGGATGCACAGAGATTGGAATACTCTTTACATTGCTGATGGGACTGTATAATTGTACAACCACTAGTGAAATCAGTATGTTGTTTCCTAAAAAATGCAAATATAATTAACTTATCATCCAGCAATCTCTCTACTGGACATATAGCCTAAAGCAGTGGTTCTCAACCTTTCATTAATATAGCTCTTCATGTTGTGATGACCCCCCAACCATAAAATTATTTTCATTGCTACTTCATCACTGTAATTTTGCTCCTGTTATGAATTGGGTGACCCCTGTGAAAGGGTCATTCGACCCTCAAAAGGGGTCGCCATCCACAGGTTGAGAACCACTGGCCTAAAGAAATACACAATATAACATGAACACACATATACACACCAATGTTCATGGCAGCAATTTCCATAATAGCACAAACATGGAAACAACCCAAAACTCTGATTATAGAGGAATGGATTTAAAAAAAATCTCTGTTACATTCATACAATGGAATACTATGCATCAATAAAAAACACTGACAACTTTCTTAAACCCCACAAGACAGACAAAACTAAAGAACGTTACGTTTAGCAAAATTGGTCAATTTATACAAATAAATTTAATGACACAATTATTATAAGGAAAAAGAAATGTGGTTTTTATACCACCCCCCCAAAAAAAACAAACTTAGAAGACTATGCAGAGACCAGGGACAGGGGTGGGAACAAGGAGAGGGGAGGAATAGAAAATTAAAGAGGGAAGGAGGAAGGACAGGAGGGGAACAAAAAGCGAACCAAATTCATGGTTCAAAGTATGAGACAAAAACTCGCCAATGTGGCTTCTATGGAGATCCGTGGCTGTCCTTTGTCCAAGATCGATTAGTTTGTGCTTTTGACAGTCCATGGTACTGATAGTATTCGTCCCCAGCACTATAATTCAGATGCATCAATTCTTTGGTCTTCCTTATTATTACCCAGCTTTTACATGTATGTGAGGGAACCGGAAATCCCACGGCTTGGGTCAGGGGCACCTTAGTCCTCCAAGTGGCATCCTTGCTCTTTAAAAAGGTCTTCAGCTGCAGATTTACCCAAGGAAATGCATGATTTGACTTCGTTTTATCCATTTGAACAAAAAACCATATATTTTATGTTCTGCTTGAACTCTTCATTAGACTCACTTTAAAAGAACACTTAGGCCAATTAAAGTGCTCTTCTGGCATTTCCGCAGCCATTACTAGCATCCAAATGCAAGCAGGTGCAATTTAAAATAAAATTTGATGCAAGACACCGAAGAGGCATCACGTGGGATTTCTTGCGATCTTCTTTTCCCTCCTCTGTCCCTGAATTCGTTTCACGCCCCCTTTGCTGTTATAGCCCACCAGCAGGAGGGCAGGAGGGAGCCTAAGATAACGAGGAAGGCGCCAATCAGAAAGAGTCTGGTGGCAAGTGCAATGGCCTTACAAGGGATCTGAGGAGAGCTTTTAAAAAGCAAACACAAATAAAAATCCGAAACTGGTGAGCTTGTGCGGCTGAGGTGCTCCATCGCCACATTGGTACCAGACGGCATCATAATGCCTCGCCAGGCCACCTGCACAGGGAGCGCTTGCCCACGGTTCACAGGTGTGTGCTCTCCACGATTGCATTCCTTGAGTGAGTGGTGCCTGTCGCTCCAAGTAAAATGCAAAGTGTGACAAGTACAATCCTTCATCAACAATGCTGTCTGTCGGTCTACCTGGCAGGATTTCTTGTTTTGAATTGCAATACATGCTTAAGGCGGCAGTCTTGGATCTCCATCAGCAAGTGTTTCACGTCCTCCTCACTTCCAGCAAGCACGATCGTGCCATGTGCACACTGCAGGTTGTTAATAAGCTTTCCTCCAATCCCATGCCGTGTTGTTCAGACAGTCCCAAACCCAGCACAGGCTATGAGTGGGTGGCGATTCATTGCGACCCTGTGGGTTTTGGAGACTGGACATCTTGACAGGAGTAGAAAGCCTCACCTTTCTCCTGCAGAGCAGCTGGTGGTTTCAAACTGCTGACTCTGAGATTAGCAGCACAACTACGACTCCACTGGGCCACCAGGGATCCTTTGATGTCTATACTCTCAACTTATTTGCTCAATCCACAGCTTGCAGAAGTCTGGGGAAAGGAGAGAGCCCTGACACACACCTTTCCTGATTTTAAATCATGCAACATCCCCTTGTTCTGCTGGAGGACTGTCTGTTGCCTGGTCTAAGTTGTAGGTTCCTCATCAGCACAATGGAGTGTTCTGGAATTCCCATTCTCAAAAAATGTTAGCCACAGAGAGTCAGGCCTAATCATATTAGCTAACATTGTAGAACATCATGGACTAGTCCGGAACGAAGTAATTTAAGGCGATTATCTCACTGACGTCACCATTAGATTTTAAAGATGAGGAAACGCAGGAGACATGAGAAGTTCAGCAACCAGCCGGAGGTGGCTCTGTGAAACAGACCTCCGAGTGTCCGGGGCTTTGGTGCGAGGAGGAAATGCTCATAGAGAGCGAGCAGCTGTGCCGCTCTCTATGGCTTAACGCTGGTGAAGCAGAGCACACACCTTGTTTAAAAAGAGTAGATAAACATTTTCCAAAGTCATTTTTAAAAGCAAAAGAATACTTTCCAAGCTCTTGGGATCTGGTTTCTAACAACAGGCAAGGGCGGGGAGCCGAGGAGAAACCAGAGAGAGGCTGGTGACTTGAGAGTAGGTTGTCCAGCTAATTGAGCCTGGGGGGCAAACAAAGTGAGGGTGGTCCTTTCTGAGCCCCATTGGACTGATTCTCAATTCCCCAAAGGGCTTCATCCAAAAGCAGACTAGGAAGTGTATAGGTTGATATTGACTCTTCCAATAAGGTATAGAAATTCAGCTTCGTTACCATCTGATTGAGTTTGGTTTGGTTTGGTTTTTTCCACAGCAATACTTTATTTTGAAAATGAAAACCAAAAAGGAAGTCAGATAATCAATACCAGCTAGGTTCTTCCAAATTTTCATTCATCTCAGAGGTTCAAATATTTGATTATAATATTTGAACTTCGTCTTACACATATTACTGACATTCCCCTCACCTCCCCCCTGAGGACAATATGCTTAACAGTCTCAGGTCAAAGCTTTCTCTGCAACACTGGAGGAAGATGTTACTTTTCTTGGGGATTATGAGAGGCAATTAAGATAAATATTGAAGCTTGAAATTTGAGGTTGTTTTTACAGTCATGAGATTTAAAAAGCAATCTTTTTCTGCTCCAACAGATACCAGCTCATCATGATGGTGTTCAAAATTAAAAATCAGCCCTAGTCACAAATGGATAGACAGGTGGTTTCTGGCTAGGGCTGCCAGATTTAACAACTTAAAATTCAGGGTGCCCAGTTAGACTTTAATTTCAGGAAAACAACCAATAACTTTTCTAGTTACATACTCCATCCGACAATTGCTGAAATACAAATTGAACTAAGTGTCACACATCTTCATTGGCAGTCCATTTTCTAGAAGGCCTTTGGAACTTCTGCTATTCAGGTAGCAACCCTAACTTCTCCCTGGGGCTTCAGAGACCCAGATATCTTTACAGAGGCAGATGGCCTCCTTTGCTTCCCTCAGGGGCTAGTGGGTTCAAACTTCCCACCTTTGAGTTAGCAGCCCAACACTTACTTCAATTTAACTCACACACTAACAGGGTTCCTTAGAAGGCATCTGAAGGGCTTCTAAAAAGGTCACTCGCTTAAAATCTTTCCCTGCAGGATCGAGAGGGTGGCTATGGGGTGGGGTGAGGGGAGCATAAATGAAAAATTAGATAGAAAAATTTTAATAAAGAAAAAATTATTATTCTAGCCCAATTTATGAATAATTTGTCCTTATGACATGGCCCTGCTTGATGCTCGCACTCATGAAGAGATCATTGAAGCTACGGGTGCTGCAGCAATGTGTGGTGACGAAATCGCATGGTGCTTGTCTATCGGAAAGAATACCATCTGGGGTCTTACAGGCTTGTCTTAAAACAAGCAGACATCTAAGTAAGATCGCAACTCAGTCCACACGGAAGAAGCACATCAGCCTGCTTGATCCAAGCATTGCAAATCATAAAATCCAAATCACAAGGAGGGAATGTTGTTGTAGTTGTTGTTGTTGTTAGATGCCATTGAGTCAGCTCCTACCCACAGTGATCTTTTGCACAACAGAACGAAACACTGCCCAGTCTTGGGCCATCCTCACAATTGTTTCCATGCCTGAGGCCATTGTTGCAACCACAGTGTCAATCCATCTTGTTGAGGGCCTTCCTCTTTTTCACTTCCATTTTACCAAGCATGATGTCCTTCGCCGGGGATTGATCTCTCCTGACAATATGTCCAGAGTATGCAAGATGACGCCTTGCTATCCTTACCTCTAAGGAGCATGCGCGCCACGCTTTGTCCATTCCATAGGCTTGTCCTTTTAGCCATCCATGGTACTTTCAGTTTTCTTCTCCAGCACCACAATTCAAATGCATGGATTCTTCTTCAGTCTTCCTTCGGTACAACTTTCACATGCAGATGAGGTCATGGAAAATGCCATGGCTTAGGCCAGGCACCTTTTAGCCCTTAAAGTAACGTCCTTGGTTTTCAATACCCTAAGTAGGTCTTGTGCAGCAGGTTTACCTTTCCATATCTTGACTGCTGCTTCCACGAGCAAGAAAAGAATCCTTGACAATTCCAACCTCTTCTCCATTTATCATGATGCTTTCTATTAGCCCAGCTGGGAGGATTTGGGCCCAATCCACACTGAAACTTGCAGTCCTTGCTTTTCATCAGCAAATGCTTCAAGTCCTCCTCACTTTCAACAAGCCAGGTTGTATCAACTTCATATTGCAGGTTGTTATAAGGATTCCTCTAATCCTGATACTGCATTGGTCTTCATATAATCCAGCCTCTCTAATGATTTGCTCAGCATACACATTGAGTAAGTACGGTGAGAGAATTCCCTGATTTTTTAAATTAAGAAATAATTTTATTGGAGGTTCTTACAGCGCTTATAACAATCCTTACATCAATTGTATCAATCACCTTTGTGCATATGTTGCCTTCAACATTTTCAAAACATTTTCTTTATATCTGAGCCCTTGATATCATCTCCTCTTTTTTCCTTCTCTCCCACACCCTACCACCCTTGTAAACCCTTGATAATTATTAAATAATTGTTAGTTTCATGTATTACACCATCCGCTGTTTCCCTTCACCCATGTTTCTGCTATTCATCCCCCTGGAAGGTGTTGTATGATGTTCATTGAAACCGATTCTCCTTTCTCCCCCTTCTCCCCTCTACCTTCCCTCTGCCCTCATGGTATCGCTATTCCCATTATTGTTTCTGAGGGAGCTATCTGTCCTGGATTCCCTGTGTTGAGAGCTCTTCTCTGTACCAGTGTACATGCTCTGGTCTGGCCATATTTGTAAGGTAGAACTGGGGTCATGATAGTGGGTGGGAGAAAGCATTAAAGAACTAGAGGAAAGTTGGCTGTCTCATCCTTTCCTTGTGGCCCTTCTGTGTGAGGATGTCCAATTGTCTACAGATGGCCTTTGGGTCTCCACTCTGGCATCCATCTTTTGCTTTGATATATTTGTTTTGTGTCTTCTGCTGTCTATTACCTGATCACTACACGGCATGTTCACACAGGCTGGTGTGATTCTTCAATGTGGGCTTTGTTGCTTCCCTGCTAGATGGACAGTTATGTAACTTCAGGCCTTTAAGAACCTGGATGCTGTATCTTTTAATATCAGGGCACCATCAACTTTCTTCACCACATTTGCTTATGCACCCATTTTGACTTCAGGGATTGTGTCTGGAAGGTGAGCATCACAGAATGTCAGGTTAGTAGAACAAAGTGTTCTTGCCTTGAGAGAGTACTTGAGTAAAGACCCAATGCCCATCTGCTACCTCAGGAGTTAACATGTACATAGACCTATATCCCTATTGTTATATATTAATATTTTACATATGTGCCTGTCTATATTTATACCTCTATAAATGTCTTTTGCCTCCTAGTTCTTTCCTCTATTTCTTTTTACTTTCCTCCTGTATGACTATCATGTTTGACTGTCATTCAACTCTCAGTACTTCCTCTCAGCTACATTGCACTTTATCAAACCCCGTCAGGTATTCTATGCCCTCCTCGCTATTGATTTTAGATCTCTTATTGTTCCCTTGTCCCTGGGTTTGTTGGTTTCCCCCTCCCTTTCTCCACCTCCTTCTCTCCCATATCCCCCAGGAACTGTCAGCCCCATTGCTTTCTCCTCAGGATTGGCTATCCTGCCTATCTTGCATGGATAGACATGCTTTCCTCATTTTAAACCAGGCAATATTCCCTTGGTCTGTTTGCACAACTGCCTCTTAATCCATGTACAAGTTCCTCAGGAGCACAATAAAGTGTTCTGGAATTCCCATTCTTCTCAAGAGGTTATCCAGAGTTTATTATTTTACACACATTCGAATGCCTTTGCATAGTTAATCAAAGATAAGTAAACAGTTTTCTGGTATTCTTTGAACTGAACCAAGATCCATCTGACATGCACAATGATATCTCTTGTTTCATGTCCTCTTCAGAAGCTTCTTGGAATTTCTGGAAGTTCCCCAACTGCAGCAACCATGATTGAATGATCTTAAGCAAAGATTAACTTGCATGTGATATAAATGATATTGTTCTATAATTTAAAAAAATCTAAAGTGTCATCTTTCTTTGGAACTGGTACAAATATAGATGTCTTCCAGTTAGTTGGCCAGGTAGCTGTCTTCCAATTTTTCTGGCATAAATGAGCAAGTGCTCCCAGTGTTTCATTGGTTTGTTGAAACATTTCAATTGATATCCCATCAATTTTGGTGACTCTGCTGGCATTTGAAGAACCAGTGACATATCTTCCAGCATCACAGCAACACATAAGCCACCACAGTATGGCACAGTGACAGACAAGTTGTGGGGATGGAATTGTATCAGAGGTTTTATTGTAAACATCTGGTGAGCAGAAGGCTGTGGATGTGGATGACAGTGGAAGCCCAAAATCCATTTTCAGGATTTCAACATGGGTTAAGCCTGATCGTCGCGGGATCTCAATAGCCTTGTTATCAGAAAGAAAGTCTTAGAAAGTCAATTATGGCAAATACAGTTAGATTAAATTTTATTTGATCTCCCTTTCAACAAATTTTAAAGTTTTTTTCAGTTTTTAATATTTTCTGCTTTTTCTTTGATTGAAGATTTTCTGTTTTTTTCTAGTCATTATTGTTGGCTCTTTTGGTTTGTTTGCTTGCTTCTTGTTTGTGTCTTGTATGATTCTCTGTATATGAAATCCAGTATAGGTAGATCTATAGAGACAGTAACTGTATTGAAAATTGCCTAGGGGTGTGACAGGGAAGTTTGCAGGAAATAGGGAGTTAACAACAATGAATATGATAGGAAAATGTCCTGGAATTGATGTTATCAATGCTTACACACATCTTCTTATTATGATTGAATGAGTATGTTGTATCATATGTGAAGTATATGCAAATAGAGTTATTATATTATAAAAATTATTCAAAAAAGAGAAAAATGAGGGGGTGGAATCTCCCTTTAAGAGATCCTTACTTTTCCTATTGGTGGTTCCACCTTCACTAAGCTAAGCACTGATGTCTTGGTGAGTTGAGAAAAGGAAAAATTTCCTCTTCAAAAAATCACAATCCTTCTATGCAATCCTTAAAAGATACATCTGTATAAAATCTGTGTTCAAAATACATTATTAATTAAAAAAAACAAAAGCAACAAGGTTCAGAAATATGTGTATAATCAATTGCCTCGGGGAGAGAGAGGGGAAACTATATTTCTGGGCCAACACACTTTCTGCTCAGCCACCATCTGTCTGTCAGTGTTCAACTATTATGCTGAGCAAGTTTCAGCAGAGCTTCCAAGATAAGATGGACTAGGAAGAAAGGCTTCTAAAAGGCACTGGACTGCTACCTGGACTGCAAGATCGGCCGTTTAAACCCACAGGCAAAAGGTAAGATTGTCTACTCCTTGGAAACCCGAGGATGCAGTTCTACTCTATCCTGGAGTGACTATGAATAAAAATCAACCAGGTAGCAGTGGATTTGGGTTTGTTTGTCTTAATCTACTTCCAAAAGCAAGTCAGTCGATGAAATCCCTCAACTAAACAGTTTTTTCTTTATTTCTATACAAGGTACTCATAGGTCACAGAGCAACTTTCAGTTAACTGTCCTGGCAGCTAACTACAACAAGAACCAGGAAGGTGAGTGTAGTGAGGAGAAGTGTGTGGTATGGAGGGGCGTGGTAAGAATATTAGTTTCATTATGTTTTTGTTTGTTTATCCTGTTGGATCTTCTACCATGTTCATCAATTCAATAGCAAATTTTAATGAACAAGATAGGAAATATTTGCTCCCAACAAGATGCAAAACATTTGCTCCCAAGTGAAGTGTAATGGAGCCTCCCAAGAGGAACCTTATGTCTGGTGCAAATGATTTTATTAACTTATTTGATTCCCTAGCAAATAGGGCAGCATCATTCCTTGGAAGACCTCGAAATAAATGACTGCAATCGTGTATGGATTCTGCCTCTTGCAGTAAATGTGTGTCATTCTCAACAGTTCCCCTAATCATGAAATAAGACTCTCTCTCTCTCTTAAGCTCCAACACATGCATGCACAGGCATGGATAAGACGAAAAAGGGCTCCTTTGTGAATACTAGAAAACACAGTGATTTGGGATTATTTAGATTTCTTTACTCGTATCTTCAGCACATACTTCAGTTTTCAGCCTACATGGCTATTTTAAAGAAATGATCATTATGTAATTAAGCCTAATATTTAATATAAGAAAAACAAGTGAAACACATACACACAATGAAACACATACAAATCATTAGCAACATTTCAGGCTAATTAAAAATAGTTTGAAAGTCAATTCAACATTTTAGCTTACATTAACTATAAAGTCCTGTTTATGAATGAGCGTCTTCTCCTGTGGCACATTCACTACCCCATACTTTTGAACCATTTCCTCCCCTTCCTGGCTCCAGATAGCCTGCTTTCCTTTTTCTGGAAATCGTTCCAGCTAACAAAAAAGTGGTTTGCCCCCATTCTCCAGTCAAACCTACATCTCGTTTTAGATGTACTTGATTATCTCTTAAATAATCATTTCTTGAGAAGAATCCATTGTGGGCTTCTAGCAAGAAGGGGGCCTAAGCAGACACGCTACACAGACCCTCTGCAATAAAGACATGAGAAACCAAATGAAACAGATACTGATGACAATCTTGGGATCATGAACTTCAGAGGAAAGGATAGAGAAGTGGATTGAATACCAAGTAGGAGAAAAAGCTGAACAAAAGTGGCCAGAGAAGAAACAAACTGGGAAATTTTGAGCTGCCCTGATGCAATGCCGCCATCTTGAACTTTTTCAAGCAACATTTCATTTGGAGAGTGGCCTGGCACACCAGTGGGTGGCAGTGGGAAAAGTGGGAACCTTCTTTGTTCTCCACCAGAAGTATGGCCAGGCTCCACAATCACCCACTCAGTGACTGTTGAAAACTCTCTATCCTTGCATGCCACCTGCTCAAGTCACACACACACACACACACACACACACACACACACCTTCTTCTGGAGACACATGAACTCCCTCCTTATCAGGCCAGCAAAAAAACATAGTGCTGTATTCCTGCCCACTCTTAGCCAGGTAACAACTCCTTTCATCATCAGCTCCTCTCTGGGCTCAAAAGTTGTTTTCTTCTGAAAACAACTCTCCTGACTTCAGCACCATCTGAGCCAGCATGAACTACATCCAGGTCTGACACCCTGACCCCAGATGACACATAAACTGATAGAAACTCCATGCCCCACTCAGGTACAAAACTCCTTGTCTGGCACAGGGTGCCGAACCTCTACTGGGTGCGCTGCTCCCGACAGTTTTCTCCTTTTTCGTTGTTGTTTTTGGTTTCCTGCTTTCCTTTTTATTCCTTTACTTCTCTTTATCTTTTCTTCTTTCTCCTTCCCTTCTTCTTTCCCCTTTCCTTTTCTATTACTTTAAATTTACTATTCTCTTTACTTTTAACCTTTCCCCAGTTTTGTTAATCGTATATTTTTATTTTATTTACCTTTGTTTTAACTTTGCTTTACTTTCAAAAACCTTTTAAAATTTTAAGTTATTTTTTATTGCTGTTGTTTCTCTGATTTCCCCAGATTTTATTAAAAGGGGGGTGCCATCAAGATAATTGATTTTCATGTGCTTAGAATCTAAGAGCAGGAAGAAGCAACAAAAAGCACAGAGAAGGGGGGAGCAGGGAGGGAAGGGACAAAAAGAGGACCTGATGCAAAGGGCTTAAGTGGAGAGCAAATGCTTTGAAAATGATTAGGGCAAAGAATGTACAGATGTGCTTTATACAATTGATGTATGTATATGTATGGATTGTGATAAGAGATGTATGAGCCCCTAATAAAATGTTTTTTAAAAAGCACAGAGAAAATTGTTAAAAATCTGGTGAAAGAAAACCTCCTTGACGTCAAGAAAGATGAGAAAAATTCACTCAAGTACACGAATGAGCCCCAAGCATAAAAAATCCCAAAATAGAGTCACCAAGACATAGCATGATAAAAAATATCAAAACCGAATACAAGTAAAGAAGCCAGAGAAAAGATCAGGAAAAAAATTAAAAAGCTGTCTTAAAAAGGGAACCAATAAAACTAAGGTCTGATTTCTCAGCAGAAACCACACAGGCAAGAAGACAATGGGATGGCATATAAAACTCTGAAAGAAAAAGTTGCCAACCAAGCATTATACACTCAGAAAAAAATGGTCCTCGAGTCTGATGGTAAAATTAGTACATTTCTTAATACATAGAAATTAAAGGAATGTTTAAAAGCCAGAACAGCTTCACAAGAAATACCAAGGGAACTTCTTTAGACAGAGAATCAACCAAATCAACCACAGAAGACAACAACCTGACCCTAACATACATGAAAACAGTACCTAGAACTCAATCCAATTATAGAATTATCCAAAGTAAAACAAACCTACAAGACCAAAAGTAGGGAACCAGAGATATCAATTTGTAACAAAGACATAAGTAGAGGGAATGGTTTAGTTATAGAACTTTCTAATGGTGATTAAGTTAAGTAGATTTCAAGATAGGAAAAACTATTTAAATTTGTGAATAAATTAATAAGTTATAGGGTAACCTCATAAAGTAAATGAATAAACCTCATAAAAGTTTTAATAAAAGATTTAGCAAACACTAATGCAACAGCAAAAACCACAACAAAATGATGAAAGGTCCCATAAACAATATGAACTTAGCACATAAAAGTATATGGAATAGGAACCAACAATATCGCACACATACACACAGCAAAATGATTGTAATCCATTTATATCTATCGGTAATCACAATGAATGTAAAAGGGTTAAATGCATCAATCACAAACAAATAATAGCAGAATAGATAAGAAAGCAGGACCTATCAATATGCTATCCAGAAGAGACACACCTTAGACACAAAGACAAAAAAAGGCTAAAAATCAAAATGTGGAAAAAATGTATAAAGCTAACAACAATCAAAAAAGATCAGGAATGCCAATAGTAGTTTCTGATAGCACAGATTTTAATATGAAATTCAGCATAAGAGACAAAGAAGAACATTACTGAAGGATCAATTGAACAAGAGAACATAACCATAAAAACTATCTATGCACCTCATGAAAGAGCCTACATAAATCAAAATCTTACAGAATTGAAGACAAATTTTTAAAACTCTACAATGATGATAGAAAAGTTTAACCCACAGCTTTCCCTTCAAAACCACTTTATTGGGAGCTAATACAGATTTCATACCATTCCATAGTTCAATCACATCAATCACTATTACAAGCAGTTTCAAAGCATTTTCTTTCTTCTTGAACTCCTTGATATAATCTCCCCTTTACCTAGCCCCCCACCCGCTCCACTTCCCCCTTTGTACCCCGCCCCCTGAACACTTATCTACTTGTTATCTGTATAGGTTCACTGATGCAGGGTTTCATATACTGAAAATGGAAAAACACATAATACACCATTTTCAATAAAGATAGACTAGATAAACTCAACAAAGACACAGAAGAACTAAGCAACACAATCCATGAACTTGACATTAATGACACATACAGAACATCATGGTATACATTTCATCTCTGTCCTGTATTACATAGGGTCGCTATAAGTCAGAACCAACTCAATGGTAATGAAAAGAGAATGTACACATGGAAAATTCTCCAGAATAGACCATGTTGTGCCAAAAACAAGCCTCCATAAGTCTAAAAACACTGAAATATTTTAAAGCACTTTCTAAATCCCAATGCTGTAAAATTAGGATTCAACGAGAAGAATAACAAACAAAAAAGTGAAGTGCATGAAAAGTAAAAAGCATCCTTCTTAAAAACTACCAGGAAATAGAGGAAATGAAAAATTGAAATAAAAAATTTCTTGAATCAAATGACAATGAAAGCACAAAATACCAAAGTCTTTGAAACAGAGCAAAAATGGTGCTTAGAGGCAATTTGCAGCAATAAGCATACACATCAAAAAAGAATTCAAATCAACATCTTTACCAATTAGAAAATGATCGGCAAAATAAGACTGCAGCCACAATTAGAAAAGAAATAATAAAGATTAATGCAGAAATAAATGAAACAGAAATAGACAGAATCAATGTAACCAAGAGGAATTGTTGAAACCCAAATGAAAGTTGAGCATGATAGTGGGACAAGAGGAAAGTAAAAGGAAATAGAGGAAAGGACTAGAACGCAAAAGGCATATATAGAAGCCTAAATACAGCCATGTACATATGTAAATATATTTATATAAGATGATGGGGAATAGATCTATGTGCATATATTTACAGGTTGCGTATTAAGGCAGCAGATGGATATTGGGCCTCCACTCAAGTACTCCCTAAATACAAGAACACTTTGCTTGCTCTATTAAATGGACATTCCATGATACCCACCTTCCTGACATGAACGCTGAAGACAAATGTGTCCATAAGCAAATATGATGAAAAAGGCTGTTGGTGCCGGCTATCGAGTCTTAAAGGCTTGAAAGTAAATAAGCAGCCATCTAGCCCAGAAGCAACAAAGCCCACATGGAAGAAGCACACTTGCCTGTATGATCATGAGGTGTCAAAGGGATCAGGTTTCAAGCACCAAAGAACAAAAAGTCATATCATTGTGAATGAGGGGGAGTACGGGTGGGGACCCAAAGCTCATCTGTAGGCAAGTGGACATTCCTTTGCAGAGGGGTAGTGGGGAGGAAACGAGTCACTCAGGGTGCAGTATAGCATCGATGGAACACACAATTTCCTCTAGTTGTTAAATGCTTCCTCCCCACCCCATACCCATTATCATGATCCTAATGCTACCTTACAAACCTGGCTAGACCAGAGCATGTTCACTGGTGCAGATAGGAACTGGAAACACAGGGAATCCAGGACAGGTGAACGGACCCCTCAGGACCAGTGGTGAGAGAGGTGATACCATAGTGGGAGGGTGGGGGAAAGGTAGGGTAGAAAGGGGGAACAGAATACAAGGCTCTGCATATGACTTCCTCCAAGGGGGATGGACAACAGTAACGTGGGTGAAGGGAGATGACAAGCAGTGTAAGATATGATAAAATAATAATAATAATTTATGAATTATCTAGGGTTCATGAGGGAGAGGAGAGTGGGGAAGGAGGGGAAAATGAGGAGCTGATTCCAAGGGCTCAAGTGGAAAGCAAATGTTTTGAGAATGATGAGGGCAACAAATGTACAAATGTGCTTGAGACAATAGATGTATATATGGATTGCGATAAGAGTTGTACACGCAAAAAAAAAAGAGGACCTGATGCAAAGGGCTTAAGTGGAGAGCAAATGCTTTGAGAATGATTGGGGCGGGGAATGTACGGATGTGCTTTATACAATTGATGTATGTATATGTATGGATTGTGATAAGAGTTGTATGAGTCCCTAATAAAATGTAAAAAATGAAAAGGGAAAAAAAAAGAAAGAAAGAAAAGAAAATGATTAGGGCAAAGAATGTACAGATGTGCTTTATACAATTGATGTATGTATATGTATGGACGGTGATAAGAGTTGTATGAGCCCCTGATAAAACGTTAAAAAAAAGAGTTGTACACGCCTCCAATAAAATGATTTAAATAAATAAAATAGAAATGGAATCAAGAAGACAAGAAGTTTTTTCTTTCAAAGGACTGACAAAATTGGCAAACCTAAAAAGGAAATGAAGGACAAGATGCAAATAACACAAATGAGAAATTAAATGGATAATATTTTTTTAAAAAACAAAATAAAAAGCAAATGAGTTAATCTTGACTTACAATGACCCTGTAGGACAGAGAATAATTTCCACTCTGGGTTTCCGAGGCTGCAAATCTTCAAGGCACTAGAGTCTTGTCTTTCTTCCAATATCACAACAGATCAGCTGAAATAAAAAAGATAATAACAGCACACTATAAACAATTATACTCAAAAAATTGAAAACTTAGAAGAAATGGACACATTTCTAGAAAGGCAACACCTTTCTGAACTAACATGGACTAAAGTAGAAATACTGAACAGACCCATAGCAAAAGGGGAAATTGGTCAAGTCATTAAAAAATCTCATAGCAACAGCAACAAAACAAGTAGAGGCCCAACCTGCATCACTGGTGAATTCTATCAAACTACGCCAGATTATAGAAAACTCTCAACTTCATTTTATGAAGTCACCATAACCCTGATACCAAAACTAGGTAGAGACATCATTAAAAGCGAACTATAGACCAATACCCCTCGTGACCATAGATAGAAAAATTCGCAACAATATCCTAGCTAATAGAATCTAAAAATAGATGAAAAATAAAAAATTATAATCAAGTGGGATTCATACCAAGCATGCAAGGCTCTTTCAATATTGCAAACTCAAGACTTGATTTTTTTCTTTAGCTCTTTCAGTAAAAGATGTGGTGAGCACGTACATCTGCTATGCAAGACCTTTTTAAAGTATTGAAAAGCCAGGATGTTACTTAGAAGACCAAGGTGCACCTGACCCAAGCCATATTATTTTAATTGCCCCGCATGCATGTGAAAATTGGATATTGAATAAAGAAAGCTTAAAAAGAATTGATGTGTTTGAAGTACAGTGCTGGAGAAAACTATGGAAAGCATTATGAGCTGCCAAAGAACCAACTGATCTCCCAGAATTCTCCTTGGAGGCACGGATTGTAAGACTTCATTTGATGCACTTTCAACATATTGTTAGGTGAGACCAGCCCCTGGAAAAGTAGAGTGGCATTGAAAAATATGAAGACCCTTAGCAATATGAATAGACACGGGGGCTGCAACAATGGGCTCACACATAAAACTAATTGTGAGCGTGGCACAGGGTTGGGCAGTGTTTTGTCCTGTGGTACATAGAGTCGCTGTGAGTCAGAACCAGCTCAATGGTACATAAAATAAAGGAAGAGAACCACATTGTTTTATATATTGATGCAGAAAAGGCTTTAGACAAAAATCCAGCATTCATCCCTGATAAAAAACACTCAACAAAATAGACATAGAAGAGACCATTTTCAACATAGTAAAGGTCATATATTTAAAAAAACAATGGACAAATATTGCATGAGACTACTATTTCTGAAATCCAGGGGGCTGGAAATCACACTAAAAGAAACATCCTTTGGTTATTACCAGGGGTGAGAGGGAAAGAGAAAATAAGAAAGTCACAGACTAGAGGGCAGACAAATCTTTACTTGGGTGAAGGAGAGAGCAATGTACAAGAGGTAGGTTGACAAAAAATGATGAAGACAGGGAAAGAAACTGGGAGGTTTGTAGGAGTTAAAGACAGCAAAGGCAAATGTTGTTCATACAACCTTGCAATAATGGGGACTGGAGAATAGGTGCTTGGAGCGACAAATAGGTTACGCAGGTGTGGAAGGGATATTTATATAGGATTGAGAAAGGATATTTGTATATGTGTAATTACCCTTGCCGAAAATATATCCAAGGATGTGGTGGAGCATACAAGGGACCGAGTTATGAAAATACCTTAAACAAAACCAAACACCTTCAGGGAATGAGTCCCTGGGCCTGGGGATCCTGATCGTAGTCTCAGGGGACCACAAAGTTCATTGGGTGTAGCATAATTTACAATGACAATTCTTAAGAACTCTAGAATAGCTATCCAAGATGCAACCATTGATCTCTTTCTGTCCAAAGGAAAGAAGAGTGATAAAAATTGAAACATATATGGAAATAATTAGTCCAACAGACTAAGTGACCCTGCAAACATCAGGTGCCACAACCTGAAACCAGAACTAGATGATACCCAGTTACCACTACAAACTTCTCAGAAAGGGTCCACATTAAAAGATCCTGGGTTGACTAGGAGGAAAATATGGAACAAACTTAAAAATCATAAAACAAACCTGGCTTACTGGTCAGATAGAGCCTGGTGGGACCCTCAAGATCATGACCCTTAGTCATCTTTCAGGCCTGAAACTAAACTCACAGTTATGTTACAATAATCAAGCTTTACAGATCAAATATGCAACATGTACCCTAGGACAAATGTCCAGAAGATAAGGAAAGGAGAAATGGACATCGGAAACACAGGGAGGAAGTAGGATAAGTGATGGTACATCGAGGGATCGACGTGCATGAGTTGGAACAAAATGTGTAAGAAGTATTTCGCATAAAACTGATTATCTGATCTGTAAAGATTCACCCAATTCACAATAAAATAAAGTTTAAGAAATTATTGAACATCTACTACATGCTGTTCTAGGAGTGGGCCAAGTCTCTTCTCTTGGGTAGCCTGTAGTCTCGTGTGGGGAGACCCCCGAAAAGCAAGGGAGTGGGAAGTGATAGGAGTGAGGTTGCACTCAAGGAGGTTGAGTTTGGGAAGTTCTTTCTCACTTTCCAGACGTGTGGCAAAGGGAGAGAATTCTAGCCAGAGGGAACAGAAAAGGCAAAGACTTGAAGTTGCATGCGTTTCAGTCCAGGAAGGATGTCCCCAGTACCTGGAGCAGACTGAGCAAGGGAGATACACTTTTGTGCTGGAAATTCTAGCCAGTGCCAATAGACAACGGCAAGAAATCAAGAGAGTACAACTGGGTAAAGAAGATGTGAAATGTTTGCTGTGTTCAGACACTATGATTTTATATATCGAGACTCCCAAGGTGTCCACAATAGGATCACTGGAAACAATAGAGGAGTTTAGTAGAATAGCAGGATACAAGATTAACAAGCAGAAATCAATTAGGTTTCTATATACCAGTGATGGGAATACCGAAAAATATATCAAAGAATCAATGCTATTCACCATAGCCACACAAAAGCTGAAATGCCTAGGAATATATATCCACCCCCCCCCAACACATACACACACACACACAAGACCTTACCACAAAAACTACAGAACATTGCTACAAGAAACCAAAAGGGACCTACACAAATGGAACAATATCCCATGCTCATGGATCAAACGACCCAATATTATGAAAATGACAATAGTACCTAAAGAAATGTACAAATTCAATGCAATCCTGCTCCAAATTCCAGTATCATTCTTCAAAGAAATGGAAAAACTGATTAGCAACCTCATATGGGAAAGGAAGAAGTGCAGGCTAGGCAAAGAACTCCTCAAGAAGAAGAACAAAGTCGGTGGTCTTGCGCTACTTGACTTCAAAGCCTGCTATGTAGCCACAGTTGTCAAACAGCCTGGTACCGGTGAAATGATAGATACTCAGATCAATACATCAGGACAGAAAACCCAGAAATAAAAACATCCACATACAGACAACTTATTTTAGCCAAAGACCCCAAAAACATTAAATGGGAAGCAGATGCCCTCTTCAATAAATGGTGTTGGAAAATCTGGATATCCTCTTATAGAAGAATGACACAAGACCCACATCTCACTCCATGCCCCCAAACAAACTGAAGGTTGATCGAAGACCAAAATGTAAAACACCAAACTTTCAGGACCATCAATGAGAAAATTGGCACAAATCTAGAAGCCCTACTGCAGGGAACACATGGGCTATCAAAAATGACAAAGGAAACACACTCCGTGGAAGATCAAATAGGTGAGTGAGACCTATTAAAAATTAAACACTTGCGTACATTGAAAGACTTCATTTAAAGCATAAAAAGACAACCCACAGACTGGGAAAAGATACTTGATAACAGCATAACAGACAAAGGACTCATTGCTAAAATCTACAGTATATTACAAGCTTACAAGAAAAAAACAACTAATAGCCATCTGAGAAGGTTATCAAAGGACCTGAACAGATGATTCACAAAGGAGGACACTCGGATGGCTAATAAACACATGAGGACATGCTCCTGCTCTCTAGCCATCTGGGAAATGCAAGTCAAAACAATGAATCATGAGATACCACCTGACGGCTGTTACTGTAACCCAATTTTAAAACCAACCAAACAAACAAACTAACTAAACAACAAATATTGGAGAGGGTGTGGTGAAATAGGAACTCTCATCCACTGGTGGTGGACTTATAAATACATCAAGCTACCATGGAAGGCAATACCTAAAACAGATGGAAATTGAACTACCATATAGCCCAGCAATTTCATTACTGGGCATATCCCCAAATGAAATAAGAAACAGAACACGAGCAGACGTTCACTCCCCATGTATATTTCAGCACAGTTCACAATAGCAAGAAGCTGGAAACAGCCTAAAGTCCCATCAGTAGAAGAGTGGATTAAAAAAAACCCTCTGGTACATACACACAATGGAATACTAGTATCTGTAACAAACAGCGATGAAAGCATGAAACACCACAATTCTTGGAGGGATCTGGAAGACATTATGCTGAGTGAAGTTAGTCAAGCACAAAAGGACAAATGCCGTGTGAGTCCACTGCGGTAGGAACAAGGAGCAGAACACACATAAGCTCAAGCTTTGATGCCATCCAGTCTTCTGGCAGAGGATCAGACAGCCCGGTAAAGAACTGGACCAGTACCAATGAACCACGCATCATCTGCTCCAGGTAAGCATAGTGTAGGCCACTTAGCCGGAGGGGAGAGAGGGCTGAGGATGCTTTTAGGGCCACTAGATCTTTTGTGGTATGCAGTGGGTGGCCAACATTAAACAGGGGATCTGGGGGCATCCCAGGGACCCAGGCTGGGTGCCATGGAACGCTGTACCAAGAGAGGAGTATCATTGGTTGGTGGACAAACAAAGTTTCGCTACTTCAATGCCCTATATGTTTCATTAAGATATGTCTTATTCTGGCAATACTGTTACATTCTGTTTTGTTCTATTTATGCTTGTTTATAGAAGGGTGTATCTCAGAATTGTTATGCCAATGGGGGTCACCCTCTTGAAGTGGTGTTAGTTTTTCTGTTTTCGGTAAATGAAACCCAGGATTGATGAGCCTATAGGGACAGCATATATAGCAAGGGCTCTTTTTCTGTGGGGGTGAGGGTGAGGTCGGAATAACAGGGGGAGAGGGAGATAAAAGGGAGATGATGTCAAAGAGTACAGGAAGGAAAAGTATATCAGGAGACTGATTTTGGAAGCAAGCGTACAATTCTTGACATCACTGAACTATGGAATTAATACATATTAACACGTACAAACTATGGAATTAATGCATATGAAATATGTATTAACTCCCAAGTAATCACACGTTAAAAAGTGGGGGGGAAGCATCCACCCAGAAATGGGTTTAGGGCTCACACTAAATCTTCGCTCAAACTTAAAAACGATTTGTTTTTACATCACAGCTCTGCTCAATACTCGCCCTCAGGAAGAGAACACAGAAGATACAGATGCTATAGTAAAATATGACAAAGAATTTAGATGGTTCCTGGCTATCAGATAAAATAGCATCTGGGGTCTTAAAGGCTTGTCTCCTAACAAGCAGACACGTAAGTGAGATGTCAATTAAGTCCACATAGAAGAAGCACACCATCATCGGTCACTGAAGGAATGGAATCCATATAATCTGAAGTTGAAGGAGGGATCAGTGATCAGTATCAGTGCCTAAATTGTGAGCATCCAGTATGCAGAAAGTGATGGATGACAGGGGGAGCCCAAGACTCATTTGTGGAACAATATACGAAGTAAGCCTCCGGAGAAGTTCCCATACCTAAAATTGAGAGATGGGAGGAAATTAGTCACTAAATAGAGTGCTAGGGAGAAATGCATATAGAAGATCAAAGGCATAAATCAGGCCTGAACAGGTAGAACTTTGTCAGTAGACCTCACCACCACCATCCCGCTCTATGAAGCTAGTTGGACATGATCTGGCTTCCAAGATTTTCTGTATTTTTTGTTTGTATTGGTTGCTGTGGTTTTTGTTTGTTCATATTAAAGGATATCTCAGAGGTGTTATGTCAATGGAGGTCACACTCTTGAATCTGTGTTATATGTTCCATTTTTTTGTTATATGAAACCCAGGGTTGATGAACCTATAGGTACAGCAAGTAGAATAAGGGGTTTGGGAGGATGACAAGGAGTCCATTTAGAAAAAGAATGTGAAGAAACAGACCATGGGGACTTCCGTGAAGGTGGCGACTGTGTAACACATACCAGAGGGACTCACAGAAATCAGCCCAGGAGAGTTACTAAGAGGGAAAAAAAGCAACACTGCTAGATTGCAGGAGGAGCATCATAAATAGAAGTAGGCACAGCTCTACAAGATTTTGAGGGGCTGGGGTCTTTTGCTTACCATAGTGGAGGCCGGCTAGCATTTGATCTTAGTCCCGTCACTGTCTCAGCCTGAGCCGGGACCATTTGGAGCTGGCACAGGGACTTTTTATCAACACACCCACAGCTGACCGCTGCCATCAGGACAGGGATTAAATTCTTGCAGCCCCAAGGTCAGGGATCGGGGCTCAGCTATATTGTTACTTTTGTTTCCCTCTCTTCTTTCAATCCCCCCACAGTCTCAGCGGACTTAGTTTTAATTTTTTCCCTCGGTCTCTTCCCTGTTCTCTCACATACCACTGCCGACCTCCAGACCACTCCCGTTTGTCTAGGGCATTTACATCTGCACCCCACCCAGTCAGGTGAGCTACAAAATGTGCAGCATAGCCCGAGTCTGGAGAAAGCCCCACTGACCACCACCAGAAGATATTCTGCCCAACATCTTACCAGGGAATTCCTGCCTGTGTGGCTGGGAGAGCGCCCATTTTTCCTCTGTGGGCACACGTGACTGAGGGAACCTCCTCCCGCCTACTTTAGTGCCTCACTCCTCACGCAGCCAAAGACAGCCCAGCCAACACTCGCCAATGTTCCAAGCTACTGCAGAAAACTCTGCCCAACCTCCGCAGTGATCTACTTGGCCAAGGAAATTCTGCCCATAATTCAAGGTGTTCTACACAAAAGCAGGCAACCCACCAGCCTTCTGGGGCACTCCCCTTGAGAGGCAAGCTACAGGAGGATAAAATGGTAGGCTAATTCCATAGTGAAATTAGCTGTAGGCAGTTCAAAAAAGCATTCCTACGAGTCTCCCAGAGAGAGCCAGTGCTCTTTGACTCACTAGAAAATGGCACCTGGTTCCTCTAAAATAACACTATGCAAACAGCAATCAGCCCCAAGGACCTCAACGAAAAAACAGGAGAAACAACAGGCTATGGCAAAGGATGTCCTGAACCGACAGATGTGCATAGCAAAAGCAGACATTGATCTCCCACAGATAGAAATTTTCAGAATGTTGCTTGGAGTCCTACAGGATATGAGGGAAAAATACATAAAAATGATGAAATGGTAGAGGTGATAAAGTCCATACACCAAAGGGAAATACAGGAGCTTAAATAGGAGATAACAAAAACCACTAGCAGACACATGGACTTCGAGAATCGACTGGAGGAAGCATAGAACCGTACCAATGACTTGGAGGACAGTCAAGCAGACTTTAACAAACATGAACAAAAATCTAATAAGACCATAAGAGAAGCTGAAGAAAACCTAAGAGCTATGTCTGGTGCTATGCAGAGGAACAACATTAGAATTATTGGCTTGCCGGAGGAAGACACAACAAAGAAGTCATCTGCAACAATAGTGAGAGAATTCTTGGAGGAAAACTTCCCCAGTTTAATGAATGAAAACCAGGTAACCATTCAGGAAGATGAAAGAGCACCAGCTAGACTGAATGAATCCCAAGAAGTCACTAAGGCACATAATAGTTAAATTATCCCAACTTTGAGGAAAAGGAGAAAATCATGAGAGCAGCTAGGGAAAAAACAAGCAATCACATATAAAGGTTCCCAAATAAAAATATGCTCAGGCCTATCAGCAGAAACTATGAAGAAGAAGAGAAGAGAGTGGAATAACATATTTCAAAAATTGAAGGAAAACAATGTAAGCCCAAGAATACTCTACACAGCCAAATTATCAATCAAGACAGATGAAGAAGTAAGAGTCTTCCCAGACAAGGAAAAACAAAAAATACATTAGAAGAAACCCAGCCCTACAAAAGATCCTTGCCAACCCAGTATTGGCAGAAGAACAACACTCACCAAGCATAAATAAGAGACCGCCACATAGAACAACCTCACACAGAGGGCAACAAAGAAAAAACAGACCCTAAAATAGCATTGAGTTAAGGATGGAAAGACGTAAAGAATGATACACACACACACACACACACACACACACACATGCACAACACACTAATAAGAAAGGAAGGTAGGAAAATACCCAGCACAAAAGGTTTAAGATGACATCACACAGTCCATAGATGAAGATAATAACCCTGAATATCAAATATTAAACGACTGAGGCTAGCAGATGAGATTAGAAAACACAACCCATCAATCTGCTGCCTACAGGAGACACATCTAAAGTAAGGTGACCAGATTTTAACATTGGTAAAGTGGGACACCATTGACCGGGGAGCAGGGTGTGTGTTCTTCACTAAAAATTTGGTCTATATGGAGCAACAAAAATTCTCATAGAACGCAAAAATAGTATTGTAATATTTTTAAAATTTCAACATAAGTACAATTTACAAGTATAATACATTAAAATTATGTATAGTATTTGGGATATTTCTTTGGCATATTTCTCATTTGAGTGCATTTTTTTTAGTAGATTACTGTCGTTGTTTAAAAGGTCATGACAATTTTCACAAGAATTTGTTAAATTATATTTCACACATAAAATGACTTTCAAAGTCTCAACACTTAATTGTGATTTTTCTAATGTCCACACTTTATTTACCTGAGAAAAAATGCGTTCAGTTGCAGCATTAGTTCCTGGTAAGGACAGCGCATATTCTACAATTTTTAGTGCATTATTGTATGGACATGATTTGTTTCAAAATGATGAAATATTTCTAACCATTTGTTCTCCATTGTAATTTTTGCTGATGCCCAAGATTTAACCTTTTCCTTATCAATATATATTTTAATAATGATACCTCATTGAAAGGATAATTTTCGGAACTATTACTATATGGGAAAATTTGAGTAATATGATCGAATGATTTTTGCACATCACTTCAATTAAGTTATTGTTTTCATGTAACAATGAAAATGTTCAATATCATTGTAATATACCATCCACTATTCTAAATAATCTATGCCGTTATTATAGAACTTTTTAACGTGATTCATGATATCTGCACAATTTATTGCACCTTGTTCTTCTAGCTGGCTTATACTATTACGGATAGTTAATGGAAGAAAATTATTTTCTAACCACTCTTGACACTGAAATTTAAAATTTTTAACTTCATTTGCCACTTTGATTACAGAAATTTTGTCACCTTCAATAAGTATATAGCATTTTGAAAAAGAGCTGCTTGATTGTGTACAAACTCTAGCCAAATTTTTGAAGATTCATTTTCAAAAAACTCTTCTAAAATTCTAGGATATTTTTCCTGTGATAGAAAGTAGGATTTCAAAGGATCATATATTTTCAAAATTCTTTCGTTGGCTGGCAAAAGAGCTAACCAGCGCATTTCACTGTATCCAAGTATTTGCTGATATTCACCTTCCGCAGTTTCACAAAATTCTTTAAGCATTTCAACGCACACTGTGTATATATAGAAATAAGGATATAATTTAATAACAATATTTTCCATATCTATGAGCAACAAATTAGCAGCTGTTTGATTGGCATTATGTATTATGTGTGCTGCACAACCAACACCAATAATGTTTTGATAAAGGTTTTTGTTTAATTTATAAAAATATTATTTGTACCTCTTATTGCTTTTCCTCCAAAATTTGCATTCGTGTTGTCTGCAAAATATGCAATCATTTTATGTTTTAAAGTGTTTTTTCCAAAATATTAATAATGGAACTGAAAAAGATTCCAGAAGTTTCACTGGTCACAGAAACTAAATCTAAAATTCTAATTTTTATTCCAGTTTCTGAATCAAAAAATCTAATAATGGTTGGAAATAACTTTATATCCTTATGATCAGATGCGTCAGATGTATGGATATAAAATTAATTTTTCTAGATTTTTGTTTAATTCTGAACATGCATATGGGGAAAGCACTTTACACACAATTGCCTCAGGTTTTGTTCTAGCATAGGCAAATTTTTTGTTGATTAACTTTTTGACAACTTGTGATGTACAGTCCAAAGATTTGAAGGAATGATTGTGATTAATAGCTTGAAAAGACGTAAGTCCTTCTGCTAATGCTAATTTCTTTTCTTCGTCTCTATAAGTTGTTTTCTGAAAAAAAATTCCTGTATTTTGGAGGAAGATGCAACAGTATTTAAATATCTTTTACGTTTCTGTGTCTCCAAGTGCTTTGAAATATCATTCTTCCTGCCGTGCGAAATAGAAAATTCACCATTACATTTCTCACATTTTACCATGTAATTGCTTTTGGTTTTTTAATAAAAGGAAATTCACTTCTTTGATAAGTAGTTCTTGCTCATCAGTTCTCAACAATTATAAAATTAACAAAAATAATATAAAATTAATATCCTGGTGAAATAGCCACATGGCAGCCAAAACCGGTATATTCCCTTCCCGTTCTCCCGCCGTTCCCTAGCTTGTCGTGCATTCTTTCCAAAAATCAGGACTTTATCCCAGCACAGGCAACAAACAGCAAGGCAGGTCACCAATTGTCAGCCAGGTCACCTTCAGTCCCCAGCTCCAGAGATGTAAATTTCAATCGTGTGGTCTTAAAGGGACTTCAACTTACAGCAACACAGTCCACAGGCTAGGCATCCCACAGGTAGTGTGTCCTTAAAATTGAGGCACAGAACAAGCCAGGCAGCTGTACACTGGTTCGATGATTAAAGAGCAAGAGACAAGGCGAGGTTTACCGAGCCATTTATCTCTCCGCTCTTCAATTAATCCCACTTGTGCTTATCGGCCAGGCTGGCACAATAAACTATCTCAATCCACCCCTTGCCAACCTGGCACCTGTACACAATTCTTTATCCATATATACTTATATAATTTATGGATATTGATGAAATCGCACTTATACTTATCATCAATCATCTACCACAAATATAAATGAAAACACACTGAGTCAAATTGTATCTGATATATCGTATTTGAACAAAGGAAATATATGCTAATAATAAGCACATAAAAGGAAAATACATTGACAGTTACTAACCTCGCTTTTGCAATTGATCATGTGGTCGTAATTGATAGGTAGAACTACCTTCGATTATTACCCATTCTGTTTTACCTTTGCCCTCAGCAAGCACCTCAGCTGGATGTGTTTTTTTGCCTGGTGGGGTGACCCAGACCTTCATTCTTGAGGGTTCTGGGTCATTATAAGTCCTGTCAGGATTGGGTTGCTGTAATTTACCATTTACTTTAATAACAGGATATGGTAACACTAAGAGTCAGCCTATGGGATCTCCTGGGTTCCAGACATATTCTTCTTTACCTCCATTATGTAACACCACTCCAAATTCTTGATAATCAGGATCAATCACACCACTTAGTACAGTGACACCCTTCCTGATCCAAAGGCATGAGACACCCAAAGAGGCCAGGGGGCATTCTCAGCTGCCAGTTCACTGGAATCCATCCTGTGTTTCCAGGTGGGAGAGTTCCTTCCTTCGGGACCAGGACCTCCAGGCCAGAGGAACACAGGGTTGCTGGGACAGGAAGCAAAAATACTGCAAGTAGAACATCAGGAGTAATAGTGAGTGGTGCCACTCCAGCTTCGCCACCCCCCACCCCCTTGGTTCCTGGACCCATGAATTCTGGCTATTGGAGACACAGCACCATATATTGGCCGCTGGTTTAGAGCGTATACAGCTTCCTGGAGAACATTGCCCCAGCCCTGCAAGTTGTTGCCACCTAGATGGTGCCATAATTGTACCTTTAGGAGCCCATTCCATCGTTCTATCATGCCAGCAGCTTCAGGGTGAATAGGAACATAAGACCAGTGGATTCCATGGGGATGGGCCCATTGCCGCACTGTATTTGTTGTGAAATGAGTTCCTTGATCTGAAGCAATGTTATGTGGGATGCCATGCCAGTGGGTGAGGCATTCTGTAACTCCACAAATAGTAGCTTTGGCAGAAACATAGCGTGCAGGGAAGGCAAATCCATATCCAGAGTAGGTATCTATTCCAGTAAGAACAAAACGCTGTCCCCTCCATGATGGAAGTGGGCCTATGTAATCAACCTGCCACCAAGTTGCTAGTTGATCTCCCCATGGAATGGTCCCATATCTTGGACTTAATGTTGGTTTCTGCTGCTGGCAAATGGGGCACTCAGCAGTGGCAGTGGCCAAGTCAGCCTTGGTGAGTGGAAGTCCATGTTGCTGTGCCCATGCATAACCTCCATCCCTGCCACTATGTCCACTTTGCTCATATCCCCATTTGGCTATAACAGGAGTGGCAGTGGAAAGAGGAGGGGCAGTCTCCACAGTGTGTGTCATCTTATCTACTTGATTATTAAAGTCCTCCTCATCAGAGGTAATCCTTTGGTAAGCATTCACGTGAGCTCCAATTACCTTTATTTTCTTGGCCCACTCAGAGAGGTCTATCCACATACCTCTTCCCCACACCTCATTGTCACCAATTTTCCAATCATGGTCCTTCCAATCCCCTGACCATCCAGCCAAGCTATTAGCCACAGCCCATGAATCAATATACAGTCTCACAACTGGCCATTATTCCTTGTAGGCAAACTGAAAGGCCAGGTGCACTGCTCAAAGTTTTGCCCATTGGGTGACTAAATACACCACTCTCTGAGAAAGATCACAGGGAAATAAACTCAAGAAGGAGACTAGAGATCTAAACACTACAATTAGAGAATTTGACCTTAATGATATTTACAGAGCTTTTCAACCAAATACCAAAAAATTCACATTTGTTTCAAGCTCCAAGTCCACATGACACATATTCAAAGAGACTACATGCTGGGGCATGAGGCAAATCTACATAAATTTAAGCACATTGACATCATACAGATATTTCTCTCTGACCACTGTGCCATAAAGCTGGAAATCCATGAAAGGAAGACGAACAAAACAAGAACAAACAATTGGAGGATGAATAATGCTCTATTGCAAAATGTGTGCGTACTGGCACAGATCAGAGATGAAATTAGGAAATTTCTATAAACCAATGAGATTGAGAACACGATATACAAAAACTTATGGGGCACAGCAAAGACAGTTATCAGAGGAAGTTCCATAGGAATACGTGCACACATGAGAAAGGAAGAGAGACTCATGATTGATATGCTGGCATAAAATTTACAAAAACTAGATCAGAGTCAGCAGGACAATCCTACTAATACCAAAAGAAAATAAATAATAAAATTCAGGGCTGAGATTCAAGAGAGGGAAAATAAGAAAACTATGGAAAAAGTAATGCTGCTAAAAGTTGGTTCTTTGAAAGGATAAACAGAATCAACAGACTGCTGGCAAACCTAAGCAAAGAACGGAGGGAACAAATTTAAATAGCAAGAATGAAAGGTGAAAGAGGGGGCATTACAACAGACCCTAATGAAATCAAAAGGATAGTTACACAGTACTATGAAGGATTGTATTCCAATGAATTCAACAACTTGGAAGACATGAACAAATTCTTGGAAAAGCTATCCCTCCCTGGAGTATCCTTAAAAGATGTCAAGAATCTCAACAGAACCATAGTAATAGAAGAAATAGACAAAGTTATCAAGGGATTATCAACCAATAATCCCATGGACCAGATGGCTTCACAGGAAAATTCTACCAAGCAGTTAGGGAAGAATTAACACCAATCCTACACAAATTGTTCCTGAAAATAGAAAAAGACGGTAAACACCCGGATCCCTTCTATGAAGTTAGTATAACTCTAATACCTAAAGCGGGCAAGGATCCCACAAGAATCGAGAACTACAGACCAATATCCCTAATGAACATCGGTGCCAAAATCCTTAACAAAATAATGGACCAATAGAATACGTAAGTATATAAAACAAATAATTCACCATGACCAAGTGGGATTCATATCAGTGATGCAGGGATGGTTCAGCATATTAAAGACCATTAATATCATTCGCCACATTGACATGAGAAACTATAAGAACCACATGATAGAATCAATAGATTCAGAAAAAGCATTCAACAACATCCAACACCAATTCCTGTTTAAGACCCTTGAGAAGATAGGAATGGAAGGAAAATCCCTCAAGACAATACAAGTGATATATGAAAAACCAACAGCCAACGTGGTAGTCAATAGGGAAAAAACTAACACAATCCCACTGAAAAGGGGGGCCTGACAAAGATGTCCTTTGTCCCCAATCTTATGTAACATCGTACTGGAGGTTTTAGCTAAACAGCATAAGGCAAAGAAAATATATTAAATGTATTCATCTGGGGAAGGAAGAGGTGAAATTATCTTTATTTGCAGATGATATGACTTTTTATATGGAAAATCACAAAAGCTTCACGAGGGGATACTGGAAGCCAAAGAGGAGTTTGGCAGAATGGCACGATACAAGATCAACAAACAGAAGTCCATCAGACTGCTATACACATCAGACGAGAGCACAGAATTAGAGATAAAAATGGTGGTACCCTTCACAATAGCCAAGCACAAATAGAAATATCTAGGGATATACCTGATTCAAAGAACAAAAGATCTATATGAGGAAAACCACAGAACACTACTACAATAAACCAAGAGTGACCTCAACAAATGGAAAAATAGCACATGCTCATGAATTAGAAGGCTCAATATAGTAAAGTTGTCAGTTCTGCCCAAGGCACAATATAAGTTTAATGCAATCCTGATACAATTATATTCATCTTTCTTCAAGGAAATGGAAAAACAGATTACTAATTTCATATGGAGAGGGAAGAAGCCCAGAATTAGCAGAGAACTCCTGAAGAAGAAGGACACAGTGGGAGGGCTTGCTTTACTTGATTTTAGCACATATTATGCAGCCACAGTTTTCAAAGCCGCATGGTATTAGTATAACGACAGATACTCACACCAATGGAAAAGAACTGAAAACCCAGAAATAAAATCATCAGCATACAGACAACTGATAGGAGCCCCAAAATTATCCAATGGGAAGCAGATGCCCTCTTCAACAAGTGGTGCTGGAAAAAATGGATATCTACCTGTAGAAAAATTAGGCAAGACCCCTATCTCAATCCATGCACAATAATAAAGCCAAGGTGGATCGCAGACCTTGAAGTGAAACCACAAATTATTAGGGCCATCAGTGAAGGAATTGAGACCAACTTGAAAGCTTTGGCACAGGGAATACATAAAGTATCAGAAATAGGGAAGGATACAAACAGAGGAGGCACAAATTGACAAATGGGATATACTGAAGATTAAACACCTGTGTACATCGAAAGACTTCACTAAGACAGTAATAAGAGAGTCCATGGACTGGGAAAACATCTTTAGCAATGACACATCAGACAAAGGTCTTATTACTAAAATCTACAATACTCTGCTAACTTCCAGAAAGAAAGAAAAAAAAAACCCTAACTGACCACTGAGGAGGTGAGAAAAGGAGCTGAACAGAAGCTTCACAGCGGCAGAAATTCGAATGGACAATAAACATATGAGAAAATGTTCCAAATTAAAAGAGCAATGAGGTACCATCTAACATCCTCAAAGATAGCCTAATTAAAAAAATCAGAAAGCAATAAGGGTTGGAGGAGCTGTAGTGAGACAGGAACTCTCATCCACTGCTGGTTGGACTTGTAGGTATGTATGAACACTATGGAAATTGATCTGGTGATATCTAAAACAGATGGAAATCGAGCTAACATATGACCCAGCAATCCCCCTACTGGGCAGATACCCAGAAGAGGCAAGAAACAAACCACGGCCAGATATTTGTGCTCCAATGTTCATTGGGGCACAGTTCACAGTCGCAAGGAGTTGGAAACAACCCAAATGTCCATCAACTGAAAAGTGAATAAAAAATTGTGGTATATACATACAATGGAGTACTTTTCTTTGCTAAAAAGCAGTGATGAACGTATGAAGTATATTGCTGCATGGGAAGAACTGGAGGAAATTATGCTAAGTGAGATAAGACCAAACCCAGGGATACATATGGTAGCCAACTAAAAAGGAGGGGGAGAAAGGAAAAAAAAAAGAAATGGGTAGTGGACACTAATGCAGGAGAGGGTACTGTCTATAGCTCCACAGGGAAAGAGGGTCCAGACTTCATCCAAGTGCTCCAAGATGTGAATGCAACCCACTGCATTAAGCAGGGAACCAGTAGAGAGGTCTGAGGGGCCAGCCCCAATCCCAATTATGTGGACAGTCTCCCTTCCCTCCAGAAGAATTTAATTCAGAGGATAGCACTGAAGCTACAGCTCACAGAGAGGGACATGTCTGATCAGAGCACACAGGAGCAAATGAAGGGGGAGGAAGAGAGAGTGCAGCACATCCTGGCCCACCAATCCTTGACGACGATATTCCCGTTCAGAGAAGCCAATCCTCAGAGAAGACCATATGGCCGACCCCACTATGAGACACGACATCCCTCACTGACCCATAGCCCTACAGGGGACAACACTGCAGACACAGTGTGGGAATTCCTCCCGATATGATCCCAACACACTGAGGCAAAACTCTAAGGGCATGCAACAGAACAACAAGGGGAACAGAGCAACGAAGTCCCCAGGGAATACCAAGAATAGACTTTGGGTCCAGGGCTTGGCACCCCATCAAACTCGACCAGAAAACACTCCTAAAGGCCAACAAACAGTCCTTGAACTAACTACAAGCTTTTCATTTTTGCTGTTGTTGTGTTGTTGTTTTGGTTTTGTTTGTTTGTTTTTGTCATTGGCTTTTTGTTGTTGTGCTTTATTTTATTGCTTGGTTTTGCTCTGTCTTATTTTTATGCATGTTATTATCTCCGCAGGTCTGTCTAAACAAGATAGGCTGGATGAACAATCCGGAGGAGAAAACAATGGGATGGACAGTTCCGGGGAACATGGGAGAGGGGGAGGTGGGGGGAAAGGAAGTGGTGTTAACAAACCCAGGGACAAAGGAACAACAAGTGATCCAAATCGGTAGTGAGGAGGGTTTAGGAGGCCTGGTAGGGTGTGACCAAGGGTAATATAACTGAGAGGAATTACTGTAACCCAAATGAAGGCTGAACATGATAGTGGAACAAGAGGAAAGTAAAAGGAAATAGAGGAAAGAGCTAGGAGGCAAAGGGAATTTATAGAGGTCTAAATAAAGACATGTACATATGTAAATATGTTTATATATTTATATGTGCATATGTAAATATATTTACATGTTTGTATTTTCTGGGTATATACCCATTAGGGGGATTACTGGGTCATATGGTAGCTTGATTTCTATCACTTTTAGATATCATCAGCTCGATTTCCATAGTGTTCCTACATACCTACAGGTCCACCAGCAGTAGATGAGCGTTCCTGTCTCCCAACAGCCCCTCCAACACTTGTTGCTTTTTGATTTTTTAATAGATCTATGAGCATATATTTATAGGTTTGGTATTAAGGTAGCAGATGGACCTTGGGCCTCCTTTCAAGTACTCCCTCAATGAAAGAATACTTTGTTCAATTAAACTGCCATTCCATGATACTCACCTTCCCAACACAATCACTGAAGACAAGTGGATGCATAAGCAAATGTGGTGAAGAAAACTGATGGTGTCAGGCTATCAAAAGATATAGCATCTGGGGTCTTAAAGGCTTGAAGGTAAACAAGCTGCCATCTAGCTTAGAAGCAACAAAACCCACATGGAAGAAGCCAACTAGCCTGTGTGATCATGAGATGCTGAAGGGATCAAGTATCAGGAATCAAAGAACAAAAAAACATATCATTGTGTGCTCACCTCCTCAATAAGATCACTGAAGACAAAGTGGATGCAAAAGCAAATGTGTTTAAGAAAGCTGGTGGTGCCAGCTATCAAAAGATATAGTGTCTAGGGTCTTAAAGGCTTGAAGGTAAACAAGCTGCCATCTAGCTTAGAAGCAACAAAGTCCACATGGAAGAGGCACACCTCCCTGTGTGATCTCGAGGTGTCGAAGGGATCAGGTATCAGGCATCATCAGAACAAAAAATCATATCATTGTGAATGAGGCGGGGGGGGTGAGGAGTGGGGACCCAAAGTCCATTTTTAGGCAACTGGACATCCCCTTACGGAAGGGTTGTGGGGAGGAGATGAGCCAGTAAGGGTGCAGTGTCGCAACGATAAACATACAACTTTCCTCTAGTTCCTAAATGCTTCTTCCCCCCACGCCCCCACTATCATGATCCCACTTCTACCTTACAAATCTGGCTAGACCAGAGAGGATGCACACTGGTACAGATAGGAATTGAAAACACATGGAATTCGGGACGGATGATACCTTCAGGACCAGTGGTGAAAGGAGGGTGGAGGGAGGGTGGGGTAGAAAGAGGGAATTCATTACATGGATCTACATATAACCTCCTCCCTGGGGGATGGACAACAGGAAAGTGGGTGAAGGGAGACATCGGACAGTGTAAGATATGACAAATAATAATTTATAAATTATCAAGGGTTCATGAGGGCGGGGGGAGTGGGGAGGGAGAGGGAAAATGAGGAGCTGATACCAGGGGCTTAAGTGGAGAGCAAATGTTTTGAGAATGATGAGTGCAAGGAATGTACAAATATGCTTTACACAAATCATATATGTATGGATTGTGATAAGAGTTGTATGAGCCTCCAATAAAATGATTTTTTTAAAAGAAAAGAAAAAGAATGTTTAGAAATTGTACAAATCTACTTGATGTGATTGACCAATGGAATGATACAGTATATGTATTAAACCCCATGTAATAATAAATTTTAAATATCGATATTTTTTAAGCGAAAGGGAGATAATTAAGTAGGAGATGAAGCCAAAGAACATGTTGCCAGATCATGAAGGCTTTCTGCACTATGGTTTCTTAGTCTCCTAGTTCTGCTGTAACAGCAATACCACAAATGGATATTGGTTTTCACAGTTTGGAGGACTAGAATTATGAATTCAGGACAGGGATCTAGGGGAAAACTTGATCACTTTGATAACCCTGGGGATGGGTGGGAGGCGGTCCTTATCTCAACTTTAGTAGCCCCAGTGTTCCCTGGTTCTGTGGCATCCTGACATGTGGCTCTGTCTTCTCCAGTTGTGCTAGCTGGAATCTGTGCCTCCCTGCTCTTTTCACATCTCACAAGTGACTAGGTTTCAGACACATCCTCCACCAATATGGCTTCTGTTACTGAACAGAGACCATCCAATCCCAAATAAGATTACAATTTTAAGTATAGGGGTTAGAATTCCAACCCCCAAGGACTTCTTAAAAGCTGGGGATTGGCATGCAGTTCAATCCATAGTACATGGTAAGGACTTTGGCTTTTTCAAGTATTCCTCAAGTTCAGCTACTCAAAAGGGAAGGAGCTGGCTTGGATTGGGACCACTCTAAATTTCAAAAGTATTGACTTCCTTTTCCTGTATCTGTTCCAAGTTGGCTCACATATGAGTGTAGTTCATGTTCTACACGGGCTCTAGTTGCCAAAGAGGCAGGGATAGAACAGATTAATGAGACTTCTGCAGCAGCACCCCAAGAGAGAAGCCCAACAAATATTTCCCATCAGTGATTGTATACTGGAAGGCTGGTGCCAGGGTATCCTTTATAATATATGTGCAAGTATAAAATTAAGGAAAGGCATGTTCCAATGATTAAAATGTCAGAAGATAGACGAAGAAGAGGAAGAAGAAGAAGAAGAAAGGGGAATTCCAAATTCACACTGAATTCCTAGCACCCCTTCAATTTAACTCCCTGAAAGTTTCCAGGATATTATACCTGTCCCTGGTGATTTCAAAGGCAGTTCTGATTTCATTTTAGTTCCATAGACATGTGGTCAAAGGTACACTAACACAGCTACTGGCGATGTTCAGAATGTAACAGGACTTGCTTTACCCGTGTTGTATTTTCCTGGATGCAATGTGCTCAAATGAATGAGCATCCACCATTCTCTCTGATTCTTTCTTGTATTTTGCATACACAATCAAAATGCAAATGATCCTTCGTGTGCAGAAACCATCCTATGAAAAGGAGCCTGTGTGAACATGTTACCATTGTGTCTCCATTGAAAATAGGACAGACTTCTAGTGCTTATGTAAATTTCATTCTTCTCTCCTCTGGGCACACTAGAGAATTATATCCCCCATTGCCTTGTAGTTAGTCAAATTGTGGGCATAAATAACTAGGTTTTTTTTAAAAAGACCACTTGGTTAAATTTCCAGCTATAGCATTTAACTGCAGACTTAAGGCCTTCCAGTATTTTCTCTTCTGTGGCAATCAAAGAATCAGTGTTCTAGAAAGTGCGGCTGCAAGATGCTGTATCCCCCACCAGCCTGTAGATTCACAGTGAGCACATTGTATAAGTGAGGAATGAACCCTGGTTGTATTGTTGTTGTTAAGTGCTGTTGGGACAGCACTGACTCATAGGGACCCTCTGTACAGCAGAACCAAACACTGCCCAGGCCTGCACCAGCTGCACCATTGTTGGTATATTCGCAACCAGTGGCATGCTGATAACACAACCTTACTTGCTGAAAACAAAGAGGGCTCAAAGCACTTACTGATGAAGATCAAAGATTACAGCCTTCAATATAGATTGAACTCCAAAATAAAACTCAAATAAACCCTCACTGCTATCAAGCCAATTCCGACTTATAGGGATCCTATAGGACTGAATAGAATTATTCCCATGAATTTCTAAAACTGTAAATCTTTCCAGGAGTAGACAGTCTCATCTTTATGCACCAAAATGCAGTATTATATTAACAGAGAGAGAAAAATGAAGAATTTAAGTACAAAGAAATTTTTGTACTTAAATTCATAATCAAAGCCCTTGGAAGCAGCCATCAAGAAAGCAAACAACATATTGCATTGGGGAACTTTGCTGTAAAAGATGTCTTTAAAGTGTTGGTTTTATTTTAAAAAAAGAAAAGATGTAAAAAGAGAAAAAAAAGCAAAGATGTCGCTTTGAGGGCCAAGGTGTGCCTAATCCAAGGCATAGAATGTTCTTATAAAAAAGATTTATTGGCATATAGTTAACACAGCTTACAAGGGGGTATCCCCCCACCAAAAAAACCCGGAATTGAACTGGGCAGAGCCAAATTTTCATTGTACGGATTTTTCCCAGTAGGTGAACAACTCACTCAGTTAGTGCACCCAGTGGTGTTGCCTGAGAAGTATCTCTTAGGTCACAGTGAATTTTTTTGTAAAAGCAGTTTTACTCGAACCTTGTTTTTTGTGGTGGCCGATTTAAAAGAACAGCATGTGAGTGAAATTTTGTTTCCTGCTTGGGAAAAATGCCACAGAAACTGTTGTGATGTTGAACACAGCTTATAAGGACAGCGCTATGGGAAAAATTCAAGTATACGAGTAGTTTTCTGATCTTAAAAAAGCTGAAATGTCGATTGGTGACAAACCTTGTTCTGACATCTGTCAACTTCCCAAACAGTCAAAAACGTCAACTTGTAGTTCATTTGGAGTTCTTTCCACCAGGTCCCGCTGTTAATCAAACTTTCTATTTAGAGGTTCTGCAAAGATTGCATGTACATGACCCAAAGGGCCTGATTTGTGGCTGACAGGGGACTAGTTTTGCCACCACAACAATGCACCTGCTCATGCAGCCATCCTGGTGCTCCAATTTTTGCCAAAAAACAACATGCCTCTCTTTCCCTGCACACCTTACTCACCTAATCTTGCTCTGTGAGATTTCTAGTTGCTGAGTATGTACAGGGATATGATAGGACAGCAATTGGACTACTTAGAAGAGGTGAAGAAAAAAACAAAGGAGGTGCTGTCAGCCATCCAAACAGATGCGTTTGGAAAATGTTTCCAAGAATGGAATCACAGATTTGACATATGTATTAAGTGTAATGGAGAGTACTTTGAGAAAGTGATAAGGTTGTTTTAGAAAAAATACATAAATACATAGCTCTGAAAAAAATTCATTTTAGGGGGGATACCCCCTCATATAATTCAATAGTTAAATCATATTAAGAAGAGTTGCACAATCATCACCCCAATCAAAATTAGGCTATTGTATTTTTAATTGCCTCATATGTGTGTGAAAACCAGACAATGAATAAGGAAGACTGAAGGAGAGTTGATGAATTTGAATTATGTGTTGGCAAAAATATACTGAATATACCATGGACTACCAGAACAATGAACAAATCTGTCTTAGAAGTAGAGCCAGCATGCTCCTTAGAAGAGAGGATGGAGAGACTTTGCCTCACGTTATCAGAAGGGACCAGTCCCTGGAGGACAAAACCAGTAAGCTCCTCATTGAGATGGATTGACACAGTGACTGCAACAATGGGCTCAAACATAACAAGGATTTTGAAGATGGCACCAGGCTGGGCAATGTGTCCTTCTGTTGAACACAAGGTCACCTGTGTCAGAATCAAATTGAAAGCGCCTAATATCAATAGATGCATAGGGATCAACGTTTATTAATGGCTTCTAGAATCAGATGTGAAGGAAAAATGGCACAGTTTTGCCTAAAGGGCACTGACATTTTAAGGATGATGGAAAAATTTAGAGGTAAATAATGGTGGGGGTTGTACAACAGAATCCACGTCACTGAACTGTACACATAAAAATGGTTGAAATGGAAAGTGTTCTTGTATAGATTCCACCCCAGTCTTTTTAGTGGAAAGAGTTTTGATGGAAGATAATCAAGTTAAAGTTCAGGTTCTTGTACTTACCTAGAGTTTGAAAGCTTTGAGGTTGTTTTGTTTTGTTCTGTAATTTTTACCTCACAGAATGAAAAGAGAACTCAAAAGGGTTGAGTTAGTACATTTTAAAGGCAAGTATGACTCACAATGTCAGAGTCTAAGATGAAATTACTAATGTTATTTAGAGGGAAGCTTAAGAAAATAGAATGTTTTTCTGGTTTTCAGACCACCGGTAGAGATAGAGACGTTTCTAATGAAAAATAGAGGTGATGCATAGCACAGCATCTTTAAATCAATTTCTCAACAGTAATTAAAAATAAGCTATCCTCAAAAATACTTATCCTTCTTGTACTGTGCTTCATTTTTTATTGTGGTGGAAATATACACAACAGATTCTTCAGTTCAATTTTTTCTGCATGTATTTTGCAGTGGCATGGATTATATTCTACAAGCATTCTCATTATCCTTTCCCAAATTATTCTGCTCCGAGGAGCATAAATTCACGTCTTCTAAGCAAAAACTCCCCTTTCTTTATCACCCCTTTCTTTCTGGTTTCTGTCTATTTGTTTATTGCATATAAGTGAGCTCATAAAGCATTTGTTTGTTCATCCATGGCACAACTTATGTCTCTCCTTCATTTCTCTTTGTAGCCGAGTAATTGTCCACTGCGTGTATGCACCTTATTTTATTATCTACTCATCTATTCATGGGCAGTTAAGTTGTTCCCACCTTTGGGCTATTGTGGATAATGCAATGAATGGTGGTGGATAAAAATGCCTATCATTCTTAATGCCACGAACTTATGGAATCTTGTCCTTTGTCTTCTTATTGGTAGAAATAAAGACATGGAGGCACCATTAAAATGTTGAATAAGATAGTATATGTACTATGATTTTATTTGACTACTTATATCTGTGTATTTTAGAGAGCTTATGTCCCTTCACTGCCAACTCATGCTTGCTTTGGACCAAGAAGCTATAAATCTTTATGGGAGTAGAAAGCCTCATCTTTCTCCCACAGAGAGACTGGTGGGTTCTTACTGCTGACCTTACAATTCATAACCTACATTGCCACCAGGGCTCCTTAACATTTATAGACAGATCCTCTGACACTTAAGCATGGGCCCTCTTCCCTGGAATTCATCCATTGTTCCATAATTCTCAGTTGCCATTTAAAACTAGTAACATTTGTAGTGGCTTTGATTTGGATATTGGCATGCTTACTTTCCAAGGGATATGACTCTTTGGAGAAATAACATGTTGAGGTATTTTCAATTAATGACAGCCATACACCCATACACCCCCGCACATCACTGGCTCACTGGCATGGTCCCATCCTCCCCAGCTTCTAAGAGACAAAGACAGGGGTACATTGTTTGGCACAAGGAAATGAGGGAAAATCTGAGTTTCTGAGGAAGCACCTTGGAGGAGTTGGTAGAGGAGAATTCAGAAAAGAAGGATCAAACTTAAGAGGAGCCCTGGTGGTAGAGTGGGTGCATGCTTGGCTGCAATCCTCAAGGTCAACAATTGGAAATCAACAGCTACTCTGTGTGAGAAAGACGGGGCTTTCTACGCCTGGAACAGGTGAAGTTTCAGAAACCCACAGAGGCAGTTCAACCATGTCCTATAGGGTCACTATGAGTCATCATCGATTCGATGGCAGTGAGTTTAAGGGAAGAAAGACAAGGTGTTATAAGAGAGGGGCTGAGCATCTTCTCAGGGGGCCTGAGGAGTCTGAGGGGAGGAGACAACCTTTAGAGATATGTTAACTGTTCTAACAATATGCATATCATCTGGATACCATTTTATTTGTCACCCCTCCACAACCCCACCCAGGGCACTTAGCCATGTCTGGAGATGATTTTTTCTTCTTTGCTTTTTTTACCTGCTTTTTATTTTTCTTTGCTTTCACAACTGGAAGGCTTGCTACTGACATCTAAAGGGTAGAGATGGCTGAGGGGTGGAGGAAAGACCAGGGATCCTGCTAGAAGTCCCACAATGCATTGACAACCCCTCCAACGAAGACTCACCGCAACCAAACTCATTGCCATCAAGTGGATTCGGATTCATAACGACCCTATAGGTCAGGGTAGAACTGCTCCTGTGAGTTTCGGGGACCACCACTATATACAGGAGTAGAAAGTGCCATCTTTCTCCAGAGGAGAGCTTGGTAGTTTCAAACTGCTGCCTTGAGATTAGCAGCCCAGCGCGCGCAATCACTCCACTAGCAGGGCGCCTACCACAGAGACACGTGTTGCCAGAATGTCAGCAGGGCTAAGATTTGCTGGGGAGTTAATTCTGACTCATAGAGACCCCACGTGTGCAGAGTAGAACTGCTCCAATAGGGGTTTCAAGCCTGTGCCCTTTCAGAATCAGATCGCTGGCCTTTGTTCTGAGGCACCCTTGGATAGATTTGAACTGTCAACCTTTTGACTAGTAGTTAAGTGCTTAAGTGTTTTTGTAGCCCCCCCTTTTTTTCTTAGCCCTTTATAGACCTGTTGGGGTAATGAATTGCACACTGGCCTGCTAAGTGCAATGTCAGTAGTTGAAAATCATCAGCAGCTCCATTGAAGAAAGATAAGGGTTTCTGTTCTGTAAAGTTTTCCAGTTTCAGAAACCCACAGACGCAGTTGTTTCCTGCCCTATAAGGTAGCTAAGAATCAGTATCTATTCAATGGTAATGAGTTTGGAGCTTTTAGAAAATTAGCCTGTAAAATGTGCTTATACGACTAGTTCTTGTGCTATGCCTCTATGAACACAGCTCCATCAATGTGCTAGTTGTTTTCAGGAAGCACAACGCAGTGTGATTCTAGTACTACAAGTGTCCATTTAATAAGCCAATGTGGGGAAGAAAGCTGATGGTGCCCGGTTATCAAAAGATATCATGTCTAGGGTCTTAAAGGTTTGAAGGTAAACAAGTGGCCATCTAACTGAGAAGCAACAAAGCCCACATGGAAGAAGCACACCAGCTTGTGTGATCAGGAGGTGTCAAGGGGATCAGGTATCAGGCATCAAAGAACAAAAAATCCTGTAATTGTGAATAAGGGGAAGTTCACAGTGGAGACCCAAAGCCCATCTGTAGGCAATTGGACATCCCTTTACGGAAGGGTCGAGGAGAGGAGACGAGCCAGTCAGGGTGCAGTGTAGCAACAATAAAACATACCACTTTCCTCTAGTTCCTCAATGCTTTCTTGCCCCCACCCCCACCCCACTATCATGATCCCAATTCTACCTTACAAATTTGGCTAGACCTGAGGATGTACACTGGTGCAGATAGAAACTAGAAACACAGGGAATCCAGAACAGATGATCCCTTCAGGGCCAGTGGTAAGAGTGGTGATACTGGGAGGGTGGAGGGAGGGTGGGTGGAGAGGGGGAACAGATCACAAAGATCTACATATAAATTCCTCCCTGGGGGATGGACAACAGAAAAGTGGGTGAAGGGAGACGTCGGACAGTGTAAGATATGACAAAATAATAATTTATAAATTATCAAGGGTTCATGAGGGAGAGGGGAATGGAGATGGAGGGGGGGAAATGAGTAGATGATGCCAGGGGCTTACATGGAGAGCAAATGTTTTGAGAATGATAAGGGCAATGAATGTACAAATGTGGTTTACACAACTGATGTATATGTGACTTGTGATAAGAGTTGTATGAGTCACTAATAAAATGATTTTAAATATATACATACAGATAACAATAAATAGCTTTAATAATACAACAGGTGATACATGGCAAAGTTCAGTCAATACAGTTCATTAAAGGTCCCTATGATTTACCAGAAAAAAAGTGCCCATTTAAGTCCTTGTAGAAGTCCTTTCTCCAAATTGGCTTTCAACTTGGGGTTTTTGACCAACTGGGTGCTGCAAGCAGAAGAGCTGAGGTCAGGGAAGAGAGAGCGTTGACTTCTTCTCTATGAAGACAACTGCCATTTTAAAGTTGCTGCCTACAACAGTGCATGTGGGAGGGAGCACTAGAATGGACAGGGATGATGGATGCACAGCTCTTTTGAACAGCGATTTAGCCGTGGAAGTGTATGATTATGTAAATACTATATCAAGAAAACTACTAAAACAGAAAAAAGGAAACCAACCTTGACTAATGGTCACCATGGAGCAAAAGAGACAGTGTTGTTGCTTAGGAAGCCTTCAGTTGATGTTAACGGTGGGGCAATAATTTGGAAAAGGATATCAGCAATGGTTGTACCACACGAAGAGTGGAACCAATGGCACTGAATTATACATGTAGAAGTCGTGGGATCAGAGAAAGTTTTGTTGTGCATATTTCTACCACAAGTAGAAAAATTATATATAATGGCATGAATAACAATGAGTACAAAGAAGAAGAAAATGTTCTAGATTGAATGTGGTGATAATTGTACAATTCATCATATGATTGAATTGTGTGACATTGGATGAAGTCCTAATAAAACTGCTTTTTAAAAAAGTTGCTCATATGTGCAAAGATGCTCGATACAGTTGATTATGGATTGTTCTAAGAGTTGTAAAAGCCCACAATAAAATGATCTCTAAAAAGAACTATTTTAAGCCTAACATATTGTCACAATAATAAATAATTTGATTTATGTAATTAAAAAGTTTCTCCTTAAGCATCTGAGGCCTTTGGTCTATTTCAGAGCAGCACCACCACCACCCAACCACCCACCCCCAAATCTAGATATTTAGATAAAACCCTGGCTTTGAGAACACTCTCTTCCTCCCACCTCAGTCCCTGGGGTATTTTTTTTTTTACTTGAGATTTCAGTGAAGGTTTAGGGTAGATCAGTTTTCCATTCAACAACTCATACATATTTTGTTTCAGCTCTTTGATTGCCATCCCACATTGTAACACAACTTATCACACTTCCTCCCTGGGTTTCCTGTTTCCATTCCCCCTTTTCTCCCAATCCTTCTGAACAATGCCGATCTTTGGATAGTAAATGGTTGATTATTCTAAGTTGTGTGTACCTCACTAGTGTTACTGTCCCCCTTATGGAAAGCCTACTGATGAGCCCTGGTAGCAAAGTGGTTATATGTTGGACTACTAATCACAAGGACAATAGTTCAAAACCACCAGCCACTCCTTAGCATAAAAATGAGGCTGTCAATTCCTGTAAAGGGTTACAGTCTCAAAAACCCACAAGGACAGTCCAACTCTGTCCTGTAGGGTCACTACTTGCTTCATTGACTCCCTGGCAGTGAGAGTTTATAGGGATGAGTAGGACCTATCTGTTGAAGTAGTCACTTAAAAGTTAGTCCATGTAAATGCGTGGCTAATGCTCCTGAGTGCTCTCTAAGTGCGAGCTACTCGCTGCTATGATCTCTCTATGCCATGTGGTACCTGGAACAAAGAACTTCCTTTTCCCATATTTACGTGTCCCCCTGCTCTGAAACCTGTAAGTACAAAATTTGGTTTCGCAGACACCACCTTCAATCAAATAGTCTGAGTTCTTTGTTACTGTTGTTAGGTGGTGCCTTTGAGTCCATTTTGACCCATGGTAACGTATGGGCAACCGAACAAAATAATGCTTGCTCCTCACAATTGTACTACACTTGCAGCACTGTGTCGAGCCATCATGTTGGGGGACTTCCTCTTTTTTGCTGCCTCTCTACTTTACCAAGCATGATGTCTTTCTCCAGGGGTTGATCTCTTCTGACAACATTTCCAAAGTATGTCAGATGAAGTCTCACCATCCTTGCCTCTAAGGAGCACTCTGGCCATGCTTTTTCCAAGACAGACTGGTTTGTCCTTTAGCAGTCCCTGGTACTTTCAATATTCTTCTCCAGCACCACAATTCATATGCATCAAGTCTTCTTTGGTCTTTCTTATTCAATGTCCCACTTTCACATGCATAAGAGGTTATGGAAAATACTACGGCTTGGGGGAGGTGCACCTAAGCCCCCAAAGTCACATTCATGTTTACCAATACTCTAAGGAAGCCTTGGGCAGCAGATTTGCCTAATGCAATGCAATTTTTGATCTCTTGACTGCTGCTCCCATGAGTATTGATCGTGGATCCAAGCAAGAAAAAAAGCCTTGCCAATTTTCAACCTCTTCTCTGTTTATTATGATGTCTGTTGGTCCAGATGCGAAACTTTTGGTCTTGACATTGAGCTGTAGTCCACACTGAAGGCTGCAGTCCTTGGTCTTCATCAGCAGGTGCTTCAAGGCTTCCTCACGTTCAGCAAGCAGCATTGTGTCAACTGCATATTGCAGGTGGTTAATAAGTCTTCCTCTAATCCTGATGCCACATTCTTGTTCATAGAAACCAGCTTCTCTAGCGATTTTCTCAGCAGACAGATTGAGCACGTATGTACGGTGAGAGGGCACAACCCTGACACACACCTCTCCTGATTTCAAGCCATGCAGCTTTCCCTCGTTCTGTTAGCACAGCTGCCTCTTGATCCATGTAAAAATTCTGCATGAGCACAATACAGTGTTCTGGAATTCCCATTCTTCTCAGGGTCACCCATAGCTTGTTACAATCCACGCAGTCAAATGCCTTGGCATAGTCAATGGAACACAAGTACACATTTTTCTGGTATTCTCTGTTTTGAACCAAGATTCATCTGACATCAGCTATGATGTCTCTTGTTCCATGTCCTCTTCTGAATCTAACCTCAATCTCTAACAGCTCCCTGTCAACATACTGCTGGGACTGTTGTTGGATGCTCTGTAACAAAATTTTACTTGCGTGTGACATCAATGTAATTGTTTTATAATTTGTACATTCTATTAGGTCACCTTCTTTGGAATGGGTACAAATATGGATCTCTTTCGGTCGCCTGGCCAACAATCTGTCTTCTAAATTTCCTGGCATAGACCAGTGAGCACTTCCAATGTTTCATCGGCTTGTTCAAACATTCCAAATGGCATCTCATCAATTTCCTGGAGCCTTGTGTTTGCCTAATGTGTTCAATGCAGCTTGAACTTCTTCCTTCAGCACCATTGGTCCTTGCTCATATGCTACCTCCTAAAATAGTGGAATGTCAACTACTGTATATACTCTTGAATAAGCCGAGTTTTCAGCACATTTTTAATGCAGCTTTTGCGGTAAAATTAGGTGCCTTGGCTGATATTCAGGCTAGCTTGTACTTGAGTATATAGGGTAGTTCTTTTTGGTACAGTGACTCTGTGCATTCTTTCCATCTTCTTTTCATGCTTCCTGCATCATTCAATATCTTGCCCATAGAATCTTTCAAGGTTGCAATTCAAAGCTTGAGTTATTTCTTCAGTTTTTCCTTTTGTGAAATCTTAAAAAGTTTCATTAATTGAGGATTAATATATATATCGTATCATTCCATAATTCAATCATGTTGGGAAGAATTGTACAATTACTACCACAATCAGTTTCCAAACATCCTTTTTCTTCCTGGTCTCCTTAACTTCCTCTCCCTTTTACCCCCATACCATCACTGTACTTCTCCACCCCCCCCAAAAAAAACACCCTAATCTACTTCCTGTCCTTATAGGTTCATCAATTCTGGGCTTCCCATTCAGAACAACAGGAAAACATATGGCACAACTTCAAGAGAGTGACCTCCAATAACATAACCCCTCTGAGATACAGTCTGAGGTGAACAAACAAACATAGAAAAACCAAAAATACAGAAAATGTTGAAAGCCAGATCAGGTCCAGCATGAATCCGAGGGGGAATCAACTGACAAATTTTTAACCCTTCAAGTCAGGTTTATGTCTTTGATCTCCTATGTTCATCTCTCCAGTGCTCTCTGTTTAGTAACCACTTTCCTCCCATCCCTCAATTGTGGATACAGGGAGTTCCCCAGAGGCTGATTTCCTATGTCGTTCCTGCAAATGAATCTTGGGCTCCCACTGTCATCCATAGCTGCATACCAGATTCTCACTATTTAGTCTCTGATACTAATCCCTTCTTCGATTTCGGTTTATATGATTTACAATCTGCTGATGACTCTGATGGCGTGCTTCTTCCATGTGGACATAGTTGACATCTCACTTACAGAGTTGCTTGTGTGAAGACAAGCCCTTAAGACCCCAGATCATTTTTAATCTGATAACTGGGTATTCTTCACTTCTTACAGCTTAAGATAGGCTGAGCATATTCTTCCCTTTTGGCTTTCTAATTATAGGTTTTTGCAAATTTTATCATGTTTAGCTTTGTTTTCTGGCATTGCCCTTTGAAATGTGCTATTTAGCTGTTTACTTCATCATTTCTTCCACTTATTTTAGCTTCTCGACAATTAAGAGCAAGTTTCAGAGTCCCTTCTGACATTCACTTTGATCTTGTCTTTCTTTCCTGTCTTTTCAATGACCTTTTGCTTTCTTCATGAATGATGGTGTTGATGTCCTCTCACAGTTCATCAGATCTTTTGTCATTCATGTTCAATACGTTAAATCTGCTCTTGAGATGTCCTCTAAATTCCGAAGGTCATATTTGGGCTCTCATAGATTGGTTTTTAATTTTATTCAGCTTCAGCCTGAGCTTACATGTGAGCAATTGATGGTCTGTTCCACAGTTAACCAGTGGGTTGTTTTTAGCTGCTGATATTGAGCTTCTTCATCATCTCTTACCACAGAAGTAGTCAATTTCATTTCTGTGTATTCCATCTGGAGAAGTCCATTTGTATACTTAACTGCCTTTTGTGTTGCTGAAAAAGGTATTTGCAAAATTCTATCATGGGATCTCCAGCTTTGTTTCTATCACAAGGTCCATATTTTGCAACAACTCTTCCTTCTCTTTGTTTCCAACTTTTACATTCTAATAGCCAATAATTATCAATGCACCTTGATAGAATGTTTGATAAATTTCTTACCGAAATCATTTGCAAAATTCTTCAATTTTTTCATCACTAACATTTTTAGTTGGTGTATAAATTTGAATAACAGTTGTAGTCATTGGATTTCCATGAGGGTGGGTAGGTAAAATCGTGTCTCACAGCATTGTACTTCATAATTGATGTTGCAATGTCCTTTGTGAAGGTGAATCTGATGGCATTCTTTTTTTAAATCATTTTATTGGGGACTTGTACAATTCTTATCGCTATCCATACATCCATCCATTGTGTCAAGCACATATGTACATTTGTTGCCATCATCATTCTCAAAACATTCGCCTTCTCCTTGAGCCCTTAATATCGGCTGCTCATTTTCCCTCTTCCTCACCACTCCCCCCTACCTCATGAATTCCTTCATAATTCATAAATTATTATTATTTTGTCATATGCTGCTCTGTCCGAAGTCTCCCCCCAGCCCTCTTCTCTGCTGTCCATCCCCCAGGGAGGAGGCTATACATAGATTCTTGTAATCAGTTCCCCCTTTCTACCCCACATTCTCTCCACCTTCCAGGCATCGCCACTCTCACCACTGGTCCTGAAGAAGTCATCTGTCCTGGATTCCCTGTATTTCCAGTTGCTATCTGTACCAATGTACATCCTCTGGTCTAGCCGGATTAGTAAGGAAGAATTGGGATCATGATAGTGGGGGGGGAGTATTTAAGAACTAGAGGAAAGTTATATGTTTCATCATTGCTACCCTAAACCCTGACTGGCTCATCTTCTCCCTACAACCCTTCAGTAAGGGGGTGTCTGGTTGGCTACCGATGGGCTTTGAGTCTCCACTCTGCACTCATCTACATTTACAATGATATGATTTTTTGTTCCTTGATACTTGATATCTGATCCCTTCGACAGCTCGTGGTCACACAGGCTGGTGCATTTCTTCCATGTGGGCTTTGTTGCTTCTGAACTTGTTTATCTTCGAGCCTCCAAGACTCCAGACGCTAAATCTTTTGAAAGCGGGACACCATTAGCTTTCTTCACCACATTTGCTTATGCACACGTTTATCTTCAGTGATCATATCTGTAAGGTGGGCACCCACTGATATGATTTTTAGTTCTTTGGTGTCTGATAACTGGTCCCTTCTACACCTCGTGGTCAGACAGGCTGGTGTGCTTCTTCCACGTGGGCTTTGATGCTTCTCAGCTAGATGGCCACTTGTTTATCTTCAAGCCTTTAAGACCCCAGACGCTATATCTTTTGATAGCTGGGCACCATCAGCTTTCTTCATCATATTTGCTTACGCACCTATTTTGACTTCCGCGATTGTGCCTGGGAAGGTGAACATCATAGAATGCTGGGTTATTAGAACAAAGTGTTCTTGCATTGAGGGGGTAATTGTATAGCAGCCCAATGTCCATCTGCTTCCTTAATACTTGATGAATAATCATATGTACATGTATCTATGTCCCTATTGTTATATAAAAATACACTTACGTATGTACATGCCTGTATTTAGAGCTCTATATATGTCATTTGCCTACTAGTTCTTTCCTCTATTTACTTTTACTTTTCTCCTGTTCCACTATCATGTTTGCCCTTCATTCAGCTTTCATTCATTCCTGTTGGCTACATTGCACTTGATCAAGCCCCATCAAGTATCCTGCGACCTACTGGCCATCCATTTTAGATCACTTGTTCTCTTGTCCTTAGGTTTATTGGCTCCCCATTTCCTTTCCCCCACATCTTCTCCCATGTTCCCCCTCAGAACCATCGGTCCCATTGTTTTCTCCTCCGGATTGTTTATCCTGCCTATCTTATCTAGTTAGACATGTGAAAACAATAACAAACACCAAAACAAAACAAAAAAGAAAGAACAAGAAAAATGACAACAAAAAAGAAAAGTCTATAAATAGTTCCAGGTCTGTCTGTTCACCTTTATGGGTGTTTTCTGGTTCAGTCTGATGAGGTGTCATGCCCTGCCCCCAAAGTCTATTTTTGGGAATCCCCAGGAACTCCAGTACTTTGTCTTTCTTGCTGCTCTGTTGCATATATTTCATGTTTCACCTCGGTTGGGTGGGGTCAGATTGGGCATAGTGCCCGCATTGTCTCCAATGTTCTCCCCAGAAGCACTATGGGTCAGTGAGGGACGTCAAGTCTGGTGGTGGGGCCAGCCCTATAGTCCTCTCTGTGCATTGTCTGCTCTGAGCAGGATTATCATCCTCAGGGTTTGGTGGGCCAGGATGTGTTCCACTCTCTCTTTCTCCCTCCTTCCCTCTTAGTTTGCTCCTGTGTGCTCTGATCATACGTGCCCCTCTCCCTGAGCTGCATCTTCAGTGCTGTCTTCTGTAGTTAATTCTTTTTGGGAGGGAGTCCACGTAGCTGGGATTGGGTGCAGAACTCTCTATTGGTTCACGGCTTCATGCTGGTATGTTGCATTCACGCCTTGGAGCACCAGATTGAAGTGTGGTCCCTCTCTCCCTCTCCTGTGGAGTTACAAACAATACCCCCCCCTTGGGTGGGTTAGTACCCTGTTTCCCCACTACCCATGTCCTTTTTTTTCTTCTTCTTTCTCGTCCCCTCCTTTTTACTTGGCTGCCATATGTATCCCTGGATTGGGTCTGACCCCTGCCATAGTGCCTGGGCTCACCTGAGAAACATATGCATATAGTAGCTTTTCCCCTATGCTTTTTAAGGGGAGACAAATCCAGAAGGTAATGAAAGAAACGGGATGAAGAAAGGGAAGAGTACAGATCTAGTCTCAGTTCAAGCCTAACCTTGACCTGACCCCCAGAAGACTCTGCCCTACAATGACTGCACTGAAAAGGGACATACTTTGAGGCAAGGGAACGCTCATGGATTCAATTACATTCCCCATAGAACTGGTGACCAGAATTCGAACTTCTTTCCTCCTAAACTGTAAGAGGATAAATTTGTGTTTGTTGATGCCATCTACTTGTGGTACTTCTGTTATAGCAACACTTGGTAACTAAGACAGAGGCTGACATTTTATACCCCACATTAGTCTGTCCTCAGCTGCCCTGAGGAAAGGAGGAGGCATATGGTTCAGAGCTCTGAAATTTGTGTCCATAGTTAGCAATTCTCTAGAGAAAAGGACAGCTGTGGTGTTAAAAACAAAACAAAAACCACTCATAACACAGGTTAAAAGAGGGGGGGGCATCTGAGCAAAGCACCAACAATATCTACTATCTATGATCACTATTTGTTTGATCTTCATTACAGAAGGGATGTTCCTAAATGGCAGTGAGCACAGTGAAAGAGGAAGAACATGAGATTTGCTGTCATTTTGCCATACCTGAGTACCGATGGCACCTCCTTAAAGCTATGCCTCCTCAAAGGTAAATGGGAATGAAGATTTCTAAGTATTATTGTACACAATTAGTATGACTAAATGGACGCTGAACTGCTACTACTCTGAGTCCTTTCTCTTTGTTCTCAGACCATCGTGTGGTGATGGTGTTACTGTTATTGAGGAATTTTCTTCCTCCAAAGAAGAATCCGGCAGCTGGAAGAATTTGAGGGAGAGATGGTATTCCAGCATCGGTTGAATCATTTTCCAGAAAAGTTTCTTAGTTCCTCCTTACAATTTGAACTTAACTTAAAATTTAACTCTGAAGCTGGACCTATCATGTACTCTGGTGGTGCAACACAGCATACTCAGCTGCTAATCAAAAATTTGGCAGTTGAGTCCACTAAGTTACTCTGCAGGGGGAAGACCTAGAATTCTGCTTCCAGAAGGATTGAAGCCAAGAAAATCTTGTGGAGCAGTTCTACTCTGGCACATGGGGTTGTTACTGACTCTACAGAACACAACAGCAGCATGGTTCTCTCATATGTAAAGTTCATTCATCAATAAATAGTTATTTACGTGTCAGGCAAATGGGGGTTGGACTAAATGGTGCCTTGGGTTTCTTCTTGCATGAACATCCCAGAGGATATGAGATTCCATTGAATGTGCTCAGTTGTCCCAGGATGAGATAATGATTAAAACGCATGGCCGTCAAATCCATTCCTACTCATAATAACAGATCCTATGATGAGGCATTGATTACATCTCTATAATTTGATTCTTCATTTGTTTTGATGTCAGCACTGTTGCTTTAGATTTTGCCTCTTTTTGAGAAGCAGTGCTGCACAGCAGTCAAAAGCTCAGACAACAGAGGCAATTTGGATTTGAATCCCCGCTCTGCCACTGTCCAACTGGACCGTTCTGAGCCCCAACTTCCCATCTACAACATCTCCCTGCCATTGAGTCAATTCAGCCTCATAGCTGTACCTTATAGCACAGAGTAGAACTGGTCCATGGGATTTTTGAGTCTATAAATCTTTACAGGAGCAGAAAGCCTCATCTTTCTCCCATGGAGCTACTGGTGGAGTCAAACTACTGACCTTGCAGCTAGCAGCAGACTTGAAACCCATGTTGACACCAGTGATTCTATTTATAACCTAAAAGTAATAACACCCCTACATCATAAAATAACTGTAAGAATTTTTTCCAGGAGAAAAATTTGTTATGTTAGCATCCTGTTTTATGGTCTCTAGGTGTAAAGGTAGATTATAAACTACTAAGTCCATCCAAATTCCACAACTCTATTCTGGAAGGTAGTGAATGAAACAGGATAAGGAAATGGTTGCGTACAGATCTAGTCTCAGTTCAAGCCTTGCCTTGGCCTGACTCCCAGAAGACTCTGCCCCACAAGGATGGCACTGACTGCACTTTGAGACAAGGGGACTGCCATGGATTCAATTGTGTTCCCCATAGAAACACAGTGGGCAGAAATTTGATGTTTCGTGATTTAAGTTCAATATAGCCGACTCAAATGATACAATCCCAAGGAAGGAACTAAATTTTAAAATCCATCTGACTCCATAGCTGCTTCACTCTCACGTTCCCTGTGAAGAAAGTAAAAAGAAGTCATCATACATTTTGTAATTAGTATTTGAAGAAAATACTAACAAAATTAAATGGCATATTATTGGAGAAAAATATTTTTTCTACAATTACAGAGCACACAGCTGAACATGGGATTGGTTTTTGAAATCTTGGTAGCACTGGATTTGGATTCTTCTTATTATGGAAATTTAGAAAATAAAAGCATGTACAAAAAGACCCAGCGATAGATGCTCTATAGCAACTACCTCTCTTGAAAGATCCAGTTGGCAAAGATGGCTTTAATTCAACACTGAATGAGCCTCCAAGTTGCAATAGGCTCATAATTTCTCCACCAGAGAGGTGTATTTGCAGATAAATTCCATCAGGATGAAAAAACTCATTATTGAAGAAAAAAAACATTTCCTTTAAATTCACATTTGCTCACAGTTATCTCCATGTTTACTTAATGAGTGATAAAGGTGTTGGCCATAAGTCCACAGAAACATGTGATTGAGTAAATAATATACTTCTTCCATTTTGACTTATCGTTGATTCTAAGGAAAGCACATCTTCCACAAAGATGGGAGATTGATTTCTCTTCAACCTGGGCCACATCTAGAGGAGTCAATGTTGAATGACCATCTTTTTACTTGTCCTTGTCAACTCTCAGCTCACATTTCCTATATGAACATTTTTATAATAAGGAAATAAAGGCCCCTTCTCAGCGCTTCCATCTTGTTTGTATCATATTTAAATCGCAATATATTAAGTTAAAATTGCTTTATATGTGTATATTTTTGCATCTGTCTTTTGGACTATTGTCTAACAACTTGAGGACAAAACTGTGTAGTTGGTATAGAAATTTGCATCTAGTTTGTAGATGATGAAAACTGATAGATCCTAGGTCAGAAGTTTATTCTCAGGTCCAGTATGCACACACCTATACTTCTCTAGACAGATGGTCAATAGCTTTTCTGCACAGTTCGTGCACAGAGAACAGACATAAACAAATTTCACAATCCATTCACTAGTTCTTCTTGAAAACATCTCACAACAAAGGCTAAGTTTCTACATAATAAAATTTTTACCTAGAAACATTTTCATTGAACAAAACTTATTCACAATTGTAGTATAGACTATAAAATATTATATTTGTATAAATGTATTTTATATATAAACTGTATAACATAGATGTACATAATATACATAAATATTTATTTTAAATATTTCAGAATAAATAAACAAGAATGTTTCAGGGCCTATGTAAAGAAAACTGCTTAATATTTTGAAGGTGTAAAACAATATTGAACAAATAGAAAAAAGCAGGCTTGATATCACAATCGTTCTTCCAATATAAATATATAAATTCAGTTCAATATGAATTATAATCCTAATGAGAAATTTTAGGTACACAAAAGTCTATTAAATTCCTTATATAAGCTTAAAATTATGTAAGAAAATTAATCATGAGAAAATTACAGTATACATAGAACAGTTCGTCTTAGATAGTCAACACACCATGAAACTACTATAAACAAAAATTTAGGATTGGCATAGAGATATGTAATTTGAGTAGTGGAATGGAATAGAGAGCTAAGAAACAGATTCTAATAAACATATTATAATTTAAGATAGCTTAAAAGTGGTATTTAAATTCAATGGGAAAAGGGTAGATTTTTAAAATTGATTATAGTATCACACCTGTCTATTCATGTTGGTGAAAATAAATTGAATTCCAAGCTCACACTGAAGCCCAGGTGTGATAGTGGGTTATGAGTTGGGCTGCTAGCCCCAAGGTCAGCATTTCGAACCCACCAGTCACACCTCGGAAGAAAGATAAGGATTTCTACTGCCATTATGAGTTACAGTCTCAGAAGTACACAGGGGCAGTTCTACCCTGTCCTATAGGGTAGCTATGACTTGTGATCGACTCGATGGCACTGAGCTCACCCCATGAAAATTGCAGGCAAATTAAAAACGTAAATGTAAGAAATACATAAAAGGCATGTAACAAAATCTACTCAATAGATATTGATGCTATTGAACTTCCTTCAAGATGATCTCAAAAATTCTTTGTTGAGCCTTGATTTGGACCCATGGCCATCATAATCACTGTCAGAATAAAATGGCTTGTTAAGCTACTTGCACAGGGTGTTCTCACTCTAAAGTGGTTCTTTGTTGTTTGTGTTTTTTAACAGCTCTTTAAGATATTCTGAAAGTGTTAAAGAATTAAAATGTCACTTCGAGGACTAAAATGTGCCTTTCCTAAGCTATGGCATTTTCAATCACCTCATACGCCTGTGACTTTCCTAAGCTATGGCATTGTCAATCATCTCATACGCCTGTGAGAGCCAAACAATGAATACGGAAGTCTGCAAAAGAATTGATGGCAAAGCATTGATGGAGAAGAATATTGAAAATGCCAAGAACAAACAAATCTGTACTGGAGGACATCAAGCTAGAATATTTCTTAGAAGAAAGGATAGTGAGACTCAAATATTTGGGAAATGTTATCAGGAGGAAATGGTACCTGGAAAGGGGCATAAAGTTAGATAAATATGGATTGTGACAAGAGTTGTCTGTGCCCCTCGTAAAATGATTCAGAAAATTAAAAAATAAGCACGAGCATGGTTGAGCAACAGCAAAAAATGAAAAGAAAGAAAGAAAAACTAGACAAAGTACACAAAGTAGAGGATCCGTGGGGGGGTGGGTGGGAAGGAAGACTCTCAGGGAGATGGATTGGCACAATGGCTTAGGTCAGGCTCACCTTAGACCTAAAAGTGATGTCTTTGCTCTTTAACACTTTAAAGAGGTCTTGTGCAACACTTTTGTCCAATACATCATTTGATTTCTTGACCTTCAGCACTGCATCCGTTTGTTGAAACGTTTCCATCAGCTCCTGGAGCCTTGTTCTGTCCTAATGCCTTCACTGCACCTTGGACTTCCTTCAGTATCATCGATACTTGGTCATATGCTACCTTTTGAAATACCTGAATGCTGACCAATTCTTTGTGGTACAATGACTTTGTGTATTCGTTCCATATTCTTTGAATGCTTCTTGCATCTTTCAACATTCTGCCTATATTGTCTTTCAACATTTCAACTCAAGGCTTGAATTTTTTCTTCAGTTCGTTCAGCTTCAGATATGCTCAGCATGTCAGTATGTTCATTCATAAAAAAGTGTAATTGACAAGATATAAAGTATAATCACTCTGGGCATATGTACATTGTAATGGGCTGGCAAAAAAAACTAAGAGTCTAATTCTCAGATATCAGCACAATGGCAACAGATTGGAATCTGCATTCCTCATTACATCTCTCCCTTGCTGAGGGGCAGAAGGTAATTTACCCTTCCTTCTAGTGTAGTGGTTACGAGGTGTAGTGGGCTGCAATTCGCAGGATTGGCAGTTCAAAACCACAAGCAGCTCCATGGGAGAAAGACTGGGATTTCTACTCCCAGAAACCGTTACAGTCCCTGAAACCCACAGGGGATCGCTGAGCCAGCATTGACTTGATGGCAGTGAGTTTGGTTTGTTTTAGAATGTAAAGGAACCTTGGTGGCACAGTGGCTTGGTTATAGGTTGGATTGTTAACTGCAGGGTTGGCCATTTGAACCCACTCATAAAGATCAACAGCCTTAAAAAAAATCCCAAATGGTCAATTCTACTCTAATCTATTGTTTCACTATGGATTGACATCGACTCCATGGAGTGAGATTGTTTTTGCTTCGTTTTGGTTTTTGTTTGTTTAGGATATATCGTCACACTATTATGTTTGGCCCTCTTGGTGTTACCCACAGCTTACATATTAAATAAGCACTCTCCCAGTGTCATGGAAGATTTTTGTGTCTGTCGTTAATACCGTTTTTGATCGAGTTGGAAAAACAGATCCTGTTACAAGAGGCATTGAGATCACTGTGGATGATCTGGGAATCCAATTTAATGTGAAGTTGTGGTCCCAAAACATTTCCTTCATTCTGACTGGCCTAATATCATCATCACATCCATCAGAGGGCTATTGATCACGCTGGGCAAATTCTTCTACGCCATCTCCAGCGGTAAGTCTTCCAATGTTATTATCTGGCTGTTAGTACAAATAATGGCCAGGTACATTGTCTCCTCTATACTGCTGATCAGAATGAGTGCTTCTGACCTATGTTTCCTCCTTGTGATGCTGAAAGGTAAGCATAGTGACAAGCCAGCATTCAGCACAAAGCAGACTGTGTACATTTGAGGCTGCTGTCATGAGAGAAACCTGGTGCGTAAGAAGAACCAAGAACTAAGAAAAATAACATTAAAATGCTGGGAGGGGAGAAGTCTAAGGTAACTGTGTCAAGCACAAAGAATTTAATTCAAGGTTCAATTGAAGATGGTCATGACTTACCCTTAAGATTCACTGTCATCAGACCAGAGATTGTAACACACACACACACACACACACACACACACACACACACAGAGGTGGTTTCTACTTCTATTGCCATCTACTGGTGTTCCGCATATTAGTACATCTTGGATGTGTGAGCATACTGTCACCTTCCATTAGTTAAATCTGGAGATTGCTTGTATTTTGTAGTTATGTGTGCCTTATATAGATAGTTTTACACATATGAAGAGGTAACCCCCCAAAAAAACACAGAAAAATCTCCTCTGGGTGGAGTTCTTATAATACACATTTTTCCTGCTAGGCAAGCATTATTCTTGAGTTAGTGCACCCAGTGGTGTTGCCTGAGAAGGTTCTTTCTGGTCACAATGATTTTTTTCATCCAAGCAGTTTGTTCAAACCTTGTAATGTCCTATTTGAGAATAGCATGTGGATGTGAAATTTTGTTTCCTGCTCTGGAACAATGCTGCAGGAATTGTTGTGATGTTGAGCACAGTTTACAAGGACAGCGCTATGGGAAAAATCCAAGTGTATGAGTGATTTTCTCATTTCATAAAAGAAGGACATCCATCAAATTCCCGAACGGATGACTATGTCAACTTGTACTGCATTTGGAGTTTGTTCCACCAGGTCAGATTGTTAACCAGGGTTCTGAAAAGATTGAGTAACAGTGTGTGTGTGTGTGGGGGGGGGGGGAAGGCCTGATGTGTGGCAGACAGGGAACTGGTTTTGCCATGACTACAATGCACCTGCTGATACAGCCATCTCAGTGCACCAGTTTTTGGCAAAAACCATCATGCCTTTCTTGCCCCATGTACCTTACTCACCTGACCTCACTCCGTGAAACTTCTTTTTGTTTCTGCAAATGAAGAAAAAAATGAAAGGATGTACAGAGGTGAAGAAAAAAAATGAGGGAGGTGCTGTCAACCATCCAAACAGATGAGTTTGAAAAATGTTTCCAAGACTGGAATCACAGATTTGACGAATGTATTAAGTGTAATGGAGAGTACTTTGAAGGTGATGCTTGCTTTGTAAAAAAATTAAAGACACAGCTTTGAAATAAAGAAAATCTTGTTTTGAAAATGATGATGGCAACATATGTGCAGATGTGTTTGACACAATTGATATATGTATGGATTGTGATAAGAGCTGTAAGAGCCCCCAATAAAATGATTTTAAAAAAAAAAGAAGAAAGAAAGGAAGGAAGGGATATCCCCTTCATACATATTCTTTAAATATACAGTAGAACTCCAGTACTTGACAGCTTCAGTACTCAACATAATTGGATTCTGACGCAAAATGTTGAGAAAATTTTGCATCAGAGCTTGAACAAAACATCAGAATCTGACCCAACATACATGATTTTTGTCAACAAAAGCAACTTGTGTTTGGGTCACTCAGCATTAGTTGGCATTGTTAGTATGCATTGTTGAAGCCTTTTGTGGCTGTGTTCCAAGCATTTTGCTATAATTTTCTTAATTTCTGTGGCTTGTTGTACTGTTTTTAGATAAAAAAGACATGGGTCCAAAGAAAAAGTTTTTTGAAAAGAACCATCATGATAAGGAACTTGTTAACCATGTTATCAATATTGTTTATGATAATTTAGTAAACCTTTTTAGAAAGCAGATAAGGATACGTCAACAGCAGACCACATTAGACAGATTTTTTAAAAGAGAAAGCCAGCCAGGCAAACAATGACTCTCTCCATCCCTCCTCTCCACATCCATGTACACAGATCCAGATCCTCATCAATCTCAAGGTAAGGGCCATACTGTAGTTGTTAAATACTTTTAAAATGTTGTGTTTCTTATTTAAATTATATTATTTAACTCTGAACTTATTTACTTTAAAATATTGTGTAATGTTTCTTATAAAAAGGGAAGGTTAGGGTAAAAACTTGATGGTCGAGAATGGATTAATCCATTTTCAGTTATTTCTTATAGAAAAAAACTGCTTCATAACTCGACTGCATCACATCTCAATTGATACTCCTAGAACAGGTTAGCGTAGAGGTCCCGGATTCTACTGTACTGTTGTTTTCTGTCTCTTCAGATATAAATAACCTGCCCCCATTGGTAAGGAGACCCTTCCTTCTGCAGTTCGTATGGACTTCAGACATGCTGTGAAATAGTGTGCTGAATTGTTCTGTCAACTTGTTTATTCCAAGAACTACACTTTCCAGAGTTACTTTCCTTACAGTTAGAGGAGATAATTATTAGAGTGAAGTTATTTACTGGAAATACTGTTTTCAACAGAGTATTGTAAACACTATGCATAGGTCTCACCAGATGGAAAACAAGGGGAATCAAATTGACTTCATCTGTGCAAAGAGATGATGGAGAAGCTTCAATAACATCAATCAGAACAAAACTAGGAGTCAAATCCAGAACACACAATCAATTACTCATATACAAATTCAAAGAAAAAAAATAAAACAAATTCACGAGAGACAAAGTATGACTTTGAATCAATCATACCTGACCTTGGAAACTATATCAAGGACAGATCTGGTGCATTAAACATTCGTAATCAAAGACCAGAGAAGTGGCGGGATGACATCAAGGACATTATACCTGAAGAAAGCAAAAGTCATGAAAAAGACAGGAATGAAAGAAATGAATCAACTAGATGTCAGAAGAGAGTCTCGACTATGTTGCTGCTGTTTGGTGCCATTTAGTTGGCTCCCGCTGATATCGATCCTAGGTATAACAGAGCAAAACCCTGCCCAGTGCTTTGCCACCCTCACCCTTGTTGTTTGTGCCCATTGCTGTGGTTACTGTGTCAATCCAACTCCTTGATGGTGTTCCTCTTTTTCACTGACCTTCTACGTAACGACGCACAAGATTCTTTTCCAGGGACTGGTTTCATCTGATAACATGTCCAAAGTATGTGAGACAGAGTTTCACCAGCCTTGAGCATAGACTAGCTAAAGTGAATGAAAGAAATGATGAAATGAATGAGATGAACATAAAACTTCAAAAAGCAGACAGTGTAAAATATTATCATGAAATCTTTAAGGACTTGGGATTAGAAAGCCAAAAAGGAAAAGCATGCTCAGCGTTTTTTTTTAAGTTGGAATTTAATTCATATATTATGTCATTCCATTTTTCAATCACATCAAGTGCAAGTGCTACCACAATCAGTTTCCAAACATTATTTCCCACATGGACTGCTTGACACCATCTCCCTTTTGCCCCCACCCTTCCCTCGAAACCCTTATTCTACTTTCTGTCCTATAGATAGATTCATCAATCCTGGGTTTCATATACCAAAACATGGAAAAGCACATAACACGGTTTTAAGAGGGTGACCTCCAGTGACATAACACCTCTGAGATACCCTCTAATAGGAATGAACAAACACTAAACAAATCAATACAAACCCAAAATACAGAAAATGTTGGAAACCAGATGAGGCACAGTTTACATGATAGGGGCGATCTACTGACAAAGTGTTAACTGTTTAGGTCAGATTTATGCCTTTGTTCTTCGATACTCCTCTCTCCCAAGCACTCTGTTTAGTAACCACTTTCCTCCCATGCCTCAATTTTGATCGAGGGAGTTCTCCAGAGGCTGATTTCCTATGTCGTTCCACAAATGACTCTTGGGCTCCTACGATCATCATTCGCCTTCTGCACACCAGAATCTCAGAATTTAGGCTCTGATATTGATCCCTCTTTCGACTTCAGATTACATGGATTCAAATACTTCAGTGACTGATGTTGGTGTGCTTCTTCCATGTGGACTTGGTTGACATCTCACTTAGATGACTGCTTGTTTGGAGACAAGCCTTTTTAAGACCCCAGGCCCTATTTTGCCCACCCGCTGCATACTACCAAAAACCTAGTGACCTCACTTAGTGGTCCAGAAAGCATCCTCAGTCACTCCTCCTCCCATCTGGAGGTCAGCCCACCCTCACCTCCCACCAACACACATGCACCTATGTGCCCCTAAGAATGCCCATTCCCTCTCCCTTCCCCTGCGCTGCCCCTCCCATCAGTGAGCCTCATCCCTCTGACAGAGCCAGGTGACCTCACCCTGTATCCACATGGCTACCACTCGGCAGACAGCATTCCCCCACCCTCCACAGGCCATTTGATCCCAGCTATCGTGAGGTGCCCTCCTGTCAAGTAACCTACACTATACTTACCTGGAGTGGACGATGTGTGGTTCATTGGCACTGGTCCAGCTCTTTACCAAGCTGTCTGGTCTTCCATCAGAAGGCCGGCTGCCCTGAAAGCTTAAACTTGTGTCTCCTCTTCTGCTTGTCCCTACCACAGTGGACTCATACAGGCTTTGTGCTTTTGTGCTTGACTAACGTCACTCAGCATAATGCCTTCCAGATCCCTCCATGAATTGAGGTGTTTCATGGTTTCATCGTTGTTTGTTAGAGATACTAGTATTCCATTGTGTGCATTTACCAGAATTTTGCTTTTTTAAAAACAAATCATTGTATAGGGGGCTCATACAACTCTTATCACAATCCATACATACATCCATTGTGCCAAGCACATTTGTACATTTGTTGCCATCATCATTCTCAAAACATTTTCCTTCTACTTAAGCCCTTGATAGCAGCTCCTCGTTTTCCCATTCCCAGCTGCTCCTCCCTGATGAACTCTTGATCGTTTATAAATTATTATTATTTTGTCATGTCTTACACTGTCCGATGTCTCCCTTCACCCATTTTTCTGTTGTCCGTTCCCCAGGGCGGGGGTTATATGTAGATCCTTGTAATGGGCGTCAGGTACGATTGATTATTTTGACTTGCATTTCTTGGATGGCTAGTGACCCGGAGTATGTCCTCATGTGTCATTCAAGTGTCCTCCTTTGTGAATAATCTGTTCAGGTCCTTTGACAACCTTCTTAGATGGCTATTAGTGTTTTTCTTGTTGTAAATCTGTAAAATTGTGTAGATTCTAGTAAGCAGCCTTTTATCTATTATGTCATTACTAACATACTGATAGCATTGGGGTTTGCATCCAGGTCTTTGATCCACCTTGAGTCTGCTTTTGTGCAGCATGGAGTGAGGTATGGGGCTTGTTTCATTCTTCTGCAAGTGAATATCCAAAATTTCCAACACCATTTATTGAAAAGGGAATCCACTTCCCATGTAATGTTTCTTGGGACTTTGTCGAGAATCAAATGTGTGTATGTGGAAGTTTTTTTTTATTTCTGGGTTTTGTGTCTGATCCATTGGTCTGAGTATCTATCATTATACAAGTATCAGGTTTTCAGGTCAGGTAGTCACGAGATACCACCTACTTGAGGAGTTTCTGCTTATCCTGGGCTTCTTCCCTCTCCATATGAAGTTGGCAATCAGTGTTTCAATTTTTTTGAAGAAAGATTCAGCATTTCTGAAGCTGAAAGAACTGAGGGAAAAATTCAACCCTTACATTGCAAAATCTAAGGCCTCTATGGACAAAATAGTTAATGACACCGGAAGTGTTAGCAAGAAAACAAAAGCAACCAAATAAACACCCAGAGTCATTAGAGCAGAAAGAATTGATCAATGTTCAGAAGTCAGTGATATTAATGGCAGAAGTCCAAGTCGCACAGGAGGAATTGGTGAGACACAAGGCTCCAGGAATTCATAGAAGGCCAATTGAGCTGTTTCATCAAATGGATACAATGCTGGGAGCGCTCACTCATCTATGCCAAGACATTGGGAAGAGAGATACTGGTCAATAGATGGGGAGAGATCCATATTCATGCTCATTACAAAGAAAGACGATCTAGTAGAATGTGGAAATTACTAAGTAATATCACACGGGAGTAAGATTTTGCTGCAGATAATTAAAATACGGTTGCAGCAACACATTGACAGTGAATTACCAGAAATTCAGGTCTTGTTTAGAAGAGGATATGGATTAAGGGATATCATTGCTTCTGTCAGATGAATTCTCTTGGAAGCAGACAATACCAGAAGGATGTTTCCTCGTGTTTCACTGATGGTGCACAGCCATTCAACTATGTGGATCCTAACAAAGTGTAGACAACATGGTGAAGAATGGGTATACCAGAACACTTCTGCAGGAGCTCAGGTTCATTCCCAGATGCCACAGATGGTTAGTGACTTCCTGATCTGTTGTTCAAGGTGTATATTTCTCAGATTGCTCCTCTTCCGATAACAAATTCCTTTTCTCATAATACCCTCATGGTTCCCCCTCTGACTCCCACAGCTATTGGCTGCCCAGTTCTCCTTTTCAGTGCTGTGTCTTACAAAGCATGTCTAGCCCAGCAGTTCGCAACCTGGGGGTCGAGACCCCTTTGGGGGCCAAAGGACCCTTTCACAGGGGTCACCCAATTCACTACAGGAGCAACATAACAGTGATGAAGTAGTAATGAAAATAATGTCATGGTTGGGAGGGTCACCACAACATGAGGAACTGTATGAAAGGGTCACAGCATTAGGAAGGCTGAGAACCACTGGGATAGACTACTTAAGACAGGGAACTGGTGCAAAGATCCATGTTGCCTGTAGAGGGGTATGTACTTAGCCACGTGAGCCCGAGGGATTCACTCTAGACTTTGACTCCGTGCCTTCTCATTGTGATTTCTGCTGACTACACCTTTCACAAAGTCATTCCTTCTATGTGTCCACCTATAAGGGACTTTGCCATGAAGAGCCCAAGAATCAAAAGTATAGGAAGGACCTGGATTTGGTTTTCCCATTTTAGAGATGAGGACACTAAAGAAAAGTTAAGGTCATAGGGCAAGTGAGGGACCAAGTCAAGATTCAAACTGCAGCCTTCTTCGGGATTCTTTTAATTTCTTTTAGAGGACTCAGCTAGAAAATTGAATGCACTCATATAATACTAAAGAGGCACCTACTGCTATTGGTTAATACTTTTACAGCAATACATTTTTCATAAGATAGCTTCTCCCTTGCTAGTTTAATTTATGCCCTACCATTAGCCATCTCCATTAGAAAGAAAAATTACAGACTCTTTCAGGAGGGCAAGTCAAACAAAATTGGCCTTCAGAGACATTTATGGAACCAGGAGAGACCTGGATAATCACTTGGCACACTAGACTCCGTTTTTAAAACAAAGAGACTCTCTAGTCTGAGATGTCCTTTTTTCTCAAAATCTGGGCCACAATGTAGCACCCACAGCACACCTGGGAGCATATTACAAATGCAAAGTCTCAGGCCCAATCCCAGGCCTAATCACTCCGAGTCTCCAGAGGATAGATTCAAGAATCTGTGTTTTGCCAACTCTCCATGTGATTCTTTAAGGAGTCACGAAAGTTTAAGCTTGGTTGCATTCGGTGACTTTTCCAAGGTCTCATAGCATGTCACAACCCCAGCTCTTCTAATTTCCCAGTTTAATGCTTTTTTCCATTATGCCAAGTGGCCCATCCATATCCACGTTCTCCTTCACGGTCTGTTCACCATTTCCCCAGGCAAATCAGAGGTCAGCATTTATTTTCAACACTGCAAGATTTGAATAAACAAGACCCCTGAAAGGAAACCTTTGCTCTCATAAAATCCTTTAGATATTGGTTGAAATAAACCATAAGAACTTCTTCCCTTGGCAATTACAACACATAGTTTTCTCTTTCTTTCCTATTGACTTGTTGTCAACATTTGATTGACCTGGGCAGTACTTGCTCTTTGGTCCCTACCTTGGGAAAATATAAGAATAATTGCTATGTTGGAAAATCTTTAAGTTTCTGGCCCAGAATTCTCAAGTTATTCTGCTGATCTGCACTCTCAAATACAAAGGAGTCTGTCCTACTTTATTGAAATAACTTAACCAGTTTCCTCTCAAGCCGTCTGCACAGGTCTAGGGTAATACCTGTCTGAGAACTTTAGATGATTTCATAAGGCTCTTTGGGTGTAGTTTTATTATTGCAAACCATTTCAGTCAGTAACCCCATTCAGGCTTTCCAGTTACTCCATGTAAGGGCCACCTGCAGGCATTCAGCAAGGGGAGAACAGCTTTTTGTGAGAAGCACCCCACACTGGCTTTTGTTTTGAAAGCTAGAGATTGTGCCTGTTGACAGCTGCTGTGAAGAGACCTCCTGGAGAGCGGCTCTGTCTTCACAGAGGGTCAAGATAAAAGATTAAAAGATCGCAGACAGAGAGTTCTTTCCTAGGCTGAGTACCACATGCCACGGGCCTCCCAGGGCCACTGTTCTACCAGGGAGCCTTCTTTGGAAAAAAAACACTTCACCAATGGGAAGCTTTGTGAGAATCCATAGAACAAGGACAAAGTAATGGCCTGGGCACAAATGCAGACACACTGAAGACTAGCTCAGTGCATCCTCGTCGTTTATCCCTATGGAATCCCCAGGAATCGTTAACTTCAAACCATTCCCATCTATTATGCATGACGTTCTTCAGGAGGCCAAAAGTCGGATTGGAGCCTCAACTGATGCCACCATTGTGGTCGTTGCATAATTTCATGTAAACTTAATAAATAAGTGTAGGGGTGGTGTCTACCTAGCCTGTCAATCAGGTCATAGCCTGATGATGCATGCTTGAGGGCGGGATTTTCTCATGAGGATTCTGGGAACTTCTTCTTCTTTTTCTTCTTTCTCTCTCTCTCTCTCTCTCTCTCTCTCTCTCTCTCTCTCTCTCTCTCGCTCTCTCTCTCTCTCTCTCTCTCTCTATCTCTCTATCTCTATCTCTATCTCTATCTCTTTTGCCCTCATCTTGCTTTTGACATGCCATGGAGAGATTTGTTGAGATCTGTAAGAGCTCTCTCTCTGTTTCACTTTCTTGCTAGTTGAGAAACTTGGAGAGCTGGAGAAGACACGTGGAGACCCACACCAGCACTGAGATGTTTCCACCACCATTAGCTCCACAAGGCTTTTCACCCACCAGCCTGTGATCTTCCTGCATTTGACATCATTTCAGGTGCTGCGTGAGTCTGAAAAGGAATTTATGGACTAGTATCAGACTTGAGGGCTAATTTCAGACTTATGGACTTGATCTTGACTTGGCTGGGATGTTTTCTTAATATATCATTCCTCTTTGATATAAAACTCTTTCTTATACATATATGAGTGTCCTTGGATTTGTTTCTGAAGTCAACCCAACTAACACAAAAATTTTCTTCCCATTGAGACTTCATTAAGTAAGTCATTTCTGGTCCCTCTCCAGAATTCTTTTGATGGGAGATTTTTAGCTGTGATCATTTCCCAGCCAAGATTCACAGTAGAAGACTTGTCAACAAAAAATTGTAGCATTAAATAAGCAAACCCATAACCAAATCCACTGCCATCAGTCTGTGATGACTCAGAGTGACTCCGTGGAAGATTTAAAAGTGGTAAATCTTTATGGGAATAGACAGCCACCTCTTTCTCCTTCAGGGGGACTGGTGCGTTTAAATCACTGTCAAGGTCATCAGCAGCCCACCATCGACACCACAGTGTCACCAGGGCTCCTCAAAGCATATCTGCATGAATCTGGAGATGACATCCAAGTAAGCTCTCCTATGCAGTACTTCAAATCTCCCCTAAATTCATTTTCGGATCTCCGGGTAAATTATTTCACTTCATTGAAGACAATAATACACCTACCTGACCTGTAAGTTTTATTCAGATATTTGAATACATGAAAGGTTTTCAAAAATTTTTAAACTGAACATATAAGATCTGGATACATATTGGCTTGTTTTTTCCCATTACAGCTCACAAAGCCACAGTATTCTCATTTTCCTTATTCATTGTCCAGCTTTGACCAACTGCACAATGAAGTGGTAAAAATTCCACAACTTAGGGGAGGCACACCTGATCCCATCGTATGTAGATCGATAAACCTCAAAAGTAAGCAAAGCTGCACTCGTTCTTTGGAAATATTGGATCGTTTCATGGTGCTTCTAGGTACCATTTTGTTCTTTGCTAATTTCACCCAAATCGAATTTATTTCAAAAGTCACATTATTGTACTTCCAGAAAAGAGGACTCTGGCCTTGTTTCTTTCACTCAATAGCTAATATGACCTAGTAAAAGCCTACGGAAGGCATTCTCATCTCTTTGGGTTTCATCCTCATAGAGTTGATTCAAAGATTTGAAAGCACCATTTTTCATGCAAGCCAAAAACACAATTGTGCGCCCCCCCCAGGATTGATGTAGTTAATACATCCTGTATCTTTTTCCAAGAAAGGTCAAATGTTTTCCAAATAAAGTAATACAATTGATCACTTTGTTCCTTTTCTGAACACTATTAATATTAATTCAAAGTGATTTTGAGTAAAAAGGAAGCTGAGATCTTGTAATCCTCTTCCTGCAGCATTGTCAAAACTGAGACTCAGAAAAATGTTGAGACTTGCCCAAAGTTACACAACTACTTAAAAATATGGGGTTTTCTACTCCCATAAACAGTTACAGTCTTGGAACCTCAAAAACTCACAGGGAAGTCCAACCCTGCCCTGTAGGTTCCCTCTGAGTCAGCATTGACTTGATGGCAGTGAGTTTTGTTTGTTCATTTATTTGTTTTTAGTGGCACAATCCAATTCAAGTCATCTTACAAACCTTGAGGGAAAAGGCAGTGAGCAGGGAAGGGCATTTCTGGCATGCTTCTAGATTCAGCAATTTGTTTTTTATTTCATGATACTTTTTCAGAAAGTTAAATCTCACCAGTGAGAATGTTTGCTACCTGTTGTCACTGAGTTGGATCTGGTGTCAGACTTGAACTTTTTTAGAGGGCTTTATTTGCAAAAACAGTGCACCAGGCCTTGCTTTCACTGAGTTGCTGGGTAGATTTGAGCCACATGCTTTTCAGTTAGTGGCCAAGGACACTGCTTGCACCATCCAAAGGTCTGAGAACCTTCACTACTTATAGCTAATGTTTTGGTTAGTGCTCATTGAGGCTAAAAGTAGAGTTATCGTCAATTATGGCCCTTCTCACTGTAATTCCTTTGTGATATATTATCACTCTTGACTCCACACACCTGTGTGTATAGTCTCATTTTGGAGGGCATTCTGTACTATACGAATGGACAGGATTAGAGTGGGATTAAGTCCTGCCCTTAGTAAAAGGTGTGGACCAAGCCATACCCTTTGTGTCCTTGGTAGCATCTTTGACTATACATTTGTAGAAGGTGGCGAAAGACAGGGCTTTCTACTCCTGGAAGGAGTTACAGTTTTGGAAACTCACAGGGGGCAGTTTTACCCTGTCCTATATGGTCACTATGGGTCAGAATTGACTCGATGGTAGTGAGTTTGGTTTTGGTTAGTAGAGGGTGTGACTTAAGACACCATCCTTTGTTTTCCTTGGATGGGGGATACATACTGGTAGCATTGAACAATTCTAGCACATTTCACATCATCTGGAGAACCATCCTTTATATTCTGACTGAGCATTGGTAGAAGCAATGAGACCCGAGGTGACTTTTGGACATTTTTGGCTTCTGGCTCACCTCAGCCTGATCTTCAGATTTGGGACTGAACAGCACCCACCACCACGTAAGACATTTCCTCAAAGTTTCCTGAGTTTCTGTGAGACATTTCAGTGAATCACAGAACCCAGGGACATGAGGAAATATATTCAAAGGAGGAGTGGGGGGGATGGGGTAGGAGGGGATATGGAGTAGAATAGCATCTTGAAAGAGTTGGACATTTGAGACATCTTAATCTCCAACTCTTTCAGGCTAGTTTGATATCATTTCTCTAAAAGATATTATAACCACACCTCCCACTCCTGGAACCACTAAATGACATACTATGAACAGCTGTGCGCATGTTAGCATCTGGGCCCAAGGATTGGCTCTGGAATCCCTGGTGGCACTTGCCCCTAATGAACAGCAGCTCATAGTTCAAAATAATTCTACTTTTCTGCCGCTCCTCAGCAGGTAATTTTTAAAATCTTCCAGGGAAACTTGGAGCCAGTTACTAAGGGCAGATGTTCTATGATCAAGAACCCTGGAAGTCCTGATCAAAGTCCTGAGTCTGTTCTTGACTCTGTAATGGGGTAATTCTTGGCACTATGGGGTGTGGTTCCTCCACCTTTCCTGGCACTTACCTGATTGCACAGATGCGGTGTGGTCTTGATGACGAGATGATGTAGCCAAAAAAGCCAAGAAAACATTAATTTTTCCTGAATTTCAAAAGCTCAGTCTTCAGGTTTACAAAGGTCTAGGACTTGAGGGACTGAAGGAGTAGACAAAATATGATTTAGGAGCGAGATTTTAAATACTCCTGGGATCTCTAAAACCTTACATTGAGTTATATACAAAAGCATATAATATACTGCTATGAAATTTCAGAGTTAATTTATATTGGAATAAAACAAAAGAGTAGTTGGGGGCATGTTGTTGACTGGAAAAAAGCAGGAGCAAATTTTCAAGCGTGTTATAAATGCTTTTAATCTTAATGTGGGTGTGAATGAAAAATTATAAATTTTGACCAAAGCTTATTAAGCTGTGCAGCTAAAAGCTGTGCATTTTACTATATATAAATTATGCCTCGATATTTTTAAATTAAGTTTTCATGGCACTTATACATTGGAGGTAGATGTTTTCTTGAAGAGCAGAGTGTCTCTAGGCTCTCTGCCTACCCTTCCCCAAGAGACAGGCACCACAGAAAGAAGAGGAAAGTAGAACCATAGGTAGATTTGATGACTCTGACAGTCAAGATGAGCATATTTGTCTTTCCCAAGGAGAATCGTATAAAGTGTCAGGACCCCCAAGTAGAAGAACAAAAGCCTGAGGAAACATAAAACATTTTCTTTTCAGCCAAATGCAGTTAAGACACAGCATTAAGAGCTAGAGCCCCATGGATGGATGAATGGATTGTGATAAAAGTTGGACGAGCCCCCAGGTAAATGATTTTTTTTTAAAGGAACGAGAGCCCCCTGGAAAGTCTGTGGATTAGTGATGGGGTAGCCCTGAATCCTGCAGCATGCATGGACCAATGGTCAGGGAGGCACAAGGCTATCTTAGTAGACAACAACAGAAATAGATGATGACATGGAAGAACTGATCCCCCAGGCCTGCCAATATCTTGAGCACCATGGATGAGCACCACTCTCACGAAGATCAAACATGACCTCAGAGAACAGATGGAACTTCAATATAATTGAGATGACATTTGACACCATCCAATCGATTCTGAAGTGCAAAGGAGAAATGGAACTCTCAGTACAAAATAAAGTATTTCATATACACGTCACCTGGTCAACTAGACGATGCCATCAATATTGGGGTGACATCATCGTAGACAAGTCTAAGTTCTGTTTCTATAGAGAAGCTTGATTAAGACAAACCCACAGGTGAGGAACAGGGATGAAGCTGGACCATAGTCAAGCCCATATTCTCCACTTTCCCAACTAGATAATGTTCTCTACCCCCATTGGGGTGCAGTCAATGAAGGGAGCATGAAAAGCCCGAGTGTAATTATAAAAGGGACGTGTTAGCAGGGGATATCTTGGTAACGTAAAGGGGCAGCAAAAAGAAGAAAGATCTCCAAGAGAAGAAGCAACGGTCCGCTCAAAAACAGCAACAGCTGTGAGGAGGGCACAAGGTTGACAGTGCTTGATTCTGTTACACGTGGGGTTGCTATGAGTCAGAACCAACTCAAAGGCACCTAACAACCACAGCCAATGGAAGCAACTATCAGCAATGAACACAATTCCCTCCCTTAGCATCTTAACCAACACCTGAGATGTCACCTTACAAATTACTAGCTAGTCTGCCACCATTTCATGGTTCCTGGCATAAGATACAAGACCCCTGAGTTCATTAGAAATACAGCAGCACACTGACAGGGAACTGCCAGCAGTTCAGGCCACATTCTGAAGAGGACATGGAACAAGGGCTATCATTACTGATGTCAGATGGATCTTGACTCAGAGAAGAAAGTACCAGGAAGATGCCTACTTGTGTTTAATTGACTGCAAATGCAGTCAACTGTGTGGACACATGATATGATAAACTGTGGTTGGCATTGAGAGAAACGGGAATTCTTGAATACTTCATTGTGCTCCCTCTGAACTTGTACATGGATCAAGAGGCATTTGTGCGAGGAGAACAAGGGAACACTGCATGATTTAAGACCAGGAAAGGTGTGCGACAGGTGAAAGTATGGTATCCTTTCATCATACTCATTCAATCTATATGCTGAGCAAATAATACAAGACGCTGGATTATGTGTAGAAGAGTTTGGCATCAGCGTTGGAGGACAGCTTATTAACAACCTGCTGTATGCAGATGACACAACCTTGCTGGCTGAAAGTGAGGAGGAATTGAAGGCACTTGATGAAGATCAAGGATTGTAGCCTTCAATATGGATTACAACTCAATACAAGGAAGACCAAAATTCTCACAACTGGACCAATAGGTAACATTATGATGAATGGAGAAAAAATTTAAATTCTCAAAGATTTAGTCTTACTTGGATCCACAATCAATGCTCATGGAAGCAGCAGTCGAGAGACCAATGGACGTTGCATTTGGTAAATCTGCTACACAAAACCTCTTTAAAGTATTGAAAAAACAAAGATTCTACTTTGAAGACTAAGATATGTCATGGTATTCTTGGTTGCCTCATCTGCACGTGAAAATTAGACACTGAAATAAGGAAGACCGAAGAAGAATCGATGCATTTCAAGTATGGTGCTGGACAAGAACATTGAAAGCACTCTGGACTGCTAAAAGGACAAACAGATTTGTGTTGGAAGAAGTACGGCTAGAGTGTTCCTTAGAGGCCAAGTTCGCAAGACTTCATCTCATATACTTTGGACTTATTGTCAGGAGATACCAGTCCCTGGAGAAGAACATCATATTTGGTAAAATGGAGGGGCGGCGAAAGAGAAGGCCCGTGACAACATGGATTGACACAGTGGCTGCAACAATGGGCCATGAAGCAAATCAATCAATTGGCATAAAGTGTTAACTAAATTTGAAAGGAAAACTAAGCTTTCGTCCAAACTAAAATAAAAAGTCAAAAGTAAACTACATATTGAAAGAAAATATTTACAATAGATTCAATTTGTGCCCTGAATATGTAAATGTTAACAGAAAGAATCTTTGGTATGCTATTGGGAAATTTTGAATAAGGACGACGTGTTATATTATATTCATGTTCTTCAATGAATTTTTTCATTATTAGTCACCATAGGAAGCATGTTAGATATTTTTTCCTGCCTTCTCAAGATAATGCAATACCACAGGTATATGGTCTGTCTATTTATATACTGTATGTGTAACTGTGCTTTAAATATTAAAAAGAATTTTATTCCACATGCCAAGAAAATATTTTAGCCTACTGAGAATACATTTAGGAAGCTTTTAAAATTTTCCTAACAATTATAATGTTGTTGTGGCTAGAAAATATAGCAATGAAAATATTGAGTAAGTGTGAATATCATAGTATTTTAAATATTTCTGAATTTTTAAATACATGAAATTAGTATAACAAAATTCTAATCATTAAATCAAATGATCAGTATATTTCAGAATTTGCTATAGTAGTTCTTATGCTTTCCTGTAGGTTTAAGATTTTTCATATTAAAAAGAACATACACTCAAAAACTGTTCACAGAGTTGTCTAGGTGATACTTTATTATTCTTGGTGTTTATGTCTATAGTTTAGGTTGTTGATGTTAGGCTGGTATGGTATCATATATACAAAAACCATAAACCTATTATTTTTAATGAGAAAATAAAGTTTTAGAACACTAAGCACTGAAAGAAATTTCTTTATCCTACTAGTAGACCTCTAGAAGAAACATAACCTTATAGCAAATGTCATAATTAATGGCAACATGTTGAAAATAGATCTTTTACTCTTCGGAAAAACACAGGAGAATTCACTATTTTTTCTTTAACAAATTGGAGGTGCTTAACCAGTGTATGAAGGCAAAGTAAAAAAACAAAAAGGTCTACGGATTTAGAAAAATGAAAAAATCTATTATTTTTATATAGAAATTTTAAAATAATTTGTGGATTAATAATAAAAATTAACAGTCATTATTGACTGTGTTAGTCCAGGCTGACTACAGAAACAAATTCAGAGACACTCATGTGTACAAAAGAGAGTTCTATATCAAAGAGCAATTGTATATTGAGAAAACATCCCAGCCCAGGCTAGATCATGTCCATAAGTCTGTTAGCCCCTATGTCCAATACTAGTTCATAAATTCCCATTTAGAGTCATGCAGCACATGCAATGATGCCGAATGCAGGAAGATCACCGACCAATGATAGATCCAGTGGTGATGGAAGCATCTCAGTCCTGGTGTGGGTCTCCACATGGCTCCTCCAGTTCCAGGACTCTGGCTGCCATCAACATGGTTCATGTGGCTTGTCAATGGGAAAAATGCCAAGCAGAGAGAGTGTGTCTCCCGCTTCCAGGGAGGGAGGCAGGACTTCCCAGAATCCTCAAGAGCTCATACCCACACAGAGGCATCATTGGCTATGACCTGATTGACAGGCTAGACTCCACCTCTTCACTCAAGTTGTCAGAATATGTAACTGCCACATTGACCATTCACTTTGTAAAACTGGCACCATCGATTAAAAATAAATACATACATACCATGAAGTTGTTGTTGTTAGGTGCCATCAACTTGGCTTCAACTCAGTGACCTTATTTGTAACAGAATGAAGTGGTACCCAATCCTTCACCATGTTGCTATGTTTGAGTCCACTGCTGGAGTCACTGTGTCAATTCATCTTATTAATGATCTTCTTTTTCAGTGATCCTCTGTTATCAGACATGATATTCTTCTCCAGACAACTGGTTTCTCCTGATAACACAAATAAGCAAGATACAGTCTCACCATGCTCACTCCCAAGGAGCATTCTGGCTATACAAGACAGATGTATTCATTTCTCTGGCCATGCATATGAGAGGGTACCCCGCCCCACCAAAAAAAAAAAAAGGAGAAAATTTCTGCTGGGCAGAGATTTCATAGTATGCATTTTTTTCCTGCTAGGTGAGCATCAAGCAACTCACTTTGAGTTTGTGCACCCTGTGGCATCACCTGGGAAGGTTCTCTCTAGTCACAGTGAGTTGTTTTCGTAAAAGCAGCTTTGCTTGAACTTCGTTTTTTGTGGTGGCCAATGTAAGAGAACCACGTGCAGCTATGAAACTTTGTTTCCTGCTCTCGAAAAAATTCTGCAGAAACTGTTGTGATGTTGAACACAGCTTGCAAGGACAGCACAATGGGAAAAGCTCAAGTGGACAGGGGTTTTCTCATTTCATAAAAAAGTGAAATGTCAATAGATGACAAACCTCATTCAGGATGTCCGTTCACTCATAGTGCATTTGGAGTTGGTGCCATCAGGTCAGACTTTTGATCGAGCTTTCTACTTAGAGGTTCTGAAAATATTTCATAACAGTGTGCGATCCAAAAGGCCTGATTTGTGGCAGGCAGGGGACTGGTTTTGCCATCATGACAATGCACCCGTTCGTGCAGTCATCTCAGTAGGCCAGTTTTGAGTCCAAAACTGCATGCCTCCCTTGCCCCACGCACCTGACTCACCTGACCTCACTCTGTGCCACTTCTTTTGGTTTCCTCGAATGGTGAGGGATGTGAAAGAATGGCACTTTGAAGATGCAGAAGAGGCGAACCAAAAAACGAGGGAGTTGCTGTGAGCCACGCAAACAGATGTGTTTGAAAAATGTTTCCAAGCATGGAATCACAGATTTGACAAACGTATTAAGTGTAATGGGGAGTACTTTGAGCACTCTGAGTGGCTTGTTGGTTCAAGCCCCATATTCTGTTTACCAGCTCAGCATGCTGACCATTTGCACTACACTTGTTTTAAATAAGCCCTTTGTTGTTTTCCATGTCGCAGAGGTTTTTTTGTTTGTTTCACTTTTTGGTTGTTTTTTTTTTTTTTGGTGAACCAGAAAAATGACAACTTATTCATATAATTGAGGTGAGGGGGTGAGTGAAGCGGGGGGATCAAGTGCTTCTGAGAACTGCCATAGCAAGATCCATTGTGGCAAGATCCATTGTGGATTGGAAGATGCACGTTCTGGAGGAGTGAGAGACACTTGAGAAAGAGAGAAGAGAACAGAGGTCTTTTAGACAGGGAATTCCAGGATCCCAGATCTCCAGAATGTGGTCTAGCAGGAGAGGCACAGGCTCTGGGTGGGCACTTTCTTGAACTCCCTGATGATTATTCTTAGGGTTGCTTAGAAGACTGCTGGAATATTGTTTGGGATTTGGACCCTTTGATAATGAAGCAACTGATAGGCAACAGCTTGGGGGCTTGCTTCTAAAGAGAAAACACGATTTTAAACTATATGTGATAAGGCGGATTGTACAGATAATGGGAGTAAACCTTTAGATTCTTTTAAAAGTCATTTACAGAGTAATCTATGTCTATTAAACCTAATTATGTGTTAAAATCCAAGGCTAGTATCTTGTCTGCCTTGGTTTATTTTTTGTTCACCACCACCCCCATTTCCTTATTGGAATGATTGCTTGCCATTGCATCGATTCAAAAGAATTGACCCACAAGATATTGGAATTGAAAAACAAAGTAAATAAACATTTCAAATACACCAGGTCCTATATCACAGAGCGTCTGAGAAGCTGGGCCTTAGATGACTAATGTAAGACAAATGCATCTCCTCTGTAATCTGCCTCTATGTCAGGAACATCCTATTAGAGGTTCTGCTGGGGGAGAACCAGCGAACAGCTCGATTCTATAGGATTGAACACAAACGTGTCTCTGATGTACTTTGATGTCTCCTTTTCAGGAGCTACATTGAGGATATTCACTGTGTTTTAAATAAGGAGAAATGTGCTGTTGCATGATAATGTCAATGCTAATTGGGAGATGTTGACACATCCATATCAATTTTATAGCTCGTGACCTCAATTTGAACCAGTGTCATAGAGGTTAAAACAGGGAGGATTTATTTAGGCTGAAATAGAAAGCAAATTTTTTATTGAAAAATTGGCTGCAATTCTAGGATAAGACATATGCTATTATTTATCACAATGAAAGAGAAGAACCACTTCTATTTTGATCAAAAGACCCAGGGAGCTGAGAAGAGATTTAATCTAACTCCAAACTTTGTGCATTTCATACAAAATTGAATGTGAAAGTTTCTTCTTTTGGAATCATTTTATGGTGACGCATCCAAATTGTAGAGAAAGAAAGACTTCTGTCCCAGGGAAACAAAAATATGCAGTTCTTTCTTTATGAAGATGCTCTCTGCCTTCCTGCAGTAACCAAAGGCTTGGGGTTTGGCTAATCAGTTGTTCCCTTTTGTGACCTGTCACAAGCATTCGTGAGATCCTGTCTAAGATCAGGGATAGAATCTTTAAACAGGAGACTGAGCATTCATTTTTCCATTAAGTACTGTGCCATTGTATATATGTATCTATATATGTGTATGTTTTTATGTATTCAATCTACCACTAATAGATATTTGTATTGACTCTTTTATTACTTTATTTGTTGCTAATACAAACTCAATTATATTTAGACCATTATGAATATCTCCGAGTTCATACATACAAGGGTTTTTCTGGGATCTGTTTCCAGAAGTAGATGAAATTGGTAGTGGTATGTTCTCTGTGGTACGTGATCTGTATACTGACAAATAATCTGGGAAGCTGGACAATATGAAAAAGATTGTGCCGTCAGAATTGGAGGAAGATTCATGAACAGCTAGATAGGCAGATGACACAACCTTGCTTGCCAAAAGTGAATATGACTTGAGACATTCCTCATGAAGATCAAAGAGCACATGTGATATAACACACTGCAACATAAAGAAAAGGAAAATTTTACAACTGGTCCGATAAACAACATCATGATAAATAGAAAGATTAATCTTGTCAAGGATTTTGTTCTTCCTGGATCAACAATCAATGCCCATGGAAGCAGAAGTCAAGAAATTAGGAGACAGGCCCCAAATTGATTGAGCCTCTGGTGAATCAATTTTGTATGATGTCGCTATGTTAAAATATAGCACCTTATCCTTTGATCTCCATTTTGACCCATTTCAAACTTGTGTCAGGTATCAATTTTTCTCACATTTTAATGTGTTATAATAGCAAACTTACAGGAACAGCACAGGAGAGGGACAACATTAAAAATCATGTACTTGCATGTAGGACAACTTCGTTAGAAAATTATAGTGAATGGATGGAATCTGATGTGTGGTAAAAATGCTACCAGCTCCATTTAGTTGCCATCAGTATGAATTTTTTTTTGTTTTTTAAAAATTCCAAATGTTGGCATTGTCCAGAACACGTTAACAGGTTTCTTTATAATTACTTTAAAGTTGAACTGCTGAAACATTTCACTGAAACATTTTACTAATGTTTTCTGACCCCACATTTTATATTAAAAATTCACACCCAAATAAAAATGGAAAAACAACCAATATCTGATTCTGTCCCGTATTACTCCATTCACAATCATGCACTTGGGTACCTTTTGACCCCATGGGGGAAAAATGCAACTAAAAACCTAACGTGCAGAACTGCCAATAACAGGAAGGAGAGAATCTTTTTTTTTTTTTTAGAATGAGATGTTCCTCATCATAGTAGATTCGTAAGCACATTCTCCGTGTATGTGGCATGCTAGCTGGATGTCTTTTGACATAATTGTTAGGCATTTGACCTGGATAGCGCGCAGACTGGTGTCTTCTAAAAAGGCCAAGAAGATAGACCTCGTTTGTCTCCTGCAAAGCACCACCCAGAGCTGCGCACTGGAGGAGCAGATGTGTTTTGAATTCCTGAGCAATTTCTCACTCCAAATGCTGAAAGGGAAGTTTGAAAATCAGCACATGAAAGAAGAGAAAAACTATTTGAAATTATTATAAAATTTATAATAAATGTTTATGTTGAAATATATTAAAAGTGATTTTTTTAAGTTGGGTGGACTTCTGATAATGTCTAATTTCACGAAGTGCCACAGGACCATGCCTGCACTGGGGAGGTTCCTTCATCCTCCAGGAGAGGACACCCTATTGTGAGCAGCTTATTTTTTTAATGATTTAAAATTTAATTTCCCTTTAATTTCTTTTTAAAAAATCATTTTATTGGGGGCTCTTACAACTCTTATCACAATTCATGCATGCATTCATTGTCTCAAGCACATTTGTACTTATGTTACCATCATTGTTTTCAAAGAATATTCTCTCTACTTGAGCCCTGGGTATCAGCTCCTCATTTTTACCCTTCCCTCCCTCCCTCATGAACCCTTGATAATTTATAAATTATGATTATATTTTCATGTCTTGCACTGTACGATGTCTCCCTTTACCCCCTTATCTGTTGTCCATTTCCCTGGGAGGGGGTTATAGGGAGGTCATTGTGGTTGTTCCTCATTTCTCCCCCACCTTCCTCTTCCCCTCCTGGTATTGCTACTCTCAATATTGGTTCCAAGGAGTTAATCTGTCCTATATTCCCTGTGTTTCCAGGTCTTATCTGTACTCATGTATATGCTCTGGTCTAACCAGATTTGTAAGGCAGAATTAGGGTCATGATAGTTGGGGGGGGGCCGGAAGCTTCAAAGAAAATCAGAGGAAAGCTGTATGTTTCATTGGTGCTATACTGCACCCTGACTGGCCCGTCTTCTCCCCACAACCCTTCTGTAAGGGTATGTCCAATTACTTACAGATTGGCTTTGGACCTCCACTCCACACTCACCCCCTGCCCCTCATTCACATTGTGATTTTTTGCTCAGGGTCTTTGATGCCTGATATCCGATCCCTTCGACACCTCATGATCACACAGGCTGTGGTGAAGAAAGCTGATGGTGCCCGGCTATCAAAAGGTGTCTTAAAGGCTTGAATATAAACAAGCAACCATCTAGCTGAGAAACAACTAAGCTCTCATGGAAGAAGCGAGCAGGTTTTGTAGTCAGCTGTTGACACTGCCTCACTCTCCCACCTTCTCCAGCAGTTGCAACTCAGTGAGCTGGAGGCTGCTTTGGCGTTAGGCAAAGGCAACGGCACAGCAACTACCGTGAACACAATCAAAAGATTCAGTTATTAATATTTTCTGCTTTCTTTGTGATTGTGGTTTGTCTCTCCTTTGTTTTGTCATAGTTGTTAGTGGTGATTGTTTCTTGTTATGGTTTTGTATGATTTCCTGTGTATGAAATCCAGGTTCGATGAACCTATAGAAAGAGTAACTGGACTAATAATTACTTAGACTAGTATTTACCTAGGAGTGTGGCAGGGAAGTTGGGGGAAAATCTGAAGCTAACAACAAGTAGGAGAAAGAAGAAAATGTTCTGAACTTGATTATGGTGATGATAGCACAACTCTTAAGATGATTGAAATACCAAATTGTATGAGATGTGAATTCTATGCTAATAAAACTATTTTTGAAAGAATCAGGAGGCACATAGCAATTGGCACATCTACTGTAAGAAACCTCTTGTAGGTGTTTAAAAAAAAAGATGTCACTGTGATGACTAATGTGTACCTGGTCCAAGTCATGATGTTTTAAATTAGTTCATATGCATGCAAAAATGGACAATAAATTAAAAAACTTACATATTTGAAATATGGTATTTAAGGAGACCATTCAACATATGAGAGGGTACCCCCCAAAAAACAAAAATTTCCCCCCAAGGCTATGTATTTAATTTTTTAACAAAACAATCTTATCACCTTCAAAGCGCTCTCCATTACACTTAAAACATTTGTCAAATCTGTGATTCCATGCTTGGAAACATTTTTCAAGCTCATCTGTTTAATGGCTGACAGCACCTCCCTCAATTTTTTGTTCACCTCTTCTGCATCGTCAAATCACTGTCCTTCCACATCCCTCTTCATTCTCAGAAAGAAACAGAAGTTCCATGGACCGAGGTTAGGTGAGTAAGGTTCATGGGGCAAGAGAGGCATGCTGTTTTTTTGCCCCAAACTGGCACACTGAAATGGCTGCATGAGCAGCTGCATTGTCATGGTGGCAAAAGCAGCCCCCTGTCTGCCACAAATCAGACCTTTTTGTCACACACCGTTGCACAATCTTTCTAGAATCTCTAAATAAAAAGCGTAATTAACAGTCTGACTTGATGGAACAAACTCCAAATGCACTAAGAGTCGACATTATTGTAGGTTCAGGAAGTTGATGGACATCCTGAATGAGGTTTGTCATCAATCAATATTTCACATTTTTTGAAATGAGAAAACCACTCCTATACTTGAGTTTTTCCCATAGTGCTGTCCTTGTAAAGCTGTGCTCAATGTCACAATATTTTCTGTGGCACTTTTCCTGAGCGGGAAACAAAGTTTCTGGTTTGGGGGGGTACCCCCTTGTATCTAGTATGTTTTTTTTTTCTTTTAAAAATCCCTCTGGATTGCTTATCGCTCTCTCAAGCCTAAACAGTGGTTTGGGTAGTTTTTTTTTAAAAAGGAAGGGGGAGGCATAATAAAATTGATATGGACATGAAGTTTTTAATGGCAAACAAGTTGATCTCAAAAAAAAAAAAAAGTTGCCTGTTCAAGTCCAGCCACTGGTGGCTCAGAAGAAAGCTCAAGCTCTCTCTGGACAAGCAGTCACTGGAAACCACGCTGAGGAGCAGGTGTCCTCTGGCACACATGATGCTTTCAATGACGAGAGCATCTCGTTTATTTGAAATAAAAGTATTGGACAATATGGGGAGAAGTGCAAAGGCATGCCACCCTAAGTTGCTTGACCATGTTCTCTCCTAATGCTGATTTAGACATGGGTCAGGGGACCTAGAAGCTCAAGGGAAACTACCTACCCAGCGCCTTTCCTCTCCTACTAGATCATATCCTGGCTACCGCGCATCCTGGGATTCCCTGCCTACAAGGCCACAACCTGGACAAACATCTTTCCTAAGACTCTCCAGCTAGTGTGCCCAATGCCAGGTAAAAAAAAAAAGAGTGCTGTGTATTGAGGATGGGTAGAAGCTGGGGCACCTACCTGAGTGAATGGCTTTCTCTTTACAGTGCGGACATTCCTGAAGCGGAAGCCTTGTTACCATGTGGGGTGAAGCACACGCTATCCAAGTATCCTAAATTCAAACCTGGCCTCCAGGTCATTTAAAAGGTGCATTGGTCATAGTAGCAGAGAGGACGCATTTGGTTGAGGTTTGTTTGATTGACTGATAGCTTGTAAATATTTGGACCTATGGTATATCAGTGTCCATTTGGATTCTTGCTTCAGGCCTCGCATGAGTTAGGGAAGTCTCAGCTCCCTTAAAATAGTCCCATCCCCCACTGTCTCAACTGTTGCTTCACTGTCAACGGGGGAAGTGGAGGTTGAGTGACAGACCTGGTCTTTCATGGGGAAGACTCAGGTCCCATTTCCAGCCAGTGCACCCCACGCCACCACTCATCTGTCTGTGGTGGCTTTTGAGCTCTTATGATGCTGAAGAGCTTTCAGCAGAAAGGACAAGAAGAAAGGCCTTTCCAAAAATTGACCATGGATTACAACAGTCTAATCTGTGATTAGATTGGAGAAGAATATTGAAAGTACCATAGACTGCTAAAAGGACAAACTGATCTGTCTTGGAAGAAGTAAGGCCAGAGTGTTCCTTAGCGGCAAGGATGGCAAGACTTCATCTTACATACTTCGGACATGTCATGAGAGACCAGTCCCTGGAGGAGGACATCCTGTTTGGGGAAGTGGAAGAGTGGCGATAAAGAGGAAGGCCCTGCAGGAGATGGACGGACACAGTGGCTGCAGCACTGGGCTCAGACACAGGAACCATGGTGAGGATGGCATCGGACCGGGAAGCCTTTCGTTCTGTTGCGCAGAGGGTCGCTATGGGTCGGAGCCAACTCGATGGCACCTAGCAACACAGACAATCTGTAATCCATCATGGTGATGGCCCAGATCTAGACAGCATTTCGTTCCATTGCGCATGTGCTCACCGGGAGTTGACTCAACTGCCACCAACAACCACACCCTGAGTAGGCACAGCCCACGTTCTGTTTTAAGTCTTTGAAGTGCAGTTTCTCTCAACGTGAGAAGGTAATGAGGGGTTAAAGCTTTTATCTCCCTTTTTCTTCAATGTTGGCATCGGTGGATATATTGAATTGATTTTGGTTGTTGTTGGGTTTTTTGCATGTGTAAAGCATTGACTAGTTTCAATGTATAAACTATATGAAAGATTAACTCAGAGAACCTTTGCTGCCCATGTCCTGGTGGCAACCATTCTAATGTGTTTTCTATTTAGTCTTCCAGTATTTCTTTCTGTAAACAGAAGCGAATATGTAGCTGTATCCTCACACACACACCCTGCTCCTTTATTGCACAAACGTTAGCCTGTTTCATAACTCTTCTGCATCGGATAAATAGCCCGGAGAACACTCCATCTTGAGATCCTTTGGGAACCATGTTCTGACTGAACAAAATTCCAAGGTATGAACATACCATAGTTGATTGGATCCGGCCCTACAGGATGTATGTTTGGCTTGTTCTCTAGCTTTGTTATTCCAAATAATGCTGCAAGCAGAAACCATGTGCGCCTGTCATTTCATAAATGCACAGGGATCCCTTTTCAACTGGTACTGGGAAGAGAGGTTCCTGAAGCAAGGGCCAAAGACAGGTATCATTTCACTGGATGCGACAAAGCTCCCTTCCATCAAAGGTATACTCTTGTATCCCCACCAGCAAAGTTTCACAAGGGCTTGCTCCTCTCCCCCGACCTACAGCGTACTGTCAAACTCTGAACTGTTTGTCCATCCACTAAGCGAGCTATCATGTTTCAGTGTCATTTAAATTTAATTTCATTCCATTTCTACTATTATTGCTGGCCTTGGTCCTTTTGACGTATCTGTTTCCAGCCTGTTTTCATTTCTTTCCTGCAGAGTGTACCCAACATGTACTCCTCTTAAAATTGTCATTCTTAGTCTTGTTCACACCAGTCTCAGCAGCTCTGGTGGCACTGCGGGATGAGTGTTGGACTACTAACTGCAAGGCAATCTTCAAAGCGATGGATTGGCAATAAAGGGCTCATATGTAAGAAGGGGAGAAAGATGAGGATGTCCGTTTCTGTCGAGGTGTACAACCTCACCAAACCTTTACAGGGCTAGTATGCGTTGGAATACGCTTGGCGACAGTTGATGAGTTTGGTTTGTCTAATGCATGAAGGATAGTCATCTTTATTTTGTAATATAAATTGCAATACTTTTTCACTGCAACTTTTATCGTTGGTCTTAATGATTTTCCTTATGCCAGTTGCAGCTCTGCAAAAGTTTTTTGGTCTTTTGCTGCAGAATTTTGAGTCTCAATTCAATGAGTTTTCATCACACCCAGGTTATAAGGGTATTCATCTTTTCTTCTATTGTCTCTGCCTTTTCTCTTTTACATTTACATGCCTGTTCCGTTTGCAGGTTTCTTTGGGGTGTGGCGTTGGCATCAGTCGTGAGCTTTTTGTGTTCCAGATCCCTACACTTCGCTAAGGTTTTCTATTTTGAATGCTGACCCACTTACTCAAGAACCTGGCAGTTAGTTGATTTCTGTTTGATTCCCAGTTAGTTACCTGTGATTAATTTGCCCAGCAGCCCATGATATGCATCCCTCATGAAAGAGAGATTTGTCATATACCCTTTCTCTCATTGGACACCTCAAGAGCCTCAGTTTTCCCAAATCCATTAGTCTACAGGAGACTTAATAACTACCCTGATTGGGAATTAGGTGAAGAGCAAATGTTTTGCGAATGATGAGGGCAATGAATGTACAAAAGGTGCTTGACACAATTGATGTATGTGTGGATTGTGATGAGAGTTGTGTATGTGTGGATTGTGATGAGAGTTGTGTATGTATGGATTGTGATGAGAGTTGTGTATGTATGGATTGTGATGGGAGTTGTGTATGTATGGATTGTGATGAGAGTTGTGTATGGATGGACTGTGATGAGAGTTGTGTATGTGTGGATTGTGATGAGAGTTGTGTATGTATGGATTGTGATGGGAGTTGTGTATGTATGGATTGTGATGAGAGTTGTGTATGGGTGGACTGTGATGAGAGTTGTGTATGTGTGGATTGTGATGAGATTTGTGTATGTGTGGACTGTGATGAGAGTTGTGTATGTGTGGATTGTGATGAGAGTTATGTATGTATGGATTGTGATGAGTTGTATGAGCCCCTATTCAAACGATTAAAATAAATAACTGCCCTGATTGTGGTTGGAAGAGGGCACTGAAAGTCTTACATTTCCAGGGGTGAACAGTGTGGTCCTTGTTATTTCTACATATTTGGTGAGAAAGTTTGAGGGGGGATTTTTTGGGGGGATGTGGATTATAGGAAAAAGCAACAGTATAAAATGAGAGAAGGGAACGACACATGACAGCAAACTTCAGCTTCCCTTCTTTTTCTTTGTGGTTCCCCTTACGTACTTCTTGGCCTCACTGTGTCTCGGTGTTTCGTGAATCTTATGCATCATTTGGGCATGTTTGTAGGAATATCAAAATTGCAAGTCTGATTCTTGACGTTCCCATAGCAAGCTTTCCTCTAAGGGAATGTAAATGAGCTGTTTCACTAACGAAGATAGTTTTCAAATGCAGGGCAAATCGATAAATGTTTGCTCTTCATGAAAATGCTTTTCATACTGAATAAGGTAGCTGTCAGTCCCAGAGCAGGTTTCTCAGAAACTTGCTACCAAACAAACAGCTACTTACTTCCTAGCCTGTGTCTCCAGTGAAAGGTGTTTGTTCACTAACAAGCTCTAAGCCTTCTTTGTGTCCTTTATGCTCAGAACAATATGGCTTGTTTGGTCAGCGTAAATCTTCTGGACCAAATTGCCTTTACCAACTTCCAGGCTGTTGACAGTGGGAGTCATTTAATCTGATCTTCTCTTGTAAATATGAAAAGTCGTCATTAAAAAAGACTAGCTTTCTCCTTATATGATCTGTAGTTTGATTCATCAAAAAACATTGGTTTTTGAAGCTGAGATTATAATTAAGGAAGGTGGAACATTTGGGTTATACTCCCAGAGAAAATTCTCAAAATGATGTGCAATGAGCTAGAGGGGGAAAGCTCCCCCCCCAATACTTTTATTGATCATAAAACTGCTGTGATAACCACCAAATGACTCCTGGGTAAGGGAAATGCTTTTATTGCTGTGAGACCTCCACACATTGTTGATCTGAAAGCCCCTTGAGGGACAAGCAATATGTTTGCTTGGGAGTGTGTTGTAAGGCCATAGAATGGTGGCAGTTATTGTCGTTAAGTGCTGTCGAGTCAGCTCTGATGCATAGTAACTCTATGCACACAAAAACAAACCACTGCCCTTCCTGCAGCACCCTTGCCATTGCTGTCCTGTATGAGCCCATTACTGCAGCCACTGTGTAGATTCATGTCACAGAGCATCTTCCCCTTTTGTGCTGCCCCTTCACTTTATCAAGCATGGTCTCTCCTGCTCTTAAGGCAGCGGTTTTCAACCTGTGGGTCGTGACCCCTTTGGGGTCACAGAGGTCACCTGACCCCATCAGAAAACACCTATTTCCAATGGTTTAGGAACCACAAAACCGCTCCTCTATCTGTCTCCAAGGCGTGTCCGGCCACATGTGGGTACACTCACCTGTGAGTACCTGGTGTGAAGACTGTTACCCATGGAACACCATGCTTCCAGGCAAAATTTCACTTATTTGTAATTATAAATAAATAATTCACAAGATATTATTACATATTGTTTTTGTGATTCATCACTAATCTTTAATGATGTGCAATTTCTAACAATGAAAATACATCCTGAACATCAGATATTTACATTATGATTCCTAACAGTAGCAAAGTACAGTTATGAAGTAGCAATGAAAATAATGTTATGGTTGGAGGTCACTACAACATGAGAAACTGTATTAAAGGGTCCTGGCATTAGGAAGGTTGAGAACCACTGACTTAAGGTGAAGTCTTGTCAGCCTCACTTCCAAGGAGCATTCTGGCTTACTTCTTTCAAGATTAATTTTTTTGTTCTAGTAATCCGTGGTACTTTCAATATGCTTGTGGTCGTTATATAATCATTTGTCAGTTTGAGGATTAAGAATGTAGGGGCAGAGTCTAGCCTGTCAATGAGACCTCAGTGTGGGCTTAGCCAACGAGGCCTCGGTGTGGGCATGGCCTTCTCCTGAGAATTCTGGGAAATTTGGTATTTCCTCCTTGGAGGCAGGAGAGACTCTCACTCACGACTCCACTCCTTGGGAGACATTGCAGCTGACAAGACACATGGGAATACCTGAGTGCCCTGAGCCAGACAAGCCACATGGATGCAGCCAGACCTCTGAAGTCGGAGAAGCCACAGAGAGACCCCTGCCAGCACTGAGATGCTTACAATGCCACTGGACCCAAAGTCTTTCTACCCACTGGCTTGTGATTGTCCTGCATTTGGCTTCATTGCATGTGCTTCATGAGTCTGAAGAGGACTTTATAGATTGGTATCAGACATATGGGTTAATGTAAGACTTATAGCCTTGGACTGGACTGGGTTGGGATATTTTCTTAATGTACAATTGTTCTTGTATATAAACCTCTTCCTTACATACATATGCATAGTTAGCAATCTGTTTGCTAGTCTACCTAGACTAACATAATGCTTCACCTGCCCCCTGATTCAAATTCATCAATTCTTCGTCATTTTTTTCTTATTCATTGTCCAACCTTCACATGCATATAAGGTGCTTGAAAATATCCTGGCTTGGGTCAGGCATACCTTGGTCCTCCGAGTGACACCCTTGGCCTTTAAGAAGATCGTGCGCAGCAGATAATTTGGATTATCAGCTCAGCATACAGATTGAATAAGTATGGTGAACAGATACAACCCTGACACACACCTTTCTTGATTTTAAACCACTCAGTATTTCCTGGTTCTGTTCCCCCGGCTACCTCTTGGTCCGTGTACAGGTTCAACATGAGCAGAAATTAATGCTCTAAAATATTTTTTCTCAATGCTATCCATAGTTTGTCACAGTCTACACAATTGAATGCCTTTGCATAGTCAATTAAACACAAGTAAATATATTTCCGATATTCTCTGAGCCAAGATCCCTCTGGCATCAGCAATGATATCCCTCATGCCACGTCCTCTTCTGAATCAAGTTTAAATTTCTGGCAGTTCCTCTGTCAGTACTGCTGCCACCATTGCAGGATGCATGTGGTAGTAATGAAACTGTTCAACAATTTGCACATTCTTTGGGTCAACTTTCTTGAAATGGGTACAATGATGGATCTCTTCCAGCCCATTGGGCAGGTGGCTAGTGTCTTGGCTTAGACAAATGAGTGCTTCCAGTGTTTCACCAATGTGTTGAAACATTTCATTTGCTATTCTGTCAATTCCTGGTGCCTTATCTTTTGACAATGTCTATAATGCAGCACTATATGGGACAGTGTTCTGTTACAGTTCATAAGATTTTCAGTATATCTGACAGTGTCCCACTGCAATTCATAAGATTTTCAATGGTTAACCACTCAGAAGTGGGCAGCCTTTTCCTTTGTCCTAGTCTGTTCTTAGTCTGGTAGCTCCACTGAAACGTGTTCACCTTGGGGTGACCTTCCAGGTATTTGAAATCCTGGTGGCACGACTTCCAGCATCATAGCAACATGCAAGGGTCCACGGTAGGACAAACTGACAGACAAGTGGCGGTAATTTATTGTTGCAACCACTAATACTTTTTATAATTATCATTTATGTAACAATCTTACATTTTCAAAATTAACTAATCAAAGGAACTGTAGCATAGATTGCCTGTTCAGTACAATTTTAGATCTATGCAATACACAAAAAAGGAAAATTGAGCTCAACTCACACATGGCATCCCATCAATGTGAAATATCAGAAGTTTATATTAAACGCCGCCTTGATTGGAGTTCTTAATCAAAGATGCGAGTGTTAATGGTTAATTTGAAACATGATGCCAGATAACACCAGTAGTGGAATGGACAAAGGAGACAGAAAACAAATGGAAGCCAGTAACATGTGTCATCACGCCAATATTGTGGGCAACTGGAATTAACGCCCTGAATTTAGGAAGACTGTGCAGAATGTGCCTCTGAGTTGACGCTGCTAAGGGATGAGGAAGTCTACCGGTGGCTGCTAGCTGCTTCTCAGGGCATTCACTCTGTGGTACTTCCTACTTATTGGGTGTGTGGAACATAGATGAGCTCAGAAGGTGAATGTCAAGGACATATGGAAGTGGTATCAGCAGTGTTTCCTCCTAAGGAAAAAGACAGAAAGTGTTGAACAAAACGTCCGTGTTCTCTTAATACGCTACTGACAGCCTGAAAACTGTTCATGCAAGAAATCATTTCCAATGACCTAAATGAGAGGGGAGGGGGAGGGAGAGAGTGAAAAAGAGAACAGAAAACAAAACCAAAAGTAACCAAAGATGTTCATTAACTTAATAAATTGAGTTCATTCGGTATTTGTGATACCTCCCAGAATACCTTTGCAATGACTTGAGGGTTTCCTAATAAAGGGGTACAACTGCTCTATCATTTCCAAAACCTCAAGTCATCATACTACTAAACAGGCACCCCAAGATGAATAGAATATGCTCTCTGCTCTATTTGAAATGTTGCCTTCTGCCTTCAGAAAACTCTAGCACATTTTAGAGTTTTTGGTTTGCTTTGGTAGAGTTCCTTCAGTGACTCATACACGGGGACGTGAACTCTCCATCTCAGTTTAGGTTTCAGATTTGGGAGTGGGAGAACTAGAAATCTTCTAAAACACAATGAAGCTGAAGATCATGTAGCTGTGAACCATCAGATTGGAGATCTTTGGCTTAGAAAAGAGGGGGCGTGGAAGTGCTGGTTTCAAGACATGTGCTAGTCTGAAGTGGGAGGAAAAAAGGTCTCTTCTATTTTTCTCCTCTTGTCCATCCACGGAGTCCTGGTTGGGCAGTAGTTAAGCACTCACATGGTAACTGAAAAGTTGGCAATTTGAACCCACCAACCACTCCAAGGGAGAAAGATGTGGCAGTTTGCTTCTGTACAGATTTATTGCTGTTAGATGCCGTCGAGTTCAATTCATAGCAACTTGATGTACAGCAGAACGAAACATCGTCTGGGCCTGCACCATTCTCACAGTTGTTCTTATACTTGAGTCTACTGTCAGTCTATCTCGGACATGGTCTTTCTCTTTCACTGCCCCTCTACTTTACCAAACATGCTGTCCTTTTTCAGAGACTTGTGTCTCCTGACAGCATGGCCAAAGTATGTAAGATGAAGACTACCATCCTTGTTTCTAAGGAGCATGGTGACTATACATTCAACATGATATTTTCAATATTCTTAGCCAGCACCATAATTCAAATGCATTGATTCTTCCTCAGTTTTCTTTATTCAATGTCCAATTTTCACAAGCCTATGTAAAGATTACAGTCTTGGAAAGCCCATGGGACAGTTCTACTCTAGTCTTACAGTCATGATATGATTCAGATTTGACTTGACAGTAGTAGGTTCAGGCACGGAATCCACTTAAGTAAGCTGAGTGTGTGGGGATACTGGGAAAAATGGAGGAAGAGAGAGAGTGTCTAAGTAACCAACAGTTACAGTAGAATATCCTGCTTACTCAACGCAGGAAGAGGTGATTAAAGCCAGAGGATGGGCCAAAACCCTGAATAAACAACTAATTTTATTACATCAGATATCATCATTTTATAACTGCCACAATATATCATTACATAATTGTGAAATCACGGAGAATCATGGCCCAATCAAGTTGTCACATATTTGGGTGGAGTGGGAGGGTCAGACAAAACAATTCCATATATGACATCTTCCATCTTTTTGGGTGCTTCCTGAATCATTCGATATTTATCCCACTAGAATCCCTCAGTATTTCAACTTGAGATTTCTCTACTTTGTACACAAGTACTCATACTCACAGAAAGGCTGCTTCTTAACTTCTCATCTAGTGAAAGGCAAGCACTAAAATCCTGATTGTAACAGAATAGTAGTGTGATAGTTGGGTTTATTGTGCTAACTAGGCCAATGTGAACATGTGGGCGGAGTTTGGTTGGATTGCAGCTGGATTGGAGGATGACCAAAATAAATAAAGACAACCAGCATCCCATCTCCCTCTCGCTCCCTGGTAATTGGGCCAGCGTGCTGCTGCTTTAGCTAGTTCTCTGCTTCAATCTGTGTGTACTACCTGTGGGCCAAGCCAACCAATGGAGCTTGTACCTACAGCTTAAGGCTTCTTCCAGGCCTGCTTCACCATGCTGCTGGTGCATACATTGCTTGAGCTTGAGGCTGGTGGATCCTGTCGCCTTGCTTGCATTTGAGATCCCATCAGGGTCTGTTTTGCTAAGCTCCTGAGCTACTGACTGTGGTTGACCACCCTGCGGTCTGCAGCCGGCAGGTTGCCGGAGGGAAGACTCCTCTGCTGTCTGCTTCCTTGACCTTGGACCTGGCACCCATGTGATTTGAAGGACTTCCAGTGTATTAACTGTTCCACGAAAGTAAGTCAAAATGAGCCCTCTGTACTGCTGTGTGAACTAATTAGCTGTTAAATTCCTTCTCGCTGTATACATATATTCATAAGTGTCCTGGTTTTGTTTCTCTAAAGAATCCTGCCTAATAAAAGTAGTAAAAAATGCTCAGTGATTTCAGTCGAAAGCAGTATATTGACCATGGCTCTTGCACCCAGTATCAGGAATATACAAATGTCTTTTTAGTCAAAAGTACAAAATAAATTATCTGTAGGCATGGACATTGACTGCAGTAAACCATTATATATTGTCAACTGAATCCAGTAACTGAAGGTTATGGTGATTTTCTTAAAACATCTTAAAATGAAAAAAAAAAAAAGGTAAAAACCCAAACCATCTTAAAATGACTGAAACCTTTTCTTCAGTCATTTTCTCCTCCTGAGTGATTTCTCTGAAGTTCTTGGTGAGGAACACTGCCTAGAGCTTCCTGTCACAGCTCATCAAGAAATGGCAAAGCCCTTTTGATTTTCTAAATCCAGGTGTTTGCAAATTTCATTATAATATCTTGTCTTCTCAAGCTTCACTTTGAAATTTTCTGTTCAATTCTTTTACCATCATGGTTTCCATTTGCTTTTGCTACTATATGTTCAAGAACAAGTTTCAGAGTCTCTACTGACATCCACTTCGGTCCTTTTATTCCTCTTTCCTATCTTTTTAGTGACTTGTTGTCTTCATGTATATCCTTGATGTCACCCCATGACTCTTGTAGTCTTCAGTCATTTGTGTATAATGTATCAAGTCTGTTCTTGAGACGGTCTCTAAACGCAGCTGGGATAGACTCAATATCATATTTTGGCACTTATGGACTTGTTTAATTCTATTCAACTTCAACTTGAACTTTCATAGATACAGTTGATGGTCTTCTCCCCAGTTGGCCTTGGGACTTATGTGACGAATGGCATTGAACTTCTCCATTGTCTCTTTTAACAGGTATAGTCTATTTGATTCGTTTGTATCCCATCCAGTGAGATTCAAATGTAGAGTTGTGGTTCATGTTGAGAAGGGGTGTTTCCAATGGATAAGTCACTGGTCTTTCAAAATTCCACCACATGATCTCTGAAATTGCTTCATTTTCCCACTTAACCTAATGACCCATGAATTGAGCCCAGTCGATTCTGATTCACAGTGACTGACCTTCTAGGTCAAGGTAGAACTGCACCATAGGATTTCTGAGTTGGAATACTTATAGAGGCAGACTGTCCATCTTTTCCTTGTATAGCTGGTAGGTGCAAGTGGCAGGTGGGTTCAAACCACTGACCTTTTGGTTAGCAGTCCAATATTTAACCCACAGTGCCACTAGGGCTCTGTTTTGCTTGCTTAGGATCCTAATTTTTCTTGCAATCTCATTTGAAATGCAATCTCCTTCTTGAGGTTGGGGTTAATCATTCTCTCGTCTGGGAATCCTTTGTACTCATATTGTCATTTTTTTAGGATATTATACCTTACTTCTGTGTTTCTGAGAAAGAGAGAGAGAGAGAGAGAGAATTGCAAAGGGGTCATTGGCTGGGTGAAATGTGAACTATATGACTTCAGGGTTCCTTTAAATTTGCCATGAGTGGAAGTGTAAGCCAACCCGCGAAAGCTTTGCCTGATACAAGATCTGAGGGCCTAGGAGGCATGGGACAAAGCTTAACAAACTAAGAAGCCTGACCAGGCTCTTGCAAAGGCTGACTACCTACCCCTGTGAACCCACTGCAGCCAATGATGCGAGAGAAAAACCTGTCTCTCTGGTTATGCTGGTATGGCCAATCTGTACTCCTACCACACTGCTCACATGTATATCATTATATCACATTTCTTAGTAACGTTGTGGCCTGCAGGAAATGAATTTTTTTTCATTTGTATTATTCATCCCATCAGAACTGGAGTTTCAACAGTTAGTGGGTAACCAGCACACAGTCACATGATCCTTACGGACAGTTTATGAATACAGACACATTTCAATGTGGCTACTGAAATTTGTAAATTTTATAGGTGGCTCAACTTTGTGGTTTACATTTTATTTCTGTTGGAAAGTATGAGCATAGCGTTATCTACATATGTAGAAAAATTGATAGCTAAAAAATTAGGATGATAGGTTCTAGTAGGTTAAGGAGCCCTGGTGCTGTCGTAGGTTACAAGTTGGGCTGCTAACCAACATAGCGGTTCAAAACCACCAGCTGCTCTGCAGGACAAAAATGAGACTTCCTACTACTGTAAAGTAGTACAGTATCTGAAACTCACAGGGACAGTTTTGCCCTGTCCTATAGGGTCTCTATGAATCAGAATTGACTTAAGGGCAGTGAGTTTGTTTGTGTGTTTGTTTGTTTGTTTGTTTGTTTTGGTATGTAGAGGAAGAGGGTAAGGAGAAAGTACACAGGTAGCTTCAAAATATTGGTAAGATTCTATTCTTAAGCTGAGATGCTGTTTAATACAGCTGTTCATTTAACTGTTATTTGCTCTTCATTACATATATGTTGTAAATATTCTTTTGTACTTTTTTGTTTTTAATATAAATTTCGATTAACTAGAAATTCCTTAATAAGGCTTAGCACTTGAAAAAAATAAACGCTGTATACTTAAAAATAAATGAAACGGAAAAATCTATTCTACACTTGGTCAGGAAAGGCATAATGAAGACTCAAGGGGATCACGGAAGGCTGAGGAATTGGTTATGGGAAGAGGATAGAGCATTCCAGAAAGCAGATTAGCATGTGTGAAGAATGTAGACTGACAAAGTGGTCCTTCAACTTCTAAGACCTGAAAGGAGAAGATGGTGAGGAAGAAGGTAAAGTGGTTGGGACAGCCAGAGCCTGTTTTTAGGTAAGGGGTCTGTAGTTTGTTCCCAATGCAATGGGAGGTCATAGAAAGGTTTAAGGCATGGTGGCCATTGATATTCTAATTTTCTACCAAAAATATTACTTTGTACACCGAGGGGAAGATATTGTAGACATGAGAGGTGTGTAGAAAGCAAGGGGAGAGATACAGAAGCTTGTAAGGAAGCTACTACTGTAAGCAAGAACTAATGATGGCGTGGGCTAGGCGGATGGCAGCAGGAATCCAGAGAAGTGATAGTATGGGTGACTTGGTTTTGAGATGCAGGCACACATGGGCTGATAAACAAAATGTGTGCAGCACAGATAATGGAGGAAGTGTACAGGAATCCCACATCGTTCCATATTTCTAGCTTTAGGAACTCTTTGCAGGGAGGATGTCTTTAGGGAGATGGGAAAGACTTAGTGGGACAAAGGAGTATTGATTTGGGACAGTCTAAGCTGAGCATAAGATAGCCAAGTGAAGACTAGCCAAGTTGAAAGGTCTGTGAGAGGCTTGGACAAAGATGGCGATATGGGAGTTGTCAGCGGAGAGTTGGAGCATAGCAACATGACCATGAATGAACCCTGGCACAGGAGTTGACAAACTTTCTCTCGAAAGTAGGAAAATTCCATTCTTTTCACTCTATGTTTTCACAAACAGTCATCAACACTGTGTAAACCAATAGGTTTGGCTGTGTTCTGTTAACAGAAAGAGGCGGTGGACAAGACTTGGTCAAGGGGCCATCGTTTGTCAACTCCTGAACAAAGGACTACAGCACCAAAAGACCTAGGCAAGCCTTGGGGAATAGCAACTGTTGTAGAGAAGAAATAAGTACTCAAAGAAGGCCACAGTCATGCCCAGAAGAAACACAATAATCTCGTTATTGTTGGGTGCAGTAGAGTTGATTCTGATTCATGTGACTCCCTAAGGCAGAGTCCAGCTGCCCCACAGGGTTTCCTAGACAGTCACCATTATGGAAGCAGATCATCTGATCTTTCTCCTACAGAGCCACTAGGTGGGGTTTTTCATGCCAATCTTTTAGTTAAGCAGCTCAGTGCATACGCTATTGCTCCACCAGGCCTCCTTGTACATAAACTCTTTTCTAAAATACAATTTTTATTCTAACTTCAGTGGAGCGAAGAGGGTTACATTTCAGACCCTCAACTATGTGTTCAACACTTCAAACGACTCATCAAAACCCTCCCCTGCTGTATTCTACTCTATTTCATCTCCCACCCACCCTCCACTCCCCGATTTTTCTTCTCTCTCCTATGGACCCACCTCCCTCCCTTTCACCCAAGTCAATGACTATCATCCTTCTAATCTGTTGCTTCATCTTCTCACCCTTGCCCTCCCTCCCTTGGGACCCTCCAAATTCTGCTCCCTTTGGTACTCAAGTCTTTGCCTTGTAATTTTATCCTTATAGTAGTGGTCTCATACAATATTTGTCCTTTAGTGATTGACTAATTTCACTTGACATAATAGTCTCCATGTGTGTGGTAGTTATATCTGTGTCAACTAGACACTACTGGCTAGGGGTGGAGTCAGGCCTGTTAATCAGGTGACAGCTTGATGGTGCTTCCTTGGGATGTGGCCTGTCTCATAAGGAAGACCCTCTCTCTCCCTTCACCTTCCTACTGGCTGCTAAAGCCCTGCCATGCTTCCACCACCCTTGGATCCACATGACTCTGCACCCACTTGCCTGTGATCTTCTTGCATTCTGCATCATTGCATGTGGCTATGCAACTCAGAAGAGGGACTTAAGGAGTATTATCAGACATATGGACTTGATCTGGACTAGGCTGGGACATTTTCTTGCTATGTAATTACTTCTGGATATCAAGCTCTTTCTTACACATATATGAGTGTCACTGGATTTGTTTCACTAGTCAACCAGGCCTAACACAAAGTCCATCCATGTCACGAGGTGTATTGTAGCTTCAACATTGATTTTTAGAGATGCATAATATTCCCTTGTGTGCATGTACCAAAGTTTCTTCATTGATTCTGCGGATGAGCATTTGGGCTGTTTCCAACTGCTTGCGATTTGTGAACAGTGCTGTGATGAATACAAGAGTACATCTGTCTATTCATGGTATGGGTCTTACTTCCTTAGGGTATATATTCAGCAGAGGGATTCCTGGAACATGGAATTTCTCTTCCCAGTTGTTTGAGGTAGCACCAGATTGCTCTCCACAATGGTATACAGATTTACAGACCCACCAGCAGTGTAAACACATTCTAATCTCTCTGCATCCTCACCAGCAGTTGCTGGTTTCTGTTGGTTTTTGTTTTGTTTTTGAAACTATGTTGCCATTACTAGAGTACGGTGATAGCTATCTCGTCTTTGTATTTATTTGCCATCTCCCGATGGTTAATGATCATAAGCATTCTTTAATGTTTGTCAGCCATTTGGATGTCATTTTGGGTGAACTGTCCGTGACCTTTGCTCACTTTTTAATGGGATTATTCTCTCTCTCTCTCTCTCTCTCTCTCTCTCTCTCTCTCTCTCTCTCTCTCTCTCTCTCTCTTATTGAGGTATTTTTGTTTTCTGTAGGTTTTAGAGATTAATCCCTTGTCTATCGTGTCATTGCTAAAGATTTTTTTCCCAGTTGGTGGGTTCTCTTTTTATTCTGTTGATGAAGTCTTTTGATGCACATAAATGTTTTCTTTTCAGTAGGTTCCAGTCATTTACTTTGTCTTCTATTGTATCTGTTTACTTCATTATATTTGATAGTATGTTCATGCCCTGGAATCAGAACCTTAAGTTTGTCCTTATTTTCTTATTGATGATCGCTATAGCTCAAGGATTTACACTGAGGTCTTTGATCCATCTTAAGTTTGTTTTTGTACTTGAGGTAAGGTATAGGTCCATTTTCATTTGTGTAATGATAGAGATCCAGTTTTGCCATCACCATTTGTTGAAGAGACTATCGCTTCCTCATTTGTCCTTGTATGTTAATTCATGGAGGATCCATCAACAATTGTGATGTGTTAACGAATTATTTACATCTCAAATATCAAGGGCATACCTATTAAACATGCTCTTCTCATGCGAAGTCACCTGGGTAGCATTCCTATTTTCAGGTCTTGGGTGAATGCTCCACTTGGAAACGTGTCATTTATTCTTTTAGGCCTTTAAGGCCCACTTAACAAGTGAGAAACAATTGCAGTCCTGGAACTGATGAGCTTTGGAAGAGAGAGGTGATGTGGTAGGGAGTGTCATAGCATCTTTGCTTCTTCCTATTGAAGGCAGGTTCCTTCAACTCAGCGAAGGAACATAATACAACTCCTCTGCAGTTACAGCAGAGCTCCTGAGAAAAAAAATTAGAGGCATCTAGCCACAACCCAGACAACTCAAAGTACGAAAAGGCAGAAGCTGTGCTGGAGAAGGACGTCAACAACAGGCTTTCAGGCATGTGTTCAACAGGTATTGGATGGAACTTCCTCCTTAGAAATCAACTAACAATATAACACTCTGAAATTATCAGCATAGACTGATGATTTTCCATAATTTTTAATAAGAGATGTGAAATCATAAAGCAGGATCTTGGCAAGGAGAAAATGCATTATGAATAGACTGGACCCCAAATGGCCCAAATGTTTTTTTTGTGTGTGTGTGTGAATGAAGTTGTATTGGAACACAGTCACACCCATTTGTTTACCTAAGAGAAGAGTGCTTTACAGATTGAGACCTGAGCTTAAGCCACTCTGCCATTTACATATTCTCCCAAGCTGTTATACCCTTGCAATGGCAGAGTGGCGAGTTACAGCAGAGATGATATGGCCCCCAAAACTCAAACGCTTAAAATACAGGTTGGGGAGGAAATTGTTGGTCCTGGTATCAGGCATTTAGACATTCTTCCCATCAAAAGGAAGAAAGAATCCAAATTAGGGGCAATCTTTCAGCTATCTTTGGTTAAGTATTGTTACTAAAATTCCTACATGAAAAGATATAAAGAAAAAAAACAACAACAGAACCCCATGGGATATCTCATGCTGTTTGCAGACTACAAACTATACAATGTTCTTATTCTGGAATGTTGAACCAGAGGTAATTCTCTTTTTCTTTTTTGTCTTAAAGTTTCAAATGTATTTCATTTCTTCAATAACGCCATATTCTAGTGGGTGCACAATGCTTTCGCTTGAATCAATTCTAAGTTGATTTTGAAACAATTCCGTGTTACACCACCAGCTGGTTTGATCACTAATCTCCCTATTTCTTGGAGGTGAGTCTGGCAGCAGGGGACAGGTTCCATTCTACTCCAACAGGTGCTGCTGTCTATATCCATACAGCAACACAGAAAGTAACTCCGCCAGCTAAGGCTGCATTACCGTATTTGCCATGGAAATCAGGTCTTTTTTTTCTGGTGCCTTTGCCTTGCGATCGTGTGCTGAATGCTTCCACACTTAATGCGGTTTGGGGGCCAAGGGAAACATCACGAAGAAGTTCACAGAACTGTGGCAACTGCAGCAGCTGGCTAAGAGAACTAGGAGAAAATGGTGACTGGTCCCCACCATTGCAAAGAGGCCTCCAGAGGTAATTTTCAATGAATCTCTTTGAGGTTTTCATAAGGTGGAACCAGTGTCTGTTCTAGACCTATATTCAGGTAGAATGAGTGAAATCTGTCAATTACAAGTACCTTTAACGGCCTTAGCAGGACAAACCAAGATGCTTCCACATGGGCTACTCTAACCAACCAAGACTGTCTTTCCCAGTGTGTGTAGCGCATAACTGAAGGTTGAACCCACATTTTCACTTCTTTTTAACCCTCTTTCTTCCATAATAAAAATGGAAAGTGGTGTTCCATTCAGGAATTAATGGTTAATTTAAAATATCACTGTTTAGAAGATGCTCTAGGGCAGAAAAGTTGAATTAGGTAGCAAAAGAACTGCATTGTATAATGTTATCCACCACCAGCTAGGTATGCTTTTCCATCTTCTGATTAGATGCTGCTCGCTGGTATTTTCTAATTGTCTCCTGGGTATGTTTGCTTTTCCAGGGTAATTTTAAGCACCATAAAGGCTGGAGCTGAAGCTTAAACTTTTTTATACTTCTCCCCCGGAATCTATCAAAAAATAATATCCATTTGGTTAAGATTTTTTATATAAATATCTGAATTCAAACATGTTCCAGGCATTAAACTCCTTTATTTTTTAACATTTTATTAGGGGCTCATACAACTCTTATCACAGTCCATACATATACATACATCAATTGTATAAAGCACATCTGTACATTCTTTGCCCTAATCATTTTCTTTTCTTCTCTCTTTTTTTTGATAAGAGTTGTGTGAGTCCCTAATAAAATGTAAACTCCTTTATTATTAAGATCTTGAACACTGATGAAGTGGGTGAGAAGAAAGAAACAAGCATTCTACAACCGATATATACATATACACGCACACGTATACACAGGCGCACAAGCGCACACACACAGAGCACACATCTTACAGAGTTTAACCCTAACTTTCAGAAATTTTGCCAGGGAAGAAAGCAAGGAGGCAGGAGGCTCTTGTAGAGTGATATCAGGGAGAAAAAGGAGATACTTTATTAAGTAGAGATCTGATGGACAAAAGGTAAGAGTTTGAATTTAGAGTAAGTGATTTGATTGAGGACAGCATCCAAGGTGGAGAAAGGCCAGCAGATCCCAATGCCTAAGGGAGGCAGCAGCAAAGACGTGAGCTTAGCAAAGACAACAGAGAAGACAAGCGTTCTCGTTATTTAAATGTCTAGTAGAAAGAGACAAATTGGCAAGGTAAAAAGATGCTACTTGAGGAAGATCATATAGTTTAGATGATAGAGAAAGAAGCCTACTCAACCTGTCGCCTTTTCTTCTCAATTCAAAGGAATGATCTTTCGATGGAAGAGCATAAGCCAGTGTTGAAAGTGAATTTGAGAAAAAGATGGATGAGAAACCTGCAAGGGACTAGCAAACTCTTCCCAGTGAAGTTCTTACCTTGAATTCATTTTATCCCTGAACTCTGGAAGAACCTGGACGTAGGCGAATCTGGAAGTCAATAAGAGATAATTTTCATATGAACAGATCGTGTGGTTCTAATTTTTAGATGGGAAAAGATGGATTTGGGTTCCAGAAACTAATGGGTAATTGGTAGCACTTCATTCTGTAGCAGATTATTGAAAAGACTCCAATTTATGACAGCATTTTGTCCTGAGGCCTGCTGGAAGTTGGGTCTGACCTAAGTTGAATACCTCAGTGTTTGGACCAGTCAATCATAACCTTGAACATCTACAAATGAACATCTGAGAATGATAGCAGAAGCAAATTGCACAGTGCAACACGGTATCTGGTGCGTATTCCTAACAAGATGCATAAAAACAAAAGCCAGACTGTGTACATAGTTCACGTGCCTTGAACATTTGTGATTATTTATGAAGACTGGAAAATAGAAGTACTCAAGGCAGGGGGGAGGGGGAATTCCTGCAGAGCTAAATACACCGGGCCACTTGTCATTTTCCTTTCTGATAGAGACATCTGCTCGACAGATCTGGGAATGCTGTCGTCGGCAAAAATCATTCTAGCAAGGTCATTGACAAAGTCTGTGAAGACAACCATAGGGGCAAGAGGAATGCAAGTTGGATAATTTTTTCATGGTTGAACACACTTGCCTCAGAGGACCCAGTGCACCTAGTAGGGAGTTCCTCAGAAACCACTCACTGCCATCAAGCCGATGCAGACTCATGGCTACCCTCTAGGACAGGCTAGAACTGCCCTTGTGGGTTACTGAGACTGCGAACTGTCTGAGAGTAAAAAGTTTCCTCATCCATGGTTGTGATTAGCAACCCAATGTGTAACCCCCTATTGCCAATATCTTACGCAAATTTGATTATAGTTTAGTAGTCCATGTTGTTGGGTGCCATCGAGTCCGTTCCAATTTATAGTGACCCTAGGAACTGCCTCGTTTGCTTTACTGGATGCTGCTTCCATGAGCATTGATTGAATCCAAGCAAAATGAAATTCTTGACAACTTCGGTCTTTCCTCCATTTATGATGTTATTTATTGGTCCCATTGGGAGGGCTTTTGTTTGTTTGTTTTTAACATTGAGCTGTGATCCATACTGAAGGCTGCAGTCCTGCCTCTTCGTCAGCAAGTGCTTCAAGTCCTCCTCACTTTCAGCAAGCAAGGTTGTGTCAACCGCATATCGCAGGTTGTTAATAAGCCTTCCTCCAATCCTGATGCTTGCCTCTTCTTCATATAATCCAGTTACAAGATATATCTGTAAATGTTCTTTTTGACAAAGTATTCAATGTCATTCCTCTTGAATTTGTCATTCCCCGCATACTAAACCATGTGATTAAAAATGACCAATGTCATCCATTTAAGCTCACTAATACATATGATATCGCTCTTTGTGTGTTCTATTTCATTTTTGCAGACTTCCATTTCTCTTACTTTCATTCTTTGTGCATTCCTTTTTCCAGTTATCAGTGGGTGTTTGCAGATATTTCTTGCTCATTGTGAGTCATACGGAATCCCTACAAGTGAGCCCCTCAGTCTCTAAAGCAGAGAGGGTAGAGAGCCAGCCTGTATCTGTAAATGGGAGCTATCAAGGAAACATAAGCTGAATCTGAACCTGATAATTTATGCGGCAGTCATTCTGGCTCAGATCTTCGCATTGTAGTTCAGCTCTGTGCAATACCAAAGAAAGCACAGTTAGAATAGTCTCCAAAGCAGTTCGTGTGGACCACTGTAAAATGAAAGTGAAAACTCAGCATGCTGGAAGTAACACAGGTGATTTTTCATCTCCTTCCATTCATATGGATGAATGCTCTCTTTATTTTTAAATACTTACCTACTGATCTGCTTCTATTATGTGCTAAACCAATGGTGACCAAAAGAGGAGAATAAATCTTGCTTTTGTGGCTCACGAGGGTCAGTGTCACCCAGTAATTCATGGTATCATGCCACCAGTGGCCCTTCTCCAATAACATACCATATAGAATCCTTAGTCATGCTTATTATCAATTTTAATCAAAGAATAATATGTGACAAGTATAGTTGTCTAGTGCTTAAATGCAAAATTGCTTAGTCTATGAATACTAACAACAAAATTATTGTGAATTTTTGTTGTTTGATTAAATTATTAGTAACTGAGCAGAAGCCTTTTGTATTTCCCCCCTTCTTTTCCTTTAATTACTACTTCATTCTCCAAAAAAGAGTTATTGATACAGTTTCCCAAACACTAGTTACCACAACATTGTAGCTAAACCCTCAGAAACGTGGACACAAGGAGTGACTACAAAAAAATACCAGCTGTGATGGAAACCACACGTGCGTGTAGCTGGTGCAGACAAAAACATGCGATTGGAAGCATCATTGTAATAATGACAGTTCTGACGGGAGCACATTCGCTGTTCAGTCGATGAGAATAGAGGTTCAGCCTCTACGTGTGTTGACACAGGTACACTGGGCTTAGGAACAATAGTTTGGTTATTATAACTACAAGGATATTTTAATTAAAAATCATATATTTCTTCCAAAGCATGGTCTAACCCATTTGGAGGCAGTAATGTAGGTGTCAGTCCCTCTCACAGTGTCACTTGTGCAGCAAGCAGTCCCCTGTGATCCTCTGTGAAAGCCGACATCAGTCAGCATTTGAAAGACAAATCTAGCTGGACAAACTCAGAGCCTCAGTGCAGGAAAGGGCTAAGACAGAAAAACATTCATAGGCCGAACCATGTTGTTTGTGCTTTTCTTTTAGACAAATGCTCGTTATACTTCTTCATGTACTCATTGGCATATCTATTTCAACCTGACCCCCTTCTGTAAATGCTCTCTTTCAGTTCTAACACATGGTTGGGCGGGGAGGGGGTTGTCATTGATTCAGGCTCTTGACCACTGTGCGTGGAAAGGTACCCAAGGGTTTGTAAGGCTTTAAACTGTTGAAAGCATGTCACCAGACCTGTCTTCCAAGAACCCTGTAAGTGAGTTCAAACCACCAATTTCCCAAGGACTCAACATTTTCTTATTTTATAATGGTATAAAGACATAATAAATGCTTGCTAACACAAAAATTTTTGCATGTTCAATTCAGTGGTATTAGTGTTATTCATCATATTGTGCAACTTTCATCACTATGTAACACATGGATGTTTTTGTTGTTGTTTTTAATAAATCATCTCCATACATCAATTATCTCAAGTACATTTGTACATATGTTGCCATCATCATTTTCAAAATACTTTCTTTCTACTTGAGCCCCGGTATCAGCTCCTATTTTTTCCCTTCCTCCCCCACCTCCCACCCCTGTGAACCCTTGATAATTTATAAACTATTATTATTTTCATATCTTAAACTGTCTACTGTCTCCCTTCACCCATGTTTCTGTTGTTCATCCCCCTTGGGGGGCGGGGTTATACATCAATGATTGTGATCAGTTTTCCGTTTCTCCCCCTTTTCCCCGACCTCCCCCCTACCCACATAATATCACTACTCCCATTATTGTTCCTGAGGAGTTTATCTGTCCTGGATTCCGTGTGTCAAGAGCTCTTATCTATACCAGTGTACATGCTCCGGTCTAGCCGGATTTGTAAGGTGGAACTGGGGTCATGAGCATGGTGGGGATGAAGCATTAAAGAACTAGAGGAATGTTGTGTTTCATCGGAGCTATACTGCACCCTGCCTGGCTTGTTCATTCCTTATGACCCTTCTGTGAGGGGATGTCCAATTGTCTACAGATGGGCATTGGGTCTACATTCTGACTCCCCTCGTTCACATTGAAATGGTTGTTTGTTTTGGGTCCGCTGATGCATGGTACCTGATCCTATTGACACCTCATGATCACACGAATTGGTTTGTTGCTTTCATGTGGGCTTTGTTGCTTCCCTGCTAGATGGCCACTTGTTTCACTTCATGCCCTTAAAACCCCAGATACTGTATCTTTTAATAGCCGAGCAGCATCAGCTTTCTTCACCACATTAGCTTATGCACCCGTTTTGTCTTCAGCGATCGTGTGGGGTAGGTGAGCATCACAGAATGCCAGGTTATTAGAACAAAGTGTTCTTGCATTGATGGAGGACTTGAGTAGAGGTCCAACATCCATCTGCTACCTTAACACTTAACATATACATATATATACATAGATATATATCCCTATCATTATATATTAATATATTTGCATGTGTACATACCTATTTTTATACCACTATAGATGTCTTTGGCCTACTAGTTCTTTCCTCTATTTCCTTTTACTTTAGCATTTTTTTAAAGGATTCTCTCAATGCTGTCCCCAGACTTTTCTTCCTACCAGGGTCTTGCTCCTTGGATTCCATGTCAACATCACTGGGGGGGTCCAAGTCAGCAACTTCAACCCCTATCAGGTCATCTGTGAAGTGAGCAGAGTCAGGCTGAACTTTATGGAAGAAACTTGACAACAACTGAGAAATAAAGCCCAGGAGGCCACCTGGAGAGATCTATAAAGGCCAGAGACCACTGATGACATGTCTAGGTTTGTTGGTGAAGAAGTGTTCTAACAGGTCTACAGAAGGTTTTGAATAAAAAAAAACCCCACAATCAAGTAGAGTGGTGCTCTTCACACAATACAGAAGTTCTGTGTTAAGAAATTAAAACCACATAAAGAAGTCTCTCCTTTCGCCAGTTCTAGCTACTGTCCATTTTCAATTCATGGTAGCACTGTGTGTACAGAGTAGAATTACACTCCCAAGAGTTTTCAATAGCTGATTCTTTACAAGGAGGTTGAGAGGCCTTCTTCCTACGTACCACCAGTGGACTTGAATCTCCAACTTTGCGATTAGCAAGTATTGCAGAATAGAACTGCACTCTCTGGGGTTTTCAGTGGTTGTGATCCTTGGGAATTGGATTACCAGGTCGTTCTTCCCAGAAACCTGTAGGTGGATTCAAACTGCCATCCTGTCAGTTAGTAGGTGAGTGCATTATCCAGGGAAGTTTGGTAGATATGGTCAAATTTGGATTAGCCTTTATTTTTTAATCATTTTATTGGGGACTCGTACAATTCTTATCACAACCCATACATACATGCATTGTGTCAAGCACATATGTACATTTGTTGCCATCATCATTCTCAAAATATTTGCCTTCTACTTGAGCCCTTAATATCGGCAGCTCGTTTTCCCCCTTCCCTCCCCACTTCCCCTCCCTCATGAACCCTTCATAATTCATAAATTATTATTATTTTGTCATGTTACACTGTCCTAAGTCTCCCCCTGCCCTCTTCTCTGCTGTCCCCTCCCCCAGGGAGGAGGCTATACAGAGATTCTTGTAATCAGTTCCCCCTTTCTACCCCACATTCCCTCCACCTTCCAGGCACCGCCACTCTCACCACTGGTCCTGAAGGGGTCATGTGTCCTGGATTCCCTGTGTTTCCAGTAGCTATCTGTACCAGTGTACATCCTCTGGTCTAGCCAGATTTGTAAGGTAGAATTTGGATCGTGATAGTGGAGGTGGAAGGGGGGAGGAAGCATTTAAGAACTAGAGGAAAGTTATATGTTTCATCGTTGCTACCCTGCACCCTGACTGGCTCATCTCCTCCCCACAACCCTTCAGTAAGGGGTGTCCAGTTGCCTACTGATGGGCTTTGAGTCTCCACTCTGCACTCACCCACATTTACAATCGTGTGATTTTGTTGTTGTTGTTATTTGATGCTTGATACCTGATCCCTTCGACAGCTCATGGTCACACAAGCTGGTGTGCTTCCTCCATGTGGGCTTTGTTGCTTCTGAACTAGGTGTCCGCTTGTTTATCTTCAAGCCTTTAAGACCCCAGATGCTATTTCTTTTGATACCCGGGCACCATCAGCTTTCTTCACCACATTTGCTTATATGCACGTTTGAATTAGCTTTTCATAAAACGTGTCAGCTTAAAAAAAAACCTTCATGATTTCAAATAATCAAAATTGTCACAGCTTCTAAAGGCAGAATTACGATAGAAATTATTTCACCAAGTAGCTATCAAATATCTCCCATCATGCCTACAATGCAAACTATGGGAAAAACAAAAGGGTTATAGGACACTGTCCCTCCACTCAAATGATTGTGTGATGGGTTTGTTTTAATGAAGTAATTAATGAATGATTTAACTATTCAAATAAATTCTAAATTTATTACCATCGTGGATTAAGACATTTACGGCTAGAAATAGTTGTCAACATGCGATAACTCTTTGCAATCTCATTTTTTCAGGTTTTACCTTCCCTGAAGGATCTCAGTTGACCTTGGGCTGATTCTGACTCATGAAACCTCCGTGGGTGTCAGATTCGAACTGGGCTCCATAAGGTTTTCAATGACTGATTTTTCGAACATGCATCACCAGACCTTTCTTCAGAGGTGCCTCTGGGCGGACTTGAACCACCAATGTTAGCTAAGCACATGAACAGCCCACACACTCCTGATTAAGAGTGGTGCCATATTATTCGCATACTTTTTATACTCCTGTGTTGGCTCTCTTAGACCAATCTGTTGCTAAGTCTTTCCACTTCCTCATTCCGGTTTTGCTTATACGCTGACTCAGGTCCCAGGCCAACTTCCCTCTCTTGTCTTACTGTGTGCTAGACAGAATGTTGTGGAACCCAAGGTTATTGGAATATAGGTTTGGGGAGGTGATCTCCATCTTTCTTCATTCCTTGGCTAGAGAGAAAATGTCTTCATTTAATGTAGCATCTCTTTAACTGAATTAGATCCTGGGAGGAGGAAATCTTGAGTGTAGATCCACCTACACTCCTTGTGCATGGACTCTTGTTTCGCTGCGGCACTGCACACATCTAAAACCCACAATGAGGAGGAAGGAGAAGCATGTGGCATGTGGTGAAAAGGCTGCTTGGTGAAGGCACGTTGTAGTGAAGCTGGAGAGTTGTTGGTGGCTGTCACTACTTTGCCTTCTTGCTAAGAATTCTAGTTCCATTGGATGCTTTGATAGCAGAAAACAACAACTGCTATGCAATTGACAGTTGCGTTGCCGCTGCTCCCCTTGGAAAACACCAGGGCATATCTGATTAAATTCCCTGGGTGAAGATGGTGTTGTAAAGACAGATGATAGTTGGCATCTATATTTTAACTGCTGGTTTTTCATGGATGCTTTCTTTTCCCCTCACCTTAAAATTCTTTGGGATTGCAAGGGGAAACCCAAACAGAATTTTGTGTGGATGGCTTCCCTCATGACATGGTTTTGAAAAGCAATGCTCAGTAAAACATACACTATGATTTTGGACTCTAGAGTCTATGTAATAGCTGTAAGAGCAAAACATTTCTTTTTTGGCAAGCATCTTAGAAGTTGGCCTACTGCAGTAATTTGCGTAATGATCAGGGATCTTGGGAAACCAGGAGCAAAGTATCCAATAAGAAACATCTGGAAGTGTTGGCAGGCATGAGTTGGAAGGAGGACTGGTGAGGCAGCAGGCGTGCTGAGTCAATGCCAGGGGGTGAAGTGGTACTCGGTGGGAGCAATTACTGTACATAGTAGAACTCCTTGGTGTAGGTAATAGGACTGGAGGCTGTGAGATGAGAGCCACCGGTTTTCTGGTTTTGATACAAAACAGATGCTCACGAACTAGCCAGTCACATGTGGTTTGCCTTGCATGCTACTCTCATTGTTCTCAGAATATTGTTTGTTTTATACACTTGATGTTCTTGACTGCTTTAGAATTTTGGGGGGCTCTTGGGTTTGGGCCCTAAATAAATTAATGAGCATTTTAATGAAATCAATATTATGAGCATTTCAGTGAACTCAATATTATTTTTCATCTAAAATTACTTAAGACTGTGCCATAAATTTCCCAAATTAATATCAACCTTCATTTCAATTAGCCTTTTCTTCCTCCCTCCCTTCCTTCTTTTTTTCTGTCCTTCCTTCACCAGTGATTCTCAAAGGGTAGATCTTGATAGAAAGGGGGGAAATGTGGAACAGAACGATAAATTCCCAAGGAAGATACTTACTTGATCCATTAAGGCTGCAGGAGCCCCTCCGACTATAGTCCAGGGACAGTCTTCAAAACTTCAAGAAAAATGATCCCCTGAAATCATCTTCTAACAAGCAAAAAAAAGTGAAAACCCAATTTAGCTCAGAAGGAAAGAATGCATGTTTAAAGCATTGTGATATATATATATATATATATATATATATATATATATATATATATATATATATATATATATATATATATATATATATATATATATATATAACTAACTAAGGAGCCCTGGTGGTACAATGAGTTACGTATTTGGATGGTAATTGAAAGGCTGGCAGTTCAAACCCACCAGCCACTCCGTAGGAAAAAGAAGTGGCGGTCTGCTTCCAAAAAGATTACACTCTCAGAAACTCTAGGGATTGTTACTTCCAAACATGGAGGCCTTGCCCTGGAGCGATTGAATCTGATCAATAATCACCCCACACTGAACAGAGTGACAGATAAACTGAACTTATTAGAAAAGGATCCCAGAAGCAGCTCTCAGAGTGACAGAAATGGTATTGTGAGTACTTCCCCATTATAATTTCCACCAGATTTTTATGCTACAGGATTACATGCAGGTGGGCCATAATTCCCCTACTGAATCAGGTTCCCATAGAAGGCAGATGCCAGATATTATAAAGAAATGTTACAGGGAGAATCTGCTATTTCCCACCAGGGTGTCAAATGCTGGTGGGCAGACTGGCTCCTTCCTCCACCTAAGCATATCAAAGAGCAGAGAGAGGTGAGTTAACACTTGGAAGCTCTGGCCACTCCTTTCGAAGCTCTGGCCACTCCTTTCGAAGCTCTGGCCACTCCTTTCGAAGCTCTGGCCACTCCTTTCGAAGCTCTGGCCACTCCTTTCGAAGCTCTGGCCACTCCTTTCGAAGCTCTGGCCACTCCTTTCGAAGCTCTGGCCACTCCTTTCGAAGCTCTGGCCACTCCTTTCGAAGCTCTGGCCACTCCTTTCGAAGCTCTGGCCACTCCTTTCGAAGCTCTGGCCACTCCTTTCGAAGCTCTGGCCACTCCTTTCGAAGCTCTGGCCACTCCTTTCGAAGCTCTGGCCACTCCTTTCGAAGCTCTGGCCACTCCTTTCGAAGCTCTGGCCACTCCTTTCGAAGCTCTGGCCACTCCTTTCGAAGCTCTGGCCACTCCTTTCGAAGCTCTGGCCACTCCTTTCGAAGCTCTGGCCACTCCTTTCGAAGCTCTGGCCACTCCTTTCGAAGCTCTGGCCACTCCTTTCGAAGCTCTGGCCACTCCTTTCGAAGCTCTGGCCACTCCTTTCGAAGCTCTGGCCACTCCTTTCGAAGCTCTGGCCACTCCTTTCGAAGCTCTGGCCACTCCTTTCGAAGCTCTGGCCACTCCTTTCGAAGCTCTGGCCACTCCTTTCGAAGCTCTGGCCACTCCTTTCGAAGCTCTGGCCACTCCTTTCGAAGCTCTGGCCACTCCTTTCGAAGCTCTGGCCACTCCTTTCGAAGCTCTGGCCACTCCTTTCGAAGCTCTGGCCACTCCTTTCGAAGCTCTGGCCACTCCTTTCGAAGCTCTGGCCACTCCTTTCGAAGCTCTGGCCACTCCTTTCGAAGCTCTGGCCACTCCTTTCGAAGCTCTGGCCACTCCTTTCGAAGCTCTGGCCACTCCTTTCGAAGCTCTGGCCACTCCTTTCGAAGCTCTGGCCACTCCTTTCGAAGCTCTGGCCACTCCTTTCGAAGCTCTGGCCACTCCTTTCGAAGCTCTGGCCACTCCTTTCGAAGCTCTGGCCACTCCTTTCGAAGCTCTGGCCACTCCTTTCGAAGCTCTGGCCACTCCTTTCGAAGCTCTGGCCACTCCTTTCGAAGCTCTGGCCACTCCTTTCGAAGCTCTGGCCACTCCTTTCGAAGCTCTGGCCACTCCTTTCGAAGCTCTGGCCACTCCTGGAGACAAAGGAAGCGGCCTGACAATCAAAATAGCTGTGAGAGCAATTATTCTAAACGGGGGCTGATGTAAATTCTTTATGACCCTCCCAGGGAAGGTCCAATAGGATCACTAGGAGTCAGATTTATGCCAAGGCAGTGGGTTTGGTTTGGGTGTAAGAAACCAAAGTGACAACAATAACTCTAAAGCAGCAGCTCTCAACCTGTGTGTTATGGCCCCATTGGGGGTGGAACGACTTTTTCACAGGGGTCGCTCATTCATAACAGTAGCAAAATAACAGTGATGAAGTAGCAGCGAAAATAATTTTATGGAACTGTGTTAAAGGGTCGCAGCCTTAGAAAGGTTGAGAACCATGGCTCTAAAGCATAGATGAGGCATTCAGGGAGTCTCTACCTAACTCTGGTGGTGCTGTCCACTAAGGTCATTTGGACTGCTAACCACAAGATCAGTAGTTCACACCCACCAGCCACTCCTGGAGGGAAAGGTGAGGTTTCTGCTCCCATAAAGTTTTACAGCCTGGAAACCCCATTCAGGGTTACTATGAGTCCAAAAGTCCTCAATGGCAGAAAGTGTATAAATTCATAGAGATGAAACTGGAGCAAAAATAGGAAGAATGTTGACACCATGTAAAAAATGTAAACAATGACACTGAACAGTATGTGTAGAATTTGTTGAATAGGAGCGTGTTTTGATGTGCAAAGTGAGTGCATAAGCAAATGTGATGAAGAAATCTGATGGTGCCCGGATATCGAAAGATATAGAATCTGGGGTCCTATAGGCTGGAAAATAAACAAGCGGCAATCTAAGTGAAAAACAACAAAATCCACATGGAAGAAGCACAGCAGCCTGTGAGGCATCGAAGGGATCAGATCTCAGGCATCAAAGAACAAAACAATCATAGCATTGTGAATGAGGGGGAATGCAAAGTGGGGACCCAGGACTCATCTGTGGGCAATTGGACATCCCGTTACAGAAGGGCTGCGGGGAGGCAACGAGCTAGTCAGGGTTCAGTGTAGCAACGATGAAACATACAACTTTCCTCTAGTTCCTAAATGCTTCCTGGCCCCTTCTATCATGATCCCAATTCTACCTTACAAATCTGGCTGGACCAGAGGATTTACACTGGTACAGATAGGATCTGGAAACACAGGGAATCCAGAACAGATGAACCCCTCAGGACCAGTGGTGAGAGTGGCAATACCGGAAGGGTGGAGGGAAGGTGGGGAGAAAGGGGGAAGAGATTACAAGGATCTACATATAACCTCCTCCCTGGGGGACAGACAGCAGAGAAGTGGGTGAAGGGCGATGTCAGATGGTAAGATATGAAAAAATAATAATAATAATTTATAAATTATCAAGGGTTAATGGGGGAGGGGAGGAAAAGAGGAGAAAAATGAGGAGCTGATATCAAGGGCTCAAGTAGAAAGCAAATGTTTTGAGAATGATTAGAGAAACAAATGTACATATGTGCTTGACACAATGGATTTATGTGTGGATTGTGATAAGAGCTGTACAAGCTCCCAACAAAATTATTTAATTATTTAAAAAAGGATGAAGAAATGTGGTCACCAGGCCAGAACACCAGCCTCACACGGGAACATATGAGAAATGCAGAGTCTCAGGTCTCCCCCACATCGCTACTAAACCCAAAAACTCAGGGGTCCAGGCCCAGCAGTCCACATCTTCATAAGCCCTCCAGGGCTGGTGCATATTCAAGCTTGAAGCCCACTGCTTGGAGCTAGGAACTGAGATGTTTGAGTGTATGTGATGTGGTCATCTCAATTCCAACTGTTTGTGAGATTTTGGTTTTCTTATTTCTGAGGGCAATCTTTTGTGCAGTTCATTTAGATGGGAAGAGCATGCTATTGAAAGTCCCAATGGCTGAAGTCATTCTAAGCAGAGCTAGCAAAAGCCCTTTCAGGCAATTAATCACAAATGGGAACAGGGCGAAATGACCTCTTCTTTGGGTATCCCCAGTTCAGTACTATGCAACCATGAGTTTATTTTTGTGCGTCTTAATTGCATATTTATTTGGGGGAGAAATCAGAAATAATTTCAAATTATGTAACAAGCACTTGCACTGATTTCGGATCAACAAATGTTAGCATTTGACATCTTTTTCTTTAAGTTTTTTTTTCATTTACAGAGAGAGAGATAAAACTGAAATGTTGCATTATCTCTGCCACAAGCCTCTTTTTCTCCTTCTCTTCCTCCCCGGAAGTAACCCCACCATGAACCTGGCAACAGCCACCCTGTTTTTGACCATTTAGTCACATCTCTAGGTGGACTCTTCTTCCTGTCCCAGTTGTGTGGCTAGCCCGAGGCTGTAGGGGGTGGTGCTCAAGTCTGTCCCAACTTGTTCGCAGTCCCACTGCACCCTTGGGTTCACCACAATAGTGGGACAGGAAGAAGAGCATTCCTGGAGTGTCCCTTCTTCAAAGGTCCAGCGTCCTTCAGAGTTAGAAGTGTGGAGTGTTGACATGTACAGTGTGCCCAAGAGATGCACGAATCCAATCTTTGCATTTGGGACCACGTTAGGGGAGGGAGACCCATTGTGAGTCCACCATTGTGCAGGCCCAGGCTATAGCTGAAATGACCATGTTCCAGAGGCAGAAGCAGCAGCGGAAGCGGAGGAGGTGTGGCTATCACTGCAGCGGCAGTGTGTTGATGGCGTGAGGAGCAGGAGTGCCCCTACAGGTCTGAGTTTTGGTGGTTTTTTTTGTTTTTGTTGTTTTGCTGAACTTTTTATTGTGGTTTTGGGTGAAAACGTACAGAGTAAATTAATTTCACATACAAAAATGTATTTCGTGCCATTGGTAACAACCCTCCAATTTGAATAGCACTCTTTCTACTTCTTCTCTGGGTTCTCCATTCGTATACATCCTTCTTCCCTGCCTCTTCCTCCCTTCTGAGCTCTGTGGTGGACAAATGCTGCCCTTTGACCTTTGTATTGGCATTCTTTTATGCTCCTCCTGGATGCTATTGTTCACTTTTATAGATCTACCCATTGTTTGGAGGAAAGGTAATCCCTAGGGGTGAGTTTAGCCCCAGGTTTGAAGGATGTCTATGGAGTTTTGTGGTTGACTTTGGGGAAGTGTGTCCTGGTACTCAACCTCACTGTCTGTCTCTTCAGTCCCCCCAATGACATTGCCAGTCAATATGTCATAATATTCCCTTTCTGCTTAAACTAGCTAGATGGAGACTATCTCTGTAGCTAATCCCCAATAAATACAACAATCATTCAAGGCAGGGAACTGCCTTGATATATACAGTAGCATCAGGAGTGGGATTCAGCCAGTTCACACTGTTTCGGCAGAACTGACAGCTAATTTTTTTGTTGAGTTTGGCAAACCAGTTGTTAAAATGGCACATGTTATCAGGATTCTCTCTAAGGGGGGCAGCTGTACAACCACCCAATGTAGAAATCACAAATTTATATTCCATACTCTTTCTTAATGTTCATCTTTGCAACAACATATTCCAAGTGCCTGTAGCAATGCTCATTCTATCCATAGGGATAAAACATCAGAGGGAACTATGCTTGTCATATTTATTTATTAATTTCCTAAAACCCATTATTCTTTTAATGAAAGACTACATTGTGATTCCCTTGCATTTGTTATTTCAGTAAACAAAGAACATAAAGAGAAAAAATGCCAACCAATCAGAGGATGACACGCTGTCTTTCATTTCAACTTTGTGTTATGCCCAAATGCCCACGAGATTATGAGTGAATTATGAAGTTCCTGAAAGTGTTCAGAGAGCATAAAATTTTATCAGAACAATTGTAAGTTCAGCAGAAGCAGAAAGGAGTTTGTTTCTCAAAGATGAACCTAATATTCAGAGAAAAGAAGTCGCCTAACTATCCTAATCTATCAAACACAATGACTATAGTCTAATAGGCCTTCCTACAGTGGAAAGATGGTTCAGGATAAATCCCACAGCCTGCAGGGATTCTAAGAGAAAAGCAAAGAATGTTGCCAATGAGGACACCAATCAAGAAGCAATATGGAAATATCTTAAATCACAGTGTTGGTTTTTTTGGCAAGGTATTATTTAACATTTTATTAGTATTTTAAAACTCTTATAATGTAATCTAGTTTCTTATCTCTTTCACTGTTCTTGTGTAAGTATTCACTGTAGGAAATTGTTGGTGTATCTTTTTTCGTACTTGAAACAGTCATTAGGGCAGTGAACTGGTTGTTAAATCATTTGTATCTCACCACTGAGTATAATATATGCACTCGATGGCTAAAATCCTTAGCCTTCCTCAAAATTCTGCTTAAGAAAATGACAGAGACTTTTGTGCAAATGAAGCTAAATCATTGTAAATGACCAATTGTGACTTAAATCCATTTGAACAAAAATCTCCATTTACACTGTCTGAGCAAGCAAAATACAAAAAAGAAGAATCCGAAACTGGAGCAAAGAGAGACTGAGAACATAACTTAGGGTGAAACCAACAACTAGAAGTGTGTTTTGGTCAGTGGTTTATGATGTCAATAGTAAAATGCTAGAAGCTCCAAGAATAGACCAAAAGGAGCCAATGTGGGATTGGACAGAGGTGAGAAGATGGGGATAAAGTGTAAAACACAGAAGACGGCCAACTGTCATGGTTCGGTAGCAGTAGTAAATCTTGAGAGGAACTTTTGACTGTAAGTTGTTTCATTGGAGTCTCTGCGTGGAGCAAACAGTAGTATTGACAAAACATGGTAAGAAGCAAGGTGACTGCCTAGCTTCCATCTGGGTGATCAAATGGCACCTGACTTGATGCAATCGCTGATACTGTGCCCATCTAGAACCTACAGAACTGCATCAAGGTCTGGATGTGACCTGTCAAAGGTAAGTCTCCCCTGATTCCCGAGTCGGGGGCTCTCACTCCAGACCCAATTATTTCCAATCTGAATTTAACTCTGGAAACAAGCCCCCTACAAATGTCCTGGAAGAGCTCCCAACGACTTGGGCGGCAAAATGATTTGCGCTTAACTACCCACCCAGCAGCTCAGAAGGAGAAAGACCTAAAGATCTGCTTTCATGAAGATTCTTGGCTAGAAAACCCTATGTTCCTCTTGTGTGGTTAGGTGCCACTGAGTCGGTTCCAATTCATAGCGACACTATGTAGAGCAGAACGATATACTGCCTGGTCCTGTGTCATCTCCAAAATTATATGTCTTGAGCCCAGTGTTGCAGCCACTGTGTCACTCCACTGCTTCCAAGGTCTTCCTCATTTGGGTTGACCATCTACTTTACCAAGCATCAGGTCCCTTTCCAGGGATTGGCCCTCCCTGATGACCTATCCAAAGTATGTGAAGTGAAGTCTCCCCATCCTTGCCTCTAAGGAACAGCCTGGCTGTACTTCTTGCAAGACAGATCTGTTGGCTCTTCTGCCCGTCCGTGGTATGTTTACTGTCCTTTACTACCACCATAATTCAAGTACATCAATTCTTCTCCAGTCTTCTTTATTCCGTGTCCAGCTTTCACGTACCTGTGAGAGGATTGGAAATCTCCTGGCTCCAGTCAGGTCCTCAGAGTGACACTTTTCCTCGGGCCAGTTCAATGCTATCACCTGGCGTTGCTCTAAGCTGGAATCTATTGATGGTGAGGACCACAACAACCAGCATAAAGATCAGGAGCTTTAGCTTGTGAAACAAAGTGGCCTGGAGCAGCTCTACACTGTACCACACGAGGTGACGACGAATTGAAATTGCCCTGTGGGCAAAGGCATTTGGGTTAGGTTGGGTTTAGGAGGAGGATGGTTAGAAGAACAATGACATGGCACGTGAACAACATTCCTGGGGACACAGGTGAACAAGAAGCTGAATATTCATGTGGGAAAATTCTGCTCATGTGAACATCACAGTGTAAAGGCATTGCCATTTCACAGTTTGGTTACTGATTTCTAAGGGTCTTTAGGTACCAGTTATCTGCTGGCCAACAACTTACTAAGCATCCCTTGTTGACATTGTAATATGTGAACCTTGAAAGTATCACCATAGAAACCAAAATGGTTTTTTAATTTAGCAACACATCAAAAGAACATAAATGAAAATTAATGTGGACCTCTCTTTTTTTCCCGGTGAAATGGCTATTGTTTAGGCTACAAAAGTAGTGTCTGTGAAGGTAGGGTGCTACCTGGAAAGTGGTCTTGGTTTATTTAACTCTACAGAAGTGATAGGGTTTTTAGAGGCATGTGTCTACAAGCCAGTTTGAGCCTCCGCGGCATTCAGTGCACACACCGTTAGTGCCTAGGCTTTTAGAGAACAGCTATTTCGCCTGGAATAGAATGGATCTGCATTTTCAAGTGCACGAAATTCTTGACTCCAAGTTCTCTGGAGTAGCAGATTTCTTCTAAGGTGCATCTTATCAAGAAAGTAACAGGATTTGAAGTTGCAAGTCTTGGTTTCAATACCAGTTTTCTTCAGGCATGACCTCAGATGAACTGAATTTCAAAGCCCTTTTGTTTGTTAAGGAAAACATTTTTTTAAGTTGCCTTGAAGTGGACTCCTACTCAGGGCAACCTCGTGTGTAGCAGAAAAATAACTGCATTTGCTAGCATTTTCAAAGACTGAGAGCTTTCAAAAGTAGCCTAACAAGCATTTCTCCCGAGACACCTCCAGGTGGGCTGGAATCTCCACTCTTTTGGTTAGCAGCTGAGCACATTCACGATTTGTACCACCCAGAGACTCCAAGGACGATGAAGAAAACAAAACATTTTAAAAAGCAGTTGTTATCAATGGTATGGGGTAGTGTGGAGGTCCAGGTCAAATGAAATGTTTACATTAGTTCAAACCTCATAAACAAACCCACTGCCATGCAGTGAATTCCACCTCATAGGGCCCCTAGATAGGGTTTCTGAGATATCAGATAGTCTCGTCTTTCTCCCTTGCTGGTGGGTTTGAACTGCCAACCTCCTGATTACCAGCCCGATGTCTACCCGTCATGCCACCAGGATGAAGGAGAATAGGCACCCACTAACTCCTCTCCTCTGAGTTCACTGCTTGCTTTCCATCTCTCCTCATTTCAGTAACTCTGTGTTCACCTCTGTGATGGAAAACTAGTAAAAAAAAGCAGACTCAGTGCCCTCTAGTTAATGCCAACTCAACCCTAAAGTAAGCCATTACAATCAATTCAGGAAGTAACATCCCAATCAAACCTGGAATCTACTTAATAGCTAAACATCAGCATTAATGTCTTACTTTTGCCAGATGTCCCGCTGGTAGGTAAGATATTATTTTTGAGAAAATGGGAAAAGGGCATACAAGAAAGGCTTGTATGATCTTTGCGATATTTCTAAATATTGAAAATCATGCCCAAACTAAAAATGTTATGGATGGAAAGTTTTCCGTTGAAGACCCTCACGGAGATGGATTGACACCGTGGCTGCAACAATGGGCTGAAGCATGGGAACAATTGTGAGGCTGGCGCAGGACTGGGCAGCATTTTGTTCTGTTGTACACAGGGTCGCTGTGGGTAAGAACCAACTCAGTGGCATCTACCAACAACGATAGCAACGGACTGAAGTTGTAGCACCCAACACATTTGCGTCTGAGCAGATTAGACACAGACACAAAGCCTCTGGGAGGTGCTAACGATGGAGAGTCGGGCTAGGAACCAAAAGGTTGAAAATTTGACTTCTACCCAGAGGCGCCTTTGAAGAGCGGCATTGTGCTCTTGCTTCCAAAAATCCACAACCATTGAGAAGCCTAAGGATGAGAGTTCTGCTTTGCAACACTCAGGTTGCCCGGAGTAGGAATCAACTGGCTGACAACTAATGGGGGGTAAGGGAGGCTTGAGATCCCGAGGTACCCACAGACTGAGAAAGCCATGCCATGCAACGCTTGTCTATACCTCAAGAAAGCTATTAGAACCCAGGCCTCCCCGCAAGGAAGAACCCACCCGGCCACAGCCTCATTTGGGAGAAAGGACTTGTCTGTCTTGGAAAGCCTCCGACTTGCTTTGTGTTACAGCAGCATAAAACAAGGCTGTATTAAAATGAAATCCATAAACTCAGATTTGGTCATTGCCCTCAATACTTGTATTTACTGGCTGGGTGATTTGAAGGGAAATGGTGATGAAATGCTGTGAGCAAATAGTTCCCTCATGTGTGGAAAAGGAAAAAAGAAATGGGTAGCGGGGGAACAGGGCACTAACCCACCCAAGGAGAGGGTATTGCTTATATCTCCACAGGGAAAGACGGACCATACTTCAACCTGGCACTCCAAGATGTGAATGCAACCCACTGCATTAAGCAGGGAACCAGTAGAGAGGTTGGGGGGCCGGCCCCAATCCCAATTATGTGGACAGTCCCCCCTTCCCCCAGAAAAATTTACTTCAGAGGACAGCACTGAAGCTACAGCTCAGGGAGAGGGACATGTCTGATCAGAGCACACAGGAGAAAATTAATAGGGAGGAAGAGAGAGTGGAGCACATCCTGGCCCATCAAGCCTTGAGGACGATATCCCTGCTCAGTGCAGCCAATGCACAAAGAGGACCATATGGCCAGACCTGCTATGAGACAAGATATCCCTCACTGACCCATAGCCCTACAGAAGGCAACTCTGGAGGCACAGAGTGGGAATTGCACCCAACCTGACCCCACCACACTGAGGCAAAACACTAAGGGCATACAACAGAACAACAAGAGGCGTAGAGTAAGGAAGTCCCCAGAGAGTACCAAAAGGAGACTTTGAAGCCAGGGTGTGGCACCTCATCAGACTCAACTGGAAACACTCCTAAAGGTCAACAGACAGACCTTGGACTACTTACAGGCTTTTCATTTTCTTTGTAATTGGTTTGTGGTTGTTGTTTTGTTTTCTTTTGTTGCTTTGGTTTGCTCTGTCTTGTTTTTGTGTATATTATTAGCTCTGCAGGTCTATCTAGATCAAATAGGTGGGGTAAACAATCTGGAGAAGAAAACAACTGGACTGAGGGTTTGGGGGAGACATGGAAGAGGAGGAGTTGGGGGAAAGGACGTGGGTGTTAACAAACCCAGGGACAAGGGAACAACAAGTGATCCAAAATGAGTGACGAGGAGGATGTAGGAGGCCTGGTAGGGCTTGATCAAGGGCAATGTAACTGAGAGGAATTACTGAAACCCAAAATAAGGCTGAGCATGATCGTGGGACAAGAGGAAAGTAAAAGGAAATAGAGGAAAGAACTAGGAGGCAAAGGGAACTTTTGGAGCTCTAAATACAGGCATGTACATATGTAAATATATTTATATATGATGATGGGGAAATAGATCTATGTGCATATATTTATAGGTTTAATATTAAGGTAGCAAATAGACATTGGGCCTCCACTCAAGTACTCCCTCAATGCAAGAACGATTTGTTCTATTAAACTGGCATTCCATGGCTCACCTTCCTGACATGATCACTGAAGACAAATGGGTACATAAATAAATGTGGCGAAGAAAGCTGATGGTCCCTGGCTACCAAAAGATATAGCATCTGGGGTCTTAAAGGCTTGAAAGCAAACAAGTAGCCACCTAGCTTAAAAGCAACAACATCCACATGGAAGAAGCACACCAGCCTGTGAGATCACAAGGTGTCAATGGGATCAGGTATCGAGCATCAAAGAACAAAAAAATCACATCATTGTGCATTGGGGGTTGTATAGAGTGAGGACCCAAAGCCTATCTGTAGGCAACTGGACATCCTCTTACAGAAGGGTCTCAGGGAGGAAACGAGTGAGTCAGGGTGCAGTGTAGCAATGATAAAACATACAACTTTCCTCTAGTTCTTAAATGCCTCCCTACTATCATGATCCCAATTCTACCTTACAAATCTGGCTAGACCAGAGGATGTACACTTGTACAGATAGGAACTGGAAACACAGGGAATCCAGGACAGATGAATCCCTCAGGACCAGTGATGAGAGTGGCGATACCAGAAAGGTGGAGGGAAGGTAGGATGGAAAGGGGTAACCAATTACAAGGATCTACATACTACCCCCTCCCTGGGTGATAGACAACAGAAAAGTGGGTGAAGGGAGACATCAGACAGTGTAAGACATGGCAAATTAATAATAATTTATAAATTATCGAGGGTTAATGAGGAATGAGGGACAGGGAGGGAGGGGAAAAATGAGGAGCTGATACCAAGGGCTCAAGTAGAAAGCAAATGTTTTGAGATTGATGATGGCAACAAACGTACAAATGTGCTTGACACAATGGATGGATGGATGGATTGTGATAAGAGTTGTACGAGCCCCCAATAAAATGGTTTAAAAAATAGGAACAAGTACCACCCACTTCTCTGGTTAGTTCTATTAGAATATTACACATCCAAAACCAGATTAGAATCCCTTTCCACGTTAATAATGATCATTACTGTCTCTTAAGGAGGCCTAGTGCACTAGTGGTGTAGAGGTTATGCATTGGGCTTCAGTCTGCATCTTCGGCAGATGGAAACTACCAGCAGCTCTACGGGAGAAAGACTGGACTTTCTACTCCCATAAACAGATACAGTCTCAGAATCCTAAAGGGGGTCTCTGTGAGTCAGCAATGACTCAATGTTAGTGAGTTTGATTTGCAGTACACTCATAAGAAGCACTGGTGACATAGTGCGTATGAGTTAGGTTGCAAGCTGTAAAGTTAAAGGTTCAAAACCACCAGGTGCTCCTCGGGAGAAAGATGGGGCTTTTTACTCCCATAAAGAGTTACAGTCTCAGAAACCTACAGGGGCAGTTCTACACTGATCTCTAGGGTCACTATGAGGCGGCATTGACTGGATGGAAGTGAGTTGGGTTTTGAGTTTGAATGTATTCCTAGGGTGACTATGAATCAGAAAGGGTTCCATGGCAATCAGACTGCACAGTGGTTAAACACCCAGGGGCAAATTGAAGGCTCAGAGGTTTGAGCCCATCAGCTGCTCTGCTGTGTGGAAGGAAGATAAGACAGTTGGCTTCCAGAAGATTTACAGCCTTGGAAACCTGCTTGGGCAGTTCTCCCCTCTCCTTCAGAGTGGCTTGGAGTGGGAATCAACTACATAGTAACAGGCTGTTACAGAAACCAAGAGTAAGACGCAGCAGTCACCAGGAAAGAGCATTTTCCACAGTCTGCTCCTCGGGCGAGCTGTCAAAATGAGTATCCAAACATCCTGATTTCCTTTATGGTGACACATTCATAAACATCAGATAAAATGTATTATAAATGAGCTAGGCCAAATAGAAGAAGTGATCAATACTCCAAATATTAAATCTAATCAAGGAAAACATAGATGAGTACGTCTTATAGAGTTTCGTGTGAAAGTTTAAATTGAATAAAATAGAGGGAATTCTCAACACACACACACACACACACACACAAGTTATTGAAATTTACTCAGGAAGAAAACCCCATAATAGATACAGAAGAAATGGGAAAAGCTATGAAAATGTTATCTTAAGATTAAGGGTTCTTGGGTCAGAGAATTTCAATGGTAAGTTCTCTGAAGCATTCAATAAGTGATCCAATACTAAATAAATTATTATAGAATTCAAAATTCATTTTCCAAAATTTTAATACATTTACTAAAGACCTGTCAAAGACAAACATACCAAGAAAAATAAAACGAAAAACTGATCTTACTTAGCAATATGGGTACAAAAATCAATCGAGAGTTGTGAATTTAATGAAGCCACTACTTCATTTAAAAAAGAATCCATTGTAATTAAATCCCGTATAGTATTCTTACAGGAACGGAAGAAAGAAGTTATACCAGAAAATTTGGTACTATACAGAAGATCAAACCAATGAAGATACCAATCAAGAAAAACCATATCATATTCCCCAAGTTGTTGAGAAAGACATTTTATTAAATGAACTCTCTATTCCTCCGCTCTTTAAACAACAAGTAGAAAATCATCAACATAAAGTGATTCTTTTTTCATGAGTTGCCATCGATTCGATGGCAGTGCTTGGTTTGAGTTTAACACATCAAACAAAAGCCAAGATATATTTCAAAATATGGCCATGGAAGCATTCCATTAAGATAAGATATAAAGCAAACATTCTTATCATAATCATCAATAGTTAACATTGTTTTAGTTCTGATCATTGTAATAGAAATAAATGTAAATTTATTGTTATCTTCAGGGTAATATTATTATACTCCTAGAAAGACAAAATAAAATCCCCGGGAAATTATTTCAATTGACAAATCTTGAAAAGTGGCTGTACACAAGATAAATATACAGAAATTAATACTTTTCATTCCCAAAAGTAGCCACAGAGAATAAACATTTGAAAAGCAGATGGCATTCAGATGAGCAACAAAAACAAAGTACTGTTTACTAAAAGTACAGAACCCTATGATAAAAAAATTATAAAACTTTGCTAAAACATATGATGCAGTAGAAAGACCTGGTGATCTACTTCCATAAAGATTATAGCCAAGAAAATTCTATGGAACAATTCTATTTTGTAACACATAGGGTTGTCATGTGTGGAGGTCCAACTTGACAGCAATTAACAACATCAGCACCGATGAAGAAAGATTTAAACATATAGTATCATGCCAGAATTCTGGCTCTCAAAATGGAATTTTTATAAAATTCTTTATAAGATGCCATCTCTTCCTAAAATGACTTGAAATTTCAATCACAACTCCATTTTAAAATTTTATGATATTCAACTAAAAATGTGTGTTGTGACTCTGCCTTTGACTCTAACCATCTTTGTGGTATCAATCATGAAAAATACAAAGATTTGGGCTGTGGCATCATAGGTGCGATTCGAGGAACAAGAATATCCCAGCGTCAGGAAGGCAGGAAGCATGATCTTGCTGTGCTGCCCTGTCCTAAGCAAGGGCACTGTCTATCACTCTATATTTCTTCTATTACACGGAGATACCTCTTGATAACTTCCATCAACTCTTGTCTCTTCTCAAGTAGTTGAAATTTCGTTGTGTACTTCTGAGTATTTTTGTACTCTATTAACTGTGGACATGTAGCATTATCCTAAGGGCCAAATTATCTAGAATATCCATGATTCTTCATCTAGCAAGAGTACACCAAGAGAAGATGAGAGTCGATCAAATCATCACTTGCAGCATCAAGCTCGTCATCACGTGTCCCTACAGTGTTCATCCAGCCCCATGGTTATACACTGTGGAAGAGGTTGCCTCATGTTAGGCTGCATTGGAAGATTCTTGAATGCTCTTTAAGTCTCCAAAATAAGGATGTATTGCATTGGGCAAATCTGCTACAAAAGAACTCTCTTTAAAGCGTAAAAAAGCAAAGATGTCACTTTGAAGACTAAGGTGCCTCTGACACAAGCCATACTAATTTCAATCACTTCGTATGCATGTGACAGTCAGACAATGAATTAACAAGGAGAAGAATGTATGTGTTTGAATTATGGTGCTGGCAAAGAATATTGAATATACCATCATCTACTAGAAGAACAAACTTGTCCTGGCAAAACAAACTTTTATGGCAAAAGTGGATGTTGAGATTTTTGTCTCAATAAAGTCTTTGGATATGTTATCATGTCTAAGCAAAACACTTTGGATATGTTATCAAGAGGAATCAGTTCCTGGAAAAAGGAGCTCATGCTTGGTAAAGTAGAGAGTTATCGTAAAAGATGGGCTGACACAGTAGCTGTTACAATGGGTTCCAGGAAATATTTCATTCTGTTGTACATTGGGTCTCTATGAGTTGGGACCACAACTCATTAGCACCTAACACTAATAACAAGTCCCCATAAAGAGCTCACCTCGCAGGGACAAGATTAACTAATTCTATGAATCAAATTATATGTTGCCTCCTGGTTCCATGAAGGATCCAACCCTCTTGAGCAATTGGTCTTTGTCCTCCTTTAGTTCTCTTGGGACTCCAGGGCCACATTCCTAGGAAGGGGTGTCCTTATCCTAGGAACGAATTGATGCTTACTATATTGCAATATCGAAAGATTCTATGAAATGTTGAATAACGCAGGAAGTATCAAAAGAAGATTGAACGGATACAGGAAGAAGAACTAATTGACATTCCACTGTGTCAGGAGGTAATATATGAGCAAGAGTCAGTGGTGCTGAAGAAAGAAGTTCACGCTTCACTGAAAGTGTTAGCCAAAAACAAAGCTCCAGACATTGATGGAATACTAATTGAAATGTTTCAACGAGCTGATGAAATACTGAAAGCACTCACTTGTCTATGCCAGGAAATTTGTAAGACAGCTACTTGGCCCACTGATTGAGAGAGATCCATATTTGCATCCCTTCCAAAGAGAGGTGACCCAAAAGAATGCTCTAACTAGAGAACAATATCACTGATATCACATGCCAGTAAAATTCTGCTTAAGATCATCCAACAATGATTGCAGCAGTGCATTGACAGGGAGCTGCCAGGGGTTCAGGCTGCATCCAAACAAGTACATGGAACAAGACATGTCATTACTGATCAGATCTTGGCTCAAAGCAGAAAATGCCCGAAAGATGTACATTGTGTTTAATTGACTACACCAAGGCATTCAACTGTGCGGATCATAACAAACTATGGATAATCTCGAGAAGAATGGAAATTCCAGAACACTCCATTGTGCTTATGCTGAAATTGTACATGGATCAAACAGCCCTTGTGCAGACAGAATAAGGGAATACTGTATGGGTGAAAGCAGGAAAGGTGTGTGTCAGGGTTGTATCCTCTCACCATACTGATTCAATCTGTATGCTCAGCAAATCATCAGAGAAGCTGGATTATATGAAGAAGGATGTGACATCAGGATTGAGGGAGGCTGACTAGCAACCTAAGACATGCAGATGACACAATTGTGCTTGCTGAACGTGAGGAGAACTTGCTGATGAAGATCAAGGATTGCAGCCTTCAATATGGAGGACAGCTCAATGTCAAGAAACCCAAAATCCGTACCACTCGGCCAATAGGGAGCACCATGATAAATGGAGCAAAGGTTGCAGTCGTCAAGGATTTCATCTTGCTGGGATCCACAATCAGTGCCTCACACAAGCAACAGTCAAGAGATAAAAACTAAGGTGCCCCAGACTCAAGCCAGAGTATTTTCCATTGACTCATATGCATATGAAAGTTGGACAATGAATAAGACCAAAGAAGAATCAAGACATTGGCACTGTGGTTCTGGAAAAGATTATTGAAAGTATCATAGACTGCTAAGCAGACAAACCCATCTGTCTTAGAACACGTAGGGCCAGAATGCTCCTTAGAGGCAAGGATGTCAAGACTTCATCTTACATACTTTGGACATGTTGTCGGGAAAGACCATTCCCTGGAGAAGGACATCATACTTGGTAAATGGGGTGGTAGAGAAAAGAGGAAGGTCCTCAACAAGATGGATTGACACCGTGGCTGCAACAATGGGCTCAATCATAGGAACCATTGTGAGAACAGCACAGGACCAGACAGTGTTTTGTTCTGTTGTGCATGGGGTCACTATGAATTGGAACCTACTTGATGGCATTTAACAACAACAGCAATAGCAACAGCTACATGATCAAAATTGGCTGCTAGCAAGCCTGGCATTCTGGTAACAGGAAGAGATGTTGGGGGGAAAAAGGATTTGGAAGCTGCACATTGTCAAGTGGCATTGATGAGAACTCACTCACATCGGAGTACCTAACCCCAGAGGGAGCAAGGAATGTAGATTCTAGCTGTAAGGAGATAAGCCCTGGGAAAGGGGAGAATGGCTTCAGGAGGCAGCTAGCTGTCTTCACGGTCCCTTTTGACTTATCTACATGGTGTGGTGAAAAGGCAGAGGCTTCTGCACACCGCGCCTGCCTTCATTGTAAAGGTACTCTCACATGGAAAGTGTTGGCCTGTTCTTCATAATGCATTTTCCCAGATACTCCACTGCGTGAGAACTCAAGCTCAATGTAGGGGCTGTGGGAAAATGATCTCAGGCATTTAAGGTAGGGTCTTATTAAATACACGAGTTATGAAAGCAAGCATTTTTGAAATGACTGGCTGTGTTAGTCCAGGTTGACGAGAGAAACAAATTCAGAGACACTCATATATGAATAAGAACGAGCTTTACGTCAAAGAGTAATTATGCATCATGAAAACAACCCAGTCCAGTCCAGATCAATTCCATAAGCCTGATATTAGCCCATAACTCCAATACTAGTCCATAAATCTCTCTTCAAACTCACACAGCAACATGCAATGATGCAGAATGCAGGAAGATGACAGGTCAGTGGGGGAAAAGTCTTGGGGATTCAGTGGCAGTGGAAGTATCACAGGGCTATCTTCGCAGGTCTCCACTGCACGGCTCACTCAGGTCTCAGCGTGGATCCATATGACTTGGCAACAGGAAGATGAAGCAGAGAAAGCATATGTGGGCCCTCTCCAGGGAGAAGAGAGGAAGTTTCCAGAATCCTAACAAGAAGGCCACGTCTACAAGAAGGAATCATCAGGCTGTGACTTTATGGACAGGCCAGCCTCCACCCCTAATCTTATTTATCAAGTTGGCATGGCATTATGTAGCTACCACACTGGCCCATAGAAGATGTCTTTGAAATTGCTAGTCAAGTCCCTTCTAGGCTTGGCTAAGCAACTCTCTCCCTCCTGTTTTTCATGTTTCCCTGATCTTCCCAAGCCAATCTCGAAGGAAAGAGCATAACCCATTTTTATCAATGAAGGACCACAATGGCCTCCTGAATGTATTTTTTTCCAGTTCAGTGCTCATCGTTTATCACATGCCTTGACATTGTCAAACCCAAGACCATTTCACAGTCCCTCTTTAACAGAAAATGAATCACATGTATTTATAACTAACATATCCTTATCGGGGTAAAGGGAAGAAAACAAAGCAGCTGGGCTGCTTAAATATAGAAGCAAGGAATGCGATAGTCCTCCTCTGTCATTGTCAACCCTTACCCCAGGCCATCGAATCCTCTTGAAAATAAGCTCAATGCACTAAGATGCAGTGCAATGGTAGACAAGGAGCTGAGGCTCAAAAGCACCACCTTTGGACTCAAACAAAGACCATCATTTCATTCACAGCACCGATCAGCAGAGTCCGGACAATTGCATTTCATATGAAGATGAGACGAAATGGAATCTGCAATCAATTCTAAGAAAGCCGAGTGTTTGGGAAAGCAAAACTGTCCTTTCTTGGGTAACTAGGTCTTAGAGCTGCTGTTTGCACATCTACATTGGAGACCACCTTTGTGTGGATGAACAGTCAGACTTCTTTGTGATTCCTCTTCTGTAAACACAAAGCATCACTGTTTACCTTTGCTACAAAATGAGATGAACGCAGCTGAAGAGAGTGGCAAATGAAGTCACTGGCAACACACATTTCTAAGGATAAATATCTAACACAGACACAACAAAACATCAGATTGCTTTTGAAAGTGAGAAAAAAGATACTAGATGCTGGCAGAGACCTCCAGAGGCAATTTGCCTGCCTCTTAGAAGGCTGTTTAATAACCTTTGGCCCAATGAACTAATAAATAAAATAAAGGAGTTTTAAAACCAATGTTAACACCCAAATGTGGAAAGTATCTTGGCTGGAGTTTGAGGTATAATATTTACAAGAAAATGGTATTCAATTATTATGGTAACTAACACACTCTTAGAAATGAATTCTTAGTACTGATTTAGGCAAGGTGAAACTCCAAAACCCACTGTTATTGAGTTGATACCAGCTCAGAGACCTAGGACAAGGCAGAACTGCCTCTGTGAGTTTCTGAGACAGTGACCACTTATAGGAGTAGAAAACATCTTTCTCCTGAAGAGCAGCTGGTAGTTTTGAACTGCTGACCTTGCAGTTAGCAGCCCAATGCATAACTACTACAACCCCTACTCTAAAAACACATTGCCATCATTGCCATCAGATGCTTGCCCACCTATAAGACCGAGTAGAACTGCTCCTTAGAGATTCTGAGACTATAAATCTTTACTGGAGTAGACAACCTCTTCTTTCTCACTCAAAGCAAGCTGGTGGCTTTGAACAACCAACCTTGTGGCTAGCAACACAACACTTAACCCATTGTATCACCAGGGCTCCTTAAGGAAAGCTAGCAATTTAAATTCTATTCTTAACAGGAGATCTCTTTTACAGGACATATGTATACATATAAGTCTCAGTATATAATCTAGAGCCCATATTCTTTTTAGTGCAAGTATTTAACCATTGATTTCTTTTTTATATTGAAATCATTTTATTGGGGGCTCGTACAGGTCTTATCACAATCCATACATTCACCCATTATGTCAGGCATATTTGTACATTTGTTGCTCTCATCATTCTCAAAATATTTGTTTTCCACTTGAGCCCTTGGTATCAGCTCCTCATTTTTTCCCATCCCTCCCCATTCACCCCTCCCTCATGAACCCTTGATAATTTATAAATTATAATTATTTTATCATATATGACACTGCCCGACATCTCCCATCACCCACTTTTTTTGTTGTCCATCCCCCAGGGAGGGGGTTATATAGATCCTTGTAACCAGTTTCCCCTTTCTACCCCAACTTCCTTCCATCCTCCAGTATCGCCACTCTCACCACTGGTCCTGAGGGGTTCATCTGTCCTGGTTTCCCTGTGTTTCCAGTTCCTATCTGCACCGGTGTACATCCTCTGCTCCAGCCAGGTTTGTAAGGTAGAATAGACTTCTTTTATTCAAATTTTGGATCAATTCAAACTTAAATTACTTACATTTTTCCTGGAAACCTTTGTATCAGATTTGTAAAAACATTACAAATAATATCAACAGCTCGACAAAGAAGACTTTTGTGACCTAGTTCCAATGTGTCTCTCAACATTAATTTCCATCAGACCCTGTCCCTGCCATGCTTTCTCAGTTCTAATTAAGAATAGCCCTTACTTCCAGAAGAGGCTATTCCCTTCCAGTTAACTTTGCTGGACACCGTTTCTTTCATCCAGATGTTTCTTTCTGCCTCCCTTAGCTCTCGACCTGCCCCCAGCAGCCTGCCAAGATCCTACTTCTTCTGATCTCCAAACCAAAACTAAACTCACTGCCGTCAAGTTGACCCTCGAGAACAGAGTAGAACTGCCCCATAGGTTTCAGAGACTGTAACTTAACTCCTTATGGCAGTAAAGTCTTTTAGCGGAACCTCTGGGGGTTTGGAACTGCCGACCTTCATTTAGCCAGCACTAATTCACATTCCAGAATGCTACTTTTCTTCTAGTAGAATTGGGTGCTCTATCTTTTGTTCTGCTACAGTCAACACCCCAGCTATTGGCAAGACAGACCACTGTCTACCACAATACTCTACGTGGTGGTAATTTTACTTAAAGATTATGATCGTGAGGGTTTGTGACTCAGGTTGAGTGGAGGTGTACTGTGCCACAAAGTCCCAACTTCGTGATATCGACTGGCTTCAGGGCCCAGGGGTTGGAGTTGGAGTTACACATTAGGATAACGGCGCTATCCTCCCCTCACTGCCGCCCACCCCCCCCCCATTTAAAGCTCTACACGCAAAGCTCCATGACACCCTATTGGTGAAGGACATCAAGACCTGTGGGAGGGCAGTGTGTCACTTTTTGTGACATGGAAGTTTGGGGTGGGGAGCCCTCCCAGACCTTGCTCTACATGTTTCTTCAGTTGTACCATTTTTGCATGAATAAAAGTGCAATTGTTAGTCCAGCGCCTTCCATGAAGTCTGTGTCACCCTACCATATTAGTGAACCCCTAGAAGCCACTGGGTCAGAACTGGAGTGCCCCAGGGACTCTTGAGCTTTCTGCTGACATCCTGAGCAGTAAAGGAAACTCCTAATTTGTAGCCAACGGGTCAAACGTGAGGTTTTCATGGGGGCTCCCAAGCTTGCCCCTGGCGTCTGAAGTCTTAGGCTGACTTGGTAGTCTGGTTGGAACTGTGCCCTTCAACTTGCGAGCTTTGACCCTGCTCTGGGAGACCAGGATCAAAGGTAGAAACACTGGATGTGTACCCAGTTGCAGCACAGAAGTGAAGCAGAGGAGAATAAAGATGATCATAGATTGCTTTGCGTGATTTTTCACAGCACCTGGTTTATAAGCCAATCTCCTGCTCTAGGACATGAGCTGCCCAAAGACATAAAGAGCGTCTCAAATCTCTTTGAATTCTCAGTGTCTGCCACACACATAGCCACTGCTCGAGGCAAATGTGATCAAGGGCATACTTGGAATGACTGCTGGTCAGATCCTGCCCATAGCCTCTTGGCTCTTGCTTTTGGGTGTAGACCAGCTCAGCTTCCAACTGCAAGTGCCTGGGATGACTTACCAGAGGGTTTTCTCGGGCTGCTGATGCCTCTCTGCTCGTGCCCAGGTTTGAGGTGCAAGGGCCCCCTTCAGTCAACGACTGACACAAGTTATTGGATGAAGACTTGGATCTTCTCACTCTGTGTTAGGTTGGGTTCTCTGGAGAAGCCAAAACAGTGACCCTGGTATGTGCTGTATAGAGAAAGATTTAGGTCAAAGGACACCAACGTGAAAGAGGCTATGCTGAGCCGGCTTCAGGACTTATGCAAAGAAGAAGAGACATGCCTTTGGCTGAAGGTGGCACTGCACGACCAGTTAAAGCAGCTCAATGTGGAGGAGTTGGCCCTTCCGTCAATGATTAATTCTAGAAGAGGAGCTGAGTCTTCTCAGCCTGAACCTGAACAGTCACAAGACATGTTCATGCAACAGATTCAGCATTTGTGTAAAACGACTGGCCAACTTTAAAATGTTGAATCTTTTTGTGAACATTCAGCTTTTAAAGAGACCATTGAACTATGCAAGATGAAAAGCCTTGTATTCTGTTAAAGAATGGCCATTGGCTTTCCTCACCACATCTGTGGAATCGTGGATATAAATTTATTTGCTTACCAAATAAAACCCCAAAGATATGTTGGTGCATGTAGACCATGAAGCTTCAGTCAACCAAACTGCACTGGAATTGAGCACAAGGAGCCGAGCTCTGGAAGACAGGGAGGAGGAGGAGGAGGAGGAGGAGGAGGAGGAGGAGGAGGAGGGGGAGAATCTTATTTCTGAAGGGAGAAAGAACCAGGAGTCGTGACACAAATTAAATTTCTAAGGCTCAGAAATGCTCTCCAAAGGCCACAGGCCTTATGGCCTGCTTGAAAAGGAAGCAGGAACTCTAGAAGAATCCATACAGTGATAAACATAGCTCTTGGGGTAATTTCAAACTTCAGGATGTTATAACAAAAATTGTTGAGATGTAGAAAATTTAAGATGTGGTGCCTGAGCATTAAATTATATGGTTGTTGCTTTGTCCATAAAAAGCAAAAGAAAGAGATTTTTACCAAGAAATGGCTTACAGAGTAGTAAAAATCAGTAAGTCCATTCCAATTTGTCAGACTTCTCCTGACTCATGGAATATGATGAACAGGACGCAGGATGACAAAGCAGAGACAATGGAGGTCACAGGCTGGTGAATGCAGAGGTCCTAAGTTGGCCAAATGAATCCACCATCGGTAGCCATCCACTGAAGTCTCCTGGCATCAAGGAACTAGATTTAAGATGCAGCTCTGGCAGAAGGCAAAGAGTCAAAAAGAGTCAAAGAGGTTTCAGTGCTCCTTGGTCTATCTTTCATACAAAAAGACTTAGAACACCAAAAAGGCGTCAACAGACTGCAATGCCATTGATAGTTTGGTTCCACCTCTACCATTACCCAGGGGTGTCTAGTTGACACAACCCCTAAACAGCATCCACCCCCTGAATGTGATGACTCCAAGTGACCTGGTCCACTCTGTCAACTAGAATTCCCCACAGTGAGAGTAAGCTCAAGTTGCCCTTAGTGTGAATGTCTTACTCTCAGACCCTGCAATGATTTCCTTTCTTTCCCTGTCTTATTTCCTGGGACAAGCTCCCATATAAGCCACTTGTATTCAAATCCTTGCTTCCAGGTCTACTTCTGGGTAACCGAAATTAAGAAAACAAAACACTGAGTTGAATGTGATGTAAAAAGGGATGCCTTTCCTTGGATGGTCTGTCAGATACTCCCTGATGAAGTAAAACTGTCACAGAATTTAGTTCTCCCAAGTCTCAGAGAGGAAGCTACTGCATGTCTTGCTACAGGGTCACATGGAGTTGCACCCTGGGATAAGGCAGCAGATTGGAATTGCAAGCATCAGAAAGCCCACTCCTGTAAAGTGAAGTCAATCCCAACTCATAGTGACTGTTTAGGACCGAAGAGAACTGTCCTATAGGGTTTCCAAACAATACATGACATTGGACAAATCTGCTGGACAAGACCTCTTCAGAGTGTTGAAAATCAAGGATGTTACTTTGAGGACTAAGGTGCGCCTGACCCAAGCCATGGTATTTTCAATCGTCTCATATGCCTGTGAAAGTTGGACATTGAATTAGAAAGACCAGAGAAAAATCTATACCTTTGAATGATGGTGCTGGCACAGAATATTAAAAGTACCATGGAATGCCAAAGGAACAAATAAATTTATCATGGAAGAAAGGCCGCCAGAATGTTTCTTAGAGGCAAGGCTGGTGAGATTTTGTCCCACATAATTTGGACGTGTTTTCAGGAGAGACCAGTCCTTGGAGAAGGACATAGTGTTTGGTCATGTAAAGGGGCAGCAACAAAGAGGGAGGTCCTCAAGGAAATGGATTGACACAGTGACTGCCACAATGGGCTAGAACACTCTTGGGACATTGGGTCACTCTGAGTCAGACCCAACTAGGCGGCACATAACAAGCACATAGGATTTCCAAGGTTGTAAACCTTTGCCGAGCAGGGTGTCACATTGTTCTCCCTCGGAGTAGCTGGTGGGTTTGATCAACAACCTTTTGGTTAGCAGCTGAATGTTGAACCACTATGCCACCAGGATTCCTGAAGTTGTAGGAGAGGCCTTATACACAGCTAGAGAGGTGGGGCCCCAAGGTTAGTACCTGCCAAGGTCTTATTGGTCAGTGAGCCAGGATGGCATAATGGTAACGAGTTGGGCTGCTAGGTCACCAGTTAGAAAACACCAGTCGCCCATGAGAGAAAGACATGTTTTTTCTACTCCCGAAAAGAGTTCCAGTCCTGGAAATGCACAGGGGTGGTTGTACCCTGTCCTATAGGGTCGCTATGAGTCAGTATCAACTTGATGGCAGTGAGTTTGGATTTGGTGTAAGTAAATTAGCACTGGAAAAGGGAGACGTTTTCATCATAGGGCATGATCCGGATGGTCAGTAAGAAGCCTACAACTGTGGAGAGACTGGGTAACAAGATAGGACTGGCCATGTTGAAAACTGAGTCAAGGGAGCACTAGAAAGAATTCATAAATATCAAGGCAGCAAACTATGTAGTCCACACATGGACTTTATTTGCCCTTGTTGGCCAAAACGGAGTCATTTGTCTAGGATTAACTGGAAGGGAAGCTAGATATGTGAATTTTTAGCTTTCCTGTCTCTGTTGTTAAAGGCTGTAAGTTAAGAGGAAGTTGCAATTGGTGATGAGGGAAACAATGACACAAGCCACGTATGTGCTCGACTCTAGAGCCAAGCGCAAACCAAGCTCACTACGAGTCTTCCCATTTCTTGCGACCCTATAGGGCAGGGTAGAACTAATTGACCCTGTGGGCTTCTAAGGCTTTAAATCTTTACAGATGCAGAAAGCCTCAGCTTTCTGCTATGGAGTGGCCAATGCCTTTGAACTGCCCATCTTGTGGTCAGCCGCTCAACTTAAAAACCCACTATGCCATCAGGACTCCTTTACTCTAGAGCCAAACCAAGAAACTCGCCAACATGGAATCCAGGCCGACTCACAGCAACCCTTGAAAGTCTTTACGGGAGTAGAAAACCTCAGCTTTCTCCCTCAGAGAGGCTGATAGTTTCAAAGTGGTAACCATGTAGTTAGCATTCTAATGCATAACCACCACACCAGCAGGATTCAAATTCAATGTGCATTTGGATCGCTAGCGGTGCTCTTCAATTGCAGATTCTGATTCTGCGGGTCTGGGGTAGGGCTGAGATTCCGTATTTGTAACATGCTCCAAGCGATGCCGAGGTTGCGGATCTGTGCACCATATTTGAGGTAGTGAGGCCCTCTAGAACCCCAAGAGCCAAAAGAAGAACGAAAAGAAGCAAGGACGCCTAAAATAGAGGGCTAGGTCTTAAGATTCATCATTAGGCAAAAGGAAACTCAGATCTTCTTGACTGAAGAGGAAACCTGTATTGAGAAAACAAGATGGACGTCTCCTGATCAGGCTGCCAAATGGACCTACCAGTTAAAGGGACAAATTATGTCTTTTGCCAATGATGGGCCAACTGTGGAAAGATCTGTTTCTTTGATGGTCTTGACAGTTTGGAAACTATTAGCTCCATCTACAGTTAGATGCAAATGAACAAGGGCAGTCGGTGAGTCTGGAATAGGGAACGTGAAAATAAAAGAAGAGTGAAATGGGGAAAAGCAGGAAAGGATAGCTGATCTTTCGAGTTGGGTGCCATGCAATTGCAATCGTAATGATCTTAACTGCATAACATTTAAATTGACAGTGTGCAATGGCCTTGAAAGAAGATAGTACTCAGAGCACAAGAGTGGGAATTTTTGTGTGTTTGTTTACTTTCAGGTGATGATGATATCACAGTCCCCAGGGACCAGCAGTATTAAGAAATGATCTGTCATAGTAGACAGACCAGACCAAACTCATCACCAGTGAGTCAACTCTGATTCATGGTGACCCTATTGAACTGTCCTTGTGCGTTTCTGAGACTCTAACTCTTTCTGGGAGTAGAAGCATGTTTCCCCTGAGAAACAACTGATAGTTTTGAACTGCTAATTGCATGGTTAGCAGCCCAACAAATACTGCATTATGCCACCAGGACTCCCTGAATAGTAGGGATAACAGCTAAGATTTCTTAACTGCAAGCAACAGAAACCAACTCTGGCTGAGGTGAACCAAAGGAACATATCAGATAACTATAAGGCATCATGAATATCAGGCTTGGGAATAGACAAAAAAACAAGGTAATGTCAGAGGTTTAGGAAGCAGAAACCAACATCATAGCTTGAGCAAGCAAGGTCTGTTCCTTCTTACCCTTGAGCCAAAGTCCCAGGAGAGAGCTTCCAATTGGCCAAATGGAGGTTGCATATTTATCTTGGCTGCTGTAAAAATGGATTGGCACCTGGAATTGCTCTTACAACAAGATCACACTATGGAGGACAAGAACTCCTCGGAAGGAAATCCAGATGAGACTAGAAATGAATGCTTGCTACAGAAGGAAAATATCCTTTGTCTCAAGTACAAACTCCAAGTGACTGGTGGGAACTACCTTGAGTCTATGTTGAGGTTTCTGAAACCACATTCAAGCACAATGAAAAAAAAATGAGCCAGGATTGATTAGTGGCCTTGGCCATTGCCACAGAAAGACAAGGAAGTACAAGATATTCCAGCTCTTTGCCATTAGTTCACAGCATAAATCTATCTCTATGAAAACCTTCTCTTATCCATCCTGCTAGTAATAAGCTTGGACTCCTTAGGCTCCATTAATTTTCCACCACTTAATAGCTCATGAACGAAGAGCAACAATCTGAAACATTCGACAGCTCATTTTAAATTGGTAAATGGAATGTTAATATGTACTTTATGAGGTTGTCTTGCGTATTATATACACTAAGATAAGTTAGAATACTTTCATAGTGTCTGGAAAACACTCAATAATGTTAGCTTGTAAATCTATAGAAACAGTAACAGGATGAATGGTTCCTTGGGGGTGTGGCAAGGGAGGTGGAGGGGGCATGGAGAGCTAGTAACAATGAGTACGAGAAAGAAGAAAATGTTCTGAAATCAATTGTGGTAATGATTGTACAGCTCTTCTTCCTGTGCTTGAACTGTTGAATGATATGATATGTGAATTATATACCAATAAAACTGCTGGGAAAATAAATAATGTGAGTGTTGTTTTTGTTGTTGTTGTTCAGCTGAACCTTTATAATCCCAATTTGTACTTCGCTTATGATTCTAGAAAGACCAGGCTTTCTACTCCCATAAAGGGTTACCGTGTTGCAACGGGAGTAAAACCAAGCCACAAAGCCCCTGAGGAGCCCCCAAAAGAGACTTCAGGCTAGGAGGAGTAGTGGCTGGAACCCCACCCCACCCAGGACCAGTGGGAATATAGTCATAAAGGTCAGTGGACAAACCTTGAATTATATATGCTTTTTTTTGGTGGAGGGGGGTTGCTAGTTATTATTATTCTTTATACATATATTTTTCTTTTTCATTTTCCCCCATCTTTTCGTTCAATCTTTTGTTTTCTTTCTTTTTGTTGTTGTTGCCTTCATTATTGTGGGTTTGCCTACCTATATAAGATAGGGAGGGGAAGCAAGCCCGAGGAGAAAGCAATGGACCAAAGGTTCCGGAGGGACTTAGGAGAAGAAGGCAGGGGAAGGGAGCAGTGAGAAACCAACCCCATAGACAGGAGAACAACTAGGGGATTAAAATTAATAACGAGGAGGACGTAGAGCTCCTGGGGTACTGGAGCAACAGCAACCTAGCTGAGTGGAATTACTAAGAGGCAGAAGAAGGGGGAACATGATAGTAGGGCAGGAGGAAGGTAAAATGATACAGGGGAAAGATCTAGAAAGAAAAGCTATGGATAGAGATATAAACATAGGTATGTACATATGTAAAGACATTAATTCATAAAATTAGAGGTATTGGCCTATGTATATATATATTTATATGGCAATACACCGAGGAAGTGGATGGACTTTGGCCTCTGCTCAAGCTATCCCTCAATGCAAGAACACTTTTTCCTAACAACCTGGCATTCTGAGATGCTCACCCTCTTGGCAGGATCACTGAAAACAAAATGGGTGCACAAGCAAATGTGGTGAAGAAAGCTGATGGTGCCCAGCTATCAAAATATATAGTATCTAGGGTCTTAAAGGCTTGAAGTTCAACAAGTGGCCATCTAACAGAGAAACAAGAAGCCCAGATGGAAGAAGCACACTAGCCTGTGCAATCATGAGGTGTTGAAGGGATCAGGGAACAGGCATCATAAGATCAAAAACAAACATATTGTTGAGAAAGAGTGAGGTCAGAGCAGAGACCCAAAACCCATCTGTAGACAATGGGACATCCCCTCAGGGATGAGTCAACTAGCGTGAAGTAAAGCATCAATGAAACACAAAATATTCCTCTGGTCCCTTGAGACTTCCTCACCCCCCTCCCACCCCCCACCCCCCAAGTATCATGACCCCAATCCTGCCTTTCACTGTGGGCTAGACCGGAGCATGTACACAGGTACAGATAAAAGCTCAGGGCACATGGAATCCATGTCAGATAAACCCCTCAGGAACAGAAATGGGAGTAGCGATACCGGGAGGATAGGGAGAAGGTGGGGAGAGAGGTGGAAGGGGCAATCAATTACAATGATTGACACATTGCCCCTCCCGAGGGAGATAAACAACAGAAACCATGGGTGAAGGGAGACAGTGGTGGGTGTAAGATATGAAAACAATAATAATTTATAATTTATCAAGGAGTCACGAGGGGCAGGGGGCGAGGAGCGGATACCAAGGACTCCAATAGAAAGAAACAGTTAGAAAACGATAATGGCAACATAAATACCAATATGCTTGATACAATTGGTGTATATGGATTGTTATAAAAGCTGTAAGAGCCCTCAATAAAATGATGTTTTTTTTTAACAAAAGTTACCTTCTTGGAAACCCATGAGAGTAGCTCTTTCCTGTCCTATCAGATTTCCATGAGTTGGGATGGACTGGATGGCAGAGGTCAAGTATGACTGTATGTTCTACCTTGGGTCATGATTTTTACATTAAGTACACGGAGGTAGGAGGCAGCTGTGGAAAACAGAAAGATTTCTCCCAAGTCATCTCCCCCAAATATGTTAGACTTAGGACAATGCTTGCAGCTAATGGTAAGTTACTTCCCTTGAGAAAATCGGTCACCAGACTACTGCAGGCCCCACTCCCTGTTGTTAAGGACAATAGGGTACTTCTCCCAAGAGGCCTGCAGTCATTGATTTGGTTCCTGTAGGTGGAGTTTACACCCTACTGATAGTGGTGCCAGGGAACAGGTCAAACCGCTCAGTGACATCCAAAGTTAGGCTGCCATCCAGTATCTAGGATCCGCCCATCTTGCCACATGTATACCCCAAATCCCTCGTCTTCCTATTGTGTGTATACCTCTAGATCACCCCCCTCCCATTACTGTATTACCTATAGCACAACCCTTTCCTGTGACGTATGTTTATACCTGTAATTTGGGGGGCTTGCATGTCCCCAGAAAATATAAAAGCCTTGGTTAGTATTAAATATCTCTCTCTCCACGTGGACCACCAAGTGAGGCTGAGGTGAGCATTGCTACCAAGAAATGTGTCTGACGCCATTGTTTCGATCTCTTTTCTCTTTCATGCTCTTTATGACTTTACTATAATCTTTACTTCTTATTGCTGTACAATTGCGCCTACTGGAGCCGTGATGATGTGCTAGGGGCAGGCTTCCCCTTGCAGGCAGTGATACTAAATAAATATAAAGATACATTTGAAATGTACAGGTAAGAGGAAAAACAGTCTACACCCAAAGGCAGATGGCTGGCCCAGGGGAACACCATAAAGAGGACTACCCACAAGACAGATAGTTGGCTGGAGACTACATACAGGAGTGATAGGCAACCTAGAAAACAAAATACAGACTTATACTACAAGCGTATAAAAAACCCCAGCACTCGCACTCAGCGCTCCACTGCAACTCGAGTTCATGTGCAAGACAGCTCCTGTGTGCTGCTGGTAAGCTTTCTTATTTCTTGGTTTGTGATATGTAAAGATATTCCATATTGACTATTATTTGAAATATATTCGATTGCTTGAACTTGAGCTGTGTGAAACAGTGTATATCTTAAAGCATCACTACAAGACACTTTCAGTCTCGGGCCTGTGATTATCTCTATTGAGATGCTCACAACACATGCTACACAATGCCTATGACTTAGAACAAGAGCTCAAGGAACAGTAATTGAATAAGTGAGAATGTTAACCTTTCTGCGTTTCCGTTCTCTTAGAAATAGAATGAAACAGCAAGAGTTGGCTCGCGGTATCAAGATGTTTCTGACAGAACACACATTAAACGTTGCTTGGCACAGTCTTTAACTACATATTTGTGGTCCCATAAATGTTTTGTTTACTTCTTTTTCTCAAAAATTGTGATTTGTTGTTGGACCCATTTCATATGCTCAAATTAAACCAATAAATACTTATATTCAATGCGATTTGAACGTTCATTCTAAAAATATAAACATATGGCCAACCTACCCAGTGGTACCACAGAAGAAACAGGTCAAAATATCTACTTCACTGAAGATCCATGTAGAAGTCTGTTCCTCTAAAGATTATAGCCTTAAAACCCTATGGGTGTAACTGTCCCTGTGAGCTTCTGAGACGGTAACTCTTTACAGGAGTAGAAAGCCTCGTCTTTCTCCCTCAGAGCAGCTTGTGGTTTTGAACCACTGACCTCTCAGTTAGCATCCCAATGTGTAATGCCTTGGGGCAGTTCTCTGCAACACCTGGGACCTCCTAATTCACCAATCAACAGAAACAAGACCAACCACAATCATTATATGACCTACAAAGAATTCATCCCACTTTTAACTGAAGACAACTGAAATACATATTTGCATGAGGAAGACTAGACAAGTCATAACCCCCCTCCCCTCCCACTCATCCCCTACCTGACACACCCCACCCGGACACCACACACACAGATCCTTTCCTTGTCCCCCCTTCAGTATTCTCTGAGGTGTCAAATTACAAGGGCATGATCTTGAGAGACATCTTTTAAGAAATAAGAACAACAAACATGATTAAAATGAAGCAGTGGGCCCCTCAGCTCCCAAACAGTAATGGATAAATCCAAAAACTGCTTACTTATGCAAGATATTGAAAAGTGGTCGTTTCAAAACAAATTTATACATACTGTAATATACACTTGGAAATGAATATCACTCTAATGAGTAGAGATTCAGTGTGTACCCCTTTCCCAATAGGATCCAACTGGAGCCGGCAATTCCCCACCAATCAATGTTGCTGCACAAACCTGGCACCTGAAAAGAATAGCTTGGGAACTCGGTTTACTCTGAGATGGACTTGAAGGCAGTGGGTTTTAAGTTTGTGAAGAAGCCCAGGTGGGTGCAGTTGTTAAATTGAGTGCTTGCTAACCAAGAGGTAATCGGTCTGAACTCACGAATCACTGTGTGGGAGAAAGACATAGTAGTTTGCTCCTCTAAGGACGATAGCCTTGGAAACCCTGTTTGGTTTGGAGGTGGGATGTTTAAAGTCCATTGGCAAAAATTGAGCCTTAGCAAAACATCGTGTATTCGTGTGTGTGTGTGTGTGTGTGTGTGCTAGAGAGAGAGAGAGTGAGAGAGAGAGAGACTATGTGTGTAGAATATACCGAAACTTAAGGGATTCGCTAGGTTAATTTAACTGATCATTATTTTGCAAAATATGTCCTTACTTGTCTGTTAGCTCTAAGCTTCAAAGCAATATAAAATGAAAATAAAGATGTAACAGAGGCTGATGACCAGCAAAGCTGGGTATGGGTTCCCCATTTCCTTACTAACTGGCTCTGTGATTGTTGTAGGCAACCTCTCACGCGGTGCCAATGCTCTCTGCCTTCTGGTATTCATGACTTTAGGTAGCCCCTCCCTCCAACATTCTGTCAGGATTGGTCCATGTGAACAGTAGATGACCAAAGTAATGTTATATGACTTCTGATGCTAAATGGTAAAAGACATTATCCTCGCTCTCTCTCACCCTTTCTTTTCAGATTACTCATTCCTAAGGAAACCAGTGACCATATCAAGCAGCCTTTGAAGGAATGAATGGGAGCAAATGGCTAACAGGGATGTTAGTGAGCTTAGGAGGAGATTATCCAGCCCCAGCCAAACCTTCAGATGACTATAGCCTCGACCAACATTGTCTGCGCATATAAAATGATCAGTTCCCTGGATCTGAGGAAAGAACATTTATTACTCAAACCATATCAGGAGCGAGAGTAACAGATTTCGAATCTTCTCTCTACTTAAGTGTTTTGAAAATACTCTTAGAATGTCCACAGTCTGCAAGTCAAAAATGGTCCGCTAGCTACGTAACAGAATACAAGACCTGAATACAAAAATCCATCAGGTTCCTATGTTTTAAAGAAGAGAGCTCTGAAAAAGAAATCAAGAAAAAATACCACTTACAATAACCACACAAAAAAGAGAAATATTTAGAAATAAACTTAACCAAAGACACAAAAGACTTGTCCAAAGAAAACTACTACAAGAAACCCAAAGAGACCTATGTAAATGGAGAAATGTTCCATGTTCAAGGGTAGGAAGGTTTAACATTGTGGAGATGTTAATACTTCCCAAGAAATCTATAAACATGATGCAGTTCCCATCCAGATCCCCACTTCTTTTTAAAAGAAAAGAAAAAACTAATTACCAGCTTTATATGGAGAGGAACGAGAGCTAGGATAAGCAATGAACTACTCAAGATGAACAAAGCATAAGGCCTCTCATTCCTCGACTTCAGGATTTATTATTCTATATTCTAAAAAAATATGGAAATGCCTTATGATCCAGCAATCCCTCTGCTGAGTATATACCCTAAAGAAGTGAGAGCCACAACACAAATGCACACCCATGTTCATTGCACCACTGTTTACAAGAGCAAGAAAATGGAAACCGCCTAAACTCCCATCAATAGAAGAGTGGAAAAAGAACACATGGGAGCAGATGAAGAAGGGGAAGGAGAGAGTGGAGCACATCCTGGCCCACCAGGCCTTGAGGATGATGTTCCCACTCAGAGAAGCCAGTTCACACAGAGAACCACATGGTCAACCCCACTATGAGACACGACACCCTCAATGACCCGTAGCGCTACAGGGGACAACATCGGAGACACTGTGGGAATTGAGGCTGATCTAATCCCACCACACCAAGGTAAAACACTAAGGGGGTGCAACAGAACAGCAAGGGAACAGAGCAGCGAGGTCCACAGGGAATGCAGAAGGTAGACTTTGGGGCCAGGTCTTGGTGCCCCAACAGACTGGACTGTAAAACACACATAAAGGCCAATAAACAGTCCTTGAACTAACTACAAGCTTTTCTTTCTTTCTTGTTGTGTTTTGTTTTGTTGTCATTGGTTTGTTGTTGTTGTTTTGTTATATATTGTTGCTTGGTTTGCTCTGTCTTGTTTTTGTGCATGTTATTATCTTCACAGGTCTGTCTAAATAAGATAGACTAGATGAACAATCTGGAGGAGAAAACAACAGGACCAACAGTTCCAGGGGGACATGGGAAAGGGGGAGGTGGTGGGGAAAGGTCATGGTGTTAACAAACCCAGGGACAAGGGAACAACAAGTGATCCAAATCGGTCATGAGGAGGATGTAGGAGGACTGGTAGGGTGTGATCAAGGGTAATGTAACCAACAGGAATTACTGAAACCCAAATGAAGACTGAGCATGATAGTGGGACAAAAGGAAAGTCTAAGGAAGTAGAGAAAAAGCTAGGAGGCAAAGGGCATTTATAGAGGTCTAAATAAAGGCATGTACATATAAATATAATTATATATGAGGATGGGGGAATAGATATATGTGCATATATGTACAGGTTTAGGGTTAAGGTAGCATAAGGACATTGGGCCTCCACTCATGTACTCCCTCAATACAAGAATACTTTGTTCTATTAAATTCGCACTCTGTGATGCTCACCTTCCTGACATGATCGCTGAAGACAAAGCAGGTGCATAAGCAAATGTGGGGAAGAAAGGTGATAATGCCCAGCTATCAAAAGACATAGCGTCTGGGGTCTTAAAGGCTTGAAGGGAAACAAGCAGCCATCTAGCTGAGAAGCAACAACGCCCACATGGAAGAAGCACACCAGCCTGTGTGATCAAGAGGTGCAGAAGGAATCAGTTATCAGGCATCAAATAACAAACATTCATATCACTGTGTGCTCACCTCCCAGATACAATCACTGAAGACATATGGGTGCATAAGCAAATGTGGCGAAGAAAGCTGATGGTATCCCGCTATCAAAAGATATAGCATCTGGGGTCTTAAAGGCTTGAAGGTAAACAAGCGGCCATCTAGCTCAGAAGCAGCAAAGCCCACATTGAAGATTCACACCACCCTGTGCGATCATGAGGTGTTGAAGGTATCAGGTATCAGGCATCATCAGAACAAAAAAATCATATCATTGTGAATGAGAGAGGAGGGCGGAGTGAAGACTGAAAGCCCATTTGTAGGCCACTGGACATCCCCTTACAGAAGAGTCTCGGGGAGGAGATGAGCCAACCAGGGTGTGATGTAACAACGATGAAACATACAACTTTCCTCTAGTTCCTAAATGCTTCCTCCCCACACACTATCATGATCCCAATTCTACCTTACAAATCTGGCTAGACCAGAGGATGTACACTGGTACAGATAGGAACTAGAAACACTGGGGATCCAGGGCAGATGATCCCTTCAGGACCAGTGGTGTGAGTGGTGATACTGGCAGCATGGGGGGAGGGTGGGTTGGAAATGGGGAACCGATTATAAGGATCTACATATAACCTACTCCCTGGGGGACAGACAACAGAAAAGTGAGTGAAAGGAGACATCGGCAGGGCACGATATGATAAAATAATAATTTATAAATTATCCAGGTTTCAGGAGGGAGGGGGAAGCGGAGAGGGAGAGGAAAAAATGAGGAGCTGATGCCAGGGGCTTAGGTGGAGAGAAAATGTTTTGAGAATGATGAGGGTAATGAATGCACAAATGTGCTTTACACAATTGATGTATGTATGGATTGTGATAAGAGTTGTATGAGCCCCTAATAAAATGATTTAAAATAGAATGGAAAAGCAAACTTTGATACATACACATAATGTACTACTATACATCATTTAAAAATAATTATAATACCATGAAACATGTTATGGCATGGATGAAAGTGGAGACATTAGTCAATCACAAAAGGACAAATATGGTATGAGACCACTGTTATAAAGGAAAAAAAATCAATACAAAGTTTCTCATACCCACCCCCCCACGAAAAACAGACTTTGAAGATTCCCAAGATGGGGAGAGCAAGGGAAAGAGGAAGAAGCAATAGACTAGAGGGTAGCTAAGCATTGACTTGGGCAAAGAAGAAGACAGGAACAAGAGAGAGAGGAGAATCAAATGGGGGGGATAAAACAAGCTGTGGGGAGTGTGGGTTGATACGTAGCATAAGTTGTGTAATACTGAAATGAAACCCCCTAACTAATTCACAATTTTCAGAATTATTTTTTAAATGGTTTGCCTATATAGAAGAAAATATAATGCCCAACACATCTAATTATCCAGTGGCCTTCTGGGCCTGACACATAGATTGACTTTCAACAGAAACCCCGTATCCCCACCACAATCTATGTTACCATGAGCATCCTAGCATCATGTTCTCCAGCCTTTAAACTCATTGAGTGTTCTCTCTGAGAAGAGTGAGGTTATGAATGCTGGGAATAATCAACTTTTTGAGTAAATAAATATGTCAATGCTTTATTGCTAACTAACTGCAAAGAGGGCCTATAAGCATCATCAGTGAGATACAATTAGTTTAGTTCACTTCTTAACTTATTTTCTCTCATTGCCATCGAGTCTCCATTGAGCTGCTAACCACGAGGTCAACAGTCCGAACCCACCAGCTGCACCGAGGAAGGGAAAGATTAGAAACCACCAAAACCCACAGTTCAATGCTGTTCACTAGGGTCAATGTGAGTCTTCACCTCTTGTAGGTGAACGCATATAGTGAATCCTATATGGCTCCTCTTTACATATGAGGAACCTGAGATTCCCGTGGACTATGTAAATTTCCCAAGCTCACACAGGTGGTCTGTCTCACCCCATATGTGGTCTCAAAATATATGAAGAAGACCCTTCTGACTAGAAAATATTATTGGAAGTCAAGGACCTTCCTAATTTCGCAGAGGGATTTGGATTTGGGTTCTGAGCTCTTAAAATGACAACAGTGTGTTTTTGTCTGAAATAGTAACTCTCCAACCATGAATTTGAAGCCTGAAAAGGCTTTCTCCCAAATGGAATGGGAAGAAATCAGCTGTGACATTTGTAAACGCTAGTCAATGATGAATTAGCCCCTGGGTTAATGAAAACTATTCTGGTAGCTCCCTGATTGCTAAAATTAATGAAAACTTGCAGAAGCTACCTGTAGCCCACAATCATTTATTTAGCAGTATTACCAGGGGCAGAGAGGATGCGTGGATGGAGAACGGTAGCGAACCAGAAGTAATTATTGAAGTTGCCTTGTATATTCATGAGGAGGAAAACAGAATGAATTTATCAACTAATAGGACTCTCCACCCTTTCAGAGGAGCCCTGGTGGATCTAGAAGGTAAGCAAGTAATGTACTGCTAACAGGCAAATCAAACCCACTAGTCAATCCTCAGGAGAAAGATGAGACTCTGCTCCCATTGAGCTTTACAGCCTTAGAAACCTGACAGTGTTGCTGACTAAAGTCACTATGAGTTGGGCCATCCTTTCCGTTCCAAAACTCCCACGACCCTCCGAATTAAAATTTATTTTAAAAAGCTTGTAATTATCTGCATAGCACAGTACACCAGGCCCAAAGTTTAATCCAAAATGTCTTCCTGACAAATTCGACTGGAGGGAAAAACAGAACAAAACCTGACTGAAAAGGATTAACTGACCAGAGAGAGGAAAGAATATTAGGTGGGAAAGCACAAATTGCACGGATTGTTTGGACATCCTCAACAAGAACAGATTCCCAGCATTCTGGATCCCTTTATTACTTGTATTCATTTTCTGTCCAATTAACATCGTCTACCTGGGTAACTCTGATAAGCATCCAAATAATGTGCAAAAATGATCAGCTTTCAGATCACCTAAGAATCTATAGTGACTTTGAAACCTAGGCTTCTGTCAGTGACATTTCTGTAAAATAGTTCAAGAAAACTGGGATAAAATATTCAAATAATGTCACCGGCACGGCCATTCCAAGCTGGAGATGCTTCCAGAACTGACAATTGACAGACAGGTACTGCCAATCTGCAATGGCGTACAAGTCATTCGTCGTCTCCTGTGGGAAACTTACTGCTCTGCTTAGGAGTGCCTGATGAAGGATGCACAGGAAAACCCATGAAAGCAAGAGCCTGGCAGAGAAGGGAAACACAAACAGCTGCTAGTAATCGAGAGTGATAGAAAACTGCTAAGACTATACCCTGCCAAAGCAGGAAACTTGCATGAACTTGAAAAACAAGGCTTTCCCATTGAGTCCCTGCTCTCACAAGTTTCACTGGATGAATGCATGGGGTACATAAGACGCCAATGAGAAAGGTCAGCATGTGGTTGTGGATGTGGCTATGGGTATGGTTGTGGTTGTTTCTGCATGCTATAGTGTCGGTTCTGACCCAAAGCAGCCCTATGCACAACAGAACAAAACACCATCATCACAATTGTTATATTTGAGCCCATTGTTACAGCCACTGTGTCGATCCATCTTGTCAAGTCTTCCTCTTTGGCTCTGTCCCTCTACTTTACCAAACATGATGTCCCTCTTCAGGCACGGGTCTCTCCTGACAACATGTCCAAAGTTTCATTAAGTCTTGTCATCCTTGCTTCTAAGGAGTATTGCGGCTGCACTTCTTCTGAGATGGGTTTGCTGTTCTTTTGGAAGACGTTTGGCATGGCATTTTCAAGATTCTTCACCATAATGCAAATGCATGGATTCTTTTCCTTACCCCAAGTCCAACTTCAAGTGCAGATGAGGCCACTGAAAGTATCATGGCTTGAGTCAGGTGCCCCTTAGTCCTCAAAGCAACATCTTTGCCTTTCAATCCTTCAAAGAGGTCTTGTGCAGTGGGTTTACCCAATGAACTACATTGCTTGATCTCTTGACTGCTGCTTTATAAGGATTGATTGTGGATCCAAGCAAGATGAAATCCTTGACAACTTCAATCTTTTCACCCTTTTTTTCTTTTTATATCATTTTGTTAGGGGCTCATACGACTCTTATCACAATCCATGCACATATATATATATTATATGTCAAGCACATTTGTAAATTTATTGCCCTGATCATTCTCGAAACATTTTCTCTCCTCTTAAGTCCCTGTCATCAACTCCTCATTTTATCCCCTCCCTCTCCCCCTCCCTCATGAGCCCCTGATAATTCATAAATTATTTTGTCATATCTTGCACTATCAGACGTCTCCCTTCACCCACTTTTCTGTTCTCAGTCCCCCAGGGAGGAGGTTATATGTAGATCCTTGTAATCGGTTCCCCCTTTCCAACCCACCCGCCCTCCACCTCCTCGGCACTGGTCCTGAAGGGATCATCTGTCCTGGATTCCCTGTGTTTCCAGTTCCTATCTGTACCAGTGTACATCCTCTGGTCTAGCCATATTTGCAAGGTAGAATTGGGATCATGATAGTCGGGGCAGGGGGGAGGAAGCATTTAGGAACTAGAGGAAAATTGTACGTTTCATCGTTGTTACATCGCACCCTGATTGACTCGTCTCCTCCCAGAAACCCTTCTGTAAGGGGATGTCCAGTGGCTTGCAAATGGGCTTTGGGTCTCCACTCCACACTTACCCCCTCATTCACAATAATATGATTTTTTGTTCTGATGATTCCTGATACCTAATCCCTTTGACACTTTGTGATCACACCGGTTGGTGTGCTTCTTCCATATGGGCTTTGTTGCTTTTGAGCTAGATGACCACATGCTTACCTTCAAGCCTTTAAGACCCCAGACACTGTATATTTTGATAGCGGGGCACCATCAGCTTTCTTCCCTACATTTGCTTATGCACCCATTTGTTTTCAGCGATAGTGTCAGAGAGGTGAGCACACATGATAAAATTTTTTGTTCTTTGATGCCTGATAACTGATCCCTTCCGCACCTCGTGAGCATGCAGGCTGGTGTGCTTCTTCCATGTGGGCTTTGTTGCTTCTCAGCTAGATGGCCGCTTGTTTATCATCAAGCCTTTAAGACCCCAGACACTATATCTTTTGATAGCCGGGCACCATCAGCTTTCTTCACCACATTTGCTTATTCACCCATTTTGTCTTTGGTGATTGTGTCGGTAAGGTGAACATCATAGAATGCCAGTTTAATAGAACAAAGTATTCTTGCATTGAGGGAGTACTTGAGTGGAGGCCCAATGTCCTTCTGCCACCTTAATACTAAACCTATAAATATATGCACATAGATCTATTTCCCAATCCGCATATATAAATATATTTACATATGCACATGCCTTTATTTAGACCTCTATTAATGCCCTTTGCCTCCTAGCTCTTTCCTCTATTTCCTTTGACTTTCCTCCTGCCCCACTATCATGCTCAGTCTTCATTTCAGTTTCAGTAATTCCTCTTGGTTACATTACCCTTAATCATGCCCTACCAGGCCTCATACACCCTCCTCACCACCGATTTGGATCACTTGTTGTTGTTCTCTTGTCCCTGGGTTTGTTAACACCACTTCCTTTCCCCTGCCTCCCCCTCTCCCATGCCCCCCTGGAACTGTCGGTCCTGTAATTTTCTCCTCCAGATTGCTCATCCAGCCTATCTTATTTAGACAGACCAGCCGACATAATAACAAAAACAAGACAGAGCAAACCAAGCAACAATATACAACAAAACAACAACAAACCAATGACAAAAATCAAAACACAACATCTTTTCATCATTTACCATATGCTGCCTATTGTTCCAGTGAAGTCCACAAAACCCAAATATAAAGTTCTTCTGTAATACCCAGATTTGATAGCAGCAGCTATCTAGCAATTGCTGCGTCTCTATTTCCATTATCACTGGAATGCCCAGGGATGAGCAGGAGGGCATTTCAATCCATACTTACACATGAGACAAAGAGCATAACCATCAGTAGCCTGCCTACAAATCTCTGGGAGAAACTCTGTTGTCTCTAGGGGAGATGAGCCTAACTGGGAAACTGTCCCCTGCTCAGTCTTCTTAAGCAGGACTTATCGACAAAGAAAGTTGGTGGGAGGGTGTGGGACATAAAAAGGCTTTTCCCCATCTTTGTATCCCCAAGTTATGCCAAACATTAGAGGCTGTTTGTCAGCACATGGTGGGAGGTCAGATGCTTAGAAATATCCTCTCTGAAGGCATTCAGACTACTGTCTGATCCACTGTTGGTGGGGCTCCCACCCTACTGATCAGGATAGTAATTATTTCCCTGGAGAGCTTAGAACAGATAAAACCTGCTCAGTGTCATCCAAAGTTAGGCTGTCATCCTGAATCTAGGATCCGCCCATCTTATCGCATGTGTACCGCCAATCCCTCCCCTTCCTATTATGTGTATACCTTTAGATTTCCCTGTCATTATTGTATTACCTGTAGTTCAATCCCTTCCTGTGACGTATGTCTTTACCTGTAATCTGGGGGCTTGCATGCCCCCAAAAGAAATATAAACCTTGGTTAGAAATAAATCTCCCCACTCCTTAAGGCCAACAAACGGTCCTTGGACTAACTACAAGCTTTTCTTTCTTGATGTGTTTTGTTTTGTTCTTTGTCAGTGGTTTGTTGTTGTTGTTTTGTTGTATACTGTTGCAATTAAAGATTATAAAAGTTGTATGAGCCCCAATAAAAAGATTTATTACATTAACAAAAATACTAATTGATTGAATAAATGAATGGATGGGTGGAGGGAGGGATGAGGAGTGGAAGGGAGGGTGAGGTGAGTGCATGAACAGTGAAAATGGCAATGAAATTAACTTTCTTTTTCATTTTAGCCAGATTTTTACTATTAAAAAATTGAAATGTAATTTTGAAATAATATATTATTATATGACATACATATTTGTTATTAACAAGGCCCCGAAGTAAACGTGAACTATGGATCTCCAAAAAAAATATTTAAAAAAAAAGAAAGAAATCTCTCTTGCCCCTGTCCCCTCTCCTCCGGTCCCTTCTCCTCCAGTCCCCTCTCCCCTGGTCACTCTCTCCCCTGTCCATTCTCTCCCTGCTCTCCTTCCCCGCTCCATCTCTCCTGCCATTCCCACCTTCCACATCCCCATGTGGACTACCAAGCAAGACTGAGGTGAGCATACTACCATGAAATGTGTCTGACTCCTTTATTTCACTCTCTCTTCTATCTTTCTTATTCTCTATGGGTTTACTGTAATCTTTACATATTATTGCTGTACAATTTTGCCTGCTGGGCCTGTGATCATTTGTTAGGAGCGGGCTCCCCTGACAGGAGTGGGCCATCACTGACCCCCTTTACCAGGACCTATCTTGGGAAGAAAAGTCTGAGCCGCACTTTCCTGCAGGAAAATTATTCTCCTAAGCACTTTTTCTCTCTTTTAGGCTGAGTACAGTGTGCTTTATTGATGGCACACCACAAGGTTGGACTCTCTAAGCCCCTCCCCTTCTTCAAGGGGGCTGGATAGAAACTTGCAATGATGGGATATTCTCAAAGTGTCGGGGGATCGAGTTGGGGGCAAAAACTCCCCAATAGCTAAGGGTCTCTCTCTTCCTCTAGTCACTAGAGTCTAGTGCTATTGCAGAGGCTGGTGGTCCAGGGGGCTCTTACTCCTTGGGGACTATATGGACCATCCATTGTCATATCAGGAAATAAGTTTGACAAAGTGATCGTTGAGGGCAATCCCAGCCCCAGCGTCAAAGGTGGAAGAGTGGGTGCCACTGTTGAGGTCACAGGAGACAACCTGGTCCTCAGTGTAACCCATGATGCCCTCTAGGGGACCACTGGATGCCTGTTTCACCACCTTGGTTGTCCTCATACTTGGCAGCTTTCTCCAGATGTCAAGTCAGATCCATGGCTGACACATTGAGGGTGGGGTTGCAGAAGCTCATGCCAGTGAGTTTCCCATTCAACTCAGAGATGACCTTGCCCACAGCCTTGGAAGCGCCTGTAAATATGGGTGTGTTATTCTGGGCAGAGGGGTCATTCACAGACTTCTGGGTGGCAATGATAGCATAGACTGTGGTCATGAGTCATGAGTCCCTCCATGATGCCAAAGATGTCATTGATGACCTTGAACTGAAAGGGGGAGGACAAGTAGTTGGTGATGCTGGAGGCATTGCTGGCAATCATGAGGGAGTTGTCCTATATCTTGTGATTCACGTCCATCACAAACAAAGGAACATCAGCACAAGGGGCATCACTCTTTTAGCACCATCCTTCAAGTAAGTCCCAGCCTTCTCTATGGTGGGAAGACACCACACTTGATGTTGGAAGGATCTCCATCCTGGAAGAGAGAGATGGACTTTCTTTCCATTGATGGCAATCATCCTGTTCTAAGGATGGTGCCATTGAACTTTCCATCATTGGAATCATACTGGAACATGTAGGTCACATAGTTCAGGTCCGTGAAGGAGTCATGGCTGGCAACAACCGCCACTTTGCCCGAGTTAAAAGCAGCCCTGGTGACCAGACACACAATTTGGCCAAGTCTGTTTACTCTGACTTTCATCATCTTGTCTCGGCAATGCATCTGGGAATGCAGGAGAAGGTGTGGCTTGCCTGTCACAGGAGTTGCTGAGAGCCTCCCAAGCACTTGTTGTTTAGTAGGTTGTCGCCTCACAGAGTAGGACTGCTTCACAGGGATTCCTAGGTTGTCATTTTTATAGGAATAGACTGTACTCTTTCTCCCATGGAGTGGAGATGGGTTCAAAGCACCAGCCTTTAGGTTAGCAGCTGGGTACTTAAACTCTGTACCATCAGGGCTCCTTCCCCAAGCACTTTGATTTGTTCCTGCCAGGAATTTGACTAAGGGCTATATGAAGCCACCTATTGGCAGTACCAGCACTATCACATCATTCCCACCCCTGGTTAACCCATGTGTGTCAGAGTAGACTTGAGCTCCATAGATTTTCCAGATGTAGATGGATCACCAGGCCTTTCTGTTAAGGTGCCATTGGGTGGATTTAAACCTCCAATAGTGCTTCACTATTTGCATCCACCACTGGTCCAGGACTCTAATCCTTCTCTGGCAGGTTTTCTGCCTTACACAGGTTTCTATTTTCATAAGTTATGCTATATCAGAAAGTAAGTAATGAATAGGGAAATGAAAACCCAAAAGGCTGCCATGAAAATAGAATGGGCTTAGATGATAGCAAGAGTGCAGAAGGAGCTGGGTGGAACAGGGGAGAAAAATCAAAGGACACTATAAATAATGGTATAAGAAAAGTACCCACCAGATCTGGCAAAAGAGTGGACTCTGCCTTCGAGAACAAACAAATCAAAATTGGATAAGGCAAACTTGAGCGCCATCTCTTGAAATAGAAGGGAAAGGATAAAAGGATGAAAATCATCAAAGAGAAGGGTACATTTGCTCCTCACTTAATGACATGGGTGGGTTCCAAGGAGCAGGTCATTATGTGGAAGTCGGCATCGTAAAAAAATTGAGAATGACTATATCAGATCACAAAATGGACGATGACTACATCATTATATAACAGCCAATCACATTCTAACACAACCACCAAACCACATTACATTATTTAACAACCAAGCCACTGTCCAACATGGCAGCTACTAATCCCATGTGGAGTCCCTGGGCGGTACAAAAATGTTAATGTGTCCAGTGGTTAACCAAAAGGTTGGAAGATCAATTCCACCCACAGGTGCTTCAGAAGAAAGACCTGGCAATCTAGTTCTCCAAACTCAGCCATTGAAAACCGTGTGGAACTCATTTCTACTCTGACACACTTGGGGCCGCCATGAGTTGGAGTTGAATCTATTGCAACTGGTGGTGGTGGTGATGGTGGTGGTGATGGTGGTGATAGCCCCAGAGAACCATTGGCCCATTGAAATGGGCCTTGTCCAAAGTGTGAGGTAAGTATAAAATACACACTGGATTTTTACAATATTGGACAAAGTGAAATATTTTACATATGCTGAGTGCCCATTGAATAATCTCTCATTGGGGAGACGTTGAACAACATATAACATAGTTATTCCAAGTTAATGTTACCTATTTCTTTTTAGCTTTTTGTTGCAGCTGTGAGAGCATTTCGGGTAAAAAATTAAGTGGTGCCTCGCATTCGTTTCCTACTTCACGGGGCTGGCCTAGAAGTCAGGAAAGCTAAAACAATGAGTAGCTGGGTCTCTGGCCAGTTATATGACTTTGGTATAGTGGGGAGAGAAACGGGGAGAAGGAATGGACCCAAAAGTAGCTCTGAGAAGGCAAAGTGATGATGAGACCCCAAAGTAGAGGGTCGCAGGACTATGAAAGTGAAGGGGAGGGAGCCATTCTAGAATAAGGTTTTATTTGAGAGGAGTTCTAGTGGTGCGAATGTGAGGTGATTGGCTGCTAACCAAGAGGTTGGCAGTTCAAATCCTATCAGTGGCTCCATAGAAAAAAGCCCTGGTGGTCGGCTGCCATAAAGATTCCAGCCTGGGCAGCCCTCCAGGGACAGTTCTATTCCAATAAGAAATTAGCATTGCTTCCATACTATTAAATTAACTCTAGGCTTTGTTTGGATTTCACTGGGCCTCTGAGTGGCGCAGTCTAGGTCTACTAACTACTACCTTCTCTGGGTCTACTCACGTAGAGGCTGGAGGTTCAAATAGACCCACGGACACCACAGAACAAATTCCTGGCAATCTTCTTCCATAAAGGTGACAGGCTAGGGAGCTCTTTGGAGCACATTTGCTGTGTCACATGAGGTCACTGTGGGTCAGAACTGACTACAAAGTAGCTCACGGTAACCCCGTGTGTGATGTGCTCCTCCACCGGAAACCACTCTGCTGCGTTTGGTTGCCATTTTATCTCAGACAGTTATGCATGGTAACAATAGGCTTTGGTGGACAATTGCAGTGGAGCCAAGGAAAACGCAAGCAAGCCTGGTCTCTGAGATGTTATGATCCCCAGAAGGAAGGCTCTGCAAACCAGGGGGGGAAATTGTTTTGTTTTTTTTGTCCTGCATGTGACATCAAGCTCAATCAAGGGATAGGGTGCTATCAACCCCACCCCCAAATAAAGCATTATAATCTGACTCTCTCCATCCCCCTGTAAAAAGACAAATTGTTTCTCACAATGAAATCTCTTCAATTGGCCCGACGGTCTTTCCAAAATTTTTTTAACCATTATGAATTCCTCTAGTTCCTTCATGAGTGTATCTGTGTGACTTCATGACAAGTTGATGTGTCATGTGTGGCAGCCATGGCTGACCACCACCACCCAATGCCACTGAGTCCATTCCAACTTTTGGCAACTCTATAGAGCAGAATACAACTACTCCATTGGGTTTCTGAGGCTGCGAATCTTTATGGGGGCAGAAGGTCTCATCATTCTCGTGTGGAGTTACTGGTGACTTTGAACAATTGACCTTGTGGCTCGTAGCCCAATGCTTAACCCACTACATCAGCAGGGATAAACCAAAACCAAGATCACTGCCATTGAGTCAACTCCCACTTAGAGTGACCCTATAAAACAGGGTAGAACTGTCCCGTGAAGTTCTGAGGCTGTTTATGGGAGTAGAAAGCCCTGACTTTTTCCTGAAGAGTGGCTGGTGGTTTTGAACTGCTAACTTTTTGGATTGCAGCCCACTGTGCAACCACGGTGCCACCAGGGCTCCTCCAGCAGGGATGGAGTAGGCTTAATACGTATCCACTTTTTAAGTTCCAGCTTTGTGATGATCTTGTGTGGTAGCATGTGAGGCCTAGAAGCAGCATGCAAAATTCCCCCAATTTAACAATCCACTATCTAGGCACCCTCTTCCTTAGTAACAGACCCTGTTTGTGCTGGAGGAAGCAATATGGACAGCTCAAAGGTAAATTCATCAGAATCCTTTGCAGACATGGTAACCATGTAACCTATTAATTCAGGCCAATGGTGTACAAGTGGAAATCATTGTGTGGGACTTCTAAGAGAGCACAAGGAAAGAAAACCCAAGGGTAGGGTAGGCTTATAGGCGTAATTTTGTCCCTTAAAACGATGTTGCTGTTCTAACCCCTGCTATCTGTGAATGTGACCTTATTTGAAAATAGCATCCTGATAGATGTAATTAGTTCATATGAAGTCATTGTGGGGTAGAGTAAGCCCTAATCCAATCCAAGATGACTGGCCAGGAGTCCTTACAAGAAGAGTAAAAGAGCCACAGAGCCAGACAGACAACCAGGGAGAACTCCATGCAAAGACGAAGGCAGTTTGGAGTGTTTGGAGGGCTGCATCCACAAGCCAAGGAATGCCAGCAACTCCAAAAGCTAGGTGAGAGGTCTAGGACAGATTCTCTTGCAAAGCCCTTGAAAGAGATCAGCCTTGCAAACACCTTGACTTGGACTTCAGGCCTCCAGAACTGTGAATTAATTAATTTCTGTTGTGTTAGCCTGTGTAATTTGTTCTGAGACCCCCTAGGATATTAGTGAGGGCTGAGGTAGTTTATTGTGCCAACTTGGCCAATAAACACATGTGGGGCTAATTGGAGGGTGGTGGTGGGATAAATGGCTTGGTGAGCCTCGCCTTTCTATTTCTCGGGTCTATTGCTTTCTTTCTGATGGTCAGACCAGGGTGTAGCCATGTGGTGAGCTGAGGAAAGAGTCTGAGCCTGGACCCTGGGTGTCAGGATAGAGCCACCAGCCTGGGACTGCCAACCTCAAAAGTGAAAAACATTGCATGAAAAATTGGCTTAAACCACTGAATTTATATGGATTTTGTAACTAATATGCTACGGGGGGGGGGGCGGTCTTCAAAAAGTTCATGGAAAAATGCAACTAAAAGATCATCGAATTTTTCCACAACCCTTTTAAAGGCCCCTCGGATTCGTTGACAGGTGACTTTGTGTACCTAACTGATGAGTGGAGTTTGTTTGGTTGTTTGTCTCCATTCAGTGTGTTGATGTTTTTTTTTGTTTTGTTTTGGTTTTTTTGATTTTTTTTTAGTGTGTTGATGTTTTGATGACCTACCAAACCAAAATTAATTGGCGTTTTCATTATTTCACTTTCATCACTTAACAGAGTATATAACCTAAAAGAATTCAGTGCCTAAGTGATCACAAAAGCAGACCGCACTGGTCATGAGCAGCAGCTTCTCTAGTCTAATGTTGTTGTCATTTTTCTGTCTCTCCCAGTAATATAAGAGTTTCCTGTGTATATAAATAATCCTCTGAATGTTGCTTGCATTTTTTCAAAATCGGTTGAAAATCTATCATCAAAGTACTCAACAAATGGAGAGCCAAAAATCCGTAAGTTTTTAACAAATGGTACTGACTAAAATCACTACTCATCTATCCATTGGCAGTACACCGGGGACTGGCATGTTACTGCGATGCTGAAGATGACGCCACTGGCACTTCAAATACCAGTGCCATCATCCATGATGGGCGGCTTCGAGTAGAGCTTGCAGAACCAGATGAACTAGGAAGAAATATGTGGTGATCTACTTCTGAACATTAGGCATGCACACCTGGGGATCGCCACAGAAGGTGGTCTGATGGAGTGCTGGAAGGGGAGCCTCCTACAGTGGCCAGTACAGAGGATTCTGGCACGCCCATGATTGATGAAGATGGCGCAGGCCCAGACATTTGGTTCTCTTTAGACATAAGGCTACCGTGAGTTGCCACCAACACAATGACTAACAATTACCAACAGTGAGTGAAATCAAGCCGGTAGACAGAAGTCATGTTTTCAAAATCCCCAAGTGCAAAATAAAATAAATAACGAGAGCTCAGATCGTGTGCCTCATTGTGTTGGTTTGTTGGTGTGTTTGGGAATATCTTGACTTGTGGGAAGAACTTTTTGATAGCACTCCATTAATTGGATACATTCGTAGATGTTTCCTTAAATGGACTGACATTGAACAAACTGACAATTTTGCAGCATATACATTTCGTGATGCATCCAAAATAATCAAAAAGAACATTTTTCTTTGTAAAACAGTTTTGTTGGCACATATTGCTTAGCAAAATGTCACATATTTCAATAGTTCAATCATATCAAGAAGAGTTGTATAATAACTGTCACAATTAATTTTATAAATTCATTATTAGCTCCCCATTTCTCCCCAAACCCCTCCCCTGCCACCATCCACCAAGAAAGCAATCATCCAGTTACTGTCTCTATAAGTTTACCTATCTTGAATTTTAGATACAGAAAAAGATACAAAAATGTAATAATAATAGCAAAGTAAAACAGAGAAAGACCTCAATTGAAAAGAAAGCAGAAAGTGGTCATACTGGGAGGGTGAAGGGAGAGTGAGGTGGAAAAGAGGGACCTGATTACAAGGATCTACATATGACCTCCTCCCTGGGGGGTGGACAACAGAAAAGTGGGTGAAGGGAGACGTCTGACAGCATAAGATATGACAAAATAATGATTTACAAATTATCAAGGGTTCATGAGGGAGGGGGAGGGAGAGTGGGGAAGGCGGGCGAGAAATGAGGGGCTGATGCCAAGTGCTTAAGTGAAGAGCAAATGTTTTGAGAATGTTGAGGGCAACAAATACACAAATGTGCTTTACACAATTTATGTATGGATGGCTTTTGATAAGAGTTGTATGAGCCCCCAATAAAATGATTTTTAAAAGAAACAAGCAAGGAATATTAAAAACTAGAACAAGTTTTAAATGGGTCAAAGGGGAGATCAAATTATAAGGTGTTAAATTTTAGCCTAACTGCATCTGAATTCATTTATTTTCCAATGCACTCTGCATGACATCCCTGGTTTATGGTCAGAGGGGATTCACCCGGGGCTTACTCTGTGTGGAGTCTGAACATGAATTTTAGGCTTCCACTGTCATCCATAGCCTTCTGTAAATAAAGTATTCACAATTTAAGCTCTGATTCTATACTCTCCTTTGAATTTGACTTTTGTTATTTACAATTCTCGGATCACACAAGTTGGTGTGCTTCTTCCATCTGGACTTAGTTGTCACCTTGCTTAGATGGTTACTTGTTTGAAGATAAACCTTTAAGACCAGACCCCTAATAATATTCTTTCTGATAAATGGGCACCATCTAGTTTCTTAGTCACACTTTGCTATAGCACCTGTAACTTCAATGATTTCTTCATGAGGGTGAGCGTCAAGCAGGACCACATCATAAGAACTAACTGTTTTGAGATTGACAAGTCTTCTGATAAGTTTTGTCTTGTAAAAAAATATTTGTTAAAGAAACATACCTGCAAGGAAACTAGAATACTGGAAACAGAAAAACCAGAACACAATGAATGAAAATTTTAACATATTATGAAAAATAGAATGTCACTGAAAAACTTGTGTAGAGATTGACAAATGAGTACTCAATACACTGGGTAAACTTTCAGTCGGAACACAATAAAATATTATACTTTTAAAAAGAAATAAAGAAAGCTACCTGGAAAGAAAATAATAGTGCTTATACGGTGTTATTTTATAAGGAGCCCTGATAGCATAGTGATTACTCATTTGGCTGCTAAACACAAGGTCAACAGTTTGAAACCACGAACTGCTACACAGGAGAAAGAGGAGACTTTCTACTCCCCTCAAGGGTTACACTCTTGGAAACCCAGAAGGCAGTTCTACCCTATCCACCCAAATCAACTCAATGACAGTGAGTTTGCTTTGGTGTTTATACAATATTATTTAGGCATAATTACTTACACATTTCAATTTTCATAGAAATACAAATGAGCATATCCTCCATTGATCAGAATTTACTTGGAATCTGTAGAGAAAGTAGTTTCTCAATTAAAATATTAAGGTCTAGAGAAAAAAATTGACATGTCAACAATTTTAATTCATCAGCCATGAAAAGACACTACTTTAAATAAAAGTGTAGCCAATGTATGAAAAATAATTAAAACAATAAACAACGAATTTCCTTTGAATATGCCATAAAAATAGCATGGGGGAGGCTTCTGAGCGCCCCTCTTCTGAGCAGGGAGGAGGAGAAGGAGGAGAATCAGCAGCAGCCCAAAGCTATTCTGATGAGGTGGAGGTTGGCTCTGTCTCCATCCTCTAATCAATTTTACCAATTCTGGGACCAACCGTCCCTTCCATGGCACTATCTGTTGGGTTTGATAATACCTTTCAATGGCCACACAGAACTCACAGACTATGCTCACGATTTATTAGGCTTTGACCAGAAAAGTGAATGTGTTACAATTTAGGCCCTAAATGCTCAAAATACACTCCTTCACTCAGGACAGCCTCTTCACAATTATGTCTGCAGACACACCCCAACCCTCATCCTCTCCAGCACATGGCCCCTTGGCCTCTACCCTCTTCAAAACTCTTTTAGCTCTGCTGATAACCACCCAAAAGTCCCTGCACTCTACCTGCAAGCATCCGCTTGAAGGCATTCAACTCTGGCTTTGTGCGTTTGCAAGCCCAACTCCCCAGACAAGGAGGCACCATACTCCACCAGCAAGCCTCCTGAAAGCACTGAGCTTTCACACTCGGTGCGCCAGGAAGCCCAGCACTCTGCCTCCTGCTAGTCTCCTGCTTCTGCCAGCACTGCTTCTCTGGCTCGCCTTCTCATCGTCTCTCACCATCTGCAGCGTTACATTTCTTGGGTCATATTCCCGTCAGCTCTTCTTTCATGATGGTCGTGTGAGCCTCCTTTTCTGCTTTTGAAATGGTTCATTTTAAACCGAGAGGGACAGAACAACTGACCAATCTCTACATCACAGTTTCCTCTACCTTATTCCCATTGTCCCACTCCAAGGGCACCATGTCCCTTATTTGCATGATTAGCAAGATCTACAATCCCTTTGGTGGGCCACAAACACCTCACATCTGCAGCGTCCTCCCCAGTCCTTTGGTACACATTACAAAGACGTTGGCTAGAAGAGCCTCTCAAGTCATCACCCCATGCCCACACGCATGCTCCTTTGATTTTTGAGATGTTAGTTTTTTTAAGAAAATTCTTCTTAGATCCAAAATAGAGCATCGCCAAAAATCTAACAGAACACCATTGTTGGTCAATGCATAGATCCTCCTCATCCTCACATTGAAGAAGTGTCCTGATTTGTACTGTCAAGTTGTTGTTGGGCACTGTCAAGTCAGCTCACACTCACGGTGACAATAGAAAGAAAAACACCCCAGTCCTGTGCCATCCTCACAACTGTTATATTTGAGCCCATTGGTGGCAGCCACTGCGGCAATCCATCTTACTGAGGTTTTCCCTTAGACATAGCTACCCCGGTTATAAGTGCATGATTGGTCTTTCTACAGGGCTTTCCAATAGCATTGCCTTAAAATAGCGAAAGCATTGATGGCGTCTTGAAATGAGCTCAACTTTGCACCGACCACAAAAGATGGGGCGGGGTGTGTGTGTGACTGGTAGTTTCCAGGAGCAGCGTTTGTCTTTGTTTGGGGCTTCACTGATCCGTATACTGTTCTCACAGTTCTGGCAGCTCGAAGTCCAAAATCCAGGGTCTCTCTGACGGCCCTGGGCTCTAGGGTCACGAGGAAGAGCCTTCCTGGCCTTTTCTCGGCTTCGCTGCCTCTGTTGTCATATGGCGAACCTCTCCTCCATGTCTCTCTCTTTTGGTTTTGCTTTTTCTAATAAGGATACCAATTCCACTAGATTAGAGTCCACCTTACTCCAATATAACCTCATGCTAACAACATCTTTAAATGAAAACAAAACAAACTCACTGCCGTCGAGTCGTGGTCAACTCAGAGCGGCCCTCTAGGATTTCGGAGACTGTCACTGTGTATCGGAATAGAAAGTCCTCCTTTCTCCACAGGGCTGCTGGTGGTTTCAATGTACTGGCCTTTCAGTGACCAGCCCGACGTGCAACCACTACACCACCAGGGCATTGAACATCTTCAAAAAGCCTGTTTATACATAAAGTTACATCCACACATATCAGGAGTGAGGACCTTCTTCATCATATCTTTATGGGGAACAGAATTCAACTTGAGGAGCAGGTTTTAGGCTATGCCATTCTGTTAATAATGTATCCCAGTCCTCCTTGCAATGCTTCATTCCAGGGAGGCTCAAGCAGGGTTTGTCACTTCTGATCTCTGCGGGCTCCAATTGGGAGGGTTAGTAAGAATACCTGCCCTCAATTATAAAGCCACACACCCAAGGGTCCCACCCATCAGGACCCAGTCTTATTTTTCACTTGAATCAAGCCCGGAACCAGAAAAAGCCAGTTCGAGAAAGCCAATAATCACTTACTTTCTTTTCTCCTTTATTATCTGTTCTATCACCTTTAATGAGATACCACAGTAAGTAAAAAAGCAATAAAAACGTGTCACTGAATTACAAATAGGTAAGCGCCTTTCCTAATTACTTAATGATTTTTTTAACGGACACTTTTACAGAAAGATGGGCTCTTCCTCTTGCTTGTTCTTAATAAGGCCCACTACAATAATTTGCTAGCCCGAGGAAGGCTGCCATATAATGCTTTGAAAATAGGCTATCCCAGATTACTGCAAGGGAAGGGATGAGGCATGCCTTCATATTTATGTTGTGCATATTTTTACAAATGTGCTGATCACTTAGGAGCCCTGGTGAGTGGTGAAGGCACTCAGTGACTCATGAAAAAAACTGATGGTTCAAATCCACCAAGTGCCTCACGGGAGAAAAAGGAGGCTTCCTGCTTCCATAACGATTGACAGTCTTAGAAATCCCATGAGAAAGTTCTCCTCTATTCTGTGGGGTCATTCACTATGAGTCAGAATTGACTCGATGACAGTGAGTTTGAATTTTTGTTCATCTATGTGTTTCTGTTGCTTCTGTCCTAGAATCTTTCCAGTCTTTATCATGTGTATTCATGAGAATAATTCTCACTGCCACTGAGTGGATTCCAACTCATAGTGTGTTAGACCTGGATGACTAGAGAAACAAATCCAGGGAGATCTATGTATATAGATAGAGATAGATATAGATATATATATGAAAGAGCTTCATATCAAGGAGTAATCATATATCAAACAAACATCCCAGCCGAGTCCAGCTCAAGTCCTTAAGTCAAATACTAGTTCATAAGTCTGATACTAGTCCAGAAATCCCTCCTCAGACTCTCAAAGCCACATGCAATGATGCAGAGCAAAAGAACATCACCTGCCGGTGGATGCAAAGTCCCATAGATCCAGTGGTGGTGGATGCATCTCCAGGGATTTCTCAGGTCTCAGGGTGACTCTTCAACAGGAAGGTGAAAGCAGACAGAGAATGTTGGTCCCCCTCCAGGGAGAAAGAGGAAGAGGCCAGCCTCAGAAAGCCATTTATCTCCGTCAAGCGGCGACCAGATTGACAGGCTAAATTCCACCCCCATGTTCCTATGGGAGCCATGTTGGCACCAAAATAACCTATCACACCTAGCAATCTTATAGGACAGAGTAGAACGACCCCTGTGGGTTTGTGGAGCTTCTTCTTTACAGGAGAAGAAAGCCTCATTTTGCTCCTGAAGCGAGAGGAGCAACTGGTAGTTTCAATTGCTAACCTTGTGGTTAGCAGTTCAATGCATAGCCACGATGCCACCAGAGCTCCTTACAGAAAATATCAGAGGTTTCAACAATCCAAGTTGATGATTTTCTCAAATGAAGTCAAGTCAGCCAGAACTTGGGTAAGTGGGTTGAATCTCTTTTCCACAGGGATCCAAGCTGAATAGGAGTTTGCCATCTTAAAGTATAGAATCACATGGGAGGTTTAAATGGGCCAGACCTGAGAGTGGTCCACCCAAAATCCACTAGCCAGAGTTCAAGTCTACCTAATACTACCTAACTTCAAGGGAAGCTGGGAAATGTAGTCCACCTAAGTGTCCTGGAGGAAATAAATTAAGTACAATGGGTACCCCTCCCCCCAAAAAAAACCCCATATTTCCCCCCAAGACTATGTATTTAAATTTTTTTACAAAGCAGCATTATCACCTTCAAATTATGCTCCATTATGTTTAATACATTTGTCAAATCTATGATTCCATTCTAGGAAAAAATGTCCACTCATGTGTTTTGATGGCTGATAGCACCTCCCTCATTTTTTCTTCCCTGATTCCAAGTTGTCAAATCACTGTCCTTTCATGTCCCTCCTTATTCACAGAAACAAAAACAAGTCACACAGAGCAAGTTTAGGAGAGTAAGGTGCATGGGGCAAGAAAGGCATGCTGTTTTTTGCCAAAACCTGGCACACTGAGATGGCTGTGTGAGCAGATACATTTTTTTGTCACACACTTGTTATTCTATCTTTTCAGAACCCCTAAATAGAAAGCCTGGTTAACAGTCTGACCTGGTTGAATGAACTCCAAATGCACAATGAGTTGACATTTTTACCATTTTTGACAGGAGAAAACCACTCATATACTTGAGTTTTTCCTATAGTACTGTCCTTGTAAGCTGTGTTCAATATCACAACAGTTTCTGTGCCATTTTTCTTGAGCAGGAAACAAAATTTCACAGCTGCACACTGTTCTCTTAAATCAGCCATCACAAAAAACAATGTTTGAGTGAAACGTTTACAAAAAATTCATTGTGACCAGAGAGATCCTTCCCAAGTGACACCACTTGGTGCACTAACTCAGAGCGAGTTGCTCAATGTTAGCCTAATGGGGAAAACACGTACTATGAAAGCTCTGCTCCAACCAGAGCAATTCTGGTTTATTTGGGGTACCCTCTTGTATGGTAACACTTCCAGTAGTCTTTGCCACAGACCTTATTAGACATAGTCGCCCTAGTCTTTGGAAACTCAAACCAACTGAATGAAAGCTTTCTGAGGAATAAATCTTAAAGTGTAAGCTCATAGCATGTGTTAAATACTGTGAAGTGCCTTCAATTTCCAGAAAAAAGTGGTTGTTCTATATTACGAAGTAGTTCCTGGGTAGCGCCAATAGTTTGTGTTCGACTACTAACCTAAAGGCTGTCGGCTTGAACCTATCCAATGACACCAAGGAAGAGAGGCCCAGCAATCTGCTTACATAAAGATTATAACCAAGAAAATCCTATGGAACACAATTCTACTCTACAACACGGAGAGAGGGGGGTTGTCACCATGTGCTGAAAGCGACTCAACAGCAATGAGAATATAAACTCACGAGGGCGATGGCAGTTCAGTGGTTGATTTTTCTCCTTCCATGTCAAAGACCTGGGTTTGATTCCTAGCCAATGCACCTCATGCTTAGCCATCCACTCGTCTGTCCGCCACTCAACTTTTGTCTGGCCATGCTGCTGAACAGGTTTCAGCAGAGGCCCTGGACTAAGACAGACAAAGAAGAAAGGCCTTAGGATCTACTTCCAAACATCAGCCCATTAAAACCCTTGGGGGGGGGGAGTAACAAAGATTCAGACCTGAAAATGACTGTGGGTATGGTGCAGAGCGAAGCATCGTTCCTCTCCACTGAACATAAGGTTGTCATGAGTTAGGAGTCAACTGCACAGCAGCAGAACTTGTGGATTCTGTTTAGGAACAAAACAAGTTTTCTTCTGAGAGAGTATGTCATTCAAATAGATTTGAATGTGATTCAAATAAATTCACAATTATTTTACTCCTTTTGAATGTTTAGTTTACTGCCCCTATATCTTGACTATCCCTTTGAAAAGGGTAAATGTATGAGCCTGCACCTCAGCCTGGCTGAGCCTCTGAGACCAATTTGACATAAATGCATAGATAGCAACCCATGATCTTGTGCATAGTTTGGCTAGAACTTCACAACAAAATGAAGTTCTCTATCATTCGGTTGAAGCTGCTTGCCACTGCAATGATAATTGCCCAAAATCGACCTATTTGTATCTTGCAAATGCCTGACAACCACAGCTGTTTCCTCATCATCTGTGACTAAATTTCCATTCCTATTTCACAAGTGAGGCAGCGAATGGAATTCAAACATTCTCATTTTTCTCCAGTGTTGAACTGGTCTCTCTGCCCTGTGTCTGTAGCTGTTGTTTCATTTCTGTAATAGTTAGGTTTCGTGTTAATGTGGCTAGTCCAGAATTCTCAGTAGTTTGGCAATGAGACCTCCCCCTGAATGTGACCTAATATAATGTAAACAACTCTATGAAGATTAGGGTGGATCACAACCCCTTACTCAGGTCACAGCCTGGTGATGTCTCCTTGGTGGTGTGGCCTTCATTATACCTATAAATATGCTGTGGGAAATTATTTTTCTTCCTGCTAACTTGGATCCTGTGTCTGGCTTCTTGGGGACTGGGGCAAGTAGCGCACTATGTGGCCTGCTGACCCTGTGAACTGTCAATGGCCTGCCATTTTGTCTGTAGACCTTGAATTCCCTAGACCAGTGGTTCTCAACCTGTAGGTCAGGACCCCTTTGGGGGTGGTCTACTGACCCTTTCACAGGAGTGGCCTGATTCTTAACAGTAGCAAAATTATAGCTATGAAGTAGCAACAAAAATAATTGTATGGTTGGGGAGGTCACCATAACATGAGGAACTGTATGAAAGGGTCGCGACATTAGGAAGGTTCCGAACCACTGCACTAGACTCTGTATTCACCAGTTGTGATTGTCCCGTGTCATCTTGCTTTGCTCCTCTACCTCCTAGTGTGCCTTCCAGCTTCCTGGCTTCCCAGCTCTGGCAGCCAAGGGAGTCAGGAAAAGCCTCCAGCTTGACACCTGGCACACAGACTTAAACCAGACTCTACTTAATTGCTTCTACACCTGTGTAATTCACTTTTCATGATGCAAACTTCTCTCTTTACATACATACATACATAACTGTCACAAGTTTTGTTTCTCTAGAGAACCCTGCCTAACACTATCTCCCTTTGTGTTTATGAGTATGTATAAATCTCCCTGTAATGTGGTTGAAAAAGAGTCTAATGGCAAAAACAGTTAAGTGCATGACGACTAACCCAAAAGGTTGGTGGTTCAAACTTACCTAGAAGCTTCTTGGAAGAAGATCTGATGGTCTGATCCTGAAACATCACTCTCTTGAAAACCCCATGGAGCGCAGTTCTACGATGACACACGGTGTCGCCATGAGTCAGCATCGACAGCCACTGGTTTGGTTTTGTATATGAAGTGGGAGAAACACTTGAGGCTATATAGTTTCTTGAATTTCTGTCCTCATAAATGATCATCATCTTGATAGAGCTCATTTACAAAAGTGTCTTCTAAAAAGCTTTAAATGGGGGCAAAGGAAAAATTGATAGCTAATTCAAATTCCCCTTTAAAATTAAATTTTGAAGTCCACTTCAGGTTACCTACATGTTAGTTCTTCGGTTCTTCCTTCAGTTTTATCTCATTTCTCCGTTCACTCACCACATGACTGATTCCATCAACGGCTGTGTAAGCTGGCTGCTTTCTGTGGAGCATGAAGGCTCAAGCTCCACAGACAAGGAGCTACAAGCTGTGTTCCTGTCACTCACTGCCTAGGTTGTATTCCTGAGCTGGGTTTGCACGTGATGCAGAAATACTTCAATTCATCCCATTGTTCATAGCATCTGTTCTATATATAGTTATTAAGCATGTGCTCTGTGTTGGGCATTGTCCTAGTTACTGAGGAAAATATCTGCTCTCGTAGAACTTCCATTCCAGCAGGGAAGACACCTAAAAGACAAGCACCCAGATGTACATTGCATATCACTGGCAAAGCCGATTTTATGATATCTTCTGCTTCAAGAGCAGCCACATGTAAACACCCACATTCTGCCTCTGTCTTTATAACATTCAGCTGTTAGAGTAAAATCCTATTGTTGGCAGATAAAAAAGCTGCAAAGGAGTAAAAGGCAACAATGGCAACATTTATTAAGGCTTAGAATTCAACTATAGGTGTTTCATTTTGCCGGTATTGTGTCCAATCAAGATAGACCCACTTGTATTTGTATCATGTGTGATGAGCTAGTGTATGTATCAACTTCACTAGGCTATGCTTTTCAAGTATTTGACTAAATATTAATTTAGTTGTTGTCACAGAGTATGTACATGTGATTAGATCACCTGACCTTGTGCAGAGCAGGTTACCTTCTATAATGTAATACAGTGTAATCACTTGTCATAAGGTAACGAATGCCGTAAGAGCAAAAAGGGAGTTTTGCGAGAGTACCTTCTGCATACAGCCTGTAAGTATAGGTAGTCCCTGGGTTACAGGCACCCAATTTACACATAGCATCCACTCGCTCTTTAATTTTGTGTAAATGTGTATTCAATTTGAGTGGAATTAACCAACCCCTGCAAACCAAACTCAATGCCATTGGGTCAATTCTGACTCATAGAAACCCAATAGCGTAGGGTATTCCTTGTAGGCTTCCAAGACTACAAATCTTTATGGGAGTAAAAGGCCTCATCTTTTAACCCACAGAGTGGCTGGTGACTTTGAACTGCTACCTTTGCTGTTAACAGCCCAACAGTTGATCAGGGTTCCTGTGAACCAACCTCCCTACAGGAAACAAATTCTTCATCACCTGCTGTATGTGCAGCTTTTTGAAAACACTTCAAGCCTTTTCTTGAATGTACACACACACACACACCTATTCTCCTGAGTCTATGCTGACTTCTAATGAACCTGTAGCACTGAGAAAAAGTGTCCCATGGGTTTTCTGAGCCTGTAAATCTTTATGGTGTTTTAGGCTACAAGAGGCCCAACTCTCATGTATAATCTAAGGAGAACATTTATGAAGACATACGTAGGAAAAGACAAGAAAAAAGCATATCATCAAGATGAGGGAGACCATTAGCAGGAGAACGTAATGGTGTCCAAGCATTTGTAGCGAATTGGAAACTATACAAAAGGACATGGGCGCTATACCTTTTGATAGCCAGGTACCATCAGCACAATCACCACAACAAAGTCCACATGGAAGAAGCACACCAGCCTGTATGATCATGAGGTGTCAATGGGATCAGGGATCAGGCATCAAAGACCCAGAACAAAAAAATGATAGCAGTGGAAATGAGGGGGAGTGCAGAGTGGAGACCCAAAGCCCATCGATTGGACATACACTCATAGAAGTGTCACAAGGAAGAGATGAGCCAGTCAGAGTGAAGTATAGCTCTGATGAAACATACAACTTTCCTTTAGTTCTTTAATGCTTCCTCTTCCCCACTCCACCCCCACTATCATGACCCAAATTCTATCTTACAAATCAAGCTAGACCAAACCATATACCCGGCAACATATAAGAGCTGGAAACACAGGGCATCCAGGACAGATAAACCCCTTGGGACCAATAATAAGAGTAGCTATACCAGGAGAGTAAGGGAAGGGGGAGGGGGGGAGGGGGGAACTAACCACAATGACTGACATATAAACCACTCCCAGGGGGACGGACAACAGAAAAGTGGGCGAAGGGAGACATTAGTCAGTGTAAGACATGAAAAATAATAAAAGAGGTGCTGATACCAAGGGCTCAAGAAAAAAGAAAATGTTTTGAAAATGATGATAGCAATGTATGTACAAATGTGCTTGACGCAATGGAAGGATGTAGGGATTGTGATAAGAGCTGTATGAGCCCCCAATAAAATTATTTTTTAAAGGACATGGGAGGGCAAAGGAAACAGTCCCAAAAGCATGACTGGTGGCAAATCAGTATGTCACAGTTACAGATGGAACTACAGAAGCAGAAATGGGACCATGACTGGCACACATACATTGCCAGACAGAAGAGCTTACAAGATTGGTCCAAGGCCTTCAGGCCAAGACAGTCAAGGCATGACTCCAGCGATGTGACCTCAGTGCAGCGATCTCCCTCAAGGACACACGCAGGCAAGCCCCTAAAGGAGACTGCCTGTCCCTGGGCAGACTGGGGGTTGTGGTGATAACCCAATTCCTAATGCACTCTGCCTGAAAGTAAGACTGTTCACCTTCCTGGTTAATGATCAGAAGGAATTCAATGGACATTGTATTCCCATGAAGATGGTCATTGGGCTTTCCCTGTGATCCATAGCCTTCTGCAAATCTGGTGTTCAAAATTTAAGCTCTGATACAACAGAAGCACACTACCCCATCTTCCTCCTTCAGAGCAGCTGGTATTTTCTATGTTAGAGCTTCAATTCTGAGCGCCCTATTTTCAGAAGGTTATGCATGGCAAGCCACCAGTTGTTCGTTTGCCACACTGTGGTGGCTCATGTGCTGCTGTGATGCTGGAAGCTATGGTACTGGGAGTTCAAATACGGGCAGGGTCAGCCAAGTTGAACAGGTTTCAGCAAAACTTCCAGACTCAGAACAGACAACGAAGAAGAAATAAGCTATTCACTTCTGAGGAGTTAGCCACTGAAAGCCTTATGAATAGCAGGGAACGCTGGCAGACACTGAGAAGCCCATGAATAACAGCAGAACCTTGTCAGATACAGTTTCGGAAGATGAGCCCCTCAGGTTGGAAGGCACTCAAAATACGATTGGGGAAGAGCTTTCCTCTCAACATGATCAACCATAATGACATGGATGGAATAAAGCTTTGGGGAACCTGGTAAACAGAGAAAAGATTGCAGTTGTCAAGGATTTTGTATTGCTTGGATCCACAGTCCATACTTAAAGAAGACACAGTTAAAAGACCAAAGAACAACATTGCATTAGGCAAATTAGCTGCATAAGAACGCTTTAAAAGTATTGAAGACCAAGGAGGTCACGGTGAAGACAAAGTGTGCCTGCCCCAAGCCAGGGTATTTTCAATTGCCTCATATGCATGTGAAAGTTGGACATTCAATAAGGAAGACCAATGAAGAATCGATACCTTTGAATTATTGGTGCTGAAGAATGTTGGAAATATAATAGACCGCCAAAAGAACAAATAAATCTGTCTTGGAAGTAATACAGTCAGGAGCGGCCCTTGGAAGCGAGCATAGGGAGACTTCGTCTCATATACTTTGGAAATATTATCAGGAGAGACCAGCCCCTGGAAAGGACAGCATGTCTGGTGACATGGAGGAGCATATGAAAACGAGGAAGCCCCTGAAGGAGATGAACTGGCACCGTGTCTGCTACAAGGGGCACACATTTAACAACTGTGAGGATGGTGCCGACCTGGAAAGTGTTGGTTCAGTGGTACATTTGGGTCACTATGCGTCAGAACCAACTTGATGGCATCTAAGAACAACATGGAGGACAGGAAGTCCCGCGGACGTAGTGGTTTCTGAGTTGGACTGCTTAACCGCCAGATCCGAAGCTCAAAACCACCATCTGCTCCACACGAGAAAGATGAGGCTGCTCCCATAAAAATCAGTAGCTCTGGAAACCCCCAGGGACAGTTCTACGTTGTTCTATAGGGTTGCTATGGGTCAGAATTGACTCAATGACAATGAGTACTTGAGTTTATGGATAACAGTGAAAGTCCAAAATCCACTTGCAAAGTCTTCATATAGACTACGCCTCCGTTGAATTCCTTTTGACCGCTAACCAGGAATGTGAATAGTCTTACTCTCAGGCCGAGTGCATTATCAAGTGGGTTATCACCACCACCCGCAGTCAGCCCGGGGAGGGGCAGTGTCTCTTAGGGACTTGCCTGGGTGTGTTCTTGATGGGGATCACCTGTACTGGGGACAAGAATGGGGGTTGCATAGCAATGTCCTATCACTCTTGCCCTGGCTGCCTAGGTCAGAAGGTCTTGGACCCATCTTGTAAACTCTTCTGTCTAACATAATATGCATGTCCCAATCATGGGTCCATTCTGCTTCTGTAGTCTCACCTGTAACTGATGTATTGTTCTTGATTCCTCCAATCATAAATTTGTAAGAGTTTCCTCTGTGTTACACGTCTTACTTAAGAAGGTATGTGACTGTAAATTCCTGGACACCCTTATGACCTCTTGCTAATTCGAATGGCCTCACTCATCTGGATGATGGGTCTGTGTCTTAGTCTTGTCTTTACCCATATTTAGACTTAATAAATTACATTTATTTTACATTTAAATTTAAATTACATTTGAGACTGAGATCTCTTTTGTACCATAATATAGCTTAAGCTATCAACCTTTTAATGAGCAGTCAAGAGCTTTAACCACTGCACCAACAGGACATTCTATCACACACACACCAAAAAAAGGCTAAAAAAAAAAAGAGCCTTTGTACCTGTTCTGACTTAACTACACTTTCTTAAGTGCAGTTCTGCAGGCATCAAATTTACTGGCAACTCAGGGACCACCTGTGGGTATTTGCTTCAAACACCCTTCTTACTCTTCTCTCATATCACCTGACCTACCGATGTGGCACTTAGCAGTCCTCCACAAGCACGCAAGCCAATTCCTTGAAGTAAAACACACACACTCTCTCTCGCTTTCTCACTCTCTCTCTCCACACAATGTATTAGAGCTTAAATTCTGAACATGGGATTTTTGGAAGGCTACAGTTTACAGTGTGATCCCTACACTCATCTTGAGTCTCTACATAAATCCATTTCCATTGAATTCTTTCTGACCATTGGCTGACCATTGAGGGAAAGTTTTACCCTCAAGCAGAGTGTGTTGTGAAAGTGGATTGCTGTGATTCCCCGGGCTAGCCCAGGAAGGGGCAATACCACAGACTATAAAAATTAGCAGGATTAGTTCAGAGGCCTCTAGGGTGGGGATGTAACTCACAACCAAATAACTCTAGCATCCCAATTTCTATCAAGGCATACTCAGGCAACTTCCTGGGGCTAAAGTGTTTACACTGACCATCAAGGGTTGGAAAAAAATCCTCAACTGGGGCTAAATCTATGTGGAGACACAAAGTGGATTTAGACTCCCACTGTAAACCGCTGCTGTCATCGTTTAGGTCTGGTTCCAACTCATAGCTACGCTATGTACAGAATGAAGCAGTACCCAATCATGTACCAGCCTCACAGTCCCTGCTATTTGAGTCCATCGTGTCATTCCATGTCATTGAGGGTCTTTTCTGATTTGTAGACTTTCTGCTTTCCCAAGCATGATGGCCTTCTCCAGGGACCTGTCGCTCGTGATAACATGCCTAACGTACGTGAGATAAAGTCCCGCCACCGTCACGCGTAGGGAGCATTCTGGCTGTACTGTTTCCAACCTAGATTTGTTTGTTCCTCTGGCAGTCCATGGCACTTGCAATGGGCTTTACCAACACCACCATTTCAAGGCATCAGTTCTGTGGCCTTTCTGAAACTGCCAGCCTGCCACAAACCCAGTGAGCTGCATGGAAACACTGATTCAGTATTCCAGTCATATGCTTTCTCCTGCTTGCATGGACCCGCTGTGACTGTGATAAATTGATCTGCCACCAATCATGATTCTGTGATGAATTTCCTCTGTTTTCCATGTTCTATTTATGTAGCCACGTGGCTATGAATCCCTCAGACACCATTATGGTCTCATGCTGGTGGTCTCTCTCATCTGGATAATTTGTCTTTGTCCGGTTTAACACTTAATAAAGGTGGGGGGGGGTGCTTTAGGGTACAAAAAAGCTTCCAAACTCAAATATAATTGGAGAAGACTTATAAGAGCTGCAAGAGCCCCCAATAAAATGATTTAATAAAAATAAATAAAAGTAAAAAGACAGACACATTATCCAAATGAAGGAGCCTATTAGCACAAGGTCAAAATGGCATCTGAGGATTCAGTCAGGATGCTCGTTAACTAAGGTAGGGAACAAAGGAAACTGTCAAAGTCACAATTCGTAGCAGATCAATGCATCACAGTTACAGGTGGATCTACAAAAGCAGAAACAGGGTTATGACTGGGACAGGTACATTGTGTTAGGTAGAAGAATTTACAAGATCAGTCCAAGGCCTTGCAACAAAGGCAGTCAGGAAGAGAGTGACAGGGCATGACTCATGAATATGAGACCCCTGCACTGTCCTCAGTACCGGGAACCTCCAGCAAGGACACATCCAGGCAAGTCCCAGAAAAAGAAACTGCCCTTCCCCGGGCTGGATGGAGAGGAGTGGAGGGGATCTACTTGACAAGGCATTCTGCCTAACGGCAAGATTTAGCTACACCCTTGGTTAATGATCAGAAAGAATTCAATGGATGCTTGATCTATGTAGGGACCCTGCAAATGGTCATTGCCTTTTGCACACCAGGGTGCTCAGAACTTAAGCTCTAATACAATTCTCTCTAAAATATATTTGAATTTCGAGTCTTTTTTCCCCTACACACACACACACACAACACACACACACACCTGGTTCTGTCTCTCTCAAAAGATACCCAAGACATTAATTTTTAATGATACCCCTGCTCCTTTCCAAAACAAGTCTCCAGGGTCCAGTTCTTGTTGAGTTTTTTCTTTTCTTCCCATTAACCCACTGCCACGTGATCAGTTCAGCCACCTAACAACCCTATAAGTCAAAGTAAAACTGTCCTTTAGGATTTCTGAGACTTTAAAATCTTTAAACCCACTCCCATCACGTTGATTCCAATTCATAGCTATAGGGCAGGTATAGTGCCTCTTACCACACCCCCCCCCCCAAGGAGTACCTGGTGGGTTCAAACTGCTGACCTTGTGATTAACAGGTCAGCGTCAGAACCCATTATACCACCAAGGCTCCTTTTAAAACTTTAGGGCAGCAAATATCCTTCTCTTTCTCCTGAGGAGCCAGTGAATTCTAACCTGGCAGCTAACAGCTCAATGCATACCCCATGAGTCTGCCTATTCTTCCCATTACAGGGGCAAGAGGATTTGTGTTTCTTCCCACTACAGGAACATAAATCCTCTTGTCTCCGCACATTATTTTACAAACGACAAGAGTTAGGTTCAGAGAGGCGAAGCAATTGGTTGCGATTACATGAAGTAATAGTTGGTGGAAGAACTGGAACTAGATTGCAATTCTACCTTGAATTCCCCAAGTAAAGCACAAGAGTGAATAACAATCAAATTTACTATACTTACGAGAAAACACTGGCAGCCTTGGCTACACGAAGTTAGTTGTAAAGTAGAAAACGGAAAAGTCTGTTCCAAGTGTGCCTCTTTCCCTTCTCTCTTCCCACGTTTGTTTTAAGGAAGGAGTTAGTGGGGTGGGGGTGGGGGGTATTCCGAGTTAGGTCACTTTCTGAAAGAATCGGGAAATTGGATCTGAGCTGAAAATGGAGAAAAGAAAACGCCTGAGACAAGGAAATTAAAATCAAGATTCTCCGTAAGAATTGATGGACGCCAGGGTGTGGTAGTTTTCTTTTGTTGCTTGGTTTTGCTCTGTCTTGTTTTTGTGCATGCTATTATCTCCACAGGTCTGTCTAAATCAGATAGGCTGGATGAACTATCTGGAAGAGAAAACAACAGGACCGACATTTCCGGGGAGACATGGGAGAGGGGGAGGCAGGGGAAAGGAAGTGGTGTTAACAAACCCAGAGACAAGGGAACAACAAGTGATCCAAATTGATGGCCTGGTAGGACGTGATCAAGGGTAATGTAACCAAGAGGAATTACTGAAACCCAAATGAAGACTAAGTATGATAGTGGGACAAGAGGAAAGGCAAAGGAAATAGAGGAAAGAGGTAGGAGGCAAAGGACATTTATAGAGGTCTAAATACAGGTATGCACATATGCAAATATATTTATATATCAGACCAATTGTCTGATCTTTGGTCATTCTTGTTCAATGTGCCAGATTTGTTTTTGAGATGGTTTCTAAATTCATATGGAATAGACTCAAGGTCATATATTGACTCTCATGGACTTGTATTCATTTTCTTTCACTTCAACCTGAACTTACATATGGGCAATAGATGGTCTCTTCCACAGTGGACCCCAGCCTTGTTTTGCTGCTGATACTGAGCTTCTCCCTCTTCTTTTCCTACAGTCATCGTCCATTTTGATTCCTGCGTATTCCATCTGGCAAGTCTGCATATGTAGTTGCCATTGATATTGTTGTAAAAAGCTATTTGCAATAAAGAAGTCATTGGTGTTGCAAGATTTTATCATGTGATCTCCAGCTTCATTTTGACCACCAACCCATATTTCCCAAATACTGATACTTTCATTTTGTTTCTGACTTTCACATCCCAGTGACAAGTCACAATCGATGCATGTTTGATCAATTTGAAACTGAAAATGTTGGTAGAATTCTTCAATTTCTTTATCAGTGGTTTTAGTGGTTGGTGTGTAAATTTGAATAATAGTTGTATTAACTGGACTCCCTCATAGGCATATAGAAAGTATTCGCTCCCAGACAGCATTGTATTTCAAACCAGGCCTTGAAATGGTATTTTTGACAATGAATGTGATGCCACTCCTCTTGAATTTGTCATTCTCGGTCTAGTACACCATACGCCTGGTTAATTCAACATGCCAATACCAGTACATTTTAGCTCACTACTTCCTAGGATATCAATCTTTATGTGTTCCATTTCATTTTTGATGACTTACAACTTTCTAGGTTAATTTATTGTACATTCCACATTCCTATTAATAGTGGGTGTTTGCAGCTATTTCTTTTCCTTTTGAATTGTGCCCCATCAGCAAAGGTCCAGAAGGCTTTGCTCCATCCACGCATGTCATTAAGGTCAACTGCACTTCCAGGAGGCAACATTACCCCAGGCAAATTTTGAATGCCTTTCAACCTGAGTAGAACCCTGGTCGAATAGCAGTTACTCATCTGCAGGGTCGGCAGTTCGAAACCACCAGCAGCACCATGGGAGAAAGACTGGCTTTTTCTACTCCTGTAAACAATTAGCCTCAGACACACACAGGGGGTCGCTGAGTCAGCTTCGACTTGATGGCACCGAGTTTGGCCTTTTTGTGGTTTTAACCTGAGGAGCTCCTCTTCCGGTACTGCACCATGTAATGTTCCACTGCTATTCCTAAGGCTTTCACTGACTAATTTTTCACACGTTAACTGTCTCTTCCTTCATTCTAAATTGCTCTTCGTTTGGAAGCTCCAGTGAAACCTATCCACCCTGCTAGTACTTGACACACCAGTGGCATAGCTTCTAGCATCGTAGCAACAGGCAAGCCGCCACCAGACAACACATGGACAGGTGAATGGATGGTTATTTTTAGTGTAAATTTTAATTTTGTATAAAAGAAAAAAACTCTTAAAAACTCACTTCAACCTCTGATGTCAAAATAAAATCCTCACTTCCGCTCTCAGTCTTCCAAAATTGAAAGCCTCATTCCTTAATATTGTCATCAAGCACTCTTCACTTGCATTAGACCAATTTCTCCTGCATTCCCCTGAGCATACCCCACTCATTTGCTCATTGTCTTAATTATCAGTGACACAAGAATAATTGCCCACCTCAGGGGAGAGGGTTCAATGAGATAAAAGGGGCAGAGTGGTTTTTAACTCCCGAGTCCACAAATGTTAGTTTTCACTCTCGATTGTCATGCTCACCTTCTCATCAGCTAAATTGAATCTACCTGTGGTTCAAGTGGAGTCTTTGGGTGGTATAAATGGCTAATATGCTCAGCTGCTAACCCACAGGTTGGAAGTTCAATTCCACCCAGAAGTGCCTAGGATGAAATGTCTGGTGATCAAATTCCCCCTAAAAAATTAGCCAATAAATTCCCTCAGGATCACAACAATCAGATCTGCAACCAGTCATAGGGATGGAACACAGTTGTATTTTGAACATAGGGGGGGTCACTGTGCATCAGAATCAACTCAACAGCAACTTGTTCTCGTTCAAATCCTAACCCATGCATCTCTTCTTCTATGAGGCTGTGCTGGCTTCCTTCAGGTGGTTTTGGAAGACAGTGACCCCTATCATTTTGCCACCCTAGCAAGATAAAGTTTCGAGTGAAAGACCAGTTTCCCAAAGTACATTCCTTGGAGCACTGATTCCCTGAGATATGGTCAGTTGGGGTCATGTTCAAGTCAAAGAATTCAAGTTGAGTTGGGCTAGTCACCGCGATGTATGCAGAGTGTAGGGAAAGCACAACAGATTGCTCAGTGTCCTAGGTCTGGTAACAGCAGGGGAAAAGGAAAGGAAGCGATTGCTGACCTTGGCCAAGAAGGCTCAGAGAAGAGCCAGGATTTTCAGTTCAAAGACACAATCAATTGTAGGGAATCAAGCAGAACGTAAACCAAGGAATGAGCGCCCCAACCTTACTGACCACCTACCTCTCTTCCCCTGCTGTAGTCAGAAGCCCTAGGACAAGGGGAACCTGTTAATGGGGACCATTCAGATCAGCCTTCCTCCCAGGGCACAGAGCAGTGCGGATGGGGCTTAAGGATGGATTTGAAGGGGTAAAGAGGAGACAGAATCCATCCAGGGTGATTTAAACAGCTGCCTCATGAGCACAAGTGTCTCATGATAAAAAAAAATAATTAAGTAATATGAGAGAGACTGAGTTAAATGAAGTTAAACCAATGATTTATTAGAAAAATGAACAAGGAGGTGTTCTGAGTAAAAGTGGGATGTTCATAGGCCTGTGAGTTCATTGATGGGTGATAGATGTGCACCAGGGGCAGAAAGTGCTAAGGAGGTTTATGTTGTCAGAGTGGGATGTCCAAGGATGTTGGGGGCGGGCGGGGGGGGGCTTTAAGTGGAGGAATGTAAAGGCTGAGGACCTTAAAGTGCATAATGAGGAGGTTCACCTTGACGCCATTGAGTTATTCCAGCGGCTCAGAATGGGAGTGGCCTAATAAGAGTAGTACTTGAATAAAGCACTCATGCTGCTACATGCAAGATGCATTGGAATAAACACAAGGAACTGAGAAGCCAGAACGGAGGTGTGGGGCTCCAAGCCGGTGATGGGTTATGATGGGATTCTCAGTGAGATGAAACAGAAGCCAGGAAATATTACAGAAGTGCTGAGTGGACTCTGAGGGTGGGAAAAAAAGGAAGGAGCTGATTCTAAGGTGACAAAGTGGGAAAATAATTAATGTTGTTCCCTTGTAATCAAACGTCGAGGCGACGCCTTCCTGCTCTCCAACAAAATCCAATCTGCAATCGGCTCCATCATCCCAAAAAAATTTATGTGAGAGGCCAAAAGTATGCCGGCCCCACTCATTCCACTATGCCGCTGGAGAGCCACTTGTTAAAATAATACCCTAATTGGGAAGGAAATTTCAGAAGCTTTTTGAGGGAGAGGCTCAGAAAAGAAGAAATTGGTCATGGGGAATAATCAGGGTAATTGAAGGAAACTGTGGAAGGAGTGCATTAATAGATGTGGTAAGAGAGTGTCTTTCAGACCAGCTTTCCTGTTCTGCTAGAGACTGATGAAATGCTGCGCCCCCCACCCACCCACCCACCCACCAGATGGTAGCCCTTTGTCAGCCTTCAAGCCCGGAACTTAAATCAACTTCTGCCACGGTTCACTTTTCAGCCACACAATAGACGGTGAACAGTAACAGCAGGAAGGTACACACTTCGGAGAACATAGAACATCCAACCATATGATGAATGTTACCGAAGGATAAGGCTCCGAAGGCAAGAAGAGATAGGCATCAAGGACAAATGGAAATGGGAGACATGGCTAAGGGGGTGAGGGGGAGGAAGCAGTGCTGTTACATTGTGCGGATCACAATCAATGTCACAAATCAAAATGTGCATAAATTGTTTAATGGAAGAACAATTGCTCTGTAAACGTTCAGCAAAACACAGTAAAATGATTTTCTTAAAACTAATCATAAATAATAATGTCTTTCATCCAAGCAGCTCCTCTGCCATCATTGTAATCCATGAGGTGGCAGGCAAAGACTCAGGAACCATGGGAGAAATAAATTGTGTACCCCATCCTCCCCCACCCCTTCCAAAGTGTTGACCTCCCACCTTAGTAACTGAGACTTTCATGGAAACAAGGAAAGCTGTGTCCAGTTCCCCATCACAACCTCTGGATTAAGTCGGGTTGACTAGAGAAACAAGTCCAGTGACACTCATTATATGTGTAAGAAAGAGCTTCATATCCAGAAGTGGTTAGCTACTGAGAAAATATCCTAGCCCAGTCCACCTCAAGTCTGTCAGTCCAATACTAGTCCATAAGTCCCTCTTCAGACTCAGAAGCCACATGCAATGATGCAGAATACAGGAAGATAACAGGCCAGCGGGTACAGAGTCTTGTGGATCTAATGGTGGTGAATGCATCTCCAGAGTTGTGGAAGCCATCAGGGTCCGCCAACAGGAAGGTGAAGGCATAGAAAGAGAGAGAAGTTCCCAGGACCCTCCTTATGACAAGGCCGTGTCCATAAAGAGCTACCATCAGGCAGTGACCTGATTGACAGGCTAGACTCCACCCCTACACTTTTATGTATCAAGTTGACATGAAACTAGGGAACTTCCACAATCTCCAGTGATGATACAGGTAAAACTTCATTCTCTCCAACAGAATTCTAAAGCTAAATCCTCCAAACCCGCTGCCATCGAGTCGATCCTGACTCATGGCAGACCCTGAGAAAAAGGTTCTGACTCATGTTGTGGCCCAAAGAAATGAACACTGGTTTGGGATTGAGAGCAAACAGGTCCTGGCTCAACCACTTGACTCCAGCAACCCACTTCGCCTTTCTAAACCTGCTTCTGCACCTTTAACATGGAGAGAAGGATAACTTTATTGCAAAGTTGGCATGAGTCAATGAAATAATGCACATGTGTAGACTGGAAAATACAGTCCAATCTAAGGTGTCCGTGGGGTCCTTTTGCTATCATTTCCCACATAGTTGAAGTTGGGTAGAAAGGGTCTTTGAAAGCCCTAGACTGGGGCTGGCCTAAAAGCCTTTGTAAGGAAACTCCCAGCTCACTCCATTCATGTACCACAAAGAATGGGATCTTTGGGATCTTCAATGAGTAGAGAAGAAAACCACTTATGGCCCAGACAGAATTTCTCCTTCCCATCCCCATCTCATTTCCTTGTCTGCCTTCCAAAGATTCATTTTACCTGAAAGAGAGACAGAAAATGTGACTTTAATATAGTCGTCTCTCCATTAATTGCTTTCATAGAAGATTATTTCCCCTGCCATTTAATGAAGAAGAAGGCAAACAGCAGTAATTTCCCCAAAAGGTCAGGAAATGAGAACATATGGGTAACTTTTCCTCTCATAGAATGGCTCTGTCTCCCCTATCAAATACCAGCTCCCCTGAGTCAGAAGCTACTCTTTTCCCATAAGATGTGGCTGAAAATTAGAAAACGTCAGCACTGAGGGCAGTGATTTTGCAGGGGCCTGAGATTAATGAGGAACCCTTAAGCGTGTCCTCCTAGCACATCAGTCGTGAAAGATAAGGAGGTGGTCCAGGACCGGAAGTGACAAGTGATGTCAAGGCAGTCTGGTGAAACTGCAAGGGTACACTTCACATACCATGGATATCACATGACAATAGCCCACATGATTGGGCACGTAGAGGGTAGGCAGGGGGCATCGTGTTCAGCTCCTTCCATACATCCGCTCCCAGGTCGCCCTCACAAAAAAAAAATCTCATAATGTAAGTACTTAATCCCTGCCTTTCGTGCTAAAGAGGCATGAGAGTTTAGGAAATTAAGGAAATCACCCAAGGCCACAAAGCAAACAAGAAGAGCTGCCTTATTAGTGTGTAATGAGAATTCCACACTCTGAGCAGCTGTGGACATACATGAAACATCAGTCTTAAACTTATTACATTTAACTCCTTCTTTGCTTCCCAAGAATCATTCATATATATATATGTCAATTCTGACTCATAGTGACCCTGTAGGACAGAGTAGAGCTACTTTGGTGGGTTTCCAAGACAGTAACTCTTCACTGGGAGTAGAAAATCTCATCTTTCTCCTTCTCCCACAGAGTGACTGCTGGTTTCAAACTGCTGTCCTTTCAGTTAGCAGCGCAATGTGTAACTCACTATGCCATCAGGCCATAGATATAATAACATAATATATAAGCTCACTTCCATTGAGTCCATTTCGGCTCATAGCAATTCCGCTGTGGGTTTCTGAGACTGTACTTGTTTATGGGAATAGAAAGCCCATCTATCTCCCGATTTGCAGCTAGTGGTTTCAAACGGCCAGCCACAGAGCACTGGGGAAATGATTGTCATCCTTTCCCATGATGCCATTGACACCTGGCTCTGAAACAAGTGGTCCTGTGTTTGCTTCTCTCCTTCCTCTATGGGATCAAAACTCCGCTTCTCTTTACTAGTTTTCTCCGGCCCTTCTCTACTTGTCTCAGGCAGAAAAACAAGCCTAACAAGATAGAACTTAGAAATCAGTTTGCACCAGGGTGTTTTCCAAAACCCCTTTCATAATTCAAAATTCATAGAGTTCGGGAGAAGTTGTCTTATGTGAGGGATAAGGAATATTGGCAGATAGATATGTTTATCAGTTATTATACCAATAGCACAAATCATTTTCCATTCACTGAAACAATCGGTTTTTAATTTGTTATTATTGTTTTCTTTTTCCTATGGGGACATTTACATCATTTCCAATTTTGCACCAGCAATGACATTCTGTCAGTGGATTTGGTTTGGGTTCCAGATACATTACATTATGATTTCACATCCACCTAATACAAATTCATATTAGGTTGGATTACGAGATGTGTATTTCAGTCCTGCCCACTTTCCCCTCATGTCTAAAGAGTTTTGCGCCTGGTTTCTCCACCAGGGGGGCGTTATCTGGGTAATGAAGGGAGGCCACCAGAGAAGAAAGCAGGGTCCCCTTCCCAGGGGCTGCACACTGTGGTTTCAGGGAAGATTTCAGAGACTAAACAGATAATGGAAAGAGAATGTTTTATTGTTTCATGAGCTGCTTCCAGAAAAAAAAGAGTTCTTAAAAGGGCCCGTGTGTCAGTCAGGGTGCGAGGTAGTACCGATGAAGAGCACAGCTTTCCCCCAGATCCTGGATGCTTCCTCCCCCCAACTACCATGATCCGAATTCTACCTTGCAGGGCTGGATAGGGCAGAGGTTGTACACTGGTACATACGAGGGCTGGAGGCACAGGGAATCCAGGGTGGATGATACCTTCAGGACCAAGGGTGTGAGGGGCGATGCTGGGAGAGTGTAGGGTGAGTGGGTTGGAAAGGGGGAACTGATTACAGGGATCCACATGTGACCTCCTCCCTGGGAGAGGGACAGCAGAGAAGGGGGGAAGGGAGACTCTGGATAGAGCAAGATATGACAAAATAACGATGCATAAATTACAAAGGGCACATGAGGGAGGGGGGAGCGGGGAGGGAGGGGAAAAAAAAGAGGACCTGATGCAAAGGGCTTAAGTGGAGAGCAAATGCTTTGAGAATGATTGGGGCGGGGAATGTATGGATGTGCTTTATACAATTGATGTATGTATATGTATGGATTGTGATAAGAGTTGTATGAGCCCCTAATAAAACGTTTTTTTTTAAAAAAAAAAAAAAAAGGGCCCGTGTGAGGTGTGCTGGAAAGATTGAGAATGAAGAGGATGTGGAAAGAGGATGCTCTTTTAAGCTTTACTGGAATTAAGAATGTCCTCTCAGCATTTTTCCCCTCAAGAAACGGAGCGCGGATGCAAGGTACCAAAACATGCATCCCTTCCCCTTACTTATCTTTGATCTGTATAAAGAACAAATAATTAGAAAACACAGGATCCGGTTTGGTGGGAAGACTCGTTAGCAACCTGCAATATGGAGATGAGGATGACTCGAAGCATGCCCTGTTGAAGTAAAAGCCTGCCGCCAGCCTTCATGATAGATTATAGATCACGCCTGAATGAGCTGGATGGAAACATCATGTGACATGGAGGGAAAAAGTGAGGTTGTCAACTATTCCATTCTACTTGGATCCACAATAAATGTCCATGCAAGCAGCCTACAAAAAATCAAATTGGGTGTGGCACGTGTGTTTTGATGTGCCCAAGCAATGGTATTTTCAATCACTCCATGTGTATGCGAAAGATGGATTGTGAAGAAGAACAGAAGAAGTAAAGGCATCCAAATGTGGCTGCTGATGGGGACTATTGCAGGCACCATGGACTTCAAGAAGGAAAAACAAATCAGCCTTCAAAGAAATACAATCAGAATGTTCCTCAGAGGCGAAGCAGCAAGACTTCAACTCGCTTGCTTTGCCCATGTCATCAGGAAAGAGCAAGTGTTGAAAAAGAGCAGCGGGTTTGGTAAAGCAGAGGTCCAATGAAAACCTGGGAAATCCTCAACGGGATGGGGTGAGACCATAATGAACTCCAACCTCCCAGAATCGTGAAGATGCTGTAGGACTGGGCAACGTCACAGGTGGCAACACTTTGTTCTGTGAAAGGAGGTTGCTATGAGTCAGAGCTGCAAAGTCTTGAGGCCATTTCTGTAACTTGTGAAATTCTTGATGGTATTTGAATGCACTGCCCCGGCCTCAGAAAAAAAAAACAAACTGCTCCTCGTTGAAGTTTTTTGAGCATGCTTCCTGTCATTCATTATAGAGGAACTTGAGAGCCTTCTATTCACTACTCTTATGCTGGAAGTGATATTTTGGCAAAGTTCATATCAAAATCACTAGTAAGTAACCACTTACATTGTGTAGGTGCTTGATGGCAAAAATTATCTTCTATGTTCCATCAGAGTCACTGGTTCATTGCCTCCAGGGGGGGATGCCTCACTTTAGGTATGTATCTTCATTATACATTATTGTTACGTATGTTTCCTCAAATGGAAGGACTAGCACTTAGAACAGAGCTCTGCCCCCAAAAGAGTGAGATGTGACTTGCTGATAAGGGATATGAGAAAGGTTGAATCCAGACCTTGAGGACTGAGACAGTCATGATTCACTGATGGAAAATAGGAATGGGGGTGGGAGAGAAAGAAAGTCTTCACAGAGCAGTAGAATGGTCTAGACATTTCAGGGGTAGTTATTAACAGATCTACGAGGTATATGGAAATGTCAGTCACCTCACAACTTTGTCTAGCTCCTTTTTCCTAGTCTACCCTCTCCTTCAACCCAAGCCCCATTCTTATGACAGTTAGTTGAGAACCCATTTGCAATTTTATAATGGATGTCTGCCTTATCTTAATATTCTGCCAGAGCCTAACCCAGTGAGCAATTCACAGAGATAGCAATGAGAGATGGCAAGAGCCAGACCTTCAAAATCGATAAGTTGAGGGGTGCACTTTTTCCCCTGACGATTTCCTTTGTCTGAGTGATTGGGCCATGCAGATCCACATCATCCCCAAATTTGTCAATTCTTCTCTAACTATCTTCCTATAATCAGTGCTCAACAAAATGTTACTGGATGGAAGGAAGGAAGGAAGGAAGGAAGGAAGGAAGGAAGGAAGGAAGGAAGGAAGGAAGGATGGTTAGACGAACACCAAAAGCAGGAAGAAATTCTAGTGGGCGAATTCCATTTGAGCAGCTGGGGATGGGTGGGGAAGGTGGTCAAGAGACTTTCCTAGAGGAAGAGGCATGGAGAAGATGAACGTACCCCACCGACTCCCACTTCTCTGATACTACGAAGAGTTGGCCACCTGCTTCCATCAAGATGACAACCCCGAGAACCCTCCAGGGCAGTTCTATTTGTCCTATAGCATCACTATGAGGTGGAATCGACTTGCTTGCATGTCCCTCAAAAGATCTGGCTTCATGTTCTTGTGTTGCCCAGCATTCTAACTGTGGAGAAGCTGATGTTTTAAAGCAGACGTTTCCATTGAGCAATATTTTGCATAGTTGTTGGACAAAACAATGGCTTGACTCCAAAATTTGCTTCACATATCCATGCTTCTGTCATCCACAACATTTTTATTCAGCAATAGAACAGTAAGACCCGGGGGGCTTTAGCTTGTGGATTTTCAGAAACACAGAGCACTTGTGTCAACATTCTAAAAGATAAAACGTGTGGCCATCAGCTATTTCACTGCCGGTGCCAGGCAATGACAGTACCTTCACACAGCATATGCCAATATCTTTACCCAACATAAGTTGCGCCACCACAAGATCATTTAAATAAATGAAACATTGCTCTATAGGTAGTGTGGCTAGAGTCTCAAATGTGATTTTTGGATTTAAAAGCCACTTGGCTTGTTCTGAAATGACGTATTTCATGAAGAGATACTCCAAAAATAATATGAAAGCATTGAATAAAGTTAATTTTTTATAAAAATACACAATCTACTCATATCTGGCGTCATCTTTCTGTAGAATCTGGTGCTTGATAGTATATTTTGCTTTGTTGTCCGATTCAAGGAAAGCATTTGAACCCATTTTCATCACCCTGACAGCTGAAGTAACATTGTTATAAAGACAGCATATTTGGAACCAAAGATCTGGTTCACACAGGAATATGGTGATATAAACAATTTTACAGCAACCACACCTAATATATTGGCTTTGCTTAAAATATGTACCGGATAGAATTTTTAAACACCTTTCCTTGATAAGAAAACGGTAGTGTTCTACCATTCCTACTGGCCAAGTCAAGCCCTAAACCTTGCGAGATGTGGATAGTTGCAGACTTCCAGAAAACCAGCTGCCCAGGAGCAAATCTGGGAATTCTCTTCAGAAGTTTTGGGAAGGGGAAAAAAACCCTAGAAGCCATACAATTAAGAACTGAGTCCAGTTTCAAAACAGTAGTATACCCCTATAGGGACTTAATAAATTGTGCTAAAATATGACCCCAGTAAAAATGTCTCCTGTCTTAAAATGATTCTAATGGGCACTGGGTACAGACTCAAGTTGGCAGTCAGATTCAGGACACACTATGGACTTTAACCTCCAATTACGTAGCCTTATAGGAAGACAGGAGACAGAAAACAGCCTACACAACAACTTCCTGTCACGGAGATGCCTGTGATAGGCCAGAGCACGGTTCTCCAAATAGATGCCCATGACCTAATTTCCAAACCTGAGAATAGGTTACCTTTAATGGAAAGAGAACATCATGTTTGCAGATAGAATTAAGGAATCCCTGGGGGTGAAAGGAGCTTCGGAGGAGTAGTGAGTTGTGTGGTAGGCTGCCAACCACAAGGTTGGTCGCTCAAACCCATCAGCCATACTAAGGGAACACGATGAAGCTTTCTGCTCCTATAAAGATCTACAACCGCAGAGACCCACAGAGGCAGTTCTACCCTGTCCGACAGGGTTGCTATGACTCAGAATCGACTCGGTGGCAGGGAGCGTTTCTGGCAGCGCAATGGTTAAGCACTCGGCTACTAAAAACAGGGTCTGCTGTCCAAACCAAACCAAGCAGCTCCGTGTGAGAAGGACCTTGGGATCCATGCTCATAACGATTCTAACCTCGGAACCTTCAGGAGCAGTCCTACTCTGCCATAAAGGGTCAGTGCGTGTGATTGATAGGGATTATGTCAACTAGACACTCATGGGTAAGAGTAGAGTCAGAATTCATCTTATCAATTATCTCGCAGCTTAGTGACACCTCTTTGGGGCCATAAGCCTTTTGGTAGAAGAGGGAAAGACTGAGCAGAATAGAATCCTCTTTGGACCTTTGGCTTCTGTCAGAGCTTTATCTTACATCTGATTCTGCAATCTCGTGCTGAATTGCCTGCCAATCCCAGGAGCCACCATTGGACTGCTGATGGTGGATTCATTCAGCCAACTTTGGACCTCTGACCTCCACCAGCCTGTGCCCCTTGCTAGCTCTGCTTCCTCAGCTTGCTTCCTGACCATCAGTTTCCACAAGTCAGGAGAAGCCTAACTTAAACTAGACTTACCTATTTCTACAACTGTGTAAGCCAGCCCTTGATATAAATCGCTTTATCTATACAACACAGACAAGTGTCACTGGTTTTGCTTCTCCAGAGACCCCAAGCTAACACATTATGGCTTCAATGGCACACAGTCATGACTCCATGGCACAAAACCGATCTTAAAGTAGAAAGAGTACCTTGAGATAACCACATGAGTCCAAAGGGTCTTTAAAAATGGAGAGGGGGTTCAGAATGATGCAACATGAGGACACTGTTGCTGGCTTGAAGATAGAGGAAGGGGCTGTGAGTAAAGGAAGGCAGGTGGCCTCTAGAAGTTGGAAAGGGAAGGAAACGGGTTCTCTCCTAAAAGCTCCAGAGGGAATTCAGTCCTTGGTTCTAGTCCAGTGAGGTACATGTTAGATTTATATTCACTAAACTGTACGATAATGAATTGTGTTGCTTAAAACCAATATTGTTGTTGTTGTTGTTATTGGTTGCTGTCAAGTCAGCTCCAAGTCATGGTGACCTTATGTAACAGAACAAAGTATTGTCTGGTGCTGCCCCATCTTCATGACCTTGGTATGTTTGGTCTCATTGTGGTGGTTATTATGTCCATGAAAACCAAACAGTGTGTGGCTGTTTGTGACAGGCACAACAAGCAACTAACACAAGACCTGACCATTACTCCAGGGCATAGCTTCCTTTATCCCCTCACTCACATAGGATGCAAAGCTTTGGCAGGACAGCATCCAAGGCATTCGTAGACCACCTTGACACACAGAAGTAACAGCCTGTTTCCCAGTAATCTTCTATACCATTCCAGCCAGCCCATAAATGTTCTAGGCCAAGGGCTTCCCAGCAAACAAGAGCGCCCATAGGACCCCACCCTGCCTGAATACTGGTGTCTCCAAAGGAACAGGACTCTGAATTCATTGTCACAGGTAGGTCTGGGTCAGCCCAGTCCTGAGGTGAACCTCACACTTATGCATGTGATGCCAATATCATATATGTGCACACTAACTTGGAGGAAACAGTCATCATTTGAATCTTGAGTCTGAGTTAGGCCCTTTCTTATGAAAGTGAAAGGACAAAGACTTGCTTTCCTGGACCCAGGCAGAACATGACCTGGGCTAAGCCAAGCAGAATACCAAGAAGGGATTTGGAAACCTATCAAGGCTGGCAATAATAGCAGCATTCAATGCCCAGGAAAAGGAGCAATGGAACCCCAAAAGCCTGGCCCATGACATTCTCTGGTTCCTCCTACCTAGCTTCCCTTGGTTCTGGTCCAGTTTCTGAACCTGGTTAACAGACTTCTCAGCAGTTGCATGAGATATGCAATAGCCTCCCAATCAACAACTTCTCTATTTAAGATGAAGTATATTTATGTCACAACCCTAGTTCAATTCAAAAAATAAGGGGGCTCAGACAATAGATCTTTTCAGAATTGAGGAGAATCTAGGATTAACCCTATGAAGGTCAGTCAACACCCTATTGGACTAGCGTTCCAGCTCAGACACGCAGTTTTGTAATGCTTGTTAATGTCTCTGCTATCTGCGGATGGCCACAGGCAGGTTCTCTCAGTAATACACCTGTCTTAGTCTCCTTTGGGTACCTTAAAAACAAAACAAAAAGGTCCAATGACAACCGTGGTTTCTGAGGGAATCTGCTGGGCCAGTTCATTCAAGGCATTGAGGGCAGCTCACAAGGTTAGGATAACTGTTTGGGGTAAGGGATTTCCAGAGGGATCATTTTGATAGGTTTTCTCAGAGGATCCAGGACATTCATGGGGCCTTATCAGGAAGACATTTCAAGCCAGGAAAGTTGCATGGAGGATTTTTTCCCCATCACAACAAGGTACCAACTCGTTATTTCAAGGTTGGAAGGGATAACCTATAAGAATTTCATTGGGAAACCTTGCCTCATGCAATCTCTAGCCCTGATCTTGCCCCTTTATATTTCTTTTTGTTCCTCACACTCAAAGAACATTGATAAAGAGAGGGATCTGAATCCCTTGGGGATGCCCAAAGTGCTGTTTTGATGTGCTGTAAATGGAAGAGCACAGAATTCTTCAAGGAAACAGTCAAGGGGAAGAAACACTGCCTTCAGAGGCATAGATGGAGGATCTGTAAGGAAACAACAGCTCTACATTATTTATAGTTTCAGTTAAACAACGATTTCTATGATTTTTGTAGTAATCCTTCTTTTTTGATGTGTCCTTGGATAACACAGTTGGGCCTTAAACAATTCACATTCAAGATTGGACATCTGGTAACACTTGCAGATAATGGAGAAGAAGCTGAGCAAAGTATCATTTGCAAAGTACCTGCTTGGCAGCAAGTCCCTGGAATCACATGGGCACCACCATATAGGATGACCTCAGAATTCCTGGGTTGAGGGGTGAGGCGGTTGCTTCTAAAACTGGAAAGCTTCAAGAGAATGAATGATAGGCTCAAATTCCTGATTTTTGACTGAAAGCAGTAACGGAAACCAGGGACTGTCTATGTCTGTGCTCCAAATAACCTCTCCTTTGCTTCGGTATAAAACGATCCCAAATCTCACTTTGATGGGTGGCTAATGGATAACATCAATGGGATCACCACCTCATCAGGTCTCTTATTTGAAGGTCAGGGCAGCCAGAGGCAAAGGGCAGACTCTGAGAAGTCAAAGGGACCAAGTGGGAGGGCATCACGGATTCCAACACTCAAATCCCCAGACTCCAACAACTCTCTCTTTTCAGCTCAAGCCACCCTTCCTTCACAACCACAAAGATGGCCATTTCTCTTTTTTTAAAGAAATACTTTTATTGGGGGCTCTTACATCTCTTATCACAATCCATACATTCCTCTAATGTGTCAAGCACATTTGCACATATGCCGCCAGCATCATTTTAAAAGCATTCTCTTCCCACTTGAGCCCCTGATATCAGCTCCCCATTTCTACCCCCTCCATCCACCGTTCGCCCCCCCTCATGAACCCTTGATAAGTTATAGATTATTTTTTTCCCATATCTTACATCATCCTCCATCACCCCTCACTCACTTTTCCATTATTCGTCCCCCTGTGATGAATTGATCCTTCTGATTGATTCCCCCATCCTCCCCCCACCCTCCCCTAATCCTCCTGGTATCTCTACTCTCATTGTTGGCCCTGAGGAGTTTATCTATACTGGATTCCCTGTGTTTGTGGGCTCTTATCTTTAGCAGTGCGCATGCTCTAGTCTAATCTGATGTTTAAGGTAGAATTGAGGTCATGATAGTGGGGGGAAGGAAGCACCAAAAGCTAAAGGAAAGTTGTGTGCTTCATCTATGCTATGCTGCACCCTGACTGGCTCATCTCTTCCCTGTGACCCCTCTGTTGTCTATAGATGGTCATTGAGTCTCCACTCCATGCCCCCCCCCATTCACCTTGGGTATGGTTTTATTCTGGGTCTTAGATGCCTGATACCTGATCCAATCAACACCTCATGATCACACTGGTTAGAGTGTTTCTTCCATGTGGGCTTTGTTGCTTCTGAGCTAGATGACTGCTTGTTTATCTTCAAACCTTTAAGACCCCAGATGCTATATCTTTTGATAGCCTGGCACCATCACTTTTCTTCACCACATTTCCTTGTGCACCCATTTTGTCTTCAGCGATCATGTAGGGAAGGTGAGCATCACAGAATACTGGATTGTTAGAACAAAGTGTTCTTGTGTTAAGGGAGTACTTGAGTTGATGGCCATTTCTTTTCATGGGAACTAAGTATTAGGGATATTGGAAATTAGAGCCCTTGTACACTGCTGGTGGGAGGGTAAAATGCAGCAGCCACTGTGGAAAATAGTGTGGCAGTTCCTCACCAAGGAACCAGCAGTTCCTCTTCTGGGTATATTGTCCCCAAAGGGCTGAAAACAGGCACTGAGAATATAGCCTATAATCTTGTGTTAGGCCAGGTTGACTAGAGAAACAAATTCAATGATACCCACATATATGTAATAAATAGATTTATATCAAGAAATAATTATGCATCAATAAAACATCTCAGCCCAGTCCAACTCAAGTCCATAAGTCCAATACTAGTCCATAAGTCTCTCTTCAGACTCACACAGCCACATGCAATGATGCAGAATGCAGAAAAATCACAGGCCAGTGGGTGTAAAGTCATGTGGATCCAATGGCCATAGTTCTTTCTGGCAACAAACAGGATCTGCCAGCAGGAAGGTGAAGGCAGAGAGAAGCGGGAGGCTCCCAGGACCCTCCTTATGAGAAAGTCACGCCCATAAGAACTTGCCATCGGGCTGTGATCTGATTGACATGCTAAACTCCACCACTATACTTTTTTTTAATTATTAATTAGGATTTGATAAATATATCATTCCAATTTCAATCACGTCAACTAGAATGTACAATTGCTACCACCATCAGTTTCCAAACATTCCTTTTCTACATGGACTCCTTGATATTATCTCCTTTTTAGCTCACCTCCACCACTGCAGCCCCTTCCCCCTGAACCTCATATTCTACTTTCTGTCCCTCTAGGTGCATCGATCCTAGGTGTCATATACCGAAAAACAGAAAATCTTGTAACACAGCTTCAAGAGGGTGGCCTCCACTGACATAACACCTCTGGGATACCTTAAAGTGTGAACGAACAAAAAAAAATGAAGAAAACAGCACAAACCAAAAAGAAACAAATTTTTGGAAATCAGATCCTGTCCCGCCCGCATCATAGCGGGGATCTACTGACAAAGGTCTAACTGTTCAGTTCAGATTTGTGCCTTTGAGCGTCTGTACTCCTCTCTCAAGCACCCCTACACTTTTATATAGCTTCAAGTTGACATAAAATTATGTAACAAGCACACATCTCAATGGATGAATGGATGAACAAAAAATGATATAGCCACACAATGGAATATTATTGGGCCAAGGTGGAAAAGGCTTGGATGTATTATGCTAAATGAAAGAAGTCAGTCACAAAAGACCACATACTATGAATCCGTTTGCATGGCATGTCTACAGTAGGCAAATCTCTGGAGACAGATTAGTCTTTGCCAAGGGTACATGAGGCGGTGATCACTGAAGGATACAGGGTCAGGCAAAAGCTCCCAAACTGACTGGTGTGATAGTTGCACAACTCTATGACTATGCTAAAACCCATGGAATTGCACACTTTCTATGGGTGATTTGTATGGTATGTGAATTATATTTAATAAGTAAGGGCAGTAGATTCTAACTCATAGCAATCCAATAGGACCGAGAACTGCTCCATAGGGGTTCTGAGGCTGTAACTGCTTCTCCTGCAGAGTAATAGGCGGATTCTGTTCTAGGGGGGAAACACCCCAAATTCAAGTATAATTTATAGAAACTCATGTATTAAATCTCAAATAGGACCATGACAAATCATGCAGAGGAGAGAGGCTACTAACACAAGGTCATAACATTGTCCAAGGATTCACAGACATGTGAGTACTTACATAGGAGATAGAGAACAAGGAAACTGTCACAAAATCATGATAGCCAGCAGATCAGCTCGTCACAGTTCCAGGCAGGACTACAGTAGCCAGAAAGGGACCGTGATTGAGATCCATACACTTTGCTGATTACAAAAGCTTACAAGATTGGTCAGGGCCCTCTAACCAAGGTACCTTGGCTAAGGTATGAGTCATGACCCTGCAATCCTATTATTGTTGCTGTTGTTAGGTGTCATTGAGTTGGTTTCAACTCATAGTGACCCTCTGTACAACAGAAGGACACACTGCCCAGTCTTCACCATCCTCACAATTGTTATAGTTGAGCTCATTGCTGTAGCCATCTTCCCCTCTTTTACTGCCCCTCTAGTCTACCAAGCATGGTGGCTTTTTTCAGGACTGGTCTCCCCTGATCACATGTCCAAGTATGAAAGGTGAAGTCTTGCCATCCTGGCTTCTAAGGAACATTCTGACTGTACTTCTTCCGAGGCAGAGTTACTTGTTCTCCTGGAAATCCACGGTACTTTCAATATTCTTCACCAACACCATAATCCAAAAGCTTCCATTTTTCTTTGGCCTCTTTATTCATTGTCCAATTTTCCCATGCATATGAAGTGATTGAAAATATCCTGTCTTGGCGCAACTTAATCCTCAAAGTGACCTCCTTGTATCTCAAAACTTGAACAAAGTCCCATGCAACAAATGTGCCCAATGAAATACGTTGCTTAATCTCTTGTCTGCTACTTCCATGAGCATTGATTTTCGATCAGTCCCTGACAACTTCCATCTTGTCGCTTTTTATCATGATGATGTCTATTGGTCCAGTTGTGAGGATTTGGATTTTCTTCACATTGAGTTATCATCTGTACTGAAGGCTGAAGTCCTTGATCTCCACCAGCAAATGCTTCAAGTCCTCTTCCCTTTCAACAAGCAAGGTTGTGTCATTTGCATATCACAGGTTTTTAACAAACCTTGTTCCAATCTTGATACCAATACTTGTCCGTCATTTTGGTATTGTGTGGTGGCTTGTGTGTTGCTGTGATACTGAAAGCTATGTAACCAATATTTCATATACCATCAGGTCACCCAAGATGAGCAGGCTACGGTGGGGCTTCCAGTGTAAGAACAAATTACAAAGAAGGAATAGGCTGAAGAAATAAGCCATCCACTTCTACAAACCTTGGGAATAGTCATGGGACACTAGTCCCCCAATTTCCAGCAAAGGCAAGTCCCTGAGGCTGACATCCCTCCATGGGCTGGCTATGAGTATGGTAGAATCCACCTTTAAATATATTCTGCCTGAGGGCAAATCCTTTTTCACTTCTCTGGTTGAGAAACCTTGTGGAGTACTTGGTTATGTGATGGGCAGCTAACCAAAAGGTCAGCAGTTCGAAACCGCCAGCCCATTCCAGGGAGAAAGACAAAGCTTTCTACTTGGAGATGGTGCATGTCAGAAACCCATAGGGGCTTTTCTCCTCTGTCCTATACATCACTGTCCTACACTCACAGAATTGGCTCGCTGGCAGTGAGTTTTGAGTGTCGATGGTCAGAAACAACACAGCGGAGGCAGAATCTATGTGAAAATAAAAATGGACTCAGTGCGCCACTGGAAGCCATGAAGGAACTGTTGTGGCACTGTCGGGTAAGCACCTCATAACCTCAAGGACAGTGATTCCAAGCCACCAGCTGCTCTGCAGGCGTACAAATAGGAATCAACTCAAGAGCAGAAAGCTGGGTTTGGGATCTGCTCTCATAAAGATTTACAGCCTGGGAGCCCCTAAATAGGGTGGCGATCTGAGAAGGAATCAACTCGACCCAAGAACAGTAGGTTGTTTGGGGATTTTGTACTATTAACTGTCATCTTCTGCAAACCTTGTGCTGGAAATTTAAGCTCTAAGACAGTTGGAACCATCAACCTTTCTGGTACCAGTCCAACACTTAACCCACTGCGCCATCAAGGCCCCTTTACATCTCAATAAGGCTGTTAAAAAAAAAAGAAGAATCATCGATGGAGAGCAACAAGAACACACATTAAACATAGAAAATGAAATCATATCCGAAATGGGAAATGCCAGGGGCAGGCTTGTAACAAAAATTTGAGGGTTTTTGGTTTGGTTTTTTTTTTTTTTTGGGGGGGGGGTTCTTGACTAGTGTGAGCTCCACCTCATGCTAACCGCCACTCTTGACCCATTTCAAACAAAGGGTACCTCATCTCCTTCTCGACACACTAAGGTATAGAAAAGATGCATTTAGCAGTCCCATGCCACTCAGCCGGGGCTCCTCAGCTGCAGAGTAGATCAGAATAAATCTGTTTTACAACTCAATGTATTACAAAACATAATCCAGTTACCTCTGCTAATTCGACATAAACACTTCGATTATGCTCATAGAGGAGAAAGGTTACCTTGTGAAGGAAAATCATCCATGAGAAAGGAAAATAGATTAGCATTTGTAACACGCCATTTAGGTGACCTATGATGTATGAAAATAGGATTGCTACCTGTGAAAACAGGCTCAAATTACAGGAAATCAAAACCAGGTTCATGGCCATCGAGTTGATTCGAACTCCTAGGCCAGAACAGACCTACCCGTTGGGGGTTGGGAGATTCGGAATCTTTTCTGGAATAGACAACATCATCTTTCTCCCACAAATTACAGTGGCACTCCTCAATTTAATTTAACCTTCGAGGAGCCTGATGGTGTTCTTCGGAAATTAATTTCACCTAATGACGCTCCGGGAAACAGAGACGAATCCTGAAATTTCTTCTTAAATATATGCATGAGCATTTATCAGCTGCCTGTGGTTTATTCACGGTTGTGCTTTTCTACCAACCAAGAAGGCTGTATTGCATCTTATCTTCGGAGATTAAAAACAAGGGGCCTTTGGGCACAACAGTTAAGTGTTTGCTTGCTACCTGGAAGGTTAGTGGTTCGTGCCCACCCACTGGCTCCATGGGAGAAAAGACCTGGTAATTTGCTTCTGCAAAGATAGCACCTAGATATCCCTATAGGCCAGTTTTGTTCTGCTATGTGGGGTTTCTATGAAGTGCAATTGAAATGAAGGGACAAAACAACCACAAGCTTTAAAGCATTTCTTCGAAGATGAGATTTCCTTTTGAAAAACTCGAGGATGTGCATCCCATCTTGAAATAGGCATAGCTGCTTTGTCTACACTTAGTAGGGCTTTAGCATTAAGTTCCTTTTCAAAACCTTAAAAGTAGATTATGGCAGATGTAGTGAGGTTAAAATGTAATACCTTATTTGATCTCCCTTTGGACCCATTTTACATTTGTTCTAGCTTTTCACATTTTCTGCTTTTGCTTCCATTGAGGTTTTTATCTGTTTTACTATGTTACTGTGGTTAGCTTTGCTTTGTTTTTCTGTATATGGAATCAGGGTTAATTAAATAAATCGATAGAGATGGTAACTGGAGGAATGGTCCCTTGGGAGTGTGGCAAGGGATGTTGGTAGGAAATGGGGAGCTAGTAAAATGAGTCCAAGAAGAAATAACATGCTCTAAAACTGACTGTGGTGATGATTGACCAACTCTTCTTGGTGTGATTGGACTACTGAATTGTATGGTGTGTGAATTATATGCCAAGAAAACTTTTGAAAAGAGAAGCATAAAATAAAACAAAATTTGAAAGAGCTGGAAATCAGAGAATGTGCCATTTTGACAAGGTTTTCCCATCTTTTAAGAATTAGATAAAACTTAATAATAAATTGTCAGCACAAAGCAAAATGAAAAAAAAAGACGAAAGGCACCCTGGTGACACAATGGTTAAGGATTCTGCTGCTAGCCAAAATGTCCATGGTTCTAACTCATCAGTCACTTTCTCAGAAAATAGACCTAGTCAATTGGCAGGGCATAGGGTTCACAAAACCAGTGTTCTACATCCTATTTAGATAAGTGGTGACTGGGGTCTTAAAAGCTCATGAACAGACATGTAAGAGGTTGTGTTAGTCTGGGTTAACTAGCGAAACTAATTCATGGAGACTTATATGTGTGTAAGGGAGAATTTTAAACCAAAGAGTAATTATACATTAAGAAAACATCCCAGACCAGTCCAGATCAAGTCCATAAATCTGATATTACCCCATATGTTGATACTAGTCCATAAATTCCTCTGTAGACTCATGCAGCCATGCAATGATGTCAAATGCAGGAAGATCACAGGTCAGTGGGTTGAAAGTTCTGTGGATCCAGTCAGTGGTGGTAGAATCATCTCAGCATTGGCATGGGTCTCCATGTGGTTCCTCCAGCTCCAGTGCTCTGTCTCCATCAGTATAGTTCCATGTGGTTTGGCATAAGGAATACAAAGCAGATAGTCAAGAAGAGAGAGTGTGTGTCTGGCTTCCAGTAAGCTTTTTATCTCCACAGTGCCTCCAAAAGAGGTCATCAAGTTGCGGCCTGATTGACAGGCTAAACTCCACCCCTTCACTCTTAATAGTCAAAAGTTGACACCAGATTATGTAACTACCACAGAGGTTCTCCAATCAGAGGAAAGAAGGAGGGAAATTGAAAGGTACATGGAAACATTGAGTCCAATGGAAAACCACTCTCCACAACTCTGAAACCAGAAGAATTAGATGGTGCTCAGCTACCACTACCAATTGCTCTGAAAAGGATCACATCAGTAGGTTCTAATTAGAGTATGAGGAAAAGGTGGAACAAACCTCAAATCATAAAAGAGACTAGGTTTGTGTGATCACGAGATGTCAACGGGATCAGGTATCAGGCACCAGAGGACTCAAAACAAACAATCCGATCCAAAGCCAATCTGCAGACAATTGGACATCCCCTCACAGAAGGGTCACAAGGAAGAGATGAGACAGCCAGGGTGCAGTATAGCACCAATGAAACAACATTCCCCACTATCATGACTCCAGTTCTACCTTACAAATCAGGCTAGACCAGAGCATGTACACTGGTACAGAGAAGAGCTCTTGACACATGAAATCCAGGACAGACAAGCGACTCGACTCAGGGACAATAATAGGAGTGGCGTGGGGAAGAAAGAGGGAGGAAGGTGGGGGAGAAAGAGGGAACTGGTCACAATGATCAACATATAACACCCCCATCCCCATGGGGGACAGACAACAGAAACTTGGGTGAAAGGAGACAGCAGATGGTGTAAGATATGAAAATAATTTATCAGGGGGTCATGAGGGGGGAGGGGAGGGAAGGAAGGGAAGGAAAACACAGGAGCTGATACCAAGGGCTCAAGTAGAAAGAAAATGTTTGAAAATGATGATGGCCACATATGTACAAATGTGCTTGATACAATGGATGGATGGTGATAGAGCTGTAAGAACCCCCAATAAAATGATTTATAAAAAAATAAAAAGAAAAGAGACTAGGCTTACTGGTTAGATAGAGACTGGTGGAATCCTCAAGACTACAATCCTTAGATCTGGAACTGAGCTCATCTCTGAGTTAGAATAATCAGTCAAAAGGACAGCATTTGCCTACTGAAGGCGAAGGAAGGAAGGAAGAAAACAACATAGGAGCAAGTGGGCTAACTAAGGTACATTGAGAGGGATGCCATGGATGCTTTGAAAGAAAATGTATGCAAATTGATAAATCTAAAACTGATGCTATACTCTGCAAACTTTCACCTAATTCACAATAAAAAGTTGAAAATTAAAAAGACCTGGTGGTAGCTGCATCATCTAGGGCCTATCATAAGGTAAACTGAGGCATGAGGACAAAGAGAAAGTTAAGAGGCTGTAGCAGCTCTTTATTAGAAAAGAAGCTTCCGGATGAGGTACCATGGTCTAGCAAGTAACCCAGGGAAGTCGCGCCCAGTGAGGAGAGTGGTGGGCTTTTAAAGGAGGGGCCGAGGAGGGTCCCTTGGGGGAGGAGTTGGGGCTGCAGCTGCTGGGGATTTCCCACTGCTCTCATGTGTTTCCTTAGTCTCATTGTCCAGCCGTTGCAGGTGGGGAGGAGAGACACTTATTCTTGGAGCCTGTTCCAAGAATTGTCCATCAGCTTCGTTTCCTGGTACCTGCAGGGAGAAGGGTTGAGGCCCTGAGAGCCTGTCGCTGACCCAATATCTATGATGGGGTTGCTGTGAGTCAGAATAGACTCCATGACACACAAACACAAGAAACAGAAAGGATTGAATATACATTTATGCAAAGTTCATTGGAACAACTGAACTAGGGGGCAGTCGGGAAAAGTGTTCATGGCATTGGAAGGAGTAGGCTAGGTCATGAGTTCTTTTAAAGGCATACTTGACCCTCCTGCTTGATTGTGTTTAAAAAACATAATTGTGAAAGACTGGCGGGATTGAAGGAAAGCAGATACTTTCATGCACAGCTTACAGGAGTGTATATTGGGTTCAGCTTTCTGGAAGGCAATTTGGCAATAAATGTTCAAAACTGCTCACGGAGGTGCCGTCACTGACCAGGACTGCCACTTCTTGGAATGTATCTTAAGAGGACAATATGACTATTTTGCACAATGATAATTACTCTGTTGTTTAAAATTAGAGAAAACCGAAAGCAATTAAAATGGCTAACAGTAAAGAATTGCTTAAATAAATGGGTCTTTCTTCGCCTGCACTTGCCACTTTTGATCTATTCCCAACTCAGACACCAGGCTTGCATCTCATTAAAATGCAATAGCTTGGCAGTCACGTCATCGTGCTCAAAACTCTCCAAGAGTGTTGCTTAAGCAGGGTCAAAGGCAAAATGATAGGATGGTCTAGCCCCACATTTGCATGATATGAAGTTGCCATTTAAGTGGCTCTTAGCTAAATACGTGTATATTCTCCAGGTAACCTGTGGCCTCCACCTTAGACACGGAAGAATCTAGAATTGTACTTCTCTCTTGAATGGCACTTCATGTAATCTCTGCTGTGACCGACACCCTCATACATAATTTTTCCAAAGTTGTGATTATACAAGGGGACTTCAAAAATCTCTTGGGAAAATTCCATTATATTTTAATTCCATTCCAACATACACACACACACACGAACCTCAGTTTGCCTGTCTCTTTCAATCTACTTACTAGAATATATTCAAAGTCATCTCTTTTAAAATTTGATCATTATTTCCCCATACTTAAGGGCCATCAATCTTCCCATTTCTCTACAGATGAAGAGAAAATTCTTGGTGATCCTAGATCAGTGCTAGCCAATGGAAATATATTGAGAGCCACCTATGTAATTGTATATTTCATAGTTATTTCTAGTTGCCTTTGATGAGAGGCCACTTTTAAAAGGTGACATTAACCTCATACTTTATTTTAGGTTAAATATCAATATACTCTCATTTCAATGTACAATCAATATTTCAAAGCTCACTAAAGAGATATGTCTACATTCAATATTTCTTTTTTGAAAAACATTTTATTAGGGGCTCATACAACTCTTATCACAATCCATACATATACATACATCAATTGTATAAGGCACATCTGCACATTCCCTGCCCCAATCATTCTCAAAGCATTTGCTCTCCACTTAAGCCCTTTGCATCAGGTCCTCTTTTTTCCCCTTCCCTCCCCACTTCCCCCTCCCTCATGTGCCCTTGGTAATTTATAGATTGTTATTTTGTCATATCTTGCCCTATCCAGAGTCTCCCTTCCCCCCCTTCTCTGCCGTCCCTCTCCCAGGGAGGAGGGCACATGTGGATCCTTGTAATCAGTTCCCCCTTTCCAACCCACTCACCCTCCACTCTCCAAGCATCGCCCCTCACACACTTGTTCCTGAAGATATCATTCACCCTGGATTCCCTGTGCCTCCAGCCCCCATATGTACCAGTGTACAACCTCTGCCCTATCCAGCCCTGCAAGGTAGAATTCGGATCATGGTAGTTGGGGGGAGGAAGCATCCAGGATCTGGGGGAAAGCTGTGTTCTTCATCGGTACTACCTCGCACCCTGACTGACCCATCTCCTCTCCTAAACCGCTCTATGAGGGGATCTCCAGTGGCCGACACTTGGGCCTTGGGTCTCCACTCTGCACTTCCCCCTTCATTCAATATGGTATATATATATAAATATATATATGGTATAATATATTTTTTTGCATGATGCCTTATACCTGGTCCCTTTGGCACCTCGTGATCGCACTGGCTGGTGTGCTTCTTCCATGTGGACTTTTTTGCTTCTGAGCTAGATGGCCGCTTGTTCGTCAATATTTCATATGAAACTTTGACATCTAGTTTCTCTGGTTTCCTTCCAGTGTGTCTCAGTTTGGACTGGCCACATTTTGTGAGCTCAAAGTCCCATGTAGCTAATGGTTATTGGACAGTGCAGCTCTACAAGGTCAAGGCTACAATCCCCTAACCGCCCTTCTTGTAAGATGCATGCTATATACGAGGTAGTACCCACCCACTCCCCAAAACGGAATTTTTCAAAGCTATGTATTTACTTTTTTTTTTTTACAAAAGAACCTTATCACTTTCAAATTACTCTCCATTACACTTAATACACTTGTCAAATCTGTGATGCCATTCTGGGAAACATTTTTCAAATTCATCTGTTTGGATGGCTGACAGCGCCTCCTTCATTTTTTTTTTCTTCGCCTCTTCTACATCATCAAATCACAGTCTTTTCATGTCCCTCTTCAATCAAGGAAACTAAAAGAAGTCGCACAGAGTGAGGTCAGGTGAGTAAGGTGCACAGCAAGAGAGGCATGCTGGTTTTTTGGCAAAAAAAACAAACGGGTGCACTGAGGTAGCTGCATGAGCAGGTGCATTGTTGTTGTGGCAAAACCAGTCCCCCATCTGCCACGAATCAGACCCTTTTTTGTCCCATACTCTTACACAATCTTTTCAGATCTTCTACATAGAAAGATTGATTAACAGTCTGACCTGGTGGAATGAACGCCAAATGCACTACAAGTCAACATTTTCATCCTTTGAGGAAGTTGATGGATGTCCAGAATGAGCTTTGTCATCAATCAACATTTCACCTTTTTTGAAAGGAGGAACCCACTCATACACTTGAGTTTTTCTCATAGGGCTGTACTCGTAAGCTGTGATCAACATCACAACAGTTTCCTGAGCAGGAAACAAAATTTCACAGCTGCATGCTGTTCTCTTAAATCGGCCATCGCAAAAAAAGAGATTAAAACAATACTGCTTTTAGGAAAAAATTCACTGTGACCAGAGAGAACCTTCCCAGGCAATGCCACTGGGTACACTAACTCAGAGAGCGTTACTTGATCCTCACGTAGCATGAAAAATGCATACTACAAAAGTTCCACCCAGTGGAGCTTTTTTCCTTTTTTTGCAAGGTGCCCCTCATAAATATTTAACCGTCAGGTCCTCAAGGTTGCTATGTTAAGCCAGATTGGCTAGAGAAAGAAATCCAGTGACATATAAGAAAGAGCTTTATATAAAGAAGTAGCTATATATCAATAAAGCATCCCAGCCCAGTCCAACTCAAATCCAGAAGTCTGATACAGGTCTATAAGTCTCTCTTCAGATTCACGCAGCCACATGCAATGATGCAGAATGCAGGAAAATCACAGGCTAGTGGGTGTAGAGTCATGTGGATCCAAAGTTGGTGGAAATATAGCAGGGCTCTTGTAACTCTCAGGGTTAGTAGAGTCCCAGCAAGCAAGAAGGCAGCATGGTGGGAAGAGAAGGAGGGTCCCAGGGTTCTCCTTAGGAGAAGGCCACACCCCAAGGAAGTACAATCAGGTTGTGACCTGATTGGTAGGGTGGAGTCTACCCCTACATTGTCATATATCATCAAGTTGACATAAAATCCTCTAACTATCTGTGTTAGTCCGTGTTGACTAGAGAAACAAATCCAGAGACACTCATATGTGTGTGAGTGAAAGCTTAATATCAAAGAGTACTTGTATATTGAGAAAACATCTCAGCCCAGTCAAGATCAAGTCCATAAGTTCGGTATTAGACCATATGTCCAATACTAGTCCATAAATTCCTCTTCAGACTCACGCAGCACATGGAATTACGCTGAATGCAGGAAGATCACAGGCTGGTGGGTGCAAAGTCTTGTGGATCCAGTGTTAGTGGAAGCATCTCAGCACTAGCGCGGGTCGCCACGTGGCTCTTCCAGCTCTCTGAATGACTCAACAGCAGGAAAGTGAAGCACCTCCAGGGAGAAAAAGAGGAAGTTCCCAAAATCTTCATGAGAAGGCTATGCCCACAAAGAGGCGTCAATCAGGTCACAGCCTATACTCAAGCTATACTCCACCCCTACACTTATCAAGTTGACATGAAATTATGTAACTACCACACTATCACAGTTGCCATTCTCTCACTCCTAGGACTTTGTATGTATTCTCTAGTAAATGTTCCTCCATATACTTCATGCCTACTAACCCAACCTTTTGGTTTCCATTTAAATAGCATTTCCTCTGAAAGTCTTGTGAACTCCCACTCCAGACTAATGTCCCAGAGCCCTTGCCCTTCCCTGCCATTACCACTTCATGTAATTGCTTGTTTCCAGTATCTACAGTGTCCTGTTCTCTCTGAGAGAGGTTTTTGTGCTAAATTCAGTTCCCAAATCCAAGCACCAGAGATTTGCCTTCTACCACCACACATGTTCAAGGGATCCCTGGTGGCTCAGTGGTTATGCAATCCAAAAGGTCATCAGTTTGGAACCACTATGTACTTCTCAGGAGAAAGAATGGGCTTTCTACTCCCACAAATAGAAAAAATGTTGGAAACTCACGGGGAAGTTCTGCCATTTCCCGTAGGGTCGCTGTGAGTCGGCATCAACTCGATGGCAGTGTGGTTTGTTTTGGTTTGGTTTTATTAATCACAAGTATCTAAAAGACTTGGACCCTACAGTTTCCCTAAAGGGTACTGCTATACTGGTCCTCATGGGACAACTGAAGGAAGTCTCAGGGTATGGATGACAGCTTTCCCATTCCCTGAGAAGGGCCCTGTGAAATCATTACCCTCTAAAGGTTGGGTGGTTGGCTCCAAGAAATCTGAGTGAACATGCCTGTGAGCACTCAACAGCACCCCTTTGGAGGCCCTTCTCTTGGCCTATCCATCCTCTTTGGTCTGGGGTGCCTGTTCAGACTTCACCCTCCCTCATGTTCCCCTGCCTCCCAAAACCTCCTATTTATACCCCTTTCCTCCAGCCACCCTAAAGTCCAATCATTTTTATTTCCCTCATAGTCGCCCTCAACATCCAGAAAAACCTGCTCATACACTGAGCTAGACCTTTCGTCAAAACCCCCTTCCTTTTGGAGGACAGTGGCAGGCTTAGTGTTCAAAAATACAATGAGCCCGTCTCCAGTCCTGAGAGAGAATAAATGTTTGCAAGTCGACTTGAGAGAGCATTGTCCTTGCCTCGGTAGAGACAGTACAGTCTTATGATGCAGCAAAGGAGAAGACAATAAGAAGCTGATTTCTCTGATAACAAATCATTTGAACTAGGACAAGTTAACAAAAATGGACAAAAGATTTACAAATGGCCTATAGGAGATAAAACGGTGCTGAACACTCATAGTCCTTAATCACTCATGGAGTCAATTCTGACTCACAGCAACCCTACCGAGGTTCCCAAGACTGTAAATCTTTTCCAGAGCAGACAGCGTCATCTTTTTCCCATTGAGTGGCTGGCGAGTGTGAACTGCCAGCCTTGTGCCTAACCCACAGAGCCACCAGATCTTCTTAGGAAAATGCAAATCAAAGCCACACTGTGATACAATTTCACACCTACTAGAAAGATTATAATAAAAAAATACAGACAATAGCACCTGAAAAAAGTCTGGTGATCTGCATTAGAAAAGTCACAGCCGATGAATACAGTACAGAGCACAGTTCTACTCGCACACATACAAGTAAGAGTCCACCTGACAGCAAACGGTTCCGGTTATTTTACTTATGAACCTTACAACATCAGGAGACACTGCACATAGTCTCACCCGCTTTAGCAATATATTAGTCTATAGGGAACTTAGCACCAACCCTTGGGTCTTTAAAACTATGCCAAATTCTCATTCTAGGGTTTTATCTCAAAAAGGAGCAAACTCAAGAACAACTAATAACTCCCGGAACAACCGTTGGCCCCAAGCATTCCTCTCACATTGTACAGAGCTAGGAGCTAATTCGGCAAGGTGAGGAAAGCCCTGGAGTTTCAGTCAGCAGTCCTGGGCATGCACCCAGTTCTACAAGTCAGTACCCGAGTGCAGCAACTTCTGAGCCAGTAAGTACGACCATACCTGCCCTTTTGAGAATCAGGATCCATACCTCACACCATACATGAAAGCAAATACAAAATAGATTAAAGGTGAAAAGGAAAACCATAACATTCTTAGGACAAATTCAGGGACAAGGCCAAGTGGAGCCTTGCTTTTAACAATGGATTATCTGATAGAATAACTGAAGCACAAACAGCGGAAATTTTTTTTAAAAAATCATAGCTGCCCTGAAGAACTCACCAAGCCACCCTGCTTGGCAAATGAGACACGTTCTAAGAAATCACGTTTTAGTTCAAAATGTTCCCCACGTGCTGCCTTCCTTCCTGGTTTGCTTCTATGCTTTGACACGGTTTCGGCTACTCCATTAGAATCTGCACGTTATCCCCATTTCTATAGGACAAGAAACACTTCCATCCTCGAGTCAAGGACATTGCTGGGCCCAACCTTGAGCTGCTCATTTCCTGAACAGTCCAACAATCTTTCTCCAACAGCTGATCAAGGTCGTCTGATACTGCTAACGTTGACACCAAATCTGAGGGATGACATCTGCGTTCTTCTTTACACTTTTCCTATCTTTGCTTCAATTTTCACCAGAAATCTTACTTCTCTATTTAAAGGAAATGCTACTTTAAAAGAAAAATTGTTATGCCAATCCTAGTTTAGACCAGCCATACATTGTTAGCACATCCAAAACACTTACTTAGGAGTAGACGCACCCTAAGAAATTTGGACATCTTCATCCTCTCAATGACCCAAACTATTTATTTATTTTTACATAAATAATGTAGGCAAAAAATATGTAAAGAATGAACATAATGTGTTTATGAAAATACCTTGGGGGAAGGGAAAAGTTGGTAAAAAACTGGATTACTGCTCTTTTTACAGAAGTGTTTGGATGATATCAATGGGTAAGCCCTGGGCTGCTAACTGAAAGATCAGTGGTTTGAGTCACCCAAAGGCACATTGGAAGAAAGGCCTGACCATCTGTTTCTGAAGGGTCACAACCATGAAAACCCAATGCAGCACAGCTTGAATACACATGTGGAGTCAGTGTTGATTCCATGACAACTCATGTGTGTTCAGAGTTGTATAGATGAGGACCCAGAGGCATGGAGGAGCTTCGCACCCCAGCACTTGGTTTTTGAGCTCTTGGTTTTAACTAGTAAGCCAGAGGTGGGGATGGGGGAAAGAGAATGTGAGGGGCTGGTATTACCTACCCTTTACCACGACTCTGAGGGTGCAATAACACAAACAGGCTTCCTTGAGAGACAAACGACTGTGGGGTAAGAACTCTCTCTTATCCACCTCTATGTTTCTGTCTCCATCAGCTTTTGCAAAATAACAAACTACGCTAAAACCTGGTGATCTAAAAACTCCACAACCAAACCCCAACTCACTGTCATCAAGTCGATTCTGGCTCATATTGACTCTATAGGTAGAAGAGTAGAACTTCCCCTATATGTTTCCAAGACTGTAACTATTCAAGGAGTACAAAGCCTCAACTTCCTTCCTCAGAGTGGCTGGTGGTTTCCAACCGCTGACCCCATGGTTAGCAGTCAAATTCATAACCCACTCCACCACCAGATCTAAAAGTTACGGCTCTGCATTTCCATTATGATTCTATGGGCTGGCAGTTTCAGCAAGGCTTTTCTTACCTTTTTTTTTTTTTTGGCTGTATTCACTTCTTTCTTTTTTCTTTTTTTTTTCAATTTGGAGCTTTTAAAGCTCTTATCACAATCCGTACAGATATCCATTGTGTCAAGCACATCTGTACATATGTTGCCATCATCTTTTCCAAAACATTTTCTTTCTACTTGAGCCCTTGGTATCAGCTCCTCATTTTTTTCCTCCCTCCCTCACACTGCCTCCCCCAGGAACCCTTGATAATTTATAAATTATTCTTGTTTTTTTCATGTCTGACACTGACCACTGTCTCCCTTCACCCACTTTTCTGTTGTCCATCCCCCTGGGAGGGGGTCCATACATTGATTATTGTGGTCAGTTCCTTACTCCTCCCCCTTCCCTTCCCCTCCTAGTATTGCTACTCCCGTTGTTGGTCCTGGGGGATTATCTGTCCTGGATTCCCTGGATTGCAAGCTCTTCTCTGTAGTTGTATACATGTTCTGGCCTAGCCAGATTTGTAAGGTAGAATTGGGGTCAGGATAGCAGAGGGGGAAGAAGCATTAAAGAACTAGAGGAAGGTAGTGTGTTTCATCGGTGCTATACTGCACCCAGACTGGCTCATCTCTTCCTTGTAGACCCTCTGACAGGGAGTGTCCAGTTGACTACAGATGGGTTGTGGGTCTCCACTCTGCCATCCCCCTCACTCACATAGATATGTTTGTTGTTGTTGTGTTTGGGTCTTTGAGGCCTGATACCTGATCCCATCGACACCTCATGATCACACAGGCTGGTGCGCAGCAGAGCTTTCTTCTGCTGTGTTGAATGAGGGACCCGGTCAAGTAGTTGCTTCTGGTATTGATTGGCTATCAGCTAGGACAACAGATGCCATGAGTCCAGGTATCTCTCATGCAACAAGCTAGCCCAGGCATCTTCACAAGGCAGCAGTGGGAAATGTCCCAAGAGTCTCAAGGATGAATAAGCCTCAATGAACAAGAGCTTCTCAGGTCTTTGCTGACATCACATTTGCTATTGAGCCATGGGCCAAAGAAAATCACATGGTCAACACAGTCAGTTGGGAAAGGCATGGGGTTGTTCTTGGGGGTTGTGGAGTCTTTATTTGACTCAGTGTACCCAGGTGAGAGAGTATAACTGCCCCATAAGTTTTCTAGGCTGTTATTTTATGGGGAAAGATTAACAGGTTCCTCCTAAGGAACCGGTTTAAAAACAAATTCACTGTCATCGAAGCAAATCAATGTCGACCATAGTGACCCTGTCAGACAAAATAGAACTGCCTTTGTGAGTTTTTCCAGACTTTAACTCTTTACAAGAATAGAAAACCCCATTTTTCTCCCACGGGGTGACTGATCTTTTCAAACTACTGACCTTGCAGACTGCGGCCCAACGTGTAACCACTATGCCCCCAGGGCTCCTAAGGACTTCCCAAAGAACAAACAAATCTATTTTGGAAGAAGTACAGCCAGAATGCTCCTTAGAAGCAAGGATTGAGAGACTTCATCTCATGTGCTGTGGAGATGTTATCATGAAAGACTAGTTTCTGGGAAAGGACATCTCTGGGAAAGCATGGTCAAGTACAGGGGCAGTAGGGGCAGGGGGGAAAGAAGACCCCTGGCAAGATGGATTAGCACAGTGGCTGAAGCATAAGAATAGCTGTGATGACGGCGCAGGACCAGGAGGAGTTTCTTCTGATGTCCACTGGGTTGCTATGAGACGCGCTGGCACCTGTCCCAACAATTCACACTGCACGCCCTTCTGGTGGCCTGTTTAGGTTTTCATCTCTTTGACGAAAATGCTTGACAGGCTTCCAATGCTTAAGGTGAAGACAATGGTGTGTGGCTTAGGTCAGTGATTCTCAAAAGGGGGTGGTTCTGTCCCCTTGGGGACATTTGGCAGTATCTGGGGACATTTTTGGTTGTCACCACAAGGGAAAGAGAATGTTCAACATCTGACAGTGCACAGGACAGCCCCCAAGAACAAAGAATTTTCTGGTCCAAATTGTCTGTTGTGCTGAGGTTAAGAGACACTGGCTTCGATTCAGAATGATCCCTCCGGGGATCCCCCGAGGGCTCACACAGACCCACTCCAAGATGCCATATGGATGGATCACCTCTTCCAGGAAGAGTCGGTCTCAAAGCAACAACCCTGACTTCTCTGTGCAATTTGGGTCTCAGGAACAGCTCCTGGGGTACCCCCCCTCGATTCTCTATGACTGATACACAAACTGAGTGCTAAGTGAGAACTGGGCTACAAGCAAGATGATTTTATTGGCCCTTTCTATTGTCAACACTCCATCCTGCCAATTATGAACACAATTTTCTCAGGAAAGAAAAGTGCTTCGAAGTGGTTTTTACTTTTTTCCTGATAACAGTTAATGACGCCCAGGAAATAAAAATGTCTTGCAATGGAGAACTTCATGGTGGGACTTCTGAGGGAACCATCCAAAATCTTTGATAATGCACAATAGCTCCCAACAACCTGCAAGGAGTAAATAACCGGCCTTCTGGTTTTACAAAATGACAATTTTTCTGTAGAGGAAGAGACTTCCTAACTGTCACAAAAAACACTCCAAGCATCAGGGAAGAAAGCTACTGCAGCCATTGTCTGCAATGGCAGTTCCTGAATACAAAAGGGACATAAAATGAAAGCCTGACTCCATAGCCCATCATCCTATGGCGGTTTAGCAATGCTAATTAGCGGAGAGTGGCTGACAGCTCCCTAGCATGAAAGAGAAATGAAAATTCACCACAGAAATTTACTTCTGATATGTTCTCAGAAGAAGTTCAACGTTAAAGTGCTTTTTGTTAACCCTGAACTTTACTGGTTACCTGTTGCCTTTCCCATGCTCCTTTCGGCTAGTAGCTGGGGAACCTCTCCTCCTTGTTCCTGGAACTTGTGTTTCTACGTGGGACATAGGGAGGAAGTGACAGGTCCTGGATTCCAGCTGCCCTTTGCTTTTCTTCAGGACCCTATATCCACTTCTCACCAGATCCGGAGAACTCAGAACACACACACACACCCATCCTGTTGCCTCTCTTCCTCCTGCTTGTTTGCCTCACCTGTGTGGGGCACTCCAGAGTTCTTGGGGGCAGGTGGGAACTGTTAAGAGTCCTGGGCATGATGTGGGTGGGGAGGGGTGGAGTCCTGAGTGGTGCGAATGGTTAATATAATAGGCTGTTGACAGAAAGCTTGGTGGTTCCAGGCCACCCAGAGGTAACTAGGAACAAAGGTCTGGCAATGCCTGAAAAATCACAAGGTCGCCATAAGTTGGAATTGATGATAGCCACTTTGATTTGGGTTGGGGGGGGGGCCTATGTGAGGGCTATTTCAATGCCTCACACCCCAGGTGTACTGCCTGACTCAAAAGGGGATTTGGAACAAAAGACTTGTGCTCCGGCCACTTTCTTGAGCCAAGGCCAGGCTCATTCAACAAGTCAGCCTCTCTCCCCAGCCACTTGCATTATGAGTCCGACTTCCTACAGTGTGGGATCCAGTCTCACATTCCAGTTGGGACGGTCGTGTCATTGAAGGAAAGAAATTAAGAGACAGCCAAACGTTTTGGGGTACTCACCTCTGCCATGGCGTCAGGAACCAGGTCCAAGAAGAGACAGATTCTTACATCAACTTATATAGCCTCAGGCATGCAAGCCACAGTAAGCATATATGTAACACGAAGAGGTTGTATTGGAGGCATACACATAACAGGAGGGGGACAAGCTAAGGGTATATGCTCAATAGGAAGGGGAGGTACTAAAGACATATATGACAGGAAGGTACATACGGAAGTACATAGGTAACAAGATGGGCGGGTTCTAGATGCAAGACGGCAGCCAACCTTTGTCAACTCTGAACTGGCTTGACCTTAAGTGCCCCAGTACTCTCCTCCAGGAGAAGGCTCTTTGATCCTTATCAGAAGTGAGTGGGCCCTACTTAGAGTAGGACAGAAAATAGAATCTGAATGTTCTTGAGGACAGACAACCTTCAGGCAATAGCCTTCAAGCAACTAACCTTCGAATGTATATAGTAGCAACCATGTGCTTGCAAGCACCTTAAGATTGCCATTATTATGGCAGGGGAGGCATCGTGGGGAATAACTTCTACTTGGAGAATGTGACTGGAATGCATCTCCAACCTACAAAGGTGAAGGTCTCCCTCCATGGGAGCCCTAGCCTTCCAGACTCCTTAAGTATGGGCATAGACAGGTCTGTCTACATAAAATGGGCTGGATGAACAATCTGGATGAGAAAACAAAGGGACTGACAATTCCAGGGGGACATGGGAGAGGGGAAGGTGGGGGTAAGGTAGTGGTGATAACAAGCCCAGAGACAAGGGAAAAACACGTGACCAAATTGGTGATGAGGAGGGTGTAAGAGGCCTGGTAGGGCTTGATCAAGGGTAATGTAACCAAGAGGAATTACTGAAACCCAAATGCAGGCTGAGCATGACAATGGGACAAGAGGAAAGTAAAATGAAATAGAGGAAAGAACTAGGAGGTAAAGGACATTTATATAGGTCTAAATAAAGGCATGTACATATGGAAATATATTCATATATGAGGATGTGGAAATGGATCTATGTGCATATATGTATAGATTTAGTATGAAGGTAGCAGATAGACATTGGGCCTCCAATCAAGTAGTCCCTCAATTCAAGAACAATTTGTTATGCTAAACTGGCATTCCATGATGCTCACCTTCCCGACACGATCACTGAAGACAAAGCGGGTGCATAAGCAAATGTGGTAAAGAAGGGCAGATGGTGCCCGTCTATCACAAGATATAGCATCTGGGGTCCTAAAGGCTTGCAGGTAAACATGCGGCCATCCAGCTCAGAAGCAACAAAGCCCACATGGTAGAAGGACACCAGCCTGTGTGATCACAGGTGTTGAAGGGATCAGGTATCAGATATCAAAAAACAAAAAATCAAATCATTGTGATTGAGGGGGCGTGCAGATTGGGGAATCAAGTCTCATCTGTAGGCAACTGGACATCCTCTTACAGAAGGGTCATGGGAAGAAGACGAGCCAGTCAAGGTGTAGTGTAGCAACGATGAAGCATACAACTTTCCTCTAGTTCCTAAATGCTTCGTCCCTCCCACCCGCACTATCATGATCCCAATTCTACCTTACAAATACAGCTAGACCATAGGATGTACACTGATACAGATAGGAACTAGAAACACAAGAAATCCAGGACAGATGATCCCTTCAGGACCAGTGCCAAGAGTGGCAATGCCAGGAGGGTGGAGAGAGGGTGGGGTGGAAAGGGGGAACTGAATCCAAGGATCTACATGTGAACTCCTCCCTGGAGGAGGGACAACAGGACAGTGGGCGAAGGGAGACATCGGACAGTGTAAGATATGACAAAATAATAATTTATAAATTATCAAGGGTTCATGAAGGAGTGGGGAGTGGGGAGGAAGGGGGGAAATGAGGAGCTGATGCCAACGGCATAAGTGGAGAGCAAATGTTTTGAGAATGATGAGGACAATGAATGTACAAATATGCATTACACAATTGATGTATGTATGGATTGTATTAAGAGTTGTATGAGTCCCCAATAAAATTATTTTTTAAAGTATGAGTGTAGAGAATTTGTCCGCCACATGCTCTCTTCCAGGTCCTGTTTCCCTCCCTCCAGGAAGCCCATTCTGTAGCCTCTGCTGAGTGGGGGTTGCCTGTGTCTGCCTAGACCTCCCCAAAGCACTTAAGACCTTACCCAAGGAAGCCACGAAGGTGGCACCCAGAAGCAGGCCTTTGGGAGCAATTTCTCAAGAAAAGTTTCCTCACTAGGTTCCTGTGTGGGCTTATCTTGTGATCATTTTTACTCTAGAAGCTTTTCATGTCAGAAGAACACCTCTTTCAGAACAGAGAGGCATGAGGGGACCACTTCTGGCTGGACTTCGGGAATTGCCAGATCCCCAGAATCCCTGTAGAGTGGAAAGAAAAGAGGACACTGGTATGCTGAGAGCCTTGGGTAGTTCGGCTGGGCATGGGGTGAAGCATGCATTTGGGGGTCATCAAGACTCTTTACCCTCTGAGAAGCATTGTACAGACATTGTCTCCCAGATCAGCTGTGTAACCTTGGGTTACGTCTCTGGTTCTGTTTCCTTTGCCAGGTAGAAATACTAACCTTGCACAGTTGCTTGGAGAAAAAGTTGAAATGATATATGGAGAGTTCCTGACAGGTGGTAGGGATTTAATAAATGATAGCTCTTATTACTATTCCAATCTCTGTTAATGAAGCAGCAATGAATTATTCCATGGCTCTCAGAAAACAGCTAAAATGACACGTCTTGGCTTCCAAGGGTCTCTGTGTTCACCCTTTGAGTACGTGGCCCCTGTCCTCTTGCCTCAAGCTGGACTGAGCCATCTTTGCAGACACTATAAAGACTCCATTTATGCCATGAAATTAGCGTCGTTTTTATTGACCACCTCTTACAGAAGGGAAAAGGAATTCGCCTTTCACGGCACACAAATGTTGGTGAGAATGTGAAGAAATTGGAATCATCATCCACTGCTGATAGGTATGCAAACTGATGCAGGCGCTGTAGAAAAGAACCTGGCAGCTGCTCCCAGCGTCAATCCAGATGATCATGTGACCCAGGAATCCCAATCCTAGGTATAGACCCAAGAGACTTGGAAGCAGCGACTCAGACACAATAAAGCTAGTCAAAATGATTTATTTTGGGCTATGTAGGTTTTGCCACAAGACTTTCTGTTTTAAAAAGAGAGAGCGTGATAGAGAGCAACACAGCTAGAGCAGCGGCCTGAGCAGAGTATGGATTGCACATGCAGCGGGAGGCAGTGGCAGTCTGAGTGTGAAGGAGGAGGGTGACAGGTAGGGGAGGCTGTAGCAGTCTGAGTGTGAAGGAGGAGGGTGACAGGTAGGGGTGGCTGTAGCAGTCCAGATGTGAGGAGTGTGGTATTCTTTACAGTGAATTGTAATCCAGAGTGAAAGTTGCAATCCTTGAGCCTCATCAGCACTTGCTTCAAGCCCTCCTCGCCTTTAGCAAGCAAGATTGTCTCATCTGTGTGTCTCCGGTTGTTAGTAAGCTGTCCTCCAATCCAGATGTCAAATTCTTTTTCGTACAGTCTAGCTCTTCTGATTATTTGTCGACATACAGATTGAATAAATATGGTGAAACGTCACAACCCTGAGACACGTCTTTCCTGATTTTAAACCATGCAGTATTCACTTGTTCTGTTTGCACAACTGCTTCTTGATTCATGTACATGAGCACAATGAAATGTTCTAGATTCCCATTTTTCTCAATGTTATCCATAGATTGTGATGATCCACAGAGTTGAATGCCATTGCATAATGAATAAAACACAAGTAGTTTTACTGGTATTCCCTGCTTTGAGCCTAGATCCATCTGACATCAGCAATGATATCCCATGTTCCACTACCTCTTGTGAGTCCAGCCTGAACCTCTAGCGTCTCCCTGTCAATGTACTACTGCAACCAGTTTGAATAATCTTCATCATGGAATATTAATAATATTTTTCTATAATTTAAGTATTCTGTCGAGTCACCTTTCTTTAGAATGCGTACAAATATGGAGCTCTTCCAGGGATTGGCCGTGTAGCTCTATTCCAAATTTTCCTGGGCCTGGTCTCTCCTGATAACATATCCAAAGCACATGAGACAAGTCTTGCCTTCCTTGCTGCGAAGAAGCATTTTGGCTGTTCTTTTGGCAGTCCATGGTACTTTCAATATTCTTAGCTAGCACCATAATTTAAATCCATCAATTCTTTGGTCTTCCTTATTCAATACCCAACTTCCAATTCAATACAGCAGCCAAAAATCCAGATGCAATAAGGAGCAAAACTTCATGCCATATACTAATAGTTTTCAAAGACTGTCAGTCTCTGGAAAAGGACATCATGCTTGGCAAAGTGGAGGGGCAGCAAAAAAGACAAAGACCCTCAACGAACTGATTGACACAGTGGCTGCAACAATGGACTTAGACATAAGAATAACGGTGAGGATGGTACAGGACCAGGCCATGTTCTGTTCTGTTGTAAATGAGTCGCTGGGAGTGTGAACTGATTTGACTGCATCTGACAATGACAGTATAACCCAACAAGCAGAGTTATTCACTGTGCCATTCACAGAAGTATATAAATGTTATAAAACCCTAGTAGTTCACACCCTTGACTGCCACCCTACAGACTAGAAGAGAGGCATAGTGGAAGAGAAGCCTGGAAATCTACTTCTGAAAAATCAGCCATTGGAAACCCATGGAGCACAGTTCTGCCCCACACAGGAATTGAACCCTGAGTCAGAATGGACAGCAGCTGGTTTGGTGTTAAACCCCACTTGGAAGGAGTCATGCTGGAACTTTGCTTGTTGGGCTCAACTACAGTTTAAATGCTCCCCAACATATTGACTCAAACCAGGCATGCACTCCTTATCACAAGGTGTCCCTGAAATGCTATCCAAAGGCAGGTTGAACATTCAAGGGGGAAAGCATTTGTGTTAGTTCGGGTTAACTAGAAAAACAAATCCAGAGACACTTATATATGTAAGAGAGAACTTTATATCAAGAAGCAATTATGCATCACTGAAACATCCCAGCTCAAGGTCAAGTCCTCGAGTTTGATATTAGCCCAAAAGTCTGAGATTAGCCCACGAATTCCTCTTCAGTCTCCTGCAACATATGCAATGATGTCGAATGCAGGAAGATCACAGGCCGGTGGGTGGGAAGTCCTGTGGGTTCAGTGGCAGCGGAAGCATTTCCAGAGTTCTGACTGCCATCCGCGTAGCTCCATGTGACTTGTCAACAAGAATGTGCAGAGAGAGTGTGTTGCGCCTCCAGGGACGAAGAGAGAAAGTCCCAGAATCCTTATGAGAAGGCCACGCCCACAGGGAGGGATCATCAGACTGTGACCTGATTGACACGCTAGACTCTACTGCTTCATGCTTTTATCAAGTTGACATGAAGTTGGGTAACTACCACAGTACCCAAACAACAATGGATGAAAGTGATGTTCTTAACACTGGCTGCACCTCCAAATCGCCAGTCCCCACTCCAGGCCAATTCAATCTGCGTCTCTGCAGTGGCACCCAGTCATCAATGGTCAGCTTCTAATGCATGGGAAGCACTGCATTAAAAGAGAACGTGGACACAAACCAGTTTCTGGCAAGAGCAAGAAAGACTGCCAGAAGCAAGACATCAACACCCACAAGAAAGACGGTGCCAGCGGCAGGAGATAATAGCTCCCTTGAAGAACTAGTCATGCATCCACAGTGAGATCAACATTCAGGACCTTTCTGGTTCACACGTTCCTAGGACCCTGGTTTGCGTCTAGAGAACAGCTGAGAACCTCGGTTTTCCTCTGACCTTATTTCAACCATGATGAAACTACTTCCCCATTACTGTTGAAAACAGAAAAGATGTTGCCGCATGGCCATGTCTGAACATTGATTTTTATACCAAACCACCCTGGACTCTGAGATTCCAGGAAAAGATCAATGAACACAATTATGATCCCAAACAGCCCGGTGGAGACTGTTTGTCAGATGTGCTTTTGCTCACTACTCATGGTGGCATCAGAGGCAGGAGACCACTGCTGACTCCACTCCACACTTAAAAGCTATTGCGTTCTTCAGATCATGTGATATCGTAAGCCTGCTAGGGATGACTTTCTTCCTCTTCTTCTTTTTGTCAAACAGCCTTTAAATGGTTGTGCTGCATCCACATAAACCCCGAATGCAGGGACAGTTGCTGACCCAGTCTGACTATTCTTGACTGTGGTTAGCTGCCACCAAGTTGGTTAGGACTCGTAATAAAGCCCCGCACAGTGTAATGGCACACTGCACAGTCCTAGGCCATCCTCACGATGGTTATGCTTCAGCCCATTGTGGCAGCCACTGTCCGTGTCAACCCACTTGATCAAAGGTCTTCTTTTTGGCTGACTCTCTACTTTACCAAGAATCGTGTCCTTTTCCAGGGACTAGTCTTTCCTGATAATGTGTCCAAAGTACATGAGATAAAGCCTTGCCGTCATTCTTCCAAGATAGATGTGTGTGTTCTTCTGACAGTCCATGGAACGTTCCATATTCTTCATCAGCACCATCATTCAGGGGCGCCAATCCTTCGGCAGGCTTCTTTGTTCATTGTCAACTTGGTCACGCATCGAAGGTGATCGAAAGTACCATGGCCTGGGTCAAGCCAATCTTAGGAATCTTTGTTCTTTAACACTTTAAAGAGGCCTTGTGCAGCAGATTTGCCCAATGCCCTCAAATTGACAACCCCCACACAGCCTCTAACTTCATCCACATCGTTGGTGTTGTGAATTGCCATTGAGTTGGCCTTGAGCATGATGGACAGGAACATCACTGGCCCTGTCCCGTCCCCATGATGCGTTGTGGATGGGACCAGTGTGAGTCAAAAAGTCGATTGTTAGGTTTTATTCCTAGTCTGTCTTGGTCTGGAAGCTCTCAGAACAACATGCATCTCCACCAATGGATGGTGGGTGTGTATGAGGCACATTGTCGGGAATCAAACCCACGTCACCTCCATGAAAGTTGAGAAGTTGACCACAGAACCGCCACTGCCTCAATGCGTTCTCCATCGTGTATGATACAAAACCACTGGGTGATGGAAGTGAGCCTCCTAGGCTCCATGCCCCAGAGAGAATCACAAAGCCTTGTGCTTCTGCTTGGTGTATCCATGGCTGTCTCATTTCTGACACACTCCCTCAGCCACCCAAGCCACCTCTTGCCTCTCCCCCACACACCCTATGCTAGCCTGATTTCTCCCCTCAGCCTCGAGCCCAGCCAGCCTTCCATGCTCCCCTGGGCCTCCAGCCCCCACATTTAACTCTATTCTCCCCCTGATGAGGGCATTCCTCACTTCCCTCTCCTTAGGAGACCCCAAAACCAGTCCACTCAGACTCCTGGCAACTCCACATGGGTCAGAGTCGAACTGTGCTCCGTAGGGAATTCAAAGCTGCTTTTTTTTGGAAGTACTGGTCTATAACCAGGCTTCTCTTCGGAGGCACTTCTGAAAGGACTTAGAGCTCCAACTCATCTTTGAGCAGAGCGCATTAACCATGTGCAGCCCCCAGGCACTCCCATGGAGATCAGCACTGGGCACTTTGAAGAAGAGTACTCCCACACTGCCTGGGGCCACCTGATCTCCTCCACCATCTCCCTCCACTCACTCTCCCTGAGCCTACCAGACTCTAAGTAAAGAATAGATATATGCACATATAGTAAATAGCATGGAGGGCGGGGGGGGGGTGTCATATCACACCTGACCTCCTCTGGCTACCCTATTGTCATGAGGCAGAAATCACACATGCCTCCACCCTCCCTCCTTCTTTACCCAATTCTAATGCCACCCATTCCTCCCATGGCACTCTGTTATTCTGCTGGGCTCAATAATCCCTTTCAAGGGTCACACAGAACTCATAGATAATACTCCCGATTAACGGGGGTTGTTTATTAGGGAAGTTAACAGGTTTCCACAAGCCAGGATGAGCAAACAGTAAAGATATAGTCATTGGTCCACAGCAACACCTCTCCTCAGCCAGCACCCAAGTCTCTTTCTCTGGTCCTCAGCCTCTCGGCCACGTGGTCCCTTGACCTCTGCCTCTGTGGACCAGGAAGCCTGTGCTTCACTCTGTCTCACAATCCCTGAGTCTCAAGGACAGATAAGGAGAAAGTACCCCCATTTCAGCACTGCTCCTCTGAGTCTCCATGCCACAGTCCCTGGTGCCTCTGGTCTTGGCCTCCGCCACTTGAGACAGAGAGCTCACACATGTTCTTCCTGTGGTCATGGGATTTCGCTCTGCGCTCCTGCTTCTGAGATGGCTCTTATAGGGAGACGTGGTGTTTGGTTTTCAAGAGGTCATATCCCCGAGGAAAACAAAGGACGGTGACTTTAGTCTAAAGATACATCCCACCGTAATCCTATAGCAGAGAACTCCCTCCAAAATTGTAGCATGGAGTCCAGAATTCTAATGCATCACTTAAGGGATGATGGGTCGAAGGGCCATACTGATTGACGACATCTCCATATGGATCCACAGGAGCCCCTGGGTAGTCCAAAGCGTTAGGCCTTTGACTCCTAGCAGGATGGTGGGTGGTTCTAACATACCTTGGGATAGCTTGGAGGCTGGGCTTGGAGATGGGCTTCGGAATGGTCCTTGAAACCCTTATGAAGCAGACAGCTCTACTACACACACACCACATGCCTCTGACTTCAAGCACACATGGGGTCATCCCGAGCCAGAATGGACCCAATGGAAAATGCCAACAACAAACAGAGACATGCGTGTCCCGGTACATATATACACACACATGTGTGTGTTGGTATGCATGTGTAGCCCTTGATTGGTGCAAGAACATTGAAGACCCCCAACAGCTTCTCCAGGGCCATATGTCAACCAGCAAGCCCTAACCCTCCAAGACTCTAAAGACACATAACTCGAATTCTTAGGGCCTGTAATCCACCCTACCCACCCTTTCCCCAGACAGTTGCCATATTGCCTAATAACCTCAATGTCCCACGTCCTCCAGTACGATCTGCTGGTTAGCCTAGCGGATGCCCATGGCGATAGATGGCCTGAGAGTTGATAATGAATGATGTGTCGTCCACACACACACGCCTGACTACAATAGGGATGAACCACCTTCCCATTTAATACGGGCTTCATTAGCATCCCTTGGAAACACAGGAGCTTGATAAGTCTCAGCCAGCGAAACAGCATCAGAGAGCCCCACACCAGCACTTTCCACCCAGGCTGGTTCAAGACTTAATAGCCAGCTACCAGCAGCACTCAGATAGTAAGAGTGCAGTTACGCCTCCCACATGAGAAGCACACTCATTCCATCAACCCGCCTGTGATGGAAATGGACTCATTATCTGGCATAGTAAGATCTGAACCTGCCTCCCAAGGCATTCACTGCATGTGGTCCTTGCACCATTAGCAAGTCTTTTGATTGAGGGGGGGAGATAGAGATCGCAAGGTCTCAATGATCTTCCAACAGGCACCTCTGTTGGAGTTGAATTCACTGTTTGAGTTGAATCTGTTATTAACTGTTTGCGTTGAATCACAAGTAAGGAATGGATGAAAGGCAGATGCCAATATAATATAGACACTATTTGTCAGTGGATATTTTGGCAAGCAGATACCAGAACTGGTGTTAGTGACCTTGAAGTCACAAATGCTGAAGGTGCCCAGCAGGAGCAGCCAGCCCTGGTCTTGGAGGAGCCAGAGAAATTCAAGTCAACTACCACCTCCTCACTCAGGGCTCACTGGTCCTGCGTCCCCCAGGCTGTGGCGGTGTGGTGGCTGCTTTCTGGAAATCTGCTTCCAATGAACACAAAGGGCTGTTGTTGAGCGTGTTTGAGGGATAGGGGGATCTGATTCTTCCCAGCACTAATCTGTCTATCCCCCCAAAAGAGCCCATTTGCACACATCACATAACCAAGCTTAGTCCAAGTTAACAAAAGCACGTTTTCTTCTGGTATGTTCGGTTGTGTTGTCTAGAGAAACAAAATCCATAACACTCATATACGGATAAGCAGGAGCTTGATATCAAGAAGTATGTTCATAAACCCAATGCAAGGCATGGCACCCTTCAGACTCACATAGCTGCAGGCCGATGGCACAGAAAGGTGAAGCTGGATGCAGGAGGATCAGAGGGATGTGGAGCTAAAGTCAGTGGAAACATGGCAGGGGGTCAAAAGCTCTCAGGGTTGGACAACCCAAATGGAGCCACCCCTGGAGGCAGGCAGAGTCCCAGCATGCAGGAAGTTAAAGGAGCAGAGAGAGAGAGAGAGAGAGAGAGAGCAGGGGGGTCCCCAGTTTCTCCATTATAAAAAAGCCATATCCTCAGGAAGGCATCATCAAGCTGTGACCTGACTGACAGGTTAAGACTCCACCCCTACACGTCTACACAGGGTCAAGTTGGCATAAAATCTAACTGCCACATCTGGGTTCGTCCCTGAGCAGGGGTGACCATGCTTGTTCTTGCTTTGTCCCAGAGTGACCTGCAAGTTTCTATGGTCTCCAAGGGTCCAGCTCTGGTCTCTCTCCCTCTTAGAGAGTCCCTTAAGAAGCCCTGGTGTCCCAGGGATAAAGCACTCCACCACTAACCAAAAGGTCTGTGGTTCAAGGCCACCAGCAGTCTGCTTCTGCAAAGATTGTAGCCTTGAAAACCCCATGGGGCCGTTCTCCTCTGTCCTACAGGGTCACAATGGGGTCGAAGTAACTTGGAGGCAAATAACATCAACAACATCAATGGAAGAGAGATTTGATGCCAGCCCATCACCTCTAAGCAAAGTGTCTGGTAAAGACAGGCAATGATAATAGATGTGGGATTAGGCCCCACCTTATCTACACTTGCACTTCATGATAGTGTTTCCCATTATGTTTTAAATTGACCAAGGCTGCTTGGTAATTAAAATAAGGCTAAGATGAATCTTTCAATAAGGCAATTAATCAGCCAGTGCTTGTCTGCTAGTCAAACCCAAGTTGCCATGCACTTCAAATTAAAAGAAGTCTAGATGAGCTTGGTCTAGAACAACATCAGAGAATACAGCTGAAAGTAGAAGCAACGGGGGTTCATTAAGGGATCAAGACGACAGTCCAGGCCAGGAAGACGCCCGAAATCACCCAGTGGAAATGGCTGCGCCACCAGACAATGAGGAGAAAGACCGTTTAGAATGGCCAGAGCAGGAATTAAAAGTTACAAAATCATAATTGGCTGAAAACAATCCAAGGAGACAAAGACACATGGTCTAGAAGTAGAAAGTCAGTAAAAGCTACAGGCCGTTCCGTTTATGACAGGATAGTCACTGGAGGTGGCAGGGCTGGTTTTCCTGATGCCCTCTCAGTAAAATTGCTTCCTCAATCATACCTGTTTCTAAAGCTGTGTGCCCAACACCCTTTAGGATACACTATCTTGTATCTTGCATCTGCTTGAGCATGGCGGAAAGAGCGGTCAGAAATCAATTGGGTGACATATCCTGCACCCACCAACCCCACAGAGAAAAGTGCTATCTTCTGTCCGCTGAGGTTAGACAGAGGAACAGCTGCTAGAAAAGGCAGCTTGGGAAATTCGGCATGGATTCTAGACTCTTGTCAAAACTTTACAGGAGCCTTGGTGGCATAGTGGTTGTTTGTTGGGCTGATAGCAGCAAAGCCAGCAGTTCAAAACCACCAGCCACTCTGCAAGAGAGAAAAGGGGCTTTCTACTCCTATCAAGGGTTTAAGTCTTGGAATCTCACAGCCCCTATCCCATACAGTCACTATGGGTCAGAAGGGACTCCATGGCAGGGAGTTTGGTTAGGTTTTTGGTCAAGACTTCAAAATGGCTCCACTGTCAGACTGGTCCATTCACACATACCACATGCCTCTGATTTTAAGCTCTATGAAAACTTGAGCATTCAGAAGCAAAAAAGCCCACATGGAAGAAGCACACCAGCCAGTGCGATCACGAGGTGCCAAAGGGACCAGGTATAAGGCATCATGCAAAAAAAAAAAAAGAATATGTGTGTGTGTGTGTGTGTGTGTGTGTATATATATATATATATATATATATATATATATATATATATACAATATTGAATGAAGGGGGAAGTGCAGAGTGGAGACCCAAGGCCCAAGTGTCGGCCAATGGAGATCCCCTCATAGAGGGGTTTAGGAGAGGAGATGGGTCAGTCAGGGTGCGAGGTAGTACCGATGAAGAGCACAGCTTTCCCCCAGATCCTGGATGCTTCCTCCCCCAAACTACCATGATCTGAATTCTACCTTGCAGGGCTGGATAGGGCAGAGGTTGTACACTGGTACATATGAGGGCTGGAGGCACAGGGAATCCAGGGTGGATGATACCTTCAGGACCAAGGGTGTGAGGGGCGATGCTGGGAGAGTGTAGGGTGAGTGGGTTGGAAAGGGGGAACTGATTACAGGGATCCACATGTGACCTCCTCCCTGGGAGATGGACAGCAGAGAAGGGGGGGAAGGGAGACTCCGGGTAGAGCAAAATATGACAAAATAACGATGTATAAATTACAAAGGGCATATGAGGGAGGGGGGAGTGGGGAGGGAGGGGAAAAAAAGAGGACCTGATGCAAAGGGCTTAAGTGGAGAGCAAATGCTTTGAGAATGATTGGGGCAGGGAATGTATGGATGTGCTTTATACAATTGATGTATGTATATGTATGGATTGTGATAAGAGTTGTATGAGTCCCTAATAAAATGTAAAAAAAGAAAAGGGAAAAAAAAGAAAGAAAGAAAAGAAAATGATTAGGGCAAAGAATGTACAGATGTGCTTTATACAATTGATGTATGTATATGTATGGACTGTGATAAGAGTTGTATGAGCCCCTAATAAAACGTTTAAAAAAAAAGAAAACTTGAGCATTGAGTAAACATTAGATCACCCATAAGATTCCAGATTTACTGACCGTAGAACTTCTTTAAGGAAAGTACTCCATCTCCCTATGTATGATAGGTTTATTGTGCCAGCTAGGCCAATAGGAACATGTGGGTGGAGTTTAATCAGGTTGCAGCTTGATTGGAGGGCAACCAAGATAAATAAAGACAGTTAGCATCCCATCTTGCTCTTCTTTCCTGGTGATCAGACTAGCGTGCAGCTGCTTGAGCTAGTTTGCTGCGCTGCCTGTGGGCCAAACCACGTAGATTGTGTCACTAGAGCTTGAGGCTCCTTCAAGGGCCCCTTCAACGTGCTGCTGGTGCATATATCACCTGAGCTTGAGGCTCATGGATCCGGTCACCTTTAATTGCTTGAGTTCAAGATCCCATCAGGGCCTGCTTCCCAAGCTCCTGTACTACTGATTGTTGTTGATCCACCCTGCTGTCTGTTGCCTGCATGCAGACTCTGCCTGTCTTGCCTGAGGGAAGACTCCAATTGATGTCTGCTTCTTGACCTTGGATTGGCAGTCCACATGAGTTGAAGGACATCCAGTATATTAATTTTTCCATGAAAGTGAGTTAAACTGAGCCCTCTGTACTGCTGTGTCGACTAATTAGCTGTTATAGTTCTTATTGCTGTATAAACCTCTCTCTCTATAGATATAGATATTACATTATATATATACATTATATATATACACATTTTATATATATACACATTATATATATATATATATATATATATATATATATATATATATATCACATTAGTGTCCTGGATTTGTTTCTCTAAAGAATCCCACCTAACATACTATGTATTTGCTTCCTCCACTCTAAAGAGAAAATAGTGCCTACTTTGCAGGTATCCTTTCGCAATCATTGCCTGGTATACCATATGGTAAGTCCCCCCCTCCACACCCCCATGCTTTATTTTTTTCCTTCCCATGACTGAATGTACAGTCACCTACAGGAGCAACCCATTAAATTCTTAACCCTTAGAAAAATGGATCAGATTTCCTTTATACCTGTAACTTCACAAGCCTTGGATGGGCTTGTGCTGAAATCCCTGATGGTGCGGTCAGGTAAGCATTGAACTGCTAACCCTGAGGTTCGGCAGTTCAAACCCAACAGCTGCTCAGCAGGAGAAAGATGAGGCTGTGAGTTCCCATAAAGATGTACAGTATCAGAAATGGACTAGCTGCCAGTGGGCCTGAGTCGGGACTCCCAGCTTTGCGAAGAGAAGGCGTGGGCGGGTTCTCCAGCATAGACCTGAAAGGACTCAAGTCAACACACTAACCGCCTAGTCACATCCCTCTCCCTTCCCGAGGCCATCTTGCCGCCCCCAGCTCTTCTCCAAGACAAAAGACACCAGCCTCAGTTCATTGCACAAGCAGCGAAATGTCACTCAGATGAGAGAGCCTTCTCCAGTCTAGTCAGGTAAAGGAAGCCCATTTTAATAGCTCAATGGGGCTCTGAAAATAGTGGTTTCCCGGCCAATTTTATTTTTCAGGCAAAGATCCTCCATTTGCCTCTCATTCACAATGATAATTTCATACAAATTGTGTGGCAGCCATCCCTTGGGAAATCCAGGTGTAAAACTTCATTTCCACTGCCTCCAATTGCAAATGATTTCGGAGGGGCTGGCTGGGCTGGAATATTTAAAATGCTTAAACATTCACAGGTTCTGGAGCTAAGCAAAGCAATGCCTCAGTTGACACATGTCGACTTCTCAAACAACAACCTGTAAACTTCTATGCTAGAAATATGTTAGAACTCACTTACCCACTTTGCATTGGAAAGGCAAATCAGCAGCATAGTTTGATGAAAGTGAATTAATTTGTTAAGCCACAAACACACACACACACACACACACAGCCTAGGCTTTTATTAGGCATCACATCTGTTCCAGTTCTGTCTTCCTGGAAACTAAATATGTAAAATGTGACAACACAGAAAAGACTTCAAGGTCTTTTTAACTAGGCGAGTTCTAAAATGCTTGCTGGTCTCAGGATTGCTGTTTCTAACCTTCCTATTGGCCACTGTCTGAGGACTGTGACTTCATCCCAGTGCCACATAAATCCACTGGAGAGCTCCTTTTGTGAAACCTGTTTGCAACTTTATCAGTATGAACTCTACTGGTGACAATGGCTTCCAGAGGGGATGTCTATAAAGAATGACACTGATTTTCTTTGGGTGGCACCTTAATCATCGCTAAAGGCAACCCAGAGAATGGGTTCAAGGCATTGTTACAAACACACAACACACACACACACAGCCCTCAAAGCTCCTACAACCATTTCTGCAAAGGACCATTTGCAGAGCATGGAGCAAGAATACAAATGGAAGGCCACATTGCGTGATGCTCACCTTCCCAACATCGCTGAAGACAAAGCAGATGCATAAAAAATGTGATGAAGAAAGCTGATGGTGCCCAGCTATCAAAAGATATAGCATCTGGGGTCTTAAAGACTTGAAGACAAACAAGCGGCCATCTAGCTAAGAAGCAACAAAGTCCACATGGAAGCGCACATCAGCCTGTGTGATCATGAGGTGTCGATGGGATCAGGTATCAGGCTTCAAAGACCCAGAACAAAAAAAAATCATATAATTGGGAATGAGGAGGAGTGGGGAGTGGAGAAGTCCATCTGTAGACAATTGGGCATCCCCCTCCAGAAGAGTCACAAGGAAGAGATGAACTAGTCAGTGAACAGTATAGCAATGATGAAACATACAACTTTCCTCTAGTTCTTTAATGCTTCCTCCCACCCCTCCCCCCCCCACTATCATGACCCCAATTCTACCTTAAAAATCCGGCTAAATGAGAGCATGCACACTGGTACAGATAAGAGCGGGATAACACAGAGAATCCAGGAAAAATAAACTCCTCATGACCAATACTGAGAGTAGCAATTACCAGGAGGGTAAAGGGAAGGTGGGGGGAGGGAGGGGAACTGATCACAACGATCTACATAAAACCCCCTCCCTGGGGGGGCGGACAACAGAAAAGTGGGTGAAGGGAGACATCAGTCAGTGTAAGGTATGAAAAAATAATAATAATTTATAAATTATCAAGGGTTTAAGAGGGAGGGAGGGGGTAGTGAGGGTGAGTTGGAGAGGGAGAGAGGGAAAATATGAGGAGCTGATACCAAGGGCACAAGTAGAAAGAGAATATTTTGAGAATGATGATGACAACAAATGTACAAATGTGCTGGACACAATGGATGGATGTATAAGAGCTGTATGAGGCCCCACTAAAATGATTTTTTTTAAAACCAACAAATGTTGAAAGGCACATACCATATACAGTCTAATGGTAGGGAACTTACAAACCAAGCTACGCACTTATGCATCCTGGCCGGGTTCCTGCCCAAAGGCACATCGCTTGGAGAACTCCCTCTTACCATGGGCAAGCAGAAGGAACCCAGTCTTCTCCCTAGAACAGTCCTGCTGGGTGTGAGTCTAAGGAACATTGGCTTTCATTGTTGGTGATGTGCAAAGTCAGATCCCACTGACTGAATTGTCAATGACCAGCCAGGCTCTTCAAAGGCAGGCCAAGCCAGACCCCTGTCCCACTGGAATACTCCACAGGTGGAATTCCTGCAGTGGAAGCAGGGAAGTTCAGTCAGGCCCAAAGCTGTATGGGGTTCGGAGATATGGACTAGAGAAAGAGCCCTTTAAGTCAAAGGACCAGGTTGAGTTACACTTCCTGTCCTCACTTGTGACCTTGAGCAAGGCATTTTATCTCGCTGTGGTAGTTACATAATCTGGGTCAATTTGGGACTTGAGAGGATTAAGAATGAAGGGGTGGAGTCTAGTCTGTCAATCAGATCAGAGCCAATGACACCTCTGTGTGGGCATGACTTTCTCCTGAGAATTCTGGGGAATCTGGTTTTTCCACCTTGGAGGTGGGAGAGACTCTCTGCTCACTCCCTTGGAGATGCTCTACTGACAAGACAAATGGCACTACACCGATAGACCCTGATGCAGCGCTGGGTGCTGGAGAAGCCACATGGAGACCTCTGCCAGAGCTTAGATGCTTATAACGCCACTGGACCCACGAGACTTCCCACCCACTGGCCTGTGATCGCCCTGCATTCGGCGTCATTGCATGCATTTTGTGACTCTGAAGAGGACTTGATAGATTGGTATCAAACATATAGGCTATTATTGGACTAATGGGCTTGGACTGGACTGGGTTGGGATGATTTCTTAATGTACAATTACCCTTTATATAAAATTCATTCTTCTATGCATATGAGTTTCTATGGACTTGTTTCTCTAGTCTACCCAGACGAGCACACTCGCTGATCCTTTGTTTCCACATCTGTAAAACAGGAAGACCCACTGCATGGAGCCTATTACTATATATGGCTTCCAAGGCTGTAACTCGATCTTTAGGGAAACAGCTTCTTTCCCTGGCGGAATGATTGGTAGGTTTGAACCACTGACCTTTGTAGTTAGCAGTGCAATGCTTACTGGGCAGCACCACCAGGGCTAAAGCTTCCTATGCCTTCAAGTCTACCTCATATCCAGTTACCCTGAGGCTCGGATGTGCAAGTGCCAACTGACAATGCAGGCTTGATTAGATAAGAAGGAGCCCCTTGCTGGCACAAACAGTGAAGCACTTGACTCCTAGCCAAAAGCTGGCCATTCAAACGGACTCGGAGGTGTCTTAGAAGGCCTGATCATCTGTTGCTTAGAGGCCCTACCTTGGCAACCTCTGTGGAGCAGTTCCCTCGGCATGCCTGGAGCCACTATGAGTCGGAATCAACTCCATAGCAACTAACAAGAAGAAGCTTACACCATTCACTGGGTTTGAGGATGAAGGACATCTTGTAACAGTCACTAAAGAGACATGGCATCCTCTTAGGAGTTAGAGACATAGAATTGCTTACCCTTTGGGCTTATAGCCTTATGTTTATGTGTAGTAGCTGAGATTGGGTGCCATTGAGTTGGCTACAACTCCTAGCAATCCCATGTACAACACAAGGAGTTACTGTCCAATCCTGCACCATCCTCAAAACGGTGCCTATGTTGGAGTCCATTGTTGTAACCACTGTATCAATCCATCTCATTGATGATCTTCCTCTTTTCCCATGATCCTCTTCCTATACTAAGCATAATGTCCTTCTTCAGGGACTGGTTCCTCCTGATAGCATATCCAAAATGCATAAGATGAATTATTGCTATCTACACTTCTATGAAGTATTCTTATATGGTAATATAATATACTAAGAATGTAATCATCAATTAATTAATATTATGTAAAATACTGAAATCCTTTTTTAAGTCATTTTATTGGGGGCTTGTACAATTCTTATCACAATACATACATACATACATACATACATACATACATACATACATTGTGTCAAGAACATTTGTACATTTGTTGCCATCATTATTCTCAAAACATTTGCCTTCTACTTGAGCCTTTAATATCTGCTGCTCATTTTCCCCCTCCGTCCCCACTCCCCACTACCTTATGAACCCTTCATCATTCATACATTATTATTATTTTGTCATATATTACACCGTCCGACATCTGGCATCTTAATGATAAAACATGGACAGGTGTGTGGTGAAGCGAAATTTCTTAGTATGGCTCTTCTATCCATGGCTTTGTCATGCCCAGCAAATGATTGGGTGGGGCTATGCAAATAAGTGTGTGCAACACAAATAGAGGGAATTGGTCAGTTTTAATTGCCAAATCCCCTGGCTCTTAGGATGAGCCACCTCAGAAATAAGAACAGAGAGAATTCCAGGACTACCAAGGACCAAGAGCCAACAATGGAACACGTTCGTGATCTCTGGCTGATGTGGCACAGGTCAAGCCAAGAGAGCATCAGAGACAGAGGAAAGGAGACCGTGAGACAGAGCAGAGGAGCAGTGCAGAGACGATGAGACTCTGAGGCAGAGGCCAAGAGGCCACATGGCTGAGAGGCTGAGAACTAGAGAGAGACGTGGCTCTAGGCTGAGGAGAGGTATTCCTGTGGACCAAAGGCTATCTCCTTACTGTGTTTTGATCCTGGCTTGTGGTAACCTAATCTTGAATGTTGTCTGTGAGTTCTGTGTGGCCATCGCAACACAGCAGAGAGGTACAGTGTCATGGGAAGCTATGTCTTTACCTTATCTTTTCCTGTTCAAGACTTAATGAACGTTTCCCTTACATTACATTTTGAGATCTGGGGTCTCTTGTCCCTTAAAACACTCCACAGGAGAAAGACCTAAAAGCCTGCTCGCATAAAGATTGCAGCATAGGAAACCGTATGCAGCAGTTCACGTGGGGTTAGCATGCATCTAAAAGCAACGCGCCAGCACCCTACAGCAGTATCTTCACAAGCAATCCCCTCTTGAACTGCATCTGAAAGAAAAGACTTTCCGATTAGAATAAACTTACAAACTAGAAGAGCTAAAGAGAGAGAAGGGGAAAAAGCAAAGTTCTCCAGCTTCATTTAGGCAACATGTATCTGTTTCATGTGAGACCGCTCACGTCCTCTTCTCTCCTCTTAAATTAGCAGAAAGGAACTTGTCTGCATTTGATCACTTAAAAAAAAAAAGAAAGAAAGAAAGGGAATGAAATAAGAAAAAAACGTGTCAGAGCAATGCTCCAGGAGTCCCTTACAGATTAGTGCCTCTGACATGTAAAGTACTGTCAGCTGACAGACAATGGCTTCAATCAGCCTCAAAGGAAGCCCCTGCTCTTCTTACAAGATGTGCGTCACCAGTCATGCACTCAGCCACATGACAGGCATCAATAGTACACGCTGAGCAAGTGCGCTGATTCCTCACCTGCTCCTGTGTCTGTGACATTTGCCATGTGACGTCACCGTTCACCTCACCAAAGAAGCCGTCTCTTTCCTTGCCCTTTCGTTCTAGCCTCATCCATGAGCTTTGGCCAGTAGATAAACAAAAATAATAGTAGCTACTTCTGAGCCACTTGCGCTCTCATATACCCTGGAAATCGCCATGAGACCATGCCCAGGAGAGCCTGCTGGAAGAAGATAGACACACGGCGCAGTGCCAAGTCACCACAGTCAACCTAGAAGAGGCCAGCCTAGGTTGGCTGACAGCCAGCAACACTCGACAGAAGCACAAACCCAGACGAATTCAGTAGAGCCCGCAGAAGACCTGTAGACACATGAGAGAGCCAAGCCACAATCAGCCAAGCACAGCGTACAGAAACTCAGAGCCAGTCAAGCCCCAACATGTGAGTAAGCCCAGCCGAAATCAGCAGGGCTTACCCCAGATGTGTGAGGAATGGCTCTTATTGTTGTATATATTTTTTAAAAACATGTTTTGTGAATGTTTGTCATACAGCATTATTGGGGCAATGGGAAACTGATACAGAAGCCTATTTTTCTGGCTCCGCTTTTGCCTGAAGAACATTCTAGAAAGCCCAAGACAGTTTCATACTGGATGACCTAACACTTTCATGGGTGTGGTAGTTACATAATCAGTTGTCAATTTGAGAATATTAAGAGTGAAGGAGTGTTTAGCCTGTCAATCAGGCTGCAGCTTGATGACCTCATTTGGAGGTGCAATGGAGATAAATCGCTACTGGAGGCCAAAGACTCTCCCTGTGAGACATTCCTGTTGACAAGCCAGATGGAGCTACAATGATGCAGCCAGAGCCCTGGAGCTGGAGGAGCCACGTGGAGACCCACACCAGCACTGAGATACTTCTACCACCATTGGATCCACAAGACTTTCCACCCACTGACCTGTGATCTTCCTATATTTGGCATCACTGCATGTGTTGCCTGAGACTGAAAAGGAATTTACAGACTGGTCCTGGACTTATGGGCTAATTTCAGACTTTTGGACTTGATCTGGACTGGCCAGAGATGTTTTCTCAATATAAAATTGCTCGTTTATATAAAGCTATTTCTTATACACATGTGTGTCTATGAATTTGTTTCTCTAGCCAACCCAGACTAACACATTGTTTTCTGTTTTTGTTTTTGATTCATTTGTTTTTAGCATCTTCCCTTTTGTCCCTGGAAGATGTGAACCTCTGGGGAACTTTGTAAGTAAGCTTTTGAGCATCTTTCATCAGTAGGCCATCCCTGACCACATTGAATCTTTAAGATATAAGAAGAAGGAAGGAAAGATAGAAGGAAACATAAACTATGTAAAATAATTATAATAAAATATAGACATAGGCACAAACAAGGCTCTCAAATTATATATACAAAATGTCCAAATATTTTCTTCCTAGGAGATTAGGTGGAATTATAGGTGAATGCTCCTCTCTTGCTTCATGGTAATATATCATTTTCCTGAAACTAGCATAAATACATTTGTAATTTTAAAAAGAAACATAAACCATGAAAGGAACACTAGCACTTGCAAAGAACACAGAACAATGATTTCTGTTTCTTTTCAGGAGTTGAACAAGTTATTAGCCATTCTAGTTTATTGTAAACCAACTATGCAGCATCACTGGCTGAAAATTAGCTGAACGATTCACAAAAGCAAAAAAATGGAAACAATCTAAATTCCTATCAATGGAAGAATGGATAAAAAATTATGGCACAAATGCACAATGGAATAAATACTACTCAACAAAACACCTCAAAATGGATAAACCTGGAGGATATGATGCTGAATTAAATGAGTCAATCACAAGAGGGTAAATATTGTATGAAAGCACTATTGTCAAAAGTCAAGAAAAGGTTTTCATAGTAAAAGAAATACTCTGAGGTTTACCAGGGGTGAGTGAAAAGGGAAGAGAAGTCATTGGCTAGAGGGTTCAAACCAACCAACACAAAACCCTTTACTATCAAGTCCATTCCGATTCGGAAGCTTTCTCGGCCGATACATCTTTACGGAAGCAGATAGCCTCATCATTTCTACCATGGAGCAGTTAGTGGATTCGAACCACTGACTTTGCCATCAGCGGTCCATCACAAGTGCTTATTCAGCTTCTTAGATGGTTCACTTTTTAAAAGACATTTAAAAGCTGGTTCAAAAATGGCTTCTTAAAGATGATACTAAAAAGTATAAGTAAGGAAAACAAAATGAACTAGTCAAAATGGACTTTATCAAAATGAAAAACTTTTGCTGCCAATAATGCCACCAAGAAAGTGTAAAGACTACTCACGAAGGAGGAGGAGATTTTTGGAAAGTTTATATTTATGATGGGGTACTGGATGCATGTGCATTGGGCTGCGGCCTGCAAGATCGGCAGTTTGAAACCAGCAACCACTCCTTGGGGGACAGACACTGCTTTCTACTTCTGTCAAGAGTTACAGTTGCCAAAATCCATAGGGAGGGTCACTATGAGTCAGTCAGCATTGCATCCATGGTAATGGATTTGTATTTTGGAGATATATATATATATATATATATATATATATATATATATATATATATATATATATATATATATATATAGCTTGCATTTCATTGCAACAAAAAAGAATATGAAGAAGAACGTGGTATCGGGATTAGAAGAAAGCTGATTAACCTGAGAAACACAGATGGCACACACAACTTTGCTTGCTGAAAGTGAGGCGGAATTGAAGCACCTGCCAATGAAGATCAAGTATGGATTACAACTCAATGTAAGGAAGACCCAAATATTCACAACTGGTTCACTAAGTAACAACATGTTAAATGGAGAAACGGTTGAAATTTTCAAGGATTTTGTCTAGCTTGGATCCATAATTAATGCTCATGGAAGCAGCAGTCAAGAGAACAAAAGATTAAAAGATGTATTACATTAAGTCAATCTACTGCACAAGACCTCTTTCGAGTATTGGAAAACAAGGATGTTTCTTTGAGGACTGTGGTGTGTCTACCCCAAACCATGGTATTGTATCATAGACATGTGAAAGTTGGACCTTGAACAAAGAAGACCAAAGAAAAATGGATGCATTCGAATTGCCGTGCTGGAGAAGAATATCAAAAGTTACATGTACTGCTAAAAGGATAAATTGATCCATCTTAGATTAGGTACGGCCAGAATGCTCCTTAGAAATAAGGATGGCAAAACTTTGTCTGACATACTTCAGATCAGCGATTCTCAACCTGTGTGTCGCGATCCCTTTGGGGGTTGACCGACCCTTTCACAGGGGTCTCCTAAGACCATCGGAAAACACATACATTTTTCACAATATATAATTACATATTGTATTGTGATTACTCACTATGCTTTAATTATGTTAAACTATATTCAATTTGTAACAAAAATACATCCTGCATACAAGATATGTACATTATGCTTCGTTTCAGTAGTAAAATGGCAGTTATGAAGTAGCAATGCAAATAATTTTATGGTTGGTGGTCACCACAACAGGAGGAACTGTATTAAAGGATCACAGCATTAGGAAGGTTGAGAACCACTGCTTTAGACATAATTGTCAGGAGAGAGCAGTCCCTGGAGAAGGACATCATGTTTGGTAAAGTGGAAGCTCAGTGAGAAAGAGGAAGGCCCTTGACATGATGGACTGACACAGTGGCTGCATCAATGGGTTCAGATATAGGGACAATTATGAGGCTGGTGCAGGGGCATGTAGTGTTTTGTTCTGTTGTGCACAGGGTTGCTATGAGTCAGAGCCACTCGATGGCACCTAACAATAAAATATAATAAGGTACTATACCCAACCCCCAAAATAGAATTCTTACAATAACAAAGAGACAAATAAACCAATTAAAAATGGTCAAAGGATTTAAATCAGAATTTTTCCAAAGATGTACAAATTTAGATTTCCTATTAGAAGAGATGAATAAAAATGATGACCGCTACTGCTATTAATTTTCTATTTTAAAGCAATCATTAAAATCTTTCAAATAAATAAATAGGCAGAGAGATTGGTGCTAAAATTGACTATTACAGAGGGTACATTAAGTAGATGTTTTTAGGAAAAATGGTAGCATCTTTTATCGCCATCAAACATTATACAATTTGACTAATGATGAAAAAACATAATTCTAATCTTGGCAAAATTGCTCAGCATACTTCCAGTCATAATGCTAACAAAAGAATCTCTATGAATTCTATTTCATTTCTTTGTTCTTTCATTCATTTAGGGAGTGCTGATGAAAGTGGGCTAGGTTGCCAGGAAGTTCCTTGTATTCGGAGCAACAAAAAAAAATATTGGATACTTTTTTAATAACACTCTTAAAATTATTGCAGACATGAAAATATAGTGGGGAACTTAAAAAAAAACAAGCTCAAACTCAGTGCCATCGAGTCAATTCTGACTCAGAGGGACCCTAAAGGACAGGGTAGAACTGGCCCTGTGCATTTCTGAGCCTATAATTCACTCTTCAGATGTAGAAAGCTCTGTCTTTCTCCCTCTGAGCTGCTGGTGGTTTCCAATGGCTTTGACGTTGGCAGCAAACGCGTTATAGTAGGTCCTATTTCTGCAGGACAGTTGATTATGATTACGGTAACTAGATAAGTGCAGCCTCACAATTGCTTTAGTCCTTAGACCCCTTATCAACCAGGTGAACTCTCCTGCTCAATTCCAATGCCACTCTGAGCTGGAGGATCTGAGGCTGCAGTACAGAGCTCGCAAAGGAAAGAGGTATTTGGGGTAAGGATGAGATCAGATTTCAAATGTACCCACCACGAAACTATTGGAAACTCCCAGGATGCTGAGCCAGTATGGGAGAGCTAATTCTTCCAAATTACTAAACCAGGCTTGGGGCAACTAGCTTTGGGGAAGTTAGTCACTTCAGATTTGGCATGCTTTCTAAAAATATTTTGGAGGTAAAGTTATCATTATGCTGTATTTTTGCATACAATGCAATCATGCAAGTAATCTACATGTGTATAATTCACACGGTGTGCATAATTAACACCAAAGGAATTTCCTGGTTTCTGAGAGCCAACACGCATGTTACTTGCACTAAAACCATAATCTTGTTAATCACATTTAATCATTTGGGGACTAAGGCAGGCCCTTAGATTGTTAATTAAATGAAACTTTTTCCCTTTTAAATTAAAAGGAAGTGTTCGACAGAGTTTCATCGTTTTAATGGTTACTGGGGGTGGGAGGAAGGGGGAAAGTGGGCCCTTGGTCTTTGAGTGAGGGGTCCTGAGTTTCTGTTGATGGCACTGGAAGATTTTGGAAACAGATCCTAGTGGCGACTGCACAACCCGACCGCCACCAGCACTGTCACAGTATTGTACCTGAAAACGATGCTGCATTGGAAAAGGTTTTGTTTTACATGTCTCTCGATATGACGGATTCAAATCATTAGTGGGAAAAGTGCTTTCTCTTCATTTCCATTTTCCCACAAATTTCTTGAAACCCTTTTATGTGTGTGAGTGTGCATATGACCACAGCAGCCCAATTGTCTAGTGTCAGCAATAACAATGTCAAAATAATCAACTTCTCCTTCCTAGCAAACATCTGCTGATTGCTACTGGCTCATCGCCAAAGCAAAAAAAAAAACCCACTCTAGGATTACAGATGAGAAGACACTATTAATTTCTATAAATCTGTCTCCAAATCCTTTTATTTCAATAGAAGATTTTTTCTTTTAAAATATATGTGTGTGTGTGCGCGCGTGTGTGAATGTCTGTTCAATTAATCAAAAACAGGACAGAAAGGAAAGTTAAATGAGACATGGTCAATCAATTGCCAGCCTTGTTTACAGCTAATTTGAAAGTAGAAAAGACACAAATTCCTTTTTCAAAAGAATTGTGTTCTTGTCAACACCGGGGTAATAAGCTAAAGAATCATAGCAAAATGCAATTACTTAACGCTACTAATAACCAGTCCTTCGAAGAGTGGTTGATTCTTGTAATACAGAGAGTTCTATATGTATTTGCACTGCTTCCAACATTGTTACATAATATTGGAAACTTCATAGCTCCCAAAGCATTGAGTTCTAGGTTCTCGCTCATTCACAATGCTGACTCATGGTGACCAGATGGGACAGGATAGAACTTCCCCCTGTGAGTTTCCAGCAGGAACTGTAACTCTTCACAGGAGTAGAAAGCCTCCTTTTTCTCCAAGAGAGCTGGCTGGTGGTTTCAAACTGCCGACCTAGTGTTTAGCAGCCCAATATGCAACCACTACACCACCAGATCTCCAATTTCCAGCTGAGGTATGCATTTTATAATTTTTTCCTACATTAACTAGAAAAGAAAAGGTGATCATGTCAAAATCGCTTAGGTTAGTAACTCAAGATGTTGGGGGGGGAAGCACATAGGAAAAATGGTCAAAGCCTTGGAAATAGGCAAAGAGATGACTGGGTGGCTTTCCAGTGGGTTGTCATAAGTGATCCAAAATGAAATGATTCTATAGGGATGTACACCTTGCTGTTGGTAAGTGCCCTCTGGTTAATTCCGCCTCACAGCAAACCCGAGGACAGCATAAAGAAACACTGCCTGGTCAACGCCATCCTCACATTTGTTACGCTTGACCCCATTGTTGCAGCCACCATGTCAATCCATCTCACTCAGAGTTTTTTTTATTTCCACTGACCCTCTACTTTATCAAGCTCAATGTCTTTGTTCCAGGAACTGATTTCTCCTGATAACATGTCCAAGGTCCATGACATTAAGTCTCCCCATGCTTGCTTCTAAGGAGAATTCTGGTTGTACTTCTTCCCACACCGATCTGGTTGTTCTTCTGGCAGTCCATGGTACTTTCAACGTTCTTTACCAACACTTTAATTCAAATACTTCAATTCTTCTCCCATCTTAATTATTCGGTGGCCAACATGTAAATCAAGTGAAACTACCATGGCTTAGGCCAGGGCCACCTTAGTCCTCAATGTGACATCTTTGCTCTTTAACACAAAGGTCTTCTGCAACAGATTTTCCCAATACACGATGTCACTTGATTCCTGGGCTGCTACTTCGATGCATGTTGATTGTGGGTCCAAGCAAAATGAAACATTTGGCAACGTCAATATTTTCTGTTTATCATGATGTGTTCTATTGGTCCATTTGGGAGGAATTTTGCTTTCTTTACATTAAGCTGTAATTCATACTGAAGGTCGTATTATTTGATCTTCAGTAAGTGCTTCAAGATACCTTTACTTCGAACAAGTAAGGTTGTGTCCTCTGTGTTAACGAACCTTCCTCATTAATAAAAAGTGAATGACTTTATAGAGTACAGCGCCTCTGATTAGCTGCTGAACATACAGATTGACCAAATATGGTGAAAGGATACAACCCTGACATACACTTTTCCTGATTTGTAATCACGCGCAACAAAATTTTTAAAAATCTCACTGTCATTAAGTCATTTTGAACTCGGAGCGGCGCTATAGAGCTGAGCAGAACTGCCCCTCTGGACATCAGAGTACAGATCTTTACAGGATTACTCCATTTACATCATTCTCCCTCGGAAAGGCTGGTGGTTTCAAGGTGCTAACCTTGCAGTCAACAGCCCAGCACGTGCAACCCACTATGTTACCATGGCTCGATTAAAACCATGCAGTAAGCAATAGTCCCTTATTCTGTTTGCATGACTGCCTCTTGGTCTATGTACAGGTTCTGCCTGAGCACAATAAAGTGTTCTGGAATAAGCACGCTTCACCATGTAATCCATACTTTGTCAGGATCCACACGGATGAATACCTTTGCGAAGTCAATAAAACACAGATAAACATCTTTCTAGACCTCTCTGCTTTCAGCCAAGTTCCAGCTGATATCAGCAATAATATCTCTCATGTCACATCCGCCTTGTGACCCAGCTTAAATTTCAGGCAGCTCCTTGTCAATGCACTACTGTGACTATTTTTTAATTATCTTCAAAAAAAATTGTACCTGCATGTGATATTAATGATATTGTTCAATAATTTCCCCCATTCTATGGAGTCATATTTCTTTGGAATGGACACCAGTATGGATCTCTGACTTATTTATTGGCTTAAACTAGTGAGGGCTTCTAAAACTACATCAGTTTGTTAAAACATTTTGATTGGTATTAAGTCAATTCCTAGGGCTTTGTTAAATCAGTAATGCCTTCAGTGCAGCTTGAACTTCTTCCATAAGTACCATTCGTTCTCAATCATATGCTACCACTTGAAATGAGTGAACATCGACCAATTCTTTTTTGTAAAGGAACTGTGCGTTCCTTCTATTTTCTTTTGCTGCTTCCTACATTGTCCAATATTTTGCCCATAGGATCCTTCAATATTTCAACTTGAGCCTTGAATTTTCTCTTCAGTCCTTTTAGGTTCAGAGATGTTGAGTATATTCTTCCCTTTCAGTTTTCCAATCCCAGGCCTTGCATATTTTATCTGGAACTTTCTGTTAAACTCTTTTAGTTCATCATTTACTCCACTCGCTTTAGCTACTCCACAGTCAGGATTTTCAGAATCTCGTTTGACATGCACTTTGGTATTTTCATCCTTCCTGGCCTTTATAATGATGTTTTGCTTTCTTCACGTATGATGTGCTTGAGGTCATCCCACAACTTGTCTGGGCTTCTGTCATTAGTGTTCAAAGCATCAAATCTATTCTTCCAATGGTCTCTAAATGTAGGTGGGATACACTCAAGGTCATATTTTGGCTCTTGTAGACTTCTTTTCGTTTTTTTCAGCTTGAACTTGAACTTGCACGTGAGGAATTGAGAGTCTGTTCAACAGTCAGTCTCTGGCCTTGTTTTGTCCAATGAGATTAAACTTCTTCACAGTCTCTTACCATAGATATATATGTATAGTCAATTCCTGTGTTTCCCATCTGGTGAGGTCTACATGTATAGTTGCCATGTATGCTGTTGGAAGAAACTGTGTGCAAAATTCTATTACATAATCTCCAGCTTCCTGTCTATCACCAAGGCCTTATTCCAACTATTGATCCATTTTCTTTTTTTTTCTTTCAAATTTTGCGTTCCATTCATCAGTAATTACACATGCATCTTACGTGTATGGCGATCAATTCTGGACTGAAGAGGTTGACAGTTTCTTCCTCATTGACTGCAGTGGCTGGTGCATAAATTTGAGTAATGGTCATATTAACTAGCCTTCTTTGTAAGTGTATAGATAATATCCTGTCACAGATTAGACCATTCTATAATTCTGTCAAGATGGGGTTCAAGTTGTAGAAAGCTGTTAGGAATCCAAATAATTATTATCCCTTGAGATGCAAATGGGTTTTATCTGATAGAAATATTTTAAATTTCTGTCCTATAGAAAGGGGACCCTAAAAAATTACATTTTATCGCCATATGGGGCAATACTGTCCAATGAGGGGTGGGGGGCAGGGTTAGGCTGGGTTGACTAGAGAAACAAATCCAGAGACATTCATTCATGTGTGTAAGAGAGAGCTTTAGATCAAGAAGCAATTATGCATCAATAACACAGCCCAGAGCAGGCCAGATCAAGTCCATAAGTTCAATATTAGCCCCATAAGTCTATGAATTCCTCTTCAAACTCACACAGCACCTGCAATGATGCCGAATGCAGGAAGATCACAGGCCAATGGGTGGAAAAATCTTGCAGATCCAATGGCAGTGGACGCATCTCCAGGCCTCTGGCTGCCGTCCACGTGGCTCCTTGTGCCTTGTGAACAGGAATATGTAGCAGAGAAAGAGTGTGTCCCACCTTCAGGGTGGAAAAGATGAAGTTCCCAGAATCCACATGAGAAGGACACGCCCACCAGGAGGCACTATCAGGCTTTAACTTGATTGGCAGGCTAAGCTCCACCCCTTCACTCTAGTTAGCAAATTGCCATTAAATTGTGTAACTAACACAGGGGATTCAAAAAGTTTGTGGGAAAATGGAATGAAAAGCTACTGGAATTTGTCCATGAACTTTTTGAAGCGCCCTCGTATAAAATGTGAGCCACATTTGCACTACGTTTTCTAGTGGTTACATTACAAAGAATGGAAAGAAGTGAAATCTATTTTAATGATATATTTTAGTTAACTCAATAGGTCAAAACATTAGTGCTTCAGTAAGTGATCAACACACAAAATTATTCATGTCATCGTTTATATTCTTTTTGTATGTACTAGCTCTTTGAAATCCATTCTGCCTTTTACATCTACAGTGCGGCTCAGTTCACACCAGCTACATTTCGAGTGTTCAGTAGCCACATGTGGCTGGTGCCTAGCATGTTGGATAGTGCAGCCTAAGTGGTTCATTTATTATAACTCTCCATTCAACTGTTTGTTCAAACACTTTTGGATATAACACTATATATTTTTCAGCACTTCCTATGTGTCCTAGGGGCAACCACTGGTGCAGTGGTTAAAGCAGTTTGAACCCATTGGCTGCTCCACGGAAGAAAGATGTGGCAGTCCTAGAAAGATCTACACTCTTGGAAGATCTACAAGGCCATTCAATGCTGTCCTATAGGGTCACTGTGAGTGACTCCAACAGTAAAACATACATCAAGGGTCTTATCTAATCTTTCCAGTTGCTGTTTTCATTTTGGCCTCTTCTGGGTAATTCTGAAGAGAGCATACTGCTCACGGCAAACCTTTTCACTAGTTACATTACTGCTCGGTGTTCAAAAGACTACAGGGGATATTTTTGTTTCAGGTTTGACGATGATCTCAGAACAAGAGTTTCGGGGGGTCATTCACTCTCTGCGACTCCAGAGAGTGTAGCATCCATGAGAATTAGATAAGACCTTTAGGGGAGCAGTGAGTTTATGCTAATGAGAGGAAAGCCTCAGAAAAGGAGGGTAAGAAAGGTCATACAATGTCGAATGGAATCAATGGCACGAACTGTATATCTGGCAACTGTTAAATTGATATATGGTTTCCTGTGTGCATTCCCAACTGCAATGAAATACATTAAATGTAAAGAAAAAGAAAAATGAGAAAGGAAGGGACTTTTTGTTAATGCTTAGGAAGGAGTCCCTGAGTGGGGCAAATGATTCATGCAACTCAGCTATGGTTGAAAAGTTGGAGGTGCGAGTCCATGCAGAGGCACCTCAGAAGAAAGGACTGGTGATTGACTTCAGACAAATCAACCAACCACTGAAAACTCCATGGAGGACACTCAGGGGATGCCCGGCATCGAAATCAAATCAATGACATACAAAGTTAAAATATTTATGAAAAACAGAACGTTGCTGTCTTGATTTAATCAAACAGGTCACTGATTTGGTATCGATCGTGGTCTTTATACTATATGGTTGCTGTTAAGTGGATAAATTAAAATATAGAAGGAACCTTCTCTATGTATGCTCTCAAGTGCGTGTTAAAAGACAAGAAGAAATCATCCCAAAATAGTAGGGAACTGAATTGATCATGGTGGAGCAAGGGGCACTCTTGCTGCTTTGAAACTTTCTATACTTGTCCTCTCTTTAAATATTTTTAAAAATTAGAAATATATATAAAGAAATTCCAAAATGAGGTTGGGCAGGTTGTCTGACTGTCCCAAGTGTGATTCCAGATATTTGAAAAATGGGAACAAGATGGAAGGCCTTCTTACGTGGTGTGTTCCAGAACCAAAGACTATTGGACCGATCATCTGTGGAATGACGTGCCATTCTAATTCCATCAGTTTTGCCTGGAAACTGCGAGAAAAGTCAAGTGTGACTTGTTAATAAGTGGCCACATAGGATTGGTTTGGCTTTTGGAAAAGCAGTTTGCTCCAGGTGACTGCCTCATTGTAAAGTAAGGTTCATAGGTAGTGACTTTGACCAGTAAAACTGCTCCACTGCCCTGGGTGGTTCCCGCACTCACATCCTTGGCTGGCTGTGGAGCTGAGGAGGATTTCAGCCATGGCTTTCATCTTTGACCTTTGTCTGCATGTTGACGTCATGGAGCAAAGCAGTAGTACATTTTCCAGTTACCTTGACCAAGCAGCCTTTTAAAAGTCATTGGCTTCTTTACTTTCACTTTTCCCACCCTACCATGCAGCACAATCATTAGGTGTGTCTTATCCTCATCTGTTTGGGCCATTTCCTAATTACTATGAACCATTGCCCTCTGCCTACTTCATTCTTTCATTCTGACATTTTTTCCACCATCTCAGCAATTTCCCATCTCTCGCACACACAGTCTCCTGCTTCAGCTCTTGTCCTTTCCAGCTGACTTCTTGAAAGACGCCTGGCACAGCATCAAAATGCTAGAACATTTAGTAGTTTTTTCATGACTATGTGTAATAACTTCTTATCAATCAATAAAGTTCGTGATTTGTATTGATCAACCCCTGTATTTATGGATTTACAAAGAGATGGACACTTTTTACAAAGCAGGTATGCACATAAAGAAGTCCTGATGAGCTGACTTGTACTTATAGAGTCCAGCAGGAAGGGCGGGAGAGGGGACAAACTAGAGAAAAGACGGGACAAATTGTGCTAGTGAAAATACTAGAAACAACCTAACTATTCATAGGGAATTACCTGGGGAAAGAATAGTATAACTGTTTTAGGGTACAAGAGAGATCCCATCTCAAATATAATTTAAAGGGTACATGTATTAAGTCTTAAAAGAGACAAAGTTACAGGTTAATGGCATGCGGGGATTCACAATCGGGAAGCAAGATAAAGAGGGCTTGGGGGGCAGCGCAAAGGACACTGTCACAATTACAGGTGAGACTACAGAAGTAGGAGCGGGACTTGATTGGGACACACACAGCAGTAGTTAGACGGGCTTACAAAATGGGTCTAGGTCCTTCTGACCAACTCCGCCAGGGTGACATTGAGAGGTCCAGACTCATGTCTATGGGACCCCCTGTACCAGCCCGCCATTGCCATCCATAGATTGTTGCTCAGATTTTAAGCTCTAACGTCTCTAAACAATAAAATAGTATGTAATGATTAGAATAAAATGATTAGAAAAAAAACATTTTCACATGACTTGCTCTTATAAAGATGATTCCATGCACTATCTTGTCGCTGGTTCTTTGATGATTGTCTTTTACCTGGTGGAGATACATTTTCTCTCCTCTCCCTTCCTCTGCCCCCAACCCACCTCATGTGGTCAAATTCAAGTACTGTGAATCTGTCAACAAATATTTATTCAACGAGCACTTATTGTGCACTCACCTTTCGGCAGGCATTCTGCTATTGAGCTCTTGCTCTCAAAAGGCTGCTGATGAAATGATCAAGCACAAACCTGTATCTGCTTACTACTGAGATGAATGCTGGGAAGTAAGGGAAATGGCTGAATTCCATGGTGGTCCAAGGAAGGCAGCCCTGTGGAAGTGACACTTGAGTGACGATCTAGTGACGGAGTTGAATGTGTAAAGCAGTCTGGGAATGGGAACAAAGTATACAAAGATCCAGTGGCAGCAACGACCTGGTCTTTTCAGATAATTGGGCAAAGGCCAAGGTGGCTGCAGCAAACAGTTAATGCATTCACCTGCTAACGGAAAAGTTTGAAAACTCAAGTCTACTCAGAGGGACTTCAGAAGAAAGGCTGGTGATCTACTTCAAAAAAGAGCCATTCAAAGCCTTGTGGAGCACAGGTCTCCTCTGATACGCATGGGTCTCCATGAATCAGAGTCAATTTGATGCCAAATGGTCTTCCTGGGGATGGCTACAGGACCAAGAAGGATGACAAAAGTACTTGGAGGTTAGGCAAAGAAGACAGGTAAGATATTGTCTATGAAAGACTGGGACTTTTAATGTAAAACAATGGGAAGTCACTGAATGATTTGAAGGTCAAGAAGTGGAAAGGTGCTTGATCAGATTTGAATGTGGAAATAAAAAGATCCTGTCTGGATTGTAAATACTGGCTGAGACCACCTAAGAGGGCAGGGTATGCTAAGAAGGAAAGGAGGTCTGTGCTCAGCCTTGAGGAATTCCCACCTTCCTGGAAGATGCGCTTCTAGAGGCAGAGAATGGATGGTCAGGGAGATGGGGGGAGAACCACACATCAAGACAGGAAAGCATGCAAAAAAAGTTCCCATAAGCCTCCCAAACAATAGTCATATCATTCAAAAAAAAACTTTAGCCAAGCCCTTTTTATAGTACCTGTTCCTTTTCACTTTATATTCCTTTCCATAGACATCTTATGGCGTTTTACCACTATTATAGCGCCAGAGGTTCAGTCCGGATCTGAAAGAGGACGTGGAACATTGCTGACATTAGATGGATCTGGGCTGAAAGCAGATGATACCAAAAAGATGCTTACTTGTGTTTCACTGATTATGCAAAGACATTCAACTGTATGGCTCATAATAAACTATGAGAAGAATGGAAATTCCAGAACACTGAATTGTGCTCATGTGGAACCTGTACATGGATGAAGAGGCGGTTGTGCAAACAGAACAAGGGAATGCTGCATGGTTTAAAATCAAAAAACTTGTGCCTCAGGGTTGTATCCTCTCATCATGCCTATTCATTTCATATGTTGAACAAATGATCACAGAAGCTGGACTATATGAAGAAGAACTCAGCATCGAATCAATCGCACTGGATGAAGGCTTATTAACAATCTGCGATGATACACAGATAACACAACCTTGTTTGCGGAAAGAGAGGAGCACTTGAAGCACTTGCTGATGAGGATCTTGTGAAGGCCGATGAAAAGATTGCAGCTTTCAGTGTGGATTACAACTCAATTATGAAGAAAACCACAAACCTCACAACTGGACCGGTAGGTAACATCATAATAAATGGAGAAAAGATTTAAATTGTCAAGGATTTCATCTTGCTTGGATCCACATAGCAATGTTCATGGAAGCAGCAGTCAAGAGATCAAAAAACGCATTGAATTGGGTAAATCTGCTGCACAAGACCTTTTTTCATGTGTTGAAAAGCAAGGAGGTTACTTTGAGGACTAAGGTGCAGATGATGCAAGCCATCATATTTTCAGATGACTCAATGAAAATTGGACATTCAATAAGGAAGACTGAAGGAAAACCGATGCATTTGAACTATGGTGTTGGTGAAGAATATTGAAAGTACCATGGACTGCTATAAGGACAAACAGATCTGTCTTGGAAGAAGTACAACCAGAAAGTTCCCTAGAAGCAAAAATAGTGAGACTTTGTCTCGTGTACTTTGGACATGAAGAAGAATTAGTATCTTTGAATTATGATGGCTAAGAGCATTGAAAGTACCGTGGACTTCCAGAAGAACAAACAAACATGTCTTGGAGGAAGCATACCAGAATCCTCCTTAGAAATGAGGATGGTGAGACGTCATCTCGTGTACTTTAGGCAAGTTATCAGGAGAGAAGGGCACCCTGCATGGTAAAGAGGTGGCGAAAAAGAGGAAGGCCGTCAAAGGGATGTGAGATAGCTAAAGTTTATTGTGCCAACCTGGCCGATAAACACCTGTGGGATTAATTGAAGGGTGGAGAGATAAATGGCTCAGTGGACCTCGCCTGTTAGTTCTCGGGTCTCTTGCTTTCTGATGGTCGGACCAGGGTGTGATTGCCTTAGCCAGTTCCTTGCTACAGCTGGCAAGGCTCACTTCCTGAAAGATATTCCTGAGGAGAAGCCCTGGGTGCTGGAGCAGCCGTGTGGAGACCCTGCCAGCACTGAAATGTTTACACATTCACTGATTCAGCTTTCCTCCTGCAGTCGGCATCATTGTGTGTGTTTTGTGAGATGGAGGATGACTTTGTTGACTGGTGTTGGACATATGGGTTAATGTTGGACTTGTGGGCTTGGGAAGCACTCGGTTGGGATGTTTTCTTGATGTGCACTTACCCTTTATATAAAACTCTATCTTGTACATATGAGTTTCTGTGGATTTGTTTCTCTAATGTACCCAGACTAACATAGGATGGACTGACACAGAGGCTGCAACAAAGGGCTCAACCATAAGAATGATTGGGAGGATGGCGCAGGACTGGACAGTGTTTCATTCTCTTATACATAGGGTCAACTTGAGTGCACACAACAACAACAACATAGTGTGGGATCTTGTGGTGAAGTGATATTTCTTAATCTAGCCCTTCTATCCTTGCCTCTGTCACTTGCACCAAATGATTGGGTGAGACTATACAAACAGAGCATGTGAAACTCGAATAGAGGGGACTGGTCCCTTTTAGTTGCCATTCCCTGTATATAAAGAGCCATCTCAGAAGCCGGAACAGATAGAATTCCCAGGGTCATCAAGGAAGTAAAGCCACATTGGAGCATGTGCTCAGGCCATGCTGAGACAGAGCAAAGGATCTGGACCATGGAGACCATGAGACGGCAAAGGGGAGTGGCAGTCAGGCTCCCAGGGACACAGAGGCAGAGGCCAAGGGACACTTGGCTGCTGGCTGAAGACAGGTGCTGCTTTGGCTCAGTGACCTTTTCCTTAATATTTTCTAATCCTGGGTTGTGGTAACCTGATAACTTCCATGAACTCCACCTTCTCCCCCCATTCCTCCCAATGATGAGTATTGTCTATGCATTCGGCGTGGTCATTGCAATAGATTAACAAACCAGCAGTCATGTAGAGTGCCGTGGGGGAGGGGGACCAAAACAGTTAGTGTCAGAATAGGGTAAAAGAAGACTGGAATGTGGCAGCATGTGTTACCTCTGCCTTTTGGCAATCATCCCTGGGATTGGGTGGAGATAGAGTCTTCTGCTCCCTTATGTAACCAGAAAAAGGTCAGATATGGCCTGCACACCATTTACTCAGATCCTTAAAAGCCAAGCAGACTGCCCATTCATCTTTGTGTCTGCAACAAATGGCACTGCATATTGATTCTATGCTGTGCTGAATAATTCTCTGTTAACTAAATGAATGATTCCTGAGCTGGTAAGCCATTCAAAATTTAGCGACAAAGTCAAAGAACTTTCATAGCATCCAGTGTGGTTAATGATTCCCTTAAAAGTGAGGCCTCAGAGCCTCACCTTCTGAAGGAGATCTGAAAAGAAAAGACACCTGAGGGCTTGCAGCAGGGTCCTCTGTACTCATCGATGCTACGAGAATCAGATGGATACCAAGACTCCAATCTGCCTGGAAGGACCATGCCTATAGGCCACACTCTTTGGGGATGTGGATTTTTCCCCCAAAACTGTGGAGACCAAGCATTTTAAAGTTTGCTATAATAAATCTGTTATTGGTTGGGGTCAAGGTGTGCTCAATTTGTACATCATTCCCTTCTCTGAAAAACTTCAAATGCTATGGTGGGATGGCAGAGGATATTTCTGAAGCCTCTTAGGGGGAAATTTCCAGAAACAAGGTTCAAGGCTCTGTAAAACAAGGAGGACCGGAGGGAGTCTGGGAGGGAGGGGGGAAGCTTAGTTTGGTAAGCACTTGAAAGGAGGCGAAGAGTCAAGGCTGCCAGTGCAGAGTAGCAGGGCTGAGAAGGAAGAGACAATGAGGCTTGGGGTCAGATAGACTCTGGCCTGGTCACAGTCATGGGTTCAGGCAAGTAGGACCAGCCACATTGAAAAAGTTCTTAGAAAACAATTGCTATTGTCAAGGTGGTGAAAAAACAAGGGCCCTCATCCAAAATGGCTGTGGAAAATAGTTTGGTGTTTCCTCAAAAGATGGAACCTAGAAGAAAAGAATTGATCACAGGAACATACACATACACCTGTACACCAATGCTCCTTGCAGCATTTTCACCATCACCAAAAGGTGGAAACAATCCAAATGTCCAAGAGCAGGCGAAGGGAGAAATATAACTTGGTGTATCATATACATGCAATGAAGTATTATTCCGCTATAAGGAGAAATGACACCCTAGTGCTTGCCACCACATGGGTGAACCTTGAAAATATACCAAGTGAAATAAACCAATCACAAAATACTATATGGTTTCAGGTATATGAATAAACAAATCTATAAAACCCAAAATGACTCAGAACAGCACTGAAGCTGCAGCTCAGGGAGAGGGACATGTCTGATCAGAGCGCATGGGAGCAAATGAAGGGGGGGGGAGAGACAGTGGAGCACATCCTGGCCCACCAAGCCTTGATGACGAGATTCCCGCTGAGAGCAGCCAATGCACAGAGAAGACCATGTGGCCGGCCCCACTACGAGACACGACATCCCTTACTGACCCATAGCCCTACAGGGAACAACACTGGAGAAACAATGTGGAAACTCTGCCCTATCTGATCCCACCACACCAAGAATGTGGAAATAGATCTATGTGTATATATGTATCGGTTTAGTATTAAGGTAGCAGATGGACATTGGGCCTCCACTCAAGTACTCCCTCAATGCAGAACACGTTGTTCTATTAAACTGGCATTCCATGATGCTCACCTTCCCGACACAATCATTGAAGACAAAGCGGGTGCATAAGCACATGTAGTAAAGAAAGCTGATGGCACTCCGCTATCAAAAGTTATAGTATCTGGGGTCTTAAAGGCTTGCTGGTAAACAAGCGGCCATTGAGCTCAGAAGCAACAAAGTCCACATGGAAGAAGCACACCAGCCTATGTGATCACGAGGTATTGAAGGAATCAGGTATCAGGCATCATCAGAACCAAAAAAATCATATCATTGTGAATGAGGGGGAGTGTGGAGTGGAGACCCAAAGTCCATCTGTAGGCAATTGGACATCCCCTCATGGAAGGGTCTCAGGGAAGAGATGAGCCAGTCAGGGTGCAGTGTAGCAATGATGAAACATACAAGTTTCCTCTAGTTCCTAAATGCTTCCTCCCCTCCTCCCCCCAGCATGATCCCAATTCTACCTTACAAATCTGACTAGACCAGGGGGTCTACACTGGTACAGATAGGAACTGGAATCAGGGAATCCAGGGCAGATGATCCCGTCAGGACCAGTGGTGAGGGTGGTGATGCCAGGAGGGTGGGGTGGAAAGGGCGAACTGATTACAAGGATCTACATATAACTTCCTCCCTGGGGGATAGACAACAGAAAAGTGGGTGAAGGAAGATGTTGGACAGTGTACCACATGAAAAAATAATAATTTATAAATTATCAGGTGTTCATGAGGGAGTGGGGAGCGATGGGGAAATGAGGAACTGATGCCAGGGGCTTAGGTGGAGAGCAAATGTTTTACACAATTAATGTATGTATGGATTGTGATAAAAGTTTTATGTCCCCCTAATAAAAAACAAAAAAAACAAGATGACTACTGATGACCAGGGATAGGGTAGAGGGTGTTTTTGCTTAGGGAGGACTGTGAGTTTAGGGTCTTGGTTGTAAAATCTTGGGGAAAAGAAGACACTTGTACACGTTGAAGTACATGGTCAATGTCATTGGGTTGTACCTGTAGAAATTGTTGAAAGACTACTATATGTTTCCCCACAGTTCTTTTTTAAAAAGAAGTGTCTGGAATCTTTCATTCAAGAATGTAACTAGTATTCTATAGTTGGTGGAGAGCCCATGAGAAAGAAATCAATCTATTGCAATCACACTTCTGACTTTTCCAAACTACGCTTGGCCTCTCCTGTTGCAGCAGAGACCCAACGTCATCAGCAAACAGCTCTCAGAGCTAAAGTCTTCAAAGTCAGAGGGAAGCTCTTGACTGGACTTGAACAGCAGCACAGTAATCACTGTGGTGACATTCAACATTCGTTCTCTCACCCCTGAGCTTTGTCTTCACTCACAGTTCGCTCATTTTAATGGCCTCTGTGCTGTGCCCCCAGGGTGCCCAGCTCCCTCTTACTCTAGCTGAACAACAAGTCTGAGAAAATAATTTTCTTTGTGTTTCCATGGCAAAGTGGACACACTATCTTTTTTCGAAAGCTCATTATCAGCTGCTAAGGGAAGAAAACTAGAAAATGAGAATAACCAAAAAAGAGCCTACTTTCCCAAGTAAAGATTTGGCGGTCCAAAATTCCATAAGCTAGGTCACGTCTCTGAAGCAATGAGCCCAGGAGCCAGTCCCTGAAAGGTGCTATGGATAAGGCAGAGCAGTCCAACCAGGAAGGCCAACCCTTGCCTGTGGGGAGCCAGTGGCATGAAGGCTGTGACTCTTATGCAAATCCCCATTCTTCTCCAATTCTTGGGCATCGCAGAATTCTCAGGGCCTTTGCCCTATCCTTGGAGCACATCCAAAACCAAAAACCACACATTGCCATGGAGTCAGTGCTGATGCATGGGTTCCTGAGACTCTGTTTATAAGAGTAGAAAGCCCAGTCTTCCTCCCAAGGAGTTGCTGGTAGTTCCAAACTGCCAACCATGTGGCTAATAGCCCAACACATAACCACTATCCTACCAGGGTTCCTAGAAACCCATAGGCATCACACAAGGTTAGGCCTGGCCTTCTGTTTCCAAAAGGTCATAGGCTTGAAAACTCTCTGGAGCTCAGTTCTACTCTGCCACACAGGAGTTGGAATCAATTCCAGGGCAACAAGTCTAGTTTTCATTTGGGTTTGCCCCATCTTCATTAAGAAGTTACTCTCTTTCACACTCATGCTGTCCAACTTGCCCTCTGACTCCCTTCTCTCCTCATGAGGATGCTCCACATCACCAAGAAGGAAAAGTGATGGAAATCGAAAGATACTTGACTACAATGAATCCAGTGGACTAATGGACCACACAGTCTGTACAAACCTGAGACCGGAAGAATTAGATCGTGCTTGGCCACCACGAACAACTGCTCTGAGAAGAATCACATTAGAAGGTTCTGGATAGAGTGGGAGGAGTAACACATGTGGAACAGAGCTTATTGTTCAGCTAGAGACTGACGGGAACTCCCAGAACTTGGCCATTCAGATCTGGACCTGAACTCAACTCCATGCTCCACTAATCAACCATTTAGGATCAAAAGAGGAGCATTTGTCCAGAACCAAAATTCATCCTGTAGGGAAAGAAGGAGCTATGGAAACACGAACCCCAGAGAGGAAGCAGAATTAAGGAGGGGACATTGCGGGGACTGCAATGATGAATTGAGTTAGAACGTGTATAAATTGTTGAATGTGAACTATGATCAGCTCTGTACATCTTCATCAAGTTCACAACAAAGAGTTCTAAAAAGAAGAAGAAGAAGAAACAGCAGCAAGTCAGCATGAATGGTGGTGGGAGACAGGTAGTGTTAAAGCCTAGGCATCTCTGTTACAGGCAGAAAAGGACCAAAGGCCACGGAACTCTCAATATCATCCGCTCAGCCTGCCTAGTCTCTTGTCTCACCTTAAATTCTATGTAATCATCAGGCTCAGCCGGTTTTTCCTAACTCAGGAAAAAAGCCACTTTTCATAAACCCAATCTTCTTTTGCAGCCTTCCCAGATACCTCCTTGGATCTGCTGCTCAGTTCCAGGTGCCTGGCAGAGGCACACCACTACTTCACATCCAACGCAGGCCATGGTCCCTGGCATCCTTGAATACGCAGAGAAGAATGTAGCCAGGCATAGATCGTACCCCAGTACCCACCTGCTCTGCCACCCTTAAAATAATTTTCAGGAGACTTCTCATCCTCTACTCTGCCAGCCCCTCCAACACACCCATAGGTGTAACTAGAAAAGGTGTCATGGAATTTCACATGATAACCATTCCTTAACTTTATTATAAGACAAAGATGGATTCCGAAAGAAAGGGGACAGACATACAGAGGAAAGAGGGGGAAAGGAACATGTAGGTGACAGCTAGGGGCGAAAGTCTGTTTTGAAAAGTCCCTAAAAGTGATTACCGGGCTTCCCTTCCAGTAGACTTTTTCAGCAAAATATATTGGAAAGTTAAAGGAGCTGCAGTACCATCAGAAAACCTTTACATTCTTTAGAAATGAAGACATAGAGTTGTATCCCCCTCAGAGTGTCCTGGAAGGACTATAGTAGTTTCAACCAAGCTGAAAGTGGAAGCCAGCACATGGGTTGGTTCATTTCCAAAGATAGCTGCCAACAATTCCTCCCACCCCTGTGCACACATGCCACTCCTCCCATCAGGAGGTGGAGCCTGGTTCCTTGGGCTGGACTTGTGACTTGCCTTGACCGAGAAACTGAAGCTAAAGTGACATCCTGGTATTTCTAGGAACTACAAGAACGTTAAGGCCTTAAGAAGACCTGCAGTTTCTGCTGTTGTATTTGGGAAATACACTAAATGATAACACAGAAAGGCACTCACTCCTTGGCCATTCCAGCTGGGACCAAACATGTATGTGATGCCCTCTAGAGCCAAGACTGCATTTAACAGAACTACCTAGCTGAGCCCAGCCAACCCACGGAATAATGGGAAATAATAAATTGTTATTATTTTAAAATCACTACGTTTTGTGAGCACTTTTTAATCAGCAAGTGATAACGGAGACAGCTCCGTTTATCAATTCAACTAATTTTTGTCAAGGATGTTAACAAATCTGTACCCCAGATAACCTCTTCATTTTCCTTGTTTGTTTGTTGTTGCTTTTCTCATTTTATTGGGAGCTCTTACAGATATTATAACATTCCATAGTTCAACCACATCAAGCAGTATTGTACAATTGCTACCACAATCAGTTGCAGAACATTCTCTTCCTTTGTGAACGCCTTGATATCAGTTCCTCTTTATCCCCTCCCTCTCCCACCCTCCAAGAACCCTTATTTTTATTTATTTACTTAGCCATATATTACACCATGCAATATATCCTTTTACATACAATTCTGTTGTTCACTCCCCTTGAGTCGTATTATATAGTCATCAGCTGCTCCTCCTTCCCAACCTTCCCCGCGCCCCTAACTTCCTATTCCCACAAGGAACCTTTGCTTATGTTACTGTTTATGAAGGGTTATCTATCTTGGCTTTCATGTATCCAATGATTTTAATTACACAAATGAGCATACACATGTCTAATATGATTAATGAAGACCATTAATCATATTAGTGATTAACCACTAATCTGGTTAGTATTAATATGATTAGTCACTAATAGACCATGTCAGTAATATGGTCTTTGGTGACCCCTGTGAAAGGGTCATTCAACCTCCAAAGTGGTTGCGACCCCCAGGTTGAGAACTGCTGAACTAGAGGATACTTATGTGATTCATCAGTGCCAAACCACACCCTGGATTTATCATCCCTTCCATATGGACCTTCTGAAAGGGACTGTCCAATTAGCTTGCAGGTGGATTTTGGATCTCCAGTACATCCCACCCATTCACATCAATTTAGTTGCTTGGTTTTGAACTTCTAATACCTTTTCCTGTCATGATCACACAGGCTGGTGGGCTTCTTCCATGTGGGCTTTGTTGCTTCCCTGCTAGATGGCCACTTGTGCGACTACAAGCCCTTAAGACCCCAGACATGATATTTTTTAATAGCCAGGCACCATCAGCTTTCTTCATCACATTTGCTTATGCACCCATTTTATCTTTAGTGATCATGTCAGGAAGATGAGTATCAGACAATGCCACATTATTGGAACAAACTGTTCTTGTACTGAGGCAAGATTTAAGTAGAGGTGCAAAGTTCATCTGTTTCCTTGTTTCATTTGAATGGATATATATATAAACAAATACACATATACTTAAATAATTATATACATTTACAGAAAAAAATGAAATTTTTTTCAAAGCTCTGTGTTTAATCTGTTTTAACAAAACAACCTTATCACCTTCAAATTACTCTCCATTATGCTTAATACATTTGTTAAATCTGTGGTTCCATTCCTGGAAACATTTTTCAAACTTATCTGTTTGGATGGCAGACAGCACCTCCCTCATTATTTTCTTCACCTCTTCTGTGTCATCAAATTGCTGTCCTTTCATGTCCCTTTGCATTCAGAGAAACAAAAAGAAATTTCACAGAGCGAGGTCAGGTGAGTAAGGTGCATGGGACAAGAGAAGCATGCTGTTTCTCTGCCGAAAACTGGCGCACTGAGATAGCTGTATGAGCAGGTTCATTGTCGTGGTGGCAAAACTCATACTCTGTCACACATCAGACCTTTTTTGTCATATACTGTTATGCTATCTTTTCAAAACCTCTAAATAGAAAGCTTGATTAACAGTCTGACCTGGTGGAATGAGCTCCAAATACACTATGAGTTGATAGTTTCATCTGTTTGGGAAGTTGACAGAAGTCCAGCATGAGGTTTGTCATCAACAGAAATTTCACCTTTTTTGAGGGAAGAAAACCACTCATACACTTGAGATTTCCCATAGTGCTGTCCCTGTAAGCTGTGTTCAACATCACAACCATTTCTGTGGCATTTTTCCCAGACCAGGAAACAGAATTTCACAGTCTCATGCTCTTCTCTTAAATAATAGGCTACCATAAAAATATATGGTTTGAGCAAAACTGCTTTCACAAACAAATTCTCTGTGACCAGCAAGATTCTTCCCAGGTGACACCACTGGGTGCACTAACTCTGAGGGAGTTGCTCGATGTTTACCTAGTGAGAAAAATACCTATTAGTGGAGCTTCTTTTCTGTTTTTTTTTTCGGGGGGGGGGTGCCTCCTCATACATATATATGTGTGCCTACATATATATTTCTTTCTTTCGTCTCTTTCCCCTTTTTTCTTTCCTCCTGCCCCACTATCATGTTTACCCATCATTTATCTCTCAGTAATTCCTCTCAGATACAATTATATTGATCAGACACAATCAGAAAAGCTATATCCTCTTTGCCATCAGTTTTAGAACCCATCTTTATTGCCTCACCGCTCTCCTCCCACCAACACCACACACACCCCACCCACCTCTTCCCCTCCCATACTCCCAGGAACCATCGGTCTTGTGGCTGTCTCTGTAGAATTGCCTATTCTGCCTATCTTGTACAGATAAACGCCAAAAAAAGAGAGAAGAAAAAAAAAGAACAAATAAGCACAAGTCTATTGTGGATCCTGACACGGAGCAGATGAATATCTCTCTGCCAACTAGAGAGAAGGACATGTTATAAACCATCAATCTAGTCCCCTTTTCTTTCAGGGTTCCATATCCCGGCACCCGCTTAACTAACTAATCATACACCCGTTTAGTCTTTAGCATTCACATTCATGTCCAAAGGGTGCAGCTGAGCTGTCCTTTTGTTACGTGGGTGTTGCATATTGATCTTAGCAATGTATTCCAGATAGTTTTGAATTCAAATATTATACCATATAGTTCCCACAAGAATAGTCAAAGTTATTCATGCTTACTTTGGGTTTAGAAACTCTGATAATGTCATCTATATTCTGCCCTTAATCTAGTTAATGCCTTAATATCCTCTTTAACTCTGAAGCTACTTCAGGTTTTATGGGCCTGGATTTTATATTTTACTTTCAAAATCTCCTGTATTGCATTTGCTGCGATAATTTCCCTTTCAATGCGTTTTTTCGAGTGCATTCGTGCTTTTCAAATGTAAATTCAGTGATGGGAGAGTTATGTGTGTTCAGACAATAGCATTCATCTGCTGTCACCCCAGGCTTCTGCCCCGATTCGCCTCTCTTCCTACTCGATAGCGTCTGTGGTTTTCTCAGTGTCAATGACACCTGCCAAGTAATGACTCCCAACTCTAAACCTCCCATTTGGACTTCTCTCCCGATATCCAGTGACAGTTCTGACCTACTCATCAGGTGTCTCCACTTAGATGCTTCAACATCTCTGAAATCATTTACACCAATAATTGTTCACTCGGTGGGTCATGAAGAAATCTAGAATGTGATTTCCAGACCTGGAGACCTGGGTGCCCTTCATCTCCAAATGGGTCTCATATATTCCCAACTCCTAACACAGAAGCTAGTGCATACTAATGTCTACTCTCTCTTTTTCTTCTATTAATAACTGAGAAATAAAATCTGGTTACCTCAATAAGCAATATCAACTCCCTGTCTGACTCAGATAAATATACCAGTACTTCCAATACTATCCAATCTTGACCAATACAAAGTGTCATAAGGTCCCATCTTCACCAACCAGGGCAAATCTTGGCCTCATGTGCCCATGATGAGCAGCTTCTCCTACCACAGTTGGTGAGGTTCATTCGAAAAGGTTGTATGACCAACCCATTGTTTTAATCCTTGACCCTCTGCTGGACCTGAGCTTCCTCTGAGCCAAGCATGTCACACACCTGGCTTCAGGAAGAAGACCTCATCCTGGCCATTCATGTTGCCATGCCCCCAAGTCATCCTGTTACTTCACAGCTGCCCGGGTCCAATGATTCCACCTTCTGAGAAATGAGCATTTCATATTTTTGTTACTGATTCCAAAATTTTAACTGGGCCGAGCTATATCCTATGCCAACTCAGTTCAAATCCAGTTGCTTTGGGGGACTGCGTCACACATTCCAGTTTCCCTCTATTTTTGGATCATGTATGGAAGCAGCAGGAGAAAGATGAGGCTGTCTGCCTTAGGAACCCTAGGGAGCAGCTCTACTCTGTTTCATAGTGTCTCTATGAGTCAGAATTGACTCAATGGCAATGGGTGGTTGTGGAAGCAAGTCCCACCTGTTTCATTGTGCCTCTTTCCTCTCTGGGTAGCTCTGGAGGTCCAAGCTGCTTCAAAGTTAAACCAGTTCTGAGTTATAGGTATCGTCAGTTTATCTGTAGCTTAAATGTCTTTTGTTCTCTTGGGAGGGTCATGACTGATAGGTTTTTGAAGAATAGCCTTAAGATTTATGTTGGCAATAATTGCTTTGGCATCCCAGATTACCTTACAATATCATCAATACATTATTTGATTGGGTAATGTTTACACACTCCCATATATTTGTGAGATAGCTTCTGGGTTTATAACTCTTTAAAAAATGAAAATTGGATATTTTTTAATCAGTGATATCACAGCGTGTAAGTTTGGCCAACAATGACCTTCTTAACATGAACCTTTCATGTTAGGCCCGTCCACTGGGTTGAGAGGAATTCTCATTATAATAAATCATTCCATGTTGGGAACTCAAGCTTCAAAAATTGGGGGCAAGGAAGTACGGACTCAAGGTTTGTTATCTGCTGGCAACTGGTTCCTAAGTCTGAGAGGACGAAGAAAATTTCTAGTAGAGACTGGCATTACTAATTCCTGAATAAGGGTTCACCACTGATGCATTACTCCACTTTACATGGAGAGGAGAGAGAAGAGACCGGCTGAATGTGTAAGGCAGACCTTACAGCTCACATCATACAACTTTGAGCTGAGAGCTGGGTACACCCAGAAGGGTGCTACTGTGGCTTTATAACTCTTGTTGTTGCTTGCCAGCAAGCTGATTCTGGTTCATGGCAACTCCACGTGTGCTGAGTATAACGGCACTCCATAGGGGTTTCAAGGCTGGGCCTTTTCAGAAGCACATCTCTAGGGCTTCTTCCAAGGTGCCTCTGAGTGGATTTGAACCACTTACCTTTCAGTTAGTAATCCAGCACCTAACCAATAGCACTATTCTAAACTCTTCAAAATAGCTGCTTCTTTTTTTTCCCAATCAGATGTGTTTGCTTTCCTGAAGTGTCGGATGATTACAATGATTCATTCAAAATAAACTTTATTAAAACAGCAATTCCCAATTTCATAGTATCTGAACAAAATAGCCATTTATTCTCACTGAAAACATTTGCAGCATTAAAATTCATTATATCCATTTACATAATGACAAGGAAAGCTCAATGAAAACTACCAATCCATTTAACATCCTGTGCCTGATGAAGCACATTAGGACAGGCATATAGGAGTACAATCCAAAGACAGGTTGTTTCATTATCGGACTGTGCCACACTACTTCTCTAACAATTTCTTATCACTCTCTCCTCATCCTTTGTCTTTTTCACATAGTCTATTACTCTACACTATTATAAATTGAATTAACTGTGGTAGACGGGGGATTTATCACAGTAGTAAAAATGTGGGTTACATACATCAATGCCAGTGCGCTCCCAGTTAAATTCGTAACATCTACTTTATTTAATAAAGTAAAATAGACATATCAACTGTTTACTTGAGAATGGACAAAGTGCGCAGCCTTGAAAACAATTTGATTAAACAAATCCTTTCATTAAGGCCCAAAAGGCATCTATAGATTTGAGTCAATCTCTATCAGCACCCAAACTGCATTGTCACCAAAATTGGCAAACTGGTTCTAAAATTCATATGGAAATTTAAGGGACCCCTAGTAACCAAACCACTCTCTCTTTCTCTCTCTCTCTTTCCCTCGCTCGCTTGCTCGCTTTCTTTTCTTTTTTCTCTTTCGGTGAATTAGCTAGGGGGCTACATTTCAGAGAATAATTTTGCAATCAACAGTTTTAAATTACTTATCAAGCCTTCCAATCCCTTGCCCTGCCTTCTCCTTTGGTTTCTCTTCCTCATGTAGAATACTATCTTCTCCTTCAGCCAAGTGAGCATCTGTTTACTCGCTCCAGGGGTCAGCAAACGGCAGCTTGTGAGCCACACATGTGACTCTCGGTGTGTACATGTGGCTCTGGAGTAAAATGGAAGCATTTTAAAGGCTATTATTCAGATAGTGGTGATTTCATTTGTTTGTAAAGAATATACTTCTGGATCATGGGTAATTTTTTAATTGTTGTGAGGGATAGAATTGACTCTTCCATCTCAAAAGTTTGCCGACACCTGATCTCACCTATTGCTCTTCTCTCCACACAGTAGCAATCAATGTTTGTTTCTTTTTTATTATTATTCATATTTATCTTATTCTTGCAGGTTTGGGGAAATAGTTTCACAGTTTTTAAATGTTAATTTAATTTTAATTGTTAATGGTTTCCTTGACATATCATTCACATATCATACAACTCGATGGCTTACACATAAAGCTTGTTTCCTTTGGTGTGGAAACCTTTGGCCTGGTTTTCCTTTATAACAGTGGCCTCATATAATGTTTGTCCTTTTGTGACTCAACTAACTTCACTCAGCAAAATGGTCTGCAAGTCCATCCATACCATGAGGTGCATTACTGTTTCATCATTACTTTTTAGTGTTGCCCACTGTGCATGTGTACCAAAGTTTATATTTATCCACTCTTTCACTGGGGGGGGGGGGTAATTAGGCTGTTTCTCTTCTATTGATACTGTGAACAGTGCTGTGATGAACATGGGTGTGCATTTATCTGTTTGTGTTTTAATGGTCAAAACATTCTTGATTAAAAATGAAGTCGGTAGATTCACACTCAGCAAAATCAAAACTTATTACAAAGTTATAGTGCAGCACACAGATGGATAGATCTAAAGATCTGACTAACAGCCCTAACGCAAGTCATGGTATTTTCCATTTGGCTTATATGCATGTGAGAGTTAGACATTGAATAAGGAAGACCTACGAAGAATTGATGAATTTGAATTGTGGTGCTGGAGAAGAATATTGAAAGGACCATGTACTGCTGAAAGGATAAGCTCATCTGTCTTGGAAGATGTCTGGCCTGAGTGCTCCTTAGTGGCAAGGATGACAAGACTTCATCTTGCATGCTTTGGACATGTTGTCAAGACAGACAAGTCTCTAGAGAAAGATATCATGCTTGGTAAAGTGGAGGGGCAGTGAGAGAGAGGAAGTCTCAATGAAATGGACTGACACAGTGGCTGCCACCATAGGCTCACGCGGTGTTTCAGTGTGGTGCTATAGGTCTGACCTGACTCGATGTCACCAAACAACAGCTGTCCAGAAATAAGCCCTTTCCTGCGGTCATTAGATTTTGAGAAGGATGCAAAGACAACACAAACGGTGCTGGGACAACTGGAGAGCCACATGCGGGGATAAAAAAAAGCATAGCTGAACCTCGATATCACATTATATATAAAAATGCATAGCAAAAAATTGAACGTCTTTAGAAGAAAATACAGGACTACATCCTCATGAGCTTGGGTTAGCCAATGAATCCTTAGCTATCACAAGAGAAGCGCAGGCAACAAAAGCAAAACTAGATCCATTGGACTTCATCAAAATGAAAAATCTCTGTGCTTCAAAAGATGCCATCAAGAAAGTCAAAAGCCAACTAGCAGGGGAAAATATCGGTGAATCATATATCTGATAAGGACGTTGTATCCAAAACCAGCAAGAACTCATAACTCAATAATAAGGACACAAATAACCTAATTTGTAGAGTAGGACAAGAATTCCAATAGCTATTTCTCCAAAGAAAACATACAGACGGCCAAGTAGCACATGAAAGATGCTCAGTATCAATAAGGATCAGGGAAAGGCCAATCAAAAGCACACTGATAGATCATGTCACACCCACTAGGATGGCTAGAATTAAAAAGGCAAATGGGGTGCTGACAAGGATATGGAGAAATTGAAACCTTCATACATGGCTGGTGGAAAGGTAAAATGGGCCTTTCAAAAAGAGTGTGGGAGTTCGTTAAAAAGCTAAAGTCTGTTGTTAGATGTCATCAAGTTAGTTCTAACTCATAGCCACCCTGTGTGCTGCAGAACAAAACACTATCTGGTCCTTTGCCATCCTTACAGTTGTTCACATGCTTGAACACATTGTTTCAGCCACTGAGTCGTTCGTTCGTTCCGGTCCAGGAGCTTCCGCTTTTTCCGCGGACCTTCTATTTTACTAAGAATGATGTCCTTCCCCAGGGAGTCCCCCCAGAAGTGCTTATAATGAAAACCCTAATGATTGAATTCCCAAAACTCAGGCACTAGAAATCCTATAAAGCACAGTCCTACTCTGACACACACACGTGCGATCACCATGAGTCACAATGGACTCCATGGCAACTGTTTGTTGTTGTTTTCCCTGTGAGTAGAGGTAAGATTTCATTAAAGGCAAGGTGGAAATTGTCATGGCAGATGTCAGAAGGAGGTGGTTTGCCTGATGGGGTCTTGACATTGCCAGCTGTTAGCTGCGGAGTCCACCATTCCCTCATGGTGACTCGATGCGCAACGGAACAGAAGGCTGCTCGTTCCTGGGTCATCTCCCGGATCACTTGAGGATCTGCTAGAATTATTTACAGTTTTCATTAGCAGCTTTTAGAAAGCGATTGCCAACCCTTTCTTCCTAGTTCATCTTAGGTTAGAAGATCTCTTGAAATCTGTTCAACTCAGGTCCCCATGGACAGAGGCAAAAAACAAACCCACCTCTCCACATGCTGTCCTTAGGTGCTGTGGAGGCGATGGTGACCCATAGCGGCCCTGTGCCCACCAGAACAGAACCCTGCCCAGGCCTGCACCATCCTCACCATTGTTCCTAGCCCAGAGCCCATTGTTGCAGCCACTGTGTCAGTCCACCTCCTTGAGCGCCTTCCTCTTGTTCAGCTGCCCTTCCACTTTACCGAGCATGGAAGGCAAGAATTCCAAACCTGAACCCTCTCTGCCCTCCTTTAAATTTCTGGTCCAATAAAAACCTAAACTCTTTGCCATCAAGTAGATACTGATTCATAGCGACCCTATAGAACAGGGTTGAACTGCCCCCTGTGAGTTTGAGACTCTAACTTAGCTACATTTTAAAAGAGGAAAATAGAACAGATGAAACTAATTTTAGTAAGACATTTTATTTCACCCACGGAATCCCTTAGAGTATCCATTCCACATGCAATCCACATAAGAAAGTATTTTCATTTTTCTACTGAGACTTTAAATTCAATGTGTATTTGGAACTTGCCAAAAACCAAACTCACTGCCATCGAGCCAAGGCGGACTGTGAACCCCTGTGAGTTTCCGAGGCTGTTTATGGGAGTAGAAAGCCCAGTCTTGCATTTACAGCGCATTTCAGCACAGTCTAGCCACATGTAGGTGCTCAGTAGCCCCAGGTAGCTCCTGGCTGCCATTACTGGATGGCACAGGACTCGGGCAAGGCAACTCTGAGAGGGAATAGACCCTTCAATAACCCCTCCTCACGCAGTCTGCTTCATGCAGCCACCGACCTAGGCCAAGGCCAACAGGAGTGAGCCATGAGAGAAGAATAAGAAATACGCCGGGAGGCAGCCGTCTTCTTAGAGATAGTTATATGTGAAGCTAGCCCAACGGTCTGGGCCACATCTCCAGTGTCCAAACCCAGTCGTGATTCTTACTTTTCACCATGTCAGGAATAAGCCGGACCGCCCAATTTTGTTTTCTCCTCCTATGACCTCTATAAAGATTTTCTTTCACAACAAAGAATTTGTCTCTGCCTCGTTCCACTTGCACTGCCAGGAGTAAGGAAGTCCTGCGTGTCTGATCCTGGGGGCTTATGTCTTCTGCCAGTGCCCATGAAGCTGTGGGAGGCGCACTCGCTAGCTTGCGAGCCGAGAAAAGTCTCAAATCCTTCAGCATGCCTAACAAGAGCATCGCCTCCTTGGATGTCTATCTGAGGGCTAAGTTCCTCCGAGGTCTCTTGACTTCTGATCTCTCAGAACGTTTCCCATGGCCCTTTGCCCCTCGGCCTGCAGCCCTTGCCTTGTGGCGCAGTTGTGGCTCCTTAGACTGCTGTCTGCAGGGGGGGGGCAGTGACAACCCGCCAGCCGCTCCACGGGGGGAAAAAAGCAGGGGTTTTCTACTCCCGTGAAGCCTCAGAAACCCTCAAGGGCAGTTCCAGCCTGTCCTACAGAGTCGTTATGAGTCGGCATGGAGGGAGGCAGGGGCAATGAATTTGGGTTGTTTTTTGTTATTGTTTATATTTTAATACCTCCAGTATACCCCCGTGGCTCCAAAGTATTCATGGGTGTTTGCGTTCGGCCCCATAAATGTGAATCATCAGTGAATCTTCAAATCTGGTAAAGATGAAATCTTAATACCCTCTTCTCGCCTTCAGAACTGATGATTGTCTGAATTACTCTGTCCGCTCATTACACTGGTAGGGCCCTGGTGCACCGTGGTTGCTTGTTGGGCTGTGATTCTAAAAGTCAGCAGTTTGAAACCACCAGCTGCTCCTTGGGAGAAAGATGGGGCTTTCTGCTCCTGTAAAGAGTTACGGTCTCAGAAACATACCAGGGCAGCTCGACCCTGTCCTGCAGGGCTGCCAGGAGTTGGCATCGCCTCCAGGGGGTGCATTTGGGCATCTGGGGGCAGACACTATGTACTCTTCCCTCCCCCCTCCACTGTCTTCAGCTCCCCTTCCTCTGCGAGTTGCTGTTATTTTCACCTTCAGATCAATTCAGTGAATTCAAACCCACCGATCCCGGAGTGACAAGATGGCATTGCAAACGAAGATTACTCTTTCATGAGATCAGCACTGACTTCACGAAGCAGATTTGCCTTCCCGCTGCCTCAGAAAACCTATCCTTTTGGAAGGCACCCATATGAACAGGCCTAAAGATAACAGATTTTCTGTTCTTTTCCCCATAGGAAAAATTAATCATGATGGCACGAGTCCATCAACAGATGTAGGTTATTAGCCATTTGATTGCAAGTGATTATACTCGAAAATCCCAATTATTTCCCCCTAATCACTACATAATATTTGAAAACATACAGAAATAATATTTTATTCCATAGATGAGTGGGATTTTTTTCTTCTCTATTTTCTTCCAATCTCTTTCTATTCCCTTTTCTCCTCCATTACTATTTCTTTATCTCTTGATTTCAAGTCTAGAGTATTAAATATGCATTGCTTAAATAAATAAATAAAATAGACCTACATTGCTCACACCTTTTCAAATTCAAATTAACAAACATGAATGATCCTACTGCTGGAGATAGATGAGCCATTCTACTTCCAGCCAAGAGTTACCGCCTCAGAAACCTACAAGGCCAGTTCAACTCTGTCCACTAGGGTCTCTATGAGTCAGAATGGACTTGGTGGCAGGACATTTTGAGATTTAATGACCTTACTACGTAGGGAATTCCATGGTAAGAAGTTCTCAGCCATGAATTGGAAATAAGAATCCTGCTATAATATTAAGAAGCCTTGGTGTTTACGAGTTGGGCTGTGATCCGCATGGTTGGCAGTTCAAAACCACTAGCAGCTCCAAGAGAGAAAAAGCCTGGGATTTCTACGCCCATAAACAGCTAGTCTTGGAAACCCACAAAGGGCTCCTAAGAGTCAGCATTGACTCAATGGCAATGGGTTTGAGTCTGTAATACTAAAACGCTACAGGTAAGTTTAGAGGTATGGAATTGCTCTTAGGCTGCAAGATGTGTCTGCAACCTGATTGAAGATCAGTCTATGAAAAATGGGACTTCAGAGGGTATCTGGTGGCATAGTGGTATGTATGTGGTGGGCTGCTAGCTAAACACAAAGTCACAAATTCGAAACCACCAGCCGCCTCAAGGGAGAAAGATAAGGCTTTCTACTCCCATAAAGAGTCACAGTCTCAGAAACCTATAGTGGCAGTTCTACCCTGTCCTATAAGGTTGTTATGAGCCAGAATCATCTAGATGACAGTGAGGTTGTTTTTGTTTTTCTGTGGAAGGAATGGACAGATCAATTAGGGTGAACTAAAACTTCTGTCCCACACTTCCTTCTCCACAATCAGATTAGAATCAGGAAGAACACTGAGCAGAGCAATTTATTTTGGTACTACTCATTTTCCATGATCTTGTAGTAGTTTCATGATGAAACTCAAGATTTGTAAGTGATGACTATTTCATCACAAGTGTAAGGAATCACTCCAAAGTCATGTGGTTACCTGCCACCAAGTTGCCTCTGATTCATGGTAACCTCATGCACAAGGAACAAATGCTTCTTAACCCTGTACTAGCCCATGATTGGTGGCAGATAGAATTTCCTGATCCACAGTTTTCACTGAGAGTCAGAAGTAGATTGCCAGACCTTTCTTCCTAGTCTGTCCTAATATGAGAGGTTCTTCATGGGAGTGTGAGCCTTTTCAGAAGACCTGCAGCAGTAGCCTCATCATTGGGAGTCCACAGATAGCCTTGAGTTTTCAATTTAACTAGTTGGGACAATAGTGATACACTAAACGGATGAAAGTACGCCCTGGCATGTTCAGCAGAGCTGAATGAGTCAACAGAACATTCTATTGTCTCAAGCACACCCAAGAAAGGGGATGGAGCAGCCCTTTCAGAGTGTTGTCAGCTGACTGACAATGCCTCTTTGGATTCCAGGCTCACTTAGTGCTTTTCTGATTGGGCGGCTCCCGTATTAATAAAAGACTCTGGACTTCTTGGACTTCATGTTTCTCAATGAAACTGGAGTCATTGGAATGTCGGGATTACACTTCAGAGTTTATGTGTGTCCACTCCAGAGAGAAAGTTCTGCTCTCCCTCTGGTGGCAAATGAGATTTCAAATGCTGACACCCAGAACATTAATCAGCGGAAATTTACCGTAATAAGGCTACCATAAGAAGATCCTTAAAGCATTTCATTGGCTGCTTCATGAATTATATGTCAATAAACTGTTGTTCTTAAGTGTGTGAGGATTAAATGAGTTAAGTGCTTTGGAAAGAGGAGGAGGGGAGGAGAAGGTGGTTTAGATAGTCACTTGGACCTGCCCAGGTGGCCTCTTTGGCAGGTAGGATCCCTATAACCAAGCTGCTGGCCATCAGAGATCAGCTAGGCCCATGGCTTTGTTATAGAGTTGTTGAAGACTCAATCACATGTATTTGCAATATTTTAAGACTTGACAAAATCCTTGAGGTTCCCCCAGAATCCAGCTTTCTGAGCTCATGAAACTGGGGTGAACCTCAAACTGTTTCCCCTTAGGTGTCCTTTTGAACCTTGATGGAACCTGGGGTCACCTGCAGGTCAAACAATAGCTTAATCCAGAGTGACGAGTGTTTGGCCTTTGACACTGGGTTTTGTGGGGAAATAATCTATGTGCAGCCAGCATCAAGCAGCGGGAACCCCAAAATCAGACTAACGACCGCCTTATGATGTATAGCGTATCCTTGATGACTATTTCTGTGACCTATCTCAGGCTTTGATAACTCAACATAGCAATGACCTAAAAACCAAATTCCCTGCCCCTGAGTGGATTCCAACTCATAGCAACCCTATAGGACAGGGTAGAACTGCTCCTTTCAGTTTCCAAAACTGTAACTCTTTATGGGAGTAGAATGCCTTGTCTTTCTCCAGAAAACAATGACCTATATAACCTACTTTCACTGTTCCCAACTCACCATACCTTCCCAGCATGCTTGGGTGGCACCACCCTCTTCTGCGAGTAATCATCTCTTTTCGCAATAAATATATTCTGCTTCACTAATTTTTGGTGAAGCACTGATGGCATGGTTGGCTACATGCTGAGCTGATAACCACAAGGTCAGCAGTTTGAACCCACCAGCGGCTCAGTGGGAGTAAGATGAGTCTGTCTACTCCCATAAAGATGTAAAGCCTCAGAAACCCAAAGGGACAGTTTTACCCTGTCCAATAGGACTTAACTCAATGGTAGATGTACTGTATTGTGCTAAATTTTGTGGTGTTGAAGAAATTTGATTTTTGATCATTTAAATAAGGCATGGACTGAACAGGTTCAAATTAATTTCCTAGAAGTTAGTCAGTTGCCAGCAAGGCTACCTGTGAATCTTGAAATAAACATTGCACATCTATCATATTTGCATAATTCCCCATTTATCACCCATAAGCATCCCATACCAAAGCCATATCGAATGAAATCATTATCAAAATGCAATCCGTGTCTCCTTATGGACTACACCTCATTAATTTCTAACTTAATTCTCCCCTAAACTGTGTTATCGAATATTTGCTTGTTAGTTTTACAATAAGCGTCCATGGAGGGCCATATTCACCCTCCTCTGGCTTCCCTATTGCCAAGAGGCAAGAGTCAGACAAGCCACCCCACTCCATCATTATTCCCTATTGTGACACCCTCCATTCCTACCACGCCACTCTACATCAATGCTGGACTCCACACTTCCTCACAATGTCCACACAACTGACAGACAATACTCATAATTAAAGGGGATTCGTAGGGAGGTCAGTATGTTACCTTACCACAAGTCAGGAGCAGCAAACAAGTACAGTCATTGGTCTCCTCAGCCCGCAGCCAAGTCTCTCTCTGGGTCTCAGCCTTTCCGGCACGTGGTAGCCAAGTCTCTCTCTCCAAGATTCTCAGTAGCTCAGCTCCATGGTCCTTTGATCTTGGCCTCCATGAGCCAGGAAGTGAGCCTGCCTGTCGCTCGGTTCCACAAATCCCACAGTCTTGGACCCAGCAAGAAGAAGATACCCCAGCATCTCGACGCTTTTCCTGTGGGTCTGGTCTTGGTTCTCTGCGCCTCCCCCACCTCAGACAGAGATCCAGCTCTGTTTGGTTAAGTGGAGGGGGCAGCAAAAAGGGAGGAAAGCCCTCAAGGAGATGGACTGGCACAGTGACTGGCACCTACCAACAACAATTCTGCTTCAAAGATGCCAGAGCCCTGGATAGGGGGAGGAGGGCCAAGCTTAATGAGAATCGACCAATCCCCTCTGTTTCTGTTACACACCCTCTAGGTATAGCCCCACCCATTAGAGAGGCTCAGGTAGAAGAGTCACCTTAAGAAACTTCACTCCACCACGTTTCTTTCTTGCTTGCTTTCTTCTTTCTTAATAAATCATTTAATTGGGGGCTCTTACAGCCCTTACAACAATCCATACATCAATTGTATCATGCACATTTGTGCATATGCTGCCATCATCATTCCCAAAACGTTTCTTTTTTTCTACTTGAGCCCTTGACAAGTTTCATTTCTTTAAACCTGAGTAATGATATCATTGTGTGAACTTCCATTTGTGGTTTTTTTCCCCCCATAGTTTTCTAAGAGGTTTTATCCCAATCTCTCATTGGATCCTTGCAAACCATCCCCTCCCACCCCGCCCCCAGGGAAGTGAGGCCTTTTTGCCTCTTTTCCAAATGAAAAAATCAGAATAACTAGTCCCAGATCACATACTTACTATATAGCTGAATGTGGATTGGAACCCAGATCTTTTAAACCCCAACCACCCAGCACAATGAAAGTTCCAACCATTCATTATCTGACAAATGCATCACAATTACACATTGCATATGTGCCAATCTATCTAAAATGCATGGATAAAGATGCCTTGAACTCTAATAGTATCCCTTCACTGTCAACACGGATACTAGACAAAATAAATCAGTATTGGCATCTGCTACAGATGGAATCATTTCCCCAAAAGGATATGTTGAAATCTTAAGCCACAGTTGCTGTGAATGTGACCTTATCTAGAAATAAGGTCTTTGAAGGTATCGATTATGTTAACATGAAGTCACACCAAAAAGAGATGAGTCCTAACCATATTCTATGGGAGTGGTATCCTCATAAAGAGCAGAACAGAACTGAACACAGGGGAAGACAGCCATGTGACAATGCAATGACGAGTCAGGGAATGCCACAAAGTGCCTAAGGCAGCGAATGGCTAACTGAAGTCTTCCCAACTGGACCAGTAGGTAACATCATGATAAACAGGGAAAAGATAACATTCTCAAGGATTCCATCTTGCTTGGGTCTACCATCAATGATCATGGAGCAGCAGTCAAGAAATGAAAGAATGCATTGCATGAGACTTCTTTAAAGTGTTGAAGAGCAAAGAGGTCACTCTGAGGACTAAGACTAAAGTCAGCCTGACTCGAGCCACGGTATTGTCATTAGTGCATGGGAAAGTTGGACATTGAAAAGGAAGACCAGAAAAGAATGGGTGCACGGAATGGGGGTGCTGGTGAAGATTTAGTTCCATGGGCGGCCAAAAGAACAAACAAAACAGTCTTGAAAGAAGTGCAGCCCAAATGCTCCTTAGGAGCAAGGATGGCGAGACTTCAGGTCACATACCTTGGACCTGTTGTCAGGAGAAACCAGTCCCTGGAGAAAGACATCATGCTTAGTCCAGTAGAAGCGCAGCGAAGAAGAGGAAGACGCTGAGTGAAATGGATTGACACAGAGGCTGCGACAATGGACTCAAACATCACACTTGTGAGGATGGCACAGGACCATGCCGCGGTGTGTGCTCTTGCGCATAGGGTTCCAATGAGATGGAACCAACTCAGCGGCACCTAACAACAAGCAGAAGCGAAAAGAGACCAGGAAGAATCCTCCTCTAGAGCCAACAAAGGGAGCCTGGCTTGACCAGCATCTTGACTTGGTTTGCCAGCCTCCAAAACATTTCCATTCTTTAAAGGCCCCTACGTTAGGGTACCTTGTAACCACAGCCTTAGGAAACTAAAACAGCATCTTCTTGTTGTCTTATCTAAGCACTTCTGCTTTGCCAGATGTGAAAACATAGTTTTATTGAAAGGTAAAGAAATGTGTGACGTGGGGGGCAGCCTAGCCTCCAGGCAGAGTACTTTATTTTTTCAAATTGAAAGATAGAATTTTTATTATCAAGACGAGTCAGGAAAAAGCGACATGCTCATAGTCACAAGGGGGTGGGGGGTACATGATAAAGGGGGTTACAAAGGGGGTTATGAAGGTCCAATTCTTCTTCACATTGTTGTTGTGGCTGGGTGCCGACCAGTCGGCTCCAACCCATATGTGAATAACCGAAATAGACACCGCCCAGGCCTACACCATCCTCATAATGGTGCCTATGTCTGAGGCCCTGGTTGCAGCCACTGTGTCCATCCAGTTCATTAAGGGCCTTCCTAAAATTCACTGCCCTTCTGCGCTCTTCATCCCCTGGGATCCATCTCGACCATGTTCGGCTGCCAGTCATTTGACCTTCCATATCTGCCACATTTGCAAACTCTGCATCAGATTGTCAGCGGCTCCTTCCTTGAAGTGGGGGACCGAGGTCTTCTTGGTTGTCTGTCCTTCATCCGGAATCTCTGATGAAACCTGTGCACTTTGGGTGACCCTGGTGGCATCCCCGTGACACAGCTTCCAGCATCACAGCAACACACCACAGCAAGACACACTGACAGACAAGAGGTGGTTCTTGTTGGTTTGTTTTGCTTTTTTATTATTTTTAATCATTTTATTGGGGGCTCATAAAACTCTTACCACAATCCATACATCCATCCATTGTGTCAAGCACATTTGTACATTTGGTGCCCTCACCATTCTCAAAACATTTGCTTTCTGCTTGAGCCCTTGGCATCAGCTTCTCATTTTTCCCCCTTCCTCCCCACTTCCCCCTCCCTCATGAACCTTTGATAATTTATAAGTTATTATTATTTTGTCATATCTTACACTATCCGGTGTCTCCCTTCATCCACTTTTCTGTTGTCCGTCCCCCAGGGGGGAGGTTATATGTAGACCATGGTAATGGGTTCCCCCTTTCCACCCCACCCTCCCTCCACCCTCCCAGTATCGCCTCTCTCAAGGAGGTGGTTCATAACAATACCATTTCTACTTTCTAACCTCAGGGAATATGTTGACCAAGACATCCTTCTGAGAGCAAACCTCACAAGCACTCCCAACTAACTACATTTTGAACAAAAGAGTTCCTCTCACAAGTTAAAAGCTTGGCCTTTGCTCCTTTTAAAGGTTATAAGCAGCCACATTTTTACAAGAAGCTGAATTGTCTCTTGAGAGCAGCAGGAGTGGGGAGGGGGAGGGAACTTTAAAATCAAGTTTCATTTTGATTCAAAGGGGAGTTCCATTGAGATGTGAGGCAGACCTTTTAGTCGTGTCAAGCGCCTCAGTGTGAGAACTGACTCGCTCACTGTGAATAACAAGCAAACAAACTTGTCAGACAAATCTTCAACTTCAAGATAAGTGAAGGCTGGGTCTCTGATTGTGCCACTCAGAGGTCTCCTTGCTGTTCGTTCAATGCTTTCTGTTCTCCTGATTTCCAGGATCACGTGTTTGTTCTCAGGAAAGGAGCTGTGTGGAGATCCGTGGGGCAGTACTTTACAGCAATAAGCTGTACTCTTACAGACATGTTATTTAATCTTCACAACTACTCTATGGGGTGCTAGAATATGCAGGTATTTTTTATTCACATCAGAGGCCTTTCTCAAAATGATTTATTTCAGAACCTCCGGGGCCAAGACTCGTATAAATTTCAGTCCTCCTCCATCTTCACCCTGCCGGCATAAAAAGTGACGAAGATCTTCCCATAAACCTTACCGGGCACATTCTTTCCCACCCACACCACCACCCCCCTTCAGAAAATGAGGAGCGTGCCATCCTATTTTTCTCAGTCTCCTTTCCTTCTGCACAGCGGCCTCCTCCAGAGGATTAGTACAGACCTGTTCTGGATAGATCTTTTTCATCCTGCTGATGTGAAAGGATGCTGTACTCTATGTAGCAGGAGATTATATTGGAAAAAAATGGCATTATAATAACTATCTGTTTTTCTCAAGCCCACAAAGCAGCTCTCCTTTGTGTTTTCCCCCTTTCCCTCTCTCACTGGCCTTCCCTTTAGCCTAAATAATGCAAAGCAACAAGTCACTGCTTGACTTGGAATCAAACACCACAGGGTGTCCAATGCCAGGAACACAAAAGACCCCAGTCTCCGGCTGCACATAAATGACGCTGAGGTTGGCCCGAGCTGGGGCTATGGCTTCATAAAGCTGAGTGCCTATTTCCTACCTTAATGATTTGTAGAATGAACTACATGACAAACAACTGCAGAGTAAATGTGATATACTCATCTAGCAAGAACGTATGTTTTGCCTTCTTCCACTAACTGGCAACATGTGGACATGTAATGACATTAACTCCTCTGGAATATCAGGGGGCAGTAACAGCATGCACAGGTTCCTTGTGCGGAACCATGCCAGTCTTGATGGCCATCTCTCAGCTGGTGGCAGCCCCGGAGCGGAGTGCTCTCTAAGGAAGGAAAGTTTGAACTCCGCCAAGAGCAAAACCAAGATGACAGTAGCGAGCCGCACCAGCCTTTCTGGAGCCCAGCTTAGAATCTATCCCTTTTCATACATAAACTCATTCCTCAACACAGAACAGCCTCAACAGAACAGCCTTAAAAAGGAGATTCTTACTCCTACGGAGATATTAGAAGTTGGGAAACCCGGACAAGGAAATAACTTGCCCTAAGTCTCTGGTGCCAAAGCAGAAAGCGAAATGGAACCAGAAACGGAGAAGCCATAAGACGTTTTGACGTTCTCTGTCCACAGGGAAACCCATTACACGACAAAATCAATGTCAAACGGTAGAATCAACGAGCGGAAAGACCCGCCACGCAGCAGCACGAGCAGACACTGCCTGTGCCCAACCCATTTCCATACATGCCAAGCTGACTTCCAACAAACAGAGCCGGTCTGTCTGCCCGCAAGTCCCGGGGGATTAGCATCTTCCAACGAATGACTGACAAGAGTGGGTGGATCACTACCCCAGTTCCGGTGCCTCTCAGGTGGCAATGACTCTGAGGCATAGGCTCTAAACTGTTTCCAAGAATTTCTCCCAATGAAGTTGAGCCCCAATGGCTACCATCCTAACTATACCAATAACCTTCCTATGTTGGCTCTCTTCTTTCTCTTTGCGGTCTCACTTCCCCAAGCCCCGACCAGTGTCTCTTGGGACTAACTCAAATAAACTACTTGCTCCAATCCTTGTTTCAGTTTCTACTTCAAAACCCCAAACTAAGAAAACGGCCTGTCCTATGAATTTAGAACGGTTGTGGACTTTTATTGACGGGGTCTAACAAAAATCCATTCAAGAAGCACTTGAAAGAAGTTGAGATGCTATCTAACTCATTTCTTAGGCTGCAGTAGCCAAAGATTAGTCTGCAAAATGCAAGACACATCTCATTCTCTCTGCTCCCTGCCAGTAAACTGAAGCCCCTGAGGTCCTTCTGAATTATTGTCAAGAATTCTCAGATATGTCTTGAGTAAGCCATAAACATATCCCTGCCACTCTGGCTCTGTCCTTCCCATTGCCCACAAAAAGAGTCATTGTCCCTCCCCTGGGATTCGCACCACAAAGGTCACACAGAGTCCACAGGGAGGGGAGAAAATTTGTCCTTTGGTCACGATGTGGACTGTGGAAGGCCTTCCTGGCTTCTACTGCCTAGAACCACCCACTCCACACCCACTGTCCCTGCCCCCAACCACAGACCTCTAACCTGAGAGTAGGAGGCCATTTTGCAGAGCATCACGAAGATATACATCATTGTCCTCTCCTCAAAGCCTTTTCCCAACATCACCTGGAGCTTCTTAGTTTCTACTCCTTGCAAAATCCTCCTGCCTACAGGATCTTACATAAAATATGAAAGTAGCTCATATAGTATTGGTACATTAGTTCTTATGACATGCCCTGTTCAATACTTACTCTCATGGAAAAGTCACTGAAGACATAGATGCTACAGCAAAGTGTAGTGAAGAAAGCAGATGGTGTCCGGCTATCAGGAAGAATAGCATCTGGGGTCTTAAAGGTTTGTCTCCAAACAAGCAGACATCTAAGTGAGACATCAACTAAGTCCACACAGAAGAAGCACACCAAACTGTGCTCAATATATTATAAATAATATACTCCAAATCTGGAGCTTAAATTCCAAACACCAAGTTTTCAGAAAGCTATAGATGACAGTGGAAGCCCAAATCCATTTGCAGGGTCCTTATGAGGATTAAGCCTCTGACCATAGTCCAGAGAAAAGAACACCCTTGCTATCAGACAGAGAGCATTGTAAAGTTGTAACACCTTATCATTTGATCTTCCACTTGACCCATTTTAAAGTTGTTCCAGTTTTTAATGTTTTCTGATTTCTTTTCCATTGATGTTTTCCTCTGTTTTATTTTGCCATTGTTGTTGGGGTTTGTTCGTTTGTTTTGGTTGTTATTTCTTGATTTTGTTTTGTATGGGTTTTTTTTCTGTATATGAAAGGCCTGATAGGCAAATCTATAGCGTAAGTAACTGGATTGATAATTACCTGGGAACATGACGGGGGTGTTGGGGGCAGATGAGTGGCTAACAACACTAGCTACAAAAAAGAAAATATTCTAAAGTTCATTGTGGTGAAGATTGCACAACTCCTCTTAATAAGATTGAACTATTAAATTGTACAAGGGGGTACCATCCCCCCCCAAAAAAGCAGAAAAGCTTCTCTTGGGGAAGCTTTTGTAGAATGCATTTTTCCCACTTGGCGAGCATCAAGAGCAACTCACTCTGAGTTAGTGCACCCAGTGGCATTGCCTGGTCACAGTGAATTTTTTCGTGAAAGCAGTTTCACTTGAAGCTCATTTTTTGTGGTGGCCGATTTAAGAGAACAGATGACGCAGAAACTGTTGTGATACTGAACACAGCTTACAAGGACAGCACAATGGGAAAACCCCAAGTGTACAAGTGGTTTTCTCATTTCAAAAACGGTGAAATGTTGATTCATGACAAACCCTGATCTGGACATCTGTCAGCTTCCTGAAAGAATGGAAATGTCGACAAAACCTGTACCCTTGTGCTTGAAGACCGACGACGGACCATTAAAGAGATGGGGAAGTTATCTGGACTGTCTTGGAGCTCGGTTCAGTGAATTATAGCAGAAGATTTGGGAATGAGAAGGGTGGCTGCGGAATTTGTGCCTCAGGTTCTGACTGACCAGAAAAAAGAGTGTCAACTGGAAACATGCAGTGATTTGAAAGAACAGCTCCAAATCGACCTTTTTTTCTGAGGTCATTACTGGTGATGAGACAAGGTGCTATTCTTACAACCCCAAAAGCAAACATCAGTCAAGTCAGTTGAAGACGCCATAGTCACCTCGCCCAAAGCTCATCCGGTGAAATAAAAGATCAAGATGACGCTCATTTGTTTGGGGTTTTTTTTTTTTAATGTGTGGGGGATAGTGCATTTGGAGTTTGTTCCACCAGGTCAGACTGTTAATCAAGCTTTCTATTTAGAGATTCGGAGAAGATTGAGTAAAAGCGTCTGACCAAAAAGGGCCTCATTTGTGGCAGACAAGGGACTGGTTTTGCCACCATGACAATGCACCTGCTCATACAGCCATCTCAGTGGGCCAGTTTTGGGCAAAAACCAGTCTGCCTCTCTTGCTCCATACACCGTACTCACCTAACCTCACTCCATGTGACTTTTTTTATTTCCCCAATAGAAGAGGAACATGAAAGGACAGCGATTTGATGACAGAGAAGAGGTGAAGAAACAAAATGTAGGAGGTGCTGTCAACCATCCAAACAGAGAAGTCTGAAAACTGGAATCGCAGATTTGACAAATGTGTTAGTTGTAATGGAAAGTACTTTGAAGGTGATAAGGTTGTTTTGTAAAAATAATAATAATAAATTAAGTACATAGTTTGGAGGAAAAAATCCGGGTTTAGGGGGTAACCCCTTGTACGATAAGTGAATGATGTGACAATAAAAAACTAAATTTTAAAAATGTAACAAACTGAAAATGGAATTGTTATAATATCATAGAAACCTTTATTAAACAAAGATATCAAAATGTGAAGCGATTGTTTCTTGAGATCCTCCCTCAAGGTCTAAACAGTTCTGAAGGTGGAGCTCATGTCTTCAGTTGCACCAAGTCAAGATGGTAGTTTGGCCATCCCTTTCCATTTTCTTGGGTGTGGGCTATAAAGAGCAGCCTGAGGAGGTAAGTTTGGGGTTGTAGGGTCAATGGGATAAGGTTTTCAACAAAACTCTCATCAGGCAGCCCTTGTCACCCCTCAAAGAAGAAAGCAATGCATTGTCATGATGGGAAAAGCAAATTATCAGCACAACTTTCCTGACCTTTTTCTCACCAATGGAATTTTCCATTTTCTGAAAATTCCTAATATGCTTCCATGATCATTCTGTGTCCTTCAAGAAAATCTATTCATGTTGCCCCTTTGAAGTCTCCAGTTTCCAAAACCTGAGCTGATCCCTCTGCCTTGAATGTAACTGACCCAGCAGATCCCTTGGAAGCCACTGGTCTGATTGGACCTTATTGGATCATATTGGTAAGTCTGAGACTCGTCTTGAAGTTAGAATATTTTTCATAAAAAATCATCTTCATTAGCATTGATCTTGCTTAAAAGACTGCTGGAAAAATTAGCTCTTTGACTAGTTGATCTTTGCATAACGCCTTATTTTTAAAAAGCATCCTTTTATTCTCTGTTTTGTTTTTAAAGCATCCTAATGAGACTAAGACCAGACTATTACTGAGAGAACTTGTCCGTAGCCACTGATTGCACAGACACTTATGAACTGAAACCTTGACTTACCCTGGTATATAAGTTGACATTGAATCATCTTCAACTCATGCACCCTCTATGTGCTCTACAACAGTTCTCAGGGGCTGATTCTCCAGGAGATCACCAGGCTTGTCTTCCAAGACACATCTGGGTGGAATCAAACCTCTAACCTTGTGATTAACAGGTAAATGCTTAACTGTTGGCCACCAAGACTACTTGGGACCCCACTGGTGGCCCCTTACTCACTTTTTCCCTGATGGATGTGACTTGTAGGAGCGATCCCAGCTTAGGCTCAAGCGAGGATGTATACTTCCTTAATATGCAACATGAATACTTCTTCCAACATTCCGCTCTTTATTCAGCTAACTTCAAAAATCAATGTTCTAGTTGTTTTGGACACTAGAGTCAATTGAATACAGTGATGAGTTGGTTTGAGAATTCCCATTGGCAAACAAGTATGTAATGAATGGGTGGTGAGAGACGCAGTGACTTTCATTCTGTTCTGTATAGCCTTTTCAAAAGAACATCATGTACCTTTCCTTTCCCCTGGAAAATTTTTTGAAGGCTTTTAGTCCAAAGTCATAGTTCTGACCTGATTAGAGTTGAGTAAGCTAATGGGAAAAATCAGAAATCTAGATGTTTTGCAGTGTGCCAGGTAGATTGTGATTGGAATGTTAGAGAAAAGTCAAGATGTACTTTGTTCAACAAAGAAGCCCACAGCACCAGGAAAATCCAGCTTGGATGCTACATGCTTTCAAAATCACATCCTATTTCCTGCATGTATGCATACACACGCATGTCTGTACGCACACTCACTCACTCATCTGTGTAGCCACATAGCGGTGAGCCTATCATGGGGCCTTAGAGCTCAACCTTTAAGCGTGCTGACTCTGGAGCTGAGTCAAAGCCCACATTTGCCATCTACTGCTTGTGTAACTTGTACAAATGATTGAGCCTCTGTGGACCTCAGCTTCCCCATAGGAAAATAAATATGCCCTTTGGAATGTTTTTCAAGGTTTTCATGAATTTACTATTTTCCAGGTGCTTCAAAGGTAACTGGCAAAGAGTAAGCACTTTAACCAGTGGTATGTGGTCTGCTAGCATTTGCCTCACATTTCTCCCTGGCAGAGTCGCACGGGTGCAAGGAGGTTAACAATAAATGACTGTAAAACTTGATGACTGGGTGTCCCCGCCCCCCAAACAAACAGAGGCCTCTTCCAGCCCCACAAGGAATTGTTCTGTCATGAGGTCACAGTAATGAAATACATGCCATAAAACCAAAATAGATAGAGAAGGAATTTAAAAGATGCTATCAATGCACAACTGAGGGTGCAGGCAAAAGGACCTCTAAGAGGAACATTTTCAAATAACTTCAAATTGAGATGCTCTTCGCCTTCCTGTAGGACAGTGGTTCTCAACCTTCCTAAGGCCACCACCCTTTCATACAGTTCCGCATGGTGTGGTGACCCCTCAACCAGAAAATGATTTTCGTTGCTACTTCATCACTGTCAGATTGCTACTGTTATGAATTGGGCGACCCCTGTGAACGAGCTGTTCAACCCCCCAAAGGGGTCAAGACCCACCGGTTGAGAACCCCTGCTGTACGCGCTATTGAAAGTCCCCCAGCATATTTCCAACACCCCGGCGTGCCTTTCCACCAACTCCTCCGAAGCATTAGCCTAGTAGACAGAAGGTCTGAGTCCCAAGATGCCATGGGTGACAATTTAGCCAACTTCTCTGCTTCCATAAAGCAGACACTACTAACTTCCCGGGCCCACCACACCCATCTTGATCATCCAGTTCCACACCTTGGCTCTGGGTCACCACCTATTAACTGTGGGCAAGGTACTCTGCAAAGCCAGTCAGCAACCTTTTGGCATGCCAATTCTCTTCTGCATCACAAGTGGCCCCTTTTAAATTCAGCCTTCCCTCCAGCTTCCCATCTCAGAGAAACTTTGGGGATCCCCAAGACTCCCCAGTTTGGGGCCAGGCTCCTAATGTTTGACTTCTTTTTGTCCTTTCAAGAGTTCATTTGATTCTCTCATGCTCCCATCCTTCCTGCCACTCCACTGCATGACTCCTGCATTTAGGGACCACCGTGGTCCTTCCAGTAGCCATCTGTTGTAGTGTGATGACTTAGTCAACATTTTCCCATGATACTGGAGCTATGCTAGCAGCATTGCCAACAGGAGGCAAGCCATCCATAGTGGACAAGTTTCAAGGAAGCTTCCATACTAAGAAAGACTAGGAAAACAGACCGTGCGATTTACTTCTGAAAATTCACCAATAGACACTCTACCGGTGGCACCAGAATACTGTCTAATATGGTGCTATAAGATAACCCCCTAGGTGGGAGGCATTCTCAGTACACAATGGCCATGACGACGGGCTCCAGCAAAACCAACTGGACAGCCATTGGATAGCAGCCTCCCGGTAGCTAACCCTGTATCCTCTGCCCTCCTTCCTTTCCCACAGGGAAAAGAAAATTCCACTTCAATGCCAATGCCTCATAGCCTTCTCCTTGCTGGCTAAGCTTTGTAGGTCTGAGCCTTAACTGGCTTCTAACCCTTACACATACACATCTAATGTGGTAGTTCAAAAGCCAAACACTGAGTTGTTTGTGGTGGTTGTTGTTGTTGTGTTGTCTTTAATCAATAGAATAAGAGATCTTCTCTGCTTTTCAATAATAATATATATGTCACTGCTGTCTCCCTACATCTAATCAACATGTCAGCATCCCCTAACTAGCAGCCTCTCTTCTCAAGTTTGAATGAAAAGGGAGATAAGTAGAGGAAGAAGTTAAATGGCAGTGATTATATGTAGGCTGGGAAATGAAAGGTAATTCCTTATTTTCTGCGTTCTGCTTTTATGCTCTAAATTGTCTAAAAAGCTGTCACGTTGGGGTTTTACAATACGAGGGGAAGAAAGTACAAATTGATTCTTTGTGGGGGAAGATGAAAACGTTCTCCCACCGGATTATCATGAGGGTTGCACAATGCTGACAATGGACGAAAAATCGTTGCATGGCACATTTAAAATGGACGGATGTCGATGTGTCCATTAAACCTCACTGAAGCTTCCATTTCGGTCAAATGGACTCGGTCCCAGCAGAATGCCAATGCCACATCTTCATAGAGTTGGAAGTCAAGTGAAGAAGTGCCGTAGACACTGATGGGAAAGAGGAAAGCTGGGATGGCAGCAAGGAAGAGAGGGAAATGGAGAGAGCAGGTTGGAAAAGAGAAAATACAAAGGGAAGAAGAAGAATAGTGTCCTAGTTAGGATGCAGCAAAGGCTACCTGAAAGAAATGTTTCTCATACTTCCAGAGGCTCAAAGTGCACATCTGGTCTCAGCCACGTGGATTCTTTCTGTGGGAATTCCCTAACCAACTCTCTCCTACCTTCTGGTGTCTGCCGGTATTCCTTGGCCCTCCTTGCCTTGTAGATGTTCCTCGCAGGTCAGTGTATTCCTCTGTGCCCATGTGGCTCTCTTTCTTTTTTAAATAAGGAGTGATTAGATTTGGGAGCCTCCCTGCTTGGGTGTGACACAACTAACATAGCAGAAAATGTTAGATCCAAATTGTATCTCGTTATTGTTACTGGTGTGGTTGGGCAGCATGGAGTAGATTCTGAATCAGAGCAGGTGGCAGAGTAGAACTGCCGAGTGGGTTTTCTTGACTCTTTCTCCCACCGAGTCACTGGGCAGGTTTGAACTGCCAACCTTTCCATCAGGAACTGAATGCTTAGCTGTTTGAGCCATCAGAGCTACTTATTTACAGATATAAGGGCCAGGATTTCAATACACATTTGAGGGAGAAGGGTGAAAGCAAGTCAATCTATAACAAAGAAAAGGAAAAAGGCAGAGAGAAAGGAGAAATAAACAATTTAGCAAAAACATAACCAATAAGCCAGGATTCTGAGAGCAAAGGACTAAACATACATGACCTCACAACTTGGTGATAGTGAGTTTGTTTGTTTGTTGTTATTTGAGGGTACCTTATAGCATGAAGAAGCCCAGGTGGCATTGTGGTTACCAATTGGACTGTGATCCAAAAGATCAGCTGTTTGATACACCAGGTGCTCCTTGAGAGAAAGCCATAACTTTCTATCCCCATAAAGAGTTACAGTCTTAGAAACTCACCGGGCAGTTCTACCCTGTCCTATAGGGTCACTATGAGTCGGCTTACAGCATTGCCAACAGCCCATGCAAGTTTGCTTGACTTGCATGGAAATATGTACTGGTATATAAAAACAGGATATACCTAGACAGCCAATTATTTTAAAACCTAACAACCTGTGATGCTTTCAGCAAAAGCTAGCATTTGAAACCTCATCAAAGAGTCAAAGTTAATTTTGAGGACTCCAGAGAAAGAGTGAAAAGCTCCTGGGAAAATCCTGCTGCCAAAACGAGAGCAATAATGAGCTGACGTTTTGAGTTTTGTTCTAGTGTTAGTTAACGCACTGGGGCAGAAAGGTAGCTTTGAAGTAATTCATATCAGGGTTTCTAAGAGTCAAAAGTCTTCCTTTCTCAGCCTCAGCCCACTTCACAATTCCAAGTCCCTCGAGGGCCCTTCTGTAGATCAGATAATCCTACAAGTTTGCCTCCTCTGCTCTGCTGGTACGACATGTCCATCTTGGAAACCAGAAGCTTCCAACCATTTCTGTTCCAAGAGCTGAGTCCCTCGGCACCGTGTGCCCGACCCTGGGACCTCAATACTCATGGCTGTAGGAATACCCCGGACAAAAAGCCACCATTTGTTCAGCAGCTTTTAATATGAGACAGGGGGCAGCTCCGCTAATAAGGCTGAAATGTGCAGGAAGCGACACATTTCTTTATTGCCTTTCATGTTGATGTTTCAGTTGGGTGTTCTCAAGTGGATTTCGGCTCATCCTGAATCCGTGTGATGGAACAGAGCTGTCCCAGAAGGTTTTCTCAAAGGCTACTCTTTCAGGGAATAGATTGCCAAGTCTTCCTCCCAAGGAGCTGCTGGATGGGTTAGAACTACCAACCTTCTGATGTGTGGACAACACTTCACCCTTGCACCCCCAGAGCTCCTTTAAACGCAACCCAATTAGAAGTCAGAACCCTCGTTTCTCCTCACTAGGAGGAAATCCAGCCTTACTATTTTTGGTCTCTTTCCCATCCCCTCCCCCTGGGTTGTCCAATGCCCCAACATCAAACCGGTCCTCAACCATGGGTGTCAGCATTAGTCTAAGATCCTGCCTCCCCATCTCCACACTAACCTAATGACACCTCTCTGTTTGTCGCATCGACCTTCACGTTTATACCTGGAGTTTGTATCCCAGCTTTGGGGCCATCAGACGTCTGCTTGTGAACCATGGGTGGTGTTCTGTTTTTTCCAGCCCCACTCTGAAATGACACGTATGGGTCTGCGACAAGGTGGAGTGAGGCCGGAGGCCACACAGGCACAGTCAGCCTTAATGCTGGCATCTTAGTATTCCACTCAAGGGACAAACTCTGCGGAGCTGGAGGACTTTCTTCAAGAGTCCTCAGCAGCCCAGGTAGAATGACGGTGATAAGGGAGGGTTGAATTTATCCTAGGCTGGACTTCATAAGACGGGCAGGGTGAATGAGAGATACGGGGGCGGGGGACAGAGGGCATTGAGGACACGGGCTGGGGGTGGCTGAAGTGATGCACTCCAGGCCTATGTTGGAGTCCTGGTGCTGGATGGAGCCTGGCCTAGAAGAAACATTCAAAAACACACCGTGGTCCCTCCTGGAGATGAGCCAGGTACCGGTACTGAAATGCAACCATCCCTCTGGTTCTAAAAGAAAAAAGGAGGGAAAAAAAAGAGTGACTCCAAAGTCTTTACCCTTTCATGTAAGGAAGGGGCTATTTGTTAACCAGTGACTCGAATAGGGAGGAAACTTGGTGGCGCAGTGGCTAATCGCTTGGCTGCTGCCAGAAACGTTGGCAGTGCGTGTTTCATAGCCACCTCCCTTGAAGGTTAGCGTTAAATGAGACGCTCTCATGCTTGCGACTACAATTTATCTCGGTTAGTAGGCGTTTATGCTCTCAGGGAGAAGATTTTAATCTTCTCGAGGAGCAGAGGGGCTTGGGAGTGAGAAAGAAGGTCAAGCAGGCAGGGAGAAGGGAACAACATGAAGAGAACCAGAAAATTCACTCCAATCCGAGGAGAGACTGGAAGACACGCTGAGGGCACCTCTTCGGCCTATCACTCTGTGACTACCCCTTTGTGTTTTCTCCTGGCAAAAGCCCTGGGTGGAGAAAACAGTGAAGCCCTCCACCATGACTGTGTTAGTCCAGGCAGACTAGAGAAATTCATAGACACTCATGTGTGTGTAAGAGAAAACTTTATATCAAAGAGCAATTGTTCATTAAAAAAACAACCCAGCCCTGTCCAGATCAAGTCCATAAGTCTGATATGATCAAGTCCATAAGATCAAGGCCATATGTCTGATACCAGTCTATAATTTCCTCCTGAGACTCACACAACACATGCAATGACGCTGAATGCAGGCAGATCACAGGCCAGTGAGTGGAAAGTCTTATGGATCCAGTGGCAGTAGAAGCATCTGAGCGCTGGCAGGGGTCTCCAGCTCCAGGGCTCTGGCTCCATCAGCCTCTATGTAGCTCCACGTGGCTTGTCAACAGAAATGACTTGCAGGAGAGTCTGTGTGCCACCTCCAGTGAGCTATTTGTCTCCTTAGCCCCTCCAAATGAGGTTATCAAGCAGCAACCTGACTGACAGGCTAAACTCCATCCCTTCACTCTTAATAGTCTCAAGTTGACAAGAGATTATGTAACTACCACAACTACTAACGAAAAGGTTGGTGATGCAAACCCACCCATGGAACCTCTGTAAAGAGTTCTAGGGATCTGTTTCCAAAAAGTTACAGCTATGAAAACCCAAAGAAGCAGTTCTAATCGCACGCCTGGAGTCAATGTGGGGGGCGATTCACTGGAGTATAACAAGGATTTTTGTTGTTGCTGCTAATCTTTACAGAACACTTCCACTTCTTTCAAACTACCAACCCTTTCAGTTAGCCATTCAGTGCTCAACCACTGCGCCACCAGGAATCCTCTCTCAGAGTACCCAAACCCATCCCTCTTCTATCAAGACCATTCCAACTCGAATCTTTACGGGAGTAGACAGCCTCATCTTTCTCTCACAGAGTAACATAGTCAAACCAAACTCACTGCCCTTGAGTCATTCTGAACTCCTAGCAACCGTCTAGGCCAGGGTAGAACTGCCCCTGTGGGTGTCCGAGGCGTCCATCTTGACAGAAGCAGAAAGCCTCATCTTTCTCCCTCAGAACGGCTGTACTGATGTGTTCGAACTGTTCACCTTGCAGAGTATCGTGGAGGTACCCCCTGTTATGGATTGAACTAAGTCCCCTAAAAATACATCTTGCAAATCCTATCCCCAAATGCCTATGGATGTAATTCCACTGGGGGATAGAAATGTCCTTGCTGTGTTAATAAGGTCTAATCAATTGGTTAAAGTACATTTTAAACCAATCCTTTGGGAGAGAGAAAAGTGCAGCTTAGGCACAGGAGCAAGGAATACAGGTGCCCCAAGGACGTGAATAAAGGCATGGCCCTTCTCGCAGACCCATCGCCACGGAGGCCATTCCGACTCTTCACCCGGCAGCACTGCTAGTAGTTCTATCTGCTCCCTAGGGTTTCCAAGATTGTCATCTTTACGGAAACCAGCTGCTTCCAGTTCAGCAGGTGGTGGATTTGAACCACCAGCCTTTCGGTTGCCAGTCCAACACTTAGCCCACCGCACCGCCAGAATGCCTCTTCTCTCCGAGTTGACAGCAAAAGCCCCTCCTAGGAGCTGCAGTGTCCTGAATTCAGACTCGGGGCCTCCTAATCTGTGAAAAAATATATCTGCTTCTAAAAGTCACCCCCTTGTAGTATTTATGTGTATGGCAGCAGCAGCAACAGAGAACTCAGCTGCCACCTCCCTTTGGTTGTGCCCAACCCTGTTCGGTCTGCTTTCCTTCTGCTGAGCACGTGGCCTCATTCCGCACCCCAAGAGGAAGGGTTCTCATGAACTTGCTGAAGCAGCTAATGATTTCGTCTGAAGCGTCTGCAATGGCGTATAATCTCCCTGAGGCCCTATTCACGCATTTCAAATGAGATATTCCCCTCTCCCACTCCCCGACCCCAAAGAAGAAAAAGGGGGGGAAAGCCATTTAGCTCTCTGAAGTCTCTCATTCCCCTCCAATCCCCAATGGCTATAATGCTGTGGAGGAGAAAATAAATCCCTTTCATTAACTATATTAATAGAAGGAAGTCAAATCAAATAAACAATAAGGCATCACCGGATGTTGAAACAAAGCCAACCTAGTTTTATTAAAGTCAGTATGCCAAACAAATTTAAGCAATAATATGGCAGTACATTCAAAAGTATTCCTTCAAAAGCATCCCACTGCCATTGAGTCCATGCTGACTCTGAGTGCCGCTATAGGACAGGGTAGAACTGCCCTGGTGAGGTTCTGAGACTGCCACTCTTCACGGGCGTAGGAAGACCTGTCTTTTCCAGAGGAGCTGGCTGGGAGTTTTGAACTGCTGAGCTTTCAGACTACAAGCCAGCACATAACCACTACATCATCGGGGCTCCCACAAAATCATAGAAAACGTTGTTAAACAAAAGTATCCAAATGTGAAGCTATTCTTTCTCCACATATCCTCCACCTGGTCAATACCGTTCTGAAGGAGTGTGTCCATCTCTCTAGTCCTGCCTGGAAGAATTCTGTGCTTGCAGTTTGGGCATCCTCAGGAGACTCAAATCCTGCTCTTTCTCAATGTTCTTTGAGTTTTAGGCACAAAAGGAACAAGGAATTTTCCTAGGACAGCTCTTGCTCTGCTCAAAGAATGTGCGTTGCCTTCATGGGGAAAAAATTCTTCTGTGTACCTTTTCTGTCCGTTTTTCTCCCCAGTGCAGTTTTCCATTTCCTCAAACCTTCTTTCTAAGAAGCCCCCATGAGCATCCTGTGTCCTTGGAGAAAATCGAACAAGATTACCCTCTATGGAGTCCCAAAAGAGTAACCATGCATAACCTTCTGAGTTGACCTCTCCGCCTTCACTTGAAGTGGCCCAGCAGATCCCCCTTGGAAACCGTTGTTTTGATTGGACCTTTTTTTTATTTTTTGGACGACACCCATGAGACGAAGACCAGTGTTTGTCTAATTCCTGAGCAAGCATTCAGACAAGGAGTGGCATTTAGACCCAAATCAGAGAAAAGATTTAAACAGAACCAGTGAGTTTAGTAAGGAAGTTCTTTGGTGGGGAAGGCCAAACGTCCCTCCTCAGCTAATCTTGGGCTACTTAGAATGAAAAGCTAAATTTTTATTCTGTTAGTAGCAGTCATTAGCTGTCTTTCCAGTAGGTCTTCTGCTATTGGCTGTTTTTCCAGTAGGTCTTCTGCTATTGGCTTACTTTCCAGGTACATTCACCCGTGCACCCCAGAAACAGAGTCAATCCAGCCATTGTGGGGGTAGTGTGAACATCTTGTCTTTCCACGCCCACACTCGTTCACTATCTTCTTCCCTTCCGTGGAGAGGAAAGGTGTCTCATCTCCCCTTCACCATTCTTTGTGCTGGGGATGCAGGGGGAAGGGTACCTCCACCTCCCTTTTGTATGGGGAATCCTTTCATTGTCACCTTCTGAGGTTGTTAAGGTTTCTTGTGCCAACTTGGCCGATAAACACATGTGGGGTTAATTGAAGGGCGGAGAGATAAATGACTCCGCGAGCCTCGCCTTTCGAGTTTTCGGGTCTCTTGCTTTCTGATGGTCGGACCAGGGAGTAGCTGCCTTAGCCAGTTTCCTGCTTTAGCTGGCAGGGCTCACTTCCTGCGAGACATCCCTGAGGAGAAGCCACATGGACCTACCCCGATGCAGCCCCAGGTGCTTGGAGCAGCCGTGCGGAGACCCCTGCCAGCGCTGAGATGCTTACACGTTCACTGACTCGGCTTTCCTCCTGTAGTCGGCGTCATTGTGTGTGTTTTGTGAGAATGAGGAGGACTTTGTGGATTGGTGTCAGACATATGGGCCAATGTTGGACTTATGGGCTTGGACAGCACTGGGTTGGGATGCTTTCTGAATGTACACTTACCCTTTAAATAAAACTCTCTCTTATATACATATGAGTTTCTGGGAATTTGTTTCCCTCGTTCATCCAGACTAACACTTTCTATTCCCCATTTGGATGTTGTTGTCCACCTAACACACTGATCCCACAAACATGTTCGAACACGTGTGGACTGGATCCCCAGCGGCAACACTTAGCCCCTCTGTTTATGTGCTAATTTCTCTGGCAAGGCATTTTAGTTGTCACAGTCTGTGCTAAAAATGATTATCTTTCCCTACCCTAACTTTTTCATCAGGGGTCAAATGTTTAGTGTGTGGCCTCAAATAACACAAGATATTTTAAGAAGGTATGCGTTACGTTAATGGCAGAAACCCAAGTATTGGGATTTATCCCTAGACCGTGAATTTGTGCCTTCTACTTCTTGCTATTTCTACACGTTCTTGGTTTTTAATTCATTGTTCTTTTGTCATGAATACAGTCTTCTTTATTTCTACCAGTTCAGAGGCTATCGATTCTATTTCCACTATTTTAATGATCTTCCTTCAAAGGTGAACATGAATAACTTGCTTAGAAATTAAAGAAACAATTATATGTCGCTAGTCTAAAGCAATACGAGGACCGTTGGAGATAGTGTACAGAGGAGATGATGGCTATAAGAATGAAATGAACCAAGAAGCAGAGAAGATATAGAGAAACCACGGGTGGCAAACACAATGCTTTGAGCGGAGCATAAAGGTAACTACCAGGAACATGGCAGACAACGTGACCTTATAAAGCACTAGTGAAATCTATAAAGTCTGTACCTCAGTTTTTCTTTCAGATCACAAAATTCCTCTTCCTAAAAGACCGGTTTCATCTGGCTTAAGGGACATGAACAAGGACACTGATGACCACTAGGTGACCTAAACTGTTCATATGTCCAGGTAGTTATGCTAAGCAACCCACATACCCTTGCTGCAGACTCCATTTGGAATTTTCAAATTCTATCTTGTCCCAACATTGTGGACACACTCGCTGGGGAAAAGGTGGCAGGGAGGGGGGCGGGGAAAAGCTTGTAAAAACCATATGAATGCACAAACTGCTCAAACCCAAAACCTTACCCCACGAAACACACACTTATTCTTGACTAAGAGAGCTGCCATACAAAAACCCTTTACTGTGTAAGCTCAGACACCTGTGGGTCTCCTCCATAGGTCTCTCCTGTAAGTCTCTATTCTTTACTAAATGCCTTACATAAATTTTGACTTTCTAGTTCAGTCAATTCCATAATCTCCTGTCAACCTGAGCGAAGGGATGGAGGCTGCTAGCCTGTGAATCAGGTCACATCCAACGAGGCCTTCTCCTGAGTATTCTGGGAACTCCTGTCTTCCACCCTGGAGGCAGGACACACTCTGTCTGCTTCACCTTCCTATTGATAAGCCATGTGGAGCCAGCCATCTGATGCCAGCCAGAGCACTGGAAATGCTTCCACTGCCACTGGATCCGCAAGATTTTCCACCCAGTGGCCTGTGATCTTCCTGCACTTGGCATCATTGCATGTGTTGCATGCATCTGAAGAGGAATTTACAGACTGGTACTGGACAGATGGGCTAATATTAGACTGATGGACTTGAACTGGATTCGGCCAAGATGGTTTCTTAATATACAATTACTCTTTGATAGAAAACGCTCTCATACACACGTATCATGAGTGTCTCTGGATTGGTTTCTCTAGTCCACCCAGACTAACATGCTAGTCTTTGTGTCCATGCCTGTCTCCAAGATTAAGGACCACGGATTATGCTTTCTCTGATCCATTCCACTCTTCTCTTACATTGCTTTTGAATAATACTTCCGTTTTACCTTGTTTTTATATGCATGGCATTAATATTTTTAGAGTTACAGTCAGAACTATGGGAGTTGGAACTTGACAAGCCTGCCTGGTTCTTGCAAGTTTTCCATCATGGACACTTGCATATCACGTTTAGTGGGAAATATTTGAGTTTTCCTACTCTGACTGGTTTCTGCTTCATACAAGTTTTTACTGGATTTCACATCATAGATATTTAGATTTGCCCATGTATTACCAATGTATTTCTCATCACTCCTTGTAACTTACCTCACTCAGGATTTAACATTCTTCTTGCTGAAACACACACTGCGCCGCTTTTTCAGTTGAAATCTAAAGAAGAGTAGATTTCATTTGTGTTTCTTGAAAAGGTCTCTTCTTTGATATTAATTCTTCAATGATATTTTGGTTGAGTATAAAATTATGACTTGATTATAATTTTCTCTCTTCATGAGAAGTATTCTGGCTCTTGTTGTTGTTGTTGTTCAAGTTGTAGTTGAGACAGCTATAATCAATCTGTCTTTTCATAAGAAATCTGGTTGATTTTGTTTTAGTTTCCTCCCTGGCTCTTTATATGCTTTTATTTGATTTGCCATTTCTTTGCTATGTCCTTTTGTGTTAATCTGTTTCTTTATTATTTTATGCAGACTCAGTTCTGTAAAGTGAGTGCCTGTTAGCTCTCTGAAGAGCATCTTCCTCCTCTCGCTTTTCTCCTTTTTTTCCCCCTGGGACTTCTTTCAGGTACATATTTTGTGTATCCTCATTCACTTTCCCTTCTATTTACTCTCAAGCAGAAAATATCTAACAAGCTATTAAAAGTGACCATCACGATTTTAATTTCACCACCTATATATTCTAATTCTACAGTTCTAGGTATGGATTTCTTTTTTAAAAATCATTTGGATCTTTATAGGGCCTCACTCACCTATGTTTTCAATTATTTCTTTGTCATGGATCATTTTCAAAACACTTAATTCTCATGCATATCCAATGATTCTGTAGCCTGGAGACCCTGGAGGTCAAGTTTTGCTGTTTGTTATGTCTGCGCTTCATCAATTTCTTTCTTTCTTTCCTTTTTAATGAGCTTATGTTCAATGGGGTTTTATCTGTGAGAATTACATTGCCTGGGTTGAAGGTATGGCACTGCAGAGAATTTGTTTTCTTTTGTTTTTATCAGGAACCCTAAGCTGATATCAACCTGGATCATATTCCTTTTCCTATTTATTGAGTTTGACATTCTTTATCATCAAGGTCATGTGAGTTCAAGATCCAAATTAAACAGCAACTCCATGGGAATGAATTTGTTTCTTCAGAAGAGGCCCAAACGACATAAACAAACAGCCTTCTTGTCTCCCAGTGACAGATAACCTAGAGTTCCAGGTTTGTAACAGTGCTCCATCTCCTTAGCTTCACTGGGCTCAAGACCTTCTCTCCTGTCCCTACATGGTTTATAAAAACCCAGTTCTCATATCCCCTGAGGTTACTTTTTAGCAAAGCAATAGACTGGCCCACAAAATTTTAAATATGACTCATGAGGAGAAGGCTCCCTTGAAAAGCCATCTTTAGGAAACCCAAAGGGCAACAACTGCTTGAAAGTGAAGATGATGACAGGGGAGGAGGGAGCAGAGAAACCAGAAGACTGAAAATGGAACACCCAGGAAGCAATTACTGCGAATGTTGGTATGTGTTACAAGTTTAAATTGTAAGGACCTCAGATTGCAGAAGGCTATGAGGGCAGTGACAGCCCAGAATCCATTTGCAGGGTCCTCACGTAGATGAAACCTTCATTGACTTCCTTCTGATCTTTAACCAAGGATGTAGATCATCTTGCCCTCAGACAGAATGCCTAGGAGAGTGGATTGCCTCCACTCCTCTCCAGCCAGCCCAGGAAAGGGCAGTCTCTGTTCGGGGGCTTACCTGGGAGTGTCCTTGGTGGAGATCCCCTTACTGGGGACAGTACAGGGATTGCTTGATCATGAGTCATGTCCTACTGGGAATATCCAGATCATCTTTGTCAGAAAGCCCTGAACCAATCTTCTACATTTTTCTAACATTAATGTACACGTCCCAAGCATGGTCCTGTTCCCAATTCTGTAATTCCACCTATAATTTTGTGAGCTTCCTTTATTCCAGGCCACACTTAGCCAGTGCCATGACTGATTCCTTGGATACCATTATGACCTCATGCTAATGGTGTCCCTTATCTGGAGAATATATCTGTGTCTGTGTTGTAGTCGGCCCTTTTAAAACCTAATAAGTGTTCTCCTTAAATTATATTTGAGATTGAAAGGTCTCTTTTGTACCCAAAAACAATATATTATGAAAAATGTAACTAATTTAACTGAACAACTTATGTAGACATTGTGAAACAGGAACCCAAAACACAATAAAATACTACTTAAAAATAATCTAATCAAATTCCCAGGCTTGCTGTGATGGGCAATCCCCTCACTTTCTCTGAGAGAATCTGAAACTGCTATTTCTATTTATCTTCAGTCCTAGGGTTGTCAAAAGGCCTATTAGAGCTTCTATTAAAAATAAACTTTATTGATGGAACAAAACCATTCAGGATCAGACAGTACCTTGTAAGGATTCACCAAAATACTGTAGGGAAAGGAAACTTTCCCAGACCTTAAAGATAGACGATCCAGGAGCTTCTAAGAAAATTCTCACTGGTTGACATTTACAAAATGAGGCTTTAAAAGACACAAGACAATGGCAAGACCCGTAAATATTGGTTAGCTAATCATGAATTTGAGTCGTTTAACGCTGACATCCAGGGTTAAAATACTTAAGAAAAGCAGAAAGTCACCGTCTGGATTTCACCAGTGAGGTCAGTCATTGGGTCTGGATCATGAGCGGTCTTCCTGGGAACATGCAGTCAGAGCACGGGCTTGGAAAGAGTCCCTGACTGGGGCAAATGGTTCATGCTATTCAACTGTTGGTTACTGAAAAAAACAGAAAAGACAAAAATCTGGCCTGCATCTTTGGCTGAAGCTTCTTCTTATTTTGAGCTCCTTCACAACGTAGGGGTGAAGTGGGGGGGGGGTTACTTTCTCCTTTCCCCTTCACTGATTTCCTTTAATTTTATGGGAACTCCACTATACATTTAGAGTGACGCTAGTTACATAGTAGCCAGCATTTCTGGTTGTTTTGTACTGGGAGGGTTATTAGATAGCTCACATGAAATGGGTGAGTCAAGTAGCCTGTGGGAAGTACAGCAAGTCACGAGAGAGGGGCATAGGAGAGATGGAAGGTATTTATTGTGGGTTCTGCCTTGGGGTATTAACTGCAAGGTTGGAAACCACCAGCCCTTCCCTGGTAGAAAGATGGGGCTTCCTACTCCCATCAAGAGTGACAGTCTCAGAAGTCCACTGAGGCAGTTCTACTCTGTCCTGCAGAGTTGCTATGAGTTGACATTGACCTGACAGCAGTGAGTTTGGTTTTGGGTGGTGTACCCAGGAAGACAGACTGGATTATGTTCATCAAAATCTGCTTCTTTCAGCAACAGGTTAAGGGACGTGTTCTTGCCAGGGCTACTGGAAGGGGTCTTCCCGAGTCGTGTGGCGGATGACTGTTTCTCAGATGCTTCTTTTTGCATGGAGTTGGGGTTGGCACTCCTAGCGACCCTAGAGGTGATTGGAAGTACAAAAGAGATCAAAACTGTCCAATAGATTTTAAGGAGAAGATTTATGAAGTCACCATTTATGACCTATCATCCGGACACATCATCTGGAGGAGGGGAGCCATTCACGTGAGGTCCTAATGGCATGATTTGAAGAGATTCAGAGGTTTTCAAAGAACATGGGAGGTCAATGGAAAGGGTCACAAAAGCACAAATGGCAGTAAATAAAAACATCACAGTTATAGATGGGACTGAAAGAGTCGGGAACGGGACCAAACTTGGGACATGTACTGTTGGAGATCATGTACAGTAGACAGAGGAAATAATGGCTGTGCAAGTTCAATTAAGCAAGGACATAAGCAGTCTGTGACGAAACCACAGGTGACAGAAACAAAGCCTCGAGGTGGGGACCGCAGACACAATCAGGAACAGGACAAACAGTGCGTGTGAAGCTGGGAAACAACTCTGGAGACCTGTCGTCTGTGCTCAGTTGTTTTTCAGATCACACACTTCCTCCTCCTTGGATACTGGGTCCCATTGCTTTCAGAGGCAAGGACACTTGTGACCAGTCCCCACACACAAAATCCAAACTCACTGCCATCAAATTGCCTCCACCCAGTAGGACAAGGTAGACCTGCCCCCATGGATTTCCAAGACTATACTCTTTATGGGAGAAGAAAGCCTCACCTTTCCCCTGTGGAGAGGCTGGTGATTTCGAACGACTGATCTTATGGTTAGCAGCTCAATGAGTTACCTCCTATGGCACCAGATTTCTTGTGTGCACAGTGGGTGTTCAGAAATGGAGTGTGACATAAAGACTTCGGGGTAGGGTGTTATCACTTATGATGGGATGGCGCACATGCACTAAGCAGCTGATTCCTCCGGTTTAAGTCGTCTACCCAGGGGTTCTTGGCTCTTGGGTTCACTTGGCTCTCAAGGGTGTCTGCTCTGCTCCTGCTCCTATGACTAGCTTCAGCTGGTCGAATGAGTGACTGCTGCCGTGCTCAGAGGTGGAACTACAACCTCAATCTCACGGGGCAGGAAAACATATTATTCTTGCGGGGAGGGAAGAAATGAAACATGGCACAGGCTATGTGATATGCCATATGTTAAAACATTAACTGGGTGTGATTGAACCCAGACGTGTTGGCTCAAAGTCATCTGAACTTGAAATATGAGGGAGTTGTGGGGGCAGGGGGGTAGATGATTCCAACCTCTTTCCTAATCTGTCTCCAAAAAAGATCCTTGGCAATGTATGGAAATGGACCCTTTAAGAAAACTCATCCTCAGGGGGAAAAGTCACATCAATTTGAGCACCGGGACAATGGACAAGGTTGGAGGGGGCACATCTTCCAATAGTCTGGATTTACGATGCAATCTCTGAACCAAGGGGATGAGCAAAGGAGCAAGCAAAGCCCCTAAGAACTCCATTGCCAAGTACCCATAATGACAGCGCCATGGATCGGCACTAGGACCCACTGCCTGAGGCTCTGCAGCAAAGAAAGACTGGATTCATTGAAACAGTCAAGCTCTTGAAACCCTTAGACCAATATGCCCTCTGCTACAATTTTCCGATTGCAAATCCTGATCATCTGCATTCTTTCCCCAGACCCTTCTTCAAAGAACAGCTTCACACGTCCTTCTGGACCCAAGCATCACCAGAAAGGACCCCATTACCTGACCCACTGTTCTCCCTGAGCCTCTTTCTCAAGCAAATGGTCTGTCTAGAGAGCGTCGCTGAAACATGACCAACTAGACTGTTTAAGGATGGGGCTGAGTTGGTGGGGGGGTGGGGAAGTTAAGAACAAGTCAGAATCCCAGAAGTCTAGGGTGCCCCCAAATTGGGACACATATAGGAGTTGCGCCACCAGACTCCTTTCTGCTTCTCTTGCGCACCGTGTCTGCTACATCTCCATTGTCCAGTAAAGTAGGGCAAGAACCCCTAGACCGGGTGACAACACTTGCAGTTAGTACCTGGGACAAATGGCTTGTGCCACCCAGAAGCTCCAGTGTGGCTCCTAAATAATTTCCAAATAGATATTTGGCTCCATGATACTTCTCTTGGGAAGTACTGAGCTACACCTGGCTATGACTCCCCCCATCTGTCCTTTCTTCACAAAGCTGGGGAACTTACCACATCCCCCATTGCTGTATGTCCACGTTCCTCTAGACTATGTCTGACCATCCCTCTGTTCTGGGGGTCAGTATTCACTCTGAATTGACTGCTTGCGGGCCTTCTCCCATCTCTTCCAGCTCTATTTTCATCTGCCTGGCTCTGACAAACACCTGTCTCCAGGCTCACAAGAGCAATTTAAAAAATCTTTTCATACATACACACAGACTGTTTTCCACGGACACATGCCTTTCCTTAATGAGACAGATATCTAAGAAGTCAATTTAGCTCAATCTCTCTCAGCAGACTCAGCTCTGCATCTTTTATTTACAAGCCGCAAAACGTCCATCAAAATGTTTGAGGGGGAAAAACAAGAGCAGTCTTTCCCTGGGTGAACTTCCGGACTCCAACACAACCCAAACCAAACTCCCTGCTGCCATGCTCCTACGGACACACAGCCCCCCTTGGGACAGGTAGAGCTGCTCCTGTGGGTTTCTGAGACTGTCACTCTTTGCGGGAGTTGAAAGCCTCATCTTTCTCCCACGGAGTGGCTAGCAGTTTCAAACTGCTGACCTTGAGATTACCAGTCCAATGCGTAACCACCTACTCCAACCCATAGAATGTGAAAAACCAACAACCTGACGTTTTGCAGTTGTTAAGCTTATCCTTCCTTGCTCCTACACCCCCTGATCCCCATCAGACTTGATAATACCTGACCAGTTGGGGTCTGAAGGCAGTGAGATGTATAGAAAGAGCTGTACATTTACCACAATTATACCTGCCTGGGGTTTGCTTTCTTAGCTAGCATTCATCCGCAATCTCCATTTTGGAACATTTGGGTCTGTTTCAATGGCTGGTGTGAACTGTTCGTTTGGATGAAATGCTTCAGCATCGAACCCCGTCTGTGAGCCCGGTTTGGCACAAACAATTTGCACTCCACGGCCACCCTAAATGTTGGTGCTTTCAATTGATCAGGCACATTTAAATAAAGCACGTGGTATAAATAAAAGAGCTAATTTAGGACTTGGGACGAGACTGCACGCCTTCTTCTGCTCAGAAAATCTTCCTTCTGTGGTCCCGCAGGCGCAGGATGTCAGATCAGGTTCCCAGAGGATGTGGAGACACAAATCTGAAACCCACTGATGGAGGATGTTCGCAGAAAATATGCTGTGATAATGAATGTTGTAGGGGAAGAAGAGATGTAAAATTCAAGTGTATTTCATAGAGACCACTTTATGAAGTCTTAAAAAGGGAAAGACAAATTGTTGGAGAGAGCATACAGTATACAGAGGAAGTAATGGCTGTAAAATTCAATTAACCAAGGAAGCAGGCAATCGAAGGAGAAACCACGGGTTGGAAACTTCGCCTTGAGGGGAACATAGCAGACACTAACCGGAGCAGGACAGACTATGTGACATCGTAAAAGAACTCGTGAAACCTATAAAATCTATGCCTCGGTTGTGTTCCACATCACAAACTCCTTCCTCCTGAAAGACTGGGCGCAACTGGTTTAAGAGGCATGCACAGCAAGGACACTGGTGATTGCTAAGCGACCTAAAATGGCAGTTCCAGCACTAACCTGGGGTTCGAACCAAGAGCAAAGAAGTTGTGCAACATACCCAAAGGAGACCTAGTGGTGTAGCGGGTTGTGCATTGGGCTGCTAACTGCAAGGTCAGCAGTTCAAAACCACCAGTTGCTCTGCAGTGGAAAGAGGGGGCTTTCTACTCCTGTAAAGAGTTCCAGTCTCAGAAACCCACAGGGACAGTTCTATCCTGTCCTACAGGGTCACTATGAGTCCACATCGACTCGATGGCAGTGAGATTGCTGTTATTATTGTTGGTGTTGTTTGAAGTTATTGGTCAGAAGGAATGCAAAGGAGGCTGAAATTATGTAGAGACCCAGAAACGGATTCAGGGCTTCCACTGTCAACTATAGCCTTTCCGAAACTTTCCAAAACTCACAGCTATGGAGTCGTTGCTGACTCATAGCGACACCATAGGACAGGGTAGAACTGCTGTGTGGGTTTCTGAGACTGGAACTCTTGATGGGCTGCTTGGTGATCAGCAATTGAAGGTTTCATACAGCAGACAGAGAGAGAGGTGTGCTGGGATGGAAGGATGCTGTGTTGCCTGTGATAATGTACTAAGAAGAAGATGTGAAAACAAAAGTCGCAGTTAGCCAATAATCGAGATGGCTTGCAGTTTATTACATATGCAATTGGCAGATCTGGCTAACATTTCCACGGAAACAAAAGCCCAGTTGCCCTTGAGTTGATTCCAACTCATAACAAACTGATGGGGCAGAGGAGAACTGCCCCATAGGGCTGCCAAGCAGTGATATTTTCAGGACCCCTTGTGGTGCAGTGGGTTAAGTGTTGAGGCTGCTAACTCTAAGGTCAGAGGTTCAAACCACCAGTTGTTCCAGGGGAGAAAGATGAGGCTCTGCTTTCACAAAGATTTATATTCTTGGAAACCCTACTGGACAGTTCTCCTCTGTTCTAAAAGGTTGTAATGAGTCCAAATCATAAAGACAATGGTGGGTCAATATTTATGGACTGTTTTCAGAAGCAGCCTACCCAAGAACCACTGGTGAGATCAAACGATCAACCTTAGAGTTAGCATTTAACCACTGTGCTCCCTCAGAAAATCGTCCCAAAGATGAGGGGACATTTCGAATGTTACACCCCATCTTAGCAACATTGACATGGAAAAGAACTGAGCAGGAGCATTTCTGTAATAACAACTTACCCTAAAACACAGCTTCCAGGACAACTATGAAGAATCCATTCCTTAAACTGATTGAACTCTTCAAAAGAGCATAGTGCCTAGGGCAGAACGGTTTTACTAAGCTACTTATTAAGCTATTGCTCTACTTAAAGGTGACTTTTGGAAACCAGTTTCTTCAAGGTTCACGTTTCAAAATAACATCTAAGAGCAATAAGCCTCCGTGGGTTTCTTCAACTCACAGATCTCAGAAATCTGGCTTTCAAGAGCATTAAAACTTTCTCAACAGTCACGGGCTTCAATGGTGAGTCTGGAAAAAAGGTAGTAGAACCTTTTCATGTCAACACTTTCTTAGTTCATTTACACGTTTTCTTTGGAGAAATGGTTGTTTCCACATCTGGTACAGGACAGGAACAAAACACTTCGGTGAGCCAGAAAGCAAGGGGGTTTTCAAAGACGAACGGGTAGAGCCTACAGCACTCATAATTCAGTCCCCACTGCCCAAAGTCACAACAATTGGGAAAATCAGACAACTAAAGGATTTCTGGGTCCACTCAAGACGGAATAAGGCCATTCGATCGGAAATCTCCCTGACTACAGCAAGGGATCCCGGGAAAGACACATAAAGCATCTACTAGAAGGCTCTCAAAGGTGGGTGTATTTGTTTCCTTTTGCTGCAGTGACAAAGTATCATATATCCAACATTTAAAGTGACATAAATTTATTACCTTACAATTCTAGAGCTCAGAAGTTGAGGATGACGCATGAGGCCTCCATTGGGAAAATTCGTTTCCTTGTGTTTTGCAGGTCCTAGAGCCACCCCTTCCTGATATCACTCTAAACAACATATCTGTCCACATGGACTTCTCTGGCTCTTTAGAGGGCCTTTGTGATTCCATTGGGCTTACCTGCCCATGTCCAGAGCCTTCACTTCATCTGTCATATTGCTTTTAAAATGTCAAGCAACATATTGACAGGTTTCAGAAATTAGGGCATGGACATCTTGGGGGGGCTATTATGGATTGAATTGTGTCTCTGCCAAAATGTGCTGGAATCCCAGTGCCTGTACCTGTGGAGGTAATGGGACATCAGATTTTTCTTTGTTATGTTAATGAGACTGGAAGCGGCGTAAGGTGTGTCTCAAGCCCATCCCTTTTGAGATCTAAAAGGACTAGATTTGGCACAGAAGCAAGCAAGCACAGACGAGGGAGAGATACATGCCTGCCATGTGCAGATCTCCAAGGAATGCAGAAAAGAAGCCCGAAGAAGGGGAGACAGAGATGCTCCCCCTAGAGCCAACCGCCAGTGCCCTGAATTGAGAAGAATGGATTTCTGCTCTTAAAATCCACCCACTTGTGGTATTTCTGTTCTGTCAGCACCGAGGAACTAAGACAGAGGCTGCTATTTCACTGACAACCGTGGATGTAGAGCAGGTCATCTGGGTCAAGAGCCCAAGGCTTGAGAGATGACTCGGTAATGTTTCCTGGATTTGTTTCTTCTTTTCCTCCTAATCTAGCCTGAAACCCAGACAGACAGAAGGATCCAGGCAATCCAGCCAGGGGACCAGGAAGGGGGTTCCTGCAGGAGGGAACTCTAGAGACTTTCCCAGTCCACTCTCAGGCAAACGCAAGTAAAGAGACCGCAGTAAGAAATCCCGATCCGTGAACAAGCGGCCATCTAGCTCAGAAGCAAAAAAGCCCACATGGAAGAAGCACACCAGCCAGTGCGATCACGAGGTGCCAAGGGACCAGGTATAAGGCATCATGCAAAAAAAACGATATAAGTGTGTGTATATGTATATGTATATATATACCATATTAAATGAAGGGGGAAGTGCAGAGTGGAGACCCAAGGCCCAAGTGTCGGCCAATGGAGATCCCCTCATAGAGGGGTTTAGGAGAGGAGATGGGTTAATTAGGGTGCGAGGTAGTACCGATGAAGAACACAGCTTTCCCCCAGATCCTGGATGCTTCCTCCCCCCAACTACCATGATCCGAATTCTACCTTGCAGGGCTGGATAGGGCAGAGGTTGTACACTGGTACATATGAGGGCTGGAGGCACAGGGAATCCAGGGTGGATGATACCTTCAGGACCAAGGGTGTGAGGGGCGATGCTGGGAGAGTGGAGGGTGAGTGGGTTGGAAGGGGGGAACTGATTACAAGGATCCACATGTGACCTCTTCCCTGGGAGAGGGACAGCAGAGAAGGGGGGAAGGGAGACTCCGGATAGGGCAAGATATGACAAAATAACGAGGTATAAATTACCAAGGGCACATGAGGGATGGGGGAAAGGGGAGGGAGGGGGAAAAAAAAGAGGACCTGATGCAAGGGGCTTAAGTGGAGAGCAAATGCTTTGAGAATGATTGGGGCAGGGAATGTATGGATGTGCTTTATACAATTGATGTATGTATATGTATGGATGGTGATAAGAGTTGTATGGGTCCCTAATAAAATGTAAAAAAAGAAAAGAGGAGAAAAAAATGATTAGGGCAGGGACTGTACAGATGTGCTTTATACAATTGATGTATGTATATGTATGAACTGTGATAAGAATTGTATGAGCCCCTAATAAATTGTTAAAATTAAAAAATAAATAAATAAATGAAAAAAAAATTTAAATACAAAAAAAAAGAAATCCCGATCCAATTTCAGACCAGAAATGCTTTTTAGGAGTTTACAATCCATTCAAATAAAAACAAAGGCCACAGAGAACATGATTGGGTTCTCTAGCCATAATCATAGAAGGCCAACATAAATTGTAGGGATATTGGGGGTGGGGAGAAATTGAGTCAGAAGAAGACTCGTGGACAATGAGAATCAAGAAAGATCCTTCAGGCTGAAAACAAAGATCACTAATGGACAATGTAGATTAGTCTATGACCCACGAACTTCAGATATGGGCAGAAAATGAGTACTATATAATGATACGGTAGATAAAGTAGAATTAGGTAGCTGCTGCGTGAACTTGGAACCCCAAATCAGCTCAAGCCCATTTGCCTACAATTTTTCAAAGAAAAATATTCAAGTAACTGACTATTGCACAATTTCAAGTTCCTTTTATGGAGTCATAAATCAAACCAATGGAAACGCTAAAGATCATTTAAACTAATTATCTGTTCAAGGAAAGAGCTACACTTGACTGACTCAACAGAAAATTTTAAAACCATTGTGAAGGAGCTTTGTGATGTTCAACACATCTCAGAGATAACCAGTGTGGTTCCTTGTTCCCTAGGAGACCAGAGAGAAATGAGCACAGACCCCTGCCCAAGCTATAGTTTTAGCACATCCAAAATGCACCACCACCACCCCGCCTCCATGGCTTCCACTTATTCTTAGGGCTGAATTCTTGTAGTTAGGCCACGATGTTCACTTGGACCAACTCTGAGCTGTCACCCCATACAAACACAAACCCCATGTATTACCCAGCAGAACTGCTTCTGAAGGTCTTCTTGGCTGTAATTGTTCCAAACACAGGTCACTAGACCTTTTGTCTATGTATGGCACCACTGTGTGAGTTCAACTGCCAATCTTTGAGTTAGTGGTAGAGCACAAACCATTGGCACCACCCAGAGGCCTTGGCCTGCCTCAAGTAGCCCCAAGCAAAGACTAGTTGATTCTCCAAACATGGTTTGAGTATAGGTAGCCCCCTGACTTATGATGGGGCTCCTTTATAATGATGCTGTTGAGTCAGCTTTTTATTATCATTATCCTTATAAATCACAATGTTAACCATCTATAAGTGAACATCTGATTCTGATAACATCACCAAATTATATGGCACAACACTGTAGGTAGTATATATCCCTAAAGATAAGATGCACTCAAAAAAAACCCACTGGTTGCAAGTGTGGCTTATCATAACTGGAACATGCCATAAAGGTGGGATCTGCCCATCTTGCCCCTTCAGCATTTAGGGACTTTGACACGACAATATGAACACTAGATGGTGAAATGCTTATTTCTTCCAAGTAAAATGAACTAACTATATAAATGTCTTTTTCAGCTTGAGTCAGGATATTTGTCTTTTTGGCACTACCATCTCCCATTCTTTAAGCAATCTCTCTCAATGTTTCCCACCATTATTCTTAGACGAGAGTAGAAAGTAAAGGTGTGTGCTGTAGTGGGGGATGCTTAAAAGATATGAGTGGGGCACCTTCTTGACTTCCCCACAGACCTATCTACTGGGCTCTGAATTTATTTCCCATTGATCTTACCTCTTAAAGTACTTATTGCAATAGAGCAAATGTATATGACGAACTAATTCACATTCAGGCAAAAATAGCTTTAAAAAGAGTTGAATGGTTTACAATCCCCCCAAGATAGCCTGTATTTTTAAAAGCATTGCATGTAACTTTAGGGGATATGATGGAAAATTCAGGAAATAGATGTTTTGCAGGAAGTCATCTCGCCTTGTGATATCAGTCCCGGAAGGTCCCCAATAAAAATATCCTGAGACACACATGGACCCCAATGTTCATTATAGAACTATGCACAGCAGTCAAAAGGCAGACACCACCAAAATGATCATTAGCAGAAGAATGGATCAATGAAACGTAGTGTGTCTGCATCCACACAATGGAATACTGCCCAGCCATAAAGGAAAATGAAGCCCTGCTGCACACCACGACATAGCTGAACCTTGAAAACATCAGGTTGTGCACAATTCGTTGCAGGAAGAAAACCTGTATGATTTCATTTACAACAAATAAGCAACTACCATATATACTCGTGTATAAGCTGAGTTTTTCAGCACAAAAAGTGTGCTGTAAAACTGGGGTTCTGTTTGTACACGGGTCGGTGGCATGAATGGATGTCATCTGGTCAAGCCCTACTAACAAAAGGAGGAAATCTCATGAAGCCTGACATCGAGTTAATAGCAAAGTGGGTTGAGATGCATGGGAAGACATTCCAGAAGGCATGGTGCAACATGCCTTCCAGAAATGTAGTATTAGTAATGCTATGGATGGCAGTGAAGACTGTGCTTTGTATGAAAATGACAGCAGTGATGGTGATGACGGCGATCTCAGTGAGGACAGCGTCTATGATGACCTCACACCAGCTGAAGCTCTGCCTTGGGATACAGATGATGATGACGAATCCAGTTTTGAAGGATTTTAACTCTGTACATTTTAGCTTGCTTGCTGATTGAGCCCAGGGAATAGTACTCTTAAGGTATCATTTTTGATACCTTATTGTTTTTGTTGAACCTATTTTTTCACTTACTGTGCTGGTTTACTAATGTTAAATGACTTATTGTCCTTTTATTTATGTTTTTTATTTAAAATAAATATTTAAATACATCACCCCACTGATGTCTCAATTTTTAGTAATTTTATTTTCATTTGTTTTGATTATTGAAACTTTCCAATGGCTTCTGCATTTTCCACCCTAGACTTATACTCGAGTCAATCAGTTTTTCTGGTTTCCCAGGTAATAATTAGGTACCTCGGCTTATACTCGGGTCAGCTTATATTCGAGTATATACGGTATATAGAAACCAAAGATGATTAATGAGTGGTTCCAGGGTGGGAGCCAAGGAGGAAGAGGGCATTGAGCTCACTTAGAAGGAATTGAGTTTGTGCTAATGATAGTATAGGGTAATTTCCAAAAAGATGGCAAGAATGGATGCGTAGCTTGAAGAATGTAATCAATGTCACTGAAGCATCTATGTAGAAGTTATTGAATTGGTATATTTTGCTGTATATATTTTTACTGTAATAAAAATTTCTATATCCTAAAACAACTAAATAAATTGTCTATATGAATAAAAGACATATATATTAAAATATATTTCATAAGTTTGTTTTCTATCGTGTTCTCTATATTTAACCCTTTGATCCCAGAAAGAAACACTAGAGAAAAAATTCAGAAAAGCAACTGGAGAGTAATTAACTATCAGTGTTTATAAGGAGTAGGAGTCATCAGTAAAAAATAAAAGACTATGAGACAGAATTCAGTCTCATCAGAGGTTATCCATCATATTATGCTGTCTAAAGTCTAGGTTTCTGCATGTCCCTTAATATTCATTCTCCTTTTCTTATAGTTCCCAGTTTTCAGTTGCGCATATGGTCATCAGATAAAGGCTATATTTCCCAGCTCCCTATTCAGCTAGATTGACCTGACTAAGTTCTAGTTAATGGCCCATAAACGTAAGTACCATGTGATTTCATCCAGGGCCCTTTCTTTCTTTTTTCACTGTAGCTGAGCATATTTTTTATTAATCATTTTATTGGGTGGCTCTTACAGGTCTTATGACAATCAATCATTCAATTGTATTAAGCACACTTGTACATTTGTTGCCATCATCATTTCCAAAACATTTTCTTTCTACTTGAACCCTTGGTATCAGCTCCTCTTTTTTAACCCTCGCTCCACCCTCATGAATCCTTGATCAACTATATATTATTGTTGTTATTTTTGTCTTGCACTGCTTATTTGCTCCCCTCATGCACATTTCTGTTATTCATCCCCCTGGGGTATGGGCTATAAAGTCAACCTTGCTATGGGTTCCCCCTTTCTCTCCATCCCCATCAACCCTGCCCCGAACACCCGCCCCCCTCCATGGTATTGTTATTCCCACTACTGTTCCTGAGGGGTTATCTCTCCTGAATTCCATGTGTCAAGAGCTCTTATCTGAACCAATGTGTGTACTACGGTCTAGCTGGATTTGTAAGGTAGAACTGGATCATGGTATTGTTGGGGAGGAAGCATTCAGGAACTAGAGGGATGATGTGTGTTTTGTTGGTGCTATACTGCATCCTGGTTGAACTCTCCCTCCCTTGTAACCCTTTTGGAGGGGGAGGATATCCAATTGTCTACAGATGGGCTTTGAGTCTCCACTCCATCCCCTTTCAGTCACAACAATAGAGTTGTTTGTTTTGGATCTTTTGATATCTGATACTTGAGCCCAAAACCACCTCATGATCACACAGGCTGGGTTTGCTTCCCTGCTAGATGTCTGCTTGTTTAACTTCAAGCAAGGCCCTTTCTTTTGAATCACTTGTTGGGAAGTCTTAGGAGTCCAGTGTGCTATCCACTGCGCCACAGAGCCCAGCTACAAGGCCCTTTCTTAAGAGAGAGTAAGAACTGGTCCTTCGTCCCTACTTTTACTTCCACTCTTCCTTCATCTTGCAGACAACGCTAGCCATCGAGAGCTAATTTTATTCACCTTAGTGGTATCCAGATTTTTCTAACGATTCTTCTTTCTTGTCATTTCATCATCTCTTCTGATAATTGGAGCATCAGAGGGCTGTTACAAGAATATAGTTCGAGTAACAATGTGTTCATTTAAAAATAATACTAATAAAGAATAATCAGAAGCAAGCTTTTACTCTTTTGGAAGCTGGAGGAAATGAGAGGCCTCCAGGGTCTGTTTGTTGGGAGGGAGGGTGTTAGGCGTTCAAACCCAAATCTACCGCTGTCAAGTCAATGCTGACTTATAGAGACACGAAGGACAAAGTCAAAGTGGTCCATGGGGTTTCCGGGGCTGTAATCTTTATAGAACCAGTGCTTCTGGAAAAACATCAAATCCTTACGTAACCAGAGATTATGAAAATAATTTGCTTCAAATCCCAAATCTGCTTCTTCATTTCTTTGCTACATGATGAAAGAGAAAATTGGAAAGGGACCATTTATAAAAGAGATATCAGAGCGTAACAAATTTTAAATTACACATGAGTGTCTGTTAGGTTCTATAAACTTGATTAATTTTATTACTTTCCCTTCTCTCCCACTAAATCATGAATCAGTGAGTTGACGGAAATTCTCAGAGCAAGAACAATTTCTATCTCCAAAGTGATATACTTGAAATTTTAGAGATGCTTCGACTATTAAGTGACTAACTAAATGAGCACTATTTACTTTTTAAATGGCATAATGGAAAATGAGTATTATTTTCAGATATTCAGATAAATTACACCAAAAGCTAAGGTAGCCAGATAAATAAATGTCAATTCTTCCAAAGATAACATTCCAAGCAGCATGAAAATGAGCCAGATGCAGGATCCAGACCCAGTCAAAACCAAAACAGGCTTTTCCACCAAAAACCTCAACTCACTGCTATTGCGTCAATGCTGACTCATAGTGACCCCCTGTGGGTCTCCAAGACTGGACCTGCTTATAGGAGCAGAAAGCCTAGTCTTCCTCCCGAGGAGATGTTGGTGGTTTCGAACTGCCAGCCATTTGGATCACAGCCCAATATGTAACCACTGCACCACAAGGACTCCAAGATTTTCCACAGTATCCTTATATTGGAAGGCTGTCCCCACCCCGCACCTGCCAAGAAAACTGCCTTTGAATGGCACCAAATCTGTGACCTAAGAAAGGGTGTTCCAACCCAAGTGGAAGGTGAATTATGAGAGTGACGAGTGCAACGAATGTATAAGGGTGCTTTGCTCATTTGATGTATGCACAGATTGTGATAAGAGCCTTATGAGCCCCAATAAAAAGATTTAAAAAAAATAATAATAATAAAAAGAAAGAAAATGATTAGGGCAAAGAGAAAAAAAAAGGTGTTCCATTCCACCCTTATCCCATTACAGAAGCTTACAAGTAATTGGCTGTGATTATATAGTGTTATCAGGTCCTAGGAGCCTATTAGGTCTTAACTGTGAAACTATTAAGAATCCAAGCTCAGCCACTGGACACCCCTTACTGAAGGGTTGTGGGGAGGAGGTGAACCAGGCAGGGCACAGGGCAGCAATGATGAAACATATAACTTTCCTTTAGTTCTTAAATACTTCCTCTCCCCCCCCCCCGCAATTCTACCTTACAAATCTGGCTAGACCAGAGGATGTACACTTGTACAGATAGCAACTGGAAACACACGGAATCCAGGACAGATGACTCCTTCGGGACGAGTGGTGAGAGTGGCGATGCCTGGAGGGTGGAGAGAATGTGGGGTAGAAAGAGGGAACTGATTACAAGAATCTACATATAGCCTCCTCCCTGGAGGAGGGACAGCAGAGAAGAAGGCACGGGGAGACGTCGGACAGTGTAATATATGACAAAATAATAATAATTATGAATGATGAAGGATTCATGAGGTAGGGGGGAGTGGGGAGGGAGGGGGGAAATGAGCAGCAGATATTAAGGGCTCAAGCAGAAGGCAAATGTTTTGAGAATGGTGATGGCAGCAAATGTACCTATGTTCTTGACACAATGGATGTATGTTTGGATTGTGATAAGAATTGTACAGGACCCCAATAAAATGATAAAAAATAAATAAACAAGAATCCAGCCTCAGTCAAGTTGACATAGAACCTTAACTATCACTACTGATCTGCCTATATCCACTCAGGTTCCTCTGTGATCCATTCTCCAAGGCAGGGTCACCCTTAGAAAACAACACCTGTGCAGTTGAACAGAGGGGACCTGCAATAGCTATGTTCCTTTTAGTTCATTTTTATAGTTATTTATTTGTACCTTTTCTTATTTTTAGTTTATACAAACCAACTTTGTGTTTCTGTTGAATGTCTATTGTATCTTTGTTTGCTACTCCATTCACTTTCATTATCACCTTCTTTACACATTTTTCAAACATTTTACTTCTATATTTAAATGTTGGACTCATATTTAGACTTTTCTTCTTTTCCGATATAAGCATTTCAAACTATAAATTTCCTTTAAGGCACTGCTTAACCTGCTTCTTGAAAGGTTGGGTATGTAGTATGTCATTATTATTTAGTTATAAGTCTAGCTTCATTTCTTTTTATGCATAATTATTTAGCTATGCTTTTCTTGATTAATTTTTAAATAGCTGCAATTCTTAGGACAGTTTTTATAAAAGTAAAATACACATACATAAAAGTGCATAAATCATAAGTACACATCACATTGATTTTCCCCCAAATGAATTCACCCATGTACCATTCTCAGAACAAGATAAACAATATTGTTAATGCTAGATTCCCCTCCACCCAATATGCCCACTCCAAATCGTAACCTTCTCCCTGAGGTAACATCAATATAGTGTGTCTTTTTAGAATTTTATATAAACAGAATCATACAATATGTCTCAATTGTTCCTAATGTCTTTCACTCTTCACTATATTGATGAGATTCATTCACTTTGATACATAAATGTAGACCTTTAATGCATGTTAGGGTTGTTTTCAGTGCTTCATTATTATGAATTGTAACTCATACATATTTCATAGGCATTTCTGTGGAGTATATATCTAGGAATGGAATTATAGTGTTACAGTTATACCTAAATTCAGGTTTCATGTTGCTGTTAGGTGCCATTGAGTCAGCTCCAACCGATGGTGACCCTCTGCACCACAGAGCAAAACACTGCCCGGTCCATGCCATCCTCACCATTGTTTCTGTGCTTGAGCTCATTGTTAGAGCCACTGTGACCATCGTCTCATTGAAGACTTTCCTCTTTTTCAATGCTCCTCTGCTTTGTCAAGCATGATGTCTACTACCACCAATTTCCACTGTGGTTTTACCAGTTTACATTCCTGGCAAAAAATAAGATTTTGGTACTCCACACCATGGCTGACCTTTAGCATGGTCCGTTTTCCTAATGTTAGGGTCTCAGGGGGTTATGTGTGGCTTCTTATTGTATTATTTTTTGCAGCTTTCAAATTATTTTCTTTTTTTAAATCATTTTATTTGGGGCTCATACAACTTTTATCATGAGCCATACATACATCATTCGTTGTCCTCATCATTCTCAAAGCGTTTGCTCTCCACTTATGCCCTTGGCATCAGCTCCTCTTTTTCCCCCTTCCTCCCCACTGCCCCTCCTTCATGAATCCTTGATAATATATAAGTTATTATTATTTTGTCATATCTTACAGTCTGACGTCTCCCTTCACCCACTTTTCTGTTGTCTGTCCCCCAGGGAGGGGGTTATATATAGATCCTTGTAATAGGTTCCCCCTTTCCACCCCACCTTCTTTCCACCCTCCAGATATTGCCACTCTCACCACTGGTCCTGAAGGGATCATCTATCCTGGATTCCCTGTGTTTTGTATTGTATTTTTATTTTGTATTTCTGTGATGAAATACCGAACTGTGTACCTTCTAATCTGTTTGTTGGTCATTTCTAGGTCCTTTTCATGAATTACCTATTCATAGCTTTTGCCGCACTTAAAAACATTGAGAAGACTAAAATTTCTCCCTGACTTTAAGGAGTTATTAATAAACACGGAGTGTTAGTCTGTGGTTTAATATATGTAAGGAAAACATTTCTCCCTTGCCTTTTACTCTCTTGATGCATTCGTTATCAGTGGTTTTTAATTTTAATGAATTCCAGTTGATCAATATATTCATTATGTTTGTGATATTTGCAACACAATGGACAAAAGATGATTACTAAGAATATACCGATAGCTTTTGCAAATCAGTAAAAAAAGAAAAATGTAATGTGAGCATAAGACAGGCACAGCTACCTCACATGAAAGGAAAAATGAATAGGCAATAGTAATATGAAAATATGCTCAGCCCTATTAGTAACCAGAAAAAGAAAATGCATTTGATACTTGTCAGATTGGCAAAAATGAAAAAGTGTTTGATAAGGATACACTAGGAAGCAATGAAACTAATACTCAAGTAGGAGTGATAAGACCTGGAACAACTTTAGAACACAATAGACATTCGCTTGTAAAGTTGAAGAAAATTCCTACAACCCTATTTTTTCTTCCAGATATCTAAATCTGAGTATTTTAATGCCAAATGTAAAAGTCAATTCTCAGAATCCTGCATCTTTCATTGTCACTGAGGACTCATTTCTGACTCATAGAGACCACATATGACAACGCAGAACTGCCCCTGTGGGTTCCCAAGACTGATTCTTTCTGGGAGTCAAAAGCCTCATCTTGCTCCCAGGGAGCAACTTGTGGTTTCAAACTGCTGACCATGCAGTTAGCAGCCCAACATATAACCACCATCCCACCAGGATTCCATTGGCCCCCTCTAGATCCACTTCTCTGTATCCAATGAAATCAAGATATGTTGATAATTATTGATAATTGCAATGTGAACGCTGGAAAAAGAAGGATCAATAGTTTTTAAATATGGCCTTGGTGATAGAAATAAAGCTAGAGATCTCATGGTAGAATTTTGCAAAACCAAAGACTACTTCAATACAAGCACCAAAAGGTTATCAACAACATTACCAGTGACTATATCGTGGACCTCACCAGAAGGAATACACAGAACTCAAATGGACTGTCTTTGTGGGAAGAGATGATGAAGAAGCTCAATATCAGCAGCCAAAACAAGGTCAGGGGCTGCCTGTGGAACAAATCATTAATTATTCATATGCAAGTTCAGGTTGAAGATTAAAAAAATTAAAACAAGTCCCCAAGATCCAAAAAACAACCTTACATACATACTGAAATGAGAAACCATCTTAAGAACAGATGAACACATTGAAGACCAGATGAATTGTGGAATGACATCAAGAACAGCATACATGCATAAAAAAAAAGGAAAAAAAAGAAAATGATTAGGGCAAAGAATGTACAGATGTGCTTTATACAATTGATGTATGTATATGTATGGATTGTGATAAGAGTTGTATGAGCCCCTAATAAAATGTTTTTTTTAAGGGTCATTTAAAAGACCAAAGTGAATGTTCACAGAGACTCTGAAACTTGCTCTTGAACACAAAGTAGCCAAAGCACAAAAAGAAGGCAGGTCGAGAAGAAAAAGTAAAGCATTGCAATGAACTGTGCCAAGACCTGGAAGCGTTTTATTCTTTTGTGTTTAGGGTTTTCATGAGTTGGAACTGACTCGACAGCACAAAACAACAGCAAGAAAAAATTCACTTCTTGTCTTGTTCATCCTTCTCTGTGTCCCAAGACTCTTTGAAGGATTGTATTAATCAACCACCTTGTGTTATAAATTCCAGTACGTTCAGTCAATTAGAAGGGCCAAGGAAGATGGGGCAATGTAAGCATCTGTCCCTCTGGTTCCCTCCCTGCCTGAGGAAGGGTTGTCTATGTGTCCCTCTCAGATAGGATATGGAACCAGCTCCAATTGCTGAGGCTGCTCTATCTGGATTCCCTCTCTCCTCTTGCCCATTCAAGCCTAGAAGGTTCCCCACTGTGTGCCTTGTTTTCCTTAACCCACACCAATAAACCTTCTCCAATGATCCCATAGGAGCATGTTGTCTCTTTCCTGCTGGGCTCCAGATTGGTAACTCTTATTTTTAAATATTAGCATTGATAGTTAAAATGCCTAACATATAAATTGTGTTTGCTTGTTGTTGAAGGGCCTTTCCACACCCAATGCTGCCAGAAGCCACCTGAGTGATTCAGAAGGCCTCCAATGCACAGTCTCACACTCTCCTGGCCCCTCTGGTCTGAACTGCCAGGTGTAACCAAGAGCAGAGGAGCCAGTGAAAGCCTCAAATGCTAACAACTCCGCAGCACTTACTACCCATGGGCTCTGCCCCAGGATCTTTGATCTGTGGTCTGGTCTAGTCTTCTCATTGGGACACAGCTGGCCACCGAAGGGCAATCAACCACAACATTTGAAATTCAAAATGTGAAACTCCAAGTAATGAAACCATCTGGTCCATATTATGTTGCTCAACAATTACAAGTGATGTGAGCTATAAATACAACCAGCAACGGAAGCAAGCAAGAGACTATTAATCACTACAGACGATTTTCACAAACTATGATGACTCACGTGTATCTACACACACACAGATATTCCTTTTTCCCCCAAGGGGATCTTTATCAAAATGGATTCAGATAGGTTTAGATGTAAAGATACAACCTACCAAGTGCCCTTCCGTCATAAAACAGAAACCTGCATGGGAATTTCACACAGGGAACTGTGACGTTGACATTTAATAACGGCAAGTTATAGATATGAGAGGAAACCGGAGCGATCTTGGTTCAGAATCCAGAGTCACTTCACAGGCACACCTCAGTCGACATGACCCGAAGAGACCAGCCAATCCCATGCAACAGCCACACTCATAAAGCCTGTAAGAGCTTGAGTAGAAAATTAAACAACCGAAATGGTCTCACTGTACATGCATATAACCGAGCCTCTTCATATTTATACATGTCCCATAACCACCTCACCCTCAAGATATCCCAAATGAACCAACCCTCCCAAACCCGGTCCTTTTCTTGTATGCGAGCACTCGATTAGAAAGAAGGGCAGCCTGACTGATGCAGCAGCGAGTCCGTGCAAAATAAATAAGGAAGACCCTCTGTCTGGGAGATGGATTGACACAGGGCTTGCCACATTGGGCTCAAGCATAACAATGGGGTTTGTTCTGTTGCACACGGGTCCCTATGAGTTGGAACTCTCTCTATGATGCCCTGACGGCAACTGTGTTAGGAGCCCTGGGTACAGCGGTTCATCACTCGATGGCTAAGTGAGAAGCTGATGGTTGGAATCCACAACGCAGCACAGAAAAACCCTTAGGACACCCTCTGTGTCAGAATCGACTTGACACACACCTGCCAACAACAGGGCAGGGTTGGATCCATGGTGCGAGCTGTACCTTCCAGGCTGGAGCCTGGCATGCAATTTCTCACCAAAGCGCCTCATGCACAGCCACCATGTGACTGTCTGTGAAGGCTTGAGTGGAACACATGTCCAGATGGAGTAGCAAGAAAAGCCTGGAGGCCAAATGATGCAAGCTCTATGGATCACAATGGCCTCATCCTTAACTGAGAAGGGGGGTGACACAGGGCAGGGTTTGGTCCTGTTGTGGATGAGGTTGCCGTGAACTGAGGTGACTCTGTGGCAGCTTACAACAGATTAATGCGAGGGAGAAGTGGGTGAAATGACAGTTTGTTCAGGAGTTCTCCAAGTGCGGTCCCCATAGAACAGTAACAGCAGCAGATGCCAATTCTCAGGTCCCAATCTTAAGAGCCCTGGCAGCTTAGCAGTTACACGTTGGACTGTGATTCCAAAGGTCAGCAGTTTGAAACCCACCAGGAGAGAAAGACGGAGCTTTCTACTCCCATCAAGAGTCTCAGAAACTCACTGTGAGTCGACAGCGACCTATGAAATCTGACACTCTGACTCTGGAGCCAGCCATCTGGGTTTACACAAGCCCTCCAGGTGAGTTTGATGCCGCCCAAGTTTGAGAACCTTGGGCACAGATACACCGAGAGTGGCTCTGAGTAGATTGTCACCCATCAGAAGCTCCTTGGACTCTCGTATTTTTGTTTAATGTGGGAGATTTCCCGTATTAAAAAAGCACTGTTACTCTTAAAGACAAGTTCTCCAATTCTCAATGGAAATTTCTGTCCTTTCGAAAGGTAGGAAGATTCGGGCTAGAGGGGATCGTCTCCACTTAATGCCTATGCTAAGGGGAAATTAGCTGGGTGAGCCGCAACAAGGAGGTTTCGATGAAATCAGGCACACGGCAGACACTTGGGGGAATGAATGGTAGGCTTCTCAGGAGGGAATGCCTCGGTTCTTTGCTTCAGACGCTGAAAGAATTCACGCCGAGGCCCGTTTAGTCACCCAAGTGAGTTCTCATGAAGGACAGCAAACGTTTCATGTTTCACGGTCTCCAAAGGGCACACGGTATTTCTGGAAAGCGTGCCAAGCTGCGTGGAAGGTTCACAACTGGGCATAAAAAAATACACGCGGAAAAGAACACGCACACATACGGGGCCCAAGTAGACCTGGAGCAGGCCCTTAGGGGACATCCTGGAAGGTACTGGTGAACCTTATTGGCTGCGTGAGGCCCACCCGGGTGATGTATTTAAGGTGGGTCTGGCCAAGGTTCTGGTTTTACCTGGTCCTAGGGGGGTCCTGGTCTGTGCATGCTCAGTTTGGGTCTTCCCAGAGGTGTCCAAAGGCTCCCTGATTTCTTTCCAACTCCTCTCTAAGGCCCTTTGCAGGCATTTGGGGAGACAACCCCACTGGTCCCTAAGCCTAGCTACTGAATCTTGACAATCCAGAAGCTGGGCATATGGAGACCAAGGTCACCTAGGAGCAAGTGAAGGTCAACGTGGGCACGCACACTAGCCCCCAGCAACATTCAGTCACACGGGCTCTGAAACTCAGTGGCTGAGAACAGTCAATAATAGCCTCACCCCTGCCCCCACCTCCACCCACCCCGTGGGGTCCGGAGGGGATTAAAAGTACAGATGGAGGGCAGGCTGGCTCTCTTTCAGGTCGGAAGGCATGATCTCGCCCGCGTGCACATTCCCATGAGCGTCCTCTGGGGCGCCACTCTCTCTTTCTTTTTCCAGTTCTGGCACTTCTTGCAGCGTTGAGAAGCAAGAACCCAGTAACGCCATTCCAGAAACCTAAGCTTTTTATTACGACTTTAATGGTTTTCTTAGTAAAAGGGGGCGGGGGGCTCAAGTGTAAATGTTTGAATATAAACACAAAATAAGGATATGACTCTTAATCTTACCATGCACCTAGAGGCATTAATCTCGTTATTGGTGGGTGCCCTCAGGTCCTATCCTATCTATGGAGACACTATGAATAATGAAACGAAGCACCCCTGACCCCCTCCACCCAGCCCCATCCAGAGCCAGCCCCACAATCGTGGCTATGGGTGAGCCCGTGTGGCAGCAGTGTGTTAACCAGCTCGGGAGGGGCTTTCTCCGTTTTTTTGAACCTTTACATGATGCCCTGGTCTCTCCCGATAACATGTTCGAAGTATAGGAGGCGAAAATCTTGCCCACCTGGCTTCTAAGGAGCACGCGGGTTGTCCTTCTTCCAAGACAGATTTGTTTGTGCTTCAGCCAGTCCGTGCTCCTTTCCGTCTCCTTGGCCAGCAGCAGAATTCAAACGGACCCACTCCCCTGCAGCCCTCCTTAAGCATTGCCCAGCTTGCACCTCGCATGCCAGAGGAGGCCATTGAAAAGACCAGGGCTGCGGTCACAAGCACCTGAGTTTTCAAGGTGACATATTGCCTTGTAACCTTTCAAGCAGTCTTTTGCAGGAGGAAAGCACTAGTAGGATTTCCTTAATGATCACCCCTGCCTTTGTTTTATACAACTATAAGTGGGTTAATTTTGTACCTACTTTGAGTTAACATATTTTAGCTGAATGCTATAGAGATTTTTCACAATTTGGACTCTGTTTCCTTTTTCTTCTTGTCAATCTGATAATTCAAAAGCACCAATATTTAATTGTTTCATATATATATATACATACATACATTTCTATTTAGTGTGTGTGTCTATACATAGAGACATGCATATATTAATCTCGCCTCCAGATGAGCAAGTCTAAATGATCAATAACAATTGCCAGGTCAGTGCAATTAATAACATAACACAAAATTGGTATGAATTCTTGAATGGAACATGGGCTTGCTCTTTAAACCTTCACCCAATTCACAATCGTAAAAAATTATAGAACTAAAAAGACCCAGTTCAATTCTGTTTTCGCAATATAATATATGATTAGGCAACTGCTGTTAATACCTATTTGTGTGAAGTGAAATTCCTTGGTGGCTTCTCTCCATCGTCTTTGTAACTCCCACCACGGACTGGGTTGTTATCAAGTGCCATCAAGTCGGTTCTGACTCATGGTCACTCTGTTGCACAACAGAACGAAAGACTGCCCAGTCGTGTGCCAGCCAAAGGATTGCAATGTTTGAGTCCACGGTTGAAGCCACTTTATGAATCCATCTTCTTAAGGGCCATCCTCTTCTTCATTGACCATCTACTTTTCTTCTGGCAGTCCACAGAACGTTCAGGATTCTTCTCCAGAGCCATAATTCGCAGGCATCCAGTCTTCTTCGGGCTGCCTTATTCGTTTGCCAACTTTCATGTGGATATGTGTTGATTGAAAATACCATGTCTGGGGTCAGATGCACCTTAGTTCTAAATATGACCACTTTGCTCTTGAACACTTTAAAGAGGTCTTGTGCAGCCGATTTGCCCTGTGAAATAGGTCATTTCGTTTCTCAGCGGCTGCTTTCATGTGTGCTGATGATGTTTTCAGGTACAATAAAATCCTTGGCAACTTCAACCTTTCCTCTATTTATCATAAGGTTTTCTATTGGTCCAGTTGCAAGGATTTGGGGTCTTGACTGAGTGGGAGTGTGCAAATAAGATGTAGGAGACTTCATGCAGAGGATTGGTCAGTTTTGCCATTCTTTTGAGTATAAAGTGAGCCATCTCAGAAGCAAGGGGGGAAACCTCCCATGACCAGCAGGAGCCACGCTCCTTTGGGATCCTTGTGTGGAGAAGCAGCAGCAGAGATCCTGAAGAAGGAGCCACAGTGACAGCAGAGACCTTGCGACAGAGCAGTGGCCTTGCTGGCAGCTCTAAGTATAGACCTCCCAAGGAGCCCTGGTGGCATAGTGGTTACACGTTGGGCTGATACCCACAAGGTCAACAAGTTGAAATCACCAGCCCCTCTAGAGAAGAAAGAAAAGGCTTTCTACTCCCATAAAGATTTTCAGTCTCGGAAACTCACAGGGGCAGTTCTGCTCTGCCCTATAGGGCCGCCGGCAGTCGGAATTGACAGGATGGCGTTAAGGTTATTTTTGATTAGTTGGCTTTTTGTTTTCGTTTTTTGGAGCTATCGACCTCAATTCTGTGATGGATTAAAAATGCTAGCCTCTTTGGCTGTGGTTATAGTCCCCTTTTAGAGTGAGTTGTCCATTATATTAATGCAGTAGGATTGGTGGTGGTGGTGGTGGTGGTGGTGGTGGTGGTGGTGGTGGTGGTGGTGGTGGTGGTGGTGGTGGGTACCATTGAGTATGTCCCAACTCCTAGCGACCACCTGTACAACAGAGCGAAACACTGCCATATTTCAAATGACTATAGAGTTGGCATCTCTGCTGTAGACCCTGTACAGCGGGACATGCAGATCCACCACTAGCTCTAGGTAGGGACCCAGGGTAGAATTCACAGAGCACAAGTAGAGAAACTTAAAAGCCTCTTGTGTTGTTGTTGTTCTTGTTCTTAGATGAGTTCTGACTCATAGAAACTCGACATACAACAGATTGTGACACTGCCTAGTCCTAAGCCATCCCCCCATTATTCTTATGTTTGAGCCCATTGTTGCAGCAGCTGTGTCCGTCCATCTCGAGAATTGTCCTCTCTTTCACTGCCCTCTACTTCACCAAACATGACGCCCTTTCCAGGGACTCATCTCTCCTGACAACACGTCCAAAGGACATGAGATGCAGTCTCCCCAGCCCCGTTTCTAAGGAGCACTCTGGCTGTGCTTTTTCCAAGACAGCTGTGTTTGCTCTCTTGGCAGTCCATGGGACTTGCGATCCTCTTCACTGGCACCATCGTTCAGAGGCATCGACCTTATGGACTGTCGCAGAATATTGTCTCACATTGCACTGTGCATATTTATATCTTTGGGGTGCCACCAGGATAGTACAGCGATCTTTGAGGCCTGTACCTGGATTTGTTTGGTGGCCTGTCTTTTAACTGGTTTCTTCTAGTAGCTGCACAGGTGACCCCGGTCTCTGACTTTTGATAAAGCTCTAACGTGTTCCTCCCTTAGAACTCCCCAAATGCAGAATAGCAAGATCCACGAGAGGGAAAAGTGAGTTCACTGGATTTGCTGCTCAACCATCTCCCACACTCTACCTGGAACCATTGCGGGAGAAGTTTACTCTACAAATCAGTTCAGATTCCCCTGAAGAATATTTGCAAATAATGATTATTTTCTGCACTCAAAAGAGAATAAACATTGACAGCAACAATCTACTAATTGCCACCGTGCTGTAGTTTTCTGTCTTTGATTTAAACATCATTTAGCAAACAACTTGAGGCCCCCTGGCGAGCTGCAATGGAAACTACTGTTGATCAGCTAATAAAGAAAATGAGACTCTTTTATCAAGAAATTGTTGAGATACATGGATAAGTGAATTCATCCACATTTTTCTTTTTCCTGACTCACGTTGGCCAGAAGAAGGCTAGACAGTGGGGATACAAAGGTGACAGAGCCCGTGTTCAGAAACCTCAGGTTTACAGTAGAGGCAAGTCAGGCGAGAGTCACGGACAGAAGCCCCAGAGTCTTTGAAGAGGGCTTTTCCAGAGGGAGAGAAAGAGGTCACTTCAGCTCTCTGGAGAAGTGGTGGCACGCATGGCAGGGTTTCTGTGTTACTGAGAGAAGCTGCACACACATGAGGACACGATCAAGAATGATTTATTCCAGGAAGACAAACACAGTCTCATGGGCTTGAGACTTTCTGCCACCATAGAGACTGGGTGAACCTCTGGAACTATTGCCTCAAGCCAAAGCTCTCCTCTGCAAGATGTCTTTTTTGAACCCAAAGTAGTTTAGCATAGCTACTAAAGAATGTCCAGTCTTCTAAAACGATCTGTATGTAGTTTGGACATGTTCTCACGAGAGACCAGTCCCTGGAGAAAGGCTTCGCGCTTGGGAAAGTGGAGGCGCAGCGAAAGAAAGGGCGATCCTTGATACGATGGATTGATACAGTGGCTGCAACATTGCCCTCAAACATAGCAACGGTAGGGAGGATGGTGCAGGCCAGGCCAGTGTTTCCTTCTGTAATAAGTAGGGTCAGAACTGACTCGATGGTCCGATCAACATATGGATTCCAATTGACCACAATGAAAGATGCGACCAGAGAGCTAGAGGGTGATGAGTTGATGTTATTGAAGGCGGAACCACTCAGGAAAGGAAGGAGAGGATGGTTGCCTGACTCAATGTCACTGACTTATACAGGTTGAAATTGTTGAATTGATGTGTGCTCTGGGTATATTTTCAGCAATAGTGCAAAAATATTTTTTAAAAAAGAATAATTTACTCCAAACAAGGCATAACCTGGGTGGATGTGTGGAACTGTGGCAAGCTTTATGAAGGGATTTTATAATGACTATAATGGGACTTGCCGCCATTGAGTGAACAGTAGGAAATGCAGTCCTGCTATGTAGCTGCGAATTTATTCAATTTGTAAATTGCCCTAGAACCTCTTTCCACTGCTTTTCTGCTTTCTCTCTATTTGCGGATTTGGTCATAAATAATTATATGTTAGTCTAAATCTAAAACAGAATAATGGCAGCCTAGGAAGTTTGTCACAGGCAGGAGTTCCTAATGTTAATGGCCCAATCAGAAGTGTGTAAATATGCCTGTTAACAAAAGCAAACCATAATGGTGCAGCAGAAAATATTTTAAGTGGCATTCTTCCAGAGTTCCCGTCTTCATGTAGAAGTACTAAGTTGGATGGTCATAGGAAGTTGGTTTTAAATTCAGTTCATAGTCTAGGGCTGTTGATTCCAAGTAAGAGGATTGTCTCTTGATGATCTCAAGATTGTGAGGCTGGTGCAACACTGGATACAGTTTCGTTCTGTTGTACATAGGATTGCTATCAAGAAAGGGGTCAATTAAACAAATCTTAGGGACGAATTTCTGAACTAAAGAAGGGAAGGTTACCTACTGGACACCACAAGAGCCACCTGGAAGGAGGAGACCTCACCTTGTCTGGAGTCACTCCTTCAAGAGGGAGGAAATGAGATTAGACCATCCACTTGAACCTATGCAGCAGTGGGTCTCAACCTTCCTAATGCTGAGACCCTTTCATACAGTTCCTCATGTGATGGTGACCCCCCCCCAACCAAAACAATATTTTCATTGCTACTTCATCACTGTAATTTTGCTACTGTTATGAATCAGTCGACCCCTGTGAAACGGTCGTTCAACTCCCAAAGGGGTCGAGACCCACAGGTTGAGAACCGCTGCTATACAGTAACAAGACAAGGCTGGGACAAATCAACGCTCCCTCCCCCCACAGGAATGGAAGGAGAACCTGGCCGGAAAATCAAGCCAAGGCCGAGGGAGAGAAGCACTGACATTTCGGAGGAGCCACTGATAGCTCTGTTGGTGAGTATGGTGGGTAATTGGGGAGAAGTCACCTCACATTGGGAAGGAATGCTAAGTAATGCTTGTAGAGAACCTAGAGGGGCAATGGACCAGATTTTATGTTCCTGGGTAGACACTATGAATACATTTCTACCCAACCCTCAGTGAACCACACCATGCAGTAAACACCAGGATGGACCTTGGACACTGACCTTGCAGTGTCCAAGGGCAACACCAGAAGGACTTAACAGAGAGGCCCGGCTGAATGAACTGAGTCCTTCCCCAAAGGTGCCTGCCCCCTTGGACTGAGGACTGGGGTATTCAGATGAGAAAGGAAGCAGAGAGTGGTCGCCCTGGGCCTGTGGAAGTGGTGGTCATGGGGACCTTGGGGGAAACTCTCAGCTTGGTTGGTGTTCAATAGAAAGGGACCCTGCATCACCATATATTTAGTACCCTAATATCCCCATGCAGTGACATGACAGAATTTGATCTGTTGGGCAGGGGACTGAACTTAGAAGAATTGATCCAGGAAGTTTCCCCTTGGCCCCAATCTGCAGGCGTGGGGTAAACAGAGCCCAATCAAATGGGGGATGGAACTGTGGGGAGCAATCACTCATGGGTTGTAGCTCAAGGTGGACCTGTACTTACATAGACTCCTTCCACCGACAGTATTGTTACCAGGGCAATTGCCATCTACCCCAGGGGAATGATCGACAATGTTTTCCTTTTCTGTTTCTATGGGTCTTTGTTTTTCTGCCTTCAGTTTGCTTGCTTTTGTTTGGTTGTTTTTTGTTGTCTGCTAGTTGGTTTGTTACTATGTTGGGGTGGTTGGTTTCATGGGGTTTTTTGGTTTGTTTTAAATCATTTTATTGGGGACTCTTACAGCTCTTATCACAATCCATACATATATCCATTGTGTCAAGCACATCTGTACATATGTTTTCATCTTTTTCAAAACATTTTCTTTCTACTTGAGCCCCTGGCATGAGCTCTTCATTTTAACTCCTCCCTCCCCATGCCCCCTTGATAATTTATAAATTCTTTTTTTTTCTGTGTCTTACACCCACTGCTGTCTCATTTCACCCACTTTTCTGAAGTTCATCCCCCTGATATGGGGACCCTACATTGATCATTGTGATCAGTTCCCCCTTAGTCCCTTCCCCACCCCGCCCCGTAACCCTTACACTCCTAGTATCACTGCTCTCCTTATTGGTCCTGAGGGTTATATGTGTTCTGGATTCACTGTGTTGCGCGCTCTTATCTGTGCTAGTGTGCATAATCTGGTCTAGGCAGATTGGTAAAATAGAATTGGGATCATGGGGGGGGGGAGTTGGTGGGAGGAAGCATCAATGACTCAGAGGAAGGTTGCGTGTTCCATCGGTGCTATACTGCACCCTGGCTGGCTCTTCTCTTCGTTGTGACCGTTCTGAGAGAGGATGTCCAATTGTCTACTGATGGGCTTCGGGTCTCCACTCTGCCCTTCCCTTCATTCACATTGAGATGCTTTCTGTTTGTTTTGTTTTGGGTTCTTGATGCCTGATCCCTGGTCCCATCGACACCTCATGATCAAACAGGTTGGTGTGCCTCTTCCATGTGGTGTGGGCTTTGTTGCTTCTCAGCTAGATGGCTGCATGTTTCTCTTCAAGCCTTTAAGATCCCAGATGCTATCTCTTTTGATAGTGGGGCACCATCAGCTTTCTTCACCACATTTGCTTATGCACCCATTTTGTCTTCAGTGATCATGTCAGGGAAGGTGAACATCACGGAGTGTCATGTTAGTAGAACAAAGTGTCCTCAAGTTGGAGTAGTTGAGTGGAGCCCCAGTGTCCAGCTGCTACCATAATACTTTATAAATAAACATATATACATATCTCTCTCCCCCTGTCATTGTATATAAATGTATTTACATATATACATGCTTGTATTTAGACCTCTGTAACTGTCCTATCCCTCCCAGTTCTTTCCTCTATTTTCTTTTACTTTCCTCCCATCCCACTATCATGTTCTGCCTTCATTCAGGTTTTGAACATTTTTATGGGGTTTTGTTCTTGACACAATATGACTTTCAAAGTAAACCTGAGTCCTGCATATCCCAGAGACAAGCAGATGGACTGCCCCCCCCCTCCTTAACTCTAACCCCAATCCAAGAGCAATTAGTTCTGATAACGTGACCCTGCTTGACATTCACCTTCAGGAAATGATCACTGGTGGTAAGGGTGCTACGGCGAAGTGTGGTAAAGAGAGTAGATGGTGTCCAGTGATCCATTGGAATAGTGCCTGGGGTCTTTAAGGTGTGTATTCAAACAAGCAGCCATCTAAGTGAAGAGTCAATTAAGTCCACATTGTGTGATCCAAAATGACAATGACAAAATTCAAAAATGACAAAGGGAAAAGTATCAGAGCCTCGATTAGAACACCCAATTTGTAGAAGGCTATGGAGGACAATGGGAGCCCCAAACCCATCTGCAGAGTGTCTGGTCAGAATTAAGCCACTGGCTGATTTCCTCTAGTCGCAGGCAAGGGTCTCGAACAGCTCTGCTGTCAGCTAAAGAGCACTGTAATGGTTATACTGGATCGAACTTGATACTGACTTCCCTCTTGACCCAACCCGAAATTGTTTTAGGTGCAAGTATTTCTTATTTGGTCCATGATAAAATTTTCCTCCTTTACCTTTCAAATACTGATGGCGGCCTTTTCTTTCTTACACATTATTTGTATTTTTATCTTTGTATTATTATTTTATCTTTACCACTTGATTTTGTTCCTGTTCCTTGTTTGTGTTGGGTTTTACAGTTTTTAAAGCACATAAGGAGTAGATGCATAGAGATAATAACTGGTGAAAGAGTTTATAGGAGAGCTAGCAGTGGGATTGGCAGATAGGGAGAGTGAGGGGGTTGGGGGAGCAAACAAAGAATGCGGGAGGGAGGAGGGAACACTAGAACTGATTGTGATTACAAAACTCATTTTAAGAGCGATTTAACCATGGGGGGAAGTGTACTAAAATGATTGGAGTCATGATTGTACCATTCTTCATGATGTGATTGAAATAGTGAGTTGTAAGATATGTGGGGTATCTGTCAATAAAACTGTAAAACAAGAAAGAAAGACAGACCGAAAGCAAGGCAGGCAGGAAGGAAGGGAGAGAGGAAAGAAGGAAGGGATGACCTGTGCATGAGTCACTTCTTGCATTCATCTATTTTTATGCAGGGATTTGTTCACAGAGCCAGTATTTTCCCCTTCCCCTCTCCACTTGATGTCGATCAAGACATGCCATTGGCCACTTAGTTTTTTAAAAATCAAATAAAATAAACAAAGGATAAATGCAGTGCGCTTGTGCTCAGGCACCAGTGACTTGATGTGCAATAAAGGAATGGGACGGTGAAGAGAAAGCAGAGAAAAGACGATGCTGTAGTGGTCAGGGGGTGGTGGACCCAGATGGGGCTTCTCTGCTGGAGAATGATGGGCAGGAGCAGAGTTCTGGAGGCTCCCCTTTGGAAGATGCCTCCCGTCTGCTGCTGGAGCACACCGACTCTATCTTCGGCCTCCATTTCCAACTGCGCAAGTGTGTCGCTTTCATTTGATGGTTGCCTGTCAAATGGGAATCTGATCTGCCTCATTGACAAACCCTGTGGTTCACAATAGGCTTTCATTGGTTTCCGGAGTGGCATATGCCTCTTAATCTTAAACTACACCACAAACCATCCTGCCCCATCACCTTCAAATTATTATGATCATAGTTCTTAGTCTCGACTCCTTCCTTGGGTGTCTCATTGGCCATGGTGGGCACCAGAGTCTCCTCAGCTGCCACTTCACATAAGAGGTTCCAGGTCCTCACCGAAGGAGAACACAGTCAACACCAGGAGCAGCAGGAGCAGAAGAAAGTGGCAGTGATGGAGGAGGGAGAGCTGAATAATTTTTTTTACAAGGATGGTCATTATGAGGTGGAGGTTAAAGGTTTCCTAAATGTCCAACTTTCCAAACTGCTGTACCGCTCCATCATCTCTGGCATCAATGCCTCCTTCTCCTCCTCCCCATACACTCCATCCTGTCTTCCAACCCAAACCCGAACTCCCTGCCATCTGCCCTCAAGGCAATGCTGACTCGGAGACCGCCTGTGGGTGTCTGAGAGTGTAACTGTTTATGGGAATAGAAGGCTCAGCCTTTGTCCCAAGGAGTTGCTGGTTTTGAACTACCAACCAGGCGGATCATAGCCCAACCTGTATCCACCACCCCACCTGGGCTCCTCCCCATCTGGCTCTTAGGGTTCTGTAATTCATTGCAATGTCTCACAGAACTCATGAATTGTCCAGGAAATGGCCCACAATTGTGGAAGACAGACAGTCTCTAATCCATGTGTCAGGTGTCCGTCTAGAAGATTCTCATGCGCATGGTCACAGGGGATGACAAACCCAAATCTGCAAGTCAGACCACAGGCTGCCAGCTCACAAGGTGGTAGAAGCTGATGAATTGGGTCAGATAATAGGCTGTTGGCTCAAATCTCAAGAACCAGAGGTCAGATAAAGATGAGCCAGGTATCAAATACAGAATAAGCAAATGAACTTTGCCAGAACATTCCTATATATTTGTAATATGGGTATGCCCCCAAGGAAACTTAAAGTGATCGGGCCTCAGCCAGATTGCTCCTCAGAGGCAAGAATGATGAAACTTTATCTCACATACGTTGGGGAGGTTTATCAGGAGAGACCAGTCCCTGGAGATAGGCATCATGCTTGGTAAAGTCAAGGGGTAGTGAAACCATGGAAGGCCCTTAATGAGATGTATTGACACAATGGTTACAGCAATGGCCTCAGTCAAAAACCAATGTGAGGATTACACAGGACCAGGCACAGTTTTGTTCTGTTGTACAAAAGGTTGCTAGGAGTTGGAACTGACTCAATGACATTTAACAATGAGGAGAAATATTACATTTAAGCAATGCATAACTATTAATGACATATTATTCTATGATTAAAATTGATAATAAACATCACAAAGGATTCTGTAGGAGCCCTGGTGGCTCTTTGGGTAAGCATTGGACTGCTAACCATAAGGCTGGCAGTTCAAACCCACCAGCTGTTCCTTGGAAGAAAGACGGGCTATCCTGCCCCTGTTAAGGATTGAGAGTCTCAGAAACTCTATGTAGAGTTCCTATGAGTTGACATTGACTCGGTGGCAGTGGGTCAGGATTCTGTATAGTCTCGTCTGGGAGATGGCCTTGGAGGGGGTCGGGGTGGAGACAGGGAAGCATGATACAAGTTTCCACACTATGTGACACCAACTCTAGAGATAGCACCGGTTCTGCCTGACTTCTCCCAAGACAGCTATTGGTTTGATCTTCTGGCAGTCCATGGTTCAGCCAGCACTACCATTGTCAGCACTACCATTCAAATGCATCCATCAATTTGTTTGAAATCTTGCTTCCCCACTGGCCAAGCAGATCCAAGCAGGAAGGCTACTCAGCAGCGTAGCCTCAGCAGCTGGCCCAGGACCTGGCTCCTGCCAAGACTCCTTTGGTGAGGGAAAGGACTTACACGTTTTCACCTGTTTGAACTTCATTGCCCCACCAGCCTTCTAAGCAGCCATACCATTAGCAGCCTGGATTGTAAGTTGAAGGGAAGTCCGTGAAAGGAAAAATGAGGTAACACCAGAGAGGTTTGCTTAGTGTTTCTGAAGTGCCCTTCCTTTGGGCCCTATTTACATCCATCATCAATCAGCCCACAGCATAAGCGACAGCACTTGGCTAGAAATGACTTTAGCGAGCCTGATCATTAAAATGGAAAACTTCCATTTAAGTCAAATGATCCCTTTTTGACTTTAAGTCCCCCCCTTCTGTGTTCGTGGTCCCTCGCCCTGTACAACCTATTCCAGCTTTTAACCTCCCTCCCCTCCCGGGGTCTTTTCATTGGGAGCCTCCTTTGATCTACAGCTGCAATTTGCTCAAGTGGAGCCCCGAAGCTCTTTAATATTTGTTTACCAGAATTATTCATTTCATTCCTGTATGCGCCTGCTAAATGCTTAACGTCTTATCACACTAGAGATTCATTTAAAGGGCAAAATCCACTACCCACCAACGAAATTTAACTGAGCAGGTAAAACTGCTTAGATCAGTATCTGCAAGCACATGGGCCAGGGGAGGTGGGTTAGGACTGGGGGAGGTGATGGAGCCTTCAGTATGTCAATTTTTGAGGTTTTGCTTCATTTTGACTTGCGTGAATTTTTTTAAATAGTGCATTATAATTGCTATGGATTGAATTGTGTTCAACATCAAAATATGTGCTATAAACCCTAAACCCACTACCAGTGGAATAGGAGTTCTGGTGGCGCAATGTTGAAACCTTTGACTATGTGGCAGTTACATAACCTGTGAACTTGAGGAAGGGGTGGTGTCTGGCCTGTCAATTAGGTCACAGCTTTATGACCTCATTTGGAGGCACAAAGGAGATAAACAGCTTGCTGGAGGCTGGACACATGCTCACTCTGAGCGATACTCTATTGAAAAGACACATGGAGCTTTGCTGATGGCAGCCAGGGCCCTAGAGCTAGCGAAGCCAAGTGGAGACCCACGCCAGCACTATGTTTACACTGCCACTGGATCCACAAGACTTTCCACCCACTGGCCTGTGATCTTCCTGCATTCAGCATCGTGAGTGAGTCTGAAGAGGAATTTATGGATTGCTATCAAACATAAGGGCTAATATCTGACTTGTGGACGTCATCTGGACTATGCTGGGATGTTATCTTAATATGCAATTACTCTTTATATAAAGCTTTCTTCTACACATGAGTGTCTCTGTGAATTTGTTTCTCTAGTCTACCCAGACTAACACAGACTGTTCACCGCAAGATTGGCATTTCAAACCCAGGTCTAGTACTCTGCTGAGATAAAGACCAGAGCCTCAGAAACCCTATGGGCAGTTCTACTGTTAGGGGGTCAATCTGAGTAGAAACTCGATGCTTCCCACCACTCCCAGTACCTAACGACAATCACTACTGGTGAATGCCATCCCTTTAAGGAGTCCTTTCCTTTGTTATGCTGGTCATATTAGTGTTGGGGGTGCCTTAAATCAATCCCCTTACAAGATAAAAAGAGCAAGTCGGTAGTGGTCAGCAGTGTTGGGCCGCTAATCCCAAGGTCAGTAGTTTGAAGCCACCAGCCATTCCAATGGAGACAAATGAAACTCTCTACTATGGGGCATAAAGAGTGACAGTCTCAGAAACGCACAGGGGCAGTTCTCCCCAGCGCTAGGGTCATCGTGAGCTGAAATCCACTCGATGGCAGTGCGTTGAGTTGGGGTTACAGAACAAGCAAGCACACATGTGGGAAGCGCACACAAGGAGCTCGCCAAGCTGAGGCAAGGATCTCCCCACAGAGCAGAGACATCTTTCTTCACAAGTCTGTGCCCTGAATTCAGAATTTTAGCCTCCTGACGTATGAGAAAATTTATTTATGTTTTGGGGTGTTTTTTTTTAATCGGCCACTTGTAGTACTCCTATGAAAGTAAGACAAGGATTTTTATTGCTCCTTCCTCAAAAGTTACAGATAGCATTACAATATAACCCAGCAATTCTACTACTACATATGTAAGCAAAAGGGATAAAAACAAAAACTCCGAAAAGCATACTGTACCTGTACAGGTAGGCTCACAGCAGCACGGTCCACAATAGGTAAAAGGTAGAAACCACCCAAATTTCCACCAACAAATGGACAGATCAACAAGTTGGGAGTCCATCCATACAAATAGCATTTTATTCAGCCATAAAAGAGTGTAATCTTTGTATGTACCACAATGGATGGGCTTGGAGTGAAAGATAACAGAATATACAGAACAGATAAATCCATAGAAATGGAAAGCAGTTGGGTGGTTGCCAGGAGCTGAAAGGAAGGGAGAATGGGGTTTGGGGTTGTAGTTGTTAGGTGCCATTGAGTCGGTTCCTACCCATAGCGACGCTACGCACAACAGAATGAAACACGGTCCTGTGTCACCATCACAATTGTTCCTGTGCTTGAGTGCATTGATGCTGCCACTGTGTCACTCACTCCTTCTCCCTGAGGACCTTCCTCTTTGTCACTGCCCTTCCACTCTCCCAAGCATGAGACTGGTCTCTCTGAACATGTCCAAAGTATGGAAGACGCCGTAACTCCATCCTTGCTGCTAAGGAGCACTCTGGACGTACATCTTCTGAGACAGATCAGTTTGATTAGATCAGTCCATGTTCAATATTCTTCTCCAGCACAACTCAAACGCATCAATTCTTCCTCAGTCTTTCTTATTCAATGTGCAACTTTCACAGGGTGAATACCATGCCTTGGAATGAAGAAAATGTTTTAAAACCGATTGTGATGATGATTGTACAAGTTTTCTTGATGTGACTGAACTATTGAATTGTAAATGTTAATTAAATGCCAATCAAACTGTTAAAAAAAAGACAACACCATGGTTTGGGTCAGGTGCACTTTAGTCCTCAGAGTAACACCCTTGCTTTTAAATGTATGGGGAAGGTATCTCTTTTGGGGGTGGGAAAAACGTGGAAATAGGTAGAGGTGATGGTTGCACAATGTTGTGAATATACTAAATGTCACTGACTTGTTCAATTGAACATGGCCAATTTTCTCTCACATGAATTTCACCTCAAATTATATAATAGATATTAATATCATATTATATAGTATATAATTATATAATATACTATATAATATTATATATCTCCCTCAAACTGGATTTTTTCCCAAAGCTATATATTTAATTATGTTTTACAAAACAACTTTATCACCTTCAATTGTACTCTCCATTACACATAATACATTTGTCAAGTCTGTGATTCCATTCTTGGAAACATTTTTCAAATTTATCTGTTTGGACAGTTGACAGCACCTCCCTTGTTTTTTCCTTCCACCTTTCTACATCATCAAATCGTTGTCCTTTCATGTTCTTCTTCATTTGCAGATACAAAAAGAAGTCACATGGAGCAAGGTCAGGTGAATCAGGTACGTGGGGCAAGAGAGGCATGCTTCTTTTTACCAAAAATTGGCACACTGAGATGGCTGTGGGAGCAGGTGCATTGTCGTGGTGGCAAAACCAGTCCTTCTACCACAAATCAGGCCTTTTGTGTCATACACAGTTATGTAGTCTTTTTAGAACCTCTAAACAGAAAGCTTGATTAACAGTCTGACCTGGTAGAACTACAAATCGACACATTCGTCTGTTCAGGAATTTGACAAACATCCAGAACGAGGTTTGTCAACAATCGACATTTCACCATTTTTGAAATGAGAGAACCACTCATACACTTGAGTTTTTCCCATAGCAGTCTGTAAGCTGTGTTCAACATCACAACCGTTTCCGCAGCATTTTTCCCAAGCAGGAAACAAAATTTCACAGCTGCACGCTACTCTCTTAACTCGGCCATCAAAAAAACAAGCTTTGAGCAAAACTGCTTTTATGAAAAAATTCACTGTGACCAGAGCAAACCTTCCCAGGGGACACCACTGGGTGCACTAACTCAAGTTGCTTGATGCTCGCCTACAGGGGAAAACACGGACTACAAAAGCTCCGTTCCACCCAGAGTAATTCCAATTTGGGGGGATATATAGACATATCACACCTGCAAAGGTGGCGAATAGAAAAATGGAAAACAAATGTTGATGAGAATATGGAGAAATCAGAACACTCCTATGAGGGGGGCTTCAAAAAAGTCATGGAAAATGGAATGAAAAGATAATGACATTTTTCTAGAATTTTTTAAGTCCCCTGAACATTGTTGGCCGGAAGGTAAAATTGCGCAGCCGCTATGGAAAAGAGTTTGGCAATTCCTTAAAAATAAAGCATAGAATTTATTACATGGCCCAGACATCCCTCTCCTAAATAGAGCTCCAAAATAATTCAAAGCAGCAACTCCAAAGAACACATATACAGCAAAGTCCACTGAAGCCACAATGTGGGGACCAGCTAAAGGGCCATCAAAAAATGAATGGATCACCAAAATGCGGTGCCATACACACAGTGGACTACTACTCAGTCATAAAGAGAAATAAAGTTCTCATACATGCTCTGCCATGAATTACCCTTGAAAATTGAAATCGGTCCATCACAAATGGCAAATAATGTACGAGCCGCTTATATAAAATATCTAGGGAAAAATAGCAACTCCATGGAGACAACAGATTGGTGATGGAGCAGGGGAGGGAGAAAGAATCATTGTAATGTCAGGTGGAAGTGGAGAACTCTACTCTATGTGAATGATTCTTTGAGAAAAATTTTTTTAAAGATTTGTATATGCAGGGGATTGATCTTGATTCTTGAGCTCTGGGGTGGCCCTTACATTTTGAGGCATGTGCCTTACTTGCTATGTCCCCAGCAGGGGCCTGTTGGATAGTGCTTCTAGCCGGATACGGGCATAAACAAGGTGGGAGAGCGTAAGGAACTTGGGCTGCATGCCGGTCTGCAGTTGAGTCTCAAACAACATAATGGCTGATTTCTGACGCAAAGTTACTCCTAGCGCTCAAGGCCTAACACAAAGGTTCGCCTCCCAAAGAGCCTTGCTCACCATCCTGTTTTCACCACACTCGGGTCAAAAGACACCACACATTCTCCCCCAGGAGATTGTTGGGAGACATTTACTCAACAAGTAGCATTTGTGATGACTGAGGGAAAAGAAAATGGTCCCGGTTTGGTCTTCTTCCTGGAAATAGGTATGAGTGTTTCGTTTGAGACTTGTAATCCATGTTTGTTGAAAAATTGTGTGGTGATCTCTTCGGATAGGTCTTTCAAGTATTTCAGAAGCTTTAAAAAAAAGACAAAAAAGACAAAGCATGTAAGTATTGCCAATCTCCAGAACAACACACAAGTCTTAGATCTATCTCCAACTCTTGCCCCATTTTGGTTGGCCCCTAACTTTCTCTCTCTCTCTCTCTCTCTCTCTGTGTGTGTGTGTGTGTGTGTGTGTGTGTGTTATTAATTGCAGATAAAGCCACCGATCAGCTCTCTCCTGGTGAACATGAACAAGGAGCCCTGGTAGCATAGTACTTACTGCTAGACTTCTAACCTCAAAGTCAGCAGTTCAAAACCACCTGCTCCTTCTCGGGAGAAAGATGAGGCTTTCTACTTGCATAAAGAGTGACCGCCCCTGAGACCCACAGGGGAAGTTCAATGCTGTCCGACTATAGGGTCACTATGAGTTGAAATCAACTCCAAGGCAGTGAGAGTAAGAGGCAGTTAAAGGCAACTTCCTTAGCTATGACACAAAATGTTGCTGAGCCCCATGAGGAATCAACATTTGAGTTATGAGATGACTAGATCTATATAAAATTGGGGGGGGGTCACTATTTTTTCTTTTAAGAAGCCAGGGTTGCATAGTCTCGTTACAATAAGTCGGTGGATTAGGGACAGTGGGGGTGGTCTCTCCACTGTCTGCAAAGGGTCACGCAATACAGGGGTTGGAAAGAGATCAGGCATGCCAATTAGACACTGATGGGAAAGATCCAAACTGCACATGGGCAAACTTAGCCCTCTAGGCCCAGGTGAAACCAATAACTTGGGCACACCCACCTTAGGTACATCACACAAGTGGGCTTAAAGTCAGCCAATGGGGTCAACCAGTACCTTCAACCACACCTCCCCAGCCAGAGGCATTAAATACCCCAGCTGCGGGAAGGCCAAGTCTCCCTTTTTACTCTGCTCCTGTTCAGATGCAGGCGGAGGGTGGGGATCTCTCTCTCACTTGTGAGCACACTCATGCCTGAGTAAGGGCCTACTCAGGGCCCACCTGCCCTTGGCCTCTTGGTCCCCGAGGAATTGCCCAGTTCCGCAGGTGTGGGTTTCCCAATCCTGTTCCGGTGTTCGTGCCTAGTCGTGAACCCCAGCATGCCTTCCCGAATTAGTGTGTACCCTTTCGAGACTGTAAAACCTGAAACTTTCCCTGTTCTTCATAAGAACTCACTTGGATTACAAATGTGCTTCTGCAATGTGAATTCTTTCAGCGCCCTGGAGCCAGAACCGAGGCATATCCCACTGCGGACACCTAACAGTTACTCAGTGGACTGCTAATCTCAAGGCCAGCAATTTGAACTAGCAGCCGCTCCTCAGGAGAAAGATGAAGCTTTCTACAACCATGAGAGAGTTAGGGGCTCAGAAACCCACGGGGCAGTTCTACTTTGTCCTATAGGGTCGCCATGAGTCAGAATCAACTAGATGGCAGTGTTTGTGCCTTTGAGTATAATCTGAAGACATCCCATACTCTACAAATTGGGCTTCCCTGCTGAGAAGTTCATCCAATTCAAGGTCTGTCACAATCCCTAAGATGATTCCAGGAACTACCTGTCTCTGAGCATCACTAAAACAAAGCTATCCAACCTGCTCTCCTCTACCCTGAAGCAAATGAGAGCTGTGGGGTGGCGGTGGGGGTATAGAAATTGTCTGCCCTTAGAAACCTAGCCAGGCTCCTGTCAAATAAATAATATATTATCTTCTACAAATCCAAGGGTCTCTTCTTTTCCAAGAGTGACCTAGACCAAGGAAGCAGCAAACTGTCTTTGGAAATAAAGTTTTATTGGAACACAGACACGCCCACTCTTCTAAGTACTGACTGAGGCAGCTACAGCAGCATTGAGTGGTTGCAACTGAAACCACCTTACAGGCAAAGTCTAAAATAGTTACTGTCTGCCCCTCTACAAAAAATGCCTGCCACACTCTGACCTAGACTGCAATAAATCGAGCCACGGCAGCCTCTGAAGATACAGTCTTTCCTTTGAAAGCCACTGCCATTGAGTCAATTCTGACTTGTGGCAGCTCTACAGAACAGGGTAGAACTGCCCCTGTGGATTTCTGAGACTACCACATGTTGTGGGAATAGAATGCCTCATCTTTCTCCTGTGGACTGGTTGGTGGTTTAGAATTGCTGGCCATATGGTTAGCAGTCCAACATAGTACTCCACCATCAGGATTCCTTTGTGATTCATTATCGGTGTAGAAAGCTTCATCTTTCTCCTTCCAGGTGGCTGGTGGGTTTGAGCTGCCGGCCTGGTGGCTAGCAGGCAGTGAATAACCCACGACACCTCTAGGGCTCCTTAGATCTTTATTCCTGGCCTCCAGTACATTCTGTGTTTCCACATGCCAACTCCACATCCAGGGCTGAGCTCCAGGGGTCATCAATTCTCTCCTGCTAGGGGAGGTTAGGGAGAAATGGAAAGCTGCTAACGATGAGTTCAAGAAAGAAGAGAATGTTCTAGAATTGATTGTGGTGGTGATTGTACAAGGATTCAGAATACAATTGAACTATTTAATTTCAAGGCTCTCCTACTAATGACCAGGATCCTGTAAAAGCCACCCAGCCTCTCACATTTCCTTCCACACTAAGCTGACAATGGTTCTGCAAACCAAACAGAACCTTAGATATTTGCTGTTACCTTCCAGGAAGTCCCTCATATTCCATTTCCCATATCAGTTTCAGTTTCGTTCCAGCTCAGCTACCTTTGGTCCTGACATGCTGTCATCACTGGCATCGCTGGGATTATCCCTAAACCAAATGACAAAAACAAAATCAGAAAATAATTCCATTCACAATCCCAAACACTTTCCATCATTAACTCCCACACAGTAAAAAGACTAAGAAAGATTCCATTATCTAAGGAATATTCTTATCAGCTTCTCATCACAACCCAAAACCCAAACCCACTACCAAAAAGTCGATTCCAACTCATAGCAACTCTCTCTCGGCTTTCTGAGGCTGTCAATCTTTACAGAAGCAGACAACACCATCTTTCTCTCCTGGGTTTGAACTACGGACCTTGCAGTTAGCAGCGCAACCTTCATCCCTGCAGAGGTCCTTTGTAATCACTCCCCGGAGAGGTCCGTCCAACCACACATCAAGGTCTCCTTTTTCCCAAGAAACTGATGGCTTCCTTTCCTCTTAAATTGGAAGTGATTATCTCTAAAAATTTATGAAAGCGTTTCCATTTAGAGGGAAATTGAGAATCTTTTGAAGGCAAGTAAAGCCATAAAAGTTGGTGGCTTTCTTGCCTCTGCCCCCCTTCCCCACCAGGTGTGTGTTCCTAGAAGTGTTAGGTTAACAAACGGAAGTCAAAATGAAAGCTGGGGAGACCCAAAGCCCATCTGTAGACAGTTGGACGTCCCCTCACAGAAGGGTCACAAGGAAGAGATGAGTCAGTCAAGGTTCAGTATAGCACCGATGAAACACACAGCTTTCCTCTAGTCCTTTAATGCTAACTGACCCCCACCCCAATATCATGACCTCAATTCTACCTTACAAATTGGAATAGAACAGAGCATACACACTGCTACAGATAAGAACCTGAAATACAGGGAATCCAGGATAGATAAACCCCTCAGGGCCAAGAAGGAGAGTAGAGATACCAGGAGGATTACAGGAGGGTGTGGGGTAGAAAAGGAGAATCGCTCACAAGGATCAACATATAACCCCCTCCCAGGGGGACAAACAACGGAAAAGTGGGTGATGGTTGAAAAAGGACGATGTAAGATATGAAAATAAGAATCTATAACTTATCAAGAGTTCATGAGGGAAGGCGGTTGCAGGAGAGAGGGGAGAAAATGAGGAGCTGATGCCAGGGTTCAAGTAGAAAGAAACTACTTTGAAATGATGATGGCAGCATACATGCAAATGTGCTTGACACAATGAATGAATGTATGGATTGTAATAAGAGATGTAAGAGCCCCCAATAAAAGTATTTGAAAGAAAGGAAGGAAGGAAGGAAGGAAGGAAGGAAGGAAGGAAGGAAGGAAGGAAGGAAGGAAGGAAGGAAGGAAGGAAAGCCGGAGCTCCTGAGCCCATGTACATTACTCTCGTTATCCTCGGACCTAAATCTTAATTGACATGAAGTTGAGCATCACCTTGTCCTAATTCTCCTTATCTCGATTGGTTCTCCAGTGTCCACAGCATCAAACAGTACCTAGCTTCTCAAGAGTCCTGTCATTTGTCATCCAGAGGATGACAACTGTTTCCTTTGGAACAACATAAGGGCTACAGAACAGAGACTGTCGCTGCAGGCCCCTGATGCTGCGTATCCAATGCTAGCTTCTTCACAGGACCACCCAAGCTCCTCCCTTGAGGATGAGTCCATTGTCCCACTGCCAAAACTCCACAGGGAGCTTGGACTCATGCGGCTCAAGACCCAGGAGACACCCAGCCTTGCACAGAAGGAAAAAAACAGGTAATGGATTCTCTAATCTTGCCTTGACAATATCAGACCCTATGTTCGTTATGACTTATGGGTCAGCAAAATGGAAGTTTTTCCTTTCCACACACACGCTCTCATGGATTCCAGCATTTGAGTAATAATGTGCACACAATTGGGTTATTTTCAAAATAGAAATACACGAGGTGCTCAGAGTCTCAAGTCATATTAAAAATTCATCTGCTTCATGATATTCATGTCACCTTTTTGGCTCCCCTTAAAAATCCACCTTCCCCAGAGACATCCCTGAAATTCTACTTTTACTCTAGTCGTGTGCTCAGCGTGGGGTCCCTCCGGTGTGACGCCCATGACATCTGCAAGTTGATCAGCCAGGGTTCGCCTGGCCTATGGACACAGTGCTGCCAGGGGAGTATTTTATGCCTTACCATCCCCCAACCGCAGCCACGTTTTTACTCATTTGTAGCTATAAAAAAAATGCTTACCAGGGTTTTTTTTTTTTTAAGAGAGGAAAGGGTATGATTACAGAAACACTATACTGAGAGATGAGAAAACAACTATTACTCTAAACATATTGACTACCAATAAACCAACACAATCATAAAGGCGATGCATGTTTTCTGGTTTGGATCGTCGCTTGCCTCCTTACTCTCTTTCCCTGGCTGTTGGACAGAAAATCATGAAGGGGGCAGGGGTTCGAGTAGGGAGAGAAGATGAAAAATTGGCAGAAAAGATAAAATATATCAGATAAACATAAAAGTCAACATAGCCTTGAAACCAATCTGGTTAGATTTTGGCTTCAGGAAAAACAAACAAACATATTTCTCTTGTTGGAAAAGTAGAACAAAAGACTAGCTGAAGAATGTTAAAGGGGGAAAAAAGCAAAAATCCAAACTGGCTACCATCAACTCTGACTCATAGAGAGCCTATAAGACTGTAACTCTTATGGGAGTAGAAAGCCTCCCCTTTCTCCTGAAAAGCAGCTGGTGGTTTCAAACTGCTGGTCTTATGATTAAGCAGTTCAATGCACAACCATAATGCCACCAGGCTCCTTAAAAGAAAAAAACCAGTGACCCCAAATTTTTATATATCTTTATTCCTCTCACTCAACTGTAGATTCCTTCCTGGTCTGTGTGTCATAGTCAGCGCCGGATGGGACTGTGGAAGTCCCTTTCAACTCCCTCTCACTCGCACTCACTGCCATGGGGTCGGTGCCGACCCATAGTGACCCTCTAGGGCAGGGTGGAAGTGCCTCTGTGGGTGTCCAAGACTGTCCCTCAGAACTTGTTGATTTTTCAGTTAGCAGTCTCACCTGTAACACCCACCCCCCAACACGCACGCACGCACACACACACACACACACACACAGCTCCTTTTCAATTCCCTAGATGACTGGAAATAAAGCAACTCCCCTGGCACTAAGCCAGCCCTGTGGGCTCCTGACATAGGTGTGAGGAGAGAGGTTTAAAACAGCGCTGTTCAATGTGGCAGCCACACGACACAGTGGCCATCTATCTTGCAATCGGTTAAAATGAACTGAAAGTTACCATTCAGTCCCTTGATGCCTCTAGTCATGTTCCAAGTGCACTGTAGCCAAGGGTGGCTAGGGACTGTCATATTGGTGCAGGTTACAGGGATTTCCAGCATCACAGAAAATGCTATGGGAGGGGCTGATTAGAAAATAAATAACTCACCACTATCAGGAAATGGTCCTCATTGCCACACCCAGAAAGGGCTTTGTTTTGTAAGCCTTCAAAAAGGCCAAATCAAAAACCCACTGCCATCAAGTGGATTCCAACTCACATGGACCCTATAGAGCAGGGTAGAATGGCACATGGGTTTTGCAGATGGTAAACCTTTACAGGTGTAGAAAACCTCATCTTTCTCCCTCGGAGTAGCTGGTAGTTTTGAACTGCTAACTTTGTGGTGTGCAGTCCAACACATTACCGCTATGCTACCAGGGCTCCCTTTAAGGGCAGGACAAGGCTTCTACTCCTGTAAAAAGTTACCATTTCAGAAGCCCACAGGGGCAGTTCTACCCTGTCTTCTAAGGCCACTGTGATTTGGAATTGATTCAATTGTAGTGGGTGGGTTATCTACAGTTAAAAGCCTCATTTCCTGCACCATGTAAGGAATGAAGTCGTCCGCAATAAAATGTTGAGACGGCATAGTTAGGATTCCCAGCATGCGTGCATGCTTATAATATTTCATATCAAACTCCATTTCAGGTGAAAAGCCATGTTTTCAAACAGGCTGCCAGGCACTTAGTCCCCCCTCTCCTGACCCCCACCCCCACCAAGCACTGTGACCATTATATTTCCTTCCTTCTCAAAGGGCCCCTGGAAGCCGTAACATCCAAGCACCGTGGGATTAAAAACTAAATGCAGTTCGCATTTGTAGCAAACGGTAGACTACAATGAGGTGGGGCATTCAAAGCACAGCAGTGTGTATTGCTTTTAACTCCGTTCCTGGCCGGCACCTCCTCATCCACGCTGCTGCGGAGTTTCAACAGCCAACAGTACCTTTTGTCTTTGGTTTATGAATTGGAGCGTTCACTCACAGAGAGGGCATGTGAGGGAGAGGGACGTTTTCAGAGAGGGGAGAGAGAAATGACTTGCGTTGCAGCTTTAGGAACCCTGCACAGGGAAGTCAGGCTGGGCGGGTCTAGGAATATAGTACCCGGATGAATAATTACCTGGGAACTCGGAAGGGGAGGGTGGGGAAAATGGGGAGACAGCAGCAGAGGGTACCAGAAGGAAGAAAATGTTCCAAAGTTGATTGTGATGATGAATATATAACCCTTCTTAATATGATTGACCTACTGAATTGTATGATATGTTAATTATATCTCAACAAGGCGATTAAAAAAAAAACAACAACAGTACATTTTCAGTTCCAGAAACCCATCAGAGAATTTCTACCCTGTCCTGCAGGGTCTCTCTGAGTTGGCATCCACTCGATGGCAGTGAGTTTGAGTTTGGAGTTTAAGCCTCAGGCAAAAAGGCTACTACACAGGCTTGCCAAGATTCCTGCTTAAGACTTAAAAAACACGTTTCCCCAACGAGCTGCATTTCTGGGAACCGCTGATGGCACCTCATCTAAGTGCTTTCAGACAGAAAACAGAAAGCTTTGTCCCTCAGTCAATCTCAACTCACAGTGACGCTATGGGTCAGAGAAGAAGGGCCCCAGAGGGATTGCAGGACTGTAATCTTAGCTGAAGCCAATGGCCAACAGTCGACTTCGTCACCACTGTGCCACCAGGGCCCCTGATAGAGAACAAACGCACCCCGAGTTTCACTACCTTGACCAACCAAAGGGACAAGATGGACATCAGCACCGGAGAAACTGAATTTTGTGACTCAGCTTGGTATGAAGTGATTGCACCTAAGAGCGTGAAGGGACCGCCAGAGAGACTAATGTGCTAATAACAATCTATGACATTTAGCTTCAAGCCCTCTTTTGTTGCCATGGTTGCTTAAAAATGGAATTCCAGGCAGATATTAGGTGCTCTGTGTCTAGAGTTTAAAGAAATGACATTAGCCTACTACAGCAAAGAACTCACACTGACAACCCCCTCCATCTATTTTGTTTACAACCAACTCCTAAAATTTGCTTCGTAGAATGACATGTGGCTGTCTTGTTCCATTATGCTACATACCAGCAAATCTGTGTGTGCCTTTTATACAAGGGACAAATCATGTTTAGACAACAGAGAAAATGTCGGCAAAGAATTAAGATAATTTACTTAATAACCTAAAAATCCCAGTGATTTATTCTGAAAAAGATTTGGTTTACTAGACTTACACACACACACACACACACACACACACACACACACAAGAGGCCTGAGTCTGTTATCTAGAGAAGGACCTGCTTACAGGGTTGGCCCTTGGCTGGCGTGCAGGAACTTGATTTCAGTGTGTTTCCTCCACTACAAATGGATAAGGTCATTTCACTATGACTAGGCTGTTTATATAATGTGATTGGGGGCTTTCCTGCTGAGTGTGTCTGGACTTTAGCTGGCCTGGTTGGCACAGTAGGCTCCATGTGACTGCTAACTGCAAGATCAACAGTTCGTAAACCACCAGCGGATCCCCTGGGGAAAGATGAGGCTTTCTACTCCCTTAAAGAGTTATAGTCTCAGAAACCCACAGGGGCAGTACTATGCTGTCCTACAGAGTTGTTATGAGTTGGAGTTGCCTCAATGGCAGTAAAGTTGGTTTTTTGAGGTAGAGAGTCTATGCGACCAGCTCCCAATAAAAGCTCTACACTCTTGACTTTGAAACAGACAGCCCGGGGGCAGAAACATCACACGCATGTTGTTGCATTTTCTTTGCTGCAGGGAGGATGACCTCTGTGTGACCTCTCCCAGGAGGGAGGGAGCAAATGGCTTTCTCCTGACTCCCTCTGTGTCCCCATCACTGACACAGCTGTGTAGGCTGGCCCTGTCACGGTACTAAATCTTAGCTCTGAGTCCTACTAGTGAATCAGGAAATGTGTGAATGACCCTGGGCCTCCCTGAAACAAGATGCTTCATTAGACATTTGCATGTATTTTAATATCCTGCCTATTCACAAGACCCTAAATTCCTGTGCCTCTTGGACAGACCATCACAACAGCTATTCGGTACATAACAAAGAAGCTGGGAACTTAGCTGACCAGTTATAGCGCCCCGAATAATCTTCATAGTGCAACTGGCCAGGCACGAATAGATAAATGTGCCTTACTAAGTAGAATGCAGAGGTTATGGCTCAGGTGTGCCTTTAGTCAAAGTCAAGGATTTAGTGTGTACTTTAAAGGCATCAGCTGCGCATATGCCACACAATTCAACATCATCCGAGGCAATTTCTGGGTAAAGGAAGACATTCTCTTTTTTTAAATCATTTCATTGGGGGCTCATACAACTTTTATCACAATCCAACAGACATTGTGTCAAGCACATTTGTACATTTGTTACCCTCATCATTCTCAAAACATTTGCTTTCTACTTGAGCCCTTGATATCACATACTCATTTTCCCCTCCCTCCCCTTGCTCCCTCCCTCATGAACCCTTGATAATTTATAAATTATTATTTTGTCATGTCTTACACTGTCCGACACCTCCCTTGATCCATTTTTCTGTACTCCGTTCCCCAGGAAGGGGGTTATACGTAGATCCTTGTAATTGGTTCCCCTTTTATACCCCACCCTCCCTCCATCCTCCTGGTATCACCACTCTCACCACTGTTTCTGAGGGATTCATCTGTCCTGGATTCCCTGTGTTCTAGTTCCTATTTATCCCAGTGTACATCCTCTGGTCTAGCCGGATTTGTAAGGTAGAATTGGGATGATGATAGTTGGGGGGGAGGAAGCATTTAAGAACTAGAGGAAAGTTGTATGTTTCATCATTGCTACACTGCACCCTGACTGGCTCATCTCCTCCCTACCACCCTTTTGTAAGGGGATGTCCAGTTGCCAACAGATGGGCTTTGGGTCCCCACTCCGCACTCCTCCTCATTCACAATGATATGATTTTTTTTTCTGGCGATGCCTGATATCTGATCCTTTCACACAGGCCAGTGTGCTTCTTCCATGTGAGCTGTGTTGCTTCTGAGCTAGATGACCACTTGTTTTTCTTGGAGTCTTTAAGACCCCAGACACTATATCTTTTGAAAGCTGGGCACCATCAGCTTTCTTCACCACATTTGCTTAGGCACCCATTTGGGATGACATTCCTTGACACATTTGCTCAGGGTTGTAGACAGTCATCTTGTTTGACAGAAATACAGCCCAATTGAGCTCACATTGAGCCCCTGGCCATTGAAACCAGCATCGTGTTTCAACACTTACTACCTGCTGGAACTGGACAAAGAGAAGTTGAAATACAAGGTCCCTCTAGAATCTTGGTATCTATCATAGGATTAATTTATGGTCACCCTCTTGGCTTAGAACTCCCCTCCTCCCTGGCAACATGTCAAGATTAGATCAGCTACCAAGGAATCGAGTCTGGTTCATGACAACCCCAGTAGAATTGTGCTCTATTGGGTATTTGATGGCTGATGTTTTTAAGGGAATGGATCAGGCCTTTCTTCCACCACACCCCTGCATAAACTTGAATATCTAAACTTTGTTTAACAACCAACCATATAAACTGTTTACACCATCCAGGGACCCCATGCCAAGATTCAATCAAACTATATCCACCCACCCCTGCTACTTACTTTCATTACAGTAACAGGTAACAAGCAAGCACTGTGTGCTGGGGTCCCTGGTTGTGGAGCTACACTCTCAAAACCCCACAGGGCAATCGTACCCTGTCTTATAGGGTCACTATGAGTCAGAATCAACTCAATGGTAGTGAGTTTGTGCATGTGCGCGTATGCATTAGGAGGCTGGCAAGACAAAGGTAAAGAAGATAGCCCCTGCCCTTAAAGAACTTCTCAGTGAACTTGACCCAGAGACCACCAGCCCCCACATGGGAACCAGTAGGGTGTACCACAGGCAGGTAGGAAGTCCATGCAAACCCAAACTGGATTTTCAATATTAGTTAATGCTTGTTAGGATTCAAGTGTTTCTCCCGCCATTCTAACAGAGAGCCTGAAATAATGAAAGGTATTAAGCGGCGGAGAAGGATCACAGCTCACATCCAACCTGGGACCCCTTTGGAATTGCCAACCTACTGATAAAGTCATGCCACTCAGGACCTGCGAACCTCGATTTTACATTTCTTATGCAAAACCACAAGAGCTTGATAAGCACTTCAGGAAAAAAGGCCAGGCATTCTGCTTCTAAAAAAATCACCCACTGAAAATCCTGCGGAGCGCAATTTGACTCTGACGCACATAGGGGCTGGTATGAATCGGAATGGACTCACTGGCACCTGGGATGTTGTCGTTTTTTTAAAGTCTGCGACCTTCTGGTTGGACCCCTCTACTCTTTTAAGATTTTAGGTACAATATTCCGGGGTGAGAAGGAGTAGAGGTATACATTCTCCTCAAAGTAATATTTGAAATTACTGAACTTCCAGTTGAGCTCAAAGGGATTTTTTTTCTCGGAACCTAATTTTTACAAATCATTTGACAGTTCATCTGGAAGATTACTGAGGACAGTATTGTAAAATAATCATGGGAGGAGTGCAGAAAGAGGCTGTGGTAATAAAGAGGGTGGAGAAGGTATGGGTATTGCTGAAAATCATCAATGGATTACAATAGAAATCTCTGAAACAGGTACTCAATTGACTAGCTCTCTAAGTGAGGGAAAAGAACACATCTGATCCCTATCTCACTCACAATAGTAACAATAAAGTCCATCGAGATGGTAGATCTAAACCTTAAAATTGAAACCACCAAAAAGCTCAAGGAAAACAAATGGACAATTATGTCGCTAACCTTTAGATAGAAATAAACTTTAGGTATGGTCTTACAGCAGAAGTCACAAAAGTTAACAGACCTAACTATGCAAATACTTAAAACTCTGTTAGGAAAATAAAAACTGCCATTAACAACTGAAAAAAAAATACAAAAGCACTTTGAACAAATATATGTAATGCGCCAAAGGATTTCTCTATATAGAGAGAGCTTATCAATCCATAAGAAAAAGAGAAAACAGGGGGTAAATGATACGAACAAGCTATTCATAAAAACAAATAACCATCAAACAGACTGCGCATACATATCTCTTACTTACAAAGTCAACAAAAGAAAATCCCATTTTCATTTATCAAAACGGCATGTGCTTTTTGAAATAATATCCAGTGTTGGCATTGTTTGGAAAATCGATACGTGACTGCCTTAGAAGTGATTAAATTATTCTCATTAAGAAACATAGCAAAATCACAAGTGTTAAGAGGGAAACAAAGTGATTCTTCACTTTTAAAAAAATTCTTATAATGATATTATATCCTCTGAGGAATCCTCAGATCCTCAGTAACTGGGAGTGTAAGGTCATTAGTAGGAGACAGAGGCTGATTACCTGGATGGCAGCTTGTATCCCTGTTGCACATAGCTATTCAGATTCCCAGTTGCTGCAAGTAATAGTCCCAGGTATGGAGGGGAAGGCTTCATCGGCCTAGAAGAAAACTCAGGATGGAATTGGACACCAACAAAATAGGGATGATCTGAAATGAGAATAATGATGATGCCATTGAAGCAGACAAACATGAAACAGCTTTATATACATGTCTCTTATGAAACATTACTATATGAACCCAAAAGAAACCAACATCAATGGGAAAACATACCTTGCTTGTTGATAGAGGTCACACTATGAATATATTGATATTACCTAAAACGATCTCTAGATAGCATGCAATCCTACTCCAAATTACTTTTTTTTAACCATAAGGAAAAACTAATTGCCAACTTTATATGCAAAGGAAAGAGACCCTGGATAAGTAACGCATTATTGAGGAAGAATAACAAAGCAGGAGGCCCCACACTCCCTGGTCTGAGAGCCTATAATACAATCATAGTAGTCAAAACAATAGACAGATAAGGCAGTGGAATAGAATCAAGAATACAGATGTAAATCCATCCACCTATGGCCTTTGCATAGGGCCAAATTACATTAAATCGGGAAGACAGTCTCTTTAATAAATTGTGCTGGCAAAACTAGAAGTTAATCTGCAGAAAAATGCAACAAGACCCACACTTCACACCACACACAAAAATGAACTCAAATGGATATAAGACCTAAAGACAGAACCTAAAACTATGAAGATCATGAGAAAAAACATGGTGACATTAGGGGCCCTATTGCATGGCATAAATAGAACACCAAATAGGAGCAAACAATGTACAAACAGCAAAAGATGAAATAGAAAAATGGAACCTCCTAGAAACTAAATACTTGTGCTCATCAAAAGAATTCTCCAAAAGAGTAAAAACAGAACCTAGAGAGTAGAGGGTGATTTTTTTAAAAAACAGACTTAATGGATTGGCAGAGACTGAAATTCAACCTTCAAGTCATCTCAAAGCAAATTCACACATCGACACAAAATAAAGAATATCCCTGTTCTCCTTTTTAAAGCTTTCCTACTGAGTCCAAGCAGTCAACAACTGCTTTAAAACAAAGATGAGCGTGTAAGAAGGTAGGAAAACTAGATTAATAGAAGTGGAACAACCGGATAGGAAATCATGAGAATGTTCATGCACTGTGAAAAATGTAACTATTATGGATTGAATTATTTCTCTCAAATATATGTCTTGTAAATCCTAGCCTCGATGCCTGTGGTTATCATCCCCGGTGGGATTGGGTTGACTTTGTTATGGTATGTTAATGAGACAAGATTCCTATGCGGTGTGTCTTGAGTCTTGAGTGTATCTTTTAAGACATAAAATAGCATAAATAAGCAAGTGAGTAAGCAGAGATGGGGAGAAATAGATGCCAAGACACAGGGTGATCACCAAGAAACCAGAAAGTAGAAGCTGGGAAGACCAGGGCAAGAGGAAAGACTCCAGAGAGGAAGATTTCCCATAGAGCTGGCATCTTGAATTTGGACTTTTATCTTCCTGAATTGTGAGAGAAAGAAATGTCCGTTTCTTCAAGCAACCCACTTGTGATATTTCTGTAACAGCAGCATTGGATCACTAAGACAGTAGCCAGTGTCACTGAACAACTTGTGTGAAAATGGTTGACTGAGAACCTAAATGGCTGTGGAAACCTTCACCTAAAAATATTTTTTAACTGAGTTTCATGCACAATAGTCATATGGCTACTCTATTGAATATGCAGGATACTTATATCATGAAAGCAAGTTCTATTAGACAGCATTGATTCTAGACCAAATCAGGGTGGAAACCCTCAACAACACATCCAGAAAGAAGCTTCCTTGAATGAGAATACTGAGGTTTCAAAGCTTGGAGTGTTCAAGACCACCTCTTCCCAGGAATGTTGCCATGGGGGGGGAGGGGGTAAGTAGCCCCTAAGTCATCCACACTCAGAGAAGAAGCTAAAGACAACATCAATCATAGCGCACAGTACCTAAGAATGTCTCTGGAGGAAGACGAGAGTAATTGTGTTTATGGATCAATATAAAGAGAAGCAGAAGCAATGGATCATGCCAGAACCAGGGCAGGATATTGGAATGAGTGGGTCACGGCTCTGGATCGCTTTCTTTCAAACTATCCTCTGTGTCAATATGAGGAAGGGAAATAACAAGCCGTTCTTTTGAGGATGATCCATCACTCAGATTAAGTACTTTTAAAATAAGGTTCTTAATTGCTTGGCACCCGATTCTGACATCAAGCTCAAGCTCTGTTGCTCTTTTTAGAATGCTTCAGGAATGGGGCAGCTTCCGGGAATATGCTTCCCAAAGGGAGCTCTGATCAAAGGTCTGCTGGCGACTTTCCCTGACTAAAACGAAACCCCTTGGCCAAGTTCTAAAGCAGCTCTAATTTCCTTTCCAACCCACAAGAAGTTAGAAAGCCTCTGTGAGAATCAAAATCCTTGGGATATGAGGTTTCCCAGGCTTTGATGACAATAATGAGAACTGGGAGTGTGCAAGGAGAGAAAGTCAGAACTCTCTACACAGACTCCAATTGATGATCGCAACAGGTTAGACAAGGCTGCTCATGTTCACGAGGAAGGAACCACTCCGAGAAGAATGTCAATGTCATCAATGTCACCAAACTGCACACACATGTAGAAACAGTTGAATTGGTGTCAATTTGGCTGGGTGGATTCTCAATAACCACCGCAAATGAAATTTAGAGAGAAGAAAATGAGTGAGAAACGTTTCGTGTAATGACAGAGAACAATTGCCAAGGGAGAGTCATTGGACTCAAAAAAAAAAATGCAAGGTGTTGAATTATGCGTGCAGTTGGCTCTTATTTCTTCTTTTAAAAATATGCACATAAATTATCTCTGCGGTGATGACAGGCAGCTAGTAAGGCTGTCTGCCTCTGGGCTGCTGGAGGGAGGACTGGGAGGAAGAAAGACTTCATTTGCACTCGATAGTTTTTTTTTTTGGTGCATCTTACTGTAAATCTTATCATATTTTCCTATTAAAGTTTTATCTCATGAAAAAAGAGAGCAAGAGATACCACTTTAACACTGTAAACCAAATGAACTTGCTTGAGGAATTCTCTGCCTTCGTGCAGGAATTGAAGATTGAAGAGGCTACACAAACAGGGAGCCACAGTTACCAATTCTGAGCTCGGAGCAGTTCGAGCAGAAACCCAAAAAACCCACTGCCATCGAGTCCATGCCGACTCATAGTGACCCTACAGGACAGGGGGAGACCTGCCCCTGTGGGGTTCCAAGAAGGCGGGATGTATATCCTCATGGTTCTAATGCAAAATGTTTGGCATAGAACAGGGTGGAAAGGCAGGCCTCAGTCCAGGCCAAATGCTACAGTGTTCAAAGGGAACAATGCTCAGTGTTCAACTGAAACTTCCTGGGTTCAGTTGGCCTCTCTGCTCAGGCCTTACTGAGTAGTTCATAAAGAAAGCCAGAAAGGATTAGAGAGAGAGAGAGAAAAGGAATTTGAAGTAGAGAACAGGGTCAAGGGCTTATGTGGGAAAAGAAGTAGGAAGATTGAAGGAAAAATAAGTAGGCCAGTGTATCTGGGCCTGAAGCATGCAGGCTGGAGAGGCAGGCTCTAGAACAACATGCTACCATGTTTAGAGTATCGTGTATGTACTACACACTCAGTAAACATAAGTGGTTCATTCAACAAAGCTGCTTCACATGCGTCGCAGTGGAACTGGATGTCGTGATGGGCCTGCGATCCCAAACCTCATCTCTCCTTCCAAACATGGGACTCGACAGAACTTGACAGCAGACTGTGAGTTGGAAATAGGAAGGGCAAGAAGAGCTGACTAATGTCAACTAACTTGAAGCTTGAGGGTCTAGGGTGGTGGTTCAAAACCAGAGGAGCCTGGGTGGTGTGGTGGGTTACACATTGGACTACTAACCTGAAGGTCAGCAGTTCAAAGCCACCAGCCACTCTGCGGGAGAAAGATGAGACTTTCTACTCCCATGAACAGTCACAGCCTGCGAAACTCACCGGGGCAGGTCTACTCTGTCCTATAGGGCCACTCTGAGTTGGTATGCATTTGATGGTGGTGAGCTTGGGTATTTCTCGGTCCTGTAGGGCTGAGAGTAGGAACTGACTCGATGGCAGCTGAGGTTTGTTTTGGTTTGGTTTGTTTTTTTCACCTCCCAACATTTAGTGAAGTTTGAAGGCATTTGGGGTTGTTACAACTGTGAAGGGGAGTGAATAGAAGTCAGGGACGCTGCATAGGACCGGTTCCCTCCAACAAAGAGGTACCCAGTGCCAAAGAGGTACCAGGCTGACGGTGCGAAACCCTAGAGTAAGTGATGGGTGCGCCCTCAGCAGGAAGAGGCAAGCAGCAGAATTCGTTAGGAGTGCCTGTGATTTTCTTTGTGAATAAGTTGAGTTGGATGTGCTAGGAGAGCATCCAGCTATTGAAGATCGTTAAATGGAAGTGCATGCATGTGGGTCTAGAACAGAGATCAGCAAGCATGTCTGTAAGGTGGTCACACGGTCTCAATGGCAACATCTCCTCTCTGCAGTTGTAATATTACCATGACCACAGACAAGTCGTAGACCAAAGGGTGTGGCTGTGTGCCAGTCAAACTTGATTTATGGATGCTGAGATTGGAATTTCATATAATTTTCATGTCTCACAAATAGTCTTCTTTTTAACTCACCTGCCCCCCTCTCTACCAACCCGCAACACTAGAAATTACTTTTAGTTCCTGAGCTGTACAAAACCAGTCGGCAGGTTGGACCTAGCCCACAGACTATAGTTTGCTAACCCTGGTCTAGGACATGAAGAGAAAGAGCTGAGATCAGCTGTAACTCTTGACTTCCCATAGCCTTGCGGTTCTGATGGGGAAGAACACTTCATGACTAAAAGCAGACAATAAAGTTCTAGAACTCCGTGTACATATGGTTTCTGCCTAGGCTTTCATTCCAGCCCAACTAAAAACAACTTTGGTGATCTTTCTCAATAGAAACCCAATCCCCTCTTGTTGTATTGGGCTTTCTCTGAGTGTGGCAATCCGTGTTCAACACTTAGATGACTGGCCCATTCTTGACCGTCAAGCATGGGCACTAGGGAAAGGCAGACATGCAGGTGACATGAAGAGGCCGGCCCAGGTGCAAAGACAACAACACTACTCACCAGTAACTGGATAGGCAGTTTAGCATTCCCCAAACAAGTCAAGGCTATTACCTGCTTTCCCCCAAAGAGCCAACACACAAAGCCACCCTCCCCCTGAGGGTGGAAAGAAGAAGGTCAAGGCAAATTCTATTTGTAGAACAAGTAGACGCAGAAGAACACAGTATTACATGGTAGGCTCCGAACTAATAGGTCCCCCCATGATAACCCACCTATTTTTCAATGCACTTTTCAGTTGCATGCATATTTCAAAGGAGGGAGGAAAGCAAAGGAGGACAAAATGTGTCTCCAGTGAGATCTTCCTACGTATGGAAGCGCATGGAGAAGCTTTTCTAAAGCAAGAGCCCACTTACTTGACAGTTCAATGATCTCCATTCTCTCCCCTTCAACATCCTGAGCCACAAAATGTAAGTCACTACTCTCAAACTGGTTGGTCAGGTTCGGGTTCACCTGGGAAAAAAAAGGAAATGTAGTGTCTTTGGGCAACAGGTCAAAACAGACACATCAGCATCCTTCATCAACTGGGTGGGTTTTCCATTTTAATGATACAGAGGTGTCACTGGGGGTGGGGGAAGATGAGGTAGGGATGGCACCAGGTGACACTGCCAGGGGTACGGCCAAAGCGACTGTATATAAAATGACTGCAGTATTTCAGGGAAAAAAATTGAAACATGGGTGAAGGGAGACAGCAAACATTTTAAGAGATGAAAATAACAATAATTTATCAAGGGTGCACGAGGGTGGGACAGTGAGGGAGGGAGGGAAAAAGAGAAGCTGATACCAAGGGCTCAAGTAGAAAGAAAATGCTTTGAAAATGATGATGGCAACATATGCACAAATGTGCTTGATACAATGGATGTATGGATTGTTATTAGAGTTGTAAGAGCCCCCCCAAAATGATTTTTTAACTAAAGATCTCCCTGTAGTGATTTATGGCACTCTGGTGGTGTACTGGTTATGTGTTGAACTACTAACCACGAGGTCAGCAGTTGGAAACCACCAGCTGTTCCTAAAGAGTTACAGTCTTGGAAATCCACAAAGACAGTTTTACCCTGGCCTACAGAGTCCCGGTGAGTCAGAATCAACACAAGGGCAGTGAGTGGTATTGTTCTGGTAGTTAGTTATAGTAAGAAAAAACACTTGTCATAAGCTCAGCTACCAGGCCAAAACTCTATGCTAACTTTCTGAAGGTTCTGATGTGCTCCGGTCATCCTGAGTCGATTACAGTGATGCTATGAATCGCAGGGTTAGGTCTGCTTGTGCTACAAGCACAGGTTGGGATTTGCATTGCTGCTGCTGTTTTTATGGGCATTACTTTTGTCAAAGTTTCTGATGTTTCAGCTACGATGTTGTGTTCATTAGTATTTGTGAATTTATACACAAATAGCTTGCTTGGGAATGTAGTAGAAATTACCCGGAGCCCTGGTGATCTAGTGGGTGGACACTGGACTCCGGCCCAAAAGGTCTGCAGTTTGAAACTACCAGGTGTTGTAAGCTGGGGCTTTGTACTGTAGTAAACAGTTACAGTCGCACGGAAAACGCACGGGACAGTTCTACCCTGTCCTATACGGTTGCTATGAGTCAGTGTCAACTCAATGGCAGTGAGTTGTTTGGTTTGTTTCTGAGTAGGAGTTATAAGAAAAGAAGAAAATACAAAAAAGGGTTCAGCTCAGCTACATTAATGATAGAATTCAATGTAAGATTTTACAGAACAATGTTGTTGCTGGTATTTATAGAATCTAAGAAATTGTACTTGAACAATTCATTTTATCACATATTATCTATGAATATGATAAGAGACGGGACCAAGGGGTGGATGGTGACATCATGAGTACCTGCACTGACACCAACCCTAGAGAAACCACTGGAATTTTGGCAATTTCCTGCAGGGACTTATCCCTGCTCCAAAAAGCATTTGGTTCCTTTCCCAACTATTTAAAACCCCCTTTACAGACTAGAGGACCCATGGTGACACAGTGGTTACTCGTTGGGCTGCGAACCGGAAGGTCAGCAGTTTGAAACCCCTAGCTGCTCCTCGGGAAACAGGCGAGGCTTTATACTCCCATAAACAGTTACAGGCTGGGAAACCCACAGGGACAGTTGTACCCTGTTCTATAGTGTCGCTATGAGTTGGCAGTGAATTTGGTTTGGGGTTCTGCCCAAACCTGGAAATACAAAGGCAAGAGGTTCAAGATGACTAGTCACGACTTCATTTGAGCTAGGTGACAGCAGAGTAACACAGAGCTAGGCAGAATAGTCTGCCCTCCCACTACCTCTCTAGACATGGAACCTTGGGGAGGGCGGAATTGGTACACCTGCTCGAACGCTACAGATGCCACCTGTGCTGGACACTTTGTCTAGCGAGGGTTCCTTATAGTTCAGTGTCCACACAAACGCAAACACTTACTTCCATCGCGTCAATGCTGCCTCATAGTGGGGCTATAGGGCAGAGCAGAAGAACTTCCCCTGTGGGTTTCTGAGACTGTAACTGTTTACAGGAGTAGAAAGAACTGTCTTTCACCTGAGGAGCAGCTACTGGTTTTGAACTGTGGACCTTTTCGGCTCGCGGAACATAGTAACTACTACGCTACTGCGGGCCGGCCCTCTAGTCCGTGGAAAATCCGCATAAAAGCCTTACCTCATACCGATGTCTGTGTCTTTCTTCTACAAATGTAGCATCTCCGTAAAGCTTCTCTGTCAAGACAGAAGGTGCAGTTAGCGGAGGAGGAACCAGCTGGAGAAATACACACCCTCACAGCACAGGTGGGTCAGAAACTGCTTGGCATTTGCCTGCCTGCCAGCCCCTGCCGGCAAGTGGATTCTGGCTCGTAGCAAGCCTATCGGGCAGAAGCCTATCGGGCAGAGTAGAAAGCTCCCGAGGGCTTCTTTCCCACTGTCCATCTTTAGAGGTGCAGACTGCGACATCCTCCCCGTGCAGCGGCTGGGGAATGCAAGCCGCTGCTCTTTTGGCAAGCACCCCCACTTTCACAGAGGCTCCTGATCCTTCCACCAGAGCTCTAAAACTGAACCAGACGCCCAGGCCGTAATTCAAGTTTCCTTCGATCGAGAGAAGCATGGAGATAGCTTCTTGGGGCCCTTTTGAGAGAGCACCTGTAGTACTGACTGAGTCAAGGCCGCCCTGTCCCTCCTGTGCAGATTCAGCTCAGGGCTCACTTCCCAAAGGAAGACACTGGAAGCCAGGGGAGTGAAGTGGTACTAACTCGCCCAAAGTCCCAACCTGCTGGGCCACCAGGTCTTTGGTTTTTCAGCTCAAGTCTCCTCCCATCGGTCCCACCAGTCACCTCCCAGGGATCTCCCTGGTTTCAGCCTCACCTTAACAACATTAGTTAAGCACCCATGAAACACACAATACTCCTCCGGTTCCTCGAGGCTTTTTCACTCCCCACTATCATGACCCCAGTCCTGCCTTTCACTGTGGGCTAGACCGGAGGCTGCACACAGGTACAGCGCAGAGCTCACAACGCACGGAATCCAGGTCAGATAAACTTCTCAGGAACAGAAATAGGAGTAGCCATACCAGGAGGTAGGGGGAAGTGGGGGAGAGGGGGAGAGGAAGAGGGAGCCAATTGCAATGATCAACACATAACTACAATTCACCCCCCCTCCAGGAGGATGAACAACAGAAACCATGGGGGAAGTGAGACAGCAGTCAATGTAAGATATGAAAATTGTAATAATGTATAATTTATCAAGGGGTCACGAGGGTGGGGGGAGGAGCTGATATCAGGGACTCAATGGAAAGTAAATATCTAGAAAATAATGATGGCAACGTATTGCAAATATGCTTGATACAATTGATGTATGAATTGTTATAAGAGCTGTAAGAGCCCCCAATAATATTTTAATAAAAAAAATTTTAAACAGACACAACAGCAAAAAAAATTAGGTAAGGAAATAGCAATAGTTTTGTTACCTATACACTGATCCCAGTTCAAATAAATGAATAGTTATCGTCCCATGGGAGAAAAATTAAAACAAATACATTTATCCTTTGACCCTGAAATTCAACTTATAAGTATTTACCTCAAAAAAAAAAAAAACTAACTAACCTCAGGTAGAAAGAAAATGTTTTGAAAATGATGATGGCAACAAATGTACAAATGTGCTTGTCACAATGGATGGATGGATGAATTGTGATAAGAGCTGTACAAGCCCCCAATAAAATGATTTTTTCATAAATGAACTAAGTATTCTTGGATTGGGGCAAGAATTAAGTGGGAGCCCAGAATCCATCTGCTGGTCCATAGGTTATGAATGAATTTCATTATTAAAGACTCTATGGAATCAATTGCATACCATAATTGAGTTAACCATTTTCTGGTTGGATATTCAAATTATATTAATTGTCTCATTCTTTTTCTGTTAGCTTTTTAAAATATAAAAATAAGCTGACATTAGGACAAAGAAACTAAACATTTCGCCACAAAGTGCATGCCCTGCAGAGTTCTTGAATGACGTGTCAGCAGCAGGCCCCCCGGCCAGCAGTCCTAAGGAAAGCTGGATTCGGGGGCAGCCTGCCCGCGCCCAACGCTCTTAAGCAGGAATGCTTCCCCAGAGGTGGCATGTGGAACTGCTTCAAGACACCCAGGTGCTCCAGCGAGTGCAACCCAGGATGGCACCTTTGACAATGGGTGTGATGAACCATGCCCAGCCGAAATACTGCTGGGTCTTGAGCAAAACAGCGGGAGCGGCCATCAGCCCTTCCCACCAACAGCCCAGTGGTACCACATGGCGACGGTGGGAGAGGCAGGGTAAACCGATCTTCCGGCACTCCCAGGTCTCAGGTCACAGCCCTCACACCTCCCAGCCAGGGGCCAAGGAGACCCATGACAGTGCCGGAGCTGGCTGCCCATCTGATCCCGGAACTCTTGACTTGGATACAATCACGAATGGCTATCCTCCGTCTCTCAGCAGTTTCCATTTCCCACTCTGTCCACGAAGCTGAGCTCCACGGGGGCTACTCATCTGAGGGATTATTCTCAGGCTCGGTTTGGAAAGAAAATGCTATGCGGGGTGGGAGGGGCTTTTGACTCCGTTGAGGCCATTCAAGACAGCACCTTTAGAAAAGCAATCAAGTGAGAGGGAGCAGGGGAAATCATAGCACACTACTTTATTCTTGATCGGTGTCCGCGGGTTGATTCTGACTCTGAGTGACACCCTGGGACAGAGCAGCCCCAGAGGGTTTCCATCTCAACAGGAGCGGATCACCAGGCCTTGCTCCTGAGGTGGATGGGTTTGCACCTGCAGGCCTTTTGGTTAGCAATTGCGGGCTTAACAACTGGGCTCCTTTGGCATCATAACGCCCAGGTTGAAAGACACACACAAAAACAGACACCACCAATAAGTTCCAGAGAACTAGCAGGTGAAAGATCAGCCCCCCCCTAAAGTTGGGAGGGGTCTGTCCCCCACTTTGAGGAGGCCGAACCAAACCAGACTTTTCCTCCTAGTATCAAAAATGTCTTCGCCACTCCCTTTATTACAATCAGTGAGTTACTTAGCAAATCCAACAATAAGAGTCTGCCAAGATTCACCAAGATAGGAGGAAAAGGACCCCCAAATCAGACTTTTGATTTATGCAGGCCTGCAGGATGCCATGCAAACTTTGAAACGCTGTGGCCTACCGTGGCCACCCAGTGTAAGACAAACTCTGCTCTTGCTCCTGCAGACTGGTGAGCCATGAGGACTCTGTCTGGCATTGAATTCCACTACACCGCTGACTAGATGGGAGCTGTGGTGGTCTAGTGGTTACACGTTGGGCTGCTAAGGTCAGCAGTTCAAAACCACCAGTTGCTCCAAGGGAGAAAAATGTGCCTTTCTACTCTCAGAAAGAGTTCAAGGCTAGGAAACCCACAGAGGCAGTTCTACCCTGTCCTATGAGACAGAATCTATGTGATGGCAGTGAGTATCCTGCGAATCAGAATTGACTTGATGGCACTGAGTTTGAGTTTGATTTCATAGATGTTTGGCTTTGGATACATTACTTAACTCCTCTGTGCCTCAGTTTCCATCTCTGTAAAATGGCAATGCTGATAGTAACAACCTCATAGGGTTGTTGTAACGACTAACAGACCACAATGTATGAAGCACTTAGAACAGAGAATAACCTGTGTAAGGGGATGTTATTGGTAGCTCTAGATTCGCGGTTCTCAACCTGTGGGTCGAGACCCCTTTGGCGGTCGAATGACCCTTTCACAGGAGTTGCCTGATTCATCAAAGTAGCAAAATGACAGTGATACCGTAGTAATTAAAATAATTCTATGGTTGGGGTATCACCACCACATGAGAAACTATTCAAGGGTCACAGCATTTAGGAAGGTTGAGAACCACTGCTCTAGAGCATGGTAACCGAATAGCAAAACTAGATACTCCACGAGAGCAGCCAAGCTAGGAGCCTGTCCTTTCCATCTTCCAGACCAGTGGCTGGTGCTCAATAAATACATATTCTTTGAATGAAGGAAGCATACATTATACATCAGATGCACGCAGTCAGTGATGAAAGCAGTTTTCAGAACAGGAACTTCCCTTTTGTGCATTCAAAACTGGTAGCACTCACTAAGAAAATGTATCAAGAATGAATGTACAGGATTGAAACCAGCTCTCTCACCAGGAGGGGGTCATGTGACTTCGAGGCTTCCACCCTGTCAGGGACTTAAGTGGGGGTCCACCGCATCTGTGAGTTGTGTAACCTGGAGGCTCTGGGAGGGACCTCAAAATCCTGCTCAAAACACAGTGGGTGTTGGCTCGCAGTGCTTGTAGGTTATGGTCATTTGAGACTCTCCCCTGGGAATTTCCTGGGATCCCCAAGTGACTGCTACAGCTGGGGTTGGCTTCTTACTCTCTTGCCATGTCTACTGACGTAGAAGCAAGTCCAACCAATGGTCAACCTGACCAACAGGCTGCACCAAAAGCCCCATCGAAATCTGCTGACATTGCATTTGGGAACCTGTTCAAGTCCTCACCCCGGTGCCTGGGTCTCCTCCGCAGCGCGCAGCTCCTGCTATATACAGGGCTTCTTGTGCAAATCCATGTGTGTCATTTCCAAATCTGTGTGCTGACTAGCCAGAAGAACAAAAAGATGTACCCGAGTACTCCAGGACAAAGCTAAGAGCCAGATAGGGCCTGACCTCTGCCCTGTTCCAGCTGTGACCTATTAGCTGAAGCCTTGTTTCTTGCTGTTTTGTCCACTTCTAAAACACTGTTCATTTTCTGTCTAACCCGAGTTCATGGTTTTAAAGCAATGAAGAACCTAAATTCGCTAGCTTAAATATAACTGAATTCCTTGCCCTACTTGAACCCTTGCCTATTATATCCCTAGAACCTTCCAGCATCCTCTCTCAGATACTCTTCGGTTAGGCGATGTGGGTTTGGAGGGTATGAGAATTCGAGACTCCTAGGTTTAGGTTTAGGCTAACATTCAGCTAGGGGCTTATGTCAGACTGTGCAGAAAATACTCTCAGCTTGGACATACACTCCCTTCCCTTCTGCGTTGTCTTGAGGTTTGCCAGAAAATAAAAACAACCCTGAAGTCTGGAGGTGCTGCACCTCGTCTGAACGGCTTCATGTTTCATGATGTCCCCATTCTGAGTGCCACAAACAAATCAATAGTTTCTTTGGGGTGTTTCTCTCTCATAGGGAAGGTCCGTGGAATCCCTCCTGCTCGCCTCTCACCTGAATCTGAGCCGGCTATCTTATTCTAGATTGCTTGCTCTTCAAGGCACTCCATGTAAGACTTGACTGCCCTGTGCCATTTCCCTCGGCTTCTCAGTCATCACATCAATGTGTCACTCTGCTCAAGGTGTAATTATAAGGAGGCCGGTTTTCACTTGCTAAAATAGCATGTGTAGCTGCTACTATTGTTTTTCTTCAATTAAGGTATAGTTTACATGCAAGAAAATGCAGATATGAAGGGTGAGCCATTGGATGTTTTCAACAATCGGGAAATGTGGTTTTGAACAGTTATATCCTCAGGGAGACTGAGTGGAGGCGGGGCAGTGTGCTTTCTTAGAACTGTGGAACCTTCTAGAATAGTATCCAGCCTAATTCCTGGTCTACAAGTGTGGGCTCCTTGTCAGGCCCCTTCCCTCCAAGACCTCATTTCCTCAGCTGAGAAATGGACAGGTTGCTCAAACGGCGTCAAAAAGCCCTTCCCAGTTGGATCCTCCCCCAACCCATGGGTTCTTTGGGAGATAAAGGAGATGCTCTCCTCGATCTCCCTAGACTACCACTTGCTCCACCTGCTCCACAGGCTGTCAATCTTTATAGGAATTCAAAACTCAAACTCACTATCACCAAGTTGATTCTAACTTATGGCAATCTTATAGGACAGGGTAGAAGTATCCCTGTGGGTCTCCAAGACTGTAACTCTTTATGGGAGTAGAATGCCTCCTAATTTTCCCAGGGAGCAGCTGGTGGTTTCAAACTGCTGACCTTGCTTCAGTAGCCCAATGCATGACCACTACTCCACCAGGGCTCCTCCAGGAGCAGCCTGCCTCATTTTCCTCCCATAGAGCGACTGGTGGTTTTGAACCACCAACCTGGTAGCTAATGATTATCCACCAGGACACCTTTCCTTTTGATCACAGGCTGGCAAACTAGGGCACAGCCTTCTGGCTAAATCCTACTCACTGGAGGTTGTGGCATAGAGCTCCAGCCATGAATGATTTGTGCTTCCTCTCAGGACCCTAACAAAAATATTTAGGTGATGAACTTTGGATAGGCACATCTCTCCCTTCGATTTTCTCACTGTGGATGGAGAGTATTCCTAGGGCAATATTCACTGAAATCAAACAGTGGTGGGGTTAGGGGTTCGGCCTGTACCAAGAAAACGATGACAGTACAAATGAAACATAAAGGGTCCTTTCTGTTCTTGCTAATAGAACAAGGAGAAAAACAAGAAAGCGACTAGCTTTAGCTACATTGTTGTTAAGGTACCAGCTGAGGGAATCCCAACTCACAACGACCCTGTGTGACAGAGTAGAACTGTCCCACAGGCTCTAGGAGGAAAACCCTCCCAAGATAGATGGACACAGTGGCTGACACAATGGGCTGGTGCGGGACGGAGCAGGGTGTCCTTCTGTGGTACCCAGGGGCACTATGGGTTGGAACTGACTAGACAGCACTACCAACAACAACAATCTCTATGGAAGCACATCCCCAAGCCTTGCACCCTCCAAGTGGCTGGGTGGGTCTGAACCAATGAGTCAAGAGACTAGAAGAACAGGCACACTAGAGGACACCCCGCACCATTCTGACCCAGTTCCTCTTGTCTTTCCAATTCTCTGGCAGAATGATTGTAATGATTGGCCATAAAAGCATTCGTCCCCTTTGCCCTAATTATCCAACTCCTGGAAATCTTCTCTAAGTACACAAACAAAAAACTGTGTCTAGGTTGGCATCGACATTTTTCTAACAAATTGCCACAAACAACCTGAAATATTTAATAAGGGTATAAATCATCAGATGGTAGTTCCTGAACTCAATTAAACATATTGTGTCCAAATAATCATTGAGGAGGCAAGATGCATGAAAAAAGTTATGCTACAGTAAAAATAAATAAGTAAACTATAAAAAGAACAGTATGATAAAAGCTAGGAAGGACCATGAATAAGCAATTCATGTTGGGTGAAGAGTTACAGACATGTAGAGTTTAGTAAACTTTTTTTTCCTTAAAGACCTCTGAGCCTGCTTTGGCAATTTCACACACACGACCCTTAGCTCTTGTGTTGGGCAAAGTCTTTGTAGACGAAGACAACACACACCAACCGACAGGGCTGAGAGTCAGAGGCCTCCAGGGACACATTTATTCTAAACAGAGCAATGATGATTCCTGGGACTTGGGTCCAAATCACTTTAGACCTATGATCCCTACTTCAGAAAAGAATCATTCATAATTTTCATAATCCCCAAGGGACTAACAGCTGACTACAAAAAAGAGAGGATGGGGTTGCTCTTGTTGGGTATAAAAATTAGAATCATTCTAGTAGTGGTGCAAATGGTTAGCATACCCCCCTGCTAACTGGAAGTTGAAGGTTTGAATTCTCCCCCAGAAGAAAGGCCTGGTCATATACTTCCAAAAGACCTGGAAAATCCTACAGAGCACAGTTCTACCCTGACACAGTGGGTAGCCATGAGCAAGGGCATAACAAGGGCATACCCAGGGCAGCAGGCAGCCAAGGCAATCCCTAAATTGGTGCCCCCTCCTAATTTCAAGGTGAATAAGCATGATCATGGCCATACGTCAGCAGAAGCACCTGCCCCCTTTTTTGCTGCCTTATTCAGGTAATTTTTTCTTATGTGTGGTGCCTCAGAATATCATTCAGAGTCTCTTTGGGGGCTCCCTTGGACTTGCATCAAGGAATAGGTGGTTCCCGTGCCCGCCTCACTACACCTCTGAATGTCTACTGTGCTTGAGGAAAGACATTGGACTGGGCTTAGCTGACAGAAACTGCTCAATAGCACCCCCACTTCAAGTGGGACACAGGGTGCAGGGCATATGCACCATACAGTAGACAAGCCTCCGAGTCCATTTCCCAGTGACCTGTTTTTTAAGTATCCAAACATTTTCCATCAAAACTAGAAATTGTTTTCACAGGAAATGTCGGCAATGCAGTTCACTCATACAATTCTCATAGAAATGGACTGACTAGGCGGGGGAAATACTACAAAAGTAAAGTGCTGACAAGGAAAACATCCTACAAAAGAAATGTGCTGGTGGTGAGTGGGGAGAGGCACAAATTCTTCTACACTATTTGTTTTAGGCTCACAGGCCTGAGGGTAGAACCTTGGGTCTCCTGAAGCTCAAAGGTGCATATAAGCACATCTGTCTTGCAAACAGACAAGCACAATTCAATTGAAGGCAGGCCAAAGACATTAGCCAAGTAATGCACTGCCATGCAGTGTTTAAAATTCATGAAAACCATCAGTATTTTATGGTTATTATAAAATGTGGTACATCCATATGCTATGGCGTGGATGAACCTCGAAAGTACCCCACTGGGGGACACAAGTCAATCACGGAAGGGGCAGAGACGGCATGATTTCCCTGACATGAACTATCTTCTTCTTGTTAGGTGCCATCGAGTTGGTTCGACTCATAGGGATCCTTTGCACAACAGAAAGGAACACTGACCCGGTCCTGCACCAGCCTCACAATTGTTTCTAGGCTTGAGCCCCTGATTGTAGTTACTGTGTCAGTTATCTCCTGGAGGGCCTTCCTCTTTTTCACTGTCCCTCTCCTTTACCAAGCATGCTGTCCTTTTCCAGAGTGATGAAATATCTAGACTAGGTAAATAATAGAGAGACCAGAGTTTATTGGTGGTGGCCAGGAGTGGGTGGGTGAGGGTGGAAAGGGTGGAAGCTCACTGCTTCGGGGACACTGAGTTTCGGATACAGGGCACGGGCAATCTGGGACTGGATGCTGGTGATGTGTAAGCAACATGACCGAGATAGGTGATGTCACTGAATAATACACACAAAGAAGATCGACGAATCAAATGACCTTTTTTTATGTTAGGCCAATTGACTTTGGTGTCCCGAGAGGCTATGGTCCTAAGCCCATCAACTCATTCCCTCAAGCTTTCACCCGTTTGCCCCCTGAATGCTCCACTGCCTTCACGGCTGTATCTGCAGCAAAAGGAAATACCCACGCACAGATGTCCTCTGTCAAACCGTCCTGGTACACTCCCCCTCGCCCTCCCCACCTGGCCCCCCTACGTGTCTAGCCAAGCATCTACTCAAAGGGCCTCACCCTTGCAGGATTGTGTATAGAACAGAATTTCCCTCTGTCACCTTTAACTCTCCATCATTTGTTGCCAAGCTCCCTGTTATTGTAAATCACCTTCCCTTGCACTCAAGTGAATTTATTACATATACTGTCTGTATCCCAATTAAAAAAGTGTTCCTCACCTCGACAACAAAGAAAACTTTAAAATATCAGTGCTAGTTCCTTTCAAATGTTAAGGAATCTAAAATCAGTCTTATTTCCCTCAAGATAGATCAAGTTGTAAGTATATTATTTAAATAAGATACATATATATTTAAATGTGGCTTCTTTATTAAAGTGGGCACACTGAATCAATGCTATGCTCAAACCGCCAGATAGAATTGGTGTCGTGTTCAAACACTAACTAATTTACAATTAGGCAGAAGTTAAGTAATTAAGTAACGCTTAAGTAATTAAGTAAGTTTAAAAAGCAAACAGGTGGGAGTAGCAATATGATGAGGGTAGTAGGGGGATGGTTGGAGAGGAAGAAGGGTGAGAAAGGGGAAACCATTACAAGATTGGATATATAGCCCCCCTCCCAAAGGGGACACATAACAGAAATGTGGGTGAAGGGAGACAATGGACAGTGTAAGATACCAAAAAATAATAACAATATATAATTGTTCAAGGATACATGAGGAAGGGAGGTGGGGAGAGGAGCTGATACCAAGGGCTCAAGTGGAAAATATTTGGGGAATGATGACCACATATGTACAAATATGCTTGATACAGTGGATGGATGGGATGTTATAAGAGCTGTAAGAGCCCCCAGTAAAATGAGTTTAAAAAACAGCCCAGTCATGACCCAGAAACTCGATTTAATTTCCCAAACACATTAAGGTTCAACAGTTAAGACCTAGGGACTCCTTCCCAAATGATCCTTTCTCCAAGATGGTGAAGTTTATATTTTAGTTTCTTAAAGCAAAACAAATCTTTTATGAGTCAATTATCATTGTCCTAACAGACAGACTAAAACCCATAATGTCCCGTGTCACACTTTGGCTTCCAGAATCTCCCCCATCCCCAGCAAGATATATATATATTTGAAATAGGGTCGCTGTGAGTTGGTCCCAACTCAATGGCACCTAACAACATAGTTTAAATATCCCAAACCTCCACCAACAGTCATCGAGTCCCTTCTGGCTCAGAGCGACCCTGTGGTACAGAGCAGAACTGCTCCATGGGGTTTCTGAGACTGTCACGCATGACAAGCAGCAGGCAGCATCATCGTTCTCCCTTGGGTGCTTAACCCACTGCACCACCTGAGCCTTTGGAAAAGAGCCCTGTGTCCTTAACAATGAAATGCTTTAGCAATTTACTGCGGAATCTTTACAGCAGATACAATTTTCAAACAATTGTCTCTCTGCCCACTGTGTTGTCACACCGGCCCTTACTGGAAGGTTTCATCACCATCCACTGACAGTAAAACTCATATTCTTAGAGAAAAACAACAATGGTTTAGAGAACACTGGTTTCTTAAGCTGAGCGAATAGGAAGATGTTTGCACCTTGAAACTTTCCCTTTTGAAATTCCACTCTTACTAGGTAGAAGGATTCTATTCCTTAAAAGCTGTGTAATCGATCACAAGGATCAACCTAGAACCCCCTCGCAGGGAGATGAATAACGGAGAAGTGGGTGAGGAGCAAGGAGGACAATGTAAGATATGGAAAAAAATAATCTATAACATCAAGGGTTCATTAGGGCGGGTGGGTGGGGGAGGGAGGGGGAGGAAATGGGGAGCTGATATCAGGGGCTCAAGTGGGAAGAGAATGCTTTGGAAATGATGATGGCGGCATAGGTGCAAATGTGCTTGACACAATGGTTGAATGGGTGTATAGTGATAAGAGATGTAAGAGCCCCCAATAAAAGTTTTTTTTTTTAAAGCTATTTCTCATCCTTAAAGGGGAAACTCCCGTTTCAGGTCTTGTTCCTAAAGTTGGGAAGTATGCTTTCTTAATATCACAGGGATGATGCTGACACCATCCAAGCCACCCACCTGAGACACCCAGGTTTCCTTCCAATGTAGAAGTTCTTTTAAGCACCTTGCACTTCCCTATTCATCACTTGTTTTAAGGCTCCAGGAAGCTTAAAGGGCTGATATCTGTCCCACTCACAACTACTGCTGCAGCACCTCATTCCAACAGGACACAGGACATATGGCTCTCTAGTTGATGTCAACTCCTGGGGACCTCCTGTGTGTCAGAGTCAAATTGCTCCATAGGGTTTTCACGGAGGTGACCACCATCGCCAGTCCTTTCTTCCGAAGTGCCTCTAGTAGTCATGAGCCTCTTGTGCCACCCAGTGACTCACAAGCTAGATTTATTAAATGGAAGTAAGGGCTGTGGTGATTGGATGATTGGTTGGTTGGTTTTCAAATCCATTTCTCCCCTCATACTATGTCACCCTGAAGGAGCCCTGGTGGCTGATACTCTGGGCTGCTAACCACAAGGTCAGTGGTCTGAACCTACCAATTGCTCCTTGAGAGAAAGATGAGGCTGTCTGCTCCCATGAGGATTTGCCGTCTTGGAAGTCAAGCCCCACTGGGGTAGTTCTACTCTGCTCCATGGGTTCACACGGACCCAGAATTGACTCCATGGCACAGAGTTTGGGATGTCATCTGGGGGAGGGAGGAAGGTGAAACTTGCCCAGAGTTAAGGATTGGTTATTGGGAGTAGGAAGACCCACCAATAGCTGATTGACATTATATTTACCTCTCCCCACGCTGGGGCTACTGGGTGAGCAGAGAAGTCCCCATCTGAGACACAGAACTGCTCGCCCCTTCGCCCTCGGTCATGTCAACAAATACACCACTTTTGACAAGCAACCTTCCCGGGCACTCACTTAAGATGGAATTTTCCGTTTTGAACATGGTTCTTCTGACTCCCAGCCTCATTGATCCTCCCAAATTGCCAAGGCTGTATTCCGGCATATCAATCACCTGAGAAAACAAAACAAGTCCAGGCTTGGCAGCTTGTACAAAATTCATTGCCCCGAATCACAAACTTGACGCCGACGGGAATGATCGCTGGGTAAGGAGGTGCCCAAAACCATACAATTTGGTCGATCTCTCCCATTTGCCTGTTCAGGTCTGCCTATACTTCATCCGCCCCTCCCAACCTGCTCCCTTCCCCTCACTGCTGCTCGCCGGCCCCTCAGATCACTGGGACAACATTCATCAGGAGCAACATTCATCAGGAGCATCTATGCCCTTCCTCCTGACATTAGTCACCTTGGCAGATCCAGGTGGCAGCATCAACACTTCAAATTCTGAACTTCCGGGGCTCCCACTTCTGTCTTTGCATTCCTCCCATGAAATGACCCTCCTCCCCAGTGCCCATGGCAGTCCCCGGAAAGTTCGGTCCATCCATTTGTCAGTCTCTGTGCTCTCTCCTCACACCCTGAGCTGATCACCCTGGCTTTCTCTGTGTTCCTCTGGTGCTAGCCAGTCCCACCGTGGGGTCTTTGCACATGCTGTGCCTGCGGCCTGGAACGGTGCCTCTCCCTTCCTCCCGTCCGCACCCCAGCATTGAGCACTAACCTCAAATATCCCAGAGCTAAAGCCTTCCCTCTTGTCCTCTCTACCCCAAACGTCCATGATCTGCCCATTTCTGGGCTTTTCTGTATCTGTACAGTCTTGACGGACTAGACTGGAAGCATAGGGGCATGGGACACAGTTTGCTTTTCCAACGCAGCCCCAGCCCTCGGCATGTATGGGAGAGCTCAAACACATACTGAGGAACTCATTGTGGATTGATCTTTATGATTGCGTCATCAAAGTTCAGGAACATGTGGCTTTTAGGAAAAGCCTGTCCTCTCCTCCTGGGGGGGGTCTGTGTTCTCAGTTCAGTTCACGGCACAATGTCGTGGTTGGATTTGGGGGCTAAGTTGCCCCTTGGTAGAGTGAAACCGCCACTCTGTCATTCGCAGCCGAATGCATTCTCTGTTTGTAACCCCCAGGGACTCTCCTGCCTCCACAAATGTTTCCAAATCCCACCCTCTTACCACCTGGGGCGTACCTCTCCTAAACCCCTTCTTTCCTTGTGTTCCCCGCACACCCAAACTGCCACTTATGGGCCTATAGGAATCCCGGACAACTGTAATCTCCTGAGGTACAAAACTTCCAAGAAAAGGTTTGCTCTTATCACTGGCTTCCAGGGTCACCTGAACCCTGTGCCCAAGCCTGATCCAAGAGTCACCGGGGGAAAGGGGCGGAGAAAAGACTTGATTATGTCCCTTGTCAGATGGAGCACTCAATTCTGAAGGGCTCTTGGCATCTCTTTGCGATCGTCCTTGGTTGGCTAATTATGGCTAGATTAAATATTACTGGAGTGAGGTGAGAGAGGGCATTCGCTAGCTTCCAGTTTACAAAGCTGAGCTATTTATAAACACCCGGCCCTTCTGTGTATTTTCTGATAAAGGGCAGATAAGACTGTACAACTTGCCAGAGATTTCTAAGACCTCGTCCTTAAGTTTATGTCCGTCTCCAACTTCCATGTAAGTCAACCTGAACCGTCTAAGAAGACCACAGCTTGGAAGCCGTAGGCAGACCACCATTGGCTTTGTTAGAATTGTCCTGCCCTTCTTCAGCCCACCCTCCCCGACTATGTGGGATCCATCCATTCGGTTAGTTCACTGGGAAAGCCTCCTAAGGTAGTCAGTTCAGTTCTTGGCAAGTATAGCCATCAAGAAACGTTTCAAGATGAACCATTCTGAGTAGTGTAAAAGGATCCAACAAGGAGCATGAAACCTCATTCTGGCTTATTGGGAGGAGGACCTTCACAAAACAGCTCAACCAGAAAATATTTTCAAAATTAAATTGGGGTCAGGAGGCCATGTGAAGAAGGATGCAGGGACCAGTGGGGAGGCCTGAGAGTATCACATGCTCCACCAACAAAGGGTACGCCTGGATATTCCCAAGAGAGCAATATGAGGATGTTTCCTAATGGCCCAGAGGTAAATACCAAAGAAGAGCTAGCTAGAAGGAGGGGGAGTGAGAGGGAGGGGGGATTTGCTGGAGTTTCATTGTAGGTCTTTCGGAGCTGCTGGGTTTTTGAACAATATGTCGTGTTAGTTTAATAAAACATTGAAGGCCCAAGGGAGACTCCGGATAGGGCAAGATATGACAAAATAACGATGTATAAATTACCAAGGGCACATGAGGGAGGGGGGAAAGGGGAGGGAGGGGAAAAAAAGAGGACCTGATGCAAGGGGCTTGGGTGGAGAGCAAATGCTTTGAGAATGATTGGGGCAGGGAATGTATGGATGTGCTTTATACAATTGATGTATGTATATGTATGGATGGTGATAAGAGTTGTATGGGTCCCTAATAAAATGTAAAAAAAGAAAAGAGGAGAAAAAAATGATTAGGGCAGGGACTGTACAGATGTGCTTTATACAATTGATGTATGTATATGTATGAACTGTGATAAGAATTGTATGAGCCCCTAATAAATTGTTAAAATTTAAAAAAAAAAGGCCACATACACTCCGGTCCTCACTAAATTAATAAAATTCCTTGATTACGTTTACATTCTCAAAAAAAAAAAGAATTGTATGAGCCCCAATAAATTGTTAAAATAAAAACATTGAAGGCCCATCTATTAAAATGTGTTATTTAGTTGTGTATCATCCCTACTGTTTTTCAGGACTGAGACACAACCTGGGACTGAAATGAAAGCACAGAAAGACACATCAAGGTGTGACAGCCAGTGGAATCCGTTGATGATATTTGCCAGCATAGAAAATATTGGAGCAGGCAAAGCAAATGCTAGAGAAAATGGGTCAAGAGGCGGAGGAAGAGGCTTCAAGTCCAAATGTCGCCCGAACATCAGTAAAGGGAAAGAGTCCAATGAGTGTTGCCAGATGGCCACCAGGTGCCAAGACAAGCTGGCCAAAGGCAAAGAAGCTGATACTTGGGAAGGTGATGGTTGGGTGAGGCAGAGAGCACAGTGCATTTCGGAACAAGCAGGGTGCCCCCGCTGCCCCGAAGGCTGACCAGATAGAGAATCTCAGCAGCCCTCAACATGGCAGTATAACTGCCTCCTGAGCAGGTTGCCACCTGAATACGCAGCGAATGCTAATGGAGACAGCTGTGTCCCTTGCTTTCCTTCCTGAAAACGTTGGAGAGAACAGAGCACATCCCAGTTCCCCAAGTTATTGAAGAAGAGAACCTCAGGCACACATCCGCTTCAATCTCAACATTTCCCAGATGCCCCAGCCGGCATCTCAGAGAAAAGGTCCTGTCACTTTCCCTAAGGCTGCTTGGCTTCTGGGCCCCAGTCTAGACCCATCCTTCCTTGGCAACGAGCCACGGAGCATTGGAAACATAAAAAAGGATCAATCAGTAACGAGGGACTAGAGGTGGTGATAAAGCTCTAGGGGTTGTGAAAGCACCACCCGAGGATAAAAACGGTACTAATTAACCTTGGCCGCAGTTCTCTGGGGCCCACAAGAGAAGTGTAATGGGTTCAAGCCTTTACCACACCCTGGCTACTTTAAACCGGAGAGTTCCTTATCAGAGATGATTCTAAATGGTGGTGTGGGGAAAGCCAGGCTTCTGACACCGGGCTGGCGCCAGGTGAACCCCTTCACCTCATGTCCCTTGCCTTTGGACATTTTATTTGAGGACGATGGTGGGGCCTGGCCCTTGCAGCCTGCTCCTAGTCTTTCAGGCAATTCACACAACGATTTGGCCTTTCTATGTATTTTTTGACAACTCTTTGGGGTTTTTAAAAAATCGTTTTATTGAGGGCTCGTACAACTCTTATCACAATCCACACATACATCCATTGTGTCAAGTCCATTTGCGCATATGCTGCCATGATCATGTTCAAAGCATTTTCTTTTGACTTGAGCCCTGGGTATCAGCTCCCCATTTTTCCCCATCCTCCCTTCCTCACGAACCCTTGATAATTTGTAATTTTTTGTGATTATAATATTTTATTCCCTAAATTTTATTTTGTTGTTGTTTTAAATACTTTTATTAGGGGCTCTTACATCTCTTATGATGACCCAAACAGTCATCCATTGTGTCAAGCACATTTGCACATATGCCGCCATCATCATTTCCAAAGCATTCTCTTCCCACTTGAGCCCGATAATCAGCTCCCCATTTCTTCCCCCTCCCTCCCCCACCCACTCTCCCTCACAAACCCTTGATAAGTTATAAATTATTTTCATTTCTTACATCGTCCTCCATCGCCCCTCACCCATTCCATTGTTCTTCCTCCCACTTTCATGACTTCAGTTCTACCTTACAAATCGGATTAGACCAGACCATGCACATTGCTACAGATAAGAGCCTGAAACACAGGGAATCGAGGATAGATAAACCCCTCAGGGCCAACAATTAGAGTAGAGATACCAGGAGGATTACAGGAGGTGGGGGGCGGAGGGGTAATCAATCACAAGGAGCAACTATAACCCCCTCCCAGGAGGATGCACAATGAATAATTTGTAATTTTTCATGTCTTACATTGCCCAATGTCTCCCTACACCCACTCTTTGGTTGTCCTTCCCCCAGGAAGGGGGTTATATGTAGACCGTTGTGCTCAATTCCCCTTTTCTACCCCACCTTACCCTTACCCTCCTGGTATCTCTACTCGTATTATTGGTCCTGAGGGGTTTATCTGTCCTGGATTCCCTGTGCTTCCAGTTCTTTTCTGTACCAGTGTACATCCTCTGATCTAGCAGGATTTGTAAAGTAGAATTGGGATCATGATAGTAGGGGATGGAAGCATTACAGAACTAGAGGAAAGTTATAAGTTTCATCATTGCTACACTGTACCCTGCCTGGCTCGTCTTCTCCCTAATACCCTTCTGTAAGGGCATGTCCAGTTGCCTACAGATGGGCTTTGGGTCCCCACTCTGCACTCCTCATTCACAATAATTAGGATTTTTTTTGTTCTTTGATGCCTGATACTTGAACCCTTCAATACCACATGGTCACACAGACTGGTGTGCTCCTTCAATGTGGGCTTTATTGCTTCTCAGCTAGACGGCCGCTTGTTTACCTTCAAGCCTTTAAGACCCCAGATGCTATCTCTTTTGATAGCCGGGCTCCAGCAGCTTTCTCTACCACATTTGTTTATGCACCCATTTTGACTTCAGCAAACCTGTCAGGACATCATGGAATGCCAATTTAATAGAACAAAGTATTCTTGCAATGAGGGAGTCCTTGAGTAGAGGCCCAATGTCCATCTGCTACCTTAATACTCAGCCTATAAATATATGCACATAGATATATTTCCCCGTCATATAAAATATATATGTGTACATGCCTGTATTTAGACCTCTCTAAATGCCCTTTGCCTCCTCATTCTTTCCCTTATTTCCTTTGACTTTCCTCTTGTCCCACTATCATGTTCAGCATTCATTTGGGTTTCAGTATTTCTACTTGGTTTCATTGCCCTTGATCAAGCCCTACCAGGTCTCCTCTACCCTCCTCCCCATCGATTTTCAATCACTTGTTGTTCCCTTGCCCCTGGATTGATTAACACCACTTCCTTTACCCCGCCTCCCCCTCTCCCATGATTATGACAACTCTTTACAAAGATTGCCAACTTGTTCCTCTCCTACTGTGCAGTAGGTTTCTCTGTTCAGTTGTTTTTTGTTTTGGAGGGAAGATTTTTTTGGTCATTCTTTTGCATGCTGCCTCAGACTTTGATTCTTGACAAGCCACATTCAGGTTTTTGTACAACAGAGCCAATTTTATATCAACGTTATATTCTCTGATGCAGCAGCCCACTGCCACCTACCTACCATTGCGTCCCCAGTTACAGATCTTTTCTTAATCCATCCTATCCTAAAGTGCAGTGGTGCACTGCACTCCCCAAGGATGCTAACCCAGGTTCCTATCTCGGCCGGGTAGCTCGATGTGGTGCAGCCACCCCCATAGAATATTATTCAGTCATGGAAAGGAATGGAGGCCCGCTCTGTGTGGGTGAACCTGGAAAACATGATGCTAACTGAAAGAAGCCACACACCGAAGGTCACCTACTGTGTGACCCCAGTGAGCTACACTAGCTAGGAGAGGTAAATCTGGACAGGCAGAAGGGAGATTGCTGATGGCCAGCAACTGAGAAAAGAGGAGACTAGGGATGACTGCTCCATGAGTCTGCGCATTTCCTGTGTGGGCATTGGATACGCTCAGGAACTACACAGAGAGGGTAGTTACACAACGTGCGGAAAGCCTCAGGGGCCACTAAACGGTTCACTTGAACATAGTGAATTCTGCAGAAAGCAAATGTTTTGAGAATGATGATGGCAACGAATGTACAAATGTACTTGAATGTAGGAATGGATTGTAAAAAAGGTTGCATGAGCCCCAATAAAATGATTTTTAAAATAATTTCAAAAACTTTTTAAAAGAAAATAGTGAATTCTATGCTATATGCATTTTTTCTCAATTAAAAAAGGGTCAAATGTATGCTGACGTTCCAACCCCTGGTACTTATGGATGTGACCTGGTTATAAGTTCTATCAGCCTAAGGTCATACTAGACAGAGAGTAAAACCAAACCAAACGCACTGCCATGGAGTCGATGCTGACTCATAGTGACCCTATAGGACAGGGTAGAATTACCCCGGTGGGTTTCTGAGACTGGAACTCTTTACGGGAGTAGAAAGCCTCATCTTTCACCCCCAGAGCTGGCTGGTGGTTTCCAACTGCTAACCTTGCAGATTGCAGTCCAATGTGTAACCACTATGCCCCACAGGGCTGCTAGACCAGAGTAAGGTGGGCCCTAATACAAGGGGGCTCCCAAAAGTTTGTGCACAAAATGCCTTTATCTTTGTTTTCCATTTTCCCACGAACTTTCTGAAGCCCCCTTGTACCATCTGAGTGGACTCCTTACAAAAGAAATAGAGAGAAGACAGTCATGCAAATGTGCAGCCACAAACCAAAGAGCCTCTAAAGACACCAGAAAACCGGGAGAGACAGGAAGGGATCTTCCGCCAGACCCTCCAGAGAGAACTGTGGCCTGGCAAAGCCCTGGATTCCATCGCCAGCCCCCCAGAACTGGAAGACATTAGAGGCAGACTCGGAGATGCTGTGGGTTTGGTTCCAAACTGTTGCAAGAAAGCAAGGCACACAATTTGGGGGTTTTCCCAGCACATCTAAAAGTTATGTTTTTCACTATACAGTCATCTCCTTAGGGGTGCTATAGCATGACAATAAAAAAAGATTGCATTATCCAAACCTGCCAGGGATACCAAGTGAGCATGCGCTGTTGGAAAACTGGCGCGACTAGACTTGCTGGCCACAGGGTGGCCAGAAACCTTCTGCTTGGAAAGCACGCAGTAGCTGCAAAGCGTGAAAAAGCCAAGTGGGGCACAGTGGAGGGATTCAGAGAGCACATCGGTCAGCGGTTCTCAGCCTGGGGGTCGCGACCCCTTTGGGGGTCAAACGACCTTTTCACAGGTATCGCCCGATTCATCACAGTAGCAAAATGACAGTGGTGAAGTAGCAACGAAAATGAAACCTGAGCAACTGTGTGAATGGATCACGGCATGAGGAAAGGTTGAGAACCACTGCCTTCGGTGGTCCCTGACTGCAGATGGAGCCCCGTGGTGGTTCCCCACTCCCCCCCCCCCAGGCTTTGGCCTGCCCCAAGGCACCTACTCTCCATTTCCGTCTCCCACCCCGCACCACAGCACAGAGAAGCCTGGGCTCGGAGTCACTGGGAGTAGACGCCATTTATCAGTCCTGGAAAGATGAGGCTCACCCTAAAACGCTGACAATGCTGGCCAGTTGTGGCTTAAACCTCATTGGTTTTCCTCTGGGGCACCACGCAGAATCAAGGAGGGACACCACAACCCTTGAGCCGGAGCAGGCGGAAGCAGAGGCTGACCCAGCTGATAAGGGGGGAGCCCTGAGGAGGGGCAGGTGGCCCTGCTCCTGCAAGGGCAGAAGACATGGTGGCTGAGCAGGAACCCAGCGCGCCAGATGGAATGGTCTGGACAGATGCTTTCAACACCTCCATCACATCCACTTCACATGGATTGCATAGCCCACAGTCAAAGTAGGTGTGGGCCATGACTCAAGGTCTCCGGGATCCAAGTGCTGTTTCCAGTGGCTGGGTTTTCAGAAGTAGGTTGCCAGGCCTTCCTTCCAAGGCTCTCTCTGGCTAGACTCCCACCTCCAACCTTGCAGTTAAGAGCCTTGTGCATTGCCTCTTGTACCAACAGACAAGGGAAGGGTTCAAGGTCGACGAGAAAACGAACACTGTCCAAGGGCCCAGGTAGACCCTTTCTATCCAGGACCCTCTGGGAAGGGCACTCAGTTTCAGAGACTGGAACATTGGATAACGTTAACATTGTGATCACGGGTAATAAAAATCCCAGAGAGCCTTCCACAGCCACTCTCTTTTGGGGGGATGAGGCATACACACACACACACACACACACACACACACAGAGTCCTTGAAGGTGCCTGGGCTGGGGCTGAGCAGCCTGGCTGAGGTCACTTGTGGTGCCCAGGCCTGAAAATAAAGAGGTTTGAGCTTTTCTCAGAAAATGTAAGTCTGTCCAAAGATCAAGCACTTGAACAGCAAGGTGGTAATAACCTTTGCCTCGCCGTTTTTCCATTACTAGCCTGTTCCTCTCATTTGCCCCCCTTCCCCAGTTTCCAAATGCACTCTGCGGAACACACCCTGCATTTATCGCTGGTCTGCCATACATGTGGGTTAATGTTTCCTAGGACTAGCTATCTCTAATGAGAAATTCCACGCTTTCCATGGAGGCGAACCCTCGAGCTTTGGAGTCAGCAAATAACATGAAAAATCAGACACAAGAGGTGTGCTGGGTGGCAGTGAGGGATCTCCATTGTCCCAAAGAAGAATTTGGAAGAGGATTGTTTGACAGTCCCTTAGGCAATAGATCGCTCCTTTCAAGGGGAAAGCCCCAGATGAAAGCAAGCCCAATGATGCTTGGCGGCAGAATGTAGGCTTCTGGGAAATGTCACATCTCTGGTCTATTTTTCTCTTTACCTGTAGACTCAAGCGACTGCGGTGGAGGCAGGAAATCTACCACTGGATATTATCACGGCACATGAACTACAAAATACATGGCATGAGCGATACATACTCAGAGACGTGCTACGCCAGGGGGCTTCAAAAAGATAGTGGGAAATCCCATTCGCTCTCAATTCTATTTTTCCACAAGCTTTCTGAAGCCCCTCGTATACTGTATATGCCACATTCTGGATGACAGACACTATCTAACACATGTTCTGTCGCACGCTACCTAGTTATTTCGAGCACCTCTAATTGTAGAAGGAGGCCGGGTGGCACAATGCTGAAGTGCCTGCCTACTAACCCAAAGATCTCCAGTTTGCATTCTCAAACTGTTCTCCTCTGGGGTAAGAGGGTGTGGGGTGGTGGGGGAGGGGGCACCTGGTGATCTGATCCCATGAAGATTACAGCTCAGACACAGAAAGGCAAGAGAGCTAGATTCAGGGAACTTGGAGGCACATGACTGTTTTTAATGTCTACCTGCGAATAAAAATGGTCTCTCATAAAGTTTTTGGTTGTGTGACAAAAGGAACAAAGAAACACAGATTATAGCAGAATATAGATTCTGCCATGGGGCAGTTCTACTCTGTCAACTAGATTTGCTTGGAGGTGAAAGTAACTTGATGACATCTACCACACAATGGCATAGTTGTATAGCACATGTGGTTATACTCAGATCATACACAGATATTGAGATTTTTCCATCTCAGGTCAAGAACTGTAATAGCCACCACATTGATTCTCGTTCTCAAGTGGGTGGACTGGAAGACAGGCCGTGTGATTATGTAAGAGCATGTCCGTGTTCGTAAGGAGACAGGTGCTGAGGGGCGAGGGTTAAGTCAGAAAGTATTATCACTGGGGTTTTAGTTCACACACGCAAGGGCTCATTCCAAACAAAACATGTTTAAACATGTCTCTGAGACCAGTGCATGCTGCAGACAAGTTCTCTCAGTAAAACACTTGCTTTAGTCTCACAGGGTATCTTACCAACAACAACAAAAAAAAGTCCACTCAAAACAGTGGCTTCTGAAGGGATCTCTTAGGTCAACTCAAGTCCAGACATTAGAAGGCAGCTCAGACGGTTAAGTAACTTTTTGGTATTCTAAAGGGGTGGTAGGTTTTCACAAAGGGCACAGAACAATCATGGGGCATGACTAAGAAGAAGTTTCATGAAAACTGAAGATTGCATTGGTGAGAAAAAGGCCAGGACAGGGACATTGAGGATTTCCCCCCATTGTGACAACGCCCCTGTTCATTCTTTGAGAGCTGCAAGGCTGTTCCACGAGAATTTCCCTGGAAATTCACCCTCTGACCCTAACCTTGTCTCTTGAGACTTCTCTTTGTTTCCCAAAGGCAAAGAACATTGAAAAACAACACGAATGATTTGAGTCCCCCGAGGATGCCCAAATTGCCATTCTACCATGCTGAAAACCCAAGAATTCTTTGGGGTAAGGGTTAGAGAGACGGAAATACCGCCATAGACCTAGATAGTAGATATATAAGTCAAGAAAGAACTGTTTCCCATTATGATGCTTTTGTCTAATGTCAGTTTTGCTATTGTGTAGAGTCGCTAAAAGTTGGAGTCAACTCAATAGCAATGAGTTTTTTGGTGTCTAATTTTGTAGCTATATTTTTTAATTGCCCTCATGTTTAGGGCATATTTACTGTAACTAAATCTCAAATGGTCTGAGGGGGCTAGAGGGACTGGTACTGTTTCTGTATAGTTAGCACACAAATGTAAGCATGTGAATCATTAGTTAAATAAATAACCGACTCTGCCATCGAGTCAATTCTGACTCATGGCCACGCTATAGGACGCGGTAGAAGTGTCCCTGTGGGTGGCTGAGACTATAAGTGTCAACAGTTACCACAATGGTACCAAGATTTCTGGATGCAATAACAGTGGGTTTTTATTGTTAGATTGAAAGTGGAGACGGGTGAGACACAGTGACCATAACAATGGCTGAAGCCAAGCAACAACCATGGTTGTGCCGGAGTGGGCAAGGTTCCATTCTCTCATACAGAGGAGCCACAGTCAACTAACACCAACTACTGTAGCGATGGCCATGTGGCAACTTTCCCAGCTATGGAATTCGGTCCTTCTGGTGTAGTGGGTTACTCAGTGGGCTGCTAACCTCAAGGTCATCAGTAGAAAACCATGAGCTGCTCCACAGGGAAAAAAAAACAAAGAAAAGGAAGGTTCTACTCCCATACAGGTTTACAGTCTGTGAAACCCAGAGGGGCAGTTCTACTCTGAGTCACAATGGACTAGATGGAGGTGCGTACTATAGCACTCAGAGCGAGGGTGGCAGCGGTGCTTCCGACCCCCCAGCCACTCCACAGAAGAAAACGGCTGTCTGCCTCCATCAACATTTACAGCCTGTACATTATTGCTGACCTGAGCAAAAGGCTATGAGGGCAGTAACAGCCCAAAACCCATTTTCAGGGTCGCCACAAAGATTAAGCCTTCATTGAATTCCTTCAGATCATTAACCATGAGTGTAGATAATCTGGCCCACGGGCAGAATGCTTTGGAGAGTGGATTGCCTCCACCTCTCTCTAGCCAGCCCATGGACTTGAGTGTGTATGCCAAGGACTTGAGTGGGTATGCCGTTGATGGAGATCGCCTCACTAGGGACGGTACAGGGGGTCACATAGTCATGAGCATGCCCGATCGGTGTTGCCCTGCCTTCAACAGAAGGCCCTGGAACCATTTTGTAAATCCCTCTATCTAACAATATCGATGTCCCCAACCGTGGTCTGGCTCCTGCTTCTGCGATCCCACCTGCACCGGTGCGGTACGATTTGCCACCAGTCATACTTTGCTGACAATTTCCTTTGCCCGCCCGTGCCCGTCTCTAAAGTTTTGTGTCTCAACAAACTCTCGGCCACTGTTTTAAGTTCGTACTAATGGCCTCCCTCAGCCAGAAGACATGTGGGCCGTCTTGGTCTCTTTTAAGAAATAAAAAATGCTCTACCGTATATTTGTGATGCGGCCCCTATGTGCCATAAAACAAGCCTCAGAAACCCTACACCGGGTCGCTGTCAGTCAGAGGGGTCCACAAGAGTGGATATTATGAAGAAAGCTGTTGGGTTTTTTTTTTTTTTATTTTCCTAGTCTAAATATGAACTTCGATTTTTTCTCCCCTTAAATCATCCATCCTTCAGCTCTCTGCAATGGGAACTAAGTACAGCCATGAGAATTCCACGTTGGTGGGAAAATAGTCTAAAGGCTGACTCTGGGGACTCTGAACCATTAAGCAACTGTTGAGGTGGCCCTCTGTTGGAGCTTGCCCTTAATGAGCAATTACCTTCGGAGGTTCCTGCCTTCCGTCTTAAGCATGGGTTTCAAAAAACCATTAATAATTACCCTGAAATGGCAAGCATAAGGAAAATTTCGTCATCGGGTGGTGTGTCTCTGAAGACTATAAAAGCCACCTGAACTCGCTTAGCGCTTCATACCTCTCCACTCCTTCTGGTGATTACTCCTTGGGGCAACCAGGCAACCAGGTGAGTGTGCTTTCTAAGGACTGCCTAAAGCTCTGTCTCTTGCATGAACTCCTTGCCCCTCAGACTGGTGTAAACGGTCTGAGGGACCTTGTACTGGCTAGAGAGATGGCCAGTGACTTAGAGACTAGAAGCTGGAGCCAGGTGTTCCCCCAGGGGCATGGCACACTCATCACTAATGAAAGTGTTTGGCTCCAGGGACATATTTCCTACCAGGTGTACTCTAAGAACAGACCTTTAACCTACTATCTAAGATGATTCTTTCTCCAACAAGGTAACAAATAAAGGCCATTCCTGGAAAAGTTGGTGAGATTCCCAGACGTTTATAGCTGCGCATGCAATGCTGTAACTGCACTGATTCCTAGTTTTGATAACTGAACTATGGTCATGTTGTGAGCAATTAGGGGAAGCTGGATGGAGGCCAGGCCTGAACTCTCTGTGTTCCCTGACTTTTTTTTGGGGGGGGGGGGGTTGGGGGTAATTGTATTATTTTTTCAAAAGAAAAAAGTTAACAGCCAAACACAAAAGTATGTTGGTCGTGCTGGTGCCAGTGGTTAACTTCCACCAGCCTCTCTCCTGCCCTCAGTTCATTATTCTCCCCACCTTGTCCAAGGAGATGGCCCCCTCTCGCCACCCTCAGTCTCAACCTCCATTTCCACTTTTGGCTCAGTTGACTTTCTTCCCAATCCACAGGACGCCGAGATGAGCATGAAGAAGTCACCCGCGGAGCTGAAGAGCATTTTTGAAAAGTACGCAGCCAAAGAAGGTGATCCGGATCAGCTGTCCAAGGACGAACTGAAGCAACTGGTTCAGGCAGAATTCCCAAACTTACTCAAAGTGAGTATCACCCCCCCCCCCGCAAAAAAAAGAACAAACCAATCCAGTGACAATTGAGTCGATTCAACTCATGGGTGTCACAGCACAGCTGTGTTCCATAGGGATTTCAATTGCTGATTTTTTTTCAGCCAAAGATCACCAGGCCTTTCTTCCAAGGTACCTCAGAGTCCACTCAAAGCTCCAACAATATCAAAGCACTGTAAATGTTTGCAGGATCCAAAGGGAGTGCCCAGTGTGCTTAACTTGGCCTCTGGTGGTGGTGTGTTGGGGAGTGGGGGCCGGGGAAGGGGCCAGGGGAGGAGCGGGCAGGAACAGCAAGCAAAAATGACAGGCTATGGCATTAAACAGGACTTGGACTGGGGTTGAACACACCACAGCCACACAGAGGCCCTGCTGGAGATATTGCCAGTTCGGCTCCAGACCAAAGCAATAAAGTGGGGTACTTCCTCTCCCTGGTTTCAGACCCCAGGGACTAGCTCCCTGAACAAAGGGATCAAAGCCTTCTACCCCCACCTTGGCCCCAGCACAGAGCCCTCCATACTGAACAGCGAGAGATTGGGGGCAGGGGTTACGCCACAAAATCACTGCCATTGATATTGACCCATAGCTACCCCTTAGGACAGAGCAGGACTGCTCCTTAGAGTTTCTGACAGCAGGATTTTATGCAAGTTGACATTCCTATAAAAGCCAGCTTGCAGTTAGCAGTTCAATGCCTAACCCACGGGACACCTTTTTTTTTTTTAAGTCCAACAGTGTTAAGATAGTCAATATTCGCCAAATTTTGAACATAAGGTTTATCCTGAACAATGATTCTATAGGTGGATAAAAGCAATTGTGTGGATGGCACAGGGCTGTGTCTTGTTTGGTTGGGTCCGAACCGGCTCGACGGCACCTAACAACAATAACACCAATGTAGGAATTTCAGAAGAAGGAGCTAGGGTACCCCAAGGCTGCTCAAAGAAAGAGGCTGGGAAAGAATACAAAGTCAGCCATTTGGGGAATCTTCAAGTGATTGAGAGAACCCTGCCTTTCCTTCCCCCTCCCTCATGAGATCAACTATTATTGGATAGTCCCGGACCGCGTCTTTTGAAATTCCAATCAAGCATGCTGGGCTTCCCTGGGCAGGAAGAAAAGGATTTGCACCTTCCCATTGAAAAAATAACCCCAAAAAACCTACAGTCAAGATTAATTTGGGACCGGGAATTTCATTACAATGGTGCTGGGGGTAAGAAAACCAAAGCAGCCCCCTCCCACTTGGTCTCTCTTTATCATTGTGACTGATCTCCTGTCTCTTCTCCCCCCTGCCCCGTCCTTTTCTGCCAAACACCAGGGTCCAACTACCCTCGATGACCTCTTTCAAGAACTGGACAAGAATGGAGATGGAGAAGTTAGTTTTGAAGAATTCCAGGTGCTAATAAAAAAGATATCCCAGTGACGGAAAAACCAACTGCCCCGAGCTCGGAGGGGGCTCAGAAGCAGCCCCAGCCACCACAGAGAGGTGGCTCATCTGCAAGGAACCCCTGCTGGCTTCCTCCTGCTACGATGATGACATTAAGTAATGTGAATAAAGACATTCACGGATATGTCTCATGTTGTCAAGTACTGATCCTCGTTGCTTAATAGGTTTCTGAGTAATCTTAGTCCAATTCATCTGATTTTATAGCTGGGGGGGGCGGGAGTGGATGACTCAGAATGTTCCATGATCTTGTCCAAGGTGACTAAGATGCTGCCAGAGGCACGGAAAGAGGTTCTGAAGTGCCAAACCAATCCCCTTGCCACCCGACCCCCCCCCCCCCGCCCCTGGCTTCCCTTCCCTTCTCCACAGCGCTCTCTCATCCTTTTCCAATTTCAATTCCCCTGTCGGGCTGTTCAAAAACTAGTGAGAAGCACTTCAAAAAATAGCCCCGTCTGTAAAATCAGCTCCCAGCACAGGAGCAGAAGGACCACAAAACCACGAGTTGAGTGGGGGTGGGGGGGGATGTGCTCGGCAGGTCAGCCAGCCTAGCCCCTCAGGGTCTGGGGTCTCGGTGGTTATGGAAGGACAAAGTGACAAGGAGGACCGAAGTGGCCTCTAGCTCAGCTCTCCTGAGCTGCTGGGATTTCTGAGCTGAGAAAACACCCGACTGTCAAGTTCCACTTATTGAGTCTAGTTCGCGGGGTGGGGGGTGGAGTGCAAGGTGGAGAGGGCAAGTTTCTTTGACCCCTTACCTTATAGAGTTAAATATTAATGTTCAAGTTAGTCTAACTTACTCATGTGTTCAAACTGGTCCCAACAGCCGATCACAAAGGTGCCCTGGAGACCAAATTTCTATTTCCCTACCAAGAAAGTCTCAGGGTGCGATAAATGGTTCACATGCTCAGCAGCTAACTGAATGGTGGGAGCTTCAAGTCCACCCAAAAGTGCCTCAAAAGAAAGGCCTGGCATTCGACTTCCCAAAAAATCAGCCTTAAAAATGTTATGGAGCACAGTTCTACGCTGACACCCACGGGGTTGCTGTGAGCCTAACCCAACTGTAGTAGCATCTAAATTCAGAGATATTTGGTATATGGAAGCAACAGCAAGGCGGTAGGAGCATGAATTCCATCTTGACATGAGACCAGAAAGAGCCCTGGTCATGTAGTGGGGTACGAGTTGGGTAGCTAACCTCCAGGTCAGCAGTTCAAAACCACCAAGCTCTCCTCAAAAGAAAAATGAGGCTTTCTGCTCCCATCAAGGGTTACCGTCCAGGAAACTTCACTGGGGCAGTTCTCCTACCCTGCCCTATAGGGTCACTGAGACTCGGAGTCAACTAGATGGCTGTGAATTTATGAGTCCAGAAAGCCATGTTGAATTTTAAAGTTGCTTTTTTGAACAGCTGTTTCTCTTTCTCTGCAATCTGACAGATGTGAAATGTCACAGTCTCATCCCAGTGGCTTTTTTTCCTCTAGGTTTCCTCTAGGGTCAAACAGATGCAGGATGCGCCAGTCCTCACCCAAGAATCTTAATGCTCAGCACTACACAGAAATCTTCCTTACAACAGTCTTCCCACCCCCACCCAGGAACAGGTGTACTTTAGAAAGCAATTTTTAAAATAATTTTACTGGGAGCTCTTACAATTCTTATACTATTCCATACATCATTTGTTTCAAGTATATTTGTACATAGGTTGCCATCATCATTTTCTAAACATTTTACTTTCTAGAAAGCAATTTTAGCAGTCAATTCCCAGAAAAGCCTGGCCCACCACTACCCTGAGGTCAGTCTGTAATTAACTGAAGAGCACTTACACTCAAAATTATGTACCCTTAACCAATCCTGTAACCAGCCCTGGTGGCGTAGTGGTTATGCACTGGGTTGCTAACCCCAAAGTCAGCAGTTCAAACCCACTAGTCATTGGGAAAAGATGAGGCTTTCTACTCCCATAGAGTACTGGGAGCTTTGTGGGGTAAGCATTAGACTGCTAATCTCAACGTCAGTGATTCAGGGACAGCAACCGCCCCTTGGAAGAAAGATAAATCTATTAGCTCCTGTAAAGATGTACAGCTTCAGAAACCCCTTAGAGGGTCACTGTGAGTTGGAAACAGGTGCTCACACTTTGAGTTCTAATACATTTCCCTCCTCTGACCTTGTTTTTTATTATTTACGATCCTTGGATAACACTGGCTGGTGCCCTTCTTCCATGTGGGCTTTGCTGACATCTTATTTAGATGGCTGCTTGTTTTAAGGCAAGCTTTTAAAACCCCAGAGGCTATTATTTCTGATAGCCAGGCACCACCTGCTTTCTTCACCACACTTTGCTACAACACTGATATCTTCAAAATACTATTGCTTTTGTGATCCAATTGTGTTAACCTACTGAACTTAACGTGAATCCCAGGTATGCCACGCAAACCAGGTGCCTCCATTTCTCCAGTAGCTTGATGTGCATCCTTGAAGGCCCTCGAAAGCAGGCAGCGGAAAGCATGCCCATCCTCCTTTGTCTTCCCATAGAGTGGGAAGCTGGTCACTGAACAGGAAAGACAAAGACAAAGCCAGTTGCCATTGAGTTGATTGCAACTCCTAGCAAACCCATGTGTGCGCCACACTACCTTAGGGATTCCATTGGCTGAATTTTCAAAAGCAAATTGCCAGGCCTTTCTTCTGAGGTCCCTGTGGGTAGACTTGAACCTCCAGTCTTCTGGGTGGCAGCCATCAGCGTCACCCAAGGACTCCCGACTTCATTCACCAGTCTCATCAAAACCATTTTATCTGTCGCAATAGTGGGCATCTTGTATTTCTCGTTGGCTGTAATGGGACTCCCCCTGCTATTTCACCATTAGCTTCACTATGAGTTTAAAAGAGCCACCTTTCCTCTTGTTTAAGAGGCCCCTTTCCTTCCTCGTTTAGCTCTCAGAGATGACTCATTGAGCGCCTATTTTGTGCCATAGGATCTCTCTTTTGTTCAAAGAGCAGGATGTGCTAATCAACTTCGTTCCTGGGATAAGCACCCTAGCTAGCCATGATCAGTTATTTTTCACTGCTGTGAAATTAGGCTCTCCGAGGATCTCATACTGGTTTTCCATGGAAATAGCCCCAATTCCACCTCGGAGACTGGCCCCAGGAGGAGTTCAGCAATTTTCTGCTGAATGGTTCCTGATGGGACAGTCACTGCCTCTTGTTGGTTTGGCCCACACGGCCTCTCTGCCAGCCAGGTCTTTTCCTTGGAAACCCCAGCTCTGGCCCAGGCTTTATTACTGCAGACCAGGCTGTTGTAGTAGTCAACTGCGCCCCCTGCTGGAGTCTTCTCTCTTTCTCAGTCCCATAGCATGACAGGCTAGCTGGATCTTCTAAAGCAATCCCATTCTCTTGATAAAAAACCTTCAGCCATGAGCGTAAATGTGACCTGATGTTTCCCATGTGACATGTAATGCCTATTGGTTCCCTTCAAGATGTGGACTTGTGACATTAATACTCCAGGCCCTACACACATCGGCATCAATTTCCTTTGATTCCCTATACCTACTGGCCGCTTACGTCTCACAGCAACCTATAGGTTTCCGAGATTGCAAATCTTTACAGGAATACAAAACCTTGTCTTTCTCCCGAGGAGCAACTAGTGGTTTCAAACTGCCGACTCTGTAGTTAGCAGCCCAATTTGTAACCCACGGTACCATCAGAGCTCTCGATGGCAGGGAGTTCAGTTTTTGTTTGGTTCCCCCTTACATGAGTTAGAATGGATTCGATGGCAGTGAATGGGCGAGTTTCCCACCCACCCCACCGCACCCCCCAGGAGCCATGTGATTCAGGCAAGTTTCATGTCACTGTTACCTCCTGTGGAGTCAACCCCATACCCTGGTGGAATGCAGCCCTGCTAGTCCTGATGGCTTGCAGACTCCTGCATCAGAGCAATGCACATGCCTCCAATGAGAGACAGGTGCACGGGGGCTGGGCACTAGGTACCCGGCCTGGGAATCAGACCTGGATATGACACATGGAAGGTGAGAATGCTACCAGAAGACTAGCAATGCCCCCACAGACAAGCTACTTGCTATTTTATGACCAAATCTTGGACAATCCAGCCCAGCCCATGCTTCTCCTCCTTTCTCCAAGGGGGCATTAAAGAAGTTTGTGGACGACTCCCATGTCTTTCAATTCCATTTTGAAGACCCTGGTATTACGTCTCCAAGCCACTGGCATCTTCCTTTCTTTGTCCCTTCTTTGTCCGTTTCTGACTCTGAATTCTAAAAGCATTACTAGTCTACCTGTGATGTCCAACACCGTGGTCACGAATCACATGTGGCTATCAAAATTGGCACAGAATGAAATCAAATAAAATGTCAAGTTCCATTCCTCCATAGCACTAGCTCTATTTCAAGGACTCGATCGCTGCACCTGACGAATGTGCATCGAACATTCCTTCATGACAGACAGCCCTAGTTGACAGCACCGACCGGAAGCCTTCATGAGGAAGTCCTCACCAGCCACCCCGATACTTGCTTGATGGGTTCACCAGTGTGTGGCCGGAATCCCCAGCTTAGCCGCCAGGCAGGTTGTGGCCGACGCTCATTTGTAACACACTGTGCTGAAGGACTGCATGTTAGTGGCTGTGTTCCAAAAGCACAATGCGGTTTTTTTTCCTTTTTAATAATCTCTCTGCTAACTTACAGCCATCGGTACTGCAAAAATCTTTCCAGTGGTTGAAATAACTCCTCCTAAGGCGTATCCCATTAAGCTTAAGGTGCAAAAGTTTGAGGATACGTTAGCTTAGAACCCCTCATTTAGTCAGCTTTGTGACTCCCTGCTAGGGTGCACTCTAAGGCACGTCTTGTCCTCCTTTCTAAAGGGATACCTGGTTATGAGGTGGGGCAAGTGGGCCTCTGTCCTAACCATTCAGAAGTCATCCTTGCACATCGATGCAAAGCAAAAGGTCCAGGAGGTGCACTGGTTAAGCAAACAGCTGCTAACCACAAGGTGGGCAGTTTGACCCCACCTAGCACAAAGATGACAGCCCGGGAAACCCTATGAAGCAGTTCTACTCTGTCACATGGGGTCACCACCACTCAGAATCCACTCGATGGCACCCAAGCCAACATCCTGCCCTCAACTGTAAACCTACTGCCCCCATAGGTAGAGTTGCAAATGACTGGTAGGCTCCCAGACTGATTCATCAAAGGCTATGTCATGGATTGAACTGCACACACGGGGCACCTATGAATCAGAATTGATTCAACAGCCACTGGTGTAGTCTTGGTTAGTTTTTCTAATCATACAAACAAAACAACAGTGACTAGACAAAACTAAGAAAAACCTCCATCAAAAGGAAGTAGAAAACATTAAAAAACTGAAACAACTTTAAAATGGGTCCAAAGGGCCAAACTGACCCCCTCCCTGGAAGTGGGTTTGGCAGAGAGCAGGTTGGGGAGAGGGCCCAGCATGGAGGCAGGCCTGGAGGGAGGAAGAGAAAGAGAGTTGGACTGGGCCCCATGCTGGCAAAGGATGCTCAGAGGATGACATCCCTGCTGGGAGCTAATGGGACACAGAGGGGACTGGGCAAATGACAACAGCATGTATCACACTGTCCCCTTACTGGAGCAGACTGTGACAGAGGACATTTTTGGGGTTACATGGTGGGGAAGCAGCATGCTCTAAAACCCCCAAAATAGAGCAAATCAAGAAGGGTGCATACCTGGGTAAACAATCTGGAGGAGAAAACAACCAGGCTGACTGTTGGGGGGTGGGGGAGACAAGGGAAAGGGGAAGTGCGGTGGGTGGGGGAGGAAGTTGTATTAACAAACTCAGAGACAAGGGAACAACATCAGCAGCCAGGAGGGTATAGGAGACCTGGTAGGGCTTAAGCAAGGGTAATCTAACCGAGAAGAAATGCCGAAACACAAATGAAGGCTGAGCATGATAGTGGGACAAGAGGAAAGTAAAAGGAAACTGAGGAAAGAACTAGGGGGCAAAGGGCATTTATAGAGGTCTAAATACAGGCATGTACGTATGTAAATATATTTACTTATGAGGATAAGGAAACAAATCTATGTGCATATATTTATAGTTTTGGTACAAAGGTACCTGATGGACATTTGGGCCTCCACTCAAATAATCCCTCAATGCAAGAACACTTTGTTCTATTAAACTGGCATTCTATGATGCTCACCTTCCTGACATGATCTCTGAAGACAAATGGATGCATATGCAAATGTAGCGAAGAAAGCTGATGGTGCCTGGCTATCAAAAGATATAGCATCTGGGGTCTTAAAGGCTTGAAGGTAAACAGCAGCCATCTAGCACAGAAGCATCAAAGCTCACATGGAAGAAGTACACCAGCCTGTGTGATCATGAGGTGTCAAAGGGACAAAAATCACATCATTGTGAATGAAGGGGAGTGAAGAGTCGGGACCCAAAGGCCATTTGTGGGCAACTGGACATCCCCTTGCAGAAGGGTTGTGGGGAGATGAGCTGGTCAGGAGGCAGTGTAGCAATGATGAAACATACAACTTTCCCCTAGTTCTTAAATTTTTCCTTCCCCTGACTATCATGATCCCAATTCTACCTTACAAATCCAGCTGGACCAGAGGATGTACACTGGTACAGATGGTAACTGGAAACCCAGGGGATCCAGGACCGATGATGATCCCTTCAGGGCCAGTGGTGAGAGGGGTGATCAACCGGGAGGGTGGAGGGAAGGTGGGGTAGAAAAGGGGAACCGATTACAAGGATCTACATATAATCTCTCTGGAGGTCAGTCAACAGAAAAGTGGATGAAGGGAGACATTGGACAGTGTAAGATATGAAAAAAAATAATGCCTTGTAAATTAGCAAGGGTTCATGAGCGAGTGGGGAATGAGGAGGGAGGGGAAAAATGAGGAGATGATGCCAGGGGCTCAAGTGGAAAGCAGATGTTTTGAGCATGATGATGGCAACAAATGTGCAAATGTGCTTCACACAATGGATGGATGGATGGATTGTGATGAGTGTTGTGCGACCCCCCCCCCAATAAAATGATTAAAAAATAAAAATTTTTTAAAGTGTCCAAAGGGAGATCAAATGATAAGGTGTAATATTTTAACCTAACGACATCTGCCAGAATCAACTTTATAATGCTCTGATAGCAAAGCTGTTCACATCCCTAGTCAGAGAGGATTCATGGGAGGCTTAAGCCCTGTGGGGACCCTACAAATGGATTTGGGGCTCCCACTGTCATCCACAGTCTTCTATGAAATGGGTGTTCATATTTTAAGCTCTGATACTATTCCCTCCTTCAGATTTTGATTTTATTATTGCAGGAGCCGTGAACTATTTAATGTGGCTCTTCTAGTCAAGGTCTCTAACTCTCACCAACCTTTCCCTGTTTGGGGCTGGTAAGAAGGTAGGGGAAGATACTGATAGCTCTCACCTGTGAACAATTACAAACGTGTTTCCCCGGAGGGCTATCTTGTTGGGCATAAAATGAGCCCTCTGAGAAGCAGGAGGAGGGATTTCATTGCCAGCAAGAGCCAGGAGTGGAGCTCACGCCCTGGACCCCAGGCCCCTGAGCAGTGACCTTCCTGGATCCAGATGACAGCTACTACATCAGAGGAACAGCAGCAGAACCAGGAGCTGGAACAGAGTGATGAACCCACACAGCAAATAAAGCTGAGCCTTTGTGCAGGAGTGGGGTGCCGCTTGGCACTTACCTGGAAAAGTTGGACTTGCTGGCCCAAGAAAGTAGAGCTGCGTGCCTTTGGGCTGAGGTTTACTGAAGAGGGGTGCCTTTGGACATTTATTTTAGGGGCTGGATTTGGTGATCTATGGAGCTTGAGCTTGAGGCTTACAGGAGAATGGTATGCCCTTCTGGGCATTATTTAGCAGAAATGAAAGGACTTTGTAACATGTCCTGGTAAACAACTACCATGAGTATTTCTCACTGGCATTACAAAGTGTCAACGTCCTTAAAAAACCCGTACAGTCGTGAATTTTGTCTACGAGTTTCTCTGTAGCCATCACAATGGACATAAGCACCTAGAGGTAAATTATTGAACGTTAATTAAGACTATACAATTATTTACAAACCTTGACTCACACAAGCTAGTGTGCTTCTTTCATGTAGATTTAGTTGATGCCTCACTTAGATGGCTGCTTGTTTGAAGACAAGCCCTTAAGACCCCAGACACTATTCTTTCTGATAGCCAAGCATTATCTGGTTTCTTCACTGTGCTTGGCAATAGCACCCACATCTCCAGTGATGTATTCATGCAGGCGAGTATTTAGTAGGGCCATGTCATAAGAGCTAATTGTTCTTAGATTGGGGCTAGAATTAAGTATGAGTCCAAAATCCATTTCTATACCTATCAAATCCAGAATAGGTAGATCTATACAAACAGTACGTGGATGAGGGGCATAGCAGAGGAAATGGGGAGCTAGCAACACTGAGTACCAGAAGCACATGTTCTGAAATTGATTGTGGTGATGATTACACAACTCTTGTTAGTATGCTTGAATGATTCAATTATGCAGTCTGTGAAGTACATGCCGATCAAACTTTTTTCCCAACAGTTTGATTAGCACAGAATTCATAGTTCAATCGTTCAATCAGCCCCACAACTATCCGAGAGCAGCCCCACACCACAATCAGTTCTAATGACAAAATCGTTTTAAAGCTTATGCTAAGTAGTCTCGCTGTTTTGTTTTGGTGTGTGCACATTTAACACCTTTTCATTCATTTTCCCTACGAAATTGTGGAAATATAATAGGAGAGAGGAAAATATTTGAAACAAAAAGGTTATCCATTAATTATGCTTAGTATATCACAAACCCCTTTTATCTGTGTTTATTTTTACTGATGTAGGCGACTGTTTCACAAATCCACTCTTTTGGACATAAAATTAACTGTAGCTTGAGAGTCCCTGGCTCAAAAGGGGGTAAAGAAGCCATCTTTCAACATACATACAAATGCGCTCTACACAATGGATGGATGGATGGATTGTGATAGGAACTGTATGCTCCCCCAATAAAATGAAAGTTTTAAAGCCATATTTAAGATAAATGACAACATTTGAAATAATGCCAAATATAACAATTTCAACATTTCCCTTTACGTTTGCTTAAAATACTTAGGATTTCTCAGTTGTCCTTACCAATACCACCATCCAAGTGTGCAAATGTGTGCTGATGTGTTTTGAAGACAGCATGAATTCTGTTCTCGGAATATCTTATAAATCCCTACTTGTTTTTGAAAGATACCTCTGCTCCTAATCAGAAAGAAGTGCTTAGCATGATAGCGAAGACTAGCCACGTCCCTAAACATGAGATTTGGAACATGCGTTCCACCTAAGCCTCCGAAGGGAAAAAGACTTTGAAATTGAAGTATACAAGGCTGTGAGCTAACTGTAGAGGTTGTGAATTATTTAAGGTGGCTCTTCTAAGCAAAGCCTCCAACTCCCAACCAAATGACCTGTATAGGTCTGGTACGAAGGTGGGGCACGATACTGATAAGATTCACTTGTGAGTAATTATAAATGGGCTCTCCTGGAGTGCCATCTTGCTGTGTATAAAATAAGCCCTCAGAGACCCAGGAGTGGACTGTGTCCTCTGGCCCCAAGATACCTGAGCAGTGAAGCTCCTGGATGCAAAGACGACTGTAAACATCAAAAAAGCAGCAGCAGAACCAGGAGGCAGAGCAACGAGTGGAGTGATGGACTCCCCAACCCATGGAGTGAGTAAAGCTGAGTGCTTTCGTGCAGGAGGATGGCTTGCAGAGTGGGGTGCCTCTAGGCACCTCATTGGGAGCTGGGTTTGCTCACCCAAGGAGCCTGAGCTGAATGCCTTTAGGTTGAAGCTTACAGCAGAGTTGTCTGCCCTTTGGCCATTTATTAGCAAACCTGAAAGAATGCTAACATCTCCTGATAAACAACTCAATCCTGAGCATTTCTCCCTGGCATTACAACTTGTTAACTTCCTTAGTAAATCCGTTCATCCTGAATTTTGTCTGTGAGTTCTGTGTAGGCATTTCAATGGATATTAGAACCTAGGGAGTCTGAGTAGCAAATGCTACTGAAAACAACACACTAACCTCTAGATGAATTGGAGGGATTGGAATCCAAACCCAAGGTCAAGGAGGTCAGCAGCAATCCCATGGCTGATAGAACATAAAGTAGCTAGTGGCTGGGTTCCCAGGAGTCTGGTAGTGTAGTGGGTTCCACATAGGGCTGCTAATATCAAAGTTAACAGTTTGAAACCACTAGCTGCTCTAAGAGAGAACGATGAGGCTTTCTACTCCTGAAAATGGTTGCAGTCTCAGAAACCCACAGGGGTTTCCACCCTGTCCAATAGGGTCGCTAGGAGTCCGAATCAATTCTAGGGCAGTACATTCTCGATTGTCCCTGGGAAGCACATCGAGACGGCAGAGGATACTCCTTTGAAGTGGGCAAAGAAAAAACCAAACAAGTCTGACTAGTTATGTTATTGTTGCTGTTACTAGTTGCCATCAGATTAATTCCTACTCATGGTGACCCTGTGTGTGCAGTTGACCTGCCCCATCGGGTTTTCAAGGCTGACTGTTTGAAAGCAGATTGAGAAGCCTATCATCCTAGACACCGCTAGATGGATTTAAACCATAGGTTCAACTAGATGTTGAGCACTTAACTGATGGCATGACAGTTTCCTTGAAAAGCCCTCAATCTTCCATAACCTCCTATTTTCGCCTTGTGGATTAAACAGAGAAATGACACAATCAAGTAAGTACGACTCCCTCTCCCCTCACTCCTCTCAGACTCCGAGTGTGCCTGCACCCTTAGAGAAAACACAATTCCTCATCTTAAGTGGATACAAGATACCACCTCTGAGATGGCAATGTTGGGAGCAACCACCACCTGAGGACACACACACATTGTGTCAGGATGCCCACAAAGCAGAGTTTAGCAGGAAGTATACCTGCAAGGAGATTCCTGGTTTTCCAACACCTTTATTGTTTTACGTAGAAGGGTCAGAATGGTGCTGCCCTTGGTGACTACCTGATATTTATTCAACTCTCTCAGTTGAGCTGCTAATCGCTAGGTCAGCAGTTCAAAACCACCAGGTGCTCCTTGGCAGAAAGAAGAGGCATTCTACTCCCACCAAGTTCCAGACTCAGAAACCCAGCAGGGCAGTTTTACCCTGTCCTGTAGGGTTGCTCTGAGTTGGAATCGACTCCATGGCAGTGGGTTTGTGTTTTGGAGGGGGAGGAGGTCAACATGATTCCTGGGTTTCGTGGAGCTTTGGTCCTTTTTCTTTAATGAGACTTCCCCCACTCCTCTTCATTGGCAGGACTGGTTCTTACGGCTATTTTTCTCCTACAAACTGATTGCAGGATATAAAGAAGTTCAATGGCAATTAGGTTTGATTGTTCTCATTTCGCTTATACTCAGAGAAGCTCTCCAAAGAGAACACGCGCATGCTCTCTGACTTAGCGATGCCCCTTCAAGGAATTCAGCCCTTCGACGTGTCCACGCGGGAGCGCACAAGGACATATGGACGCAGCTGCGAATTTGCAGTGTGTTAGAACGTGGGACCTAAATATTCCACAATCGGAGAGTGGCAAAATGGAGAGCGGGCCACCATTGAGAAGCTAGAGCCGGAGGGCGCATAGGAGAACCCTGTGCATAGAGGTGGCGTCATCAGTACAGAAAGCAGGGTGAAGGCTGCAAAGCAAATTATGTCCCCGCAGGTCCTTTGCCACCAGGGGACTTCCAAAACTTCATGAGGAAAATGCCATGATCTTTTCATTGTATGTTTCCAAGAATGTTTTTAAGCCCCCTGGTCTGTATGTGTGGTTGGCTGTGTGGATAGATAGGTGTACACACACACGCAGCATCTTGGGAGGAAAAAAGAAGAAGTAGGTGATTAGGACTCGCTGCCAAGAAGGGAGTTGAGATGGGGGCACATGAAATGAAGCTGTAGACTTTTCTATAAGGTTTCGTCTTTATTTTACCGTATGAAAAAAAATCTATATATCTCTTCAAAAAAGGATAGTCAGTGAAGAATTCACCAGGACACAGCAATCTAAGAGAGGCAACTAGAGGCAAAATCACATCCCATTCCGAAGTATTAGAAAAGAAAACCCAAGGTTTTCCTGGCAGCACAGCCTCTTCTAAACGAGTGCAGTCCTCCTAAGGAGCTAGCTCTTCACTACAACAGATCATTCTGAAAGTGTGGCCCTCCTCGATGCTCACCTTCATGACATGGTCACTGAAGATGAGGGGGCTAGAGCAAAGTGTGGGGAAGAGAGCAGGTGGTGCCCGGCTATCAATCAGAATACTGCCTGGGGTCTTAAAATCTTGTATTCAAACAAGCATTCAGGTAAGCGAAGAGTCGACCAAGTCCACACAGAAGAAGCACACCAGCTTGTGTGATCCAAAGACCACACAAACAAAAGTTAAAAATGACAAAGGGAAAGTATCAGAGCTTAAATTATGAACATCCCATTTGTAGGATATGGAGGACAATGGGAGCCCAAAATTGATCTGCAGAGTATCTAGTCAGATGAAGCCTCTGGCAGATCCCCTCATAGTCACAGGCAAAGGTCTCAAACAATTTTACTATCAGAGATCGTTATAATGATTATGCTGGATTGAACTTGATACTGGGTAATTGACCTCCCTTGTGACCCAACCTGAAATTGTTCCAGGTGCAAGTATTTCTTGCTTGTTCCATAATACAAATTTCTTCCCCGGCCTTTTAAATACCGATGGTGGCCTTTTATTTCTTACACGTTATGTGTATTTTTATCTTTGTATTATTATTATTTTATCCTTACCACTTTATTTTGTTTTTTATTGTTTCCGCTGAGTTTCCCAGTGTGTGAAGCACAGAAGGAGTAGATGCATAGAGATAATAACTGATGCAAGGGTTTATAGGGGATGTCAGGGTGGGGGGTGGGAGATAGGGAAGGTGGTATTTTGAGAATAAATCATAAAGGGGGTGAGGGCATTGGAACTGATTGTGATTACAACTCATTTTGAAAGTGAATTAACCATGAAAAGAAAATATCCTAACACTGGGGTAGTGCTTGTGTCATTCTTCTTGATGTGATTGAACTATTGCATTGTATGATATGTGGATTATGTGCTTTCAATAAAACTGTAAAAAAAAACCTTAGTCTTGGAAACCCTACATAGGGTTCCTTATGAATTGGAATCAACTCAACGGCAGTGACCTTGTTATTGTCACAACTAAGGGAAATGCTACTAGTAGCTATTGCCGTGGTTCTCTGCAACCCTTTCATACAGTGCCTCAGGGTGTGGTGACCCCCAACCATAAAATCATTTTCGTTGCTACTTCATCACTGTCATTTTGCTACTGTGAGGAATCATCATGTAAATATCCGATAGGCAGGATGTATTTTCATTGTTACAATTGAAGATAATTAAAGCATAGCGATTCATCACAAAACAATATGTAATTCTATCTTGTGAAATATTTCTAATGACAAATCAATGAAATTTTGTCTTGAAGCACGGTGTAACATGGGTAACAGTCTTCATGCTGCATACTTGTATGTGGGAGTATCTACATGTGGGCGGACCCACCTGGAGCCAAATAGAGGGGCGATGTCTAAGTTCCTAAGACCATCGGAAATAGGTGTTTTCCGATGGTCTTGGGCAACCCCTGTGAAAGGGTCGTTCAACCCCCAAAGGGGTCGCGACCCACAGGTTGAGAACTACTGTTCTCATGGCTTGAGCCAGGGATGCTGCTAACTACCCTGCAGGACACAGGACAGCCCTCACAAATGTCAAGACTGCCAAGGCTGAGAATCCCCAGTCGAGTCAATTCACTCTTTTAAGACACCTTCGGCTCATCTGTAAGCTCTAACACCTCTCCTTCCTCACACTCTCATGGAAAACCCAACATGACCGCCACTGTCACTGTCGGCTCGGAAGGGAGATATTGTCCCGCTATAAGCACAGATGCACTGCCCCTGCCTCTGGTCTGATAGAGCCTGGAGAAATCCTTAAACACCCTTCAAGCCTGGAACTGAACCCACTTGCAGAGATCAGCTTGCAGCCAAACAATCGCCGGGCCTATAAAGTGAAGGGTAAACACCACGAGGAATGTCTTCTTCAAAGCAATCAACCATAGGACGGCAAAGCAGCAGCATGGGCCCAAATGCCATGTTGAGAAGGCTGGAAGGGGCTGGCCAGCTGGGCAAATGGAAATGGAAAAGAAATGGGACGAGAGCTTTGGCACCGGAAGGATTCATTCCCTGCAACTAGTGTCCCGACACAACAGCAGGAGAAATTATTGAATGGGAAACTCGTGTGCCTTGTAAACATTCACCCTGGCCACACTAAAGAATAAGAGAGACAAAAAAAAAAGAGTAAGAGAGAGAAAGGGGGAATACCGCTAATTTTCTACTCATAGGCAATCTACCTCTTTGGGGGCCCAGTAAATGGAGGCCATCTTAAAGCAGCGGTGACCCACATTCCCAGAAAAGTCTGGCCTCCCTCTAGCCAGAACAAAATTCATCCGCAAATGCTGGTGGAAATCTGTGCTAGTCCGTCAGAGGCTGCCTCAAAGGCTGCAGCAAGGACTCCGTTCAGGGCACACCGTGTGACCCTTCAAGCTTAATGACTGCCCGGCTGCATGAGGCTGCTGTCACTTTTGCTTATGCTGCATTAAGTCACACCTCCCGGTCACCGTGCCCAGTTGTGAAACTAACAATGGCAAGGAACACCTCACCCCGGTGATGGCAAACTTTGGAAATTTCCCCCAAACCTTCCCACCTTGCGTAAGTGTCAGTGATTAATCATCTCTTCCCCCTCCCCCTCCCACCCAGCCAGCTTGTGGCTTTATGCTTTAGAAGCTGTGTTATGTGTTATTCTGTGCTCAGGACGGTGAGACTCGAGCGAGAGCTGACTCCCGGTTGTCAGCGCTCAATAAAAGCTTCTCATTCGATTCATTCTGTGTGGCTTTGACTGTCTCTGTACAACATAGTGCCTGCCAGTCACCACCTGGAGCTAAGGAGTGCAATCACGACACACAATGGATGTCTAAAGACTGGAGAGACAAGCCAGAAAAGAAAGGGTTTCTTTTGGAAATTAAAGCTTTCCAAAGCACCACAGAAGAGCCCATGAGAAGGTGACGTGCATACCCAAGGGCAAGACACACACTCCGAAATGACCTGCGCAGACCCTACACCTTGTCCAAAGTAGCTGAGCACTAACAAAGACACAAAGACTACAGGGGCCATACACACCCAGGAAGGCAAGAAAAGGGAGGGAGTCACTAATAATTGTTCTTGAAAAGACATTGAAAACACACACGCAAGATAGCAAACCCTGAGGAAAAGGAAGCATCTGACTATCGGAATGATCACATTATAACAGTCAGATTTCCTAGTTTCCGCAAGGAAAAGATCACAAGGCATACAAAGAATGGTCCAATCAAAAGCACAAAGGAAAGTGACCAACAGTATCAAGGTAAGAACGGCTAATGGACTTACGAGACAGTATTAAACAGTTCTCAGAGCTAAAGAAACTACAAAGAACGAAAAGCCATTAGGGAAATGATAAAGGAGCGAAACAAGAATATCAATAAAGACGTAGAAAATATACAAAAGGGAGTGAAATAGAAAGACTGCAGCTGAAAAGTACAACTAAAAAAATTTTACATTCACTAGAATTCCCTAGCAAATTTGGAGTTGACGGAAGAAAGAATCCATGCACTTGAAAATAGGCAACTGACAGGTGTCACATGGGAAGAGTAAAAGGAAAAATGAACAACATTTTAGGGGCTTGCGGGACCCCATCAGGTGCCGAAACGCATACACATTACGAGAGTCCCACTGGGAGAAGAGAGGGAAGCAGAAAGGAACAAAAATGTCCTAAATTTGACAAAAGACATGATCACTGCACGGAATTCGTGCAGTTCGATGAGCTCCGGGTAGAATAAGCCCAAAGAGACCCTCACTGGAACAACTTATCATCAACTTGTCTAAAAAATATTTAAAAGAATCTTGAAGGCAATGAGAGAAAAATGCAAATTGCCACATAAGGGAGCCTCAAGAGGTTGGCGGGCCAATAGTCCAAGGGCTGAAAGAACCAAACTATCAGGCAAGAATTCTATATCTGGCACAAAAAAGCCTGTCCTTTGAAACTGCTGGCAAAGTGAAGGCTGAGGGAGCTTGTTTTCACTAGCTGTATCCTGTAAACAGAGTCCTTCCGGTCAAAAGAATGAACAATTGGGGCAGAAACTCAAAGCCATATGAAGGAACAAGAACTTCAGGAAAAGTAATTTCATGTGTTAATGTAAAAATACATTTTACGGTCGACTTATGCTATGAACTCTGATTGTTATGGCCTACATTGTTTAAAAAACAAGTACAAAAAAAAACAAGTACATCAAAATAATTATAAATGTCTGTTATTGAGCGCATACTGTATGAAGTCATTTGTAATAGCAACAACACAAGAAGGGAAGAATGGTAAAGGAACAGTTTTTGTATGCTATTGATGTTAAGATGATATCGATTTAAATTACATCACTGTATATTCAAGGTGTCAACTATAATCCTCATGGTAACTACAAAGAAAATGTCTAATAAGCCACTGCAATGAGGCAAAAGTCTATGAGTAATTAATTACCAGCAGCTGGGGGAAGAGAGGAGTGGGGAATCATGACTTATGGGGTGCTGAGTTTCTGTTTGCGGTGCTGGAAAACATTTGAAAATAGATGGTGGTGGTGGTTTCACAACAAGGTGCGTGTGATTAACGTGACTAGATTGTACACTTAAAACATGGTTAAAATGGCAGCTCTTAATGACACATGTATCTATGAGTCCTGTGCCACATTACATCCGTTCAGGCAATGTCCAATTGTGTATATGTCTGTGGTCCCGTAAGGTTGTAACAGAGCTCCGAAATCCTAACCAGAGAACAGGACATAGGCAACGCAACAGCTTCCTGCAGACAACGCGTGGAATTCATGTCTCTTGCACACAAAGCAATTGCACTGGCAGACCATATGTCTTGAATAAGAAATGTCTATGTTGCTGGGTTATGTACATACTGCACTGTAGCTTCCATCTGAAAAGTTTTCCATCTAAACAGTGTATGCTTCAACTCGTATTTCACATCTTTTGGGTGTTAATAGCGCTAGTTCTCAGTTTAATATTCTGTAAAAATATTACTACAAAGTGTTTGGAAACTGGCTGTGATCGCAGTTGTACAATACTGCTTGATGTGATTGAATGATATCAGTATTAACTCCCAAGTTTTTGAAAATGTCAAATAAAAATATATGTATTGCTGTGACATACGTTAGGGCTCCCACATACAGTCAAACCGGTGCAAGTGAGAGCACCGGCCAGAGGCCAAGGCCAAGTAGGGAAGTGGAAGTGAAACAAAAGGGTTTTCAACAAGAAGGTGGGAAGTGGGTGAGTGCTTTTGCTGGAGATTTAGTCTTGTCACACTCAACAATCGCAGTGACTCTCAAAAACAAAGGAAAAAACCCTCCAGGATCAGCTCCACTGGAAGCTACTGAGTCTAAGTACATTGTGAGAGGGACCTATGTCAGCTAGGGAGACATTGTGAGACGTGGAATAAGGACCAAACTCGAAGTGGATCCCTCCCAAGGCGCTGATGGTCGCAGCTAAAGCATAAAGCTTGTATGAGAGGCTTACAGAAAAAACAGTCCCCTGCTTTTGTGTGTGCAACATCTAAGTCGCGGCGCATAGCATTTCACAGAATGGATCGCGGACAGTAAGTAACCTATGATGGTATATGGGAGGGAGGGACCTCACAATGCTTGTGGGGGGAAAAGCCATTCCAGTTTCATTCCAGTGTTCCACAAAGTCTTTGAAGCCCCCTTGAGTACAGCTACTGTAAAACAGCTGAAGGATCCTTGATGAAAACATTACACAACAAGGGAAAGAAGCCAGTTACAAAGCACCACACCTTGTCTGAGGGGCTTCCAAAGGTTCATGGGAGAAATGCATTCTCTTTGAATTCCATTTTTCAACAAGTGTTCTGAAGCCTTCTCGGAGGATTACCATTGAAATGGGAAATGGGTTGGTGATCGCTTAGGGCTAGAAGAGACAGGGGGCTTGGCGGGTGACAGGTAAGGGACATGGGATTCCTTTGGGAGATGCTGGATGCGGTCTTGGGGTGATGCTTGCACAACTATAAATACACTGGAAACCATTGAATTGGACACTTTAGATCAGTGAAATGTATGGTAGGGGGATGGCACCTCTATACAGCTGTTAACAAAATCTATCACAGTTGTGAATGTTGCTCTCTGGCAACAGCAAGTGTGAGGCACCGGACACGGGGCAGGGAAAGAAAAGAGGGCAGGCAGGTCCTTAGGAGGAAGAGGACGTGGGAGGTCTCGGGTGGTTGGTGGGTTGGTTGGTTGTAATGAAATGCTTCACTGATCTTATCGCCATTCTAGGGGGACAAGGATAAAGGGAGGGGGTCATCTCAGCTGGAGGGACTCTCGGAGGGTGTTTGACAAACTAGTTCCAGTTCTCCCAGAGCCAGGGAGGAACAGGGATGCCACCAGATAAATTGGTCAAGTGGCAGGTGAGAGAACACCGTGGTGGCCTTGGGGACCAAGAAGCTTGGAATCAGTGGACGGCGAGGAGCAGCTGGAGATGGGTGGTCGCTGTTGCTTTAGAAAGGCAGCTGACTGCCACTGTGGAAAAGAGACAGGTGGGAACGAGCTGAGAGCCAGGGCAGCCCTTCCATCTATACTGGGGGTTCGCAATTGTTGCCGCGGGCAACATCATCCTTTGCTGAACATTCAGCTTGAACACTGCTGTCGAGAACCCAGCCAAGATATCTTACAAAAAACAGAGAGCAGACTGATGTAATAATAATAATGTAGACATAAACACATGCACAGACATTACATATATATACAATGTCAAATGTCTAGCCTTCTGAGGAATAATAAATAAAATAAGAATACGAATACAATAAGTATAGCCCATTATAAGTTAAAGCCAAAACCAGAAACAGAGGTAACAATGGCCGATCCAGGAGGCGAACAAAGCACTTACCAGAGGAATGGGAGTATTGGGATCAAATTCTGTGGAATCAGCATCTAAGGTTCAAGACAAGAGTTTCATTACGAACCATTCGTGTGGAAAATGTTTTCTTTTAAGAAGAGATGAGTAGCAAGCTTCAGCCTTACCTTTCCAGTTCAGGCAGTTTCTGGCATACTCTATCACGGCTAGCTGCATCCCAAGGCAAATCCCTGGTTTGAAAAACACGGACAAAAGGATATGAACATTGGCAATTCTTCAAAACGGGAAACGCGGGCTTCTCAAGTGGCCCTGCAACTCCATTCATTCCTACTCAAGGCAGTGAAACGACCACTTAGACCCCAGCGCCCACCGCAGCATGATTCACAGCAGCCAAATGTCCATCAACAGACGACTGGCTCCCCTCAGAGACATCCCCTCCACCCTATGGCATGTTTCTCGACCTCCCAGAGAAATGCAGTCATGACCCACGCCACGACATGGATGAGCCTTCAAAACAGGATGCTGGCTGCCAGATGCCGACACAAACGGACAAAGGCTACAGGGCCCCAGTGGCGAGATGTATTGAGACTAGGAAAATGTACAGAGAGCCGAGTTTATGAGTGGGTACCAGGGGGTGGGACAGACAGAAAATAGGGAGTTGTTGCCAAAGGGGTGCTCAGGGTGATGACGAGCTTTAGGGGTGACGCGTAGAAGGCATGATCAATGTAATTCATACCACTGAGGTGGCTAAGGTTTTATTCTATTTTACTGCCCCCCCCCAAAAAAAAACAAGGTAAAAGAGTGTGCTTTGTGTTTTTCAGTGTCGTTTCTGCTTGTGGGTTAGCTCTCTGTCTCCTTTACGTGGAAGTACGCTCTTTTAAAGCAAGGCGCGGCCTCTTTTGTTCACTGTTGTATCTCCCCAGGTAGATGGGTGGGAAGGGGGCGGGGGAACCAAGGGGCAACCTAGCTCTGAAGTCCTTTTCCAAGTTGAGTCCAAAGGAGTGCTGGGGCAGATAAGGAAGGGGGCCCCGAGTTCAGAGGGCAGCTTCTGCCCTCTTCCCAGTGTGTGCCACGTCTGCGTCACATGGCTCCTCCCAGGGTGCCTCATTCCTTCAGAGGCCACCGACCTGCACCCCAGGCCTCACTCTTCTCAAGGCAATTGCTCACCTAGAAAAATGGGCTGTGGACAGCCTGGGCAGGCGGAAGGCTGGGAGCCTACGGAATGCCTGCATGAGGACTGTTCGCCCTGTCGTGTCTGTGGGATGAAGAAAAGCAGGAGCTGAGGGAAGGTGTCCCTGCCACTGTGGGGGTGTGTGTGGCAGTTAGCTGGGAAGGGAGACACGGAATGGCGCAGAACAGAGAGTTTAGTAACAGACCAAGTGACTGTCCAGGCTATTGCTACAGAAATATTCCAGAATCTCTCTCTCCAATCCATGTGGACTCCACCAGGAGTGGGCGCACGTCAGTTTGGAGATAAATCAGACACTCACCGCCAGAGTTCTGGGAGCTCACAGCTTACCTGTATGTTTGAGTCTCTCCACTAAACAAATGCCAAAGAACCTCCCAGATGTTTCTATAGAGCAGTGGTTCTCCACCTTCCTAAGGCTGTGACCCTTTCACACAGTTCTTCATGTGCTGGTGACCCCCATCCATCAAATTATTGTCTTTGCTACTTCATCACTGTCATTTTGCTACTATGATGCATTGGGTGACCCCTGTGAAAGGGCCATTTGATCCCCCACAGGGGTCGCGACCCATGGGTTGAGAACCGGTTATAGATCCATTCCAAGTCGACTGGGGAATTCAGGCAAGGAGCCACCCAGACCCACAAGGCACACCAGGACCAAAGTTGGTCAGCTGGAAACATGCTCAGAGCTTTGGGGGAACTTCGGAAAAGTTGCATGTGGCAAAGAAAGGAAGAGAGGTTGGGTTTCAGAGAAAGCGAAAGCATTTCGGACAATTCTCTCTCTGCAGCAAAATACTCAGAAAAACACTAATCTAGTGCAGACAGAAACAAGGCAAGTGAGATAGTTAATTTATCATGCCAACCTGGCCGATAAACACATGGGGTTAATTGAAGGTCAAGGAGATAAATGGCTCAGGGAGCCTTGCCTTTCTGGTTCTCGGGTCTCTTACTTTCTGAGTGTCGCGCCAGGATGCAGCTGCCTTAGCCAGTTTCCTGCTTCAGCTGACAAGGCTCACTTCCTGCAAGACATCCCTGAGGAGAAGCCACATGGCCCTACCCCGATGCAGCCCCAGGTGCTGGAGCAGCCATGTAGAGACCCCTGCCAGTGCTGAGATGCTTACACGCTAACTGATTCGGCTTTCCTCCTGCAGTCGGCATCATAGTGTGTGTTTTGTGAGATGGAGGAGGACTTTGTGGATTTGTGTTGGACATATGGGCTAATGTGGGACTTGTTGGCTTGGGCAACACTGGGTTGGGATGTTTTCTTGATGTGTACTTAACCTGTATATAAAACTCTCTCTCTTATACAAGAGTTTCTGTGGATTTGTTACTCTAAAGTACCCAGACTAACACAGCAAGCATGCTACAAATAAAATCCATTGGCCAGCGGAACTTCAATGAGTAAAGTAACCTGCTTGGTTTCTCCTGCCACAAACGCGGGGGCATCTAGGAAAGGAATCCAAGAGCAGGTGGCGGGGAAACCTGGAGGATGAAGCAGGCTAGGGCGCTCTGTTTATAAACACTGTAGGGACCCTGCCTCCCGAGACCCCCAGGCGGCCTGGATGCCCAGCTCCCACATGGCCCTGCACACCGGGGGCCACGGGACCTGCTTTCACAGGCACAGAAGCTGGGCACTGCCACCTCGATGAAAGCGTAAAATAGACGCGACTCAAGCACATTTGAACCGAGCTCTGCCCTGTGACGTCACACAGTGTTTCTGGATGTCTTTTCTGTGATTCCTGTTTCCATTGACACACTCTTGTTTTCCGGTTAGAAAGTGTGTTACGGGGTTCTGCTGACTCATTTTGGACTTGAGGTGGTAAGAGGGTGGGTGAGGGTGGGACTTGGAAACGTTCGTGGCAGGCAGGAGAGTCCCTGGGGGTACGAACAGTAAATGCATTTGGCTGCGAATGAAAGACTGGAGGTTTCGCTCTACCAAGGGGCAACTTAGAAGAAAGGCCAAAATTGGCAACTTTAGAAAAAGCAGTTCTACTTGGACACCCAGGGGGTCGTCATGAGTCAGAATTAACTCAAAAGCAATTGGTTCAAGGCAGGTGCAGACAGGGGCCTCTCCCAGCCTGCTGCTATTCAGCCAAAATGGTGATAAGTTCTTCCAGCTGATTGGGGGTGGAAAACATTTTCTGGAAAGAGCCATAAAGTCAGTATTTCAGGCTGTGCAGGCTGGCGGATCTCAAAGGCTTTCAATGCAAGGGCAGCCACAGACAATATGTCACCAAACTGGTGTGGCCATGCTCCAATAAAGCATTATTTATTAAAACAGACTTCGGGTATCCAGGACTCTGAGACCAAAAGAACTAGATGGTGCCCAGTAGTATCCCTGACAGGGATCCCATTGGAAGGTTCTGGGTAGAGCAGGAGAAAATTGTGGAACAAAACGCAAAATCATAAAATTGGCTGGACGGAGACTTAAGCAACCCATGAGATGATGGATCTTGGACACTTTAGGTCGAACTGAATCCGCCCCCAACAGTCAGTTTTCAGTCAATAAGGGAAACAGTAACATGAGGGAGGTACACACTTAACAGTAATCAAGCATCCGAAATCAAAGGAATAGCCTTTACCCAAGAACGTTCAGAAGGGTTGGGAAAAGGAGGAGGAACGGAAACAGGAAACACAGGCAGGGAGAGGATCAGTTGTTTTTCGTTGAGGCGACTACAATCAATGAGAAGAAACAAAAATGTGTATGATTTGTTGCATGGCAGGTGGGTGTCCTTGTAAAGCTTCACCCAAAATTCACACAAAAAATGTCCCTTAAAATGCAGAAAACAGAAACAATATAGAAAGGCGCCAAGTGAAATCTGAAATCGTCCCATCTTCCAAGCACTGATGGTATTGTATTCCTCTTAGAGGATTTTTCTTATAACTTTCCTTGTTTGTGATAATACTTGAAAACTTTACATTCCTTCCCCCTTCGCCAGTTCTTAGAAGTAATGGGAGGGAAATAATGCACCTGACTTTTAATTATGAATTAAAATGTGTCTTCCCAAAAGATATAGGGAGGTCTTCATCCTTAGTAGCCATGAATGTTATCTTATTTGGAAATAAGGTATTTGCGAATGGATTAAAAAAAACTGTGGTACATACATACAATGGAGTACTACACATCACTAAAAAGCAGTGATGAACACATGAAGCATATCGCCACATGGGAAGAACTGGAGGAAATCATGCTGAGTGAAGTAAGCCGAGCACAAAAGGACAAGTACAACATGAGTCTGCTGAAGTAAGTCTATAAAAAAAATGTAAAGGGGGCATAGGGAAAAAGCTACCATATACTAACACTCCAGGGGTGAGGTCCAGGCAGTATGGCAGGGGCCAGACCAAATCCAAGGGTACATATGGTAGTCAATTAAAAAGGAGGAGGATAGAGGAAAGGGAAAAAAGAGATGTGTGGCAGGGGAATAGGGCACTGACCCACCCAAGGGGAGGGCATTGTTTGGGTCTCCACAGAGAAAGAGGGACCAGACTTAAATTCGGTGTTCCAGGATGTGAATGCAGCGCACCGGCATGGAACAGGAAGCCAGTGGAGGGGCCTGAGGGCTCATGGACAACTGCCCCCCCCCCAGAAGAACTTACTTTAGAGGACGGCACTGAAGCTGCAGCTAGGGGAGAGGGACATGTGTGGAAATAAGGTGTTTGAAGAGGTCATACTAGAGTCATCAGGTGGGTCCTCGTCCTCCAGAAGCATGACTAGTATCCCTAGGACAAACCAATCTGTTGGGAAGAAGTCGGGCCAGTGTGCTCCTTAGAGGCAAGGATAGGGAGGCTTTGTCTTACATACTTGGGACATGTTGTCAGCAGAGAAGGACACCGTGCTTGGTAAAGTGGAAGGCAGTGAAAAACAGGAAGGCCCTCAGGGCTAGGAAGAACCGTAACGATGGGGAGGACCAGGCCAAGGGTTGCTCTGGGTCGGAACCAACCCCATGACGCCTAACAACAAGAGTCCTTATTTTAAAAAGCAGAGGTAGCACCAAAAGAGAGGCAGGAAGACTCCCTGTGAGGCCTCAGTTGTAAGGCAAGGAACATCGACAGCTACGAGGATAAAAAAGAGGCACAAAACAGTGTCTCTCCCACACCCCTCGGGAGGAATAAACACCACTGGTGCCCGGATTTGGACTTGAAGCCCACCGAACGGTCAGATAATAAATTTCCGTTTTAAAAGAAAAAAAAAAAACCATGGGCCATAGGTGGTCTTTCAGGCTGTAGTTTGTCAGTTCTTGAACCTGACTATTTAGTGCCGGAACGCTCCAATCTGAGTTTTCATATTTTCACCTGTTGACCCCAACTAAGTGGCAAAAATCGAACCGGCTCCCAGTTTACATGATTAGACATGAACTTTACCCAGAAAAGGGATCTTCTTTGTCCTCGCCCAAGAAATCGCCTGGAGTTTGCCCATCGTGCCTCTGATTCCGAAGCCTCCTGGCACAAGAATACCGCTGTAACGGATACAAAATGAGGGTGAGCTTGCCCTGCCTCCTGGCCCAGCCTCCCTTTTCAGCCGCGCACGCGCACTGATCCCCGACCCAATGTTTGGTGTAATCGCGAATGAACATGCTGGACTCCAACCTGTCAGAACTAATTGCATGATTTCACATCTGGAACTTGCTTCTCAACATCCTCCTAATGTTATAAAGAAGTTGCGACACTATCTTACAACTTATCAAATTCCCAGCTTCCATGGTGGTCGACCCGGTCCCAAGTCCTCCTGCCTTTCAGCAGAGGCCTGCGTGTTGCTCTGATGCTGAACAGGTCGGGGGTGCTTCCAGACTCAGGTGGACCAGGAAGAAAGGTTTACTGCTAAAAATGAGCCCATGAAAAACCACTGTAATAAGGGGTCACCATGACTCAGGGGGCCCACAAGGTTCTTTTTAAAGTCCTATGAGAAAAAATGTTATGATTTATTACATGATCAGAAACAAATGAGTTGGTTAAATCAACCTAGGGTTCCAATTGGCAATTAAGTAGTGGAGAATGAAAATTAGCCGGCTAGATAACACCATAGAGACCTTCTGGGCAAACACTCATTTGCCTGACTACAATTCAAAAGAATAAGGAGGATGTGGCTGCTCGTGATACAATGCTGCCGCCTAGTGCTCGCCTGCTTACATTACAACACATAACCCAGCAGCCAAGGAAGGTTGTGACAAAGAAAATGTACTCGAAAGGGGTTTCACATTCTTGTACTTGAACTTATTATATGTAAAATCCATCTCCGCATCTTTCAATAAAATCAGACCTATTATTCCAAAGGTAAAGGAGCCCTGGGGGCCCAGTGGGCTACGCACTGAGTGTTCACCACAATGTCAGCAGTTCAAACCCACCAGGTGCTGCACAGGAGAAAGATGAGGCTGTCTACTCCTGTATGCATTTAAAGTCTGAAAACCCAGAGGGGCCACTTTATCCCTCCCTGTAGTGTTTACACGAGTCAGAAGCGAATCGATGGCAGTGAGATGCTAAAGGTAGAATTCAACATCATTTCTCTTCCAATGTGATGGCAGCACAATCACCTGCAATGAACAGTGTCCCAAGCTCCTTTCCGGAGGCCCAGGACCAGTCAACTGGGGTGAAACTGCCTCTCTCTAGGGGACGCACGCTACCACCACCCCACCCCACCCGCCCCCGAGCCGTCTGCTATGGTATCCCAGGTACTCACTCGGCTTTGCATAACTTCTGCCAGGCTTCGTGGAATTTCACAGGGTCCTCGTTTTCGGTGGCCTGCTCCAGGTCAATGGAGTCTATGCACTAAACACCCAAGAGATGCAAAGAACATTTCATTAAAGCAGAAACAAACGACTGAGAAAACAGGCCCCATTTAACACCAGGGCACATCATCCGATGATGATTGGTGAGGCCAAACGCTGCCCTGGGCTCTGAAGAGCGAAAAGAACAGTCCTCATCTCGTGGCTCTAGAACCTTCAGGCATCCTCACAAGCGTGCAACCATGGTGCGCTGCCCACAGCAGAGAATGCTGTGGAAAGCCCCAGGCACCATGAGCAGAACCCTGAGCAGAAGGGAAGGGATGACATCAGAGAAGGGCCACCTGGAGGAGGAGGAGGGGAAGCCAATGTGGCACAGTGTGTTCCCACTGGGAGGAAGTCAAGGAAAGTTTGGGGGACACCAGAGCAGGGGTGTTGGGGGTGAAACCTCAGGTGCAGGTGCAGCAGGGGGACGCCTCGGGAGAGGTGCCACCCAGCTGGAGGAGAGACCTGGTTGGCTGGGAGGTAGCAAGGGGAGCCTGGGAGAAGAGCTTTGGTAAGCAGGGCGACAGAAACAGAGCGAAGGCTACTTCAGAAAGACCACTTAGGGTACAGTGTGGAACATGAAGGGAAGGCTGGCGGATGGACATTAACGGGGAGTCTGCTGATGCAAAGGCTCGTGGCTTCATTCATCAGATGGGTCTACTTGACCCCCGCATGCGACAGGCACCTCTTCTGGGGTCAAGTCAGTCCCAGTGCACCATTCTACACTGCCTCATTGGGCTTCTCGGCTGTCATCTTTACAAAGCAGTTTGCTGGGCCTTTCTCCCTTGAGGCCACTGGTGGAGTCAAAGCCAAGTGCGCTTCAGCATGGCGGGCGCGGGCAGCTCTCCTTAGCAGGCTTGGGCACAGGGGAAGAGGAAGTTTGCGTTTGCGGTGATGGAAGAGATAGTGGGGAAGATGGCACCACTGCCTCGCTGGATCAAGTGACTGATGCGTTGCTTTGGGCAAAGCTGCTGCACAAGACCTCTGGAAAGTGTTGAAAAGCAAGATTGTGTGTGTGTGTGTGTGTGTGTGTGTGTGTGTGTGTGTGTGTGTGTGTGTGTGTAAGAGAGAGAGAGGTGCACGCCTATGTTTATTGTTGCCATTTCTATAATAGCAAAAACTCCTATTATAGTGGAATGGATAAACAAACTCTGGGACATCCATGCAGTGAAATATTAGGCATCAATTAAAAACACAACGACAACTCTGAAACCCTGAAAAGCATGGCCCAACTAGAGAACATGCTATTTATTAGCAAACATAGTCAATCTTACTGATATAAATCTATAATAACACCATGGTTACAAAGGAAAAGAAACTTTATCCACCAAAGGCCAAGACTTTGCTGATTACTAGGTCAGGGAAGGGGCTGGGAAGAGAGAGAGAGGAGGGATGGGATATTGAGGAAGGATTGGGGAGGGCAGAGGGAGAGATTGAGAACCAGATACACGGAGGGTCTAACAGGATATTGGTGTTGATTTCATTTCCAGAGACAGGTTGTATAAATCTAGACACCAGTGACGTAGCTTCCAGCATTACGACGCCAAGCAAGTCCCCACAGGACAACAAACAAACGTGGTAGGAACACTACTTCATAGCGGCCCATGTAATGAATTCCAATAAACAAAAAAGCTGTGCACATACTACTCCTGTGGGACTAGATTATTTCAGTATTTCTTTGGTAAAAGTTCTATTTTTGAATACAAAATTTTGCAGGTTTTTAAAAGTCCATACTGTAGTCATTTTCCTTTGGTACAGGTGTTTGGTTGTGCTGGGAAGCTGACGGGGGAACAAGACAGGAAGTGAAAAATATGCTCTGAAAGGACAAAGCTAAAATGTGACTCGAACAGAAAGGACTAGAAAGAGCACAGAAAGGCTTGTTTGTTTGTTTGTTTGTTTTTGTGTTTCTAAGAGGAAGTGACTAAAAAAAGGAAGTGACTCAATTGCTTGAACATATAAATGTATCTTTTTGCTCGCTATAGCAAAGTTGTATTATTTAAATCAAGATCCTAAGGCTCACTGAAACTGTGGTACCCATCGTGGTAGCTAAATAATGGTCTCAAAAAAAACCACTGACATCCTTGTCATGACAAAAAGATACATTTATATGTTCAAGCAATTGAGTCACATCAACTTGTATGGCAAAGACTGTGTGGCCATGAGTAAGGATCTGGAGATGGGGAAATGTTTCTGGATTATTCCAGAATTTTAAAAAAAACAACCCTGGATCCTAAATAGGGGTGCGGGGAAACTACACACAAACAGAGAGAGACGAGGAGAAAGCAGTGTGATCACAGGCAGATTGGAGGGTTGTGGCCACAAGCCAAAAGCACCAGCAACCTCCAGAAACAGGACAATAAGATGTTTAAATCTAGATCTAATTCCAGTGCTGAAAAGAAGGGGGGGGTGTACTATTTTCTTGGTAGCCCAAAACAGTATACTTTTTTAAAAATAATCATAAGATACATGCTAAGATTGATTTCAGAAATTGTGCCTTATACTGTTCTCACTGGAAAGGCCTGCTTGAAACGTTGGGCCTGGCATCCGTGGCCTTGGATGTCCAGAAGAATCCCCCACTAACTGACTAGAGTGGTTTCAACCATTGGTACAAACAGCATGGTTTCTGCTGAAGGCTTGCTGTCCTTGTAGAAGCCAGAAATTTTGGAAGACGCTAGGTAGGAAGTGCCCCTGTGGCCACCAACGTCCCCCCCTCCCCCCCAAAAAAAGCCCTGAGCACTGAATTTCTAAGGAGCTTCCCTAGTAGACAATGATGTTCTACACAGGTTACCTGTTGCTGGGAAAATAAGGTGTGTCTTAGGCCACTCCACAGGGTGAGGATTCTGGAAGCTCAGAGTCTGGTTTTCCCCAAGCTTCATTAAACTCACCGTTGCCCTCTGCTCACTTGCTGACTCCTTTGTTGTAATACATCGCAGTTACAAATACAACTACACAAGTGCTGAGTGGCCTGGGGGACCCCTGACACAACCTGCTTCTCTGAAAGATGACCTAGTGGGGTGAATGACGGAAAATACGACAGGTCAGGACTCACCATGATATTCAACTTGTAGTTGATGGCCAAGGCGGAGTGTTCCAAGGCCTTGAAGACCGAGACATAGCTGTCCCTGAGCTTGGTGTACTTGCCGACCAGGGCTATGGAGCATGATTTCTGTAACTTTTCATACCTGCAGAGGAAGACATCCTGACCGGTTAGAGGCACCAATGTAACATCACAGACGCACCCAGGACACCCCCCATTCTTGATCCAAAGCACTTGGGAAAGCCCGGAGAGCGCAGAGCTTTGCACTTGGTAGCCTTGATTCCAAATCCCCCTCCCCCCCCAGGTAACTAAACTCAGTAAGCCCCCAGCTTTCCCAAATCAGACGAAATCCCAAAGCAGGTTGCTAGAAGCCGGCACAGACGGGGAAACACAGACATCAATCTGAGGTCATTTTTTCAGGGGACATTGTAAAAGAAAATGCGCTCTGCGTGTCAATAAGCACCGTGCCAATCTTCACTTTGTAAGGTGACATTGCATGAGAAAAGGCAATCCGAGTGTCTACGTAAAACATTGTAACGATCCCAGCTGGGCCACAAAAGTCTGGTTATTCATGATCTGCCTAAAGAATGCTGCCCAGAGAACAATTGAACATATTACATGCCTGTTAGATCATTTTTATGAGGAGCTTTCCCTTGTCCATATGATCCTTCCATTACATTTTAGACACAATCGTTTGTGCTGCTTTTGTCAGGAAATTTTTTCAAAGAAGAACAGGAGGAGAAAGAAAACAACCAGTCTGCACTGAAGTATATGCAAATTATCTCTTGAGGCAAAAGGGGGTTTGAGAGCTTTGAAGGCAACCTTTCACACAGCCTCTGAGGACAACAGCTCAGCCCGAGTGGAGAAAGTGCGCCCCGAGCTACGAGTTCACACAGTGACAGGGAAGGTGACTTCCTAGCAAAGTGACTAAAGTGCCGAAGGGAAGGCTGCTGACACAGAATTTACTGCTGCGTTTCATGGTGCTCAGGAGATTTCCCAACTCCTTGTTTCTTTCCACTTCCACATGCAGAATGCAAATAATAGAGAGGAAGGTGATATTCAGGATCTGTGCGAGCCAAGCGTCCCACGTCAGGGGACGATGCTCCCTGTCCCAGAATGTGGTCGTGGCCCTCACACCACACTTGACAATGGTGGAGGGAGACATCAGCTCTGTGCCCAGGAGGCAGCAGGGCCGGAGTGAGCACGGCCCACCCCCTCACTGTCTGAACTGCCCCAGGGAGGAAGCAGCAGGTGGGGCCAATGAGTTCACTGGGGCACCATTGTCCTGGAAGGTGGCCTGCGCCCACAAGGCCAGCTTCAGGCCCTCTCCAATATCCAGGTCAGGCTCCCAGAGTACTTCTAGGCCAGCCAAGAGTGTAGCTCTTGCCTCGGGGCAATTTTTTTTAAATAAAATATCTCTGTCATTAGTCATAACCAGTGTTTATCGGTCAGTATGTCATACTGTGGTGGCTTGTGTGTTGCTGTGATGCTGGAAGCTACGTCACTAGTATTTCAAATGCCAGCAGGGTCACCCAAAGGGAACAGGTGTCAGCGGAGCTTCCAGATGAATAACAGACTGCAAAGAAGGGATAGGCCATCCACTTCGGAGGCATTATCCACTGAAAACGCTGTGGAAAGCAGGGAAACACTGTCAGACACGGAAAACCTCACGAATGGAAGCAAAATGTTGACAGAGATCGTGCCAGAAGATGTGCCCCTCAAGCAGAAGGCACTCACAATGACTGAAGAAGAGCTGCCTTCTCACAGTGGAGTCGACCGTCATGCTGCCACTGGGGGAAAAGCCTTCCGGATCTTCATGTGCTGGTGGGGCACATTTCTTCTCAAAATGAGAAGAAACAGCTGCAAACATCTACTAATAATCGGAACTCAGAATGTTCGAAGTATGAATCAGGGAACATCGGAAGTCGTAAAAAAGGAAGTGGGACGCATAAAACTCAACATTCTAGGCATCAGTGAGCTTACATGGACTGGTATTGGCCAATTTGATTCAGACAGTCATGGTTTACTGGGCCGGGACTGACCGATTCAAGAGGAATCATGTAGCATTCTTCTTCAAAAGTTTCAAATTTCAAAAAATTTCAAGATCGCTTGTTTTTTAATCATTTTACTGGGGGCTTGTACAACTCTTATCACAATCCACACATACATCCATTGTATTGAGCACATTTGTACATATGTTGCCATCATCAATCTCAAAACATTTGCTTTCTACTTGAGCCCTTGGTATCAGCTCCTCATTTTCCTCCCTCCCTCCCCGCTACCCCCTCCCGCATGAACCCTTGATAATTTAAAAATTAGTATTATTTTGTTACATCTTACATTGGTCGACTTCTCCCTTCACCCACTTTTCTGTTGTCTGTCCCCAAGGGAGGAGGTAATATGTAGATCCTTGTCATCGTTTGCCCTTTGGAACGGCTCACCAACAACTTTGAGGGTATACCCTGTCTGTGGTAAGATAATACCTATCCCCACTTGTGAACTTCTATCCAGAACTTTTGGAAGAATGAAGTAGTAATGGAAGGAAATGAAGGAGAACCATCAAAAGAGGCGTCCACTTAGTTGTTAATCACATTGTAACTATTCAGGCCATCATTCCATATAGAAATATTTTTAAAAAACAATTGGATTGCTAGCATTCAGAGACTCTACGGAAGTTTGCACTTAAGTGGTTGCTAACTATACTTACTCGCATGTTATCCAATGATTTATATTGCCAGGAGACAATACTAAGGATTCACTATGATCTGAAACTCAAGGAGAGCCCCCATCGGGGGAGGGGGATTCACACCAGGAGTCACCCACCCTGGATAACGCCAAGCCTAGTGACATGCCACTGACCATGGGCTTTTCTTGATGCGAACAGGTCATCAGATCTTTGTCCCTTGGAGCTAGTGAGTACACACTGGAATGTTTTAGTTAGCAGCTGTGTGTCACTAGGGCCCCCTGTAGAATGGGCTTTGAACCCATGTAAAGATTGACAATGGATTTGAATAGATCCGCGGAACAACTACATCCACAGAAAGCTGAACGTGGCATGGGGACTCTAAACAAATCTTCACCCCACGCCTAACCCCATCCCAAACCCAAGAAAGATGAAAAGATCACGTGAGCAAAATCCCTTTCACATACCTCTCCGCCAAGTTGCTCCACCTGGAAAGCAAAGTGCTTGCAGAATCTGTAATAGGCAAGTCCAAGCGCTCTTTCAAATACTTGACTATGCCTTGCTCATCCAAAAGCACAGGCACGCGGTACAGGGAGGAAACGTCATGGATACCAATTACCTGGTAAATGATGACAAAAGACCGTGTTGGCACGAAACAGGCTCCGAACAGCCACATCCTGACAGACTTTGGCTTGAGAACGAGACAAACCCCAAGAGAGGCTGTGGCTGTTGGTGTAAGTGGATTTGAGAGAGGCAGAAGTCCAGCAACCAGACTCAGAGTGAGAATTAACACATCGGGGGTGGGGCTTGGGGGTAGCTGCCATGAAGTCCCCCACCACCTCACGAGGACTTCATTCACAAGATCACTAGCGGGCACGTGGTAGTGATCCTTAGGGCTGGTTTACCGAAGCAGATCTCACTGAAACTGGGTCAGAATCATGGCAACATGCCAAGCCTCCAGGGCTAGACCAGTGGTGTTGGCACGTGAGGCGTCAGGAAGCAAAGCCCACGTGTCCCAGCTGGAAGGCAAGCATTCCCCCACTGCCCCGCCACTGCGCCCGGAACCTAAAGATAGTTTAACTTCATTGCAGAACCCTTTAGACACTTGTTCCCTGCTCCCTGTACTGAGGTACACTTACCTGCACGTCCTTATCGATCGTAATAAAATGAAGTGCAATTGTTAGAGGAGACCCCAAAACAAACCCAACCCACTCCCTTGAAGTCAATTCCGACTCAGAGCGACCCTATAGGCCAGAATAGAACTGTCCCATGGGATTTCCAAGGCTTCACAGACACCCACTGCCACCACTTTGTCCCTCGGAGGAGTTGCCGGGCAGCTGAGGGTGTTACCGTGGACTCCTGGTTAGAGGGAACTCAAGCTCAAAAGTCACTTCCATTGACTCACGACAGCCCAAAAGATGGAGTAGACCTGCCTCTGTGCGTTTCCGGGACTGTGGCTCTTGAAGGGAGTTGAAAGCCTCATCTTTCTCCCATGGAGCGGCTGACACCCCTTTCAGGGGAGCAGGCTCCCTGAAAAATCAGGTGGTGGCTGGCTGTGGTTCTGTTCACACTTGCCCTGATAGGCTCTCCACAACATCACAAGGGATGACATGGGCATTGAAGGGCTTGCCACCTCCCAAATCAATGCCAAATGGGCTCCCAGCTGCAAGACTTCAGTTGTCTGACCTCCACAGCAATCAACTGAAAGGTGCCTGAGCCGGTTTAATATGAAACCGGTGAGCCTCATTGACCGTGCCTTATTGCCATTCGAAAGCCCAGCTGTAACTGGCCACTTGCCCTGCCCCCTCCTGCTAGCTGACCCCGACTGAGCGGTGGCAGACACCCCAGTGCAGAGCCAGCCATTCCCCACCTCTCCCACCCCCAGCTACACACACACACCTGCCCACTGCTTCCACTTCCCTCCTGGCCACCTCTCACCACCTGCCCCCCCCCCCCACACACACACACCTGGCAAGGGGCAGCGAGACTAGAGCGCAGAGCAGCACACCGACCCCGCCCGGTGTGACAGTGACACAGAGAACAACCAACAGGACCCAGTGAACTAGTTCTGTAAATATTTATTCAGTAAATATCCTGGACCTTCATAGGAGCTCCGAAACCACCGACAATAGCCAGTCACCTCCAGAAACAGGACAAGAGGCTCCACCAAGTGACCAAAGGGAAAAGTCTCAAAATTAAGAGAACCCACACACTGGGAAAAAATGTTTGGCAACGACACATGGGACAAGAGACCGCTCTCGAAAATGCACAGAACGATGTCAACACCTCAACAAGAAAGAGCCAATCGAATTGAAAAATGGGCCCAAAACATGAAAGGACCCTTCACCGAAGCCAGGTGGTCAACAAACCTATGAAGCCACGCTCACAATCCTTAGTCTACCACAACAGCGATGAGGAATCATCCCACCCAGCATTAACAGTAATGTTACACAAAAAGACCGACACATGCTGGCAAGGGTGTGTAGGAGACCAGAACCCTCAAACACTGCTGGTAGGACTGCAAGAGGGGGCAACCAGTGGGGCACAGTATGCGACTGCCTTAAAAAGGGGAGAACAGAGATACCCTGAGCCAATAAACCCACTCCTTGGTATATAGCCTAGAGATATAAAACTTTTGACTCGACTGCCCCCCGATGGAAGTCCAACCCATGGACTGCCACCCCATGTGAAAGAATACCAAACACCTCATAGCATGCATCAACCTGGAGGATATAATGCTGAGTGAAATGCGGAAAATGTCAGCCAAACAATGGGCAGCTCTAGCAAGGGAACAATAACACTCGGTACTAGTTACCATCTTAGAATGGTCAACAACTGGACATCAAGGGGGCAGCATTTGCCCAAGGACCAAGCTCAGAAGGGTTAGGAGTAGAGTGGAGGGGGAAAGGGGTGGGAGTGGCCATGAGGGAAGGTGCATCCATTGAGGAGATCACAGTGAATGAGCTGAAGGAAAAATGCACATGGAAAAGGGTTTTAAAAAATGAGAATAAATTGGGACCTTCCTTATCCTTATAATACAAAATGAACTTAGGAAAACTGAAAACAAAATAATTAAGTAGGTACACAAAAGATGATTTATTCATAGGAAACCCAAACCCACTGTCATCAAGTGGATTGTGACTCAAAGTGACCCTACATATGGTTTCTAAGACTATAAATCTGTCCAGGAGCAGACAGCCTCATCTTGCTCCAGAGGGGTGGCTAGTGGGTTTGAACCACTGACCTTTGGATTAGCAGTCCAATGCCTAACCCACAGCACCATCAGGACTCCTTACCAATAGCAGGATACAAAAAAAAAAAACTGACCAAAACCAAAAAAGCCTTCCCAACACATAAATGTCTATAACTCCCTGAAACCTGCCACCCCATATTTTACAGTCGTTCATTCAGGCTTATATTGAAGCGTCCTGGTGGCATCGTGGTTACTCATCGGGCTGCTAACCACCAGGTGGGTTAACCACTCACATGGGGCAACTTTAAACCAGCAGCTAGCTCCAAAGAGGAAAGATGGGGCTTTCTACCTTTTGTAAAAAGTTACTCATGTGGGGCACTTTCCCTTGTCCTATAGTACCAGTTCTCAACCTGTGGGCCGCGACCCCTTTGGGGGTTGAGCCACCCTTTCACCGGGGTCACCTAAGACCATCAGAAAACACATCTTTCCGATGGTCTTAGGAACCGAGACATGGCTTCTCTCTCCATTTCCAGGAGGGTCTGCCCGCATGCAGATACATCCACATATGAGTACCCAGTGTGAAAACTGTTACCCGTGCTACACCATGCTTCAAGACAAAATTGCATTTATTTGTCATTAGAAATAAATATTTCAAAATAGATAATTACATATTGTTTTGGTGATCCATCACTATGTTTTAATTATATTCAATTTGTAACCATGAAAATACATCCTGCATATCAGATATTTACGTGACGATTCATTACAGTAGCAAAATGACAGTGATGTAGTAGCAATGCAAATCATGTTATGGTTGGGGGTCACCACCACATGAGGAACTGTATGAAAGGGTCTCAGCATAAGGAAGGTTGAGAACCAGTCTTTTAGGGTCGCTATGAGTCCAAGTTGACTCGATGGCAGTGAGTTTGGATCTTGGTTTGAGTCCGTTTATGGTGACTCAGAAGCTGGAAGCAGGAGGTTCTTTATCAGAGAGCCTCCTGAGAAACCCGATGAGATGGTTTCTAGGCTGCAGAGAACCCAGATTTCATCTGAAGAAAAGAAGCTTCGGGCCAAGAGTCAGTGCTTTCCTGAGTGCCACTTAGAACTCTAGTCCAATCCCTTGCGCCCGAGGCTTACTGCAAACAAGAGGCAGAGATAAGAGAGCCAGGGGAAAAGAATCGATGGCTCGCCGACTGCCCAGGCGACCTGAGGCCAAGGCGCGAGACACTTTCTGCAGTGATGAGCTGAGGAGAGGCGGCTGATACAATCAGACGTGACAATGGGCATGTCAGGGTGCCTGTGTTATTTGCGAAGACTTCAGGTGCAAAACAGAAATCACAGTAACAGCACCAGAGTGTTCCAGAAACATAGAAAAAAGAGCTGATAAAGGGGTATCACTGGGTTCTCTCTATAGACACTGACAGTGCATTAACGAGCCCACCCAGCTATAACTTACGCAATGATTATGCAAAGAAGCACACATGCTCTCTAAGGCAGTGGCGTCTCTAGATGATTCACTTAAGGACAAAGGGAGCCATGGCTGGCTGAAGCCCCGAAAGCTTTTCTCAATGCTGTGGAGAGGAACCCCATCATTCAAGAGGTGCATCATGGTGGCATGGGGGGCGGTGCCCACAAAGCAACAAGACCTGAGGCGCAGCACTAACCTGTTCAGGTTTCACGTGACAAAACATAGAAATCTTCTCCTTCAGGGCCATTTCTATGGGCGTTTTGCTTCTGCAGATAATCTGTGGACAGTGGGGAAGCAGAGTCAGCGGGCAGCCAGTGCGCCCTCCCCAGCCCTTGGCACACACGGTCCACACAGGCACACTCTCGGCCACTGCTCTGCTCTGGACTTTCAGAAATCGGTCTTTGTACTTGCTCAGCAAGTGTACTCAAATCGACTAGAAATCTACCTGGTAGGACTTGAAATGTCAATAGGCCTCTAGTGGGCAGAGCTACCACCTATAAAGGGGGCTGCTTCAACTACAGGAAGTGAGCGGGAAAGCGGGACCAGGGGTCAACACACGGTTTTCTAAAAGGATCAGACTGGAAAGGGCGGCAGGGTCTCTGACTTGACTTCGCAACCAAACTCCACACCCAACCCACTGCCATCATGTCAGCTCTGACTTCATGGCGACCCTGTAGAACAGGGTAGAACTGTCCCTGTGGATTTCTGAGACTGTAACTTTGTTTTTTGAATCATTTTATTGAGGGCTTATACAACTCATATCACAATCCATATATACATCCATTGTGTCGAGCACTTTTGTACATTTGTTTCCCTCATCATTCTCAAAACATTTGCTTTCTACTTGAGCCCTTGGGATCAGCTCCTCACTTTGCCCCTCCCTCCCTGCTCCCCGCTCCCCCATGAACCCTTGATAATTTATAAATTATTATTATTTTGTCATATCTCACACCATCTGACGTCTCCCTTCACCCACTTCTCCACTGCCCGTCCCCCAGGCAGGAAGTTATGTGTAGATCCTTGTAATCTGTTCCCCCTTTCTCCCTCACCTTCCCTCTCCCCTTCCAGTATCGCCACTCTCACCACTGGTCCTGAAGGGATCATCTGTCCTGGATTCCCTGTGTTTCCAGCTCCTATCTGTACCAGTGTACATCCTCAGGTCCAGCCGGATTTGTAAGGTAGAACTGGGATCATGAGAGTGGCAGGGAGGTAACATTCAAGAACTAGAGGAAAAATGTATGTTTCATCATTGCTACACTGCAACCTGACTGTAACTCTTGATGTACTTAGAAAGCCTCATCTTTCTCCCAAGGAGCCCCTGGCACAAGGTTCAGAGCCCAAGGCAGAACCATGGAGCCCTCTGAGTTCCTGAGTGATCACTCAGCTGACTGCAAACAGTAGGGCGTGATTGTGTGCCAATTAAACTTGATTTGCAAAAACAGGCTGCTTTTCTGCTAAGGGTGATTAAAATATTTATAAAGGAATCATAGTGATGGTTCCGCCATATGGTGGTGAGCATAATTAACGTCACTGAAGTGTACACATAAAATGGCCAATGGTCTTTGGTATCGTTACCTATGAATATCTTCTTCCATGAAGCCTGGTGGAGTAGTGGGTTACAGAGTGGGCTGCTAACCCCAAGGTCAGCAGTTTGCAACCACCAACTGCTACAAGAGTGAAAGATGAGACTTTCCACTCCTTTAAAAAGTTGCGTTCTCAGAAATCCACAGGGGCCAGTTCTACCCTGTCCTAGAGTGTGGCTATGAGTCAGAATCGACTTGATGGCACTGAGTTTGGTTTTATTGTTTGGTTTGTTTTATATTCTACCACACCAGTAAAACGAAACCAGCCATCCCGTTGCCGGGCCCTGCTCTAAAGACACAACATTATCTAGACTAAAGAATGTCAGCAGGGAGAACCCATCCTAGCAGGTTACAAGACCCACTCCAAGGTTCCACCCTTATGCTAAAAGCGATTGCCTTTGGCCAGATTACCATGTGACCGAACAAACAAGGGCCTGGAGAAGCATACATGGTCCATATAAAAATGTGTGAACTAACATCTGAGAATAAGGAAATAAGCCTTTCCTGGCTCCCACATTTCATTAAATAAAAATTTTGAAAAGCTCAATGTGATCGGAGTCATTTTAGAGAGAGCAGACGACTTAGATGATGTCATAGACGAAGAAATACAAGTCCTATTTCATGCGATTATTTCATGAGACAATGGAGACTTACCCATGCTCCTTAACCTACCAGGTCTGGAAAGAGCCCGAGGCCTCGCAGAGCTCGGACACTGTTTTGCGTGGGCTTGGTTTTTTGTTCTCCAGTTGTGCTCGGCTGAAAAGAAATATTAGATTTGGGTCATTGGAGAGCTAGCGCTTCTGGATAAGTAATGGCGTCCTGTGTTCCTGCAAACTGTGAACTAAATAAGATAGTCTAGGAAAATGGCCAAGTAGCTATAGAGCAGCGTTTCCCAAAGTGGGTGGGTAGTGCCCCCTAAGGAGATACCAGAACAATCCAGGTGCATTGCAAAAGCAGATACCCACACTTTATCCTGGGTACTAGGGCTATAAGATAAAAGGTTTTAATTGCCATGGCAACATGCCGGCATGGAGTAGGGAACCAGTGGAGAGTCTAGGAAAATGGCCAAGTAGCTATAGAGCAGCGTTTCCCAAAGTGGGTGGGCACTGAGCAAATTTATTTTTCTGAAAAGGAGATGAGAGGCCAAAAAAGTTTAGGAACTTAGCCTATAAGGGAAACTGGCTACATGGGGCCACATACGGCTTAGCTCTTGCATTCTGCTAGCTCATTTCAATGAGATCCCTCTTATAGGACCTCTACTATCATACCTGCTGGGAGGACCTTGGAGGGTCAGAGCCCTGGTAGAAAAGCCACCAGAGGACACAGAGACTCAAGTCTTCCATGTTGCTGCCCAGGGCTAGGCCTTTTAAGGCAGAGTCGTCATAAACTCCTGTGTTGTGACCCTGGAGCTGCCAGCCTCATTCTCCATTCTCTCGGCCCTCCTCTAATTTCGAGCTACTGGTCTGTGCCCTCCAGCTGCTGTCCACATCCTTTTATAGACAGCCTACCTGTGGGACAAGGCTAACATGGATGTTACAGAAATTCTCTTTCTTCGCCTTAAACTGGAATTGTCTGAATGCTTCCACGTATGGCATTCCTTCAATGTCTCCGATGGTGCCCCCCAGCTGGAAATGGAGGGCAAACAAAGACACACATGATCAGAATCTCATCCACAGGACTCAGGCTACTAAGAAGAACTCTTACTAACGTGAGCACAACACATGAACTAACAAGAAGTGATGTTAGTGAACACACTGAACGTCATCGAACCGTACACTTCAAATGGGTGACATTTCGATGAGACCTCCATAAAGCTATTAAGAATCTTTAAAATTTAAAAAGGGAAGAGATGAAATAAAGGGGCGAGAAAATGGCGAGCAGACAAATAAGACAAGAAGTAAACAGCAATTGTTCACTTAAAAGGAGAGAGGGGAGGAAGGGGATGGCATAGAAATAACAATTGATGTATGTATATGTATGAACTGTGAAAAGAATTGTATGAGCCCCAATAAATTGTTAAAATTTACAAAAATAAAAAATAAAATAAAATAAAGAAATAACATAGACAAGGGAGCAGATAAAAGATTAAAGCAAAGTTCCAAGAGGGAAGAAAAAAGTGAGGGCAAAGGAGGTTTAAAAGAGAGAGAACAGAATTCACATACAGATAGAAAGTCCTAGAACAGTGGTTCTCAACTTTCCTAATGCCACAACCCTTTAATACAGTTCCTCATTGAGTGGGCTAAGCTTAAACAGGCCGGGACCCTGCTTACTTCCCTGCACGCCACGCCCCCCCTACCTGAAGGTCAGCAGTCACCCCCTGGAATGAGGAGACCTAGAAACCGGACACCCTACCTGCCAGAGCTGAGGAACTGCATCCTGGGCCATAAACCTTACCGCTGACCTCCTAGACCATAAACCTCACTGCTGACATCCTGGACCATAAACCTTGCTGCTGCTGCTGCTGCTGCTGCTGCATGGACCTCCCTCTCCCTACTTTCCTTTAAAAACCCTGGGCCCCAAACAAAGCCTGAGATTCCCCTGGGCTACTTGCTGGACCATGGGGCTTCACCAGGGAGCTCCCCCCTTAAAAAGCTATTTCTGTTTCTGCTCTCCCTTTGTCCTGTCAGCTATCTTTGTCCATCTCCCTGTGCCTCAGTTTACCTCACTCGTCCTGTTCCTCGGTTCGTCTTTCCACTCATGTTGTGGTGACACCCCAAGCATAAAACTATTTTCGTTGCTACGTCATAACTGTCATTTTGCTACTGTAATGAATCAGGCGACTCCCAAAGGGGAAAGGGGGTATCAAACTGCTGATCTAGAATTTTGGATCCAGGAGCGAGAGAAGTTAATTTCTGTCAGTACCAACTAGAATGTAGAAGTCAAATTTAGTGACTGGCATGAGAAAGCTGAGCGCTACCTGGTCCAACGGGCATGAAAGTGTGAACATACTCTCTCTTCTTTTTTTTAATCATTTTATTGGGAGCTTGTACAACTCTTTTTTTTAACATTTTATTAGGGGCTCATACAACTCGTATCACAATCCATACATATACATACATCAATTGTATAAAGCACATCTGTACATTCTTTGCCCTAATCATTTTCAAAGCATTTGCTCTCCACTTAAGCCCTTTGCATCAGGTCCTCTTTTTTTCCCCACCCTCCCCACTCCCCCCTCCCTCATAAACCCTTAATAGTTTATAGATTGTTATTTTGTCATATCTTGCCCTATCCGGAGTCTCCCTTCACCCCCTTCTCTGCCGTCCGTCTCCCAGGGAGGAAGTCACATGTGGATCCTTGTAATCAGTTCCCCCTTTCCAACCCACTCACCCTCTACTCTCCCAGTATTGCCCCTCACACCCCTGGTCCTGAAGGTATCATCTACCCTGGATTCCCTGTGCCTCCAGCTCCCATATGCACCAGTGTACAACCTCTGCCCTATCCAGTCCTGCAAGTAGAATTCGGATCATGGTAGTGGGAGGGGGGCGGGAGGGCGGGCGGAAGGAAGCATCCAGGATCTGGGGGAAAGCTGTGTTCTTCATCGGTGCTAAATCGCACCCTGACTGACCCATCCCCTCTCCTAAACCCCTCTGTGAGGGGATCTCCAGTGGCCGACACATGGGCTCTGGGTCTCCACTCTGCACTTCCCCCTTCATTCACTGTGGTATATATATATCTATTGGATCATACTCTCTCTTCTATACAGACACACGCCCGAGCACACTCTCTCGAGTGCACACACACACACACACACACACACACACACACACAAATACATGTGTTTGAACAGTGTCCTTGCAATGTGGGCACTACTTGAATCAAATCGCTATTATTAACACATGCTGGCTTTCAGAGACAAATAGTACCCAAAGCCCCATGAATGTTCCTGACAGAGTAATCCCTCCATAAATGTTAACTGCATTTACAATGTGCTTCCAGGAAAGTTACTTAAGCATTTAACTTACGGATAACCTTTACCTTAACCCATCCAGACTCAGCCTATTTTAATACTTCCAGGCGACCACATGGATTTTTTTCAATGAATTCCCTAGCATATTCAGGCACCGACTATATGCTTAATACCACCAGCAGGGTAAGCTGGGGACAATTTAAGACAACATGAATTTCACAAAGACAGTAAAACCAAGCCCTGGTATCACTATGGGATTAAGCATTGCACTGAGAACTGCAGGGTTGACAGTTCAAATTCACTCAGGGCTCCACCAGAGAAAGATGAGGCTGTCTGCTCCCATAAATAAAGATGTGCAGCTTTGGAAACCACTCAGAATCAGATTCAACTCGATGGTAGTAAGTGTCTTTAACAAACAATAAGCAAAAGTAAAAGTTCAGGGCTAAGTGGAATGATGTGGCTATAGACGGCGTTACAGCAGGTCCAGACACAGAATTCATCCTCGCATCTCATTGCAGCTGGAGCCCTGGTTTCCCTCTGGGCTGCGAACCACCAAGTGAGCAGTTTGAAACCACCAGCTGCTCCTTAGGAGAAAGACGAGGCTTTCTGCTCTTGGAAACAGTGACCGTTGTGGAAACCCAGAGAGGCAGTTCTACCCTGTCCTATAGGATCCCTCGATTGCAGTGAATTCAGTTTGGGGTGTCTGGTATCTTGGATGGCTCAACAGCTAGGGTTAGGATTCGCTTTCTGGGTCCCAAACGGAACCTTGGGTTGCCCTGAGCGCAGGGTGCTTCCACATCTCGCCCCACGAATAGGTTCAAGGAAGAAATCGGCAAATCATCTTCGTTTCCGCATCTGCCCTGGCCCAAGACAGTGCTAGGCTCTTGGGAAACCCTCCACTACTCTCTGCCTCCACTGTGATCACCCTGACACTCCGACCAGTGTCACCTTCTGCACAGAGAGGTGGACAGCCTTGCTCTCCGACAACCAGCACTGGAAAGTCAACAAGGGCTGATGTCATTCGGTTAAAATGTCACACCTTATCCCTAGCTCTCCCTTGGGACCCATTTGACATTTGGCCAAGTTTTGACAATTTCGGGATTCCTTTTCATTTAAGGTTTTCTCTGTTTTATTTCGCCATTGCTGTTGAGGGGGGCTGTGGTTTGTTTCTTGGTTTTTTGTTTTCCTATGATGGTCTGTATGTGAAACCACAGTCAGTAACTGGATTAATAATTCCCTAGGGACCTGACAGCGGAGGTTGGGCAGAAGGGGGCCTGGGGAGAGAGGGCTAACAACAAGGAATGCAAGAACGATGCAAATGTTCTAAAATGGATTATGGTGATCAGTGCACAACTCTTCTTAATAGGATTGAATTATTAAAATGTATGGCAGAGGAATGATAGGCCAATAAAATCAGGAGCAGCAAACAAACTCGGCACCTGTTGTTGTGAATATAGTCGCATGAGCACACCGCCGTGATCACTCATTTACATATGGGCAGAGTTGACTCCTTGTGCCAGAGGTAAAGCAATTTCTTGGCTGGCCCTTTCCAGAAAATTTGTGCTGATCCTGATTTAAATGGTCTCCCAGCTTCTACTTTCTCCCGCCAACAACCAAATTGCCTGTCATACACCAGCAGAGTGACCTTTTGAAGACCCAGAATATGTTTCTGGATTGCTTACACCCCTCATTGGCTCACTACTCCACTCAGAATAAACCCTACCTCCTTTCCACAGGCAACCAAAGACCCTAGAAGACCCAGCCTGGGCACAAATCCCTGAACTCATCTGCTCTGGGTGGTCTTTCTGTTTCTCAGACAAACCCAATACTTCCTTCTTGTCTCTGAAGCCCTCCTACCCTCCTCCTTCTTATACATCTGCCTCTTCTTTGTCATTCAAGCCAGGGGGAGCCTGGCCCTGACCCTCAGAGAAAGAGGTTTCTGTCTATCAACTCCACAAGGCAGGGAGCCCCCAGGGGGGCAGGGACATCCCAGCATGCAGCGCTGAGGGTTGAGGATAATGGTCCTAACAGGAGAGAAAGGTCTAGAAACTCACTACAAACCCCATATGTCGGGGTTCTACGACCTGTGCCCGTCATTCCGACAGAACCAAACCAGTCCCGGGGCTACGTTGCTGCGGAAGAAATGATGCTCTACAAAACACAGTCACAAGTGAGCATCCTGGGTGGAAGGTGGGTAGGGAACAGGTAGAAATCGATGACTGGAAAGAGAATGACCAACAACATGAAGGTCAAGAACAAAAAGCCACATGATTGAACTTTTGATTTGTATGGTAGGTGAATTATATGCCCCCAAAATGTGAGGGGCGATACTGGGAGGGTACAGGGAGAGTGGGCTGGAAAGAGGGAACCGGAACCGATTACAAGGATCTACATGTGACCTCCTCCCTGGGGGACGGAAAACAGAAAAGGGGGTGAAGAGAGACGCCGGACAGGGCAAGATATGACAAAATAATGATTTATAAATTATCAAGGGCTCATGAGGGAGGGGGGAGAAGGAGGGAGGGGAAAAATGAGGACCTGATGACAAGGGCTTAAGTGGACAGCAAATGTTTTGAGAATGATGAGGGCAAGGAATGTACAAGTGTGCTTGACATACCATGGATGGATGGATGGATTGTGATAAGAATTGTATGAGTCCCTAATAAAATGTTAAAAAAAAAAAGAAAGAAAAAAATGAAAATCCAAGAATCAGAAAAACAATATCAAACACAATCACTAACTACGATCCAGAATGTTACGGTGGTGGTGGGGGGGTGTTTTAAAGATAAAAGCGGTCTGCACTTAACTAAACTGTAGTCGAAATTACCTGCTTTCTGTTAGTAACCTGGGGCTCACTTTAAACATTAGTGGCTAGTGCCTTCAAGTGGCTGTCTTTGGTACTGCACCCTGGCCACCAATTTAAGTTTCCATTAGCTGCTTAGCAACAACAGGTTCAAATATAAGAATAATTGTGAGGATAGCACAGGACCAGACAGTGTTTCGCTCTGTTATACACAGGGTCACTATGAGTCAGAACCAATTCTACGGCACCGAACAACAACAACATTAACAAGGAGTCCTGGTGGCTTCTTGGAACCACCAGCCAGCCGCTCCTCGGGTGACAGATGAGACTTTCTGCCCCTAGAAAGAGTTTCTGTCTCAGAAACCCACAGGGGCAGTTCTAATCTGTTCTAGAGGGACGATATGTGTCAGAATCAACTTGATGGCGGTGGGTGTGAGCCTTTTGATGACCAATTAGCCCTGGTAGCACAATAAGTTAAGCTGCTAACCACGGAGTCAGGAGTTCAAGCCTCTCTGCCAGAGAATGATGATGTGATCTGTTCCTGTCGAGATTTACAGCCTGAAAACCCTACAGAGCAGTTCTATTCGGTCTCAAAGTAACAGCCTTGTTTGTAAACATTTTAAAGAGAACTTGTGCGGACTATCCTCCAAATAATGTTCCAGGAATCTGAGCTGGTAAACCCAGGTCACAGCCAAACTCCCTGATATTGAGTCAATTGGGACACACAGCCGCTCTATAGGACAAGGTCCAACTAAACTCCCTGTGAATCTCCTAGACTGTAACTCTGTAAGGGAGTAGAAAGCCTCATCTTTCTCCCAAGGGGTGGCTGGTGGTTTTGAACTGCTGACTTTAATAAAACTCAACCTACTGCCATTGAGTCAATTCTGACACAATGGATGGATGGATGGATGGATGGATGGATGGATGGATGGATGGATGGATGGATGGATTGTGATAGAGCTGTATGAGCCCCCAATGACCTGGTGACCTACACCTGAACAGTCGGCCATTGGAAACCCTATGGAGCAGTTCTGCTCTGACCCTCATGGGATCACCAGAAGCTGGAATCGACTCAATGGCAACTGGTGGTTTTATTTTCGAAGTCAAGCTTAAATGGCTTCAAGTTCATGCTTAGAAGGCCTGCATTACTGAATACAGCTGCTCAGTGCCATGAGATTGAGAAGTGGGGAGGGGGGTCTCACCCACAGAAAACACTGTGGAAATACTTCAACAGCTTTTACACACATGCTCAACACAAAACAAAAGCCATGTTGCCGGCCCTTCTAACAAAGCCGAAAACATGAGCAAGCACAGCTACTGAACCCAAGTTGAATTAAACCCAAATGTCCCTGGCTTAGCACCCAGTAAGTCAATATGAACATCAGGGTTATACGGAGAAGCGCTTTTTCCAGAGACAACTTATCATAGTTTGTTTCCGGAAAATACAAAATCTGGCCCAGTGTTTCCAAAAATGGAAATATTGCCCTCCCCCGGGGGGCACTGGAATGACCCCAACCAAAAACTAACCCAAACGCAACTGCCATCAAGTGGCTGCTGAGGCACAGTGACCCTATAGGACAGCGGTCCTCTGAGGGTTCCAAAGACTGTAACTCTTTGCAGGAGTAGAAAGTCTTATCTTTCCCCAGAGGAGCAGCTGGTGATTTTGAACTTTGGACATTGAGGTTAGCAGTCCAACACATAACCAGTCCAACACATAACCACTTTGCCACCAGGGTTCCTCACCCTAAGGGGCCTGCATAAGCAGATACCTACACTTTATCCCAGATTAATGGCTAGAGCATAAAAGTTTATGGTTGCCAAGGGAACATTAAGTTTTGGGGGCTTGCTTTCTTTTTCTGAAAAAGGAGTAGCATGTCAAATTTTGCTCTAGAAAATGAGCTCCTTATTCGCCTGAGCAGCTCTCATCCTGCCTAGTACAAATTAGGTGCTCAATTAATGCTTGTTTACACTGAATAAGTCAACTTGGAGACAGAGGTAGGAAGAAAAGGCAAACATTCACACGTGCATCTCTTATGCATGAGAAAGTTGGACATTGAATAAGGAAGACTGACGAAGCAGCAGCCCATTTGAATTGTGGTGCTGGAACAAGTATAGCCAGAATGTGCCTTAGAGCCAAGGATGGCGATATTTCATCTCTGGTACTTTGCACATGTTGTCAGGAGAGACGAGTCTCTGGAGAAGGGCATCATGCTTGGTAAAGTGGGGGTGGTGACAAAGAGGAAGACTTTCAACCAGATGGATAGGCACAGTGGCTGCAACAACAGGCTTAAGCATGAGAGCGATTGTGAGGATGCTGAAGGACTGGGCAGTGTTCCGCTCTGTTGTGTTTCGCTCTGTTGTAGAGAGGGCCAAGAGGAGTCGGAGCAACTCAACAACACCTAACCACACACTCACATTCACACTCACACACATGATCCTTTGGACCATTTTCTGGGATAAAGGTTAATAGTACTAGTAGAAGGCTATTCTTTCACCTATAAAAACAAAGAGAAATTTTTTTCTATAAAGTTTTCAACCTTTTCAGGTTTAGGAAAGTCATCATTACTTGTGAAACTTGGGCTAATTTTTCTTTTCTTTTTTTATTGAGCTAATTTTTCTTATTTTTGGTCATTTTATTGGGGGCTCTTACAGCTCTTATCACAATCCATACATATATCCATCGTGTCCAGCACATTTGGATATGTGTTGCCATCATCATTGTCAAAACATTTTCTTTCTACTTGAACCCTTGGTATCAGCTCATTTCTCCCCCTCCCCCTCCCTAATTTTCCCTTAGGCCGTTTACATTCGCGTTGCTAGAACAGCAAGGGCTATGACTATGAAAAGACTAGCCCAGTATAATGCAATAGATGGATGTCTATAGATGCCGGGATTTCTACTCCCTGTAACAGTTAACAGTCTTGGAAACCCACAAGGGGGTCACTATGAGTCAGCTTTGACTTGCAATGAGTTGAGCTCTCTCTCAGAGCAGCTGCTGTTTTCAAACTGCCAACCTTACAGAGCACAGTGCAACACGTAACCACGACGCTACTAGGGCAGCACAGTACCGCACAACAAATAACCAGCATAAACTTAGTATGTGATCACTAGACCCAGCATCTGCTGGGATTCAGGGACCAGGAAATCGCGGGCCACTAGGAGCCCTGGTGGTATCATGGGTACATGTTTCCAAACCACCATCTGAGCCTCAGGAGAAAGATGAGGCTTTCTAATCCATTTCTGAAACCCACAGCGGTCCTCTGGGTCGCTATAAATCAGTAATGGCTCAATGACAGTGAGTTTGTGTGGTAGTTTTGTAATCTAGTGTCAATTTGAGGATTAAGAGTGTAGGGGTGGAGTCTAGCCTGTCAATCAGGATATAGCCAGTGAAGCCTCTGTGTGGGCATGGCCTTCCCCTGAGCATTCTGGGAACTCCTGTATTTTCTCCTTGGAGGCAGGAGACACACACTCTCTCTCTGCTCACTCCCTGTGTGACATCCCTGTGGAGAAGACAAATGGAGAGAGGCTGATGGAGCCAGGGAGAGGCCACGTGGACAGCCCTGCCACCACTGAGATGCTTCTACTGCCACTGGATCCACAAGATTTTGTACCCACTAGCCTGTGATCTTCCTTCATTGGGGTCATTGACTGTGTTTGGTGAGTCTGAAAAGGACTTTATAGACTGGTATCAAACATATGGGCTAATATCAGACTTATGTACTAGATCTGGACTGGGCTGCAAAGTTTTCTCAATATTCAACTGCTCTTGTATATAAAGCTCTTTCTTACACACCTAAGAGTGTCTATGAATTTGTTTCTCTAGTCCACGCAGACTAACACAGTCTGTTTTGTTTTGAAAGTTCCGGTGGAACGTCAGCACTTTACAGGTACCAAATGGCTTTAATCTTCATGTAGACACCAGAAAGGTGTACGATTTTTTGTGTATATGTACGTGAGTATGTGTGTTCCAATTTTGTTTTAAATCACAAATCAAATTGTATGGAAAAGCTGACACTCAAAAACAAGTCCCCTAACCCAACCCTTCACCCTCCCCAGTCCAATTCCCAAAGCAAAAAGTCTTAACTTCTGTCTTCGCTCTTTCTCCAGGCAAAAAAAAAAAAAAAAACTCCCTGTCATCAAGTCGCCTTAGGTCCTTGTTGAGGACAAAGGTAGAACTGCCCCTGTCGGTTTCCAAGACTCTTTATGGGAGTAGAAAGCCTCATCTTTCTCCCGGGGAACAGTTGGTGGTTTCAAACTACTGACCTTGAGGTTGGCGGCCCAATCCGTAACCCACTACATCACCAGAGCTCCAATTCCTCCCCAATCCTAGAGTGCTCCACCTTATCCAGTGGATACACCCTCCCCAGAAGGAAGGTGGCTTCCAGCTATGACAGAAGAGAAGTTAGCGCTCATGTGCCTCCTCCTGTCCCAGTCAACCTTAGCGTAACTTGGAGATACTTTCCCCTCTTAGTTTATCAACTGCAGGCCAACCTCAGAGATATCTGGGTTCAGTGTCAGGCCAGGGCCATAGTGTGGCTACTGAGCATTACAATAAAGCCAGTTCTACTCTGGCCTAAAGGGTCACTAACGAGTCAGAACCAACTCAACAGCATGTCGGACAGTGTAAGATATGACAAAATAACAATTTATCCATTTTCAAGGGTTCGTGAGGGAGGGGGAAGCACGGAGAGAGGGGGAAGATGAGGAGCTGATGCCAGGGGCTTAAATGGAAAGCAAATGTTTTGAGAATGATGAGGGTAACAAATGTACAGACGTGCTTGACACAATGGATATATGTATGGATTGTGATAAGAGTCGTAGGAGCCCCCAAAAATGATTTTTTTAAAAAAATGGAGTTATAATGAACAGATCATACACTTCAACGGTTCAGTCGTGTCGAGAAGGCCTGTGCGATCATCGTTATAATCAACTTTGGGGTTTTCTCCTCTCCTTTTACACATGGATGCTGCTTCCCCAGTGCCTCCCTTCCTCTCCCTCCATGTCCCCAGATCATCACCAATCCCATTACTCGCTTCGTCTTTCTCTCCACCTATGTTTCCCTATACAGATTTTGACTGTGGGTCTGCCACCATTGCAAGTAAGCCCTTTACTAATCTTCACTCATTTAATCTTAAAAGTCTGGAGTTAAATATTACTATTATCATGCCCTCCATTTTGAAAATGAGTCAATAGAGGCATCTGTAAATGAAGTTCCCTCGCCCCAGGCCACAGCTGGGCTCTAAGTCTTGTTCCCACCCACAGCCCCCACCGCTTGGTTCGGCTGGGAAGTCTGCCCCAGGGAAACGAGCAAGGAGACCCACTGCCACGTAAGTCAATAGCATCAGGAGGGACCGGATGCTATTCTGCTCCTGCACGTGGAGCACAAGCAAAAAAGCAGGGAGCAAATGCAAGTTCAAATACTAAGTGCTTTCTCTGATCAGCCAATCGACACTTCTCACCAGTCTGTCTTCTCCACTTGCCAGCTCCGTATCTGTGGCTGGGATCCGGGCCTGCCTGCAAGCTCCCGTGGGCAGGGACTATGCCCCCTCGAGACCCTGACACAAGACGCAGTTGGGGCTGCACTTTGGGTCTCTGCAAAGCCACCCCCAGTGTGTGTGTGTGTGTGTGTGTGTGTGTGTGTGTGTGTGTGTGTGTAATACAGTACCCAGCACCCAGGAGGCCATCAGGACGGATGTCCTGAATGAGTGGAAGATCTGGATCACACTTGCCTCGATGACACAGATCTGGGGCTCTTCCTTGTTCCCGTCCACGGGCACCACAGCTTGCTGCATCACCCACTCCTGGACAGCGTCTGTGATGTGAGGGATCACTGCGGGAAGAGCAAGAAAGACATGTAGGAGACGGTCTCTAGACCACCCACCCCACCGAACAGCCACCGAGCAAAGCCGGCAGGCACTTGGAAGCTGTGCCAGGAGGGTAGCTCACCCCTTCCCTGGAAACTAACCACCACTGTGGGCAACAAATCAGAGCAGGTCCATCTTTGGCGACACCAGGAAACACCGCTCATGCCCCAAGAATTTGTAAGAAGGGCCACATGCTGAGTGGAGGGCTCCCTGCAGAAGAGGCAGGCCAGGAAGGCCATGGTCCCTGCAGGCAGAACATAGAGACCAAGCCCACCTAGTGGAGAAGGGTGGGCCGTACATGCAGCCCAAGAGCTCCTGGCGCCAGAAGAGACCAAAAGGTGGCATTCTCACAGGCCCAGAGGAACTCAGCACAGAGCTCCCAGCTTGACACCCAAAGGACAAAGGTTGGGCCCCAAGAAAGAAGCCAAAGAACATCTGTCACCGGCTCCACCCTCCACCTGCTACTCCCTTAAGACAGAAGAAAGTCACTCCCACGGGTGAAGTTGCAATGAGCCACCGTGTGAGCCCAAGGGAGTGGCCACTGCCAGGCTGTCCTCCACCCGGGTTGGCCCAGCCCTCCTCTCATTATTGGGATGTGGCAGTTATGAGGCAGTAATTGTTCCTCCGCTGAATTTTCCCAAGATCTAAACTGAAGAGGAAACTACAAGAAAGCCCAGCATGACCTATCAGCAGATCTCAGCCAGCCAGCGAGCCTGCTGTGGCGTCTTTGACATGATCTCCATCTGCTTGGCTCCTATGTCTACTTGACAGCTGGTTCCAACTCCCCACAGATTGAAAGGGGCTGGTGCATTATCTCTCTTGCCCCACCACCCTTTCGTGAGGATGGGCCAGACCATTCTATTCTATAGAGGGTCACTAGACCAACTCCATGCACCTAACCAGCACGCCATCGGAGAGAACTACACGAATATACGACTCCGGAGGGTGCTAGGTGGGCTTCTTCTAAGACAAAAGAAAACCCGCTTCAGGGACAGAAGAGGGGGCAGGAGCTCAGTGCTACAACCCTCCCCTTCCATACCTTGTACAGTTTTCCCCAGATAGTCGCCATGTCTCTCTTTATTGATCACATGTTGAAAAATCTTTCCAGTGGTGATATTGTTGTCTCTATAAAGATTAATATCCAGGAACCTTTCATAATTTCCCAAATCTAAATCAACTTCTCCGCCATCATTTAAGACAAACACTTCACCTAGAATAAATAGAAAATGTAAAACTGAGTGCATGAAAAAATATTGCTGTGTTGTGTTTTGTTGTCTATATTTTTCTTATCTTTCAGTATATATTCTCTGTTGTTTTGTAAGATGTCTTTGTTATCATTTTGTTGTGCTACCTATTTTTGTGATGTTGTGTTATCTGTATTTTCTGTTCTGTTACCCATATTTGTGTAATGCTTTACGGTATATTTTTGTTAATTATATTTTTAGGTTATCTTTTCTTATGCATTCTCTGTCATCTTGTATATGTTGGTGTGTATGTTTTGCTACCTCTCTTTTTGTGATGCTTTGTTGTCTGTATTTTTGTTATATATTTTTGGTGATATTTTGTTATATATTTTGGTCATGTTATGCTTTGTTATCTATTTTGTGTTATACTTTGTTATCTATTTTTGTGATTTTTAACTGTAGTTTTATAATAGGTTATTATGTTTGCTGTCTTATCTATATTTTGTCATAGCTTATTACATATTTTTGTTATGTTGTATTATGTACATTCGTGCTCTGTTATATTGTCTTATCTTTGTTTTTTCTGATTTTCTAACCTAAATATTTTGTTGCAATATATATTTTTATTATGTTTCATCAAGTATTTCTGTACAATTTGTTATCTATATTGCTTGTCATGTTTTGATATATATTTTGTGATGTTTGTTTTTTATGTAAAATATTTGTATTGCGCTGTTTGTTACCGAAATTTTTGTTATACATATTTTCCCGTTATATTTCATACCTTACTTTTTTGTTATGCTTTATTACCCATACTTTTCCCCTCCCTCCCTTATTACCCATATTTTTACCACAATTTAAAAAAAGGTTAAGAACCCATTCTCAAAAGGTACCACATAAATTATCTTCTCCCCCAGATTCCCAAAGGTGTTGACTAGTGTAGAGTGTCATCAGTCATTTGCTCGATGACCATGAAAGCACTCACCTATCTACAGGCACTCTGTCCTAAAGAAACTTCCCCCAAAAGCAAAACAGAACATCAATGTACCCTTCACGGCCTACCGTGCTCAGGAGAAAACGTGCCAGCATCGATGTTAATGTAAGGATCGATTTTGATGGCAGTAACACGGAGTCCACATGACTTGAGAATGGTCCCAATACTGCTGGCAATGATCCCTCTCCCAATGCCTGAGATGACCCCACCAGTGACCAGGATGTACTTCATTGGCAAGGAACTGGCTGGGCGCCAAACACCCAGATAGCTGAAAGGCAAGGGAAGTTTAAGAGCAACATTTCTTCAAACTAGGAGATCCGGTGAGGCTATTGGGTACGCGTTGGACTGCTTATCCCAAGAAGAGTCACTTCACAGGAGAAAGACCAGGCTTTCCACGCCTGTAAAGAGTTCCAGTCTGGGAAACTCACAGGTACAATTCTAACCTGTCCTGTAGGGTCGGCAGCGATTCCATGGCAGTGAGTTTGGTTTGGGTTTTTTCAGAGGCTGAATGTGGGTGGTTTTAGTCACTATTATAACTATAATTATTATTAGAGTAATGTTAGCTTTTAGTAATGCTGGTGGCGTAGTGGTTACACACTGGACTGCAATCCACCTGGCTGGCAGTTCAAATCCACCAGCAGACTGGGCTTTCTACCCTCATTAACAGTTACAGTTTGGAAACCTAAGGCAAAAGTTCTAACCTGTCCTGTAGGGTCACTATAAGTCAACATCAACTCTGTGGCAGTGGGCGGGAGAGGAAAGCAGAGTTTTTCACTAGAAACAAAATACTTGCGACTCCAGACACAGCCTCCTCTGGGCTCTGCATCTTGTCAATAGATAGAAGGGAATACTTTCGACAAGCCAAGAGGTTGGCTTTTTCGCCCTGGTTCTCCACTTAACTCCAACAATGTGGGGCAGCCGTCATCATCTGTATCCACATTTAATGCAGGAAGGTCCGGGCAGGCGGATCTGTTCCAGCTTGGCTTACCCTTTTGAAGTCTGTCTCTTCACCTGTACCATGGAGTGCAAAAGACCAGCCTCGCGGGAGGTTGTAAGGACTAGGAATCACAACCAAAGAAGACCACGGCCCTCCAGGCGCTTCTGACTCCCTGCTGCCCTAGAACACAGAGTAGAACTGCTCCTGACCCAGAGGGTTTCTAAGACGGTCATGTTCACAGAAGCCAACTGCCTCATCTTTCTCTCGTGGAGCAGCTGGTGGGTTCAAACTGCCAACCTTTGGGTTAGCAGGCTCAGCTGTAACCACTGTGCCCCCGGGGCTCCTTCAGCAATGGATCAGGCCGGGGTGAGTGAACCCCGGCTAACTGACCACGTCTGGCCCACTATATGTTTTTGTATGGTCTCTGATCTAAGAAAGTGTTCTACTTTTTTTCTTCTTCTTTGGACTGTGAAGTGACGGGAGATGGACAGAGCCGACCGTCAGCTTTACAGTAATGTCCACATACATTGGGTTTTCATCCCCTCAAAGCACCGGCACTTAGTCCAGTGCTGCCAGCCTGGGTTTCCCACCTCCCTAAGGCTCTCCTAAGGCTCCTGAACTTTGTCCTTCGGCTAATGATCTCGACTGAGTGATGATTCTAAGGTATGTGTGCCTCCCCAGTGGGATTGTCCCCCTTAGAGACTTGTCTATTGTGGGTGGGGGAAGCTCTGGCACCATAGTGGTTACCAGGTGGGCTGCTAACCACCAGGTCAGCAGTTCGAAACTCCTAGCTGCTCTGTGGGAGAAAGATGGGGCTTTCTACTCCCATAAAGAGTTACAATCTCAGAAACTCCCTAGGTCAGTTCTACCCTGTCCTATGGGGTCACCATGAGTCGGCATCGACTCCATGGCAGTGAGCTTGAAGATTGTGTGAAGTTGAGTTTGGTTCTAGACCTGAAAGGTGACAAAGGGACATAGTCTCAGAGTTCCCACCTATCTCTATCTGACCAGTCAGCCAGATCTCTTTCATGATCTTGCGTTCTGCTCCACAGTTTCCTCCCACTTTCTCCAGGGCCATAGAATGGGATCTTTTCCAGAGCAGTTGGTAGTGATTGCCAGTCATGTTTCCATGTTTTTACATGTTTACGTGTTTGAAGGTACATCTTATTAAATAATTGTATTGGGGCTCATACAACTCTTATCACAATCCATACATACATCAATTGAGAAAAGCATCCTTATACATTCGTTGCCCTCATCAATCTCAAAATTCGCTGAAGATACATCTTTATGGGAGTAGAAAGTCACATCGTTCTCCTTCACAGGGGCTGGTGGTTTCAAACTGCGGACCTTGCATTTAGCAGTCCAACCAGTAACCTAACCCACTGTGCCACCTGAGCTCCACAGAGGCACAGAAAGTCACTCTCGGACAGGGTAGAGCTACCCTGTGAGTTTCCAGAATCTGTAACTTTTTACACCTTTAACTATGAACATCATGAAGGAGCCCTGGTGGCGCTGTAGAGTAAGCATTAGACTGCTAACCTGCAAGGTCCCTCATGCAAACTCATCAGTTGGTCCATGGGAGAAGTTGTTCACGTCAAGATTTGCAGCCTCAGAAACCCTATGTCAGGTCGCTATGAGTTGGAATTGACTCTCTGACTGGGGCTTGATTTTGGGGGTCTGGAGTATGAACATCATGATGACTAGTGATGACCCTGGGCAAATTCTTCAGCTTTCCTCTCCCTCTGTGTTCTAGACCTCCTCAAGTTGCTCTGAGATTTCCAAAACAGGCATGTGGGCTAAATAAAGCAGTTACCATTGTTTTCAGAGCAATCTACTCATTTAGTCAATTTGAGAAAATGTTTCCTGAACATCTATGAGAACTAAAGGCCCCCGGGATTGGAAACAGTTTGCTCTCTGCTACTAACCAAAAGGGTGGTGGAAGAAAGGCCTGGCCATCTGCTTCCATACACACCACAGCCAAGAAAACCCTATGGAGTAGGATTTTATTAGTGCCTGGCATGTTCCCAGGGGCTGGGTGGGAATGCAAAAAAAAAACAGCCCCAAACATAATCCAGACCTCATGGACGTGGCATTTCTCATGGGATTAAAGGGAAAGGGATGACTGCTCTAATTGTATCTTAATCTGGGACTACCACACTGTTAAAATGAAAATGACTTCTCCTTGCCCAAAATTAGCAAAATCAAAAACAGGGCAAGAAAATGGTAGTACAGTCACATGAAGTCACGGTGTGCAACCGTCCAAAAATCTAAGCATTTTTCATTTTTAAAAATCATGATAGATGCAACAAAGCCCACATGGAAAGAAGCACACCAGCCTGTGTGATCACAAGATATCAAAGGGATCAGGTATCAGGCATCAAAGAACAAAAAATCATATCATTGTGAATGCAGGGGAGAGCAGAGTGGGAACCCAAAGCAACTGGACATCCCCTTACAGAAGAGGCGTGGGGAGGAGATGAGCCAGTCAGGGTGCAGTGTAGCAACGATGAAACACACAACTTTCCTCTAGTTCTTAAATGTTTCCTCCCCGCCCCCACACACACACTATCATGATCCCAATTCTACCTTACAAATCCAGATAGACCAGAGGATGTACACTGGTACAGATGGAACTGAAAACACAGGGAATCCAGGACAGATTATCCCTTCAGGACCAGTGGTGAGAGTGGCAATACTGGGAGGGTAGAGGGAGAGTGGGGTAGAAAGGGGGAACCGATTACAAGGATCTACATGTGACCTCCTCCCTGGGGGACGTACAACAGCAAAGTGGGTAAAGGGAGACGTCTGACAGTGCAAGATATGACAAAATAATAATTTATACATTATCCAGAGTTCATGAGAGGGGGGGAGTGGGGAGGGGGGGGAAATGAGGAGCTGATGCCAGGGGCTTAAGTGGAGAGCAAATGTTTTGAGAATGATGAGGGCAACGAATGTACAAATTTACTTGACACAATGGATGGATGTATGGATTGTGATAAGAGTTTATGAGTCCCCAATAAAATTATTTTTTTTAAATCATGCTATAAAATTGACTATAGTATCACCACTATCTTGGCTATGTTTAACTACGGCTGGTTGAAAAGACACCAAGGTGTTCAGTTTTGATGTATTTAGGTGGGTGGGTTGTAGGCAAGGATTTATTTCTTCTTCACACACACCAGATGTCACTTCGTGACAAACCAGCCTAGCCCTTCGACCTCTATCCACGCTTCCCCATGTGAGTTTTTGACACTGACTTTTTAAGGAAGTAGAAAGGCTCGACTCTCTTTCGGAGCAACTGGTGGTTTCAAACTGCTGACCTTGTGGATAGCAGCGGGGATGTGTAACCCCTACACTGCCAGCAAGCCAGTGAGTGTGAAACAAAGTTTAAAACGTGCCCAGAGAAGCCTGGCTGTGTTAGCTCACCGCCTTGCAAAATGAGGGTAATTTCCCTTGCAAAGGCAGAAGCTTCTCTCGCTGGCTTTACTAACAGTGAGCATTGCCAGTTGTTTATAAAACCGGCACGAGTAGAGCCAATAAAAACGCATGTGCTGCATGTGGGATTTGCAATCTCCAAGGAGTCACACATTAAGCTGCCAAGAAACAGGTCAATCTCATTTTAATATTGTCAACTCTTTAACCCAATGTGTTCTAAATCATCTTAGCTTGTCATGAAAAACTCATTCATGAGATGTTGGACCTTCTTTCGTATCAAGTCTTTGGACAGGCCACGCTCCCAGAGCGCCCAGGTCACAGGTGGCATGGTGACCACAATGGCTAGCGCAGACCAAGAGCAGCTATACCCAAACTCCCCACCATGGAGTAGATGACTACTCATAGCGACCCTGTGAGACAGGGGAGAACTGCCTCTAGGCGTTCCCGAGGCTGTAATTCTGCGTGGGAGTTGAAAGTTTCCTCTTTCTCCCACGAAGAGGATGGTGGGTCCAACAGTTAGGAGCCCCATGCATCGCCACATGAACACTATGCCACCAGGGCTCCTATATGTGCCCTGGGACACCAAGAAACGCCTTCCAGGCGATAGCCACTTTAAAAAGTACTTTTGGTCAAATACAAAAGGGTACCTAGGGAACAATTCCGTTTTCATGAAGGTCTAGAGCAGGCCAAATCACAGCTATGACAGAAATCACAATTGTGGGTGGGGCTGAGCAAGGGGTGGACTGCGAAGGGGCGCCAGGGAACCTTCTGGGCGAATGGAAATATTCCATGTCCCCGCTGGGGAAGCGAGACACACGGCGATCGAATTTGTTGGGCCTCATTGGTCTGCCCACTGAAAATGGGTGCATTTTACTGCCGACAAATTAGACATCCGTTCTGAAAGCATCAAGCCCCCCATCATGGTGGCAGTGAGGCAGCTGGGCGCGGTGCCTGAGAGCCGGGACTGTGGTAGCCACAGCACCTCTGGCCCAGGGGAGGGGAGGGCCCTAAGTGCGGGGGGGGGGGGGGGAAGACTTCCGCTAGCTTGACCGCGGGCCGCCCGAGCCCCCACCCCCACCCCAGAGCCTGCTCAGCGGAAGGGGCCGGGCTCAAGGAGCCCACGGGCTGGTCCCGCCGACTCCAGGGACGCGCGGGCTGCAGGCCAGGGCTGGGACTCTGCCTCTGGGCAGGAGCAGGCGCCATCGAAATGGGGGACAAAGGCGCCGCTGGCGAGCCAGGGCTCCGGGCGCGGAGCGCTTAGAGAGCCCGGGGGTGGGGGGAGGGGGGGTACCGCGGAGCAGGCCCGGAAGGGGAGTTACCTGCGCGGTGGCGGCGAAGCCGGGCTGGTGGCGGGTGGCAACGGCGGGCTCTGCCCCGCGGCCTGCCTGGGCTCACCTGTGGGGCCTGGCGATGGGGGTGGCCGCCGCTAGGGGTGTCCGGAGTCCCCGCCGCCTGCGCGGGCTCTGCCCCCGCCCCCAGCCACCCGCCCCCGCGCCCCGCCGCGGGCCCCGCTGACTCACGCTGGCCGCCTAGGGCTGCGACACCGGCGTCTGAACCCCGCTGGACACCCCGCGCTCAGCGAGCTTCCGCCGCCCCGAGGCTCCCTCCACCCCAGCGCCCAACTCTGTGAGCCCCAGCAGCCTCCCGTCCAGGGCTCACCAGTGTGATGAGCCATGCTCCGTCACAAACGTTTGAGGATCTCCCCCCCCCCCTCCCCACTACGTGCCAGAAACTGCCCGCGCCCTCGGGAGAGGGAGGGAGAATCCACGGGATTCAGCCTCTGGGGGACTCAGAATCCTTGGGGAGAGGAACTAGCGGTGCCCTCCTGCCAGACTCCATAGAATGAGGAGGGTGGGAGTTAGGGGGAGGAGGCGTCTCAGGGGGCTTGGACGGCTGGGTCGCCTGATGTTACTAAGAGGGCATGCGCAGATAGTACAAACTCTAAGTTTGGCCCTACCAGTTACTGAGCTTCTGCTAGGTTCCCACTGTCCATCCTGACTCACAGAGACCCTATAGAACAGAATAGCACTGTCCCTGTGGGTTTCTTTACAGGAGCAAACAGCGTCATCTTTCTCCCTCGGAGTTGCTGGTGGTTTCCAACTAATGAGTTTAACTAGTAGCCCAAGAGCCCACACACCCCAGCAACCAAGTCCATGCCCAAACATGGAGTGACCCTTTGTGTGTCTGAATAACTCTGGGCTGCTTCTAGACTTCAGAGTTCACTTGAATCACCCACCTTGTGATTTAGCGACCCACCAGCTTGCTTACCCGCCAGTACCACCAGGTCTCCACTGTCCACGCTACACCTTCCCCAAACCAAAAACAGTAACAGCTTTCGACCTCAGAGAAACTAAAGTGCATGTTCTCAGGACTACCTTCAGGAAGTCAAAAGTCTGGTGTAAAGAGAACTCGAGGCAGAGTTGTGTATCTCAATGTAAAAACCCAAACTCGCGCCCAGTGAGTGGATTCCAGCTCATAGCGACCCCATAGGACAGAAGAACTGACCCGGTGGGTTTCCAAGACTAGTTAGAGTCTAACTCTTTATGGCAATAAAAAGCCTCATCTTTCTCCTGCTGAGCGCTGGTGGTTTTGAAATGCTGTCCTTGCAGTTAGCACCTGTGCGCATCACCCACTACACCACAGTGCTGCCTACCTTAATGTAACTAAAAATTAAAAAAACCTCAGGCCCTTGGGGCCCAAGACAACATCCCCTCCCCCATCCCCACCCCACCCCGCCGCCATCATGAACATCCACAACGCGAATGCGCGCTCGTGGGCACGCGCATGCGCGCTCCCGGAGGCCCGAGGCTACGATAACCATGCAGCACTGCAACCTGCAGTGCCTCCAGGAGAACTACCAGATGAAGCCGGATTTCTCCCACCGCCTCTCCTGGCCCCAGGTTTCTGACATCTTGAAGGATGACAATGGGGAGATTGTGGGCTCCCTGCTGGCCAGAATGGAGGAGGAGCCAGATGACGGTGCCGCTTGCACACAGAACCTCGCTGGCTGTGAAGCACTAGCACCTTCGCCTTGGCCTGGCTCAGACCCTGATGGACCAGGCATGCCAAGCTAGGATGAAGAACTTCAACATCATATATGAGGACGTCTCTCTGCATGTCATGAAGAGTAACAGAGCAGCCCTGCACCTCCACTCCAAGCCCCCCAACTTTGAGATCAGTGAAGTGGAACCCAAGTACAACGCAGGTGGACCTGCGCCATGAAGCGGGACCTCACCCAGATGGCTGACCAGCTGAGGTGGCAGCAGCTGGAGCTGAAGGAGAAGGGCAGGCCTACTGTGCTGGGACCCATCAAGAACAAGGGCAACTCACTGCTGAGTGCAGACAAGCTCTCCCGGGAGGGGAGCAATGGGGCTAGCACGGCTCTCAGTGAGGTCAGCAAGACTACAGAAATCACTGATGTCAAGGACAGCTCAGAGACCCAGACATCGCCTCCTGGAGCCTGGTAAGGCCTGATCCCCACCAGGCTGTAGCCCCGCCTCGCTCTACCCTCTAGTCCCTGGCAGGGGTGCAGGGGGGACTGGAGACTCATTACCATCAAATTGATAACCTGATAAGACAGGGTGTGGCAGTTACATAATCTGTTGTCATTTTGAGATTATTAAGAGTGAAGTGGTGGAGTATAGCCAGTCAATCAGGTCGCAGCTTGATGACTTCTTTTGGAGGTGCTTAGGAGTTAAATAGCTCACTGGAGGCAGGACACACACTCACTCCTGTTGAGAAGACTCATAGAATTACGCGAGAGCCCTGGAGCTGAAGGAACCACATGGAGACTCCTGCCAGCATTGAGATGCTTCCACTGCCACTGGATCCACAAGACTTTCCACCGACTAACCTGTGTTCTTCATACGTTCAACATCATTGCAAGTGTTGCATGAGTCTGAAGAGGAATTTGCAGACTGGTAGCAGACATATGGGCTAATATCAGACTTATGGACTTGATCTGGACTGGGATGTTTTCTTAATGTACAATTACTTTTTTTTTTAAATCCTTTTATTAGGGACTCGTACAGCTCCTATTACAATCCATACATACATCAATTGTGTAAAGCACATTGGTACATTCGTAGCCCTCATCATTCTCAAAACATGTGCTCTCCACCCAAGCCCCTGGCATCTGGTCCTCATTTTTCCCCTCCCTCCCCACTCCCTACTCCCTCATGAAACCTTGATAATTTATAAGTTATTATTTTGTCATATCTTGCTCTGTCCCACATACGTCTCCCTTCCCCCACTTTTCTATTGCATGTCCCCCAGGGAGGAGGTCACATGTAGATTGATCCTTTCCAACCCACCCTCCCTATGCCCTCCCAGTATCGCCACTCACACCACTGGTACTGAGGGGATCATCACCCTGGCTTCCCTGTGTTCCGAGTTCCTATCTGTACCGGTGTACATCCTCTGGTCTAGTCACACTTGCAAGGGAGGATTCGCTTCATGACAATGGTTGCGGGCGGGGAGGAAGCATTTAGGAACTAGAGGAAAGTTGTATTTTTCACCATTGCTACATCACACTCTGCCTGTCTCATCTCCTCCCCTAGACCCCTCTGTAAGGGGATCTCCAGTGGCCTACAAATGAGCTTTGGGTCTCCACTCTGCACTCCCCCGCTCATTTACTATGGTAAGATTTTTGTTCTGATGATGCCTGATACCTGATCCCTCCAACACCTCGTGATCGCACAGGCTGGTACGCTTCTTCCATGTGGGCTTTGTTGCTTCTGAGGTAGATGGCCACTTGTTTACCTTCAAGCCTTTAAGACCCCTGGCGCTATATCTTTTGATAGCCGGGCACCATCAGCTTTCTTCACCACATTTGCTTATGCACCCATTTGTCTTCAGCGATCATATCATGGAGAGGACCATGCCATGTAATGATTTTTTGTTATTTGATGCCTGATAACTGATCCCTTCAGCACCTTGTGGTCACACGGGCTGGTGTGCTTCTTCCATGTGGGCTTTATTGCTTCTGAGCCACATGGCCGCTTGTTTACCTTCAAACCTTTAAGACCCCAGATGCTATCTCTTTTGATAGCCTGGCACCATTAGCTTTCTTCACCACATTTAGTTGTTCACCCCCTTTGTCTTCAGCAGTTGTGTCAGGAAGGTGAGCATCATACAATGCCAATTGAATAGAAGAAAGTATTCTTGCATTGAGGGAGTACTTGCGTGGAGGCCCAATATCCTTCTGTTACCTTACTACTAAATCTATAAATATATGCAGCTGGATCTATTTCCCCATCCTCATATATAAACATATTTGCATATGTAAATGTCTTTATCTAGACCTCTATAAATGCCTTTTGCCTCCCAGTTCTTTCCTCTGTTTCCTTTGACTTTCCTCCTGTCCCACTATCATGCTCAGTCCCCACCAGGGTTTCAGCAATTCCTCTTAGTTATATTACCCTTGATCATGCCCAACCAGGCCTCCCACACCCACCGATTTGGATCGCTTGTTGTTCCCTTGTCCCTGGGTTTATTAAACTCCCGGTCCCGTTGTTTTCTCCTCCAATTGTTCATCCAGCCTATCTTATTTAGACAGAGCTGCGGAGATAATAACATGCACAAAAACAAGACAGAGCTCTTTCCTAGACACATATGAGTGTCTATGAATTTGTTTCCCTAGTCTATCCAGACTAACACACTGGGTAAAACTGCACCTGTTGGTGTTTGTAACTCTTTATAAAAGTAGAAAGCCAAAAAAAAAAAAAGTAGAAAGCCTGGTTCTTTCTCCTGAGATCTTAATGTAAAGAAAACAAAAATTCTCACAAGTAGGTAACATCATGACAACTGGAACAAAGTGAAGTTGTCAAGGATTTCATCTCACTTGAATCCATAATCAATGTTAATGTGTTTTGAGAATGATGAGGGCAATGAATGTACAAATGTGCTTTACACAATTGATGTATGTATGGATTGTGATAAGAGTTGGATGAGCCCCTAATAAAACTATTTTAAAAAATCAATGCTCATGGAAGCAGCAGTCAGGAAATCAAAGGACATGTCACAGTGGGCAAATCTGCTGCACAAGAAAGACTTCTTTAAAGTGTGGAAGAGCAAGGAGGTCACTTTGAGGACTCAAGTGTGCCTGACCCAAGCCATGGTATTCTCCGTGGCCTCATAGGCATGTGAAAGTTGGGCGTGGCATAAGGAAGACTAAAGAATTGATGCTGGTGAAGAAGATTGACAGTCCCATGGACTGCCAAAAGAACAATCAAATCTGTTTTGGAAGAAGTACAACCAGAATGCTCCTTGAAAGCAAGGATGGGGAGACTTCATAGCACATAATTTGGACATGTTATCAGGGGTTAGCTTGGTAAGTAAGAGGGGCACTGAAAAAGAGGAAGATCCTCAACGAGATGTATTGTCACGGTGGCTGCATCAATGGGCTCAAACATCAGAGCAATTGGGGGAAGGGCCTAAGACTGGGCAGTGTCTTGTTCTGGGGTACATAAGGTCACTATGAATCAGAACCGGCTTGACGGCATGTAACAGCAATAATTTTTACCAAGCCAAGAGGGTGGCCCAATCCAATTGGGCCAGGGAGGAGCACTCCTATTTTGAACCTAGGAATCCAAAGGGAGAGAGATTTCCCTCCACTCCTGGTCATTGAGCATGTTGGTTTGGAGTTCAGGAGACCGGCCTAGGTAAAGGTCACAGGCTGAGAGGAGTAGGTAGTGGAAACCAGGAGGGTGTTGAACTTAGGCAAGCAAGCAGAGAGGGAAAGGGAAGAGGGCTGGGGCTGACCAACAGAAGGTAAGGGGTATTTGTTTAAAACCACTGGCCAGTAAGGCCACTGCTCTGAATTTGTCCTTTCTCTGGCCTTGCTTCCCAATGATCGCACAGGCCGATGCGGCCCATCACTGGTCCTCAAAGGTAACCCCCTCACCTGGCAGGAAAAACAGCAAAGCTGATCCAAGCAAGAGCCATTGCAAGCAAGGAGGGAAAGAAGTGGGTGGGGTGGGAGTGAACAGGACACTTCGGATGTCATGGTGAGGGAGCAATGGGTGGCTTTCTGACTGGGAACTCTTTCAGCCGTGCAGTGGGGTCAGAAGCAGCCGTAGAGCCGTGGTAGACTGAGCCAATTTTGAGTGTGTTTATGGGCTGAAGGGAAGGAGGGGAAGAGTGAAGATGCAGTTGAAGACAAGCAGGGTGCACATGGATGGAACTGGCTTTCTGCCAATGGAGCAACCGTCTCTTGCTTTGAGTGTGAAGGGAAAGAGATGGCTGTTGTGAGGGCCCATACAATCGCTCCTGACTCACGAGGACCCTCGACCCCAGAACAAACCCCTGCCCGCCTGGCATCATCCCCACATTCATTTGCTTACTGCCATCATTTTACAAGTAGAGACCAAACACCACTTGTGCGGTAGGGTCGATTCCCAGTCATGAAAGGACCCCCTGTGTACGGAGATAGCTCGGAGCTCTGTATGGGATTCAATAGCCGTGGGCCTCAGTAGACTTTCAGTCTTGAGGTCAGACAGGGTAGAAATGCAGATAATGTGTGAGGGCAGGAGTGAGCCTCGCAAGGAGTTCAGCCCAGGAGGCTTCTGTTTTTTTCTGTAAGACAGGAGGCGGGGCTGAAAAATAAACAGAAATCACAGCCACTTACCTCAGTGGAGGCCGGCTGCGGCTTGACCTTGGCCCCGCCACTGTCTCTACCAGAGTCGGACCATTTGGAGCCTGTAGGGCGGCTTGGTCTCAACACAGCCACAGTTTTCCACCACCCACCTCAGGGCAGGGACTAGACCCTTGCATCTCCTCTCTGTACCCCCCTCCCCCTCAGTCTTGGAGGGCTGCACAGGTGTCTTTTCTCAACACAGCCACAGCTTGCCTCTGCTGCCTGGCAACAGAGACTAAAACCCTTGCAGTTCCACTGGCGGGGATCAGACTCATTCAGCTACATTGTTGCTTTGTTTCCATCTCTTCACTATATCCACTCCTCCCCTGACCCCACAGGCTCATCGAGCTTGCTTTTTAACTTTTTTTCTCCTCTTTGCCTCTTTCTTTTTTTTTTTTTTAATTTTAACAATTTATTGGGGCTCATACAATTCTTTTCACAGTTCATATATATACATACATCAATTGTATAAAGCACATCTGTACAGTCTTTGCCCTAATCATTTTTTTCTCTTTTCTTCTTTTACATTTTATTAGGGACTCATACAACTCTTACCACAATCCATACATATACATACATCAATTGTATAAAGCACATCCATACATTCCCTGCCCCAATCATTCTCAAGGCATTTGCTCTCCACTTAAGCCCCTTGCATCAGGTCCTCTTTTTTTCCCCTCCTCCCTCCCCCTTCCCCCCTCCCTCATATGCCCTTGGTAATTTATACATCGTTGTTTTGTCATATCTTGCCCTATCCGGAGTCTCCCTTCCCCCCTTCTCTGCTGTCCCTCTCCCAGGGAAGAGGTCACATGTGGATCCTTGTAATCAGTTCCCCCTTTCCAACCCACTAACCCTCCACTCTCCCAGCATCTTCCCTCACACCCTTGGTCCTGAAGGTATCATCCACCCTGGATTCCCTGTACCTCCAACCCTCATATGCATCAGTGTACAGCCTCTGTCCTATCCAGCCCTGCAAGGTAGAATTCGGATCATGGTAGTTGGGGGGAGGAAGCATCCAGGATCCGGGGGAAAGCTGTGTTCTTCATCGATACTACCTCACACCCTAATTAACCCATCTCCTCTCCTAAACCCCTCTATGAGGGGATCTCCATTGGTCGACACTTGGGCCTTGGGTCTCCACTCTGCACTTCCCCCTTCATTTAATATGATATATATATACATATATATACATACATATATACATATACACATATATACACATACATACACACACTTATATCTTTTTTTTTTGCATGATGCCTTATACCTGGTCCCTTGGGCACCTCGTGATCGCACTGGCCGGTGTGCTTCTTCCATGTGGGCTTATTTGCTTCTGAGCTAGATGGCCGCTTGTTCACCTTCAAGCCTTTAAGACCCCAGACACTATCTCTTTTGATAGCCGGGCACCATCAGCTTTCTTCACCACATTTGCTTATGCACCCATTTGTCTTCAGCGATCCTATCATGGAGGTGTGCAGTCAATGATATGATTTTTTGTTCTTTGATGCCTGGTAACTGATCCCTTTGGGACCACTCGCTCACTCAGGCTGATGTGTTCTTCCATGTGGACTTTGTTGCTTCTGAGCTAGATGGCCGCTTGTTTATCTTCAAGCCTTTAAGACCCCAGTCACTATCTCTTTTGATAGCCGGGCACCATCAGCTTTCTTCACCACATTTACTTGTTCACCCACTTTGGCTCCAGCCGTTGTGTCGGGAGAGTGAGCATCATAGAGTTCCAATTTAATAAAAGAAGGTATTCATGCATTGAGGGAGTGTTTGAGTAGAGGCCCAAGGTCCTTCCGCCACCTTAATACTTGACCTATAAATAAAGACACATAGATCTATTTCCCCATCCTCCTATATATATTTGCATGTACATGTCTTTGTCTAGACCTCCATGAATGCCCTTTGACTCCTAGCTCTTTCCTCCATCTCCCTTGACTTTCCTCCTGCCCTACTACCATGCTTCATCGCCACCTGGGCTAGAGTATACCTCTTCTCTAAGCAACCTTACCCTTGATCATTTCCCAGCAGGCCTGCCACTCCCACTTCTCTACCATTTGGGGTCCCATGTTTTTCCCTTGTCCCTGGGTTTGTTAACACCACTTCCTTACCCCCCCATCCCCCCACCCCAAGTCCCCCCAAAACTCTTTGCCTCTTTCTTGGTCTCACACCCTACTGCTAACCTCCAGACCAATCCCCTTAGCCTAGGGCATTTACACCTGTTCCACACCCAGCGAGGTGAGCTCCACCCTGGGTAGCTAGCCCGAGGTTGGAAAAGGCCCTAAGGACCTCCACCAGGGGATACTCTGCTCAACTTCTTTTTTTTTCTTTTTTTTAAACGTTTTATTAGGGACTCAAACAACTCTTATCACAATCCATACATACATCAATTGTGTAAAGCACATCTGTACATTCATTGCCCTCAATATTTTCAAAGCATTTGCTCTCCACTTAAACCCTTTGCATCAGGTCCTCTTTTTACCCCCTCCCTCCCCGCTCCCTCCTCCCTCATGAGCACTTGATAATTTATAAATTATGATTTTGTCATATCTTTCCCTGTCCAACATCTCCTCTCACCCCCTTTTCTGTTGACCACCCCCAGGGCGAAGGTCAACATGTAGGTCCTTGTAATCAGTTCCCTCTTTCCAACCCCCTCTCCCTCTATCCTCCCAGTATAGCCACTCACACCCCTGGTCCTGAAGGTATCATCTGCCCTGGATTCCCTGTGCTTCCAGCTCCTATCTGTACTAGTGTATATCCTCTGGTATATCCAGACTTGCGAGATAGAATTCGGATCATGATAGTGTGGGGGGTGGGAGGAAGCATTTAGGAACTAGAGGAAAGCTGTATTCTTCATCGGTGCTACATCGCACCCTAACTGACTCATCTCCTCCCCTAGACCTCTCTGCAAGGGGCTCTCCAGTGGCAGATAAATGGGCTTTGGGTCTCCACTGTGTGCCTGGGGGCATAAGGTAGCTCGGGCAACACTCCTCAACGCTCCAAAATGCTGCAGGAACCTCTGTTCAACCTCCACAACACCAAAGAAGTCAACCCTTCTGGGTCACTCCCCTGAGAGGGAAGCCACAGGAGGATAAAGTGATAGGTTAATTCCATAGTGAAATAAGCTACAGGTAATTTAAAGAAACACTCCTTCAAGTCTCCCAGAGACAGTGCTCTTCGACTCCCTGGAAAATGGCACCTGGCTCCTCTAAAACAGCACAATGCAAACAGCCATCAGCCACAACTACCTCAACAACCAAAAAAAAAAACAAAAAACGGGAGAAACAAAACGCAATGCCAGAAGATGTCCTGAACATAATGACATGCATAAAGGAAGCAGACATTGAGTTGCCACAAAAAGAAATTTTCAGAATGCTACTTGGAGTCATAGAGGATATGAGGGAACCAATACAGAAAAGGGATGAAATGATAAAAGAGATAAAAGCCATACATCAAAGAGAAATACAGGAGCTTAGGGAGAAGATAACAAAAACCAATAGCAGACTCACGGACCTCGAGAAGCAACTGGAGGAATCAGAGAACCACATCAGTGACTTGGAGGACAGCCAAGCAGACTTTAACAAATGCGAACAAAAATCTAATAAGATCACCAGAGAAGCTGAAGAAAACTTAAGTTCTATGTCTGATGCTAAGAAGCAGAACAACATTAGAATTATTGGCTTACCAGAGGAAGACACAACAAAGAAGTCATCTGCAACAATAGTGAGAGAATTCTTGAAGGAAAGCTTCCCCAGCTTAGTGAATGAAAACCAGGCAGCCATTCAGTAAGCTGAAAGAACACCAGCTACACTGAATCCCAAGAAGTCACCAAGGCATCTAATAGTTAAATTATCCAACTTTGAGGAAAAGGAGAAAATCATGTGAGCAGCTAGGGAAAAACAAGCAATCACATATAAAGGTTCTCCAGTAAGAATATGCTCAGAACTATCCGCAGAAACTATGAAGAAGAGGAAAGAGTGGAGTAAGTTATTCAAAAAATTGAAGGAAAACAATGCAAACCCGAGAATAGTCTACACAGCCAAATTATCGATCAAGATAGATGGAGAAGTAAGAGTCTTCCAAGACAAGAAAAAAACTCGAAGAATACGTTAGAAGAAACCCAGCCCTACAAAAGATCCTTGCCGACCCAGTATGGGCAGAAGAACAACACTCATCAAGCATGAATAAGAGATCACCACATAGAACAGCCTCACCCAGAGGGCAAAAAAGAGAAAACATACCTCAAGATAGCATTGACTTAAATATAGAAAGATTTGAAAGGCTGCTTAGGTAAGCTTGAAGAAAAAAAAAAAGACAAATGGGGCATAGGGTAAAAGCTATGGTATACAAATATTCCTGGGGTGAGGACCAGGTAATATGGCAGGGCCCAGACAAAATACAGGGATACACATGGTAGACAACTAAAAAGGAGGTGGGGAAAGGAAAAAAATAATAATAAGAAAAAAGAAAAGGGTAGCGGGGGCACAGGGCACCCACCCACCCAAGGGGAGGGTATTGTTTGTGTCTCCACAGGCAAAGAGAGACCAGATTTCAATCCGATACTCCAAGATGTGAATGCAACATGCTGGTGTGGAGTAGGGAACCAGTGGAGAGATCTGGGGGGCCGGTCCCAACCCCAACTACTAAGGGGACATCTGCCCTTCCCCTCATAAGAATGTATTTCAAAGGATGGCACTGAATCTACAGCTCTGGAAAAGGGACATATCTGATTGGAGTGCATGGGAGCAGATGAAGGGGGAGGAGGAGAGAGTGGAGCACATCATGGCCCACCAGGCCAGGAGTTCAATGTTCCCAATTGGAACAGCCAGTCGACTAGAGGACCCCATAATGAGACATGACATCCCTCACTGACCCATAGCCCTACAGGCGACAACACTGGAGACACAGTGAGGGAATTGCACCCGATCGGATCCTGCCACACCGAAGCAAAACATTAAGGGGGTGAAACAGAACAGCAAGGGAATGGAGCGGCGAGGTCCCCAGGGAATGCTGAAGGTAGACTTTGGGGCCAGGGCGTGGTGCCCCAACAGACTGGACTGGAAAACACTCCTAACGGCCAACAAATAATCTTTGAACTAACTACAAGCTTTTTTTTCTTGTTGTGTTTTGTTTTTGTCATTGGTTTGTTATTGTTTTGTTGTATTTTGTTGCTTGGTTGTGCTCTTTCTTGTTTTTGTGCATGTTATTATCTCCGCAGCTCTGTCTAACGATTGGAGGAGAAAACAGTGGGACCGAGAGTTCCGTGGGGACATTGGAGACGGGGAGGTGGGGGGAAAGGTAGTGGTGCTAATAAACCCAGGGACAAGGGAACAACAAGGGATCCAAATCGGTGGTGAGGAGGGTGTGGGAGGCCTGGTTGGGCATGATCAAGGGTAATATAACTAAGAGGAATTGCTGAAACCCTGGTGGGGACTGAGCATGATAGTGGGACAGGAGGGAAATCAAAGGAAATAGAGGAAAGAGCTGGGAGGCAGAGGGCATTTATAGAGGTCTAGATACAGATATGTACATATGCAAATATATTTATACACAAGGATGGGGAAATAGATCTATGTGCATATATTTATAAGGTTAGTATTAAGGTAGCAGAGTACGACTCAAATACTCCTTCAATACAAGAATTCTTTCTTCTATTAAATTGGCGTTCTATGATGCTCACCTTCCTGACACAACTGCTGAAGACAAAGTGGGTGAACAACTAAATGTGGTGAAGAAAGCTGATGGTGCCCGGCTATCAAAAGAGATAGCATCTGGGGTCTTAAAGGTTTGAAGGTAAACAAGCGGCCATGTGGCTCAGAAGCAATAAAGCCCACATGGAAGAAGCACACCAGCCTGTGTGACCACACGGTGCTGAAATAATGAATTATCAGACATCCAAGAAAAAAAATCATATATTTTGTGCTCACCTCCCTGATGGGACCACTGAAGACAAATGGGTGCATAAGCAAATGTGGTGAAGAAAGTTGATGGTGCCCGGCTAACAAAAGACATAGCGTCTGGGGTCTTAAAGGCTTGAAGGTAAACAAGCAGCCATCTAGCTCAGAAACAACAAAGCCCACATGAAAGAAGCTCAGCAGCCTGTGTGATCACAAGGTTATAAGGTTTATTTGGACGCGAAAACAGAATCAAAGACCCAATCAACGAAGTTTTAGAAGCAGGCTTTATTGAGAAGCTTGCGGGCAGGTTCAGCAACTCAGGGTATTGAGCTATTGAAGCCGTCCCGGGAAAAAAATCCTGGCGGCATTTTTATGCCCACTGCTGGCAGGCACAGCTGGGGAGGATCTGCGCACACAGGTGCTTCAGAAGGGAGAAGGTTGTTAATCTTATCTATATGTCAGGGACGGGTGGAGTGACCATATCTTCAGAAAACATTCTGGCTTTGGGACGAGCTGGTTACCAAAATTTGGGGTTGAGCAGGGGAGGGGAGGTCGGTTAGGGGTCAGTCTTGAGAGCTAAGATGGAGGTGCAAGACTCAAAATGGAGTCTATTGTGCCAAGACCAGTCAAAGGTGTCAAGGGATCAGGTATCAGGCATCATCAGAACAAAAAATCTTACCATAGTGAATGAGCAGGGAAGTGTGGAGTCGAGACCCAGAGCCCATTTATAGGCCACTGGACATCGCCTTACAGAAGGGTCTTGGGGAGGAGATGAGACAGTCAGGGTGCGATGTAGCAACGGTGAAAAATACAACTTTCCTCTAGTTCCTAAATGCTTCCTCCCCCCACCCCCACCCCTACTGTCATGAACCGAATCCTCCCTTGCAAGTCTGACTAGACCAGAGGATGTACACTGGTACAGACAGGAACTGGAAACACAGGGAAGTCAGGGCGGATGATCCCCTCAGGACCAGTGGTGTGAGTGGCGATACTGGGGGCATAGGGAGGGTAGGCTGGAAAAGAGGAACCTATTTCAAGGATCTACATGTGACCTCCTCCCTGGGGGATGGACAACAGAAAAGTGGGGCAAGGGAGACATGGGACAGAGCAAGATATGACAAAATAATAATTTATAAATTATCAGGGGTTTCATGAGGGAGGGGTGCAGAGGGGAAAAGATGAGGACCTGATGCCAGAGGCTTTGGTGGAGAGCAAATGTTTTGAGAATGGTGAGGGCTACGAATGTATAAATGTGCTTTACACAATTGATGTATGTATGGATTGTGATAGGAGTTTTATGAGCCCCTAATAAAAGGATTTTTTTTTAATGAGCTGATACCAAGGGCTCAAGTAGAAAGCAAATGTTTTGAGCATGATGATGGCAACAAATGTACAAATGTGCCTGATACCTGGATGTATATATAGATTGTGATAAGAGTTGTACAAGCCCCCAATAAAAATGATTGAAAAAAGAAATCACAGCCACGCTGACTCATGGTGACCTTATTTAGGATGTCCAAGATGGTACGTCTTTGTAGGGGCAGACTGCCTCCTTTTCCCCCCTTGGAGCAGCTGGTGGGCCTGAACTGCTCACTTGGGGTTAGCAGCCCAATCCCTTCTCTCCCAGCACCACCAAGACTCCTTAGGAGTCAGGGCTACTCTATATGGGAAAGTATGAAATGAGAGGGAAGGTTTAAGAAAGTGGTGACAGTTTTGAATAACGAGTGTGAGATTCCTAGAGGGACAAGGTAGCCAAATATCATTAGAGACCTAAGATAAAATATTCTAACAAGCAACTGTCCACAGAGTCGAGTCCAGCTCCTGGGGACCTCATGTGTGGCAGAGCAGGACTGCAGGCTGGGCAGTTTGCACGGCTGTGACATTTGAGAAGCGGTGGCCTTTCGGAAACAGATCCCCAGGCCTTTTGCTGAGCAACCGCTGGGTAGGTTGCCATCAGCAACGTTCTAGTGAGTCATTGAGCACCACTCAGGGACTCCACTGGAGACGTTGTTGTTTAGAGCTGTGCAGTGGGTTCAGATTCATAGCAGTATTAGGCACAGCAGAACAAAGCCCCACCTAATCCTGCACCAGCCTCCCAATGTTTACGTTCGAAGCCATCGTTGCAGCTACCCTGTTGTTCCATCACATTGAAGACCCTCCTCTGTTTCACTGCCGCTCCACCTGACCAAGCATGATGCCCTTTTCCAGGGACTGAGTCCTCCTGGCAATGTATGCAAAGTCCATAAGAACAAAGTCCTGCCACCCTTGCTTCTAAGGAGCATTCTGGCTGTCCTTCTTCCCAGACACTTGTTCGTTCTGCTGACAGTCCGTGGGACTTTCAATATTCTTCACCAGCCCCATGATTTACATGCATCGATTCTCCTTCAGTCTTCCTTAGTCAATGTCCAACTTTCACATGCACATAAGGCAATGGAGAATACCATGGCTTGGGTCACATGCACCTTAGGCCTCAAAGTGATATCCTTTCTCTTCAATACTTTAAAGTAGTCCTGGGCAACTGATTTGCCCCGTGTAATACGTTTTGTTTGCTGCTTCCATGAGGATTGATTGTTGATCTAAGCAAGATGAAATCCTTGACAACTTCATTTTCCTCCCATTTATCATTTATTATTGGTCCAGTGTGAAGATTTGGTCTCCTTGACATTGAGCTGTAATCTATACTGAAGGTTGCAATTCTTGGTCTTCACCAGCAAGTGCTTCAAGTCCTCCTCAGGCAAGTTTAAAGACCTAGTGAACTTTAAAACCTATGACTGTGTAGTGATGCCTGGCTAGGTATCTTTTTAAAAAAACCGTTTTATTGTCACATAATCCACATATCATATAATTCAATACTCCAGTCATATCAAGACGAGTTGGATAGCACCTTTTCTTCTTTCTTGCACTCATTGTTATCGGCTCCCCATTTCTCCCCAACCTCCTCTGTCATATCCCTAAGGGACCATTAATCCAGTTACTGTCTCTATAGATTTGTCTCTCCTAGACTTCATATACAAAAAACATGCAAAAAGCAAAAACAAGCACTAACAACAGCTACAAAGTAAAACAGTGAAAAGACCTCAATTGAAAAGGAAGCAGAAAATATTAAAAACTAGCGCAACATTACAATGAGTCAAATGGGAGGTCAAAGGTGTTGACAAGTATTAAATTTTAACCTACATACTTCTGCAGTAATCCACTTTACAATGCTCTCTGTCTGATAACAAGGCTAATCACATCCCTTGACTCTGATCAGAGTGTGTGAATGCTGCACATGGATTTTGGACTTCCACAGTCATCCATAGCCTTCTGCAATGCAAGGGCTCACAATTTAAGCTCTGATACCACTCCGTCCTTCCAATTTGGATTTTATTTACTGTCCCTGGATCACACAGGCCAGTGTATTTCTTCCATGTGAGTTTAGTTGTCCTCTCACTTAGGTGGCTGCTTGTTGGAAGACATGTCTTTAAGATCCCAAATGCTATTCTTTCTGAAAGTCTGGCACCATCTAATTTCTTCACTACATTTTGGTGTTGCACCCATATCTTCAGTGATCTCTTCACGAGGCCCTGTATCAAGCAGGTCTGCTAAATAGCTGATAGATGCTCATAGATATGTAAATATGGATGCCTACAATAAAAGTTGAGATCACTGGTTAGCCAGAGCAGAAAGACAAAATGGGGAGGGAGTTGAAAGTGCTGAAAGGACATGACCAGAATGCTGAAGTCAGCAGGGAGCTGAGATATGCAGAAAGAAGGCAGAAGGGTCAAAAACTGGAGGCTTTGCTCAGAGAATGGGAAAGCTATCACCAGAGAGCGCCTTGTGGGAACTGAAGGCTTTCAAAGGGAAACTGTTAACGAGATAAAAAATGTAGGGTTTGGTTACTGATACGGAATAAAGAGTGAGATGAAGTCACTGGAATTGAGTTCAGCACCTGCAAGGCATTGTGGGCCACAAGAGAGTCAGGGGAATGGAGAAGAGGAGTAAACTGAGGCCCAGAAACCAGATCTACGGTGTATGTGGGGCTGTACCCCTGAAGCTAATAGACAAAATGGAGGCAAAGGAAGGCAAAGAGTTGTAAGTCATCGTCAGCTGTTGTTGAGGTGATTCCAGCTCACGGTGACTCCGTGAGCTTAGAGTAGAACCGCTTCAGAGAGTTCTCAAGGCTCTGACCTTTCAGACAGAAGCAGATTGCCAGACCCGTCTTCCGAGGCGCCTCTGGATGGGTTCGAATTGCCAACCCTTCAGCTGGTAGTGGAAAGCCTAATCTATTGCCCCAACCAGCTGCCTAAAGAGTTGGGTCAAACGTGTTTTTAAAAAAGAAGAAGAAAATGTTCTGACAAAAAAGTTGTGTCTAACAAAATGAAATCTCCACCCCCATGCAAGGTGAAAGAAGAATGTTGGGGGGAAAACCGGGAAGGGGCTTAGGATGCTGATGTCAACTTCCCGGGAGATGAGCTCAGGCCTGCCTGAACAGGGCGTCCTTAGCAGATACCCAGGACTCCCTAATGGCCAAAAAAGAGGAGAAAACACGTTGTAAAACGGCTGGCAATGCAAGCAGAGAATTTGTCGATGAAACAAACCTTCCAGAGGACCCAGTGGAAAAGATGTTTTTAAACAGGTTGATCTCGACGAAAATAGAGGGTTCCCCCATTTTCCAAAAGTAGACTGTTCCAGGGAAATCGTTTGTAACCCCAAATGGCGTAAAGGCATTGATATGAGGAGAATTCTTTGAAAATTCCATGATCCCAAAACAGCCTGCCAAATCGGTTGTTGTTTTTAGGTGCCATCAAGTCGGATCCAACCCATAGCGACCGTATACCGGACAGACCAGAGCAGTGCCTGGTCCTGCACCCTCCTCACCATCGTTCTCAAGCTTAAGGCCATTGTTGCAGCCACTGTGTCAATCCATCTCATTGAGGGCCTTCCTTTTTTCTGCTGCCCCTCCACTGTACCAAACATGATGCCCTTCTCCAGGGACTGGTCCCTCCTGGCAACATGTCCAAAGAATGTGACATGAAGTCTCACCACCCTGGCCTCTAAGGAGCACTCTGCCTTCTTCCAAGACAGATGGGTTTGTCCTTGTAGCAGTCCATGGTACTTTCAATATTCTCCACCAGCACCACAGTTCAATGCATCGAGTCTTCTTCGGTCTTCCTCAGTCAGTGTTCAACTGTCACATGCATATGAGGCAAGAGAAAAACACCATGGCGTGGGTCAAGCACACCATAGTCCTCAATGGAACATCCTTGCTTTTTACAGAGGTCTTGGGCAGCAGAGTTAAACAATGCAATGTGTCCTTTGAACTCCTGATTGTTGTTTTCATGGCCACTGATAGTGGATCCAAGCAAGAGAAAAATCCTTGACAATTCAACCTTTTCTCTATTTATCATAATGTCATCCACCGGTTCAGTTGTAAGGTCCCTTCGTTATAAAGAGTCATACTCCATAGTGAACACGGCGTCCTTGATCTACATCAGCAATTCAGGTCCTCCTCACTTTCAGCAAGGTGGGGTCATCTGCATATCACAGATTGTTACGAAGCCTTGCTCCAATCCTTATGTCACTCTTCTCCATGTAATCCAGCTTCTCTGGTGATTTGCTCAGCATACAGGTTGAACAAGGATGGTGAGAGGATACAACCCTGATGCACACCTTTCCTGATTTGGAACCATGCAGTATCCCCTCTTTCATGCCATTTTCACTTCTTTGGCTGCATCGTTCTCTGTGACGTGGTTAAGAGTTGGGCTGTTCAAAGTTAACAGCCACTCCACAAGAGAAAGATGGGGCTTTCTAATCCCATCAAAGAGTTACAGTCTCAGATGGCAGGTCTTATGGCCTCAAGGTTACTTCGCAGAGCTGGAGCATTGGCTGCCCAGGCCCTAAGGGCCCGGGGTCCCAATGGGGTGGCCCCCTTGCGTGCTGTATGGCAACTAGAGGCGGCATCCCGATGGAAGACGAGCAAGCGACAGGGCTGGAGAGGGAGGTCATGATGGCCACACGCAAAGGGTTGGATCCATACAATATGCTCATTAGGAAAGCAGCTGCAAGCACCAAAGCAGACCCTAATTTAGCTCCCCCCCACACACCCACACACCAACCAGTGAATCCAAAACTGCATGTGTGAAATGGACAACAGTGGTGTCACCTGGTTTCGGTGGCACAAAGGTGACGCTCTGCGATGCCTCACTGCAGAACCCATGGCAGGCTGGTGTCCCACTAGTTAGCTCACGGAGCCTGGCACTGACCACTGAAAACACTCTTCTCTTCAATAACGACTGGACATTGCATTGGCTTCTTCTCCCACAAAATAAACCCCCCAAAAAAGAGTTGCAGTCTCAGAAAGCCACGGGGGGCAGTTCTACCCTAAAACAGAGGATCACTGTGGGTTGCCATCAACTTGATGGCAGCGTGGGGTTTTTTGAGTGACAAATACTGAGTGCCTAATTTTCCTTTCATTTTTTTCTCATAAAAGCCAAAATCCTCTATGGATTTCTTTCAGGTAGTGAAAACAGAGCCCAATGCAGGTTCCTTTGGTTAATGAAAATAGATATGAAGCCAAGTGGTGTAAATCAAACTTTCAAACGGCAAGAGATAGCATTATTTACTGCCTGCCACAACCGTAAGGCTTTCATTCCATAGTTCAACACAGGCAGTCCCCGGATTACGAAAGAGTTCCATTCTTCAATTGACCTCTAAGTCAATTTTCTACATAAATCGGAACTGCTAGGTATGGTTCATATCTAATATCAGTCAAATGTTTCTCTGAATATATAGTACAGTAACCATCATAATTTTAAGACCACTTTATTGGGGGCTCTTACAACTCCTATAACACTCATACATCAATTGTATCAAGCATATTTGTGCAAATGTTGGCATCATGATTTTCTGAACATTTACATTCACTTAGAGCCCTTAGTGTCAGCGCTTCTTTTGACCTTCCCTCCCACCCTCCAACCCTCGTGACCCCTTGATAAATTATTATCATTTCATATCCTATACTGACCACTGGCTCCCTTCCCCCGAGGTTTCTTCACCCCGCCCCCTCTCCCCACCATCCCTCAGCCCTCCTGGTATTGCTACTCCCATTTCTGTTCCTGAGGGGTTGATCTGGCCTGGATTCCGTGTGTCCTGAGCTCTTATCCATGCCTGTGTACATGCTCCGGCCTAGCCCACAGTGAGAGGCAGGACTGGAGTCATGACAGTGGGGGGTGAGGAAGTCTCAAGGACCTGGAGGAATAGTGTGTGTGCTTCATTGGTGCTATACTTTGACTCATCCTTTCCTTGACTCATCCCTTCCTTGTGACCCTTCTGTGAGGGTGTGTCACATTGCCTACAGATGGGTTTTAGGTTTCTGCTCCTACCCCCCCTCATTCTCAACAATAGCTGTTTTTTATTTGTTTGTTTGTTTGTTTTGGGTCTTCTGATGCTGTTACCTGATCCCATCGACACCTCATGATCACACCAGCTGATGTGCTTCTTCTGTGTGGGCTTGTTGCTTCCCTGCTAGATGGCTGCTTGTTTAACTTCAAGCCTTAAGACCCCAGATGCTATATCTTTTGTTAGCCAGGCACCATCAGCTTTCTTCACCTCATTAGCTTGTGCGCCCATTTTGTCTTCAGCGATTGTTCTGGGAGGGTGAGCATCACAGAATGCCAGGTAGTTAGAACAAAGTGTTCTTGAGTTGAGAGAGGACTTGAGCATAGGCCCAAAGTCCATCCACTTCCTCAATATATTGCCATATACATATATGTACATAGGTCAATACCTCTATTTTTATGAATGTGTTTACATATGTAAATATTCATATGTACATCCATAGATTTGCTCCCTAGATCTTTCCTCTGTTTCCTTTTACCTTTCTGCACGCTCACCTTTCTTCTGCCTCTTTCCAAATTGCTGTTGCTCCAAAAACCCCAGGATCTCTATGTCCTTCTCATTGTTAACTTTAATCCCCTAGTTGTCCCCCTGTCTATGGCATTGTTTGCTCACCACTCCCTTCCCCCACTCCCACCTCCCACTAAGTCTCTCCGGAAGCTTCAGTCCTGTTGCTTTCTCCTCAGGCTTGCTTCCCATGCCTATCTCTTAAATTTCTGGTCTACAACAGAAGTACTGGGCAGGTGATTCTACCTGGATGCCATCTTGACTCTGACCTACAATAATAGTTTCTAATCTCTTATTGTAATTTGAAGGAGTCCTGTGTTAGTCTGGGTAGACTAGAGAAACAAATCCAGAGACACTCATATGAGTATAAGAAAGAGCTTTATATACAAGAGCAGCTGTATATTGCGAAACATGCCAGCCCAGTCCAGATCAAGTCCATAAAATGATGTTAGCCCTTATGTCCAGTACCAGTCTATAAAGTCCTCTTCAGACTCACGCAACACGTGCAATGATGCCGAATTCAGGAAGATCACAGGCCAGTGGGTGCAAAGTCTTGTGGATCCAGTGGTGGTGGAAGCATCTCAGAGCTGGCGTGGATCTCCACATGGCTCTTCGAGCTCCAGGGCTCGGGCTCCATCAGCGTAGCTCCATGTGGCTTGCCATCAAGAATGTGAAGCACAGAGTGTGTGTCCCACCTCCAGGGAGGAAGACCTGTACATTCTCAGAAACTCTAGGGAACAGTCTACTCTACCTTAAAGCGGTCCATGGAATTGGAGTGGACTCGATGGCAGTGGGTTTGGCTTGGTTGTATTGTGATTTGGGCAAACGTTTACCACAATAATGTTTTGATGTGTATTACAAAGTGCGGCTTTTTTGGTATCAGGAATGATTGTACCTCACATTGTTCATGAAAGAGGCTCTACAGGGAATGGTTCAAAACCACCGCTTATATATATGTCAGACTGGCATTTGTAACGCAAGGCCTGTCTGGAGTTCCCTTCCTCTTGACAACCAGGGCTCTACCGATGGCTTCATTCTTCTTGTGAGGAACCTAATGCTCAGAGCTGGGAAGTGCCTCGTCCAGTTGTACATTCTCAAGACTCACTCCCCTTGAGTCAGTTCGGACTCATTGTGACCCTACAAGACAAAGTAGAGCTCCCCCTGTGAATTTCTGAGACTGTCACTCTTTATGGGAGTAGAAAGCCTCATCTTTCTCCCAAAGAGCAGCTGGTGGTTTCCAAGTGCATTCCTTGCAGTTAGCAGCTCAACAGGGAACCACTATGCTGCCAGGGCTTCTCAGTGAATATAAGTGACAAATCCAGGACTTCATCCCAAAATGTCAAAGTCTCCATACCAGGATATAGGGACTCATAATGTTTTCTTCATCTACAAGGCTAACAGATGAAAGAGATTTCTGTAAACATAGGGGGATCGCTATTGTATTACTAGAGGAACCCTGGTATTGTAGTAGTTACACATTGGGCTGCTAATGGCAAGGCCATCAGTTCAGAAAGAAAGACGAGGCTTTCTACGCCTGTAAACAGTTACAGTCTCAGAAACATACCGGGGAAGTTCTACTTGGTACTAAAGGGTCACTATGAGTCGGAATCAACTCAATGGCAGTCGGTTTAGGGTTTGTTTGTTTTTTTGTATTATTAGAACAAAATTATTTATTTATTTTTATGAATCATTTTACTGGGGGCTCGTACAACTCTTATCACAATCCATACATACATCCACTGTGTCAAGCACATTTGTGCATTTGTTGCCATCATCATTCTCAAAACTTTATTTCTACTTGAACCCTTGGTATTAGCTCCTCATTTTCTCCCCTCTCTCCTGCACTCTCTCTCTCTCTCAGGAACCTCTGATCATTTATAAATTATTTTTTTCCCATATCTTACACTGTCCGATGTGTCCCTTCACCAGCTTTTCTTCTGTCCATCCCCCAGGGAGGGGGTTATATGTAGATCACTGTGATCCGTTCCCCCTCTCTATCCCACCTTCCTCTTAACCCCCTGATATCACTACTCTGATTTTTGGTCCTGAGAGGTTTATGTGTTTTGGATTTTCTGTGTTTCCAGTTCTGATCTGTACCAGTGTACATCCCCTGGTCTAGCTGGATTTGTAAGGTAGAGTTGGGATCATGAAAGTGTGGGGGAAGAAGCATTAAAGAACTAGAGAAAAGTATGTTTCATTGGTGCTATACTGCACCTAACTGGCTCGTCTTCTCCCCGAGAACCTTTTGTAAGGGGCTGTCCAGTTGCCTACAGATGGGCTTTGGGTCTCCACTATGCATTGCCCCTCACTCACAATGATATGACTTCTTTTTTTAAAATAAATCATTTTAGTGGGGCTCATACAACTCTTATCACAATCTATGCATACATTAATTGAGTAAAGCACCCTTATACATTCATGGCCCTCATCTGATATGATTTCTTAGAAAAAAATTTAAATGAATAGAATACCAAATTGAATACCAGCACGCAGAGTTGCTTGGTTGCATGGCATAAGGGTGTGTCCTCATTGATCAAGTAGTTATTCATGGCCTGCTGGATACACACACACGCACACACACACACACACACACACACACGGAGTCCCTGGATGGCGCAACTGATTAAATAAACACTTGACCACTGGCCAAGAAGTTGGCAGTTCAAACTCACCCAGAGCTACTTCCAAAGAAAGGTCTGGAAATCTGCTTGTGAGATAATACAGCTTTGAATACCCCATGGAGCAATTCTACTCATTGCACTTGTGGTTACCATGAATCAGAATTGACCTCCAGGCAACTCACACAACTGTCTACAAAGCATTCTGCTGGACCCTCCAGAGGAGCCAAGGGAAAAGAAAGGGCGTGCTCATTAAGATGATTACGTAGACCTTTTATTTTGATGAATCTGACCTTTCTGGACAGTTGTAAAGCTATCTGTCCCCTGGGGCACTCAGCCTTCACCATGGTTTTATGTGCTCCCCACAAATGAAACAAAATGAAGAGGGACAGTCTGCCCACCCTCACCAACACCTGGCCCTGACCCCTGACGCTGTAGGCAAGCCCAGCACGCTACTCCTTTGGCCAGTAAGGAAGCTTGAAAGCCCCAAAAGACAAGTACCTAAGTCAACATTAATCACCCAGGAACTGGCTTTAGAACTCCCTTACTAAGTGCCACACGTTAGTCCTTACTCAAAGCGACCCTGTGAACAACAGAACAAAACACTGCCCTCAGAATTGTGGTGCTTGAGCCCATTGTTGCAGCCACTGCTCATCCCCCTTTCTGAGGGTCTTCTGTATGTGCCAACCCTCGACATTTCCAAGTACGAAGTCCTTCTCTGGGGGTTGGTTCCTCCTGATTACATGTCCAAAGTATATGAGATGACCTGTCCATGTTCTTGCTTCTTCTGCTCATATTTGGGACAAATATCCTCTCCTGGACAGTGTCCATCTCTTGCCAGTTTTCACTGGCTTTAAAAAAATCCTAGAATGATACTGGTCCTAGTGGTGAGAATAGCAATGCTGGGAGGTGGGAGGGAGGGTGCGGTAGAAAGGGGGAACCCATTACAAGGATCTACATATAACCCCCTCCATGGGGGACGGACAACAGAAAAGTGGGTGAAGGGAGACGTCGGACAGTGTAAGACATGACAAAATAATAACTTATAAATTATCAAGGGTTCATGAGTGGGGTATAGGGAAGGAGGGGAAATGAGGAGCTGATACCAAGGGCTGAAGTAGAAAACAAATATTTTGAGAATGATGAGGGCAAGAAATGTACAAATGTGCTTGACACAATGGATGTATGTAGGGATTGTGATAAGAGTTGTACGAGCCCCAACAAAATGATTTTTTTAAGAGTTGTATGAGCCCCTGTGTTGGACAGGGTTCTCTAGAGAGACAAACCAGATTATTAGTAATTATATAGAAATATATTTATAAATATAGATATATAATACAAGAAATATACCGTTAAATTATATACAGATAGATAATACAAGAAATTAACAGTAGAAGTATAAAGCAGTGAGACACTAGCAGTCCTTTAAGGCTTGAGAGCTGCCAGTTGCCAGTCCCTTTCTGTAGAGAGAGCTGGGCTATATCTACCCAGGCAGCAAACAACAAGGCAGGTCACCAACTGTTGGTCCCTAGCTCCAGAGACAAACATTCCAATCATGTGGGATTAAAGGGACCTCAACTTACAGCGACACAGTCCGCAAGGTAGGCATCCCACAGATAGTGTACCCCTTTAAATTGAGGCACAGAACAAGCAAGGCAAGGCTCACCGAGCCATTTATCCCTCGGCCCTTCAGTTAATCCTACCTGTGTTTATCAGTCAGGCTGGCACAATAAACTATCACAGCCCCCAATAAAATGATTTAAATTAAAAAAAATTAAAGACACTGGTCCTAAGGCAGCTCATGATTTTCAAAGCTGAGTAGGCACCCAGTCTCTAACGACAAGTTGGGCCTATTACAGAAAACCTAGACCCAGAATAAAATGTAAATGCAAGTCAGACTGTACAAAGGGACTTCGGGGAAATCAGAGCACCTCACCTCCTCACACGGGCCACTGGAACTTTCCTTTTGTATTAGGTACTGTCAAGTTTGCCCACTGCACAATGGAACAAAACACCATTGGGCCTGCACCATCCTTCTGAGAGGCTGTAGATTGAACCACAGCCATCCAGAAGGCGTCCATGGGCCTTTGGTCCTAGTCCGAGTCTTGATGGTCCACTGAGAGCCTATTCAACCTCACGGCAATGAACAAGTACGCACTGAGAGGTGGCTGGGAGAAGGTACACTGATGTGAGAAAAAGCTGGTTTCTGCATAGAAGATGAGATTCAAACATGAATGCTTCTCCAAATGGTGGTGGTGGCCAGAGTTGGGGGAGTCGATGGTTGGAGACTGTGCTTGGGAAATACATCCACACCCTCTCCGAAGAGCTTCACCGATCCAGGTTCTTGGGTTGTTTGTTTTACATTTTATTATGGAAAAAAAATTACTCATAGAGAAAAGTAAACTTACTAATATAAGCAATCTCTAGCTTCAACAGTTAGCAACTCATGGCCGGGCTTGGTTCATCTATAGCCTTGTCTATTCCCCTCATCTGCTATTAATTTGATGAAAAGTCCAGATATAGTACCATTCCATTGGTAAATATTTCAGTAAGAATCACTAAAAGATAAGAATTTCTTTTAGGGGAGGGGGAAAATGAAGAACTGATAGAAAGAAATGTTTCTAGAAAGAAAAGGTTTTGAAATGATGATGGTAACATATGTCCAAATGTCCTTAACACAATGGATGGATGTATGGATTGTCGTCATAAGAGCTGTAAGAGCCCTCAATAAATTGATTTTTTTAAAAGAAGAATTTATTTTAAACACACACACGATCGACAAATGATTCCTTAACATCATCAGCTATCCAGTGTCCAAATTTCCAATTCTTATAAAGAGCCCTGGAGACGCTGTGGGTCAGGCATCAGGCTGCTAATGGAAAGGTGATCGGTGGAAACCCACCAATTGCTCTGTGGGACAAAGATGAGGCTCTATCCTGGAAACCCTATACATTGTATAATATAACCGGGTCACGGAGAGTGACAATTGATTGGATTCTGTGGGTGGGCTTGGTTCAGGCAATGTGTGTAAACAGCATACTTTCCTTTCTAATTAGTTTGCTTGCATTTTGATTCCAATAAAGGATACATTGTCATGGATTATATCTCTTGAGAGGTTTTAAAATGTATTAATGCTCCCTCTCTCTGTTCCTTGCAATTTGAGAAGCAAGGTTGTTTGTTGCCCCTGGTTTCTCACAGCCTGGATTCTGCTGGCTGCATCCCCTGGTGTCATTTAACACCTTCCTCAGACCTCTGTATTACCTGTAAATTGGTCGTTGGCACTTGTTAGAGACAGAACAGGGGCTTCGGCCCTGCCTGCCAAGGGAATGAACAAACAACTCTGTGAGCACTGGATTGATCCACACTTGACATTGAAACCAAATCCTGGTGAATATTCTGACTCAGAAACTGTACTCAGAGATTATTGGGAAACATGCTGACCCAGAGCCACGGCCCAAATAAACTTGAAAGAAAAGATGCATGAGACCCAAGATCAGACCAAGTAACAAATTAGAAAGTTGCTTGACCATCTGCAGAGCGCCAACCCCCTCCCCTCTGAAAGTGCCAACACAACGTTCCTCCAATTCTTAAATGCTTCCTCCCCTCCCCACCCCCTATCATGATGCCAATTCTACCTTACAAATCCGGCTAGACCAGCGGATGTACGCTGGTACAGAGAGGAACTGGAAACACAGAGAATCCAGGACAGATGATCCCTTCAGGACCAGGGCTAAGAGTGGTGATACCGGGAGGGCAGAGAGAAGGTGGGGTAGAAATGAGGAACTGATTACAAGGTTCTACATAAAACCTCCTCCATGGGGGGTGGACAACAGAAAAGTGGACAAAGGGAAACGTCGGACAGTGTAAGATATGTCAAAATAATAATAATTTATAAAGTATCAGTGTCCATGAGGGATGGGGAACAGGGAGGGAGGGGACAAAATGAGGAGCTGATACCAAGGGCTAAAGTAGAAAGCAAATATTTTGAGAATGATGGTGGTAACAAAGGCACATATGGTCTTGACACAATGTATGGATGTATGGATTGTGATCAGAGTTGTACAAGCCCGAATAAAATGATTTTTTTAAAACCCACATGTGTTCCCGTAAACCATGCCCCCTCTCAACCTGCCAGGGAGAACCCGCTTTGCCTCTAGAGTGGAGCATGTCTTATCTATACTAAAGGTGTCCTCACCTCTTTTGAAATGATCCTATGGTCTTATAAAACTGTGGTTTAATTCTCCTGTGTGTGTGTGTGTGTGTGTGTGTGTGTGTGTGTGTGTGATTACAACTTATCTCTGGACCCTTACAAACCACATGGGTCTAGAACTTGCTAGTTACCCCATGGACGACAACCGGGCTCTGAACTTCGTAGGACTTAAGGGCTTTGAGCCAGTTTTGATTGTGCTTTTGAGGAGGTTCAACCAGAAGAACAACCATGAAGCTGGTGCAAGACCAGGCAGTGTTTGGTTCTGTTGTTGCTCTGCGTTGGAACCAACTCAATGACCCCCAACAACAATAACTGTTGGATTGGGGAAAGGAACGCGAGCTCCCCTTGGGCACAAGGAAGAATTACGACCAGTTGAGATGCAAATATGGAAAAAGGAGTTTATTTCTTGTCTAGCTCGAGCTAGGGCTTTCTTCCCCTCACTGCCCAGCACAGCGGGACCCAGCATCCAAAAGGGAATCAGCCCTGAGTTCTTTGTTCCCTGGGCTTTTGTGGTGCTAGGGACCGGGGGCAGTCCAGTGTTGCTGTTCTTTAAACTTATAGGAGAAAACTTCTGGCATCAGCGTTGTCCAGTGGTGGTTGACGAGTAGTTCCACGCATATTCTCTTGACTGGTCAATTGGGGATGGTGGTCACTGCTCCCTACTGGTCAGTCTGGGACAGGTGATGCCTTCTCTGACAGAATTACCTCAGTGTCCAGGAATCTGAAATTAGAGCTTAAGCCTGTCTCAGACTTTGGTTTTATGCAGTCTGTCATGGTGCTGGTGCCGGGAGTTGTAAACCAGGACCCCACATAACAAAGCTATATCCATTTCCATGGAGGCCGCACCCACCCTGAGCCGATCAAGGCAGAAGCGCCTTAGTAACAGTCACGAAGTGTTGACATGTAATGTTCTGAGTCATAACAACCCTATCTATGTACAACAGAACAGAAACAGTCCCCTATTCACAGTCTTTGTTAGCTTTGTGCCCATTTCATATGTATTCTTAGTATGGTCATGTCTGATCTCAGCATAAAACGATAAAGTAACCAAAGCAGGGCTGTGGCAAAGAACCGACATTCACAAACCTAGGTCAGGCTCAGAATGATACAGGGAGGAAAAAAGAGTGAGTCTGCTGCTAATCAATGCTGGAATTGTAACACCATTTGAGCGAGGCCTTTGCGATATGGAATGACGCCACTAATATGGATCAGGATGCCTGTCACAGTTTTAACCAAATTACCAAGACCAGATTAATTCCAGAAATTCTAAGCTTATTTCTGTAAATGCTTGATTGAAGGAAGCATCAGGGTTAAAACCTCCCAAAATTTCAGAGAAGGGCAAACTGGTCCCCCCTTCCCTCCACCCCCCCTCACCCACAGGCCCCGGCGAGTTGAGAAGGGACATTGCCTTGGAGAATGCATGTGGTCTTGAAATGGCACTTTCAAAAGGGAGGTCACCTGCTCAGCAAATGATCAAGCAACTTTGGAATTAGTTTAGTCTGTCCCTGAGTTTCATGAGATTTATTGGAACATAATTCCTGGGTCAAGTAAGCAGCGTGGCAATGTTGGGGGAATGTTCCCCGGGTCTGTTGCAATACTCAGAGGGCTTCAGCAAGGGGGCAAAGGAGGCCTGGGGCATCCAAACTGAAAGCATCCGGTCACGCCCTCAAGGTCTCAGGCTCCACCCCTTATCTAAAAGGCGGATATGCCCAGATAGTTGTGTTCATCCAAACCTGCTGAAGTAGAACATTCTGAAGTGCAAATGACTTTTTGACTGCAAGGAGGGGAGGGGGTGTGTCTGTGGCATTTGGTTTTTCCCGCCACTCCTGTCTTAGGCTCGATCTTAAACCCTAGCACCGTTCCCGCACAGCTGGCTTCTCCCCGCCTCCCGACACCCGCCTCCGCCGGGATGGAGAAAACTCCCAAACCAAGGGCGGCTTTCACCCAAGTGAAAGCTTCTGGTCCACTTCCTAAGCGGACAATAAAGTTATCCCGACGAATCGGCGTCGCGACTGGGACTTCCGGCGGAAGTGACGTGGACAAACGGCCGACCGAGGCGTTGCCATAGAGGCGTGGAAACCGAGGGCTCCCTGCGGGCTTGCTCCTACTTCCGGCCATCTCCTTAGACGACGAACCAGGGAGAGTCCGGCGCTGACAGCACCCGGGGGGCTCTCCGGGCACCGGGACCGCGGCGGCGGCCGCGCCGGCGGGATGTTCCGCGGTCTGAGCAGCTGGTTTGGCCTGGAGCCGCCGCCAGCGGACGACGAGCGGCGGCCCGAGGGGGACGCTCCGCCCGAGCGGCGCTCCGAGGTGGTGGCGGAGTCCGCGGAGGGGGAGCCGCCGAGAGTCGGTGACCAGGAGCTTCTCGACGAGGACAAAGGCCTCGGCGGTGAGTGTCCCCCGGAGGAGCGGCGGGACCCGCGGGAAGGGGAGGGGAGGGCGGCGTGTCGGTCGATCGGTCTTCCCGGGGCTCGGCGGGGCGAGGGCTGGCGTTGAGGAGCCGGGGCCTCTAGGCAGCAGTCACGCCTTGTTCCTGAAGTCCCTAGTGGTGTGCGAGTCGTCGTAGTTTGTCAGCATTGGGATCAGGACCACGGTGAAAAGAGACGCCGTCCGGGAGAGGCTTTCGGGACCCCCAAGACTATGTATGGTCCTTCAGGTCCGGAATTTAACTCATCCCTGCCGGTCCGTTTTCAACCAAGCAGTACCCCAAACCCACTGTCATCGAGTCGATTCCCACTCGGGAGAGAGTTGGGGCTGGCGGCTTCCGTAAAGATATACAGCCTCAGAAACTCAAAGGGACAGTTGTGCTCGGTTCTATAGGGTCGCTAAGAGTCAGAATTGACTCGATGGCAGTGAGTCCAAACGCCTGTGATGAACCCATGAGGCGTCGTGGGTTAAGCAATGGGCTCCCAACCACTGGGTCAGCGCTTTGCCAGAGATCCATGAGGCTTTGTGCTCCTTTAAAGATTGACAATCTTGGAAACCTTATGGAGCTTTTCGACTGCGCCCTCAATGTTCGCTGTGATTGGGAATCAGCTGTGATTTGGATTTTATGCCTCTGATTATAATTCCATTTGGTATTGGTGGTTTTTGGCGAATAGACAGGATGCCTGTAGGGCGGGGCCTGAGTTGATCTCTTGTCATTAGATAGGGGGTGGGGTGGGGGGCGGGACTTCAAAAGGTTCCAGGGGAAAAAAATCAAGTTAAAAGATACTGGCCATTTCCCATGCACTTTTTGAAGCCCCCTCGTAAAAGAGGGTAAACACAAGATAGAAGCAGACACCACGAAGATGAAAACCCAACGTCGTGCTGCACCCACCGTTGTTGATAGGCTGCCATCCGTTGTTTGCAGCCACTGTGTGTTTTGACCGTCTGCCAGCCTAGGGGGCACATCCTCCAACAGTATATCAGACCGCAGGGTGTCGGTGGGGTGTACTTCAAAAAGTTGAATAAAAATAATAATAGAATTTCACAAACAGAATCTTGGCATTTTTCCCCATGACCTTGGTGACGCCCTCTCCACTCTGTTGGCTGATTTTCCCAAGTTGCTTGCCAGGCCTTGTTTGCTAGCTCGTCCTACTTAGACCCCTAGCCCGGCAGAAACCTGTGCCCTAGGCGTCGATCATTCTACTGACATTTGAAATGCCAGAGGATAGCTTGTCACAGCCATGGACAAGTCACCACAGGACCCTACGCTCACTGACAGGCGGTCAGCTCAAAAGTTAGCCCAAGGCCTCATAGTGACAGAATGAAAAGGCCATCAGGGATTTTTCAGTAAATGTGTTAGGAATTTGCAGCTCATACGTGTGCCATGTAGTTTTTGAATGCCTTACCACACTCCCTTCTGGTGCTTGGGAGGCTGATATTAGGTGGAAGTCCCTCCCACCCCTACACACACACACACACACACACATGGCTTAAAGTTTCAGAAATAAGAGCACTTCTTGGGGTCTGAAATAGAGATGAATTTAGAAAGGTACTGACCACACTTTCAAAGAGACAAGCGAGGTGATTGGTGAGGGTGGTGGGGTGTGTGTGTGTGTGTGTGTGTGTGTGTGTGTGTGTGTGTGTGTGTTTTCTACCTGCTGACCCTCAGAGGTACGTTATCTGCAGAAAGACTTCCCTACATTTTGAAAACTGAAATTAAGCATCTGTGCGCCTGACTCCTACTGAGCAGGTTCAGTCTCTTAGTCTTTCAAAATCAACATGGGATTTCCTGGGAACTTTATTTGTTCCGCAAACATCTGTTGAGGGCTTACCTTCAAGACGGGCCTAATAACTTCCTGGTCTGTGGTCACCTATATCTGAATTAGGGCAACTTACCAGGGATATACACCTAGGGCTACATTCCACTCCTGGGCTACATTCCACTCTTGCCCCAAAACCAAGCCTCCTGATCCTCCCTCCTGTGAACTGTTTGGTCTTCTCTAAACTCTTCATCTGAAGAGGCAATAGTTTAAAGGGCTCTCATTTAAGAGTCCCTTTCTTACAGGGTTCGTGGCCTAGTGGGTTCCAGGTTGGGCTGCTAACTACAAGGTCAGCAGTTTGAAGCCACCAGCTCTGTTACAGGAGAAGGATGAGGTTTTGCTTTGTTTTGTTTATTCATGTGAAGAGTTACAGTCTCAGAAAACCACAGGGTCAGGTCTACTCTGTCCCATGAGGTCATTATGAGTTGGACACAACTTGATAGCCGTGAGTTTTTTTAGTTTCCCTACCTGAAGCGCCCCAGTTCAAAGTAACCGTTCTCATTCAGCACAAAATGGTGGGGGTGGGGTGTAAGACGGTAATTTTTGTTTTTACTAAAGGTGGCCAAATCAGAGTTGTGTCTTTACCTTTCTTGAACAACAACAAAAAAAGCCTCGTCCTTGAGGAGTGTAAAAATCGGGGTCATTCCCGCGGTTTAGCCCACTTTAATCTGATGCTCATTTCAAAAATGTTTCTAGCTCCCATCCATGCCCAGGTCCCAAAAAACACACACACACACAAACAACATCAAGCTCATTTCCATCGAGTTCATACCGACTCATTGCACCCTTATAGGACAGGGTAGAACTGCTCCTGTGCATTTCTGAGACTGTAACTGTTAACGAGGGTAGAAAGCCATGTCTCTTCTGAGGAGTGGCTGGTGGTTTCAAACTGCTGAGCTTTCGGATCGCAGCCCAACGAGTAACCACTACGACGAAGGGATATGTATAAAGAAATGAAATGACGAGTGGGTGACATGTGACCTTCTTGGGCTTCACAAGAAGGAAGGGAAATCAAACTCCACATAAACATCACCAAAGGCAGGTTTCTATGAACCCTGGCGGCATCGGGTTAAGCAGTGGGCTGCTAACTGCAAGGTCAGGAGTTCCAAACCGCCAGCCTCTTTGAGACAGACAGACAGGCTTTCTACTCCCATAAAGAGTAGAGTTACAGTCTTGGAAACTCACAGGGGCAATTTTACCTGTCTGATAGGGCAGCTATGAGTCGGCATCAACTCAACGGCTATGAGTTTGGTTTGGGATTTTGGGGAGGTCAGACAAGCCCCACCCTACCAATTCTGACTCTCAACTGTCCCTCCCACAACACTCTCTAGTTTTCAGCTGGGTTCCATAATCAGTTGCAATGACTACACAACTCTAAGACGATACTCACAAGTATAGGACTTATTAAGGGAGTTAACAGGTTAAAAAACTCAGGATACAATTGTTCAGGGAGGACAGCTTTTCGGCTGTGCTCACAGGCTGGCCTCTGGTCTTTGGTTTCTCAGACATGCAGCCTGTTGGCCTTTACCCTGGTCAGGTAATGTTACAAAGCTCTTTGGGGGTTGCCAACAAATGCCCCAAAGGCATGCTACTCTGCCTTAATGCCACCCTGTCTGAAGCCTCAACCCGAAGGGGGCATTCAGTTCTAACTCCATAAGTCAGCAAATCTATTCTTCCAGTTACTTGTCTGGAGGCACCCCATTAACACAAGCCAGCCTGCTGCCTTAAAACACTCAGCTTTACAGTGGACTCTTCTACCTCCTCTGCTGTCACAGCTGTCTCCTAGATCAAGGAAGTTCAATGCGCAGAGGTCTTGGGATCCAAAGGACACACTGCACTATTGGCTCCCCCCACCTTCCTGCTTCTGAGATTGTTCACCCAGCAGGATGGCAATCGTAATGAACCCTGGTGACAATCCCTGCCAATTGAATCCTTTACTCTCTCTTACCCACTTTCGGTGGTGGTTGTTAGATGCCATTGAGTCGGTTCTGACCCATAGCAACCCTGTGTGTAACAGAACAAAACACAGCCTCGACCTGTGCCATCCTCACAATCATTCCTGCCCGTTAACCCATTGCTGCAGCCACAGTGTCCATCCATTTCATTGAGGGCCTTCCTCTTCTTCCCTGTTCTTCTACTTTACAAAGCATGATGTCCTTCTCGCACTGGTTTCCCATCCGGAAAAGGTTGTTTGGTGGGAGTAACAAAAGCTCTGGCTAGAAGAGCCGTGTTAAATAATTCACTGCATTGCAGGCCTCCTCCTCTTCTCCTTTGAAGAAGGCTGGGAATATTGCAGTAGAACTATGCTAATTAGGCCAGCCTCCTCCACCTCTTCTTTCTGTGGAGAAAGTGCATTTCAAGTTCAGCTGTCTATCCTGCAAACCAAGAGGGCTCCAAATGTGAGTGTGTGTGTGTGTGTGTGTGTGTGTGTTAATGGAGAAGCGAAAGTATCCAATTGGGTCCTTATGCCCACAGCTCTGATAACAGGTGCAGGCTTCTTCCCCTGAGGAGGGCTTGTAAATAATATGCCCACGCAGGTAATGGGCACAGCACACTGAAGAAAAGGAGGGTTACTTGGTTGGCAGAAATGTATAATTTATTGCATAAAAATTCGGTATGCCTGCCCTTCTTAGGGAGCTGGTGAAAATAAAATAACAGACCGAAAACTGAAGGTAAAATAAGTACTTTACACTGTCATACTCATTCCTCAAAGTTTTAGTTTGGTGCCTCCTTTGGGAACTACCTACTTCATTTGTGGCCCTCTCTTTGGTCCTGAGCTCCCGAGGTAGAAACTGGACCCCTATTACTCCTTCCTCACTCTCATCAGATGCCTTCTTAGTGGCACCATCGCCCGTGTGAACTCTTTGAGGAATCATGGAGGCGCTCCTCACCTTGGTCAGCCCGCTCACGTGGAAGTGTTTCTCCCACAAACCTCAGAGTCCAGGCCTCCTGGCCTCCTAGGGCTTGGGGGTGACAGTGCTCCCACCCCTCTCTGAGTCCTCCTCCTGTGTTTAATGAGAAATCTTCCTTGTGTTGGCTTTGGCTTTGGCGTTCTTGTTGAGAGATGAACTTTCCTTGAGCCCCAGAGCTATGCTTCCTCTAAGCAGGTTCCCTGTGGTCAGTGTACTTCACCCACAGTTCTTCAAATCCAGCTGACAGAACATTATGATCAGACATCGTTTGACATAACATCCCGCCCTCTGGATTACACATCGGAACTGGCTGCTAACCACAAAATCAGCCTTTTGAAAACCCCAACTGCTCCGAGGGAGAAAGATGAGACTTTCTGCTGCTATAAAGAGTTTCAACTTTGGAAACCCATTGGGGGTCTTTCTACTCTGTCCTATAGTCACTGTGATTCAGGATCGACTCGATGGCAGTGAGAGTTACTGTAGAACCCAATTTAAAAATGTACCCCTGGGGAACATCTTAATAAAGAGAACCCTGTACTATTAGAAGGAGCCCTGGTGGCATTGTGGCTTAGGTGTTGAGCTGCTAAGCTGCAAGCTCAGTGGTTCAAGCTCACCAGCTGCTCCAAGGGAGACACACGAGGCTCTCTGCTCCTATAAAAGTTGACCCTCAGGGAAATTCGATGGAGGGTCGCTGTGAGTCAGAATCAGCTTAGTGGCAGTTGGGTGGATTCAACTATTTGAACTTTCAATGTCTTTTGTCTACCTGCAAAGAATATTTTTGTGAAGAAGCACATCATTGGCTGCCGCCTCTAACACATCACTCAGGTAAGTAGACAGATGTGAGCTCAGCCCAGGTGTTGTCACTCCCCACACAGGCCCCCTTGGAGGAGGCACTGGGGCTCAGGGAACTTGCAGGCTAGTGGGGAAGACGCTGTCAACCTAGGGGTCTAGGGTGTCCCAAGTCCTGACCGGGCTAGACCAGACCAGGTCCTGAGTGCCTCACAAGATACTTGCTCCAGGCCCTGAGTCAGAGACTGGTTCCCCGGGGCAACGCTATGTTCCTAAAGACCCAAAAGGGGTGTAAAAGTTAGCCAGGCCAGGAGGACAGAGAAGCCAACCAGAAAACCCCAAATTCCCTACCATCCTGTCAACTCTGACTCATAGCAACCCACTAGGACAGGGTAGAACTACCCCAGTGGGTCTCCGAGACTAGGTAACTCTTTATGGGAGTAGAAAGCATCATCTTTTCTCCTGTGGAGCCGCAGGTAGTTGTGAACTGCTGACACTGCTGTGAGCAGTCCGACATATAACCCACACACACCAGGGCTCATCTAGAGAAGCTGAGGGAGGGACATATTTGACACCTCCTCAGAGGTATTGAAAGAATAGCTGTCTGACCTCATGAATGTAATACCCCCAGAGGACAGATAAGTGTAGTCCCTTTGGGGTGTGGCTGTGATTGCCAGAGGGCGCTGTGGAGTGAGGGTGAGGAGACTTCAGTTAATGGTCAAGGCCAAAGGAAGCTGGAGGTTAAGGGGCAGAGTTGACTGCACTGTCCTGAACTCCCTACAAGCGGCTAAGAGCCTGGAAGTGATACTGTCAGCCCAGCAAGGATTTAACTGGGTGGGCAAAGCCCCCTTGCCTTTCCTCTTAGAGTTTCCTTCCCATGTGGCCATTATGAGTCACAGCTGCCAGGTACCCTACAGGCACCCTAACTGAGGCAACCCGCAGGCAGCAGGAGTATCCACAGCCCACCCGCCGCGGTCCCTGCCAGCACCTTCTTCCTGCCAAGTGTGGGCTTTGCAATGCTGGGTGTCGCTTCCTGTCCTCGAGGACATGCAGTAAGTGGTCTGGGACAGCAAAGGTTTGGGTGTGCCAGGTTTCGTGTCATTCCACGTTTGCCTGTTTGCATCAGCTAAGAATGAGACCTCGTTTTATGTGCACCCTTCACAGATACTGCAATTTCTACATATTAAAAATTGGCAAATTACAGTGCGGTGGGGGGGGGGTTAGAGTTCTCACCTTCTGTGCAGGAGACCCGGCTACTGACCCTGCACCCCTAGTGCAGACACCCCTGTCAGTAGAGGCTTGTGTGTTGCTAGGTTGCTCAACTGTGCTCAGGGGTGCTTCCAGACTAAGACAAGGAAGAAAGGTCTGGCGATTTACTTCTGAAAACTCAGCCATTGAATTGGGGCTGACCCGAAGAGAGATAGCAAGGAGGATGTAGAGGTGGGTGTTTCCATCTGGGCTTGCCAAGATGTCTGTATCTGAAATATTCCCCCAGACTGGTCACGGAGCAGGTGGCTCAGGGAGAGGAGGGGCATGTTTTCCCTTGAACAGGAGGGAAGGAGGAGAAAGGGAAGATGGGATGTGTGTGGGGAGTGGGGGTGGGGGTGGGGAAGGACTGGAAAGGAAGGAAGGCATAACTGCGCCTTGATCTGATTCGTGCAGCAGGAGGGGGGTTGTTTTCAGAGATCACTTAGAACTTGAGGGGGCTAAGAAAACTTTCAAACAGCAGCTGGGGTGAGCCTGTTGTCTTCGAGAGCGAGATGGATGCTGAGCTGCAGTGAACACCCCACCCATCCCCTGCCACTGAATGGATTCTGACTCCCAGCGACCCTGTCTGTAGGGTCTCTCAGACTGTAGCCTCGTCTCTCCCCCACAGAGCAGTTCATGGGTTCAAACCTGCTCTACCCCAGGTCTCCTTAGCTGCGGAGAAAGTGGACCTCATCCCTCATGCTGCACTTTAATTTGCAAGGAACTTGCTCCGCAGTATTGGATCCTCTGGAAGCAAAAAACCCCAAAGGTAGCCTTGAACCCTAGTAATACTCTTTTGCTTCTCTGCAGACTATCTGTTTAACTTTGCAACGGTAGCTACAAAAAAGATCACCGAATCAGTGGCCAAAACTGCACAAACCATAAAGAAGTCCGTGGAGGAAGGGAAAATCGATGGCATCATTGATAAGGTCAGTTTTGATGCGCTTCCGAAGTGGGCACTTAAGAAACTCGCTGCCTGCTTGTTCAATCTGACGTTTCTTCTTAGGAAATGTAGTCACTCCCAACTTGAGGGGGGGTTATTATTCTGATTTTTTTAATTTTAAAATTTTGGGGGGTCCTTGGTTGTTTTCTTTCTTTGTTGTTTAAAAAATAGCAATGATAGCAACTACTTCATTTAAATAACTGTTCTTCTTGTAAAGTGTTCTAAAACACACTGATACTTTTGCGTCAGAGCAACCTGTTCATAGAACTATTTCAGAAGCTAACTGTGCTATGCTTTTTCATATCACCATTAGGAGATCCAAGCCCTAGCCCATTAAGAAAAAACCCTGCTAAGGCTTTAAGGAGAGAGTGCATTTGTAGCCAGCGTGCACAGTGAGTGGGCTTAGGGGGTTCATTTATGTTCCTAACTATGGGCAGACCTGGTTTTATTGCTCTTCCCTTTATTGCACTTCACAGACAGTGCAGTTTCTACAAATTGAAAATTTGTGGCAGCTCTGAGCCCAGCAAGTTTCTCAGGGCCAATTTTCTCATAGTCCGTGCTCACTGCGTGTCTCTGTTGTCACCTTTGGTTCATCCTCACAGTATGTGAAACACTCCCCGAATGCTTTCGCTCACTTAATAGACTACAGTAAGCACAACTTTGCCAAGGGACTTCAAAATGGTTACGGCACTGTTCCATTACCTTTCGATTCTCTTTTGCCACAAACTCTTTGAAACCCCCACCCCCGTTTATGCACAGGGGTACCAAAAATCCACGGCACTCCCTTTATTGCAACATTTATTTCGGGGCAATGGCTTGGAGCTGTATCTGCCATATCACTGTGACCTCGCCTGTCCCTGGACCAAGGAGGCCCCCAGGAAAGGCCTAGCTATAGGATTATTTAGGGATTTGTTTTGGATATACCATTGGTAAGCATGAACTATGATCGGGCCCTTATTATTTTATGGAATAGCATACAAAAATGAAATTGTTGTATTTCTGCATTTGAAAAGATAAGCCTTCATACACTTAAATGTTGAACATGTTGGTGCCTGCCCCTCGTTGAAGACATGGAGAAGGGGCACTCTTTCAAGCAACCTGAGTACAGGGCCGCATACAGGACTTTCTTACCTAATAATAAGCATTTCAAAGTAATCTAATGCTTGATGTGCTCTTTTTTTTTTGTTTTATCACAGACAATTTTAGGGGCTTTCCAAAAGGAGCAGGAAAAATTTGTTCAGGCACAACATACAAAGAAGTCAGGTATGTTATAGGTTGGTGTGATGGGACTTAATTCATCCAATTGGATTTTGGGGCTGCTACCTGCCAGACCCCACACAAAGGATCTGAGGGTACAGAAATGTGTGAGAAATGGCCCCATCTCTTGTGAAGAAGACAACCCAACTGTGGAGGCTGAAAGGGAAGAAGTCTGTTCTTCCCAGCAGCTGGGCTCAGCCAGTGGCCCCTCTGGGGAACTGGCCCCACAGCAGAAAGATGAGGCCGTCTGCTTCCATAAAGAGTTAATATCTGGGAAACTCCTTGTGAGTTGGTATTGACTAGACGGCGGGAGGTGGCTATTCTTGGGAGCCTGGCCATCCAGACTGGGCCTGGCCTCCGCATGTCTGAGACAGTGAGCAGGCCCGCCCCGGCTGCTCTTTCAAACTTTCCTTGGCTTCCTCATGTCTCCAGTTCTAAGTGATCTCCCAAACTGTCTTCTGGTTAGACTAAGTGGTCCCTTCTGCACCAGAAGATGCCTTGGGGATGTTGTACCCTAGACAGGATCGCACAGCTGGAGGTCCATGCTGCTTTTCTTGTCTGTCCTTCTGTCCCTCCCTCACACGTGATATTGACTCTATAATCACCTGGTCAAAGGGTGCTCTGGTTTCCCCACTATAAAATTCAAGCAGGGTGATTTTGTTTAGTTGTTTTTGTACCAAATGCACACACACGCAGTAGACTCCTGAATTCAATCTGGGTGCTGAGGTCCATGATCAGATTTGGGGCTCACTGCAGTGGAACCATCGTAACCCATTGTTCCCTTTTCCTTTTGCCATTCAATGCCTTCTAGAAGCAGCTGTGCCTCCATGGGTTGACAGTAACGATGAGGAAACAATCCAACAGCAAATCTTGGCCTTATCAGCTGTAAGTTTCTTATAACGCAACTTGCTATCTGTAGAGCACATTATCTGCTGCGGACAAGCTGCAGCTCGGCTGGCCTGGGCAGAGATTTTTTTTTTTTTAGCTACCCAAGTATTTAGTAATTTGCGACATTGGGAAAGTACCCAGAACTTCTGCTCCCTCTCTTCTGCTTTTTGCCCCTTTACTAACTTTTAATGTGTGTATCCTTAAGTTCTCTTTGCTTGATGTGCAAGTCTGGCCTGCCCCCATGAGATCATTCTTGCAGCCTTTAAACCCCGCTTCTTCTACGTTATTAGGAGAACTTTGTCTTTCCAATCTCAGATCAGCATTCTACTTCGGTATGAAATTATTATACTCATTTTCTCTTGGTCTGTTGCAGCCACTTGTTTGAAAGGGAAATCGATTGAAATAGGAAGGGAAGTGGGCAGTAAATGATGCCACATTGAGGGGGTTGCAATTGATGGCATGACACAATAAGTGGGTGAATTGTTAAATGGAAACTGTTCCTGCTCTGTAGACCTTCACCCGATTCACAATTAAAAGGTAAATAAATAAAGCCCATCGAAGGGCCCTGGAAGACTCTGCCCACCTCAGACAGCACAGTCACCCCACAGGGGATGGGCCCTGGGCATCTACCCGTGAAAGCTAATGTGCCAGCCCAGAAGTCAGACTCTGGGAGCAAAACTACAGATGCTTTTCTTCTAATTGACTGAAATAAAACTCACACTCAACCACACAAACCACAGCCTGTACTACCCTAAGACGAGAAGAACTAGGTGGTGCCTGGCTAGCACACATGAGTGCTCAGAGGGGATCATAATAGAAGGCTGTGGAGAAAGTCAGAGGAAAACGTAGAAATGCATGGGTGAAGAGAGACAATGGACAGTGTAAGATACGAAATAATAATAACAAGATAAAATTGATCAAGGATTTACAGAGGGGGGAGGGGGGAAAGAGGAGCTTATACCAAGGGCTCAAGTAGAAAATGTTTTAGAAATGATGATGACAACATACGTACAAATGATAAACTCGATATATGGAATCTTATAAGAGCCGTAAGAGGCCCAAATAAAATGATTTTTAAAAGAAAAGAGAAACAATGAAGAATAAAAATCACTATCATCAGAAAGACCAGGTTACGGGCCTGAGAGAGACGGGTGGCACCCGAGACTGTGCCCCTTAGACATCCTGCAGGTCTGTCACTGAACCCATCTCCAGGGGTCACCGCTAGGCACACAACAGACAGCTCTGTCAAGTGACTGGTGACAGCTGCGAGGAAGCTGTTCCTTGGACCAGCCAACCCGAGGAGACCAATTTCTCAGGTCCCTCACAGGTGGACTTGGCGACTGCAGTCCGCTCCGTCCCATTTGTGATGTGACGATGGATCATAATTGCGTTTTGCAGTTCTCAGCCCTGCTGTTTTTCTTTGCTTCAAAGGACAAGAGGAATTTCCTCCGGGACCCCCCAGCTGGGGTGCAGTTCAACTTTGACTTTGATCAGATGTACCCGGTGGCCCTGGTCATGCTCCAGGAAGACGAACTGCTGAGCAGGATGAGATTTGCCCTGGTGCCCAAACTGTAAGCTGGGCTCCACCCCTGGGAGAACACCACCCCCAAGCCAGACTCAGACTGACCGCCCAGGACAGAGTAAAAGGGCCCCCATCCCTCCCCGGGGGCCCCAGACTATCATCTTTCTGGTGGCCGGTCACCACATCTCTCTCCCTCAGAGTGGCTGGTGGGTTGGAACCCCCTACCTTTCAGTCAGCAGTTGAGTGCTTTAACTACTGTGCCACCACGGCTCTAGGAAATGGCAGGGGTGGGGGAGGAACAGTGAGACATGCTCTTGTTATCCTGTTCGAAGAACGAGCACCTGTTCCTAGAGGAACCATCAGCGTGCCGTGTGGCTTTTGGCAGGTCATGTCTGGGGCTCGGGGCCTCCCCAGCATCAGTGTTACCCACTGCCTTCTCGCTGTGTCCCCCTGACCAGAGACCCTACTAGTCCTGTGAGCTCTAGCACCTTTGCTGGGGCACTGCCCTGACTTACTCCTCCAGCAGAGGGCACTGTTCCTCTTGGCTCACTTCCAGGTTTTACTCACTTGCCACCTACTCCCTTGGCTTGGGTTTGCCATTGTTTTCTAAAGCATGAGCTGTTTCCTACGCTGCAAGTATCCCTTTTTCCATAGCACTCCATTCTTGTGACATAGAGTCCCTGGGTGACACAAAGTTAAGTGCTCGCCCACCCAGAAATGCCCTTGGAAGGACAGGCCTGGTGATCTGCTTCCTACAGGTCCCAGTCTTGGAACCCCCTGGGAGCAGCACTGCTCTGCACACCTGGGGGGTGACATGAGTCCCGTCAACTCAACAGCAATGAACAACAGTGATTGTTGTTGTGTGGGTGCAGCAGGGTTTCACTGTCCCTTGACAACATGAAGTATCCATGTCTGTTCACTGAGGTTTTCTGTGTGTGTGTGTGTGTGTGTGTGTGTGTGTGTGTTGGACTCTGTGATGTTGTAGGCTTGCGTGTGTATGTGTGTGTTGGACTCTTTGATGTTGTAGGCTTGCGTGTGTGTGTGTTGGACTCTTTGATGTTGTAGGCTTGCGTGTGTGTGTGTGTTGGACTCTGCTGTTGTAGGCTTGCGTGTGTGTGTGTTGGACTCTTTGATGTTGTAGGCTTGCGTGTGTGTGTGTTGGACTCTTTGATGTTGTAGGCTTGCGTGTGTGTGTGTGTGTGTGTGTGTTGGACTCTTTGATGTTGTAGGCTTGCTGCTTTTCCTGTTTCAAGGCCCCGGGCCACTGTGTACGTGGTCATGCTTTGGGGCCTGGGGTAGACCCTAGGTGATGTGCATGATTAAGGACTCAGCTGGTAACAGAAAGGTGGCAGGTGCAAGCCTGCCTAGAGCACCCTCAGAAGAAATATCTGGTAGTGTACTCGAAAAACCAACCACTGAAAACCCTGTGAAGATTTCTCCCCATCCACAGAAGAGGGGGTTAGTGGGGGGTGAGCGAATAAGTCGAGAGGGTTCATGGGGCCACACAAACCACACTCAGCCTTCACAAGTCTGAGATCAGAAGAGCCGAGGTGGCACCTACTTCCCAGTGCCCGCCCAAAGCTCAGAAAGGGATCACAGCAGGAGGTCCATTTTAGAGTGGGAGAAAAGACCTGGCTTACTGGTCTGCTAGAACTGCTGGACCCCCCTGGACTTTGTCCCTTAAGGAAATGGCTCACATGTTTGTGGAGGCTGATAAGTCCAACGTTCCCCTGTCCTTCTGAAGGGGCCTCTTCCTCCACACGGCTACAGAAACTGGAGGTCAGGAGGAGGCCAGCCAGACACAGGGACTAAAACACGAGAGCCAAACATTCCCAAAGTAAAAGCAGGTCTCACTCGCTTTTCTCTCAACTGTCTTCAAGTTGATTCCAACTCACAGAGACCCGATAGGCTGAGGTAGAACTGCCCCTGTGGGTTTCCGAGACTATACATTTTTCCAGGAGTAGAAAGCCTCATTTGTCTCCTTTGGAGTGTCTGGTAGGTTCGAACTGCTGACTTTGTGGGTCACAACCCAACACGTAACCCACTACGCCACCAGGGCTCCTCACACGTGCTGCAAACTCACTGCTGTGGGGTCAATGCTGACCCCATAGGACAGGGTTGAAGTGTCCCTGTGGGTTTCTGAGACTATAACTCTTTACAGGAGAAGAAAGCCCCACCTTTCTCCCACAGAGATTGGAGGTTTCCAACTGCTGACCTTGCCCAACACATAATTACACCATCAGGGCTCACTTGCTTAGCCCAACTAAAAAAGTACATTGGGACTCACATCAAGATGGCTACCCACATCCTGGACCACCCAGCAGACTTTTAGGGCAGTGACTGGCATCTTGATTAGTGTTTGTCACCAAGGACTGAGCGCTAGTCTTCTGCACATGCTCAGTTAGGAAGAGGGGGAGGTCACACAGATGGTGTCTTGCCCACATTGAGGGCCTCCATGGAGGTGTCCTTTTTTGCCATCTGGCCCAGGGCAAATGGGAAGATTGTACCCCCCAAGGAAATAGGATGGTGACTTGAATCACACCCTCCCTGGTAAGGTGGAGAGCCACGGTGATGCTGTAGATTAAGAATTGGACTGCTAACCTCAAGGTCAGCAGTTTGAACTCCCCAGCACTCCTTGGGAGAAACTTGAGGCTTTCTGCTCCTCTAAAAACCTACCGCTGGAGGGAGGGAGCAGTAGAGTTCATTGTGATCATGTGTATACAACTCTTTTGTAAAACCATTTAACTCTGGAAGTGTGAATCTTATATCAAGAAAAAAAAAACTTGACCTCTGGTTACCAAGGGTGAAGGAGGACGAGGTTCTGCTTAGGGGGAATTGGGTTCATTTTGATGGTGTTGAAACAATTTGGAGAGGGATCTCAACAATGGTTGTACAACATGAAGTATATAATCAATGCCACTGAATTATACATGACGATGTTGAATTGGAGAATGTTTTGTTGTGTATATTTTTGCCAAATTTGAAAAAAATTACATTAGTAACAATGAGCTATGGGGGGGGGGAGAAAATGTTCTAAAATTGATTGTGGTAAAGGTTGTACAACTCTTCTTGATATGGTCGATCTATTGACGTGTATGATATGTGGATGAAGTGCGGATAAAACTTAAAAAAAAGATGTATAGCCTCAGAAATCCAGAGGCATTTCTCCTGTCTTTACAGAGTTGCTGTGAGTCAGAGTTGACCTGATGACTGGGACTTAGTCCTGTCTCATTTGCATAACACACCAAAACAAACCAACCACTGTTCTGGAGTTGAAGGTGACTCAGAGTGACCCTGTAGGGCAGGGTAGAACTGCCCCCTGTGGGTTTGTTTGTTCTTTGAACTGCTGACCGTGTGGTTAGCAGCCTCACATGTAACCACAATGCCGCCAGAGCTCCACTAGCATAACATTCACTCACTCCAAAAGAGGACTAGAACCACAGAAGTAGAGACTAGAATGTACAACACATCCCCAAATGGGGGTGGCTAGAAGGGCCACGCTAAGTAATGAACTACATTGCATTGCTCCTTAGAACCATCAGCCACACAAGGTCAAAGGGCTGCATTTGCCCCTGGATAAAGCTCACCGGCAGGAAGGAGCAGGAAAGAAGGAGTCTGGGAAGGACAAGGAAGAGTGGGGAGCTGTGGTGACATGACCGTTGCAGTCAGTGTCATGAATTGAAATGTGTCTTTGAGTTGTTGAGTGAAAACCCAGTTTCCTCTGTAAACCATATCCCAAGTCACAATAAACAGTTTTAAACTTGAAACACAAAAGAAGCCCCTGGACAGTCCGGTTCTGCTGACAGCACCACACACGGGTCTCCTTCTGTGGGCCACAACGCCACAGCAGCTGCTTCTTTGGGAGTTGGCTTGTGCTGCTTTGAAAGAGCAGTACGTGGTTTCTTCTTTTTTCTTCCTATTACTTAGCTTTTCCACTCTAAAACATGTGAGACTCTCCTGTGACCCTCACTTGGATGTGAAAGTGCTCCCAAATGCCATCTCTCCCAGTCACCTCCACTCTAGTCCCCCCACCCCCTGTGTGCGTGGCTTGCCTGCATCCTCAGATGGGGTTCTCGTCTCTTTCAGCGTGAAGGAAGAGGTGTTTTGGAGGAACTACTTCTACCGTGTCTCCCTGATCAAGCAGTCCGCACAGCTGACAGCCCTGGCCGCCCAGCAGCAGGCGGCCGCCGCCAAGGAGGAGCGGAGCCCAGGCCGGGAAAACGAGCTGCCGCTGACAGGTACCTGTACAGAGGCACGCTTTGCTCCATGCAAAGAGTTGCTTTCGACTTTGGAACGTAGCTTAGAGGCCCCGTGGTCTTCTGCATGCCCCGAGACCTCGAGGTCCTAAGGGAAACAATCTCCCCGGCCCAGAGGACGTCCATATCTCATGCCGTTGGCATCACTGAACCAGCTCACAATCGGCAGCCCCAGGCTGCCCTTACCTTGGCCCTGCGCTCTGCCCTTGCTTTGCCTCTGAGTTCTCCTGTTTGCATCCCCTTTCATCCTCCCTGCCCTGCTTTTTCTTGGCCTCTCCCCCAAGGGAAGTTAGAGCCAGTCTCCCCCACTGGGACTCACGCCAGCGCTTGGGAATGCCACTGCCTGTTCCAGCTTCTGTTAGGTTTGGCATGGCATGTCCTGAGTGAACCTTATTCGCCAGCGCAGGGCTGAACTTTGTTCCAGGCCCCGCTCCGTGCCCAGCTCCATGCAGGACACGCCCAAAGGCAGCCACATGCAAGCTTTCATGGAGATAGTGTGTGCGCCCCAGGTTGTTGGCAAAGAGGTTTCATAATATTAGCAAGATGTATTAACTTCTGGAATAATCGTTGAAGTCAGAAGTGTCTTTATAACGTTGGTTACTTGCCCATGCTGAGTCTTGATAATAATCTGAAGGGAGGCCAGCCCCACAGGAGTGGGGAAGGCAGGCAACATCTACCTGTGTTTGTAGTGATTTGCATTGTTCAGTGCGTGCCCAAACCTGATTCCGCACATCACACAGGAGCTGAGGACATGGTGCTGCGGGCTGGAGAAGGGGCGCATCTGCTCACACAGTAACAGTGATGTTAGCATGCAGCCAACGGCTAGCCTGCACCATTGTTTTTTGTGATTTTTACCCCCCAAAGGCCACCTTCCCAACAAAATGGACTGCAGACAGCATTCTGTAAAGACCCTGGTTAGTCAACTAGAAAGTGAGGATAGTGAGGGGGGTAAGGGTGCCAGGCCTGTGAGGGTGCTGGCCTGTTTTAAATGTGACCGGGGACAAAGGAGAAACTTGAAAAATAATGTAATTCTCATTCTCCTAAGAGAAACAGCAGAACCCTTCTACAACGATTGTCCTAGTACTGACATTTCTTGAAAGCATATAAGAGGGCATTGCATATGGTATATGAAACAGTATTCCCACATGGCTAGTTCCTATACCAACATGAGAAAAGCTGAAAGCCACACCTAAAAGCTTCTTTGGGGAAATAGGATTTCAAATCATCATACGTATTTTAGCTGTTCATTATAACATGTCTTCAGAATTGAATCAAGCGATCATTATCTCTCTTATTCTCACTTCTTAGAGGCAGTACGACCCAAAACGCCACCTGTTGTAATCAAATCTCAGCTTAAAACTCAAGAGGTAATGCGGTTTTCTGAGCGGGTTGGTGGCTGGAAACGAAGTCAGTCTGAGTCCCCAAGATCAGGTGTCCTAGCGCTTGCTCTGTGAGCCCAGAGCTTCTCTGCCGTGAGGAGGAGGCAGCCAGGGCTTGACTGGGTGAGGCACCTGGCACAGCTGTGCCCGTTGGGGATGAGATGTCCAGTAGAATACCCTGGGAGCGAGACCAAGAGAGCTGGGTGGTAAGTCGCTCAGTCAGCCAACCCCTGGGCCAGTTAGAAGGTGGAAGAGCCAGGCTCCTGCTGTCTTTACTTGGCAGAGGCAGGAGATGTCAGTGGCACAGCCCTCCCCTGGGAGAGGACTTGCACACGACACAGAAACGTGCCCACCCATGGGTCTCTCACCAGCGCGCCTGTCTTGAGTCGCAGGAGGAGGAGGAGATTTCCACCAGCCCGGGTGTGTCAGAGTTTGTCAGTGATGCCTTCGACGGCTGCAACTTCAACCAGGAGGATCTGAGGAAAGAAATGGAGCAGCTTGTGCTCGACAAGAAGGAAGAGGAAACAACTGTGCTGGAAGGTACCAGGCCCTGCTCCCACCCTAGACGGCGAGGTGGACTGCACAAAATTGGGATTTTAGAATAGCCATACAAAACGTGTGTGTGTGTGTGTGTGAGAGAGAGAGAGAGAGATGGCGGGAGGGGGGTTGTTCTGTGAAACAAGCAATGATGGTAGCACACCATGAAGAATACCATCAAGGTCACGGAATTGTCCTTGGAGAAAATGTGGCCTGAGCAGATGTTTTGTTATCTACCGACCAGGAAATAAACCAAACCCATTGGCATCAACACAATTCCAACCCATAGCAACCCTATAGGCCTGGGTAGACCTGCCCCTGTGGGTTTCCACAACTGCAGGAACACTTCACGGGGGTAGAAAACCTCATCTTTCTCTCCCACAGGGCGGCTGGTGGTTTCAAATGACTGATCCGTTGGTGAGCAGGCCAACATGCAACCAGTATGTTGCCAGAGCACCTTATCTATCGGGAGGCTTAAAAAAATTCATGGAGGCATTTCACGATCTTTTAAATCTGTTTTTCTAAAGATTTTTGAAAGCCCCTCCTATATGTTTATCATCATAAGACAAACTTTTATATGTATATATTATATATAATATATGACATAATATATACAGGGAAGTTGGATAGAAATTTACTAATAGATATATTAGTAGATATGTATATAATATACATATATTAGTAGATATAAATATTTAAACGCATGTCTCAAGCAGCCCTCTCAGGTGTGTTCAGGGCCTTCAGGAAACCAGCTGTTCCCACAGGTGCGTGCAGCAGTGGCATGTCCCACGAGGGAGTTAGCCCCATCAGGTTGTACCTGAAACTTCTTTCGACACTTAGGTGGGGGGGGGGGAGACTGTGGAGGAGGAGGTTGGGAAGGCAGCTGTGAGGAGCTGGCTGAGAAACGCAGCCAATGGAAGGGAAGGCCTGGACTCTGTGCCTGAACGTGCCCGGCTGCCAAGTAGTGTGATCTTGGGCAAGTCACTTAATGTCGCAGCCTCTGTGTGCCCGTCCCCGCCCCATCTGTACAGTGTGTGGAGGGTCTGGGGATGAAAAGCATGCTCTTCACCCAGGGGCCGCCTAGTATGCTCAGCAGTCCCTAGTGAGTCTGCTGCCCGCTGGCCTTGGGAGTGGGAGAAACAGACTGGTGAACAAAAATTACGTATTAACAAAACAAAAGGCAGAGGCCTAGTGAAAGCAGAGTGACACCCAAAGATTCTTAGTGCCTTTGCTTCCACACCGACAACATTGCTCAGTCATTATCTGAGCCCCACACAGTGATAAAGTAGGGAACAGCGTATACTCGTGTATAAGCCATTTTCTGGCACATTTTTTTAATTTACTTTTTAAAATTTTATTAGGGGCTCATACAACTCTTATCACAGTCCATACATATACATACATCAATTGTATAAAGCACATCTGTACATTCTTTGCCCTAATCATTTTCTTTCTTTTTTTTCCTCTTTTCTTTTTTTTACATTTCATTAGGGGCTCATACAACTCTTATCACAATCCATACATATACATATATCAATTGTATAAAACACATCTGCACATTCCCTGCCCCAATCATTCTCAAAGCATTTGCTTTCCACTTAGCACATTTTTAAATGCTGATTTTGTGGTAAAATTAGGTGCCTTGGCTGATATTCAGGTCAGCCTACACTCAAGTATCTATGGTAATTACCAGCCATGGCTAAGACCAACAGGCATTGTGGCAGGTGACTGAAATCATAACAGATGGTCACTTCATGTTGGTCTCCCGCAGATGATGCTGCTGACTGGGAAAAAGAGCTACAGCAGGAGCTCCAGGAATATGAAGTGGTGACAGAGTCTGAGAAACGAGATGAAAATTGGGATAAAGAGATTGAGAAAATGCTTCAAGAGGAAAACTAGCAGCGTCCCAAAATAAAGCAAGTAATCCCTAACCTTTTACAAACTGACATGCAACTCTGGGTACCCAGACTCACCAAATCCGAAGCCCAGAAGAGTATATGGTGTGATTGAAACTGAGAATCGCTTCAGCCAGCATGATTTTCTTCAAGCTGAAACTTGCCTCTTCTGCTTAACCAACACAGAAAAGTATCTAGAACAGTTATAGTAGTCATCGAGAAGCAATGTTTCATGTAATGTTGCTTTAATAAAAAATCTAGTTGGATATGTCCCTGTAGTTGGCATAGATATCTTTGTCATAGAAACACAAAGTCTTCCCATTCTGTTTGCAGTAAGGTTAAAAAAAATAGATCATTTATTCCCCAATCCTGATTGAGTGAACATGTGTGCTCGTTGTATTTTCTTGGATACATGTACATTAGCAAACGGAATAAGTGAATTGAACACAATGGAAATGACCAAATGATACCAAAGAGCTGAAGAAGTATTTTGGAAACTGTATTCTTGCTAGATCCCAGGAGCTTCCACAGACTTCTTGAAGCCCCTCATCACACCGACGACACTGCCATCTGAGAGCCAAATGGTAAAAATTGTGCCGTCGACTTTAATAGCTTAAACTTTCCCAATTTAACAGTGAGAAATATACTGTGAATTTTTGCCTTTACTTTAAAGAAAAGGAAAGCAATAGCACATTTCTTAGTGTTTCCCTGAATCCCATCTCACAGGTTTCATAGAAAGCCAGCCCTTCCACCCTTTTTGTATTGAGGACTTTTAAAAGCTGGTTCACTTTAACTCACTACCACATAGAAATCAATGTTTCCACTCTTTCTCTTCCTTTGCCTATCAGTCTTTGATGAGATGGTGTGCTGAGGGCAAGGGATGGGCCTTTAGGGATGATGTGTCCAATGGTGTGTTCTGTTACCCCCACAGGTACATGTTGATAGAATAGTATTTAAGAGAACTTAGTGCCTTAAGGTCAGAAAACTTCTAAAGCCTTTGTTTCTTGAGCCTTTCCTATTTCTCAAGAAACCTCTGTTTCCTAAAGGAGATTAAAATTCAGCCATTTCTTTATATGAAAAGGGTCCATACAAGAGGGCTTCAAAACAGTGGCTGGGAAATGGAATGAAATTTTTCCATAGGCCCTCTGCCAATTTGAATTCCTATTCTTTCCTCCATAAAACTGAGTGTCCTCTGGGCCCAAGCTAAACTCCAGGGAATCGGGCCCAGGCCCCAGGACTGCTGTTGGCTTCAGAGTTGAAGAAGATCACACAATTTTCGCAGGCAGTGTCACCTGGACTATAGCAGGTAGATCCTGTGTTCTCTGAAGCCACTGACTCCTGTAGCCTGAGACTCACTTGCACAGCCAGCATTGGCCATGACTGAGTTTGAATCTAGAGATGATGGTGACTGGCAACTTCTGGAGTGTTCCTATCAAGGGGAAAACGTGTTCTCATAGGGCTCCCTTGATGAAAAGCAGCTTGCCCAATGTTGTCAAGTCATTTCTGACTCGTAATGACGACAAGACAGGGTAGAACTGCCCCTGTGGGTTTCTGAGGCTGCAAATTTTTATAGGAGTAGAAAGCCTCGTCTTCCACAAAGCAGCTGGTGGTTTTGAACTGAATGTGTGTTTGACAGTTCTGCGTGTACGCCACTGTGCCACCAGGACTCTTGAAAGTTAAAGAGACACACAAAAAGCAAAGGCTGCACATGAAAGAAGCACACCATCATCAGTCACAGAAGGATTGTAAACCATGTAATCCAAAGTCAAAGGAGGGATTCGTATCAGAGCCTAAATTGTGAGAGTCCAGTTTGCAGAAGACTACAGATGACAGGAGGTGCTCAAGATGCAGTTGTAGGGACGACAGAGGAAATACGCCTCCGGTGAATTCCCTCTAACCACAGTTGAGGGGTAGGAGGAAAGTTACTAAACAGTGGGGAGATTACTATAGAGGATCAAAGGCATAAATATGACTTGAACAGTGAAAACCTTGGTGGTTGGTCCCCCTTCTGAGGCATGCTGGACTGACTTGGTTTTCAACATTTTCTGTATTATGGGGTTTTTTGTTCATACAAGGGTGTATCTCAGAGGTGCTATGTCATTGGAGGTCACCCGCTTTAAGTTATGTTACAAGTTTTTCTGTGTTTTGGTATATGAAACCCAAGACTGATGGGGACGGCAAGTAGAACAAGGGCTTCAGTGGGTGGAGGGGTGCAGTGGGGGAGAGGGAGGTGGTAAAAGAGATGATGTCAAGGAGTCCGGGAAGAAAAGGAACGTTGGGAAATTGATTGTGGTGGCAATTATATAGTTCTGTTTGATGTGACTGAACCATGTGCAGCCTGGTGATTACTAGCCGTTATAAACGATGCTTATTGCATTTGAAAACAAGTGATTTGTGTATTACCTCATAAGAAAAGGTTCTGAGTTTGTACAGACCATCCGAATACGAGAATGGAATCATCAAGGAGAAAAAAAAAGGTCTTCTATCGAGTCGCTTATGAGTCAGAATCAACCCAATGGCGTTGAGTTTAGTTTGACGTGTTGGTAAATTGTACAAGTAACTGTGCTTCTCTTAAGGGTCAAAATCATTTGTAATCACGAGGGGTGAAAAAGTAAGTACTACGTGCCTGGGGCTGGCCAACTAGAGTAAGGCTGAAAACCCGGAAGTCTCATCAAGTAACTATGCACAGCGGCACCGGGCCCCAGACCTGCTCAATCAATCTGCCTATTTACCTGACCGCCAGCGCAGTGGATGGAACGTTTCTGTTTAAGCAGCCTGGCTCTAATAAACAAATGCTGAGCGGCTGAAGGTCTGGTACTTTTGACTTCTAACAATCTAACCCTTTCCACTAAGTTGTCCATGGATAACAGTGATCTAGCTGGTATTACAGGTGTCTCTCTGATGTTTCAGTTATCAACTGCTGGCTCCCATTTGCCACCCTAGCAGAATTAAGAAGGGATCAAGTGTCCCGAGAACTCATGAAATCAGACATTTCTTTTTTAATTTTATTCTATTAAATGAGTCATTTTATTGGGGGACTCTTACAAATCCGTCATTCAATAGTCTTAAGCACACTTGTACATTTGTTGCCATCCACATTCCCAAAAACAATTTCTACTTGAACCCTTGGTATCAGTTCCTCTTTTCCCCCCTCCCTCTCTGCCTCCCGAATCCTTGATCAATTATCAGACACTTCTAACCCAGCATTTTTTAAAGGGGGTTCTCTGACCATTAGTGCGCATGGTTCCCAGCATTCACTGGGGTACTTGGGTCGTGCAAGTGCCGATAGAACTTGAAGTCTCAGGCTGGTTGCAGAGAATGTCACCCTGTTGGCCGTATTAATAGCCAGGAAGTCAACCAAAATCAACAGTGCCCTTAGTTGCAGCGACAGCAGCTTCTAGCGAGCAAAGCAACTGGTGGTGCCAGACTGGCCAAAGGTTTTACTGTACTTTGGCCAACTCGGTTCCCATGTCAGACTCTCCTTACACTCAAAATTGGTGACTTCTTCAGCCAAGTGGGAACGCTCCATAGATGCTTTGTGAAACGTTAGAGAAACCTCTTTTCAGAGGAAAGGCAGCAGTCAAGCCTTGGCTTAATTATAATCGGGACAAGTTCTAAGAAACATTGTGAAGACCCCCGTGGGGTACTTTTACTCCATCCTATCACGTGACTGTGAGTCTGAATGGACTGGATGCAATAGGTCATACCCCCCACCCCCACTCCCAAAAAGATCGCATCCAATGAGCACTATTTTATTTATATCTTGACTGCTTTGGAGTTTAAAAAACATGGCTCTGATTGTACTTCTGCAACTTAAATAATTTGATACTGTCACTCTTGCTGTTAACAATGAGATTCCCAATTGTAAAGAAAAGGTAAACTGTTTTTTTCAATTATGAAAAGGAGATGCATTTAATTTTAGCAAATGTATCATAAGTGTTTTAAAATATTAGTGATAGAAGGCAGTTTAACCATATATATGATAGAAATGATGATGTTTTATAATTAGTTTTGTCATGAGTAAGATGGGATATTTTAATAAATGATGCCTTCCAAAAATTACACTGTTATAACAATAAACACAGACAACAGGTCATCTAAGGCTTGTATGGGACACTCGCCTCCCCCAAGCTGTATTGTTGTTGTTGTTAGATGCCAGCAAGTAGGTTCAGACTCATAGTGACCCCACATCAAAAAAACACTCAAACTCACAGCCATCTGGTCAAAATGGACTCGTAGGGACCCTATAGGACCGAGTAGAACTGCCCCTTTGAGTTTTCTAGACTGTCAGTCTTTATTGGAGTAGAAAGTCTTCTTTCGCCTGAAACCTCACACACCACAGAAGAAAACACTTGCCCGATCCTGTGCCATTTGCACAACCCTTATGATTGATCCCATTGTTGCAGCCATTGTGTGAACCCATCTCATTGAGGGTCTTCCTCTCTTTTGCTGACCCTGAACCAAGCATGATATCCTTTTCTGTCTTTCTTTTAAATCATTTTATTGGGAGTTCATACAACTCTAACCATAATCCATATATCCATCCATTGTGTCAAGCACATTTGTACATTTGTTGCCCTCATCATTCTCACAACATCGGCTTTTTACTTGAGCCCTTGGTATCAGCTCCTCATTTTCCCCTTTCCCCCTCCCGCTTCCCCCTCCCCCTCCTGCTTCCCTCTCCCCCCCTACTGCTTCCCCTCCCCCTCCCCCTCCCCCCTCCTGCTTCCCCCTCTCCCCTCCAGCTCCCCCCTCCTGCTTCCCCCTCCCCCCTCCAGCTCCCCCCTCCTGCTTCCCCCTCCCCCCTCCAGCTCCCCCCTCCTGCTTCCCCCTCCCCCCTCCTGCTTCCCCCTCCCCCCTCCTGCTTCCCCCTCCCCCCTCATGAACCCTTGATAATTTATAACTGATTATTTTGCATTATCTTACACAGTCTGATGTCTTACTTCACCCACTTTCCTGTTGTCCATCCCCCAGGGAGGAGGTTAGTGTCCAGGAAGGTGAGCGCCATGGAATGCCAGTGAACACACAGGCTGGTGGTGCTTCCATATGGGTTATTGTTACTGTCCTAAGAACTAGTCTCCTAATGTTGTCCCAAATCGCATCCTTTTTAAGGTGCATTTTGGTTTACTTGTCCCCAAATTGATTAGGGAGCTAACATTAGCAACACCACTTGCAAGCTGATGCTACTATGCAATAAGGATGCCTTCTTTAGGAACCCTCATTACACATAGTAGTATTAACTTACAGATGGTTGTACAAGAGTTGTACAAGCAACCAAAAAACCAAGTCTTTTATTGTAACCAGTAAAGGGTGCCCTCTGTATAGAGGACTCAAAAAATTGTGTATCTCTTTCTCTAAAAATGCTTGCTAAAAAAAAGATTCACACAACCAAAAACCTAGATGCATACTGCAGACCTTGGAGCAACAGCGGCTAGATAGCTGCAGCTCCTAGTTCACTGAGGGTGAATTGAAGCCTAATTTAAATACCTAGAGAAGATTTATTTTTTCACAATTGTGCACAGACACTATATCGAATTCTTAAAAATTATAGTTGTAAAGTAAGCCGTAAACTCTTCAACTTGAATGTCTAGTAATCAGTGCATTCTGGTTATGCAAATGAGAGCTCCATACAAGGGGGAGGGCGAAAACAGTCCTCACTTGACCCTGGGAAGGAAAACAAACTGATTTCATCTGTTTGGTTGAAAGTCTCAGCGTGTGATTTATTTTGCCTAGAGGATTTTGCTGATGTCGGAGCTCTGAATCTGACTCCCAAAAAGGCTCACAATATGATGTTCCCAGAAAAATAAAAGGCAAGTTACTCAAATATATTTACTAGCTTTTTCTTCCCCAAATGCCGGTGCTATGTGTGTGTTGGAAATTTACCGTCAAAGAAAGAAAAGAGGCTCACACCAAAATATCCTTGGGGGAGGTGGGCAGCGAGGGTGGCGGATTGGGGGGTGAGCCTGGCACTGAGCGCTGGGAGAGATGAAGGGACGGTGGGTTCTGAGAGGACAGGGCCAGTGCTTTCTCCCAAGTGGCATTGAAGCTCCGAGAAACAGGTGACATTCTGAAGTTCACGCAAGGACCCAGCCTCAGACTTGAACTAGCTGGAACTAGCTGGTTCCAGAGCTGGCATTCATACCGCGACCATTCATACTGCCACTTCAACTGGTGGCGAGTCTCTGGCTCCATCGCCCCAGTTCTGAAAATCTGATCAGCAAGTGACATCAACTCAAAGTATAGCGGTTTCTGGCTGAGGTAGTAGACAGTGGCATCCGCTCTGGGGTCTGACAGAGCCCCAGGGCAGCAGTAGTTGCAAGAATGGCCGGGCCGCCACGTCCCATAGGGCGTCCGAGGAGTCCCTTGAGAAATAGAATGGGGAGAGGGACTGTGAGTAAGATATGGACACAAGCACAGATGAGTAAAGCTCATAAGATTGATTCAGGAGCTTCGACCACCCAGCCCCTGGCTGGTCAGAGTGGGATTCTTGACCAGGGGAACCTGCCACTGCAATTTCTACTAAAGGCCACACTCAGGGACGTCCCCTGATGGCAAGACTAGCCCTCTCTGTGCTGGCGAGGGGCTAGCCTTCCGAACACCCCCTCCCCAAGGGCAAGGCTGCTGCCCCCGGCAGGCGATTGGTCCGAAGGAGCCCCGGAGAAGCGCAATGGACATCTAGGCAGCAAATGGGCTTAGAGCTGTCCCTGTGCGGTGCAGCCTGACGCGCTGGCACGCGCGCGCCCGCCCGCCGGAGTCACGGAGGACCGCGGGTTCCAGCCTCGCGCTCGGGTTCCAGCCTCGCGCTTGGGCAACGGCAGGCCGCTCAGAGCCGTTGGCCCGCCGGTGCGCAGGGGGGACACTTGAACGGGACCGGAGGCGGCCGCTCGCTGAGCTCTCCCCAACCCCGCGGGATGGATATGGAGCATGTGAAAAGGTGCCTGGCCATCAGCCTGGCCCGGGCGCTGGCCGATGTGGTGGCGCTTCGGCCCCGAGACCCCATCGTGTACCTGGCCCACTGGCTCTTCCGCTACCGGGAAGTCACCCCGGCCCAGCAGCAGGAGGCCGAGCCCCAGGAGGCGCCGGCCCGGCGCGGCCAGCGGGCCAAGAAGGCGGCTGGGCCCAAGCCGCAGAGGAGGAGGACGCGGTACGGCCACCGTGAGACCCAGACCGCGCTGGAGATGGAGATCTGGGAGCCCGATCGCCAGCCAAGCCCCTCGGCGGTGGATGGAGACCTGCCTTGAGGGACTCCGCGGCGACAGTCAGCGGGTTACACCCTGCCCCAATTTCCCCACAGCCCCCCACCTGCTCCCGACCGCCCCCTGCCACGCACCCCCAGGCTCCCCCTGCTTCCTTCGCCACAAAAAGCCTTTCCGTTGTTGTCAGAGTAAATAAACTCCCAATGAGGACGTACACAAAAGGGATTCCCGTTGCTTCTCTCTTGGGGTTGCGATGATTGTTTTCCCCCCTCTGTTTGGTGTGTGTGTGTGTATGTGTGTGTGTGTAAATGTCTACCAGTGCACCCATGGCTACAGCGGAATGGAGGGGGGTGGGGGAGGAGGATGGAGTGGGGAGAGGAGGGGGGTGGGGCAGTGATGGGGGTGGGGAGTTATTGCCGAGGGGCTCCTGAGATTGTGGTGGGAGTGATGCCAAACCTGGTTCAACATCATCACAACACACCCACCCACAGGGGAACACAAGGCTGATTCTGCTTGTGCACCAGGAGACCCCAGGGAAAGCAGATGGCTGGCAGAATCTCGGTACCATGGGCTTCTAGAGGGAAGGAGAAATGAAGATCCACCGTGGGTGAAGGTACACAGGACCGATTGAGGCCTGCCCTGCCCCACCCCGACCCCCTTCTACTGAGATCAGCCCATAGCAGCTCGCAGAATAGTCTGCAACCAGTGCCGGCACTATGATGTCAAAATGTTAGCAGACCATGGCAACCCACTACACCACCAGGACTCATTATTGGAGCTGACCCTCCTCCAAAACGAAGCTCACTGCCATCAAATCAATACTAACTCATAATGAGCCCGCTGTAGGTGGCCAAGACTGGAACTGTTTATAGGAGTGGAAAGCCCGGTCTCCCTCCCGTGGAGTTGCTGGTGGCTTCGAACTGCCCACCTTGCTTATCACAGGCCAATGTATAACCACTACACCACCAGCCTCCTTTTTCTCCGTAGGGCAGCTGGTGGATTTGAACCAACTATCCTGGTGCTTAGTCACCCAACACCAAGCCCACTAATAAGGCTATAATTAATAACACTCAATGTAGAAAGATTTTAAAAATAAATTTTGTTGGTGGTGTTCATATACTCGTGTCTAATCTAATCGTGCATTTAGGCCATTTGCAAGTATGTCTAGTCAAATATTATTCATGACTATACAATAGATAATAAGCATTAAGGATTCTGTATGACCATGGTGGGGGAGAAGAACCATGGGGAAGGACAGGCCACCCTGAAAAATAGTCCTGAGTAACACTAAGCATAGTGTAGGCCACCCCCTACAACCCAACCAGGTTTTTTGAAATTCAAATGTAGCCAACCTGGCCTTGAATGGGAGAGAAAGAATTTGCATTTTCAGGTGAAAGAAGGCAGTTAACTTTCATTCAAGGATTTCTTTTAAATGAGTATTTCATTTCCTGGGTGGTAGGAAACCCCTCCCACCCCAAAGCCAAGCAACATGTCTGCACCCATCTCTTTTAGATGGAGAGAGAGGTGTCATTTTTAAAAAAATTTTTTAATCGTTTTATTAGGGGCTCATACAACTCTTATCACAATCCGTACATACATCAATTGTGTAAAGCACATTTGTACATTCATTGCCCGAGGTGTCATTTTTGTGACTGATTTTTCCACCATCATCTAAAAGGGCAAACTTTTTGTTCTATTCTCATCACAATAATATTCAAGTTTTTAAAAATCTGAAAACAAACCAATAGTTCCCCGCCCCCTCAAAGGCAACTGGCAATTATTAACTTAGAGACAAAACGGAAAGTTGAAGCAGAAAAGTGATGTATTCAGAGGATACTATGAGTAAATTGTGAGTACTACTCACATCCAAATAATATTAGAAAAACAATCTCTTCCACAATGCAAAAAAGAAAAAGAATTCTAAATGGACAAAATTACGTGTTGTATGAGCACAGGTGAAAAACACAGGCCCTCTGTTGCTCCCTAGAAGCAAGTCCAAAATGACACTGCTCTACGGTGGATGCCAATTTCTGTCTCCCATCAGTGAAGTCCAGAAGGTGGAGCAGTCTTTTTCAGTCCAAGGCTACTTACTCCCTATTGCCGTGAACTCAATACCACACAGTGGGACTGCCCCATCGGGTATCCAAGGTTGTAACGCTTAACCTTTTGGTTAGCAAGCAACTGTTTAACTACTGCACTACCAGGTACAGTCTATTCCTGACACACATGGGTCCAGCTCATGCTGGAAGTTTCAAAGAGAGAAGCGATCTGAGAGTAGACTGCTAGGAGTCTTGTTACTGTTGTTAGCTGCCATCAAGTTAGTTCTTACTCGTAGTAATCCTGTAGGGTAGAGTAAAATGGTCCCATAATGTTTCCAGAGCTGTATTCCTTTTTTTTTTTTAACATTTGTTGCCATCAGTATTATTTTTTCAATCATTTACTTGGGGGCTCATACAACTCTTACCACAATCCATATATCCATCCATTGTGTCAAGCGCATTTGTACATTCATTGCCAGCATCATTCGAAAACCATTTGCTTTCCAGCTGAGCCCTTGGTATCAGCTCATTTACCCCTCCCTCCCTGCTCCCCACTCCCTCATGACTCCTTGACAATTTATGAATTATTTTGTTATATATTATACTGTCCGTCATCTCCATTCACGCCCTTTTCTGTTGTCCGTCTCCTAGAGAGGAGGTTATATGTAGATCCTTGTGCTCAGTTTCCCCTTTCCACCCCACCTTACTTCCACCCTCCATCCCGGTATCACCACTCACACCACTGGTCCTGAAGGGCTCGTCTGTGCTGGATTCCCTGTGTTTCCGGTTCCTATCTGTACAGTATACATCCTCTGGTCTAGCTATGTTAGTAAGGTAGAATTGGTTACATGATAGTGGGGTGGGGTGGTGGTGGAAGCATTTAGGAACTAGAGGAAAGATGTATGTTTCATCGTTGCTACTCTGCACCCTGACTGGCTCATCTACTCCCCATGACCCTTCTGTAAGGAGATGTCCAATTGCGTACAGATGGGTCTTGTGTCTCCAATCTGCACTCCCCCTCATTCACAATGATTTGCTTTTTTGTTCTTTGATGCCTGATACCTGATTCCTTCGGCACCTCGTGATCTCACAGGCTGATGTGCTTCCTCCAGGTGGACTCTGTTGCTTCTGAGCTAGATGGTCACTTGTTTACCTTCTAGCCTTTAAGACCCCAGATGCTATATCTTTTGTTAGCTGAGCACCATCCGCTTTCTTCACCACATTTGTTTATGCGCCTATTTGTCTTCAGCTATCCTGTCCGGAAGTTGAACACACAATGATATGATATATTTGTTCTTTGATGCCTGATAATTGATCCCTTTGGCACCTCGTGATCACACAGGCTGGTTTGCTTCTTCCATGTGGGCTTTGTTACTTCTGAGCTAGATGGCCACTTATTTACCTTCAAGTCTTTAAAATCCTAGATGCTACAAATATTGATAACTGGCCACCATCAGCTTTCCTCACCACATTTGCTTATGCACCCGCTTTGTCTTCAGTGATCATGTAGGGAAGGTGTGCATCATGGAATGCCAGTTTAATAGAACAACGTGTTCTTGCATTGAGGGAGTACTTGAGTGGGGGCCCAATGTCCATCTGCTATCTTAATACTAAAGCTATAAATATATGCACATAGATCTATTTTCCCATCATCATATATAAAGATATTTACATATGTACATGCCTGTATTTAGACCTCTATAAATGTCCTTTGCCTCCTAGTTCTTTCCTCTATTTCCTTTTACTTTCCTCTTGTTCCACTGTCATGCTCAGCCTTCATTTGGGTTTCAGTAATTCCTCTCAGTATTCTTTATGGAAGCCGATTGCCACATCTTTCTCCTGTATATTTACATATGAGGGGATCTTAGTTCAGTCCTAAAAAGCAATGAAATCCTGATCTTAGAGGAGGCAGCTCTTCCCCAGTCATATTTTCAGAGCCTTCCAACTTGAGAGGCTCCTCTTCCAATACTATGTTCAGGTGTAACTCAGAAGGCTTTCACTGGTCAATTAAAAAAGTAAACAAACAAAACCCTCTTTCTTGTGAATTGGATGAAGGTTTACAAAGCAGAGCAGTTCTCCATTTCACAAATTTTTTTGTGTTCAAATTATGGTGTTTATTGCTTAAATAAAGTACAATCTTAGAGTAACATAATTAGACATCTTCATGGTACTAGCAATATTAAGATTTCTTTTTTTTTTTTTTTTGCTTTAGACATGCCATTAGGAAAGATGGGTCACTAGAAAAGGACACGATGGTTGGGAAAGATGGGTAATGAAATGGAATGACACAGTAGTCAGAGCAATAGATTTAAACACATCAGTGAGTATGAAGATGGCACAGGGACAGCCAACATCTGATTCCCTTTCTCCATTTCACAATTTATAGAGAGTTTGTTTCACTGGCTAATTTTTTCAGAAGTAGATGACCAGGTTATCCTTAGTGTGTGTCAGCCTGGAAACTGCTGACACCAGTCCACCAGGAGTGAGTGGTAAGTGAAATCCTGGAGGCATAGCTCGCAGCAACACACAAAGCATTACAGAACATCAAATTCACTGACGAGTGGTGGGTGAATATATACAAATATATATATATTTGAAGTATCTTCATCCTGTCATCACAGGCACACAACTTCTGCCTGAGCAATCTGAGTGTCATGTCAAATTCGTTTCTAAATATTTCTGTGGCTGGCAAAAAGGGAGAAGTATATAGCCCATGCTGAAAATGGGCCAAATTCCTATGAGGAATAGAACCAGGGTTAGCTCAGAAGCAGGGTATTGGGTAATCTAACCAAACAATACTATCTTTGTTCTATGAAAAAGCAGAGTCCTTTGAACTACCTACAATCCTAAAAGCACACAATAAATATGAAATTCAACTCATTTGATGAAACAGTGCCCTTGGCTGTTCTAAAAGTTAGTCAGAATTCTTTTGGAAAATGCTCTCGAATTGACAAGTCAGGCTATGTATGCACTACTGTGGAGTAGACCTTGACGCATAGGGGTCTAGATAAGACAGAGTGACCCACTGTCAACCAGTCAACTGTGATTCATCTCAACCATATATTGGGTTTTGAAACAAATATTTATCTTTATGAGAGCAGATAGCCTCATCTTTCTCCTGTATAGTGGCTGGTGGGTTTGAACTGCCGACCTCGCATTTAGCAGCCCCAACATCTAACTCACAGGGCTCCTTACATCAAACTAGTGTGGTTCATTTCACTCCTTTTGACCCCTCCAGATAGGGATCTTATATCCCCTTAAAATTAAGTGTCCTCACCATCCCTAGAAAAGTATCCTTTAGATATAGCAAAACCAGAAAAACAAATGGATCTCTCTTGGAGGAAGAAGAGCCAGAATGCTCTACAGAAGCAAGGATGGCAAGACTTCCTTTCATATACTTGGGACATGTTATCAGGAGGGACCAGTTCCTGGAAAAGAACATCATGCATGATAAAGCAGAAGATCAATGAAAAAGAGGAAGACTCTCAAAGACGTGGATTGATACAGTGGCTGCAGCAATGGGCTCAAACCTAGCAAAGGTTGTGAGGACGGCTAAGGGCCAGGCCATGCTTCTTCCTATTCTACGTAAAAGAGCTATGAGCTGCAATGGACTCAACAACACTGAACAACGATGACAGCAGAACTTCCTTTGCAGAGCTTCTGTTTTCTGAATGCTGCTATTGTTTGCTCTGCATATGACTGTCTTGTGCTGGCTTCATCCCTTATCATGGAGTCCCTTGCAACTCATGTGCTTTGGAGTGGAACCGGTCCAGAGATTTTTCTTGGGTCCAGACACACCCAAGTTCCCTGCAAGACAGCCTGTTTAAACCAGCAGTACTGTGGAAGAGAAAAACCTGACAAACTATTTCCATAAAGATGACAACCAAGAAAACCTTATGAAGCATTTCCACTCTAATACACGGGGCCACCATGAGTCGGAAACAACTCAAGGGCATGAGATAACAATAACAATCTTTTTTTGAACAATAACAATCATTACAGAAGGAGATCAACAGAGTTTTCTTCAACGTTGTTGCTCTGGGAGCCCCTTATTTGGAACGGTGGTCTACCCACCATCTAGTAAGGCGTTTGGAAAATCGTAACTGATTAGCAAAGTTTAATTGTTTAGTGAAAATTCTCTCTGCAGCTGCTGTGGTTATCCGGGACTAATCTTGGTCTGTAAGGATGGAGCAGGACTGCAGAGGGACCTTCACACCGGAAGACTTTCCGAAAGGGGGAAGGGATTTGAGCCCATGAAGAGTTATCACCCTGGGACTTGCTCTGTGTAGATTAGAAAATGACTAGATCTTGCAGGGACAGTGAATCTATTTAATGTGGCTCTTCTTAGGCAAAATCTCTAATGCCTACCAAATGATCGTTCCCTGCATGGGTCTGGTAAGAAGGTGGGGGCAAGAGACTGATAGGATTCACCTGTGAGTGATCAGGCACAGGCTTCCCTGCAATGCCATCCTGCTGCATGTCAAAGGAGCCCTCTGCAAAGCATAAAGGGGGGATTTCATTACCAGCCACAGCCAGGAGTGGAGCACGTCCTCTGGACCCAAGATCCCTGCACAGTGAACCTCCTAGATCCAGAAGACAGTTACACTATTAGAAGAGCATCAGCAGAATCAAGAGTCAGAGCAAGGAACAGAGCCATGGACTCCCCAACCCACGGGGCAAGTAGACCTGAGTGCTTTTTGTGCAGGACGCTGGCTTGCTGCGTGAGGTGCCCTGGGAACTTAATTGGGGAAGTTGGTCTTGCTGAACTCATGGAGGTGGAGCTGAGTGCCTTTGGGCTGAGGTTTACTGGAGTGGGATGCCTTTGGACCCTTAATTCAGGGAACCGAGTTTGCTGCCCTATGGAGCTTGAGCTGAATGGCTTTGGGTAGAGGCTTACAGCGCCGTGGTATGCCCATTTGGACATTTATTAGGAGACTTGAAAGAGCTTTTTGACATGTGCTCATAAACAACTCACTGGCATTACAACTTAACTTCCTTAAGAAACCCTTTAATCATGAATTTTGTCTGCGAGTTCTGTGTAGACATCGCGAGGGATATGAGATCCTAGAGAAGTAGAGTACATGCCTTAGGACAATACAGATCTATTCAGAGCTTCTTGTGCTCAATGGGCATCAGTGAGAGTCTTCTCCAGGCCTGGCATTCTGTTGGAGACTGGGATCCAGGAGTAACATAGGCAGAGTGCCTGACCCTCATCTCTTTGACCACCGTGCAGGAAGAAAGAGTGAATTATCAAGCTGTTCTCCTGAAGAGTGGAGACTGCCATGACACCAAAAGTGCAATGGGCTAAGGAGGCAAGCAGAGGCCAAATAAGATACTCCAGGAGGCAGTGGATTGCATGGAGGGAGTCTCTCTCACAGACACAGCTCTTGAGGCTGATATATTAGGTCAAAATACTCCGCTACTAACACTCCAATCTCCCTACTCTCAAGTCCATTCTGACTGATGACAACCCTATAGGACAGGGTGGAACTGGCCCTGTGGGTCCCCAAAGCTGTAGCTCTTGATGGGAGTAGAAGCCGCCTCTCTCTACCATCAACTGACACTGGGTAATAAATGTCTCACCAAGTAGATATACCATATACTTATCCCTGTTTTCTCCCAGTGGCCAGACCCATGTGGCATGCGAGATTGGAATAGGAAAGTCGTTTGGTGATTAAGACATCAGTTACTATGCATTTCAAAAGTGCAAAGACATTGAGTTAGTAGAGGCCAAGACCTCCACTCCCAGTCGAATGGAAACTTGGTTAGCGGCACCATTATTTGTGCCATCCACTTTCTCCCCACATTGCTTGGATGAATCCTGCCAACTTGGTCTCTCTGATGCCCTCCCTTCTATAGGTTTCCACTATAGTTTTCTATAGGTTCCCATGGACACATTACCTCTTCAAATTTGTCAATCGCTCCCTTCATGTCAGAGGGCATGAAGGGGAGAGTAACAGACTCTCAATGAAGGAGGTGCAGTTTTACGTGGGTGTCAATTTCAGGGCTGGCAATGACCTGGCAGTCCAGGGATAGTCAGCTAACATGTACTGATCAAACAACCGGCAAGGCCAAGTTGTTAAGTAGATTCCAATTCCCGGTCACCCTATGCCTTAAAGCATGGAATGGACCTTCCTTGGTTTTCTTTGTCTGTCATCTTTAAGGAAGTTGCCTGCCAGGAATTTCATTCTTGGTGCCTCGTGGGTGAGTTCAAACCAGCAGCCTTTAGGCTAGTGAGTGTAAGCCACCCGGGTCACCCAGGGCTCCTCATCACTCATCGGGGAGTTCATATTCCGGGGGCAGACAAAACAAATGCTTTGCCAAATAGCTCGATGACGGTTAGAACACGAGGTTCCATGGGTGGCGTTAGTAGCTTGCTAACTAGAACAATAGATTTCAGTGACGGGCTCCTTTTGTTGAAGCGAGTGATATTCGTGATAAGTGAGATGACCAACTCTTGCATTAACAGACTCTAAAAACCTAGCACCACCTCTTGTCTGTCAGCTTGTCTTCCTGTGGTGGCTTGTGTATTGCTGGGAGACTGAACGCTATGTCACTGGTATTTCAAATCCAGCAGGGTCACCCCCAGTGAACAGGTTTCAGCAGAGCTTCCAGACTAAGAACAGACTGCAAGGAAAGGCGCGGCGGCCCCCTTCAGAGGAACTAGCCACTGAAGTCCCTATGGATAAGCATCAAGCATTGTCAGGGACTGAAACCTCATGAACAGAAGCAGAACATTGTCCGAGATGGGGCCGGAAGATGAACCTCTCGGGTCAGAAGGTGCTCAAAATATGATTGAGGAAGAGCTGCCCTCTCAAAGATCCATTGACCATCACGATGCAGATGAGAACAAGCGGAATTGCAGGACATTTTATTATGCTCCCGCAGAGGAGTCAAGAGGCAGTGTGCATGCAGAACAAGGGACTTCTGTGTCATACTTATTCTCTCTGTATGCTGAGGAAATCATCAGAGAAGCTGGACTAGATAAAGAAGAATACAGTATCAGGATAGTAGGAGGGCTTATTGCAGGTGACACAACCTTACTGAAAGTGAGGAGGACTTGAAGCACTTGCTGATGAAGATCAAGGATGGCAGCCTTCAGGATGGATTACAACTCAATGTCAAGGAAACAAAATTCCTCAACTGGATCAATAGAAAGAACAGAGAAAAGATTGAGGTTGTCAAGGATTTAATCTTGGTTAGATCCACAATCAATGCTCATGGAAGCAGCAGTCAAGAGATCAAAGGACGCATTGCATTGAGTACATCTGTAGCACAAAAGATTTTTAAAGTGTCGAAAAGTAGGGGTGTGAGGGGTGAGGCTGGGAGAGTGGAGGGTGAGTGGGTTGGAAAGGGGGAACTGATTACAAGGATCCACATGTGACTTCCTCCCTGGGAGATGGACGGCAGAGAAGAGGGGGAAGGGAGACTCTGGATAGTGCAAGATATGACAAAATAACAATCTGTGGATTATCAAGGGCTCATGAGGGAGGGGGCAGCGGGGAGGGAGGGGGAAAAAAAGACCTGATGCAGAGGGCTTAAGTGGAGAGCAAATGCTTTGAGAGTGATCGGGGCAAAGAATGTATGGATGTGCTTTATACAATTGATGTGTGGATTGTGATCAGAGTTGTATGAGCCCCTAATAAAATGTTTTTTTAAAAAGTAGGGATATTACTACTTTGAGCACTAAGGTGCAGTTGACTCGAGCCATGGGATTTTCAATTGCCTCATATGCATGTGCAAGTTGAACACCTAATAAGGAGGACTTTTGAAGGATTGGTGCATTCGAATTGCGGTGTTGGCGAAGTATCCTGAAAGTGCCAGGGGCTGCCAAAAGAAGAACTACATCTATTATGGAGGAAGTACAGCCAAACTGTTCCTTGGAAGCAAGATGGCCGGACTCTGTCTCACATTCTTTGGACATATTATCCGGGAAGACCAGTCCCTGGAAGAGAACATCATGCTTGGTAAAATAAAGGGTCAGTGAGAAAGAGCAAGACTCTGGACAAGATGGATGGACACAGGGACTGCAACAATGGGCTAACCATCAGAACAATTGTGAGGGTGGTGCAGGACTGGGTGGTGTCTTGTTCTGTTGCCCATGGGGTCGCTATGAGTCAGGAACAACTAACAACACCTAAGGACAGCAAGAACAAAAACCTAGCAACTCTGACTTCTGTCTCCTTGGGGATTATACTTGAGGCTCAACCTCTACGTGGTTCTGTGTCCAGCGGTTAACTCTGATGATGGCTACAAGGCAAAGGGAGCCTGCTTTTGCAATTTTTCATTTGGGTAGAGGGTTACTTTCATGCCCAAAGTTGGTCAGAGCACCTGTGAGACAAAAGAGCTGGAGAATGATGGGGCTCACAGGCCTGTGCATTGTTTCGGGCCTGATGGCTCATGGCTGTTTACTAACCAACCCTACTAATGGGGACATTCTCAGGTGATGGTCACAGTCCTTGAGCGTGGGGAGAAAGCCCTTTCCTCTTCCTTTGCCCTGCCCCCTTGTTTTCTTTTAATAAATCATTTTATTGGGGGCTGTACAACTCTTACCACAATCCATCCATCCTTTCTGTCTCCACTCCGCACTCCACCTCATTCACAATGATATGATTTTTTTGTTCTAGGTCTTTGATGCCTGATACCTGATGCCATCAACACCTCATGATCACACGGGCTGGTGTGCTTCTTCCATGTGGGCTTTGTTGCTTCTGTGCTAGATGGCCGCTTGTTTATCTTCAAGCCTTTAAGACCCCAGACGCTATATCTTTTATTTTAAAAATCATTTTATTGCGGTCTCATACAATGCTTATCACAATCCATCCATCCATCCATTGTGTCAAGCACATTTGTACATTTTTTGCCATTATCATTCTCAAAACATTTGCTTTTGACTTGCGCCCTTGGTATCAGTTTCTCATTTTCCCCCTTCCCTCCCCGCTCCCCCTTCCCTCATAAACCCTTGATAATTTATAACATTATTATTTTGTCATATCTTACACTGTCCTATGGGTCCCTTTACCCACGTTTTGTTGTCCATCCCCCAGAGAGGGGGTTATATGTACATCCTTGTAATCGGTTCCCCCTGTCTACCCTACCTTCCTTCCACCCTCCCGGTATCACCACTCTCACCACTGGTCCTGAGGGGCTCATCCTTCCTAGATTCAGTTCCTATCTGTACCAGTGTACATCCTCCGGTACAGCCGGATTTGTAAGGTTCCCCCTTTCCACCCCACCCTCCCTCTACCTCCTGGTATCGCCACTCTCAGCACTGGTCCTGGACGGATCATCTGTCCTGGATTCCCTCTGTTTCCAGTTCTTATCTGTATCAGTGTACATCCTCTGGTCTAGCCAGATTTGTAAGGTAGAATTGAGATTATAATAGTGGGGGTGGGGGAGGAAGCATTTAGGAACTAGAGGAAAGTTTTGTTTCATCATTTCTACAGTAACTCTTAATGAGAGTACATGGCTCTAGCTTTCTCATGAGCAAAAGCTGGTGATTTCCATTCTCATCCCAATTTGTAACTCTAAACCACCAAGGCTTCTTGAAGAAAGCCAGGCAGCAGCTATTCATTTTCGCACAGAATTCAAGAAGTAACATCTCTCTTTTCTACTTTGTAGTCTTTGGAAGTAAATCACTAAGTTGGCCTCAATTCCAGCGGGCACAATAACCTTTTGAAGGAAGCAGTGCGAAAGAATTTGTGAGCAGTTGTTGGATGCGTCCAGTCGATATTCAAGTCATAGGGACCCTATCAGACAGAGCAGAGCTTCCCCATCGAGTTTTCTAGGCTGGAATCGTTATGGGCGCAGCTGGTCAGATCTTTCTCCCATCCAGTGCCTGGGTGGGTTCATAAGGTCACATGTGCAGTTAGCAGCCACACTCTTAACCCTCTACTGCTCCACACCCAAACCAAGTGTGTTGTCCAGTTGATTACCACTCAGAGCAACCCTGCAGGATAAAACAGATGTGTCTTGTAGGGTTGTCTGAGCTGTGATTTCCTTTTTAACAACAGTTTTATTAGCATTTAAAAATCATTTTATTGGGGCCTCATACAACTCTTATCACAATTCATACATACATCCTTTGTGTCAAGCATGTTAGTACATTTGTTACCCTCATCACTCAAAATATTTGCTTTCTACTTGAGCCCTTGGTATCAGCTCCTTATCCCCCCCCTCAATGAACTCTTAAAATTTATAAATTATTATTATTTTGTCATGTCTTACACTGTCTGATGTGTCCCTTCACCCACTTTTCTGTTGTCTGTCCCCCAGGGAGGGGGTTATATGTAGATCATTGTGATTGGTTCTCCCTTTCTACCCTTCCTTCCCTTCACCCTCCCGGTATCACGACTCTCACCACTGGTCCTGAGGGGCTCATCGGTCCTGGTTTCCCAGTTTCCAGTTCCTATCTGTACCAACGTACATCCTCTGATCTAGCCAGATTTGTAAGGTAGAATTGGGATCATGATAATGGGGGGATGGGGAGGAAGCACTTAAGAACGAGAGGAACGTTGTATGTTCCATCATAGCTACACTGCACCCTGACTGGCTCGTCAACTCCCAGCGACCTTTCTTTAAGGGGATGTTCAGCTGCCTACAGATGGCTTTGAGTCTCCACTCTGCACTCACCCACTTTTACAATGATATGATTTTTTGTTCCTTGATCCCTTTGACAGCTCGTGGTCACACAGGCTGGTGTGTTTCTTCCATGTGGGCTTTGTTGCTTCTGAACTAGATGGCCACTTGTTTATCTTTGAGCCTTTAAGACCCCAGACGCTATATCTTTTGATAGCCCAGAACCATCAGTTTTCTTCACCACATTTGCTTATGCACACATTTGCGACTGTAACTCTTTATGGGAGTAAAAAGCCCCGTCTTTCTCCCAAGGAGTACCTGGTGGTTTTGAATCTTTAACTTTACAGCTTGCAACCTAACTCATACGCACTATGTCATCAGTGCTTCTTATGAGTGTACTGCAAATCAAACTCACTAACACTGAGTCATTGCTGACTCACAGAGACCCCCTTTAGGATTCTGAGACTGTATCTGTTTATGGGAGTAGAAAGTCCAGTCTTTCTCCCGTAGAGCTGCTGATAGTTTCCAACTGCCGAAGATGCAGACTGAAACCCAATGCGTAACCTCTGCATCACTTGTGCACTAGGGCTCCTTAAAAGACAGTAATGATCATTATTAACGTGGAAAAGGATTCTAATCTGATTTTGGATGTCTAATATTCTAATAAAACTAACCATTTTATTGGGGGCTCATAGAACTCATCACAATCCATACATATATCCGTTGTGTCAAGCAAATTTGTACATTTGTTGCCATCATCATTCTCAAAACATGTTTTCTACATGAGCCCTTGGTATCAGCTCATTTTCCCCTCCCTCCCCATCCCCCATCCCTCATGAACCCTTGATAATTTATAAATTATTATTTTGTCATGTCTTACACTCTCTGACGTCTCCCTTCACCCACTTTTCTGTTGTCCATCACCCAGGGAGGGGGTTATATGTAGATCCTTGTAATCGGTTCCCTCTTTCTACCCCACATTCCCTCCACCCTCCTGGTATCGCCACTCTCACCACTGGTTCTGAACGCATAATCTGTCCTGGATTCCCTGTGTTTCCAGTTCCTATCTGTCCTAGTGTACATCCTCTGGTCTATCCGGATTTGTAAGGTAGCATTGGGATCATGATAGTGGGGGCTGGGGGCGGGGGGGAGGAAGCATTCAGGAACTATAGGAAAGCTGTATTTTTCATCATTGCTACACTGCACCCTGACTGGCTCGTCTCCTCCCCAAGACCCTTCTGTAAAAGGATTTCCAGTTGCCTACAGATGGGCTTTGGGTCCTCATTCCGCACTGTCCCTCGTTCTCAATGATATGAGTTTTTGTTCTTTGATGCTTGATACCTGATCCCTTTGACACTTCGTGATCGCACAGGCTGGTGTGCTTCATCCATGTGAACTTTGTTGCTTCTGAGCTAGATGGCCACTTGTTTACCTTCAATCCTTTAAGATCCCAGAAGCTATGTCTTTTGATAGCTGGGCAGCATCAGCTTTCTTTACCACTTTTGCTTTGGCACACGCTTTGTCTTCGACAGTCGTGTCAGGCAGGTGAGCATCAAAGAATACCAGTTTAATAAAACAAAGTGTCTTGCATTGAGGGAATACTTCAGTGGAGGCCCAATATCCATCTTCCACCTTAATACTAAACCTTTAAATATATGCACACAGATCGAATACACCATCATCATATATACATATATTTACGTATGTAAATGCCTATATTTAGAGCTCTATAAGTGCCCTTTTCCTCCTAGTTCTTTCCTCTATTTCTTTTTACTTTCCTTTTGTCCCACTATCATGCTCAACCTTCACTTGTTTCAGTAATCAGTTCTTTTAGCATTTTATCTACATGTCATATAAATCAAGCATAATAGGAAGAGGTGACCAATTGTCACCATATTCAATTCTAGAAACATTTTCTTCTTGTAGTAATTGTTATTCATGTAACTATTGTTTTTAGAATCTTGACAAAAAATATACATAACAGAACACAGAGCATTCTCCAATTCCACAACATCTACTTGTATAATTCAGTGTCATTGTTTATACTCTTCGTGCTTTGCAGTCACTATTGATAGCCTTTTCCTAATTATTCTACCACCATTGACCTAAACTCAATGCCCCCTACACAGCAACTCTTTCCCCTTCACCTACGGTAACCTTTGGTCAAGTTTGGTTTCCTTCTTTCTTTTCCTCCCATGGTTTCCTTGATATAGTAGTCACTTGTTCTTCCATGGTTAAGTCGCCTTTAAAATGAATCGTATAATCACAATCAATCAGTTCTAAAGCTCCTTCCCCCCTCCCTCATTCATTGTTTGCTCCTCAAATCCCCTCACCCTCCCTACTTCCTGTTTGGGCGGGGTCTGGACCATGCAGCCCCTTCCTCCAGCCACTCAAAAAGACGGGTGATCTGCTGGACTTTGCTGTCCCAGCCTCCAGCAGTCCAAGGTGCTTATCTCTCTGGGAAGGGTTAACACAGCCCTTTCCCACTCACCTCTCAATGCCAGAGCTGGACTGTGCAGCCTCTTCCCCCACATTCCAAGAAGCTGCTCTGGGAAGGACTCAGACTCTGCACACCAGAAAGCCTCCCTTCTCCTATTGGTGCAAGCACCAGCAGCTCTCTTCACCTCATTTACATATTTCCCTGACCCAAATCCTACAAATATCCCACTGCCCCACAGAAGGGGCAAGACTCTTTGGGTCTCTGAACCCGCCCAGGAGCTCAAGATGCTCCTGTTACTTTCTCTGCTCTCCCTTCCCTCCCAGCAGCATTTCCCCGCCCCCCCCCCCAATAAAGCCACTCTTAACCTCATGGTCTTTGTCTCAATCCTATCTCCATTCAGTGTCTCAGTGTTGACCTCTCATTTCCCACCCCCCACCCTGACATCCCCTATCAACCCTTGCATCAGTTATTATCTCTATGCATCTACTCCTTCTGTGCTTCACACACTGGGAAACTCAGCGGAAACAATAAAAAACAAAATAAAGTGGTAAGCATAAAATAAGATTAATATAAAGATAAAAAGTACAAATAGTAAGAACGAAAAGACCACCATCAATATTTAAACAGAACTTGCGCCTAGAACAAATTCAGGTTGGGTCAAGTGGGTGGTCAACTGACCAAGGATCAAGTTCGATTGAGCATAATCAAGTTTACAATGATCTCCGTCCGTGAGACCTTTGCCTGTGGCCAGAGGGGGTCTGTCAGAGGCTTGATCTGACAAGATACTCTGCAGATGGATTCTTGGCTCCCACTGTCCACAACCTTGTACAAGTTGGATGTTCACAATGTAAGCTCTGATACTTTCCCCTTCACAGGTTGGTGTGCTTCTTCTATGTGAACTTAGTTGACTTATTGCTTAGATGGCTGCTGAGCTGTGATTCTTTGCACAAAAGAATTTTTCTCCCGTGCAGAGTTTGGTGAGTTTGAACCACTGAACCTTTGGTTAGCATTGCTGCACCAGGGCTCTTCAAACCCACCGTCTGAAATCCAAACGGGTGGAATTTAGACTCAGAGCGACCCACTAGGCCAGGGTAGAATTGCCCCTGTGAGTTTCTGAGACTGTAACTCTTTATTGCAGTAGGAAACCCCACCGTCTTTCTCCCACTGTGCAAAAAGATTCTTTCAAACCCACCATACCCAACATTAAAAGATGTTACAAAAAAATAAACAAAACCCACTGCCTTCCAGTTGTTTTAAAGTCCTAGCCTATAGGGTATGTCCTATATACCCTATGGGATTGAGAATAGCCCTATAGGGTTTCCAAGGCTATAATCTCTAGGCCAGCCAACTGACACGATTTTCTGCATAGGATCAGCTGGCGAGTTCGAACTGCAGACCTTCTCATAGTGACCAAAGTGTCACTATGATTCCCTTTTTAAGAAACCAACTTCCCCAAAGCCCCCACCTGCCATCTGGTTGATTCAGAGTCACAGTGACCCTATAGGGCAGATAACTGTTCCCTGGGGTTTCTGTGTATCTTCACGGGAGCAGATAACTTCAAATGTCTCCTGAGTAGTAGCTAGCTGGTGGGTGGAACTGCTAACCTTGAAGTTAATAGCCCAACACCTAACCCACTTTACCACTAGGGCTCCTTTTGTAAGAAACAGATCTCTAAATTTCCTATTTCTCCTAGGACTAGTAATAGCTGTGTTTCTCTTGAGCAATCAATTTGTTTTTATTCAGTGATGCTGTGACTCACTCAGTAAATTGTGTTTTCCTCTTTTTCTCAGCTGTCAAGAAGCTTTTAAAAAAATTGGCTCACCTCCAGCTTGTGCACAAAGCCTCAACAAGGCGTGTGCTTTCTGGATTCACATCACTCATGACCCCAACTTTTAATTTCTACCCTATTTCACTTTATTCTTATTTCTGCATATACATACATTAAATCAACAGCATACTGGTTATATTTCTAAGCCCGAGCCCCTCTCTTGGAGCTTGAGATTGTTTATATAAATTAATGCCATAACATATTTCCCTTACGACTTGCGGTCACTTGCAATAGTTCTTTGGTTTTCTTTCTTTCCTTCTTTTTAAAAATCATTTTAAAAAATCATTATATTGGGGGCTCTTACAGTTTCTATAACAATCCATACATCAATTGTACCAAGCATATTTGTACATATGATGCCATTGTTAGTTTACAAACATTTGCTTTTTATTTGAGCCTTGAAAGGGTTGCATCCGTCTCTATCTGACCAGGAAACCTGGTTTCCTTGAATAATTTTGAGTTTTGTTCCACAGATTTCTCCTTGAGAGCCCTTGAGACTATAGCCCTTAGTCACTGTCACCCATCCTGTCTGAAAGTGAAACTCACACACACCACCCTCCACCCATGGCAGCTCAATTCTCAGGCAGACAATGGGCCTATGAAGCAAACAGTAACAACAGGGAGGTACCCACACCTTAGAAAAACCGACTGTCTGAGATCAAAAGAGCAGCATTTACCCATGGATAACATTCAGAAGGCTTAAGAAAGGAAGAGGAATGGAAATAGGAAATATAGGAGGAAGTGGCTAAGTGATGTTACATTGAGGGGTTTGCAAACAATGAAATTAAACAAGAGGTGGATGAATGGAACACTGATGGTCTGCTCTGTAAACCTTCACACATTTCACAATAAAGTGTAAAAAACAGAGCAAAGGAGACTAATTTCTATACCACAGGGTAGTTGTAAGGAATGAGCAACAATGCATCTGACTCATGGTCGCTGCTCAATATTTTTGTGAACGGCCCCCCCTCTGAAAAAAAGTGTCACTTTGGTTGCCGAGGCCATCAGCTTTCTGTCATTTAGGAATGGGTTCATCATTTGCTGTCACTGATACTTCAAACTGCGCTCTAGTTTTGAAATTTCAGAGCTGGACTGAGGCGTTCTGCCCCTGAAACAAAATTAGTAATAATAGTAATAACCACCTCACTGCCTTCGGGTCAATTCCTGCCTACTCATACTGACCCTATAGGGGAGGATAGAACTGCTCCTGTGGGTTTCTGAGACCGTAAGTCTGAGTATAAGCCTCTTCTTTCTCTGGACCTGCTGACCTTACCATTAGCCACCCACTACGCCTCCAGGGTTCCATAGGAAACAAAACCTTTCCCCCAAGTGTACAGGGAAAACCCCCCTGAAAATTAATGGATGGGTTCTCTGTCATATTAAAATTTACTCTCGTGTATGCACCTGCTATCACTGTTTTGTATTCAACCCCACCTCATAAAACAAATGATTTAGCACAAGTTTTCACATGGAATGATTTCAGGTACAATGGCAGCTTTCATAGGCGCCTGTAAATTTCAGACGTTCAGGCGGCGAAAAATCTCTACTCGAAGGCTCAACAAACACCCCAACCCGTCATCAATCTCAGTGCCTCTGAACCAGCGGACGATTCAACTTTTCTGACGGGATGGGAAATCGAAAGCAAACTCGCCAACCCACGGGCGGGCGGTTAGCAGCGAGCGCTGAACCACTGCGCCACCAAGGCTCCACATCGGAATACCGCCACACACAACTACAAGACCCAGTAGGCTGCCATGCCCAGCGCAGCTGGTGGGCTTCCTTTCCCACAACGCTGCAATTCTTTTCCAACTCTTACCCAATTCCTATCCGGGCTTAGGAGCCGGAGCCGCAGAGCCTACTGGGCCTTGTAGTGCACTTCAGAGGCCCTTTTCCTTTTCCGCGCAGACTCGCCCGGCCTCTGTCTGCCCTTCGGCCCTTCGGCAGCCCCAACCCTTGCTTCACTGCTCCCCACCCCCATCCCGCTCCCTCCCCTCGGGGCCCAACCTCCTCCGGTCACGTGGACAGCACAACGCGCGGTGATTGGTGGCGGGGTTTCGGGGGCGGGGCCTAGGGCCTGCGATTCCGTGCCCCTTGTCGGGGTGCTTGTTTGGCTGTTGCCGTCACCTCATGGCGACTCGCGTAGGGGAGGCAGCTGAAGGAGGAGGCGGCGGCACTAAGGAGACGGCTGAAGGCGGACGGGGCGGACGGCGACTTAGCCCACGGCAGGCGGTCAGTTCTGGGAACACCTTGGCTGGTGCCAGGATGGGGAACGTACGAGCTTTCTTTCTCGGGGGCCACCTCTTCAGTCTCCCCGATTACCTTTAGCCGCGGGACGAACATCCGGTCCTCTTCCCTCGGGGTGGGGGGTGACGACTGAGGGAGCAGGTGGGAGGGTGGGACCAACATGGAGGGAAGGGGAAGGGGCGACAATTGGCGTTGGTGAGCGCAAGGCGGGAAGGGGAGGGTGGACAGGGGGCACATCCAGGTTGGTGGGCACCGGGGGTGTGAGGCGGGGGCACGCCAGGTGTGACAGCCACGTGCCGTCGGGGACCCGGCGCCAGGTGCCACCTCCCAGTTGCCTCCATCCCCGCGCTGGGCGCAGCCGTTGGTGGGCTGCCTGGTGTCCCTCCGGCAGGTGCGAGGGGCGCACTGCGGGGTGTGTGAGGGGCGCGCTGCGGGGTGGCACGGGCCGGCGCCGGCGAGGTTGTTGCGCAGTAAGATATCAGAAGATATCCGCACGAGAGAGCCGGGCTGGCGAGGCGCCCCTTCCCCCACCCGACGTTCCCCGAAACTGCGTGGGTGGCCAACAGCCCCCCCCCTCCCCTCAGGGTCGCTCAGGCCTCGGACCTCAGGCCTCGGGCTCGGCTGCACGTGGGGTCGTGGAGGGGCAAGGACACACGCAACCAGGGTGCCTCAGTGCTGCAGACTTGCAGGGGGCATCGCCGATCACCTGTCTTCCTTGTCCAGCCTTTCTGCCTCCTTCCCTCGTTTGAATTTTTTCCCCAGTGCATTTCGTCTGTGCCCAGTTGGACGATGGAAAACATGCATCTTGTGGAGAATGCATATCGCGTTGCTCTGCGTCAGAATCCACTCGACAGCACGCCGCGGACGCCACCATCACACCAACGAGTGTGTGCAACTGATGTGGAATCCTGCGCTCCTTGAGCCTGGCCCAGCTTTTAGTCACTTAATCAGGGATGCAGGACCGCCCCCCTTGCCTTACTTGACTCAACGTCCAGGAGTTTTCAGTTTCTCCCCGATACAGGGAAAGCAAGCCCAGGCCCTCCTTCAGAACTGGAGAATGGCACTTGCTCAGTGGGTGGGGTTTGAGCAGGATTGCACAACGAATGGGCTACAGGATTTTTCAGGGCTCTGGCAGGGAGAACTGCAGAAGGGGAGGGGGGCCTCGAAGCAAGGAAAACCCCTTTCGTTTTCGAGTTGCTCTTGATTAGACATACTGGAACGTTCAATTCGTTGGACATGTGCCTGGAGCACTCAAGGTATTTAATGTTAATTATGTATTTGAATACCCTTAAAAATCATCCCTGTGTGGAATTATGAAATAGTCTTTTTCTAATGTGGCTAATGAACTTCAAGAGACCTGACAAAGGGCTAGGTTTGCATTAAGCAGTGTCTGGAATGAGCTTTTTTGGGTCTGTCTCTAAGGCCTGGCATTTTCGCGCCTTGGGGTTAGAAGTAGGTGTTCCTACTTCTCAGTTACCTCTCTCTTCTTCTCTTTCTGCACTTTGAAAGAAAGATCCAGTACTTGCCTGACTGAAAAAAGAAGCCACGGACCAAATGGACCCTAGGGAGTCGGCATTGTCCTCTGGACACTGTAGTTCCCCCAGGGGAGAACTCTGCTCAAAAGCCACTGCAATTCAGGACATCAGTTCCCTTTTGTGCCACTTGGATGGGATAGGACCAAAAGGAGTTGAATTGGGAACAGAGATTAACCAACTAGTATTTCAAAACTACCCAGATAAGAAGTAATGACCTTGAGGCCCAGAGCTCTGGTAACACCTGCATATGAATAGTCCGAACCTCCTTGCATGTCTGCTGCTTTGGTGTGCTGATCTCATACTTCTTGCATATGGGGCATCTTTTCCTGTCTTTCATTCCTTGCTCTCATTTAACGAGCTGATGGCATGGGATGGAAATGCATGGCTAAACCAGTTGCTTTGAAGTTGATTCAAACTTATGGGCTCTCATGTGTGTCAGAGTAGAACTGTGTTCCCTAAGGTTTTCAGCTGGTTGATTTTTATTTTCCCTCAAGTATGTTGCCAGTCCTCTTTGGAGGTGCCTCTGGGGTGAGTTTAAGCTGTCAACCTTTTGGCTGGCAGCCATGCGCGTTAACCTTTGTTCCACTGAGGAACTCCAAGTTCAAGAATGAGGTTCAGTTTTGAATTTTCATCTTTTAAAAACAAGTGCATGAATAGCTTGTAGCTGCAAACAACAAATTTGCATTTCCTCTGGGTCCCTGACTTGGGGGAAAAACTCCTGCTGAACCCTATGCCTTCTTTTTCAGGGAGCAGAAAGGACATTTAACAAATTGGGTTCTTATTTTTTAAAATTATTGAAGGAATGAAAAGAGGAGTGCTTCTTTTGTCATGGTTGGACTATAGTACCTAGCTTGAGTGCAGGACAATCGCAGAGGGACTTGATTGGTTCCTGGTGCCTTAACTGGCCATTTGACCTGCTTTAGTTAAGTGTGGCTTTGTTTCTTAACTACTTCTATGTGAATGGTCTCCAAGGGTGACTCTTTTCTTCTAAGGTTACTATTGAAGGAGCCAGGGCTGCATTGTGGGTTACTTGTTGAGCTGCTAGCTACAAGGTTCGCAGTTTGCACCCACCAGGTGCTCCACAGGAGACAGATGAGGCTGTCTACTCTTGTAAAGATTTAAAGTCTCAGAAACCCAAAGTGGCAGTTCTATTCTGTCCTGTAGGTTTGCTATGAGTTGCAGTGAGTGAGGTAGTTTTTTTTTTTAAAGGCTAATATGACAATTCATTTTGAGGCAGTTGCAGCTAGCCCTATATGACTATTAAAATGAAATAAATGTAATTCCATTCCCTCAGGTCACTAACCTCCTTTCGAGTATTCACTAGTCAATGTGGCTCGTGACTACCGTCTTGGCCAAAGTATAGATCTAGAAATTTATGTCCTGATGTAGAATTGATTTCACAAGGTTGGTTTTATATTTTGCTTGGGAATGGTAAAAAAAAATCTTAGCTATTATTGAATTTATTTATAGGTACATAAAGATAATCTGGAACCTGGGCCTAAATTAACAAAGAGTCTTGTGGTTTTGACAGTGTGTGGACACATCATTAACTCTTTCTGCATCACTCAACTCCTGTGGAGGAGAGCAGGCTGCTGTCATTGCACTCATTTACGAGTGAGAAACTGCTCAGCAAGGTCACGAGAGTTGCCCAAGGGGTGAAGCCGAGCCTGGAACCCAGTAATCCCCTTTCATCTACACCACAGTAATAATCAGGGTAGTGGTGGGTCACGAGTGTGGATTTTGGAGTCGGGACTCTTGGCTCTCTGCCACTTAGAAGCCTGGCAACCTTGGGCAGGTTTCTCAGACATTCTAGGCATCAGGTTCATAACCTGTAGAGTGGGACTGATGCTCTGTTGACTTTTACTTGATCTGGCAGGGAGGATATAAAAGATTCTTTTCTCTGACTGCTGGGTGCTGTGTCTAAACACAATTTTCTAACCTTATGTTGGATTTTCAGATCTTCTATGTGATGCATGCAGTGAGGAGCAACTCTCAGGCCTTAGGTTCAGCAGGAGTATGTGGGTCGGAAACCATTTTACTGCCTTCTTCGATCTCTATCCAAGGACGCCTTGACTTTCCACTCTTCTAGAATAGTAGTTAAGTCATAAGCAAAGTAAAGTGATCTTCTGTTTGCAGATTGTTGTCAAGTTGCGGCTCCACACTTCGGTAGATTTCATTTTCACATTGAAGCAAAGGACAAGCAAGAGGCTACAGGATACATCACATTCCTTTAATCATGCCACGTTTGCATGGCATAGTATGTCTACTTCACTCATCATGGTGTTAGCAGAAGATGGTTTTTATGTTATTTCCTTGGTCATTTATATTGGCCTTGACAAGAGCTGTTTACTTTGAAAAAGTATATGTCAAATTTGGGTGATAGAAAACAAAAGGATTTACTTTTGTGGGATTCTGTTCACATTTTATACATTTTGGAAAATTGTTTCAAAGGAAAAAAAATTAAGTCCTCACTATTTTGTGTACTATGCTAGGCACAGCAACTGCACGTGTTTTCCAGTGTCTCCTTAACTCCTCTGCCCTTATAAGCCCACAACAGAGTCAAATGTGTTGCTATCACATTGGTTCTGGCTTATAGCAACCCTATAGGACAGTAGAATTGCCAATGGGGTTTCCAAGCCATTGAAGCAGACTACCATGGTTTTCTCCCCAGAAGTGGCTGGTGGGTTTGAACTGCTGGCTTTCCAGTTACTTGCCAAGCTCTTAACCACTAGTCCACCATTGTAAACATGGCGCAGGTGGCAGTGATGCCATCTGATCTCTTTGTCTAATTTCACCAAAAGGAAGAAGTATCCAGATCAGCAGCCCAAGACTGATTCTTCTGAGGTGGAGGTCAGAACTCCTCTTTTTTTTTAAACCTAATCCCCAATCCTGACATCAGCTGTCTTTCCCAGGCTGCAAATTATTTCTCTGCTGGGTTCAAGAATCAGTTGGAGGGAGCACGCAGAACTCACAGACCATACTCACAGCCATAGGCTTGATTTATTAGGCAGGTAACCGGTCACAGTTCAGAATCAGGAGTAACGTAGAATACAGTTCTATGGCCAGGGTGGCTCCTTGGCTTTGCCTACAAGGCGGCCTCTCCCTAACCCATCGGGCCTCTTGTGGCAGCCCAGCCTCGGGCCTCCTCAGGCAAGTGTTATAAAGCTCTTTAGCTTCTCTGGTACATTCCTGGGGACACTCCACTTCGCCAGCCTGCTTTGGGTCTCAAGGCACTCGGCGCTCTCACTCTAGGATCCAGCAAGCCCATCATGTGGTCTCCTGCCTTTCTCCTGGTCCTGCTATTGCTGCTTCTCACTTTCTTGCTCCCTCTCTGGTGTTGCAGGTTTCTATTTTCTGGGTCTAGAAGGTTCTTTGGGTTGGGACCCTGGGTCCAAAGGAGGCTCTCCCCTCTTGCTCTTTTTTTTTTTTTTTTGCTGTTGGGATGACTGGCGACTCATTTTATTTTGTTTTGTTTTTAACCATTTTATTGGGGACTAGTACAACTCATCACAATCCATCCATCCATTGTGTCAAGCACATTTGTACCTATGTTGCCATCATCATTCTCAAAACATTTGTTTTATACATGAGCCCTTGGTATCAGCTCCTCATTTCCCCCTCCCTCCCAGTCCCCCTCCCTCGTGAACTCTTGATAGTTTATAAATAATTACTATTTTGTCATGTCTTACACTGTCCAACGTCTCCCTTCACCCACTTTTCTGTTGTCAGTCCCCCAAACTGATGAGTCATTTTAGTAAAACTGACCAATATTATTTGCATGGCCCCACTGGCACAGGGGTGCCATTCGGCTTGTTTGCATTATTAGCAAGCTGTCCATTCCGCTTGGTGTGCCACAAGTCCCACCCAGTCATAGGAGAGACCAGGCCATGGCGAGGAAGCCGCCATGAAAGCAACGATTGCTCCATACCAGTAAGTTCAGTAACCAAACACCAAATAGCCCCCACCCAACTTCTTAACTAGCACAGCTTTTTGTCAATGAAGTTTGCCCAGTAAACCGGAGTCCCCGGCTTAGTATTGTGTTCTGTTCCAAAGATTCCTTTGTCAGGTCTGATGCCAGTCGAATGCCCCCTGTTTCTGTCTTTTCCTGTTTTCCTTGCTACCTTTATAATCTGGCAGGAGTTTGAACAGTACATCATAAAATTCAACATCTGCCTGTGAACATCTGAGAATAAGAACATCAACAAACTACATGCTGCAGCGTATTATTAATGATAACAAAAAATACCCCAAAAGTGAACTGTCAGAAGTATGATTTGTGGTAACTTGAATACATGGAAAATTGGTTGTGTGATTAATAGTGCAATGGATGTGCTCTACATTCACACTTTCTGCTTGCTTAGCACGTTTAACCTAGTAGCTCAAAGAAATCCCATTGTCTCCCACCCACCCCCCAAATCCCTCCTTTTTGGCTCCTTTTGGGTCTTACTGTGATCATTAGGAACTCTTAGATGATTTAACTGATCTGACAGTATGTATAAAGTGTAAAGCAGTACACAAATTTCATTCGTATTTACCAACATAAGAGAATTAGCCATGCTTACACTTTTCCTGGTAGGGCATTTCTAGCGGCGGCTCAAGAATGCTCCGGTGATCTTTAAGATCCAGCCAGATAATGAGACTATTTTTTTATGATTCAGTCTATTTCTTAGATAAAATTCTGCTGACACTTTAGATAGCTTACGTAAATTTTATTGCATGAAGGAAAAGGCATAAAAGATTGTTCCATTGCCAAAGTGTCCCCAGAATGCCGCTCACCCCCCACAAGCCCCCTCCCTTCATTGGCCTTGAGTGATACTGACGTGGGTGAGCTCCCTGCTTGCAGAAAGGTCAAGGTTTGTCGGGGAAGGACAGGCCAGTAGCTTAGAAGTGAGTTTCTTCAGAGCTTTTGGATTGAAATGAGAATGTGTGTGTTTTGTAAAATCTCCTTATTTGAGTCATATTCTAAAAATCTTTGTGCTGCTGAAATATCGTTGCTGTGCTGAATCCTATGACTCTGAAAGGTTGCTCTCTACCATCGAGCCAATTACTCTTAGAGACCCTGTAGGGATAGAGTAGATTTGCCCCTGCGGGTTTCCTGCATTATAACTTTTCTCAGGAGTAGAAAGCTTCATATTCCACTGAGTAGCTGCTGGCTTTGAACTGCTGACCTTGTGGTTAGCAGTCCAATGTATAACCACTACACCACCAGGGCTCCCTGGAAGGTTAGCTATTGTTCATCCCCACTTTAACTTTAGCAGGTACTAGAGGTCAGTGTCACTAAGGGCCCGGGGTAGTGTTGAGCCTTACAGAGTTACTTCCTCGTGTTTCTTTCCCATAGACCCTGCTTTAAGAAGTTTGTTGCCCTGTCATTCCTGGCAAATCCACTTCCCAGTGTAATCCGGGTAAATGGAAATGCAGTGTGGGAGAAGCTGCCTGTTGTATCAAGGTTCAAGTTTACAGAGGCCCACTTATGTTCAAGAAAGTGCATACAACATGGTGTTAGTAACCAGCTACAATGGACAAGTGCAAAGAGAAGCTCGATGTTTCAGAAGTGCCTTGTGATTTACCTAAGGGGAGCTGCGGAAGGGTGACTCCAGAAAATTGGGACAGGGATGCTCCACTTACATAACCCATAAAAGTAGAGGCCCATTTTACATGTGGAGCCTGAGGCTTGAGCACTCGAATTGTGTGGCCTGGGCCCTATCCCTCTGCAGATTGGGTCAGGCCCGAGCATGTTGAAATGGCTCGGCCTGTTAAGATCTTTGAGTTTCTGGATCCTTTCATTGCAGAGATCTAGTTATAGTTACAAGCTCCTTCAGACTGCAGGTAATCATCGAATTCCAGTTTTAGAGCTAGAAGTCAGCACACTTGACCTTAATGAAGGCAATAGCCACAGAAGTTAAATGTGAACTTGAATGCAGTCATCCTTGTATTAAAAGGTAAGTGGCATATAAAGTCTTAATATGCAGCATGTACAGATAAAATCACAGAACCAGCTACCACCGTTTTGGAGAGGAAGCTGGCAAAGTGGCCTAACTAGACCTTCACCGGGGCCTTTGGTTCAATCTCAGTGTCTCGCCAGTGGGGAGAATCAACTGCTCCCATCCCTCAGTTCAGCAAAGCAGCTTGCCCTCTTTCTTCCCAATAGCCTGCTGATGGTTTTCTGTTCTCCATTCTCTTTCATGCCGCAACAAGTACTTTGGATCTTTTCTGCTGCCACCAAGGAGGAGTTGGGACAAATCTTAGAACTCCCCTTGCTTCTGGTTTATGCCCCTCCCCAGAACTCCATCATTGCTGCCCTAGCCTCACACATCGGTGTTTGGTTTGTTACAGCTTTACTGAGGTACAGCTCACAGACCATGCCATTCACCCACTTACAGCGCACAAGCCCACGTGCCAAGTGTGCTCCCAGAGCTGCACCACCTGCACACCTCTATGCAGAATTGAGCATGTGGTGGTAGTTGCGAATATGCATGGCAGACCAATTCAACAGTGTCTCCATGTCCAATTTAGTGACATTGGTGGCATTCTTTACGTTGTGCCACCATTCTCACGCTCTTTTGCCAAGGCATTTCTCCCTCATTAACAGAAAGTCACTGTCCCCTAAGAGTCCTGTCTAATCTTCCAAGCTGCTGTTGTCAGTCATGTAATTTACATAGATGCAATAGAACATAACGCTCAAGGCAGACGTGTCTGGTTAAGGGAAAGGAATGTTCAGTCTTAAGACTTCAGGGGATGTTGTTGGTTTAAGGAGAAAGAGCACCTTAAGACAAATTGTTTCTGGGCTGCCTCCCACTCTCCAGGGTTCTAGCAAGTCTAGAGTCCATGGGACTTTGAAATTCTGTATTTCCTCCTCTTGATCAGGATTTGTCTATGGGCTTTGATCAAAATGTTCCTTAATGGTAGCCAGGCACCATCCAGTTCCTCTGGTCTCATGGCAAAGAAGGCTGCTGCTGAAGGCAATTAACCTTGCACAGCATATCCTGCTCTCCCTGACTCCCCTCCCTCTGCTTCACCAAACAGACTTAGTTTTTAACTGACTTGAGGGGACCATACTCTCTGGGGTATTGTAGAGACAGTTCAGAGTTCAGTCCCTGCTTTCCAAGTCCAAGTCTATGTCCTTGGATGGTCAAATTGCTTAAACTTTTCCTTGTTGCAGAGGCTAATGTTAAAGGTAAGCTAGTTCTGACGGTAAAGAGGAGATAGATCAAATGCAGTTGCCATCTGGCTCTGAGTGAGCCAAGAACAATAAAGGCCAAGGGGAAATGATTTCTTCCAGTTCTCCTGCACCACCCATTTGGACTAGACTGACTGGTACACCCTAGACCAAAAAGGTAAATGAGGCCAGTGTGTGTGGCCAGTGGGTAGGTGAGTGTAATTGGTCAGAGAAAGATGGCTTTCTTTTTGCTCTTCCGCCTGGTTACTGGTGCCCAGAGTGGGGGTAGGGGTGGGGGGGGGTCTCCTAGGTCTGTCTTGTTTGGACTAGGCAGGCCTTTTCTTCTCTATCCTTGCTCTCACCTCTGCTAGGGCAGCAATCCTTACAGTTTTCAGTTTCCCCCTTTTTTGACGCACTTGGGGACTCCAGAGAACTTTTGCTTATACGAGCTGTAGCTAAAAATACTCACCATATTGGAAATTAGAGCAAAAAAATATGAACACATTTAAAAAGTGAACTGAGGTTGTATACCTGTTTTAACATGCTACTCCAAAACTTAGTGGCTTAAATCAGTATTTATTGTGTCATAGCCTGTGAGTTCCGATCTGACTGTAGATCAACTGGGTCCTCTTGTGTCAGAGGCTCACCAACTATTATCAGGCCCACATGGGAGGCTGTTGGCAGGATCAGTTCCGTGTGCGCTGCTGGCTGGAGGCCTCACTTGATTCCTTGCCACGTGGTCTCTCTGTAGACATATTACAACATGTAAACTGGCTTCGTCCAAGTGAGTCAGAGGCAGAGCCAGCAAGTGAGCAGGAAGGCAGTCTTTTGTGATTTAGTTGGTACCGGAGTGACATCCCCTCACTTTTGCTATGTCCTCTTCATTCATAGCAGATCACTAGGGGATGAGCTAACACCAAGGTGGGATTAACAAGAGGTAACATAGGTTAGAAAGAAATTATTTATTGTGAATTAGGTGAAGGTTTACAGAGCATACCATAGTTGTATATTCAGCAGCTCTTACACATTTTGTTTCAACTTATCCACTGCAATCCCTTCAGTGTATTGCTTTTCCCACTTCCTGCCTGTGTTTCCTGTTTCCTTTCCTCCTCCTTTCATAACCCTCTGAACTATTGGCTAAATGCTGCCTTTTAGATCTTAAATGGTGGATTCGTCTAACATGGAGATGAGTTCCATTCCAGACCTGAAGGGTAAGAGCCTTCGTCTTGGAGGTCCCCTTGATCTCACTCCAACCAGTAAGCCTGGTCTCTTTCATGATTCTGTTCTACATGTTTTTCCCACTCTATCCAGGACCTTCTAGTGTGATCCTTTTCAGAGCAGTTGGTAGTGGTAACCAGGCACCATCTACTTTTTCAGGGCTTGAGGTTATGGAGACTGATGTGTGCGTGGTCTCTTAGTCCATTGGAATACACCTGTCTACATTTTCATCATTTTTTCCTCCATGTGGGGAGAACTCAGCAGGTGCACTTTAGATAGCTGTTCCAAGAGCCTCTAAGACCCTGGTCTCTACTTCTCAAAATAGTATATCTTTTTGTGAGTGGTTTTGACAGTTCACCTTGGTGTCCCCTAAGACTATAATCCTGATACCTTCGGCCCAGCATGAGTAAAAATTTAAAAATTCAACACTATTTTCTTAAGTAGAAGAGAAACCTTGTATTACATTTTCTAATCTTTTGGGTTGAATGCTTAGCAGAAGATGGTTGAATTCCCGTATCTGAGGCTGCGTTCAGTGTCTTGCCATGTTCTGTCGTACAGTTGAGGTATGAGATGGTAGTCTGTTCTCACACCTACATGCCCGTCGAACAAGGAGTATTGTCATAGTCTTTGATTAAGTTTGGAAATTCTATGATACTACAAAGGTTAAATTGTAATGGGCAATTCGAAACTCTTGTCTGAACTTTTGGAATGGGTCTTGTTTTCATGCATCATATTTGTCCTTTGAAAAATAATTGCTTTACTGAATTGGGTCGATCTTCCAAAGACTGGGACATTTTGTTATGTGTTATTAAAATAAACCATATTTGTTAATATCACCACTGATACCCCGAGGAAGGCTGTCAAATTCATGTGGCAGATCATTTTCAGATTTTCTAATCTTTGCTTGAAAGCTCAACTTTCATCCTTGGCAATAAATGCTATCAGTTGTCTGCCTTGAAGTGACAGACGCGCTCCATGTATTTCTGAGAAAATGTCTGCCAAATAACCCAAGTCTGAATAAGCAATGATTGTTTGTCTTGGTGGGGGGGAGGGCCTTCACTGAAAGAAGTGGTTAGGTCGAGCCCATAAGCCAGACACCTACCCCATGCTCTTCCTCGGGACAGACAGCATCCATCAGATGCATGGGCTAGGAGAGGACAATGTGTACACAAGGGTTGAGGTGAAGGGCGGAGCAAACCCTGACTTCTTGACAGTGTGTGGGTGGGGAGGTGGAGGGGCAAGGGGGACCAGGCTGGGCAGCCAGCAGGATGACTGACTCACTACCGCTTTTTCACCATTGGTACTACTGCCAACAGCGAAAAGGGTGGGCCCTGGTGGCGCTATTGGCTAAGTGTTGAATTGGTAATCCCAAGTTAGGCGGTTCAAAGGCACCAGCCAGTCTCTGCAGGAGAAAGATGAGGCTGTCTGCCTTTAAAGATTTACAGCCTCAGAAACCCTGTATAGGGTTGCTAATGAATCAGAATCAGCTACCTGACAGTGGATTTGGGTTTTGAGTTCATTATGAAGGTTGCCTGGTTGCGCAATGGTTAAGCAGTTGGCTGCTAACTGAAAAGTTGGTGGTTTGAACCTACCAAGTGCTCTGCAGGAAAAAGATGGGGCTGTCTTCTTGGAAACTGTATGAGCCTATTCTTCACTCTCCTACAGGGTCGCTGTGGGTCAGAATGTACCTGATGGTGCACAACACCACCATAAGCATAGTTTTTGACCTTACCTCATGAAGGATTCCATAGACCATAATGTTAAAAACCACTACTGCTCCAGTTTCACCCAAAGTGGAGTCTATTTTTCATTCTCCATCTTCTCTGAGGCCATCTTGTTCATTATTTTTCATGAGCTTGTATACTTCTCTAAGACTTGCTCCTAAAAATGTAATATCACATATACACAATGGAATATTATGTATTGCTAAAGAATAATGATGAAGCTTTGAAATACCTCATGACATGGCTAGATTTGGAGGACATTATGCTGAGCAAAGTTAGTCAAATGAAAGAACTATCTGAGGCCACTGATAATCAAAAAGGTTCTCCTACCAAAATATCCCCCAGATTCTCAGGATTACTGTGTTGGAACCCCGGTGGCACAGTAATTACACATTGGCCTGTAGTCAGCAAGGTCAGTTGCTCCTCGAGAGAGAGAAAGGCAAGGCTTTCTAACCTCATCAACAGCTACAGTCTTGGAAACACAGGGACAGTTTGGTCCCGTTCGAGAGGCTCACCATGATTCGCCATCCACTCAATGGCAGTGAGTTTGGTTTTTCAGTTTTGAGGTGTGTGTTGGGGGTGGGGGTGGAAGGGGGAGTAATAGGCTACAGGGTAGACACTTGTTAACTCAAGCAAAGGGGAAAATAATACACTACAAGAGGGAGTTGGGGGAACGGGGGGCCAGGGAACAGGGCAAGCTTTGGGGAGATGATTAGTTGTTTGAGTTGAATGCAAAAATGACATGACAAACCATCAATCCAAACTCACTGCCATCCTGATAATTCTGATTTAGAGCAACTCTGTAAGACAGAGAACTTCCTCTGTGGGTGTCCGCAGCTGTAAATCTTGATGGGAGTAGAAAGCCAACATCTAACCCAGTGTTCCACCAGGGCTCCTCTGATACATAAACCTCTACCAAATTCATGATAGAAAGTGTGTGTGTGTGGGGGGGGGGAGAATGAAATCCCAATTGTTACTGACCCAACTGCTTCATCTTGTTAACAGGCAGTTTAGTGATATTAGCAGTCAGAATATTTTACATTTAATCTCTGATTAAAAAAACCCAAATGGACTGCCATTGAGTTGCAGACTCATAGTGACGCCGGGACTGTAACTCTTTGTGGGAGTGGAAACCCCTGCCTTTCCCTCATACAGATTTAGCAAATAAAATTGTCTTTCTTACTAAAGATTTGAAGAGTCTTATGCACCCAAAGAGTCATCTTGATTCTTAGCTTTAAGGTCTTAAGGACACCTTCATAGAAGCATGTCGTTCCAAACTAGGTGTTTCATGATTGCACCTGATTTTTATACAGATACTGCATGGGCTCCGTGTTGTTTGCCAACAGCTTCTCTGTTCCACCCCTACATTTTTTAAAGGTAGTTTCAATTTATTAGTAAACCAGAGAAAATAGCACAAAAATGACCAAGAAAAGTGGATAGGGATTCATCCTCCACGACTGCTGTGTGCGCTGAATAAGCCTTCGGTCGTCCTATCAGACTGACAGACAGACCTCTGAGACATGGAGCGGGAGCCCTGCGTAGGGTCCAGTGCTTTTCTGCTTCTGTGTTGGGGTGACACACACTGCCCGCCCCCCTCCCAATATTCCCATGCCTTTCTGTAGGATCAAGACCTGGGAAACTGGGCTCTTGACAAATACCTTGGGGTCATTTCATTTTTTTGTTGTTTGAAAGAGCACATTTAGAGACATCTTGGAAACTTGGACTATCAGATATTATGGTTTCCTTCTTCTCTGCTGCTTCATTGACCAGATCCATGTTTGTCCCTCTAAAATAGTAAGACCTCGCCTGATGAACTTTTGAAGGCATGAATACACATGATCTTACCTACTCCTTACACTAGCCCTGTGAGGTAGGTGGGGCAGGCATTCTAGTCCAGGGTCTGGAGGCCAGGCCCATCACTGGAGGCCGTCCTGTTCCAGGATGCCTTCTACTATGCACAAGGAGGTAGCTGCTGGTGAACTGTTTTCATGATGAGCAGAGTTTAGGAGAGAGTAAATGCCAATTGAGCTTACAAAGAAAAGGGGTTTTAAGTTTGGACCCAGCCATCAGGGGGCTCTGGATATAGTACACACATCTGTGCCCCGGTGACATCAGAGAAATGAATAATCAGAACAGTGGTGCCTTCCACAAGGGTTTCTTCTTGTTTCTTTGACTCCACAGCGAGGGCCGGAACTTTAAGTAGCACAGTCCAGGAGGAGGGAAAGCATTCCAAGGATTTCTCGTATATGAATTGATTAATTCCCTCACAGTTCCTCTTGCCACTGGGCCTACAGTCTCCATCCACATGCTAGAGCGCAGAGAGGACCTCTTTGTCAGCAAAGTGGATGAAGATGTTGTCGATGTGCCCGGTTTTGTCATCCCAGGTCAAAGCTCCTACTGAAGCTGGGAGAGCACGTTCCTGTCGAAGGTGTATGTATGTTCCAGCTCACAGAAGCCGAACGTAGGCATAGCCGTCCACTTCTGACTGCTTCCTGAACTTTTCCACATTAACCACCTGTGGGTCACGACCCCTTTGGGGAGTGAATGACCCTTTCACAGGGCTTGCCTAAGACCATTGGAAAACACATAAATATTTTACAATATGTAATTACATATTGTTTTGTGATTAATTGCTAGGCTTTAATTATGTTTCTTTTGCAACAATGAAAAGAAATTCTGCGTATCAGATATTTACATTACGATTCATAACGGCAAAATGTCAGTGATGAAGTAGCAATGAAAATCATTGCATGGCTGGGGGGTTACCATGACATGAGGAACTGCATGAAAGGGTCACGGCATGAGGAAGGTTAGAACCACTGCTGCAGAGGAGCTTGCGCTCCCCTCTGATTAAGGCTTACGTGACCTCGCGGGCTGCCTTCTTGTTGCAGGGGTGCTGTTTGGCCACAGCTTTGTTCGCTAATTTGCTTAGAATTTTCTTTGGGGCTCGCAGGGCCAGACTTTTTGAAGTAAAGCACTGGAAGCCTGTGGTGGCTGCTCACCTATTCGCCAGAATCTGAATCCATGCTACATGTGGGCAGTGGGCTGTGGCCAGGCCCAGCCGGCACCAAGACGGTTTGGGTTTGGTCAGACCAGCTCCATAGGGCAGATTGTAGACTTCCCCCACCAAAAAAACAAAAGGTTTTCAAAGTGTACTGTGCCAATGTGTTTTAGTTTTTGCTGCAAACAAAAAGTTGCTTGGATCTCGTATGAAAGTAAGGAGGGTGCAGTCAGTAAAAAGGGGAGGTATACAATATTTGTGTGAAAATATGGCTGATCTTAAATACTCACTTTCTTCCCCCTACTTCCTTCGTACTCTGCTCCATTGTTTACCTGGACAATGCTCTCACTCAGAATGGTGAGTGAACCAAAAGAATGCATTTCTTTAGTCATTCATATGTTCTGATGCTGGGAGTTTTTCCTGCTTTCTCCACTCTAGCCTCACATCTACTGTGAAGTGTGCCGTACATCACGCAGCCTCCCACATGTAAGCGTTCTGTACCAATATTACTGGGTTGCTGTCTTCTGTTTCAATTTTGCATGTAGTAAATCCCATATCTAAATCTGCCTTGTCTGGTTTTGAAAGCCAAACTGAAAAAAAAAACAAACAGACCCACTGCCATAGAGTCGATTCCAACTTCTCGCAGCCCTCTACGATCAGGGTCACTATTTGAAAACAAGTGCTATAGAAATAAGAGGTCTCAAACAAGTATTTCAGTCTTCAAATCAAAGTGAGGTCTCAATTTGGGGAATTTATATTTTGAGATAATAAGAATCTAGTATCCTAAAAATTATAGCTGTACTACAGAGACCAGAATCTAATGATACATTAGTACCCAGTAAAATGACATTTTATCTGTTAAAAATACAGCCCCTTTAATTTCATTTTACCCATTTGTTCAAATACAGTAAAACAGGCTATTTTAGGAGGCTGTTACATAACACATATTAAAAAGGTCTTGACCCAAAATGGTTAAAATAGAATTTGGAGATGAATGATTGATAAAGTGCTAGCTAGCTGTGTGGAAAATTTTGTTATCTAGAGTAATCCCTTAAAAGATTACGATACCCTTAGTAATATATAAAACTCTGTTGTATGATCTATATTCAGTTAAAACCAGTTTTCTAATCTGTGCTCATAAAAATGTAATAGTTTGCTTGTAAACCTTGGAATTTCGAGGTGTAAGCCCCTCAAATGACTGGGAAAGTTGCAGAGGGAGGTTCGTTCCAGAAAGATCAGTAATAGGCCCAGTAGCTGACTCTGAGAGTTTAGGGTTCTAGTATATTTCTGCTCTTCTCCAGGGCAGTCTGCCCTCCCTGGCCCAAATCTGACCAGGCAAAGTCACCTAGTAACATTCGTAGGGATGTCTCTACATCATGTGCTAACAGATGGGTACTTTCCAGGGTATTTTCACTAGCCCTCTTCCCCTTAGCTGCCCATCAGTTGGTATTCCTACCATGTAGGCACACGCTACTACTTTCTCAGAGGCTCTTTCATGTAGAGGTGGAGGGAGGAGTCTTATCCGGAAAGACAAAAGGTGACATTAGCTACAAATGATGAGGCAAGATGAGAGGGAAACGAGGCATGAATGCTTGTGTGCTATACAGATTCATTTAATTTAATATACTGAGTGCCGTGGTCATTTTGAATTAGGTGAGCAGGCCTTTCTGAAGTCTTTTAACTTTTGTCTTTTTGCATGTGTATGGTAGTAGCCGTTAACCTACATGCTTTAATCCAAAAACAAGAGTAGCAGGCCTACTTAAGTTTTTTTTTAAATCCCACCCACTGCCATGTATTTAGTTTGGACTCACAGGCACTCCATAGGACAGAGTAGCACTGGTCTTTTGGGTTTCTACAAACTAAATCGTTTTTTTTTAGAAGCTAAATCTTTACGGAGACAGACAACCACATTTTTCTTGCACAGAACAATTGGTGGATTTGAACCTCTGAACCCAACCCTTAACTGAGTCCTTTTTCCAAAGTGAGGAACTGAAGAAGTTCCCTGTAAATAAAACCAGGACTGGAAGAAAATCATAGATTTCATAAAGGACTTGTATTTAGAGTATAGGAGTTCCTGGGTAGCATAAACATTTAAGGACTAGAATAATAGCTGAAAGGTTGGTGGTTCAAACCCACTCAGAGATGCCTCAGAAGACAGACCTGGCAATTTGCTTCTGATTGGTCAGCTTTAAAAATCCCTTATGGAACACTTCTACTCTGGACAGGGGTCTGACACGAGTTCGAATCGACTAGCCCATAGGTTCCCAAACTGATTTGGCTGACTGCCCCCTTTTTAGGGGGGAACAAATTACCCATTGTTCCGCTGACAATTACAGACTTATGTACGATAGCCTGTAATTCAAGATAAAGTATAGGTATCTGTTAGGCAGCCCCCCTGGATCACCCATTTTGAGAAGCAATGGACTAGATAGGAAATACAATAACATCCAGAATACAAAAAGAGTTCTGACAACTCAGTAATAAAAAGTCAACCCAATAAATAAATAGAAAAGGTATCCTAATAAACATGTCTCCAAACTAAATATATATATATAAATAAAACCATAATAATGTGCATAAAAAGATAGTCATCATTAAGTGTGAGGGCAGTGGTTCTCAACCTTCCTAATGCCGTGACCCTTTCATACAGTTCCTCATGTTGTGGTGACCCCTCCCAACCATAAAATGATTTTCGTTGCTACTTCATCACTGTCATTTTGCTACTGTTATGACCCCTGTGAAAGGGTTGTTCGACCCCCAATGTGGTCTCGACCCACAGGTTGAGAACTGCTGTGTTAGGGAAATATAAACCCAGACCACAATGAGATACCACTTCACCACATACGTTTGCTGTGTGGAAAAGACAAGCATGGTCAAAGTTGTGGGGAAATTAGAACCTGTATGCTGCTGGAAGGAATGTAAAGTGTTGCAGCCACTTGGGAAACCAGCCTGGCACATCTTCACAATGTTCCACAGAGATTGACCCTCTGACCCAGCAGTGTGACTACGATGTGTGTGTGTATGTGTGTTTATTTCTCATAGAAATGTAAGCAGATGTCTGCACAACTTGCATACAAAGGTTCTTAGCAGCATTCTTTATAATAGCCAAAAATAGTCCACCCACTGATGCTCGGAGAAACAAAATATGGACTATCCATACAACGAAATATTATTCTGCCACAAAAAGGATTTAAATGTTGATACATCCTACAACATGGATGAGCCTTGAAAATCACGTTACGTGGAAAGACCCCATATTATATGAAATGTTCAAAATAGCCCAATCTGTCTTGACAAAGTAGATTAGTGGTTACAGTTCCTTTAAGATTTCATAATCTTGGAGACTATATAAAGTCACTTTGAGTCAGAATTGAATCCATGGCTTTGGGTTGGGTTTGGGCTAGGGGTTTTAGAGGATGAGCACTCATAGTTTCATTTTGAGTGATAAAAGTGTTTTAAAACTGATTATCATGGCAGCAGAACTCTGATTACACGACAAACTATTGCATTCTACACTTTGATAGGTGAATTGCATGATAGGCGAATTACATCTTCCAGAAAACTGATTGTTAAAAAAATCCCTAATGGAACTGGAAAGGGCTTCTTAACCATATTAGAACTTTCACCGGCCCCTGCTCAGGTAGCTTTCTGACTAAAACTCCCCAAACGAGCAGAGTGTAGAGTATATGTTTTATAGTTTTCGTAACTCATTTGATACCACAATTTCAGGGATTGTATGGGTTCTTATCATTACTCTTTTGAGAAGTTTTCTTACGGTTTTGAAAAAAAATTTCTGTTTTACATCTCTTTTAGTAGACTTTTGTCAGAATTTGGGGCCATTGTAGTTTCATGTGGTTCTAGTCCTTAACAGCTAATGATTTTCAAGGAGTAGGTTTAAAACTTACTCTTAAATATATTGGATAAGATGGTGTTGATATTATTTTTTCTATATGTTGCTTCTGTGTAAAGGGTCTTTATTAACATCCATGTACCTGCCAATTTACAGTTTGATAAAAGAGAGGTACAGCTAAATTGGCTTCAACTCTTAGCGACAGAATGAAACCTGTGTCATCCTGCACCACCTTTGTGTTCCCTGCTCCATTTTGAATCGGTTGTGGCAGCTATTGTGTAGTACCTTCCAACCTAGGGAACTTATCTTCTGGCATTATATTGAACAATACTTGGTTGTGATCATTAAAGCTTTCCTTCTTTTAAAAATTGTGTTATTTTTTAATTTGTTAAAAATATAAATAATGAAATACTTGACATTTTAATCATCTAAATGTTTATTATATTGCTTAACTCAGCATTCTCAAATCCATAAGGTTTTCATTGACTAATCTTCAGAAGTAGGTTGCCAGACTTTTCTTCCCACTCTGTCTTATTTAGTCAGATATTCTGCTGAAATCTGTCCACTGGTGATGACCCTTCTGGTACTTGAAATGCCACTGGCATGGCTTGTAGCATCAAAGTAACATGCAAGTAAGCATAGGATGACAAACTGACAGATGAAGATTAGCTGTGTCTAATAGGGCATTACAATGATCACTTTACATCTGGCTTGTTGGTATTAGCACTTACGTGTGGTATCTTATTTGGTCTTGGAAGTTTATTTTGAGTACTATTTGTAAGTGAGTGGACTTGTAGTTGGTCTTGCCTTGTATGTTTGATCTCAGGTTAATACCTGCTGCTGCTGCTGATTCAACTGCCCGAAGAATTCACCCAAGTATTTTCTGTAAGGTTAGTCTTCTTTAACATATTCCTTTAATTTATCCTTATCAGGAAATGCCCTTATTTCTTCCTTGTATTTGCAGGTCAATTGTGCTGGGTATAAGATTCTTGGCTGACTATTTCCCCCTTACCCCCACTCCTCCAGAGTTGTATATGTATCATTTCATTAATGCTTTGCCTGCATGACATCTGCTGAGAAATCAGAGTTTAGTCTTATTGGTTACTCTTGGTTGGAAACATTTCTTCCCTTTTTTTCTGAGTGGCTCTTGTCTTTGATTTTGGAGATTTTTATTGTGTTATGCTGTAGTAATTTTCATTTGGGCCCCCGCCCCCCCCCCCATGCTCAGCTTCTCAAGTGCTTGGTTTCTCCTCTTTGCTGTTGTTTAGGAAGTTTTCTTTCAACACCAGACAGTTTTCTCTGAGCTTTCAAAATTTCTGCTCTGGAATTCCTGTCACACTTATGCTATTCTTGATGGTATCTCACATAATTCTTAGATGGTTTTTGGAGTTTGGGGGCAACTTTTGTAGACAGTTCTTTTTCTTTTCTTCCCCTTTTAAAAACTTTTTATAGTGAGTTAGTGAAGGTTTACAGAACAGATAATCAGATTTACATTAAAAAATGCATACACTTTTTTTTTAGCTCATCCATTGCAATCTCCTCAGTGTACGATCATTTATCCCATTTCTTCTTTTTTCCTAGATCCATTCTCCCTCTTCCTAATCCTCTGTTCTTTGTCCTTGGATAAATGCTGCCCATTTGATGACAAATGGTTGATTATTATTTTTTTTAATCTTTTTATTGGGGCTCATAAGGCTCTTATCACAATCTGTACATACATCACATGAGCAAAGCACCCTTATACATTCGTTGCACTCGTCACTCTCATAATTCACCTTCCACTTGGGTTCCTGGAATCAGCTCGGTTTCCCTTTTTTTCCCCCCATCCCCCTCCCTCCCCGATCCCACCCCTGGTCCCTTGATAGTTTATAAATAATTATTATATCTTATCTTACACTCCCCGGCGTCTCCCCTCACCCACCTCCCCCTTGACAATCTCCCAGAGCGGAGGTTACACATAGATCTCCGAGATCGGTTCTCCCTTTCTACATGCCCTTCCCTCCTGGTGTCGCCTCTCCCACCGCTGGTGTTGAAGGGTTCGTCTGTCCTAGATTCCCTGTGCCTCCAGATCCCCACTGCACCGCTGTACATCCTCTGGTACAACCAGGTCCGCAAGGCAAGGTAGGATTGGGGTCATGATGATTGGGAGGGGAGGAAGCGTTCAGGAACTAGAGGAAGGTTTTGAGTTTCATTGTTGTTACACTGAACCCTGTGTGGCCCATCTCCTCCTCACTACTCCTCTGGAAGGGGTGTTCAGCTCTCTACAGGTGGGCATTGGGTCCCCATCATGCACTCCCCCTCTTTCACGGTGATGTGATTCTCACCACCACCCCATCTTTGATGTTGGAGACCTGGTCTCCTCTGTCCTTCATGGTCACCTATGTTGGTGTGCTGCTTCCGTGTGGGCTCGGTTGCTTCTGGGCTAGATGGCCACTTGTTTGCTTTCAAGCCTTTAAGTCCCCAGACGCTATATCTCTCAGTAGCCGGGCACCATCCGCCTTCTTCACCACACTTGCTTATGCACACTTTCGTCTTCAGCCATTATGTGAGGAAGGTGATCACACAATGATTGTTTTTGTTCCTTTGTATCTGCTACATGGTCCATTCAACACCTTGTGTTCGCTTAGGCCATGTGCTTCTTCTCTGTGGGCTTTGTTGCTTCTGAGCTAGATGGCCGCTTATTTGCCTTCAAGCCTTTAAGACCCCAGACGCTATATCATTTTTTGATAGCCGGGCACCATCAACTTTCTTCACCACATTTGCTTACACACACGGCTGTCTTCAGTGATCATGTCGGGAAGATGGGTATCCTGCAATGGCTGCTTCGTAGCAGGGCGAGGTGCTATTGTATTGGGGGAAAATGGTTGATTATTTTGCTATTGTAGTTGAGAAATGTCGGGTAATGAGTTTGTCGATGAGTAAGGAGTAGATGTATTTGGTTATGTGTTACTTTCCATGTCTTTACGATTTATTTTTAGGTCACCTCTCACTGGGACTCCGAAATGACTACTGACAGCAATTTTACGAACCACTCAGATAAAAAAAATATATCAGACTGTGATGTGCCTTTGGTGTTAAACACTGATAAGATTTGATTTAACCACTTCCCCCACCTTTTTTCTCTTCCCTTTACAGTGTGTCCTGGGCACAATGGAGGAAACTGGAATGTGCGGGTTAGGGGTGGAAGCAGATTTGTTGTGCAACTCTCAAGCAAATGATATTCTTCAACATCAAGATTCTCACTGTGATGGCACAAGTAACAAACACTCACTGGAAGAAGAGGAAGGCAGCACCTTCTTAACAAACAGCAGGGATTTGGTGAGCCCACCTTACTGCACACAAGAGTCCCTGGAGGAAACTCCTGGGCAGGAAGCTCGCACCTATCCCCCTGATGGGCAGCAAGACTCCGAATGCAACAGGAGCACGGAGAAAGAGCTAGGTATGAGGCTTTGCTCAGTGGTTGGGTGGGTTCACCTGGGGCCTGTTTTCCTTATGTTTGTTGCAGTGCAGTTGATTGGCAGGCAGGTCAGTTTTGGGGGGAAAGTGACTGAGCTAACACACCCTACTGTCTTTAGTCACTGCCCAAGTGCAAGTGGCTACCGTCATGGTCAGGAGGTGAAAACGGCCAGAGTAGGAAGCGCAGTTATTTCCCAGAACTGGCTTTCTAGAGAAAAACGGGGCAATTTGACTCACCTTGTTTGTATTTTTAAAGTCATCTGACAAAAAACTTATGTGGGAACCGTCTGTTTGTGCAGTTTATTTGGAAATGAGTCCCAAGATGACACGGTCTCATCTGTAGTTTAGAAAGTAGGTTAAAACTGGTTTGCATGGGCCTGATCTCTCCCTTTTGTTAACAAATTTAGGACTAAGAATGTGAAATCCAAAGTCTCCTTTTTATTTTAGCCTTGCTATCACTTCCTGGCTTTTTATCCCAAAGATTTAGTGTTTCACTTGCATTCACAGAGAACACTGTGTTCTCTGATCATATCTTACATGTAAAATAGTTTAGATATAAGAGTGACCATTTAAAAAAAATAAAAAAGAAAGTAGTCTTGGCTTCCCAGATGAGGACATATAACCTCTTCCCTGGGGGGCAGACAACAGAATAGTGGGTGAAGGGAGACATCGGACAGTGTAAGATATGACAAAATAATATATAAATTATGAAGGGTTCATGGGGGAGAGGGGAGCAGGGAGAGAGGGGAAAAATGGGGAGTTGATGCCAGGGGTTTATGTGGAGAGCAAATGTTTTGAGAATGATGAGGGCAATGAATGTACAAATGTGCTTTATACAATTGATGTATGTATGGATTGTAATGAGTTGTATGATCCCCCAATAAAATGATTAAAAATGAATGAATGAATAAAACATGCGACATATTTTGAAACATTTGTTTTCTCTTCTCGCAGCCACTTGCTTCCCCGTTCCAAAGCCTTTTCAAATACTATCCTTCGGGTCTTTCACTAACTTATCGGAAAACAATCAATTTATTTAAAATGTTCATACTAAATGACATGTTAAAATTATGTGTGCATCCTAGTGATTCTATTGAATATGAACTGAAAATCCTTTGCTTCTATATTTTTACTTGGTTATTCTCTGCCCTTTGTCACACATCTAATTTGGATCTCACTAGTCAGGCCCGGAGACTTTTTAAACCGTCAACAGGGATTCTTATAGTTCAGGGCCAGTGAGTGAGTGAAAAAGTTTGGGGTGACGGGGTTTGGAAGGAAGGAGTGCCAGTTAGTCCATAATTTAAAAAAAGCTTTCTTTATTTAGCAGGTAAGTTACATAGAAATTTCAGGTTAGGTTTGATCCTCATTCTTTCAGAACTTATTTTTTACTTTGTTGATCAGCAGGAAAAGAAGTTTTATTACTGATGCAAGCCCTAAACACCCTTGCGACTCCGGAGGAGAAGCTGGCAGCTCTCTGTAAGAAATATGCTGATCTTGTGAGTATTTGATCAAGCGGGCCAGGCCCATTTAAAATAGAGAGGTGTGTGTGTGTGTGTGTGTGTGTGTGTGTGTGTGTGTGATTTGATCCGCTTTGAAGAATGTAATTTTTGATATAATTTTAAATGTAAGATGATTTTATTCCAGAGTTGCAGGCAAGCATCTGGCATCTTGGGCTTTTCATTGGTTGCTTAACTTGATTTTACCAGGTGGTCTGTATAGATGGTCATGGTGCTCTATAAAATGGTACATAGAATTCCTTCAGCGCCGACCTGCCCAGTGTATTTTCCATCAGCATTTTCATGCCTCAGATAGTGTTTAGATGCCAGTCTGTTGGGATCACTGGGTCCCTTATTTAACTTTTCCCAAAGGAAGTCTAGAGATTAAAAACTAAGCATTTTGTTTAAATCATTGTATTGGAGGCTTGTAGAACTCTTATCGCCATCCATCCATCCATCCATTGTGTCAAGCACATTTGTACATTTGTTTCCATCATTCTCAAAACATTTGCTTTCTACTTGGTATCAGCTCCTCATTTTCCCCCTTCCTCCCACACCCTCCCTCCCAAACCCTTGATAAGTTACAGATTATTATTTTCATATCTTACATTGTCCTCTGTCACCCATCACCCACTATTCTGTTGTCAATCACCCAGGGAGGGGTTATATGTAGATCATGGTGATCGGTTCCCCCTTTCTCCCCGACCTTCCCCTTCCCCTCCTGGTATCACTACTCTCGTTATTGGTCCTGAGGGGCTTTTTTCTCCTGGATTCCCTGTGTTTCCATCTCTTATCTGGACTCATGTACATACTCTGAAACTAACCATTTTGATTGAAGATCAATGTGAGTTAAACGACCTGGTCCAGTAAAGTAATACCATGTCTCAGGAAATAGCGTAATTAGTGTCTCCTCTGTGCCCCCCAGGAGCACTGGTGGGGTAGTGAGCTACAACCAGAACTCCTAAGCTCCAGGCCAGCAGTTTGAACCCACCAGCTTCTCCCTGGGAGAAAGATGAGGCTGGCTGTGCCAGTCAAGAGTCAGTTTGGAAACTCTAGAAACTGTTGTCCTCTCGGCCTTCTTGGGCCACTGAACATCAGAAATGATTCTCTGGCAGCGGATTTTTGCGTTGGCAATTATGGTGGCAACACTGGACTCAAACATGACAATGTGAAAATGGCCCAGGGCCAGGCAGTATTGTGTTCTGTTGGACATGGGTTACTTTGAGGCAGAATCAACTCCATGGCCCCTGTGTCAACATGCTTTTAATGATGTCTGGTGGCTCAGCTACGAACTGAAAGGTGGGCGGAGTTCCAGCTAACCAGCCAATTTGTAAAGAAAGGATAGAGCAGCCTGTGCCCTTAAAAATTACAGCCCTGGGAATCGTGTTAGGCCATTCTAGTCTGTTCTACGGGGTTGCGATGAGTCACAGGCCACTCAGCGGCAGTGGATTCCCCCTCCCCTCTGATTTAAATACTAAACCGATGGCCTTCTCTGAAACACAGAGGTGCATTCTCAAGGGGGGGTCTATGCATTTCCATCTGTTCTCTATCATAAACACTGCCACTCCTTCAAAGATCAGCTCTGAGATAACGGATTCTGTGGGTTTGATTTCTTACTGGGAAGCTGATGGCTACTTGCCCTGTGTTTAGAAAGAGTTCCTGTGCACCGTCCTAGCTGGCAGCACTCTGCAGACTGGCCTTGCCATGGGAACTGGGCTAAACAGGCCCCAAGCCATGAGAGCAGAGGCTCCCTTCCAGTGAGGAAATTGCCTATAGTGAAAGCAAGAACTTTTACTTGGCAAGACTTCTTAAAAGAAAGTGAGGGAGACACATTGCAAACTGGGGGGGGGGCTTATTTGTAACGCAGTGAACCAAGAAAAGAGTTGAGATTGAGAAGCCATCAGCTGAACCCAGAAAGGGAGCTAGACAAGAGCCACGAGGAGACATTTCATAGACATGAAGTGACTTAGGTTGTTCAGCCCGTACAAGTAGACATTCAGAGCACAGGGCCAGGCCAGGCCTTTCCCATAAGCAGTCATCATAAAAGTGTTGGCAAGGGGTGGGGGTTTACCCAAAGCAAGCACTGTACCTTCTGTATTGCCGATGGAGTTGAAAGCCACCAGGCCCTCGGGCACATTTTGGCATTGTCGTGTCCAACTGCACATTTAGAAATTCCGCGGCCCAGCGACCCCACTTCGAGATTTATACCCAAGAAATTCCCACACATGTGCATCAAGAGACCTAATACGAGGGCATTAGTGTCACTGTGAATAATGAACATACCTGGAAACAGCCAAAATACCCAGTCACAAAAGGATAAATGAGTAAAGGGGATAGACATGAGGCTTTAAATAGTGTGTAGAGAGATGGAATGACACAATTAAAATGGAAATTTTTCCTTAAGCTTTTTGAAGCGTCCTTGTCTTTTCATTGTTGAAGACACCCTGGTGGTGTTGTAGTGAAGGCACTGGCCTGCTAGCTGCAAGGTGGTGGGTGGTTCAAATCTACCTGGTGGCTAGTTCTGCTTCCATCAAGATTGTAGCCAAGACAATCCCATGGGACAGTTCCTCTCTGGAACACTTGGGGGCACTGTGGAGCCAAAAGCCAGCACCTAACAGAGCAACGTTTTGTTTTATTTATTTATAAATAAAATATTTTATTTTACTTATTTAGAGCCTGTGGGGCAAACCTGGCTGGTGCTTGCTTTTATACTGCCCACAACCCAAGAGTGGTTTTTATATTTAGAAAAGTTTACAAAAATGAAAAAAAGCAATATGTGGCCTGCAAAAAGTTAGAATACTTATTATTTTTTGATCCTTTATAGAAAAGTGTGCTAAAAAAAGCCAGGACCAAGTGGTGCCACTTCTGTAGAGCAGTCTGGAGAGTACAGATGACACCTAGTAGGTGTCACTGAGAGTTGGGCTCTCCCAAATAGAGCAGCTTGCCCCAGGGGGCTTTTCCAAGTTTGATAGAACAAACATTACAAAATCAGGTCCTCAAGTCACACCAGCCGCGGAGAAAGGTAAAAGGACTAAATCCACCAAAAAAAGATTCTCAGGACTCAAGGCTTGTGTTGGGTGGTAAAAAGAGCCTGTATAGACCACTGAGTGTCCTGAATCAAGGGTTGTGATGAATCCACTTCTGGACACCCGCCATCTAGAAATAATGAAAAAAACAGCTAGAAGGATGCTATTTGTAGCGTTTCCAAAATGATCTTGTGTTTGTAGGTAAGTAACCGAAACCAAACCAGCTGCATCGAGTAAATTCTGATCCACAATGATCTGTAGGGCAGAGTCCCTCTGCCCTCGGGTTTCCAAGACTACATCTTTACGGGAGCAGACAACCTCATCTTTCTACCATGGAGGGCTAGAAAGTGACATCTTTACGGGAGTAGACAGCCTCATCTTTCTACCATGGAGGGCCAGAAAGTGGAGTCACACGCTGACTTTATGGTTAGCGGCTCAACAAGTAACCCATGGTGCCACCAGGCTCCATAGGTAATGAGTGTGTATTTATATGAATAGGACATTTTGTTAGTTTAGATAACGTAGTATTTTCTCACACCAGCAGTACTGTCTCGAGTTCTCATTTCTAATGAATGTGAGCATTTCATGACTAGGCAGAGGAGAGAAACACTTTCAAGGTCATTGATGCCTATTGGAAAATTGCTTTCCAGGAGTCCCTGCGAGCTGGGAGGTTGGGGGCATGGCGCCCTGCTGCCATACACCTGTGTGACTCGGTCTGTTGGGATTTCCTTTGTCCCCTTTCTTTTTGGGATGCTGCTTTTCACTTGACAGGACAGCAAAGAGAACATGATTTACTCTGTCACCCTCTTTGGGAATACCCTCTTCCCCCTTTGATTACATGTTCCCCCTGCCTTTGGGTGTTGCACAGGGACACAGCTCAGCCTCAACACTAGTGGGCATGTTGGCACAGTTTTCTGATCCCATTTTTGTGGGTCTGTTCTTCTTCCTGGCAACTGAACACCCCCTTCCACAGCCATCTGCAAACCCTTGGCCTCTCTACCCCTTATTATCTCTAGCATATGACATGCCCCGAGTCTCTCAGAGGAAAGAGATGTCAACCTACTGTCTGTACCTACCTGCTGGGCACTCATCAGTTTTGCATCATCAGTGCTTAGTACCTGGGTGCCCGGTAAGGTTTAGTGTAGGGTACCAACACTGTCAGTGCCATGGTACGGTCATGTCTGAGCCGCCACCCAAGTCTTGTGTCAACGTGACCAAGAAAGAGTACCGGGAAATAGGCAATGCTTGGTTTTCCCCCAGTATTGCCCATTTTACTCCCTTGGAGTGGGAAAGACGGGGCTGCAGCTGCCCACCCATAGTCAGAGAGCAAAGCCACATTTCTTGACAGTCTTGCAGGGATTTCAGACTCGCCAGCCAAGTGCTGTATGCCGTAAGGCTGTGTGATGTTTTATCAGGCCACCAGATGTCACTCTTGCTCCTGACAATGTGACTCCTCTTCATTTCCTGCTTCAGGAAGAGCTTTCTGGACCAGGCAGTCAGGCTGCCATCTTACCCATTAGTCTTGTTTTAACCTTGAATTTGATTAATTTCTGTAGCTCTCAGCCAGCAGCAGCCCTTCCGCCCCGAGAACCCACGCACTCTGGCCCGAGAGCTTCTGGGAACCGCCGCATCAGAGAAGTAGTGGTCTTAGATGATGTCTACTCCAAAAATGTTCCCCTAAAATACCAGTTTTTGTTTTTTATGGAGAAACAGGAAAATAGGTCATTTTGACGACTGCGTCAGACAAGTAGCCTTGGTGTGGTATTACTTGATGTCCATTCCTAAAATGTTTTCTTGAAATAAAAAACAGTTTTTGCTTTTATGAAGAGAATGGCAACTGAGATTTTTTCCCCCTCCCCTGTCCCAAGTGGTTGGCCTGCTTTTGCATCACAGCTAGAAAAGAGAGGGCCGGAAAAGGTTGCCAGAGTGTTTGCCCTTACAGCCTTTAGGCAGACGACTGCCCGGCCGGCAGCGTCTGAAATGCGGTCAGTTCCGGCTCTCATCAGGCCTCTGCCCAGAGAGTTGTCATAGGCTCCCTGGGTGTAAAGCACTTGTCCTTGTAGCTGGAGGAAAGCAGGAACGTGCAGAAGCAGATGAAGGTCCTGCAGAAGAAGCAAGCGCAGATCGTGAAGGAGAAGGTCCATCTGCAGAGCGAGCACAGCAAGGCCATCCTGGCGAGAAGCAAGCTCGAGTCCCTCTGTAGGGAGCTCCAGCGGCACAATAAGACTTTGAAGGTAAGATGCATTGGGCCAGATTGGCGAGCATGGGTCATGGCATTGGATTATACTTGTGAATAGTGTGGAAACGGCTAGTATTTTGCTTAGCTGCAATTTTTACAAAGCAGTGCATTGGTTCGTATTTCTGTTTCTCCTCAGGTTCTAGTCCCCTCAGATCTATGGGAATTCAGTCCTGGTCGCCACCTACTTTGATTTTTGATAAACCCTGGGGACATCTGGGCCGAAGTGCAGGTTCCTTGAGCGGGAGGCCCTGTGGGGCCCCAGGGAACAGAGAGCTTGGCCACCTGGCTTTCTGGCTGCACATGCTGCGGCCATGTGGGAGGTCTCTGGGAGCCTCCTCTTAGAACAGAAGTCGTGGTTTTGTGGCCCACAGGCTTGATCTTGGGAATCTAGATAAGCTCTTTCTGTCCTTGGCGCCCCCGCCAAGAGCCCTGGTTCCTCAGCTCCGAGGGCTGGCCGATTACTGATGCACTTGGTTACCATGCCTCCCGCAGATAAAGCAGGGGCAGCTGAGCGGAAATAAGCAGCCGGGAGCAGCGGTCCTGCGTCACTGTGCACTTGAGCAGGGAGGCAAACCTTGCTGAGCTGCTGCGTGAATGTGAAATAGCTGGGCTGCTAGCCTCCGCCCCACACCCACCCTCCAGTTGCTCAGTCCTTCCAGAATAAGTACTTCAGCTGCGGCTGTACATGAAAGAAGATGGTGCAGATGATGAAAGACTGCTTGGTTGCCCACAGGGAACAAGGACAAAGAGCAGGGACGCAGAAGGCTCTGCTGGCTCCTCTCATGGGAGCAGCTGCCCCCAGGTCATGGCCAAGCTGGTCCAGTACACCCCACTAACTTCCCCCCTCCGACCCTGAGGCCTAAAAGGCCCTGAAAGGCTCCTTTTCCTTTGCTTTTACAGCTTTGGGCTTTGATAGGAATAAAAAGTAGGTGATTATTTATTCCATAGCACATCCCCATTGAGGTTGAAGTGGAATTGTCTAGAGGAGAGGTCTTTCACACTTGTCTCCTAGTTGAAAGTAAGACTGTTACATCGAAGAGTCCATTTGTCCCTTGCCCTTTAGGAAGATATGAACTCAGAAGGAAGGGGCTGCCCTGGTGCAGGCTGCCCTGCCCGGCCAAGGAGGAGGGAGAGCCCTCCAGGACTTTGGTAGGGGGAGGGCTAAGGGGTAGGTGCACGCTGGCTTTCTTGGGGACACTTTGTATCTTTCCATGGATGCCTGAGTCTGGGAGAGGCCTCTGGGTTATAAATGAGAGCCTTTGGGTTGGAAACTCGGGGGAGGGATTGTGGTCAGGGCAGCAATCAGTGACCGCAGCATTCGCGGTGAGTGTTGCAATGATAGGTCTATACTACTAACACGCCTTCTTTTGAATGATAAGGAAGAAAACATGCAGCAAGCACGCGAGGAGGAAGAAAGACGGAAAGATGCCACATCACATTTCCAGGCCACGCTGAATGAAATCCAGGCCCAGCTGGAGCAGCATGACGTGCACAATGCCAAACTGCGCCAGGAGAACGTTGAGCTGGGCGAGAAGCTAAAGAAGCTCCTCGAGCAGTACGCACTGAGGGAAGAGGTAAAGACGTCTGCGCCATTGGCCGCCGCTACTCGCCAAACCTCCCCGTTGGTCATTCCTTGAAAACCACAAACTTGGGATACTTAGAACTTGGGCTGTTTGCGTAGTGACATCGGACAGGGGAGGCCCCAGCCTCCGCAGGAACAGAGAGCTGGTCAGTTTGGCTCTTTGAGGGGAACTCCCATAGACATGTGAAATGCTATTTATCGTCCCTGGGCCTCCAACTTAGACCGGTGTGATTGTTCCGCAGGCTAGTGGGGGCATTAGAGCAAGACGTAGGGAACCAGCTCTCTGTGTGCTCCCATGGACGCAGGTAGAAGCTTGGGTTTCGTAAGTGGTGCAGCCCCTGCCTTTAAAGCTGGTGAAATGTGCTTGCGTGTGTCCTGTCCGTGAACGGAAAGGAGTAGATTTTTTAAAAAATGTGGCATCACTACGGGTTATTGCACCCATTTTCAACACTTAACTTTATAGTTTTAAATACTCTTTGGAAACTTTTGGGGTTTTTTTTTTGTGTGTGTGTGGTGGTGGTGGTTTAAACCACTCTGTTTTTAGCTTTTTAGAAAACTTTTATTGTGGAAAATTCCAAGCTGAAATAAAAGAGAGAGTACATCCCAGTGATGGAGCAACCCTGACCCGCAGGCCCGGTCTCTGCTCCCGTCACCTCCCCTGGACGGCCCTGGAAGAAATTCAAGAGACCTTGCTATTTTGTTCATAAAATAGTTGATAAGGATTCCTTTTGAAGCTTAACCACAATGCTGTGTTCATACGTAAAAAATGACCAGTAATCATTTAAATTACCTATCTAGTCATTTTCCTAATTTGTCGGTTGCCTCCTTTCTGTTTAAAACTTGTTTGAGTCAAGAGCCAAGTAAATGCACACGGTTCCCTGGTTGCTGTGTGTCAGATCTCTCATTTTCTGCATTCTCACAGTGCGTTCTCGATGACCTGTCTTTCTTCCTGTATAATGAACTTGGTTTTTATTAAAGCATGAAGGCCTGATTCTTTTCAGTTTGTTGTTTATCACAGTCTGTTTTGCCATTAGATGTAGTGCATTTGGAAGTGGCCTGTGTCCAAACTGTGACTTGTGAGTTTCCTTTGCATATTCTAGAGCATTCTCTCTTTGGTCAGACTATCATGATGATCAAATGCTGCTAAAGACAGATGACTGGGTCTCTCTTTATTACTTAGACTACCTTTAATATCCACTGTCTGTCTTCTTCAGGGAGGCAGCTGCGCAGCGTTCGGAGCTAGATGGAAAGGAAGACTAGGGCTTTCCCAGGAGCTTTAGGAAGCCCTCCTCATAGCTAGAGGAGATATTATTTCTCCATTGCAGAAGTGAGGTTTTGATTTCTTTGTTGTTGTTAGTTGTGACTCAGCCCCCCCTTGTGTACTACTTTGAGCCTATAATTACTTTATTGTCCATACATATTCTCTAACCACTTCAGTTAGGAAAGTTTGACCTCATGCCGAATGTCTGGTGTGTTCCAAGTACCGAGCACCTACCCTAGTCAATGATTGCCTTTATCTCTACGATTCTGCAGGGTACCTGTGGGCATCCCTTTTGACAGATGGAGAGGCGAAATTAAGCAGGCTTTGACCTTGGCCCACTCCCACCATTGTGTCAGTATATCATGCTACTGAGAAATTCGGGGGGGGATTTGAACAGGGAGCACAAACATTCAGGAATTACGCGTATGGTGACTGGGTTTAGAGTTTCCATGGTTTCTTCATCGTGTCTAAGCCTTCCTTTCAACTTGGGCAAACTCAGAACTACAAAGGTCTAGGAGTGTGTGCAGGGCAGAGAGGCCTGTGGGGCAGCAGGGATGTCACGTGCAGGCATGGGGACAGAAGCCTTTGTGGGTCAGATGGCACGCGCAGAACAAGGAGTCCCTCCGGCCGCAGGTTCCTGTGAGCGCTAAGTGACGGCAGCGGTCCTCCTTTCTCCACAGCACATCGATAAAGTGTTCAAGCATAAGGAGCTGCAACAGCAGCTTGTGGATGCCAAGCTCCAGCAGACCACACAGCTCATTAAAGAGGCTGAAGAAAAGCATCAGAGAGAGAGAGAGTTCGTAAGTTTTGTTTCTGAAACAAAGAAATGGTCGAAAGTAGAACCTGAGCCATCGGAATGTACCCTGTTTCATGTAGCCCCAAGGCCTTCAGTGGGATGTTTTACTGGCACCGGAGGAGGGGAGTGTGTGTTAGAATTCAGCTTTATATTGCTTAATGCTGTATATATAAAAAATGCACTTAGAGGAAAGACCTGCATGTGCTTCGAAAGTTCGTCTCACTTCGTTGCTAAGGGTCACCAGGTAAAGAACCTATCAGGTACCTGTCAAGTTAGACCTGGAGAGCTAGGGTCAGGCGTGTACCCTTTACTGGTCTCCCATATCCTGTTACATTTTTCTTTTACACACGTTACTTCAACCTAGGTAAACCCTTTGTTTTCTTACTCTCTGCCCTAAGCTCCTAACCTTGCCGCCCCCCCCCCCCCCAGTCTCTGCATAGATGACCTTGCTGGTCAGACGTTGACGCAGTAGAATCTCACTGGGTACAAATGCTTGCCACATGCACATTCGACTCTGGGCTTAACATCACCAAAAAAAAACAAAAATGTGAGATGTGATGATGGGCATCTGGACCTTTCATCCAGTGACTCATTCAAGTGACCTCGGCTCTGACGACAACCTGGGAGTCCTCAGTGACCCTCGAGAAGAGAGCATCTCTTGCTGGCAAGGGTTTAGTCTTGCTGATTTGCTGACTAGACTTTAGTGAGCCATAGGTCCCATAGTATGGGCCTTCTGTGTTCAATGCCAAGATGGCTGCCAGACCTACATTGGAGTAGACATTAGGTACACACCTGTACACACATTCTAGGGCTGCGTGTCCTGGTTGTTGTAAGGGCTTCCAAGGCTAATTTGGACAGTGTGATTTCTCACTCCAGAGCCTGAACTTCACTGCGGGGCCTCCCTTGTAACTTTCCTACGCCCTTCTCTTGCAAACCGGGGTATATGAACCCCAGCCGTCCTGCCTGCGTTGAGTCTCTCTCCCCCACCCCCTGCGCTTTCTTAAAATGAGATGCAGAGTCTGCTTACGTTGCCTTGCTCCATGTCCTCACCTAAACTGCCCCAATGATTGCAAGATTCCCAGCTATGTTTTCCATGATGTTCTCACCTAAAGCCCAAGTTAGCCCTGAGTTCTGTAACCAGATACGCTTCGGAGGCACCTTTTCTTCTTACTGAAGCAGTGAGAGCAGGTGGCTGCTCTCCGAAGTGCTCACCAGCAGAGTAGATAACGCTCTAAGGGACTAGCGGTTGATGCCACCGGAAAGTTCATCCAGAGACTAGCGATTTTCGCTCAAACCAGGAGCACTGGGCCCAACTCTAGGGTCACTGGACACAGTGGACATATTTTCCAGAATGTTTCTGTTTTCTAGCTATTAAAAGAAGTAACTGAATCAAGACACAAATACGAACAACTGAAGCAGCAGGAAATACAGCTAAAGCAGCAGGTGAGTTGACAACATGGAGATTGAGTGGGGCTAGGGACAGACACTACAACGTCTGTGGGTCCTCCGACGCGGTGCCTGTGCTGGATAGCTTGAGCCCCAACCAGAACAGAGAGTCGATCACACGGGCCACTGGGAAGTCTCCTCTTCCTTTAGGGAGACCAGCTAGCTCACCCTGGTTTGCCTGCCCAGGATTTAGCACTGATGTGCCAGGGTCCCCTCCATGTCAGACAGGCTGGAGCAGTTGATCACCTCTTCAGTGTCCCGTGTCCATTTTCCTTTCTCTGTCTATGTCCACTTCTACCTTGGTTCCCACTGAGGAAATACTGATGAGATCTTCAGTGTGTTTCCTTGAGCCATATGAAATTTCTGGTATTTGCCTACTTTGACCTACAGAACATGGCTGAACCGTAGAGTATGACCTGTAACCATTAACATGTTGTGCCCAGAGCACAGGACTTATTGAAAATTGGCGAATGCCCAACCAGGCCCACTCCACGTGGAGCTGTTTTGGCTCATGGTTTTGTCGCTGGATCCCTCCCTACTTTTTAGATGAGACCTTTGAGGTCAAGTCTGGCCTGTTCAATGTCAATATGGTGACCTTCTATAGAGTGAGGAGGGCAGAGGCTGCCTCCTCACAGGGAAGGCTGCCTGCCTGCTTCCACTCTTCTCTCTATAATCACCCTTTTTCAGTTAATTACATATAGTAAGTTCAAGGAGTCTTCATAGTACACTGGACATGTTGATAAGGTGGTGGTGGTAATTTGCTATCAAGCTAGTCTACAGTTGACCGTCCAAAGAAGTCAAATGTCAGAAATCTTTGGAACTTTCTTTCCACCATCAGTTTATCCTCCTGTTAGAATGCTTCTAGATTTGAACCTCTTCTTCCGCTCTGTAATTCCAACTCTCCATGTCGAGAAGGTAGACCAAGTCTTTGTGTGGCTTGGGAGATGGCCTTTAATGTGGGAGTCACTGACCATTGGCTGGAGAATAGTCTCTTAGCAAGCTCACCACCATCTCCAATTCAGCTCTCCTACCTGCCACGGTCATAGTAGATACTCAACATTTGCTTCCTTTGCTGCCATCTCTTTTTCTTCCTTCTCCATCAGCGTGGCAGTCCCGCACTCTCTGCCCTTCCCTGCGCCCTTCGGCAGCATTTGCTACTGGTACCACGGTCCTCCTGGTGTGGGGGGCCCACTGTTTGGCACTGCCTTCCCATAAGCCCAGGTGGGATGGTACTTGCTATTTATGAATTTTCAGATGGGGCTGTCTACTTCTGCCTGTCCGACGGCAGTACAAACACACCAGCTCAAAGAACCATAGCCTCATTTCCCTCGAGTGCCACGGCTGCACCAGCCAGGTGCCCCCGCCATAGGCCTCCATGCAGCCCTGTCCACTGCCACCCTCCATCTGTTTCAGCTGGCCATCGCCCAGCCTGGCCCATACCTCCTGAGCCTTGGCTTGGCTGTTCTGTCGTCCTCAGCCATCTTCACATCACAGGCGAGCACGTCGCTGTCCATCTGTCTCTTCTTCCTATGGAGAATGGGACTTGCTTCTTTGTGCTTAGCTCGTGGCCTAGCCCACCAGACAACTGACGGGGGAGAGTGGGGGGTGGTGCCCGTGCCCTCGGTTCTCCACCGTCCTGTTCAGGCAGCCCATGCCATACTCCTGGCCCATCACTGCTGAAAGGGGAAGGTGTCATTTCTCTTGTGGCTTGTCCTCTCACGAGCTTGTCTGTTCTGCTCTTCTTCTGTGTATCCTGTGCTCTTGGCTCTGGCACTGCATGAGGTCAAGACTTGTAGCCCCCATGGCAACAAAGGTGGCTCGGGCACATCTGTCCCTCCCAGGGACTCCTTTTTCCTCCTCCAGCCAAACCAGTTCCTTAGCTGCTTTTTCAGTTTCCTGCCTCTGTTACAGGAAGAGAGAGCCTTGCCACCAAACCAAGAACTGTAGGTGACATTCTAAAAGAAGGATCTTTTCCACGAGAACAATTTTTTTTTCAAGTTCATTGAACCCATTGGGCCTTATGGATTTTAGATTGCTCCTGCAAGAGACGCCCTTTTCCTAACTGATGGAATGGAGTTAGTAAGCATCAGCATTTCAAATCCTTGCGTTCAAAGATGGCGACGGCGGCAGTGTTTCTGACGTTTCAACGCGAGCCAGCAGATTTTGGCTTACTTGCCTCTGTTGGGTGCTTGAAGCCTGTGCACAGATTAGTTCTATTTTCTGTCAACAATGTCTAACAGTGTTTAAGTGTTTTGTGTTCTTTTCAATATCTTTGGGATTGTTTACCTGGCTCTCAAGAGTATTTCCTACTTTTTCCCTATCTAGCTTTCTCTTTATATGGATAAGTTTGAAGAATTCCAGACTACCATGGCAAAAAGCAATGAACTTTTTACAACCTTCAGGCAAGAAATGGAAAAGGTAATTACATATTCCCAGTAACTGCTCCACGGAGTCTCTGAAGCGGGCAGGCTAGGTGGGTGAGTTAGTTGGGTGATACCCGCCCTCTGGTTTTGCATTGGTTCCCTCAGGCAGCTTGCACTCTCAGTAGCTATGATCTTACAGCGCTTCAAGTCTGTCTTTATGAAATTAAGTTCTTCTACAATATAAAAGTAGTTTTTACAAATAGACGTGTGTGTGTGTGTTTTAATCATCGCAGGTGATGGCACTCCTCCCCTACCCATCGTTTTTTCCCAAAAAAAACCCTGCGCCCTTGGAGATGGAATTATTTTAAAACCTCCAAGACCAGAAGAGTAATTAGACATTCTTGTTGGTTGATGAATATGCATAGCCACCAGAAGAGCTCATTACCTACCCACCCGTGTGGGAGGAGCGTCTCCCCTTCCAGTGGTGGCTTGGGGCGGGGGTGGGGAGGACAGCAGGGTCTGGCCTTGGGAAGCACTCAGCTGCAGGAAGGGTGATTGCGCTTGTGGAGATCTCGAGGCCTGGCCCCCATGCGTCGTTCAGCGCCTCCCCATCAGGTTGTTCAGTATTCCAGGCCTCTCATTCCCTAGTCCTTCATCAAAAACGAGGACACCAAAACTGCTCTTGATCAAACAAGAGCCTTTGAAACTGTGCTCGGCACATGTTCTGTGCTCAAGCTCAAATTACTACCTTCAGGTATTTTTAGACCCCAGTAATCTGGAGAATTCTGAGAGCAGCAGAGGCCGAGCCGTCTGTCAGCCAGGCCTCCTACGGAGGCCCCAGGCCAGTGGGGGTTGGGGGGGGAGTGTTAGCTGGACTCCAGCACCTGCTTGCTTAGAGAGGTGGGACAGAAGTTAGGACTCCCAAGTTAGCCCGCCTAGAGACGCCTTTGGCCTGGAACCCTCTCTCTCCCTATTGGTGGCTTCAGAGAGCACTCTGTCTGGGTCAGCCCCCAGCCTCAGTCTGCCCTGAGCACTCCCACAGCCAGTGATTGTCCCAGGGTGCCTCAGGTTGCTTGTGGAGTTGCTCAGGGTACTGGCTTTGTCTTCCCCTTAGTTCCCTTAGCAAACACCTGGCCAACCACCTACTTTGGCCAGTCACCAGTCGTGGTGGTCGCTAGTAAAAACGGGGCCGAGTGGAGGGCATAGATACAGCTTCCCTTGAATTTTTGCAAACCGGGTTCTTGTTGCCTAAGTCGATCTCGACTCCGAGTGACCCTGTATAGGACAGAGTAGAAGTGCCCTTGGGCGTCTGAGATGATAACTCTTTATAGGAGTGGAAAGCCTCATTTTTCTCCAACAGAGCAGCTGGTAGGTTTGAACTGCTGACCTTGAGATGAGCATCCCAACTCATAACCTGCTGGGCCACCATAGCTTGATAATGTTCCCTTGGTTTTGGACCCATTTAATCTTTGGCAAAAATTTGAAGTCGTTTTTTGGATGACCTACATCTTTGATCTAGTTACTAGTCTTCCCGGGCTTGGAAGCCATGGGGAGGGGCGGGATTTAGAGGTTGTGGTAGATAGAGCGCCAGTCGTTACCTCTTTCTGAGGGCTAACAATCCCTGAGAATCTAATGCAGGCATCCTCAAACCAGCCCGCGGGCCACATGTGGCCCGCCAAGGACATTTATCTGGCCCACCGGGTGTTTCTGCCCTGTTTGTTTTTTTACTTCAAAATAAGATATGTGCAGTGTGCATAGGAATTTGTTCATATATATATATATATATATATATATTAAAAACTATAGTCCGGCCCTCCAATGGGTCTGAGGGACAGTGAACTGGCCCCTTGTTTAAAAAGTTTGAGGACCCCTGATCTAATGAGTTAGTTTAATGGCTCATATCTCCAGAAAACAGACTGCTTGGGGAACAGATGGTGGTCTTATTGCCTGTGGCCTCTGTAATGAGAGGTTGCCTTAGATGAGCTAGCAGACTGAGCTGGCTGAAGACCACCTCCGTGGGCTTCCGTGGGAGGGAGATCAACTTTGGTTTTCTCGGATCAGGAACCTGGCTGTGGTTTTGCTGTCACCAGCTGAGGAGCTTCCGAGCTCAGCTCTGCTGCCCACAGCCGGCCCGGCTCCTTTTACAGAGACCTCCACAGCTGTTGGCTGGGTCAGGCCCACACACAAATGGGACACACAAACACCCTGTGGTGTGGGACACGGGGTCAAATGAGAAAAAGAACTTAAATTTTAAGTTTGCAATTGTGTTGATTCACAGATGACAAAGAAAATTAAAAAACTGGAAAAAGAAACCATAGTGTGGCGGACCAAGTGGGAAAACAACAATAAGGCACTTCTGCAGATGGCTGAAGAGGTGAGGCAGGTGCTCCCCAGTAACCAGGGGGTTCGTAGTCAGGGGCTCACTCGGTGGCCCGAACGACTCAGCAAGAGGTTGAACCTGGAGGAAGTGTCTGAAAGTCCTGCTTACTGCCCAGTTCCCTTGCCTGGCCCCGGCTGGGAGGCAGTGGGGGAGAATGGAAGTGCCTCCTCAAGCTGGCCCGGATAGAACTCACACTTGGAGGAGCGGTGGCCCAGCTTCCCATGGGGGGAAGCCGAGCGCACCCACTGACTCAACGGAGTCTCTGCCTTGACTTGGTCTCTTCAGAAAGGCAACAAAATGCTTTCTGGGCCTCTCTTAAGACAAAGCTGAAATGTAATCCAATGGCTGTGACTAGATTTCACCCTTCAGAAACGTAGCAGAACTTGTTTATACCATTATTGCACAGGAGCCAGTGAGTGCGGGGGCCCATTTATGAAGGAGCCATGGCCTTGCCTACAAACTGGCCAACTGAACCCTACAATGGGATGAAAGTGACTCATGATTCAGCCTTTTAGTGCCCTACCCTGCTCCCATCCCCATTGTAAGCTTTGTATCTGCTGATCTTTAGGATTAAGCTCTTGAATGACTTCAGTGTTTCTCCAGCACAGTGGTGGCTATAAGTAGAGTGGGCTGGGATTCTTTCTTTATGGAACAAGTTAGTGGAAATGGAGCGGCAGTGCTGCCCTGGCAGGCGGCAGGGTTACTTGGAGGTGGACGCAGAGACGCTGACCTTGGCTGCTCAGAGGCTTATTCAACGAGTGTTCCGAGGTGGTAAAGGAGGACGCTAACAGGGCTCAGCTAGCTTGTTGTGACCGAAAGCCTGTTGAGGAGGGTTCATCAAGGCTGTGTGTTTTTCCTTACAGAAAACTGTCCGTGATAAAGAATACAAGGCCTTTCAAATAAAACTGGAACGGTTAGAGAAGCTGTGTAGAGCTCTTCAGACTGAAAGAAATGAGCTCAGTGAGAAAGTGCAATTCCTGGAGCAGCAGGTCGCCCTCCGAGCAGTAGGGGTGGACTTGCCACCGCTGGCAGCACAGTCCCCCACCACCCTGGAGTCCCATGGGGAGCCGAGCTTGGCTGACAACACCCCCAGAGCCCAGCTGACAGTGGAGCATGAGGTCGCCCAAGAGACCCTGAGCATCAGCCCATTTCCAACCATCGACTCCGTTGACTAAATGTGCAATCACTGTCTGGAGAGCTCTATTTTGTGTATAATTTTCTGTTAGTAGTTACTATTGGTTTTGTGGTGAAAACTTTCTTACTTTTTCTACCATATCTGTATTTTCTTAGAACTACTGGACTTATGTGGTGGTACAGGAGGCGGCTTAGCAGTTTTGAGTCGTTGGAATCTATACCTTTTCCTCAGCTGTCTTGCACAACCCCCTCACTTGCCCCTCCACTGGAATGCATGTGTTCAGTGCAGACTCCTGTCCCCGGCTCCTTGGACATAGTCGTCATCAGTGACATTTCAGTCAGGACAGGGTTCATCACCAAGGCACTCAGTTCTGTCAATGGCTTCTTGATGTGAAAACCATATAAACCTTTTGGGTTCTCCCTCCATGATTCAAATCTAAAAATCAGCAATTATTCATTTTTGTCTAAATCCCATCAAAATGCTAAGCGAAAGTTGTGTTGATCAGAAACAAAAATACTAGATTTAAGCTGGCTGTATCACTTGACAAACTGAGGGGTGGCCACGTGCCTGAAAGCTTCCGAAGCTAAAAAGATGCTCTTGCCAACCAGGTACATTGCAGGCAGACAGTAGTGACCGGCGTGTGGCTTCTATACCACCTGGAGGCTGACTGCAGAGAATGTTGGATACGTCCACCACATCCCACAGAAAACCCATGATCCTGTTCACGTTCATGTAAGATAGGGGTCAGTATGGAGGCCGTACCTGCTGCCTTGTGGTTCATCTCTTTTACAGGAGTCCTGCTAGCAGTGTTCTGGGCCTTGAAAAGTGAACTTTAACTGCATCATCCTAACAATACCAACTTCACCTGGAACAAGTGTTTATGCTGAGAAAACCGAAGTGTAGGGTATGAGGTAGCCATGATCTACGACTTAAGCTTTCATTCCATTTTGAATCCCCCATGTACTGTCAGATTTTTAGAGAAACAAGTATTATTAAAGCCCCTGAACTTGGGAACATTTCAAAATTAAAAGCACATGTTTGCATTAGTTCCTTTTTGGTTTGCTTTTTAGTGTTGTGTGGCTAAATTATGCAACTGTTGTTAGGCCCCACCCCTAAGCATTTGGATTTTGTCCTTGATAGAATTTGCATCGAAACACTTAAAAGGTTCTACTACTTTCTACTGAACAAAGCTATCAAATAGACACTTGTTAAATGGCCTACTGGACAAGTTGTTCCCTTTGATCCACTTAAAGTTCCTTAGCATGCTGTTTGTAAAGTCCTCTCCTTTCCTGGTCTTAACTGGGCTGAATGAATTGGAAAGTGCCTGGTCCCTGGGCAACAGCCCTATTGAGTGGAAGAGCATCCCTGAGCTTTATTCCTCAAGTACCAGCCAGCCAGGGACAAATCCACAGAGCAGGCTACCTGATGTCACAAAATGAGGCAGAAACAAAAACAAAACCACCCTCCCACAGCCTCTTACAAATACCCCCATGCCGCTTTCAGGTACTCAAGCCTGGGACCCAGCCATGAAGGTGTAGTACAGAAATATAATCGACCTTCAAATTAGTACTGAAGATCACATTTCATAAGAACTCTGTCAGATGTACAGCTCTTAACATTTTACCCAGCCAGTTGTGTAGCTCACATTGCTATGTGGTACTTGTTCTGTGTGGACGATTTTAAATCTTGGACCCGTTGCATATTTTCAAGGGCTTCATAAAGCAATGTGATTTAACAGTACTTGGCCTGCTGCTTCCAGCTTACTATGTTATTTGAAGCTAGATGCTGTCATGGTGTTGAAAGAACATGGATTCTGTTTGGGATGTGCATTTGGTTTCCCTTCAGAATCTTTCTTCCCATTTGTTACTCTGTGAAGAATAAAATCGGGACCCATTTTTGAGGACACCCTCTCGAACAATCACCTCACCAGCCAAGTGTTGTGGCTTTGTAGCACACCCTGTATCTCCCATATTCTAGAACACTGTAATGCTACTAGGCTGGCTCAGAAAAGGTTTAAATGTTCACTTGAATTGCATTGTTGCACCATTATGGAATCTTGTTTTGTACCATTTATGGTGGCAGTAGAATCCACGGTCCATCTATAACAACCCTGGTTCTTGGTTAATGGACCATTTCATCCTCAGACTGTAGGAGTAATTTCTTGGTCTTGAGACTGGTGTTTTGGTTTTTCTTTTTAGTTATGTATGCAACTGCCTTTATCACACCTGGTTATCACAATTCAACTCTCAGGTGTTGCAGAAAATCTACCTCTTTCAGACTGTAGATGGTAATAACTGTGAAAAAGATGCAGAGATCTTCTAGTTTGTGCTAAACACACTGCTTTATTTTTACAGCCCACGTCTTTCATGAGGATACGAATTGTTGAGGCAGTCTTGTTTTGCTTTTCAAAGACATTTTGTAGAGATTTTTCACTAATGTGAATCTGATTTTATCTACTCAATTCTGTATAGCTTAAGTAAATATGTATGATAAATTTAGCTTCTGTGTATTTTTTGCTACCCGTGTCCTTCTGTTGCGAGAAGCGTGGAACTCAAATACGTGGGGATAGCTTTTTCAGGTTTCCCAAGGTGGCCGTCTTAACAGACAGCCCCTCAAATTGGTCGGGGCTATCTTTTTTCACACAGCTGTCCCTCTGGTAGTCCTGCTTCTGGTTAAGGCTTTTGAAAACAGTCCAGATTCTCTAGCCTCACTACACTCAAGTCTACCTATTTAGAACAAGGAGTATACTTCCATACAGCAGGTCTTAGGTGCCAAAAAAAAAAAAAAAGGTTTACACATATACAATCCTGTAAAGAGGGTTCAGCATTGCTTGCTTTTTTGGCAATTACGTAATCCATTCCAGGTAGAGGCAAACTGTAGGAAGCTAGCTCATCTCCTTGAGCGAACCCCGCTATAGAAGCAAACAAATTTTCATTGTGGGGGAAAGCAAGCCAGGGTTTTAAACTAAGTGAGGACTAAATAAGTTCTGGGTCCTAGTAAACCCTTAGTCCAAGGGACTAACGGGCCACATAATCATCAGTCTTCACAATGCTGAAACCAAAACTAGATGGTGCCCAGACATCTATGACTACCACCTGCTCTGGAAAGGATCCTATTACAAGGTTCTGCTCTGTAGCCTTCAATGCACCATAAATAACTGTCCCCTCACCCCCATTTTGCATTAGGACCATTTGCTCTGGAGAGCAGGGGAATGCATTGGCGATGTGTATATGTACAATTGCATCTTATGGAGGAAAACAAAATTTACACTATTCAACCTTCACCCCTTTCTACGCACATACAATTAAGTAGCATGCTTGTAAAAGAATAGTACACGAGTTATTTTAAAACTTTATTTTTGCAAAGCCAATCAATCAAGAAGTGTTGGGAGGGGAAAAGTGTAAAAGTTATTTTTGCATATTCAGGAACAGCAAGCACTTAGTTCAAGAAAACAACAAAGACTTCAAACAGTGGAATCAAAAAGCGGCAGGACCCTAATTACTTGGATTTGACAATGAAGGTGATGCTCTCTTAAGTAACATTCCGCTTTCTTCCCTAACAGCTACAGTATGATACAGTATGCAATAGCTCACTTGAAAGTGCTAGAATCAAGGGTAAAGAATGCCATGCCACCCACTCAGGTTTCCTACTATACAATGCCGTTTTGGCGCTCAATAAGGCAAGCATTCATGGAGCATTCAACAGAAAAATTTCTCGGGCTTGCTTTAAGATCCTTGCCCCTCCAGTTCCGATGTAGCGACATCCGACTCTTCATCATTGTAGATATTCTCAGCCTGGAGAGCAGCACCAAATAAACATGTTGGTAAAACACCCATGCATAGTCTTATGAGCAGTTGAGAATCAAATTTGAAAAAAAAAAACACAAAAATTTGAGAATCCTGTCTAACCAGAACTTGGGACTCACCGATTATTGTTTCAATACCAGGACATACTGGTGGATTTACTGGCCAGTTACATTTTGCAGACTTTCCAACAAATACAAATAATTGGATGAGAAAGATAGACTAGTCTCAAAATTTAGGAGGTCCCCCAACACTGCAGACACAGTGCACGAACTGTGCTCAATTTGACTCCATCACACTAGGGCAAAACACTGAGGGCATGCAACAATGCAAGGAGAGCAAAGTAATGAAATCCCCAGGGAATACCAAAAAGACAAGACAAGACAGTGTGGCACCCCCATCAGACTCGACTAGAAAACACTCGTAAAGGTCAACAAATAGACCTTGAACTATTTATAGGCCTTTCCATTTTTTGTCAGTGGCTTTTATTTCGTTTGTGTTTTTATAGTTTTGTTTGGCGTTGCCTGGTTTTTGTGCTTATTAATGCCTCTGCATGTCTACCTAGATAAAACAGGAGGGATAAACAACTTGGAGGCAATAACAACAGGACCGATGGTTCTGGGGAGATACAGGAGAAGGGGAGGTGGAAGAAACCAACCGAGGGACAAGGGAACAACTAGTGAACTAAAATCAATGGAGAGGATGCCTAGTGGGGCTTAATCAACGGCAATGTAGCAGCGAGGAATTAATACACCCTGATGAAAGCCGAACATGATGGTGGGATGGAGAGAGTAAAAGGAAAGGAAAGAACCAGGAGGCAATGGACATTTATAGAGCAGGCGTGTACACATGTAAATGTATTTTTTATAGAACGAGAATAGATCTATGTACTTAAATCTTTGTTAAAAATTAAGATGGCAGGTGAACATTGGGTCTTGACTCAAGTATTCCCTCAACTCAAGAACACTGTTCTAATAATCTGACATTTTGTGATGCTCACCTTCCCGACAAGATTGCTGAAGACAAAATGGGTGCATAAGCAAATGTGGTGAAGAAAGCTGATGGTGTCTGGCTATCAAAAGATAGAGCATCTGGGGTCTTAAAGGCTTGAAGATAAACAAGTGGCCATCTAGCTGAGAAGCAACAAAACCCACATGAAAGAAGCACACCAGCCTGTGCAATCACAAGGTGATCTATAACTCATCAAAGGTTCATGAGGAAGGGGGGAGAGCAGAGAAATGGGGAGCTGTTATCAGTGGCTCAAGTGAGAAGAGAATGTGCAAATGTGCTTGACACACTGGTTGAATGTATGGATTGTGATGAGATGTAAGAGCCTCTGACAAAAATATTTAATAAAAAAAATAGGAGGTCCCCATGTTACTTATCTACTGACACCCTAACTTTTTGCATCTGCCAGCAGTGACAGTCTGGCCCTGCTGAAAGGGTTCGGTAGCAACAAAAGACCTTCAAAAGGTCAAGTGCTTCATGCTCATCATCATGCTACTGACTGCCTTGACATTTCCTTTCCGGCCATGACAGCAGACAAGGCACCGTGACTACTATGCAGTCATCAACAATGGAGCCGAAGCAGCACCTGCGCTTACGCAGTTAGCGCCAACAAACAGCCTTCTCCCCACCTGCAGATGCCAGCGATGCTGGAGAACAGATGCCCTGGTACTGAGGTAAAGACTGTAAACACTGAGTCTAATCAGCACCTGCACATCAACACAATTTCTGCCTGGATCACCAGTAAACTAAGATGGGGAAGGGAACATTTTTGCTCACCATTTGCCATATTTGCATGATATTATCCTCAGACACAGAGCAAATCACCCATGGCTCATTGGGGTTCCAACTGAAGTCGGATATCTTGGCGGTGTGGCCTCCATGAATAAACTGTTCAGAACAGAAAAAGCAACACACACACAAAAAAACAGAAAAAACCTTGTCTCATACATGGTTATGCTAACACAACCCTCACATGCACTAAGGAGTTTTAATGGTTTAAGTTTGTTTCATACTGTTTGTGGGGGGGGGGGTCCCTAGGGGTTTGAAGGAAGGAGTTACAGATCTGTCTCTGACCACTCTGCGGCAGAGGTGATGAGATTCATTCACTAAAGACTATTTTGCTGTATCTGCTTTCTCTTTGTGTAGCCATATGTTACACAGAAATACCCATCTGTGTTTTAAATTGTACCAATGGTTTGTGCTAAATTTGCCTCAAGCAAATCTAACACTGGCGCCATTTTCAATAGTGAGTGCTCACTCTGCCACATTTTGGTCCTCCCTCACAGTACTTCCAACTTTTCCAGCATGCGACTGAACACTTCAGAAAGGACAGTATAATTTCTTGTACTGGGAAACTAAAATGAAAAAAAAAATCCTGCGATCCACTTTACTGGGCTGGGGCAGAGGCCTGGAACTGAGCACAAATCATTCTCCGGGTCTGCCTGTCCACTTTGCTATCCTTCTAGCCACAGAATTTCTAGTTCATGTTACATAACCCCCACCCTCCTCTGCCATCCTGAATCATATTTGAAGTGGAGACCCTGGGCAGCAGGTGAATTCTCTCAATAAAGCTGTTAGCCAAGTAAGTAAATAAAGAAATGCAAACAGTTGGCGAAAATGAGCAACCCTGGATCTAGAAACTACTTAAAAATGAACAAAACACAGCTTTTCAATACACCCTGGAAAAGGGGGGCACCAGGCACCGATTCTGTAGGGCAGCAGTTTGTGGAGAAACCTTGCATTCTTTGCGGCAGAGCAACACCTGGGTTTACTCCTACGGGCCTTCTGTTCACCTCTAACAACTGGTGGCTGGCCAGAGCAAAGGCTGGTGCCTTGCAAAATGGCAGGTGAGACCTGGAAGCCTTAGCTTGGAAATACTGTGGAAGAGGACCTAAAATATGGCAGTGAGCACTATTGGAAAATTGGCACCATTAGATTTGCTTGAAGCAGATTGACCACCCTCTTAAAAAAACTACAGAAATATTACATTAAAACCAATGAGAAATATGTACACCCCCCCTTTTTTTTCAGGATCTCAGACTACTTTTAAGTGGAACACCTTAAAAACCCACTGGGCTGGGAATTCCCCATCAGCATTCTGGAACGTGGCAGACAGCCCCTGCTTGTCCTTTACCATTAGGTAAATTTAAAAGGAATGTCCCACTTGGTGATGCCCCATAGTTAGCGCCTTCACTTGCTACACCTGCCTCTTGCTCTAAAAACACACTGTCCCCGAAGTCGACTGACTCAGTGACCCTATAGGACACAGTACACCGGTTCCATTAGGTTCTGGGAAGCAGATTCATTTTTCTCTCCCAAAAAAAGTGTAATGAAGAGCTGCCTGCATTTCCAATAAATGATGAACCATAATAACAGTAACGTTTAGGGTGCCCATTTTGAAATCATTTGTAAGATCTAGAACTTGGTGTTCTGCTGTGTGCAGCTTCACCAACAACAAATACGCTGGCAAAATAAGAGCTAGCACATGAAGTTCTGACTCATTCTCAAGATAAATAGACCAATTACAAATAATCCCATCTGCAGCCTGCACTCATCTTGTAGGAGAAAGTCAACATGTACCAGGAGTTCTGGAGGCCCGTCTTCCGCATCTTCCGCTGACTGCTCTTCTCCAATTTTACTATAAAGACAGAACACAGCGCTGTGGTTATTGCCATCCCGGAAGCAGAAACGTCCAAATGCCAGTATCCCCAAAGAAAGGGCACCTTAAAATGCATGTAGAAGCACATACACAAAAATACCCAGACGTGCCCAAACCCTAAACCACCTATTTCCACACAGACAGCACTAAGGGCTTCTTTCTATGTGAATTATTTTTGGTAGGAGGGCAGAATAGTATACTCTCTACAAATATGCCATGCCGAGTTCACAAGTGAAGCAACAGGAGGGGGCATTCGTATTAAATTGCCAGTAGTCCAAAGTGATCTTGCTCATCATCAAATTACAGCCAAACACTGCTGGTAACATCTGCTGGAAAAGCTGCCACAGTCTTCCCAATGATTAACATCTCGTTCTCTCTCTCCTTCCATTAAGCTAATCAAAGAAACCCAGATATTTCAGACTATAACCAAAACAAGTTCCTCTTCCCTCGGTCCTCAGTGCAATTGCTAAATGACTGTTTTGATCCTTCATTTTATCAAAGTGGATTTTCAGTACTAGCCAGCCCTTAATGAGTTATACGAAGGAATTATATAATGCCTGCAGGGAACATTGTTGGCATGTGTAGGAACGATGCCATTGCCAAGTCGTACAACTTCCAAACCCTGATGTATTCTACATGCCAACCGCACATTTTTGTCAGTTTTTAATTTGACAATTTTAAGGGGTGGACCTGAGGTCTCTATCCTGGGCACAGCTTTAGTCAAGACAGTACTTTGACATGTTAGTCCATGTCAAAGCAAGACGTTTCAAAGCACTGAACAGTTATACTCTTAATATTAGGCTTATTAAAGCGGATTAGTCACTTGTTTTTCTAGTTCCTGCATTATGGACTCTGTCTGATTAGCACATTCATGCCATCCCAGTTACCTTAAATCCCACACATTGAGGCGACGATCAGTACCACTTGAAGCCAGAATGGTTTCGTTATGGGGAGACCAGTGGACCTAACAATACACATTTGGAAAATACATTTAAGGAACCATACACCCCTTGATTGAAGGACATTTGCTCATCAGGGGCCTATTTTACTCAACCCATATCCCCTGACTCCACCCTACCTCCTTGTCCTTGCCTTTCAAGTACCCTGAAAGGGCCCATTCTCCTGGTATTGCTGCCATGAAGGTCACCTTTCTTAGTCCAGTGGGCTCAGGAGGGGTCCCGATGAGCTCCTCTGGCCCTATACCCTTCTCACCACATAAGCACTGAACCTCCTCAAAGGTCAGGTTTGCTTGTACAAAGTGGACCTCAGCCCGTGGTCCTGCCATGTTGGTATGCCTCCCGAAACCGAAGGGCCCCTGGACTTTTCTTGAAATGAATTCTAATTTGCAAGGCTTTATCTTCTACCTTAACTAGCCTCTCCAAAACTCTACTCTGTTTATCAATATAGTACAGCTTAGGGGCTTTTAAAAAATGCAGCACCACATGCCTGCCATATTATCTACAAGGGGGGGGGGTTATCACCTTACTCTTACCAAATGGTAAATGAAATCTGACATACAAATACCAGGAAATGTTTACACACCTGGAAAATCTCATCTTTATGCGACTCGAAGGTGTGGAGTTTTAATTTTAAATTACGCAGATCCCACAAAGCTACGGTCTGAAGGAGAGAGGTCACAAATGAAAATGAATTGATTTCTGGTCATTTACAGAAGACAAGGTTAAAACAACAGCTGGTAAAAAACCCCCAAGACATCTGTGTTTGTAAACATCAATTGTGAAAAAACTTCCAAAACCTTATCCGCTGAGCCTGTTGCCAGAATGAACTCGCTGTAGGGGTTGAAGGACAGGCAGTTGACCTCAGCTGTGTGGGCATCCACCAAGTGGCTTGGCTTGGAGGTGGTGTTGGACCTGGTGTCCCATCTAAAACACAAGACATAAAAAGCCCGTCCCCATGAGGGAGAGTGGCTATCTGGCCCACCACCCCAGTCTGCTGCTCTAGGACACAGCGGCACTCACTCACCCTGGTGCCGTCTCAGGAGCCCACCTCCAAACAGTGGCCAAGCAAGCAAGAAAGGACTGGGAGATTCACACTTCCAGCAGTCCAGTGACACATTCTAACCCTCACAGCCAACCACAGCTGTGATTGCACACACAAATAGTATAGATTTGTAGAGAAGAACCAAACCATTTGACCCCTACAACCAAGACTTTGCTGATTGTCTTGGCCTTGGTGATTTTTTTTAAGTTAAAAAAAAGAGCCGAAGCAGTTGGACGCAGCACAGGAGCATGCCCGGATCCAAGCACGGCCCCCATTACCCTCAACTGAAGTCACCCAGACCCCCCATTACCCTCAACTGAAGTCACCCAGACCCCGACTTTGGTATCTGCCAAGACCAGACAGGCGTCTTCATGGTCACATGTGGTTTTGATTTAAACAAGCACCTGTCTTGCTTCTTACAGCACAGCAGTCAGAAGGACACGAGGTACACCTGTGAAACTTAAATATCACTACACCTCTGAGACCTAGCTGCCTTTTTTTTTTTTAAAGCAAAGGCCATGACGTAACTCGGAAGAACTCAAACCAGAGTCCACAACCATTGCATAAGGGTCATTCAGGGCACCTGTCTCTGTCCCCCACCCCTCCACCTTACATCATAAGCTTCTGGTCATCGGCGACGGAGCCAAACAGAGACTCATGGAGCAGGTGCCAGGCCACGTCTTCCACCACAGCTGAATGACCAGTGAAGATTGCTTTCGCATCCACAATTTTGCCTTCCTTTGGTCCTGCGTTGATATCCCATAAGCAGACAGTCTAAAGGAGGAAGGGGAAAAGAACGAAGGCAGCGAGAATGAATGAAATATCACGCAGAGAGCCAGGTATCCAGCATCCTTCTCAACTGCACAACGCTGCACCGGGAGCTCACTAGCTCATCACTGAACACCCACCCACATCCTACAACCAACCCAGCCAGGGCAGGGCAGACTGGTAATCAAGAGTACAAAATCAAAAAGGGGCCCGCCATAAGAAGAGAAAGCTGGCTTGTATGAGTCTCTCTCACTTCAAGGCAGAAGTGACTACAGCTATCAGGGCTCCATTTGGAGATAACACTGGCCCCCAAGCCCAAGGAGAGAACACGGAAATGACGAGAAAGCCCTCAGTTCTTATGGGAAAAGGCAGCAAAGTGAGCAGGCAGCCATTCTCACCCGGTGGCTCAATGTTAGGAGGTAGTTCCAGCTCCATTAAGGAGCAGTAGCATGAATTTGAATTCCACAGACGGGTCTGAACACCATCTCTTTTCCAACGACTGTCTCTGAAGAGGTTTCTTGGAACAAAGCTATTTCTTAGTAAATGTCAACATTTATGCAATACACACGCTCCCGTTATCTCCATCGTGACTGTAGGCCACTGGGCCCATTCCCTCTCCTAACAAACTTGCCAGGCAGAGTAGAAATGCTGCAGTTTCCTAAGCTGTAGGAGCCCAGAACGGGGGCCCAGTGGCACAGTGGGTTAAGCACTTAGCTGCAAACGGAAGAGAGAAGTCGCAGTCTGCTTCCATAGAAATGAAAGCCTTGTGGGGCTGCATTCCTCTGCCCCAGGGAGTCACTGCGAGACAGAACCCCCTTTGCTGGTATACAGCGACCACCACTTGCTCTTTTTGTGTGAGTTGCAGGGGAGCTCTATGGCTTAACATTTTGGTTAGCGGGAAAGTACTTAAAACACTCCTCTTCGGTTGCTACACCAAAATCCAAATACAGAATCTGCAAGCATTGGAGGAGGAGGAAGAGGAGGAGCCCTAGTGGTGGAGTGGTTTCGCACAAGGTCAACAGTTTGAAATCGCCAGCTAATCCCAAGAAAGATTAGCTTTTTATTCCCAGCAAAGAGTTAGTCTGGGAGACCCACAGGGGGCAAGTTCTATCCTGACCTGTAGGGTTGCTATGAGTCGAAACCGACTAGATGGCAGTGAGTGTTGGGTTTGGATTTTGAGGAGAGAGGATTGCACAGAGCCCCCCCCCCACCTGTCCCCTGCTCCTCTCCTCATAAAGGATCTGCCTGCATGGTGCCTGCCACATGGAATGTCCTGGGTCATCGGCTACCTAGTGTTCTAGTTTTTCTTGACCAGGTGTCTTCACAAGGTTCCACCAACCAGCTGAGGAAAGCCCTTCTCCTTCTTGGGAGCTTGGCCACATGTACTTGGAGGGAAGTTGAAGGAAAATCTTTCTGAGCTACCTGACCCAAAGCCCTTTCCTTAAGTTCTTTTTCTGCTTACGCTAGCCAGGAAAGTTTTGGTTGCATACAACTAAAAGACCTTGACTAGGGCAATCACGTACTTTCCAAATTCCCAACACTAAAAAAAAAAAATCATCAACAAAAATATAAGGTGTCGCATGACAGACCCTGCATCAGATGCTAAGAGGACAGACTAAAGAAGACAAAGCTACCATAACTTAAAATGCCATCCAGGACCAAGACTAAACAAATGTGAAGCTTCATGAGGAGGCAATAGTTTTTTTCACTATGACTTCAAAAATACAATCATCAGAAAGAAAACTAAACTGAAATTCACCAAATTAGATTTTGGCGCTCCAACTGACATTGAGGAGAAGACAACACACAGATGGGGAAAACACTTGCAAATCAACTACCCGATAAGGCACATGTCACATATACACAGGTCCAAATTGTAGAACACTCACAACTCAATAAAACAAACACAAAGAACCCAATGAAATATTGGACAAAGGATCTGAACAGCCACTTCTCGAAAAATGTACAAATGGCCAAGAGGCACATGGAAGGATGCTGCTCCATAGCATGAGCCATCAGGAAAATTCTAATCAAACCACAATGAAATCAACACCCTGCACAACCCTAGAACGGCTGTAAGCATACAGACAGAAAATACCAAGTGTTGGTGAGGAAGTGGAGAAACTGGAACTGCTGTGATAATGTGAAGTGAAGCCACTGGGGCGCAACCTGGCATAAAAAGTTAATGTCCATAAACCCTACTGAGGGGATCAAACAACAGAATTGTATGTGAATGGAAATATTGAATGTGTAAGATATGGCCAAAATAAGTAAGAGTTCCTGGGAGGTAGGGTGGGGGTGAGAGGGGAGAAAGGGGAGCTAAAATCAAGGAGTTCAAGACAATGTGTTTCTGAAACTGATTTTGGAATGTTATGAAATTTGTACGAGCTCCCAATAAAATGATTAAAAAATAAGTCTACATAACATAAAAAATGTTAATGTCCACAGAAAAATTGTACACAAATGTTCTTAGCAACATTCACAATTGCCAAAAAGCATTAAGAACCCAATGTCCATTAAGTGAAGAAGAGATACACAAAATGTAGCCTAGATTCCCTAGAAGAAATCAACATCCAGTCAAAAGGAACAACGTCCTGATCAATGCTGCAACATGAACTGTGAAAACACTAGGCAGCCAGAGACTGTCCCATTTACAAGAAATACCCAAAGCAGGCAAATCTATAGAAACAAAAGGTAGATTAATGGTTCCCAGGGTCTGGGGCAGCAGTTCTCAACCTGGGGGTGGCAACTCCTTTGGGGTTGAATGACCGTTTCATAGGGGTCACTTGATTATCACAGTAGTAAAATGACAGCTTTGAGGCAGCAACAAAAATATTTTTATGGTTGGGGTCACCACCACATGAGGGTCTATATAAAAGGGTCGTGGCATTAGGAAGGTGGAGAACCACTGGTCTGGGGGAAGGGCCAAGTGAGATGTGCTACTAGGCAAAGGGTTTCTTTTTCAGACATCTTAGAAATGTTCTAGAATGAGATGGTGGTAGTCGTACAAATTTGTGAATATATTAAAACACCAAAAAAGGAAGCAAAAATAGAAAAAACTAATTTGTAATAATCGGCCCCCCCACCCACCCACTGTAGCTGTGACAGCTTTGTGTCATCCCCGCCCACCTTGCCTCAATTCTAAAGCTGCTTCAAGAGCAGCTTGAACTGTGACACGGTTGCATGGGGCTATTTTGAAAACCATTGCTCTCAACCGGCAGCAGTGTTCTCACCATCTGCAGCACCAGCAGCATCTCGGTAAACCTTTCCTCTACAGCACTTACCAATGCAGACTGCTCATGACACTCCGTGTAAACCCCGCAAGCCCCGCTATCTACAATCTGAGCAAGGTAGAAAGACCCTATTTCTCACATGGTCATCAGAAGCGCTCAGGAGATGGCCACTCAAGTTAGAATTCCAGGAGAGACCATAGCCTTCCTTCTGGTGACCTCTCAAGCGAAGATCAGGATTACACTCTCCACTTGGATCTAAGGAAAAATCCAGAACACCATTAAGCAACTAAGTCATTATCTGTTTATTAGAACAGGTGGGAGTCGTAAACCCACCCCATTTATTGTAATATAACGGGGAAAGCAGGGTGCAAGAACAGACCCATATTTGAAAAAGCAGATCTTGGTGCTTCTTTTTAAGTACTCAGTGCAAACCAGGCCTCTTAACATTCAATGTGAAAGTAATTTCTTTGGAACCCTGCCGCCCCCCCACCCCCATATTATGCCCAACATAGAAATACTGAAAATGATGCTATCTACAGTTTTGGTGGGTGGTGGTGACCGCACCACATGCCCTCACAGGTCAGTTTGTGTGCCTTGTTGGTGGGTCTATTTCTGCCGGGGACAGCCAATCAAGGCTGGTCAGTCCTTATCTATCTCCAGGGTAGACCGCAGCCTTAGCGAACCCCAACCCCAAGGGCATGTGGCCCTCAGAATGTTCTATATGTCTCTGTCTGATGAAGCTGTGTATGCCCCGAGCAATGAGGCCTGCTGTAGCAGCTTCTTTTCAAAACCTGTTAGAGGATTGTTTAGCAAGATTCATGAGGTACTTGAATTTGCTCTTGGGGTTCTGGAGTTTCTGGTACTCTGGCTGGTTGCCCAGTAAGTGGTGCCTTCATGACCCACTCCAAAAAAACTCAACTCAGACTCAAATGGACTGCCCTGGATGAGACATTTAGCGCATATCCCTGCAGTTGGCTGCTAAGACAAATCATGTCCTGGTGGCCCCAGGCAGGGGAGAACCCAAAGTCTGGGTCTGATCTTGCGGGGCACTTCACCTTTTCTTGCTGCCTTTGCTCTGTATCCTGTGTTGCAATAAACTTTGGTTGTGGGGTAACCTGCAGCTAAATCTGAACTCTGGAAAATAACTGAACACAGGACTATAAAAACAATTTTAAACCTTCAAAAGCCTCAGCGGATACAACTTTGGCCTTAAAACAACTACCAATTTGAATCAAGAAAAAAAAGCCTATTAGTAACAGTGTGAATTTATCATCACGTACCAGGTTTAGCAGGGTGCTTTGTATAGTCAAACACCAGCACGTCAGAAGATGGAGTTTTCGTTGCAATAATGTGAGGATTCTGCGGCATGTAGCGAGCACGGTTCACTTCACCTTCATGGTTAATCTTAATTTCACATTCAATTTTCCCTGTTACGGAACCAAAGCCGCCAAATTCTAACATGAGGAAATAAGCAAACACATACAGTCCAAGATTAAGATTCACAAGACAGCTCAGCCACTGAACAAGAAATTTGAACCCAGTGATGTATACTACTAACTGGGGACACCCCTGCACACACCCACCGTCCACCTGCCACCAGGGGGTGATTTATCCTCAAAGCCTATTTTCATTGGAAAATATTAATAGCTATTTCGTGCAAATCAATTTGGTTCCATCATGGAAGTACAATTTTCTTCTGCTTGAAGGATGATGTATTTAGTGAAATCTCAAAATAACCACAAATTAAATATACAACAGCTCTTTAGTTCAAAGCCAATTCATTTGGAAGCACTGTAGTATCAGTGTCTTATTTGAGGTTTCATTAAAAAGAGGTGATTTCAGCACTGGGAATATGAACATGCCTTGAGTCTAAAACTCCTAAAATCATAAATCTCTATTCACTCTCAGCAAGACAACACCTAAAATCCTAAATCTCTATTCACTCTCAGTCAAAGGCCAAACAGCCCTACCCCCACACCCCCACCCAGATAGGACATTTGATTTAACTGCTAGGAAACTGCCACAGCAAAAACAAGAGGACCAAGTCCTCCACCTGGTGGGGCAAAGTAGGTTACGTATTGGCCTGCTAACAGCGGGATCAGCAGTTCAAACCCATCAGCTGTTCTAAGTTTGAAACAGGAGGCGATCTGCTCCCGTACAGATGTATTGCTTCTGACCCCAAGGAGTAGTGTGCTACTCTGCCCTGTCGGGCTGCCAGGAGGGGGTAGTAACCTCGCCATCGGGCCTATAAACCAGACTATAGTCTTAAATAGCAATGGTCAACAACAAATAAGAACCCTCTTGGTAAAGGAACAGAGCCACATAACAAACCCACCACTGTCCGAGAAGCTGCCAGATGTTAACAGAAAGCACAAACATCTATACAGTCTGAGCAAACAGGACCCAGCCATCTTAGGAGTTTTCAGATGCTCTGCTCTGATTTTTCCTTGATCTATACTGGCACCTTTCTGACCTGTTGCTTAGTTCACCCTGTGCTCCAGGCCAGGAAGCACTACTGAAAAACCCAATGCGGCCAGGCAGGGAGGGAGTCAAACCACTTGCTCAGGTCCTGGAAGACAGCAGAAGAGCTGAGTGGCTGGGCTCTCTGACAACTATCTCAAGGGCAAGTGCAGGTCAAGTCTCCATATGGCTGCTCCATGAATCCTGTCATGCTCACACACTACCTCCGCTGCCGCCATTCTCAGGACAGCCATACCTGCCATTGTCCCAGCACTTTCCTTTGCTCTATCATGCCTACCGAGAGCTTCAGCCTTTGTAAGAATCCACCTCAATCCTTTCTCCTCCTACCCTGCGTCCCCTCCCCCCCGCCCCACCGTTTACTACCAACCCCCTCCCTCCCTCCCTCTTTGTGGACTCCAGGGTTCCAACTTTTTGCTCTAAAGACACGCAGGTTTCCCAAGCCCTTTAGCCAGAACTGCTTTTTCCTAGCCACAGCTCTCCTCAGTGCAAACCTAGGGCTTTGTATACTTCAACTCAAACAACTCACAAAGTTGAAAGTCATTACATTAATGGACAAAAGTCATTAAATTAATGGGCAAAACTGTACTCATTTGGGAATGTTATAACCCAAACTAAAATCATGCGGATTTGTTTGAGCCCCATTAGAATGCAAGGCATGTCCCTTGGAGAACGTGATGAATACAAGTATTTGTATTATAGAGACCAATTGTTAACCTGACAGTCCAGTAAGTGCCTACTTTGAAGATACAAACATTCAAAACACGTTGATCACAGAAAAGGATGCACAAACGTGATACCAACCCCAAATACCAGTCATGCACAAGGGAGTGGTAAAGTGGGTCTTTTAAAAAAAAAGTTACATTATTTCACGTTGACAAGGACCACTGCATAAAGGCAAGGATCACCATGGTAGATCGGCACTCCCACAACTGTCCGAGAAGACCTGTTGAGGATGTTCACCACAGCCATTTGTAAGAGCAAAGCCACCAGCCATATTCTACCTGACCCTTGGCTGAGAGACGTGATAGAGTTTACTCACAATGGAATATCACACATGTTAGAAGAATGAGCTAGACCTCGACATGGCCCACCTGAAAAAGGCTGAATGAAAAGAGCCATAAAACCTTATGCATGATTGAATAATAAAAACTCAGCAACCGAAAATGACCATACATCCATTTATAAGTGAAGGGCAGCAAGGAGAAATGGGGTAATGTGCGGTAGAATTTGTGGTCTTTTATTCTGACAAAAAAAATCAGGTGTACACTGGCAAAGGTCAGTAACTATTAAATCATGTGGGCGTGAGGAAGGCATAACACCAGAGATCTGGTCCCCTGCCCCTCACCTATCGAAGGATACCTGAACTGTGATTGACTCCTGGCCAACTCAGGAAAACATGGCCCTCAAAATGTTCTTTGTGCCACTGATGAACTGACGGCTTTGTAGTGTGCACCTGGAGCACTGGACCATGCTGTACCTGTTTGTCAGGGCTGCTTTGTACCAACATCAAGACTGACACAGCACATCTAGTTCCACTGTTGTGGAGTCCCTTGCCTCAGTTGTCATGGCTGGCTGTTAGCAGGGGGTGACTGGAAGTTGGCCCTCCCCACTCTCTGTGACAACCTCTGGTCCGAAACCCACACCCACTTTCTTCGCTGCAGCTCACCATCAGAAACAGCACATCCTGTGCGACCTTGGACACCGAGCCTGGGGCCGGCCCCTCCTCCGAGCCCATGTACCTTGTCCCTGCTGCTTTTGTGCTCTAACCATCACTAAAACTCAATTTAGCCATGACTCTTAATTTGCTATTGAGTCTCCCAAAGCCGTAGCAAAAATCACAGAACTTGGAGCAATCATGGGAATATTAAAATGAAGGTTGAATGTATCTCAGAGTGGGGAGAGGCCCAAAGCTTCCATGGTTATCCCCACCTCAACCTCCCATCCATTTCCCCTCCCAGAACACCCACGATGAGCTGGGTAGTGCAGAGCCAGCTCAACTTTTACAAAATCAACCACTGGAATAATGGAAAATACTGGGAGGAGGTGCAATTCGTCAGAGCAATTCCTCAAAGGCTGAAAGGGACTGTAAAGTGCTGTTTTCACTGCATTAGGTATTTTATGGAACTTGAGCATCTGACTTTCACACTCAGGGTCCTGAAAACAATTCCCCAGAGGTATCAAGGGACCACTGCATATGACTCCTGGTTTTGTTTTCTATGCATATGCCAATCTTAATGATTACTTTAAAAATGAACTATTAAAATTATACATTGGGTAAATTTCTGAGATTAAATGCTGGGTCAAAAGATTCGTATACCGTGTTTTTTTCTGCATTTAATTTGTGGAGAATATACACAGGAAAACATCTATCAAGTTAATAGTTACTGCACGTGTCATTTAGTGTCAACTGACTATTCTTTGAGTTGTGCGAATATTCTCTTCCTTTTCAGTTGTTCCCCCCTATTAATAGATCAACACCCCCTCCAGGTGCACTTCTTTCCATTTGGTGTGGTCAAGGTGATCCCACAGAGATCTAAAAAGAACACAGTGCTCAAAGCAGCCTTTTAAAGAATTAGTCAAGCTAAACAAAAGGTACTGCTTGGTTTTAAGATGACTTCAGAGAATATTTTCGGTTTATAGTTTGAAGATCAACTTAGGTTAACGGTTTCAAGGGTTCACACCCCCCCCCAATGACTCCAGAATGTCTGGAGTCCATGAGAAGTTGAAATTCTAATCTCTATTTCCCTCGTTAAATTGCCCTTATCTTTGATCAGAATGCTCAGTAATGTTAGGTGGACACCATCTAGTTCTGGTCTCGAGGCAAAAGAAGTTTCAGAAAAGGCCATTAGCTACATTCCTTGATTTTAAGGCCCCCAGGCATTACATAAAGGAGGTAGAGCAGAAGCACTAGCTATATTAGGCCAACTAACTGTTATGTCACATGAAACCCTGACTCTACCTCTACTCTCAGGCTCCAAACCAAGAGATGTTTGGTTATATGTCAGTATAAAAACATTAAAATCGGGATTCTTAGCAAGAGGCATACTCATACTGCCTTCAACACCAATATTAGAATATATGCTGTACCTACCTCCCTTCTCACTGTCACAGTGGGAAGCATCAAACTGGGCATCATCATTCGGAATATGCACTCGAGCAACCACCAAGTGATTCTGCTCATCAGAAGTGTGGGTCCCCAGCACTAGCCAATGAAGAGCATAATCCTTTCCTTCTGGTCTGTTTAAACAAGAAAATCCATTACAGACCCTACAAGAAAGCTTCCGTTGTATTGCTAACAAATCAAGTCCAATCCTCCCCAAATACAAGCGAGTTTCACAAAGTTCATGGCATATGACACTAAGCTTACTGAAGTCCTCTTGCCCACTGTCATTTCTTCGACAAATACATCAACTGTGCACCAGCCTCACACTGTTGAAATGTTCTGATCTCTGACCCACCTCCTATCCCCAGACCATTGTGGTCACAGCACCCTTTCTTCTACCCTCAAAGAGCCATATTCCTCGCCTACCAAGTAGCAAGAGGAGCCCTACATTTTCCCGAGTAGCTTGTTGAGCAAGGTAGGCCCAGATAGGAGTCCATGCACCAAAGCCCATACTCAAATCATGACTTCCCATCTAAACTCTCTTGCCCATGTTATTGGGTGCTGTCAAATTAATTCCCAAAATCCTTGAATAAGGCAGAGTAGAATAGCCCCTTAGTTTCCTGGGGAGCAAGTGGTGTGCTGTTTGCAGTGAAAACCCTGAGGCTTATAGTTGCTCAAAGTGCCCACCAGGGTTCCTCCTGCTGCCCACAGCCCCATTTTGATACCCTGGATTTCTAGTCCCTGTAGTAAGAGTCAGAGAAAGAGAGTCAGAAAAACTGCGTGTAAATCCCAGTTCAAACTGAAAATAACTTTATGTGAGTGTGTACCTGACAATTTTCTGGCAGGCCGCATAGCCTAAAAAAATGGTTTACAAGTACCATGTGGCCATCCCTTATTTATGTTAATGGTGCTTAGAGGCTATGCAATATCTCAGATTTTTTTGAGGTCTTTGTTACCTGGTTGTGTCTTACATTGACACTGAAAAACCTATTAATACTGACAGCCAGGTGGCATAGTGGTTATATATATGTTGGACTGCTAACGGCACGGTCAGCAGTTCAAATCAACCAGCTGCTCCTGCTTGAGAAGGCAGGACTTTCTACTGAAGAGTGACAGCATTGGAAACCCACAGGGACAGTTCTACCCTCTCCTACAGGGTCGTTAAGAGTTGGAATGGAAAGGGTGAGAAAGGGGGAACCCATCACAAGATTGGAAATATGAAACCCCCTTCCCCAAGGGAACAAGTAACAGAAATGTGTGTGAAGGGAGACAATGGGCAGTGTAAGATATAATATATAATTGATCAAGGAAACACAAGGAAGGGCTCAAAATAGAAAATGTCTTGGAAATTATGGCAACATACGTACAAATATGCTTGATACAACTGATACATGGAATGTTGTAAGAGCTGTTAAGAACCCCCAATAAAATTGAGTTGGAACGGACTCAATGGCAACTAGAGTTTGAGTTTTGTTTGAGACAGACAGGCCTGAACTTGGCTTATTTCCAGGATTTTCTCATTTATGATCCCCACAACAGCAATCTTCAACAGTGTGCTAGCGCCCCCACCTCAGTGAGAAGGCTGACAAGTTGGGTTCTGGGCCCCAACACCAGACACACTGGTCCTGTGAAACAAAGGATTAGGAGTCTGAGGTGGCTCTCAGAAAGGTAATCCCATCTTAGAGGTCCACACTATACAGGGGAAAGAGCATGCACAAGGCAAGTGGGCAGAAGGGCTCTTCCATGGAATTTTAACAGGTAAAACCACTTAGGAAATTAATCTCCAGGAAATATACTCGACGAGGACCAACTAAGATATGAAAATAATAATCTGTAAATTATCAAGGGTTCGTGAGGGAGAGCGGCCGGGGGGTGGGGGTGGGGGTAAGAAATGGGGAGCTGGTATCAGGGGCTCAAGTGGGAAGAGAATGCTTTGAAAACAATGGCAGCAAATATGCTTGACACACTGGATGAATGTATGGATTGTGATAAGATATAAAAGTCCCCAATAAAATAAAAGCACTTAAGTAAAAAGAAAAATCTAAGTATCACTGTCATAGGAAAATAGAGTACTAAAATAAATATAAGATTTTATTAAAAAACAAAACTGCATCACAGGTAACATTTTAAAAAGGTCTTCCATAAGCTGCTAACATGGAAAATGTCATAGTGAATAGAGGCATACCTATCCCTAACCATCCATTTCTTGAAGTGGGGGGGGGGAGATGATGATGACAGATGACTCAGCATCAGCTGCAATCACCTGTGCCTTCATTACCCAGACTCTCCAGGAGCCATGTTATAACTGCTTGCAAGGTTAGCAGTTCGCAATCACCAGCTGCTCTGTGGGAGAAAAATGTGGGTCTCCATCCCATAGTCTGGGAAACTTAAACAGTCAAGAAACCCTCAGGAGTTCTACCTTGTAGTCGATGCCCTAATCAATTCTATGTCAGGGAATTTAGTTTTGAACAGCCAGCTCCATTAGCGTCTCCATGGACAACTCGCCACAAGTCACAAAGCTAAGTGGAAGCAGAGACAGGTTCCAACACAGGTCACTGACATTAAAAGCCCCTGCCTTTCTGGAAGGTGAATGCCAGGCTGCTAACTAGAAGGTTGGTAGTTCAAACCCACCAGCGGCTGTGGAGGGAAAAAAAAGGCCATCTGAAAGATTTATAGGCTCAGAAACTCTATAATACTTGATGACAGTGGATGGGTTTCTCTACTAACTCACAATAAGAGGTCCAAGAGAAGGTAGGTGGTTGAAAAGTTTTAAATCTGCTTTAACAAGAGAGAATTAAAAGCACGGCATGCTCCAAGCCAGCATCCCATCACGATGCTCCAAAAAAAAAAAATTTCACTTATGTCAGTGCTTCGAAGTCCCTATTATTAGGTTCTTGGCTACTCTTCCCAGACCTGAAAGTTTAACCCTTAGTTTTCCATTGGGATGTCCTCATCTGGGTGGAACTCAATGTTTGCATTGAGAGAACTGAGGCGTTTAAGAGTCATTTAATTTCACATGAAATTATAATCTGTCTCACACACCCACACGCAAAAAACCCTTTCTGGGTTAGTTTGATTTAAGGTGCACTGTCTGAATCCAATGCACTTTGAAAAATACTTAGATGGCGAAGATCCAGACAGAAATAGGCTCAGTGTATGAGAGACGGACACACTGGTCTGGGTTCTCCAGCCCACCCCTCCCCCCACTTACCTTATCAGCAGAAGGGAGATAAAGACTCTGGGTGCAGCTGCTGGTGTGAGGATTGAAACAACTAATGGATGCACAACTCCTCAAAGGGGACAAGCCCTGTTCCGGCTGCTTGAATTGTCTCATTATTACCCAGAGTAATGTCAGAACTAGCTGGAAGGATGGCTTACTTTCAGGAAGACAACCGGTAATCTCCGAAGTGTATTTCTTACCATAAACCAGTGAACACCTTGTCTTCAGTTAACTGCTGCCAAATTATTTTTTCAATCGCAAATTAAGTGCTTGTCTCAAGTGGCAGTTACATGGTATGTTCACATTAGAAAAATTCGTAGGGCCATCTACCTAGACCTTGATTGTCAATAAGGTGTAGTGGAAATGCATTAGTCTGATCATTATATGAAAACCCTAGAAACGTCAAATACCTTCTGTGTTTCCTACTAACATTATAAATTCTGTAACAGGTTTTTGCTCCCCTTGGAACAACTCAATCTGAAAAATAAAAACCAGCTATCATTTCACAAAAGGGCTACATTTATCACAGGCTCTCGGAATACAATGCTGCCAACTAGAAAATTCACAAGGGCAGTTAGGCTTTATGTAAATATTAAAAAGTTGTCAGAAACCCTTACTTAGTCACTTCAGGAAGCCACTGCACCGTAAGACTGGGCCACTGAAGAGCATGGGTCATAACCAGGTCATACAGAAACGGAGTATTCTTCTTCCAGATTTTATATTCTTCATTGATGACACGCTCCTCCACAGTATCTTCAAACACTGAGATTTGCAAAAAGACCACACACGATTAAGCGGCTGAGCGCTGGAAGCCACAATTTGCACTGCTACCGGAGGTCCTCTGAGATGGCCACACCTAATCAACTCGCGCCCCCCCCCCCCGCCCTCGCCGCCACCCCCGTCCTTGAATTGGGACACGGGAACAACAACAAACTGCATCTCCAGAACGTGGAGCGAATAGTAACACACCAGGAAGCTGTCTTTATTTATCAAATTTATTCGTGCACTCGTGTTGAGATCGATACCTTCTCCGCGTCTACAGAATTCGGTAATTTACCCGGCCTTCAAGCCGCGGCCGAAATGAGAAATTGTTGGGCCTCTTTCCGCACCTGTGCCAACCCGTTGGGGAAGAGAAATTCGCACGCAGCCGATAACCAGGGGCCCGCTCCCGGCAGCCCCAGCAGCGCCAGGCCCGTCTCCCACGCCGCCCGCGTGGGCAGCCATAGGCCCGCCCCGCTCCCGAAACCCCGAGGCCCTGGGCCGCAACCCGGAGGCGGTGGGCGCGTGCGCGCGGAGCTCGAGCCGCCGTTCCCGCGCCGCCGAGTCGGGGGCCCACCCCTGGGCCCCGCGCCCGGCTCCGGAAGTGCTCGGCGGCCTCTGCGCGGCGCGGCGGCCCGTCCCGCGCAGGGCCCTCAAGCGAGCGAGCGCCCCACCTCGCGCCGGCCCCGCCCCCGCTCGGCACGCAGATTCGCGCCTTTCCCCGACGCGTGCCGAGGCCCGGCGCGCCCGCCGCCCCCCGCAGCCCGGCGCGCGCCGCCCTGCAGGGCCTCTTACTCTCTTTACTCGCCATCTTGCGTCGGGTAGTTAGCCCCTTGTTGTCGCCTCGAACTCCCCTCTCAGCCGAGTGCAGTCCAACCGTAGACGCCCCTGCCTTTTCCAGGCGCGTCACGCACTTCAAGATCCGAAGCCTGAGCTCCGGCCTGCAGCCTGGGTGCTCCCCAGACGCCGCGTCTTTCTCTCCTGCCACTGGCGCTCCAGGTACCGAGGTCTGAGGCGCTCTTCTCGCTCTCTCTCTCTCCAAACTTGGAACGAGACTTTTCAACCCGCGCCTCTCAGCCCGCCCAGAAGGCTGAGCGCAGGCGCAGCTGCCCTGGGAAAAGTGAGAGGCGGCGAAGGGGCGGGCCTGGGAGCCAACGGCTTCTCCGCCTGGCCCAATAGGGAGAGGCAGGCCAGTCTCACGCAGTTTTCGGGGGCAGTTTTCTGGGGGTAGGCGGAGTGTTGCGCGGCAGGAAGTTGGTAATGCGCATGCGTGGGGCCCCGCAGGGGCGCTACCCGGGCCGGCCGCGGGGGTGGATGGGGGCGCGCGGGGGTGGGGCGAATAGAGGCGCGGTGTCCGGGGCTGCGCGGGGGCTGCAAGCCTCGGGCCAACAAGCCCTGGGGCCTCTGGGCGTGGTTGTTGGAAGCGGAGGCGGCGGGGGCGAGGGAAGGGGGGCAGGGAGCCTGGGGCCGCTTAGCCAAGGCAAGGCCAGAGGCAAAAAGGAATGTGGCCACCAAGGCCCAGGGTCTTAGGAAATGTTTTCAAAAAACTAGTGCGTGTCCCCCCTAGGCCCCCTCCTCCATTAATCCCGGCCTTGCAATTCTGTACACCCCGTAAGGTTTTAGACCAGCCAGATCAGGCCTGCAGACCCAGGTGGGCCGTGGTGGGCCTTGTCAGCGTTAAAGTAGCCTTTTGGAAAGGCCCAGGGCGTTTTCTGACTACTGAGCCACCGTGTTAGGCTGAACGTGAGGCCTGCGATGTCCCAGGCAGCCAGACTGAGGCCAACTGGAATAAAGTGCTCCTTTGTTCCCTGTGCTTGGGTCTCTAAGTTGGTACTCCGCGCCGCAGGACATCAAGCCCTGCCCCAATCCTGCTGAGTCGTTCTAGTTAGATACCTGGTCTGGGCCCCTTCCCTCCCACTACCCCCAGGACCAGAGCTGGGCTGAACCACTCTTAATTCCTTGGATCCCTGCTCCCTTCCAACCCGGAACTTGCTAGCCCAGAAGACGGAGGTGAACATTGGCTGCAAACCTGAAAGGGGAAAGGGGAAGCGGGAATGGAGAGGCAAAATCCAGGCCTTGAATCAGAGGGGGGCCACAGGCAAAGACTTATAGCAGGGCCTCTACGCTCTGCGAGAGCACCTTCTAAACGTGGTGCCTTGACCTTTTCCAAGTGACTTCCCCGCTAGTAACCTAGGGGGTGGACAAGAGAGTGCAGGTATTGTGGTGACGCCCACCTTTGTGATTTTGAGGGAACAAACCCAGAACTCACTGTCATTGATGGCACAGCACGTCTATGACCTTATATAGAAATGTACTATTTGGGAGCTCTGGTTTTCCATACATTTCCTTCACCTGTTCCTCCCCCACCCCCCTTCCCCCAACCAGAGAATGGACAGGAATCTTGTTGCTGGAGGCAGTGACTGGAGAGGGAAGAGAGTTGGAAGAAGTTGTTACTCTGTGCAGCCCTCTAATTCTCTCAAAAAAAAAAAAACAAAAAAAAACTCCACTGCCACCAAGTAGATTTGGGCTCAGTGACCCTATATTCTAGAACCTCAAAACCACAACAAAAACTAAACCAAATGCCATCAAGTCTATTCCGACTCACAGCGCCCATATACAATTAGGTGGTTATACATTAGGCTGTGATCCTCAAGGGCAGCAGTTTGAAACCATCAGACGCGCCTCAGGAAAAAGGTAGACTTTTTTTACTCCCATTAAGAGTTACAGAGTCAGGAAGCCAGATGTATAGTCTCTGAAACTCAAAGAAGCAGTTCTACCCTATCCTCTAGGGTGGCTATGAGTCATCCTCGACGTGATGGCAGGGAGAGATGAGAAAATCCGAGCCTGTAAACCTTTTATGAGAGCAGGATAAACTCAAGGCATGGGGTCAATTCTGCTCCACCTCATCTTTGTCCTCCTGAACAGTTGGTGGGTTTCTGAACTGAGACTGCAGTTACCCAACACAGACCGGGCAAGCTTCATCTTTAAAGCTAGTAAACTTTTTAAACTTTGCAGCCATTGGTTCAATTCTGCACTGGGTAAAACAGATATTAACAATGCAGACCAATACGCTTTCAGGAAAACCTTATAGATGCTGACACTTGAATTTCATGTAATTGTCACGTGTCACAGAATTACCCTTCTCCACCCCTCCAATTGATTACCAATCTAAGAACCATTTATAGTACCCAGGCCATGCCAAAACACATTGAAAGTTAGTTTTGGCCCACTGACCTTGGTCTAGAATAATTGTGTCTTATTCTATGGGAACCTGCTCTGCTGCGGAACAAGGAAAGGCTGGGCTGAATTTCCCAGTCTCCCTTTAATACAATTTACTCATTTCTGATGGATAGGCAAGATTTCCCAAGCCGATTAAAGGTTCACAGGACAAGAAATCTTGCCAGCCGATATGGGTTTAAAATCTTTATACTGCTTACCTGAGGGCAGAGAATGAAATACAGAACAGATAACTTAGGAGTTTCAGAAAATATTTGCCTAGTTGTTGCTGTACACAAGGGTGAACAGCATATTTCATTCACTGATTTTTGCTGGATGTTTTTTTGTTCAATTTAATCTGTTGATTTCATTTCACTTTCTCAGGATCATTTCACTTTCTCGGGATCCTTTCCCTATCACGTACTTTTCATACACACACAAAATGCAATACCAATTTTCTCTCTTGAATTTCTTAACTGTTCAGATGTGTTTTTGCCTTATCTCCTCAGACTCTCACTCCTCATATCTAGAACTTTCCGTTCCTGTTTGATAGTGGTAGCATTTTTTTTGGGTCTCTCAAACACCCCACATAGTCTATACAAGGCTCCTCAAACAGTGGCCTGCGGGCCACATGAGTCCGCCGAGGACATTTATCCAGGCCGCTGGGTTTTTTTGCCCCGTTTTGTTTTTTACTTCAAAATAAGATATGTGCAGTGTGCATAGCAATTTGTTCATAGTTTTTTTTTTAAGCTATAGTCCGGCTCTCCAATGGGCCTGAGGGACAGTGAACTTGCCCCCTGTTTAAAAACTTTGAGGACCCCTGGTCTATTAACTAAACCCCACACACGTGTGTACTCACAAGGTGAGGGCTATCTTGCTTCAATGAGCCTCAATTCGGGTATTTTTCTCAGACACCTCTTGCCTCCAAATTGCTAATTGTGAACCCCTATGTGGTCCACAACGCCAACCTGTGTGATGCACTCTGGGATTTTAGATTTCCCTTTAGAGAAAATCTGCCAATCACACTTTAAATAGAGTTCATGATTGCAGTTAGTCAGAAGATGAAGTATATTTGTAAAGCCTTTAGCCCACACTGACCACTCTTTACAGAGGAGGAACCCTCCCTACCCATAGTCACTCTCTGTTCCTCTGTTTGATTTTTGTCCTACACTTCACACCAGCTGACAGCCATTCCGGACACTCTCCCCCACTCTGGGAGGTAAGCTTGGTCCTCAGGCTAGGCTCTTTGTTCTGCTGCACTCCCCCACCCCAGCTTCTGAACCAGCCAGCGGGAGACTCTGGAATTTCTCCCCAAGGTCACGTAGCTAGTGAGTGTGGGGGTTGGAATTTGAATCCAATCCGTCTTTTGTTAAGACAGTAAACTTCTTGAGCACAGATTGTACATTGTAGAATCAACAGGCTGCTAAAAAGAACAGGGAGGGAAGAACTGCAACCCTGAGCAGGCCCTGGCCATAAGCTCTGGGTCATTAGCAACCCCAGCTCACTAGTTTGGACAAAATCTTAGCCATTTAGAAATATTTTTAGAGTACCTACTGTCTGCCAAGCAGTACTCTGGGAACCAAGGGCCCAGGGTCCATGACTGAACAAGACAGATACTGCTTTTTATACATTCCTTTGTTGTTGCCTTTTCTTAGTACCAAAGCAACACTCATTGTTACAGAAAAATCTGAAAGTTGTACCTGCAAAAGAGGGACACAATGAAAATGATTTTTACCTCAAACTCTTTTCATCCTAAGAGTAGCAGAAGAAAATACACTAAATCAGGGATAGCTATGCCTCTTGGTATTGGTGTTAATGGGTGATGGTTGTTTCCCGTCTCTATTGTTCTATTATAATGTCCCCCTCCCCACCAAAGACCACATATTAACGTTGATAAACAGAGTGGGGAGCAGGGAGAGAAACCGTACACATTTTAGAATAAAGAAGTGGGGCAATGAATGTACAAATGTGCTTTACACAAGTGATGTATGCATGGATTGTAATGAGTTGTGTGAGCCCCTAATAAAATGATTAAGAAAAAAGAAGTGAAGTAATGCAAATACACATATAGAATTGTGTGATTGACTTCTAAGTAATTTTCTTTAAAATTTGTTCAATTGTGCAAGAAAGTGTTCAAGGGAATTGGTCCTAGAACACATATTGGCTTGAACTTGTACTTCATTGTCATTTACTGTTGTGGTATTGTTATTAGGTAAAGCGAAGGAGTTGTCTGTAACAGCGTTAATATTTAATATTTGTGGGGTCTCTTGGTTTTTACAAGGCTGCCTTGGCCTGTTGTGCTAGTCGCTACTTATGTTAAGCATCCCAGGCTTCGCATTGAGAACAGCGGATAAAGGAAATGACCTAGACTGGAATCACTGGGGCTTGGACTTGGACTCATTGGGGCATACAAAATAAATATTTGTCCAATGAACACTAACCCCTCCTGAGCTGCTCCCAGTCCATCTGCAATGTTGGGCAGGCTTCCTATGGAGAACTTACTGTTGGAAAAATGGCTCTGAGCCATTCACCTCCAGCACGTGGCTCTTTCACTCAATGTTTTGGTCTGCCACGCATGCCTTCATCGTCATGAACAACTGAAGGCTTTTCCTGGCTGGTGTTCACGGGAGTGAAAGTTTATTGTCATTTATGGCCACGAACAGCCTGGTTGGCCAGGTACTCTTCCTGGACTGGTTAGTTAGGAATGAAGTCGGACTGTACAGCAGGATGGGCTGGCTGCTCGCCCCAAACCAGTAGATGGACACATGACCCTATAGGCATGCTCAGTCCTGTCCTACGTGGAATGTAGATGCCCTCGGGTCCCACAGGTGAAGCATTCCGCAAAGGTGCTTCCTGGTTGTCTGGATGGACTCGCCTGGCCTCCCCCCATCCTTTCCAAATCTCCTTGGAATCTGGGAGCCCCTCCTCTCCTTCCATAGATGTACTTTTTGCTTAGCCAGCCTGAGTGTATTTGTTGCTTGCAACCCAAGAAGTGGATATTCATCTGACCTTAGCCCTCTGCCCACCACAGTTCTAGAATTCAGCCACATACTCCCTGAGTCTCCTGACTAAGGAAGATGACTTTTGTACCCGATAAGAAGGTGGATAATATGTTTCAAGTTATGCACAATTTTGCTTGCAGCTGTGGAAAGCAAAAACATTCTGGGAAATAGAAGCCGGGTAAAGGCTGAAAGAAGAGACAAGAATCCTGATTAGGGGTGGGGAACAAAGTTTGAAAGTGAGGTGATCAGAATTGTGCAGAGCTTGGAGGAGGGGTGCCATGAAGACTGGCCTTGGGATTTCTGGTAGGGGTGCTCCACAACGCCAGTGCCATAGAACACTGGGCCTATGCTCAACCCACCAAAACAAGCCAGGCTGGGGGTGCTCACAGTACCACGGTCCTGGCCTAGCCTGGGGATGCTATGGAAGCTGGGCACTAGAGCCATGAGCAGATGGTGATGAAACTAGTAGCAAGAAGACTTTTTTGAGGGAGTTACTGGACCTGGAAAAACACAGACATTGACAATTCTGACTTGAAAAGTATGTCAGAAGAAGAAGACCAAATGCAACAAAGTTTTAGAAATTTATTTCACTTAGTAATATTAAAGTATATATGCATCTAGTATGTCTAAAAGCTCTTTTAACTTCTTAACCAAGGACTTTTAAGAACCGAAGCATGTGCTAGGGACTCAGGACCAGTCTGCAGGGGACACTAGAGTCAATGGACACAACCTTGTCCAGAAAGCCAGTGTTCCACATCTTACTTCGGTGAATTGAAATTGGAGTTTTTAAAGCTCACGAATTCTGAGGTGCAACTATTTGTTTATTAAATACTTTTATTGGGGGCTCTTAAATCTCTTATCACAATCCAAACATTCATCCATTGTGTCAAGCACCTTTGCACATATGTTGCCATCATCATTTTCAAAGCATTCTCTTCCTACTTGAGCCCTTAATATCAGCTTCCCTTTCATCCCCCTCCCTCCTCTGCCTGCCCTCCCTTAGGGTGCAACTATTGGTCTCAGTTTGGAGGAAAGAAGAGTGACAGAAATAAAACCAAAACCCACTGTCATGGAGTTGATGCTGAATTATAGAGACCCTATAGGGTAGGGTAGACCTGCTTCTTAAGTTTCTGAGAATGAACTCTTTATAGGAGTAGAAAGTCCTTTTCTCCCTTGGGGTGGCTGGTGGTTTTGAAATGCAGATTTTGCAGTTAGCAGGCCAACGCTTAACCACTACACCACCAGGGCACCTCTACAAAAATCAAAAGAGCCCTGGAAACAGTTCAGTGGAATAATGAACCACAAAAACAACCCTTAGCCCAGAAGAACCAGGTGGTGCCTGCTCTGACAGGGATCACATTAGAAGATCCTGGGGAAGGTGGGAGAAAAATATGGACCAAGCTTACTAGTCAGAGAGAGAGACTGATGGAACTCCGAGTCGATGTCCTTTAGCCATACCCCTAAGGTCTGGCAGTAAACTCACCCCATGACTCAATGGTATATATGGGGGGCGGGAAACAAGAGAGGTATGCACACCTCAGAATCATCAACTATTTGAGATCCAAAGGGCAGCATTTACTGAAGGACTCAGTTCAGAAGAGACGGGAGAGAAGGGGAGATAGGAGCAGAAAACACATGGAAGAATTGGGATAAGTAATATCACATTTGGGGGTTGGCCTCAGGGACATGAAACAAAATGTATACTAATTGTTGAGTGGAAAACTGATCTGCTCTATAAACCTTTACCCAAACCACAATAAAAAGTTCGAAAGAAAGCCCCTTCTCACCACTCTCAATCTCTAGCCAGTCATCCTCCCTTCATCCATAGAATGCACCAGCAAAGTAGCCAGCCTAGGAGTCTGGAAAAGACAGTTTTCAGAGTTCCAGTCAGGCATCACTGTGCAGGGTGCACAAAAAGATGAGCTCAGATCTAAAAGACAACAAAACGCATTTCACTTTTAAGAGGATCAGTAATGGTTTTTGAAAATAGAATTCTCTAGTATATTAGAAATTTTCAATCTGTATGTGGCTGAAATGTAAATCACACCATTATTGCACTTTCTGTTGAAAGACCCAAGGGCCTACCACTTTCTCTGACCCTTAGTGGTGGCATATGGATACATCACTTGGAAAATTAGTCTTCCTATACATACTTATGAGGGACACTACAAGGAGAGAAAGATTATTCACTTTGATTATTACAAAGAAGATACTTGCATTGATGTAAAGTTATCAAAATCCCATTGAAAATTGCTTTTCAAAATATTATAGACAAGAAACCAGAGAAATTCATTATATCGTTGTGTGAAGGAAACTACATGCTTTAAATGTGCAGGTCAGTTATACCAACAGATTTTATTTGGAAATTTTGCAAAATTAACACTCTTTTGAGATTACTAACTACAAAGTAAAAGTATTATATTCATCAGAAACCAGATTATCTCCATTTCTATGTGTTGGCAAACCCCAATGCCATTGCCACCGAGTTGTTTCTGACTCTCTAGTTTCTGATGCTGTAAATCTTTATGGGAGCAGAGAGCTCTGTTTTTATCTTGCAGAACAGCTGGTGGTTTTGAACCCCCACCCTTGTGGTTAGCACCCCAACGTTTACCTAACCCAAACCAAACTAGACTCACTGACATCAAGTCAATTCTTATTCATAGAGACCTTATCAGACAGGATAGAACTTTCCCTCTGAGTTTATGAGACTGAAACTCTATAGGTGTAGAAAGCCCCAGCTTTCTCTTGCAGACAGCGGGTGATTTTGAACTGCTGACCTTGTGGATTGTAGCTCAATGCTTAACCCCTGTGCTACCAGGACTTTGTGACAGTGTTGCTTTTTGATAAGAATCTAAATTGAAATGGACCCAGATGTCCTTCAAAGGGTGAAAGGTTAAACAAACCGTGGAACATCCATACTCAGGGATATTAGCAAGAAAGTGGCCTGAACTATTGGTACAAGCAACAATTTAGATGAATCTCGGGAATGACAATGATTTTTTAAGCTAATTCCCAAAGGTTTCATACAGTATGATTCAATGTAAATAACATTCTTGCATTGACAACATTGTGAAGATAGAGAACAGATTAGTGGTTGGCAGGGTTAAGGAAAGGGGAGGAGGAGAGGTGGACAACATGAGTAATCTGGTGAACTGCTCAGTATCTGGACCATGGGGGTGGATTCAGGAACCTAGACTTGTGGTAACACTACATAGACATAACCACATGGACATATGAGTACAAGCCAACTGGGCAATCTGAATAAGGTTAGTGGAGTGTACCAGCAATTCCGTTCTGGCCATGGCAGTACAGTTTTGAACGACTCTTCCATTAGAGGAGACTGGCCAGAGTGCACACCGGCTCTCTCTGCAGATTCCTTATAACTGCCTATGAATCTACTATGATGACAAGAAAATTCCAATTTGAAAAGTGCACTTATGGTCTGCAGCCACCATCAAAAAACCTTAGTGGTGCTTTTAGCCTGGTTTTACTTGTTAACTGTAATCAGACAGTGGTTTTTGTCTCTGTGTGGGCTATTTATTTGGTTTGTTTTTAACTTACAGACGATTGCAAAGACATCCAAAAGAGAACTGAGTCCCCATGTACCCATCACCCACCTACAAAAATGTTCAGTTCCTCCTAGCCAAATGTGTTATTTCATTTGCAAATATTCCTGCATGTATCTTCAAAAACATTTTTAAATAGAAGATTGTTCTGATACAGTTTCTCGTGCAAAAATATGAACAGTTCTTGATATTACTCTCCAAATAGCATGTACATCTCTAGCTATTACTCATATAGGGGAGGCGCATTAATTTATATAACCAGTGTTCCATGATCCCTGCTCACTCCCCTAGTGCTATCAAGTCAATTCTGACTCATAGCACCCTTACAGGACAGGGTAGAACTGCCCCAGGGGGTTTCCAAGACTGTAACTGTTTACGGGTTTTCTAGGAGTCGAAAGCCTCATTTTTCTTCCAAGGAGTGCTTGGCGGTTTCGAACTGCTAACCTCACAGCAGCCCAGCGCATAGCCCATTATGCTACCAGGTTTCCCATTTAGAGAGAGTCAGAAATGGTTGATGATGTTGTTTACTGAGTCAAACTGAGTGGAGGCGGAAGTAGAACAGAACTAGCTTTAGTGGCACCATGAAGCCACCGTCCTAATATGTATCACAGGCTCTGTAAATTACCTGTAAATGTATTCAAATGGTTGTGTACAATCCTTGTGGAATCACTGAATTCTCAAGGACTCAAAGCAATTGAATTGATGGAGCTCTGACCTTAACGATATGTTAACTAATATTTGGTATGGAACGTCGTGCGTCTTTTCTACTGAGTTATTGTTAACACTAGATATTTTTACTCCTATTAATTGTTATGTTTTAATTAAGAAAAATTAGCCCCACTCCCACGTACCATTTCACCATTTGTTGCTGTTAGGTGCCATGGAGTCGGTTGCAATCCATTGTAACCTTATGCCCAACAGAACAAAACACTGCCTGGTTCTGCACCATCCTCATAATTGTGCCTATCCTGAGCCCATTGTTGCAGCCAAATATACAAGGGTAAGTCACAAAACTTGCTACTAGAGTTTGAGTTCCTCTGTACATGGGTTTCTTATAAATAATAGGTGTATACCTGTCTCTGCAATCACTGGCTGCCTCCAGATGAGTTTTTCAGTACTGCCCTTGTGTTAGTCTCCAGGGGTGCCTTAAAAAAGCAAGAAAGAAAAAAGTCCAATTAAAGGAGGCTTCAAAGGGAAGCTGCTGGGCCAGTTCAATTCCAGGCTCAGCTCAGAAGCTTATGGCCACTGCTTGTGGGAATTCCAAAGAGGTCAACCTGAGAGATTTTCTTCAGACAAGACAAGCATGAAAAATGTTTTAAGAACACGGAAAACTGCCCTGGTAAGTAAAAGGTTAAGAAAGCTACGTTAAGGTTTTTTTTTGTTTTTTTCCTGTCATCACAACAGTACACCTGCTCAGTATTCGAGGGCTGTCCTAGGAGAATTTCATTGGCATACTTTATCCCATCCAACCTACAGGCTTGATCCTGACCTTGAAGACTTTTTGTTCCCCCGACTCAAAGGAACATGATTTGAGTGCCTCCGGGATGCCAAAACTGGTGTAAATAGAAGAACCCAGAATTCTATGGGGGAAGGGAGAGATGGAGACACCTATTTTCTGAAATGTATAGACCTAGATGGAGGACATGTCAAGAAAAATAGCTTCACATTTTGACATGTAAAAAAACCTCAACTAAAGGTGTCTATGATTTTGTAGCAATGTTTTTTGACATACTCTTGCGTATTGAAATTGCTGAAAACAGGGTCTTCACATTTTTTCTTGGCTGCAACCTACAAGAATGCATTTTACATAGCCATATCTGTATGAGCACACGCTCATTATATAACATTGAAGCAAAATTGTTGCAAGCTAGTATCTACCCTTACTGTGTACTGTGGTCTGACCTGTTTTGTTCTGTTCTATTTCATTTTTCAAAAACAAGCTGATCGTAACCTCTGATTTGATTTCACTAATGGGCACACACACCTGCAGTGTGAGCCTCCTGGCTTTGAGAGCTCCAGATGAAATTGACAATCTGGATGTAACAACAGACTTGCATCAAAGTTTGGGTACATCCTGAAAAAATAAAATATCTTAACACACCACAGACTGTTTCTGGGGAGTGAAATTGAGATTTAAATCCCTTTAAATCTACAAAATGGCCTGAAAATTTGTTTCATTTTTTTAAGAGTAAGGAAAATATATAGGTAACCAAGCCTTTCCCATTTCAGGAGTGTTCAGGCATGACTCGTTTGATCTGGAAAAAAATGCAGATGATACAACACTGGTCAATTTAACACTGTTGTGAGAAATGGTTTTATAACTTTTAGCATAAAAAAAGAACCAGAGTGATCTAGCTATTTACCCCCCCAAAGAGCAGATGTTAGGCATTCTAAAAGTTGTATTTTATTTAAAAAGTGAAATATAGGGCAAAACAGAAATATGTAATTATAGGATATTAGTTGCATCAATTGTAGTTTATCCATAGGCTGCATCCCGAAGGCTTTAAAAATGATGGCATATGTGTGGTCTGGCTTGGTGGGTCTCAGCAGGAGAGGATGTTGCCTCCCAGAGGACATTTGGCACTCTTTGGAGTCACTTTTGGTTGCCACAACTTAGGAGGCAGTGCTACTGGCATCTAATGCCTAAGGATGCTGAGGTAGATGTCAACCTACCCCACAAAAAGAAGAATTTTCAGATGTCAACAGTGCAAGGTTGAGACACTCTGCTCTGTCTCAATGGCTACATCTATGTGAAACCTTTACTTCATCCTTCAGATCTGTAAGTAATCTTTTTTTTAATCATTTTATTGGGGACCCGTACAACTCTTATCACAATCTATCAATCCATCCATTATGTCAAGTACATTTGTACATTTGTTGTCATTATCATGCTCAAAACATTTGCTTTCCACTCGAGCCCCTGCTATCAGCTCATCATTTTTCCCTCCCTCCCCACATCCACTCCCTCATGAGTAATCTTTTCTCTAGCATTTTATCTCTACCTTTGTTTATGCCCCATTTCCCTTATGAGGTAGAAAGCTCCCTTTTTATGGATGGGCTATGTGCTTGCTTGTTGGATGAATAAATAAGATGAAACCATAATGATTGAAATGGGGAAATGTACACAATTTAACTGGGAAAAAGAGTTATAAAACATTGTGTGGGAACTACAGATTCAGTACAATCCCTACTCAATTGTCAAGTGATGTCTTTATAGAAATTTACAAACTGACCCTCACATTCATATAGAAATGCAAAGGACACAGAAAAGTGGAGAGAAAGAGAGAGAAATGATCTTGAAAGAGAAACAGCAAAGTTGGAGGACTTTATTAATATCCAATGTAGAGACTGATAACAAACCTTCAGTATTCAAGGCAGTGTGCTACTGGCACAGAGATACACATATGTTACAATGGAATAGAATTGAAAGTCCTTTGTAGTTATGATCAGTTGATTTTGACAAGGATGCCAGACTATTCAGTAGGGAGAGGATAGTCTGGTACACAAATGGTGCTGTAACAACTGAATTTCTTATGCAAAAGAATGAAGTTGGACTTCTAGCTCACGCTATACACAACAGTTGGCTTAAAATAGATCATAGACCTAAATGTAAGAACCCAAACTGTCAAACTCATAGAAAATAACATGAGAGTAGCTCGTCATGTCCTTGGGTTAGACAATGGTTTCTTAGACAGGACACCAAAAACGCAGGTGACAAAAGAAACAGAGACATTGGACCTCCTCCAAATTAAAACTTGAGCTTCAAAAGACACCATCAAGAAGGCGAAAACACCATCAACAGAATGGGAGAAAAGATTTTCACATGATCTGGTAAGGTAGTTGTTGTATCCAGAAAATAGACATGATGCTTAAAACTCAACAAGCAAAAGACAACCCAATTTAAAAATGAACAAAAGAGCGAAATAGTCACTTCTCTAAGGAAGGTGTAGAAATAGCTTACATCATTAATCATTAGGAAAATGCAAGTCATAATCACTTCACACCCATGAGGATGGTTGTAATTCAAAAGATAGAGAGAAATCAGATCCCTAAATATGAAAAGGTGCAATGGCTTTGGAAGATAGTGGGTCAAGTTCTCAAAATAGAGGATAATCATTTGACCTGGCAATCCCACTCCTAGGTCTATTCCCAAGAGAAAGGAAAGCATGTTCAAGGAGCTGTTCGCAGCATTATTCACAATAGCCACAAAATGGAAACAATCAAAATGTCCATCAACCAATGAGTGGGCAACTGAAATATGTATGCATACAATGGGTTGGCAACAAGAAGAAATGAAGGCCTGATACATACCTGATGAATGAACCTTGAAAACGTTATGCTGAGTGAAATAAATCCATTACAAAAAGGACAAGCATTTTGTTATGTCACTTCAACAAACTCCTGTGAAAATTCCGTTCTCTCATTTTTTCCCATTCTCCTTTAATTCCATTTTTCTATGGGCACTTGGAAGCCCACTTGAAGTAAACAAATAATAGAAATATGAAACAAACAAATAATAGAAATAGGAAATAAACAAATAATAGAAGTTTGGGGAGGTGAGAGGGAGGATTCTTTGGGTTTTAGGTGTATATCAATGATGGCAGAATGGTTTATAAAAGGATACTGATCATTGTTACACAGTGTGAAAAACTTAACCAGTGTCATTGATTTGTAAATGTGGGAGTTATGTTGGCAAGGGGTTTGGTATTTATATTTTCACCACAATTAAACAAAGAAATCAAACCTAAAAAACAGTATGCTGAGTGAAAGAAGGCAGACAATAAAAACCACATAATGCCTAATGCCATTTTCATGCGATGTTCTGAACAGGCAGCTCCATCGATAGCCAGCAAATTAATGGTTGCCAGGGTTGCAGGGAATTGCAGAGAAGTGGAGAGTGAGTGCTCATGGGTACAGCGCTTCTCAGAGGGAGGCTGAAAGGGTTTTTAAATGGATTGTGGAGCTGAGTGCACCACTCCATGAATACACAGAAACCCAGTGAGTTGTCCACTTCACTTGGGTGAGTCACATAGGATGTGAATTTTAGCTTAATAAAGCTGCTAAATAAAAAAAAGAAAGCAAGAAAAACATAATGCTATGTATATCTGCTCTCCACAATGTAATGAGCCAAGATAAATGTGGAATGTTAATGGGTCAGCTTGTACCTGGTTTCCAGGCACATTCAGAGTGAAACGCCTGATTGATGAGATGCAGTTGCAGGAGGAGAAGCTGTGCTTTGGCCCTTCCTCCCAGAGAGACAATGTGCCAAGCAGAGTATACACTTCGCTACCATAGGTAAAGATTGGAAGGCTGCCGAAGTACTGTGCACCTGGTCCACCTAATCTCTTGCAGCTGGGCATGCGCCTGACATCTGGCCTGAATCCAGAAGGCAGTGACTCTTGCTTACTTTTAAAGCTAAATAAACCTGTGCACGACCGTGTTTGTGTGTGTGTGTGTGTGTGTGTGTGTAGTTTAGCCTAATTTCGGAAGTGATGGATGGCATATGTGCATAGACACTGCGTAGCACAGCCCTATAATAGTAAGCAACTCTCTTCGTCCAACTCATAGAGGGCATCCCCATGTACAAGAGAACGAAGTACCTGCTCCTGCACCATCCTCACAATCTTGCCTATATTTGAGTCCATTGTTGCAGCTACTGTGTCAATCCATTTTGTTGAGGGCCTTCCTCTTTTCCATCAACCCCCTACTTTACCAACATGATGTCTTTCTCTAGGAACGGGTCTCTAGATAACATGTCCAAAGTCCGTGAGAGGAGGTTTTGCCATTCCTTTTTCTTCATTAACATTTTTGGCAATGAATTATACAAATGTAGAAGTTGTGGAATCAGAGAGTGTTTTGTTGTGCATATTTTTGCCAAAATTAGAAAAAAAATTAAAATTTCATGAATACCAATGAGTACAAGGAAGAAGAAAATGTCCTAGACGTGAATGTGGTAATTGTACAACTCTTCTTAATATGATTGAATTATTAAATTGTCTGACACGTGGATGAAGTGCTAATAAAACTGTTAATTTCTTTTTATATTTATCTTTTTATTATGAGTTGGGTGAAGATATACAGAGCAAATTTGTTTTCCATTCAACAGTTCCTTTTGTTTCAGCTCATCCATGGCCATCCCTTCATTGTCCTGTCACTGATCCCATGTCCTCCTGCTTCCTGTCTCAATTCCTCCTCCTTTCCTAACCTTTCTGAACCTAGTCTTTACCCCCAATAGTCTTATTGTGGTAAAAATCACAATTCAAACGCGTCCATAGTTCAGTTGTATTTTAAAAGATTCATACATATTCCATCACAATTGGTTTCAGTGCTTAACACTAAAACCCCTCCTCAGGTAGCTATCATTTGCTCCTTGCTCCCTAATTCCTCTCAACACCTCCCCACCCCCGACAACCAGTGCATCAATTATTGTCTATCTACTTCTGCTGCTGTTGTGCTTTATGTCCTGGAAAGCATACCAAAGACAAAAAAAAAAAATAAATAAAAGGAAAGACCACTGACAATATTAAAAGAACTCAGAGAGAAAACCTCTGTTGAGAAACAAGCAAGAAATATTTAAACCTAAAACAAATCCAGAGTGGGTCAAGAGGGCGGTCAGCTGCCCAGATATCCTATTATACTGTAGTTGCATTCACCATAGTCAAGTTTACAATAATCTCTGCTTCATAGTACGGCTATTTATGTCCCTCGAATGTGGTCCGCGGGGACCTTCCAGAGGCTCAATCCTCAGAGGCAGTCTGCAGATGGATTTTGGGTTCCTACTGTCCCCCATAGCCTTCTTACAAGTTGGGTGTTTACAATATGAGCTCTGATAGTTTTCCCTCCATCGTATTTGGATTTTGTTCTTTGTCGTCTTTTTTTTAAAAAAATTATTGTTAATTGGATGAAGGTTTACAGATCAGGTCACCAGTTTTACATTCAATGATTCATACACATTTTGTTTTATATTGCAATTCCCAGAACCTAACATCACTTACTCCACTTTCCCGTTCCATTCTTCCTTCTTTTTTAAAGACAGTCTTACTGGCACATAATCCACATATCACATAATCCAAGCATTCAATTATATCAAGAATTGTACAGTCATTACCACATTCAATTTTAGAGCATCCCCCACAATTAAGTCACCATTAAAATGAGTTGGATAATCACATTAAGTTCTAGTGCTCCCTCCCCTTCCCGCCTTCATTGTTTGCTCCCCAAATACCCTCCCCCTCCCCATCTCCCCCCCACCACCCCCTACATCTCCTACCAACCCTTGCATCAGTTCTTATCAGTGCACATCCACTCCTTCTGTCCTTCACAGACTGGTAAACCCAACAGAAACAGTAAAGAGCAAAAACGAAATAACATGGTGAGGACAAAACAATAGTAATATAAAGATAAAATACCAACAATGAGTAAGAAAGAAAAGACCATTCTCAATATTTAACAAGCCAGGGAAGGAATTTTTGTCATGGAACAAGCCAGCTATCCTTGCACCTGGGACCTTTGCAGGCTGAGTCTTCAGGGAGATCAACTGACCCCATATGGAGCTTGATCCAGCATAATCTGGGATTACAATGATCTATGTTTGATAGTAAGGTTGTTCTAGATCTTTGCCTGTGGCTTAGAGGGGATCTGCCAGCGGCTTAATCTGACAAGGCACTCTGCAGATGGGTTTGGACTCCCGCGGTCTGCCACAGCCTTTCACAAAGCGGGCCCTCACACTTGCAGCTCTGCTCTCTCCCCCCTGTTTTATTTGAATTTTGTTATTGTCATCTTTGGATCACTCAGGCTGGTGTGCTTCTTCCATGTAAGATACACCTCAACTGTGCCATTAGGTAAACGTGGCCCCCTTAAAAAGTTTTATTGACATATAATTCAAACTTCAATAGCTTAATAATATGAAAAAGACGTTGTACAACCAGCACCAGAGAACTTTGTCTTCCTTCTGTAAGCATTGTTATTAGCTCCCCATTTCCTCCCCAATATTTCCTCTCAAATGTTACACATGCAGTAGAAGGCACATGTGCCTCCTTAGTTGTTCCCATAATAGATCTGTCTATTGCTTGATTAAAAATTGAGCAACAGGCATGAATTCAGTCCCAGTCCCCAAGCCATTCTTGTTTATAAGGAGTATTCTGACTGCCAATTCTGACGCATGGTAACCTCATAGGACAGGATCAAACTACCTTTATGGGATTCCTAGACTGTAACTCTTTACAAGAGTAGAAGGGGCTGGTGGTTTTGAACTGATGACCTTGTGATTTTGCAGTGCAACACATAACCAGTACACCAACAGGGCAGTCCATAGTTTATTGAACATTGAAAGCCATCAACATTCCAACAGAACAAGGGGATACTGCATGTTATAGACTTAGGTAGGTGCATGTCAAGGTTCTCTCCTTTCACCATACTTCTGCAATCTGTATACTGGGTAAATAATCTGAGAAGCTGGAACATATGAAGGAGAACATGGCATTAGGTTCAGAAGCGTTATTAACCTGTGATATGCAGACAGCAACCTTGTTTGCTGAAAGCCAAAACTTGAAGCTCTCTTGCTGATGATGAAAAGCTTCAGTCTTCAACGTAAAGAAAACAAAAATCCTCACAACTAGACCAATAAGCAGCAGCATGATAAATGGGGAAAGATCGAAGGTGTCTGGATTTCATTTTCCTGGATCCACAATCACCGCCCAGGGAAGCAGCAGTCAAGAACTCAAATGACAGTGATTGTTCGACTCTCCTCGAAATGACTCCACAATTGAACTATTGAATTGTTACGTGCCAATAAAACTGTTGGGAAAAAATTAAAATAAAATTGCTTTGGGTTAACAACAAAAAAGAACTCAAGCGGTGCATTGTCCTGAGCAAATCTGCTGCAAAGACCTCTTTCAGGTGTTGAAGAGCAAGGTTGGCACATTGAGCCCCAACTCAAGCTGCGGCCTTTTATCTCATCAGCACGAGAAAGCTGATCGTGGATAATGAAGACAGAAGAAGAATTGAGCTGATGATGGGTGGCCATTACTTTGTTCATACTTCTCTGTGTTTTCTGATGATTGTTGGAAATGATAGATTACCGTAGTCCGGGGGAAAAAAGGAACTTCACCCAAGAGTTTTATCTTTTTCTCCCCAGTACCAGCAATGTCCCTTGGTCACTGGTGAGGCTGGAACCCTGGGCAGAAGGGAGGCCCTCTGGACCACTGAACCCAGACAGGGACTGTGCTCCACCCTGCCACCTGAGAACAGCTGTGCATGGCAGGTGGCGAAGTAAAGAATCAAACCTTCTGGGCTCTGATAGTTGCCCACTGAGTTTAGTGCCAGGAAGAGCCAGGTGCCCTGCACTCAGAAATGTAGGTGCCCCAAAGTCTTGTATCTTCCCCTCCACAAGTTGGTTGCCAGGTACCACTGAGGGAGCGCTCCCCTTCTCAACATTTATAATCTGTCCACTGTTTAAACAGGGAGTGTGCTTATCTCACAGGGTAGGAGGCTGAGAAAACACTGAGCCCAAGGAATACTAGGTTGATGTGACCAAACCCTCCCTGACAGATTTTCCTTGATGTTCTTTAGAGCATTCAAAATCCATATTCCGTTTCATGCTCCATGTTTCCCTAACGGTCAGCTTACTCGAGATTTCTAAACTGCCCCATGCACAACTCTTTCTTGATATCTTTAAACCATTGAATTGTATGTGAATTATATGTCAATAAAAGTGTTAGAAATTATTCTTCAAAAATCGGTTGGTGTCAGAGTGCCTGAGACTTGGCCGGCCTGTTCCAGTGCTTCTGCCAAAAGATTTGAGCGATACCTGATCCTATGGACACATCGTGATCACACAGGCTGGTGTGCTTCTTCCATGTGGGCTTTGCTGCTTCGCGGCTGGATGGCCGCTTGTTTACCTTCTAGCCTTTGAGACCCCAGATGCTGTGTCTTTTCGTGGCCAGATGCCGTAGGCTTTATTCACCACATTTGCTTATGCACCCGCTTTGTCTTCAGCAATCCTGTCGGGAAAATTGTTTATCCCGCCTAGCTTATCTAGATAGACCCGCAGAGATAATAATATGGCACAAAAAAACAAGACCGAGCAAAACAAAGCAACAAGAGACAGCTGGGCACAATCAGCTTTCTTCACCACATTTGCTTATCTACCCATTTTGTCTTCAGCGAGCATGTCGGGAAGTTTCCTTACAGGAAAAGAAAAAAATCTGACATTGCTGATGTCAGGTGGATCTTGGCAGAAGCCAAAGCATAAGAGAAACATGGTGGTTACCTGTGTTTTATTGACTATTCAAAGGCACTCAACTGTGTGGATCACAATAATTTATGGAGAACATTGTGAAAACTAGGAATTCCACTGCACTTAATTAGGCTCCTGTGGAACCCACACATAGACCACAAGGCAGTTGTTCAAACAGAACCAAGGGGACACCATGTAGCTTAAAAATCACTAAAGGTGCGTGTCAGGGTTGTAGCCTTTCCCATGCTTCTGTGTCTACATACTAAGTGAAGAACCATAGAAGCTGGACTGTACGAAGAAGAACACGGTGCCAGGATGGGAGGAAAACGTGTGACCAATTTCAACTCTTAGTGACCCCAGTAGGACAAGGTTGAACTGCCACTGTGGTTTCTGAGACTGTAACTCTTTATGGGAGTAGAAAGCTCCATCTTTCTCCCATGGAACAGCTGGTGGTTTAGAACTGTTAACCTTGAGGTTAGTAACCCAACCACTACGTCACCAGAGCTCATTAAATGCCTCATTTTTCTCTTGGGGAGTGGCTGGTGGTTTCAGACTGCTAAACTTAGGGTTAGCAGCCCTACCTACACCAGCAAGGCTCCTTATAAATGTGCCACTTCACCTTAAATACAGGCTACTTCCCACCCTGAGCCACAGGAGGGCGCACAAATATGAGGTTTGGTATAAAATATCTGGGAAGATTCTGGGATTGAAGAAGAAACCTTAAGTATCATACACAGTTTCTTATAAGCAGCACTACCCAATAGAACTTTCTGCGATGATATAAAAGCAGTGCCTCTGTGCTCGCCAGCACAGTAGCCAGTAGCTACACTTGAAACGTGCCTAGTGCCACGGAGGAAAGGGATTTTTTATTTTAGTTTTACATTTAAATAGCGTTATGTGTCCAGGGGCGACCATATTGGATTAGTCAAGGTGTAGAACAGTGGATTCTATAGGAATATTGGTTTTCCCGACAAGAGTATGAAATGTATATTTAAACTGCTTCGAAAATAACAACAATAACTTAAGAGGAGAAGGAAAATATCAAGACCCTACCTCTGGCTGGCTTCTGTGCCAGGCACACTTATTTACCCTCTTCATGTGACTGAAAGATGGGTATTATTATGTCCATTATATGAATGGAGCCATGATGGCATAGTGGCCAGCAGTTCCAAACCATCAGCTTCTCCTTGAGTGAAAGATGAGGCTTTCTACTCCTGTAAAGAGTTACAGTCTTGGACATACACACCCCCGACAGTTCTCCCTGCCCTATAGAGTTGCCAGGAGTCAGCATCAACTCAATGACAGTGAGTTTATTTTTACGAATGAAAAAGTAGACTCCAGAGAGATGCAAGAGTTGGCCCGAAGGCATGGTTGGAGAGCTACATACCCCCATCTAACAATGATGGAGTGTATAAGATGAAGCTGTCCGCTTCTGTGAAGATTTACCGTCTTGGAAGGCTTGTGTAGGGTCGCTATGAGTCAGAATTGACTCAATGACAGTGGGTTTGTTATTTTTGGTTTGGTATGCAGTGCCAATACATACCAGCGAGGCATCAGTAGCTCTCCTGTTCTACTGTCCCAAGGTCGCAGTCATGAAAGCTGCTCTGGAGCACAGTTCTATTCTGACACATGTATGGTCACTATGAGTCAGTATCCACTCTTTGGCAACTGGTTTGGATTCTTGTTGTGTTTTTTGGGTTTTTTTTAGAAATCATTATAGACATTGAGCATGTATTAGGAACAATTTCTGATGGGGCTTTTTAAGCAAATGCTCTCATCCTGTCTGGTGTCAGATTGCTCAGTAAGCAAGGTAAGCATGAGTTTACAATTGCGTACTTCCTCATCTATGGTGAGCAGTTCCATATTTCTTGCCCCACTACATCAAAGATTCTGCTTCTAGGCATAGCTGCCACCTGACTCTCTCCCACCTCTCCAGCACCTGCCTCTCTTCCACCTCCGGCCCCACAGCATCTTTCTATGCAATCAAATGGGCCAGCCTTGGTGGAATCCCTAGTCAGCAAAGGTTGCACCAAAGTAAACCAAACTCACTGTCATTGACTCACAGTGACCCAAGAGGACAGGGTAGAACTGTCTGGTGGGTTTCTGAGACTGTAACTCTTTAAGGGAGTAGAAAGACTCATCTTTCCCCCAGGAGGGAACTAGGGGTTTTGAACTGCTGACTTTGTGGATTGAAGCCCAGCGAGTAACCACCGTGCCACTAGGGCTCCTTAAGTTTACACTATAGTGAAAAACGTGAAACTGCTCGCCTCAGATTAGTCATTAAGCACAATGTCATAAAACCTATCTAAAATTGTTCACTACGGATGAGTAAGTAAGCACAGGTAAGCTCAGAGTTACCTTGCTTGTTGGGTACTCGGCCCCTGACCTTGTCCATCCTAGCACTCCTCATTTATCATGTTAGAGCATCATGAGCTCCCAGGGAGAAGGGACCTGTCGGCCGACCCTTCTCGCCTCCACTGGTATAAGGTCTGTGACCTTGAAGAGCTACAGTCTTCCCATCTCTAAAGCATCACTTTTAGCCTAGGAGATTTCCAAGGGCCATTTTCTATCTCACCGATGCAAATACTCACATTTGTTGTGTCTCTGAATTCAGGTCTTAGCTGCCTGGCAATGGCCTTGTTATGGCCTCATTGGCAGCACTTGTTCTTCTTTTTATGCAGAAAATCATGAACGGTGCCAGTTAAGGGCATCTGGTTGGTATTAGATGCCTTCGAGTCCATTCCGACTCATAGCGACAGAACTTGTGCAATAGAATGAAATACTGCCCAGTCCTGCACCATCCTCAGAATTGTTCCGATGCCTGAGCCCATTGTTACAGCGATGGCGTAGAGCCATGTTAATGAGGGCCTTCCTCTTTCTGACCATCCTTCCACTTTACCAAGCATGCTCTCCTTCTCCAGGGACTGGTCTCTCCTGACAACATGTCCAAAGTATGAGAGATGAATCCGTGCTAGCCTTGCTTCTAAGGAGCACTCTGGCCATACTTCTTTCAAGACCGATTTGTTTGTTCTTTGGCTGTCCATGGTACTTTCAATAGTTTTAGTGAGCCCCATAATTCAAAGGCATTGACTCTTCTTAGGCCTTTCTTATTCAATGTCCACCTTTCACATATGTATGAGGTACCTGAAAATGCCATGGCGTGGATCAAGTGCACTTGAGTCCTCAGAGTAATAACCTCGCTTTTCAACACTTTAAAGAGGTCTGATGCACCCAATGCAATGTCATTTCATCTCTCTTAAAAAAAGTTTGATTGATAGAAAATTCACTTACCAGACCCTTCCATAGTTAAATTGCTTTTTACCAGTTATATATCTGTCATCCTAATCAGTACTAGTGCTCCCACCCCACCTCCCACATTCACTGCTTGCCAGTTCCACTCCCCCCATGTCATTGCACCTCCTGTGTGCGGCTGCTTCCGTAAGCATTGATTGTTGCCCCAAGCGAGACAAAATTCTGACATCTTGAGTCTTTTCTCCATTTATCGTCACCTTACCTATTGGTCCAGTTGTGAGGATTTTGCTCTTCTTGACATTGAGTAGTGGTTGTGCATTGGGTGGCTATTTGCAAGGCCAGCAGTTCAAAACCACAAGCAGCTCTTCAGAAGAAAGATGGGACTTTCTACTGCCGTGAAGAGGTACAGCCTCAGAAACGTACACAGGGGCTGTTCTACCAGTCAGCATCAACTCAGTGGCAGTGAGTTTTGTTGTTGATTTTTTGCATTGAGGTGTTCATCAACAAGTGTACTTCAAGTCCTCCTCACTTTCACGAGGCCGGGTTATGTCATCTGCATATTACAGGTTGCTGATTAGCCTGCCTCTAGTCCTCATGCCACCTTCTTCTTCATATGATCCAGCTTCTCTGATGATTCAATCAGCATACAGATTAAATAAGGTGAGAGGATAAAACCCTGAATGATGCAAGAAGCATCAAAAGAAGAGGAGAAAAATACACAGAATCCCAATACCTGAAGGAACTAATCACCTTTCAATCATTTCAAGAGATAACATATGAGCAAGAATCAATGGTACAGAAGGAAAGGCACCTTAGATCAGATGAAATGATGTCTATCTAACTTTAGATTTCAGTGAGAGGACATATTTTTTTAAATCATTTTATTAGGGGCTCATACAACTCTTATCAAATTCCATACATACATCAATTGTGGAAAGCACATCTGTAAATTCATTGCCCTCATCATTCTCAAAACATTTGCTCTCCACTTAAGCCCCAGGTATCAGGTCCTCATTTTTTCCCCTCCTTCTCCACTCCCCATCCCTCATGAGCCCTTTATAATTTATAAATTATTATTTTGGAGAGGACTTATTTTAATACAAATTCTAAAATTTCTCTTAGAGGCCAAAATAATGACATTTTACTGTGTTTTAAAATCCAGTGCGGAACAAAAAATTACATATGCTGGAACCAGGGAGCCCCCAGGTGGCCAAAGCTTGGAACACAGCATGCACAGAAATCCCTCTAAGGCCACACTTTTCCCACTGAAGGTCTCACTGAAGGCCAGTTGGAGTATGGGCACAGTTCTGTTTGTTTTGAGAGTTTCCCATTATTTTTTCCCTTTATATTTCTCATCGTCAAGTTTGCACCGCTCTTCCGTCATGTGCCCTCTTTTCCCTCCCTTGTCCTCACCTCTATCAGCTACATGAGAATAAATTCATTCCCAGGACATTTTATCATGAAGACGGATGACTGATTAAATCACTTATTACCAATACTCGCTGCTATCCTGTTGATTCCGACTCATTAGAGACCCTATAAAAGACAGGGTAGAACTGTCCCTGTGGGTTTCTGAGACTAATCTTTTACAGGAGTAGAAAGTCACGTCCTTGTCCCTTATTACCAATGGTATCCTAGTAAATGCTTATCATCCGGCTCCCTGGGGTGCTCCGTTGTCAGGGTATAAATATTCACACGGTGATAGATTTCAAGCTACCAATGTGACATCAACCACTTTGCAAAATTCATGAAAATTCAACTGTGCTCTCTCACAAATTCACGTGATACGACTCCAATGGTGACACCACCATTTAGGAAAGGTCTAGTCTGTCCCATTCTTCTGCCAGAATCCTGGGATGGTTCCCAGTTGCTTTCAGGGGAAAAAATCCAGCTTCTCCAACTCCATATTTATAAGGTAGGACTGTCACAGGTCTCGTGGGTCTTGAAGCAGTTTAGAAAAATCATGCAAGGGTCGTCATGCATGTTGATTAGTACAAAGGGAAGCCATTTGGAACGTAGACTCCTAACATCACAAGGGTTAAAAAGCTAGCAAACACTGGTGAAAGTGCAACCCGGTCTACCTACCGCTGATAGCAATGCACGGTGGTACAGCCTTGCTGCATATCTCAGGTTGTTAAGAGTCTTCCTCTAATCCTGATGCCACATTCTTCATGGAATCCAGCTTCTCTGATGATTTGCTCATCATACAGACTGAATAAGTAGCGTGAGTGGGTACAACCCTGACACACACCTTTCTTGATTTTAAACCATGCAGTATTCCTTTGTTCTGTTTGCTAGCTGCCTGTTTGATCTATGTACAAATTCCCCATGAGCATAATGAAGTGTTCTGAAATTCTCATTCTTCCCAGTGCTGTCCATAGTTGGTGATGATTCACACAGTTGACTGCTTTTCCATAATCAACAAAACACAAGTAAGCATCCCCCGCCCCCCGCCCGGGATTTTGAGCCAAGTTCCATCTGATGTCAGTAGTGATATCCCTTGTTCCACATCGTCTTTTGAATCTGGTTGGAAATTTTGGCAGCTCCTTGTCAATGTACTGTTGCAACAATTGTTGAGGGATTTTCAGCAAAAATGTACTTCCACATGCTATTAATGAAATTGTTAGATAATTCCCACATTTTGTGGGAATCATCTTTCTTTGGAATGGATACAAATGTGAATCTCTGCCAGTCAGTGGCCAGGTAGCTGCCTTCCAAATTTCTTGGCATAGATTAAGGAGTGCCTCCAGTGCTTCATGAGCTTGTTGACATACCGGTATTTCATTTGGTATTCTGTCAATTCCTGGAGCCTTGTTTCTTCCCAATGCCTTTAGTGCAGCTTGAACTTCTTCCTTCAGTACATAGGTTTTCGATATCAGATGTTACCTCTTGAAATCACTGAATGTTGACTAGTTCTTTTTGATACAATGACACTGTGCATTCCTTCCATCTTTTTTTCATGCTTCTCACATCATTCAATATTTTGTCCATGAAATGTTTTAATATTGCAACTTGAGGTTTTCAGCTTGATCTATGCTAAACATACCTTTCCTTTCTTCTTTTTTGGTTTCTGACTTCAAATCTTTGCCTATTTCATTATAATAAGCCCGTCAATTTTATTATACCCCTATTCACAATAGCAAAAGTTGGAAACAACTTAGGTACCCACAACAGATGAATGGATAAACAAAATGTGATACAGACATTGGAATAAAGGCAAATTTGTCAGAAAGACAAATTAGTATCTGGAATATCCGGCGACTTGAGTGAATCCGGAGGACATTGTGTTGAATGAATTAAGCTGTCACAAAAAGACAAATATTCTTCTCAAGGTTATGGAATGACAGGAATTGATAGACATTCAGAGACTCATATTCATTGGGAGTTACCAAGGGTGGTGCGGGCCGGGCAACAGGGAAGTATTCCTTAGAGAGTAGTCACTTTTTGTTCATGGTGATGGTTAAGGTGGCTCTGACTGTGGGCAAAGTTTATAACAGCTTGATGTGATAATTGATGCCAATAAGCTGTATCTAAGAAAAAAGGAATGAGTTGGCAAATGCTAGCTTGCATATAATTCTGCAACAATAACTTCATAAAAATGCCTGCCGCTGGTTACAGATGTTATACTAATTAGACATAACCAGTCACCTCATGGGGTCAGTTTTGTTGATTTGAAGGCTTGAATAAAAATTATTACCTGCAGTCACCTTTACAACTAACAGTTTAGCTCACAAAGTAAAACCTGTTACCCTTGAGTATTTTGAGGGTTTTTTGTTTGTTTGTTTTTAATTATCTATATATGACTAAATGGTCAACAGCTGTTTTAAAGCCTAGATGAGAAGGTTAGGGGGCAGGGGCAGGCAGTTTAAGTCAGTGGAAGTGAAACAAGCAGATAAGAAATAAGGACTCGTTCTTAGAAACTGTGGAATGGGAGCAGGTGTGGCTGGTTGTGTATATTTTCACCAAGAATAAAATTGTAGTTAAAAAGTTAGCAAAAAATATCTCCACAGGGAAAGAGGGACCAGACTTCAACCTGGTGCTCCAAGACAGGAATGCAATATCCTGGCATGAAGCAGGGGACCAGTAGGGAGGTCTGAGGGGCTGACCCTAATCCCAACTACATGGACAGCCCTCCCTCCCCACAGAAGAATTCACATCAGAGGACAGCACTGAAGCTACAGCTCAGGGAGAGGGACGTGTCTGATCAGAGCACACGGGAGCAAATGAAGGGGGAGGAAGAGAGAGTGGAACACATCCTGGCCCACCAAGTCGTGAGGATGATGTCCCTGATCAGAGCAGCCAAGGCACAGAGAGGACTATAGGGCCAGACCCAATATGAGACACGATGTCCCTCACTGACCCATAGTGCTACGGGGGACAGCACTGGAGACAGTCGCGGAGCTGCTCCTGATCTGACCTCACCACACGGAGGCAAAACACTAAGGATATGCAACAGAACAGCAAGGGGAACAGAGCAACAAAGTCCCCAGGGGATACAAAAAATGGACTGAGGGGCCAGGCCATGGTACCCCAAAAGACTTGACCGGAAAACACTCCTAAGGGTCAACAAACAGACCTCGAACTATTTACAGGCTTTTCTTATTTTTTTGTTGGTTTGTTATTGTTTTGTTTTCTTTTGTTGCTTTGATTTGCTATGTTTGTTTTTTGTGTGCATATCATTATCTTTGCAGGTCTATCCAGCTAAGATGGGTGGAATAAACCATCTGGAAGAGAAAACAATGGAACCAACAGTTCCAAGGGGACATGGGTGAGGGGGAGGCAGGGGGAAAGGAAGTGGGTGTAAACAAACCCAGGGACAAGGGAACAACAAGTGATCCAAAATCGATGGCGAGGAGGGTGTAGGAGGCCTGGTAGGGCTTGATCAAAGGCAATGTAACCGAGAAGAATCACTGAAACCCAAATGAAGGCTGAACATGATAGTGGGATATGAGGAAAGAACCAGGACACAAATTTATAGAGGTCTAAATATAAGCATGTACATATGTACATATATTTATATATGACGATGGGGAAATAGATCTATGTGCATTTATTTATAGGTTTAGTATTAACGTAGCAGATGGACATTGGGCCTCTTCTCAAGTACTCCCTCAATGCAAGAACACTTTGTTGTATTAACCTGGCATTCTATGATCACCTTCCCGGCACAATTGCTGAAGAAAAAGTGTGTGCATAAGCAAATGCGATGAACAAAGTTGATGATGCCTGGCTACCAAAAGATATAGCATCTGGGATCTTAAAGGCTTGAATATAAATAAGCAGCCATCTAGCTAAGAAGCAACAAAGCCCACATGGACGAAGCACACCAGCCTGTGTCATCATGAGGTGTTGATTGGATCAGGTATCAGGCATCAAATAAAAAAATATCATTATCATTGTGAATGAGGGTGGGGGAGTGTGGAGTGGAGACCGAAAGCCCATCTGTAGGCAACTGGCCATCCTCTTACAGAAAGGTCACGATAGGGAGATGAATTAGTCAGGGTGCAGTGTAGCAATGATAAAACATACAACTTTTCTCTGGTCTTTAATGCCCCCGCCTCCCACTATCATGATCCCAATTCTACCTTACAAATACGGCTAGAGTAGAGGATGTACACTGGTACATATAGGAACCAGAAACACAGGGAATGCAGGACAGATGAACCCCTCAGGACCAATAATGAGAATAGTGATACCAAGAGGGTAAAGGGAAGGTGAGGGAGAAAGGGAGAACTGATCACAATGATCTACATATAACCCCCCTCCCTGGGGGATATCGGATAGTGTAAGACATGAAAAAATAATAATACTTTATAAATTATCAAGGATTAATGAGGGAAGGAGGGGGTAAGGGAGGGGAAAATGAGGAGCTGATACCAAGGGTTCACGTAGAAAGAACGTTTTGAGAATGATGATGACAACAAATGTACAAATGTGCTTGACACAATGGATGGATGGATGGATTGTGATGAGTTGTATGAGCCCCTAATAAAATGATTTTTTAAAAGTTGGCAAACACCAGAAACATTGCAAATTTTGGCAATACTTCACAATATGATTGGAAGTGTTTCCATCAGACTCACTTCTGGCTCCATACATTGTCTTCTGTTTATTTTTAAGTTTTTATTGTGATTGGGTGAACATTTACAGAGCAACTTGGTTTTCCATTAAACAGAACATATACGTCTTGATTCCTGACCTGGGTTGTAATCCCCACAATGCAACAGGAGACTCTCCAAGCCCTTCTTGTGTCACCCTTTTCCCTTCATTCCTACCCCTCCTTGGCCTTCAGAGCTACTCCTTACTTGCATTTGGTTGATCTAAGGAGTGTGAACTCCATGTTATAGCTCACTTTATAGGTCTGTTGTTTGGCTGAAAGTAGAGCCACCACGTTGAGTTTAGGGCTCTGGATATTTTAAACTTTACTTCTTGTTCACTACCCACATACTTCTGGTGCCAGATACCCAGAGGCCTGATCATATCATGCTATGACCTCTGGCAGTGAGCTGGAGGAATATTTCTGGAAGCCATTACTGATGACTATCAATGACTCAACCCTTGGTGGAAGTTATTTTGAGACACGTAAGCATCTTTCTGCACTGTAGAGAAATATAGCTGTATCCCAAGTTCCCCTTACCTTAGCTGGGACCCCCAAATACCTACGGCCAGTCCAATGCCATGGAGTAGGACGGGAAGTATGCCAGTCAGGATGCAATAAGAGAAGCAGAGCTGCCATGAGTGATACCCAATAAGACGTTTCCTGTAGAGGTTAGAGTGTACGCAGTGGTGTGAGCTGGTGGAAGAGTCCACCTAGGCTGCTGCCTCTGTGTCTGTCATGGAGCCTGAAGTCAATGTAGATCAGTCACAACAGCAGGTAAGCAGAAGAGCTGACTGTGGCCAAGAGCAACGATGAAATGGGACTCAGGCCATTGGACTACCTGAGGGCACAGCACCTCCAACCCCAATTTCATACGTAACCTACATGAGAAGCCAGGGTCTTTTGCCTTGGACATTCCCAGGCATTTGGCCTAGGACTTGGGAGACCCAAAAGGTGAGAACTGAAGGAGTTCTGGGTCTGGGTGCTGCCCAGTGCCATCATATTCACAACACAATGTACAAGAAGCCACCGTGCCTGGCACCCTGCATTAACCTTCCGAACCTAAAACAACAACAAAACCCCACAAAAAAATCTGGTCACTGCCTCATACCTGCCTTCCATCCAAAAAAATACCTCACTGCCACCAAGTCACTGCTAACTCATAGTGACTCCATAGGACAGAGAAGAAGTGCCCCTGGGATATTTTGCGGGGAATTAGGCCAGCTATCCCGCATCAAGCTGGGTCCGAAAATGAGGCGTGCGGATGAAAGGAAAAGAAAGAGCTATGTACAAAGCATGAGATCGGGAGGACTCCAATCTGATGGATTGAAGTCTCCAGTGTATTTGAAGCTTGGTTTACATACTCTTCTTACACAAGGGAAGTGGTTACAAAACAAACATCAAAGAACTTAAACATTCCTAAACTCTTATCTATGCAAATGTTACTTAACTAGTCACAGTTTCTTAACTTTAGAATAATAAAAGCAACTAGGTTCAAGGACAATCACACGGATATGCAAGATTCAAGAGAGCCTCAAAGAGGTGTAAATAGCTGAGTTATCCCTCAATGCTTTTAGCAGCAAAGTCACAAAGAACAGTCACTTTGCAACTCTTGTCTGCAGAGACACAGAGGACTAAAAAGTCACCCATTAGTAAACACCTTGATCAGCGGGATGCTTCCTACAATATTTTCAAACTAAAACTCCTTCTGGCAGTAGAAAGCACTTTCTCCCTCGGAGCAGCCGGTGGTTTTAAACTGCTGACCTTGTGGTTAGCAGCCCAACTTGTAACCACTACACCACCAGGGCTCTTGCATTCCATATCTCCTGTAAAAACGTCTCTACTGGCCAGTGCTGGCGTGGACCCACACAGGGAAGAGAATTCTGGGATGCTGAGTCTTAGCTAGGCAGAAACGTATAAAAGACATCACAAGAAAAGTGAAGGGGCAGGGGTGGTGGTGGATAGGAGTGGGCAAAGACAGTGTTCTTAAAGAATGGCAGCTTAAGCGTTTTACCTTTGCAAATGTAAGTTCCATTAACTTCATGGTGAACTCATCCTGTCAGAGAGTCAATAGACTCTCGTTCCAATGGACCTCCCCACCCTACCCGAGCTCCTTTCCCTTCCTCCCTGTCTCTCACAACTATTTACAGACACCCAACACTGTTCTAGGCTCTGGTGATGCAAATGTGAACGAAGGTGAGAAAAATCCCTCTCTTCAGGGACAGGCAAAATCATTAAACAAGTTTGAATGTCTCTCATGGTTATAAATACTATGGAGAAAAGTACCACCAGGAAGGGAAAGAGCGAGAAGGGCTTCTCTGAGGTTGGTGTTGGCCTCACAGAGAAAGCCGAGCAGCCCTCAGAGGGAGCTATGGAAACATAATGTCCCAGGTTGAAGGAAGGCGCCCAGAGGCCCCTAGGCAAGGCAGGGGGACGTGCTTTGATCCAGCAGAACTGGAGGGCCGGCCAGTGGTGGGATTCAGCCAGTTCACACCGGTTTGGCAGAACTGATACCTAATTTTGTGTTGAGTGAAGCTGTTGTGAAAATGGCACCTGTACTCTCTAAGGGGGGCGGCTACCAGCCACCCAACATGGATATCACCCATTTATATTCCTTACTCATTTTAAATGCTCACCTGCGCAACAGCGTGTTCTAAGTGCTCATAGGAATGTTCATTCCATCCACAGGTAGAAAAACTTAGATGGAACGATGCTTATATATTTATTTATTCATTTCCTGAAACTTTTAATGAAATACTGCATTTTTATTCCCTTGTGTTGGTTACTTCAGGAAACAAACACATTAAGAGAAAAAGTACCAAAGAACCAGAGAGTGAAATGCTGTCATTCTTTCAGCTTTGTGTTACTCCCCAAATTCCCAGGAGAGAGTACGAGGGAATTATGCAATCCTGAAACTGTTCAGAGAGCTAAAAGTATTGTCAGCACAATTGCTGTAAGATCGGCAGAAGCAGGAAGAGGTTTTTCCAAAGATAAACATAATATGTTCAGAGCAGTAACCTTTCTAATCCATCAAGCACAATGACCATTTGTCTAATGGGCTGACTTCTACAGGAATGGGATCCTCCTCCGACAGTGGGAAGAATGTTAAGGAGAAATCACACAGCCGATGGTGATCAGAGAAAAGCGAAGATGGCAAGTGAGGACGCCAATCAAGAAGCAATATGGAAATATCTTAAATGAGAGTTTTATTATTTTTGTCAGGTATTATTTAATATTATTCATTAATATTTTAAAACTCTTATAACACCTAGTTTTGTGTACCTTTTTTTACTGTTCTCTGACTGAGCAGCAAGGGAAGAGACCAGTTTGCGTGGGGGGTGAGGGGTGGAGGGGTGTGTGTGTGTGGCCAGTTCCTGCAGGGACTTGGCCTTTGCTCTGGTGCAATGAGGTATGGCTGGATGGCGCTTTGATTTTTGAAAGGCTTGCTTGCTTGGGTGAGTTTCTATTTGAGACAGACGGAAGAAGGAAAGGGAGATGGGCTTGGGAGATCTAGTTGGGGTGGGCGTGGGGGTAGGGAGCGCATCACGCTCACCCAGACCAGCACCTTTGGCTCCTAGCACCCCAAACCAGCGCCCTTTTCTCCAACATGCCTTGCCCTTTCCCAACTGCTTTGCTTTGGCTATTTTTATCCCCTCCATCTGGATCGTGCTTCTGGCTCCCTCTTTTCTTTTCATCTTGGTTCACTTTGATAGCATAAACCTAGTTAATTTTTAGGGTGAGGGTTAGGGTAAAAAAAACCAGTTAATTTTAATTTTTAAATTTGGTAACATTTGGTGTGTGGGGCTGGGGGCAAGATTTCCTTTTGAGCACAATAAAGGGAGGACACGTGAGTCACTTATTTTAAAATAGGCTGATTTATAAAAGGGAGTAAAGTGTCTCCCCAAGAGGGCCAGGACCCTGGCAAGGACAACCTCTTTAGTGTCTGCTTCCTAAGTGCCTCACTTCCTTCTCCTAGTTCCAGCCCTGCAAGGCCAACGAGTAACTTCCCAGGGGAGAAGCCGAGCAGATACCCATGACCATGGTAAGCAAGTGACCAAGGGAAACATCACCATTATCATTGCTGGTGATGTTTCCTTTGGTCACTTGGTTACAATGGTTGCAAGCTTGGTTACAAGCTCACTCTTGAACTTCTGGATGACGGCTGCTGATGTTTTGTGTAGTACTCTCATCCAAGAATGTGCCACCCAAATCTGAGTAGGGGGAAAACATCAGCTCAACCTAGACTGAGGGACAGTGCACAATGTCAAGGTCAAGAAAGACAAAAGAAGGCTACAGGGTGGCTTCTAGTGAAAGGAGATTTTAAAAGCCAGTCAAGGGCACGTGGGGTCCTGGATCACGTCCATTCCCACTCATAGTGACCCTAGAGCACAAAGTAGAGCTGCCCCTCTGGGTTTCTAAGACTGTGAATCTTTTTTTTTTTAAACATTTTATTAGGGGCTCATACAACTCTTATCACAATCCATACATCAATTGTATAAAGCACATCCGTACATTCTTTGCCCTAATCATTTTCAAAGCATTTGCTCTCCACTTAAGCCCTTTGCATCAGGTCCTCTTTTTTTCCCCTCCCTCCCCGCTCCCCCCTCCCTCACGAGCCCTTGATAATTTATAGATTGTTATTTTGTCATTTCTTGCCCTATTCGGAGTCTCCCTTCCCCCCCTTCCCTGCATCCATCTCCCAGGGAGGAGGTCACATGTGGATCCCTGTAATCAGTTCCCCCTTTCCAACCCACTCACCCTCCACTCTCCCAACATCGCCCCTCACACCCCTGGTCCTGAAGGTATCATCCACCCTGGATTCCCTGTGCCTCCAGCTCCCCTATGCACCCGTGTACAACCTCTGCCCCATCCAGTCTTGCAAGGTAGAATTTGGATCATGGTAGTTGGGGGGAGGAAGCATCCAGGATCTGTGTTCTTCATCGGTACTACATCGTACCCTGACTGACCCATCTCTTCTCCTAAACCCCTCTATGAGGGGATCTCCAGTGATCGACAAATGGACCTTGGGTCTCCACTCTGCATTTCCCCCTTCATTCACTATAGCATATATATATATACACACACACACACATATATATATATACACACACACATATATATACACACACACACATATATATATATATATATATATATATACACATATTCTTTTTTTTTTTTTTTTGCATGATGCCTTATACCTGGTCCCTTTGGCACCTCGTGATCGCACAGGCTGGTGTGCTTCTTCCCTGTGAGCTTTATTGCTTCTGAGCTAGATGGCTGCTTGTTCACCTTCAAGCCTTTAAGACCCAAGACACTATCTCTTTAGATAGCCGGGCACCATCAGCTTTCTTCGCCTCATTTGCTTATGCACCCATTTGTCTTCAGCGATCGTCTCATGGAGGTGTGCAGCCAATGATATGATTTTTTGTTCTTTGATGCCTGATACCTGATCCCTTCGGGACCACCCGATCACACAGGCTGGTGTGTTCTTCCATGTGGGCTTTGTTGCTTCTGAGCTAGATGGCCGCTTGTTTATCTTCAAGCCTTTAAGACCCCAGACACTATCTCTTTTGATAGCCGGGCAGCATCAGCTTTCTTCACCACATTTACTTGTTCACCCGCTTGGGCTTCAGCAGTTTTGTTGGGAGGGTGAGCATCGTAGAGTGCCAATTTAATTAAAGAAAGTATTCATGCATTGAGGGAGTGCTTGAGTAGAGGCCCAAGGTCCTTCCGACATCTTAATAGTAAACCTATAAATATAGACACATAGATCTATTTCCCCATCATATATATATTTGCATGTACATGTCTTTGTCTAGACCTCCATAAATGTCCCTTGACTCCTAGCTCTTTCCTCCATCTCCCTTGACTTTCCTCCTGCCCTACCACCATGCTCCATGCCCACCTGGGCTACAGCTATCCCTCTTCTCAAAGCAACCTTACCCTTGCTCATTCCCCACCAGGCCTGCCACTCCCCCCTCACTACCATTTTGGGTCCCATGTTGTTCCATTGTCCCTGTGTTTGTTGACACCACTTCCTTACCCTCCTCCCCCTCCCCCCACCCCAAGTCCCCCCCCCAACTGTCGGTCCCATTGTTTTTCCTCCATATAGTTCATCCAGCCTGTCCTATTCAGACAGACCTGTGGAGACAGTAACATGCATGAAAACAAGACAGAGGAAAACAAAGCAACAGTATATAACCAGACAACAAAACAACAAAAACAAACTACTGACAAAGAACAAAACAAAACACTTCACAAGAGAAAAGCTTGTAGTTAGTTCAAGGATCGTTTGTTGGCCCTTACGAGAGTTTTCCAGTCCTGTCTGTTGGGGCACTACGCCCTGGCCCCAAAGTCCACTTTCAGCATTCCCTGGGGACCTTGCCACTCCATTCCCTTGTTGTTCCGCTGCACTCCCCCAGCGCTTTGCCTCGGTGTGGTAGGATCAGGTCAGGTGCAATTCCCACACTGTGTCTCTGGTGCTGTCCCTGTATCGCCCTTAGTCACTGATTGGCATCATTTCTTATAGTGGGGCCAGCCATGTTGTTCTCTCTGTGGACTGGCTGCTCTATGCAGGAACATCATCCTCACGGCCTGGTGGGCCAGGCTGTGTTCCACTCTCTCCTCCTCCCCCTTCCTCTGCTCCCGTGTGCTCTGACCAGATATATCCATCTCCTGGAGCTGCAGAATCAATGTTGTCCTTTGAAACAAATTCTTCTCGGGGGAGGGGCAGGAATCCACTTAATTTTTGGTGCTGGGGCCAGCCTCCCAGACCTCTACACTCGTTCCCTACTTCACGCTGGGATATTGTATTCACACCTTGCGGCACTGGGTTGAAGTCTGGTCCCACTTTCCATGTAGAGATATAAACAATACCCTCCCCTTGGGTGGGTTAGTGCCCCATGCCTCCAAGAACTGTGAATCTTTGTGGAAATAGAAAGCCTCATCTTTCTCCCTCAGAGCAACTGGTGGGTTCAGATCACTGAGCTTGTGGTTAGCAGCTCGGTACACAGCCCAGTATGTCCCCAGGGATGTTGCAGGAGGTCCTACTAAGCCTTGTAAGGTGACCAGATTTTAACATTGGTAAAGTGGGACACCATCGATAAAACTCATATCCTGGTGACATAGCCACATGGCAGCCGAAAACTGTATACCCTAGCTTGTCGTGCATTCTTACCAAAAATCGGGACTTTTTAAAAATGCTGCAGGACGCGGGAAAATTATTAAAAATCGGGACTGTCCTGCCAAAAGCAGGACGTCTGGTCACCTGAACAAAATTGTTGTTTTAAAGAATTTTATGGGGACAATTGGGAAAATTTGAAAATGAACTCTAGATTCCTCATTTTAATGGTTGAATTGTGGTCATGTAAGACTATGTCCTTGTCCCAAGGAAATGCACTCCCAAATATTTAAGGGTAAATAGATAAGATTAACATAATCTCACGTGCATTAAAACAGCAGCAGCAACAACAACACACACAAACACACACAAACACATGGAGAGAGAGGTGGAGCAGAGGGCGAGAGATGAGAAAACCATAAGGAAAAGGGAATAGAGGAACTTTTAGTACTATTCTGCAACTTTTATGCAAGTTTGAGATCGTTGAAAGACTTAAAAAAGATGATACCTTCAGGACCAGTGGTGAGAGGGTGGAGGGAAGGTGGGGTGTAAAGGGGAAACATTACAAGGATCTACACATAACCCCCTCCCAGGGAGATAGACAACAGAAAAGTGGGTGAAGGGAGACTTCAGACAGTGTCAGACATGATGAAATAATAATAATTTCTAAATTAATCAAGGGTTCATGAGGGAGGGAGAAACAGGGAGGGAGGTGGGAAATGAGTTGCTGATCCCAAGGGCTCAAGTAGAAAGCAAATGTTTTGAGGAGGGCAACAAACATCCAAATGTGCTTGACACAATGGATGGATGAATGGATTGTGATAGGAGTTGTACAAGCCCCCAATAAAATGATTAAAACAAAACAAAAACCTCACAACACATGGAACCCAGGAACAGGCATGGGAATAGAGACACCAAAAGGGTAGGGAGAAGGGGGAGAGAGGTGAGGAGCGAGGGGAGCTTTGATCGCAATGAATGGCACATAGCCACACACACCCCCATCCAGGGGGAAGGACAACAGGAACCAGAGGAGAAGGGAGACAGTAGTTGACATGAGATTTGAAAATAGTTAACAATCTATCAAGGGCCCATGAAGGTTGGGGTGGGGGAGGAGGGAGGGAAAGAAAGAGGAGCTAATCCGAAGGGCTCAATGAAAAGTAAATGTCTAGAAATGAACAATGGAATATATGTACGAATATAGCGAATACAATTGATGTATGGATCATAACAAGATTTGTAAGAGCCCCCAATCAAATTGTTATTTAAAAAAGAACAACAACAAAAAACTGGCTACAATTTTATAAGACTCGCCTTTGTTTTTGAAATAAACAAGGGACATTATATTCTGTAAAAGCAGCAGTGGAGGGACAGTATAAATCATTAACTTTTTGATAGCTTTGAAGTTGCAGTTTCCATTTGCATCTTCAGTCCACTAGTTCTGTTCAAGAAGGTGATTACAAAGGCACAAACAGTTATTGGTTTAGATGACTAACCTGTTTATCTTTGATCACTCGAGCAGACAGAAAGACTCAAGGGCTGAACTATTGAGTTGTATGATATTTGTTGTATGATATGCTAATAAAATTATTTTTTAAAAGAAACTGAATAAATGGCAATCAGGATAGATTCTAAAAGAAAATCACCACACCATAAAAAACAAAACACTGAAGGAAAAACTACTTTATAAGTATACATGGAGGAATAAACACTTCGTAAGTATACGAGGCATATATATGGAGGCATGGAGTTTATGCTTGCTGAAGTCACCTGGCATGAGTTTTAGCATAATAGTCTGGATACAGTGGTCTATGCAATCTCAACCTTGGCTGCATTCCGGAATTATCTGGACTTTTAAGGAAAAAAAGTGCTTGACTGCCTCCCCAAGATTCGAACTTAATTTATCTGAGGCGAGTCCTGGGCATTGGTTTCTTTAAAAGCATCCCAGGAGATTTTAAAAAATTAATTTAAAAGTTCATTACATTTTACCATAAATAACAGACATTTTTCTTGTCTAAATGTTATCTCCTGGTTGCGATACCCAGGCAAACATGCCCCATTTGTGTGACACTGATGACAACTTTGAGCTGTGCGGCCATTCTCTGCCTTCTTTCTTGAGGTCTTCCTTGTTCATTCACCTAAACTCACTGTCCTCTAACCTTCCTATCGAGTCTTTCCAGCTGCTGTTGTCAATTTGATCCCACCTACTTGTGGCCACCGAATCCATTCCGACTTACAGAGACCCTATAGGACAGAGTAGAACTGCCCCTGTGGGTCTCTGGGACTGTCACCCTTCATGTAGTGGAAAGCCTCAGCTTTCTCCTGAGGAGCAGCTAGTGGCTTTGAACCTTTTGGTATATAATTTTTTTTCTTTAATCATTTTATTGGGGACTCGTACAACTCTTATCACAATCCATCCATCCATCCATTGTGTCAAGCACATTTGTACATTTGTTTCCCTCATCATTCTCAAAACATTTGCTTTCTACTTGAGCCCTTGGTATCAGCTCCTCCTTTCCCACCTCCCTCCCTCCCTCCCTCCCTCCCTCCCTCCCTCCCTCCCTCCCTCCCTCATGAACCCTTGATAATTTATAAATTATTATTATTCTGTCATATCTTACAGCATCTGATGTCTCCCTTCACCCACTTCTCCTCTGTCCATCCCCCAGGGAGGAGGTTATATGTAGATCCTTGTAATCTTTCCCCCCCTTTCCCCCTCACCTTCCCTCCACCTTCCCGGTATCGCCCTTCTCACCACTGGTCCCGAGGGGTTCATCTGTCCTGGATTCCCTGTGTTCCCAGTTCCTAACTGTACCAGTGTACATCCTCTGGTCTAGCCTGATTTGTAAGGTAGAATTGGGATCATGCTAGTGGGGGGGGGGGGAGGAAGCATTCAAGAACTAGAGGAAATTGTATATTTCATCATTGCTACACTGCACCCTGAGTGGCTTGTCTCCTCCCCACAGTTCTTCTGCAAGGGGATGTCCAATTTCCCACAGATGGGCCCTGGGTCCCCACTCTGCACTCCCCCTCATTCACAATACTATGATTTTTTTTGTCTTTGATGCCTGATACCTAATCTCTTTGACGCTTTGTGATATCACAGGCTGGTGTGCTTCTTCCATGTGGGTTTTGTTGTTTCTCAGTTAGATAGCCCCTTGTTTATCTTCTAGCTGATAGGACCCCATATTCTATATCTTTTTACAGCCAGGTACCATCAGCTTTCTTCACTGTATTTGCTTATACACCCGCTTTGTCCTCAGCGATATAGTCAGGACAGGCTGGTGTGCTTCTTCCATGTGAGTTTTGTTGTTTTTCAGCCAGATGGCCACTTGTTTTATCTTCAGGCTTTTAAGACCTCAGATACTATATCTATTGGTAGCCATCAACTTTCTTCAGCACATTTGTTGTCTTTGGCGATCGTGCCAGGAAAGCAAGCATCTCAGACTGCTGAATTGTTAGAACAAAGTGTTCTTGTGTTAAGGGAGTATTTGAGTCGGAACTCACTGTCCATCTGTTTCCTTAATAAATCTATAAATATATGTACATAGAACTATTTCCCCCTCATCATATATAAACATATTTACATCTGTATATGCCTGTATTTGGATATCTATAACTGCCCTTTGCCTCCTAGTTCTTTCCTCTATTTCTTTGCGCTTTCCTCTTGTCCCACTATCATATTCAGCCTTCATTTGCATTTCAGGAATTCCTCTCGGTTACATTGCCCTTGATCCAGCCCTGCCAGACCTCTTACACCCTCCTTGCGACAGATTTTGGATCCCTTGTTTTTCCCTTGTCCCCTAGGTTTGTTAACACCCATCTCCTTCCCCCGCCCCCCCCATGTCCCCCTGGAACTGTCATCCTGTTGTTCTCTTCTGGATTGTTTATCCTGCCTATCCCTTCCAGGTATACATGCAGCAACATTATTTATGTACCATCACAAGACTGAGTACAATGAAGCAACAACAGAAAGTGAAACAATAGCTACAACAAGAACAACACAGGAAAACCCCTATAACTAGTTCAGAGTCTATTTGTTGTCCTTCACGTGTGCTTTCCAGTTGCATCTGATGGAGTGCCATGCCCTGGCCTCACATCTATCCCTGGGGACTTCATTGCTCTGCTCCCTCCGCTGCTCTGCTGCATGCCCCCAGAGGCTGGTTTCAGTGTAGTGAGCACAGGGCAGGCACAAGTCCCGCTATGTGTCTCTAGTTTTGTCCCCAATGGTGCTATGGGTCAGTGAGGAACGCTGTGTCCCGTGGTGCGGCCAGCCCTGTGGTCATCTCTGTGCATTGCTTTTCTCAGCAGGATCATTGTTCTCAGGGCTTGGTGAGACAGGATGTGCTTCACTCTTTTTTCCCCCTCCCCCCTCGTTAACCACTGTGTGCTCTGGTCAGACAAGTCCCTCTTCTTGCACTGTAGTGTCAGTGCTGTCCTCTGGAGTGAATTCTTCTGGGGGGGGGCAGGGTGATGCTGTCCATTTAGTTGGTAAGGGGGCCAGCCCCTCAGGCCTCTCTATCGGTTTCCTGCTTCATGTCACTGTGTTGCGTTCTTGTCAACATCGGGTTGAAGTCTGGTCCCTCTTTCCCTCTGGAGACACAATCAACACCCTCCTTTCCCTCTGGAGACACAATCAACACCCTCCCCCTGTGTGGGTTAGTGCCCTGTTCCCCCAGCTACCCATGTCTTCCCCCCTTTTTAGTGGGCCACGATATGTATCCCATATGTATCTCTGACCCCTTGTTTTTTTTATATTTCAAACTGGGTGTTCACGTCTTTGAATTCTACCAGTGGTACTGAAGGAAGAAACTTCCCTGAAGGCATTAGTCAAAAGCAAGGCTCCAGGATTGGACAGAATACCAAATGAAATGGTTCAACAATCCAAGAAGCACTGGAAGCACTCATTGGGCCATTTGCAGGACAACTTGTCTGGCCAGCCAACGAGAAAAGATCCATGTTGGTGGCCATTCCAAAGATACGTGACCCAATTGAGTGCAGAAGTTATTGAACAACCCCAATCTTATCACATGCAAATAAGACTTTGCTGAAGATCATTCAACAATGGTTGCAGCAGTCCATTGATAGAGATCTGTCAGAAATTCAAGCCAGGCTTAGAGGAGGCCATAGAACAAGGGACATAACTGTTGACATCAGCTGGATCTTGACTCAAAGCAGATCATACCAGAAAATGTTTTCACTTGTGTTTTATTCATTAGGCAGGTCACTCCCATTCGATCCCTAGGATAGTTACCTGGGAAGAAATCAAAGAAAACATTTCATTGGGAAATCTGATGCACAAGACTTCATTAAATTGTTGAAGAGCAAAGATGTCACTTTAATGACTAAGGTGTGCCTGACCTAAGCCATGGCATTTTCAGTTGGTTCATATGCGTGTGAAGGTTAGACACTGAATAGAGAAGGAAGACCAAAGTAGAACTGATGTCTTTGAAAGATGGTGCTAGAGAAGAATCTTGAAGGTGCTACGGGCTGTCAAAAGAACACGCATCTCTGTCTCAGTAGACGTGCAACCCCAATGCGCCTTAGAAGCAAGGATGGCAAGATTCGTTCCAAATACCCTGAAAATGTTTCTCAAGTACCGTGGACCATGTTATCAAGACAGACCAGTGCCAGGACACGTGTTTGGTAAAGTGGAGGGGCAGAGAAATAGAAGACCCTTAGTGAAATGGATAGATACAGTGGCTGCTCCAACAGGCTCAAATATTAACAAGGATTGTGGAGATGGAGCAGGGCTTGGCAGTGTCTTGTTCATAGGGTTCCTATGAGTTGGAAGCAACTAGTGGGTACCTAACAACAATGAAGGAGCTCTGGTAGCATAGTGGATTACATGCTGGGCTCCTAACTACAAGGACAACAGTTCAAGCCCATGTATATTGTGTGAGGTAGGAGCCCAACTACATTCTTTTGCATATGGATATCTAGTTGTCCCAGCACCATATGTTGAAAACACCACCCTTTACTCAATGCATTGCCTTCACATCTTCGTTTAAAGTCAATTGACCATGGACATAAGGGTTTGTTTCTGGACTACTCTCTCCTTGATGTACATGTCTACCTTTATGCCCCTAACGCACTGTGTTCATTACCGTAGCTTCAAAAATTTTGGAATGAAAATAATAAAGCTCCTCAATACATACCATAGGATCCTACATGACCTGTCTCTTGGTGACTTTTCATTTCTTAGGACACTCTGTTCCTATTCTCTAAGTAAGTGTCACTATTCAAGGGAATCTTCTCTGATCTTTCTGATTATGTCACAGAGTCTACTAAGTGTCCTCATAAAGTATGTGTTTATGGAACTAGTTAAGTAATATACCAGGCTTCCTGCCAGGCTCCAGGAAGGACAGGGCTCTGTGGATTTGGGTCACCATTGTCTCCCATGCCTTACTATGTTTTGCACCTAGAGGGTCCTCTATTAGAATATATTAAACAAATGAATGAGTAGGTTAGCCAATCAGGTGGATTTTATCAGCACGATCAATTTCATGGCCACAAACCTGTGCATCTCATTATTTTGCTACTGAGTTTTGAAAAGTTACTTCTTTAAGGATTTAATATTTGTTTTCCTAGGTGACATTACCTGAGAATTGTTATATTTTAGGCCTTTCTCAGTTAGGGGCCAGCCAGGAAACAGAAACCAAGGCAATGATATAAACAGGCGAATTTGATATCAAGAATTGTTAACTAGCAAATGATGAAAAGAGAACTCTAAGGTGTCACAGCTGACTGAACAAGAAAACCAAACTAACGAAGTGCCATCAAGTCAAATCTGACTCCTAGCACCCCTACAGTACAGAGTAGAACTGCTCCCTAGGGTTTCTCAGGGTGTACATCTCTGTGGGAGAAGATAGATAGCCTGATCTTTCTCCTGCAGAGTGGAGTCGAACTGCTGACTTTGCTGACCCCATGTATAACTCACTGTGCCACCAGGACTCCTGAACAGAAGAAAGAAGTTGGAATAATTGAAATTTAGACTCTTGAAAGGACCAATCTGGACTCAGACCTTTGGGCGAGGGGGCACCAGAAATGGGTCCAAGGGCACCTGGCAATGGAGCTGCTTCTGTAAGTACTGGCAAGTTCCGAACTGGAGTCAGATGCTGTCCTGGAAGGAACTGCTGCCACCCAGGGGATAAAAGCCCGAGGGGGAAGAGCAAGTCTGTTTCTCCTCCCTCCCTTCTCTAGATCTCTTTGTTTCTTGCACGCTCGCTCCCTCTACTGGCACAGCCCAAGTCCCAGACCCAGCAATGACAAAGCAGAGTACAACTTCATAACTGGCATAAAGTCATAGAAAATTCAGGTGATTTTTAATTCACCATAAATAATCATAATTTTTAGTGTCCTAACTTCTCTCCATATTCGCTGTGTCGGTGGGGGCAAGTTTTCACTTCCTTCATTTCCCTATCAGTAACGAGAGCAGTACATCGGAGCCTTCCTTATAGTGTTTGCATGTGCAAGTTCCAAAGACTTTCTCTAAGGAGCATGGCAGTTCTAGGTGCTTGTGTTTAGGGACGGTCTTTTGAACAGACTTTCCTCTTCCTCGTGTTCTGAGTTCCCTATTTCTTGTTGAATCCATTTAGGTCACATTTAATTTTCATTAAAAAGCCATCTGGTGTTCCCTGTAGCTAGAGTCAAGAAGGCTGAGCCGTCTTAAACTTCGTATGTCCAGAATGGAACTTCGAATTCCCATGTGCCACCTTGCCCCTCATTCCCTGCTTAGCTGGCAATGTCAACCCATTGCTCAACCAGAAATCTTTTTTTTTTTTCAAGCAGAAATCTTGAGGTCATCCTTGACCCCAACTTCCATGCTGAACCCACCAGCAGGTTCTTCTGAGTCTACCTCCAAAATGTATGTTTGGAATCCTCTAATTCTTTGAATGTCATGGTCACCTGTCCCATCCCAAACAACCACTATTGTTTGTCACGTGACATGAGCCACTGCCTCCTACCTAGTTGGGCCTCACACCATCATCCTTGACCATCAAAACAGCAAAAGATATTTGATTATTTCTCTTCTTTGCTTTAACTCTTAAATACCTTTTCATTGTACCTTGCATACAAGCCAACCCCTTACCATACTTTCTAACAAAGGCCTTATGACTGCCTTCCTGCTTACCTCTTAGGGACATTTCGTGCCTAATTTCCCCTTGTTCACTGTACTGTAATGTACCAAGGACATTCTGGTCTTTCACTTAATCACTTTTCCCCGCCTCATAACCTTTGGACATACTGCTCTCATTCTACCCTACCACTCTCACAACCTCACCACTCTTCCACATCCTTCAACTTTCAACTTAAATGTCATTTCCCCCAAGAAGGCCAATCTAAGTAGACCACCCTCCCTATTACTTCTAGGGTAATAGAAAACTTGACTTTTCCCCTAGTGGTTTTCCTATCATATGAATATTCTCTTTGTTTGTTAACTTTCCTTTGATTCTCACTATCCCTCATTGGAATGTATGCTCCAACACACTTGGCCCATTTGTGTCCTCTTCACCCACTTGTTCCCAGTACCTAGCACAGGGGTTGCCCCGTAGCTGTAAGTGATACTCAATATGTGTGGGCAGAACAAATACAATGGAGGCGTGTTCTTCCACCAGGCATACTGGGAATCCATCAAGGAGAGTGAGGGAGACTGACGAAGACAAACGCTGGTTTCATCCAGGCATAAGCCAGGCCCAGGGCCTACAGGTGGGCAAATGGGTCAGTTTGGGCTCATGCACCAACTCCTTCTTCCCTGCCTTCTTGGAGAGGCACTGGGTGTGAGAGAAGGCTGACTGGATTGGATTCTGCCAAATGAATGAAAAGAGTGCGGAGGCATTTAGGAGACATATAGAACCCAGATTGTAGATGCGCGCAGGGTAATCTGGGTGAGCAAGATGATGGCTCAGACTGGGGTGGGAGCAGTCGAGATGGGAAAGTGATTGCAGTTGAAATATATAATAAAATCTTAATGGTGATGGCAACCAGGGGTAGGAGGAGAAGGAAGGGAAAGAAACAGGTGTTGAGTAAAGGAGAAGATACTAGCCTACAAGCAGGAGAAGTGGGAGTGGGGAGGGCAGGGGACAAGGTAAGATATTGAGAGGTTTGATAAGTTGTTTAGTTGCTGAATTAAAAAAAAAAGATGACCTTGAATGTAAGCCCCGCCTAATCCACAAAGAAACGTTTTTAAAAAATCTAATAGTGATGTTTTATCATTCTTTCTGTTGCCTTTGATTTTTGCTGTGAGCTGAGAAGTTCCATCTACTCTGCCCAAGTATTCCAGTTATGTAAATTCCCGGAGGTTTCCATAGCTATGGGATGTTTGTGCAAGTTTATCAAAATCCCCATTTTTGGGGTACTCCTCTATAAATTGGAGCTCCAGTGTATTGTGGATTCCATGGTGATGTTAGATGCTAAGGGGCCGCTTGCTGGTGGTGGGGGCTTCCAGCAATAATATTCCCGATAACGGAATGTCCATTCTTAGATATAGATAAGTGACATTTTCTCAGTATTTGTAGATTGCTGTGCAAATGCAAGAAACCCTGGTAGGTAGCATAGTGGTTACTAGTTGGGCTGCTAATTACAAGGTCAGCAGTTTGAAATCATCAGCTGCTCTGAGGGAGGTTGATGAGGCATTCTACTCTTCCTAAGTGTTATAGTCTCAGAATCTTACAGGGGCAGTTCTACCCTGTCCTGTAGGGTCACTATGAGTCTGTATTGACTCAATGGCAATTGACTCAATGTTGTGTGTGTGTGAAAATGCAGCTTCAAGCAGACAGCTACTTCTCGGCCCTTTCTAGATAGAAAGTTGGAAGCAGCTATTGTGTGGATTCAATGAAGTAAGGCATTGGGAGAAATGAACTAGGTGCTCTGGTAGGCACTGAGAAGATATGACTTCCAACTCTTAAGCCTTATTGAGCAGTGAAGAGATAATTAGATTGGAAACCAGAAATCACTTTCCACCCAATTTATAAATGATTAAAAACAAAACAAACAAAACCTTATGCTATCTTTGAGATTTTGCTGAAATGGGTGCTCTGACAATGTGGGCAGGTGTGTAAATTGGTATGAAACCCTTTGGGAAAGTTGTCATTATTGCCACAGTCTTTCTAATTACTCTACTTAATGAGAATACTTTAAATAAATGACTGGACATTTGGAAAAAGCTTTATGAAGGTTCATTGCAGTATATATCTAATTGTTCACAACTAGCTAAGAAATTAGAGTTCATTTACTGGATGGGTATTAAACATGATTTTTTGAAGAATAGCATTCTTGTTTAATAACATTTAAACAGCAAGATGCATAACTTTCCATATAGGACTAGAAAACAGATCTACGCAGATAAAAAGATTGGAAGCGGCCTTCTCTTCCGGCCTCTTTGGTCTCGGCCGCAGAAGCGAGATGACGAAGGGAACGTCATCCTTCGGAAAGCATCGCAATCAGACGCACACCTTGTGCCGCCGCTGTGGCTCCAAGGCCTACCATCTCCAGAAGTCGACCTGTGGAAAGTGTGGCTACCCAGCCAAGCGCAAGAGAAAGTATAACTGGAGTGCCAAGGCTAAAAGACGAAATACTACCGGTACTGGTCGAATGAGACACCTAAAAATTGTCTGCCGCAGATTCAGACATGGATTCCGTGAAGGAACAACTCCTAAACCCAAGAGGGCAGCGGTTGCAGCGTCAAGTTCATCTCAAGGATTTCAACATTTAGTTGTGCAGTACATGTTCTCGTATTAAAAATGTATCTGGTGTTTGCAATCGAAAAAAAAAGATTGGAAGCAGATATTTTAAAAGTCTACAATGGTTACCTTTAGGTAGTAGAACTGTGGATGCACCTGACCCAAACCATGGTATTTTCAGTCACCTCATGTGCATGAAAATTGGACATTGAATAAGGAAGACAAGAATAAGCAACGTGTTTGAGTTGTGGCGCTGGTGAAAAATATGGAAAGTACCATGGACTTCCAAAAAGACAAGCAAGTCTGTCTTGGAAGAAGTATGGTCAGAGTGCTCTTTAGAGGCAAGGCTGGCCAGACTTTGTCCTTAGAAGACCAGTCCCTGGAGAAGGACACCATGCTTGGCAGAGGGGCAGCGAGAAAGAGGAAAACCCTTGAGGCGCTGGATTGACACAGTGTCTTCAATCATGGGTTCAAGGGTAAAAACAATTGTGAGGATGGCACAGGACTGGGCAGTGTTTCCTTCTTAATGAATTTATATTAATGGTGTCATGGTATCTAGCATGGTGTCAGTCACTTATCTGGAGGTGGTGCTGACTTTAGTTGGGGCAATGAGGGTATATGGTCACCTGTTTCCAGGAAGCTACAATACGTTTATTCACATGATGATGGTTGCATGGGAAGTGAAATCTTGATGTGAAATTCCTTTCAAGTCTCTGTTGGCCTCATCTTTCTTACTGTCCAATTGTCCATAGCAGGTCATATGGCCCAGCCTGGAGTCAGAGTGGAAGAAGACTACTCAAGAAGAAGTATGGTAGCATTTTTAACTGACCACAGTAACTGACCATATTAGCCACTCAGAATCTAGATAATATTGGCTAATAATAAAAAGAAATGATCAGCGCATGACTCTTTAGGAGATAAAATTCCAAGTCCTTAGTTTTAACATGTAACCAACTGCCTCATATTTTGCTATCTTCCTTCCACCTCAAAACCATAGATTCCGGCATATAGAGCTTTAGGCAGGTAAATTGAGCATGTCTTGCTTTTGCATACCCTAAATCAGTGCTCGCACTGTTTCAGTCGTCACCCACCTGGAGTCCCACGAATCCACTAACCATTTTTTTAAAAAAAACCCGTCTTTCTAGGAAGAACACATTCGAACTCTTCAAGCAAGTGCACCCTCCCTTCTGGGTAGAATTGAGCACTCCTGTCTTTAGACTCGATTGAACCTCATTTGGATTTCAAATTGTACATCTACTTAACTTTCGTTCGCAGTTGGTAATAAGCCTGCCTTCCTGGAAGACGAGAACTTGTAGACTGTCAAGTTCTCAAGACATCTCAAATGCAACCCTGTTGCCAGGGAGTCTGTTCTAACTCATAGCAACCCTACCAGACAGAGTAGAACTGCCCCGGAGGGTTTCCAAGGCTGTAAGTGTTTGTGGAGCAGCTGCTGGGTTTGAATCTTAACTCTGTCCCACCAGGACTCTTTGCGGGTCAATCAAGGCAGGGACTACTTCTTTCTTATCTCTGGCATTTTTATGTTGGACGATAGATATTTGTGTAAATTGTTTTAATGTACATTTAATAAATCAGAAGTGAATCAGGCATTTTCATATATGTATATGTGTGTATACAGTTTTCATTCCCTCATGGAATATTTTAATCACTAATGAAATGAAGCCTGTTTGTGTACATATTTATATTTTTTTCTCATGGGATGAAAGTTTACTTTAATTTCAGTAAGTTATACATAATTGTAGGATTATATAAATGAAGGGATCAACTCAAATGTGTTCTTGAATACCACATTCTTCTATTTACTTTGCAAAACAATGAACTCTAAATGCAGAGAACTTTATTACAAATGGCTGGGGTGGGTGGAGAACTTGCTCATGGTTATACTGAAAGCAGAAATAAAAAGTCCCACGTCTTAACCAAGACATGACATATTCAATGTAGAAATGATTCCTGAGATTAAAAACCAAAGCAAAACTTTCTCAGCTTCCTTTAGGACGGACTTGGGAAAACATGAGGGAAAAATGTGAAGAGTTACAGCCTTAGAAGCCCACAGCGGTACTTCTAACCTTCCCTGTAGGGTCATTATGAGACGGCATTGACTTGGTGGCAGTAAATTGTTTGTGTGTTTTATTTTCAGAATACACACCCTTTAAAAGTTGTAGGAGCACTTAAATTCAGGAAAACTCATCTTCCCTAAAGATTTTAGCAGCCTCAATATTTTTCTGAAGTGCTTCTGAAAGATCTGAATATGGAAACCCCAAGAAGCATTATTACTGCGCATCATTTCTATTTTTAACACCGTAAATTGCTTAGTTCTCACTTATTTTTTGCATTTCAGCTTGTGGTTGATGTTGCAAGGCTAACATTTCTTTAGGGGGTGGTGATGGCGGTTTTTAAGATATAAACCAGAAGATTTTGATCAGGAGCTTCCCCTATTCTACAGAACAGTTGAGAATGTTAAAAAAGTTACAGTCAATGTCACAAAATTAAATGCATATAAATTATTGAATGGAAAACTAATTTTGCTCTGTAAACTTTTACCCAAATCATGATAAAAGTCTTTTAAAATAGCAAAAGAAAAATAGTGTTTTTTTTAGAAAAAGAGTGTTTTAAAGAACAAAAAAGGAGTCTATTAAAACTTTTTCATCTAAAAATAGTATTTAAATTAGATTAATAAAATAAGTAATATGATCATTTTTGCAGCTGATGATTGCATGTTTTCTTCAGAATCTAGAATTCTTTTTTTTAAAGATCATATTATTGGGGGTTCTTACAGCTTTTATAACAATCCATACATCAATTGTATCAAGCATATTTGTACATATGTTGCCATCGTTATTTTCTAAACATTTACTTTCTATTGAGCCCATGGTATCAGCTCCTCTTTTTCGCACCCCCACCCTCGTGACCCCTTGATAAATTATTATTTTCATATCTTACACCAACTGCTGTCTCCCTTCCCCCGTAGTTTCTGTTGTTAGTCCCCTGGAGTGTGTGTGTGTGTGTGTGTGTATGTGTGGTTATGTGTCAATCATCGCGATCGGTTTCCTCTTCCCTCCTCTCCCCACATTTCCCCATACCCTCCTGGTATCGCTACTTCCATTCCTGTTCCTGGATCCCATGTGTTGTGAGCTCTTATGTCTTATCTGTACCTGTGTACATGCTTGGTCTAGCCCGCAGTGGAAGGCAGGATTGGGGTCATGATAGTGGGGGCTGAGGAAGCCTCCAGGAACCAGAGGAATGTGTGTTTCATCGGTGCTCTACTGCACCCTGGTTGACTCATCCCTTCCTTGTGACCCTTCTGTGAGGGGATGACCCATTGTCTAAAGATGAGTTTTGGGTCTCTGCTCTGACCCCCCTCTTTCTCAACAATATGGTTTGTTTTTTGTTTGTTTATTTTGGATCTTCTGATGCCTGTTACCTGATCCTGTCAATAACTCATTATCACTCAGCCTGGTGTCCTTCTTCCGTGTGGGTTTGTTGCTTTTTTGCTAGATGGCCGCTTGTTTAACTTCAAGCCTCTAAGACTCCAGATGCAATATCTTTTCATAGCCGGACACCATCTGCTTTTTTCACCACATCTGCTTATGCACCCATTTTCTCTTCAGTGATTATGCTGGGAGGGTGAGCATCACAGAATGCCAGGTTGTTAGAACAAAGTATTCATGAATTGAGGCAGGGCTTGAGCAGAGGTCCAAAGCCTATCCACTACCTCAATGTATTGCCATACAAATATATGTACATATGTCAATACCTCTATTTTTATGAATTAATGTATTTATGTTACGTACACACCTGTGTTAATACCTCTATCCAGTTTTGCTTCCTAGATCTTTCCTCTGTTTCCTTTTATCTTCCTCCTGCTCCACCATCATGCTTGTCTTTCTTCTGCCTCTTAGTAATTTCTCTCAGCTAGATTGCTGTTGCTCCAACACCCCTGGAATCTCTATGTCCTTCTCATTGTTAATTTTAATTCCAGTGTTGTTCCCCTATTGAGATAGCTAGTTTATTGTGCCAGCCTGGCCCATAAACACAAGTGGGATTAATTGAAGGGCGGAGAGATAAATGGGTCGGTGAGCCTCGCCTTTCTTGTCTCTCGCTCTTTGATCATCGGACCAGTATGCGGCTGCCTTGCTGGTTCTGTGTCTCAATTTAGAGGCTACACTACCTGTGGGATGCCTAGCCTGTGGTCTGTGTTGCTGAAAGTTGAGGTCCCTTTTAACCCACACGATTGGCATGTACATCTCTGGAGCTAGGGACCAACAGTTGGTAACAGTTGGTGACCTGCTTTGCTGTTTGCTGCCTGGGTATATATAGCCCAGCTCTCTCTACAGAGGAAGAACTGGCGGCCCTCAAGACTTAAAGGACTGCTAGTGTCTCACAACTCTCTCACGGGAGTGAGTTGCACTGAGCCATTTGTACTGATTTATAATTTAACTGTTCATTTCTTGTATTATCTATCTATCTGTATATAATTTAACAGTTCATTTCTTGTGTTATATATCTATCTTTATAAATATATAGAGAAAATTAATTGCAATCTGGTTTTGTCTCTCTAGAGAACCCTGTCTAACACACCTATCTATGGTCCTGTTTGCTCACTTCTTCCTTCCCCCAACTTCTCCTCCCTCCAAGTCCCTTTGGGACCATGCTTTCTCCTCGGGCTTGCTACCCATGCCTATCTTATACAGGTAGGCAAACCAACAATAATGGAGACAAAACAAAAGATTGACTATAAAGAGAAAAAAAATAACTAGCACCCCCCTAAAATATATATATAATTCCAGGTCTGTCCATTGACCTTTATGACTGTCTCCCCACTAGAATCTAGAAGTTTTAGATATTATTTTATTGGGGGCTCATATAACTCTTATCACAATCCATCCATACATCTATTGTGTCAAGCACATTTGTGCATTTGGTGCCATCATCATTCTCAAAACATTTGCTTTCTACTTGAGCCCTTGATAGCTCCTCATTTTCCCCCTATCTCCCTGCTCCCCCATCCCTCATGAATCCTTGATAATTTATAAATTATTATTATTTTGTCATATCTTACACTGTCCGACATCTCCCTTCACCCACTTTTCTGTTGTCCATACCCCAGGGAGGAAGTTATATGTAAGATTCTTGTAATCGGTTCCCCTTTCCCCCCCACCTTCCCTCCACCCTCCCAGTATCGCCACTTTCACCACTGGTCTTGAAGGGATCATCTCTCCTGGATTCCCTGTGTTTCCAGTTCCTATCTGTACAAACATACATCCTCTAGTCTAGCCAGATTTGTAAGGTAGAATTGGAATCATGATAGTGGGGGTAGAGGAAGCATTTAGGAACTAGAGGAAAGTTGTATGTTTCCTCTTGCTACATTGCACCCTGACTGGCTCGTCTCCTCCCTGTGATCCTTCTGTAAGGAGGTGTCCAGTTGCCCACAAATGGGCTTTGGGTCTCCACTCTGCACTCACCCTCATTTACAATGATAGGATTTTTATTCTTTGATGTCTGATACCTAATCCCTTTGACACCTTGTGGTCACACGGGCTGGTGTGCTTCTTCCATGTAGGCTTTGTTGCTTCTGACCTAGATGGGCTGCTTGTTTATCTTCAACTTTTAAGACACCAGACACTATATCTTAGATAGCCAGACACCATCCTCTTTTTTCACCACATTTGCTTATGCACACATTTGTCTTCAGCGATCATGTTGGGAAGGTGTGCATCATGGAATGCCAATTTGATAGAACAAAGTGTTCTTGCATTGAGTAAGTACTTGAGTGGAGGTCCAACGTCTATCTGCTGCCGTAATACTAAACCTATAGATATATGCACCTAGATTTATTTCCCCACTATCCTATATATATTTACTTATGTACATGCTTGTATTTAGACCTCTATAAATGCCCTTTGCCTCTTAGTTCTTTCCACTATTTCCTTTTCTTAGTGATAATGCAAATCCTTCATATTCTTTTTCAAAAAAATTCCAAAACACTTGTTTATGTATTATGTTTTGATCCAATAATATTTTAAAATAGATTTTACAATATGGAATTTTAAAATATGTAAATGAATATAATTAAAACTCTTTATCTCCCTCGACATTTCTCTTTGCAACCGAAAACCATTGTTACTTGTTCCTTCTGGGTATTTCTAGAGATATTTATGCATATATAATCAAGTATAAGATACAGATATTCCTTTTTTTAAATCTAAGGGCTTTGTATATTACACAATTCTGATTCTTGCTTCCGCTACTTAATGTTATGTCCTACAGATTATTTCATATTTATGTCTCCACCATTGCTTAGTACTCCAGTGTATGGATATTCATAATTGATTTCATCAATCCACTACGATGAACATCTTCAATTTCTAAACGTCTGTTAACAAACAAGGCTGCAGTGAATAATAACTCTTCGGATATCTTTTAGCATAGGTGTGACTATATTGAAGATGCACTCTCAGGGATCTGGTTGGTGGGTCCAAGAATGTATACCTTTTAGCTTTGATCAATATTGCTGAGTTGCCCTTTGTAATGTTTTTTTTCTTTCTGATTTCTTCCTGTTGCCCTTGCTTAATAACGTTTTGGGATTGCTGGTTGTTAGGTGGTGATTTTTTGTTGATTTGATTTCCTTTCTTCTGTTCTTTTTTTACATTCTAGATCCATCCTATTATTTTCCAATATCTAGAAAACAGGAGAGTGGCCTTTGCTTTTTAACCATTCTTTTTTTTAACAGAATAAGTTATTGACCAACAAATTTGTGTACCACTTTGTGCATTGTCAGAGGAACAGTGAATGCTTGGGAGGGTTTTGATGGATTTGGCCAAACTCAGAAGAAAGAGTTGCCTTCTTGGGGCATGGGAAGAGGACCCTACCCTTGATTTAATTCTCTGCTTGCACACTCTTGAAACTCTTCATGGTGTTTGCATAACTTAAGATTCAAATTCACTTCCATTGAGTCTATTTTGCCTCATAGTGACCCTATAGGACAGACTGGAACTGCCCCTGTGGGCTTCTAAGGCTTTACATTTTACAGGAGCTAAAAGTCTCACCTTTCTCTCATGGAGTCACTAGTGTGTTCAAACTGCTGATCTTGCAGTTAGCAGCCCAATTAGTAACCCATTATGCCAACAAGAGGCCTGATGTTTGCATAAGGTACCCCATGTTTTCATTTTGCACTGGAATCCATAAATCACCCTCTTGCTGGGAAGATCATGGGGCAATGGGTGGCTGTGGTAGAGACCTGCTCTGGCAGGGAAGACCACCTTGTGGGGCACCGGTAGGAGCTGCTGGGAGGAGCTTGGCAAGGTCCTCCCTGTTTCTTTTTGTAGGGAGACATGACAGCTTAGCAAGTGATCATGGTAGACAGAAGAGAAGCTCATTCCTCACCAGCCCCAGGAGTCAAGTATGAGCCAAGGGAGGGTCTCATAAAAAAGAAAGAAAAAGGAAAAAGGGCAATGTCCAGGAAGTACCTGGCTGCTGAGATCTAATTAATTTAGAAAAGGAATAGTTGTCTATTTTAGCCAGGAAAGAAAAGCTTTACAGAAGCTTCCTAGGAGACTTGTTCATACTTAGTAAAGTAGAAATGTAGGCGACAAAGAGGAAGATCTTCTACCAGATGGATTGACACAGTGGCTACAGCAATTAGCTCAAACATTACAATTGTGAGCCTGAGGCAGGACTCAAACATAACAATAATCGTGAGGATGGTGTAGGCTCAGGCAGTGCTCCATTGCCATGAGTTTGAATTGACTGAATGGCACAAAGCAACTTCCTATTGGCTAGTGTTGGGTCACAAGGCTAGCGTAGGCTACGTACCATAGGAAAGCAGCATCACAGAGGTTGAGTTGCTGCTCTAGATAAAATAGGAATTTTGTTTGCTAACAGAAGGTGGGTGAGTGATGGGAAGCAAGAGATGGCAGTTGGGTTTGCAAAACCAACCCAAACCAACTCCGCTGCCAGCAAATGGATTCTGACTCAGCGATTCTATATAGGGTTTCTGAGACTGTAAATCTTTTTGGGAGCAGACAGCCTCAGCTTTCTCCTGAGGAGCATTTGGTGGGGTTGAACCACCAATCTTGCAGTTAGCAGCATAACATCTAACCCACAGTGCCACCAGGGCTTCCTTGGGTTGGCAAAGTACATCATTAACCAGAGTGTAATCGTTCATGTTTTCATAACAGTGAGAACAGCTATGGGGGATTGTTTTGTAGTCCCTTCTTACTCAAAGGGGGCCCGTGGGTTAGGAGCATTCTAATTATCTGGAAGCTTGTTAGAAATACAGAGTTTTGAGTCCCAGCCCAGGCCCACTGGCTCAGCAGTGTCATCAGTTCTCTGGGAGATTCTCGTGTACACTGAGGGTGGAGAAGCACTGGGCTGGGCAGCTGGGTATAATGTGACTAACCCTCTTAGGAGGAAGCAAGTTGCGACTGTGAAACTGGAACAAATTGGAATCTGCACTCAACAGCACAGGAAACAAATAAATTGAAATCCAAAAATAGAAATGTTCAAAACTTAGAACACTTTGAAATAATGTGACCAGAATGTAAGAAAGAGCTGAGCGGCATCATTAGAACAAAAAATAATATCATTGTGAATGAGGGGGAGTGCGGAGTGGAGACCCAAAGCCCATCTGTAGGCAACTGGACATCCCCTTACAGAAGGGTCTCTGGGAGGAGATGAGACAATCAGGGTGCAGTGTAGCAATGATGAAACATACAACTTTCTTTTAGTTCTAAAATTTTGCCTCCCTACCCACTTTCATGATTCCAATTCTACCTTACAAATCTGGCTAGACCAGAGGATGTACACTGGCACAGATAGGAACTGGAAACACAGGGAATCCAGGGCGGATGGTCCCTTCAGGACCAGTGGTGACAGTGGCGATACTGGGAGGGTGGAGGGAGGGTGGGGTGGAAAGGGGAAACCGATTACAAGGATCTACGTATAACTCCCTCCCTGGGGGACGGACAACAGAAAAGTGGGTGAAGGGAGACGTTAGACAGTGCAAGATATGACAAAATAATAATTTATAAATTATCAAGGGCTCGCAAGGGAGGGGGAAACAGAGAGGGAGGGGAAAAATGAGGAGTTGATGCCAGGGGCTTAGGTGGAGAGCAAATGCTTTGAGAATGATGAGGGCAATGAATGTACAAATGTGCTTTACACCATTGATGTATGTGTGGATTGTGATAAGAGTTGAAAGCGCCTAATAAAATGATTTTTTTTATGTAAGACCTGAACTGGAAGTAAAGAGAGTTTTGTTGACTGGTTTGTTTCTCAGTTAAGTTTAAGCACAGCAACCTATCTGATGCCAGCTGTCTCACATGCTGGCATCTCATTCATGATTACATCTAGTCATATTCAATTCCTAACAGCACATACTGGTGAAGCCCTGGTGGCATAGTGGTTATGTGTTGTGCTGCTAATCTCAAGGTCAGATATTTGACACCACCAGCTGCTCAGCAGGAGAAAGATGAGGCTTTCTACTCCCGTAGAGTGACAGTCTTGGAACCCCCCCAGGGGCAGTTCTACTCTGTCCTATAGGGCACTATGAGTTGGAATTCCTCGATGGCACTGAGTTTAGGTTTGGTTTTTGGAGTAGCACATGTTGATGCCAATGAATGAGTCTTCACAGGCAAAGCCAGAATAATTCAGTATTCAAACATATTAAAGTACAAAGACCAATCGAGGTCATCAGTGTTATCCAACCTCAAAGTTAGATGACGCATGGGTATACACCCACCTCTGAAAACCAAGACTGCCTTTCTGTGAGACTTTGGTTCTTTGTTGAAACATTTTGGGCCAAAATGAAGTTTCCTTGTTCATCCTTTAATGGATGTAATGGTTGTACAGTTTCTTTCATGGCAAACATTCTAAAGTCATTTAAGATGCATCGATTTTACATAAATGTTCTGCTGTTATAGGGGGTTACACGTTGGGTTGCTAAGAACAAAATCAGCAGTTCAGGCCCACCAGGAGAAAGATGAGGCTTTCTGGGGGAAGTTCTATTTGGTCTTTTGGGTCGACATGAATTGGAATTTACTCTTTGGCAGTGAGCTTCATATTGGTTTTGATTTTACATACATGTATCTAGGTTGTTGGTTGGTGCCTTCAAATTGTTTTCAACTTATAGGGATCCCAAGGGTCATAGTAAAACCTCCCCATAGGATTGTCTTGGCTGTAATTCTTTCTGGAAATCTTTCATCTGTGGAGCCATTAGACGGGTTCAAACCATCAACCTTTCAATTATCAGCCAAGGGCTTAAATACACTACCACAAAGGTCCCATACATATGTATATATGTTGTTGCTAGGTGTCGTTGAGTTGGTTCCGATTCATAATGACCCTATGTACAATGGAACGAAACACTACCTGGTCTTATGCCATCTTTACAATTGTTATATTTGAGCCCATTGTTTCGAATATGTGTCAATCCGTGTCCTTGACAGTCTAGCTCTTTTTCACAGACCTTCTACTTTACCAAGCAGGATGTTCTTTTTTTGAAAATAAGGAAAGAAACAAAAACAGAAATTGATTTGCTTTTTAAGGAATACTGGGTCTGGAGGAACATTGCAAAATATAAGTATCTTTAGTCTTACAACACAAGGCCTAGGCATCTATCATATGTATATAACATACCATAAATATAATATAAAAATAGAAATAAAATATAATATAGCTACAATATATAAATAAAACCCCCAAACCAAACTCATTGCCATTGAATCAATTCTGACTCATGGTGACTCTGTAAGACAGGATAGAACTGTCCTTGTGGGTTTCTGAGACTGTAACTCTTTACCGCAGTAGAAATCCTCATCTTTCCCCTATGGAGCATCTGGTGGTTTTGAACTGCTGGCCTTGAGGTTAGCAGCTCAATTCATAATCACTATGCTCCCAGGTCTCCTTTAAAATACATAAATATATCTGTCCTATATGTATGAATATAATTGATGCCTCAGCCTCATTTGGTAAGACTAGAAATACTTAAGATTTGCAATGTTCTCCCCAGGCCCAGAGTTCATGAAAAAGCAAATTGATTGCTTTGTTTTTCAAAACCACAGTGTATAACAGACAATAGCCTCCAGCTGCCTTGCTTGTGGTGAAAGTGCTTCTGTAGAAGACACACAGAAACTCCAGAGTTGGGAATACAATCCTGGAGTCAGCATTTTCCTTTGGGGAGGTCATACCAATTTATTTGAACCAGGCTATTGGCTTTTTAACAGGGAAAGTGGACCAGTAGGAAAAGCTGTATCTGCAAAAATGTCTGACTTGAATTGATCGGTTTCATCACAGAACTCTTTCTGGCAGAAAGCGGCCTCTGTAAGGGGGATACAAAAGACTGTGAAAAAGGCTGATCGAAGGTACTCAGAACAGACAGTTCTTGAAAAGAATGTCCAGTAAGCATATGAAAGGTGCTCCAGATCATTCGTCATCGCTGACCTGGAATTACAACTGAGCGAGCTACTTCTACAGGGGCAAAAACTAAAAAGGCTGACAACACCAACTATTGTCAGGAACATGGAGCATCATGAGTGGTAATTACTGGTCTCTCACTGTCCGGAGGAAAGAAGAGTGATACAGATAAAAAGACACAGGGAGGAAATAATTAGCCCAATGGACTAGTGGACCACTTAAACATTCTTCTCCCAAACCCTGCGACCAGAGAAACTAGATGGTGTCAGGCTACCACTACCAACTGCTTTGCAAAGGATCCCTTTAGAAGGTCTTAGGAGCACTGGTGACATAGTGGCTAAGTGTTGGACTGCTAACCACAAGGTCAGCAGTTTGAAACGCCCCCCCACCCGAGTCTCTCCACGGGAGAAAGATAAAGCTTTCTACTCCAGTACACAGTTATGGTCTGGAAAACTCACAGGGACACCTCTACCTTGTCTTATAAAGTTGCTAAGAGTCAGCATCCACTCAAAGGCAGTGAGAGACTTTCCTGGATAGAGTGGGAGAAAAACGTAGGACAGAACTCCAAATCATAAAAGAGATCAGGCTTACTGGTTGGATGAAGACCCCCAAAACCCTCAGTCACGCTTCAGGTCTGGAAGATAACTCACCCCGCACCCCCCCCCCCCCCCGTGTTGGAATAATAAACCATTTAAGATAAAAAGGGCAGCATTTACCCGAGGACAAAGTTCTGGGGACTATGAAAGGAGGAGGTGGGAAAAAAATAGGGAAGAAGGTGGGTAAGTGATGATACCTGGAGGGGATTGACGTGGACGTGTTGACTCAGGATGTCTGTGAATTGCTTTAGACCAAGTCTCTGAGCTGCTCTGTAAACCTGCACCTAATTCACAATAAAAAGTAAGAACATAACCAACTCTGCAGAACTCTCATTTTAATTCCTATAAAGTTGAATATCTGTCTCTACCCTGTTAGGCAGGAATCCCACTGCTAGTTATTTTTTCATATGACTAATGAAAACATAGTATGTCCACCAAGAAAGTGCACCAGAATGTTTGTAGCAGCTTTATTCATAAAGACAGGAAACAACTCAAATGGCCATCAGCAGGAGAAAAGATAATCAAATTGTGGTATAAGGGGCTTCAAAAATTAGTGGGAAAATCCCATTGTTTTAAAAAATCATTTTATTAGGGGCTCGTACAACTCTTATCACAATCCACACATCCATCCATGTGTCGAGCATATTTGTACATTTGTTGCCATCACCATTCTCCAAACATTTGCTTTCTACTTGAGCCTTTGGTATCAGCTTCTCATTTTCCCCCTCCCTCCCTCATGAACCCTTGACAATTTATAAATTATTATTTTTCCATGTCTTACACTGAAATTCCATGATCTTATCATTCCATTTTTTCCCACTGAAGCAGCCTTCATATGTACACGATAGAGTGTTACCGATTAACTGAAAGGAATTCAACCGAGTGATTAAAAAGGACACAGGGCACAACACAATGAATCTCACAAACATCATGACAGCCAACAAGAGAAGCCCTTCCGTCAGATGCCATGTTATTGGAGAGTTGACTCCGCCTCGTGGCAACCCCCATGGGTTTCAGAGTAGCCTTTCTCCATAGGGGGTTCAAGGGTGCGACCTCGCTGAACAGATCGCTAGATCTTTCGTCCGAGGTGTCAAATTTTCTGGCTAGTAGTCTTAGCCTAGTAGCAGCAGCCATCTTAGCAGTAGAATTCTTCAGAATGCAATCCTAGAATAAGCAAACCTACCCGATGCTGCTAGGAATCAGGAAGTGGCTGTTGCAGGGCGTGGACATGGGAGGACTTTCTAAAGGGAAGGAACTAGTCTATGCCTTTACTTGTACAGTGGTTACATAGATGTCCAATTGGCAACACCCAGGGAACTGTTCATGTAAGATCTAGCCCTTTTATTTTTAAAAGCCTCTCTCACTCCTTTACCACCAGTGTAAAAGTCTGCCCAGGTAACCTGCAGGGCGGTGGTTCTCTTTTGGGCTAAGACCATCTCGGTACTCTTCTAGCTCTAGCTGCATTCTGCTTTGTGAAATTTCCTTTTAAAGCCGATAATACTGTGGTTTAACTCCCTCATCTCAGTAAAGGCTGCACTTCCTGCTTCAATTAAAAATAAACAAACAAAAGTTTCTAGCACCATTTCCTGAGACCTTTTAAATCGGCATATGTTGGTCAGGCATCATATATATGAAAAAAAAGTACTTTTTTTAAAATGTTATTATTTCCTCTCCCTTTTTTTCTTTAAAGCACAGTGGTGCATTTGCGTTTTCAGACTGCCAAAGTTGATGCCCTGTAATCACTTAATTAGATCAGATGACTATTTATATTAACTCAAATCATGATTAAATGGAAAAGGTTCGTGAAAAGAATTTACCAGCGAAGTCAACCAGTGCTTGCCCCAACCCATTATTCCTGCTCTTGCCTCAATTACTATAAAGTGTTCAGGGCCCAATTGTCTATTTGGTGAATGGAGTGCATATACGTTCATGCGACATAGGAAGCCAGCCACAGGAAGTGACATTTCCAGATCTCTTTGAGAAGGAACTTGGGTAGTGTCCTACTTCCCCAGGGAGTCCTCAGCTCCCCCTTATTTAACTTCAAGGCTCCCCAAAAGACAGGTCTCTTTCATGGACGTATGACATAGATCCCCTCCTAAGATGGCTCCCACTGAACCACCGCTCCCCAAACTCACAGCCTTTCCCACAGTACTTCTGGTTGGCCTGAGAGTTGAGTTAAACCAGGCTGAGACCCTGACATGGACTTCCAGGCTTCAGACCAGTGTCAGAAAATGCATCTTTGTTCTTTAAAGCTATTACAGAGGGGAAAAAGACTTTAAATCCAAATAGATTTTCTAGCGACTTCTTTAAGTAGAACAAAGTCAAGGCAAAGACAAATCATCCAGACAAGAGAGACAGTGAGCAAGAGGTCATAATGGTGCACAAAGGATTTACAGTTATGTGTCTAACTATAGATAAGAAAGGAAATTGTCACAAAATCATTATTGGTGGCAGATCAATTAATCACCGTTGAAAGTGGGACTACAGAAGCAGAAAAGGAACCATGATTCGAACGTGTACTGCAGATTGGAAAAGCTTACACAATTGGTTCCAGGGCCCTCCAACCAATTAGCAACTTGATGGGCAAACCACCTGAAGTTGGCACCCCAACTCCCAAGCTATTCCTCTGACTTCAAGGCTGTCCTTTCCCGGGCTGGTTAATACCTCACAGCCATCGAGTTGATTCTGACTCACAGCAACTCTGTAGGACAGAGTAGAACTGCTCTTTTGGGTTTCTGAGGCTGTAAATCTTTACAGGAGCAGAGAGCCTCAGCTTTCTCCCACGGAATGTCTAGTAGGTCAAACTACTGGCTTTTCTTTTCCTTCTTTCTTTCTTTCTTTCTTTTTTTTTTTTTTGAATTTTTAGCAGTTTCAGGAGAAAGTCACAATGCCACTAGGGCCCCTGTTGGGTAAGTGTCCGAGTGCTAACTGCAAGGCTGAGGTTCAAACTCCCCGACTGCTCTGAGGGCGATACAGGAAGTTACTTGCTCCTGCAAAGATTGGCCGGCAGCCTCAAAACCCTTGACTCAGCAGTGACTCCCTGGCTGTGGTTTGGGCTTAGGAAGGTTGGAATTCATTTTCAAAGGGGCTGCCACCTTTCTGGTTAAATGGTCAGAAAGAATGGAATGGAAGTGGAATTTATGTCGAGACTGAAAATTAGGTTAAAGTTCTCACTCCAAACTACAGTCTTTGGTGAACCAAGGCCTTTGATGATAAGCTCTAAAGAAAGCCACCCATTCTTACGTAACGGAGACACTTAGAAAAACTCCCACACTCATTCTCCTGGAGCTGGATCCCCTTCTCCCACCCTCCTCTTCCAATGTCAAAGCCCCCACCCCCATGGATCCTGTTTATGTCTACTTGGGGTTGCTTAACCTGGCTATTTTATAGACAGAATTAAAAAAAATTTAAGACCATACATCTAATAGTTACAAGTCTTATTATCTGACCCACAGTAGATGAGTATTTCTCTGTTATATAGCAAACAGGCAGCAGGCTCTTTTATTATCTATCGCTCAAATCCCCTTTTTGAGATCAATATCCCAGGACCTGCTTAACTGACACACAATCATTTTTCTATAGTCCTAATCATCTGCCCATTAAAAAAATAATTGGGCTATTTGCCTTTGGGGAGCTGAAGTTTCTATAGATTTCAGAAACAAGTCACTTGTCTGATAGCTCATTGCCAGACATTTTCCCCAGTCTGTGTACTCCTAATTTAACAAAAAGTTTTCATGCACATGAGTCTTCACGGGATGGTTTACGCACACTGTATACCACCCATAGGGTTCAGTACTGATCTGTGGGAGAAGAACTCCAACAGGCAATTGGAGCAACTAAATGGCTGTGTGCCCCAGAACTATAACTGGAAGGATGATTTTTCAAGGTCAGCAGCAAGCTAGACCTGTAGTGGTGTTTAAAGTTTGTAGTTCAAAATGACCAAGCCTCTCTTCGGAGGAACAAAGATGAGGTATTCTATACCCATGAAAGATTTACAGTTTCAGAAATCCACAGGGGCAGATTTCACTAAGTCCCATGTCTGTAAGGTTGCTATGAGTCATTATTGGGTACATGACAGCTCCCAGTTGCCTTGTCAAGTTTAAGTGCTTGGGACACAGGGAAGCAAGAGTTGGTGTTTAGCTTGTGCTAAACAGGAGTACTGCTGGCACTGTCAGGTACATGGTTGGACCGCCAGTGTAACCCCAACATCATCACACTTCAAAGCCCCACCCCATGCCCCTGGCTTTGCTGAAGATCCAATCCATTCATTCTACAACACGTGCTAATAAACCCTCCTGGTTCTGAACCCGAGCCCTTGGTGGAGTAGTGGGGATTGGGTGTAGGGCTGCCAACTACAAGGTAGGCACTTCAAAAGCATCAGTCCCCAAACCCGCTCCTTCTCCAAGGTAAGAAAGACTTTCTATTTTCCCCATAAGGAACCCTTAGTGGCATGGTAATTATGCCCCGAGCTGTGCGATCTACAAGGTCATAGTGACTATGCCTCACTATGGACAGAAAAGAACTGACCCTTAAATCGTAAAAGAATAGAAATCTTAAAGAAGTAGGCATGAAATCGTTATAGAAGTAGAAAGCCTCATCTTTCTTCCTCAGAGTGACTGGTGGTTTCAAACTGCTGATCTTGCAGTTAGCATCTCAACGTGTCATCCACTACAACACCAGGGATCCTTACTAAGACATTTAGATAGGCAAAAATGCTGACTCTGTGCCCTTTCAATGTCATACTGATAGAGGTGGGTAAAAGAGTTAACCTGGTGGTAAGCAAAATACTAGAAATACGAAATAATTTAAGATTTAGTTTGTTGAATACCCAGAATGTGACAGCCCATTCCCTTGCAGTAAAAATTCCTTTTACGTACATTCATATGACAAAATCATAATAATTTATAAATTATTAAGGGTTCATGAAGCAGGGGATAGCGGGGAGGGAGGGGGAAAATGAGGAGCTGATACCAAGGGCTCAAGCAGAAAGAATATGTTTTGAAAATGATGATGGCAACAAATGTACTTGACACAATGGATGGATGTATGAATTGTGATAAGAGTTATCCGAGCCCCCAATAAATTGATTTTTAAAAAAGCGTGATTGGTAGGGATGTTTCAACTCAGGAAGGAGGCAAGCAGGGCTATTAATATAAACAATGGAGTATGAGGCTTCAGAAGCATCCCCATTTAGATAAGCAATGGAGCGGGAGACCTCGAGGGGTGGTGGTCTAATGGCCCCCTGGAGAAATGTAGGTCTAGATCAGGAGTCCTCAAACTTGTTAAACAGGGGGCAAGTTCACTGTCCCTCAGACCCGTTGGAGAGCCAGACTATAGTTTAAAAAAAAACTATGAACAATTCCTACGCACACTGCACATATCTTATTTTGAAGTAAAAAAACAAATGGGGCAAAAACACCTGGCGGGCTGGATAAATGTCCTCGGTGGGCCGCATGTGGCCCGTGGGCCATAGTTTGAGGACTCCTGGATAGATCATTGTGTCCTGTAAACGTTGAAAAACATTTTCTTGTCATAATGTTTGTTAAATGTTTCCTGTGGCCACTGTAAAACCTGCTTTGTTTGTTAAAAGTTTGAAGTATATAACTTATTTGATTTTCACTGGATTTTCGAAGCAGTTTGGATGTAGTAAATCTTACTCCTTCCTTCTGTTTCCCGTTTGCAGAAATAAACTTAGAATTTTTTGAATCAACCTGGACTGTCTTTGGCTAAACAATGACAGGCAATCCTCGGCCCTTGTTCCAAGCAACAGTATTGTAACCCTGGCAATAGCCGGGTTTCATATGATGGAATACACAGCAGTCCCAGAAAGGCAAGCTTGAACTTGCAGAAAGAGTTAAGAGGTTCTCATACATGTTCATTCCCTACTCCCCGCTCTGCCCCACAAAACCTCCAAACCAAACCAAAACATAACACACACACACCACAACTCACTGCCATTGAGTCAATTCTGATTCATAGTTACCCTCTAGGTCAGGGTAGCACTTCTTTCATTAGCTAAAAATTTTAAATCATTTTATTAGGGGCTCATACAACTTTTTTTCACAATCCGTACATCCTTTGTGTCCAGCACATTCGTACGTATGTTGCCATCCATCATCATTCTCAAAACACCTGCTTTCTACTTGAGCCCTTGGTATCAGCTCCACATTTTCCCCTCCCTCCCCGCACCCCCTCCCTCTTGATAATTTATAAATAATTCTTGTTTTATCATATCTTACACCATCCAACGTCTCCCTCACCCAGTTCTCCACTGTCCATCCTCCAAGGAGGAGGCTATATGTAGACCTTGTCATCTGTTCCCCCTTTCTACCTCACCCTCCCTCCACCCTCCCAATATCGCCACTCTCACCACTGATCCTGAGGGGTTCATCTGTCCTGGATTCCCTGTATTTCCAGTTCCTATCCATGCCAGTGTATATCCTCCGGTCCAGCTGGATATGTAAGGTAGAATTGGGATCATGATAGTGGGGAGGGGAGGAAGCATTCAAGAACTAGAGGAAAATTGTATGTTTCATCATTGCTACACTGCACTCTGACTGGCTCGTCACCTCCCCATAGCCCTTCTGCAAGGGGATGTCCAATTTTCCCCAGATGGGCCCTGGGTCCCCACTCTGCACTCCCCCTCATTCACAATACTATGATTGATTTTTTTTTTTTGGCATTTCACAGGCTGGTGTGCATTTTCCATGTGGGCTTTGTTGTTTCTCAGTTAGATGGCCCCTTGTTTATCTTCCAGCCTATGGGACCCCAGATTCTCTATATTTTGATAACTGGGCACCAACACCTTTCTTCACCGCATTTGCATATGCACCGGATTTTTCTTCAGTGTTTGTGTTGGGGTAGGCTGGTGTGCTTGTTCCATGTGGGCTTTGTTGTTTCTTAGCTAGATGGCCGCCTGATTGTCTTCAAGCCTTTAAGACCCCAGATGCTATATCATTTGATAGCCGGGCACCATCAGCTTTCTTCACAACTTTTGCTTGTGCACCCACTTTGTCCTCAGTGATCGAGTTGGGACAGGCCGATGTGCTTCTTTCATGTGGGTTTTGTTGTCTGTCAGCTAGATGTGACTTCCTCTTTCTGAGTCTCTGTGAGGAAGGAAAGCTCCCTTTGCTCAACTTGCTGCATAAGCCCAGCTTTGTGTGGTCTCTGTGGGGACTTTGACAAAATTGACTGTACAGAACTAAAGTCTGGGAGTCAAGATAATGCTAGGACATCCAACTTGAACCCAGGTTCTAGGAATGTACCTTTCTTGCAATTAGCAATAAATCAAAAAAGCAAGCAAGCAATCTCTCATCCTCAATTTAGGGAGAGTGACTTGGCGGTACAGTGGGTTAAGCACTAGGCTGGTAATCGAAAAGTTGGTGTTTCAAAACCACCAGCCACTCAGCAGGAGAAAGATGAATCTGTCTTTTCCCATAAAGATTTACAACCCCAGAAACCCTGCGGAACAGTTCCATTCTGTCTGACAGCATCACAGTGAGTCAGAATGGACTCCAATGGCAGTAGGGTAAGGTTTGAGGAGAGCAGGCCTCAGTTTGTATTTGCAGTCATTGTAAAACCTGGGTTGAGTGGTAGAAACTAATGTTGAAGGAGAACTTGGACAAAACTTCCACCACCTTATGCTCTCCTGATTGTCTCTCACCCTCTCTGCTAATCCCTCCTCTCTTCTAAAGAGGAACTTGGAGATCAAGCAATATATAAAGAGCGAAAATGACCACTTACTTAGCACTCATGAGGGAACCTATGCTTTTTAGGCACAGCAGTGGTATGGAGGAGACCAAAGCCAGATGGCAAGGGGCACAAAAGAGAGTGGCAACAGTGACTGTGAGCCCTTCCCCCCAACCCCCCACCCCTTTCAATAAGTTTGGAGGTGGTGGCTATTGTTTGCATGATCTTTTCTCTGTCCTGTCTGCCTTACCTGGAGCCCTGGTAGGGCAGCAATTAAGTGTTAACTGAAAGGTGGTTAGTTTGAATCCACAGTAGCACTTTGGGAAAAAGATGTGGCAATTTGCCTCAGTAGCCTTGGAAATGCTGTGGGGCAGTTTTACTCTGCCATAGAGGGTCACTATGAGTTAGAATTGATACAGGGGTGAAAGAGTTAGCCTGCTGTTAATCAAAATACTAGAAATAGAATTTAAGATTTAGTTTGTTAGAAATCTAAAATGTAAAAACCTCACCTATTGAAGTAAAAGTTCCTTTTATGCAGGATGGTAAACTCCCAAACACATTCTATGAAGTTAGTATAACACTGATACCAAAACTCGGCAAGGATCCAACAAGAATCAAGAACTATAGGTAGATATCTCTAGTGAACGTAGTTGCAAAAAATCCTTAACAAAATTAAGTAGAAAAAAATGTTTTGACAATGATGATGGCAACAAATGTACAAATGTGCTTGACACAATGGATGGATGTATGGAATGTGATAAGAGTTGTACAAGCAGCTCCCAATAAAATGATTAAAAAAAACCTTTACCAATATAATATAAAAGTATATTAAAAGAATAATTCATACCACAGATGCACAGAGTTCAGCATCCAAAAATCCATTAACATTATCTACCAATTTGCAAAGAAAAAAGGCAAGAACCACATGATAATATGAATAGATGCAGAAAAAAACATTCAACAAGCACTCAACACCCATTCCTAATCAAAACACTCAAGAAAACGGGACTGGAAGGAAATTACCTCAATATAATTAAAGCTATACATGAAAATCTAACAGCCAGTAGCACAAACAATGGAGAAAATATGAGAACATTCCCATTGAAAAAGGGAACCAGACAAAAATGCTCCCTGTCCCCACTTTTACTCAACATTATTCTGGAGGTCCTAGCTAATAATATAAGGCAACAGAAGGATTTCAAAGGTATACATCTGGGGAAAGAAGAAGTGAAATGATTGTTATTTCCTAATGATATGATTTTATATATTGAGAACCCCACAGGCTCCAGAATAGAGTATTGGAAGCAATAGAGGAATATGCTGGACTGGCAGGATACAAGAGCAACAAGCAGAAGTCAATTGGGTTGCTATATACAACTGAAGGGATTACAGAAGAAGAGATCAAGAAAGTGGTGCCCTTCACAAGAGCCACACATATATTGTAATATCTAGGGATATCCCTAACCCAAAAAACCCAAAAGATCTGCATGAGGAAAACTACAGAACATTATTACAAGAAACCAAATGGGAATTTCACAAATGGAAAAATATCACATGCTTATAAATCAGTAGACACAGTATTGTAAAGATGTCTGTCAATCCTACCTAAGGCACTGTATAGGTTCAATGCAATCCTGATACAAATACCAGCATCATTTTTTTAAAGAAATGGAAAAACTGACTACCAACTTCATATAGAAAGGGAAGAAATCCAGAATTGGCAAAGAACTCCTAACAAAGAAGAATAAAGTGGGTGGGCTTGCATTACCTGACTTTAAAACTTATTATACAGCCACAGTTGTCAAAACAGCCGGGTGCTGGTATAATGCTAGATACTCAGACCAATGGATATGAACAGAAAATCCAGAAATAAAAACAGCAGAATACAGACAACTTATCTTTGATAAACTCCCCAATCAAATGGGAAGCAGATGCCCTTTTAAACAAATGGTACTGGAAGAATTCGATGTCAACCTGAAGAAGAATGAAACAAGACCTTTCTCAACCAACACACAAGAACAAAATCAAGGTGGATCACAGACTGCGAGGTAAAACCCAAAACTATCAGGATCATCAATGAAAAAATTAGGACACTTCAGTGCATCGAAAGACTTCATCAAGAGTGTTATAAGAGAGCCCTCTAGACTGGGAAAAGATACTTAGTAATGATATCAGACAATGGTCTTATTACTAAAATCAACAGAATCCTGCAAGCTTACAATAAGAAAAAAAAACCCCGAATATCCCACTGAGGAGGTAAGCAAAAGACTTGAACAGAAGCTTCACAAAGGAGGACACCTGAATGTTCAATAAACATATGAGACTATGTTCTCGATCATTAGCCACCAGGGAATACTACCTAACACCCACAAGGATAGCCCAATTCAAAATAAAAAAGAGAAAGCAACAAATGGTGGAGGCGGGGAGGTGAGATAGGAGCTTTCATTTACTGCTGGTAGTCTTGTAGATATATATATCCAGTCACTGTGGAAAGTGATTTTGCAATACCCAGCACAGATGGAAATCAAGTTACCTTACAACCTCAGCAATTCCACTACTTGGCATATACCCAGAAGAAATAAGAAAGAGGCCTTGACCAGACATCTGTGCTCCAATGCTCATTGGTACACAATTCACAATCACAAAGAATGGTAAACAGCCTAAATTTCCATCAATAGATAAATGGATTACAAAACTCTGGAATATACACACAGTGGTACTTACACATCCCTGAAAAACAGTGATGACTTGATGAAGTACCTGTCTTGTGGAAAGAGTTGGAAAACATTATACTGAAAGAAGTTATCCAAGCACAAAAGGACAAGTACAACATGAGTCCACTGAGGGAACTTCAAACAAGAGAATGGACATAGGGGGAAATGTACGTATTGCACACTTCCCAGGCTGAGGGACAGTTACTCTGGCTAGAGCCAGAGTAAACACAGTAATGCATACATGGCAAAAATAAATAAATAAAAGATGCAGATAGCAACTGTATGGAAGGACATCTCCCCTAACCCCTTCTCACATGCCTTTACGGCCCGCAGAGGGGTGGGGGAAGAAAAAAGATGGCAATGGGGGTATTGTTTCTATCTCTACAGGAAATGGAGAGAGAGAAAGAGAGAGAGAGAGAGAGAGAGAGAGAGAGAGAGAGAGAGAGAAGACCTCATCCCAGTGTGCCAAGCTTTGACGGTGATGTTCCTGCTCAGAGTAGCTGGTTCACAGAGGAGACTGCAGGGCCGGCCCCAGCTCAAGGCATGACATCCCCTCTCTAGACAACAATGCAATAGAGGACATCACTGAAGATACAGTTCAGGGAGTGCGGCTGGCCTGACCACCCACATGGGGGCAAACCAAGAGGGGAATACAACAGACCAGCAATGGGAGCAAAGCCACAAAGTCCCTGAGGAATCTCGAGTGTAGACTCCTGACTTCGGGGGCAGCACTTGGCACCTCATCTGAACTGGTTGGGGGATCTTCACAGGAGGCCATACTGAAAGTCTAAAAGTTTAACAGGGTCTGGGGGTGGTACACTATACCACTCCATCCCTGACTGCAGGAAGAGCAATGGGGTCTTGTAGAAGGCAAAGCCCCTTGGACAGGAACGCTGAGGGCTAAAGGGGTATAAGTGTTGTTAGGTAAGCAGGTCCTGGGTTCTGGATCCCTGAAAACAAAAGGTGGGGATTAGACCGATGGATTATATCAGAGCCTGCTCGCTATTTAACAGAAGGAGCCTCATCTACTCTGGGTCGGGACCACAGTTACACTTGGAACTACTTGTACGGTCTCTTTTTTCCCCTCTTGGTGTCTATCTATATAAGATAGGCAGGGTAAGCAATCCCAAGGAGATGGCAATGGAATGATGGTTCGAGGTGGGGGTGGGGGTGAGGGAGGGCTGGTTGCGGTGAAGGCGGGGGGATGGGAGCTTTGAGCTAATAATGACAGGGACTGGGGAATAGCAAAGAAGCTAAAAGTGATGGTGAAGAGGGTATAATGTTCCTGGTCATGTTTGATCAATTGCAGTGTGTCCGAGACAAATAACTGAGAGATGAACATGATAGTGGGGCAGGAGGAAAGAAAAAAGAACAAGAGGAAATAACAAGAAAGTAAAAATTATATATATAGGTATACATATAAGATGTGTATGCCAAGGGGTCCTCCCCACAAAAAAATGGCATTGTGCTGGGCGGATCAGAGCTTTTGTAGTACGCATTTTTCCTGCTACCTGAGCATCAGCAACTCAATCTGAGATAGTTCACCAAGTGGCGTAGCCTGGGAAGGTTCTCTCTGGTCACGGTGAATTTTTTTTTTTTGGTAAAAGCAGTTTTATTTGAACCTCATTTTTTGTGATGGTTGATTTAAGAGAACAGTGTGTGGCTGTGAAATTTTGTTTCCTGTTCAGGAAAAAATGCTGCAGAAACTGTCGTGATGTTAAACACAGCTTATAAGGACAGCGCTATGGGAAAAACTCAGGTGTACGAATGGTTTTCTCTTTTCAAAACAGGTGAAATGTCAGTTGATGACAAACCTCATTCTAGCCATCTGTCAACTTCCTGAACAGACAAAAAAATGTCAACTCATTTGGAGTTCATTCCACCAGGTCAGACTCATAATCAAGCTTTCTATTTAGAGGTTCTGAAAAGATTGTGTAACTGTGTGCTACAAGAAGGTCTGATTTGTGATAGATGTGGGACCGGTTTTGCCACCACTAAAACGCACCTGCTCACACAGCCAGCTCAATGCACCAGTTTTTTGGGCAAAAAACCACATGCCTCTCTTGCCTCTATGCACCTTACTCACCTTACCTCGCTCTGTGTGACTTCTTTTTGTTTCTGAGACTGCAGAGGGACACAGAAGGACAGCAATTTGAAGATGTAGAAGAGAAGAAGAAAAAAAACAAGGGAGGTGCTGTCAGTCATCCAAACAGATGAGTTTGAAAAATGTTTCCAAGAATGTAATCACAGATTTGACAAATGTATTCAGTGTAATGGAGGGTACTTTGAAGGTGATAAGGTTGTTTTGTAAAAAAAAAAAATTAAATGCATATCTTTGGGAAAATATTCCATTTTTTGTAGCCCCACATATATGTAAATATATAAACATAGGTGTATTTGACTATATATATCCATATATGTAAATACAATAAGGAAGCAGATGGACTTTGGGCCTCTACTTAAATCTTAACCTCAGTACAAGAATAGTTTGTTCTAACAATCCGACTTTCTGTGATATTCACCTTCCCGACAAGATCACTGTAGACAAAATGGGCGCGTAAGCAAATGTGAAGAAAGCTGATGGCACCCAGCTGTTAAAATATATATGTATATAAAGATATACTCTGGGGTCTTAAAGGCTTGAAGTTCAACAACCGGCCATCTATCAGGGAAGCAACAAAATCCACATGGAAATACACCTGCCTGTCTGATCATGAGGTGTCTATGGGAATAGACATCAGAAATTCAAAAACAAGCAATCAAATTGATGTGAAGGTATGTAGACAAAGTAGAGACCCACAACCCATCTGTATGACAATTGGACAGTCCCTCACAGAAGGGTCACATGGAAGGGATGACACATACCCAGGATGCAGTATAGTAGTGATGAGCCACATAACTATCCTCTAGTTCTTTAATATTTCTTCCCCTTAACTATTAATCTTGTTAGACCTGCATATGCTCGTTTATATAATTAAGATCTTTCAATGCATGAAATCTAAGATAGATAAACCCTTCAGAAATAGTAAGGTGAGTAATGATTCCCTGGGGGTATAGGAAGAGAGTGGGGGAGGGGGGAAAGGAGGAGTAGATAGCAATGATGATTATATAACTCCACTTGTGGAGAATGAGTAACAGAATTGTGGGTGAACTGATAGGTTGAATGGTTTAAGATACGGCAACACACACACACACACACACACACACAATAATAAAGGTTCCTGGGGAGTAGGGTGGGAGAGGGAGCTGATATCAAAGAGTTCAAGAAGAAATAAAATGTTTTGAAAATGATGGCAGCAATTGTGCAATTATGCTTGATCTAATTGAATTATGAATTGTTATAATATCCGTAAGAGCTCCCAACAAAATGATTTTAAATCAAAATTCCTTTTAAGCTTAATCAGTAGGGATGTTCTAACTCAGTGAGCAAGGCCATTAAGGTAAGTAGCCAGGCAGAAATATACCTCATTTAGATAAACAATGGAGCATGAAGCTTCAGGGGATAGAGGTCTGGAAACCCCAGGAGAAAAGTCAGTATCAATTGTTTCCTGTGATTTGGGGGGAAACTGTTGATTGCTTCCTATGATCATTTTAAAAGCTGCTATTTTGTTGCCTAGTTCAAAATATAAAACTTGTTTTATTTCCACTGGATTTTCCAAGCTGTTTGGAGGTTCCAAAGCCCATTGTTTCCTTTCTGTCTTGTACTTGCAGAAATAAACTTAGGAGTTTCTCGAATCACCCTGGTCTCTGTCTTTGGCTGATATAGTGACAGGGAACCCCTGCATATGTGGCAACAGAACCACAGCGGTTTGGTTGTAGTTTTGAGGTCTGCTTTATTCATGCAATTTTGTAAGCCGCTTAGGCACATGTACCACGCTTCCAGAGCAAGTTGTGAGGAGGAAAGACATGCCTGCCCACAGGCTACCTGGAGAGACTGGTTTTTCACTATTGCAAAGACTTGCATATACCCCAAAAAGAAGATAGAGTCCAGAGACATGTTAGTGTCTTTTGGGGTAGGTGTGTTCTGCAACAGCTAGCGACCTCTGTAGTTTGGAAGATCTCAATGATTGCAGCAGGAGTACAAAAAGAAAGTCCAACCAATAGCAATGATCGACTCCTTACCGCACTCCTCCCCCACCCCCGTGGGGGGGATGAACAACAGAAATGTGGGTGAAGTGAGACAGCGGTCGGTGTAAGGTATGGAAACAATAATTATAATTTATCCAGGGGTCACTAGGGTGGGAAGGGGGAGGAAGGGAACAAAGAGGAGCTGATATCAAGGGCTCAAATGGGAAGTAAATATTTAGAAAATGATGATCGCAACATAGGTACAAATATACTTAATACAATTAATGCATGGAATGTTATAAGAGTGGAAAGAGCTCCCAATAAAATGATTTTCTTAAAAGCCCATGTCTAGCATTTTTTAAATACTTTTATTGGGGGCTCTTACATCTCTTATCACAATCCATACATTCAACCAGTGTGTCAAGCACATTTGCACCTATGCCGCCATCATCATTTTCAAAGCATTCTCTTCCCACTTAAGCCCCTGATATCAGCTCTCCATTTCTTTCCCCACCCTCTCCTGCCTGCCCTCCCTCAGAAACCCTTGATAAGTTATAGATTATTTTATCCATATCTTACATTGTCCTCTGTCACCCCTCCCCCTTTTTTGTTATTCGTCCCAGAGAGGGGGTTCTAGGTTGATCCTTGTGACCGATTCCCCCTTTTTCCTCCCACCCTCCCCTAATCCTCCTGGTATCTCTACTCTTCTTGTTGGCCCTGAGGGGTTTATATATCCTGGATTCCCTGTGTTATGGGTTCTTCTCTGTAGCAGTGTGCATGTTCTGGTCTGATCTGATTTGTAAGATAGAATTGAGGTCTTGATAGCGGGGTGAATGAAGCACTGAAGAACTAGAGGAAAGTTGTGTGTTTCATCGGTGCTATACTGCACCCTGACTAGCTAATCTCTTCCCTGTGACCCCTCTGTGAGGAGTTGCCCAATTGTCTACAGATGGGATTTGGGTCTCTATTCCTTGAGCTCCCACCTGTCATTCACCTTGGGTATGGTTTTATCCTGGTCTTAGATGCCTGATACCTGATCCTATCCACACCTCATGATCACACAGACTGGTGTGCTTCTTCCATGTGGGCTTTGTTTCTCCTGAGATAGATGGCCACTTGTTTATCTTCAAGCCTTTAAGACCCCAGATGCTATATCTTTGGATAGCCCGGCATCATCAGCTTTCTTCACCACATTTGCTTATGCACCCATTTTGTCATCAGCAATCGTGCTGGGAAGGTGAGCCTCACAGAGTGCCAGATTGTTAGAACAAAGTGTTCTCATGTTAAAGGAGCACTTGAGTTGAGGCCCAATTTCCATCTGCAACATTAATTCTTAACATATAGATATGAGTACATAGTTCTATTCCCCTATCATTTTATACATTTACATCTGTACATGCCTACATTTAGACCTCTGTAAATGTCCTTTGCCTTCTGGTTCTTTCCTCTATTTCTTTAACTCTCCTCTTGTCCCACCATCATGTTTGGCCTCCATTTGGGTTTAGTAATTCCTTGCTGCCACATTGCTATTATTAAGCCTTAGTAGCATCCTACGTCCTTCTGCCCATTGATTTTAGTTCATTTGTTGTTCCCTTGTCCCTGGGTTGGCTTCTCCTCCCCCTTCCTTTCTCCTACCTTCCCTTCTCTCATATCCCCCCAGAACCATTGATCCAGTTCTTTTCCTCTCTGAATTATTTATCCTGCTTATCTTATCTAGATAAACATGCAGATACATTAGTAAGTATAAAAACAGGCAAAGCCAAATAAAACAACAAAGAAAGTTAAAACCAACAAAACAATAACAACAGCAAAAAACAAAATAACAATAACAAAAAGAAAGCCACTGACAAAAATGGAAAAGCCTATAAATAGTTCAAGGTCTGTTTGTTGGCCTTTAGGATTGTTTTCCAGTCGAGTCTGATGGGGTGTCACACCCTGTCTCCCAAGTCTATTTTTGGTATTCCCTGGGGGTTTCATCACTCCGCTGCCCCTGCTGCTCTGCTGCATGCCCTCAGTGCCTCGCCCCAGGCCAGACCATGCACTATACCCACACTGTGTTTCCAGTGCTGTCCCCCACAGCATCACGGTTCAGTGAGGGACGCTGTGTCGCGTGGTGGGGTCAGCCTTACAGTCTGAGTCTGAGTTGTCTGCTCCGAGCAGGAAGATCGTCCTTGGGGCTTGGTGGGTCAGGATGTCCTCTCTTCCCTCTCCATCCCTTTGTGTTTCTCCCATGTGCTCTAATCTGACACGTCCCTCTCCCCAAGCTGTAGCCTCAGTGCTGTTCTCTGAAGTGCATCCTTCTGACAGGGTGAGTGAGGGTGTCCACATAGTTGGCATTGGGGCCGGCCCCGCAGCATGTCTAGCTATTGATCAGCCACACAGGTTCAGAGGGTAAGAAGGACAACCACCCAGCCACTCATGCTATTTCCATGAACAGTGATCGGTTTCTAGTTCAGTGTCTTCCTCACAGGGATGGTCCCACCCCAGGAAAGGCTGGCTGGGCCAGATAAAATGTGCAAATAATAACTCTATTGTTCTGTCCAGGAACTTCTTGATTTAAAGGACCATCAGGCTATTCAACAATTCATTTGACAGGGTCAAACAACTGTTTGGTCTGGAAGACAAGCTTGGAATCCTCACCTAGCTGTGCCTGTGGGTCCTAAACTCAATCCAAGGAGCTCTGGTGGCACGGCGGTTACGAGTTGGGCTGCTAACCATAACATTTGAAGTTCCAACACACCACCAGCTGCTCTGAGGAAGAAAGACAGGGCTTTCTACTTCCATCAAGCATTACAGTCTCATGATGAAACATACAACTTTCCTCTAGTTCCTAAATACTTTCTCCCTACCACCCCCACTATCATGATCCCATTTCTACCTTACAAATCTGGCTAGACCAGAGGATGTACACTGGTACAGCTCAGAACTGGAAACACAGGGAATCCAGGACAAGTGATCCCTTCAGGACCAGTGCTGAGAGTGGCAACACTGGGAGGGTGTGGTGGAAAGGGGGACTCGATTACAAGGATATACATATAACCTCCTCCCTGGTGGATGGACAACAGAAAAGTGGGTGAAGGGAGACCCCAGACAGTGTAAGATATGTCAAAATAATAATCATTTATAAATTATCAAGGATTCCTGGGGGAGCAGGGAGGGAGGGGAATAAAATGAGGAGCTGATACCAAGAGCTCAAGTAGAAAGCAAATGTTTTGAGAATGATGATGGCAACAAATGTACAAATGTGCTTGACAATGGAGGGATGGATTGTGATGAGTTGAATGAGCTCCTAATAAAATGTTTATTTTTTTTAAAAAGAGTTGTACAAGCCCCAAATAAAATGATTAAATAAAAAAAAAGAGTGATAGTCTCAGAAACTCACAGGGACAGTTCCATTCTGTCATCGAGGGTAGCTATGCATCAGCAATGACTCAAGGGCAGTGAGTAAGTGAGTGAGTGCTCAGTCCAAGTTGAGCTCTTTGATTAAGAGACACTCAAACTTCCTAAATATTCCAACATTGAGGAGCTGCTATGAAGACTCTGGCCCAGTAGGGCTCACGCTCACTTCAACAAGCAGTATGGTCATCTGGGTTCATCAACCTGTTAGCTTTGGTGATCTTTGGGGTTGGGAGCTAGTGTTGGTTGAGGTGACTTGGTGGTATCGAGGTTAATTGCTCAGCTGATAACCAGAAACTCAGTGGTTCAAACCCATCAGCAGCTCCACAGAAGAAAATGAAATTTGTTTCCATATAGAGTACCAAACCCAAACCACATCCTCTGTTACCAAGTTGATTCTGAGTCATAGTGATCCCATAGAGTTTCTGACGCTGTGAAGCTCTATGGGAGCAGATAGCTTCATCGTTCTCCCAAGTTGCTGCTGGTGGGCTTGAACTCCTGACCAAGTAGCAATCCAAGGCTTATTCAACAGCACCACTAGGGTTAGCAATGCTATATATGAAAATCATTATGGGAGCTGATAGCCTCATTTTTCTCACTCAGAGTGGCTAGTAGACTATAAACCTTTGACCTTGCAGTTCTCAGATCACCAAATATTGCTCATCACCCCCAGGGCTTCTTTCCATAAAGAGTACAACCCAGAAAATCCTAAGGGGTTGTTCTACTCTCTCACAAGTGGTTGGTATGAGTCCCCATCTGTTCCAAGGCACCCAACAATCATAAGATTGAAGTGTGTAAAAGTCAGTGTTTTTGATATGCTTGCACCAGGAGTTTTGAGGGAAAACAAGGCCTTTACAAAAAAAAAAAATAGAACCCAGAAGGCGCTGGGAAGAAAGCTTGTTCATAAACTGCCTTGAGAAGAGTGAAGAGACTAGTGAGAGGATGGAGGAGATGCTGAGGCCCATGGAGGCGGAGCCTGGGTCCCCACAGCACAACGGTTGTCCTGTTAGTCCCCTGATTCCGTTTACTTGGTGACAGTCCCTCTATGACATTTCTGTCCTAAGGTATATCAGAAGATGGCAGCCCTGAATCTGTCTTTTTAAATGAAAACTACAGATGATTATTTGACACGCTGCATTGACAAATTTTTCATGGTGATAAGATGCATATAACCAAACATTTACCACTCCACCCTTTTGTGTGAACAGCTTAGAGACATCAAGTTTGCCATGTTGTGCAATCCAAGTTTTGTTGTTGTTGTTGTTGTTGTTAATTTTTTTTATTATTTTAACAATTTATTGGGGCTGATACAATTCTTTTCACAGTTCATACATATACATACATCAATTGTATAAAGCACATCTGTACAGTCTTTGCCCTAATCATTTTTTTCTCTTTTCTTCTTTTACATTTTATTAGGGACTCAAACAACTCTTACCACAATCCATACATATGCATACATCAATTGTATAAAGCACATCCATACATTCCCTGCCCCAATCATTCTCAAGGCATTTGCTCTCCACTTAAGCCCCTTGCATCAGGTCCTCTTTTTCCCCCCCCTTCCCTCCCCATTCCCCCCTCCCTCATATGCCCTTGGTAATTTATACCTCGTTATTTTGTCATATCTTGCCCTATCCGGAGTCTCCCTTCCCCCCTTCTCTGCTGTCCCTCTCCCAGGGAAGAGGTCACATGTGGATCCTTGTAATCAGTTCCCCCTTTCTAACCCACTCACCCTCCACTCTCCCAGCATCGTCCCTCACACCCTTGGTGCAATCCAAGTTTTTAATCATCCTTAGCAGAAACCCAGTGCCTCCTCAACAATAACTTCCTCTTCTCCCCTCTCACCCATCCCTAGTGACAAATAATAATTTTAGGTTCCTAGGCTTTTGACAATTCTGGATGCTTCATATAGTTGGGAGTGTCTAACATTTGGCTTTTTGCGACTGACATATTTCATTTGGAAGGAGCCCTGGTGGCACAGTGAGTTAAGTGTAAGGCTGCTAGCCACAAGGCCGTCATTTCAAACTTACCAGCTGCTGCACAAGAGAAGGATGTGACTGTTTGCGTCTATAAAGATTTACAGTCTTGGTGGAGCCCAAACGCATCCGCAGCATGTGTAGTCAGATTAAGCCACTGGCAGATCATCTTTAGCCACAGAGGGTCTCAAACAGCTTTAATATCAGACAGAGATCACTGTAATCTTGATGAAACTTGATACTTGGTCAGTTGACCTCCCTCTTGACCCAATCTGAATTTTTTCTAGGTGTAAGTATTTCTTGCTTGTCCTATGATAAAAATTTCTTCCCTTGCTTTTAAAATATTGACGGTGGTCTTTTCTTGCTTGCTCACTATTTGTATTTTTATCTTTATATTATTATATTTTATCCTTGCCACGTTATTTCATTTTTGTTTTTCATGGATTCTGTTGGGTTTCCCAGTTTGTGAAGCACAGAAAGAATGGATATATAGAGATAATAACTGATGCAAGGGTTTATAGGGGATGTCAGGGTGAGGTAGGAGAGAGTGGGGTAGGAGAGAGGGAGGGTGAGGATATTTGGGGAGCAAACAATGAATGAGGGAGGGAGTGGGAGCATTAGAATTGATTGTGATTACACAACTTATTTTAAAACTATTTAACCATGGAAATATTTGATATGTGAATACTATATCAAGAAAACCACGTGCCAGGGGGTGGGGACTTGACCAATGGCTACCACAGGTGAAGGTTGTCGCATAGGAGCCATTGAGTTTAGGTCAATGGTGGTCGATTAATTTGGAAAAAAATAACAATATTGACTTACAGTATGAAGTAGAAATACAAGTAGAAGTTGTGGAATTGGAAAACTAAATAAATAAAATATTTACCTAGGAGCATGGCAGGGGAGGTTGGGGGGGATGACGTGGGGAGCTCACAGCAATGAGTGTGAGAAAGAACATGTTCTGAAATTGATTGTGGTCATGATTGCACAGCACTTCTTCATGTGATTGAATAAATACATTACATGATATGTGAAGTATATGCCAATAAAATGATTGAAAAATATTTACAGTCTTGGAAGGGAGTAGTTCAAGTCTGTCCTATGTAGATAGGATTTTAGGAGTAAGTAGCAAGGTAGTAGCATTTTGGTGTGTCAGTTACCATAATGTTTTTTTTTTCTACCATAATGTTTTTTAACATTCACCTATGTCGTAACAGAACCTTGGTGAGCAACTCCAGTATTCGATAGCACCCTTTCCCCTTAGGTAAGGAGTTCTGGTAGCATAGTGGTTAGGAGTTAGGCACTGCAAGGTCAATAGTTCAAAACCACCATCTGCTCCATGTGAGAAAGTTGGGGTTTTCTACTCCTGTAAAGCGTGACAGTCTCAGAAACCCACAAGGGCAGTTTTATCTGCCATATAGAGTCTTTATGAGTCGTGATTGACTTGATGGCAGTAAGTTTTTAAAATGATTTTTACCCCTCAGATAAGGAGCCCTGGTTGTGCTTCTTGACTGCTACATGAAAGGTTGGTGGTTTGAACCCACAAATCTGCTTCTATAAGGATCCCACAAAAACTCAAATTAACTGTCATGGAGATGGTTCCATCTCCTAACAGATCTTTAGAACAGAGTAGAACTGCCCCATGGCCTTTCTAAGGTTATACATCTTTACAAAAGCAAATTGACACATAGCTCTTCTGCGGGTTTGATTAGCAGCTGCGGGTTTGATTAGCTACTGTGACACTGGAGTATGGATGGTAGCCTTGGACACTCTGTGCAGGCAGTTCTGCTCTGTCCTATAGGGTTGCTATAGTCAGCATGGATTCCACTGCACCACTTAACCCCTCAGATGGGAGTTGAACCCCAGTAGTAGTTCATGGGTATGATTTTTGCCTTCCATGTGAGAGACCTGGGTTTGATTCCTGGGCAGTGCCCCTCCTACCCAGCCATCACCTTTCTGTCAATGGAAATTCGTGTATTGCTGATGCTGAACAGGTGTCAGTGGAACTGACCAACTAGGGGGGAAAAAAGGCCTGACGATCCACTTCCTAAAACCAGCCAATGAAAATCCTATGGATTACAATCATCTGATCCCAGTGTGCCAACTTGAGGACATCTAATGACTATCCACCAGATGAGTTTCTCACAATGAGCCTGGGACTGTGACCCTGAAGGGGGACATCTACTGTCTTGATGCTCTTATTCCTGCTTTGTCCCCCTCTACACAGCCCCATGGTTGAAATGAGAAGTACCAGCTTCTGATACATCTCTACAGCTTGGCAGTGGTGGGTGGCTCCCAAGATGGTGCTGGGCCAGCTAAATCGGAACCCTACCAGAATGTCATGATCTCACAAGAGAGAGAACCCGTAGCCATCCTACCCTTATGGTGAGAATCCTGTGGTTTGGAATTCAGGAGCTGCCATTGACCTTCTTCCCTGCACTGGAGTGGGTGTATTTGTTGTGATGATGTTTAGCTTCGAACAACAGGGGGGAAAAATACAACCAAACCATCATTATCACAAAAGAGATGCTTGTTTCTCAAGAAAGCTTACATGATGCATGAAAACAAGGTGAAGGGATGCAGGAGCGTCCTTTCACTGTCTCCCTGCAGCTTTGTCGGGCAGGCCACCAGGGATGGTTTCTGCTCTAGGAGATTGAATCTTTGCATGACACTTTACTTTCCATTTATTCAGATTTCTGGTCTGGAAATGTACATGTTAACTTGTAGATTAAAAAACAACAACAACAAAAATAAATCCAACCTTTTTAATTGTGATTTTGGAGAAAGTTTAAAGTAAATTAATTTTCCATTCACCGATGCATAGCCATTTCATTTCCCCAACGTGGATGGCAATCTCTGCTATGTAAGAGCATTCTTCTCACTTCCCCCCCATGCTGTTCCTTTCAGATGAATTAGCCGCTGAAAACATTATGGATAGCACGGAAACATTTCCAGATATTGAAAACCTTATAAATGGAAGCAGAACATTGTCAGAGCTAGTGCCAGAATATGAGCCCCTCAGGGGTGAAGGCACTCGAAATACGGCTGGGGAAAAGCTGCCTTCTCAAAACAGAGTCAATCATAACGACATAATGGATGGAGCAAAGCACGTGGGAGTAAAACCTCCGAGGTTGTCATTTGTTGATGGGGAAGGACTCAAAGTGAGAAGAAACAGCTGTACATGTCAACTAATAATTAGAACTTTAAATATATGAAGTATGAATAGGGGAAAATAGAGGTTCTAAAAATGAAATGCATAAGGATAGATATTCTAAATGCTAGTGAACTGAAATGGACAGGTATTGGCCATTTTGAATCATAAAATCACATGATTTATTATGCCAGGAATGACATATTCCAGAGGAATAGAGTTGCATTCATCATCAACAACACAGAGGTGACTGGATATCTCCGATGGAATACACAGAAATCAAATTGACTACATCTGTGGGAAGAGATGATGGAGAAGCAGCAGGTATAACCAAGCCAGGGGCTGACTGTGGAGCAGACAATCAATTGCTCATATGTAAGCTGAAGTTGAAGCTAAAGACAATTAAGACAAGTCCACAAGAGCCAAAATAGAGCCTTGAGTCTATCCCTCCTGAGCTTTGAGAATCTCTCAAGAATAGATTCGATGCACTGAACACTAATAATGACAGACACTTGATGAGCTGTGGGATGACATCAAGAACATCAGACATGAAGAAAGCAAAAGAGGATTACAAAGACAGGCAGGAAAGAAAAGATTAATGTGGATGTCAGAATAGACTCCGAGACTTGCTCTTAATTGTAGAGGTGCTAAGGTGCATGGAAGAAATAATAAAGTCAAAGAGCTGAAAAGAATATTTTTCAAAGGGAAGCTTGAGAAGACAAAGTAAAAGATTATAATGAAATGTGCAAACATTTAGAGTTAGAAAACCAAAAAGTATGAACACACTCAGTATATCTTAAACTGAAAGAATTAAGAAAAAAATTTGAGCCGTGAGTCACATTATTGAAAGACTCTATGATCAACATATTGACCGATGCCGTGCTGACATCAGATGGCTCTTGCCTGAAAGCAGAAAGGCTTGTGTTTTACTGATTATGCCAAGGCATTTGACTGTGCGGATCATAACAAACTATGGACACCCTTGAGAAGAATGGGAACTCCAGAACGCTTGATTGTGCTCATGTGGAACTTATACGTAGATCAAAAGGCAGTTGTGTATACAGAACAAAGGAATATTCAAACCAAAAGACCGAATTCACTGCCATCGAGTTGCTACCAACTCATAGTGACCCTATAGGACTCAGTAGAACTGCCTCTGTGAGCTTCCAAGACTGTAACTGAGTAGAAAACCCAGTCTTTCTCCCAAGGAGCAGCTGGTGGTTTTGAACAGCTGACCTTGTGTATAGCAACCTAACGTGTAACCACTGTGCCATGAAGGCTCCAAGGGGAATATGAGGTGGTTTAACATCAGGAAAGGTGTGCATCAAGGTTGCGCCCACCCATCATATTTATTCAATGTGGATGCTGAGCAAATAATCAGAGAAGCTGCCTTATATGAAAAAGAATGTGGCATTAGGATTGGAGGGAGGCGTGTTAACAACCTGCGGTATGCCACTGACACAACCTTGTTTACTGGAAGTAAGGAGGAGGACTTGAAGCACTTGCTGATGAAAAATGAAGATTGCAGCCTTCAGTATAGATTACAAAAATTCTTACAACTGGAACAGCAATTAACAGTGAAAAGAGTGAAGTTGTCAAGGATTTTATCTTGCTTGGATCCACAATCCATGCTCATGGAAGCAGCGGTCGAAAGATCAAAGGATGTCTTGTATCGGGCATATCTGCTGTACAAGATCTTTTTAAAGAGTTGAAAAACAAGATGTTACTTTGAGGAATCAGGTGTGTCTGATCCTAACCATGGTATTTTCAGTGACCTCATCTGCATGTGAAAGTTGGACATTGAATAAGGAAGATGGAAGAAGAAGGGATGCATTTGCATGATGGTGCTGGGGAAGCATATTGAAAGCACCATGGCCCCGCAAAAGACAAACCAATCTGTCTTGGAAGAAGTACAGACAGAAATATTTTTAGAAACAAAGATGGCAAGACTTTGTCTCACATACTTTGGATGTGCTGTCAGGAGAGACCAGTCCCTGGAGAAGGACATCGTGCTTTGTAAAGCAGAGGGGCAGTGGGAATCAAAAAGAAAGGCCCTCGATAAGGTGGATCGACACAGTGGCTGCTACAATAGACTCAAACATAAGAACAGTTTTGGGGATGGAGCAGGATGGGCTACTGTTTCATTCTATTGTACATAGCGTTGCTATGAGCCTGAACCAATTCAACAGCACCGAACAACAACAAACAACAACACTTTGTCCTGAATAATGGACTATAGCGAACACATCTTAATTGCCAGGATGATGCTGAGCTTATTTGTTCATTTGTTTTCCTGAAAAGAAGATAGTAGGCCCAATAAATTTGGGAACTTATGCTCTAAACTGTGAACCAAAATTTTCCTAACGCCAAATAACAGACTGGCTCATAAAATAAAGAATGTTACCTATGAGCCCTGTGCTCCTTTACAAAGTCATCCAGGTAAGACCACAGGCGCATTAAAAAACTCCAAGCTCGTGGCCATAGCGCCACTTATGACTACAGGACAGGGCAGAACCGCCCTTGTGGGTTTTGGAGACTGTCACTCTTTACAGGAGTCGAAAGCCTTGCAGAGTGACTGGTGGTTTCAAACTGCTGACCTTGCTCAACTTGTAAACCGCTACACCACCAGAGCTTGCCACAAATGGCTATTCATTACTGTAAAACAAACATGAGACCATTTAGGGCAGGGAATTGGAAACATGATATGCTCTGCAAATATTCACCACAAATACAATAAAATATTATTTAAAAGAATACCTCATCAGTCTTATTCAGGGTTTTTAAGAGGATCCAAGATGTTTGCATGAGATCCATCTACCTTGTTTAACTAAAAGAGGAAATAGTTAAAATATTTCTAAGCATATAGCAGTTACTTCTTCCTCCATCAAGTCAAGAAACTCATGGAAAGTTAACCAAAACCAAACTCACAGCTATAGAGTCAATTCCAACTCTGTGACAAAGTGGAACTGCCTTTGTAGGTGTCTGAGGCAATACATCTCTATATGGAGCAGAAAGCCTCAGTATTCTTCCCCAGGGCAGCTGGTGGATTTAAATAGCTGACCTTTTGGTTAGCAGCTCAGTGTGTCACCCACTATACTACTAGGGGCCCTTATCAAAGGTTGAGAGAGAGTCAAATTCTTGGTGAGTTAGCCCTTAGTACCTTAGCTTTGTGCTAGTCTAGGTAAACCAGAGAAACAAATCCACAGAAACCCTTATATGTATAAAAATTTGTAATAGTTTTATAGAAAGGGTAAATGTACATTCAGAAAGCATCCCAACCCAGTCCACTCCAAGCCCATAAGTCCAACATCAGCCCATATGTCTGACACTGATCTTCAAAGTCCTCCTCAAACTCACAAAACACACACAATGTCGCTGAGTGCAGGAGGATCACAGGCCAGTGGGTAGAAAGTCTTTGAATCCAGTGGCGGTGTAAGCATCTCAGCACCGGCAGGGATCCCCACGTGGCTTCTCCAGCACCCAGGGCTGCATCAGAATAAGTCCATGTGGCTTCTCCTAGGAATGTCTTGCAGGAAGTGAGCCTTGCAAGCTGAAGCAGGGAACTGGCTAAGGCAGCTGCACCCTGGTCCAACTATCGGAGAGCAAGAGACCTGAGAACCAGAAAGCCTAGGCTCACCGAGCCATTTAGCTCTCCGCCCTTCAATCAATCCCACGTTGGCACAATAAACCTTAACTATCTCAGCTTGATCTTGTTTTATGTTTAATTTTCTTTTACTTTTTAAAACCTTCTTTTAAAAGCCCAACATCTGATGGTAATATGAGAAATCAAAAGATTTTGGACTTCAGGTAATAAATTCTGGCTCTGGTGGTGTAGAAATTATGCACTGCATTGTGATACCCATGGTTGGCAGCTTTTAAAAACACCACCAGCTTTGAGTCAGCAGGGGCTCTGTGGCACCGAGGTGTTTTTCAGTGTGATGCACTTCTGGGGACTGGTTGGGGAGCCATCTTACACATGCTGCCTATTACTTTTCACTAAAAAAAGCCCTCAAACGCACTGCCCTCAAGTGTATTCTTACTCATAGTGACCCTATAGGGTAGAGTAGAACTGTCCCTGTGGGTTTCCCACACTGTACCTCTTTTTTTAACATCATTTTATTGGAAGTTCTTACAGATATCATACCATTCCATGGTTCAATCACATCAAGTAGTACTGGGCATTTGCTACCATAATCGGTTTCAAAACACTTTCTTTCCTCTTGAACTCCTTTATATTAGCTCCCCTTTATTCTTACCACCCCTCCCACCATATCCCCCAGGAACCCTTCTTCTTTTTTTCTTTATATAATAGTTTTTTTGTCAGAGCTTACATAATCCAATATATTCATTCACATGCAATTCTGTAGTTTGATTCCATCGAGTAGGGTTATACTGTCATCAATGCAATCAGCTCCTCATTCCCCTCCCCACCCTCCTGCTTCCCGTACCCTCAGGAAACCGCTATTCCTGTTAGCATTTCTGAAACATTATCTATCTTCACTTTCATGTACTGAATGACCTTAAATATACAACTGAGCATATGAAAATCCAACATGATTAATGAGGTAAAACAAATAAATCTGTAATAGTGAGGGGAGGAAATCTTAAAGAACTAGAGGATAGTTCTGTGGTTCATCAGTGCCATACGCCCCCTGGATTTATCATCCGTGCCACGTGGCCCTTCTGAGAGGCATTGTCCAGTTATCTTACAGGTGGGTTTTGGGTCTCCACTACATTCCCACCCCTTTACATTGATTTGGTTGCTTGTTTTCGACCTTCTGCTACCTCTTCCCATTGGCACCTCATGGTCACACAGGCTGGTGTGTTTCTTCCATGTTGGCTTTGTTGCTTCCCTGCTAGATGACCGTTTATGTAACTACAAACCTTTAAGACCCCAGACGCTATCTATTTTAATAGCTGGCCACTATCAGCTTTCTTCAGCACATTTGCTTAGGCATGGATTTTGTCTTCAGTTATCGTGTCGGGAAGGTGAGTATCATACAGGGCCACATTGTTAGAACAAACCGTCTTGTACTGAAATAAGATTTAAGTAGAGGCCCAAAGTCCATCGGCTTCCCTGTTTCATTTGCATAGATATATGCACATATAAACAAATACACACATATTTACACATTCATTTATATATATTTCTCTTTTTAATTTCCTCTTTTACTCCCACCTGCCCCACTATTATGTTTACCCATCCTTCACCTCTCAGTACCTTTTCTCAGATACAATTCAATGGAACAAACATGACCAGAAAACCTACACTCTCCTTGCCATCAATTTTAGAACACTTCAGCTCACCTCCCCCTGCTTGTCCCCTCCCACGCCCCCAGGAACGGTCACTTCCACACTGTCACTCTTTCTAGGAGCAGCAGGCCTCGTGTTTCTCCCATATGGTGGCTGGTGGTTTCTAATTGCTTACCTTGTACTTGGTTCCTTTACTTTTCAGCTTCCTGAAAATATTCATGCGTTGAGGGGTGGCAAGTAAGCTTTAACAGATGACTTAGAAATGGAATCAAGAAGCATATTTTTGACATCCCAATTGTCCTGAATGGCAAAAAGACACGTGAAAGAACTATCATTTTATTTACACACTATAGTGGTCATCTATAATCGCCCTCCCTCACTGTCTACTCAATATTTTCTTAGCCTAATTGTCTGGCTTTCCTTTGGAAGACAAGCCTGCCTCATCTCTCAGACTCTGGGTTTGAGGGATTGCTGAGTTCATTCTCAATTCAAAGCGTAGGTGGTGACTCAAGCAGGGCCAGTCAAAGCACGGCCTTCCTTTGGCCACAGCAACTGATTCAAGGATGGGCATATGAGCCAGTTGGACAGAATCAATGAGATTCAAGTAGATATTGGTTGGGACTTTTGGAAGAATGGCATGTTGGACTTAAACTTGAAAATATATGAACTTGGAGTCATTGAGAGACCCTCTGGGGAGCTTGAAAATAAAGTACAGCAGAAGGCACAGAGGAGAGTTGGAGAGCAACCAAACAGGTTATGACGATATTGCCCCAGGGTCTGAATTGAATGCTATGAATCAGAATTGACTTGATGGCAGTGAGTTTTGGGTTTAGAGCCAATAAATGAATGTTCTATGCTTATTGGAAGAAAGACAGGACTTTCTACTCCTGTAAAGAATTATAGTCTCGGAAACTCATAGGGGCAGCTCTATCCTGTCCTATAGGGTCAATAGGAGTTGGCAATGACTTCATGGTAGTGAGTATGGCTTAAGATACTTTCTGTTGCTTTTTTCCCCCTTGGCATCAATCTGGCTGACCCAGTGTGGCAGTTACATAATCTCATGTCACCTTGGGAAGGGGTGGAGTTTAGCCTGTCAATTAGGTCATAGCCAATGAGACCTCTGTGTTTGCATGGCCTTCTCCTGAGGATTCTGGGAACTCCTGTCTCCCTCCCTGGAGGTGGGACACACAATTTCTGTTTCATCTTCCTGTGAGAAATTCCTGCTGACAACCCACAAGGAGCCATGCTGATGGCAACCAGAGCCTTGGAGCTGGAGGAGCCATGTGGAGACCCACACCATCGCTGAGATGCTTCCACTACCACTGGATCCACAAGACTTTCCACCCACTGGCCTATGATCTTCCTGCATTCGAGGTATTGCATGGCTGTATGAGTCTAAAGAGAAATTTATGGACAAGTATTGAACTATGGGGTAATATAGGACTTATGGACTTGATCTGGACTGGGTGGGATATTTTCTTAATGTGTAATTGCTCTTTGATATAAAGTTGTTTCTTACACACATATGAATGTCTATGAATTTGTTTCTCTAGTCAACCCAGACTAACACACCCAGTGAAGCCCTTGGATGTTGCTGTTTGCGTAGCAAGTAGTACCTCAGTAGTGCCCCACAACTATTTTTACCTGCTGAAAAATCACTTTTATTATATGAATATTCACATATCAACAAAAGAAAACATTGAACACTTCTCTCTCACATTTGCTCATTACCTAGGCCAAGAGCAAATCCATTGCAACTGGGATGTGAAATATTTGTTCAGTCCAACACAATATAAGTGCCTGTCCGTACTGAATGCCATTAAGCGTAAGTGATATATAAAACTCGCTACTATTAAGTCAATTCAAACTCAAAGTGATCCTATATGACAGAGTAGAACTGCCCTGGGGGGTTTCTGAGGCTGTGTATCTTTATGGCAACAGAAGGCCTCTTCTTTTTCCCATGGATTAGCTGGTGGGTTCGAACTGCTGATCTTGCATTTAGCAGCCCAAAGTGTAACCCACCATGGCACCAGGGCTCCTTGATAAGAGAAATCTGCCACCACCCTGTTCCATTTTCCTTTCTAGCATAACATTTCTATTAGCATTGTGAATGGTTTTACACACATCTTGGCAATAGTACAGCTTGAATTTTTGGCATCCCGGAAAGCACAATTTTTAGCTTATTCTGGAAAATATCACTGGGGTCATTGCAGAGGTCATTGTGCTTTGCTTGAAAGGGATTCAAAAGGTTCAGTAGCTTACCTGCCACTATTGGGCAATATCATAACAGGCAAAGTATGGTGGTCTAGAGACAAATGAAGTCTAATTATCATATAATCATATTTCTTATTCATCTTTTTGGGGGGTTGCCCATCATGCTCATAGATACTCCTGTGCCATCGATGTAGAGCCAAACTATCCGGTCACAACAATGTCTCACTCACACTCAATTTTTGCATTTACGAAGGCCTTCTGTGCTGCAGTGGGGAATATTGATTTTTTTTCACTTAATGACTTTTTTCACTTCATTGGACTGCTGATCCAGTTTTACAAATTGGAACTAGGCCGACACACTTTGGATGCAATGAAAAATGCAAATTGGCCACATGTAATATAATATGCAAAAGGACACAAAAATCTGCGAGTGGAGATAAAATGTACTTCAGTAAGTAAATGTTGACTTCTTGGCAGGAGTCCCTTGGAGGTATACACTTGGCTGTTAACCGAAAGGTTGGAGGTTTGAGTCCACTCAGAGGTTCTTGGGAAGACAGGCCTTGTTGTTATGTGCCATCAAGTTGGTCTGACCCATAGCGACCAGATGCCCAACAGAACGAAACACCAGCCTCATGTCATGATTGTTCCCATGCTGGAGCCCATTGTTGCAGTCAGAATCCATCTCATCGAGGGCCTTCCTCTCTCTCACTACCCCTCCATTGTACCAAGCATGATGGCCTTCTCCAGCGACTGGTCTCTCCTGACAACATGTCCAAAGAATGTGAGCCAAGATCTTGTCATCCTTGCCTCTTTGGAGCACTCTGGCCATACTCCGTCCAAGACAGATTCTTTCGGCTGTAGTTTTTCCAGGAAAGGCCTTGGGCCCTATTTTCCGAAAGTTGGCCATTGAAAACCCTACGGGACCCAGTTCTGTTCTGATATACATACACACAGGCTCTGGGAGTCTGTGTCACTTCAATGGCAACTGGTCAGCGAATGTTAGCTGAAAGGAACTACTGATCAAGGCTTTAGAGCAAACTCACACCAGCTCTAGGATCATCATGATAAGACTAAACAGTTTTAGTGAAAGTCAAAATTTATCTTACATTTTAATTTTATCAATACGTATGAGAATATAATTGTACCCTCCTCCCCTTAGGAGACTCCTAACCTAGACGTGGCTCTCTTTGGGGGATTCCAGGCATCAACAGGGGTCTGAGGACTGAACTTGACCAACACTTCTCAGAGGATAATTGTTGACTGGTGACCAAAGAGATAGCTGGGGACAGGAAAACCTTGATAGTGGGAGGGAACACCATTGACATGAGCAGTATGATCTGTCATGATAGCAACAGACCACAGGTTGGTTGAGAAGTGTGTGTGTGTGTGTGTGTGTGTGTGTGTGTGTGTGTTGAGGGTGGGGGGGACAAATAGTTTCTGAAACAAAGATTGATGAGTTCCAATACCTTGTGTGTGATTTTCAAAATTTTAAATTTAATTGTTTTAGATATTTCTGCTCTGCCCTCATTCTTAAATTGGTTTATTTGCAGGAGAATTAAAATTTTTTTTTCTCAAAAAGGAAAGAAAAACTTAACGCCATACAACCTACCTAGAGTTAGTTTTAATTTGGGGATGTACAGTTTTGTTACTTGCTGAAAAGAAAAATTCCAATTAGCTTGATTATGTAAGCTCTGAACTTAATTGTTTTCTATGTTCAGTAAACTCATCTTTGCTGAATTATAGATATAAATCACTACTCATATAGATAAATGTACTTAAAATATAGAATTTTTATATTACAGATTTATTATTATTTAGTCTGGTGGTGTAGTGGCTATGTGTTCAGTTCCTAACCTCAAAACCAGCAGTTCCAAACTACTGTCTACTCCTCAGGAGAAAGATGGGATTTTCTACTCCTGTAAATAGTTACTATCTTGCAAACTCACAGGGAGCACTTCTACCCTGTCCTATAGCGTCGCTATGCGTCAATATTGACTTGATGACAGCGAGTTTCCAGCTTATAGTAACTCCATGTGACAGAAGAAGTGCCCCAAAGGCCCCATAGGGTTTTCTTGACCATAATCTTTATAGAATTCGATTACCAGGTCTTTCTTCTGTGGCTTCAAACCTCCAGTCTTTCATTTGGCAACCCACACTTACCTATTGTGTCGCCACGGCTCCTTTTAAGGCAACCACATATATGCAGATAAAGAATGAGCCAACAAAGACATAAGAGTAATACGTTCTTTAATAAGATGATTCATAGTAAGTTATTTATTAGCATTTCCTGCATTTGTTCCCAGTTCATGTAGTTGTAAATGTGGTCTATCTGAAACATCCCCACATCACACCGTGTCCAGTAAGACACAACTGAGTCATTAAACTGTTTCCTAACTACAGAGTCGGAGAAAAGGTGCTGTCAAACAGCCAGAAAAGCCTGCACCAACGGAGCATCCCAGTGACGTTGCCTCCCATGGTCCTCTTCTCCAAAGCCAAGGGTTTGCGTTGGAGCCAGGGTAAGAAAGCTTTCGAAAGGGCCCCATCTGAGAAGGCTCACTCACACCACTCATTCCTTAAAGAGTCCTAGGTGTTCCTGGCATGTCCACAATGTAATGAAGTGGCAGAAGCGTGCGACGTCCAGTGTGAAGTGGGGCCTGTTTGGCGTGGCATTGACTGGTGCAATCTGGAGAGGGACATTCCGAGCATGACTTAAGCAAAGGAGAGGCATCAGACTCCTATCGCAGCCACTATCGGGTTCTAGGTTTGCTTTTACAAGGAAATCATAGGAATGCGGTCATGGCAGCCTTTGTGTTAAATTTTTAAAAATTAAGACCTGACTCACATACCGCGAAGTCACTCGTTTAAGGTGTACAACTCAGTAGTTCTTAATATTTTCACAAGGTTGTGCCACCATCATCGCCATTTCATTCCAGAACATCTTCATCATCCTCTAAAGAAACCATACACCACTTAGCAGCCACGCCCCACCGCTCTCTCCTCCAGACGCTGATAGCCATTTCGGGGCTCTGTGGATTTGGACATTTCCTATAAATGGAATCAGATAATCTGCCATCCTTGTGCGTTACTTCTTTACTTGGCTGCTGTGCGTCACCAGAGCAATCCCATGTGAGAGAGTAGAACAATCCCAGAGGAGTTTTTCAACCCCCACCCCCGCATTGCCATTAAGTACAGATTTAATTTGTAGTTGTTTGCCTCGGTAAACATGATCTCATTTCAGATCTTCTCTTGTCCCTACCCAAGGAAGAAGTTTCAAAAATTATTAATATTAGTTTGCTTACTAAAGAGCCAACTTTATGAAGAAAAGAAAGATCCAATGCAGAAGAGAATTTTTGCTAACATTTTTTTCTGGGTAAGATTTCTAAGGACACCAGTGTTATTGGGGGTATTAAAAAAGTCTTTCATAGTGAATATGAACACGTAAAATTAAAAAAACCTAAGGCCATCATTTAGACCTCCATGTGTATTTGGTCAGTTTAAGGTCTTCAATGATTAAAGTGACACGTTACTGAATGAGAACAGATCCATTTGCATGTGGCCAAATAGCGTGCGCTGAAGCCATTTGGAGACGGCTTCTGTTCTCTTTCGCCAATGTCATGAGGTTGCTATCTCAGTCATGGAGTTATATTCGAACCCAGTTTTTTATTTTGCTCTGCCATTTAAGGACTGGCATCTTTCCCTCCAAAAATATTGCTAGCAATAGGGTTAATTAAAAAATACTAAAGGTGACAGCATACATCGGGATTATTTAAGTCATCTGTGCAAGTATAAAAGTTATGCAAAATACTCACAGGAAAAATGTTCAAAGGCCAAGGAGGACAATTTTTTTTTTCTTTTACAAGTGCAACTGCAGGGTCTTTAGAACATTCCTTTAGAGCAGTGGTTCTCAACCTTCCTATGCCACGACCCTTTCATACAGTTCCTCATGTTGTGGTGACCCCTAACCCTAAAATGATTTTCGTGGCTACTTCATCACTGTCATTTTGCAGTGAAAGGGTCGTTTAACCCCCAAAGGGGTCAACCCTCAGGTTGAGAACCACTGCTGTAGATGGTTTTGCAGAAAACTTAGTTGTTTGGCTCAGTACGTTGAGTCCAGAGGACTTTCTTGGCTGTGATCTTTCTGGAAGCAGCCCGGCAAGCCTTTCTTCCCAGAAGCTGATGAGTGGGTTCAAACTACTAACCTTTGGGTTAACAACTAAGTACTTAATTGTGATATCCCTGCGGCTTCTTTCTGTTTTTCAAGTGGCATAATGTTGTCGAGGTTCATTAACGTGGCATCTGCTGGCCCTTTTCTGGATGAACACTATTCTGGGGTAGGGTTATACCACCTTTTGGGTATTCGCTCATTGGCTGGTGAACATTTGGAGTTGTTTTCACTTTAGGACTGTCCTGACTCATGCTGCTGTGACGATTCATGCACATGTTGTGTGCAGTCATATGTTTTCCCTTTTCTTGGGTAGACACCAACGTGTGGAGTTGCTGGGTCCTATGGTCCTGCTAGGTGAGATTTTTTTTTACATGCTCACCAGCTGGGGTCGAGGGTTCCGGCTTCTGCATGTTCCTCACTCGCATTTGGTACTTGGTACTCCCTGTTGATGACAGCGATCTTAGTGGGGTATGCTCTGCATGTGATGAAGCCTCACACTTTGGACTAAGTATGCATTTGAAGTCAACTGTTAAGAACAATCCCGGGTGTGTATGAAGGGTTTCTAATCCTGCCTTTTGACCAGATCTTAAGTCTGGCCAAGTGTTGCTAGTTGGGGCTCTCACTGGTGGAGGTGGGGTCGCGAAGGAGGGGAGGTGTGAGCCGTTTTGCTGTGTTTTAATTTATATTGGCTTAAATGAGACAGCCGGTGTAGGTAAACATAGAGACTGAGTTTCATAACTTCAAAAATATTTCAGATTCCAGCCCGATTTGGTGCTATGCAGGTAAGCATGGCACATACCCCACTTCCCAAATGCAAAGAATGACACAGGTGACCAATCGTTCCTCTTCTGTATTATTCGCAAAGACATATTCCTTCACACCCCGCCCTCAGAGGTTCTACAGCTTTAGAATCTAAAGCTTAAAAACAAATCAATTTTATTAGCTGCTGATTCTGGTGCTAAATGTCTTCCATTTCAGGTAAGATAATACAAAATCTAATCAAACTCACTGCTGGCATGTCAATCCCGATGCATAGACATCTGCTTGAACATGAACCAGCACTTGCCTCTCTTGCAGTTCAAAGGGAAAGCAGGCATTGTCCACCAGATGGGCGGCAGCCACAACAAAAGACTAAGCTGAGGCGTTGGGGAATCTTTCACTATATTTAAGGCGGAAAACATGACCTGAGCACACCCTTGGTCTCACATGTCTGCTTAAGGTTAAAGTGCAGGAGCCCAGATACACAGAGGTCTAGGGGCAAACTTCCGTATTGAAAGGAGTACCACCTCCCCAGCCCCACCCCAACCCCAATCACTGCCATTGAGTCATTGCTGACTCATAGCAACCCCCTGTGAGTTTCTGAGACTGTAACTGTTTTCAGTCTCAGCAAGCCCAGTCTTTCTCCCGCGGAGTTGCTGGTGGCTCCGAACTACCGACATTGCGTATCGCAACCCACTTCCTAACCACTACACCACCAGGGCTGCTTGAAATGAGTACGTAGGGTTGCAAAAGAGTTGCCGATAGGGTGGCCATATTTAAGTGTTTTTGAACTATGGAATGTAATGTAGAATGTACGTTTTCACACATAGATCTTGGACCCCGTGGTTTAGCTCGATTGACTATATTTTCCACATCGTGTTTCAAATTATCCCCTCCCCACTTTTACTTTTGTTCCAGAATATGTCTGACGGTCTAGCCTGTCATTTCACCTGAACACAAGTCAGAAGGCATCCTTTTACAATAAGGATGGTTTATATATTTTTTCTTTCCCTGGAAACTATGCTTTTGTCATGCTTTAAAAATAAGCAATAATCTGTTTACCTCATTGATTGTTTATTCTAGATTCAAATTTCCCTCAGGGTGGAGACTTCATTTTTACATTTTTTATTATTGAAAATTTTAGACATACAGAAAATAGAATAACAGATTGAGCCCCCATTTGCCTATCGCTTTGGTCAGCAACTAGCAAGTCATGGTCATGTGTCCTCTATAGCTCCCTCTTCTCTCCTCTAAGCCCTGAAGGCTTTTTTCCTTTCCAACACATCATTTCTGTACATGTACACGTGTGTGTGGCCAAATGCATGTTTAAAGGGTACAACTCTGTAGCATGTAGCACATTTCCAATGCCGGTACACCATCACCTCTGTCTAGTTCCAGAATGTTTCATCGCTCCAAGGAAACTTCCTGCTCATGAACCATGATGCTCCATTCCGCTTTCGCTTAGCCCCTTGCAACCACTAAGGTGCTTTATGTCTGTCTCGCTTTACCCTTCATACAAATGGGTACCCCTTACCATTTCATTTTTTGGGGGAATCTTTTTATTGTGCATTAAGCAGAGGCTTACAGAGCAGATCATCTGTTTTCTGGGCAACAATTCTTGCATATTTTGTTTCAACTCATCCATCACAATCCCCTCTATGTATCACCATTTCTCCCACTTCTGCTCGGTGTTTCCTGTTTCCCCTCCTCCTCCTTTTCTAGCCCTCCAAACATTGTCCTTGGGCCAATGCTGCCCCCCTGCTCATTATAGGTTTAGAATCAATCCCAGACAGACGCGATATGAGGGGGCATCAAAATGCTCATGGAAAAAGTCCATTATCTTTTCATTCAATTTTCCATGAGCTTTTTTGAATCCCCTCTGTATGAATTTCATCCATGAGTATCTTTAAAAGATCAGGACTCTTTTTCTTTAAGCCTAACCACAAGACCATGTTCACACTTGAAAAGAATTTAAAGAAAATGTTTACCGGTTTGAGTCAGGATCCTAATAAGATGCAAAGATTGTGGTGGGATATGCATTTTAAGATTCCTTTTATGCAAAATTTACTTCTCTATCTCTTCCTCCACTGCCCCTCCACCTCACTTAAACAAACAAACAAACATTTTCTTAGGACATAATCCAGACCTCATACAATTCAGTAGAGAATCCCACTGTCTGATTTGGGCTGTCTGTTTCTCTGTGGTGGTGTTTTAATATGTTTCTTCAACTTTTGTATTATCTGCACCTTGGTCATTCTGTCTGGAACTGCACTGTCCAATATGGTGACCACTAGCCCCTTGTGGCTACTGAGCACTTGAGATGTGACTAGTCAAATTTGAGATGTGTGACATACGAGTTCATTTCAAACATTTGAAAAAAAGGAAATCGACACAATTTCTGTATGTATGGATTGTGATAAGAATTGTATGAGTCCCTAATAAAATGATATTAAAAAATAAAGTTTTATTTTAATAATCATTTTTAAAAGCAATTGAGATGTGTTATAAGTTATATAATACACATCAGTTTTCAAAGACTTCAGGCAAAAAAGAGATGCAAATGATCTTACTAAATATGGGGGTAAGTAAAAAAAATTATTACTAAGGTGCAGTTCATACACACATGGCTTTATTCCAAATAAAACATGTTTAAATATATCTTTGTTATCGGTGGATGGCTGCAGACAAGTTCTGGCCACAGTAATATACTTGTTTTAGTCTCATTATGATGCTAACAAAGAAAAGATTCAAGGCCAACAGTGGTGTCCCAGGTCCATTCAAGGCAGAGAGGGCAGCGTAGAAGGTTATGGTGACTATTAGCGGGATCCCAAAGGGGTCATCCTGATGTACTTCTTAAAGGATGCATGACAACCAGCGGAGTTTACTAGAAAGAAGTTTTAAGACAATGGATGTGTTAGGGTTCTCTAGAGAAACAGAACCAGGACACTTATTATTTTATATGTATAAAAGGATAGGTTTATACAGCGAGAAGGAATATAACAGCAAATTAGTCCACACAGCAGTACAGAGGGCTCCGTTCAACTCATTTTCATGGAATAATTAATATACTACTGAAAGTCCTTCAACTCACTTGGGCTGCCAGTCCAAGGTCAAGTACTCAGACAGTGGATTCTTCCCTCAGGCAAGATAGGCAGAGTCTGCCGGCAGGCAACACACAGTTGGGCGGGTTGTTTGGGAGCAGTGGTACTTCCTAGATGGTGCTCTGTGTATTTATCCAAAAACACATAATATCCGGCCCTTTTGGTGATGTTAGTAGTTATCGATCATCAATGTTGGATTCATTTGTTCATTGTCATTGTTGTTAGCTGTCCTTGAGTTGCTTGTGACTCCTAAAGACAATGGAACAAAACAATACCACCCCCATGCTAGGTTGTAGCTCCAATTATTGTGATCCATAGGGTTTTCATTGGCAGGATTTTAGAAATAGATTACCAGGCTTTTCTTCCTAGTCCTCTGTACCTGGAAAACTCTGCTAAAATTGGTCAGCATTCTAGCAACACACAAGTCTCCAGTGCCAGATGGGTGTACTGGTTGGAAATCAAACTTGAGTCTTCTTCATTGAAGAAGTATTGGTTTATTAGGCATTGCAAAATAATGCGATTTTAATTCTGTCACTCCTTCTGCATTTATTTGCTAGGAAAAGCTCTATAAAGAGGAACCTCCCACATCTACCTCATTTCCAATGTGAGGCCCAGTGGAACAGTCCCACAGGGAAGGCAAGACTAGTGCGTGAGAGTTTGTTTTCATTAATCAATTCTCAGAGGAGTTCATTGGCTCCCAGGCAGTTGATAGATTTGAAAGACTGCATAGCCATGCTTATTTGTTTGTCCTTCTCAGATAGATTTACAAACCTCAGCAGGAATGAATGTGCGAGTGTGAAAGCAAATGGAAAACGATCTGCTCCCACACTAAGCTACATTCTACATCATAAATGGCCAGTCGTCTTCAGGACTGTCAAGGGCACCAAGACAAAGGAAGATGAAGGAAACATGACAAATAAAGGCAACATGTCATCGTGGATTGGATCCTGGACCAGGAAAAATCAATTATCTCTCCCTTTTTACGCCAAAGGACATTGGTGGGAAAATTGCTAAAAATGGAATAAGCTTTGTAGATTAGCTCTAGCTCCTTTCCGGGTTTTGATTATTGTATCTTTGTTTTCCAGAAATCTACACTCAAGCATGCAGAAGTGAAGGGATAGTATGTCTGCAAACGATTCAGAAGGGAACGGAGATCAAAAGACAAAGAAGGTGATGGAGCAAGTGCGGTAGCTCTTTGGTGGGGTGGGGGGGGGTGCGTCGAGGTGAAAGATATTCAGGAATATTTTTTGAACTGGCATATTCTTGGTTGTTGAAAGATCAGTATAGAGACATTGTGAACAATTTGTACACCATTCTTTTTTTTGGTTTCAATATGATGGGGCTTTCTTCTTTTATTAATAAATCTTTTTATTGGGGCTCATACAACTCTTATCACAATCCATACATACATCAATTGAGCAAAGCACCCTTATACATTCATTGCCCTCGTCATTCTCAAAATTCGCCTTCTGCTTGGGTTCCTGGAATCAGCTCGGTTTCCTATTATTCCCCCTCCCCCTCCCTCCCCGCTCCCCCCTGCACCCTTAATAGTTTATAAATAATTATTTTATCTTATCTTACACTGCCCGGCGTCTCCCCTCACCCACCTTCCCATTGCCCATCTCCCAGAGAGGAGGTTACACATAGATCCCCAAGATCGGTTCCCCCTTCCCTCCCAGTGTCGCCACTCCCACCGCTGGTCCTGAGGGATTCATCCGTCCTAGATTCCCTGTGTACACCATTCTTAATGCATGTATCAACATCCTAAAATGGCATAAAATTCGTTTCTAAATTCTGTGACTTTCCAGCTTAAAACTTGGAGTCTGAAAGTCATACCAACAAAATAAAATAATGTCCAAGAATTAGAAAACACACTCCCATTCTCCTTGTGAATTAACACAAACATAGGTGGGAGCAATGTGAACTCAAAGCATATTAAGACGGACTTTGCACAGTTGAGAGGTACTCTGTGAGGAACTGGAGAAGAATCTTCTCAATAGTGGCTGAAAGGACAAACCCATCTGTGTGGGAAGAAGCATGGCCAGAGTGCTCCTTAGAGACAAGGATGGCGAGACTTCATCTGACATACTTTGGACGTGTTGGCAGGAGATAGCAGTCCCTGGAGAAGGACATCATGCTTGGTAAAGTAGAGGGGCAGAGAAAAAGAGGAAGGCCTCCGATGGGCGCAGGCATAGGAGCAATCGTGAGGATGATGCCGGACCGGGCAGTGTTTTGTTTTGTTGTGCAGAAGGTTGCTATGGCTCTGAATTGACTGGATGCCACTTAACAACAACAACAACTGCAAGGAACAAGTTACAAACTGTGAGAAGTTAAGAACCTCTTCACACTGAGCGCCAATGTGGCTGCAGATGCACTCTCTTGGATCACGGGCTCTGGGAGAGGAGGCCCAGGCAGCCCCGGGGGGAGAGGTGCACAGGATGGGGGCCAGAGGTCTTTCTTGAGTCAGTGAGGAGCTAGGGCCTCCTGCTAGGAAAGGAACCATCATGGGTGCAGAGCCTCTACTCTCGTCCATCTCAGAGCTGGCTGTATAGACCCCTGTTTACTAGCTTGATATTAGACCCACACGAGCCACCCGGAGCCAGAACTCTCCAACAAAGTTTCAAGTTCCACATGCACAGGGATGGAGGTGAAAATAGGAGTTGGAAGAGTCCCCCCTGCTGAGAATTTCCATTTCCATCACAGCTATAGGAGTCAGACTCTCCACTTTAACAAGATCCCCAGGGGGTCACTGAGGAGCTGTAAGACTCACCTGGGGATCTTGTTAAACTGTAGATTGAGAGTCTGACTATCTGGTATGGAACGGCATGTTTTCAGCTGGGGCTGGACCAGAATGAGTTTGCGGCCCAGGGTCAATACTATTTTTACATTGTTTTTTTAAAAAAATCATTTTATTGGAGGCTCATGCAACACATCACAATCCATACATTTGTACATTTGTTGCCATCATCATTCTCAAAACATTTGCTTTCTACTTGAGCCCTTGGTAGCAGCTCCTCATTTTCCCCCTCCCCTCCCTGCTCCCCCTTCCCTCATGAACCCTTGATAATTTATAAATTATTATTACTTTGTCATGTCTTACACTGTCTGACATCTCCCATCGCCCACTTTTCTGTTGTCCGTCCCCCAGGGAGGAGGTTATATGTAGATCCTTGTAATCGGTTCTCCCTTTCCACCCCACCTTCCCTCCACCCTCTGGTATTACCACTCTCACCACTGATCCTGAAGGGATCATCAGTCCTGGATACCCTGTGTTTCCAGTTCCTATGGTTTTTAAACGGCCAAATCGCAGGATAAGGTGCCATGTAGCAGCAAATAACTAAGGCAAGGCCTTATCTTAAGCACCTTGAAGTCATGAGGCCTGAGGCCTACATTGCTGCCTGAACAGTCAAATCATTTTCCCACCTGATTCTGTTATAATCTGTGAATAAGAGTGGATGTAGAGGACAGTATTTCCAAGATATAACCACATTCATATTGTTATTTGGGTAACTCTTATGAATGAGATTATGGTGCCTAGAGGTCATCAGGAAGCAGCTCAACTAAAATTTAAGTCCTGTGGTTTTTTTAGTGACTGCCTATCCCACCTAGAGAAAAGAGTTTCTCAAAGAAGTTAAAAAAAATATGGATACATGCGTTGACATGGAGGAGCCTAGAAAACATTGTGCTGAGTGAAAGAAATCAGACAGAAAAGGACAAACTCCACTTCTTTGAAATATCTGATGTAGGTAGGCCAATACATGATGACAAAAGGTGATTATTGGTTTCCAGGTAACCCTGGTGGTACTTCAGAGTTGGCACTGGCTTGTTAACTGCTAAGTGGGCAGTTCAAACACACCAGCCAGCCCACCAGGAAAGAGGCAGCTGTCGGCTGCTATGAAGATTTACAGTCTCAGAATGAATCTGAATCGACTCAGTGGCAGTGAATTTGCTTTAGTGAGGTCCAGGTGGGAAGGAGAAAGAAGGTGTTGCTTTGCAGAATTGAGTGTCTGATAAGGGTTGCCATGGTGACCTGGGACTTTGAAGAACAGAAATCGATTGTCTCATAGTTCTGGATGCTGAAAGTCCAAATCATGGTCTTGGCCATGTGGATTCTATGAGCCTATCCCTTAGCATCTGCTGGCTAATGGTCAACCTAAGTATTCCTTTGCTTGTAGACGGACCCACATATTCTATCTCCCCACCCCCACCCCCTGCATGTCTCCACATCTGTGCTGCTCTTTTTATTAATTTATCTATCTATTTATTTATTCAAATCATTTTATTGGGGGCTCATACAGCTCTTTTCATAATTCATACATACATCGATTGTATAAAGCACATCTGTTCATTCGTTACCCTCACCATTCTCAAAACATTTGCTCTCCACATAAGCTCATGGCATCAGCTCCTCATTTCCACCGCTCCCTTCCCACTCCCCCATCCCTCATGAACCCTTGATAATTTCTGAATTATTATTTTATATCTTACACTATCTAACGTCTCCCTTCACCCACTTTTTTGTTTCCCATCCCTCAGGGAGGAGGTTCTATGTAGATCCTTGTAATTGGTTCCCCCTCTCTACCCCACCCTCCCTCCATCCTCCCAGTATCGCCACTCACACCACTGGTCCTGAAGGGATCATCCATCCTGGATTCCCTGTGTTTTCAGTTCCTATCTGTACCTGTGTACATCCTCTGGTCTAGCCAGATTTGCAAGGTAGAATGGAAATCATGATAGTGGGGGTGAGGGTGGTGAGGAAGTATTTAGGAACTAGAGGAAGGTTGTATGTTTCACGGTTGCTGCACTGCACCCTGATGGTGTGCTGCTCTTTTTATAAGACACCATTCAATTGAGGAGATTTAAGACTTCACCCACTCTGGCATGGCCTCATTCACCACCCAAGAAAATCTCGATTACTACACATAACCATACTTATAGGCCAACAGGTTCAGATGTTCGCATGTTTGGAAGGTTGTTGTTGTTATCATGTTGTTAGGTGTCACTGAGTGGGTTCAAGCTCATTGTGACCCTATGTACAATAGGATAAAATACTGCCCAGTCCTGTGCTATCCTCACAATTGTTGTTATAGTTGAGTCCATTGGCACATCCACTGTGCCAATCCATCTCCTCTAGGGTTGTCTTCTATTTTTGCTGGCTCAATGTTTTACTGGACGTCCTTTTCCAGGGACTGGTTGCTCTCGTGATAACACATTCAAAGTATGTGAGACAAAGTCTCTCCATCATCACTTCCCAGTTTTCTGCACCAGCCTTGTTACCAGCCTCCCCCTTCCAAAAAGTGTTCCTTAAAAGTGAAAATGTATAAGACACAGGACGCTAAGCGTGGGATGCTGCTAGGAAAGGGGGTGGAAACTAGGAGGGGATTGGGTGACAAAGGCAAACAGAAGCTTCCAAGGAAAGGGCATGATGGCAGGACACTGTGCCATGGTGCTTCTCGCACTGCTCAGGTAATTCTCATCCGTCAATTTAAATCAACAATAGTTTCTGGAGCCCCCATTGGGAAGACTTGGAGCCCGTTACTTGGAAACTGCGTTTTCTGTAAAAGAAAATGTTTCAGTCTCGTTGTCCTTATTGAATTCCTTCATTGGTTTTTAAGACTCTGTATTTAAGAAGCTGGTTTTTATTTTTAATTGGAAGTTTCTCCAAAGAGAACTGACACATCCAGAGGAGGCATGCTGTGTGCCCAAGAGAATGTTGTTCAGAATACCGTATCACTGTCGATGGAAACCCATGAGGTGAAACTGGGATATACGAACTAGCAGTCTCCTGGGAGTTGACATAGCCCCCCTCTCCCCCCCAGAAGGGACAAAGCCACGTTGGCAATTTTTAGATGACCCAGCAGCCCCATTGCCGTGGCCAAAGTAGTAAGGGGCAGGAAACAACAATGGAAATGAGACCAACTGTTGTCCGTCTGTATTCGCTGTCAAAGGGCGTGCTAGGTAAGAACTTGCAGGTGACTTGCGCTACAGGCGCTCTCTCTGTGAGAGGCGGGTCAGGTGACTGTGCTATAAACTCCAGGCTTGGATTAGGTTCTCAAGGAGCCCTGGTGGCACAGTGGTTACATGTTGGGTTGCTAGCCGCAAGGTCAATAGTTTGAAACCACCAGGAACTCCTCAGGAGAAAGACCAGGTTTTCTAGTGCTGTAAAGAGTTTCAGTCTCGGGAACCCCACAGGGCAGTTCTACCCTGTCCTATAGGGGTGCTCTGAGTCAGCATTTGACTTGTTGGCAGTGAGGAGCAGAAACAAAGCCGGGAAGTCTTGGGGAAGTGCTTCACTGTGGAGGTGCCTCACTGATCGGGGTGCTCAGGACACAGGGAGGCAGAGAGGGTAGCAGGTGCTCACCCCTTCCAGGTATTGTGCGCTGGTGAGGGGGAAATCAGGTCTTTCTTTGGCGATATTGTCGATGGAGTCATGCCAGTGTAGGATGGGTGCTAGTCCTAATCCCTTTGAAGTGATGCCTTCTAAAAGGAGGAAACAGACCCACGTATGGGGGGGTGGTGGAAGAAGGGGGGAGTGGAGAGAAGGCATCGACGACAGGGACAGATGCATGCATAAGCAGCACAGGCATGCCAAGGATTGCTAGTTGCCACCAGCAACCAGGAGAGAGGCCAAAACTAATTTGTCTGTGGACACCCCAGAAGCCACTGACACTGCCGATGCACTAAATGCAGACTTCTAGCCTCCAGCATGGTGAGTAATGGAATTTCTCTTCTGGAAAACCACTTACTTTGTGGTCCTTTGTTAGGGCATCCCCCGGAAACTAAGCCAAGAATCTCCGCAAAGGTGTGGGCTCAGCTGATGATGACTGCTAGCAAACCGATAGGACCGAGCCGAACGGCTCCGGAGGGGTTTCAAGACTCCTTCTCAGGGGAGCAGACTGTCCTATCTTTCTGCCTTGCAGTGGCTGGCAATTTCAAACTGCGGACATTTGGGGTAGCAGCTGAGCTCTTAAGCATTGTACCACCAAGACTCCTGAACCCATGGGGAACCCCAAACCAAATTAACCTGCCATCAAATCAATTCTGACTCCTATTATCCATTGTCAGATGCCGTTGAGTTGGTTCTGACTCATGTATGGCAGAACGAAATCCTGCTTGTCCGGCCTTACACTAACCTCACAATTGTTCTGTCTGGGCCCATTATTGCAGCCACAGTGTCTGTTAATCGAATCCAGGGCCTTCCTCTAATTTGCCGCCCCTCTACTTTACCAAACATGATATCCTTTTCCAGGGACTGAGTTTCCTGGTCACGTGTCCAAAGTTTACGGAGATGAAGTCTCCCCAGCCTGGCCTCTAAGGACCATTCTGATTATACTTCTTCCAAGAGAGATTGGTTTATTCTTTTGGCAGCCTTCTCGCTCTCCTATGAAGCATCTGGCAGGCTTGAGTCAGCAACCTGGCAGTCGCCAGCCCAATGCCTGTACTGGAGAATTGGTCCCCCCTTGAGGCACAGGACTGGTCTTTCATGTTGGGGTCAGTTGGTCATTGGTGGTGGGCTGATTGGTGAGGTGCCACCTCGCAAAAAGGGCTCCAATTTAGCTGGGGGTGACTCACTGAAGAAGGTGAGCCATTAGCAGAAAACACTAAGTGTGTCACCTCAAAACCAAACTCACTGACCTTGAGTCCATTCTGACTCATAGCGAGTCTATAGGACAGAGTAGAGTGGCCCCCATGGCTTTCCAAGTTATAGGGATAGAAAGCCTCATCCTTCTCCCACGGAGCAGTTGGTAGTTTTTAGCTGCTGACCTTGTGGTTAGCAACCCAATGCATAACCACTATACCACGTGGGGTTCCTGGGTGAATCACTTGGTAAAGGGAATCTTGCCCTAAAATTTTTGCACAGTAGTTATGGTAGGAAGTCCCTAGTTAGTGCAAGGGCTTGACTAGTTGAACGGTTGGTAGTTTGAGCTCACCCCCAACCTTGAAAACTCCTCGGAGCGATTCTACTCTGCACACAAAAGATCGTCATGACTTGGAACCAACTAGATGGGCTCACAACAACAGTCGTGAGATATTTCCCAAGTCCTTTTTCCTTCTTCCTGAACTCACAGCCTTCTTTGCAGTTAGGTGCAGCCATGTGACTCAGTTCTAGCCAATGAAAAACAGGCCAAAGCGCTACTTCTGGGTTTGGCCCCAAAGACCTCTAAGCAGTTTTCTGGATTCCCCCTGTTTTGAGCTTTGCTGGACTTCCTTGATCTTTGTCCAACGGCTCAACGATGCAGAGGACCTGGGGTAGCAGTGGACTCTGAGGCCCTTGGGGATGGAGGGGCCCCTTAGTCGTGTCCCTGGATGAGCACCAAGTGATTCCACCCACCCTGGTTGATCTGTCTCGAGTTGTCTGCGTCAACAGGTAGCCTACCCTGACTCACTTAATGACCCCTCCATGTTCCACAACAGGAACATTTTCTACAGCATTGGTGTTCAGAACCCTACCAATTTATTCAATAACAATCCTTTGCTTCCATCTGTGGTAATGGCAGGGCTGAATGACTATCATTAGGACATTTCTCCTATTCTTTACAAAAATAGAAAAATGCTCTGACAGTACTTTTGGGTGTTATGGTCATCAGAAATAGTACCATGAAAATATATGACCAGAATAATTATTATCCAGATTTGTTGGGGGAAAAGGAGACCAGGCAGCTGCCTTCTCAGGGCTCAGCAGCTCGCTGTTGTTAGCAGGAAGTGAGAACTCTTGGCTCCAGTTTGCCTGATGTAACTATTGGACTTTCCTGGTGCAAAGACAGCTTTGTATGCTTCTCGGTCATGCCATGGGGGCTTTGCTGGTATCTTACACAAGAGTGGGCAGGGCTTCTGAGAACAAGTTGCCCGCTCACAGCCACCATCTCAACTTGTCAATTTTAAAAATTTAGAGTTGGCATTAGTAAGGGCAAGGGCATGTTCTTTCTTTTCACACACACCAGAGGCTCACACACTACTCACATACAACCATTACCCCCCCCCCACTCACACTCACACAGACACACACACACAGCTAGATATCATTTCACCAATGTTTAAAACAAGTTTCCTGGAAGACAGGAACGTTTAAGATTCTGTCGTCATTAATAGCTTGTTGGGATGTAGGGAATGTCAAGAAACCCATCCCTTCTCTGAGCCTATTGCTCTCCCTGAGTGAGGGTGCCCAAACTGGGCATCTACAATGAAATTACTCATGCGTCTCACCCCGGCAGGTGGGAATAGAAAGCGCGAGCCTCAGAGGAGATAGACCCCTAAAGTGGGTGTGCTTTTCACGTGGAATCCGGGGCAGGGGGAGCCCCCTTCCGAGGCAGAATTCAGGGGCAGTGGTGGAGGAAACCAATGAGTATACCATGGATCATTAGAAGAATGAACACATCTGTTTTAGGAGAAGTACAGCCAGAATGTTCCTTAGAGACAAGGATGCTGAAACTTGGTCTCACATCCTTTGGACATGTTGGCAGGAGGGACCAGTCCCTGGAGAGGGACATCATGCTTGTGAAAGAGGCAGATCCTTAATGAGATGGATTGACGTGGTGGCTGGAACATCCCGCTCAAACCTCATAAGGATTATGAGGCTGGCACAGGTCAGGGCAGTGTTTTCTCCTGTTGTGCATGAGTCAGCACTGACGTGATGGCACCGGCAGCTACAACATTGGTGGAGAGAGAGACAAAGGCAAGATGGGCTGAGCCAGGACTGACCTCTTTCTTCCCCCTTCCATCACTTCACCTTCCATGGAGGAGATGAAGGGAGGGGAGCTTGGTAGGGATGTGCTGGGGCTCTTTCATATATAAGGGAGCTTCGAAGAAATTGTGGTGTCTGTAAGAGCTCCCAATAAAATGATACGAAAAGAAAAGGTTGTGGAAAGAAGGAATGGAAAGATCATGAAACCTCCTTTTTGAAACCTCCTCATATCCTCTGCTGGGGACTAGAGTAGAAACTTGCTCATCAAAATGCAGCTCGGAAAAAAGATTTGCACTCACGCTGTTCATGATTTACCTTGCTTCATTATTAGGGGAGAAAAAGAGTTTAAATCACCCAAACAGGTAGTAATGTTTACATCGATCAGGCCGTTGTGAAGTATTTTTTAAAGTCCACAATCTATGAACTGCCTTCCGCCGTAATCAATATTACTCATGAAAGATGCAGACACCTGGAGAACCCATACTGATTTCTTCCCATTGCACCCCCACCCCCTGTGGCATGTAAAGCAGACTTCAAATGGTTGCCCTCCAGTTAATGTCAACACCTAGTGACCCTATAGGACAGTGCAGACCTGCCTGATGGGGTTTCCTAGGTTGCACATCTTACTGAAGCAGCCTGCCACTGCTTTCTCCCACGGAGTTGCTAGTGGGTCCAAACGACCAACTTTGGGGTATGCAGCCAAGCATTTTAAGTACAGCATCACCAAGGCTCATTAAACTGGTCGTCCAGCCAAACGATTTCTATTGAGGCAATTCGGCCTCATAGCACCCTGTGTGGGGTTTTTAAGGTATAAATCTATGGGAACAGACAGCCTCATCTTTTTCCTGAGAAGCAGCGGCTGGGTTTGAACTGCTGACTTTGCTGTTAGCAGCCGCATGCACAACCAGGGTTCCTTGTAAACTGAAGCATAAGGAAATATTAGGTTCTGATACTTCTAAGGTTGGCAATTTTTAAAAAGGGGTTCATTAATATTTTAGGCTTTGAGGGTCATGGTTTTCTTGTCACAGTTGAATGCTTTTGTTGTGTGAAAGCAGCCTTAAACAATCCATAAAGGAATGGGTGTGGCTGTGTTCTAATAAAACTTTATTTATGGACCCTGCAGTGCAAATCTCATGGAATTCTCCCATGTTGTGAAATATTATTCAATTCACAGAGAACACTGCTTTTTTCCTAAGCATGAAAAAGAATTTTTTTCTTGTAGATTAGGTGAGGGCTTACCGATCAGATCATTATGTTTGCATTAAACAACTTATCGAAGCTCCCAATGGCTCGTCCTGTTCCTAACCATTTTTTATAGAAGAAATAAAAGCATCTCTTTACTGAACAGCTGCGCAGAAACAGGCAAGGGATCAGCTTTGGTCTCCTGGTCCCAAAAGGGAGGGGCCTGGGGGAGGCCTGAGGTGGGTCCTAGGCAATGAACCTCAGGTGGAGCCACTGCCCGTCCGGAAGCAGTTTGCACGTGTTGCTCTGCTGCTAAATAGGTTTAGGTGGAGTTTCCAGATTAGGACGAAAGATTTGAAGATCTACTCCTCAAAATCAGCCTATGAAAATCCAATGGATCACATTGCTGTGATCTTCAAGAATCGTGGGGATTTTGCAGGACTGGATAGCCTTTCTCCTCCTTGTGTGTGGGGTGGGGTCCCCGTGAATCAGTGGTTTCCAGGCTCATGCAGACTCTCCTGTGTCGAGCAGTGAGACTGGATTTCAGAGGAGAAGAGCGTAACATGGTTCTCCTGGAGTGTATTGCTATTCTGCCTTTTCTGGCTACCAGAGATAGAATAAATGGGTACAATTTGTTATTGTTAGGTGCTGTTGTACAACAGAACACAGCTCTGCCCGGTCCTTAGAATCCCCAAAAGTATGGACTTCTTGATGGTTCCTGTTCCCCATCAGCCTTAAGGGATATGCATGTTTCTAGTTTCTACAGTCTTATGTGTGTGTCTCTGGAAGTGGGATAGAGCGGTTTCTTCTATTAAATAACATGTAGGAATGAAGACTAGCACTTGATGTTCCTTACATATTTAATTTTTTCCCCAAATACATTTGTTTTCCTCCTCAGTTTTAAAACAACAACAACAATAGCTGCTGTTGTGTTTGTCTGGCAGTTACTTACCAGGCTTAATGTATGTTTACCCTTACAATCCGGCCTTCAGATCCGTAGATGTTTACCCAAATGAACTGAAATGTGCATTCCCAGAAAAACCTGTGCACCAATGTTCATAGCCACTTTATTCATAATTGCCCCAAATTGAAAGCCACCAAGATGTCCTTGGACAAACGAATGAAGCAACCAATGCTGGCACAGCCATGCTGTGGAGCTTTATTCAGTGATTAACAAGAGATGAACTGGCCACACTTTGAAAAGACCCAGAGGGACCGTAAATGCACGTTGCAAGGTGAAAGAAGCCACCCTGAAAAAGTTACACTCTGCATGATTCCAACTCGTATGATATGTTGGATAGAGACAAAGCTACAGAAACAGTGAAAAGGGCAGCGGTGGCCAGGGATTCACAGGGCTGAGGCAGGAGAGCACAGATTATTTTCAGGGTCATGTACCTGCTCTGCAGGACACTGTCATGGTAGATCATCAACATCCTGTGTTTGTCAAAATTTATAGGACTATACAACACACAGAGGACCAGAACCATGGACTTTAGTTAATAGTAATGTGGTTTACCAACCCCTCTTTTTAAATCATAAATTAAGAAGGGGGTTACATTTTGGATCCTTAACTTTGTATCCAACAGATTAAATTACAAATCAAACTGTAGTTAATAGTGATGTGGCTTACCCCTTTTAAATCGTAAACTAAGAGGGAGTTACATTTTGGATCCTTAACTTTGCATTCAACAGTTTAAATTACAAATCAACACCCTCAAAAGTTTATCCTACCCCCGCTGCTTGACCCCCCTTCTCCTTCATGTGGGTTACTACCCTCCCTTATACCCACGTTAACACCCGTCCCCTGTCTAGTCTCTTACTTTCTCTTCTCTCCCTCACTCTCCTGCCCTTGGCAGGGGCCAATGCCTGTTCCTTTTGGTATGAATGCTTTCCTCTTGGTTTGTGAATATGTTTTTCACTTATAATGGTCTCATATAATATTTGTCCTTTTGTGTTTGAGTCATTTCACTCAAACTGATGTTTTCCAGGCCCATCCATATCGGGAAGTGGTGCTTGGTTTCTTTATTTTTTAAAAGTTTATTTTATTTTATTGAGGGCTCTTATAGCTCTTATCATAATCCATCCATATATCCATTTTATCAAACACATCTTTACATACGTTGTCATCTTCTTTTTCAAAATATCGACTTTCTATTTGAGACCCTGGTATCAGCTCCTAATTTACCCCCTCCCTCCCCCTTGATCATTTATAAATTATTCTCATTTTTCATGTTTACACCAACTGCTGTCTCATTGGACAATTTTTCTGCTGTCTGTCCCTCTGGGATGAGGGACCATACGTTGATCATTGTGATCTCTCCCCCTAACCCTCCTAGTATCGCTGATCTCCTTATTGGTCCTGAGGGGTCTATCTGTTCGTGTACCAGGGTTTCTTTATCCAACTTCCCACTCATGGGCATTGAGGTTGTTTCCATCTTCTTGTTGCTGTGAACAGTGCTGCACTGAACCTGCACATGCATATGTCTGTCTGAGTTATGACTCATTCTTCTTTAGGATATGTTGAGGGAATGCTGGGTTGTGTTGTTGCTGTTAGGTGCTCTTGAGTCAGTTCTGACTCATAGCGACCTGATGTACTACAGAATCAAACACTGCTTGGTCCGGTGCCATCCTCACAATTGTTCTTACTTTTGAGCCCATTGTATAAACTACTGTGTCAATCCTTCTAATCGATGGTCTTCCTGTTTTTGTTTTTGTTTTTTGCGGACCCTCGACTTTACCAAGCAAGATGTTCTTTTCCAGGGACTGCTCTCTCCTGACATGTCCAAAATATGTGAGACGAATTCTTGCCTCGAAGGAGCATTCTTGCTGTACTTCTTCTGAGACAGATTTAGTTGTTCTTTTGGCCATCAGGGTACTTCCAATATTGTTTTCCAGTGCCATAATTCAAATGCATCATTTTTTTTCTTCAGCCTTCCTTATTCAATGTTCAACTTTCAAATGCATATGAGATCATTGAAAACATCAGGGCTTGGGTCAGGCGCACCTTAGTCCCCAAAGTAACACCCTTGCTTTTCAACAATCTAAAGATGTCTAGCACAGCAAATTTACCCAAGGCAATGCGTCCTTTGGCCTCTCGATAGCTTCTTCCATGAGCACTGCTTGTGGATCCAAGCAAGATGAAATCCTTGACAACCACTTGTCTGTCAGTTAGTCACACTGTGGTGGCTTGTGGCTTGCTGTGACGGGGGAGGCTCTGTCGCTGGTGGGTTCCACCTGCTGACCTTGCAGTGAGAAGCCCAACGCATAACCACAATGCCTCCCGGGCTTTAGAGAAGAGAAATCCCTGAGGCAGTGCCCAACAAGAAAGGCTCGATGACAGGACCTGGGTGACTGATGAGGCTGGGGAAGTGGAAGGAAAGGACAAAGAAAGAGGAGGCTTTCTACTCCTGTAAAAAAAAGTTAGTGTTTTACAAACTCACAAGGACAGTTCTACCCTGTCCTATAGGGTCACTATGAGTTGTCATCAACTTGATGGCAGTGAGTTGTTCTTGTTGTTAAGTCCCATAGCACTTAGCCCAGGGTGCAAAATTTAGCACTGAATTGTCTTTTCTTGTTGGTTTATGTTTCTTGCCTTAGTTTTGACTTTTCCTTGGGGCTGTACACTCCTTCCTTGAAGGAACATACCTTATCTTGTGTGTGTGTGTGTGTGTGTCTGCATGTAGATCCATGTTGTAGATTTTAAAATTTCTCACAGTACTCTAGGACGCCGCGATGCAAGCTTCCTGCTCCACTAGTACATGTTGACTGCCTAAGTGACAGATTTACAGACACAGATGGGAGACTTCCTGCCCATCTCTGCAGTCTATGGAGCTTCATAAATATCTGTCTGATTTCTTAAACTGAGTTGAGTAATGAAGAAGATCTGTGCCAAACCCAGTGAGTTAGTTAGTTTATTGTGCCAACGTGACCGATAAGCACATGTGGGGTTAATTGAAAGGCGGAGGGATAAATGGCTCAGTGAGCCTCGCCTTTCTAGGTCTCAGGTCTCTTGCTTTCTGATGGTCGCGCTAGGGTGCAGCTGTGTTAGCAGTTCCCTGCTTCAGCTGGCAAGGCTGACTTCCTACAAGACATTCCCAAGGAGAAGCCACATAGACCTACCCTGATGCAGCCCTGGGTGCTGAAGCACCCATGTGGAGACCCCTGCCAGCGCTGAGATTCTTACACATTCACTGACTCAGCTTTCTTCCTGCAGTCGGCATCATTGCGTCTGTTTTGTGAGATGGAGGACTTTGTGGACTTGTGTTGGAAATATGGGTTAATGGGTTAATGTTGGACTTGTGGGCTTGAGCAGCACTGGGTTGGGATGTTTTCTTGATGCGCCCTTAACTGTTATATAAACTTCTCTCTTATAAATGAGTTTCTGTGGATTTGTTTCTCTAAAGTACCCACACTAACACACCCAGTATTCCGTTGGGCAAATCAAATAATTGATGTGCCTATTTTCTCATCTGCGAAATGGAGATAAAAGCATCTTCAACCTACCTCTGAGAGTTCCTGTGAGGCCAAAATGAATAATGCGTACGAAAAGTGCTTTGAAAGGCCACTGATCACTGCGTGCCCGACAGATATTATTGGTACCTCACATTTCCTTTGCCGTGAGTCATAGAGGAAAGTGGAGCTTGGTGTTTATCATGGAGGGGGGCTTCCTTTGTAACCTCAGTTTGAATGGTACACCATTCTCAAGGACGGCTGAGGACAAACAGAAAGGTTGTTCGTTGCTGTCTGTCTACCGTAATAGGCAAAGAGCCCTGGGTAGTGTGGTGGGTTATGCATTGGGCTGCTAGCCACAAGGCCAACAGTTCAAAAACACCAGTCCCTTCAAGGGAGAACGATGAGGCTGTATACTCCCATAAATATCTACAGTCTCAGAAAACCCAAGGGACAGTTTTACTCTCTCCTATAGGGTTGCTGTGTGTCAGTATCGACGTGATGGCAGAGGATTTTTGGTTTGGATCCAATTGATTGCTCCTCTTGGTCCCCATTATGTATCCCAGAATGCAACATTTCCTGGTGCTTCGCCATCTCCTAGAATGAAACATTTCCTGGTGCTTCGCCATCTCCATGATCTCTGATATGTTTCAGTCCACTGTTGTGGCTGTTTTCAACGCATGCCCTCGAGGGCTTCTTTTGTTCTCACAGACTCTCTGCCAAACAAGATGTCTTCTTCTAGCGGTTCATCTTTCCTGATGACATAGCCGGAGTCAGCGACGGGAAGCCTCACCTTCTGGTTGTATTTCTTCTAAGGCACATTTGTTCATTCTCCTAGAAGCCCCACGGTCCGTCCAGTTCAGTCTTCTTCACCAACACCACAGTTGGAGCACATCAATTCTTCTGTCTTCCTTATTCAACTGTCACACGCATATGAGGCGACTGAAAGACCATGGCTTGGGGCAGGTGCACCATAGTCATCAAAACTGACCAATAGATGGTGGACTCCAAAGGGAGGGAGGAAATAAGCATGATCTCTTGGCTTCTGGCTTTCCTGACTCCACGGTGGGTGTTTGAGGAGCTGGGATGATCTGGAATGTTTGTGTTTTCTTGTAAACATGGATGATAGGAGAAGTTGTGGAAAATGCAAAGGTGGTGAGATTTTGACATGGAAATTCCCAAGCTAAGTTACTCACCACTGTTTCTAAGTTACCCATCCTTTCTGTACCCATGCTCCCTTGACTCTTGATGTCTTAGTCCTTTCATTTCTCTGCATTTTAAAAGAGAAATACTGTCCTGGCCATCTTTTATGAGGTTGACATCCTTTTTTTTTCTTTCTGCTTATACCTCTCTTCCTCTACCCATTATTCTTTGTCATCATTTCTTCTCCTGAGGAGAAAGACCGGGCTTTCTCCTCCCGTAAAGAGTTACAGTCTCAGAAACCTACAGGGGCAGTTCTGCCCTGTCCTGTAGGGTCACTCCGAGTCAGCACCGACTCCACGGCAGGGAGTTGTGAGTGCCATCTGCTGATGATTTTTTCTTCTCATCATCTTCTGGTCTTCATCCTCATTTTAGCTGGACCACAATAACAAGGTATACTTCATATCTTCCTTGATGTGCCATTTGTCTTCTGTTTTTCACTTATGAGTTAAAAAAAACCTATTTGCTGTGGTCATTGCGAAGATACAAAAACACTCAAGTCCAGCATCTACATGCACCAATTCAGTAGCAATGACTGGACTCTTCCAGTTGCGCCACCTCTCTTACCCTTCTTTTCTGAATTGCCCCTCCCCCAGTGACTGCTTTCTGGTTTGAATGAAAACTATTTGGCACAGAAGAAGTACACCACCATCCACCACCAGAGGAATGAAATCCATACAATCCAAAGTCGAAGGAGGGATCTGGATCATTGTGAGAATCCGGTGTGCAGAAGGCGATGGGTGACAATGGGAGCCAAGATTCATTTGTGGAACAACATAGGAAATAAGCCTTTGTAGAGCTCCCTCCACCCTGTCTAAAACTGAGGGACATGGTCACTAAACAGAGTGTTTGGAAGAGGGGAGCAGAGATCAAAGGCATAAACCTGACCTGAACAGACACAACTTTGTTAGTTGATCCCTGCTATCATGCAGACTGGACCTGATCTGCTTTCCAGAATTGTCTATATTTTTTGCTTGTGTGGTTTTTGTCTGCTTTTTGTTTGTTCATAGTAGAGTGTATCTCAGAGGTGTCATGTCAATGGAGGTCACCCTCTTGAACCTGTGTTATAGGCTTTTCTATTGTTCAGTACATGAAACCCAGGATTGATGAACCTTATAGGACCAGCAAGTAAAAGAAGGGGTTCATGGGGAGGGGGATACAGTGGTGGCAAAGTGTGTGTATAAAAGGGAGATGATGTCAAGGAGACCATGTAGAAAAAGAATGTTTAGAAACTGATTGTGTGTGTATGTATGTATGTGTGTGTGTGTGTATGTGTGTGTGTGTGTGTGTGTATATATATATATATATATATATATATATATATATATATATATGCCATAGTGAATGAAGGGGGAAGTGCAGAGTGGAGACCCAAGGCCCATTTGTCGGCCACTGGAGATCCCCTCATAGAGGGGTTTAGAAGAGGAGATGGGTCAGTCAGGTTGCGATGTAGTACCAATGAAGAACACAGCCTTCCCCCAGATCCTGGATGCTTCCTTCCCCCAACTACCATGATCCGAATTCTACCTTGCAGGACTGGATGGGGCAGAGGTTGTACACTGGTGCATATGGGAGCTGGAGGCACAGGGAATCCAGGGTGGATGATACCTTCAGGACCAGGGGTGTGAGGGGCGATGTTGGGAGAGTGGAGGGTGAGTGGGTTGGAAAGGGGGAAATGGTTACAGGGATCCACATGTGACCTCCCTGGGCGATGGATGGCAAGGAAGGGGGGAAGGGAGACTCCGGATAGAGCAAGATATGACAAAATAGCAATCTATAAATTATCAAGGGCTTGTGAGGGAGGGGGGAGCGGGGAGGAAGGGGAAAAAAAGAGGACCTGATGCAAAGGGCTTAACTGGAGAGCAAATGCTTTGAGAATGATTAGGGCAAAGAATGTGCAGATGTGCTTTATACAATTGACGTATGTATATGTATGGATTGTGATAAGAGTTGTATGAGCCCCTAATAAAATGTAAAAAAAAGAAACTGTGTTAGCAAGTGTATAATTCTACTAGATGTCATTTAAATATGGAATGATATGATATATGTGTTAAATCCCAACTAATTACAAAAAGTTCCTTGGGTTGAAACTTTTTATATATCTCTTTATTAAAGCAATTTCTGAAATGAATTTTTCTTTTAAATTGGTGGTTAACTTTGGGTTAATTTCTTTCTTTTTCTTTTAAATAATTTTATTGGGGGCTTTTACAGCTCTTATCACAATCCATATATCAATTGTATCAAGCACATTTGTACAGAAGTTGCCATCATCATTTTCTAAACATTTGCTTTCTACTACCTTGGGCTGCTTTCTTTCCCCCTCTGTGTTAGTGTTTCGGCTAATCTTAATGAATATGCATGTGCAATCCCTTCCAGGAAGGTTGACATTTATGAGAGAACTTTGGGAAAAGACAGGCAAGTATGCAGGACTAATGACCGCATCTCCAGCGTTGATGGACCCCAGGTTGTGGGGTAAACATTTTCCTTCCAGTGAAGTCCTTTCAAGACTTGTTCCTTTTTTTTTTGATTCTTCAGCCAAGACAGCAGAAGAGATGATTTATTGTTCACATTACACCGAGCCACAACTGAGGGCAGAACGAGTCCAGAATGCAGAATTCCTTAGGTCCGGGGCAAAGGATCAAAGCCAGACTGGTTAGTGTGAGCAAGGTGCCGGATCTCTTGGTGATCGAATGCCGACGGGGTTCCAGATGCGGAGACAGTGAGTAGCAGGCAGTCAACAGCTTGTAGCAGTGTTCCGGCCTCAGGCACTCCAGAGTCCTGCAGCTGTGCCTTCGGAGAGGGCGCCTGGTTGCTGTACTTGGACCTCTGCTTCATCTTTCTTCTCTTGCGCTTCAGTCTGGGCATTCTCTTCCACCTCCACTTGGCTCTTATGGCTCGGGGGTTTCTAACAAGATGGCGCTAAAGCCCAGAGAGCTCAAGACTTGTTCTTAAAAGTAGCTGGAGCGCTAGTCAGGGGAAATGAGGGGGAGCAAATAACCTTTGAAAAATGATAGCGGGGATAAAGGGGAGCAGATTTTACGGAGTTCAAGAAGAAAGAACTTGCTTTGAAAGGGATTGCAGTAGCAAGTGTCCAATACTGCTTGCTGTGATTGAACTATGGAATGTTATGATGTCTGTAAGAGCTCCCAATAAAATGATTTTTGGAAAAAAAAGCAAGAGAAAGAATAGTGTTCTCACTTGCAAATGGGGAGGAATTGGGGGATGGTGCCTGGGCAGGAGTCTAAAGATGTAGGTGTACTGTGCAGGTGTACTAGTTTTGAAGCTTTAAAAAAAAGACTATATTTTTAGGCCTTAGTTGATCAACCTGTTCCAGGCTGATATCTACTTAAGTCCAAATCATAGGACAACTCTAAGGAGACAGTGGACGTTCACGACTGCCATCTCTACCAGAACAGATGGTCATTGGAGAATGGCTGGTGGGCTTCCACCTGAGACCTTAAAGATAGCAGTTGAACACTTTCTCTGGGAGCTCCAAGGGCTCCTTCTTAGGCTGTAGATACTCAACCAGTTTGGGCCAAGGGAAAGTGCAGATGAAACCGTTCTCTCCTCATCTGGCAAACCAGGAGTTGGGCAAAATGATCCACCCAAAAGGGCCTTGTGATTCTTGGTAGGTACCAGTCGATTTCACCCTTTAGGGCCCCTACTTAACAGAGTAGGACCGCCCCGTGGGGAGATCTTGGTTGTACTTTTGACTGGAGCAGATACCCAGGCTTGCCTCTTTGCCAGCCGTGGGGGGTTACATATGGCTAATCTTTCACTTGGGGCTCCCCTGGCTCTACGATTTTGCAGTAGGGCTCAAGGTCAGGTTGGAAGCATTCCTGGGAAAGTGGCCTAACCCAGTAGCCGCCCTGGGACCTCGTTCCGATGGGGGGGCCATGTACCCCCAGCTTTTCGGGACGGAAGCAACACTGCCAAGCAAAGGAAATGGATGTTAGCTGGCTCCGGCCCTTTTTCGAGAAGGGCCTTGGAGCTCTTGGCGTGGGCACACACCTGCTCCACCTTCCCAGGGTCAGGGCCGGTCTCCCTCGCCCCGCAGTCGCCTCTGCCCAGGTGTCGGACCCGCCAGCCCTCCGCCCAGCTCCTGCGGAGCCACCTGCTCACGTCCTGGCGCGGTGGGGCGCGGCCCCTGGATGATGGGCTGCAGGTGAGGGGCGGGTCACCTGCGCAGTCGGGCGGGGCCCGGGGCGGCGATTGGCCGGCGCGCGCCCGTCTCCATGTGCCGCGCTGCAGAGGCACAACATTCACCCGGGGGCGGGGCGCGCGCCGGAGGAAGCGGCGGCGCGGCGGCAGCTGCGGGGCGTGGGGGCGGCAGTGAGGCCCCAGCCGACTCGGCGCGGCGCGGCCGGCCCTGCAGCCATGGAGGCGACGGGCGGGAGCGGCTCCGGGCCGTCGCTGCTGCTGAGCGACGCCGAGCAGCAGTGCTACTCCGAGCTGTTCGCGCGCTGCGCTGGCGCCGCGGCCGGGGCTCCCGCCGCCGGGGCCCCCGAGTCCGTCCGCCCTGTCCCCGCCGCGGCCCCAGCAGCCGCGGGCCCCGTGGCCGACCTGTTCCGGGCGTCGCAGCTGCCCGCTGAGACGCTGCACCAGGTAGGGCCCCGCGGCCCCGGGTCTCAGCGCGTCGCTGGGGACCTTGTGTGTGGCGAGAGGGGCGGGCGACAGGGCTGACCTAGGAGCCCAGAGGTTGCGGCCAGGTAGCAGAGGCAGGGCTCAGCAGGTCAGACGCGGATGGCGGCGACGCCCTTGTCCCCCGGGGGACACCCAGCCTTCTCCGCAGCTCAGCCTCGCACATGGCCGGGTGCACGCTCCTCTCCCTTCCTGGAGACCGGCTGCCACTCCCCCTGCCTCGGCCATTTCTGGGGCTCTGCAGCCGCCCAGCCACAAAGTTTGCCCTGTTCTGGAAGTGCTGTTTGCTTTGGCTGGTGTCTGGGTTCACCTCTGCTCTCCTCTCCTGCCCCTCCCTCCCGGAATGAGGGTGCTCAGGGTACCTTCTCTATGTGTATAGTCTGTTGGGCTGGGGTCCCAGGACGAAGGGTGTGTGTGTGTGTGTGTGTGTTTTCTGTCTGACCGTAGTGTTGTGTGTGTGTGCGTGTGCGTGCGTTCTGTCTGTCCATAGGGTTGTGTGTGTGTAGTTTGTCTGTAGGTGTGTATGTGTATGTGTGTCTGGGGGCCCAGAACTAAGAGGGTGTGTGTGTGTAGTCTGTCTGTAGGGCTGGAGGCCCAGAACTAAGAGGGTGGGGTGGGGTGGGATGTGTGTGTGTGCATGTGTGTGTGTGTGTGTGGGGGGGGGGTGTCGTCTGTCTGTAGGGCTGGGGGTCCAGAACTAAGGTTCTCCTGTGCATGGACAGCAAGGCTATTAGATATCAAATCTGGAAAATGTTAATGACAGGCTTTAGAGCAGGGACTTGGGGCTGGCTGCAAGAGGACTCATATCAAGGCAAAGCTGGGCTTGCCATTTGGGGCTGTGGGTAGCTCCCACACCTCCACGGTGGAGGACAGCTGTAGCTTCTGATCCCAGCCTGACTTGGACTTGAAATAGAATGGGAAGGAAGTGGGTGTTACAGCTCCCTCCTTTTTGCCGCTTCCAACCTGGAAAAAGGACGAGGGGTGGGTGAGCCACCGCAGATGCCGTTTTGTGCTTTCTCTGCAGTAAGCACTTTGTCACTGGGCGCCACCAGCACTTCGTGGTGATATGATGCTTCCTAGCAGGCTCAGCACGGGGAAGGCAGCTCTTCTTTGAAGCAGTTCCCAGGTTTGCAATGGGATGTTTCTGGGATGTTTCCCGTGGTGATTGATGAAACCTGGTTCCAAAGGAGCACGCGAGACTTTAGTGGTTCACTAGCAAGATCCCTCTTTAGAAGATATTTTTATTCATTGAAGACTGTCTGTGGGGTTTGCTGTTGGCATGTGCGTGGGTGCCCATATGTTTGTGCTACTGTTGCTGTTGACGGCTGTCAAGTTCTGATTCCGACTCATGGCGACTCAATAGGGCAGAGCAGAATTGCCCCAGAGGGTTTCTGAGGCTGAAATCTGTACAAAAGTGAATCGCCAAGGCTTTTTGTCCTCAAAATGGCTGGTGGGTTCCCCTAGTGACACTTTTGGTAGCAAAGTGCTGGTGACGTCGAACTGCCTGGCTGTTGGAGCTGGCAGGCCTCCCATTACGCACCTGTAAGTGGCTATCTGTAAATTGCCTCGTAAGCAACCTCGAAGCCCTGGGAAAGTCATGTCTTCAAACACCAAGCATGGCTACTCCATGACCCCAAATGAACCCAAACCCCTGACCTTGAGTTGATTCCAAACCCAAGCGACCATGGGAGGATTTCCAAGGAGGTAAGTCTTTACAGGAGCATACAGCCTCATCTTTCTCGTGCCAAGCTGTTGATGGTTTTGAATCTCCTCACGTTGGTCATCGCTGCCCAACACTGCCCCTCTGCCCCCCCCCTTCAGTGCCACCAGGGCTCCTGCCTGAGGCCCTCCGGTTACTCCCAGGTACAACCCCAACCAAAGCCCCCAAACCCACTGCTACCAAGGCAGTTCTGTCTGACAGTGATCCGTTAGGTCAGAGTACAACTGCTCCATTGGGTTTCTGAGACTGTCATTGTTTTCGGGAGCAGACAGCCTCATCTTTGTCTCAGGTAGCAGCTGGTGGACTTGAACTGCTGATCTTTTCTTGGCAGCCCACCACTTAACTCCCTATGTTACTTGGCTCCTTCCCAGCATGCTATCTCCACTGAGCTGCTGGGCGGTGCCCAACATCACCACACTCAGCTGCGAACTGAAAGGTTATTAGTCAGACCCTCCCAGAGGTACCCTGGAAGAAAGGCCTGGCAGTCTGCATTTGCAAGGTCACAGGTATAAAACCCTGTGGAGGGCAGAGCTCTGAAGCGATTTAGGTAGTAAGGATGGCCACTGGTTGGTTTTCGCTGGTAACTTCTTCCCAGCTGAGAGAGGAGTGGCAGTTGAGAACCTGTCTTCAGTGAATTGAGGAGGGGAGCCCTGGTGGCTACTCAGTGGACAAGGTCAGCAGTTCAAAACCACCAGCCATTCCTCAGGAGAAAGACGAGACTTTTTTACTACCGTAGGGAGTTACAGTCCTGGAACCCCACAGGGGCTGTTCTAGTCTGGCCTTCAGGGTCCCTGTGAGTCGAGATTCACTCGATGGCAGTGAATTTCGTTTTGGTCACATGGAATTGAGGGTGTTGCGGGGGGAGATAGGCAAACACAATGTGAGTTCATTGGTTGGCTCCTCAGCCATCAGGGAGGAGGGGGACTTTTCCTGGTATTCGAAACTACGCTCCCTTGCAGCCTATGTGATTGAAAAAGAAACCAAGGCACAATGCTTTGTATATGAAGCAGATTATCTGCTTGATGGCCAGTTGTGATCTGCTTGCAAGGCTGCTTCAGAGGGTGGCAGAAGAGGGCTGCCCTTGAAGATGGTTGGACCGAAACTCTGAGGGCTTGATGCTCCCTTCTTGGATCCAGCCAAAAGCACCCTGTGGCCCTGGAGCCTGATAAAATGGCCCTGGCCCACTGCTCTCTAGACAGGCGATAAGGAACTCCCAAGGCTCTGGAACAGGGAAGTGTTAGCCGAAGAGAGGAAAACAACAGCAGGTGCTCCCTGCCCCGCTTTCCCTCTACTCTTGGGAGGCTTGCGATGGGGTGGGTTTGAGTGGGTGTCGCTGTGTTCCACTAGCCTCGATGTGCATGACCCCTGTGTATGTCCTCCAGTTTGGAAAACAAAGGAAGACATTTTCACTCCCTTCTTGTTCAACAACAGGAACTTGTAAATATAGATTCAAGTGGCCCAACAGGTATAACTACTCCAATCGTGGTGACAGTGACCTCATCAGCTGAGGGAGTTTCAATGGTAAAAACCAGGATTTCCTCACAGAAAACAAAAACCTCCGACCCTCTGTCACCGAGTTGATTCTGACTTACAGCGACCCCACAACACAAGAGTCGAACTGCCCCATAGGGTCTCTAAGGCTGACATCTTTGAAGGAAGAGGGTCTTTCTAGTGGGTTCACACCTCCGACTTCTTCCAGTTACCCAGGGCTCCTTAATAAGCATGTGATTAAGGTGAACCCAATGTTTTTGGGAACGGTGGAAATTTTACCTATTTAGTAAATGTTCCATCAAAGTATTTAACTCGAAATGAGGATGGCAACATATATGCAAATGTACTTGCTACAACTGATCTATGGATTGTCATGAGAGCTGTAAGAGCCCCCAATGAAATGATTAAAATTTTAAACAAGCATTTACTTGATCTTGTCCTTGGAGTCAAAAGAAGCCATAGCACCTGTTCACTTTATCACGGACTCCAGCCTACAGTTATCTTTGGAGTGGTTTGTCAGGAATTTTGTTCCAATACTTCATAGTAGCCTTAGTGCAAAAGACATTTTGGTGTCTCTCTAGAGTACTGATCTGCCTTCCTTCGCTGATATATTCGTACAGGCTAGATGTTAGGAGTAGGAGGCAAACATGGTAGAATGAAACACTTCTAAGCTCGGAGGAATAAAAAAGATAAATGTCAGAGAAGTAGGTCAATAACTACTACTTGCTTAGTATTTTGAGATTTGTCTGTTAGTGGTTCCCTGATCCGTGCATTATTTCCTTGCTATTCAAAGGGTGGCTGATTTACTAGCAGACGAAAAGTGTGGTGGGTGACTTGGGGCTCGGGTTCTTTCATCTCCAGAAAGAATGTAGATCAAGAGTCCCTAGACTTGTGTAAATGCTGTGTGTGTGTGTGTGGGGGGCATAATCGAGGCTTTGCAGAGCATTCGGGGCCCCTGTCACAACTATCCTACTCTGCCATTATTGCAAGGGATAGTCACCATTATTCACTAAACCTTGGGATGGGCCCCCGTTTGCTGACCCCCACTGTAGATGATTCTGATAGGGCTGTTTGCAGGTATCATGATCACAATTTCCCTTTTTGGACCCGGGTCCCGTTTAGCATCTCTGCCCATTAGAGATGGGGCATCTCTGGCCCTATACCTTGAATCTGAGCTACCTATGAATTGCTTTGGATAGTAGAATGTGCTGGCAGTTTGATGTGTCAGTTCCCAACTCAGCCCTCCAGAAACTTCTACTCTCCCTCCCAGATCCCTCCAATCATCACAAGTACACATCTGGGCCAGTCTGTTGCAGGATGAGAGACCACAGAAAGCAGCAGTGGCACCGGGGGACCTCAGCCACCATAATTTACCTTCTCATGTCACAGTTTTTTCATCTGTATGAGAGTTTACCTGTCTCACTCAAAAGGCTGTGTGAGAATTAAGTAACTTGATATTTATAAATGGCTTAGAGTAACTAATGATTAGAAAGCAGTATGTGCAAATAAAAATTGAACAAATATGCACATGGGGGCCGAGTGAGGACTTACAAGTCAAGCGCTTCCCTATGGAAACCTGGGGGTTCGGTTGAGGGATTGTAAGGATTGAGGAACCCTGCTGGCTCCATGGGTTAAGTATTAGGCTGCTAACAGAAAGGGCTGACCCTACCATCTGTTCCCCAGGAAAAAGATGTGGATTTGGCTTCTGCAAAGACTTACTGTAGGGCAGTTCTTCTCTGACCTGTAGGGTCACTATGTGACGGAATGGGCTAGGTGGCCATGGCTTTGGTTGTGAATGAAGGTTATGCTGTTGAGTGTCCATCACATATCAAAGTCCTCAAATTATAGCTGTTAGTCTTGATGGCCAGATTACTGACTGTTGTCAAATTGGAAGAGACATAGTTGGAAGATTCCAACTATGGGAGTACGAAAAAGAGCAATTTAAAATCATTTTATTGAGGGCTTATACAACTCATATCACAATCCATACATACATCTATTGTGTCAAGCACATTTGCACATTTGTTGCCATCATCATTCTCAAAACATTTGCTTTCTACTTGAGCCCTTAATATCAGCTCCTCAATTTTTTCCTCACCCCCACCCTCCTTCCCTTCCTCACAAACCCTTGATCATTTATAAACTATTTTTTCATGTCTTACACTGACCGGTGTCTCCCTTCACCTACTTTTCTGTTGTCCGTCCCCCAGGGAGGGAGTTCTAAGTAGATCAATGTGATCAGTTACCTCTTTCTCTCCCCACCTTTCCCTTCCCCTCATGGTATTACTACTCTCATTATTGGTCCTGAGGGGTTTATCTGTCCTGGACTGAAAGAAGCAATTATGTCAGTGTATCCACACAACATATTTGAGTATCTGGTGTGTCAGGCACTGTCTTAGGTACTGAGGTTATAGCAATGAATGAAACCAAACCCCCTGCCCTTATGGAGTTTGCATGCTAACACACGTTTTTTTTCTCAATGTTTTAGAAATTTATTTTGTGGGGAACGTAGGGAGGGTATAAAAAATACCTTAAACTGGCAAGTCCCCCCCCTTATTTTATTTATTTTTCAACTTTTTAGTGTGCATTAGCAGAAGGTTTACAGAGTGAATTACCAATTTCACATTCAACAATTTGTACACATTCTATGTCAACTCATCCATTGCAATCCCTTTAATGGGCCATGGCTTATCCCACTTCCTCCTTGTGTCTCCTGTTTCCATTTTTCCCCATTTCCTAACCCTGAAAGCTTTGATCCTGGATCCATGCTGCCCTTTTGTTCTTAGATGCTAGCTTCTTCTACCACATGGGTGAATTCACTTCCAGCCTGGAAGGATAGCTAAGGTCCTTAGGAGACTTCTTAGAGACAAGGGTGATGAGATTTTTTCTCATGTACTTTGGGCATTTTATCAAGAGATACCAGTCTGATTGGGCTTCCACTCAAGTGCTCCTCAATACAAGAACACTGTTCTATTAAACTGGCATACCATGATGCTCACCTTCTCGACAGGATCACTAAAGACAAAGAAAAGAAAATGTGAAGAAAGCTGAGGTGCCCAGCTATCAAAAGATATAGCATCTGGGGTCTTAAAGGCTTAAAGGTAAACAAGCGGCCATCTAGCCCAGAAGCAACAGAGCCCACCTGGAAGAAGCACACCAGCCTATGTGGTAATGAGGTGTCGAAGGGATCAGGTATCAGGCATCAAAGAGCAAAAAGTCATATCATTGTGAATGAGGGAGAGTGCAGAGTGGAGACTCAAAGCCCATCTGTAGGCAACTGGACATCCCCTTACAGAAGGGTTGCAGGGAGAAGAAGAGCCAGTCAGGGTGCAGTGTAGCAACAACGAAACATACAACTTTCCTCTAGTTCCTAAATGTTTCCTCCCCTGCCCCCACCCCCACTATCATGATCTCAATTCTACCTTCCAAATCTGGCTAGACAAGAGGATGTACACTGGTGGAGATAGGAGCTGGAAACACAGGGAATCCAGAGCGGATGATCCCTTTAGGATCTGTGGTGATAGTGGTGATATTGGGAAGGTGGCATAGAAAGGGGGAACTGATTACAAGGATCTACATATAACCCCCTCACGGGGTAATGGACAACCGAAAAGTGGGTGAAGGTCGACATTGGACAGTGTAAGACATGACAAAATAATAATTTATAAACTCTCAAGGGTTCTTGAGGGAGGGAGAGGGGAAAATGAACTGATTCCAAGGACTCAAGTAGAAAGCAAATGTTTCGCGAATGATGAGGGCAACAAATGTGCTTGACACAATGGATTGGATGTATGCATTGTGATAAGAGTTATCCGAGCCCCCAATAAAATGATTTAAAAATAGAGAGAGAGACCAGTTGGTGCAGAAGTGTGGAATGCTTGGTAAAGTGGAGCGGGTGGTGAAAAAGAGGAAGACCCTAGACAGGATGGATTGACACAGTGGCTGCAGGAATGTGCTCAAAAATGGGAACATTTATGAAGCTGGTGCAGGACCAAGGTAGTATTTTGCTAAGTTGTGCATAGGGTTACTATGAGTCGGACCCGACTTGACAGCACCTACCAGCAACAACAAGGGCTATAGTATTGGGCATTCTCCCTGTCTCTTTCTGACCATAAGTCTGGTCTCTTAGGAGTTTGAGTTTTGTTTCACATTTTCTCCCACTCTGTCTAGGACCTTCTAATGTGATCTCTTCCAGAGCATGTGGTAGTGGTAGCTGGGCACCATCTAGTCCTTCTGATCTCAGGATAGTGGAGACTGATGTTTGTGTGTTCCATTAGTCCATTAACTAAATGGTTCCATAGGTGATTCAGTTTTCATCACTTTTCTTTCCTCCATATGGGGAGAGACCAGTAGGTATACCTTAACAGGTTGGTCATGAGATCTTCAGACCCCAGTCCTACTGACAAAGTACAGTATAGAATATTGTCTTTATGAATCATGTTATGCCAGTTGACCTTGGTGTTCCCCGAGACCATGGTCCTGATCCTGTACAGGCCCAGCAAGCAGTTCATTCCCTCATGGAATTTGGTTATGTCTATGATGTTTTCATAATGTTGCATGCTTTATGCTCCACAATCATGGATATATTTGTAGTAAATCCACCTATACAAATATCCTCTGCTAAACCTATATACCTTCATGGATATCCTCCCACTCTCCCTTCCACACCAATTTAGCCATGTCTATCCCGACAGCTTCTCGTAGGTCCTCACTATTTAAGAATTGTGTCTACAACAGTATTTGCCTCTGTTGTCTGTAACTATCGCAAATGAGTGCTTTCCCCTGGCACCATCATTTTTTGCTCATCTCCCTTTTGGATATTGTCTTCCCTTCTGTCCAAATGAATACCTTTCTACCCTCTACCCTATGACTTCCCCCTTTTTCTCCTTTCCCCTCCTGCCTCTGGTAGCCATCAAAGTCTGTTTCTTTTAATATGAAATCTAAAAAAAATACATAACTATGGTCTTATAGATATTTGTCTCTTTGTGCTTTCCCTCAGTATAACATCCTCCAGATTTATTCATGTCAGGCATTTCACAGATTGATCATTATTCTTCCACATTATGTAGTATTCCATTGTATGTTTGTGTGGGTGCGCACCAAAATGTACTAACCCATTCTTCCATTGATGGGCATTTAGGTGGTTTTTATCGTGTGCTAGTGTGAATAGTGCTGCGAGCAACTTGGGTGTGGAGGGACTTCTGGGTCACGTTGTATGTCTAGTTCCATCTGTTTGTTGAAGTGCCACAGTGTTTGCACCATTTTATATTCTCTTCAGTTATAGAGTCTCGCTGTCTGGGGTTCCATCAGCTGGCTAGTCTCCTGTTTGACATAATGAAGCAACACACCGTCTTCATTTAGGATCGTGTCTTAGTTTTCCTGGGTGTGCTATCTAATTGTCACATAGTCATAATTGGTTTTCATTTGTCCAGTAGTGAATTTTTGGACATTAAGGGGAACTAGTTATGAAACATTGTTGGCTCAGTATCAGGGGAAATCATTCCTGCTACCCCCGCCCCCAAGTAAAGTATGGTTGTTTGAGCACCTTGGTTGAGATAAAGAAATCACACAAAGCTGTGGGAACTAGGGGCTATTTCATAAACTCCCGTATCCAACCTCACCTTCTCGAGGAAGTCATCTTTGCAAGGTTGTGTTGTAGTTTGTTGACGCGTTTGTTTAATCATTAAAGACAATGATCGATAACAGACAACATTCTTACAAACCTCTCCCATGGCCAGATTCTTAGCCAGGAGTATTTTTTTAAATGGACATGCACAGTGTTCTGTGATTGCATTCCATCACATTCTAGAACACTACGGAAGATGCCAGTGCACAGCATACTCAAAGTAACTAGGAATACAGGCTGTCCATGAGTGGCCTCCCCCGCCTCCCAAGAGAATGAATGCTGTGAGAATGAGAGGATGAAAGAGACAAGCTATTGTGTGCTTGAAAGGAGGACATTTACATAACTTTCTTGTTGCCTCCTTCATAATAAACCGTCAGATGGACAAAGCTAGAGAACTATATAACAGATAACTGTGTGCCCACCACTCACCTAAGAAGAGTCCAGTTGGAGTCCCAGCTTCCTGTAAGCTGTTCCCTGGTCCCACGTCCCTCCCACTCTCCTACTCATCTGCCTTCCTGAATGGGGAGTGCATGGTCTGAAAAATTCCCTGTATGGTTGGTAATCAGTCATGGGCTTCAAATAATTTAACAACCAATTCACCTCCCTAACGACCATTGGAAGTATTAAAAAATGATATGCTGAAAGGTAGTCTATTGTTTCAAAGTGTTAATACTTGAATCATAAGAGGTATATAAACCTAGATTATGAGTTTTAAAATATTAATGAAAATATTAAATGCCTGACCCAAACCAGTAAAACTGTTGAAGATATTTCCATTTTGATTTTGAATGGGCCTCCTCACTTAATATCCTTCACTTTTATCCAAGCACCTGCTTTTCGGTCGGAGGAGGACCCCCTTCCTGTAGAAGCAGACCAAGCAGACAGATCACTGTGTTGGCTATATTAAAAACAGGTGACGTCTCTTCTCTGAACATACATTCATCTTTGGAAACCCCCTTTCTGGTTTTCCAGACCTTACAGGCATTGCTCTGACAATATTTTTAGCTCTTTGAACACTTTTAGGAATTGCGTACTTCAATCATAATATCTTGTGGGAATTTTGGGGATAATATAAAGCCACAATGACAGCATGTCACATTCTGGTTGTTGGGCACTTTTTGTCTTTACATTATGGGTTTGTTTACTGAAGTAACAAATTAAAAGAAATAAAAATGTAGTTCTTCAAAGGTGTAATGAGTTTTAGGAACGGAATAATTGTTACAAGCATAATCCCGCCTAGTTTTTAATATCTTTGGACGAAATGAACATGACTATGGAACTTAGAATATGCTGTTACCCAGATGAACATTAAAAATGAGTAAAGAATGTAAATTTGGTTTCCATGTTGGGCAGCTGCCGAGCCACACACTTTAGAGCAGTGGTTCTCAACCTGTGGGTCGTGACCCCTTTTGAAGTTGAATGACCCTGTCACAGGGGTTCCCTGATTCATCACAGTAGCAAGATGACAATGATGAGGTAGCAATGAAAATAATTTTATAGTTGCGGGGTCACCACCACATGAGGAACTATATTAAAGGGTCACAACATTAGGAAGGTTGAAGACCACTGCTCTAGAGAGAACCCTGATTGCACATGCTATTTTAACAACTGGCTCACTGAACTCAAATACTTAGATTATCGGTTCTCCTAAACTTTTGTCAACTGGCTGAATCCCACCACCAATGGTAATTATATGCATATGCATATACAGACAGGCATAAAGATGTCCCTGGGTTACAAATTAGATCAATTCCTATGTCTTTTAGTTGAATTTGTAGGCACCTTGAATAGGTACAAACAGTTCTTAGTTAGTCCTTGTTAGTCAAATGTTTGTCTTAGAATCTCACTCAATTCATTGACATCAAGTTGATTCCAACTCATAGCGACCCTATGGGTTTCTGAGACAACCTCTTTACAGGAGTAGAAAGTCTCATCTTCCTTATGGAGCAGCTGGTGGTTCTGGACTGACCTCAGAAACCGGAAGGAGAGCACTTCTGCTTGGTCCTAGAGGGTTGCTAAGAGCCAGAAGCTCCTTGAAGGCAGTGGATTTTCTGGTTTTATGTAGCTTTACTATATATAGATGCGTTAAATAGGTTGTATATATTTCTATGTATCTAAAATGACATTACAATACATTAAACATTTTTACATAATATAGTACACAATGCCGTAATAAATAGAACTATATACAGTACTGTACTGAAAGAGAATTTGTGTGCATATGTGTGTATGTGGGGGGTATCCAGTTCAATAAATGGCAACAGGGCCATTACGGACCTCTTCTGGCTTCCCTATTGCCACAAGGCAGGGGTCAGACAGGCCTCATCCTTCATTCCTCCCGTTCACTCTACATCTATGCTGGCTGTGATAATCTGTTGCAATGGCACACAGAACTCATAGACAAAACTAACAATTAAGGGGGTTAATTAAGAAAGTTACTAGGTTAGCATGAATTGGAATTAGTAAACAGTAAGAATACAATCATTGGTCCACAGCAACACCTGTCCTCAGTCTCAGCCGGGTGGTCCCTTGACCTTTGCCTACTTGGTCCAGGCAGGGAGCCCGCCTGCCATGTAGCCTCATAGTCCCGTCCTCTCAGGCCAGATCGAGAAAAGGTACTCCTTCATCTTGGCGCTGCTCCTTAGCCTCTGGTGCATCTGGTCACTGCAGCTTCAGCCACTTCATACAGAGAGCTTGGACATGCTTTTCCCATGGCCTTAGGATTTCTCCCAGATGGCTCTTAAGCATGGAGGAATGACTTTGCTGGAGGGACGTGGTTTTTAACTTTTAGCTGACCACCCCCACCCCAGGGAAATAAAAGGAGGTGAGAAATGCTTAGGATATAGATTTTCCAGGACTCCTAATCACTGCCCAAAGGGCATGCCACTCCACCCTAAGCCTCAACCCAAGGACAACTAACCCAGTTTTCTGGATTAAGTTACCCAGAGAAGCACCCCACTCCAGTTAGCCTCAACCAGAAGGTGCTCAAATCCACCTCTGGGAGTGGTCAGCAAGCCAGGCTCCCTCAATAAAGTGCCCAGCAGCACCCTGCTCCCAAAGCCAGTCTACTGGCTCCCAAACACTCAGCTTTACTTGCTCTTTGGGCTGATAAATCCACCACTTTGTTCCATGCTCTGGCTCTTGGTTCTGCTGCTGCTTCTCTGGTGTCACAGCTGTCTTCTGGTTTCAGGAGGTTCACTGTGCAGGGATCTTGAGGTCCAGAGGGCTTGCTTCGCTCCTAGCTCTTTCTGGTGTAAAATCCCAACCCCCTGTATTAGTCTGGGTAGGCTAGAGAAACAAATCCATGGACACATATGTGTATAAGAAAGATTTATATACATTGAGAAAACATCCCAACCCAGTCCAGTCCAAGGTCAAAAGTCCAATATTAGCCCATATGTCAGATACCAATCTATACAATCCTCTTCAGTCTCACGAAACACATGCAATGGTGCCAAATGCAGAATGATCACAGGCCAATATTGCAAAGTCAGTGGTGGTAGAAGCATCTCAGTGCTAGCCGGGATCTCCATGTGGCCAATCCAGTTCCCAGGACTACATCAGGGTAGGTCCATGTGGCATCTCCTCAGCGGTGCCTCGCAGGAAGTCAGATTTGTCAGTTGAGAGTCTCCAAGGGAGTGAACTGAGAGCGATGGTGTCTCTCACCTCCAAGAAGGAATTACCAGATTTTCCAGAATTCTCATGAGAAGGCCATGCCCACACAGAAGTCTCATTGTCTATCTCCAGATTGACAGCCTAGACTCCACCCCTACACTCTTAATCCTTAAATTGGCACCAGATTGGGTGACTACCACACCCCCCTTGTGCTTCTCAGAGGGCTCATTTTATACCCAGCTGGATAGTCATCACAACATAGCTTGTTAATAACTTACAGGTGAATGCTATCATTGTCTTCCTTTACCTTCTTAAGCAGACCTATGCATGTCATTTGGTGGAAGTTATAAAGACTATTTCTAGAAGAGCCACATTAAATAATTCACTGCCCCTGCAGAATCATATCAGCGTAAGTAGCCCCGACTGCTTCAGAATGTCCTCTTAAATAATAGGCCTGCAAGGAGGGTCTGACTCCTTGAGCCATTGGCTGAAGTAGTGATGTGGTGCTGAGTAGAAATAATGACCTTTGCATTAGAGTGAAGGCCACGTGAAGTGCTTGGATGTCCGTCGTGTGTTGGCTAAGCCACTGTGTTTGGACAAAATAGTTTAAGAACCAGTCTTCAACAATGGCAATTGTAACCCAAGCCTTTGCATTTGTCTTCAAACTATTGGGGGGAACATGCCTTAATGATGACAGCGAAGTGTCTTTGGATTTAGGGAGCAACAAACAAATACTTGAGCTTGAAATCTTTTAAATGTGTTAACCTCCAAGGCATAACATTGACCTAGCCTTCAAGTTCTGCATATGCTGAGGCATTTTTTCCCCTCTTGAAATCTTTCCTCTTTTAGGGATTTTCCCCCAGCCCACCAAATAAGTCAGTCTCATCTATATTAAATACTTTGGCAAATAACCTCCCTCCTCAATGGGTTTGCACCTTTTAGGAGAATGACCTGCACTTACACAAGTGCTCTCTGGTGGCCTCACCTGGCACTGTGGTGCTATGGAAATTTGCCCACACTCGAAGACCTGGACTCACAAATTCTCTATCACAATCACCTTCACTCGTTGTGCACACAGCTTTTATTAAACCATTGAATGAAAAGCTTTCCAGGCTCAGTGGCATATTACAATGATTTTGATTGTCTAACTAAATGATCAGTAGCCTTTTCATTTCAATAAGTAAGGTACAACGTTTTGCATACTGATCTCTGTAGCTTTCACCAGGGCAGCGCCTGTCACGTCCTCCAGGACTCTCTTGATTCCTTTGTGCTTTAAAATTGCTCCCATTATTGACTGACTGTAGCTTGTTGCAGTGACTGGAGGCGTTTGCAATTGATTTCCAATCATGATCGTTCTCTTTTAAGCATCACCGGCATCTGCATTGGATTTACACTTTGGAGGCGTGGTTACCCACTGCCCTCCAATTGATTCAGACTCATAGCGACCCTCTAGAACAGTGGTTCTCAACCTTCCTAATGCCGCGACCCTTTAATACAGTTCCTCATGTGGTGGTGACCCCCCAACCATAAAATTATTTTCCTTGCCATTTCATAAGCATCAGTTTGCTACTGTTATGAATAATCATGTAAATATGTGATATGCAGGATGTATTAGGCAACCCCTGTGAAAGGGTCATTCAATCCCCAAGGGGTCACAACCCCAGGTTGAGAACTGCTGTTCTAGGACTAGCCCCTAGTGTTTATAACTTTATGAAAGCTGACTGCCACATCCATCTCCCGTGGAATGGCTGGTGGATTCCAACCACTGACCTTTCCGATTTACAGCCTAACACGTAACCCACTGTGCTAGCAGGGCTCTTTTACTGGATGTGTCTATCACAGTGGATGCATTCATCACACTAAGATAATTTTGTGTGTGACTTTTCGACAGAAAATGCAGCACCTTGTGTTCCTTTAACTACTGCAGCTTGCTTTCCTTCTCATCATGTTTTTGAAATTTCTCCTCATCGACACAGGTAACACTAGTTGGTTTATGCTTCTTGAAAAGACAAATCTCATGGTTCCCTCTTGACAGTGACTCATCCACATGGTGCTTTAGATACCCCACTTTTTTTTTCAAGGTAAGTGGATGTCATGTTGAAATACTTAAAGTTTATTGTGCCAACCTGGCTGATAAGCACATGTGGGGTTAATTGAAGGGAGAAGGGATAAATGGCTCGATGAGCCTCGCCTTTCTAGTTCTTGGGTCTCTTGCTTTGTGATGGTCAGACCAGGATACAGATGCCTTAGCCAGTTCCCTGCTTCAGCTGGCAACGCTCACTTCCTGCAAGACATCCCCACAGAGAAGCTGCATGGACCTACTCTGATGTAACCCTGGGTGCTGGAGCAGCCGTCTGGAGACCCCTGCTAGTGCAGAGATGCTTAAACATTTACTGATTAGGTTTTCCTCCTGCAGTTGGTGTCACTGCGTGTATTTTGTGAGATGGAGGAGGACTTTGTGGCTTGGTGTCAGACATAGGGGTTAATGTTGGACTTGTGGGTTTGGGCAGTACTGGGTTGGGATGTTTCTTGATGTGCACTTAACCTTTATATGAAACTCTCTTATACATATGAGTTTCCATGGATTTGTTTCCCTAGTTTACCCAGACTAACACACACGTTTTCTCCTTTATGTTAGATGGCGCAGGACTGGGGACTGTTCAAACATGTCCGAACATGAAAGCCCCTTTTTATAAATAGCAGGGTGCATACTGATATTCTTAAGGGTGTCAGAGGACTTTTGAGCTAAGTAATTAGGTTTCTCTGGGTGTTTTTTAAATGAACAATTTTGTCCAAATAAGTTGCTAGAAGAACCATATTAAGCCCCCTTGAGCACCATCCACAACTACCAATGTGTTGCCAGTCTCGTTCTAGGTTCCCGCCTTCATTCACTTCTTCACTTATCCTGACACAAGACCCAGGCATCATCGGATTCAAAGTTTATATTATCTTTCAGGAAGGAAGCTCAGGGCGGTCAAATTAAATCTAAGTGGCATGACTCAAGACTGATTCCATACCATCGGGCCATTGGGTGGTGATGCACCCTATAGTGCAGGGAACCAATAGGCAGCCTGAAAGGGCAACACACTTAAGATTCCGGATACAAGATGGGTTTGCACACAGTAGTCACTTCACATGTCTAAATAGGGCATGTCTGACTGCAAAGACGTGGAAAATTAACGCTTGAATAATTGTTTTTCTAATTCTGAGTAGCTTCCTTCCCCCTCCCCCCTTAGAGGGTTTGGTTCCTTTTCCAGGTTTCTTCAGACATTCTTTTGGTTTCCTGGAGGCAAGTGTCTTATCTGAGGGGACTTTGTGCCACACCCAGCAAGTGCGCAGAACATTCCATTCGGATCATCAGCCAACCGGCCACCCAACCAATCTGGATTGCTCAGGACTGTGGGGTTTCCTAGGCCATGGGACTTGCCATTTTTTAACTAGGAGAGATTGTGCACACTCGTCACCCCTGGATAGGTTACTTACTACATTCGTTTCCCATTGCTGAATAATGACTGGCCACAAATGAGCAGCTTAAAGACACACACACAATATGATTTTTGCAACTTGGTTTGGCTGAGGGACTTCCTCAGCTCAGGGTTTCACATGGCTGCCACCAAGGCCAGTGTTCCATTCTGGAGCCTCGGCGTCTTCTTCCATGCTCAAGTTCACTTCTTCATGCTTTTACCACCGCAGCCCATACACAGCACCCTGCCACGTGGCCCCCTCCACAGACTGCTCACTAATAGCTGTTGGCTTCTTCATGGTTAGCAGGAGGTTTGCACTTCAGGCAGCTAAGAACTGATAACCTATCACGTTCACCATATTCTGTAGGCTAGAAACAAGGCAGAGGTTCCACTCACACGCCAGGGGAGAAGATTTCACAAACATTTCGACAGCATGAAGTAATTCATGGAGGTCACCAGAGAGTCTTTTTGCCACCCCTACCTTCCAGGGTTTATCCAAAGCAGAAATGATAGTTTTGCTTTTGGGGGCCAGAATTACATATGTGTTTTTTCACTCCGCTACTAATTTTAAATTTATCTTTAAAAAAACTTACATGCCTAATTCATTTTCTTATCCTAAGCAGAACTGGCAAATATAGGTTCACAGCTAATTTAAAATTTTAGTTTTTAGGCATTTTTTTTATTGGACACCCCCCCCAAACAAAACAAAAAAACTCCAGGTGGGAAGGCAGATGTGAATGCCCTGCTTGCCTCTGTAGCTCAGTTCTGCACAGAACATTCCAAGGCAGGGCTAATGGACCTTGATCCACTCCAGGGACCTGGGAATTTAGCTGTGGGAAAAGAATGACATCTTTATTGTTGTGTTTAAATGGAAATTGAGCATTTGTTTCCATTATCAATGTGTACAGTACACTGGATTATTTAATATGGCTCTTCTAGCCATAGTCTCTGTTACTCCCAGCAAACAACCTTTTCCTGATGAGTCTGGGCAAGAGAAGATGGCAAGGAAGACACTGATAGGATTCTTTTGTGAGTGGTTTTGAAAGAATTATTTGTACTTGCCATCCTGCGGGGTATAAAATGAGCCCTCTCAGAAGCAGGAAGGGGGTGAGTATCGCATTACCAGCAAAAGAGAAGAGCAAGGAGTGGAGGGCATCCTTTGGATCATATAATACCTGTGCATTGGACATTCTGGAACCAGGAAACACTCTTTGATACCAGAGGGGTGGCAGAGGATCAGTAGTAGCAGAACCAGGAGAGAGAGCTTGAAACAGTGGTGAACTCCCCAGCCCATTGAAGAAGTATAGCTGAAGCTGTGTGCCTTCAGGCAGGAGGCTAGCTTGTGGAGTGGAATACCTCCAGGGACTTAATTGGGGGAACTGGGTTTGCTAATCTATGGAATTGGAGCCGAGTGTCTTTGAGCTGGGGCTTCCAGCAGAGACGCATGCCCTTAGGCATTTATTAGCAGTTCTACAAAAACTTTGCAACATGCCCTGAGCAGAACAGAGGCCCACTGACCTTGTGGCTGAGAGGCCAAAGACCAAGCCTGCCTGTTAGAATGTCTAAGATGATGCTGTCCTTCCTGAATGATTGTATCCTGACCCTTTGTAACCTGTTAACTTCCTTAATAAACCCCATGATCGTACTGTCTGTGAGTACTGCATGAGTAGTGCAATGAATTCTAGAACTCAGCTGAAAAGTAGAGAGCTGTGGGAGGGACAGCTGGTGTCAGAATTGGTAGGAAGGTTGGAGGGTAGTGCATGTCTGACCTCATAGAAATTTGTCTTGGGTGATGCTAAGGTGGAGTTTCTTTTTTCCTTCTCCCTTGACTAACTGGAGGAGGTCAGATGCCACCTCCATGATGTACATCATTCTGTTTTTACAGGGCAGATAATAAGTCACAATAATAGCAATATCAGTGACTTTTTCTACCGTTTGAACTATGATATTTTAATATCGTATTATAGTTTTAGATAGTTTAATGATAGTTTAGTTTATTGAACACATCTCATTATATTGATACGCACATATATTCCTACTATAAAAAATCTTGATACTTGTATTTCTATCTTTTTTTCTCCCATTATTTTTTGAGTGCTGAATTGTATGCACTTGGAAACATGATTCTTAGAGTGCGCTAAAGGGGCCACCATCCTCAATCAATGTAGAAAAGCTGCTCTGAAAAATTGCAAGGTACTAGGAGTAGAAATACCACTTCTTCATGGTTGATTGTTTTCAAAGCAGAAATGCAGCAGCACTACTGGTGAATGTGGTGTCAGGAGTAAGATTCTAGGAGACTTCTGTGTGCCTTCCTCCTCCTGTTGGTCCTGAAGTGCTCACGCTGCTTTTTCCCTGGGCTATATTCTGCATATCCTGTGGCCCAGGCTTTGCTCTGGCCTTTTTTATCAGTCTTCTTCACTGCATTATAATGGGCAGCTCCACATTCAGAGATTACCTCTGGAGCACATGCCAGCTCACTGTTGGGTCTGTTTTACTTACTCTTACTAGCTCTTCTTCAGAGATTTTGGCTAGAATCTAGATCTAAAGGAAGCAATCATTACAAAATTAATTTTATTAGGAGCTTTTACAGATATTATAATGATCCATAATTCAATTAGATCAAGCATAATTGTATAATTTCTGCCACCATCTTTTTAAAAAACCATTTTATTGGGGGCTCCTGTAGCTCTTATCACAAGCCACACATCCATCCATGTTTGTCAAGCACATTTCCACAATTTTGCCATCATCATTTTCAAAAGCCACCGTCATTTTCAAAACATTTTCTCTCTTCTTGAACTCTTTGTTATCAGCTCCCCTCTATCCCACCCTACCCCCAGGAACCTTTATTATGTGCTAGCCTGGGTTGACTAGAGAAACAGATCCAGACATACTCATATGTGTGTAAGAAAGCTTTATAAAAAGAGCAATTATATTGATGTATGGATTGTTATAAGAGCTATAAGAACCCCAATACAATGATCTTTAAAAAAACTGCCCCAAATAACTGCTGAAGCAGTTGAGTCGGATAGTCATTAAGAGCAATTGTATATTGAGAAACATCCCAGCCCAATCCAGATCAAGTCCATAAGTCCGATATTAGCCCATATGTCCAATACTAATCCATAAATTTCTCTTTAGACTCACACAGCCATACAATAATGCCGAATGCAGGAATATCACAGGCCAGTGGGTGGAAAGTCTTGCACATCCAAGGGTGGTGGAATCATCTCAGCGCTGGTGTGGGTCTCCATGTGGCTCCTCCAGCTCTAGGGCTCTGACTCCATTAGTGTGTCTCCATGTGGCCTATCAGCAGGAATATCTCACAGAGAGAGTATTTGGCCTCCAGTGAGCTATTTATCTCTTTGGAGCCTCCAAATGAGGTCAAGCTGTGACCTGATTGACAGGCTAGACTCCACCCTTTCGCAAGTTGACAGGGATTATGGAACTGCCATCTTATATATTATTACCATATATATTTGAGTATAAGCCAACCCGAATATCAGCCGAGCCACCTAATTTTACCACAAAACTGCATTAAATGTTCTTATAAACTCGGTTTATACACAAGTATATATGGTATTTTGCTGTTTCTCACCCTACCCAATGTATCTGTTCACCTCCAATTCTGTTGTTTCTCTCAAGTCGGGTTCTTCGGTTATTATTGCTATCAGTTCCCCCTTGCCTCCTCTCTTCCCATACCCTCAGGGAATCATTACTCGCTTTACTATTTCTAAAGGGTTTATCTATCTTGGATTTCATGCATCAAATGATCTTAATTATACAAATGAACATACACAGGTCTAATAAGACCTGAGGCAAAACTAAGACCCTAATAGTTAAGGGGAAGAAATATTAAAGAACTAGAGGATAGTTATGTGTTTCATCCGTGCTGTACTGCCCCCTGGATATATCATACCTTCTGTGTGTCCCTTCTGTAAGTGGCTGTTCAATTATCTTACAGGTGGGTTTGAGGTCTCCAATTTGTCTACTCTCCTTCATGTCAATTTTATTACTTGTTTTTCAATTTCTGATACCTATTCCTGTCAATACCTCATGATCGCACAGGTTGGTGTGCTTCTTGCATGTGGGTTTTGTTGCTTCCCTGCTAGGTGACTGCTTGTTGAACTTAAACCCTTTAAGACCCCAGATGCGAATATCATACATTGCCACATTATTAGAACAAACCATTCTTGCAGTGAGATAAGATTTAACTAGAGGCCTAAAGTCTATCTGCTTCCTTATTGTATTTACATATATAAACAAATATATCTATATTTACATATCTATCTATACCTATATATAATATTTTACATTCTGGTTCTTTCCTCTTGTTCTTTTTTCTTTCCTCCTGCCCCACTATCATGTTTACCCATCATTCACTTCTCAGTAATTTGTCTCGGACACATTGCAATTGATCAAACATGACCAGGAACATTATACCCTCTTCACCGGCGCTTTTAGCTTCTTTGCTATTCCCCAGTCCCTGTCATTATTAGCTCAAAGCTCCCATCCCCCCACCTTCACCGCAACCAGCCCTCCCTCACCCCCACCCCACCCTGAACCATCATTCCATTGCCATCTCCTTGGGATTGCTTATCCTGCCTATCTTACATAGATAGACACCAAGAGGGAAAAAAAGAGACTGTACAAGTAGTTCCAAGTGTAACTGTGGTCCTGACCCAGAGTAGATGAGGCTCCTTCTGTTACATAGCTAGCAGGCCCTGATATAATCCATCGGTCCAATCCCCACCTTTTGTTTTCAGGGATCCAGAACCCAGGACCTGCTTACCTAACAACACTTATACCCCTTTAGCCCTCAGCGTTCCTGTCCAAGGGGCTTTGCCTTCTACAAGACCCCATTGCTCTTCCTGCAGTCAGGGATGTGTAGTGCACCACCTCATTATACCTTTCGACGTTGAGTGTGATCCCCTTGTGAAAATCCCCTGACCAGTTCAAATGAGGTGCCAAGTGCTAGGCCCCTACCCCTGACTCCGAGTCAGAAGTCTATAATCGGGATTCCTCAGGGACTTTGTAGCTTTGCTCCCATTGCTGGTTTGTTGCATTCCCCTCTTGGTTTGCCCCCATGTGGGTGGGTCAGACTGGCTGCACTCCCTGACTGTATCTTCAGTGCTGTCCTCTATAGCACTGTTGTCTAGGGAGGGGATGTCATGTCTTGATCTGAGGCCAGCCCTACAGAGGAAGGAGTCATTTTAATAGACCCAGGAAGTTTGGCTTCTCCTAACATCTTTAAGAACCAGGGCAATCTTCTTGTGTTCATGAACAAATGTGTGGGTTTTTTTTTACTTCATTAATTTGTAACACTTTTCAGAGTGTTTGCAGAAATTCTTTGTTCCACCTCTTGGTGGGGGTAATAAAGTGTGTCATTTGTGTTAATTTCCTGAATAATTCAAGTAAATAGCATAAAAGCCAGCAATTTAAGAAGTGCTTTTAAAGGTGGACTTTCTTAACTGTGCAATACTTGCCCCTAATGCCCTTTTTAAAAAGCTATTGAATACAACCCCCTAGGAGCTCTGGTGGAATCGTGGCTAGTGAGTTGGGCTTTCTCCTCCTGTAAAAATTTACCAGCAAAAAAAAAAAAAATTTACCGGCTTGGAAACTCTAGGGAGTAGTTCTGCCCTGTCCCATAGGGCATTTAATACAACCATTTCTGTGTTGTTTTTGCCCACTTAGCTCAGAGGTTGCCTTCTGAAAACCAGATGATTATATGAGAGGTCCTCAGAAAGTTTGTGGAAAATGTGGAATTGAAAGATAATGGAGTTTCTCTACAATATTTGTGAAGCCCTATTGCACATAAGCAGCTTTGTCTCTGAAGGTGTTGGATATGTTCTACATGTTGAGGTTTCCCTCATCCACCTTAGGATCAAAATAAGATTATCTAAAACTGTCATACTTTGGTACCTTTTAGTCTGTATGATGAGATATACTAGGCAGTCATTACTTTTTCTAAATGAAGCTTTCTCACTTGTGATTTGTGGCCAGATCATTGTGTTTGATGGTGATTGTCCTACAAAGATGCCAGTCACATCCTTGCATTTCCCCAGTTGTGACAATGAAGAAACAAGTTTCCCCTTCACAAGGGGTCACCCTCTTCATCATAGTAGCAAAATGACAGTGATGACATAGCAACAAAAATAATGTTACGGTTGGGGGGTCACCACCACATGAGGGTCGCGGCATGAGGAAGGTTGAGAACCACTGCACTAGACAGTGCTGGGCTGCCACTACCAACCATTCTGGTCAGGGCCACAATTGATCCTGGTAGAGTAGGGGAAAAAACATGGGACAGAACTTCAAATTCTTAAAAAAAAAAAATCCAGACTTACTGGACCCGTTGCGCCTGGAGGATGCACTGACGCTCCTGTCCTGAGATGCTCTTTAATCTCTGGACCTAATTGAGTCCTGGAGGTCCCCTGTTGGCCATAGAACAGCCAAAATAGGTCTTAAAGGCTTGAAGATAAACAAGCGGCCATCTAGCTCAGAAGCAACAAAGTCCACATGGAAGAACACACCAGCCTGTGTGATCGAGTGGTCCCAAAGGGATCAGTTACCAGGCATCAAAGAACAAAAAATCATATCATTGACTGCACACCTCCATGATAGGATCGCTGAAGACAAATGGGTGCATAAGCAAATGTGGTGAAGAAAGCTGATGGTGCCCGGCTATCCAAAGAGATAGTGTCTGGGGTCTTAAAGGCTTGAAGGTGAACAAGCGGCCATCTAGCTCAGAAGCAAATAAGCCCACATGGAAGAAGCACACCGGCCAGTGCGATCACGAGGTGCCCAAGGGACCAGATATAAGGCATCATGCAAAAAAAAATATAAGTGTGTGTATGTATGTGTATATATGTGTATATGTATGTGTATATATGTATATATATATCATATTAAATAAAGGGGGAAGTGCAGAGTGGAGACCCAAGGCCCAAGTGTCGGCCAATGGAGATCCCCTCATAGAGGGGTTTAGGAGAGGAGATGGGTTAATTAGGGTGTGAGGTAGTATCGATGAAGAACACAGCTTTCCCCCAGATCCTGGATGCTTCCTCCCCCCAACTACCATGATCCGAATTCTACCTTGCAGGGCTGGATAGGACAGAGGCTGTACACTGGTACATATGAGGGTTGGAGGTACAGGGAATCCAGGGTGGATGATACCTTCAGGACCAAGGGTGTAAGGGAGGATGCTGGGAGAGTGGAGGGTGAGTGGGTTGGAAAGGGGGAACTGATTACAAGGATCCACATGTGACCTCTTCCCTGGGAGAGGGACAGCAGAGAAGGGGGGAAGGGAGACTCTGGATAGGGCAAGATATGACAAAATAACGAGGTATAAATTACCAAGGGCATATGAGGGAGGGGGGAATGGGGAGGGAAGGGGGGAAAAAAAAGAGGACCTGATGCAAGGGGCTTAAGTGGAGAGCAAATGCCTTGAGAATGATTGGGGCAGGGAATGTATGGATGTGCTTTATACAATTGATGTATGTATATGTATGGATTGTGGTAAGAGTTGTTTGAGTCCCTAATAAAATGTAAAAGAAGAAAAGAGAAAAAAATGATTAGGGCAAAGACTGTACAGATGTGCTTTATACAATTGATGTATGTATATGTATGAACTGTGAAAAGAATTGAATCAGCCCCAATAAATTGTTTAAAAAAAAAGCCAAAATGAAGACTAAATTGAAGACTATCACCCATGTGTATCCCATAAACATCATCAATGTGAGATCAACAAAAATCAAAACCGAGATGAGAAGGTGAAGAGGCCGCAAAAGTAGATGAACAGGAGCAGGTCAGAAGGGTAAGAATGAGCAATGCCAGCCATGTCCCAGGACCATTTGTATAGAAACTGCTGAATGGAAACCTAAAGTCCTATACAAACCATCACCAAAACCACGATGCAATACTATTACAAAGTTTCCCGACATTGCCAGATCCTCACACCCAAACCGCCAGGCAGGTATTCTTCCCTCCCTGTCAAGAAAACCAAACCAAGGCACAGAGGTTCAGGAAGCTGTCCAAGACCACGGAGGTAAGTGGCTTCTGGATATGCCCGACTCTCACTGAGTTTTGTCTCTGAGTTTACTTTGCCAATAGATGAGATGCGGTCATTGTTCCGGAAAGCTTTGGGATTGTTTGACAAGATGGCATGGATTCAGTAGTTGGGTTGAAATTCCCTCTTGGTTGAGGAGACAAAGTGCCAGGAACCGGCATTGGAAAGGATGGTGTTCCCATGACGACACTCTTTGTTGACAGCTATTGCTGTGGGAATGGCGGACTCCTTGTTGACAGGGAGGACTCCCAGGGGGAGTGTGTGTCTGGGTAAGGACCTTGGTCCATATTTGCGGAGTGTCTGTGCTATGGTGAAGCAGAATGTGGGGCAGGTAAGGGTCAAGGAAAACATATCCAACTTTGAGGCTGAGGAAAGGTGATGTATCATTCAAGGTGCCCCAGGAAGTAGCATGTTCCCAGCAGTTGTCTGCACATAGGAATGCTGAGGCATCCAGGTGGGAAGCCATTACTACCTGACACCTGGAGGGGCAATGAGAGAGAAAGGGTATAGGATCAGCAGTTGCAGAAGAACCCCGCCATTTCCAGAACTGGGTCCAGGAAGGGAAACGGGCAGTGGGGTGGGGGTAAGTGAACTGCCCTCTGGCTCCTGCCTTCTTTTTGTTGCAGGTGTCCTAGTCTACCCTGGAGCCAGGAGACAGGGAACCCTGGGCCGAGCGGAGGGCAAAGGGCAGATCAGGCTCTGGGGACTCCTGGGGGGAAAGAACTGCCCTGCCTCCTACAGAGAATGAGTCTTGGGTGGTGCCAAGCAGGACCTGGGTGGCTGGACCCCCCGGGGAGGGGGGCAAGGGGACAGGGGCAGGCTGAGCAGGAGCCTCTAGATTCTCAGGTTTCTTTTCAGGGAGGCCCTGAGGAATGTGACTTCCTGGTTGGATATGGGGGGGTGGGGGTGGTGTGTGTGTGTGTGTGTGTGTGTGTGTGTTTTGTAGGCGGGGCATTTCCATGGGCTGGAGGGTTTCTCTTTGTTCAGGGCACTGGGAGAAAGACAGCAGGTTGGGCTTCTCTGGGGACTCTGGCAGGAGTAGCAGCTGCCCACAGTGGCAAAGGTTGCCCCAGCACCGGGGAGTGGAGAACGTACAGCAATGCTTGGGGGTAGAGCCTGGCGTTCATTTGACTTCTTTCCTTCCTTGAAGGACAGACCCCTTTAGGAATTGCTCCTCACTGTATACATAGCTCTCTGTTCATATATGCCCACTGGGGATTTCTATGGACTTGGCTCAGCCCGACCAAGGCCCTTCTGAGTCCAGCAATGCCCTGAAACCAACCCCAGCAAGGTAGACTCTTCCTCAGAGTTTAAAGTAAAAAGCCAATGTAAAGAAATAGCTTTGTTCTTTTGCCTTCTTCCTGGGTTAACATGTCTTCTGGAAAACTTGTTGCCATGGCAATGGGATATTATCTATCGCTGTAGTGCAGCACATAGAAATGGCCCTTTGTGTATGAGGATGATGCTTGTGACAGGTGGGTGGGTGTATAGAGCATTTGGCGTTCTCGGGAGCTGGTTCCCAGCATTCCCTTGATGAAAGTCAAGAAACCCAAATCAAGACTGATTCCCTCTCCCCCGGCTCCCCCTTTCCCCAAACGGAATTTTCTCTAGAAAAGGCAGGTACTGGTGTTCTGTTTAATTCTGAACTACCCACCTTCTTTTGTGGGTCAGTTTGATACTGTTGTTGGAAGCCCCCTCCCAGAACAAAGGACATGGTGTTGCTCCTCTTTCTGTCGGACCTCCCCGGAGCAGAAGCTCGCTACCTACCCCTGAACAATACTGTCCTGCAGGACAGAGCAAGCCTGCCATCGCGACCCAAGCCGACTGTGGGAGGGTTTGAACCGCCACCCTTTAGGTTACCTTCTAGCAGTGCACTTAACAACTGCACCCCTAGGGCAGAAGGTGGGGGTGAGGTGTGGAGGGATACTTTTCTCCTTGAACAAAATGGTCCTGCCGAAGTGCCTTGAATTTATGAACTGGTGTAACCCCCTGCTGGGAATTTGCATAAGCATCCCCTGGGGTTCTGGGGAAGCGGTAGATTCTGGTACAGTCTGTCTGGGGTGGAGAGGCAAATTCTCAGCAGGATGTTGGACCGGAATGAACCCATTGACAGCCCTGTTATCAACCAAGAACTGGCAAGTGATCCTGGGGGAATAGATGAGCCCCGTCTCAACGAATAACCTGGTGTAAGTTCGTAAGCAGCACAAAACGGTTCAGGTGAAGGTCGGCCTCCTTGCTTGTTTTAGAATTGGCCTCCCACATGTAGTCAGAGATGGGAGGAGACCCTCATCTGAAATGTTCCTTGGATAAAATAAAAAAGTCCTCGGGCAAGTTCTCACAGCTCTAATGGAAGTTGGTCTCACATGTAAACAGCAGCTTTTTGGTGCTGACAAAGGAAAAGCACTCTTAAAGAGGACGTTTAGAGGTCCTCTTGGGAAAATGAAGGTGCCTTGGTGGTGCTGATAGGGAAGCTAACAGTAAAGTCGGGGGTTCCAACCCATCAGTCACCCCATGGGAGAAAGTGGAGGCTGTTTGCGCCCAGAGAGAGTGGCAGCTATGGAAACTTTAGCTAGGGTCACCATGAGTTGGCATCCACTTGATGGTCGTGGATGGGCTCAGAAAATGATCCTGACTGGGCATTTTGATGCATAAAAGTTAGATCTTGCATTCGGCTAGGGATTATTCTGCTGAAACGAAATCATGGCCCAAGCTTGGTCTTTTGGGGTCAATATATGTCGCTTTTGACAGCGCTGCTGAGTGGGTTGCTGAGTACCCCATCTGACTCTGACCATTGGGTAGGATCTCATTGAATCACGATAACAGGGCTCACCTGTGTTTGTCACTGCCTGTGCCTTTTGGATTTTGCTGAGGGCGCATTCTTTGATCTTGGAGTTGGCAATGACCTCATGGTCCAAGTCTAGCTTGCTCACTGTTGTTTTGCTGAGCTGAGACTAAGAGCCCGGGTGGTGTCACAGCTTCAATGTTGGGTTGCTAACAGCAAGGCCATTGGTTCAACCATACTCACTGCTCTGTGGGGAAAGATGAGACCGTCTGCTTCCATGAAGATGGACCATCTTGGAAACCCGAAGGAACAAGGTCTACTGTCTTCCAGAAGGTTGCTGCCATGCATTGAATTGTTTAATTTGTGTAACCAGAGCCTGTGTTACTCCCACCGCGCGAAGGTGGGGGAAGATGCTGACTAGATGGTATGATTCAGCTGTGAGTGATTGTTCACAGGGTTAATTGGGTTAGGTATCCTGCTGAGTAGATAAGGAGCCATCTCAAAAGCAGAGAGGGAGGACATTTCACTACCAGTGAGAAGAAAGAGCCAGGAGCGGAGGGTGCCTTTTGGACTTCGAGATCTTGGCGCCTTGAAACTCCTTGATCCAAGAGACTGTTTTCACACCAGATTTGTCAGAGAGGAGCAGCGCCAGTAGAGCCCTGGGGCAAAGCATTGGACATCCTGGCCCAAAGAGCAAGGAAAGTTGAGTGTCTTCAGGTAGGAAGTTGGCTTGTGGAGTGGAGTGACTTCAGGCACTTAATCGGCAGAGCTACATTTGCTGATCTGCAGAACTAGAGCTGAGTGCCACCTTCAGGCTGAGGCTTATGGCAGTGACGCACCCTTTGGGCATTTGTTGGCAGCTCGAAAAGAGCTTTGCAACATCGTCGGAACAGGGTAGAAGCCAATCAGCCATGTGGTGGCTGCGAGGCCAAAGACCAGATAAATGCCTGCCCAGTGGGTATGGCGGAGAACAAGATTCTGTCCAAAGAATTGTATCTGAGCTATTGTAACTTGTTAACTTCCTTAATAAACCCCATGACCATGAGTATTGGCTGTGAGCTCTATGTGACCATTGCAATGAATTATTGAACCCAACTGAAAAGTAGAGAGAGTGGTAGGAGGGGGCAGTTGCTGTTGACTTAGAATCAACTAGGGCTTGGTTTCTGGTGTTTGGGGCCAAACCTAAGTGCGAAGCATCAATACTATTTTGTGATGTGTAAAATGATGTGAAATTCAGATCTAACTTTCCCTAACAGAGTGTCACTAGAACACAAGCAGGCGGGCTCATTTACGGCTTGTCCCTGGCTGCTTTTGAGCCTCAGCACTTGAGTTGAGAGTAGTCGAAGGCGTGCACCCCAACACTCGTTACCGCCAGCCCATTGAAATTTCTGCTCTACACTGTATTCTGCATCTAGAAGGGGAGGCTGCACCAATAGTACAATCAGCTGGCTGTATGGGAAGGTTCAGATTTGTTTGGATTTTATTTTATTTTTTGGCATGCCCTGTCTTCTGCTGAATGTTTGTTTTATTTTTTTTACAAGCTTCATTGACCTTGTTGTGGTGTAACTTAAACACACTTGAGTTCAGCTCTCTTTGCGCACTCACGTTGGTTTTTAACCTAACAGATACTCCTAAGGCTTTTCAAATGAGAGAGAGAGAGACTAATGACTTTGATCATTTTGCTGGTTAATGTGTTTTCTGTGCTGCTAGGTCAGTAATTATCATACCCCCAGCTCTCTTTATTGCTAACTGTATTGCTTTCTACTTTTGGGCCATCAGCCAACACATAAGCCATTAACAGTATAATAATCCTACTTAAGCCACCTGGACTGACAGTGTGATGTTCATTTCTGCAGTCCTCTGTGTCCCCTGCTCTGCGTTCCACATTCATCAGGTTAGATTGACCTGCTCAACCGAACATAACCAAGTTTAGAACAGTCACACAATCCTTTCACGAATGCTTTCTGATCCTTTGTCTCTTTCCCCCATTTAAAAAAAAAAAGCCCAATTTCAAATAGTTACTGCGATACAATTAACAGACCTGGACAACTTGCCCGTTTAAGCCTATATAATTCAAAGGATTTTAGTATATTTACAGAGTTGTGTGATCATTAGGCACCGCAGTTTTGGAACATTTTCTAACCTCCCAAAGAAGCCCCATACCAAATCGTAGCCACTTCACTTTTACTCCAGCGCCCCCCCCTCCTCCCGACCTTGACCTAGGCAGCCAGTTTATTTTCTGTTTTTCTCAGATCTGTTTAGAACTTCTGGTGGCATACTGGGTTATGCATTGGGCTGGTAATAACAAGGCCAGCAGTTTGAAACCACCAGCTCCTCTGCGGGAGCAAGATGGGGCTTTTAACACCTTAAAGAGGAGTTACAATCTCAGAAACTCACAGGGGCAGTTCTGCCCTGTCTTTAGGGATCTCTGAGTCAGCACTGATTCCACGACAGTGAATTAGATTTGCTTATTCTGGACATTTTATATAAATGGAATAATATACTATAGTCTTTTGTGATGGGCATCTTTTGTATCACAGAACACTCTCATATAGGTTTTTATATGGTCACATTTTCATTTCTCTAGGAATGGTAGTTCTGAGTTATCTTGCAACTCTATTTGAGGAACTATCAGACTTATATTTTTTCTTCCAAAGCGGTGGCATGCTTTTACGTTGCCACCAGCAGTGTAAAAGGGTTCCAATTCCTCCTCATTCTTGCCAGCACATGCTGGCTGTCTTGTCTTGTTTTTCTTGCCTTCTGGCAAATATGCAATGCCATCTCAATGTGGTTTGAATTTGGCCTCTTACAGTGATTAATGGTTTTGAGCATCTTTTTATATGTCTACTGGCCATTTATAGTTTCTTTAGAAAAGTGTCTATTTTGGTCCTTTGTCCTTTTTATATTGAGTTGTCTTTTTAGAAATTACGTTATAAGGATTATTTACTCTAGATACAAGTTCCTTATCTGAAAAACTATTTACAAACACTTTCTCCCCTTCTGTGAATTGTCTTTTGTCTTTCTTGATGGTGCTCTTGGAAGCACAAAAATATTAAATTTTGGTGAGGTCTGATTTGTCTTTTTTCTATGTTGTGGATTTGTGTGTGTGTGATATTTAAGACATCACTGTCTAATTTAAAGTCATAAGGATGGAGTCCTATGTTTTCTTAGAATTTTTTTAGTTTTAACTCATGTCTAGGTTTATGTTCAACTTTTGCACTTTAAAAAAAAGATTAATTATTTTATTGGAGGCTCTTACATCTCTTATTACAATGCACACATCAGTTGTATTAAGCACCCTTGTATATATGTTGCCTTCATTATTTTCAAACATTTTCTTTGTACTTGAGCCCTGGGTATCAGCTCCTCTCTTTTCCCCTCCGTCTCCTCCCCCCTCTTGACCGCTTGATAAATTATAATTTTTTTCATATTTTATACCATCCGCTGTCTCCCTTCACTCATGTTTGTTATTTGTCTTACTCTGGGGGTGGGGGTGAGGTGTTATATGTCAATTATTTTGAATGGTTCCCCTTTCTCTGCCCACCTTCCCCCTATTCTTATGGTATCGCTATTCCCATTATTGGTCCTTGGAGTTTATCTGTCCTGGATTCTGTGTGTGGAGATTTCTTATCTGTACCAGTGTGCATGCTCTGATCTAGCCGGATTTGTAATATAGAACTGGAGTCATGAGTGTGTGTGTATAAGCATTAAATAACTAGAGGAGTGTTGTGTGTTTCCTCAGTGATGTACTGGCTGGCTCATCCTTTCCTTGTGACCCTTCTGTGAGGGGATGTCCAATTGTCTGCAGATGGGCTTTGTGTCTCCATTCCGACTTCCCTCGTTTGCAGTGAAATGCTTGTTTATTTTGGGTCTTCTGATGCTTGATCTCTTTGACACCTCAGCAGAATCACACAGGTTGGTGTGTTTCTTCCATGTGGGCTTTGTTGCTTCCCTGCTAGATGGCCACTTGTTGAACTTCAAGCCTTTAGGACCCCAGACACTATATCTTTCAATTGCTGGGCACCATTAGCTTTTTTCACCACATTTGCTTATATACCCATTTTGTCTTCAGTGAGCATGTCGGGAAGGTGAGCATCACAGAATGCCAGGTTATTGGAACAAAGTGTTCTTCCGTTGAGGGAGGGCTTGAGAAAAGGCCCAATGTCCATCTGCTATCTTAATAGTTAACCTATAAATATATGTACATAGACCTATATCCCTATCATTATATATTAATATGTTTACATATGTACACGCCTATGTTTATATCTTTTGCCTCCTAGTTCTTTCCTCTGTTTCCTTTTACTCTCCTCCTGTCCCACTGTCATGTTCAACCTTCATTTGGCTCTCTCTACTTCCTCTTAGCTACATTGCACTTGATTGAACCACACCAGGCATTCTATGCCCTCCTTGCCATCAATTTTAGATCTCATTCTCTTGTTCTTGGGTTTGTTGACTCTCCCCTCCATTTCCCCCACCTCCTCCTCTCCCCTGCCCCGCAGAACTGTTGGTCCCGTTGTTTTCTCCTTCGGATTGTTTATGTTGCCTGTCTTATATAGATAGAAATGGGAAAAAAAGGAAAGAAAAAAACAACAACCCAAACCCAGAAATAGCCTATGAACTTTTCCAGGTCTGTCTGCTGACCCTTATGAATGTTTTCCAACTGGGTCTGAGGAGGTGCCAAGCCCTGCCCCCCGAGTCTGAAATCTATTTTCAGAATTCACCGGGGACTTTGTTGCTTTGCTCCCTTTGCTGCTCTGTTGTGTTCACTTCATGTTACTCCCTGGTGTGTGTGCGCGTGTGTGTGTTGTCATGTGTGTGTATGTGTGTTGTGTGTGTGTGTGTGTGTGTGTGTGTGTGTGTGGTGTTGTGTCAGACTGGGCACAATTCTCATAGTGTGTCTCCGGTGCTGCCCTCCGTAGTGCTGTGGGTCAGTAAGGGGATGTCATGCCTTCTGGTCTGACCGACCCAACGGCCCTCTCTGTGCATTGCCGGCTCCAAGTTGGAATGTCCTTGAAGCTTGGTGGGCCAGGATGCTGTTCGTTCTCTTCCCCTGTCCTCTTGGGCAAGCCTGCACCTCTCCCTGGGTTGTATCCTCAGTGCTGTTCTCTGTATGTACTAAATCTTCTACTGCTGTGAGGTAGGAGGCTAGCCAATTGTCCCAGCATCATTTGTTGTAAATACTGTATTCTTGTCTGTTGAATTGTCTTGACAACCTTTGTCTAAAATCTGTCGCCCTTAATTGTAATAGCTTATTTCTGGACTATTGATTGTTTTCTACTCGTCTGTTTCTCTGTGTGTGCTAGTATCACACTGTCTTGATTTATTTTATCTAATTTCCCAGCACATACAAGTTAAATTAGAAGATTTTATAATTAATGATGTCTTAAAATTGCATGTAAGCCTACAGCCTGGGTGTTGGTGATTTAGAAGACATTACTAGAACCCTGTGAACTCCTAGGATCAAAATGCTTGGGAAGTGGAGATGGAGCAAGAGGTGGTAAGTTGGATGGTCCCTCGGGCTTAGAAGTCCCATCATGGAGGTGAAAAATAGGCTGGTATTACATAATTCCGAAAGTCCAGCTAATGAATTAAAAAAAAAAACTTTTATTTCGGGGCCTCTTACATCTCTTATCACAATTCATACATTCCTCCAATTTGTCAAGCACATTTGCACCTATGCCGCCATCATCATTTTCAAAGCATTCTCTTCCCACTTGAGCCCCTGATATCAGCTCCCCATTTCTTCCCCCTCCCTCCCCCTCCCATCCTCCCTCACAAACCCTTGATAAGTCACAGACTATTTTTTCCATATCTTACATCATCCCCCATCACCCATCACCCACTTTTCTGTTATTCATCTCCTTGGGAGGAAGTTCTAGGTTGATCCTTGTGATCGATTCCCCCTTTCTGCCCACACCCTCCTCTGATCCTCCTGGTATCTCTACTCTCCTTGTTGGCCCTGAGGGGTTTATCTACCCTGGATTCCCTGTGTTTCGAGCTCTTATCTGTCTAATGGATTTTTAAAAGAAATGCAGCAACACAAACAATTTCAAAATAATTTTTGGAATCCAGAATTTCTGGATCCATGGAGTCTAAGGAACCCCTGAAACAATTGTCCTGAGCTGAACTTTCAACCTTCACCCAAAAAATATCCCATGATATTCTTAAAACCAAACAATTACTTAGCTAGTAAAGAGGGGGGTGTCTTTTGAACTTTGTGGTCTTTTAAGATCTAGTACCATGGGATCCATGTGATGACAGCACATTGAAAGATAAGCTAGGCAGCGAGTTTATATTTCTGGCAGAGGAACAGGTCCAGAAAGGGAGAATAAGAATGGTTGTAGAACTGGAAGAAGATCATAGGCATTACTGAATTGGACAGGCATGAAGTGTTGAATTACGTGTACCTTCTCAATAGGAACACTCCAAATGAAGCAGGCAGTGTTTTCTTGGTGCCGCCATCAGTAATGGTGTTTGAGATCTGAAATGCTCTTATCTTCCTGATTCTCGCTGTCTACACCTCAGAGGGAGCTGGATCCTTTCCCAGAGTCTGTCATGTGGATTGACTGTCTTCCTGGGCTTCAGTTCCTACAGTCATTACATGTCCATCTGTTGCCCAGCCACCATAATTTGGTTGACTTGTCTTGTCTGCTATTGTCCTCTTTCCCTTTCTCTTAGGCTTGTGGGTTTGTTTTCTTTCATTATAAAAAAAACCCCTGTATTTGGAGTGGGGGCAGTTAGTGATTAAGCTCTTTAAATTCAGGAAATTTAATATTGATACACATTTTGGACAAGTAATCCATATTCCAGTTTCATCAATTGTTCCTCAAATGTCTTTTATCCTCCTTTCTATCCCCTCCTCAGCCCATAATCCAGGATTCAGCCACGATTATGTCTTGAATTTAGTGGTCTCCTGGCTTTTGTGATTCTTTGTCTCCTGTGATATTGACATCATGCACCAGTTTTGTGGAATCGATCTCACTCTGCCCTTGGTTGGTGGCCCGTCATGTTTGATTCAGAGAACACATTTCTCTGTGGAAGATGGTATAAGGGATGTGTGTGTGTGTGTGTGTGTGTGTATGTATGGTGTTCCCAGATAATGTGTCTGAAGGCATGCTGGGTATGCACATTGCATTGGTGATTTCAACGCTGATCATTTGGTTAAAAAATGACATCTCGCCTAGTCTTAACGTGTTTTTAGCTACATGATCAATTCCTTGGAGACTGTTAGTCACAACTGTGTTGTAAGTGGAAAAATTATGATTGAAAAGGCTTTCAAAACCATTTCAAGTGACACATCCCTCACACGAAAACCCAATTCTTTTTTACGTTTTCTTTCTTGATTCATTTTTCATCATTGAAATATTAAATGCCTGATGTAGCTATTCACGAATCTTTCCTGTTCTCGTGCAGGCATTTTACATGCCATGTCGGTATTTTAGAATTAGCACTACCTTCCTGGGTTATCTGGGATAATATTGCTCACCTTTTGTATCCAAATGAGGATTATGATAAAAATGTTATTTGCCAACTAAGCAAACCCAGACCCTCTCCTCTTAAAACTCATCACCTTCTAGTCGATTCTGACTTGCAGCCACCCTATAGGACATGGGTAGAATGGCCCATGCCCTGTGGATTTCTGAGTCTGTAACTCTTTTGTGTGTAGAAAGCCCTGTCTTTCTCCACAGAGCTGCTGGTGGTTTAGAACTATGGCATTGTAGTTGGATGCTTAATGCCTAACCACTACTTTGCCAGGGTTCCGATGGACTTTAGGTAGGGTTTCTGAGGCTGGAAATCTTGATTTTCTTGTGAGGAATGTCTAGTAGATTTGAAGTGCCAACCTTGAGCTTAGCAGCCCAACGCCTACCCTACAGTGCTCCCAGGCCAGGTTATTTGCCATCTTAAAAAAAATGTCTGGCTTTTGGCAGAAGTCCAAATCCTTATAAGTGAAGCAGTTTTCTTCCGAGAGTTATCAGAAATGTTTCAGAATCATTAGATGATTTTTAAAAGTTTGCTTTTTATTAGTGCATTTTTTATGCCTCGTTTTACACGTAAATAAACTGAGATGGCAAGCCAAAAGAGCTTTCTCAGATCACAGAGGAAGTGGCCCTAACCTTTCCCTTTGTAATCTTTTCCATGAGGGGTGTGGGGTACTTTGGAAGCTTACAGTGGGCCAAGAAGGAGTCCTGGGTGGCACGGAGAGTTAGCAGGCAGGTGGGTGCCTCTAACCAACTCACAGGTGGTGTGCAAGATGGGTCGAGCAATCTGTTTTCAAAGAGTACACCCTCAGAAACTCCGGGGAAGAGTGCTATTCTGCCCCCTTGGGCTCTCCGTGAGTCTGCGTTACCTCCTGCTGACTACCCATCAGCAAAGGCAAAGCCGACCACCCAACACTTGGCCTTTCTGGAGTGGCTCTTATGTTGCTGTGATGTGGGCTGTGTTGCCAATGGTTATGAAGGGACTTCAAAAAGCTCCTAGAGAAATTCCATTGCCTTTTTCCCCCTTTTTTTCTTTTGAAGTGTATGTATCTTTTAACTCGGTATTTCCATGAGCTGTTGGAAGCGCCCCCTTTTCTTTTGCAGTTTATCCTGAATAGGTTTCAGCTGAGCTTCCAGATTCTATCATTTCTGCCCGGCAGTACCAACAAGCCCATGCCGATCATGGTGCCCGGCTATTCTCAGTTCTGGTTATATCACTCTCACAGTTTTGTTGGTGAGGAATTTGGGGCAGGTCGCCGCTGCATAGGTAGATTGTCTCTGTTCGTGATGGCTTTGGTTATGTGGCTGGAAGTGCCATTTCCTGGGTGGCCTGTGTACCTAGAGCAGTGGTTCTCAACCTTCCTCATGCTGCGATCCTTTCATACAGTTCTTCCTGTTGTGGTGAACCCCCCTCCCAACCATACAATGAATTTTGTTGCTACATAACCGAATGTTTGCTACTGTAATGAATCGGGCCACCCCTGTGAAAAGGTCATTTGACCCCAAAGAGGTCGCGACCCACAGGTTGAGAACCACTGCCCTAGAGGAATGGCCTCTGTCCTTCCATGTGGCGCCATCCTCAGAGTGCTCTGTGAGTACTTGTGTGTTTTACAGGGCAGTGGTACCTACTCAAAAGTCCCTTACATATTGGTAAAGACATTTAGTCTTGGGACTGTGATCAGCATCCTCTTATTGATGTGATGTAACCCAGTCAGGGTAGGACACTGCAGGGAAAAAGGAATCTTCATTCTTTTGCTCTGTGTGTGTGTGTATAATCAGAAACTCAAACTCGCTGCCATCAAGTCATTGCCGACTCATAGCAACCGTATAGGGGTTTGAGATTGTGAGTTTGAGATTGCAACTGTTCACATAGGAGGAGAAAGCCTCCTCTTTCTTCCTCGGAGTGGCTGTTGGTTTCAAGCTACAGACCTTGCCTTTAGCAGCCCAATGGGGAACCACTGTGCCCCCAGGGCTCCTTGTGTGTAGATAATGGGTTTGTCCACATGTCAGAGGGTCAACTTTTGGCTGCTTTGGATTACTCACTGGGACAACTCCTTCAAAAATGAGCTCACAGTACTGTCCTAGCCATCTGGCGGGAACCCAGGAAGACCTTGTGCCCTATCTGAGTAAGCTGGTAAGAATCATAAGTTGAAACATCTTGATAATAAATATATTTGCACAGCTTTTGTAGTCCCAGGTTATTGAAACTCTGCCAGTCCTGGCTGGCCTTCCATGTGCTCCCCCTGCCCCCGTGGGTAGTGTGTGTGTTTTAAGTGTATGGGTGTTTTTAAATTTTGTTTTGTTTTGCCCTTGAGCCACTCCTGCTGACTCCAAAAGGGTGCATTTAGTACTAAAAGCAGGAGCAGCATGCTGGGCAGGCTGGAATTGAACTACAGTACTCTGAAGTTCCAGGTGCTCAAGAAGACTTGGTGTACGAACAAACCCCCATTGCACAGGCTAAGAAGGAAGAGGTATGAAAATTCTTAACACCAGCATCTGATATGGGAACCCTCTCCTTCCTCATAATGACTGCTGACACAAACAGATGGGCTTTGACTATAAGGAAGAAAAACCGCTTTAATCTGGGCCTTCTGGTAAAATGTAGACGGGAATAAAATAAGATTGCCCTGTGCTCGAGATGAAGGTTTCTAGGATCCATTTGTTTCCCAGGCAGCAACGTAAACACATTTTGTCTCCTGAGCTCACGTGCAGTCCCCCACAATGACAGCACTTGCCTTCCTCCTTCCCTGGATTCTTTTTCCGTCCATACTTTGTTCCTGCCCCTGTCTGCCTTCTGTATGTCACATTGCTGTCCTGTAGGTCTTATGGATTGCTCTGAGGTGGACATTCCTCTGCGCCACGTTATAGGCCAGCTGATTTGTTTTGGTTATCGTGTGATCTTGGGGGTTGGGATCAGTTCCAAGTTTGAAGGGCATCTAAGGGGTCTAGTCTTGGGCTCTTTCAGACCAAAAAGTTCGGTCTTACTTATACATTAGAATTTTGTCCTCCATTGTTCTAGAACTCTATCCAGGACTGACTGTTGTGATTCCTAGCCGTTGGTAGTGGTGGCTGGGCAGCATCTAATTCTTCTGGTTTCAGGCTACTGGAGGCTGTGGGCCATGTGCTAAGATGTAGATTCGGAATTCGTGTAGATGGGGTAGAAAGACAAAATTTCAGCCAGGGGTCAAACCGGAATGAATGGATTCAAAGTTCTGGAGAAAAATAGCTGAACTGTACCTTTTTTTTTGGCTCCTGGTCGTATTATTTGCCACACTGACTCTTTAGAATAGGGAACAGATTCGGGAACGTTTGGAATATGATGCGGCATGGGGCGTATCTGATAACAAGTGAAGCAAAATCATGAAGGAAGGAGAGAAATTGAGTGGCTCACAGCTTCTAACCCTTTATCTTCTATGGCTTAAGTTAAGAAATGGTTAGTTAGTTTTGAGTGCAGTATAGGATAATCTCAGACTGCTGGGTCTCAAATCAGAATGCTGGTTATGTTACATTGTATGAAATACAATGCAGAGGTTGCCAAGCATCGTAGACACATCCTGTGTCCGGCAGTTGAGTGCCCATAAGCGTGTCACCAGAATGATTTTTCAACGCTTGGATTCCCCCCCACCCCACCCCCGGTTTACCACATACCCCATCATCCTCTTTACAGGATGTCAAATTCAGGGGAGGATTTAAATGAATTCCTTTAAATTCTTCGCAGGATACAGATGAGCCAGTGGGGACTGAGTGTTTTCAATTAGGACATTTCCATGGATACCGCTGAGCGTGCCAAAATTCACAGCCACAGGAGATTTGTATTTCAATATTGATGAGGAAATCTGTGAACAATCTGAAGAAACAGAGGCGGTAGGTGGAAGGTCAACCCTGGGACCAGTAGACACTTTGCTTTCTTCCCCCTGGCTAAAGGTTTGTCCAGAGAACTCCCGCGAAGGCCTGGAGTCAAAGGAAAGGGAGCCAAGCTGAGGGCTTGTGTGTCTCAGGTGCCCGTGCGCTTTGCTTATTCACATGAGCTTGCTTACTATGCCGGCTCTGGGGTATTGGCAACATGCAAGAAGAAAGGACCCTGTGGCTTAGGGAAAGAAATCTCCTGCATAATGTCTGGCAGACATTGAAATGTGTGTGCCCCTTTGTGAAGGATTCACGTCTTAGGTTATTAATTTTACCCGGGGGGGAGGGGGCTTTTCCTGGGTTCTCGGGCCTCCCAGGCGTCTGTGGAAAGAATTCAAGGACACCCTGACCTTGAGTGGAGGAAAAACAAAACACGTCGCACCTGTATTTCCGTTAACCATCGAAACTTCTCCTGATTGAAAGGCTGGAGGCAAGAAACCACACTGTGAGCGTGGCCGACCAGCCAGCCATCTGATAGCTTCTTAGTGTCCATCTCTCAAATTCTCCTTGATGCAGAGAATGATTTCAACATTTAGGTAGTTATTCGAGTTTGACTGGTTGTTGCGGTGACAATGCCAACATCGTGGCTGCAAGGACTTCAAAAGCAATGGTGGAGAAAATGGGACTCAAATGAGAAGGGAATTTTCCAGCCAACTTTCTGAGGCTCCTCCCCACTCCATATGTTAGTGTATCACAAATTTATCTTTATGCTTTTTTAGGCCACCGGGCTGCCGACTTGGGTTCTTGCAGCAACCTATGTCTTTTCATATTTAAAAACGTCATTGCTAAAAGGAGTCCCTAAAGCGTGAACCAGACTGCCAGAGGGTTCTGTGCCTTGGGGTCCCCTCCTGCCAGGTGGGGAACCCTAGGCCTCATGGAGTGTAGATGATAAGAGAGGCCTAGGCTTCCAGAGCACAGCTGTAGTAAGCTGTTTCCTACTTAAGCGCCTTTCACAGAAAGTTTTGTGAACCTAAAGTGGAACATTACAAGGGAATGGGTTTTTTGTTGGCTCTTCTGTGGGACCCCACAAAGTACTACCAATCACCTTTGGCTTTCATCTGACAATTTGGCGTCAGGTGATAAGGTAGTGTCATGGGTGGAAATTTCAGAAGAAAAAAGCATTTGAGTGGTTGGGGGGTGGGGATTATAGTCTCTAGATTAACAACAAAAAACCCCTTATTGCCACCGAGTCGATGCTGACCCATAGCAACCCTATAGGGTGGGCTGGAGCTGCCTGGTGAGTTTGACACTATTTATGAATTAGGGAGCCCTGTCTTTCTCCGGAGGAGCAGCTGGTGGTTTTGAACTTGCTGACCTTTTGAAGCGGAGCCCACCTTGTAACCACCAGGACTCCTATATTCTCAGGAAAGCGGTTTAATTCCTGGGAAAGACAGAAGGTTCATTCCTGGTGGACTGGGCCTCCATGGGTCACATCTGGGCATGTGGATGCTGATGGGAATTGGGGCTCGGCTGGCTTCCCCTGATTTCTCGCCCTGAAACCCTGTCAGCCGTGGCTGGGAAAGGAGGTATGCAGAAACACCCAGCCAAGATGACTACAGGGAGGCTTGGCTTAAACACCACACCTGACATTAGTTTGCAAGATCTTATTTCACCAAAAGTGGTGAGAGAAATCTGTGATATGTGTATTTTCTGGACCTGTTACATGACCCAGATCATGGGTAGGCAGGTGGGACTTAATCCTGTGATCAGTGCTGCCTTACAAACACAGATGGTATGTGTCCTTGTACCACGGCACATCTACTGTTGGCCAACATTGAGTTTGTGGGTCTCAGCCCTCTACCTTCCTTTGCTTCCATGTGACAATTTCTTCATCTCCCGGCAGGGAGGCGGTTGTTTGCAAGTGGGACCTAGCAGATAGCCCAGACACTCCTTACCTCCATCAGGGGGTCTCACTTAATTCACAGGCATCTGGGGTGAGGAGGACCCACAATAACAGAAACATGCCAATTCGATTAACTGGGATTGTCCAAAACAGCTGCTTCTGGAGAACTTTGTTCACATGCCACGCCCTTCCTACTTTGAGCACCCAGCTCTAGTCAGTGGTGGTCAGTGTAGTCACAGAATTACCAGAATGGGGCAGCCATCACCCCAGGCAATTGTGCAGCATTGCCCCCACCCCCAAAAGAAGGCCTGTCCCCAGGAATGGTTGTTCTTCCTTCTCCCCTTAATAGCTTTGGGTAGCCAACAATTGACTCGCTGTCTCTCTGGGATTGTCTGCCCCAGACAGTGTAGATAAGTGGAGTCATAGTCATTTAATGGAATTCTATAAGGCACCTTGGTGGTGCTGCCAGGTAAATGTTGGACTGCTCATCACAAGATCAGGGGTTCAAACCCATTAGGTGCTCTGCTGGAGAAAAATTAGACTGACTGTCCCTTCAAAGATGTACATACAGCTTTGAATAGCGATGGGGACAAGAATGAGGAAAATGTTCTCCAACTGACTGTGGTGATGATTGTGCAAGTCTTCTTGATGTGATTGAACTATTGAGTTGTATGATGTGAATTATATGCCAATAAGGTAGTTTAAAAAATCATATCATTGTGAGTGAGTGGGAGTGGGAAGTAGAGACCCAAAGCCCATCTGTAGACAATTTGACATCCCTTTACAGAAGGGTAGTGGGAAGGAGACGAGCCAGTCAGGGTGCTGTATAGCACTGTTGAAACACAAAACTTTCCTCTAGGGGGCGCTTTCCTCTAGTTCTTTAATGCTTCCTTCCCACCACTATCATGATCTCAATTCTACCTTACAAATCTGGCCAGACCAGAACATGTATACTGGTACAGGTAAGAGCTGGGAACCCAGGACACACAAACCCCTCAGGACTGATATTGAGAGTAGTAATACCAGGAGGGGAAGGGGAAGGTGGGGGAGAAATGGGGAACCAATCACAATGATCTATCTATAACTGCCTCCCAGAGGGGGTGGACAACAGAGACGGGGGTGAAGGGAGACATGACATGAAAAAATAATTTATAAATTATCATGGGTTCATGATGGAGGGTGGGTGGGGAGCGGGGCGGGGGGGCGGGAGGGATAAGCTGAGCTGATACCAAGGGCTCAAGTAGAAAGAATGTTTTGAAAATAATGGCAACAGATGTACAAATGTGCTTGACACTGGATGGATGGATTGTGATAAGAGCTGTATGAGCCCCCAATAAAATGATTTTTTAAAAAGATTTACAGTTTTAGAGACTATGGGTCACAGCTTCGCTTCTCCTTATGGCTGAATTGGATTCCGTCGTCTGGTAGACCATGTTTCCTTTATCCATGCTGCAATGCGTGGACACGTGGACTTTTCCCACCTGCTGCCTCTTGTGAGTGTTGCTGCTCTAAAGAGCCTGGGACCAGCTTTTGTTGGAACACTTGCTTTCACTTCTTTTGGATCTGTATGTAGGAATCGGAAATGTTTCAAAAATGAAATGAATTTGGAATGAAATGTAAGCTTTTAGGAACATTTCCCTTCCACCGAGCAGTTGGCACACCAATGGTCCGGGGGCATGGATTGCGACCTTAATATGTCTGTGGGCCGACAGACTGTGTTACTGCTTCACTATCCCTTTCTTGATCCCAGCCTTGGCCATGGACTTGCTGTAGCCAGTGGCCTGCAAGGGGGGAGAGTGATGTGTATCTTCTCCCAAGCAGAAACTTTGTGAGCCAGTGTGCGACTTGCCATGTCACCTGTTGTCCCTGCTGCTATGTTGCAGGTAGAGGCAGCTCCGTCAGCCTGGCTTCCACAATGACTGTGTTGTTGGGCAGAGGCAGCCATTGAGACATGGTGACTTCTCCTTTCACAGAGCATTTTTCAAGTGGAAGCAGTTTCCTTCCCCCTCCCCTCTCGGCCCTGAGACATGGATGATGGCTGGAGGTAGGGTTTTGGTTGGTACATCTGGGATGGTCTGACTGGAATCTAGCACAGAGATGTCTACTGAACATCCTCTATGGCCCAGGACAGCCAGTCCATTGAACAGAGTGGCCTGACCCTCGATGTTGACAATGCAGGGCTGCAAAAGCCTGTTTTAGCATGACCTTATTTATTCCGGAAAATGCAGGTGTGTTCAAAGGATTAAATGGAACATGTTATAGAAAACACAGGGCACCTTCCCCCGCCACCCCACCCCCCACCTTTTTTCATTTTCTGGTAATTGACAGAGCCTGGTGTCAGCTCTGAGCCGTCCCTTGCACCCATGGACAGTCTACTTCCTTGAGGCTCAGTAGTTCAGTTTAATTGTGGTTGTGGTTGTAACCCTAGACTCGGCCTTAGCAGAACCAGACCCCTAAAAAATGGGAGGGGACAAACAATGTTAATTCGATGCCATGGAATTTTCTAAGCACTTCAATTTTGACAAAACATGAATGGAAATTGCTAATCCCATTGGCACTTCAGTTTAGATGGAGAAAATGGGGGCACTGAAGTGAAGGCATGTGACCAAGATCATGTGAATTTTTTGATGGTGGGCCCAGAATCGAAGACAGGTCTGTCTTCTTCCAGAAATGTGTTCTTTCCCCAATGCTATGCTGTCTCTTTAAGGAACCCTGGTGGCGCCATGGCTCAGGTGTTGGGCTGCTAAGCATAAGGCGGGTGGTTCCAACTTGTCAGGCTCATTCCCTGAGCAAGGTAAAGGGTTGCAGTCTGGGCTAGAGAGTCACACTCTGAGTTTGAATCGACTTGATGCCAGTGGGTTTTGATTTTTTTATGTCACCTCTTTAGGATTGATTTCAACCTAAAGGAAGGCCTAATTTAGAACAAGTATGTGTTGCACTAGTTATCTATTGCTGTGTGAAAAATATAAACACAAACACACACCCCGAACCCAAGACCATCAGGTTGACTCCTGCACATAGCAATGCTATCTGACAGTAGAACAGCCCCATAGGGCTTCCAAGGCTGTAAATCTTGATGGGAACAGACTGGCACAGTGTTCTCCAAAGGATTAGCTGGTGTGTTTGAAATGCCAACCTTCCATTTAGTGGCTGAGTCTTTAATCACTACCTCATCAGGGCTCCACCTCCCGTGTAACAAATTACCCCCAATCTTTGTCAGTTTAAAACAACAGACACTCAGGTACTCCCTCAATGCAAGAACACTTTGTTCTATTAAACTGGAATTCCATGATGCTCACCTTCCCCACATGATCGCTGAAAACAAATGGGTGCATAAGCAAATGTGAACAAAGCTGATGGTGCCCGGCTATCCAAAGATATAGCGTCTGGGGTCTTAGAGGCTTGAAGGTAAACAAACGGCCATCTAGCTCAGAAGCAAAAAAGCCCACAAGGAAGAAGCACACCAGCCTGTGTGATCCTGAGGTGTCGAAGGGATCAAGTATCAGGCATCAAAGAACAAAAAATCATATTGTGAATGAGGGGGAGTGCAGATTGAGGACCCAAGACCCCATCTGTAGTCAACTGGACATCTCCTTACAGAATGGTTGCAGGGAGGAGACGAGCCAGTCAAGTGCAGTGTAGCAATGTAGCAACTTTCCTCTAATTCCTAAATGCTCCCATCCACCTCACTATCATGATCCCTATTCTGCCTTAAAAATCTGGCTAGACCAGAGGATTTACACTGGTACAGATAGGAACTGGAAACACAGGGAATCCAGGAGAGGAGGGTAGGGTAGACAGGGGGAATCGATTTGAAGGATCTACATATAACCTCCTCCCTGGGGAATGGACAACAGAAAAGTGGGTGAAGGGAGATGTCAGGCAGTGTAAGATATGACAAAATAATTTATAAATTATCATGGGTTCATAAGTGGGGGAGTGGGATGGGAGGGGGAAAATGAGCTGATGCCAGGGGCTTACGGGGAGAGCAAATGTTTTGAGAATGATGAGAGTAATGAATGTACCAATGTACTTTATACTAGTGATGTAAGCATGGATTGTGATAAGAGTTGTACGAGCACCAATAAAATGAGTAAAAAATAATAAAACAGACAGATATGATCCCACATACCATATATGCTTGTGTGTAAGCTGAGTTTTCCAGCCCATTTTTAATGCAGTTTTTGTGATAAAATTAGGTGCCTCGGCTGATACTCACGTCAGCTTATGCTCGAGTATGTACGGTACTTTCTGAGTTCCCAGGAAGCCAGGAGAGGTTTAGCGGGGTGTTGCTGGCTCCAGGGCTCCCGGGAGGTTGTAGTCATCTGAGGCCTGACTGGGGCAGGAGGATATGTTTCCCGGATGACTCCCTCACATGGCTGTTGTCAGCAGGCCTCAGCTCCTTGTTGCCTATTGGAAGGCGGCCTCAGTTCCCCTTCACTTGGGCTTCTCAGAGTGGGGCTTGGGCGTCTTTACAACATGACAGCTGGCTTTAGACCAGTGGTTCTCAATCTTTGTCATGCCTCGACCCTTTCATACAGTTCCTCCTGTGGTGGTGACCCCCCCAACCATAACCTTATCTCCGTTGCTACTTCATCACTGTCATTTTGCTACTGTGAAGAATCAGGTGACCCCTGTGAACGTGTTGTTTGACACCCCCCAGGCTGAGAACCGCTGGCCTATCATGTGTACAAAGAATCCTTATCCCTTGCAGGCAGTCCCTGGGTCATGAAGCAGGTCCATTTCTAATGGTGTCTTTAAGTGGAACTTGTTGGTGAGTGGGAACAGGTGCGTCCAGTTCTCACTTCGTTTTCCTCTCGGGGAGGAAGCAGGGAGCCCCGGCGATGCTTTGGGTTGTGCTACTAATCCCAAGGTCAGCAGCTTGAATGGAGTAGCTGCTCCGTGGGAGCAACAGGAGGCTGTCTGTTCACATAAAGCCGCACCATCGCAAACACAATGCAGCCGTCCGACTTTGTCCTGTAGGCTTGATCTGAGTCATAATCCACCCGATGGCAGGGGTGGGTGGGCCGGCAGCATGGTGGGTGGGCTAGTGCAAGAACAGACTTCTCAGTGACTTCAACGCTGCACCTGGCAGCAAGTGAAGGTGCTTGTGATGAAGAATTTGTTGGCGCTATCATTTCAAAGGGAGGCAAAATGTACATGATATAAAAAGGCAAGAAGGAGCTGTCTGCAGGGTGGACGATCGTTACCTGGGGTCTATGTGTACTTGAAAAATTATGAACTGCATTTCCTTTTCATATTCCAAACTGCCCAACCCGTTTCACAGTTTAAAGTACCCAAATCCCTCCCAACATCCAATAAAAAGACAAATTTACTTTTGTTTTTTCCTCCTCTCCACCCTAACAGTTTTTTTTTACACAAAACTAACTTTTATGAACCCTTGGTGTCATAGGTAAAACCAGCTATTGAATATAAAAGCTATGTGGCAAATACTTTGCATTTAATTGTGAATGGCTTGGGCTAACCGGCTTTGTGAGGCACGACTAAACTGGACGAATGGTGCTGTCCCCTCCCCTCTCTGGAAAACCTTCCTGTGTAGAACATCGACATTTTCAATTGTTCCAAAGCCCTTCCAAGTTCCTTACATTTCTATTGCTGATTTGATGTGCTTGAATGCCAGCCAAAGCATAAGGTACGTGGTGGATGCAAGGACTCCGTGGTTTCCATGGAGACGTCCTACAGGCACCCCTCCTCTTTTCAGTTAGCTCTTGCTGCACCAAATCTCCTTCCTGTGGATGGATGATGCCCACCAAGTGCAGTGGCTCTCAGAACAGGGGTTTGTTGAGGAAATTCAGAGCCGAGTGTTTGCTATATATTTTAAAGGTTGTATTAGGACTTCCTGAAACTAGAGCATGTTAACTGATCCCTTCCCTCCTGGAGGAGTTTCACCCTATTCTTCATTGCTTTTGGTTCTGAGCTTTGAAGAAGAAAAGTTGGGCCCTTCCTGGGTACAGAGGTGTATGGATTTACTGTGTCTAATCACACAACCATGAAATCAAAAGTGTTTCCACTTCAGGAATCAACCCATCACTTTGGGCCATTGTTGATTACTCTGGCTTAGCGCTTTCTTTGTTCTTCAAGTCATTTCCCGTTTCCTTTTAAAATTGTGTGCAGTTGGCTGTGACCGATGGGACCTGGAGGCGGGCTCACACTCTCTTGTCCTTGAAGTCTCCTGCCCCGATGTCATGCTCCATTTATGAAGGCATAGCTCTTGTTGGTTTTTGTACTTCCATCTGGTGACCTGACTTCTTCCCATGCGTCATTGTTCCTATCTGGGACACACAGAGAAAATGGCAGCACAATTGTGGATGGGAGGGAAGTCTGCAAAAGGAAGCAATGTTGGGAAAGAGGCAGCTTTCATTTCCATTTCCCCTGGGAGCCTGACTAGGCGGCACCCGGATGGGCAGACCAGCCTTCTCACACGGCACCACCAGTCTAGGTGCCAGCTCAAGGCCAGGCCAGTGGCCACTACTAGCCTTGGTTTTAAGTGTATCGTAGGCAGGGGACCTTTCCTTAATTCAGTGGCGCTAATAAAAATGAGGCCTAATTTCCCAGTTGATGGTGGCATGGGGGTGGGGTAGTGGTCAAATCCGTGATCAATGTTAATGAATGCTTTTGATCATTATAAATCCATGACAGATGCAGTTGTCTGTCTTTTTGTGAAGGGGCCAGGTGGATAAGAAGAATGCATAATGGCAAGCCATGTGAAGTGCGGAAGAGGCAGGCTGCTGCGCTCCACCAGAGACGTTTGTACGCCACTTCCATCTTGTGTTTTCCCCTTAGGGGCTAGCATTCCTGAGAGCTGACTTTCTCGCGTGTGTCAGCTCAGTCTGTTCCCGAGTGTGCTTTCATCTGCGCAACATGTTAGGTTGGGACTTGGATGGAGTGCAAATCTTTTATTGGCCTGAATCTGCATCTAATCCCTTCCATGGGTTTTGGTTAAAAAATCAATTTCCTCTGTTCTGTCAAGGTTTTTCAGGTCAGTGCTCATTGGACGTTTCCCAATGCTCTTAGATTAAAATAGATTGAGTTTTAGGTCATTGGGATTCAGAAAGGGAGAAGAGGCAGGTGGAGCAGCTGGCCAGGAGTTCTTCTAGTTTGGTGAACTTGACAGCACATGACAGCTTTGAGGACCGCCCCCCTGCCCCCCAAGGGGAGTGTGTGTTTCGAAAAGCATTATTTGGGGAGCACTTAGACCTCAGGCTTTTAGGGGGAAGGCTGTGTGACTCCGCCTTCATTAGTTGTACTCGGTAACCTTCTCATAGAGAGCAATGAATGGCAAAGAGCGGAACTGCGTATGCCCCTTGCAGTCCACTTTGCTCGTTGGTGCTGGAGGTTGTGACCAATTTTCTTGGTTTTAGTGTGGGAATACCCCCTTCTCACTTCCATGGAGTTGATTCTGACGCAGGGTGACCGTGGTTTTTTTGAGACTGTCACTCTTAATGGTAGTAGAGAGCCTCTTCTTTTTCCCAAGGAGCAGCTGGTGGTCTTGAGTTGCCAGTATTGCAGTTAGTAAGTAGCTCAACTCATCACCACTGAGTCACCAGGGCTCCTTGTAAATCCCTTCAGTCCCAGGCAAACCAGGATGGTCAGTCATGGTAGCAGCGAAAAACAAGGCATAGAAAAAAAAAAGAATAAAAAAGAAAAACAAAGCATAGCTTGGGCCTTGGGGGTACTTGTATAGGTAGGTAGAATAGGAAGAGGTTGATGCTAGACATGTAACAATACCCTCTTACTCACTAATCCTCACGGGGATGGATAATACTTTGACTTGATAGGAGAACAACAAAACAAAACCGTGGAATATGAGAGGATGTCACAGGATTTTCTTCTTTCTGCACCTAAGAGAATGTGTTTGGGCTGTTTGGTTAAAATAAAATCCCGTAAAAACAAAAAACAAAACCCACCATTAATGTTTACCTTCATCTTTCTCTTTGACAAATGCAAGGATCATGGACTTCAGATATCTTTCCCATTAAGTTATTATCATCCTGCAACATGCAGAGGACACAACTTTGCTTGGTGAAAGCCAGGGGGAACTTGAAGTACCTCCTGATGAAGATCAGAGTACAAATTCTGAAATGTAGCTTACACTTTAAAGAAAACAAAAATCCTCACAACTGGACCAATAAGCAACTTTATGATAAACGGTTAAAGAGATTGAGGTTTTCAGGGATTCTGTTTCCCTTGTGTATAGATAGTCAATGCTGTTGAAAGCAGCCATCAAGAGATCAAATGACCTGTTGTGTTAGGCTGCAAAAAGACCTCGTTAAAGTCTTAATAAACACAGATGTCAAACTTTGAGGGCCAACCAGAGTCTGATCGCAAACATGAATCACCACATGTGCATGTCAAACTGGACAAAGAATAAAGAAGAGTAAAGAATTGGTGCATTTGCATTATGCTATTGCCAAAGAACATTAAAGATACCATGCACTTCCAGAAGAATGAGCACATCGGTGTTGGAAGAACAGCCTCGTTAGAAGTGAGGCTGGAGATATTTCCCTTACATGTTTCAGACATGTTATCAGGAGGGACCAGTTCCTTGGAGAGGACATCATTGCTTGTTACAGGGTCAGGGCAAAAGAGGGAGTGACACAGTGGCTGTCACAATGGCCTCCAACAGCCTACTGTGAGGGCGGGGCAGGATTTTGCTGTGCTTTGTCCTGTTGTACACAGGGTTGCTCTGATTCTACAACCCCAACAACAATCCTCCCAATTTATTTTTTCTGAAAAACAATATGTTTTTGTGAAAGCTTACACAGTGAAGTAGATGCCCATTTGATGATTTCTAAACAACTGTCCGGTGACATTAGTTAAGTTTGTCAGTGTGTCAACAGTCTCGTCCATGGCGATCTGGCTGTCTTCCGTTTCCGGTACTCTAGTTTCCCTGCCCCCTTATGTTCTTGTCTGGGCTTTCGGGTTTTGATTGGCAGTTTGGCATTACATCGGTGGGGCCCTATTTCCCTGAAAGATGGTCTATTTATGCAGGCATCTTTGGTTCAGCTCAAACGTCGGCACGCTTTTTCGGGGAAGGGCCAGATGGTAAGTATTTCTGCCTCTGTGGGCCATATGGTCTGTAGCACAATAACTCAACTCCCTGTTAAAGTGCCAGTGTGGTAATAGACATTATGTAAATGAGTGGGTTTGCCTGTGTTACAATAAGACTTTATTTACCAAAACAGGCAGCAGGTCAGATTTGGCTCACAGCCCTTAGGTTGCCAGCTCCTGACTTAGATTTGTCTTTATATTGTCTGCTTTCTTTCCCCTCTACTCCTCGCTGTATTCCTGGCAGTCTCTCTGGGATAATTTTCAAGGTAAGCATGCCCCCTCATCGCTATTTTGCAAATATCGGTGTCAACCAACAGCCCCGTCCATAACCAGAGGTCTTAGATTTTGCTAAAATTAAACACCTTCACTCTGAGGAAAGCCCCTGTTAAGAGGATGAAAAACCAAGTCACCGACTGGGAAACTATTTACGAACATCGAGCATCATGTCTGACAAAGGACTAGTATCTAGACTATAAAAAAGAGCTCTCAAAACACAAGTCACCTGGGCACAGGGAGAGAAACGGAGTGGTCCTTCACGTACGTACTTTCCTGAATTGTGGCTGCGCGCCTGAGACCCAGCTCCGACAAGCAAAAAAACAAAACATAACAAAACAAAAAAGACAACCCTGAAAAATCACAAGGTTGAATAATATACACCCATCCCCAAGGGGGACAAATAATAGATTTCTGGGTGAAAGGAGACAACAGATGGTGTAAGATACAAAGTAACAATAATAACATATAATTGGGCAAGGATTCACAAAGATGGGAGGGAGGGGAAAAAAGAGGAGCTGATACTAAGGGCTCAAGTAGAAAGAAAAGGTTTTGACGATGATGGCAACATATGTACAGGTGTGCTTAATACAGTGGAATGATGGATTGTCAAAGATCTGTAAGAGCCCCCCCACTAAAAAGATTAATAAAAAAATCACCTGAAACAATCCACTTAGAACATGAGCAGAAGATAGTTCCCAAATAGGTACAGGAGCAAAGTTGAGTGTCATTGGCTATCATTATTAGGTGCCATTGAGTCGATTCCCACCCAAATGAACCCTATGTCCAACAGAAGGTAAAGGCTACCTGGCCCTGTATCATCCTCATGATTTGTATGGCACTGTGTTAATCCGTCTCATTCAAGGCCTTTCTTTTTTGCTGACACGCTACCGAGTGTGATGTGTTTTTCCTGGTCTCCTGAGAATATGTCCGAAGTACATGAGGAGGGGGCGGGTCTCACCATCCTTTCTTCTAAAGGCAGATCCATTTGTTCATTCTGCCGGCAGTCCGTGGCCAATGTGATCTTCACCGGCACCATCGTTCAAATGCAGCGATTCTTCTTTCATCTTCCTTCTTCGTTGACCTTGGCCAGTTTTCCCATGCATAGGAGGCAGTTGGAAATACCATGGCTTGGGTCAGGTGCACCTTTGTCCTGGAAGCCACATCCTTTGATTTCAACACTTTAAAGGAGTCCTGTACAATGCTATATGTCATTTGATTTTTTTTAACTGCTACTTCAGTGAATACTGTGGAGCCAAGTAAAATGAAATGCTCGGCAACTTCAATCCTTTCTCTGTGTTTCACAGTGTTACCTATTGCTCCACTTGGGAGGATTTTTGTTTGCAGTGAGTTATAATCCATACTGATCTTTATCAGTAAGCTCTTCAGGTTGGTGGGTTTTATTTTTACTTTCAGCAATCAAGATTGTGTTATTTGCTTATTACAGATTGTTAATGAGCCTTCTTTCAGTTCTGATGTCCTGCTCTTCATAGTTGTTTTTTCTCCAATCATCTGCTCTGAATACAGATGGGGTATGTTGAAAGGATACAACTCTTATGCACACCTCTCCTGATTTTTTAAACCTCACGCTATTCCACAGGTTCAGCATGAACACAATGGAAGTGTTCATGAACTTGCATTCTTCATCATTGTTGACCAGAGTCTGTTACGATCCACACAGTCAAATGCCTTGGCATAGTCAATAAAACACAACCAAACATTTTTCTCATATTCCCTGCTTTCAGCCAAGATCCATCTGACATCAGCAGTGATATCCTTCGCACCATGTCCTATTCTAAATCTGGCTTGAATTTCTGGTAGCTCCCTGCTGATGTATTGGTGCAACTATTTTTGAATTATCTTCAGCAAAAATTTACTTGCATATGATGTTAATGATATCGTTTGGTAACTTTGACTTTCTGATGGACCACCTGTCTTTGGAGTGGGTACAAAAATGGATCTCTTTTAGTCTGTTGGCCAAGTAGCTGTCCTCCAAATTTCTCGGCATAGACGAGTTGAGTGCATTAAGTGCTTCATCAGCTTACTGAAACATTTCAATTGGTATGCCACCTGTTCCTGAAGCCTTGTTTGTTTTTTATTTTTGCTAATGCCTTCAGTACCGCTGGGATTTTTTTCTTCAATACCATTAGTTCTTAATCATAAGCTACCTCTTCTCTTGGTTGCATGTTGGCCATTTCTTTTAAGTACTGTCACTATGTGGATTTCTTCCATTTTCTTTTGATGTTTCGTGCATTGTGTGATATTTTCCCCATGGAATCATTCATTGTTGCATCAGAGGGTTGCTTCCCTCTGCCGCCCCCCCCCCCCCCATTTCATTAGACTGTGCCTTCAGGAGCCGACTTTTGAGTTTTGGGAGGTGTTGATAATTGCCACAGCACATGAAGATCTCCTAGGAATGCGGCTGGCTGGTTGGCGGGTCGCGTGCGTGATAGAGTAAGCGAGCCAGTGCACGTGCTATACCCTAGAGTTGATGCCATGAATTCAGACTTTATTGTCCCAAATTGTGAGAAAATAAGTGTCTGTGCTCTACAGCCACACAACTTAAGGCATTTGTGGTATAGCAGCTTTAGGGGAGCCGGAGACAGTGCCATTCTAAGGTACGAGCCCAGTTTGGTTCCGAAATGGAGCCATGTCTGCCCCAGGCAGCCTCAGTATGGAAGTGTGGGTGGGACTGGCTTTTTGTGTAAATGCTTTTCTGGTTCTCTAACGTGGGAGGCTATTCACCGGGTGCCGTTTGCGGGCCTCTTCACTTTCTGGTTAGACACAAAAGCTGAGTGCACATTTCAGTTAGGGGGTCCTTCCCAAGCCCGTGAGCTTTGATGCTCGATCTCCTTGTTGTAATGGGTTTGCACTTTGGGACCGGGCAGCAGGATGCTAGACTTGTTTTTGTGAGTGGGTTTTCTCCTTGCCTGTGTGGTAGAGATGACCAGTTGTCTGCTTTGTCTACCTCCCTTGCTTTTGACCTGGCCACATGCCTACCCGGAATACAGGCTGCATTGCCTGGGTTTCATGGCAGCCAGGTGTGGCCGTGTGACCAAGTTTTCTATCACAAGGTAACTGGAGCCACCCATTTCTTTTTATACTTACCGAGTAGGTAAAACAGGAAAAGAAATTCAAACCAACCCAACTTGTGGCTATCGAGTGGATGCTACCTGCTCATAGTGACCCTGTGTTTCAGAACGAACTTGGAAGATTTTTTTTAAGTGGGTTGGGCATCCAGAGACTTTGAAATCTGCAACCTGAGACATTTGGACTGAAGATAACGCCTTTTTCCCCCCTGGAAAATTCTCTCTGTAACAAACATAGCTATTCCTAATGGTTCCCAAAGCCTTCCAATTTCTTTATATTTTTATTGCCAATTTGGTGTGCTTGAATGCCCGCCAGAGCATAAAGTACGTGGTGGATGCAAAGGACTATGTGGTTTCCATGGAGACTTTGGGCTGGAGACTTTCCTTACTTCGACAATCATGGAGAAAACATTTAGTCTCAGTCGATTTATGGGGTCTGTCAGTTAGAGGAGGCCCTTGAAAGGGGTAGGGGAGGATTCGTCTAGATTTCCTTAAAGGGGCCATGAGTTTTTCCTGTAATGTGAGGATGTTAATAAAGTTAGTCTTTCTGGACTGAATAAACCATCTTTAAGTTGTTGTTTTTGAGCTTTAGGGACTGAACAACAACGGCCCAAACCAAAAACCAAATCCCTAAACCCAAACAACTTCTGTGATTGAGTCAATTCCAACTCCCAGTGATGCTGTGTCGTGGTTACAAGTAAGGCTGCGCTCCTCATGGTCGGCTGTTCAAAACCACCAGCTGCTCCTCGGGAGAAAGACTGGACTTTCTATTCCCATAAATAGTTACAGCCTCCGAAACTCACAGGAGGTTACTGGGAGTCAGCTTTGACTCGGTGGCAGTGAGTTGAGTGGACCCCGTAGGGCAAAGTTGAACTGCCCCGCCAGGTTTCTGTGCTGGTCACTCTTTTATGGGAGCTGGGTGATAGCCTCAGTGTTCTCTTTTGGAGCGGCTGGTGGGTTTGAATATCTGACCTTGTGGTTGGCAGTCTAACAAGTCCCTGACAGCACTACTAGGACCCTTCTTGCTGTACAAGGAGGCTTCAGGAAGTTCACGGAAAAATTCTGTTTTTTAATTCCATTTTTCCAGAGACATTTTCTATCAGCAAGGTCTGGTAGGTTGAAAAATGGCCACCATCTGTGGGGTCCTCTTTTCCATCTGTAGAATCTTGCCTGGCCTTGTGACTTGGTTTGACTGGAGACTACTGGAGACCTGACCTTGTGCCACCTTTGGGCCTCAGCCTCCAGAAGACCTTCAGGGCCTCAGTCCTTCTGGGTTTGGGAACACTGCCACCATGTGGACAAGCCCAGGCTGGCCAGCTGGAGGATAGAAGACCACCTGAGAGAGCATGAAGGTCCACCCCTTCCTGGCTTCAGACGCATAAGTGAGCCCCACCTGAGGTTAGTGGCGCCTGGCCTAGACCAATAACTGTGCCCAGCTGAGGTCAGTCCAAATTGCTGGTCCCCCGGATCACCAGTTAAATGTCATGTCAATGCACTTAAGTTTTTGGAGTGTGTGTTAGGCCAAACCAATTGTCCTCGAGGTGATTCCAACTCTTGGTGTTTGTCTGAATCAAACCGTTCCATGGAGAGCCTTTTTTTTTTCTCTTCAGAATTACATTGACAGGTCTTCCTTCCAAGACCCCTCTGAGTGTAATTGCACTTCCAACCTTTCTGTTTATTGGTGTGTGTGTGTGTGTGCGCGCGTGCGTGTGCACATGCACGAGCATGCTTCCTCTTCTGTACCACCCAGGGATTTTGTTTTCTGTGCAGTGGTCGAGAATTGATGCAGCAAAGAACATTGATAGTCAAGTTTGGAAGCTCTGGGCTGATTCAGACACGAACACCCAGGATTCTTAGAATAAATACAAGTCAGCCTGGTAGTAACAGGTGTATGGTCTGTGGCGGCTTGAAGCAGAAAGAAAGTTTGGCGGTAGGATATTGGGTAGCTCAGTCTTACTCCATGAATGCTGGGTGAAGAGGTTTTGGAAATGGCACAGCGGGGGGCAGAACTGGCAAAACTACACACCCCAAGTCCCAGAATGGGCCCAGTGAGGATGCCGGGACTGTCGCTGGGAGTATCTGATGACTGCGCCACATTCCCGGCATGACCTGCACTGGGCGTTGGGTGTGGGGCTCTGCCCCACTGCCCCTGGGATTGGGAATTGCTGCTATTAGCAGAAGACAACAATCTACTCTCCGGCTGCTTGGCATCATTCCTTACATATTCAAACTCCCCTGCGGGTGTGCCTGGCCCTCCGAGCCTGCGCCCAGACCTGGATTGAGAGGAAAGCAGGAATGTGAGTATGTGGCCATTTTTTCTCATTCAGCTGGAGGCAGGTGGCTATTTTCAGCAACCTTGGCAGGAGGTTCAGATGCTGGATAGCCAAAAGGAAAGATGGCAACCGCTCACTCGCTTCTCTCCTGTGCGCTGGGCTATGGCGCGCTTCTGATGAAGCCAGCTTTGTGGTTTGTTCCGCAGCTACTGTGCACTGACAGGCTAAGAGTCCCCTCTGAGGCTCTAGCCCTTACACCTGCTCCCTCTCACAGACGGATGCTGATGGCCCTGTGGGAGGCCAGGAAATAGGGGGTCCAATTTGCTCCTTTTTCTGACTGCCCAGGCACAAAGAGTATGTGTCTTTCAGTTGGTGGGTCTGGAGAGACGCCATTCACTGCCACGTTGTGCCACCTAAGAGAGAAAAGGAGTGTTATCTCGGAAAATAAACACTTGACTGTATTTTCGGCAGAAGTGTACAAAGCAGGTTCTTATCCCTCAATCTCTGCACATCATGTCCGGTGCTGCTGGTTACAGCATGTGTCTCTGCCTCTTCTGGATTCTGTTTCAGTGGTTTCCTTTCCCTGCCCCCTAACCCGCTTTTCTCTGCTTTCGAATCACTATTGTCCATTGTTCTCCATAGGGATAGCTATAGATAGCATCAGAAACCTCCGTTCTGAGCGAACCTGCCGTGTGGTTAATAGGTGATTTCAGGAGGTACGTTTTAAACCTTGGCTAGAAGCTGGCTGAGGGTTAAAATAGCCTCGATTGCTTCCATTTTCATGGCTTCCCTACGTCTGGATCCTTTTCAAACTTTGAAGTTTTGTTCCACACCCTTTTCCATGCCCCCCCCCCTTGCTGCACCATGCCTTGCTTTTTAATCAGGATTCAACTCTTGGGATCCTGATCGGAATGTGCAGTAATAGTAGCTGGTCAGCTGGCGACCATCTTGTTCTGCTGGCTTTAAGGTAGAGGAGGCCACGGTTCCTGGAGACACTCAGTACTGTATTCAAGCTTCTGCTCTGAATCTTGGATTTTCTTTCTGAATTGTAACTTGGCGAATATGTTTGCATAATGAATCTGGTTCATGTGAAATTTAGAATAGATATTTTTGGGCCAGCAGACATTTTAATTCAATTGGATTCTCATTTTCTTATAACATAGGATTAATTTAAATATTATGAATAACACATACAAGACAGGCAGAATGCTTGATGGAGGTATGAGAGGGGTAACTCCCTCCAAAAAACCTGAAATTTTTTTCTAAAGCTATGTATTTAATTTTTTACAAAACAACTTTATCACCTTCAAAGTACTCTCCATTACACTTAATACATTTTCCAAGTGTGCAATTTCATTCTTGGAAACATTTTTCAAACTCATCTGTTTGGATGGCTGACATCATCCCCCCCTTTTTTTCTTCACCTCTCCTATGCCATCAAATTGCTCTCCTTTCATGTCCATCTTTAATTGCAGAAACCAAAACACCAGTCGGGTGTGTGGGGCAAGACAGACCTGCTGGTCTTTGTTTTTTGCCAAAAACTGGTACCCCGAGATAACCGTGTGAGCAGTGCATTGCCCTGGTGGCAAAACCAGTGCCCTGGCTGCCACAAATCAGGACATTTTGTCACACACTGTTAGGCTATCTTTCCAGAACCTCTAAATCAGTGGTTCTCAACCTGTGGGTGGTGACCCCTTTGGGGGGTGTGTCAAACGACCCTTTCACAGGGGTCACCCGATCCATCACAGTAGCAAAATGACGGTGATGAAGTAACAACAAAAATAATGTTATGGTTGGGAGGTCACCCAAAATGAACTGTATTAAAGGGGCGTGGCATTTGGAAGGTTGAGAACCACTGCTCTACATAGAAAGGGTTAAAAAAATTAGAAAGCTTGATTAACAATCTGACCTGGTGGAATGAACTCCAAATGACTATCCCCCTCACAAGAAACAACAAATGAGCACCACTTTTTGTGGTAACCCCTTGTATAGTCGGTGTTTAATAAATGCTTAACTTAAAAAAAAAACAATCATTTTAGAATTACACCCCAGATTATAAACTCTTTGAGGCCAAGGGATGCTCTTTCGGCAGGAAATATTTCTGAGTTTGGCCAGCTTCTAGGCCCTTGTGGTGAGAGCGGACTATACTTGGTCCAGGGAACCTTGGAGAACTCACAGCCCAGGGAGCTCAGCCAGTTTCAGGGGCTGGGTGGATGTTGTAAGAGCAGCAAGGGAAATCGATGTGGGGAGTTGGACCAGTGTTTACAGGTGCCTCAAGATCAGAGCTCTAGTTGGTCCTGGGGCTCCTTTCTGGCAGGTGCACATCCAAGAGAGGGTATAGATCTGGGATTTGGCTACAGGGAAACATCAGGAGGTGAGATACAAGATAAGGATGGATGGCCATAAAGAGATGGGTGTTGGAGGAAGAGGGTGGAAGGTACTGTCCAGAAGTTGGGGCATTAAAAGGGGATTTGGCCGTGGCAAAAGCGCAGTCTGGTCACATTTGTGGTCATTAGATCATAGTAGGACCAGCAGCAGATTGGCCTTGGGATTGGGTTTGAGTGGCTTGGGCCACATGCTTTCCTCTGGATTTGCCACACTGGTGCAGGGAGCCAGAGAGAGCTGTTCTGAGACCTGAGTGTTGGGAGGAGGGTCCTGTCCCCAGCATAGTCAGCCAAGAGGGATGCTAGGGAAAGCGAGGGGAGCAGTTGGTATGCCAACAGTTGGGTAGGGTTTTCCCTGGAATTTGAACAGAAGTGAAATGAGTGAAATCGGCTTGTCTCCACTGCACACTGTTTGTTTGTGATCTGGATTTAGCTCCAAGCTGCCTGGCTTTGGGCTCCAGAGTGAGGACCCCCCCACACACACACACCGGGGTCAGGGCCGGGATGACTCTGAGGGCGTCTGGGGGCTGTGTGTGGCCTTGGACTGCACTTCTCTTCTTGTGAAGTCACTGGTTTCTTTGAAAAATCAATGTAGTTGTGCCCATGTGCATGCGTGTGTGCATGTATGAAGTAAAACAAGGTTCTCAAACTTGGTCTCCCCTCCCCTTTTCAGGGGGGAAGAATTAGTGCCCTCCTGACAATGAAAACTTTTGTACTATAGCCCATTATCCACTTTGCATATCCCCCCACCCCCGGCCCCCCTGCCATTCCACCATCCCCCTCCCCAGGGGTTGGTATCACCCACTTTGGGAAAGAAGCACTGATGTAAAAGATGCCAAATAGAGTGGCCGGCAAGTAACAAAGTTAGACAAATGCCAAAGCCCCCCACCCTGTCATTTGAATTTTGAAAGACACTACAAGCGTCAATAAACAAAGAGCAGCAAAGCAAATCCTTTTGGCGTCGCACTCGGTCTGAGGTGCCAGCGCCGGTGCAAACTTCACCTCATCCTGGCGGGGCACCTGGCTCTGCCTGGGGGCTCGCCGTGGCCGCTAAGGCCGCTAAGGCAGTCTGGCCTGGGCAGGGGCCCAGAAGCTTGAAACGCACTTGCTTCTGTTGTCTGAGCTGGCATCGCATTCAGGTTCAGTTCTAGTGTCAAGATGGTGTCTGTACCCACACACAGGCCTCTGCTGTGTGCTGCCCTCATCCTCCCCTCCTGCCATTTCAGCCAGTATTGGCCGCGCAGTAAGGGTGAGTTCCACGCTTTGGGGCCACCACTCTTTGCCATGGGTCCATTTCTCAGTGCAGGCACATTGGGTGGCTGCTTCCTTTGTACCTGGGTGGGTCTCCTTGTTGCCGCCTTCATCTCTCTTCACCCCTGAAACTCTAGAGCTGCCTTCTCCCCAGGCAGGTACAAGCTCTGGAGAGCTCCTGGACCAGGTGACTGTCATGTGTGCCACCAGCTGGACAAGCTGTTGGATTGACTTGCTGAAGAGGGAGGGACGCATCATAAGAGATCTTGCTCTCATCCTTCCTCATGCCAAAGGACCATCAAGGTGCATGATAAACACTGTGGAAACACTCTGTCAACATTCAACACTCTCTCTCACCACTTAGGATCAATTTAGGCCTGATGACCTCTCACCTCAGAAACATGACCAAAGCTGCTAGGCCAGCAGTTCTCAACCTGTGGGTCGTGACCCCTTTGGTGGTCGAACGACCCTTTCACAGGGGTCGCCCAATTCATCATAGTAGCAAAATGACAGTTATGAAGTAGCAACGAAAACAATTTTATGGTTGGGGGGCACCACAACATGAACTGCATTAAAGGGTCACGGCATTAGGAAGATTGGAAACCAGCGGGCTAGGCAGAGTATGCAGTCTGCTTTTAAAGAATACAGTAAATTCCACACAAATTTGTTAACATATTTATGTGTTAATATAAAATGCGTGTCTCCTTCTCTCTCGAGTAGATTCAAAGTTTTGGAAAGGTCCATTTATCTCTCCTGGCCAGTGCTTGCATGAAAATCATTTCCCTCTTTTTTAAAAAAATAATTTTATTGGGGGCTCATACAACTCTTATCACAATCCATCCATCCATCCATCCATCCATCCATCCATCCATCCATCCATCCATCCATTGTGTCAAACACATTTGTACATTTGTTGTCATCATTCTCAAAACATTTGCTTTCTACTTGAGCCTTTGGTGTAGCAGCTCCTCATTGAAAGTCATTTCTTACAAAATGACATGCTATCAAACCCAGGGACAAGGGAACCAAAAATCAGTGGCAAGGAGGGTGTAAGCCCTGGTAGGGCTTGATCAAGGGAAATGTAACTGAGAGGAATTACTGAAACTCAAATGAAGGCTGAGCATGTTAGTGGGACAAGAAGAAAGTAAAAGGAAATAGAGCAAAGAACTAGGAGGCAAAGGGCATTTATAGGGGTCTAAATAAAGGCATGGACATTTGTAAATATATTTATATATGATGGAAAAATAGATTATGTGCATATATTTATAGGTTTACTATTAAGGTAGCAGATGGACATTGGGCCTCCACTCAAGTACTCCCTCAATGCAAGAACACTTTCTTCTATTGAACTGGCATTCCATGATGCTCACCTTCCCAACACGATCACTGAAGACAGAGCGGGTGCATAAGCAAATGTGGTGAAGAAAGCTTAGGCTGCCCGGCTATCAAAAGATATAGTGTCTGGGGTTTGAAATGCTTTAGGTAAACAAGTGGCCATCTAGCTCAGAAGCAACAAAGTCCACGTGGAATGGAGCATACCAGCCTGTGTGATCACGAGGTATGAAAGGGGTCAGGTATCTGGTACCAAAAAGCAAAAAAATCATATCATTATGTGCTCACCTTCCCGATATGATCACTGAAGACAAACGGGTGCATAAGCAAATGTGGTGAAAAAAGCTGATGGTGCCCGGCTATCAAAAGATACAGTGTCTGGGGCCTTAAAGGCTTGAAGGTAAACAAGCCTGTGTGATCACGAGGTGTTGAATGGATCAGGTATCAGGCATCAAAGAACAAAATGCCATATTGTGAATGAGGGCCAGTGCAGAGTGGGGACCTAAAGCCCATCTGTAGGCAACTGGACATCCTCTTACAGAAGGATATCAGGGAGGAGATGAGCCAGTCAGGGTGCAGTGTAGCAATATTGAAACATACAACTTTCCTTAGTTCTTAAATTCTCCCCCCCCCCACTATCTTGATCCCAATTCTACCTTACAAATCTGGCTAGACTAGAGAATGTACACTGGTACAGATAGGCATGGGCAACAGGGAATCCAGGACAGATGGACCCTTCAAGACCCCTGGTGAGAATAGTGATAATGGGAGGGTGGAAGGTGGGTGGGGTAGAAAGGGGGAACTGCTTACAAGGATCTACCTATAGCCCCCTCCTTGGGGAATGGACAATGGAAAAGTGGGTGAAGGGAGACGTCAGACAGTGTAAGATATGACCAACTAATAATACTTTATAAATTATCAAGGCTTCATGAGGGGGGAACGGGGAGGGAGGGGAAAAATGAGGAACTGATACCAAGGGCTCAAGTAGAAAGAAGATGTTTTGAGAATGATGGTAACCAATATACAAATGTGCTTGACACAATGGATGTATGTATGTGAAAAGAGGTGTGTGAGCCTCCAGTACAATGATTTTTTTAAAAAATGACAGGCTAACATGGAATCAGGCAGCCTCTCTGATCCTTTATCGCTCCTGTCAATTTATTTTTTAGGTTGGTGGATATAGTCACGCCATTCAAACCTCAAAATTGCAAAGGTGCATCCTTCCATGTTCACAGAGTGCAGGGAGGATGGATGACAGCCTGAGTGGGTGTGTTTAATGCCGGCAGCAAGTCCTCCTGGGTGGAAGTCAGTGGGGTTGGGCGCTGTGGGGAACACAAGCTGGAGTTTCAAAACAAAGGACTTGTTCTCAAGGCACTTAAGCCTTGCTGATGGAGCTAGAAGCCCTGGTGGTATAGTGGTTAATGGTTAAGAACTGGCTGTTAACCCAGAGGTCCATGGTTGAAACCCACCAGCCACTCCACATGGGAAAAGGATGACTGACTGGCTACTTAAGTGCTGATGTACATTCGGAAGCACAACAGGGCAGTTGTCTTCCGTGCAGGGTCACCATGACTCTCAATCGGCTTGCTGGCCACAGGCTTGATTGGAGTTTTCATGGTGTGTATGTATACTGCCAGTGCTGATGTATACTGGCAGATGGTATGTATACTGGCAGTGCTGATAGTCTAATGGAAAGCTGGGGGAGCAGTGCCAGAGAGGCGGCTTTGCATTCTAGGATGAGATGTCACCCCAGAATGCCTCTTCCTAAATGGGTTGCCTGTAGGTTCAGCCTCACATCTGTCTAGTCTGCCTGCCTCATTTCAGGAGATGTGACCTGAGGCCAAGGGAGGCCGGCGCTGTCCCAAGGGCACCTAGCTGGTCAGAGAGCCTTGCTGTGTGTCGGCAGCTTTGAGGGAAGAGCACGGTGCATGGGCTCCATGAGCAAGGCCTTCTGGAACTCTGCCCCGCTGAGCACTTGCGTTTTAAATGGCGCTGTGACACCAGGTGGGAGGGGAATGGAACATTTCTTGCTGCTGCGGGGCCTAAGCTGTGTGTCTTTTACTGTTTAAACCTTTTCTCAATTTGCTTTATGAATAGGTCATAAATTTTACATGATTGAAAAGTCTGAAGGCACAAAATGAAATACTGTAAACTCTTCCTACCCAGGGGTGGAGGAGAGACAGATGCCAGCCATACTTAGAAGCAGAATGTCCCACTCCTCCGCCTTTAAAAAAAAAAAACAAAAAACTTTATTGTGATTTCAGTGAAGATTAGTAATTTGGTTTTCCATTAAAAATTTCATCCATCTTTTGATTTGTGACATTGATTGCAGTCCCCACAATGTAGGGACTGTCCTCAATTCTAACCTGTTTTGGCCATTTCCATCTCTCCAATCCTTTCCTGCTATCTGAGCGTTATCCCTGAGCAAAGGCGGCACTTAGTGATCTCATATGGTTGATCTAAGGAGTGTGTAGCCCCTGGTATTATTGATAATCTCATGGCTTATTGTTCAGTTGAAATTTGAGTCGCACGGGTGAAGGGTTTCTAATGGCCATAATATCATAGGTTGTACCAGTCTGTATCAGACCAATAAGCCTGGTCTTTATTTTCAATACTTCGCATTTTGTTTGCATTTTTCGTTGACTCTATGCAGACTCTCCTATTAGTGACTCCGCTAATACCTCCTTCAGCGCCCCTAGTGTTCTTGCTTTGGAAGCAACGTTTCACGTGCTGTGCCTGATTAATGGAGCCTAGTACAAGTATATGTCTTCGCTGCCAGGGAGTTCAGGAATTTGAGTTCCGACCTGTCAGCAGGGTAGTGAGCCTTAGAAATCTTATGAAATTTCCCCAAGTACGGAAAGGCCATTCAGAAATTGATGAAGACCCATGGATATGACAGATGTCCACTAGAATTCTGTCGTGTTGGTGAACCATAACTTCTTAAAAGTGTTCTAGATGGTGGGCCTCCAGGTCTTTCCAAACTTATGCCTTGGATGATACGGGATATCCTTGTACATAAGTTATTTTCTCTGCGTAGAACTGAGCATACATTCTTAGAGAGGGCATCGGTAGATCCAAAGGTAGACTGATTCTTCGGGCGTTTGACAAATGGTTGCTGAAGGTTATAGCCATCTGAGTGTCCACTAGCAAGGAATGATTTTCAGTTTCATGTAAGTATGGAGTCCAGGGATAGTTTTCTTAGATTTCATTTCAGAGAGGGTAGCAGGCTGGATCTTCTCAACTACAGGGGCGAGCTTCAGGCATTGTGCCCCAAATGCTGACAAACCAGATTTGAACCATGACAGTGACCAGTAGAGCGTACATTTAATGTCTGGGCTGGATGTGGCTTATGGTTTAGGAGAAGCTCCCTAGTCTTAAATTAAATGGCATCTCTGGCAGGATCTAAAAAGTCCTGTAGTTTCAAAATGGATTCACAACTTGAGAGTTGCTTACATGTCGGGAGATCTTGGAGCATTTTATGTTCATAAATGCAAAAGGACGTTTTCAAAGGATGGTATGAAGATTTACACCTCTTCTTTCCGAAAATACAAAAACACCCGCAAGCTTATTTTTAGCGTGTGGGTTATTGTGCAGATTCAGTCATAGTTGAAATATGGTATTCATCCGGATGCTGTAGAAGCTTTATAGCAGGCGTCCTCAAACTGCGACCCACGGGCCACATGCGGCCTGCAGAGAACATTTATCCAGCCCGCCGTGTGTTTTTGCCTCATTTGTTTCTTTACTTCAGAATAAGCTATGTGTAGTGTGCATAGGAATTTGTTCATAGTTTTTTTCCCCCCTAAACTATAGTCCAGCCCTCCAATGGGGCTGAGGGACAGTGCACTGGCCCTGGCCCCTGTTTAAAAAGTTTGAAGACCCCTACTTTATAGTGATGCATGGGAAGGCTTTGTTTAAAAGTACCTGAAATTTTCAAACAAATGATAATGAAAATGCGTAAAAGCGGAGGGGGGGGGATGAGGAAGGAGAGGCATACTTTCCTATTCACTTATTTCTAGCTCTTGGAAGATAGAAGGTGCTACGGGACCTGCACCCCACGGAAACTCCCCTTCCATTGCCACCACACAGAAGAAGAGCTGGCTGAGTAGCAATACCAAGAGGGGAAGGGGAAGATGGGGGGATAAAGGGGTAACCGATCACAATGATCTACATATAATCCCCTCCGAGGATGGACAACAGAAAAGGGTGTGAAGGGAGACATCAGTCAGTGTAAGACATGAAAAAATAACAATTTCTAAATTATCAAGAGTTTGGGAAGGAGGGAGGAAGGGAGGGGGAAAATGTGGAGCTGATACCAAGGGTTCAAGTAGAAAGCAAATGTTTTGAGAATGTTGATGACAACAAATGTACAAATGTGTTTGACACAATGGATGCAGGAATGGATTGTGATGAGAGCTGTATGAGCCCCCAATAAAATGATTTCAAATCCTTGGGAATGGATTGCATCCTGGGGACCCAGGTCCCTGTGCTGGGAACCTCCTACACCCTGGGGACTCTTGATGCCAAGACATAGAGCTCTCCAAGGAACTCCAGGCCCACAGATGTCGAAAGGAGACCAGAACTTTCCCCCTGAGCTGGCGGAGAAAGCCCCTTCTCTGAGATTTGACACTGAGAATGAAGATTTCTGACCTCTGTAAACGATGAGACTACATTTCTATTGGTTAAAGCCGCCAGCTGTGGTATTTCCGTTACAGCAACTGTAGCCACCTAAGACACGAGGTCTCAAAGTGCTGTGTACAGATAGGTCTTTGTCTTGGAGTGATCCGGCAGGCACCACCTTAACCCCAAATGATCACCTTTGGCAGTCACTATCAGTGGGGGAGGGCTCTGACATTATGCTTCTCTCACATATGTGTCCCTGCTGTTGTGCGCCACCTAGATGATTCCAATGAATGGCGACCCATGTGACAGTAGAACTCTATAGGGTTTCCTAGCCCAAGCCCTTAACACAAGCAGATCCCTTGGAAATGAGGGGCAGGCTCCAGTTGCCCACCTTTCTGTTAGCAGTTGAGCACGGAACTGTTGGGCCACAAGAGCTCCTTCAGTAATGTGTGCACCTCTCACAGTCTGACAGTATCACCTATGTAGTGATCTTGCCAGAAATGCTTGACTTGAGTTAAAAGGAAACACCATTTCTGCAGGACCACTGATGTAGACTCTTGAAAGGATTATGCATCATGAACAATTGAGGGGGAGGCAAGTGTATCTGCCTAGAGGGAGGGAGACTGGAGACATAAGATGAAAAAATACGGCATACACATTGATGAATTCCTGGTCCAGCCAATGACAACCCAGTACTATAGGCCATTTTTAGGATAATTGAGGCAACGTGAGTGTGGACTACCACATGCCTGTGGTTTGGTATTACTATATTTATGTTGATTTCCCTACGTGTGGTGATAACAGTGTCCCTGTTCTTGGAGGTGAATCATAAAAAGTGTTTAGGGATGGTGTGTCCTGAGGTCAGTAAACTAATATTCAGATGACTTGACAAAATTGGAGGGAGACGAGTGGAGGGAGGGGGTGGAGGGTCAAGGTTGGGAGGGAGGGAGAAGTGTATGTGTCTACAGAGTAATTTGTTCAATGCGGCACAATGCCTAGCAGAGCACTGAGCACATTGCTTTCAATGGAGACGTGCCCAACATTAAAAAAACAACAACAGCAATTCTTGAGCATACACACAGCAGAATGCCAATCCAGCCATTCTTACAATTCCCTGTGACTGCTGACAGGATTTGGATTGTGCAACCATTTGCATTCTCTTTTCCTGAGCTGCTGTTCCTCCATTAACATGAACTCACTGCCCCCTATGGTCCTTACCTGGTCCCCATTTTTTTCTTCACACCCCCAGTTTGAGTCTGCTGTTGTTAGGTGCCATCAAATTGGTTCTGACTTAAGTATATAACAGAATGAAATAGTGTCCCGTCCTGTGGTATCCTCACAATTATAATGTTTGAGCCCATCAATTGGGCTGCTAATGGCAGGGTCAGCAGTTCAAAACCACACGCCTCTCCAATGGAGAAAGATGAGACTTTCTATTCTCGTAAAGAATTACAGTCTCAGAAATACACAAGGGCAATTCTACCCTGTCCTATGAGTTGGAATCAACTTAATGACAGTGAGTGTGAGTGTAGCCGTGTTATTTTTTTCCATGAAAATCTGGTTTCATTCATTTAGAAAACTCATACAGAATATACGCCAAGTTCAATGTGTACAATTCAGTGACATCAGTGACATTATTCACTGTTCCTCCCCCAATTGTTTAACCACTATTAATATAGATTCACAGTTCCCTAGCATCTCATCTAATCTTTCAATTTGCTACTGTCAATTTGACCACATAGATGGTTCTTTTAAAGAGCACAATAATCAAGGCAAACATTTCCCAGTAATTCAGCTAAATTAATCCTTACAATAACTTCAGGGGATAGTTAAAGGTGGAAAAATGTCTTCAGGGCTATAATTTTGGGGGAGAGAGACGTGAGGGCATGCATGCAGCTCCATTAGCTTCTGAAGTCTACATTTCATGAGCCCCGCCCCTTTCTGGTCAGAATTTTTAATATCTTTGTGTCAAAAAAGAGCCCCTATCTTTTAAGTTGGCTGTTGGCACTTTGATTCCATATAGATGTTAAAAGCACATATTGCCCAAGGTAAACATGCATTACTAGTGTACCTAAGCTAAACGGTTTGGTTTTAAGAGGACAAAGGTCCATCCAGTATCCACAGCTCTGGAAGTCAGAATTCCATGATAATTTGAAATTCCATTCTGCATCTTCCTCCTTTAGAATCAGGATTGCTATCTAGAATGTTAGATCACAATGTTCAGTAATCATAACAGGGCACAATCTAGTTCTGCTCTCATGACCCAGGAAGCCATTTTTTTTCTTGGAGACAATTAGCCACATATTCCCTGTCCTCCTCCTTTTCCTTTCTCTCTGTTGCTCCAGACTAAAAGACCCATTGTTACGCCTTGGGTGGGCACACAGGATCTTTTAAGACCCCAGGTGTTATAGAACAAGCAAATCCTGTGCCATTTTTAACTGCTGAAATCAGGTGTAAGCACTTAGAGCCCCCCCCCCCACACACACACCCACACCCCCCCCAGCCACCCACCACCACCACCCCAGTTTGGTTGGACTTAGGTATATTCCATGACTTCAGTTGGGTAATCGGATATGGAGGTTCATGTTTGCCGGAGTGTTTTACCTGAATCCTTCTGAACTGAAAGTCACTCCTGATTATTGGGAAGGATGAACAAAGAGGACAGGAAACCCAAGTATGTAGCTCACCTGACTCTGCAGCCGGTTCCCCAGAGACAGGTACAAGTTGTAAGCAAGCACTTCGGATTCACTTCTGTGTTTCTGGTGTCGAGTGTGCCCACTGGGCACTGACATCCATTGGAGAGTCTGCTTGAGGGGAAGGAGGCCCAGGGCTCAAGCTGAAGCCCACAGTGCAGCTCCAGAATGCTGAATGAACTGCGTGGCTGGGCAGCATCACTGAGGTAGAGATCTCTTCCCGACAGTGGTGAGGGGCGGGGGGAGCCTTTCCTCAGGCTTGGAGTGACACTGCTCAGTGCCCTCCTTAGCCAAGTAGCGTGGGAATGGAGAACGGAAGACTGCATCACATTCCTGCAGGAACCCTATGCTTCTATAGTTGGAGATGAATAATGCCAATTTAGCAGCCACGTACAAAAGTAATGACCACATGAGAGAAGGCTGTGCAAACGAATGAATTCAAGAGACATCCATCGAGCAAGTGAGTCTCCAGCAAGCGCTGAAAGTGCACATCTTGAGGGACACAGATGATAAAGACATGTTCCTGGGCACCCGGGGGTCTTAGGGGAAAAATGGGGTGCAGTAAACACAAGTCCCCCAATCCCAATTTTGCCTTATCACACAGCTAGTGATAGGACAGAAAGCGAGTGACGTATGAGGTGAATGCAGAAAGCATGCCCTAAGGACTTGACTAAGGCTTCAGAGGCAAGACTGGTCTTGAGATGATTTGAAGAAAGAGTTTGGCAAGTCAGGAACCATCAGACATTTGGATTCTGGGCAGAGGACACAGCTGGTGCCCAGAGGAATGACTGGAAATTGGCATCTGGTGGGGTGGGGAAAGGTTCAGGGTTGTGGGAAAGGGCCTGTGGGCTCAGACAGCAGGGCCTTGAAAGCCGAGTTCAAGAGTTGAGGTTTTACAGAAAAGAGAATGGGAGGCCCCGGAAGGTTTCTTATGCGGTGGGACTGTGGTACAAGTCTGGGGGAGCACTTGAAACAGTTGAGAGGAGATCCACGAACCTGACTGACACCAGCTGCAGAGGGGAGAGGAAATGGGGCTTCCCTGGATGCTCTTTCAGACGTCTTCTAGAGGAGATGTATCAAATTCTTAACATCTTTCTGAGGGAGCCTCTTTATAATTCATGAAGGAAGGACACTTACTCAAATCTCGAAACCGTTTGGGAATTTATTACAGCTGAGTTAGGAAAGTGTATTTCAGGCCAACCAGAGCATGTGTGGACTGGTTTCTCAGCAGTCACTTAGGCTTGCTGAGTTAGTTCATCCCTTTCTCGAACTTTGTCCAGGTTTCTCCCAAAAGGTCAGTGGATTTCTCTAATTCCCCTCCAGCTTCCCGGCTGTTCAGGGTACATCTGTAAGCCATAAGGACGGACGCTGATTTCATCCACTGCTTTGCCTTTTTTTAATCTCTTGCCTTCCACCTGAGAAAACAAACACTCATCTATAGGTTCTTCTCGTGTATTAGATATTTATTTATACAACTTTGTAATTGAAGATGAATGCAGCTGAGAATGTTTGGAATTTGGACTAAAGAAGATGAGTGGGATTATTTCCTTTTCTTTTTTTTTTAATTTGAAAAAAGTTCCGTGGGTGAAGGGAGACATCGGTCAGTGTAAGACATGAAAAATAATAGTAATTTATAAATTATCAGGGGTTCATGATGGAGGGGATAGGGTGGGTGAGGAGGGGAAACAACGAGGAGCTGATACCAAGAACTCAAGTAGAAAGTAAATATTTTGAGGATGATGCGGTCAACAAATGTAAAAATGTGCTTGACACGATGGATGGATGGTGATAAGAATTGTATGAGCCCCCAATAAATTGTTTTTTTTAAAAGGCGAGTCACATGAATGGTTTCAAGGATGGCCAGGAGTTTTGCTTAGTACTTTATCACCAATCCCCCCCCCCCCAAAAAAAAAAAAAAACCACCGCCATCTAGTTGATTCCAACACATAATGACCCTGTAGAGCAGTGGTTCTCAACCTTCCTCCTGCCATGACCCTTTCTTAAAGTTCCTCATGTGGTGGTGATCCCCCCCCCAACCATAACAATATTTTCATTGTTACTTCATCACTGTCACTTTGCGTCTGTTATGAATCTGGCAACCCCTATGAAAGGGTCGTTCGACCCCCAAAGGGGTCTCAACCCACAGGTTGAGAACTGCTGCTGTATAGTTGAAAAGCTGGTGAGTTTGAAGCTTGCTTCACTGGCCGTGCAGACACTCAGCAGCCCGATGCTTAGCCCACCGTGCTACCATGTCTCCTTTGTCACCCCTGTGATGCAGTGAATTCCTTGATAGGACTCAACAGCCATAGCCAGTCACTCTCAACAAATGACTTTTTCCTGATAGGTGTGGGAAGGTGCTGCAGGATGGTATGATTCAGTTGTGAGTGATTGTCAACAGTGCAAATTGTGACAATGACAACGTGGACCTCTAACACGGTGCTTTGTGCCATCCTGCCATTTCAGAAGCAGAAGGGGGTGGGGTGGGAATCTCCCTACCATCAAGAAGGACAATCTGGATGTAGAGTGTGCCTTTTGGACTCTAAGCTCCTAAGGCCAGAACCTCCTCACTGCAGGGGCAGAAAGCCATGACAGCAAGGAGTGGGGAGGAGCAGCAGACGAAGTGGGCCTGGTAGAGGAAAGTTGAATGCTGCCGGGCAGGAGGCTCACATGTGGAGTAGAGCGGCTCCAGACGCTTAATTGGGGAGCTAGGTTTGCTGAGTCACAGCAAGAGCTGAGTGCCTTTGCACTGAGGCTGTGATGGAGTGGCATGCCCTTTGGCCATTATCAGCAGTACCAAAGGAACTTTGAAAGATTGCCTGAGCAGGGCAGAGGGTAGACCAAGGGCCATAGAAAAGCTTACCTGTAGGCATAGCAGAGGAGAGGCTGTCCTGAGCAAAAAAGGGTATCCTGATTATGAATTGTAACCTGTTAATATCCCTCCTGGCATATTGGTGGAGCTGGTGGGTAAGCATTGGATTGCTACTCACAAGGTGGGTCTATAAACCCAATATGAGGCTATCGTGTCCTATAAAGATTTATAGCCTCAGACACCCTAAATAGGGTTGCTATGGCAGTGACAGTTGTCTGTGGGTTCTGTGTGGTCATTGCAACGCATTATCGAAGCCCAGCTGAGAAGTAAGGGCATGTCATGGAGGGACAGTTGGTCTCAGCGATGGAGAAGAAGGTTGAGGGCAGGCACGTCTAAGCTCGCAATGAATCACATAGGAATCAACCTTGGGCAGTTGCTGCTTCTGCTTCCCCTTCCCCTTCCCCTCCCCCTTGTGAAGTCAGAGCAGCTAAGGTGCCTGGCCACCTGGCCCTGCTTTGAACAAATTTCTACTTTCATTTGAGGCTTTGAGGACCAATGACCTTGAAATAGCTCTTTCAAAATCACTGGGGATCTGAATTTATGATTACTCACCTATCAGCGGTGGAATGTGCTGGCTGAAGGCCTGGGAAGGAAAGATCATAATCATTGTCTTAAAAATACATGTGTGATGGGCTTTGGTTTGGTAAACTGGGAGAGCCCACAAGTACGGGTAATGGCAAATCTGTCCTCGCTTCGCTCCACTGACTCTCTAGACTTTGAACATGTGAATCCACCCCCTGGGGGGGGGGGGAAGAAGTCAATCTCTTATGTAAGAAGTATATCAACCACCCTTTGTCACCTTTATTTTTATCTGTGAAAGAGGAGGAGTCCTCACTCTCGGGGTCCAGAAACCCTAGGAGTAGGTCGAAGGGAACCGAATCACCTGCTTTGTAAGCCCCTGTCTGCGCGCACCTAGGTTCTCTGAGGCCCCTCGAGGTCGCGGCACTGGGAAACCCTCCGCATTGCATCATGTGGCTTGTCTCCTCTTCCTGTTATGCAATGGGTTTCTCGGCATCAATTTTTCTTGTCTCTCGTTTCAGATCACAGATCTGTGCGGCGTGAAGCGTGTTGGCTATTTTGGGCCGACGCAATTTTACGTGGCCCTGAAATTAATTGCGGCAGCCCAGTCCGGCCTCCCGGTGCGGATGGAGAGCGTGACGTGTGGTGAGTAGCCAACACTGGCACACGTTAGTATCTGGGAGTCTGAGGATGTTTGGGGGACTGGGTTTGGCTCTTCAGTGGGCTTCCTACCTGCTCCTTCAGCTGGGGTGGGTTTGCTTCTTCCTTCCTCGCCGCCTATGTCAAATGGCTGCTTGCTTGCTTGCTTTCTCTGCAAAAAAATGCACTGAGTGACCTGAGACTAGTTCCTTTTCACTAACTTGCAGCTCAAGTACATTTCTTGCTCTAGCAGGAGGGGGTTAGGGCGGGAATTGTAGAGCCGGTAGCAAAATAACATTCTCTTGTCGACCTTTGTAGGAGCCCCGGGGTGGTGTAGGCGGTATGAGTTGGACTGTGATCTTCAAGGTCAGCAGTTTGAAACCAGCAGGTGCTCTGCGGGAGAAAGACAGGACTCTTTCTACTCCATAAGGAGTTCGTCTCTGAACCCCCCGGGGGCAGTTATTTGTTTTTGAGTCTGCTTTTTTTAAATTACAGTGTCCATTCTTTCCTGCTGATGTCACCTGCATTCATTCCCCAGACCCCCCCAAACTCCCCCAGGACTGTTCCTGATGGCGGTTTGGGCGACTGAGATTTTGACAAAATGCATTACTGTTCTGAGACGTTGTACCATTTCACCACACAAGTGGCCATCAAAGGCCCTATATTTTGAAAAATACCTGCAATAGAAACACAATCCCTCCTTTTCCCGTCAAACCAGCGTGGCCAGTACCGGTTTTCATGGCTTTTCGGTCTCGCGCCCTTTCCCTTCTGAGCAGAGTTCAGCCTTCATTTCTTGTGACTTAACCACAAGCACATTTTCCACATTGCTACATCATCTTCGCCAGACCCCGATTTTAGTGTCCGCAGGAGAGCCCAATCACATGCCTGGACCCGACACTGGATGCTTTCCCCACCTTGCCATCCCTGCCTTCACCCCACCCTCTGCTTGTGGAACCTGGTCGGCAACTCCCAGGAGCTGAGAAGATGGGGTGGCGGGCTGTGGAGGACCCAAGGCCCTTTGCACTAACCACCAGGGGTGTTCGGTCCCCTGGGTGCTATTTCTGGAGGGCGTAGTGGGCGACAGGCCCTGAGGTGAGTCCTTTCCTTAGATTCCCTCCTCTAACCCTCACAATAGCCTCCTCAGCTTCTTGGGTCACGTGGGACCAGCTGCGACCACAGATCCCAGCAAAAGAGCTGTCCTTGGACAAAAGTTTCAGCAGCTGAGGGTAACTCTGTGGGATGTTTCCGTGAGCTTGGCTGCCCTGTCTTGTGGCACCTCCAGACATACTTCCATAATGGCCACGAGAGGCCACTGGAGGCTCCCACGCTAGCACTTAAGGCAGTGGTTGTCAACCCTCCTCAATGCCGCGACCGACCCTTTCATACCCTTTCGTGTGGTGGTGACCCCCCCAACCATAAGATCGTTTTCATCGCTACTTCATCACTGTCATTTGGCTATTGTGATGAATTGGGCGACCCCTGTGAAAGGGTTGTTTGACCCTCCAAAGGAGTCACGACCCACAGGTTGAGAACCGCTGCCTTAAGTCTTCGGCCCCTGTGACTCACATGGGCGGTGACTCACACTGCATTGGCCAGAGCTTGGCACCTGGATCTGCTGAGCTGCAGGGCAGATTGGGTTAAATGTCACTCCCTCCTTTGCCTGAAAAGCGGTTGGCAAACTGCGGCTCTTTGGGTGTGTACATGCGTCTCTGAAGTCAAATTCAAAATGTAAAGGATAGTATTCAGGTATTAGTGATTTCATTTGTTTATGAAATATATTGAGGGCTCTCGAGTTATTCTTAAATTGTGGTGAGGGGTGGGATTGGCTCTTCCGTCTCACAAGGTTGTCAACCTTTAGTCTAGCTCTTAAAAGGTGTTGACTGTAACCACGACCGTTTTCTGAACGGGAAACATCTGACGCCAAAGGCATCTGCTAATACTTGATTGAGTTCACGGAACTGATGGGGCAGTTGGCTTGGTCTTCCTTGCTACAATAAGACGGGGGGAAACACATTAAAAAGACAGTTGTCATGGAGAAGACGACACTGGCATTGATTGCCGCCGCATCGCGTTGAAACAGAATTGGCATTAAGCACTAATAGTTGTCACTCATTAAGTTTGTAGCTTCTACTGACTTTCCCTTCTAGGAAAGCTAGGGCTGCTTTGTTCTGTGCAAGCATCTCTGAAAGTCAGATGCTTTTATTGCTTACCGTGAGCTAGACAGAACACCATTTCCCCGGATTTTTTGGTTTTAATAATTGCCCGGGGGGGGGGGGCGGGGGAGGGAGAGAGTAGTGTATAAACCAGCACTTTTGTAAAGGTGAATACTTTCTGCTGGTGAAAGGCCAAAGTGTGACTTGTAACTGCCGGCAGCTGCCTGCCTTTTACTTCTAAGGGTTTACATAGACCCAGAATTAATTCTGAGTTTTCTGCCATTATTTAATATTTTCTCCTTTTTAAAGATCATTTTATTGGGGGCTCTTACAACTCTTGTTACAATCCATACATCAATTGTATCCGACATATACGTACATATGCTGCCATCGTTCTTTTCTAGACATTCACTTTCTATTGAGCCCTTGGGATCAGCTCTCCCCCCCCCAAACTTCGCGGCCCCTTGATAGATTATAGATTGTGATTAGTTTCATATCTCACACTGACCGCTGTCTCCCTTCCCCTCTGGGTTCTGTTGTTCTTCCCCCTGGATGGAGGTGTGGGCTTATATGCCATTCATTGAGATTGGTACCCCTTCCCTCCCTCCTCTTCCCCCCTTCCCCCTACTTTTTGGTTTTGCTATTCCCATTTCTGTTCCTGGGATCGTATTTTAAGATTTTCATAACCATCTTTGGTCCACTTCTGCTGAGTACGAGTGAGGGCAAGTTTGTGCCAAACTTTGAGCTGTCCCTGAGAGTGCTCTGAGCCCTGGTGATGTAGTGGTTACGCAGGCTGCTTGGTGGGAGAAAGACAAGATGGGGGCTTTCTGCTCTCATCAAGAGTTAACCTCTCAGAAACCCACAAGGGCAGTTCTACCCTGTCGTACAGGGTTGCTAAGAGTCGGCATGGACTGGATGGCAATGAGTTTCCGTTTTTTTCCAGTGCTCCAGATTGTTGCTAGCAATTCATTAGCTTAGTCGTTGATGCTACACCCTGGCAGATCAGAGAGAATATTCGTGCGTGGCATTGTGCGACGTGTGAACCTCTTCCCTCCAGCCTTTCCCATTTCAGAGAATGGCAGCATTGATGGCACTCCAGCCAGAAACGTGTCCTGATGCCTTCTTTCTCCTTTTGTGTGTGTCTGCGTCTGGGTCTCCTTATCTTTTGCAGGTCCTGACATGGCAGTACAATTGTCTGCCCTTGAGAATCACTTGGAGAGAGCTTTAGAAAAAATCTAGATGCCTGGTCCCCCACCCCTAGTGATTCTGAACGAATTGCCTGGGAGGCAGCCTGAGCAGCAGAACCTTGTCCAAGTTTCCCAGGGTTAAGAATGAGTGCTTAGGAAGGCATTTTTCAAGAGTTTAGCTTAACTCTGAGTATGTATTTGACTATCCCTGGAGAGAGGTGCCCCAGATGCCTAATTTAAGGGAGCACTGCCTCTCTAGTGCTGACTGTGCATTTACATGACCCTGCGAATCGTGACTCTTTCAATATTGCACACCAGTCACGCTTCTCGCGCTACCCTAGCCCTGAGGCTGGCTTCAAAAGAGGGGGAAACGGGCCACCATCGAGTCTGAGGACCAGCTAAGAATTGGTGACCAGGCCACCACTCACCACCTGGTCCTGGAACTCCTCTACTTTGTGTCATCTGCAGACTGGACGGGGAGGGGGGTGAGGACTGGACCTGGAGTACGCTCCCCACCTTTGTTTGGTCCATGAACCCCATTGACTGCCTGAGGGCTATGGGGCCCATCTCTGAATATAATGTTTGAAATAACACATAAATGCATAGAATCCCCAATATATTTTTAAATGTGTTATATTTAAAAATACACATGAAGCAAAGGATCTAGCAGGGATGTAAATAACGACCGTATTTTTCAAAGTCGTGATGAGTCTAAGCAGTATTCTAGAAGCTTTGTGACAGTTGCTACATATGATAGACAGGAAAAGAGCTGGTGTCTGGCCATAGTGGACAGAAGTGGAAAAGTTCAGCAAAGGCACTAAAAAACATAAAGCTTTTTTTTAATACAAAGGGATGGCGGGCCTCTTAATGTCTTTCCACGACCCCTTTGGGTGTCTCTGAGCCCCGAGAGTACAAAGCCGTGCTTCTGGTAGGTGGAAAGGCAGTGTTCGCCAACCTAGCTCACTCTCTGGAGGCTGGGAAAGGAGAAAGAATTGGGACAAAAAAGGTATTTTTAAAATGAAAGGTGCTCAGGTCTAAGATGGTTCATTCAGTCTGCCTTTCATTTTGTGAACTGCCCTTTGATGACATTCAGAATGGGTAATCATTTGGGGAGAAGTGCTTTCTTTAGCAAAACAAAATGTTGCAGACTGTAGTTCTCTTTTATTAAATTTGGAGAGGGGCGGGCAGGGTGTGTCTTTTGACTATTCTAGGAAATAACAAATTTTGTGAGCTGATGCTATTGTGACTCTCTCACCAGGAAGACCTGCCTAACCCAAATGATTGAACTCCTTTTAGTGCCTCATGCGTCTGTAAGACAGTGGTTCTCAGGCCAGGTGATTTTGTCCCTCCAGAGACCATTGGCAATGTGTGGAGACATTTTTACTTGTCGTGACTGGTGTGGGTGGGTGGGTGGTACTGGTATCCAGTGGTTTGAGAGGTGGTCAGGGATGCTGCTGAATTTCCTATTATGTATAGGGTGGGCTCACGCACAACCAAAAATTCAATCTTAGCTGCCAATCTTGCTCAAGTAGAGGACCTCCCCTGTAGGCTAAGGATCCAGGCAGTAAGGACTGGTAGCTATGCCATTCTTGCCTCCTCACTTTTTGTTCCTAGGTTTCTAGAGGGAAAGGTCAGAGGATATCGTAGACATGTGGTCTGCTCCCATGTAGGTAGACTTATTTGGGTTTCACAGGTGTAATGTTTTCCAAACAAGTATTCTTTCAGCAAAAGCAAATAAAAAGATTTTCTGGATGAATTACGAGTTGAGGTCCTTGTACCCTGCTCACATGGCAAACCTTCCCATCTAGTAGGTCTAGGAGGGAAAAAGCCTTTGGGTGTATATAACAGTTTAGTGTTTCATAAAAAAGGCTATTTTTTCTTTCTTTTAAAAAAACATTTTATAGGGGGCTTATACAGCTCTTATCACAATCCTTACATCCATCCATTGTGTCAAGCACATTTGTTGCCATCATTCTGAAAACATTTGCTTTCTACTTGAGCCCTTGCTATCAGCTCCTCATTTCCCCCCTTTCTCCGTGCCTCCCTCCCTCCCTCCCTCCCTCACAAACCGTTGATAATTTATAAATTATTATTTTGTCATGTCTTACCCTGACCGATGTCTCCCTTCACCCACTTTTCTGTTGTCTCTCCCCCAGGGAGGGAGTTATATGTAGATCATTATGATCGGGTCCCCCTTATTCCCCCACCTTCCACTTCCCCTCCTGGTATTGGTACTCTATTTATTGGTCCTGAGGTGTTTATCTGTCCTGGATTCCCTGTGTTTCCAGTTCTTATCTGTACCAGTGTACATCCTTTGGTCTAGTTTGATTTGTGAGGAAGAATTGGGATCATGATAGTGTGTGTGTGTGGGGGGGTGAGCATTAAAGAACTAGAGGAAAGATGTATGTTTTATTGTTGCTATACTGTACCCTGACTGGCTTTTTGCCTCCCTGCGACCCTTCTCTAAGGGATGTTCAGTTGCCTACAGATGGGCTTTGGGTCTACACTTCACACTCCCCCTCATTCATAATGCTAAGAATTTTTGTTTTTTGATGCCTGATACCTGATTCCATTGACACCTCGTGATCACACAAGCCGGTGTTTCTTCCATATGGGCTTTGTTGTTTCTGAACTAGAAGGCCGCATGTTTACCTTCAAATCTTTAAGACCCCAGACGCTATATCTTTTGATAGCTGGGCACCATCTGCTTTCTTCACCACATTTGCTTATGCACCTGCTTTGAAAAGACTGCTTTTTTTCAAAGTGGAGTTAGAAGCTCAGAAAGGGCAGGCTGTGACGGAGGGGGTCTGGAGTATATGTGTTTGAGTAGCTCATTGTGGGTTTATGATCTAAACAGAGATGAAATTTTCAAGCCTAAGTACTAGACTGGCATCTATAATTCAGCCAAGGTCAACTCAGCCTTGCTGCATCACATTAACCCAGGCTTCCTTTCCCATTTTTCTCTTCAAAGATTGCTTTAGCAATTAAAAAAGAAAGAAAGAAAGACAATCCTCTCTTTCCCAGCATGGCTACAGGAGCCCAGAGTTGGTCCAATGTACAGCTGGCCAGTTGTGGGTACCAGGAGTCCTGCTCTCCACTCCACATTCCTTACCCTTGGCGCTACCATTAGTTATTAGGTGCCATCGAGTTGGTCCCGACCCATAGCAACTCTGTGCACAGCAGGACAGAACACCGCACAGTCCTGTGTGTCATCCTCACAGTTATTCCCAATGTTGCAGCCATTGTATCAGTCTGTCTCCTGCAGGGATTTTCTTTTTCTTTTTCGCTTTCCTTCTACTTCCCTTATCCAGGGAGATGTCTCCCCTGACAGTATGTCCAAAATGTGTGCTGCGAAGTTTCGCCATCCCTGCCTGTAAGGAGGACCCTGGCTGTACTACTTCCAAGACAGATTTGCTTGTCCTTTTGTCATTCCATGGTACTCGAAATATGCTTCTCCAGCACCACACTGCAAATGTGTGGATTCGGCTTCAGGCTTCCTTATTCAATGTCCAACTTTCACATGAACATGAGGCTATGGAAAATATCAGCATCTGGGTCAGGTGGACTTCAGTCTTCAAAGTAACATCCTTGCTTTTCAATACTCTAAAGAGGTCTTGTGCAGCAGATTTACCTAATGCGATGCATCTGTGGATCTCTTGATTGCTGCTTCCATGAGCATTGATTGGGGAGCCAAGTCAGCCAAAATCCTTCACAACTCCCCCTATTTTTCCATTTATCATGATGTCCCTGTTTAGGTATGACGATTCTGATCTTCGTTACATAGAGTCCCAATCCATACTGAAGACTGCAATCCCTGATCTTCATCACCAAGTGCACTTCAATTCCTCCTCCCTTTCCGCAAGCCTTCTCCAAAGACAACCCCCTCTCAGGCAGCGACTACCAGCCTTTGCCGATGCTATGGGATTACTTTTTGCCATTTAGTGAATGGTCTCTCAGGATAATGCCCCTTATCATTAACGAATACCTTGTCACTGTAAACATTCAGGACTCAAGGACCAAGGGTCAGTGTCTGAGTGGATGTAGAGGACATGAATTCTCCTAGAGAGGATCTTTGTTTCTATATGGAAAAATTGAAGTCCAAAGCAGTGACACGAAGGACAAGATAGGAAGAGACTAAGAGTTGCATCTTAAATGGCTGCTCACAGGCTTTTAAGACCCTTTTTGAGACCAAATTAGGAGGCAGAACACTCTTCAGTGGGCTGTGTTATGCCAATTGACTTTGGTGTGTAGGGATAGACTTTGGAGGCATAGCACCTTGTTGTCATTATTGTTTGTTATTATGTGAGTAGCTGATGTTAATGATGAAAAACAGAACCCTTCCCCCCAAAAAAATCCCAAACCCACAGTCACTAGGTCGATTCTGACTTGGAGTGAGCCTGTTTAGAGCAAGTGTCTGCAGGTGTACCTCTTCACAGGAGAGCAGCTGGTGGGCTTGAACTGGCCCACCTTACAAAGAGCCCAGCACCTAATCCACGGCACCACCATGGCTCCGATAGAAATGGAGCTGCAAGTAAAAGTAGTGGGAGGAAGAGTGGGGGTTCAGGAGCTGGGGGGCTTATTTTGAGCATAGTTCTGCCTTCACATAGCTGCATGGCTAAGACGGGGCCCACCTTCCCTTTTCTGGGCTTCTCAGATCATCTGGCAGATGGGGGCATTTAAGCTACCATTTCCTAGCTCCAAAATGCCACTCTTGCACCTAGAATGTCCTCACACGCAGTGTTTGCATTTTCAGGATGGCATAATAGACTTGGGGAGAAGAGGGTGGGCTGTGGCCCACCACAGACTCATTTTGAATCCTTGCTCTGCCACCTTCTACCAGGGTGCACTCAAGCGAATTCTCATTCTCTCTCTCTCTCTCTCTCTCTCTCTCTCTCTCTCTCTCTCTCTCTCTCTCTCTCCCTCCCTCCCTCCCTCCCCCCCCTTTCTCTCTCTCTCTCTCCCTCCCTCCCCCCCCCTCTCTCTCCCTCTCTCTCTCTCTCTCAGAAGGTGGCTCACCAGGGGAAAGGGCATAAAACAAATGAATTCCTTGTCGGTCATTTGGAAAAGCACTTGGAGTGGCTTGATCCAATCTGGTCGCCACCAGACACCTGGGCCTGGCTAATGGCATACTTGAAATGTAGTTAGTGTGACCGAGAGATTGCATTTAAAATTTACATTACTCAAGAGAAAAAAAACCAGAAATACAGTGGACTCCCCGCCCCCCTCGCACTCAGCCTAGAGCCAGAGCTCACTGGGATTGCTGTGTTCTCCCAGGCATGGCAAGCCTTCTCGCTCTGACCTTGCAGTCTGAACTCTTTTCTATTGCTCACCCTAGTGGGTTTTCCGTATTCCTCCTCGGGCAGGTTTTTGACTTGCTTAGATTGTGGCTCCTGCAGGTTGTACTGTCTTGTTCTGCCCTACACAATGGTATTGTTTTAGTGGCACTACATTTCAATGTGACCGTATCCTCCTGTTAGAGGGCAAGCCGCTGTGATGTGAAGGGCCAGATAGTAAATGTCTTAGGCCTGCTGTTGCACATGGTCTTTGTCATATCTCTGCTGTCCTGCCATGAAGGCAGCCACGGCTACTATGAAAGCAAGCGGTGCGGCTGTACCTTGAGAAAACTTTCTTTACAGACATGAAATAGTTTTGTGTTGATATTTTTTCCTTCACACATGAAGAAAGGTAGAAGCCACTTCAAAGGCATTGGCGCTACAGAAGTAGGCAGTGGGCTGACTCCGGTTTCTAGGTATTTCGCCCAGATCAGGCAATCACTCCCCATGGGGAAAACCCCACACCTGAGGACAGGAGAATGGAGAAGCATGTGTACAAAAGGAATCAGCCCTGTGCATGCAGCTAATGGACTCTGCCTGTACACAGTGCCCCAGACACCGTGCTCCACAGAAGAACCTTGTCAGAATACACACTAGACGCTTCCCCTGACAGGAAGTCCTGTAGCAGCCAAGTAAACCTGAAATGAGAAATGGCTGTTGTCTTTGAGACCAAAGGGGATTGGATTAATGGGAAAAGAACATGAAGGACAAATCTGTGTGATGGAAATATGTTATAGCTTCATTTGAGTGTTGGCTACATGGGTGTATAGATTTGTGAGAACGTAGCTATTAGTAAAGGATCCCTTCATACACAAGAACCTTTTACATAAGCAGACAAAATTAGCTGCTGACACTGAACACATGATAATGTTAATCCGATCCAGATTTCTGCTTATGCTGAGACCCTTGAACACAGTTCCTCATGCTGTGGTGAACCCCCCAACCATAAATTTTTTTTGTTGCTGGTTCATCACTGTCATTTTGCTACCGTGCTGAATTGGGCCACCCCTGTGAAAGGGCCGTTCGACCCCCAGGATGCCCAGGTTGAGAACCGATGCCCCATGGCACCCATCAGCTTGAAGCCAGAAGCTGCAGCATGGCAGTCCGTAGCGAGTGCGACTAGCCACCCTTCCCAGGTGGCGAGTCCGAATCCAGCTGGAAGATCTAGTGGGGAAGAAGGATACCATCAACCTTATTAAGAGCGTTTGAATGTTCAAATGATAATGTTGGGTGCAAAGATATTATTGGAAAGAATTTCACTTAAAAAAAATAAAGTGGCTATTCTCAAATTTAAAATGAGCGTTACCTACAGCCTATTTATGTTGAGATGGCTTTGAAAGGGCTGGAGCAACAGGTGCTAGTTTGGAAGACAGCAGGCTCTCTGCCCAGCCCCCCCCCCCTTTTGTCTAGATCCTGCGTTCAGCATCCTTGGGTATTTATCCTTGACTTTGCCCTGCTTATTGTAATAGATTGAGGAGCCGGAAGTAGTGTTTATATCCGTGGTAAACATGACCATGTGAACATGCTTCCTTTCTTTGTAGAGGCCACATGCTGTGAAAAAGGAGAGCCATACTTTCCTTTGTGCAAGTGAAGAATAGGCATTTATATTTTCTGTACAAAGAATGTCTGTGTTCAAAGGCTCCAGCCAAAGATGCCCGTTGCAATCAAGTTGCTGCCTGGCCCCTGTAGCATTTGCATCTGAACTCTTCATTTTTCTTCGCTGTTAATTGAGCAGAATTTTTTTTTACCAATTGCCACAGAGTACTTGTGATTATTTGATAATTACTCCACTGATTGTCTAAGTTGGTTAACGTAGGACTAGGAACACCTATCAGACTTCACATTTATAAGCTAGACTTCCTCCTTTTCCCTCTTAAAAAAAAACAACAAAAATGCATGCAGCAGCTTAAGGAAAGTGGGCCCCTCATTAAAGCTTTTTCAATGACAGGAAGGTTATTGTGAAGGTTTACAATTCTATTAAGCGTGTGTTGCTTGAAACCACATGGCCAAAGAAAGTACAAGAGAATTCAGCTGGCTTTTATCTTCTGCTGCTTGGTGACTGCATGGGGCGGAGGGTAGAGGAGGGAAAGGGGACGTTCTTTTTCAGTGAACAGGGAGTGTGCTAGAGAAAAGCTGCCTCCAGGGATGGGGAGATCTTGTAAAGTGACAGTGGCCCCAGATCTAAGCCTCCCCCGTTAAACCATCAGGGAGTACTTGCCATTCATATGACCTTCCCTGCCCTCTACTGCAAGGAGTCTGAATGGCACAGTGATTAAAGTGTTCCGGTGCTTCCTGAGAGGTCAGCAGTTCAAATCCATGAGACACTTCGCAGGAGGCAGATGGGGCAGCCTGCTTCTGTGGAGAAACTCCACGGGGCAGCTCCACTGTGTCCCAACTCCAGGATGGCTGTAAGTCAGCATTCTCTGGGCAGCAGTACAGTGGGCTCTCTATTGCTCCCTAGAGATGGCTGTTGGCTACCAGCAAAACACTGGTCGGGAGACTGGTAAATCCCAAATAGTTGCTGCTTTATCACCCCCACCCCCATCCCTGGCTCAAAAATGCTGACAACTAGACTGCATGCTAGTGGACAGAACAGGGGGGCAAATAGCTCAGTGGAACCTCAGACCATCTTTTTAGAGCCTTTTGGCTTACGGAACACAAAGAAATACCTTCCTGAGGTCAGAACCCAAAGAGTAGCTTAGATGTGATTTACTCTCAGGGTCTAGAATTTCTTTGGCCTTTCTCCCCCATGGAATGCATTCCAGTCTCAAGGCCTGGAGAGCTGCCCAAAGCATGGAAATATTAAAAATGGCGGCCAGGCTCTCTTTGGGGGAAGAGTCTCGGTGTAATTTTTCACCATGGTTCCTCTGTGTCTCTCGGGTCCGGGGCTGATTGATCTCGCAGAGATTTGTCATATTGCCTGTTCCTTTGCTTCCGATGTGGACATAGCAACAGCAGCAACAACAACAACAGCAACAACAACACCAGAGACCCAGGAGCAGGGAGTCTTACTTGCCGGTGCTGTGACGGGCTTGGGCTCAGGCTCAGGCTCGGGCTCCAGCATGGCATCAGTCATTGGCAGCGCAGCTGTGTTTGTGCAACAGCGAGCTGATGGAAGCACAGAGCTACACTGATGAGCATTATCCCCCAGACAATGGCTATGGATGGCAAATCAGTGTGCCTACTCCACAGCATTATCCCCATCTGTGTGGTTCTTTGTCGCGGGTGACTGGGTGTGCTGCGCGGTGCCGAGAACCGGAAGGGTGCCACAGCCGCATTTCCAGTTGCAGGATCATTTGGTTAGAAACCTGACAGGTACGTGCCCAGACCACCGGTGGATGTCCCCTCCTTTGTAGCCGTTTGAGTGCAGCGCATGTGTTGGCCAGTCAAATCAGATGGAAAAGTCAGACCCATTGCTCTAATTGGATACCGTTTTCGTGCTGGAATGAAAAGGCAGGTGGAGGCCGAGTGGGAGCACGTGACATAGTGTGACAGAGGATAAGAAAGTGGCCTGAACTGTGCGTTTGCCGTGGGAGCTATGGACACTGGTGAATAGGTGGCGGTGGGAACTCGAGTCTCGTGGCCTGGGCTCAAAGCCTGGCTCTGCCACAGACAAGCTGTGGTGTGTTTGGGGAGGGGCTTTGCCCCCTTCGTTTCTGTTTTGTTATCTGTAAAAAGAGTGATAAAGCCTTGCAGAGAGGTAGGAGGATTAAATGAGTTAATGTTTGCAAATCCTTCTTTTATGGCGTGGCTTATCTCTATGTGCTGTACTAGTCTAAGACTTAACCTGCTGCCGTTTGCTGTATGTTATACAGCGCCTCATCTTTTCTCATGGACCTGGCCTGAAGGGAGATCAGTCCTCTCCAGAGACTTGGTCTGCCTCAGTAAACAACTCAGTAAACTTGTAGCATTTTTCTGTCATGCCATTCTCATATTAGTCCTCATAGTGCCTACGTCAAAATATAATCGATATTTAGTGCTCTGAATTTTTCCCTCAACAATGATTCCTCTTTGGGCCCTTAGGTTTCCCCCTTTTGCAGTGTTCTTCACTAAACGTCTCTCCCATATGTCTCTCATTCTGGTCCTAAAGAACTGCCCCTGCCTCGCTTCATGATGTCCAAGAACGAGGGAGAAGGACGATTCGGGAACCCGGCTGAACTACATGGAACTAAGACACAAATTCCATATTTATCATCGGAAAAAAGCACACTCAAAAGACTGGATGAAGGGGACAAACAGGTAAACGATCTGACCAGGTGGGAGACTCTGATTCTGAACATCACATATGCCCCCAGAGGTGCCAGTGGTCAGGCTTGCGAAACTCAGCCATCTGGGACACAACCATAGACCTGGAAGGAAGCCAACCAAAGGTTCAAATAGCAAATGAAAGGGGCTGACACAAAGCCCACTGTATAGGAATTACCACAAGCAAGCCACAGGGGCATTAGTGTCAACTTTTGTATAAAATGGAGCCCTGGTGGCTTAGTGATTACGTGTTGAGCTGCTAACTACAAGTCAGCAGTTCAAAACCACCGGCCTTTCCAAGGGAGAAAGACGAGGCTTTCTACTCCTGTAAAGAGTTAGTCTTTGGAGACTCCAGGGAAAATTCTACCCTGTCCTATGGGCTCACTATGAGTCAGCATCCACTCGATGGCAATGAGTTTGGTTTAGTTTTTTTTTCCTTGTATACAATACGGACATCTGATTTTACTAGATCAGTAACCATGAGATTTTAATAGACCCCCCCTCCAAAAAAAACCCCAAACTCAAACCCAAGCAAAACAAACACCAAAATTTGGGAAGAGGTTTTTTAAATACATTTAAAGCAGTGGTTCTCAGCCTTGCTAATGCCGCGACCCTTTAATACAGTCCCTCATGTTGCAGTGACCCCCACCCATAAAATTATTTTTGTTGCTACTTCATCACTGTCATTTTGCTACTGCGATGAATCAGGGGACTCCGTGAAAGGGTCGTTTGACACCCCCCAAGGGGTCACGGCCCACAGGTTGAGAATCGCTTGTTTAGAGACTCCTTCTTCACTCTTGGGAGAAAGCGGACATCCCCAGTCTTGGAGGTTCAAAAAGTATTGCTCCCCAGGCTTCCAGTTCATGCATACATACATGGGCTCATTCCAAACAACACATTTAAACATGTCTCTGTGATCTGTGGATGGCTGCAGACAAGTTCTCTCAGTACTATGATCATTTTAATCTCCTTAGAGATCCTGGGTGTCATAGTGGTTACATGTTGGGCTGCAATCAGCAAGGTCAGCAGTTTGAAACCACCAGGTGCCTGCTTCTCCGCAGAAAGACTGGGCTTTCTAGTCCCATAAAAAGTTAGTCTTAGAAACTCACAAGGGTCAATTCTATCATGTTCTATAGGGCCACTGTGAGTTAGCATCCACTTAGTGGTAGTGAGTAGGGTTGGGATTTGTTGGGGTCTCCTTTGGGTGCCTTCAGAAAAAAGGTCCAACCAAAATAGTGGCCTCTGAAGGGAGCTACTGGGCTAGTTCAATTTGGGCCGAGCAAACAGCTCAGCAGGCGATGATGTCCTTAATTGTTTTATTCCAAAGAACTCATCTTGATATTTTTTTTGCCTCAAGGGTAGTTATGGGTGCTTCTTAAGAAATGGGAAAACTGCACCGGTAAGAAACAGACCAAGAAAGTTGTGCTGAGGAATTTTTTCCCCATCACAATGCTCCTGCTGAATCTTGGAAGGTAGCCAGGGATGTCCTAGGAGAATTGTGCCGGGAAACCTTACTCTTACCCGCCTTATGGTCCTGCTCTTGCCCCTTCGGCTTCCTTTTGTTCCTATGAAGAGCTGGTTTTGAGCCCCACAAGGCCAGAGATGCTCTTGGGATGTGGTGTAAATTGAAGAGAGTACAGAATTCATCAGGCAAGGGTCTCCAAACCTGAAACCAAACTCACAGCCATCGAGTCAGTGCTGACTCATAAGGACCCTCTGTGGAATTTCAAAACAGTAACTTTATGGGAGTAGAAGGTCCAATGTTTTTCCCAAGGAGCTTCTGGTGGTTTCGAACTGCTAACCATGAAGATTGCAGCCCAAAGTATAACTACTATGCTAGCAGGGTTCTGGGAAAGGTTAATTAGAGAGATGGAAACACTGCCTTCAGCTATGTTGAGAAACTGTAGCTTCACATTGTGATCTTTTTATTTCATAAAGGTTTCTATGATTTTATAGCAACACTTTTTAACTCACTGTCTTATACATTAATGCATTAAAGATCCTGAAAAAATCCTGCAGGGGAGAGGCCAGAAGACCCTGTATGGACTAGACTTTATTTTTTAACCAGGTATCCTTTCTCTGAGGGCGTGCTTGGGAGACCCCCTTGGCAATTACTGCCAGCACCCAGTTAGCAGATTGGGAGACAGAATAGGGAAGATCAGGATTTAAAAGTAGGTCATTGATAGTCGCTATGTGTCGCGTTGATTCAATGGCAGTGAGTTTGTGCTTTTTAGGTTTGGTACTGATAGTGATATGCAGATGGTGATTGGTAGATCCCAAAGTACCAAAGCCATGGACTCTCAAGAAGGGGTGAAATAGGTAGGCATCAGACAGCTTGGTCTTCTAACGATATTGATTTATGGGGGGAAGTGAGTTACATATAGCAATGATCTTTTATAAGGCAAAGACATCTGTCGTGTTTTAAGAAGGCTTGAATTGGGATGCTTAGAAAATGCAATGAAGTTTTAGCTACTGGGGGGCTACACTCGTCTGTGGCCCACCCTGACGGTGCTGGCAAAGGTGGTGGTTTATGGGGGGGGGTAATAAGAGGAGCTCTGTTGGTCAACTGGTAAAGTGCTTGGCAGCTTTCTGTAGGGTTGGTGGTTCGAACCCACCAGCTGCTCTGCAGAAGAAAGATGTGGCCATCTACTTCTGTGAAGATGACAACTTTGGAATCCCTATGGGGCAGTTCCACTCTGTCCTCACAGGGCCACCGTGGCACACTGGCAACCGGTTTTGGTTTGGGACTGGAGTTGAAGTTGGACAAGTCTTATTAAACAGTTTTGTGAGTGCTTGCTTTATAAATTTCATATGTTAAGTAGGTTCTTTGGGGATTAAAAAAGGGGTGAGGAGAGGATAAAGTGATATCTTTAAAGAACTCGCCCACGGTAACACGAAAGCAGTACTGCTTACCAATGTCAAGACTTTATAAAAGTGCTCTGGGTCTAAAGAGAAATATCCCAAGATACTGATCAAAAACTCTCCTTCAAGAGGAAGGAATGTGCTTTCTGTGAAGCATGCACTCACACCTGCAGGCGGGCTGCCTAGCATAAGCCTGGGATGCAGAGAAAAGGTGCACCCTGCTTTTCTCTCTCCAAGGACATCATTCGGTGGTAGGCAGTGAAGTCTAGGTCCATGCCAAACATGGCAAAGAATAAACCCAAATTCACTGCCATTCAGTAGATTTTTACTCGTTGCGGCCCTATAGGACAAGGTAGAACTGACCCTGTGTGTTTCTGACACCATTAACTCTTTAGTAGAGTCTAAAATCCTCTGCCCCTTTGTCTCGCTGACCTTATAGGACAGAATTGCTCCCCTGGCTTTCCGAGGCCATAAATTGGTATCCTATCTTTCTCCCGAGGAACAACTGGTGGGTCCAAACCACTGACCTCTGGTTAGCAGCCCTGTGCTTAATACACAGCACCACCAGAGCCCATTAGTCTATTGTAGCATTAAAACAAACAAAAAAGAAGAGTAAAACTGCTTATCTGCCCCAGGGTTCACATGAAGTGCATGTTACAATGGGGATGGTTCCAATTGTAGCTCTAGCCTAGTACTAAGGAGTAGGGTACTGGGAACGATTTGCCCATAATGACTTTTTGTGCAGTTTCTTGATACAACCAACCAAGCTGGCCTTTTAGTTTGCAATAGTAAGCTTGCCTTCAACCTTGGAAGCACTTACCAATGTTTGTCTATGTTTGTTGAAAGACTTGGTAAGTGATGTAGCTCTCAGAAATAGCACTCCTGGGGTATTGAAGCACAATTGACTTTACCCCCAAAGAGCTCAGGATTGGGACGTATGTACATTACTGCATATTCTCAGTGCCTTTAATTTTCCAAAGGAAAATGGATCAGAATCGCTAACAGGGCTCCTGGCTTGGTTGCACGATTTCCCTGAGTGGAGCCTCTGGAGATTCCAAATGCCACAGGGACTGCATTTGAATCCTGGGGATCTGGTTAGAAGCCCTGTCTGCCCACGTCAGATCTCCTGGGTGACCAGCAGTCTGTGTGGCTTGATCCTTACTCACTGCTGTGCTGCCTGCTCCTGTCACCACTGAACTCTGCTCTGGTTCTTTGCAGCAGGAAGCACAGTCCCCGGTGATGTCGCCACTGGCCTCCCCTCCGTCTTCCCCACCTCATTACCAGAGTGTGCCCTTGAGCCTTGGCTACAGCAAGCTGCGGAGCAGCACTGAACAGATGCAGCCAGGTAAGCGGCGAGCTGGGGCCTGATGTCCGTGCCAGCGTCCTAGCGGCTCCTTCATCTACCCAGGAGCCCGGCCGCCAGCCGCTGATGTCCCAGATTTAGTGACCTACCTTGGTCTTTGGGAATGTGGCGCAATTTAATTTGAGATTCTCCAAAAGGGCTTTGGAAAAAATGAAATGGCATTTAGTTCGGCAATGCTTTGTTTCCTGTTTCATACACCAGTTCACCTTTAGACTTGTAAACAACTTTGTGCATGATTAATTCTTCTTGCGTAGATTGCATTAAATGGGAGCACAGCCTCCGCGCGTGCGCGCGCGCATGTGTGTTTGTGTATGTGTGTGTGTTTGTGTTGGATTTGTTAGTATGTCTGCAGAAGTAACCCAATGTACCTAAATGTTGCTCAACTTCTTCAGATGACAGCCACATAAGGCTCAGGAGCAGTGAGCAGTTGGTATCGCGAGGTGCAACTCTCACAGGGCGGGGGTGGGGATGGGCAGCTCCATGACGGAAGCTGCAGGAATGTAACTAATTGATGTAGAAACTTGACTTGGGCTTCTTTGCAGAGTAGTGTCAAAAACAACCCAAACTCATGACTGAAATAGACAACACATTTCAAGACCAGATTCAGCCTGTGAAGAATGGCCGCACGCGGGGCCTGGGGTTCGCCATGTGGCTGGGAAGAAGAAGAGAAAGGCTGCAGACGTGCTGCCCTGGCCCCGTGGGAGGGTTTCCGGCCACCGTCTCCGGGGAAATCCGCTCCTTTGCACAGCTGGCTGCCCATCAATTCGCTGGAGCACCTGGTCCTCCTGGGGCACAGGCACCTGGTTTACAGTGTGACCAAGGAAGGGAATTCCAGAATTGGACAGCCAAAATACACCCGCGCCCCCCGCCCACTTATCTCCTAAGCTGTGGTTGAAAATGACCCACTGTCTGCAGATTTAAAATAATTTTCTCCTGCACTGAAAATAATGGGAACATCCAGAGGGATCCAGAAACACACACACACACATACACACACACACACACACACACACACCATGTATACTAGACCTAGTCTAAAAAAGGGCTACACTTTTGCAGAGCAGGTGATGTGGAATAGCGGAAACACTTTACTTGGCATCAGGTGCAGGTTTGAGTCCCCACCGATATAACCTTGGGCAAGCCCTGATGCTTTTCTGACCTAGAATGTCTGCTGCTCTTCTTTTTCTCCCCTTTCAATATTTTATTGTGGAGACGGGGCGGGGGGGACAAGACAGCCGTGTAGTTAGACAGGCCTTGTAACAGTCCTCTTTAACAACAAAGGCCTGAGAAAACCACTGATTTGCATCCACGTGACCACTTTGGAACCCTGGAGCATCACAGACCAGGTGGAGGAATTGGACTGCGTGCCAAGCGGAAGGAGAGACAGCACAGAACCAGTGGGCACAGAAACTGATGGGTCGCCGGCACCTTGCCAGATGAGCCTGCCTAGCTCAGCCGCACGGAGACAAAGCCTGCAGTGTTCCCAGCCCAAGCCCCCGTCACCTGCTGCAGATGGCAGGGGGGGGTGCTTTACACTCCCGTCCAGTGCACTCACCTCCCTCGCTGCGTCTGCTCCCTTCCCTTCCCATGTTGGAGATCTATCGCTCTGCTGTGCTCCCTCATCCTCTCATCCCTACCCCTGCTCCCTGCACACATGAGTTTTGGTCTGGCGGCACCTACTGCTATGTCTCCTGAACCGGAGGCCCATGGCATTGGCGGTGCCTGCCTCACTGCCTTGCCACCAGCACAGGAGAGGCGGGTGGAGGGCTACAGAAGGGCAACCCCTCCTACACCTACCACGGTGCACACAAACCATTTGTGTCCACTGATCTTCCCCACCACCCATGCTCGGAGCCCACCAATCACCAAAGCTTCCTACTTCCTCCAGCCACCTATGTCAGGGTCCTAAAGACTGGTGCCACACCCTTCCCAACATCTTGCCTTTGTGCACCAGGCCATGCTCTTGTCGTGGGCATCCATGGACTGCTGCCACGCCTCCTGCCTCGCTTCCCATACAGGCTCTCTGCAACTAGCGACTTGTCCACTCCAATAACCCCGACCCCCCCCACCCTGAGTGCCAGAATAGAGGGAAAAAACCCATCAATATGCTGTCCACAACAGACACCGTAGACACAACATAAATATGCCCATTGGTGATAGTTAAGTTTTATGTCAACTTGGTTGGATCAGGATCCTCAGTAGTTTGGCACTAAAACACCATCAAAGGGTGGGGACAAAATAACAGCCCAACAGTGATCCCACATTAGTAGGAGTGGCAATGGTAATCTCAAAATAAAATAGACTTTAAGAAAATATTCACCCTAACAGATAAGGGCATTATATACAATTATGAAAGAATCAGTCCAAGAGAACAGAACATGATACTGGTACAAAGACACACAGACCAGTGGAACCTCATTGAGGACCCAAAAGTCAATCTGTCCAGCTCAGGACAGCTGATCTGCACTAATAGGTCAAGTCCACTCAGTGTGGGAAAGATGATATCCAAGTAAATGGTGCTGAACGGTCTGCATGTAGGAAGATGAAACAGGACCCACACCTCACACTATATACACAATAACGAACTAAATGGATCGAAGACCGAAATATCAAACCTAAAGCGATGAAGATAATGGAAGAAAATATAGAAGTACGACCAGGTGCCCTGCTCTGTGGCATGAATACAATACAAAACATAACTAAGATGGGCCTGTGGGGGAGCAGAGAAGGGGAAGAGTGTTTACATGGCTGAATCCTTAGGTTTAGTCTCATATATTAAGGAGTCCAACAGGCTGGGTTTTGGGGATGGTGTGAGGCTTTTACCCTTGTGAATTGGAGGGGAGTCCCAATCAAGTTCTCGGAATGTTGTTCCCCACTGTATCCTCCCATAATATTGGTACCTTAGAGTTACTTCTTATAAGCACACGGCTGATTTTCACTGTGTACCGGCAGCTTTATCTACAGGAGCAGATGTTCTATTGCTCTCTAGGCATTGGTGTTAGGTTACTCCGCCAATATACTCAGGGACCTTTAGGGTTAAGGTGCAGCCCACTTTGTTACTTGTGGTTACCTGCAATTAGGGGGACTTGCACGGCCCCCAGAGTTTATATAAACCTTGGTTGGAAATATATTCTCTCTGCATGGACCTGGCTCCTGAAGTCATGACTGCGAAGGTGAGCGCTTGCATGCTTTCTCTTGTCCGATGGCTTTAATTTCTCCCCTCGATACTACAGTTGCCCCTTGGACCCAGGCACTTGTGGGGGCTGGTACCCCACCTGGGACTTTCTAGGACTTAATGACTCAGGCTCATCAAAAGACTTACCCAAAGAGTGAAAAGAAAATCTACAGACTGAGAAAAAGCCTCTACTATATCTAAGTTCTAATCCATACTTTCTAAAGAAACTCGAGTGCCTATAAGGCAATTGGATAATAAGATAGTCTAATTAGACAAAATGTTAGTGTAATTAAACAAAACACATTCTGGAAGTTAACAGCAAAATTTTCTCATCTCTCTCTCTCTCTTCCCCCCCCCCTCCATCCTTACTATCCTGTCCATTACTACTCATAGTGACCCTACAAGACAGGGTAGAACTGCCCCTCTGGGTTTCCCATACTGTAACTGCAAGCCTCATCTTTCTCTGGTAGAGGGGCTGGTAGTTTCAAGCTGCTGACCTTAATGGGTCTCAACCCACTGCATAACCATTATGCCTCTAAGACTCTGTTAACGCCATTAGAGAGAGGTCTATCAAAACTACATGTCCTCTTACCCTGACACTAATAAAAAGATAAACAAGCCAGGAAATTAGAAATGTTAGCCAGGCTGTGGGGATATTACAAGGCTTATGCACTGCTAGTAGGAATATCAAATGGTATATCCACTGTGGAAACGGTTCCTTAAAAAACTAGCAACACAAAACCAGCACTGTGACATGAATAGATATACTCATAACCATTCATTGTAGCATTATTGGCAATTGGGGAAAGATGGAAACCTACATGCCTGTTAATGAACAAATTGTTGTGTAGACACAATGGAATACTACACAGTGGTAAAGAATAACCGTAGTCTTCAAAACATTTTACAATGTGGATGAATTTGGAGTAGAGAGAGTTACTTATGAAAGTTACAAATATGTGGGGCTTCAAAAACCTCAAAAATTCTATTTTAAAATTTCATTTTCCATATGCTTTTTGAAGCCAATTCATATTATATGGAACCACTAATACTTTAAAAGTGTTTATACACAGAAGAAAACTCTTTGTACTAGAGGTGAGAGCAGGAGGGAAGAGAAATTACAAGATAGAAGTCACATGTTTATAATAGTGAAAGGCAATATGGAAGTTCACATGATCAAGGCAAATGAAGACACTGAGAGGATCACAAGAATGGAGGACAGCTACCATAGTATAACAGAATTAGCACACGATGATGAATGGATACACAAAGAGGTATGTGAAAGAGGTGGGGAAGGACATTGGGGAGCACATGCATCTGCTGATACAGGTTTGGCTGTGCATATTTCTAAAATACAATTTTGGGTGCTGCATGTGCACAGTTATGGAAACCCCTTCAATATTACTAAAGCCCTTGTGTGAAAAAATTCCTAGGCTTGAATGCAACAAGGGGGCTTCTCCATCAATTGACATTACATAGTCTGGAAAGACCATGTTTTCTTACCGTGTGTGTTAGTCCAGGTTGACTAGAGAAACAAATTCATAGACTCATGTGTGAGCTTTATATCAAGAGTAATTGTATATTAAAACAGCCCAGTCCAGATCCAGTTCATAAGTCCAATGTTAGCCCATATATCTGATAACAGCATGAAAATTCCTCTTTAGATTCACACAACACATGCAATGATGCTGAATGCTGGAAGATCACAAGCCAGGGAGTGGAAAGTCTTGTTGATCCAGTGGTGGTGGAAACATCTCAGTGCTGGCGTGGGTCTCCACGTGACTTCTCCAGGTCTCTGGCTCCATCAACATCACTCCATATGGCTTGTCAATAGCAATGTCTCACAAGGAGAGAGTGTGTCCTGCCTCCAGGGAGGAAGACTGGAGTTCCCAGAATCCTCAGGAGAAGACCATGCCCACACAGAGGCCTCATTGGCTATGGCCTGATTGACAGGCTAGAGTTCACCCTTCGCTTAAGTTTGCTGGAGATAATGCAACTACCACACCACCCCTTGTCAATAAGGCATGTTTACACAACTCTAACAATATATAATTTTTTGACTCCCATTTAAAAAAATTTGATATTTTTATTGGGGCTCATACAACTCTTATCACAATCCATACATCCATCCATTGAGTAAAGCACCCTTATACATTCGTTGCACTCGGCATTCTCAAAATTTGCCTTCCACTTGGGTTCCTGGAATCAGCTCGTTTTCCTTTTTTTCCCTCCCCCTCCCTCCCTGCTTCCCCTTTCCCCTGCACCCTTAATAGTTTATAAATAATTATTTTACCTTATCGTACACTGCCCGGCGACTCCCCTCACCCACCTTCCCATTGCCCATCTCCCAGAGAGAAGGTTACTCAAAGATCCCCAAGATCGGTTATATAATGTTTAAACAAAGCACAATCATATCCGCACCTAATAGAACACAACTAAAATGCATACAATTCAATATGTGCCAGCCTCATTTAGATATAATATTCTATAAACGAACAAAACAAAATATTCTATGTCTAACAATTGCAGCTAAGTGAACACCTATGAATATATTCCCCCACGTTTGGAAGTTTGTAAGCCAACAACTTCATGCCTTTATCCTCCCCATTTTGAATATCCCACCCACTTACTCTGAGGAGACAATCATAGTCTTTGATGTGAAGAATCTTCATTCCAGTCTGCATCCATTAGCAAAGTAAAATCGGGACAGGCCGTGCCCAAAGTCTACAGCAATATGCAATAGTTCACAGGCTCAAAAATCTTTTCTGGTCAGGTTCCGGTCAACTCAATGTGGGCCACCTTGCTTAGCCTCTCCAGGGTGCCTGTTGATCGCCTCACCTTTAGACTATGAAGTCCATCACAGATTTTCAACAACCCCAGCCCGATTGGGCTAGGTCATGAACTTCAGACCAATCAACCCGCTCTCCTCTTCTCCTCTAGTGAACCAGGTCCACGGGTGTCAGTGGCCAGACTCAACCCATCTCTCTATGGCTGCATTTCTCTCCCTTTCACTCAACAAATTGGATCCAAGTGGTCACCTAGCAAGTATTTTAGCCTGCCCACAGGCTCCCTTTAATGTTCAGCCCTAGAGTGGAGAGTCCTTCCATGCTCTAAATTTTTTTCCAGCTTCTGACACAAACTAGTTCAAAATAAAAAAATCCAAAGGGTTCCTTTTTTTGCTTCCCCCCTCCCATCTGTCAACAGTCCCCTAGGCACATCTCTTCACCTTTACAAGTACTCAAGACACTGGGTGGGGCTTATCCTTTCAGAACCTTCTTTGGAGGGGTGTCCTAAACCATTAAAAGATTCAAATTAATGACAAAGCAAGTGTGCTTATGAGCTCTGTATTTTCATGCTCCCAACAATCATTTCTATTAATCATATCAATAACAAATAAGCAGAAGAAATCAGTATAAACAAAGAATCAGATACTAAAATCAATTCTTAAAACAGTCAAGTTCAATTCTTATCTAAATCCTCATCTAAACTATCCCATTGATACAAAGTACGGCCTTTGCCTCTGACTGAATCAAGTAGAGCCAGGCTTTCTGTCAGCCATTTTGACCATCTGTCAGCTATTTTTCACTAAGCAGTATGGTCTCTGAGAAACTCAAGGGGGCGGTTTTGCTCCAAGTTCAAAATATACATTAATCACATTTTCTCCATTTCAAAGAGGAATGACTAAAGACAGCACCCAACAAAACGATCCAAACTTTGACGTCTTATATTCTTTCTAGAAAACAGCATGGTAAATTGCATGGCCATGTCTGACCTCTGGCTAGTCAAGGAAGAAGCACTGTCATGAGGCAGAGGTCAAGCAAGCATCCACTCTCCATCTTCATTTGTTCTCGAGAACCCAACTCCCAAGGCCCCACAATGTGTTAGTCTGGTTGACGAGAGAGAAAAAAACAGATACTTCTATATGAAAGAGCTTTAGATCAAAGATTAACTGTACATTAAGATGAAGTCCATCCATCTGGTATTACCTACTTTGGTAAGTAGTGCCTGTCATCTTAAAAGCTCATGATTGGCCATCTAAGATGCAACTGTTTGTCTATTCCACGCAGAACAAAGGGGAGTGAAGAAAACCAAAGACTCGGGGAGCAATTAGTTCAAAAGATTAATGGATCACATTAACCACAGGCTGCATGCCCTTAAGACTAGAAGAATTTTTTAAAAAACATTTTATTAGGGGCTCATACAACTCTTATCACAATCCATACATATACATACATCAATTGTATAAAGCACATCCGCACATTCCCTGCCCCAATCATTCTCAAAGCATTTGCTCTCCACTTAAGCCCTTTGCATCAGGTCCTCTTTTTCCCCCTCCCTCCCCGCTCCACCTCCCTCATGTGCCCTTGGTAATTTATACATTGTTATTTTGTCATATCTTGCCCTATCCGGAGTCTCCCTTCCCCCCCTTCTCTGCCGTCCATCTCCCAGGGAGGTGGTCACATGTGGATCCTTGTAATCAATTCCCCCTTTCCAACCCACTCACCCTCCACTCTCCCAGCATCGCCCCTCACACTCCTGGTCCTGAAGGTATCATCCACCCTGGATTCCCTGTGCCTCCAGCCCTCATATGTACCAGTGTACAACCTCTGCCCTATCCAGCCCTGCAAGGTAGAATTCGGATCCTGGTAGTTGGGGGGAGGAAGCATCCAGGATCTGGAGGAAAGCTGTGTTCTTCATCGGTACTACCTTGCACCCTGACTGACCCATCTCCTCTCCTAAACCGCTCTATGAGGGGATCTCCAGTGGCCGACACTTGGGCCTTGGAAGACTAGAAGAATTTGATGGTGCCCAACTAGCACTACTGACTTTTCTGACTGGAGTCATAACAGAGGGCACCAGACAGAGTGGGGATATAGCAGAGTAACAAAAGAAAATTAAATTCACAAATAAGACCAGAGTATGTTCTGACAGAATCTAGAGGAAGCCGCTCCCCTTCCCTCCAAGACCATGACCCTAAAACACCCATCTGATCTGGAAATGTAGCTTTTTCCAGAGACCACCTTTGGCCAAACTGGGCAATAAAATAAATCCCTGAGAGGAAATATATACCTTAGAACAATCAATTATACAAGAACCAAAGGAGAACATTTTCCCCAGATGAAAGGTGTGTTTGTCTGGGTAGACTAGAGAAACAAATCCATGGACACATACGTGTATAAGAAAGATTTATATACAAGAGAAATTGAACATTGAGAAAACATCCCAACCCAGTCCAGTCCAAGGCCATAATTCTGATATTAGTTATATGTCTAGTACCAATCTATAGAGTCCTCTTCAGACTCACAAAACACATGCAATGAAGTCAAATGCAGGATGATCACAAGCCAGTGGGTAGAAAGTCTTTTGAGTTCAGTGGCGTTGTAAGCATCTCAGTGCTAGCGGGGGTCTCTACTTGGCTTCTTTGGCTTCTGAGGTCTGGTTGCGTCCATGTGGCTTGTCTTCTGCAACGTCTCACTGGAAGTGGCCGAGAGAGAAGTGTCTTCTGCCTCCAAGGAGGAAGTACCAGATTTCCCAGGGAGAAGGCCACGTCCACACAGAAGTCTCATTGGCTATCTCCAGATTGACAGCCTAGACTCCATCCCTACACTCTTAATCCTTCAATTGACACCAGATTAGGTGACTACCACAAAAGGCTAGACAAGGAGGCAAGGAGGAATAGATAATCTTGGTGAAAGGAAATGGGGAACCCAGTGCAGAAAGGGGGAGTGTTGGCACATTTTAGGGAATGCCACCAATGTCCTAGAATACTTCATGTACAAACTATTGAACAGGAAACCAATTTACTGGGGAAGCTTTCACTTGAAGCACAATCTAAAAGAGGAAACCTTAGGAAGAAGTTCTGTTTCGCATACACAGGTCACGTGAGTTGAAATTGCCTTAATAGATTACTGTATACGCTCGAGTATAAGCTAACCTGATTATCAGCTGAGGCACCTAATTTTACCACAAAAACTGCATTTAAAATGTGCTGAAAAACTCGGCTTTTACACAAGTATATATGGTACGTGGGTGGTCCCTTCTTTACTACCTGTGTGCTAGTTCATTGTACTCTGGGGACTTGGATTTTATTTCTGGAAGCCATACCACCAACATTTTAACTATCAGCAGGGTCCTTCCTGGTCTTCAGTTCTCAATCTGTGGGTTCTGACCCCTTTGGGGGTCGAACAACCCTTTCACATGGGTCACCCGATTCATCACAGTAGCAAAATGACAGTGATGAAGTAGCAACGAAAATAATTTTATGGTTTGGCGGGCGGGGGCCGTGTGTGTCACCACAATATGAGGAACTGTATTAAAGGGTTGTGACATGAGGAAGGTTGAGAACCACTACTCTATGTGGATGAGTTTCATCAGCGCTTCTAGACTAAGAAAAAAGAAAGGTATTGTGTTACCCGACCCGCAAAGTGTTTTGGTGAAAATGTACATAGCAAGTTAGGTTTCCATCTGAGAATTTCCACACAAAATGCTCAATGATACGAATGCTTTATTAGATGATACCTGGCTAGATGGCATCTGTCCAGATCCAGCTAAGACAAAGACAGGAGTCAGCTGGATGATGGCCAAAATGTGGTGGGGGTACATCTACAGCTGATTGGAACCCATGGCCTAGATTTGTGAACAGATGGGCTTCAGAAACTCCCTTGAGCCTGTCTGATGACATAGGTCTGTTTTCCCATGGGAAGGGCCTTGTCAATGAGGAACTGGGACCTTCCCACAGCTGGCTTCCCCCCAAACGACCTCTTCTGGCCAGTAGAAGCATGCCCCACCCCTGCCCCCTGCTTATGGGAGCCAGAGGCATGTGGGACCACCTTCCCAGGCAAAGATCCTGCTTCAGCATCGCAACCATGCTGCAATCTTCCTACTATGCTTACGACCTTTCAGCACAGAGCAGTTGGTAACCCGAACCAAGCCCATAGCCTTCAAGACTGGCTGCCGAGACTGGCTGCTGATCTTTACATGAGCAGGAGCAGGCAGGCTCATTGTTCTCCCAAGGAGCAGCTGGTGGCCTTGACATTAGCAGTCCAATATTTACCCAGCAGTCACCAGGGCTCAAAGGTTTACCGTAATTGGCTATTTTACCCAAATGGAATGATTTAGGAAATTCCATTTCTCAGAAGGAAATGTCTTGTCGAGCAACTGAAACTTTGACATGGACAAAATCTTGTGCTTATGGAAGAAGCACACCGGCCAGTGCGATCACGAGGTGCCAAGGGACCAGGTATAAGGCATCATGCAAAAAAAAAAAACCCACAACGATATAAGTGTGTGTATATATGTGTATATATGTGTATATGTATATGTATATATATACCATATTAAATGAAGGGGGAAGTGCAGAGTGGAGACCCAAGGCCCAAGTGTCGGCCAATGGAGATCCCCTCATAGAGGCGTTTAGGAGAGGAGATGGGTTAATTAGGGTGCGAGGTAGTACCGATGAAGAACACAGCTTTCCCCCAGATCCTGGATGCTTCCTCCCCCCAGCTACCATGATCCGAATTCTACCTTGCAGGCCTGGATAGGACAGAGGCTGTACACTGGTACATATGAGGGCTGGAGGTACAGGGAATCCAGGGTGGATGATACCTTCAGGACCAAGGGTGTGAGGGACGATGCTGGGAGAGTGAAGGGTGAGTGGGTTGGAAAGGGGGAACTGATTACAAGGATCCACATGTGACCTCTTCCCTGGGAGAGGGACAGCAGAGAAGGGGGGAAGGGAGACTCCGGATAGGGCAAGATATGACAAAACAACGATGTATAAATTACCAAGGGCATATGAGGGAGGGGGGAAGGGGGAGGGAGGAGGGGAAAAAAAAGAGGACCTGATGCAAGGGGCTTAAGTGGAGAGCAAATGCCTTGAGAATGATTGGGGCAGGGAATGTATGGATGTGCTTTATACAATTGATGTATGTATATGTATGGATGGTGATAAGAGTTGTATGAGTCCCTAATAAAATGTAAAAGAAGAAAAGAGGAGAAAAAAAATGATAAAAAAAATCTTGTACTTAAAAAAATGTTTTATTGACATGCAATTCTCTAAATGCATTTGGTTTCTTTGAGCTGTTTTTGACCTACAGAAGAACTGTGGAGGAAGTAGAGTTCCCCTTGGCCCCCTCACCTGCCATTAGCACCCAGCATCCCTCTGGTCCATTTTCTACAAAGCACACACCCATATAAGCACATTGCTATTAACTAAAGTCAACTGTTGGGGCTGCTTTGTGTCGTACAGTCCTGTGAGCTTTGAGACATGCATAATGTCACGTGTCCACCACAGCAGTGTCCTACAGAATAGTTTTAGGAGATTTCCTTCCAAACTTGCATTATGTGTTTCTACTCAGGTTTCCTTGGCAGATTTAGTTTCTCTCCCTCTCTCTTTTGTCTTAGAAATCCATTCCTCCTAGCTTCTGAAAATCTACTTAGAGCTCTGCCAGGAAATGGTTTGGGATTTTAATGTGTTTAAGTGTTATGTTACAGTGACTTGGCAGCAATTCGGATGGGTGGGGGAAGCAGACGTGAGCCCAAGCGTCTTATGTTTTTGATGAGCTGCTGTTGCCCCTTTTTAATTTTTAAAAGCTCAAGCTGTGCTGAACTTGGTAATATAGCAGACTGCTGAGCACTCGTTCTAATGCTACGTATGAATAAGCCCCGGACAGGAAACATGTGACCTGTTTATGTGCTTTCAGAAACTTGAACTGCTAGCCCACAGGGATCAGAGGGGCTTTCACTGGGGTGATTGTTTCTCCGGGCTGGTCAGGTTCAATAATACTGTCTCCCTAATGTACTTACAAGGCCATTTTACTAAGTGCTCTGGGGGAAAGCAAAAAGGGCAGGGGCGGTATGTAAAAATGTTGTTTTATTTGCTGTTTATAATTTTTTAAGGGAGCAATATACCTTATTGGCTAGAAAAAATGAATTTGTAAGTTTTCCTGTGCTTATTTTAATATTCGAACCCATAAGCAAAAACTCTGGAAGCAGAGCGGGCTGTTAACCACACTGATGGAGCTTCAAACCTATTTGATGGCAGTGAGTTTGTCATTTTTGGTTTTAGACCCCTTGAGGGAAAGGAATCAGGGTGGTGTGTTTGAATGACAAGTGCCTTCCTTTCAGTCTTCCTCCAAATCATGTTGATGGTGAATGTTACGAGAGCGTATTTATTTTCTTGGTTGCGTGAGGGGGTGGGTGGCAGCTGGTGAATGATGAAAGGATGCCTGTGAGGCAGGTCGCAGTCGATGGCATTGCTGCACGTCTGGAATGTGAGCACCTAGAAGAACTTGTGAGCACTTTGCTCTCACGCAAACTCCCAGCCATCGAGTCAGTGCCGACTCATAGCGACCCTATAGGACAGGGTAGAAATGTGCCTGTGGGATTCCAAGACTATAGCTCTTTTCAGGAGTAGGAAACCTCATCTTTATCCTATAGAACAGCTGGTGGTTTTGAAGTGCAGACCTTGTGATTTACAGCAAAGCGCAGTGCACTAGCATCGTTGCTTGTAAGGTAGTGGCTAGTAAGAGGAGCTAGAGATTCAGGGTAGAATCTCTATCTCAGTCTCCCCCCACATCTTATTCCTAATCTTAATCTGATATAAATGCTTTCCTGTGTGGTGTGCAGTTAGTTGACTGCCACTTGGTTAGTTCAGTTGTGCCCATCATGGTGCATGCATGTGTCTGAGGTGGCCCACAGAGCACATGCTGAAATTCCTTTTCTTCCCTGAAGTGTGGCTGGTCTATCCGTTGGAATGGGAGGTTGTCACCTATCAGGGGACTCTGGATCCCAGGCTGACTTTCTCTCCCGTTCTCTCAGCTCCTTATGAAGCCAGACAGTCTCTTGTCCAACCTGAAGGAACCTCGTCTGGGGGACCTGGTGCCAAGCCTCCTCGTCTCCAGGCTACTCTTATTCGGGTAAGTGATGCTGTGTATATGTGGGGTGTGTGTGTGTGTGTGTGTGTGTGTGTGTGTGTGTGTATGTGTGTAATTCTTTGAGAGTGGGAGGGTGGAAACCTATTTTGGACTCTTGGGATTGTGCTTTGGAATGGATTCTCTCTTTTGTGAGAAGATATAAAATGGCCCCTCCATCCCCAACAAATACTGCCCTCCTTGTTGTTCTGCTTGTATGTTTTCCTAAATATTTTCTGTTCCTGTTTCTTCCTCTTCTCAGTGTCTCTAGAAGACATCTGGCGGGATCCCGGCCTTTGCTACACAGTTAATGCCCATGGCCCTCAGCCTTAGACACCCCCTCCAGGAGCACCAAGCTGTTTTTCCCACCACAACCCATCATGTCCCCACCGCCTTCTTCATTAATGCTCATTCAGTAAACAGTGAACTAACACTCTCTCTCCCTCTCCCTCTCCCTCTCCCTCTCCCTCTCTCAATCTCTGATTAGGTTGTGCGCTTCCGGAAGGCAGAATTGGCTCTTGGGACCTCTCTCAGAGAGCTTGATTTCTCGTGTGGTTGCAGAAACAAAAATCAGATTAAAATAAAGTACTTGAAAGTCATTTATTTGGTACCACAATGAAGAATCAGGGTGCCATTCTCACCTCAGCCCAGCTCAGTTTTACCCACAAGGTGCAGAAGATGGCTGTTTCTTCAGCCGGGTCCTAGACAGAGCAGTTGCATGAGCTTAGTGGTCCTAGGGACCACAAATAATGTGTCTTGAAACACGAGATTCTCCCGTTTGGAGTGGTGGTTATCTTAGGATAGGTATTGCAGGGGCTGGAGTTCAACCCCTAAATATCCAGGGGAGCTGTGTGGGTTCTTGAAGAATGTCAAGAATAAGCTGATTTTTTCAGCACATTTTAATGCAGTTTTTGTGGTAAAATTAGGTGCTTCGACTGATATACGGGTAAGCTTATACGCAAGTATATACGGTAATAGTAAATTCCATAATGTCTACAACAACATATCTACATAAATACCATGTCCACACATAAAATGCCTATAAAAATTATGTGTGGAGATGGGGAGGGGAAGGTTGTGTGGTTTTAGGGAAGGAAAAGACACAGCACATTATTTGCATACAAATATGTCAGGTGCCATCGAATCGGTTCTGACTCATAGCGACTTTATGTACAACAAAACGAAACACTACTTGGTCCCGTGCCATCCTCCCAATTATTCTTATGTTTGAGGCCATTACTGCGGCCACGGTGTCCATCCATCTCGTTGAGGGTTTTCCTCTTTTTGACTGCCCCTGTGCTTTATCAAGCATAGCATCCTTCTGCAGAGACTGCTCTCTCCTGACAACATGTCCAAAGGAGCACTGTGGCTGTACTTCTAAGACATATCTGTGTGTCCTTTCGGCAGTCCATGGCACTTTCCATATTCTTCGCCAGCACCACCATTCAAAGGCATCGCTTCTTCTTCAGCCTTCCTTCTTAGCACTCTGAAGTTTACAGAAACGAGAGCATTGCACTCCCAGTCCCTGCTCTAATGGAGTTTGCAGGCTGCTGGAGGGGAGATGGTCATTAAGGAAGCCCTTGCCAAGGAAATACGTTATTCTCATCAGTTGTGTGACTCAAAATGATCTTGTGCTATGAGGGGGAAAGTTAAGCTTGGGAGCATGACCTAGCCTTGACAGGATGATCAAGGACAGCTTCTAGAAGGTAATACCATGTGAGTTGCAGCACTGTTATCCAGGTGAGGACATGGGCTGTGGGGGGCGGGGTGTGTGTGCAGGGAGGCAGGGATAGGTGAGAGGAAATACTGAGCAAAGGGAGCTGTGAAAGATAAGGCTCTTTCTTCTTAGCACTTTCGCCTTGTGATCTCTTTAAATACAGTTATCTCACGAGGTAATTACTATGATCCTATTTTTCCAGATGACAAAACCTGGGATTTAAAGGCATTATTTAATTTGGTCACAGCTAGGAAGGAGGAAGTCTGGAATTCAAACACTGGCCACGTTGCGTTAGCCTCTGGCTCGGGAACCGGATTCGTGGTGATGCCCACTGTATAGCTTGGGGAAAGCCTGCCAGACAACTGGTGTTGGGGAGCCCTCATGAATTCAGTTTTGCGATTACCAAGAGGAAGTATTGTTGCGATAGTAGGACATATGGCTCAGGAGTTTGGGGGCCTACACAGGGGTGTTTGACTGATTGGCCATTAGAAGGTTTTTGGGTGTAGAGCAAAGAAAACCAGGCAGCTCTTGTCCAGGTCCAGTCAAACACTGTATGATCGTCGGTTGCCTCCCCCTGTGCCCCCCTTCCCCATAACAGGGCAGGGGAATGCCTGTCGCTATCAATTTGCAACCGTCTGATGCTCCCAATGTTTGACCTTGGGGGGCGGTCGGGTTTCCCCCTCCTCTCTTTGGAGCTTTGGCTTTTGTTCAAGTTGAGAGCAAGGGGCCTTTCTCAGGACAGCAGTTTGTGGGTTTGTTTGTTTCAGTGGTTAATGTGGGTTTCCATAATCAGTTCTTAGGTTTCCTTTGTATGTCAACCGGGTTGGGCTAGACGCCGCCTCCAAGGTAGCAAAATGCCTGACTGCATTCATTATGTAAAGGAGGGGATTTGAAGGTTCAGGGTGCTAGGGAATTAATATTTATTGGGCATGAGACCAGGCTAGGCTGGATAATGAATTCCCCTCCTGTTGCCATGCTAATGTGTGGTGGTGCTAGACGTCCCCTCTCCTTCTGCTTCCTCTGTGGTCTTACATTTAAGTTCTTCTGGCCTCACTCACAGGGGCATGGTCTCAGGTGCTGGGGGAAGCCCGAGTGAGGAAAGCTTTTTAGGAACTTTGGTCCACTGTTGTTTGAGGCTCATAAACTCATTGCCATTGAGTCCATTCTAACACATAGTGACCCTACAGGACAGGGTAGAACTGCTCCTGTGGGTTTTTGAGATTGTCACTCTTTATGGGAGTAGAAAACCTCATCTTTCTCCTGTGGGGCAGCTGGTGGTTTGGAACTGCTGACCTTGACATTTTGGAGGTGCTCATGGTAAATGACACGCTCTAGAATTGGAATGAAGTCTTTTGTTACTTAATAGTTGAGGAATTTCAATATATTGAACTTCTCGCTCCTTGAAATTTCAGATGCTAAGCATACTCTCTGTTGGCGGATCTCTGTGGGTTGTGAAGTCATTTGAAGGCTTTTTTCTGGTTTCACCTGTTGTGAAGTGTTTATAGGACCTTTTGGTGGTTTATGAACCCTCATGGTTCAATGATTTACACATTGAGTTGCTAAGTCCACAGGAAAATGATGAGGCAACCTGGCTTCCTAGCTTCTCTGGTCTCTCATTGTATGGTCACTAGGAGTCAGAAGCAACACAACGATAGTGGGGTTGGGTTTTTGCATGGTTTGCTTTTGCTGTTCACAAGTTTTTCTGGACACGTAGACTCTGTAGTGATCTGTACTTTTTATCACATAGAGTTGAAAATGGCACTTTCGGCTCCCGGGAGAGCTTGCCACTTGCATTTTTGACAGGGTTTCTAGGAATTGCCTTGTCCAGAGTGCTTTTCTTAGTTGATCTCTTGGCAGTTCCGAATGCTTGCAGAGCTCTTGTCCTTTGGTTTTCATGCTGTCGTACTTGCCTAGTTTGCCACCTGCTTCTCTGGCTTCTGGTTGCTGTTACTTGCCATAAGGCTGGTTCCAACTCCTGGTGATCTTCTGGATAGCAGAATGATATGTCGCTCAGTCCTTGGTATGTTTGAGCTTCTTATGGTGGCTCTTGGGTCAAACCATCTCATCCAGAGCTTTCCCTTATTTTCATTGGCCCCTACTTTGCTTGGCTTCTCTGGCTCCCTTCTCTTAATCTCCTTTTTCCATCTCCAGCCTTGGCTTCTTCCATCTGTGTTGGTGGTTCGGAACCGGATTCTCATGCTCTTTGCTCTTTAGGTCCATGGAGGCTGATGACCACAAATGTCCATCTGTTAGATGTCTAGACTTGGATTGTTCCTTTAGCAGTCGAAGCTTTCTCCTGTATGTTTCTGTCTCCAACCGGCCATCATCACAAGCCAGGTCCTTGATCTTTGACTCCCCTCTCTCCCCTTAGGCCCTTTCAGCCACCAGGTCCTGGCCATTCCAGTTTTTGAATACTTCTTAGCTGCTCATCTTTCGGTCACGTAATCGATTACCATATATACTCGAGTATAGGTCGAATTTTCCAGCACATTTTTTTTGGGTAAAATTAGGTGCCTCGGCTGATATTTGGGTCAACTTATACTCAATTATATACGACATATCTATCTTCAACTCTTTCATATTCCAGTTTGGTTCTCTTTCAATTCATTAGCCTGGCCATGGACAAAAACAGTATTTTATAACCACAAACCTTGCCATCCCACTCTGTTGGTGGAACCCTTTCACCTTTGCCCATTGCTCTTCGCTGGGGAAGTTATTATTTTGTCATATCTTGCTCTGTCCCACGTCTCCCTTGCCCCACTTTTCTGTTGTCCGTCCTCCATGGAGGAGGTCACATGTAGATCCTTGAAATAGGTTCCCCCTTTCCAACCCACTCCCCCTCTACTCTCCCAGTATCGCCCCTCACACCCCTGGCCCTGAAGGTATCATCTGCCTTGGGTTCCCTGTTTCCAGTTCCCATCTGTACCAGTGTACATCTTCTGCTCTAGTCAGACTTGCAAGGTAGGATTCAGATCATGACAGTGGGAGGAGGGGGGGAAGCATTTAGGAACTAGAGGAAGGTTGTATTTTGCATCATTGCTACATCGCACCCTGACTGTCTCATCTCCTCCCCAAGACCCTTCTGTAAGGGGACGTCCAGTGGCCTTCAAATGGGCTTTGGATCTCCACACTCCCTGGCTCATTCACTATGGTAAGATTTTTTTGTTCTGATGATGCCTGATACCTGATCCCTTGACACCTTGTGATCACACAGACTGGTTCCATGTGGGCTTTGTTGCTTCTGAGCTAGATGTCTGCTTGTTTACCTTCAAGCCTTTAAGACCGCAGACGTGAATCTTTTGATAGCTGGGCACCATCAGCTTTCTTCGCCACATTTGCTTATGCCCCCATTTGTCTTCAGCGGTCATATCAGGGAGGTGAGCACACAATGATATGATTATTTGACCTCAAGAGATAGGCTTGGCAAATTAAATAATCAGATATACCCAGGTCTCTCTAAAAGTTTATATATAATTTATATATATATATATATATCCCACTTCTCTTTCAAATGAAAACATCCTCTAGTCCTTAGCATAGTTAGCCATCTGAAGTTGTAAAGGGCAGCATTGGCCTAGGGACAATGTTTAGAAGGCAGGAAGGAAAATGACAGAAAGGCAAATAGAAATGGGAAACAGGTAGGCAGTGAAAAGAGTGTCATTAAATTGTGGGGTTTGATATCAATGTCACCAAACAAAATTGGTACGAACCGTTGCTTGGAAAACTGACATACTCTGTAAACTTTGACCCAAATCACAATAAACACTCGCATTCCACATTTGCTTTTTGAACACTAAACATACATGTTATGATATTTGCTTCTCTTTCCAGGTCGGGTGGGCATTTAGAGGGACATAACATTTGATGCTTCTGCATCAAATTCTCAATACCCATGATTCTTGGGTACTTCAAAGATGAAATAATGAGCAGAATTTCAAGGAAGGTGTCACTGCCATTGAACTTGCAGGTTTTAACTCTGTCTTCGGTCAAAGTTTTTACAGAACTTAGAGGGGAGGGATAGTAGATATTGCCACAGCCAGCCATCATACCAATCTGAACGTCTTGGGCTTGAAATGTGTTTCGTTACCTTAATAAGGTGGCTTTGATTCCTCTTCATTTTCTCATGATCTCAATGTCTTGCTGTTCTCATTTCTCCATGGATTCATCTCTTCCCTTTGGGAAGGTTTCAAAATAATATAAAAATTCTGTATGGAAAGGCTGGAGAAAGAAATAAATCCCTGCCCCCCAAGCCCTGTCAGAGAGGTCTTGGGATAGGTGGGAAAGAAGTGCTAGCCATCGCCAGGAAATTGTTCATGCTAAGACTTTTGGCGGCAGCAGAAGTTACTGTAGGTGTCTTCAGGGGAGGCAGAAGTTGCTTGGTGGCATTCCAGCTACTTTGTAGTTAGATCAGAGCACAATGCTGGGAGGATTCAGAAGGTGGAGAGTAAGAACTTGTGACTGAGAGCTTGGGATGGGCTTGAGTGTGAGTGAGATTAGAGCTGAAGGAGGAGAGAGCTGGTTCAGTGCCCTGAGTCAGGAAGAAGAGAGAAGCTGTGGATACTGCGTACCGGGGCCCACTCTGTTTTTTGACTTCATACTCAGAAGCCCCCAGACCTGTAAAGCCCCAAAGTGGGAGGAATGATTTCCCTTGGCATCACGTGGTCCTTGGGGTATTCGGTGGATAGGCTCGCTTGCAGGTCTTTTTCCTCCTGTTGGGGACCTTTCTCCTTCCTCTTGGCTGAGAGATCAGACTTTGCCTTCCGTCCCCTTCCGCGATCCTCCACTTTCCCGGACTTGGCCCATCAAAGTCATACCCGCCGACTGCTGAGTTATCTGAAGTAAAAGACTCCCGGGCAGTTGAAGGCACAACCTTGAGGCAGAGAGGAAAGAACCACTCAGTGGTGGGCTGCCCCCCTCCTCCTTGCACCCAGCAGAAGGACCCCATTTTCAGTTGCTTGTTTTGGCGGATGCAGTCAGTTCCACGACTCTTTCTTTCTTTGTACCTCCTGGGTGGTCTCAAGCTTTGAAACTCTTGTTCTTCAGAGCAATGAAAAGCCGTTTCACATATTTGCCCCCAGTGTAAAAACGTCACAAGGTTCCAGAGTGAAAGCGCTCCTTCCCTCTCTTTCCCTGCCATCTGGTCTCTGTCCCAGCGCTGACGACAGTTCCCCCATTCAGAATGGTTGATGTCTGTCCCAGGGGGTGTCACAAGGTTCGTGAAAACATTCCGCTATCTTTTCAGTTCATCGGTCCATGAAGGTTTCGAGGTGAACATAGGCCCCTGGTGGTTTGGCCCGCCTGTCCCTCCGTGGAGCCGGGGTTGAAATCCATCTGGGGGAGCCGGCGGTGGTGATATCATGAGGTGGTCCGATTTTGGAACTAAGCCTGATGCGGCCACCCACCGTGCAGAAATGGCCATGAGGGGCTTCAAAAAGTTCACGGAAAACTTCTCTTCATTCCATTTTTCCACGTCAGCCTACAAAGGGTGACAGCTACCACAAGCAATATGCCCTCCTCTTACTCTCTGAACAGGCCCAGAGATGCTTTCCTCCATGTGGTAGTCTGACCCAGGGCCACTGTCTCAGGCTTCTGCTGTCCCCATTCAGCCGGAGCTAGGGACAGCCTAGAGGAGTGGGGGGGGGGGGCAGGCCACGGGTACTCCCGTTGCATTTGCTAGCAGTCAGTCACATGGCTGGGCTGAACTGCACGGGGAACTGGTTGGGCAGCCATTCAGTGACAGCAGTCCAGCAGGCAGAGTGGAGCATGGCTTGTCAGACAGGGACTGTCTAGCCATAGTCCTGCCTGGAAGCCCCGTGTTCATTCGCTGCCTCTGCCTCCTCTTTTCCCCTTAGGCCCAGGAATGGTCAATTCCCATGCTAGCTCTTTAGCAAACTCTCCAAACACCAAACCGCGGCCATTGAGTCGGTGCGGACTCATTGTGGCCCTATAAAACAGACGTGAGCTGCCCCATGGGGCGTCAAAGGCTGGGAATGACAGGGAAGTAGACAGCCACCTCTTTCTCCAGCAGATCCCCACGGTGAGCAGTAGAGCACTTGACCCCCGGCAACGCCAGGGCTCCTTGCTCTTTCTATAGGCAGATCAGGATCCACTCAGGCTCTAGTCCTGCCCCCTAAGCCTCTTGGCTGTTCTCTTGGACGATTATTTGTTTTTCCTGTCTTGGCCCCAGCACTCGGGCAATCCGGGATCAGTTTTATTTTCCAAAGAGGGCGGATGGGTGGGTAGAAGTGCCACCCTTCTGTACTTACTGTCTGCTTGGCACAGGCGTTTGCCACTCCAGCTGGTTTGTTGACTGAATGGAAGTAGTGCCCAGAGGACCCAATAGAAAATCGTTTCTCCCTTGGAAATGAAGTGGCTGGCCCCTATGGCAGCTCCTAGAAGCTGCCTCCAGGGTGAGATTTGACTCTAGCGGCAACCGTCCTAGGATGGCAGCAGTAAAACCCTTTCCTCGCTTCTCCCCTACGGCACCAGACGGTGCCAGACGCATTCAGCTGCATTTGTGTTTTGATCTCCGTGGGGGCTAAATGTCATCTTTTGGGGGTTTTATTAAGCGTATTACTGTTTATGGAGTCCCTTGAAGTTTCTCTCATTATGTAAGCAGCCTCCCTCCCCCCCCCCCCCGAGATAATAACTTGCTGTGCCCGATATTTGCATTTGACTGGAAACCAAACCCAGAGCCTGAATGCTTCAAATACAAGCAAATCCAATTCTCTGGTGTCTGCTGAAATGGAATCAGAAACCACATGCATGTGGCTGAAGCACCTGTGGGGGATTTTGTGCCCTTGTTTGCTTTCTTTTCCACACGGACACAGCTTGTGTTTGGCACCAAGTAGCTGGGGAAACCGCTGGAGCCGGGATTGAATGGGGAAGGTCTCCTGTGACGGACTCTGGTGTTGGTGGCTGTGACTGATTTTTAAGTTGAATGGAGGAGACGGTCCCATCCATGTGTGCCCCTTCTGCAAGCTAGCTCCTGACCACTTCTCCGCTGCAGGGGGCCCTCCAACACTCCCACACTCGGGTGGTGCAGGGACCAAGAGGGGAATCTTTAATTAGATGGACTGACATGGCTCTGGCTGGGGCAAGGATTTGTCCTGTTGCGCATAAGCTGACCTTTAACAACATTGGGTCCCTACTCCCGGGCTGGGGTGGCTGTTCAGGTCTCAACTGGTCTTCTTGCCTTCTGTCTAATCCCTCTGAAGGTCCCCTGGAAGGAACCTTTCTGTAACCCACCAGCTGATGATTTCACGACCCTGCCACTAGATGCAGTACCCGAGCCTTTGCGACCCGGACCCTACTTCCTGCCTAGGTCAGCTTGAGGCAATTCCACTCAGCCCCATTCAGCCTTGGCCCTTTCTTCAAACTATCTGTTTCCTTCCTGGACCTGCAAGTTCTACTACATGTCTTTGCAAATGGGAGTGTGCTTTGAATCATCTACAAGACTTGAATCCTGACTCATAGCAACCCTACAGGCAGGGCAGAACTGCCCCTGTGGACTTCTGAGACTGGAATGGTTTATGGGAGTAGAAAGCCCACTATGTCACCAGGGCTCCCTCGCATAGGCTAGGAGGTTAGAAATTACGGGAATTCTAGTACCTGGGGAAGGCTTTCTCTCCCAGTCGGCTCTGGTGGAAGTCCCTCAGTCTTTGGTTCCTAATGATCTTCGTGTGTTGTGACATCTGTCTTCCCACAGCTCTGGTGTTCTATGCCTAAGCTGCTCTTCCGAGATCTGAAAGGTGATTGACTTCAAACACACCCAACACTGATGCTACTCTACCTCTGAGCAGAGAAACCCTTGCCCAAATGGGTTTACAACCATAGATGCAGGGGGTTAGGGTTTCTCACTCATCTTTTGGGGGATACAATGTGATCCAAACATTTTCCCCTTTGGCTCCAAGTCCATACCATTGACATCATCCCCAAAGTCTTACATCAACTCCAAGTCTCCACCAGCATTTTCGGAATTTATGTAAATCACACAAGGGGGAGATTTTAGGCTAAGTATTTCATCCTGGGGCAAAATTCCTCTGCATCTGAGAAGCTGTGAAATGTACGCTATACGCTGCCTGCTCTCTAAAGAGCGGTGGAACAGGTGGACATGGGCAGGCATAGCCACTACAAAGGCGTGCAAGGGATAATGGGAACCAAGCAAGTCAGTGCTGCAGAATAATGCACAGCAGCTCTTGCTGTTGGAAAATAACCCTCTGGGTAACAGCTCACCTGTGTGTCCCTAGCGACCAATGTCGGGGAGACTGTGGATGTTAAGTATGTTCATCTGTTGAACACATGCAGGTAAAGCTAATATGATTTTGCTTTTTGAGATGGATCGGCCCTTGTGTGGACGGTTCCAGCTGAATGCTCCAGAAATCCTCAAGAGATCGAGAACTCACAGACCAGACCCAGGGTGAACCACAGGAAGGTGGACTGGGACTTCTTTGACTAGATCTCATCCTGTAGGTCATGGCCACTTTAGGGGTTGAACGACCCTTTCACAGGGGCTGCTCGATTCATCACAGTAGCAAAATAACAGTGATGAAGTAGCAATGAAAAAAAATTTTATGATTTGGGGGGTCACCACCACATGAGGAACTGTATGAAAGGACCGTGGCATTAGGAAGGTTGAGAACCACTGCTTTAAAGTATGAAACGATTCATAGGTTTTCATAAGTCACAAAGAGCAGTGTTTCCCAATCACTTCCAATATAAACCCTACTCCTGAACTTTCTAGAACTTGTCAATCATTGACCCTGAGGCCTCTTTTTATTAGTATCTATGATGTACTTGCTTGGGGATACATATACTTGCGTATAAACCAACCCGAATGTCAGTTGAGGCATCTAATTTTATCACAAATATTACATTAAAATGTGCTGGAAAACTCAGCTTATAAATAAGTATATATGGTATTGTATCACTCCAGGTTAAAACTCGAGTGAAGATACAGTAGAATGCTTTTTCCAGTATAAAACTACGGTTTTACTATGCTTATAAGAAAAAAAATATAAAGATGTGTTAGTCTGCGTAGACTTGAAAACCACATTCATAAACACACATAGGTATATAAGGGAGAGGTTTTTATACAAAATTGAACATTGAGAAAACATCCCAACCCAGTCCAGTCCAAGGCCATAAGTTTGATATTAGCCCATATGTCCAACACCAATCTATAAAGTCCTCTTCAGACTCACAAAACACATGCAATGATGCCGAATGTAGAAGTTCACAAACCAGTGGGTAAAAAATCTTTGGTGGCAGGGGTCTCCACGTGGCCATTCCAGTTCCCAAGGCTGCATCAGGGTAGGTCCATGTAGCATCTCCTCAGGGATGCCTCGCAGGAAGTCAGACTTGTCAGTAGAGAGTCTCCCTGCCTCCAAGAAGGAATTCCCAGATTCCCCAGAATTCTCAGGAGAAGGCCATGCCTACACAGAAGTCTCACTGGCCATCTCCAGATTGACAGCCTAGACTCCACCCCTCCACTCTCAATCCTTAAAGTGACACCAGGTTAAGTGACTACCACAAAAGATATCTCAAGTATTCGCTTTATTAAATCAATCTAAAAACCTACAGTGAGAAACTAGGGGAAGGAAATAGGGGGTAGGTTCTTACATGTAGTGGAAGCCAGTTGAAGGGTCGCACTACCTGCAGGCTACGCAACCTGTGGGCTCGCTCTTTGTGTCCCAAGGTCTTGTTGCGTTTAGGGAAGGGGCACGTATTCTGTCAGCTGAAGTCTTGGAAGGGAAGGAGGACTGGATTATCATGGGAATCCAAGATACAGGCGGGCCCTCTGGCCCTAAGGATTGGAGACTTTGGGACATAGGTGCTTGTTTTCTCCTTGGGGACCCTTTACCTCCTTCATGGCCTTGAGTTGACCTCTTGGTACCCCTTATCTTTCTGCCCCAGCCATGGTGGGGGTCAAGAACAAGAATGAATGGTCCCACAGAGGTCTGGGAGGGCCAAAGTCCAAATCAGGGCCCTGACCACGTGGAGTCTGAGAGGGAGGAGACGTTCCAGTGGTGGCTGGCAATCTTTGGTGTTCTTTGCCTCGAAGACGACTCCTCCCATGTTGTGGTTTCTGAGTGCAATTCTATACCACCCCTCCCCCACCCCGGCTGGCCTTTGTTCCCCCTAACCCACGGCTCAGAAGGGCTTTGCATGCTGGCCCCCACCCTACGTGGCTATGACTTCCTAACTTAACCATAACACTGGAAAAGAAAGAGCCAATTTTCCCAAACCAGATCCCATTTCCTGGTGTAGACCTCAGGACATCAACATGTCTTTTTTTTAGGAAGGAGGTGGGTAGTGGTGGGAGGTGGGGAAACACTGATCAGTCCAGTGCAGGCGCCCACAGCCATCCTTCCCCACTTCTCTTGATATCCTGTCTGTTGATCCCATCCCGAGGGGGGCTGTCACTGTTCTCCTAACTGGAAGACCCACCTGATCCGTACTCTTTACCTGGGCCCTGCTGTGCTGCTGTGTGGGGTCTCTGTTTCTCTCTTTTTCTTATTCACGTTCCCGACAAACAAGCACCTGGCCTAACTTGCTCTTGTTAGGGAAAAGCTTTCCATGCCAGAAGATCCCAAAGGCCAGCATCCTGTGTGTTCAGGCCCCTTCCCATGCCCCTCATTCGGACAGAGGTCTGATGGGGTGTGTCGCCCACACAGGCTGCTTTGTAGTCGAGCAGAGAGCTGAGCAGTACTTCTCAAACAGCCAGTCTGGCAGAGGCGACTGTGGAGCCCTGTAGGGCAGTGGGCTGTGAGGAGCAGGTGGGATTGGAGCAGGCTGGCATCAGACGAAGGGTACTCTGGGAAAAAGTCACCAGGAGGTCAGTGCTCTGAAGGCCAGGTGGAGAAGGTGGCGGTTGTTAGCTCACAAGGACTCGATCACCCCTCTCCTGTCTGTTCCAAGAGCGGACTTGGCCCTTGCTGAGAGGCCAGGAGTGAGGGGCTGTGAGAGAGGAAAGCGGGTGGGTAGCCTGGAGCCTGAACAAACGTGGAGAACAGCTATCACTGGAATGGCCAAGGTGGGAGCAGGAATGGTGGGTGTGGTGGGGAGCGGGGTGAATTTTAGGAGAGTTGAAGCTTCCTGGTCAGAACCAGGAGGTACAGCAGCCAACTCCCAACTTGGAAAATTCCGAATCTTCAGTCAGAGGATAGAACTCGCTCGACTTGGGTCTTTGCACCATCTCTGCCTCTATAATCTGCCTGTGTAATCCAGTAGCCGTTTCACTTCGTGCAGTCAGTTCCGGCCTCTGCTGCCCATGGTCAGGCTCTGGCCTTCCTTTGTGCCTGTGATCTCAGTCAGGGCCCGCCTGGAGGGCCAGTGTGTCTGGGAGTTCCCCACAGGACTCCTGTTCCAGCTGTTCTGTACCCCGTGTCTGGCCTCCGGGACCGAGTTTGACATCTGGCTTCATTCAGAAAGAGTGCTGCAGACCTCGCCTGCGGAATCTGGAGACTCGTGTGGTCCAGGGCGGGCTGGGGGTGACGCTTGGTTCATCTTACATGCTTGTTTTCGATTGTTTGCTTATGATCAGCATGAAGATGGGCTTTGAGAAAAAAAATCTGCATATAGATAGATGTGACCCAGTGTATGGAATCCTGAGAGGCAGGGACCTGGTTTTGCATCACAGATCAAAAAGGACTAGTATTTGCTGACAGCAGGGGCTCCCTGAAAGATACCAGCAAGCCCCTTAAACTTGCCCAGCAGAGCTGATACCTCATCTGGAGAAAGGGTAGCAGTGCCTGCTGTGTCTACCTCGTTCAAGTCTTGAGTTGTGCATATGAGAGTACATACACGTGTGTGTGTGTGTGTGTGTGTGTGTGTGTGTGTGTGCTGGGGCAGGGGCTGGAGCAGAGATGCTGCCTCATTCAGGGACAGTGGACAGAATCCCTTCCTCCTTTGGAATGCCTTGAGAACGGGTTCAGACGCAGGCAACTAGTGGCCCTTCAGTAATAGTTCTCCCTTTCTTTCCTAGTTGTCTTCTGTCCTGTAGGTTCCCCTTCATTGTGTTAGTGCAGCGATTCTCAACCTGGGGGTTGCTACCCCTTCACAGGGATCGCCTAAGTCCATATTTCTGATGGTCTTAGGAACCGAGACACCACTCACTCCTCTAGCTCTCTCCAGGCAGGTCTGCCCACATGCAGATAAGCCTGCCTCCGGGGTCACCACAACATGAGGAACTGCATGAAAGGGTCGTGGCCTTAGGAATGTTGAGAACTACTGCCTTAGTGTCTTGGTTTCAAGATGTCCTGTGGCATGTAGCATCCCTTAGTCCCAGGTTGAGAGTAGGGGGTGGAACTCAGCCCAAAGATCCATCCCCCCACCCTCACCCCCCAGCGAGTACCCCAGTGGCCAGTATAGCCTAGCTGTCTGTTGGTATTTAATTTGCTGCACTCTTCAATCCTCAAGTTTGGCATGCCTGCCCCCTAGTGGCAGGTCTGGCGCATGCCTTGGTTACCGCATGTATTGTGGCCTGATGGACAGCTGTTCTCTCTCCAACCAGCTTTCTATCACTGTCACTCCCAACTGGCAAACATGGAAGCCGAGATTCGTTGGTCCTGACGACTTGCTGCTCAGACCTGAGGGCGGGGGCGGCTCCCAAAAGCTCCTGGGGAAATTCATGGTCTTTTCATTCCATTGGCTCGCAAGCTTCATAGATGTCTCATACAGGCGAAAGTGAGCTTAGACTTCGGAGCCGTAGCTCGTTCCCAGATGTGTGCAGTGATTGAAGGCTGCAAGGAAATAGATGACATGCTGGATGGGGATGTCTGTTCTGTTCTACTATATTTCCCCCCGTGATGATTTTACTACCCGCTCAGCAAACCTGGGGGGATGAAACTCTGATGGCAGTTTGTCCAGTTTTCCTCCTCCTCCTCACATTAGAAAATATTGCAGCCGTTACCGAGGGTTCTGGATTTTCTGCTCAGCCCTGCAAACACTTTGGGCGGGGGGAGGAGGGGGAGGAAGCAAGAAGAATGGAAGTCATGCTATCTGCCCTGACGAGTTTGTATGTTCATTACATTCCAGTTATGTGGCGTTCACATTGACTCCCTTGGGGACACACCTCAGTACACTGCACACTAACATTGACTGAGGTTTGATTTTCCGATTGCGTCTCCATGACAGTCGGAGTCGCTGAACTTTGGCTTGTCTTCCTCCAGTCCTTCTCCGTGGAGCGAGAGCCACAGGAGAGTAGCAGCCATTACCCAGACGAACCCTGGCGGATAACAGAGGAGCAGCGGGAATACTATGTCCATCAGTTCCGGTCCCTGCAGCCTGACCCAAGTGCTTTCATTTCAGGTAATGAACTCGGGCGGGGGGAGAAGGTAGGGCCCCCAGGTCATCATGACCTTATAAACCACACTAACCAGCTTGAGAAATTGTTCAAACACAAGTCCCACCGACGAGCGCCTGCCATTGCAATTTGCTTCCCTTTTCGATGGCATTTCTCAGCCACTATACCAGGCAGAAAAAGGAAGACAAACAACACCCTAGAGAAGAACAAAACCCCTCGGCTAGTGACATATACATCTGAGAAATGATGGTTTCATTTCAAAGGGGTTAAGTGGAAATTTGGGGGAACCTGGTCCTGATCCTATGCCTTTCAAAATGGAGCAGGGCTTGAGTAGATGGAACCCGGCACCCAGGCAGTATCTTAAATTGCTTACTAATGACAGTTGTTTTAGAGCAAGGACATATCATAAGGAGTAAGTGTCGCAGTCTCCTTTTTGTTTTCAAAATATATCTTATTAATAATAAGGTGTTGTGTATAATTCTCACATGTTCACTTGCAGATGTTTGATATTGTTATTTATGGTTCAAAACTGCTCAATTTATAAAGATATTGATATAGGGCAATAGTATTCATGGCCTGAAAAAAAAAAGAGGTATTTGGCTTAATGTCAGAATCTACTTCAAGAAGTTGTTGGAACGGAATCCCATCATAACTCAAGGGACTGCCTGTGTTCACTTCATGGGTTCAAATTCATGTTCATTTTAGTTGGCTCAGGTCCTTAGATTTTTTTTAAGAGAAATGAAAATTTGGATGGAGATTTGGCCAACATATGAATTGGCCAATATATTTATGTCCATAAATCAGTGTTCCCTTCTTGGTTGTCTTTAGAAATATGTGTTCTTATTCAAACCAAAAGGGACCAGTTTAATTGTGGTGTGACAACATTCTATTGGGCTAACATAATCAGTGGAATAGAAGAATTTTGGAGAGAAATTCATGATAGTTCTCTTTGTATTTCAATCTTGAAGAATAACATTATTATTGTATTTGTAAAGGAACATATTGAAGTGTGGAATAACACTAATTTTATCTCATGAAACAAGGTGTGTAATGAAAAGACAGATAAAATTATAAGCATCATTTAGTGATTATTAATAGCCTTGTTGAAGGCAGCATATTGAAGACACAAAAAATTAATGTTGCCAACATGATTGAACAAATAAGGTGCCTAGATTGCACTTATTGATCCCTTGCTACCATTGCCAAGGATTTCATTTTACTTGGCTCTACATGTACTACTCGTGGATGCAGCCCTTAAGAAGTTAAGTGATTTATTGGGCAAACCTTCTGCCTAAGCCCTCTTTCAGGTGTTGAAGAGGACTGAGGGGCACCTCCCCCGGAGCCATGGTCTTTCATTCACCTCCTATGCATGTGAAAGTTGGGCAGTGACTAAGGTAGACTGGAGAAAATTGATGCCTTTGAATTATAGCATGGGCGAAGAATTATTGTGGAAATTCCTGTAGACTACCAGAAAAAAAAAAAAAAGCACATCTGTCTTAGAAGAAGTACAACCAGAATGCTCCTTGGCAGTGAGGATGGCAAGATTTGATTTCACATACTTGGGACATGTCCTCAAGAGAGACCAATCCTTGGAAATGGAAAAGGGCATCAGGCTTCTTAAAATACAGAGGGTCAGGGAACTTAAAAGGAAGCCTCTCAATGTAATGAAAGGGCGGCGCAGCTGTAACGTTGGGCTCTGACTACGGTGAGGATGGTGCAGGACTGGGCGGGGCTTGGTTCTGTTGTGCAAAAGGTAGCCGTGAATCCAAACCAACTTGACAGCAGCTAACATTGACCTTGACCAACTGATTGAGAGAATCTCCTCATGAGGAATGCAGATCGTTAATGCAATACAGTTAGTTGGTAGGAATGTTTTTCTGTTCTTTGAACTACCTACTTTGAAGAATTTCAAGTGTAGATCAACGTCTTGTGGCTATCACGCTGTTCCACCAGTTTTGGCTTTATGTTTCTGTCTTACCACAGATGATTTTGAAGCATTTCTTTGGAAAATGAATGTATCTCTAAAGACGACGCTTTTTTTTTTTTTTGGGAAAACAAAACCAGTTCTTTGGTACACATAACACAAAGAACACTGGTTTCTTAATATCATTGTCTTTAAGTTCTCATGATTGTCTCCCAAATGTCCCCTTTTAAGCTTAGTTTGCTCAAGGTCAAGAGTAGGTTACAGTGAACCAAAACACCAAACCCACTGTCATGGAGTCAATTCACACTCACAGTGACTCTGTAGGATTGGGTAGAACTGCTCTGTTGGGGTTTGGAGGTGGTAACTCTTCATAGAAGTAGACTTCCTGGCCTTTCTTTGCAGGACAACTGCTAAATTTGAACCACCAACCCTTTGGTCAGCCACCTTCTGCTTAGCAGTCTGTGCCAGCAGTGCTCCTTTGAGTTCCATTAGTTGTGTGTTTTCAAAAACATCTTTATTTAAATATAGTCACCGTCCCATAAAATCCTCCCATGTAAACTATATGACTGACACAGGTGCATTTATAATGAATAGAGAAGGCAGCCCCCCTTGCTATTGGTTCTACTGAGGGGGTTCATTAATTCTGCTGGAAGCTAAAGGTACTGGCATTTCCAATGTCAGCAAGAATACCATGGTGGACTAGTTTTTCAGTGGAACTACTGGACTGAGCCGAGGAAGAAAGGCCTGGTGAAAACCCTGTGGATCCCAGCAGAATAGAGGGTGATACCGTGTTGGAAGAAGAGCCTCCAGAATACATGGTGGACGAAACAATGGACCAACAATTGTAAAGTACAGGACTGGGCATGGTTCGGGTCTGTTGTCCTCGGGGCGGCCATAAGTCAGAGCCAACTCCAAGGCAACCGACAAAAGAGAAGGAAGCAAGAGGTTCCTGGATCAGCTTCTCCAAGACCTGAAAACTCACCGCCACAGCCTTTCCAAGATGTCAGCTTTCCCTCTCTGCAGCCAGGTCACTGGTGCTCACGGCCTTCTCCTTGCTCTCGTTTTACTGTGACTGTGTGGGACTTTCCCGCCTGACGTTTGTGTTACGTTCATAATTTGGGGAGTAGGTTTTTTGAAAATTCTTTTATTAAGCAATTTCAAATTTATAGTCACAGTGAATTTGGCAGGGTTGGTTTCTATACTGTCTGTCCCAGTAAGTCTTAGGTTGAGTATTTTTGCCCTATTTGAATGCATCGGGCCGTGTAAAAGCTCCTTCCGCTGTTGCGTTTCTTTCACATGTGTCATCGGCTTTGGTGACTCCGTGTAATGGGTGACTGGTTAGTTAGGAATTACTGAAGGAAGTAATGGTGCTTTCTTGCTATGCAAATATAAACGCTGTGCTAGATAAGAAACTAATGATGTATTTCAACAATGTCTATTGACAGGGTCTGTGGCTAAGAACTTCTTCACTAAATCAAAGCTTTCCATTCCAGAACTCTCCTATATATGGTAAGTATGATTAATGACACATAATATCTCTTATCCTTTGGCCTCTAGCATTGCTTTTTTTCCCCTCCAACAATAGCTTTATCTTTTGAATGTGTTTAAGCAAGTGCGTCCAACCCGGTCTGTGTTGCTATGTAGATGAAAGAAGTTATTATCAGGAAAGTACAATGAAGAGAAGCGTGCTTGGCACAGAGTATTAGCTATTATTTTGAAAGGGATTTCCTAATTATTGCCCTCATTGAAATCCTATTTCCGGTGTGAGCATATTAGAATATCCATCTTACATATTCTATTTTCAGAATTTTTCTTCTTCTTGGCATGACACAAGTCCCCCAGGACCTTGAAAAACCTATTTATACTATTTCCTAAGGCCAGGCGACCAGATAAGGCCCAGTGAGGTTGAAGGCTCGGGCAGTCAATTCGAAGATTCTAGAAGCCTCTTGGCTTGCTCAGTCTCTCAGCTGGGCCTGAATTTGGATTTGCAGCTGTGGCCTCCTTCCACTGCCGAGTCGGCGGCAGCTGGGGCCCCAGAAGGGTGGGTCTGGCCTGCACAAATGCTCCCTTTGCGGCTACGAAAATGTGCGGGGCCTCTGCACAGCCCGGCAGGGTGTGAGTGAGTTCTACCTCGGACTGGGCAGGAAACCACAGGGCAATAAATATCGTATGGAAATATTGGAATGTTTATGCATATCTCGCCCCGCCCCCACCTGTGAGGAATTTCCGAAAATCATGAGAAGATTTAACATCTTGTCATGTGGTCCGTATCTCATTGGAAAATGATTTCGGAAAGCCTTGCTCCAGAGCTGGGCGGAGGAGCCTTTGCAATATATACTGGCTTCATGCTGTTGTTTTCACAAGCCTTCTAGTCGCTATGAAAACTAGGAACAAGTCATCACATTATCTGTTTTGAGAGAATTCCCAGCCCTAACACTGTGGCCAAGAGGCTTCCAACTGTATTGCGGAGACAGCCCTGATAGGCTACCAGCCCTATCTCCATCCAGCCCCCGATGCAGGTGCTTGGCTTCTGTCTCTGGGAAGCAGCTATTTCAGGGTTAAAACACAACCCCAAACCCAAACCCAGTGCCTGGCAAGTTGTCACCAACTCAGAGCACCCCTGAGGGACAGGGAAAACTGCCCCATAGGTTTTCCAAGGCTGCCATTGTCATCGAAGCCACGGCTTGTGCCCGCAGAGGACTTGGTGCATTCAAATCACTGCCGTTCCGGTTCATCTCTGAACACTCAGTGAGGGGTGTCATCGGGGCATTTGTTGTTTCTTTGCCATGGAGTTCTTTCCCCTCCTTGCGACCTTCTAGACAGGCTGGGGAGGAGCTGCTCCCTAGAGTTTCCCAGGCTGCCTGTCTTCATGGGAGCAGCCAACTTCACCTTTCTCTCTGAGAGCAGCTGGTACGTTCCAACTGGGACCCTTGTGGCCAAGTCGCCATATGTTGCTCCTGGCTCTGGCTGTGTTGAGGGTTAGTGTAGTCGAGGCATTTGAGATGGTCTCGGGGATTGCACGAGGGCGCTCCAAAAAGTTAGTGGGAAAGTTCTATTTTCAGTCCATTTCCCCATGGACGTTTGGACCCTTCCTCGTGCATTCTAAATAAGGAGGTCCAGGGGCTTACCTTAGATCAGCTTCCTTTCCATGAGGACAACGGTTCTCAGACAATCCAGGATGGGTTTAAGCTCTGCACTTGCACAAAGACGTGTATATTCGTCAGTGCTGATGGCATCTTAGTTCCTTTGGCAAGGAGTCCTCTTTTGTGCAGAGGAAATCGGTCTGTGCCTTGTTTTCATGAGGCTTCCTTTGTGCCTCTCCGCCTTATCTGGTTCCAGCCGCCCCGTGCTGCTAGCTTTATCTTAAAACACCATTCAAGAAATAGTTATTGAGCTGCCTTGTATTTTCCCAGGAGGCAATTCTGCAGCAAAGAACAATTTGATACAAAAATGCCCACGGCAGGAGAAATCCATGGCTTGCCCTGAAAGTTGAGCAGGAAGAGCTAGAGCACGGAAACACGAGCTTTATATAAATTGCAGAGGGGCTGGACACATGGGCACACACCTCCTGACTATGTGCCACTGCCTTGCGCAGTGTGCTCCTTTTTTAAAACAATTGACAAATACTGTGTATGCTCGAGTAAAAGCCGACCTGAATATCAGCCAAGGCACCTAATTTTACCATAAGAACTGCAGTAAAAATATTCTGAAGAAACGGCTTATATACGGGTATATACAGTATATAGGTAACGAAACATTTGACATTTCAACAGTCTTGTTAAGCATCATCAAGTCAGTTCTGACTCATACGCACTGTCAGGCTGGGTTGTCTAGAGACACATCCAGCGACACTTGTACCTGTATAAGAAAGAGCTTTATATCAGGAAGTAATTGTATATCAAGAAGGCATCCCAGCCCAGTCCAACTCAAGCCCATCAGTCCAGTGCTAGCCAGGCCCTCGGCAGGCTGAGGATGCAGGGAAAATGAAGCGAGATGCTGGGAGATCCACAAGCCCCCACGTGCAGTCACGTGGATCCAAGGTCGGTGGGCACATGGCAGGATGTCGACAGCTTGGAGGTTGGCTTCCAGGATCAGGAGCCCACGTAGGGCCACCCCTGGAGGCAGACAGAGTACCAGCAAGGCTGAAGGCAAAAGGCCAGAGAGGAAGAAGTGCCCCCTTCCCCCACCTTCTCTCCCCTTTCTCAAGGGTACACCCCCCACGAGACATCCTCAGGCTGTGACCTGATTCTGCGTGATAGGTTGGACTCCACCCCTACCTTTTTACAGAGGTACATGTTGACATAAAAGCTACCTCTCACAGGGGGCCCTATGTATCACAGAACAAAACGCTGCCAGCTTCTGCACCACCCTTAAACAACGGCGTGGTTGGTCCAGTGCTTGCAGCCGATGTGTCAATCCACATCGTTTCGGGTCTTCTTTTGCGCTGCCCCTCTACTTTACCAAGCATGGTCTCCTTCTGCAGGGGCTGATCTCTCCTGATCACATGTCCAACGTACATGAGACGAAGTCTGGCCATTCCGCTTCTAAGGAGCTCTCTCGCCATACTTCTTTCAGGACGGATTGGCTCCTATTTCTGGCAGTTCATGATCTGTCAACCCCATCATTCCAAATGCATCAGTTCTTTATCAGTTTTGAGCCTTTCCTTGTCCAGCTTCCGCCTATATATGGGATGATTTAAAGAATATGAGCGCTTGGGCCAGGTGCACTTGAGTCCTTAACATGACATCTTTGCCTTTGCCTACTCTACAGAGGTCTTCTGCCACAGAGTTACCCACTGCATGGCATCATTTGGTGTCTTCTCTGTTTCTTACGTGAGCGTTGATTGTGGATCCAAATACAACGAAATCCCTGACAACCTGGTCTCTTCTCATTAGGGTTGTGCAGCCTATTGGTCCAGTTGTGAGGATGTATAATGTTTAGGATGGCGTCATGCTAGTGAAAGAGCCCTGGGGGGTACATTTGGGGGGTTTGAACCCACCCATTGCCTCTGAGAGATACAGGCCCAGTGATCTGCTTTCAGAAAAGTGACAGTCCAGGAAACCCCAGAGGGCAGTTCGGCACTGTGTTATAGGCCCCTGTGAGCCAGCGTCAGGAGCCCTAGGGGTGCAGTGATTCTGTGCTCACTGGCTAAGTGAATGGTGGGTGGTTTGGTCCTCATAGACATTTTCATGGGAGTAAGACATCGTGATCTGTTCCACTCGGTGGCTGTGCTGCCTTTGCCCCCTAGGAAGTCTCGGGAGTCTGTTCTACTGCATCACACAGTCTCTGTCAGTCCACCGTGGACTTGATGGCATCTAGCGACAACATGTTGTTCGGTCACGAACAATCTCCAGAATTGTCTATTGCCCTTGATAGAAACTCAGTGTGCTTAAACCACAACCCCCCCCCCCACTCTTATTCCATGTCTGGTATACTCAGTGGTGTAAAACGGATCACAGGGAGCCGAAGTCCTTCACATTTTGATGTGATCATTGCTGCTGGTAGCTTTAGTGGGTCACACGTTGGGCAGGGTCGGAGTACCTGGTGGCTTAGTGGGTCACACGTTGGGCAGTGACCCACTTCAAAACTGCCAGACACTCCGAGGGAGAAAGAGGAGGCTTTCTATGCCCGTACAGAGTTGCAGTCTCAGAAACCTACAGAGGGAGTTCGCGCTTTGCCCTGTCACGTTGCTAAGTGTTGACATAACTTGATGACAGAGAGTTTTGAGTGTGGTACCCATGCCAATGCTGGGGAACAGCATCTTCCTTCCTTCCAGTGACCCTGCAGCTTTCAGAGGTCTTGACGGTTTGGTTGTCCAACAGTACCACTGGAACAGAGCCCAAGAGTGGGTGCTGGTGGTTATGTATGTATGTATGTATGTTATGTTATGTATGTATGTATGTATGTATGTGTGTGTACATGCCCATGTATGTGCTGGGAGCTGAGTCACTTTCCTTCCAAGTCCTTTGTTGAGAGCCATGACATCTGTTATCTTTAGGGAACTCAGTGATGCTGACTGTGACGGGGCCCTGACCCTGCCCGAGTTCTGTGCTGCGTTTCACCTCATTGTGGCCCGGAAGAACGGCTACCCACTGCCCGAGGGCCTGCCGCCCACTCTGCAGCCGGAGTATCTGCTGGCAGGTAAGGACTCAGCCTCACTCAGGAACTTTTTGATTCAGGCTCTACAAGTTTCTTTTTTTTAAATCATTTTATTGGGGGCTCACACACCTCTTTATCACAATCCATCCATCCATCCATTGTGTCAAGCACATTTGTACATTTTCAAAACATTTTTTCCTACATGAGCCCTCTGTCACGAAGCCTTGATCACTTATAATTATTATTTTTCATGTCTTACATTGACCGATGTCTCCCTTAACCCACTTTTCTATTGTCCGTTCCCCTGGGAGGGGCTTATATGTAGATCATTGTAATCTGTTCCCCCTTTCTCCCCACCACCTTCACTTTACCCTCCTGGTATTGCTACTCTCATTGTTGGTCCTGAGGGGTTTATCTGACCTGGATTCCCTGTGTTTCTAGTATGTACCCATGTACATGCTACGGTCTAGACGGATTTGTAAAGTAGAATTGGGGTCATGATAGTTGGTGGGAGGAAGCATTAAAGAATTAAAGGAAAGTTGTATGTTTCAGCGGTGCTATACTGCATCCTGACTGCCTCTTCTCTTCCTTGTAACCCTTCTGTGAGGGAATGTCCAATTGTCTACAGATGGGCTTTGGGTCTCCACACTCCCCCTAGTTCACATTGATAGGATTTTTTCTTTTGGGTCTTTGATGCCTGATACCTGATCCTATTGACATCTTATGATCATCCAGGCTGTTGTGCTTCCTCCATGTGGACTTTGTTGCTTCTCAGCTAGATGCCCATTTGCTTATCTTCAAGCCTATAAGACCCCAGATGCTGTATCTTTTGATAGCTGTGCACCATCAGCTTTCTTCTCCACATTTATGCTCCCACATTGCTTATCCTCAAGCCTATAAGACCCCAGATGCTGTATCTTTTGATAGCTGGGCACCATCAGCTTTCTTCACCACATTTGTTTATGCTCCCACGTTGTCTTCAGTGATTGTGTCGGGAAGCTGAGCATCACAGAATGCCAGGTTATTGAACAAAGTGTTCTTGGGTTGAGGGAGTACGTGAGTAGAGTCCCAATGCGCATCTGCAATCTAAATACTAAATCTATAAATGTATGCACATAGGTACATTTGCCCTTCATCATATATATATATATATATATAAATGTATTTACATATGTACAAGCCTATATTTAGACCTCTATATATACCCTTCACCTCCTAGTTCCCTCCTCTATTTCCTTTTACTTTCCTCTTGTCCCACTATCATGTTCAGCCTTCATTTGGGTTTCTGTAATTCTTCTGCGTTACATTGCCCTTGATCAAGCCCTACCGGGCCTCCTACACCCTCCTCACCATCAACTTTTGATCACTTGTTGTTCCCTTGTCCCTGGGTTTGTTAATACCTACTTCCTATCCCCCACCTCCCTCCCTCCCATGGCCCCTCCAAAACCATCAATCCTGTTGTTTTCTCCTCCGAATTGTTTATCCTGCCTATCTTATCTAGACATGCAGAGACAATAATAAGCACACAAAAAAGAGCAAAACCAAACAACAAAAGAAAAGAAAAAATTTTTTTAAAAAAAGTCTGTGCTTTTCTGGATCAGGTAGTGGGGGGTGGGGCCTCAGGAAAGGAGGAGGGAGACCATGTAGTTGGTGCCGGGAACAGGGAAACATACTGGGGAAAGAGTGACCCACGCTGCTCTCATAAAGTGTATGAAGGGGCGGGTCAGAGGGGAAAGGAAGTGCTAAGTCAAGGTTTCTGGCTGCTACTTCCAGCCTCCAGGAGTTTGTACCTCCAGCTAGCACCCATTTCTTCAAGGCTGTGGGAGAGCCTCAAAGCTCCCCCAAAGTCACCTGCAAGTGGACATCAGGAGAAAGTGCTGTTTCCCCCTTGCTGTCTCTCCATCTTTCTCCTCCTGTCTTCCTCTTGCTCAGATTTTTTTTGGATGGAAGTGAAAAAGCGTTGATGTTGGGGGTGCCTTCTTGGAGAGGAGGGTCCATGTAAGGTCCTAGACTCTAGGACGTAGAGGAACCCCAGGCCTCCTGGGCCCGCCATACCTCATGGTGTCCCTGGCTAGTGCCAGCTGCTAGCCCACTTTGCTGCCAACCAAAAGGTTGGAGGTTCAATTTTGTCCAGAGCCACCTCCGCAGAAAGGCGTGGCTATCTGCTTCCGCAAACACAGCCACTGAGAACCCTCTGGAGCACAGTTCTCCTGTGACCCACGTGGGGGCGCCAGAAGTTAGAGCTAGGTTTGAATCGGGATTAGCAGCCTTGTGTATTTGAGAATTCACCTCCTAAAGCCTCAGTAGGCATTTTGAAGTCTCCATGTCCCAAGCTTTCATCAGCAGGGACTCAGGAGTCTTTGGATGATTTTATGGTTGCAGCTGGCTCCTTTGGACTTACTTCTTGCAGGAGGGGCTCAGGTGGGGTGTGTACAGAAAGAAGGAGTCATCTCCCTCTGCGGGGGTGGGGTGGGGTGGGGACCTGTGCCCTCCAGGGTCTTTTAGCCAGACTGGTGGCATGAACTTCCACAGAGAACTTGAGTTCATCACGCTCCTTTCCATTGAAAACATCCACAACAAAAACACTTGTGCACCATTTCTGGGGCTTGTGGCATGTCTTAAATAATACATAGGTCTTGCCTAGCAGAACACTTGAGAGATCTCAAAAAAACACACCAACCCACCATTATGCTCAGCGACAGTAAATTATAGGCAAACCCTGAGGGTTTCGTATTTAAATTTTTAGTATTAATATTTTAAAATGTCTAATGTTTTATCACCCTGGACAGGACCTTCTAGATATTTTCGGATACTTTTATTGACTCCTTCAAAAGTATGAGTTTTCCTGCTCTTGGGAGGGGGTTCACTCTTTGGCAGCCATTTAATGCTTTTTTAAAACCTTAGTTCATATCTTGTTCCAACAGTATTTTAATTAATACATTTTAAACTTAATTTTTAAAAAAAATCCAGGCTTCTTTGTGGAGAGTAACCATTGGTTGAGGGCACCATTGCTTGCTTTTAATGCAATACACAGGAATTGTATCTGCTGTCAGGTTACCTTTAATTAAAAGGTAATTAATTAATTTAATTAAAAAGTAACAGCCCCCTTTCCCTAATGGGGAAAACTGGAACTGAGTGGGCAGGCACAGCAGCTGGGTGGTTTAACCGTAGGAAATGTTTGCTCGTTTCATGTCTGAAGTGACAAGGTGGTACACATTTTGACCAGGTAGTTCCCTAAAAGCGCTTTATTGCATACATACTCTATGAGAGGCACTGTCCTTAAATGCTGTGTAAAACAGAATTCCCACCCTCCTGGAACAATCCAGCAGTTTCAGGCTAGATGTTCATTAAACCCATAAGCATGTAATAAATGCTCTTAAGGGGAAGTAGAAGTGAAACCAGAGGGTACCCAGCCTCCTGGGCGATTTCTTCCAGTGTTAGAGGGGAAATGTGTAGGGTACACTAAGGACTAAGTAGGTAGAAGACAGTGTGTATGATGGGTAGTGAGGACAGGAGATGTGTCTGAAAGACCGACCTGAGAAGGTAGGGACTCAGGGCTTGGGGAGAGGAGTGGAAAGTTCTGGCCAGAGGGGCTGGAGGAGGAGGAGGCTGGGAAGAAGAGACCTGGCTGAGGCAGAGGTGGGGACCGGATCATGGGCAGTGTCATTCTTAGATCCCCTAAAACAATAGGTTGCTTCCCAGGGAACAGATTTTGAGGGGCAGCCGGATGATCAGGTAGAAAGTTCCGCCTCCAGCATAGCTTTCAGTGGGGACATGACTATGGGAATGGAGAGACATAGGTATGTCAGAAAGTGGTTTCCCAGTTCCTTGAAGGGATTTGATGTTCTTGGGAGTGGTAGCTTTATACATTATAGGACTTCTCAAACACCCCCAAATCACCACCACCTAGTGGATTCCACCTCATAGGAATCGTATAGGTTACTGGCCTCTGGGGTTCTCAGTCTTTATGGGAGTAGAAGAGGTCATCTTTCCCCCTTGGAGTGGGCATTAATCACCTAGTTCACAGCTTGCGGGGTGCCTCTTCTCTGAGACACATGGGGTCACCTGTAAATGGGTGGATTAGAAAGAAAACTCTTACTGTGGGGTAAAATGTCTTTTTTCTACTTTCTTTTTTTAAATAATTAAAAAATCATTGGGGGCTCGTATAACTCTTATTACAACCCATGCATACATCCATTGTGTGTCAAGCACATTTTTACATTCGTTGCCATCATCAGTCTCAAAACATTTGCTTTCCACTTGAGCCCTTGCTATCAGCTCCTGATTCCCCACCCCCACCCCCGCTGCTCCCCGCTCCCTCATGAGAACCCTTGATAATTTATAAATTATTATTTTGTCATATCTTACACTGTCTGATGTCTCCTTTCACCCACTTTTTGTCCATCCCCTAGGGAGGAGGTTATATATACATCCTTGTAATCGGGTCCCCCTTTCTGAGAGGGAGAAAATGGAGGGGCAAAGTAGAGGTAGCATTCAGCCAGAAATGTGAAGTTGAGAAAGATTTATTTGGGGAAAGAACTCCAGTGAGGGAGAGCAGAAAAAGGGACAAGAGATCTTGAGTTCCCGGGCGGGTCTGAGACCCAAGAGTTAGGTCAGGGAAGTTGCGCCTGGCAGTGAGGCAGTGGGACATATATAGGACTTGAGCCAAGGACGTATGTACTGATAAGGGGAAAGAGGCCTTCTGGTGCTGCAGTTGCAGAGTCTGAGTCAGGATGTGGTCTGTGAGAGAATCATCGTGTTTTTCTGCAAACCTTCCTGGAATGCTGAGGGAAGGGGCCATAGAGACCCAGCCCAGAGAGATAAGCTCCTTGGAATGCTGGAGGCAGGGACTGTACAATCCAGCTCCGGCCTTGAGAGGGATGGGAAGGGGCCATAAAGACCCAGCCCTGAGAGATAAACTCCTTGGAATGCTGGAGGCAGGAACTGCACAGTCCAGCTCTGGCCTTGAGAGGCGGGGAGAAGGGGCCACACAGTCTAGCAGGCTATGTTTCAGGAGATCTGGGGGAAGAAGCTGCATGGTTCAGACCTAGCCCAAACACTTTCGACCCCACCTTCCAGTATCTCCACTCTCACCACTGGTCTTGAAGGAATCACCTGTCCTGAATTCCCTGTGTTTCCAGTTCCTATTTGTACCAGTGTACATTCTCTGGTCTACTTGGATTTGTAAGGTATAACTGGAATCATGATAGTCGGGGGCAGGGGAAGCATTAAAGAATTAGAAGGAAGTTGTATGTCTCATCATTGCTACATTAGACCCTGACTGGCTCGTCTCCTCCCCATGACCCTTCTGTAAGGGGATGTCTAGTTGCCTACAGATGGGCTTTGGGTTCCTGCTCCGCACTCCCCACCTAATTCACAATATGATTTTTTTTCTTTGTTGTCTGAAACGTGATCCTTTTGACACCTTGTGATCACACAGGCTGGTGTCCTTCTTCCTTGTGGACTTTGTTGATTCTGAGTTAGATGGCCAATTGTTTACCTTCAAGCCTTTAAGACCCCAGACGCTATATCTTTTGATAGCCGGGCACCATCAGCTTTCTTCACCACATTTGCTTATGTACCCATTTGTATTCAGTGATTGTGGCAGGAAGGTGAGCATCATGGAATGCCAATTTAATATAACAGAGTGTTCTTGCATTGAGGGAGTACATGAGTGGAGGCCCAAAGTCCATCTGCTACCTTAATACTAAACCTATAAATAAATGCACATAGATCTACTTCACCATCATCACATATAAATATATTTACATATGTACATGCCTGTATTTAGACCTCTATAAATGCCCTTTGTCTCCTCGTTCTTTTCTCTGTTTCCTTTTACTTTCCTCTTGTCCCACTATCATGCTCAGCCTTCATTTGGGTTTCAGTAATTCCTCTCAGTTACATTTACCCTTGATCAAGCTCTACCAGGCCTCCTACACCCTCTTGCCATCAATTTTAGATCACTTGTTCCCTTGTCTCTGGATTGGTTAAAACCATTTCCTTTCCCCCACCTCCCCCTCTCCCATGCCCACCCCCCCCTCCCATCAGTCCAGTTGTGTTCTCCTCAGGATTGTTTATACAGCCTATCGTATCTAGATGGACCTACAGGGGTAATAATATGCACACAAAAAACCCAAGACAGAGCCAAACAAAGCAACAAAAGAAAACAAAACAATGACAAAAGGAAAGGAAAGAAAAACCTGTAAATAGTTCAAGGCCTGTTTGTTGACCTTTATTAGTGTTTTCAGGTTGAGTCTGATGGGATACCAGACCTTGACCCCAAAGTCTGAATTTGGTACTCTCTTTGCTCCTCTTGCTGTTCTGTTCCATGCCCTTCGTGTTTTGCCTCGGTGTGGTGGGGTCAGATTGGGTGCGATTCCCACTCTGTGCATCCAGTGTTGTCCCCTGTAAGGATATGGGTCAATGAGGGATGTCGTGTCTCATTAGTGGGCTGGCCATATGTGTGCATTCTCTGTGCATTGGCTGCTCTGAGCAGGGATATCGTCCTCAAGACTTGGTGGGCCAGGATGTGCTCCACTCTCTCTTCCGCCCACTTCATTTGCTCCCGTGTGCTCTGATCAGACACGTCCTTCTCCCAGAGCTGTAGTTTCAGTGCTGTCCTCAAGTAAAATTTTCTGGGTGTGGAGCAGATGTCCACGTAGTAGTTGTGATTGGGGCCAGCCCCTCAGACTTCTATACTGGTTCCCTGCTTCATGCTGGTATGAAAATTTCTCTTGGAGTTGGATCGAGCTATAGTCCTGTAAGAGATTGAGTTTTAACCCGGAAGAAAAAATAACAAAAAACCCGAACTGACCAGGCATATCCAGAGAACTCAGCAGGGCCATGGTCTGGCCCACTTGGCATCAGCGAAGTTCAGAGCAGAGCGGGCAGGTGAGTGCCTTGTACTGCACAGCTCCCACAGGGACACCTTAGTGGCGTCACTGTAGAGGGGCTGGGGGGGGAGAGGACCAATGCATGTCCAACTTTTGATTTCTAAATTTGTTTTTGGAAATGGCATTAACATTTTCATTTCTTTAAGAGCTTGTCTTGACAAATGTGATACGTAGCTGCGGTTGTATCACCAACCCCCATCTGCTTTGTTCTCTTTGGAATATTGACAACTTGAGACATTTCTCTCCTAATTACGTTGTGACAAAAAGGATGAAGCCCGATTTGCTTCTTTGAAATTGCCTAGGTGTTAAATATTAGCTTACCAGGCAGCCTGCTTTTTTTTCCACATGCTAATTTACTCAGCGTCCCAATTAACAGGCTCTGCCACTGTGGTGTGTTGGAAACAACCCCCCATGTGATCTTCTCTTCTTTGAAATCAGCAAGAATGGGTGCTGCTGTATTTGTGGTTCCTGCTCAAGAAAGGGGGGCCAAGAGCATTTCAAACAATTATCTTGAGCCTACACCACTAGAAGATCTAGCCTACTTAGAGGCAACAAGAGCTGAACAACGCATTTCCTAGTTTATGTTTACAGGCTTGAAACTTATCACCAGAGTCACTGCCTTTAAAAAATTATGCTGGTAGCATCGTTAACAGATGTTGTGATACAAACAATGTGGAAAATGGTGATGAGGCTACAACATGACATTCTGAGAATAGGGATGGAGCCCCTTGCCAGACAGCTGGGCTCCATTCCCTGCTGTTTCCCAAATGATCTTGAGTCTGCCACTCAAGGACACTGTTCCTCCGTTTCTTCTTGTGTAAAATGGGGACAGTTGAAGTATCGGGTTGTATCTGTAAAGAACTTAAAATACTACCTCAGAACGATGCCTGTTACAAGTCGCGTATAAGAGTGCACTACTTTTTCATCGTTTTATTTAACAAGAGCAGGCATTTTAATAGGAACCAATGACCCGTGGTTTTAGTATAAATTTTTATCTATTTTTCCCTTAGCTTTTCCTAAGTCCAAGCGGGAGTGTGCATTATTTGATTCTTACTCCGAGTCAATGTCAGCAAGCCAACAGTCCCGGGACGGCAATTGGAGCGAGGTAAAAGATCTTCATGTGTTACGAAGTAGGAATGTGTGCAGTATGAATGCCATTGACCTAGGTTCGTTACAGATTCTGGGAAAATCCACTTTTGTAACAGTTTCTTCTATAGTAGGTGATTCCTAGAGTTTCTGTCTTTCTTGATTGAAATACCAGTTTTATTTCTAATAATGCATAGTTTTGTATTCTCCCCCTAAACCTTGACTTGCTGAAATAAACAAAGTGGTTTTCTTGACTGTCTATAGGTTGAATGTAGATATAAGCAAACCAACCCAGAAGATGCTAGCCAAACGATTTACTTGAGCCAAGTTTCATTTGCCTAGTGAATGTTTTAAAGTTGAGTTTTTAGTAGCTAGGTATTTACAAGGTATAAGGAACAAGAATAGCTTTGAGGTTTGGGAGCCCCACATCACATTCTAGGCTGTCATTTCTCAGAGTATTTAGCTTTGGGAGCAAATGAAGAGACTGGTTTGCATGATTCCCAAAAGAAGTTTAGAAAGTCACCATAATGTTGGGCCATTAATGGATGGACATTGCAAAGTGCTACATAATTCTCAGCTGTGGATGATCACTTCTCGGCCTTTTAGCTGGGATTGAATTCTTAACTGTGGATCAGTAAATAGGAGGCATGGTTATGGTCCTGGCGATCATCATCATCATCATTGATATCAGTACCACGTCCAGTCTGGTGACAACTTAGGATACCTGAGGTCCTCTTCAAGAGAAATGCCTGGAAACATTTAACAAGTGAAGTTTTAGCTACAGACTCTATTAGAGTTCTCTGACCCTAATTCAAACCTTTCCTAGGTGATGGAAGCTGACTTTTTGACCTGGGCTTTCACACCTCTTAGGGTTTCCTGTGCTCCTTGGAGGGGGAACTAGCCTGCTTCTGCCGTGAGCTAGCTGATGCACCTCCCGCGTCTCTGAAACCGTGCCTTTGAATTGCTCCCTCCGCATTACCTTCCTCTATAGATTGTTCTTTGTGGGCGAAGGATGGACAGAAATGGGATTTCAGGAGGGGCCACATTTGAAGAATGTTTCTTTGTAAAATTCGTTCTTTGTAGACTGCATGTGCAGGAGGACGGATACAGGAGTTAGCCATTCTCCGTGGTCCCCTGTGCACTTGGATGCTTCCAGCCATTTCCGGAGAGGTCTCTCTATCGACCAACAGTGCTTGCCTCTGCAGCTGTTCTCCACGGTGACCTGCTTTTTGGCAGTAGTTCCCTCCACATTTGGTAACTTATGAGGTGGGGAAGTGATTTCCTGCAAAGTGGCATCAGTACTTGTTCTTTCTAGAGAAGAAGTTTGTTCCAGTTCACCATGACAGGTGGTGGTTGTTAGGTGCTGTCGAGTTGGTTCCAGCTCACAACAACGCCATGTACAACCGAACAAAACACTTGTTGACCCCTGCCCCAGCCTTACACTTGTTCTTTTTGTGCCCATTGTTGCAGCCACTGTGTCAGCTTGTCATGGCAAGGGTCTTCCTCTTTGGGACAGCCCCTGCATTTTACTAACCATGCTGTCCTTTCCAGGGATTGATGTCTCCTGATAACATGTCCAGAGCCCATGAGACACACAGTCTCGCCATCCTAGGCTTTAAAGAACATTCGGGCTGTACTTCTTTGAAGACAGATGTGTTTGTTCTTTTGACAGTCCATGGTACTTTCAATAGTCTACACCAGCACCGTCATTCAAATGAATCAATTCTTCATACCGGAAGAGGAGTTCAAAAAGAGCTGGGGTATCAGTCTTAATAGAAAACAAATCAGAATTTTGCACAAAATCTGTTAGAAGAGATCAAGATAGAGACAGCGAGAAAAGGGTCAGTCAAGTAAAATTAACACTCATACTTATATGTGCACTCAATGCCGGTGTACCTAAATATGTAAAGGACAGACTAACAATTGAATAGAGAAATAGACTAAAATAATAGATGGAGATTCAATATACCACTTCAACTACTGGATGCAACATCTGGGGCAAAAAGGGATCAACAAGGAAATAGAAGACTTCATTGACCACACACACCTGAGGGGGTACTCACGCCCACAAAAAATCCCTGGATTTATTTCAAAGCTATGTTTTTTTTTTTTCAAAGCTATCTCTAAATTTTTTTTCAAAGCTATGTCTAAATTTTCTTTCAAAGCTGTGTCTAAATTTTTCCTACAAAACAACCTTATCACCTTCAAAGTACTCTCCGTGACACTTCATACATTTGTTAAATCTTTGATTCCATTTTTGGAGACATTTTTCAAGCATTTCTATGGATGGCTAACAGCACCTCCCTCTTGTTTTGTTTTCACCTCTTCTACTTTGTCAAATTGCATTCCTTTCATGTCCCTCTTTATTCCTGGAAACAAAACGAAGTCACATGGAGTGAGGTCAGGTGAGTAAGGTGTGTGGGGCAAGAGAGGCCTGCTGCTTTTTGCCAAAAACTGGCACACTGAGGTGGCTGTGTGAGCAGCCGCATTGTCATGGTGGCAAAAATCAGGCCATTTTTTTACGGCACACTATTGCACAATCTTTTCAGGACCTCGAAATAGAAAGCTTGATTAATAGTCTGACCTGGTAGAAAAAACTTCGTCCATTTGGGAAGTTGACAGACATCCAGAACGAGGTGTGTCATCAATCGACATTTCACATTTTTGAAATGAGACAACCACGCATACACTTGTTTTGCCCATAGTGCTGTCCTCGCAAGCTGTGTTCAACATCATAACAGTTTCTGCAGCTTTTTTCCCAAGCAGGCAACAATTCATAGCTGCATGCTGTTCTTTTAAATTGGCCATCACAAAAATGAGGTTTGCGTGAAACTGATTTTTATGAAAAAAAATTCACTGTCCAGAGAGAACCTTCCCAGGTGATACGACTGGGTGCACTAACTCAGAAAATGCGTAGTACGAAGCTCTGCCCAGGGGAACTTTCCCCCATTTTTTGGTATCCCTTGTGTGTCTGTGTGTCTGTGTGTCTGTCTGTCTATCTATCTATCTATCTATCTATCTATCTATCTATCTATCTATCTATCTATCTATCTAATCTATCTAATCTATCTATCGAATGAGACCTGACTGGGGGAACTGACCCCTGGGAAGTGCCTTGTTGCTATCAGTGTCCCCACCTGTAATACATTGTCTATGGATGTAGCTCCCACGAAGGATGCCTGCTACCTATCACAGTAGCTTCAGCCAGTAGTCATCATCTCCAATTGGATGAGGGGAACAAACAGACCTGAGCTGACTTCTCAGGAGACTCATCCTGTTGATTTCAGACACCTGAACTAGGGGCAGTACAAGGGGCCAGGTAGAGTATTGACTATTAGAGCAGAGTTCACTGCACACGCCATCCATGGTAATTCACAGCAGGCTTGTTGCTGACGGTATCCAGGTAGGGAAGGAATTGGCACGTTTCAAATGGACCTTCTGCCTTGTGATTTTAGAGCAGATGTTTGTGTCCTGTTTCTTCTTCCTCTTTTTTTTTTTTTTGTACAGCCAGAACTTGTAGCAGTTAGGGAAGAAGAGTACTTTTTTGGCCTGTGTTGTTGGGAGAAGGGGCAGGGACAGTGAGAAAAGCGATTTTCTTTCCATGTGTGACTCATTGTTGATTACTGATTTTTGCCAGTCTGCAGTTCCCCAATGCTCCTCTTTGCTGTCCCGTTCAGTCTTTCAGAGCTGACCACAATTTCATTGTATTTGTGGGGGAGGGTTAGGATGATGGCGGTTTTATGCTACCATCTTCCCAGAATCCCAAAATCCTTTTATCCTGTTCTATTTATTTAGATCTCCCTTAGTTTCAGTAATCTATGGATTTCTTTTTTATACCTTTTCTACTCTTGCCTAATGTTTTCCATGAAAACATCTGGTTTATAATCCAGGTGGGAGAAGAAAATGTAAACAACCCATTGTTAGATACTTTCTCTGTTCTGCCCAAACTCTGTTCCATTGGTGATAATAGATGTTTTTTTCTTCTTTATCATACTTTTACTTTGAGACATGATGGAAAAAATAATAGATACCTATGGAAAATTAAGACACGATCAGAGTTGATAGTGAAGACAATCTAACCAGAAACCTTTTTCTGTCAGTTAACATAGAAGCTAAAATTAGTGATAATAGACTTTGATGGGAAATTGAATATAGAGGCTTCATTATAATGCCAAGAAGTACTGCTTGACTAAGAATTGTTCAATCATAGATTACCACCAAATCTTTCTGTGGATACATTCTTTGGAACAGTTTAAAAATACAGAAATATTACTCATCTTGCTGGGGTAGTTTGGATTCAGAGAGATGGGCCATTTGCTTTGGTATATCAGGCAGCATGCAGGTTACTCCCTTTAAGTGTTTAAAATTTATTTGATTTGTTGAATAAATTTAAAATATAACAAGCATATCCTATATTGATCCTCTCCTTCTATCCTTGTTACGTATCTATTCAGTCACCCTCAGTTCTCCTATATCTTCTAGTTTACATATATTAAAAATCAGTAGGGTTACGTTTTCTTTAATTTCATTGTAGTTCTTAGAGTATATCTTAGTTAATATTTTAGAAGAAATAAATTGATAGTAGATTTCAAATGGAATTTAAAAATAATTGATCTCATTGTTGTTTTGTCTTCTTAATATAAGTCAGAACATTTCCTATAAATGAGTTAGAAAAATTTGATTTGCTCTTAAAAATTATTGCATTTCCATAACAAGTGTATTTGATCAGAGCTTGACACCCTTTGCATAGCAGATCCTGGCAAATTCCTAGATTGCGGGGCCATTTGTAGAAAAAGTACATAAAATACTGGTTTGCTTTTGGCTGAACAAACAAGTGCTAGGCAGATCTCTGGCTAGATTCCAAGTTAGATTCTGATGTAATGTGCAGTCTATAAATCTGCCTCCATCTGAATTGTAAATTTCCCTTTCTATGCATGTAAAGTTTAAAAAAAAAAATTAAGGTCTACCTCAGTAGGGTTTACTGAAACTTTGGGGCAAAAATATTGCTTTTAGAACATGTTCATTATACATGCACACTACTTAATTTCCCTTCCCATCCATATAATTAATTCACTTTTTTCTCCCAATAAGGCATCTGCTAAAGACATGGCTGACTTCCCGGTCCCTGCCCAAGATGTGACTCTCGATGATAAACAAGGTAGGAGAAGAATGAATTTTCTTCCTTTAAGGACTGTCTATCTAGGTAGCTTTGCGTGTGTGAACCTGTGGACCCTTGACTAGTTGTTCTTCAATCATAATTGATAAGGTGGTAAAGAGAGTGTGCGTGTCCAAAGCCTCCGACTCATTGACCCTCGACTCACTGCTGACCCTTCGGCCACTGTGACACCTTGCTTTGGGATCTGCTTGCTTTGGAATCTCCTCCTTTGTCACTAGCTTAATTCACGAGGAAGTTATTTGATGACCAAGGTTTCCGTCCCTGGGCTTTATCTGACTCTCAGTGGTGTTGTGGGAGTCGGAGTGCTAGGGAGGCCAGCAGGACAATGCAGGGCGGTTCCGCGTCGTTACCATCAGAAACAGGGATGCCATGGCCTGATAGTCTAGGGCAGCAGGAAGGGGACTCCACTCCCACAGGACTTCTGTTTACTGTTTTATTGTCTACCAGGCCCTGCTTCCCACACGGCTGCATTCAGTCCTCAAAAAAAAAATGAATGGTATGTTGTATCACCTAAAATTGAAAGACAAGCAAATGGAAGTTCAGGCAGAATGAATCATTTGCTTCCTTGGGAAAGAATCCAAACTCTCTCAATTTCAAGCCAGCCTTCCTTCGTGTAGTTGATATTGCCCGCGGATGAGAGCCTTGTCTTAAGGGATGACATGTCGGTGAAGCTATTTCAGGATTCATTGTTGAGACCTGTCCATTGCTTCAGCTTTGCATTAGAAAACATACCGACAATGATCAGGCTTTTCACTGAGCAAGAATTACTCTGCTCTCTTATTCAAATATTGCTCAGGAGAAGGGCAGCAATTTGACTGCTAGCTGCAAACAGGATGCTTCATTCCCCCTTTTAATTGGTGGACATTAGGCTGCCCGTTAGAATAACTCCTACAACATAAACAATCCTGAAGTCTGGGCCTCAACCTCAGAGAGCTGATATAATTGGTCTGAGTGTTAGAAAGTAAAAAAACAAACAAAACAACTAAGTGTCGCTTTACCTCAGAGGGATCCCATGTGCAGCAGAGAAGAACTGGGTTCCATAGGGTTCTCCGAAGTAGGTCATCGGCCTTCTTTTTTCCAGAGAGACCAGTAGGTAGATTCCAACCTTTCAGTGGGCAGTGCAGCGTGTTAAATCTTTGCACTACCTGGGATTCCCATTAGGAATTAAAATGTGGAAATTCCAGATATTTCATAGTAATACTCTTCCTAGTCACTAGAGGTGCTCTGGACTTAAAAAAAGGCCCTCACTGCCACGGAGTTAATTCTGACTGCAAGTGACGCCTCTGTTTTGAGAGAATTCCCTGTCCTAACACTGTGGCCAAGAGGCTTCCTACCTTATTGTGGAGACCGCCCTGAAAGGCTACCAGCCCCATCCATCCAGCCCCTAATGCAGGTCCTTGGCTTCTGTCTCTGGGAAGCAGCCTATTTCAGGGTTAAAACACGACCCCAAACCCAAACCCGGTGCCTGGCAAGTTGTCACCAACTCAGAGCAACCTTGACAAGAAAGCCTTTTCTTTCTCCCATGGACCAGCGGGGGGCTTCGAACTGCTGGCTTTGCGATGAGCAGACCAAACCTTAACTCACGATATATCTCACTGGAAAGCTGAACATAAAGCTTTGTTCTTTGTAGGACAGGAGGTCTTCTGTTGTTGTTGTTTTGGTGACTGTCCTCCCATGGATGGCAATGGTTTGTACAGCAACGTCTAGTGGTTTGTAAGACTTTTTTCGGTAAAGGATTCTTTGTCTTAATTGTAATGTGTCTGAGAAATAAAACTTGATAGTTTTTTTCCTCCTTTCCCCCCTTTCTCTCCACAATGAAACAATACATTATTAGCTTCAAACACTACTACGGATGAAGCCTCACCAAAGGATGTGTCTGAGGATCGAGGTAGGAGCAGACCTTAATGTGGATAGATTTTTCTCGGTGGTTCTTTTTGATTTGAAAAGCACCGATTCCAGTGAGTGGGAGGCCGTTTCATCGCTGAGAGTGAGTTTTGGGATCTCCCTCAATCGCTCTCGGAATGTTCTCTTACAAGGAAACACTGGGCCTTTTTACACGTCTTTTCTGGGATGAGAAGCGAAGAATTCTGGTTCCACTGAAAAAGTGCCAGGCAAAGTTCGGCTCCCGGCAGCTGGAGCTGAGAGGGTTTCCGAGAGCTCCTGGGGCTTCTGTGTGGAGTAAGGCGCTGATGGAGTACCAGCTGGAGCTCCATAGCAGAGAATTGCCATTTCCAAAGCGAGAATCTCAAGTCGCTTAATTATACCTAAATATCCCGATGCTGCAGTAAATTGCTTCGCAGCTAACTGCAGTTTGAACCCATAGGCCGTCCTGCAGGGGGAGGATGTGGCCCATAAAGGTTTCCACACAGGTTTGTTGCATAGAGCCTGGTCCACCCTCTGCTCGGAGTCACAGTTGTCCTGAAGGCCATGGGTTTGGTTTTGATGACCACCAGGATGTAAGGGCCTTCCATGACACAGGTGATGGATAAGCTTTCCCAAGGAAAGCCGTTCCGGTCTCTGGTTCAGAAGCCAACAGGCAAGGGAAGATGTGATGATTCTGCACGTTGGCCACGAGGCTGCTTGACTCTTTTGCTGTTCTCTCCCTCATGGATTCAGTCAGGAGGGTGTTGAGATGAACCGGTCATCTTTGCAAGCTTCCTGTTTAAAGTTGGAACAGGATTGACTGCCACGCTGGGGCTTCCATTGTGGTCAAAGATGCTCCAGACACCAAGTTCGCTCCAGACTTAGATGGAGGGGGGGGGAGGCAGAGGGGAGAAGGGCCTTTGAGGGAAGAGGAGAGAGAACTGAGCATGAGTAGGAATCTGACTGAGAAGACACGATGAATGCCAGAGAATCTAAATTTGGGAAGCTCCCCAGGTGATTCTGCTCCCTACCCAACTTGGGGAAAGGCTATGTCTAAAAGGGAGTGTCTGGCCAGCGCCATTGGTTAGGCACTCAACTACTAGCCACAAGGTTTGAACCCACCCAGAAGCCCCTCAGAAGAGAGGCCTGGTGCAGTGCTTCCGCCCGGTACAATAGTTCTGTTTGGTGTATGTACGTCAGGTTGCCATGAGTCTGAACGAAGACGATGCTAATAAGTAGTCAATGAAGGCTGTGGACCAATAGAGAGTCCAGAGGTGCTGAGGCTTCCCAAGCCAGATTCTGACATTGGCTAGTCATTCATCCTGGAGTGGGGGGTTGGTAGGCAGGGGCATGCTCTATTTGTGTAGGTTAAGCCAAGCCCCAAGTGGCCTCTTTCCACCTGCTGCTTCTGGAGCCAGATTAGCTGCATCTGGGTTTTTGTGAACTTTGGATGGTGGTATCAGCAAAAGCTATGTCAATGTTTGGAGTTGAAACTGTGCAACTGGGGCTTCTCTGATAGCCTTTTAGGCTCATAACTTGATCATCTCCTCCCTGCCCCACCCCACCCCCACCCTCCACCGGAGATTTCAGCATGAGCAGCAAGTTGACTTTGGGGCACAAGTTTGAGATTTCATTTGTCACTTCCTCTCATTGAGTAGGACATGGTCCCATCAAACACACCTACGTGGGATCGAGTGCTTGCAGCACCCCTGAATTGGTTTTCCACACTAAGCTTGAGCGCAGGCTGTGTGTTTTCTTAAGCAAACCTTCTCACTGCTGCCCCCTTCTGGAGGCCAGGGATTTCCCAGGCTATGTTCATTCCCCCCCCCCCCCCCCCCAGCGTCTTTCAGCTAAATGAGAAGTCAGGCTCCATCCGTGGTTTCTGCTCGAATTCGCAACACAATGTGCCCTTGCCATTTTCGGCTGAGGTGCACACTTCCCCAGTGGAGGCCGCTGAATTGTAGGGCTTCAGAAGACTGATGGAAGCCTTCATCTAGAACAGGCATCTCCAGCCTCTTCTCCTTTGAAACCGGTGGAGCTTTCCCCCCAAGACCCACCTGGGAGATCTGTCTGCAGGTGGGGGAGGAAGCAGGCCCCTGCTGGACTCCTCCTGCAGTGGCAGTGGTGATGCTAAAGCCAGTACGTGGCAGATCAGAGAGGTGAGGGTATTTCTCGTGAGCACCATTTTCATGCGCCTGTACCCTTTTTTTGTTAGCTGCTCAAAATGTGTGTAGGAAGGGGCTTTAAAAGGTCTGTGGGGAGATGGACTTAAAGAGGACAGAATTTCCCCACATACTTGTTGAAGCCTCCACTTAATCCGTAGAGACGAATAGGGCTCTTGAAAGCGTAACGTTCCAACCTAATTCAGCAGAACAGAATTAGTCTTTCTCTTGGCGTCGTTGGTTCAGCTGTAGTCTCCAGACTGCTGTGACGATTCCAGCCCCAGGGACAGCCATGACCCAGTGGTTCTATTGGCTTTGAGCACTTCTTTCCTTCTGTGACCTGCTCCCATCGAACCCCTGTGCTGTTCTAGAAAGAACTGAACATAGAAACCAAATTCCGAAGCCTGAACAATTCGGAATCTTTAGTTTTGCATTCTGGAATGATAACCTTTTAGAACTCTGCAATCCGTTTTCAAAGTGCCTTGCTACCCCTCTGCGTGAAGCAGGCAGGAGTGTGGCTTCACGCAGAGGGGTAGCAAGGCACTTTGAACAGGGAGGTTCCAGGACGGCCCGGGAGCTCCTGTGAAGAACTCAGGCCTGGGACTCCCGCCTAACCTGTGAGCTGCTCTCCACGATTGAACGCCGCCCTTTGCCCCGTCTGTCTGTCCAGTTATCTCTTACAAACAGGGCTCACCCCTCACTCCACACCCATTCCTAGCCCAGAGAATGAAACAGATAATGGCAGTTGACAAGGGAATTGATGGTCACCGTAGTTTGGTTTGGGAAACAGTATTTTAAGGCAGCCACAGACTGCGAGAGTTGGAGTCTGAGGAAGAAGAGGAGCTGGCGACCAGTGGTGGGGGGCCTGCCAACAGGGCTCCCCCGTCCTTGGTGAGTCCATCCCCACTGTTCCCCTGCCACCCCCTCCCCAGGCATGCCCTGTGGCTGGGAGGACCTGCTCCCCTTGGGCCACAGTTTTTGTTGTCTGGCGTTTTGTATGAGGGAGGCTTTTTCTCTATCCCCATCCAAGATTGTGTGCGTCCACAACCGAGCTAGAGAGTCCGTGGACACACGGGGGCTTTCCAGGCTGGCTCTCGTGGTTCTGGCAGCATTGCAGAGGTGTAGAGCCCCTTGTTCTCCCGACAACAAGCCAAAGTGCTTAGGCCAGGCAAAGGCCTCTCTCTCTAAGAGCAGCTGAGCACGTCCAAGGGAATGTAAACTGGGGGTGTACTGTGTGCTCTGTTAGTGTCTCTGAGAGTCCTACCCAAGGATTTTCATGCTGCTCATAACTTTAGGGGATGTTCAACTGGGGAGCAGTGAGGCAGAGAGTGTAGGGTACTTCTGAGTGACATTGCCTTTGGGAAGACTTGGTGCACTCAGACACAGATGGGCATCACTTAATGCCCATGATCTGTGAAATGGGACATTATGCGGTTTGGATGTGGCTCGGGTGCCACATTAAAACAGAGAGGAGCTCACTTCTGGTTGTCCTTGTAGCCACCACTGCTGCTGGAACTGCGGGAGCGGGTCAGAGGAATGCCCAGCATGCAGGGGTGGGGAAGAGAGAGGGGATGTGAGCTGGTTCACTGAGCCCAGAAGCAGCCTGGGCCTGCTGCAGTCCCAGAGCCACCTTCTCTGCTTCACTTGCTGGTGTCCCACCCACGGTCCAGAGCTACAAGAGTCTCGGGTCAAGGTCTTTAAAAACCATTCGGGGGAAATCATAATAGAAGTGCTTTCCAGAGGATGTACACTGGTGCAGATAGGAGCTGGAAGCACAGGGAATCCAGGGCGGACGATCCCTTCAGGACCAGGGGTGTGAGGGGCGATACTGGGAGCGTAGAGGGAGAGGGGGTTGGAAAGAGGGAACCGATTACAAGGATCTACATGTGACCTCCTCCCTGCGGGGACGGACAACAGAAAAGGGGGTGAAGGGAGACGTCGGACAGGGCAAGATATGACAAAATAATAACTTATAAATTATCAAGGGCTCATGAGGGAGGGGAGTGCGGGGAGGGAGGGGAAAAATATAAAAAGAGGACCTGATGCAGAGGGCTTAAGTGGAGAGCATATGCTTTGAAGATGATGAGGGCAAAGAATGTAGGGATGTGCTTTACACAATTGATGTATGTATGGATTGTGATAAGAGTTGTATGAGCCCTAATAAAATGTTTTTTTTTAAAGTACAAATACTACAAATAAAAGACTGGAGAAAATAATAGAAGTGCTTTCTCTTAAACAAAAAAAGTGGGGGGGGGGCAAAGGCATGTATGTGCTTATATGTTGCCTGAACAGATATTAAGCAACACATTAATTCTACCTTTTCTATGAATTTAATGACATTTCATTTTGGATGAATTTTCAAAGTTTTCAAAACCCTTACCATAGCTCGTGTTTTCTAAAGTTGGCTCCCATAAGAATTGGAGCCATAAAAAACAAACAAGGTTTCAGCTCGCCTAAAATGCTGCTCAAGATTCTGGACAATTTCTGATGGGAGACTGAGGCTGCACAGCTGTCGATCATGAGAAATCTTCTGAGTGAAACTTGATGAGGAAAAGTCTTAGTCTTGACAGAATACGAGAATGATTTCACTCTGTTCTCTAGTATGATTTGGTCCTAGAGACCTGGAGCCCAGCACGGTTTTCTTCTTGGGAAAGCTTCGGGGCTCATTTCAACAGTCCTGTGGGCTTTACTTTCTTGCGGCCTTGCTGCTGTTGCAGTTTATTTTAAGAACTGAGGATCCCAAGAGGGTTTTTCCTAGTCTTCAGGAGAGGTTTATTCAGAATCAATTACTAGGCTACCAGGATCAACTGAGATACCTGAAAGTACAAAGCCATCGTTACACATCGATACATACTTCTTGGAAAGATTGTCTTCTTTCCAATTCCAGAATTCCAGTCTGGAATTTCATTATTCATTAACTTAAATGCGAGGAATGGCTTCTTAATGTTCTGACGAAAGGGAAAAATATGTTAGTTTTCCTCTCCTTTTAATGGTGCCATTAGTTGTAGAAATAAATAAAAGTAAGAAATTATGAGCCTGTGGACGGTGTCCAAGCTCCCCACATGGCCACCTGTGCCCGGTGTGTACCTGTGGGTGTGCACTGCACTGGCCCGGGCCCTGCAGAAAATCCTGCTGAACTGCAGAATGGAAATCTAAGCAAACAACAAATAATCTTTGTTTCAGTGGCTCCTAAGGATTCCAACAGTCTCAAAGCAAGACCAAGATCCAGGTAGTGTTTGTTTAATTTCTGCTTTAATACCCTTTGTGCACCACTCCTGCCTCAGTATGCAAACCTAACCTGTGTTTTGAGTTGAGTTGGATATATATATGTATGTATGTATATAATGAAATCAAAATAAATTTATATAAATGCATTAGAATATGACTACAAATTGCTATAAAATATATTTGAAGGGGATTTTAAAAGTTCCTGGAAAATTCCATTATCTTTTAATTTCATTAATCCGTGCACATTTTAAAGTGCCTTTACATACATATATATTTTTTACGGGTTTGTATCCTGGTCTGACTTGGAGATTATGACACCCAACTGGGTCTCGTATGATGGGAATCAAATTATTTTATCTTCCTTTTAAAAATAATAAAGCCTTCTTGGGGAAGAAGGGAAGTCATCATCCCACACAACGACATCCATCATTTTGCTATACAAGGATAAGTCACGCAGTATTGCTATAAAAGCACAGAAACCTTGATTAAAGCTGTTGCTTCTCAGCATATTGCCCCTCTGAGTTGATACACTTTTGAAGGTGGTGGCTGTGTCTCTAATGCTTCCCTGAAAGAATTGTGTGCTCTTTGATGTACATCATGGCGGAACGGCCATTCGGGAATTCTCAAGGGACTCAAATTGGGTTCCTTTTCCATATATTGGATTTTTGAGTTTGAAGAGCAAAAAAAAAAAAAGGCCGAAGGAGCAAGATCAGAGGTGGTAGGTGGGATAGAGTGCCATTTGCCCCCAGAATTCTCCTTGCTGCCCTCAGAGATTGAGCACAAAGCCATGGTTGTGATGGAAAACAATTCTTCCATGCAGTTTTTTTCTGGCATGTTTCTCAACAATACAGTTTTCCCTTTTCATTCAACTTCGTAGTAATAAACCCCCATGTTCGGCTTGTGTCCTTTGAGAAAATCGATTAAGGAGTCCATAAAATATAGTCGCTTTTACCTTCTCAGTGGACATCTTTGTTGACCTCTTTGCCTTGAATTGAACTGGCCTAGTGGATTCCCTCGGAAGCCACTGTGTTGATTGGACCTCTTTTTGTGTAATGCACTCTAGATGACCAGGAGACCAGTGCCTTCCTGAGAGAACTTGTTTACAGTCACCGCTGATCAAAGAGACATGCTTACACTTATCTTATTTGGAATAAAACATTGCATGCATGAACTGGAGCACCTCGTAGCAATACTTTTTGACTTACTCTTGTATTTTAATTGGTCATGGATACCATCTTGCTTATTTTCCATATGAAAATAGAAACAGATTGTATGTGGCCATGGGCTAAGTGGTTGTGGGGTGCTATGGGGTCTACCTGAAACTCGTGAGAGCTGGAACTGGATGGGGCGGCTTTGGTCTTCCTGGTCTCACAAGTTTTCGGTCTTTGGCAGGGCACAGTCTTACTAACCTTCTCTCTTAGCGGCAGACATTTCAGTGCTCCTTTGCGGACAGGTTTCTGCCCGACTCAGGTTCTGAGTTTCACAGAGTATGTGTCTTTATCGATTTTTCAAAAATTATTATTATTACAAGGTATCAGAAAGTCTATACCTGGCATAGAAAGTTCTTTGAATTTCTAGTTAGGACCACCAATTTCCTTTTAAACCGTGAGTTCCCATCGAACACCTTTGCTTTCATATTAGCCATTGTATGTGAAAGTGCTGGAACCATCTTCCCTACTAGCCCGCTGCATGCCTTTTGCCTTGCCTGCTTTGCCGCCTGTTCTTGAGGCCACCAGAGAGGATGCCACATGGCAGTAGGGTGGCTTTCCTTTCCTTTGCCAGACAAAGAAAACCCTGGAATTCCCTAAATGAAACCTTGAGGCGAACTCATCCAGGAAATGAAACACTCGCCATGGCAGAAGCAGCTTGGCCGAGAAGGCGAGGAGCGTAACTGTCTGTGTCGAGTGCCACTGAAACCACTGAGTAGGAAGACCAGCTCTAAGGAAGGGTCGCTGCGAGGCTGACCAGCACAGATGTAGCCACGTGGCTCTCCCAAGTCCTCTTCTTGATCATCAGCATTAGGAGCCTTTCTTAAAGCTGGTTGCCAAGCAATAGGTCAAGGGACTGAGGTCGAATGAATTTAGGGAGGTAGCAGGTCTCTATGTGATGCTCCAGCCACTGTTGCCAAAGGAGTGCTTCCCTGACTCACAAGGCAAGAACAGAATGTTTTGGAAAAGGAATTTAGAGACCGAGCACTTGGTGCTTGAAGTGTATGCCTGCAACTTTACTAGCTGATGACCTTTGGTCAGTCATTCAGTCCGTGGCTCTTTAAATGTCATCAGTGGAGTCCCAGTCTCCAAGCTTGCTTCCTTAGGTACCGCCTTCAACAGGGCTTTCCCTTTGCAAATTTCCGAAAGAACCCCCATTTCTCAGGGCATGAAAACCTGCACCCCTAAACCTGATGGATGCATGTGTCCACCCCCACCATTCCATTTGTGGCATATTTCCTTGCACATGTATTTTTTAGGAATCATACTGGGGGCTCTGACAGCTCTTGTAATCATTACGTTCAGTGTTATCTTCCCGGCGCCGGTCATCCCATGTGCATGTCACCCAGAGAACGAGCCTGCACTCAATACCCTGCGGCCCTTCGCTTCAAACATGGGAGGCTGTAAGCTGAGGGCTTGACATCGTTTCCTTCTGAGAACATTTAGGTCTAAGGAGAGCAAGAAGCTTGAAGACGATCCCAACTGTGGGCGCTTCTTGTCACCTGGGGGCATCTGCCTGGGGAACTTGGTCACCCCTTTGCGGTCAGGCTGACCTGCAGGGTATTTTCCCTTTCAAGATCCAACTGCCGAGAGTAAAGCTGTGCCATGTCCGTCCTGACCTCCCCTTATTTCGCTGCAGATCTTACTCTAGCACCTCCATAGAAGAGGCCATGAAAAGGGGCGAGGACCCTCCCACCCCACCACCGCGGCCACAGAAAACCCATTCCAGAGCCTCCTCCTTGGATCTGAATAAAGTCTTCCAGCCCACTGTGCCAGGTGAATTCACACCCCGCCCCAGTCCTTGCCCTCCAGGTCGGAGCCAGTGGGTGGGTGTGGATCCCAGAGGCCTTTGGGGGTACAGAGGAAGGGCACTGAGGGCGTGCTGTTGGTCCGGGTTCTCCAGGGTCGGGGAGGCAGGTCGAAGCAGAGGCATAGCCCGTGTATCTGGAGCCTGAAGCACACTTGCTTTGGACCCAGAATTGGTAAATTCTGTAGCAAGAAGTGGAAAACGGAGGCCACCCCAGACAGCCTTGAGTGAGGGGTTCGGGTCTTGTTCTCAGCTCCACGGTAACGTGTAAACAAAGTTGTTGTCTATCATAGCGGCTACCACAATGAGCTCAATCATAGGAACAATTGTGATGAATGCGCACGACTGGGCAGCGTTTGGTTCTGTGGTGTGTGCTCCTATGGATCAGAACCGACTGGATGGAACCTAACAGCAATAACACCATTTCCCCTGACCCTTGTGTAGTTCTTTGAAAGGCCTTGGTGATCAGCAGCTTAACTCGAACCTTCTCTGACATGTATTCCTATGGTGAAGATCCTGTGTCCCATAGGATTTAATGCTAAGGGAGCTTGTTCTAAGAAAGTCTGCCCGATGGTTAGGCAGTTGGTGGAGGGATCAAGGGCAACGGTCCCTTCAAGTTGGAAGAGTTCTGAGGCTTCTGGCTTGGGGTGTTGTGACGCTAACTGCCGTCTAGCTGGCCTGCAAGTCCAGGAGCTCAGCAGCACCTGTCTCATGCCTCCTTAGCATTCAAGCATCCTAGCCCTGCCTTAGGGAAAATGATGGAGTTCGGCCCCCTCCCAAATGTTATTTGGGGAGCAGCAGGGGCCTTTCCACTGACGAATGCAGACATGCCACGCGTATTTCCTGGAACTCTCTGTCTGTATCTGTGTGCATGTTCGATCCAGCCAGCCTCACATGCTAGTGATTTGTGATGCTGATCTTTCCTCCTAAAGTGAGACCAGACTTTCCATGGCCGACACATTAGCATGACCTCGCTGTCCTGGCAGAGCGCAGCAGGTTTTATTTGTTCTAATAAAGCCCTCTCCTCACAGTAAAGTTAGAGATGGGGTTTTTAAGACACTCGACTCTAGGACTCCCTATGAAATCTGAGTCTCAGCCGTGAGTTCATCAGGCAAAAATTTGCCTTGAATCCACAACCCACCCTCCCAACCTCGCCCCATCCTGTGATCTGGATTCTTGCTTAACTTCACAGTCACTGGCGTTTGGGGTAGGGGGCAGCCCCGATGCTGATGCTATTAAAAAAAACCACCCCACAAGGCAGGTGGATAATAACCGAGATGAGTTTTCTATGGATCCGCAAAGATGCAAACAGTCTGGGCAGCAATCTCTGCCCACGAGGGATGCTGGCCTGTTGTGCACATCTCTCGAGTGGGTAACCAGCCAGGAGATGCCAACCAGGTTGGGGATCGGACATCCTAGGGGTTTTACGCCAAGTACAGTGGAAAAGATAAAACTGGAGGCAGAGCCCAGCTCAGCTGCTTCTTAATTAACACTGGGTTTTAGGCAATACATCTACTCTGCAAAAGAGAGCTGCCACCCCCTGCCTCATGTGGTTTCAGGGAAGATAATAGACACAATCTGAATCCCCGCTCTCTCTCCTTTGTCACCACACCACCAGGATCGCACACAATTCATGATTTTGAATTTGTAGGTTTGCTGTTGGTTGAGAGGCCTTGTCGAAAACGCTACCCAATCCAGTTATCCCACCAGCAACATTGTCTGAGGATGTTGTATGACATGCCAACACTGGTTAGTGCTCATCTTTTCGGTCCTTGCCGATCTAGGAGGGGATTCCCAGTGAAGCTAACCAACTTTTCTCATCACTTTTTAAAAATTTAATTGACAGCTCAGAAAGCTTGTCCAGCTTCCGTGGCTGCATCCCTCTGCCTTACCCTGTGCCCACAGAGACCTCTTGCCTGCATATTGTTCTCGGAGGCTCTGCGCCTCTGATCGCCAACCCCTGGGCTTGGAGGTGGGCACGGCGCTGCTAAGTTACTGCTGCACTGGGACATTGTCCCTCCAGCCCCTGCCCCCACCCCCCTTTCTCCTCTGTATGGTACAGGACAGACTCTCTGGCCTGCTCTGCCTGGTTTTAACAACAGGCTAAGAAGGGAAGTTATAAAAAGGGAAGAAAATGTGAGGTGACACAAGCTACGTAGACTTCAGCTACAGAAGCAGGAGATAGAAATGCAACTAATGTTAAAACAAGAAAAGATTCATCGGCTTGTGAAAAGCAGACTAGGAGACAAAGTTAGCGCGACTGAGGGGCCTCCTGAAGTGGTGTGGTTGGATTGAAAAGGGACCAAGATGCCAGGATGAAAGATAGCTAACCATAACACAAAGATTGAGTGGTCATTCAGTAGGAGGGACGGTGTTTGTACAATGGAAGCAGGAGGAGACAGCTAAAAGACTTTGGACCCTGGACAGGAGAGACCACAGGCTCTCTCTGGTGGGTGACACAACACATGAGGGAAAAAATAACAAAGGGGGGTTTAGGTTGTACCTCCATGAAAGGGTGCAAGGTCAACTTTGGAAATGATGAGACAATTGGCTTACACGTTGACATCTGTGAAGAGAGTGAGGAGGAGGCCCGGTAGCACAGTGGGCTATGTATGCATTAGGCTGCTAACCACACGGTCAGCCGTTTGAAACCTCTAGCTGCTCTACGGAGAAAGATGAGGCTTTCTACTCTGGTAGCAAATTACAGTATGCGAAACTCAGCGGCAATTAGACCCTATCCTTACAGGGTTGTGAAGGAGCCAGAAGTGACTTGATAGTAGTGAGCGTGGTTTTTGGTTTTGGGGGAGACAACGCCAGGCGGTACACGTGGTTAATGCACTCTTCTGCTAACCGAAAGGGTGGAAGTTCAAGTCCTCCCAGAGGCACCTGAGAAGAAAATCTGGTGATCAATTCCCAAACTGGTTGGTGTCCGAGGAACTTGATGGTATCGGGTCTGGTCACACTTCCTGCTCGGGATTGGCATCAAACCAAGAAGGGAGTGGGGGTGGAGGTGTGGGCAGGGGTAGTGAGAGTTTGTGGATCACAGGAAGAAGCTGCTCTGAAATGGTAACTGTGGGTCATTGCACCTCTTCACAGTCCCCAATAGCTGTGTTTGAGTAGCAAGAAAGTCTGTGAGGCACGAGGCCTGTGTACACAGCCCCTGGTTTGCTCAGTGACGGTTCCGTGGTTCAATTTTATGGCGCTGTACGGATAGTCATGAAATACCTTTTCTTATTGAAACTCCTGTAAAAAAATCACACCGTGAAGCCAATCCTTTGTAGACTCAGACCTCTTTTTGCATCTCAGCAGTTGTTTTCATGAGGTTTGTTTATTGGAAGAAAGGGGTTTCTTCTGTGTGCTTTCCTGTTTCCTCTCTCGCTTCGGACCTGAGCCCTCCTCAGGCAGACCTGAGCTCTCTCTGGTGACTGTCAGAGCCTCACTGCCTCTGCTTCGCAGTTCTGTGCCAGTCACTTAGCCTGGCAGAGGGGCAGAGAGTCCGTGGACGACACGGAGCTGTTCCTTCAAGCCATCAGACCCAGAATGTTCTTCACTGCCACTGGAATCCAAGTGCGAACCCTCATCCCGTGGGTAGGCCTCACTGCCAGCGAGGCTTATTTGCCTCCCAAAATGAAGAATGGATGTTGGGGGGCAGCTTTTCCCACCCCACTCCATTTGGCCCAAATCATTGTGATTCACAATATGCTCAAGGTGGTCAGGGCTGAAACCAAAGCACAGCCATGGGGCACGTCTGCCTGTGAGATGTGAGAGGGGCATTTCCTTGCTCTGCTTTGGGAAAAACAATCATGAAGAACTCTTCAAAGGCCAGTCTGTGGCTAAGAGGTGGTCATCTTATGAAGTTGTTGAGACAACAAGGTAGCTTTGTGTGTGTATGAGTCAGAAAGCTGTCTGATAGAGATGGCGTGGAACAGGTCTGTGTTTGTCAAGAAGTGTACAGAGGTTTTCAGAAAGGACGTTTGCAGGGGGGCGGGTGGTAGCAGTGGCCGCCTATAAAGAAGAGGAGAGAGGGTGCCTGGGAACAGGAGAGAGAGAGAGAGAGACTGGCTTTCTCCTGAATAGCCATTTATCACTTTAATTTTATGTCACATCCATTTACCTGTTGCATCAAATAATTCCAAACCTGCCATGACCAGATGGTGCGTGAAAGTGCTAGAGAGGCCCCTCCTGGCTGAGGTTACCTGTCTCTCACGTGCCTGCCATTTGGTATCCACAGTCTCCTTAGAACCATCTGTCACCAAATGGATAGAATGCAACTGAAGGGACAGCATTCCAGAGTATTCTTTAAGGACCCGAACGTTCCCACAGAATCATCATTACCTCCTCAACTCCCCCTCAACCTGGAGGAATATTTTGGGGGAAACTATCTGGGCTGCTAACTGCCAGGTCAGCAGTTCAAAACCACCAATTGCTTTGCAGAAGAAAGAGGAGGTTTTCCATTCCGGTACAGAGTTACAGCCTCCCCAAGTCCCAGGGGGCAGTTCTACCTTGTAGGGTCAGGATGAGTCAGAACCAATTCAATGGCAGTGAGTTTGAATTGGGTTTGGTTCCAGGTCTCTACTGGGAGATGCTCAGTTGATCAAAGTGTCATGAACTAGTTAAGACAAGTGTTTATTGAGCAGTGAATGGATAAGAGTCTATTTGGGGGGTTCGAAAGTGAATATGTAACTGAGAAATACCGAACCCCCTTGGGAGAAGGTATTCTCAAGACATTCGATGTTAAGCTGATTGCTGTCCTGTGTCCTGTACTTTCCGTACAGTAGTAAATGCATCTGAATGGGAGGGGATTTTTGGCAAGAAAACTTCCTAGTGCTGTGGAAGTCTTCTTATTGCAACACATTAGGAAATCTCTGGTGCGTAATTCCGGTTTTGTGAGGTTTGATGGATCAGTATATTTAGGTTGTATCAGCCTGATACCTGTTCAGAGTCCATGAGACAAAGTCTACCATTCTTGCTTTTAAGGAATATTTGGCTGTACCTTTTCCAAGATGGATCAGTTTGTCTTTTTCGCAGTCTATGTGTTTTCAGTATTTTTTCCCGGCACCACAATGCAAATGCATCTATTCTCCTTCAGTCTTCCTTATTCACGGCCCAACTGTCACATGCATACGAGGCGACTGAAAATGCCATGGCTGGGGTCAGGTGCATCTTAGTCGTCAAAGTCACACCCCTGCGTTTCAACACTTTGCAGGGCTCTTTTATGTTTAGTATTTTATTTGCCATTGTAAGATGGTGATCCACTTAATTTTGTCTCTTCTGTATTTATTGAATGGGACTATAATTTATGTAACCAGGTTCCTATTGTTGGACATGTAGCTTGTGTGACTTATCCGGAAGGCTGTGGGCGGAAGGAAACCATAGAGCAATATAATTATTGGTACATCAGTAACATTTTATGTGCATCTGAGGTTGTCAAATTACATGAAAACTGAAATAGACTTCAGTTATGGAGAGCAGGAAAAGCACCTTCTTCGGCCAGCCAGCGTTTACTGTGTGCTTGACAATATATGAAAACCCCCCAGAGAAATGGGGATAATGCCACATCAGGCAAGGTTAACAGTGAAGTTATATGCGGCAGTGCAAAAGGTGTTGGGTCTGGGTGGTCTCTAGACTGGACTAACAGCAGCTGTCTTGGGGATGGATGGACACAGAGCTATTGAACTAAACTCTGAAGCATGGCTATGATTTTTAGTGTCAAAATCTGCTGATTCTCCTTGGCACCTGCCTTGGTTGAGTGCTTAGGATTTATCATTGTCTGGGCAACTATGGTCATCTCAAATCTGGTTTACTCGGTTCATTCTTCCTAAGTCAGGGTTCATTTCTTCAAGCACAACTGTGATGTCACCTTCCTACTCAAAAGCTCCTGGGACCTACTGTGCAAACATCACATTCCTCCTTTGTCTTGACACCGGAACCTGAAGTCCTTAAAATACCTTGGTGTTCCCGAGGAGAGGGGGCTGGAGAAATGTATTTCAGGAAGAAAATGGAGACCCCAAATCTCAAGGCAGTTGGCTGGGTAAAAAGAGAGGAGATTGAAAGAGGAGGCGTGTATAGACAGGGGTCTTTGAAAGGCTCAGGATGACAGTCTCATGGCTGCATGGGGGTGGGGTGCATCCCGATTACAAAAGGTTGGGGACAGGGCGAGAAACTCTGATATGGAGTTGTCCTTACAAATTCATTTAGAAATGTTTATATTTCAGACAGTTGCTCTGAATGTATTTTCTATTTTAAAAATTCATGTTGGGAAAGAGATGATTCCATTGGACTCGTTTCTTTTTCTAGATTGTCGTAGTTGTTAATTTTGCTGTATCTCCTTCACATACACACACACACACACACACACACACACACAGGCTGATTAAAAGAGATTAAGAAGTCGATGGCTAGTGCAAATGGTGGATGTGTTCTGCTGCTAATTGACGGGTTGGAGGTTTGGGTTCCCCCAGAAGTGCCTTGGAAAAACAGCCAGTTGATCTTCTGAAAGATCAGCTACGGAACTTTCTGGAACAGAATGGTGCTCTGACACACATGAGGTTGCCATGTGTCAGAATCTACCCAATGACACCTGCAATAGCAAAATTAGGAAAAATGCACACCCGCAGATAGAATATTAGACTTGACACTAGAGCCCTGTCTCTCATGCAGATTATGTCTTATGCACTTTTGTCTCTTCATTTTGCCCATGTCTCCATCTGGGACCTACTGAACCTTTGTCATATAGAGGCATAAACACTGGTAAAAAAATTCTAGAATCATGGAGTGTCAATGCTGAAAGCTAGCAAATATTTTCTCCAGTGCTCTGTTATTACATATGGAGAGACTGAGGTACAGAGGTTGTCCCTGTTTCATTGTCCATTGAAGAGGAAACTCTTTGTTATGGCAGCTGTGGCCTCAGAGGAAGCCATCGGCATTCCTGTAGTGGGGGGCGGGGATCGTCCAGCTCACTCTTTTTCTCCAAATTTTCACCATTTTTCACCAATTCAAATGCAGCAGCCACTCGGCAGGAGAAAGAGGAGGTTGTCTGCTCCCATAAGGATTTACAGCCAGGGGATCCTTTACTTTGTACAATGTCTTTGAGGCTTTCTACGCCCATGACACGTTAACAGCCTCCAAACCCCACGAGGCCAAGTCTCCCCTGCCCTAAAGGGTGCCTGTGAGTCAGAATTGCCTCGATGGCAGGGAGGTTTTTGTGTGTGTGACACAGTGTGTATCAGTAACTGTCATTCCCTTTCACCCCTCAGTAGTGGGTAGTTCAGTGTACAACATAGACCATATTTAGTTACCCATGGACGGACAGTCGGGGTATGTCCACTCTGACTACTAGGAATCATCCTGTGGCAAATGTTTCCATGCCAGTGTGGGCTAGACGGGTGTTTTCATTTGTCTTGGCTGAATATCTAGGAGTACAATGATGGGTCACAGGGTGAGCTTGATAAGAAACTGCCCAACTGTTGCCCACAGTGGCTTCCCATCCTAGGAGGGTTGCCATGTCTTCACAGCCGCCCTAGCAGGCATCACTGTCCTTGATTACAGCTGTCCTAGCGGGGCGAAGGAGGAGCCCTGGCGGCGTAGTGGGGTATGCATTGGGCGGAACCCACTCTCTGCTCCGTGGGAGGAAGATGAGGCTCTCAGCTCCGGGAACGCACGGGGGCAGCACTCCTCGGTGCTCTAGGGTTGCCGTGAATTGGAATTGACGAAATGGCAGGGGGCCGGTGGTGGCGTGGTGTAAAGTGGCATCTCTTGTTGGGTTTCATAGGTATTTTTCTGAGAACTGCCATTGAGAATTTATGTTGGAATGGTCGCCTTGGCAGACATTTTTCTCTATGCACGCACAGCTGTGTACAACATGCATGCCATCCCGCTGTATCCCTCGGTGACCAAGGAAGATGGGGCCAAAGTCACACATGCGTTCGTGATTAGAAAGGAGGGACCAAAGCACAATTTCTATGAGAAAGAAATTGCCGTTTTTAACGCACTTGCCAAGAAGATAAATGTCCTTCCAGATGAAATGGTTGAAGCGTTGCCGAGGGCGAATTCTCTCTGAGACCGAGACCTAACCGAGACCTCTGACTGGCCACCTCGTTTCCTCTCCTCACCCCACCTCACCCCCAACTTTGGCATTTGAATGCTTTTATTTTCTTCTTAAAGTTTTCCTGGTTATGCGTGGATGAGAATCCTTTTCTGCAGCTGACGTTCCTCCAAGTTTTCACTCCCCCAGCTTCCCCTGGCCACCTCTGCTGTGATAGGCCCACCCTGTCACTTGGAACGTGTTTCCATTTAGTCATTGATTTAGGGCTTTGTAAAAAAAAACAACCTGAAGTGCTTGAGTAAATATTCAGTATTAGCTGAATACTACTTTGCCTGGAAATGCCTCCGCATGATAGATAAGGGAGGAAAACCCGAGAGAGGTGAGGGCTTTTGCGGAAGATCCCAGGAAGCTGCGGGCCGATAGCTCAGTGTCAGAGGTGCCCCTCTCTCAAGGAGCTTTAGAAACACTAGGGACTTATACTACAGATTCTGGATTCAGAATGCAGTGGCCAAAGTCCAAGCTCCTGGCCATGGAGTCCGCTCCGGCTTATATAGCAATTCTATAGGACCGAGTGGAACTGCCTCTGTGGAGTTCCGAGACGGCAACTCTTTACCGGAGCAGAACGCCTCATCTTGCCTCAGTAGAGCGGCTGGTGGTTTCGAACCGCTTATCTTGTGGTCCGCAGCCCACCGAGTAACCCACGTGGACCTTTTCTTCTGACTTTCAGGAACTAGAGTGTTGATTCCGGTTGGCTGAGGGTCATTTTCAAAGAATCTTTTTGGGTTGACAAAGCTTTATTGCTGTCTGGGCTCCTGCTGTGTGGCTTGCAAGGCTTCCGGTAGAAGCCTGCCATTGCCTCACTAGTTTGGTGTCTTTTAATGCGTGCAGAAAAGGGCTGGCTATCTCTCCTCCCTCTCCTTACCTCTCTTCTCCTCCCTCCCATCTCACCCCCTTTTTCCTGCCAGGGAAAAAGCCCTGCCACTACTAGCAGGCACAGTCTTAGCGTTTGCCAGGTTACACTGGATGATGTAGCTGAAGTGCCCCCCCCCAACCCCCAGTTTCACTGTGTATCAAGGTCTTTCTTTTCTCCCTCCCTTCCCCCTTTCCTTCCCTGGTGCTTGATTAGTGCACCGTGGAGAGCATAGTTGAGTAGCAATTGTAAACGGGGAAGGGACTAAAACTAGGAGATTCTCACCTACATTAAATTCTGATCCTTCAGTTACCATGGGAGGAGGGAGGACGAGGCAGTGTGATGTGCTTTGAGAGACAATCAAATGAGGCGAATGAGGCGAGATTAAGATCTCCTGCCATAAAAGAAAATGAATACAAAATAGTCACCCCCGGAAGGGGGTCCCCCTCTCTGCCAGTGGCAACAAAGCAGGAAAGGCATGTGAACTACCACCATTTTAATCACATTTTATGGTTTAAATAGATCACAAACCTACATGAATAGAAATCATTAATCCTGCGACTCATAACTGAAGAGAGAGGTAAACCATTTAACTCGTGATGTGGCCGAAATGCTGTTTCTTTTTGCTTTGGGGCTCAGATTGATTTATTTATTTTTGCTGAGTGGCCTCCGAAGGAAAGTGCTAGGCTTCTGAGCGCTCTCACCTCGGCCAGTTTCCCTCCACAGAGGTCTGTGTTGTGAGTAGGTAAATCTGCAGTCCTGGTAGCCGCCATGAAGCAAGTGAGTGAGGGCTCTTAGTGGTCTCGCCACCCCACCCCCTTGACTAAAGGCCAGGGGAAATAGCTCTGGAAAGAGAAGGGAGAAGCTAGTCAGGGACTAATCACAGCTGCTGATGTCTGGTGGAGGGGAAGCCCAGGGCCGCTACTGAGCCAAGGGGACAGATCGAAGGCTGAGGTATCCCTCAAAGGGCATGTCAATTATTGATGGCATGTCGACACCTTATTGATGTGCTGGACTCGAGGTACAATAGGAGGAGGGACTACTAAGTTCTCTGCCATCCTCACGGTCAACATCATCCTCACCATGAACCTTAATTCCTAGGAAAAGACACTCTACTGTAGTGGTTTTACTGTGGGTGGTTTGGGTGCAGCATCTACTTCACGAGTTTTAGAAAACACAGTTTTCTCTCCTTGATGGCTTTTTCTTTCTTTTAAGTTTCAAAATGGTAAGTGATCTTTTAATTTTTCTTTTATTTTACATCTATCATCTTCCCTCCCCAGCTAGTGCCTTTCCCTTCTCCAACCCTCCCACTATAGCTATTTAATAATTTTGTTTATATTCATATTTACATTACTGTGGTTAGGTAGATGTTAAGCCATGATAGGAAATTGATGGCTTTTAATATTTATGATGTTTTTTCCCTTTGGCTTGCAAGGAAAATGCACCTTGTTTTTAATATTACTTGCCACAGATTTAACTGTAGGTTCCCCCAATTATCCAGAATTCCTATTAGGAAATTCTGAGGTGTTAGATTTTTCCTTTAGGGTCGTATCCCCCTCCTCCCCGCCAATATCTCCAGGAATTTCTGAAATGCTTCACACTGAGCTGATTGCTTTCTATACCTGGTGCACATCGTGTGTGGAACCTGTCCCCACACTGCCACTGCAACAGTTCCTTCCTCGTTCTCCAGGCTGGATCTCCTTGTGTCTGTATCTCATGTGTTCCTTAGTGTTGTTGACACTCTTATTTTGTGTAGAACTTTCTGGAGTAGCTTCCTTAGAAAAGGCCCATGCAGCTCATTTTGAGTCTTACAATGTTGAAACATTTCTTTAATTACACTCTCACACAAGTGTCCAGTTTGGGAATTTAATCGTCCGGGCTATGCTTTTTCTCTCCCCTTTGGAATTTTGATGAAATTCTATAATTCTAATTTCCGATGGTGCATCCTCAAAACACCAAACTCACTGACATTGAGTCAATGCCAACTCATAGCAACCCTGTAGGACAGGGTAGAACTCCCCCTGTGAATTTCCAGACTGTAACTCCTTAAGGAAGTAGAGAACCCCATCTTTGCCCAAGGATTATGGCTGGTGGTTTTGAACTACTGACCTTGCAGTTAGCAGTGTAAAAGTTTGGACTCCTGATCCTGCATATGTGGCCTTTCATCCTCTTGCCCCCTCTGCTGGGAACTTGACAGATCTTACAAGTAGTTTGATATGGCTTTGTTTTTTTCTGGGACAATTTTTGAACTATGTAGTCAATTTCTTCTTGCTCTTTTCGGTTTGTTTTGGTAGAGCTTTTACTTGGATATTGCCCTACTTCCTAAGAGATTTCTTCATCTAATCTCTGAAGCCTGGTGGTGTTGTGGTTATGCTTTGGGCTGCCATCTGCATGGTTGGTAGATCGAAACCACCACCAGCTTCTTGGGAGAAAGGCTGGGCTTTCTACTCCCGTCAACAGTTACAGTCCCAGATACCCACAGGGGTCAGCATTGACTCGATGGCAGTGAGTCAATCTTTGAACACTTTTCTTGAGCTTTCTCTTCCTGCTATCATATTTTTAATTTCCAAGTGATCTTTTTATTTGTTTCAAAAGAATTTTCCAACAGCATCCATTTATTTCCCCTTTACAATAACATCACTCTTATTGAAGCTTTTCCTGATGATATCATTTCAAATTTCATCCTCTATCCCCATAACAAACCTCTAGTGTGCATAACACTTAATGGTGAAATCTTGAAAGCTGTTCCTTTGAGATCAAGAGAAGGCAAGGGAGTCCATTTGTACACTCAACATTCATGGTCAGTCGATACTCTTGCCGGGTAAGGAATTGAAAGAAAAAAAACACACCAAAATTGGTATTGAAAGGAAGAAATAAAGCTGTGGTATTTGTGTTTGGGTTAATTTTCTTTAACTAGAAAAATGTTTGTTGCAAGTGATATAGGTCACGCATTTGAAGAGGAGAGAGATGACCTCTAACCCCAATGTCGAGCAATACACAGTCAACACCTGGGTTGACTTTAATTCCTATCTCTGTTCAAGATGGTTGTAGCATTGTGTAACTTTTTCCCCTAAAATATATGTTGTGCACATTGTTTTGTTTAGTGATTGGGTAGCAATGTAACAATATATATTTAAAATTTTGACATTTTATTGTGGTAAAATACACATACCAAACTTGGCCACCATAACTTTGTAAGTGGTATGGCTTACATGCAGTGTTGTGGAGCCAGCAGCAGTAGTCCCTCCATTCCCCTCCCCTCAGTCCCTGATAACCACTAATCTGTATATACTTGAGTATAAGCCTACCCAAATATCGGCCAAGGCACCTAATTTTACCACAAAAAAACCTGCATTAAAATATGTGCTGAAAAACTCGGCTTCTACATGAGTATATACGGTATTCTCTGTCCCTTGCCCTCTCTCTGTATTTGCCTATTCTAGATGTTTCCTAGGGCCCTGGATGGCATAGTAGTTATGCATTGGGCTGTTAACTGCAAAGTCTGCAGTTAAAAACAACCTGCTTTTCCGAAGGAAGACAAGGCTTTCTACTCCTGTAAAGAGTTACAGTCTCAGAAACCCACCAGGGGGCAGTTCTACCACGTGCTATGGCAGGGCCACACAAGAAGTGTGACCTTTTATGTCTGGCTTTTTTTTTTTTTTCACTTAGCACGGTGTTTTCAAGGTATATCTGTTTCCAAGATGCATTTATAGATATATACATTTATTGGTAGTATGTGTCAGGACTTCATTTCGTTTTGGGGCTGATTCATACACCCTTGCCTGAATACCTTTTCTGTCATTTTTTGATGGACACTTGGGTCTTTTCCACCTTTTGGATCTTGAGGCCAGTGTTACTGTGAACATAGGCACCCCTGTTTACATTTGAGTCCCTGCATTCAATTCCTTTTGAGTATTTGAGAAACCAGAAAACTTCCACAGTGCCTGCAGCCTTTACATTGCCATCAGCATTTAGATAGATTGTATCCAAAGGGTTTTCAGAAAGTGATGCACACCTCATCTTTTATGAAAAGGCTTTTGTCTCTTTAAAAATTTACATGGGTTGTTGTTGATGATGATGATGTGTTGAATGAATGAATCAGATGAGAATCTGGCTCATAGGTTTCTTTCTAGAAACATTGACCAGGCAGGCGGGTGGGGCAGAGCCTCCTCTGTTTAATCTCAGTGTCTTGAAAACTCTTTGAGATGCTTCATCTCTGCTTGGTTGGGGGCCTTTTGGAAAGGAAGGGAAATCCAGTCTCTACTACCCCATCTAGGACAGAAATGGAAGAGAATAATTAAGGAAAATGCAATGGCTTATGATTTCTTGTTTGGTTTTTTTTTTTTTTTTGCCACCAGTTAAACACGTTTAGTCCCTGTAGCAAATCAGAAAGTGTTAATAAAAGGCATTTTTGCACCCACTGTGATGTGGTACCACTGCCTGTCCTTTTCCTTAGGAACCTACCCAGATTTCTGTCAGTGTTCTTTGGTTTTGAAGTAACTGGTCAATTAAAGGCCACTCTGGCGGGCCTTTGAGATGGGTAATATCAAAAACTCTTGTCAGAACACAAGAACACAGCTTTCCCCCAGATCCTGGATGCTTCCTCCCCCCAACTACCATGATCCGAATTCTACCTTGAAGGGCTGGATAGGACAGAGGCTGTACACTGGTACATATGAGGGCTGGAGGTACAGGGAATCCAGGGTAGATGATACCTTCAGGACCAAGGGCGTGAGGGACGATGCTGGGAGAGTGGAGGGTGAGTGGGTTGGAAAGGGGGAACTGATTACAAGGAGCCACATGTGACCTCTTCCCTGGGAGAGGGACAGCAGAGAAGGGGGGAAGGGAGACCCCGGATAGGGCAAGATATGACAAAATAACGATGTATAAATTACCAAGGGCATATGAGGCAGGGGGGAAAGGGGAGGGAGGGGGGGGGAAAGAGGACCTGATGCAAGGGGCTTAAGTGGAGAGCAAATGCCTTGAGAATGATTGGGGCAGGGAATGTATGGATGTGCTTTATACAATTGATGTATGTATATGTATGGATTGTGGTAAGAGTTGTTTGAGTCCCTAATAAAAGGTAAAAGAAGAAAAGAGAAAAAAAATGATTAGGGCAAAGACTGTACAGATGTGCTTTATACAATTGATGTATGTTTATGTATGAACTGTGAAAAGAATTGTATCAGCCCCAATAAATTGTTAAAAACAAAAAAAAAACCAAAAAAAAAAAAAACTCTTGTCACTTGCTTGTAAATGTTGGTATCAATGACTCTTAAGGGCTCACCACCGCTGAAGTTTTGGTCCAGTGGTGTATTTCATAAATGGTAATGAACGACAGATTTTGAGAATCCATGGATGGGCCAGCCTGGGTGTCCCCTACCTATGCGCTGGTATTACTCTGAGACCATGTGGGGGGAAGCCCTGAACTCAATCCTTCAGCCTGTCTGCCCCAGCCAGGGCAGATCAAATGTGACCTGTGAAATCTTTTGTCGTCTTGGTACATTGCTCTGATTTCCTATTAAGGCGTAGAAGGTGGTCCAAACACTAGCACACACGTTCCGGATTTGCAAACGTGGCGTGTCGTCATGGAGGGCACAGTGTCGTTCCCTCGAGTTTTTAAATGAATGTGGCTCCACTTGCCAGTTTGTGACGCGAAACATATTTCGTGTGTGCGATTGTGAGCTTGCTTTATAATTTGATAGCATCTGTTTATTTTCATTGTTAAATTACCTTTCTGATATTCTTGGCTTACCTCGGATTTTCTCTGATGAAATGGGCAGAGAGAGAAAACACACACACACACACACACACACACACACGCAATGGGACTCCCTTATAAACAGGGATCAGAGAGAGAAAGGGAAACTGAGATCCTTGAGGAATCCCTAGCTGTCATTTGCAGCCATCACGTTTGGTCTCTCTCAGCTGCTGTCAAACCCTTGCACTGGACATCACCGGGTGGCATAGCATTGGGGTTCCCGCTTCCTTAATTTCTGCTGCTGCCTCACTGAGCTCATGCGCATTGGGATGGGGGGGAAATAGGGGAGAAGCCAAAGGGCAGCGGCTACTCAAGACTGGTCAGAGGATGTCATTTCCTTGCTCTTTTTATGCTGCTGTGGTCTTAGCAGCCCATATACCACTTGAGGTTGGGGCAATAGAAATGAGAAAGGGCTTAGAAATAGCCTACCTTCTTAATTTTTCCAACGAGGCTTCAGTTGCTTTTAAAAAACAAATGTGTGTCAAGTGCTGTTGTTATTTCTAGTTAACAAGTGGCCGGGTGTTGTGATTTCTGCTGGTCTCTAACAGCATGGTTTTTCTTTGCAGCTGCTAAGTCAGGATCGCTGCCTCAACCACCTGCACTCCCTCCGAGACCCTGTCCGTCACAGGTAAGCCACAGGAGGGACTTGTGTAGACTGTTTTGAAGTGGGGACTTTGTCTGAGCCCTCTGCATCTTGGAAGGGGTTGAGTGCCACAGACTAGATGGCCAAGGTGCCATTTGGACGAAGAGAACTGGAAGTGATTGCATTTTTCTCATCAAGTCAACCTCTTGTGGGAAAGTGGAAGTTTCCTCAATATGTCACCGAGCCAATGCATGAGAGTTGACTATTGGCACCTGGGAGTTGCATGTGGTTTAAATACAGAAGAATAGAAGAAAAGGATCTCTTCGATTAGAACTGAGGGCTGTGGTTTTTCTGTGTAGCACACAGTCTGAGTGTCTATATTTTCATCAGCATTTGAGGAGTTATGCTGCTGATGATGTAGATCCGCGCCGAGTTGTTAAACCACAAGACCAGCAGTTCAAAACCACCAGCTACTCATCGGGAGAAGGATTAGACTTTTTACTCCCACCAAGACTTAGTCTCAGAAACGCTCAGGGGCAGCCCTACCTTGTCCTATAGGTTCACTGTGAATCTGAATGGACCCAATGGCAATGCATTTGATTTTGGTCTTGGCGAATTCTGCGTGAGCTGAAAGGAAATGGTCATCACCATGGGGTGGGTGCTGTGGTTTAGAGCCATGATGCTTTCGCTAGACCAGTGTTTCTCAACCTGTGGGTCGTGACCCCTTTGGGGGCTAGAACGACCCTTTCCCAGGGGTCGCCCGATTCATCACAGTAGCAAAATGACAGTGATGAAGTAGCAACGAAAATAATGCTCTGGTTGGGGGTCGCTACGACATGAGGAACTGTATGAAAGGGGCGCGCGGCATGAGGAAGGTTGAGAACCACTGCCCTAGACATTCATCCCCATGGAACAATATGCTGAAGCAAAACCTGGGTTAGCTGTAAATTAATTCTGCCTTATTTACATGCGCTACTATGGCCTGATTCATCAACACGTTCTCTAAGCTGAAAATGAGAAGCAAGCAGCAAAACTGTGCAGGATTGGTGCCGAAGAAGCCTTTGATCTTTAACGCCCCTCCGGCTCCTGTCAGAAAACATTGAGGCATTTTTCTATGCACAGCCGCGGGTCTCCCTCCTGGCTCTGAGTGACTCAGAGTATACCTTCTCCCAGGGTGCATCTCAGACCTGGCTGAAGGTGGCTAATACTTGTTCTTCCTTCATTAGACAGTCTGTAGAGTACAGTCCACCTTGACATGCAAATGCTATGAGATGTAGTGGCTCCATGCTATTGCTTGTAGGATGGCTGGGTATGCTGAAAGGGGAGTTAAAATTTGCTTGGAGAAGAAGTTTTGGGCTTGTACTAAACCCAAGCCCCAACTTAAAAACAATCAGTTCTTATATCATGGCCCTGCTCCATACTCACCATCATGGGAGGATCACTGAAGATAAGGGTGCTAAAGTAAAGTATGGTGAAGAAAGCAGATGGTGCCTGGCTATCAATCTGAATCTTGTCTGGGGTCTTAAAGGCTTGTGTTGAAACAAGCAGTCATCTAAGCGAGGAGTCAACTAAGTCCACACAGAGAAAGCACACCACCTTGTTTGATCCAAAGACGACAATTGCAAAACTTGAATCTGGTGAGGAGAAAAGAATCAGAGCAAAAATTATGAACACCCAATTTGTGGAAGGTTATGGGGGATAGCGAGAGCCCCAAACCCATCTGCAGAGTATCTAGGCAGGCTGAGCCACTGCCAAGAGTCTCGATCAGCCTTACTACCCGGCAGAGACCATTGTAATCCTGATTCTGCTGCATTAAATTCGACACTTGGCCAGTTGACTCGACCTGAATTTTTACTGGTTCCATGCCAGATTTTTTTCCTCTGGCTTTTTGCATGTTGCTGGGGGTCTTTTCTTTCTTATGCATTGTTTTTATTTTGTCTTTGTACCACTATGATTTTATCCTTACCACCTTAGTGTGATTTTGCTTTCTATTGGGTCTCCCAGCCTTGAAGCACAGGAGGAGTGAATGCATAATGATAGTAATGGATACAGGGGATATAGGGAATACAGGGCTGGGGTGAGTAGGGAGGGAAAGGGGATTTGGGGAGTAAATAATGAAGACAGGAGGAGGAGGGAGCATTAGAATGGAGTGTGATTGCTTAAATCATCTTAGAGACAATTTAACCAGTGTGTGTGTGTGTGTGTGTGCGTGCGTGCGTGTTGCTCTAAAATGGTGTGGGGGTGATTGTCTAATTCTCCTTGATAGGATTGCGTGATTAAACTATTTAATTAGATGATATGTAAATTACTTGCCAATAAAACTTTTAAAAATTGCCTGGAAGGCACAGGTTTGATTTTAAGCTAGAAGCCTATATAGAGTTGGAGGCTTAGGTGGAAACCTGACTTCCACCCAGTATTGCTGAGAAAACAGGAGATTACATTTGAAGGGAAGACCTGCCAAGTGTGAATGTATGTGTGCGGGGGGTGGGGGGGGGGTGGGGGGGGGTGGGGGAGTGATGACTGTTTGTCCTTTTGAATTTTGAGCAAGTATTTTGCTTTTAAATGCATCAAGGTAAGAAAAGTCTGTGCCAATCTGAGAAAATCCCCTTTTCTAACGAAGTTAAAGAGAGTCAGTGAGGTGGTATGCTTGTGATAACCACCCAAGTGTGCCTACTTGTGGAAGAGAAGTGGGAAAGAGGCAGAGAGGAAGAGATGGCTTTTAAGGACATGTCAAATTGCACCCGTTGACCTAGTCAACAGAGGCTAGAGGTAAGAGAGGAGGGGAAGGGCTGTCTGGTTTGAAGTTAGCAGCAGCAGAACCAGAGCAGTGAACTTCCCAGCCAACAGAGCAAGTCAAGCTGAGTGCTTTTGGCAAGAGACAGGTTTGTGCAGTGGGTGACTTTAGGCACTGAGTTAGGGTTGCTAGGTTTGCTGAATCCTGGTGCTGGAGCTGAGTAAATTCAGGCTGCAGTTTATGGTGGATTGGCATGCCCTTTGGGCATTTATTAGCAACTCGGAAAGAGCTTTTGCAACATTGCCCAAGCAGGGAAGAAGCTAGATCAAGAGGCGGAGGCCTGAATTGTAACCCATTAACTTCTGCCAATTGGAAGTATAGTCTGTGAATTGTGTGTGGCCATTGCAATTAATTATTGAACCCAGCCACAGCAATTAGTGTCAGACATCCCCTTACAGAAGGGTCGTGGGGAGGAGACGAGCCAGTCAGGGTGCAGTATAGCATTGATGAAACATAAAACTTTCCTCTAGTTCTTTAATGCTTCCTCCCCTCCCCACTATCATGATCCCACTTCTGACTTACAAATCTGGCTAGACCAGAGGATGTACACTGGTACAGATAAGAGCTGGAAACACAGGGAATCCAGGACCAATAATGAGAGTAGCAATACCAGGATGGTAAGTGAAAGGTGTGGGGAGAAAGGGGAAACCGATCACAGTGATCTACATATAACCCCCTTCATGGGGCCAGACAACAGAAAAGTGGGTGAAGGGAGACATCAGTCAGTATAAGACATGAAAAAAAAATAATTTATAAGTTATCAAGGGTTAGTGAGGGAGGAAGGGTGGGGAGGGAAGGGAAAAAATGAAGAGCTGATAGCAAGGGCTCAAGTAGAAAGAAAATGTTTTGAAAATGATGATGGCAACAAATGTACAAATGTTCTTGACACAATGGATGGATGGTGATAGGAGTTGTACGAACTCCCAATAAAATGATTTTTAAAAAAAGAAATTGGTGTCAGAATTCGTTGGAGGGTCGATGTATGCCTGACCCTGTAGCATTCTGCCTTGGGAGTCAGAGTAGATCAGATGTGGCCCCCACCCCATTTAATCACTTGTTCTTCCTGACATACACGTAAACAAGGGGGAGCTCCCTTTTCCTATATCCTACCATTGATTGGCAGTGGCATTCGAAGAGATTACTTTGAAATAGACAGTGGTAATAGTTACAAAACACAATGAATGTAATTAATGGCACTGGATGGTACATTGAAAAGTTAAAATGGCAAGTGTTATATAAGTTTTGCTATAATAAAATAAATATATATTGGTGAACCAGCCAATAGGTGCATATCGAGTCCCTGTTACATAGCACTTCCTACATGTTAGTTCCTCTGTGAGCCTTCCCCAGACTATGGTTTCTCCTCATTTATGTCAGTATTTATATCAGTAGCTACATTAATTGAGCATCTACACCATAGGTCCCCAAACTTATGTGTCCTGTCCCCTTTTCAGGAAAAAACAATTACTCGAGTCCCCTGAGTAATAAAAACCTTTTACACTATAGCCCATAATCTAGTATAAGGTGTAGGGTTCTGTCCCCCCCCCCATCATTCCAGTTCCCCACAGGGGGCAGTGACACCGATTTTGGGAAACACTATTCTGCACTCTGTACTGGGAAAATCTGACATGACTTCTTTAAAGCGTTAAAAAGTAAAGATATTACTTTGAGGACTAAAGTGCCCCTGATCCACGCTATGGTATTTTCAGTCACCTCATACTCATGTGAAAGGTGGACAGTGAATAAAGACTGCAGAAGAACTGATACCATGTTTCAACTACAGTGTTGGCAACACACACACACACACACACAGATATATATATATATATAGTGTATTTCCAAAAGAACAAACAAATCTGTCATGGTATTTTCAGTCACCTCATATGCATGTGAAAGTTGGACAGTGAATAAAGACTGCAGAAGAATTGATACCATGTTTCAATTACAGTGTTGGCAATATATATATATATATATAGTGTATTTCCGAAAGAACAAACAAATCTGTCTTGGAGGAAAGACAGCCCGAACGTCTCTTAGAAGCAAGACCAGCAGACTTTGTCTTATATACTTCAGACCTCAGGAAAGACTAGTCCCTGGAAAAGAACATCACACTTGGGAGAGTAGAGGGGAAGCAAAAAAGGAAGGCCTTCCTTGAGATGGATGGACACAGTGGCTGCAACAATGGGCTCAAGCAAAACTGTGGGGGAGCAGACCAGCTGTCCTGCATCAAGCTGGGCTCGAACTGAGGCGTGCGGATGATAGAAAAAGAAAGAGCTATGTACAAAGCATGGGATCTGGAGGACTCCAATCTCATGGACTGAAGTGCCGAGTATATTTGAAGCTTGGTTGTTATATTTTTCTTACACAAGGGAATAGGTTACAAAACAAATATCAAAGAATTTAAACATTCCTAAACTCTTATCTATGCAAATGTTACTTAACTAGTCACAGGTTCTTAACTTTAGAATAATAAAAGCACTAGGTGCAAGGACAATCACACGGATATGCAATATTCAAGAGAGCCTCTAAGAGATGTAAATAGCTGAGTTATCCCTCAATGCTTTTAGCAGCAAAGTCACAAACAACAGTCATTTTGCAATGCTTTTGTCTGCAGAGACACAGTGTTTACTAGTCACCCATTAGTAAACACCTTGATCAGCTGGATGCTTCCTACACATAACAGTTGTGAGGATGGCCTAGGACTGGGCAAGTGGGTCATTCTGTTGGCACCTAAGTCACCATCACCACACTACGCAGGCATCGGGCTAAGCGCTTTCCATGCATTTTCTCCCTCCATTTTATTGGGACTCTTACCGATATTATAACAATCCAAAGTTGAATTAGATCAAGCATGATTGTACAATTGCTGCCACCATCATTTTCAGAACCTTTTCTTTCTACTTGTACTCTTTGATATCAGCCCCCCTTTATCCCCACCCTACTCCAGGAACACTTGTTATTATATTAAATATTATTCTTTCCCTTTTTTGGCCGTATCTTACACCATCCAATATCTCCATTCACCTACCAATCTGTTATTTGTTCCCCTCGACTGGGGTTATATATAGGTATCTTCAGGCATTATGTAACTCGCACAACAACCCTGTGAAGTAGGCATTAATAGTCTGCCCTTTTAGAGGTAAGGAAGTTGAGGTCCACAGAGGTGAAGCAAGTTGCCCAAAGTGAGGTGGCCAGGAGAGCTAGCTCTCCAACTGAAGTCTGCTCTTCAGAGCCCCTGAGCTTGCCATGGCTGTTGTCAGTGTCTGTGTATCACAGAGCTGCCACCCTGGACCACAGAGCTGCCACGGAGTGTCCCACCAGCCCTCTGCAAAGGGGCTCTCAATGTGATGGGGTCCTTGGGTGGCACAAATGGTTATGTGGTTGACTAGGCAAAAAGCTGGCTGTTGGAACTCACCCAGGGGTACCTTGGAAGACAGGCCTGGAACCGGTCTCCTCCACACCCCTGCAGTCAACACGAGGCAGAATTGACTCGATGAGGCTCCTGTTTTGCACTGACAGGAAACCTGGACTTTGGCAGAAGAAAGGGAGAGGGCCGTCTAGGGGCAATTGCCTAGCAGCGGCTGCTTTCAGACAGAGGGTTGGGAGCCAGCAGACGGAGCATGTGTGGAAGACGTGTCAGGACGTTTGTGATTCGCAGGCTTCTCTTTCTGCCGCACCACGTTCAGTAGTCCCTTCCTAGGATGGAACCCCGCTGCTGCCATCCACAGGCCTCATCTGAGCTGCAAAGGGGCTTCCTGCCTTCTTCGGGACTTCGTGGCGGGAGGATCTGGTAGGGGCTGCACCTTCTCCAGGCACTGTTCGTGAAGGAGTCGGCTTTTTTGTTGTTGTTGTTTTTCAGGTTTCCCAGCACAGTGTGAACAGTGAGCCTGGTGCTCCGCCTAAGCCTTCGGCTCAGCTGGCCAACTATGGGGATTTCCGCCTACAGGAGCAGGTGCGTACCGAATGCAGAAAGAATGCCTTCTGCCATCCCAGTGCTCCTTTGTCCACCCAGTCTCCGTTCTAAATGGGCCACACAGATTCAACATAGGCCGTCCTGGGCAGTGCTTAGTCTGTACTGACTGTGTCAAATTCCTAAAGAATCTCACCTAACCTCCCTGTACAGAACGCCCATTCCACAGCCCTGTCCAGACTACTTATGAGAAGACAGTCTTCTGGGAGATGTCAGTATACAAGGAAAAGCACTACGCCACCACTGCACACCCCACCCCACCCCCCTTTCTGGGAGATGTCAAGTGTCGATTAGCCCACCAAAGGCTCTGAATTTCCACAGTAAAGCAACTTGGTAAAGTCTGTGTAAATGGCCATCCATCTTTTTATTTATAACATAGCTATTACAATCCTGAGGGGTCAGTGGTTAGGAAGCATTATTAAATACCGGCCTTAAGCTATTGGTAAGAACTCTTCCAACCCTCTCTCCTCTGTCTTCTCAGTGATATATTGTGTAATTAACACTGGGCTTCTCACTGGTTTGAACTAGTTCAGTCATGGCCAACCAAGTGCCATTGGAACAGGTCCAAAATGATCACCAGAATGGGAACCATTCCCAAAGGAAGCCCTGCAATGGATGACTCCACCAGGCAATAATGAGCCCATTCCGGAGCCTGATAGTGCAGCTGGGTTATTGGCAGGACTGTGGAGAACTGCGCACCTTCAACGCAGGGCTATCAGCTACCATCTTTGAGTGGGACACTGTTGTTTCTGACTCTGTGGGTCAATAGATTTGATTGCTATGCAATGTACACACTGCTCTTGTTTTCAAAGAGGAAGGTAAAGTCTCTAGCAGGATGTCAACTCATAATTTTTCCCATTCCACTTACTTTTACAGTTCACCTATATTTTATATATTCAGGTAAGTTCTAGTTGCACTTTGTAGCCTGATTTTGAACCATGGAGAACCGTTGTGAAGCCCTGCATTAAAGTTAACTTTCATAGTGCACACCACTAGTTTCTTCTAGAATAGTTAAAAAATGAACAGAAAGGGGTATTTTCATGTTTTCAGTTTGTTGTTTCCTTCTCTGCATTTCTATTCCATCATGGTTTCACTCTTGTGAAGTAATTTTCAACATTTCACAACACATACACTGTATATACTCGAGTATAAGCTGACCCGAATATCAGCCGAGGCACCTAATTTAACCACAAAAATGGCATTTAAAATGTGCTGAAAAACTCGGTTTATACATGAGTATATATGTTAATTACAAAAGACTGAAACACACGGAAATCTTTGGATTGTTGTGAATGCTTTCTATGGACATCAGAAAGTGTGTGTATGTGACAGAGAGAGAAAAAAAAACGATGTTTGATGGGATTTAAAATGTACTATTATCACCAGGAGATCTAGGGAGAAACAAAGAAACTACGTATGGTTACAAATCAGTAAACTTATTAATAGATCTGGGAAGAGATTAAAATAAATCCTTGGGATTATTTTGGGGTTTAAATTTTCCCTCATTATTTAACTGGCTCTGTGGCCAGGACCTAGATTTTAAAACACAAGAAAGCATTTTGATCCTAAAGAAGCTGCACGGTTTAAAAAAATCAAATGTGGCCACTCATTGATGAATGTCCGGGTTTTACGTAGAGAAGAGAAATGAGCTTGTACATCTGCAGCTGTGTACACAAGTTATATCTCGACCCTTTCTACACGCGTCAGACCCCTACCTCTCCTTTTATCAAGTGAAAGAGAAGAGGCATAGCTTTTCAGCAGAACATGCAGTTGAGCTGGTCCTGACATAGACCAAGCCCCCCTGTGACGTGGACATCTGGATTCAGTTATACAGATGGGGCCCTGGAGTTGGGGAAAAGGAATCCATTCAAAGAGCCAGAACTGTTTTCTTTTCATACTATAGGAAAACTCAGGTGGTTCCCGTGCCACTGTCTCCGTTGAAAAGATAGGGACCTGAGCGTGGTATTTTGGTTCCGCTCTGAAGGGGTGATACCTTAAAAACGACTAAAAAGAAACCAGAAATGATTTCCTATGGAGGAATTCTGGTGGCACCGCGGTTCACACACTTGACCGCTAGTCATAGGGTCAGTGACTTGAAACCACACGCAGTTTGAGCCCGCCAGTTGCCTGGCAGGAAACAAAGCTGTGTCCATCTCCTGTCAAGATTGAACAGGGAACTCCCCATGGGGCTGTTCTGCTGTGTCTGTCCTCCGGGGTTGCTCTGAGTCACAGGCAGTGGCCTGGGTTTCGGGTGTGGGGTCGTGGAGTGCTTCTGTGAGAATAGGTTGAACATAGTGGCTTACTGCTTGTGCGTATATTCATGGAATGATGCGCCGTCTGTAGAGTGTGTCCTTGTTCTGTAGGTCAGTCCCTGTGAAAGGCTTATTTGGGGCTGCAAATGCTAACCCCCTTTAATAGGATTGGTTGCCTGACAACTTTCCTATGGCAATTTTGTGATAGAGCCAGAGCGCCCTTGTAATTATCTTTACTAAAGAAAAGATTTTCTGGGTTCAAAGGTTTATCTTTTAAAGTGTTATCTTAGCACCGCATTTAATGAATTGGGAGTTCTCCAGAGACTAATGTGCTCAGAATTTACCTATTTATAGCCAGTCATTTCTTTCTTTTTTTCTCTCAGGGTACCATAGAAGAAATATTTTCTTAATACTTTTAAGCTTAGTGAGAGACAGAAATGAATTTTAAAGAAACAGGAGAACTTTTCAGTTGACTGAAGGCATCACCCCCCCCCCACACACACACACATACAAAAGAAGTGAGCATGTCTGTGGCATTGCTGGGGACTTGGGAAGACAGGCGAGTGCAGGGAAGGTGGCAATGAGCGAGCCACTGCCTCACCTCTAATCCAAGGGGTATCCCGAGGGGAGGGCTTCCTTACCCATTAACCCACTGCCCTTGAGTCCATTCAGCCTCATTGTGACCCTCTAGGGTGGAGCAGGCTTGACCTATAAGGTTTCTGAGGCTCTAAATCTTGATGGAAGCAGACAGCCTCATCTTTTTCCTGAGGAGTGGCTGATGGGTTTGAACCGTTGATCTTTCGGTTAACAGCTCAGGGACTTAAGGTTCCTGTCAGCAGTCCCTTTAGAGGAGGAATTAGACCAAGGGTTCTCAACTTTGGCTATACAATGGAACCATTGGGGGAGGTTAACATTTTCTAATATCTAGGGTCCCACCCCCAGAGGTTTGGGTATGCGGTGAGGCCTGGGCCTGGGGATTTATTTCTCCCAGCTCCCTGGGTGATTTTGAAATGCTGCCAGGGTTGAGAAGCTGTGGACTAAGGCAAGAGGAAGAACTGGCCAGGGAACGGACCGAGAAGAGAGGTGGCTCAGGCAATACTGGCCTGTTGAGTTTTTCAGGGTCCAGGGGAAGGATTTCTTGTATTGTTTGCATACGTTAATTCCAAGTTGGTGATAAAAACAGTCAGTTCTTCGGGGAGAAACTAATTTCCAGAACATTCTTTTTTGAGGGATGACTCAGATGATTTTTTTTATTGTTAAGGTATATAGAACACATTTGGTCATCCCATGGTTTTCCTATGTACAGTTTCACATGTACAGTGACATTGGTTGTTGCCACCTTTGTCATCATAAACTAATGCATTTTCTAACTGGCTCTATTTGTAAAATGTAAAGTTTATTACAGGATACAACGGGGACTTCGAGAAGTTTGTCGGAAAAAAATGGAAAGATAATGGAATTTTACCCAGACATTTTTGAAGGCACCCCTTCCTGCTCCCCCCATACAGATCCATTCTTTTATTGAAGTAAAATATCTAGCAGAACACTGGCCATTTAAAAACCATGTTTAAGCATACAGTTCAGGCACATTAATTATATTCACCATGTGTACACCCATCACCACTCTCAAGTTTGAAGACTATTCCTTTAAACAGAAATTCTAAGACCCCTTAAGTAATGACTAGTGCATCCCCCCCCTCCGAACTCATTCATCAATTTCCTCTCTGCAATATTTCACTCAGCATGTTTTCAAGACTCCTCCGTGGTGTCGCCCATATGAGTGAGTACTTCATTTCCCGCCATGGCTGAGACATATTCCATTATCTGGGTAGACCACATTTTGGTTATCCCGTCATCTGTGGCTAGACACTGGAGGTTTGCTCTCTTTGAACCATTTGGCTATTGTGAAGAGTACCACAAGGAAGATTAGTTTCAAGGACCTCATTGGGTCCCTTCCTCCCAATTCTTTTGAGTATATACCTAGGAGTGAAAATGATGAGCCCGATGTAGTAATTCTCTTTCACTTCCCAGACTGCTGTTCTACCAGCAGTAGATGACGAGGGTCCCAGTTTCTCTGTGTCGTCACCCACACTTGCTATCTTCCATTATCTGGCCATGCCCATCCTTGTGTGGCTAAAGTGGTGTAGGTCCATCTGTAACACAGACTGTGTCTTTTTATTTTTTTATTTTATATTTTATCAATTTATTAGGGGCTCATACAATTCCCATCACAGTTCATACATATACATACATCAACTGTATAAAGCACATCTGTACAGTCCCTGCCCTAATCATTTTTTTCTCCTCTTTTCTTTTTTTTACATTTTATTAGGGACTCATACAACTCTTATCACCATCCATACATATACATACATCAATTGTATAAAGCACATCCATACATTCCCTGCCCCAATCATTCTCAAGGCATCCGCTCTCCACCCAAGCCCCCTGCATCAGGTCCTCTTTTTTTTTCCCCCTCCCTCCCCTTTCCCCCCTCCCTCATGTGCCCTTGGTAATTTACACCTCGCTATTTTGTCATATCTTGCCCTATCCGGAGTCTCCCTTCCCCCCTTCTCTGCTGTCCCTCTCCCAGGGAAGAGGTCACATGTAGATCCTTGTAATCAGTTCCCCCTTTCCAACCCACTCACCCTCCACTCTCCCAGCATCGTCCCTCACACCCTTGGTCCTGAAGGTATCATCCACCCTGGATTCCCTGTACCTCCAGCCCTCATGTGTACCAGTGTATAGCCTCTGTCCTATCCAGGCCTTTTTTTTTAAGTGAAATTTTATTTCAAACAGGACTAAGAAATTCGCAAGAACTGTTTTTCAAATATAGACAACATGGAATGTCACTGCTTAAAATAACTTTTTTTCTTTATTAAAGAAAATGTAGATTTTTGTTGTACTGTACTCATGTGACCTCATATCATGTCTCTAAAGCCATGGAATCACCTTAATGTACCGCCAGCGTTCCTAAACCATGTTGGTGAGCTGTCAAAAGTATCCTAAGTTTTACTTGGGGGAACCTGGATGGCATAGTGTGTGACACCCTGGGCGACCATCTGCAAGGCCTACAGTTTGAAACCATATGCTTTGCAGGGGAAAGATGAGACTTTCTACTCCTTAAAGAGTAGAAACCCACTGGGGCAGTTCTACCCTGTCTTATAGGGTCGCTGTGAGTTGGAATCAACTCAATGGCAGTGAGAATTTTTACATATCCAAATACAGATTTAATATGTACTAAGAGGTGTTTTTTTCCTACTTAAACGCAGGGATCAGAAACTCGGCAATCATTCGGAAACGAATGTGTAAACATCTGTCACTTAAGATGCCACCTTCATGTTCTTCCAGGGTAGTCTGCTGTTCTGGCCTACAAACCTTAATGGAAAATGACAGTGTCTCGGTGGTGAAGGGACAGAGAATGACGAAGTGTATGCATCTCTTCATCTGTCATAAGGATCGAACCTGCGGCGCTAAATGAAAGTGTGGATCTGTGGTCTCTTTCTGGGCTCTGCTACTGTCACTCTCTAGCTTCATGGGAATTAAATAATGAGTCCCATGGATCGATTGCCGCGTCTCCAAAATGAGGCGATCCTAGTCTAGGTGGATCCTTCTAGCACTGATGCCTCTGATTCTATTTTCATTTCAAGAAAAATAATGATTTCAATATGAGGGGGCTCCAAGACAGTTCATAGGAAATGCAAGGAAAAGGCAATAGAATTTCCCCGTGAGGTTTTTTGAGGTGAAACATCATAAAATGCAATCCGTGGGGCTTTGGAGAAGAACTTCTCCCTTGTTACTTTTTGCAAAGTGCGGCCAGGATACCTGGGCATCAGTTCATGGAAAGGAGAGGGACCCCATGGCTCAAGGAATGCCATGGCCATGAGCTCCCCAGGGTTCCTTTTGATCTTTCATCCCTCTCAGACTTGGCCCTGGAACCACAGGAGGACCACGCTGGAGCCAGAGCACTGGGAAGTAGCACATTGATGTCCTCTTCAGACTTTCGCTGCGGCTGCGGCTGCGGCTGCTATGAATTCAACCCTCCCCATGGCTTTGGTTCCTTCCGAGCTCATGTGTCTTTCCTGTGGCTCTTTCAAGTTTCCTCTTTAATGTTCTTTCCATTTCATGGTCGACTCAGAGGGACCATTTTACATTTCTGTGTCTGAGTTGACATCCGTGGTCACTTTGGATCTAGAAAATGGTGGCTTTTGTATAAGTCACCGCTCGGCAGGGTTAGCTTCTCTACTTGTTTTGTGTTGTGTTTTCTTTTTTTACTATCCTCAGATACCAATGACTCCTATTACTAGGTCTGTCAATCCATCTTGCATTCCTGGAGTCCTGATTCCTTCATCTCTCTGGGCTGCTCCTGAATCACATCTTACAGATGAAGAATGATTGGTACAACCTGAGAGGGCCAGAATGGGTCCTGTCTCATTTTTGAACGTCAATGACCATTCTTCATTTTTTGTGATCCATGTTTTTTACTATCGATCTGTTTGTTTTATTTGTCCCTATTTTATCACACTTGTCTCTCCCCCCCCTTTAATTGGGAGCTCTACAGGTAATATAACAATCTATAGTTCAATTAGAACAAGCATGATTGTATAACTGCTGCCACCATCATTTTCAAATCATTTTTTTCTTGTACTCTTTGGTATCAGCTCCCTTTTATCCCCACCCTCCCCCCACCCTAACTCAAGAACCCTTGGTATTATGTTAAATATTATTATTCTTTACCCCCCATATCTCACCCCATCCGATGGATCTGTTGCCCTGCTATTCTGTTATTCGTTCCCCTCGAGTGGGGTTATAGAGTCATCAATGCTATCTGCTCCCCCTCCCTCCCCCTCCTTTCTGTGTCCTCAGGGAATCATTGCTCCCTAAAGGGTTTATCTGTCTTGGATTTCATGCATTGAATGCTTTTTAAGTATACACATGAATATATGCAGGTCTAATAAGATTAATGAGGTAAAACTAAGACCATAATAATAGGGGGAGGAAATATTAAAAGAACTAGAGGAAAGTTATGTGTTCTAACTGTGCTGTACCACACCCTGAATATATCATCCCTTCCCTGTGTCCCTTCTGTGAGAGACTGTGCCATTATCTTTTTTTTCTATTTTTAAAAAACATTTTATTAGGGGCTCATACAACTCTTATCACAATCCATACATATACATACGTCAATGGTATAAAGCACATCCGCACATTCCCTGCCCCAATCATTCTCAAAGCATTTGCTCTCCACTTAAGCCCTTTGCATCAGGTCCTCTTTTTTTCCCCTCCCTCCCCACTCCCCCCCCTCATGTGCCCTTGATAATCCACAGATTGTTATTTTGTCATATCTTGCCCTATCCGGAGTCTCCCTTCCCCCCCTTCTCTGCCATCCATCTCCCTGGGAGGAGGTCACATGTGGATCCTTCTTGTAATCAGTTCCCCCTTTCCAACCCACTCACCCTCCACTCTCCCAGCATCGCCCCTCACACCCTTGGTCCTGAAGGTATCATCCACCCTGGATTCCCTGTACCTCCAGCCCTCATATGTACCAGTGTACAACCTCTGCCCTATCCAGCCCTGCAAGGTAGTATTCGGATCATGGTAATTGGGGAGAGGAAGCATCCAGGATCTGGGGGAAAGCTGTGTTCTTCATCGGTACTACCTCGCACCCTGACTGACCCATCTCCTCTCCTAAACCCCTCTATGAGGGGATCTCCAGTGGCCGACACGTGAGCCTTGGGTCTCCACTCTGCTCTTCCCCCTTCATTCAATATGGTGTGTATATATATATATATATATATATACACACATATATATATACACATATATATACACACACATATATACATATATATATCTTTTTTTTGCATGATGCCTTATACCTGGTCCCTTTGGCACCTCGTGATCACACTGGCTGGTGTGCTTCTTCCATGTGGGCCTTTTTGCTTCTGAGCTAGATGGCCGCTTGTTCACCTTCAAGCCTTTAAGACCCCAGACACTAACTCTTTTGATAGCCAGACTGTGCCATTATCTTATAGGTAGTCTTTGGATCTTCACTTTGTCTATGTGTCACCTTGATTTGGTTGCTTGCTTTTGAACTTCTGATGTTTGTTCCTGTCAACACCTCTTGATCACACAGACTGGTGTGCTTCTTCCATGTCGACTTTGTTGCTTCCCTGCTAGATAGCCGCCTGTTTAACTATAAGCCTGTAAGACCCCAGACACTGTAGTTTTTAGTAGCCAGGCACCATCAGCTTTCTTCACACTTGCTTATGCACCCATTTTGTCTTTAGTGATCGTGTCGGGAAGGCATACTTGTCTGTTTTTAAAGGAGGTATTTCTTCTAAATTTGTGGTTTCTAGACATACTTTCTTTGAAGTTATTGTCAACTTGTTTGGTTTTCATTCTTTGCCAGAAGTGAATTTAGCTTCTCTCTGTTTTGGTACCGCAGTGGTTACATGCTAGGGTGCAGTTCAGGCCCACCAGGTGTGCTGTAGGAGAAAGATGAGGCTGTCTGCTCCTCTAAAGAGTTACAGTTTCAGAAGCCCACAGGCACAGTTCTACCCTGCTGTATATAGGGTCACTATGAGTTAGAATCTACTTGATGGCAGTGTGAGTTAAGTGATTCACTCTCCCTCGCCTTTCCATCCCTGGTAACCACCAAAGAATAGTTCCTTCTGTATATAAATTTCATTTTGACTTTTTATAATTATGATCTTATTCAGCATTTGTATTTTGGCGATTGATTTCTGTGATTCTCTAGAGAAACATAATAATTTTATATATATTTATACAGATAGATAGATGTACAACATATGAAATAAACAGTTAATTAAATTAAAAAGCAGTACAAATGGATCAGTGCAACTCACTCCCATGAGGCAGTTTTGAGACACTGGCAGTCCTTCAAGTCTTGAGGGCCACAGGGTAGTCCTCTGTAGAGCAATTCAGGCTATCTGGGCACAGGCAGCAAACAGCAAGGCAGGTCACCAACAGTCAACCAGATGACAGGGTTTGACAGTCCCCAGCTCAAGCGATGTAAATTCCAATTGTGTGGTGAAGCAGGTCTTGAAGGAGTCTCAAATTACAGTGACACAGTCCACGGGTTAGGTGTCCCACAGGTAGTGTAGCTTGCAAATTGGGGCACAGAACAAGCAAGGCAACCACACACTGGTCCGGTGATCAACAAGTAAGGGACAAAAAAGGCAAGGCTCGCCGAGCCATTTAACTCTCCGCCCCTCACTCTATCCCATGTGTTTATCAGCCAGGTTGGCACAATAAACTAACTACCTCAGAATGATTTTACTTACCATAATGCCATCCCCACTCATCCATGGGTGAGACATTTACCTGAGTCATCATTGTTCTTCATCAGTCTCTAAAAGTCCATTGTCTGCATGAACCACAATTTCGCATTTGCCTGCTGTTGCATACTCAGTTAGATCGTTGTGCCATTGTGAACAATGCTGCGGTGAGCATGGGTGCACACCGATCTGTTGATGTCACTGCTCCTTTTCTTCTCTAGGCTATGCACCTAGGAGCGGTAATGCTGCCTCATATGGTATGTTTCCATTCTAGGTGTTTATGCGCTCATCACACACCCTCTCTCATAGTGTTTATACCATCTTGCAGTCCGTCCCCCCAGTGGGGTCTGCGAGTTCCAGTCTCTCCATAGTTTCCCCGGCAGTCGCCTTCTGCTTCTTTTGATCAGGGCCATTATTGGCGTGCTCTAAGCTGGAAGGGTTTGCAAGCCTCTTGTCATGTGTTCCTTAACAGCCCGCATAGCATCTCTGGTAAAATATCTGTTAACGGCATTTGCCCATTTACAACTTTGATTGTTTGCTCTTTCTCTTGTTGAAGCGTTCTATAAACGTTTGAGATTCGACCCTTGTCAAATCAGTTGTTGTCAACAATTTTTTCTACCAGTCTATAGATTCTTTTTACTGTTTTGGAAAAAATCCTTCCATTTTGAAAAGGCTCTGGTCATGTGCTCTGGGAGCCCTAGTGGGAGCGTAGTTACGTGTTCTGCTGCCACAGGAGTCAGATGGGGCGTTCTACGCCTGCAAACAGAGTCGCAGCCTCAGAAACTCACAGGGGAGTTCTGCCCTGTCCTATAGGGTCACTGCGAGTCAGTGTCCACTCAAGGGCAGGGAATTCGGTTTACTCTTTAGCATTATCTGCTTGATCTTCTGCTGTTTGTACATTATTACCATATATACACAAGTATAAGCTGACACACATAATTTTTACCACAAAAACGGCATTAAAAGTGTGCTGAAAAACTCGACTTATACATGAGAATATACAGTAATTATAATTACTATCTTCTGAGCCATAGATTAGGGTCCTTAGCTTTATCTCTAAGTTTTTCCTAGGATCTTTAAAGTTTAGTTTAGGTTTAGAGTTTTAATCCATTTTGAGTGGAGTGTCGTTTCTGTGTGCGGTTTTTCGAGTGACTCTGTTTTCATTTTTTCTGAAATTAGGTATTTAGTTTTACCAGTTGGTCGAAAATCAACGGTCCATAGCCTGGTGAATTTCTTGCTGAGTCTCAGTTCTGTTCCATTGGCCAGGCTGTCTGTCATTGTACTAGTGCCAGACTGGTTTGACCACCGTCGCTGTGTAGTGAGTTCTAAGATTGGGGACCCAGGAAACCTTCTATTCGGTTAGTGTTGTTCAATAATGACTTAGCTGTCTGAGCCCTCTTCCCCTCCTGTTCAGAGTTGGAGATTGGGTTTTCCATTTTCATTAAAAAATGCTATAGGGATTTGGATTGGGATTGTATTATATCTGTAGATTTGAGGGAGGATTGACATTTTCACAATGTTAAGACGTTCTATCCTCAGGCCTGGTATGTTTTCCCATTTTTGTAGGTGTCTTTTAGTCGATGATCTGACTTGGTAAGTTTCCTAGCCTCTCTATACTTTTCTTCGCATGTGAAATGGGGGCGATGACCATGTCACTGTCCATAATGTTGGCATGATGAAATGAATTACTGGTAATAGCTGTAAAGCACTTACAACGGTGCCTGGCACATAGCCAAACATCAACAACAGTCAGCTGTTACAATGATTTCCTCAGCCCAGCGAAACAGAGGCCGGATTCTAGTTGATCAGTGTGGAAGAAATGCCTCTGGATCCCTAGATGTTCAAGGTACCAGGCCTAGGATGAAAGTGGGGCAGGCTCACTAAGCCTCCTATCACAGAATCCAGTTCTTTACACTTGCTGGGACCAAGAGGAACTGGTCCTCCATCTGCATCAAGGGCTGCAAGCAATACGCGCCACCACCCCCCACCCCCCCCCACCCCCCCCCCACCCCCACCCCCCCGCCCTGCCGGCCTCGCCCTGCAAACTCGGGCCGCCCCCGACGCGAAAGGTGGGTAGACCAGCAGCCTGGGAGAAGATATCTTGTCCTCCTCCTCGTTGCCGCTAGGGGGAATCGTCGGGAGTTTCCCCGGGTCCGGGCGAGCCTTCGCCCACGTGCGCATGCGCGCTGTGGCGCGCCCGGTGGGCCGACCACCGCACCGCACTGCACCGCTCCCCTCCCCCTCCTACTCTCAACCTGCAAACCAAAGCCAAACTGCCCCGTGCCTTTGTCAGTGACAGAAATGGGAAGGAGAAGAATGGATGGAAACACAGTTAGACTTTTCAGTCCACTGTCTCTTGAAACAAGGATTGTAATGGAGCCATTTTTCCTTGTGAGTCAACCTTTGACCAAGACGCTGTCTTTCAGACTTTACTAGCAAAACCCTGGGCTAGTACCTTCAGCACGTAACTTCAAAGGTTTAAGTCCCTGCTGCTCCAGCATCCTTGGAAGAAACCCTATGGAAGTCATGCCCCAGAAGTCTACCCGGCAGGTGAAGAAGGAGGGTAAAGGGAAAAGAAAGAAGGTGAAGGGACTTCTTTCTCCCAAGCTCCCTCCTAATGTTCTGCTCTGCTCAGCAATTCTGTGGGGATCTCTGAAAACCTGCAGCATTTGCTGGCTTCTCTGTTGTAAATCGTCCCTCTCTGGCCGGCGGCCAGCAGAGCGGTGAGCAGAAAGCACATAATCGGCTTATTGTCCTAGTGTGCTCTGTAGTAGCCACCTCTCCTGACCTACCTCCTAATGTCTTATGTCTGGACGCTGTTGGAGCCCACTGCCGGGACGTCCTGCTAGAAATGTGGCCACAGTTTTGAAGTTGTGAGAGCCCAGGTGGGTTTATATGCAGCAGTTTGAAACCACCAGCTGCTCTGTGGGAGTAAAATGAAGCTTTCCCGCCTGCCCCCCCCCCGCCCCCCGCTGTTCTACTCTGTAATAGAGGGTCGGTTGCTATGAGTCACAATCGATTTCATTGCATTTGGTTTGGTTTAGGTTGGAGAGGTGAAGCGTCCTTCTTGTTTACATTTAGCTGGTGCCACTAGGTGGCAGTTTAAGGACATTGCCGGAAATGGATGCTCCTGGATTTCGTGATTCCCCCACCTTTTTCTTTTTCTTTTTTTTTATTGAAGTACAATATGCAGTGAGAAATGTGCACATTGAGTGTGCTACTCTGGTTTCTCCCAGTAACCAACACTTACCCCAAGAAGCAGAATGCATGCGACTAGTACCCAGAAGGCCCCCGCCCTTGTGTCCCTTCCAGTCACTCGTCGCCGTTCTGTAGGTTACTGCTGTTTGCACTTGGACCAGAGCGCCTGGTGTTGCCGGTTCGGTCCATTAAGGGAATGGAGCTGTGCAGCTCTCATACTCTTGGGTCTGACTTCTTTGTTCACCCGGTGTTTATGTGTTTGAGGCACCGTGTTGTGTGTGCTTGTACATCGTTGCCGTGTAATATTGCCCTGTGTGTGTGTCGACATGCCAGGGTCTCCATTCTACTCTTGGCGACTTTGGGCGGGGAGCTTGAAAATGATGACTGTTCTGAATAACACACACATACCGAGGAGTCAAGGTTCTGGGTCACAGGACAGACGGATGCTCAGCTTGAAGAGATGAGCGCAGATCAGCGCTTCAAAGTGGCCATGCCAGTTTTTATAGTCCGTCAGCAGAATTCCAGTTTCGGTTGTCTCTCTTTGCCGATATCAGACTGACTTTATGGCTGGTCCCTAAGTGTTGCTTAGGTTTACCAGCCCCCTCTCTAGCCAGCTTTTTCCAGTTGAACTTAAAAAAATAAGAAAAGCCCCCTTCCTCTGCTGGACCTGGCCTCCAGCAGGAAGGGCCGGGTCAACTCCAACAGGGATACGTACCACAGGCACCAGTACACAGTCTCCATCGTTAGAGAAAGTGTTTGTTGCACATGCTATCAACACTGAGCACTGGAACCTAGAACGGTATTTTAAAAAATCAACATAATAGTGAGTGGGATCCGGGCTTTGGGGTCTTTTGAAAATTTTACATAATTCTGTTGCAGTTGTCAGGAATGGGGCACACGCCAAAAAGAATTTCTAAAGCCCTCAGAGCGAGATGGCTTTGCCCGGTGATGGTGGTGTGGCCCCAGAGTTAACATCTGTTTGGTTTAGCAAAGCACATCCCTGGAGGTGCTGCAAAAATGACTGGCTCCCGTAGCTGTTGACCCAAAGGATGTTTGCACCCCTTCCCTGGTGGTCTAGGGGGTTATGCTTTGGGCTACTAATCAATGCCAGCAGTTCAAACCCACTAGCTCCTCCCAGGGAGATAAATTTGGTTTTCTGCTCCTGTAAAGCGTTAGTCTTGGAAACCCCCTGGGGCAGTTCTACTTTGTCCTATAGCGTTGCTCTGAGTCAGAATTGACTGGATGGCAGTGGGTTTTGGGGTGAGGGGCCTCAGAAGAAAGGCCTGGAGATCTACTTCTGAAGAAAAAAATCAGCCATGGAAAACTGGCTCACCCTGCGTTTGAGCAGCCACCATAGCAAACAATCTTATGTGCAGAGTTCTCTTTCTTTCATTTTATCCAGCGGGGAACATAAATGGTAGGAGACTCCTGTCATCAATTGCCTGCCTTGTGAGGTTGCCTGTGTTGTTGACTCTGTGAGCGGTGTTCTGTTGCTTTAAGATAGATAGCATGATGAATTAGATGGCAGGCTTAGACTTGGTTCCCATTTCTGTTCCAGGAACTTGAACTAGAAGAACAAAAACTCTGGTCATGGTCAAAATACTTGTCATCTCAACTGAAGGAAAGGCACCATGGTCCTTTAGCTAAAACAGTCGGTTGCATGAATAGTGTCGATTAACTAATGGATTCCAGGAATCCTTCGGGGATTCTGCACTGTGACAGCGGGAGCCAGGAACTAGTTGTCCACGATGATTCCTTCCCTCCAAATCATCTCTGAGTTCTCTTGTCAACATTTTCCTGGGTGGCTCCAATGTTGTGTTGGCCTACAACCAGGGCCACCAGAGGATCAGTTGACAGACACCCTCAGTGCAGACTGCCTGGGAGCTCTGTGCTGGCGCAGCCCTGAATTCATTGAGACTGAAAGGGCTTTTACATTTTGACATTGTATCCTCCAGTGCTGGGGGAATTGACGTTTAGTGACACAATTTTGGATCATGGGTAGCTTGATTTGTGGAACCTGCTTATTAGGCAAGTGGAAGTCTGCATTTTTTTTCATGTTAGGTTTTATTTCCTTGGCAGGGCAGGAAAAGTCCCCAATATTGAATTGAGTACTGCTTTCTGTAGTAGAAAGAATGCTTGGGAAACCAGTATTGTAATTTTAATCCAAATTATTATTGTAGACTGAAAACCAGACTCATGGCCATCTAGTTGATTCTGACTCACAGCGACCCTGTAGGGCAGGGTAGAACTGCTGCTATGGGTTTCTGAGGCTGTCACGCGTCATTCAGCAATTGCTATGAAATGGTGCTTGATGCTCGAGACAGATTACGTCACTTCACCTTCAGAATGTGAGCTAGGTGGGTTATCCCCATGAAGAAACTGTGGCGCAGAGAGGTTAAGCATGTGCCCCAGGTTATACAACCGAGCAAGTGGCAAGCCTGGATTTGACCCCCAAACCTGCGCCCTGTATAGCTGCTCTGACTCGTGGCTGCCCCTTAGCCAGTGGAACAGCACCCTGTTGGGGTCATCCGTGGCTCTTTCTGCACATTGATTAGAGGACCCACGCTTTACTGGAATTCTCCTCAGGCAGTGGGAAATTTAAAGCGAAACAAGATCCAGGTGGTGATAATCCAGCGTTCTTGGCCCAGATTTCATGAGTAAAGACTCTGGCTGACCTGTCTCGCCAAAATTCAGTCCCTTTGACTCTCTTGAGGCCCACGGACTTGCTCACTGTGAGGCTAGCTGTAGAATGATGCCCAGGGTGCTGCTGGCCCTTAGTGTGCCATCTCCCAGACCTGCGTGGCATTGGATGGCTTTCTGCCGAGTGGAGATGGTGGCCGGGTGAAATAGCAGTCAGGTGCTGGAGGGCCCGTAGAGACTTCTGTGGCAGGAATGCCATCTGTGTAGAATTCTCTCTTTGGCTCCACAATCGCCAGTCTTGGGATTTAACCGGTTGAATATCTTTTTCTAATCTGTCAGTAGCCTGCATATTACATGCAACTTTTAAAAATACATCACCCTTTAACCACATCTTGACAAAGTTCTGCAGGCAGATTGAATTTCTTTTAAAGAGATTTGATGCTTTCTCTTTTTTGTCACTTTGATGTGTCAACAAAATCTTACTGTGGTGTAGTGCATTACTTAATATGGACCTTCTAGCCGTGCTCTTTATTACTCTCGCCCACTGTTTGCGTGGGGATATGCATATAAGGGGCCTGTGGCCCGCCTTAGGGATTGGCTAGCCAGCAAGCTGTATGGAAACCATGGTGGTTAGGGTCTTGTGCCAACTTGGCTGGGCCATAACTTTCAGCAGTCTGGCAATCAGGTAATAATGTCATTTGTCAGCTATGTAATGCTATGAATGTCCTCCATTTTATTATGTGATGTGGTTCTTGATTTTGTGATATGTTTTCATCTTAGCCTAAAGGCCTACGGGTATGGTCTTATTTAGTAGTGAGTTGTCCATCATATTGTGTCAGAACAAGGGAGCATGTATCTTGAACCTCCAAGGCTACCACAGTCACCAGCCTTACCACTTCAGTCAAGTCACTGCGTCCCTTGCACCACATTGCTCAAGTAAGGTGTAAGGTGTAGTCTGTAGCCAATGTAGACTTTTTGCTTTGGCAAAGGTCTCTCTTGCTCCGGATCCCATGTCTGGCTTGTCGTCAGCTGATCTCTGGGGCTTGGACTTTGAGCCAACAGCCTATGATCTGACCTGATTCACCAGGTTCCACCATGGTGTGAAGCCAGTCATTTGACCTGCCAATTTGGATTCATAAGCCCCCGCAGACAAGGAAGTCCAGAGAAGCTTCCAGTCTGATGTCTGATTCACGGGTTTGGGATTTGCCAACCTCTCCAACCATGCGACGAATCATCCTTGATTGTTTGTAAGATGTTGCAGTGATGGGCTGGAGACTACGAATGATGGACATTTGGGATAGCTTTCACTTCCTTTGTATGGGAACCAGCTTCATGCCTATCCTTCTAAAAGTATTCAACTACTTATTGATGAAGATTTCCCAGTTTTAAATATTTATTCATATAGTCAGAAGTATGTGGCATACAAATCCTATTCCTTCCATGATAGGTGGAGATGCAAATAAGGAGCAGCCCAGAGCAGCTGTAGCACACTCTCAACCTTCCCCATTCCACTTCTAGTGAGTTGATTCCAACTCATAGCATCACTGCATTGGGTTTCTAGGACTGTGCATCTTTACAGCCTCATCTCTTTCCCACAGAGCAGCTGGGGGATTTGAAACTCTGATTTTATGGCTAGCAATCCAACGCTTACCCAACAGCACCACCAGATCTGGGTTGTTGTTTTCATCTCTGGAAAAAAAACTGAATCAAGAGTTGGGACCCTTAATGGTCACCAGATAATTTGGGATAGCTACATTTAAAAAGAAAGCCACCTATGAAATTTGTTAAAACTATAGATTTCGAATGCTCCAAACGCTAAGATATTCTGGATAGGGAAGTCTGGGACAGTGTATAGAAGCCTATAATGTATTTTTTTTTTTTTAAAAACCCAGAGACGTCTGCTCTGTAGCTATGTCTGGGAACCACAGAGCAGGTGGGTGTAGAGCAGGCTTCCTCAAATTGCGGCCCGCGGGCCACCTGCGGCCCACCGAGGACATTTATGCAGCCTGCTGGGTGTTTTTGCCCCGTTTGCTTTTTTAATTAAAAATAAGATCTGTGCAGTGTGCATAGGTATTTGTTCATAGTTTTTTTTTAAGCTACAGTCTGGCCTGCAACAGGTCTGAGGGACAGTGAACTGGCCCCCGGTTTAAAAAAGTATGAGGACCCTTGGGGTAGAGCCAACAGATTTTGAGTTGGGAAGGAACTTATGGGGTGTTTGAAAATGCAGGGAATTCTTGTGGGTCTGGAATGGGTTGTATAGGGGTAAACAAACACAGTTATGGAGACACAAATAGGAGCCAGATGATGAAGACCTTTCAGGACTGGCTAAGGGGCTGCATTGTGTGCCATAGGCCTTAGGGACCCATTGAAGGGCTTTGAGCAAGAGACCATTTTGATGAAAATGGTACTTTACAAGATTGGTTGCTCAGTGGTGAGCGGAGTGGAATTGGCCCAGCAAAAGACCCACTGGTGTGTGTGTGCAGTGGCCCAGGCAAGAGTTGTGGTGAGCACCTGGACGGAGCTAGCTGTGTGTGTGTGTGTGTCCTTTGTAAAGCTGGCCTGCCAGCATAGAACTGGAACCTGAGACCTGTTGTTTGAAGCTACTTTCCAGGAAAACAAATTCATAATTTATCAGTATTGCTCTCATCTGTTTTGACCATTAAAATGGATGCTTTTTATTGTGTCTTCCCAGGAAGTTTTAGAGAACCCACTAAATAAAGCCACGCAGAGAAGGAGTGGGCAGTGGCAGCAACAGCTGCTGCTGCTGCTTCGGGCAAGAAGAGGGTAAGGAGAGAGCCCTCCTTGCCAAGCACACCTTGTGGTTATCCTGTGGGCCAAAGCACGAAGTCAGGTCTGAAAACCATTGTGGAGAATGCCCCTCCAGGAAGGTCAGGTGCAGAACGTGGTGCGTGGTATTCAAGTGAAATGGAATGATGTTCTTCTGCTCAGACCGTGTCTAGGCCGGGCTTTTCCATATGATCCATTGATCATTTGTGCTGTTAGATGCTAATTGGAATTACATTAGAAGAAAGGACTTAAACTAAGTAAATTCGGGAACTGCAGGGCTCTGGACTTCTGTTACCACCCCCCACAGAAAGACTATGCAGTGCTTCCTGAACTTCCCTGTTGAATCCCAGCCCCCCCTTTCCAGGCTAGTAGTTAAAGGAGTTCTCTTGGTGCAGTGAATTATGCCTTTGGGTTTGTAACCACAAGGTCAGCAGTTCAAAACTACCAGCAGCTGTTTGGGAGAAAAATGAGGCTTTCTGCTCTTATGAAGATTGACAGTGTGGGAAATAGACAGGGGCTGCTTTCTACTCTGTCCTATAGGGTCACTCTGAGTACGAATTTACTCAATGCCAGTAAGTGTGGAGGCGAGGGATTAGCAAACTCGGGCCTACAGACCCAAGCCATCCCACCGCCTGTTTTTAGAAACAAAATGTTATCAGAACACTGCCGAGCCCACGTATATTGTCTGCGGCTCCTTTCACACGCTGGCAGGGTGGCGTAATTGCAGCAGCAACTGCGTGGCCCGCTCTTCGGCTCTTTAAGACAGAGCTTGCTGATCATGCTCTGGCCGATCCGTGGACCTAGTGAGTAGTCACTGAAACCCTAGGCATCTGGGAGATCAGCCATAAGGAGAGATAGCTGGGCGGTTCTCGCACTGCTTGGCAATGAACCTGCTGAGTTGTATTCTGCTGCTACACTACTACATGAATTTCCTCTTGACTGAAGATATTTTGCCCCCCTTCGGGCCACCGTGCAAGATTGAAAGCTGAGCTCCAGGGGTCACTCGTCTGTGACCCACCACATTTCCTCCATCCCTGGTCTCCAGGCCAAACCGTTTTCGAATGGGATTCTCCTCCCGCCCAACAGTTGTTTAAAAGCCTATCACGTCGCGTTGTCTTCTTCAGCCTTCCGATTGAGATCCCATCCCCACCGTGTGGGTTGCTACCAATTCCTTTCACTTGCTGGGCTCAGAATAATCCTTCTAAAACACAAGTCTACTCAGATCATTTCCCGACTTGACAAATCCTTGGGCAACCCCGGGCCCTCAGGACAAGCCCCGAATTCCTCAACCTGAGTGTGTCAGTTGGGGTTTGGTAAGGGAAACCGAAACCATCCCAGGTGGAGGAGAGGATTCACGTAAATCAAGGAGTTAGGTACTTGCAAACATGATTTCAGGGTCAGAGCAGCAAAGAGGAAGGAAGGTCAGGCCAGGCCTGCTTGGGCTTTCCGCACGTTGGTGGGACGGGCGTTGCAAGCACTGAAGGGCACAGCTGGGAATGATCTGGCTGGCTGTATCCCCTTAGTAATGACTTGCAGGGAAATGCCCCAAGGCCACTATCACCAGCTACCTCGATTGCCAGCCACGTGCAGGCTTTTCTGCCCACCCCGGCCAGAGCAGCAAGGGTATCAGCAAAAGTAAGGCTGCTGGTTGGTTTTTCTTTTTGCCCTCTTGATTTCATGGGTGAGACTCATTGGCAACCAAGCTTCTGGAAAAGTCACTCTGTCCTCTGCACTGTAGGGATGTCGGGAGCCCCGGGAAAGTGCTGAGTCACCTGCAGACCCTCCCGGGAATGGCCTGTAAGACCAGGCACGAGCCACCCCTGCTGCGCTCCACCAGCTGCTACTCCCACCCCCCACCCCGTCCCCCCTGCTAGACTCCAAATCCCACCCATGGGAGTGTGTGCGTCTCCCTCCTCCTTCTGGGAGCACTTTACCAAGTGTCCTTGGGAGCAGCACCTGCGATAGGGAGTCCTGGAAAGTGATTTGTGGAGGGAGAACTGTTCAGGAAAACTCTAGAAAAAAGACGAGGGAAGCAAGAGAGGGCAAAGGAAAGAGCTCAGCAAGGATGTGACTGCAGGTCCACACGGGGAGGCCTGGCGGGGTCCACACGGGGAGGCCTGGCGGCAACAGGACTGGTCTTTTATGCCTTCCTATGAGTGCTGCTGGGAGGGGTGGGTGAGAAGTGGGTACCCATTAAAGAAGTCAGTAGTAAGTCCTTGTAGCCACCCTTCAACATGGTGAAGGGACGGAGGAGCCAGCCAGATAAAGGGGATCCGGGTACCACACCATCACCTACACCTGGCTTCCTCCTCGTCTCCAAGTACCTTCCCTGAGATGAATGGGCGAGCCCTTCTGGTGAGTGAGCCTAAGGGCTATTCTCTCTGGATCTGTACCGGTTTCTGGGAGACCAGTTGAGCTGAGCAAGGACCACATGTCCCCTCAAGCCCAGGAAGGGGCAAAATCCCAGAATGTTCTCCACAGCACCTTCTAAGTTCCAGTGAGCTCTTAGGCTTTTCACTGTAAAGTGAGAATGAAAATATATTTGCCATTCGTGGATAGGGGAATGGCAATATTTAAATACAAGATAAATATTGTCGCGCAGAGCCGTAGCTCTAGCTCCAATGAGCTCTTTGCTACAAGCACATTTCCCTGCCTTGTCACATTCAGTCCGGGTATTTGTTGTTAACATATGGAGCCCGGGGGAAAGGGCCACCATTTGTAATGTCTGTTGTTTGCAGATATTTATTTCATTCACCAGCGTCGGGCTCGGTGTGGTGAATTACCACGGCCCTTCTAGCTCTGGTTTTTGGAACTCCCACCCAAAGTGGTGGTGGGGTTAGGTGCTATGGAGTCGATGCTGACTCAGAGAGACTCTGCACATGCACAGCAGAACCCCGCCCATCCTCACAGGCATCCGTTCGTCTGAGCCCATTGCAGCAGCTGTTGTGTCAGTCCATCTCCTTGAGGGTCTGCCTCTAGCTTCTGAGGAGCACTCTGGCTCCACTTCTTCCAAGATAGAGTTGTTGATTCTTCTGGAAGTCTGCAGACCTTTTGCCTCTGAATAATTCAGATACATCCAGTATTCTGCTGATTGTCCAACTGTCCCGCGCTTATGAAGCAACGGAAACGAGCCATGGCTTGGGTCAGCAGGAGCACCTTAGTCTTCAGAGGGACACCCTTGGCCTCCCTTCCTGCAGAGAGAGCTTGGGCAGCAGATTTGCCCACTTGAAGACATCATTTGGTTTCTTGCCTGCTGCTCCCATGGGCATTGACTGCAGAGCTAAGCAAAAGGAAGTCGTCGACAACTGCGATCGTTTCTCTGTTGATCAGACTGCCCTATGGTGTTTTTCTTTTTCTTTTAATTTTTATTAATATTTTTTCTTTTTTTTTATTAAAAAACATTTCATTAGGGGCTCATACAACTCTTATCACAATCCATACATATACATACATCAATTGTATAAAACACATCTGTACATTCTTTGCCCTAATCATTTTCTTTTTCTTTTTTTTTAAATTTTAACAATTTATTAGGGGCTCATACAATTCTTATCACAGTTCATACATATACATACATCAATTGTATAAAGCAAATCTGTACAGTCCCTGCCCCAATCATTCTCAAAGCATTTGCTCTCCACTTAAGCCCCTTGCATCAGGTCCTCTTTTTTTTCCCCCTCCCTCCCCGTTCCCCCCTCCCTCATGTGCCCTTGGTAATTTATACCTCGTTATTTTGCCATATCTTGCCCTATCTGGAGTCTCCCTTCCCCCCTTCTCTGCTGTCCCTCTCCCAGGGAAGAGGTCACATGTGGATCCTTGTAATCAGTTCCCCCCTTCCAACCCACTCACTCTCCACTCTCCCAGCATCGCCCCTCACACCCTTGGTCCTGAAGGTATCATCCACCCTGGATTCCCTATATCTCCAGCCCTCATATGTACCAGTGTACAGCCTCTGCCCTATCCAGCCCTGCAAGGTAGAATTCGGATCATGGTAGTTGGGGGGAGGAAGCATCCAGGATCTGGGGGAAAGCTGTGTTCTTCATCGGTACTGCCTCGCACCCTAATTAACCCATCTCCTCTCCTAAACCCCTCTATGAGGGGATCTCCATTGGCTGACACTTGGGCCTTGGGTCTCCACTCTGCACTTCCCCCTTCATTTAATATGGTATATATATACATATACACATATATACACATATATACACACACTTATCTCGTTTTTTTTTGCATGATGCCTTATACCTGGTCCCTTGGCACCTCGTGATCGCAGTGGCCGGTGTGCTTCTTCCATGTGGGCTTTTTTGCTTCTGAGCTAGATGGCTGCTTGTTCACCTTCAAGCCTTTAAGACCCCAGACACTATCTCTTTTGATAGCCGGGCACCATCAGCTTTCTTCACCACATTTACTTGTTCACCCACTTTGGCTCCAGCCGTTGTGTCGGGAGAGTGAGCATCATAGAGTTCCAATTTAATAAAAGAAAGTATTCATGCATTGAGGGAGTGTTTGAGTAGAGGCCCAAGGTCCTTCCGCCACCTTAATACTTGACCTATAAATATAGACACATAGATCTATTTCCCCATCTTCCTATATATATTTGCATGTACATGTCTTTGTCTAGACCTCCATGAATGCCCTTTGACTCCTAGCTCTTTCCTCCATCTCCCTTGACTTTCCTCCTGCCCTACTACCATGCTTCATTGCCACCTGGGCTAGAGTATACCTCTTCTCTAAGCAACCTTACCCTTGATCATTTCCCATGGTGTTTTCTTTACATCGAGTTGCAAGTCATACCAAACAAAGGGTGCAGGCTGTGATTTTCGTCAGTGAATGCTTTAAGTCACCCTCACTGTTATTTTCAGCAAGCTAATATAAGCCTTCTCCCAATTCCGATCCCATATTCTTCTCCATATAGGCCAGCTTCTTCCGTGACTCACTCTGCGTGCAGATTGAGTCAGTATGCTGAGAGAGTAAAAGCATGCTGCACATGTTTCCTGATTGTAAACCATGCAGGGTTTCTTTGTTCTGTTCATGTGACTGCTAATTGTGCCATGCCTAGGTTCTGCATGAGCACTTTAGCATCTTCTGGATTTCCCATTCTTCTCAGTGCTATCCATAGTTTGTTATGATTCCCGCAGCAGTCAAGTGCCCTTGCTCAGTCATTAAAAACACAAATTAACATTCTTCTGGTATTCTCTATCAGCCAAGATCCCTTAGGCACCGGTAGTGATATTCCTTAGGCCACATTCTCTCCTAAATCCAGCTTGAATCTCTGGCATCTCCCTGATGATGTAGTGCTGCGACCATTGCTGTATTATCTTCAGTGACATTTTCCTTGTGTGGAATATAAATATAATTGGTCGGTAGATTCCACATTCTATTGGGTCATCTTTTGTTGGAATGAGCACAGATATGGATCTCCTTGTCAGTTGGCCACGTAGCTGTTTTCCAAATGTCTTGGCATAGACAAGTGGGAGCTTGATCAGCTTGTTGACCCATTGCCATTGGTATTCTGTCAATTCCTGACGCCTTGTTTTTGATGAATGCCTTCAGTGTAACCCGAAGGTCTTCTTCAGAATCATTGGTTCTTGAGTGCATGCTACCTTCTGAACCCGTTGAAAGTTGACCAGTTCTTTTTGGTACCATGACTCTGATGTTCCATGCATCATTCAAAATTTTCCCCATATAATCTTGTATTATTGCAACTCGAGGCTTGTAATTTTTTCTTGCGTTTTCTCAGCTTGATGTGTGCTAAGCAGAAGTTTGAGTAGAACTATGTGCATCACGAGGTGTTTGTTGCTCACCACGGGGGTTAAACAGTGTGCTCATAATGTAAATCAGGTATAGGGCACACCTGTGGGGCTGGGCCCGTACAGATTATACATGTGGAACCATATCATGGGGATTGCTTACTTTGCTACCCTGCGTGATCCCAGCTTCAGACAAGTGGGATCTCACTACCATCCAGAAAGAAGAGTCAGACGTGGAGTGCGCCCTTCAGCTCCAAGATCCCTGTGCTGGCACCTCCTCAGTCCAGGGGACAGAGAGCTGTTTTGTTGGAGACAGACAGAGACAGCCAGAGGTGGCAAGGAGCAATAGTAGCGACATGCGGGCAGCAGAACAATGCGACAGCGAGCGGCGTGTTGAGTAACCCACGTTAAGAAAGCTGAGTACCCCGTGGCCCCTGCCGAGGTAGTTCGGTTTGCAGATCCACCGAGGTAGAGCTGAGTACTTTGGGGCTGAGGCTTACTGACAAAGAATAGCTGCCTCTGTGGCATGTGATTGTCAGAGCTAAAGGAACGTTGTAACACCAGCCCAAGCAGGGCAGAGGCCAGGCTGGCCCAAGAGGCCTCAGAGAGTCCAATGTCCAAATGCTGAGAGCCCGAGAGAGACCTGCTGGCATAGCTGAGAAGAGGCTGTCCTGATTGAAGAACTGACTCCTGAAGGTTCCTGAACTCAAGTTACAACCTGCTACTTCTCATGTGAGTTCTGAAGGACCATGGCAAGGGATGATCAAACCCAGTGGAGCAATAGCGAATGCTGCGGGGGAGGCATGGTTGGTGGTAAAAATAGCAAAAAGGATTGTGTTAGTCTGGGTTGACTAGAGAAAGAAATTCATGGACACTGACATGTGGATAGGAACGAGCTTCATAGACAAGAGCAGTTGAATATTGAGAAAGCATCCCAGCCCAGTCCAGATCAAGTCCATAAGTTCGATATTAGCCCATATGTCTGATACCAATCTATAAAGCCCTCTTCAGACTCAGGAAACACATGCAATGATGCTGAATGCAGGGCAGTCACAGGCCAGTGGGTAGAAAGTCTTTGGATCCAGTGGTGGTGTGAACATGTCAGCATTGGCAGGGGTCTCCACATAGCTCCTCCAGGTCCCAGGGCACAGGGTCTGGCAGCATAGTGCCAAGCGTCTTGTCAGTAGCGCTTCCTTAGCGAGTGGGCAGAGAGAGAAGTGTCTCGCGCCTCCAACGGGGAAATAGAGCATTTCCCAGAATCCTCAAGGGAAGGCCATGCCCATGCAGAGGCCTCATCGGCTATACAATGATGGACAGGCTACACTCCACCTCTTCACTCATACTCCTCTAAAGTTGACAACAGATTATATACCACAAGGTCGAAGAGAGGCATGCCTGCCCTCTGCCTCGTAGGAGTTAGCCCTGCGCCGTGGATCTTGACTTGCTTCCCCCGCTTGTGAGATTAGAGGAGGGCAGACGTTGTCCCCGGGCCATTTTTACACAGGCATGGGATTTCGGTTCAAATACCCGAAATATTGGAGCAAAGACATGTCTGAATGGCGCTATTGTTGCCCCATTCTTGACTACACTGAGGAAACAGGCAAAATTGGTGACTTAGAAAATTCTGTGTGAAGAACTAGCAGCTGCCCCTTCTCCCTTTGTTCTGCCTTTCAGCTTTGGGCTTGATAAAAGTCTCATACAATTCATGAAGGAATAAGAATTAGTTTATTGAAAAGAGGGGATTTTGTGCATCTAAATCGTTAGTTTCGTTGACCATACAGTTGAGTTTCTTCCCCCACCTCTTTTCCTTGGACGGCCTCTGCCTCTGACAAGCTTTGCCTTCTTCCGGTGTCTTCACGGGCTGCAGGCCTCTGAGTGGTCGGTGGATCGATCCATTGGGAATAGTAAGTCTTGGACCAGTATATAGGGCCAGGGCAGCCGCACGTTTCTTCCCACAGAGATTGATGAGTGGAGTCAGCTTGACGTAACACGGTGGGATTGTCAGCGATCATAAAGTTGGGAAGCCCAGGCCCTTTAGTTCAAGGTCAGGCAGGGATAAACATTTTCAGAGATGGCTCACAGCCTGCGCCTTCAGCCTTCCCAACCTCGTGCTCCGGTGTTGATGCGGTTAGAGACGCAAGGGCCACCCAGGCAGTGACGGAGACCTCTGCTGCTCTATGTGGAATCCTCCTGTGTGTTGGAAAGAGGGTCACTTTGTCATGCCCCCTCAGTATTACTTTAAAATACTTCATCTCCCCATGCCAAGGATGCATTAGAGCAAACCCTTCCCTCTGTCCTGATGATGGAGAAGAACCGACTGACCCAAAGGCTAGGTGGCTTTGTCTGTCACTCCACTCTCCGGTGGCTGGTAACAGCAGAACACGTAGACTTGGGGCCAAACATGTTTCCAAGGAATAGAATCTGGAGTGGAGGCAAGAAGAGTCTTTGGGACCAAGTTGTATCCTTCAGCACAGTTTCCTGGAAGCCCTGTGAGCCCCGGGGGGCCTTTGGGCCCTCTCTGGGCTGTTAACAAAGCCCATGGGTGGCTTCCCTTTGACTTGTGGATCCTGGCGGGCTTGCATTCCCCAGGCTGCTAGACATGCATGGCTCCTGGGCGGCTTCACTGGAATGTCTCCCAGGACTTCCAACCGGGCGTGCTGAAAAGTGAACTCCTCTTTAAACCGAGTCTTCCTGCGTCTCCTGTCATGGGGAAATGGCCTGAGCAGCTTTTTGGTATCCCCACGCGGACATTCAGGGGGTCCTAACACAGAGGGCCCTTCATGAGCGCACATGAATCCCCTTTCTCTTGCATCTCTTCACACGTTCTCCTATTAGCTCCTCAGGCGGCAGCTGAAACATCACCTTCTCTCCAGTCTTGAGACACACCAGACTAGGCGTCCCTGCAGCCTCTGGACTTCCGCACCAGAGTCCTTTCCCCAAGGGAATGGATACAGTTGCCTGCTCATCTTTCCGTATCCCCCACTGCACTGGCAGCTCCCTGTGTGGTACCGATGTGTGTTGTTCATCTGACTACCCGTCGGCAGGTGCCTGTCACAGATGCCTGATAAACACTCAGGCCTCAGAGTCCCTGAGGCAGTATAGTCTGGCTACACCTGAGGGTGTACAGGGGGGCTTGATGAAGATCGTAGAAAATGGCATGGGAAGATGATGGGCGTTGTCTCCCAGGAATGTTTTCAAGCCCCCTCGTAGAGCCTGGTGGTTACAAACTGAGCTCTGAGTGCGCGTGGAGAGCGCACTGATTACAAACCAGCGTTGGGTCCTAAGGCCTACATTCACACCCTGCTATTTGCGTGCTCTTGTGGGGGTGGGGGGCTTTCTTACCTCCTCCAGCCTCCATCTCTTCATTGATGAGATGGACATCATGACGCCTTCCGAGGGCTGTACTGACAAAACGAGAGAATCCAGCAGAGCTCTACGAGCGGTGCCCGCTGCATGGTAAATGTTCAGTGTTTGTCAATGACCTTTACCAGAGATGGCAGTAGTAAGGAAGAAGATCCATCCATAACGGAAAAGAGAACTCGGTGGCCTTAGAAACCAGGCCGTGCTGAGGGGGAAGAGGTGGAATACGGAATAAGGACCCAGGTGTCTAGCTAGAGCAGTTACAAGAGTTGCAGGTGAGGGTGCCCTGGGAACAGATGAGCAGAGGGGGAAGTGGGGCAGGAGACCGGAAGCCAGAAGCTTGAGAGAGCTTCTAGGTGAGTGGTGAGAAGTCCCAATCGGAAAGGGGAGGTAGGGTCCCAAGCAGGGGGTGATCTAAGAGACGGGGGCTGGGCAGATGCCAGGGACTGGAGTTTAATCAAGATGGACAGGGGTGCCAGAGGGTCGACGGGGAAGGAAGACTCAACTTGGGGAGCAGTAGTGCTTGAAGAAACACATGGCAAGAGGTTCAAGGATGTCAGCTTGGGGATGAGGCAGTCACTCTGGCAGCTTGCTCTGCGTCACTACCTTGAGATTAGGGTCTGGAGAGAGACCAGAGGCGGTGTACAGTAGCAGACCTGGTGTTCTGATGCAGCTCGTTGACAGTGCACATCACTGATGGGTAGCCACCGATGTTAGAAAGCGCTGGAGCTCTGAGTTCTCCCTGGTCCCTTGCCCCGTGCTCTTGCACCTGCCTGAAAGCACCTGCTCTGTGTTCAGGGCCTTGCTCGCACTGAGTCCTGAGTGCTCACTGACCTCAAGCCTTCTGCTCAGAGACCAGGTACTTTGTGTGTGTGTGTGTGCGCGTGTGTGTCTGTCTGTCTGTCTCTCTCTCACACACACACACACACACACACACACACACACCTACACCCTTTTAAGGTAAAGAGCTATATAAGGGGGCTTTAACAAATGTGTGGGAAATGATTCGTTTTTAATTCCATTTTTTCCGCAAACATTTTGAAGGCCCTCCATATTTATGAGAGGCTGTATTGCCAATGGAGCATTTCTTCAGATGGGGTGGTCTAGCACGATGGTGGTTTTTGTAGCACTTGAAGTAAATTTTATATCATCTTTGTCATTTATGTTTCCCCGCGTACCTTCTTATCTTTGGTGTGCAACCTTGTGAGGTGTGGGTCTCTTAAGGAACCCACGTGGCCGCTGATAGAAGAAAGCCCCCTGACTCCTCATCCTAAGGTCCCCCGGTGCTGCAAGCAGAGCTGGGAAGGTGAGCTGCAGTGCCTGGCAGAGACCTTTGTGAGGATCAAGGGACCTGCCTGAGTGAATTTTCCCAGAGCGACTCGTCCTGCGCCCCCGCTTATCTGTTCCCCAGGTGGTTTCTCAGTTCTGTGTTTATGCTCTCTGTTGCTCCAGTCTGAACCACCGGCCGAGGCTGAGGCGCCCCCACTGTCGAGCAGAGGCCCCGCCCAGGCTGCGGAGAGTAGTCCTGCCAAGAAGGTAAGTAAGGCAGCTCGGTGCCCTGAGGATAGCTCGGTGCCCTGAGGACGTCATAGCCTCACCCCAGGCCACATGGGGCTGCAAGCAAGTCTGTCATCATGCAACATGTGTGTCCTAAAGGAGCGTCAGTGTTAAGTGGCTTAACATTTGGATCCTTGCTTCACGTTAGGTCCTTTCAATTCCTGAGCTGTGCACTCGGCTGTCCACAGAGATCTGTGCTCCCATCTTCGACTTCCAGGATGACTGTGGCCGGGAGGGGGGCGGGGGCTGTGTGGACTTGGGTTTCACCAGATCACAGGAGGTGCCGGGGGGAGGGGCAGAGGCCTTACAGAAAACCCCTATGAGACTCTCCTCCCTTGTCTTTGAATCAGGGGTGCTTCCTTTTTTTTTTTTTAAACATTTTATTAGGGGCTCATACAACTCTTATCACAATCCATACATATACATCCATCTATTGTATAAAGAACATCTGTACATTCTTTGCCCTAATCATTTTCTTTCTTTTTTTCCTACATTTTATTAGGGGCTCATACAACTCTTATCACAATCCATACATGTACAGACAGAATAGGCATCCATAGGGTTGCCTACGCTGTGGCTAGTGGGTTCAAATTACGAGCCTTCTAGTTAGCTGCTGGATGATTAATCCCCCGTTCCACCAGGGTTCCTCAAGCAGAGGGCTGTCGACTGCTTGACACATTAAAAGTGAAGGCAAATAGGGAGAATCTGCCTCTAGTGTTCATTGAGCTGGAAATCGGCCTTGTAATTCTTGGCGATGGATCTAGATCATCTGCCTGGCTTTGGGGACAGAGGACAGGGCCACTGGGGCATGGACACGGGCAAAGAGGAGAGTCATTTGCTTTTTTTTAACACTTTGATTTTTCACCCCCCTCCTTGTTTTGTTTTTTAATCCATAGGATATACCACACGCTCAGCCTCCATCAAAGCCCATCCGCCGGAAATTCAGACCTGAGAATCAAGCTCCAGAGAACACTGAGCATCCTCCTGCTGCTGGGGGACCAGCTTCTGCCCCAAGTGTGAAACCCCATCCCACAGTGCAAAAGTAAGTCAAGGTCGAACTGGGAGCAAGCCGCGAAAACTCCTTGTCAGCCTGCGGCTGTGCGTATGCCTAAGGCAATTTGCATTTCCTCTCACAGACTGAGAAGGGGTCCATGGCTAGTTTCTTACCTTGATGTCCCTGGGAGGGCATTGAAGTCTCTCAATCATGTAGAAGGAGACTCGAGGAGCCATAAGCTTTCAGGCGTTCCTGCCATGCGCTTAAGAAAACACGTTCGATTATATCTGTGGTAACCACCTTGCTTTCTCATCTCCCATGTGGACCCTTTTGAGCGAGAGGGGGATATTGGTACTAATTCTGGCAGGTCACATGCTGAAAACAGAAACTGTAGTGGACAAGCTGTAACCCAGGGTCACCCTGGCTACACCCGGCTAGCCATTTGACTGTTGACGGAACTTGAACACTGGTATGAAAATAGTCCATGTCCAGGGGTGTGAGGGACGATCCTGGGAGAGTAGAGGGTGAGTGGGTTGGAAATGGCGAACTGATTACAAGGATCCACGTGTGATCTCCTCCCTGGGGGACGGACAGCAGAGAAGGGGGGAAGGGAGACTCCGGATAGGGCAAGATATGACAAAATAATAACTATAAATTATCAAGGGCTCATGAGGGAGGGGGGAGCGGGGAGGGAGGGGAAAAAAAGAGGACCTGATGCAAAGGGCTTAAGTGGAGACCAAATGCTTTGAATATGATTAAGGCAAAGAATGTACGGATGTGGTTTATACACTTGATCTATGTATTTGTATGGATTGTGATAAGAGTTGTATGAGCCCCTAATCAAATGTAAAAAATAAAATAGAACTTTACCTATTGAAAAGAAAAAAGATAGTCCATGTTTTCCTCAAGTGTGACAGATGTAGGCCAGGCGTGTGCGCGCGCTCCGTGCGGCTGACTGAAGTTCATGTAGGATTTTGCTGCTAGTTCTGCTGTCCTTTTCCTTCAAACGTGGCCGCCGGGACCACCCGCGGGCTTTGAAATGCTACCCAAAAAGGGCCGCCCAGTTAAGACTATTTGTCCGGAGGAAATATCTACCAGAACGGTTGGGAATAAATTGAACACAAAGTATTGGGAAAACCCCATTTCAAAGCTTTTCTTCAGACCGTGAAATGGGAATGACTTTGTCTCACTTGGTGCCGGTCTGCCTGCCCACCTGCTGGCCTTGGACTGCTCCTTTGGAGTCCCCTAATGTTGGCTCCTATGCTAATTCGAATGAGTGTACTCTTTCTGTAGGCAATCGTCCAAACAGAAGAAGGCGATTCAGACCGCGATCCGCAAAAATAAAGAGGCCAATGCCGTGCTGGCCAGGCTGAACAGTGAACTCCAGCAGCAACTCAAGGTGAGCAGGGCTCTCCATGTGTGTCTCAGAAGACTGGTGACTGTGGTGTGTAGGCTTCATGCTGTGTGTCAGCTCACAGGCCACTTGCTGTGTGTAAGTTCAGAAGCTGTGGGGAGCATTCTTTGTCATCCCCAAAGCTCCTGGGCACACCCTCGTTTATGTCTTTCCTGAATGGTGCTCTGCTTACAGACAGCGCAAAGAGCGTGGCCTTGGTGCTGTCAAAGGCCACTTGTCATCTCACCTTCTCAGGAATACCCCCCTTGTCCCTATCACTTCTTTCTTTCCGTCATCCATTCTCTCCTCCCCACCTGACTCACCCCCTCCCCAGCCCCTGGCCTATTCTGGATCTTTCCCCAGGTTTTCTCCTCTCCTGTCCCCACTCCGGCGTGATCATTCTGGCCAACTCCAGGGGCCAGTGCTTTCATAGCCATGTAACAGGGCTTCACTTTTCAGAAGCATTCTGTACCTTCTCAGATCGCTGTCCCCAGAACTTGTGGGACACCGCTCTTCTCAGCTGTGCTTTCCACCTCACTGTTGTTTCCCTCACATTCTTTACTGGCTTTCTCTTGCCTGACTTCTTGATTAAGTTCTTCCCCTTTGCCCCCAAGGTCTTGGTAAAAATTTCAAACACAGGAAAGCTCAATCATTCTGTGAATATTCATTTTTCTACCACTTGCATTCTCCAGTTAAGATTTTGCTAGATGCTGTATGTATTTTATCATGTATCTGTCTATTAACCCCATCCATCAGTTCATCTTTTTTTGACATACCATATATGCTAGTGTATAAGCTTAGTTTTTCAGCACATTAAAAAATAGTTTTATTGGGGGCTCATATAACTCTTATCACAATCCATCCATCCATCCATTGTGCCAAGCACATTTGTACATTTGTTGCCATCATCATTCTCAAAACATTTTCTTTCTACTTGAGCCCTTGGTATCAGCTCCTCTTTTTCCCCCTCCTCCCCCACTCTGCCCTCCCTTATGAGCCCTTGATAATTTATAAAGTATTATTTTATACCAGAATATTGGGTACATGACACCCCACAGTATGCCTTGGACGCAACAATTCTGTCATTCAGCCTCCTCAGGCCATGGCCAGCCCACTTGCATGCAGCGCAGTGCAGCCTTTTTTGTTGCCCGGTCGTATTCCATGTAGCGAATGTGCCAGTTCTTCCACATCAAAGGGCAGCAGGACGGTTTCTAGCTTTTGGCTATTGTGACGAAAACTGCCTTCTCGAACAAGTCAGCATGGAACTATGCTCTCCTTTCTTTCAGGCACATCCATAAGATTAGAATTAGTAGGTAATATCAGTGTAATTGATTACTTTTATTAGAAATGATCAGAATTTCCCCCCAAAGATAGTAGAGTTCCCTTTGTTCTAGATTCTTGCCAAGAACCTTGTTCTTTTTTTTGGAGGGGGGGCAGGGGTGGGGGGGCATCTTGTGGTGACGTTTTATTTTGCACACTTGCCTATGTGTGTGTTGACTTTTCGGATAACTTGTTTTATGAAGTGAGCTCACATGTTGGTGGCCATTTAAGAAATGGGATGTTTACTCTTGTAGGTGGGCTTTGAGTCGGTGCTCCCTCCAGATCTTGGAGGCGGGTATTTGACATATATGTGTTTTATGAGGGTCTCCTGCCAGTCTTTGTTCTGTCGGTTCCGTTTATTCATTGTATCTTTCCATGAGCAGAAGGTTTTGATTTTTTTTTTAACAATTTATTGGGGCTCATACAATTCTTATCACAGTTCATACATATACATACATCAATTGTATAAAGCACATCTGTACAGTCTTTGCCCTAATCATTTTTTTCTCCTCTTTTCTTCTTTTACATTTTATTAGGGACTCATACAACTCTTATCACCATCCATACATATACATACATCAATTGTACAAAGCACATCCATACATTCCCTGCCCCAATCATTCTCAAGGCATTTGCTCTCCACTTAAGCCCCTCGCATCAGGTCCTCTTTTTTTTTCCCCTCCCTCCCCTTTCCCCCCTCCCTCATGTGCCCTTGGTAATTTATACATCGTTATTTTGTCATATCTTGCCCTATCCGGAGTCTCCCTTCCCCCCTTCTCTGCTGTCCCTCTCCCAGGGAAGAGGTCACATGTGGATCCTTGTAATCAGTTCCCCCTTTCCAACCCACTCACCCTCCACTCTCCTAGCATCGCCCCTCATACCCCTGGTCTTGAAGGTATCATCCACCCTGGATTCCCTGTACCTCCAGCCCTCATATGTACCAGTGTACAGCCTCTGTCCTATCCAGGCCTGCAAGGTAGAATTCGGATCATGGTAGTTGGGGGGAGGAAGCATCCAGGATCTGGGGGAAAGCTGTGTTCTTCATCGGTACTACCTCGCACCCTAATTAACCCATCTCCTCTCCTAAACCCCTCTATGAGGGGATCTCCATTGGCTGACACTTGGGCCTTGGGTCTCCACTCTGCACTTCCCCCTTCATTTAATATGGTATATATATACATATACATATACACATATATACACATACATACAAACACTTATATCGTTTATTTTTTTTGCATGATGCCTTATACCTGGTCCCTTGGCACCTCGTGATCGCACTGGCCGGTGTGCTTCTTCCATGTGGGCTTTTTTGCTTCTGAGCTAGATGGCTGCTTGTTCACCTTCAAGCCTTTAAGACCCCAGACACTATCTCTTTTGATAGCCAGGCACCATCAGCTTTCTTCACCACATTTGCTTATGCACCCATTTGTCTTCAGCGATCCTATCATGGAGGTGTGCAGTCAATGATAGGATTTTTTGTTCTTTGATGCCTGGTAACTGATCCCTTCGGGACCACTCGATCACACAGGCTGGTGTGTTCTTCCATGTGGACTTTGTTGCTTCTGAGCTAGATGGCCGCTTGTTTATCTTCAAGCCTTTAAGACCCCAGACACTATCTCTTTTGATAGCCGGGCACCATCAGCTTTCTGCACCACATTTACTTGTTCACCCACTTTGGCTCCAGCCGTTGTGTCGGGAGAGTGAGCATCATAGAGTTCCAATTTAATAAAAGAAGGTATTCATGCATTGAGGGAGTGTTTGAGTAGAGGCCCAAGGTCCTTCTACCACCTTAATACTTGACCTATAAATATAGACACATAGATCTATTTCCCCATCCTCCTATATATATTTGCATGTACATGTCTTTGTCTAGACCTCCATGAATGCCCTTTGCCTCCTAGCTCTTTCCTCCATCTCCCTTGACTTTCCTCCTGCCCTACTACCATGCTTCGTCGCCACCTGGGCTAGAGTATACCTCTTCTCTAAGCAACCTTACCCTTGATCGTTTCCCACCAGACCTGCCACTCCCCCTTCTCTACCATTTGGGGTCCCGTGTTTTTCCCTTGTCCCTGGGTTTGTTAACACCACTTGAAGGTTTTGATTTTGCAGAGGTCGAATTTTGTTTTCTTTTTTCTTTGGTGGCTCTTGTTCTTATCCAAGGACAGTTTGCCTACCTGCAAGTCTTCTAAGCACTTAATTGTTTTAACATTTATGGTTCAATCTGTGATCTATCTCAAGTTAGATTTTACGTATAGTATGAAATTTCTAGTCAAGGCCAATGTTTGGTTTTTCTTCATAGGGCTACCTAGTTAGTCCAGTATAGTTTATTTGAAAAGACTGTTCTTTCGCTCTTGGGTTATGTGGGCGCCTTTGTCAAAAATCTATTGACCTCAAAGTGCAGGTTTATTTCTGGGTTTCTTTGTTCCATTCATCTGTTTCTTCATCCTTGATCCTAACGCCTATAGGACACAGTCTTCGTTATTGTTACTCTTTAGTAAGTTTGAAAATCAAGTAATATAACTACCTATTTTTAAAACCATTTTTTGGGAGCTTATATAGCTCCATCCGTCCATCCTTCCATCCATCCATCCATTGTGTCAAGCACATTTGTACATTTGTGCCATCATCATTCTCAAAACATTTGCTTTCTAATTGAGTCCTTCCCTCTCCTACCCTCCCTCCCTCATGAACATTTGATAATTTATAAATTATTATTTTTTCATGTCTCTCACTGACTGATGTCCCCCTTCACCCACTTTTCTGTTGTTCATCTCCCAGGGAGGGAGTTACATGTAGATCGCTGTGATTGGTTCCCACTTTCTTCCTCCAACTCCTGGTATCACTACTCTCATTATTGGTCCTGAGGGTTTTGTCTGTCCTGGATGCCCTGTGTTTCTGGCTCTTATTTGTACACATGTACAATCTCTGACTTAGCTGGATTTGTAAGGTAGAACTGGGGTCCTGATAGTGGGGGGAGGGGGTAAAGCATTAAAGAAGTTGAAGAAAGTTGTATGTTTCATCAATGCTATACTGCACCCTGACTGGTTGGTCTCTTTCTGGTGACCCTTCTGTAAGAGGATGTCCAGTTGTCTACAGGTGGGCTCTGGGTCTCCACTCTGCACTCCCCTTATCCACATTGAGAGGATTTTTTTGTTCGGGGTCTTTGATGCCTGAGACCTGATCCCATTAACCCCTCATGATCACCCAGGCTGATGTGCTTCTTCCATGTGGGCTTTGTAGCTTCTCAAACCTTTAAGACCACAGAAGCTATATCTTTTTGATAGTTTGGAACCTCATCTTTCTTCATCACATTTGCTGTGCACTTGCTTTGTCTTCAGTGATCGTGTCGGGAAGGTGAGCATCATGGAATGCCAGTTTAATAGAACAAAGTGTTCTTGTGTTGAGGGAGTACTTGAGTGAAGGTCCAGTGTTTATCTGCTACCTTGATAATTAACATATAAATATATGTACATAGATCTATCCCCCCATTGTTATATAAAAACATATTTACATGTGTACATGCCTGTATCTCGACCTGTGTAAATGCCCTTTGCCTCCTAGTTCTTTCTTCTATTTCCTTTTACTTTCCTCTTGTCCCACTATCATGTTTGGCCTTCATTCGAATTTCAGTAATTCCTCTTGGGTATATTGCCCTTGATTAAGCTTTACCAGACATTCTATGTCCCCCTCACCATCGATTTAGGATCACTTGTTGTTCCCTTGTCCCTGGGTTTGTTAACATCCACTTTCTTTCCCCACCTCCCTTCTCCCATGTCCCCTTGCCCACCTCTCCACCCCCCCACCCTTGAACCATTGGTCCCGTTGTTTTTTTCTCTGAATTGTTTATCCAGCTTATCTTATCTAGATATACATGCAGAGACAATAATAAGCACAAAAACAAGGCAGAGCAAAATAAACAACAAAAATTTTAAAAAGCCTATAAATAGTTCCAGGTCTGTTCATTGATTTTTAGGCATGTGTTCTGGTAGAGTCTGATGGGGTGCCATGCCCTGATCTCAAAGTCTATTTTTGGTATTCCCCAGGGATTTCATTGGAATTGTGCCAATTTCTACAAAAGGGACATTTGGCCTGGCTGTTAAAATATTGAGGATGGTCTTATCTTTCTTATTCCTTGTTTATGTTTTTAATCTTTATATTACTATTGTTTTTGTCCTCACCATGTCATTTCGTGTTTGCTCTTTAGTGTTTCTGTTGGGTTTACCAGTCTGTGAAGGACAGAAGGAGTGGATGCGCACTGATAAGAACTGATGCAAGGGTTGGTAGGAGATGTAGGGGGTGGTGGGGGGGAGATGGGGAGGGGGAGGGTATTTGGGGAGCAAACAATGAAGGCGGGAGGGGGAGGGAGCACTAGAACAGAATGTGATTACACAATTCATTTTTAATGGGAGGGGGGAGAAAATGTTCTAACATTGATGGTGGTAATGATTACCCAATTCTTCTTGATATAATTGAGTGAATGAATTATATGGGATGTGGATTATGTGCCAATAAAACTGTAAAAAGAAAAAGAAAAAAGTGAAACAAAACCAGAAATCCCTAAAGGGACATTTAGGAGGAGGACAGGGTTTTCCATGAATCTGTAGCCCAATCACAGGAGTGCTGGTAACAGTATGATTAGGCATTGGCTGCTAAAATGAAGGTCAGCAGAGTAAACCCACCGCCTGCTCTGGGGGCAAAAGAGAAGACTCTCTGCTTTCATAAAGATTTACAGTCTTGGAAACCCTCGACTCTGTCTCTGAATTGACTTGATGGGATTGGGTATGCTTTGGGAGGACGAGCCCAATTTGACATATACATAATACCGAGTCTCCCCTTCCATGACCAGAGCATCTCTCTTCTAATTACTTAGGTCTTCTAGAATTTCTAGTAGTTCTGCAGACTGTACAAATCTTACATAGCTTTTAAAATTTTCAATCACAAGCATTTTGGAACATTATTATGAATTGAAGGCACCCTAATGGCCCTATTGGATAAGCACTGGACTGCTAACCTTCAGGGCAGCAGTTCAAACCCACCAGCTCACTCCTAGGGAGCTAGGTGAGGCTGTCTGCTCCCATCATGAGCTACAACTTCAGAAGCCCTACATAGGATCACTATGACTTGGGATTGACTCCATGGTAGTGGAGTTATCAATGGAATAGTTTTTTATGTCGTTTTCGAATTGTTTACTAAGGAGCCCTGGTGGTGCAGTGGTTATGCGTTGGCCTGCGCACCGCAAGGTCGGCAGTTTGAAGCCACCAGCTGCTCCCAGGGAGAAAGATGAGGCCTTCTATTCCCATAAAGAGTTCCAATCTCAGAAACCCACGGGGCGTTTCTGCCCTGCTCTGTTGTGTCACCACGATCAGAATGGCAGTGAGTTTGTTTTTGTTTCTGATTCTGTCAGATTTCTGATCATCACTTCATTGTTGGAGAGTTTCCCTTCTCAACTTGTGTCCCTTCTACACTAAAATTTCCTTTCTGGCAACAAATGTACAAATGTGCTTGACACAATAGATGGATTTATGGATTGTGATAAGAATTGTACGAGCCCCCAATACAATGATTTTAAAACAATAAATTAATACAGGAAAAAATATTCCTTTCACCTCTTTTTGCGGATTCTGGTGGTGTCTTGACAGGACCTGGTCATAGCCAGCTGAGGGAGCCAGAGGGGGCCACCCAATGGCCTTTCTCTTCTTCCAGAACACTTTGCTCTCCCTGGAGTCGCCGTGGTCTTGTTGGTCTCATGCACTCAGTTACCTTTTCGCTCACAACCAGCGCAGCCCCGGCCATGCTGATGCTGTTGCATGTCTTCTCAAGTTGTGTAGCGCCAGCAGTTCCCCCCTTTCAACCCCTTTTCTAGAAGAAACTTCTTGCTGTATCCCATCTCTGCTGGGTGCCTCCTGCCCCTGGAGCCTAGGGGCCAGCTTGTGGTCTTTCCTCACCCCTGTCTGAAGGCTTTCCTTGGGAGAAGATTTCTCCTGTCTCGCGTCATCTTTCTTGATGTACTTGCTCTTGTTGCTGGAGTCAATTACAAAGAAAACGGAGGAGGAGAAAGGAGATTTAAAAAAAATTGGAACCCACAGTGTTTGAGAATGATGAGTTTAACTTCACACTTAGTTTGAGTGAAGAATTCTAGGTTGGAACATGGTGTCCTTTAGAATTTTGAGCAGCAGTTCTCAACCTGTGGGTCACGGCCCCTTTGGGGTTTGAGCGACCCTTTCACAGGGGTGGCCTGATTCATCACAGTAGCAAAATGACAGTGATGAAGTAGCAACGAAAATAATGTTATGGTTGGGGAGGGGTCATCACAACATGAGGAACCAGATTAAAGGGTCGTGGCATTAGGAAGGTTGAAAACCACTGATTTAGAAGAAGGCATTATTGTCTACCTTTTAATTCAGCTATTGAAAAGCCAGAAATGGACCTTTCTCTCCCTCCCACTTATGAATTATAAACAGAACGCACGAACACCTGTCTGAAAACTCCAGAAAGGAAACATGAACAAGGCACCCAGAGTTCACAGGACCCAAATTTCAGTCACCCTTCCCCCACAGCCCCCAGTAGTCTGACCTGAACACTCCACTCAGCCTCATGTGGGGAAGCGAGCACTGTGGGTGGAGGGAAGGAGATCGGGCAGCAGGCCTCCCCTCTCCAGCTCTGGGGCTGGACACGCTGAGGCCTCCTTTTGCTCCATTCTCCTGTGCCTGGCCTCAGGGCAGCTGCCAGGAGTGGGAGCTTGGAAGGAGGGAGGGAGCCTCCTTCCCAGAAGATGATGCCACACCTGGGCCGGGGTCACACTTCAGAGCTCGCCCTCTTGTACCAGACTGTGATGTCAGAGGAGGTGCAGTTTTAAAAGTGTAGTGTGTCTGCCCGGAAGGCCCCAAAGCAAGTGAGGGCTAAAAGAGAATGAAGGTCACACTCTACCCAAATGCTTAACCCTTTGGCATGACGTCATCTCCTGCCAGTGTCCTGGTGGCAGAGTGGTTACCCATGGGGCTGCTAACCACCAGGTCAGCAGTTTGAAACCACCAGCCACTCTGTGGAAGAAAGATAGGGCTTTCTACTCCTATAAAGAGTTCCTGGCTCGGAACCCCCCAGGGGGGCAGTTCTACACTGTCCCGCGGGGTTGCTATGAGAGGCCATCGACTTGATGGCAGTGAGTTGGGCTTGTTTGGCTTTGGGGTTCCCCTGTGTGGGTGTGATGCATTAGGGATGCACCCGAAGAATGACCTCTCTCTTCTTTTATTTTTCTTCTCTGCTCTGCACCACTCAGGAGGTTCACCAGGAGCGCATTGCATTGGAAAACCAACTGGAGCAACTTCGCCCCGTCACCGTGTTGTGACTGCCTCCTCAAGGCTCGTGTGACCCTCCTTGCCAAGGTCGTCCCTGCAAATGTTTCCACCCAACTCCTTGCCCTAGATGTCCGTGTCCAGAGCTGCGAGCAGCTGAAGTAGAATCCATGTCACCTTTTCTCTCGCACTTTACCTGTACATTTCACTGCAGTGGGAAAAGAGAGAGAGACAGAGAAGAGCGCGTGAGCGCTTCAACTGATGGTCACAGTGAAATGTCAGTTAGCAGTAGACTTGTAGCCCCCATTCTGAGTACTTCTTCAAGGTGGTAGCTGCTGCTCCTTACCAAAAATCAACCTGCTAGCAAACTAAAAAAATAACTTAGAGCCGTCTTTAGTTAAAGAAGTTATGATTTGTACAAACATCTTATAGTCAAGTACCTTCAGGATGCTTGTTTTATTTTTGGTATGCCTATCCTCGTACACATAGGTTGGCTTCCTGAATAATTGGGATTCCAACTGGATAGTCTCTGGCATGAGGATACTAAAAAAACACACCCAGAAAATAACACAACAGCATCAGATTTAGACTGGCGCTCTGCCCTCCACCACTGTCTGCCAAAAATTGCTTCTCGAGTGCCATTTTGATATTATATCTACCTATAAATAATACATGACTATTGTTTTCTATTGAATGTCAAAGACTTACTGGGTCTTTGCACCTCTGGAAAGCAGAGGTTTGGGCAATGATCTGTTTAACTTGGCCAAGATGGGCTGTCAAACCAGATAACTCAGTCCTTTCATGTAAATTTTTGGGCATGAGCAATCTGTTTTAACTGCCTCGCCCTATCAAATTAAATAAATAGTTGCCAGATCTCGACTTTTATCCTGCGTAAGGACATCCTATCTGTATGTAAATGCATGCATTTGGAAACTGCCCAAGAGACACGAGAGGCTGATGAGGCTGTTTGCATGGGTAAACACTGCTTGTTTGGACGAGGGGGATCCAAATGGAGGAAGAAGGGAAGTGGTTGTTTCCAACAACTTTTGGTAGTTGGTTTTGTCTTTATTATTTTGACCTGGATTCTGACTAGATTGGGCACAAAGTATGTCCTTGGGAAGGCAGTGGGTCAGATCTCATGCAGAGGAACCAAATTGCTCCAGGGGAAGTGCTGCGAAGCAGTGCAGCTCACCTGGGAGAACTTGGTACCCAGATGGAAAGTAGGAAGTCCCGTCCCTAGTGCAGGCCGTTCTGTTGGCCACTCTCCGGCCTGAGGGGTGTGGGATGCTGAGAGTCCTTTGGGAAGTGGTTTGGGATAGGTTCACAGTATGTGGGATTCATTCTTCCACTTCAACCGAGCTGAGTGAGAGCTTTTAGCAAATGTAGGTGTTGATTCGAGGCTTGTATATTCCATCGTCAAACTTTATTAATAGTCTAATGGCAGAAGAAAAGGGTGCAAACAGACGGTGTTTTTCCAAAGGAGGGGGAAGGGGAACTGTTGATTCTACTCTGCGCATACCTATGAGGTTGGAATGGATTTGATTCTGAAAATTACCAACTGTGCGCTCTCTCAGGGGTTTGTTTTTTTTTTCTTCCCCTTTGGCTATCCTTCTTGTCCCCATGGGAAGGGTTGGGATGAGATAAACCCATCCTAAGGTTGAGAGGGTCAGTGCCACAGTTATAGGTGGCCTCTTTTCCCATGTTCGGAGCTCAGGGGTGCTGTAACACATTTTCTAAACCGTGTTCTTGGGGCAGCCGGTTCACAACCTGTGTGTAGCATGTGCACTTTATCTCATCAGCTCCCAGTACTTCGGTCCACACCCAGATGAACACTTCATAGCCATTAACCAGGCATGTCAACTAAGGAGTGTTAGACTATGGTGTGCCTTGCGACACTACTGACCAGCATTTTTTTTTCTTCCCCATCAGGCCAATGGGCCAAATTAGAAGACATTCTGTTTCATTGGTTTGGTCCTCATTCAAGAAGAAAAGCAATCAAGCTTATATTGGACAATCGCAGCCCCCTGAGCTATATGGTCTCACTTGCATTTTGAGGGAGACCCGGCATTAAAGCACACTCCAATAATATCTCTATCCAACCACCTTGGCTGAAGCCCACACAACTAGTTATTAGAAGTAGTTTTTTTTTAAAGAAAGCAGTTAATGAGTGTATGTATGCACATGTTAGTAGTCGTATCTAAAGTAGTGCTCTTCCTTGGCTTCTGTTTTCCTAGTATGTACTTGGCCATTTATGATGTTAACTCACTCATGATCGTGCTTCTGTGAGCCTCTGTCTAGTTCGGTTTTTAGGAAGGCTGGTTATTCAAATCACCATCATACCTCTTTGAGAAAATACCACCCAAATGAGACTTATCGGCAGGGCAGAAAGTGGCAGACTGAGGGAGGTCAGCGTTCTCCGCCACCATGGGGGCTTTAATGACCCGATCATTAAGTGGCCTTTGCCATTGGGAGGTCCTACAAGCCCCATGGATGGAAGCACAGCCAAAGCTATACCGACCTTCTTAGCTTTTATGATGCCTCTTGTAAGTGGCCTCTCTTGCCTTTGCCGCCGCCTCTGTCTCGCGCAGGCATGAAGCAAAACCACAAGGTAACTGTTTGGAACGGATATGTGCGTGGTCGCCAAGGCAGACTGAGTGGGGGGGGGGGATCTGAGGTGCTTTATAGATATTGTAGACAAGTGCTTTGGGCCTGTTTAGGAGAGGAGGCCACTTAGCTCAAAGCTTCATCATCTTACTATCTCTGGAGAAGATGTTTTAAGAGCTGAGAACCCATCAGTTTTCATGTGCAGAAATCAGTCTGCCCTAAAAGCCACAGTTCCTGGCCCAAGACTCCATAGAAAGAGGTAACTATTGTCAGAGTTGCAATACCAACCAGTCCGATTTGATGGACTCTTGAGTTTACATCCTTCAGCTTCCAGCAATACTAAAACTGCTACAAAACAACCAGGTGGCATTTTATTGATGTAATAATTAGCCTTAAAACATGCAAACATTTTGACGAGTTTGGGGTCTAGCACGGTCTCTTGGATTGAAGCAAAAAAGAGAAAACCTACGGGGAGAAAATGTGACTGAACTCCTTGTTCTTCTGAGCACCTCGCCTTGTTCCTGAGGCAGTGAGTTACCCTGAGTGTCTTGGCAGAACTTGAGACAGCTGCTGTTGCTTTGACTGGATCCCATTCCTGTATTCCTTATGGGAGTTGGTTCTTTAAACGAGACGACTGTGATCGCAGGGAACTCAATATGGTTACAGTTTTTCTTCAATATATCTTTGGTTCTTTAGATCACAAATGTTCAAGTCTAGCTTTTTGTGGTTGGGGGGGGCGGCGGGAGGGAGGGGTAAATACATCGGAAACAGGATATTTCCTTTGATTTCCTACCAGTGTCTGAACCATCATAAAGCATTCTCTCTTCAGATGTGATTCAGTCTGATAGTCTATTTCTCAGCGAGTCCTTAAATGATCTCACAGCCATGGTCATAGCTGATGTGTACTCAGACGACCAATAAGTTCAACTCGAGAATGGAGAGTGTCTCCCAATTAAAACAGTGTTGTAAAATATTTTCTCCGGGCTAGTTGTTGGAAGGATCTCAACTACACTCTTACCACCTTCGAGCTACAAACATTTTGTAAAATGTGTTTCTAGAAACACACCTCCCGACTAGATATTGCCAAGGGATGTGATTTTTTAAATGGGAAAAAAAACCCACATTACGTTTATTAGCAGTCAGATCCTCCTATATTATTGACAACTCAGCCTTAGTTGGTTGGGGCAGGAACAGTCACGAACGTGACGATGAACTATCAGTTGGAAAGTCTTTTTACACTGGAAACTCTGCTTTCTCTTTCCAACTTGCTGACGGTGTTTCAAGTGTGTTCTGGAAACGTCTGCTCTCCACCGCTCAGTTGCCTCTCCTGTTCCATTTTGAGGGTTTTGGTTAAGGGGGTTTGCAGTTTCTAGTAAGAAGGGCTTAGGGAGTCGGGAGTCCGGAGCCAGCATATCCTGCCATTCCTTCACAGGCTCCAGGAGCTATCAGTGAGTCATGGCTATCTGAAGGTTATCTAGTCACCTGACCTGCTCTTTTCACTATAAACAGGCAAAGCAAGGGGGATCCAGAGGGATAACCTTCTTACTAGAAGGTTATGCCTATGGGCAACTCCAAGGGCAGCGGATGGGACGTGGCAGACGTTTAAAACCGCGCCAGCAAACGCTGGAGCAGTTGCTTCTGTCTCCAGAAACAAGGTTCTCAGAGACGGCCTTATCAGCGAAACCTAAGCTTGCCCTGAAACAGCTAGTCTGTTAGTGTGGGTAAGACGTTCCAGGCATTGTAAGCATTTACCAATGTACCTGATGCTAAAGACGCCTTTGCTGAAAATGTCATATTGCCAGGTTTCTATTGTGCTAGCTACACAAGCCTTGCTCTGTGCTCAACAATTGGGACATATTTCATTTTCATGTTTTGTGAATTTTCCTGCCTTGCTGGTTAGTTCATCGCTCGACTATGGGAGAAGGTTGAAAGTAGGGGTTGGATAATCTAACGCCACCCACCCCTTCGATCTTTGAGGCTTGAACTGAACTGGAATGTGGGGACTACAGTAGGGTCTCCCCAAGTGCCCTCTTGGCTGACAGACCTAGACCACAGAGCATCTTCAAGGGACTGTTCCATGGAAACAGTCACCTCATTGTGTGGATGTTGGGCAGGCTGAGTTGTATAGTTTTTGTCTGTTTTTAAAGAAAACTCGTCTGTGAGCTTTAGCTGCACCCATTCAAGTAGCCCCTTGAACACCACCTTCCTTTTGGTCTTTAGAACAAATACCATATTTGAGTGAGCCAGAGGCCAGGAGTGTGCCGTCTTAGTCTCTGTAGCTACTGGGAACAAGAGAGACTGAGCTGATGGTCTATTTTCACTTAGAGAGTAAAAGAACTAAATGTATATTTTTTCACTGCAGTGCATCGAACAGTTAAAATGCATAACAGCAAAGTATATATTTGATGCCTTCTGTCTTCTCATGATAACGTGCGAACAAATTGTGCTCATATTTTCCTCAGAGTCTCATTCATTTGCTATGCATCCGGGGCATTATGTATATCGATCCTTCCACACAAATAAATCCCGGGGGCGTCCTATATTTGGAGTTTGACTTGTAGACTCAAGCTAACCTTCCTGCCTCTTTTTCACACTTGTCGTGAAGTCTGTGAAGAACAGAGTTGGTTAAGGATCTTCAACTTTGGAAAATGTACATGATGTGAAACTGGGGTGTTATGTTAAAAATAAATGTATTATAACCACGTGTGGCTTTCATGAAGTCTTGGTGTCGTACAGCGTGGCTTGCATTGGGTCTCGTGTGCATTTCATGCAGGTGATGGGACGAGGCGCTGGGGTCTTACCAATCAAATCAAAGTGGGTGATTTGGCAATTTCAACCTATTAGCAAGCTAGAGGTAAGCCTTTGAACGATCTGCACACAGTGAAAGGAAGCACTTGGCAGTGACAGGACAGTGCATGTTTAAGGTCCACTGGATTAAAAACTTGGCTTATAGTGAGGCCAGGTTTGATCCCTCCGTCCAGCTGATGTTCGTTTGTTCAGCTGTGCTTCCCCATAGCCTTCGCTGGAGTGAGGGTTGATGGGGAGGTCGGTGGAAGCGCTGATAGGAAGCAGAGACACATGTCCATCAAACTGAAAACTCCATCAGGTTGATAGAAATTAACAAGACTTTACCCCAGGTAGTGCCAGTAATAGGGTGTTCCCCAGTCGTCTCTACAAAACGTGGGCTATAGATTTGCAGAGCCCAGTGCAAAATGGAAATGAGGGACCCCTTGGTCAACAGCAGAGCATGAACCCAAATAGGGGGTTCTTTTCAGTGCACTCTGGAAGCTGGCCCAGGCAGTAGTAGCGGGAATGGTGATTACAGCTGGTGACTTTCTCATGCAGGTGCTGTGCAACCATGTACCCCACCGAAACGTCTGCTTCGGTCCTTTGATAATGCCCATTTTAGGGATCGGGAAACTGAAGCTTAGAAAAGCTAAGCAACTGCCCTCAAGTCTCAGTGCTTAGGGGATTGTCCAACCCAACTCGGATTGATTCCAATGCACATGTTCCTTGACACTCGACACTCCCACAAACCTGGCGTGGTCTTTGACCTACGACTTTGGTGGATGATGTTGGATGCAACGGAGTCAATTTTGGGCTGATCGTGCCCCTGGGTGACAGGAAAACTGCCCCTATAGGCTCTGGTACACATCTCAAAAATACATTTTGAAGTTCATTGTTGTACTGCTTTCAATTTTAAGCATACATAAAACTCGAAGGGATCCTATAGATTCTATGCCAATGGCAATAACTGAGTTTTATTCTTGGGTCTTTCTGCGACCATCAAGGAGTCCTGGTGTAGTGGACACAAGTTAGGCTGCAATCCTCGTGGTTGGCTGTTCGAAACCACCAGCAACTCCATGGTGGGAGAAAGACTGGGCTTTCCACTGCTGTAATAAACAGTTACAGTCTCAGAAACCCACAGCGGGATGCTATGAGTCAGCATTGACTCGATGGTAGCAAGTGGGCTTCTGTGGTATCACGACTAATTTCAGATGGGTGTGAACACAGGAATATGTAGTGCCACAGGGATTTGAGGCTTGAGCCTCACCTGAAGTGGTCTAGAATAATTCTGAGTTGCCTGAAGTTGCTTTTCGAATAAACATACACATGGCTGTGCCTGTGTGTGCATGACTGGGAATGCTGCAAGTCCGTGTAGGACACTTGTGCTGGTTAAAGGATAAGTCATAAAGATGTTGCTTGCCATTTGAAGCACATATACAAGAATCTCGCGATACAAGGCTAAGTCCCAACACATTGCTACACAATCATAGAAACCTTTATTAAACAAAAAAAATAGCAAAAGGTGAAGCTGTTATTTCTCACTTGTCCTTTATCAAGGTCTGTACCCTTCAGAAGGTGGTGGCTTCGTTTCTCAAATTCTTCCCCAAAGCCCTCTGTGCTCTTCAACTCAAAGGGCCATCCTGGGCATCGTCAAAGGACTCAAAATGTGTTCCTTCTTAAGGTTCTCTGAGTTTGGGGAGCAAAGTGTCTGAGAGGCCAAGATCAGTGCTGTCAGGTAGATAGGGTAAGATGTCCCACTGAACTTCTAGGACAACCCTAGCTGCCCTCTGAGAATACGCAGATGCATTGATATGCTGGGAAAATAATTCTGGGCCACAGCTTCTTAAACCTTCCCAAGGGCTAGTAAGCCCTTGTGATTTCCCTGTATCCTTCAAGAAAAATCTTTCACGAGGATCTCTTTGAAATGAAGAATACAACACGAACTAACATGCACACCTATGTTTATTGCAGCAATTTCCACAGTAGCAAAATCATGGAATTACGCAACCTAAAACCTCAACTACAGAGGAATGGATTAAAGAAAAAGCTGTGGTACATTCATATTATAGGTTTTTACGTATCAGTTTTTAAAAAGCGGCCCAAACACCATAAGACATGGACAAAACTAGAGAACAGTATGCTTAGCAAGTTCAGTCAATCTTAGAAAGAAAACGATATCACTGTTGTTATTTTAAGCAAACTGAGCACGAAATGTGTGCGCACCAAAAGACAAGACTTTGATGCCTTAGAGGTGGCCAGGCATAGGGGTGGGGACAAGGAGGAGAGGGAGGCCAGAAACGGAAAAAACATTAATTTCCCAAACCAGTTGCCATAACCAGCGAAGTTTATTGCTTTGCTTTGAATGTCACTGACCCAGCAGCTACCCACAGAAGCTACTGTTTTGGTGGGATCCTAATGGTAAATCCAAGACTTGTCCCCAGGTTCAAATTGATTAGCTTTGCTATTGCCTACAAGAGCCTCAAAGTTAGCTGGTCTTTGCGCAGTGCTTTGGATACCCAGCGAGCCCACGTTTGCAGAGCCCAAGACGTTTGCTGGAAATTGAAAACACTGAACCCTGTGAAATCCCAACCGCAGTAGCTATCGCACCAATGGTCATTCTTCCACTTGTTTCTAGACGTAGTTTCCATTTGCCCAGGTTGATGGTCTTCCCTTTCTTGCCTCATTTTGACGTCTTCCTGACCTTTCAGAAAATGCTTTCCCCATCTAAAAATGATTGCAAAGTCGATTTTGAGTTCTGTGGAGAATTGGATATTTGCCCTGTCCTCAAAATGCCCCAGCCCCAGCACAAAAGTATCCTATTTTGTTAAGACACCAAAACAGGACTCAGACAAGATATTGGTATTCTTTTTAACTTTTTTAGGAGTTGGGTAAAGGTTTCCATACCGTATCCATTTTGCATTCAACAACTCGTACACATTTTGTCATTAATTGCAACGATCCCCACTGTGTAACATCACTGGTCCTTCTTCCCTGTGAAACTTGTTCCCATTCCTACTCCTTCTATAACCATTTTGAACGTTGCCCTTGGGTGACTGCTGCCCTGTTGGTCTCAAATGGTTGATTATTCTAAGGTCTGTGTACCTCTCTAGAGTTGTCGTTCCCCTTAGCCACCTATTTTGGGGCTGAAGTTGAGTCATTTCCAGACTTGAAGGCTAACCTTGGTACAGTCTCAGGGATCCACCAGTCTCTATCTGATCAGTAACTGGTTTGGTTTGTTTATGATTTTGAGTTTTGTTCCACAGGTTTCTCCCACTCTATCCAGGACCTTCTAACATCCTTTGCAGAGCAGTTGATGCCGGTAGTCAGGTACCATCTAGTTCTTCCCGTCTCCCAGTTGGGGAGGCTGATGTGTGCACAGGCCAACTAGTCCACTGCATAATGGTTTCCCCATGTCTTCACTTTCTGACAAGCAAAGGCCAATAGCGAGGTATACCCCCAGATGGCTGTGCAGGACCTTTTAAGACTCCCATCATGCTGTAATTGGCAAAACCACCAGCAGCTCTTCTGGAGAAAGACCCCATCACTATTCTCCAAAGGAGGATGTGGAACATTGTCTTGGTGGACTCTAGTTTTGTCAATTGACTTTAATGTCTCTGAGACTCTAGTCCTGAGCCCCCGGGCTCGTGGATTCATTCCCTCAAGTTGTGTGGTGATGTCTAAGAGGTTTTCATGTCTTTTCCCTGATATGTACCACCACATTCATGAATGAATTTGTATCCTAGATAAATCCCCATGTCCATAGTCCCTCTGCTAAGCCTGTACCTATTCATACATATACTCCCACTCTCCCACACCCATTCAGCCTGTGTGTCTATCCACTCATCTGCTCGTAGATCCCCATTATTGCAGGATCGTGTCGTTAGCAGGAGTTGCCTCTGCTGCCTTTACCACTCTTCCTAGTGTTCTTCCTGTGCTGACCTCCTCCCCTTCACCCATAGACAAATGTAATATTTCGAGAACTTGACAGCAGTCATCACGGATTGCAAAGACATGATTGAAATGTGTTGTTTGCAGTAAGCCATTGCATGTATGAACAAATCCTAGTAGCAATAACTCCCCCCACCCCCCAATCCTAAGTGATGTTTATTATCAATTTTCATCATAGAATAGTATGTGATAAATACAGCTGGAAATCTCTTGAATATAATATTTTTAATATGACTTGACTACTACCATTCACAGAATGATGAATAACCACATTATCAATAACTGAGAGGAAGCCTCTTTTGATTCCCCTCCACCCTTTTAATTGCTATTTCATTCTCAAAACAAGTGCTGTAGGTTCACAAATATGACTCACTGCAATATTATAACTAAAGCACCCGAAAATTGGACAAAATCAGTGACTATCGAACACCAGTAGGAATGAACACAACAGCCAGTGTGGTCAAAACCACATAATTCACAGTATCATAACTGGATAATAAACACTTTGATGGGAGCGCATCAGAAGTTTCAAAAAATAAATCAGCATAGAGTTGTCTTATGGATCCATGTAACCATGGCTTGCCCCCGCAAACTTTTTTGTTACAGAAAACTACAGGAATCTTTTTATAAGAAGTATTATGTTTTTGCTAAAACGCGGCACAAAAGTCATGCAGACATTCTAATGTCATCCCTTCTGATGGTGTCATCTGGTACCGCCTGCATCTCCTGCACTCTGCTGCTTGGCCATTGGTGCCACTACGTTTTACTTACCCTCGTGTGTGTGTGTGTGTGTGTGTGTGTGTGTGTGTGTGTGTGTGTGTGTCAAGGATAACCAGCATGTGGACTATCAATAAAAAGGTGGGGCCAGAGTACTATCTTACATTTTCCTACAGGGCACACCCCCCTTATTCCTGGACCTGGGGTAGCCTCTCCCATCCTTGGTAGACCTCCGTAGAACAAAGCACAGCCCCCAGGCCCTATATGAGACTCCATTCGAACTACAAGGCAGAAAGAAACCAAAGGGGAGAAAGATAAGACCGGGCCCCAATACAGGAAAGCAATGCAAATTACATGCAGATATAAAGAATTGTGATATAGGCCCATTGAAATTCAAATAAGATGATCCCACATCTCAACCCAAGTGTGGTGGAAGCTGCATCCCCATCTTCCTGGGCACCTGAGAGGCAACAGTGTAGGGGCTGTTTTTTTTTCCAACGTTGTGAATGCTTTTATTTGCATTTTTTTTAATTTTAACAATTTATTAGGGGCTCATACAATTCTTATCACAGTTCATACATATACATACATCAACTGTATAAAGCACATCTGTACGGTCTTTGCCCTAATCATTTTTTTCTCCTCTTTTCTTTTTTTACATTTTATTAGGGACTCATACAACTCATCACCATCCATACATATACATACATCAATTATATAAAGCACATCCATACATTCCCTGCCCCAATCATTCTCAAGGCATTTGCTCTCCACTTAGGGCTGTTTTTTTTATTGTTATTTTTATTCCACTCACTTCTGGCTTTGATATGCATCCTAAGAATTAGTTCAGCAGATAGATCAGCTGTTATCCCTAAAATATCATTCACACGAGGCATTTGTGCATAGAGGCATGGAAAAAATGGGTAAGGGGCAGAAGTTATACAAGATAGAGGGCCATATGGTTTTGAAATAGCTTCTATCCAGGAGCACCACTGCACAGCCAAAGGGGATACTGCTCATGTTGTGTCCACATGTAGGGTGCCCCTGGCAGTGTGCGCACAGCTGTCCTGTTCACAGCTCTGTGCAGCAGAGCCCAACTTTCTCTCAACGCCTACCTCTTTCCCATTTTATAGAGCAATGGGTTATCTGCTGCAATAAAGGTGGAGGTAGGAACTTGGGCATTCTGCTCGCATTTCTAACTCTGTCCCAGTACTTTTTGTAGTCTATCGTCACTTCCTGTTTCCACTACTGGTCTAGGCCAGGAGTGTTCAAGTGGATGCCATTCTGTCCCTGCCTCCCTGGGGAAATGTGCCAATGGCTTGCGACATTTTCATCATCACTACCAGGGAGCCGTCTATTGCTCAGGGATGCTGTGGTATCCTACAATGCACAGGGCAGTCTTCCCACTCCCCAAAATGACCCAACCCCAAATGCCTGTAGTACCAAGGGTGGGAAATGTTCTAGAGAAGATCCTCGGGTATCAGTTATCCGGAGCGATTGAGCTTTCTGGTCACAAGGAGGGACATCCTTTTCCAGGGGTAATGCTACAGCAGCAGGCTTGGCTAAATGAGTTCATTCATTCACATAGTAACATGAGTTGAGTGAAGCTTGCCAGGAATATCATGAAAACTAGCAGCCACCCATCTGCCTCAGTGACGGGGCACAATAGAGCATGGCGGGGACTATGACAAGTTGGAGCTGGAGATTATTGCCATGCAACCTCCAGTGTCGCCAGATTTCTGATTCCTTGAGAGATACTAGGCAGGGTGGCGGCTGATTGGGAGGGGGGCACCAGGATCTCTGGGGGGTATTGAAAGAAAAGAACTGCCATTCCATTTTTTTGTATTGAAGTGTCCAGCTGAATGGTCAAGATGCTCTCGAAGAAGAAAGACTGATTATAAAACTAGTTCTTAAGGCACTGTGGAATTATTGCGAATGATAGACAATTGGATCAATAGAACAGAACAGAGACACAGACATGCAGGCCCATATTCAACCTCGTGATCTATAGGAAAGGTGCCAGTGGAATTTCCCGCAGGAAGAGCTGGTCTTTCCAGTAAAGGGTGCGGGAGCCCTAGGAAATCCACCTGAAGAAAATGACCCCTGAGCTCTACTTCACACCAGCCAGGAAACGGCGTGCCCGATGGGCCAGAGACCGAAACGTCAAAGGTCAAAGAATACAGCCTCTAGACGAATGCATAGGATAATATCTTCATACGCTTCATAAAGGGTGTTTTTTTATGAAGCAGGGCCTACAAAGCACTAACCATCATGGAAAATATTGATGAATTGGACTTCATTAAAATGAAGAACTGGGTCTTATCAACATTTACCACCAAGAGTATAAAAGGCAAGCTGCAGAACAGGAGAAGATAGAATACAGCTGTCAAAGAATTCTTGCCCATTTTTTAAAACGTTGGCAGCGATTTCCAATGTAAAACACGGAGGGTGGGGGAAACACTCATGCAGGCTGGTAGTATGCAGGCCAAACGAAACATGACTTCAGCCAGTTCTGGCCCACGCCTTGCCAGCTGGCGACCTTCCTTTCGGTGGCAGAGACGAATGGTAGAGTTGAGCAGTTCCACTTCTCCTTTTTTCTTGCGCAGCCTCTGTGAGAAGAAGAACTGGTGGAGACATCAATTTCCTGATAAGAAGCAGAACGGTTGGTGAGCGGTATGTTGAATGTAGGGCTTCAGGAGCACTTCCCTCCCGCCGTGGTAGACATCATCCTTGAAAATATCTTTAAAATGGGATTCAGCCGAGGCTTCCTTGACCCCAATGGGTGAGTTCAGGCCCGCTGGCCCTGTGAGGCCGTGGCTGGAGCCCTCCGCTGCTAACTCAAAGAAGGCTGGTGCAGAGAGAGGGGCTGCTTCGGTCAAGATGGCAGCCTGGGGAACGCGATGGGGAACTCTCCTCGATCCTCCAGTGCTGCAATGAAGCGGCATGGACTCAAAGGCCACGTGGCTGAAGCTCTTTGTGTGTTGTGGGGGAAGCCTCTGTGGAGACTGTATTTTGAGTCCAGAATTTCAGCATCTCTGGGATGATAGTCAAAAGCCCCGAGAAGCCTGTTTCAAGTTGCGATGAGGCAGAAGACATGGAGAAGTGAGGTTTAAACTTGAGTTGATTCATACCCACCATCCTTAGGTCCCACCTCATCTTCACACTCTGGTTTTAGACTCTGTTTCCTCTCTCCCTTCTCTCCTTTTCTTGATTGTCTTTATTTTACAGTTTTGCTGGCATATAATTCACATATACAATTCAATAGTTCAATCACAACAAGAACACTCATCACCACAATCGGTTTTAGAACATTTTCTTCATTCTTGTACTCAGTATTGGTAGCTCCCCATTTCCCCCAACCTCCCCCGCCAGGCCCCCAGGGAACCATTAAGCCCAATTTCTTTATGTATAGATTTACCTATCCTGAAGTTCATATAGAGAAAGACATTTTTTTTCCAAAATGAACAACAATAACATAGCAAAACAGATTAAACCTCAAGCGAAGAGAACGCAAAAATGTTAAAAGCTAGAACAAATTTGAAACGGATCAAAAGGAAGAAAAAATACGGTGTTGAATTTTAGCTAAACGGCATATTCAGGATCCACTTTGCAATGCTCTGCATGAGAGACAGCAAGGCTGCTCACATTCCTGGTCTGCTCAGAAGGGATTTCCTGGAGGTTTAATCCACGCATATTTCCTTTTCACCTTTTGTGTCTTTGTTTTTAAACCGAAACAACTTTTAAATGGGTCAAAAGGGAGATCAAATGCTAAGATACTACATTTTAACCTATTTATGCCTGCCATGACCGACTTACAATGTTCTCTGTCTGATTTACAAGGTGATTCGCATCCCTCAACTGTGACCAGAGGGGATTCTCCAGAGGTTTCATCCATGTGGGTCCCTGCAAATGGACGTTGGGTGTCCGCTGGCATCCAGCGTCTTCTGCAAACCAGGTGTTCACAATTTGAACTCTGATACCATCCCCTCCTTCGGATTTGGATTTTATTGTTTACAACCCTTGGATGACACAAGCGGGTGTGCTTCTTCCATGTGCACATAGTTGACGCCTCACTTAGATGGCCGCTTGTTTGGAAACATGCCTTTAAGAGCACAGATGTTATTCTTTCCGGTAGCCAGGCAAACAGTGAGGAGCCACCCCCATCGAGGGGAAAAACAAAACACATCAAAACAACAACAACAAAACACTTAACAATACTTATATAGAACCCAAGGAGAACCCAAGGGGAAAATATGCCTGGTGCTACTTTCTTATTTGGACATTGTTGACCTAATTTCTGTGCAGCTGTTGGTGGCCCAGTCAGTGTGCTATACAACTGGGACTGTACACTCTGCTCTTTTGAGGCACACCCCATCCTTCATAGGCCACACCAGAAGGCCTCAATGTGAAAATCCCACTAAGTGAGTTGGGGTCTGCCTCACACTCACCTGTAGCCCTTGGACTTAAGGCTGACACTCTGTAGTGTGAGAATCTAAGAAAATTCAGTCACCCAAAATTTAACGAAGCGCATAAAAATGGCATCCTACTCGTTTGGATTGAAATGGACTGAACTAGGTCATTTTGAATTGGACAATCAGATAGATTACAATGCCAAACATGACAAAGTCAAGAGGTAGGGTGTTGCATTCATCACCAAAGAGAATACTTCAAGGTCTACCTTGAAGCATACTGCTGTCTATGATAGGCTATCTAAACATCTCCAAAGAAGACCAGTTACTATGACTGTTATTCAGATGCACCCACTCGCCAGTAAAGGCATTCAAGAAGAAACCACGACAGAAGGAATGGGAGCACTCCTCCAACGAATGCAGCCTCCAAAGGAGCAAACCTGCCACGGGGACGCTCTGATAATTGCTGGCGATTGCAAGTGACACTTGGAAACAAACAGGGAGGATGAACACTTGGAAAATATGACCTTGATGATCACAATTATGCTGGGGATCACATGATAAATAGTTTTAGGCCAATGATGTCTTTTTAAAACAATCTCATTGGCACTTCAGCCACATGTCATACAATTCAATCATATCAAGAAGAGTTGTACAATGATCGCCACATTGAATTCCAGAACATATTTTTCTTCCTTGCACTCCTTGTTACTTATGTAATATATTTTTCTAATTTGGGGAAAAAATGTACACAACAAACCATTCTCCAATTCCACACCTTCTACATGTATAATTCAGTGCCATTGATTATACTCTTCATGTTGTATAACCATTATTGATATCATTTTCCAGATTATTCCACCACCATGGACATAAACTCAATGCCCCCTAAGCAATAATTGTTTCCCCTTCACTCATGGTAACCCTTGGTAAAGTTTGGTTTCTTTCTTGTTTTCTTTCCTTCTTTCTTTCTTTCTTTTGTGGTTTTCCTGTATAATATTCACATATCATACACTTTTTTAAAAGAGTTGCTTATAGACCATCACAATCAGTTCTAGTGCTCCTTTCTGCATTACATTCATTGTTTGCTTCCTATATCCCCTCATCCTCCCCACTCAGTATCCCCACTCCACATCCCGGATAAACACTTGTATCAGTTATTCTCTCTATGCATCCATTCCTGTGCTTCACAAACTGGGAAACCTAACAGCAACAACAAGAAACAAAAACAAAATGACAAGATTAAAATAGTAGTACAACAATAAAACTACAAATAAAGTGTGATAAAGAAAATATCCCCATCCATGTTTAAAAAGCCGGAGAAGAAATGTCTGTTCTGGAACAAGTGAGGAGTACTTGAGCCTAGAGCAAATTCAGGTGGGGTCAAGGGGGAGGTCAACTGACCAAGCATCATGTTATACCATAGTTTGATTCACCGTAATCAAGTTTACAATAATTTCTGTCTGATTGTAAAGCCAGAGGGGATGTGCCAGAGGCTTATTCTGACTAGCTACTCTGCACATGGATTTTGGGCTCCCACTGTCCTCCATATAGACTTGTACAAATTGTCATCTTTGGATCACACAAGCTGATGGGCTTCTTCAGTGTGGATTTAGTTGCCGCCTCACTTAAATGGCTGCTTGCTTGAATACAAACCATTACGACCCCAGACACTTCCATTTGATAGCTAGGCACCATCTGCTTTCTTCAGCACACTTTGTTATAGCACCGTTATCTTCGGTGATAATTACATCAAGGCTAGTATTGAGCAGGACCATGCTATGAAAACATTGGATTGGGGCTAGAGTTCAGTGGGAGCCCCGAAACCACCTGCTTTTCCACGGAGTATGAATGACCCTGGTTTACTTTAGCGGTTGTATAATGAAAAAACAAAACCCCACAAGAACAACAACAAATACAAGAAAACAAAGAAACAAAAATGAAAAACATTGTCACTCATGCCACTGGGGGATATTGATAACATCAATAACTTTTCCAATGACGTAGAACTGAAGATATTGTTGATATGAGTATAGTTTATTCATATAGTCCAACTGTGAGTACAGTCGAACTGCGATCTGCAACCCATGAGTTGTTGCTCAGTGCACATTGATTTCCTAATTGATTGAGCTCGGTTTACACTGAGCATTGGTATTGGTGCTATGGGAAAATTCCTGTATCAATCCTTACAGGTGCAGATCCTTAGCTAACAGACGAAAACCTGTCATATTAATGCAAGGGGAGCATTGAGGTATTAAATATATGGTATATCTGGGTCCTCTTTCATTGGACACTCACTAAGCAAGGGGGCCTACCCAATGTCCAAGGACCACCAGTTCCACAGTTTTGGGGTGGCCATCCTTTGCTTCCTCTCCGATCAGAATATTTCAGTCCTAAGTCCAAGGGTGCAGGTAGTTTTGAGGGCCCAATGATGTTTTCATTGCAAATACTTTGTATTTCAAAAACATAAGCAGGAACAACTATGCATGTGAACCTCACCTGATGGAATTCACAGGAATCTAATGGACTACATCTGTGGGAAGAGGTGATGGAAAAACCCAATATCATCAGCCAAAACAAGGCCAGGGATGGCCTGTGGAACAGACCATCAGTTGTTCATATGCTGAAGAAAATTAAAACAGGTCTATGTCAGTCAAAATATGACTTTGAGCATATCCTACCTGAATTTAGAGCTCTTCAAAAGCATTGAACACAAATGACTGGAAACCAGATGCATTGTTGGGTGACATAAAGAAGATTGTATGTGAAGAAAGAAAACGATCATTGAAAAGACTGATGTAGATGCCAGAAGAGTCTTTGAAACTTGCTCTTAGAGAAATGAGGAAATAAAATAGCAGAACAGAGTATTTCAAAGCTAAATATTTCAATGAAATATGCAAAGCTCTGAAGTTAGACAATTGAAAAGAACATGCTCAGCATTTCTTAAGTTGAAACAATTGAAGAAAACATTCAAACCTTGAGTTGCAATACTGAAGGAGTCTATGGGGCAATATATTGAATGATACAAGCAGGAAGGCAAGATGGAAGGAGTACAGAGTCTCTGTACCAAAAAGCACCTTTTCAGAAAGTAGCATATGATCAAAACCAATGATATTGAACGAAGATACCCAAGAGGCACTGAAGGTATTGGTGAAAAGCAAGGCTCCAGGAATTGATGAAATACCAATAGAAATGTTTCCACAAGTAGATGAAGTGCTGGAGGTGTTCTCTCATGTATGCCAAGAAATTTAATAGATAGCTACCAACTTACTGGAAGAGATCCATATTTGTGCCCCCCAAGTGATCCAACAGAATGTAGAAATTATTGAGCAATATCATTAATATCACACAAGTGAACTTTTACTGAAGACAACTTTAAAATGGTTACATTGTGCATTTACAGGGAACTGCCAGAAATTCAAGCTGGATTCAGAAGAGGATGTAGATAAACGAGCGGCCATCTAGCTGAGAAGCAACAAAACCTACATGGAAGAAGCACACCACCCTGTGTGATCATGACATGTCGATGGGATCAGGGATCAGGCATCAAAGAACAACAAATCATGTCATTGTGAATGAGGGGGAGTGTGGAGTGGGGACACAAAGCCTATCTTTAGGTAAATGGACACCCCCTTACAGAAGGGTCACAGGGATGAGATGAGCCAACTTGGTCAATAAGCAACATACGGATATATAGAGCAAAGGTTGAAGTTTTCAAGGATTTCATTTTACTTCGATTCATAATCAATGTCCATGAAAGCAGCAGGCAGGAAATAAAATGATATATTGATTTTTGGCAAATCCTTTGCAAATGATCTATCTATACTGTTAAACATCTAGGATGTCAATTTGAAGACTAAGGTAAACCTGACCTAAAACTTGACATTTCCAATTTCTTCAGATGCGTGTGAAAGCTGAACAGTAAATAAGGAAGACTGCGAAATGATGCCTTTGAATTCAAGGCAGGATGACAACTTGGCCAAATTCCCCAATCCCTGTCTTTCTTGAACCGAAACAAAATATCACCTCTGGGTGGTTTGATGGCATTGTTCTTGTAGAGTCTTTGTAATGGCTGGGATCCAAAAGACACTGAGAGGATAATTAAGATGATTCTGTGGTGCAATCTGTCTTCTAAAATTATAACTAAAGTTATTATGCAGGTGAAGAAACCTTTAACCATGAGAAGCAAAGTGAGTTACCCAAACATGGTGGCATGAAATTGAAAAAAATCCTACTGTCTTGCGCAGACAGCCTAAGGATGTTGTAACAAATTACCACAAGGTGGGTGGCTTGAAACAACTGAAACTTATTCTTTCACCATCTTAGAAAGTAGAAGCCCAACTTCAGGGGATAGATCCTGGGAATCTAGATCCTATATCTAGGGGAAGATCCTTTTTATCTCTGGTAATTTCTGGTAGGCCCAGTGTGTTAGACAGGGTCCTCTAGAGAAACAAATCCAGGACACTTATGATTATTTATATAAATAAATATGGATAGATATATACAGCAAGAAGGATTATCACAGCTAATTAATCCACACAGCAGTACAGAGGGCTCAGTTCAACTCACTTCCGTGGAACAGTTAATATACTGGAAGTCCTTCAACTCATGAGGGCTGCTGGGTCCAAGGTCTAGGAAGCAGAAAGCTGAATCTTCCCTAGGGCAATGCAGGCAGTCAGGCCACAGGCAGCAAACATTAGGGTGGTCACCAACTGTCAGCAACTCAGGAGCTTAGCAAAACAGGCCTGGCTGGGATTTCAAACTCAAGCAATGCAAAATGACAGGCTCCAACAGCGACAAGCTCAGGTTATGTAATATACATCAGCAGCGTGGCAAAGCAGGGCTTGAGGGAACCTCAAACTCTAGCAACATGATCCACAGGTTGGCTGTCCCACAGGTGGTGTAGCTTACAAGTTGAGGCAGAGAACTAGCTAAAGCAGCCGCATGCTGGTCCAATCACCAGAGAGCAAGAACGAGAGGGGTGGGACTTGCAGAACTGTTTATCTCTGTGCCCTCCAATCAAACTGTGACCTTATCTCACATGTTCTTATTGGCCAGGGTGGCACAATAAACCTACCTGTTATACCCAGGTATTCCTTAGCTTGTGGTAGCATACTTCCATTTCTGCCTTCATCTTCACATGTCTGTCTTCCCTATATGCATGTCTCAACATTTCCCCCCTCCTTTTTATAAGTATAGCAGTCACACTGGGAAGGCCCTATTCCAATATGACCCCAGGCTATCTTAATGAATTTTGAAAGTGAAGAACCTATTTCCCAAAGTGTCATCTTTACAGGTACCAAGGTTTAGGACTTCAATGTATTTTTAGATGACATAATTCAACCTATTACAGAACCTATGATGAGTAGAAAGATGGATATTAAAGATTGGTGGTGAGGTCTCAGAAGGAAGAAAGGTGAATTATGGATAAACCCTAAATTGCCTTAGTAAAAGCCTAAGTACCTCTGAACTCAGTAGAAATCAGCACTTGGAGGCGGCGGCGGCTGCTGCTGCTGCTGCTGCTGCTGCTGCTGCTGCTGCTGCTGCTGCTGCTGCTGCTGCTGCTGCTGCTGCTGCTGCTGCTGCTGCTGCTGCTGCTGCTGCTGCTGCTGCTGCTGCTGAAGGACTCATTAGGAAGTGAGGAACCTGTTATTGGAAACTGGATTCAGGGAGAATCTTGTTATAAAGCACCAGGAAGTTGAGCAGAATTGTGTCCTGCAGTGATGTGGAAGGCAGAACCAGTGAATATTTACTTGAGGAAATCTCCAAGCAAGTGTTGAAGGTGCAGCCTGGTGTATACAGTAACACGTGAGACTTACTCACGGACATTGAGTCAATGCTGCCTCATAACTCTGGATTTCTGAGACTAATTGTTGACAGGAGTAGAAAGCCCAGTCTTTCTTTTGTGGAGCTGCTGGTGGTTTCAAACTGTTGCCCATGCAGATCACAACCCACTGTGTAAATACTACACCAGCAGGGCTCCTCAGGAGAGAGATAAATTGAGGGAAGAACTACTTAACATAAGGGAACCAGGACTTGATGATTCAGGATGCTTAATTCATCCATATGGCAAAAAGTACAAGCATTTACTAATACAAAAGTATAACTCACAGATTCCCACCGTCCAACCAAGGACCTCCAAAAAACTCTGGACTCCCACTGGTAACAAGCAGGCTGATCGAAATACTCAGCTGCAGACATATGTCAAATTTCATAAAAAGGAAGAGCGACTCAGAGGGTGGAGCCAAGAGCCCAGAGGGTGGAGCCAAGAGCCCAGAGGGTGGAGCCAAGAGCCCAGACGGTGGAGCCAAGAGCCCAGAGGTGGAACTAAGAGTTTAGAAGGTAACCTGGAGGTCCAACTGAAGAATATTCCCAGACCTTGAAACCTAGTGGAGTTTGCTTGACTGAATTTAAGAACCTCTTTGGCTCAATTGAGTAATTTCGACCTTCTATTTCTCTCCCCGTGGAGCCATGCGTATGACTTTCGGTATATCCCGTCTGTCCCACCGTTATAGGTTGAGGGCCGACCACTCACTTCTTTTATTTTACACCTCCGTAGATGGAGAGGATTACACCCCAGGGTAAGACATCTTACTTAGCCTCATCTGCACCTGATTATGATGGTGAAATGTGGGACTTTTGCACTAATGAGATGCAGGTGAGAATTTTAGATTTTGAGTTGATGCTGTCATGCAGTATAACCTGTGGGGGACTTGGGTTGAAGTGAATCTATTTGATGTATTGGTGGACTTGAATCCTGGGGCCTTTCAGAGAACAGATGGGTAAACATTATTTTGGCCCCCATGATCTCCACCCTCTGTTATTCTTCCTGTAGTTATGTTTCCTGGCAGTGGGATCTTTGCAGAGGTTATTAAGGTTCCTAATCATCTGGTCTTAAAGTAGAGAGTTTGTTCTAGAGTATTCCATGACTTGCGCACCAGGCAAAGACACATTTCAGGCTGTCTGAAGCTTTCAACGTTAGAAGGTCCAGTGGAATCACATGGGCCCACACGTGATTTAAGGCATGAAGAGGAGCTGAAGACGAACTTCGAAAAGGTTAAGAGTACGACTCACAGATCCCCTCAATCAAATCAGACCTCGAGAGAGCGTCAGAGCATTGTCCCTCAGCATCTCTACAGAAGTCCCCAGTGGTAGCTACATATTCTGGTGTCAACTTGAGACTATGAAGAGTGAAGGGGTGAGTTGTCAATCAGGTCACAGCTTTGATGTCCTCATTTGGAGGCACGATGGAGATAAAGAGCTCACTGGAGGCCAGACCCACACTCTGCTTAGTTTTCCTGTTGACAAGCCACATGCAGCTGTGCTAATGGAGTCAGAGCCCTAGAGCTGGAGGAGCCATGTGGAGACCCCTGCCAGTGCTGAGATACCTCCATTGCCTCTGGATCTACAGGACTGGCCTATTATCATCATGCATTCGGCCTCATTGCATGTGTTGTGTGAGTCTGAAAGGACATTAGAGATTGGTATCAGACATATGAGCTAATATCAGACTTATGGACTTGGTCTGAACTGGGTTGGGGTGTTTTCTGAATATATAATTGCTGTTTTATATAAAGCTCTTTCGCATGCACATATGAGTGTCTCTGGATTTGTTTCTCTCATCAACCCCTTTCTCTAGTCTCCCCATGAGAGAACAGTGTAGCTCACCAAAGTTTGTTAGAAGGAATGGTTTCCACGGGGCTTAAAGAGCTGAGAAAGACTCCAGCTGATAGCCAGGAAGGAAATGGGGACTTTAGCCCTATAGTGCCAAGGAATGGAATTCTGCCAACAATTTGAGCGTAGAAGCAGATTCTTCCCCCTGAGACTCCACAAAGACGTGGTGCCACCCTATCCAACACTTTGATTTTGTGAAATTCTGAGGACTCTGTCAAACCATGTTCTGTGCAGATGTCTGTCATTAAGAACTGTGAGGTAATATAATGGCGGCATCTGAAGCCACGGACGTTGATGGTAAGTTGTCATAGCAGCAACAGAAAATCACTACAAAGTCCTTATTCAACCTCCAACATTATGGTGGTCACCAGACATTTCCTCCTTTTCCTGGGGTAGGGGGAAGATGCAAGGGGGTGGGGTGGGCAAAAGATAGAGGGCCCTTCCTGACCTCTGTGAGCAGTCATGGTTTTTAATGAAAGACTCTCTTTCGACAAATAAAATTTTTCAAAAGGTCACAGAGGTACATTGGGTGCTTCTAGAAGGGTTTCTGTTCTTGTCTCCATCAGTCCAAAGAGAGTCATTATTAAGTGCCCAGTTCACGAGCAGGGCCGTGAAAGCCGCCTTTCTTAGCTCACTTGCAAACTGAGGTTAGGAAAGGGAGCATCAGACAGTGTGGAATGTGGGTCTCTGGCTGGGGTGGGGTCCACTGAATACTAAGCTTTTCAGAGGAGCACCCTGAGGGCTGTATACTGGTAGCTGGGCCTCCGAGAGAAGTGACCTGGAGTCAGAAGGCTGCCAGCTCTGGGCTGTGAAAATCACTCCTTCTAACTTCTGGTGGCACTGTAGGATAGGCTTTGGGCTGCTAACTGCAAGTCAGCAGTTCAAACCCACCAGCTGCTCTGTGAGAGAAAGACAAGACTTCCTGCTACCGTAGATTTGCAGTTTCAAGAGGCAAGAATGACCCCTGGATTGACCAAAAGCAGCATGCTGGCACTGTCACCAGCACGCTCTAAAGAAAGGCTGAAGGGGATCCTAAGGGACATAATTCCAAGGTGAAGGATAAGCCTCTGAGGAGATCAGCAAGGTTATCTGCTAAAGCTCCTCCTTCCAAACCAGAGCCTAGGTCTACAAAGGCCCCCTGGAAAGGAGGGGGAAAAGGTACCCATAGGGAACAAGGGGGAAAGTTGATGCTAGCAGGGGTGGGACCAACTCTGCAGAAAATGGAGATGCCTAAGCAGACCAGGCACAGTAAGCTGCAGGTGATGGCGATGCCAAGTGAAGCATTTTTGATAACTGTTTACTTTTGGTGACTGTATCCTTTGAAATACTATTTTTATCAAGTTTAATAAAAATGTAGAATTTTGTTTTACTTCTTTTTGTCAGCTATGTTGTTAGCACACGGAGCACTTCATTGTTGTCTTTGCGGGGGAGGGGCAAATGTCATGTACAGGCTGTCTTCAAACGCTGGATGAATGTGGGACACACCACTTTGCCCTGCTAGTCTTGAAAGATTCCCTCTGGGTTCCCAGGAAGAGGGATTCCCTGACGTTGGCACATGTGAACCACCTGGGCACCAGCTGCTTGGGATAGGGAAAAAGAACCAATTGTTATTTACATCCTCATACCCTCTTCTCCCTCTCTGCCTTCAGCATAGACTTGACTCCTATAAACCCAGAGACATGCTGGGATCTGACCTCAAATCATTGGCTCTTAGTCTATCAGGTAATCTGGACTGTCCAGGGACACCATCCAAATGGCATCCCTCAAGAGAGTAGGGGTCCCTTGGTGCAGATGTTGGATCTTCAGATGGGTCGTGCTACTGTGTTCATTTCATTTTCTGAACGTAGGGGTCTGCTCGTGAACAGTTGTTAAAACAATATGCTAATAGGTGAAATCTCAACCCTTACTCTAAACGTTTCCTGTTCAGAGGATCCGATGAAGGCTTCAGTGGGCTTAAAGTGACTTTCTTACTTGGGTTGTCCATTGAACAAAGTAGTTTGAAAGTTGTTGTACGCTGTTCATGATGGTCTGCCCATGTCCTTCCTGAATACCTTGAGTATGTATGAAATGTATCGTTAATAAAGCTGGGTACAATTTGAAGGGAAAAAAGATTTAAAGTTTTGAAAATTCTACATAGGGTTGCTATGGGTCAGAACTGACACAATGGCAGTTGTTTGGTTTTGGTTTCACTTCTCCTCAGCTTCCTATCATAAAACGTGGATGAGGAGAAGACCTGCCTTGAGGAATTGCAGCCCCAATTAAATGGCATGCTGCACATGGAAATATTAAGTCAGCTGTACAGCATTGTACACTGGCATGTTAGGCCGGGTAGACTAGAGAAACAAAATCATGGACTCTCATATATGTATGAGAAAGATTTTTATATAAAAGACTAATTGTCTATGAAGAAAGCTTCCCAGCCCAGTCCAGTTCGAGTCCATAAGTCTGATATTAACACATATGTCTGATACTAGTCTATAAATTCATCTTCAGACTCACGCAACACACACAATGATGCCCAATGCCAGAAGATCACAGGCCAGTGGGTGGAAAGTCTTGTGGCTCCAGTGGCAGTGGAAAACATCTCAGTGCTGGCTGGGGTCTCCACGTGGCTCCTTCAGCTCTAGGGCTCTAGCGTAGCTCCATGGGTCTTGTCAGCAAGCATGCCTCACAGGGCGTGAGCGTGTGGCCTGCCTCCAATGAGGTATGTATCTCCTTAGCGGTTCCAAATGAGGTCATCAAACTGTGTCCTGATTGATAGGCTAAACTCTATACCTCTTCACTTTTAAGTCTCAACTTGACAACAGATTATGTACCTACCACAACTGGCTACAGAAATGAAATCAGCAGCCATTGATCAAGTGCTTCTTGAAAAATAAAAATGCCTAGGAGAAGACATCTACTGAATGGTAGATGTAGATGCCAACTCCTGGCAACATTGGCTAGAATTTCTTAGAGGACTTTTATGTCCTTTGTGTCTCCAGTGTCGATGAGGGTAAACAATGACCAGCTGCCTCTCTACCATTCTTTCCGCTGCTGCTGCTGCTGTTACATGTCGAGACAGTTGCAACTCATAGAGACCTTCTGTACCGCGCAATGAAATGCTGCCCAGTGCTGTGCCATCTTCATAATTGTTATGCTGAGTCCATTGCTGCAGCCACTGTGTCAATCCATCTCTTGATGGACTGTGGTAGTTATATAATCAGTGGTCAATTTGAGAGGATTAAGAGGGAAGGGGTGGAGTCTAGCCTGTCAATTAGGTGATAGCCAATGAGGCCTCTGTGTGTGCTCTGGGAATTCCTGTCTTCCTCCTTGGAGGCGGGGGACACTCTCGCTGCTCACTCCCTGTGAGACATTTCTGAGGAGAAGCCACATGAAGCTGCCCTGAGGCAGTCAGATTTTGGGAGCTGAAGGAAACACATGGAGATCCCTGCCAGCTCTGAGTTGCTTATAACACCACTGGATCCACAAGACGTACAACCCATTGGCTTGTGATCTTCTTGAATTCTGCGTCATTGCATGTATTCTGTGAGTCTGAAGAGGACTTTATGGATTGGTATTGGACATATGGGCTAATTTCGGACTTACAGACTTGATCTGAACTGGGCTGAGATGGTTTTTCAATATCCAATTGTTCTTTTACACAAACCTCTTTCTTATACACATGTGAGTGTCTATGGATTTGTTTCTCTAGTCCACCCAGACTAACACACGGGTCTTCCTCATTTTCACTAACCCTCTACTTGACTAAATAAGATGCACGTCTACAGGGATTGACCCTTCCTAATGACATGTCCAAAGTACACGAGACAAAGTCTTGCCATTCTTGAGCCTAAAGAGCACTCCAGCCGCACATCTTCCAAGATACGTTTATTCATTCTTTTGTCAGTCCATGGTGCATTAAATACTCTTCACCAGTACCATAATCAAAGGCATTACTTCTTTGTCAATCTTCCTTACTTATTGTCCAACTCTCAGATGCCTACCAGCAATCGAAAATGCAATGGCTTAGATCAAACACACATCAGTTCTCAGTGACATCTTTGCTTTCAAACATCTTGAAGAGGTCTTTTACAGCAGATTGCCCCAATGCAGCATGCCATTTGATATCTCTATTGCTACTTCAATGGGAATTAATTATGAATCCAAGTACTATGAAATCCTTGAGAACTTCAGTCTTTTCTCCCATTTATCATAATGTTGCTTATTGGTCCAGCTGTAAGGATTTCTGTTTCTCTATGGAGGTATAATCCATACTAAAGGCTCTCCTCTTTGATTTTCTTTTTGGTTGTAATTGTGGATTAAGTAAAGGTTTACAAAGTGGGTTATTGGTTGTACATTCGACAATCCCTACACATTTTCTTTGAACTCTTCCATTGTAACCCTACTATGTATCATCATCACATAGTACATTTTTTCCTCTTCTTTTCTGTTTCCATTCCTCCATCTTTCCTAACCCTCTGTACTGTGTCCTTCGGTAAATACTGCCCCTTTGGTCTTAAATTAGCGGTTCTCAACCTATGGACTGCAACCTCTTTGGGAGTCGAATGACCCTTTCACAGGGGTTGCCTAAGACCATTGGAAAACACATATTTCCGTTGGTCTGAGGAACCAAGACACCGCCCCTCTATCCATCTCCAGGTGCCCTCTATCCATCTCCAGGTGGCTCCGCCCACATGTAGGAGTACCTGGCATGAAGACTGTTACCCATGCTACACCATGCTTCAAGACAAATTTCATTTATTTTTCATTAGAAATAAATATTTCACCATATATAATTGCATATTATTTTTGTGACTAATCACTATGCTTTAATTATGTTCAATTGTAACAATGAAAATACATCCTGCATATAAGATGTTTTATGATTCACAACAGTAGCAAAATTATAGTTATGAAATAGCAATTAAAATGATTTTATGATTGGGGGTCACCACAACATGAAGAACTGTATTAAAGGGTGGCGGCATTAGGAAGGTTGAGAACCACTGTCTAACATGGTTGATATGGCAATTACATAATCTCCTGTCAACTTACAAAGGCTTGGAGTCTAGCCTGTCAATCAGGTCACAGCTTGATGACCTCATTTGGAGGTGCAATGGAGATAAATAGCTCACTAAAGGCCAACCACACGCATTCTCTGCTTCGAATTCCTGATGGCAAGACACATGGAGCTACACTAGAGCCCTGAAGATGGAGGAGCCACATGGAGACCCATGCAAGCACTAAGATGCTTCCGCCGCCACTGGATCCACAAGACTTTCCACCCACTGGCCTGTGATTTTTGTACACATGTGCTGCGTGAGTGTAAAGAATTTGTAGTCTGGTAACAGACATATGGGCTAATACTGGATTTATATACTTGACCTGGACCTGGCTGGGATGTTTTCTTAATGTACAATTGTTCTTTGCTATAAAGTTCTCTTTTACACACATATCAGTGTCTCTGTATTTGTTTCTCTAGTCTACCTGGTCTAACGCAGTTGATGATTCTAATACTGAGGTGAATTCAGTTCTGCTCCACCAGTCTCTGACCAATAAGCCTGCTCTCTGTTATGATTTTAAGTTCTGTTCTACATTTTGCTTCCACTTCTATCTAGAACCTTCTACTGCAGGCATCCGTGGGCCACATGTGACCTGCTGAGGACATTTATCCAGCCCACCGGGTGTTTTCGCCCTGTTCGTTTTTTTACTTCACAATAAGATATGCGCCATGTGCATAGGAATTTGTTCATAGATCTTTTTTTTAACTATAGTCCGGCCCTCCAGCGGGTCTGAGGGACAGTGAACTGGCCCCCTGTTTAAAAAGTTTGAGGACCCCTGTTCTAATGTGATCCTTTTTTTGAGCCATCTAGCTCTTCCTGTCTCAGGGTGATGGAAGAATTGTAGTCATTGATCTCCACCAAGGTTTTACGTCCTCTTCACTTTCAACCTCTGTCCCCGAGGCCAAATTTTCCAGCTACCGATCCTTTCCCTTTGTTGCCAACTTTCGATTTCTAATAATCCGTTATTATCAATACATCTTGGATAAATATTTGCTCACTTTGGGTCTGCAGAAATTAGTAACAGAATCTTCAGTTTCCTCATCATTGGCTTTAGTTCTTAGTATGTACATCGGAATGATAGCCGAGTTAACGGGTTTTCCTTATCAGCATATGGATATTATCCTATTACTCTACTGGCAGCATTGGTATTGATCTTAAAGTGTTCTTTCCGACAATTCATGCAATAGCATTCCTCTTGAATGTTTCATTCCTGTCACGATTAATCATGTGATTGTCTGATGCAAAATGGCCAACACCAGTCCATTTTAGCTCACTAACGCCTAGGATAGTCACCCTGGTGGCATAGTGGTTGCATGTTCGGCTGTTAACTGCAACGTCGGCAGTTTGAAACCACTAACCACTCTTTATGAGAAAGGTGAGGCTTTCTACTCCCATAAAGAGTTACACTCTAGGAAACCCACAGGGACAGTTCTATCCTGTCCTATATGGTCGCTATGAATTGGAATCGACTCGATGAGTGTGAGCCTTTTGTTTGTTAATGCCTAAGATATTAATCTGTATGTGTTCCACTTCATTTTTGATGATTTTGTAGCATCGTGACTTTGAGTGGGTTTCAAGGTTAACATTTCTCCCTGAACCTGCTGTGAGAGCATGTGTGTATGTGCATGGGTTCACACATACCTACATGCAATGTGTGACAAATGGAATTCGTGTTTTGACTACCCCAACCTCCATTTCCAAATGGTCTTGAGTTTTAGAACAGAAGGAACGGGGTGTGTCTCCTTTTCACAGGTAAATAAAAGAGGATTGTTTTTAAAAATTTGGTGCCTGAAAATGACTTACAGGAGTGTCTGGAATTGCATAGGGAAATTTCTAGAAGCTGGAAGCTTCCAGGCAACACACACAAATAAATGTTAAAGAATAAAAAGCATCCGGTGAAAAACCCTATTCAGAGAGGTGACTCCTTAGTAAGGGAATTTATTATCTCATAAAGTAAAAATTCCCAAGAAAGAGTACTTTTTTAGATTCATTAAATGGCTTGGCAACCCTCTTTAGAGCCCAAGTTCTTCCCATCCTTTTGTCCTGCTTTCTTTAGGTTGCTCTCCTTCTGATCACCAGATGAATTGGGGCAACCAGTGAGTTGGGGCAACCCCCCCCTAGTTTATCATATCTATCAACACTCTATCCCCAAAGGTGATAACTATGTCAGATACTGCTATTTTTAGAAACTTTAATTTCCAATATCTAGATTTTCTATGGGCTTTATTTGCCAGGCGAATGGGTGAAAGAAATTGTTCATTGTCAGTGAATGCATTGTTTTCAAGCCTTAAGCTCAGCACTCCCTCTCATTAGGATAATTGCCTTATAAAATTCCAGCTTTGTACAATGAACTTCCTCTTCCCCTTTATTCTCAGAGATCTCATGAAAACAAACAAGTAAGCGATAGCAAAAACAAAATTGCCAGGGGTGAAGAGTTGCTAAACATTGGCATATAGGTAAATACATATTGGATTAACACTGTTCAACTTATAATAAACTGAGTCCTGGCCAAGATGGCCTGAATTACTTATCAAACGTGGTCAGAAAAAGATAAATTCTGAGCCAGTTGCTCATGTTTAGTTGTGGTCGTTCTATAGATAGAAATTCTAAAATGCATTTATAGCCTGAAAATGCACACACACACACACACACACACGTTTGGATTCTTGAAATTACTGGTAGTTTTTAATTTGAGGGAAGTATATTTCTCAGTGTTTTAGAAAAGGAAGGCTCCTCTCTTCCCAGAAGGTGCACAGTGCATCTCTGTCTTGGTTTGGGTTCTCCCCAGAAAGCATCCTTGAAACAGAGACTCAAGTGCAAGCATTTGATTTGGATGCAACAGAAATGCCAGCAGGGAGGTGGGGCAGCAAGACAAGGCTGGGAAGGCAACCAATAAAGGACATGTTATCAGATCAGTATTGTCCAAATTGGAGAGCATGGCCCGACGTGGAATGCTGGGAAACAGAGGAGAACATGCATTTCAGAGTCAGGATAAGTGATTGCCTTATAAAACTGTAGCTTTGTACAGTAAGTGCATTCTCTCCCTTCTCAGAGATCTTATGAAAACAAACAAATAAGGGATTTCAGAAGGACACAGCAAAAGTCTAGGGCACTTTTTTCAGTCTGCCACACCTACCAACTCTCTAATTCTCTACTGTATCTATGCCAGATACTGCTATTTCCAGAACTATTTTTGTTTCCAATATCTAGATTTGCTGTGCCTTTTGATTGCCAGGTTATACAAATTGTGATACAATTGTGTCAACTCTCATCAGTCACAATTTGAGGGCAGTCCTCTGGAGGTATTAATTTCTTGACACTTCTGGCCTGACATATGGGTAGTCATAGTGGGCTTCAGCAGCCAGTGAAAGCCCCATAGGCAAATGCACACACTGGCCATTAGAAGTTGCACCAGCCATGCATTGAAGTGGTAAGGATATGCTCTGATATGCTTTGATATGCCCTAGCATATACTCTGATGCTTGTATCAGAGGTATTGGAACAGTTGTTCTTTTGCCTATAAGATGTTTGCCTTTTATATTGTATTGAAAGTGCCAAATTGTTAACATCTCATAAGAATATATAAATCAATGAAATGAAAGCATTTTAGCTTAATAAAGGTACATTTGATGTATAATAAATAAGTCGCCCACATCTAAAGTGCACGATTTGATGACTGTAGGCAGTTATTGCTGTGATGGCCTGAAGAAGATCCTCTAGTTCCCTCATCTCTTCTCCATTTATTAATTGAAATTCTTCTGAAAGCAATCTTTTTCTGTTCTCCATTTATTAATTCAACCATTCATTTATCTTGGTAAGGATTTATGGATATTTATTTTATTCTTCAACTATAATCCAATATTATCACTATCTATTTGGCCGCGTTAGGCCATTGAGAAGTCCTCGTGGTTGGATTCTGTGCCGTTTGACTTGTCTCTGTTTTGAAAGTTCCTCCAGTGTAAGCAAATTTTTGTTGCATTCATGACGAATTGTGGCTGTATACAACAAAAAAATCCAAGGTATTCTGCGGCAGTTCCATAATCTGGTGTCAATTTGTGAAGGGGTGGAGTCCAGCCTGTCAATCAGATCACAGTTTGATGACTTCAGTGGGAGGTGACACAGAGACAAGTAGCTCATTGGAGGCCAGATACACTCACTCTCTATGAGATATTATTGAGGACAATGAGCCTGATGGAGCTATGCTGATGCAGCCAGAGCCCTGAAGCTGGAGGAGCCACGTGGAGACCCATGCCAGTGCTAAGATGTCTACACTGCCAGTGGATCCACAAGACTTTGCACCGACTGGCCTGTGATCTTCCCTGCATTTGGCATCATTGAGTGTGCTGTGTGAGTCTGAAGAGGAATTTATAGATTGGCTCGGACATATGGGCTAATATCGGATTTATGGACTTGAACTGGACTGGGCTGGGATGTGTTCTCAATATCCAATTACTCTTTTATATAAAACTCTTTCTTGCACACATATGAGTATCTGTGCATTTGTTTCTCTAGTCAACCCAGATTAACACACACACACACACACACACACTAAGATAGAATTTTATTTTTTTCCTCTCATAACATATCATATTTAAAATATATTGTTGAGAACTAGGGGGCTGGAGCAGAGATGCAAAGCCCATCTATGGATAGTGGAACAATCCCCCCACAGAGGGCCTACAGGGAGGGGATGAGTCACCAGGGTGCAGTAAAGCATTGAGGCTTCCTCCCCCACTCCCCCCAACAACCATGACCCCAGTGCTGCTTCCCAGTTCAGACTAGACCGGAACATGTACACAGGTATAGAAAGGGATGGTAGCTCACGACACACAGAATCCAGGAGTGGGAATGGTGATGCTGGAAGGGTAGGGGGAAGATGGGGAGAGGAAGGGAGAAAGGGGGAACCAATCACAATGATCAACACATAACCATATACCCCTCTACAGGGGGAAGAACAACAGAAAACAGGGGTAGGGAGACAGCGGTCGGTGTGAGAGATGAAAATAAAAACAATGTACAATCTATTGGGGGGTTATGAGGGTGTGGGAGAAGGGGAGGGAAAAAAAGAGCTGTTACCTAGGGCTCAATAGAAAGGAAATGTCTAGAAAAGAATGAAGGCAACTTATGTATAAACCTGCCTGATTCAACTGATGTATGGATTGTGAATAAGAATTGTATGAGCCCCCAATAAAATGATTTATTTTTTTAAAAAACATATCATATTCATGGAGCAGAAGGCTTATTATTAGGAAATTTCTTTTTCCAAAATGATCTGTAGATTCAAAACAATTCCACAAGTCCTTTTTGTAGAAACTGACAAGCTGATTCTAAAGTTTTATAGAAAATTAAAGGAACTAGAGCAGCCAAAATAATCTTGAAAGAAAAAACAAAAAAGAATAGGGAGAGACAAATTTGGAAGACTCTCACTAATCTATTTTACGTTTTTTCATACAGTTATAGTAATCAAGACACTGAATTATTGACATAAGAATAGACAAAATAGTAAAACAAAATAGTCCCCTATGGAAATATATAGTCAGTTCATTTTTGATAAAGATGCCAGAGGTAATTGGATACGGAAAAGATAGAACTTTCAACAAATAATTCTGGAATAATTTGATAACTAGATTGAAATTTATCAAAATAGATTGAACTTCCACTTATCTGGCACCATTGTAGAAATTAATTTGAAATGTATCATAAACTAAAATATATTAGTTAAAATTATAAAAATTCTACAAGAAAGCATAAAAGAATCTTTGGGATTTGGGGTAGACAAATTATTGTTAAACAGTATGCAAAACACGTAAGCCATAAAATGAGGAATTGGTAAATTAAACCATTAAAATTTAAAGCATCTGCTCCTGTAAGACTGTTAAGAAATGCAAAAACAAATCACATCCTGGGAGAAAATATGTAAGAAATACACATCTCTTGAAGGGTTTCTACCCTAAATTTATAAAAGTTCTTACAGCTCAATATTTAGAAGACAATTGAATTAAAAGTGCGGGCAAAAGAGCTAAATACCTATTTCACAAGTGAAAAAGAAATACATGGAAAGATGCTCAACAATACTAATTATTATTTTTAAACTTCTTATTGTGAATTAGGTAAAGATTTACCCAGCAGATTTACCGAGCAGATCATAATTTTATATCCAGCATTACAAATACATTCTGATCGAACTTATCCATTGCCTAAAGGTGCCATTGCTTGTCTCCCTCCCTCCATGTTTTTTTTCTGATTCTATTACATGGAGGTGAGTTCACTTCCAGATCTGAAAGGCCCACAGTCTTGGGGGTCCCACCAGTCTCTCTCTGACCAGCAACCCTGGTCTCTTTTATGATTCTCTGTTCTGATTCATGTTTTCCTCCCATTCTACCTAGTACCTCCTAATGGGATCCTTTTCAGGGTAGTTGGAAGTGGTGACCCGGCACCGGGCCTGTCCTGGTCTCAAGGTTGTGCAGAAGGATGTGTGCAGGTCCATTAGTCCATTGATTTCATTTTTCTCATGCGTCTTTTGATTGTAGTCCCATTTGTTTCCTGTGGGGCGAGACCAATAGTTGCTGCTCACAAGCTTTTAAGATTCCAGTCACTACTCACCAAAGAAGGATGTAGGACACTGTTTCAACATTATTATTAAAATCCATTGCTATCGAGTCTATAGTGACTCAGTGAGCCTGTGGGACAGACTAGAAGTGCCTCCCAAGTGGTTTTCAAAGCTGTACATTTTTATAGAGACAGACTGCCACACTAGTGGCTAGTGGGTTGAAACTACCCATCTTTTGCTTAGCAGCTGAGCGCTTAACCACTATGTCACCAGTTGCCTTTAAGTATTAGAGAAGTGACCTTTGAAACCAAGATGAGCTATCACTACACACCTACGAGAATGGCTGAAATGAACAATTCTGACAATACCCAGTATTGATGTGGATGTAGAGCAATTCATTTTGGCAGCTTCTGAAAAAGTTAAATATCCACTTATTCACTACACCTATGAATCCCGCTCAAGAAAAATGAGATATGTCCACAGTAGAACTTGTCCGCAAATATTTCTAGCAGCTTTATTTGTAATCACCAACATTGGAAACAACCCAAATATTCATCAACTGCCAAAAGGATCAACAAACTGGACAATTAGAAAAAAAGAAACAGTTAGTGATATAATGTCATGGCCAGGAGGAATTTTGCAAGCATTATGCTAAGTGAAAATAGCCAGACACAAAAGGCTTCATACTGCGTGAGTCCAATTATGTGACATTCTGGACTAGGAAAAAATACTTTGGACGGAAATCAGATTAGTTGTCGCCAGAGGCTGGGGGTGGAGGAGGAGTCGAATGCAAAGGACCATGAGGGAACTTTCTGGAGGGCGGGTTGAAGTTGTTTTACATCTCGATTGCGGGGGTGATTATATGACTGCATCAATTCTTCAAAAACACATCAAACTGTACATCAAGAAAAATGGTGAGGATTCCCTTTTGCACGCTGGGCTTCTAGCTAGCAAATAAACTCTTTTTGCCACTTAAAAAAATGGTGAATTTTACTGCATGCAAATTGCACAGTATAGTTGGCTTAAAAACAATCTTGGTTTTCTCTCGGGCAAAAGGAATCCAGAGCTCGCATGGTGGCTCCATGTGGTGCCAGGAACCCTGGTGGACATCTACCTGGTTGGTTGGTTGGGTTTTTTTTTTTTTAGAAATCCATAACATGTGGTTTCCCTTTTTATGCTCTTTCATGGTCCATATCGTGCCTTGGTTTGGCAGTCATCGCAATCAAAAGGAACAAACTAGTGATATAATGAATCGACATAGATGGACCTCTGAGTAGCAAAGGGTGGGAACCTTTAAACTTACCATGAGGTAGGACTACACATGTATGAAACCAAAGACCAGATTCACTGCCATCAACTCAATGCCAACTCGTAGCAGCCCTATAGGACAGGGCAGAACTGCCCCCTGTGAGTTTCTGAGGCTCTGACTGTTAGGTAGCTAGAGGCAGAATGAAGGGCTGTCCCTCTACATGCCAAAGCCTCCCTGCCCCCTCACAGGAAGTTGAAAGATTGCTTAAAGCTGGAGGACATGCACACATTCAGGTCCTTGAGACAGGAAGCTGGTCAACCTGGATGGGACCTCATCCAGGCCAGGTGGGTTTAATTCAGCCAATGGGGTCAAACAGAACAGTATCCTTGACTACGCCTTCCAACGGGAGTGGGGTGAGGGGCGGGTGTCTCTGAAAAGCCAGAATTTTTCTCCCTGGCTCTCTCTCCCACACAGTTCAGCGTGGCTGGGCTGCGTCCTGCACAACCGTGCCTCAGACTCTGTCTGGCTTGTGTTCCATTTACTGTTGAACCTGAACCTGCTACTATTCTCTGTACACTCACTTGGATCACACACCAGGCTTCAGTGTGAATTCTTTCTGGCGCGGAGCCAAGGACTGAGGTATTTCTCCCACGAGAGAGATGTAACATAACTTTTTAGGGGAGTAGAAAGCCTGGTCTTTCTCCTGAGGAGTGGCTGGTGGTTTCGAACTGTTGATCTGGTGGTTAGCAGCCCAATGAGGAACCCCTGCACCACAAGTGCTTTTTGCATTATCTATTAGAATGGCTAAAGAGAAGCATTCTGACAATACCAAGTACTGACAACAATGGAGTGCAATTGGAATGTTTGCACATTGCTGGTGGGTGGAAACAGTTCTGGCAGATTCTTATAAAGGTCAATGTCCTCTTTTCGTTCCACCTGCCAGTCCCATTCAAAGAAGGAGAAAGAGGCAGCCAAGGGGATTCCCACTTCATTAAGGAGACTTCCTGTAAGCCACATAGATTTCCATTTATATTTCCTTAGCTATTATTTAGTCACTTGGTTTTATTTAATTGCAAGAGAGGCTGGGGAAATGTCTTTAAGCAAGACCATGTTTATGTCGACTAAAACTGGGGTTTTATTACTGAAAAGCGTATGATGAGTATTGAAATAGGCAAGCAACACTGGTTGTCTCAAAGTTACCAAATTGTGACTCTGCCCTACATGGCCAGCCCCCAAGCAGGAAGCTAGGCTTGCCTTATGGTTCGTTTCTATAGGGAAGGTGTTTCCTCTTTCATTTAGAAAAGCCATCCTTCTGTGATGTGCATAAGGTCCTCTCAAAGGGAGTTTGAAAACCGAACCTGTTGGCTGTTGAGTCTATTTCAAACCATGTATGCCATCTTTTAAAAAATAAATAGTAATCAATTGTATTTAAAGCACCTAAAGCCATCACTTATGTCATTGCTTTGCTTAAATCTAAAGCCCTCTGTTTTCAGGGTTTCTTTATTTAAAAAATCATTTTATTGGGGGCTCTTACAGCTCTTAATATATTGCCATCATCATTTTCTAAACATGTACTTTCATTTTTTTACTAGTTCTTTTTTTAATGAAAAAATATTGTTTACAATGTTTTTTTAAATCGTTTTATTAGGGGCTCATACAACTCTTATCACAATCCATACATACATCAATTGTGTAAAGCACATTTGGGCATTCATTGCCCTCATCATTCTCAAAACATCTGCTCTCCACTTAAATCCCTGGCATCGGTTCCTCATTTCCCACCCCCCACTACCCTGTCCCTCATGAACCCTTGATAATTTACAAATTATTATTTTGTCATATCTTTCCCTGTCCAACATATCCCATCACCCACTTTTTTGTTGCCCGTCCCCCAGGGAGGAGGTCACATGTAGATCCTTGTAATTGGTTCCCCCTTTCCACCCACCCTCCCTACACCCTCCGAGTATCGCCATTCACACCACTGTTCCTGAAGGGATCATCCGCCCTGGATTCCCTACATTTCCAGTTCCTATCTGTACCACTATATATCCTCTGGTCTAGCCAGATTTGAATCCTTGGTATCAGCTCCTCTTTTTTCCCTTCCCACTCTCCCACCCTCATGAACTCTCGATAAATTATAAATTATTATTATTTTCATATCTTACACTGACCATTGTCTCCCTTCACACACGTTTATGTTGTTCGTCCCCCTGATGTGTGTGTGATGTGTCAATCATTGCGATTGGTTCCCCCCTCTTCCCCTCTTCCCCTGCCTTTCCCCTACCTTCCTAGTATCGCTATTCCTATTTCTGTTCCTGAGGGGTTTATCTGACATGGATTCTGTGTGTCCAGATTTGTTATCTGTACCAGTGTCCATGCCCTGGTCTAACTAGAACTGAAATGCAGGACTGGGGTCATGATAGTTGGGGGTGAGGAAGCCCCAAAGAACCAGAGGAATATTTGACTCATCCCTTCCTTGTGACCCTTCTGTGAGGGGATGTCCCATTTTCTACAGATGGGTTTTGGGTCTCTGCTCTGCCCCCCCCCCCCCGTCATTCTCAACAATATGTTGTTTTTGTTTTGGGTCTTCTGATGCTTGTTACCGGATCCTGTCGACACCTCAGGATCACACACATGGGCTTGTTGCTTCTCTGCTAGATTGTTGCACTTCAAGTCTTTAAGACCCCAGATGCTATCTTTATGGAAGCTGGTTGGCAGTTTTCTCCCAGGGAGCCTCAAACTACTAGTGGGCGTTCGCATGTCTCGAGATAGAGGACAACAGCAGAAAGCTAAGGGGCTCCCAAACCCCAACCCCGCTCCCTGCCATTGAGTCCAGGCTGACTCAACGCACCCGCTGTGGATTTCTGCGACTGTGACTGTGTCGAAAAAGCTGTCTTTCTCCTGCGGAGCTGTTGGTGGTTTCAAACTGCCCACCCTGTGAATGGCAGCCCAATGCATAACCACTGCACCACCAGGGTTCCTAGCTAAACTGCTAGGCTTGAGATATTACCTATTTGAAGTTGCTCACAATCTCACAGGATACATGCTTTCTTAGGCCTAGAAAAGACATAGCCAATTCTTCTATGCTGCCGTCGATCTGGCACATTACTATCATGTGTTGTTGTTGGTAGGTGCCGACTCTGTGTACAACAGACCCCCGATGTACAATGGAGCGACACACGGCTCAATCCTGTGTCATCCTCACAATCGTTCTTATGCTTGAGCCCATTTTTTGCAGCCATTGCGTCAATCCCCCTTGCCAAAAGTCTCCTTTTCCGCTGCTCTGTTACTGTTACCAAGCATGATGCCTTTCTCTGGGGACTGGTCTCTCCTGATAATATGTCCAAAGTACGTGAGACTTTCTGATGACCTGTCCTAAGTCTCATAATTTTTTTGCCTCTAAGGAGCATTCTGGCCGTACTTCTAAGACAGATCTGTTTGTTCTTTTGGCAGATCAGTAAATGATCATCATCCTGATTTACATCATTCGTCGTTTAGAATTTACCTATGAGAACTACGGAGCCCTAGTGGCCCTGAACGGGTAAGCTTTGGACAGTGGAGAGGTCGTTGGTTCAAACTTACCAGCCACTCCAGAGGAGAAAAATGAGGCAGTCCATTCCTGTTAAAAGATTGACGGCCTCAGAAGCCCGATAAAGTCATAGTGAGCCCACTCACTATGAGTTGCACTTCACTCAATGGCAGTGAGTATTAACACTAATTATTTAACTGTGTAAGAGACAGCCATCAATGGTAAAAAAAACATATATATAGCACGACATAACCATACTTTTACTACCATGAGAGAATTCGCTGTTTTCCCGTGAATGTGTTTGTCAGTATTTTAACTCCATTATCTAGGCTCATGGGGGGGGGGGTGGACATGAAGGCAACGACACCGACAAAGTCAGTGAATCCAAAGCAACGAGGGATTCTGAACAATCAAACCTGAGCCCTCTTGCCATCAGACAAACCTTAGCTATCTACTGCGGGCTTCTTTTCAAGCTTCTCTGTGTCCTCATTGCTGTGCTTCACACACACACACCACTAAATTCACAGGAAATAAACATATCATCTTTTTCATAAAGACACTAAAAGCCAACAAATGGGACCTTCTTCAGCTTCCAACCACCAAACGTACTCAGCAGCCCTGGTTTATGCCACCAAGGCAGGAGCAGGTGAGTCCGTCTGGCTGTGAGTCCTGGCAATACCTTTTTCCATCAAACTGCACATCTAAGGCAGAGAAGGACAAACCAGTTTGGAGAAACTAAGGGGACTTGTTTTTTTGCCAAGCACAGCCAGCAGAACTAGGGTGGGTCCCGACTTGGGATGGGCTCAGCTGTGGAATTCTTTGTTTGTTTGCTGGGTAGCAATTGTTCTGGGAATCCAGCTCTCACCTCAGGCATTTAAGGTGGGTCCAGCATTTTCTCCTGTCTTTTCCGCCAATCTTGGTTCAAAGCCTATCACTCTGTGTTCCCATCTGGGTGAGAGTGAAGGTTATGCATCAGATGGCCCCGTTGAGTTGCCTGAGGGAGGAGTCCAGTATGTATGAGCAGATGCTGTGTTTGAAAGTTACTGGGTCTTTTTACAACATCTTGTCCTAGTGTTGGAACATCATGCCAGAGAGATTGTTATCCATCCCTTGTTTACTGATAAGCTTTGGTGACAGCAAGGATAAGGAAGGTGGGTACTGGGGAGGAAAGAGAACAGACCGTGCAGTTGTGTTCTCGTGGCGGTGACAATGTTACTATGCCCTATTCTTATTCTTGAAAGAAATGAGGCGAACTCTCTTACATCACCAGTAGGATTGTATAACCACTATGGAAATTCATATGGCGCGTCCTAAGACAAAGGCAAATATGAGTAGGCTATGATCCAGCAATCTCTCTACTGGGTATATACTCTAAAGAAAGAAAAAACACAACATGAACAGACATATGCACACCTATGTTTATTTCATCAATTTCCATAACAGCAAAAAAAAAAACAACCCACGGAAACAATAAAAAAACTCTGATTATTGAGGAATGGATAAATAAACATTTATACAATGGAATATCATGCATCGATAAAAAACCATGACAACTCTCTTAAACGCTACAAAACATGGACCAAAGTAGAGAACAGTATGCTTAGCAAACTTAGTCACATAAATATGTAATGACACCATTATTATAAGGAAAAACAAAGACAAAGAAATATGGTTTGGAGAGAGGAATTACTGAAACCCACATGAAGACTGAGCATGATAGTGGGACAAGGGGAAAGTAAAAGGAAATAGAGAAAAGAACTAGGAAGCAAAGGACATTTATAGAGGTCTAAATACAGGCATGTACATATGTAAATATATTTATATTTAATGATGGGGAAATAGATCTATGTGTATATCTTTATAGATTTAGTATTAAAGTAGCATATGGACATTGGGTCCCCACTTATGTACTTCCTCAATGTAAGAACACTTTGTTTTATTAAACTTGCATTCCATGATGTTCACCTTCCCGACATGATTGCTGAAGACAAAGCGGGTGCATAAGTAAATGTGGTGAAGAAAGCTGATGGTGCCCGGCTATCAATAGATATAGCATCTGGGGTCTTAAAGGCTTGAAGGTAAAAAAGTGCCCATCAAGCTCAGAAGCAACAAAGCCCACATGGAAGAAGCACACCAGTGTATGTGATCATGAAGTGTCTAAGGGATCAGGTATCAGGCATAAAAGAACCAAAACTCACATCACTGTGAATGAGGGGAGTGGGGAGTGGAATGGAGACCAAAGCCCATCTGTAGGCTGGTGAATATCCCCTTAAAGAAGGGTCGCTTGGAGTTGACGAGCTAGTCAGGGTGCAGTGTTGCAATGATGAAACATACAACTTTCCTCTAGATCTTAAATGCTTCCTCCCCGTCCCCCCCGCAGCCCATTATCATGATCCCAATTCTACCTTACAAATATGGCTAGACCAGAGGATGTACACTGGTACAGGTAGGAACTGGAAACACAGGGAATACAGGGAAGATGAATCCCTCAGGACCAGTGGTGTGAGTGGCGATATCGGGAAGGTGGAGGGAAGGTGGGGTAGAAAGGGAGAACCAACTGCAAAGATCTACATATAACCCCCTCCCTGGGGGGCGGACAGCAGAAAAGTGGGTGAAGGGAGACATCGGACAGTGTAAGACATGACAAAATAATAATAATTTATAAATTATCAAGGGTTCATGAGGGAGGGAAAGTTCATGAAGGTTCATGAAGGAGGAAAAAGTGAGCTGATACTAAGGGCTCAAGTAGAAAGCAAATGTTTTTTTAAATAATGAGGACAACAAATGTACAAATGTGCTTGACACAATGGATGGATGAATTGATTGTGTTATGAGTTGTATGAGACCTCAATAAAATGATTTTTTAAAATGTGGTTTGGACACCAAAAAATAAGAATTTGAAGACTATAAGGAGTCCAGGGACAGAGAGAATAAGGAGAAGGGAGGACTAGAAAATTCTAGATGGAGGGAGGAAGGATGGGAGAGGGGGGTGGAGAAAAAGAACTACATTTATGAAGAGTTTAGTGGAATATTATTACTGATTTCATTTAGTGAGATTGCCTGGGGAATTATATAGAATGTGCTTCTTTAAAACACCAAATTAACAAAGCCAGTGTGAAGGCTCACAGCTTTAAAAACTAAAGCAACACTAAAAGAGCCACTCCAGAATTCCTTACATCTTGGTCCTACATATTGGTCTGATGAGCAAAAAAATAAAAAAGAAAAGAAAAGGAGAAAAATAAAACAGAAGTGAACTTGGAGTCTTTAGTGACATACAAGCTCATTTCAATTATATGGAAAAGAAAAAAATATGATGCGTAGCTTAACCCAATAACCTTCATGCCTAACCCTCTCCCCCAAGTATGATTAGACACTGGGGCATATGTGACCCAGGGAGAGGCCCTGGCATTTATTGACAAAGAGAAAGAAGATAAGGAGGGAGGAGGGGAAGGAACAGAAGAATTCGGCTGGGGACCTTTTAACATTCTATTCCTAAAATCCCTTTAAAACTTCATCAGTATGACATATAAATTTTAGCAGACTTTCCTGGGCTCCAGCACAAGAGAAAATGAAATCATTGCTTAGCTCATGTGTGAAGCTCTGCTTCTATGGCCCAGGGCCTGCGTGGCAATGCCAGTGGAGTGGGTGGCACTTGCTTGGGAGAAGAGATGCAGGGAGGATGTTGTTTTTTGTTTGTTTGCTACCCACAGAGTCCTTGAGTATTTTTCTCCTCTGGTTCCAGGCATAGTGTTGAGACAGATCGAGGGGACTTGGCTGTCACTTCAGTGACCACAAGCCACTCCTCAGGAAATACATTGGTTTCATTGCTTCTAATCCATAGCCTGCTGTAAGGGGAGGGGTGGGGGGAATCCTAACTAAGCCCAGATTGTTATGTTGGGTTTTAGCTCCTTGACTTAAAAAGGCTGAGATTTTTATGGTCATGAACATCTGCCATCCTTGTAGTCACTCTTTGCAAGGGACCATAAAGTTTATGGAAAAACGAAGGAATCCTCCCAGGCATGAAGGAGACCTGAGGACAGGCAGCCAGCAGCGCTCCTGTATATGTCTACCCCAGTCATGCTCCCAGAGCCCTGAGGGCATGCTGGGCGCTTTCTCATTTGGGCTCACCCCTTGAATGCTCACAGTGGCCCTAGTGGCAGCCATCACGCCTCTGCCCGACAGTGTACTCATACAAGTATAAGGACACTTGGGAACATTTGAACCTCAAATTTGTCTCTGAAGTCTGAATTCGCAGTTATGTGAGAGAAAGAAGCAGTCAACAGAGGCAACGTCTTATCAGAGAGCAAGAGAGAGAGAGAGAGACAAAGAGCGAGCGAGCATTGGGTTGAGATTTGGAGACCTCCATTACTGTCACAAGGAGCCCTGGTGGCACAGTGGCTCAGTTGCTAACGATGTGGCGGTCTGCGCCCATAAAAGTGACAGCCTTGGGAGCCCCATGGCGCAGTTCTACTCTGTCCTAGAGGGTCACTGAGAGGCAGAATTAACTCTCTGACAACGGGTATCCTGGTCTCAGCTCTGGGGACTTCTTAAGAGCCCTGAAATTCTTTGGGACCTTATGTTTTTCACTTATTCAATGAGAAGATGGAATCCATTTTCTCTGCCTTTTCTTGCTGAATTAGCTAGGAATCAATATCCAGTACATCTTCAGCCCTGTAACATAAATAGTCGAGTTTTCTGTGGTTACCTTAGCTTATGAGGGTTTGCTAATGTTTTTCTTGAATATTTTAGCATCTTCTACATTTTTTATTTTATACATGTATATATAACCAGGAAAAGGGTAAAAAATGAGCCATTATTTTTAATGATGTTATTATCGTTAGTTGCCATCAAGTTGATTCTAAATCATGGCCACTCTATGTCAGTCCATCTTGTTGAAGGTCTTCCTTTTTGTCACCACTCCTTTACTTTACCAAGCATGATGTCCTTCCTCAGGGACTGGTCTCTCCTGACATGTCCTCACATGTCCTGATATGTTCGTGGGAGATAAAGTCTCGACATACTTGCCTCTAAGGAGCACTCTGACTCTACTTCTTCCAAGACATGTATGTATGTATGTATGTATGTATGTATGTATGTATGTATGTATGTATGTCTTGGCAGTATTCTTCACCATCACCATAATTCAAAGGCATCGATTCTTCTTCGGTTCAACTTTCACATGCATATTCGGTAATTCAAAATACCATGGCTTGGGTCAGGCACACCTTAATCCTCAAAGTCACATCTCTGCTTTTCAACACTTTCAAGAGGCCTTTTGCAGCAGATTTATCGAATGCAATGTGTCATTTGAACTCTTGACTGCTGCTTCTATGAGCATTGATTATGGATTCAAGCACCATGAAATCTTTGACAACTTCAATCTTTTCTTCGTTTATCCTGATATCACCTGGTCCTGAGGAGTTTGTTTGTTTGTTTTTTACATTGAGTTGTAATCTGCTCTAAAGGCTTCAATCGTTGACCTTCGTCTGCAAGTGCTTTCAGTCCCCCTCACTTCCAGCAAGCAATGCCATGCCATCTGAATGCCACAGACTGTTACTAAGCCTTCCTTCAATCCTGATGCCCCCTTCACCATCTAATCCAGCTTCTCCGATTTTTTGCTCAGCATAGAGATGGAATAAGGATGGTGAGAGGATACAACCCTGAAGCACACATTTTCCAATTAGAAACCATGCAGTACTCCTTTGTTCTGTTCACACAACTGCATCTTGAGCCATGTACAGGTCCTGCATGAGGACACTGCGGTGTTCTGGAATTCCCATTCTCAAGGCTATACACAGTTTGTTATGGTTTGCACAGCCTTTGCAGTCTTGCCCCTAGAGAAAGACAAAGACAGGGGAGGTTTTAGGTAGATGATACAATGTTAGGAAGGCATGGAGGTGGGTGAATAGACTTAAGTGTGTTTGTGTGTGTGTGTGTGTGTGTGTGTTTTAGGAGCTCTGCAGAGCTTCCCACAAAGAGGTGGAGTCTATTTTGCTGTTACTTGAATCTGAACTGGCCTTGTGATTCATGTTGTCCAATACAGTGCTGCAGAAGGGACGTGTAAGTTCTAAGCTTATGCCTCAAAAGACTGTTTCCAAGCTTACTGTAAGTTTGTCACTGCCAGGCTTTCAAACCAGGGCTAGTCTACTGGAGACTGAGAGACCACATGAAGCAGAGACAAGCTGTCCCAGTCAGTCCAAGCCAACCCGGAAACTGACCACAGACACATCGGTGAGCCCAGATGTCCCAGAAAAACTTGGCCCAGCTGAACCCAACCCAAATTACCAACCTGCAGCATTTTGTGTTCAGTGAGTGGTGGTTGTTTCAGGCCATGGGATGTGGGGACAGTGCATGATGCAGCAAAAGGTAACCGTGATAGCTGGAGAACATTAGGCTATCCTGATTGGCCAGAACATCATGCACATAAGACTGGAATAGATTAGGATTGGCTGTGCACGCCATCCTAAAGAGTTTGGAATTCATCTATTAAGTGAAGAGCCACTGTGGAAGAGGTCTGGCTTTCCCTTTCATAGTGTTGTTGCTTGAAAGGTCTGTTCAGCCAGGGAATACATTTTGCCAGCCTTTTCCCTTATCAAGACCAATTCTCTCTGATCGGGCATGAGTAGGAGAGCTGTGTTTAGCCTATAGGCTGAGATGGCTAGGTATCAGATATAGGATTTTTCCTGCCTGTTCTCCCTCTGTCTACCAGGGCAACATCGAACTCCCAAGATGGTAGAAACTCAAGATTCCCGAGTCTCTCCTTAGAGGCAAACCATTCCGCAAAGTGGACTTTGCATGAGGAAGAAATAAACTTTTATCATGTCAAGTCATTGAAATTTGGGGATTATTTATGTTATAGCATCTGGTATTACTCAACCTGACTAATGCAGGGAGCACTGCAGAAATCTGAATGGCATATTGACTCTTTCATAACAGTGATTTGGAGATGTTGACTTTGGCAGCTAAATGCAAGGTAAAAGGCTCCTGTGGGGTCTGACTCAGAAGACAAGGCTCTGGCCTTGGCTATGAACCCTAAAAGAAAGGCATCAAGGTAGAAAGTCCTTTTAAGTTGACCGTTTCCCTTCCAGAAGAGGAAGCCAGTTAAATCACAGACAGACCTGCCATGCACAGAAAGATATTTATGTAAAGCTGTTTCTACTTATTTGGTTAGGAGTAAAAATAGGTCTAGGAATTTCAGGATGAAATCTCATAGAAAGCCAGACGTAGGATGGGTTTTGAATGTCATCTCAAAGAGCTTGGAATTCCTCTAGAAAGTGCAGAGGAGCTATGGAAGAGGTGGCTCCTAATGATTCAGGTTTTCCTCAGAGTATAGGAATGCACACACCTGAAAGTGCTTTTGTAAGGTGCCCTGGTGGTACAATGGTGAAGTGCTTGGCCTTTCATTCGAAGGTCAGCCACTCTGTAGGAGACAAATAGGGCCGTTTGCTTTGTAAAAATTATAACCGTGGCATTGAAACTACTGTTGTTGCTGCTGTTGCTGCTGCCGCCAACTTCGCTTCCTTACGAACTGGCCCGGGTAGCTTTCTGACTTCACATCTTTATCCCACACCTTGCTCATCGACCCACCGACCCTGGGAGCTAGCAATAGCCTGCATGTTACCAGCTGACCTGGGCTTCAGGTTGACTCCACATCCACGAGCCTGACTTGTTCACTTGGGATTCATCTGCCTCTGCCTCTGCCTCCACCAGCTTGTGGTCCTTCTGCTTCTTGGCTAATCTTCCTGCCTCCTGGTTCATTGGCCCCAGCCAAGAAATGCTTACAGCTTAATTAATGTCTGAACCATTGACTTGAACCAGACTAGATGTAATCGCTTCTAAAACTGCGTGAGCCACTTTCTAGATATAAAATTATTCATATATGGCCTTGGAAACCCTATGGAACAGTTCAACTCTATTCTATTGGGTCTCTATGAGTCAGAGTCGGCTCAATGGCAATGGGTGATGGTTCTTTTCAATGATCAGGATAAAGGCTGACTTACCAGAGAGGCACTGCCTCGTCTCTAAGTCTCCGTACAGTCCCTTGCTCCTTCTATCCCATGCTCCAGTCCCGTGCTCTAACCAACGTGGATGCCTCCATTTGGCTGTGTGGTTCTTTGTGAGTATGGAGACAGGTGGGTCCTTCAGGAGTTTTCTTGGGGAAGATGTAAATGTATTTCAGTCTTTGCCCTGTTCACCCAGGGAAACAATTTGGGGGCTGTTCATGGAAGTGTTTGGGAACTGTATGTTTCTTTGAGAGACTCATCCTTTGGACACACAACTATTCATGCTGTCTTGTAGCTGTGGCCCTGGAAACCCATATCCTGGCTCCTTTGTACTTGGTCTACCCCCTGCCCACTGTGCTTTGCCGGACTTTTCTCTTCCCAAGAGCAGGACTGTCCAGGTAGTGAAATCTTTGCCTATTGCCTCTGGCCACATCTCCAGACACTCCACCTACCGGCCCCCTGGTGTTGGCCCCTCTGCCTGCCTGAGGCTGTTTGTCTCCTTGGTCTGCCCAGCCCCAGCCAAGCCCAGATTTTGACACTATCCCAAGGACAGCTGTAGCTCTTCAGCTGTGCTTCACGGTGGCCTTGGAATGCTTCCACCTCCCCACCCCACCCCGGAGGCCCGTGGAATGTTGGGTTTTGAGAGCTGTGACCTAGACCTGGCTCACCTCACACCATAACTAACCGGTTTATTATTACAGCATGCAATAAACCTCAAAGCAGCTCGACTCCGATTCTTAAAGGGCCAATTCCAGCCACTTCATGTCACTCCAACCGAAGCCTGGGGCTGACTTTATTTCACACAGTGCGATTCTAGCCATGAGTGGACAAAAGGTGTATCTTCAATATTCCACAGCGCCCTGTTTTGAGATGTATTTGTACCTATGGCTGGACACGTGGACTTTTCCAGGCCATGTTTTTATGGTACTTGAGTTGGGGCTCTGACAAACAGGGTAGCCAGGAATTCATTGACAAAGAAACCAAAATATCGATCTTCCCCTAATAATGAAGTTATTAACATATTTATCCCCTGTCAGGTCTGTCTCTGTGTACTTAGGTGTTTCAGAGGATGTCATAGCCCTTCTAATCTCGTTGAAAGTGTGCATGGATGATAATTCTTACGTAGTTTTCCTTTGTATTAGATTAAACCTGAGAACACCACCAGAGCTGGAATATTGGTCAATCCTACAGGTTTCAAGATGATGATGATGATGATGACGATGATACTGGCCAACATTTTGGAGCACCTATTTAATGCCCCGCTCATTTCCAAATATATGATATAGTCTCTCTGATTGAATCTTCATGATACCCCTGCCCTATGAGGTGGGTACTATTATTTTAAGTGATAAAGAAAAAGAAGCACAGAGACTAAATAATTTACCCAACTTCCAAAACTCCAAAGATTTTGTGTAATTTTGAATCTCGATAGTGTGCCTTTTTTTTTACTCTTAATTAAATATGGGGCAATGGTGGTAGATTTTCAGCCCTAAATTGAAGAGAATAAATGGAAGTTATTTATTCTCTCTAATTACACTAGTGTCAGCTCTGCAAAGTAGAAAAGTTAAAATTCCAGAGTTCTAGGATATGGAATTCCACCATAATTTGACTACCCTTAGATAATCACTAGCATTTGAAGGTTTTGTTCAGTATCTTTGTCTTTATCTGGTTAGACTAGCGAAACAAATCCATGGACACACATATGTGTATAAGAAAGAGATTTACATACAAGAGCAATTGAACATTGAGAAAACATCCCAGCCCAGTCCTGATCAAGTTCATAAGTCCGATATTAGCCCATATGTCTGATACCAATCTAGAAATTCCCCTTCACACTCATGAAACACATGCAATGATGCCGAATGTAGAAGATCACAGGTCAGTAGGTAGAAAGTCTTTGGATCCAATGTCATTGGAAACATCTCAGCATTGGCAGGGATCTCTGCATCAGGGTGTGTCCATGTGTCTTGTCAGTGCTCTGTCTCCCAGAGTATGAGCAGAGTCTCCTACCTCCAAGGAGGAAGTGCCGGATTTCCCAGAATTCTCAGGAGAAGGCCATGCCCACACAGAGGCCTCATTGGCTATGATCTGATCGGCAAGCTAGACTCCAGCCCTACACTCTTAATCCTCAAATTGACAAATGATTATATATGTACCATAATCTTTATTTTCAATGTTAGCTAATGTTAACACTATGAGTAATCTCACAAGGTATAGAGGAATAAATACAAAGAAATTGAAGTCAGCCTAAGTTCTACAGTGCTATTTGCTTTCCAGATTCTGTCTGTGTGCAAGGGTTAGATCATATTGCTTTATAATCTAAACTTTGTAAGTCAGTAATGTTTTAGAAATGTTTCTCATGCAAAAGACTATTCCTACACAATATCTCTGTTATTTCACTATTTCAGTGTAAAGCATTACCACAAATTCAGAGGCTTAAAATCACATACAACTATTCTCTCACAGTTCTCTATCAGGAGTCTGAGCACAGTTTAGTTGGGTCCTCTACTGGCTCTGCAATCATGGTACCAGTCAGGCGGCATTCTCATCTGAAGGCTGGACTAGGGAAGAAGCCACACGCAAGCTCATTCAGGTTGTTGGCGGAATTCATTTTCTTGCAGCTGTATGACGAAGTGTCCATAGCAAACCGAGTGCCCAGTTTCTTCCTGGCTGTCAAAGGAAGGTTACCCCTCCATCTTAGAAGTGACTCAAATTTCCCTGTCACCTAGCCTTCCTCCTCCAGGCAATTCATAGTATGGCGGGTTGCTTCGTCAAGGACAGCATGAGAACCTTTCTAATGTGTGCTAGGCAGATGAGATCAGTTATAAATGAATGAATGAATAAGCAAACAAATAAATAAAATTCCATTATCTATTAATTTCATTTTCCCATGAGCCTTTTGAAGACTTCTTGTGTATAATTTCAGTGGAGTGTGACCCTGTAATCTTTGTCATATACTATGACTTAATCATGAGTGTGACATCCTTTCTCATATTCTGTTGTTTAGAAGTGAGTCAGGGCCTCAACCCATGCTCAAGAGGAGGGACATCGCCAGTTTGAACTTGGGGGTTACCAAAGGTCTATCTGTCACACACCATTTAAAACGGAGTCACAGTATTCCAGCTCGTCGACATGCTACAATTTATTTAATGAATCCATTATATTTGAACATTAGTGTTTCCATTTTGGGGGGGGGCATGGTAAATAAAGTTGCAATGACCACCCTTGTGGTTAACTTTTTTTCATACACCCTTCATTCTCTCCTTTGCATGAATTCTCAGCAAGGGAGTTTCTGGGTCAAAGAGTGCACACATTTTAAAGGCAATTGATCGTATTGCTCAAGGACCTCCCACCCCCCCCAGAGCAATTTCTGGGCTGGTGTAGGGGGGCATGTAGGTTGCGTTCAGGGAACTAAGCTGAGTTCATGGTGCCTTGGTGGCGCAGTGGGTTAAGCACTAGGCTTGTAACCAAAAGTTGGTGTTTTGAATCACCAGTTGCTCTGCAGGACAAAGACGAAGACATTGGCTTCCATAAAGACTGAGCCTCGGAAAGCCGAGGGAGCAGCTTCCTCTTAGAGTGGTGCTGTGAGTCAGAATCGCATTGGGAAGAAATGCTGCCCACGAGCTCTTTAAAATGTCGAAGAGCAAGGATATCACTTTGAGAACTCAGATGCACCTTGGTATTTTCAATCATCTCGACTATATATGAAAGTTAGACCTTAAATAAGAAAGACCAAAGAAGAAGTGCTGCATTTGAATGGAGGTGTTAGGAAGAATATTGTAAGCACCTCTCTCACACGCTCGTGTCCTTGCTGCCTAGATGACAAAGAAAAAGGCGTAGCAATGGTCGTGCCAAGGAAGGTGGTGGCCATGTGTGGCCCATTCGCTGTATGAACAGCCCCCATGGCATGTGCGTGCCCCAAGCCAAGGTCATGAGGAAGTTTGTAATAAGAAACGCAGTGTCTCTGGCACATACATGCTTCCCAAGCCATACACAAAGCTACGTTATTGTGGGAGTTGTACCATTCACAGCATGGTGGTGGTCAGGGACACGAAGCCCAGAAGGACCAACCCCCCGACCCCGATTTAGACCTGCAGGTGCTGCCCCAGAACCTCCTCCAAAGCCTATTTAAAGATCTGAAGCTGAAGTAAAACCAACTGGAAAGGAAATAAAATGGAAATTGTTCTTATAAAACAAAGAAAAGAAAAGGAGAAGGAGGAGATATTGAAAGGAACTTAGCCTGGCAGAAGAACAAACAAACCGGTCTTGGAAGAAGTACAGCCAGAGCGCACCTTAGAATTGTGGGTGGTCACACCTGGTCTCATGTACCTTGAACATATGAACAGGAGAGACTGGACGGGACAGGAGGCTTGGTAAAGTAGAGGGCGGACAAAACAAAAAGGGAGACCCTCCATGAAATGAGTTGATACCTTAACTACAACAATTGGCTGAGACATAGCAGCAACTGCCAGGTTGGTACAGGCCCCGGGCAGAGTTTCGATCTGTAGTGTCATCCATCCGAGGGGACTCAACAGCACTGAACAACCACGTGAGCCTGAAGAGACTGGACGGCAGTGGGTTTGGATTCGGTTTCGTAATCCGAGTGAATCTTTGTAAACCGCTTCCATCGGGCTTGGCCCACTGTAAGGCCATTTGTAATTACTGGACCAAACATATTTGTATTTTACTGGACCAAACATATAAAAACTATTTTTTCCATTGAGTTGTCTGAGTCTTATCTGGGTCTTAAAATAATCCTATGAGGTGGGCACTACTGCGAGGCCCATTGCACAGAGACAGAAGATGAAGGGTTAAGGAGAAAGACGATTGACTGAAAATCACCAAACACCTGCTCCTCCGCTTCTCAAGCTTATGATGGTGAGTAAAATCTGTTTTCATTGCGTCCTCTGTGAAACGGGGCCCACAGCGCTTACCTTCCCTGTGTCACCAGAGCTAATGCTTGAGCAAGGACTTGGATGCTGTAGACCAGCAATTCTCACCCTGGGCTGGCCGCACCACGGAATCACCCACAGGCTTTCAAATCAGCAGGTGCCTAGGTCCCAGCCCTCCAAATTCTGCTGTGGGTCCTGGCGTGGGCATCAGGATTTTTGTAGAGCACCCAGATGATTCGAATGTACAGCCAGTGCAGCCTCTCCCACCAGCGCATGCCACACTTGCGAAGAATCATTTTCCCATACAGCTGAAGCAGCAACATTCAGTTCTTGGTCTCCGCTCTGAGCTGTCAGGAAATGGCCCTCTAGGGTCAGGCTGGAATCAAACCCCTGTCTCAAACTCCAGAGTCAACTCAGACTGCTAAGTTCGTTTGGGAAACCATCAATTACCTGCTGTTTTCCCCTCCGGTGTGGGCCCCTAGGCAGCGGGGCGTCGGCATCAGCCTTGCTGGCAGGGCTGCTTTCCAACCGAGCCTGCTGCTGCTGCTGTTGCTGCTGCTGCTATTTGTTCTAGAAGCCAAAGCGAATCCTCACATCAGAGCTTCAGCTCCCTGCTGTCAGTCAGTCACAGCCGCACGACTGAGGCTGAGGGACCAGACGCCTGGCTACCCGCCATCGGAGCTGGGTATCAGATTTGCTGAGGTGTCTTTGGGACCAGGCCAGCTTTCCATCTCCCCGAGAGGGCTGGGGAGGCGTTTCTCTCGGCAGCCAAATGGAGCTCAAAATGAACGGGCTCCATCAGCAGAAAGAAAGCCTGGGCCAAGGTGCCCCCGCGTGACAGAGAAGGCCAGTGCTGGCCACCACTTCCCTTGCACCAGATGAATTGCCAGGGGTGTGTGTATGTCTCCCAGTTTGTTAAGTCCACACACAAATGACGGAGTCTCTGGGGAATGCAAATGACGAACAGGATCTGCTGCTAGTGAAAGTTTTGAAGTTCCAGTCACCCACAGATACCTTTAAGAAAGGACAGCCTGGTGATCTACTTCTGAAAAAGAAAAATGAAAAAGTCAGGCATTGAGCATCTTGTGGAGCGCAGTTCTACTTTGACACGCATGGGGTCGCCATGAGTTCGAATGGACGCCACAGCAACTGGTTACTGGTTAACCGGATGTCAGGTGTTGTACAGTCACATTTGATGCGTAACCCCATTGCATGAGAGACTCCCAGCACCCAAGTGGTGACCCCATCTTACAAATAAGGACGTCTAGCTTGCCCAGTGACATGTTGCAAGACTTCTACAAGGATGCTTTGCCTCCAAGGCTCGAAACCATACGCTGGCCCGCAGGCCTTCACAGCACTTGTTCCTACACTTGATCTTAGCCAAAAGGCCGAGAAGCGATAACAGCACTTGTTCCTTTACCCCACTTTGGAAGGGACATTTGGATCCAGGGAGCTAGCTGCTTATTGGTTTGTGTACTTTGTGTGTTAGGGTTATCACCAACAAGGCCTATCTTTGGTCCAAGCACGTGAACATTGAGAGTTGCTTTTGTCATTGTGGTAGTTACATAATCTTGTCAATGTGAGACTTAGGGGTGAGGGGGGAGATTTAGCTCATCACTCAGGTCTCAGCTTGATGACCACATTTGGACGCACTAATGGGATAAATAGCTCATTGGAGACGGGGCACACACTCACTCCCTGGGAGACATTGCAGCTGACTAGACGCATGGAGCTAAGCTAGCGCCCTGAGCTGGAGGAGCCATGTGGAGCCCTGCCAGCGCTGAGATGCTTCCACCTCCACTGGATCCACAAGACTTTGTACCCACTGGCTTGTGATCTTCCTGCATTCGGCATCATTGCATATGTTCTGTGAGTCTGAAGAGGAATTTCTAGATTGGTATCAGACATATGGGCTAATATTGGACTTATGGACTTGGTCTGTACTGGCCTGGGATGTTTTCTCAATATTCAATTGCTCTTTGATATAAAGCTCTTTCTTGTACACATGTGAGGGTCTATGGATTTGTTTCTCTAGTCTACCCTGACTTACACAGTCATTGTTCTGCTTCTCCATGGAATTGGCATTAGATTATGTTATCAATGTCGTGGTTATATCTATGACAACTCATGGCAACTCCACGTGTGCAGAGCAGAGCTGCTTCATAGGGCCTTTAAAACATGTTGAAAGGAGACTACCAGGTCTGTCTCTCAAGACACTTCTCAGCGGATTTGAATTGCCAACCTTTTAGCTAGCCACTGAAGGTTATAGATGATGATCTAAGCAAAGATGAAAATGCTTGAATGTGGCCTTATTTGTATACACCCACAGGCACAAAACTTAAAAACAAGAAAGTCCATTAGGGATGTATTCAAGTAACACACAATAGATAAGTCCTAACATAATAGACCTTTCTTTCCTGCTCACACAAAGTCCAACTAGCCATGTGGGTGGGGCCTCGGCTCCATGCAAGTCTCGCAGGGATCAAGGTTGCTTCCACCTGTGGCTTGGCAACTCCCCAAGGGATTCAGTTTCATCACCTACATCCTCTACCTCTTGAAGGCAGATGGTGGAAGGAGTGTGGGGGATCTTATAGGAGAACCTTCAGCCCAGTTGAAGACACAATATACCGCATCCTCTGTCCCCATTCCACTAGCCAGAACTCAGTCACATGCTTAATGCCAGGGAGGCTGAGAAATGTAGCTAGTGGTCCCAATGAAGACAAGACAATAGGTATTAGTGAACATAGAGCTGTCTGACTACAGCTCTGTATGCCCCTTTCATCGTTCTTAAGCGTCACCATTTTGACCTTGTCTAAGAAAGCCATCTTATGCCTCCCTCCAACTCTGCTCTCTTGGCAATGACCCTTGGCCCACGTTCTGGTCCTAGATCAGGTAGGAGCACCAAGGAGGTCCCTAAACCATGGCTTTGTTAAAAGTTGTCACGGAGCCACCTCACAGCCAAATTGTACCTGAGTCACAGCTGTGGACCTTGCAAAATCTATCTGGCTCACCCTTTGTCAGCACTTCTGAGGAGAGAGTCGACCATGACCAGGCTTCTGACCTCAGACTTCATTTGGTTACTGATGATGAATGGTGGTGTCTCTGAATTCAAAAGCCTGACTGTTTTTCCTGCAGCGTCTCCACCTCTGTGTCCCTCCCCCCCGCCCCGCCCCCGTAGCTCTGCTAGCTTCAGACCTCGGGGAGAAGATGGATTTTACAGTGATGGACGTTAGGGATTTTTCACACCTGCCAATTCTGACATTCCAAGTCAGTAGGATGTGTGCTGCCAAGATGCATGATTTTGAGGTGCTCCATTAAGACTAAAAATATTCTCTTAGTATTTTCATGCTCATCTGTGGTCAAGGGCAACTATAACTTATAATTTCCTTCAGAACAAGCATGCCAAGAGAAAGCTTAGTTAATGCCAAATGTGAATTCTTTTTGCTCTCTCTCTCTCTCTCTTTCACCCCTTTCCAGATCAAAGTGTCCTACATCTAACCCGCTTATAATGATGGGGTGAGTGATCAAGATTCCAGCCGATGCACCCTTCTGGAGGCCAGTTTTAAAATGTATTAAGACCAACCCAACAATTATGACCAAACAAAATTGATCTATGATGGTACTTCCAATAGCTCTATTGCATTAGAGACCGATTTGCATCTTAGTAGGTGTGTTAGTATAGGTTGACTAGAGAAACAAATCCAGAGACATTCATATGTGTGTCGTAGAGAACTATGTATCAAAGAGTAATTGTATATTAAGAAAACATCCCAACCTAGTCAAGATCAAGTCCAGAAGTCTGCTATTTGCCCATATGTCTGATACCAATCTATAAATTCTTCTTCAGACTCACACAACACATGCAATGAAGCCAAATGCAGGACGCTCACAGGCCAGTGGGTGGAAAGCCTTGTGGATCCAGTGGTGGTATAAGTATCTCAGCACTGGTGTGGATCTCCATGTGGCTCCTCCAGCTCCAGGTCTCTGGTTCCATCAGTGTAGCTCCATGTGGCTTGTCGACAGGAATGTCTTGCAGGGAAAGAGTGTGCGTATCACCTCCAGGAAGGAAGACAGGAGTTCCTAGAGTCCTTAGGGGAAGGCCATGCCCACACAGAAGCCTCATTGTCATCTGTTTGACAGGCTAGACTCCACCCCTCCACAAGTTGGCAGATTATGTAACTGCCACAGCAGGGAAAATAGTGGTCCAAAAAATTTGGCCAACTCATGAGAAATGGGACAGAACAAAACAGTTACCAAAGGGAGACACATCTTGCCAACCTGTGGCTTGTAGTTTAGAGAAGAAAGTAAGCTGGGCCAGATGCTCTAGGCCAGGTGATGCAAACACAGACCCGAGGCTCTTAGGCAACCATCCCATCTTCCCGATACCCAAGCCAATGAGAGCTGTCTCCCCCAAACAACACTTGCCTTTTTTCTTTAGTTGCGCTCCCCAGGAGCAAACTCAGAAGGGTTGATGGGAACGTGTATTAAAGACCAAGAGAAGAATGAGAAGTAGGATGGGAGTGAGGAGGTCAAGCAAGACTGTGTTATCCAGTTAAGGCTGGTAGAGAGAACTTTGTTGTCATCCTGGAGTCATGCTCTGGAGAGAGTTTTTCTAAGTGAAGACAAGAGGATAATTATACCTCTGGGCAGTAGTGCCAAGTGGACCCTCTCCATGCCTTTGCTGAAAGTCTTCATGGATTATTATAGCCATCAGTTGTAGCTAGAGGCCCCTGGGTTGGCTTAGCTCTCTAAGCAGAACGATAATGCTGGCTTCCCAAACCCTGGGCAGCCTGCCAACCAAGACTTGGATGCTGGCAGCTGGGCATCAAAGCACTAGGGGCAGTGTGCAAAAATGGAGAGTGACTCGGAGGGGGCATGGAAGATTACTGACTGTCTCTGCGGATTCTTCATGGACAATGTGCCTACTGGTAGACTTCTTTTTCCTTCCGGAATAGCTCTTAAAATTAACTATATCCTAGAAGGACAACATGAGTTTTGTCTGAGTCACAGAACCCCCGGAGATGACCTGGATGGGAAAGAGGCTTTGCCATCAAAGTGAAGGCTTCCAAAGCCCCTCTATAGGGCACTGGTCACCACTACAGAAACAGAACACATACGTAGAGCACAGAAGGGTGAGTAGCCTCAGGCATATCGAGCCAGGGCATCAGCAACAAGAGAATTTTCCAAGGAAACTTTGACTTAATTCACATTCCTTTCACAGTGGTTTCTGACTGGACACTTCACAGTCGCGTTGTTTTTAGGCTTGATTGGCACTCTAGGAAGGAGCCTTGGTGGCACAGCAGTTAAGGCATCTATCTCCTACCTGAGAGATCAGCAGCTTGACCCCACCAGCTACTACTCTGTGGGAGAGAGATGTGGCAGCCTGCTTCCGCCAAGAGGTATATAGCCTTGATAACCCTATGGGGGAGGTTCTGCTCTGTCCTTTCGGGTCTCTACAAGTTCGAGTTGACTTGATGGCTCTGGGCTTGGTCTGGTTTGGTATTCTGAGAGATCAGGGACGGATTGGTATGTGTGTGCAGATGTGCACGTGAGTATTCCAATCTGAGTCTAAGAAGTGACAAGCAAGCACTCATTCCACCCAAGCCCATCATGTGGAGTCATTGGTCTCTTGGAATCATGCCTTATCTTGCTGCTCCTTGGTGCCCCCATCATGCCTTGTACATATTTATTTTTAAATCTTTTTATTAGGGGCTCATACAGCTCTTATCACAATCCATACATACATCAATTGTGTAAAGCACATTTGTACATTCATTGCCCTCATCAAGAGTGGGAGGGAGAGAAGGAGGTTAGGCAAGAAGGGAGGGAGGGTGAAAGGATGAAAGGAAGGGAGGGAGGAGGGAGTAAGAGGGAAAGAAATGGCAATACTGCAAATAAAATAAAGAATTCATGTCACAGGGGAAGCTCTTCTGTTGATCTAACTAGACTATTCTGGAGGCACATGAAGGCTCGGGCAAGGATTGTCAACATGTGTTGAGGGTAGGGCAAGCAGATGGTGAGCAGTAGGTGGTAGAGCAAAGCAGAGAAGGCTGAACCCAAGGCCCAACAAGAAGAAAGCGAGTTTACATCAAAGAACCCTGGCAAGCAAGATTCAGGAGCTGAGACATCAGATCCTTAGAAGGTGGCAAACAAGGTAGAGCTAGACAAGAGAGGGTTGGTTGACAGTCCACCGGAGAATGTAGGTCCATCTCCTATGTTCTGTCTGAGACTTACCCTCTTCAAAGGTTGTATCCAAGAGTGTGATAGGTAGGTTTATTTTGCCAACATGGTCAATGAACACATGTGGGATTAATTGAAGGGCAGAGAGATAAATGGCTCGACAAGCCTCACCTCTCTTGTCTCTTGCTCTTGGATCACTGGTCCAGGGTGAAGCTGCCTTGCTTGTTTTGTGCCTTCATTTGCAAGCTACACTACCTGTGGGACACCTAACCCATAGACTGTGTTGCTGTAGTTTAAAGTTCCTTCAAGACCTGCTTCACCATGTGACTGGAATATACATCTCTTGAGCTGGGGTCTGTCGGACCCTGTCATCTGGCTGACTGTTGGTGACCTGCCTTGCTGTTTGCTGCCTGTGTCCGGATAGCCTGAATTGCTCCACAGAGGACTACCCCGGGGCCCTCAAGACTTGAAGGACTGCCGGTGTACTAGCTGTCTCATGGAAGTGAGTTGCACTGAGCCATTTGTACTGCTCTATATATTAATTAACTGTTTATTTCTTTTATATCTATCTATCTAAGTATATACAAAATTATTAGTGTCCTAGTTTTGTTTCTCTAGAGAATCCTGTCTAACACATTGGTACCAGGAGTGCTTCTAGAGAAATAAAATCATAAATATGGGCTTTTTAAATTGGCTCTCCAGCCTGATTAGTCTTAACAGCACTAATAATACTATTTTTACACCTAAAGGCATGGATATGTCTGCCACTGTTACTAATCCATGGTGTGAAATAGCAAAGCTAATATCTACAGTATCACCACTGATAGATGAGGTGCTGGTTAAAGGAGAGGCTCTGTGTGAACATATGTTTGATATTTTCCATCAGTTTTTCCAGGATGGCAAGTATAGGGAAGTTGGTTGGCTGGTCCTGCTTACAATGCAAAGTGTGATTAAGGAGAGGGATGGTCTCAGGGCCTCAGAAGCATGCCTCAGGTGCCGACTTACAGATTTAAAAACTTCTACCTGTGCTACAAAGAAGAGCCTTCTCTCCTCTAGTAATAGAACTGACATTGCTGAGAACTAGGTCCAGAGTCTCATTATGTGAGTGGCTGAATTACAACATCAGCTGAGTTGCAGATCTAGAGCAGTGCCTGGTACTAAGGTGAGGTCATAGATAGGAAAAAGTTGGGACCCTGAAAATTGGGATGGGAATATATGGGTTGATGATCCAGAAGAGGAGGATTTTGAGCCCCTAGAAACAATTAAGCCACCCCAGTCAATAAATCCACCCCTCCCAGCTGAAGGTATTAATCCACTGTTACTAGAACAAGCCACACCTGAGTAGATTAACCAAACTGCTCAAGCTGAAATGCCAGGTGGGGCTGCATCTATAGCATTGCCTGAGGTAGATGCCTTACAAGATATTGCTGAGAGCACCCGGGAAACACCCTCACCACCCATTATTTTCTCTAGACTGTAACTAAAATTAAGGCTCAGAAATCTCTGAAAGGTGAGGTTGAGATGATTACCCAAGAAGAAATGGGCTATACTCACAAAGATCTGCTCGAGCTTTTGAATACGTACAAGCAGAAGCCTGGGGAATATCCCTGGGAATGGTTACTAAGGGTTTGGGATACTGGCGCACGAAATGTAATATTAGACCAGTCTGAATGTCTGGATATGGTACCCCTAAGCACAGATTCTTCTTTCAATGTCTCAGTGAGAGGGGCTAAGAGAGGATCTAATGCCTTATTTGGTTGGTTCGCTGAACTATAGATTGCCAGGTGGCCTAGATTAGACCAACTTGAGGTGCTTGACCTACCTTGGTACACTGTAGAGGAAGGCATCCAAAAACTTAGGGAAATTGGTATGTTGGAATGGATCTATCAGAATATTCCCATAGACCCAAAAAAGGAGGTGTGCTGAGGTCATACCCTTCACCACAACCATAAGGAACAAGTTTGTGAAATGGGCCCTAGCATCTCTGAAGACTCCTGTAATTGCTATATTATGTGCAACAGGATTAATAGTGGGGATTGCCGTAAGCGAATTCTGACATTTGCTGACAATGGGACTGATTGGGCCCTGTGATGGTAGAGGACAGGTGTCAGCACTGAATCAACAGAGACAGGGTGGGCGTGGTTATAATAGACCGAAAGGTTTCCGTAGTAATCAAAGCAACCTGTCTCATATGGACTTATGGCATTGGCTACTTAGTCACGGTAAGGAGTGAAATACATGGTAACCTTACTAAATATCTATGTGATCTATACAGGCAGAAGAATGCTAGATCAGGTGACCAGCAGATTAGACAGTCATGTTCACTCAATCAATTCCAAGATCTGAGCGAGTTTACAGGCCCACAACCCCTTGAATGAGGGGAAGGCCGGGGCCCTTTGAAGGAGGACCCTGCTACATCACCGAAGGTCTGTACTGTTAGCCTTTCTTCTAGCCTTCCCCAAAGGGACCTGCGGCCTTTCACAAGAGTGGCTGTTCACTGGGGGAAAGGAAATAATCAAACTTTTTTGGGATTATTGGATACTGACTCTAAACTGACACTAATTCCAGGAAACCCAAAATGTTTCAAAGGCCCACTAGTCAGAGTGGGGGAATGTGGAGGTACGCCTCACTGTGGGTCCAGTGGACCCCCGAACTCATCCTGTGCTTATTTCCCCAGTTCCAGAATGCACCATTGCAATAGACATACTTAGTAACTAGCAGAACCCCCATATTGGATCCCTGAAATGTGGAATAGGGCTATCATGGTAGCAAAGGCCAAGTGTAGAACTGCCATTGTCCAGGAAAATAGTAAACCAAAAGCAGTACCGCATTCCTCGACGGATTGCAGAGATCAGTGCCACCATCAAAGACTTGAAAGATGCAGGAGTGGTGATTCCTACCACATCCCCATTTAACTCACCTATTTGACCTATAAAGAAGACAGATGTATCCTGGAGAATGACAATGGATTATCGTACACTTAACCAGGTGGTGACTCCAATTACAGCTGCCATTCCAGATGTGATTTCATTGCTTGAGCAAATTAATACTTCTCCTGGTACTTGGTATGCAGCTATTGATCTAGCCAATCCCTACTTCTCAATACCAGTATTTTTAAAAAAATTTTATTAGGGGCTCATACAACTCTTATCACAATCCATACATACATCAATTGTGTAAAGCACGTCTGTACATTCTTTCCCCTCATCATTTTAAAATCATTTGCTCTCCACTAAAGCCCTCTACATCAGGTCCTCTTCCTTTCCCCTCCCGCCCCGCTCCCCCCTCCTTCATGAGCCCCCAATAATCTATAAATCATTATTTTGTCATATCTTACCTGTCCGACGTCTCCCTTCACCCCCTTTTCTGTTGTCCGACTCCCAGGGAGGAGGTCACATGTAGATCCTTGTAATTGGTTCCCTCTTTCCAACCCACTCACCCTCTACCCACCCAGTATCGCCCCTCACACCCCTGGTCCTGAAGGTATCATCTGCCCTGGATTCCCTGTGCCTCCAGCTCCTATCTGCACCAGTGTAAATCCTCTGCTCTATCCAGACTTCCAAGGTAGAATTCGGATCATGATAGTTGGTGAGGAGAAAGCATTTAGGAACTAGAGGAAAGCTGTATTCTTCATCGGTGCTACATCGCACCCTGACTGACTCATCTCCTTCCCTAGACCCCGCTACAAGGGAATCTCTAGCAGCCAACAAATGGGCTTTGGGTCTCCACTCTGCACTACCCCCTTCATTCACTATGGTAAGATTTTTTTTTTTTGTTCTGATGATGCCTTATACCTGATCCCTTCGACACCTCGTGATCGCACAGGCTGGTTGTGCTTCTTCCATGTGGGCTTTGTTGCTTCTGAGCTAGATGGCCTCTTGTTTACCTTCAAGCCTTTAAGACCCCAGATGCTATCTCTTTTGGTAGCCGGGCACCATCAGCTTTCTTTGCCACATTTGCTTATGCACCCATTTGTCTTCAGCGATAGCATCCTGGAGGTGTACACCCAATGATATGATTTTTGTTCTTTGATGCCTGATACCTGATTCCTTCAGAACCATGTGATCACACAGGCTGGTGTGTTCTCAGTACAAGTCTTGAAGGACCATCAGAAACAGTTTGCTTTCACCTGACAAGGCCAACAATACACTTTCACAGCTCTCCCCCAGAGGTACATCAACTCTTCTGCCCTGTGCCTTAATTTAATCCAAAGGGACCTTGATCGCCTGTCTATTCCACAAAATATCAACTAGTCCACGATATTAATGACTTTATGCTGATTGGACCCACTCAGGAGGATGTATCAAAGACTCTAGATTCATTGGTACAGTATCTGCGTACAAGAGGTTGAGAAATTAACCCAACAAAGATTCAAGCACCCCCCACCTCAGTAAAATTTCTAGGGGTCCAGTGGTGTGGGGCATGTCGAGATATTCCTACTAAAGTGAAAAATAAGCTATTGCATCTGCCCCCCTCCCCACAACAACTAAACAGGAAGCACAATGCCTAGTGAGCCACTTTGGATTTTGGAGGCAACATATCCCTCACTTGGGTGTTCTACTTTGACCTATTTATCAAATGACACAAAAGGCCTCCAGTTTTGAGTGGGGCCCTCAACAAGAAAAGGCTCTGCAACAGGTTAGTCTGGGTATACTAGAGAAACAAATATATCTAGACACATATGCATATAAGGAAGAGGTTTATATACAAGAGTAATTGTATATTCAGAAAACATCCCAACACAGTCCAGTCCAAGGCCATAAGTCTGATATTAGCCCATATGTCTGATACCAATCTATAAAGTCCTCTTCAGACTCACAAAACACATGCAATGAAGCCAAATGCAAGATGATCACAGGCCAATGGATAGAAACTCTTTGGGTCCAGTGGCGCTGTAAGCATCTGAGCGCTGGCAGGGGTCTTTTTGGTGGCTTCTCTGGCTTCCGAGATCTGATTGCATCCATGTGGCTTGTCTTCTGCAATGTCTCCCAGGGATTAGGAGAGAGAGAGAGGTCTTCCACCTCCGAGGAGGAAGTATCAGAATTCTCAGGAGAAGGCCATGCCCACACAGAAGTCTTATTGGCTATCTGCAGATTGACAGCCTAGACTCCACCCCTACACTCTTCATCCTTAAATTGACACCATATTAGGTGACTACCACAGTGGTTTCAAACTGCTGATCTTGCATCTAGCAGCTCAACGTGGAACCCACTACGCCATCTGAAGAAAACAAGAGTATGTAGCTGAAACCATGACTACAGAAGACAAAAGGATGGAAGGAACTGTAATAAAGAGTCCGTGAGCAAAAGAGGTGGCACAATAGGAAGCCTCAAGCACTGCTCGCGGGTGAATGACTGAATGAATGCTTGGGCATTACCTGGTGAATCTAGACTCAAGCATATTCTTCAACCTTGCAATTCTATTCCAAGGCATAGAATTCTAGAGAAACATTTTTGGTTTTTTTTTTTAGCCATTCAAGTCAGATTTATCATTTAAATCTACAGCCATCCTATACCCTCCTATACTCTCTGTCTCATCACCAGGTTATTCCCATGCCTCACTTATGGTTAGAGGGAAATCACCAGAGGTTTATTCCCTGGGTAGATCCTGCAAATGTTTTTTGGGCTTCTACTGTCATCCACAGCCTCTGCGTACCAGAATCTCACAATTTAAACTCTGAAACTATTCCCTCCTTCAGATAAATTATTTACAATCCTTGGATCACAGATAAGGGTGTACTTCTTCCATTGTGGCCTTAGCTGACATCTCACTTAGATGACTGCTTATCTGAAAACAAGCCTTTAAGATGCTATTCTTTCTGGTAGCCAGGTATCTTCTAATTACTACTCTTTCCTATAGCATCCATATCTTCATTATTTTCTTTATGAGTGTGAGTCCCAAGCAGGGCTATATCATAAGAACTAATTGTTCTTTGATTGGAGCTAGGATTAAGTGTGAGCCCCAAATCCATGGATTCTAGAAAAACGCTTGCACCCACTCATTCCATGGAAAGTGATTCATAATAACCCTGAACTTGAAACACCCCAACTCTTTGTCAATAGTAGAGTGAACACATACATGTGGTCTATGAGGGAGTACTATGCAGCCATTAAAAGGAAGAACTGTAGCTACATGCATATAATTAGCAACATGGCTAAATCTCATATGTGAGATTTGATGGGAAACAACAAGTCATAGAGTCAGACAGTATGATTCATTGGCATAAAGTTCAGAAGAGGGGAAGTATATATGCTTAAGGGCATATATGCAGGTGATTCAAGCAAAAGGGAAATTTATATACAGTTATGGATGGTGGTTACCTCTGGGATGGCTTGGGAGGAGAGTTCAGTTGTAGATAGATATACAAAGTACAGGGTTTTGAAGGTATGATTAAATTCTAGTTCTTAGGCTAAGTGATGATACATGAGTATTCATTTTATTGCTTTACATCAGAGTATATACTCACATGTTACTATACCTTCTTTTATACATCAATAAAGATGTTTGGAAGTATCTCTCCTCTTTAATAAAAAAACAAAAACAAGACCCCAGGCAGGAAGAAACACTTTCCAATATGAATGGGGCATGGAAAACAAGGGATATTCTATTGAAGCTTTCTCAGCTGTTAAGAAGTCAAGTTAGGCGTTTCTCTCAGGGTCACAGAGAATTTTCTCCCCTTCAGAAGCTCACAGGGGAAGCAAGGAAGAGAGAAGATAGTAGAATAAAAGAGCATTGTTTCCTCAAAAAGCAAGCAGGACCAATAAGTTATGGCCCACTGACCAAATTCTGCTCACCACCTGGTTTTGTAAATAAAGTTTTATTGAATACAGCCATGCTCATCCATTTACAGTTTGTTGATGGCTGCTTTTGAGTCCTTACCACAGAGATCTTATGTGTCCTATGTAGTTGAGAACATTTGCTGTTGGGCTATTTAAGAAAAAAAATGGTCCTGTCTTGCTGTAATTCATTCCTTCATCCTCTGATGGAGGCAGTGTGCTAAAGTAGTCCTGGTCCAACATTCATGGGGATCTTACAGAAGTGTAGATTCTGACTCCGTGGTATAGGATGTAGCCTGATGTTTAAGTTGTTGGACCCTGGACTTCACTTTGAGCAGCAGGGTGCTTTCAGAGGGGCGCAGTTTTCATTCATATCATAAACACTTGTTGAGTATCTTCAATGTGTCTGACCCTGGTGACACAGAGTTGAAATAAAGGCAGTCCCTGTGTTTGAGAAGTTTCATCTCAAAGGGTAGGCAGGAATACCCCAATGCTAGCAAGTAGATTTGGGGTTAGTAGCCAGGACCATCTATAGCAACCTGAGGGTCGTGACCCCTTTGGAGGGCCAACAACCCTTTCATAGGGGTCATCTGATTCATAACAGTAGCAAAATGATAGTGATGAAGTAGCAAACGAAAATAATGTTGTGGTTGGGGTGGTCACCCCTATATGAGGAACTTTATTCCAGGGTCGTGGCATCAGGGAGGTTGAGAAGCACTGCTCTAGAGGGTAGAGTTGGGAGGCATTATCTCCCCAGAGCTGTCATGGACTGTTTCCTCGAGCCGGTTGTGGGGCTTGAAGGAGAAAGTACAATCACGAACTGAAGCAAAGTCGTTGAGAGAAAAGGCAGAGCAGACTGAAGGCGTGGTCATGAAAAGAAACAGAATGTTCTGAGAATGTTGAGAAGTCCAGCATGGCATTGGGTTAGCCAGTGTAACTCACACGCATCTCCAAACTTCATTGTAACCTCGCCATGACTCTTCCCCCTCTCTCCACCAAGCCTTTCCTGAGAGTTAATGTAAGAGACTAGTGAACTCCTTGTTGTGGATAGAATTATGCACCTCATCCCCTCCCAAATGATATGTTCAAGTCCTAACCCCTGCACCTGTGAAAATGATCATGTTGGGAGGAAAGAGGTGTTTTTCTTTTGCAGATATTGTCATTAGGTTAATGAAATCATATTGGAGTGGGTAGGCCCTCATCCAAATTCCTTCTGAATAGTGTCTATACACACACATACATAAACAGATACAGAAACAGTCACTCACAGGGAGACAGTATGTGAGGATCTGTTCATAAGGCAAGGAACATCAAGGTTGCTGGCAATCACCATAGCTGACATCCTGATTTTGAACCTCTAGTCTCCAGAACTGTAAGACAATAAGTCTTCATTCTTTAAAGGCACTAAATGTGTGGTATTTTCATATGGCAGCCCTCGGAAACTAAGACACCCCTTTTGCTCTTGCTCCGATGATGGAGGCACTGAGAAGTGCACAACACCAAAGATAGGAGAGTGGCAGAGAAGCAGGGACTGTTGCCCGGTGGTGCTGCAGGACTCAGGCAGGAGGATGCAGGATGTAAAGGCAAGCCTTCTGTTCTACACACTGGGCCAGGCCCTAGAAATTGGAGCCAGTGACTGGGCTGAAGGCCAGCCTTGCCTGGGGGCTGCCACCTGTTGTGGAGAACCAGGTGACCCTGTTCTCTTTAGGGACTGCTGCAAAGTTGTTTAACCTCTGGTGGCCTCTTGCTGTGCCAAGGAAAACTCACACATTTTCCAAGTTAGAAAGCACACGGACGATCATTTGGCTAAGCCCTCTTGTTGTACACATGATAGAGTTGAACTCATCTGAATATTGGTGTGCCAAACTTTTTATTTCGATTTCATCCTTCATGAAGTCCTCCACCTGTTTATTGTTACTGTTAGGGACTCTTGAATCAGTTCCAATGCTTTGTGATACTGCGTACAGCAGCAGGAAACCTTGCCTGGTGCTGTACCATTCTCATAATCGTTCCTCTGTTGGAACCCATTGTTGCAGCCACCATGAGGATCCATCTCATTGAGGGTCCCTTTTCTCCCTGAACATGATGTCCTTTTTCAGGGATTGGTCCATGCTGATAGCAAGTCCAGAGTATGTGATAAAAAGTCTCACTGTCCTCACTTCTAAGGAGCATGCTGGCTGTACTTTTTCCAAGAAAGATTTGTTCATTCTTCTGGCAGTCCATGCCATTGTTAGGTGTTACCAAGTCCCGAGGTGTTACCAACTTGTAGCAACCTGAGGCACAACAGAAGGACACACTGCCTGGTTCTGTGCCATCCTCACAATTGTTATGTTTGAGCCCATCGTTAAAGCCATAGTGTCAATCTAGCTCGTCGATTGTCTTCCTCTTTTTTGAGGCCTCTCCGCTTTATCGAACATGATGTCCTTTTTCAGAGACTGGTCTCTCCAAATAACATGTCCAAAGTACGAGGGGGTACGCCGCCAGAAAACTAGAATTGTGCTTCGCAGGGCAGAGCTTACATAGTATGCACAGTTTTCCCACTAGATGGGCATCCAGTAACTCGTTGTGAGTTAGTGTACCCAGTGGTGTTGCCTGGGAAGGTTCTTTCTGGTCACAGTGAATTTTTTCGTAAAAGCAGTTTCACTCGAACCTCGTTTTGGGTGATGGCCAATTTAAGAGAACAGTGTGCGGCTCTGAAATTTTGTTTCCTGCTCGGGAAAAATGTCACAGAAACTATTGTGATGTTCAACACAGATTACAAGGACAGCACTGTGGGAAAAACTCAAGTATACCAATGGTTTTCTCGTTTCAAAAAAGCTGAAATGTCAATTGATGACAAACCTCATTCTAGACATCCATCAGTTTCCTGAACAGATGAAACTGTGGACAAAATTCATACACTTGTGCTCAAAGACAGAGTGATGCACCGTTGACGAGATGGGGAAGTTATTTGGACTATTGTGGAGTACGGCTGAGCAAAATGTAATGGAAGCTTTGGGCATGAGAAGGATTGTAGAGAAATTTGTACTTTGGGTTCTGACTGACCAGGAAAAGGAGTGATGAGTGGAAATGCGCTGCTTTGGAAGAACAGCTCCAAAGCAACCTGACTTGTTTTTCAAGGTCATTACTGGTGACAAGACATGGAGTTATTCTTAGGCCCTGAAAGCAAACATCAATCAAGCCAGTGCAAGATACCATCATCTCCTCACTCGCCCCTCAAAAGCTCATCTAGGGAAATAAATGATCAAAACAATGCTCTTTTTTTATGTGAGGGGGATAGTGCATTTGGAGTTCATTCCACCAGGTGAATCAAGCTTTGTATTTAGAGGTTCTGAAAAGATTACGTTACAGTGTGCAATAAAAGAGCCTAATTTGTGTAAGACGGGGGACTGATTTTGCCACCAGGACAATGCAACTGCTCTTGCAGTCATCTCAGTGCACCACTCTTTAGCACAAGCAGCATGCCTTTCTTGCCCCTTGCACCTCACTCACCTGACCTCGCTCCAGGTGACTTTCGTTTCTGTAAATGAAGAGGGACATGAAAGGATAGCAATTTGATGACAGAGAAGAGATGAAAAAAAAAAAACAACCAACAATGAGGGAGGTGCTCTCAGCCATCCGAACAGAGGAGTTTGAAAAATGTTTCCAAGAATGGAATTGCAGATTTGACAAATGTATTAAGTGTAAAAGAGAATACTTTGAAGGTGATAAAGTTGTTTTGTTAAAAAAAAATAAATACATAGCTTTGAAAAAAATAATTCCGTGGGTTTTTCTGTTCGTTTTGTTTTTTTGCTACTCCCTAATATTGTAAAATGAAGTCTTGACATCCTTACTTTTAAGGAAAATTCTGGCAATATTTCTTACAAGACAGAGTTCCTCTGGAAGTTTATGGTACTTAATATTTCTTCTCCAGCACCATAATTCACATGGATGAATTTTCTTCAGTCTTCCTTATTCAGTGCCCAACTTTCACAGGCATATGAGGTGATTGAAAATACCATGGCTTGGGTCAGGCACACATTAGTCCTCAAAGTAACATGCTTGCTTTTCAATACTCTAAAATGACCTTGTGTAGCAGATGTCCCTAATGTAATGTGTCTTTGGCTCTCTTGACTGCTGCTTCCATGAGCATTGATTGTGGATCCAAGCAAGATCAAGCCCTTGGTATATTTAACATTTTTCACCAATACCACAATTCAAAGGCATCAATTCTTCTTCAGTCTTCTTTATTTGTTTATTGTCCAGCTTTAGCATGTATACGAGGCTAATTAAATTACTGTGAATTGGGTCAAGTGCACCTTAGACTTCAAGGTGACATCTTTGCTTTTTGACACTTAAAAGAGGTTCCTTGCAGCACATGCACAATGTAATATGTGACTTAATTTTCTGGCTGTTGCTTCCACAAGCATTGAGTGTGGGTCCAATAAAATAAAATCCTTGACCACTTCAGTCTCCATTTTTCATGATGTTGCTTAATGATCCGTTTGTGAAGTTTTGTTGTTTTCTACATATTGAAGTATAAACCACACTGAAGGCTGTCATCTGTGATCTTCATCAATAAGTGCTTCAAACCTTCCTCACTTTTAGCAAGTAAGGTTGTGTCATTGACACACCACAGGTTGTTAATTAGTCTTCCTCCAAACTTGATGCCATATTCTTCTTCATATATACCAGCTTCTTGAATTATTTAATCAGCATTCATATTGAAAAATTATGGTGAAAGGATGTGACCCTGATACAGACATTTCCACATTTAACCCCTTCAGTGTCCCAGTGCTCTGTTCCAAGGACTGCGTCTTGGTCTGTGTACAGGCTCCCCAAACCACTGCTGTGCAGTGATTCCATTCATAGGAATCGCAGAATAGAATAGAGTAGAACAGTTGCATACATCTTTATGAAACTATAGTGCCTCATCACGTATTAAAATTTTGAAGATACACAAGTGGCCATCTAGCTAAGAAGCAACAAAGCCCATGTAGAAGAAGCACACCAGCCTGTGTGATCACAAGGTGCTGATGGGATCAGGCATCAAACAACAAAGAATCATATTGTGAATGAGGGGGAGTGTGGAGTGGAGACCTAAAGCCCATCTGTAGCCAAATGGACATCGTCTTACAGAAGGGCCGTGGGGAGATAATGAGCCAGCCAGAGTGCAGTATAGAATCGATAAAATATACAACTTTCCTCTACTTCTTCAATGCTTACCTTACAAATCCAGCTAGACCAGATGATGTACACTGGTACAGATAAGAACTAGAAACACAGGAAATCCAGGACTGATAAACCCCTTAGGACCAATAATGAGAGTAACAATAGCAGAAGGGGAAGGGGACGGTGGGGTAGAAAGGGGGAACCGATCACAACGATCTACTTATAACCACCTCCCTGGGGGATGGACAACAGAAAAGTGGGTGAAGGGAGACATCGGGCAAGGTAAGACATGAAAAAATAATTTATAAATTATCAAGGGTTCATAGGGAGGGGGGCAGGAAGGGAGGGGTAAAATGAGGAGCTGATACAAAGGGCTGAAGTAGAAAGCAAATGTTTGGAGAATGATGATGGCAACAAATGTACCAATGTGCTTGACACAGTGGATGTATGTATGGATTGTGATAAAAATTGTATGAGCCCCCAATAAAATGATTTTTAAAAACAGATCCATCTGCCATAAGCAATGACATCCTTGGTTCCACATCCTCTTCTGAGTCCAGCTTGAACTACTGGAAATTCCCTGTTGGTGTCTTGCTGCAGTCATTTTAAAATTCTCTTCAGCAAAATTGTACTTCCATTTACAATGAAGCAATTGTTGGTCTTAACAAAATCCTATCATGCAATTCTGGGCATCCTTTCTATCACCAAAATCTAAAAATTTCTAACAACTGATCCTTCTTCTTTGTTTCCAACTTTTACATTCCAATGACCAGTAATTAACAGTGCATCTTGCTTGCATATTTGATTAATTTCAGATGGCCATAGTTGATTAAAAAATCAAATTTCTTCCTCTGGCATTAGTGGTTGGTGTGTGTGTGTATATATATATATGAATGATAGTTGTATCAACTGGTCTTTCTCATAGACATAGGGATATTATCACTGACAGCATAGTGCTTCAGGGTAGATCTAGAAATGTTCGTTATGGTGACGATTGTGATGCCACTCCCCTTCAATTTGCCATACCTAGTATAGGTAAACCATTCGATTGATTCAAAATAGCCAATGCCAATCTATTTCCAACACTTACCAAGGCCTATTCGATGCATTCCATTTCATTTTTGATGACTTCTAATTTTCCTACACTGCTACCCACTACATCTTATGTTGTGATGAAAGGATCCTGGCAGTGGCTGCTTCTCGTTTTGAGTTAGAGGACAATAGTCGGCAAAAATCCCAACAATTTCACCCCCTCCATCTGCTGTGCTTCCCAAGGTTTTCCCTGGCCAGTTGGTTTTCAATGTAGACAACCAGTTCCTCCTGCTTGCTGAAGCCTGTCCCCCATGGGAGTCCTTCCTTGCTGGGATTTGAAATACTCTTGGCCTAGCTTTAAGCATCAGGGCAACACACAAGTTACAACACATGGACAGATGACGGGTGGGATTACATTGAATTAAATGGCGAACCTGGTTGAAATGTAGATAATGAAAATGGACCTTCTTGGAGACATTCAGACTGGCATTTGGTGGTGATAGCTTTATCGTCCAGAGGAGCTTCTTGGCTACATGAGGGAAGGGCTTAGGCAGGCTTCTTAGTCTCCTTGGGACTGCAGGCTGGTGCATCTTGGGACCTCAATTCTTTCTCGGTGTGGTCAAGGGCTGTGGGCCTCCCAGAGCTCTCAGGCTGGCTCTGGGCCCTGGCTCATTCCATGTTGTTCTTGATAGCGATGGCTTCATTGCTGTCATTTTGTTCTATTTTTATGGTGCTATTGGTTTCTTTGTTCTGTGTTGATTTCATTTCATTTAGGATTTTCTTGGCAAAAGTTTATTTGCTGTTTGTTTTTTTATTTTACTGTTTAGTAGGATTTTATGCTTTCTTCTTTTCATTTTGCTGATGTTTGTAGCAATTTCTTTGAAGTTAGTATTTTATTGTTTTCTTTCCAAGGTTAGGACAGTGTGCTGTCTTATGTGAACTACTGAATTTCTTCTCCAATGAATTGTTTAATATCTACTTTGTTCCCTCTTTTTATGGTTGTCTTCATTGCAGCATGTTATCTGTGATTTCTTACTTTGAATCATGTGGTTTTGTTTCACTTTGTGTATTGCTGATGTAAAATAACTTCTTTTATTAAAATAAATCATTTCATTGGGGGCTCATACAAGTCTTATCACAATTCATCCATCCATCCGCTGTGTCAAGCCCATTTGTACACTCGTTACCATCATCCTTTTCAAAACATTTTCTTTCTACTTGAGCCCTTGGTATCACCTCCTCATTTTGCCTCCCCTCCCTCATGAACCCTTGATAATTTATAGATTTTTTTTCATGTCTTACACTGACAAATGTCTCCCTTTGCCCATTTTTTTGTTGTCCATACCCCTGGGAGGGGGCTATAGATAGATCATTGTCATTGGTTCCCCTTTTATTCCCCCACCTTCTCTTCCTGGTATGGCTACTCTCAGGGGTTTATCTGTCCTGGATTCCCCGTGTTTCCAGCGGGATAATTTCTTGATAATGATTACTTATATGATGATTTCAGGTTCCTGTCTTTTGTTGATTCTCTGTCTAAAGAAGTCGCTTTGGTAATTTTTGTAAGGCTGGTCTTGTTTTTACCTATTCCTTTAACTTTACCGTATCTGAGAAAAGTGTAAAAGCATTCTTACCGGTTCACCTTTATAGGTAATTATTCTCCTCCCCCCCCCCACCCCTGAGTTATTTTCTTTTGAGGCTCTTCTGCTTGGGGTTCTTTGAGGTTCTTGAATGGTTATTTTCTATTCTGTCATAAAGTTAGCGAAGTGCTCTTTTAATGTTTCTTGGATTATTTTCTCTGAGATTATGTTTCTGCTTTCTGTTCAGGGATGTTTATCAAATAATAAACTATTCCTTATGGTAATATCCCATAGAACTTTTAGGTTTTCTTCATCTTTTTTAATAGATGGATCTTTATGTATTTTGGACTCCCGATATTTGTCTTTGGGATCACCAATTTGTATTTTCATTGTTTTAATTGCTCTGTTTTATTCTTTCAACATGATATCCAGTTTAATATCTTAGTATTTGCCTTCTGGATTTCTATTTGGAGTTGTTGAATTAATCCGCCTTTACACAAATGTTCTCAGAAGGTTCTTTTAAGTGTTTTCCTAAACTCTACTATTTTTCCCTGTATTTCTGTTGAATTTTCCTTCATTTATTTAAGACAGTTGAAAACTCCCTCATAGGAAGATCCAAAGGTTTCCCTTCATCTAAGACAGTGGTTCTCAAACTTTCTAATGCTGTGACCCTTTCATACAGTTCCTCATGTGGTGGTGCCCCCCCAACCATCAAATGATTTTCGTTACTACTTCATCACTGTCATTCTGCTACTGTTATGAATTGGGCGACCCCTGTGAAAGCATCATTCGACCCCTACAGAGGTTGCAACCCACAGGTTGAGAACCGCTGAGCTAAGATCTCTTTGGCATATCATCCTGCGTGTAGCCCCTCCGTTGTGCCCTCATGTCTAATTTTCTCATCTGCAACAGAGATTGGCTGTTGTTCTCAGGTCTTGATGTTTTTATAGTTGTCTCTGGAATAATTTGTATTCTCTGTGCACTCACTGTAGTTCTTTAAGAGTCATGGGTGGATGATAGGAAATATTAAAAACTACCCCTTGTCCTGATCCTGGTCTCAAATTCAGCTTTTGCATTTTGCTGGGAATATAGGCCAATGATTCATAGAGCCATCATGAAGGGGGAGAAAAGATAATATCCAAAATGCTTGCCCTACCTACCCAAATTGTCTTCACTCCCTTTGAATATCAGAGCAGGACTCGGGCCTCTTTAATCCCTTCTGACTGTGAGCTGGCAAACAGGCAGTGTCACTTTAATCCCCAAGGCTGTGGAGAGATGAGCTTCAAGTTCTAATTTTCTCTGATCAGGTTTGCCTAATCTTGCCCGTCCCCTGGGTGGGCTTCCCCCCGCCCCCTCTCCCCTCAAGGTATTCTGGGCAAAAGGTGCCCCCATCTTCTGTGGGTCAGCAGGTGTTGTGAGCAAACTTCCAGCAGATTTGAATGATTCCTATCTAACGGGGATCTGGTCTGTGGACTCCATCTCTCTCAACCCTAGGATTGCAAGGGGCTAGTGAATTTTATCCACCTGAGTTCAATCATGTTGGCCCTGCCCCCATAGTATGTTGAGGAAGAAATGCCACTGACCTCTGTGGTGTTCGTGTCAGTGCCAGTCAGACTAGCAAATGGCGAGTCAGCTCACCTTCTCCCCACTCCCTTTGCTAAAGTCCAGGGTGCTTTGGGGAAGGGTAATTCTTTTTTTTTTTTTTTTTAACAATTTATTGGGGCTGATACAATTCTTTTCACAGTTCATACATATACATACATCAATTGTATAAAGCACATCTGTACAGTCTTTGCCCTAATCATTTTTTTCTCTTTTCTTCTTTTACATTTTATTAGGGACTCATACAACTCTTACCACAATCCATACATATACATACATCAATTGTATAAAGCACATCCATACATTCCCTGCCCCAATCATTCTCAAGGCATTTGCTCTCCACTTAAGCCCCTTGCATCAGGTCCTCTTTTTTTCCCCCCCTCCCTCCCCTTTCCCCCCTCCCTCATATGTCCTTGGTAATTTATACCTCGTTATTTTGTCATATCTTGCCCTATTCGGGGTCTCCCTTCCCCCCTTCTCTGCTGTCCCTCTCCCAGGGAAGAGGTCACATGTGGCTCCTTGTAATCAGTTCCCCCTTTCCAACCCACTCACCCTCCACTCTCCCAGCATCGTCCCTCACGCCCTTGGTCCTGAAGGTATCATCCACCCTGGATTCCCTGTACCTCCAACCCTCATATGTACCAGTGTACAGCCTCTGTCCTATCCAGCCCTGCAAGGTAGAATTCGGATATTCTATGGGCATCCTGTGTGTGAGTGGCCAGTAATCTGCTGGCTCTGGGGGATTCCTTGCACTACCTCTTTCCGACTGGCACAGGTTTCTCTTGTCTTAGGGAGGTATCAAATGCAGGGTTTTTAAAGTCTTCTCTACTTTTTCTTGAAGTTTTGTTTCAGAGAGGATCTTACAGAGACTTGGGCTCTGCAGTCATGGTTTTTGCTCTCTCTCTGGGATGTAGCAGAGGAACAATTGGGAGGATGGCACAGGACCAGGAAGGGTTTTGTTCTGTTGTGCAGAGGGTCCCTGTGGGTCAGAACCGACTCATGGCACCTAACAATAACCACAGAAGAAAACAACTCATGGTCATCGAGTTGATTCTCACTCACAGGTGACTCTGTAGGACAGGGCAGGACTGTCTCTGTGGGTTGCAGAGACTAGAAGTCTTTACAGGAGAGGACAACCTCTTCTTTTTCCTGTGGAGCTGCTGCTTGATTTGAACTGCTGATGTTGAAGTTAGCAGCCCAGCATGGAATCCCTACTCCATCGGGGCTCCTGTTTCTTTCTCTTCGACTCCAAATTAATTATTCTAGAGTTTCTATTCTTCTCAACATTATCTGTAATTTGTTCTGATCCACACAAATACCTTTGAATTGTCGACAAAACCAATAAACATCTTTCTGGTAGTCTCTGCTTTCAGCCAAGATCCATCGGACATCAGCAGTGATATTACTTATGCCACGTCCTCTTCTCAATCCAGCTTGAACTTCTGCCAACTTTCTGTTGATGTACTGCTGATTTTCAATTATCTTTAGCAAACGTTTACTTGCATGTAATATTCATGATAGTATTTCATGAGTTCTACAATCTCTTGGGTTACCTTTCTTTGGAATGGGTACAAATAAGGTTCTCCTCCAGTCTGTTGGCTTGATAGTTGTCTTGCAAGTTTCTTGGCATAGACTAGTCAGTGCTTCCAGTGCTGCATTGTGGTTTTTGTGAAACATTCGTCATAGTCTGTCGATTCCTGAAGCCTTGTTTTTCGCTAATGTCTTCAGTACCATTGGTACTTGATTATCCAACCTCTTGACATGGTTGGATACCAACTAATTCCAGTCCCAAGTTGAGCTGCCCCAAATGATAACAATGAAATAGAGCCGATCTATTCCTGCGTGGTGTTCCTGAATTTAAAATTTGAGGGGGAAATAAATTATTTTTGTTGTTTTTAAGTCACTGAATTTGGGGCTCAGTGATAGGTAACTGGGGCACTGTGTTTTTGGTTTTGTTTTGGTTTCACTTCTATAAGTCTATAATATTTTCACCCATAAATTAATGATAAAAATAGTAGTAGTTCCAGAATGGATATGAGAATTAAATAAGATACTTTATTGAAAGCACTTAGCACGATGCCTAACGTATAGTACACAATTAAGAAATTGGAGTATCAATTTTATGGTTATTGTTGTGTACCATCGAGTCTGCTGTGGTTTATAGTGACCGGAAAACATTAGAACTGGCCTACTGGGTTCCCTGAATGTTAACTTCTATAGGAGCAGATTTCCAGGTGGTTTTACTTCTGGAGTGGCTGGTGAGTTTGAACCACCAATCTTTCAGTTTGTGAGGTATCTAGAATGTTTATTAATCTCTTGTGCTCTTAATAACATGTTGTCTTAGAATTAGAGAGGAGAAACAATTTTAGGGGAAAAAAACCCAGTTAACCACTATAAACCAGTGGTAGACAAGGGGGCTTCAAAATGGCCGTGGAAAATTTTGAACACTCTCTCAAGGTATTTAATAAGCCTGATGTTTACAGTTGATAAGTTACTCTGGAAGCACATGCTGCAAGGGTCAAACACAGGGAAGAATTTGAAGCCTTCATAGGGGACATAAGAATTAGAAAAACCAGATGTAACTAAGTGGGGCCTTGTATTCTTGTTCAGCACCTATTATGTATTCAATAACTTAATCACAGTCCATTACCATATGGGAGGTACTCGTTGTATGATACATTGCATTAGACAAATATACTGCATGAGACCTCTTTAAAGTGTTGAAGAGCAGGGACGTCACTACGATGACTAAGGTGAGCTCAAGCCTTAATATTTTCAGTTGTCTCACATGAATGTGAAAGCTAAACAATGAATAAGGAAGACTGGAGAAGAATGGATGCATTTGAATGATGGTGTTGGAGCAGAAACTAGAAAATACCACGGATTGCCAGAAGAACAAACAAATCAGTCTCAGAAGAAGTAAAGCCCCTATGCTCTTTAGGAATGATGATGACAAGACTTCATCTCATGTCCTTTGGACATGTCAGGGAGATCAGTCCCTAGAAAAGGACATCATGCTTGGTAAAGCAGAGCCTTCGCAAAAAAGAGGAAGGCCCTTAATGAGATGGATCGACCCAGTGCCCGCAACAAGGAGCTCAAGCGTAGTAGCAATTGTGAAGCTGGCATAGGACGGGGCAGTGCCTCCTCATTCTGTGGGACATTGGTTTCCTATGAGTCAAAACCAACTTGATGGTCTTAACAATGCCAACAACAACAAACAACAGTATTACCCCATTAAAATGCTATATTCTCAATATATTGCTGTCTTAGTTACCAAGTAACAACAGAGATACCACAGACAGAAATGCATTATCTCACCAGTTAGAAGTTTGAATTCAGAGCACCAACTCTAGGGGAAGGCATTCTCTCTTTCTGTTTGCTGTAGACTAGAGGGAGTCTTTGCCTCCTTTCAGTATTTTTGGGCCCTGTATGCCTTGGAGTTCTCTATGTGTCTTGGCATCAATTTTCTTCTTCTGGCTCTTTTTTTGTTAGTAGTCAGGTCCTGTTCTCTCTGTTCACTTCTCTCTCTCTCTCTCTCTTTCTTTCTCTCTCTCTCTCTCCATCTCCCTCTCCCTCTCCTCCCTTCCATTTTTGTAAGATGGAAGGTGATGCAGGTCACACCCTATGGAAGCTCTTAGATCAGGATCTGAGTAAATATGTTGCATTCCACCCTAATTCTGCCTCAAGTGGAAGATAACCACACAACATTGGGAATCACGGTCTAGCCAAGTTCACATTCAATCAATCCAGGTGAAAAATGAAAATTGATACCTCATTGGTGTTCTGTTTCATAGCCTGTTACTATTGATTTTTAATGAAATAGAATCTTTGAGATATTGTCAGTCCTCTCTTGGATTTTTCCTTTTGTTAATATCTGTTTATTTACATCTTTTGGATTCACTGGAGTATTAGTGTTTGTCTTACTGGTTTGTAGAAACTCTTTATATATTAAAATAATAGTAAGAGCTAAAAATAAAATAATACAAGGCACATGACAAAGATCAACTACTACATGATAGAGTGAGAATTTGAACCTGTCATATTGATTCCAGCGTCCCATGTTCTTAATGACTATACAGTTTCTCAATACCTGCTAACCAAAAGAATAAATATACCACAGTTAATAACTTCTAGGAAAAATGTGTTCTAGGTAAGTGAATTTTATGCAAATATTGAAGCCTTAAGTGAGGGATTCTGGTTAAAAATACTCAAAGTAATATTTCAATGTAAAAAACATTACTGTTAGTCACAGAATTGTGAAAATAGGAATCTTGCACCAAACATTATATTCTATACAAAACCAGATGCTGTTCAATTCTTTTTAAATATGAGGAAAATATCCTTCATCCATTTGTTAATAATGAACAATAAAAACCTATATTAAGTATGAAGAAATTATAAAATTGATAAAAACTCCTCAATAAAAATCTTAGCATAAGCAGTTGAAGAGTAAAGCTATACCATGGATCAAATAACAAGAATTTGTTTTGTTTTTTAACTGGTTGACTTTTTATTTTTTTTGTTTTGTTTTAAACGTTTTATTAGAGGCTCATACAACTCTTCTCACAGTCCATACATATACATACATCAATTGTATAAAGCACATCTGTACATTCTTTGCCCTAATCATTATCTTTTCTTTCTTTTTTCCTTTTCTTATTTTACATTTTATTAGGGACTCATACAACTCTTATCACAATCCATACATATACATACATCAATTTTATAAAGCACATCCATACATTCCCCGCCACGATCATTCTCAAAGCATTTGCTCTCCACTTAAGTCCTTTGCATCAGGTCCTCTTTTTTTTTCCCTCCTTCCCCGCTCCCCACAAGAATTTGTTTTAAGGCAGCATATGCGCTGAAAGGAAACTGCCCCTTCCAAGTAATTCCAGCATCAGACCCCTTCTCACCACTCCCATTGCCACCTCCTTATTCTCAGCCGGCATCTTCTCTCTCCTTGATTGGCAACAGCCTGCTAACAGTTTCCCGTTTCCACTCCAACACCCTACACTACACTGTTCATGGTGTAGCTAGAGTGACCTTTGTTTTGCTGTTGTTGAGTGCCATTGAGTCACTCTACTTTGTGCGGACAACTGTTCTATAGGTTTCCTCCGCTATAAACTTTATGGGAGCAGATCCCTGAGTCTTATCTCATGGAGCCACTGGGTGTGCTCAGACCTCTAACTTTCTTTTCATTCTTTTTTACATACAATATCATGCTGTTTGATTTCTTGATTTAGTTTGATTTAAAATATTTTCCAAATATGAAATGTTTTTAGAATTTACACAAGATTTGAATAAATTGAGTATAATACTCCATGAACATTTATGCCTTCTAATAGAGTAGTAATTATCCATTAATTGGAATGTATTTTCATTCTATTATTTTTGCTCTGTCTGTTTCTTATGTATCACTGTCTTTTTAGCAACTGAGCACATCTCTGTTGAGCCACCAGCACTCCTAGAGGGTCATTTAAAAGCGGAAAATCAGATTCTCTTGGTCTTCGAAAAGGTTCGCACAGTCTGGTTCACAGGACAGTTGTAGGATTTCAAAAGTCTGCGAGTGGAAATTCTAAGGCTTGTTAAGGACGAGGCTAGGAAGTGGCACAATGCTATTTATCTTGCATTCTATTGGTCAAACATGTCAATAGACACACCTTTTCCTGAGAAGAGCTGCAAATAAGATGGCCGTTATTGGATTTGATCACATGACTGGTCGGAACACCTCTGGAGTAGGCTTTGGGTGCTACTTCGTGGACTAGAGTTTGGAAACTACTGCTCAAAAGCCCAGGGCTGGACTACATTCTGGTCAATCCCGTATTCAGTGCTCACTGTGGTGTAAGTTGTTCAAGATGTGGCAATTCGGCCTTTCACATTAACCCACTCTGGAATGCAACCACCAACTGAGCAACGGTCGCTTTGGAGAAAAATTGCCCAAGCTGGAATGACGGGAGGAGAGAGCGTAATCTGAGAAAGTTCAAATTAAAGAGTGAGACTGACAATCTGTCAAGTTCTGTAGATAAAAATCTTCTTGAAAGGGCACATTAGCCAACACGGTGTTTTCACAAGCAGTCCAGCTGGCAACGGGGTCAGCACAAAGCTGGTGTTCTCCTTCCCTGTAGGGCCTGTAGAGAAAGTGGAGGAATGTTGACGAGAACAACACTGGAGTCCCCACCTTCAGGACCAGGGGTGTGAGGGGCGATACTGGGAGGGTAGAGGGTGAGTGGTTTGGAAAGGGGGAACTGATTACAAGGATCTACATGTGACCTCCTCCCTGGGGGACGGACAACAGAAAAGGGGGTGAAGGGAGATGTCGGACAGGGCAACATATGACAAAGTAATAATTTATAAATTATCAAGAGCTCATGAGGGAGCGGGGAAACAGGAAGGGAGGGGAAAAGAGAGGACCTGATGCAAAGGGCTTAAGTGGAGAGCAAATGCTTTGAAAATGATGAGGGAAAAGAATGTACAGATGTGCTCTACACAATTGATGTATGTATGGATTGTGATAAGAGTTGTATGAGTCTCTAATAAAATGTTTTTAAAAACCCAAAACAACATTGGATTCCCCCAAACCCAGGCTGTGTATCCCAGTTTAAAAAGACAAACAAATAATACAAAACAAAACCCTCTTAAATCGGCAAGAGATGTTAGCAAGGGTAACCTCATCCCCGTGTCCACTGAGATTTAAATTATTTGGTGTTTCCTCGCCCCCTCCTCTTACCTGAAATGTTTCAAGGTGAACTCCATAGAAATTCCTTCCATATTCCAGAGTAAGGCAGTAAGTCTGTCCCTTTATCAACATATATTTGGAAGTGAACTACTATATTTATAGCACTGTGCTGAATGTCTGGAGACACAGAAGAATGGGATGGTCCTGCCTTCAGATAACTTACTAGAGAAGGATGACAATCTTTCCTTGCAGGAAGAATTGGAGGGCATGATTCGGTGTCTATCATTTATTGAGAAATTAAAAAAATATGCAGGCACACTCTTAAGTGCTTTTATTATTATTTAGCTGTCCATTATGTCAGCGAATCCTTACAACAATCCTCTCTTGGGATCAGCACTATTAATATCACTATCTATGGAAACTGAGGATTATTTAGTGGCCAAGCTGGGATTCAATCGAATTTGGTCTGCATACATTCTAGGCCACCATAGGGAAGAGACTCAATCATATTTTATGAAGTTCTTACCATCTGCTAGCCTTGACATGTGGTATTTTATTTAATGCCCACCAGAATCTTATGAAGTCGTTATCATTCTTATGTCCATTTCACAGAGGAGGAAACAGCTACAGTGAAATTCAGTTCTTGCCTAAGGCCACACTGCCGTTCAGGGTGCTCCTGGGTTTCTGCCCAGTTTCCGGAGCGGATGGTGACTCCTTGGCTGCTGCTTGCTCTGAGTGGTAGGAGAGCTGTCATTGTGCCGCCGTCCCCAAGCACCTCCACGAGATAGTCACGTGGGGAACAGGGCTTTTTCCAAAAGACCTTCCCATTGACCTTGTTTCAGAGTGACTTGTACGATTTCCTTTCCCCTCCTGCCTTCAATCTCCTTACTGATGGACTTCATGCAGGTCTTCTCATTTGCTCCTTCCTTATTAGATGATGGCTCTGTGACAACGCCTCCCTTCCTAGGCGGGCTGCAGGCCCAAGGCATGCAGCCAAGGAAAGGCGACTTCAGAATCCAGGCGGCTGGTGGGGTCTTTCTGAACAGAAAGGAGATCCTGAACAGCTGTCACGGAGGAATGTGTCCTGAATCCCAGCAGCTTCCTCTTGGCTTTGTTGCAGGCAAATTAAAAAAGACCACAGAAGAAGGAGGCCACAAAAGTCCAGCCCTTCACACTCTTCTCGGACATAACGTCCAGCTTCCCTCTGAAACGATTCCAGCTGGAGAGCTTGCAGGAAGGACTACAACTGGCCCTTTCATTCTGCGCGAGGTCGAACTGAAGCGCAGCAAGAAGGGTGGCAAATTGCCAGTCACAGCCATTGAGTCGGGACCAAGGCCCACGTCATCGTTCTTGCCAGCCTCAGGAGGGCAGGGGTTCTAGCCTGAGTCAGGTGCTATCTATGTCATCCGTTGCTTTAATTCTCTGCCAATCGACTACTGTACATAACGTCACTTAATAGGGAAGTTAGTGTCACTTCGCTCTAGAGTTTGCCTTTACATTTCCTGCCAAATATATAAAATTTTAAAGGAGATGAGCAGGCATCCCACTGGCAATGCACCTTTTGTATATCTGGAACCGGGGCGGGGAGTATGGGTGTATGTGGATGTGTCTCATTTATAGCATTTACATGCTAGACACTGTTCTCGAGTTTGGCAACTAAGAACTCATTGACACATACAGATTTTGCTCCAAGGGTTTCCGTTCATATGTGCACGAGTTCATTCCAAACGAAACATGTTTAAACATGCTGCTGCAGTCATTGGCTGGCTGCAGACAAATTTTCTTGCCTTAGTCTCCTTAAGAAAAAAAGGTCTGATGCAAACAGTGGCCTCTGGGGTACTGCCGGGCCAGTGATAGATTTTTCTCAAAAGACAGGATGAATCTAAAGGCTGACTATGAAGAAGTTTTCAGAAAAGAAAAACGGCATCTGGGAGAAAAAGGCTAAGAAAGCTGCACCCAGGAATCTTTTCCCAGAATGACAATGACATTCTTCCAATTTAGCCAGGGTTTTCCCTCAAGAATTTCATTGAGAAACTTTACTCCACCTACCCAACAGCCCCAATCTTGCCCCATGCGGACTTCTTTTTGTTTCAAACTCAAAGGACATTTAAAAGGAATATGAATCTCTCCCCCCCCACACCCACACCCACACCCACACCCACACCCACACCCACACCCACACAGCAAGGGTGTCTAAACTGCCATTATAATGTATAAATGGAAGAGCGCAGACTCCTTTGGGGGCAGGGTTAGAAAGATGAAAATACCACCTGCATGATGGCGACAGAGATGCAAATGTGCTCGACACAATGGATGGATGTAGGAATTGTGATAAGAGCTATACGAGCCCCCAAGAAAATGATTTTTTAAAATAGGTTGGAAAATACCACCTCTACAAGTATTGAGGTAGTTTACTGTGCCAACTTGGCCGATAAACACATGTGGGATTAATTGCAGGGGCGAGAGATAAATGGCTCAGCAAGTCTCGTCTTTCTTGTCTCTTGCTCTTTGATCATCGGACCAGTGTGCAGCTGCCTTGCTTGTTCTGTGCCTCCGTTTGCAAGCTACACTATCTGTGGGACACCTAACCCATGGACTGTGTCGCTGTAATTTGAGGTTCCTTCAAGACCTGCTTTGCCACACAATTGGAATTTACATCTCTTGAGCTGGGGACTGTCAGACTCTGTCATCTGGCTGACTGTTGGTGACCTGCCTTGCTGTTTGCTGCCTGTGCCCTGATAGCCTGAATTGCTCTACACAGGACTAACCGGCGGCCTTCAAGACTTGAAGGACTGCCAGTGTCTCACAACTCTCTCAGGGGAGTGAGTTGCACTGAGCCATTTGTACTGCTTTATAATTTAACTGTTTATTTCTTGTGTTATATATCTATTGCTCTCTGTGTGTGTGTGTGTGTATATATATATATATATATATATATATATATATAAATTATTAGCATTCTGGTTTTGTCTCTCTAGAGAACCCTGTCTAACACAAACATAGAGATCTAGACATGGAAGATGGGTTGAAAAACAGTAGTTCTACGTTGTACTAGTTTTGTTTGATCAAAGTCTCTATGATACTGTAGTCATGCTTTATGCAATCTCATTTTATAGATGAGGATCTTGGAGGACAGGAAATGTAAGTACCTTCACCAAGGTCACACAGCTAGTAAGCGTCAGGTCTGAGATTGGAATCCAGACCAACTGGCTCCACAATTCCTGCACATAAGTTAAAATTTATTTAGTTATTTATTTTTGCATATAATTTTTATGCTAGATTGTGATTCATAAAATATTGAGCATCTAAACACCAACGTTTTTCAGTGCATAATTTCAAAGTTTCCTGCTAACTGGGTCTTCTCTGGGAAACCTTACCTTAACCCCAATTGCACTTTCTCACTTTTCTAGCTTGCATTAGAATGACTTAAAAAGTGTCTTCTCTTCCTGTGCATGTGTGTATATACATACATACATGCATATATGCTTTGGTAGTAATTCATGCTCCTCACCCAATATTTCTGGCTCTCCATTTCTCAGTTTAAATTACATTGCTTTAGACCCCTAGCGCACCACTTGTCTGTGACTTCTTTGTACCGTGGTGGCTTGCTGGTGGTCTGTGATGCTGGAAGCTATGTCAGTGGTACATCAAATATCAGCAATATCACCCAAAGTGAAGAGATTTCAGTAGAGCTTCCAGACTGATAAGAAACTAGTAAGACCAGTCCCCTTCTGGGGAATTAACCACTGAAGACCGTATGAATAGCAACAGAACATGATCAGATATAGTGCCAGAAGTTAAGCTCCTCAGGTCAGAAGACCCTGAAAATACAAGTGGGGAATTGCTGCTTCCTCAAAGTGGAGCAGTCAGACTGATGCCAATGGAGTGACGCTTTCAGAACCTTCGTTTGTTGATGGGACTTGATTCAAAATGAGAAGAGACAGCTGCAAATAAGCATTCATAATCAGTCAGTGGAATGTCCCATGTATGAATGTAGGAAAACTGGAAGTCATCAAAAATGGAGTAGGCCTCAGAACCATTCCACTCATTCCATTCCTAACCATGAGTGAGCTGCACTGGACTAGGGATGGCCATTTTACAACCGACAGTCACATGGCTTACCAAGTCTGAAATGACAGTCAAGAGGAGTGGCATCACATTTAGCTTCAAAAAGAACATTTCAAGATATTTTTTGAAGTGCAATGCTGTCTGGGGGAGGATATTACCCAGTGGTGGGAGTCAGCTGGTTCACACCAATTCAGCAGAACTGATACCTAATTTGGGGTTGAGTTCGGGTTGTTCACATGGCACTTGTGATTAGGGTTCTCTCTAAGGTTGGCAGCTTGGCAATTGCTCTATGTGGAAATCACACATTTGCATTCCTTACTTGTTTTTAACCATCTATGCAACAGCACATTCTAAGCACCTATAGTAATGCTCATTGCATCTATAAGGATAAAAATTAGAACTATGCTTGTAATATTTATTTATTCATTTTATAAAACTTCTGATGATACTTTTGATTAAATACTATGCTTTTAGTCCCTTGCATTTGTTACTCCAGTAAGCACATATACAACATAAAAACAAGTGCCAAACTACTAGAGGGTGACACACTGACATTCATTTCAGTTTTATGTTATGTCCTAAATTCCCACGAGCTATTGAATGAACTGTCAATTCTTGAAAGTGTTCAAAGAGCTAAATCTGTCATCGGAATAATTGCTCTATAAGTTAAGTCGAAGCAGAAAGGGTTTTTTCAAAGATAAACATAATACGTTCAGAGATGAGAAGTCGCCTGTTTCTTCTCATCTATAAAACACAATGACTATTGTCTAATTGGGCTATCTACAGGAATGGGTTCCTACTCCTACAGTGAAAATAAAGTTATGATAAAGCAAAAAGAGAAGAATATTGCAAGTGTGGATGCCCATCAAGGAGCAATATAGAAATATCTTAACAGATTTATTGTTTTTAATCAGGTGCTATTTAACATTTTTCATTAATATTTTAAAGCTCTTGTAACCTAGTTTGTGTGCCTCTTTTATTGTCCTTGCTTAAGTATTAACTCTATGAAGTAATAAACTACCTTCCAGTATATCTATATGATACTTAAAATGGTCATTAGTACAGTCAAGAGGTTGTTAAATTTTTTGAATCCCACCACTGGTAATAGCTATATGCATACAAGGAAATCTAGTTAATATAACTATTATTCACATTTACACACCAACCACTAGCACTAGTGATGAAGAAATTGAAGAATTTACCAACTTCTTCAGTCTGGAATTGATTAAACATAAAATTAAGATTCAGCGACAACTGTTGGCAATTGGAATTCAAAAGTTGGAAAAACAGAGGAAGGAACAGTAATTGTAAAATAGGCCTTGTTAATAGAAATGAAGCCAGAGATCATACGATAGAATTTTTCAAGGTCAACGACTTCTTCATTGCAAAACGGCCCCTCCCCCCTTTTCAAACAACATAAGTAATGACTAAACACGTGGATTTTGCCAGATGGAATACATAAGGATCAAATTGATAACTGGGGAAAGAGATGATGGAGAAGCTCAATATTAGCAGCCAAATCAAGGCCAAGAGCCATCTGTGGGTAAAGCCATCAATCGCTCATATGTAAGTCCAGCTTGAAGTTGAAGAAAATGAAAAAAAGTCCAGCAGAACAAAAATACTGCCGTGAAAATATGCCACCCGACTTTTGAGAACATCTCCAGATTAGATGTGACACACTGAACACTAATGACACGATAAGGGAGGACATCAAGGATATGAGACATGAAGAAAGAAGAGATCACAGTAGATGTCAGAAGAGCCTCTGAAATTTGCTCTAGATGGTCGAGTAGCTAAGGCACATGGAAGAAAGGAAGTCCAAGAGCTGAACAGCAAAGGCCAAAGGGAAGCTCACAAAGACAGAGTAGAGCGTTATAATGCAATGTGCGAAGCCTTGGAGTTGCAAAGTCCAACAGTTAGAACACACGCAGCATATATCAAGCTGGAAGAACTGAAGGAGAAAAATCAATCCGGGAGTTTCAATATGAAAGATATTGAAAGAAAATATTGAGCAAAGCAGGAAACATCAAAAGGAGGTGGAGATGAGACAGAGTGATCGTACAAAAGAACTATCAACATTCAATGATTTCAAGAGGTCACATATGCTCAGGAACCTGTGCTCCTTAAAGGGAGAAGTCCATGCAGCTCTGAGTGCATGAGCATACAACAGGCTAATTGATGGCATAGTCGTTGAAACGGTACAAAAAGCTGATGAAGCACTAGAAGCACTCACGTGTCTACGCTTCTTTATTTGTGCCCATTCCAAAGAAAGATTACCCAATAGAATATTGACATTAGCCAACAATATTATCAATGTCACGTGCAAGTGAAATTCTGCTGAAGCCAATTCAGCAATGGTTGCAGCAGTACACTCGTAGGGAGCGGTCAGAGTTTAGGCCACATTCAGATGAGGCCTTGGAATGAAGGATATCACTGCTGATGTCCGATGGGTAATTGGTGGAAAGCAGAAAACATCAGAAATGTGTTTACTTGTGTTTTATTGACTATACCAAGGCATTTGACTCTGTGAATCATAGTAGCAAAATATGGAGAACATTGAATGACAATGAGAATTCCAGAACACTGCATTGTGCTCGTGTGGAAACTGTACACGGACCAAGAGGCAGTTGTTTGAACAGAAAAAGGGAATACTGTGTTATTTAAAAGGTATTGGTCAAGGTTGTATCCTTTTATGATACTTATTCAATCTGTCTGCTGAGCAGATAACATGAGAAGCTGGACTGTACAAAGAAGAACAAGGCAGCAGGATTGGAGGGAGGCTTATTAACCACCTTTGAGACTCAGATGACACAACATTGCTTAATGAAAGCCAGCAGGACCTGAAGCACTTGCGGCTGGAAATCAAGGACTGCAGCCTTCGGTATGCTTTACAACTTAATGTAAAGAAAACAGAAATCCTCACATCCTCACAATAGGCAACTTCATTATAATCAAAGAAAAGCTTGACGTTGTCAAGGTATTAACTGGCTTGGATCCCTAATCAATACTCATGGAAGCATCCGTGAAGAAATCAAATGATGCATCCCATTGGGTAGATCTCTTTAAAGCGAAGAGCAAGGATGCCCTGGCCTGATCCTGTGCCTTCTTCACAATTGTTCCTATGCTGTAGCCCATTGTTGCAGCCATTGAATATATCCATATTTTCCCCCTGACCCTCTACTTGATCCAGCATGATGTCCTTCTCCAAGGTCTGGTCCCTCCTGTCAACATGCCCAAAGTACCTGAGATGAAGTACCAAAGTACCGCCTCTCTTTGAAAGAGCCTTCTGGCTGTATGTCCTTCAAGACGTATGTGCTCATTCTTATAACAGACCCCAGTATACTTAATATCCTTTGCCAACACCAGAATTCAAAGGCATCAATTTTTCTATCATTTTCCTTTTCATTGTTCCTCTGTCACGTGCATAGGAAACAATAAAAAATACCATGCCTTGGATCAGGTGCACCTGAGTCCTCAAAGTGACATCATTCACTTTTAACACGTTTTTAAAGCCATAATTTGTAGCCAAGCTACCCAATGAAATGCGTCCTTTGATTGCTTGACTGCTGTACATGTGAGGGTTGCGTGTGGATGCAAGAAAAATGAAATCCTTGATAATGTAAATCTTTTCTCCGTCTATTATGATGCTGTTTGTTGGTCCACTTGTGAGGATTTTTGTTTTCTTTGCATTGAGTTTTAGTCCATACCAAAGGCTGACTTTTTTTTTTAATGTATTTCATCAGTGTTTCAAGTCCTCTTCTATGTTAGCAAGCAAGCTTATGTTAGCTGAGAGTGGTCAATGGCATTCAAAGTCTACCTTTGATCCTAAGGCCATGTTCTTCTTTCTATAGCCAAGCTTCTCAGATTATATTATTTGCACACAAACTGAATCAGTATGACAACAGGACACAACCTTGGCACACACCTTTCCTGATTTTAAGCCATTCAGTACCCCCTTGTTCTCGTCCGTCATCTGGGTAGGTTCTACATGAGCACAACTAAGTATCTGGAATTCCCATTCTTCACAAGGTTTATGATCCACACAGCTTAGTACCTTTGCATAGTAAATAAAGCAAGTAAACATCTTTCTGGAATTCTCTGCTTTCAGCCCAAATCCATCCAATGTCAACAATGATATTGCTCATTCCATATCCCCTTCTGATTATAGCTTGAATTTCCATAAGTTCCATGTTGCTGCAACTATTTTTGAATTATTGTCAGCAAAAGTTTTTTTCCATGTGATTTTAACAATTTGATAACCTTCTCATTCGGTTGAGTCATCTTTCTTTGGAATGGGTAGAAAGATGGGTCTCTTCCAGTCGGTTGACCAGGTATCTGTCTTCCAAATTTCTTGGCATCGACTAGTTAGTGTTTTCAGTGTTGCATCAGCTTATTAAAACATTTCATTCCATCTTTTAAAAAAATCATTTTATTGGGGCTCATACAACTCTTATCACAATCCATATATACATAAATTGTATAAAGCGCACTTATACATTTGTTGCCTCATCATTCTCAACATTCGCTTTCCACTTGGGTTCCTGGAATCAGCTCCTCCTTTTCCCTTTTCCCCTCTTTCTTTTTTTTATTGCAACTTTTTTTGTACAACTCTTATCACAATCCATACATACATCCATTATGTCAAGCACATCTGCGCATATGTTGCCATCATTTTCAAAACATTTTCTTTCTTCGTGTGCCCTTGGTATCAGCTCCTCATTTTCTCCCCTCCCCCACCCTCTCTCCCTTATGAACTCCTGATAATTTATAAATTATTATTATTTTTTCATGTCTTACACTGACTGATGTCTCCCTTTACCCACTTTTCTGTTGTCTGTCCCCCTGGGAGGGGGTTATAAGTAGATCACTGTGATCAGCTCCTCCTCTCTCCCCCCACCTTACCCTTACCCTCCTGGTATCGCTATTCGCATTATTGGTCCTGAGGGGTTTATCTGTACTGGATCCCCTGTGTTTCCAGCTCTGATCTATGCCCATGTACACACTCTGGTCTAGCTGGATTTATAAGGTAGAATTGGGGTCATGATAGTAGGTGGTGGGGAGGAAACATGAAAGAACTAGAGGAAAGTTGTGTTTTTTTTATTCCTGAAGCCTTTTTTAAAAAGTCGATGCCTTCAGTGCAGCTTGAACTACTTCCTTTAGTATCATCAGTTCGTGATCATGTACGACGGCCTGAAATGGTTGCTTATCAACCAGTTCTCACGGTACAGTAACTCTCTCTATTCCTCCCGTCTTTATTTATGCTCCCTGCATCCTTTGATATTTTGCCCATGATCTCCTTTAATATAGCAACGCAAGGCCTGCATGTTTTTTTCAGTTCCCTCAGCTTGAGAAATGGCGAACTTGGCACGACCATGCAGGAAACCCAAAGACTTATTGCTCTGAAATCCATTCTAACTTACAGTGACCCCTACAGGACAAAGCATAACTGCCACATACGGTTGCCAAGGCTACACATTAAAAAACCTTTTTTGGGGGGCTCTTACAGCTCCCAATCCATACATATACCCATGGTATCAAGCACATCTGTACATATGCTGCCATCATCATTTTCAAAACATTTTCTTTCTACTTGAGCCCTTAGTATCAGCTCCTCATTTGTTCCCTCCCTCTCTCATATCTTATACCAACCGCTGTCTCCCTTCATCCACTTTTCTGTTGTGCATCCCCCTGGGAGGGGGTTATATGTCTATCTTTGTGATGGGTTCCCCCTTGCTCCCTCCACCCTTCCCTAACCCTCCCAGTATTGCTTCTCTCGTTGTTGGTCCTGAGGGGTTTATCTGTCCTAGATTCCCTGTGTTGTGAACCTTTATCTGTAACACTGTACATGTTCTGGTCTAGCCAGATTTGTACGGTAGAATTGGGGTCATGATAGTATGGGTGTGTGGGGGGACATTAAAGAACTAGAGGGAAGTTGTGTGTTTCGTCAGTGCTATGCTGCACCCTGACTGGCTCGTCTCCTCCTTGTGACCCTTCTGACAGAGGATGTCCAGTTGACTACTGATGGGCTTTGGTCTCCACTCTGCCCTCCCCTCATTCACATCGATATGATTTTTATCCTGTTTTGTTTTGGGTCTTTGATCCAAAGCTATACATTTTTTTAGAAAAACAAACGCTACATGTTCCTCTCATGGAGTGACTGCTAGGTTTGCACCACAGACCTTTTGATGCGGAGGTGAAACAGCCAAGTGTTTAACCACCGCCTCACCAGTCGTCCTCCTCCATGGAATGCTACCCAGTGACTGCACTGATGGTTTCTTGGAGAGTGTGGCAGGAGAGGTTTGGAGGAAATGGGGAACTGGTGACAATGAGTACAAGAAAGAAGAAAATGTTCTAAAAGTGATTGTGGAGATGATTGTACGACACTTTTAATTATAATTGAACTAGTGAATTGCATGATGTGTGAATTATGTGCCAATGAACCTGGCAAAAATAAAACGGGATTGACTATTTATACACATAGCAGCATAAATGAATCTCAAAGATCTTGTAGTTGTGTGCTGTTGAGTAGATTCCAACACATAAATCTACGGCCATAAAATTGATTCTGACTCATAGTAATCCTTTAAGGCAAAGCAGGAGTGCTCCCTAGATTTTCTAAGGCTGTAAATCTTTACATGAGCAGGCAGCCTCATCTTTCTCCCATGGGGTGGCTAGGGGGTTCAAACTGCTAACTTTGCAGTTAGCGGCCCAATGTGTAATCCACGGTGCCACCAGGGCTCCTACTTCTGACACCATAGAGACCACAATAGGAGAGGATAGAACTGACCCCATAGAGTTTTTCTAGGATGTAATGTTGGAAAGAGCATATCATATGATCCCTCTCCTGGTTGGGTTCAAATAACTGACCTTTGGGTTAGCAACCAGTGGCCCCCAGTCCTCCTTTCAAAGGTCTTATGCTAAGTGACCACCACACATCTGTCATTTACTTGGCCATGAGGGCTTGAGTGTTTCTGTGAGGCTGGAAGCTGTGCAACCAACATTTTAAATACCAACAGGGTTACCTGTATTGGGCAGGTTTCTGTGGAGCCAGCTAAAGAAATAGTAGGAAGAAGGACTGATGATTTACTAAAAATGGCCAGTGAAAATTTTAAGATCAGCAGAAGAACACTGCCTGATAGAAGATGAGGCCTTTGGTCTGGGAGGCAATCAAGATATGACTGGGGAGGACCCGACTCCCCCAAAGTAGAGTCAACCTTAATGACGTGGATGACATAAAATTGTCAGGGCCATTATTTATTGATGTGGCAAACATCAAAATGAGAAGAAATGGCAAGCAACTTCCAATAAAAATCAGAATGTGGAATGTATGAAGTGCGAATCTAGGGACCTCGGAAGTTGTCATGAATGAAACGGGATGCTTAAAGATAGATACCTTAGACATCAGTGAAGTACAAGGGACTGGTACTGACCACTTTAAATGGGAAAACCTTATGTTGTACTATTCCAGGGTCTGACAAATTGTGTCACATACATTGTCCAAAAGAGCATTTCAAGAGCTACCCTGACATATAAGGCTGTCAATAAATGATGATATCTATATTCCTCTAAGGCAGACCAGTTATTCAAATTTATACAACAATCACTAATGCCAAATATGAAAGAAATTTTTAACCAGCTTCTTCAGGCAGAAATTGATCAAACATGCAAATAAGATGTTTTGATAATTACTGGTGTGTCGAATATGAAAGTGGAACACAAAGAAGGACCAGTAGTTGGAAAATATGGCTGTGGTGATAGAGGAAACATTGGAGATCACATGATAGAGTTTTGTAATAATTAGTTATTCATTGCAAATGCATTTTTTTCAGTAACGCAAAAAGTAGCTACAAAAAAAAACACAATGCAATGAATCTTTTGGGATGGAATGCACAGGAATAAAATTGACTGTATCTGTAGAAAGAGAAGATGGGGAAGTTCAATCAGTATTAGAATAAGACCAGGGATCAACTGCATAATAAACCATCAATTGATCCTATGTAAGTTCAAGGTGAAGCCGAGGAAAAATTTAACAAGTCTCTAAAAGCTACAGTACAACCTTGAGTATATCCCACCTGGATTTAGACAGCATCTCAAGGACAGCTTTGACATATTCCACATCACTAACCAAGGACCAGGCGCATTGTGGGATGGCATCAAGAAGATCATGCATGAGCAGAGCAAACAGTTACTTAAAAGGCAATAAAGAAACAAAGGTCAAAGTGATGTCAGAGGAGACTGAACCTTGCTTTGGTGTGTAGGGTCATTAAGTGAGTGAAAGAAATGTTGATGTTGACATAAAAGAGCTGAACAGAAGATTTCAAAGGATGCCTCACAAGACATGGTAAAATACTACAATGACATGTGCAAAAACCTTCCAAAAAGGGAAGATTTCTTCAGTTCTTTGACACGATGAATGTGTTCTTCCCGTTCATCGTGTCAAAGAACCGAAGAAAATTTCAAGCCTCAAGTTATAACATTGAAGGATTCTGTGAGCATCATTTTGAAAGAGACATGAATTATCAAAAGAAGATGGAAGGACGATACAAAATCACTGTTGGAAAACAACATCTGACCAAGAACTGATGGTCCTGAGGGAAGAAGTTCAAGTTGCACTGAAGGCAGTAATGTGAAACAAAGCTCCAGGAATTGATGAAATAGCCATTGAGGGGTTTCAGTAAATGAACGCAACACCGGAATTGCTCATTTGTCTATGCCAAGGCCTTTGGAAGACAGCTACCATATATGTGACCATTATCAAATGATGTCCTTGAAATCACCTGCTAGGAAATTTTGGCTGGAGATGACGCGAAAATGGTTGCAGCAGTACGTTGGCAGGGAACTGCCAGCCATTGGAGCTGGACTTTTAAAAGGGATGTGGAATTGGAGATATCGTTGCTGATGTCAGATGGATCCTGGATGAAAGCAGACAATACCAGAAAAATGTTTGCCCGTGTTTTCTTGTCTATGCAAAGGCATTTGACTGTGTGGATCTTAACGTATGGGCAACACTGGGGAGAATGGAACTCTTCAGAACATTTAATAGCGCTCATGTAAAACCTGTGTGTAGACCAAGAGGCAGTCATTCGACAGAACAGGGAGATACTCTGTCATTTAAAATCAGGAGAGGTATATGCTGGGGTTGTATTCTTTGACCCTAATCTGTATGCCGAGCAAATAATCTGAGAAACTGGAGTATGGTGAGAAAGAGCCGCCTGCGATATCCAGGTGGCAACCTTGTTTGCAGCAAGGGGACTTGAATTACTTACTGATGAAGATGAAAGACTATTCTCAATATAAACGAAAAATCCTCACAGGTGGAACAATAAGCTATATCATGATAAATGAAGAAGATATGGAAGATGTCAAGGATTTCATTTTCCTTGGCTCCACAATCCATGACCATGCAAGCAGCAGTTAAGAAATGAAATGATGTATTGCATTGGGCAAATTTGCTGCAAAAGGTCTATTCTAAATGCCTAACAGCAAAGATGTTACTTTAGGGATGAATGTGCCATGGAATTCCAGGCCATGCTTTTTTCCCCGGTTATTTCATATGCATGTGAAAGATGAACAATGAATAAGGAAGACAGAGAAAGAATCGATGCATTTGAATTATGGTATTTGGGAAAGATCTTGAATATGCTCTGAACTTCCAGAAGAACAAATCAGTCTGACCAGGCAGTAGTCCCACCAGAATTCTTAAAAAAGAAGATGGTAAGACTTCATTCCATATGCTGTGTACATGTTCTCAGGAGGGAGGGGTCACTGGAGAAGGATTTTGTTTGGTCGAGGGTCAGCTAAAAAGCAACAACTGACACCGTGACTGCAACAAGGATTTCAAACATATGGCAGAGGCAGCCTTTTGCTCTGTTGTGCTCAGATTTGCTATGTGTTGTCATCAACCCCAGGGCATCTAACAACCAAAACAGCAAGAAGCTCAGTTTTTTAAAAAGCCAGATCTTAAAGGCTCTTTATGGTCTGCTTCCATTTATATGACATTTGGGACGAGGTAAAACTTTAGGGATAGAGACCAGATAAGTGGCTAAAGGTGGGACCAAGGGCAACATGAGAGGGTATTTTACAATGATAGACATGTTGAGTTATCTTAATTGTAGCTGTAGTTACACAAAGGTATGTAGATAATAACGTTTAAAGAATTATACAACATAAGGGGTGAGCTTTACCACTTATAGATTTAAGAATAAATATATAAAAACAATAAATGCAAAGGTTATGAGATTTTCATATACCCTGCTTATTTTTCTTAAAGCTTTTTCTCCCATTTTAAGTATTCCAGTGAGCTATGCCTGTCAGAGGTATATTGATATTTCTCTCTCTCTCTCTCTCTCTCTCTCTCTCTCTCTCTCTCTCTCTCTCTCTCTCTCTCTCTCTCTCTGTGGTGTGTGTGTGTTTCCTGCACTCAACTTTGCAAGGGAGCAGAAATCATCAATGTTCACATCATGCCTTCATCTGCCTTGGCATGAGTCACCCTTTTGTTAACAGGAGACAGGAGAAGCCTCTGAAAGTATTTGAGCATGAAGTGCTTATCCTGCTTCAAACTGCAATGCCAATCTCTCATCTGGTTTCCACTAATTATGTCGACTATTATACCAATTAGAGTCTCACATATAATTCTCTGGGTGGAGCAGTCCACCTGCTTTGTCACACATTCTGACAGCCAAAGGTGAGGAGAACAGGGAGTGGGGAGGTGGGGGGTGGAATTTTGTCCTGGTCCAGAGTCCTCTGAAATGAATGAGGGAGGAAGTCTCTCTTTTACTAGGTTTTTAACTTCTGATATACTATTTAAGTGGTTGTATTTGGTTCTTGCCAAGACCCCTGGTGGCAGAGTGGGTTGAAACCACTAGCTGCTCTGAGAGAGAGATGAGGTTTTCTACTCCCATCAGGATTACAGCCTTGGAAACCCACGGGGCCCGCTCTACTCCTAGAGGGTTGCTACAAGCCAGTCTTGCCTTGATAGCCCTGAGAGGGCGAGAGAGTGGTTTTCTGGGGCTGCCATTACAAATCAACACAAAGTTGGTGGCTAAAGACCGTATACATTTATTCCTTTCCAGTTGTCGAGGCCAGGAATCCAAAATCAAGGCGTTCCCATGGCCACGTTCCTTCTAAATCTAAAAGCTTTGGTAAAGAACGTTTCCTTTCCCAGCTACTGGGGGCCTCTTTTGGCGCTGCTTGCTTTTTAGTTGCAGCGCGCTGATGTCTACCTTTGTCAGCCTATGGGCTTCTTTTCTTTTTCTTTCTTTTTTAAAAAAATCATTTTATTGGGGACTCATATACGACTCTGATCACAATCCATCCATCCATCCATTGTGCCAAGCACGTTAGTACATATGTTGCCATCATCATTCTCAAAACATTTGCTTTCTGCTTGAGCTGTGGCTACCGAAGTTGGCTTCATCTAGAAACCCTATTTCCAAATTAGGTCACATTTGGGGTTCCGGATGGACAATATTCAACCCACTACCATAGTAAAATTATAGAATACACAAATCGTAAGTGGTCTTCTGGGGGAATGAGGATCGCTATATTTTGGAATTGGCTAGATGACAATGGTTTTGGTTTATACGCAAGTAACAGCCACTCAGAACCAGATATAGAACCTTTGGCAGCATGGTAGATGGTTCCTCGTGTTCTCTTTCGGCCAGTAACCGTTTCTCCTTTCCTCCTGAACGCACCACCATTTTGACCCTCCCCACCCCCCCGTGCCACAGATTAATTTTGCACATTCTCAAATGGTATATAAATGGTATGCCATAGTATGTACTCTTGGAGGCCAGCTTTCAAAAATTCCTCCATGAATCTGTAAGATGCCTTCATTTTAGAAACAGCCTGATGGACTAACAGAACACACAAACATCAATCTCCACAGCCCCCAAAGCAGAAAAATCCATTGGTGCCTGCCTGCCTATCACTCCCAACTGCCCTGAAAAAGGTCATATCAGAAAGTTTTGGATAGAGTGTGAAAAAAATGTAGGACAAAACTCAAAATCATAAAATAATTAGGCTTATTGGTCAGATAGAGACCGGTGGAACCCCCAAGACTCTTGTCTTTTGTCACCCTTCACGTGTGGAACTGAAGTTGGGGTAAGCAGCCATCAATGACAAAGTTTAGAGGGTTGGGAAAGAAGGAGGAATAAAAACAGGAGACTGACAGGAAATGAGACAAGTGATCAGTACCTTGTGGGGATTTCAGTGGAAGAGTTGAAGCAAAATGTATATGAAGTATTGGATGTAAAATTCTTGCATGAGCATCTCTGTGAACTAGCACCCAATTCACAAGAAAACGTTTTAAAAGGTTCATCCCTAACAATAATCAGATTCCTTTAAATCGCTGTGTACTATTCCCTTGTGCAAAGACATGGCCCTTAATGTCTACGCTCATTGATGGGCGTGTGGATATTTGCAGATTTGGGATATTATCATTAAAGCTGCGATGAACATTTCTGTTCATGTCTTTTGGTGGACATGGGCAGATAATTTCTCGGGTTTATGCCTCTAGAGGACTGCTGAGTTATAGGGTATGTATAGGTGTAACTTTAATAGATACTGTCAAGAAAATTTCCAAAGTGGTTGGACCATTTTATATCCCTACCAGTACAATATAAGCACTCCTGTCGCACTGCAGCCCTGCCAGCACCTGATATTGCCTGTATTTATCATTCTAGCCATTCTAGAGGCTGTATGTGGGTATCTCCTTGTGCTTTGAATCTCTCTTCCTCTTGAAGTATACCGGTTCTTCCATGCAGTGGTCACACATTGAATTTCTGAAATGAGAGTGAGATTAGCAATTGTAGAAGGTGGGTGGCTAGGAGAGAAAGCTTCAGCATGGTCTCCAGTATGACAATCAAAAAGTGGGAAGTGTCCATGTGCACATTTTCCAGACCCAGAGTGCTGGGTCCCTGCTGATTGACATACTCATCCTTCCAGGAGAGTGTGCTTGAGTTAGGACACAAGAACACGGGCAGATGGACTAGTCTGAAGCTTTTCTGGGACTATATGAGCTGACATGGCACTGGCAGGCATTTGTTTTCAGAATGGCAATGTGTCATTTTAACTAGTGATCCCTTGCCACGTCTGTCAGCAGGAAGATAAGGTGGGAGAAGAGCTTAAGGGGAAAGTGACTGTTTATTCAGCCAGGAGACACTAAACCGCACCTTTGCTTTTTATAGCTAGTTTGTTGTTGATCCTCTAACTATGGGCACTTCCAAAATAAAAATCTATCAACTAGGTGAGCTACCAGGCATTTCTTGTCCGGTTCCTCCAGCCTGTCCTGATGTATGATGGGAAAACAGTGGGAGAAACAAGGGGATGCATACAAACCCTAATTGCTCTCACTCGGCTCTTTTTGGCCTGCTCCAACCTCGATGTGCATGAGATTACAAAGGAAGAACCATCCAATTAACTAACAAATAGAACTTGTGGGCTTTGGGTATGGAGTAAGAATCCTGATTGTACCACGTAAGAAGTCAAATTGGGGGAATCCAAATCAGATGTGTGGATCTGAATCCATGTCAATATCCTGATTGAGATCTTTTTCTTTTCTTTTTAAAATAATTTTATTGGGGGCTTGTACAACTCTCACCACAATCCACACATACATCCATTGTGTGTCCAGCTCATTTGTACATTTGTTGCCCTCATCATCCTCAAAACATTTGCTTTCTACCTGAGCCCTTGGTATCAGCTCCTCATTTTCCCCTCCCTCTCCCACCCTCCCTCCCTCACGAACCCTTGATAATTTATCTTTTTTCCCCCATGTCTTATACTCACTGATGGCTCCCTTCACCCACTTTTCTGTTTTCCATCCCCTAAGGAGGGGTTACAAGTAGATCATTGTGATCGGCTCCCCCTTTCTCCCCCACATTCCCCTTCCCATCCTGGTATCTCTACTTTCATTGTTGGTCCTGAGGGGTTTATCAGTCCTAGACTCCCTGTGTTTCCAGCTCTGATCTGTACTCGTGTACATCCTCTGACCTAGGCAGGTTTGTAAGGTAGAATTGGAATTAATAGTGGTGTGTGGGGGGGTAGAAGGAAGCATAAAAAAACTAGAGAAAAGTCGTATGTTTCATCAGTGCTATATTGCACCCTTATTGGCTCATCAACTCCCTGCGACCCTTTTGTAAGGGGATGTCCAGTTGCCTACAGATGGGCTTTGGGTCTCTACTCCACACTAGCCCTCACTCACAATTATATGATTTTTTTTTGTTCTTTGGTGCCTGATACATGATCCTATCAATACTTCATGATAACGCAGGCTGATGTGCTTCTTCCATGTGGGCTTTGTTGCTTCTCAGCTAGATGGCCACTTGTTTTTCTTCAAGCCTTTAAGACCTCAGATGCTATATCTTTTGATAGCTGGGCACCATTAGCTTTCTTCATCACATTTGCTTATGCACCACTTTGTGATCAGCGCTTATGTCAGGAAGGTGAACATCATGGAATGGCAATTTAATAGAATAAAGTGTAAAATGTTCTTGCATTGAGGGAGTACTTGAGTAGAGGTCCAGTGTCCATCGGCTACTTTAATACTAAACCTATAAATATATGCACATAGATCTCTTTCCCCACCGTCATATATAAATATGTTTTCATATGTATATGCCTGTATTTAAACCTCTGTAAATGTCTTTTGCCTCCTAGTTCTTTCCTCTATTTCCTTTTATTTTCCTCTTGTCCCACTATCATGTTCAGCCTTCATTTGGGTTTCAGTAATTCCTCTCGATTACATTGCCCTTGATCAAGCCCTACCAGGCCTCCTACACCCATCAATTTTGAATCACTTGTAGTTCCCTTGTCCCTGAGTTGTTAACACCCATTTCATTCCCCCCACCTCCCCCTCTCCCATGTCCCCACTGGAACTGTGGGTCCCATTATTTTCTCCTCCAGATTGTTTATCCAGCCTATCTTATCTAGATAGACCTTCAGAGATAATAATATGCACAAAAAACAAGACACAGCAAAACAAAGTAAGAAAACAATGACAAAAAACCTGTAAGTAGTTCAAGGTCTGTTTTTTGACCTTTAGGAGTGTTTTCTAGTGGAGTCTGATGGGATGCCATGCCCTGGCCCCACAGTCTATTTTTGGTATTCCCTGGGGACTTCCTTGCTCTGTTCCCCTTGCTGTTTTGTTGCACACCCTTAGTGTTTCATTCAATGTGGCGGGTGAGACGTCATTGAGATCTTATACAAGAGTCTGGCAAAATGTTGCATTGGGGAAAATCAGATAAAGGATACACCGGATTTCTTTGTATTGTTTCTTATGGCTATATAAATCTCAAACGATTTCAAGTAAAATTTAAATGAAAATATTTACTGATATCTTTAGTTCATCATGTCATGGATTATAAGAAGCAATATTTGATAGCACGTTCAATTTAATAACTTTTAAAAATGCCCTGCCTTATTAAATCTGTTTTTTAGATTGTATGATAAATACTCACTTGCAACACATTACAATTGGTGTAGGGGTGAGGGAGGGAAAGATTGAAACTTAAATAAAGGAAATATGAGTTACTTGATGCCAATTTCCATCTTCTATTTCTCTTTGTCCCTGTTCTTCTGTCAGAATTCCCCTAAGCATCGGTTAAGCCTAGTTATCAATGGAAGAGAAAATTCTGGAAAAGAAAACAAACCAAAAAATCCCCAAAGTCACACAGAAATTTGGATGACTTGATTAATTAGTTAATGCCTTCGGCCCGTCTTTGCCTTCCCATTTTGACTTACAGTGACTGCATGTGACAGAGTAGAACTGCCTTATCAGGTTTTCTAGGCTGTAGTCCTTTGTCAGGTATGACTCCCTTGGATCCACCAAGTGGGTTCAAACCACAAACTTTTCAGTTAGCGTAAGACAGAGTAGAACTGATGCAGAGGATCTCTGAGGCTGTAAATGTTTTTTAAAAAGCAAACTACTTCGTGTTTCTTCTGCAGGGTGGCTGATGGGTTTGGAATGCTGACCTTTGGGCTCACAGTCCACTGCTAAACCCACTGTGTTGCCAGTGCTCCTGACTTGTGCATAGTGTTTATTAAACATTTGGTGAAGCTAATGAAAGGACAGTCATAAGAGAGGCTGATTGCTTAAAATAATTTCTATGTTACAAGAATAATTCTCTAGTGATCACATGTCAAGCATCTGGTTAGAGATTATTACCAGGATGGGAACCTATTCTGCTGTGTTCCAACAATATAGTAACAAGACCCTCTGCCCACGCTTATCCTCTTCTCCCACAAAGTGCATCTTTTCCCAGATACATGTTCCAAGTGAAAAATAAATAACAAACCAACTGGAGCCTAACCTTGTATGAACGTGCACACATCAACCCAACCCAACCAAACCGGAAAATGCCACGGTCAGCGAATGGATTCCAACTCTGAGCAACTCTGCAAAGCCTTTCTGAGGCTTTACATCCTTCTGGGCGTATATAGCTTCCTTACTTCTTCCCCTCGGAGTAGCTAGTGGATTTGAACCATTTACCTTTTGGTTAGCATTCCTTACCTGACAGTTCCACCAGGGCTCGGTATGTATATATTAGCAGACATAAAATGGCCATTGGGTGTTCTAGGTTTATCAGATGATGATCTATGATGAAAATTATTTTCTAAATTCATGATATTGCTTTTTTTAAATATGGGGAAATACTTTTAAAATAGTGTACATGGTATACTGTGGTATTACTTATGAATTTATCCCTCTGGTCTCAAAGTTCCCCTCTGAATCAAGACAATTAACTTGAATTCAGATTTATGTAATATCCAATAAAAATAACTCAATATTTTAATTATTGCCAAGCCAGTCTTAATTTTCCTTGGAGTTGATATCATTAAAAATAGAAGCCAATACCCTATAACGTCCCATGACTGTTTTCTTCCACGTGGCTTGTATACTCAGATAATGTTCTGTAATATTATCCAAATGTGTTTTGTTAGATGGCTTTGATGGATCCAAAGGGCATTGCTCGGATGACAAAGAATTACCTGCTATTCTATTGCCATCAAGGTTATGTCATAAGGTGATGACTGTGGTTCTGGGACAAGGTAGAGACAACATAGAACCAAATTGTTATGACTCAGCTTTACATTTCAACTAGAAGTTTAAAAAAATCTTTAGTGAGATAATAGTCTTAAAAGGCAGTCCAACAAAGGACATGAAAATGTTTTCTCAGCATTCCTAAAGTTGGGAATAATAGAAGCCAAAGTTTTGAGGGTTGATCCTGGATAAGCTCTAGAGTAGGATGAGTGAGCATCTCATGCCAGTTTGGGAAGGTGACACTGGGCAGAGAACGAACATGCCAGTGTCTTCCTACCTTCCTACCCTCCTGTCATCCTACATAGCCTCCTAGGGCACAGAAGTCATGGGTGCTAGAAACATCCACATAAGCTTGGAGGAGGGGCGGGGGCAGAAGCTGAGAGCATCAGGGTAAGAGTCGACTTCCCTAGGCTTATCCAGGATCAGTGCAAGCCCCTCAGAGGTATGGGCTAACAGCATGGTGGTTTTCCCTTCTTGATGAGGGAGAAGTGAGGTCATAGTGGTTGGAGACATGTGGTTCTGTGGACGCGTAGTCTAGCATACTGCAGAAGATACTAGAAGTTCCTGGGCATTTGGGGGAGTAGATATAGCTGAGAAGGCCTGAGGACAAGGTGGCTGGAGAATTGGGGCCCTTTACAGGGAAGGCAATAGTCAGATTCAACAGCACCGATGTGCCAAAGACCAGTCCCATCTCAATGGAGAACAAAGCAGGGTTTTACAAGATCACATGGGACAAGTCAGCGCCAGAGGGCAACGGGAGGACCAGGTCACCTTCTCCACTGTCCTGAAAATCCATTAGTTGCTGCATTGGGGGTGGGGGGAGGCAGGAAGGAGAAGAGTTGGTAGGGAGGAGAAACTCTCAACCGTGAAGTAAACCCCCTCCATTAAAATAGGAAGAAGCGAAGGTGTCTATCATTAGTACCATTAAAAAGAATGGAAGCGTGATAGCAAGAAATAAAGAGCGCTACATTTCTGTATAGCCCAGTTACTAAAACTCAAACTCACCGCATGAAGTCAACGCTGATTTGCAGTGACCCTATAGGACAGGGTAGAGCTGTCCCCTTTGAGCTCCCAAGCCTGGAACTCTTTATGGGAATGGAAAGCTCTATCCCTCTGGCACAGAGTGGTCGGTGGCGCTTTCAGCCAGTGCATAAGCACTGTACCGCTAGGGCGCACTCCTGGTTAGTAAGTTTAAAATTTGGACACTGGTATTTATATTTTTGCTTTTGTCAGTCTAGCTTTTCAAAGGAAGCAAGAGGAAAGGGTCGTACCAGGTGCGTCTGAGTCTCCACCTATATCCCCTTGGCACTTACCATGTTCGTGTTTGCTGTCCTGATATCCAACTACCAGCACCTGAAACTCTTGGCCTGAACCACTTTTTATAGCCATCAGAACCATGCTCTGGGAAGACTGGAAGTGCTGGAGAAGCCACACCTTTCAGGGAGCAGTCTCTAGCCAATGACTGATGGGTGTGGGTGGGTAACTAGTCCAGCTCCCATGTGCCTCATGTGTTGTAACTCTGCAGGGTATACTGTGTTCCACACTTTCTCCTACAGTTCCCCAGTGGGTTCGCGCTCTGGTTGCCCACAGTGATAAACTTGATTGGTCAGGCACACTTTATTGGTAGTCCACTATTAGTGTTTCTCAGGATCACCTCCTAAACCTCTCCGTCATATACTTTTCTTTTTTTCATTTTAAAACAAATTTTTCAAAATGGTTTTTACTTGAAGACTGTACCCAAACAGGCCACGGGCCATAGTCTTGTACACTCTAGAACTTATTCCGGATTCTAGGTTCCCAGGGAGCTTGCATTGTTGTTCTTTTCAGCTCCGTGTCTCAAAATCTGGCCCCCGCTAGACATTCATATTTGTTTTCAATGTCTCTCTCGAAAACACCCACTCAAGGAAAGCTGAGTAGGACCATACTAGGGGCAAACAGGGTGGAGTATTGAAATGACATGTTCATGATTAATGAAGTTACAAAGGGTGGGTGAAGAAAATACGTTGAGCTGGGACTGAGATAACAGATACTGGACAGAAGTCTCTGGCTTCCTCGGTTTTCTTAGCCCAGGTCTGCCGGTGGTTAAGCGGACAAGCCTTATTTGCCTCATGTCGGGAATGGGGCTAATAACAGGGGTGGTGAAAAGGAGGATGATCATGACAAGCTATACTTTGTACAGTTGCGATGGCAGTTAAATGAGATTCTTAAAAGATCTCACTGCCACTGAGGCCATGCTGACTCCCAGTGACCCTATAGGACAGATTAGAACTGCTCTGTAGGGTTTTTGAGAATGTAACTCTTTATGGAAGTAGAAAACCTCGTCTTTCTCCCATGGAGCAGCAGGTGGTTTCAAACTACCAACCTTGTAGTTAGTAGCCCAATGCACAAACACTATGCCCCCGGGGCTTAAGGCATCTACATTATTGGAAACAAGAAGAAACTCAATGCAGAGGAATTGACACCGCAGTTCCGACAATGAGCTCCAACCTAACAATGGCGAGGAGGGCACAGAAGCGGACAGTGGTTCCTTCGGTTGTACATCGGGTCACTAGGAGGTGGCACTGACTTGGGCACCTGACAACAACAAGAATGACAACGTAAGCTCAGAGCCTGTCTTGAAATGTAATTTCACATACAGCAGTCGCTTACTGTATACCAGGGACTGTGCTGGATTCCAAGGGCATGAACCTGGAGAAGAGAGAGAAGGACTATTCTGTAACCGAGAGGACAGTATGAGAAAACCGCTTGGAGAAATGTACGAGGCATGAGGTATTTTGAGAGAAAAGAGTCGTTGAGCCTGGCTAGATTGTCTATTGAGAGATGGGAGGGTGTGATGCCGAAGCTCTGTTTCCCACAGTTGTGTAGTCATTCTGTGGGCCTAGCACTTCTTCACTTCAGGGAACGAATGAGCGTTGCTTACTTCAACACTGTACAGTATCCTAAAGATTAGTGACCTACTATAGCGGATGAAACCATTCCGAGCGATTCTTTTGAGTTGACTTGTGGAAAACCAGGGCTATTTGCGACAAAAATCTGACTCCTCGCTATATTTCATTTCTCTGTGGCTTTCACATGTACTTTCTCTGTTATTACAAAGATCCACATGGAATTTGAGATTCTGGCAGTCGATGATTTTTCTCCAGGAAAGGAAACATGAAGACATTTGTTCTTGGAAAAAGAAATTCGTGTATTTGACATGTCTAGCCACACATATATACAACGGAGCCCTCTAGTCAGGATTTATTTTTCCATCGAGGACTGCTGTTATGCAAATACACCCAGACCCACTCGATGCTCTCAAGTTCCTTCCTCTGTGGAGAAGCAGGGATGGCTGGGCAAAGAGAAGGGGGCTGAGCAAACGAGACGGAAGCTCGCACAGCCATCCCGAACAAGTCTAGCTTCTCCAGGGTCTTGTAGACACCTTTGGAATAAATGCTGCCTGATGGTTCGAAAGCATCTTCAGGTATTGAATTCCACCTTGAGAGGAGCTGCAAAGCCTCATCCATGTGCCTGGTGGCTTCTTGAGGTTCACATCACTGCAGTTCCACAGTAGCACTGGAGCCCCTGTGTTTAAGAACCAGAATAATAAAAAGAGCAACAACATCGGTAGCTCTCCAGACCCCACATCCCATTTTCAAAGCCCTCCTAGAAAGATGTCCCTCCTGGTCCCCGTGATGACAGGTCAGATTGCCAGGGATGGCATATCTTGTTGTCTCCCTCTCCACACTCTGGGCCATAGGCAGCTTCCAAGACCCAGGTGTCAAGAAAATAAAGGCAGAATGGAGGCCAGTTGGCCTCAGACCTAAGCTTTGAATGCAAAAACAACTACTGATGCCTCCACATGCCACCACCCCCACCCAGCTCACAGACTCAAGTGTGACTTCACCAAGCTCACCAGAGCCCCCTGGTTTAATGAGCGTAACTGTGGCTTCGAGACCACATGGCAAAGATTACCGTTTCCATGACCTCACTGATTCTGGAAAGCATACTGATAGTTCAGAAAATATATGTATTCTTTCCTTCTGAGATTAAGACCAAATCTCATAACACACAGGACACCTCCCCAGAGCCTTCTCCTCTTACCATCTTCCAAACTCCCAGGACAGGGACTGCTGATTCCCGTTTCCACATCTAAATTCAGGCACCCATTTAAAGGAATTCAGAGCCAAGAGGTACAGATATGGGTTATTTATTAACACTCTACCCAATGGGAATGCACATGTACACCCACACCCACACACCCTCTACACACACACATACACACACACCCCAAACTCACTGCCATTGAGTTGATTCCAACTTATAAAGACCCTATAGGACAGTGTAATACAGCCCCAGTGGATGTTCATAGCTGTGCATTTTTACTCCTGCAGAGCGGGTGGTGGTTTCAAACTGTTGACCTTGTGGTTAGCAGCCCAATGGGTAACACATTATGCCACAAGGGCTCTTCTCTACCTAGTAAGTAGGCTAAAAAAATGGGTCAGACACACCTCCATTGTCTTCTGTAGCATCCCTTTTAGGAAATGACCGCAGTGACTAGTCCCTAATATGTAGCATTATATCCCCGTCCCTCAACAACCCAAGTTAGAAAAGTAGGTAATTTCTGATCTCTCCAGAGAATTCGCTTCTCGGGGAAGCTGCTATAGTGAGACGCAGCAAAGGATCTCCATTCTAAAGAAGACTCTCCTAGTGCTCTGTTCATTGTCCCTTGAGCCCTGCGATTAGAGCGCTCCCAGTGACTGCAGACTGGTGCTATCTGCATCTTTGTTCCTGGCAGCATTTTTTTCCTGGAGCAGCAGGGAGAGGTAGATGCCATTATTCAGTTAGACATCTATCCCTAGTATATACATAAAGAAATGCAGACAAGCCAGGTAACTTGTCAAATGCCACACAGCTAATATGCAGACGCAGGATTTGGACCCAACCAGTGTGGATTCAGAAGCCACAGCCTTAACATTTGTATCCTGGTGACCCAGGAAAGGATGGCAAGACTTTGTCTCACATATGTAGGATATCAGAAGAAACTAGTCAGTCCGTCCCTGGAAAAGGACATTTTGTTTGGTAAAGTAGAAGATCGGCAGGGAGGAAAAGGTGAGCGTCAACAAGATGCACTGACACGGTGGGTGTAACAGTGAGCTCAAACATAGTGGTTGGAAGGGTGTTACAGGACTGGGCAGTGGTTCATTCTGTTGGACATGGGCTCATTACAAATCAAGACCAACACAACAGCACCTAACAAAAATAATCCGAGGTGTGATCCTTGGAGGAGTTTTAGAAATGCAGAATCTCAAGCTCCGCCCCAGACCTATTGAATCTGGCTTTCGATAAGAGGCCCTGGGGATTCGTGTGCATATTAGAGTTGAGAAGCATTGCTTGAGCCTATGTCATTTGGGCTTAGGGCAGTCAATGGAGCTCTGTCGGAGGTGCTGTTAGAGCAAGAGTCCACAAAGGCTTGGATTGCAACATAATTAATTAAAATAATATAATGAAATATAGTGAGAAAAATGGAAAATCATCGGGATGCAGGTGCTCAGTCATTACGCGTGCGCACGTACACACACACACACACACACACACACACTGCCACCTCTACACATATCACCAATGTCGCTATGAGCCCAGAGTGGTGACTAGGGATAGCCTGGCTCCCTTCTCCACCTCAGCTGCTCCTACAGAGGCCATGTCCCTAACTCCCCATGAATTTGCCATTGGCCATTAGGCATTGTTGATGAAAGCTATGTTTTTCTCACCTTGATGGCTCCGGAAGGAATTTCCATAGGTATAAATGGTTTGCTTTTGCCTGTATCCCTTCTTTGTTGTCATGGCTATGCAATTCGTTTGCATCTTCAGCCTTCTTTCCTGTGAAGTAGAAAGCCACTCGGAGGATTTCCTTCAGAGAGCAAAGGGGAAATCATACAGGAAGAGTGAAGCAGAGCCCTCATCCTCAGGATCTCGGTGCTAGGTTATAGATGAAGGCACCTCCAAAGTAGAAATAGAAAAAGGATAAGATTCAGCTGAAATCATAATTCATCTGGAGACCGCCTCTTCAGCTACGGAGCCAGAGCTCTGCATCTTGTTTATGTACATGTTTCAGCGGAGAGAATGTCTCCCGAAGCAGGAAAGAAGTCATGACCATCATGCAGAGGTTCCCACACTTATGTTTCAGGAAAAAAAACTTAGTGTCTCCTGGCAATTACAACCCACAATCTAGGATAGCTTCAGCACTGACCCCCAAGGGGAGGTATCACCCACTCTGAGAAATACTGTTACACTGTGACTTAGTGCAGAGACTAGAGGGAGAAGGCACATTTCTCACAGCAATTTCGTTCTACCAGGTGCTCTAGATGTTCCTTCGAAGCAACGATGGCGGGACTCCATCTCACCTATTTTGGTCATGTTATCAAGAGAGACCGGTCCCTGGAAAGGGACATCATGCTTGGTTAATTTGAAATTTAGCCAAAAAGAAGAAGACTTTTGACTAGATGGATTGGCCCAGTAGCTGCAGGGATGAGCTGGAACATGACAACAGTTGTGAGGAGGATGCAGGGATTAGGTGGTGTGGGCATGGCTTGTTCTGGGATTTGGGATGGACTTGAAGGCATCTCGCGAGAACAACGAAGTTGCTCAGAAAAAATGTGCTGTACTTAGGAAACTTTCCCTCCTGGTGGTATTAGTCATTAAAGAAAGCTCCTTGGTCCCTCATCTTCTGACCCACATACCCAGGTGATTTCGTGTTCCCCTGTTTCAGCCATTCACTGTACCCAAACTACTCAAAATTTTAATGGCTTACAACATCAACCATTTTATGATCTCTCATGATTCAGTGCACGGAATGAGTTCAGCTGGATGCTTCTTCCGTTAGTGATGGGCCAGCAGTCATCTTGGGGATTCTCTGGACTGGAATCCCATGATGGGTGCCAATTGATACTGAAAGTTGACAGTAGGCTCCAATAGATTGCTGACTGCAGTACCGTGGTTCTTCTGGAAGTGGCCTGTCTTTGTAGTTTAGGCGTCTTATAACATGTTGGCTGAGTCCCAAGAAAGAGTTGCCAGAGGAAAGAATAGCTGCGAGTCTTCTTAAAACCATGCCTCAAAAGTGACAAAATGTCACTTGTACTGACTTCTGTTGGTCAAGGGAAGGAACAGCAGACTGTCCGTCTTTAACAAGCATGCAGTGCAGGAGTCCCTATTGAAGGATCCATGGAGACTACCCTATTTACCAGAAAGTAAGACATGCCACGAAAATAAGACCTACTTATTGTTTTGCCTCTTGCTGAAATATAAGGTATCCCCCCCGAAAATAAGGCCTCCCCCAAAATAAACCCCCCTGAAGCTACCGTAACTCTGGACTCAGGACGGTAGCGGTGGGCGCTGCCGCACACCTCACTGTTGGCTGCAGTGCAGCTGGAGCAGACAGGAAGTGTGAGGTCTCTGTTAATAAAACAATAAACAATAAATGTGTACCGTATTCTTCTTCATGGAAAAATAAGACATCCCCTGAAAATAAGACCTAGAGCATCTTTGGGAGCAAAAATTAATATAAGACACTGTCTTATTTTCAGGGAAACAGGGTATGTCCCACATTCCTCCTTTCTGGTCTTTTTGTATCCCTTTCTCCAATTCCTTAAATGTGCTCTCTGGAATTCTTGTTTAGTCAGCAGCAAAAGTCTTTCTGTTCCTTTTCTCTTCTCTAAGCATTTCCTTCATCTTATTCCACGTGAAACTAAGTTTTTCTCCTTGGAACACGGGCTTTTTTTTTGGGGGGGGGTTGTTTTCTGCAAAGTGGTGACGGTCTTCTCTCCCATGTTCCTTATGTTGGTGAACTGGAAGATGGCATGAGTGTCTTTCCTAGCTGGGTTTATACCTACTTATACCTAATTCCTTCATCTTCCTCTGTTCTCCCAAGGCATCAAGTATGGGCTGTTGTTTTGGTTCTGTAAAATATGAAATTACCCACAATTCTCTTAATGCGTTGAGGGCAAATTGCAAGATAGCTGCATCTAGTTTCTTGAAGAACTGCTTACCAGGGATGAGTGGGACCCCACTAGGAGCATGCTTAACAGTAGAATCAAGACGTCTCTAATATCAGCTAGAGAATAACACAACTGGGAGTATAATACAGTGGGGACCATGCTACATTTAGAGGTGAAGAATTGAGTTTGAGATTTAGATTTGGGGAAGGGAAGTGGAGGGAGTTGTCATTCATTGCTCAGTTCACTTAACTCCTGTGACCATCGGTTTCTTAATGTAAAATGTCCACAAGACATTGAGTTGAGTCTATCTCATGGGATAGTTTTGATAAATAAAATTATATATGTGTTGTTAATTTAGAAACTGTAAAGGAATTTATGATCTGCCTTTAAAAAATTCTTTTTCTCTTTTGTGTTTTTGAAAATATACACGGTAGAACATACACCAATTCAACAATCTCTGCATGTATACTTGGTTCCTACCTGCGACATTGATTCTATTTTTCAAGTTGTGCAATCAGTCTCATTCCCCTTTTCTGAGTTGTCCTATCCACATTAACGTAAACTCACTGCTCATCAGCTTCGGATCTAACCATTTAACTTTCTGTTGTCAATTGGATCCCACATAGACCTGGTCCTCACTTATAGACTTTCTTTGTTACCTGGCATTTTACATTTATAACAGGAGTTTAAAAAATACTACTGTCTGACTATTTTATGCAGTAATGACATAGATCTGAAAATAACTCTTAGGTATGACGTGCCTGTGGAGTTTAAGGTTATGTGTCAATATGGCTAGGTCATAATTCTCAGTGGTTTGGTAGTTGCACAATAATGTAATTTGGCAGTTACATTGTGGCAATAATGATGTAGTTTTCCTGTTTTGTGATCTGATGTGGTCCTCCACCATTTTTGCAAAATGTCCTGAAACTAACCATGCCAGTAAGTGAGGGATAGATTGGTTTTTTTTAAAAGAACACAATGCCCAAGGCAAATAGGCTGCCACTTTTTTTTTTTTTTTTTTGTATTGGAGTAACTTGTCTGCTGTGATCGTAGAAGCTCTGTCGTGGGTATTTCAAATACCAGCAGGGACCCCCAAGGTGAACAAGTTTCAGGTGGAGCCTCCAGTCTGAGAACAGGCAGGCTGTCTACTTTTGAGGGAGTTGCCACTGAAAACCTTATGAATAGCAGTGGAACATTGGCAGCTGTAGTAACAGAAGTGAGCCACTCATGTTGGAACCCACTCAATAATACCACTGTAAAAGAGCTGCCTCTTCAAAATAGAGTCAACCTTAATGACAAGAATGGAGGAAAGCTTTGGAGCCATTAATTTGTTGATGGAGCACAATTCAATATAAGAACATCTACAAACACCCATTAATGATTAGAATTTTTAATGTACAAAGTATGAATGTAGGAAAATTTAAAATCATTGAAAGTTGAAACAGAATGCAAAAGGGTGATATCTTAAGCATTTGTGAACGGAAATGGACTGATATTAGCTATTTGAGTCACAAGATAATATCATATCTGTGATAGGATTATTTCTATATGCCTCAAGAAAGCCCAGTTAATTCAACTATTATTCAGATTTACACACCATGGCAGTTACATAATTTTGTGTCAACTTGATTCAGTGTAGGGGTGGAGTTTAGCCTGTCAATCAGGTTGCAGTTTGATGACCTTATATGGAGGCGTGGTTGAGATAAATGGCTTGCTGGAATTCGGCCTCTCTCTCTTTCTATTTTCCCCTTTCTGCTAGTGAGCCACGCTGAGACCTGTGAGCTCTGTAGTGCCACTGTCATTTGATCCACAAGACCTTTCACCCACCAGCCTGTGATCTTCTTGCATTCTGCATTATTGTATGTAACTGTGTGAGTCTGAAGAGGGACTTATGGACTAGTATCAGACTTATGGTCCTGATCTGGACTGGGCTGGGATGTTTGCTTGATATGTAATTACTTCTTGTTATAAAGTTCTTTCTTACACATATATGAGTGTCTCTGGGTTTACTTCTCTTGTCAACCTTGCATAACACATTAGTTCCCAGGATCCTCCTTATGAGAAGGCGAAGCTCACCAGGAGGTACCATCAGGCGGTGACTTAATTAACAGATGAAACGCCACCCCTACAGTTCATCAAGTTGACACGAAATTATGTGGCTACCACACACACCAAATACTAAAGATAGTGATGAAGAAATTGAAGGATTCTACCAACTTCTTCAATCTGAAATTGACCATATATATGCTTTAATAATTATTGTCCATTAGAATGCAAAAATTTAAAAAAAAAAAAAAGAGGAACACTAGTTGGCCTTGGTGATAGAAATGACACTGGAGAACAAGTGATAGAATTTTACAAAGGCAACATTTCTCAACAACAATAGATGGTGACTATACACATGGACTTTTCCAGATGGAATACACGGGAATCACATTGACTACATCAGTGAAAAGAGATGATGGACAAGCTTAATATCATCTGCCAAAATGAAGCCAAGGGCTGATTATGGACGAGACCAACAGTTGCTCATATGTAAGTTCAGACTCAAGTTGAAGAAAATGAAAACAAGTCCACTGGAACAAAAATACTACCTTGAAAACTTCCCACCTGAATTTCAAGAACATCTCCAGATTAGATTTGACACATTGAATACTAATGAGCTGTGGGAGGACATCAAGACCGTCATTCATGAAAAAGACAGGAAAGAAAGCAAAAATCAAAGTGGATGTCAGAAGAGACTGAAATTTGCTCTTGATTGTAGAGTAGCTAAGGTAAATGGAAGAAATGATGAAGTAACAGAGCTGAACAGAAAAGGACAAAGGGAAGCTCAAAAAGACAAGAGTAGAGTGCTGTAATGAAATGGACAAAGACCTGAAGTTAGAAAGTCAAAAGGGAAGAACGCCCTCAGGATATCTCAAGGTGAAAGAGTTGAAGAAAAAAATCAAACTTCTCATTGGAATATGAAAGGTTCTAGGGCAAAATACTGAGTGATAGAGGAAACATGAAAAGAAGATGGAAAGAATACACAAAGGCATTGTGCCAACTTTGCTTGGTCAAAGCAAGGAGGACTTTAAGCATTTGCTGATGAGAAGCCAAGACTCTCGTCTTCAGTATAGATTATAATGCCATGTAAGAAAACCAAAATCTTCACAACTGGATCAATAGAGAACATTATGATCAACAGAGAAAAGATTGACTTTGCTTGGATCCACAATCAATGCCCATGGAAGCAGCAGTCAAGAAATCAAAAGCTGTACTGCTTTGGGAAAAGATGCTGCACAAAGACCTCTTTAAAATTTTGAAGAGCGAGAATGTCACTCAAATGTGTGCTTGACCAAAGCCATGGTTTTTTCTTTCTTGTTTTCATTAGTTTGAAATGAACTTGTATATCACTAAAGAATCCAAGTCCACTTCAGTTTTACTTTTCTTCCTATGCCACTCAGACCAATGTTTAAATCTGAGTAGTAAGGTCTCTCAAACCATGTATTTTCAATTTCTTCATATGCATATGAAAATTTGACAATGAATTAAGGAAGACTGGAGGAGAGTTTCTGCATTTGAATAATGGTGTTTTCTAAGAAGATTTAAAGTATCATGGACTGCCAGAAGAACAAACAAACCTGTCTTGGACCAATTACAAGCAGAATACTGCTTAGAAGTGAGGACGGTGAGACTTTATCCCAAGTACCGGCAAGACTAGTCCTTGGAAAAGGACATCATGCTTGTTAAAGGGTCGCTACAGTTTTCTCTGTGGTGCTGGGTTCCTTGAGTGGGGAGGTATCTCTCTGCTCCCATAAAGATTACAGTCAAGCAGGCTCTATGGGACAGTTCCAGATTGTCTAGGGTCACCATGAGTTGGAAGTAGTTCACTGGCACATAGCAAGGTTTTGTTGACTGCTTACTTGAACAACACACATCTATTCCTTTTATATATTAATCTTACCCACAGGTATGAGCAGTTCTATCCATGTACAGCCTGAACGTCCTGATTCATAATCACACAAAGTTCTTTTCCTTGACATTAAAGTGTAATTAGCAAAAAAACAACAACAAACAAACCATAATAGCTCTTAGATCCTCACATGCCCGAGAGATTATTTTCCTATTGTGTGCTCTCAGTTGTTTCCTTTTTAACCTGTGAAAATGTTTGGGAGCAGCTCTTTGTGTCGACAAAATGAAAGCTATTTGAAAAAAAATGGAAGAGGATTTCACTGCGGGAGGAATGACAGATAGGGCGCCAGAAACTTAAGCTCCTAGCCTGGCTGTGAGAAACCATCGTGAACCCGCTTCCTGCCATTTGCCTTTACTTGCTGCAAAATGGGCTTGTAGCAGTTGCTGTAACTCAAGGCGACAAAGAGAAATTATGAAAAGGAAATGAAGCCATGTGAGTGTGTATGAGTACTTTGGTGAAGCCGATCTATCAGCATTCCACTCCACAGAACTTCAGGTACATATGGATAAATCATGTCTCAGAAGGCTAACAGCAGTGCCCCTGCCAATAGTACCAAACCCAAAGCAAAAGCCCCAGCAGCTGCCCGTTGCATCTGCTTCTGCTGGTTAACGAACCACTCCAACTCTTAGTAATTAAAATAATCACCTTTTCATCTAGTCCGTAATTCTGCATGGCAGCGATTTGGACTGGGCTCAGCTGGTTGGTTTTACTGATTTGAACTGAGACCCATTGAGTGTAGCTTAACCTGGAGACACACTGTCCAGCAGATTTGTGAAGTAAATGCTGGTTGTTACTACATGCCATGTTAGAGGTTTGTTATACATCGATACCTCCTACAAAGGTATCTCCCTTAGCAGTTCTGAAGGGCATTGGCAAGTTTTTCCAGTTCTGAGAATAAAAGTTGGAGCCATTATCATCTCCCTTCTCCCCCATTTTTCCTTCCCCTCTGCTTAAAGATGGGCTTGCCATCTTGAAAATACTGAGCAGCGGTGGGAACACCCAGTCAGGACTGGGTAACTTGTTGACATTTTCATGAGTACCCTCAGCTATGCTGTGCGCTGTCGGGTTGACTCTAAGCCACAGTGACCCTATAGAACTACCCTATAGGGTTTCCTAAACTGTAGAGGTCACCACTCATTGTCAGTTTATCCGATTGTGGTGACTTGCATGATGCTGGAAGCTAGGCCACCAGTATTCCAACTACCAGCTGGATCACTCATCATGGACAGGTATCACGGAGCTTCCAGACAGATGAGGAAGAAGGACCTGGTGGTCTGCTGCAGAAAAAAAAATCAATCAGTGAAAATCGAATAGATAGTAGCGGAAGGAAGAGTGTGTGATCTCGTACTGCAAGAACAGGTTGGTCGGCACTCAAAATACACAGTGGCTGTTAACCATGGGCAGAAATCAATGATCGTGAAGATGGTGAAGCACTAAGCAGTGTTTTCTTTTGTTGTCCAGAAGGGTGTCGTGAGTAAGAACCAACTCAAGGGTATCAACAACAGTAACAATGCCAGAACTAAGGGAACAAATTACCACATCTTTCTCCGGAAGAATGACTGATGGGTTCACACGCGCCCCTTTCCTTCAGTAAGTACCCGAGTGCTAAACCACTGTGTCATCAATAAAAAATGAACTTAGCCTCTATTTTAACAAGTATTGCCTGCATATAGTACAAAATTAGAAAGAATAAGCATTCATGAGTAAATTTCTTGCCTATCCTTGTTTTTCATCTCAGAAGACAACCACTAGTGTGTGTATGTAGCAGATAAGTGCATATGTTTCCATCACTGATAACATAGTTTACATACCATTAAGCACCATACCAACATATGTATTTTGGAACATCTTTTATGTCAGTGCCTGGAGTGGGTTACAGCTCCCTTCTTTGCTTCTCACGCTGAAAGAATTCATGCCAAAGCACGTTGTGCTATCCAAGTACGTACGTTTTTATGCAGGACACAGGACAAGTGTCAGGTTTTACAGTCTCTAAGGTACATGCTATTTCTGGAAAGCATGCCAAGCCACGCGGAAGCCACTCTGTGGTTCACAACTGGGCATGAATAACCATGTGGAACAGATCACTCACAGGTGTGGAACTGGGGGGAGGGGCGTGCCAGAAGCCCAACAGCGCTACAGGCTGAGAGCATGTGGACCAAGAGACTGTGGACCCTGGGTAGGCACATGTGGGCCCGTGTGGGGGAGGGAGACCCTTATCCACCTGCCGCTGACTAAGAGCAGGGTAAGAGAGCGAGGCCTTCCCACAGCCAGGATATTTCAAACCTCTGGCTGGGGAGGCTTGGTTGATGGTACTGGTTGACCCCATTGGCTGAGTTAGGCCCACCTGTGATGTACTAAGGTGAGTGTGTCCAAAGTATTGGTTTTCCCTGAGCCTCGGGGGCTTGTGTCTGTGCATGCTCAGTTTGGGGTCCTCCCATAGGTGTCTCCTGGTTGCCTAATTTCTTTCCAACCTCCTCTATGGGGGGATTTTGCAGGCATGGGAGGGACAATCCCTCCATCCCTAAATCTAGCTACCTACCAGCTCTAGACCTGCGCCATCCTTTTAATGCCTAACAAGTATGCCATCATAGACGCACTGCCACGGAGTCCAGTCTGACGGATAGAGTCCAAGACTGGATAAATGGAAACGGATTGTTTCCACTCAGTTGTTGTTAAAGAGTCAGGATGAATGACCCCAGAAATAAACCTCGAGAGAAGAATACTTGCACGTGTAAGTTGAATGTTCTCTCACCTGGCTTCTCAGGCCTCCACATTCCGCATGTGAGAACGCCTAGACTGGCATGAGACCTCTGATCTTCCTGAGAACAGTTCCCCCTCCCATCCCACCATGTCTTCACATAGGAGGAGTTCCGATCCTGAGATGCTTTTGCATCCACTGAACTTGAGAGGAGCCTAAGCACTTGGCTGCTAACTGATGGGTCAGGGATTTGAACCTAGTGACGCCATGGGAGAAAGGCCCCTGCTTTTCCGTAAAGGCTGCAGTTGTGAAAATCCTATGTGAGCAGTTCAACTCTGTCACTTGAGTTCGCTATGAGTTGGAATGGACTCCATGGTATGCAATGACAACAGTTAGCTTGAAATCTGGGTCTTCCTAGTTCAAATTCTATGCTCTTTTCAATGCATTATCACTATATTCTTCTCAAACCGAATCATTGGAGCCCAAGAAAAAAAATGCTATTGGAAACCAAATGGACTCTGTTCGCTTCTGCATTCGAAGGGAAGTGCATAATCCAGAGTAATGGCTAACTGAATCTCAGAGCCGTTTCCCTCATAGACGGTGGGGTGAGGGAGGAGGCAAGGACAGAGATTTCTTTTTTCCTCTTCTTTTTTTAATTAAATACTTTTATTGGGGGCTCTTACAGTTCTTATCACAATCCATACATTCACCCATTGTGTCAAGCACATGTGCACATATGTTGCCATCACCATTTTCAAAGCATTTTCTTTCTACTTGAGCCCTTAATATCAGCTCCTCATCTTTTTCCTCCCTTCTCCACCCTCCCTCCCTCATGAACCCTTGATAAATTATTATTTTGATATCTTTTAAAAAATTAAATACTTTTATTGTGAGCTCTTACATCTCTTATCACAGTCATTTTAAAAGCATTTTTTCTACTTGATCCCTTGATAGCAGCTCCTCATTCCCTCCTTCCTCATGAGCCCTTGATAAATTACAGATTATCATTATTTTTTTCATATCTTACACTGACCGATGTCTCCCTTCACTCAATTTTCTGTTGCCTGTCCCCCTGGGAGGGGGTTATATGTAGATTATTGTGATCAGTTCCCACGTTCTCCCCCATCTTCCCCTTCCCCTCCTGGTATCTCTGTTCTCATTATCTGAGGGGTTTATCTGTCCTGGATTCCCTATGTTTCCAGCTTTTATCTGTAACAGTGTACATGTTCTGGGCTAGCCAGATTAGTAAGGTAGAATTGAGGTCATGATAGTGTGGGGGAGGAAGCATTACAGAACTAGAGCAGCAGTTCTCAACCTGTGGGTCGTAACCCCTTTGGGAGTTGAATGACCCTTTCGCAGGGGTTGCCTAATTCATAACAGTAGCAAAATGATAGTTATGAAACAGCAACAAAAATAATTTCATGGTTGCAGGAGGTTCACCACAACATGAGAAACTGTATTAAAGATTCGCGGCATTAGGAACAAGAGGGAAGTTGTATGTTTTATTGGTGCTATACTGCACCCTGACTGGCTTGTCTCTTCCTTGTGACCCTTTTGTAAAGGGAAGTCCAGTTGTCTACAGATGGGTTTTGTGTCTCCACTCTACACACACACACACACCATTCACACTGGTATGATTTGTTCTGGGTCTTAGATGCCGTCGACACCTCATACTCACACAGGCTGGTGTGCTTCTTCCATGTGGACTTAGCTGCTTTTCAGCTAGATAGCCGTTTGCTTATCTTCAAGCCTTTACAACCCCAGAGACTGTATCTTTTGATAGCTGGTCACCATCAACTTTCTTCACAACATTTGCTATGCACCAATTTTGTCTTCAGCGATCGTGTTGGGAAGGTGAGCATCACAGAATGCCAGGTTATTAGAACAAAGTGTTCTTGTGTAGAGGGAGTACTTGAGTCGAGACCCAGTGTCCATCTGCTACCTTAATACTTGACATATAAGTACGGTATATAGATCTATTCCCCTCTCATTATATATAAATATATTTACATGTATACATGCCAGTATTAGACCTCTATAAATGTCCTTTGCCTCCTAGTTCATTCCTCTATTTCCTTTTAATTTCTTCTTGTCCCACTTACATGTGTATATGCCTGTATTTAGACCTCTATAAATGTCCTTTGTCTCATAGTTCATTCCTCTATTTCCTTTTATTTTCTTCTTGTCCCACTATCATGTTCGGCCTTCATTCAGGCTTCAGTAATTCCTCACTGTTACATTATCCTGGAGTAAGTCCCACAAGGCATCCTATGCCCCTCTCTCCAGCGATTTTAGTTCACTTGTTCCCTTGTCCCTGGGTTGGTTGACAGCCCCCTGCCCCTTCCTTTCTCCCACCTCCCCTTCTCCTGTGTCCCCCCAGGAACCATTGGTCCCGTTGTTTTCTTCTCCGAATTATTTATCCCACCTATCTTCTCTAGCTAGACATGCAGAGACATTAATAAGTGCAAAACAAGGCAAAGCCAACCAAAACAATAAAGGAAGACAAAACCAACAAAAAACCAACCAAACAAACAAATAACAACAAAAGGAAAGCCAATGACAAAAATGGAAAAGTCTATAAATAGTTCCAGGTCTGTTTTTTTTTTTTTTTTTTTTACCTCTAAGAGTGTTTTCCAGTCGAGTCTGATGGGTGCCACGCTCTATTTCCAAAGTGTATTTTTGGGATTCCCTGAGAACTTCATTGCTCTGCTTCCCGTGCTGCTCTGCTGCACGAACAACCTTAGTGTTTCGTCCTGGTGTGGACAGGTCAGATCGGGCACAATTCCTGCATTATGTCTCCAGCGCTGTCCCTGGTAGTGCTACGGTTCAGTGAGGGACGTCCTGTCTGGTGGTGGGGCTGGCCCTATAGTCCTTTCTGTGCATTGTCTGCTCTGCGCAGGAATATCGTCCTCAGGGCTTGGTGGGACAGGATATGTTCCCCTCCCTCTCCATCCCTCTTCATTTCTCCTGTGTGCTCTGATCCAATGTACTCCTCTCCCCAAGCTGTAGTTTCAGTGCTGTCCTCTGAGGTGCAATCTTCTGGCGGGGGGGGGGGAGGATTCCATATAGTTGGGATTGGGGCCTCCCTGACACATGCCGGTATGTTGTATTCACATCTTCACCGGGTTGAAGCCTGGTCTCCCCCATGCTCCTCACCTACCCATAAGGACAGAGATTTCAAATTTCTGCCAATGGAGTGCTTGGCCAATTTTATAACACAGTATGGAATAATAACATGCAGAGGTGGCTGTCCACCTGGATAGCTGTGTAGAGATTTCAAAGTATTTGCATAATACAGTAAGGGGGATGGCCCAAGGGGCGACTGAAATGAGGCTCTCCAAATTAACGGAGCAAGAAGTTCTAGAAGATAAGTAGTACAGCCAAATATTTTTAAAGATCAAAAATGTCTAAGGAGTAAGTTAAACTGTTTTGGCCTCCTTGTAGTGTAAACTCAAACCTTAAGTCAAGGAACCTTTGAGTTGACGTCACGTCAGCTCATCATTCACAGATGTCTTTAGTCAATAAGTTTCCAATGTAAATCAAGAAAGGAGAGTCAAATTTTACACATATGTTAAGCCAAAGATAAGATTCGGGAACATCAGTGAGAGGAGAGATATTAAGGGAGATAGCAAAATTTATAGGTTGAGAGCTGAAAGCCAGAGGGGACCAGGCTAAAGGAAGTCTTCCTTCAGAAAGGGCACTGGAGATCATCATGAAAATGGAAACGGATTGTTAGTTTCATCTGACCATTCTTTCAGCTTTGAAGAAGCCCTGGCAACACTGCTGAAGTGCTGGGCCATTAACAGAAAGGTTGGTGATTCCCACTTACCAGCCACCTTCACAGGAGAAACATGGGCCAGTTCTTTTCTGTCCTACAGGGTCCCTATGAGTCAAAATCGACTTCATGAAAGTGGGTGAAGTTTGGAGTTAGCTTTTAACAATGAAGGGGTGAGTATGGAATCATTTATCACTGTGTTGGTTGCACATAATCAAAAACGTACCTTGCACTGTGTTCAAGCATAACCTGACTGAAGTATAGGATAGTTTCTTCAACTCTACCTGGTCAGAGTACTGACCTGTTATTCTCTTGTACTGTTGCCCTCAGATTCACATGACAGCATTTAAGCTCCATGCAAATCAAGCTTTGAAAGTCCCCAGGATTCAGATAGGAAGGAGAAAAGGAAAAAAAAAAAGGATCCTTGTATTTGAGTGGAAAATCTTGCCCAGGAGCCCCTCAGCAAATGTTATCCCTCCTTGTCCCACCCCCACCTCTGAAAAAAAAACACACACCCAAACTCATTGTTGTAGAATCAGTTCCAACCCACAGTGGTCACGTGTGTTACAGAGTGGAACTGTTCCATAGGGGGTTCTAGGGTACAAACCTTAGGGAAGCAGACCGGCAGACCTTTCTTCCTTGAGACTGCTGCATGGGTTTAAATGGCCAACTTTTATATTTCTAGTCCAATACACCCAAGGACCTCAGCTGACTCGCATTCTCCATCCCCACTCGCCGCAAGGAAACTAGGAGCCAAGTATACCAACCTCTCACTGAACAACTTTAATCTGTTCTTGATAGAGCCCCACTGCTAAGTAGAAAGTCACTATTTAAAATATTATATTCATTTAATAAAAACATTTCAAGGCATTCTGTCCCAAAGATACCCAAACAATTTTCACAGATAGGGAAACATATTAAGCAAACAATCACAGCGAGGTTATATAAGCAGGAAAGGGCAATTTGAAAGTAAACAAACACAGCTTATACACAAGATGGAATACAATGAAAGGGGTGGGGACCCCAGGTCCTATTGAAGTGATAAGTGGTGGAGGAGGATAGGAAGTGAACATTCTTTGGAAGGTGAAATCTGTTGTTTATACCATTTGCTTCACCAATTGTTGAACTTTATGGGGTGGGGTGTGGGATGGGGGTTTCTCATGGTTATTTTGCTTTCCAACTATTCTTTAATATTAAGTTATAGTACAGAAAATCATCTTTACCCACTGCCCTTGAGTTAATTTTGACTCATAGCAGCCCTAGAGTGACCTTTTAGGACAAAATACAGACTAAACATAAGATTGCTTTGAAACATATGAAATTGCACGTGCCCCAACGAAGATTAGATAATTCCCCTACATTTCCCTTACTTGGCATCCATATGCAAAACAGAACGATTGGAGTTCATTCAAACATGATGCTCAATTCAAATCTGTTCCATATGATCTACTCTGACTGGTAAGTATATGCCGAGTAAACTTGGGGAGCACAGCTTAGCCTGAAACGAAAATGATGTCATATCACTTCTTATAGCATATTAGCTTAGTTTGTTTGGGGGGGGTGAAAAGTCAATATATCAGGGGGGAAAGAGATTCATTGTTCAAAAAGTGGTATAAGTTTCAGAGCTATTATGATGATAAAAATGTTATTAACTGAGTAGTCATTATGTAAGGTAAGCCTGTACCTAGAAAGAGGAAATGGGGCTATCTCGATTGGGTTCTCATTAATCATAGTCATCCTCTAAGTCTGAACACATCATGAACCCAAATCGAATTAGAGTCTCTTCTCACAGAGAAGAAAGTGATGGGTGGAATAGTGTCTGCCACAGCTATCTTTCTGCTCCCTTCCGTGCTCCCTGTATGCAAGGAGTTAACCTAAGGCTACAAATGAGGTCTGTTGTGGGTTGAAGCCATGATTCTCAGTGGTTTGACAGTTATATGTTGTGATCTGATTATGATCAACCGAACAGTTAGTTATAAGGGAATGATACCCTTACTCAGGTTACAATTCTGATTCAATGTAAAGGGAGTATCTCTAGAATGTGGCTTACATTACCTTTTATTTTACAAGAGATATAAGGAGAGAAAATCAACCTGAGAAAGAGGGACCTCAGTACTACGAAAAAAGAGGCAGGTATAGAGCACATCCTTTGGACCTGGAGTCCCTGTGCTGAGAATCTCCTAGACCCAGAAGATTGATGCCAAGGTACATAGAGATCTCTAAGGGATGCCGGGATCACAGATGTTGAAAGAAGACTAGGATGCCCCCACCACCACTCCACCAGCCAATGCAGAGAAAACCTTCCTCTAGAACTGATGCTAGGAATTTAGACTTCTAATTTTTTTTCTCTTTTTAAAAAAATTATTCATTTATTTATTTTTATTTTTGACTTCTAAATTTTGAGAGAGTAATTTTCTGTTTTGTTAAAGTGGGCCTCTTGTATCTTTGTTATAGCAACACTAGATAACTAAGACAATTCACAGGTAATTTTAATCACAGAATTGGCAGATCTTTGTGGTTATTTTGCTGGCAAGGAATTGATGGCTGGTGTATGATGGTCCTTCATATTACCGACAGGCAATAGCCACCTTCCACAGCGCAGAAAATGGGAGCATTTGACACTTGTGCTGACGTCTGAAGATCTACTTGCATCATTGTCCACAGTGTCAGGCTATTCAAAATGGCAGATCTCATGCTGCCTGGCAGGCTTGATGCAACCTCCAGTGGCAATTCCATGGGGTCATTCTTTCTGGGTATAAGCCAAACCCCAAATCACTCTCCAGATGATAACACTTTGACCTTCTTTCCCACTGAACTTACTGATTTGGAAATTGAGTTATTGATTCAACTGAGCACTTATATTGTCCTTGGGTGGAACAAATGAGTTGTACTAGACTACTACTAAATTAGAAGTCAAGGATTTGAACACAGCCAGCAGTACTATAGATAAAAGGCTTGAAAATAAGCCTCTGTAAGGGTTACAGCCAAGAAAACACTCTGGATAGGTTCTATTGTGTAATATGTGGAGTCACCAGGAATTGACTCATTGACAGTGGGTTTTGGTTTTTTTGGTTTATTGAGAGGTAGGTAGGTACTTTATTAGGTCCTATAGAAAATTCAGAGACAACACAAATAAGACCTTTTCTCAAAGAGTTTATAATCAGAGGTTATGGTAGTTACATTATTTCATGTCAACTTGATAATACAATAAGTGTTGGGGTGAGGTCTAGCCTGTCAATCATGTCACACTCTGATTGATGGCCTTCTCATGAGGATTCTGGGACCAGGAGTGGGGTTGTGGGCTTGTAAACTAGCTTGAGTTTGGGAATTGATTGAGAGGTCATGACTCTCTGTTCTGATGACTTGAGTTGAGCTGGTGTTCACCTGATCTAACATTCTTCTGCCTGTATAGATCGCATAAATATTTAGTAGGCTTCCCATGTATTTCACTCCTAGGGACACTGTGGCTAAGTAGCCAATGCCATACGTCCACACAAGACAGGTTGCTCTAATTACTATGGAAACCCGGCCATCCATTATGATAACCACGCCCACCCCATCTCTGCTGATTCAGTGCTGCCACCTGCCACCTACTAATGTGTCAGGCTACGTTAGCTAGAGAAACAAATCCAAGGACACCCATATATGTATAAAAAAGAGCAATTATACATTGAGAAAACCTCCCAGCCCATTCCAGATCAAGTCCATAAACCTGATATTAGCCCATATGTCCAATACTAGTCCATAAATTCCTCTTCAGACTCACGTTGCCATTCACAATGATGCCAAATGCATGACGATCACAGGCTGGTGGGTGAAAACTCTTGTAGATCCAGTGGCAATGGAAGCATCACAGGGCTGTCTCCACAGGTCTCCACGACATGGCTCGCTCAGATCTCAGCGTAGCTCCACATGGCTTGTCAACAGGAAGAGAAAGACAGAGACCGAGTGTGGCCCACGTTGAGGGAGAAAGAGAGGAAGTTCCCAGAATCCTCATGAGAAGGCCATGCACACAAGGAGGCATCAATCAGGCTGTGATCTGATTGACAGGCTGGACCCCCATCCCTACATTGATTTATCAAGTTGACATGAAATAATGCCACTACCACAGAGGTGATTGGACATAAATATCAATAGTAAAAGGGGAAGTCATTTCTGTACCATGAACATTAGTAGAGATAGACCTTGCTGGGGAAAAATAGGAATGTTTATCAACATTCCTAATGTAGTCATATCCCTTGACCTGTAGTCCATATATGTTTAACCTAGAGATCCTTCCAACCAAACCAAGCTCACTGCCATAAAGTCAATTCCAACTCATAGCAACCTTATAGGACAGAGTAGTACAGCTCCCGTGGGTTTCTAAGACTGTCACTCTTTACAGGAGTAGAAAGTCCCATCTTGTTCCTGCAGAGCAAGCTGGTGGTTTTGAACTGTTGTCCTTGTGGTTAGATGCTCAACATGTAACCCTTAAGCCACCACGGCCCCCTTTCATCCATGTATGAGCCTCAGGTGACTTCCATCAAAGTGTATGCAAAATTGTGATTATAGTCCAGGGAGGCGAATCCTTAATTTGTGTAATTCTCAAGTCAACACATAGCTTAATTACCAGTCAGCATTCCTACTTTAGGAACTTATCTTAAGAAGTCATCAGACATGTAGAAAAAGATTCTTTAAGGACATTTATCACAGCATATGTATAATTGGATAAAACTTGGAGCAACTCAAAGGTCGAACAACTGAGAATTAGTTAATTATAATGTATCTGCACAATGGGATTTATATTCCTATTGAAATGAGGCACCAAAAAATGTCATAACATAAAAGTATGCTCCTGAAACTTGACAAGTAAAAAAGCCAAGTGTATCTCTAGTAGGCTCTCAACTCTGTAAGGATATAAAGTCATAGCAAAGGCTAAAGAGCTAACCCAGGAACATGTTAACAATGGCCATCTCTGTGTAGTGTAGGACTGAGTGATTTTCTTTCTTTTCTTTTATAGCTTTCTCAAGGTGTCTGCAGTTACCAAGGAGAGAAAACGTGAAGTTATGTAAGAAATAGTGGAGATAACATAGCATGGCAGTTCTGCTGCAAGATTTCTTTGATTTTAGAAATTGGGGTGGGAAAAAAAAAAGAAATTGGGGTGGGAGACAGAGGGTTCTTCATGAAGGTGCCCTTTGAGAATAATCTTGAATCCTGGCCACAGTCTTGACCTTCGGAGGGGACTGAGAGATGGAGGGGTGGTTAAAGATATCAAAATTGTTAAAGGAGAGCTCTGTGCAAAAATTGGGATGTGGTGGAGACCTAATCATACAGGAGCCCCGGCACAGGGAGGTTTGACCCACTCACGGGCAAACAGCTCTTGTGGAGTGTGGGAAACTCTTATGGCATCCTAAAATGCCTGCAATGCGTGGCCTATGTTGTCTCATTCTGTGATGGAGTTCATCGTGGTATTGTCTCAGATTAATTATGTAAGGATGGAAGTGATCAAAAGTTTAGCAGGTGGGTTTTTTTTATGAGGGGTTACACAAAAATTCTTAGAGGGGGTTGTAAGATTTAGGGAATAATGGTGAAAAGCAAAAAAATATTTCTCTCTTTCTGACTCAAGTTATTTTGAAGCCAGATGTCTTAGTGTGAAGGTGTATTTTTAAATCTCTTATATACCCAGAGGAAAACAAAAGCTAGTAACAGATTGATTAATGCCATATGGTGTAAGACTACACTGCATAATGTTTATTAAGACAATTCACTATTCTACATTAGTTTTAACAAGACAATAACTTTTTTTTACTTTAAAATTTTTCTCCTCCTCCTTATTCCTCAAGACAATAACTTTTAAGGGACTGGTTATGGATTTTGACCCATTAAATCATTTGGGAGAACACTCAAGAAATTAAGAAGGGGAAGAAAGTAGATATTTGTATAAAGTTATTACTTTTATAACAAAATAAAAACAATCTTCTTCCACAAGGACTCAAGGATTCTTAAATACATTAAAGAAAATGAATTTGTTATTAACATAACAATGATCAATTTATAGGCTTGAGAGTTATATGGTCACCTCACCGAAGTCACGTTAGGAAAAATGAGCACAACAATAATATGTATATTATTGATTGCATTTGATTAAGAAATAGATCTGTACAGTATGAGGTCCAAGTCTTAAGGATAACTCAAAACTCACTGCCATGGAGCAGATTCTGACTCATAGCAACCCTATAGGATGGAATTGCCGCTGTGGGCTCCTGAGGCTGCAAATCTTTATGGGAACAGAAACCCTCATGGTTCTCCCAAGGAGCAACTAGTGAGTTTGAACCACTAGCCACCCAATGCATATGCAACCCACTATCCAACCAGAGCACCTTGTCTTACGGATAACTCATTGCCATCGAATCGATTCCACTTCATAGTGACCCTATAGGACAGGGTAAGACTGGCCCTGTGGGTTTCTGAGACTTTCACTCTTTATGGAAATAGAAAGTCTCATCTTTCTCCCATGGAGCAGCTGGTAGATCAGAACCACTGGCCTTATGGTCAGCTCAATGTGTAGCCAAGGATAGTGAATATTAAAAGGTAAAAGGAGTAGAACATGTGTGCTAGATGGTTATAGTTTTTGGCAACTGGCATTCATCTCCATTTCTTTACACGGTCCCCTTTCTACTGCAGGGCCTAGAGGTCTAGAAGCTAGATTTCCTAAAAATGCTTGCAAGCAGGCTTCCAAGTTAAACCTCACCATAAGAAACCCCTTTGCAAGACTGGAAGGAAAATGGGAAGCAGAAATCATTACTATAGCAACAGAAAAGGGTGTTTTCTTTGCCAAACAACTGATGTTGAATTTCTCAGCAGTTTCTAGCCATTCTCTTATAAATCAGCGGTTTCAGAGGTGCAGGCCATTGAGTCCATTAATGACAATTTCCTAATGTTCCTACAATTCCTGCAACTTCCCTTTTCCTTAAAAATTAGCTATAGCTTTTCTTGACCTTCATTTCTGGTTTTCTATGCATGCAATCTCTAAAGTAAATCCTTTTCTTCTTGTCATAGCTAAAAAGCTTTCTGATTTTCTGACCAAACCATGACTAATATAGGATTTTTGTAATTCCTTTGTTTCCTCACAAAATTAGAATCACTGCTTCCCATTATAAGGTTGATTAAACAGATGAGATGCATGAGGGGGTATTAAAAAGAATCAGAATTGCCCTTGGCAGAGTGGACCTTTTGTAGTACACATTTTTCCCCTCTAGGCAAGCACCGAGCAACTCGCTCTGAGTCTATGCACCCAGTGGCATCACCTGGGAAGGTTCTCTCTGGTCATAGTGAATTTTTTCGTAAAAACAGTTTCACACGAACCTTGTTTTGTGTGATGGCCGATTTAAGAGAACAGCGTCCAGCTGTGAAGTTTTGTTTCCTGCTTGGGGAAAATGCCACAGAAACTGTTGTGATGTTGAACACAGCTTACAAGGACAGCACTATGGGAAAATTCAAGTGTATGAGTGTTTTTTCTTGTTTCAAAAAGGTGAAATGTTGATTAATGACAAACCTAATTCTGGATGTCCATCGAACTCCCCAAACAGAAGAAAATGTTGACTGAGTGCATTTGGAGTTCATTCCGCCAGGTCAGACTGTTACTCAAGCTTTCTATTTAGAGATTTAGAAAAGATTGTGTGACGGTGCGACAAAAAGGGCCTGATTTGTGGCAGATGAGGGACTCATTTTGCCACCACGACAATGCAACTGCTCACACAGACATCTCAGTGTGACAGTTTTTTCCCAAGACCAGCATGCCTCTCTTGCCCCACGCACCTTACTCACCTGACCTCGCTCTGTGTGATTTCTTTTTGTTTCTGGAAATCCAGAGGAACATGAAAGAACAGTGATTTGATGATGTAGAAAAGGGGAAGAAAATAATGAGGGAGCTGCTGTCAGCCATCCAAACAGATGAATCTGGAAAATGTTTCCAAGAATGGAATCACAGACTTGACAAATGTATTAAGTATCATGGAGCGTACTTTGAAGGTGATGTGGTTGTTTTGCTTAAAATTTTAAAAAAACATTAAATATATAGCTGTGAAAAAAAAATCCCATTTGGGGGGTACCCCCTCATATGTTCATTACCATACTGTGGCCCACTAGGTTAAATATATTCTTAAAATATACCTTCTATATAGTATTTCTACCTGGATCCATTACACAATACCCCTCCCACCCACATCACCACTGGTTTTGTAATCTTCAGCATATGTTCCTTACACAAAACAACAAAAGTGGACCAACAGATGTTGCCAGAGTAAGAAAACTTTACACAATGCTTATTGCCTTTCCGAATTTATTATATAGCCTGAAAATATAATGAGTCCAAGTGTATGCGTGTTGCTTAGGGGATCACACAGATCAGTTTACAAATGGATGCAAAACTTTTGGATTGCTTTGAAATGAATATGCCAAGATAGCAACTATTCATTTGTTTCAATAGACGTGATCAATGTGACTTTGACAAAAAATGGTACCCAGACGCTACTGGTGCACATAGTTAGCAAAAGAACCTAGTATGTGTGTCTGTATACATAATTTGTGTGTGTGTAAGATATACATATGTATGTGATTTTGTTCGTGTAGCGATATGGAAATGTAATTGAAACAATACCCTCTGGCAACCTTCAGCACTTCACATCTTTTCCTTTGTTTCCTCCAAAGGAGGAACATTTCATTTTACCGCAGGAAAAGCATGAAACATGGGGTCCAACCAGGCCTGTAACACTGCTATCCAGATGCAGGAGAAAGTCTTTGCATGCATGGACTATAACCTCAAATGGAAACAGAACTGTAGTAGATTGTTCGTAATAATGGCCACAATAGCTCCTTCTGTCCCTGCAAGCACACATACCTTGGCAATGTAACATTGCTACAGCCTCCATGCGGAATCTATTTCTCAACTCTTTCAATCTGGACTTGGCCATGTGTCTTGCTTTGACCAAGGGGATATTTAAAAGTCTGAAGATTACAAAGACTTGAGAAGTGCTTCTGTAATGGGCTTGTTCTCTCTTGATTCTCTTGGGAACCCTGAGAATGCCACTCTGAATAAGCTGAGGCTAGTCTGCTGAAGATGTGCAGTCCAATTACCCCCTATTACCACCCAACTACTCAAGACTATCCAGATTGTAGTCAACTCTCTAACTTCTGGCATGTGTGTGCAGAAGTTCAAGTGAAACCAACAGAACTGCTCACAGACCCAGTTGCCCAGTTGTCGACCCATGGGATCATGAGCTTATAAGTGATTGTTGTTTAGCTACTATGATTTGGAATGCTGAGAATTAGATTACATATAAGATTGTGAGTTTGGGTCTGAACTGAAGACCCCATAACCTTCTCCCCATATCCTTCCTTCCAAATAAAATAAATAAACAGCAATAACCATGGGAGAAAAGAAGCAAACATAATGAAAGTAGCCAACTGAAATTTAGAGGCAGGCAAATAAAATAAAAGTAAACTGGAAGATCCCCATTCTTCCCTTCCTAATTTTAAGATATTCAGATAAAGGAATAGCTCATTGACCAATCACCACAAACATTCAATGAAGTGACAATGATTTTGTTTTACCGAGAAATTTGAGAAAATAGCAATGAACCTGAATCTGCATTTCCTCCTAGGGACTGCCTGGGGCGGCAAGGGGGGGGGGGTAATCTATCAATCCATCTTGCCATGACTCTTGGGATGTGCTCACCCTTGGACCTCTACTGTCTTCAAGTTGAAGAATTCATTGATCCACAACAGCTCAGGATCCTGGAATTATTTTGTTTTACTTGATATCTCTGCCAGTGACAAACAAACTGAAGATAAGAATAGAAAGGAAACACTCACAGAAATATTCCCTCCACAAATGATAATTTTCCCCTTGCCCATCGACCCAGTTTTCCCCACAAACCTATCCTGAGAATTACAGTCTTTTTTTTTTTTAAGTCTCACTTCTACAGCCTAGTGTTCACTTTCTTGGAGCAAGCATGGTGGTCTTCCCAAGTGAAGAGTTGGTTATCTTGGGCGATTCAAAAGGGGAGGGAGCTATGTCAGCTTCTAGGTGAGAGGGAAGAGGCAGGACTGCCTTGCCCCTGACCCTGACACCATGCCTTGGATAATTCCTCTCTGTTAAGAGCTGGCTCAGAGAAAGGTTTTTAAAGTGGACAGTCATTGATGGTGTCCTCTAAGTGGCTAGATGCCATCCAGTAGGTTTTGAAGTTCAGAGAAAGCTAACTTTGTCTTTGGAGATAAATGTTAAGGGATACATGAAATGTAGACAGGCACCCAACCAAAAGCAATGCCATCACGTTGATTCTGAGTCAGCAACACTATAGAGTCGAACTGCCCCTGCAGGTTTTTGAGGCTGTAAAGCCTCATGGGAGCAGAAAGGCTCATTTCTCTCCCAGAGTGGCTGGTGGGTTTGAACTGCTGGCTTTGTGGTTAGCAGCCCAACATGGGCACAAGAAGGATTTATTTCCAGATAGTCCCCTCATTAAGGATTTACCTCACTAGGGAGCTTTAGGATGTATTAAATAGCTGGAGCCCCAGTAGGAAATGAGCTTGGATGGTTACAAAATGGGGAATAGTACCTTGCAGCATTGCTTATATTTCTGCCCGGAAGAGGCTCATACCTTTGTGTGAGTATTCTGTTCTTACAATGCACGCACTTCATCCTCTGAATGAAATGGTGGGTCCTCTCCTTGTGAGGGTAGAGAACTCTGCCTTTGCTTCTCTGAACCTTCCCTTTTGGCAAACACAGCGTGGACTACACGGCAAGGTAGACAGTGATGTGTCTGTCTTGGGGACTGTCGTATTTGTCGAACTCAGTAGCGCCACATAGTAAGCACTCCATAAATGCGGCGTGAGTGGCTGAATGGAAGTAGCCCAATCAGCTACTTCATGACAGCTGTGGAAGGAAAGAATGACTTGATGAAGACGTGTACAGAATGAATCAAGTCTGAAAATGTGGCACCAGTCCATTGGAAAAGCCTAGGGTGATGCTTATGCTTGGAACACGATCCCCAGGAAGAAGGGCCCCTAAAAGCACACCTAGGCTGGCGGCTTTCTTTTATGGAGGCAGATGGTTTTTACTGCTTTGATTTTCGCTGTTTGCGGAGTCGTCTTCACGTGGTTATTCAAAACGGGCTCCTGCACTTTCGATTCATTTCACTTTTCTGCTCAGCTTCTCTGCTTCAGCGTTTCGTTTGCCACTAATGGGGCTTGCTGTCTCTTGTCTGAATGTGACACTACTCTGAAGACCTTGGAACGGTTTCCATGGTTACTTCTTCTGGAATTCTCCCTTTGGAAACCTTGTGTTCTCTCTTTCCCTTGAACTTCCATCTCAGGCATTTAAATACACACCCCTTAGGGTGCTAGGGAGTATTAACACTCTCCCTAGACATACTTCTAGCCCCAGAGGAGGTAAATCAAAGACTGAACTTTCTTTTTCCTCGGTTATATGAGGTGTGCTGGAAGATGATTGGATACTGAAATCTGCTGACGGACACAGATAGCCAGAGCCACAGTCTCCTTATTCCAATTGGATTCATATTATAAAAATGGGCATTCCCACCATCATCAAAGCCTTTTATTTCCTTTTTGTGTATATATAAAAAGAGAACTCCTCAAGCTACATGCATTGCTGCTATGTCTTGCCTCGCAGTGCCTGAAATGGGTTAGTAATGGAGAAGACAATCAGAAAGCGGAAAGCAAGCAGAGGTTGCAAGACAAAGGCAGAGGGAAATGTTCCTTTATCAAATTTTCGCCCTTTCTCCTTCTGAGTTTATTATCTAATCTCTAACCAGCGAGTGACTTGTCGGGGATTGCGTTCACAACCAGACTCATGTGGGGTACACCTGGGATACATCTGTGGATCCCAAAGGACTGAAAATGAAATTTATGAGCTCGGCAGTTAGTAACACAAAAACATCCTGAAGATGCAGCTCCTCTTTTATGGCTCACCTCCACTTGTCCTTCCAGTCTTGTCTCCATGCCCTCACCTTCCCCCATGCAACCTCTCATTCTGGCTTCAAATAGCTCTTAACAACTTCTCTTCCTAGCTTCCCAGGGCACAGACACCCCTATGAGAAGCCAGGCCTGCATTTCCCCCAGACGTTCAGTGCAGTTAGCTGTTTTTCAGAGCATGTGCTCCCTAGGAGCGTACCCCCACCCACTCCCACACCCAGGTATATTGGCTCTGGAAAGATGAGAGGGAAGTCAGATCTTCTCCTTGGGATGTCTGCTTCTTTCTCAACTGTAGGAAGTTCCTGTTGATTTTCTTGTGGTTTTGTCTGCTTTCATGAATCTTGACACAGTGGCCATTCCTCATTTGAAGCGGGTCCTGGGATCATGGGCCCACCTAGAACTACCTGAGAGCCCTATCAGGCAGCAGCCTGGGGGTTAAAACCTAGTTGAATTTTAACAGGCATTATGATGAATTATGGTGGTACAGCATCAATAAATCTTAGCTGTTATTCTATGACCACTGTTTCTAAATTTTAAAATATTGGACAAATGAATGGTCATAAGAGCAAGGAGAGCATTAAAATAGTCAATATATGGTAATCCTTGGCCACCGGTCATTGGGCACAATCAAAGCATGCACGAGTGTGGTAGGCATGGTTCTGCCTTTGTAAATAAGTGCCATTGAAAGTTTCCCCCTCTTGACCAGACTTCAACCTGGTGTGCCAAGATGTAAATGCAACATACTGGCATGAAACAGGGAACCAATAGAGAAGTCTGCGGGGCTGGCCCCAATTCCAACTATGTGGAAATCCCCCTCTTCCCCTCCCTGAGGAATGCACTACAGAGGACAGCACTGATGCTACAGCTCAGGGACAATGGTGAGTCTGATCAGAGCGCACAGGAGCAAGCAACGAGAGACAGAGAGAGAGAGAGATAGTGGAACACATCCTGGCCCACCAAGCCCCGAAGACCATATTCCTGCTCAGAGTAGACAATGCACAGATAGGACTATAGGACCAGCCCCACCATGAGACAAGATGTCCCTCACTGACCCATATCGATACAAGGGACAACACTAGAGACATGGTGCGGGAATTGTGCCTGATCTGACCCCACCACACTGGGGTGAAACACTAAGGGTGTGCAACAGAGCAGCAAGGGGAGAAAAGCAATGAAGTCTCTGGGGAATACCAAAAATAGATTGTGGGGCCAGGGCATGACACCCCATCGTATTTGACCAGAAAACACTCATAAAGGTCAATAAACAGATCTGGAACTATTTGTAGTCTTTTCTTTTTTGTCGTTGTTGCTATTGTTGTTTTTTGTTTTTGTCTTCATTTGTTGTTTTGTTTGGCTCTGTCTTGTTTTTGTGCTTATTATTGTCTCTGCATGTTTATCTAGGTAAGATAGCAGGATAAACAATCCAGAATAGAAAACAATGGGACCTAGTGTTGGGGTGGGGTGCATGGGAGAGGGGAAGTGGGGAAAGAAAGTGGGTGTTAACAGACCCAGGGACAAGGGAACAACAAGCGATCTAAAATCAGTGGCGAGGAGGGTGTAGGATGTCTGGTGGGGTTTGATCAAGGGCAATGTAACTGAGAGGAATTACTGAAACCCACATGAAGGCTGAGCATGATAGTGGGACAAGAGGAAAGTAAAAGGAAATAGAGGAAAGAACTAGGAGGCAAAGGACATTTATAGAGGTCTAAATAAAAGCATGTATATATGTAAATATATTTATATATAATGATAGGTCAATAGATCTATGTCCATATATGTATAGGTTAAGCATCAAGGTAGCAGGTGGACATTGGGCTTCAACTCAAGTACTCCCTCAATGCAAAAATACTTGTTTACATTCTGTGATGTTCACCTTCCTAACGTGATTGCTGAAGACAAAGCGGGTGCATAAGAAAATGCGGTGAAGAAAGCTGATGGTTCCCAGCTATCAAAAGATATAACATCTGAGGTCTTAAAGGCTAGAAGATAAACAAGCAGTCATCTAGCTCAGAAGCAACAAAATCCACATGGAAGAAGCACAACAGCCTGTGTGGTCATGAGGTGTCTATAGGATCAGGTATCAGTCATCAAAGCCCCAGGACAAACAATCATATTAATGTCAATGAGGGGAAGTGCAGAATGGAGACCCAAAGCTCATCTGTAGACAATTGGACAATCCCTTACAGAAGGGTCACAAGGAAAAGATAAACCAGTCAGTGTGCAGTGTATCACTGATGACACATACAATTTTCTTCGAGTTCTTTAATGCTCCCCCACCCCACTATCACGATCCCAATTCTACCTTTCAAATCTGGCTGGACCAGAGGATGTACACTGGTACAGATAAGAGTTAGAAACACAGGGAATCCAGGACCAATAAACCCCTTGGGACTAATAATGAGAGTAGTGATACCAGGAATTGGAGGGAGAAAGGGGAAACAGATCACAATGATCTAAATAACCTGGGGGACAGACAACAGAAAAGTGGGCAAAGTCAATGTAAGACATGAAGTAATAATTTATAAGTTATCAAAGGTTCATGAGGGAGGGAGGAAGGAGAAGGGAGGGTGGGGAGGGAAGGGGGAAAATGAGCTGATACCAAAGGCTCAAGTTGAAAGACAATGTTTTGAAAATTATGATGGCAACAAATATACAAATGTGCTTGAGACAATGGATGTATGTATGGATTGTGATAAGAGCTGTATGAGTCCCCCAATAAAATGATTTTAAAAAGGAAAAGAATAAAAAAAGAAAGTTTCTCCCTCTCACCAGCCCCCATTGTTTGTGTAAATAGTGTCCAGTTTAATCTATACAATCTATTCATGTATTGTGGTCTGAAGCTGGCCCAGCCTTCTATAATTTTTTTTCTCAACAGTGTTTTAAATTATATACCATTGACTAAATGCATGACGCTACCAATAGCATTCTATGCCCCAGGGGAATGATTTATAATATTCTCTATCATAAAATGATAATCATGTCTCTAAAGTGACCCAGATGGTACTAGGCTTTAGCATCCATGGTCTTAAAGGTGTGTTTTCAAACAAGCAGCCCTCTAAGTGAGGCATCAAATAAGTCAGCATGGAAGGAAGCACGTTATCCTGTACAGCCCATGGATGTTAAATAATAAAATCCAAATCCCAAGGAGGGAATTGTATCAGACCTTAAATTATGAACACCCAGTTTTCAGAAGGCTACGGATGACAGTGGAAGCTAAAAATCCATCTGCAGCACCCCCACATGGATTAAGCCTCTGGTAAATGCCTTCTGACCATAGTTCTGAGATACGAATATGCTTGCGATCAGAGAACATTGGAAAGTCAATTAGGACAAGTGTAGTTAGGATAAAATGTAATATTTCATCATTTGATCTCCCTTTTGACCAATTTTAATGGTGTTTCAGCTTTTAATGTTTTCTGCTTTCTTCCCCACCCCCCTTTGCTTTCTTTTCTATTGAAGTTTTCCTATGTTTTGTGTAATCATTGTTGCTGGTTTGTTTGCTTGCTTTCTTCCTGTGGATGCTTTGTATAATTGTATGCATATGAAATCCAGGAGAGGTAAATGTATGAAGAGAGTAACTGGATTAATAATTACCTAGGGGCATGGCAGGGGGGATGGGAGGAAGTGGGGCACTAACAATGAGTACGAGGGGAAAATGTTCTGAAATTCATTGTAGTGATGATTGTGCAACTCTTCTTAAAATGATTGAATGAATAAATGGTATAATATGTAAAATATATGCCAAGAAAAGTATTTTTAAAAAGAGATGGAGAGAATACACAGAGTCGCTGTACCCCAAAGCACTAGTCGGCAATCGACCATTTCAGGAGGCAGCATATGAGCAAGGGCCAATGGTGCTGAAGGAAGAACAAGTCGTACTGAAAGCATTAGCCAAAAACAAGGCTCCAGGAACTGACGGAATGCCAATTGAAATGCTTCAACCAGCTGATGAAGCACTGGAATTTGGAAGACAGCTACTTGGCCAGTTGACTGGAAGAGGTCCATATTTGTACCCATCCCAAACAAAGGATAACCAACCGAATGTGCAAGTGATCGAACAATAGCATTAATATCACATGCAAGTGAAAATGTTGCTGAAGATCATTCAAAAATGGTTGCAGCAGTACATTGACAGGGAGCTGTCAAAGGTTCAGAAGAGGATGTGGAATAAGGCATATCATTGTTGGTGTCAGGTGGATCTTGATTCAAAGCAGTGAAGACCAGAAATGTGTTTGCTTTTGTCTGATTGCCTAGACAAAGGCATTGGACTGTGTGATCACAACAAGCTATGGATAGACTGGAGAAGGATGGGAATTCCAGATCACTTCATTGTGCTCATGGAGAACCCATTCATGCATTGCGTGAACAGAATAAGGGAATACTAGATCATTTAAAATCGAGAACGGTGTGCTTCAGGGATGTCTCCTTTCACCATACTTATTCAATCTGTGTGCTGAGCAAATCATCTGAGACACTGGATTGTGAGAAGATGAATGCAGCATCGGGATTGGAAGGAGCTTATTAAGAATCTGTGATGCGCACATGACACAACCTTGCTTGTTGCAAATGAAGAGGACTCAAAGAATTTGCTGATGAAGATCAAGGATTTCAGCCTTCGGAGTGGATTATAATTCCATTTGAAGAAGACCCAAATTCTCACAACATGATGTTAGGTAACATCATGATAAATGTGGAAAAGATTCCAGTTGTCAAGGATTACAGTTTGCTTGGCTCCACAATCAATGCTCATAGAAGCAGCAGCACGAAATCAAAGGGCACAGTGTATCGCACAAATCCACTGCACAAAACCTCATTAAAGTGTTGAAAATCAAGGGTGTTACTTTGAGGACGAAGGCGCTCCTGACCCAAGCCAAAGTAGTTTCCTCAGATGTGGCAGTCTCTGTCTGTAGAGATTCCAGCCTTGGGAACCCTATGGGGGCAGTGCTACCCTGTCCTAGGGTTACTGTGAGTCAGAATGGATTCAATGGCAGTGGGATTGGTGTGCATCACAAATTGGATAGAAATGTTGGTCCCTCAAAATATTATCAAGTTAGCCTTCTGTCAGATTTCTTTCCAATTTTAAGCCAATCCAGACAGAAAACAACGACATTGGCAGTGGCTCTTCTTTGGGAGGTGGGAGGATGTGGTCACTCCTTTTAGAATCTGGCACAAGTTTAGTATCTTCTCCCCACGTAGACACAAAGGTGCATATGATTTCCTGGGAGTCACACACCCTCTGAAATCAAAGCCCAATTTAAGGAACCTTTTGGAAGATGGAGAATATATACTTTTATAAGAGAATTCTTCTGGACCCAAAAGATTTGTCCATAGGCTTGCTTATGTGAAGGAAATTGTAGTGTTTAAAGAGAGTCTCAAACTACCTCAGGGTTATCTAGAACACTTCCACATCCACTATTTATTTGGGTTAGCTTGCTCTTTGATGTAGGAAATATTCCGTTTCCATCTGACTTTTCAGGAATTGCATAAATTAAAAGCCCAGTGGGCTGATTTAGATGTGCTTCTGGATCCGTTCGTGCTGATTCAGGCTGACATTATATACATCACAGCCCTAATGCTAGAGAATGCAGTGAAGGCCAGTGGAAATCTGCAGAGTATTGTGATCCTTTGTGATAGATCATTTGCCAATTAAAATCATCCTCTCATAGCTCTAAAATTTAAGGTCTAAGGAATTTATCATCTCATTTAAGGGTGTTCTTGACTGCAAGTACCAGATGGCCCAACAGCAATTATCAACCTGTCGGTCTAGACCCCTTTTGGGGTCAAACGACCCTTTCACAGGGGTCACCTGATTTATAGTAGCAAAATGACAGTGATGAAGCAGCAACGAAAATAATGTTATGGTTGGGGGGGGGAGTGGTGTCACCACAACATGAGGAAGTGTATGAAAGGGTCACGGCATGAGGAAGATTGAGAAGCACTGGCCTAACAGAAATGGATTAGACAATTAGATCAATTGACTCTAGGATAGGTGGAGTCAGTGGCTCTGGCGGTTCTTTGAGCTTCCTTTGCATGTCCCTCTTCATTCCAAGAAGATTCTGGTCAGTCTGGGCATATATGCAGGTGAGAATGTCCAGAGACAGGAAAAAAAATGAAAAATCTTCTCTTAAAAGCAAAGAGGACCCTTCTCAGAGGCCGCCCCTTGACATTCCTTATGTCTCATTGGCCAGAATTGCTGAACTTGGCAGTGTCTAAACTAGAGAATTAGACAAAGAAGGTTAGCACGCTAACTGGCTTAGACCAAACATGATTCATTCCTTTCCCAGTGTTGAAGAATGTGGCTTCTTGAAGGGTTAAAAAAATCTGTGTGTTCTTGTAAAGAAGAAAAAGGAGATGGTGTATCTACTACATGGTGCTTTTTTCATGTAATACACCCACTCCTCACTTAGCAACATGGTTAGGTTTCCAAAGACCAGGTAGTTATGTGAAAATTGGTGTTATGTGAAAATGGAGGATTTAAAAAATACTTTTATTGGGGGCTCTTACATCTCATCACAATCCATATATTCATACAGTGTGTCAAGCACATTTGCACATATGCTGTCATCATCATTTCAAAGCATTCTCTTCTGACTTGAGCTCCTGATATCTGCTCCCCATTTCTTCCCCTCCCTCTCCCGCTCCTCCCTCACGAACCCTTGATAAGTTGTAGATTTCTTTTTCCATATCTTACATCATCCTCTGTCACTCACTGGAGGAATATATGGATTGTGATAAGAGATTTCAGAGCCCCCAATAAAAGTATTTTTTTTAAAACCCCACAATAAAGTATTATTTAAAAAATACTTACCACTAAGATTTACTGACACACTCATTACTCTGACTAGTCCAGTTATAGCTTATTCCTCGGGGCATTTGACTGGAGGGCCGGCCCATGGCTTAACCAAGTCATCTTCCTCAGAGCTTCCCACGCTGCTCCCAGGGTTCTAGTCCCACCCATGCAAGCCCTGCATTCCCTCTTCAGAGCCTGCTCTCTCTGCCCTCCAGATCTGGTGACTCACCAAGACTCAGAGCTTCAGCAATGGCCCTATGGCCCGGGCTGAGCACAGAGCCACACCAAAGCAGAACCTTTAAGCCCTGTTTGGCTCACTCTGGGATGTCATGGAGTTCACAACTATTTCTTCCAAATGCCCTCCCTGATGCTTTTCCATCTTCCCTCTTTGATTCCTTCCCATCCCACAGTAATTTGGAGCTACAGGTCCTCAGGTCACATAGCAGGTAGGGACTCAGCTCACTCTGTGCTGGCCAGCCTCACGAGGTAGCTGGGCAAGAGGGGACAGAGGCATGGGGTGGCATGGTACAGCCTCACAGAGGGTACCCAGAGGCCCGCCTTGAAGGAGGGGACTCTCCGCATGTATTGCCACCATGCCCGCTGCCTCTTCAATGCACAGGACAATTGGACAGTAGGTTTTCCATGACTGTCATACATGTGGAAGGTTCGATACCGAGCTAGTCGGTAAGTGAGGAGGAAGTACACATTTTAAATGCATAAGCTGACCTTTCATTGAGCAAAAGAGAAAGCGTGTGCTCACGTAAGTCACAGGGAACATGGCTTTTGAAAGGTCACAAAGACTGAGTTCTGAATCGTTGAGAAAGAAGTTACACAGTGAGCAAACAAGAGGGGGAAACGCCGAATGATTGTGGGCCAAAGATGAGAGGCGTGAGCAAAAGCCAGTGCGTAGGAGAGGGGAGCGATAATAGGCTGGGGAGAAATGGCGAGCACAGCGCAGACAAGGAACTAGATAAGAACATGACCGTGGACTCAGCAAAAGAGCAGAGACACTTTGAAGGGGAGTGCGTGGGTGGAGAAGGGCAAGAGAGTGAGTGAGGTCGAACACTTCCTCGGGGGCTGGCATGGGCTGGCTACTTGGAGCTGGCACTGGGATGCTCTGTCTGGAGGTTAAGTGCCCTTTCTGGGTGTTCCTGTTACTTCTCTCTGCCGGTGTTGGGGGATCATTCCTGCCTCCTGCAACTCGATAACTATGGACAAAGAGGGTGTTTCGTCCATGCTTTCATTCTCACTGCCATCGAGTCGATGCCGACTCAGAGCGACCCTAGAGGGCAGGGTAGAATTGCCCCCCCCCCTTTCCCCGACCCCGAGAGCCCTGTGAGTTTCTGAGATGGTAACTGTTTACAGGAGTAAACAGCCCAGTCTTTCTCCTGAGGAGTGGCGGGTGGTTTTGAACTGTGGACCTCCTGGATCGCAGCTCAATGCATAACCACTATGACACCAGGGCTCGCGTGGAAAGTGGGAATAGCCCTCACTGAATGCTAATCAAGTAGTGGTGTAGAACGGTCCTAACTCCCTCAACCACGGTGCGGGATAATTCTGAGATGTGGGTTTCATTCTTCTGCTCAGGGATATTCTCCAATGAAGTTCCCGTGGCTCCTGGGGGGAGCGGGCTGAACAGCACGGTCTTTATGAGCTTGCCTCTTGGCCCTCTTTCACTCCGCCTCCATTATTAGCTACATCTGCCAAACGAACTTGTTGCCACGCAATCCCGCCTGTGCGGCTTGCTGGATACACGTTATTTTATCCAATGACCCCACCTGCCCTACGGTTGATCACACACCCCTAGCGACGCTGCTACTCTCAGCCCCACTTGATAATAGATAGGACACAAGCCTCAGGCAGGTCAAGTGCCCCTCCTCAAGCTCATCCAGCTGGTCCAGTGACCGAGCGCCAATGAAAAATCCAGATCTGTCTGGCAAAGGTCCGCTCTCTCTCCTTAATCACAATTGGTTTCCTGGTGATATTGAACAGGGCACCGATGCAAACCTTGCCAGGCCTGGAGAAAGTCAATCACCGAGCGGCTGTTCCACCGCCCCTTCCAGGCCAAAGCGTAAAAAGTGGATGAACTGTGTCTTCTGGTAAGCTGGTGAGACAAGCTAATAGACCAAGACAATGGTCCACAATACATCACGGAATCCATACAGAAACCCAGGCCCTGATCGCAAATCACAGCCTGAACAAGAACACATAGGAGACCGTAAGGTCTGACTGGTCATTGGCTGGAGCTGGGACTACTTGGAAGAAGGTGCCAGCCAGCCGAGAACTGGACAAACGATATACTTCTCAAACAATGAGCTGCTTCCACAGTGTGATAGATTCGGATTGGGTTTGGGAGGTCAATATACCAGGATCAGAACCTTCTTCCACCACTTTCTTCCTTCCCAGCGTGCTGTGGGTTTTCCACCTTGAGAGCCCAACGCTCTGGGTTGCTCTCCTGAGGATGTTTGCTGACTTCAGTGGCGTCTGCTCAGACAACCTAGAATTGTATGTGAATTATACCGGTTGTAGTGGGGTGGGGTGGGGGGAGCTCAAGCAAGGAGGAATGAGAATGGATGGATAAATGCTTCAGCCTCTCCACCCTCCCGTGGCATGATTCTGAAGCAAATTCCACATGGTTTCTCAAAGTACCACGTGCATAATGGAGCCTTCGCTGCCCAGGGCTGCAATTGGCTCATTTATTAGTTTTTGTTCCTTCTCTCTGTCCTTCCCTATTGACCACATTGCTTAATTTTGTTAGACCTGTGAAATTCGGAGCACACCTTCTTCCTCGGGTTGTTATGGAGGTTAAATGAGCACCTATGTGTCTAGGGATCTGTACATCATAAACTTTCAATAAGAGCGTGGTCATTCTCCCATTATCCAGGGTCTTCAGCCTTCAGCGCCAAACCTGCAGTTTCTGTTGTTCCACTAGGTGGCAGAATATCAACATCCATCATCCTCTGAAGAGCACTTCAAAAAGAATAAGTAAATTAGAGACCCTGAGGGACTCTGGTCAGTGTGACATGAGAAGGGCAAGTCTATGATTAAAAACCAACCCAAATAAAGAAAGTGGTGCCCTGAAATTTCAGCCTCAGTCAGATCGGTGTCTGATTCAAGACTTTGAAAGGTAGCGACTGTTGGATGAATTCCCAAGGCAACTTGGGGAACCTGTATGAAAGAAGCAGGTGGAGTCGGTTTGCAAGAAATTACTGGGTGCCATTTTCCCATGCCTGGGGTAATCCGAAATCATGGGAGATGACTAGGAGGCGGAGGAATGGCAAGTAGCCAGGGGAAACTCAAACAATCACCTGAACAAAGTTGATCTTGATAAGGGTCACCATGATCCTTTAGTCAGTGTCGGGACAAAATCTTTCAGGATTCTTTGGTATTCTTTGGGGCAAGATGCTTACATTACTGGACAAACAATACTACTGGATGAGTCATCAACCCTCTCGTTGAAGGATGGGGAGGGGAGCAGGGGAGCATTTATCTACTGACTTCCATCCTCCATTAGTTGGAGGGGGGTGTCCTTTCTGGGGAACTAACTCCACAGTACTTGTAAGGAGTTAAATGCAGAACTTTGAACTACATAGCATGTTGGAAAGCATGAGCACCCCTGCTGATGGACTCAGATGGTCTGAGGCGAGGTGGGGTGAGGACGTCAACAATGATGGCAGCGGCACTGCTGCTCAGATTTAGCGAATGTACAACAAATTCTCATCCAGTGGGGGTTAAGTGGTGGACAGGATTCTTCAAAGTTAATGAGCTCCTAGATCATGTGGCCGCTGTGGGGACATGGACTTCATTTGGAGAAGCAATGGCAACACTCTTCTTTAAACCAACCCTGCTCTATCTTTCATCATTGTGAACCCAAAGCAACACTGGGTATACCAGGCCTTCCTTGCTCAAGGCCTGCATCTTCAAAATGGGGAGCTCGGGTTAGATATTACAAACTGGGTTGTGGGGATAGGAAGTAGGAGGATTTTTTTTAAATGCATTTCATATTTAAAAAATACTGAGATTGTTTTCTGTTGGTTTATTTGAAATGAACTTGTTTGCCACTGAACACTCCCAAGTTCATTTCAGTTTTTGTTTTGTTTTTCAGCCCCTGAGACTGCTATTTTGGTGAGAGGGAAAAGGAATCTGGGGGGATTTTTTTTATTTTGGGGGAGGGGGGTCTTGGTTAAAAATATACTACAATATTTACACAGCTCATATCAAGAAATGAAATCAGCAAGAGTATCCTGTTAAGCCCTCCATATCTCCATATCTATGAGGGGGTACCCCCCCAAAAAAAGGAAAATAGCTCTGCTGGGTGGAACTTTAATAGTATGCATTTTTCACCACTAGGCAAGCATCCAGAAACTTACCCTGAATTAGTGCACCCAGTGGCATGGCCTGGGAAGGTTCCCTGTAGTCAGCGATTTTTTTTTCTCTCATAAAAGCAGTTTCACTTTAACCTCGGTGTTTTATTTTGTTTTGTTTTGGTTTTGTGATGGCTGATTTAGGACAACAGTGTGTGGCTGTGAAATTTTGTTTCCTGCTTGGGAAAAAATGCCACAGAAACCATTGTGTTGTTGAACACAGCTTATAAGGACAGCACTATGGGTAAAAATCAAGTGTATGAGTGGTTTTCTCATTTCAAAGAAGGTGACACGTGTCGATGAATGACAAACTCCTTCTGGAAGTCCATCAACTTCCTGAATGGACTAAAATGTCAACAAAATCCATGCACTTGTGCTCAAAGATGACGGGCCGTTGAAGAGGCAGGGAAAGTATCTGGACTGTCTTGGAGTGCGGTTTAGCAAATTTTAATGGACGATTTGGAAATGACAAGAGTCCCTGTAAAATTCGTGCCTAGGGTTCTGACTGATCAGGAAAAAGAGCACGGACTGGAAACTGCTATGCTTTGAAAGAACAGCTCCGAAGTGACCCAGACTTTTTTTTCCTAAGGTCATTACTGGTGAAGAGATATGGTACTATTCTTATTACCTTGTAAGCACACATCAAGGAAGTCAGTGGAAGATGTCATTGTCACCTTGCCCCCCAAAAGCTGCCATCTTCACCTTGCCCAAAAATAGCTTGTCAAGTGAAATCAAAGATCAAGACAATGATCATTTGTTTTGTTGATGTGAGGGGGAGAGTGCATTTAGAGTTCATTCCACTAGGTCAGACTGTTAATCAAGCTTTCTATTTAGAGGTTCTGAAAAGTTAGTGTAATAGTGTGCGACCCAAAGGGCCTGATTTGTGGCAGACGGGGGACTTGTTTTGCCACAACGACAATGCAACTGCTCATGCAGCCATCTCAGTCTGCCAGTTTTTGGCAAAGAACAGCATGCCTCTCTTTCCCCAGGAACCTTATTCATCTGACCTCACACCGTGCTTCTGCCTTTTTCTGAGAATGCAGAGGGACATGAAAGGACAGCAATTGGATGACACAGAAGAGGTGAAGAAAAAAATTAGTGAGGTGCTCTCAGCTATCCAAACAGATGAGTTTGAGAAATGTTTACAATAATGGAATCGCAGGTTTGACAAATGTATTAGGTGTAACTGAGAGTACTTTGAAGGTGATATGGTTGTTTTGAAAAAAAATTAAATACATAGCTTTGGAAAACAACAACAAAATGCTTTTTTGGGGGTAGCCCCTCATATAGTTCCATTTCTTTCTTTTCCCCCATCCTTCCTTCCTCCTTCCTCAGTATTCTATCCCTCCCTTCTCCCTGTCTCTCCCCACCTCCTCAGTTGTCCCCGGCCTCCACATAGTCATCAAAGTCTTGTCTTTTGGTGTATAAACCATGTTTCTTTTTCTTTGTTTTTCGTTATAAAAATGGGTGTAATTAGGTGAACAAGCGGCCATCTAGCTCTGAAGCAAAAAAGCCCACATGAAAGAAGCACACCGGCCAGTGCGATCACGAGGTGCCAAAGGGACCAGGTATTGGGCATCATGTAAAAAAAAAGATATATGTGTGTATATGTATATATGTGTGTGTATGTGTGTGTGTGTGTGTGTGTGTATATATATATATATATATATATATATATATATATATATATATATATATATATATATATATATATATATATATATATATATATATACCATATTGAATGAAGGGGGAAGTGCAGAGTGGAGACCCAAGGCCCAAGTGTCGGCCAATGGAGATCCCCTCATAGAGGGGTTTAGGAGAGGAGATGGGTTAATTAGGGTGCGAGGTAGTATCGATGAAGAACACAGCTTTCCCCCAGATCCTGGATGCTTCCTCCCCCAACTACCATGATCTGAATTCTACCTTATAGGGCTGGACAGGGCAGAGGTTGTACACTGGTACATATGAGGGCTGGAGGCACAGGGAATCCAGGGTGGATGATACCTTCAGGACCAAAGGTGTGAGGAGCGATGCTGGGAGAGTGGAGGGTGAGTGGGTTGGAAAGGGGGAACTGATTACAAGGATCCACATGTGACCTCCTCCCTGGGAGAGGGACGGCAGAGAAGGGGTGGAAGGGAGACTCCAGACAGGGCAAGATATGACAAAATAACGATGTATAAATTACCAAGGGCACATGAGGGAGGGGGGAGCGGGGAGGGAGGGGTAAAAAAAGAGGACCTGATGCAAAGGTTTTAAGTGGAGAGCAAATGCTTTGAGAATGATTGGGGCAGAGAATGTATGGATGTGCTTTATACAATTGATGTATGTATATGTATGGATTGTGATAAGAGTTGTATGAGTCCCTAATAAAATGTAAAAAATGGGTGTAATTAAATATTTATCTTTGTAAGATTGACTAAGTTTGCTAAGCATAATGTTCTCTAGTTTCATGGTGTTTAAGAGAGTTGTCATTGTTTTTTATTGATACATGATATTCCATTTTATGGAGGTACCAGAGTTTACTTATCCATTCTTCTATAATATGTGTTTTGGGTTGTGTCCGTATTTTTGCTATTATGGAAATTGCTGCAGTAACATAAGTGTGCACATGTCTGTTTGTGTTGTATTTAGATTGTTTTGTGTGCTTGTTTTTAACTACCCCCCAAAAGCGTGACCATATCTTTGGGCTGGCTAAAGATAACTCACCAAAGACAACTGCAGGTGCCTAATAGTTTGATACATCCTGGGAGTGGGGATGATATTGTTTCCTGAGGGATAATCTAGAGATTTTATTATTCATATAAAGGAAGTCCTAGTTCTAAAATATTGAGAAAGACAAAATTTGATGATCTTTAAGATTTCATCTCAATCCATTATCTTTCTTCTGTACTTTATGTTAATCTATTACTGTTGTTAGGTGCCATCGAGTTGATTCAAACTCTTTTTTTCCCTCATTTTATTAGGGGCTCATACAGCTCTTATCACAATCCATACATACATCAACTGTGTAAAGCACATTTTTGCATTCATTGCCCTCATCATTCTCAAAACATTTGCTCTCCACCTAAGCCCCTGGCATCAGGTCTTCATTTTTCCCCTCCCTCCCCGCTTCCCCCTCCCTCAAGAACCCCTGATAATTTATAAATTATTATTTTGTCATATCTTACACTGTCCGTCGTTTCCCTTCACGCACTTTTCTGTTGTCCGTCCCCCAGGGAGGAGGTCACATGTAGATCCTTGTAATTGGTTCCCCCTTTCCAACTCACCCTCCCTCTACCTCCCAATATCGCCACTCATACCACTGGTCCTGAAGGGATCATCCGCCCCGGATACCCTGTATTTCCAGTTCCTATCTGTACCAGTGTACATCCTCTAGTCTAGCTAGACTTGCAAGGTAGAATTGGGATCATGATAGCGGGAAGGGGAGGAAACATTTAGGAATTAGTGGAGAGTTGTATTTTTCATCATTGCTATATCGCACCCTGACTGGTTCATTTCCTCCCCGAGACCCTTCTGTAAGGGGATGTCCAGTGGCATACAAATGGCCTTTGGGTCTCCACTCTGCAGTCCCCTCCACCCCTCATTCACAATGATATGATTTTTTGTTCTGACGATGTCTGATACCTGATCCCTTCAATACCTCATGATTGCACAGGCTGGTGTGATTCTTCCATTTGGGCTTTGTTGCTTCTGAGCTAGATGGCACTGATTTACCTTCAAGTCTTTAAGACCCCAGACACTATATCTTCTGATAGCCAGGCACCATCAGCTTTCTTCACCACATTTGCTTATGTACCCTTATGTCTTCAGGGATCGTATCAGGGAGGTGAGCACACAATGATATGATTTTTGTTCTTTGATGCCTGATAACTGATCCCTTTGGCACCTTGTGATCATGCATGCTGGTGTGCTTCTCCCATGTGGGCTTTATTGCTTCTGAGCTAGATGGCTGCTTGTTTACCTTCAAGCCTTTAAGACCCCAGATGCTATATCTTTTGATAACCGGGCACTATCAGCCTTCTTCACCACATTTGCTTATATACCCGTTTGTCTTCAGCGGTTGTGTCAGGAAGGGGAGCATCATAGAATGCCAATTTAATAGAACAAAGTATTCTTGCATTGAGGAAGTACTTGAGGGGAGGCCCAATATCCATCTGCTACCTTAATACTAAATCTGTAAATATATGCACAATGATGTATTTCCTCATCTTCATATAGAAATATATTTACATATGTAAATACCATTATATAGACCTCTATAAATGCCCTTTGCCTCCTAGCTATTACCTCTATTTCCTTTGACTTTCCGCTTGTCCCACTATCATGCTCAGTCTTCATTTGGGTTTCAGTAATTCCTCTTGGTTACATTACCCTTGACCACGCCCTACCCTCCTACACCCTCCTCACCACCGATTTGGATCATTTGTTGTTCCCTTGTCCCTGGATTTGTCAACACCACTTCCTTTCCCCCACCTCCCCCTCTCCCATGTCCTCCCGGAACTGTCGGTCCCATTGTTTTTTCCTCCAGATTGTTCATCCAGTCTATCTTATTTAGACAGACCTGCAGAGATAATAACATGCACAAAAACAAGACAGAGCAAAACCAAGCAACAATATACAACAAAACAACAACAAACCAATGACAAACAAAACACAACAAGAAAGAAAAGCTAGTAGTTAGTTAAAGGATTGTTTGTTGGCCTTTAGGAGTGTTTTCCAGTGGAGTCTGTTGGGGCACCAAGCCCTGGCCCCAAAGTCCACCTTCGGCATTCCCTGGGGACCTCTCTGCTCTGTTCCCTTGCTGTTCTATTGCACCCCCTTAGTGTTTTTTCTTGGTGTGGCGGGATCAGATTGGGTGCAATTCCCACACTGTGTCTCCGGTGTTGTCCCCTGTAGGGCTATGGGTCAGTGAGGGATGTCGTGTCTCATAGTGGAGCTGGCCATGTGGTCCTCTCTGTGGACTGGCTGCTCTAATCGGGAACATCATCCTCAAGGCCTGGTGGGCCAGAATGTGTTCAGCTCTCTCCTCCTCCCCCTTCATCTGCTCCTGTGTGCTCTGATCAGTTATGTCCCTCTCCCGGAACTGCAGATTCTGTACCACACTTTGAAATAAATTCTTCTGCAGGGAGGGGCAGGTGTCCACATAGAAGCTGGGATTGGGCCCAGCCCCTCAGACCTCTCCACCAGTTCCCTACTCCACGCCAGCATCCTCACAAGTGTTCTTGTATTTGAGTTTGTTATTGCATCTACGATGTCATTTCATCCTGTAAAGACTCTTTCTCTTTTTCACTGCCTCTCTCCTTTTCCAGGAACTGATCTCCTGATAATATGTCCATAGTATATGAGATGGCTCAGAGAGATATATATGTGTACCCATTCCAAAGAAGGATGACAAACAGGAATGTGTGAACTATAGAACAAAATCATTAGCAGCACACGCAAGTAAAATTTTGCTGCAGATCATCCAAGAATGGTTGCAGCACAGTACATTGACAGGGAGTTGCAAGAAGTTCAGGTCAGATTCAGAAAAGGACATGGAACAAGGCATCTCATTGCTGATGTCACATGGATCTTGGGGCTGAAAGCAGAGAATACCAGACAGATGTTTACTTGTGTTTTATTGACTATGCAAAGCCATCCGACTGTGTGTTTGCTTGTGTTTTATTGACTATGCAAAGCCGTCCGACTGTGTGTTTGCTTGTGTTTTATTGACTATGCAAAGCCGTCCGACTGTGTGTTTGCTTGTGTTTTATTGACTATGCAAAGCCGTCCGACTGTGTGTTTGCTTGTGTTTTATTGACTATGCAAAGCCGTCCGACTGTGTGTTTGCTTGTGTTTTATTGACTATGCAAAGCCGTCCGACTGTGTGTTTGCTTGTGTTTTATTGACTATGCAAAGCCGTCCGACTGTGTGTTTGCTTGTGTTTTATTGACTATGCAAAGCCGTCCGACTGTGTGTTTGCTTGTGTTTTATTGACTATGCAAAGCCGTCCGACTGTGTGTTTGCTTGTGTTTTATTGACTATGCAAAGCCGTCCGACTGTGTGTTTGCTTGTGTTTTATTGACTATGCAAAGCCGTCCGACTGTGTGTTTGCTTGTGTTTTATTGACTATGCAAAGCCGTCCGACTGTGTGTTTGCTTGTGTTTTATTGACTATGCAAAGCCGTCCGACTGTGTGTTTGCTTGTGTTTTATTGACTATGCAAAGCCGTCCGACTGTGTGTTTGCTTGTGTTTTATTGACTATGCAAAGCCGTCCGACTGTGTGTTTGCTTGTGTTTTATTGACTATGCAAAGCCGTCCGACTGTGTGTTTGCTTGTGTTTTATTGACTATGCAAAGCCGTCCGACTGTGTGTTTGCTTGTGTTTTATTGACTATGCAAAGCCGTCCGACTGTGTGTTTGCTTGTGTTTTATTGACTATGCAAAGCCGTCCGACTGTGTGTTTGCTTGTGTTTTATTGACTATGCAAAGCCGTCCGACTGTGTGTTTGCTTGTGTTTTATTGACTATGCAAAGCCGTCCGACTGTGTGTTTGCTTGTGTTTTATTGACTATGCAAAGCCGTCCAACTGTGTGTTTGCTTGTGTTTTATTGACTATGCAAAGCCATCCGACTGTGTGTTTGCTTGTGTTTTATTGACTATGCAAAGCCGTCCGACTGTGTGTTTGCTTGTGTTTTATTGACTATGCAAAGCCGTCCGACTGTGTGTTTGCTTGTGTTTTATTGACTATGCAAAGCCATCCGACTGTGTGTTTGCTTGTGTTTTATTGACTATGCAAAGCCATCCGACTGTGTGTTTGCTTGTGTTTTATTGACTATGCAAAGCCATCCGACTGTGTGGACCACAGGAAACTATGAATAGCCTTGAGAAGAATGGGAATTCAAGAACACTTTTTTTTGTGCCCATGGGGAACCTGTACATGAATTAAGATGCAGTTGTGAGAAAGAAGAATGGGATACTGCATCATTTAAAATCAAGAAAGGTGAGCTTCAGGGTTATATTCTCTCAGTATTTAATCTGTAGGCTGAGCGAATTATAAGAAAAGCTGGGTAGAAGAAGAAGAATGTCACAGCAGGACTGGACGAAGGCTTATTCACAACCTGTAATAGGCAGATGTCACAAACTGGCTTGCTGAAAGCGAGGAGGACTTGAGCCTTTGCTGAAGATAAAGGATTCCAGTGTTCAGAGGATTACAGCAGTCTATTCCAGTACCTATCAAATTGCTAATTTATGGCTCTCTTCCTACTGACCTGCAAGCTCTGGAAGCATCTCTAGCCAGGGCTTCACCTCTGTCTCTATCACACATTGTAGTGTTGAGCCCCTAGGAGATGTTTAGTAAATCCTTGAGTACATGAGTGAGTCTATGGATGTCTTCCAGCTCTAACAACTTGTGATGCTATGAGGTTGAGCTGTTGTTGTTGCTGTCCAGTGTCTTCAAATTGCTTCCCACCCGCAGTGATCCTATGTACAACAAGATGAAATACAGCCTGGTCCGGAGTCGTCCTCACAGCTGTTGTTATGTTTAAGTCCACTGTTGCAGCCTCCATGTCAATGCATCTCCTGGAAGGTCTTCCTATTTTTTGCTGGCCTTACTTTACCAAGCATGATTTCCTTTTCCACAGACTGGTCTCTCCTGACACCATGTCCAAAGCACATGAGATGAAGTCTCGCCATCGTTGTCTCTGAAGATCATTCTGATTCTCCCTTTTTCAAGTCAGGTGTGTTTGTGCTTCTGGCAGTCCATGGTACTGTCAATAGTCTCCCCCAGCGCCATCATTCAAATGCATCCATTCGACTTCGGTCTTCCTTCTTCAGTGTCCAACTTTTCCATGCACATGTAGCAATTGAACATACTATGGTTTGGATCAGGTGCATCATACTCCTTAAAGTGAAACCCCTGCTCTTCAACACTTTAAATTCCTTGTTTAATGTCCTCACTGCTGCTTCCATGAGCACTGATAGTGGATCCGACCAGGACAAAATCCTTGACAACTTCCATCTTTCCTCCGTTTGTCATGCTGTTACCCCTTGGTCAAACTGTGAGGATTTTGATTCTCTTTACATTGAGTTGTGCTGTCATCCAATTAGGCAACGTTTCATTGTTATTCAGGAGGTTTCCAGGTTGGGCTATACACTGGATTGTTGAGAAGGTCATTCAAGGTCTTTTTTTTTAACCTAGGTGATACTAAACACTTTGACATTTTATTAACAACAGCATTTTAATTATATACAATCTTATGTCCAGTTTTGAATAATTAATAAATGAGAGTTGTAGAACAAATACCATTTAATGATTTCTCAATAGTGACTCTTCAACAGGAAAAAAATGTCAGAAGCTGGTGCTTTGGAGTGAGAAGGTTGACATAAAAGAAGAGGCTGTGGACTACTAATGACATGTCTCATATTATGGGCTGGAAATAGACACATAGGGTAAATGCTCAGACCCACAAAGCCCCCCAAACAATATTAACTTCAGATTCATTGTAAACATTCCCAGAGCAGAGCCAGCAATAGAATTCATGTGACTGTCTCTTGCCAGTGGAATGGGAGCAGTAGTGATGTATATCACCTTTTGGCTCAAGAATCTTAAGGAATGAGTGTGCATTTGTTGTGTTTATCTATTTTTCATCTGCAGGCATAGAATTCCAAGGCCAAGAGGAGAGGAGAGGCACAAAATGGAAGGAGCCTGAGTCCTGAGTAATTCATGGGGTATGTTGATCATTAACTGGTAATGCCTGCACTATCTGACTGCTAGGCAGAGGCTTCTACTGTATGAAGCCACTGCACGGGGGCTGGTTGGTTGGTAACAGCAGCTAGCATGGCCCCGTCACGGTGGCTGCAACAATGGGCTCAAATGTTGCAGCAGTTGTGAGCATGATGCAGGAACAGGCAGTGTTTTCATTTTGTTGCGCATAGAGTCGCTTTGAGCCGACGCAAAGGCGCCCAATAATGACATTGTGCATGATCTTAGGAGGAGGACAGTAGTTACCGTAACCTTTAATTGATGCGTCTGTGATGGAAGTCAAAGGGCACTAGTCTCCACCTCTGTCTACACCCCGGCACAGCCAAAGCTCAAATGGCCAATTGGACACTTGCTTCAGGAACATGGAATGTTAAACAAGGGCCACAAAGGTCTAGGGAAAGTTTGAAGGTCAGATCCAGTGCAGTTTGTTTCAGAAGCTGAAGAACATACCGTGCTTGGGGCAGTGGGGCTTGGACGATGACTTCTGCTACTGCTGGAACACCCTTGAGTCTTGCTGGTCTTCCAGCTCTTCATCGATCCTGTTAGCCTCACATAGCCCACTAATTAGTTTCCCCCCTTTGCTTAGAATAGTCCCATGTTCTGTTTCCCCTCTTACTCACTATCATGTGGTGGTGAGCTTTACTTATTTTTACCATTAAAAAATTTAAAGTTCATATTTTTTTGGTTACACACAGAGAGAATTTTGTAAAGAAAAGCCTTCATGATCCATTCACTGTACATCTGTGTCTCAGCTTTGGCCTCTGCCCTGTTATCTTAGATGCAGGATATAACTGAAGTTGAGGTTGGCACCACTCAATTTCCTTCTTTTATTGACCACCTGGCCAGATAATCAAATATTCATTTTTCCTTTGCTTGACAGTTTGGTCTCTCTCCTAGCTGGCAGCAATTATTTTCCGCAATTGCCTTTCTTACACATTGTTATCACCGATGCATTTTCAGGTCATTTCTATTTCTTAATCACTTTCAGTGTTAAGCTATGCTATCCTATTATTAATCTGTAGCCCCCCCCCCCCACCTTCCCCCCCGCCCCCGGCCACGGTGAAAGAAGGACAGTTCGTGAAAAAAGCACTGGCTTGGCAGTCCCAAAGACCTGTTTCTCTTACTTTCAAGGCTTATGTCCTTGGGCAAACCATTGTGCTTCTCTGCCTTGTGTTTCACCCTGACTGGAATGGAAATCTCAGGTCCCTTACAATGACAGCAGTTCAGGGCCACATGGTGGGAGGGAAGGCCAAGATCTAAAGGTAGGAAATCATGGTCTGACCTGGAAAGGCATGTGATGGAAGTGATCAATCAGAAATAGACTGCTCATTGGTGCATGCAGACTGGTATCAGCTGATGGGAACTGCTGAATCACCTTTTTCTTTTCATCTTGCTGCATATTTCTGGTTCACGTCCAAAGGTTGCCTCTGACGAGAACCCAAACAGACCCGTGGATCTGCCTCAATGTTTTCCCCACCTTCCTGTATCAGGAGCAAAATACCAAATTGTCATTCCACCGCAACCTTTTCATTTTTCAATGAGCAATTCTTCGGCTACGCCTTCGGGTAATCAGTTGGATTTGTGACTAGACAACATTAGAAATACCAACTGTCCTTCCCAAGGACTGTCCCACGTTTGGTGACCTCAAATACTGGGCCTCGGTTTTCTCATCTCTACAGTGAGTGGCTTAACTCTAGCTTTTTTTTCCCCCAGGGGACCAGGGACAGCTCACTCGCATGAAGGAAGGTGATATATGATCCCCAAGGGTCTGCCTGTGCTCTCTATTGAGCCATCAATGCTGTCGTTGAAGAATAGCTGTATAGGGTTTACAAGACAGTTATCTTAACAGAGCAGACCACCCTATCTTTCGAGCATATTAGTAATAGTGGTTAGTGGGTTCAAACTACAGACCTGATGAATACTTTAACCACTGTGTCACTAGGTCTCCTTTACATCATATTACACTCACACAGATTTTGGAGGGACACAATTCAATCCATAACAATTCCTCTGGTCACTTCTCAAATTCCTCCCTTCTCTTCCCACCCCCTTTTTTCTCCCATAGGGGTCACTGGACAAAATGAGAGAGGACTGGGATCGATTTAATTCTGTTTGTGAATCTTTTCTAATGTTTATACAGATAGATGCATTTACCTTAAGTCATTTTTTTTACTTTGAAAAAAATTGCCTTCTATTTGAAAATACATTCTCTGAGTGCTTGGACTTGAGCCAAGAAAACCAGGCAAGGAGAACAAACTCAAATAAACAATAATGTTTTTCTATTACTAACCCAATACTGGTTGATCGTATTCAAATAAATATCCCTAGCACTATCCCTTTTCACACCTACACACACACACACACACGCCCACACACATATTTAACTATTTGCCCATGTCATTACATGAAACTTGAAGCAAATAATGTGCCCCACAGAGTTTGGAAAATGCTGAGCTAAGTTTGCCTTTTCAATTACATCATAGAGGTCCAAGGCCAAATGGAGAAGCAGTTGGTTACGGACAATATGGTACCACGGGGAGCTGGAGGGGTTATTGGACTGCCTGAGCCAGGCAAATTCATGATAAATGGAGCCCACTATAATTGCAAATAGGGTTTAGAATGTAGGGATCCCAACTCTTTCGGTGCCACTCTGAAACATTAAGAGCAGTCAGGGCTCCCAGGATGCAGGCAATCTCTTGGCCTGAGGCTTGGAATGAAAGGCGTATTGCAAACTGAGACAAAGCAGAAAGGATCTACTAACCCAAGAGCCGGTGGCCAGGCTGTCAGGCTGTATTTGTGTCTGCCTGAGCTGCTCTGAAAAGCTCTCCCTTCAATGAATCACTAAGATCCTCAAATAATACAGGGATGGTGTGGTGACCCTCCATGGACTAAGCCACAGATTGGAGAGGGGGGAGCGACAGCTTTCATCTCTACTCTGTGCCCGATAATTACCACTGACTTCAGCTTTATCACATATTTGGATGGGCTGGCGCAGACTCTGGGCTGCAACCCACAAAACCACCCTGGCCAAAGCCACCACCGTCTCACAATGGGATTTCGGCAGGAGCCTCCTTTAATTCATCTCCACTCTTCTCACGCACTGCCATTGAGTCGGTTCTGACTCATAGCAACCCTATAAGACAGGGTAGAACTGCCCCTGTGGGGTTGCAAGACGGTTAACTCTTTGCAGGAGTTGAAAGTTTCCTCTTTCTCCCTCTTCCATTCTTCCCTCTGTTTGTCTCTCCACAATGAAGGCATCGTGATCCTTTAAAAATACAGGCCTAATTATGTCACGTTTTTGCTCAGAACTTTCTAAGGGCACCGTAATATTCTTAAAATGACCCACAAGGCCCTGCACACTCTGTCCTATGCCCTCATTACTTCTCTAGCTGCAGCTCCTGTTATTTCACCTCTCTCTTACTTGGGTCTAGCCATTCTTTCTGGAACATGCTATGTCTGTCACAATCAGAGCTTCCGTACCTGCTGTTCCCTTGCCCTGCATGGTCTTCCACCATTTAGTTTGCATTACTTTACGCTTAAATGCTGTCTTAGTTTCTTGGGGCTGTCGTGACAAAATACAAATGGGGCGGCTTTAATGAACAGAACTGTTATTTCCTATAGCTCTGAAGGGTAGAAGTCCAAATTCAAGGCGTCAGTAGGGCTTTACTTTCTGGAGGCTCTAGGGGTGATCCTTCCTTATTTCTTTTTGCTTCGGTAACCCCAGCTGTTTCTTGGTGTTTGCTTGTTGGATCCTTGCATGCTCTCTTCTCTCTGTGTGACTTTCTCCCCCTTTATAAGGCACCACTCACAAAGGATTAGGACTAGGACCTCCTCTAATGTGGTATGACATAACTGACAATATCTTCCCAATAGATTCTCTTTCTCCAAACAAAGTCACATTCACAGATACAGAGGATAGGATTTCTCCATTTGAGGAGGCCTTGAAAAGTTCTTGGACCAAAAAAAAAAAAAAGGAGCTGATACTAAAGGCTCAATAGAAAGTAAATGCCTAGAAAAGAATGATGGCAATATATGGTCAAATATGCTTGATACAATGGATGTATAGGGATTGATATGAGTTGTAAGAGCCCCCAATAAAATGATCTAACTTTTTTTTAAAGTTCACGGAAAATGTATTTTAAAGGGAGTGGAATTTTTCCACGAACTTTTAAAAATCCCTTGATATCTTTTTGGGAGACACAATGAAATCCATAATAGCCTCCTTTAGATTTTATCTCAGATGTCATCTTCCCAATGAGACCTCTCCCGATCACCCAATGAAAAATTGGAACTACTCTGTGTTAGTCAGCTATCACCATAATCAGGCTGCTTAACGCCCCATCCTCAAACTTTGTAGCTGACAACAAGCATCTATGTCCCTCTTCAGAGTTGAAAAGGAGGTCTGAGTGAGGCAGTCTGGACTTTTTCTCTCTACTGTGGGCTGGGGCCAGGTCTGCTTTCTGTTTATTTGGGTTGAGGCTCCGAATGAAGGGGCCATGGCTGCCTATGGTATGTTCTTCTCATGCCATAACACCACAGCACCTAAGGCAAGCCAGGACATTCAAGATCCCTGCTCACATCACATCTCACTTACATGCCATCGGTCAAAGGAAATGGCATGGCCAAGGCCAATATTAATGAAGTCTTCTCTGCCTACACCAGGAGGGAGGGGGAATATTTTTTAAACAACCACCTAAACTATTACCCCCCACCCACCCCACCCTATCTTGCCTGCACTCTCTCTCTCTCTCTCATTCTCATACTTTCAGTTTCTCCTTAGAATTATTGTCACATTCCATCTTTTATATTTTGCTAATCGATATCGTTTAGTGTCTGTCTCACTGGTTACAATAGAGGCACTCTTAGGGCAGGGAGTTTTACTTATTTGTCTATTGCTTCATGATCAGAACCCGAAACAGTGGCTGGAGTATGATGGATGCTAGATAAATATTTGGTGAATGAAGGCTTGAACAAATACAAGGGGCGTCTCAAAGCTTCTGACAAAATGGAATTGGAAGATAACGGAATTTCTCCACGAAATTTCTGAGGCCCCCTCATAAGTCCACTCATTACTGTTGAAAGATTGGTTAGAGGAGACTCAGAATGAAGTTGGTACCCTCAGAGCCATCTGAAGAGAGAAATCCATTCTGCAAAAGGTTGTTATCACTGTATCTACCACATCCCTGACCATAACCATTATCAGTACCACTGGCATCACCATGGCTCTTACCATGACCATTACCATCACCTCTACCATCGTCTCCATCCCTGTGTTAGTCTGGGGAGACTAGAGAAACAAATTCATAGACACACAGGTATGTAATAAGAAAGAGCTTTATATATACAAGAGCAATGGTACATTAAGAAAGTATCCCAGCCCATGCCCATATGTCCAGAACCAGTCTGTAAATTCCTCTTCCGACTCACACTACACATTCAATGAAGCTGAATGCAGGAAGATCACAGGCACGTGGCTGGAAAATCTTATGAATCCAGTAGCGGTAAAGGCATTGCAGCGCTGGCAGGGGTTTCCACATGGTTCCTTCGGCTCCGAGGCTCTGACTGCCATCAACCTGTCTCCTTGTGGCTTGTCAACAAGAATATCTCTCTGGGAGTAAGCCTGTGTCCCGCCTCCAATGAGCTATTTTTCTCCTTAGCATCTCCAAATGAAGTCATCCAACTGTGACTTGATTGGCAAGGCAAACTCTACCCCTTCACTTTAAGTCTCCAATCGACAACAGATTATGTAACCACCACAAGCCCCAGCACTACTATCCCCATTTTCCTTACTTCCAAGATAATTTTCACTGTCACCATCACCACCACCACTCCAGCCATTGCCACCCTCACCACATCACCACCACCATGGTCACCATTGCTATTGTCACCATTACCACCTTCCTCATATCACCCCCTTCGTGGTGTCACCATCCCTCCTCTACCACCATCACCTTCTTCACGCTCAACTCTATCACACCATCGTCATCACGCTCACTAGGACTGTTATCTCCAGCAGAAAGTGATGGTTGGCAGCAATACTGATGACACACAGCTCTCAGTAAATAAATTGTAGTGCAGAAAGCAGGAGACGTGATCTTTTTTCCCTTCTAGTCTGATAACGGCAATGACACCACCTCAATCTGAGAAAATGATTTCCCTTCTGATTCCCAGAGTAAACTAATAGAAATAATACAATAAGATTCTACTGTCATTTCTTGAGAAAGGCCATCTGTTCTTTTGGAGGTCTGCAAGATTATAGAAGCTCCAATTTTATCTCACAAATGGTAGTAAACTTGTCTCCCCTTTTCTTTTCCTCATATTTTGGAGGGAAAAAAAGTGTTTACTAAGTAATGTCTTTCACCACTTAAAGTCTATTACTTCCTGTTGCATAATAATAGACCCTATCATGATGAGTCGTTTTCATCCTGAAACAAAATCTTTTTCTGAATTGCTGCTGCTTCCCTAGTTCTTTGTACTCATGGCTTGACCCAAATGCATGGGTAGTGGAAGGCCCCCAAATACCATTGGTAAGATTAAAATATAATCAATCTCTACTCCAGACCAATTATATTTGCTTCCAGAGCAAAGCCACATAGTCTTTCCCCTACCTCTATATTTTTTAAGCTTTACTCTTTGAAACCAGATTTCTCCTTAATTTTTCCTAGTCCGTAGATCTAAAATTATTTGCTAAAACCTTTACTATATTTTATTTATTCATTGATTCGTTCATTCTTAAGGTACCAAATGCACTTATTTGAAACACTTAAGATAGTCTATAAAATATCTTCATAAAATATCCTACCCAGAGCGAGTTGGGTGATTATTGAGAATGGTGTGAAGAGGGAGAATTTTATTTCCCACTTAAACACAATTTTTCTTTGAAAGAAAGCAATTGCCACTGTTTGGCTTCAGCCCCAAACATGCTATTATGATGAAACACCAAGAGTACAGTTTACCATATCCTGATGGCCACACATCTGATTTTGATTCTATCAAATATAAAGGGAAAAAAATGAATTGCTGAGGGGGAGGGGGAGGTAGGGAAGGTTGAAAGAGAAATATTAGAGTCTCCAGAGAAAGCGTCCCTTTTTTGTGAGCGTGCACAGGTGGAGAGAGAAATACATGAAAAGGCCTTTATTGCTAAGAAGCTAATAAAGAGACATTTGCACAATAATTATAGGACTGAGGTCCGGTGTCTGCTTTGGCATCTGAGGCAACAAGATGGCGGATATCTGTCGGGCGGAAGTCAGGAAATTAGCTTCCTGGCTGACTCAAAACCAGTCAAGGCGAACCTGCGTTTGATTGTTCCCATTTTTCTCTTATTCCTCTAATCTAAATGCTCTTCACCTCTGGCTGACTTGGGGCTACCTCAATGTGGGAGAACGCCCAGCCATGTTCAACTGAGGGCTCTCTCAGGCCTTTTCCTATGGTAGAAAGCAGAAGTCACCTCACTGCTGAAAGCATTTCCAGGTAGACACCCCGAGCGACACAATTCTGCCACCAAAGCTGTGAGAGGGGCTGTTATGTGCCCAGGGTCCTTGTGCTGAGCTGGGGGGGGGGGGGCTTCTCTGTGGGGAGCAGGCTAGCATCTCAGCAGAAAGGCTGGGGTTTGAACTTTGGATGCGCTCAAAATTTACAAGACACTGGAAGCAGGCCCTTCCTGAGCAAAGGATTCCATTTCAACTAACCAGTGTGTGGTGACTTTGGGCCCCCAGAAGAGGATTTGGGGTCTGTTTAAATGGTAACAGGATCTGTGCGGAGGGACTTGGAGACACTCCGAGGGCGAGGGCCGAGACTGCGGGCAGAAGAACAGAGCAGTGCCTGGTGAGAGAGCCAAGGCCTCTGCCTCCTGATCGTCTATGCTGCCCTGGTACGAACACGCAGCTCCCCTTGTTTCGTTTTATGAATCAGCCCTGAGAAGGGCACCTCCCAAACGGACGTCAGCGTGTTGTCTGCCCCACTCCCTGGACGGCAGACTTTGAGGAGGGAATTCGTGTGCACGCGAATTTCTTTGAGCTGCTCTCAGCCTCGACACCGTGAGAGAAGAGCCGAAGGCAGGATTAGACGAAGGGCACCCCGGTGGCACAATGGTTAAGCACTCCGCTGCTACCCCAAAGGTCGGTGGTTTGAACTCCCCCAGTGGCTCTGTGAGAGAAAAACCGGATGATCTGACCCCCACCCCACCCCACCCCCTGCCAAATAAGTAAACCTGTTAGGCGGTTGTATTCTGCCACAGGAAGTCGAATCGATTCGACAGCACCCAACCAAGGGAACACTGTGGCAACAAAGGTCTGGGGGGATCCCATGGGAACTCCAGAGCTGGATTCCTTTGCAAAGTTGTCCCGGGATAGGGTGAGAGCCCAGGCCTTTAGACCTCTGCCTTTGAGGTCAGGGTCTCTAGGAAAGGGACACACCATTACGGAGACAGTTGTTTTCCACCAAGGGGAGAAGACTCAGCTGCTACCAACACTGCAGGCAGCTGAGGGGATGAGTCCTTCAATCTGGAAGGCGGGGTCAGGGGGCACCCCACAGTATCCATTACATGGAGCTGCAAAGAAGACCAAAGAATTTGCTCTACATGGGAGCCAGTAACAGATGGCAAACCAATTTACTTCGTGTGTGTGTGTGTGTGTGTGTGTGTGTGAATTCTAGTCAATTCAAAAATATTTCAGTGCTTCCTGTGGTCTAGGCACTAGAGATACACGCATGGACAAGATTCCTGCCTCCCAGAGCCATGATTATAGAGGCACTGAACAGGGAGGATGGGGTGCAGAGAGGGGCTGCTGGCATCATTAATGGATGATATTCTAAGTCTTGTGGAATATGAATTTACTGATTATACATCACGGAATAAGGGACGGGAAAACAGTCAGGGCATAAAGCTTCCCCCTGCCCATTCATCACGGAGAAGGTTGCTCCTAGTGAATGACACCGCAACTGTCAATGCCAGATAAGGCAAATTATTTCCAAGGATGCTTAGACCTCCTTACGGAAAAATAAACATTCAGTAGCCAACGAATTCACAAAAGGATAAAAAGACGTAACAAGAAGGAATAAAGACAAAGCGTGCCCTGGCCACCTTGGAGCAGAAATGGGACGGGAACTCACATTTTCTATCTCCTGTCCAGAGTTTGTTCCCCCCACATCTACTAACTGATATTGTCTCTGCTGGCACACCTTCTCTATGTGTGGTTAGGTGAAGTCTCCTGATAACCATGGGACAGATGATGCCCTCTAGAACACCATCATAGTCTTTTGGTTTTGTCCAGACTGCACCCTTAGTGACATTGTTACAGAGGTGTGTTACCGGTGAAATCAGAGAGCAAGATGAGAAAGGGGATAGGCTCTGGTGAACAAAGAAGACCAGGATGATATCAAAACTATTATAAACTGGAATCGCATGGAAGAGAATTCAAATATGACCTTGAATACAGGGAGCTTCAAAATGTGTGTGTGAAAAGTCCAAGATTAATTCTATTTTTTTGACAAGTGTTTCAAGGCCCCTCATGTATTCCACTTGAATTTAGATGACATCTCCAGAATAGACTTGCTGCACCGAACAATAACAACCGAAGACCAGAAGAGTTGTGGGGTGTCATCAAAGACGTGAAGAGATCAGAGGGGCATTCAAAAGACAGTAACAAAAGGAAAGATCAACATGAATATCAGAGGAGACTCTGAAACTTGCTCTAGCACATAGCTAATGCCAATGCGCAAAATAATGACGTAAAAGAGCTGAACAGAAGATCGGAGAAAGAAGCTTGAGAAGACAAAGTATTGTAAAGAACAGCGCAAAGTCCTAAAGGTAAGAACACGCTCGGCATTTAACAAGCTACAACAATGGAAGAAACATTCAGACCTTGAGTTGAAATATTGAAGAAGTCAATGTGCAAACTAGTGAACGAAGCAGGAAGCATCAAGGAAGATGCAATATACGGAGTCATTGTACCAAATAAAAAAAGGTCAGTGCTCAACCAGCATATGATCAAGAGCTGATGGTCTTGGAGGAAAAAGTCCAAGCCACACTCAAGGCATTAGAGAAAAGTGAGACTAGGAATTGATTAAATACCACTTGAAATATTTGGACAAACTGGTGGAGCATTGGAGGTGCTCATGTGTCTCTGCCTAGGTTCACTAGACTAGAAGAGATCTATATTTATGCCCATGGCAAAGAAAAGTGATCCAACATAATGCAAAAATTATTGAACAATATCAATATCACATGCAAGAAAAACGAGGTTGAAGATAATTCAAATTGGATTTGGAAGAGGATGTATAACTCCTTATATCATTGCTGATGTCAACTGGATCTTGGCTGAAAGCAGGAAATACCAGAGAGGTGTTATGCTATTTAGATTTTGTGTCGACCTGGCTGGGCCAGAGTTCGCAGTGGTTTGGCATTTAGGGTTTGGTAATACTCCATGATGTGACTTAATGCAATGAAATCATTTCTAATGGGATCTTCCATGAGCAGCTAATGAGTTGTAAAAAGATAGAGTGAAATACAACACTCTTCTGCAGATTGCTATCCTGATGCAATCAATTGAAAGGAAGTTTCCTGAGGGATGTAGTCTGCTTCCAATATAAGTAAGTTGACAATCTGGATCCTGACCTCCAGGAGCACAACTCTTCTGGTCTGTTCTGGTCTGTGTCTGGAGCCACAAAACCAAAAGACTATGTTGAACTAATGACCTACCATATTACCTGTTTCTAATGGATTCATTTGCCTGTTGTCTTCCTGCAAATTTTTATTTCATTAGCCCAAGGGTTCTCAAACTTCCTCATGCCGCAACTCTTTAATACAATCCCTCATGTTGTGGTGACCCATAACCATAAAATTATATCTGTTGCTACTTCATCACTGTCATTTTGCTACTGTTATGAATCAGTCGACCCCTGTGAAAGGGTTGTTAGACCCCCAAAAGGGTCCTGACCTACAGACTGAGAACTGCTAAATTAGTCTCTGCTGCTATGATAGTCAGGAGAAGCCTCCAGCCTAACATCTGACCCAAAACTTGGAACCTACCCCTCGACACGGACTTTTACAACTGTGTGAGACATTTTCTCGTATTTAAGCTTCACCGGTTTTAATGCTCTAGAGAACTCAACCTATCTCAGGTGTTTATCTGTGCTTTATTGTCTATGCAAAGACAGTTGACTGTGCCCATCAAAATAAAGTCTGGATGAATTGCAAAAATGGGAATTTCAGAATATGTCACTGTGTTCATGTGGAACCGGTACATGAACTAGGAAGCAACCATGCTCGGAATATATTGTGGTTAAACATCAGTAAAGATGTGTGTCAGGGTCATATCCTGTGACCAGAGTAATGGAATCTGTATCCTGAGCAGGTAGTTCAAGAAAGTGGACTGTATGAAGAAGAATGTGGCATCCGAATTGAAGGAAGTTTCCTTAATGACCTTCTTACTGAAAGTAAAGAGGACTGATGAAAACCAAAGACGCTAGCCTTCAATGTGGATTACACCTTTCCGCAGAAAGAAAACGAAATTCTCACAACTGGGCCCTAGAAAGTAGCAGTCAGAAACTCAAGTGATGTGCTGCATTCGGCAAAGCTGGGAAAAGATCTCTTTAAGGCAGTGGTTCTCCACCTTCCTGATGCCACGACCCTTGCATACGGTTCCTCATGTTGTGCTGACCCCCAACCATCACATTATTTTCCTTGCACCTTTATAACTCTCATTTTGCTATTGTTATGGATTGGGCGACCCCTTGTAAAGGGTCATGTGACACACACACCCCCAAAAGGGGTCGCAACCCACAGGTTGAGAACTGCTGCTTTAAAGTCTTAAAAAGCAAAGATGCAATTTGGAAGACTAAGGTGCCTCTGAACCAAGCCATGGAATTGACAATCACCTCATATGCATGTGAAAGGTGGAGATTGAATGGCGTTGTCCTGGTTCCCTGCCACAGCTTCAAGGGGAAACTTATAGAGTGTCAGGAGCCCTTGACGTCCTGCAGATGAAGGAGGACGTCCTCAAGTTCCTTGCCACAGAAACCCATTTAGGTGCCATCAACTTTGACCTCCAGATGGAACAAAAGGATTCATCAACTCTCCATCATAAACCTGAACTGGATCTGGGAGAAGCTTCTGTTGGCGGCTTGTGCCATTGTTGCCATTGAAAAGCTTGCTGATGTCAGTGTCATAATCTCCAGGCATAGGGGCCAGGGCGCTGCACTGACCTTGGCTGCCGCCCCTGGAGCTTCTCCAGTGACTGGACACTTCACTCCAGGAACCTTCTCTAACCAGATCCAGGCTGCCTTCCAGGAGCCACGGCTCCTAGTGGTAACTGACCCCAGGGCTGACCACCAGCCCTTCACAGAGGCCTCTTACATTACCTTGCCCACCCTTGCTCTGTGTCACATAGATTCTCCTCTGCGCCAAGTGGACATTACCATCCCATGGAACAAGGGAGCTCACTCGGTGGGCCTGATGTGGCAGATGCTGGCCTGGGAAGTTCTGCGCATGCGGGGCACCAACTCCCCGGAACACCAGTGGGAGGTTCTGCCTGATCTCTACTTCTACAGAGACCCAGAGGACCGTGAAAAGGAAGAGCAGGTCGCTCTGAAAAGGCTGTGACCAAGCAACAGTTTCAGGGCGAGTGGACTGCTCCTGCTCCTGAGTCTACTGCCTCTCAGCCTGAGGGAGCGGACAGGTCTGAAGGCCTTCAGCTGCCCTCGGTGCCATCCAGCCATTCCCGACTGAAGACTGGTCCGCAGCCCCCACCGCTCAGGTCACTGAGTGGGTAGGAACAGCCTTGGAGTGGTCTTAAGATATTCTTCCATGGAAATAAGATTGATGGAAAATAAACAAACAAAAGAAGAAAAATCGACGTGTTTACATTATGTTGCCAGAAAAGAACAATCAAAGTCCCATGGACTGCCCAAAGAACAAATAGACATCTGTCTTAGCCTAAGCACAAAATGCTCCTTAGCGGCAAGGATGGCAAGACTTTTGACATATTGTCAGGAGAGACCAGTCCCTGGAGAAGGACATCATGCTTAATAAAGCTGCAGGGCAGTGAAAAGGAGGAAGGCCCTCACCGAGATGGCTTGACACAGTGGCTACACCAATGGGTTCAAAGCTAACAACAATGGTGAGGATTGCACGGAGAACGGGGTGGTGTTGCAGGGTTGCACCTAGGGTTGCTATGATGGTGCCTCACACCACCACCATGCGCTTGTGGTAGCTGTCCAGTGAATAAGGTTGATTGAAGACGAAAAAGAGGGCTCAAGTAGAAAGAAAATGTTTTGAAATGGATGATGGCAACATATGTACAAACGTGCTTGATACAATGGATGGATGGATTGTTAGAAGAGTTGTAAGAGCCCCCAATAACGTGATATGTATATATATTTATAATATAAACTTTAATTATAAATATTTAAATATAATGTCTACATATATATATAGTTAAATAAAGTGATAATTCAGTAAAACAAAAAATGTCGAGCTGCTAACCAAAAATCAGCAGTTCAAAACCACCAGCTGCTCCGAGGGAGAAAGATGAGGCTTTCTACTACCTTCAACAGTGACAGTCTTGATAAGGATGCGATGAGTTGGCATTAACTGGATGATAGTGAGTTTTGAGTTTAATATTTAGCCATTTTGGCTTCAGATATGAAATCCAGTTGCCATTGCCGCTTGTCAATCCTGAATTTCTCCCATTATGTTACCTTCCCTCCCCAGAGGCAGCTACGAGCACAGATTTGGTGTGTCTCCAACAGGTCCCAGCTTCTTAACCCCAACTACATGTCTGCATCACCTGGGAATCTATGAAAAATTCCTGACGCCTGGGCTCCGTGCCAGAGAAATAAACTCAGAATCTCTGGACGAAGGGGAAATCATAAACATTAGTTTGTTTGTTCTGTTTTTGTTTTCCAAATCAGAGTGAGTTTTAGTTGCTTCTTCAGTATGATTTTCACATAATTTTGTTTATACACTAAGTCCCCTGGTTATGAACATCCACCTTCAGGACAACCCTTACTTGCCCTTTAATGTTCTGTAAATGTGGCCTCATTTTGAAATGATTGAATCAAGGCCTACTCAAAACAAATGCTTCCTCCCAATCATCTTCCCTGGCTGTGCATGCAGGTTTTAAAGCATCGGAAAGGCTTTGAGCCTTTTCTAGCACTAAAATAAAGCTACCAAAGAACCAGATGCCCTTCGTGGGACTTAACTACAAATCGGACTTAAACACACAGAGAGGAGCAGATCTTGTTTGTCGCCCAGGAACTCCCTCTAATGGGAACGCCCCATTTTGTGTTCCCCAGGGATCGGGCCGAGTTCTCCTTCTGGAGACTGGGATGACAAAGGGCAGAGGTTCTCGCTCATTGCTTTGCAATACAGCCCAATGTCAGGAGTTTTCAAAGCTGTCCGGGTGATTCTGAAATACAGTCATGATGGTAAACCAAACCACAGCCCATACTGAAATGCTTTTAATTCATGTGTATGAGAGGGCTTCAGAAAGGTCATGGGAAAATAGAAATAAACAATTTTGCAGGCCCCTCATCTGTGTCTATGACAAATCTATCGTAGTACCTGTGTAGGTATGTATTCCTTGGAAGCATGTGCAATTGAAGTCGTGGTGCAAAAATCTGCACCTGGCTTTTTCACAACATAAAGATATTTTTGTGTGTGTGGAGCGATTTGTCTCTGCCTTTTACTGTGTGTACTGAAACCCTTTTAGACTTACAGAGAAGTTTCAAAAACAATATGGAGTTCCTATAAACCATCCACTCAGCTTTCCCTATGATATTAGCAGCTTGTAATACCTGTTCAAAAGATTCCTGGTGGGTGGTGCTGGTGGATTAGTGTAGGACTGCTAACTGCAGGGTCAGGAGTTCAAACCTACCAGCCTCTCTGCAGAAGAGGAGACTGTCAGCTCCCATAACGATTCACAGCCTCAGGGCCACTATGCTTCCAAATGGGCTCCGGCAGTGAGTGGGCATGCCGGATAGGGATGAATTGTATCTCCCCAAGAAAGATATGCTGATGTCCTATCCCCTGTACCCGTGAAAGTAGCATCGTTGGAATAACCAGCCTGAGGGCTGCTACTTATGTCACAATCATTATGATCATTGCTTTTTTAATGCTCAACTCGGCCCAGATTTGGCCAGTGAGGGTTCCTTTAAGTTGGCTCCATGTATTTTTCACCTGCCTCTATCGTTTTGTAAGCACTTTACTTTCAACAACCACGAGATGCGTCAGTAGTATATTGCATTTTCCCCGTCCTGTTCATATGAAAAGAAGCAACTTTGGAGCCTCATACTTTTATTACATACCTGTGTAGGTATGTATACTTTAGAAGTATACATAGTTCCATTACTATTACTATTACCATTAGTATTTCTCCAAGTTGCCCTGTTCCTTTTCTTGGGGAGTGGTCTTTAGAAACCAAGGTGTGGGTGCTAGGCATGCTCATGGCTGCTGGGGTGTCATTGCTCCCTTGCCCTCTGAGGGAACTGAACTGAAAGATGCCAGAATGTGTGCTCACACATGTATACACACGCATGCCTATATTTATTTTTATATCTCATTCATAGGCACATATGGGCCACACTATAAGTTTATCAATCCAACACTATAGCGTTCTTTCTAGCCTTCTCTCTTGCCCTATTTGTAATTTAGTTCCCTATCGGGGGGAAACCTGGCTCTCATTATCCATGATACATTTTCAGATTTCCTCTGTGCCAGTCCACATATAAAGCCGTTTCAGATTGTTAAACCAAGCCTCTGGGAAAAGCAGTTTATAGTCTCAACTCGTTGCCATCAAGTTGATTCCAGCTCATGAAGCAGTATTTGTGGACAGTTTTTGTTTTCTTTCTTCTCTTGGTCTTTAGCCTTGCAGTATACAGTCCAAATCCTGTTTTCCACAGTGAATTCTTTGCAGAGTGACCTTGGTTAGATCTTTTCATCCCTCTCTCCATCCGCGGGATCATGTTATCCCCCTGAGTGACTGCGCGGATACCATTGTCAATGCCCCGCACAGCCGGCTTTTAATGAATTATTTACATCTGGGAAGTTGTGTGAAACATTAATATTGTTTTGAAAGTTGAAGCAAAATAAAAATATGTACTCATAAAACTCTGGACGGCGTAAGACATGACAAAATAATAATAATTCATAAATTATCAAGGGTTCATAGGGGAGGGGGTCGGGAGGGGGAAAACGAGGAGATGATACCAGGGGCTCAAGTAGAAAGCAAATGTTTTGTGGATGAAGAGGGAAACAAATGTACAAAAGTGCTGGACACAATGGATGTGTGGATTGTGTTAAGAGTTGTACGAGCCCCCAATAAAATGATTTAATTCTTAAAAATCTATGGCTTACCTCTACTCTCCTGTTTCTTCTCCCCATTTTTTCCACTCTATTTCGACCACCCTCTGGATTAAACAATCTCTTCAAGTTCTGGTTTATCTTTCCTGGGTTTTCTCCCCCACAATTAAACAAATTCCTTTCTTTGTTACATCCAGATCAAGGCTCACAGGATATGGATGGTCTTTTGCACGTTCCCTTTTTTAAAACCATTTACCATTATATCTTGGAGTGCATTTCATATCATTTCCTCGTTCCTTGTTTGTTTGTTCATTTCTGCATAGTCTGCCATTGTGTAGGTGTGTCCTTTTCTTATTCAACCACTCTCCCAAGTATGAGCACTTAGGTGGTTCTCAGTTGTTTGCAACTATCATGATGGCATAATGAATGATTTCGCATATGTACGTTTGTAAAAGTGATTTATCCTGTGGATAGTGGCATCATTTGACATGGTTCCCAGATGTGGAACTGCTGGATCAAGAAGTCACTTGTATATGTAATTGTGTACACGTTGCCACCCCATCCTCCAACGCGGTTGCAACAGATGGCATTCCCAAGAGTCATAGAGGCTGTTTCCCCACAGCCTTGCCAACCCACTACGATGCCCTCCTGTCACGTGTATACAGATACGACTGATTTATAAGCAAATCATTTCCTAGACTCCAAGAATCATAGGTTTAAAAGGGCTTCAGAAGTCATCTGGGCCAACCTTTAATGGCTCCTCTCTGGTTTTCAAGACGAAGGGGAAAAAAAACCTCAACTGAGAAAAAAAACAACAACAAACAAAAACAAAACCGTCCTGATCGGATCCTTGCCTCCCTCGCTCTAGTTTTTTGTTCTGTCCCTCTCCTTTCCTTTTCTCCTCCTTAAAGCACTGTGTCATGGTGTCAGGCTTCACATGGGCTGCCCCGAACACCCCTCTTCTCTCGTGGAGTGACTCAGCATGCAGATCAGTGTCACCGCTTCCAGGAGAGGTGGCAGAGCCGCCACTTTAAAGTTCTCGTACTCAGGCGCCAACTTGATGGCAATTAACAGCAACAGAGAACCCCAGTCTAATAGAGGCCTCATCTCATGACATCATTTTATAATTGTAGGTTTTTGAGTCTCTCTCCTCCGAGAATCTGCGTGCAGTTCGGCCAAAGGCAATGTCTTAATTGGCTCCCTTTTATCTCGAGCGGTTATCACAGCACCTGAAGCTCGGTAAATAGACAGCAAGGCATCTAGTTTTGGCTTCAGTTCTTCAAACGGCAGCCAATTCCATTTGGACATTGCTAGAAAGTTCTTCCTCACAACAAGCTGAACTTTGCCTCTCTGTAATTTCTACCCACTTATCCTTGCTCTATCCTCAGGAACCAAACCTCTAATTATAGGGCAGTGATCCACTCCCAGGGCCAACCCCTGACCAGGGACACAGCTATAACTGGCGGCTGCTCTCGAAACAAGTCCAGGCTGCTTGTTTGGGGTCTGAATTCTGCCTTTCAATGAAAATTTGATTTGAGGTAAGGAAAAAAAAATCACAGTTTCCCCTCAAATCATTCCAACCGTTAGACTATGCCAGTCTGTTCTCGAGTGTCATTTCCCTGAAACCTTCTGCTACTTGAATTCAAGCAAGGGACTTACATTCGACACATTCTTGTGTCATTTGGGTGATGACAACTCCCCTTTCCTTCCATCTTTTTCTGGGGGACTCAGTGGATTGCATTGTGTGCGTTGCTCTCTGCTCTTCCGTGTGGTCTGAGAGGCAGGTGTGCCGAACACCGTAGCATGTCACTGTTTATTGCGCCCAGTCTGGCACTTCATCTACTAGATTCGGTGAAAGACCGCACCCTCCTGGAGACCAGAGTTCTCCAAGGATCATGTGCACTGGCCTTTCCCAGTGAGTTTGTTAAACAAAAAATTCAGATTGCTGGCCTCCCACTCCTGACCTAATTCCAACCCAAACTAAACCCCCTGCCATTAAGCCCATTCTGAAGCATTCCTACCGAACAGAATAGAACTGGCCCCCAGAGGATCACCAAGCAGACTGCCGCATCTTCGCCTGCTGAGTGGCAGGTGGCCTGGAACCATCGCCCTTTGGATTACCAGCTCAGCTCGGTGTTTCAACCCCTGCATCACAAGGGCTCCTCATTCCGGCCTTACCCAATAAAACGTCATCTCTGAGCATAAGGCCCCATCGTGGCCATTTTAAAGAGCATCTCTGGGTGATTTTCCTACAAGCTAAAGTCAAGAGACACTGCCCTGGTCACCCAAGACATCCTCCCTCTTCTTGTCTGGATAGTCCTTCACATCTAAGCAGAGGAGACACACCTCTATCAAGATCCTGTCCACTCCCCTTTTTCTGTTTCCCTTCGCCGTAAGCTCAGTGAGGGCAGGGACTGTCTCTTTAGTTCATTGCAGTCCCCCGTGCCCAGTAGAGGACTTGGCACATAGTAGGCGCCACGGTTCTTGGTAGGTGTTGATGAGTCGGTTTTGACTCAGAACCACCCTATCAGTAACCCAACACAACACCACCGGGTCTCACACCATCCTCACAGCTGTTCTTACGTTTGAGTCCCTGATTGCCGCCACCGCGTCCGTGCAGCTCATCAAGGGCGCTCCTCTTTTTCCTGTTCCTCCGCTTCAGCAAGTACGATGCCTTCCCTGAGTGGAAGCGTTGGAAACAAACATTCCTGGCTTTTTCTCTGCAGCAATCCTTGTCTACTGGCGAGAGGCTATCGTGCAAATCAAGTGAGAGGAATGGGAAGCGAAAGAGGAAACGGCAGGGTGGAAAAGCGCACAGCCTGGGGTGGGACCTGAGTTCTCCAGAAAGCTGTGGAGGAAGGTTAGCTCCCCCAGGAGTGAGGAGTTCTGTGGGTGCCAGGTCTTTAGACTTTCAGAGTCTGGGCAGCTGAATCCCAATGCTGAGGGAGTTTGAGGAACCAGGTAAGAGTGAGAAAGGGGAAAGGCTTTGATTGTATGGCTACACATTAACACCACTGAAATAAATTAGAGCCTCACACAATCTTGATAAAAATGACTATTCGAATGACCTTTGTAAAGTGGGATATAGCTTTGTTATGGATCAGACAGCTTATTCCAACTTGGACCAGCTGGATGTCTGTTCGCTGTGATTTCTTCATGTGTCCAATGGCGATAAATGGATGATATCATTCCGGTGAGCTAGGTATGGTAATGCTAACTGCCGTGATGCCGCAAACCTCAGGGGCTGAATACAATGGTAGTTTCTTAATCACATTAAGTCCGTATGGATGTGCTCAGTTAGGGCGTGGCTCTCCTCCATGTGGTGATTCAGGATCCCAGGTCCTTTCCATCTGGTGTTTTCATATTCCCTAAAGCTGGCGAGTGCTTTGCGCGAACCTCCGGATCCAGTTGACAGAGGAAGAAGAGGTGAGGAGACCTGCCTGCTCCCAAACCATGTTGGGATAGAGGTGATGCGTGTCCCTTTTAACTCATAATCCACCAAGAAGGACTAGTCGTATGACCTGATCTAGAAGCAAAGGCATGTGGGAAATGTACTCAAGGAGAACAGTGTTTTCTTGATTGCGGAGGACGAGCCATCACCAATGTGGTGGTTTAAAACAGCAACCATCTATTCAGCCCACAATTTGGGGGGCTCAGCAACTTGGACTAGGATCAACTAGGTGATTATGCTGATCTAAGCCAGGCTCACTTGATCTCAGCTGGGCTTCAGGCCGGCCACTCTGCTCGGCCAATGGGTGGGCGGGGATCTGCTTGGTCTAGGATGGCTTTATCTGGGAAAGCAAGCCATCGCTCCATTTGTCTCTGCTTCCAGGCGCCTCGCCTGGGCTTGTTTACATGGCAAATGGGCAGGGTCCCAAGAGCAACAGCAGAGAGATGCCTGCTAAGCCTATTGAGGCCTACGCTCAGAAATCTCATACTGCAGCTTCTGTCACATGATACTGGCCCAAACCTACACGCAAGGAGGGAAAATAGAGACTTCACTCTTAAATGAAAGGAAGTACAAAGAATTGCGGTCAATTTTGTAACGTATCACAAAAAGAAAATGTGATAAGCAGGCTAACCGTAATATGCTTAGCAGGGTGCCTGACATGGTAGGTGCCAACACACCTAATGTACTCTTATTTATCATCCTCATTTAGTGAACATTTACTATGTGGCAGGCTGTGGAGTAGGCAACTTAAATACAGTATGGGATCACCACACCGATTTCACTTTACAGATGAGGAACCTGAGGCTCAAAGAGATGGAAAAAATTACTCAAAATTACATGCTGTTGTCTTAGGGTATTAAACATGTAGGAAGATCTAGGAAAGGACATGGGGTGCTCTGGTGGCACTGTGGTCATATGCTGGGCTGCTAAGCACAAGGTCAGCAGTTTGAACCCCCCTGCTGCTCCCAGATGAAAGACTTGGCTTGTTATTCCTGTTAGAGGTCCTGTCTCAAAAACCCACGGGGGCAGTTTGACCCTGTCCTATAGGGTCGCTATGAGTCTGAATCAACTCACTAGCAATGCATTTGGTGCTTTGGAGTTTGAGGAAATACTATGGAAAACCAGATCCTGGCCCTTTGACCTGAAACATGAAGTGGAACCTGGAACCGGTTTTTTTTTGCAGATAACCGTCAGGCTGGTCACAGGTCACCTCAAGGACAAAGCAATGGGGATACTTGTGACTCATCTCTGTCATTTGCTCCCTGATTCTTATCACACTGGGCTTGGAACGTCCTTACTGACCAAAGAGTCCTTGTAAGTGGGGGTGGGAGGAGAGAGGTAGAAGACAAGCTGGTAGAGGACAAGGAGAAATTTTGTCTAGAAGGAGAAAATACTAGAACAAAGAAGGAGTTTAGACTCCCCTAGACCAGATGTTCCCAGCCTCTTTTGGAAGTGGGGGCACCCAGAAGATATCACTTAATTGATCTTCCAAGCAAGGCTCAGGGAACATGACTTTACATTTTTACAGTAGCACCGCAAGCCTACGTTATCTGCAGCCCACAGGTTGGAAACCAATGGTATTGTTCAGAAGGATGGATAGATTTAATTTGGGGAAGCAAATTAATTTAGTAGGGGTCTTGTCGAGCACTGTATTGGGAGGGATTCTGATGACATACCAGAATGTTGCAGGCAAGATCACTATGACATTTATGCTCAGGCACCATACAAATTTCAACTTTCTTTTGCTACGTCTACTCCAATATGAGGAAAAAAAATATGAGGAAAAAAAATAGTGCCACAAAACATTAGAAACTTTTATTAAACAAAAATATAAAAATGTGAAGCAATTGTTTCTCAGCATATCTAAGTCTACACACTCCACTCATTTGTCAGTTTGTCGTACTTTGGTGGCTTGTATGTTGCTGTGATGCTGGAAGCTATGTCACCAGTATTTCAAATACCTGCCAGCTCACCAATAGTGGCCAGGTTTCAATGGAGCTTCTAGAGTAAGGCAAACAATAAAAATGCCCTAGCATTCTACTTTTTAAAAGGGGTGGGGGAAGTATAGGTCTTATGAATAGCATAGTAAAATCATCTGATACAGTGCTTGACGAAGTGCCCCTCAGATTGGAAAGCACTCAAAATCCCACTGGGAATGAGCTGCCCTCCCACAGTAGAGGCAATCTTAATCACATGAATGGAGCCAAGCTTTCAGACCTTCATTTGCGAATGGGGCATGACTTAGAATGAGAAGAAGAGACAGCCACATACGGTCATGAACCATCGGAACATGAAATGTACAAAACATGAATTTAGAAAAGTTGGAAGTGATCAAAAATGAAATGGAATGCATAAAGGCCCATGTCCTGAGCAGTTGTTGTAAGGGTCCCGCTCCTCAGTTCTGATGCACAGCGACCCGATGCTCAAAAGGAAGGAAATCCTGCCTGGCCCTGCGCCATCCCCAGGTTGTTATGTTTGAGCCCATTGCTGCAGCTACTCTGTCAACCCATCTAAGTGAGGGTCTTCCTCCTTTCTGAAGATCTTCTAATTTACCAAGCATGGTGTCTGCTGTTTCTAGGGACTGGTCTCCCCTGACAACATGTAGAAAGTACATGAGACAAAGTCTTAGCAGCTTCATTTCTAAGGAGCATGCTGGCTGTACTTTTTCAAAGACAGATTTCCCTGTTCTTCTGTCAGTCCACGGTATTTCAATATTTTTCACCAACACGATAATTCAACTGTATTGATTCTTTGTCTGTCTTCCTTATTCCTTGGCCAACTGTACCTGGATCTGAAGTGATTATGAGTGCCCTGGCTTGTATCAGGCACATCGTACTCCTCACAATCACATCCTGACTCTTCAATACTTTAAAGAGATCTTGTGCAATAGATTTACCCAATGCAATATGTTATCTGATTTCTTGACTTCAACTTCCCCACGAACATTGATTATGGATCCAAAGGCTATGCAATACTTGACAACCTATGTGGATACATTATGTCCTAGTGGATACATTAAGCAAGTCACAGAGTTACCTCAGATTGAAAGGGCGGAAAAAAGACTCCACCTCTTGATAAAAAGTGTGGCAAAGACATATTGCAAGGGTATGGATATGGGGAATGGACAGATTTGTACCCAGATTTGTAGCCAGTAGGAAAAGAACAGAGAGAACCCAGCAGAGGTTTGGAAAGCACTTGCACATATGGGTTTGATTACTTTCAGTGATTGGCACTCTGAAATCCCTGTGAGACCAGCCCAAGCTGGCCTGCTGGAGAATGAGAGGCCTCAGGGAAGAGAGCTGAAGTGCTCCGCCGAATAGCCTATCCACAACCAGATCTGTGACTGTGGTCGTCTGGAACCATCTAGCTGCCAGCTGATTGGTCAACTAACTACCGGCAAAGGAAAGAGCCAAACGGAGATCAGCTGAGCCAACCTAGAGCAAAAGAAGCATCTAGTAAACAACCCACAGAGTCGTAAGCTCAATAAAATGTTTACTCTTTTAAGTCACTATGATTTGGAATTCCCCACTTGTCTGTCAGTTTGTCATCCTGTAGTGGCTTGGGTGTTGCTATGATGCTGGAAACTAGGTCACTGGTATTTTAAATGCCAGCAGGGTCACCCAAAGGGAACAGGTTTCAAAAGAGCTTCCAGACTCAGAACAGACTACAAAGAAGGAACTGGCTGTCTATTCCAGAGGAATTAGTCACTGAAAACCTTACGCATATCATGGAAACCCGGTCAGATCCTGAAGGCCTAATGAATGGAAGCAGAACATTGTCAGAAATAGTGCCAGAAGATAAGCCCCTTGGGTCAGAAGACACTCAAAAGACGACTAAGGAAGAGCCGCCTTCTCAAAGTGGAGTTGCGCACAGTGAAGTGAATGGAGCAAAGCCTCCAGTGGGAGAAAAAGCCTCCAGGGTCTTCATTTGCTGACAAGGGATGGCAGAAAATGAGAGATGCCAGCTGCAAAATTCTGCTAATAATCCCAAATTGGAATGTACAAAGTATGCATCTGGGAAAATTAGAAGTCATCAAAAATGAAATAGAACCCATAAAGATCAATATCCTAGGCACTGAGCTGAAATGGACTGGTATTGGCCATTCTGAATTAGAAAATCATACTGTCTATTATGCTGGTAAAGACATAATTAAGAGGACTGGCATTGTGTCCATTGTCAAAAAGGACATTTCAAGAACTAGCTTCAAGTACAATGCTGTCTTTTGGGATTATATCTGTCTTTTCAAGGAAATCCAATAAATACAACTCTTATCCAAATTTATGCACCGACCACTAAAGCTAGATGAAGAAATTAAAAATGTATACTAACATCTTGAGTCTGAAGTTGATCTCACATGCTTTCAAGATGCATTGATAATGTTTGGCAATTGGAATTCAAAATTTAAAAACTAAAAGGATGCAAACATGGAAGGAAAAAATGGTCTTTGTGGCAGAAATAGAGCTGGAGATTACATGATAGAGTTTTGCAAGATCAACAACTTGCTCATAGGAAAAGCTTTTCTCAACAACACAACGTTAATATATGCATGGGCTTCTCCAGATGGAATACACAGCAATCACATTGACTATATCTGTGGAAACTGATGATGTAGCTAAAACCAGGCCAGGGGCCGACTGTGGAACAGACCATCAATTGCTTATGTGCACGTTCAGATTGGAGCTGGAAAAAAATTAAAGCAAGTCCACAATAGGCAAAATATGGCCTAGAGTCTATCCCACCTGAATTTCACTAACAGTTTTGATGAAATGCACACTAATGAGAGAAAACCCAATGATCTTTGGGAGAACATGAAGCCCATCATTCGTGGAGAAAGCAAGAGGTCATTTAAAAGATTAGAAAGAAAAGATCAAAGTGGATGTCACAAGAGATTCTGAAAATTATTCGTACTCACAGAATAACTAAGGCCAGTGGAGAAATGATGAGGTGAAGAGCTGAATAGAAAATGGCAAAGGGCAGCTCAGGAAGACAAAGCCAAATATTACAATGAAATGTGCAAAGGCCAAAAGGGAAGACTATGCTCAGTATATCTTAAATGGAAAGAACTCAAGAAAAAAGTAAAGCATCAAATTGCAATATTGAAAGATTCTATGGGAAAAATATTGAATGATCCAGGAAGCATCCACAGAAGATGAAAGAATACAGGGTCACTGTACCAAAAAGAACGAGTCGACACCCCACCATTTCAAAGGGTAGCATATGAGTAAAAACAAATGGTACTGAAAAGTTCAGGCTGAACCGAATGTATTAGTCAAAAACAAGGCTCTAGGAATTGATGGAATACTAAAGAAAATGTCTCAACAAGCTGATGAAGCACTGGAGACACTTCCTCGTCTACGCCAGGAAAATTGGAAGCCATCTCCTCGACCAACTGACTGAAATATTTGTAACCATTTTACAGAAAGGTGACCCAATGGAATGCACAAATTATCAAACAATATCATTCATATTACACGCAAGTAAAATTTTGCTTAAGATAATGAAAAACTGGTCGCAGCCCTACATTGACAGGAAGCTGGGAGAAATCAAGCCAGATTCAGAAGAGGACGTGGCATGAAGGTTATCATTTCTGAGTCAGATGGATTTTTGCTGAAAGCAGAAAACACCAGAAAGAGGTGTATTCATGTTTTACTCACTGTTATATGCATTTGACTGTATCGATCATAACAAACTGTGGATAGCCGTGAGACGAGTAGTAACTCCAGAACACCCAATTGTGCTCAAGGTGAATCTGTAGATGACGCAAGAGGCAGGTGTGTGGATAGTACAAGGGAAAAGCTTAACATTTGTGGGCTCAGCAAATAATCAGAGAAGCTGGAGTAAATGAAAGAGAATGTGGCATCAGGATTGGAGGGAGGGTTCTTAAGATTCTGCAATATGCAGATGACACAACTCGACCTATAGGTAACATCGTGATAAATGGAGAAAAGTTTGAATTTGTCAAGGACTTTACCTTGTTTGGATGCACTATCTATGTTCGTGGAAGCAGCAGTCAAGAGATCTAGCAACACATTTCATTGTGAAAATCTCCTGCACAGGGCCTCTTTAAGTGTTGAAAATCACGCAAGTTACTTCATGGATACAATACATGCCATGGTATTTTCAGTTGCCTCATATGCATATGAAAGTTGGACATTGAATAAGGAAGCCTGAAGAAGAAGCAATATGTTTTAATTATGGTACTGAAGATTATTGACAGTACTGCCAAACAAACAAAAGACAAAGGATCAAAGGGCAGCAATGAATCTGCAGCTCTGGGAGAGGGACATGTCTGATCAGTGCACATGTGAGCAAATGAAGGGGGAGGAAGAGAGAGTGGAGCACATACTGGCCCACCAAGCCTCGATGACGATATTCCCGCTCAGAGCAGCCAATCCACAGAGAAGACCATGTGGCCGGCCCCACTATGAGACACAACATCCCTCACTGACTTATAGCCCTATAGAGGACAACACTGGGGACACAGTTTGGGACTTGCACCTGATCTGATCCCACCACACCGAGGCCAAACACTAAGGGCATGCAACAGAACATCAAGGGGAACAGAGCAACGAAGTCCCAGGGAATACCAATAATAGACTTTGGGGCCAGGGCTTGGAACCCCAACAGACTCCACTGGAAAACACTCCTAAAGGCCAACAAACAGTCCTTGAGCTAACTACAAGCTTCTTCTTGTTGTGTTGTGTTCTTTTTTCTTTTTGTCATTGGCTTGTTGTTGTTTTTATTTTGTTGCTTGGTTTTGCTCTGTCTTGCTTTTGTGCATGTTATTATCTCTGCAGGTCTGTCTAAATAAGATAGGCTGGAGGAGAAAACAACGGGACCAACAGTTTTGGTGGGACATGGGAGATGGGGAGGTGGGGGGGAAAGGAAGTGGTGTTAATAAACCCAGGGACAAGGGAACAACAAGTGATCAAAATCAGTGGTGAGGAGGGTGTAGGAGGCCTGGTAGGGCATGACCAAGGGTAATGTAGCCAAAAGGAATTACTGAAACCCTAATGAAGGCTGAATATGATAACGGGACAAAAGGAAAGTAAAAGGAAATAGAGGAAAGAGCTAGGAGGCAAAGGGCATTTATAGAGGTCTAAATAAAGGCATGTACATATGTAAATATATTTATATATGTGGGTGTAGAATATATGTGCATATATGTATAGATTTAGTATTAAGGTGCAGATGGACATTGGGTCTCCACTCAAGTACTCCCTCAATGCAAGAATACTTTGTTCTGTTAATCTGGCATTCCATGATGCTGACCTTTCTGACACAATCGTTGAAGACAAATGGGTGCATAAGCGAATGTAGTGAAGAAAGCTGATGGTGCCCAGCTATCAAAAGATATAGCATCTGGTGTATTAAAGGCTTGAAGGTAAACAAGCGGCCATCTAGCTCAGAAGCAACAAAGTCCACATGGAAGAAGCACACCAGCCTGTGCGATCATGAGGTGTTGAAGGCATCAAAGAACAAAAAAAAAAAAATCACATTATTGTGATTGAGGGTTAGTGTGAAGTGGAGACCCAAAGCCCATCTGTAGGCAACTGGGCACCCTCTTACTGAAGGGTCTCAGGGAGGAGACGAGCCAGTCAGGGTGAAGTGTAGCAGCGATGAAACATACAACTTTCTTCTAGATCCTAAATGCTTCCCCCATCCACTATCATGATCCAAATATTACCTTACAAATCTGGCTAGACCAGAGGTTGTACACTGGTACAAATAGGAACTGGAAACACAGGGAGTCCAGGGCGGATGATCCCTTCAGGACCAGTGCTGAGAGTGGTGATACCAGGAGGGTGGGTGGAGGATGGGTTGGAAAGGGGGAACCGATTACAAGGATCTACATATAACCTCCTCCTTGGGGGACGGGCATCAGAAAAGTGGGTGAAGGGAGATCTTGGACAGTGTAAAATATGACAAAGTAATAATTTATAATTTATCACGGGTTAATGAGGGAGGGTGGAGCAGGGAAAGAGGGGTAAAAATGAGGAGCTGATGCCAGGGGTTTAAGTGAATGTACAAATGTGCTTAAAAAAAATGCCACAGAGTGGCAGAATAGATTTTTTTAAAAGGAAGCATCATCATGCAGAGCAAATATTTTGAGAATTATGAGGGTAACACATGTACAAATGTGCTTTATACAATTAATGTATATATGGATTGTGATAAGAGTTGTATGAGCCCCCAATAAAATGATTAAAATAAATAAATAACATGATTAAAAAACAAAAAATATGACAAAACAATCAACCAAATCTGTCTTGGAAGAAGTACATCCAGAATGCTCCTTGGAGGGAAAGATTGTGAGACTTAGTTTCATGCACTTTGAACATGTTGTCAGGAGTCGCCAGTTCCTGGGGAAAGAAACCATACTTGATCAAGTAGAGAGACAGTGCAAAAGAGGAAGGCCCTTGATAAGATAGTTTGCTACAGTGGCTGCAACAGTAGGCTCAAACTGAAGAACCATTATGAGGATCATATAGTGCAGGACTCGGCAGCACTTCGCTCTGCTACACATAGGGTTGCTATGAGTCTGAATGGACTCACCAGCACCTAACAGCACCACCATTTGGAATGGTTTGTTACACAACAAAAGTTAAAGGAGACCTTGATTAAGACACCAGAATCAACCAGAGAACAGTCAACCAAAACCAAACTCACAGCCATCAAGCTGAGGTTGACTCCATGTGATCTTTTATGACAGCATAGAACTGCCCCTGTGAGTTTCTGAGACCGTACGGGAGTAGAAAACTTCCCCCATGGAGCGGCTGGCAATTTTGAACTGCTAACCTTTTAGATCACAGCCCAACTCATAACCACTATACCACCAGGCTCCTCAGGGAACAATATATGATCCTAAAAGGCTAGGTCTTGCAGTTGGCAGTGTTAATGGCTACCCACCACCCTTCACAACTTACCATTTCTTTCTGTTCACATTAGTTCGACTACCCGTGGTGTCTTCTGAAAATTTCTTTTCCAGAGGGTTTTATTTGATCACCAGATTTTACCCTGCCTGTGTACCCAGTAGGGCAGAACTTCTGGAGAATTGATGCCTATGATGAGTAGCTGTAAAGCAATGAATGACGACAGTCCGTGTATAAATGCCCCCACCTTCCTTGTCAGGTGGGTTGAACAATTATGAATGCTGGTGAGTTGGTCCCAAATCATAGTGGCTCCGTGTTCAACAAAGCAAAACAAAACATTGCCCTCTTCTGCATCCTCCCGACACCATTTCTATGGCCGAGCCCACCATGGCCGCCACTGTGCAACTCCATCTCCTGAAGGGTCTTTCGCGTTTGTATTAACCCTCTGCTGTACCAAGCGTGGGGACCAGTCCTTTCCCGATAAGATATCCAGAGTATGTGAAATGAAGTCATGCCATCCTCACTTCTAAGGACCATTTTGACTGTACTTCTTGCAAGACAGTTTGTTGGTTCTTCTGGCAATCTGTGGTAGAGTTAATATTCTTTACCAGGGCCATCATTCAAGCATCGATTTGGTTTTGGTCTTCCTTATTTGTCATCTAGGTTTTGCGTGGATTGTGCATTGAACATGCCACAGCTTGGGTCAAATCCATTCCACTCCTCAAAGGACTTTTGCAGCAGATTTGCGGCTCAGTACATCATTTGATGACTGCTGCTTCTATGAATGTTGATCGTGGACCCAAGTAAAATGAAATTCTTGAAAAGTTCAGTATTTTCTCCCTTTATGTTGTTCATTGTTCCGGTGAAGAGGAAGCTTGTTTTCTGTATAATGAGGTGTAACCACACTGCAACTGTAGTCTCTGGCCTTCCTCATCAAGTGCTTCAAGTCCTCTGTGCAAGTTTTCGACAAGCAAGGGTTTGTGGTCGGCAGATTGCCGGTTATTCGTTAGCCTGCCTTTAACCTTTGTGCCACGTTTTTCTTCATTTAGTCCAGTTTCTGGGATTATTTATTCAGATTACTACCATGAGTGGTTTGCTCTGTGTGCCTCCCAGAGTTCACTAGGAAGACTGAGCTCTATGACTCCAGTAAAGAGCTCTTGTTACCTCCCTGCTATTCTCTCTCTCCTCCACTGTGGGGCCTAGAGACCCCTGGTCCAGGGATGAGCCTAGGGCTCTTATTTCAGCTTTGTCATAGGCAGAAACTAGACGTTGCGGTCAATGGATTCGGCATGGTGGTTTTGATGGGAGCAGGGGGAGAGTTTGGGGGATGGTTGTCAGCTCAAGGATCCGATGAAGCTGAGAGATAGACTCTAAGGGTGAGGAATGAGTCTGGGGAGAGATCTGCTTTAAATGACAGGAATAAAAAGGACAAGCGTTTGGCATTTGTTTTCCTCATAACAGCCTCCCCACCCCAATGTCCCTGTGTGTGTTATGTTTGAGGTATGATATACATACAGTGAAATACACAGATTGGCAAGGTACTGTTCAGTGAATTTTGACAAAGGTGTATACCTGTGCAAACAACCACCTCATGAATCACGACATGGAGCATTTCAATCACTGCAGAATGTTCCCTGGTGTCTATTTGCAGTCAGTCTGCGCTCCCTTTGAAGCAATCACTACTGTGATTTCTATCATCCTATGTTGATCTTGCCTGTTCTAGAACTTCATAAAAATAAAACCACACAACATGTACTCTCTTATGTTTTGTTTCTCTCATTCAGCATCATAGTTTTTGAGATTATCTTTGTTTTGCATATTAGGATAGTGCTCCGTTGTATGAATGTAGCATAATTTAGTTACCAATGCTCCCCATATCCGACATTTACATCATTTCCTATTTTTATCTACTATATGTAAAGATACTGTGATTATATGAAAGTCTTTTTTATTTTAATAAATCATTTTATTGGGGGCTCTTGCAGCTCTTATAACAATACATACATCAATGGTATCAAGCATATTTGTGCATGTGGTGCCATCATCATTTCCAAAAGATTTTCTTTCTACTTGAGCCCTTAGTATCAGCTCCTCTCCTTTCCCCTCCCTCCCCCACCCTCCCACCCTTGTGCATTCTTGATAACTTATAAAATCTTCCCACTTTCATATTTTATACTGTCCACTGTCTCTCTTCATCCACATCTCTGTTGTTCATCCCCCTGGGTTGCGGGTGGGGCATGTGTGTTGTACATTATGATCAGTTCCCTCTTTCTCCCCCTTCTCCCCACCACCTAACCTAACTTCATGGTATCGTTACTCTCATTATTGGTCATTATTGGTCTCATTATTGGTACAGGGGTTTATCTGCCCTGGATTCTGTGTGTCGAAAGCTCTTATCAAAACAAGTGTACATGCTTTGGTCTAGTTAGGTTTATAAGATAGAACTAAGGGTCATGATAGTGGCGGGGGTGGGGGCATGGAAGCATTAAAGAACTAGAGGCATGTTGTATGGTTCATCGGTGCTATACTTCACCCTGACTGGCTCGTCCCTTCCTGTGACCCCTCTGTGAGCGGATGTTCAATTATATACAGATGGCTTTTGGGTCTCCATTCTGACCCTCCTAGTTCTCATAGAAATCGTGATTTGTTTTAGTTCTTCTGATGCCTGATACCTGATCCCGTCGACACATCGTGATCACACTGGTTGGTGTGCTTCTTCTATGTGGGCTTTGTTGATTCCCTGCTAGATGCCGCTTTTTTAACTTCAAGCCTTTAAGACCCCAGTTGTTATATCATCTGATAGCCGGGCGCCATCAGCTTTCTTCACCACATTAGCTTATACACCCATTTTGTCTCCAGAAATCGTTTTGGAAGGTGAGCATCACAGAATGCCAGTTTAATTGAACAAAGTGTTCTTGCATTGAGTGAAGAGTTGAGTAGAGGCCCAGTGTCCGTCTGCTACTTACCCCATAAATATATGTACATAGACCCATATCCCTATCATTCTATATAAATATATTTACATATGTGCATGCCTATGTTTTTACCTCTATAAAGGTCTTTTGCCTCCTACTTCTTTCCTCTATTTCCTGAAAGTCTTTTTATGGGCATCTATTTTCATTTCTCATTGGTCGGTACCTGGTAATAAAATTGTTGGGTTTCAGGGTACATAGAAGCCTTTGCTCTGGCTGCCCCTGTGGCTGGTCCAGTTTCCCAGCCCCTTGCCTGATCTGCCTTCCTTCTCCTTGGTTGGCTTTGAATTGCTGTGGTTCCAGCAAGCATTCTGTGGATGGCCCCCAACAACTCTCCTGGATGTTTCAGAGCAGGTGGTGAGGGTCTAGTCAGGAAAGAGCTTGGGGCTAGAAGTTGGATATGTGTGGTTAGGAGGCCAGTGTCTAGTTTTGGTTCTTCCATGACGATTTCTCAAGCAAGTAATTTTCTGAACATTGGTTTTCCCATTGGTTATTCCTCAGGATTCCTTTCAGATGTTTCTGTGCATATCTAGTAAGTTCAAAGCAGATGGTCCATTTGGATTTGTGTCCCAGGGTAGGGCAGAGAAAGAATATGAAATGATTTATGTTCCTCCTAACTTCTAAAACATTAAAATACAGTAGTTACCATTTCTCTGATTTTCCTGCCTCCTAACCAGGGTGCATAGTATGGATGCTCTTTTATTTTTTGCGACTTGGATGGGGGACAAGGTTAAAACTGAGAGATGCTGAGAAAGACCCCATTAGAAGGAGGAGACCGCAGCGAGAAGCCTAGGAAAGAGCCCAAAGGGGCAGAGATCCTCAAGAGAAGGAGTCAGGGGGCTATGAGAGCAAGAAAAAAGAATGAGAAACACATGGAAGGAAGATGATAGTCACCACAGGGAGCAAACTTTAGAGGACAAAAATCTATCTTTCTTTTTGCACGTTTTATAGCGATGTGGGTGAAAGTTTACAGATCACTTAGTGTGAACCTCCCCCTTATTCTATACTGCCTTTCCCTTCATCCCAGTTTATACATGTTTACCTTCTTGTTAGTGATGCACTCACTCATCCTCTCCTACCCCTGATAACCTTCGGTGGACATTTCTTGTTACATGTGATCTTTTTTGTGACTTTATCACAGTGGTCTCATACAATAGTCGTCCTTTTGTGCTTGACTCATTTCAGTCAGCATAATGTCTTCCAGGTTCATCCAAGTTATGAGGTGGTTCCCAGTGACATCATTGTTTTTAAGCATTGCCAAATACTCATTTTGTTTACTTTAGTCATTAATCCATTGACAGGCACTTCTGTTGTATTCATCTTTCAAAAAGAGACCTTTTGAAGTAGGTTGCTGTGCCCTGTACAATGCCAACAACTCCTCCGCCCTGAGAAAATGTCAGGAAAAGCATCTATCATTCTACAGTCTTTAGAGAGTTGAATATGAGCTTCCAGTCTTTTCTTGATTCGTATTTAAGACGGGTCTTGTGGTGACCTCAAGACAGAGAATCTCTCTACAGCATTGACGTTGAAGGACTGAAAGTCTTAGGATAAAAGGCTAAGCTGCTGTTACAAAAAGATCTGACGACACAGTGACCTACAGGACTTTCATCTGTCTCTCGGTGACAATTCAAAGATCTGTGACTCAGGTTAGGGAAGCAGCTCTGCTTCGATGTCAATCGGGAACCCCATGTTCCTTCTATTGTGTGGCTTGGTCATCCCCTAGGGTATTGTTGCCATTTGTATGCTTGACACTAGATTGTGTTGGGTTCAAGGTGGTGGAAAGGAGAAAGATAACATGGAGGAGGCACACCTGCCATCTTAGGTTCTAGTCCTGGAACTAGCATACATGATGACTTCTCAAATTCCATCTGAAAAAGTCAACCATATGGTTGAGCCTACTTGCAAGGGAGACTTGGGAAATGTAGTCAAGCCAGGAAGAAGGGGAAGAGTATATTATAATGTACAACTGGCAGTCTCCACCCAACATAGCAAGACGTAAAATCCCTAGAGGGCTGCTTGGGAGATCGGTCCATCGATGTTCTGAGAGAAGAATAGTATTCCTCAGGCCTCTTTAGAGCTTTCTACTCTGACTTATTCAGCATCTGTCTATCCTGTCTGATGGGCTTTGGGAAGAAGAAGAGAATGGCCAGAGCGCTATTTGCTAGTGCTTGGATTCATTCACGAGCTAAATTTGTTTCAGGAGTGGGTGAAACGGGAGGAAAGAGACGTGAAGGCCTTTCCCTTCCCCAAAGGCCTGTCTTATTGTGAGAACCTGAATGGGAACTCGCAGATCTCTCTTTCCTGAAAGCTCCTCTCAAGTCCAATGTGTCCTTCCCCACCTGCCTCCATCATCTATCCATCGTTTCTCTCCCCACCTTCCTTACAGACCCCAACAGGGTTGACTGGCTATGGCAATATGTCATTGAATGCAGAGAGCATTTCCCCTCCACGGTGCTTAGTCAACTTTTATCCCATATGCAATTGAATCACCCAGGAAGAGGGGAGTGCGGTGGATGGAAATGTGCAGCCAAAGTCTCCAGGCTACACGTTCCTCCTGAGGCGTTGAGTGGTATGTGCTTGGGTGTTCCTTCTGGGGACACCCATGCCAGTTCTGTTAACTAAGAGCGTCCTCTCCTTTTGCTTTCTTACTCTCTCTCCCTCTTTCCTGTTTCATGACTGTGGCACTGTCATTTTTCTTTGCTTCAGGCCTGCCGTGACCTGTGAGCCAAATACCCACTGTCAACAGGTTCCCCGGAATGGCGTCCTGTTTCTGGCTTCTACCCAAGCTCTGGAGGAGTGTGCATGACAGCCAGAGCTCATTAGGGCAACGGAGAATTTTCTCTTCAGGAGGAAGAGCTAGAGTTTAATTAATCTCAGGGTAAAATGGTTCATCTCAATATAAATTATAGCTCCTGGAACAGCTGTTGAACAAAACAGCAAGTGAGAAGAAGAATGACAGCCTGCGGATCTGAAATGAGAAGAGAATTAAAAAAGGAAAAAGAATCTGGTATGTTAGATTATCTGAATGACCCCAAATCTTTCCCCTCCCTGTGACATTGAGGATTGAGTCAATAAAAAGGAAGAATCTCTTTCTCCACCCCAGGAACTTGGACCTCATCATGTGACCTGCTTTGGCCAATGGGCCATTACCAAACGCAAAGCAAGTAGAAGCTTGAAAAGTGTTGATTCTTTGGAGCTTTGTCTACTGTGGCTCTTGGAACCCCCAGGCCTAAGCTAGCCTACTGCCTAATGAGGGACAGTAGTCCTTCCCATTGTCCTAGCCAAGAGCTTGTCAGTGTTAGACACATGACAGGGGCCTCTGCTTGACTCACTAGCTCACTACAGGCAAATGGGAAAGAGCAGCTCCAGCCAGAAGAACCACCTAGAATCCTAGACAATCCGCAGAACCATAATTGAAACAGTTGTTCTCATGCACTGGTTTGGGGTGGTTTGTCCTATAACAAACACAAACTAGGTACAGCTGAGATGTATGTCTGAGTGTAGTTGTGTGTGTGTGTGTGTGTGTGTGTGTGTTTTCCCCATGTGTGACTCTTACATCTCCCCCATAGCCACGACAGATGTGGCGAGCATGCCCTTGCCATCAGTATGATCCAGGAAGGTCTCTACTTGGGTACTCTGTAGGATCTACTGAGCTCGCATAAAGAAACACACAAGGGAGAAATCATCAGTCGCTTCTTATCGTTCTCATCACTCTTGTGTCCTAGGTTCCTGAACTTGGAGCCTGGCCAGGTCTCTGAATAAAGGTAGTACCTAGAGGGGGCCCGCACCATTTATGGCATTTCCCAGAAGATACCGTAGCTGGCAACCTCAGCAAGAGCACTGAAGGTATGTAAACACAGGTGTGTATTTTCCAACCAGTGGAGAAATGGTGGTGGCCATTGGAGCGTTCTTTCTGCTGATCATTAGAGTTGCCAGAATCCCCCCTGCGTGCCACCCCATAGTCCCCTAGGGTTGGCTCTTGCCGATATTTTTCCAAGACAGGTTTCCTAGGGGTGTTCTTACGTATCTGCCAGAGATACTAGTTCCTAAAGGCACAGACATAGTGTTTCTGGCTGGGGGAGGAGGGGTTTCTTTGGTCTGAAAGAGCCCATATAAGATTCTGTTTTCTCTGTTAGTTTTCTGTATGTGAGTGGCCATATTGGACCTAATGCTTACTTGGCCTGCGTCAAGTAGGTTGATTTTCTTTTCGAAGACTGATAGTCTAATTTTTATGAAAAGTAGTTGACAAATAAAACTCCTCTTCTTGGCCTCTTCCCTCTGTCTTGCTTTCTTTTCTTCTTGTTTCTATGTCTCAGTGGTGACAATTGGTTGCCTTTTAAAAAACACCTTTATTGAGCTATAATGCACATTCTCTGAAAGTGTAAAATCCAACGCTATTTAGTAAATAGACGCAATTGTGCAACCACCATCAGTATCCAGTTTTACAACATTTCTGTCACACACCCCCCCCAAATCCCTGTGTGCCCATTAGCAGTCACTGTCTATTCCCACCCTCAGCCCAGGCAACTGCTAATCTCCTTTCATTGTTGAGTTTCCTTTTCTGAGACCTTTCATATAAATGGATCGTAATAAGTGGAAGAGCTTTTCTTTCATAAAGACCATACTTAGGATTAGAGTTTGCTAAATGAACCAGAATGTTTACAAAAGCACTCTCCCTTTGAAAAGTTGCTCCATGAATATTAGCTAGATGCCCTACCTTGGTTTAGTACGCCGCACAGCAGACGTCGAAGCAAGGACTTGGCAGCGGCAGTTTCTGTGTGAGATTATCATAGGAAGCAGAAGCGAGAAAGTGAGGGAGGAAAGACGCAGAAAAAGGAAGAAGGAGAAGAGAGAAGAATGCCTAATTTGCAGATTAGGAGAGGAGCCTGTCATCAGCTGCGAACCTACCCGCAGCTCCATAAAAAAAGAGAGACCAGCTAACTGCTTCTGCCAAGATGCCAGCCAGGAAAACCCTTTGGAACCGTTTTACTCAGTACCACATGGTGTCTCCACGAGTGGCTTCAGCTAGATTCTCTAGAGAAGCAAAGCCAGTGAGATAGGCATATATATCCATCCAGCTAGTCCAGGAGAGCAAGATCTGGCTACCCGCTCCTCTATTCCAAGAGGTCACCAGCAGTCCAACATCAACGAGGTGGCATCTACCAAGACAACAAAACGCAGGAGTAAAAGCAGGAGGAGAAGGGGACAGAGACAGAGGGAACAAAGGCAGCAGCTGGGACGTGGACCTGCTAGCTGGGCTAAGCCCCTTGCTGAATGGCCAAAGCACAAGTGAGAATATGTCCTGACTGTCTCGGGAGAATCTTGATGGCCCCCTTTGTTCTGGAATCTTGATAAATAGCGTCTCCTTTGACTCTCCAATGTATTCTGAGTAGGGTGATCAACGACATGGTCATTTCACCCACAGCACCCAGTAACTACTCCAACATAACATTGATTGCCAGTGGTTAATGTCTGCCTTGTCTGCTAAACTGTCATTTCTGGAAGGCGAGGGTCCACATCTGACTTTTCTGCTGCCTCCTTAAGGTATTTGCGTTAGTAACGTGCTCAGTAAACTTTTGCTGAGTGAAAAGAGTTCATGAATTTGTGGATCAATGAACAGGTATACCGGCTCTGTTGTAAAAGGTGTGGTGAACTTCAGTCTCCATGACCCGGAGATCCAAACTAGATGGTGCCTGGCTATCGGTACCAGCTCCTCTGAAAGGGATCCCTTTCAAAGGTCCTGGAGAGAGTGGGGGGCAACTGTGGAATATAACTCAAGATCAAAGACATCAGGCACACTGGTTGTATTGAGACTATGGCCCTTAATTAGCCAACAGGTCTGGAAATGAACTCACCCCAGTGGCTCAAATTTCAGCTAAACAATAGCCAGGTCTGTAAGGGGAACAATAACACTAGAAGTATAAACATGCGTTAGAATGATCAGCCCTTCAAGATCAAAAGAACAGCATTCACTCAAGGGATACGTTCAGAAGGCGGCAGGAAATCAGGAGGAATGGAAGCAGGAAGCACAAGGAGAAAGTGGGATGAGTGGTGTCTCATTGTGGGGATTGCAGTAAATGAGATAAGACAAAATGTGTATGAATGGTTGAATGGAAAAATCACAAATTTTTTTGAAAGAAGTGTGATATGGTTAGAATGAATTGAGGGGAAGGAAAGTGGAATCATTACATCTCGAATCCCAAGGAAAGCCCTAGGAGGTATATTTCAGCATCCCTCCACCCCCTGGTCAAAGTACGCTCCCTGCATTTCCTGGCATATATATATACTCAGAGAGCCAACCGTGGTCGCAGAAAGTGCAGGGGTGTCTAATGTTCCCCAACCCCCCAAGTATGACTGAACATGCTTTGCATTTCTGGTCTCCAAAGGTCTTTTCTATCCGCAATGGCCTGAAAGCCTGGAAATGGTCTTATTTGCAGCATGGTGACCTTAAATGTACATTTTCTGTATTATTTCCTTCCCAGGGAGAGGGAGCTCATCATGTTGCCACCAAACAAGGACCATTTGTGGATCCCTCAGTCACGACCTTAATAAGCATAAAGCTTAGCCCATGTCACAGAGCCAAGAGCACAGACGCAGAGTTGAGCGGACCAGAAGGAAGGAAACCCAGACGCTGAAGCCAGAGTTCTGTAGGAACAGCTCTGTGCTGGTTGATTTAGAAGGGGAACTTCACCTCCTGGGGTGGCGTTTGATTTAACATCCCCAGCTTGTTCAAAGACCTTTGCACTTGGGTCTTAAATTCCTCTACAAAAGTTACCATGATTAATTTTTCTTTCAGGTTCTCCAAGCAGAGTGAGGGCCTGTCTTAAAGAATGAGACATTGAGTCAGAATACTTCTTGTTCCACCTCTGCCTTCTTTGGGGGTCTGTCTTTGGGAACCACTACACTGACTGTATCTGATAAGGCGAATATCCTGTACCATATTATTATATTTATTATTTACATTTTCCCATTACTCGTCCTTCCCAAGTATAGTTCCAATAAAACCCCTTTTGAAAATTCCCATAAACGGTGAAAGTATCTTAGCAAATATTTGTGGAGAGATTTGCTGTCCAATATTTATCTAGTGTGTCTAGAATATATACAACTTCAGCGCAAGGAATAACAGGCTAATTCAGTAGATGACAAGTAGTAATATAGTGGGAAGGTCAGCAGGAAGGAGGAAAGGTTTTCCAGGATGGCAAGTCGTGGACTAGAGTTTGGCAAACTGTGGCCTGTGAACTAAATCGGGCCTGCGATGGGGGTGTAAATACCTAGTTTTATTTGGAACATGACCATGCTTTTTGCCTATATTGACTATGGCTGCTTTTGTATTCCAGCACTCGAATTGCATAAGTGACAGCGATTGTCCAAACGACTAAAGTGGTGATTCCCTGGGCCTTTACTGGAAGTTTGCTGAACCCCGGCATTGGCCATGGTGGAAGGTGAGGTGGTTTTTCCTGATGGGAGTGGGTATTTAGAGAATATGAGTTTGAAAGAAGTGGAGGAGCCAGATGATGGAACTCTTGAAGGCCAATTAGGAGGAAATAGGGAGTGAGCACATAGTGAGCGGGCATCCGCCTTCTCATCCTCCAGCTAACTCAGGTTCACACTTAGGTACTAAAAGTCTGGAGGAATGGGAACAGCTCAGATTTTCCAAATCTATTTATCCTTCCATCTCCATATACCCATCCCTTTAGTGGATATTTATCCAACCCCTCATTGGACATACACTTATTTGTACAGAAACAGGGTTTTACGCAAACAAAGCAAGGTTATTTTTGGTGTGGCAGGGGACCACTTAAAAATACATGCATCCTGCCTCAAGAGAAACAAAAATACTCATAATTCTACTAACCACAGGTAACAACAATTAAATATTCCCATATAACCTTGCTGCATAGAAAGAGACATTTTTTATTGAGTTTTTACTGTGTGTGTCATGGATTGAGTTGTTACTTGGGTTAGGGTTTATAACACCTATTGGGGGGGGGCACAATATAGAATAAAAATTTTCATAATCCTATTTGGGAATGGGTTTCCCTTGTTACCTTAATAAGGCAGCACTTGTGTTGGCTGCATCTAAAGTCAATCTCTTTTGCATTTTGCAAGCAAAGAAGCAAGGAGAGAGGGCAAAGTAGGTACCACATCACATGAAGATCACCAAGGAATCAAGAAGCAAAGTTCTCCTTCCAAAGTCAACATCAGAGAGCATAAGCACCTGCCTAGAGCCAGTGCCCTCAGACTTGGAGCCTCCTATACAGTGAGAAAATGAATGTGTTTATTAAAACCACCCACTTGTGGCACACCTGTTGTAGCAAACTGGATAAGAGAGCATACCAAGTAGTACACTAAGCTCACAGGATACAAGATGGTGGAAGGTTGGTCTTCGTCCTCAAGGGTGGAGAGCAAGGCCCCAAATCATTGCAGTATGGGTGAGAAATGCCTTCATAGTTGTCTGAGGAAATACCAGGGAAGTGGTGCCGAGGCAGTGGTCTCTCCCTCCTGGCCCGTCATATTCAAGGTGAACCTTAGTGGGGGCCTGCCAGTCGGCCAGGTCAGCAGGAGCATTGCAGACAAGAGAGAAGTCATTGATGTTTTCCCTTGCCTATTAGGTGCCCGGGAGTATGACTGGCAAAATCTCATGCAATCATGAAAGCAACTCTAGGAGGCAGATGTTATTATTCACGTTTGACAGATGGAAAGCTGACTCTGAGCAGTTAAGGCATTGGCTCAAGTTCATTCAGGTAGGTTGAGGTGGAAGCAGGATTTGAACTCAGATCGGTTGCCCATTCTTCTCCCACTTCACGCTGCTGTCTCCCGAAGGTAAGCAAAACCATGATGGCAACCTTCGTGTATTCTATTTAACAAATATTTCTTGAGACTCTACTAGGTGCCAGATTATATATGGATTGTGTCCTTAAGGAATCCCATAGAGCAGGGGTGGGGTGGGGTGTAGAGGTGATTTCTTTTAGGACATGATCTGTAGATAGGTGATGTAGTTGGTGTGTCAGGGCTATTGTTGTTGATGCTGTCAAGTTGATTCCTACTCATGGAGACCCTTCTCTGAGCTTCCCCCTGGGGTGTCTGAGGCGCTAGTCTTTACAGGAGCAGGTCGTCACCAGGACATATATCCTGCAGAGCTGTGGGGGGAAGGGGGATTGATCTACCCATCTTTTGGTTAGCAGCCAAGTGCCGATGTGGGAGAAAGATGGGGCTTTCTACTCCCAGAAACCCGCAAGTGGTGGCGGAGGGTCACTAAGGGTCAGCATTGACTTGATGGCAGTGAGTTTTGAGAGTATTTTTTTTAATTTTAAGAAATCATTTTACTGGAGGCTCTTACAGTTCCGCTAACAATCCATCCATCCATCCATTGTGTTGAGTGCATGTGTACCTAGGTTTCCCTCATCCTTTTCGAAACGTTTTCTTTCCCCCTTGGGCCCTTGGGATCAGCTCCTCATTTTTAGCCACCCTCTGGAACCCTGGATAAATTATAAGTTATTATTATTATTTTCATATCGTGCTTAAGCCATGTGCCACCAGGATTCCTTGGGTCAGGATTCCTTGATTCGTAATTTTGGAATCACACGTCAGATATGGGGCTTCTTCAGCTTCTGGGAGGCACAAAGGTGATCTGAGAAGCCTCCTGCAGGAATCAAGGAATCCTGACCCAAGGAAAAGGGGATATTCCACTCACATCAGCAGCCCAGATCCCTGTTCTCCCTTGAGGCATGAAGCCTTTGCCCTCCAGAAAATCCTCTTAAGGCTGCTTGGCCTTCTCCAAATCAGGGCTCCTCTTGCCTCACCAATGTTCTTTCCAGCTTGCCTCTTTACTTTTCATGGGACATTGAATTTCCAATTCCTGGGACATTGGGGCGATCAAAATAGCATGCACAATCAAATCTGTAACCAATCATTGGCGTCTTAAAAACCACCAGAGAGGCATTCTTTCATGACAAAGAAATTGGAAAATAGAGACTAAAATAAGAGAGCCTGGCTTTTCCCATTCCCCAAAGGATCATCCCTTCAGCCCGGAGTTGACTGGTCTTGGCGTCTGCCTGGTCTTGAGAAGAAATCTAATTCTAGGCCCAGGGAGCCACACCTTCCTTAGACATTGAATGGAACTCTTTCTATTGCTCCATGAATCCTTATTTTCATGATCATAAAACCTCGAACTTTATTGTGCCTTAGTGAAATTGCAACCCTAAAAAAGATCATACGGAGTTGATTGGGGTGTGTGTGACACGTTTTTAATAGTTTTCTCCACTTCTATGTTGTTTGACTTGTGCTAAAATGGGAGAAACGTGTTTCTGCTTTGTCTTGTTTGCAATTGAAAAGATTTCTTACAGCATTGGGCTCCTGGCTGATCCCAGAGCTTTTGCCTCAGAAGGACATGGATATTGCTCTTGAGAGGAACCTTGCTCTAAAAATGGCACAAAGGTATCTGATTTCCTCGAATCTTACAAAGGAAGGAAATCACCGTCAGCATCAGCCCAAGACTGATTGCAGCAAGGTGGAGGTCAGATATGCCTTCTATTGCCAACCTTGGTACCAATGCTGAGACCAGCGAGCCCTCCCATAGTACTCTGCTTCTAAACTGTTCATTACAGTGGCCACACAGAACTCCCAGACAACAGTCACGACGACAGGGTTTATTAAGAAAGTTCCAGGTTACAATTCAGGATCAGGGATGACTCAGGATATGGTTCTTAGGACAGGACAGCTTCAGGAACAGGCATTTTTCTTGGCCCATGGGCTCCTGGGCCCCTCAGCCTGGCCTCTGCCCAGCTTGGTCAAGTGTTATAAAGATCTTTAGCTCGACTGACAAGTACCCGAGCCCCCCCTGGTTTGCCAGCAAACTTTCTGCCTATAGACCCTCCTCTCCAAACTGGGAGAATGGTCCTTTCCCTTTGCCTCAATGGTCTACAGTTTCTTAGTCCAGGTAGACTAGAGAAACAAATTCATGGAGACACTCATAATTGTCAAAGAAAGAGGTTTATGTACAAGAGCAATTGAACATTGAGAATAGTGAGAAAACATGCCAGCCCAGTCCAAGATCAAGTCCATAAGTCTGATATTAGCCCATATGTCTGATACCAATCTATAAAATCCTCTTCAGACTCATGAAAAACATGACACCTAATACAGGAAGATCACGGGTCAATGGGTGGGACATCTTGTGGATCCAGTGGCATTGTAAGCATCTCAGAGCTGGCAGGCGTCTCTATGTGGCTTCTCCAGCTCCCAGGGCTGCATCAGAGTAGGTCCATGTGGATGTCTCCTCAGGGATGTCTCACAGGGAGTGAGCCGAGGGGAAACTAAAAGTGTCTCCCACCTCAAAGGAGGAAATACAGGAGTTCCCAGAATCCTCAGGAGAAGGCCACGCTCACACAGAGGCCTCATTGGCTATATCCTAATCGACAGACTAGACTCCACCCCTATACTCTTATTCCTCAGATTGACCCCAGATGATGTAACAACCACAGCCACAGTCTGGCTGAACTTCTTCCAACACAGGTTTGGCCGATACAGTTGTTTTTTAAGGGCCATACAGCTTCTCCTCCTACTTTGTCATTTCCTCAAATGTTCATTACAGCTATATTAATTGTGACTATATCCAAACTGGTAGAATAAAAGGAGCACCGAATTAAGAGTCAGGATGCCGATGACCTACTTATAGCTCTACTACTGACTGTAAGTAAGCATGATCCTGTCCCTTTGCCTCAATGGTCCACACTTTCTTCACCTTTATAATAATGTTTTCTAAGGCCCCATCTAACGTTAGATTTGATGAGCCTACACTCAAACTGCAGTCTCTTATAGAAGACCTAATCTCTGCACGAAGGAAGATTTACTCCTGTTTGTTTTGTGGGCAGGCAAAGTGCTTTTGGGGTAGTGCCTATGAATCCAGAGAAGATTAAGAAAAGGATGTTCTTGGGAAAAGAAAGGTTTTGGGATTTGGGGTGCAGATAGACATTACAAAAAGAGGCAAAGATAAAGGGAGAGATGTCAGCAGTGGAATCTAGCAAAATCTAACAGTGGAACCTTCTTGACCCCAGGAAATGTCCCTGACTCCTGGTGCTCATTGTGACTCCTGCCACTGGTCCAGGGATAATGGGGATAATTAAAGTGAGGTCCCTGTAGGATCAACGCAGGCCTCCAAGGAGTCCCTAGTCTTTAGAGATGGAGTACCTATGCATTGTGTGTTTGAGAATGTGTGTTTCTATGTATATGTACATGTGTAGGAGAATATGTATACATGTATTACTCTGTGTACATCTGTGTTTCTTTGTATTTATGTGTTCTTTTGTATTACATATCCGGTTGTGTATCTGTATATTATGTGAGTGGAGATATATGTTTTAGAAAGTGTCTGAGTTGATATCTCCTTGTGCTTACATAGTTCTTGTATATAGGTGTTTACATCGGTGTGCATGTGGGTGGCTGAGTGTGTGCGTGTGTGTGTGTGTGTGTGTGTGTGTGTGTGTTGGAAGAGTATGTTTGCCAAGTCAGGCTCTTTTTTCAACTTGAGATAGAATTTGAAACTGTTCTAGTCCCTAAATAGGAATCTTGTGTTTCTGCCTTCCTTGGTCCCTTCTTGCAGGAAGTGAACCTATCATGTTGTATTGTATGCACCCTAAAGAGCCTCTACCAATTGGGTGAACTTAGAGCTCCCCAAATGGAAATTGGCAGTCCTTCATGAAGTCAACCAAGGGCCAGTGTTGTGTGTGTGAAGGATGGAGGGGAACCGAAAGTTAATATTCCTTCCCAGCTGCTACACTCACGAGAAATGGCTGCCGAATGGTTGGAAGAAGATAGCGGTCTGGCCCTGGCAGTGGGTGCGAGAGGAAGTATGGGGAAGGGGCTCATGGGAAGGCGGAACGAGTGAGAGCAGGCTGCCTGGAACGGTCCCATCTCTGACATCTCCCATCACAGCTGGCTGGATAGCAGCTCAGCACCATTGTGAGTCTACTCCGGGAGAGTTTAAAATCTGTCTTTAAGAACCCAGAAGGGGCTGTAGCTTCCAAAGTCCACTGAGAGAGGTGGAGTGAAAGAGTTCAAGGGCAGGCATGATGCTTTTTCTCCGTTTCTCTGGAACATGCACCAAGCCACCCACAGAGTTAGTGTGATGCACCATGAACTATGGCATGGCCATAAATAAAATGACCAAAGAATCGCTTCCAAGGGCTTCACCTTGCAAGCAGAACTTCTACATTTCAGAGCACACCATTTATTACCACTGCTGCTGGGAAAGGGAGCTAGCTGATAGTGCAATGCAGAGATGAGAAGACAAGCAGTCTAAGGAGCAGAAAAGATTGATGGTGGGAATAAAACCCTGGGCAAATTGCCTCTTGTTAAACGTGGATGTTGGGCCCATTGTCAGAGCAGTGCCTTCCAGGGGAACACAGTGGTCTCGCTGGAAAGCTGTCTTGACTGCTCTGTGCCTCTTTTTTTTTCTTGGTTGGCTTTAAAATTTTTTAATGTAGGATGGCATGTTAAGTGGTTGGGAGAAAGGATTGGTGAGTGGGAAGATATTTCAGACCATTTTAGATCCCTGGGTCAAACTGTTCCTTACTCGTTTTGTTGCTGATTTCTTCTGCTCGCCCAAGAGACCTCCACAATGGTGATGACGCTCATGACTACTTCACAGCTTATTCACCACTCTCACCTTGGAGCAACCTCGAATCAACGCACAGCGGAACTCTGTTAAAGACCTCCTGTGAGCCCTTAGAGACGGCGATGAACAGGCGAGGCTGGGTCCTTTCTCTCAAGAGATTTACCTGAGCTGGACCTCTGGATCTTCTTGTTTCTGGGAGGATATGCAACTAGCCAAATTAATTGCGACACTTGCCAACTTAAATCACGCGAACCACTCCCCTCCTCCTATCGTGAGGGAGATATAATAAAAAGCTCAGGATGTCAGCCTAACCAGAAATCCCAAGAATTCTATTCTGGCTTCTTGTCAATGACCCCTGCCAGCCCCCTATCTCTAACTTGGGGCCAAATGACACAATTTAACGAGACCAGCTCTGTCCCATAGAACTTCCGGTGATGATGGAAATGTTCTAGAGCTGTATGTTCCAATGTGATAGGGACCAGTCACATGTGGCTTTTGAGCCCTTGCAATGTGGCTACTTGGAATTGCAATTGACCGTGAGTGAAAACTCATGGTTTGGTAGCAATAGAAGGCCTTCAAAACACCTCAGTAGTAATTTTTATGTTGATTGCATATTGAAAATATCATAATTTGGACATATTAGATTAAATAAAATAGGCTATTAAGTCATTGCACCTGCTTTTTTTAAAAGTGATTACTGTTATGGGCCTTGTTTCTTTATGATTGTGGTAGTCACATAATTTCACGTCAACTTGATGATAAATAAAAGAGTAGGGGTGGTCTTCAACCTGTCAGGCAAATCATAGCCTGGTGGAGCCTACTTGCGGGTGTGGCCTTCTCATAGGGAGGGCCCAGGGAACCTCCCCCACTCTGCCTTGACCTTCCTGCTTGCTGGACACCCAGAGAGCTGCAAGAGCCCTGCCATGTTTCCCCCGACCATACGTCCATGCAACTTTGCGTTGACTGATGTGTGATCTTCTTGCATGTTGCATCAGTGCATGTGGTTGCGTGAGTCTGGAGAGGGACTTATGGACTTGAATTGGACTGGGCTGGGATCCTTTCTTAATATATAATTACTCCTTGATATAAAGCTCTTCTTTACATATATATATGTGTTACTGGATTTGTTTTTCTTGTCAACCTGGCCAACCTCAATGATACACACCCGTGTTAGGCAGGATTGACTAGAGAAACAAATTCATTGACATATATGTGTAAGAGAGAGCTTTATATCAAAGAAACAATTGTATATTGAGAAAACATCCCAGTCCAGTCCAGATCAAGTTTATAAGTCCGATATTAGCTCATATATCAAATACTAGTCCATAATTTCTTCTTGAGACTCACATAGCCACTTGCCATGATGCTGAATGCAGGAAGATCACAGGCCAGTGGGCGAAAAGTCTTGTGGATCCAGGGACTGTGGAAGCATCTGAGCGCCACAGGAAGCTGAAGTAGAGAGAGAGTGTAGCCCACCTCCTCGGAGAAAAAGACAAAGTTCCCAGAATCCTCATGAGAAAGCTACATCCACAAAGAGAAATCATCAGGCTGTGACCTGATTGACAGGCCAGACTCCACCTCTTTACTCTTAATATCCTCAAGTTGGCCTGAGATTATGTAACTAGCACAACACTCATTAGAGCAGCGGTTCTCAACCTGGGGATCACGGCCCCTTTGGGGGGTTGAACGACCCTTTCACAGGGGTCGCCCGATTCATCACAGTAGCAAAATGACAGTGATGAAGTAGCAACAAAAATCATGTGATGGTTGGGGGTCACCGCCACATGAGGAACCGTATGCAAGGGTTGCGGCCTGAGGAAGGAGGAGAAGCATTGCATTAGAGGGATTGCTGGGTCATGTGGCATTTCCCTTCCAAACTTTCTGAGGAAGCGCCATAGCATTTTCCCAAGGGGGTGGCCTGTTTTACCATCCCACCAGCAGTGTGGAAGGCTTCTGGCTCAGCCTCCTCTCCCGCAGGGGTGGTTTGGGAGTGGGTCTTATTAGAGGACACGTCCCTTTTCTTATCTGGAATCTGAAGAGGCTAGCTCTGAGATTGAGAAGGGTCACTTATCTCAAAGATGCTATCATTTCCCCTGTCATCTGAACCAGTTTGTTGGCTCTCCAACAACGTGAAACATGATCAAAGGGAAGGCAGCAGCTGCAGGTGGTGCCCTTCCCACTTCCTTGAGCCCTCACCATCCTAGTCCATAGGGAAGGCATCCTACCAGGGCCATTGGGAAGAATGCAAGAGGAGAGACTAATAATGCCCCCCCTAGCCCCTGCCCCCCAGTAACCTTCAGCCCATGATGGATTGGAATCCTGAGGCTAAATACCTTAGTTCCCATACCTCACAGATGTGCTCTGTCTAGTCTCCCAGAGTTCCTCAGATGCCCACAGTGTCAATCTGCATAACAATGCCTCCTTTCGGGACCCCCTTCCGGTTCCTATCTGATTTCCCTGCTGCACTGCCACTATGTCCTATTCATTACTGGCCACATGGTCTTGTCTCAGGGTCTTCGCCTGGGTGAACACAACCTGAAACGTGTCCTTTAAAGCACTGATGTTTAAGGGTATTGTCTTGGAAGCCTTTGGATGGCTTCGCCTGTTCGCTGAGCTCATCAGGGACTGGTACATGAACCGGTAACTAGACGCTTAATGTTCTTTAGTTTGTTCCTGTCCCAGAGAACTAACTGCAGACATAACGACTCTAGTGCAGTCATTCTACCCGAACACACTACCTCACAGGACTTGGCACTTCCAGCTACATTTTCCCTGCATTAATGACCTCGATTTTAATACTGGTTTCTAACCTCAGTTTGCATCAGACTGAGCTCCCAGTTTCATCTTCTAATTGCAAGAAGATGCCGCAAGATATGTAAAGCATGATGGGTCCTGGGTGGGTGTAAATTGTTTGCTGCTGCTGAAGACACTCTGGGAGGGAACCTTCTGGGATCTGACAGGAAGTTATTCCAGATGTCAGAAATCTAATGCCAAAAACAGAAAAATAAGCTCCAGTTACTAAGCTAATCAGGGTCTAGCGTCTCAGAAATAAGAGAGCCTTCAGGATGAGCAGAATGTGAAATCTCTGGAAATTGTCCAGAAAATCAGCAATTATATTCTTTAGGAGGGTTCTGAAAGCGAGAAGATGAATAGTGGCCATTTAAGGAGTCTTTTTCTCATGTCACATCAGGGATTAGAATCTTACAAGAGCAGGAAGGGATCTTAGAAATTCTCTTATCAACTCCAGCCTCCCTAAATTGAGAAAAACCAAAGTCCAGAAAGGAGCCCTGGCGGTGTAGTGTGATCTGCGGGGGGGGGGGGGGGGGTTGCTAAGCACAATGGAGCTGATTCAAACCTACCAGCCACTCTGCAAGGAAAAGTTGAGGCTTCCTACTCTCGTAGAGATTGACAGTCTTGGAGACCCACAGGGCCACTTCTACTTTGTCTTATAGGGTCACTATGAGTCGGAATCAATTAGATGGCAGTGAGTTTGCTTGTTTGTTTAGAGAGGTAAAATTACGAGTCTACAACCACACAGATGGATAACTGTGACTAAAAACAAGCTAAATACTTTTCCCACAACCCTGGAGTACCACTCCACTCTTTGTACATAAATGTCAGCGCTTTCTGATGATGAACTATTGTTCCCACCCCAATTCCCAGGAAGGATTGGAGAGTCAGGGCAACCAAGAGAAAGACCAGAATCCTCAGAGCTGTCTCAGGGATGTGAGAGATGATAGGAACCACATTTGGTAGCTCCTCCGAATCTGGCTGGAGGGCTATATTATGACAGACACTGGGTTAAAATTAATGCAAAGTGCTGAGCGGCATGAGAATTGGAAGAGTGTTTTGGCAAACCTTCCCAAGGTTGGGCTCAATGCTAGGCCCCTAGGAATCCCAATTAGTCATGGACTTGGGCTCCATTCTGAAGCAGTTTCTAACTGAAATAGTAGAGACAAGGAGACAACAAACTTATCCAAAGTCTGTAAACATGATTACCAACTTCCTTTCATCAGATATTTGCTTGAAGTCTGGCATGTGTCTAGCAGCCCTCCCATCTTTGGAATTCTCTAATAATTTCATAAGTAGGAACTGTAAGTCATCTCAATGCTCATATGTTCTTTACAGTGAGGGACCATGTTTTTCATGCATTCGTGTGTTCTTAAATCCATTAACCAAATGTACCGAGTGCCTACTATGAGTTATTTCAGTCCCTAGGCAGTGCAAATGTTTACTAATGCACTTGACAGTGAATCAAAATGTTGGAAGCTTGACTTCACCCAGAGGCCCATCCAAAGAAAGACCTGGAGCATCGTTCTACTACGAGACACTTAGGGTTGCCATGATTTGAGGTCAACTCAATGGCAACTACAAAGCAAAAAACCCGAGTTACTAGTGATAGAAGGAAGTTCTACGTGCAATAGAGGGATGATACCAAATCTAATTCAAACACACATACATGCTCAGGAGCCTCCTCTCCTATCTAAAGCCACTTGGGAGGTGAGAAGTCAATAACCGCCTCTTCTATTTCAGCCCAAGACAAAGTGGAACAATCAGGAAACTTTCTCTTTGATTTTCTCTTCTAGTTCCCCAGGATAAATCCCCTTGACCTCTTTTCTATACACACAGAACGCAAAAGCAGAAGGTTCTGCCACGTATTAGCTGAACTCAAATGACTTTCAATTCTATTTTCTGTGTCTGTAATACGAGGACACAATAATTGCCCTATGGTGACCCTGGATGGTATAATCGGCTAAGTACTCGACAACCAACGGCAACATCAGTGGTTCAAACTCGCTCAGTGGTCTTTGAAGAAAGACCTGGCGTTCTGCTTTTGCAAAGTTCCAGCCTCTGTCATGAGTTGAATGGACGACAGCTGGCTTGGTTTTGAGTTTATGTTGTTCTTTTCAGCTCACAACTATTGTTTATGCAAGATGTTTAGAAAATATAAAGCATTATAAAATGGAGTAATTGTGCCAATGTTCCTCATCTTACTCTCCCCACCCCACCCCCTGGCCCATTCCATCCCTACTCATACCCAGTAAGCAGTCTCCACCCTTCTTTGCTCTGCTCTGTGTCTGAGACGCACACTGCATCACTCAGGACTCTACTACCTGATATCTTATTAAATTTTAGCCAATGGGAAGGCTGCACTGGGAATCAAAAGGCAGGAAGAGAGAGAGAGGTCACGGTAGTTCTTCCTCAGACCTCTGTTTTTCATAGATAACTATGAGGAAAATCTTGTCTAGATTGAGAACGACAATAAAACAATACTACATCTGGGTCACTCTGTGAATACCAATATTGATCGATGGCTCTTTCTTCACAATGCCAGCTCTCATTTGAATCCAGTGACCCTATTTCTTCTCCTTATTCTCTTTAATACATGAGTTTCTTGGTGCTTAACATTCCTTATTGGCTCCCTAACCTACCCACAAAGTAATCCCTGCATTTGAGGCCCACTGTTTGAATCACCTGGGCTGAGTTCTGGTTGTTGTTGGAACCTTGAGACCTATGTGCATAGTAACAACAGCAGTAACAACTGAACAACAACTTCCCTAAGTGCTCGCAATGAGCCAAGCACATTGGCTGTGTTGTTACGGGGTGATTTTCCAGAAAAGTGCAATCCTAATCTTCAAATGAATGCAAAGTGAACATGCATTCAAGATTTCAATGAACTCATTACTGAGGGAACTGGAAAGATGTTACAGCCAGTTCCAAGGAGACTCTGCAGAGCAGACAAATGGCTAGATCAGAAATATTGAAATGAATGTGCAAATGGAGGCAAAACTGGCCTCTTTCACAGAGGAGGAGGGAAGGCAGGTGACCCTCTGTGGGACAGAATTTGCATGTCTGTCAACAAGAAGTATTTTGCAAATTTTCAGTAGCAAAATTCAATGGGAATGAAAGGTTGGAATGGCAAAACCTAGAAGACAAAGTTCTAGGCTAGTGTCCTTGGACTTGATAGAACTCACAGTCCATTGGTTAAATTGTTTCATTGAAACATAATCACGTAAGTTTCTCTGCATAAGATCTTAGCTATTTTCACAATGCAGTGGCAGAGTTGAGTAGTTGTGACAAAGATTGTGGCCCCCTCAGAATGAAAATACTTACTATCAGTCCCGTTACGTAAATAATTTGCTAACTCCCACAGTGGACAATACACAGTTTTCTAATGAGGCACAGAATCTCCCCTTCTGCTGATAAGAAGTGACACTATTATTATCTCCATTTTACAAGTCAAGAAAACAAGGCTTATAAAAAGTTGAGCAACTTGCCCAAGGTAATATGGCCAGGAAATGCCAGAAGCAGAATGGTAATCTGGTCACTCTGATTCAGGCAGTGAACAATTTAGCCGGCCTTAGTCACAAAATAAATCCTGGGCGAAGTTGAAGCTAGGGAACATCCGAGCCCCTTAGAAATGATTTCTTTCTTTCTTTTTTTTTTGAGAAAGAAAATGTTGTCATTAAAAAGGTATGTGTAACATAGGAGTAAATCTTAGTGATCTTGGATTTGGCAATGGAGCCTTGGAAATAACACCAGAAAAACAAGCAGCAAAAGAGAAAACAGATGAATGTTTGAGCCCATTGTTGCAGCCAACATGTCAATCCAGCTGATTGAGGGTCTTCTTTTGCACTTACCCTCTATTTTATCTAGGATCATGTCCCTCTCCAGGGACTGGTCCTGGCTGATAATACAGTATGCAAAGCACAGGAGATAAAATCTCACTATCCTCCCTTCTAAGGAACTTCCTGGCTATACTTCTTCCAACCCAGATTTGTTAGTTCTTCTGGCTGTCAATGGTTTTCAATATTGTTCATCAACATCTTAATTCAAAAGCATCAGATTTTCTTTAGTCTTCCTTATTTATTGTCATATATATGTATATATACACATATACATACATACATACATACATATATACACACATATTTATACATACATATATATCTGAGGCAATTGAAAATACCATGGTTTGGATGTTTTCGGGAGCGCCATAATCCTCAAAGTAATGTCTTGATTTTCTAGCACTTTTATTAGGTTCCTCGGGTGGGAAATATTTTGGCTCTTGGCTTCATGCAAGAACGAATTGACGCTGAAGCCTGGTTTGTGATCCAGCAACCTTGTGAGACTGCACACCCACACATCTCTCTCTGAAGCCAGAGAGAGAGACCGAGGCATGGCCCACCGGAAGAGCAAGGAAGAACAGAGCAGCAGTCTAGCAGTCTAGGTAGTTGAGGCCTTTTGCTGGGAGGTGTGGTCAAAGGTGTTGGCTGACCCCCATTGGCTGAATTAAGCCCACCTGAGCCTAGTTTGGGCCACCCAGGTGTACCTCCCACCTGGCTCAGGCTTGAATTGGTCCACGTGCAGTAGTTTTTATAGCTGGTTAAGGCTTGCCAGGTTCTCGGCAGCAACTCCCCTGTCCCTGCCTCTTCCTACCTAACACTTTAATGAAGTATTGCAACACCCGCTATGGTTAGCTATTATCAGAATAAAGACAGATTGCAAAAGTGAATGGGGCTTTTAGAAACTATAACACCCTGCCCCATGCATAGTCGGTGGAAAATATAAAATAGAGGAACCACCGTAGGAAACAGTGTGGTGTTTCTTCAAAAAGCTAAACATGGAATCATCATGCAGCCCAGCAATCCCACTCCTAATTATACAAGGGGCATAAAAACCGTGGAGAAATGAAATTTTAAAAAGAATGTAACTTGCGCAGGAACTTTTTAAAAACTAGTATTAATCATTTTATCGAGGGGCTCTTACAGATCTTCTAACAATCCATAAATCAATTGTATCATGCACACTTGTACACTTGTGCATATGTTGCCATCATCATTTCCCAAACATTTTCTTTCTACTTGAGCCCTTGGTGTCAGCTATTCTTTGTTCCCTTCCCCCACTACCCTCTCACCAATGGAAACCCTTGCTCAATTGTATAGTATTGTCCAGGAACTTTTTAAAGCCCCTTCATACATCCAAAATAATTAACAACCGGGACGTAAACAGATACTTGAGAACTCTGGTGTCATAATGAGTTAGAGGTTGGGCTGCTAATCACAAGGTCAACAGTTCCAAACCACTTACCCATCTATAGTAGAAAGGTGAGACTTTCTGCTCTGGTCAATAGTTTCAGCCTTGGAAACACACAGGAGCAGTTCTATTCTATCCAGAGGGTTGCTGTGAGTCAGAATTGATTCAGTGGCAGTGCGAAAGAGATAACTGTGTGCCAATGCTCACTGGAGGATCACTCACAATCACCCAAAGACGTACCCAACCCAAATGTCCATCACCAGATCAGTGGGTAAGCAAAAGATGTACACTGAAATATTTAGCCACAGAGAGGAATCAAGTTCTGATACAGAGTACAACATGGATGGATCTTGAAGATATTACTCTGAGTGAAATAAGCTAGGCACAGTGTATCATTCCACTATATGCGACATCTTGTTGATAGATTCTATTGAGTAGGTTCTGACTCGGTGGCCCTCCATGCACCAGAGTGAAACATCCACACAACTGTTCTGATGTTTGATCCCCTGTGACTCTCCAGCTCTTGACGTTCTTCCTCTTTTCTCACTGGCTCTCTATTTTGCAAAACATGATGGGCTTCTCCAGAGTAATATGTTCAAAGGACATGAGGACAAGTCTCACCGTCCTCACTTCAAAGGAACACTCCAACCGTATTGCTTCCAAGACAGATTTTGTTTCTGTTGCTATTCTTCCGGCAAGATGTGGCATATGGAATATTCTTCACCAACACCACAATTCACAGGCTTCCATTCTGGGGTCTTCCTTATTCGTGGTCCAGCTTTCACATGCTTAGATGAGGCGATTGGACATACTGAGCCTTGAGCCAGCATAATGCAGTCCTCAAGATTATACCTTTGGTTTTGAATGCTTTCAAGAATCCTTTACAGCAGATGTAGCCAATGCAGTATATCATTTTATTTCTGGAATGCTGCTTCCCTAGGTGTTGATGATGGATCCATGTGAAAGACATCCTTAACACCTTCCAGCTTCTCTCCATGTATCATGGGGTTGCTTATTGGTCCAGTTATGAGGGTGCTTGTTTTCTTTATCCATAATGAAAGTCGTAGCATGAAACATTGAGTACAGGAATGTTCATCGAGCCTGAAAGTAGATAACAGTTTGCCAGAGGACAGGGACATGGGAATGATCGTTTAATGAGCATAGAGTTACTGTCTGGGGTGATGAAAAGAGTTTAGAAGTGGATGGTGGCGCACAGCATTGCGTTGGACCTTGATGCCACTGAATTGTACACTTAAAATGGAAATTTTTATATTGTTTTAGGGGAGAAATGATCTCACATTTCAGCATATTCCATAAAGATCCTTTTAATTAAGCTCTGAACAGGACAAAGACAATACAAAGATAACCAGCCTGCTAAGGGAAACATCAGCAGGAGGCTGAAATGGAGTACAGAGACTACATGGCCATGGGGTTAATTATAGATGAAGGAACGCTCACAGAATCATTACTTGGCAGATCAATTCATCATTGTTGCAGTCCAGACGATTGAAGCAGGAAATGGATCATGATTGTGGTAGGTATCCAGACACAGATTTTTAAAGTTTACAGGCTTGGTTCTGGACTTTGACTATGTAAAATGAACCTACTCTAACTTTAAGATCACATGTGGATATTTTGGTCAATCATTATGAACAGGCTCAGGCAAGTTTTTTTGGTACAAGCCTGAGGGCAAAACTCCCCCTTTCCTGGGCTTGCCACGAGGCTGTCATACTGAGCGCCAAATTGCCACATCGCTAGTTAATGCTCAGAAGGAGCTCGACTAGAATCTAAATTGATGTCAAGACTCAAAATGGAGTGAGGGACCCCACAGCAGACTGCAGTCTTCCACAACCTGTGCTGCTTTAGGATTTTAGCTCGACTTCAGTGGCATATGTAATTTGCCACCATAAAATTAATTCAAGGGGTATGTACATGTGTGTGTTTGCAGAAAGGAATGACTGCATTGATAACGAATTTGTCCAAGTGTACTTTTATCCCTTCATCTAAAACGACATTTACTGGAGCTACTGAATAAGGTTCAGCCTACGTGTATAAGGCACGGCAGTAACTGCATACCAGCAAACAGGAATCGAACCCCACACAGAAAATTCTCTCAGCTCTGCAGCCTTTTCCTTTTGAAAGGTTGCTGTTGCCAGATCTACCCAGTGTCTCAGCCCTCTGTTCTTTGGGTAAGTTAACTCCCTGTTCATTCCCTCCCTGTTTATTCCAACTCTCAGCTATTTTAAAGCAGTTTGCAAGTACTTGTCTCTGAAAGGGACCAAGGGGGGTGAATTAGCATGAAAAAGCCCCCCTTTCTTTTGTTCAGATTTTAAAATCGTTATATACCACTCCCACTGTCCACCCCTCCCCCTATTTGGTGAAGAGAAAAGTGAGGTGGAAAAAAAACACACACACAAAAACAAAACCCAGTGATAAGAGACTGTCTGAGAGGAAGCCTAGCTCAGCCCCCACCACACACACACACACATTTGGAAATCATGTCTTTCGTGTCAGGTTGCATGTGAAATCATTGTCAAATCTTTTTTTGGTACCCCCTCATAAATATACTTCCCAGAAGGTTGCTAATCGTCACCAGGCACAGTGGGTGAATTTCAATGACTGCACTGCTGTGGAGAAAATGAATGGACTGTTAATAGGATCTCTCAAATAATGGCTAAATTATTAAACGGTGCTGGGGTGGCTGTCACTTCCTCAGTGTGCCGGCTTCTATGGGAAAGGGAATATTACCTTGTGCAGCCCTGTAGAGGGGTTTAACTTTTTGGTGATTGTTTCCCAGAGCTCAGGTTTATTCCCATTTCTTCTTTGTTGAAATCAGCAAACAGTATCAGTTCCCTATCCCTATGGGCACACTATCTGCCTACACACCAAAGGCTGTTCCCTGCAAACGTCTGCCTGATAGGCTTCCCTGGGGAACCTTTGTCCTCAAGGCAGTCTTAAAGTGCTAGAGACCTGTATTCCCTTGGCGCTCATGCAAGGGTGAATGAGTGAGTTCGCATAGCTATTCAGTGTATGTTCTTCATGGGTTCTGGGGATTCCTCCGCTGGACTGAGCTCCCGATGGCTTTTATTTTGATAACATGCCCTGTATTGTCTGCCATCCCTCTCCTGTCTCATGTCATCACTCCTTACTGGCTCTTGTTAGTGTCATTACTTGCATTGAGGTCCTTGTCTTGGGTCTTGCTGTTCAAAAGACTCACTACCGTCAAGTCTATTCTGACTCACAGTTACCCTCTAGGACAGGATAGAATTGCAAACATGTTTTTCCTCACCAACAAGCATGCAACAAAGACAGTACTCTGTAAATCTCACACGTGGAATATCCTGGGTAAGTCCCATGCTCCTGCCATTGGAAAGACATGGACTTTTTGGCTTAGAATTGACCGCCAAGTCAAAAGTTGCCTTTGTCATTGATTGACAGTATGACGGTGAATAACTTATTTTGCTTCAATGAGCCTCAGTTTCCCCCCACTTAAATAGGATGAACTCTCTTCTCTCGTAGAGATTTCTAGTCTCAGAAACCCACAGGGACGGTTCTACTTTGTCCTATAGGATCAATAAGAGTCAGAATCAACTCAATTGTAGTGGGTTTGCAAAAAAATTTTTTTTAAACAACATCATTTACAGAATGAACTAGTGAAGGTATGTCAATAGCTCTTTATGGTGCTTGGTACATAGTAGCAACTCTATAAATGTCAGTTCTTTGTCCTCCAATAAAGTGCAGCAAGGTTAATACTAATAGAATGTAATATTCTGTGTCTTTGTAGCCTTTCTCATGGGAGAATAAAGCCAACAGGTACAAAAGGGAGAAATCTATGGAATTTCTGGGCTTCATATGATTGCAAAAGAAAACGATGAGAAAAAATCCTGTTGACTAAAATAATAATAATCATAATTCTAGTCCATCCTGTAGTTTTCTTTGCAAGATTTCTGACATTACAGAACAAAATTGAATTGTGTTCAAATTCCTTCCTGGCAATTTTCTGACAAAGAAGAAATTCATGAGCAAAAAAAAAATTTTTAAGAAAACAGGGAGATGCTTCTAAAACTAAACACAAATCTCAGCATGAACTGCTGAATAGCGAAAGGCATTAAAATGCATTAATTTAAGAATCACGAGGCATTTATACAGTGTACAGAAAATGAAAAAGGTACTAACTTTAAAGTCAGGAATTGCCAACTATTACAGAAATTACAGATGCAGGTCAACAGCAGGAAAGGGATTGTATTCATTTCCTATGGCTCTTGTAGCAAAGTACTTCCAACTGGCATGCCTGCAACAAATGCTATGTACTCTCTTACAGCTTGGGAGGCTAGAAGTCTGCATTCAGGGTGTTGGCGGGGCCATGTTATTTCTGAACTGCTCTAGGGAAAGATTATTCCTTGATTCATCCAAGTTTTTGGTAGATGATGGGCATTCCTTGACTTATAGACACATCACTGTAATCCTGGCCTCTGTTTTCACACAACTGTCTCCCTGTCTCTGTGTATCCTGTCTTCCAGAAGGACGCACCCTGCTCTAGTATGACCTCATGTTAACTAAAAAACATCTTCCAAGACTATTTTCAAAGGCATTCTTTTAGAAGGCACCATTCTACCCATAACTGGAGTCTTGGCTGGATCTTCTTTGTTCTAGCTTCTTCCCATGCTTTCCAAGGAAAGCCTGCCATCAATGAGCCATTGGGCCCTGGTGAGGCAGCGGTTACATGCTTGGCTCCTAATAGAAAAGTTGGTGGTTTGAACCTACTATCTTCCCTGAAAGAGCAGCTGCTTCTGTAGGGATTACAGCTTCGAAAACTTGGGCAGTTCTACTCTGTCATGCAGGGTTACTATGAGCTCGATTCAACTTGATGGCTACATGTTTTATTTTATTTTAATGTTGGCGGTAGATCCGGAGATCGTTGTCTGACTCTCAGTAGTAGATCTTGCCATTGGCTTTACACTTTTGTTCTGCCTCAGATATCTGGTGGCTCTCACTGATTTTGCTAGCCTGACACCTGATTATGTCACCAATTAAATTGTTTAGAAAGGTGAATTCATGCATGGTCTTAGCAGATGCAACCAAACATGCTCAATAATCTTCATTTAATGTACTTTGTTATCAGGAGAGACCAGTCCCTGGAGAGGGGCATCATGGTTGGTAAAGTAGAAAACTCAAAGTTCACTGCCATAGAGTTGCTTCCAGCTCACAGAGACCCTATTGAACAGAGTGGAGAACTGCCCCTGTGGTTCTGAGACTGTAAGGTCAGTGAAAAAGAGGAAGATTCTCAAGGAGATGGATTGGCACAATAGCTATGTCAATGGGCTTAAACATAACAAGGGTAGTGAGTATGGAGCAGGACCAACAGAGTTTTGTGCTGTTGTTACACAGGAGTCAGAACTGACTCCAAGGCACCTAATAGCAACAATATATGCTTAACAAAGTGTTTTTATCTATAATAAAGGATAACTTTGTGTTAGTCTGGGTACATTAGAGAAACAAATCCACAGAAACTGATGTACAAGAGAGAATTTTATATAAAGGGTAAGTGCACATCAAGAAAACATCCCAACCCAGTGCTGCCCAAGGCCACAAATCCAACATTAACCCATATGTCTGACACCAATCCACAAAGTCCTCCTCCATCTCACAAAACACATGCAATGATGCCGATGCAGGAGGAAAGCCAAATCAGTGAATGTGTAAGCATCTCAGTGCTGGCAGGGGTCTCCACACGGCTGCTCCAGCACTCAGGGCTGCATCAGGGTAGGCCCATGTGGCTTCTCCTCAGGGATGTCTCGCAGGAAGTGAGCCTTGCCAGCTGAATCAAGGAACTGGCTAAGGCAGCTTCACCCTGGCCCTACCATCACAAAGCAAGATACCCGAGAACTATAAAGGTGAGGCTCACCCTTCAATTTACCCCACATGCGTTTATAGGCCAGGTTGGCACACTAAACTTTACTTTATCAGCCTTCTAAATTGAGATGAAACCCAGTAGAAAAATGAGAAAAATAGGTGAATATGAACTGCACAAAAGAGGATACACAAATCATCAATAAACATAATAAAATGTACCTAACCTCATTAATAAGGAACCTTGGTGGTATAGTGGGTTACTTATTGAGCTGCCAGATGCAAGGTCAGCAGTTTGAGCCCACCAACTGCTCCAGTGGAGAGAAAATCAATGTTTAAATATTGCGAGGAATGTATCGTTATAAAATTGTGGAGATGGTTACTTCTAGGGAGGAGAGAGAGGCTTATGATGGGCCAAGAATACACAGGAGTCTCCTGGAGGAGTTGGCAGTGCTATTTTGGCTTGGGAGGTAGTTAAAATAATTAATTCTACTGCATGTTCACACCTTGTGAACTTTTATATGTGTTATATTTTTATTATAAGGGAAAAATACTTTCTTAATATGTGTTCTGAGAAACACTAGTTAAGGGGATTTCAACTTGCATTACTCACAAAGAGGGTTCCACAGTCAAATTGATTTTGGAAGCGTGGGGATGAATGAAGGTTTGTCATACACCAGCATGCATTGTGAAATTCCAAGAAAGATAAGGACATGCCATGACTTAGGTGACCATGGAAACTTTCCTAACAGAATGTTCGTCGTATGTATTTCAGGAAAGATGGTAGGAAAAACCATCATGAAGCAGGTCTAAGTTTCATGAAGTCAGTTGATCTGGTCCAATCAAGGCTTTATGAGCTTTATGCAAAACATTAAATAAAACATACCAAACACAGAAACGCTAAGTGCAGGACTTATAATCCTCATCAGTCCAATAATCCATTCAACTGAATCCAAACAACAAAATATGAGCAAGCCACTGAAGAATCTAGCCCATACCCTAAGGCTGACCTTTCCGGCTGTATTGATTAGACTGCAGCTTGACCCTGTTGATAATTGCTCCTCTCTGCATGGACGGGCCACCCACACCCGCTCACTTCCTATTGCTCTTTGTTGACGCCAGTCACAGTTGTTCATAAGCAACATCATTCTTCATAGGGCCCAACATCTGCCCTGGTGCTTGTGCATCTTCTCCCACAGGGACATTATGTCATATTGTTTTCTTCTATGTCACCCAGCACCCCCAAACCAAGTGGCTTAAAATAGCACCAATTTACTTAGGTCACTCTGTGTTCTGGGGGGTTGGGCAGGGTTCAGCTGGCTGAGTCTTCTGCTGGCTGTCACACATGTGTCTATAGGTAGCTGCCGGGTCAGCTGGGATGTTTGCTGCCTGTTAGCCGAGGCGACCAATGGAGTTCCTGTCATCCCGCAGGCAGCCCTGAATGGCCTTGCCCACACAGCAGCTGCGACAGCAGAAGAGGGCTAGTCCCCACATGGAACCACCTTTAAACCTTTTGCTTTTATTACATTTGTTATTGTCTCATTGGTCAAACAAGTCACATTATCCTGTTGCCCCAGTCTAGACTCAGTGTGGAAGGAGACTAAGCAAGGAGACTTGGCCGAATTTGGAGTCCATTGCTATATCAATCTGCCAAAGTAGTACCTCTGGCATAAGCCCATTGCTAAGGAGTCAATTCGAACTCATATTGACCTTGTAGGGCAGAGCAGAGCAACACCATAGAGTTTCCAATTGTGGTAGTCACCTAATCTGGTGTCAATGTAAGGATTGGGAGTGTAGGGGTGGAGTCTAGGCTGTCAGTCTGGAGATAGCCAATGAGGCTTCTGTGGGCATGGACTTCTCCTGAGAATTCTGGGGAATCTGGTACTTCCTCCTTGGAGGCAGAAGACGCCTATCTCTCTCAGTTCACTCCCTTGGAGACTCTCTGCTGATAAAGCTGAGTTTCCTGCAAGGCACCCCTAAGGAGATGCCACATGGACCTCCCTGATACAGCCCTGGGAATTGGAATGGCCACATGGAGACCCCGGCCAGCGCTGAGATGCTTCTACCACCAAAGACGTTCTACCCACTGGCCTGTGATCTTCGACATTTGGCATCATTACATGTGTTTTGTGAGTCTGAAGAGGACTTTATAGATTGTTGTCGAACATAGGGGCTAATGTTGGACTTATGGACTTGATCTGGACAAGGCTGGGATGTTTTCTCAATGTTCAATTGCTCTTGTATGTAAGTCTCTTTCTTATACACATATGTGCGTCCATGGATTTGTTTCTCTAGCGTACCCAGACACACACACCATGCTTTAATCTTTACAGAAGCAGCCTGCCTCATCTTTCTGCTGAGGAACACTTGGTGACCTCAAACTGCAGACTGGTTGGTTGGCAGTCCAGTGCTTAACCATTGCGCTATCAGCCCTCTCTGGAATCATAGTCTCTAATGCTGCACTGGCTTATGCTATCTCTGCTGCCCATCAAACCCACTGCCCAATTGTGTGTGTGTGTGTGTGTGTTTAAATCATTTTATTGGGGGCTCGTACAACTCTTACCGCAATCCATCCATCCATCCACTGTGTCAAGCACATTTGTACATTTGTTGCCAGCATCCTTCTCAAAACATTTGCTCTGTACTTGAGCCCTTGGTATCAGCTCCTCACCAATTGTGATTTTAAAAACAAACCTGTTCATGTTTGATTTCTTTTTAAAGGAGCAATCTCCATAGGAAAGGTGATGAAAAGAGAGATTGATTACATTTTCAAGGATGCAATTAAATACAAAAAGTTTCCCCCAAGGGAAGTGTGCAAGATGTTTATTCAAAGACAATTACAATTATAACATTAAAAGTGGAGGGTCTGTAATAGAATTATCATTACATTGCATATTTTCCAGAAATAAAAAAGCTACTACTTTCCCTTCAATTTCACTCATTTATATTGAACAAAAACTATTTCTTGAATTTTTCAAATATGGCTCTGTTCTGTTTACAGTCCAACTGTGGCAATCTTCCAATTATTATTTGAAGCCGGACCTATGAAACGTTGTCAGTTGGAAGCTTAAGAAGCCTTTCCTGTTGTGTAATTATGGCAGTTGGGGGCTATATTGTGGAAGCCCAACAGCCCCAGAGCTGGATTCTGTTGTTTGCAGGTGTGGACAGTCTATGGCTGAGTTGGAGAGGGAATCACATCTCCATGTCACAGCAGTATGTGAGAGTGCATTCTCTCAGGCAATGCTAAGAATGGTCAAGTGGTGCACGATGGATCCACTCTTGGTTTCATGTGGCCACTTGAGAATACTTCATTGTGCTGCTTTTATACTTCGAGAACAAGAAAAAGGATGGTGGCCAAGAATTTTAGATGTTCGTTTCTGTGATCCACGGATCACCTGGTGTGATGTTGATTCTGTCTGTTCACAGTCCTGTGTGTATCAGAGTAGGGTTTTTTTCATGGCAGAATTTTTAGAAGTAAATGACCGAGTCTTTCTTTGGAGGAGCCTCTGGGTAGATTTGAACCTGAACTTCCAACCTTTCACTTAGCAGCTGAGTGTGTCAATCACTTGCACCATCCAGAAACTCCAATCCATGGTAAAGAATTTTGAATCTTTTGCTTTGGATAGCATTGGACTTGGGTGAATTCATAGTTTCGAAATGTGTCAGTTGGAATGATGATAATTGTGATAGGCTGGGTTGTTTAGAGAAAGAAATCGCGTGACTTTCATATATGCATAAGAAAGAGTTTGACAGCAAGAAAACAGTGTAGCCCAGTCCAGCTCAAGTACATGGGTTCAATGCTAGCTGGAGGCATGTAAATAACAGCAACTATTTGAATTGACAAGGCTCCTCGGATTTATGACTTCCTCTCCACCGAGAGGAAGACTCTCCATCAGACTCCTGCAGCAGGCCAAGGATGCAGAAAGGTGAAGCGGGATGCAGGAAAATCACAGGCTGGAGGATGCAGCGTCTCATCCAGCCAAGGTCAGGGGAAAGCCGGTAGGGTGATGACAGCTCTCTGGGCCACCCCTCAAGGCAGCCACATCAAGCAGGAAGGCAAAGATTCAGAGAGCAAGGGGAAGGGTTCCGAGCGTCTCCCTTATGAAAAGGCCAGCCCTCCCAGGAAGTATCATCAGGCTGTGACCTAATGGACAGGTTGAACTCAACTCCTTCACAAGGGCAAGTTGCCCCAAAAAGTCTGTCACCATGGTGATGGCACAGAGTAGCAGCCCTTGCCAGGTGCTCGATCCTAGTCATATTATTCCATCTTTTGTGCCAGCTTGCTATTCTCAAATGACCTAGGAACAACCAGAGCCAACAAAAGATGAAATCGCTTGATTGAGAACCTGTGATTGAGAAATGAGGGTGCCGGATTTGAACGCAGGTCTAGTCTGGTGTTAAAAGTCCTGCTCTTAATTACGCGGCCATGCTACCGACTGTTGAGAACGTACTAGGCATACCCAAGCATTATTATTATCACCATCTGTGCTATTATTGGACATTCCCTGATTGCTTCCGGAGTGTGCAGAACTGCACCGGAGGTGTGGGGTGAAAGGGGTCTCTTGCACAATAGAATGTAGGATAGATGATCTTCTGAATGTTCTCTGATTGACAGTCTCGGTGGAGAGGACGCCAGAAATTCTAGGAACCTTGTCAATTCCAATATTTGCTGTTATTGATATGTTTAACCTGCCCCTCCCCAAGCACGTTCTTGGAAGAGAATTGCTATCAGGCAGTGAAATGAATTCACCGGAGCCCTAGCACTGTCTCCACCACACGCACCCCAACCTGTCCTTGCTCCGTGAAATTATGTGTCGTTAGAAAACCCAATCAAAGACCTGGGAGCACACTGGATATCCCATCGGTGTGACTTTAAGGCGCCAAATCCTTGAAGAATGAACCTTTCAGATTTACCCATTGCAAAGCAGAGTTGGGAACTAGACACCCAGGGTGAACTACAGATCTGCTTACTTTAACTGTGGGACCTTCGACAAATGACTACTCTCTGGGCCTTTCTGCATACTTTCTGCAGTCGACGTAGCGTGGGGAATGTGATCACATCATAAAAACACTTAGTGCTTGGCACATGTTGTTGCTCTGAGATGTGGTCAAGCTGGTTCAGACTCATAACAACCCTATGGATACAGAGCAGGATGAAATCGCTGGGTCCCGAGCCATCTTCTTAACGGTCATGTCTGAGTCCCTTGTTGCGGCTGCTGTGTCAGTTTCTCTCATGGAGGGTCTTCCTCTTAACTGACCTCTCCTGACAACACGTCCAAAGTACATGAGAGGAAATCGCCCCATCCTCCATTCTAAGGAGCATTCTGCCTGTATTTCTTCCAAGAAAGATTTGTTTGTGCTTTTCAGACGTTCAATGTTCTTCGCCGGCACCATCATTCAAATGTATCGCTCATCTTCAGTTTTCCTGGTTGCTTTGTCAACGCTTGGAACGTAGTAAGTGCTATTTTAAGGTTAGGTATTCATGTTAGGTATGAATATCATTGGTCTACGAAAATCCACTTATATCAGGTAGAGTTTTTCAGTTAAATTTTTTGAGAAATACATTGTTCATGAAAAAAGATATTCATTTGATTCTGCTTCTAAAAGCAAGATATGCTCTTTGTAAAAAGTTACCCTATTTCTGCTGTGAAAAAAGGATTGTCACTTTTTAACCTCTATATCCTACTAACCTGAGATAATACAGCAAACTGTGTAGAACGTAGTAGCTTGAAACAATCACAATTTATTACCTCACCGGTTGAGCTGGCCTCAACTCAGCTGGGTGGTTTTTTGGAGACTAGGCTATGGCTGGATAGTCTAGGATGGCTTCACTCACGGGTGGCCATTGGTGAGTTTGGGGCCAGGGCTCCTCAGTTTTCCTCCACAGGAACCTTTCCAGTAGTTGATCTGTGGCCTATTCACAAGACAATCTCGTCTCGGGGTTCCAAATGCAGCCAGAGTGAAAGCCCTAAAGTACAATTCCTTTTCAGGCCTCTGCTACTGCCACCTCTGCTGGTGCTCCCATTGGTCAGGAAAGTCACTTGGATATGTCCACACTCAAGGGATTGGGAGATAGATTGCATTTTTTGATCAGCAGAGTACCAAAGTCACAATTCAAAGGGACATGGGGCCTATATATAGTGACGGGAGTAAAGTGATGGTTTCTTGACATGTCTTCTCTTTGTCTCACATACTTTGCACGTGTTATCGAGAGACCAGTCCCTGCACACGGCTACTAAAGTAGGAGGGCAGCACAAGCAAGGAAGCCCCGTGATGAGAGGGACTGACAGTGGTTTCAACAATGGGCTGTGGTATAACAATTGTGAGGAAGGCACAGGCTCGGGTTGGGGTGCACTCTGTTGTACACAGGTTGCTATGCGATGGAATTCACTGGACTTCACTTGGCAACACCAACAACATATGCCAGGTACTATGATTCTTAACCAGAGGTCTCTGCACTTTTGAATGGTGGGTTTCCATCTCTCTAACCCTTCTCTGAAGAATTCTGTGTTCTCTAATTTACACCATGCCAAAATGGCAGTTTGGGCTTCCTAGGAGGATTCAACCCATAGACCCTTTCTAATGTTCTTTGAGTTTGGGGAACAAAGAGTAGTCTGGAGGGGCAAGATCGGGACTCTTTTCAGCAATATTCTCATAGAACAGCCCATGACGAATGAGTTGGTGCATTGTCATGATGAGGATAAAAACAATCCCTAGGTGGTATGATTTTCTTAAAGCTTCTTCCAAATAAGCTCCAATGTCCATCTGTGTCCTTCATGAAAATGTATCAATTATCTCTCTGCCTTGGATTTAACTCACTCAGCCAGAGTTAAACCAGAGTCACTGTTCTGATTGGACTTTTTTTTCTTTGAAAAGTATTCAAGTGAGACTAAGCTAAGTGTCACAGTGCACGTTCTTGTCTGCAACCATCCACCGACTACAGAGACATGTTGAAACATGCTTTGTTAGAGATCAGCCTGTGCATGTATGTCTGAACTGAAATCCCCGTAGCAATACTTTTTGGCTTACCCTCCTATTTGCATATACAAATGTACACATATAAAAAAATAAACCCTCTAACATCATGTTGTTATTGTTGTTGGGTGCTATTGAGTTCATTTTAATCTATAGCAACTCCAAGGGACAGAGTAGAACTGCCTCATAGGATTGCCTAGGTAGTAATCATTATGGGGAGAGATGCCCGGTCTGGTTGGATGCGGTGGAGTCACTGGTGGCTTTGACACTCAAGTGAAACATACTGGTTTTGAATTTGTTTTATGTTTTTTTAAGATGAATTACACATGGGGGTATTTTAATATCCACATTTTAATATTCCATGATGAGGATTCCCCACAATCAATTTGACTAACCTCATAGTAGATTTTTAGATTGTTTTTAATTTTTCAAATAACTCCTGTATACAAATATATATAAATGTGTAATCTATATTATATATAAATACATAGAAATAATTTATATAAATGTGTGTAATATATATATTACATATATTCCTCACGATCTCATTGGTGTCCATATTTCAACCCTTGGTATATTGCCAGATTACACTACAAGAAGGATGTATCCAGAAACTGTACTAAACATATTTAGCCACAGACATGGTTACTGACACCAGCAAGGAACAGAGTCCTGGAGGCAACCCTTTAGCTACTGGATTGTGGAGAGGTTCAGATCCCAGTGAGGGAGTCAGGCTGCTGGGTGGTCTCAGCTGAATAGCATTGGATGTGGTCGTGTTAGGATAACCATTTCTTGCCTTTAAATCACACTACTCTTAATCACAGAGTGATGTGTGATGATCACTGTTTTCCTTCCCCCTTTTCCACTGTAGATGTATATTGTCTGTCTTGTTCACCTTTGCTCCTCGAAACCATGATGATGATAATGATGATGATGATGATGATGATGATGATGATAATGATAATGATGATGATGATGATTAAAACCAACTTCTATTTTGTACTTCACTCATCACCCAAAATGTCACTTGGAGGATTAAGGTACACCTGGCACTCGGCTGTGACAATGGGCGCAAATGGTGAGGCTAGAATAAGAGCAGGCAATGTTGTTTCCTTCTGTTGCCCACAAGATCACTACAACGTGACAGCACCTCACAAAAACAGCAATTACCAACAAAACTGACTGCCAGCCAATTCTGCCTCTGAGGGTTTCAGAGCCTGTTCATCTTGACAGGAGTAGAAAGCCTCGTACTTTTCCGGAAGAACAGCTGCTCATTTTGAACTGCCGACCTTGCAGTCAGCAACCCAACTTGCAACCCACTGCTCTCCAAGAGCTCTCCAATGACCAACCAGAGTCCTTTTTGACAAGTCGGCACCATTTCTATTGGATTGTCACCATGACTCTATCCCACTATTAGTAACCCCATTTATCAGGGGAGACGAGACATTCGTTGGTTGAATTCTTGCTTTCTAGGCAGGAGACCTGAGTTTGAGTCCTGGCCCATGCACTGACTGCAGACACAGCCACTATGTATCTGTCAGTAGGCATGAAGGAGGAGGAAGAGAGGCCTGCCTATCTTTTTTTGGCAATTAGCCAGTGAAAATTCTATGATATGGATGACAATAATCTGAAGGCTAATTGATCACGGGCTTAGTGCAGATCTGGGTGTAGGGTCGCCATGAATCAGACACAGGGTTGGGTGGCAGGCTCCATGGCGATGAACGACTACAAAAACCACAAATGAGAAAACAGCAATGGAGAGTCATTCAGTGATGGGTCCAGGATCTCATTTATAACAAAACGCACTTGCGCTGGCTCCACTTGTTTTTGTCTTTTTAAAATCATCTTATTCGGGGCTCGTACAATTCTTATCACAATCCAAATATCCATGCATGTTGTCAAGGGTATTTGTACATTTGTTGCCACCATCATCCTCAAAACATTTGCTTCCTACTTGAGCCCTTGGTATCAGATCCTCATATTTCCCCTCTCTCCCTGCTTCCCCCTCCCCCCACGAACCCTTGATAATTTATAAATTATTATTATTTTGTCATGTTTTACACTGTTCAACGTCTCACTTTACCCACTTTTCTGTTGTCCATCCCACAGGGAGGAGGTTATATGTAGATCCTTGTAATTGGTTACCCCTTTCCACTCACATTCCCTCCATTCTCCCAGTATCGCTACTCTCAGCACTGGTTCTGAAGGGCTCATCTGTCCTGGATTCCCTGTGTTTCCATTTCCTATCTGTACCAGTGTACATCCTCTGGTCTGTCCAGATTTGTAAGGTGGATTTGGGATTATGATAGTGGTGGTGTGGGGAAGCATTGAGGAACTAGCAGAAAGTTGTCTGTTTCATCGTTGCTACACTGCACCCTGACTGGCTTGTCTCCTCCCACAACCCTTCTGTAAGGGAATCTCCTGTTGCCTACAGATGAGTCTTGGGTCCCCAATCTGCACCCCCCCTCATTCACAATGATTTGACTTTTTTGTTCTTTGATGCCCGATACCTGATCCCTTCAACATCTTGTGATCACACAGGCTGATGTGCTTCTTCCATGTGGGCTTTATTGCTTCTGAGCTAGATGACTGCTTGTTTACCTCCAAGCCCTTAGGGTCTTTTAAAAAAAACCTCCAAACTTCCACCCCCAAATAACTGCATCAACATGCACCCATTTGTCTCTTCATATTCCCCTAATCCCATGGAATTGGCTGAATGCTAAATTAAGACTCTATCCACAAAATCTTTTCCAGATGAGGTAAAAAATTAATTATGAAATACCAAATTTAACTTGTCAAAGAATTCATAGGAGGCTGTCCTTTTGACCTGGTGGTAAGGAAGGATTTCTGGAAGCTGACACCCATACACAAAAGACTTGATCCATGGGTTGAGCAGAGAAGGGCATATTGTACTTTCTGATTCTGTGCAGCCCTTCCTCCAATTGGCAACACTAATACAACACCAACACGCATGCCCAGGGAGTCCAGTCCAACTGATGGTGACCCCATGTGTGCCAGAGCAGGACTCTCTGTTCCATAGGGTTTTCTTGGCTGTAATCTCTACAGAGAAAGACTGACCAGGGTTCCTTGCACAACACTGCTGGGTGGATCTGGACCGCCAACTTTGATTTTGATAAACTAGCCCTAACTATTTGGACCACCCAGGAACACTCCCCCAGTGGGAGATGCTCCGATGTCAACCAGAATCTCTCCTAGATAACATGTGGCACAGAAGCATCACAACTGGCTTCCTTGGCAGCCAGCTGTTTTCTGTCTTGCACTTCTGAGCTTCCTGATAAACCCGTAGAAATAGCAGAACAATATAAAGGAGAAATAAGGTTGTTTCCATTTAGACCTCCACACACCTAGATGTTAGCCGTGGCACCACAGCATCTCAGCCCCAAAGACTGAACAATGCTGGATTTATGGTTGCCCTATTTTTAAAAAATCCTGATTTATTTTTAATGCAATTAGCCAGACACAATATGGGATGCATTATATGCTTCAGCATAAATAAGGAAGAAAAAACAAGCAAACAAACAGCCACATGATTCAGGACGCTAGACTTGAAAATGATCTCACTATTAAGAGATCTCCAGAATAGTTGGGATCTGGTAGAGTTGATACATTTAGATTTTGGCAGCTGCTGTGGCCTGGGGAACAGAGGAAAAGACGGTCCAGAAGTTACTACTTAATAAAGAAACTAGGTCATGAAATCACCCTTTGGGGAATTTTAAAAAAGATATTCTGAAGAGTCCAGTTGTGTCTTGAAAAGGCCCTGGGTGCCAAATATGTTTGGCATCGCTGGAGTGGGATTAGCCGACTCTGGAACTGCCCTACACTGAGAGCAACTTGGGGTACCCTCTCATTTTCTTCTTGTCATCTGCCATCAGTACTTCAAACAATGTGCTCCTTCCACAAGGATCTGCTGCATCGAAATACACCCATCTCTTTCCTCTTACGATTTGGAGGGCCAAGCACCGAGCCACTGATTCCAATGCTGGCTTTAAGGACTGGACTCCTTTCCTCGGGCTGCCATAATAAAAGATCACCCACGGGGTGGCTTTAAACTCCAGAAATGGATTGTCTCACAGTCGGAAGGTCACAGGTCTGAATGCAGGGTGTCATCCGGGCCCTGTTCTTTCTGTAGGCTAGAGAGGGAAGACCCTTCCCTGTTTCTCTCCGCTTCTGGGAGCCCCAGGTGTTCCTTGGCAGGCAGCATCAACAGAAACCCATTGTCACTTAGCCATTTTTCCTGTCTCTCTGCCTCTTGTCTTCTTTTATAAGGCTTAAGAGCCACCTCAACCTGGTATGACCTCCTATTGCCTGATAACAACTTCAAAGACTCTATTGCCAAACAAGTGATGTCCACAGACACTGGGGGTTGGGATTTCAACATAAATTGGAGGGGAACACAATTCAATCCATAACAAAGTACTTTTATGAACACATCCATAGGATAGAGAAAAAGCAGTTGTCCTAGTTTAAGGTCCCACTGACCTGCCCTGCTAGCTTCAACATATTTTTCAAATGTTTATTTAGAAAATATTTCCAATCAGTAATCCCTTTAAAAACAATTTTGTTTTGAAAGAGCTTGTAAAGAAAACACTAATAAATTGTAGGGCTTGTTTTATTTTTTCACTTTGAAGAAGTACTTGTTCAAGTTGGATTTCCTAGTAGTAGACTCTGAGATAAAAAAGCCATAAAGCAGTAAGGACAGGAGATAGGAGCAAGGAAAACAAACCCAGTCCTCTGGGGATAGTGTAGGTCTTGACCAGGGAAAAGGAAGCAGGAATATTTGTAGAAAGTCGCTCCCATTCCCCCATAAAACAAATAATAATCAACAAATCTGGATTTGATGTGTCGCATAGATTCCAAGCTGTTTCCAGCTCCCTGAAGTGGGTTTCAGTACAGGCCTTCAGACTGTCAATGACTCCAAGGAGATATGCACAGATACCTGTCTGACTCTGCTACAGAGACTTGATCAACATCTCCATAAATACAGCACAAGTCCAGAAAGACACAAGCAGAAAGACACTGTATCTGTGGGGTACTCCTGCCTCAGTCTCCCCTGTATGGAATCGATTGAAAGGGGGTTAGGGAGGAGTTCCTATTAAAGATGGATGACTTGTGATATTCTCTCTTGAGGACAAGGCCACCAGTTGGGCCCAAAGGCGGGGAGAGGGAGAAGCGTGAGCAGATCCAGATAGCAAGAGCAGAAAATCAATCCAGAAGGAGGTCCTTGGGTCTAAGGTAGAAAAATGAGCTCAAATCAGAACTCTGCTCAGGGAAAAAAGGGAAAAGAGGCCAAGGGGAAAGGCTAGAGCTGGAATAATCATGATTTCAATTTTACTTCAGTTATAAATTATTTCAAATAACTGCAAAGTACATCGAATGCAGTAGGCATATGTTATGTACTCCATAACCACATTTAGCTAGAGGTTTCTGTAAAGCAGCGGTTCTCAACCTGTGGGTCGCGACCCCTTCGGGGGTTGAATGACCCTTTCACAGGGTTACCCAATTCATAACAGTAGCAAAATGACAATGATGCAGTAGCAACAAAAATAATTTTATGGCTAGGGGGTCACCACAACATGAGGAACTCTATGAAAGGGTTGCATCATTAGGAAGGTTGAGAACCACTGCTGTAGAGGGAATTAAAAAAAAAAGTTTGTGGGAAAATGGAATGGAAGCTAATGGATAGCACATTTCGAGGACATTCCATCATGGCAGAAAGCTCTGTCAGACAGCCCCGGCCTACAGCTTACTGAAAAGGTCAAGGATTGAGCTGTAATGAGCTTCAACCTCACCTCCAATGCTTGTTTCCTTCCTCTCCAGATGTAGCTAATGACAAATCATACCTTGCCACTTGGCTGTCCCTGGAGAATCTGGCGAAGTGAGGAGAACGGCACATGTACACAGAGATTTTCACAACAATCCCGCTGGAACTAGATGACTTTGGACTCCTTGGGTGTAACTAAAGTTGTTAGAAGTGAAATGTTGACATTGCGCTTCAGATGCGTTGTTAGAGCAGCTACATAAAGTCATCTTCACTTTCTTCTTCTACTGTTCTTTTAGGTTATCAAATTGTATACATTCTAATCATTATAAGGGAAAACAAAACAATATGATCTTGGGAGAGAGGAGGCAAGAAGGCATGGAGGAGAAACGAAGCGTCAGAATCCAGCTGTCTCCCTCTGTTCTCCCTCCTGGTTCTACTTGGCCAGAGCAAGGCAACTCTGCTCTTTTGCTGGGAGAAATTCTCACCAGGTCAAGAAATCAAGTCGAATTTGAGCCGGGTCTTTTCAACAGCCTGGCATATGCTGCTTCTTTTGTTGACAACCAGAATCATCCTCAGAGTGGAGGCTGCCTTCTTAATCATCAGTCCAAAATCCGGGCCTACATAATCCCTATGGATTAGGCAGATGAAGCTATCTCACCCATCAAGAGTTACAGTCTTTGAAACCCTATGGGGGTGTTGTGGCTCAGCATTGACCTGAGAGCAGTGGGTTTTGTTTCCATAGTTGAATTACAGCTGACCCGACTGTCAGCAGAAGACCCTAATCCAAGGATCTGAATGCAAGTCATTTGTTTAAGGGTGATCCCAGGGAACATTGGGACGGGGATAGAGGAAAAGGAAGGAAGCCAATAAAGGAGGTGCAATCAAGCAAATTTCCCAGTGGGGAACTCCGAGAACCAGGCCCTTAAAGTGATCTCTCTCAAGAGTGAGAGAGCCAGGACATTTATCCACCAGCTCCTACCAGTCATTGGTTGAGGGCTGCTGGGGAAGGAAGGCTAGGAGTGTTACGGGCCTACTGTGTGCATGAATAGAGAAAGTCTTCAGACCCCCCCAGAAGTAGGCTTAGGCGGCCAGCCTGACATGCAGAAAAACAGTTAGAGTTGAGGGGCATGGGTTGGGGTATCTACAGAGTGAGTTACACAGATTTTTATTTTTAAGAAGGTAAAATAAACCTACGTCTCTTACGAGTACATCCCATAAGTGTTGCCATAGGGCTGGTCCACTGGGGCTGAGGAGACAGTGAGCCACAGCCCAGTGGAAAGCCAAAAGGATCTTGAATGGGCAACCTGCCATCTGAACAGAGCATCCCAATGAGTTGAGACTGAGTGGAAAGGGCAGGAAGACACGGGACACTTTATTTTAGCCACTCGTCCGAGGATCCATGGACTGCCCATGCAGTCTGGAATTTCTGAGAGATTTAACAAATGTTTTCTTCTGAGGCTGACAAAGCCAAGCTGGGGGTGTCTGCATGCCAAGAATATAGGGTTGCATATGTGCCACTGTTTATATGTTTGCAAAACATGCCATATGTTGACAGCCTGGCATATGTTGAGTTATACGGGAAACCAGTCAACGAGACAGAAGATCCTGAGTTTAAAAGGGAAGACAAAAATGAGAGAGAACATTTGGTAATTTGGGTTACATGATGAATTCCTTGATAAGAAAAGGCATATCTTGGTCATTTTTTATCCCCACTGCCACCGCTGTTCTGACACATCGTAGATGCTTAGTGTGTTCTTAGAAAGAAATGAGTTAGCACATGCAAGGTGCTTACAGTCTTGTCTCCTACGCAGCCACTGGATGGTAATCCAAGTCTACACTTGAACGAAGGCAAGAGAGACTATTTGGAACTAGAAAAACTCATGTTTCTTTATATCACCTTTTGCCTTTCACACGTAAAATAATCTTGAAGGAGTTACACAACTCTTCAGTGGCTACACATCCAATTAGTGTCAGGTTAGGGCTAGGGCTTAGTTAGACCTTCTGGTCCCAATCTGTGCCCATTTTTTGTCATTACACAGAAGGAACACAGAAGGAAGGGGGGGGGTAAGCAACAGTCTTTCAAATGTAGCCAGCTAGGAATCAACTATGGGGTACAGCTCCTGTGGACCTGAGCTGAAGCTTGTCCGCAGCTGATACCCTCCCCTGTTCCCTTCACCTTGCTCCTTCTGTGATCACTCATTCAATAGATCATTTACACAGAACTTGCCATCACAGACTCTGGTGTGAGGAAACTTATTTCTACAATAGGAAACGCTGAAACACATTCAGTGTCAGAACCACTTACTGTAGATAAAATTAATAAACAAATGAGATTGATATGTAAGTAGTATTTTCTCTTTATGGGTGTTGGGTTTGGGGGGAGTGACTTGAACCGAACTGATGGTGAACAGAAATATCATCAATTACAGCAGAAGTGATTATAGGAAAAGAGATTCATGACCTTAGGACAGGGATACATTTCTACCCCTCTTTTCATCAGTGTAGATTAATAGGCTGCCCACCCACCCAGTTTTCCTTTTAGAACATTTAAGATGTTGCTCCATCATCTTCTGGCTTGCACTGTTCCTAAACAAATGTCTGCTGCCATCCGTATCTTTGTTTCTTTGTATATTATGGTCATTTTTCTCTGGAAGCATTTAAAATTTCTTTGCATTATTAATTGTAAACAAGTTTATCAAGATGTGCCTTGGTATTTAGCTGTTGGGGTCAATACCACCAGTGACTCTTTTGGGGGTAAAGATGAGGCAATCTGTTCCTGCAAAGTTTGACAGCCTCAGAAAGCCTGTATAGGGTCACTGTGAGTTGGAACTCACACAATGGCAGTGGGTTTGGTTTTGGGGGTTCAGTGCCTTGGTACAATTTCATCATATTTCTTGTGCTTGATGTGCATTGAGGTTCTTGGTTTATGATTTTTATCAAACTTTTTAATGTTTGCTTCATCAAATTTTCGGTCCACTGTGCCTCACTTTGTTTGAATGATAGATATATTAAAAATGCTTGAAGTTATGCCATAATTCACTAATATTCTTAATATTTTTCCCCTATATGCTTCATCTTAGATGTATTCCATCATCAAGTTTGTTAATCTTTTCTTCTGCTGTTAAAACATGACCACGAGCACAGCCAACATGAATTTAGAGACCTAGTCAAGAACATATTTGACCCATTGAACACTCGTGACTTAAGATCAGATGGTTCTGGGATGACATTGAGGACACCATGTGTGAAGAGACCAAAAGATCATTCAAAAGACAGGGAAGGGTAAAAGCACCAAAGTAGATGTTAGAGGAGACTCGGAAACTTACTCTAGAATATAGAGAAGCTAAAACAAAAAGGAAGAAATTATGAAGCAAAAGAACTGAACGGAAGATAGGCGAAAAAAGCTTGAGAAGACAAAGTAGTGTAATGAAATACACAAAACCTGGACTTAGAAAACCAAAGCGGAAGCATCTGCTTAACGTTTCTCAAGCTGAAGCAGCTTAAGGAAATGTTCAACCACAAGAGGCAATATTGAAGAATACGACGGGCAAAATATTTATCCCTATGTTTTTGACGTGTGTGATGCTTTTCAGGTCATTCCAGTCACCCTTTTTAAAAATAGTGTTGTTGGTGGTGTGGTCATTGGCTTCCATCTAGTCAGTTCTGACTCATAGCCACCTTATGGACAACAGAAGCAAAGACCACCTGGTCCTGTGCCATTCTCACAGTGGTGGTGTGCTAGACAGGGCTCTCCGCCCTTCAACTAATCCCACTTGCGTTTATCGGCCAGGCTGGCACAATAAACTATCGCAGGCGGTCACGTTGGAGCCCATTTTGTAGGCATTGGATCCATCAATTTCATCAAGGCTCTTCTTTTTGGCTACCCCTGTACTTTACCAAGCTTGATGTCCTTTTCCAGAAACTCGTCTCTCCTGACAACATGTTTACAGTCTAGAGCTGCAAGCATCCAGAGTAAACAAACCTACACGATTGAAAATAGAGAACCGGAGATAGTAATTGTGTCCTGGAGACAATTACAAGGTAAATAGAGGAAAGAGTGTAGTTATGGAACTTCCAAATGGAGAGGGATTAGAGTAGATTTCAAGACACAACAGACTGTTTTAAACCTATGATGTTTCAAATAAACTACAGGGTAACCTTGAAAAAAAATGTATAAACTTTAACAAAACGTTTTTTTTTTAAGAACGATTATAAAGATTTAGGAAACAGTGGAACAAGAATCAAATAGAAGTATTTTTTTTCTGGAATTCTCTGCTTTCAGTTAAGAGCCATCTAACATAGCAATGATTTCCTTTCTGTGTTTTATTGACTATTCAGAGGCATTTTACTACGTGCGTCAGGACAAACTATGGATAGCACTGAGAAGAATGGGAATCCTAGACCACTATATTATGTTGATGCAGAACCTGTAGGAAAGATGTGTGTAAGGGTTCTATCCTCTCACCATACTTACTTAATCTATATGATGAGCAGATAATCTGAGAAACTGGAATATACGAAGAAAAATGCAGCATCTGGAGTGAATTACAATCCCTTATTAACACCATGCCATACAAGACAACCTTGCTTGCTGAAAGCGAGGAGAATTTGAAGCACTTGCTGATGAAGAGTCAAGATTGCATCCTTCAGTGTGGATTACAACTCAATGTAAAGAACACCAGAATTCTCAGAACTGGACCAAAAGACAACATCATGATAAATGGGGAAAAGATTGAAGTTGTCAAAGACTTACTTTTGCTCGGACCTACAATCAGTACTCATGGAAGCAACAGTCAAGAAACTAAATGATTGCATTGGGCAAATCTGCTGCAAAAGACCATTTTAATGTGTTGAAGAGCAAGAATCTCACCTTGAAGACAAAAGTGGACCTGCCCCAAGCCATGGCATGATCAACCACCTCATATGCAAGTGAAAGATGTACAATGAATAAGGAAGACCGTTGATGCATTGGGATTGTGATGTTGGTGACGAATATTGAAAGTACCATGCATGACCAGAAGAACAAACAAATCTGTCCTCAAAGAAGTACAACTAAGAATGCTGCTTAGAAACAAGCAAGGCATGACTTCTCGTGTATTTTGGACATGTTGTCAGGAGAGACAAAAACAAAAAAGGCCTCAAAAGTTACTGCTATGGAGTCAATGTTGACTGGGAACATTTTTGACAATGACATATCAGACCAGAGACTAATCTCAAAAATTTATAGAAAACTTCAACATCTCAACAAAGGAAAAAACCCCAAATAATCCAATGATAAATAGGTAGCGGATATGAACAGACACCTCACCAAAGACGACATGCAGGGGGATCAACAAACATATGATATCATTAGTCCTTGGAGAAATTCAAATCAGAACGACAATTAGATCTCATCGTACCCTAGCATCAATCACAAATTTTACAAAACCAAAAAACAGATAAGAACAAATGCTGGCAAAGGTGTGGAGAGACTGGAACCCTGCTTGAGGGGCTGTAAAATGGTGCAGGCTCTGTGCAAAGTTTTATGGCACTTCCTCAGAAATTTCAAGAGAGAAATACCATATAATCTAATAATTCCTCTACTTGGACATATCCTAGAATAGATATTTGCATATCCATGTTCATCACCCTCCTTTTCACAATAGCAAAATGATGGAAATGACAAATACCTATCCATGGAACAAGGGAGAAATACATTTGGTACATACACACAATGGAACACTAAATGTCAAGTTAAAAGAAATGATGAATCTGCAAAGCACCTGGAGGAGGTTGTACTGAATGAAATCACTCACTCACAGAGAGACAAATATTACAGGAGGTTACTCTTGTGAAAAAGGCCAGAAAACCTTTTTACACTCAAAGAATATTCTTGGAGGGTTCCTGGGGTGCATAGAGCGAAGGAAGCTGACATCACCATCTAGAGGGCAGACTAGTGTTAACTTGGGTACAAGAAGAGGATGTACAAGAAGAGGAGGTTGGCAGAACACGGGGGAAGCAGCAGAAGATCCTGGAAAGTTTCCAAGAGCTAAAGTCACCCGGATAAATATCCCACAAGTATACATAAGTTCAACACAGGATATTCATACATGTGTATTTACCTTTGCTGCGAATATATTCATTCATGTGGTGGAGCACACAAGGGGCGAAGTTAGGGAAGCTGCTCAAAGACCTTGAGGTAGTCGCTGGGCCTCGTGAGTGCCAGGGTACCACCAGCCACTCTTCCAAAATGGATCATATTAGAAAGTCCTAGATGGAGTGGGAGAAAATATGAAACAAAATACAAAGTCATAAAAGAGACCAGGCTTAGACTATAGCCGTTTAGGTCTGGAAGGAAACCCACCCCAATGACTCAAGTTTCAGCCAAACAACAGACAAGTCTGTAAGCTGAACAGCCCCGGTGGCATAGTGGTTCCGAGTTGGGCTGTGATCTGAAAGAAAGATTGGCGGTTAGAAATCACTTCAGAAGCTCACAGGGGCAATTCTATCCTGTCTTCTAGGTTCGCTATGAGTCAGTGTCGACTCAATGGCAGTGAGTGATAAGGGGAACAATTGCACTAGTGATGTATGCACACTTTAGAATAATCGTTGGAGATCAAAAGCACAGCGCTTCCCCAAGGACGAAGTTCAGAAGGGTTAGGACAGAAGGAAGAATGGAAACAGGAAACACAGGGAGGACGGGATTGCAATGAGGGGAAGACAATGAACGAGATGAAACAACATTTGATTGAATTGTTCAAGGTCAAGTTGATGGCCTGCTTTGTAACTGTCACCCAATTCACAATAAAAACTAAAAGACACATGCTTTCCTTACCCCAGAGCTGACAGGGAGATAAAGACCTGAGGTAGAGTCAGTACCCTGAATTTGGACTTCAAGTTTCCTCAACTGTGCAAGAAGAGATTCCTGTTAAGTCTTACAGGGCCATCGAGTCAAAGCTGACTCACGGTGCCCCCTGTGGGTTTCCAAGACTGTAAACAATTGGTCTTCAACTGCGGGCCATACTGATTGCAGCCCAACACATAGCCATTACACCACCAGGGGTCCTTATAGGTAGCTCAGGCTCACTGCCGTGCAGTTGATCTCGACTCATAGCAACCTTAAAGCACAGAGTAGAAAGCCCCTTGTGGGTTTCTGAGGCTGTAAATCTTTATCCAAGCAGAACATCTTCTCTCTCCCTCTACAGCCCCAGGGCTCCCCACTAGGTCACGAAGGCCATGTATCTTTCTACCCTTGAACTAATACCACACTGTCTTCATGACTAAGGGTTGGTATCAGGTAGAGCAAGTCTTATTCTTCTTCAGGAAGCTTTTGCCCCTCCTTGGTCCTTTGTAGTTTTGTTTACATTTTACTTTATTTTTTCCCCTTCTATACTTTTTAAAATCAGCCCGACAAATGACAAAAACAGAGACAGAAATCATTCATGATTTCTATGGAAATTGTATTGAATCTGTAGGTTTGAGGAGAATTGGCTGTTTTATAATGTTGAGTCCCCTGATTCATCTGGATAATCTATGTCTCTATTCATTTTTCCTTAATTTCTCTCAATGGGGCTTTTTTTTGTTTTGTTTTTCAGCGAAGATCTTGGACATAGATGGGGGTTTCAAAAAGTTTGTGGAAAAACCCCATTATCTTTCAATTAAGTTTTTCTATGAACTTTGTGAAGCCCCCTCATGTTCGGTTAACATTGTCCTTGCCTTTTCTGATGCCATTACAAATCATATCCTTTTAAAATTTCATTTGCTGTTTGTTGTGATAAAATGTTGCAAAGTGCATTTGATTTTTATGTTGAGTTTTTCCAGCAATATTACAAAACTATCTTTTTTTTTTACAAAACTATCTTATTTTGAATATATTCTTCTATATTATTTTGGATGTTCTTATGTATGTATATAATCACATCATCTTCCAATAATGACAGTTTAATTTCTTCCTTTATTTTAATTTAATCCTTATTTTTTCCTTTTGACATACACTAACAAGGGCTTCCAGAAAAATGTCTTAATAAGTATTCATGTCTCATTTTATGTCTTTTTTTATCTTAGAGGAAATGCTTTCAAGGTGATAAATATATGGGTGTTGGTTATAATAATTTCTCTACCTTGTGTATTTCAAGAAGTTCCATGATAACAAAAAAACCCACGTTTTTTTTTTTTTTTGTAAATCATTTTATTGGGGGCTCATACAACTCTCATCACAATCCATCCATCCATCCATCCATCGTGTCAAGCACATTTGTACACTTGTTGCCATCTATTTGAATCCTTGGTATCAGCTCCTTATTTTTCCCTTCCCTCCCCACCCACCCTCCCTCTCTCATGAAGCCTTGATAATTCATAATTTATTATTATTTTGTCATGTCTTACACTGTCAGATGTCTCCCTTCACCCACTTTTCTGTTGTCCATTCCCCAAGGAGGGGGCTATAGATAGATCCTTGTGATCGGTTCCCCCTTTCTCCCCTTACCTTCCCCTTCCCCTCCTGATATTGCTACTCTCATTATTGGTCCTGAGGGGTTTATATGTCCTGGATTCCCTGTGTTCCCAGCTCTGATCTGTACCAGTGTACATCCTCTGGTCTAGCCAGAGCTATAAGGTAGAATTGGGTTCATGATAATGGCGGGAGGAGGAAGCATTAAAGAACTAGAGGAAAGTTGTATGTTTCATCATTGCTACACTGACTAGCTTGTCTCTTCCCCATGACGCTTCTATAAGGGGATGTCCATTTTCCTACAGGTAGGTCTTGGGTCCCCATTCTGCACTCCCCCTCATTCACAATGATATGATTTTGTTGTTGTTGTTCTTTGATGCCAGATACCTGATCCCTTCGACACCTCATGATCACACAGGCTGGTTTGCTTCTTCCATGTGGGCTTTATTACTTTTCAGGTAGATGGCCACTGTTTATCTTCAATCCTTTAAGAGCCCCAGATGCTATATCTTTTGATAGCCAGGAACTTATACACTGCATTGTCTTCAATGATCATGTTGGAAAGGTGAGCATCATGGAATGCCAGTTTAATGGAACAAAGTGGCCTTGCATTGAGGGAGTACTTGAGTGGAGGCCCAATGTCCATCTGCTACCTTCATACTAAACCTATAAATATATGCACATAGATCTATTTCACCATCCTCATATATAAACATATTTATATATGTACATGCTTGTATTTAGACTTCTATAAATGCTCTTTGCCGCCCAGCTCTTTCCTCTATTTCCTTTTACGTTCCTCTTGTCCCACTATCATGCTCAGCCTTCATTTGAGTTTCAGTAATCCCTCTCGGTTGCATTGCCCTTGATCAAGCCCTACCAGGCCTCTTACACCCTCTTCATCACTGATTTTGGATCACCTGTAGTTCTCTGTCCCTGGTTTTGTTGACACCATTTCCTTTCCCCCACCTCTCCCTCTCCCATGTTCCCCCAGAACTGTTGGTCCGTTGTTTTCTCTCCACATTGCTTATCCCGCCTATCTTATCTAGATAGACCTACTGAGATAATAATATGCACAAAAACAAGACAGAGCAAAACAAAGCAGCAAAAGAAAACAAAACAACAACAAAAACAACAAAGAACCACCCCCCCAAAAAACCCCACATTTTTAAGAGAAACGTATCAACACTTCATCATTAAGGTTGGTTCTTGAAAGAACCTACGTACACTTTATTAGCTTAAGGACATTTCCTTCTATTTCAAATTTACTTTTCGATCACAATTTGGACCTGAACAAATAACGTTTTGTCTGAAGCTATATAGGGTTGCTGTGAATTGGAATTGGCTCAATGGCCAATGGGTTTGGGGATTTATTGAAATGAACACATGATTTTCCCCCCTTGAATTTCTTATGGCTGCAGAGTTAATTGATGAAAGGTTTGCTCGTTTAAACCAGCCTTGCATTGCTAGGATGACTCCAGTTGGGTCATATAGCTCTAGATTTTGTTTAATATTTTGCTGAGGACTTTTACACTCACCTACTTTACTGGAAAAGTCCATTTAACACTAGAGTTACTTCTTCCTTAATTGGTCAAACTAATCAGTGAAATCTTCTGAGTCTCATTGTCTTTCTTGGATGGTTTTGACTTATGGATTAGTATACTTTGTGTTCATAGTCTCCTAAGTTTTTCTGAAGGATTGTGTCAGTTTTGATAAGTTGACTTTTATGGTGTTTGTTTATGTTATCAAAAAATTTCTCTTCTTTAGAATAAAAGATATTTATAGTTAGCTATATTACTTTTTTAATGTCTTCAAGATTTTTTCACTGATGACCTTCTCATTGTGCCTTTTCTTCAAGACTAAACAGCCTCACTGGGATTTAGTATCCTTTTAAATCAAATCAACTCCTGGCTTTGTTACTCTTCTGTATTATGTACTTTCTATTTCAACAAATTTTTCTTTTTATTTGTCTTATATTTTTCACTGAGCCATTCTTTTTCTCATTTATTGAAACTAAAATTCTAGTGTATGAGAAAAATCATATTTGCTTTGTACTGAATTATGTACCTTACGCTTTCATTTGGTCTTCTTTTTCTAATATATTGAAATGACTATTTAGCTTGTTCACTTGAAATTTCCTCTTAAAAATCTAAAGTAGGCATTTAAGACTATAAAATACCCTCCAAGCACTATGTCAGTTGGATCCCACATGTTTTGATAAGTAGTCTTTTCGGTTTACATAGTTCAAAATAATTTCTCTTGGAGGAAATGTTATCTGAGAACAGGCTACTCACGTCATTTCAATGTATCACACTATAGATTACTTATTGATTACAAAGGGGGACAAATGCTTATCTTCCACGTATCTCCTCTCCCTTCCTCCATGCCTTGGTCTCCTTGGGTCCCCATCCTTGGTGTATGTTGAACTCACTGTCCCATGACTAGAACATTGGTTATCTTTTCTTTGGGCCTTTGTCTCCACTGTTGACCCTTCCTAGTGTCTCCTTTCCCCTTAGATCAAATCTCCAACTGCCTTCAGAGTCACCCCACACAGCACCTCTGCTATGCCATCTTCTCAAGAATATAAGGCTTCAAAACAATTCTCCATCCTTGATGTTCCTATGACCGTTGCTATATCTAGTAGATTATCCATCAGTTCTGCCTCATATTATACTTGGTTAGGTTTGGGTGTTTTTTCCCTCTGAAATTGTAATCTCCTTGCCTGTGAAGACTCTTTCATCTTCTACCCTCCAAAGTGCTACCACAGAAACTCCAGCATAGTGATACTAATAACTAGCGATTATGAGTGTTTACTCTATGTTAAGCACCATGCTTAAAGTCTTACACGGATTGGTGCATTTGTTTCTCACAATAACCCCATGAAGTAAATACTATTATTAGTTTCATTTTATACACGAGGACCGTGGGACACAGAGAAGTTAGGAAATTTCCCTCAGACCACACAGCTGGGGCATCAATTTCAGGACAGACTGCTGATATAAGCATTCAAGTCCTATCCAGAATGCCGGACTTTCTTCTGAGAACCAGGTGGGAATTTAGACTTATTTCACTGTTATTACATGCTGCAAAAATCATTTTTGTTTCAAATCAATTAATGCCTAAATCCATAGACATAACTGTTTTCACAGAAAGAAAGCAAAAAAAGTGACATTCAATCACAGGTTAAGAAGTCTTGGATCTTCTCCAATAAAAAGTTAAATGAGTATCTTCAGATTAGTTTAACATTTCTATCTTCCTTTTAGAGTTAAAGAAGAAAATGTAGGTCCTCTGCAAAGAATCATCTCAGTCTCTCTCTCTCTCTCTCTCACTGTGATTGAGTTGATTTCAACTCATAGGACCAATCAAAACTTCCCTCTAGGGTTTCCAACCCTGTACCTCTTTCTGGAGGCAGACTGCCAAATATTTTCTCTCAGGGAGTCATTGGTGCCCTCCAACTGCCAACCTGGCCCATTAGCAGCTCAATGCTTAACCCATGGTGCCACTAGAGTACCTTGTTTTAACTATAGCAATACCAGTTCTGTGGGATGGAAACCACTAGACAGTGGGGATTTTACATGCAAGAGCATCAAACAAAATTCTCCAAACAAGGCCTTCAGCATTTGGGTGGAAGGAAAGAAATTCAGGGAGTTTGGTCCCCGTTGGCTGGAGTGACTATTGTATTTTGCTTGGAGAAACGACAGCACAGAGGTGGGAAGTCAGCCACGACTCCAAGTTTACTTGAGAGGCTGTTTGGTGAAGCGTTAAAACCCAGGCTCTTATGTCAGACAGACCCGTACTGGCCATTCATGCACGCCATTTAATAGCTTGGTGACATTGGCTAGGTTGCCTAGACTCTCTAAGCTGCAATTTCCTCCTATGTCAAGTGGGGATAATGATACTCCTTTTAAAGGGTTGTTATGATGAGTTAATAGCACAGTGCGGCTTCCCAAACTTGAGTCATTCACATATCACCCTATCAGTCAGGGTAATTTTGAGAAAAGTTTAGTAAAAGGACCTGCTATAAAAGTGTGGGCAAGGTTCAAGGAAATCAGCTAAGGGCTAGAGCCAGACCGAAGGTTAGCAACGGGAAGACCTGTTATCATGCCAGGCCTGAAGGGGGCAAGAGGAGAAAGCACTGACCGAAGCAGATAGCTGGTTAGAGAAGGCTGTGGGACCGTGACTTCCAATGAAAGGCTCAGTCAGTGCACAGTGACCTTGAAGGGAACAAGGGACAGAACAGGACCTCTCCATGCTCTCCTTTCACCTCTCATCACCTGCTGCGGCTCCACGTTCACTGAGGCCAGCCAAAAGCCAAAGGGCGAGAGCGCAGGGTCAGTTTCTAGGAGAGCAGAGAGAAAGGGAGACAAATGCAGTGGAGTCGACTCTGGTTCATGTGGCAACCCCACATGCATCAGAGTGGAACTGTGCTCCACGGGAATTTCAAAGGCTCATTTTCCAGAATTAAATCACTAAGCCTTCTTTTCTGAAGTACCTGGGGGGAGACTGGAATGCCTCACCTTTCAATCGACAGCTGAGAGCAGTAACTGTCTATACCACCAAGGGACTCCGGATATGTTTTCAGGAAACAAAATTAAAAGGCTGCCTGACAAGAAGCCATTTGCCTGATGCTTGTTGGGCGTCAACATGAGAATCTGGATGGGCAATGGGTGAGGGGCTGAACATGAAAGAGTGTGATGGGTTTACAGTGGGAAGGGCATGGCATCTGCTAACTTGAAAGCAAGAAAAGAATGTACTGAAAAGGTGAGGGGCAGTATCTCCTATATCATTGTTCCCCACTCTTTTTCTTCCTCTTGAAACAGGCTCCTCCTCTTATTAGCATAAGGAGCCCTGGAGGCATAGTGGATTGATGACCTGTTGGACTAATAACTGCAAGGTCATCAGTTCAAACCCAGCATCAGGAGAAAGATGAGGCATTCTGCTCCCGTGAGATTTGCATCCTCTAGGGTTGCTATGCATCAGAATTTACTCCATGGCAATGTGTGTAGAGGTTAAGGTTGCTTTTTCCGTATTAAGTTCAGTAAATGTACTTTTTGTTAATGGGCCTGCTTTCATTGTAACCGGAGGGAAGAACGAGTGGCTGGGTGTAAGTTCAGTATCTGTGATTTAGTGGGAAGAAGAGGCAGAACTCTTTACTTTTTAAAGGAGACCTCTAAAGCATCATCTTAAGCAATGATATCCATGAATTGGCACATTGAATGCATGAGTTTCTCTCTCTCTCTCTCTCTCCACTATTCATTGGAATAAGGAACCCCGTGGCACAGCTTTTAGGGGCTTGGTTGCTAATTGAAATCTCATCGGTTCAAACCATCAGCCACCACTTGGGAAGCCCTATGAGTCAGATGGATCTTTATGAGTCAGAATCCACTCACTGGCAAAACATTTGTGTTTTTTGCTTGTTTGCTTATACAGTAGAATTAATACTACAATTTAAAATGTGTGCATCTGTCCTGTATTTGAGACCATACTACTAAATCATCAATAGAATGATCATCTCTTTTGTTGGAAATTGCAAAAAATGCACATATTTCAATGCACCTCTAAAACATAGGTGACCCTTACAAATGAGATCTTTTCTCTATGTCTTTTTTTTAACTGAATTTCGCTTCTTTGTGGAAAAGATGGTACCGATGAGTTTTGTGCAGTTGTTTTGTAATTGACCCACCTTAATGAATTTGATGATTTGGCCCATTTGTTTTCTTTTTATGAGATGCTTTCCATTTCCCCAGGCAAACAAGTAAGTCATCTGAGACTGCTGATAAGTTTTTCCTCTCTTATTGCTGTTTAGCGCCTTATCTAGTGGCTAGAACCTCCAGGACAAAGTTGAACCATGGTGAGATTGGAAGTTCTTTATTTCTTCCTTCCTTTAATAGAAATATGTTTAGCTTTTGGGGGTAGTTATTACTTGTCTGGTAACATTAAATATAATGGGGGCTGTTGGTTTATGAGAGAGATTCTTTATCTTGTTAGGAAGTGTCCCGATATTTCTAGTCAGCGAAGACTTATGATCAGGAATGGGTATTATGTCTTATAAAATGCCTTGTATATGTCTACTGAGACCTTATATTTCTATAATAAATCCTGCTTGATGATGATCCATAGAGTTCCTTTCATATAACTCTTCGCAATTTTTTTTTCCCCTAGAAGAGTTAGCTCTTGGTTGAACAAAAGGAGACTGTATATGAGTAAAAGTACCTTTTGGTAATTTGAGGGAGCTACAGGGACTGCATCAAATGAAAGCGCCCACTATTTATTTATTAAGACTCAGCTCGTGAAATCGGACATTGCACATGGAACAACGTTGAAAATAACATTATATGAGAAACTGCTGTCATTGCAGATCTCCAAGGAAATGGGAATATCCCCTCAAAGTGCTCAGATGCTGAGCCTCTCTTTCTCCTCTAGGAGCAGAAGTTGGAGGATTCTGCATATTTCTGCCCTGGCTCTTTCCGGGTAGAATTCTAGGCTGAGATTACGTTGGGCCTTACGAATCCTTCTATGTTTCTGAAACTAGGTGCAGCAATGCAATAGACCTTTCTCTCTTTTTCTGGCGTCTAGTTAGGGTCAGTAAATTGATCCTAATAGGAGAAAGGACAACTTATTCAGCAAATAACCAACTAATAAGGGGAAGGGAATTATATGAAGGGGCTTCAAGAAGTGTGCTGGGGGGAACTAAAAAAGATGAGATTTTCCCAAAATCTCTTTGAAGCTTCCCTGATTATGTGAAGTGGGGGTCACAGGCATAGACTTAAGTGGTGCTATGGGTTGAATTGTGTTACTCAAATGATGTGTTGGAATCTTCAGCCTGTGCTTGCTGTGGAAATGAGTTTTCTCCTTTGTTATTTTAATGAGGTCATGCCATTGTAGAACGGATCCTAAGCTTAATCACCTCTAAGGTATAAAAAGTCCAGGATAGACGTAGCGACATATACATGGGGAGAAGACAGATGCCATGTGAAGGTTGTCAACAGGCCAAGGAACCACAATATGTCCCAGATGACTGACATTTAAGGAATTGACATGGCAGAGAGCTGGTTTTTTACTTTCAGCCTCCAGAACTTGAAAAATGACCACCTTCTGTTCTTTGCAGCCACCCACTTGTGATCTTGTGTGACAGTAGCCCTGGGGGACAAGGACAGGTGGCTGGACTACATGTTTGCAATCTGCCTCATCCGGGCCATCCTGTTGCCCACTCAGCTGAGTGTTCCATTCGGAAGAAATGCTACTCCAACAAACCACAGTACATGGAAAACTACTTACAGTGACTGTATTCGACTGAAAAAGTAAAAGAATTCAATGTATAACCGACAGCAAAGATCCTCTTTACCTCTTTCTCCCCAAAGCCCCACTTCCTCACAACCCATAAGTTGTCTATCTCACTCCCACTTTCTCTCAAAGGCTCTCTAGGCTGTCTCTGCAAGCCAGCCTGCCCTGAGCTTTGCCCTCTATCACTTTCTCAATGTGTCCTTTTCCTCAGCCTGGAGTCATGACTCCCTACTGTCCGATTGCTGACCCATCAAGCTCTTTTATGTTCAGCCCATTATCCATTGCTCATGGTGAGTCCCGATGATATAGTGGTTACCAGTTGGGCTGCCAACTGCAAGGTCAGCAGTTTGAAACCACCAGCCGCTCTGTGAGAGAACGGGCTTTCTACTCCCTTAAAGAATTACCCTCTTGGAAATCCACAGAGACCGTTCTAATGTGTCCTAAAGGGTGGCTATAAGTCAGCAATGACTCCGTGGCAGGGACTGAACCCATTGCTTAGATCTGCACTGTGAAGCCCAAGAACCAGCCAAGCACAGTGAAATCCTTGGCAGGCAGGCAGCCTTTGTGTTTCATTGCATTTTATTTTTCTGTAACACAGAGAGCAACAAAATTGCCAGATGATGCACAGACCTCTGCTTCCCCAGGGCTTTCTTTACTTGTCACCCAGTGTTCTAATCCTCCTCCCCCAGCCCTGCCTACTGAATGATAGGGTGACCTTGAAGCCACAGAGAGGTCCAAACGAAGAGGATGAAAAGAGACCTGGGGAGCCCAGTAACTGGAAACGGAACTCTGAGCCTACTCGTGTGGGGTCTGTTTGGTGACATGATGATCGCCCAAAGTACTGCCTCTTCTGCTTGGCCTGCTTCCACTGAAGCTGAAATTTACCCCCAAAGTATGATTGAAACCTGGAGAAAGAGGTAGAGGAGGAGCAAGGCATTAAGCTGTCTTTCGGTGTCTTCCAGCTGGACAGCCTTCAAGGGCTGTGCTGCATCTGAATGGAGGGGGAGGGCCCTGTCTGCCTCAGGCCTTCCCAGCCCTGGCCCTTGCCCCCTGCCCACCCTCCTCAGTCTCTAAAACCCAGACGCTCCCTCCAGCAGAGCAACAAGGCTATTTTTAAAGACCAGGCATACTCTGAATGAATAATGACTTCTCTTTTTCTCCATCCTGTGCCAATCAGTGACTCATCAACCATTTTCTAAATGACTATGTTTTCATTCCCCAGTTTCCTTCGCACTGCGATATTAGAGAAGATTAAATGCAGTCCCTCGCTACCTCCCTCTGCTTTTCGGCATCTTGTTTTAGAGATGGTAATGCCCTCAAAATAGAAGTGTTTCATTGAATGCTGATCATTTCGTGACAAGAGAAAAAATACAGTCAGTCTCACACATACAGATACACAGACACACGCGCACACACATACTGCAGTATCAGGGAGAAAGTCTGCATGATTTCCAGAAGTGGAAAGAAAAAGAATCTTGGACTTTTGACAAATATGGGGTCCTCAGCTGAACCCCCCTTCTTGGGCCCCCAAATCCGGCTTTCCAGACCAAGCACCTTAATTGAGAACCTCCAACCACACTTTGTGCCATCTCTTTCATTCTGGTTTTGCTCTTTGTATCAAGTATGGCATATAAGCCGGCCCGAGTATAAGTCGAGGTACCTAATTATTACCTGGGAAACCAGAAAAACTCATTGACTCGAGTATAAGCCTAGGGTAGAAAGTGCAGAAGCTATTGGTGAGTTTCAATAATCAAAACACATGAAGATAAAATTACTAAAAATTGAGACATTACTGGGGTAATGTATTTAAATATTTATTTTTAATAAAAAACATAAATAAAAGGACAAGTTATTTTACATTAGTAAACCAGCACAGTAAGTGGAAAATAGGTTCAACAAAAACAATGAGGTATCAACAATGATACCTTAAGAGTACTATTCCCTGAGCTCAATCAGCAACCAAGCTAAAATGTAAAGAGTTAATATCCTTCAAAACTGGATTCCTCATCATCATCCGTATCCCAATGCAGACCTTCAGTCGGTGTGAGTTCATCATAGACACTGTCCTCGCTGGGGTACCACCGACCCGTGTATAGGCCGAACCCCAGTTTTTCAGCACATTTTTTGTGCTGAAAACCTCAGCTTATACATGAGTATATGCAGTATTTGCTTTCTTTTATGAGCCTGTCTGCTGTCCCTAACTCTGACCCTGGGCATCTTTTCCTGACCCCTTGTGATAGGTAGGTTTATTGTGCCAACCTGGTCAAAAGACACATGTGGGGTTAATAAGGGTGCAGTTTAATTGAAGGGCAAACAGATAAATGGCTCAGCAAGCCTCTCCTGTCCGTCTCTTGCTCTCTGATGATCTGACCAGTGTGCAGCTGTCTTAGCTGGTTCTCTGCCTCAACTTGTGAGCTACACTACCTGCGGGACACCCAACCAATGGACTGTATCACTATAGTTTGAGGTTCCTTTGAGACCTGCTTTGCCACACTGCTGGTGTATACATCACTTGAGCTGGGGACTGTCAGATGCTGTCGTCTGGCTGACTGTTGGTGACCTGCCCTGCTGTTTGCTGCCTGTGGTCGGACTGCCTATATTGCTCTACAGAAGACTCAGCTGTCTGCTTCCTTAACTTGCACCCAGCAGCCCTCGTGAGTTGAAGGACTGCCAGTATATTAACTGTCTCATGGAAGTGAGTTAAACTGAGCCCTCTGCACTGCTCTGTGGACTAATTAGCTGTTTATTTCCTTATTATATATAAAATCATAAGTGTCTTAGTTTTGTTTCTCTAGAGAACCCTGTGCACACACCCCTCGTAATATCTGTTCTAGTTCCCCGTGGTCCTGTTGGAAGCCACAGGGACAACTTTATTTCCTTATTAATGTCTTCCTTCCCTACACCTACTCCTGGACAGGGCTGTTTCTAAACCGCTGCTTATCTTTTGCCCCAAAGGTAAAGAGAGAGTTTGGATAAATGAATATAAAGCCACCACCAGTTTAGGGACAATTCCACTTAGTGTGTCCTGCTGCTGCTGGATGTGCAGTATTGTCATCAGCAACAATCACCCTAACCGCACAGCATCCTGTGTTTGGCCCTCTTCATCCTTTTTCACCCTTACTCTGTGTCATCCAGCTGGGTTCAAACGATGGAGTATCCTGTCCTGGAGATAGATTAGAGGGTGGGAAGACAGTGAGGACAGATTGTTTCCTCCTTGGCCTGGTCCTGTGTCTTGACCTAAGGTTATGGCTTCTTTTGAAGAAGACTGCCCACATGGCTCACTCTCCTTTCAGGTTCTGAGACCCTACCCCTTCCCTCATCCTTTAGGATCCAGGGATGGTAACAACTCCGTTGCTGCTTGCTCTAGGTTCTTTTATTATCCCCACCTACTGGCATCGTGTAATTAGTCCTTTAAAAAAAAACAATCCACTCCAAATCATCCTCATTTGAATGTGCCATCTGTTTCCCATTGAGATCCCAATGGGCCCTCCCTTAATCTCTTCTCTACTCCCACCTATTGGCCCTGTTTGGCTCTGATTTTTTTTCTAACCATCTGAAACATCTTCTGATCTTTGTAGCTGTCTGGCACGAAGCACGGTAGACCTCCAGGGTCTCCAAAGTGACCAGAATAAGCCTTACTTGAGTAAGAAGTCCTGCTCCCTAGACGTCTTCAGGTTTCTATGTGTGAGACCATGAGCCAACACATATTTGCTGGGAAGTATAAAACTTGATTTAGAGTTGGAGCCTCCTACATTACAATGTTGTTCTTCTCGGCATACAGAACCTCTTACTCTGTGAACCATTCCTGGATCATTTAAGGCCGCAGTAACCTCTACAATGACCGAATCTCAATAATCATAATTATAATCATCGTAATGGCTACCAATTACTGAGTGCCAACTCTGACTCAGGCACTGTGCCTGGGGTTTGCTTCTGTAAACCAAATGGAAGGTTTCCATTTCACCCATAAGCTATTTGGGAAAAGGGACCCCAATTATTCTGCTCCATCCCCCAACTGTACACCTGCATTGCTCTGTATGCTGCTCCAGGCCTCACCAGCGGGCACTACAAATATCACTGTGTTTTGAAGCCTGGAACTCAGTGAGGTCCTTCCATTCTGGATGCTGCTGTTTCCCTGCGCAAGGATTGCTGGGAGATTTGGGGTGAGGAGTGATCAGAGGCTCTCACAACCAGTTATGAATGTCCACAGTCCACCTTAAGAAGCTTGCATATGATCATATGATTTTTTGTTCTTTGATGCTTGGTAGCTGATCCCTTTGACACCTAATGGTCACACAGGTTGGTATGCTTCGTCCTTGTGGGCTTGGTTGCTTCTCAGTTAGATGGTTGCTTGTTTATCTTCAGGCCTGTAAGACCCCAGATGCTGTATATTTTGAAAGTCGGACACCATCAGCTTTCTTCACCACATTTGCTTATGCACCCATTTTGTCTTCAGTGATCGTTTTAGGCAGGTGAGCGTCACACAATACCGGATTATCAGAACACAGCATTCTTGTGGTGAGGGATTACTAGAGTAGAGGCCCGATGTTTGTTTGCCACCTTAGTACTCAAAGACCCATAACAAAAAAATCATATCAATGTGAATGAGAGAGAGAGAGCAGAGTGGAGACTCAAAGTCCATCTATAGAAAATTGGACATCCCCTCACAGAAGGGTCACAAGGAAGAGACAAGCCAGCCATGGTGGAATTATAGCACCAATGAAACGTACAACTTTCATCTAGTACTTTAAAGCTTTCCACCCCCACCCCCACCCCCACACTATCATGACCCTAATTCTACCTTACAAATCTGGCTAGACCAGAGCATGTACACTGGTACATATAAGAGCTTGCAACACAGGAAACTCAGGACAGATAAAGCCCTCAGGACCAATAATGAGAGTAGTGATACCAGGAGGGTAAGGGTAAGTTGGGGGAAGAAAGGTGGAACCCATCACAATGTTTGGCAAATAACCCCCTCCTAGGGAAGATGGACAAACAACAGAAAAGTGGATGAAGAGAGCCAGGGGTTGGTGTAAGACATGAACAAAATAATAATTTATAAATTCTCAAGGGTTCATGAGGGAGGGAGGGTGGGGGTGGTAGGGAATGAGCTGATACCAAGGGCTCAAATAGAAAGCAAATGTTTTGAGAATGCCGATGGCAACAAATGTACAAATGTGCTTGACACAATGGACAGATGGATGGATTGTGATAAGAGCTGTATGAGCCCCCAAAAAATGATTACAAAGAAAGAAATGGGTATGGTCATGCCTCCCTCAACTAAAATGGAAGCTCCATGCAAGCAAGGTCTTTGGTTTCTGTGTAACAGCGGTTCTCAACCTGTGGGTCACAACCCCTTTGGGGGTCGAACAATCCTGTCATAGGGGTCGCTTGATTCATCACAGTAGCAAAATGACAGTGATGAAGTAGCAACGAAAATAATTTTATGGTTGGTGGGTCACCACCACATGAGGAACTGTATGAAAGGGTCGCAGCATGAGGAAGGTGGAGAACCACTGCTGTATAGCTTAGTCCTTAGCAGAGAGTGGACACTTGATAATTATATGATGAATGAATACATTGTTGAGCCCAATGCACTCATCTCTGGAGATGGGAGAAATAAAATCCCTCACACTGTCTTGGAATAGTACAGCAGTTAAGGAAGGTCTGGTGGATAAATCAGTATTTCTTTTGCTCAAGGTCATCTAGCTAATTAGTGGTAGTACTTAAATCAAGTCTCCTTACTTCAGTTGATTCTTAATCTTGGCTGCACATTAGAAACAGCTGGGAAGTTAAAAAAAATCTCCATCCCTGAGCCACTCCCCTGACCCATTAAACCAACCACAAATTTATCCGGGTTGTGTGTGTGTGTGTGTGTTGGGTGTTGGGGGTGGGGCGGAGGAACAGGACCTAGGTAGCTATATTTTGAAAGCTTCCTAGGTGGTTCCAATATGCAGCCCAGATTGAGAAACACTGGTACACAATCATGAAGTGGGGCCAAAGCAACTAATAGAAACATTTTGAGAAAAATTTTAAAATCTTCCACGTAAATAGAACATTGAATTCACATGTTGAGAACTAATAGTAGCTTGTGGGAGACAGAAAGGCAGGAAGCATCAGGTTGGGTTGGGCCCAGAGCATGGTAAGAACCAGCATGTGTTAATCTCCAAAAGTGAATCCTGAAGGGTGAGAAATGGATTTATAAGGTGGGTGGAGGCACTGGGAGAAAATAAGTACAGGAATGTGAACGTATTTGTGACCAGTTACTGGGAAGCTATTGCCTAAGAATTCTGTTAGACCGCAAAGGAATGACCCCAGGGATCTGCGGGAGGATTCTTTGTGTCATCTAAAATGGACCAATCTCCAGCTATGCTTACTAAGGAAACCATTTTAGACAATGCTGGACAAAGGACTGGAGGAGTCATTTTCTCACAGAAATATGCCATGCTGGATAACAGTAGTGCTGGGTGGCTCATTTCACCCCAGAGTCCCAAAGGCCTTCTGTTGAGACTTGTTTTCAGAACAGCCAAATGTGACACTAGGGATGCGGACTTGAAAGAGAGGAGAGGAGTGAAAAGATGGGTGCTTGCCCAGAGAATGCTGTCAGTTGAAATCACAGGAGGTGCGATGGTAAGGGAGCCCAACTCTCCCTCGAGGCACTTTGAGTGCTACCCAAACCACAGAGAGCTAACTTCTTACAGTTAACACGCCCTACAGTGACAACTGCATTACATTGGAACATGTGTTTTAAAGATATAAGTAAACAGCAAAGGAAAGCACCATGGATTCACTGACACAGAAGTGACTCTTATCTATTGGTGTCTTAGTTTCCCAGGGCTGTGTCTCAAAATAGCACAAAGTGGGTGGCATTAAAGAATAGGACTTTAGCCTTCCGGCGTAGCCATGGCGGCGAACGCTACCACGAACCCGTCGCAGCTGCTGCCTCTAGAGCTTGTGGACAAATGTATAGGATCAAGAATTCACATCGTGATGAAGAGTGACAAGGAAATTGTTGGCACCCTTCTAGGTTTCGATGACTTTGTCAATATGGTTTTGGAAGATGTCACTGAATTTGAAATCACACCAGAAGGAAGAAGAATTACTAAACTAGATCAGATTTTGCTAAATGGAAATAACATAACAATGCTGGTTCCTGGAGGAGAAGGACCTGAAGTATGAGTGGATTTTCTTGACTTATGTTTGCTTATATTTTGTTTATAAAAGCCACAAGATGGATTTTTTTTTTACTTTTTAATCTTGAGATACTGTGATGCTAAGTTTCCCGTTAAAGGGAAATACTTTGAAGATGCACTGTAAATGCCCAATTTTTGTGAAAGGTAATCATGATTATCTTGGGAGAACAACAAGTTAACAAGTTTGTTGTTTAATGATGAAAATAAAGGTGTTTTTTGTTTAAAAAAAAGAATAGGACTTTATTCACCTAATTTAGTAATCTGTACAAATCCGTAATCCATCTGTTTTGGTCTAAAACAACAGTGCTCTCCATGTATACTTTCTTCTTCTGGACAGTGTTTTATATTGTATACCAGCTGCTAAATTAATGATAAGACCAATGGAACTACCATATGTCTATGGGATAATTTATCATGTCTTTCAACAGAATAATAATGATATCTTTAAAGTGAACAAGAGAGACACCTATAAACCATAGGATATGAATGGATTTTGAGCTCACACTTAATCATAACCCCAATCTAAGAATAATTAGTTCTTATGACATGGCTTTGCTCAATGCCTATCCCCACTAAGTGACCACTGAAGATATGGATGCTATATCAAAATGTGGTGAAAAAAGCAGACGGTACCCTATTATCACAAAGAAAAGCATCTGGGGTCTTTAAAGACTTTTCTTAAAACAAGCAACCATCTAAGTGAGGCATCAGCAAAATCCACATAGAAGAAACACATCAGGCTGTGTGATCCAAGGATCATAAACAATAAAATCCATATCCAAAGGATGGAATGGGATTAGAGCTTAAATTCTGAACACCTGGTTTGAAGAAGCCTAGAGATGACAGTGAAAGCAAGCCTAAAACCCATTCATATGGACTATGCCTCTGGTGAATCCCCTCTGACTCTGGACCAGGGATCGGAAAGGCCTTCTTACCAGACGCAGTACAGTGTAGGGCAGATTACTGCAATTATAGCTAGGTCAAAATGTAACACTTTGTCATTGAGCCAATGTATAATTATGCCAGTTTTTTATGTTTTCTATTTTTGTTTACATTTTATTAGGGGCTCATACAACTCTTATCATGTTCCATATATATATACATACATCAATTTTATAAAGCACATCCTTCCATTCTTTGCCCTAATCATTTTCAAAGCATTTGCTCTCCACTTAAGCCCTTTGCATCAGGTCCTCTTTTTCCCCCTTCCTCCCCGCTCCCCCTCCCTCATGAGCCCTTGATAATTTACAGATTGTTATTTTGTCATATCTTTCCCTATCCGGAGTCTCCCTTCCCCCTTCTCTGCCTTCCATCTCCCAGGGAGGAGGTCACATGTGGATCCTTGTAATCAGTTCCCCCTTTCCAACCCACTCACCCTCCACTCTCCCAGCCTTGCCCCTCATACCCCTGCTCCTGAAGGTATTGTCCACACTGGATTCCCTGTGCCTACAGCTCCCATATGCACGAGTGTACAACCTCTGCTCTATCCAGTCTATTTTGTTTTTTTATTGAGTTTTCCTCTGTTTCATTCTGTCATTGTTGGGTCATTTGTTTATGTTTTCTTTTGATTTTGTATATAAAAATCCACAGAAATGGGAGTGTGCGTGCAGACCCCACCATGGCACAACAAACCTTGAGGGCAACGTAACCACATGGAGCAACTCATGAACAGAGAGGTCTACAGGGCCGGCCCCAATCAGAGCAAACTGACAGTCCCACCCCCAGAAGTATGTGCTACAGAGGACAACACTAAACCTACAGGTTAGGGAGAGGGGCCGGTCTGCCACACCCATATAGAAGCAAACCAAGAAGGAAAAAGAGAGAGCTAGGGACTACACCCCATGCTGGCACACCAATCCCTGAGGATGACATCCCTGCACGGAGCTAGTAAGACACAGAGAGGACTGTAGGGCTGACAACAACTCGAGACATGATGTCCCCTCACTGAAGCATACCACAACAAAAAACAATACTGGGGACACATGGTGGGAGTGAGTCCGGTCTGACAACTCTCCTCCCCAACCAAGAAGGGAACCTAACAGATCAGCATCAGGAGGAAAGCCAAGCCATGAAAACCTTGAGGGTCCCCCCAAATAGACTTCAAGCTAAGAGGGGAAGTTCCCAGAATGCCCCAGGACCCATGAGGTGATAGTCATAAAGGTCGGCTGACAGACTTGGAATTATGTATGCGTTTTGTTGTTGTTTTGTGCTTTTTTCTTTATTTTTCTCTTTTTGTTCAATCTTTTGTTTTCTTTTTGTTTTGTCTCTGTTACTGTTGTTTTGCCTACAAGACAGGCATGGGAAGCAAGCCCAAGGAGAAAGCAACGGGACCAATGGTTCCGGAGGGACTTGGTGAGATAAGGAGGTGGGGGAAAGGAGCAGTGAGCAAACAATGCCATAGACTAGGGAACAACTAGGAAATTAAAAGCAGCAATGAGGAAGATGTAGTGATCCGGATGGTGTTGAAGCAACAGCAGTCTAGCTGAGAGGCATTACTAAGAGAAAGAAGAAGGGCAAGTGTGATGGTGGGGCAGAAGGAAGATAAAAGGAAACAGAGGAAAGATCTAGGAAGAGAATATAGGTATCAACATAAGTGTGTATGTACGTAAATACTTTAATTCATGAAAATAGAAGTATTGGCCTATGTACATATATTTTTATCTGGCAATACATTGAGGAAGTGGACAGACTTTGGGCCTCTGCTCAAGCCCTCCCTAAATGCAAGAACATTTTGTTCTAACAACCTGGCATTCTGTGATGCTCACCTTCCCAACATGATCATTGGAGATAAACTGGATGCATAAGCAAGTGGTGAAGAGAGCGGATGGTGCCCAGCTATCAAAAGGTATAGCGTCTGGGGTTTTGAAGCCTTGACGTTAAACCAGCGGTCATCTAGGAGAGAAGCACCAAGCTCAAATGGAAGAAGCACACCAGCCTGTATGATCATGAGGTATCGACAAAATCAGCTCACAGGCACCAGAAGACCCCAAACAAAACCCCCCCAACATATTGTTGATAACGAGGAGGTGGAGTTGCAGCAGAGACCCAAAACCTATCTGTAGAAAATAGGACATCCCCTCACAGAAGGGTCACAAGGAAGGGATGAGCCAACCAGGGTGAAGTATAGCACTAATGAACATCCAATATTCCTGTGGTTCTTTGAGGTTTCCTCACCCCCTACTCTCATAACCCCAGTCCTGCCTTTCAGTTCTGGCTAGGCTGGAGCAAACAGTTCACAACACATGGAATCCAGGTCAGATCAAACCCTCAGGAACAGAAATGCGAGTAGCTATACCAGGAGGGCAGGGGAAAGTTGGGGGGAGGAATGGGGAACTGATTGCAATGATCGACACAGACCCCCCCCTTCACCCCTGGGGGTGGGGAGGAACAGCAGAAATATGGGTGAAGCGAGACAGCAGTCAGATCTGAAAATAATAATTTATCATTTATCAAGGGGTCACGTGGGGAGGGGAGGAACAAAAGAGAAGCTGATACCAAGGGCTCAAATAGAAAGTAAATGTTTAGAAAATGATGATGCCCTTGACACAATTGATGTATGGAATGTTATAAGTGCTGTAATACCCCTCCTTAAAATGATTTTTTTTAAAGAAAATGATGATGGCAACTTATGTGCAAGTATGCTTGATACAATTGATGTATGGAATGTTATAAGAGCTGTAAGAGCCACCAATAAAATGATTTTTTAATCTAAGATAAATTTATAGACATGACAACTAGATTAAGAGTTTCAAAAAGGCATTGCAGGGGAAGTGGGTGGGAAATGGAGAGCTAACAAGAAGTACAAGGAAGAAGAAATATCCTGGAATTGCTGGTTATCCAACTCTTAGAGAATGTGTTTGAACTCATGACATGTATGATATGTGATTTGTATGTTGGTAAAACTGTAAAAAGAATAGAACTTTATTACAACATTTAAACTTACACTCCCAGAGGCTAGACATCGGAATTCAGGGCTTCAGCTAAGTTATGCTTTCTCTGTCAGCTTTAGAAGGAAGATCCTTCTTGGTCGCTTTGAATTTGGGCAGCTTTAAGTGTTTCTTGGCATTCTTTAACTTCAAGAAGAATCATAACATGCTGTCTTCTCTCTGTAGTTGACTCTCTTTTCATAAAATACCACTCAGAAAGGATTAGGATTTGGACCCCTCCTAATTAGATCGGGCCAACTTTAACTTCATTAACAGCCACAAGGCCAAATTCTCCCAGTGTTACCGCAAACAAGGTTATATGGAGTGTAATAATAAGAGAATTGTTGAAGACACAATTGTATCCTTAACCATTTTGTAATACAAATACAGCTAATGTGTACTAAGTGCATATATGGTGCTTAAGATAGGTATTATAATTCAGTACAGTGCTTAATGAAAAAATAATATTTGTACATAGTCACTATTCTTCTTTACAAAGAAATGCACAGAGTTGGATTCTTGTTGTTTTGTTAATGCCTTGAAGACTTATTGTACCTGCCAATGGCAAAGTGTTGGTTGGTGGAGGATGGATCCAAGGAGTTAGTTGTGTGGAAAGTGTCTTCTTCCTTCCGTATCATTGTCTTCGCCGATTTTTCAAATTTTCTGGGGCTCATTATTTTTATCGTGCGGCAATTGTATAGATAATAAAACCTGTCACATTTCAATGATTTTGACATGTACAGTCCAGTGATATTTGTTATGCTAATCATGTTCAATGAGTACCCATTCCCAAATTGAACCATCACTCAACAGAAACTTGGTGTTCTCCCCAGTGATTTAGCTGAGGTATGAAGATACATGGTCAGACCTGTAGATTAGTTCTGTTAAAAGAAATGAAAATGAAATTATGTGGTTGACAAAATGGCATCAACACTCAAATGGACAATGCCCCTAAGACTTATTTCGACTGAAACTTAAGCCTAGTTTTCCTGCAAATCAGGCTACCGGTGAGAGTTTCACGTCACCTCCATCCTCCCTGACCATGATTCATAGGGAAATTGTAGAAGCCAATCAGAAATGCAATTCTTTTGATTCAAGTTTTGTCAATAATAAACAGTCACTGCTAATATTTTTTTAAAGTGCCTTTCCACTTTTGGTCTGTCATTACTCAGTTCTCAAAACTTATGTCCAGATAAACTAGATAGAAGAGACTAATTGTATTATTGATTCAGTTTCTTTGAATAGTTCTGTGTTTGAACCACTCAACTCATATATATGAGAGAACAAGACTAAGGAGAAAACTACTAAATTTAAGAGCTTTAAAACATGGAGACCTCTGCTTTTAGCGGGAGCGGCCAAACCAAACCAAATTCATTGCAAACGTTGGAAACTCCATTTGGGTATCTTTTTTCTGACCTCTCAGATCACACTGTTCTCTCTGGTGATCTTCATTTTGCACACTGCTTTATGATTGTGACATGAACATAATCTACATCATGCACTTCATGCATTTTGACATTAAAAGAAATACAGCGGTAAGCAAGAACTCCGCTTGGATTCATACTGAGTGTTGGAAACGTGTAATCTTAGAATGGAAAAGGTCATTCAGTTTCTTTCCTCTAAGTATTTGAATATTTAAACACTCAAGATGTTGTGTTTGGAGATAGGTCATTTTAAACAACTGCCAGGACTGATGGATCCATAAACATTTTTCAGGGTATTCACAGTCAAGAGACTTATATTGTATGGTCCATTTCATGTTCAAATCATGTTTTTTTTTCCTTGACTAAGCCAAGGTTCTAGAGTAGAGGGAAGGTTCTATGAGAGGATCCCAAGGAGGGAGTCTGGACTGAGCCTTGGAAATAGTTTGGAAGAGTGGGACATTGTCCTGCTCTTAAATACTTATAGATTTGTATCCAATTAACAAACAAACAAACAAAAATCGCTTCTGATGATTCCATTTCAACTCCCGGTGATTCCATGTGTGCACACTAGAACTGTGTTCCATAGGCATTTCAGTAGCTGAGCTTTCAGAAACAGATGTTCAGGTCTCTTGTGTCAAATGCTTCAGGGTGAGTCACACTGTCGAAGTTTCAGTTAGTAGTCTAGCACGTAACGATGCCACTCACGGGCTCCACCGTATCCAATTGTCTATTAATAATCCCAAACCAAATCACACTCTTGGTCCTCAAGTCAATTCAGACTCATAGCAACTCGGGTATGACAGAATAGACCTGCCCCTGTGAGTCTCCAAGGATGTAAATCTACATGAAAGTTGACAGCCTCATCTTTCTCCCTGTAAGCAGCTGATGAGTTTAAGCCATCAACCTTGTGGTTAGCAGACTAATGTATAACCCACTAAGCCACCGGAGCTACTTACTTATTAATAAAGTGAAAGATAAATAAAATCTTACAATTTCAAGTTCAACTTAGGATAAAAGAATCAGTTACCCAACCATACCCTAGAAATCAGTTATGTTAGCATTTCTGTTTTATGGGCACTTTTGACGCATAGGGACCGTGTAGGCAGGGTAGAACTGACCTTGTGGGTTTCTGAGACTGTCACTCTTTGGGGGAGTAGAAAGTCTCATCCTTGTCCCTATGATATCCTGGTGTTTCCGACAGCTGGCCTTCTGGGTAGCAGCCCAATGCACAAGCAAAGCTCAAAAGGTTGCTATGAGTCAGAATTGACTCAGCGGCAGTGGGTTATTTGTTTTTTAACCTCCTTTAGACATATGGTCTTCCTAGTTCCTAAAAATGTGATAAAAACATCATTTTCTCCTTTTTTGTATGGTAGGTAAAAGAAGATGCAATTTTAAGCAAATGTAGCATAATTTTAGATGAACAAATACTGTAATTACAATTTATACTAGAAAATTCTTTGTGATGCCATTTTTACGAATACTTATAACTTATAAACACTCATTTTGATATTTGCATTTAACAAGTTACATGCTCCATGGTTTGCTTCAAATTGCTTACAAAAGAAGACAAATGTGTCAAAAAAATTATTTTCAATTGATATATATTATTGTTGTGTGTGGTCCTTAGAGTGAGTGTATCTTAATAATCCAGTGGAAGCGTCCATCTATACGAAGGCACCAAAATTGACAATAGTGATGTTAATTTATATATTATATGTTTGGGGAGTTTTTAAACATAATATGAGAGCCAAGTTTCAGTGCTATTTTAGGCATAACAAATCAGTGTGGATAGTCATTTTCTCCATAAATGCAAATGTATGATGATGGAATCATCAGGGTACGCTCTAACTTTATTCTGATTTTTTTCTTATTGTAAATTAGGAGAGGGCTTACACTTTGGATCATCAACTTGGTATTCAACAGTTTAAATGACTAATCAACAACCCCCCCCCAAAGTTTTTAAAAATCATTTTATTGGAGGCTCTTACAGCTCTTATCACAATCCATCACCCATTGTGTCGAGCACATTTGTACATATGTTGCCATCACCCTTTTCAAAACATTTTCTTTCTACTGAAGCTAACCCCCCCAAAGTTGACCTGCTCTTCTTCCTCATGTGAGTTACTGTCCTCCCTTACACCCAAGTTAACACCCATCCCCTGTCTTGTCACTCCCTTTTTCTCCCTGCCCTTGCCCTCCTGTTCTTGGGAGTCTCAACTATAATGTTTTTTTGATAGAGGAATGATTTATTCAAACAAATTCCACGACAAATCATATAACCATTGTGGTAGTCACCTAATCTGGTATCAATTGAAGGCTTAAGAGTGTAGGGGTGGAGTCTAGGCTGTCAATCTGGCTGTCAATGAGACTTCTCTGGACATGGCCTTCTCCTGGGAATTCTGGGAAATCTGGGAATTCCTCCTTAGAGGCGGAAGACACTGCTCTCTCTCTCTGTCACTCCCTGGGAGACATTGCAGAAGACAAGGCACATGGATGCAACCAGACCTCGAAAGCTGGAGAAGACACAGAGAGACCCCTGCCAGGCTAAGATGTTTCCAGTGACACTAGATCCAAAGACTTTCTACCCACTGGTCTGTCATCTTCTGCATTCAGCGTCATTGCATGTGTTTCATGAGTCTGAAGAGAATGCATGGATTGATATCGCACATATGGGCCGATATTGGACTTACGGCCTTGGACTGGACTGGGCTGAGATGTTTTCTCAATGTTCAGTTGCTCTTGTATATCAATCTCTTTTGTATACACATATGTGTGTCCATGGATTTGTTTCTCTAGTCTACCCAGACTAACACACGCATTTTCTTAAAGACACCCACAAGACCACCTGAGAACAAGTGCACAGACACTTCCCAGAAGGCAGGCAAATAATGAACAGATCCCCAGTCCAGGGATGGGGTGTGTGACCAAAGAACTTAATCTGGGGAGAAATATGAACTTGTGAATAAAAAAATTGTAAAGCAATAGCTAAGGAAGGAAGGGGATCTCGAAGGAAGAAAATGACCTGGATTCAAGCTGTGGACAGCTGTGCAGGGCAGAGAGGGTCGAGGTGAACAGCCAGTGGTCACCAGAAGGTAGCATGGGCAGGACCCCTCCTACCCACATACGCGGGGACACAGGACCCAAGCACAAAGTTCCACATCAGTGAAATGTGTAGGCTGGACAGCCGTGGCCACCGCTCTAGGTGGCTTTTGAGCAGATCCACATCATTTGGTCTGAGTGGGACTGCCTGCCCCCAGAGGCCATGACTCTTTGGCTTAGAGAATCCAGAAAACTTGGCTGATTCTGTGGAACTGATCTACTCATCACAACTTTAACCTTAATTGTTGAGATACCATCAACATCCTCATATTGAACAGTGGAATTTTTCTCAAGAACAGATGATCATTAGTCTTGCTTGTAAACTCCTTATGAATTTGGATTTCACTCTTAAAACTCCTTATGCATCTTTTCTTATCCAGTGATCAATTGAGAGTGCATGTTAATTTATGACTAATAGTTAACATAATTAGGATATTAAACTATTGCGAACCAACATGGTAGGCTAGCTGTACATATTTAGTTAGTGACAGTAAACTGTGAAATCTAAGTAAATCACTCTAATTTCTACTAACCTCAATGGAAACTGGAAAGATTGCAGGTGATCTATTCAAAGATAGGAATTGCAAAACAAACCCCCAAACCAAAAAAATCCCCTATATTCTTTATTAATTAAAACACTGGAAATAGTGACTCAGGTAAGGGTTCCCATTAGCAGAGCCTGAGATCATGAAGAACCTTTGAGGTGTACGGAAATTGGAATGAGCAGAAGGTACTAAGTCCAGATAGAAAGTTAGCCTCTGGTGGGTCCCACAGAGAGCTCTGCAATGTGAATAGCTGCAAAGAGGTTACTGTGTCGTGAACCATTGTGTCGTTGACCATGAACTGCCCTTCCACGTGACTCCAGTGAACTCCAGGAAGTTCTCCAGATGAAGGTATAGCTGTGAGCACCACAGCAGCTTGAGGAAGGGCGCACCGCCCAGGGAAAAGGGAGTTGGAATGGAGATCAGTAGCATGATTTGTGGGCTCCATTTCTTTTTTTTAAGTTTCATAACCCACTAGAACTGCCCCTTCAAACAAAACCCGTTTATTATTGAACAAATGATTGTTCAATATTGAGTTAATGGTCTATTCCCACGACAGCACATCTTTGTTATACTTTATTTTCAGATGATTCCTTGATGCCTAAAATTGTCCCAGGTACATAAATATTTGTTGAATAACATGTACTGACTGAATTCATGAGCCAGGTCTAGAGTCCAAGTCTCCTTTATTTTGGATCACTGCATGTTTCTTTCGTTGTGCCAAGGTGATACATATTCACAGGTGTAGGCCCATTCTTCCTCCTGAACTTGTTCAACTTTTATGTCTATGTATCCACTCATCGATGGTTTTTCTTACTGTTACTGCAGGATGGTGGATCTAAAGGTATTTCTCTCTCTTGCCTTTAACATTTACACACCTCCCAGTGTCTTTTGTTGCCTCAATATCTTCCTTATCATTGCATATGGCCTTCCCCTATATTTTAGTTAATATGTGCCTGTCCTTAGTTAGTGATGTGTCCTACCTTTTTGTGTGAAAACCTTTCATTGACTTATATAGAACAGTGGCCTTATACAATATTTGTTCTTTTGTGACTAATTTCAGTCAGCAATGTCTTCCAGGTTCATCTGTGTTATGAGGTGTTTTCATGTCAGTTGTTACTCTTTGCTGTTGTGTAGCATTCTGTTATATGTATGCACCATAGTTTGTTTATCCATTCTTCCACTGATAAGCATGTAACTCACTGCCGAGTCTAACTTACAGCAACCCTGTAAGATAGGGATCTGCCTTTGTGGGTTTCCAAGGCTGAAAATTTTGATGAGAGTAGAAAGCCTCATCTTTCTCCCAAGGAGTAGCTGGTGGTTTTTGAACTGCTGACTTTGTGGTTAGCAGCCCAACGTGTAACCACTACACTCAGGTACCCTGTTTCCCTGGAAATAAGACAGGGTCTTATATTACTTTTTGCTCCCAAAGATGTGCTAGGCCTTATTTTCATGGGATGTCTTATTTTTCCATGAAGAATACAGTACACATTTATTGTTTTATTAAAAGAGACCTCACACTTCCTGTCTGCTCTGGGTGCACTGCGGCCAACAGTGGGCTTCGCGGGCCTTGTTTTCTGGGAGGTCTTATTTTCAGGGATGTCTTATATTTCGGCGAGAGGCAAAACTAAGTAGGTCTTATTTTCGGGGGATGTCTTACTTTCGGGGAAGCAGGGTAGGTTTAGGTTGTTTATATATTTTGCTATTGTGAATAGTTCTAGAATGCACATAGCTCTCCAGGCTATATGTTCAATGGGGTTGCTGGATCATATAGTGTTTATATGTCCAACTTTGTGAAGAGGCGCTGTATCGTTTTCCACAGCGATTGTACCATTTCACAGTCCCGTCAGCAGTGCATGATGAGAATTCCAATTGCTCCACCTCCTCCCGGAATTTGGTTTTCTGTTTTTCTTTTAACTTTGTTACTAATGCTGAGGTGTGATTATATCTCATAGTTGCTTTGATTTGCATCTCAGTAATGGCTAATAGCCTTTCCTTTATATTTGTTGCCCACCTGAATGTCTCTTTCCATTTTTTAATTGGTCTTTTTGTTCTTGGGGCATTAAAGCTTCCTATAAATTTTAGATGTTAATCCTTGGCGCTATAGATTGTTGCCAAAATCGTTTTACTCTTTTGATGAAACCTTTTGATTTTTCAGCAGATCCCGCTCCTTTGGTTTGTCTTCTGCAGTTTGTGCATTTTTAATTATGTCTGACGGTCCAGTTATGCCATGCATGACAGCCCCTAAGTTTATCTATTTTTCTTTGATGATCCTTACCATTTTAGGTGTGGAATTGCAGTCTCTGATCATTTTTTGTATGCGGTCTGAGGTATTGGTCTTATTTCATTTTTTCCTGTAAATGGACATCTTGTTTTGCCAGCACCACGTGTTAACGAGGCCATGTCTTCCTCATGTAATGAGTGTCTGCTCCTTGTCAAAGATCGGTTAGTCACAAATGGATAGATTTATTTCTGGGTTCTCAATTCTGTTCCTTGGTTTATGTGTCTGTCATTGTACCAACATCAGACTGTTTTGACTATTGTGATAGGTTGGATTGGCTAGAGAATCAGAATCAGTAACATTTCATATATGTACAAGAAAGAACTTTGTATCAAGAAGCCATTTTATATCAAGAAAGTATCCAGCCCAGTCCAACTCAAGTCCATTGGTCAGAGGCTAGCCGAAGCCCTCTTCAGAAGCGTGGTGCAGGCCGATGATGCAGAAAGGTGAGGAGGGAGGCAGGGAGATCACAGGCTGGTGGGTGCAGAGTCTGATGGATGTAATGTTGGTGGGAATATGGCAGGGCTCCCACATGAGGCTACCATGAAGGCAGACACAGATTCCAAGCAATGAGGGAGGCAAAGGGCAACAGAAAGAGAGGGGTTCCCAGTGACTCTCTTATAAAGAGGCACAGCCCCAAGGAGGCATCACTAGCCTGTGACCTGGTAGATAGGACTCTACCCCTATTTCCTTGTTCTTTTTAGAAAATAAAATCAAAGATTACTTTTATCGATGCTCCGATGTGGAAGGGATGGTAACGCTTGTACAACAAACATCGTCAGGGCAAGTAAGAAAAGCAACGAAGATCTCTGAAATGATGTTACATGACAAGGAGCCCGAATAAGTTAAGGGACTGGCGGCCTCCTCTGGCAGGCGTCTTGCTCCATGTTCTTCACAAACTCCTCCCCGTTCTTGATGGAGGCGTTCAGCTCGGGGATGGTGATCAGCTTCTCCTCGAACGAGGATACCTTGCCGATGCCCAGGTTCTTCTCAGCCCGTTTTACCCCAGCAGCAACGGCGTGGAGCAGTAGCTGCAGTCCGTCTCCTGGGACTTTACAAAAGGAGTGCTCGATGACGCCCTCCTTGCCGTCCAACACGTCCACGATGGAGAAGACGAAGCGGGAGCCCGCGGACGCCATGGACAAGGTGTCAGAGCCTGCACCTCCGTGCCAGCCTTCTGGATGTGCTCCGTAAGGGCCATCAGCTGGTCTTGGAGGAAGTCCACCTTGGGCGTACCCTGGGAGATCAGGGGGAGGATGCTCTTCCTGGTGTGGCCGGCTGCCAATGACGGGGACATTGACTTGAGTTGGGTCCAAACCCTTCAGCTCCGCTACAAAAGTGTTGGCCCTGACGATGTCCAGGATGGTCACCCAAAGATTTTCTTGGGGTTGTACACGCCGTGCTTCTTGAACACTTCCGCGGTGATGAGGATGGTGGAGTTGACCAGATGGGCGATGATGCAGATCATGGCTTCGAGGCAATGGTGGGCACACGTGGCCGCCAGTCTACCCCTATTTTCACACAGGTTCAAATTGACATAAAATTTAACCATTCGAACCTTGCATGGCTGTGTAGTTGGTTTGGAGAGAGACAAAGGTGAGATTTTATACTTTCTTCTTTTTCTTAAGTAGTGTTCTATGTATCCAGGGTCTCTTTCCTTCCCATGTAAAGTTAATGATTAGTTTTTCCATCTCTTTCAAGAATGATGACCACCACTCCTCTGTCCATTTGTCATACTCTGGTGGCTTGTGTGTTGCTGTGATGCTGGAAGCTATGTCACTAGTATATCCCAATACCAGTAGGGTCACCCAAGGTCAAAAGGTTCCAGCAGAGCTCCCAGACTCAAGAGGAATGACATTGCATTCATTGTCAAAAGGTCATTTCAAGATCTATCTTGAAGTAAAGTGCGGTCTGTGATAGGATAAAATCTGCACTCATTCAGAGACATCCAGTCAATACAACCACCCTTCCGATTTACTCACCAAGCACTAAAGGGAACGACGCAGACAAGAACTGATGCATTTGGATGATGATGCTGGCAGGGAATAGTGAAGGTACCATGGGCTTCCAAAAGAACCAACAGATCTGTCTTGGAAGAAGCACAGCTAGAATGTCATTTAGAAGTGAGGATGGCATATTTTGGACATGTTATCAGAAGGGGCCAGTAGCAGGAAAAGGATAGCATGCTTGGTAAAGTGGGAAAAGAGGAAACTCCTTGACAAGATAGCTTGACCCAGGAGCAGCAACAATGGGCTCAATCACAATCGCACTGGACCAGGCCGTGTTTCGTTCTGTTGTACATAGGGTCGCTATGAGTAGGAACTGCAGAACTGACTGGATGGCACTTAACAACAACAACAACAAAGAATGCTGATGGACTCTGGATTGGGATTGCATTATATCTGTGGATAGCTTTGGGTGGTATTAATATGTTCATAATAAAAGAGGGTAACCCCCCCAAAGGATATATTTTTCTTCAAAGTTATGTATTTAATTTTTAACAACATAATATTATCACCTTCAAAGTACTGTTCATTACACTTCATGCATCTGTCAAATCTGCGATTCCAGTCTTGGAAACAATTTTCAAATTCATCTGTTTGGATGGCTGACAGCACCTCCCTCGATTTTTCTTCATCTCTTCTAAGTCTTCAAATTGTTGTCCTTTCTTGTCCCTCTGCTTTCATGGAAACAAAAAGAAGTTGCATGGAACCAGGTCAGTGAGTCAGGTGCGTAGAGGAAGAGAGGCATGCTGGTTTGGGGTTTTTTTCTTTGCCAAAAACTGACACACTGAGATGGCTCCACGAGCAGGTGCATTGTCATGGTGGCAAAGCCAGTCCTGCTTCGCCGGCCACAAAAATCTCGTCTGCTGCAAATCAAGCCTTTTTTGGTCACACATTGTTACACAAATTGTCTTTTTAGAAACTCTAAATATAAAGCTTGATTAACAGTCTGGCCTGGTGGATTGAACTCCAAAAGCACTAAGAGTTGACATTTTTGTACATTCAGGAAGTTGGCGGACATCTGGAATGTGGTTTGTCATCAATCGACATCTGCCTTTTTTGAAATGAGAAAAAACGAGGTTTGAGTGAAACTGCTTTTAAGGAAAAAACTCAATGTGACCAGAAAGAATCTTCCCAGGCGAAGCCACTGGGTGCACAGACTGAAAGCCAGTTACTGGATGCTTGCCCACCAGGGAAAATGTGTACTATGCAAGCTCCATCCAGTGGAGCTTTATTCTGTTCCATTTTGGGGGGATGGAGTTCCATTTTGTGTTAAGGTAACCTAGTCAGGAGCATGGTATATTCTTTTATGTATGTAGGTATTATAGTAGCTAGGGATTTAGTTGGTAACCACAAGTTCGTCAGTTCAAATTCACCAGTCCCTATGTGGGAGAAATACGAGATTGTCCTCTCCTTTGACGATTTAGAGACTAGGAAACCCACAGGGACAGTTCTATTCTGTCCTGTAAGGATGCTATCTGTTGGGATTAACTTGATAGCAATGCATTTTGCAATTTTTTCCTTTTGGTTTCTTGTAGTAGTGTTTTCCTGGTTTCCTTTTCAGAGTTCTTTTTGTTAGTATGGAGGAATATGTTTTATTTTTATATGTTAATCTTTAATGTTAATCTACTGTTTTGCTGAATCTTCTCTCTCTCTCTCTCTCTCTCTCTCTCTGTCATAAAAATGAGTCCAACTAATCATGACCTTATAGGACCAGGTCTAACTGTCCTTGTGGGTTTCTAAGACTGTAACTCTTTAAAATAGTGAAAGGCTTCTTTTTCCTCCTTCGGAGCCATTGGTGGTTTTGTACTGTTAACATTGCAATTAGCACCCCAAAACACAAATTAAGTTTGTTGCTGAGTATCTGGGATTTTCGATGTATAGGATAATATCCTCTGAAAATACAATTTTACTTCTGTGCCAATTTGGGTGCTTCTTAGTTTTCTTTCTTGTCCTATTGTTTTGACTAGGACGACACATATAATAATGAATAGGAGTGGTGATAATGGGCATCCTTATTCCCATTCACACGGTGGGGTGGGGAAGTGCTTTCAGCCTATTGACTGTTGGTATTGTATATATGCTCTTAATTATGTTGAGGAATTTTCTTTCTATTCATATTTTGTTGAGTGTTTGTATCAGGAAGGGTGTTAGGTTTAGGCATTTGCTGCCTGTGTTCAGCTGAGGAGTCAATTGGGTGAAGCTATTAGGGGTGGTATTTTGATTGAATGTGGTATAAGCCAGTATTGCTGTCCAGGGAGAACATACAGCAGGGCTGGGAGCCTTGTTGGTCTTAGAAAGCTGGTCATCCTTCAGTCCCTGTTGGCTGATGTGCACATGTGTGGCCATGCCCTGAACAGAAGCCAAACAAAGGTACACAGTGGGAAAGGAGGCACAGCTGGAAAGGTGTTCTCCCCTTTGCCTGTCATACACTGTATGTTTGTGGGGAACTTAGCACTAACCTATTTGCAGACAACTTGATTACATACATTAAAAAAAAACAGTATCCATCATGAATATAGATGCAAATGTTTTCAACAAAACTCTAGACAAAAGAATCAAATAACATATATTTTAAAAAACATACATCATAACCAAGCGAGTTTGATGCTTTCATGGCAGGCATACAAGGATAGCTCACCATTAGAAAATCAATTGACTTAATTCGACGCCTGAAATAATAGAAGGAAAGAACTACTGTATATATTCATTTATAAGCTGAGCTTTTCAGCACACTTTTTATGCAGTTTTGTGGTAAAAATTAGGTGTTTCGGCTGATATTCGGGTGGCTTTTACTGGAGTATATATGGTATATCATGCAATGCAGAAAAGGCATTTGGATCATTGCTTTTTAATGACTTGTTACTTCTATTGCACCTGGCTGCATGTATAGTGACTGATTCAAATATGGGGCTATTTTTCTCATAAGATATGGAGGGGAGGGGAGTCCAGATCTGGGGCGGTCTTTCTTTTCTTTTCTTTCTTAAATCTTTTTATTGGGAGCTCATATAACTCTTATCACAATCCATGCACACATCAATTGTGTAAAGCACATTTGTACATTCGTTGCCCTCATCATTCTCAAAACATTTGCAATCCACTTAAGCCCTTGGCATCAGCTCCTCATTTTCTCCCCTTCCTCCCTGCTCCCTCCTTCCTCATGAACCCTTGATAATTTATAAATTATTATTTTGTTATATCTTACACTGTCCAATGTCTCCCTTCACCCCCTTTTCTTTTGTCCATCCCCCAGGGAGGAAGTTATATGTAGATCCCTGTAATCGGTTCCGCCTTTCCACCCCATCTTCCCTTTACCCTCATGGTATCGCCACTCTCACCAGTGGTCCTGAAGAGATCATCCGTCCTGGACTCTCTGTGTTTCCAGTTCCTATGTGTATCAGTGTACATCCTCTGGTATAGCCAGATTTGTAAGGTAGAATTGGGATAGTGGGATAGTGAGAAGTGGGTGGGAGGGTGCATTTAGGAACTAGAGGAAAGTTGTATGTTTCATCATTGCTACACTGCACCCTGACTGACTCATCTCCTCCTCACAACCTTTCTGTAAGGTGATGTCCAGTTGCCTACAGATTGGCTTTGGGTCTCTACTCCACACTCTCCCTCATTCACATTGAGATGATTTTTTTGTTCTTTGATGCCTGATACCTGATCCCTTCAACACTTCATGATCACACAGGCTGGTGTGCTTCTTCCATGTGGGCTTTGTTTCTTCTGAGCTAGGTGGCCGTTGGTTTACCTTCAAGCCTTTAAGACCCCAGATTCTATATCGTTTGATAGCCATGCACCACCAGCTTTCTTCACCACATTTGCTTTGGCAATCATTTGTCTTCAGTGATCATATCAGGGAGGTGAGCACGCAATATGATTTTTTGTTCTTTAATGCCTGATAACCGATCCCTTCGGCACCTCATGAACACACAGGCTGATGTGTTTCTTCCATGTGGATTTTGTTACTTCTGAGCTAGATGGCCAATTGTTTACCTTCACTTCTTTAAGACCCCAGACGCTATATCATTTGATAGCCGGCCTCCATCAGCTTTCTTCACCACATTTGCTTATTCACCCACTTTGTCTTCAGTGATCATGTCGGGAAGGTGAGCGTCATGGAATGCCAGTTTAGTAGAACAAATGTTCTTGCATTGAGGAAGTACCTGAGTGGAGGCCCAATGCCCATCTGCTATCTTAATACTAAACCTATAAATATATGCACGTAGATGAATTTCCCCATCCTCTTATATATGTACATATGTACATGCCTTTATTTAGACCTTTATAAATGCCCTTTTCCTCCTAACTCTTTCCTCTCTTTCCTCTGACTTTCCTCTTGTCCCACTATCATGCTCAGCCTTCATTTGGGTTTCAGTAATTCCTCTCTGTTACATTGCCCTTGATTACGCCCTACTAGGCCTCCTACACCCTCCTCACCACCAATTTGGATCACTTGTAGTTCCCTTGTCCTTGGGTTTGTTAACATCACTTTCTTTCCCCCACCTCCCCTTTTTCCATACCCCCCTCCAAACTGTCGGTCCCACTGTTTTCTCCTCTAGATTGTTCATCCAGCCTATCTTATATAGACAGACCTGCGGAGATAATAACATGCACAAAACCAAGACTGAGCAAAACCAAGCAACAAAACAACAACAACAAAAAGTCAATGACTAAAAGATCCACAACAACAAGAAGAAAGAAAAGCTTGTAGTTCAAGGACTGCTTGTTGGCCTTTAGGAGTGTTTTCCCTTCCAGTCGGTTGGGGCGCCAATCCCTGGACCCAAAGTCTATTTTTGGTATTCCCTGGGGACATTGTTGCTCTGTTCCCCTTGCTGTTCTTTTCCACGACCTTAGTGTTTTGCTTTGGTGTGGTGGGATCATATCAGGCGGAATTTCCACACTGTGTCTCCAGTGTTGTCCCCTGTAAGACTAGGGGTCAGTAAGGGATGTCATGTCTCATAGTGGGTCCAGTCAAATGGTTTTTTCTGTGGATTGGGCTTCTCTGAGCAAGAATATCATCCTCAAGGCTTGATGGGCCAGGATGTGCTCTGCTGGGGCAGTCTTTCTGTAGTATCATTTGGATCCCAAGCACCTTCTCATCCTTGATGTGACCATCCTGACATATGGCTTGCATCCTCATGCTTTGTGTGACTTCTTCACCGAATACCCTCTAGCTTTGCCTCAAGGCCTTTCTCCAGGGCAGAAGATGGAGAAGGAAGAAGCAGAAAGGGATAGAGCCTCTGCCTACCAAGAAAATGAAACTATTCTAGCAAATTTTCATGTACCATATATACTCAAGTATAAGCCGATCCAAATATCAGCCAAGGCACTTAATTTTACCACAAAACTGCATTAAAATGTGCTAAAAAAAAACCCAGCTTATACCCGAGTATGTACGGTACACTTCCATATCTAGAGCTATGTCCATCACCTGGACAACTCTGAATGCAAGGGAGTCTGGGAAGGTGAGTAGATTGGCTAGTGTCCATCATCACTCTGAGTAAAGTTGAAATTGTTAGGAAGGAAGAAGGGAATCATGAGTAAGCAGCAGCGAGTATTTGCCACAGTAGAAACATTACTACGCAAGGTCTCTGAGTGGTTAAAAAAATAACCCCTGCCCCGGAAAAGCCAACAAAGAGTAAATTAGAGTTAAAAATAAAAATCAGATCACCTCTTTTCGAATTTTTGCTTCCTTATTGCTGCCTTCTGACTGCCCTAGCAACGAGAGGTGTGGTTCTCCCCCAAGGCAATAGGAAATCCTTTAAACCAGTCTCGAACCAGATGGAAATGAGATGGTAACTGAGACATTTGCTTTCTACATTTTCTTTTTCAAAATTCTTGGACAACTTTTTATTTTCATCTTTGTGGCTTGATATTCCATCTGTACACTTGTGATCGTGTGGGTGGGTCACCTTTTAAATTCTCTGTTTCCCCTTAAATAGAAAGTGTGGATGCTTGGTGTTGTCCTTACTCTAGGCGACTCCTAGGTGTCATTATCATGCCTTGTGTTTCTCCGTGGGGAGCTTTCATGATTTCCAGACTCGAAGTGAACCCATTATGAGACCCCTGAGACAGGATGAGAAATAAAAATGACTGCTTTGCACACTGAACTGTTATTCCTGGATCTTTACAATTGAGGTGGAGAAAGAAAACAGCTCCGGAAAAATAATTTAAGAGGTCTCACTGGTTGATTGCCTGAGATTTGATCCCGGGAGTCCCGTAGTTCATGTGCAAATATGAAAATGGCCACATAAGTACATTTCAGTGACTATTTTTATTTTAAAATCTCCCACTGACCAAATCCCTTTTCACATCAAAGGTCATCTCTGTTCACAATTTTTAAGGTTGACCCTTCCAATCAAGACCCTTCATGCCAAGAGTTCTGCATTTCCATTTTACAGAATGCTTTCTCTGCGTGGTAATGCTGGGCTTGAATTAGAGCCTTGACCTTTTTATGCCTTTGTGTCCCCGATCCCATAAAAGTGGCCATAACTTTCGATTATCTTGGTGTGAAGCCACCAAGTCCACTAACTTCAATTCTAAATACTTTCTGGACAACAACAACACATCATTCTTGAGGGCTGATTTGTTAAACAAATTGATTGGAGGGTTGTCACAATTTTTCTCAATGAGTCAGACTGTCCCATGTCAGTATGGGGTCTAGTCCCTCGCTCTCTCTTTTCTTTCTTGGCGTGCTACTGTATGGGCATGGCAGACAGGCCCCTCTCCCCAACCAGTAGATTTAGTGTTGAGTATACTCTGGTCTTTCGACCTCGCCATGTGTGTTGGAGGAGAACTGTGCTCCTCAGGGTTTTCAATGGCTGATTTTGTAGAAGTCGATCTCCAGGCCTTTCTTCCCAAGTGCCTCAGGGTGGATTTGAACCTCTAACCTCTCAGCAGCCCAGCACTTAACCATTTGTTCCACCCAGAGATGATCATAATGTCTCATATTGTTGGTTTGCCCACTCAATGCAGTGTCATATATTATTATCCCAGCGAGTATCCTATGACAAGCCTAGCTTACTCTACAGCCACATAAAAGTTTTTATTCTCCCCTTTGCTTGTTAGATTTACTGACGTGTCAGTGTTGTACCATTAACATTTAACCGTCTGGGAAGAAACACGAACACACGATTGTATAACTCTTGGCCGAGCCATCACTGATCTAGGGAAATCATTAAACTCCAGGAAGTTTTCACTTTCCTGCACCCAGTTTCTTATCATTAATACATGGTTTGTATTCTTCCCTGGGCCCCTGATCATGTAAAGGAAATGGAGCGGGGTGAGGAGGAAGTGGGGTACTAAGAAACAACATAAATCGGGCTGAGCCACTTCCAGTGACTACACTAACATCGGTGATTAATCAAACTAATGGGGGATTCTAAGTCGGTGCTTTGCTCCCCTTAAGCCCTGTAATTGTGATGCCTCTGAGCCCAAAGGAAACACGGAGTGTTCAGCGTGCCCAGGCACATAGCTTTTAAATCTTCATAACTCTATAATTACTACAGTGCTTTCCTTCATATCTGGCTCAATTTCACTTCCTTAATGAGCACTACAATCCTGATAAAGTTTAAAGTTTGCTGTCTCTGCGCTTCCTAGGCGTGGAATCTCAGACTGATCCTGGGAGTTGTAGGTTTTGACTCCTTTGAGTCCCTCTCAAAAGATCTGATTTCCTTGGGGACCACTGCTGCCCTTCAAAGCACCTCCTTTGGGTCAGGGCCAGTGGTGGGGCTTTTGCTCACACAAAGGTGTTTGCCGAGCAAATCCAGGATGGTTCCGAATACTTGGAGCTGGCCTTTGAACCACTGGGGAACGGCTGCTTAGCCTTATTCTCCTTTTGTGCTCAAAAGACTAGGATTCATCTTACCCAATAGAATATTTTCCTTGATGATGGAAAAGTTATTTAAAAGGCCACTTCCCCCTTATAAACTGAGCCCTGCCAAAGAGTGACAAGTACAACTCAACTGAGGGGTAGGGGCAAGCACTATCACTTCAATATTCTTTCTTCTACTGTTTGGCCTTGGGGTTTGTAAGAATAAACACCCAACCAGCCAAACACTCAAACTTACTGCCAGCAAGTCAAGGCAGACTCATGGCGACCCTACAGGCCAGCGTAGACCTGCTCCTGTTAATTTCCAAGAGTGTAACTGTTAACAGGAGTAGAAAGCCCCTGTCGTTCTCCCAGGCAGTGGCTAGTGGTTTCGAACTGCTGATCTTGAAGATTGTAGCCCCCTGTGTAACCACAATGCCACCAAGAAAAGATGGTCGGGAATGGTGTATTGTAGTGGAAAGTGCATCTTCTTTTGCAGCTGGTTGGAGATTGTGGCTGTTGAGTTGATGTCGACTCATGGCTACCCCCTGAGTGGTAGAGCGGAATTGTCAGTCAGTGAGTTCTCAGTAGCAGATCACCAGCCCTTCCAACAGAAGGAACCTCTGCGTGTTCTTGAACCTCCAACCATTTGCAGCACGCAAGGATTCCAGCTGGTTGGAGGGTCCCTGAATTGTAGCCATAATCTTTGCTTTTAACCACGTGTGAATGCCCTACCTCAGCTATAGTCTTCATTTTTAAGCCCTAAGTACCAGCACTCGGGCCTGCGCTGCTTTTAGAATCCTTGCTGCAGTCTGTATTCCCCAGACAGTGCTAATCGCTCTGGGATTCTGAACAGCACTTAATTCTTATCTCTATTATAGCTTGCTTGGCGATGCACTACAATTATTTGTTTATGTGTCTGTCTACTCCCCAAGACTGTACCTTTTGAGAGGGAGGTTTGTGTCTTTCCTTTTGTATTCCTGGCTTCTAACAGAGGCTTGAGCGCCCAATAAATGTTCACACTGAATAAATGGAAGCAAGCATTCGCTGGATATTTGTTGCTTAACCGAAGGAATGAAGAAATGAAGGGGGCGCCATGGCTGTTTGCTCTCACCATCTGCTTGCACTCTGCTGGCTACTTGGGAATTATACATTTGCAATTCTGTCGAGGTCAAGGCTTGGCACGATCCAAATGCTATTCCGTGGTAAAATGTGAGGCGAGGCATTTTGACGATAAGGAAAAATTAAAAAATGTCTCCTGCTGGAAACAATGTCCGCAATCAACAGTTCTCTGCTCTGAAAGATAAAACGTCTGGGTCTGGTCTCACCGTGGGTGCACACTCCGGGGTGGTTGAGAAAAAACCTTAAACTGGATTCCTTTTTTTGTTGTTTTTTTTCCTACTCAGGGTTCCGTATTGGTCACCTACAGAGAGACACCCTTGGTTGACTAAATGAGGATTTTGAAAGAAAAGGAACAGCAAAAGCTGAAAGAAAAGGGGACACTTCACTGGGGAACAGTGTCGCCTTCCGCCTCAAAGCTAGATATGTGATAATTGTCAGCACACAGCCAATGATATGTATGTGCCTTGCTATGTTGACATGGGGAGTGGGGAATTTCAAAACGTTCGTGGGAAAGTGGAATTAAGATATCACGGTGTAGTGGTTACTTGTTGGGCTGCGATCCATAAGGTTAGCAGTTCAGAACTACCAGCCACCCCTGGGGGTAAAAATGGGGCTTTCTAATGTCATAAAAGGTGTCAGAGTGGCACAGGGGCAGGTCTACTCTGTCTATAGGGTTGCTATGAGTCGACATCGACTAATGGTAGAGAAAGAGTGAGTGAGTGAATGAGTGGAGTTTTCCCATGATCTTGTTGAAGTTACCTCATATATCCCACCCTCTTTGTGTTTCCTGGGAATACCAGTACACAAAGCAAAATTCAAGGTTCTGGCATTGGAAGAAGCTGGGATTTTGAGTTTGAAAATGAAACGAGGAAGACTAGGGACATAATGTTTGTGCCTGAATAGTATGGATTGGACTGTGTCTTAAGGAAGCCATGGAATCCTAACCCTGCTGCCTGTGGATGTCATCCTATTTGGTAATAGGTTATTTGGCTCTATTAAAAAGGCCTTGCCAGTGTAGGGTGAGCCCTAGAGTTAATCAGTCACTTCTGACTTATAAGGAACAGCATCCACACAGAGACCAACAGGACGCAGCATCTACAAGGAGGGAGGCAGAGCATGAAGATTCCGAGGAGAGTGGGAAGAGGCAAGGACCTTCCCCCAGAGCCCAAAGAGAGAGGGCCGTCCCTTAGAACCAGCCAGAATTTGAAGCCTCGTCTCTTCAAGTGTGAGGGATATAGTCTCCTTCTCGTGTTATATCAGATACAGGGCCACTGGGACACGCATGTAGAGCTACAAAGCATGCATATTAAAGATGACATGCTTCCTCAGACAAGAGGCCATCCCAGCATGAGGAGCTGGTTTCCTCCAAAGGCCCAGCAAAGCTCCAGGAAAAGGTGGAGTTGGGGCATCTGCATGCTCAGCCACTCACATCAACCTTGGGAGAATGTCCTGGGGGGCCCTGAAAGTGGTGGCATTCTGATATGTGAACAGCAGCTTCTGTGGCCCTTCCGTCAACGTTGCCTACTTGTTTTTAAGCACTCTCACCCTGAGCATTTGTTTGGCCTCAGTGGAAAATTTGAGCTATAACTTCCTTTTTCAGTGCAGTTTGCATGTTGGATAAATATAAGTGCCCCAAGTTTTCTGCCTGAATGTCCCCCACCCAACTGTCCACCAATTTCCCAAGCATGGCAACTCTCACTCCTCCTCCACCCATCACTACCCACTCTCAAGTCTTCTTTTCTTCTTTGGTCAGTATGATGACCTTTCATCCCAAGCTATCCTAGCCTTCGATTGTATGTATACACTGTGCTCATTTACTTTCAAACTGCTGTTTTGGGGGGTTGGGTCTTTTTCCAGTTAGATCAACTCAATGTATGTTTCCATCAGTGATGCAGCTTTAGTAGCTTGGGATGAGATGGAAAGTTCATAATTTTTCACAATAAAAATAATGGTGATATTTTGGATCTAACAGCTTTTAACTGAGTGGCAGGGTTTTAAAGAATGAATAAAAGAGGTTCCATGAGGAATAGGTATAATTGGATGGGGAAAGTGGAGACATCAGTCACTGTAATTACATGATTATGTTAACATGCCCAAGTAGCTCCTGGAATTTCTTGGACAAAAGAAATATTTTCAAAGTATAAATATCGCTGGGGCAGCATCAATGGTGGGATGTTTGGAATCAGAATGGAGCATTTGTGCAGTGGTGAAGCCTGGTAGGAATCTGGTTTGTTACTTGTGAGGTCCCAGAGGAAACTTGACTGTGGTTGGTTCTGTTCAAGTTCGAGGCTAGTCAGGCCCAGGGGGAAGTGTCTTGCGTAGGAAAGACCTTGTTCCTATTGGGCTGCAGCTGGCAGGAGTGTAAGAATGGGGCAAAATGACACAGACCATTTCATTTATTTTGCAATGAATGAAGTTTTTATTGACCAGACACTTAGGCTTATGGGGAATTTGCTCTGGCCTTAAAGCTGCATGAGTGAGCACTGGGAATTAGGCAGTGTGGTCATTTTCCAATGTTCCCTTTAATTCCACTTTGAATACACACTCATGGTAAGTAAATATATGCATAAGGGTACTAGGGAGGCAGGTATGGGGCATGTGACCAACACACACCAAAACGGAAAACTAAACTCACTACCCTTGCGTTGATTCCCACCCTAGCAAACCTATAGTACAAGGTAGAATTGCCCCATATAGGTTTTTGAGACTTTGATCTTTACAGGTGTGGGTGGCTTCTTCTTTTCTGCAATGGGGTAATTGGTGGCTGCAAACCTTTGGCCCTGCGGTTAACAGTTCAGTGCATAACCCCACCATGCTGACAGGGCTTCCTAACACAGCTGGGTATAAAAATCTGGCTCCAGACAACAACCTTGACTTCATTAGAAATTTTGGTGTGAGAAAATTTTTGGTAAAGCAGTATGGTCAGGGCTTTGAATAATAACGACACAGCTCTTGGGTGGGTATTGACTGTGGTTGTTATGCTTTCATTGATTCCAATATTTCTGATCTAAAAAGTAGGAGTCAAGCCCCAAATTTGTGTATGGGAAGGGTGGAGGAGATTGGATGATGGTGGTGAGTAAAATCTCATGAGGGGCTTGGCATAGGAAGGGGTGAGATGGGACTGGGAGTTCATATTGAAGCAGCACCCTGTTTTTATTGAGCTGGTGTTATGAATATGTAACAATCACATTTTCTAAAGGTACCTTTCTTCGCACCTTAATGAGGACTGAGAAAACCCTAATCATCTCTATCAGGGCATATGATCATTTGTATTTGTGTTCTTTGTGACTTTGAAAGACATTGTCCTTCAAAGTCATCACAAATAAAAATTCCAGTGAATTCGGAATGGCTGCTAGAGATTTACAAAGGCAGGGGGGTAAGGGTAGTGTGTTGAGGATGAAGATCAAAAACTAAAATCTAAGGGTTTTTTGGTTTTATTTTAAAACACACAGTTTTATTAGCACACACCTGGGAGCACAGGATATTGATGAGTCTTTTCATTTTATCGCATCTTTGAACTGTGCTTTGAATAATTTGAATTTTCTACTTCAGTCTGTGCTGGTCACTTTGGGGTTAGACATTAGGGTGGTTAGCCTCTCCTTGAACAAAACTCCCACTGACCATGGAGGAGGACCAGTCTAAGGAATTCTTCCACTCAGCTCTTATCATATCCCTTGGTGGATAGGGGACCTGGGGCTTAGAAAAGTTCTTCACCAAAAAGCTGAAGCACCTTTAAAGAGAGCAATTGCTACTCCTTGCCCACGTCCATATGCAGCTGGAGACTGTTGCCCTTGGATTCTATTAATAGGACAATGCTGAGTGAGGGGGAGTGAGAGGCAGGGCAGACAGTTACCACAAGGCTGGTTAACTAGATGCTCTTAATGCCTGTGTTGTTCTTTATTCCTCTATGTGTTTAGGGAGGGCTTATGTGGCTTGGTTACTTAGAACTCTAGCACAGAATTCTGAACATAAGAAAAAGTCAAGCTAAATTTTAAAACAGTCAGCTCTAAGCATTTTAGATTTATGAGATAAGGAACAAATTCTATAGTAACCTGTTCCAAAATGGTTTTGTTGTTGTTTTCTTTTTCATTTGTCATTTGGAAACCAAACCAAACAGGACAATGGACCTCAATCTGCCCCTTTTTATAGACTCACCAGTTGGAACATTTGATCATGCTTTCTATCTCTTTTTCCACACCTTATTATGATCTTTCTTCTCGGTTTCTAGAAGCCTTTATAAAAAATGTTGGCCAGTCCAAAATGCTGACTGTGGGGCTGGAGCTGGGGCTGGGCTGGGAAGGGCGGGGGGAGGGAGAGAAAGAGTGAGAGTCCGGGAGAAGACATCACCACAGGTCTGGAGGACTTTATTGTTTCCATAAAACATATTTTTTCCATGTTCTCTTTAGAAACATGAAATGAAGGCTGCATTCCTAAGATCTGGCTTGTGGCTTTAAAATAAAAATATTTTTACAGTATATATTTTTGTGTAAGGATGAAAGCATGTATTTTATTAACATTTCCCAAACTCTTTTAGGTCTGAGGCTGACAGCCTCCAGTCGGCAAACTGCTCCGATTGAAAATGCATGCTTTAAAAAAAAAGACAGAAAGAAATTGTACCTTTCTGTAGTTAACTAAAGGGGAGAAACTTCTATGAATCCCAGTATCTCTGATGGAGAACTTAAAACAAAACAAAACAAAAACCCTGGGTAGGATCCACCACAGGCTGGCAGAGCTTAGCTCATCTAGAGTGATAGTGAATTTTGCAAGCAGTTTTCTGGGGTCTTCGCTCATTGGTGGTTTGAGTCTCATTCTTAATGTTCTATAGCGCCCTTGCCCAGCGCTGATGGTCACGTGACGTCTGGGAACCAAGATAAACAGCACCCAGGCGACCCTTTCCAACAGTTGGTGATCACAATGACTGGGCACTAAGAAGAGCCGCCCAATGTTCCCTGATAAAAGCCCAAAGGCTTGCCCAGGGCTGGAATTCAGTGAAGCAACTTGCTCCAACAGGCCAAGTCTGCCGCACCTCCAAGACCCCACCCCCTCTCTCTCCACTAGCTACCAACTCCTCCAACCCCAACTTGGGGACACCCACCAGCACCCACCCTGCTGACAGTCTCCTGCTTGACCCCATGGACTGGAGGAAGTGGTTTAGCGCCGGAATGCTCCAGGCGCAGCGAGGCCACCAGTGACTCCCAGCGGCGGCGCAGGGCGCTGCGCCCCCCTCGGCCAGGTCTTCCCCCCCCCCCGCCCCCGCACTGTGCCCGCCCCGCCACCTCCGCGCCGCCTCCTGCGCCCGGGCTGGAGGCGGATTCCTCTCTCCGGGTTTTCTGAGTGCCTCTCCTAGACCTCCTCCCCGCCCAGGAGGGAGAGAGACTGGGCGCACTCGCTCCCTGGAGCGACCGAGGGGCGCGCAGGGAGAGGCCTGCGCCAGGGTACTTTCAAACTGAGACGCGCGCATACACTCCCACCCACCCACATACACACACACACACATACACGCACACACACACACACGCACACATCTACACGCGCGCGCGCACGCACACACACACACAGACACTCACTCACACACCCATTTATATAGGCAGCGGCAGCAGTGGCGGCTGGGGTGGCTGAGGCAAGCGCAGGCACGATGGAGCTGAGCCAGCCAGCCGGGGCTGGAAGCAAGTGAGGCAAGCCCCGGAGCGACCCGGGCTTCCTGCACCCCGTGCTTGTCATCCTTTCCAGGGACCGGTGCACCCGGAGGAGACTGACTGAACCGCTCTGCTGGGGGCGAGGAGGAGGCCAGGTGAGCGAGAAGCCCCCTTACACCCAGCCCGCCGAAAGCGCCCGCACCGGACTCCAGTCCGCCCCCTGCCCAGGTGGGCGCGCCGGCGACCCACACGCCGGGGGCTCGCCGCGGAGCCCTGAGAGTCGCCTGCTCAGGATGCCTTTCGCCAAGCGGATCGTGGAGCCGCAGTGGCTGTGTCGGCAGCGGCGCCCGGCGCCCGGCCCGGAGGACGACGCGAGTGCTGACGGCCCGGAGCCCCTGCCGCCGCCGCTCCAGCCGCCCGGCCCGCCGGAGGAGGCCGAGGCGCCCGGGCCGGAGGAGCAGCCCCGCGCCCTGCCTGCGCCGCCTGGGCCACCGCCGCTGCCCCTGCCGTCTGAGCCGTCGCCACCACTGCCGCCGCCAGAGCTAGGAGAAGCAAGCTCGGGCGGCGAGGAGAGCCCCGTGCGGTCCCCGGAGGCGGTGGCGAGGACCGGAGAGGCGTCCTCGGCGGCGGCCGCCGCTGTGCTGCTCATGCTGGACCTGTGTGCCGTCAGCAATGCCGCGCTGGCCCGCGTGCTCCGGCAGCTCTCGGACGTGGCCCGGCACGCGTGCAGCCTCTTCCAGGAGCTCGAGAGCGACATCCAGCTCACCCACCGCCGCGTCTGGGCGCTGCAGAGCAAGCTGGGCGGCGTGCAGCGCGTCCTGGGCACTCTGGACCCCAAGCAGGAGGCAGTGCGTGAGTACCGCCCGTCCCCGCCCGGGCCGCGCCCTCGCGCCCTCGCGCCCTCCGCGGCCGCGGCCATCCCAGCCCCGTGGCGGCGCGCTCGCCGCAGCTCGCACCTTCCTCTCCCTCCCACCCTGTCCCCGGGTAGGTGGCCTGGCCAGATTCGGGTCCTGAGACGCAGGAAGCGCAGGGAAAGTTGAAGGGCCGCCTTGGAACTTGCACGGAGGCAGTGAATGGAGAGGGCGGGGGCCCAAGGGCGTGCTGTAAGCACATGGGCAGAGGGGTCTGAGGGTTGCTTCCAGGGTGTGACCTCCACCTCCCTATCCCTAGAGTGCCACTCTGGGGCTTTGGAGCAGCCCCGCCTAGAGCACCAGGGACGAGTTTGTGTGTGTGTGTGGGGGGGGGGTTCCACGGACGAGTTTGAGGAGCTCCAGTCCGGGTGGGTGTGTTTCCAGGACTTCTGCAATCCGGTTTTGTCACTCTTGCTGTGACCTTAAGGACTGCGCAGAACCCCGAACTTGTACCTTTTGAATGTGTGCGAAGGAGAGTGCAGCGTTGCTCGCTTTTAGGGTGAACTCCAGAGAGTGGTGTTCCAACCCTAGAGGCCCAGCCTGGCTGCTAGAACTGGGAGGATGACAGGGGTTTGGGGCCCCTGGGAGAGGGAAGAGATTTGAGGGCCTCATTGTTGCTCCTAGCAGCCCTGAAGGGCTCTCTGTGCCATCTGTCCGCCAGGGTCTCAGAGGCGGACCAAGATTTAGGCAAGGACTCCTCAGTGCTGCTGGGCTGGTGAAGTGGGTGAGGCTGAGGTCTGGGAGTCCTTTGGGCCCCCTTTCCACCCTTTCACTCTTGCCTCCGCCCAGGGCTCCCCCAAAATGGTCCTTCTGTGCCACCTACCCTCAGAGGGACCCATACAGTGGTCCTTAAGCAGACTGTCGCCCTTAATGCAGAAGCACCACCCCAGTGGCACGCCAGTCCCTGGACACCTAGTCCAGCTGCTATGCTCAAGGCGAAGGTGATGTCAGCGACTTTGGCTTACATAAGTGGCTTCCGTTGCCGCAGCAGCTGCGCCAGTGCGCGCTGGCCTTGGAGAGAGCTTGGTGGGGGCGCATGGGAGACCAGCTTCTTCACCCCCCCCCCACCCCGCGGTTTCCAAGCACCTCGCCCTACTGCTTGACCCAGGCCTCTTCACCACCTCCCTCCCCAACCCGCCACCCCCCTCGCCTCTCCTGGGACCCTCTCTTTGAACCCGCCTGGGGAATTTGCCGCGTTTCTGTAATAACAATAACAATAAGAGTAATGAATAAATGATGTGTGCGCTCGGTTCGCAGCTATAAAAGACCTGGAGTTGGGTTAATGACTGGTTGTTTAAAAGGGCAATTCCGGGGATGCGTTCTGGAAAGAATTAAGCCTGCCTTAGGCCAAGTCGTATTTTACTTTGGGGACTTGGAAATGAAATGAGCGCTTTAATCCTGCCTCCTTTCTACCTCAACCTCACCATAGGGACGGACCCTTCACTTTCCACAGCGCAGAGGTCGGGGCAGTGTGGTTGGGGTGAGTGATGATTTCACTTCAAAGGGGCTGGAGGTGGAGGGGTGAGTTGCCCAGACTTGAGTGGTGCTTGCATTTCTTGTGTCAGTTAGGTTTCCTAGGAGGAAAACTCAGTTCTGGAGCAGCAGATGCCTCCTTCCCCTGACTTTGGAGGCAGCTGTGGGCAGTTGTGTGCCCTGATTTTAACACCATCTTTTCAAATCCTTTTAATTATTTGTATTACAAACTAGTGAGTAATAGAGAAAAAAAGATTTCCTTTTGTTTGTTCATACAGTTTAAGGAAGATATGCGTAGTTTCTTGTTATACATTTATTTGCAAATAAAATCCTTACAAGGCCAGGCCATCTAGTCCGTGCTGACTCTTCTTCACTTGATTGGATGGCGTGGAACTGCCTCTGTGGGCTTCTGAGGCTGTAAAGTTTTAGCCTAAAGAGAGGAGCAGAACGCCTCCTCCCTTTCCTGCAGGTGGGAAGAGAGTTTGAACTGCTCACCTTGTGATTAGCAGTCTGATTTGTAACCTGCTTCGCCACCAGGATTCCTTACAAAAATCAACAAGCTCGCTGCCGTGGAGATCATTTCACCACATAGCGACCCTCCAAAAAACCTCCAAACTCACTGTTATGGAGTCAATGGCAACTCATAGTGACCCTATTGAGCAGGGTAGACTCTAACTCTGGAAAGGAGCAGAAAGCCTTGCAATCCTCATACAGGGAGGCTGGTCCTTGGGAACTGCTCACCTTGCCTTGCTGCTGTAACCCTTCCTCCCCCGGGGCTCTACATGAATAACTAGAGGGGGCTCAACGATATTGTCTCACATCCTTGGGCCACGTTATCAGGAGGAGCTCATGCTTGGTAAAGTCCATGAGAAAGAAGACGCTTAAGGACAGCAATTGACACAGGAGCTGCATCATGGGCTCGAATACAGGCATGCGATTGGGCAGTGTTTCCTTCTTATGCACCAAGGGCCTCAAAGACTTGACTGCCTTTAACATTAGCAACAGCAAATAATACCCCTGGATGGCATAAATGGTTAGGAGCTACTAACCTAAAGGTGTCTCAGAAGTGCCTCAGAAGGCAGGCTTGGCAAACTGCTTCCAGAAGGTCACAGCCTTGAGAATTCTATGGGGTGGTACTAAGTTGGAATCAGCTCAACGCAATCAATAGCTGGTGATAAAAAAAAATTCCAAGGATAAACTTAAAAGTGATGATTTTTTTTTCATCTTTCTAACACCGCTATCCCCCAAGTCAAGACCTCGTTTCTGGCCTGTATGGATTTGGGATGTCTGTCCTTGTTCGATGTTGTAAAAGGTATGGCCTTTTTGGGTGGGAATGCACAGGACTGTGTGACTTAGTGCATGCGTCCTAAAATGCAGAGCCTGAGACAGAGAGTTTGGTGCAAGTCACTTAGCTGGGATGGAATCCCAGGAAGCACAAGGCGGAAGCAGGAAAATGTATCCGAAGAGACAGGAAAGGCAGCACTGTGTGTCACTGACCTCCTTTCCACCATGGGCAACTGGGATTCAGCCTAGCTAGGGACTCTCTGAGAGCAGACCTCAAAATTGTTCCACTGAGGCGCGAGGAAGGGAGAATGTTTATCCCCTAACTTCCCAACTGGAGCATGACTCCCTGGCTTGTGGAGCCCACCTCATGTGTGGTTCCAGTATATTCTCAGGACCAGAGACGTGTCTTAGTCAGGTAGATGCAAAAAGGCCACAGTGTGTATAAGAATGTACCTGGGCGACCTTTGGGCAAGGCAGAGAGCTACGGCTGAGGCGCCAGGGGCATTTGTGACGTCATGTATCTCCTTTTGACATTGCTGAAAGCCAAGGCGGTTTAAAAGGGAGAAGTAGCCCAAAGATAAAGCACCTTTTATTTTCTCTTCCCCTAAGAAAGGTTGCATGCCTCTATAGTCCCGCCCCAACTTCCCCCTCCAATCACCATTCCTCATAGAGCTGGTGGCTCTGTTGCTTCAACCTGGGATTCAACCTGGGATAGCACCAGCTGCATCTTGTTGCCCCAAAGCACCCTGGGAGTGGTTTTCAGGAAGTGACAGGATCTGACTTCTATTTTAGCAAAGTCACTCTGGAGGCAGGGCTGGAGACTAGTGGATCTGTTGACCATTGTGACTGGTAGCTGGTAAGAGTTGGTTGAACTCCGAATTCATTTTGGATATAGCATTGACGGTGATGATTGATTGGATTGGGCGCTGGATGTGGAAGAAAAAAACCCCAAAAATGATTTAAGGAGGATTCCTAGTTTCCTGGTCACATTTCTTGAGGTGGGGAAGACTAGGGGGAGAGTGGATGGTGTGGAGGGTGGAATCAATAGTTTTCTCTTCGGTTCATGTGACATTTGAGATATACTAGAGTCTTAGACAACCAAGGGGACATAGAGTCAGTGAGCTAGCTGTGTGGGTCCAGAGTTCAGGCAAAAAGATCTGGGCCAGAGATAGCAATGTGAGATCCTGTCTGAAGCCTCTCGGGTTCTGACGGTGTAGCTGGAAAATAGAAAAGGGACAGAACGGAGTCTGGGGCCTTCCGACCTTAAAAATCTGGTCGAGGAGGAGAGAGGTTGAAAAAGAGCCAGTGAGCTGCAGAAAATTCAGGAGAAGGTGAATCAAGAATGAGGGTTCAAGTCAACTTGACCAAAGGCTTCTGAGAGGAATAAGATGAGGACTGAGAAGGGACCACTAAGTTTGGTAGCCTGGGTGTACTGAGTGGCCTTGGCAGGAGCCATTTGGATGGAGGAATGGGAACCAAATCCAAAGAAGAGGGCTTGACAGAGATCTGGAGAGGCAGAAAAGGGGTCCTTGGCAATTATTGGAGGAAGTCTTGCTCCTCAGTGGGGTGGTGGGAGGGGTATACACAGGGTTCTGTAGAAAGGGAGAAATTGATGATTCTGATCAATGAGTGGGGTAAGTAAGGCGTGGAAGTTCTTGAAAAGGTGAAGGAGTGCCAGTGGAAGGGAGGTGATTGGTGTGAACAGGAACTGGGGAGTTTTAGTCATAGCAACTGGAGGGAAGAGGAATTCAGACAGAGATGCAAGTAGACTGCTGGAGTGACACATGAGGTGTCTTTATCAATTACATGGCCTTGCTCGGCACAGCATGTGAGGAGGCCACCAGCTGAAAGGGTGGTGGAGAGATGCAAGAAGAAGGGAAAGTGCTCTTCCTTGTCTTGGAAAGGGAGTGGAGATGCAGGAAGCAAGGGTTATTTGGCTCTGTTGATGGCTTTCAGTTGTTTCTAGTGGGGGCTAACTGCTGTGAACATTTTTTGTACAGGGCTTTTGGAAAGGCCTGGTGGCCTAATGGTGTCACGTTGGGCTGCCAATCTGCATGGTCTGCAGTTTGAACACACCTTGTCAGGAGAAAGACTGGGCTTTCTACTCCAGTACACAGTTACAGTCTCAGAAACCCACAGGGGGTGGCTCTGAAGTCACGGCAGTGAACTGGGTGAGCCTGCGTACATACCGCCGCATGGTTTCTATCTAGGAACAGAGTTGCTGGATCAGAGGGGATGGATAGTTTGGCTTTAATAGATATTGTCTAACAGCTCGAGCTACTCCACACTGGGTCGTATTGGATTGTGGCCATATTGGTGAACATAGTAGCATGTTACTGTGCTTCTCTCGTTTGTGAGTTTGGGCACCTCCTTTTTGGACCATTTGGATAATCTGATTTGTGAAGTACCTGTTCGTGACATCTGATCATTTCTCAATAAGGTTTTTGTGTTTTCCTAGAGCCCCATAGGAGTACTTTATACATTCTGCATAGGAATCCTTTCCAAGTTATTAAAAAACAAGAACTCATTGCCACAAGTCCATTCTGACTCAGAGTGACCCTATAGAACTGGGTGGAATTGCCCCTGTGTGTTTCAGAGACAGTGATTCTTTACGGAAGTAGATTGCCTCTTTTTCCCTAGGAGCTGCTGGTGGCTTCAAACTGCTGACCCTGCAGTTAGCAACCCAACAAGTAATCGAAAACCAGGGCTCCTAATTGCCAGTTATAGGTGTCATAAATACTTTCTCTCAATCACCTGTGGCTGCTTCCTGAGATCGTCTTTCACACAGACTACATATACTCAACTCCTTGTCTTAAGGTATGCTTCTAGGGCAGCGGTTCTCAACCTGTGGGTCACGACCCCTTTGGGGAGCGTCGAATGACCCTTTCACGGGGGTCACCCAATTCATCACAGTGGCAAAATGACAGTGATGGAGTAGCAATGTAAATAATTTTATGGTTGGGGGGTCACCACAACACGAGGAACTATATTACAGGGTAACGGCGTAGGAAGGTTGAGAACTACTGTTCTAGGGGAACTCAAGCCAAGACCATCTACTGAATCTTTAAATGGTGAGGGAAAAGGCCAGGAATATGGTAGAGGTGATGTTTCTCACTCTGTTCCCCAAATGATTTCCCCAGAATTTTCATAGTAGTCACATCACTACTTGCCAGAATGTTCCGTGGCTGGTCTAGAACTCATGGCTACCACCCTGTAGCAGATTCGTACCTTGGACCCCATGCTGTCTATTGTTCTGGGGAATAGATTAGAGACGGACTCCAGGAGGTCTAAGCTCCCAATGTCAGAGGTTTTATTTTTGCTAGAGCAGAGAAACAACTGGGCTTCAAAAACTGTGGGAAAAAATCATAATATCTTTCACTTCCATTTTTTCCACGAAATTTTGGAAGCCCTCTTAGAAAACTGCTTGCTGTTGAGTCCATTCTGACCTCATACTTGTCAGAGTGTAACTATCACCTTAAGAGTTTCAAACGACTGCATTTGGGAAGCAGCTTGCTAAGGCTTTCTTCATTGGCGGCACCGCCGATCTGTCAGTTTGCACTACAGATTCCAGAGCAGGCGCTCAAAAAAAAACCCCCAAAAAACTCAAACTCACCCCCCCACCCCAAAAACCAAACCAAGAACCACCTCAAACTCGCTGCCTTCGAGTGGATGCTGACTCATAGCGAGCCTATAGGACAGGGTAGCACTGGTCCCTGTGGGGTTCTGAGACTGGAACTCTTTACAGGAACAGAGCAGCTGGTCGTTTCTTTCATTTCTGTCATTTTATTGGGGCTCCCACAGCTCTTCTCACAATCCATGCATATATCCATCGTGTCAAGCTTATCTGTATATATGTTGCCATCATCATTTTCAAGACATTTTCTTTCTATTTGAGCCCTTGGTATCAACTCTTCGTTTTTTTCTCCCTCCCTTATGAACCATTGATAATTTATAAATTATTACTTTTTTCATGTATACCAACTGCTGTTCTCCCTTCACCCACTTTTCTATTGTCTGGCCCCTTGGATTGGTTCCCTCTTACTCCCCCCACCTCTTTCCCTTACCTTCCTAGTATTGCTACTCTCATTATTGGTCCTGAGTGGTTTGGATTCCCTGTGTTTTGAACTATTTGGATTCCCTGTGTTTTGAACTATTATCTGTAGCTGTGTATATGTATGTTCTGGTCTAGCCAGATTTGTAAGGTAGAATTGGGGTTATGATGTTGGGTGCGGGGAGGAACCATTAAAGAACTAGAGGAAAGTTGCATGTGTTGTCAGTGCTATGCTGCACCCTGACTGACTCCTCTCTTCCTTGTGAGCCTTCTGACAAGGGTTGTCCAATCGACTACTGATGGGCTTTGGGTCTCCACTCTGCCCTCCCCCTCATTCACATCAATATGATTTTTTTGTTTTGGGTCTTTGATGCCTGATACCTGATCCCATGGACACCTCATGATCACACAGGCTAGTATGCTTCCTCCACGTGAGCTTTGTTGCTTCTCAGCTAGATATTTATCTTCAAGCTATTAAGACCCCAGATGCTATTTCTTTTGATAGCTGGGCACCATCACCTTTTTTCACAACATTTGTGTATGTACCCATTTTGTCTTCAGCAATCATGTCAGGGTAGGAGCCAGCTGGTGGTTTCAAACTGCTGACCTTGGATTAGCAGCCCAACTTGTAACCACAAAAACGCCTACCCCCTGAGAGGAATGTTGAAGTAACATACCGGTGAGCTGATCATTTGGGCTTGGTAGAGCAATGCTCAAGAAGCCCTTGTGGCATAGTGGATTATACATTGGGAAGTTCATCTCAAGGTTAACAGTTTGAATCCACCAGTCACTTCTTGGGAAAAAGTTGAGACTTTTTGCTTTGGTAAAGATTTACAGCCTGGGAAGCCCAAAGGGGGCATTTTCCTCCACCCTCTAGCATCTCAATATGTCAGAATCGATTTGATGGCAGTGGGTTTGCTTGTTTGTTCTGAATGGGGTGGTGTGGGGTTTCTGGCAATGCCCATACTGCTAGCAACCCTATGGGACAGAGTACAACTGCCCCAGAGGGCATCTGAGCCTGCTGCATCTTTCTTTAGGGGCGCAGCTTGTGGGCTCAAACTACTGACCTCTAGCTTAGCGCCTTCGATCTTTACCCACCGTGCTACCAGGTTGCTATGAGTTGGAGTCCCTGTGAGTGGATCCAGTCAGCTTTTGTTCAAATAATACTGCTCTCCCCCTCGTCCCCCATTCTATCCCTCAAAAAAACTTTCTGTTAATGTGTTCTCTGGAATGTTTCAGGAGCTTTGGGAAGGTTTCTCCTCCCCTGGCTCTGCTCTGCAGATTTTCTGAGGCATTCTGAGATCCTAACAGTGCCATTGAAAGCTGTTTTTAAACCCATCACAGAATGACTGAGAAGCGAGCAATTTTTCAATGGTTCATAATTTATGGTCATCATTTCCTCATACTAGCAACCCCTTTCTTGCTTTGAAATCCAAACTGCTGAACTACTTTTCTGAAGAAATCCTGGAGATTCCATTGGGCTGATGTTGCAGAGACAATAACAATAGGGATGGCTCTCTTGGCTGTGGAAGCGTTTTCTACCTGCTCTCAGAAACGGGGACGTCCACATATGCTCTCCGAAAAGCCTCTTTCTGCTCCGATCTTCTCCAATAACCCAAGCTCACTGCCAGCGAGGCAATTCCGACTCTTAGTGATCCTCTAGGACAGGATAGGTCATCCTGGGTCTCTACAACTGTTAAGTCTTTACAAGAGTCGAAAGCCTCGTCTTTCTCTTCCAGAGTTGTTGGTGAAATCGAACTGCTGACCTAGTGGTTAACAGGCAAGCACATATCCACTATGCCGCCAGGACTTCTAGTCTATTTTGAATGAACATTACCTTTAGATTACAGTCCCGTGAACTCTCTCCTGTCATCGCTCATTAGCCAAAGAGTCTTCAGGGTTTGCTGACTTTTTCCCACATGGTGGAATTTAGGGGCAAGGGAAATTTTAAGTACAGTTGGTCTTTAAGCTCAATAATAAGTAAGCCAACAACCCATTGACAAAATAGACAAGGCCTAGAGATCGTTGGCGTTTCATTTTGACGGTTTGATTAAATTGCCTTTTACACTATTAAAAAGCATGGGACATGAGATTTTTCAGGTCACAAAACTTCATAAAAATTGTTTTTGCATCAGCAATTCTACATGGATCCCATCTTGGTTATAAAAGAAATAGAAGTTCGTGGTGTGGAATGCTTTCAGGAATAGAAAGATCTCATTCTGGGGCCTAAATTTATTGAAACAATATTTGGGAGAGTCTTCCCACAAGACTGTAAGCCCATAGAGGTCAAGGACCCTGGCTCATGCACCTCCATGAATGACTGTGACATGCATGACCAATTTTTGTTCCTGGCATTAATGTCCATTTCTCTCTCTCTCTTTTCATCATTTTCTTGGGGACTCGTACAACTCTTACTAGATTCACGCCCATTTCTCAATCCACTACTGAACATGAAATGGTCTGGGTATAATGAGATAAGTCAATGTCCTGGTCTCCTCCATGCTGAAAACCCAATTCCTTCTGAAGCGCCTCAGGGCATTCAAAGTGAAGGCAATCAAGAATGAAGCGAATTTCATAAGAAGCATGAGATCTTGACATTTTAAAATTGGACAAGACCTTGGCACTCAATCAATCCAATTTTCTACCCAGAGTTTGATTCTTTTTATAAGGTGTGCCAAATGGTAGCCCATCGGATTTCCAGGCCCTCTGAAACTCCTGCTAGTGGCAATGGCCCTATCCCTTGTCCCCAGTTTATTGGTGCAGAGCCCCCATTCTCAAGCAGTCCTAGGCCTCCGTCGAGGTGAAATCTGCCTGTTTGTAATGCCTGGCGGTCGGTCATAGCTGTCATCTGGAGCCATGTGGAATCTGCCTGTAACCTCTTACCGTGAACATCTTTTAGCTAGTCGGCAGTCCCTGCTAAATCTTCTTCATCCTAGGTAAAACAACTTCGGTTCTTTCAAACTTGTATCCCAATGTTATTTCTAGTACCCTTCCACTCGAGTTGCCATGGTGCCGAGTACAAATGGACCAATTCCTTTCTTGAGCTGAAGAACCCACTAGGCCTTAGGTGGTAACACTTGTGGTTTGAACCATTACATGGCACTGTTGATGCATGATGGTTTTTTTTTTGCATGATGGTTTTTATGACCCAACCACCTCCCTTCCTTTGGCAGTTGTTTTACATGAGCTTTCCTCTCTTCCATTTGTGCAGATGGTACTTTGAACTTAAGTATCACAGGACGCTGTTGTCTCTGTTAGATTGAATCTTGCTTGCTTTGCTCTTTCGTTTCCAATCAGTGGTGATGGTTTAAAATCCTGATTCACTGTGTCAGCTACTGCCCACAGCATTTTTCTCTATGCAGACATCATAGGCATGAATCTATGCTCTCGCCCACGTCTTTTATACAATTACTGTTCAAATGGATTCAAGGCCAGAGCCCACTGGCAAGCAGTCCTAGCAATGTTCCTTCCAAGTTGACATCTATTCATCAACATTCCTGGGGTATCATTGGTACAGCGGCCACAAATGCACCTCGTCTTCCCTGTTCAAACCACATTTCTCCACCTTGCCCACAAGACCTAGCATGGTGAGTGACTGTCAAATGGGTTGCTGAAATCAAGATAGCCCCTATGTTTGTAGCATTCCTTTGATCTCTTAGTCTTAATAACCTTATTCCAAAGGGAAACAAGGTTAGTATGGCTCAAGCTATACCCACTTATAGTAATCATAGGGGCGATTTTAATTTTCGTGCATAGAATGGGTAAAGAGTTCATTTGGGGGGATCTGCTTTGGCATTGTGCCCATGGAATGTTGCACTATAAGTGAATTTTATGGGTCTTAGAGTCCATTTTCAGACTCTGTAATTTGCAAATGGCAGTGAATCAGAGTTTTTGTTTCTTACTTTCTTTTTTGGATACCTGATGAGAACCTTAGGTCTTTACGCTCTGGTTTTGTTTTTCTTTCTTTCTCCCCATCCTTGCTTCTAAGGAGCACTCTGGCCGTATTTCTTCCAAGACAGGTTTGTTTCTACTTTTAGCAGTCCTGGGTACTTTCAACATTTTTCTCCAGCACCACAATTCAAATGTTTGAGGCAGGCATTTTTTTACTAGTTAAACTGAACTACAACTGATTTTTTAAAAAAAATCATTTCACTGGGAGGCTCTTATAGCTCTTATCACAATCCATACATCCATGTACCATGTGAAGCACATTTATACATATGTTGCCATCATCCTTTTCCAAACATTTTATTTCTACTTGAGCCCAATTGATTGGTTTTAAGGAGCCTTCTGGGGATAATTTTGGTTTAAGATTTAAAGGTGATCTCCAAGCAAGGTTCAGGGCTCCATCCAACCTTCATGGCTCTAGAAAGTCTAGAGTCCATGAGAATTTGAAATTCTCTGCCCCCCCCACCTTTGACTCTGATTCTTTTTAGGTTAACTTTGATCAAAATGTTTAGTAATGAGAGTTGTGCACCACCCAGTTCTTCTGGTCTCATGGCAAGGAGATTGTTTTTCAGAAGTGATTAGCTACATGTCATCCTCCTAGGCCCTTGTATAGCACCTGGAATCTTAAAAGCTTGCAAGCAGCCACGCAAGGCACAACAAAGCTCTGCACAGGAACTAGGAGGTAGAATGGAAGCACTGACTGTCTTATTAGGCCAGTTAACTGGAATGTCCCATGCAACCATGACCCTGAACCTCCAAACCAAGGAACCCAGTCTCATGAGGTGGTTGATTGTACTTAGGCAGTGCTAGTGGCTGCTATACCTTTTTACCATCGTTGGAAGTCTATCTATCCTACAACTTTTGCCAATTCATCTCTTTTAGATATACAGCTTATTGACAGCAATTGTAACGATTCACTGTGCAACCCGACCCTCAATCATTTTTGAATTCCCATCACCATTAATGCCCCTTCCACCCCTAAAAATCACGAATAGACATTGTTCCTGTCTTTTTGTATAAGTGAAGCTATATAACATTTGTCCTTTCATGACTGACTTACTGTTTCCCAGCTCCATCCCTTCTCCTGCTGGCCAAGTAGTTTTCCATTGTAGGTACCACTTTACGTCGCTCCATCCACCTGTTGATGTGCCACTCAGGTTACTTCCACCTTTGGGCTATGGGGAACAGTCCTGCAATGCACATTGCTGTACAAGGCCCTGCTCTGTTCTTTTAGGAACTGCTTGGAGTGCATTACCTTTGGACTTTGCTTAGGTTTAGGGGGAGTAAGGTTGATCATAGTCTAGGTTATCTAATGGTTGAGAAACAAGAGAGCGCGTGGTAATGCATATAGACTGAAGCCAGATTGCCTGTGTTCTAATTCCAGCTCCGCTCCCTTCAATGGGACTTGCCTTTAGACAATTCAGTTCCGATTTCAGTCTCTTCATTTATTATAGAATACCAGTGAAAAGAGCACCCCAACATCAGGTTGTTGAGAAGACTAAGGGAGACTGATATGTGGGCCCTCAGAGTGGGCTCTTATTTTATCGCGATGACAACTGGAGCAGACCTGGTCATTTTTTCCGGTAAGTAAAAACCTGACTGGAGCTGTGAGATGCTAGGTCGGGTGCAAGAAGACAGGCAATGCTGTGTGGCCAGCTTTCCCATGACTGATCCAAGCCAGCTCTGAAAGGTTTTGTTTTCTCAATTTCCTTTTGGTCTCTTTTTGTTATGGATTGAAAAAGAAACGAATTGACCAAGACACTAACCATGCAGACGCATGCCAGACCCTCCTTGCAGTTCATCCCGAAGCTACAGAAAGTCTCCAAGAGCCAAAGGAGGGAAAGAAACCCACAAACCACAAACACAATCCGTTACAGGCACTGAAGAGGCCATTTCGAAGGTGGTAGGTCCTAGGGGCAGAAAAGGGAGGGGACCAGCATGCGAGAGATCCAGAAGGTTGGGGTTACCCTGGTAAGTGGAGTGGTCAGGTGGGCCTCACTGAGCAAAGACTGGAAAGATGTGAAGTAGGTAATGATGTGGACAGCTGGGGGAAGAGTGTTCCAGCAGAGGGGACAGTCAGTGCAAAGGCCCTTAGGTGAGAGGGTGTCTGGGGTGATAGAGGAAGCCAGTTTGTAGATGTGGAATGAGCAAAGAGGAAAAGAGGTCTGAGGGGTGGGGCTGGGGCAGATGACAGAGGGTTCAGAAGGCCATTTAGGTGCTTTGCCTTCTGCTCTGATGGAAGTAGGGAGTGGTTGAATGGTTAATAGCCTACCCTCGACATGATTAGCACAGTTTAAAAGAATTCCGATGAGTTAACTTAAACATGGTTGTGTGTGTGTGTGTGTGTGTGTGTGTGTGTGTGTGTGTGTGTGTAGAGAACATGCTGAAATTGATTGTGGTGATGATTGTACAGCTCTTCTGGATGGGATCGAACTATTGAATTGTGTGATGTGTGGATTAAGTGCCCCTAAAAGTGTTAATAAATAAACACATGAAAGAATTACTCTAGCTGCTCTGTTGAGCAGTCCCTAGAGAAGGACACTACCCTAGGTCAAGGAGAGGGCAGTGGTAAAGAGGAAGGCCCTCAAGGAGAGGGATTGGCACAGTGGCAGCAACAGTGGGCACAAACTTAAGAACCACTGTGAGGAGGTCCCAGGACCGGGTGGCGTCTCGTTCGGTGATGCACATGGTCGCTATGGGTCGGAACCGACTCGATGGCAGCTGACCACAGCAACGACAGCAACATTGTGTTGAGAATGTACAGTGGAAGGGGAGGATGCCGTTGCCATACTCCTGGAAAGAGACGGTGGTGGTATCACGAGAAAAGGTGGATTTGGAGTTGTCCACATTCTTTGTTTGGTGTTTCCGTTGATCCCCTCTCGTAGGACAGAGTAGAACTCTTCCCATGGGATTTCCAAGGCTGTCCCCTGCCTTTACGGAAGCAGACTCAGTTTTCTTTGTGGGCTTGGACTGATGATCTTTCAGTTAGCGACCAAACGATTAACTTCTAGGCCATCAGGGTGTGGTAGTTTTGTCTTAACACACACACACACACACACAAACACACAGAAATCAAGCTCATTTTCATCTAGTTGATTCTAACTCAGTGATCCAATAGCAAAAAAAAAAAAATCAAATCCACCACCATAGAGTAATGGGCCTGGTAAGTCAGCCTAGAGAGGAAGGTCCAACATTGAAAAGTTAAGGAAAGCCGTTGTCTCTCTCCACCCTAGGCAACCATGTGGTGGCACTTTGTGTTCCTGTAAGAGGAAGGACAGGCAACTCCTCCCAGAGATGTCTAATGCGCTTTGTGACGCCTTGTTGGAGTTTTGAAGAAGTAGGCACCTGTTTTAGAGTCTTGTGGAATCATTTTGCTGCCTAAGCAAAAAAAAAAAAGCCAAAGCTGTTTGAACTAATACTCTTTAAAAATCCGATTGCAATCTGCACACAAGGACTCTGGTGGTGCACTTGTTAAGTGCTCAACTGCTCACGGAAAGGTTGGTGTGAACCCACCTACCCAGTGGCTTTGTGGGACAAAGACCTGGTGATCTGCTCCCGTTGATGAAGACCCAAAGCCATTGCTTTTGAGTCGACTCTGACTCATAGCAACCCTCTAGAACAGAGGGGAACAGCCCCACACGGTCTCCTAGTCTGTAACCTTACAGACACAGGCTGCCTCATCTTTCTTCCGGGGACTGGTGGAGGGAACACAGCTTAAACACTGTGCTCCTAGGATTCCTTTCATAAAGATGACTGCCTCGAAAATTGGCACAGGTGGTTTTTATGAGTTGAAATCCAAATGGCCCTGAGCAATAAGAACAAATCTACATGCAGAGAAAGGAACCGACCTTCACTGTCCACTTTGATCAGTTGGAACGGCCACATGCACCTCATATGGAGCGAGCCTCGTATTGAGAAGGTGGAAAATGTTCCCCTCAGCCCAGACAGGTAAAAAAAAACACGGTATTTGAACTCCACTGTCTGAGCACCAGCCCCTCCTGGGGCTGTCCTGTGAAGACAGGCAAAGAGGAAGATGTTTCTGGGCCCTCAGGGAGGGTTAGGCTAAGAACTAGCAATCCAGGCCTCAGATTTCTAAGACCAGTTGGCAGAGTGCCGTTTCTTTAGCGTAAGTGTGATGGTGTTGGGCTGTTTATGACATCTTGGGACTGGTCTGGAGGGGAGGGTCCTGTTGGCAACAAGCATAAACATCTGGCTTCTGAGGCTCCAGGAGTGACGTAGAAGGAGGAACTTTTCTAAGGTAACATTTAAGAAGACATTTAAACAGGGAGAACAAATAATAAGAAAACAAAAGCCTTGTTCGGTCTGATTTGTAATAGAGCCTTTTCTGTTTATGCTGATGTTTGTAGCCTGGATTGGGGCAGAAGAATGTTGTTTAGAATTTGATTTCAGTGCATTTAGATTTTGTGAAATAAGCCTTGATCTAGGGGTTGGCAGTTCCTATGTGGTACAAAAGGTTACTGGTTGAGTCCACTCAGTCACTGAGGAAGAACGATCTGGCAGTCTGCTTTCAGAAACTCACCTTTGAAGACCCTTTAGAGTCCTGATCCACATGGGGACATGAGTCCAAATTGACCCAGTGGCCACTGAGCTTTAAAAAAATGAGGAACTAAAAAAAAATGAGGAACTGATGCCAGGGGCTTAATTGGAGAACAAATGTTTGGAGAATAATGTGGGCAATGAATGTACAAATGTGCTTGACACAATTGATGTTTGTGTGGATTGTGATAAAAGTTGTATGAGCCCCCAAAAAATGATTTGAAAAAAATAACACAGCTTTGGTCAGCTGCAAAAAAAATGTATCTTAGGTGAACTATTTACATAGCAAGTTAGATTCTCATTGACAATTCCCATACAAATTATTCCTTGGCATGAGTTTCATTTCCTCCCCACAGTGTGTCAATAGTCTCCTTGGCTATTCCATACCCAGTATTCTCAAGTACGTGTCCCCTTTATCATCTCATTTTTGCTTTAGAGTAAATGGTGACCTTCCAGTCCCGTATAGCTTTTTTTTTAAACACAGGTTTATAATTTTATAGGTTATTTTAATAGATCATCATTTAGGAGCTCGTACAACTCTTATTACAGTCCATAACTCCATCCATTGTGGCAAGCACATTTTTATATTTGTTGCCATCATCACTAGCAAAATATTTGCTTTCTCTTTCAGCCCTTGGTCTCCGCTCCTCATTTTGCCCCCTACCTCCCCGTGCCCCCCTCCCTCATGACCCTTGATAATTTACAAATTAATATTATTTTGTCAATATCATACACTCTCTGATATCTCCCTTCACCCACTTTTCTGTTGTCTATCCTCCTAGGGAGGAGGTTATATGTAGATCTTTGTAATCAGTTCCCCCTTTCCACTCCACCCTCTCTCCACCCTCCTAGTATTGCCACTCTTGGCACTGGTCCTGAAGGGATCATCTGTCCTGGATTCCCTGTGTTTCCATTTCCTATCTGTACCAGTGTACATCCTCTGGTCTAGCCAGATTTGTAAGGTAGAACTGGGATCATGATAGTGGGGCTGAGGGGAAGCATTTAGGAACCAGAGGAAAGTTGTGTGTTTCATCGTTGCTACACTGCACCCTGACTGGCTTGTCTCCTCTCCACCACCCTTCTGTAAGGGGATGTCCTGTTGCCTACAGATGGGTCTTGGGTCCCCAATCTGTACCCCCCCTCATTCACAATGATTTGTTTTTTTGTTCTTTGATGCCTGATACCTGATCCCTTTGACACCTCGTGGTCACACAGTCTGGTGTGCTTCTTCAATGTGCGTTTTGTTGCTTCTGAGCTAAATGACTGCTTGCTTACCTTCAAATCTTCAATATCTCAGATGCTATCTTTTGATAGCTGGGCACCATCAGCTTTCTTCACCACATTTGCTTGTGCATCTGCTTTGTCTTCAGCGGATGTGTCGGGAAGGTGAGTATCATGGAATGCCAATTTAATAGAACAAAGTGGTTTTGCATTGAGGGAGTACTTGAGTGGAGGCCCAATGTCCATCTGCTACCTTAATACTAAACCTATAAATATATGTACATAGATCTATTTCCCTATCATTGTATATAAATATATTTACGTATGTACATGACTGTATTTAGGCCTCTATAAATGCCCTTTGCCTCCTAGTTCTTTCCTCAATTTCCTTTGACTTTCCTCTTGTCCCACTATCATGCTCAGCCTTCATTTGGGTTTCAGTAATTCCTCTTGGTTACATTGCTCTTCATCAAGCCCTAACAGGCCTCCTACACTCTCCTCACCATCAATTTTGGATCACTTGTTTTTCCCTTGTCCCTGGGCTTGTTAACACCCACTTTCTTTCCTCCATGTCCCCCTCTCTCATGTCCCCCAGGAACCGTCAGTCCCTTTGTTGTTTTCTCCTCCAGATTGTTTATCCCGCCTGTCTTATCCACATAGACCTGCAGAGATAATAATATGGACAAAAACAAGACAGAGCAAAACAAAGAAACAAAATAAAATAAAACAACAACAAAAAACCAATGACTTAAAAAAGAAAAGCTGGTAAATAGTTCAAGGTCTGTTGACCTTTAGAAGAAGAACACCGTTCTTATGGGTAGGATTCTTTATTATGTGTGCTGCTCTGCTATTTCGCTCCAAGGTAGTCTCAGGGTATAGTTCTGGTTCAAGGTTTAAAGAGAGTCTTGGGGTGATAGTCTCAGGGGATCCTCTGGTCTCATCTGATCCAGTTAGTCTGGCCTGTGTTTAAGAATTTGCCTTCCTTTCTATCCAGGACATTCTAATGTGACCCTGGTCAGAATGTTCTGTGGCGGCAGCTGGGTACCATCTTACTCTTGATTCCTAAATCTAGACATTTAAGGGCGGGAAGCACTAGTAGCTCTAGGAAGGATGACAGCCTGGGAGACATAATGTTCATTAGAATATAATATCAATATTTATGTTTCTCCCCAGCGTGCATCTGGACTCCATTCCCCGAGCCTTTATTTATCCTTTATTTATTATTAAATAAATATAATTAAATAAAAATAATACAGCAAAGCTGTATTTTCCTCTTTTCTTTCCCCTCTGAGTTCTGCCACCTCAGCCAGCCCACTCCCCACCCCTGACGTGCTTCCTTTGCATGAGGGTGCCTGTTCATTGAGAGTTTGAATCTGCGGGCTTAGCCATGAGGAGGGGAAAGAACAGCGTGAGTACATCCTGCAGAAGTCCTTTCCCACATGTGACGCCACAGAGCTTGTGACTTCCCAGACGCGAGGAGCGTGCCCTTGACATCGGGGGCACTGAATAGGGAGAGACCTCGTGCAGGTGCTCGGGATGCTTTTCTAAGAGCTTCATTGTCGTTCTATGCCTTTAACATTGATGCTGGAACCTTCCTCGGGTATCAGAGGTCACTCGGTGCTCTTCTGGCAAAGTCCCCGCCTTTGCTAATTAAAACGATTCCAATTGTGTGGAGTAAAATATATCACGTAAGGTTGCATCTTGTGTGCTTGCTTTGTACTCTTGGCCTGTCTTCTAGGACATCTCCCTGTCTCCTCTCACCACAGGCTGGTGGTAAGAGGAAAGGTGATCATTCAAGATGGCATTTGCTTGTCAAGATTGGTGATTAAAGACCATGAGGAGAACAGGCTATTGCAGGGATTGGCTTCTCGGTGTACACTTGAAGCTGCTTTGGCTTTTTTCTTAATTGATTTGTCATTCGAGGGTTTTAGTAGCTATTGAGTGGGATGAAACATGGCGGCGGGGGGAGGGGGGGAGCGGAGAGGAGAGAGAAACCAAATCAAGCCCCAAAGTCCCCAAAGCCGCCCCTTTTCGACTTCTTGGACTTGGTCTGCTTTCCCAGTTGCTCCCCTGCTTTTCTCTGGCTTGCTCAGCCTGCTTGGATCAAGCTCTGAACTTACACGGCTGAGACTCAAGGTTGGCTCCGGAGATGGACTGGCATTTTGTCGTGATGTCCAGCTGCGTTTCCTGACCTTGGCCATCTCCTTTGTACAGGGAACTTGTTGACCATTGATTCTCTTGAGTCCTAACACCAGCTGTGTGACCTTGGGCAAGATTCTGCATCCTCCATTTGCCTTGGGTTCTTTATCTGTCAGGTGGGGATGCAGTTAGTACTCACTTCGTAGAGTTGTGGTGAAGACTAAATGAGTTTTCTGTGCAAAGCGCCAGCCGTGTGTGCCATCTACCCAGTATGCTTAATAAGGACGGAGCTATACATAGCACTGGTCATACTATGTTTGTTGTTGTTTTATCATGGAGTCTTGGTGCAGCGTAGTGTTGACTTCTTGAGTCGTTCACTGCAAGGACGGCAGTTCTAAACCACCATCCACTCCTCAGGAGACAGACAGACTTCTCACTCCTATAAAGAGTTACAGTCTCAGAAACCCACAGGTAGAGTTCTTCCCTGTCCTATAGGGTCACTCTGAGCTGGAAACAACTACATGGCAATGAGTTTGGTCGTTGTTTATCATTATTATTACCGAGAGGCTTGGATAAAAGAAATGGATATAAAAATGGGTAAGACCCAGCCACTATGGCTCCCCAGGTAAGTGTAAAGTTTCTGGTCTGCTGGCTACATGGTGAAAATGTAGGAAACTTGGATAACCTAACTCCTGTCACAGAACACTACAGGAACCACTCAGCAGCTATCTGCCATCCTTGTCTCATTTTGCACGTGTTGGACTTCTACAGATTGCAGGGGAGGCCCGACTGCAGGTGTGCACCATCATATAGACATGTGTCTTCACTTTCAGGAACCTGTGTATCTTCTCGCATAATGACATGGCCGGAACTTTGTCTTCTGCTCTGTGGAATCAGATGTTAAGCATGGGACAACTAGAAGAAGGGAGTGATTGTAAATGTGGCGATCTTGGCAGAGAAAAACTAGGTGTTCATTAACTTTTGTCCTAGCCTCCCTTGGGAGGCCATGTGACTCAATTCTATCCAATGGAATGTGAGAGAAACGATGTATTCCACACGTAGGACTGACTTATTCAAACTCTTACATGGGCCACTGCAGCTTATTTCTTTTCCAATCTGCAAGTAGGGGGTGTCCAGCAGTGAACTCGGGGTGAAGGAGATTGCAGAACTACAGGAGGGAATCATTACAAAGAAGATTGTACCCTCCCCAGTAGCCATCACCTTTCCTTTTAATAGCATAGATTTCTTTGACCCATTTTGGAATCATACTTCTATATGTGTCTTCTTTCAGATCTGCCTTCTTTTGCTCAAAATAATATTGGTGCGATTCATTCATGTTTTGGAATGTCGTCGGAGTTGGAGTTCTTTCATTTTCATTGCAGCATAGTATTTCTTTGTGTGACTATATCATGATTTATCTATCTGCACTATAATCAATGAGCATTTGGGTAATTTCCAGTTTGGGTTATTTTGAGTAAAGCTGCTATGGATATTTGAGTGCCTGTCTTTTGAACGTGAACGTCTTCACATTTCTGGTGGATTGCAAAGGTGAAGACTTATTTTAAACAATGCTCTATCCTTCAATAAGACCCTTGAGTCTGTAATACTGATTTTTTTATACCTTGGTATCCCTTAATTTCTGATTCAGGACATTCAGAAGTCTTGTTCTCTACCTGGAGGGCAAAAGACAATTACTTCTTGGAAAGCAGTGATCTTTATTGGCAACGTTTTGGTGTCTAGGACGGAGGAAACCTGACCTCCTTCAGCAGATGCCTCATCCCCCCTCTTCCCTTTATTCTCCATGAGAACCTAGTTCTCACTGACCAGGCTCTTCACCGTCATGTTTCAAAACACTCGCATTCTCTGTGACGTGAGAGTCTGACATTGGAATCTGCATCCGTGCTGCTTCAGCTCTTCCTCGGTGAGGAGAATCCTTCTGGATTTTTAAACTGCTTCCTTTCATTGGAGAAGGTGTGGAGGTGGGAGAGTGACAAGTCCTCTAATCTTTTGAGGGCACAAGCCTTAGAGCTGTCAGGGGCGGCCCTTTCTGCATAGTGCAGATGATTCAGGTGCTTGGGTGCTAACGGAAAGGTGGGAGGTTAGATGCCACTTTGAGAGGTCACCTAGAGACCTGGAGAGGACTTCTGAACAATCAGCTATTGAGAGCTCCAGGGAGCACAGTCCTACTGTAGGACACAGGAGGGTGCCATGAGTATGGTAACTATTTGGCCTTAAAAAAATCAGAATTTTATGCAAAATCTAGGAAAAACAGGGCATTTCCTTCCAAAGACAAAAGGCAATGAATGAGAGAGTTTATTCTTGCAGCTCTGCCTTTCAGTGCCTCTGCTATCTGATCCACAAAGCAGCAACCTCTGCTCAAAGGAACTTTGTGGATTTGGGGGAGGTGAGGTGATTGGAAAGGCCTAAAGCCAGTTCTAAAGCCCACAGGATGGACTTTCAAGCCTGTGGCATTGGCTCTGCTTCCCGGACTCCTTTGCTGAGGTTTGATGTTCTGGCCTCAAAGAGGGCAATGACTCCCACCCAGGTCCACAGCCTTCCACTCCTCATGCTTTGGTTCGCAATGAGCACATGTGCAGCATCGAGGGCTGAATGTCTTAGTTTGAGCCGTCTGCTCCACGCACATTTTAACTCTCTTTGCGGCCAAAGCAGACTCGAGGCTTTGTTGTGATTTGGCAGTGTTTTAGTTGTGCATTGGGTTCACTCTGAATGGAGGTGTGCAGGGCCTGGATGGTGAAGTCAGAAGAGTGGTGGTGAGATGCCCCTGGTGACCCTACTGCCGACTGACAGCCACACAGCCGTGCCATGGACACGGTTTTAAATTTCCCTCTCCTAGGCTTCATTCCTTTGTCCTATAGTGAGAGGACAGGGAAGCTGAGTTGTCCATGAGACAACTGTTTTGGACAATTATTCCCGATTGTCTTCAAATGGAGAGGTGACTATAGAGTTTGCCTTTGGCTTCTATAGACGGAAGGAGGGAGGCCTAGTGAGACAGCCCTGTGGAGTCGGAAGCTGGGGGCAGGGGGGACGGGTTCCTTCACTCGCCAGGTATGAAATGCAAAAGAGCTGAATGCAGAAGAACAGACCTTGACCAATCTTGAGGACTTCTTGCATCCCCTGGCCCCAGGTTGCCTTTCTCGTCTGTAGGATCCAGTTGTGACTGAGACCTGCAGCTACTTCATCGACTCCTTGACTTTTCCCTCATTTGTCTCCAGTTTTGGGAAGATTGCTACCCTTGTGTCTTAGAAGATTGAATGTTATCAAGGGGATTCTTCAGAATATGGTCCGGTGGCCATCAAACCAATTTTCGCTCTCTGCTAATTCTCTCCCTCTTGTACACTGCCCTCCTCCGGCATTTATTATGTGGGAAGCTGGAATTTAGATCACCAATTAAACAAAATGTAAACAAAATGACCCTTTCTCCCATTTATTCAGATAGGCTGAGATGCAAGTGGATAATGGTCAGGTTTGGAGGGGAGTGAGGGTAAAGGGAGCCTAGGGCACGTTTAGCTATTGCTGATGGAATGCGAATGGACATAACATTTCTGGCCGGCAGCTCAGCTTTGTGAACTTAATAATACTCTATGTCAAATGATAGGGCCTCTGATGGCAGAGTGGTTATGTGCTGGGCTCTAACTACAAGGTTGGCAGTTTGAAATCACCAGCTGCTCCTTGGGAGACAAATGGGGCTCTCTACCCCCGTAAAGAGTTATAGTCTGTGGTGATAATTGTACAACTCTTCTTGATATGATTCAATTAGTGAATTGTCTGACATGTGGATGACGTGTTAATAAAACTGTTTAAAAAAAAAAAAAGAGTTACAGTCTCAGAAACTCACAGGGGCAGTTCTACCCTGTCCTATAAGGGTTGCCATGAGTCAGAATCGACTCGATGGCCGTGGGTTTAGTTTGAATTCATGTCAACTAGTACCGTGTATTGATATTACTGTATACCAAGGACATCCTCACTAATGTAACTGAAGAAAATAATTGAGAACACAAAATCAAAGTATGGGTAGATGCCTTTTCACATTGCTTTTCTCACTGCCATCGACTTGGCTCTGATTCCTAGTGACCCTATAGTACAGCGTGCTACTGCCCCTGTGAGTCTCTGAGACTGCATATCTTTCTGGGAGCAGAGAGTCTCATCTTCCCCCCCAAGGGGCAGCCCAACCCATAATCCCCTCTGCCTCCAGGACGTTCCGTGTTGCTTCCATCATGAAGAATATTGGAACTACCATAAACGATTCAGGATAGAAAACTGATTGGACAAATGTCTTACTGTACATGAAATACTCTGACACTGATAGCATGATATCAGCTTTTATTTATTAGACTAGATCTAGGTTGATAGTGTTTTCTAGAGTTTTAAAAGCCTGCTTCCAATAGTAGGTAGCTTATGGATGACATACTTATTAAGAACAAAGGGAAACATATCAACCAAGAAATATTTTGACAAACCTTTTATCGATCATCATCTACAATAAGAAGTACCTTTTCCATTTGTAACTCAGTGGACACATGTAGCAAAGACAATATCTTTCTTAATAATATCTGTGCTTTCTCTATGGTACAATTCTTTTCTTTCTGTATTACCCTACTTGTAGGCATCCTCTCTCTCTTATTGTGTCACTTTTAAAATGTTGGCTACGACAACCCAACATTTTGGGTTAAGCATTGGGCTGCTAACAAACTGCATGGTCAGTGGTTCAAACCCACCAACCGCTCCCAGGGAGAAAGATGAGGCTGTCTGCTCCTATAAAGATTTACAGCCATAGAAACCCTAAGGAGCTGTTCTCTGTCCTAGAAAGTTACTGTGAGCAGGAATAGACTTCATGGCAGCAGGGAAAGTGTTAACAGGAGTTATCTCTAGCAGATATGACTATTAAAGATAACATTTTCAAAATCATTTTAGCTTCTCTGTGTTGCTAATGTAATACAAAGATGAACAAAAATGTGCAAATGATATAATTCAATGGAGCAGAAGATCCCGTTTATGACATTTTGATGCCCTGTACTTGCACGGAACATCTTGGTTATGTAAAATAAGATGCCAGCTCTACTCCCTAATTATTGGGCATTCAGAATGTTCTGAGAAGATTAAATCCCGTTATGGCAGGGGGAAAAAATCTCCATCGAGACACAGGGTTTAAATAACAGAAGAGCCGGAAGAACAAACACAATCTTACCTCTTCACACTCAAAAGACCAACCAGCGTCCATACGGAATTGCTTTATCCCAGTGCTGTTGCACCAGTTCTCTGGGACTGAGTTCTGTTTCTGGTCTAGAGAGCTTTTTTTTCACTTTGCTCACTCTCCATCTGTGAAAAAAGGAGGGGTCGTGGTGCTATTAAATTCATTAGACTTTTTTTTTGTCTGGTCAGATTATCTTGGCTTACAGTACTGTTGAAATTGGCCTCCTTTAAAGCTTAAGACAATTTTAAAGGGAAGGTAGTCATTAAGAACTTAGAGCAGGAAGCAGAAGCTTTAAAAGAGGAGAGGAAGAATTCCGGGCTTGAGCCATTGCACTTCCCCATGGGCTTCCTGTTCTCGACCCACAGCTGGGAATCCGCAAAACTCCCCTCATGGCCGCCAACCAAGGGAGTGGCATAGTTTTCTTTGACTGGTCTCTGAGAAAACCACTGGGGAGCAAACAGGACAGAGATTTCTGCAGGAAATGTGTTTCCTTAGAAGCTGCTAATGGCTAAGGCAGAGAAGAGCAGTCCACTGGACTGGGGTTGAGGGGAGGCTGATTGGCATTTTCCAGGTAGGGACATGAAGAGAGATGCCTTCTGGTCCTTGAAAAGCAATGAATGGTGCGAAATCTGAGATGGTTTTCCAAAATGAAGCCATCTAGTTATTGTTGCGGCGGATGTTTTGCCTTGAATACTCTACTTACTCCTCCTCAAGGCCGGATTCATCTGATGTTTGAAAGATTGTGACCATGTCCGAATTCATGTGATCATTTATTGATTTTTTAACCAATAATGATTCATTCATGTGGGCATTCACTCATTCGTCCATCCAACCACGCATGCGGCCATCGAATCACCCATTTGCATGGGAATTCTTGACCAGGTGCTGTGTGGAGGGGAGCATTTGGTAATCGGTGCACCTGGGGAAAGGGACTTGCAAAAGAAGCAGCGCGGTCTGTGTGGTTGAGTTGCTTGCTTACAGTCAAGAGGAGCAGACAGGCAAGGAAGAAGGTCATGACTGCATGGTGTAGACGATGCTACTGGAGGGGTCAGCTTGGCCTGATGGACACAAGTGGAGTCTGCCCTTTAGGCCTGCAATCATGGAATGTTCGTCTGCAAGAGACCTCAGAAAACCCGAATGGCACAATGTTTTCCAGGCATTATGCACAGATCCCTGGGGCGCCATTCTGGGATGTGCAGGTGGGGAGTGGGAAGAAAGCCGAGCAGATGGATTTTGCTTCCTCCAGAACCAGAGCCAATCTCTTTCCACAAGTTTCAGATACACAGTGCCATTTCCTCGTCCAGTGGCATTTGAGGAAGAGCCTTGTAATGCATTCGTTTGGTGTACTGCCTTGCTTCGGTTTAGACCTTGTGGACTGAAAAGATTGTAAAATTTGTTAGTCTTCTCACTGTATGTGGCTATCACCACTGTACCAGTTAGCCTTTTCTGTGTAACAAACAATCCCAGTACTTTAGTGGCTTTAACACAACCGTGTATGTAGCTCAGGATTTGATGAGTTGGCCATTTGGGCTGGACTCAGCTGGTCTCACTGATGTCTGCGATGGGTTGCCAAGTCACCTGAGAATTGGCTGGTCCCATGGGTCCTTACATCTGGGGGATGACTAGGTGTTGGCTGGGTGACCAGGTAAACAAGTCTGAAGTCTCTATTTAATCATCAATCTTCATGTTAGATGAGTTGCTGTAACAAATAGCTCAGTGGCTGAACACAAGTTTAGTTCTCTCACACAATAGTCTGGTGCTGCTCACGTGACTATCTTCGGTAGCTCTCTTCCAACTGATGGCCCAGGGACCCAGGTTCTTTCTGTTATTTAGCTCTGCTTTCTTTTGGGTCTTTGCCTTTGTGGAAACAGTGGAGTGAGCATGCGAGGATTTTTATAGGACAAGTCTGGAGGTGACTGGCCTCATATTCCATTGGCCCACACTCACTGGTAAGGGCCACACCTAACTGCAGAGGAAGCTGGGAAATGTAGTCTAGTTAGATCTCCCAGAGGAAAAGGGAAAAACAGCTTTAGGTAAACCACTAGCCAACCTCTGACCCCAAACAAGAAGAAGATTGTAGGCTCTGAGCCCAGTGTGAGGTAGCATGTATTTGTGGTCACTGCTAACAGCATTGCCGGGCTATTTCTCACACTGTTCTTGGTGGAATGTATGAGGGGAGCTTCCAAAAGTTGGTGGAAAAACAGAATGAAAACCTAATGGAATTTGTCCATGATTTTTTTGAAGCTCTCACACCTTTCTGGGAACATATTCCTGCGGGTGGGTGCAGTGTGGGCTCCAACTTCAACAAGTGTAGCCTCTCCCATTCCCTGCCAGGTGGCAAATGCAGTCATGAAGTCCAACCCCCAAACCCACCCCAGGACTGTCGCGTCGACTCTGGAGCCCGAGCCACCCGCTAGGACAGCGCAAAACTGCCGCACAGGGTTTCTAAAGCTGTCATCTTGATGGCAGCTGACTGCCACGTCCTTCCCTCCGGTAGGGGCTGGCGGTGGAGTCAAACTGCGGATCTTTGTTTTGGGTTAGCGGCGGAGCACTTCACCGCTGTGCCACCAGCGCGCCTTCCATGCAGTCCACATTGTTATTAAGAAGAGAAGCAAGAGACAAAGGTTGCGAATCCACTGTGGTCTTTTTTGTTTTTTTGGCTCTTGGACATGGGTTGCATAAAAATAAGACTCAGGCCCCTTTTAAGGTTGTGCTTGAAATAGATATCTGCCTCGGGCCCTTCTTGATCTTTTTCTTCTTGGCTCGCTCTCTGCCAGGGCTCTCTATTCCCAGCCACATCTGCTGCTTTGTGGCCCAGGGGTCGGAGCCGTGACCTCCTGGCTTGCGTTCTAGCTCAGCTTCGCGGATCCCCCGAATGGAAGGACTCCCCACGACACCCTCTCCTTTACCACCACACACACACACACACACACACACACACACACACACACACACACACACACACACCTTTCTCATGAATATCCAGGGCTGTCCTGACAGGTCTAGCGATTTTCATGACAATTCTGTAGTGATTGTACATGCCCCTTTTTTAGCCAACCGCTGCCTGTCTTTCTGACAAACTGTGTGTTTGTGGCTGGCTGCTGGTGCCATGGTCCAAAGCACCTCGCTGGCCTGCTCTTGTTTTCGGAGCCCCTTGTCTCTTGCTATAATGCTGGATGTTTCATGGGCATTGCTTACGAGAGTGTCTGACCAAGTAGCGCAGCCTCTTCCTTGATGTCATAATCCCCTGTGGACTTTGCTGAAAGGCATGCTGAGACAATGAGGGCAGCAAGAGAGTGTCAACCAGAGAGTGAGAGCATAAGGGCCAGGGGGAACTAAATCTGTTGAGAGAGAGCCCTCAGAGCAGGGCCAAATAACAGTGGCCAAGGTGTGGGGTCAAGGCATGTAGGGTTGGGGCTGATTTCAATGGCCAGGGGTCTGATACATTTTGCTGGTGCCTAGGAGGAGTTTATGATTGATAATACTGTTTAGCTTGTCCGGTTTGTGCCCAAGACATTGTCTATTACCCTCCCCACACACACACACATACACACTCCCCACTGTGTCCCTATTGCTCTTGTGATCATGTTTAAACAAAGTGGTTTTCAAGACCATCTGAATCTGGTCCCCAGCCTCTCTGCAGCTTCATCTCTCCCTCTGCCTCCTTAGACTTCCATTCTAAGATTCTTTTGGTTCTTCTTTCAAGCCAAACTCTGGAGCTCCTACGGCCTCCTCTTGTCTCAACCTTGATGTGCCTTTTTTTTCCCCTGCTGCCTTCTGGACTGAGGCCCTCTCCAAGCTCATTGCCCGGAACACTTTGCAGCGCCCTCTCCACCACAGTTTTTTCTCACGCTATTATAATGACCTGTTTTTACTGTTTTTTGCTTCCCCACTAAACTGAAAACTCCACGAGATCAGGGATCATGTCTTATTCCCCCTTCATTCCAGTAGTATGAGTCAGGGTAGGCGAATTGCTTTAACAAAGAACCCCAAACATTTCCGTGGTGGAAGACCAAACATCTCAGTGACTGATTTCAATGGAAGTTCTGTGTCTTGCTCATGGGACAGCTCATTGTGGGTGTTCAGTAGATGCCCGTCCACATAGTTATTCAAAGATCTTGACACCTTGTGTAGCACAGATAGCTAAGCACTCAACTATTAATGGAAAGGTTGGTGGTTTGGACCCACCCAGAAGTGCCTTGGAAGAAAGTCCTGGTAATCTACTTCTGAAAGGTCGCAGCATGGAAAACTCTATGGAGCAGGTCTACTCGGCATACCAGGGCACACCACGAGTTGGAGTCGATTTGTTGTAACCAACAACAAGAAGGCTCCTTTCACCTTGTGGCTCTCTCACCTCTAGGCCTGCACTCTCTTTCCCAGTGAGCATCTGACAGGCAGATGGGAAGAGTCACGGGCTATGCCTGCAGGTTTTGACTTAACTCCCACTCATATCCCATTGGTCAGAAATCAATCGCATGGGCACATGTAATGGCCAAGGATGCTGGGAAATACCATCTATCTGTGAACAGACTTAGTGAGCCAGCAGATGGTCTCTGCTACAGCAGTGCTTGCCTGACATGTGGAAGGAGTTGATCAGGCTTGGCTAAAAGAGTGAGTATCATCTTCTATCTAGGCGCTATCTTGATTCTTGAGTGATCCAATTTAATCAGCAGGAGCCACGTGCCATGCTGAATCATAGAGAATTCCAGATCCTGGCTACCTTGGAGGAAACCCTGGTAGTACCATGGTTAAGTGCTTGGCTGCCCATTGAAAGGTTGAACAAACTCACCAGCTGCTCCGTGGATGAAAGATGAGGCCATCCGCTTCTCTCCAGACGTGCGGCCTCTGAAACCCCGTGGGAGACATCTCCTCAGGACTACAGGCTACAATGGGTGGGACCTGACTGGACAACAGTGGGGGCCATGGGGGCAGGGGTACTTTCGAAGTAGTGGCGCCAATGGCAGCGGGAGACACAGGAGTCTGGAAGTCCAGTACCCAAAGAGTGAGGTGGGTGCCACAAACCAAGTCCCCCCAGGGAAGACATTTTTCATGAATACTGAAAGATCTCTCTCCTCTTAAGGGGACAAAGGAGGAGGTAGTTGAAAGGAGAAGTGAGGACAGCCTCCTTGATTCTGTAGAATGTGATGGTGTCAGCTTGCTTCACACATCGCTCCTAGGTCTACGGAAGAAGCAAGTGGCATGCCTGAGCAAGTCGGCTGGCTGCCTGTTACTCTCCCGCCCTGGAGGGAGCAGGTGTGTGGAGCACACGTGACGTGTCCACGCTCTGTTCTGTGATCAGGGCACCCCGAGGGCATGCACCCTCCGACTGAAGTGTCTACCCAGGCTTCTCCCACAATCCAGCCTCCTACGCAGGCCAGGGAATGCATTCCCCACCCAGGCAGGAAGACGTGAGAGAACCACATGGTGACAGCGAGCACCGAGGAGTCACTGGGTTTGACAATTTGCCTCCGAAGAGTCAACTTGGAGATGAGTCGGGCTGAAATAGCTCCTTGCCTGTGGGTGGCTCTTTCACAGGTTCCAAAGCACTTTCCCACACCTTATCTTATTTCATTCTCATGGTGAGGTAAGAGGGCCAAGGGTTATTATGTCTGCTTCACAGATGAGAAAACTGAGGCGCGAAGCAGCTCCCAGGGGCTTTCCCAAGATCACGTGGCGGCTTTGCCTCTCTGGCCATTTCCAGCGCAAAAGGCCCCTGCTCGGATCTGCAAACGATTTTCCAGAAGATTCCCTCTTAGTATGCAATTAGTGAGACTGGAAAATATGTCTGATGACTGACCTTACCTCTCCGCACTGGCCATTCATTTTCCTGTCTAAACAAGCGGGTGTGCAAGAAGCTGCCACCAAAGCCTCTGCTCTGTTTACATCTCCGCAATCCCTGGATTCTGTGTCCTCCCGGCGTCCCTGCCGAGGGTTGGCGGAGAAAACCCAAGACAAGCGAAACTCTTTCCCAAGTTGCAGGGCCCCACATCCCAGTTAATTACAAGAGCATCTCATAGGGGGCTGTGCCATGGGACGCTTTTCATGAAACCAAACAAAAAGCACAGGGCTCAGACATTTTTTAAAATGGCCGTGCACATGCTGTCCAGCTGCACAGGACTGGGGCTGCAGTCCCCAGCATCCTCGGCGTCCCCCAGACGGCAAGCCCACACGTCACCTGGCTACCCTACCCAATTAAAGACACAGGCTATGTTCCCCCGCCTGTCGTAGAGTGCTTCATGGGTTTTCCAGCACACCGCAAAAAGGGTCAGGAGAAGTTTCTTCCCCCACAGAACTTAAAACAGAATTTCTAGCCAAATCCAAACATCATGAAGAAAGTATCCTTGGGAAGAAAGACTCCTAACCCCTCTGCCTCCCACCCCACCGCAGAGAGAGTTGGGAAACCCATATCGCCTGGCATCATCTCCCATGCAGTGTTTTTTCAGCAGCAGAGCATGACCGGCATCTAATAGTATCTCTGTTGGTATCTGTCTTGGCAAATCCCTGCCCGCATTAAAAGATTAATGTTGTAAATCCCCAGTTAGGGGGAGATTGTAATGTTTGCTCCCTTGCTGTCAGGGGGTTGGTTACAGTGGCCTCTCTAGGGGGCGACAACAGAAGGACTGCCTACAGAAATGTTGTGTTGTGGTTCAGGAGCAATTTATTATTTTTCGTAAGAGCGTCCCTGTAGTTAGTTAGAGCCACAAAACCAATTTGCGTAAGCTCAGCTTACCTATATGACTACAGCTAAAAGACTCATTTACATGGTGCATCTTCTTCTAATGTGCTCTGGACAGAGCTGTCATTGTTACCCAGTTCACAACGATGCTTCACATCGCAAATGGACCACTTGGGGGAACCGCTGGATCGCCCTCCCTCTGTGTGCTCTGCAAGCATTTTGTCAAAAATTCCAGTGTTTTAGCTACAATATTGTGGGGTTTTCTATTTGTGAACCTCTTTTTTTTTGTAATTCAGGATTTTTTTAGGGTGAACTTCTAATTTAAAGAAAAGAAAAAATATCCAGAAAAGACTTCCACTCAGTTACTACTAATAATGTTGTAAGTAATAATGTTTAAATTCAATGTAGAATGATTTTGCGAAAACAATCTTATTGTTAATATTCATATCATCTAAGCAGCATTAGATTTAAGCAATTTACAGCTATATTTATCACATAGTATTCTATGATTCAAATTGATAGTGAGGTTACTAAAAATGCTGTGTGGTCTGGTGCAGGAGGAGGTCCACGGGAGGTAAGGGAGGGAGGGAGACATCATGAGTTACCGCACTGGTGACACCAACTCTGATGACCCCAGTAGTTCTTTATTGACACTATTTTCTTTTTTCTGCTTTTGTGTTTGCCTCACACCACTCGAGACTCCCCCATTTCTCTTTTCCTAATAATAATCAAAAGCATAAACAATTTGCATGGCATCTGCACTCCCTCTCTTAGGAACCATAACCCAGTTATGCTCCAACGGAGAAGCTACTGGGTCGTTTATGATCTGGCCTACAGTCCCTGGAGTGAGTTGACATGAAGGGATGACGCTTAGTTCATTAGCTTTAGGCTCTGGCAAAATGCTGGGCGAGGCTCTGAAATCCAGTTTTCTCAGGTGTGTGTGTGGCGGGGGCGGGGGGGGCGGGGCTGCTGCTGTTGCTTCTGTGAGAGCTTGCTTTTGCAAAGGTTCGAGCAAGAATTCAAACCTGCCTCCAGTATTCATGATAGCGGATCGTAGGCCACTTGCTCTGGATAGTATATTAAAAAATGCCATCTTATTGCCTTTATGAGAGCCCAACATTTGCTGGAGGGAGCTGAGACTGTGACTCTTAACTGGTTCAGCTTCAGCAAGGCCTTGTTGACAAGACGCCATACTGGTCAGACTTGTCTCCAGGTCCGGCAGGGGAACTCAGCCAGAGCGGCTCAGGGGAGAAGATGACAACTTTTGGAAGAGATGAGTGCTGCAAGGTGAACAGGGGGCCATGGAACATCGATCCCCCGGGCCCTGTGATGGTTGATTCTGCTCATAATCAGTCAGTATATGACCCAGCACAATGCTTAATGTATAGTAGGTGTTCGTGATATTGAAGTAACGTGTTCACGCCATGTACAATCGATCTTCATTATTCACAGACCCCGTATTTGCCAATTTTTCCAAGTGCTAAGATTTATGTTTCACCCCAAATCCATACTCGAGGCACTTTTGTGGTCACCTGTCAAACAGAAAAACATTTGGATTGCCTAATATGTACCTTCCCAACTGAGCTTGAACAAGGTGACACGCTGTCTTCTTAATAAACTCTCCTCCTGTATGCAAGTGTCCTTTTCAAAGTCTGTTTAATGACACATTTTTGGTGTGTGTGGAAATTTTGGGGGGATTTTGCTGTTTAACATATTTATGCTTAATGCTCAAGTGCTATAGCCGGGTGTTCCCACCCACACTCAGACTGGGAAGTGCCTTATGGAGAAAGCATGTGCCGTATATACTCGAGTATAAGCTAACCCAAATATTAGGTGAGGCACCTAACTTTACCACAAAAACGGCATTAAAAATGTGCTGGAAAACTCAGCTTCTACGTGAGTATATATGGTATATGTGTTAGGTAAGCTTTGTTAAGATATGGGCTATAGTGTTGTTGGCCATTAATTCAACGTTACTAAATCATCAAGATAGATGCAATAAGGAATCCAGGGGGGCACATGGGTTAAGCACTCAGCTGCTAACTAAAAGGCAGTTCCACTCTGTCAATTGGATTCTCTATGAGTCGAAATCAACTGGAGAGCACCGAACAACAATAGCAAATGCTCATTTAGGTTATTTTCAACAGAAGCACACGTAAAATAGGTTATGTTTTCATCGGTGGCCAAAAATATTGTGACCAGAGGCTCTCAGGAATGTTTCTCCTAGGTACATTCATGTAGTATTCGCTAATTCGGTGTTTGTGGCAATTTTATAGAATCTAACTACTGTGAAAAATGAGGATTAGCTGGGTTTTCCATTAGATCACAAGTTCTTTGAAGTCAGGGCCCAGGTGTCATTAGCCTTTGTGTCATCAGTCTCACGCACTGTGCCTGATGCATATTTATTGAGCTCCCACTGAACTTCTGGCTCATCTGTCAAGTGTAGCTCAAATCCTTCCTTCCGATCTGTCCTCCCTCTTTCCCCAGGATAAGCTCTCTTCTATCTAAATGTCTTAGTCTGGAGAGATGTTTCTTTTAAAAAAAAAACACCAACTCATATCATCTATGTCGCCTGACGAGTCCTGACATATTTGATGCCCATCATAATATCTGGAGTTTCCTCATCAGGAAAAGGTGTTGATCAGTAAGAGATTGTGTGGGTCAGTGTACTACAACAACAACAACAACCTTCTAGGAACCCCTTCAAGGTTCATGGAATGGGGGTAGTGGGTGAGGAGGGAGGGGGAAAATGAAGAGCTGATACCAAGGGCTCAAGTAGAAAGCAAATGTTTTCAGAATGATGATGGCAACAAATATATAAATGTGCTTGACACAAAGGATGGATGTATGGATTGTGATAAGCGTTGTACGAGCCCTCAATAGAATGATTTAAAAAAAGGCACCCCTTAGTCAAAAAATCATCTATGATTGGTCACAAATGAATTTTGTCATACTTCTCCTATTTCTGTTTACCTTGACTTTTTCTTGGGTTCCATAGGAATTTTGAATGTGCAAACTGCAGAGAGTGCTGGTGGTGTGGAGACCGGGCAGCATCAGCAGCATCAGCAGCAAAAGAGGGTGGAATAGGAACGTCAGGATAAACTGGGTTGTGCTGTCATAACAAACATCCCCCAAATCTCAGTGGCCCAATACAACAAAAGCTTATTTCTCCCCTGCAGAACGTGTCTCAGAGAGGTGCACTGCTAATTGTTATGGTCCAGAAACCCCAATTAGGAACCTTGGTGGTGTAGTGTTTATGTGTTGGGCTGCGATCAGCAAGGTCAGCAGTTCTAAACCACCAGCCACTCCACAGGAGAAAGATGAGGCTTTCTATTCTGGTAAAGAGTTAGTCTCAGAAACCCACAAGTGTAGTTCTATCTACCCTTTCCTATAGGGTTGCTATAAGTTGATATCGACTTCATGGCAGCGATTGAGTCGAGAGACCCTGGTTAATGGTGGCACCATTTTGTCACATTGCATTTACAGCAGGGAGCCCTCCGTATCCACCCGGAAATGCCACGTACAACTTCTGCTCCTTCCTCATTGGTTAAAACAAGTCATATGACCAAGCCAACTTTAAAGAGGTAGCTGAAGCAATCTTACAATGGACCAGGAGGAGGAGAGGTAAAGTATTTGGCAAACAGCATGACTGATTATCATAATAAGGCAATAACGAGGTCTTAGTGCACGTGGATGGAATGTGAACAGACTTTGTGGCATAAATGAGAAGTTTTATTTACTTGAGCCCCCCCCCCTTTTCTTAGTGTTATTTGTGAAATAGCTCTAACAGCTCAGATTTCTGGCCTAGCCCAGTAATTCTGTGCCTAGGATCTGATTCAGAGAATGAAACCATTTTCCACTGAGATCATGAGAGTTGGCTTTCAAAGGTCCATATAAGTATAAATAACAATAGCCTCAAAGAAACAATTAAAAGCTCTCCGGGTGGCTTATCTCAGATCCACTGAGAAATGAAAACCTCCAAACATGCCAACACATTTGAAAAATGGTTGTGTCTGAGGGTGGTCTCCTTGTAATGATAACGCTTTTTCCCCATCCTTCCTGAAAGTGATATGCTACCCCCCAACCCCCATTAGCCACAGTATCACTGTCGGCATAGGGGCTGGCTGAAGCTGGTGGGATTACGTTTGAGCTGCATAAACACAGATTGAATTAAGCTTGGCGAGTTGATGATGGGGAGCGTAGGAAGAGTCAGGACCTTCCATTGAGATAATAACTAGTTCATTATCTGCCCAGATAAAGGTCGTCCAAGCTTTCAGCAACAGCATGGAAGGGAAACTAGGCTGACCTTTCTGACAGCAACTCAGCTTCATTTTTTCCCCCTTTTTTCTTTCCCTCCAACCCACTGAGAACACCAGCAAGTAAGGGAGTCCATGTTCTTCTGAGTCTTTTCCTCTCCTTTCCCTGGCCTTCCCAGTACACAGGCGTTCACATCCATTTAAGGGTGACTTTTGTTTAAATGACTTATAACAAAGCTTTCCTGAAATTTCTTTTTTTAAAATTAATAAATCTTTTTATTGGGGCTCATACAGCTCTTATCACAATCTGTACATACATCAATTGAGCAAAGCACCCTTATACATTCGTTGCACTCGTCATTCTCAAAATTCACCTTCCACTTGGGTTCCTGGAATCAGCTCGGTTTCCCTTTTCCCCCCTCCTCCTCCCTCCCCGCTCCCCCCTTCCCCCTGGTCCCTTGATAGTTTATAAATAATTATTATATCTTATCTTACACTGCCCGGCGTCTCCCCTCACCCACCTCCCCATTGCCCATCTCCCAGAGATGAGGTTACACATAGATCTCCAAGATCGGTTCTCCCTTTCTACACCCCCTTCCCTCCCAGTGTCGCCACTCCCACCGCTGGTCCTGAGGGGTTCATCCGTCCTAGATTCCCTGTGTTTCCAGATCCCCACAGCACCGCTGTACATCCTCTGGTCTAACCAGGTCCGCAAGGTAGAATTGGGATCATGATAGTTGGAGGGGAGGAAGCGTTCAGGAACTAGAGGAAGGTTGTGAGTTTCATTGTTGCTACACTGAACCCTGAGTGACTCATCTCCTCCCCACTACCCCTCTGCAAGGGAAGTCCAGCTGTCTACAGATGGGCATTGGGTCCCCATCACACACTCCCCCTCATTCACCGTGATGTGATTCTCACCACCACCCCGTCTTTGTTGTTTGAGACCTGGTCTCCTCTGCCCTTCCAAATGCGCCCGTGAACAGATGCTATAAACTCCCTTTCTCCCTGTTGTTTTACATGCTTTTAAAAATATACCTTTTCCTTGTCCCTCAATTTTGCCTTTGCGTCAAAAGGCAATTAGGAAATTTCTTCCTTGCTGGCTATATCTTCCACTTTTTCTGAAAAGAACCCATTATGAAGCATATGCAGGGGGCCAGGAAACCATGTTGTCTTGGTAGGGAATTTAGAAATCTGTGTAGACTGGGTAGAGGTATGTTCCCTTATGAAGAAAAATGATGGTTAAAAGTGACTTTCAAGACATTAAGGATAGTTTGGATCCGTAAGGGGATTGACAGCTTGCTGAGATCCCCACCCCCTCGGGAAATGGCCAGACAAGTGTTGCCTTGATGCTGAAATGTCGAATGCGGTTTCAGATACATACCTTTCACCCATTTTGTTTGGCAAAGTCATTTTACTGTCTTCAATAATGGGCTGGCAGAATGTACACAAGGCATGCATATGTTTTCTTTAGAAACCTGGATCATACAATTAAGGCTACATATATGTCTCACTTATTGATCTCATCATCTGACCTTTTGCATTTACAACCACGATGGGGGGTGGGATCTACCATCTGATCCTTTTGCACCTTAATGATGTCATGTTTGTCGGTAGCAAGGTGAGGAGTGCTGGCAATGAGGATTAAGGTTACGTGTGTCAGCGTGGCTGGGCTGTGATTCCCAGTGGTACAATGAGGCAGATTGTCAGGCATTTACTATGCACTCATTCTCCATTTTGTGATCTCATGTGCCCGCCCTCCATTTTTGCAGATTGTCAATTTCTGCAAAACAACTTGATCTTTATTAGTTAGTCAGGATTTAGATGTGGTCATATGGATTTCTCTTCTTCTTTTTCCATGTGATTATGCTTTGGGTGAAGATTTACATCGCATATTTATTTTCTCATCATAATTCATACGTAAATTCTTCCATGACATTGGTTACAATGTCCCCAATGTGTCAACGCTCTTCTCATTTCCTTCCCGAGTTTCCCATTTCCCTCTCTCTGGTTTCCTTGTCCCTTCCTGCCTTCACATCTTTGGTTTTGGGTAAATGCTTTGCTTTTGTTTTCCTACAGTTCATTGTTCTAAGGAGCTCATTCATCTTGGGTGTTATAGTTTATCTTCTAGGTCTGTCTGTCATTTGACCGAGAGGGGGCCTGGGACTCCTACACACAGCTGATGGGAGTGCAAAACGGTACAGTATTTGTTGTCCCCGGGTTTGATTGTTTTTGTTGTTGTCTCTGCCATTATTGTTGGGGTGAGATGATATCCAAGGCAGCTTTGATTTGCATATTTCTAATGGCTAGTGATCGCACGCACTTTATCTTTGGGTGGCACGCCTGTTCAAGTCCCACTTTCAAATCAAATTGGATTGTTTGTTTGTGGTTGAGGTGTTGACATTTTCAAAATAGGGGCCTTGTCAGATATGTCTTTGCCCCAACTCTCTCCCCCTCCCCAGGCTGTAGGTTAATCTGCACAGTCTCCTTTTGCTCTTTTGATGAAGTCATTTGATCCACCTACATATTTAATTTTTAGGCGGTCCCAGTCATTCAGATTGTCTTCTGCTGTTTGTGCATTTTTACTTACGTTTGATAGTCTATGTGTGCCATGTTTTAGGATTCTGTGTATACCATGCCAGGTTCTAAGTTTGCCCCCATTTTTTCTTCTATGACTTTTATAGTTTTAGGGTTTCTATTTAGGCATTTGCTCCATTATGAGCTCATTTTTGTATATGGTGTGAGGTTTCACTTTTTCTATAGGTAGGCATCGGGTTTTGCCAGCACCACTTGTTAAAGAGACTGTCCCTTTTCCACATGTAATGAATGGTGGCTCTTGGTTGAAGAGTCGCTCTACATCACGGATGGATTTTCATCCACATGCTCAATTCTGTTTGCTTGGTCTCTGCGTCTGTGGTTGTATCAATACCAGGCTAGTTTGAGGGCCGTGGCTATAGAGTATGTTCTAAGATTGAAAAGTGCACAGTCCCCTCCTTCCTTCTTTTTCCAAAAATAGCATTTTGCTTAACCAGGGGCGCTTTCCTTTCCATATAAGTTTGGTAATTAGTTTTTCCGTCTCACTAAAGAATGTTTTGTGGAATCTGAATTGGGATAGCATTATTCATATGCGTTTCTTAGGAGACTATCATTTTTCTTTGTAAGTGCAGTTCTCGTGTATTTCCGTAAGAGTCATGACCTGTGTTGAATGCCAGTTTGTAATGAGGCCTCTTGGCTCCAATAAATTACATTTGCTTTGGGTTGACTAGCCATGGAATGAGGTCATGCACCCTGGATCCAAATCATGAATGTGACAGCCTGCATCTACATACAATGTGACGCAATCATGGCTCCTGTGTTACACTTCATCACCATGTGTGTCATCAGCTGGGCTTGGGGTTGGCAGAACATGATGGCAATAGCAAGTACTATGCTCAGTCCTTAGCTTCCGACAGCAGAAGGCCTCACATTTAGATTTGTCACAAAGAAAATCATTTCATATCACCTAGGAACTAAATTAAGAGGAAATCTGGGGACATAGTGGGTTACGCATTGGATTGTGAATGGCAAGGTCAGCAGTTCAAACCCATTAACCACTCTGAGGGAGAACGACAGGACTGCCTCTGTAAAGATTTACAGTCTTTGAAGCCCTAGAGAGATGCCCTTCTCTGTCCTATAGGGTCATCATGCATTAGAATCAAGAGCAATGGATTTAGGGGTAATTAATAGGTTTCATAAGAACAATGAAGTCAGAATTATTGAATTTAGAACTAAAGAAAAAAATAGACTAATCTTTGAACAATGACAAGCTTGTTTATAATGAACTGTGACCATATTCTGTAATATTTTCCTCTCCCCAGCTCCCTACCTCATATTTCTATTCATCCCCAAACACACCTTTAAGCATAATTATAATTTTCTTCACTAGAAATAAGAAGCAGTGCTTTGAGATAGGCTAATCTTGTTTTGTACGGGATAAAACTCATTGCTGTCAAGTCCATGCCAACGCAGAGTGACCTTAGGCACAGAGGAGAGCTGCCTTCGAGGGTTGATTAGGCTGTAATACTAACCACACAGTTGATGGTTCAAACCCACCAGGCATTCCATGTGGAAAAATGAAATTGCCTTCTCGGATAAATATTTCCAGTCTTAGAAACCCGCCCAGGGTTGTGGACTGCCAGGAGAATAACCATATCTATCTGGGAAGAAGTACAGCCACAATGTCCCTTACCAGCGAGGATGGTGAGACGTTTTCTCCTGTACTTTCAACATGTGATCAGGAGAGACCAGTTTCTGGAAAAACTCATACTATTTGGTACAGTTGACACCAAATCAACACCAAACCCACAGCCATCAAGTTGATTCTGACTCATAGTGACCCTATAGGTCAGAGGAGAGCTGTTGCTGTGGATTTTTGAGACTGTAAATCTTCACAGAAGTAGAAAACCTCATCTTTCCCTTGCAGAGCAGCGGGTGGATTTGAACCACTGGCCTTATGGTTCACCACACAGTGTGTAATCCACCACATCACCAGGGTTTCAGACCCTTGAGGAGATAGATTGACACAGCTGGCTGCAGCCACGGGCTCAAAAATCACAACGATTGTAAGGTTGGTGCGAGGCCAGACAGTGCATTGGAAAGGACTATAAGCGCACCTTAGAGCAACAAGAGTCCTTATCAGTTTTAGGGCAGCGGTGGCACCTTTGTGGAAGCAGACTGTCACCTCTTTCTCCCACGGAACTGGTGGTGGGTTCGAACTGTACCGCCAGGGCTCCCTTTGTGAAGGTATATGGCTGCTCCCAGAAGGCTGCAGGGATTGAGTTCACAATGATACTAGAATTTTGTGTAACTTCGTAATGCTTTTCTTTGCAGTCAGTTATAGATGGATGTTCCGCCGCCCGATTGTGACGTCAACTTCTCCCTGATTTTGTGCTGAAATAAAATGGAAGGATAATGAATGATGACAAATGTGGTCATATTTGTTAGCTGTGAGTTGTAACTGTTCATAGAAATTGTTGCAAAAGAGCCTGAAACCTGAATGGTTAATATTTGTGTAGTTTCCACAAAGTGATATTTTTCAATGATGCATCCATTTAAAAATATATTTAAATAATGTACATGTCAAAGACCATTATTTCAAGACCATAGCTCCAAAACAAAGGTAACAATTACACTAAGCCCCCAAAGTTCCTTTTATCTGAAGCTTAAGTGCACCAGCACTTGTGCCATTAAACCGGACCAAAGTATGCATGCTGCTTTATGCGAGAGTTATAAGGCATTCGTTGTCTTTTTCAGGAGCTGATAAACTTTTTTGTTTTTTAAGTCCACAGTGTTAATAATTAAGATGTCACGGCCCCAAGTCTTGATTGTTGCCATTGCGGTGCTAGGCAACTAACTGTAAAGTTGGTGGTTCAAGCTCACCATTGGGAGAAAGTTGAGGCTGTCCGCTGCGATAAAGGTTTACAATCTCAAAAGTCCTGTGTAGAGTCTCCATGGATCCGACTTCCCTCCATGGCAGTGGGTTTTTGGTGTTTCAATAAAACTATATTAAAAAAATACCCTGTTTCCCTAAAAACAAGACAGTATCTTATATTAATTTTTGCTCCCAAAGATGCGATAGGTTTTATTTTCAGGGCAGGTTTTATTTTTCCATGAAGAAGAATACGGTACACATTTATTGCTGTTTTATTAAAAGAGACCTTGCACTTCCTTTCTGCTCCGGCTGTGCTGTGTCCAACAGTGAGCTGCGTGGCAGTGCCCACCACTATGGTCCAGAGTCCAGAGTTACGATAACTTCGGGGGCCCATATTTTCGGGGGATGTTTTATATTTTAGCAAGAGGCAAAACTATAAGTAGGTCTTATTTTCGGGGGATGTCTTACTTTGGGGGAAACAGGGTAGGTGATAGGATGATTTGGTTCGTGAACTGAAGTCTGTCTACTCCTTTGGTTAACTATGAAGCTTTTAAACTAAAAACCAAGCCCCATGACCATCGAGTAGATTCCTGTTCGGTTATAGAGTGACCTTAGATAGACTTCCTTGGACTGCAGATCCAAGGAAGTAGACGATGGGAATAGACGATCTCATCTTTCCCGCTCGTAGTAGCTAGTGGATTTGAACTGCTCACCTCCAGGTGAGCAGTTCAATGAGTAACATACAGCACCTTAACAGCTTCTTTGTGAGCTATAGCCTAATTTAAAGGTATTTTTACATGACATTTTACATGACTTCATTGAATATTTGACCATCTGTGTATTTCAAGTACACATGTTGCTGCATGTGTGCATGCCCGTGCACATGCCCCCCGCACCCCACACACATACCTACACCCATACACACGCAATTATCAGTCTAAGACAATTCCCCTGTCTGTGGTTTTGGAGTGTATGTGAATATTCCCCACTGTCTAATAAGTATTCCGATTATCTCTGAGATTGTGGCCACCTTATCCAACTTCGTCATTGTTATTTTTTCACCTCTTAAATTCATTGCATCATGGTCATACATACAGGCTGCTCAATTCATAGTCTGTAGTGGTGACAATGCTATGCACATGGATATTTTTCTCTCTCTAATGTGGGCTGTACCAGTTGCTTTTGTTATGAGTCAGTCTCCATTGATGTCATTAGACAGCTTCAAATGAGGCATTAATTGAAATGAAACCACAAGCTTACTCAGATTGATCAACCTTCAGACTCTATTCAAAATACTTTTCTTTCTTCCCAGAAAAAGAAGCTGTAGTCAGTTACCCGGAAGCAGGAACAAATCATGCCTTTCCAAACAAGAAGAGTTTATTTTGAAAGGCGGATTTATTGGGATGTTACGTCTGGCTTGTACTAATCTGCTCACCTGTTTTTCCTCGGGGGAAGTCTCACTCCTTATTAATCTTTGTACATTGAAATGATAGAACATTGCAGAAATTGCCCCCCTCAAATATCTTTATAAAGTACAGAAAAAAAAATTACTAGCATAGCAAAAATAACTCCTTTTCGATCTGTTAACATATTCACCTGTCCAGTTGCTAACCATTCTGCTCTGACGTATGTTACAGAGTATAACTGCTCCCTAGGATTTCAAGTAGATCATCAGACTTTTCTTCCAATTAGCTCATCCCAAATCAAAACCCACTGCCATCAAGTTGATTTCCTAGGCGGGACATCTTTAAAGGGCAGATAGTGTCATCTTTCTCTGACTTTGAAGTTAGCAGTCCACTGGGCACACAGAGGCAGATAATCAGACAAGACTTCTGACCATTTGGAACAGGATCCAGTCTCCTTCAGTTCTAAAGCCCAGACTTAACCTATCGTTCCTTTCTAGGTTTTTTTTTCTTCCGATAATTAATCTCTCCCAAATAGGAAGCATATTAACTCAAACGATGACTTGCATGTAGTGAAATCCCAGTCGACCACAAAACATTAGGAACTGACATGGAAAAAAAAATGCCAATAGCGTTTCCATTTTGTTTCTTTCTAGAAAATGATATTTTAGTTTCTCAAAGACGTCTCTGCAATCCAGCAGCAAATAAGAAGAGCTATTTTGCTCCTCCCCAGGCATCACAGCAGAATATGTCTTAGCTACCCACACACAAAGCCCCCAAACCAAAAAACTCCGTACCATTGAGCTGATGCTGACGGTCCTAAAAAGAAAAGAAAGTCAAAAGAGACTCATTCCACCTGAAAGAAGATTTTAAATATCTATATTGTTGTTAGGTATCTTCAAGTATAATAAAACAAAGCTCTGCCCAGTTAGTTCTATGCCAGCCTCACAATTGCGGATTGAGCCATGGCTGCAGGCACTCATTGAGAATCTCTGTCTTTCTCCCTGATCCTCTGCTTGATGAAACACAATGGCTCTTCTCAGGAGTTGATCCCTCCTGATGATACAGCCCGTGTGAGACAGATCTTGCCATGTTTGCTTGAGGAGCATCCTGGCTGGACTTCCTGTTCAGTGGGTTGCAGCACCTCCACAAAGCCACCTCCGTTCTCTTGGCTCCAGTCTCCCTTTTCGTCCAATCAGTGACGTGGTAGCAGAAGGCTAACACAGATGAAAAAAAAATCACTTATGTGGGGTGGAATGACAGCCCGAACACCTTTATCACTACTATCAGCACGTACCTTCGTCAATGAGAGAGTCATTTTAATGAGCTACAGTGGAGTGCTTTCATGTGCAATTTGCTTTTTCAAATCTGTGGGCTTTCAAGGTTTTTATTAGAGTATGCTTTCCCCCCTCTGTGAAGTAATTGGGTGATACGTTTAAAAGAGTGTCTCTACTTAGCGGGGCCTGCTTTTCCTAAGCGGTGCTTCCTGGGGGTGTGATCATTAGTTTTCCAGAAGTGCTTCTGCTGAGACCTGGGCGGTGAGTGATTGGGGGACTGAGGACAAGGGAAATCCAGACTTGTCTAGCTTTAGGATAGCTTCCTGTATTCCCTCTGTAGAAAGTGAGAGGACACACACACACACACACACACAGCGAGAGCGAGAGCGAGAGCGAGAGCGAGAGCGAGAGCGAGAGCGAGAGCGAGAGAGAGAGAGAGAGAGAGAGAGAGAACTGGTCTTCCTCATCTAATGGTTTTTGGAGTAGCCTTCACACGTCCCGGGGGTGGAGGACAGAAAGACCAATGAGAAAATGGTGACTTGGCATACACTGTTGCTCTTGGCAACACTGCGCCCGGCCTGGCATTCCTGGGAGTGGACCTGCCCTGCCCTCCGGAGGTCATGGGACCTCACAGAGGTGGAGAGCTTGCTTGGGGGAGGGGGTGGTGTGAATAGTGTGGCTAGCCCAAGACTGGGATGCATGTTGAAGGAGCAAATGTTCTCTGCTGAACATATTCCCGGGGGTATGGTAGAGTCCCCAAATCTGGCCCTTGTGGTCCTCGTTTTCCAAGAGCAGCTATCTGTTCATTAGCGGAAAACCCAGCCGAGAGTAAGAGCAGGGAATGAATCAATCCTCCAGGCTCCTCTCAGAGTCTCCATGGTATCACATGGCGCGTTGTAACCATTTACTTCTGATTGAGTGCCCTGATTCCTTTCCTCTCTTATCTTCTCCCTTTCCCTCTGCCCCCGCCATCCCCACCTCCCCATTCCTTATCCCTTGCCCCACTGCCCCCCTGCTCCTGCTGCCTGACTTAAAAAAAACGAGCCAGCCTTGAATTCAAGCATAATTACTCAGCAGGGGGGACTTCCTTGCAAAAACCTCAAATTTGGGGGCTCTCACAGTGGAAATCAGTTTGAACCTTGAACTTCCTTTATTGTCGAAATGACCACCTACAGAAACATGCTGGGGAGCTTTGCTGAGACACAGTGGCCCCTTTTATGGGAACAACAGTAGCTGGAATTATTCCCCCTTTGCCAGATTTCTATAATGAGGAGGCCTTTCTGACGGGAGCCCTTGGCGCAGACATTCCACAAGTTGGAGATGGCTGAGCTGCGATCAGGCCCTTGTAGGAATCGATGTTGCTGGGCTTGGAAACAGAGTCTCCATTCTTTGTGGACCCAAATGACAAAAGTGGGGGTGGGGTGGGGGATCGTAGAGTTTCTGGGTCCTTTTGTGGCCTTTCTGGGTTTTTGTGGCTTCTGTCCTGATGCTGGCGATTTCCAGGCACACGACTCACAATGGAAAGGGGACAGGTGTGGCTGCTTCTGCAGTACAGCAGGCATGCTTGGATGCTTCTGTATTTCCTTGCATGGCCTCTCGCTTCGCCTCACTCCGGTGCTGGGATAGCTTCCATTTATGGAGGTCCGAGTACTCTGCAAGGCTGGGGGAAGGCTTGTGGGTGGGCGTGCACAGATCAATCTGAGAAAACGCCCTTTTCACCTTCTCTTGTGGCTCTCGCCCTCATCTCTTACCCACACCCCCTCCAACCTCCTAACACATAAATCTGATCATGTAATTTCTCTGCCTCAGAAACATCTGTACCGCCCTACCCCATCCATCAAGATAAAGCCCAAACTTGTGTGAACATACTGCCCCCCACCCCAGCCAACTTTTCCCAGCTCTTCTCTGTGTGGGTCCCTGGACTCCAGCTACCCCAGACCTGCCGTGTTGGCGTCACTTGATCGCATATGCTGTTCTTGGGGCTTAATGTGCCTTATTTCCCTTCTTTACTGGAAACAATTCCTACACAGACTTCAAAGCCCAAGTCAAAGGCCACTCCCTCTGTGAAGTTTGCTCGAACTTCTTCAGCTGGTCGTCTATCCCCTTGGCTGTTATCACATTTTAGTCATTTGCAAGTGTTCCTCTTTACAGATGTTTTTCATACTTACTGCACAGCCCGTCATTGGTTTCACCCCTGTAGCCTCCATTGGACGTGAGCCCTGGCAGAGACCAAGCCTCCCTCAGTTCTTAGGGCTGGGCACAATGCTTGACATCTAGTGGATACTCAAGAAATACTGATTGGATGAATTGAATGGAGGTTAAGAGGAAAACTGTGTGTGTGTGTGTGTGTGTGTGTGTGTGTGTGTGAGAGAGAGAGAGAGAGAGAGAGAGAGAGAGAGAGAGAGAGAGAGAGAGAGAGAGAGAGAACAAATGATCAGAGTATATTTTTGTTGGGAGGCAGTTACCGTGATTGGTGGTGTGATCGAGTTACAAGAGTTCTCATTTTCTTGAAATGAGCCCTGAAAAGGGCCTGTTTCCTTCCTGAAATAGCAAGATGATGACATCTACTCTCCCTTTCCTCCGCACCCTCCTGAACACACCCCCCAATATCCTCCTGAGAGCACAGAAAGCTACTGTATTTCAAGGCATCTGGGGGAATTGAGAACCTTGGAAGGTGCAAATGGTTAAGATGCTCAGAAAGGTTAGCAGTTCGAGTCCACCCAGAGGCACCTTGGAAGAAAGGCTTGGACATCTACCCTCCCCACAAACTAGCAAACACTCAAATCAGACATTGACAACCCTGCTGGGACATATCCTCCTGTGACACACATGGGATTGCCAGGAGTCACTGAATTTGACTGCAACTGGTTTTGGTTTTTAATATGAATTCAAGAAGATTCAGCAACACAGAGTTTCTAAGGCATACAGATTAGGATTTTTGGTTGGTGGGCTGGTTTGTTTTCATGGAGGGATTAAGTACCAGGGGTCAGCAAGCCTTATCTCTAAAAGGCCAGGCAGTAAGTAGATTAGGTTTCAAGAGCCTTCCCTCTCTGTCAAAGCAACTCAACTTTGCTTTTGTGACAGGAAAGCAGGCATCTCACCTCACTTACTGCCCTTGGGTCAGTTCTGACACAGAGCGACCCTGTAGGGCTGATTGAAATTACCTCTCTGGGTTTCTGAGGTGGTAAGTCTTTATGGGAGCAGAAAGCCTCGTCTTTCTCCCACGGAGGGACTGGTGGGTTCGAACTGCTGATCTCATGGTTAGTAACTCAATGGGCAGTCCACTACACCACCAGAGCTCCTTAAAGCAGCTATAGAGTAGATAACATTTGCTAAACAAAATAGAGACAGCTGGCTGGATTTGGTCCCGGGAAGGAGAGTTGGTCACCCTCGATATATGCACCCATAGAATCAGTTACTGGGGAGTTGAATCTGACTCATGGTAATCCCATGCGTGCCAGAGTAGAGTTGCGGTCCTCAGACTTCTGTTTTTTTAATTTTTTTTTTAGGGTAGTCTTTCTTCTGAGGCACCTCTGGATGAATATGATCTATTTATACCACCCACGGGTTCCAAAGTGTCTAAAACTCCAAACTCACGGCCATTGAGTTGATTCCAACTCGTGCCCACCCTAGAAGACAGCGTAGATCCACTCCTGTGGGTTTCTGAGACTTTTAACTCTTCATGGCAATGGAAGCCTCATCTTTCTCCTACAGAGCGGATGGTGGTTTGAAATGGCTGATCTTCTGTTTAGCGACCTAAGGTGGAAGCCAGTACACTATCAGGGCTCCTGGTGTGTTTTCTTAAATCGTTTTATTAGGGGCTCATACACCTCTTATCACAATCCATACATCCATCCATTGTGTCAGGCGCATTTGTACATTTGTTGCCCTCATCATTCTCACAACATTTGCTTTCAACTTGAGCCCTTGGTATCAGCTCCTCATTTTTCCCTCTCTCCCCGCTCCCTCCTCCCTCATGAACCCTTGATAATTTATAAATTATTATTATTTTGTCATATCTCACACTGTCTGACATCTCCCTTTACCCACTTTTCTGTTGTCCATCCCCCAGGGAGCAGGTTATATGTAGATCATTGTGATTGGTTCCCCCTTTCTACCCCATCTTCCCTCTGTCCTCCTTGTATCGCCACTCTCACTACTGGCCCTGAAGGGATCATCTGTGTCTAAGGGATTAGGCATCAAAGAGCAGAAAAGCATATCATTGTGAATGAGGGGGAGTGCAGATTGGGGACCCAAAGCCCAGCTGTAAGTGACTGGACATCCCCTTACAGAAGGGTTGCGGGGAGGAGACGAGCTCCTAGTGATGTTAAGAAGTCAGCTCCATGATGCTTTACATATGTCATCACCATGCAACTAGTATCCAGATCAAGAGAAACAGACTAAAGTTTCAATATTTGCATTTGCATCTTTAAAAACTTGACACACAGCATCTTTACTTTGGAAGAGAGAGCGTTCAGCAATAGTTTGCTCTTCAGTCCCCCACCTCCCACCCCCCTACAACTTTTGGTGTAAGAACAACCATGTAAAGAGAGGGGTTCCAGAGCAAATGCAGGGAGCCCGGGTAACTGATACTGGAGGCCACTTATGTTCCTGTTCACCACCACTCCTTAGGAACCTCTTCAAGCTGCCAAAGAGAAATAAAAATTCAATACCAAGTCCAAGGGTTTAGTAACTGTTTTACGTCCCCATGGCTGCTCTGTTTCATTTGGTCACGTGCCCTTGATTAAACACTGGCTTAGCGAAGCAAGATCCACTTTTCCAAAAAGGATGATCCTCCATCTCCTGATCCTGGCCCTCCTTCTTCATTTTGGCAATTGCTTTGACCCGATCAAGCATAAGGAAGCATGAAAATGGTGTTCTGAAACACAGATGGTGTGGTCAGAAGGATGTTCTGAACACAGACAGTGTGGTCAGAAGAGTGGCATGTGTTGTCATCATGGCTGCAGACTATTCGGTGGCCCAGTCTCGTGGTCTGTGATGCTGTGATGCTGGCTGCTGTAACTCCAAGTAGCACCTTGCTAAGTGCCTCCTTTCCAACATCGCAAGTCCGGGTGGTGCATGCCACAGGGGAGCTGGAGAAGGACAGAGCTTGGGAAACTGGCAAACCCTAGGTTTCATTGGTGATGTTTATGGGGGACCGGCCAAGTCTCCACTTTGGAGGGAGGAGCCTGTTGTTTTCACGGCACAGTCCTCTGGGAAACGGCATCTTGTCCTTCCATACCAAGGACTCTTTTGGATAAAATTAAGCAGCAAAATAAGAAATAAGGAAGACCAAAGAAGAATTGATGTATTTGAATTGCGGTGCTGGTGATGAAGACTGAAAGTACCATGGACTGCCAAAAGAACAAATCAGTCTGTCTCAGAAAGAAGTCAAGCTAGAATGCTCCTTAGAAGTGAGGATCGTGAGACATTGTGTCATGTATTTCGGACATGTTGTCAGGAAGGACCAGTCCCTGGACAAGGATAGCATGCCTGGTAAAGTGGGTGGGGCAACAAAAAAGCAGAAGTCCTTCAGCAAGACAGATTGACATAGGGGCTGCAACCACGGGCTCAGACCTAAGGACAATTGTGAGGCCGGCGCATGACCAGGCAGTGTTTTCTTCTGTTGTGCAGAGGGCCATTGTGAGTCAGAACCAGCTCGCTGGCACCCAACAAGAATAACAACAACAAGCAACAAACTCCCAACCTATGTGAAAAGAAAAGCGAAACACCAAGCAGATGAATTGTAAATGCCAGTGTTACTTGCCTTTGTATTTCTAGAAAGCAAGATGGTGCCTTCAGAGAATGCATTTATCAGAACGCTGCAGGCTTTTGCGGTATTGCTGATTACCAAAAGGTGGACTGCGTGGCAGGGAGCTCATCATCAGCCTGGTCCAGGCTGGCTCTTCCACACGCCTCTCTCCCCCGGAGGGGCTGTTCAAGGAGGGCTCCTCCCGCACTTCGGAAAGCTTTGCCATTTCTGTGAGTGGGCCTGACTGCGCCCTGCCTGGCCACCCCCAAACCCTCACTCCCTGTGATCAAGGCGGCGAATCTGTAGGGGAGTAAACAGCCTCATCTTTCTCCTGAAGGGTGGCTGGTGAGAACCTCCAACCTGGTTGGTTAGCCATCCAGCACTTGCCTGACAATGCCACCAGGCCTCTGAGGACACCCTTATTCCTTGACTGCCCTCTGTCTAATGCCTGTCGAGTCGGTTATGACCAATAGCGACACCACGTACCACAGAGTGAAACACTGCCCGGTGCTGCACCATCCCCACAATTGTCATTAGGTCTCAGCCCATTGTTGCAGCCGATATGTCAATCCATGACCTTGAGGGCCTTCCGCTTTTTCTCTGCCTCTCGACTTTACCAAACCTGATGTCTTTCCCCAATGCCAACAAGGCTGGGCAGCCCCTCAACTTCTTTCATGTTCAGGCAGACTTTGTGGCATAGAAAAATCCCTATTTGCTGAGTTTGTTAGTCCCCAAATCACCATGCCATGTGGAACTGGGGTCTGAGATAAATCGTGATCACGTTCTAGGACAACAGTCTTTCCCAGTGCTCTTTCCCAAGACCTACTTTCTTGCTAAAGAGCTCTGGTGGTGCTGTGGGTTAAGCACTGGCCTGCTAACCACAAGGTTGGCAGTTCAAACTTGCTCCCAGAAGCTCTGAGGGAGAATGTTGAGGCTTTCTCCTCTAAAAGATGGGCAGCATAACAGGGTGGTTATTTGTCAGCGTGAACTTGATGGCTCTGTTTTCGCTTACGGTTTTGATGGCATTCATTCAGCCACTTTGATTTTGAAATGAAGGGAAGAAAGGAAATGGATGGAGATTGAGGATAGAGTGTTTGAGGAGGGTTTGGAGAAAGAGGGGGAGTCCCTGGGTGGTGCAAACAGTTTATGTGCTCGGCTGCCCAGCCAGGGTTTGGAGGTTCGAGGCCCTCCAGAGGTGCCTTGGAAGAAAAGTCTTGCGGTCTACTTCTGAAAACCAGCCATCTAAAACCCTAAGGAGCCCAATTCTACTCGAATACACCTGAGGTCACCCCGAATTGGAGTAGGCGGCATGGACACCGGTTTGAGGAGGAGGGGAAGAAGGGAAAAGGAGAAAATCGAGGCGAGTCTTGATGTCAGGTGGACAACTGATACAAATCCATTTCAAAGCAGAGACCACTCCTTCCAGTTGCTGTGTATATGTTTGGGGATAGGGGTACAAATAACTGAGATTATGCTTCTGTAAATATTTTTGTTGCAGTTTTATCTCAGCATCTTTATGGTTTAACATATATCCTTTCCTTTGATCAAATGAATCCTAAAACCAGCAAGCTTAGCAATAGAGTTTTATAAACAGAATTTTCCCATTTGAGTCTGCAGCCTGGAAATGTCGGAAAGGAATGATCCTTCTTTCGGGTAGATCTTTGGTTTAAGACCTTCCAGGGCCTGCCATCAGAAGCAAGAATGTTAGAACATTGAATTCTGAACTAAGATATATGGTTGACTTTAAAATTCTCCATTGTAACTCCTTTTATTCTTCCCCTGTTTGAAATGTGCCTCTGAACTTGAACATAAACTTCCACCATCTAATGTGTTTCTCAAAATAAACAAATAAATAGATAGATAAATAAAGAAGATTAAAGAAAGCTAGTTTAAAGTGGGAACTAAATGCACAAGTAGGGAACCTAAAAGAAAATAACGATTGTCCTTACTGTCTGGCTGTTTGTGTTTCTGCTAGGCTGTCAGTTTATGCTTGAACTTGGGTTGATGATGCTTTAGGAACCACATGTGAGGGAGCGTCAAGCTGTTCATGGAAAATTCCATTCATTTTAAACTTTCCTCTTTCCATAGACTTTTTGGAGCTACCTCGTATGTGTCCATGGATTCTGTAGAGGGGGTATAGAGAGGGATTTACTGCACAGAGAATAATGGAAGAGAAGGCCAATGAGAAGCCTTGATCACCGAGCCCAGATTCAGTTGCCAGCCAGTTATCAAGTATCAATTTCAGTTGCTGTGGAGTTGATGCTGACTCGTGGTGCCCCTGTGTGTGTGGTATGTGCCATGAAAAACCAAAGGGAAAATTCCCCTTATGGCATTTTTAAAGGTGAGGTCAATGATAGCTTCTTATCTAGACTAATAATTTTGACTTTTTAGGGCATTGAAATGCCTTGTCTGAACAAACTTTGGAATAAGTAATTTTTATTAGTTTTTCCCAACATTTCTGGAGGCTGGGAACAAATCTAGGTTGACTTTATCCATATCCTTTGTGGATTTACAGGTTTCCATTGTATTAACTGAGAATGTCTTCGGCAAAGCTGGTAGCTAAATGGTGGCTACAGACTTGATTTTTTTTTTTACCTTTTCTCTGCCATAGTATTCTACCTACCTCAGCATACAATGCACAAGTCCTTTCCTCTTTCAACGATGAGCTTATGTTTTAATTTTTTAATAAAGAAGTACTACCTGAGAATCTACTATGAACTTGACTAAGAGATGTAACAAGATATTTAACAAAAACATTTTGAGTTGTGGGCCAAACCAAGCATGTTAATTTCTGTTCAGTCAAACATTCATCTATTAGCGTAATCTCCATGTTCTTATCATCCTGTCTGCTCTTCTGTCCACTTACCCTGCTCATCCATTCACCCATTTATCCAGCCATCTATCTACCCATCTACCTCATCCCCCCAACCACTCACCCAACTCCCCAGCTATCTATCCTTCCATCTACCCATCCATCATCCATTGTTCATTAGACAGATGCTGAAGGCCTATTAGGGGCTTGCATTTGTCTTAGCAAATGTAAAGCTGTCAAAATAGTACCTGCCTTCTAGAAGCTCCAAATCCAAGTGGAAATACACACAGACACAGAAAAATCTATTTCTATACAAAGATTTTAAACTTCCTAAGAGAAGAGCATTCTTTACCCTCGTAATGGCCTACTGAACAATAGATGTGCATCTGGGCATTCCTTCATGGGTATCATCTTAAAAGACAGCTCAAAGTTCTCTTTTTGTACTCCCTTCATTATAGATAGCACTTTATACTGCTCTCTACAGGTATGCTTTTACAATGGGGTGACAAATGCAGAGGCAGGCGTTATGTCAAGGTAAGGAGCTACTGAAATGTGGGGATCCGGTCAGGGGACTGAACTGAGAATTGATTGGCTTTTGAAAGGACTTGTCATCTTTGTCCAGTAGCAGGAAACAAATGATATTTGGTTTCTTGGGAAGGAGCGGGCAAGAGTGGTTGTTTAACTATGGTTGCTTAATGATGAAGTGTAATTGTTTGGATTTTTAAATAGTCTTATTCCTGTTATGAGCTGCCCCAGGCAGCCACATCAAAGGTGGTTTTGTGTGAGTGTGTGCGCATGCGTGCGCGTGCACGCACGCACACATACGCTCGGATCCTGGATCTTAGAGACAGACCTGCTCTCTCAGACCTGAATTTAATTTCATTGTTGCAATGGGAATTACATCAGTGTGTTCCTCGTGGTGTTTTTTTTCTTCTCTTTTCCTGCCTAGTTTTCTAGCCATCAAGTCCATATTCACATTTTAATTAAATAAGAAGACAATTCATAGGGTTGAATTTTGGATGAAAGCCATGAATATTTCTCACTGGAAGAGCCTCCTTAATATAAGCCCACCTTTTGAAAACTATCGTTTTAAAATTTATTTGTGACTGATTTCTCGCCCCCCCCCCCAGTATTTTGTATTTTTAAATGATACCTTTCTTTTTAAAACAAAGATAACTGGTACATAGTTATATGAACAAATCTTAAATGTTTGGCATTTTTGTGAATGTGCACACCAGGTAGCCACAAACCAGTTCCAGGTAGAGAAACTATCAGTGCTTCAGAATGTTCCTTTGTGTCTCCTTTTAATCAAGATCCCGCCTCCTCTCTCCAGCTGTAACCCTTCCTCTCCCAACAGTAACCAGTGTTCTGACTTTATAAATTTGTTTGGCTTCCTTTTGGACTTCATACAAATGGAATCCTCCATTAAGTATCTTTTATGTCCATTTCTTCGGACCCAGTGCCTGTGAGATGCACCTATGTTATTGTTCAGTGTTCAGCTCTTCTTGACCAGGTCCCATGATGCACTACTTTAATACTTTAATGACATTTGACAGTTAATGGTTTCTTTCTTCCTCATTGATATCTGGTCATTGCCCTACCTCCATGATGTCATTGGGATCCATAATCAAACGAACTTCATCACAATGGGTTTGCTTGGGTTTGAGTTTGTATATTATTATAGGGGAGGAGAGACTCCAAAACAAATATATTTTATTAATTTAACATTTCACCTCATTGCCATTGAGTCAATGCTGAGTCATAGCCACCCCATCGGACAGAGTAGAACAGCTCCTGTGAGTTTCGGAGTCTCCAGACAGGACTGGAGAGCCCTGTCTTTTTGTCTCAGCATGGGTGGTGGTTTCACACTGCTGACCTTGTGGCTAGCAGCCCAACATGACCCCTTTATTAAGTCTTAAATGAGACAGAGACAAGATAAAGACAAAAAAGTATCATTAACATGAGGGCATAATATTGTCCAAAGGCTTCATAGTCACACAGCTAAATTATAAAGCACAAGAAACCGAGGAAGTTTCTCACAATGTCAATGTCGCTGGAAGAACAATTCTTCACAGCCACAGGAAGGACCACAGAGAAAGAGCAAAGGGATCGTACTGCACAACCACATAGTATTGCAGATAGGGAAGCTGAAAGGATTCAGTGTCCTTCGGCCATCTTGTTTAGGCTATGTCCCATGGCTATGGGGTCATAGGACCTGAATTTCCCTCAAGGGCACATCAAGGAACATACTGAGGGGGAGGATGCCCTTCCCTGGACTGGCTAAGGGTGTTGCAGCAAGAACACTTTGCCTCAGGGCAATGAACCCGTCAGAAAGAATTGAATGGAGGCCGAATCACGTGGATCGTCCAAATGGCGTTAGAGCTCCCACTGTAAACCACAGCCTTCCGGAAACCTAGTGTGCAGAATTTAAGCTCGAAGACAAATAATAAACAGGACAAACAGTAAAGTGCTCAGATACGAATTGAAAACTTGGCCGTTCAAGTCCACCCAGTCTCCTCAGAAGAAAGGCTTGGTGATTGACTGATGAAGGATCAGTTATTGTAAACCCTACTAGTAATTCGTGGTGGAGCCAAGAGGTTAAATCACTTCATCAGCAACTGCTTTGGATACACCCAGCCTCGCTGGGGAGAAAAGAAGTACAAAGGTCTCCTGCCATCCAGTATCTCACAATTTATTAACCTTGTTCAGTCTAGGGGCATGCAATGACCATACCTCTGCTGAAGCGCTGAGAATGGTAACTGCTTCCATTTTCTTTGTCTGGTTATTGGCCCAGTGAGTAAAACCAACAATCGAAATAGACCCATGGCCATCCTGTCAGTTCCAATGCACAGCAACTCTGTGGTACGGAACTGCCTCACGGGGGCTCCGGGGCTGTAATATTGAAGGATTCAGACTGCCAAGCCTTTTCCCTATGGAGCCACTGGTGGCGGTTTGAGGCTGCGGATGTTCCTGTCAGCAACCAAATGCTTCAACCACTGTGCCACCAAGGTAAGTTTTATAGAAGCAGCTATAATAATAATAATAGAAAAATGCAGTCTGTTAGGTTTATTTATAACCTATGATGGACTCAGCATGTGCCTTATCTAGATAGTTCTCTTTAATCCAAGGTAGAGTGGGTTACACATTGGGCTGCTATCTGCACCATCAACAGTTTGAAACCAACAGCCACCCTGAGGGAGAAAGATGAGGCTTGCTACTCCCATAAAGAGTTACAGTCTTGGAAACCCCCATGGGGCAATTCTGTTCTATAGGGTCGATCTATGGGTCGGAATTGGCTCAATGGCAGTGAGTTTGGGTGTTGTTGTTTTTTAATTGCTTTTTGGGCCAGAGAACCCTGTGTTGTGGGACTGCCCTGTACATGAGTTTAGTAATATGCCCTACCCCCATTCACTAGATGTCAGTAACTCTTATCCTACCCACAAATTATGACAGTAAAAAAATGTCTCTAAGCATTGTCAGATGTCACCTGCTGTCCTAAACAGATTTCAGCTTCTTATATTTTCGTGTACATACTGTTTTGTATACTTGTTGGATATTTCTCATAGGAAGAAGCTAGAAAAAACACTTTGAAGTGCTGGGGAGGGTAGGCTTTGAACTCTCTAACTCCTTGAACTTTTCTCTGTACCTGGAGGCATACAGATGGCCCTGGTAGAGGGGAGATAATGGTATGTACAAACTAGGCTGATAACATTATAGTTACACATTGGGCTGCTGTTTGCAAGGTCAGTAGTTCAAAACCACCAGCTGCTCTGAAGGAGAAAGATGAGGCTTTCTACTCTCCTAAGGTTACAGTCTCACATACCCACAGGGCAGTTGTACCCTGTCCTCTAGGGTCTCTATGAGTCAGCATCAACTCAATGGCAGTGAATATAGACAGAACAAATTTTAAAGTGGCGGTTCTGAAGACTAGCTAATAGGATGAATCTCCAAGTGAGTTTTTAGAACATTTGCAAATTCAAAACCCTCTAAGACCACCCCAGTTTGGATTTCTGCCCTGAGTCACTGGCCTGGGTAGACCTATACTTCCTATGCGGCAATTTATTATGAAGTTTGACTAGGGTCCTAACTGACATTTATAGCTGGACTTGACACACATCAAGTCCCGTCCTAAAATATAAGAAACCATGAATCATTAACGTACCTTGCCAACGACGTTTCAATTATTTGTTTAAAACTTACCTGGCTTCCAGGAACGATTTCAGTGGTTTCCCATCATTGGGTTCAGCTTTGGTTTCCAATACCCAGCAGATGGAGACGCAGAGGGAGGAAGATCCCAGTCATGGCTCAGAAGCTGGCTTGCGAAGGCATCTCCTCCTCTATCTAGTCTTCAAAAAGGGATCTCCTCTTACCAGACAGTCCGGTGAAATCATGAAATAATTATAGACTTGGAAGGGTTAGCCGGAGAGCCTTGGCTGTCTTGCCTCTGGCCTTCTGTCTACTCAGCTACCTCCTGGTTAGGAGCAGTTGGCAGCCCCCGGCTTAGAGACAAGATACTTTGGCAAGCTGGAGTGGGCATCAAAGACACCGAGAAGGATCCCCGGGCAATTCCTGGCAATGCTGTCTGTCACTGGGTTTTATGCCTGTGTTCAAAATAGTCCATTTCCCCATCTGTGAAATGGAGATAATCCTCCCTCACCTTGCAAGGCTGTTGGGAGGATTAATTAGCTAATGTTCCTCAAGTGCTTTGAAGATGAAAAGGCTTGTGGAAGTGCTAAGGAGTCTTAAGGACAGGCAGTGAGTGCCTGCTTGGCAGTGCTCTCATTTGTCTCATCCTCTTTTCAGCAGTTGTGTTTCTCTTGACTTTTATGTGCATTTCATGGAGCAAAGGGCTGGCACGGGGGGGGGGGCAGGACGACGCACTATTGGGTACAGAACAAAGACAGTGCCGCCTGACTTTATGGTGGGGCGCTAGTTTGGCTTATCAGCTGGCCTGGCTTCTGAAGATCTTTCATCATTCTGTTCTGGGCGTTGTCCAAGATGAGCTTCATCTACTTGCAGGGGGAAGGATGAAGTGGAGTTAGAAGAGGTGCCATCAGTTGACCCTGCGTTGGAAGGCCCATAGAAATGAGAGCTTCCTTGAAATGGAGGTCCTTTTGGAAGTGATGGAAAGTGAAAGGAGCGTAGGGAAGAGAGACGCGGGAGACAAAGGCTCCGTGCTTCCCTCTCACTTTTACTATGAGGACGAGAATTTCCACTGCTCTTATAGTCGCTTGCTCCCGTAATCAGACAGCTATGCCTTTGGATTAGGAGTTTTTGTGAGGGAGAGTCCACCTTTTGAGCTCAGACTTCGAAGAGGGGATGCAGGCAGGTCCCTTCACATTGAGGATTGATTGATTGGGCAGTGATTGCTGTTCATCAGTTGCCATTTGCTGGTCCAAGTTCTGCGTTTGGGCAGTGCTGGCAGAGAGAGGACTGGGCACAGGGCTGTGTTGAGAAACCTGTCTACCATTCTCCCGTTGGTGGTTCCTTAGGATCTCTTTGAGGCACGTTATTGTGACTAGCTGAGGCATTCGGAGGGTCAGCAATAGAATTTGTGTCTGCCATGTGGGACACCTCAGTTCCCTTCCTGGTTAGTGCCCATCATGCACAGTCACCACCTGTCAGTGGAGGTTTGTGTGTTGGCTATGCTACTGAACAGGTTTCAGTGGAGCTTCCAGACTCAGACGATCTAGGAAGATAGGCTGGGCCATATACTTCTGAAAACTGTCCAGCGAAAACAAAACCCAGTGGCTCACAGCAGTCTGATCTGCAACCAATCACAAGACCGGACACATATTCCCTTCCTGGTTAGTGGCCCTCTTGCACGGTCACCACCTGTCAGTGGAGGCATATGCGTTGGCTATGAACTGAACAGGTTTCAGTGGAGCTTCCAGACTCAGATGATCTAGGAAGATAGGCTAGGCCGTATACTTCTGAAAACTGTCCAGGGAAAAACCAGTGGCTCAAAGCAGTCTGATCTGCAACCAATCACAAGACCTGACACAAGTTGATCCATCAGGCATGAGTTCACCATGACTTGGGAACTGGCTTGCCGGCAGCTCACAACCACATGGTTGATACATCATTCCCCTGCGTCTGGATGAGAAGAAAGATTATACCAGGCATACTCAACTGTGGCTTGGTTTACTTGGCGTCTTAAAGATCCTATGTGGCTCTTTTGAGAAGTCTCTCTAGTCATTGACTTAGAAATCTCTTTTGTTTTGTACAATGAATGTGCTTCCAAAGCGTAGTGGACAGACCAGATCTTGGCAAATCGGGTTATCTCAGGGCAATCAGTCATTTAAATGATGCTCACAATCAATCCTTGTGGAAGGGCAAGTCTCTTGTGTCTTTGCAAAACTTGTTATCCTTGGACTACATCAAGCCAGGGAGAGGTGATGGCCTAAAGACAAACAGGCAACATTTGGCAGGATTGTCTCTCAAATGATGACTTCGTGGGAAGAGTTTGCGTTTTGCGTGTCATTTGGGTATGCCTAATCATAGAGTCAGGAAACTAGGAAGAAAGCCGAGATATGGGCATTGGTAAGTTTTTCTCTTTAAATCTAGTGTGTTGATAATGTGTCTGGTATTTCTGCTTCTCTCATTCTGGGCTGAACCCTTGGATCCCCTTCTCATCAAAGACATCTTGGCAACCTTCTGAAGAATGGGAGAGTTCATTCTGATTGGTGTCCGATGAGTGGGGCTCAACTTGTCAGACTTGCAGAAATATACCCCTTACATATTCCAGATGTTTCTTAAACACACTCCCTAAGAGCTATTTCCATTTGTTAACTGTCAGAACAATGGGGGTGGTGGGGAAGAATTGGCTTCAGACCCTCTCGTATCATCAGCCATCTTGGTGTATATACCACGGATCTCGCTCCATTAGCTAATCAATGTTTGGCAAACAGAAAGAAAGCAGAGGTTGAAGACCCTCCTCGGTGTGTTGCTGCTCCCAGCTTTGGCGCTCTTCTCAGCAAAGAGACTAGATGAAGGATTTGGGTTGACATGCTTTTTATCCTGCTCCAGTGACGTAAGGAGGACTGCCTGAAGCTCCTCTCAAGCACCGCTTTTGACATTGACCACACTTGGAACTAACGGAATCCCGTGGATTCCAGGAGAGACAAGTCTCGGTTGGCCCGAGTCTGGAGATAGGGAACGCGGATTCCACCTCTCCATGCTACTTTCCTGCCGGGACTCTACCCAGACATGCAGCAAGTATAAATGAAGGGACTTCTTCAAACCTTGACTCTTTGGGGCCCATGGACGTGGGAATTAGTGATTTGGGGATTCAAAAAATGAGAGAATGGACGGCGTGTTTTTCTTCTTGCGGATTTGAATTTTTCAAAAACTAAATGTGGAGCTCTCCCCTTGAGAGAGTTGGTTGTACATCTCTTCCCAGCTGGCATTCAGTGACATCGAAATTTGCCATGGTGGGAGTATTTGCACTATGGTGTTGGCAAATGCTACACGTTAAGGCGCTCCACGTCCCTCCCCAATATAATACCAGCACACCCAGGGAATTTGATTCACTCCTAATCCCCTCTCAGTCTCTCTTTTGTTTAATAAATCATTTTATTGGGGCACATACAACCCTTATCACAATCCATACATACATCAATTGAGTAAAGCACCCTCATACATTCGTTACCCTCGTCATTCTCAAAATTCGCCTTCCACTTGGGTTCTTGGAATCAGCTCATTTTCCTTTTTTCCCTCCCCCTCCCTCCCCACTCCCCCCTCCCTCATGAACCCTTTATAATTTATAAATTATTATTTTATTTTATCTTACACTGCCCAGTGTCTCTCTTCACTCACTTTCCTGTTGCCCACCCCCCAGAGGAGGTTATATGTAGATCCCCAAGATCGGTTCCCCCTTTCTACCACCCCTTCCCTCCCAGTGTCACCACTCTCACCGCTGGTCCTGAGGGGTTCATCTGTCCTTGATTCCCTGTGTTTCCAGATCCCAACTATACCGCTGTGCATCCTCTGGTCTAACCAGATTTGCAAGGTAGAATTGGGATCATGATAGTTGGAGGGGAGGAAGTGTTTAAGAACTAGAGGAAGGTTGTGAGTTTCATTATTGCTACACTGAACCCTGAGTGACTCATCTCCTCCCCACTACCCTGCTGCAAGGGATGTCCAATTGTCTACAGATGGGCATCATATCATCGTGAATGAGGGGAGAGCATGATGGGGACCCAATGCCCACCTCAGTCTGTTTTAGGGCAGTTGTTTTGCGTAAAGAGAAGAGGATGTCTTTGGCTCAGGTTTCACTGTGTTGTGTTGGGCAGAAAGCTCCTTGTTCTCTCATTTACTCAATTAGCCTGAAAGGGCATTGTGGGATGGGTCACGAGGCAAAAAACGATCCCCAGGGGATTAATCCTGTTCCTTTTACTAACAAGATACATTTTACCTCTCCTAGGCTTCGACTTCTTCCTTGCTATAATAAAAACAATTGAGATCTTTAGATGCTGGCGAGATTTCCTTTTAGCTCTGACATTTTGCAAGTGTTGGGCTGCAGAGAAATGTCAAGTGCTTTAGAGGCTGGGCTCCCTGCACCGTGTGCACACCCCGCATTCCCAGCTCACCTCTTTCACTTGCAGGGCCCTGAGCTCACGATCATTTCAGCTCTACTGCACTTTCCCGTCTTCTCTGTCTCTACCTCCAGCCAGAGTGAATAGCGTGGTCACAGGCCACCTCCGTGGGGCAATCACAGTTCACTAGTTACAGTGGTCAGCCCCTGCACGGCCACTCCTCCAGGCTGGTTGCAGGAGTGAGCCTGTTTTATGCCAGTGAAGCAGGTGCCCACTTTTACTGTAATCATCAGGTAACTGAAAGGTTGAAGGTTTGAGTCCACCAAGTGGCCCCTGAGGAAGAATGTTCTGCCAGTTTCCTTCTGCAGGCTCAGCCAGTGGAAACGCGCTGGAGCACAGTTCTACTCTGAGACATATGGCCTTAATCTGTGTCGACTCATTGACAACTGGTTCAGTTTGACTGGTTTTCTCTTGGTGGTGGACTGAGGGTTCAGAACAAGGGACTTGTGTTCTGATCCAAACTGAGGTGATTTCTTGGTTATATAGAAATTTTCGTTTTTGGAAGTTCTTCCAAAGAGGTGGTCTTGTGCTAGGGCTGGAGGGTAGGTTTCATGGAATATAAAAAGAACCAACTGCCATGGAGTCAACCCTAAGTCCTGAAGACCCCATGTGTGTCAGAATAGAATCCAACCCCAGCTCCTGAAGACCCCATGTGTGTCAGAATGGGATCGTGCTTCATCTACTCATTGCCATTGAGTCAATTCCAACTCAAAGGAGCTCTGTATGTCAGAAAAGAACTCCTCTGTAGGGTTTTCCAAAGGTGTGATCTTTAGGGAAGCCAGCGGCCATATCACTCTCTTGTGGAGTGGATAGATGGTTTGAACTGTGGACCTTTTGGTTAGCAGCCAAGCTCCCTCAGGGCTCCTTTCACTTCCTATAGAAGGGACAAAATCCATTTTTATGATGCTCGGAAGGAGAAAAGGTGCTGATAGGGAACTAGCTCAGGTGACATAATGGTTAAGCACTCACTGCCAACCTAAGGGTTGGTAGTTCAAACTCAACCAGTGACTCTGCAGGAAAAAGACCTGGCCACTGACTTCCGTTCGGTTAACTGCCTAGAAAACCCGCTGGGGACCGTTCTACTCCATCATCTAGGGTTGCTGTGAGTTGGAAGGGCTCAATGTCCCCAACAACAGCAACAACACAGATCTGGCATACTTGATGATTTTGCTTAGACTTGTCAAGACATATGGGCTGATATTTCAGCTCCTATAGAAATACGTGTGTGTGGCCTGAGCTGCCCCACCCCACCCCCATCCTCCTGTCTAAATGTACACATTTGTAAGTCCCAACACGTGCCAGCTGTGACTGCGGCTGTGTTTATGAGGTCATTTCCTCTGGAATCTGAATCCCTCTGTTTTGCTGACTCCCTGCAGGCTTACTTACCCACCCTCCCAGCCCACCTGGGCTCTACTCCTTTCTCGACTGCCCCTTGATTCCAACAGTTGAAAGTTTGGGCTAGTAAATCTGCCATCAAAAGCGTAAGTTGTGCGAAGGGATGGGAAGAAGTCAAGGCTTCTGGGATTGTACCTTCCAGCCAAAGTGCTGTGGCCTCCTGCACAGTGACAGTCTGAGCTTCAGACAGCCAGCAGTGACCCAAATCAGAGGCCTTTCCACTTTAACATCTAACATTCTAAAGAAAACCTTGGCACTCTTGCAAATTTTAAGGAGCGCTAGTGGCATGGTGGTTAAAAGCACTCATCTGCTGGCGGTTTGAACCCACCACCTGCTAGATGGGAGAAAGCCACTTCCTTACAGATTACACCTTTGGAACCCCTGCAAGGTAGTTCTTCTCTGCTCTAGAGTTGCTACGAGTTGAACTTGACTCAGAGTGGCAATGAGCAGATGAAGCGCAATTCTGTTCTGACACCCCTGGGGTCTTCAGGGGTTGGGATTGACTCCAGAGGACAGCCTTGGAAGCCCTAATGAGACAGGTCCATGCTGTCCTATAGGGTTGCTATAGGTCAGAATCAACTAGAGAGCAACGGGAGTCGTTTATGGGGCTGTGCCCTTCACAGTTTGCATTTAAATCTCATTGTGAAGAGGTATTTTCCATTAGCCAATCTTAGATCTGTGCAGGTGGAAGTGTGATGTCGGGGACAGGAGCTTGTAGAAATTCAGGCCCTTCTCCAGCCCACAGAATCGGAATCTACGTTTGAATAAGACCTCCATTCTCCGACTCTGGGGTCCATATATACATTGAAGTCTGAGAACCTCTGATGTATACTATATACATACCTAAAGTATATCTTCATCAAAGTTTTTCAACTTATGAAGAAAAGATCTACTAACCAGCCTAATTGGAAGAGCCATTTCTTACTGTCAAGCCAGTCAGTCAAATCAGACTTGTTTTCAGTCAGGAAAGGGGGAAAAAAGGTCGCCTTTGTTGATTCAAGTGGATGTGTTAATAATGTGTGCACAGCCAGTCTCCTCACTTCACAGTTCGGTTTCGAGGATGGGTGACTGGCTGGCTGGCTTGATAGATTCATAAGGCACAAAGCCTTGGTGTACATTTGTTGTTTGAATACAATAAGGTGCTATGACCTCCAGTATTTGTTATTGAAGTGTTCTTTGCTTTGCCTATGGGATTCTCCCTCTGAGCCAGCAGTTCTCAACCTGTGGGTCATGACCCCTTTGGGGGTGGAAGGACCCTTTCACAGGGGTCGCCCGATGCATCACAGTAGCAAAATGACAGTGATGAAGTAGCAACGAAAATAATGTGATGGTTGGGGGGGGGGTGCTCACCACCACATGAGGGACTGTATTAGAGGGTCGCAGCCTTAGGAAGGTTGAGAACCACTGCTCTAAGCAGAAGCTCTCTCAAATCATCCCTTTGCTTGGGGCCCAGAGGATTTTTACTCCTGGGGACAAGCACCATGGGGAGACGGAGGATGGGTAGGCCATCTGCCTTTCTTCAGTAAAGGGGGAGAGAGGGAGCTAATCTAGCAGAGGAAGGGAAACCAAAGACCCCAGACCTGACAGATCAGCTCTGGGGAGACCATATGAAAAGCCGGAACTGGAGGTTCTTAAAGCGAATCTAGCCATATGTCTACCCCAAACCAAAACTCAACTGCTGTTGAATTGATTCCAAATAAACTTGGCCAGAAAGTCTTTGTGGACCCCAGAAGTCAGGGAACCACAGTGTGGAAACAGAGTTGAAGAATGTGTTGATGTGGCCCTTTGGAACTTCTGAGCTTCAAGCCTTATTATCCCCTCTTCTGTCCTGGAAGTCACACACATGTGCAGGTACAAATGAAAGAAACCAAGATCAGATTCACCAAAACGAAAGTTCCCCCTAGCTCCCCATCTGCTCTTGAGTTCTGATTTCAATTGAATGTATCAAATAAATAATTCACACCTACTGTGGGTCAGAATCACCTCCAGATCAGTGGGGGTGCATGGGTGGGTTCGGCATTGAGCTGCTAACTTCAGGGTTGCTGGTTCAAATTCACCAGTCTTTCCAATGAGGCTGTCTGCTCTAGTCAAGATTTGTAGTATCAGAAACCTCAAATCGAGTCAGTGTGAGTCTGAATCCACTCCATGGCAGTGTGTGCGTGCGATAGTCGGAGGAGCCCTGGTGGCGCAGTGGTTAAGTATTGGGCTACTAACTGGTGGTTCAAACTCAGCCTCTCAAGGGATAAAGATGAAGCAATCTGCTTCTGTAAAGATATACAGTCTGGGCAATCCTCTGGGGGGTGGGGTGGGGGTGAGGGGCAGTTCTGCCCTGTCCTATGAGGTTGCTAGGTGTCTGGAGTCAACTTGAAGACAAGTTGGGGGTTTTTTTGCTTAAAGTTTCAGTCAGGAGCCTGGAGTGGTTAAACTCTCGGCTGCTAACCAAAAGAATGGTTCAAGCCCACCCAGAGCCGCCTTGCTCTGGCCAATCTGCTGGCCAAAAGATCAGCTCTCAGAAACCCTGTGGAGTGCATTTCTGTTCTGACTGACACACGTGGGGTCACTGTAAATCAGAATGAACTCACTGGCAATTGGCTGTATGGCTGTCCCTGTTCCAGGCATTAAGCATGTAAAAGACCTCCTCCCTCCACTTTCACTGAACCAATTATGGGCCATCGTCCCTCCATACAGGGTTTTCCAGGTTATAAATCTTTATGGCCTCATCCTTGTCCCTTGGAGCAATTTGTGGATTTGAACCCCTGACCTTGAGGTTAGTAGTCGGGAAGATAGCACCACCAGGGCTCCTTATGAATCTAATCGAGGTGACCAATGTAGTCCCAGAGAAGGAGGCACCATTAGCGACCAAAATGAAAACCCTGGTGGACATCCTACAAAAATATTCCCAGAATTCCAAAAGACGGTGTAGCCAGCCCCTCCCCAAGAAGCGATGATGAAGATTATGAAAGAAAAGCTGCTTCCGCCCATGAATGCGTGCGCACGCGAAAGATCAAAACAGAGCAGGCTCCCAGCAGTTGCCAAGTGCTTTAATGTTTAATTCCCTTTGATTTGGTCCAAGGTAATATCACGTGTTGCTGAGGATAATTCCAAGGCATTTGAGGAGCCTCCCCGGGAATCAAAATCTAGTGAGAGCCGCCGAGAAACTGGAGAGGAGGGGGCGCCTTCTAGGTGGTTGGGCCTCCTGGTTTTTGGTCTGAGGCGTGTGTAAGCAGTTTTTCCTCCCCTCAAGACCTATGTCCTGCTGACCACAGAACGGAGGAGGAGAACTGAAGGCATGCTGATGCGTGAAAGCAGAGCCGGTAGGAGCCCTGGTTCTATTCCAGCCTGGGGGGGTTGGGGATGGGGGGTGGCAGGACCTGGCAAACTTGGGAGCCGCGTTTTAGAAAAGTAGAAAATCAAGCATGCCCAGAGAGTCCCCAAGTTTTCAGAAACCCTGCTGCCTCCTGGGGTCCGGCTTTGCTGAGTCACGGTTAACTAAGTTGGTGGTTGAAGAATGATGGCCCTTCCGGTTTTCTACCAGAGGTGGGATCCCGTGGGGTATTCATGGTGAGAATGGTCCCCGTATGCCTGGCTGCATAGACTTTCTCACCATTGCTGTTTGGTGACGTCCCTCAGTCCTAGTTCCCCCACCCCTCTATGCCTGTCACTGCTGTCCAGTCTGGGACATTAGCTGCCTGCTTCCTCATGGCTGTCCCCATCACCCTTGATGGTGGGTAGCTTTGGAGGGTGGCAGTTGGACATTGGTGGAGACTCGAGGCCTTTTGCTGCCCCTGTTAGGTCTCACTCTTTCTTTATTTTTTTTTAAACTGGTATTTTCACATTTTTAATATCATCTCAAATGCATAGAAAAGTTGCAAAAATGAATATAAAAAGCACTTTCATGGCAGACATTTTTGAAGAGTACAGGCCCGTTATTTATGGAATGCATATGTCTTTGAGGTCGGAGCCCTGGTGGAGCTCTGGGGAAAGCTTAGACTACTAATGACAAGGTCAGTGGTTCAAAGCCACTAGTCGCTCTGAGTGAGAAAGCTGAGGCTGTCTGCTTATAAAGACTTACAACCTTGGAATTACAACCTTAGAAACCTTATATAAGGTTGCTATGAGTCAGAATTGACTCAATGACAGTGTTGTTGTTTTTTGTTGTTGTTTATTTGGGGGGGGGTTGGTGAGACTTCCTTTCAGTTGACCTGATTATATACATTTTTTTCACCATTCCTTTGGTCTTTTGTTAAGTTTGTGAGATACATTGGAAATCACCAGAATTGACTGGATGGCAGTGAGTTTGAGTTTGGTTTGGAAGATTCCAGTGTATGGACGTACCAAAGTTTGCTTATCCACCGCTCCATTGATAGGCCTATGGATGAAGACTATGTTGGGGGCTATTATGTCCAAGTTTCTGCATGGGCATATGTTTTAATTTCACCTGGCTGTAGACCTAGGAGTGGAATCGCTGGGTCATGTGTAACTTTTATATATTTATTTCACATTTCCTTATCCTGCAAGGCCCAAGGTAAGGAAGGTGGGGCTAATTATGGGGCAGACTTGGGTGGATCACAGCCGTGCTCAACCTGACAGGGCCCGCTGAGCTGCTCAGGGGACATGCTGATGCGTCCTCTGATTCAGTCCCTCATTTGTGGCCACCTTTTCCAGGGACTCACAGCCCTTCCAAGCACTCATGTGATACAATAGGTTCAGAATTGGGATGCTAACCAAAAGGTTAGTGATTATAACTCAGCAAATACTCCACAAGAGGAAGATGAGGGTATCTCCTTCCTTAAATATTTACAGCCTTAGAAACCCTAAGGGGTGATATTCTGCTCTGTCCTACAGGGTCTCTGTGGCTAGGCATTTAATAGCAGTGGGTGGAGCAGGCCTCCAGGGTCTCTGGCCAGTGCTCCAATGTTTTGAAGTTGCATGCTCTCCTGAGGCATGTATGTGAAATAGGACCCTCCAGAGTGTTTGGGAAGGATTGTCAGCCTGGGATCAACCAGGAGCCCAAGCCAGCTGTTCAGCTCCTTTGCTCTTGGCTCCTCAGGAACTGCCTTCTGTAGATTCCCTCCCCAACACACACACCCCCTCAGCAATGATGGCCTCAGTTATAGCCCTGCAGTTGCCAGGCTCCTTTAATTGGGCCCTTCCTTCTGCAGTCTGTTATTTGTGTGGTGTCTGGACGGTGATGGGAGGCTCCTGCTTCTTCTTAAACCCAACAGTTTAGAAGACGTTCGATGAAATCCGGCGATTCAGCTTGCCCGTGAAGAACGAGGGGTGTGTGTCCATGTGCGTGTGCAATGGCACAGTGTGGCTGAAATTACCTTGCAAACCGAACTCTGGATTCAATCTCTGATCAAGCTTGCAAAACTTCTCCTTTCCACAAGGGACCCCTTTCCCAGGGGCTTAATTACTCCAATGACAAATGGGGTTTGTAGTGCGAATTCACTGGTAAATGGGCCCCTGGCATAGATTTCCAAGGCAGTGTCGAGTGACCTGCCATCTGTTATGCTCCGGGACACACAGAACCATTTTCTCCTACTTTGTTTCATCACTCTGGCTGCGGAGTAGCCCGTCTTCCCTGCCTTCCTTCACGGGCAGCTTTGGGGGGGGCGACACGTTTCACTTGGGGGTCCTCATCTTGTGGGTGGTAGTGACTCAGATCCTCAGAAAGACTGCACTTGACAGCCTTTGGCCTGGAATTTAAGTTCATGCATGATTTCAGTGTAGTGGCTAAGAATGAAGGCCAAGGAGACAGACTACCCAGGGGATAATCTCGACTCTGCGTGGCCCTGGACATATAACTTAACCTCTCTTCCTCTGCTCAGCCTCCTGACATGTAAAATGGGAATCCGAATAGCACCGGCTGCATGGGGTTGTTGAGAACATTCGATAAGTTGACAGATATAATATACTTAGCAGGGGCCTGGCACATAATAAGTGCTCAATGTTAGCTGTAATCATTACTGTAGGCTGCAGCCATTCAAGTCTGCTGGACCAGAAAAATGACCATCTCCTTTGCGAAGCTGTGACCGAGTGAGTCTCTCTTGCTCCTCATTACGCACATAGTAGATGCTCAATAAATATGTGTTGAATGAGTGGAATGAATTGTCCCATTGGAAACTGTCCACTGCATCGATCTATTTCCAGAGCTCTTTAGCCTTCTACTTTTTGGACTCTTGCACCTTCTACTTTCATCTAGATGAAATGTCAGGGTGATATAAATGATTTAAACCCAAATCCAAAACACTGGGTTCCTAAAAGGTTAGAAGTTTGAGTCCACCTAGAAGTACTTTGGAATAAAGACCTGGTGATCTACTTCCCAAAGATCATTGATTGAAAACCATATGGAGCACAGTTTGACTCTTGACACACAGGAGGTCGCCCTGAGTTAGAATTCACTACATGGTAGGTAACTGGTTAGAGCTCATTGTGTTCTTAACTCCCTAATCCAGATGGTCAGCCCATGGGGGGGGAGAGCAGAGGCCAACTCTTTTGCTATTTCCTGTGAGTGTTTTGTGTAGAGGGCAATAAATACTTGGTAAATACTGAATCTCTTTTGGAAAGGTTGTCTTAAATGATGAAATTCTTTGGCGTATTTTGCTCGATGCATGAACGGAGTTATATGTGTCCAGAGAAGATCCTTTCAATGATTTCACGGTGTGTTTTTTCCTTTACATTTTTTTCCCTAAAGGAAGTGATAAAAAGTAAAAGTTAAAGAGGTAGGCAACAGTGGGAGCCAGAGAGAGACTCGTAATAAATAAAACGCCAAGTTCAGTTCAAAGACCACGTTGATGTTAAAGTTTTATTGAAGTTTTAACAATTTCAGAAAATATATAGGCTCCATTCTGCTCTGGAGTCTTGCAACATTTGCTTTTTTAAAAACAGCACACCTATTTTTCTGTCTGAAAAATCATGGCTCATTTGAATTGGGTCCTGAGCTGGGAAACTAGTCACTGATTGTTGGAATGCTGTGCTCATCCATTGAGGAGCGAAGGCGTGCTTCTTGTTGTAGGGACCTGTTATGGGGACAAGATCAGGGAAGTCAGGGCAGGCTCCTTTCTAGATGCCAGAGGGCAGATGTTTAGTCAAAGAAGGGAGGTGGACACCGACTGGCCCCTGGAAACACTCCCCACTTTTAGGAAGAGGGAACACTTGACCCAGCTGGGTAGAAAAGGAGGGACAACAGACCCCTTCACACATCTTTTGGAGGGAGGAGCCCATATGTATCAGAACAGAATCAGGAATGGGTCAAGGGAGGGCTCTTTCTTTACACTGCCCTTTGAATTCACAGATTGCCTACACTCTGAAATGTTGGCAAACTGATGAAAATGCTGAACAGTATATTGCGCCTGGTAAGATCATTGCTGTAACACCCTCACCTCCAATACATTAACCTAATGAATGCTTATTTCTCACTGATACCACAGTCAGTCCCATGTGAGTTTGCAGAGGTTTCTGTGTTCAGTCATTCAAAGACCCAGGCTCCTTCCTTCTTGTGGCTCCTAAGGTCCTTGGAATTCCCCCCACTGGATCTCAAAATCCAGAGCATGGATAAGGGATGGTAGAGAGCAAGAGTGAGAGCAAGGAGGGCGTGGGAAAGCAGTTCTTAAGGGCTGGGCCTGGAAACGACCTTTATCACGTCTTTTGGCCCTGCCTAACCATAGGGACACTGGGAAATGTGGGTTAGCAGTGTGCCCAGAGGAAAGGCACATGGTTTTATGAAAAAGCAGCCAGTTGCGTTTTGTTTCCCCCCTACCAAAACCGAACTGGAAACTTCTCTCAGTTACCACAAGGAGGAACAGGCTCTTTTACTGTGGTTTGGAAAATGCTTGTGTGTCCTGAGGAGCCCTGGTGGTGTACGAATTGGGCTGCAATCCACATGGTTGATAGTTCAAAACCACCAGCAGCTCTGAGGAAGAAAGACGGTTACAGACTCAGATATCCACAGGGGATCGCTATGAGTCGGCATCGCTCCATGGTAGTGAGTTTGGACCAGGATGTTCTAGGGAAAGGGCCTTGCTGGATAAATCAAAGGCAATGACTCATTCCAACACTGTTTTCAGTTGTCATCTTTCTGCATCAGACATAGTGTGGGGTACAGGATGGTCAGCTAAGATTCAGTTCCTGCTCTCTTGGCGCTGACATCTGTCAGAAGACAATTGAATGAGCAATATCTATATAATATGATGACTAAGTGAAGGGTGCTAGGGAAGCTCAAAACTAGAGACTTAAGCCCGCCTTGAGGACCCCAAGAAATGTCCAGAAGTAGCATTGACAATGAGGCCTGAGGGAACTATATGAAGCTTTAGATCAGTGGTTCTCAATCTTCCCAATGCCACGATCCCTTTAATACAGTTCCTCATGTGGTGGTAACCCCCCTCCAACCATAAGAGTATTTTTGTTGCTACTGCATCACTGTCATTTTGCTACTGTTATGAATCGGGCGACCCCTGTGAAAGGGTCTTCGACCCCCAAAGGGGTCATGACCCATAGGTTGAGAACCGCCGAGAAAGCTGAAAGAAGGCAAGGTGGTGAGTGGGTATCAGGTGGAAGAAATCGGTCAGTGGTCCTCAATTTTGGAACCACATGGACAACTTGGACCTCCTGCAGACACATGATGTCAGAATGCATAGGGATAGGGCCAGGTGTCAGCTTTGTTTGGGAAATATGCACCCCAGGTGATTGAAGCGTGCGACCAGGGCTGAGAATCCCTAGAACCACTGAGCTGGCTGGAGGAGCGCCAGGAGGAGGAGAGGGTTGCGTGTCTGTGAGGAGCTGAAAGTGTTTCAAAATGACTCAGTGGTCTCCCTGGTGAGAGCCTGTGTGTGGGGTGAGGTGTAGCTTGGGGTAGGGTGTGGCTTCAGGGACATAAGATGCCTGAGGTCGAACCCCTTCCCAGGAGTGCCCTCTTCGATGGGCCACCACGGATGGTTTTCCCTCAGAGCACTTGTCCTCCTGCAGGGTCTAATTATCCCATGTCCTGCCTGCAGTGACCTGGGGGAGGCTAGGACAGGAGCCAGGGTTAGGTTGGGGTAGAGTATGTGAAAATCTGCCTGCTCCTCTGATTTCTCAGCCGCAAAGGGCCAAAGTGCAGCCCCTGGCCCCTGACCGACGCAGTGGGAGGAAGGTACAGCTTTCAGCCGGGATGCCAACAGCTCCTTTAGAAAGAACCCACTGGGATTTATGGGGTCAGCGTGGAGCCCTGAGCACAATGGAGGGGCCCAAGGATTGTTGTTTCTGGTTCCTGCTAGGCCTACTCAGTCTCTGCTTTTTTAAGGACACCTGCACAGACCCCCTGAGTCCTGCATGCCAAACCAGCTTGGTTTTATAGGCCTCATGCTCTGCCCAGGACAGACCAGTTGGCTGATGTGTTTGGAAGTCCCTGGGACATTCTGGGCAACACTCAGGAGGAGGTATCTTAAAATGAAAAGCAAGCACTTTCGGGGGGAAAAAATCAAGGCTATACTACCTTATCCCTGTGGTTTTATCATTCAACCTACAGAATCTGAAACCTCTCAGAAACCAGTGGTTTTCAACCTTCCGAATGCCTCGACCCTTTCATACAGTTCCTCGTGTTGTGGTGACTCCCGCCCAACCATAACCTTATTTTCGTTGCTGTTTCATCACTGTCATTTTGTTAAAGGTTGAGAACCGGTGCTCTAAACAATTGGAGGTGGGCCTCAAAAGATCCTTTTGTATACCGATGTCCACTGCAGCACTTTGCCCCACAGCCAGAAGGTGGACACCTCTGAGTGTCCTCCACAGACGACTGACCGGTCAAGACGCAGCACATCACAAAGAGAATAGTATCCAACTACGGAGAGAACGGAACTCTTGATACATGCTCAGATATTGCAAACACGAGGCTGACTGAAAGAAGTCAGTCCCCACAGGAGAACTGTTGGTGACCCATCTTATATGCCAGAGCTAGCGTAGGCAAATGCCTTGGGACCCAAGCTTTTCAGTGGCTACAGGGGTGGTAAGAGCCGCAGTGACATAGTAGGTTACACTTGGGCTGCTCACCACTCAGGTCAACAGTTCAAAGTCACCAGTGGCTTCGTGGGAGAAAGAGGAGGCTTTCCACTCCTGTAAAGAGGTAGGATCTCAAAAAAATTAAAAATGAGGTACAATCTCAGAAATTCACAGGGGCAGTTCGACCCTGTCCTCTCGGGCCGCTGGCAGTCAGAATGCATGCGGTGGCAGTGAATACTTTCTTCGCCTCTGCCGATTGATAGGACAAGGTGAAGTAAACACACATGGATTCTGTGCGTGACGGTGTGGCTGAGCATTTCAAAAGTCTCTCTGTACCTGTGATCAAAGGTGACACCAGGGAGAATCTTTGTCTCATCTGAGGGTTTGGGTGATGTTAAGGAAATGTTTAAGTGGACACGAGCAATTGAGAGAGCTGATTTAAAATGCAGATTCTGATTCAGGAGGTCGGGGCCGAGGGCCTGGGTGTCTGCATTGTTGACAAGCCTCAAGTGCTGCTGCTGGTGGTCTGTGAACCCCACCTTGAGAAACAAGAATGGAGAGCTAATGCTGCCCTGTAAGGTTGGAAGAACCAGAAAATTCCCAGCCCCCCCACCCGGCCAGTCAGCTACATGGGGAGAGCCAGCAACCGAGACCTGCTATATACAGATGGTGGAAAAAATACTGCAGCGTGCCTCCAAAGAGCCAGGGCTAGGTGAAGGACTGGGCGGTAAGTAGAGATTTTCTCTCCCTGGCCCCCACGTCCAAATCGCTTGCCATGAGTTGATTCTGACTCTGTACGCCATAGTTATCTGTGACTGCTTTTGTGGGAAGTCGATAGTCAGACCTTTCTTCCTAGATTCCAATAGTCAGCCTTTCAGTTACTAGCCAAGTGCCTTTTGTACTAACTACCTAGGGACTCCTTTTCTCTCCCTAGGCCTCCACTTTCTCATCTGTAAAGGAGAGGAGCAGAGTAGCCCAGGGCACCCTGAGGCCTTGCTATTCTCAGATGGCTCCCTAGCCCAGTGCCATTGGCTGCCCCACACCTCCTGCTTCTGAAGCTGCCTTTTAACAAGATCCCCAGGGAATCACACCCTGAAGTTAGAAACCATTGGCCTAGGACTTTTTAATCCCCCTCTCCCCAGTTAGAAGATTCCATGAATCGGCAAAGTTCTCATTCTAGCTGTGGTGACAGAATTCTCAGACAAAAATCACTTCATTTATAAAATGGGATGTCTTTATCAAGCAGTAGCCCCCCCCCGCCCCACGCCCCCTCTTTGAGGCTCTTTGACAGTCTCTTTGGTGGTGATACACGGAGAAGGGCCAAGCAGCCCAATCCATTCTGAAGGAACATCTGCCCGCATTAGAGTGAAGTGGGAGCATGTGGAGACTCGGGACAAACTTAGGACACTAGGCACTGGCTGTGGTCGGCTCATTAGGGATGTTGCCGAAAACATACAGACTCCCTGGCTTAGCGTCTGTGGTTCTGCTGGGCCTAAGGGTGGCGTGTTATATAGTGCTGGGACAGCACATCCTCTGGAGGAAGGACTTCCACTCTCCTGGACACATCTCTCCGGCTGTGATGGGTAAGGTTATGTGTCAACTTGGCTCCTTGGGGTGGTGACTCATATCCAGACACTTAACCATTTTGAACCCCTGAGCTCCTAGAGTCTATCAGAGTTCTCCTCCAAGTGTACTAAGTTACACTAGTATGAGTTTTTCAGTCAATATGCCCAAGGGCAGGGGTGGGTGTGGATGGGATGACTCCAAAGAATGGGGGAAGCTAGAGATTGCAAAAGGGGAAAAAAACCCTAAAGATTCCCTCCACCTTTCTCCCTTCTTTCCTATGCTTTTGAACCCCAAGTAAACATCGTGGGTTTTCTTGGTCCTATAAAGTTGCTTTTACTCTTAAAAAGGGGGGAAATGTTTAGAAGGAAATTGCTGGTCTTTCTGTGTGTTGTTCCTTAGTTCAGGAAGGTGTGAGCTGGAAGGCGGTAATAAATAAGCATTCTCTTTCCTTTTAGGAATCCATGGAGAAATGTGCCTACCCTTTGCTCTCTAGCTGCCATGGACCGTTTTTCAAAGTGAGACTAAGATTTCTCTGGGTCAAAGTCTATGGCACCATCATTGGTTTAGAAATGAAATGGGGACTTGGATGCCGGAGGAGTTGGCCTTCCCTAATTTATTGTGCTAAGGGTGGGAGTTAGGTGCTGCTGTGGTCTCAGACATGCAACGTGGCCAAACTCCCACGGTCTCCACTCTCAGCCACTCCCAGTTTTGCCCCAACTGTGATTCCATGTACATCCTTTTGTTCCTGGGAACGAGTGTTTGCTGCTCTGCACAAGCTAGCGAGATGTAGAGCTTGTTAGGAAGGCAGGCCCCCTCCCTGTGCTCAGCACCTACCACTCCTCTTCACCACCCTTTCCTTCCAGAGGAGGGAACTGTAGCATAGACAGGCTCGATGGACTTTGTAGAGCCTATTCTGCAGGCCAGGCCCCTTTTCTAAGCACCTTATATGGATTCTTCCTTGTGAGCCTCACTACAAATCCACGAGGGTCCATCATGTGGTCAGCCTGACTTTGCAGATGAGGCACTGAGAGATGATCGAGTTGGTCTAAAATGTAGAGAGTGCTAAAGCCCTCCGTGGCACCCAACTAAGAGACTTGGTGGTGTAGTAGGTTTGCATATTGGGTTGTTAGCTGCCAGGTCTGCATTTTGAACCCACCAGCTGATCCAAGGGAGAAAGATGAGACTCTGCTCCCAGAAAGATTTCCAGCCTCGGAAACCCCAAGGGGCAGTTTCTATTCTAGTCTGTCCTACAGGGTCACTGTGAGGTGGAATAGATTCGATGGCCATGATCTCTGACTTAGAGTTTATGAACCTAAGGGTTGTCAGTCTGAGCCCATTACTCTATTCAGCACTCTGGAAGGCAGTAGGGCGGTTTTTATCCGGAAAGATCAACACCCCTAAAAGGAAACCTGTCACTGAGGAGTTGAGTCTAACTCTTAGCAGCCCTATAGGACAGTGTGGATGTTAATTGCTACCACCTTCACCCTCAGATTGGCTGATGGGTATGAACCTTGTAGTGAGCAACCAGGTACTTATCCACTGCACCATCACTACCCCCTTCCAGAAAGATTACATCCCCCAATAACCCTATGGAGCAGTCTCACTCTATCATCTATCACATGGAGTCATTATGAGTTGAAATGGGCCCAGATAGAAATCCAGAAAGCTGCCCGCCAGTACCCAAGTCCTTAACTCTCTTTGCTATCCCTCTTTGTGACCAGGATACAAACCCAAAGGTGATGGTCTGCACCAGGCGTCCTCAAACTATGGCCCACGGGCCACATGCGGCCCACCGAGGACATTTATCCGGCCCGCCAAGTGTTTTTGCCCCATTTTGTTTTTTACTTCAAAATAAGATATGTGCAGTGTCCATAGGAATTTGATCAAAGTTTTTTTAAACTATATTCTAGCCCTCCAACAGGTCTGAGTGACAGTGAACTGGCCCCTTGTTTAAAAAGTTTGAGGACCCCTGGTCTGCACAGTGGAGAGTGGTGGTGGTCTAAAGTCTGAAGCATTGGGCCTTGGGCACACCACAGGGAATGTGGCCAGCCCAGCAAGGCCGGAGGGAGCCACATAGACCCCAGACCACAAGAGTCGTCAAGACCACTTTCTTTCTGGAATCAGACCGCTTGGAATCAACACTCTTCACCAGCAAGCTGAGTGACTTTGGCCTCTGTGCCTCAGTTTTCTCATCTTTCAAAAGGGGCTAATCATATTAGCTACTGGTGTCTTAAGGCTGCTGTAAGCCCCACACGCTGAGGGGCTTACAATGAACAGAAGTGTAGGGTCTCCTGGGTCAGCCATGTTGGTTCCTTCTGAGGGCTCTCTCCTCAATCCTGGCAGCGTCACACCCCTTTTTTCTACCTCACCATCTAATCTCCTCATGAGGCTCCACTTTGATGGACTTAGGACCCACTCTGCACCATTGTGAATTCCCGTTAACCTAATGGAGGACATTCACAAAGACCCTCTTTCCAAATCGGCTCTCCTTCACAGCCTACTACCCAACTCACCCCCCAGCCACCACCCCGAAGGAGCCCCTACTGCAAAAGGGATGGTTTTAACAAAGTTCTGGCAATCTACCCCCATAAAGATCATTTGGAAGGGAGACTCCGGATAGGGCAAGATATGACAAAATAACAATGTATAAATTATCAAGGGCTCATGAGCGAGGGGGGAGGGGGAGTGGGGAGGGAGGGGAAAAAAAGAGGACCTGATGCAAAGAGCTTAAGTGGAGAGCAAATGCTTTGAAAATGATTAGGGCAAAGAATGTATGGATGTGCTTTATACAATTGATGTATGTATATGTATGGATTGTGATAAGAGTTGTATGAGCCCCTAATAAAATGAAAAAAAAAAAGATCATTGATTTTTGTGGCATGTTATCTAGTTGATTTCATCTAGTGGAACTGTCACATATGATTTCCTAGGTGGTCAATCTTTCTCACAAGGAGTGACTCTGGGTATGAAACCAAACTTAGCACCAGTCGAATGGATTCCGAGTAGAACTGCCCCTCTGGGTTTCTGAGCCTATAACTCTTTACGGGAGCAGAGACTCTCTGCTTTCTCCTGCAGAGCAGCTGGTGGGTTTGAACTACTAACCTTGTGTTTAGCAGCCCAGTGTGTAACCACTAAGTGTTCCAAGCTAGTGTGTTGAAAGTACTGACCTTTTCAATTAGCAGCCTAGTGCTTAGCCATTGCTCTCCCAGAGCTGCTTTCAACTGATCTTTCAGAGAGAAGACAACTCATTCCGTAACACCGCCCTCCGGAGATGGTTGGCTTGATGAAATGAGATAAAGCCATTGTCTAGACCAGTGGTTATCAACCTTCCGAATGCCGCGACCCTTTAATACAGTTCCTCATGTTATGGTGACCCCCAGCCATAAAATTATTTTTTTTTCATTTTGTAATATAATCATTTTATTGGGGGCTTGTACAACTCTTATCACAATCCATCCATTCCATCCATTGTGTCAAGCACATTTGTACATAAAATTATTTTCATTGCTACTTCATAACTAATTTTGCTACTGTGATAAATCGTCATGTAAATATCTGATATGCAGGAGGTATTTTCATTGTTCCAAATTGAGCATAATTAAAGCATAGTGATGAATCACAAAATAATATGTAATTCTATATTGTGAAATAATTCTTTCTTTTATACAATCATTGTATTGGGGGCTCGTACAGTTCTTATCACAATCCATACATCCATCCATTGTGTCAAGCACATTTGAACAGTTGTGACACATAAATGAAATTTTGTCTTGAAGCGTATTGTAGCATAGGTAACAGTTTTCACACCGGGTACTCGTATGTGGGAATATCTGCATGTGGGCTGACCTGCCTGGAGACGGATAGAGGAGCGGTGTCTCGGTTCCCAAGACCATCGGAAAAACTCTGTTTTCCGATGGTTTTAGGACACCCCTGTGAAAGGGTCGTTCAATACCCCCCGAAGGGGTTGTCACCCACAGGTTGAGAACCACTGGTCTCGACAGCTAGACTAAGGAGTAATTGCTGAAGATTCATGAATGCCCTAACCATGTAACACTCTACTGCTCTTTCCTCCACTTGTGTCCTGTCATGAGGACAATATGGAGACTTTTGAAGCATTACAAACAATTAACCTTGGTTAGTTTTACCCTCGGATAGCATCATGGTCCTGCGAGGGCCTTGTCCTCCGCCCACTAGTCATTCCAGGAGTGAATTGTCAGTGGGCATGAAGGCAGTCCTAGGGAGGGAGGAGGCGGTGAGAAGTGCCCCAGGCTCTCACCAGCCTGTGCCGGACGGTACGTGTTCATTAGCGGCGCGCCACTGAGTGAACGGCGCAGCGGACATGAAAGTTTCCCAGACTCCTTGATGGCAGGGCTCCCAACCCGAGCCCATCCTTCCTCACCACCTCCTCAGCCCAGCCCATATTTCCTTCATTTTCCTTTGTTATTTTTCCCCCCTCCCCCCCCCTGCCTCTCACGTCTGTGCTTTTTAAAAGGCCCTCCCTCTGCTTCAAATGGTGCGACCGTGGGTGATTGAAACCACATTTTTATATGTGTCAAAATCAGTTCAGCCCTTAGAAAAGAATCATAATATAAATTGGATCATATATCCTAAGTGGATGCCACCAGCTAATTCATTTGTTAGACCGTTCAGCTACTCGGGATTAAGTGAGTGTTTACTCTTAAGCAGTTCCATGTGAGGCTCATTAGCACACACACTCTGGCATGGCTTGTGACTAATATCTTGTCAAGTGGAGAGTGTCACTCTAGAAGGTTCTTGCAAACCACTGAACCGCGGGAAGCCATGGCTTCCAAAGTGGAGGCAGTCCCTCCAGGAGTGAATGGGCTGGAGTGGAGAGAATGGGGTGAAGGGGCCCCCTGACCCATTTGATGTTCCAAAAAAGCCCCGAAACCTTGTCATGGAGTTGATTCTGATTCTGAGCAATCCCTTATAAGACTTGTGAGATGGTCAGTCTTTGTGGGGCAGACAACTTCCCCCTGGAGCAGCTGGTGGGGTTGAACCTCCCACCTTGCAGTTAATAGCCCAACACTGATCTCTCAGAGTCTCCAGGGCTTTTTGTCAGAGCACAAGATTTGTTAAGTGGAGAATTAAAAAAAACAAAACACAAACAAACCAATAAAAAACAGACCGAAGAGCCTAATCTCCACATCTGACACCCTTCTGAATATTCCAAAACATATTCGGTGCATAGCCTTCAGTTAAAATATTTTTTTCAGAAGGAGGAACCAAGCATAATGATCGAAGCATAACCCACAGCCTCTCCTCCCTGCCTGCCAAGGGAGACGAACAACAGAAACGTGGGTGAAGGGAGACAGCGGTCGGTGTAAGATATGAAAATAAAAATGATTTATAATTTATCAAGGATTCATGAGGTGGGGGGAGGGAGGGAAAAAAGGCGCTGATGCCAAGAGCTCAGATAGAAAGTAAATGTTTAGAAAATGATGATGGCAACATATGCTTGATACAATTGATACATGGAATGTGATATGAGCTGTCAGAGTTCCTCAATCAAACGATTTTTAAAAAATTGTTTTTATTCCTCTTTACATTTTAATGAAAAAATGTCCTTATAGTCTATATTTCTAAAGAAAACCCCCCACTTATTAGAAGAGAATATCTTCCTGTGTCACAAATATTCGTTTACAACATCCCCTTTAATGGCTACATAGTTTTCTTTGCATAACACGATTAAGGCTTAATATAGTATCAACTTCATTTCTCTGCAGGAGATTTATGAGCTGCCTAAAACAACTTTTATTGTCATAAAAGCGCAATCTGTAAGTAACATTGCCAACTCTTTGGAAGAAAACCAGGCTTCACTTTCTCGCGTGCGTGCTTTGCTTCGTTAATGGTATATTCGACTGCCCCAAATTTCTAGGTGCCATTTGTTGTCTGCTGTGTTGAGGCACAGTACTCAGATGGGGACGTCCTCTCTCCATGTGTTTCTGAAATGAAGGCCAGTGTCTGGCGGGTAATATATTGCTCTCTGATTACTTTCAGGAAGTCAGAAGCCAATTGGTGAGTTCTTGTTGCCTTCCCTAGACATCGGGTTTTTGAATTTCTTCTCTTCTGTCTGCCAACCCCCACCCCCCAAATTCACATGTCCACTATGCACTCAGGTTGTAAGATGTGCATTTTTAGGACATGTCCTCTTAATTTTGAGAAATTCAGTAAACTGGCATCGGGGCACTTTGATTTTTTTCTTCGTCCTTTTTACCAAAAAGGATTAGATGGTACATCCGATTCCTAATTCTTAGGCAACCTTCTATGCACAGGCCAAGGAGATGGGTGTAGTTTTTATTGGTGACGCAATTCGAGTGTTTCTAAACCACAGAACTACGTTAAAGCCCTTCGAGCCATTAAACTCATTAATGATGAGGAGGAAGAAATTCAATGTCACTTGTCTTTGGACACATGCTGTGGCCGACCTCCAAGTAATTTTGGCTAATATCAACTTGTGCTGCCTAGCACACAATTTCAAGTCAACTTCTTTGGATAGAGAGAGAGAGAGAGAGAGAGAGAGAGAGAGAGAGAGAGAGAGAGAGAGAGAGAGAGAGAGAGAGAGAAAGAATGAATCTTCAGATCTTCATTAACTGAATAGCAAAAAGAAACTGCTCAATCTGAAATTCTTTGAGCTCTTTCCTTGCGTGCAGCCTGATAACACATGACCATTTTTGCTTAGAATAAAAAGCTAATGGACGTCCCATGAGGAGGAGAATTTAGAAAGGTTTGTGCATACAATAAATCATCTGCTTTCTTGGGATTTCAGAGATCTTTTGATTGATTTGTTCCTTTCTTCACTCTTTTGACCTGAGCTGCTTACTTCTGCTCCACTTGTGAAAGTATAGCAGTGTGCTTCCCCCCCACCCCCCACCATGGTAGCTACCTGTGTTAGAGGCCATTGCACATATGGCCCAACCCCCTCACTGCTACTGACTTCATTCTGATGCGTTGCAGGACAAGGTAGAACTGCTCCCGTTGGGTTTCAGAGACGTTAAATTTTTATTGGAGTAGAGAGCTGATATTGTAGTAGTTACATGTTGGGCTGCTGTCTGAAAGATCAGCAGTTTGAAACCACCAGCCACTCTGTGGGAGAAAGATCGGGCTTTCTACTCCTGTAAACAATCACAATCTCAGAAATTCAAAGAGGGCAGTTCTGCTTTGTCCTTTAACAAGGTCGCTATGAGTCAGCATTGGCTCCGTGTCCGGTGAGTTTTGTTTTGTTTTTTTAAGACAGCCTCATCTTTCTTCCTTATATCAGCTAGTGAGTTTGCACCTCTGATCTTGCAGTGAGCAGCTCAATGCATCAACCTTACTACGCCATGGAAAATGTGATCATAGGAGATTTTTCATACTATCATCGTGGCCCTCAAGACTTGTATTGCTGTCTTGGAAAAAAATTCTAAATTTAGAGTTGTTAGATATATTTCTTTTAGAGGCAAGGATACCTTCATACTGCCCAATCCCATTTCTTTATTTCTCTCCAGGCTGGAGTTTTGTGCCATTCTGTATGTTTCATGGAATTCTCAAGGGGGCAGGAATTTTGTAGATGCTATTCTGGGACAGCTCCGTTGTTGTATACCTTTCCTCCACGCATGGATGCCTACCATGGTCTAGTGTCCGTGAACATTGGCTTTTATGGCCATTGGGGGACTTCCAACTCTCATAATGCCATCTCCCATGGAATGAACCCAGCATACAACCAGGAAGTGAGGCCTTGTGCTCCCCAGACCTTCTTAGGGCAAATATATTCTTTATGAGTGATACCCCTCTCTCTGTTTCACTGGTTTTTTTAAATTTTATTTTATTTTATTGAAGAGCAGCCCTGGTGGTGTCGTGGTTACGTGTTGGGCTGCAGTCTGCATGGTTGACAGTTTGAAACCACTAGCATCTACTTGGGAGAAAGATTGGGCTTTCTACTCCTATACATAGTTCTAGTCTCAGAAACTCAAAGGGCAGTCACTATGAGTCAGCATTGACTTGATGGCAGTGAGTCTGATTTGGTCTTTACTTTGAGTGAGCCCTGGTGGTATAGTGGGTTATTCAATGGGCTACTCCCCACACGGTCAGCAGTTTGAAACCACCAACAGCTGTGTGGGAGAAAAATGAGGTTTTCTACTCCAGTAAAGACTTACAGTCTAGGAAACTCACAGGGTAGTGTTACTCTGTCTTATAGAATCGCTATGAGTCAGAATTGACTCAGTGGCAGTGAGATTTTTTTTATACTGCCAGCCTTTTTGAAAGCTGACAGCCTAATCTTTCTATCCAGAAGCACCTGGTGGGTTCGAACTGGTGACCTTTTAGTAAGCAGCCCAATGCTTAACCTACTGCACCACTCAGTGAGCTGAGTCTAGTGTCTTTCATCACTTCCTATACCTCCTTTGTCTTTCTTTTGCATTTCTGCTATAATGTCCCTTAAGTCAATGCTAGACGTCCCAGCAAACAAAGGAGACTATTTATATGAAGTTCAAAACCAGGCAAAGCTAATTTATGGAATGAGAGGTAAAAAGGACTGGTTACCTTTGTTGTGGGAGGGGGTCTAGAAAAGTCTCATATTTTGACCTGGGGTTGGTCTCTGAGTGGCACAACTGGCTAAGTACTGGGCTACTCACCTAAAAGTTGGTGGTTCAAGCCGAACCAGAGGGGTCTTGGCAGAAAATCTTGTGATCTGCCTCATCCATAATAATCCTCCAGAAGCCAGTTCTACCCTGCACACCCGGCTCGCATGACTTGGAAGGATGTAGAGGGCGACTGATTATTTACATATGTACAACTCCTCAGAGTTGTACACTTAGGACCCATGCACTGTACTGTTTGTAAAAAAGGCAAATAGAGAGGGAGGCAACCCATTTGACGGTGCCCACATTCTAGAAGCCATGTCAGAGACACCAGGGGAGAGGAATAGGCATATCTGAGTCTGATGCAAGTGAAAGCGCGTCAAGACTGTAGCGATGTCCATAGCCCTTCATCTGCAAGAGTCAGAATTTATTTCCAGGAAGACATAATTGCTTGTATTTGGCAGATTTTAATTTTATTGCTCTTAATTTCCTCTCTATTTTCATGATTTACAGGCTGGCTTCTAATGCTTCCCATCTCTTGGATGGTTGGCCTGCCTTCCTTGGATCCTGACTCCGCCTTTTAACACAGTTGCTGCTGCGGCTGCCTCCCCCGAGTTCAGAACGATTTACAAATGTTCCAACAGAGAAACAAAGACAGAAAGTGGGAGACATGGTCTGGTTTGTTGCAAGTGGCTTTTCCTGCCAAGCTGCAGGGAATGGTCTGTGGCCCGGCTTTGCCGTCCTAATTGGAACCACAGCTCCTCAGATTGCCTGTAGATTGCAAACTTGCGGGCCCACTTCCATCCCAGGACCATTACAGGCTGGCGACCGGGAGGCGCACTTTCCTTGGCTCCCTGATCTGTTCAAATAGCACCGGGAGGGTGCTGTACTTCTCTACCGCCCTCCTCCCTCTCCTCCTCTAGAGCTGAATCAGTAAGTCTAACAGAGGTTTATTGGTGACTTATTTTGTGCCTGATGCTCTCCTAACCATTTTGCCTGCATTCATTCATTTCATCGCCAGCACATCTGGAAGTTGGTGCTGCCATTACCCCACGATAGGGGAAGAGATTAGCCCCTGAAAGAGAAAGGCCCTTGCCCACGGTTGCACACGTGGCCAATGGCAGAACCAACCTTGGGACCCAGTCGGGAGCCCCAGCCTGAGCGCTTAGCCACAGTCTGGGAAAAACAATCCATTCCCACTGGCGTGATCACCAGAAATCATCACCTAACTGACTGGCTAGTTCTACACTCACTGCCCAGTCCAGCAGCCAATAGCCACAGGTGGCTACTTAGTACTTGCAATATGACTCGCCCAAATTGAGATGCGCTAGAAACGCCCAAAAATAATCCTGGTGGCACAGTGAGTAAGCGTTCGATGGCTCACTTAAAGGTTGGCCATTCAAACCCATCCAGCATCTCCTTGAGAGAAAGGCCTGGAGATCTGATGACACCAGGAAACCCCACGAGGCAGCTCTACTGTGTCACGTGGGCAGCTATGAGTTGCAATCAAGTCTACAGCAGACGACAACAAAACGAGAAATCTAAAATACACTGGGCTTTGAGGACTTCGTACGGAAAAAAAAGGACGTAAATGCCCTCCTTAATAAGTTTGTAGATGGCCTACATGTTGAAATGATAATCTTTTGAATACATGGGGTTGTGGGTTACATTGATGCCTCCCCACATATATGTGACAAATCTTCAGGCTAAGGACCTGTGGTCATAACCTCATTTGGGACGGGTGGTCTTTGTTATATTAATGGACAAGATTAGCATAGCATGGATCTTGAGTCAATCTCTTTTGCGATATGAAAGGGATTAGGATAAGCAAGCAAGCTGAGATGGGGGACGAAGATGGCAGACCTCCAAGAGCTCAAAGAGATGGGAAACATTCCTCTAGAATCCACAGAGCAAACCTTTTCCTGCAGCTGGTCCCTTGAGTTTGGACTTTGAGCCTCTGCAACTGCCCGAGAATAAATGTCTGTTTGCTAAAGCAACTCATTTGTGATACTTCTGTTAGAGCATTAAGATAGTGCATTTTTAAATGAGATGATTAAAATGAACGCCACTTGTTTCTTTTTAATTAAAACAAAAGAGGGCTATGAGAACAGCTTAACAGTACACATGTGTCCCTGCACTTCTGTTTCTGTTGCTAACGCTGAGTGTAGACCTTCCTTCCAAATACAGCCAAACTTGGTTCCAGTCTGGTCCTTGGTGAAATGGATCTAGGAGAAACAGGACACAGATCAATGTGGGCCATGGTTAATTAAAAACCTTTACACACACACACACGTACATATACCGTATATCCTCATGTATAAGCCGAGTTTTCAGCACATTTTAATGCCATTTTTGTGGTAAAATTAGATGCCTCGGCTGATATTCAGGTTGGCTTATACTCGAGTATATACGGTATATGAAAAAAAAAAAACCCAAGCATTTAATGGATGCCTATTTTGTACCATCATGGCAATTAACCCCTCACATAAGTGTTGCATTTCACCTTTGTAACTCCTCAGTGAACTATCATTAGCCCCATTTTACAAATGGGGGAATTGAGGCATAGTTTCACAGCGTGTGTGGCTTTCTGGTACTAACAAATGATGAGGCCAGGATTGCAATATCTGGGTCACCTGACTCCACTTCAAATGATTTTTTACCACCAGTGATCTCTTTTGCATAGCTCTCACCCTTCATTGCATTTGCGCTCCAAGTATGTCTCTTTGCCTTACATTGTCCACAAAAATCCAAACTCACTGCCATGCAGTTGGCGCCGACTCACAGAGACCCTATCGAACAGAGTAGAACTGCCCCTGTGGGTTTCCGAGGCTGGAAATCTTTATGGGAGTTGAAGGCCTACAGAGCGGCTGGTGGTTTTGAACTGCAGCCCAATGTATAAACGCTATACCACCAGTAGACTATGACCCACAGTAGGCCACTTTCAGTGATCGATGGACAGACTTGCTTAACGCTAGCTGTCTGAAACACATCGGTCCTAATTTTCTCCTACAGTGCTTGGTACCTACCCCATTGTTTTCCTCTTAAAAGCTACAAGTATGTCTTGGCCAAGCTTACATCATTCAATTGCTATTTTTAGATCCCCATGACTTCTTCCAGAAATTGCATTCCTGGATTGGTTCAATAAATATTTGTGAAGTATGTACTATGGGGCATTAACGCTACCAAACCGTCGGAATCCAGAGGAGACAGATAGGGTCTTTGCAGAGTTCCTGCCCCAAAGGAATGCATGATCTAATAATGTGATATTATTTAGAGATATGCAAATAGGCAATTGCAGGGAATGGCGATGGGTGCTGTTGCTAGGAGGTCTGAGAGCATGTTGTCCGGCCACCAAACCCAGTCTTGGAAGTTCGAGAAGGCTTCTCAGCAGGAGGGGAGGAAAATGCTCCATTTCAGCTCTAGGTTGTTGGTATTAGTTTCCATGAAGCCCACCCTGACTCTCTTTCTGGTTAATGAATATAAAGCTGTGATTTCGTCAGGATACCCTAAGTTCTGTTCACCTCTGTTCTTATTCTGGAGTCAGGAAGTGGAGGTTTTATGGAGACAGGATGTGGAGGCTTTATAGACAGGAAGTGGAGGCTTTATGGAGACAGGAAATGGGGGCTCTATGGAGACCAGAAGCGAGGCCTTTATGGATCCAGGAAGTAGAGAGCCTAAATCTGAAGCTGCTCCAGGGCACCCTGCCGCAGGGTTCCTGGTCTCCAGGCCAGGTACTGCACCCTGGCTGGCCTCAGCTTTTCTCTGGGGTTTTCTCGCTTGGGACCTGGAATCAATGTCTGGAGTTTTCACTGTGCTTCCTTGCAACTTTAAGTTTTACTGGCAATTAGCTCCTTGTGGGTGTGTCTCAGCTCCAATGTTTTCAAGGAGAACATATAGAAGGGTGGTTGACTTTTTGACCCAGGTCATTAAAAATATTATCAAACCACACCATTGGCTGATGATGAACTAGTAGCTAGGCTGCTTTTACATCAGATGCTTATCCTTGCTCCAATCAACTAAGGGTTGGAGGACAGGAACATATGACACCTGCACCCCAAAAAAAGGCAGCCAAGGCCACCCCTCCCCTTCCCACACACCTTTCCTCTGCTAAATGGGAATTTGGACAGTTTGTTGAGGGATGTGGCATGGCAGGTCTAATTATGGACCTAGAAAGTACCTCTAATTCAGCGGTTCTCAATCTGTGGGTCGCGACCCTTTTGGGGGGGGTGGGGGTCAAATGACCCTTTCACAGTGGTCGCCCGATTCATAACAGTAGCAAAATGACAATGATGAAGTAGCAACAAAAATAATTTTGTGGTTGGGGGGGTCACCACAAAGTGAGGAACCGCATGAAAGGGCCAGGGCATCAGGAAGGTGGAGAACCGCTGCTCTAATTTTTAGATAAACAGTATCATGGATGACAAGTGAGCAAGTTGGAAAATCCCTGAGCCTGTCTCTGGAATAATTGTACTGGACCAGGTCCCTGGGCCCATGCACTGGGCTCCTTTTAGGTATGGCTTTCCCATGCTGGCAGCCCCCTCTCCCAGAATGTCATCTTTTCTTCGTTGTCAGGGACTCAGAGTGCTATGGCAGCATTAGCCTTCCTCCCTCTTCAGCAGCGCGCAATAATGGACTTGATAACACTGCCCACACTGGAATAGATGCATTTCCTCTTCAGCAATCTGCCCTCATGATCTCTCTCTTGAGATGAAAATCCTCATCTGCAGGTGCTTTCTTTTCTCAAGGGGTTTCTGGAAAGAATTCATTGGGTCTATAGGGAAGGGGGGAAAGCATCTACCGTATATACTTGTGTATAAGCCGAGTTTTTCAGCACAAAAAATGTGCTGAAAAACTGGGGTTCGGCTTATACACGGGTCATTGGTACCCCAGCGAGGTGTAACATCTCGCGGGTGATTGCCGTTTCTCCGCTGTTCATTCAAAGCCCCACTGACACTGCGGGGATTTGAATGTTTGTTTACTCACATCTAACCAATCAGAGTGTCCTATGACGTGGACGGCTCCAATTCGCAGAAGCACCCGTAGTGATTCACTTACACTGGCAGCTGAACTGGTAAGGATGTGTCTGTGGCTGCGCTCCATCTCTCCCCTCTGGTCTCTGTGTTAATTCACATCCTGCATTTCCCACCCTAGGCTTATACTCGAGTCAATCAGTTCTTCTGGTTTCCCAGGTAATAATTAGGTACCTCGGCTTATACTCGGGTCGGCTCATATTCGAGTATATACAGTATTTTAGTTTTTTCAATCTTGAACTGCAATTTAAACTTTCTTTTAATTCTCAATGAAAACTCAAACCACTTCAGTCTTAGCTGTCTCTGTGACTTTGTCACTAATCGAAGTAACAGATATTTTCATATAGAATCCTCACGTACGCCCCCAATCACTTTAAAATCATGGCGGTGATTAGAAGCATGTCTACATCTTGTTATTTCAGGTTAAACCAGCACATACATGGCAAATGTGATGGTTTGTATTTGAATAATTATATTTCCATACAGTTGATTGGCTACATAATCGTATACTAATGGTTTTATGCACTTAAATTAACCCTTCCGAGAAGGGGGCGCCTCGGCATCAGGCTTTGGGGCACAGCAAAGGTAGTCAACCCGGCATGGTAAAGTCATCCTAGAACGCACATGCACCCAGGACAGCAGCTGCCCCTCTCCCCAGAATCTCTAGTCCACCAGCACTGTGCTGGTGGGGGTTCGTCTGAACAAGGCAAAGCTGGAAGAGGAAGTCCTACAGGAGCGCCAGGGAAGGCAATTCAGATGGGACAAGGCTGTGTAGGGAGCAAAATGGTAATTTACACAGAGAGAAGATGGTAGCAGAAGCCTTTTAATTAAAGCCACCCCGATGCCCTCAGCCCGTACTGTGTTTGTGAATGTGCTTCAGGGATGGCTTGTCTTCTTGTCTGGCATTCATCAGCGCCACATGCTTTGCGTTATGCAGTGGCATGGGACCTTATTTTGTTGTCTTCCCTTTTTGGCTTTGAAGGGAGTCAGGTGGGCAGATTTTGTGCAGGAGCCCAAATCTGAGTCTTTGGAGTCCTGCTGATTTATAGGCCATTTGATGTCCTGAGAGTGCATTTCATCTGGGTTAGCCTTGCCCTTCCACTGGAGAGTTGAGCAAAGGAAGCTGCTGGGAGGATGTGATGAAAGGGAAACTCACGGCATGAAGGACCACAGGGAACATGGACTGGAGACAAGTGGAAAACTTTGCATGAACGCCGTCTTGTTAGTATCTCCAACTACTGCCAATTCCACATAGACCTTCATGGAAGCTAGTTCTGAGGCTCACTTGGTACCCACATTCATGCTATTGATTGCTCCTCTTTTCTAAGCATCGGTGATCTGTCCTCTCCTTCTCCTGGTGTTGGGGGTGGCATTTAGAAGTTCAGTTTCAAGAGCTTCACTAGAAGGCCTTTGGGCAAAAAGAACAAACGTTTAGGAGTAAGGGCACTGAGGCACCTGTACTATTCCAGTGACAGCTATGCGATCTTGGGAGAGCACTATTACTCTTGTCCACTTCCGTTTCCTCGTTGGCTGATGACACTTATTAAGAAGAATAAGTGTCCTGCTTAGAAGTGCTGTGACCATCAAAGAGGATGAAAACACTTGGAGAAGAACAAAGCTTGCTTGATCATAAGGCTCCATGGATTCTATTACCAAAGCCCCATGGGGTTTTCATCTTGTTGTCTTTCAGTTGGGTGTCCATTGAAGGCAAGACTTCAGGGGAAATCCTTCTAATGATAACCTGCCAAATCATCATGAGAGGATTAATTTTTATGTTAACTTAGAACAGGGTCCCCAATGGAAAAGGATCAAAACCAGGTTGAGCTCAAGGATTGGTGAATAGGTGTATTTCCTTCTACCTATGGGTCTGATGGGCCATCACAGAGAGGGCAGGGGCCAGGGGCAATAGGGAAGAGTCAAAGAGAAAACTTAAATTCCCTCTTTGTTTGCCCTGCTTACTGCCCTTGTCAGAGGCTGGCTGCCCCACCCCCTGTGAGCTGGGATCCAAGCCTTCTGAGGCCTTCTATGTTGTCTCTCATCTGAAATGGCTGGAATTGTGGATTTAGATAAGGAACCTGACAAGACTGATAGCCAGACCAATAGCTGCTAATAGTTCCTCCCCACTGCTTGAAAGAGGGCATCACCAACATCACCACCACCACCATCATCATCATCACCACCACCACCACCACATAATCTATAGCCCATCACTGTGCTAGGTGATTTACATCCGTATGAAACATGCCACCACACCACACTGCACACAAGCAATTTAGCATTAACGACATCACACTTCTGGTTGTTGCATTCTGTTGAGTCCATTCCGACTCACAGTGACCCTCCAGGATAGCGTGGACCTACCCCATCGAGTTTCCTAGGTTGGAATCTGTACAGGAGCAGATCTTCTCCAGATCTTTTCCAGAGTTGAGCACAGGAAGCTGCTGGGTAGATGTGATGAAGGAAAAACTGGTGGAGCCCATGGAGCCGCTGGTGGATTTAAATCACCCACCTTTTAGTTAGCAGCCCTGGTGCCATCAGGGCTGAAATGTACCTACTAGAACCCAACCAACTGCCCCCCCCCAGTGCCGTATGACGCATAGCAACGCTGCAGGTCAGAATCAAACGGTTCCCTAGGCTTCCCAAGGCTGTTGATCTTTATGGAAGTAGACTGCCTCGTCTTTATCCTGGGGAGGGGCTGGTGACTTCGAACTGCCAACCTTTCAGTTAGCAGCCCAACAGGCAGCCCACTGCGCTCCCGTGGTTCCTCAATGAGGCTTAGAGAAGCTAAATCATTTGTCCAAGGACAGAACTGATCAAACTGGAGATCATGCAGGTTGGCTTGAACCCAAGCCATACCTTCAACCAGCAAGCATGCTATACACGGTTCCGCTGATCCTTGACAAATGAGGGAGGCACACAAGTAAATGGAGAAAAGAGTAAATACCACTGTATGCAAAGGTGATGGGGAATCATGGCAGTGGCTTTACGGAGGTGTGCTTCATGGTTTTCTTGTGCTTTCTCTCTTCCCTTGGGGACAATGATGCAATTCGGCCCCTTTCACTATCTGGAAAACTCCATTTCCCCAGCTATGGCAGAGCAAAGCTGTCTCTTCTCGGGCTTTCTGGAAGATCATGGCAGACAGGCCTTCTTCTCTTCAGAAGGACTTGGGCTTTACAAAGGCGAAGTGAGCTCATCTCCGCCTGCCAGATACCAGGGCGGATGTCGTCTGTTTGGGAAGGGCATGCAGAGGGTGTCTGGCTTTGTATAAACTGTGGCTCCTGGCCCCTGGGAGGTCGTCAGAGAAATTATGAAATGAAATTCATTTGTTAACCCAGAAGCATTTGCGCTATTGGTTTATAAAAACGGTGCCCATTTCGAGGTCTCTGCGCCAGTTTAGATAAACAGAGATGGCAACTAATTGTCTGCAGACCTGGGATCATAGACAGGACAGTGGGGAGAGAGGAAGGAGCCCAGAGCTGGTGGCTTTGTCTTGAGCCATCCTCTCTGATCCCCGTTGGGGTTCAGACACTGGAAACCAGAGGGGAGAGTGCAGGAGCAGAGAAAGGGGGAGCTGAGGAAGCACTGTGGCTGGCAGAAGCAGCCTGCCTTCGAGACGGGTAATGCCGTTTTAATGAGGCGACGGAGTGAATGAGCACTGCATGAAGATGTTCTCCTTGGTGCAGCGGGTGGCCGAGAGGGAGAATGTGCCCCCTTTGTGTGCTTTGCCAAAGCCCACCAGCTGCCACCTTGTAGGAGAGTTACATTTGAGTCACTGGTTTCCAAAAGGGTGACAAGTAGACTGTGTGTGGCTGAATGAGAGAGGCCTGTCTTTCCTGGAGCTTGCCAGCTTCGGCTTGGATCCCGGCCATGGCAGCAGTGGTCCCGATTTGTAAGCAGATTGGCTGTTTCAAGATGCTGTTCTGAGAGGGGATTGGGGGACAAAGGACAAACCCGTAGGGGTCGGGGGAGAAAACTGGGCCCTTTGGAAGCTTGGAAGGTCTCTTTTCTTTATTTTCTTAGTTTGCCTCTTAACGTTTTCCTAAGCTGGGGATGCCTTCTCTTCCCTCCTGGGAGAGTTAGGATGATGATGATGATGATGATGATGGCGGTGACGACAATGACAGTGATAATCATGATGGTAATAAAAATGAGAGTGAAGATTTAAACAAGCCCCCTTTCTGCGCCAGGAGCCTCTATGAATGCTTTACCTATAGGAGTTGAATTAGCTCTTGGACAGAGTTTAATTTATCATCCCTGTTTTAGAGCTGAGGAAATGGATGCTCAGAGAGGTTAAGCAACTTGACCCAAGACTCATAGTGAGCAAACGAGGAATCAGAGCCAGCGCTTATGGCTCAGAGCTAAAGAATGATCTCAGGCCTGGATGCCAAGGATTTCTGGTCATATCATGGGGAGACCCCTCCAACCCTAAGCTTTCTGAGAGAAGGAAGCAGGGGATGTCCTGCTCACAGCAGACTGCGGCACAGGATGCTCCAGGTCTGCCACATACCACGTGGTCCTCCAGCGCGTGAAACTGCATCACATCCAATTTGATGAATTTACACTTAGCTTTATTCATTTCCTTGTTCTTTCAATAAAGATCTTATTAAGTATCTACTATGTACTGGGCCCGGGGCTAGGTGTTAGAGGGCAGAAAAGGAATATAATACCATCGCTGCCCATGAAGAACTTGGGTACAGAGAGAAATAACCTGCAGACATAAACATTATGCACATCGACACAGGTACCACTTCAGCTCGACTTCTTGTTCTCAGTTTCCCACCTTCCCATCTGTATCCATCTTAAAGGTAAGACTTCTCACGGCTTAACACTGGGCTAGAGTTTTGTGTGTGGTTATGTGATTACACAACCAGGTTGTGTGGTTTTGGGTGGTGAGCCGCTAAAGGCGAGCTTGATCTGTTCGTTGCCTTTGTTTCTCCCCAAACAGAGCTTTTTCAAAGTGCATTTTATGGACCAGTAGTTTCAGCGTTGCCTGGGAGCTTGTTAAATATGCAGCATCCATGCTCTACTCAAAAAGGAAAGAAACACACACAAAAAAGTTGCCATCAAGTTGACTGTGACTCATGGGTCTTTTCCCCAGGAACTGCCAACCTTTCGGTTAGCAGCTAAGTGCAACAGTTTGCACCGCCCAGAGACAGCCTCCACCTGAGAGACTCACTGAATTAGTAACGCCCAGCACGGGGCCCAGGAATCCGTACTTCCACATCCCTCCAAGTGATGCTGATGCACGTGTCATGTTGAGAAGCATCCCTGTCACATGAGGGTGCTCACAAAATCATCGTGGAAGACTGTAACTCTCCAGAGGGGTAGGAAGCTTCCGATTTCTCCGGAGGAGAGACTGGTGGTTTTGAACTGTTGACCTGGTGGTTAGCAGCCCAATTCCTAACCAGTACGCCACCAGGGCCCCTTTTGAAGGATTGGGTGCACCAAGTATTTGACATTGAGTAGGGGGAGTGAGTTGGTCCTTTCTAGGTCTGGGCATGACTCCAGAGATCAATTTCGCCAAGTCTGAGGAGAATGACAGGAGAAGATGGAGTCCGATTTCTTTCCCTCTCAAGCCATTTGGATTAATGCATTCAAATGGCCGGGTAGATCAACTCCAACCGCGTGCATCTGAGCAACGGATCATGTGGCCTGGTGGGACCCTGGTGGGTGGCCCAGGTCACAATGACAGCCAGGAGTTCCAGAGGATGAAGTCAGGCGCCCACAGACGTTAGGGAAAGATAGATACTAAAGCCTCAAGATTGGTGACTCTTGGCTTTTGTAACAAGGGACATATTACAAATGCAACTTTTTCACTCTTCTTGTGATCCTGCAGAGCCTTGTTGTAAATGCATTTCAAGCTGGTTTTACTCTCCCATCCCCTTCCTCGTCTCTCTTTCTTAAACTCTGTACTCCCTCCCCAGGTCCTTCCTTTATTTGTCAGAGTGAAAGCTACCTTATGGTCTGATGTTTTAAGGGCAGCGATGGGTGAACCTCTGCGTGTCATCAACCACTGGTCTCAGAGTAATGGCTTTACAGCATCTCTCTACCTCAATAGTTTGACCATCCCCACTTCCCAACTTCTCTACCCACCCTCTCCGTGTGTGGGGGGGGGCGGGGGCGGGGCTTGCATAATAGCCGTTGGCTCAATATGATAAAATACAATTTGGCTCCCTGAGCTACACAAACAAGAGGCATTTAATAAACTGCATAGAGTTTTGGCAGTGGGAGGGAGGGTAGCAGCCAAAGAGACACATATGGCTGGCTTCACAGCCTCCTGGACTTTTGAGGAGAGGAAATCTAGCTTTAGATCCCTGCGGGAGGCAGTGGAGTGAAGAAACGGTTAGTTAGACTAGGGTGGTTCAGCATCTTTGGGAACATTGATCGCTCTGCCCAGCTTATTTCATTTCATAAACACATATAGGGTGCTCATTCCAAATTCTCTAAGCCCTTTAGAGTTTTTGAAGCAGCTTTATTGAGACATGATTTACATGTCATAGAATCCATCTGCCTGATGTGTACACGTTAGCGATTCTTTAGTAATTTTGCAGAGTCATGTTACCATTAGCCTAACCCAGTTTTTGGATATTTCCATCACCTCTCATGCTCATTTAGAGTCAGTCCTTAATCCCAGCAACCATTAATCTACTTTCTGTCTCCATGGATTTGTCTCTTTGGGGCTTTTCATCTAAGTGGAATTGTATCTTTTGTGCCTGGCTTCTTGTACTGAGCAGAATATTTCCGAGGTTCATCCGTGTATCAGGGATGTGTTCCTTTATTAGAACAGGTCACCCATGGAATTGCTGCCTGCTGGTTGCAACTCCTTACCAGATGGTGCTTCAGAGGAGGCATTAGAGAAGGGAGTGATTGCCGTCTACTCGTGGGTCCAATTTGATCAAGCGTACAGAGAGGAGAGTTGCATGAGTAACACAGCCCATTGTCCTTGTCAGAGGGAGTAGATATTGCAATCTCAGTAATCTTCCATTGTGGAGAACAGTCGCTTCTTTACCTGTATTTGCTCACTCCCTCCTCGGAACAATCTCATTGTGGAAGCTGCTTTTATTGTCACTGCTTCCAGATGAGGAGCCTGAAGCAACGGTTCATCGTTGGGAGGGTCAAGCTTCCCACCGAGGCAGTCTGACATCAGGATCTGGGCTCTTGGCCACTCTTGCTCTGCTGCCTCTCAAATGATCTCCTTCCCTTCTGAATTTGAGTGTCTTGCATATACCGAGCAGTGACTTTCTAGAAGTGCCTGCTGTAATTTTGTGCAGTCAGATACCTTTTGCTTCCACTCAAACTTTGTGCCCAGAACTTTCCTGAGTGCCAAGAGAGATCGAGATAAGTCCTTGCCTTTTTGGACTAGACTCAGACACACATCATGATGTGGATTCATAGCATCATATATGATCTGAAGCCTAAATGATTCCTCCAAGGACAGCAAGTCTACAAGGAAAGGTTGCTATCAGTAAGAAGAGCAGGGGACCACTTTTCTGAGGTCACCCTGAGCCGCTTCAAGTCCAAAATTCATGCTGTTCTTCAGAAGCCTGCGTCTCAAGGTCCCTTCCACCCACAGGGTTTTCGGCTTGCTGTGTTTCAACTTTTAGACCTCATCTGTGTGTCTCTAATTATATCGAGAAGCTTTCCTCTTAAGATGTTTTCAATAGAAATGGCATTGAGAGGTTTTGCTCTTCCAAGAAAAGACTGGTTGGTTAGTCAGGGCACAGGGCTTGCCGTGTGTGTGTGTGTGTGTGTGTGTGTCTGTCTGTTTATTTCAAAAGGCCTTGTTGCATGCTGGCCAGTTGATTCTGATTCATAGCACAGAGTCGAACTGCCTCACAGGGTTTTCTTGACTGTAGTATTTATGGAAACAGACTGCCGCATTAGGAACAGCTGGTGGATTTGAACAACTGACATTTCTAGTTAGCACGTGAGTGCTTAACCATTGCACCACTAGAGCTCTCTCAATCTGTCTTCTAGCATCAAAATCTTGAGTTGGATGGAACCAATGTTACTGAACTGTTTAGCAGAGACTGCGAATGGGTGTGTGTTTGGTGGTGTATATCCCCACCAAAAATAAATCAAGTACTACAAATAATTTTTCTTGGGTTGGCCACATATGCCTGGCAGTCGAGGCTTCACGAGTAAGAATGATACATGGACCTACATCTTAGATTCTAGAAGGCCTGTGTCAGTCAGCTGGTGCTGTGTAACAAACCAGCCCAAACTTTGTTGTTTGTTGTTACTAGGTGCTGTTGAGTTGACTCTGACCCATAGTGATGCTATGGACAGCAGACCAAAACCCTACCCAGCCCTGTGCCATCCTCACAATTGTTATGCTTGAGCCCATAATAGCTTTGAGGTCAGCCAATGGCTATCAAGTGCCTGTTATGTGCAAGCACTGTTCTTAGTACTGTATGTGTATGAGGTCATTTGAACCATACAACAGCCCTGAGAGTTCACTATTACTGTTTCCTTCATTATCATGATGTGAGTCTCAGAGACGTTTAAGGAACCTGCCCAAAGTAATGCACCTTGGAAGAGTGACTCCTTCTAGAAGTCTGATTCCAGAGCCTTTGAAATAGCTCTTAAATACCATGTCATCCTGCCCATCGTGCGCTTAGAGAAATTTAGTTGATGAGTCACTGAGCCAGAAGAATACCAATAGTGACTAACGTTTATGGAAGAAGTAGGATGTGCCTGACAGAATTCCAAGGACTGCACACCTATTGTGGCATTTCATTTGGCAGAGCTGAGGGGCTCTACTTAACTCATTCCAGAGGGTGCTGTTCACGTTGGCTATGATGGGAATGGGGCACCGGGTGGTGCATTGTGGCGGCCTTGCAATATGGCAAGGTCCCTCATTGGGGTTTCCCCCTCGTATAGATTATGAGTCCCCAAGTGGTGCTAATGGAAAATGTGCTTGACTGCTCACTAAAAGCTTGGAGGCTTGTGCCCACACAGAGATGCCTAGGAAGAAAGGCCTGCCAATCCAAAATCAGCCATTGAAAACCGCATGCAGCTCAGTACTACTTAGGCACATGTGGAGGGAGTTACCGTGAGGTGGGGTAGTTGGTCTGTAGATCAGTGTAGCCAATTAGAACCCACAAGATGAAACTCGCCAAACTCAAAGTTCATTCTGATTCATAGCGACCCTGTAAGACAGGGTAAGACTGCCCTTGTGAGTTTATGAGACTAACTCTTGACGAGAGTAGGAAGTCCCGTCTGTTTCCCTGCTTGTGCTTTAGAGCTACCAATCTTGCAGTTAGTAGCCCAATCCTTAACCCACTATGATACCAGGGCTCCTAGAAAATTATAAGGACTTATTAAAGTCTGGCAACAGATTATAAGGACACAACTTCACCCCAAAGTGCCACCCCTTCAAGGGCGAGGGTTTTGAGATGTTGGTGTAGGGACAAATAGTCCTGAAAAACGCTAGCCGCCCCGATGGGTTCACTAACTTACCTTGGTCCGATAGCTGCCTTTTAGAAAGATAATAAGCTTAAATGATGTTTCCATGCTTTGTTGGTCAGGAGAGCATTGGCAGAGTTCCACATATGATGATGATGGGGACAGTGATGATGATGCTATTTCTGGGTGGTGCATAGAGGTGCTTGGGTGGGGCACCAGGGCCCTGAGATGCCAGAAAGAAGAGGCCTTATGGAACCTGACATCCCTGAGTTGAAGTGTTGCTTTGGGGTCCTGGGTATTTGCCACTGGGGTTCATGTGAAGGTTGTCAGGAGTAGAGGGAATCTGGGCTCCAGAGGCGACCCGCTTTCTGGTGGGGGTTGCTAGGTGAAGAGTCTGTGTGCAGTGCGTGGTGCTTCAAAGGCACAACCAGCAGGTCTGTTCCTGAGTGACCATCACTCTGGAATGAGGTCTCCACCTCCTGCCACCTCCCCACACCCATCATTAAGTGATAGCAAAAGACTCCCAGTTCGGAACCAAACCAAACTCACTGCCATCGAATCAACTCCAACTTATAGGGCCCCGATAAGGCAGGGAAGAACTGCCCCTGTGCCTTTCCCAGGCTGTAACTCTTTAGAGGAGTGGAAAACCTCATCTTTGTCCCACAGAGTGAATGGTGGGTTTGAACTGCTGACCTTGAGGCAATCAGCCAGTACCTAACCACTCCATCACCAGGGCCCTGAATTCAGGGTATAGAAGGAACACGAAGATTATGAGAAAATTCTAAGGGGTAGTGCCAGTCATCAGGTTTACAAAACAACTTGGAAGAGCCTAGTTTAATTTTCCACTGGAAACTTCTTACCATTGTGTTTAGCAAAAACCATTGTCCTCCCTGACTGTATGAGAATGTTCGTGGAAATCCCAAGGTCCTCTATGTACCAGGACCTGCTTTTTGACAAAGCACTGAGCCTGGGGAGGTCGAAGAGGGGCCATGGAGAAAGCAGAGGCAGAGAGCCAGCTGTATGGAAACACCAGCCTGCCAAACCAAGGCTGGCAGAGCTTGTGGTGGGCTAGCTGGCAGAACTGGAACACTGGTATCCCGTCTGCAAATGCTTTACATTCCTGGGAAGGAAGACATAGATGGGAACTTGCTGCCAGATGGTGAGCGCATTCAACATGGCCCGGCCACCGTTGCTTCCCAAGTGCATTTTCACTGAGGCGTGGAGAGCTGTGTGGACCGTGGTCAGAAAGTGCAATGTTCCCATGTGATACCAACGGGCGGGTGTTGGTGTCTGGGATGTAAGCTTTGACCAGGACTCAAGAAGTCGGGGGCAGGTGGAGGGCGGGGCTTTGGGCAGGGTGCGATAACACACCAATTGGCTGTGCAGCTCATAAAAGTCTCGGTAAATGCCTCAAAGCAAAAAATGTGGAAGGAATTAAAGAATTACTTTGGAGGCCTGGACTGAAATTTCCGTGTGTCATATGTGGTCAAGCCGGCATCAGCCAGCCTATGAGGAACGGCACTCTGTGTCTGTTGTCCGTGTGAGGCTCAGCCGGCTGTGAGGTGGGTCTTGATTAAGACTTTGAGTTTTATTTGTGGAAGCTGCTCTACCCCAATGAGAGAGGAAGCAAAACAAACAAAAAAAAACCAAACCAGGCAAGTCTCTTCAGCTGATGTGGCTCAGACTTCTGGAATAGGAGGCGAAGGGGCAAGAAAAGAAGAATTGGCTCTTTGAGAAAAATGAAAAAATCACTCTACACAATGGACGTCAGGATCTAGAGGAACATTCTCTTTCTGTGGAAATCCACCCCCACTGCCACACACACACCCCACCCCCCCTTTCTGTGCTTTATGTGTGGCAATTCCCAGTCTTCTGCTTGCCTAGTCTCTTCTTACCGCATTAAGCTCTTGTGTGGGTGGCTGGAGTTGATAGCGTGTGATGTACACAGAAGCAATTTTACATCCATTTCCTGGTAGAATTGCAATCTGGCCCCAGGGGAAGCAGCTGGTTGCCCGGCGTTGCATTCCTGATGGCCTGCCTGCTGGAGAGAGTGAAATGTGAGAGTGCTGACCCGGTGACGAAGGATCTCTGGTGGCGCAGTGGTTAAGCATTGCCTCCGAACTGAAAGGTCCATGGTTCAAACCTGATCATCTACCCAACTGCTCTGAGGAAGAAAGACCTGACAATCTCCTTCTGTACAGATAATGATAATAAAAGGCAAATAATAACTAAAAAGAAAAGTCCGTTGCTTTCACAAATATCACAGAGGAGAGGGTAGACAGGCCCCTAGCATGCACTCTAGCCCCGGGGGCTGTCATCTCTATGGAAGTAGACTGCCACACCTTTACTCCGCGCTGCTGACGCGTGTGGGCCACAGACCTTTCGGTTCGCAGCTGAATCCTCGAGGGATGCACCTCTAGGGCTCCGTCCACCAAGATGGCAGCCTCGGCAACCCGCCTGGTACAATTCTTCACAGTGGCAATGAGTCAGAACTGACCTGACAGCACACAGCCGCTATAGCGGCTGCTCATGGGGACTCGCAGTGACGCTGAGTGTGTCAGCAAGCGTGCTCTCCAAGTGGCATGTTTGAGACTTCCTGTGGCTGCAAGGAAAGTGCAGGTGTGGTGATGGAGGTGTGTGGCCACACAGAGATGCCTAGGAAGAATGGCCTGGCAATCCAAAATCAGCCATTGAAAACCGCATGCAGCTCAGTACTACTTCAGCACACATGGAGGGGGTTACGTGAGGTGGGGTAGTTGGTGTGTAGATCTGTGTACCAAATTAGAACCCACAAAATGAAACTCACCAAACTCAAAGTTCATTCTGATTCATAGCGACCCTATAAAATAGGGTAAGACTGCCCCTGTGAGTTTATGAGACTAAGTCTTTACGTCTGGAACCAAAGGAGCTTAAGCCCTGGCGGGGCATCGTGTTCACCCCTGTGACCGAGAGAGCGCTCCCGTGGGCCAGGCGGGAGGGCCAGGCTGGGGAGAGGGCGCTAGTGCTACCATCTGGAAGTGGTTGGAAAACAGATGGGGGAAGTCTGGAAAAATCCAATTTGTTGTCCTCAGGTGTTTTAAGGAATGTCTCGATTGCCGGGCGTTAAGAACGATTCCAGTGCACAAGACGGAATGAGATGCTTCTCCTGAGGCGCCCCAGGTCCAAACGGTGTGCAGCTGAGAGGCTCGCCTGTGGATTAGGCATCTGAGCACTGTAAGGAGTTGACCAGCAGTGCGGGCAGTTTAACACTTCTTAGCGGAAAAGGAAAAATAAAAATCTTACTGTAAAGGCGTCAACCATAAAATGGAAGGGAGGAACGGAAAGTTCCTGGCTAGAGGGCTTACAAATCCATAGCCGAGAGACTGGAGTTCAACTATCTGATTGCTTATTAGTGTCTCTGAGTTGCGGGGGGGGGGCGGCATTTGGGGCTCGTCCCCATCCCAAATGACAGACTATCCCCTGGCCAGATGCACACATCCAATGTTGATGCCACTGACTGGATCTTCTGAGGTGGTGGAAGCTGTCTGATGTGTTTGAGCCCAGAAACCTGACCCTCTCTTCTTAGAAAGACTGATTTCAAAGCACTTGTGTGGAAGTCCTGGCTGGCCTGCTGGAGATGCTTGGTGGCTCATGGCTCTACAAGGAGTCAAGGAGTGCTTTTCATTGGTTCCTAGGCTCACTCTCCACTCCCAGGACGCAAGTGCTTAGAGGTTCTTGGAGGGCTTCAGATTCCTGGTCCTTAAACCTGGCTGGAGGAAGGGAATGAGTTCTTGGACTCCTAATCCAGTGCTGTCTACTTTACCATCTTGCTTGATTAATTTCACCTCTCCCTGACATTACAAGAGCACTGGCGGCATAGTGGGTACGCACTGGGCTGCAACCCACAAGCTCGGCAGTTTGAAATTACCAGCCATTCCTTGGGAGAAAGAGGGGGTTTTCTACTCCCGTAAAGAGTAGAAACTCAGAAACTCAAGTTCGTCCCTGTCCTATAGGGTTGCTATGAGTCAGTGAGTTTGTCACAGGGTTGCTATGAGTCAGTGTGTGTCAGTGAGGTTGCTATGAGTCAGTGAGTCACTCGATGGCAGTGACATTTTTTTCTACATCATAGTAATAATTACAATTGGATTTTTGGTTTCTCATTCTTCTAAATTATAATTTTGCCAATTATAATTGAACATGCATCAGAACTTGAATTTCTCCATTTACAGTTATTGCCCTAGACTTAGTTTTAAAACTGAAGTTAATTACCATTTGAATTAATTAATTACTTATTTGGCTCCTAGTCCAATACTTGAGTAGCCTAGATTTTAACGGAAGAAGAAGAAAAAAACACCCAAAAAACAAGAACTAGAGAACACAAAGTCCCACCCACCCAAGGGATTATTTTTAACCTAGATAAATTTCAGAAATGATCAGATGGCCAGATCTGTGGTATGTAGGTGAAATTGGGTTACCATTTGGGAGCGGGGAAAGACATATCCTGGAATTGATAAGAGCCAAGATTTCAAATTGATTAATGGGCGTTTTTAAAAATAAAAAAAAGTTCTCAATTAAAAGCAAATGAACTAAACTTCATGGGAAAGAACAAAATTGTGGATTTGAACACATTAATATAAATCATCACATTAATTTTTTATCTCTTGCCCCTCTATCAGAAGTTGAAGATGGACTGCTTTTTCTAATCTTAAGAACAGACGAGTATAAAAATAGATTCACTAATATACCATAAGAGACCAAGGAAATAAAGCCATGAGGTTTCTAGCTATGACATGGAATTCTTAAACTGTCCCCACTTACCACACCCACCACTGCTTTTCCCCATCATGCTTTTTGCCAGCGTCGAACTTCCTGGGTAGGGTAACCATTTGGCTGCTAAACAAAAGGTTGGAGGTTCTAGTCCACCCAGAGGTGTCTTGAGCAAAAAAGGCCTGGTGATCTCCTTTTGACCAATCAGCCATTGGAAACGTGATGGAACACAGTTCTACTGTGACACACTCGGGGCTGCCAGGAGATGGGGCCCACCTGGATGGCCAATGGTTAAAAAAAAAAAAAGATAAGGAGTACACTTACTGTGATAGCTGACGTCTGCACAAATGACTTTAAAACCTTGCTGCGTGAGCTGTGACTTCTGGGTAGGTTCTGCCAGACAGAAGGAAGGGCCTTTCAGTGTGGGATTTACTTCCATTCACCTCAGGAATGTCTGCAGGAATTGGGAGAGGGCGAGGTCCTGGCAGTGGGACTGCTTTGCATCCTGAGCTCTAGTTACCATCAGAGTTCAGCTTCACCAAGCTTCTTTGCTGTTTTAGTCGAAGTATCGTCTCCATGCAGGAAAAGCATCCCCCCCCCCAATAACAAACAAACATACAACTTGATGATATTTTCCAAACTCAACCCAGAACAGGAAACAGCACCCCAGGAGCCCCTCTTGTCTTGATCCTGCTCCTACTCTGGCCCAAGTTGAACCATTCTTCTCACTTGCCCCTCCACAGATGAATTTTGTTTTGCATGTGATGTCAGTGGGATCAGGTGATGTGCGCCCTTGTGGCTCCATGTCATGCTTGCGAGATCCACTGGTGTGGTGGTGTCCGGTGGTGTCTCCATCCACATCGCTGCGTCCCTTTCTGTGGTGTGGACATCCCACGTTGGCGTTAACCAGTCTACTGTCGGGGAGCATTTGGGTAGCTTCTGGGTCTAGCCTGTAAGTCAGAGTGTTTCTCTGGATATTCCTGTACAGGACTTTTGGGGAACGTAGGTTGGTATTTCTGTTGGCTAGATATCCAAGAGAAATAATTCTGGATCCTTTGAAAGGGATTTTCTAAACTAAAAGTCTTATGAGGGCTCCCCTCTCCCACACCATTTCTGGCTGTGAAAATAGTAACAGCTTTTAGAACTGCATGCACAGGGCCTCACAAAACATGCATATGGTCAGTGTTTTGTTTTTTTATTCTCCTAAAGGAGTACCGGGGTCGTCACTGAGTTTGGGCGGGACTCTGTGGCTCTGTCTTGAACCTGAGCAAGGCGCCTTTTCGCTATTGGATTGTGTTGGAATTCCACACGATGTCTTGGTTTTTAGGAATGAGTTCTGTGATTTTGAAAGAGCGCATTTGAAAACAGATGATTTTAATTTAGTGTCCTCACTTGAGGGAGGGGGGAGGGGGAGAAGGAGAAGCAGGCCCGCATAACAGATCACATCCGGAGGGTTGATGAGGGTGGCTGACGCTCGCTGGTACTTTGTGGGTGTGATTTCACTTAAACCTCACACCAACCTTCTCAGAGAGGAATGCTCTTATGCCTATGCTACAGGTGGGTTAACTGATACCTAAAGTGATGAAGTCACACTGCTAAGGACACACAGCTCCAAGAAGCCAAGCAGAACCCAGGCAGTCTGACTCCAGGTACCCTCTCCCGTGCACCCCCTACTGCCCATCTTGCTTTAAGGACTGATTCATGCTAGAATATGCTAGCCCCGTGCACAATCTAGCTCAGAATCTTTCACAGGCTGTTGAGAGCCTCTGTGCTATTATAGTGACAGTAGTTTGCCCTTTGGGTTCTCCTTTCTATTCCTCTGGCAAAACTGTGGCCCCAGCACAAAAGAGATGGGTCCAGATAAAAAAATGATTCCTTGCCTCTCTGTTTGTACTCTTCTAACTTAGTTTCAGAGCAGAGCTTTTTAACCCTTTGTACTTGCTCTTTCGTATACCCGTACTCCATCTCATGTCGGATGAGCATGATGATGATTTGCCAAACGCCTCCATTTCCTTCATGGTGCTTCAGCCACTTAGGCCTCCTTCATATGCCTCTTGCTCTTCCCTGTCTGAAGTGCTTTCATAATATTTTCAGGTTTGCTTATTCAATTCCTCAGGGCTTTGCTCAAAATCATCTGATGAGAGACCATTTTTTACCTCTCTTAGAAAATAGCCTCTCAAAAGTAAAAGGAAATAGAGGAAAAAACCAGGAGGCAAAGGACATTTATAGAGGTCTAAATACAGGCGAGTATACATGTAAATATATTTTTATATAATGAGAGGGGAATAGTTCTATGTACTCATATCTATATGTTAAGAATTAAGGTTGCAGATTGGGCCTCGACTCAAGTTCTCCGTCCACACCAGAACACTTTGTTCTAATAATCCAACATTCTGTGATGCTCATCGTCCCTACACGATAGTTGAAGACAAAATGGGTGCATAAGCAAATGTGGTGAAGAAAGCTGATGGTGCCCGGCTATCAAAAAATATAGTGCCTGGCGTCTTAAAAGTTTGATGATAAATAAGTGGCCATCTAGCTCAGAAGCAACAAAGCCCACATGGAAGAAGCACACCAGTCTGTGTGATCATGAGGTGCCGATGCGATTAGGTATCAGGCATCTAAGACCCAGAACAAAATCAAAACCAATGTGAATTGCAGGGGGGGGGGGCGGCATGGAGTGGAGACCCAAAGCCCGTCTGTAGACAATTGGACATCTCCTCACAGAAGGAGCACAAGGAAGAGATGAGCCAGTCAGGGTGCAGTATAGCACCAATGAAACACAACTTTCCTCTAGTTCTTTAGTGCTTCTCTCACCCACTATCATGACCTCAATTCTACCTTACAAATCGGATTAGACCAAAGCATGCACACTGCTACAGATAAGATCCTGCAACACAGGGAATCCAGGATAGATAAACCCCTCAGGGGCAACAATGAGAATAGAGATACCAGAAGGATAAGGGGAAGGTGGGGGAGAAAGGGGGAATCGATCACAAATATCAACATATAACCCCCTCCCAGGGGACGAACAACAGAAAAGTGGGTGAAGGGTGACAGAGGATGATGTAAGATATGAAAAGAATAACCTATAACTTATCAAGGGTTCATGAAGGAGGGTAGTTGGGGTGGAGGTGGGAAATGAGCTGATATCAAGGGCTCAAGTAGAAAGAAAATGCTTTGAAAATGATGATGGCAGCATGTGTACAAATGTGCTTGACACAATGGATGTATGTATGGATTATGATAGGAGATGTTAGAGCCCCCAATAAATGTATTTAATTTAAAAAAGAAAAGAAAACAGCTTCTCCGTCTCTTTCCACTCTTTGACATGCTTTCCTTTCCCTCAAGGCACTTAAGATACCTGGCATGGGATACATTTTACTTGCTTGCTTTGTACCTGTTGAGGGGGGGGGGAGTGGGCTGGGAATTTGCTTTGATCATGGTATATTTCTGGCACATCCATAACGATTGAATGAATGACTGAAAGCATTATAATATCCAGAAAATAGAGACCCAAGGGGGGTATCTGGAACTTACGTTTCATTGGAGAACCCTAGGTGCTGTCTTTGGCAATACATTAGAATAGAGAGAAAGGTGCGCCTTATCAGTTGTGAGTTGCAATGACTTTAGTGAAGTTTACTTCAGTAGGAAGCCGTTGAGGTAAACAAAGAGAACAAACTAGAAAGATAATTTTGGTATTGTTATTACTGCTTTGGCGGTGGTAGTGGTGATGTATTGAGGTTTTAAAATATAACTCATTGGCTCCAGTGTGAATAGGACTGTTTCTGCTTTCTACTTCCTTTTAAGTAAATTCTGGGAAAAGTATATACAACCCTCTCCCGCACTTTAGGGAACTGTCCATCCTTTCTTTGAGTCTGTATTTATTGGCAGCTGTTTGAATGTTACTTTTTAAAAATTGCTCCTCTAATGAAGTTATGGATCCCTTTACATTTCCAATATTCTTTATGTACTTTTTGCCTTTCCTCTTTTTCCCGCTTGATTATTCTTTCCAGAGGTTTATCTTTTCATTAGACTTTTCAAAGAATCGGTTTTTGATTTGGTTGAGCCTTTAGACTGTTTCCTTCTTCTTGTTCAGCTCTATATTTGTTTACTTTGAGTTGTATATATCTGTTTTATCTCTGCACATTCAGGATGGTTTCAGTGCAGAGACCATTGCCAACCACAGCTAGATGAAGCCTGCTGACTACATTAAACCACCATGTCTGGGGGTCTGCCAACATTTCCATTTTTTCATGAGCCATTGGGATGGAAGAGAACCACACTGAGACTTAAAAAAACAACACAACAATAATAAGTTATAAGTTAAACTAGACTATTTTAAATGAGCATTTCAGTTGGTATGCTTTGGTTTCTAATTTGTGGATCTGATCACTGTCATCGAATCATTTGTTAATTCCCCTTGTAACAAATGTCTTCTAGTCGCAGTGTTACTCGTATTACTTTATGACTGCAATTAAAGCCATTTGGAGATAAAAATTACTTGAGAATGAAAATGTTCAAACCACATTTGGGGCATTTTTCTCTGGATCTCAGTGAAATCTATATTAGGAGAGCAAGACAGAAACTCTATAACCATAATTAGGAAATTATCAGATTCAGAATCACACTGTGAAAAGTTGCATCATTAAGGGTTGTTTCTCACAGCACATGTTGAAGACTAGGATGTACAGGCACGTGAACAAGGAGCGTCTCTGTGCATGGACCTTCAGGAATGAGGTTGTATGCTTGGGGAGCAGGGAGTGGATTGATGGGAGCTTCCTATCTAGTTAAAGCACTTAACCTCTAGGGTAACATCTTACCCTGGAGAACACTGAATGGTTTCACAGCAAAATGTCATCTGATGAACCCTGCTGTATAAAGTGGCAGAGAAGTGGTCATAAATTTGTCAGGGAATCCTGGTGCCTTATTCCACGTTTGCTTTGCAATGTGATAGGCTTGATTTTCCCAGAGAGTCTCCCAATGCCATGTCCACTTGTGTTGAGATGAAGGCATTTAGTTGGCATGTGAAATGTGATCAGGGAAGCACTGAGGCTTCTGCATCTTGGAAGGATAGTCTCTGATCTTAGTTCCGAGGCAGGAGGTACAGCGTAAGGGAAAGCAATAGCGCGAGGGAGCGAGATTCTCCCAAGCACAGAGAGACAGAGACAGACACACCTGAGCTTGTTAGAATTATAGAAAGCTGATCTGTACTGCCCTTTTAAGGATGACAATTTCACCCAACCCAGTTCTTCAGGCTCCCACCATTGAGTCCTACAGTGAGAGATGAACTGATTCCCGATGTGCCTTCCATCTCCATCTCACTCCTATTCTAAAGACATGAAAGACCTTCTCTTTGAGTATTTAAAGTTGAAGTGGGTTGGAGCTAGTAGGCCCATTATCAAGGCAGGCAGTTTTCAACATTGTGAGCACAGAATATTGTTCCCTTACAAAGCCCACTGTCAGAGACTATCAGACAGAAGCAGAATGTTTTGTAGAGTCTGGTGGGAGTCAGTCTGGGCTGTTGTGGACCTGAAGAATACTGCTGATGGGGAGCGGGGTAGCCACTACTTGCCAAGCAATCTCCACTGGTGAATCTCTCAGCATGTGATACCAAAGGCATGTATTCTTTTGACAAATGAATTTCTGGTTCGAGACAGCAGCTAAACAGGAGGAAAAGGTTATGTTCTAAGTCTCCAAATGTGTCAAATGAACACTGCACATTAACTCCAGGTCCCGGGTTAGCAAGAGTCAAAGTTTCCAGTGATGTGCAGAGAGTGAAAAAAAAAAATCCGAACGTAAGCACACATGATTTATGTACCACAGAATATCAAGATTTTTGAGCCAAACCATGGGTAGGCCAGTAAAATCTTGACAGATACCAGAAGAAAAAGAAAAGCCCAACTTTCGGGAGATGGAATGTCTTTTAAAGAGCCCATGCAGATAGAAGTGGGGTTCAGGCTCTTGAGCCATTAGCATTGAATGCTTTTGGTTTTTTTTGTGGGGAGGGGGGCAATGTATGAACTAATAAAATTTCTGAGATGGAGAAAATTTCTTCCTCATACTCTGATGTGATTTTTCTTCCTTAAAATAATAACCGATTTATTGTTGACACAGAATTTTAACCTGTCCAGAATTTTCTAAGGCTGTGTATCCAATATAGCAGCCTTCCGTGTAGCTGTGGACACCTGAGACGTGGCTAGTGCAACGGAGGCGCTCCATGTTTACCTTTCGTTCATTTCCATGTAAAGACTGATACTTCATTCAGTTGTTGGGAAATTATTGGTCTCTTTGAAACAAGTTGGTTATGTGCATCTCCTTGCACTTATACATTTTATGAACTCTAAATAGATATCAGATGATTATGGTGAAAATTCGGCATTCAAATGGAGGTGCGCTGTTCGGTGTTGGAAAGACAGGGGCTTTGAAATTCTTTGTATGGACCAAAAACACCTGGAAAGTAGCTCATTCATTTTCAACCCCGAGCACGTATTCCAATGACAGTCTTTTTGATAGGGTAGGTGAAATAAAATATGTCATTTGTTTCTTTTTACCTTTTTAACATGGCTACTGGCTCTGCAAGTCTCAGCCATGGCCTGCATTCTCACATCTAGTGGTCTGTGCTCTGAGTGTCATCTTAGAAGATGAAGGGAAGCTTTGCCTCAGAAAACCGAGGGGAACTGGGAGCAAAGGAAGCTGATGGCCTCTCCGGCATCAGGTGAACTGCAAGTTTCCCAACTCTTCGAGTCCCCGAAACCTACCCATTAGGTGGCTTCTTTAATGCAAATCTGTGTGTGCTGCGAAAGCTAGATGGACTGAAATATGGTATGTCCTACTAAAGCTTTAAGCTGAGTGCAGAATCAGGTTGGTAAATGGTTTGAGAACAACGTGCTTCCTCTTACCAGTGTCATGTGAGGCTCTTGGACAGAATCTGAGATGAAAATATGTTAGAAGGTTGTGAGGGGCATGCCCTTGGAGAGACCCCTGTAAGGAGTGAGGGGAGCCGGAGCAGGCAGGGGAGGAGTTAACCCTGCTGAATTGTCCCACATTGAAGCCCAGGGGCCAGGCCTTTGTATTCCCTAAGGGACCAGCCGTTGGACCAGTTGCCCATAAAAAGTGATTCTTGGAGCAGAATGCAAGCAAGGTGGATTCTGCAGGAGGGCTCTGAGTGGCACCTCATAGCATCTCACTCTTGGTCCATTCAGGCATTCCCACAGCTGCACCCGGACATGCCCACCTTTCAAACAGCACCAGCCCAAGCCTGGGGAGCTGGAACGCCTCTCGGTGCTGGAGAATGCGGAAGAGACCATGCGTTTTCTCCGTGCTGTGCAATGAGCCATACTTTCTAGGACACAGAAAGATGAAGGGATTGGCGGGTGAGGGCAAGAAGAATGGGGAGAAGGTGAATAGCAGAAGGAATCAATATCTGACTCGAAGGTGGGGGAAATAGCCCAAAGCCATTTTCTTTTTCTCTTAACTTCTGGACTGGACTGTAGCCACAGCCCAGTAGCCATTCAAAGGAGGAGTGGGATGGAAGCCTGATCCCAGAGCAGACATCCTGCCCAGATCAATTTAGAGAGAAGTCAAGCCCTTCAGCTTCAATTAACCTTCCATTGGCTTCTGCCTCCGGTAACAGCCCAGGAAGGGAGTGGAGCTCAGGCCCCAGTTTCTTCGAAAGAACTACAGTTGCTGTAGAGGAAATAAGAGCTGGATCCTGCTTCTCTGGTTCGATCACTCTGCTTATTCGGTTCCCCAGTGGCTGTGCTACCCTTGGGTGCTAGCGTACACCTTGCTCCTGCTATCTCCCCCCCATGTCCCCTGCCTGTGTGCAAACGTCGATTAACCACCAATGCTCAACAGCCTGTGATCATTGGTGTGGAGCAGCTTCCCATAAACCCCAGCTGCTTCTCCTGCCAAGTTTTCTGTAATCTGTCATATGTGTGTCGTGCACACGTACGTGCACACATTCTTTCACTCACAGACACCCCTAAAAGCACATTGGAGCAAACCAGCTTCAAGCTGCCCCCACGCCTTTTCTAGCCTTTCCTGCCGCGATCTCTCTGGTTGCTACCTCCAGCTGCCTCGCTCGTTACCTCTCATTTCACTCTGCCTCTACAAGCGCATTCTCATTATTTCTGATTTAGGGGCTCCTCTGTCCTCCCCTGCTACACGGCATGCCCATTGCCAGCTGTGACGGCATCACACGGAGAATTCAGAGCTCAAGGATATGTTTTTCCACGTGAGAGAATGACTCAAAGGGAGTGAGAGTGGGGACCAAGGAAGGGAGTCAATTGGGGAGCAGGGGGGTGGGCAGCTAGGTAGGGAAGAGCAGCAGTTTCCAAAGCCTGAAGAAGAGAAAGAGTAGCCTTTGGGATATAGGCCAGGATTCGGGGGGGGCGGGGGGCTGGTGGGCTCAGGGGACAGCTGGCGAGGAGAGATGGGATAGGCTTTGGGAATCCTCCCTCCCTGTTCTTCCAGGAAGGTGGTGACTGCCAGGGTCAGTTAGATTGATAATTGAACAGTTGTTAGCACTCGCCCCTCCCCAGCCCCATTCTTAAGGGATGCTGGGGATACGAGGAGGGAATGAGGACAGGATCCAGGGAAGGGAGGCAGTCAGGAGTTAGCCCACCTGAGAGGCAAGGGAACTGGGATTCTTAGACAGCAACCATTGAAGCAGTCGGAGCCTGGATGTGCTGTCCGGGCAGTATTGGACTGCAACATCAGCTGCTCCTTAGAAGAAAAGATGAGGCTGTCTGCTCCTGTAAAGATTTACAGCCTTCAGGGACCCTCTAGAGCAGTGGGTCTCAACCTTCCTAATATCATGAGCCTTTCATACATTTCCTCAGGTTGTGGTGACCCCCCCAACTGTAAGATGATTTTCGTTGCTACTTCATCACTGTCATTTTGCTACTGTTATGAATCGTCATGGAAATATCTGATAGGCAGGATGTATTTTTGTTGTTACCAATGGAACATAATTAAACATAAAGCATAGCGATTAATCACAAAACAATATGTCATTCTATATTGTGAATATGTGTTTTCCAATGGTCTTACGCGACTCCTGTGAAATGGCCTCCGACACCCGCCCCCCCCCCCCCGGGGTCGCGATCCACAGGTGGAGAACCTCGGTTCTAGAGGGGTGCTATGATTTGTAATTGGCTGGATGACAGTGGGTTTGGTTTCATGGAATTTGTAAGAACCATCAGTTCAAGAGTTAGGAGTCTGGGAGCTTCATTCCCTGGCATTTCCAGCCCACCTTGTTGCATGGGTAGAGTGGCCCTCTGCAGTACTGATTCAGGAAAGGGAGACTCGCAATCCCAAGATGCAGGCTCGCGCAGTTGGAAATCGGGCCCCATTTATCCTGCAGGGTGGCATTGATAGGGTGGGCTACAATCATTACATTTCAGTCATTGATTCAATAAAGGTCCATTGGGATGGTCCTCAGGGTTGAAGATACAGCAGTAAACAAACCACATCCAAATCTTTGTCCTCCGAGAGCTTATGGGTTTAGTGACGGTAATAGGCAGTCGGGGAAGTTGACATGGGAACAGAAGCCTGGTGGGAATACCATATGACGCTCAGGGAGAAGAGAGTTTCAAGCAGTGAAAACCAATATCAATTTCAATGGGCGTGCACATGCCAGGTAGAGATGGCTGAATTCATTGTCAAGCGTGCCACCTACCACTTCGCTTCCGTTTGACCCAGCGACCCTGTCCTTTTGTCATTTCCTTCTTTTCCCTTCTCATCCTTGCTTCTGCTTGCTCTTCTTTCCTCCTTTCTTGGGAACAAACACTCCTTCCTCCTTTGTGCTATAAACAGGTTTGCCAGACCTTCAGGAGTCTGGCTCCAGACTGCTTCTCGCAGCGTACTTCAAGTAGCCCCAGAGGTATTTTCTGACCATCCCCATGTTGCTCAAGACCAATTCTGTGCCGACTGGTTTTTATTTTTTGTAACCATTTTATTGGGGGCTCCTACACCTCCTATCACAATCCACACACCAATTGTGTCAGCATATTTTTACATATGTTGCCATCATTCTTTTCTAGACATTTACTGTTGTCTCCCTTCCCCCATGGTTCCTTCCCCACTTCACGCCCCACCATCCCCCTACCCTCCTGGTATTGCTACTCCCATTTCTGTTCCTGAAGGGATTATCTGACTTGGGAGCTCTTCCAACTTTTATAATAATCCATACAGCAATTGTATCAGCACTGTTAATACAATACAGTACCTACCTTCTTCATCAATGGATGGGCCTGATATGGGAACTGAAGCTATTTCAGGTGACAGAGTTTGGGTGGAGAGAATGGTAGTCGAAACGTGGTGTGGACAAAAGACCTGGGATGATGTTCTTGTTTACCAGTGACCTACGGATATGCTTTTTGAAGCCAACATCTGGGCCTGTGTCTTTGATTCTCTTTCCAACCACCAAGTAGGCTTTCAATGAATGTGACCCAGGAATGGAAAGTCTGCTTTGGCGACAGCCTAGCTGTCATAGCTCTAGGAGCCCCCAGTGGTGTAGTGGTGACCTGTTGGGCTGCTAACTGTAAGGTCAGCAGTTCAAAACCACCAGCAGCTCCACTGGAGAAAGATGAGGTTTTCTATTGTCATAAAGGTGTTCTAGTCTCAGGAACACACAGAAACACTATGACTCTGTCCTACAGGGTTGCTGTGAGTCACCATGGACTCGATAGCAGTAATTTTCCTCCTTTTTCTCAAGCAAGGAGGTAAGACTCTTGAAGCAGCACTATGGATTTAAGCGTTTTTGATATCTAGTCCAGCACTATCCAGTAGAACTTTTTTTAAATCATGTTACTGGAGTTCATACAACTCTTATCATAATCCAGACATACATCAATTGTTTAAAGCACAATTGTACAGAACTATCTGTGCTTATAGACATGTTCCATATTTATGATGTCTACTATGGTAGTCACTAGTCACCCCTGTGGGAGAAAGGCGGCTTTCTTTACTCCTGTAAAGAGTAACAGTCGCAGAAACCCACAGGGGCAGTTCTACCCTGTCCCAGAGGGTCGCTATGAATCAGAATGGACTCGGTGGCAGTGGTTTGAGTCACTCTTGATTCTTGAGCACTTAAAAACGAAGTTTGAATTTTATCAAAATCTGAACTAATTGAAATTTAGACTTAAGTACTTGATTACACTGGTCAGCTCCAACCCATTGGGACCCTGTGTACGACAGAATGTCACGTTGCCTGGTCCTGTGTCATCCTCCCAATTGTTATACTTGGGCCCATTGCTGCAGCCACTGTGCCAGTCCCTCTCCTTGAGATAATGCTTCTTATACTTTTCTACCGAAGTGCTCTTAATGGTCGATAAGAGAGAGGACCTCGTTTGATGGTTTTGGGGGTACAAATGTTCAAGTCCCCAATTCCTTTGAGGTCTTATCTTAAAGCTGCATGCCGATTGTAAATTTCTCTCCATAATAAATACACTCAATCTGAGACTAAAATTGATCGTCTAAGACAGCCGTTGTATATTCCTCCTGGGTTCGTGACTGCCAGGTTAAGATAGATGAACACATTTTAAGTAAGTTGGCTTACAATTTAAACTTTACATTCTTCCTATTGTGAGTGCAGACTGAGAATGAAAACATCTCATCAAACACCCATTCAATGTTATGAATGACCTCCCAGCTGGTGTGCAAACCTCCTATTTGACTTGAAAGAAAAATCTCCCCCAGAAAGAGCTTCGAGTGCATTTAATGAATAAGGCGGGGCCTGGTCCATCACTTTCCGTGACATTTGCTTTACTAAGATGGGGAGTGATTTAGTGATCAGTGGGCACTGACATTTGAGGAGGGAAAGACAAACTTGACTGCCTCTGCCATGACTTTTCCCCTTCTCTGGACGTTAGCCCTGCAGCCATGGAAACTATGGTTACTGAGAGAGATGCCGTGTTCTTTGGGTTGGGGAAGCAATTTACTGTTGTTGGTTTTTGTTTTTCCTCCTTGCAGAGCCACAAGTTAGTTTCTTCTCTGTGTCAGATGTTGCAAGGGTTTGTACCAAGCAGAATATATGTTCAACATGTGCCCTTCTTTTCTTGGTTCGAGAAGGATGGATAGATGGAGGTGTGTGCGGACTTGTTCTCAACGCAGAATATCTGTTCCATCTTGTTTAGAATTAAACCACATGGAAGAAGGAGGATTGTAAGAGGTATATATTTTTTAAATGATTATACAGATTCCCAACTACAGCCATTACTGCTACGTGTCTCTTTCACTATACGGAGAGGCCATGAGTTGCAGCTGACCGATGGTGACCACATAGATCAAGATCTAGGACACTGTGGAATCCTCCCAGGAGGGCCTCTCTTGTCCTCTTCCAATCACGACACCCATTCTAAATTGCCACCATTAGTTAGGTTCACCTGTTCGTGACTTCATACACCTGGAATCCCTCTGAAAGAATGCTAGTCCACCTGAATTCATTTCTTTCCACCTCATGCCCAAGCCACTCAGCCCTATTGTTGTAGCTATCAGTATATCATGTTTAGTTGCTGTGTAAGAACATCTTTGAAAAGGTGGGGGAACATTTTCCCAATCTTTGAATGCTATTTGTCCAGGGACTTTTGGAACGTCCCCTCTAATTATTCCCTTAGATGAATAGAGCACCCTTTTATTTAGTTTTCCTATTGATGATCGATTCGACTTTCCAACTTTTAAAACGCTCTATGAACACAGCTGTCGTGAATATTTTTGCCCTTGTCTAGTGAGGATGGACTTTTGCATCCTCTTCTTTTGCTGGATACTTAGGAGTGGATTCAAACACCTGCGGGCTGTTCGAATGAGGTAGCCTGACTGAGGCAGGGAGGTAGGAGTGGTTCCGCGGCAGAATTTCTCCCTTCTACACAGGAAACCCAGGTTTGATTCCCAGTCAATGTGCAGCCAACCCCCACTTGCCAGTGAGGGGCTTGTGTGTTGCTGTAATGCTGAACAGGTGTCAAGTGGAATTTCCAGACTCAGCCAGATGAGGAAGAAAGGCCCGATGATCTCCTTTTGAAAATCAGCCAGTGACAACTCGATGGGCCACAGCAGTGCGCTCCACAGCTGACCAGGGCTGAGGGTGGACAGTGGCACGGGAACAGACAGCATTTTGCTCTCTTATGCATGGGGTCACCGTGAGGTTCTGGCTAACTCCACAGATACGAACAGCAGCGCTGACAATGCACTGTTTGTTCATGCAGCGAATGGCGAGGTCCAATAGCCATCACAATGCCGAAGTAGTGATGATGTAGATAAAGTGCCACATGATATAAAGGGATCTGTAATTTGCCTCGGTGACAGACTCCCAGGCATTGCTAATGCCATGATGGTCTGTTGTCTTTTATGGAAAGGATCGTTACAGCTCAAAATTGATTTAAAAAATGCTATCCACGGGTCTCTTGACGGGACTAAGACCCCCTCTCTGTCTCCGGCATTGTGCTAAGCCTTGAACATGCGTTCGTGCTCTTCCTCACCACAAAAGCTCCTTTGCCACTGGAGGAAACTGGACTTCACAGTCTGCTGAACTCATCCCAGGTCACACCATGGTAGAGTGCAGCGGAAGGCATGGCCTTGTGACATCAAAGCTGAGGCTTGTTCTTTCCCTCACATCCCTGGTGTGTCTCTGATTACAGTTTCCTCTAAGACAGCGGTTCTCAACCTGTGAGTCACGACCCCTTTGGGGGGTCGAACGACCCTTTCACAGGGGTTGCCCGATTCGTGACAATAGCAAAATGACAGTGATGAAGTAGCAATGAAAATAATTTGATGGTGGCGGGGAGGGGATGACCACAACATGAGGAACTGTATGAAAGGGCTGCGGCATGAGGCAGGTTGAGAACCCCTGCTCTAAGGCATGCCGGTACGAGGGATGCCCAGGGCCTTTTCAAAAGGACATCGGCAGTTTTTCCTCCTTGACTTTTCATGGTTCGTTGGAGAAAAGGGAGGCTCCAATTTTCTTCTGGAAGCCTGCCCTGTGAGAATAGCTGGGAGCCCTTTGTACCCATGAATCTCTGGGGCCTCGTGCCAGGCATTCCCTGGAGCCTCCCGGCCAATGGCAGGAGCCCCTGCTCCACGGGGGTGCTGGCGCCCACATGACAGCTTGCAAGAGCAGATTGGGAGCTGCTCCTCTCCAGTAGGTACTTTGCAATGGGCTCTGGTAGGACTCCTTCCGTCGCGGCATCCCTGTTCTTGTGGGTAGGGACCATGGACTTGGTGCTGACTCGGGTACAACAAACAGAATCGCTGCCTGGTCCTGCACCGCCGTCACCCTTGTTCTGTTTGAGCCCAACATTGCAGCTGCCTGGCCAATCCACCTTGCGGAAGGTCTTCTTTTGGACTCCCTGCTTTACCAAGCGTGAAGTTCTTGTCCGGAGATTGGTCTCCCCTGATCATGTATCCATCACTAAACACTACGGATCCGGTCATTTACTGAAAAGCGTAATAAAACAAATAAGCGTTTGTTCAATATCTCCGCTTTGACATACTCCTTAGTCTCTCCTCTGTCCCACCAAAGGAAAACCTCAGAATGTTCCCTTGTCACCGGCGGAGCTAGTTTGCTTTGAGAGCACAAGGTCTTGGTTTTCTTGTGTTCACACCCCCTTTACCCTTTTATTGGACACTGAAGCCAACTCTGTCTCTGGAGTGGATGGCGGTGGCATTCATTTGGATTGCTTCCCAAGGAAGCAACGTGAATTTCCCACCTGCCACCTCTAGAGCTGGGGATGAGAAATTCGCCTGGTGTACATATCACCAGCGACCACCATCCTCCTATGAAGGTGCGTAATGACAGGAGAAAGTGAGTGTCATGGGCCATGAAGTAGCTGTGCGATGGTAGGTCAATGGAGGACTCGTATTCATAATGAAGACAGGTTACCCATAATGCCCCACTCCCAGCCTATGTACATTCATTACGGACTTCAGGGGACTCACCTTTTAGACTTCTAGAAACCAATGGGACGTTTCAAAGAAAAGAGCTTCCCAGTTATTTCTCTGTCACAGCACTTTGTATGCTGCATATCAAAACAGAAAGAGGCCTTCTAGAGAATTTCAACATTCCCTGGGCAAGATTCCTTGTTTAATGGATAACGGGGGTCCTTATGGAATGATCTGCCGAGGTGACTTTGTCTGTATCCTCAGTGCTGAGAAAAGAGTTCAGCGAGGGCAGCAAGGGTGGAATCGTTTCTGGCGCCCTCTGCCTCTGAAATGTGCTGGCCTGGCGTTTTGCCAGTTGGCTCAGGTGAGATAATCGACTCTTGGATGGCCTACATTGAAGGGATGATAAAATAGCAGTCTAGTCCTTGCTCTCTGCTCCTGCCAGGTTCTAAATAGCATCCACAGTTGGAGGGGTTTCCAGATGGACGGCTTTTCTATTCCCCGGAGCCCCAGGAAAACAGCTGGCCATTAAGGACCAGGATTGCTTTAGTCCAATGGAGAAAGAACTGCCACTGTCTGCCGCTCTGCCCCGAGGTGTGTGCTGGGTTGTAGCCAGGGAAAAAAGATGGGCAGGCTTTGGAATCTAAACACCCGTGGTAATTTGGAGGCTGTAGAATGTTCTACAGTGAGCCCTTGTGGCACTGTGGGTGAGGTGTTGGGCATCTAAGCACAAGCTCAGCAGTTCAAATCCAACAGCCATGTCTCCTGAGAAAGCCAACGCTATCTGTTCTTGTAAAGATGCACAGTTTCAGAACTCCATAAAGGGCTGCTATGAGTCAGAATCAACTGGATGGCAGTGGGTTGGGTTTTTGAGTTAGTTTGTTTGTTTGTTGGTTTTTAAAGAGCATTCCACAGGGCTGAGAGGCTTCTGGACACTGACAGCCTTCCTGCTGACATACATCAACAACTATCTTGCTTTGGTTTTTCTGGTCAGCTGTGGCCACTCTGCTTCAGGCTGGCTGCTCTAGGCCGGGCTGGGCCCTAACCCTCAGGTTTGGTAGCAGGTTTGGTAACCTGCCTGCTTTGGAGATCAGGGGGCCCCCTCGGACTTTCTCATGGCATTGGAGGAAGCACAAGCAGGCCAGCTCCACAGTGCATGGATTTTATAAGCCGTAGCTCACATCATATGTGCCCAGCTCCCAATGTCCAAAGCCAGTCCTATGGCCAAGGCCCAGATCAATGGGAGGTGTGATGTGGACTCCACCACAGTGACTCCAGGAAGGAAATGACGATTTACTGAACAACCATCCCAGGTGTCACAATAAGAACCCTGCCTCACACAATAACTAACTTTTATTGGATGTTGCTTGGTGCCAGGCACTGCTCTCGATATTATATAGGGATAAACTCATTTAACCATCAAAGCAACCCTATAGGTTAGGAGGCCTTGCTATGTTGAACCCCCACTTGACAGATGAGAAAACTGAGACACAGAATCTCCTACCCGAGCACACATCCAAGAGGTAGCCGAACCAGGGATGACACGCTAATCCCAATGCCTCTTCTCTTAACCACTGTGCTCCCCTATCCCAGCTGACAAGAAGCATGTGGGACAACGTTGCAGCATCGTAACATGTGCAAAATGCTGGCACAAATATTGTCTCTTACTTTTCATACGCGTCTAAGATAGGGTAGGCTTTGCTATCTCCACTTACAAAGCGCAAGGCTACTGGGGCTCCCTGACCCAAGCCACACCACTGTGAGTCAGGAGACACGAGTTATTGGGAAGGGTGGTTTGTTTTTATTGTTGTTTGTTTTTTCTGTTTAATTCTGCTCAGTGGGAGGCTTCTATTTGGGGGCTCCTGCCCTACAGGGCAGCCTATTACTTAATTGATTGGTTTTTCAGGCCCAAAGGCTTGTGCCCTGGTTCTCACGGTCCCGAGTCCTTCGTTTCTCATGACATGGCATGTCCCTGAGTGTCCCCTCCCCCGCCCCCACCCCACCCTTGCCGTCTTCCTCCCACAGAGCTCTGTGGCCGCCCTGGCTGGCCCATGGTGTCTGGTTTCAGGCTGAGAAGGGTGCGGCCAGCTCAGTGGCTATAATTTTCCTCCTCAGTGAAAAGCAAGGAGGGGAGCGAGGGGGGAGGGGGTGCTCTTGGTGCCATGTCAACAGGTGTGCCCACGCTAAGGATTCTTTCTCCTGAAACCCAAGAGACAGCACTGCGTTGAAGAAGCCTGCTGTGGAGACACGGAAATCTCTGTCGACTGGGCAGATGTGAGCCGTTCTTCTCAAAGCCACGAGATGACCCAAAGTCGTCCCTTTGGGATGTTCCTGGGCATTGGAGGGCTCCTGGAATGGTGTCGATGGTCAATATAGTCAGCTAGTAAGCCAAAGGTTGAAGGTTTGAGTTCACCCAGAGATGCTTTGGGAGGGAAAACTAGGCCATCTGAAAAACCAGTTATGGAAACCCCATGGCGCGAATGGGGTCACCATGGGTTCGGGTCGATTCCACTGGCTGTGGTGTGGTCGGGGGGGAGGGTGCTGGAAGACCCTAAACCCCAAACAAAGCGCACAGTAACAGGCCTTATCATTGAACTGCCCCGAAGAGGAGCCTGATGCATGCTGCCCATCAACTGGGCAAATTGTGCCAATCATGTTCCCCAATCAGCAGCAATATGGCTAATGTGGGTCTCGGCTGCAAGCCCACAAGCCCCCTAAGTCCCCCTACTCCCCCACCGCCTAGCTTCTCTCTGGTCAGAATGAGAAGGCCCCACAACTGAGGTGCAGGACTTTTCAAGAGAGGCGGCGAGCCCCACAGATCAGGTCCATGGCTTATCTCTAAGGTACTGGAAGCTTCCAGAAGCTTCCCTCACCTTCTGAATGCTCCAGTCTGATGGCATTTGGGCTTCAGGGCCCACATATCTTGGGGTAGGGGAAGAGGAGCCGGGTACTGCTTGCCCTGACAGGAAGCTGTGGGCTTGGGAGGAGGTCTGAGGCCTGTGGCAGTGAGGCTGGCTCCGTGGGCGCTGTGGGCTTGCTCTGTGTCTTTGGAGAGCTGGGATCCCTCACTTTTTTCAGACCATGGACCCTGAAGCTGACTTGAGAAACCCATGGACCCCTTTTCCAATGAAGGTTTGAAAATGTCTAAAACGAAGTAAGAAACGCCGAATGTCGGAAGACGTGCAGTTTGGAAACCTGGGCATTCTGCACAGACAGTTGTTATTGAAACTGTGAACACAGAGACGTGTGCATAGTCACGTGTGCTTCGGATGTCCCTGGGAACCCTCAAGAGCTAGTTGAGGGGCGAGAGTAGCAAAGAGCAGGAAGGAGATCGGGAGATGTCAGTAGGAACTCTTACTGGACGCCGAAAACGCTGTGATTTCTACTGGTGGCTGCGACGCAGGGCTCCCCAAGGCGACTTTGGTGTGTTGCCTACAATCATCGCGAACGGCAGTGAGAGATTGGTGAGAATGAAATGGGTAATTAATTCTCCTTTGCTTTCTGGCCCCCAACCCCGCTCATTCCAGAGCACTAGCCTGGCACCAAGTAGGTGCTTAGTAAACTCGGTCCAGTTGGGGTGAGTGCATGGCTGAAGGAATGGACAAGGAACATCGGCATCACTTTGGGGTCCCATTGGAAACCTAGAATCTCAAGACCCCATCTCAGATCTGCTTGTGAACAAGATGCCCAGGAGGGTCTGTGGGCATATCATGCCTTCAAAAACATGGACTGGCCACCCTACTTTGGAAGGGAGAGTTTGCCACAGTGATTTCAGAGACCCCAGGTGGGAGGGCCAGGGAAAAGTGCACTCAGCCTAGGTTTGAGTTCTGCCTCCGTTACTTACTGGCTCTGCAGGCCTCTGTTCTATCGTATTAAAGGTGGGGTGAGTAGCAGGTACTCAACTTTCACCAAGCCTAGTGCTTTTGATTTGGGCCCCAAAGTGTAAAAAAATCTCTTCCCCATCTCTTGTGTCATTGTCACGATGGGAACCACTTGGGGGCATTGTGAAGAGTGAGGCTCGGTGTCCCTGGCCACGTGCTGCTCTGTCCTCTCCTCCTTCTCTGGCAGTCCCCGTCATGGCCTCGAACGGCCTCTCTCTCAAGATGCTGTGTGCAGGCCAAGCCTCAGCCGTCCACACTCCTAACCCCATCTACCCCCAACACACCCTAACCCCCCAAAATGTAGATCCTTGATGGAAGAGGAGGGTTTGGTTTCATTTTGTTTATTTCGCCAGATGAAGATAACAGAAGACTGATGGAGGGAGACTTTTTTGCAAACTCTGTGCATGTGGACATCTATCAGGGCAGGGACTTTCTTTCCGGCCACTGAGATCCTATCTATCGCCTGGGCACCTCGGGCCCAGGCTGGTAAGAGTCGTGCTGATCCTGGCCACTTCTCTGTGGAGCCACAAATCACCAGCTTGCGTCATTTCTACCCAAAGATAGATGCACGGTTTGTTTCACCTCTGACTTTTCAACTGCTGCTGCCTGTTTGAATCTGGAGGAATTCCGAACAGCAGGGTGATCCCGGGAGGCTGAACTCAAGCTTGTTCATGCTTAGCGGGCATATTGATACCTCAGGTGAATGTTCTCAGCCCCCACCACTCCCCTACTCCATTATATGATATATTGTGTTTGCCTGGGGCTTGTTCCAACAGACTTTAGTAATCCTACTTATATCTTGGCCTGGTTGTGTATTTACATGGTAAATATTTCTATCAAAGAAAGGGAAATATTCACTTTAAAATATCTTATAAAATTGCCCTTTAGAGGTGAGTGGATAAGAACAAGGAAATCTTTTATATCTATAAAGATGATTCATTTTATAAAAATGTTACACATAGACCAAATAGCGTCACTGATAGTACTGTGGAAATTGTTCGGGTTGGTTTGGCCTTTTAAAGATATATAAGGCCATAGACCTCATTTCATTTAAGCTTTGCAGCTAGTCAGTAAAGGACACACTGTTCACCCAAGAAGTACAACTTATGGGGACCCTGTGGGACAGGGTAGAGCTGCCACGCAGGGTTTCCAGCCTGTGTGCCACAACTTTCTCCTGCTGAACGGCTGTGGGCTCAAACTACTGACCTTGCAGTTAGTAGCAGAGCGCTTAACCCCTGCACCACCAGAGATCCTTCAGACAGTTAACGCCACTTTAAAAATCACAAGACTGAGGTTGGGAAATGCTCCAGATTACACTCCAAGGCATGTGACAGCAAGGATAACCTTAGATCTCTGACCCCAAACCATAGGCCTATTGCTATATATATATAGCAATATATATCAGCCCACAGTAACATAGAAGCCATTTGTAAACATCTTGGCACACACTTGCCTCAGAGTATCTGTGCCACTCAGTGTCTAACCAGGAAAATGGAACCGCTCTAGGTATTGCATGCAGAAGGAATTTAACCCAGAGAATGGGTCACACTGATGATGGAAGAGTTGAGAGGACCAGACAGAGAATGGTGAGGCAACCGAGAGTTTAGCAGGATGTTGTGACCACCTCTAAGTTGGAGAGACAAAAGGAGGACACGGCGCCACCAGAACCCAAGGGCTTGAGGGGTGGGCATCGCGTGGAGGCTGGAACAGTAGAGAGCCAACTGGTGCCAGTTGGAATCCCAGATGAGGCAGGACCACAGGCTAAGCATGAAGGGAGGAAATACTCTGTCTTCTCTCTCCTCTTGCCCTCTACTCTCCTGTCAGTCCCTAGTGGACGAACCTAGCTGGAAGCCAGGTACCTGTGACCTGCAGCTGATGCAGAGAAGTGCAGGGCAGGCTGGGAATGGATCTGGGGACAACAGGCTCAGTGCCAGTACAGCATCGCCTCATTCCATAATTGGATCCTACACCCTCAAGATTTTCTCCTCCAAGGACCCCAAATTTCCTTTGGTTATTAAATGACACACTCTCTCCCATTGTCTGCCCTACCCCCCCCTCACACAGCTTTGGCAGGACCAAAAGGGGACCAGTTGGTCAGTTGGCAAAGGTAATAGCAAGCGGTGCCGATTTGTCGGGTTACACATCTGAGCCCCAGGCAGAAACTCCGGTTGCTTGTGGGACCAGACACCCACGTTCCAGTGACCCAACAAACGATTGTGTCAGTGAACCTCTTGGCAAGCCGATCTCACCAGGAGAAACCGGTTTGGCAACAAGTTGATAAGACCAAAGGACAGGCATATGTCGCCCATTCCTCCTTTGGATGTTACTTCATCTGCTCTGATTAAAACCTTCACTGCCACCTTGGTACTTCTGTGCAAACCTCTCCGGAGCAGGCTGTCGGCCTCTGTCCCCTGCCCTCCTCCTGCCCCAGGGCCCTGCTCTCTCCCTGTAGTTCCTCAGGGTTCTGCCTAAGTGTGTGTTCCGGACCTTTTAGCTTTCATTCCACTGTGCTGGAGGCATCCAAGCTGTTAAACCAAGAGAGGGCAATCAAATAAAGAAGAAGGAAAACAAAGCAAACCGCACACACACAGTCACCAAAAAATGCGCCTAGGTGGTTTATTGAGCTGTTTGTCTAAGGCTGCCCAAAGGAGAAGGGGAAACTAAAGGTCATTTGGGTTCATGATTGGGAAGAGATAAAAGGGAAACGCTACACCCCATTCGAGGCCAGGCACACAATAGCCTCTCAAAAAAGAAGCAATGGTGAATGGATGGGAACACCCGGAATGTACAGGGCCCTGTTCATTTGCTCTGACAGGTGCCTTTTTGTTTGTAAGTACACATGGTGCCATTTGATAGCGTGCACCAAGGTCTTGGGGGTTTTCTGTGGACTTTGTAGTAAAAGATCTTTTCACATTGGTTTGGTTTCAGTCCCTTCAAGGCTGGGTGGGGGAAACCTTTTTTTTTTTTTGCCAAGGGCTACTTGGATATGGAAAAGCTCTCACCACCACTGAGTTGATTCTGACTTTTGTCAACCCTTGAAGACAGGGTAGAACTTCCCCTGTGGGTTTCTGAGACTCTTTTCAGGGATAGAAAGCCTCGTCTTTCTCCCACGGAGTGGCTGATGGTTTCAAACTGCTGACCTCGCAGCTTGTAACGGCTGCACCACCGGAGCTCCTTATCAACTGAAAAGTTGGCCTGGTTTCTTTGCTCAAACATTTCATGAACTCACCCCTAATGTGATGGCCGAAACAGCCTGTCTTTGGTGAGCCGTGTGATGTGTGCTGGTCTCAGTGAAGTCTCAGGCCCCACGTGGCCCATGAGCTGGACGTTCCTCCTCCCTGCTTTAAGAAGGTTTGCTCTCAGGCATGTTGAGTTTATGATGATTTGGGGGCTACTGGTGCAGGTATTGAATCACTTTATCAACTTCATCCCATTTATGTGACGTAGCTGTATGTACTATGTAAGCTTTTAAAGTGGGAAGAACCGAACAATCAGGCACCCACCATCCAATACCACCAAACCTTACACGCCTCTCACGTTCTCCACTTTACATTTGTGTAAAGCAATAAACTGTTGCCATTAGAATGAAATGTCTTATTAGGCCGCTGCCCTCGCTTGTGGTAATTATTATCCTAATTTTTATATCTATAGGCCCTTGACATGTTCTTGCATTGATCTGACATGTGGGCATATTTAAAAATATAAAACCAAAAACCGGGCTTGGTATGCTTTCAAATCGTGCATGTGTCATACCACAGTGCATGCATCATTTTGTAACTTCCTTTAAGATTTAAAACTATTGATCCGCCTGGCTCGTTAAGGGCCCTGGGGTATACTAGAAAAGGCATACGGTGCAATTTATTTGCCCACTCTCCCATCGATGCGTATCTAGGTCACTTCGCATTTCTTGCTTCTGCAAACAGGACTGCCACAAACAATTATGTTAAGTGTCTTTTGGGGTATATGAGGGAAAAGCCCTCTTGCACAGTGGGATCTCTACGTTTCTCCTCATCTGCATTGCCTGCGGACCTTCTAAAGGGCCCAGCACCATGGGGCACCCACATTGATTAAATCAGAACTGCGGGCTGGGGCCCAGACAGCAGCATTTTGGTTAAGTCTCTTAGATGAGCCCCATGTGCAGTAATGGGTAACAACCCCTGCGTTAGGCCATGTATCGCGAGGAGACATTTCCAGGCCAAAAGGTGTGGTCATCTTTAGCCTTCGAGATATACTGTCTCTGGCTCTGCACTAATGATTAATTAGTACGTTGGTTCGGACAGAAGCCAAAGCTCTCCTTTGTTGTTTTGTTTTTATTATTGGCTTGTATTCTTAGTATCTGTAGAGATCGTAACATCGATCGTCTGAGAGTGAATGTTGGAGCATCCTCAAATGATGTGCTGCCTCGCTGCATTGTAACATCCACGTTACTAATGGTAAGATGTTAAAACAAAAAAAAAAAAGCCCAAACAGGCTGTTGTTCAGTGCAGTTTAAACTCGGGAAAGGTGTATGTCAGGGTGGGATCCTCTCACCATGCTTATTCATAGCTGGTCTCCAGGGAGAAGAAGGTGGCGTGAGGATTGCAGGGAGACTCGCAGTGTGTGATGGACACAAATGGGCTTGCTGAAGGGAAGAGAGCTGGAAACGCTTAGCGCTGCAGAGCAAAGACAGACTGCAGTCTTCGGTGTGTACCAAAAGATACAGCTATTGGTCTTTCTCATTTGGAGCAAAGAAAAGTGAAGAAAATCGAGGACTTAAGAAAGCAATTACTCCATAGGATTCGTGGACCATGTGAATCACAGACCCTGAGACCAGAAGAACTGGATGGTGCCCACCAACCAGTGCCAACTGCTGTGACCACAGGGTAACTCCCAAACAAACAAAGGAACTCACTGCTGTCTAGTAAAATCCACCTCACAGTGACCCTGGAGTACAGTGTAGAACAGCCTAAGGCTTTCAAGGCTATACATTTGTATGGAAGTAGCAAACCTCACTGTTCTCCTAAAGAGTGGCCCGTGGTTTTGCACTGCAGACCTTGCAGTTAGGAGCCCAATGGGGAACCCACTCCATATAACCCAGGGCTCCCCATGATCACAAGGAGAACCAAACCAAACTCACTGCCAGCACATTGTTTCTAATTCATAGTGACCTTAGAGGCCAAGGTAGGACTGCCCTGGTGAGTTTCGAAGACTGCAACTCTTCCCAGGAGTAGAAAGCCCCCCCCACCACCCTTTCTCCCATGCAGCAGCTGATCGTTTCAAACCGCTGACCTTGCAGTGAGCAGCCTAACCCCTACACTGCCAGGGCTTCACAAGAGGCGGTCTTAGACTGGGAGAATAACGCGGTACAAAACTCAACATCATCAAAGGGACCAGGCCTACTTGTCCGATTGAGACCGGAGGAGCCCCCCAAGATTATGATTGGCCCTTACACAGCCTTCAAACCTAGAAGTGAACCCCCTCCTGGAGCTCACCTTCCCGCCAAGCGCTGCACAGGCCTGTAGAGTGAACCCGAACACCTGCGCGGAATGTGCTACACAGAGCAGTCAGCCACAGGCGAGAGAATGGTAGTGTTTCCCTACAAACACAATGCAGAAGGCAAGAAGGGGCGCGAAGGAAGGTGTGGATGGCAACGGGGGACCCAGGGAGGACTTGGGCAAGAGTGTTGTTGCATTGCGGGGATTGCAAGGAATGTCACAAAACCAACGGTGTGTAAATGGTTGAATGGAAAATGAATTTGCTCTGTAAAATTTTGCCCCAACTGGCAAAAACCAAAAACCTCACAGGTGATCGGAAGGGCACGTCTTCATAATCTAAATATGCCACAAGTCATAATGACAAAATCTTTGTTAAAATGGCGACACCAATGGAAACTCCCTGGCAGGGTAATGAGAGCCCCTGTTCTCTTGTGTTCTCTTTCAAGTTGAAGAAGCGAGTGAAGAATTTTTCTTTTGATTGCTCATCTAGTTTCCAAGCTCAGGGCGTCTCTGTCTTTATCTTCTCCTCATCTGAACTCGTTTGACTCTGTCCTCACGAATCTGAAGGAGGCAGAGCGAGAGCCTTTTGATGGCCTCTCCGCTCACGCATGCCTTCACCTGATTCATCCCCGATGAAATCTTGCCTCACTCCCAGGTTGCCAAGAAGGACCTGACCTCAGAAAGTATACCTCATAGCTCAGGGCATCCAGGGCCACCTGCTTTTCCAAGTCCAAGTGTTGTAGTCAAGAGGTTCTGGTCTTTCATCCTGCTTCGTAGAGTAACAATCTTGTCATGGCATGGTTCGGTGATGACTAGTTTGAGGGTTACCAATAGGCACGGGCCACTTTGCTATAAGGTTGCTTGCTATACATTCCATTCATCCGTGTTCATGATGGTCAGCCAAGCCTAGACTCTCATGAGGTGATCACAGGGATTGTGGGAAAACATCAAAGGAAGCCTAGTCCTCTTAGTATCTGGGGTCTTAAAGGCTTGTCTCAAGGCAAGCGGCCATCTCACTGAGAAGGCAGCGAAGTCTACGCAGAAGCAGCGCACCAACATGTGTGATCCAAGGATCATAAACAATACGACACAGACCTAGAAGAAGGAATGGTACCAGTGCCCAAGTTCTAAGCACCCCGTTTGCAGAACACTGTGGATGATGGTGGAAGCCCCAAATCCATTTGCAGGGTCCATGCATGGATTGAGTCTCCCGTGAATTCCCCACTGCCCACAGACCAGGAGTGCGACTAGTCTTGATATCAGACAAAGAAGGTCAGTACGGAGGGTCCTAGCAGCTGTACTTGACTGGAATCGAACATGTTGCCATTAGATCTCCCTTTGGACCCACTTTCCATTTAGCTGAATTTTTTTTCATATCGGTTGCTTTTTCTGAAATTGAGGTCTTTCACTGTTTTATGTGATCATTATTGCTGAGCATTTCCCCCTGTTCCTTGTCCCTGTTTCATACGTTTTTCTGAATAGGGATGCCAGGATTTATGAAGACTAACTGCAAGGGGGCATGGAAGGGGCGGGGAGGGGAACGGGGAAGTCAACACCAACGGGTACAAGAAGGAAGAGAATGTTCTAAAGTTGATGGTGGGGATGATTGCACAATATGATTGAATCATTGAATTGTATGGGGTATTAACTATCGCTCAATAAAGCTAATTAAAACCCAAGCCAAATGAAACCAACCTGGCCTAGGCCTTACTTCCTCTGGGAGTAGGGTAGCTTTCACCCTGATGCACCCAGTCTTTGGGCACTCTGGACAGCTAGTGAGGTTTCTGAACCAACACACACAGAGAGAGCTCACAGCTTCTTCCTCTGTTTGCGTAGATTTTTTTTAAAGAGTGGGTAAAAATTGGTGCGGCTCTAATTTTTGGCTCCTTTTAACTTAACAAGTGTAACTTCTTCCTAGTGCGCAAAGGAGGACCAACCCTTCCCCCCACCACCCAATAGGACAAATGTGTAAAATGTTATTAATGTATAGCTCACAGCTCTGGCCAGGAGTTCCAGGGGTCTGACCCTGAGCTCAATTACCTGTCCCAGCCCTGGCTGCAGTCTGGCAATCTCTGTTGGAGGTTGCTACCATCGTCGCCGTCCCTGACTTAAGTATTGGTGGGATGAATCTGGTTCCAGAACTGGCTGGAATGGCTGTTCCTGAACACACATTAGTGGCCTATCTGAGGAATCTGGTCCAGGAGGATACTGGAAACGTGGGGATCCACTGTCCCTTTCCTCACTTCACCACTTGTTAAGACTGTTTTGCCTTCTGTTTCCCAGTCTAGCCTCACTCCCCCTTCACATTTGTGCGAAAGGCAAACCGATGCCCAATTGTGATACACTCAGACTCTTGTTGTGATGGGTGCCTGGTGGATATTACTGTGATTATTTAAGTGTCTTTACTTCGAGTCTCAGCTTGGGTTCCTTGGAAGCAGAGTTTGGCACAGGGATTCTGGGGCATGGGATTTATCGGAGGAGAGCTCTCTTGAGAATGGGAAGCGAGGGAAAGAAGATGGTGAAGGAAACTGAGCTGCGCTACATATCGTTTCGGATCAATCTCAGCTTTGGTCTGATTGACAGCCAGAGCCCACCAGTGGGAAATCATGGAACCCAGAGGCCCCACATAGAGGAAAAGTTAGCTCTTTTGTGAGGACTATCAGCAATCAGGAGGACCAGTGGCATAGTGGCTAGGTGTTGGGCTGCTAACCACATAGTCAGCCGTTCAAAACCACCAGCTGCTCCTCCAGAGAAAGATGAGGCTTTCTTTTCCTGTAAAGAGTCACCGTTTTGGAAACCCATGGGGGTAGTTCGACCCTGTCCTGAAGGGTCACTGAATTGACTTAATGGCAGTGAGTTGAGTTTGGATCGGCCATCTCTGCACACAGGAAAGGGGTGAGCTTGACCTTCTAGAGCAACTCTACCAAGAAGGAAGCAACTAGTAGCCACCCCTCATGAGTCTGGTACGGCGGATTCCGGCAAGGCAGGGCCACCTCCATGACCACTACTCCCAGCTCTCACGTGTTACCATGCAAGGCTCAGAAAGGGGCTGGGTGAATAATTGGCACTATTTCTATGGCTGTAGAATGCTGTGTTTCATAATGTGTGTGCACTGTCATCCTGGAGTTGGCCTGGAGCTCCCATCTGTGCGTGAAACCTGCGTTGGTTTTGCATTGACAAGTGTTCTCATGTGTGCACCAGCTGCAGGGCTAAGCGGGCCAGTGCAGTGGGTCCCCCAAACTCACTGCCATTGAGCCGATGCGGACTCCTGGTGAGCCTGTAAAACAGTGTAGAATTGCCCTGTGGGTTTCCAAGACTGTAACGCTTTATGGGAATTCAAACAAAACAAAACATTGTTCTCTCGCAGAGTGGTTGGTGGTTTGGTAGCCAGGAAAGGAAGCCCAGTGCTCTTCCCAGCCTTGATTCTGGGAGTTTCTTATCATGTCTGGAGGGCTCAGAGTGGGAGGAAGTAGTTCATAGTGGTGCCCAGACGGTGATCCCAGTGTTGCCTATTGCAGTGTCTGACTGTATGCAGCTTCCATTCTCTGCGAGATGAAGGAAAGGGTCTCCTGAGCTTTACCTGATGTCTCCATGGCGAATTGATGTCTCTGCAGATGAATGAAAATGACAAGAGTGCAAGGCAGCGTGGAGTAGGGCCAAGTGTGAGAGGTGTTTGCATTCAATAGACCCGACTTGAGTCTTGCTCCCATCTCTTACCAACTGTAGGATCTTAGCAGAGCCACTTAACTGTCTCAAGTGTCTCTTATTTTATCTGAATATGAGGATGGTAATATCCATCTGAAGGGTTTCTTGGAAGACCGAGTGTCACCAGAAGGGTCTGATGTGTTGTGAGGACACAATTTTTTCTTTAAAGTTACTGTGGCGTTGACGCTGACTCAGGGTGCCCCTGACTTCGGGTGATCCCGTTGGTGCTAGAGTTTCAACAGCTGCTCTTGCAGGAGTACGTTAGTAGGTCTGTCTGGGGATACTTGCATCCTCTAAGTCTCTGGTTAGCAGCCGAGAGCCTCACCCAGGGACGCCAAGTACCCTGTATGGCCTAGTTATCGGCAGGGCCTGGTGATCTGCTTCCAAAAAGATGGAATTCCAAGAGAACCTTCTGGAACACAGCTCCGCCATTGGCTCTTCCTAAGTTGCAATCAATTTTACAGCAAGGGATTTTTTTGTGTGTTCTGGTTTATTATGCTGGCTTCTTAAAATACTTTTTACTGCATTGCTGGTTTATAGGGAATGTATAAATAGACCAGAACACGTAAATAGTCCTTCTTGGGGAAATTAAAAAAGGGGTTGAGATATTTTCAGGGACTTCCTTCCCTGAGACTTCAGCCAAGGTGGGACAACAGAAGCTCACGACATTCCATTCGGATGCACAGACAGGGTGACATGTGCCTAGAATGTGCTCAAATGTTACAATGTCAGGGCGCAACCAAGTGTAAAGATTTGTGGTTCACCACAGATCACTGTGATTATGGGAAAAAGCCAACCTGCTTGGGAATATGAGGAGTCTTTGGAACACCTTCAAAGAGAGCCAGTCCCCTGTGGGGTTACTTACGGTGTTTATGACTCCACTTTAAATTGTTTAGTAACGAATTCATCTAACTCAGTTAATTTTTTTCCAGACCCAGTGTTTGATATTAGAGATCACACTTTTAAGCAGCACATTTCATCAGTGCGCAGATCATCCTGAGGGGGCGGGGGATCTGTTTTTCTCTTCAGATTCTCCCCATTGTTTTCGTCTGCAGCTGACTCAAAGACACTTGGTAGCTCCCCTACCAGACTTCGGGAGGAGACAGTTTCATCAGGAAGGTCCAGTGGACAGAGCCCCTTTCTTCACCAGCCCTTCGCTGCCTGGTGCCTTTTCCATGCTCCAGTTAGCAAATGTGCATTTTAGTATTGGGGCTGAAAGGCAAGTGTCAGCACAAGGCAGCCAATGCCATTTGACTAACAACCGCCGGCACCGAAGGAGTGAGAGCTTTCTCTCCTGCCCATCACGCCTGCTTTTGAAAACAAATTCAACAGGGGAGGCTCAGCCCACCTTTATATCTAGCTGTATCTACTTTCTTTCCAGGAACACCCCCCATTTTCCCTTGCACCCCACATCTCTTCTCGGGAATATCAATAGCCTTGGCACCCCCAGGGTTAGGGTTTCCTCTGCCCATAGGGTCACTATGAGTCAGAGTGTTTTAGTTGGTTACATTCCACTCTCTGCCTTGTCTGTCCAGTCGTCTGAGCTACAGTCCCCGACCCCAGCCTCTAATGCAGACAGCAAACATCTTCAGAAAGGACCCAGTCTTACTAGAACCTTAAGATAGAAAAAGAAAATCTATATCTTCCTTGCTTTCCTGATATACATCGTGATAGACTCAAACAAGCACAATTATGAGGAAGACACAGGACCAGTCACTCTTTTGTTCTGTTGCATACAGGGTTGCTATGGGTGTGAACCATATATATGTGATGAGTTTGAACCATATATGTATATATGTGTATGTGTGTGTGTGGAATCCATGTGTGTGTGTATATATATGGATTTCACGTGTGTGTGTGTAGACAGACAATGTGTTTCTAGAAGGCGAAGTGCTTGCTATTTGGATTCTTGGGATTTGCTATGCCAATGATAAGCCTGTTCATCTACCATTAACATTGGCTTTTTTGATGACGGCCAAAGCCAAAATCCGTTTGGCTTCAGTTTTTATGATGACAGGTGACTATTCAGCCAGAGCTGGAATGTGTGCGTGAGAATGGGAATGTAAGGAAATGATTGCAACAGCTGTATTCTGCATCAAAATCCATTCACCTAGCACTTACTATCGGCAAGGCACTGGCCTGTGTACTTGACAAGCATCATTGCTGTGAGTTCCCTTGGTGTTGCCTCGGACTCCTGGCGACCTTGTGTGCCATATAACATGAGGAAACGTTGCCCGTCTGGCCCGGCGCCGTTTACATCACTATTGGTACACCGAGGCCACCGGTTTGACCTCTGCGTCAGTTTGTCTCACTGAGGGGCTTCCTCTCTTTTGCTGGTCGTCTCCTTTAGCAAATATGCCCCCTTCTGGAAAGTCATCTTTCATGTTTGCATGTCCAAATTAAGCTATAAAGTCTCCCTCACCATGCTTCTAAGGAATATTCAGCTGCATTTCTCCTAAGAAGGATTTGTTCATTCTTCTGGTAGTCCGAAGTATATTCGGTATTCGTCGCCAACACCACAATTCTACTGCATCGATTCTTTCCATTGTCCATCTCTCGTATGTTCAGGACGTGATTGCAAAGACCATGGCGTGAGCCAGGTGCACCTTCATCCGCAAAGTGGCATCTCTGCTTTGTCAAATGGTAAAGAGGTCTTTGGCAGAAGATATGCCCAATGCAGTGTATCATCTGCTTTCTGACTGGTGCTGTCATGGGGATTGATTACTGATTGGTCCTAGTAGGATGAACAACTTCATTTCCCCCCTCATTTCTCACTGTGTTGTCATCAGCCTACTTGTGGGGGATTTGGGTTGTCGGCACGTTCAGCTGTAAACCAAACCGAAAGCTGTCGTCCTTGCCTTTCACAAGTTAGGGCTTCAAACGGTCTTCCTTCTGAGCGGGTAAGGCTGTGTCCTCTGCACATCACAGGTTGTCAATAAGCCTTGATCTCCTTCATATAGTCCAGCCTCTAAATTTTACCAATACGACACTACTTGATCCGTATCACAGTTGTAGGAAGTAGACACTGCCATCGTTTTCATTTTATAGACGACGAGATGGAGGTTCAGAGAAGTCCAGTTACTTACCCATGCTCCTGTAGTCCTGACGGTCCCTGGTGGGGTTGGCAGCCAGCAGTCTGAGCCCACAGTCCCTGCTCTGTGGAAGACTTGTGTTCCTTCTCTGTTGAGCATTATCTAGATGTTCAGTTCCCTTAATTGTGCAATGAGGAGGCGGAACTGTGCAATTTCAAAATCCCACTCCAGGACTACTGTGAAGGGGGACAGGGAGAGTATCAGGGGGGCCCTGTAGCAACAATACCTGGCTTTTATCATTTTTGCCTATTATGTGTGCTGAAAAAGTACTTTTTTCATGCAGTGTTTCCTGCCGTAGCCTCTGCCATAGCCATGCTTTGATTTCACTCTTGAGGAGAAGAAGCAACCCTTGAATCCACTGGTTTCCCAAAGTACAGTCGGAGACTGGCCGGTCACCACCATGTTTAGTAGAATGAGTTCCAAAGGACAGAAGTTGAGGAAGCAATACATCCCATCCCTCACCCTCTTGGGATTCAGAGTACATGTCGACAGGTTAAAGGCACCTCCTGTTCTCTCGTGGAGAAACTTAGTCAACTTTGATGAGCCCAGCCATCCTTGTGTTAGGGTTGTTAGAGTAGCATTGTATTACCTTCCCTTCTAGCCAGGGTTCTGAAAGACACTGGGGCACACTAGTTTCCGGGGCCATGCAAAGACGTGAAAGTTCCACCTCTTATGCTGGTACCCAGTTGTGTACCTATAGCGGTGTAAATATTGGGAACAATGGGAGTCTTCTGTAAAAAGATTACATAGCTGCCATCTCTTGGTATTCTCAGCTATGTGAAAGTAGGAATGAAATATGCACTCATGATGTACCCGAGTGGAGCCCTGGTGGCATAGTAGTCATGTGTTGGGCTGATAAGCGCAAGACCAGCAGTTGCTCCTCAGGAGAAAGATGAGGCTGGTTGTTTTGAACTGCCAACCTTGCGGATCACTGCCCAACTGATAACCACTAACCCACCAGGGCTCCTGGCCTTGTATTGATAGCACCGGACAACATTAAGAGGTGTTTTGGTGGCTGTTCTTCTTTCCTTGAAACCTGCTGGGAATTCCTTGAGAGTGAGGTATTTCTGTTTTACTGATTTTTGATGAAATGAACAGTTGGCACCTGTCATCCATTCTCTCCTCCTCCTAGTATGCCTTTCTGTTTTGTACCAGAAGTCTATATCCTTCCTGTACTTAGACTCCCTTGCAGCTAGGTTCTGCTTGCAACTAGTGTTTGTGAAGTAGATGGAGTTGTATCTCCTTCCATTTGCTTGGGGCTTTCCCAGGTTCCGTGGTTCCTCTGGCACAAATCTGACCTATCTTCCCCTGGACCCACTTTAGGCTGGGGGGGGTGGGGGGTCCACTAGTCGTACAGGTTGAACCATCATATGTCATAACAAGTCTTTTGAAGTGTCTATTTTTATTGTTCATTACCCTCTTTTTCCCCCCAACAGTTTTTTTGCAAGTAATTTACATATCATACAATTCCATAGTTCAATCATTCAATCATATCAAGTCTTTACCATCTTTTACCACTTTTTTTTCTAAGCTAATATCTGATGTTCCCAGTTCTCCTGGTCCAGTTGTCTTAGGCTTATTAGGGTCCCTGGGCTAAGGAGCTCTGGAGGTGCTCTTGGGAAGACACCTTGCGGTTGGTGATTGTTTCCGCTCGGGTGATGATTCACAGCCTCGAAACCCCTAGACAGAGTCATAATGAATTGGGATCAACTCAGTTTCCATGGGGATGCAGACAGTTAATAAGCACAGCTGCTAGCTGATAAATTGGAGGTTGGAGTCCACTCTGAGGCACCCTGGAAGAAAGGCCTGGTGATCTACTTCCATAAAAAAAACCAGGGCATTGAAAACCCTCAGGCGCACATTTTTACCTGGAAAAAGTTGGGATTACCGTGAGTCAGGATCAGTTCAATGGCAACGGACTTCTTAGGCATTTTGCTAGAACAAACTCCCAATAGCCAGCAGACAATAAAAACAGAGTGAAAACACCCTCCCTGTCATTGGTAAACTGTAACATCATTAAGTGACATATTTCATGAATTTGATAACTGGGTCCATAGCTCATAGCTCAGGAACAGTCAAGAAACAAAGGCAGAGATGACTTGATTGCCATTTTGACATCTAGGATATTTATGGGCTGAGATTGCTTTTCTCCTGGTGACTTGTATGCCCTTGTGAACTTGCCCATCACCACTTTCCACCCTTCACTTGTGCCAGATTTTTGCTTTGAGCTGGGAAAATCATGCAAATACCCGAAACCACGCCTCACCACACTGTAGTGAAGATCAAAGTGAAAAAATGAAGAATGTCGAGGTATCTCAGGTGTGTCTTCAAGCTCCCAAAAAGCCTCGCCTCTGGGGATTCTTCATGTGGCCTGCCAGAAAGGGTTTTCCTTCCTACTATGGAAGACGGGGGGGCTGCTGCCTTTGCTGTTATTGATGGAGAGGGTGAAGGAAGATCTTGCGTGCCCTCTCCACGGTTGTCCTGGGGTGCCTGCTCACTTTCCTATAGGCACATCCCCTCACAACCTCTAGAGAGGTTTGGATTCATTAGGGGGAGCAAAAGGGGGTGCACACCTGTTTTTCCAGCCCAAGCTAGATTTTCCCTTTGTATTGTGAGCCCACAGTGGTGCTCAGTCTTCCCCTGGGCTCGCTCTCACTATGTGCCTTGCCAACTCACTAGCTTTCTCTGGAAAATGGGGTCAGGGTTGAGAAAGGTTCTTGTTCACTTCCAGACTTTGGAGAGTGACTCAGAGCCATAGACTTGGCAGTTCCAACAGCCTCTATCTGACCAAGAAGTGAGTTTTTTATGGGGGGGGGGCGGGTAGGATTTTGAATTTTCGTCCTCATTTTCTCCTCTTCTGTCCTGATGTAATCCCTTTGAGAGTGGTTGGCCAGCCTAGCCAAACACCCTCTAGTTCAGCGGTTCTCAACCTGTGGGTCATGAACCCTGTGAGGGTTGCACGACCCTTTCACAGGGGTTACCTGATCCATCATAGTCGCAAAGTGACAGTGATGAAGTAGCAATGAAAATAATGTTATGGTTGAGGGGTCACCACCATATGAGGAGCTGAATAAAAGGGTTGCGGCATCAGGAAGGTGGAGAACACCTGGTCTAGTTTTTCTGGTCTCGGGGTCCGAGATACTGAGGTTCCCGGAGCCCATTAGCCCTTTGGATTCATGGTTTCCATGCATCATCCATGTTCTTCACTCATCTTTACTCTGAATGAGAGACACCAATCACCGAACCTAGATGGCTGCTCATGAGCTTTTGAGAACGCCATTACGTTAACACTGGTGGTGGTTGTTAGATGCCTTTGAGTGGGTTCTGACTCACAGCGACCCTGTGCAAAGCACTGCATGGCCCTGTGCCATCCTCACCATTGGTTTGTTTATTGGAGCCCATTGTGGCAAGCCACGGTGTCAATTCATCTCACGGTGGGCCTTCTTCTTTTCCGCCGCCTCTCTGCTTCACCAAGCACGAGGTCCTTCTCCAGGTGTAGGTGCGCCTTAACTGCAGTTGTTAGGCATAGGAGATTTTTTGTTTTGTTCACTTATAGAATGTTGTGTTTAAACGAGAGTGGCACATATTGAATTGTATGCTTTTTGGTTTTATCCTGTTAGGTACAGATGTGATTTTATTTTTGCTTGAAAAGTATATATGGCTGAAGAGTTATGTGAAAGTGTTAAGTTGACAAGGGGTGGTCTGCGGTAGTCACCTAATCTGGTGTCAATTTGAGGATTAAGAGTGTAGGGGTGGAGTCTAGGCTGTCAATCTGGAGATAGCCAACGAGACTTCTGTGTGGGCATGACCTTCTCCTGAGAATTCTGGGAAATCTGGGACTTTCTCCTTGGAGGCAGAAGACAGCTCTCTCTCTCTCTCTCTCTCTCTCTCTCTCTCTCTCTCTCTCTCTCTCTCTCTCTCTGCTACTCCCTGGGAGACATTTGCAGAAGACAAGCCATATGGATACAACCAGACCTCAGAAGCTGGAGAAACCACAGAGAGACCCCTGCCAGTGCTGAGATGCTTACAACGCTACTGGAGCCAGAGACTTTCTACCCACTGGCTTGTGGTTGTACTGTATTTGGCTTCATTGCATTTGTTTTGTGAGTCTGAAGAGGACTTTATAGATTGGAATCGGACATATGGGCTAATATCAGACTTATGGACCTGATCTGGACTGGGCTGGGATATTTTCTCAATGTTCAATTGCTCTTGTATATAAATCTCTTTCATATATATATATATATATGTGTGTGTGTGTGTGTGTGTGTGTGTGTGTGTGTGTCTATGGATTTGTTTCTGTAGTCTACCCAGACTAACACAATGTTAGTGAGATGACGTCTTGCCACCCTTGCCTCTAAGGAGCACTCTGTTTCTGTAATTAGGAACGGTTCATTTTTTTCTCCTTAGAGACTTCCCCTTACCGTTCCATTACCTTGGGTCATAGAAACCATCTCCCTTTTTATGATGAGGAACTTGGGAGGGAGAGCCATCAGGTGAGTAAACAAGAGTTAGAACGTTACATTATAGGTGCCTTTCTAGAACTGTCCATACTGCTTTGCCTTTCCTTGGTAAGCCAAGCCCACCTCACTTCTCCACGAACCCTAGCCTAAGTATCACTCCACATCATGGCCTTCCTGGTCTGTAAGACCATGTGTTCAGAGGGAGATGTCACATGGAAATGTCAGTGTGATGAAATGTCATTAATGGGCAATGAGGGAAACATTGCTTCTTGGGATGGTTAATCCAAATACATGCCCAAGGTTAACTCTATTTTTTATAGCTGCAGTCAAGGTGGGACTTAAGTAGTGAGATTATAAAATAAGTTGAGTGGGGAAGCTGTTTAAATTTTCCAAAAGGAGCCTGGCTGGCTGGCTTCTCTACCCTCCTCCCCCCATTGCCACGAGCGACGATTCTGCCCTTCTGATTCATGCACGTTATTCCGCGCAAAACTAAACTCCCATCTCATTACTCTGACATCTCATTCCTGGGTTTTTCTTTCCTTTCATTTTTGATGCAGCCACCAGGCTTCCACGGCCAATTTAACCAAAGACACGAGTTTATTTACTCATCAGCTCTAGAGCCATGCTCTCCATTAAGTGACTGCATGCCTTTCAGCAGATGAGGGGTTTGTATGGTTGGCCAAGCCTGGAAATGAGCCATGCTAGGGGTTAAAGGTAAATGAGAAAGGAGGACTTGAGACCGATGCACAAGAGATTGGCACTGGTCTGGTTTGATGGGCTGACTCTCTGTACAATTCCAGTTCTGTGCCTGATGGTGGGTGATGAGGTGGGATTGCCTTGGCCTTAAACTCTAGGAGAGTAAATGAACAGCAGTTTCCTGAAGCAGAGTTATCTCTAAGATGAGAGAAGCTATTCTGGGGCCTCCAGTAACCTTGTTTGTGGGTGGGCAGGATGTGACCTTGAACGGAAGGCCTGCAGGCCTGGTCTCTGGCTCTCCATAAGCCACTTACTGCCATTGAAGATAAAGTGAGGGGACGAGTGACTGTAGTCAACCTGGCATCTCTTTGTCTTCGGAGAGTGGGTGCCTTTTCAGGGAAGGCAGTGCTGAGCGCCACCTTCGTTCTCTGCTGTGGTGAATTCTAGTCAATCTTCAGCCCCATGGATTTCAGGTATGCCTTGCTGACCCAGTGGGAGCCTGATGGAGTTGGTGGATTATTCAGTTGGCAATGTTGCTCAGGTTTGCTGGGGGTGGGGTCAATTGTTCACCCTAAAAATTCCTGGACTCTTCCTTTGGAGAATCTGATTCAACAGCTGTGGGCTCACTTGTACACTCACACATTCACTGTTAAGTTGATTCTGACTCATAGTGACCCTATAGGACAGAGTAAAACTTCCCCGGTGGGTTTCAGACACTGGAATTCTTTACAGAAGTAGAAAGCCTCGTCTTTCACCCTTGGAGCGATTGGTGGTTTCGAACTGCATTTAGCAGCCCAGACCCACCATTCCAGCAGGGCTCCTAGATGTGGACTAGGTCCCAGGAATCTGCCTTTTGACAAGCCGCAGGTGAGTCTACAAGGACTCCAGGTGGCAAAGACAGTTTGTGCCTGACTACTAACCCAAAGGTGGACGGTTCAAGCCTAGTCAGCGGCTCATTGGAGACCCACTTCCATACCTATTACAACTAAGAAACTCCCAGGTAGCAATTCTGTTCTCCAGCACATGGGTCGCCATGAGTAGAGAATTGTCTCAAGGGGATTGAAATAGGTTTTCTGATCAGGTGACTCTTCATACCTGGCAAACAATGGTTTATAGTTAAAGGCTTTGAAATGCATATGTAACCTCGCAAACTCTGATCTTTTCTTCTCTATTCTTTTTCCTTTTTAAGATTTGGCTTTGGGCGCAGGTACTGAAGGTACCCTACTTATCCTTTGGAGCTTACCACCCCCATGCTGCTTTCCTGAGGGGTTAGCAGAACTCCAGAGAAGCAGTCCTCAGCTAGGGTCTCAGGGGAGTGGGACCCCAGCTCTCCCACCTCTTAGCCATGTCTTGCATTCTTTCCCAGAATTCCCAAGGGGGGCATTAAGCTCCAGTCACTCCCATTGGGAAGGTGATTCTTTCCTTCCTGGCTCACTTCTTCACCAGGGATTCCTTTGCCTCCCAAAGAACCTACAGGCAGTCCTGCTATCAGACGACATACAGGTTCCTAGAAAGTCACAGCGCTTTGAAACCATCCTGCCATAAAAGCCAGAGGCTTTATGGGAAAGGGGGTGGGAGGATTCATACCATTACACGCTCCAAGCCAGACATTAAAAGAGAGGGAGCTAAGAACCCAATAAAATGGCAGCACAGTCCTGCACATGTTACATGGAAATTCATAAAGACTACAATAATGTCGTCACTTCATCTTGAAAAAAAAACGGGAAGTGTGCTTGTGGGAGCGGGTATTAGGAGGGCTGCCACTTGTAAGTTCTTGGGCAGCGGTGGGAGAGGAGGTGAGGTGAAATTGAGGGAATGTGGCAGAAGCACCTGTGGTTGGGTGTGGCTCTCCACGGTGAGCCGAGGGAACTGTTTGTGGGTGCATTTGGCGAATGCAGCTGTGTTCAGTGGGGTGCAGTTTGCTCCCTTCCCCGAGTGTGCCATGCACCCAACATTGCACATAATCAGACGCGAAATCCACATTATGTTCAACTCCTTCCCTCTTCTGTCAATAACGTTGGGACAAATTTGCATTTTCAAAATCAAGGAGAGCAGCGCCCTTGGAACTCACACTTCCGGCCCCCGGCCCCCCAGAAGGGAGAGAAGAAGGGCCAGGAAGAAGGTTCTCCATGGTAGCCTGCAGTGCTTTTCATTTGTAGGTGGACTGCTTTTTGGCCGAACTAGGCTCAGCAGCAAAAGGCTCAAATCCCAAGCCCCTCACGGCCAGATGAGTTCAGTTAGAGACCGTGGCTGGGTGGAAGAAGTGAGATCTCCAGCCAAAATCTCCCAGCGGGAAGCTGTGAACTCCAAGACAGGCCATCTCGGCCACAGCCCTGCATTGTGTGAACACCCCTGGGGATTAGGGCAGCAGGGCCTCGTGAGGCGTGAGAGTCTTTCTGGCCAGTTTTGCAGTTACTTGGAACTGATTTCAACCTAAAATCAAATGCCAGATTATTGTGAGCTGGTGCAGAATTCTGGAAACTCTCGGCTCGTTCCTGTATTTGGGGGCGGGGTTAGGGGAGAGAAGATTAACATGAAACGTGGGGAGATATATTACTTTCTTACCTGCATTCAGTGCTTCCCAGGAGGTAAAATTACCGCATGAGCTCAGTTCATTCTTAATTTCCCATGGGAGATTACAAATGGCTTCTTTTCTCATCTACAACTTCTTTCGTCTCAAGATTTCCCCCATGTGTAGCTCTACACATCGAAGCAGCTTCTGGACCACGTGGCTCATCTGTTTTCACGGGTGGGTTCTGCTTTGCTTTCAAGTTCATACTTTCTGGAGCCTTGATTTTTACCTGAGTGTGCACCCAGGCCACAAGATCAATGCTCTTGCCAAGTGTGGTCCTCAGACCACCCACATCAGAATTCCGTCAGGAACTTGTGATAAGCACAGCTTCTTGGGAGTGGGGCTCAGGTATCTGCCTCTTACACAAGCCACCCGGGGGGAAGCTTCTGTGCGGTCAAGGTTGACCTCCACTGGGTTAGGCCAGTGGGGCTTACTTACCTAGGGGCAGTTGTGCCTCCCAGCTACACTTGGCAGTGTCTGGGGACAGTTTTGGCTGCCACCGTTAAAGAGACGATGGGGCTGTGTGTGATTGCTACTAACATTTAGTGGGTTGAGGCCAGGGAGACTGCTAAACACAATGGCCTCCCACAACAAAGACCATCTGACCAAACTGTCAATAGTGCTGAGGTGGGGAAGGCCCGCTGTGGACCCTTAGGGATTTCGCCAGTGTCTGCTCTACTTCCAGGACCGTTTCCCTTTGTCACGAGTTCCCTTGGTTTTTTCACAGCTGGAGGGGTTCGAAGCAACAGTGTCCTCTGGGGAAGCAAGAATCTGTCCGCTGTACAGGAAGGCAGCTTCAGCTGGGTGGAATCTGGGTGGGTGGGTAGGTGGGTGGCTCTTTTCTTAAAGATATATCAGTTAAGTTCGTATCATCCTAAGTATTTAGGAACCTTGCCTCAAAACTTGGAGATGCAGACTACAAGCATTCCTGAAGGTGTGTCTGCACTCTTGGCCCAGGGTGTGAGTTTTTGTCATCTGCTTTGTCCACGATACTATGGAAGCTGGCTCCATTCATCAGCTAGGGCGGTGTTTCCATGCTTAATTTATAACCAATGTCGTTTATTACCGAACCTGGCTTAGTGAATGATCTGGGAGTGCCTTCTAAATCGCCTAAAGAGTGTTTCAAGTGGTCAATATAATGTCAGCATCGGGAGTACGCCATTGTGCCAGACATCTCTGAAAACTGGTCACTTATGTATGGCATAAAGGCTCATTCAGTGTTCAGCTCTGAAATTCCAAGAGGCTATATTCTATCCCAAAGAAGATTACCGCAATCTACATATATTTTACATCGCTAAGATTGGCCTGGATAATGTACCAAGAAAGATGCTCTTAGTGGTACCCAGTGATATTAAAAATAGAGATAGGTGAAATTCATGTAACATAAAATTAACCACTTTAAGTGAACAATTCACTGGCATCTAGAAAACTCATTCACACATACATGTATACCCTCACATGCATGCATACTGACAAACGACGGCTATCTTTGCCGTGCATATACTAGCTCTACTGGATTAAGGATCCACAAAGAATGTCCAGGATGGGAGAGCACTTTGATTTATGCCTGTCCTGTATCTTCTTGTATTGGGCTGTCCTGGCCAGAGTCACCTAACTGTCACCTTGGTTCCAGAAGTGGGAGTTGATGAGCCCATAGCCCTGTGAGTAAACAGTCTTGTTAGGTAGTTCGCTCGGAACTCTCATAAAGCTTTCAGACTTGCTTAATGCTGGCACCAAGTGACACAAAGACATGAGCTCGAGTCAGCAGAATATAGAGTCGTTTCAGAGTCTTCAGTAGCAAGTAACTTTTGTATATATGGCTAGTGGAAGGCAGCAACCACTGCTGGCTGAATAAAATGCACAGAAGTTCTTCTTGAATGCTCAGACAGACCAACAAGAACACTTGGGGAGGAGATGAGTCAGACAGGGTGCGATGTAGCAACGATGCAAAATACAACTTTCCTCTAGTTCCTAAATGCTTCCTCTGCCCCCCACTATCATGCTCCCAATTCTACCTTGCAAGTCTGGCTAGACCAGAGGATGTTCACTGGTACAGATAGGAACAGAAACACAGGGAATCCAGGGCAGATGATCCCTTCAGGACCAGTAGTGTGAGTGGTGATACTGGGAGTGTAAAGGGAGGGTAGGTTAGAAAGGGGGAACCGATTACAAGGATCTACATGTGACCTCCTCCCTGGGGGATGGACAACAAAAAAGTGGGTGAAGGGAGACCTCAGACACCAACTCAATCATAATATCTGGGGTGGAGGCCAGGGTTGAGAACCTCGGGGTGAAATGATCATTGCTCTTTCTCCAAGTCTTCAACTTGAAGTGGGTGATCTGATATCATTCTTAGAGACAATATGACAGCTTCTCTGTTTCCCAGCCTTAGCAAGGTCAGTGCCATTTGGATTTTATCCATCCCCTCATTCTGCTGGCATCGACCAGAGGTCTGATTGCAGGGTGGAAAGTCAACCAGGAGGCTACATGGCTCAAAAGCTTCATTTATCATATTAGGACGAACGCTAGAGGATGGTTGTGTTGTGAATGAGGCTCCTTTTAGGGGTGGACAATGAGACCAGCAAGAGGGAAATGGGACACGAGAGGTCTACCTTCCAATTCTGTGTTTGTCAGAGAGAGGAAGTCTATTTATTTGCAGTGAAGTTTTGTGAGTCTCTTCCTAGTCTCAGGGAGAATTTAAGATGCCTCCAATCCCCTTTCCTTAATTGAATTACAATATTTGTAAGAGCTCCCACTAAAATGATTAATTTGAAGTTTCCTTGAGAAGGCAGTGCTTTGGTGGGTCTTAGCCACATTTCCTTCAGGGTAGATTTGCAATCATTGTTGCATTTCTGAGGGCATTGGTTGCTCTCTGTCAGAAATGACCCCAAATCTCAATGGATTAACAAGAACAAAACAGAATCCCTATCACTGAGTCCATTTAGATTCATACCAGCCCTATAGCATCCTGTAACAGATTTGCCCCTTAGGGCTTCAGAGGCTGTAAATCTGGTGAGTTCGAACTTCCAACTTTTCAATTAGTAGCTCAACACTTAACCTACTGTGCCACCGAGGTTCCTTTGGTGGATCCTAGCGGTGCACACTTTGTGCTCATGAGACACATTTGGCACGGGTTGGCTGCAGCTCTGCCCGTCCTCACCTCCACTCTGGCACAGAGACTTATGAGATTCACTTCTACTTGGAACACTGTTGGTCCAAGTGGTAGAAAGGACGTGAAAGATAAAATGTCGTGCACATTTATTTTTTCAGTGCATTCTTAGAAGTGATCGACCACGCAACACTTTGGCTCAATTCAGTAACGGTCCATAGCAGGTCTTGTGACTAAGCCAACCCTGAATTCGACAGAGCAGAGGTGGGCATGCGCTATCCTTCTGCAAGGGGCAGGGGGAGAGCAATCATGGACTCCACTACAGCAGTGAAAATTGTTTGCGTGCAGAGCTTCATGAACCCTTATCTCCCCAAGCAGTGCCTGAGTGGGCTACCTACCATGGGCAATTGGCGCTGGCATGGCCCACCTTTCCATTCATTCCCCTGGAGGTCACATTCAATCCGAACCCAATGGGCAAGAGCCCTGGGGTCCATTTTAGCAGTGACTTCGTTCAGGCTAGCCTCTGTTAAATGTTGCTGTTGCTAGGTCCAGACCAGTTGGCTCTGACTCATCGTGGCCATTTGCACAACAGAAACACTGCTCCAGTCCTGCTCCAGCCTCACAAGCGTTCTTAGGTCTGAGCTCATTGCTGTAGTCCCAGTGTTAGTCAGTCCCCTTGATGGTCATCTTCTTCGTCACTGACCTTCGACTTGACCAAGCATGATGAGCTTTTCCAGAGACCGAGCCATCCTGACAACATGTTCAAAGTCCTCGGGACCAAGTCGCTGCGTCTTCACTTCCAAGGAACATTCTGGCTGTACTTCGGCCAAACACAGCTTTGTTTGTTCTTCTTGCAGTCCGTGGTACTAACCTTTGATCTTTCTCAAATCCTTCCAGCTGCTGAAAGATGCCTGGTTGCTCTCCACGTGGCTTTTCTGATGACGTAAAGGAAGAGTTAGGCTGGACCCAGGCTATGCAGCTGTTCTGTCTTTTCCGAAGAGACAGCGATGAAGGGTAGTGGGAACTCAGCTGCACACTGAGGTCAGGAGAGTGCTGTGACAAACGCTGATCTAGCTGTCCCACCTCCAGATTCAGGTGGCCTTGGTGTTGTTGGAAGGCTGGGCATGGGGGTTCAGATGCAGACTTTGAGACCCAAGAGTGAGAAACATTGCCCTGTAAGTCAGTGGAGACGTTGGCTCAGCACGTGGCTTTTGCACGTCGACATTATGTTGGATGTTACACAAGTGACTTTATTTCTCGGTTGTTAAGGGTTTTTGTTTTGTTTTCCTCACCGGTCCCTTCCTCCAAGGACTTGGTTGTGAGGGTTATGTGAGACGTGGACCAAGCCATCAACCTTGTACCCAGTGCCGAGGAAACATTCAAGAAGTATTTTTATGACTGCTGATGCACTTGGCCTGTCGTGGCACCGGAAAAGCCACACCGCTATTAGATGTGATTGCTTTTAACAAGGGAGCAAGTCGGTGACGGTGCAAATGCCGAAGTGCTCAACTGCTAGCTGATAGGCGGGCGCTTCAAAAGCACCCAATGGCTTCTTGGCAAGAATGCTTGCCTCTGACAGGTCACACCCACTGAAGACCCCGAGGGAGCCTGGTTCTACTCTGCACACCCTACGTCACCCTAAGTTGGAATGGACTCAGCGGCAATGAGCAACCAAATGATGGGGGTGGAGGCAGCTTTTGCATTTCCAGCACTTCTCAAGGTCTCTCAGCTGCCTGAATCTAACATGGAGAGACATATTGGGGGGTGGGGGGTGGGAGCTTGCATGGTCAACCCAAACAAAAAGAGGCCAGGTTTGGAGCTGTGTCCTTCCGTTGCCTTGCTGCCTGCCCAATTAGGTTCCCCAGATGAATGAGCAGGCTGTTGAGAAAGAGTTCAGCCCAGCAAGGAGAATGGAGCCAGCTGGGAGATGCATCACTGTTCCCGCATGACACACACCCCCATGCTCCCCCCCCCCACGTTTCCCAGTGTGTTTGGGTTTCACTTTGAAAATCAAACACCAAACATTGGAGCTGCCAGGAAGACGTGGGGGTGGGGAGTCCTCGCTGAAAATAGCTCTCCCAACTTGGTTTGAGGCACTGTCAAGATAATCCCCTGGGACCACCTTTCCCCGGAGGATGCTCAGGGGGGAGGGGGAAGAGAAGGATGTCACTGGGATACCTGCCAGCCATCATTCCCATGGAAAATTTTTTTTAAAAAGACGTCAGACTCCGAGCCTCGGAAAGGCTCTCCATTCCTAAGATGCGAGCTTCAATCCCCTCAACCCCACCTTTTCCAGTTATGGTGTTTTTCAGGAGCAAATATCACGATTGACTGTTCTGTTTCCAGGGACTATTTCCCAATGGGTCCTAATTCTTTGCATATGACACACACGTCAGAGAGTTTGTTGCAGTTGACATTTGTGAACTTATGGAACGCCCCCTCATGGGAGACACTGGAAACTTGGCGGCACCCAAAGGGAATGATTTTGCACGGGCGCCTGCAGGCGTAGGCCAGATGACCAATCAAAGGCCATTTTGGTGAATTCCGATCCCCGGCGAGGTTTGGAAAGAGCCCTGAGGACAGAATGGTTATGCAGGGGCCTGCTCACCAGAAGGTCAGCAGTTCTAAACTACCCGCTGCCCCGTGGGAGGGAGAGAAGACTTTCTGCTCTTGTAAAACATTCCGGCCCCAGAAACCCACCGGGACAGTTCTGTCTTTTCCAATGGGGTGGCTATGAGTCACCATGAACGACATGGCAGTGAGCTTGTTTCTTTGTTTGTATCGATGGGGTTTTGAAAGGAAGTCTGGGGTGCTCTCCGGTAAGCACTGCAACTTCAACTGCTAACTACAGGGTTGGCAGTTCAAACTCGGGAGCTGTTCTTCATGAGAAAGGTGAGACTGTCTCTTCCTGTAAAGATGTACAGCCTCGGAAATGGTTGTCATCAGCCAGAATCAACTCTGTGGCAGTGGGTGGGGCTTGGATGGAAAAGGTATTTACCCCCCTCCTTCCCCACCTCCAAGGAGGGTAAATAGGAATGCCCGGGGCATGCTGAGCTCTCCCAGGGAATAAGGAAAGTGCCAACAGTGGTCTCTTGTCTTGCTGACTCCAGGAAGGCATGCTCTGCGGGAGCCCTGTTGACTCCATCCAAGGAGAACCCGGATGGCCCACCGTTGATTTGGGGACCTAAAGGAGACCAGCTGGGCCCAAAGCCTTCTAGTCCTTTTGGGATGGCTTCTAGAGAGGCAGCCCTCTGGCTGACTGGGCAGAACTCTCTCGGTGGGCTGTCCGCCTGGCAGGGTGCTTATTGCCATGCAGCTGAAGGGGGAGAAGGAGGGTGGAAGGCAGGAAATTAGTAATTTGTAAGTGGAATTTTCCTAAGAATGACTGAAAAGCAGAAACACATTTCCAACCATCCTAAATAATGCCATCATTAGTGGGACTGGATTTCAAAAATATGACATTTTTTTCTAAAGTAAGAGTGTGATTTCAAGATGTGGCACAGACTGGAAGTGGAGGGGGCTTTAGTGGCCCAGAACTGAGTTCAAGGGCATGCAGACCCTGCTCCTGCCCCTGTCTCTTGCATTGGTTTGGGTTTCTCAAAGGGAGGTTTCAAGGCCCAGCAGCACCAGCCTCCCCAGGAAGCTTACTTGAAATGGAGCCCCTCGGGCTCCACCCCAGATTGACTGACGGTGACTCTGTAGTTCAGCCAGAGCTCTGGGAGGTTCTCAAGCAAGGCCCTGTCTCAGAAACACTGACCCTGGGGTACAGAGCAAGGCACAGATATTTCTATGGCTGAGTCAACTTTCTCTGACACTGCCCCACATCTTAAGGAGCACCTGGTGCTGTCGTGGTGACGAGTTGAGCTGCTAATGGTAAGGTCGGCAGTTTGAAACCACCAGTCGCTCCATGAGAGAAAGATGGGTCTTTCTACTCTAGTAAAGAATTACAGTCTTGGAAACTCATAGGATCACTATGAGTTGACATCAACTCAAGAGCCGTAAGTTATTTTTTGGGTTTTTTTTTAAAGGAGCCCCTAGCAGTTGGCTGTCTGACCCACCATCTCTTAACCTTGTAGAAGAAAAACAAAACAAAAAAACAATCCTGTTAGAGAAGTTTTTGTGGGAGGCTGGCAAGTGGGAGCCAACAAGGCTCAGTCTGAGATCTCACTCTGCTAGCTATGTGACCCATGAGGTCTGGGCATATGAAACTAACTGCTCTCATTTCCCTGTGGCTTTGCCATCCAGGAAGTCCCCAGGAAGTTCTAGCACGGTGTCCCCCCACAACTTGTCCCTCTGGTCCAGCAGCGACTTCTGTCTGATGCATTATCCAAAGGAGCCCCTGAGTGGTGCACACGGGCAAAATCTTGAATCCGAACTGAAAGGTCCCATGTTTAATCCACCCAGAGGCCCCTCAGGAAAAAGGGCTGGTGAAATCATATCATCGGGAATGAAGGGGAGTGTGGAGTGGGGACCCAAAGCCTAACTGTAGGCAACTGGACATCCCCTTATGGATGGGTCACAGGGAGGAGACGAGCCATTCAGGGTGCAGTGTAGCAACGATGAAACATACAACTTTCCTCTAGTTCCTAAATGCATCCTCCCCACGCACTATCATGATCCCAATTCTACCTTACACATCTGGCTAGACGCGGGGATGTACACTGGTACAGATGGGAGCTGGAAACACAGGGGATCCAGGACAGATGGTCCCTTCAGGACCAGTGGTGAGAGTAACGATACTGAGAGGGTGATGGGAGGGTGGGGTGGAAAGGGGGAACCGATCACAAGGGTCTACATGTAAACCTCCTCCCTTGGGAATGGACAACAGAAAAGTGGGTGATGTGACACGTCAGACAGTGTAAGATATGACAAAAAAATAATTTATAACTTATCAAGGGTTCAGCAGGGAGGGAGGGAGGGAGGGGAAAATGAGGAGCTGATAACAAGAACTCAAGTAGAAAGATTTTTTCAGAATGATGATGGAAAAATTAACAAATGTGGTTTATGCAATTGATGTATGAATGGATTGTGATAAGAGTTGTATGAGCCCCCCAAAAAAAAACAAAAAAAGAAAAACCGATGGTGTGTAGTTAGATTCTGTAATACACGGGGCCATCCTGAGTCGGAGTCGATTCCAGGATTCTACCCCAACTGGATGTGTGACGTGGATTTCCAAAGCGTTACTCAGGGCCTGATGGTGTTTTGCCGCTTCCATGTTCTTCCTTTATGGATCTGTTTGCTCACTCAGTTTGCAAAAGCAACGTGTTTATCTCTGCTAGAGCTGCCTTGTAAATACTGCGCTGGCTCTGGCCAGGTCGCCATAGCTGAAACCAAGTAGAAAATGAAGAAATGGCATCCATTTCACTGAATGACCTTGGCAGAGTCCAGGCTTGGCGAATGGCCCCACTGCTGCTCTGGGGTTTATTGCTGCATTTTGGTTTGGCCAAGGGAGCTGCCCAAGTGTTTAGCCCATAACTGGGTTTTGTCAAATCTCAAATTGAGGACACCTCTGTGGCTCTGTGCCTTTGAGGTAGGGGTGGAGAGCGGGAGCCCTGGGCCACAGCCACCTCCAGTGCCCAAGACCTCAGGAAAGGAAGGTCTATGTTCCCTGTGGCATTTTAAGGTCAGACTGCCAGCTGTGTGGCTCAGCCTTGCCTCTGAGTAGCCTGGAGCAAGCTCTCAAGAGGAAGTAAGAATTCTGGAATCAGGGAATGTCACCGCCTCCTTCACTGCCCTCTTCCTTGTTGGGCAGTAAGGAGTGGGTCAGGGAGACTGGCTGACTTGGGAGCACCCCTATTTCTGGATGCTTTGGCCTGGTGGGGCCCAGCTCTCCTTTGGAAGGCTTGCTTCTGGGAAGCACCTACTTTGGGGTGAGAGCCATGCCCTGTGCCAGGTTCACCATTCCCCGCAGCCGTGGTTCAAATCTTAGACCTCAGTCTCTGAGAAGCAGCACAGAACCCTCTGTGGTCCAGGTTCCAGAAGCTGCAGCAGCCTGGGTGTGGCAGCTCTTCAGAAGTTCATGGTGCTGCCATCTGGAAAACCAGGCCTGGATTTCCTTTCTGGCCTGGCTCGGAGCGGATGGAGGCTTGACTTACAGGGAGTCCTTCTTGGTGAAGGTTGACTCCGGACTCCAGAATGTCAACTTTTGATGTTGGCGACAGACCTTTGAAGGACCATCTTGTGATAGTATCTCCAAATCTTTCTTCCCTTAAAAAAAATAAGACCCTTCCAAGTTTTGTGAGAACCCAGCCACTCATCCCCAGATCTACGAGGCCATTAGAATCAATGTCCTTTTCCTGAGACCAGCCAAGACACAGGTAGAGGTCAGGTTTGCAGAGGGCTGTGGGACTCGAGAGGTCAGCGGTCACCCATGGAGTCACGCTCCCCATGGCTAAGCAGGGAAAGAATGGGTATGGACGACTCTTTTGCTTCTGACATTGGTGACTGACCTTTGAGGAGCCATCCTTGGCAATGAGCCAGAGACCAGACCTATCTGAGTGTCTTTATTTGGTTGTGTGTTTTGTGTGTGTGTGTGTGTGTGTGTGTGTGTGTGTGTGTGTGTGTATAGCATCAAAGCATACCTCCTCTGGTGGCTGTGCCATGAGCCAGTGGCTTAGAGCAGTGGTTCTTAACCTTTTTAATGCCGTGGCCCTTTCAGTCCCTCATGTGGTGGTGACCCCCAACCATAAAATAATTTTTGTTGCTACTTCATCACTGTCATTTTGCTACTGCGATGAATCGGGTGACCTCTGTGAAAGGAAGGGTTGTTCCACTCCCAAAGGGGCTCACGACCCACAGGTTGAGAACCGCTGGCTTAGGCTCAGGCAGGACTCCCACCTTGGCAAAATGCAAGAGCTCTGCCGAGGAAGGGAACATCCCTCCTCCCAGCAGTGAGTAGGAGACTCCGAAGTGGGTGCCCCTTGAGAAACAAGCACTCCGTGTTCCTGCCAGGGCAGTCCTGCTATCACCCACCCTTATCCACTGGGAGAGCTACTGCTACCTAGGGAAAGCCAACAGGGCAGACATTCTTATCCCTACTGGGCACAGGAGAAATGAGTTCGGAGCAGCCTTGGGGTCCACCCCCCACCCCATCCCCCACCATCTCAGGAAAACAGCTTAAGGGGAGCAGGGCACACTGGAAGCAAGCACCTTGGGGGTGGTGATCTCCCGCCCTCCTCCAAAGGCAGCCAGCCAGCCACACTCCCAAAAGTGCCAGCAAAGGACCCCTGGCTTCCAACCACCACAATAGAAAACCCACAGGAAGAACACACTCTAAAAGAGTTGAACTGTGGCCCGGAGTGGTTTCAGTTTTCTGACTTCCAAGGCTCCTAGCATTCCAGCATGCCAGGGGCCTGTGGCCAAGAAAGAAAAACAAGGTACCATTTGGAAGAAGGTAAGAGGCATCCTTCCTGAGGAAGCCTGTGGACCAGGCTGGGAAGGGTAGCTGGGGAGGGAGGCTGTACCCCATGGAGGTCTTTATTGACTCCTCGGCTGGCTAGCCGCACCGCACCCTGAGAGCAGCACAACTTCATGCTTGGTCCTGTTGTTGGTCTGGTTTGTTTTATCATTTTGAAATGATAAAAACTTAACAGACGTTGCAAGGATAGAAGAACGCCTTCTTGTGCGGATACTGTTCTTAGCTTCGCCGATGGTGCCTGTCCTGCCGCGTGGGCTTTATCATGCATGAGCTTATGTCAAGAAGTATCTGTACTTTTTTTTCCTCCGCCTGGACCATTTGATAGTAGGTTTGCAGGCATTAAATTCTCTTGTCCCTTGTAATTTCTAAGAACAAGACCATTCCCTTCTGTAGCTGAGGACTCATTTCTTCTAATTCAGGGAAGGAGGTAAGGTGGGGGGGCGGGTGCTGCAAACAGTTAACTTGCTGCCTGGCTACTGTTCTGGATCAAACTCCACCCCCACCACCTCCCAATATGTGTTGTAAACCCTAACTGCTCAGCCTGTGCTCTTAATCCCATTCGGGAGTGAGTGGTCTTTGTTATGTTAATGAGGCAGGATTAGTGTGGGAGGAGATTAGACCAGTGAGCGGAGCAGCGGTGGGGAAATATATGCCAAGCCTTGAGGAGATCTCCTAAACTCCAGGAAGCCTAATCAAGAGAGACAAAGACCTTCTCAAGAGAAAGAGAGAGAGCACTCTCTAGAGCCAGCACCCTGATTGTGAACCTCAAGCCTCCTACACTGGGAGCAGATGCTTTTTCTGTTTGTTAAAGCCACCCATTGTGGTACTTCTTTGACAGCAGCCCTGGAGAACTAAGGCAGCTGCCATCTGAAAGGTTAGAGATTTGCGTCTCCCCAGAATCCCCGCGGAAGAAAGAGCTGGCAATCTGCTTCCCCAACTCAGTCAGCGCAAACCCTATGGAGCACGACGGGTCCATCTCCAAGTGATAACGGGATAGGACTGGGCAGCATTTCATTCTGTTGTGCACTGGTGGACACAAGTCAGGGGCAACTTGGTGGCAGTTCACCCCCACCAATAGGAGTGTCCCCCCTCCCCCACCATCATTCCTTCCAGAGAGTCCTTCCAGAAGTTGAGAGCTTCCTTCCTGCCGGGAGTTGCTCACTGAAGTCCTTGGAGGAAGTGCCTTGGTTGGCCTCACTGAAACCTGGCAGCTTCTTGGAAGCAGTGCCTAGCTCGTGGGTGTGTGCTTGGATACATGTAGTAACACATTTTGGAGATACTCATTGTTCACCTAATGACTTTTGAATCACCTTTCAAATGCCTTATCCCAAAATGTACCATTTGGTCACGTGTGTTATAGTCAACTTTTTGTGATGCCTGCTTGGGGGGTGGGGGGAAGGGAATGCACCAGGGTTTTTTATCCTGTGTTGACCAAAAGAAATTTGGTAGTGCTGAGGGTCAGGGTAGGGTGGGACAGTAGTGAATGTTTGCAAACGCCAAGGTGGGAGCTCTTTGGGGGGAGGTTGAAACCTCCTCATAAGAAATGCTAATGGCACTGCTTGGAATTTGGGGCTTTTCAATCAGTATTACTGATTTTGATCCAAAATGAACCCTTAGCCAGTTTCTAGATGATTCATTTGATCAAGTTGGTGCAGCCATGCACTGTTACTTTGTTTACATTGAAAGGAGTTTCTTTCTCTGAGGGAAACTTGGATGTTTTTCTGGGGTTGGAACATGACATTCTTGGTCTTACCTTTTGCCTTTTCAAATGAGGGGGCTTCAACAACAACAAAAAAGTTTGTGGGAAAATTCCATGATCCGTTCATTTCATGTTTCTCCATGAAATTTTGGAAGCCCCCTCCTCATTCTGTGTAGCCCATTGGAGGAAGAAAGGACGCAGGAGAGTGCCTGAGAGGTTTCTCAGCCCTTCCATGAAGCTATAACACCCGTTGTTACAGTTTCCATTAAGGTAACTGTTTTCAGAACAGCAATGAAAGCTGTAAGTGGACATGAAGGGAAAGCAGCTGTTTTTCATAAAACCTACAAATGAATAAATGCTAGTTACTCCTCTGATGTGTGATCTATAGCAGTCTTTCCGTGTGTGTGTGTGTTTGTGTGTGTGTGTGTTTTCCTTGGACTGTGTGTTCATACACACAGGAGAGAGAAGAAAAGAAGGAATCTGTTTTGGGTGGAATAAGTTGCAAAACCAGTGGAAATCCGCACTCCTCCTTGGAGAATCCCAAGATGAAAGAGCATAGTCAATGCTCTGAATGTTCGACCTTTCCTGGGGACCACGTGCCAGTGGTTACCAAGACGTGGATTGCAATCTCTAGTCTATAGATGAGGTGATGGTGGTGGTGGTGGGTGGTGGTGATTCTGGTCTGTGCCAGGGTAGGCTGTTCTTGGCTGTGCTCTTGTGTGTCCACTCAGCTGGGAGGCCAGCTGAGGACTGGCTAGTCTCAATGCATGTTTTGGGGGATGTATATCCTGGTAGCGGTCACTCACCTTTCAGCACAGGTGGGTCACTGGATGCCAAGACTTTGAGCCCAAGTGTACAAGACCTCTTAAGACGTGTTCCCAGAACTCACACCATGCCACTTCTGAGGTCTCCGGTTGGCCAGAGTCAAGGGGGTGGGGGAGTAGACTCCACCTTCTGGGAGGAGATGACTGCAAGGTCTCATGGCAAAGAAGTGGCGATACCAGGAGGCAGATGACTATGGGCAGCTCTATCATCTAGCCAAGGCCACACCTAAATATATGGCTAGCTGGCTTTATATCTAGCTTTCTGTTAGGAAAAGGTACACTAGAGGGAAGAAGGAGGAAATTAAAACCAAACCATGCCCACCGTGATTGAGTCCATTCCAACCCATTAGGGATACCCCTGGATGAAGCAGCCCCGTTCCTTAGGGTTTCCCACATGGTAATCTACATGAGAGCAGACAGTCTCATTCTTTTGACCCTGGAGGGGCCGGTAGGTTGGAACCTCCAACCTTGTGGTTAGCAGCCCAACACCTCACCCACAGGGTCCCCAGAGCTCCTTAGGCAGAAATTAGATAACGATCATAGAGAATCTCAGCTGACACCAGCAGAAGTTCGGTTTGGAACGAAAGAAGTGCTGCAAAGCACTCTGAAGGAGTACACAGAGCCCGCTTTGTAAGCGCTGAAGGCATTGCTATCCTTATTGTGGAAGGGATGTCTCCCGAGGTCCCCGCCTTTAATTAGCAATGATGCTAAAGATGAACAGGACAAGGCTTCAGATGCTTTCGCAAGATGGAGAATCCAAGAAAGGCTTTAAATGACCATCCCACTCGGGAGCCTGGACCAGCCGTCTTCCTCTCAGGAACTGCAGGTGGGATGATCTGGCCAAGTTTGCCTTCTCTGAGCAGTTTGCCCTGTTTAGCTCTCCGGAGAGTAAGGTTAGAACTTTGCTAAACTTGAGTCTGTAATAAAACAGGTCCCAGGTGTGAAGCTGCTTTATTTTCCCAAGACTTTGCCTTTGTTTGTTTAGGTAGCCTTTATGAAGTGCACTGAAGCCTTCCAGGTGGTCTGCAGTGCTCTTTGTTCAATGATAAAAGTTCAAAGATAAAGAAGATAAAGGCACCTACTCTGCCACTAACTTTTCACTGACTCTGTCCAGGGAGCCCGGGGAACCAGCCCAGTGCTAGGAAAGGAGTCTGCACTCTCCACTCAGACAGAAGGGAGGAAAGGACCAGGGCTTTCCCAAGCCCTCTCTGCCTCGACCTCCCCTTTCCCTTGACCTGGTGAGCAGACCCATTCTCCCCAGCCTCACTCCTGGGTGCCGGCCCCTCACAGCCACCCTAAACAAAGCTCTGCAGGTTGTGGGCGTGGCTGGAAGAATTCTCCCAAGAGTCCAAGCAGACACAATAGAATGACTCCTCCATGTTGATGGGAAGCTGTGTTAGTTCTCCGCTTCAGGGCAGGAGCATTCCCAGGTGGCAGTTAGTTCTTTATTTGTTTGTTTTAGGCCCTGGGATTCTTGAGGCTTCCCTGCCCTTTGGCCTCCTCCCCTGCTCCCTTCAAAGAGTTCCGTGCTGGTGATTTCTTGACTTGGCTTCCAGTTGGACAGCTCTGGCTGGTCTTATCTGCAAGCTGAGTGGGCCCTTTTCCTGAGGCCCAAGCAAAGGAGCTTCCTCTCAGAGCATTCCCACTCCTGCATCTCTGCATTTCTTCTCTTTTCTCCTGCACCCCCCACTCCAGCCTGGGAGTCAGTGTCTCAGCAGATCCATGCTCTCCAAGACTTTGAAGGCGATGACCTTTCAGATGTAGATCGCCAGGCCTTTCTTTTGAGCAGTCTCTGTGTGGAACTTGCATTTGCCAGCCTTTTAAAAAATTATTATTATAGCTTCCCAGTTGTTGTTTTTTAAAAATCATTTTATTGGGGGCTTGTACAATTCTTATCACAATACATCCATCCATCCATCGTGTCAAACACATTTGTACATTTGTTGCCGTCATCATTCTCAAAACATTTGCTTTCTACTTGAGCCCTTGATATCAGCTCCTCATTTTCCCCCTCCCTCCCCCCTCCCTCATGAACCCTTTATAATTCATAAATTAGTATTATTTTGTCATATCTTACACTGTCCGACGTTTTTGATTTGGAGTCTCATGCTGAACCACTGGTGACACCCAGGGATCTCTTTCCTTGCCTCCTCCCAAAATAGATTAGTTCCCGGTGACCTATTCTTTGGGGGTTTTCTTGGGTTCTATGACTTAAGACCGCGGCAAGAGCTTGCACCCTGGGGCTGGACGATTCGGATCTTGGCCCCAGGCTCTCTTGGGCCATATCAAGGGACATGGCACAACCTGGGGCAGGTGGTGTGACTGGCACCCAGTGAACAGAGGCCAAGGACCTCGGTAGATAGCCTGCAGTGCTCTGGCCAGCCCTTACCATACAGAAAACAAAAAACATTACCCCAATGTCTGAGGTGGTGGGAGGCTGTCTCTTGGTAGGCACTTCCTGTCTCTGCTTCTGCACCCCCTCTCAGGAAGGCTCCTCCCTCTGTCTTCCTGGGAGGACTGCTTTAGTGTCCAGTGAGGGCTACGTCAGCTCTGCTTTTCTTTGTGTTCACCTGAGTAGCCTGCCTTTTTGGGCAAGGGGAGCAGGTGGCAGCGTGGAGTTGACAAGAGGGAAAGTCGGCTAAGACTTAACTGGATCCGGGTTTCCTTAGGGAGTTGTGATGTGTGTGTGTGTGTGTGTGTGTGCATTTGCTTCCCACTCTGCATTTCCCATCAATGTGTGGGTTTCACTTTCTTCCTGACTCTTTGGTTTCCCTAGTAGTGCAAATGGTTAACACTTGATTACAGGCCCTAAAGTTGGAGGTTCAAACCTACATACACATAACTCAGATGACAGGCCTGGTGACATGCTTCCAAAAAAAACCCAGCCATTGAAGACCCCACTGAGCACAATCCTTCTCTGTTTCTCTTGGGGTCACCATGACAACAGGTTTGGAATTTTGGCATGGTAACAGCTCAGGGGACTTCCTGCCCCCTTGCCTCACTTTCTGGGTACAGAGAGGAAAAGACGAAGATGACGCCCAACTCAAGCTACTTCATCTCCCCTTTTAAAACAAAACAAATTCTCCAAAGCTATTGCACCGCCACTGAGTTGATTCAACAGTTAGCCTCATTTTTCTCCCTCCGAGTGGCTGGTAGGTTTGAACTTCTGACCTGACAGTTTGCAGCCCAATACTTAACCCACAGCATTGACAGGGCTCCTTTCCCCCTTTAAATAGAGTGAATTTTGGGGGGGGAAGCTAGAGGCGAACTTGAAAGTGATTTCAGCCAACACCTTTACTCCTCTCTCAAGTCCAATCACCCCCTTGCCCTGCCTGACCACATTGTTAGGTGGGGGCAGCTCATTGGTATCTGTTCAGTGAGGTTTCCAGCTCTGCCAACACCCGGGAACCTCTCTTGCCTCTCTCCTGTCTCTTCTCCACCCTCAAGAGAAATTACTCTTTGCAAGGCCTATGTTCAGGCCACTGGCTCCTGGCATAAGGCCCTCCTTCCCCCTGACTGTTCTGCCTTTTCTGGGGAGCCCCAGGGATCTGAGCCCACACTGCAGGGTCTCTTGCGATGGTCCTTGGCTCAGGTGGGCGAGCCTCATCACGCATCCTCTCTGCGGTCCCCGTGGCCCTTTGCAAGGTTTTCTCTGTTCAGCTCACTATCCAGAGCCTCTGCATTCTGGGCTCCTCCAGCTTCCACAGGGGCCTGCATGCCTCTCTCCCTAATGCCCCAAACCCTTTGTTGTAGACCCACTTTCTGAGTTGCACACGGCTGTCTGCACTCTGCAATTATGTCTTCAAAGGGTGGTGCGTTAATGAATGTTCATGTCCCTCCTGGCCTCGAGGCTCCACAGGAAAGGGGCCTAATTCCTTTCTGTCCATGCCTGGTCCCCAGGAACTGGCCCCTAAAATGCACCTAAGAAATATTTGCTGAAGAAACCAGTAGGATCTGGTCAAGACCAGTCACTGCTCCATGCCCACCAGGCACCCCTCCCTCCACCTGGGACTGTCTTCTTTATTTAGGAACTTTGGGGGAAAACACGTCCCTTCCAATTTGATGCTGAGAAACACCTAGCAGACAACCTTTCAAAGCCAGAATGCTTTCCTTTGGCAATTTGTCTTAAAGGTATAAGGATTCCGCTCCCAAATGCCTTGAAAGCAGGAGTCAGCCCTAGAGATTGGGCTTTGGCTTTAGGGAGGACAAAGAGGAAGCCGTTTCTGTGTCAATTCCGGGACAGGCACTCCTCCAGCTCTGGTGGTCTGCAGGGACACTCACTGAGCTTGAACCTCAGATAGTGGAGACGTACCCACACCCCCACGTTATAGAGGGCAGAGGAGGCTCTGGAGAGTTTCACATCAGACAGAAGTAATGACAGTGTAGACTGTAGCCCTGAACTGGGTGTCAACCACAGTACTGCCCTTAGCCAGCAGGGTTCACAGTTTAAAAAGTCCGAGGAACAAGTTCCAGGGGCTCAAGTAGAAAGCTAATGTTTTGAGAATGATGAGGGAAACAAATGTACAAAGTGCTTGACACCATGGATGGATGTGTGGGTTGTGATAAGAGTCATATGAGCCCTCAACAAAATCATTTAATAAAAAAAGATGGAGAGGCTCCTGCCTCCTCTCCAGCCACGCCCGGAGGTCGAGAAGGCCGAAGAGATCGCCAAGGCTCAGGTGGCCCGGCCTGGCGGCAACACAATATTAGGGAAGATCATCCGCAAAGAAATTCCAGCCAAGATCATTTTTAAGGATGACCGGTGCCTTGCTTTTCATGACATCTCCCCACAAGCACCAACACATTTTCTGGTGACACCGAAGAAGTGCATTTCCCAGATTTCTGCTGCAGAAGAAGATGATGAAAGTCTCCTTGGACATTTAATGATTGTTGGCAAGAAATGTGCAGCTGACCTGGGCCGGAACAAGGGATATCTAATGGTGGTGAATGAAGGTTCAGATGGGGGACAGTCTGTCTATCACGTCCATCTGCATGTTCTCGGTGGTCAGCAGATGAGTTGGCTTCAGGGTTAACCATGCTTTCAGGGAAATGTATCCCTTCTCTAGGCAATGATCAGGTCAGTAAGTTAAAATGCATTCAACAGTACCCTTAAATTTGCCTGTGTATGGAGAGATTAAGGGAATATTGGTGGTGGTGGGGAGCCCCATACGTAATAAAAGACATTATTGAATGGTTAAAAAAAAGATGGAGAAAAACAAGTCCGAGGCAAAGTGGGCGAGCTTGAATTAGACCCTCGCTCACTCGCTGTGAGATGCCCTTGACAGATTGTCTCCTGGGGTGGAGGTGAGGTTCTGATACTACAGTCGAAACACAAACGCTGTGGGAAAGGAAGGTGCCAGGGGGCTGATGAAGCCAACTACCCACCTGGGTTCAAATCCAGACCACTTATGGGGGTGGGGGTCGGGATTTGGATACGTGTTTCATCTTTTCTGAGTCTCAGTTTCCTCATCTGTGAAATGGGTATACTAGCATCTCTCTATTGGGTAAGCTTTTTGGAATGCTTAAAGTCAGCCATCTAAACCCGCCAGCCACTTGATGAGGGAAAGTTGAAGCAATCTGGTCCTATAAAGCTGTATAGCCGTATAGAGATAAGAACCGATGCAAGGGTTTATGGGGAGTTAGGGAGGGGGAGGGGGTTGGGGAGCAAACAGTGTATGTGGGAGGGAGTGCTCTCTAGAACTGATAGTGATGACACAACTCATTTGAAAAGTGCTTTCACCATGGTGGTGGATGGGGGCGGGCTGTTCTAAAATTGATTGTGGTCAGGATTGTACAACTCTTCTTGATGCGATTGCACTATTGAATTGTGTGATAGGTGGATTACGTGCCCATAAAGATTAAAAACATATCTATTAATAGTCTGGGAACTATGAGTTGGAATGGACTCCATAGCAGTGGGTTTGGATTTCTGCTGTAGCGTCCTGGTGATGCAGTGGGTTACAGGTTGGGTCACACCTGGAACTCAGCAGTCACCCTGTGGGAAGACGACGCAGCCGCAGAACCCCCATTGGGAAGTTCTACTCTGTTCTACAAGATCATTCTGCGTCAGAACCGGCTCAGTGGCACTGGGTTTATAGAGGATCAAACTAACGAATATTTGTAGCTCATGCAACACAGTCCCTATAATGTATAAAGTGTGAGACTCTTGTTGTTAATGAGTATTTGATCTGTAGAGCAGGGCCTAACAAAGACCTACCTGGAATGTTCTATAATAGACAACCACCATCGTGAGGAAAGGCACGTAGCACAGCTACGTCTCTGTTTCCTAGTCTGAACAATGAGGTTACTAATAAGGCCAATTTTGAGGGCTGTTTGGAAGATTGAATGACATCACCATGAAAGTGTCCAAGGCAAGGGTCAGTTTTCCTTCTCTACTTTCTCTAAGCAAAAGTCTTGTGAGCACTTAATAGCAAAACCAAAGTACGGAAGCAAGTACAGCCAGAATGCTCCTTAGAGGCAAGGATGGCAAGAGTTCGTCTCATGGACTTTGCACCTGTCAGGGGACCAGTCCCTGGAGAAGGAGGTTGTGCGAGGTAAAATAGGATAGCGATGAAGAGGAAGACCTTCGACAAGATGGATGGATACAGTGGCTGCAACAATGGGCTCAGACAGAAGAACAAATGTGAAGGTGGTACAGGACCAGACGATGTTTCATTCTGTTGTACCTAGGGGTCGCTGTGAGTCAGAAGATACTTGACGGAGCCTAGCAACACAACAACATGCATGTGAGTTTCCTGTTTTCTCCCTTGGGTGTTGATTTCTTTCACCCATCCAAGAATGCAAGGCTACCTCAGAATCTGTCGTCTGGAAGGGTCTATCTGGGTGTATGCATATGTACATGCACACACACAAGCATGCATGCACCTGTGCACACATGACACCCCCCCCCCCCGGTATTAACACATTTCCCAGGACATGTGCACGGTGTCTTGGCAGCTGTTGAGAATCCATAGAATTGGGACCATGAGTGGATTTCACACTTTACATTCTGTGGACTGAACCTTAGAGAATGCTGCCTGGAGAGAGTTGTCATCAGGAGACCTGTGTGGCACTGATTTCTGAGAAGGGATGCCATTTGTTTCTTCCCCAAGGCCTGCGGTGACCGCTGCTCACCCTGCACACACATGAAGAAACCAGTTGTGCTGAGAGCAGAGGGTGGGTATGAAGTGCTAGAGGTAGCTGTGAGCCGGAGCAAAGAACAACATAGTGATCCTTCTCCAAAGGATGCATTCTTGTGCGTCTTTTCTTTGGGGGGGGGGGCTAGCTATAGTTCTCCAGTTTAACGTGGTAGGAACCGGGAATGAGAAAACAGCAACCACTTCAAAGAGGGAAATAAAAAGTGTACTAACAGCTCTGACAGCCCCATGAATGGCAATTCCCTGGGCTTGTGGCTTCATGTGGGACTCTCAGCCAAATCCACTTTGGGGGATCCAACTTCGAAATGCATAACCTGCTCCACAAATCAAGGCAGGGGTTTGCAAATGGATTCACAGCAATTTCTCCAAGCCTAGGAAAGTTGATTTCTGAACGAATCAGGTGGCTGGACTTGCTGCTGTTTCATTTCTGTCTTTGTATCCCTAACCTATGCTCTCAATGAATTTTAAGACCTACCTCTGTGTTCTCTGGTCTAGCCCATGCCTGGATAGTGTCCCACTGCAAGTAGCCACTGACCTCTGCCTGCAGGCTTGCTCTCAGCCCGTGAGCAGAGCAGTTCAGAAGTTTCTGGAGCAACCCACGATTAATGACGATTGAGAATGAGAGGACCAATACTCAGTTGCTTCCCACTTCCGATGGGCTAACTCTGTCATGTGTTCTATAGCCCCTCCCAGAGTTTCTCAACAAAACTGAACTGTTAGCCATGCTGGGAATCTGCTTGAAAATCACCTCTTTCATGGCTGGGTTCCCTTCCCTGCCTTCCTCTTCTACCGTACTTCTTGGGCACATCGCCCACAGATACGACTTGAATTCTTGCCACAGTGTTAACTTTGGGGAGAACCATGCTGAGCACCCTAAGAAGGAATGAAAAGAAAAAAAGTAGTCATTCACTTACTGACATACAATCTAAAAGGCTGCACGTTGTCAGCCCCAGTTCTACCATTGCTTTGAACTTGGAGCCATTCACTTCGTCTGGGAGGTCTTTCTCCTATGAAATGAAGGCCCTGGGAAGTTGGGGTGGAGCACTGCTTTGTGTGAGAGAGGACTCAGAAGCCCAGGTCATCTGGGAGCTCTGGCTGTGCCTACCAAGGCAACCAACTCGCACCCCCACCCCCACCCCAGCCAAACACCTGCAAGAGTCAACTCCACTCCTGGGTGAGAACTACCAGGCAAACATCCCTGACAACCTTTCGAGTTTTGATAGTCTATGATCAGGTTATTGATGAACCTCAGACATGTGTGTGGCACATTTTAGTTTGGGGGGTGTACCTCAATTCCCTTCCCACTCCCCACCCCACCCCTTTCCCTTCACTAATCCGACAGGGCTTCTTTGTAGTTGTAGTTGGTAATGAACTTTAAAAATTTCGATTCAGACCCATAGGTACTCTGAAAACATTGGCTCTTTCTTAGAGCAAGATCAAATCTGGGGAGTAGTGTCTCTGGTTTTCTTTACCTCGTCAGAGACCCATATGTATAGTACAGAGAAAGAGGGAAGGAGAAATATTCTGGGAGGCGTGCTCTGTCTTAGATTTGTCCAGATTTACGCTTCATTTCTGGCCAATGGGGTGACCCGAGCCATTTCCCTTTTGATTCTTTACCAAAGAGCTACAGGAAACAACTGAGTTGTCCCCTTTTCTTGAAGAATATATAAAAAATAGAAGTGTCTGGATTGAGGCTATTGATCTTACTTGCCCCGCACCCTGGCTGACCCATTGGGCAATTTCCATAAGTGAGTACTGACTTGAAACAACATAGGGTTCTTGCTCGCAGCAGGAAACCTTGGGGACCTTTTCTCTGTAAAGAGTTTTTCCCATTTGGTGAAGGCCCTTGAGGACCAAACGCCCATGCTTCTTTGGTTATATGTCCAGCTTTATTTTTCCAGGAAGTTGTGTTTAAGGATATTCTTAACTTGATTTCCCACCAAGTGTTTAACTTGTGGAGGTCCATTCAAAGAGGAATCATAAAACAAATTTGAAATAGCGAAGACTTACCAGGTATAAAGTAAGGCAAAGACTGTGGTCGGGTCCAAGCAAGACAAAGCCTAATCCAGAAAAATGAAAAGAAAGCCACGGCCTCTTCCTCCCATCTTCCAGGCAGGCACATGGCATTGATCTTGAAGTGACATTTCCTGCAAGTAGAAATTTTGTTAGGCTTTAGAATCTGGCTCTGTTGACCCCGTCATGAAGAAAAGGACACTGTATCTTTAAAATTGAGAGTAAGCATAACAAACATTGCGATATCTGTGGCTACCAGTCTCAACATGGGTCAATCCGCCCTTCGAAGAAGGCAGAGTCTCTTTACAGAGGGGGACAAAGTAAAGCCAATTAGAAATGGTGTCCTTGAAAAATCTTCAGGAAATGGTTCCTAGTCCGTCCTGGTGGTGGAGTGGGTTACAGTCTCGATGAGTCACCATAAACGCAGAGACACTGTTTGTTTTCTCCTTTGAAGTCAGCCCCAGGCAGACCGAAGGATAATGTCCTCCTAGAGCCTAATGATGAAATCAACTTTTTTCCCCCTTAAGCCAGACTTTTCAAGAGGTTAATTTCTGACAAAGGTCAAAGCTCCACTTCCCGAAAGAAAGGCTTCCTGTCACACACAGACACACAGCCACAAAATGGAGAGGGCCTGTTGGCTCAGCACAGTGTGTCCACTAGGAAACGTGGTGTCTGGCCTGGTGTTGACTGGCCAGTGTGTTGCATGGGGCGGGGCAGTCGGGGCCTTAGACAAAGGTCAGCAAAGCCAAAGGGTTGAAAAGAAGGGAGAAAGGGTGGGGGGGGGAGCGGCTGCCCCCTCAGCTTCCTGACCTGCCAGGCTGATGTCAGAGGGTTTTCAGATTTGAAAGCCTTTGTTTTGGGGGATTGGAGGGATTCCCACCAGACAATGCCTGACAGGATGCTGGGGGCACGCAACGCCAGAAATGAATTTGGGCAGTTGTGGAGCAGATGGGGCATCAGGGGGCTGAAAACAAAGGGGAAGCTGTTCCCAGCACATCTACAGGAAGGGAGAATGGGAGAGCCAGCTGCCTGGCAGGGGGACTTTCTGCTCAGATTGACAGCCAGGGGCAGGGGTGGGAGTAGGGGGGGGAGTTTGCGCTCCTATGTGCTATCTCACCGGCAGATGGATCATCCCTAAAGCTCAGAGGGGTTTGCCTTTTTCGCTGGGAGGAGAGAGAGGCAGGGTAGGAGAAAACCAAAGTCAGCGAACTTCTCCTAGAGCTCAGCTTTCAGGAGGTCTGTGCCATTCCTTCAGTGGTGGGTTGGCGAGGTTCCTGCCTCCTGGGATCTTCCAGCAGCAATGGGCCTCAGAACGAATCTAGTCTTCGACGTCTGTGCTCCAGATAGGGGCCTGGAGCCCTGGAGAGTGGAGGCGTCTTGGCCGGGCTTGGGGCTGGACTCTGTCAGTGTCTTCGACTGGCTTCCCTCCAAAGCAGACAAGAGATAAGGACTCAAGGGCAAGCAGTTGGCTAGGAGGTGACCCAAGGCCAAGCGGTGGAGGACTGGAGAAGTGGGTGGGAAGGGCAGTCCGCCAAGGTCAGTGTGTTAATGAGCAGGCTCCCACCATGGGCATCTGGCCTTGGTTGTTCTGGGCTTCTCTGGGAGGTGGGTGGGAGAATGTACTTCAGGACTTGAGGAGGCCGGGGTGTTTGTCCCCCAGTGTCTATCCTTTCTTGGTTGTAGACTATTCCCAGAGGTGATGGCTTCGGGAACTTTCTTGCAGGCCGGGAAGACTTTTGTGGCCAGAGAAAGGCACAACCATGGACAGCGAGCAGGGAGTCTGACCTTTCAAAGTCCAGGGAAACGTTTCTCTGGGTGCTCAGTACCACCCAGAGAGCTCCAAAACACCTTTCTTCACCTCGAAGAAGCGTCTACTTCTCATTCTCTATTTTCTCCCTCAGCCCTGCTCACTCTTAACCACTGCCCTCATCTACCTGTGTGCTGTTGAGCCAGAGTGGTGGACTTCTCATTCCCTTCCGAGTAAAAGCTGAAGTCTTGAGTAAAAGACAGAGCTCATGGTTGGAACTCTGTGATTTGAACCTCAACTCCCCAACATCATTAGCTCACCAATACCAAACTCTCCTTTCCTCCTGAGCACAGTGGGGGCTAGGCCACATGACTGCTGGAGCCAGTCGGCTTTCAGTGAAACTGAACTTGGCTGAGGTAGAAAAGAGCAGGCGTGGGGTCTCCACAGACTCTCCACCCCTGGTTCTGAAGGCCTGAGAGCCCATGTGGGGATCACGGAAGCCTGGATCCCTGAGTCGTGGTGTGGCGCAGAACTCCCCCGATGCCCTGCTTTAGACATGTATCATGGCAAAAGTAACTCTTTGGTTTGGGGTTATCTGTTACTGCAGTAAAACTGAGACTGTCCTCTCTAATCTAATCCAGGACTAATGGTGTTGCGTTCCGGCCGTGACGCCATCAGAACCACTCTACCCTCACTCTTCCCCTTCATAGTAAAGTAAATCATCTGTGTACCACAGGGCGGGTGCTCAACGTGTGTGCGCTGTCTTCGAAGTCAGAAGAGGAGGCAAATGGGGGAGGGGAATACTCTTGGCAAAATCTGGCCTTGGCCTAGGTTCTTTAGAAGAAGAGGATTTGGCATTAGGAAAGGGCAGAACCTTTTGCTCAATGCAATAAAAGCTAAGGTATTCTGGGCTAGGGTGCGGTGGGCTTCCACAGCAGGGGACTTTGGTATTTGAGGAAGTGGGAATGTCTGGCAGAGGGAGAGAGAAGCGGATCTAAGACCACCAGCTGCCATGGAATCCATTCCGGGGCCATGGAGACTCCATGTGGGCCATAGCCCAACTGTCCTCCATTGGGTTCCCAATGGCAGATTATTCAAGAAGTCTTGTCCTTTGAGGTGAACTTGAACCTCTATCCTTTTGGTTAGCATCGCCCACGGACTCCACATCACCCACCAGGCCTCTAATTTAGGTGGCAGAAGGAGAGTGGGGTGGAAGGGCATAGAAACAATGCAATCTAAGTCCTAGCTCTTTTAAGCTGTCAACCCTCTGAAGAACTGTGGAAAATCGATTGCACGTCTTTGAACCTCAGCTACAATGAGACACAAGGAGCAAATTGTTGGCATTCTCTAAGAGGGTATGACTAGCAGTCCAAATTACCCACACTGACACTGATTGTTCGCTGTGGGCCAGGTCCTTGGCTTCGATGGGTCATCACTGGAATCAACCTATGTTACCCAGTACACCACCTATATGGTGGGCACTGCTATTATTCCCACTGTATCGATGAAGAAATAGAGACACGGAGGTCCAGTGACTTGATTGGCACTAAGTGGAATAGTTGGGATTCAACCCAGGTTTCAGAGCCACTTTCGATGATGATAATAGTCTATTATAGTACATTAAGGTGGCTGCACTAGGCCTTTCAAAGAGCGGGGTCAAATGCTTTAGTGGATGTCATAGATTGAATTGCCTCCTTTCCCCCAATACATGTTGAAGTCCTAGCCGCAGAGTCTGCAAATGTGTCCTTTGAGAAATAGTGCCTTCGTAGCTATGATTAGTTCACTTGAGTTCCTACTGGAGTGATCACTGTTCCGAGTCAAATCGGAGTGAGCCCTAATCCAGAATGCCTGGTGTCCTTAGAAGAAGAGGAGGAGGGGCACCGAAACACAGACAGGGATATGGTCATGGAAAGAGGGAGGGGGCTAGATAGTGGAATGTTGCTGCCAACAGCCAAGGAACGCCTGGGGCTGCAAGACACCAGGAGGCAAGAAAGCATCCTTTCCGGGAGCCTTTGGAGGGAGGCCAGCCCTCCCTCATCATGAAGGTGGACCTCTGGCCTCCCAAGCAGTGAGAGAATAAATTGGTTGGTTTAGCCATACAAGTGTGTGGCGATTTGTTATAGGTGAGGGATTCGGTGGACAAGTTTCTGTTTCTCATTCTTGCCCTCTGGGGAGGGGCCATTGGCTATTTTTTTCATCATCTTCCTCACAGGGTCACCGTGATGCTGAACTGCTTGGTAACTCAGTGTGGTTGGGGCTAGTGACATGGTCCATCATACAGGGTGGTTAGTCCACCTACATGGTGGAAGATGCTCTGTCAGTGTTGATGATGATCCTCCTCACGTGTCTGATTCTCCAATACCATAGATTGCATCGAATCAGGAACTGTGAGGTGTGGTGTAGGGGAGAGTTTACATGCTCTGCCTTGGTGCGTGGAATTCTCAGAGGGTCTCCCCACATACTCCAGGTGACTCTGCGTTCATTGGTTAAGATCTAACCTTGAGCTGTTGGGTCAGCATTGGATCACTTACAGCAAAGTTGGTGGCTCCAACCTGCCTGACCACCTCGGGATAAAGATGAGATTGCTTACGCTCCTAAAGATTTAGTCTTGGAAATATAGGGTCACCTTGAGGAGCCCTGGTAGTGCGACGGGTTTTGCACTGGGCTGCTCACCACCAGCTGCTCCTCAAGAGAAAGACAGGACTTTCCACTTCTGTCAAAGTCCCAGCCTTGGAAAGGCACAGGGGCAGTTGTCTCCGGTCCTATAGGGCCATTAGCAGTCAGCATCGACTCCATGGCAGTGAGTTTGGTTTTTCGGTATGAGTTGGAACGGATTGGGTGGCTGTGCGTATGGCTGTTGCCTGGTTATTGGAACTGCTTTGCCCAAACGCAGGAAGAGCCCCAAAGTGCCTGAGCTCACATTTGGGTGCACAGATGTGCATGTGTTTGTCCACACACACACACACACACACACAAACACAAACACACAGCCCCTAATCAAAGACAGATGAGCTTCTGATGCCTGGTTCTCTGGCCGTGAGCTGAAATGACTGTGTGCTGTGGCTTTTACTCAAGCATGACTTGAGGGGCTTCTTTGGAACCACCAGAGAACCCACCTAGCCCTTTTGTCAGTCCTACTGCTTCCAACCCCTACCCATCTCTCCCGAGAGCACCTTTTCCAGAAATCCGAGCCACTGTGCCCTCTGCTCAGGGTCGGCTTATTGTAGCACACAGCCTGAGATGGAAGGATGCGAAACCCTCTCTTTCCAGTAGCGCATCTTCCCAGCTTCCCTTGGGGAAAGGTGAGGAGATGACACCTTTGAACTAGGCCCCGTGAAGAGGGCTGCATCTCCTCAGGTGTCCAGTGCCGTTTGTTGGCTACCCGATGCCCAAGCTGGAGCCCGGTCTGCAGGCCTCCTCCCAGTGCTAACAGGTCACGAGCTGCTCTGGCCAGCCCAGCTGTGCTAGCCCCCTGGCACCTCATGCCACAGCTTGGGGGGAGTCTGCTGGGTTCCATGCACTTACACTACCCGCCCCGCAGTTGCAAGAAGCAGTTTTCCCATCATGGCCACTTGCCTGACCTGCTGCGGCAAAACAGCCCGCTGGGGAGGCTTGGCATCACTGCCTGAAACTAGGGCCTGTTCCTGCCTGGCACTGGCCCATGCCAGCAGGAACAGAGAGGGTGCCAAGCATGCCACCGTGATCATGCCAACAAGGTCCATTGCAGCTGGTCCTGAGGAGCTTGAACCTGCTTGGTTGTCTTGTAACAGAAACCCAAAACACTGGCAAGACTTGGCTCCTTCCCGACAGCATCCTTTCTCCAAGGAGCTGGCTCGGCCTGGTTAGCATCACAGCCTTGTGCTCTTGAGGCTCCTGAATCCAGAGAGCACAGGGCTGCTACTTCCGGTGATGCCAGGGGCAATCCAGGGCACCTTCTCCCAGGGCTAGTCCTGGCGGGTAGGGGGAGGTGGAGATGTGTAGTATTCTCCCATCAGTTAGGCCTGTGTTCAGGCTCAGGAGCCACCGCTTATTAGCTGGGTGCCCTTGGGCCAATTACCAGATCATTCCAGGCCTCAGTTTCCTTATCTGTGAAGTGAGATATAATTATTTCTAGCTGTGGGGTGGTTGTGAGGTGTAAAGGAGCTAATGGCTAATCACGAACACTGTTTCTAACAATTAAGGTGAGTTATTGTTATGACTGTGAGCTCCTGGTGGTGTAGCAGTGGGCTATGCGTTGGGCTGCTAACTGCAATTGATTCATAGTTCAAAACTACTAGCCGCTCCGCTGCACGATAATGAGGCTTTCTGCTCCTGTAGGGTCTGTCCTATTGGGTCACTGTGAGGTGGACTTGATGGCAATGAACTTGGGATTTTGATTTTTGGTTTATGATTATGAATAGTTGTGGTGGCCCTGCCTGCTTAGCCAAAGTTGGCAGTTGAAACCCACCCACTTTGAGGCTCTCTATTCCTGATAAAGATGTAGCGCTTTGGGAACCCTGACCAGGTCGCTATGAATTGGAATAGACTTCATGACCATGGGCGTAGTTTGGGGAGTTTGGTTATTATGATTGAAGTCCTTGTGGCACAGTGGGTTAAGCACTAGGCTGTGAACCAAGAAGTCAGTGGTTCAAACCCCAGCCTTTCCATAGGGGAAAGATGAGGTCTCCGAACCCTTAGGGAGCAGTTCGACTCTGGCCTATAGGGGTGCTGAGTCAGAATCAACTTGCCGGCAGTGAGTTGGGTTGGGTGTTGGTAATTCTGATGACTTATATTGTTATTCAGCCACGATGGGGGAGTAGATTACCCAGTGGGCCTCTAACTGCGAGCCAATCCATGGGGAAAAGATGATCCTTTCTGTTTCTGCAAAGAGTGACAGACCTGGAAACCCACAGGGGCAGTTCTTTCCTGCCCTGGAAGTTCGCTATGAGTCGAGTCGGCATGGACTCGGTGGCAGTGAGTTTGTGTTTGGCGGTAACATTGTCACTTATCATAGTCTCAGCTGGATAGAAGATGGTGGGGGCCAGTGCTTCTCCAGCTTCAAGGTGCTGGGGGACCACCGGAAGAGTTTGCTCACGCTTAGACTTCTCCCATAGGGTGGCTGGTGGGTTTGAACTGCTGACCTTGTGGTTAGCAGACCAACGTGTAACCACCACACCACCAGGGCTCCCCTGGCACAGGCCACAGAGCAGTGTTCGCCTTCTCAGTCACAGAGAGCCTGGTGAGGCTGGAGGGATGGAGGCAGAGCATCTCATCGAAGCACCCAGGCCACAACTCAGCTGATTCGCCGGATGGGCGGGAGGAATGTGGAGCAAGGCTCTAAGCCAGCAGTTCTCTACCTGGCAGTCGTGACCCCTTTCACAGGGGTCATCTAAGACCATCGCAAAACACCTATTTCCGATGGTCTTAGGAACAGAGACACTGCTCCTCTGTCCGTTTCCAGGTTCGCCCACATGGAGACACGCACCCCCTACATGAAGTCTGTTACCCATGCTACACCATGCTTCAAGACAAAATGTCATTTATTTGTCATTAGAAATAAATATTTCACAATATCTAATTACATATTGGTTTGCGATGCATCACTATGCTTAAATGATGTTCCATTTGTAACAATGAAAATACATCCTGCATATCAGGTATTTACATGACGATTCATAACAGCAGCAAAACGACAGTGATGAAGTAGCAACGACAATAATGTTCTGGTTGGGGGTCACCCCCACATGAGGAGCTGTCTGAGAGGGTGCCAGCATGAGGAAGGTTGAGACGCACTGCTCTAGGCAGCGATGAGACCGGAAGGCAGAAACTGATGCTGAGTAAGCAGTGCATAACTATGAAAAGTGCAGGACACAAAGGCTGCTCCCAATGCCGCCTGGCCCCCAAGCCCCGCCCCTGGCAGTCAGCTGCTCCTCTTACAAAGCTCATCCAGGAAGGAAGTCAGGCGGCATGAAATACTCCCTGGGCATGTATGTTGTGGGAGGTTTTCGGTTGTGATTATGAGACTTGGACATAAAAGGGAGGGTCTTGATCATGCCCGAGGGCTTGTCCATTGTCCTGCACCTCCTCAGACGTCTGTACCTTCACTCGCCTCTCCCTGCTCCTCCTCCTTTTTTGACAAGTGCTTGAACTGTGGGGGTGTGCCTGGGTTTGGCTCTCCCTGAGCCTAAAATGCAATGGACAGACAGACAGAAGAAATCATGGCTTCTTTCTGATGATTTTGTTCTGCATTTTCCTGTCGCATCGACTCTGACTCATCCTGACACCATGGGACAGCATAGCACTTCCCCGGAGGGAGGGTTTTCTGGGCTGTCCTCACTCCTGGAGAAGATGGCTAGGTCTTCCCTCCCACAGAGCTGCTAAGTGGGTTTGAACTGCTGACCTTTGGGTAAGCAGCTAAGCACTTAACCATGGCACCATCAGGGCCCCTCTTTCTGACTTGTCTGCAAGTGAGAAATTTCACTTTATGATCAGGAAACCTACATGCTATTTATTGTCTTTGGATCAAGATCGATAATTCTGTAGATCTTGTTGTTGGTTACCCTCAAGCTGGCTCTAACTCATGATGTCTTTGACTCTAGCTTTAACCACAAATTTTTGCTTCTCTATAATTAAAAAAAACACACACATAAAAAGTGTAAGCCAGGCAAAATAGTCTGAAGGAAATATATGAAAATTTGGAAAACTATTTGTTGGGATGCTGTGATGGTATAAATATATGAACTTTTCCCCTCTCTGGTCTACTTTTCTAATCCACCCTCCTCGATGACCATGCATTTCTTTTACTTGGGCAATAAAAAAATTGATTAGTGAAAAAAAGAAGAAGATTCCCTAGCTCAGCCCCTTTCATCAAGTTCAAAATCTAACGTCATCCTGGATATGTGGTCTTCTCTTTTTCTGTGAAGAGTCCCAGAGACAGAATCTCGACAGGGATTGAGTTAATGATTCTGTAGAAGGCCACCTCCACTATCTGGATGGCAGGACTCCTGGAAGTCATGTGCTCTTCCCACTGGGCAAGGATCTAGGGTCAGAAGGCTCCACCCTTTGAACAGTTTCTTGGATCATTGACATGAATGTGTGCCAACCATTCAAATTCCTGTGTGGTCGCCTTTGTGCCCCAAATCATGCCTCAGAGAGTTTGATGGAGCTCAGATGTGTGCCCTTGGTCAAGGTAAGCTAATTGCTATGAAAATGCTCACATCTCAATGGCTTAACACAATAGACATGTATTGTTCACTCAGGTAACAGTTCTGTTCCAACATTTTCTATTTTGACTTGTGGCAGGAGGTCCTGCACCTGGTTGTTCCTGGTTGAACCCCTTCTCTCTGTGGTTCTGCCTCAGAGCCTTCTGCTGGATGCTTTAAAGCTGGCCTGTCCACAGGCAGGGATCACTTGTGGGAGATACTGTCCCTATCTTTGCATTGGCGGCATGCAGAAGGCTTTTTTAATTATCATTTTTAAAGATCAGAACCATATTTGAAAGATTCAAGCTCAAGACAAAGTAGGGCGAATGGGATCTGATTTCTCAGCCTTTTTTTCTGGTCGTGGTAGTGGTGGGGAAAGGGGTTCACAAGACCCTGTCATTCTTAGAAAAATCTCGGTCCCTCTATCAGTCAGAGTTGAATCAAGAGAATAGAAATCAATTATTTTAACAGAGAATATAATACAGGGCACTGGTGGAAAAGGCATTAGGAGACTGAAAAGGCAGACACGTGGAACAGATACTAACTGCAGGAAGCAAGGATTTGAGGAACAAAGAAAAGAGTTTAGGGTTATCAAAACGTAGAAGCTTGTAGGGCATACTCTGCAGCGTTGGGACAAAAAATCCTCAGAAGGAAGCTCTGTCCAGTTCAGTGTCAGGGTCTCTCCCCATTCTAAAAAAAAAAAAAAAGCTAGATTCTAGATCCAACTGTCACTGCCAAAGTAAAGCACTATTCCTGGGGAATAGGAATCAAGGAGAAAGGTACAGGTTCCTTCTTCCTTCATCTTCCTTTCTCCTTCCAGGACCTTTCCATGAGCGAGCCTAACTGGGAGCAGCTGGCAAAGCCACAACGTGCTTTCTGCAGTCCCAGCCGCTGGCATCCCAGAGCAGAGGGTGGAAGGTGGACTCGGGGCTGAGAGGCAGTCACTGATGCGGGGACCTTGTTTCAAGCCCACCAAGGTTATGCCTTGGTTCCATGGCACGGCCACAGTGGACTCCCCAGGGTTTTCCCAGAGAGACCACCGAGAACAATCTATTCATTGGGTCGGCGAGCACACTTAGTATTCAAAACCAGGCATGCGCTTGGTTCTGGGGAGAGAGCTGTGAAGGGGGCAATTGTTGCTGCAAGGAACTCAGGCCACACATGTGCATGCACAACCACACACACGCAGATCCATGTGATCACACATAGCACGCACGTGCATTTGTACCAGTCTTTGCATGCACACACTGTACGTGCGCACGCATGCATTATGCACACGCTACACATGCATGTGCACCACGGCCATGCTCACACAAGTGCGAGTGAGGAAAAGAACAGAGAGACACTTGCAAGGTGCCTGGCCTTGACAGCAGAGAGGGCTCTGGGTCTTTGCCACTGACTTTGGCAGATGTGTGCAAAGGAATTCCGCTCTTGCTGGAGAAAGGAGAAGGTGGCATTTAGCATGGCATTTAACACGGCCTCCCTCTGGCACGGGGACCATGAATGGGTCAGCTGCCCAGATCTGCTCTCCCAGCAGGGGTCCTTCCTAGTCAGGGGGCAACTCAAGTGCAGCGTGGCCTTGACAGATGGGCTGAGGAGAGTGCACATGCAGCCAATGCACATCGCCTCCCCTGGAGCCTTCTGCTGTCTTCCCTGCGGTGTATGCGGTGTCTGTTCCTCTACTGGTCACCCCGGAAGCATTTGCCACCAACTCAGGGTGAACTTCCTCTGTTGTGTTGGGAAGGGGAGATCGAGTTCTGCAACTCTTTCCGAGAGAGAAAAGGCCCGGCAGGGGTGACTACTCACTTTCCCTTTAGGGTGCAGGTTTCCCTGCAGGTCCTCACGTCGCAATAATTTAGCATCTAGGGCAGTGGTTCTCAACCTTCCTAATGCTGCGACCCTTTCATACAGTTCCTCATGTGGTGGTGACCCCAACTATCACATGACTGTCGTTGCTACATCATCACATCACTATCATTTTTGCTACTGTGATGATTTATGTATATATCTAATATGCAGGATGTATTTTCATTGTTACAAATTGAATATCTCTTAAGCATAGTGATTCACCACAAAACCAATGGGTATATTGTGAAACATTTAATTCTAATGACAAATAAATGAAATTTTGTGTTAAAGCATAGTGTCACCTGGGTAGCAGTCTTCACGCCAGGGACTCATAGATAGGCATATCTACATGTGGGTGGACCTCAGTTCCTAAGACCATCGGAAATAGGTGTTTGGTGATGGTCTTAGACGACCCCTGTGAAAGGGTCATTTGACTCCGCAAAGGGGTTGCGACCCACAGGTTGAGAAACGCTGCCCTAGTGGTTGCCAGGCCCCAATGACCAGGCTTGTCCAATCTCTTCTGATGGGTCTGTGCACTGAGAAGGCACATCCCACCTCTCGGGTCCCTGGGCAGGTGTTAAAGGTGGCAGGGGGCTGGGTGCATAGCAGGGGTGCATCTGCTACCTGTTGCTGTCAACAAAGCACTCACTTCTCATCTGTGGTGCTGTGGGGCAAGTACTGCAAGGTTGGAGGTTCGGGGGGAGGCTGAGGCTGGCTGCTTGAGGGAAGGTATCCAGCCTCAGAAACCTTAAGCAACAGCTCTATTCAGTCCTCGCGGGCTGCTGGGAGTTGGAATGGATCCCGTGGCGGTGGGTTGGTTTGGCTTTGATCAGTTGACTGAACAGATCTTCTGGGCTGTGCTGACTGGACCAGGGCTGCCAAGTTGAGGCTGGCTTCAGTGCTCTGCCTGGGCCTCGGCCTGGATAGCTGAGTGCCTGGCCTCCCTCCAAGAGACCAGCCCTAGAGCCCAAGCGTGTCACCACATCCCTCCTTGAGGCCTGTTTGCTAGCATTCCATTAACCAAGAAAGTCATAAGACCAAGCCAGAGTCGGCATGGGTAAGGATGACCCAAGGGCCAATTTGCACACACTGTGCACATGAGGCGACAGGAGTCGGAGCCACTGGGAGGCCTGTTTGCCTGCAGGGATGAGTGAGCAGGAGGCCATGGTGTTATGGATGTGGAGCTGGCGGAGAGACTGCACAGTGGGGCCGGCGGAGAGGCTGCAGAGTGGGGCCTTGGACATGCAGGACACCGGGGAGGAGAGCCGGATGGCTGCTGAGACTTAGTTCCTATGAAGGTTGGGGTGCTGATGGGTCTCTCCTAGTACCACTTCATAGACCATGAGAAGACCCCTCTTAACCTCCATATCCTGATGGAGCACCAACTGGCTCCCCTGGGCAGAAGCCTGTGTGGGAGCTCTCTCACACCGGTGTGTGGGAGAAGCAAGGAGCATGTAGACCCAGGGCTTCTGGACTTGGACCCAAGCCACACACACCACACATCCTCTCACACACAGACCCAGGCATGACCCATGCATGTAACCGCACGTACATGGACACCTGCACATTCTCATACCCCACAGATGCTTACACTCACATCCAGGCATGTACATACACGCCACAGACAGACACATCTACATATGCCTATACACATACATCACCAACCCTCACCTCCACATACTTGTACATGTGCACACATACACAAACACCACAGATGTTCATTCATACACCCATGTGTGCATACACACACTACTGACACGTACACAACCACACACACCAGTGACACAAACACACACCACACACATGCTCACAATACACATACGTGCATGCTTACACCCCCCCCCAGATTCTCACACCCACCTATGCATGCTCACACGTACACATCCCACAGGCACTAATGTACACATGCAGGCATACACATGAAAAATGCTCTCACCGCCCCAGTCTACCCACACCCCAGACACACACATATTCCCCTGCAGAAAAATGCCAAAAGAGAACCCCTGGGGGTCTGCTGCCCGTTCCCTGCTGCAAATGGGACACCGCTTCTCTCTGCTCTACATAATGATTTCTGAAGGGCAGTGTTGTACATCAGACTCGTCCTGTTTTCTAAAGAACAGGGCTGACACATGTCTGTTTAAATTAATCTTCCCACCACTATGGATGCATTTGGTGGAAACAAACTTGCTTGCTAATCACAGAGAAAGGCGGGGTGGGGGCCAGAAGGGCAAGCTGGAGGAAGGGAGGAGGGCCTATTTAAAAGCTTCAAGATGAGTAGGCCCCTCATCTTTTGAAAATAGCCAGGCTGCACATTAGCATCAGAAAAGCTCCCTACTTCAGGGCTTGTCTTCCCAGGGGACCTGCCAGGGCAACTTCCCAGAGTGGCTGTGAGTCACAGGCTCTTTGGGGGCTTGTAGAGGTGTGAGTGCACCTGTCTGTCCTCCCTTTGTCCTGAGTCCCACGGTGCCCAGCTCTTGACCAGGGCACCCCTCCTCAGCAAAAAGCACCACTAGCCCACGGGGGACACCAACGAAGACAATCTCTCTGCTGCCCCTCCCTGACCGCTGAGGGCTTTCCTCTTGTTTATGTCTCTGGCTAGAATGCTTGGGCTTCCATCCTGGCACTCAATGGCATCCCAGAGGCTTTGCACAGAACTGAGGGCGAGAATGCGCCCAGAGGATGGCAGAGCAGGTGGGGGCAGGAACAGCTGCCGCCATGGCGGCCTTATGGAGCTGGGCACCTCTGTTCTCCTGGACAGGGCTCCTGAGAAGTCCCTCATAGGTGGAAGGACATCTGATACTAGCACCAGTGGACCCAGCTGGGGAGAAGCTCTCTGTGCAGCGGAACAAGTGTGTTTGACCGGGGTCACACCTTGTGTATGGGCGGGGGGGGGGGCTTACACCAGGCCTCCTGGGTCAGGAAGAGCCCCTTATTAGAGGCCACGACGGCTTTGGAAGGAAAAGGGCATTGATGGAGACCCCAGTTCTTATGCTTCGCAATAATGGGCGGGGCTCCCGTGGAGAGACACTGGATGCAAACATGGGGGCTAGCCATAGAAGTAGGGGGGGCGTCGGGTGCCTCCCTGATCCACAGTCACCTCCTTTTGCCTGTCCATGCCCCTCCCCCCTCGCCTCCCAGATGTTTCCAGCAGCAGTCTGGTCTTGACACTCTGCAGCTGGGCACCTCTTCTCATCATACAGTTGTGTAACACCGGCTGCTCCAAGCACATGCCAGCCCAGACCTGCTGCCGTTTCCTGTCCAAACCTTTGCTATTTCTAGCCTCTCCACTCTCTACCAGGTGTTTTAGACGTCTCTTTAATCATTACAATAACCCTCCCAAAGAGGTTCGAACCTTTGGCATTTGAATTTTCTCCTGCAGCCTAAGTTCTGGAGGTGGGTGGCTGCGGGCATGGCTGATCAGCTTCCCAAAGTCAAGGTTGGTGCCTCAGCAGCTCTCCCGGCCTTTTCCTCATGGGTACATGATGGCTGCCACTGCTCCAAGCATCATGTCTGCATTCCAAAGAGCCAGAAGTTGGGGGAGGGCGGTTGGGTTGCCATCAGTCTCATCCCTCTCTTCTTATCCTGAAAGGGAAACTTCCTCAGACAACGGACCAAATCCCCACAAGATATCTCAACAGCCAGGCCTGGGGATGAAAGCCATTGAAAGGTCAAGATTTGAACATGAAAGGGGACAGGGTGAGGGTCTGGGACGTGAACTCAGTCCACCAATATTTGCCACCTCCTGCCCGGGAGCTCTTTGAGCTGACCCATGGCCAGCAGTGCCCCATGTGTCCCTGACCATGCCATCACCAGAAAGGGCTCTTTCTCGCCCCTCAAATAAAGAGTCAGAAAGGCGCTTTCACATGGGTTGTGACCCACCTTGAAATAGGCAGTGATTCTAGAACCTTGGTACTCAAAGCATCGGCAGCATCTGGGAGCTGGCTAGAATGCAGATTCCTGGATCCCTGGGAGACCTTCTTAATCAGCATTGGCAGCTTTGCCGGAGCCCCAGGTGGTTCTTGTGTGCAGTACAATCAGAGCAGTACTGTTTCTAGAACATAGGCCCGAACCCAGGACTTCTTCCCTGACGTCCACCAATGTGTGGCACGTAGCTTTCAGCTCTAGGGTGGCCCATTTATTTGATCAGAACTGCCCAGTCTCTAGCCCTGAAAGGTCCTCATTCTGAAACAGTGCCAAAGCCTGGGCAACCCCCCCTCTGAGCTTTTGTCTGTAGGTTTCCCCCACTACCACCACTTCTGTCTGTGTGAAGGCAGTGTGCAACTAGACAGCAGCGAGCCTAGGAAGCTCCCTCTCAGGAGTCAGGAAGGATCGAGAGATCCTCTTTCCTGTGGGGTATGGGACTGACAAAGGCTGAGCCCAGGCTCACGGGAATAACAACAGCCCCCGCCCTCGGATGTACAGAGCTGGCAAGGAGGGGGTTAAGGATCCTGTGGGCTCTCCCTCCAGCTGGTTCTGGGCTACCATTACTGGACTTAGTAATACAATAACAGCCAGCATGAATGGGTTTGGGATTAAGAACCTGCTAACACCGCAGATTAACGCTTTCCTCACTCCTTTCTTCTAGCCTTCCATGTTACTTTCTTCCTTCTGCCAAGAAAACTGGAGAGAAATACCCAAATCCCACACAGGAAGTACTTGTCATGGGTAACATTGATGACTCACAGTTAGTTTTTGGCTCTGCCAGCCAAGAACAACAAGCATAAGGCAGAGTGATCTGATGTATTAGTAAAAAAAAAACCAACTGTTTCTTGACCTTGAGCTTCCTCCTACTCCTCCCCTTCTATTTCTCAGCTTCCTTCTGAATGCCCTGGGCAGCCCATGTGGCTACCCAGAAGCCCCTGTTTTGGGGTGGAGAAGGACATGGGCAGATTTCTCAAGCCTCATGCTCCACTGACAAATATTTGCCAAGGATTTACTGGAACAGGAAAGACAGGACAAAGCATGGCTACCAAAGCGTGGGTGTCCGGTGCTATTAGATTTTCTACCCATACAAACCACTTGCCAGTTTTCTAGTTGGTTTTAGGTGCCATTGAGGTAGTTCCAACTCACAGCGACCCTATGACCCTACAGAGGAAACACTTCCTGGGCCTGGACCGGGGCTATCTATCTATCTATCTATCTGTCTGTCTGTCTGTCTGTCTGTCTGTCTGTCTATCTATCTATCTATCTATCTATCTATCTATCTCCTCATAAAGATAAATATATTTGAATATAAGCCGAGTCTTTTTAGCACATTTTTAAATGCAGTTTTTGTGGTAAAATTAGGTGCCTCGGCTAATATTCGCGTCGGCTTATACTCGAGTATATACGGTATGTTTGAGCCCATGGTTACAGCCATTATATCCATCTACCTTATGCAAAGGGCTTCCTCTTTTTTTTTCTATCACTCTCCTCTACCAAGCACAAGGTCCTTCTCCAGAGACTGGTCTCTCCTGACCACCTGTCCAAAGTACGTGAGATGAAGTCTCCTCATGCTTGCCTCTATGGAGCACTCTGTCTGCACTTCTTCCAAGACGGATGTGCGTGTTCTTTCGGCAGTCTGTGCTACTTTTAATACTCTTCACCAGCGCCATAATGAAAACATACCAGTTCTTCGGGTCTCTTTCTTCCATGTCCAACTTTGACATGCATACGAGGCCATTGAAAACACCAGGGTGTGGGGGCAGGTGCACAGTAGTCCTCAAACTCGACCTGTGTCTCAGGAGAGTCCTGAGCTCCCTCCATAGGTTGCCAGTGGCTAACTTTCAGAAGGAGATCGCCAGGCCTTTCTTCTGAGATACCTCTGGGTAGATTCAAAACACGAATCTGTCAGTGAGTGGTTTACCTCACCCAGGGACTCTTACTACCTACAGGAGAGGAGAAAGAAACTCAGGAGTCATTGGAGTAACTTAAGAACTTTGATTTGACCCAACATGTTGGCCATTCTGGTTGTGGGGGCTTTGAGGACCTTCTCCCACACAGCTGTGGAAGAAGCGTTGCCTTCCTCAGGCCCTAAGTCAGCTCACTGCCCTGTGTGCCCTGTTCATTCCTGCTTTGTGACGGATTGAGAGATGGTTTGATGCTAGGGCAGCAGTTCTCAATCTGTGGGTCCATACCCCTTTGGGGGTCAAATGACCCTTTCACAGGGGTCACCCGATTCATAGCAGTAGCAAAATGACAGTGATGAAGTAGCAAAAAAGAAATGTTATGGTTGGAGGGTCACCCCCACATGAGGAACTACATTAGGAAGGTTGAGAACCACTGCTCTAGAGGAAAGGATAGACTCAGGAACCTAGCTGCAGAATTTGCAGCCTGTCTCTGAACTTTCTGCCATGTGTCAGGCCAGCTGAAGGGGATGCCGGGCCTAGTTCCTCCCTCCACACTTCTGCTATGGATGGAGTATCTCCAGTACCTTCCATTGAAGCATGAGACAGGTGCCTTTTCAATGGTCAGGACTCCCACCCGATGGACCAAAGTGTCAGAGGGTCAAGGAGGCAGGAGGGGAAGACCATAGGTAGGCCAGGCTCCGTTTGTCAACCAGAGATGAAACAGAGCAGTGCCTGCCGGGAGGACAGCTTTTTCAACAGCTGGGGGTCTGGGAGTTGAAACAAAAGTACGTTGTGTCAAAACAAGGCCGTCTGGTGGGGTCTGCCCAACAGGGCTCTCCTAAAAGGAGCCATTGCTCACTGACCTGGATACAGGTGACGCCTCCCAAAAAATGATTCTTGATTCTATTTGTCTCCAAGAGTTTGCAGACTGCATGCAAGACCAGCGTATACGCGCACATTCCTGAAGGGACGGTTCTTGTTTAAAAGGGATAATGGCCAGTTTCTTTTTTTCTTTTGTTTTTTGCCCCTGGAACTATGAACTGTCCTGTAGGCAGCAGGCCTCTCAGGGAACTTCATGTTCACTGAAGCAGAGAAGGCCTTGAAGGGACGTAGCTGGCCGGCAGCCGAGGGTGGGTGCATGAGGGCTGTTTATGAGGTGGGAGGGGGCTGGCAGTGGTTTGTGGTTGTTTTCAAGCCTTGCTTTTGGATTTGTTTGCCATTCAGTAAGTCGTTCTTCAGTCCCTTCTGTAGATCTGGGGCGCCGTGGGTGGCTCGTTCTCACAAGCAGGGCCTCGTACCCTAGCGTGCACATCAGAACTGCTGGGAAAGTTTGCCTGGGCCTCACTTGCTAAGTCTCATCTTCAGTGGATCTGGAGTAGAGACTGAGCATTGGCCTATCTGCTCAGCTCACTGTTGGTACTGATGCTGCTGGACAAGGGGGGGACACCCTTTGAATAGCACCCCAAAATATATTCAGGGTTGTGACCCTCAATAACTCCCCTTCCAAAACCAAATCGTACTCAGTGCCATTGAGTCAATGCCAACTCATAGTGACCCTATAGGACAGGGTAGAACGGCCTTGTGAGTTTCTGAGACTGTCACTCTTTATGGGAGGTAAAGAGATCCTATAGCTCCCCTTGGTTGTTATTTGTGGTTAGGCCATCGAGTTGGCTCCGACCCATAGCCACCCTGTGCACAACAAAACGAAACATTGCCAGGACCTCCATGTTCTTCATAATCATTCCTGTGCTTGAACTGATTGTTGTAGCCAGGTAACCCTGATCCACCAGGACTCTGCATTGCTCCCCTTAGCACAGATGAAACATGTCAGAATAAGAGGAAATCAAGGTGATCTTCATCATTTTTTTCTTGTCTTTTTCCCCCCAATCAATCCTTTTTACCTCTACCATTCAATGACCTTAATTATATTGACCAGGTAGATGCGATAGGCAATCACTCAGCTGCTAACCAGTGGGTTGCTGGTTCAAACCCACCAGTGACTCTTTAGGGGAAAATACCCGGCAATGTGCTCCCATAAAGATTCGAGCTCAAGTTCACTGCTGTCAAATCGATGCCATCTCACAGCGACCCAATAGGACAGGGCCGAACTGCCCTTGTGGGTTTTCTGAGACTCAGTCTTTATAGGTGGTTTCCAACCACTGACCTTTCAGCTAGCAGCCCTGCGTGTAAACACTATGTCATCACAGCTATGGGACAGTTTTGTCACAGGGGGTCAATGGGAGACTGAGTTGGCTTGGCAGCACCCAAGAATAGCATCCACAAGGAAATTCAATGTGGCGTTAGCAGAACCCCTCCAGCCACACACACACACACCCTGCACACTCCTAGCCAGTGACCAACTGTAGTTGATGCATTTCTGACTTGTTGTGACTTCTCCTGTGAGGCGTAGAACTGTGCTCCACTGGGTTTTCAAGGCAATGAGAAGTAGATTGCCAGATCTTTCTTCGGCGGTGCTTCTGGGTGGATTTTAATCACCTGCCTTTGAGCATCTGAGGATGTGAACAGTTTGTATTGCTCAGGCACATTCATCCCTGGGAGCCACTAAGAAACTTTGGTCCCTGCCTGTGCTGTCTGCTCCCCAATTTCTCAGAGTTCCCAGTCAGTATTTGTGGGGGGGTGAAGAATGAATCCTGGATGCTAAGTGATTTGGCTGGAGAGATTCCCAGGGGCCTGCAGTAGTGGGCAGCCTGCATCAGGGGTTACACCCTTCCAAACCCTCTGGAGGAGAAAATTGCACTGGAAATCATTTGTTTTCACATGCAGAGACGAAATCACATTTAGTCTAAATTCCTGTAAAGAAAACAGAGATTCGGTTTTTAAAAATGTGTCGCTGGCAACAGAGAAGACCCGGCGGCTTTGGATAAAATACACACTCTGTGGAACCTGGCCTTCGGGCCCAGACTGCGTCTCAAGGGCTGTGGAGGGAGGCCAGGCAGGAGAGTCAAGCCTGGGTCTTATTTTCAGTCTCCTTTTCCATTGTACAGATTCCCTAAATCGGGCCCTGCGGTGACACAAGCGTCTGGATGACAAGAAAGGTGGTTACCGTAACCGGAGCTCCAGGGGCTGGTCTGGAGCAGGCTGATTTAGGAGACTCATCGTGGGTCAGAAAGGGTTTACCCCTGGGCTTTTTTCAGATTCTGGAGAGCCAGGGGCCCGGGAAAGGCACTGGGGTAGGGGGCGGGGCAGGCTGGGTGAAGGTGGCACTGCCATGCAGACAGCCGTACCCCAAAGACCATCCATGAAGGAAAGGGTCAGCACTAGTTATAAGCCCATCACACAGCTGATTAGAAACTCACCACCACCGTGGCAAAGGTGTACTGGGTGCTCACCAAGGACCTGGCCGTATGCATATGATAGATGTGTCCTCACTTGTCTCTGTAAAGCAGGTCCTAGCAGGTGATCTGTGGAGCTCTGGTGGCCAGCACAATGGGTAGGTACATGGCTCGGCTGCCAGCCCCAAGGTCAGCTGTTCAAACCCACCAGGTGGCTTTGTGGGAGATAGGTCTGAGGATCTGCCCTGGTAAGGATGACAGCCTAGAAGACCCCATGGGGCAGTTAGACTCTGTCCCATGGGGTCCCTATGAATTGAAAACTGACTCAAGGGCACCAAGCAACAATAGCATTTAGTTCCACTTCATTGAGGAAGGCAGTGGAAGCTACAAGGAGCTAAGTAATTTTCCCAGTGTCACACAGCTAGGAAGGAAGTGGCAGAGCTGGACTGTACCTCTGGAGCTGCTTGGTGCAAACGCTCAGGCTCAGGATAAAGTGAGATAATGATTTGCATCAGTGGCATGATCATTGTAAACAAAAGGCTATAGTATGTGTTTATGGCAATGTGGTTAGGTGCCATCGAGTCAGTTTCGGCTCACAGTGACCCTATGGACAACAGATCGAAACCCTGCCGACTCCTGTGCCAGCCTCTCAATCAGCACCATGTTTAAGCCTCTTATCGCAGCCACTGGGTTAATCTATCTCATTGAGGGTTTTCCTCATTTTCACTGACTCTCTACCAAGCACACTGCCCTTCTCCAGGGACTAGGCTCTCCTGACAACATGCTCCAAATATCTAAGATGATGTTGCACCATCCTCGTTTTAAGGACCATTCTGAATGTACTTCTTCCAAAATAGATTTTTTTTTCCCTGGCAAGCCATGGTATAATCAATGTCCTTCACCAGCATCGTCATTCAGAGACATCAAGTTTTCTTCAGGGCATCCGTATTGGTTGTTCAGCTTTCACATATATATGAGGTGATTAAAAATACCATGGCTTGTGCTCGCTTCGGCAGCACATATACTGAAAATGCTGTGGCTTTTGTCAGGTGCATCTTAGTCTTAATAATGACATCTTTGGTTTTTACTTCTTTTTACTACAGAGTTTCACAATGCAATAGATCATTTTATTTCCTAATTGCTGCTTCCATGGGCATTGCTTATGGATCCCACTAAAATGAGATCCTTAACGTTATTTTTTTCCCACGATGTTGCTTATTGGTCCAGTTGCGAGCATTTTTGTTGTCTTTGCCTTGAGGTGTAATCCAGACTGAACATGGTGGTCTTAGATCTTCATCCGTAGGTGCCCCTAGTCCTCTTTACTTTCAGCCAGCAAGCTTGTGTCATCTGCATATCAGGTTTTTTATGAGTCTCCAATCCTGTTGCTGAGTTCCTCCAGCTTCTCGAATTGTTAGCTCAGTGTGCAGATTAAACAAGAATGGTGGAAATTTACAACCCTGACATATGCCTTTCCTGATTTTAAGCCATGCAGTACCCCTTGGGTCTGTTCCAATGACTACCTCTTGGTCTGTCTATAAGTTCCATAGAAGCATGAATATGTGTTCTGGAATTTCCATCCTGTGCAATAGTACCTCTAATTTCCATGATCCACACAGTTAGCTGCCTTTACACAGGCAGTCAAACAGACGGACATCTTTCTGGTATCTCCACCTTCAGCCAGGATCCATCTGATGTCAGCAATGTTATCCGTCATTCCACATCCTCTTCTGACTCTAGCTTGAATCTCTGCCAATTCCCTACAAGTGTACTGCTGCAGCTTATCTTCAGCAAAGTTTTACTTGCGTGTGGTATTAATGACAATGTTTGATCATTTCCACATTGTGTCGCATCACCTTTTTTTTGCGGGGAATAGTCATGAATCTGGATCTCTTCCAGTCCATTGGTGGAGATGAGAGAGCACCTGTAATTGGTTTTCGAAAAGGATCAATGAACAGGGAGGGTCTCAAGGGATGGAACACTAGACACCAGTGAACAAGGGATGTGTTGAAGCTAAATGGATATTAGCTTGGCTGTTGAGAAAAGTCCCTCACTGCAGAAGGCTACATGAAACAGGATACACTGGTAGTGATAGACAAAAGAAAACCATATATTGGTTGATGGCAAATGGTTTCAGGTAAGGAATGTAGGGGCTCCCCTTCTAATTCGGCTTTATGACATTGTACTTTGAGATTAATGTTTCTCCCTGTCGACTTCCAGGCCCCGTCTCACCTATTCTGGGTGGCTGAAGGGACTGAGAGATCAGTTGGGTTTGGGTAGTGGTTTCTGGGTCCCAGGTACACAGACTGGTAGTTCTTCAGGATTAGATTTTCTAGGAGACCCTGTATTCCAAAGAGGGATTTTCCTCCCTTGGACTAGCAATGAGGTTTTAAAATCTCTATGTTCAGAATTGGGTAAAGGCTCCCTAGAAACTCTGTCCCACTCGACGATGCCATCTTTCAGCCAAGTTCTCGGAGGCAGAGAGATGGCACCGCCTATGTACCTGGATCCCCTTGAATCCATAGGCTCTTGCATCTTGGGAAGCCTCAGATCTCAGGGTATCGTGAATATTCTGACTTAACAGATTTAACTCCAGAGCACAGTTCAGCCTTAGGTAGACAGATAAACAGCCTTCTGCTTGAAAACAGACTCTGGCCACCACAGAAAGGCTGGAGAGCGCGGAAATGTTCTCTCGGCTTGAAACAAAGCCTCCTATTGTCTTCTAGGCGATCACAGTATTTAGTCATTGAACTTTACATTGCTCTGTACCAGCTCTCGAGGCCCACACGGCTGGCTTGTTTGGCCTGGCTGAAGGAGGTTGGCGGCAGCGAAAGCAAACAGACCCACGCAAAGGCCATTGCACCAGGGCTCCCAGTGGCCTTTGCAGAATGGCGGCTTTCCTCACCCTGAGAGCAAGTTGCTCAGGAAAAAAAAATTCTCTGAGGATGTCACATGCCCCCTCTCATCCACCATCAGCTCTGCACGGGCGCAACTCCCATCTCGCTCCAAATAGCTCACTCTCTCAGGAATGAATCTGAAACAAACAAACGTCGAGTGAGGCTGCTGGTAAGGACAGCCTTGGGCCTCCCACGGCTGTGTTCGCTTGGCCACCCGGGGCAGAAGGTACATGAGGCGTGTGTTGTTCAACGTTCCTTCCAGTGTCCATCTGCGGACACAGTATGCCCTGGTGGTGTGACAAACAATCTCTGTGGCGATGGAGCGGGCAGGCATCTCAACATTTCTCTTGCCGTTTCCTCAGTGGCCAACTCCCACGGGCCTCTGCACTTACCTTTTGGTAGAGCTCCCATTTGGGAAGGGGCGGGGAGATAACGGGCTTCACTCTATTGTCTGGAAGGAGGAAAAGGCGTCACACATATATCAAGGTTGCATTTGATGTAAAGCTGCCCTCCCATAGGACCTTGGAGAGCGGAAGGGGAGCTAGGAACCTTCCTTTCCTGAAGCCTCAGCGCTTGACTCCTCAAGTCACTTTGAGGTCTACACACACACACACACCCCACCACCCCCCTCTTCCTTCCCAAGGACTTATTCCTTGTGGCTGAGCTGGGTTAGATTCAGGTTTGGGAAGCTCTCTACTGGCCGGTTTCTACTTTGAGAAGATGAAGAAGTGGCCCAGGTTCCTGGGTGAAGTTTTGCTGAGAAATAAGAAAAAAGCACTAAGCCAGTCAGAGAAGATAGCTCTCCCTGGAAGCAGAAAACATGATGGCAATATCCCCCAATGGGCTATTAACTCGTGAAAACATCTTCCAAGGTTAGCAAAGGGAGCGTTAGGATACTGGGGCACATTTGTGTGGTCTTAGAGGAAGAGATGAGAGATCTAAATGGTCAGGATGGAGTCTGAGTCGAGATGACCTGAGTTGGACATTTCCGGTGTTCCTCCATCTTGCTCCTTGCTCTCAGTCTTTCTCTTAGGTGGCGCGATGTCACTATGCTTCAGTGTTAGATGATAGGTACTCCACACAGATTGGGAATCACCACCTGAGTTTGGGTTCCCCAGAAACAAACCCAGGGACACAGGCTCAGGTGCAAGTAGATTCGTTGAGAGGTGAGGAAAATGCTGGTGGGAGAGCGGGGAAGGGAGGCTGATCGTGAACGATGCCAACAAAGGGTTTCTAAGGGAGTGACCCCGTGTTGGACTCTGAAAGAGAGCGCAGAGCGCCCATTCGAGTTCTCTCACCTGGTGGACCTGAGAGGTGGGGGCTACTCATGGCGACCTGCTCTCGGGAATAACAGCCCTGGTGGTATAATGGTTCCATGTGGAGAAAGACAGGACTCCCGTAAAGAGCTACAGGCTCAGAAAATCACAGGGGCAGTTCCACCGGTAGAAAGAACCCTACAGGGTCGCTATGAGTTGCCATCGACTCGATGGCAATGAGCTTTTGCATTTCTGGTAATGCTTGGGAGCAGAGTGGCCTTCCTCAGATGTGTGGGAAGGAAGCAGACCCAGAGCTGCAGAGAATAGACAGTCTAGACCAAGGGAGACCACAATGTGTTCGGTGTGGTTGAGTCATTGCTGGTTCAGCGACACTACCTGCTAGGGTAGTGCTGCCCCTTGTGCTTACCTGAGCCGTCGTGGGAGCAGATCTCCATGTCTCTCTTCCACGGAACACTTGGGTGGCTTTGAACCGCCCATCTTTTGGTGATCAGCCAGGGCTTAACCATTGCACCACCAGGCCTTATGCATCTGTATTTGTGTGCGTGCAGTTAGGGGAGGGGGTTCTCACACTTCACAGTGTCTCGATATAAATATTTCTGCCCTTTTATCAAACAGAATGAGAGCTTTTTAAACTCTTGATGAAAAGCAGTGTACATGGCTGAAAATTAATCCAACTGCACATTTCAAATCTGTACATTTTGTGGTATGAATATTGCACATTATACCTAAACTTAAAAAGAAGCAGGTATGAAATTTCATATTTTAATATCTCTCAGTCGAATGCCCACTCACTGCCATCAGGTCGATACTGATTCATATCGACCCTATAGGACAGGGTAGAACTGCCATTTGGGGTTTTCAAGATTGTAACTCTTTACAGGAGTACAAAGTCTCATCTTTCTCCCTCGGAGTGGTTGGTGGTTTTGAACTGCCGGACATGTAGTTAGCAGCTTAACTCATAACCCACTCTGCTCCCAGGACTCCTATTAGAAATCTAAATTCTGGTGTATTTAGAACCCAAATCCCTAAAATGCTGCCTGGACTGTGGGCCTAGCAATTAGAACTTGTTCTTTAGAACTTCTGTTAGGAAGTATGAAAACAGGGCTGGGGCAGATCAGTGCGTTGCACTCTGGGTAGTGTTTTGCCAACAACAAAGCAGGACCCTCTAGCTTCTTCTGTGCCATGGTTCGTACCTCCGAAGCCATGACAAGGTCCTCCCGGTGACTGATGGCATGCATTGTGTAACACAAATCATCCATGACCGAAGTCTCCAAGTAAACATCTCCAAGGCCAAAGAAACTGGCAGAGAAAGGCTCCGATCTCATGAAAGTAGGAACTGAAGAGTCAGCCGGCCCCAGTTGGCTAGGACAAGGGGGCATGTCCTGCTGTGTCTTGTTCTCAGCATTTCTGCATGCATATGATCTCACAGGGAGTCCCAGATGAACACACTCCGCTGCTATGCTAACCAGGTGCATTCAGAAGAAAGGCCTGGTGATCTATTTCTTAACAACCAGCCCTTGAAAACTGTCTGGAACCTGGTTCTCTTCTAAGGCACTGTGGTGGAGCAGGGCACCATGAGTCAGCGTCAACTCCACCGAAGATGGACTGGGTCCTCCTACAATGGGCACTTAACTGCAATGCCTTACACATAGCGGATGCTCAATCAGTGCTGCCCGTGGAGGTCCTGGGGCCCTTGTGTTCATTCGAAAAGGTCCCAGATGAGTAGCAGATGAAGTGGCCCTTCACAGTGACGTTTCAGTTCACTGGCTGCATGCTGGTGGTACCGAACCAGACACTCAAGAAGGCGGAGGCCATTGGATGAGGTAAAACTTTGATGTCCCTGCAATCATTTTCCAATGCAGACAGGGTTTTTAAGTATTCGTTTTCATTTTTTGCAGGGGGGAGGGGTGTACACTTTAGATCATCACCTCAAAAGCCACACACCGTTGATCAATCATGCAAGAAGATGTTTGCCACTGTCTGGGATTGGTGGGTGACATGGGCTTGAATGGAAGGTCAGGAAGGAAGGGTCGCAAGTGGCAAATGTGTGTGATGGGACAGAAAGGGATGGCAGCAGGGTGAAGGTGTGGTGTAGGCATGGATCCCATTCTCCGGGCAGAGGGGAGCGTATTCTCCAAAGCGTGGCTGCAAGGTGCATTCCCAAGGGACTCCTTTCTTCTACACTCAGTGTCTTCTGATCGTGTTTGCATGTTAACTAATATCATGTGATTAACCAATACCGCATAGCTATACACCCACCCAACCCCACACATCTTCTCCAGTCAAATACTCAGAAGACTCGGAGAAGTACAGTGAGATCACAGAGATGTACCAAGCAGAGCTGTACTGGTAGACAGGACCCTAGAAAGCAGGTGTGCTGTTTCTTATGCATGAAGGAATGTAAGTTTGGGTGTGGGAACATCCGGACACACCATCTGCCCAGGTCAGGGCTTCTCCACCTCCTCACTTGCCACATTGTGGACCAGATCATTCCACATTGTGGGATATTGAGCAGCATCCCTGGCTTCCACCTACGAGATGTCAGTAACATCCCCATCGCCAGCCCCCTAGTGGAAAAGTGCTGGCCTAGATGGAGGTCCCGTGGCTTCTCAAATCCAGGACCAGCTGCCCTGCCCTGTGCAATTGGGAGGGTTCAAATGATGATCTAGCTCACTCACCCAGGAGATTGGTCTTGTCAGGACACTCCGTTCTCTAACAGCTCAAAATCAGAGTTGTGGTTTTGCTCAACATGCATTAGGTTGGATCAGAAGACATTGCCGTCTTTGTGGCTCATGTGGTCACATATCAACAATTTCATATGGTCCAGCCTAAAGGCACAGACTTTAAGTGACACTGGTCCCAAGCACCCTCCTAGATGCCAGTTCTTGAACGTGGGCATGTTTGTTGAGGCTCCTGACTCATTCGGAATCACATTCCGAAAGCAAGTCCAATGTGTTCTACGCGTAACCTCTGACACCAACAGCACCACCTCTCTGCATTTCCCTCAAGATTTTATTCTCACCCTGTGGTAAGTTCAGACTGGCCACCAAATCTTCGCAGGGATTCCCATTAAGAGGTAGAGTCCATTTCTCTATCCCCTTGCATCTGGGCTGACCTTGGGACAGGCCTCTGACCAACAGAAGGTGCAAGAAATCACATCATGTGAGACCAGAGGCTAGGCCTTGAAAGCTCTGGGTAAGGGGGTGGGGAGCAGCTTACTAGAAGCTGATAGACCATGGAAGGAGAGCCTAGGCACGCCATGAATAACCAGCCACGGAAGGATGTAGCTGCCTCTTCAAGTGAATGCAGTCTAAGGAATGAGTCCAGGAGGCACCAGGAGAGGTACCACCCAGAAAATCCACAGAATCATGAGAAATAATCAATCATTTTATTAGAAGCCACTGGGTTGCGGAAGGTACATAGTAGTAGATAGCTGATACATACCTAATGACCAGGTTACAGTTTTTAGTAATTTATTGTGGTGTGATTTTTTTTGACGTTTCATTGGGCTCCATGACCTATTTGCCAAATGCCTTGTGCCTCATACAATCTCGCAGTGGGCACAGGGCAACTACAGATGCCTATTGGCACTGGGTGGCTCAAAGAACAGGTTAAGGTATATGACTAAAATCCACCCAGGCCCAGAGCCTGCTACACATCATAACTACCTATTTAAACCAAAAAAGACCAAACTCACTGCCATCGAGTCCATTCTAACTCATAGTGACCTTCTAGGACAGATGTCTCCCAAACTGTAACTTTTTACAGGAGTGGAGAGTTCTGTCTCCCTGAGAGTGGTTGGTGGTTTTGAACTGCTGGTCTTGTAGTTATCAGCTTAACGTGTAACCATTATGCCATCAGGGCTTCTAATGACCTACTTAACAGCTTCCATATAAGAAACCCCTGTCATAGTGGGTTGGTTGAACTGCTAACCACAAGGTTGTCAGTTCAAGTCCACCAAGTGCTCCAAGGGAGAAATATGAGGCTATTTGCTCCTATAAAGTCTTGGAAACTGTAAGGAGCAATTCTCCTCTATCTTACAGGGTTACTGTGAATCAGAATTGATTCAATGGCAGTGGGTTTGTTTCGTTTGGTTGTATTTATATGTAGAGGTTGCGTTATAGTCTGCTCACATATGTATAGCACACAGGAAAGTCACTCGTTTATACTCCTTGCATGCTCAGTTTAAATCATGACACATCTCCTAGGCATGGTTCTGTCATCAGAAACATCTTAGGCCTGCATGGCCTACCTTTAAAATTTGAAAGGACTATTTCAAATCAAGAAGTTCCCCACAAGTGGCAGGTGTTAATTGACTTCCTATCCTAACACTTTCATTGAATCTCTCTTTTGATCTCGATCAGACACCTTTTGAAGCCTTTTCTTTATTAGGTAAGGATAGTTATGCTTAGTACTCACCATCCAACTCTCTGCGACTATTTCTTTAAAAGAGAAATCGTCTTCCTTTTCTCGTGGCACCCTCAGCACAATGCTCAGGGGTTGGTCCTTGGTGAGCACTGCATACATGTGTTGAGGACCGAATGAGTCATTGAATGCAGGGGGGAAGCTAAGAGCTGGCGGAGAGCTTGGACATCCTTGCTCTGATTGAGTGAAGGATGCTGGGTGCTGTATTCCTCTTAAAAAGCCACTTGGTGCACTCCAGGATCCAAACTGCTGTCCATTTCGTACCCACTGAGCCTTGGAGTCTATCTAGACTCAGAGGACACATTCTGGGGCTCACTGGGTCACCCTTTGAACAATCCTGACATGGGGCTGGCCTAATGCCACCCTGCTTGCCCCGGCGGCTCACTGGGCAACTGCCTGGCTTCCCCAGGCGCTGAGTGGGCACCAGCTAGACATCAGCTACACGATGATGATTACTGTTTATTTGGCCTGTCAAGACGAGCCCTTTCTGAGTTCCAGAGTGGGAAAGCAAAAATGGCCTTTTCTGATCTGACACTAATAATAGTTCCCCTTCCTAATGCTCCTGAACATGGAACTGAAGATTTGGTCTCTAGGGTGAGGCTCAGAGTTAATTCATTTATTTCAAAAATAATTACAGAAGCAATCAAAGAAACAGCCTGGTCAGGCCAAGAGGGAGCCAATCCTCAGCGTTTCTCAGGAACCAGGGGGGTGTGCTGGTCGCTGGAAGGAACGAGAATGTGGGGGTGATTGTCTGCCGCCTTGGGCAGGAGGTAAAGCTCGGGTGGGTTTCTTCTGGAGCTGCCCTGGTTACAAGGAGCTAGGCCTTCCAGCCCCCTGCCACCTGCTCTGCTCACTTCATTTTCTGTGATGACCTAAATGGGAAAGACAGTTGGCTTCCTTCCCCCTCAGCTCAGTCCCCCAATAGACCAACGGGTTGTAGCCCTGACAGACTGGACTGGGGTTATGTGCTGTATTTTCTACTCAAGCATGATCTATAACTTCGAAGGCAAAAATAAATAAACAAGCCAAGTTGACCCCTGTCCTTTGTCTAGGAGGAAATGAATGGGTACCCTGGCTTCCACCTCCCTTACATGTAACATACGCACGTCTCTGAGCCCTGGGGCAGCAACAGGCAGGGAAGAAAAGATGCTGTTTTAGAAGAAAGGGGGAGATCAGAGGAAAGAGTAACTGAGGAAAGGGCTAGCTTAAAAGAATGATTCAGATAGTGAAATCACCTTATGAAGACAGCTAATTAAAATAGCCCCGGCCCAAGTTCTCCTGATTCTGAACCTTCGGATACAGGTGTGAGGGATCCTTACCCTCCGTCTCCCAGCTGTGTAACTCTAAAGCATATTGGTGAGTTAAAGTCAAGGGGAAGGAGCCCCTGCAGGGGCATTCAGTTGGTGAGGCATTTCCATGTGATCCTAAATTCTGCTGAGCTGCCACCTGGCGTCAAACATCATGGAGTCTAGCTCTTGCGTCTTGTTCAGATCACTTGAAAACCATTATCCATGTCCCCTCCCAGTTCTAAAATGTCCATTAGGTGGGCTACTCCACTTTAGAAAGTGGTCACAGAGAGTACCCTCACCAGGGTGTGACACAAGCTGAATGGAATGTTGTTTTCCATAAGCCTCGCCACTATTTAGAAGAACTAATTTCAATCTTCTATGAGTAGGTAAACAAGTATGGCATCTAAGAAGTGATCAGGAAGCATAATTATCTGGTTACAATTAATTAATTCATAATAATAATAGCCAATAATTTGGGAGCGCTTATTAGGAGCCACAGTGGTGTCATGGTTATGCGCTGGCCTGCTATCCATATGGTTGGCAGTTCGAAACCACCAGCAGCTCCATGGGGGAAAAGACTGGGCTTTCTATTCCCTTCAATGGTTACAGTCTCAGAAACCCACAGGTGATCACTTTGAGTCAGCAATGACTCTCTGGCAGTGAGTTTAGTTAGTTTCGGGGGTTAGTTTTTGTTTTGTTTTTTAACATGCTAGGCATTGTTGTAAGCAAATTTCTAAAACCTCTGTGAGGTTGGCCCTATGATCATTCCCCTTTCACAGATGTTGGGACTGAGACAGAGAATGGCACCAGTTTCCAAGACCTAGGCACCAGGGTCCGTTTTAACGTGATATCCATGTGCCGTGAGAAGGGATAGAAGTAACGAGAGGAGAAAACGAATCACTAACATCTACCTCTTTCACGTAAGCTTTGATGACACCATCCCAAACCAGACCATGACTTCCTCTCACCTAGATCCCAGCAGTTGCCTCCGCCCTCACCTCCTTAAATCAACAATTGCTCACTACAGTCGTTGACACATGGCCATCAAAGTGACACTTTAGCCCATAGGCCACAGATGGCATGTTATTGTTGACTGCCCTCTGAGTCAGCACAGACTCCTGGCAATGGGATCAGACTGTTATGATCCATGGAGTTTTCTTTTTTTTTTTTTTAATCCATGGCATTTTCATTTACTGAGTTTTTTTCTTAAGTAGATCCTTAGATCTTTCTCACTAATGACTAGTCTGTCTTAACCTGGAAGCTCCACTAAAAATCATTTTGCATGAGAGCAACATACAAGCCTCCACTGTACCTGTACTGGCTGTGCATGAGGCACTCTGGTGGGTAATTGAGCCCAGATCTCTGACATACAAAATCAAAACCAAACTCACTGCCCTTGAGTCTATGCTGGCTCAGAGTGACCCTACAGGACAGGACAGAGCTGCCCCCCCAACACACACACATGAGTTCCCAAGACTGGTGGTTTCAAACTGCTGACCTTGCAGTTAGCAGCCCAATATGTAACCACTATGCCACCAGGACTACTAGATCTCTGATGTGCAATGTGAGAATTCTGCCCTGAACCCACCATTGGATCCCTCGCACGCGTTCCTCATGTCCATATGATATTGCTTGCTTTCATAGCCCCAGTACTTAGCAGGGCAGGTGAGCAATAAATGCTAGTTGGTAATGGCTGATGACTGGCTGGTGTGTCTGGAACATCTGGGATGTGCATTTGGAGACATTATAGGGCACAGCTGGGAATCACCTTGCCTCACTTCCTTGGCTGCCCAAAGTCGATTCGTACAGTGCCATCTTGTGCTCCAGACCTGAGCCTATGCCTGGTCTCCTTCCAGAGAGATATGTCCTTGTTGGAAATTTCAACTCAAAGAGGCTGCCAGTCTGTTGCACAGGAAGGAAAGATGGTACCTGCTGCAATTGATACCCACAGCCTCGTGACAGCATGCAGAACGAAAGTTAGAAGGACAAGAAGTGTTCACCGAGTCTCTCGTCATCTGCGGTCTCCAGGAAAATGTCATCCATGAATACCTCAGTTCCATTGCTTCTCCATCCTCAGCCACCCGAAACGATTGGATCAAAGCCCTGCCGCACAGTCCATGCATGCTCCGAGCATTGACTTTTACACACTGTGCAGCAATAAGCGAACAAAGTACATTCTGGATTGTAGACGTTATTCGTTCCTTTGTGCTAAAGGTGCAGGGGTGGAGGGGCTTTGGCCTTTTTCTATCTTCCTGAAACTCCTAGCATTTGTCTCAGGAAGTCTGGGGCAAGGAAAATCTCCTGCTCTCTCCTCCCTCCTCCTTTGCCCTGACCAAACAATGACCTATACTGGACGATCTCCTGGGTGGCGTTCAATGCAACTTTCCCTTGATTAAATAACCCTTCTCCCCAAGGCTACTTGTGTGGTTTGACTGACTTAAAAAACAAAAGCAACCATCCAGGCTAAGGGAATCAGCTTGATAACAACAGAAGGTTACCAACAAACTTGCCCGGACAGCTGGAAGGGCTGTGGCTAGCACAGGCTCCAAAGAGGATAAATAAACGTGTCGCCAGTGCCATTGAGAGCACATCTGCACACTGTCAGCAGCGAGGATAAACACATGATTGTTTTCCTTCTCACAAGGCGCAGGGATGGGGCAAGGCGACTTGATGGACTCCATCCAGGTCAGCTCAATTTACATCATCCGTAAGGCGAGGGCTGGGCCCTTCTCCAGCCTTGAGGCTTTCCCAGAATCGCTCATCAGAAGGAAATCTTCAAAGAAAACAAACAGTAGATTCATTCGCCTCCCAGTTCACAGACAGGCAAACAAACAAGCAAAGCAAGACCGCGCCCCAGAGGTTATCTGGTAGACCCAACTGTGGGTGGTTAGACCTGACATCTTTCTCTGCTCCTCCTTCACCTGATTCCCCAGATGCTGGGGAGAGCACATTGCCCTGATATAAATATCCCTCGTGGCTGCTAAATGGAACCAGCCATTCTTCCCTTAGCCTTCATTCCACAGCTTCCAAGTCCGTCGACCTCTCCAGCATCTCAGTGAGTAGCTTTATACATCTGTCAGGAGCTCATGAAAAGTAACTAGCCGTCTAGGGAATGATGATAAAAAAACCAAACCAAACTTGCGTCCATTGAGTTGATTCCAACTCCTAGCGACCCTATTGGACAGGGTAGAACTGCCTTGGTAGGCTTCCGAGACAGTCACTTTACCGGAGTCGAAAGCCTCGTCTTTCTCGTGGGGACAGGCTGGTGGTTTGGAACTGCTGCCCTCGTGGGTAACAGCCCAACGCGTCACCACTACGCCACCAGGGCTCCTGTCGGGAATGATGATAAATCCATGGGAATTCTTATGGAGCTAACTGGAGAGAAGCTTCAGCTACCTAAGGAAATGAAGACCACCCTGTCCCCAGCATTACTGCTGGTTCGCTAGTTAAATGGTAGGTTGCATACATATACATACATCAACTGTATAAATCACATCGAATGTTTTCTAACATCTTGCCACATTCTGGTCTAAAGGAAATCCAATTTGCACCTCCATGACCCAAACTACATGGATGGTTGTCAGAAACATTGCCAGTGGCTCAGAAATTACTCACACTTGATCCTGTAAGTTGTCTGGTAGCCGACATGCTGGAAGCTACTTTTACATAAAATAATGGAGGAATACAAGATTGGACTCAGGAAAAAATTGAACCCTGTCTGCGTTTCCTCCGTCTTGCTTTTTTTTTTTTTTTTGCTTCCTCCACTATGGCTATTTCACTAAACCTATTCCATTTGGAACCCTAGTGCTGTAATGTTTACAAATTGCATGACTAACCACAAGGTCAGCTGTTCAAAACCACCAGCTGCTTCAAGGAGGCAAAGATGAGGTTTTTTTACTCCAGAAAGAGTTACAGCCTCAGAAACCCACAGGGACATTGCTATTCTGTCCTATTAGGTCGCTATGAGTCTGAATCGACTTGGTGACAGTGAAAAGATGAGTGGAGCAGGGAGAAGTTAAATTTGACCCCTTCTAGAGACTCTTACAGTAGAAAATTTCTACCCCTTGGAAGATAAGCGTTGAAAAGCCTGTGGAGCACAATTCTACCCTGATGCACAGGGGTTCTCCATGAGTCAGAATCAACTCAAGGGCAACTAGTTACTGGTTAACCTTCAGCTATTCATAAATTCATTCAACAAACTCTTTTGTATGTCCTGTAAGTGTTGCTGTACTGATCATTTAGGACACAAAGGTAAATGAGATGCCATTCTGATCCTAGACACCATGTATGTATATACACACTCACTGCCATTGGGTTGATGCTACAGAACAGAATAGAACAGCCCCCGTAGGTTTCCAAGGCCATAAGTCTTTATCGTAGACAGCTTCATCTTGTTCCTGAGGAGTGGCTGGTGGATTTAAATTACCTATCTTGTAGCTATCAGCTCAATATGTAGCCCACTAAGCCACCAAGGGCTCCCGATTATGTGTCTGTAAATATGTAATAAGCACCTCATAAATGCTGTCAAAGAGTACAAAATAGAGGTTTTAGCAGCTCGACCGAAAGGTGCAATGAATAGTGATGTCCTTTAATTACACCAAGCACATTCAATATTGTATGTTGAGGTTATGGGGCATTTTCAATGGTGGGAGGTGATCAGAGAAGTATATGTATGTGCACTCAGAATGAATGATGCTCAAACACCGAGGCCCTGAGACGATGAGATAGCTCCTCAGAGTTACATGGGGGAGAGGTAGGACCTAGACTAGAACCCCAGTCTTCTCCGGTCCAATGTTGGGTTAGTTAATAGTTACACAAGTGGTTTGGGGGCCCGTTTGCCTGGGTTCAGAGGCTAGCTTTGCCAGCTACAGGTTGACTGACCTTGGGCAAGTCAATGAGCTTCTCTGTTATCTCCTTTCTTCCTCTGTAAATTGGGACTAAAAGGGTGGGGTAGAAAGGGGGAACCGATTACAAGGATCTACATATGACCTCCTCCCTCGGGGACGGACAACAGAAAGGGGGGTGAAGGGAGACATCGGACAAGGCAAGATATGACAAAATAATAATTTATAAATTATCAAGGTTTCATGAGGTGGGGGAGTGGGGAGGGAGGGGAACAAATGAGGAGCTGATGCCAGGGGCTTAGGTGGAGAGCAAATGTTTTGAGAATGATGAGGGCAATGAATGTACAAATGTGCTTGAGACAATTGATGTCTGTATGGATTGTGATAAGAGGTGTATGAGCCCCTAATAAAACGATTTAAAAAATGGGACTGGAAGAGTAACCACTCACATAGAGCATGTCGATTCTGTGAACTCCTACAGCGAGAAATGCTCAGCGCAAAAATAGCCTCCTTTCATACATACCCCAGGTTCCCAAACTTATTTGGCTTACCACCCCCTTGTCAGAGAAATCCTCAACAGCCTCCCCCCACCCCCGCAATTACAACCGTTTTACTGTAATTCACAATCCAAGATAAAGTGTAAGGATTGCTGTCGCCGTGCCCTCAAGGGGGCGCTCTCGTCCACTTTGGGAAACCCTGATACTTCGTTATCAGCCCTTAGCAACCACAAGGTGGGGTCGAATGTTTTCTTTTTTCTTTTTTAAAAAACATTTTATTAGGGGCTCATACAACTCTTATCACAATCCATACATATACATACATCAACTGTATAAAGCACATCGAATGTTTTCTAACATCTTGCAGAATATCAACTGGTGCTATGAAATCATCCAAGCTGGCATTATAGCGAGTGCTTAGATTTATCTATCCTAGCTATCTTATGACTAAAAGGCATCTCTACCCGTTCTCGGTTAAACACTTGGGACTTTCTGGGCCATCTCAGAGACCATACCAAAACGGTGCCTGGCACATAGGAAGTGCTCAATCCGTGCTAGCTGTAATTGGGCGGCACTGCTCCATTTGCGGTAATATTTGAGAGAGCTTTCGTGAGTTATGCCTAGACCCTAAAATGCTGCTCCCACCCCCCTCGACAACTGTGGGTGCCTTTGAGTGCCCAAGAGTGTCGGTAGACAAGAAGGTGTGCGCTAGTGGCAAGTCAAATACCTCACTCAGTAAATTAGCTCAGCCAAAAGTTCAGATGCAGGAAATCAAACTCAGACCTGTAAGCCTGGTGAAATGCGAATTCCCTTTCAGCATTTACTGCCAGTTCTCAGCAAGACCCATTTCCCCTGAGCAGATTCTTTGGGCTGGGAAGTCTTGCATTTTCAAAGCAAATAAAAAGTGGGGGTGGGGAGTGGAAATAATCCTCAGTATATGACACAATTTACAGCTAGCGTCTCAGGAGTGTGTGTCATGTTTTAAACTTGAGTAGGCTGATGTTCTCCAAACATCCCAATGCTTCATATTTATAGAGTGCTTTATTTTCGAGCATTAACAATGAATGAGAGAAAGCAGGATTATCTGTTGGCATTTTTTCCTGAGCATTCTTCTTTTATTTTTTTCCGCTGTGATGCTATTTTGATTTGGAAGCAGCCTTGTTTCGCCTGTCTTTGTCAAGCACCAGAGGATGCCATTTGCAGTCTCTCCCTGTCTCTATTTTCCCTCCCCCAAAGGAAGCACTTCAATTGCTTTTGTGGCTGAGGAGAGGGGAAAACTAAATATGAGGCAACCTGGCTGACATGACAAGCAATAGAGAACTACACTGGTCGCTCTTCGTGTAGGTATGCTGGATGCAGAAGGAAGTAGAATTGGGAGCTAGAGCAGGCGCTGTTCCCAATAGTCCCCTACTGCTCAATGGGCAGTGGCTTCTATTCCTACAGCTTCTTACTTACCTCAAGCACTTGCAGTGTCTGCCCGAGGGCTTTTTCTGAGCTGCAAGAGTGTGTTCAACACGCTTCAGACTGAGGAAGGCTGAGATGTGGATGAGAATACCTTAGATCCCTTACCTCATGGTGAGACAAGTCTGAGCTCTCTTCTACACTCTCAGAGTTGCCTGCAGTAACTTTGCTTGGCTTCCTTCGCTACCCTCCTGCTCTCTCCCCCTCTCACCGTCACTGGATTTCTTGGGGCCACCTCTTGCAACTCATCCCCTGTTTCAAGATCTGGATTTGCAGGAATTCAAGCTAAGACAAGAACCTAAAAGCCTTTGCCCCCATTGCATTCATCGCCCTACTCTTTCCTCCTCCTCTCTCTCTCTCTCTCTCTCTCTCTCTCTCTCTCTCTCTCTCTCTCTCTCTCTCTCTCTCTCTGAATACCCGAAACAGAGAAGAGAAAAGATGGTCAACAGCTATAACAGGGTGCCTTGTGTTTGAGTGTCCTCTACGCAATACCCTAATTTAGGGTGCGCACCCACCCTGTAGGGTCTTGATGCTGGAATGATGTCAAATGAACAAAGCAGAGAAAATCTCTCCCTCGTGGTGATGACATTCCCGCGGGAGGAGGCAGCCAATAAACAACAAAGATGTGAGTACATACATTACGCAGCAGTTACCAATGCTTAGGAAGAAAGAAGGAGCTAAGTAGGGTCACTAAGAGTAGGAATCAGGTAAATGGCGGTAGGTTAGGGCTTCTGATATGGAACAAAGAGATGGATTGACACCGTGGCTCGAACATGGCACCTGTTAGGATGGTGCAGGACAGGGCAGTGTTTCGTTCTGTTGTACACAGGGCTCTTATGATCCCAACTGCGCTCACAGACACCTAGCAACACCACCATTGGGAGCAAGAAATCCAACAGCGCAAGAGAGGTCAGCAGTGGGGGGCGGGCAGGGCTGGTTCCAGTTTTAGTTCTGCTTGATGGCAATCGTTTTTGGTTTGTTTGTGTTATCAGTAGCTTGGAGTCCCGGGGTGGTGTGCATGGTTGATGTGCTCAGCTGCTAACGGAGAGATCGGAGGTTCAAGTTTACCCAGAGAAAGGCCTGACCACCTAGTTTCCAAAAGTCAGCCATGGAAAACCCTCTGGAGTACAGTTGCCCTGAGTCGGAGTCCATTTGACGGCGACTGGTTATTCTCAGGAGCATTGCTGTCTCCTGCCGAAGGACCAGTGTCCTTGAGTCCGTCATGAGCTGGCCCCACCAGATCCTCATTTTCCAAATCAGCCTCCAAGGAGAGGTGGTAAGTGGCGTCTCCTGTGAGAAGCCAACACCATTAAATGGTTGTCGAGGATGGGAAAGCTACCACTCACTTCTCTCTGGATGAAACATTGGCTCCTCTTGACTTAGTTCCTCCCAATGGGAGCTTGGCCGCCGGGAGGCTCCTAGAAGTAAATGTTCAATGAAGTAACCACGCGTGACGGGAGCGCAGTGGAGTGTTAATGGCCCACCAGGCCATGGTTAGGACCACCGGGCTGGGAAGGGCAGTGATGAAATGGGAGTTCATGCCTAGTTCTAATGTCCCTGTAATTAAAAGGGGAGCTTAATCATTTCCAAGGTCATGGAGTGACACACAAGCACAGTGAAGAACTTTTGAGTTTCACCTTCTCTTGCTTCCTGGGACCAAGCGGTCATAATATTGGAACCAAGGGCCATCTCGGGGGTGTCCCTTTGGAAGGGGTTACTTGGGAACCCAGGGAACTGTGGGCAATCTTAATAGCCCTCCCCACACAGTGCCACCTGAGTGTTCAAGGACAAAGCTCAAGTGACTTCAGACAGTGCTGATTTCTTATATCATTGCCAGAGAGGAGTGAACAGGTGGAAGGGGAATTGGGCAAAGCCCATTGTTGGGGTGAAAGGTGACACACTGGCATGTGGAAGCTAAGGGTACCGGCACCAAAGGATTGGAAGGAGAGCGTCGACACCCCCCCCCGTACCCCCGCCCTCTTAGATGAGACTAGAGTCCAGCGGAAGCCAGCTGAGAAGAGGGGTAGCCACCTACGAGGGCAGTGAAGCAGACCGAAGGAAGAGGCCCGGGCCCGGGCCACAGCTCAGACTCCTGATGGAATGGACTTAGAATTCCAAGTCAGTCAAATGACAGGACCAGGAGTTGGTTTAGCTACTGCTTTGCGATTTCTGTGGAGCAGCTTGAGGGAAAGGCAGGCTGCGCTGGCCTTCAGAAGGATCGGGTTAATTAGGAAATTGGGATTTCCTGCTTTCTAGCACTGCCACTGCCCCTCCTCCTCTGCCCCCCTCCCCCTCCCCTCTTAGTGATTTGAGACTATTGAAGGCAAACGCTCTGTGACTGTTTGGGATGAAGCACTTTGTCAGGAACACGCGCAAATACATTTGACAGCTGCTTGATGTAGGAGCGTCATTAAATTTTCAGGAATGTAGGTCTTCTATTATTTAGCATCGTTAATCTCTCTTGCTTACCCTAAAAATAAGGGGTGGGGGGGAGCCAGGATTGTTGTGTGAGGACATTGTCCTGTTTGCACTGCTGAAAGTTGCCATGGGCTTCCCCCTTAAGCTCCTTTGCTGATGCTACTGAGTTGACCCAGTCAGGCCTGGGTGCAGGACGATCGGGACTTCCGTTGGGGGTCAGGAGTTGGTACCTAAGGCCTTACTTTCACTCCGTTCCCATGCGTGCCAACTCTTTTCTCTTCCATTACTTGCTCTTTGGTTGTGACCCGATGTTTCAGGACCTCCCTGAGAGAAAGGGAGTGAAGGGAACAACCACACATCGGCCATTATTTGGCTGCTGGCGAGTGTGTCACTGGATAAAGATTTGGTGAGAAGGCTAGTTGATAGGTTGGCCAAAAGGGGACTTCAGAAAATCCTGTGGCTGTCCCTTGTTACAAAGGACGCATAAGAAAGAAGGGCAAATCAGATTAAGGTCCCTGACCTCATAAAGCTTATATTCTAGGGAAGGAAGGAAGGAAGGTAATGAACCCTGTCAGGAGGTGGTAATTGCTATGGAAAAGATGCCCCCCTCCAAACAAGCAGCCATGCCTCCCCAACCGTCCACTCATTTATTCTGCAGGCATTTATGGCGCAGCTAAGGATGTAAATAGCTTCCTGACCGCCAGGTGTTTATACAAGTCAACCCTGTCTCCTTCCTCCCCATACAAGGCATCTTATGTTCAACTGGGCAATCTGGGGCAGTTAATTTTGAACCAAACTCATTCAGCCCGGTGATGTCCCCCAGGCACGGCCACCCAGACAAATAATTTCCGGCAACAGAACTACTCAAGTGAATTCTATGGGCCTAGAGCTGAACTGGCAGAGTGGGGGGTAGGGGTCAAGCAGGGGAGGGGGGGTGGCCAGCAGGTATGGACTTCCTGAAGGAAATGAGGCAAGTTAGTCTTCACCCTGCTCTACCTGGCTCCTCGGGCCTCACCTGGTCAACCCTGGCTCCACCTCCACCATAGATCAGAGGACCAGTGGTGAAGGTGGCAAATCCAGGAGGGTGAAGGGAGGGTGGGGTGGGGAGGGGAACCGATTTCAAGGATCTGCATATACATTCCTCCCTGGGGAACGGACAACAGGAAAGTGGGTGAAGAGAGATGTCTGACAGCGTAAGATATAACAAAATATTAATTTATACATTATCAAGGGTTCATGAGGGAGGGGGATATGGGGAGGGAGGGGGAACTGATGCCAGGGGCTTAAGTGGAGAGCAAATGTTTTGAGAATGATGAGGGCAACGAATGTACAAATGTGCTTTACACAATTGAGGTATGTATGGATTGTGATAAGAGTTGTATGTACCCCTAATAAAATGATTTAAAAAAAAAGATTCCCCTGTATACTTTCCTTTGTGGGTTTGATTGGTTCTACTATGCCATCTTTGGTGAGGATTGGAATCAGCCCTATGAGGCAGTGGCTAAGCACTCTGCTGCAAACCCAAAGGCTGGTGGTTCAAATCCATCAGCCGATCAATGGCAGAAAAGACCTAGCACTCTGCCCAGAAAGATGACAACCTATAGGGCAGTTGAGCTTTGGTCTATAGTGTTGCAATGAGACGGAATCCATTCGCCTATAGCATTCCATTTCAGTGCCAGCCAGGAGGCCTGCAATCCCGGGGTGGTGGGGCAGGGGGGCGGAGTCTACCTAAAGGTGCCTAGGGAGACAGACCTGCCTAGTGATGTACTTCTGAAGAATGAGCTAGTGCCACCCCCCTGGAGCTCAGTTCTCCTCTGACACACTTGGGGTCGCTATGATTCGGGTGTGTCGTCAGGATAGTCTTCTCTTTGGTGGGTGGTACCTCTAGCTCAAGCCTTACTGAGATTTCAGAACACCATTCATGTAAAAATATATTAAGGACATTTCCCAAATGGCGATGATTAATCCACATATGCAGATGGTGTGGCAATCAGCAGACAGGCGGATCTTCCTCCTCCCCTCCATGCTCCCCCCCACCTCCAGGCCCCACTCTCTTGCTCTCTCTCAGGAGGCCGGGATGGAAACGGATAAGGCCGTCTCGGAGACAGGCCACACTGCGTCTGTGTACGGAGACAGTGGCTTTCCTTTGAGGGCAGGATGGGCAGTGAGAAGGGGTGGAGCTGCTGAGTGTTTTCTAGATTCTCTGATTTGAAAATTAGAGACTCAAAGGAAGTCTGCCCTTCCGAAGTAATCGCATCCCTACACTGTTGAACTTCCTCTAGGTTTCAACTTTCCCCTCAGTCAGACTGGCTGGAGAAGAGGACAAAGGCTAGGCCTCCCTCCTGTGCAGGGAGGCAGCGTACAGCCAGTGTGGGGCGCCGGCCTCAGCCCACTTCCTGGGCAGAGGAGCTGGGTGTCTCAGTGTTCTTGATCTTCTTGTCCCCAGCCTCTGGTGCCCAGCAGGGTCTCACCAAGTTTAGGAGGTGGCCCCAGAAGCCCACGGGGGTTGGACAGGAGTTTTTGAATTTTAATCAGCTGCTCGGGCTTTGTCATAAGGTACAAACCTTGTTAGATGGGAGGCCACTGGGGTGAAATGTGGGCTGTTGAGTCACTAGAGCAGTGGTTCTCTGCCTTCCTCATGGTGCGACCCTTTCATACAGCTCCTCATGTAGCACCAACCCCCCAACCACGACATTATTTTCATTGCTACTTCATCACTGTCATTTGGCTACTGTGAAGCATTGGGAGACCCCTGTGAAAGGGTCATTCGACCCCCAAAGAGGTTGCGACCCCCAGGTTGAGAAGCGTTGCACTAAACCCCACAAAACGGTACCACTGGAAATGTGGGGGAAACACTTCAAATGGTTCAGAAGAAGACCCCCATTTCCACCTCCCCATTCACTGGAGGGTCCTATTGGCACATACCGTCTCACAAAAGCAGTAACTGTCCTCGATGTCCCGGGGAGCTACATTAAGGTGACACATGACACTTGCTTTTTTTAAGTGTCATTGACAGAGGAGCTTCCTGTTCCCTCCGTCCCCTTTATTCGCAAGGAGGAGCTCGGGTAGCATAGTGGGCACGCATTGTCTCTGCTGGAGAATGATGGAGCTTTCTGCTCCCATGAAGAGTTCCAGTCTCAGAAAGTCACAGGGGAAGTTCTACCCTGTCCTCTAGGGTCACTGTGAGCCAGCATCGACAGGCAGGGATTTGGGTTTGAGTTAGTCTGAATCAGGCATATTTTATAGCTTGGCAATACCTATTTGTTTGTTTGTTTGTTTTCTAATTGCAAACTTTTATACAGTTATTTGCTTGGGGCCCAAAGTGAAGTTAAACAGTAATGTAGAAAGTTCTTTAAAATGGTGAAGTGATGGGTGAAGGGGACAGCAGACAGTTTAATATAGGAAAATAGTCATCTATAATTTTTCAAGGGTTCATGAGGGTGGGAGGGTGCAGGAGGGAGGAGGAAAAAAAAGAGGAGCTGATACCAAGGGCTCAAGTAGAAAAAAAATGTTTCGAAAAGGATGATGGCAACATATGTACAAATGTGCTTGATATAAAGGATGTATGGATTGTTATAAGAGCCCCCAATAAAATGATTTATTTTGAGTTGGTGAAGGGAGATGTTGGACAGTGTAAGATATGACAAAATAATAATAATTTATAAATTATCAAGGGTTCATGAGGGAGGGATGAGAAGGGAGGGAGGAGAAAAATGAGGAGCCGATACCAAGTGCTCAAGCAGAAAGCAAATGTTTTGAGAATGATGAGGGAAGCAAATGTACAAATGTGCTTGACACAATGGATGGATGGCTATATGGATTGTGATAAGAGTTGTATGAGCCCCCAATAAAATGATTTTTTTAAATGATTAATTTTTTTAAATGGTGAGATGATGTGGCCCTTCTCCAAGCCATTCCCCGGAGCTAACTGTTGATAGCTCAGGCTGAATGTGCTTGGCTAAATTCCCTAACTTCTCTGTGCCTCCATTCCCTCATCTGCAAAAGGGAGAAAATCGTAGTGCCTACGTCAAAGGCTTGCTGTGAGGATGTAGCCCAGTGGTTAGCAGCTACCAGGGGTGGAGCCAACATTTGCTTTCATTGTTAGCCTTAGGGATTGTCCTCAGACTTTGAAGTGGGGTTTGTAGCTTCCCTCCAGTCACATCTTGAGGGGTCTGGGCTCAGTGAGTAGCACTGCACCAGGGCATCTCCACTCGGGACAAGACCCACATGTGTGAGCAAGCTGGGTCCTTGATTTGGTTTTTTCCTCACAAGATCCAATGGGGTTAGAGTTCCTTCAGAGCTTCGGAGATGCTGAACGTTCTTGAGAAGGAGACAGAAAGGACTGGGATGGATCTTTTGCTTGAAGGAGTCCAGATAAAACCATGCCTTCACACTTGGGGTCACTATCTGGGGGCAATCTGTCAGAGCAGGCCTGCTTCCCAGGGGTCTGATGGGGGTGTTTCTATCCCGAATGGCCTTGGAAAGAACAGGGGGGCAAGTCTTCCCCTAGCAGAGCTGAGGCATGATGGACCGGGGATGGTCTCAGGTCCTTTTTAAGAGCATGCACCAGGAACTGAAAATAACAGGAGAAAAAAGACAGGGTGCTTCATTGATTTGGCCCATTTTCCTGTGGAAAGGGTCATAGAAGTCTCCTGGTGTGGCTGTGTCCCTGTAGAAAGCAGAAGCCTTCTGACAGAAATGCAAGGTCAGACTGGAGATGCTATTTTGTGTCTTTTCCAAAGTAAGGGCATTTGGTATCAGAGAACTTAGCTAAAAAGGCCAGCGAAGGAATCAGAGACCCCGTCTCTTAGATCTTGGTTCTACTGTCACGCAGCTTTGTGGCCTTGAACAAGTTACTGAACCTCTCTATGAAGCTGAAATTTCCCACCCTAACGAGCTATATGTGATGGATAGGAAATGTCATGATTGGGAATCATGGGCACATGTGTCCATGTAGGCTTTAGTCGGGGTGCAGAACTCTAGGCACTACAAGAGAGTCCTGAGACAAGTAACTGCCCTCAAGAAATTCAGAACCAAAGAGAACCTCCAACAGCCATGAAAGAGCTTCCAGAACACGTACTAAAGAAAGGGACACCCCACTAGTCACAGACTGTTATGTCTGAGCCCTCTGAAGTTTACAGGGCAAGCAATGGTCTCAGAATCTTTGCAGCTTGCCTGGAGTCAACTAGTTAGTAGCGAATGGTAGTGACAGAAGGAGTCTGAATTGCATTTCTCAATAACCAAGATGGTGTCACCTTGCGAAGTTGGGACTTTTAACAAACCCAAGTTTAATCAGCCATCTAGTGAGCTCCAACTCCTAGGATAAGACCGAATAGAACTGCCCTGTGGGTTTCTGGGGCTATAAATCTTTCCGGGGGGGGCGGGGGGGGATATGCAGTCTCATCTCTTTCTCCGTCGGGGTGGCTGGTGGGTTTGAGCCTCTGACTTTGTGCTTAACAACCTAATGTTTAGGCCACAGGTGCCCTTGGTGTTTCCAGATGAAGATACAAATACATTTACTTCAATTAGCCCAGTGGTTCTCAACCTGTGGATCTCAACCCCTTTGGGAGTTGAACAACCCCTTCACAGGGGTCGCCCGATTCATAACAGTAGCAAAATTATAGTTATGAAGTAGCAATGAAAATCATTTTATGGTTGGGGGCTCACCACAACATGAAGAACTGTATGAAAGGTTCACAGCATTGGGAGGGTTGAGAACCATTGGATTAGCCTAATCAATCAATTAACGCTGGAGTCAGTGAGTTAATGGTTGAATTGAGGGGTGTAGCCCAGCACAATGCGTTCTTTCCCTTTGGCCCCAGGTTGGCTGCTTTGGGGGAAGAGACAGGAGCCCCCCAGAGGTTGAAGTCCAGCAAAGATCAGGTTTGGGACATGAACTGAACTTGAATCCAGTTCTCTGTGCACAGCCTCTCAGGCTGAAGCCAATGACTAAGGAGGTCGGCTTGGGAATGGATTGGTTCATTCTTCTCTCCCTTTTGTGACACTTTTCAAGACAGACTATTTGGGCCAGCCTCCTGGAAACCTTTCAAAATGCTAATTGCACTATTGTTCGAATGATGTAAAAATGAGTCATGCGGTGCCCTCCACAGTTGAGCAACTAACAAGCAGCAAATGAACCCTGGCCTTGCAATTTCTGCACGGGGCTGGGTGACTGGGAGAGAGCTACTTGGGGCCACAGTTGGAAGAGTGGTTTTTAAGTTAATAGAGTCTGGTAGGCACTGACCGGGGATAATGAAGAAGCATTGCTCACGATGCCCCCATTTCATCATTGGTGGATTTGAGTCAATGGACTTTTATCATTGGTGGATTTGAGTTCAGGCCCCTCCGGATACGGAGATGACTTAGGTACAGCAATCAATCTGGTGGAAGATAGAGGCAACTCATCAAAAATGCTTTTGACTTCAAGGACTCAAAATCTCAAAACTCACTGCCATCGAGTGGGTTTCGGAGATTGGAACTCTTTGCAGGAGTTAGAGAGCCTCATCTTTCTCCAGGCAAGCAGCTGGTCGTTTTGAACTGTTCTGCGGTTCATAGCCCAGTGGGTAACACTTTGCCACCGGGGCTCCTGCAAGGACAGAACGCCCCAAATAGCAGTGGTTTAAGTGATAGTTAATGTTCTTACAAGACGTACTGTCTGAATGTAGGTGGTCCCAGGGTTGGCTCAGTCCTTGGAAAATGCCTTCAACACCAGGCTGTTCTCGTGCTTTGAGTTGGCCATCCTCATCAGTCTGGATGTGTTTGTCTACGTTCGGCTTGTTGCCTCGTGGTTGCAGTACGATTGCCTTGTTCCACGCATCAGATGCTCACATTGCAGCGTTCAAATGCAAGTGGTAAGTCAGGGCAGTGGCGAGAGATAATGGGCATGCCCATACCTTTTGCCCAGAACAAGGCAAGTGAGCACACCTAGATGCAAGGTAAAGGGGGTGGGAGTGGGGTGGGGTGGGGGCTGTAGCATTTTCCATCAAATAACTCAAGACTATCGAAGCTATTCAGGAGCTCTGGTAGTGTCCCAAACAAACAAGCAAAATGATTCTGACTCATACCTTCCCTGTAGAACAAGGTGGGTTTTCACAACCAGCTCTTTACGGGAGTAGAAAGCCTCATCTTTCTCTCACAAAGAAGCTTGTGGTGTTGAACTGCAGACCTTGTGGTTAGCAGCCCAACTATGCCAACAGGGCTCTGAATCTGGCAGTGTGGTGGGTTAAAAGTTGGCCTGTTCACTGCAAGGTCAGTTCAAACTCACCAGGTGCTTCATAGGAGACAGATGAAGCTTTCTGCACCAGTCAAGATTTATAGGCACTATGAAGTAGAATCGACCACATGGCAGTGAAGATGTGGACCACATGAAGCCTCGATGAAGCACGTACAGCAAGGAGGTTTAAAAATTCATGGAATATTCCATATTTTGAAGCCCCCTTGCAGGTGCCTACAGAAGACCCATATAGTTAATTCTGCCTTTGAAAACAGATCACCCGGAATCATAGTGAGAAGCCAGGTGAGACATCCACATGGGAAACATGCGGCAGAACTCCCTATCTAGTGAGTCATTTCGCTCCTTTGTGTCTTAGACCCCAAAGGCAGGTGGACTCTGTGATTGTAAGAAGCGCTCTGTGGTTCTCTCATCCCTTTCCTGGTGTCTGGAGTTCCAGGAGATGTGAGTAGCCTAACAATAGATGCCTTTTCGGGCTCGCAGGTGAGCTCTGTTACCCGATCTCCTCCCTAGAAATACAGTTCAACAAAGTATCAGGGAGGCAATGTGGTCAGAGCTTGAGATTGGACATCATGGATCTGGTTCTAAAGCCAAACTTTTGTCATTTACTTCCTGGGTGACCCGCAGAGGACACTTCAACATCTCTAAGCTTCAGTTTCCTCCTCTCTAATGGGGGATTTTGCTATCGATTGTGCAATGTTCTTGAGAGACTTGGATGACAATTGGTAGCGAACACAAGTTCAGTGTGGATATGTACTCAATCCAAACCCAAACCCACAGCCCTCGAGCCAATTCTGGCTCATAGAGACCTCATAGGAGAGGGTAGAACTGAAACCTATGGGTTTCCAAGACTGTAACTCTTTACAGGAGTAGAAAACCTCATCTTTCTCCCTCAGAGCGGCTGGTGGTTTTGAACTGCCAACCTACAGTGAGCCGCCAAGCAGGTAACCTGCTGTACCACTAGGGCTCTCGGATTTACATATTAGGTTCTCAGAAATTGACAGAAGAAGAAATGTACATAGCCAATATGGAGAGTTTTGAATGTTCATATTCACAAAGAATCAAAGAAATGCAAACAATGTAACATGTAGAAGTGTGTGTGTGTGTGTGTGTGTGTGTGCCAGAGAGAGAGAGAGAGAGAGAGAGAGAGAGAGAGAGAGAGAGACACCTTCAATGTGGTGGAGGGTATAATAAAATTAGAACTCTCATGTGACCTGATACATTTCTGGAAGACAACATGGCTGTATGAATCTACTTTAAAAGGATCAAAGCCTTTGACCCAGCAATTCAAAATCTGGGCATTTGTGTTAGCTAGGCAATCAGTGATGTGCATGTAGAGAGAGCATAATGATATAAAGTCACTCCAGAGATATTTAGAATAAAAAATATTGGAAGTAACACAAATAATCAATAATAAACAACTCATTAAATGGATTATAAGCTGTGTTCAGACATTTTGATATTATCCAGCTATTACCAACCATGTTGTGGGAAGATACTTAATGATGGGGCAGACATACAGATGATATAATGGCAAGCAAAAGGCAGTCGGTAAAGCAGCAGATATGGCATGGCTCCAGATTTTGCAAAATGAATAAAAACTATGCTTAGAAAAGTGAGTGGAAGGGAATACGCAAAAATGTGAAAATGATGATCTCCAAGTACTTGAAGAACAAGGGGGTTTTCTTCTACGCTGTCCTGAATTCTCCAAGTTATCTTGAATTGGACATCAAGTGCCATAGGAAAATCTTTCTAAAATTAAGAGAAAATATCAGGGACATGTAGTTCCCGGAAAACATGGCCCCAAAGTCAGAACATAAATTGAGCTCAACGATATAAACACATTTACACACACACATGTACCCGGGGAAAAGATTATCAGGAATTATTTCCAGTATATCAGTGATTTTCTCTGGGCAGTGGAATGATGGATTATTATCATTTTCTTCTTTATACTAGTTGATATTTTCCAATTTTTCTACTACCAGCTTTTATATTTCTGTGAGCAGAAAAAGAAAATTACCAACAATGAAATCTCTGAAAGGTAGTTTTCTTGAGTGTTCTATTACATGTAAGATGCCCTGGTGGCACAGTGCTTGGCTGTTAACCCAAAAGTTGGTGGGCGGCACCTACCAGCCGCTCACTGCAGATGAAAGATGGGGCAGCCAGAGCACTGATAGAATTGGAAAGGAGTCCTCATGTTTCCCAGGTGTGTGTGTGTGTGTGTGTGTGTGTGTGTGTGTGTGTGTCTGTGTGTGTGTGTTTATATAGTTGGGTTCAAATTGTGTTCTGGCTTTGGGGCCATTTTTTCCTACCTGATATTTTCTCATACATTTGATTTACAACACAGGAAACCCTATGGGGTGGGGTGGCTCTGAGTCAAAATCGACTCCGTTGCAATGGCTTTGGTGTGCGTTTGAGTAGGACATGTAGTCCCCGGTGTGATTAAAAAGGCAATTTGACTGAATGGAGCAGATCTTTTTAATGGCTTCGTGAAACTGGGGCAGCAAAGCGTTCAGCCCTGAGGGCCTAGCCTTCTCCTGACCCATAGCTGGACCGTCATGGGACCTGCCTCCTGAGTTAACCAAGGCACCATCCCCTCCCACATTGGAAGGGCTGAGGGATGAGGCCAGAATGACTGTTGATAGGGAAATTAATGAATTTTGCTGGTATAGGAAAGTGACATTAGAACCTGTGGTCTAGCCTGCAGGGAAGGTCAACTGCCTCCTCCTTTGCTGTTCCATTAAACACCTCTGACTGGATGCATGGAGCCCTCTGCTGGCCAAGTGGTGTCAGTGCAGCAATTTCCAGAACCAAAGCCAAGACTAGCCCAGCCTGACTTCTGACGCTGAGGGGAAATCAGTTGGACAGTCCCAATGTCTTGGAACTTTATGGTTTGGGATCCCTCTTCCAGGCAGAAGCAACAGTCATGTAAGTGGGAAGACGTCTCATCAACTCAAAGGGTTTCCCAATTGTTGCATCAGGAATGAAAAAAAGAATCCATCACAAAGGAGGCACTTCAGAAACAAATGACTTCCCAGTGTGGATCTGAGCCTCCAGGCCTTCTGCATATTCCCACGTCCAGGTGTCCTGGCCTTCTTGGGAAGAGATGTGCAGCTTTCCTCAGCAATGAACCTTGAGCTTCATTGTCTAATTACTTCTGTATTCTCCCATACATGCCTCACGGGCAAGTGGAGTATGCTTTGGGGCTAGGCGGATGAATGGATTGGTAGATGAGTGGTAGATGGGTGGATAGATGCCGCTGACCTGGGGCAGGATGCCTATGGGCCTGTGTGCTAAGAATGGAATTCCTTATTTCAGGTGCATACCTTATTTGTTTGTTTAAAAAAATTTCCAATAACAAGACAAACCTACTATATATTACTGACTACCCAGTAGACATTTGGGTGGCATAAGCGGTTAAGTACTTGACAACTAGTTTAAAAAGTCAGCAGTTCAAACCCACCCAGAGGCACTTCGGAAGCCAATTCTGGTGCTCTGCTTCTGAAAGGTCATGACCTTAAAAACCACCAGTCAGCATTGACTCCATGGCCATTAACAACCACAGCAAGAGTACCATTGGGCACCTCGTTTTGATACCCCTTAATCCTCACAACAAGCCTATGAGTGAATGACTGACTGACTGAATTAATTAATTAATTAATACCCTTTAAAAATGAGGATGGCGCAGGACCAGGCAGTGTTTCATTCTGTTTTGCCTAAGGTCTGCAATGGGTTGGAGCCAACTCGATGGCACCTCACAGCAACAACAGCAAAAGAGGATACCCATGCTCAGAGGACTTGAGAATTTACCCTGGGTTGGTCCCATAGCAGGGACATCTGTACTCTTTCCTCTTGATACCGTGCAGGGTAGACATTCCACCAACACAACCCAAAGCCAAACAAAGCTCAAACCGATTGTCATGGACATCCCCATGTGCTGCAGAGTGGAACTGTGGTCCACCGGGTTTTCCTAGCAGGGACTTTTCAAAAGCAGAGGGCCAGGCCTTTCTTCTGAGAAAGGTTGGATTTGAACTGCCAACCTTTTGGTTAGTATGCCAGTGCTTCCTTTGGGGCCACCCAGGGACTACATAGTAGGCATTCCTGTAGCAAAACCCATCTATACCCAAAGTTCACAAGAAGTTCAAAGGCCTTTCGAAGAGGCAGGGGGTCATTGGACAGAAGATCAATGCACTGGGAGAAAGGGAATCTTCCTGTGGCTATGGTAAGGGACATTGGGGTGTGAGTGGCAGAAACTCTCAGTTGTTGGAAAGAGTGTGGCAGGGTGGGCTCCTCTTGTCTCCTTTCTGCCTGTGATCTTCCTTCCCCACCTGTCCACAGAGGTGACCTCTGTCAACAGATTCTCCAGCATCTTTGAAGGCAGTGAGAGGAGGCCCAAGGGTTTACCTGGCCTACAGCCTTTGCTTCATTTCCAGGGTTTCATTGCAGGAGGGCTCTGGAGCAGGTGGCCACCAGTCAGGCAAGCAGGCTAGGGGAAAGGAGAATGAGCTAAGCAAGGTTCCGGTCTTACTAGAGCATGGCTTTGGGCAGATCTCACTGGAGCAGGCAGGGCGCCCCAGAACTGGTACTACACGGAAACACGGCGTCTGGCTTTCAGCGCTATCTCATCAGCCGGTTATTGGCCATGGGCTGCTCTTGCGGTGAGGGCGCAACTCTTCCTGTGAGGTCCCTCTCGCGGACTGAGGGCCACTTTCAAGGCTCAGAACCGAGAAAAGGCACTGCAACCCAAGCAAAGGGATGTGCATGGGGCGGCAGCAGCCGCCACGGTCCCCACCAAGCTGCCCTGTGTTTTCCTGCTGGCCTGGGATGTCTTTCGGAGCATCTCAGCTGTTTCGGCCACTGCCCTTCGCATCCAGATGCAAACTGCTTGTTGGGCGGGGATAGGTTCAGGGTTTGAACTCAGAGAAGAAAGTGTACCAAACAGGTCCCTTTCCCATGAGACTTCCTCCAATCCTTCTTCGGCTTTGACCACATGGTGGAGTGTTCGCCTAGGGTTTGCACTTTAATGGGATTTATCATGGGTGGGGGCGGCGGGCGTGGCGGGCCTCTTTGAGGTAGGATGGCCAGCATCACGACCTCTCCATTACATCTTTGGTCTTAGGTGCCCAGTCTTCATAGCTTCTCTCAGCTGAAACATTCCCCATGCTCCTTCTAAACTCCTATCCAGCCCTTTCCTCTCGAATCCTGTTAATACTTAACCTGGGATCAAGGTTTCTTTGGGTGAAGAACCATGCAAAGGCATTATCTAAGGGAGTGAAAACTGGTTTTGTGTAAAATCTGAAACGCTCCAAATAGTGGGCCTTTTCTTTCTGGTCAAAACCCAAAGAAGTCAATGGATGGGGGCTGCTTTCTTGCCTTTAGCCCTTACGGATTAGTCATAAGGTTATTTTGAAAGTAGTCGATCCAGAAATAAGTGATTAACATGAAAAGGCCTTAATGGGCAATTACTCAACAACTCTGTCAGTGAGTAAATATTTTTTCAGCATCTATTTCCAAACAGTGAGTGTTAACTTGAGTCAACCAGTGACTAGGGTTGGTTTTTCTCAGACTGGAATAGTGAGTTTATGTAGCTCAACAAGCTCCGGTGTCCCCCCAAGTGAAGACTGACCGAAGGAGCTCCTGAGTCCTGAGCTGAAATTCCAGATCATTTACATGCCTACCCCGTCTTCACCCTCCTCCAACCACCGCACACACACACACACACACACACACGCCAGTCATCACTATTCGTGAAAGTATGAAAGTCCCATATCTCACCAAGTCTAATATCAACTCAGTTTCTTAATCTATGTCCGTGTCAGCCCTCTGATTACCACAGAGCTGCTTGCTTCTTGTCATTAGGGATGTAAGTCAGGTCCTAAACACAGCCAAGATGCTGACCTAACAGCTTCCTCTTTGTAATGTGGTTGTAATTGTTCTTGTTCAGAACGGGCAAGGAGGGCCATATGGCTTGATGGGACTTGTCCCGCAGATCCCAATTCCCTTTGGTTGTCTGTCTACACTGCAGCCACTGCTAGTAATTCAGATGACCCAAACATATCCCTATGGCTACCGCCAGAGCAGATGGGCTGGAGACCTGATTACGGCAATCATGGGCACCCGCTGAAGAAGCACATTTTCATCAACCGGCAGGAAACCAATTTAAAAGTCCAAACAGGAACCCAGGGCAGAGGTTAAGGGCCAAGAGGTGGGATGTTGATGCTAAAACTCCAGGTGCGGCTCGCCGTGCCCCAGAGAGCCCGAGAGGCCCAAAGCGCCTGCCGAAAGGGCTGTCACACAAGAGGACTGAGGTGTCCAGGCTTGTGGAACGCAGTGGAAGAAGAGCCGAGGGCTTGCTGGCGTGTTCGTGTCGTCCAACTGCTGTAACTACCACCCTCAAGTCTCCAGGGCTTCACACCAATTAAAGGTTTCTTTTTCTGCTCACATCACATTCCCAAGGGTTGGGGAACTGTGTTCATACAGGCATTCAAAGACCCAAAGTCCTTCCATTTTAGGATTTCCCTTCCGCCAGGCCCTCAGAGCCCTCTGTCTGAGCTCCTGCCTGCAGATGAGGTCAAAGAGAACCCACAGACCAGCCCGATGGCTTTCTGGGCCTACCCCTATTGTTGGCAGAGCTGCCTCCATGGCCTCACTACTGTGCAAGGGAGGCTGGGAAGTACAGTCAGTCGGTGTGCCTGCAATGTAAAGGGAAACGATTTGGGGCGGCCCTCGCCAGGTGCTGTCACACAGAAGAGATTCACTTCTACCAGTCATGGGAGAGAAAAATTGTCATTCGCTTTCTTTTCTTTCTTCCTTTCTTTTTTTTTTGTCAGGCGCAAGCTTTAGAGGGCGAGTTAAACTACCTGAAGCAAAGGATACGATAATAGGGCGTTCGGCTTTGATTGAGGAGCCAGCTGCGTCAGAAAGTTCCAGGGAGCAGCAGTCTGGCCCATGCCCCACTGCGGGGACCTGTAGCTTGGCTGTGAAAGGAAAGGTTCTCATTCACCAGGGATGTTCGGGGCAGACTAAAGTAGACTGAGAGAAGGTGCTGGAATGGGCATAGGCTCCCTGCTGTGGGAAAGCGGGACCCTCCTGCCCCACTTGCTCCCTCTCTTCCTTTTCTTCCCTGCTCCAGTGGGCTGTGTGGGGAGCAGCCTGGGATTGAGGGAAAGGTTCTAGCAGGGAGCTGGAGGACAGGCAAGGGCTCTAGCTCAACGCACCCCGCCCTGCCCCCCAGCAGGTACCCTCAGTGGTCTCTGACCGCCCTGGGCGTGGGCCTGGCTGGCTCCTAACTGGATTGCTGTCTCCCTCCTCAGTGATTCCCACTGGCCCTCTGGGGCGGACTCTTTTGTGGCTGTTGTTGGCAGTCCCGAATGGAGCTTGCTGTCAAGCCGCTGGCCCCGTGCCCAGGGGCCTGTTAGAAGTCCAGATTTAACTGGCCAGGGTCCAAAATGATATTTTTCCCTCATAATCAAGCAGATCAGCCACCTCCTTTTTCATTTTTGCTTTGACTTCTCTTTAGTTTCCTTTAGAATCGTGATCATTAAAAGACACCCCCCCCACCACCACCCGGAAACTATAGCTCCCCTCCAAAAGAAAACAGCTCTGTTGATTTAATCAACACTTACTTGGTGCCTACTTCACGCCTTACACTATTCTAAGTGTTGTGCAAATAGTAACCTCTGTGCTGCACTCAGCAACCCCGTGACCTGCTCGAGATTGTCTTAGCCCCATATGACAGATGGAGATGTAGAGATAAGGGAGGCTGAAGGGCTTTCTCCGGGTCATGCGGCTGGCCAATAAACCAAAGCAATCTAGAGTCTATGTTTATAACCCTATTGGGATTCTTATATATTCGTTCCCCATAGCAACCATGGAGTCTTTTGTCAAAAGGTATCACTTATGGGCAGAACGTGCACACATGCGAAGGGTACAGCTCATAGAATTGGTTCAAAAGGAACCCGCTCAAGTCACTAGCCCCAATCCAAACGAAACCCAATGCCATTGAGTGAATGACACTCTAGGCAGCATCCTCACAGCAGTGCTCTAGGACAGTAGAACTGCCCCCATGGAGTTTCCAAAGCTGCTGCCCTTGGGGAAGCCGATGACCTCACCTTTTGCCTAGGGAGAAACTGGTGGGTTTGAACCACTCACCTTTGGTTTCATTCTTCGTGACAAACCACGGTACCACCCAGGATGCTAAGTAACTAGCACATACTTCTCAAATCCAGACAATTCCAAGTCCCAGAAGCCCTTTGACCACTTGCTATCCTGCCCCACCCAAAGGATAACCGCTAGCCTGACTGAGATGGTTTTGAATTTTCTAGACTTGGAATCATATGGAATCCCCTCTTTTTGTGTCTGATTTCTTAGACTCATCCTTGTTGGTAGGGATAGTTCAAAGTATATCTGTTTCCATTGCTGTCCAGGATTTTATTTTTTCAAATAGACCCACTGTAGGATTACTGGACATTTTGGTAATTTCCAGGTTGGGGAGCACGTGGAAATATTTCCTAGAAATAAACTGGCAAGTCATGGGGTGGTCAATGAATCAGCGTTAGCAGGTAGACACCGGGCAACAAGTTTTCAAAGTGGTCCTATGAATCACCACTCCTATCACCAGCAAATGGTTACGCTTTGGGCTGCTAATCACAAGATTGGCAGTTCAAACACACCACTCTCTCCATGGGAGAAAAATGAGGCTGTCAATTCCTCTAAAAAATTTCAGACTCAGAAACCCAAAGGAGCAGTTCTACCCTGTCCTATGGAACCGACTCAAAGCAGAGAGAGACAGAGAGAGAAGCAGCATGCGAGAGTTCCGGTTGCTTCATCCTCTCCTCAACACTTGGGAATTTATGCCTTTATTTTTAGCCATTCTGGTGGGTGGCTTGTAGTGCTCTTTTAAAAATAGATTTTACTTTTCAGAACAGCTTTAGAGTTTCAGAAAATACTCCAGAGAGCACCCATGTACCCAGGTCGCCCTAATAGTGAGTTCTGTGTTGGGCTGCTAACTATAAGGTCAGCAGTTCGAAACAGCCAGCTGCTTCATGGGATAAAGATGAGGCTTTCCACTCCTGCCCAGAAATCCACAGTGACAGTATACCCTGTGTCTACAGGGTCTCTGTGAGTCAGAATTGACTGGATGGCAGTGAGAGAGTTCACGTTAGTATGAGACATTTGTTAGAAGGAACAAAGCGGTCTATGGATTATCATGCGTATGTTATCTTTTAAAGAGCAAGCACACCCGAGCAATGAATAATAAGGTATTCATGTCTTTGGTGGCTTTCCATTGGAGAGCTATTTGGGAATAGCTCCACAATGACACGATCCAAAGGCATCAGATGGGCTGATAACTCTACTGCCCTGCTGTACACAATCAAGTGCCCTCCACCCCATGATGCTGTCAGGGTTGTTACCTGCTGTAAGCCTTTAGGGTAATTATTCTAGGTCACCAAGTCTCTAAATATGGTCCAAAGCAGCGCATGAAGCTCCTGCTAAAAATGCCAATTCACGGGCCCCACCCCACCTCAAGAATGAAAAATGATTAGAGACCCAAAATATGCCTTTTCAACAGGAAACATTAGGTGGCTCCAATTAGATGCCTTTTGTTTTAGATCTAGGAAAGGAAGCCCAGTCAATTCTGCCTATAGGATTTTCAACTTTCTGAGTTTAACCAATTCCTGTCAAGTCAGCTTCAACTCACGACGACTCCAAGGCTGTTAGAATAGAATGGTGTGCCAGAGATTTTTAGGTGGTGTATTTTTTTCTTTTCAGAAGTAGATCGCCAGGCCTTTCTTCCCAGGCATCCCTCTGGGTGGACGCAGATTTCCAACCTTTTGGATAGCAGCCAAGTTTGCACCACACAGGGAGTCCTGGATACTAAGCCCTGGCTGCATTCCCCATTGTTCCTCTTGTAATGAAACAAAGGGGCGTGGGCAGAAAGGCGGCCTGTCAAGACCAGATGGGTTAGGTTTCCCAGGACCTTGAATTTTTAAAAGAAAAGATAAAGAAGCTGCACTGGAAAACAGAACCCCATGCAGCTGGTCTCCAGGGGCCAGTGGAGCCCAGACAGAGAGAGCTAGTTGAGGTTCTTGGCCCCCCTGGGAAATCCCAAATGGCACATTAATGTCAGCAAGGGTGTGGAGGACAGCAGGAAGAGATCAGGAACTAAAATATTCCAATGGTGAATTCCAGAAAAGCAGCAGCCAGAGCGAACTGGGCCCAGAGACAAAGCACATTCGTTTACGCTTCTGCGGCCGTCAATTTAAAGACATGTTTATTGAAATAGCCCTCCATAGTCTAAAAAAAGCCCCTGGGTACAGACCTCCAAATCACTGCAGGAAACTCTACAAATTCCTGGGAGGGAACAACGGCCCCCATCCTGACTTTAATAACAAAAGGCAATTATTTTTAGTATTTTCCAGTAGATCTCAGCTGTCTGGTATTGTCAGCCTCTATTCATGGTGAGGTTGAATTTAGAGAGAATGCACTGAGTGGCTGGGGGGAGGGGGGCGGGGCAGACGGATGGAGGGAGAGGAAGAGGAAGGGAAAGAGAGAGACTGACAGATGAGAAAGGACAAAGAAGGAAGGGGACAGGAGAGAAGATGAATGAGAATGAGTGGGAACTTGCGAGCAGTTTCCCTCTAGTACTCTTACTGGCATGATGGCCCCGAAGACAGAGATGTCAGGGATAGAGTTATCAACAATAAAACCTTAGGAGCACATGTGAAAGGGCCTCTGAGACCAAGCCGTGTGTCGGACTATTCCCAGGGGTGCAGAGAAATGTCAAGAAGCCAGGGGGAAGTAGGTCACTAAGGAATTCTGGCGAAACACCTAGAAACCATCGCGGGGGCGAGTGCTGTGATGAATTAAGAAGTAGCGAAACCTTGGGGGCAGGGGTGTCACTGGAGGGAGGAGAGGACGATGGCGGGTCATAGAGTGGGGGAGGGGATGGAATGAATTTTCCTTGCTGCTGGTTGGCGCAGTCTGTTCCGGCTCATAGCAACCTGGGGCATTCTCCTAACTGCTGCTGCATTTGAGCTCCTCCATCGTTGTCACCACTGCCTCAGGCCATCTTGTATAGAGCGTCTTCCCCAGCCCCCACCCCCACCATGTCCCTCAGTTTCACCAAAGCGGGATGTCCTTTTCCAGGACCATATGTTCCGTTCACATGTTCAAAGTAGAGGAGGTCAGGTCTCGCCATCCTTGCTTTGAAGGAACAATCTGGCTGTCCTGTTTTCTTTCCGTCCTTCAAGCTGCTTGAATTCCCCAGCCTCGGAGACTCAGCGAGTTTATCCTGGTGAGATAAAGAAATTAGCACCCGTTGTCTGCCCTTTTTTTTGGACAAACCCTGGTGCCTAGAGAGAAAGGGATGCCAAGATGAGGGAGCAGGGACTCTGCAGAATACGTGTCTTTGGGGTTGAGGTGAAGGGTTGTGGGTGGGTAGTGAGGTCTGACACAAGTTTGACACAAACAGAAAGGTTGGAAGTTTGAGTCTACCCAAACTTTTTCCTCAGGGGAAAAAGGCTGCGGACAGACTTGTGTAAAAACAACCACTGAACCATTGGGTGGGGTGGTGGGTTGGGGGTATGGGCTATATTTCTCTGACATCCACAGTGTTGTCATTAGCAACTGGGTTGAGTATTTGGGGTTTTATTTCATTTTTGGTCAAGCACTGTCTTGTCAGTTAAAGGTGAGAAATCAAACCTGGCTAGGGGCTGCAGAATGGGCCCCCTGGCCCCAGGGAACCAAACGCTGCACACGCCTTCTGTGAAAGTTGCACAGTGGACTGTTGGGATTCAAAGGGTGATTTTCATTGGCTCCACTTTGAAACTTGCCAGGCCTTGCTTCCTTGTCTTTCTTGTCCGAGATGCTCCATTGAAGCTCCTTCAGCATCTCAGCAACATGCAAGCCTCCCAAGGGCCGAAGTAGCGGCGCTGGCCCAGAACCAACCCTGGGTCTCCTACATGGAAGGCAAGAATTCCAGCAGGAAAGAGTCAAGGTGGAAGGCAAAGAGTCTGAGATCCAGGACCTGGCAGGATTGTTGATCATAGCATACACGAGGATTTGTTGATGGAAGGAAGCCATTGTCCAAAAACAGCAACAACAAACAAGACAATTATTGGCTGTGGCTGAAGCTGTAAAAGACGTTTCTTTGGTGTGTTAGGAAATCTCACTTGAACAATTCATTCCAAGAGGCATGGATACCAGCAGTCTTGTGTGGATTTTTAAGTGGCTTAAGGAGCACAGCAACATTCATGGGGGGGGGGGGGAAGCGGGGCAACCCAATACTTTTTTCCCAGGGCTTGTGGTTCATGGGTGCGCCCTCTGACCTCCCCCCCTCCCCCCAGTGTTCTGGGAAAAGAACAACCAGCTGATAGCACTTTCTCTTTCTTTTTTTTTAACACTTAGGAGAAAACTCAATCTCATTTACATAAAAAGACATTGAAACTCAGAGGCGTTAAGCCACTATCTCAAGTCACACAGCTTATTAAAAAAATTTTTTCTAAACCAACAGATCAAGTTCGAAAGTGCTGTTCTTTAACTGAGAGAGTTGCTTTCCATCAAGTTATCTTGTAAATGGGCTTTCGTGTGCAGAGTGGAGATGTGAGGTATCCTGTTGGCCCAAGGAGGAACCTGGACCAGAAACAGTCCTCCCAGTGAGAAGACCTGGAGCCGCTGACTAGAACACAAAGCACCATTTCTCCTTCAAGCTAAGGCGAGCTATGGGTCGTAAGGAGCGGCAGCCAACGTGAGGACAGATTAGGCAAGTAGCAACGTCAAACACCTTGACGAGCTCAGATGGCGAGCTGAGGATACAGGGCCGTGCTAGCTTGGCACATGCGAGTGTGGCACAGTGGACTCTCAGGGTAGTCCTTGGTGCTTTAAGGGATGATCCAAAACATATTTGAGCATCTTCTCAGGAAAATATCCTGAATGCTTGAAAATAGGTAAGACTGGAAAGGGATGGAGAGTCATAGCCACATTCCACACTAATCGATGGTTTTCTGTGGTCACTGAAAATACCTCCCATAATGCCTCTGAACTTGGCTTCTGAGGGAATAAAAAAGGTGTGTGTCGGGGGGAAGGGATTGTTCACATGCATCAGATAGCCTGATATACGCTAAGGTAATTGGTTCTGAAAAGTGTCAGCAAGACACCAGTCAAGACAAAAAGTGTACTTGCTGCCTTTTGGACGGTAAATGTACTGGTGAGACCTATGACTTTGTTTGGAAAGCAATATGGAGTGACCTAGCATGAGCCAAATGAAAATCCCCTACTGCTTTGCTGAGCACGTCCACTTTGGACCTTTTTCCATCTATGTTCAGAGACTGAAGGGCGTCCTTCTCATTCTTTCAGTGGGCTTTCTTCCGTTGTGTGTTGTGGCTGGCGTGGGTGGGGGGTGTCCCCACCACAGAGGATACTTGGTATAACCTAGCTACTGTTAGCTGATGGCAAACCCATTAAATGTGTCATTTCCATCTTTATATATGTTTGAATACACACTTGTACATCCTTTCTGAAGAATTTAACAACACTGATCCCAAGCTTGGGGATTTAAATCAAGATAAATGACTGCTTCTTTCTGAGAAGCAAGATTGAAGAAATATGTTGGCCAAGTGCCTGTAACGTCTCAGACAAAACATGCTTGTTTCACTTGGGGACACTGAATTGATACTTGTAAGCAGTTCAAACTTCTCTCCAAGATATGTCAGAACTTGGGAAATAGAACAAAAGGAATTTGTGCCCCCGCCCTTTCCAAAGTCCACAGCTTCTCACGAATGCCTGCCAAACCTCCTATATCGTCAGACATGCCTTCAGTTATTCCCATTCCCATTATTAGTGCTTCAAACAAAGGACAGAATACACTATCGTTAGAAAGTCTTCCATGTTTCCGTGACACTGTAGCCTGGCTCAGCCTCATCCTCACTCTACTGTTTCCACGGCCAAGTCCTGAAGCCTCTCTCTCTCTCTCTGCTCCTAATGTAGATTCTGATCCACTCTAGCGGGGTGAAAAGGCAAACTCTCAGGAGGAGGGAGGGGGGTGCCGAAGGGGACGGAGCCAGTTAGAAGCCCTGATCAAAATAGACTGCAGAGAGAGGGCTCAGTCTCATCCCAAACAGCCCACGCCCCGTTCCCCACAAAAGTTTCTGACTCCACTTTTGGAGATCTCCCCACGCCTGCAAGCCCCCCCACCACCACAAAAAAATAGACTGCAGATTCCTGAAGGACTACACATTGACCAAGCATGATGGCCTTCTCCAGGGACTTGTCCCTCCTGAGGATGTGTCCGAAGTACATGAGATGAAGTCTCGCCATCCATGGGAACATTCTGACTGGACTTCTGCCAAGGCAGAGGTGTTCATTTTTTTCTGGCAGTCCCTGGTAGGAGGAGGCTTCACAAGGTTTGTGGGAAAATTCTATTATCTTTTAATTCCATCTTCCGACAAATTTTTGAAGCCCCTCGTATGTTTCAGGGTCTTCACCCAGAGCATAAGTCAAAGGCATCGATTCTTCCATGGCCTTCCATATTTCCTTGTCTGGCTTCGACCTTCACGTAAGGTGATTGAAAGTACCATGGCTTGGGTCAGGAGCACGCTAGGCCTCCAAGTGACATCGTTGCTTCTTAACATTTTCCAGAAGTCTTGTGCAGCAGATTTCTCCAGCACAATGCAGTCATTTGATCTCTTGACTGCTGCCTCCATGAGCATCGATTGTGGAGCCAAGCAAAATGAAATCGTTGACACCGTCAGCCTTTTTCTCCATTTACCATGATGTTACGGATTGGTCCTGCTGGGAGAGTTTTTGTTCCTTTGATGTAGTCCCTGGTCTTCTTAACTAAGTGCTTTGTACTTATGTGGTAATATTTATGTATTAATGAATATATCTCCAGGTGTGGGTTATTTATATCAAGTAAGTAGGGAACAAGTTAAGTGTTCATTGTTTTAATAAAGCGTTACCCATACTATGTAGATTCCTCAGGATATAAATAGCACACACACACGTTTGGAAAAATTGGGCGAGAATAAAGAACAAACCGTTTTGTTCCTTGCAGAACCTATCTGAGCTTTAACATCCTGACCGCATTGTAACTCTCAAAAAGAAAATCGAGCATGAATCATTTCCCAAAGTTATTTGACCAGAGAGCTCTATCATCACATTGGAGAGCAGGACTCCATGAAACATGTTTTGGGAGATACTATTTTAGAAAACAACTTTTTACAAGAGGGATGCTTTGGCAAGACAGGCAGTCCAAGACTCCAGCCCTAAAGGCTCCCTACGACTACTCGGTGGGAGGAAGAGGGGAAGGGGTTGGGAAAAGAGAATGACTGCATAGCTGAGTGACATGGGTCTTGAATTCCTAGAGGCTAGGGATCCTGTCTCCCTCATCAGCCTCCAGGATAGGGGTGTGTTTATGGGGTAAATGAGCAAATGATGCTTCTAAAGCTCAAGTCAAGCACCAGCTGATAACCTCACCATCATATGAGACTGCAGAATGCATGCTGAGGGGTGGGACTCCTCACACTAGATGAATGACCAAATCAAGTAAAGATGTGCCTGAGCCGGTTCACCTTTGGTGTCACAGAACTGTAGCCTGACCTCAATAACTACCCAGGCCAGGCAGGTTGGGGCCAAACCCCAAACCCAAACTCACTGCTCTTGAATGGTTTCCAAGTCATAGCAACCCAACAAGACAGGGTAGAACGCGAGGGTTTGGGGGGCTGGAAATATCTATGGGAACAGAAAACCTCATCTCCCAAGGAGCAGCGAGTGGCTTTGAACCGCCGACCTAGGAGCAGCGAGTGGCTTTGAACCGCCGACCTAGGAGCAGTGAGTGGCTTTGAACCGCCGACCTTGTGGTTAGCAACCCAACACCTAACCTACTATGCCACCAGGGTTCCTTCCCATGGAGACAGCAGTCAAGAAATCAAACTACCTATTGCATGGGGCAGATCCTCTGCTTAAGTCCTCTTTACCGTGTTGCAGAATAAAGATATCTCTTTGAGGGCTAAGGTGGACCTGCTCCAAGTCGTGGTATTTTCAGTCCCCTGATGTGCATGTGTGCAAAAGTGGGACAATGAATAAGGAAGAGTGCAGAAGTATTGATCCCTTTCAATCCGGGTCCTGGGGTGAAGAATGTCATGAATACCACAGGTTCCTCAAAGAACAAACACATATATCTTGGGTGAAGTGCACGTAACATGCTCCTTCGAAGCCAGGGTGGGGAGACAATCTCGTGTACTTTGGACATGTTATCAGGAGAGGCCAGTCCCTGGTAAAAAGACCTCATGCTTGGTAATGTATAGGGGCAGCCAAAACTCGGAAGACCCACAAGGAGATGGATGGACACGGTGACTGAAAAGTGGGCTCAAACCTACCAAACATGGGGATGGCTCATGGCGAGACAGGGTGTCATTCCGTTGCGCACAGTGGCGCTAAGCACTGGAACCAACTTCATGGGACCTCCCTTCAACCACTTTCTTACAGGAGAGGGAAAACCACTTGCTTACCCGGCATCGCACAGGGCTGCATCCTCCGATGTAGGTATCTTATTGGAATAAACGCGTGAGAGCAGTTAGGGAAGTGCCTCATTCAAAATGCCAACCGGGACCATCGGAAAAGAGCCAGGCCAAAGAACATTATCTGCAGGTCAGCTCGTAGCTTGACTAACTTCGATTTCCTTAGGGTTCGTATTTACCCTAGTATGTGACTGGTAGTGCTTTCTCACCAATGGCCAGCCATCGTTTTCCCCTTAGTGTGAGGGTCCTGAAAACCCGCTTGAGTCCTACCCTACAAAGCATGGGACCACCTGGAGGCAGAATCAAATCGATGGCAACTGGGTTGGCCTTTGAAGACTTCTTGCCCGTGGTCTTTCTCTCCCAGGATGAGCCCTCACCCCGAGCCGAATCATTTCCAAGGCAGTGCCATTCTCAGTAGAGTTGCCAATGGCTGCTCCTGGCTCGCAGGCCTGCATCTCCTCCTGTTCCTTCATTCACAGCAAAGACAGACCACCCCCTCCTCCCACCTAGTTGGTTCCTGTGGGGGGAAGGGTTAAACATAACCCTTTCCCCTTCTCTATGGAAATCTGTCCTTGTGTTAACTTTCCAGCTCTGTTGCCCTGGAAACCCAGTGAAGGTGGAATGCTTAGCTGTGTTACCAGGCAATATTGCTTACAGTCAAAATGACCCAGTTGTGAAATGGCCTCTGGGGCTGCAGGGTTGTAAATGAACTCTAAATACCTGGTGGGAAGCCATAGCTTTGGGCCCTCCTGAGGGTGGGACTCCTGTCCTCCCCTCCCCCAACAATCGTTGCTTATAAAAGGTGTTAGCCAAGAGGGGCTTTGCAGCCTCTAGTGTTGCCTCTTCGGGAACTTACGAGGAGGCCAATGGGTGGTCTCCCATGAGGACTGTAGCAGGAGAGAGAGGCTTGCACCACTGGTGGCCTCCAAAGTGGCCTCTGTGAGTCTTCTGTGTGACTATGCGGCAGAAACGAAGGAGGTGAACACTAGAGTCCTGAGAGAAGGGTGTCCGCTCTGTGCTCACAGGGTCTTCCTGTCACCTTTCAGAATCCACGATGATCTTCACCCATCGCCATCGGAGTCAACTCAGACTCATAATGAAGTCCTTAGGAGAGGGTAGAACTGCCCCTAGGGGTTTCCAAGACTATATGTGTCTACGGGCGTAGAAAGCCTCATCTTTCTTCAATGGAGTGGTCGCTGTCTTTGCAGTTAGCAGTCCAACTCGGAACCCCCTCGTACGCCACCAGATCTTCCCCCAAGATGGCCTTTCAAATCTTGGTTTCCAGCAAGTCTTTCTTTCTGGAATTGGAAGAGAGTTAGAGCCCGGTTCTATTAAAAACCACCTTATTGATCTGGCTTCTATGAACAAAGGTGACTGGTGGGAGGGGGCCAAAATGGATGTTCATGCCGAGGCACGCTGGTGGCTGCACAGGTCCCCCAAACCGTGATTCCCAGTCCTCAGCAGCTTTCATTTGAATGCATGTCCTGATCTGATTCTCCTGTCTACAAAGATGAGGAAAATAAGTAGGGGGTGGGGGAAACAAACAAACAAACAAACAGGAAAGAGGGGGAAAGATAAATGGTCCAGAGTTTTCTGTTACGCTCCTTGATGAGGGATTTTCATTTTCCCAGAAGGACTCTCTACCACCGCCCCAACCCACACATACACATCTGAGCCTAACGAAATCAAATCGCTGGTCACATTATGCAGTGGAACTTCGTTTTGACGAAGGATATGTATGTTCTATATCTGGGCTGTCTGAGCTGGTAGCCACTAAACCAGGGGTCCTCAAACTTTTTAAACAGGGGGCCAGTTCACTGTCCCTCAGACCATTGGAGGGCCGGACTATAGTTTCTTTAAAAAAAAATCTATGAACAAATTCCTATGCACACTGCACATATCTTATTTTGAAGTAAAAAACAACTGGACAAAACACACGGCGGGCTGGATAAATGTCCTTGGCGGGCCGTAGTTTGTGAAACAGGGGGTGCTTCAAAATTGTCTTTCAAAGAGAAAGGGCAGGAGGGGAGTAAAAAGAAAAAGCTGATATTGTTGCATCCTACCACTCTCTGTTTCTGAATCTCATCAACCTTGAAAGAACATTAAGATATCTTTTACTCTCTGACCTGGCTTCCCAGAGAGACGGAGTCAGAACTGAAAGCTCGCTTTGTATGGCTCTACTAGGACAGCGGAGACAATGAAACGACCTCTCTCTCTCTCTCTCCCACACTCCCCTGCTTTTTTTAATTATAAGTTTGTGTGTGTGTGTGTGTGTGTGTGTGTGAGTTGAAGCTTTTGTCACTACAAAGTAATGTCACAATTAGCTACTGTTCACCTTCTTGGCTCCAGTCTTTCTGAAAAATAATTATGATAGTAACTTTTTTTAACCTGCTGTGTAGCTGTGTACATTCAGGGCATTTTATTGGTTCCTGAAGGATTTAACTAACAGCAGTCCTACAGCCTCAGACCCTAACTGGCCTAATCAGTTTGCAACCTACGTAATTTTTAATGACTGAATTAGATATGGAACTCCCTGCTCTGGAATCCTGACTGTTGGGATACAGCCAAGGTTGATAGTTTGTGGGGCGGCGCCAGTCCAGTCAGGAATCCAGTTGATTGGTGAGAATCCAGGCCCGCCAGCTATGAAGTATTTTGAATTTCACCCCTGAGTATAGTAGTTGTGTCACGCTTCCCAAGAAAGAAAATGAAAGCATTAAGCTACCGTATCATTGATTTATCACATACCAAATTGAGTCAGCTCATGAGGGAGGTGTGTATGCAAACAAGCAATTCCCTGGCAGGAAGACTTGACCCAACCCAAAAAGTAAGTGTTTATAAAAAGCTGTGGGAGGCTAGATGAGGGAAATCATTACTTTGGCATAAGAGGGAAGCTTGAAAGGGAAAATGGTATTTGAGTCTGGGTCTTGAAGGATGAATAGGAGTTCATCAGGACACAGGGCATTCTAGGCAGAAGGGGCAGTGGGTATGAGGGCACAGGATGTGAAGCATCAGAGGAAGGACATACAAGTACCGTGTGGGTGGTGGCTGTGGGTGGGTAGTGCAGTAGGAGATGAAGTGAAGAATGTATATGGCTGTCATATTCCCAAGTACTTCAAATGCAGAGCCCGAAACAGACTTAATTCTGCAAGCTATAAGGCGCCCATGGAGTTTGTTCAGCATGTGAATGATGATGGAGCCTGGTTTGGAGCGAGGTGACATTTGCAGCTAGGTGACGCGTGATGAGCGGAGAGAAATGGACCTCCTGTCTATAAAAACTGAGAAAGCAACACTTCACATGCGATTGATGCATCGTGATCTGCTATTTTTAATTTGCTTTCTTTATACCTTCCCCAATGAAATGACCTAGGTCCCATGGTGACTATAGAGTTTCAAACTAAGAAGGACGTAAAGATCACAAACAGGCTGTCGGAGGACCTTCTCTTGAAGATGTCTTGCATAAGAGGCGCACTGCTTTTATTTGAACTATGCACTACACGTCTATAAGACTAGGACAAGTAAGACCAACAAATCTGAAATATGATAGATCATGATAGGAATTTTGTTGTTGTGACTAGGTGCCATTCAGTCGGTTCCAACCCATAGCGACCCCATATGCACAACAGAACGAAGCACTGCCCGGTCCTGCGAATAGTGGTTAGCTTGAGCCCATTGTTGCAGCCACTGTGCCAGTCCATTTCATTGAGGGCCTTCCTCATTTTCACTGCCTCCCTCCCAAGGAGGGTGTGCTTCTCACGGGGCTGGTCTCTCCTGCCAATATGTCCACAGTTTGTAAGGCAACAAATAGTGGAAAGAAATATTATCGAGATACAATTTGTTGCCTGATATAGGAGGGATGTGATCAGCTGCCCAAGACCGAGCAACCGAAAATGAAACAAAACAACACAATGGAGACGTCTGCCCACTTGGTTCTGAAAAAACAAACAAACAAACAAACAATCACACAAACAGGGCCCTTCAACAGGAATCTATGAAGGCAAATCCAAAAGTATTGCTACAAAGTGCTGGAAACCTTTCTCCAATCAAATGATGAAAATGTGGTGGTTACCTGTCTCGTGTGGCATGTTGCTTCTTTTGATGAGCCTGTTTCCACAACAGAGTTTTAGCCACTGAGGTTTTGCTTGTTCCTACTAAACGGGTAGGAACAATTCTCCAGTTGTCAAACCGATGTGCTCTCACAGTATAGAGCCCAGGGAATGTAGCGTTGTCCCACTGCCCCTCCTACCCCCCGAGTCCTTATTCTCCCCTGATCCAGAGGGACACCTGCCTCTCCTAAAGGCTGAAAACACTCACTGTAGGCAGGGAATTTTGATCCCTCCACGGACTTACCTGTGATCGGCACACTTCCCTCGGTGTGATCACACGGAGCCGTAACCACGACTCGGTGTATGAACTTTTAGCTGAAGTCTGCTAAAGATTACAGCAGATATGCCCGTTTAGGAACTTTTACTGGCTACTGTTTTGTTTCAGGCTGGCTGGCAGAACCGCAAATTGAGCTTAAGATGTATCTTGAAACCCTTTAGTCATGCCCCACAGTTGATCAGAATCAGCCAGCTCCCTTTGAAAGTTATCATGAGACAAATAGGCAGATAAAAGCAAAATCCTGAATGGCTGCGGTGAAACAGAGCCCTTGCCTCGGTGGGTTATTTGATCTTAGACCATATCCTGTCGGTAGGCACACTGTCAGATTGAAGAACGAATTCCAGACTCCCAACTGTACAAGGGGAACCAGTGAACAAAATAATAGGTGAGGGGAAACCCCACAAGGCTCATTCCCACCCTTCTCTTCCCTCTGCCTGGTGTGACATCAGTGGGTCTCCACCTTCCTCATGCCGCCACCCTTTCATACAGTTCCTCATGTGGTGGCAACCCCTGAACCATAACATTATTTTCGTTGCCACTTCATCACTGTCGCCTTGCTACTGTCATGAATCAGGTGACCCCGTGAAAGGGCCGTTGGGCCCCCAAAGGAGGTTGAGAACAGCTGTGCTAGAGACTTCCGGTTCTTTAGCCCCAAGGGTCTTGTGCTCTTCCATGGTATCGGCAAGGGTCTTCAAGTCCATTTTGACTCATGTTGGCACCATGTGACAGAGTGACATTGCCCCACGAGCTTTTCTAGGCTGTTGTCTTTCTGGAAGGAGGCCTGGTGGCGCAGAGGCCAAAGTGCTGTGCTGCTAACCGGAAGTTCAGTGGGTCCAACCCAGCAGGCATTGCACAGGAGGAAGTTGTGACAATGTACTGCCTTCTTCAAGATCGCAGATGACCGCCTTGGGAATCCCATAGGGCAGTTCTTCTGTCTGTGAGACGGCAGCACCTTCACGGCAGGGCGTGGGGAATCTTTGTGGACTCTGATCTCCAGCGGGGCCTCCCACCAAGCCGCTGGTCAGTGTGAACAGCTGACGTGTCTTTTAGTTAGTAGCCAATCACTTAACCCCTGGTGCCATCACAGCTCTTGGCTAGTCTGCAACTGTTAGTCTCCCGGATGTGAACACATGACGGATGAGGGACTGGTTTCAAAACAAGCCAGCAGACCACAAGTAGAGGGGAAAGTGAAAGAACATTTGAAAAAGTTCGTTTTCTTTCTCCTAGAAACGTGTCTACCTTTTTCCTCTCAGTTGGCTTTGCAGTGCTTTAATTTCTCATCCACTGGGAAATTCGGAAAGGTGGTGGAGCAAATTTCTCAAACTTCCAATATGCTCAAGAACCAACCAGAGGGGGAGAGGGAGGGGAAAAAGAGAAGCCGCTACCAAGGACTCAAATAGAAAGTGAGTGTTTAGAAAATGATGATGGCAACATATGTACAAATATGCTTGAAACAATTGATGGTATAAGAGCAGCAAGCGCCTCCAATAAAATGATTTTTATTTAAAAAATTCAATATTCATTATTGAAAAAGAAACAACCAGAACCCAAACAAATGTACTGCCATTGAGTTGATGCTGAGTCATAGCAACCAGTTTCTGAGCCAGTTACTCTTCAGGGGAGTAGTAAATTCTTTCTCCCACTGAGCAGCTGGTGGTTTTGAACTGCTGATCTTGTGGATCGAAACTCAATGGGTATCAACCAAGGCGAAGCCAAATGACCAAATGAGAAGAAAGGGTGCGAGAGGGCTCAGTTCAGAACTTTTGTTTTTACCAGCGGAGAGCGCTTCTCTTGGTTTGGTTTGGCATGTGTGAGACATGTGACTCCTTGGGAGTTGCAAAGCAAAGATCTGCCAGTACAGACAGACTGCCTGGCAAAGAGTCTCCCAAGCAAGGGTCTTCTAGAGAGGGCTGTGTGCGGAGGGAGTGTAGATGTAAATAGAGACTTGTCCTGGAAGTGCAGGCTATAAGCTGCCGAGTGCTGTGTGAAGACTGTACATTCGAAGTCAGCCAGCAGTTCACTTTCCTTCAAGTACAAATGCACAGTTGGTCAGTGGAATTTAGTAGTCAAGTTCATTACCACGCCAACAGCCTCTTCTGGGATTATCTCTATCCCCCACAACCCCAAGCATTTTAGTATGAAAATTTCCCAACATAAAGCACATTGGTTTTCCAAAGAACCAAATTTCACATAAGCACTACAGATAGCAGGAATGCCACCTGATGGATTTGGTCACCATATTGCTGTGGTGTATTTCCTCATGTCTTTGAAGCTGCTTTTTATTATTGTGACAAAACCGTGGCTCATTTAGTTGAGATAGACAAACAGTGCCTGCTGGCATTTTGAGCACCAGCTGCTTGAAGTGACTTTCTTCTCCTCCCCTCTCCTCGAAGGATTTTCCTCTCCTGCCCCTCCCTCAGCCCTGTCAGTCACCCCTCTGTGTGCCCTTTCCAGGCCCCAAATACCAGAGGAACCTTTGCTGTCCCATGTCCTCGGCTTCTCCAGGTCCATCTGAATTCCAGTGGATCTCCCCTGGTCAGGTCTTTCCGAGCCTACTGCCTCTTTCTGGTTGCCTCTGCCCTTCTCAATGCCGGCTGCCTTTGGATCAACCTCAACACATGGCGACCCCGTGTGGGCAAGGAAGAAGCACTGCCCAGTGGTCCTGAGCCTGTAGGTCAATGCAATCCATAGCATTCCCCGGTGGCTAATTGTTGGAATGACGTCACCAGGTCTTTCTCCTTAGTCTGGCTCAGTCTGGAAAATGCTCCTGAATCCTGTCCAGCATCCTAGCAATGCACGAGATGTGAAACACATGGGCCAGCAGTAGACCTTGGCTCTCCCAGATGGAAAGCGAGAATTCTCCCATTGAACAGCCTTGCCTCTGCCCTCCTGCCCCTAAATTTACTGAATTTTACTAACTGTTTTTCCTAGGCCAGACACCACACAAAGCACCTTATACCTGCATTCTTCACATTTGCCCTGTACAGAAGAGGTATCATAAATCTCCCCATTTTATAGATGGGAAAATCAACGTACACGACTGTGTGCCCAGATTGCTACGCTGGTCTCCACTGCATCCTGAAAGTGCTCTGAATCTTCCCTGTTTTCTGGGCCATTGTTTCCTGTGCTTTGTGGCCCTCCCTCTTTGTGCCCTCCCATCTGTTTTTTGCTCATTTCCCCGGACCAGCTCTGACCTCTGTAGCTGGAAGTGATCTCCTCTTGAATTTCAGCTCTAATGGGCTGGACCACTCCCGGGGTCATCCTGAAACACAGACTGGCAAGTCAGGTTTCCCCCAAGTGCACCCCTTATCGCGCACACTCGATAGCATCCTCTCTGCTGCCTGCGTCTAATAGGGAGGCTGTCTGCGTGTGTGGATTGATTCCTTTTCAAAGACAACCACTGCATTCATCACTCTTCAGAACATCTCATCGTAATGACGTGGTCATGACATTGAACAAGAAAGTAATGGGGCTGAAGGGGAAGTGAGGGCAAGCACCCCATCCATCTTTACTGTAATCTTCTAGTTCTTCCAAGTTCCAGATTCAAGATCCAAATAGCTCCCCTAGATTTGCTTCATTTGTGGGGTGTCTTGGCGTCCTTTCCTTGAGATCGTCTGCTTCTTCTGGTCCTCAGCATCTTTTGAACAGAGGCCGTTATCCCTTTGGCTTTGCCTGGGATGAAAGCGGCTCTTCCCCTCCTCGCTTTAGAGCTTGAAAACCAGAATTTTGGAAGTCACATCTCAAGGCAACAGGGGAGGAAAAGCAATCGCTGGATATCTGCCTTCAGCCAGGGCCTGTGTTTTTGGCATGCACCACCACTCCGTGTTGGCATCATTTCCCCTAGGAGAATGATTCCTTCCTCTCCTCAGTACAAGGAGCTTTGGTGATGTCATGGTTACACATTGGGTTCCTGACGCAGGTCAGCAGTTCAAAACCACCAGCTGCTCCTCAGGGCGAAAGACAGGGCTTTCTACTCCTATAAGGAGTTCTGATGTGGGAAGCCCACAAAGGGACCGTTCTACCCTATGAGCCAGTCACTGGGAGCCAGCATGGACTCCATGGCCGTGAGCTTGACTTGAGTCTGGATTCCTTACAGTACAGCCCAGCCTTCAGGCCGGCCATTCGTCTTAAGTGAAGATTAAATTTGAAAGAATATTTCAAACTTGACCATGGTCATGGGCTAACTCCTGGGAAGCCGGGTTACACTCTGGAGACGTGGGCTTTGGAGAAGGGCAGGTTAGTGCCTTCTGACCAATGCTTCTTTTGAAGACAACCACACGTGTGGAATCAAATCACAAGACGATTCAGAGACCTCAGCACCCCACCCCTCTGCGATGGAATTAATGAATGAGCCTGTGGTTAATCTGTTAGTAAACCTCAATCCCCCCCCCCTTGCTCTTTCTTTTGGGGGTGGGAACAACAGCATAGTGTTTGGTTTGTTCTTGCGGAGATTAAAAGAGACACCTGGTATCACTTAGTATGGATTAGGGTGGGGTGGTAGTGTTAGAGTGCTCCGTGTTCCCTAGAAGAAGGTGCACATTGTTAGGAAGTGATGGGGGTGGAGAGCCATAGCAAGAAGCAGTGGCCCTCGTTCATCCCAGGCACAGAACTGTTGACAGAACAAATAATCACATCAAAAAGGCTTTGAAGCGCCCCACATGGTCAGCAGACAAGGGGCCACAAGGCGCTGCAGTAAACGCTGGAATGAGTTCAGAGAGTCGAAGGAAGGACTTGCCTTCGCTTGAAGCCCAAACCAATCTGCCACCACAGCCCCTCAGCCCCAGGGCCAGGCAGAAAGCTTGCTTTTGAAACCTGAGCTCCCGCGGCTGCGGGGCTGCTGGTGGGAGGGGGGCGGGCTGGTTCCTAGGGACTGGTGTAGGTTCCGCTTGCACAAGCAAACCCTTAGATAATTTGGACCCTGCAAAAGTGATATAATCCTCCCAGCACTGCGGGTTACATTTTCCAAGGGCATGACTTTGACTTTGAACTGGCAGTAAGTATGTTGTTAGGACTCTTGCGCCCACGCCTCGCGTGCGTTTGTTCCGTTTCCAATGTTTCATGTAGTGGGTGTCAACAATCTACACTCCTGCTACCTCGTGTTTGAAAATGAACGCAGGAAATTCCCCAAATGAAGATGCCCTACTCCCCAGCTCCCTTGGCCATTTCCCATAGGCACTGTGGGATAGAGGTTCCCATGGGCACTGTGGGATAGTGGTCAGCCAAGTATAGCGCTAGGCTCACAGTGTCTGTGATTCGGTGATCAGGGAGTTATGTCCACTCAGGCTGCTTTCCAAAGCATCTGTGGTACCTTTTAGCGCTCACATCCTGACAAGCAGGTCTTCCTCTTGGGTTCTCTAACCTTGCTTCATGACACCACCACCGGTTCTCTCCTGTCTCCTCTGACTTTCCAGAGACCGGATTAAGTTCTCACTGCAGAATACAGCTGTGAAAGGTTGCTATGGCCTCTGGGAGCTGGGCGCTCCCCTCTCTGAAACCACGCTGGTCCCTCAGAATTCACTTGGCTGTCCTAGTTCTTCACCCTTTAATCCCTTTTGACTTTTCCAGCCTCATCGGTCAGGACTTTCTCTCTCTCTCTCTCTCTCTCTCTCTCTCTCTCTCTCTCTCTCTCTCTCTCTCTCTCTCTCTCTCTCTCTCTCCCCTGACATTCCCCAAACACACTCTGCACGCACCGAAATCCCCTCCTTGGTCGTTCTCGTCTCCACTGATAAAATCCCACGATGGGGATGGACTCACCAGGAGTCTTCAGTGTCCCCAGGCAGACTACTTAAGCCACCACCACCCACCCCCGGCCTTCTGGAGCGATTTTTTCTGACCCCTGCTTCAGCATTTATTTCAGTGTGCCTTGTTTAAAACCAAACAAGACAGTCGCCATTGCCCACTTCTACTCAGGACAATCCAATGTGTGTCAGCTTAGAACTGTGTGCCAGACAGTTTTCAATGGTTGATGAGTGAGAAGCGCGTCACCAAGTCTTTCTTTTGAGGCACCTCTGGGTGGAGTAGGACACCAGGCTTGGTAAACTAGAGGGGCCCTCGAAAGAGAGGAAGGCCCTGGGTGAGATGGAGGGACCCAGTAGCTGCAACCGTGGGCTTCGGCATAAGAATAATTGTGTGCATGGTGCAGGACTGGGCGGTGTTTCCTTTTGCTGTCCAAAGGGGTCGCTTGGTGTCAGAACAGACTGGAAGGCACCAATGTTACTCCAGGGTTGACTACAGAAACAAATTCTTAGACACACTCACATGTCTATAAGAAAGAGATTTATATACCAGAGCAATTGAACATTGAGAAAACATCCCAGCCCAGTCCAGATCAAGTCCATAAGTCCGATATTAGCCCATATGTCTGATACCAATCGATAAAGGCCTCTTCAGACTCACCAAACTCATGCAGTGACGCCAAATGTAGAAGATTACAGGCCAGTGGGTAGAAAGTCTTTGGATCCAGTGGCACTGGAAATATCTCAGCGCTGGCAGGGGGCTCTGCATGGCTTCTCCAATACCCAGGGCTGCATCAGGGTGGGTCCATGTGTCTTGTCAGCTACTATGTCTCCCAGGGTGTGAGCCGAGAGAGAGTCTCTCCTGCCTCCCAGGAGGAAGTACGGGGTTTCCCAGAATTCTCAGAAGAAAGCCATGCCCACACAGAGGCCTCATTGGCTATGATCTGATTGACAAGCTAGACTCCACCCCTACACTCTTAATCCTCAAATTGACAAACGATTATATATCTACCACAGCACCTAACAACAACTGAGTAGAGTCAGACTTCCAACTTTCCAGCTAGCAGTTGATCCCATTAAACTTTTGCACCTAGCCTAGGCCAAAGAAGACTTCACTTGATGAATTCAGTGAGAGCGGAATATGTCCTGTATTGCAGGTAGAGAGATTAGCATTATCTCCATTGTTAACTGCGACAGTACAGATAAGGAGATTTCTGGACCCAAAGGCTCTGCAGAGGACCAGTGCATTCTGGGGTAGCGTCACTTCTGCCCTGTCCTCAGTTTGCTGGGTGATGCTTATTGTTGGTTGCCAGCAAGTTGGCTCTGGCCAACTTATGACAGACCTTACAGACCAGATAATAAAGCATTGCTCAATTCTGCATCACCTTCGTGACCTTTGACATGCTGGCATCCGTGGTGTGGGCTATTGGCCCAACTGGTAGCCGCAAATATTTTCAAAGGACAAGTCAGATCTACATGCAGCAGCTTCCCTCACAGCAAAACATGGATCTGCACTCCCTTCTGGAGCTACGGCCCACTTCTGAGGCTTATAACACATGTGTCAGTTGCATGTTGCACATTTGTCTGCAGCCCCGAGGTGACACATTTTCGGTGCACCCGCCTTTTACCGGATTAGAACATAGGTGATATTTTCGGCGTTGAACTGCTTTATTCAAATCTGTGGAAAACGTCTTTCTCAGCCAAATAGCATATTTTCCAAATCCAAAATAGTTTAATATATTTTCCCCTTTCCTGCAAGTTTCCTATTGAATGGCACCCCAGAGACCAATTGAAAGTTTGCAAAGTTTAGGCCAAAAATGTCTGGAACAAGTGAACCTGGGGTGTGTCAACTCACCCAGTACCTAGCCCATGTCCCAGGCCAGACCGTGCAAGCACTCTGCCTTAATTATTTTAAATAAGAAACCAAGCTTAGAAGCTGATTCCCCACAATGCTGGGAAGTTGAGACTAGAAATGGCCGCACGGCTGGCTCTACTGCGAGAGTGGAAGCCAAAAGGGGCCCTGGAAATGACTCAAGACCAGCGGTTCTCAACCTGTGGGTGGCGAGCCCTTTGGGGGCGTTGAATGACCCTTTCACAGGGATCACCCGATTCATCACAATAGCAAAATGACAGTGATGCAGTGGCAACAAAATAATTTTATGTTTGGGGTGGGGTCACCACCACATGAGGAACTGTATATTCAAGGGTCGCGGCATGAGGAAGGCTGAGAACCACTGCCCTTGACCCTTTAGGGTTTGGAAACAGGTGGCACTTCTCATCTTTCCCTCCGGGAAATGTAATGTCCCCAGTTGGGTGAGTGGTTCCACAGCAATTCACTGAGCTCTTGGATGGAAATGGCAAATCTCCCCCCAAACGAGCTTATTATCTGCTGCTGTTGGGTGCAAGGCATCTCTCAGCTATAGTGGGAATTACAGCTTCCATCTGTTCTCTAATGTGAAAAATGTGTGTGGGCCTCCGTGCTACCAAGCTCCATGAACTTTAGACAGTCAGATCTGCTGACACACTGGAGTCGCAGCTCTACGAATGGCTTTTGTCAATTATTTCATTACATATCCCAATAACCATCCCGGGGGTGGTCTGGATTTGTGATCTGTGACAGGGTGGTGTTGACACATGTTTAGCCCTTGGAGCTATCTTTTTCTTTGTTTTTGGCATTGTGTAGGAGTTGATGATATATAAGTACTCAGTATATTTAAGCCTTATTACGTTTGAAGTTAGTACAGTGTCACCATTATGAAACATTCTTGGTCATAGTTACAGCCAAGTACACAGCATTAATTTTTGGATTCTTCCCAAAATCTCCAGGCTTTTACCTTGTTCCATCACTGAGTTCAGACAAATCAAACACTGCTCTGTGCTTAGAGAGCAACGTTCATCAAAAAATTGCAAGGCTCTCTGCACACTTTTATTTCTATAAGTAAAAATAAATATCCACGGAGCAGCCTGCATAGTGAAGTGTGCTTATTCATGCAGGACCTTTCAATGGGTGAGAAGAATTATGGTTTTTGACATACTCTCTTTGGAACACAGACATTAGAATGTGCAGACTTATATTTTGCTCGCCATATTTAGTAAAGGGCTCTTGAGTAAGTAATTAGATACAGATTTGGGCAGGCTCTTGAGGAGATGACCAAGCATTTGTTTCTTCCAGGAGGGTAAATCAAAGGGGATTACTACAAAACCATAGAAACCTGCATTACACAAAATTGTCAAAAAGTGAAGCTGTTGTCTGTCATTATATCCTTCATCTAGGTCTCCATACTTCTTAAGGCAGGGTTGGCAGGGGTCCTCAAACTTTTTAAACAGGGGGCCAGTTCAATGTCCCTCAGACCCGTTGGAGGGCCGGACTATAGTTTTTTTTAATTATTAACAAAGTCCTATGTACACTGCATATATCTTATTTTGAAGTAAAAAAACAAAATAGGCAAAAACACCCGGCAGGCCTGATAAATGTCCTCAGCGGGCTGCATGTGGCCCGCGGGCCGTAGTTTGAGGACCCCTGCGTGATCTTTCCTTGACAAATTTGGTGCTCTTTCTTTCTATTATGTCAAAACAACAGTTTGGGCATCCTCAAGGGACTCACATCATATTTCTTCCAATGTTCATTGAGTTTGAGAAACAAAAAAAATAATTGAAGGAGGCAAAGGTCAGGACTGTAGGATGGGGTGTTAGTCTGGGGACTATAGAGAAACAAATGCACAGAAACTCATGTATAAGAGAGTTATTTATATAAAGGATAAGTGCACATCAAGAAACATCCCAGCCCAGTGCTGCCCAGGCCCACAAGTCCAACATTAGTCCATATGTCTGACACCAGTCCACAAAGTCCTCCTCCATCTCACAAAACAGACACAATGATGCCGACTGCAGGAGGAAAGCCCAGTCAGTGAACGTGTAAGCATCTCAGCGCTGGCAGGGGTCTGCAGACGGCTGCTCCAACACCCAGGGCTCCATCGGGGTAGGTCCATGTGGCTTCTCCTTGGGGATGTCTTGTAGGAAGTCAGCCTTGCCAGCTGAATCAGGGAGCTGGCTAAGGCAGCTGCACCCTGGTCCGACCATCACAAAGCAAGAGCCCTGAGAACTAGAACAGCGAGGCTCACCAAGCCATTTATCTTACCACCCTTCAATTAACCCCACATGTGTTTACCAGCCAGGTTGGCACAATAAACTAACTACCTCAGATGGATGGGGTAGGGTTTCCCCAGACAATTTCCACGGGACAGTGCTTGCTACCCTTGAAGAGTGAGCAGGTGCATTGTTGGGACAGGGAAAACAGTTCCTCAGACTAGCATCCCTGGCCTTTGTCTTACCAAGGCAGCTTGCCATTTTCTTAAAACATCATCCTAAATAAGCTCCTGTGATCATCCTGTGTCCTCTGAGAAAACCTATCAAGATGACCGCTTTGAAATCTCAAAACCCAGTCGCCATAACCTTTGAGCTGACCTCTCTGCCTTGAGTTTAACTGGCCCAGCGGATCCTCCCAAAAGCTACCATTTTGATTGCACCCAAAGGAGAATAAGACAAGTGTATTCTTGAGAGAATTTGTCTGCAGCCATTTGTCGATGACAGAGACAAGTTTAAACCCATTGTGTTGGGAATGAATCCATGCATGTGAGATCTGGATCGCTACCAGCAGTACTGTTTCACTCACCCCCATGACGTTCATAGTGTTCTATCTGGCACATGAGATGGAGAAATTGTTTTCACCAGTTAATCACTATTTCTGATTGTCTGGACAATGCTTTGACTATATAAGTAGAGTTAAATCACTAGTTGAAAAATGCTGTCAGTTGTTTAAGACTGAGCTCATGATTTACTTATGAGTTGGAGTGGTAAATGTTTGGGGTGATTTTTGGCTTACACAATGCTACCCATCTAATTTACTTATTTTGCTTTTCTTCCTTTATCTAGAAATAGACTACATTTCCCAGGATGCTTTGTTGTTAGATGGAACCCTATGACTGAGTGAGGACCAATGGTATCTGAGCAGAAGCAATTAAATCTACTTCCAGCCCTGGCTCAAAAATCTTCCCTTCTCTAGCCCTTGCCTTCAAAAACTGCCTCTTCTCTTGCCTGTAGTTAGATTTAAAGAATCTGGTGAAGGATCAAAAGCCCCCGGGGAATGGTGAGCCACAAAGTTGAAGGACTATGACTCATCTTATGTTTACATGGAACAGAGCATCTCCTATGAACGACCTTGTGTGTGTGACATGAGCAAAAAATTGGCCTTTGTTGGGTAAAGCCAGTGAGATTTAGGAGCTGTTTGTTCCACGAGTTAGCTTGCCCTAACCCATATGAAACAGAATCAATATTCTCCTTATATACATTTTATAAGTTGCGTGGGTGCATGGAGCGTGCAGAACACATTACAAGTGTTGAACAGTAGGTTGTAAAAATGTGTAACCAATGAGCCATGTGGCTCTTTGATCCCCATGTCCAATTAAGCCACATGGTTACTGGGATTTTCTGGTTTGAGTTCGCCTTTTATCTGGGCCAGATGCGACCATGGACAGTTTCATGTAGTGAAAACTGATGGTTTTCGTAAATGGCTCCCCAGAGGAGGGAGAAGTGGGTTTAGAAGTCCATATGAATTATCCTGGACTACAGGCTTTAACTTCAATTTCCTTTTGCTTTCCTGACCCCACCCATTTCTGCACTGCTCTATCCTATGCCACCCCTCCTGTGCGCATGTCACTTCCACTGCAACTACTACATCAGGCGTGTTAACCTTTTGATCGTCTCTTATACACCGTGAGTCTCAGGGGCAGGGCCTATTTGTCCTGGAATCACTGTTGCATCTCCAGCACTCACCCTAGTGTCTGGCACATGCAGCTTGTTAACTGCATGAGCAAGGAAAGGAATGGCGATGGTATGCTGGTCATCCAGCCCAAGGAATAGTCTTAAGGTCTTTCACGAACTGGTTCTCTGTCCACATGAGTGAGGCAACCTGGATGTTTTGTTCTGTTTTTGAAATGGAGACTTTAACAAAAGGATGGAAGTGATCTAAGTGCCCATGAATGGGTAAATGGATGTAAACAAACGAACTGCGGTGCAGACACACAATGGAATACTAGGAAACGTTAAAGAAAAAAGGATGAATCTGCAAAACGCCTCCTAACCCAGAGAGCATGATGCTGAGTGAAATTAGTCTATCATAAAAGGACAAATATTGTATGAGAGCACCATTTAAAAGTCAAGAAAAGCTTTACACAGAAAGAACCATTATGTGATGGTTGCCAGGGATGGAAAATTACTAAGTGGATAGGAAATATGTATTAACTTTCGTGAAAGAAAAGACAGAGGATGAGGGAGGTAAGTACAACATGACCCAGGCAAAAGAAGACACTGGGAAATGCACAAGAGTTAAAGGCAGCAAATGTAAATCCTATGACAAACACATTCCTGCAGTAGCAATAATAACAGTAATCGACAAGTGGTTAGACACTCAAGCTGAACAGGAAGGCAAATAGGATTACACTAAAAATATATGTAAATGTAACAGAGGATACTTTTACATATGAATATATCCCTACGACAAATATATCTGTCTCGGAAGAAGTACAGTCAGAATGTTCCTTAGAAGCAAGGATGGCGAGACTTCCTCTCATGTACTTTGGACACGTTGTCAGGAGAGTCTCATCCCTGGAAAAGGGCACGATGCTTGGTAGAGTAGGTCAGCAAAAAAGAGGAAGATCTTTGACAGGATGGATTGACATAGTGGCTGCGACAAAGGCTTCAGGCGTTTGAGGATGGCAAGAGTTGTACATAGAGTTGCTATGTTGTACATAGAGTTGCTATGACTTAGGACTGGCTCGATGGCATCTAAGACCAGCAACAACAAATAACAAATATATCCATGTACATAATATCGCATACTAGAGGCAAAGTTGTGAAAACTTGTTAGTCATAACCAAACACCTTAAGGGAGTGAATGACAGGGCCTGGGATATCAGAGTTATCGTCTCAGGAGACATTAAAGTCAATTGGCATAATATAGGCCACAAAGGCAATATTCTGTACCCTACTTTGGTGAGCAGTGAGAAGGTCTTAAAAGTTTGAGAGTGATCCAAAATCAGTGGCAGGGAGGGTGTGAGAGGCCTGGTGGGGATTCAGCAAGGGCAAGGTAACCGAGAGAAATTACTGAAACCCAAATGAAGGCTGAGCATGATAGTGGGACAAGAGGAAAGTAAAAGGAAATAGAGGAAAGAACTAGGTGACAAAGGGTATTTATAGAGGTCTAAAGACTGGAATGTACATATGTAAATATATTTATGTAAGTGTGGGGAAACAGATCTATGTGCATATATTTATAAGTTTAGTATTAAGGCAGCAGATGGACATTGGGCCTCCACTCAAGCACTTACTCAATGCAAAAACACGTTGTTCTATTAAATTGGCATTCCAGGATGCACACCTTCTTGACACGATTGCTGATGAAAAATGTGTGCATAAGCAAATGTGGTGAAGAAAGCTGACGGTGCCTGGCTATCAAAAGATATAGTGTCTGGGTCTTAAAGGCTTGAAGATAACCAAGCAGCCATCTAGTTCAGAAGCAACTAAGCCGACATGGAAGAAACACACCAGCCTGTGTGACCACGAGCTATCGAAGGGATCAGGTATCAAGCATCAAGGAACAAAAAATCATATCATTGTAAATGTGGGTGAGTGCAGAGTGGAGACTCAAAGCCCATTGGTAGCCAACCGGACACCCCTTACTGAAGGGTTCTGGGGAAGAGATGAGCCAGTCAGGGTGCAGGGTATCAATGATGAAACATATAACTTTCCTCTAGTTCTTAAATGCTTCCTCCCACCACTATCATGATCCCAATTCTACCTTACAAATCTTGCTAGACCAGAGGATGTACATTGGTACAGGTAGCAATTGGAAACACAGGAAATCCAGGACAGATGACTCCTTCAGGACCAGTGGTGAGAGTGGTGATGCCTGGAGGGTGGAGGGTATGTGGAATAGAAAGGGGAAACTAACTACAAGAATCTATGTATGGCCTCCTCCCTGAGGGATGGATAGCAGAGAAAAGGGCAGGGGGAGACATCGGACAGTGTAACATATGACAAATAATAATAATTTATGAATTATGAAGGGTTCATGAGGTAGGGGAGAGTGGGGAGGGAGGGGGGAAATGAGCAGCCGATATTAAGGGCTCAAGTAGAAGGCAAATGTTTTGAGAATGATGATGGCAACAAATGTACATATATGCTTGACACAATGGATGTATGTATGCATTGTGATAAGAATTGTATGAGCCCCCAATAAAATGATTAAAAATAAAAAGTTTCAGAGTGGCCTACCTGTGTTAGTTCAGGTAGACAAGAGAAACAAATTCATAGACACTCATGTGTGTGTAAGAAAGAACTTTATATACAAGAGCAATTGAGTATTGAGAAAACATTCCAGCCCAGTCCAGTTCAAATCCACAAGTCTTATATTAGCCCTTTTGTCCGATACCAATCTATAGTCCTCTTCAGACGCACAAAACACATGCAATGATGCTGAATGCAGGAAGATCACAGGCCAGTGGGTGAGAAGTCTTGTGGATCCAATGGTGTTGTAAGCATCTCAGCACTGGCAGGGGTCTCCATGTGGTTTCTTCATGTCTGAGGCTCTGGCTGCCATCAGCTTTTCTCCATGTGGCTTGTCAATGAGGTTGTCTTGCCAGGAGTGAGAAGAGAGAGAGAGAGAGAGAGAGAGAGAGAGAGAGAGAGAGAGAGAGAGAGAGAGAGAGAGAGAGAGAATGTGTGTCTCCTGCCTCCAAGGAGGAATACTGGAGTGCCCAGAATCCTCAGGAGAAGGACCACACAGAGGCCTCATTGGCTATATCCTGATTGACAGGCAAGACTCCACCCCTACATCGTTAATCCTCAAATTGACACCAGATTATGTAGCTACCACAGACCACCCCTTGTCAATTTGACACTTTCACATAACTCTTTAGCCATATGAAATTTTCAAAAAAATAATAATAAAATCATAGCTGTACCTAATAGGATAAAACTAAAATCCACACAATTTTAAAATGTGCCACCCTCATTTAAAGATGACATTGTATCAGTGAACAAAACAAAAATATTCTATACTGTGTGAACACCTACACCTTAATGCTATAATCCTGTGTATGAAAGTTTGTAAGCCAACCACTTCATGCCTTTATCCCCTAACTCTGGGTATTCAATTTATATACTGCCCACTTACATCAACCCAGTGCTCTGAAGAGACAATCATTTTCTTTGACGTAAAGAATCTTCATTCCAGTTGGAACCTTGTGAAGTCCGAATCCATAAGCACAGTCAAATCAGGACAGGCCATCCAGAAAGTCTGCAGCAATATGTACCAGTTCACAGGCTCAAATATCTTCTCTTCAACTTGTCTGGTTCTGGTCAACTCAATGTGGGCTGCCTCACTTAGCCTCCCCACGGTGCCCATTGGTCGCCTCACCTTTAGACCATTGGCCCCATCACAGATTCTCAACTACTCTAGCTTCCTGGGCTAGGTCATTAACTTCAGACCAGTTAACCTGATGTCATCTTCTCCTCTAGTTCCTGTGAACCAGGTCCATGGGTGTCAGTGGACAGCTTCAACCTATCTCCCTGTTGTTGCTTTTCTCCCACTTTCACTCAAAAAGTGGGTCCAGGTGGTCACCTAGCAAGCATTTCACCATGCCCTCAAGCTCCCTTTAACGTTCAGTTCTAGAGAGGAGTTTTCTTCATGGTTCCAACCCCCCCCCCACCACCAGCTTGTGACAAAAACCACTAGTTCAAACTTCAAATCCAAAGAGTTCCTCTTTCCTTCAATCTGTCAGCAATCTCCTAGGCAAATCTTTTGGAATGCAAATATCCTGAGTACTCCAAAGCACTGGGTGTGGCTTATCCTTTCACAGCCTTCTTTGCAGGCATGTCCTATATCTATTTAAAGATCAAACTTTAATGACTCCAGGCAAGGGGGCTTACAAGCTCTCAATTTTTCAGACTTCCCAATAATAATTTCTATCAATCCTTATATCAACAATAATAAGCAAAAGAAAGCAGTATAAACAAAGTAGAATTAGATACTAATCTCAATTCTTCAAACAGTCAAGTTCAATCCTTATTTAGTTTATCTTAATGCTTATATAAACTATTCTATTGATACAAAATATGGGATTAGGCCTCTGAGGACAAGCCAGAGCCAGGCTTTCTGTCAGTCATTTTGACCTCAGTCAGCCATTTTCTGTAATCAGTGTGGTTTCTGAGAAATTCAAATGGTGATTTCTGCCCCTGAGCTCAAAATAGATATTAATAACATTCATTTTTGACATTTCACACAGGAATAACCAAAGATTACAACCCAACAAAATAATCCAAACTTGAACCTCCTATAGTCTTTCCAGAAAACAACCCAATAAACTGCCTGGGCATTTCTGGCTAGCACGAGAAGAAACACTACCATGAAAGAAAATTCAAATAAACAACTACTCTCCATTTTTATGATTTCTTTCTCCAACACCCCACTCCCAAGGTACCATAATGTGTTAGTTTGGGTAGACTAGAGAAACAAATCCAGGGAGACTCATGGGTATATAAAGCCCTTGCTTATACACATATGAGTCTCCCTGGATTCATTTCTCTAGTCTACCCAGACTAACACACCATCTACGGTGAAACTATTGCTTTCTTCCCATTGGAAGCAAAAACATAAGGTGACAGTCTAAAAGGACTATTAGTGAACCCTAGCCTCCACAACCCTGTGACCAGAAGAACTAGAACGAGAGGGGATGAGGAACTTATGAAGGTAAACTGACTTTAGCTTTATCAACAATCAAAACACAAAGCCAAATCACTTGGGTTATGGCTCTGGTCAGAACTTGATGCCTTATTCTCCTGGAAGTGAGAGATACTCTTTGCTTCGTCTCCCTGCTGACAAGGCACATGGAGCCACACTAGAGCCCTGAAGCTGAAGGGGCCATGTGGAGGCCCCTGCCAGCACTGAGATGTTTCCACTGCCACTAGATCCACAAGACGTTCCATCCTCTGGCCTGTGATCTTCCTGCATTCAACATCATTGCATATGTTGGGTGAGTCTGAAGAAGAATTTATAGACTGGTATTGGATATATGGGTTAATATTGGACTTATAGACTTGATCTGGACTGGGCTAAGAAGTTTTCTTAATGTAAAATTACTCTTTATATAAAGCTCTTGCTTATACACATATGAGTGTCTATGAATTTGTTTCTCTAGTCAACCCATACTAATACCTAGACATCCTAAGGATAGACTTGGCCCTGAGATGAGAGAAACTGGCCTGGTCAGTAATAGGAAGAAGTTTTGAGTGATTAGGGTAGGCAGTATATTAGGTGTGTGGAGGCAGGAGGGGAAGGGTGAAGGAAGAAGTGGTAGGAAGAGATGAAGCAGATTGTCTTTTATGGAGAGAACATTGTTTGCTGTGTGCCCGGGGTCTGGGTTTTAGCCTGAGAGCAGTGAGTAGCCGTGGGAAAATATTTACCCAGCGAGGAATCAGCTGATGTCTTTGAGAAAGAACAATCTGGCTACTCTGTAGAAAAATGGCCTCCAACACAAGCCCCCCACATACAGACTTGATTAGAGGTTAAGTCAGAAGGCATACAAAGCAGCAACCAGGTCTGGAGATCCTGGGGGTAGCAGTATGGTGTTTGCAAATGGACTGGACTGGGATTAAGGGTGAGTATGGGGTACAGGGCAATGCCCCCATTTCTGACATCGGCATTGGAGATAGAGTGAAGATACCCTCCTGAGACAGGAATCCCTGGGAGAGCAGTGAGTGTGCAGGGGAGACTGAGGAGTTGCTTCTGGGCATGGTGAAGCTGGGGTGCTATCAACAGAGAATGGGCAGGAGGTAGCTAGGCCAAGAGAAAAGAGGAGAACCTTAGGCATAAGCAGCCAGATGTTATCACCTAAAAACAAGCAAGCAATCCCAAACTCAGTGCCGACAAGGAGATGACAAGTCTTAGTGACCCTATAGGGTAGAATTGCCCCCAGTGAGTTTCTGAGACTGTAACTCTTTGTGGGAATAGAAAGCCACACAGAGAAAGAAAGTCAGAAAGAAAGGCCAGTGGACGTCAGATAACAAAGGTCTAACATTTTTATTATATCTGATATGTTACTTCTCCTCCACCCTCCCCACCTCCTTCTACCATACCTTGTCCCCTCCCCCCCTCCTCTTTAATACACACACTTGAGGATGTCATCTATTTCCTGTTGATACCCTGCCTGGGAAAGGAAGCTCATTGCTAGAAAAAATGACACCCCCTGTCCCGCCCCCACCCACTACCTGCTACTGTGAGCTGTAGAAGGAATCAGAAAGGATTGTGTAAAAACTCAGCTGAACTGTTAACACTCCTAGGCCCAAAGGGACAAGGGGACAGAGTAGTTACTGTAAGCTGAAAGGAGAAAAAGGGATACCATGACAATGCCTTAAGAGGAACAGTGACCTTCAGCTAGCTCAAGGTGAACTTCACAGGGAAGGGACAGCTTAATTCTACACCTCAATTATAATTTCCTGCCACAATTCACCAAATCCAACTGGTCGTTCGAGGGCATGGCATGGTGGCATCCTTGCAGCTCAGCCTCTGTGGTTGAGAGTACTATGGTGAAGAATGGAGAGTGGATCTGTAGGGGCAAACAGATACCTGACTCTGTATTTGTATTAAGCATCTTCTCTGTACCACGTAGTGTCCCGGGGCCCAATATCCTTGCAGATACAATGTCTGTCTGTGTTGCCTAAAAATGAGGAAACTGAAGCCCAGAAAAATCCAGTAACTCTACCCAACGTGCTCATTAAGTTTTAAGTGACTGAAGTCAGAGGCTAACCAGGTTGAGGCTAGGCTAAAATGTATAGCTTATTCCTCATTAGAGGGGGAGTTACAGAGACCCATGTGATTGCTTGTAGGCAGGCATAAGGTCTGGCTGAAGGGAAAATCAGGTACTGGGAGGGATGATCTCAGGTTCTGTCAAGTCAGTAGCTCCTCACCGTGATCACAGGCACAAAAGTAAGTCTGTCCGGTCCTGTGCCCGCTTCACAATTGCTGCTGTGTTTGAACCCATTGGGGCAGCCACTGTGTCATGCCCTCCTCTCCAGGGTCATCTTCTCTTTGGTTGACCTTCTGCTTCACCAAGTACTTCTTTAAGCACAGTTCCCTTCTGATGACAAGATCAAAGTAAATTAAGCCAAAGTCGGTTGTCATCCTTCCTTCCAAGGAACTGTCTGGCTATACTTCTCCCGAGACAGATTTGGTGATGCTTCTGAAAGGCCCTGGTGTACTCTATATTCTTCACCAACACCATGATTCCAAGGTATCGATTCTTCTCCAGTCTTTTTAATTCGTTGTCCAGTTTTTAATATGAGGCAATTGATAATACCATGCTTGACTCAAGTGCACCTTAGTTCCCAAAGTGACATCTTTGCTCTTTAATACTTTAAAAGGTTTTTTTCAACTCGGTATTGTTATTTGATTTCTTGACTGTTACATCCATGATCATTGCCTGTGGATTAAAAAAAAAAGACAGAAAGAAATCCTTGACAACTTTAGCCTTTGCTCTGTTTATCATGATGTTGCTTCTTGGTCCAGTTATAAGAATTCTTCTTTACATTAAAAATGATCGGGATGGCAAAGTGTTATTTCAGGCAGGAGAAGTGTCCCCAGGGACCTTGGGATGTGACATTGAGATCCTCTAGACCAGTGGTTCTCAACCTTCCTGATGCCGCGACCCTGTAATACAGTTCCTCGTGTGGTGGTGACCCCTAATCATAACATTATTTTCGTTGCTACTTCATCACTGTCACTTTGCCACTTTAATGAACCGGGCGACCCCTGTGAAAGGGCCATTAGACCCCCCAAAGGGGTTGTGACCCATAGGTTAAGAACTGCTGCTCTAGATGGTGGTTCCCTTGTCACAAGTCTTGGCTTCTCTTCCTTGTCCCCCTCTGAGGGGCTTCTGACTCTCCCCCTCAATGACCCTTTCTTCCTCACACAGCACCCCTTCCTGCCCCTCATTTGCCACCCCTTTACCAGCCCCTGACTGTGCCAACAGTGAGTTGACTCTCCCTTGCACAATAGTTCATGTCACCTCTGGAATTATTATTAAGTTGTAGGTCTCACGCTCAAATGCTTTCAAGGGCAGACTGATAACTTACTATGGAATAGACATGGTGAGGCATAAAGAGGCATGGTGAGAACTGTTTTCCAAGTAAATAGAGGTGTTCCAAATAAATCTTTGAAAGAAGTCATTGTGTTGCCCAAGCAAAACAATCCACTCCAAACTGTACTCCCTCACCCCCACTCTAATTAAATCTCCTGCCATTAGCGATTCCTCCGAGGTGGCTGATGGAAAGACTGAACCCCCAAACCGTGCCTAAGTATTCTATTTCACCCTCCCCTGTGCCCAGCAGATGGGAAAAAGGGATTTCTACTCCTGTAAATAGTTACTGTGTTACTCCAGGTAGACTAGAGAAACAAATTCATAGAGAAACTCATATGTGTAAGGGAAAGAGCTTTATAGACAAGAGCAATTGAATATTGAGAAAACATCCCAGCCCAGTCCAGATCAAGTCCATAAGTTTGGTATTAGCCCAAATGTCCATTACCAGTCTATAAAGGCCTCTTCAGACTCACGAAGACCCATGCAATGACACCGGATGCAGGACTATCACAGGCCAGTGGGTGGAAAGTCTTGTGGATCCAGTGGTCGTACAGGTATCTCAGTGCTGGCATGGGTCTCCACATGGCACCTTCAGCTTCAGGGCTCTAGAGTAGCTCCATGTGCCTTGTCAGCTGCAATTTCTCCCAGGGAGTTAGCATGTTCCCTGCCTCCAACAACCTATTTATCTCCTTAGCACCTTCAAATGAGATCAAGCGACCTGATTGACAGGCTAAATTCCACCCCTTCACTTGTAAGTCTCAAATAGACAGCAAATTATGTAACTACCACAGTTACCATCTCAGAAACGCACAGGTGCAGTTCTTCCCTGACCTATAGGGTCCCTATGAGTCCGCATCAACTCCATGAGAGTGAGTTTGAGGGGGGGTTTGGGTGGCCAACGGAAGGAGCCCTGATCCTGAGTGGGTTATGCATTGGGCTGCTAACTGCACGGTCAGCCGTTCAAACCTACCAATCCATTCCTGGGCAGAAAGATGAGGCTGCCTGCTCTTATAAAGATTTACAGCCTCAGAAATCCTACCCAAGGTCACCGTGAATGGGAATGGACTTGCTGGCCATGGGGTTTGGTGTCTAGTGGATCAGAGTGTCAAATAATATGCAATGCAACGTTTCACTTTCTGAGTCATGCCTGCCAGACACATAGAAAAAACGCCCAGATCCTCAAGAGGTATAACGAAATGAACACACCTATGTCATGTACCCACCAGCCAAGCAAGACCTAGAACCTATCCGATCCTCAGTCTCCCTCACAGGCGCTTCTTCCTCCCCAAAGGCAACTGCTCCTTTTATTCCATTAGGTTTGCTCATTTTTTATTTTTTATAAAAATGGAACTGCACAAGCGTTTACTCTTTGGTGCCTGGCTTCTTTTACTGAACACAATGTCTGTGAGATGCCCCCATGTCGTTGCAGGTACCACGGGCCTGTCCATTCTCCTTGCTTCCCTGGTACCAAGGCACTACAATTTATGTATCCAGTCAGCGGGCTCTTAATTGGCAGTGGGCGGTTTCTAATTTTGGACCCTCACAAATAACAGTCCTGCGGTCTGCGAGGAAGCCCTCAGGCAGAACAATGGAGAGATGTGGGTGTTGGAGGAGGGGAACGGTCAGTGCGCATGGCACTGTCTTCAGCAGCTGCAGCTGGACGCAGAGGTGGACCAGGGAGATCAGAAGGGACCCCCCAACAGCATTTGCTCCCAAGTCCCTCAGAGCAGCGCTTCTTGATCATTTCGGCCTCAAGATCCCTTTAGACTTTTTTTTTTTTAAATCATCCAGCACTCCACAGGAGCTTTCATTTCAGTGGGTTTTGTTCAGTATTTATCACATTAGAAAAGATAATGGATATATAAAAATGGTCTAGTACGTTCTTTCAAAATTAACAATAATAAAAACCTAAACGGCATGTCCTATAACACGTGTTCATAAATAAAATATTTTGGTGAAAAATAACATATTCTTTAAAAATGTAGGGTGAATGACATTCCTCCTTTTTGAAAGCAGATTTAGTGGTAGAAGACTGCTGGATTCTTATCTCTGCATCTGCGTTCGGCCTGGTGTGGCATTGCATGTCACTCGAGAGAGGATGACAATGCTGAGTGCCAAGCAGCTGTTAGCATGGGAAACTCCAATAAACATGTCGTCCCACTCCCCCATGAGTTCATTCAGTTCTTAGCTGATTAAAGCCCCAGGTTTTTCTCGCAGCACTTTATACTCTATACGTGGGAAACCATCCATTTGAAAAGTTTTTATTTTGGTCATTCTAAGCCAGTGAAACCTATCAGAAACCGAATAGGAGCCATTTATAGGACCTTAAATTTTCCAGTAGCCACTGTGAAAGAAAGCCAAAGGAACAAGTGAGATTCATTTTAATAATATCCTTTTCTTGAACTCAGGATTTCCAACTAGCCTTTGGCATTTAAAATCAGTATTCAAATCCAAACTAAACCCGATGTCATCGAGCTGATTCTGACTCATGGCAGTGAAGCTGAAGATGAGAGTAGCGTGGTCCATAGGGTTTCGGAGGCGGTCAGAGCTGGCTGTTACATCTTTCTCCCCCATAGTGGCTGGGGGGGGGGAGGGGAAGACGTTCCAACTGTTAGCCTTTTGGAGAGCAACTGAGCACGCAACCACTGCACCCATCCTCTAAAATTCAAACCATCCAAAATCAATATAAATTCAACTTTTAACTTTTTTTGTTCAGATGAAGTCTTCAGAATCCACTCGGCATTTTCATTTCTAGTGTATCTATCTCCATTCAGGTGCTAAATTTTCTCTTTTTTCCCCCAAACCAACAGCCCTACAATATTTATTGGTAAACTTGATATGGAAGTATAAAAAGCAAGGAAGAAACCAGATTATTTGCCATTACGAGTTCACTTAATCAGATGGAGACAAAAGTCTTAATGTAACTCAGCATGACAGACTGCTGGTGAGCCTGGGCAAATGCAGCATACGTGCCATCCCTCAGGGGGCTCCTGACAGACCCACCTTGATTCTTCTCCAGTGTCTGCTCTTGGAGCTGTGCCTGACCTGATTACTGGTTTTCATTCAAATCCATGGGGAGTGGGCCGATTCTGCTTCTGTTTCTTGGCCAGGAATCTCTTGATCCTGAAGGTCTCATGAGACGACATGGTGAAGTTGGAGCAACACCACACTCAGGATGGCAGAGAAACTGAGAGAGGCAGGTGTTAAATTTTCATCAGATATAGTTGATCAGTCTTTAGATTTGATACAATTTCATTCCATTTGAAGAGCCGAAATCTTGCATGCATACCTAAATGTTTTCTAATAGCTGAATGCACTATCTGTTTTGACATTTAAATTCAAATGAATTAAAAGAGAATGGAATGGAAGTTTCAATTCCTTGTTTGCTCTAGACACGTCAAGTGCGCCATCGCCACATGTCATATCGGCATCTCACTCACTCACTCACTCACTCACCACCATCAAGTCGATGCTGGCTCATAGCAACACTGTGGGACAGGATAGAACTGTGCCTGTGGATTTCTGAGCCTGCAAATTTTCATGGCCGTGTAAACCCTCATCGTTCTCCCTTGGAGGAGCTGATGTTTTTGAACACTAGATCTTGCAGTTAGCAAGGCCAACTAGTAACCCTACACTGACCAAGCAGAGCTAAGTTTTTTGTCTTCTGATTTCTCATCCAAACCTTTGGTTCTTCAATGCCTAGAAGCCTGATTTTTTTTTTTCATTCTTTTCCTAGAAAACTGGTGCCAACGTGGGTTTCTTCATCGGTGGGCTAGGGTGTTTGAGAGAGACCTGGGCATGGGACTGTCACTCTAGAAAGTTCTCCACCTTCCTCATGCCACCACCCTTTCATAACGGTCCTCATGTGGTGGTGACCCCCCACCCACCCATAAAATTATTTTCGTTGCTACTTCATCACTGTCATTTTACTCCTGTGATGAATCGGGTGACCCGCTGTGAAAGGGTCCTTCGACCCCCCCAAAGGGGTCGTGACCTACAGGTTGAGAACCACTGCTCTAGAGCCACAGGTGCAATAGCTGTTTTCCTTTAGCCTTGACTTCCAGGACTTTTCTCATTTGATCTTGGCATCTGCTAAGAATAATTTCCCATTGCTCTTGATCCAGGGATGAAATATCTATCTGTGAACTATGTCTCTCTGAGTGGACATGGCAGGGCTGGAAATGGGCTGACACGCCTATTTGGAGTCAGCATCGAGAAGTTTGACATGTTCTTATTGATGAAGTCTGCATCACTGTCAGACAGACAAGGCATGTGTTCTTACCCTAGGTCACCCTGTCTCTATTCTGGCTAGTTGGCAACTAGTTGATTGTAACGCAGAAGGAGTCCACATGTGGGGACTTTCCAGAGGTGGTCAGGCTTATGGCTGTTTGGAAGGAGATGCTCAGACCTGTTTTCTGAGGCACCTATGGGTGGCCTCGAACCAGTCTTTTGACTAGCAGGCACATGCTTACCCATTTATGCCACCCAGGGACTCTTCCAGAGAATCAAAGGAAGCAATGGGATGAGCATTCACCCTACCAATACTCAGTACCAACATGTGGCACTGAGTTTAGCGATCTTACAGCTTGAAGACAGAAAAAAAAGGATTTTCAAAGGTTCAGAGGAAGGAGACCAAGAAAGTCTATGCAGCATTATGGAGAAATCATTTGGCTTGTGAATTGCCTCACCTTCAACTCGTTTCAAATGTAGAAGAAAGAAAAACTACCCCATTTTACACATCAGGGGAGCTCTCATCTACACCCCCCCCCCAAATGAATGACAAGGCTAACCATTCGGTCCCATTGCTATAGACTTTCCTGTGATCCTTGTCATTGAGAGGGCAAATGAGAAAAAATGGCTTTTATCTTCCTCAAATGTTCCTCCATCCCCAAGTGGACGGTTTAAGCTTTTAGCTACTCTTATCATTCAGTCACATTGATTCACCTAATGTTGGGCTCATGAAAGCATCTCGCATCCGAGTGCGTGATGTCATTTCAAATAAATCTAAAAGGCACCGGAAAGCTTCTGAAATGGCCTTATCTGTGATAGCCAAACTAAATAAACTTAATTCTCATCCATCAGGAGCTCAGGGAAGGCGAGCAGCATTCTGGCGGCAATAATATCATGCTAACTGGCTAAAGGGGCTTCCTGATGAACTGGGCCCTCTAGCATTTCTGTCTCCAGGCACATGGTGCTGTCACAGGGGCCATTACTACATGATACTGACCAGACACAAAATGGCTTTCAATTAGTAGGCTGCATTTTTAGATTTAGGAATTGCACAAGGAAGATTGATCATGATTGTGCTGCCATCTTGAAATCATTTGGATGTGGGGAAGTCAAGCTTTCTATCCAGCAGGCACTTTAAAAGGCCCCAGAGTGGACGGTTTTCAAATGTTCAATCAGAGAGTATTAGGACTCTTCGGGAGCTTGGAGGCTGTGCAGTGCAGTCTCCCTGCCCCTGACTGATCTGGCCCAGAGGATCATTTTAATGTTCTTTCTTTCTCTAAAGTAGTTTGGATTTTTGTCCCCTGGATCATATGAGATGAAGAGGTAAGTCACTGAAGAACTCTGCGGATTCCCATGGTCCCACCTCCTCCTCCCCGTCTGAGTCATCTTACCCCGGCTGGCCGATACCTCTAGTTCCACCACTCTGGGTTCGTTCTTTTAGCATCGGCTGCATTGCATCAAATGAAACATGCTAGCAAAGATTGACATTGGACGTTTGGTGTGAAAGGTCCAATTACAAGGTAGTGAAATAAAAATTCGACAAAATCATTGAAAAGAAGAACCGTAAGGCCTGACATCCAGGGCAAAAAAATTCCAACATTGATAACTTGCAAATGCTACCGAAGGCTCAACCGAGCCCTCCACCTTCTCCCACCTGTATTTAGATGAACTTGCCTTTGGACTCCGTGTGTGGCCATTACTTGATCATTGTTCTAATCAGAACTGCATTTCTTTTCAAGCAGAAGCTTCTGGTACTGCGGAGCAGCTCCTAGTCTTGCTAGGGAAGGTATGTCAATAAAGCTCTTCCCACTGCAGCTTGAGGAAATCGTACTGGGGAGGCAGGCCAGGCGAAGAAGCTAGGATCTCACTTTACATCGCATCCAGACAGAAGAGACAGCATTGTAGCAGTATAAGCAGTATATGTGGCCACAACATGCGCACGTTTACACACACACACATACACACACACAGACTCCTACTCATATGGGCTCCATCTGCTCATGAATGTTCCTTCTGAAACTCCCAGCAAAGCAAACAAAAAGCATTTCCTACAGGCAGCTTGGATGTCAACCCTGGTCGTACTCATTGTCTGTTGGGCTAGGATTGATGAACCTGTTCTTTTGGGGGCATGATGATGGAGTGTCCACCTACTTACCCTTGAGGTAACCCAGCAGAGTGAGAATCCTGATTTATGATAGGGCCAGATTGTCCTGCAGACTCAGCTGTGGATGTTTCCAAGTGGATGAAGCAAAAGCAAAACAAACAACGACAACTAAGTGCTGTAAAACAAAATCAACCAGTAAACATAGGGTGGGGTGGGGAGAAGGGTGTGGCTACATTGCTTCAATGAAAACCATTGCCACAGAGAACCTTCTGGAGAGGCCATTGTGGTAGACCTGGGCTTTTCCAACCGCTGACTTTGCACTTTTCCTTCTCTCCTTCCTATTCCAGGAGTTGTGATGGCTCAGTGGGGACATGTTGGGCTGTGATCCATATGGTTGGCAATTCGGAACTATCAGCAGCAGCTCCTTGGGAGAAAGACTGGGTTTTCTTTTCTTTTTTAATAATATTATTGGGAGCTCATACAGCTCTTGTCACAATCCATCCATCCATCCATCCATCCATCGTGTCAAGCACATTTGTACATTTGTTGCCATCATCATTCTCAAAACATTTTCTTTCTACTTGAGCCCATAGTAGCAGCTCCTCATTTTCCCCTCCAATCCAAACCCTTGATCATTTATAAATTATTATTATTTTTTCATGTCTTACACAGTCCGATGTCTCCCTTCATCCACTTTTATGTTGTCCATTCCCCTGGGAGGGGGTTATATGTAGATCATTGTGATTGGTTCCCCCTTTCTTCCCCAACTTCCCCTTCCCCTCCTGGTATCACTACTCTCATTATTGGTCCTGGATTCCCTGTGTTTCCAGCTCTTATCTGTACCTGTGTACATGCTCTGGTCTAGCCAGATTTTTAAGGTAGAATTGGGGTCATGTTGGGTGGGGGGAAGCATTAAAGGACTAAAGGAAAGTTGTATGTTTCATCAGTGCTATACTGCACCCTGATCGACTCATCTCTTCCTTGTGACCCTTCAGTAAAAGGATGTCCAATTGTCTACAGATCGGCTTTGGGGCACCATTCTGTACCCTCCCTCATCACAGTGATATAAATTTTTGTTCTGGGTCTTCGATGCCTGATACCTCCTGATCCGTCAACACTTCATGATGCATAGGATGATGTGCTTCTTCTAGGTGGACTTTGTTGCTTCTCATCTAGATGACCGCTTGTTTGTCTTCAAGTCTTTAAAACCCAGACACTATATCTTTTGATAGCTGGGCACCATCACTTTTCTTCACCACATTTGCTATGCACCCATTTTGTCTTCAGCAATTGTGTCAGGAAGGTGAGCATCACAGAATGCCAGGATATTTGAACAAAATATTCTTGCATTGAGGGAGTCGTTGAGTCGAGGCCCAATGTCCATCTGCTACCTTGATACTTAACATATAAATATATATGTATATTGATCTATTTCTCTATCATTATATATCAATAAAGTTACATATGTACATGCCTATATTGAGACCTCTATAAATGGCCTTTGCCTCCTAGTTCTTTCCTCTATTTCCTTTTACTTTCCTCTTGTCCCACTATCATGCTCAGCCTTCATTCGGGTTTCATTAATTCCTCTAGGTTACATTGCCCTTGATCAAGCCCTACCAGGCCTCCTACAAGACTGGGTTGCTTACTCCTGTGAACAGTTCCAGTCTCCGCAACCCACAAGGGGTTGCTGTGATCCAGCACTGACTGGAAGGCCGATTTGACCTACCTTTATTTCCACACATAACACACATAGATGGTGCACACCAGAAGCTAACGTGCAAGGGCTCAGCAGCGGTGTCCCAAAGCTACACAAAACAGGTATGTTCATTGCACGAAAAGACAGTATGGTGACTATGTTCCAACACCTGGCCCAGCTTAGCATGTGAATGGGAATCTAGGCAGATGTGGTGGTGTTTTTTTGTTTTTTTATTTTGTCCTTTCCCAGGGCTCTGCTCTAAGTAAAACCAAAATGGTGGCACTTCCCTGATGAGAGCACAGACTACATCGCCCTGGGGCACGGTGTGTGGACTATGACTTGGCTTGCTTGTTTACAGAGCTGCTGCCTGGCTTCTAGGATGGAAAGAAACACCTACGCGGGGGGCCTGGATAGTGTTTTCTCATTGACCCTCTCCATTTCCTGACCACATAGTGAGAACACTTTCAGCAAATACTGCAATTGAGCCGGGAGATGGGGGGTGGGGTGGTGGTGGTGGCTGGAGCAGCTGTGGGGGCAAGTCAGTTCCAGGCCGGGGCCTGCTGGGCCTTTAATTTCCCACACATGTCCGTTCACATGTGTACAGGAACACAGCAGATGGGCATCAGGCAAGCTTGGGCAGCAATCCACTGACAAGTAGCAGTAACTTGGAACAAATCACAGGGGCCTGAGCTGCAAATTTAGCTCCAGGGGCTGGGGACTCGGGCAAACAAGGAGAAAAGGCTTTTCGCCCAACTTTTTTCCTGAAATGCCAGAGGAATAAAACAGGTCAGTGATGAATACGAAATTAGCTTCTGGCCACCCTCCAGAGCGATTTGACCTATTTAGGAGTCATCAAGAATAAAGCCAAAGGAAACTCAGTCGCCTGCATGTTGATTTTCCAGGGGAAGAGTGTGCGGGTTTGGCTTCCAGGGAGGAGACCCTCGCCTGGATCCCCGCGCTCCCTGATGAGGGTCGTAAGAAGGCACATGGCTGGCCCTCCACAGACGGGCTCTGGGAACACACGAGGGACTCCTGGCCATTCTCCCAGGCGATTTGACCTACCATCATTTCCACACATAACACATGTAGATGGATCACACAGGAAGCTAATGTGCAGGGGGGGGCGGCGGCAGCGGTGTCCCAAAGCCACACAACAGGCACATTAATTGTGCAAAAAGACGGTATTTAGACTATGTTCCAACACCTGGCCCAGCTTAGCAGGTGCATGGGAACCCAGGCAGACATGGTGGTGAGCTAGTGTCCCAGCTCATTGGCCCTAGTCACTGGTCACATGAAAGGACCATGTTGGATTCTGTAAGGCTCCCTGAAGGTTCAGCTTTTTTCTGAAAATCTATCTGTAGAAGGGCACCTCACACCAGCTTGGCAAAGGCAGTGTAGACTTTAGAGTCCCAGCAGAAACCACATCACAGAGTCCTGAAGGCCGACTCCTCCTGAGGCCGGCAAGCTGGAATTGGGAGAGGATGCCAGTCGCCTTTCTGCCTGCCTGCCTGTATCTCCATCACCAGCTGGTGCCCCCACCCCCTCCTCCAACTGCTGGGAGCATTGGCTGTTAAAGGCCACAGCTGCCCTGGCCCCAGAGAATTGCATCCAGCCAAATGCTAGCCGGGCCAAACCTCTTGCCTGGAGGTGAGGCCAGCTCTGTGGTACACTGTGTCCTCTTGGGCACCCTGTGAGCTTAGGCTGTAATCGGATTTCCAGTGGAGGCTCCCTCCTGGGTTCGCCATTTTCCCTGCTGTCTCCCGCTTCCTCCATCCTTCCCCTGAGCAATCATCCCCATCTTGTACTTTGCATCTAGTGAGCCCAACTAGAGTGTTGCAGGGAACTTTGGAGAACAGCCGCTCTCTTCATTGGCTAGTGCTTCCAAAAGAGAAACGTGACAGCGGAGTGGCCTTTTCAAAAGCAGAAATGGATTTTTACCCCCACAGCCCTGGAGACAAAAGCTCCAAATCCAGGACTCAGCTATGCCCATTCCTTCGGTGGGCTGCTCTCCTAGTCTCCGGCTTCTGCTGGTGATCCTGGACCTTCCTTGGTGAGCTTTGGTGTCTGTCTTCCCCAGGTGTGTGCCTGTGTCAAACCTATTTTTTATTTTATTAAGGAATAAGGGATTATTAGGTTTAGGTCCCACGCTGGTGATCTGCTTCTGTAAAGACGGTCATTGTGGTTGGATGCCACTGAGTTGATTCCAACTCAAGCAACTCAACATGCCATAGAATGGCCTAGGTTTGAGTCAGAATCGACTCAACTGCATCGTTACGTAAACCTGGGAGCGTATAAAGGTCTGTCTGGTTGGGAAAAGGGAGATTCTTGACACATGAAGCTACCATGGACTTTTCCCCAAAAAAGATACTTGACCAAATTTAGGCGTTTCCACACACACAAAAAAGATACTTGACCAAATTTGGGTTTTTGTTATTGCTTTCCAGTCTCCATGTTCAGAAGTATTCATCTGCTAATCCCCCTTTTGCTGGGAGGCCTAGACCTTCACTACATCGTTGGTTGTGTGAATGATTAAGTGATGAAATTTGAAGAGAAATATTTTCTTTTGTTGTCAGCAGAGATCTTGTGGTTGGACGAGTAATGAGTAGGTCACAGGAAAGACACAATCTTATGGGTATTTAATCAAGTCAACTGATTAAATCACCAAAAGAACATGATTCTGTCCAATGCAGGATAAGAGAGCATTCTGTATTTTGAATGATGATGATGGAAACTATAAGAATATCAATAAAAATTATTGCTAAGCCTTGAATGCTTATTATGTGTAAGGCCCAACCCTAGTTCCTTGATCTGCATTATTTTTATTTAATCCTCGCAGCATCTCTTTGAGGTAAATGTATCCATTACCAGAGCTCTTAATTTCCAGTATACATAAAAGAAGTCTAAGGCTGATATGGAGACTACAGGATAATAAGGAGCCAAATTCCTTCCAGCTGTCACATCCACCATCCCTAGAAGTGACCTTCATCCGCATGGTCCAAGATGGCTGCTAGAGCAGCGGTTATCACATTGTTGATCCAAAGCTGCAGGATGTAAGAAGGCACCTACCCATTGTCACCTAAGGAAACTGTCTAGAAATGGCACACTACCTTGGCTGGGTAGCTAGCCCTGACAGCAAAGGAAGCTTAGACATGTCATCGTATAACGATAGTACAGTGGACCTGGTCCCAGTTAAGAGAAGAAGAAAACGAGGCTTCATCCATTTGAAAGAGAAAGAGCAAATGGGAGGTCAGGTAGAAAATAAGTGGAAGGTAATGTTCACATTCCCTTTGCAGATAGGGAAACGAAGGCACTGACTTGGCCAAGTTCATATAATGTCTCAGCTCGAGCACCCCACTTTAAACTGCTACTTCTGTTGGTATAATTTGCATTCTTCTTGGTGTGCCTCGGATGCCCTTCTTTGAATACATTCTAGCCATGCTTCAAATCCCATCTCCAATATTCCCCAAAGCCCTGCTCTGACCTCCAGCTATTTTCTTCATTCAACAAATATTTATTCATCTCTTATTATGATCGAGGCACAGTTCTAAGCACTTGGGATACACCAGTAAAGAAAATAAACCAAGGTCAACTTAAGTGAGTTTCGGAACCTCAGTTTCTTCATCTGTAAAATGGGAAAAATAATATTCCTTTCACAGAGTAGTCATATGGATTCATGAAGACAATGCATGTAAGATGCAATCACTGGTATATCATTGCCATTTGATAAATGATGCCTATCATTTATTATTATACACATTTATGTCTTTCTTATTGGGTTATAAATATTTTATCAGAAATCGCATTCAAATCCATCTGGTCACTCAAGTACCTGACCCAAGTTGGGGCTTAGTAAACAGTCACTGTAAGACACAAAATAACAGCAGTAATATATAATTGATCAAGGATTCATAAAGGTGGGGAGGTGGGGGAGGGAAGGGAAAAAAGAGGAATTGATACTGAAGACTCAACCAAAAAGAAAATGCTTTGGAAATGTTGATTTGTACAAGTGTGCTTAATGCAAGTGAATGATGGATTGTTATAAGATTAGTAAGAGCCACCCCCAATAAAATTATTAATAATAAATTAATAAAGTACGTTAAGTAGTCAGAAAGGGTCTCTAGGCAGAGAGGCCTTCTAGCTAGTTTTGCCTTTGAAGAAACAAGAAACAGACTAAGCACCAGGGGAACTGTTTTGGCCCAGTGTAAAGTGTGAGTTTGGGTGGATGGGTGGGTAGCTAAAGAAAAGAAGCAGACCTGAAAAACAATCCACTCCTCATACTCTTCTGGAAAGCCACAGAAGGAAAATATATCCGTTTCCTTTTTTTGGGGTACATTCTCTGATGTAATGTTCTGGCAAGTCTGGCTGATCTTGTGAGAGTATGGGTGTGTTCCTGTCCCTCAACTCTCTTCTCAAAGGAGCCCTGGTGGCGTCAGGGGTTATTCATTGGGCTCCAAACCACAAGGTCAGTAGTTCATACCCACAAACTGCTCCTTGGGAGAAAGAGGAGGCTTTTTGCTGCCGTAAATATTTACAATCTCAGAAATCCGTAGAGGCCATTCTACCTGGTCCTAGAGGGTCTCTATGAGTCAGAATTGACTCGATGGCAGGGAGTGAGAATTCTCTTCTTCCTGCTTCTCTATTGGCTGTCGTGGTCTCTGCTTCCGAAAAAAAGAGTGCTGCTGGCCTTCTGGCCATAGAAGGAAACTTTGGGGAATAGAGAGGTGTATTGTGTGTATGGGATTGGACAGCCAAATGGCTCCCACCCCTACCCAGCACTCGTGAAGTGCTAACTGGCGCTTTGCATCAAAACTGCACATCAAGTTTGCTGACCACCAAAGTCTCTCCATTTTTAAGCCCAGCCCAGTTTTTCTACGGGCCCTTCTGCAAAGGTGAAAGGCAAGTTCATGGGCTACGGGGGCCTTCTTTCTTCTCTGACATCTGGTTTGATTCTGGGCAGCTAAACAGTGCCTTTGCCATGAACAACAAAAGTTAATTCACTGTGGTTTTTAAACACCAAGTGCAAATATTTTTTCCTTTTCAGCTTGGGGTCACTGGAAGGGGAGAAAGAACAGGGGGCTGTGGGAAAGCGTAACGTTTTCAAATCTATTTGGACTGCCCATTGACAGCAGAGCGCTGCCATCATTCACGGCATGCTTTGATGAGTGCTGGTGGTTGGAAGCCAGGTGGGCTCCCAGAAGATGTTGTCAAACTTCTTTTAGCTTGGCTTTCTCTAAAGCCCACCATGAGGGCTTCACACACACGCATCCCCATACAAACCCAGGGCCTCCCGCTCGGCTTTCTCTCGCCAGCCTTCTTTGATGGCTGAGCTGACTTCCTCACCACCTTCCCGGCAGCCCTTCCGATTGCTTCCCTCCAGCAGGGCTCCCTGATGCCCCGCTCCAGGGAGGGGCCTGGAGGTTGGAGCACTGCAATTAGCAGTGGCTTAGGACATGGCCGTGGCCTCCACGGATAGATGCCGGCAGCCTGACGTTTTTCTCTGGGTCCCTTCTCCGAGGGGCCCTCCACACCTTCCGTGGGTTTGGCTTGGCTGAACGCCGCCAAGATCGCAACGCCATTCCCACCCTCTTCAGAAACGAACTCAGTCCCGGGGTTCTGGCTTCCAGGTAGCCATCCATCAGCAGAGACCAGGAGAGGATCAGAAGAGCCTCTCCATCCCTCTCAGAGTGTTCTCCTGGATAGGACCGCTTCTCTGACCTCCTCTCAGTCCGCCCCGCCCCTCCCCCCACCCCTTCTCTCCTCTCTCCAGCATTTGCACTAGGCTTCACTGGCTGGGATCAGGTGGCGGGGGAGGGGGGGGGGCAAAGGCAGGGTGACACAGGTGCCCTGGCCACAGACAGGCTATTAGAGGAAAGCTGGGAAGCCTCTCCACTCTCCCTTCCCTGCCAAGTGGATGTTCATGAAGAGGCTGGAGTCTTCTTAGCCTGTCCTAGTGCTCGTGCCCTGCCTCACAAGAGTCCCGCTTGTTGATACAGGTGGGGTGTCTGTGTGTGGATGCTTGGCTGGGGCTACGGCAGGGGCCGGGGCAGGAGGCTTTGCAAGCTGCACAAAAGCAAACACCGCTGGTGGTGCCGCCTCCATCTTGCCAGGGTGTGCGCAAATATTTGCAGATCTAGTGAACGGCTGCCCCCCGCCCGCGCCCCACCCCTGTCCTGGGCTCACATTTCACAGCCAGGGCAGCCACCCTGCTGGGATCTGCAGCCTTGCGCCAGCCACAGCGTGGTGTACTGCAATGCCTCTCTCCGCACGACTGCGTGGCTGGCAGTGGGCTAGGCTGCTGGGGAGCCCTGAATTGTAGCATTTGCCCAGCGTCGGGCCTCCTGGCAGTGGGATGCTTGTTTTCCGTAGCTGTGTGGCACTTGGCCGAGCTGCTCCCTCACAATGGGGCCTGAGATGCTTCATGTCCAACAAGCTCCCAGGCGATGCCCATGATGTTGGCCCCAGGCTCTGCCAGTTTCAACTCCCCCCCCTCCCGCCCCGGGGCTGCTGGAGGAGGACACAGAGTCCTACTTCTGGGACAGGGGGTGGCTGGGGCTGCTCAGGAGTCCAGAGGGATGAGTGGCTGGTCCGACACTGGGATGAGACCGTCCCCCCAGGAGGAGGCCCAGGGGCTGTGTGGATGTTAGGAACAGATCTGCCTTCCTCCGACCAGTGACTGCCCCTCCTTACCCTCCCAGGCCCTGCCCCACCAGCTGACTGAAGTTGACCACCCTGCAGCTAGCTCGCAGGTTCAGTGGAAAAAACGGAGTGCGAATCCCACTGCACATGGCTATGGGCTGTTGCCTGGCCACAAATGTTGGAATTCAGCGGTCACAGCATTTCTGTGGGGGCAAGCTGGGCCTAATGGAGCAGGGCTTATGTTGTGTCTACTTCTTAGTCTAGGGGGAAGACCAGTATGCGTTCTGAGTCCTTTCCAAGCAATCAAGGTGAGGAAGAGGGGGGCTGGGCTGGCAGGGACACCTGGGGATAGCAGCTCTTGGGCTTTGGGGACCTCAGGCTGTGCAGACTGGATAGCCAACAATGTTTTCAACTTCCCCTTCCTTGTGAGGTGTTGGACTACCCAAGGCAGAGAGAACACCCCTTCCTCTTTCCTCTGTTTCTGCATTTGCATTTGAATGTCTTGTCTGAAAGCCAAAAGGGCAGGCAGCTCTAGTCAGCTTCATGTCCCCCAACTTCTAGTTCATGGTCCATGTTGCTGTTGTTTGCTGTTGGTGCATTGGGCCCTGAGTCCTGGGGACCAGGTGCACAACGGGATCAGAGTGAGTTTTCATGGGTTGATTTTTCAGAAGTTGATTGCTAAGCCTTTCTTCTTAGTCTGTCTTTGTCTGGAAGCGCTACTTCAACCCTTTTCTTTTCATTTTTTAAAGGATTTTTGAGTTTGTAAATTTCTTTTAAAATTTTAATAAATGATTTTATTGGGGGATCTTACGGGTCTTATCACAACCCATACATCATACATACATCCATTGTGTCAAGTGCATGTGTACATTTGTTGCCATCATTATTTTCAAAACATTTTCTTTCTACTTGAGCTCTTGCTATCAGCTCATTCCCCACCCCCACCCTCCCTCATGACTTCTTAATAATTTATAAATTATTTTTTTCACTAACCGCTGTCTCCCTTCATCCATTTTTTCTTTTGTTTGCTCTCATGGGAGGGGTTATATGTCCATCTTTGTGATCGGTTCCCCCTTTCTCCCCCACTTTCCCCTTCCCCTCCTGGTTTGGCTACTATCGTTGTTGGTCCTGAGGGATTTATCTGCCCTAGATTCCCTGTGTTGGGAACTCTTATCTGTACCAGTGTACATGCTCTGATCTAGCCGGAATTGTGAGGTAGAATTGGGGTCATGATAGTGGAGGGGGGAGGAAGCATTAAAGAATTAGAGGAAAAATATTTCATCAATTGCAACCCTTAGCAACTCCACAACACGCAAGCCTCCACTGACGGGTGGTAGCTCTGCATGAGGTATCCTGTCCGGGAATCGATCCCACAGAAAGGGCAGCATTCTACCCTGGAGTCACCCTGCCATCCTCTCTCATCTTCAGTGATCTTTGCTATACCTATTAAACCATGCCTTCATCATCCAAACTCTCCTTCACCCACCACCTTGTGTAAGGTTTGCCCCACAGTTGAACCTTCTTTGAAAGCTGTTGGGCTATTGGCATGATTGCTACTGTGTTGAATGTAATTCTTCCATTTTTAACTGAGGCTTCTGAATATCTGGGTCTTCTACAGATCTGCTCCCTCCAGCTCAGGGGAGGGCACGCAGGAGGTGGACAGTGTCAGAGTTGAAATTGGCTACCTCCCTGCCTCGGGTAAGCCACCTTCTTGTCCACTTGCCTCCCCGGCCTCTGGGGAGGCTGGTACGTGTTCAAGCTGCTGTGTTAGCCTAACACTGCCCACATGACCATACACTGCTGCTCTCGATGGAAGTACTCTTCTGCCCTTCATCTGCCTGAGAACATGCCCTCTGAATTCTTTTCTAAGGTGTGTTGCCAGGTGGGCACTGGTCAGTGACCACTTGGTTACCTGAGATCCTTTGGGTGAGGAAGGACGCCTTTGCTTCTTCCAGGTCCCTAGGGGCCTGCCGTTCCCACCAAGGTCGCAGCATCATGTATTTCAGGACATTGCAGTTCCTGGCTTTCTGGATGCAAAAGTTGTTCCAATCTAATTTGCTAATATCATATCCACTCAAGAGGAGTAGCCATTATTTGCAAAGTAACTGGAGTCCTTATATGACGAGACCATGGAAACAACGTATAGAGCAGTGATCCTCCCCTACCCACCCCCACCCCCTGCACGCACACATTAGAATCACCAGAGTTGTTTGACTGATGCTCAGGCCACCTCTGAAACCATTCCCTCCTTTGGATTTGGATTTTATTATTTACAAATTTTAGAGCACACAGCTAATTTGGCCAACCACTCCCTTTTCAGGAAAACAATGTATTCTGCATGTCCCGCTGACCCCCACCCCCCACCCCAGCAGCGACAACCTTTTGGCCTATAGCCTAAAGTCCAGGATGAAGTGTGGCTGTCTGATGGCTGCAGTACCCCTCGGGAGAGGCATTGCACACTTTGGGAAACACTGGCCTACACCAATGAAATGAGAATCTTTGGGCATCACTACAGATACATTTATAGCCCCTCAAGTAGGTCCCAATGTGCAACTAAGAATGAGAATCACCGATTAAGGCAAAAACTAGCAAATCCACTTCCATCCTAACTCCCCGGGGGGAACTGAAGTAATGAGACCAAGATTTTGTTCACATAATTTCATTACAAATTTTTTTTAAAATCTGTGCTTTCAGGGCAGAGATTGTCATAGCCTGGTACCCCTTTATTGTGACGGAAACACTAAATAGTAGAAGTGCGGGGAATGTCAATGAAATAAGGCCTCCTTCGGTGCCTAGAAGAAGTTTTCGCGTAAGCTTGGAGAGAAGGACTTTAGAACAATCTAATCTAATTTACCTTAAAGATCTGAAAAGCCTGGGGCATCAACTCCGTCCACATAGAAGCAGCATGCAGCATGTGTGATCTAAGGTGTGTAAGTAATAAAATCTAAATCCAAAGGAGGGAATGGTATCAGAGCTTAAATGGTAAACTCCTGGTTTGCAGAAGGTTGTGGATGATAGTGGAAACCCACGATCCATTTGCAGGGTCCCCACATTGATTAAGCCTCTGGTGGATCCCCTCTGATCAAATTTGATATTAACTTGTGAATAATTTGTCAATAGTCTTGTTATCAAACAGCATTGTAAAGTCGATTATGGGAGACATAACCAGAAACCAAACCAAGCTCACTGCCATCGAGTCAATGCCACCTCAGGGTGACCAACCTGTGGGTTTTCAAAACTGTCACTGTTTCTGGGAGCAGAAAGCCCCTGTCTTCCTGCCACGGAGCAGCTGATGGCTTCTAACCATCACATTGGGGGAGCACAGCCCAATGCGTAACCAGTACAACACCAGGGTTCTTATGGCAGACATAGCTAGATAGATTAAAATGTAATGTCATTTGATTTCCTTTTGTTAATGCCTTTTAAAGTTGTTTCCATTTTTTAAAAATTGACTGGGCAAAATGTATGTGGATTAATGTGGATTATGCATCTGGTGAATCCCCTGTGATCATGGACCAGGGATGTGACTAGCCTTGTTATTGTGCAGAGTGCACTGGAAAGTGGATTATGGCAGATGGAGTTAGGGTACCCTTTAACACCGTATCATTTGATCTCCCTTATGATCTACTGTACATGTATTCTAATTTTAAATATTTTCTGGTTTTGTTTAGATTGAGGGTTTTTATATATTTTACTTTGTTATTGTTGTTAGTTTTTTAAAAAATGTTTCTCTAGATATTAAATCCAGGAGAGGTAAATCTATAGGATAGTACGTGGATTAATGTCTTTTGGGGAGTGGGTATGTAAAGGGAGGTTGGGGGAAAGTGAGGAGCTAATAACAATGAGTGTAAGAATTAAGAAAGTGTTCCAAACTGATTGTAGTGATGATTGTACAACTCTTCTTGATGTGATTAAATTGTATGATGTGTGAATTTTATGCCAAAGAAACTGTTAATCATTTTTAAAAATCTTTTTTTTTTTGAAGAGCCGAGACATAGAGGTGGCTGGCAGGCGGGGGTGCGATGGTGGAAGGGCCCAAGGCTACTTGGCAGATGGCTCGATTTTTCTTGGAGCTGCTGGCACTTGATGCATGGGCTATTTTCTGGTATTAATCTCATCAAGGTTATGGCACACTCATTAACTCTGTAGCACTCACAAGTGGGGCCACCAAGTCCTTCACCAAAGACAGCTCTTAGCAAGACCCAGGCAGAGACTGCATTCTGCACGAGCAAATGCCGAAGGTTTGAAAATGACTGTGTTTTTTTTTTTGCCTCAACATAGTTTTTATGACACCACGTTTCATTATACAAATGTTACAGTTCTAGGTGTGTGTTTATTACACAAACAATGTACTTACTCTGATCTTCATCATCTTTCAAATGTGAAGTTTCCAGGGAGTTTTATTTAGTATATTTAAAGCCATGAAGCAATTGTTTCATATGATTGCCTTGTAAGCACTGGGATAATTCAGGGAAAGATAACATTCTTTGCTTTCTTTCCTCCTTAAAGCCAAAAGCAAAACTCACTGCCATTGAGTTGATTTTGACCCAGAGGACAGTGTAGAAACCCTGTGGGTTTCAGAGACTGTAACTTTTTATGGGAATGGAAAGCCTTGTCTTTGTCCCTCATAGCAGCTGGTAGTTTTGAACTGCTGACATTGCAGTTAGCAGCCCAATGTGTGATCACAAGACACAGATGCTTGCTGACAGTGTTAGATGGTATATCTCATAGACTATATTTGGGCTAGGCCTAAAAAAAGATTGTCTGGTCTTTGATACAATTGGAGTATGTGAGTCATGCTTCAGGCTCCTGTTGCATCCAGCTTGGAGGTTTTGACAAGTATAAGAATGAGGAAAGCTGACCAGGCAAATTCTCAGAGACCAGACACTCACACCAGCCATAGCCAAGAGCTATGGGGGGGTCCAACAGATATTGTCGTTATTTATGCTCAGATTTCCGTGGATGCATCTTTCTAGAAGGAAGCTTTCCACTTAGTTTTAATGTCAGCTCAGATCCCTTAGTTCCCTCATTATCTTGATGTTGAAATTGTTTTATTTAATTTTTTTCATTTATATTTATTTGCTTGTACTTTAAAATATTTTCAAATATTTCTTAATTGATTGCCTACTTTTGTTTGATTGTTTTAAAATATTCCATGGCCATCTCCTTGATGCCAACTCACAGAAACCTTCTAGGACAGAGTAGAACTGCCGCTTCCAAGGCTATAAATCTTAACCAAAGCAAAAAGCCTCATCTTTCTTCTACTTCTCTTATGGATCTCCTGGGGGCTTCAAACTCTGGACCTTGTGGTTAGCAGTCCAACGAACCAGTAACCAATTATGCCCACAGTTACTCAGGATTTTTAAAGATATGGGTAATTTAAAGCTATACATTTACCTCAGAGTACAGCTTTGGTCAATTCCATCGTTTGACTATGAGAGTGTATGGTTGCTTTCACCTTCTAAATTATTAGATGTGGAAGAGGCAGCATAATGTAGGGGAAGGACCAGGGTCCTGGTGTCCATGAGATCAGATGTTGGAACCTTCCTTCTGCCATTTATTACTTGTGTGAGTTTGGACAAGTTATGAGATCTCAATTCCTCATTTATCAAATGAAGATAATAATATATATGCCTTGCAAGCCAGACTCAAAACCAAATTCCCTGCCAATGAGTCAACTCCAAGGCATTGTTTAAATGAGGATAAAATGAAAAGAATGCTGGCAAAACGCAGTGCACATGGAAGATGCCTGATCCACAGTAGCTACAAATGGCAATACTATTCAAAACAACACACCATTGGCACAGGCGACGGCTTTGTGGCTGGGCAGCTGCTCTCCATTTGCATGTCTCAGGCAGAGGGCCAGCACAGTGGGTGTCCTTTTTGGATCAACCCGCTTACTCTAATGTCCTCCAGAGGCACTGGCAGATGGGACATGAAAATGCCAACAGTGTGCCTAGGGGAGGGCATGCAGCCAGATGTCACACTGAGGTGAGCCAGGAAAAAAAAAAAAGAAAACAAAAACACCTCACCATTCAGAAATCCCTCTGAAGTTTCTCTCTCTGTTATTTAATAGACTATTTGGGCTGCTCTCTCCCAGACCTGGCCACTCTCCTGGCTACCCAACCAGGCTGCTTCCTGACCAGAGCTGTGAAGGAGGCAGCCATTGGGAAGCAGCACTGCACGGAGCAGTCTCTCTGTGCTAGGTACTGGACTCACTACTGAGCAGGCCGTCACAACCCGAGCCCAGTCCAGAGATACACACACCTATGAGAACCAGAAGGGCTCCTTCAAGGAAGGAGTGACCAACCTTCCTAGGGAGAGACATGGGAAGTCAAATGAGGCTGATGGAGGTGGGCCCTTGTGAAGGGATTACCTGAAGAGGAAAAAAGTGTTGGTGTATCAAGGTTTTGGCAAAGATGGGCTTGTGAGTTGGTTTGCTTTTGTCTCATTTTGCTTTCATTTTTGGAAGACAGTAAAACATAACCTGATCTCAAAAACCAAGGAAAAGATCATTTATACAGCCAGGAGAGCTCCCCTCCCCCCTTCGTGAAATGAAAACCTTTATTTTTAATTTTTTTTAATTGGGATGAACACATATATCAAATCATTCCATAATTCACTCATGGCCAGCAGAATTGTACACTTACTCCCACAATCAGGTGGAAACCATTTGGCTTGTGTTGCTTCTTAGCTTCTCAGAGTCGGGTGCTGTGTGAGTGGTGCAGAGGGTACGATTTGGGAAGAGGTGAAAGCTCCCGAAAGCTCTAATGTTATTGTCTGCCAGTGACTCAAGCCGGACTCTTAGCAACTCTTTTTTGACCCAGTGGAACCAGCCCATAGGATCCTACCTGTATTCCCTATGGAAACAGATTGCCGCCAGGCTTTGCTCTCCCAGAGAGGTTGGTTAGCAGCTGAGCGCTTGATCATTGTGCCATCACAGTTTACAGAAAACTATAAAAAGCTCTCAAACTCGCAACGAGTCAATTCTGACTCATGGCGACCCTATAGGAAAGGGTAGAGCTGTCCCGTGACTTTCTGAGACTGTAGCTCTTTATGGGAGTAGAAAGCCTCATCTTTCTCCAGAGGAGCGGCTGGTGGATTAGAACTACCAACCTTGAATTTAGCAGTGTACTAGATAACCGCTATGCCCCCCCAGGGCTACAAACAACTGTAACCTGTTTGCACCACCTCCGTGCTGTACAACCCTCATTGTATATAAACTGGGCTTGCGGTTACTGTCTGTGTCCAAGGCAAAATCTAGTCTCAGAAGCCCACCTTGGTCTTCTGAATACCATTAGGTAGATCCGCTTCCTCGCTCCTGAGTGTCTCTTTCCAAGTCAACAGGAATATTGCGAAACTCCACTCAGCAGAGGGATACTGCCTCCCTTGGCCCTCGCATTTGACTCGTGGCCAGGACCATGACTATGACCACTGGCTTTCAAAATGGCAGGTGTGAAGGGGCATTGATCTCAGCCATCGCCTCTCAGAGCTAAAAGACAGGGTTGCTACTTCCACAGCCAACCTCAATAAGGGGAACGTTTGTTTTGCTCCTTTCTGGACTTCACTGTACAACTGAGCAAGGGGGACGTTTTGATTTATTCTTCAAAAGTAGGGTAAAGCCCTGTTCCCTCCCCACCTTGCCTTTGTGTTATGCATCTGGCCTTTAGAAACAGGGACCCCTTCCCCATGTAAGTCTTCATCCCTGGTAACCTTCACCAGCAAGTGAGTGCTAGATGGTTCATTTTGAAATCAGGATGTGCTTGAGAACAGGCCAGGGGCGCACGTCAACAACCACAGAGCCCTTGCCTTAGATGGATGATAAAGCGCATATGCTGACTAAGGCAGGGCCGTGGTCCTGCTCAGAGAACCAGTGATGACAGGGACCACGGGTTTCTAGTGCTTTCCACACCCACCTCGAAAAGGCAGCAAAATGTCCCCCCTGGGAGAATTAAGATAATTGTACATTGAGTGCTTTTAGTTGATTGGTGGCTCCTCTTGATGAGGCTTTTAGTTTTCTCCTTCTCCCCTGTGGGTTCTGAGTTGTTCCTGGTTTGTTGTTGTTGCCTTTTTTTTTTTTTTTAAACACCAAAGACATCATGGGCAAGAAGAGGAGATTTTATTTTGAAGAGCAATGATCACATTAACAAGGTGACAGCAGATAAGCTAAAAGTCACTCCATTTTCTACCGGGGAAAAATGTTCTTTGCCGCCGAAGCGCATTCTGCTTCTCCTTGTCTACGCTCCTTCTCTGGGAAGGTGGCAGCCCTGGCCCCTGATGGTCTCAGAATAAATAACTGCGAGATAAGATGCACTTTGGATTCATATAAGAAGGGAAGCCTTTGAGTTTAATGATAAAAAGTGACTTCCTTCCCTATGGCACAATATTCTTGTGGCTGGAGCTCTCTGCAGGACAATGACATTCCCCTGCCCTTGGCCCAATGTATCAAGCAGAAAAGAGTTCTGAATACTGAAACTTGGAAGAAGGGCTAAAATCCCATTCATTGTAGTTTAGCCAATGTCTAAGCCGCCTTCAGCTTCTGCTGGTACCGAAGCTTTCTCTCTGCTCACTCATCTGTGGAGGCCAAATCTAAAGGCTCCTCCTACCTTTCAAGTGTCACCGCCACATTTAGACACTTGACCTGTCCAACACGCAATGAAAGGATAGTGGAACCAAACCAATGTATGTGATTAGGCCTCCACATGCCTCTATTAAATAACACACACACACACACTTCAAAGTGATAAGGGAAAGAAAAGAGAGATGATGTGCTGGAGAAAGTTCAGATGGAAGCTTCCTAAAGGAGTTGTGGTCTGAACAAGACTTTGATGACTTGGTAGGGATGAGGTAGGCAGACAAGGATCCCAGGTGGCATAGTGGGTTATGTGTTGAGCCGCTAAAGACAAGGGCAGCAGTTTGAAACCGCCAGCTGTTCCGCAAGAGAAACCTTTCTCCGCCTATAAAGAGTGACAGTCTCAGAAACCACAGGGGCAGTTGTCCCCTGTCCTCTACGGTTAGGAAGAATCAGCATCAACCCGATGGCAGTGAATTATCCAGGAGAAATATCCTGAGGTTATATTTCTCTAAACGTTGGTTTCTTTGGTAAAATTTTGAATGAATGGTGTAGCACAAAGGCACATGGAAAGTGCTGACTAACTGTTTGTCTTTGGTTTGTTGTTACTGTTATCATTAGGAAATGTGCCAGTAAAACTTCCAGAGCTCTTCCGAGGGAAAAGCTGGGATTAGTCACCGGTGATGGAAACCTGGCTCCCTACCCAATCTACTTCCCTTTAATCATAACCCTTCTCTTTCTGAAATTGACGCTCAGCTCTTTGTATACTTTGGTTAGGACCAGTTCATCTTTGGCAAAATGACAGGAGATCCAACCAAGTATCAAATGATCTTTTTTTTTTAATCCCACTTCACAGTCACCTAAACTCATTGAGTCAATTACAGTTCATAAAACCAAACCCATTCACTGCCATCCGGTCAATTCCAACTCATAGTGACCTTACAGAACTATCCTTGTGGGTTTGTGAGACTGTAAACTTCTAAGGGATAAAACCTCTCTTGAATTGCTAACTTTGGGGTTAGCAGCCCAAACTGTAACTCACTGTGCTGCCAAGGGCCATAGTGACCTGATAATAGTTTCCAAGGCTGCAAGTCTTCACTGGAGCAGACAGCCTCGCCTTTCTTCAGAAGAGCTAATGGAAGGTTTGAACTGCTGACTTGTGGTTAGCAGTCCAATGCTTACCCGACTGCTATCAACCACTGGCGTCCTTCTATTATTCCAGTAGCGGGGGTGGATGTCAATGTGAAGCTTTCTACTTGAGCCCTTGGTATCAGCTCCTCCTTTTGCCAGTCCTTTCCTCCTCCCACCTTCCCTCACGAACCCTTGATACTTTATAAATTATTATTTGTTCATGTCGTACACAGACCGATGTCTCCCATCACCCACTTTTCTGTTGTCCGTCCCCCAGGGAGGGGGTTATATGTAGATCCTTGTGATCAGTTCCCCCTTTCTTCCCGTACCTTACCCTCCTGATATCACTACTCTCAATATTGGTCCTGAGGGGTTTATCTTTCCTGGATTCCCTGTGTTTCCAGCTCTGATCTGTACCAGTGTACATGCTCTGGTCTAGCCAGAATTGTAAGGTAGAATTGGGATCATGATAGTCAGGGGTGGGAGGGTGGGGGGATGGAAAGCATTAAACAACTAGAAGAAAGGTGTATGTTTCATGGGTGCTATACTGCACCCTCACTGGCTCGTCTCCTCCCCGAGATGCTTCCGTAAGGGGATGTCCAGTTGCCTACAGATGAGCTTTGGGTCTCCACTCCGCACTCCCCCTTATTCATAATGATACAGTTTTTTGTTCTTTGATGCCTGAAACCTGATCCTTTCGTCACCTCATGATCACAGAGGCTAGTGTGCTTTTTCCATGTGGGCTTTGTTGCTTCTCATCTCATGGCCGCTTGTTTATCTTTAAGTCTTTAAGACCCCAGATGCTCTATCTTTTGATAGCTGGGCACCATCAGCTTTCTTCACCACAATTGCTTATGCTCCCACTTTGTCTTCAGTGGTCATGTCGGGAAGTTGAGCATCATGGAATGCCAGGTTAATATAACAAAGTGTTCTTACGTTGAGTGAGTACTTGAGTAGAGGCCCAATGGCCATCTGCTACGTTAATAGCAAACCTATAAATATATGCACATAGATCTATTTCCCCATCATACATAAATATATTTACATATGTACATGCCTGTATTTAGACATCTATAAATGCCCTTTTCCTCCTAGTTCTTTCCTCTATTTCCTTTTTATTTTCCTCTTAGCCCACTATCATGCTCAGTCTTCATTTGGGTTTCAGTAATTCCACTCGGTTACATTGCCCTTGATCAAGCCCTACCAGGCCTCCTACACAGGGTCCTTGTTTTCAACAACTTGAACTAGCAACTTCAAAAAAATATTCACTCAGGTTGTGTGTGTGTGAGTGTATTTCCTTCCCGTCTGTGGTTTCATTCAGGTCAGAATGGAAAGGTGTTTCTAGAAAGAAGCAATCAAAGTTATTGCTTACAAAGTTTGGCTGCTACAAAGGAAAGACAACTATTTTGCATGCTGTGTGATCAGAATACTGTGTTTACAGGAAGCTCGTCTAATGTCTTTGAGATGGAGGAGATTTGGGGGCTCCATGGTTGAAGAAAACCAGGGTGTTCTTGTTAAAGGTTCTTTCCCATCCATTGCCACCAATGACTCATTGAGACACTATATAGGGTTTCGAAGGCTATCCACTAGACAGAAACCGACTTCTACATATTTCTACGTTCTTTCTCGCCACTGGAATGCCATCTTCTAGTGCCAAGCTGGAAGGTGGGTGAATCTGCATTGTCACTTCTTGACCTGCCACAATCTCCTTAGATTAGCAGCGAAGCCCTTACCCACTGTGTCATCAGGAGCTCTTGTAGTGCTTTCAGGTAAGAATTGGACTGCTAACCATTAGGTCGGTGGTTCAAACCCACTGGGTGCTCCTTGGGAGAAATATGAGGCTTTCTTCTTCTATAAAGATTTACAGCCTTGGAAAACCTCTACAGCGTCTCCATGAGTCGGAATTGACTCAACGGCAGTGGGTTTGGTTAGCGTTTATTGTGTACCTGCCATGACTATGCTGAGTTGTCTGTCATAGCTGTACCTCATCACAATCCTCTGATCTAAGTACATTTTGCATGCCCATTTCATAGATGAGGAGCCCTGATGGCAGAGTGCATTGTGCAAAACCACCAGCCCCACCTTGGGAGAAAGCTGAGGCTTTGTCCTCCCCTTAAGCAGTGACCGTCTCAAACTCACAGGGGAAGCAGTTCTGTTTTGTCCTGTAGAGTCACTAGGAGTCAGAATGGACTAGATGGCAGCGAATTTGAGGTTTTATTCTACAGACGAAGAAACTAAGGTTTAGAGAGAGGTCAGAGTTTGCTTGAGATTATACTTAGAATATTACAGTTAGGATTTTGAACCAGTTCTGTCTGAATTCCAGACCACCACATAGCCTGCAAGTGTTTGAAAAGTATGGATACAAAACTAAAGGGGGTGGTTGGTGGTGTTTTCGATTATCCTGCACCACCGCGGGGGGCATTCAGTGAAGCTCCCTGTGCAAAGATGCGTGCTATCCAATGCTACAGGGCCTGATGGGTGCAAAGGTGGGTGCTATCCGATGCTACAGGCCCTGTCTAGATCATCCAACACGGAAGTGGACGTCATTCCAATTGGAAGGAACAACAAAAGACCCTTCCCAATAAAAGTAGGAGACTGTATGTGGGCAGCAAAAGGGGGGCCACCTAGACAAAGGACACGGAGCCCTGTGTCTGGAGGGAAGGGAGAGGGTTGGGTTTGAGCTGCGACTTTCCCTTTCACTCCCTGCAATGACTCTAGAACCTTTTCTAATTAACTGGACTGCTTGTAACGGATATATTTATTACCCAGCCATGTTTATCGATGCCATATTGTTCAAATATCCATTTCCTAGGAGAGGGTTGTAAATGTCTTCTGGGACCATAAAAGGTGATGGATGAACAAGTGCTGGAGGTTGTGGCAGGTCAAGAAGTGACAATGCAGAATCTCCCACCTCCCAGCTTGGCGCTAGGAGATGGCGTTCCAGTGGTGAGAAAGAACAGAGCTTGACCTCAAATTTCTTGACTCCAACATCCCTAGTGAAGGTGCTTGCAGCCGTCATCCTTTAGCTCGTTCAGAGTTCTTGAACAAAGATTAAGTAGGACACATGATTCAAGCTCTTCCTGGCATTACCAAATACCTGTCCTCAAATGTCTCCCTTCTTTCACTGGCCATCTACGTTAAGACCTTCTGCTTCTCCCAACTCCCCAAGGCAACTTGCTCCTGGACAGCCACCAAGCTGCTCTGGAACAACAGCGCCACCTAGTGTGTGAAACAGAGAACTCTGGGTCTCAACATGTTTGTCCTCTTCCTCCGTAGGGATCCGGATGGTGGCACAGTAGGTTAGGTGTTGGGCTACTAACTGTATTGCATGGTCAGCAGTTTGAACCCACCACAGGCTCTGAGGGACAAAAAGAGACTGCTCCTGTACAGATTTACAGGCTGGGAAACCTACAAGAGTCAGTTCGCCTCTGTCCTATAAAGTTCCTTTAACTTGGAATAGGGCAGTACGTGTTTCCTTGGGTGTGGTAAATGCATACTCAATATAATAATGCATAACAATAGGAATAATATGTCTCTAAAGGCTCGGCGTCAGTTCAGTGTTTCATTTCCTGCAAAAATGTTTGTATTTTCCCATACTGCCATGCTCTCTTCAGGCCTGGGTATACTGCTCCCTCTCAAAAATGCATTTATGAGCTGTTTCACCTGGCTAACTACTAATCCCTTAGGAAGACTTAGCCTAAGCGTCACCTTTGGAATGTCTTCCCTGAAATCTCCTTGGCTGATTTAGATGCCCCCACCCCTTCCATTCCCTGCATGCTGAACATACCTATCTTTTAATGGGCAGCAGTGCTTCCAAGGGTGCAAGATAAGCCTCCTCATAAGAGGATTTGAGCTAGTGAGTGGAGATGGGGAGGGGGAGAGTAGTGTATCACCAAAAACAGCCATCTGTACAGCCTTCTTAAAATTTCATCACTTCCCAATAGCTCATTCGAGTCTGCAAACTTAGCCCCAGTATGAAGTACAGCTTAGAGCTGGTGCCTCCATGATGAGTTACCTTACAGGCAGAGTCAGAAAGGCAACTTCTAGATCAGTCCGGGAAAGACTGGGCTTTCTACTCCCGCAATGAGCTATAGTCTCATACACTCAAAGGGGCAGTTCTACCCTGTCCAATAGGGTCGCTGTGAGTCAGCATCGACTCAATGGCAGTGAGAGATCAGAGCTGACATACTGTTTGAATAATACAGTGTACGGTTAGGATGTGTCATCCTAAGGATTAGCACCATTCCCTACACTGTTTAATATAAGATGCTCTGCCTCCAGATATTTACTGGGTAAAACCAGGGGTTCAAGAAGATTCCCCATCCTCCCACATCTATCCTGGGGCTCCATGAACTCCCAGGCTCAACTCAGCATCCCTTGAGAGTTTGTGGAAGTTTTTCTGAATGCCGTGTTATAGTGCAGTGTCTCTAGTCAGCCATTTGTATGGGCTTCTTCCGAGTAAAGCCTGGGTCTTTAAATTCTGCTCTGTTATTTCCGCATGGATTTTAGAGCCTCAAGATGGTTTCCTAATAAGTGAAACTGTCAAGTGATATGGATAGAATAATTGTGCCATTAATTGCTGCTCTTTCTCTAGCTCCTCCTGCATTTCCTAGGCCATGGGCATTTAAGAGGAATTTTTAGAACAATATCTTGAATTACCTGAATGTTGTTTACGCACTTCCAAATGCATACCATATTGTTTTGTTTTCTACCCTCATTCATTCTAAATGCAGACCTCCCCTCCCCCCTCCCCTTGCAATATTGCAGAGGGAATTAACCTTTATGGGCAAACCTGAAGCTCTAAACACCATTTGTAACTTCCTTTTCATGGGAAACTGCGTTGCGTATTACAAAGAAAACCTGATTTACAAATGAAGGCTGGAGACTAAGCACCCAAACCCCATATCCTGCAGCTCCATTTCATGCACCTCATTGCTCACTGTCAAGGAGTGACAGGGGAGGGGGACCTAAAGCCCAGTGGCACAAAGTGACATCCCTAGGCTCTGTCAAATCCCTACCATCATCACCACCAAGCCACCTTGCATCCTTAATAACCCTCACGTGAAGAAGTCTTTGTCACCAACTCTACTGCGATTTGTACAGCTATAAGCCCAAAGTTATTCCTCTCTGAGACAGATGAACACCTGGCCCATCTATTGTCTTTCCTTTAAAAAGTTAAGTTTATCCATAAATATTTGTTTTGTTGTTAATAGGTACCATCCAGTCAGTTCCAACCCACAGCGACCCAATGTCCAACAGAAGGAAACACCGCCCCGTCCTGCACTGGCCTCACAAGTGTTCTTATGTCTGAGCCCATCAATGCAGCCACTGTGTCCGTCCATCTCCTGGGGCTTCCTCTGTCATTGCCCCGCCACTTTACCAAGCCATGATGTCCTTCTCCAGGGACTGGTCTCTCCTGATAACATACCCAAAGTACATGACCAGAAGTCTTGCCATCTTTACATAATTCCATGCAATGTAACTTGCTAGGACAGTGTTTCCCATAAAGGTATACTGCCTTCTGTGGGTATTGGAATGATCCAGAAGGGCTGTGAAAGCAGATGCCTACACTTTATCATGTATTATGGGCTACAGTATAACAGTATAAAAGTTTGTCGTTTCCAGAGGGGTACGAGGTAATTTTTTTTCTTTTCTGAAAAGGGGCCAGTTAAGTTTGAGAACCTATGTTCCAGAACGTGATCCATTTATTGTGGAAGTATTCTTAAGAAACTTCTAACAGCTCCCTCCCCTCCAATCCTTCTTTTGCAAATAAATTACTCAAACTCTCCCAGAACAGGCCAGATCATGCCTGCTTCTTCTCCCTCGGGGCATGTAGCCTGGGTCCTGGCCTGGAGGTAGTCTTCTCTACCTGCTTTCTCTAGGGCAGCTTTTGGCCCTTGCTAGAGACCTTGGCTTCTCGTTACATCTAATCACCTCTCCCTTCCCTGCTGTTCTGCCTACGCCGATCCTCACATGAGGAAACCATCTCTCCAAACTGGACACTAATTATGATTTTTATGTCTACTCTGACCTGGAAACTTCATGTCTGGCCCGAACTGGAAGGGAACCAATAGAGCCTGAACCCGGCAGACCCGCTGTGTGAGCTGCCTGAGACAAGCTATTGGGAAGTACACTGTGCAGAGCCTGAGCTGGGAGAGAATGCAAATTATGAGAGGTTGAGAGAGAGGGAGGGAGGGAGGGAGGAAGGGAAAGAGAGAGAAAGAAAGAGAGATTGATTTGTCGTGAATTATTAATTCATTCACAAGGTTAGTAAAACACCCTATGTCTTGAGCATAATTAATATGTTTCACCACCAATGTAGACAAATTATTATTTAGGGTAACAACCGATGTGTTTTCTCAGAATTACCAAGATGACTTCTTTCCCTTTCTACCCCTTTGTAATATCTTACCGTAGCCACTGAAAAGGGACCTGTCCTTTCTTGTCATACCCTTTTCCCCAAGCAGGAAAATGAACTTTATTCATCCAGCAACGTCAATAACAAAGGGAAAAAAAGCCGTTGATGGGCATATCAGTGTAAACAGTGCCCCTCTATGATTTTTTTTAATGTATGTGTACCGAGAGGTCACTGACACAAAGAAAAGACTACTCAAAGTTCAAAGGCGCCCAGATTTGTCAGGAAACGAAAGAGAAGCGAGAGGAAGATGAAGACGCAGCTCATGCTCAGATCGCTGAATCACTAACAGAATCATTCCCACGAGCGTTGCCTTTCAAAGAAAGGGGCTTCCTCAGACATCCGTCGGAACCACAGATGCAGGGTGTATTTCCCCTGTTAAATAAAGCTAGTAATGTAGTGATTACAAATGCAAGCTTTGGCCTTGATTCGACTATGTTGCAAGTCTCATGGGCTCCCAAGGTCGAGGTAGTTATTTGTAACCATGCTTTGTGTCTGTCTCTGCTCCTTCAGACTGCCACACATGAGCACGGTCTTCCTGGGGAAGGCAAGTGCCCCGTGCATGTTTGAGGGGGAGCAGAGCACCTCCGTGTTCTCCCGGATATGTATCGGGGTGCTTTGTCTTTTGGAGAAGAGATGTACGGCTCCAGTGATGGCGCAGGGCACCAAGGACAGGGCGTTCTAAGACGGGTTGTGATTCCTGCCCCACGGCCTATGACTTCTCGTCTGTAATCACACCATCTCGCCTTCTCTTCTGCCGGTCATTGATTATTTCTTGAAGGGCCACTCACCTGGGAGAGTCTTTGCCCCAAATGCTGACAAGGCTTGGATTGGCGGAGGGAAGGTGCCCTTCTGGGATTGCTCCGGGAAGAAACCTTTCTGAACTGGTACTTTGGGGCAGCATGGCGATAATGGGAAAAGCGGGAGCTGAGGCAATATTCGGAGCCATCAGAGAGGATTTACCTTGCATTTAAGAAGGCTTGAGTTTATGATTGTTGTGCTCAAACCAGCAATTCTCAACCGTTAGTTTCTGCTCTGGCCGGTGAAGAGAAATTTCTTTTAAAGAACTGCATCAGTTAGCTTTTTCTGCACAATAAACCACCCCGGTACTTAGCAGCTGACAATTTAGTGGGTGGCTCTTCTGGTCTGGGCTGGCTCAGGTGATCTCTGCCGGGCTTGTCTGTGCTCAGTGGCGTCACAAGGAGGGTGTGGACCACACCAGGTGACGCTGTAGTTAGTTGTAACAACCCACGCAGTTTACAGAAGCCCAGCTTACGTCTATCACTCTACCTACAAGGTTAAAATGGCACGCTCATTTATTGGTGAGCTTCCCAATGATGTGCTCTGGTCAGAGCTGTCATCACAGGCCCATGCTGATGATGCTTGGAATCCGTTTCGTCTGCATGCGCTCCAAGCACGTCCTGTTGATTTTCTCTCTGCGGATGTTTTGATAGTGGTTGATTTTTGTCAAATTATCTGGTATTTCTTTTGCTGCAGTATTGTAGTAATTAGTATTTGTGAACTGATATCAATAACGTTTTTGAGAATGAAGTAGTAATTAAAGGGGGAAAATGTAAAGCTTCTGCTTGGTTACTAACAATGCTGTAACGAATAATGTTGCGATTCAATGTCGAAAGGTTTGAGGAACCAATTTTGTTATTCTAAAAGCAAGCTCACTGCCATTAAGTCCATCCTGACTCATAGCAGTCCTGTTGGACAGAACAGAACTGCCCCTGTGGGTTTCTGAGACTCTACATCTTTACGGGAGTAGAAAGCCTCATCTTCCCGCTCAGAGGGGCTAGTGGGTCTGAACCAGTGACCTTGTGGCTGGCAGGCCCATGAGCAATCCACTGTGACACCAGGACCCCCTTTTGTTGTTAGCATTCATATGATCTCAGGAATATTACATTTAAACAATGTATTACTCTATTGAGCACACACTATTCTGCGACTGACCTCAATAGTCCTCCAAGGAGTCTGTATGGTGTGAAACAGAAGGAGGTTCATGGGCTTGGGGGCGTGGCATCAGCCTTAGTCACACCAATTGAGTTGCACACCAACTTTGTTCTTTCAGAAAGGGTGTGTTTGCACTAGATACGGTTTTCGATCATATCCCAGAGCTCTAAGTAGGGAGCTTGTGTTGGGGGATAAGAGAAGGCCAGATTGGGCAAAACCTCTGATTATACTTCTCTTCTGATGCAATCCATAGGGCTCTCTTTTGGCTAAATCATCATAATTCCCACTAAGACAGCACAGAATGATAATGGTTTTATTTATTATTTTATATGCATTGCCAGTATATGCAAAGCTTTATAGCTTGCTATAAATCGAGAGGGATTATCACAGCTGTTACTTATTTTAACAGGTCACAATACAGTCGTTTATGCCAGATGGTTTGGAGAATTTTGAGAGAGAGATTTTTATACGGGCAGCCATATCGCTACTAGCTTCAGGAGGCGCTCCCTTAAATTAATTTACATTTGTTATGATATAAAATATCTATGAATAAACACAGAGTTCCTTATGAACAAGTGATCCATTTTATGGCAGCGATTTCTTCTGGAAACCGTGAGTCTCTTGTGACAAGAGCCGTGGCCGGGCAGCAGCCGTGGTCATGGGCTGGTCCTAGGATGCCGGAGAAGAAAGGCTCAGCCAATTCATCGACATGGAGGGGACATTCCACTGGCTCCGGGGAAGCAAGTGTCCAACAGAAGCAAGACGAGGTGTCTCCCATCTGGTCTTGGTACACGCTGGGCCCAACAAGCTTAAAGCAGGGTAGCCAGAGTAGACAGATATCGGGAGGGCTGGGGTGTGGTAGAGAGAGCATGGAGCTGAAATTGAGATTCACATGGCCATCAATATGCTCAACTGGGCCCAGAAGATTTCCCAGTGCTGGGTATATTGGATGTATTGCTGACCCTGTAGGTGCGGTTCATATGTAGAATGGTCAGTTCTAGATGATCTGCACAAACGGGAAGAGGAAATCAGCACTGATGAAGAGAATTCATGTGGAAGGTCTTTTTTTTGGTCCCAGCCTTCCAAGGGGCACGGGCTCATACAGAATGAGAGACCTTGCAGATCATCATTCTGTAGATGAAGGAAGCGACCCAGAGGAACATTTAAACGTGGCCTTTGTAGTTCTGTGATGAAAGAAAAAAAAGGCCAATGAGATTATTAAGGTATTTGAACTTCCTTGTTGTTGCTGTTAGGTGCCATCGACCCATAGCGACTCTATCCACAATGGAATGAAACACCGCCTAGTCCCGCACTACTATTGTTCCTGTGCTTGAGCCCATCGTTGCAGCCACTGTGTCCATCCATCTCAAAAGGGCCTTCTTTTGTACCGCCCCTCCCCCTTTACCAAGCACGATGTCCTTCTCCACGGACTGGTCTCTCCTGATAACATGTCCAAAGTATGTGAGATGAAGTCTGCCCATCCTGGCCTCTAAGAAGCATTCTAGCCATACTTCTTCCAAGACAGAACATTTTGTCCTTTAGCACTCCATGGTACTTTCAATATTCTTCTCCAGCACCCCCTTTCACATGAACCAACTCTTCTTGTCTTCCTTATTCCATGTCCAACTTTCACACGCAGATGAGGAAGTTGAAAATACCACGATTTGGGTAGGGCACACCTTAGTCCTCAAAGTAACCTCCTTGCTTTTCAATACTCTAGAGTGCTCTTCTGCAACATAACTACCTAAGGCAACATGTCATTTGATCTCTTGACTGTTGCTTCCACAAGCAGTGATTGTGGATCCAAGCAAGACAAAATCCTTGCCAACGTCAACCTTTTCTCCGTTAACCATGATGTGACCTGCTGGTCCACTTGGGAGGATTTTGATCTTCACATTGAATTGCGATGCGCTCTCTGAAGGCCTCAATCCTTGACCTTCATCAGCAAGTACTTCAAGTCCTCCTCATTTTCAGCAAGGAAGGTTGTGTCATCAGCATGTCACACGTTGTTAGTGAGCCTTCTTCCAAGCCTGAGGCTGTACTCTTCTTCCTGTCACCCCGCTGCTCTGAAGATTCACTCAGCATCCAGATTGAAGCAGTACAGTGAGAGGAGACAACCATCACGCACACGCCCCTTTGAAAATTCTTCCTGAGCCGCCTTCACTTCATTCCACACACTTTTAGCATACTACGAGGAGACACTAGTCGCTGGAGAAGGATGCATGCTTGGTAAAGTAGAGGGCTAGTGGCAAAGGGGAAGGTCCTGGACATGATGGACTGACGCAGGGGCTGAAACAATGGGCTCAAATATAAGAACAGTTGGGCCTGGGATGGCACAGGACTGGGTGGTGTTTGGTTCTGTTGTACATAGCGTCCTGATGAGTCAGAATCGACTCAACGGCGCCTACCAACAACAATCTCCTACACTTAAGCCATGCCATCAATTCCTCTCTTGCTTCCCTGGAACAGGACCACACCCCCACCTATCAGAGTCATCACAAAAAAAAAAAAAAACCAGGTCTAAATTACAGCTGGGATGTTTGGGTCAACTGCCCCAAGAGAGAAGCATATACCATCTCTGAAACTATAAGGTGCAGTCAACAAGATATTTAAGCAGAAACGGTGAATTTAAAAGAGATTGGAGGCATATAATGCGTATGCTCTATATGTAGAAAATCAGAATGCATTTTACCAGTAGAAGAATCCAGAAATTTCAAGGGGACAGAACAAGAAGCTTCACTAGTTGTCTATGTGAAGAAGGAAAGTTTTGAAAAGGTGTTGGCTCATGATACTGAAATGCCTCATGCTTTTCCGAGATGCTGATCTTCCAATAACTAAGCTGGAACATAAGTGGAAAGAGCTTCCCAAGGCTGCAGAGAGTTGTCACCAGGCCTATGCGCTTGATCCCTTAGGCTTTGGCTCAGTGCATTAATAACTCATGTTAATGGACAGCTAGTGCCCAGCCATGGGTGTCCATTTTGTCAGTCCACTGTGGATTCAAACTGTGGCAAAGGAATGAGCAAGAGGGTGAGAGAGAAATGACAGTAGAGAAATCAGTGTCAAGGAAAGAACTTGGAAATCCAAAAGGAGTCTTAGAAATGTGTTACCATAGAGACCATTAATAAGCATTCTCAGTAAAGACCCTAAGTAATCAGCAAAGCATTAAATTGTGTTTTATCTCATCTGATTAAAAAGATAGGAGAGTGAATCATTCAAGTTAGCTAATCCTGGTAATAAATGTCCCCCCTAAAAATATATGAGTGATTTATTTCTTTCTCTTACAAGGAGCCCTGGTGGCACAAGGGGTTAAGAACTCACTGCTAACCAAAAGGTTGGTGGTTCCTACCCGCCAGCAGCTCTGGGGCCGAAAGATCTGACTATCTGCTTCCAACAAGATGAAGGCCTAGGCAAAACGATGGGCCAAGTCTACCTTGTCACACGGGATTGCCATGAGTTGGCATCAATTGGACAACAGCTAGCAACATGTCTCTTGCACTGCAGTCTCACGCAGGTCAGCAGACAGTCGATCGGGCACCTTTCATCGTGGGACATTACCATGCCATAGACTCCCTGGGTTCAGCCAGTGAGGTGGAGAAGAGAGTGTAATGAAAGAAAGGGCAGTTCTTTGGGGCCAGGCCTAGAGCCATCCATCATCTGTGCCCACGTTTCATTGACCAACACATGGTTGTACCCAACTGCAAGGAAGCATGGGAAATGTAATCTAGCTGTATGAGAAACTCCAAACTCACTGCCATGGAATCTATCCCAGAGTCTATTCCGATTCTTAGCGACCCAACAGGACAGGGTAGAACTGCCCCTACAGGTTTCTAAGGCTGTAACTCTTTGGAAGTAGAATACATCATCTTTCTCCCTCGCTGGATGAGACAGTGAGCAGGAAGCCAATTCAGGGAACAACTAGACAGTTTCTTCCAGGTACAATATACAATGTGCTTTGGAACAATTTCCATCAATGAATGGCTTTAGAAACTTGTCCAATTTAGTAATATGTCTATGTCAATGTCCACTTTTTCTGACTTTCTCAGATACAGGGAAGAGTTTGTGACATCCTGAGCCACGCTGCAGCTCAGAGGTTGGCAAATCTCAACCAGCAGGTTGTTTGATAGAGTTTTCTAGAGAAGCAAAAACAGTGATATCTATCTATCTATCTATCATCTATCTATCTATCTATCTATCAAAAATTATATCAAGGAAGTGGCCCATCCCAGTCCAACTCACATCCATGGCTCAGATGCTAGTTGAAAGTCCCTGGAGGCCCACAAAGCTACTGGTCAATGAAGCGGGTAGAAAAAGCAGGAAGCTGGGAGATTACTGGTTGGTGGGTGTAGAGTCAGGTCAATCCAAGGTCAGCAGGAACATGGCTGCTAAGCAAGCAGGATCCAAGCAAGCAGGAAAGAGAGGGCCAAATGAGAGCGTTCTCCACGTTGTCTCTCATAAATAGGACACACCCCCAAGGAAGTGTTATCAGGCTGTGATCTGATTAATAGATTGGACTCTCACCCTACCTTCACCCAGCTGCAACAAGGTGACATAAAATCTAACCATCACCCAATTCCATTGCTTGTTGTTAAAAAAAAAATTATTGCCATTCAACCACATTCATTCATGTGTTGTTTATGGCTGTGTTTGCCTAACAATAGTGAAGAGGAGTATCTCAGAGATCAGATGATCTCCAATACAGACAAAATTGACTAGCTGTCCGCTATAGAAATGTCTGTTGACTCCAGTTGTAGATGCTCATTGTCCTAAGGAAAGACACTGTACTCGGGTTTCTCCTGTGACCTAATACCCTTGGATCCCACTAAATATGAACAGAATACATGTGTGGACTATAATGTAAACTCTAGTCCTTAGAAGCTAGCTCCAACAAGGCCCAGATTCTGCTATCTCCACCAGCACCCCACACAGTACCTGGCATCAGTCAGTACTTCTCTTGGAACCCCACAGCCCAAGGAAATCAGGAAAACCAGCTGTCCTTGAGTCCCAAGTGTGTTCGAGTAGAATTGTACTCTATAGGGTTTCTGATGTTGATTAAAATAATGTTTTTTAGGAAGCAGGTCACCAGGCCTTTCTTCCAAGGCACCTCGGGACAGATTCGCCCCAGCTTTCAGTTAGCGGTTGAGCATATGAACCACTTATATAATCCAAGACCTCCCATAGAGATTACTTAAAAAGAAAAAGAAAAACTCCACGAACAGTTGCCATCCAGTTATTTTCAATTCAAAGTTACCCCCTAGTGTTTCAGAGTAGGGTGCACCCCAGGGTTTGCCAGGCTGTGACCTTTTAGAGGTGGATCACCAGACCCTTCTTCTGAGGCATTTCTAAAGCAAACCTTTCAGTTAGAGCACTTAACCATTTTTGCCCCAGCTGCACCACCCCCACCCATCCCCACCCCAGCGCGCACACGCGCGCGCGCACACACACACACCAGGGAAGGACCCCAGGATAGCAGTTGTTTGTGAGAAAACTGGAAACAGAAGCTGGAGGGTACTCCCTTTCTTGGGCCATCATGGTTCTTTGCATCTGTTTGATTTGCTGTTCCTAACAACCTGACGGAGCCCCCAGTGGAGTAGTGGTTATGCATTGGGCTGCTAACAGCGGAGTCTGCAGTTCATAGCCACCAGCCCCTCCTAGGAAGAAAGACGAGGCTGTTTACTTCCATAAAGTGCGACAGTCTTAGAAACCCACTTGGGCAGTTCTACCCTGCCCTACAGTGTCGCGGCGAGTCAGAATGGACTCAATGGCAGTGAGGGTTTTTTTTTGTTGTTGTTTGGTTGGGGTTTTTTGGTAACCACCATATAAACTAAGTATTATTCATCCTCATTTCCATTTTCTAAAGGAGTCAACCAGGGTGCAGAGAGATTGCTTAATTTCCCTAAAGCCACACTGCTAAGAAGTGGAGGAGCAAGGATTCATACACAGGTCTTTCTGGATCCAAAGCCCATGGCTTTTATTTCTCTACTTCCTAGGACTTGCTCAAATACTTGCCATGCTCAAATGGAAGCAATCGAATCCTACCACTATTTGCATCGTCATTATTAGCAACAGCCTTATTACTCTGATGGCCAATCCGAACAGGAAGACGGGACAAGCTCACTGCTTCATGGGGTTCTGCAGGCCTCATCGCCAAGCCTCTCTGCTCTGAGGAAGCAGTCCCCCAGGACCCAGAGCAACAGAGTTCGTCTCTTTGGAAAGTGTGATTAGTGACTTGGCCACCAGCGAGCGGGGATCTGCCAGTGACTGCTGGAGGGAGCGGCCATTTTGCTCGCTCTACCATACATTGCCTTTTCAAAGCCTGAGCGATTTGGGTCCATGTATGATGCCCCCCGCCCCCCACATACCCTTCCTCCAAATGAAACTGACCCAGCGGCAGAAGCCCCTCATCAGTAACTTCTGATGCCCAGGTGTGCTGATCCCAGTGATAGCAGTCTTTGAAAATAAAACGCAAAGCATTGAACAAATCATTGGCTCCCGGTGAGAGGCTTAGGATGGCATGGCTAGATCGGTCTACCTGATGAATAGTTGTCCGGTTTGCTTTTCCATTTCAAGGTTTTAAGCGGATGCTGCTTTCCAGGCACGGTGCTAGGCATGGCACCTGAACTGCAGTGGTCAGAATTTGTCAAAGGTGGAGGAAATTTTACTTTTTGTAGAAATGCCTTTTGGGCTTTATCATCCTATAAGGTGACTGTGGCGATTTGGTGGTAGAATTCTCTCCTTCTGGGCTGGAGACCTGTGTTCAATTCCAGGGCTTAGTGCACTGAAGGCTCAGCCACCACCCATCTGCTAGTGGAGGCTTGTGAGTTAGTAAGATGCTAAAGAGGTTTCAGAGGAGCTTCCAGAAATTAGCCAATGAGAGTGCTCTGGATCACAAGGCTCTGATGTGCAACCAATCACGGGGGACATGGAGTTGCCATGAGTCTAGGACTGACTCCCCAGCAGCTAACAACGCCACCACTCTACTAAGGCACTGAATGGGAGCGCCCGCAGCAGCAGGCCCATGGGAGGCCGGGGGCTGCAGGTGACACAGAACTATCCCCCCACATTCCTACAAATCCCACCAGTATGCTGTGTTGGTGTCCCCCCCCTCGCTCACCCCCCCCACATCAATAATGCAGTAAAATGGAACCTTCCATCGGTCACCCTTTGGGAAAAAGTCATTGATGGGACAACCTGCTATATTTCAGGAGACTATACAAGCATGAGGGCCTGTCCCCATCCTGGTCTCCCCAGATGAGTGGGCTGGAGTCATCCCCAGCGGGGCAGACTGACTGGAATCCTCCATCAGGGTCCCCAGCAGAATCTCTTGGAGCCTGCCTCAGGATCCTCTGGGAAGGCCTGCTCTAGAGTCGGAGTCAGAGGGATCCTTGGGTGGCTCAAATGGTTTATTGGTTAATGCTCAACCACTAACAGAAATGTGAGTGGTTCACATCCACCCAGTAGTGCTGCAGAGGAAAGGTCTGGTGATCTACATTTGTTAAGATCACAGCCATTGCACACCCTATTCTGACAACAGTCTCTGTCTATCAGATTTGACTTCACAGACAGGATTGGTTTGGGGTTTGGGCAGGTGGGGACCTGACAATGCGGGTCTCTACCAAGCTCCCGTGGGCTGCTGCTGCTCCTTCATGGAAGAGCAAGGCTAAGGGCAAGACGTCCTTGTCTTTTTAACACCTCTACCTGGGCTTCCTCCTCACCTCACCCTCTAATCAGTGTCCATGCCAGCAGACATCCCCTAAAGGTACAGGGGGCCCAGAGCCCCCCTTTGTTGACAGGATGAGTCTCCTTGACCTGTGACACCCACCCCCCTCACCCCCCGTGCCCCAGCCCATCCACTTCTCTAACTGGCCCTTTGCTTTCTCCCTTTGCCCACCTTGGGCGTCCTGGTTCTTGTCTCGGCCTCAGGGAGGTTGCTGCCACCCTTCTCCCCTCCTTCTTGCCCTGCCCACATTTGTTTCCCCTGAGAACTCATGCCAGATTGGATGTCCTTGCTGGAGGCTGGCAGCTCTCCCAAGGGGTTGACATGAGTGGGGTGGGAGAAGAGCTGACAACCCAGACTCCCTTGAGCTTGATGTGATACTTAATGTGACTACAAGCATTAATTAATATTCGTGCCACTTAAGGCATATTCTTTCCCAGTGATGGTGAAAACCTTGTGATTGCTTGTGACCTTGGCAAAGCACTCCCTTGGTGAGTGTTTCACCACAGTTGTGAATTATGGAGGAGCCGTAGCCCTCAGGGATGCAGTATTGCCCACGCAGGCAAATCTGCCTGCTGGAATGAGTCTTCCGATTGGAAAAGAGGTAGCCCCACCAGGAAACACTCACATTTTCTGGAAACGGGCTTCAAAGGCATCCAGACAAATGACCAAAACTGCATTTCATTCACTGTTGTTTTCTGTTGGTCCCCCTCCCCCCTTGGTTACAGATTAGTCAGGAAGTGTGGTGTCTGAAGCAGCCCTCAGTGGCTCTCTGCCTGCCGCATTTGGCTCTCACACAGGGAGCCTGCTGGCCTTGGGCAGGGGCGCAGCACACTGCCTGGGGTTTCAACCTCACAATCCACCTGGTCCTGGAAATTCCCTCCCCGCCCCGAAGGCATGGTCCTCCCGCGTTCCTCAGCCCGGAAGGGGGGACTTGTGTCTAGGACGCAAGGCTTAGCGACCAGAGATAGATGGGGGAGGGGATGCAATGTCATGGGGGGGGGGAGGGGGGGGAAGCACATTTTCCAGGCTCCCTGCCCGTCTCCAGTCTCCTTCTGCCCTGGCTGGGCTGGAGGGGCGGCACGTGGGCTTTTGGGAGTCCTCTGTTGTTGGCCAGAGGCAGGGACTAAGGAGGCGAGCAGGGAGCGCGGGGGTGCGGTGCTGAGCCGCGCGCTCGTCCAGCCTGTTGGTGATGCGCTGAGCCCGCCGCCACTCCGGGCATGGGTAACGCGCAGCACCAGCTGGAGTGCTCATGCAGAAGCAAACGCACAGATCTGAGAAATCCGGATCAGGGCTCCTCTGCAGCCCCCCGCTTGTCTGAGCGCCAGACCCCGTGCGGCGGCCGGCTCCAGCGCGCTGCCGACTTTGGGACCGGGGGGCTGAGTCCTGCAGCTCACTGCGGCTGGCGGCAGGGGACCGATTATTTTTAGCAGGTCCCCCTGAGCGCCTGGGAGCCGGCGAGGTTCGCGGAACCGGCGGGTGTCTGCAGAGCATTGGTGCAGCCTTGCCTGCTGCCCGGGAGGTTTGGCTGCCGCAGTCCCCTCCATTCACTGGGCTGTAAATCGAAGCTGTCTCCACTGGCCAGGCGCTGGATCCGGCGTGGCCCTGGGCGACGTCCCTCCCGCCCAGGTCTCAGGGCACCTGATTTCCCAGTGGTCAATTAGGCGGCTCAGCCTGCAGCGTTGAAGCAGCGGAGGGGGCCAATGGCCCGGCTTTGATGGAGCGCGCCGTGCGCAGAGACCTCCCTAGCCGACTTCCTCATCAGAAGGCAGCCTCCATTCATAATTCTCTCCCCGCCTGCGGACTGAGTTAGGTAGGCGCTGGGCATGGACTCCTGCCTTCACCCTTTTGGCATCGGAAGGAGAAACTAAGATCAAAGGGGAGAGGAGAGGGGAATGCGGTCCTAACGCAACCAGGCGCTGGAAACTGCCCGAGCGGCCTCTCGCGTGCGGGGCGACGGAGACGAGGAACCCCCGAGCCCCGAGCCCGGCGCCTAGCCCGCTGCTGCTTCGCTGCGGAGCCGGCACGCATGCCTACCTCACCTGATGGCCGGAGACCCGGGGAGCCGGCGCGGGGCCCCGCGGCGCGCCCAGGGCGCACTAGCGGGCGGATTCCGGCACCAGCGGACCGAGGCGCGGGCGGCGGGCTGCCCAGGGCTGAGCCTGAAGCGGAGCTGGGGCCCGGCGAGGCCAGCCTCAGCGCGGCGCCCCACCGCAACCCCCCGGGATGCACCGGGACACGCAGTCCAGGCCACGCGGGTGTGTGTGAGATGGGACCGGCTGGGGGGTGGGGGTGGGGAGGAGGTGCAATCGGCGGGAGCCATAATTTTGAACTAATTTCTCGCACCTCTGGGTGGTGGGTGAACTTGGGGGTGGGGGTGCGGGGAAGAACCTCAGCCGGAGTGGAGATTCCACCCCCACCCCTGGGCTCAGGTTTGTGCGCCGGGGTCCCCTGGGCAGTGTAGAGCAAGGGTGAGCAGACAGTCAAGGTGGACCACGCACAGCTCAGAGGGGTGAGGGGAACAGCACTGGGTTCCAGGGGTCTTTTATTTTTTTTTAAGCATATTGCAGCTGCAGCTTTGAAGTTTGCCGCCTCCTCCCCAGCCCCCATCCAGGGTTTGGGGGCGGGGCGGCACTTTTCCATGGGGCTGCCCAGGCTTTTGCCACCGGGGTGGGGTGGAGGGGTCTGCAGGGGCTGCAGTGTCTGGTGGCGGGCTTCCTGCAGGGGACACAGGGACTCGAGGGCGCTGCGAGTGGCAGGACACGCTAAGGCCCAGCCTTTGGGGGTGGGGGTGGGGGGCTCTGAGCACCAGAGAGAAGTCGGGGATCCCCCTTGGTGGCCCATCCTGTTTGCCTGTCCTGGCAGTTGGTGTTGGGTGACATTTTGCCTGGGCAGAGGCGTCCCTGCTGTGGAGCTGGCCGTGATGCTGGAAGGCGAGTGGACTGTTAGGATGAGCTTTGCAGTTTGTGGCGCTGTTAACCCCACGGGCCCTGCCCCCGTGGGTATCATCTGGGGACCTGAGCTGAGCTGCCTGGCGGAGTGACCGGGCCAGGGCCGGGGGTCTGCCAGGCCAGAGGTGTGTGGGCAGACAAGGCAAAACTCCCCCTCGTTGCCCTCGGGGAAGGTTCAGCATGCCCGGCCATGATGGTGCACTGCCTTACCCACAGCGCCGTCTGCGCGGGCCTTTCTGGCGCGCTGGTTGGTAGGGTTTTTATTTTGCAGTTTCGTGCCTCTTGGTCACCAGTATGTTTTTCACAGCTGCTTGTGAGATAACAGCGTCTAAAAATAGCCCTGCGGCTGGAGATGCAGCTTGGCTTGACCCCACTAGTATACAGAAGGGGTCTTCTCTCCCAGCTATCTCGGGGTGTACCAAGCTTGAGCCCCACCCCCACCCCAGTGAGTCTTCCATGCAGTTCACCCTCAGGTCTCCAGGGTAGGGCTGGAGTGCTGGGCCAGCAGCGGAGGGGAAGCCTCATCCATTCATGTGTGAGGCCCAAAGCAACGAGGCTGCAAGATTGGGGGATGGGAGCCCCAACAGGGACCCCTCCTCCACGGCCAGCCATAGCCATCTGCAGTTTTATATCCCTTCTGAGGCTCACCCAGTTCCCTCTCTGGGGCTGCCTCCTCTGCTCTCCAGGGTCCAGCAGGATTTGGGCCTGCAATTCCAAGGGCCCAGAGAGATCAGGGTGGTAATCAGAGCCTGCAGATGCTGTGGGTGAGGAGACCAGCTGGGCTCCTGCTCTTCCTTTCCAGATGGAAAACCCTTCCCAGCCAGGGAGAATAGCCTGGCCTCCCTTCAGGGGAGCCACCCCCAGCCCACAGGGAAAGCACCAGGTGGACTGGGACAGGAAGGGGCTACAGACTCTTCAGTTATGGTAGCAGCCAGCAGGAAACTGTAGTCTCCTGTGGCTCTGGATCCAGCCACCTGGCTAGGCTCGGCCTCTGGTGTTCTTTCTTTTCCAAAGCCTCCATTTCGCCCAGCTTCGCTTTTTCTCGGTGGTCATAGTGGCAACATCTAGTTTGAAGGACAAGAAGCCTCTTCTGCTCTTGATTTGGTTGGACGATGCGACGTTTGCTTTGTGTTTGGTAACAATGCATCGGTAGTTGATGAGAAAATCTATACACGCCTCATTTTTCCAGAGTGGAAAAATAAAGACAGAAAAGAAAGAGCCAGTGACTTGGGGGAAGGTGGCAGGTGAAACCTTCCCCCTGGGTCGCTGTTTAATCCGGAGCCTACCAGGTGATTTTCTCTTCTTTCAAAGTGAAGTAAGACTTAACACATTTACTTTTATTTTCTATAGGTTATAAATAAAATGAGGAGACACATAATAGAAACCCTGAGTTAGAGAAAGGAGGAGAGTAGGAAAACCAGAAAGCGGGGCAATGAAACACGTCGTTCCTCTAGTCTTCGAGTCCAAATTTTCCAACGGTTGCTGGTTATCTTTAAAACATCACCTCTCTTTCAATGGCCCACAGGGAGCAGGGCTCATGATCATTAAATACAGTAGCCGAAGGACTCAGTGTGACAGTAGCCGACTTTGGCCAGCTCAGGAGAGTAGTCGGGAAAGCCATGATGAATGGGGACTCCGGTTTCATGAAGGCACCGTTGATGTGGCTCTGCCTACAGCCAATAAGATGTCAATGATCACTTGCTCTTAAACACAGGAGCTGCTCCCTCTTGAAGCTCAGAATCCTGAATTAGTAACTCACCGGTGACCCACAAGTCAGAGAAGTAACTCACCAGTGACCCGTAAGTCAGAGAAGGTGGAATTACCATGACCTGAGCTCCACATGCCAAGCAAGAGTGTTCTATAAGGGAAGCTGCTGATGATAAGGCATGTAGTTTTGTCCTCTCTGGTGGATCTTCCGTCTCTTAGGTCACCCAGCCAGCAGAAGGGAACAGAGAGTGCATGGGAGATTGTTCTGGAATTATCACACCTCCCTCCCACCCACAGCTCACTGGCTAGAACTCAATTGCATGGCCATATCTAACTTCAAGGTAGGCTAGGAAATGTACCGTCTATACTCAAGTATAAGCCAACCCGTATATTAGCCAAGGCACCTAATTTTACCACAAAAAATGCATTAAAATGTGCTGAAAACTCGGCTTGTACACAAGTATATATGGTAGTCTTTGTACAGTCTCTGCCATGGCAGGAGACCCTCTGGCATAACAAAAACTGTCTCTTTAACTCTACCTTGAACTTTGAGGGTGGCTCTGGACAGGCCACATGGCCAAATATGGGTCTCCATGTTTAAAACAGTGGTAAACCTTGGTAACATAGTGGTTATGCCTTGGGCTGCTAACTACAAGGTCAGTAGTTTGAAACCACCAGTTGCTCCATGGGAGAAAGATGAGACTTTCGACTCCCATAAAGAGTTACAGTATTGGAAACCCACAGCAGTTCTACCCTGTCCTAATTGGGTCACTGTGAGTCAGAGTAGATTCGATGGCTGCGAGTATGATTTTTGTGTAGTCTAACACATAGAGAAGCCTTGATTGTACAATTGAGCAAAAGTCGGAGTGCTGGTCTCAAGGGGTAGGTGGTTCAAACCCACCAGAGACTGTATGTTCTCATAAAGATTTACAAAGCCTCAGACACCCCAGATAGGGTTGCTACGAGTCAGAATCTCCTCAATGGCAGTCGATTTGGGTTTGAGGAACCCACAGATATTTGGAAAGGTCTAGAGACACAAAAGGCTCCTAAAGAGACCGACCAACTGCTTCCGCCTCTTTAGACAAGATCCATATCTTTAGCTTCATTTTATAGATGACTTGCCCAAGGTCACACAGCCAACTTAGAGCAGCTAACTTATAGCAGGGTTGGATTCCCTTTCTCTTGTCTCTTCCACCATGTATCTAGGTATAGGCACCCAAACTGCCATGATTATTATTTAAAATCCATTGGATGATCTTTCTAGCTCCTAATAGATAAGCAGTTTATAGCCAGGCACTAGCATATGCCCTGTAAGTCTATGAACTCATCGAATCTTCATATTAGCACCTGAGAACTCAAATAAATGAATTTATTAATGAAAAAAAGAAAAGAGAACCTCACCGCCATCCAGTCTATGCTGCTGCAGAGGGACCCTATAGGACCCTGTGGGTTTATGAGACTGTCACTCTTTATGGGAGTAGAAAGCCTCATCTTTCTTCCATAGAGCAGCTGGTGGTTTTGAACTGCTAGTCCTGTGATTAGTAGCCAAACACATAACCCACTCTGCCACCAGGGCTCCTCCCCTGAGAACTAGGGGGCTCTTATTATTGCCGTTTTACAAATGCGGAAATGGAGGCATAGAGAGTTTCAGGACCATGCCCCAGGTTTCATAGCTAAGAAGGAGCCAATCTGGATCTGATCCCTGGGAGTCTGGTGCCAGAATCCAGAATCCAGCCCTGGATTGCAGTCTTGTACTGCATTTTAGGGTTGCCAGCTCCTTACCCGCATCCCCTCCCCCCAAACACCGGATACCCTGATGGTCCGGTTTTAAGATCCATAGTTTCCTCTTAGTAAGTGACCTTGAAAGCCCATGACAGGGAGTCATACTAAAATTTGTTGAGGCATGGATTTGATCCCCAAGTTTATGCCATTGATACACAGGATTGATCTATTTGGCCAGTGAGGGAGTCCAGCCCCCCAACCCCCACCTCCACAGGCCAGGGAACTTTTCTTTTTTTCCTTCAGAAATCTTTGGTCTAGTCATCATTGTCTAGGCAATCACTATCATGAAATACGAAACATTTCTGTTTCTTTTGATGATGTGGTTGTCGAAGGAAGGACTCCTATGCATGCGGTGGGGAGATAGGATAAGGCAAGCCTAGTCACTTGGCTCCTGAGAGCCCTATAGTTTGCTATTGTTGGGGTCATTCCTTGCTGCATTTAACAAACCTTCTCAAAACTCGGTGGCTAAGGAATAACAGCCCATCGATGAGGGGATGAGCTCAAGTGGGCAGCTGTTCTGTTCATCTTTCTTGTGCTCAGGCGATGCGTGTATCCCTGGGGGCTAGACGGAGTTGGGATGTCAGGATGGCTGGGTGTCTGTCTCTTTCTGTGTCATCTCTGGTCTTCTCCCACTCCACACAGCTTCTACGGATGGCCTCTGCATGTGGTCTCTTCCGGCAGAGTCACTGGACTTACGTGACAGCTTGGGGATCAAGCGTGCAGTAGGTGCCAGGCCTTCAAAAGCTGAGCCTGTTGACTTGCCGCCTCTGTTGCTAAAAGCAGTCACAGGACTAGATTGCACGGGAGGAAATTTGCCAACGGGACGAGGACCAGGAGGCATAGTAACAGCAGTGAAACCGGAAGCTTCTTGATTTACAAATTTGAGCGTTCCCAAAGATCTTGGGAGGAGTTGACTGTCCACTGAAATGTAGGTTAAATAAAGCCCATTTCCTTCTCCTCCAAAGGAAAAAGACTGTATCAATACTGGTCTTTCCTCAATCCCAAACTAAAGAACCATGGGTATGCTGTAGAATTGTGGCTGCAGGTGTTACTGCCGGAAGCAAATGGAACTGAAGTGAGCGAGCGAGTGATTTCTACTCTCTGCCCCTCGCAGAAGGTGCCTTGCACAGTTGTCTCTACCCACTCTCCGACTTACACTAAGGGTCATTTCTGAAAAGTCAAGAGCATTCCAATTGAAAGGGGATGTTAGACCGTTTTTGATGGCCACTTGCCCTCCCTTAGCAAGTCACACCTTTCTAGGTGTCTTAGCATGCCCCACAGGAAGATCCAGCTGCTTTCCTGCAGCAATGGGCTAAGGAGCTGCCTCTCAGGGTCCCATTTCTGATTTTCCCCAGGCTCCTGAGTCATTGGAGCCAGTGGGGTACAGTGGCTACTTGGATACACCACCTACCCTACCCTCCCTCCTATCAGAACTAAACACTCATTCCCCAAGCATGCCAGAGAAGGGTGCTGGAGGATGGCCGCTCTCAAGGGAGCCCCTTTTTAGGAATAGTCCTTGGATGAAGACATCCACATCACACACCCCTTTCCAGGGCAGTCAACATCCGTGATAAGTCAGGAAATGGACATGGCTCTACAGGCCCAATCTGCAGAGCTCTCCCAGCTCCTGATGGGATCGACTGGAGCTTTGGTCATTACCCTATCACCTTCAAACTCTCTGCTCAGTCCTTCCATTCCCCCATAGGTTCTGATCTAGCAGGATTTCCCAACAAACGTCCCGTACCCTACTATCTATCAGAGGCTACTTCCAGGGGACCCAACCTGGAATGGGGGCTTCAGTATGGGGTTACCTATCTTGCCATAGACTGGGCCACTGTGGACACACATGGAGAAGTAGGCACAGCACCTACAGCTTCACCAAACTCCTCCAGTTGGGAACAGATAACAAGCATGTAAGCAAGAACCTGACAAGCTGAATAAATAGAACATGACAGACACATAAGTACATCTGATCGCTCAATGATCCCCCCCCCACACACACACTACCCCTTACAACTTCCTTCAAAGTTATTTGTTTTACAGGGTGGCTGATGCATGCCGTTGATGATATGGTTAACAATTGTGCCTAAGCACTCTCCCACCGGATTATGTCTTCCTTTGGGCATGGCATTGGCAATCAAAATTTATCTTTTAAATTAAGGCTATAATTATATTTTGATAAAAGATCTAGCAATTCAATGAGAATGAAATTTTGAGGGTTGCCAGGATACGGATGACTCGGGGTTATAGAGAAGGGTTTGCATTCAGAATACTAACAGACGGTTCAGCGCTCGTATCTAGACCTTTCCAATAGAATCTGATAATGCAGGCCCATCAAGTACTGTTTCTCTGCTATTATTCTGGTGTGTGTACGGGCAGGGGGGTGGGGCGGGGGACGATGATGAAAGATACAAGCAGGGCATTATGAATGAAAAGTGACTCATCAGATGTCATTTGCTCTATCTCATAGGAGTTCAAAAATGCAGTAATAACTGTGTGGTGTTACCTCAAAATCCAGGGTACAAAAGCTTTCTCTTATTTCCTTGCCTTCTCTTTCATTATACATAAAAGCAAGATGTTTTGGCGATTGTAACCGGAGATTGGAACCTGTGTTAGCAATGGTGTTGACTCCTCGGAAAATCGAAACAGAGGGAATTTTTTATTATGTCATAATCTAGGGTTTTTTTTTCCATTGTACATCCTGTTCTTTTTATCCTGAATAGCAGTCTAGTGCTCATTCGGCAAATATGGAGTTCATGGTATTGGAGAACTAGTGGTGCAAAAAAGGGTGGAATCCACGAGTCGGAATGCACCAGCTGCTCTGAGTGAGAAAGAGGAGCCAATCTGTTCTCATACGGATTTATAACCTCCGGCACCCAGCAGAACAGTTGTGCTCTGGCGTGTAGGGTCCCTATGTGCCGACATTGACTCGGCAGCTGTGGGGTTCTGTATGGTGCAAGTCCTGCCAGGTGACCTTTGTACGTTTAAAATGGGTAACCAGATATGGAAAGAATAAATGGCAGTCCCAGACAGACATGTCCAACTATTTGTTTGGGTGAGAGGGAAGTGGGTTTTGTTTTTAAGCTGAGGTATAATTTTATATGCAGTTCAGGTATGCACTGGTCTCAAATGTGTTGCCATATACAACCATATAACCACCTCCTGAAATAAGATAGACTACATTCTGTTACCCCAAGAGCTCTTTTGTATTCCTTCCCAGTTAATCTCCTACCCCCTTTGGCAGCTAGTTTTCTGAGCTCTATCACATAGATTAGAGCATCATAGAAATTGATTCATACAGTATCATTTTTTGAAAAATGCCCGACCTCTTTCAGTCAGCATAATATTTCTGAAATTTACCCGTTTTGCTGTATGTATCAGGAAGTAGTCCGTTCCTCTTTGTTGCTGAGTAGTAATCCCGGTGTAAGAATACACCACATTTTGTTTATCCTTTTATTTGGGCTGTTTCCAGTTTGGGGCTATTATGAATAAAGCTGCTAAGAATATTCTTGTACAAGTATCATTGTGGATTTATGCTTTCATTTCTCTTGGGTAAATATCTAGGAATGAAATTGCTTAGTCATAGGGCAAGTATGTTTAGTTGTGTAAGAAACTGGGGTGAGTCTTCCAAAATTGTACCATTTACACACCCACCAGCAATGTATAAGAGTTCAATTGTGCTGCATCCTTGCCCACACATGGTGGGTGTGAAATGGTACCTCAATGTGGTTGTAATTTATATTTCTCTGATGATAAATACTGTCGTATAGCTTTTCAAGTGCTTACTAGACATTCATATATCTTCTTTTGTGAATTGTCTAGTTAAGTCTTTTGCTATTTTTAATTGGGTTCTTTGTCATTTTATTATTGATTTGTAGTAGTTCTATATAAACTCAGAATACGAGTTCTGTCAGATACATGCATTGCAAATATTTACTCCTAGTCTGTGCCTTAGCTGTTGAGTTTTTAGTGGTGTTCTTTTGATTACCAGAAAATTTTAATGTTGATAAAGTCTGATTCATCAGAATTTTACGGTGAGTCTGCTTTGTGTCGTTTCAAAGGAATCTGCTTTTCTCGAATTCATGAAGATTTTCTCATGCGTTTTCTTCTAGAAGCTAATGTTTTTGTCTGTATCCCTCTCCAGTTCTTTCTTATGTAGGGAGTGAGTTAGGGGTCAAAAATATTTTTATTTCCATATATATATGCAGTTGTTCCAGAACCATTTGTAATATGACTTTAATTTTCCTCCATTGAATTGGCTTAACACCTTTATGCAAAATCAGTCAGAAGTAGCTATGGGATTCTGTTTCTGTCGCCTCTGTGCTGCTCTACTGATCTATATGTCTACTCTCTTGCCAAAAGCCACATTGTCTTGACCTCTGTAGATTTGTGGTTAGTCTTGCAATCGAGTGGCATGAGTTCTCCAAATTTGTTCTTTTTCAATCTTGTTTCAGCTATCCTAAAGCTTATGTGTTTTCATATGTATTTTCTAATCAGTTTCATCAAAAACCATGTTGGGATTTTGATTGGAATTGAGTTGAATTTATATCTATCAATTTGGGGAGAAGGGACATCTGAACAAGGTTGCATCTTCACATAAATAAGGCATAGAGATTTGCTTGGAAAAAGTCGCACCCTTGAAAACCCTGTGGAGTCATGCTTGGCGGTCACCGTGAGTTGGAATCAACACAACTCATTTGGAAATACAAATGACCTTTTCATATTAGCCTTGTACTTTTCTAAATTCAGTTTTTAGTGGTAGCAGTTTTCATAGATTTGTTTGGAAAACGACTGTACTTCTTTATAATCTTTATACCTTATTACACTGGTGAGAGTGAATACTTGCCTTCTTCCCAGTCTTAGGGGGAAACGCCCAGTGTGTCTCCATTACGTGTGCTGGTTGCCGTGCATGTTTTTCAGAGCTATCTTTCATCGGGTTTGGGTATTAGGGTTACTCAGGCTTCATGCAGTTAGTTGGGAAGTGTTCCCTCCTCCTCTAGTCTCTGAAATGGTTGGGGGGGGGGGACGTCCATGTTGTTTCTGCCTTAGATGTTTGATGGAATTCATTGGTGTAGCCAACTGGGCCTGGAATTTGCTTTGTGTAGTTTTGATTAACACTTAAAATTCCCTTCAGAGGTACAGGATACATTGTTAGGTTTTCTATTTCTCCTTGTGTCTCTCTTTAAAAAAAATCATTTTATTGGGGGCTCGTACAACTCTTATCACAATCCATACATTCATCCATTGTGTCAAGCACATGTGTACATTTGTTGCCATCATCATTCTCAAAACATTTGCTTTCTACGTGATCCCTTGGTATCAGCTCCTCATTTCCCCCCTCCTTGTGTCTCTTTTGCTAAGTTTTGCCCCATTGTGTTAGGCAGGGTTCTCTAGAGAAATAAAACCAGGACACTTATGAAAAAAACATATATATATATATATATATATATATATATATATATATATATATATATATATATATATATACCTATCTCCCCCACCTCCCACCCCCCAGTGATTTATGCATTTCATCTAGATTGTCAACTATATCAATACTACAGACCATAGTGGTAGAAAGACTGAATATATTGCTTGAGGTGGGGACTCTGAAGATTAGAAAGGACTTCAATAACAGTGAAGAAGAGTCCTCGGGGGAGGGGGAAGAATCATGTGAGAAAAGGTCTGGGAGCAGGATATCCAATGGTTTGGTTCCTTGGAGATGTACTATGCCAGTGTGGTTGAAGGGGATAGTTCAGGTGAAGAGATGGCAAACAATGTGGGAAAGATCGCTCAGAGGCAGATCAAGGGCAAATTGAGGGCTCTGGACATTGTAAGGGAACTGAAAACCCCCGGGATGATTTTTCCAACAGGGACAGGCCTCTCTAAAGGGTACTTCAAGAAGACGGACACCGGAATGATGGTTTGGTGGAAGTGAGAGCGCAGAGATAAACACTGTTCTTTTAAACCAGGCAGAGAAGGCAGCGTTCAGCACTGACTAAATGAAAGGATTGTGATGAAAGGGAAGGTGGGACAGCTTGCAGTACTTGAAGTTTTCCTATCATAGAAGGCTGTACATAACATGAGATTATACACTTCAAACCCACTTACCACACGTGCTCTAAAGGTTTCTGTTCCCCTCTCCATCTCCTCAGACAGACCTCCAGCTACCTCAGGAACAGAGTGCAAGGTTCGTTCATGTCAGAGGACCAGTGTCTAGCACATCAGAGCAACTTGACTTAATACCAAGTGAATGAATGAATGCTAACCATATACGTGGGAGTGACTGGGTGAGTGAACAGATAGAAGAAAGGCAAACTGCGTTATGTTCGTCTAACAGATAGACAGACCAACAAAGCTCCCCGGCTCATCACCATAAAAGTTCGTTTTCTTCCTCATACAGAGGTCTATGTAAATCTAGAACAGTTAGCCCCCAAGCAACACAGGAAGAAAGTGTTGCTCACATCCCAGTAGCAAGATCTCAGTCATTTGGCTCCAATCGAACTGCCTAGGAAGCTGGAAAACATAGATGAGTGCTAACATTTGGTAAGCACTAAGACAAATAATTAGAAAAGAGTAACAGGCAGCCCTAAAATCGATTTAGCATTGCCACCAGACTGGGAGCAGCCTAATCTCTAGACACATTAAAGGACTTCCTAAGACCCCCCACACAGACCACAGCGCAGTTCTGCCAATAGAACGTGGCCTCTCTGGCCTGCCTTTTAGGCCGTGATATTTATCACCTCAGGATTCACTTCTTGCCAAAACCAATGTTTAGAAGCCAGAAGGAACTGTGAGCAGAATGAAGCACTAATAGACTCCGCCGCCGGTTCCCCCGTAGCTCCAGCCAGAAGCACGAATGGAGAGAGGCACAATGTGGGTCAGGGCAGCAAGTTTTGATGATGAACCTCCCAGGAGTCAGCAAAGCAGCCCTGCTCGGAGAGGCATCTGTGGAAACTCATGCCAGTTGCCGAAAGAGGACTCCGCCGCCTCTGTGATCTGGAGACTCCGGGGCAGGATCAAAGCAGCTGCCTCGACAGAGCCCACAGTGAACGGCCAGGGCGAGGGCTCTGGGGTCTCCAGACATGCTGCTGGGCGTCTCGTGTGTAGTCCGAGGGGTGGGGGGAGGTACCCCTTGCGTGCCACAAGAGGGTCAGCTATGCGGATCAGCAGGGGATACCTCTCTCTCCTGGGCTGTAGTTCTTGTTGCTTTGCAGAGCTACAGTGAGGATCGGATGATGGGAGCCGAGCATTGGCAGGGGGCTTTGCACCCAGTGGGCGCTCGTGAGGTGCTGCCATCACTGCCGCCGCTGCCACCACCACTGCTGCTCTTGCTAATGATGGTGGTGGTGGAGGTGCCCATGCAGGGAGCCTGCTGCTTTCCCCCAGAGGCTGCCACCCTAAGCAACGGACGCGGTGGACAATCTCCCTGGCCCTTTGCACCAGTTGGTGGCTCCTGAGGGGCATCTCTCCCTCATCATGTGTTTCTTGAGAAGGCAGAGTTAAGTAGAACAAAATCAAGAGCCCTGGAAAACGGCAGAACGCTCAGAAAATGTGCCCAGAGAGAAAGGAGAAGGAAACACGGTTGGAGGAAATTGGGAGAGGAGAGGAAGGAAGCCATTTTCTCTCATGCCCTCCTTCACCCAGTCCATTCTGCCTGCGAGGTTTTCTACCCGCCGAGCACCCAAGCCTGATCCCACCCAGGCCCCTTGACGCCTGCTATTTCTGTCTACCCAGACTCTTCTTCCTCCAGCTTATCACATCGCTCCCTCCTTCACGAAATCTGGCATGCATTCAAATGTCACCTTCTCAGAGAAGTCTTTGCTAACCACTTCTCTTAGTCTGGGTTCCTCCCGAAGTAGACCTCCGATTCCCAAGTGACCTTCTCGCTAGCACCTCCACCCTTCTCTTCTGGAAACATCCACGCCATAATCTTCAATTGTCTTAACAGCTCACTCAGAGAGGTCTGCCCTGTTCGCAGAGGACTGGATCGATGCCTTTGGCTGAATTCACTACAGACTTCAGGAAACCTCCAGTTGGAGGGATAGCTTATGGGTGGTAGGAGCAAAAAGGAACCATCGAATGAGTTTCATGTACTATTGGAATGACCAGATTAACCAGCTGTTTAAAAAAAAAGAAGAAAGAAGAAGCATTTTCTTGGGGGGCTCTTATAGCTCTTATCACAATCCATCCATCCATTGAATCAAGCACATTTGTAAATATGTTGCCATCATCATTTTCAAAACATTTCCTTTTGACTTAAGTCCTTGGTATCAGCTCCTCTGTTTTCCCTCCCTCCCCTACCCTCGTGAACCCTTGCTAAATTCTTTTTTGTTTTTCATATCTTAAACCGTCTGCTGTCTCCCTTCACCTACGTTTCTGTTGTTCCTCCCCCTTAGCGGGGTGGGGTTATGAGTCAAACATTGTAATCAGTTCCCCCCTTTTACTCCTTCGCCCCCCACCTGCCGTGTGACATTTTGGTCCAGGAACCTCTTCCTTAGGTTGACCTACCCTTAGAACACACAGGATGACCTCATACACATGACTCGGGCCATTGTGTGAGCTCAAAACAGGCCTTGGACTGATATCATGGACTCATTCTGTTTGGCTTTCTTGTCGATGGGGTTTGTATTTTCACCTCCATCCCTATTCTTGCTTGGGACTGAGGCTGGGAAACACAGCTACCAACAAGCAGATGCAGCTGCCCCTCCCTTTTCTGATAGCTCTGGTTCTTCCAGTTGGTCTGGCCTTGGTATCTCTGAGCAGTGAGGCTCAGCCTGGGGACAAAGACAGCAGAGCTTTGGAGCTGGAGGGCATGCATGTTGGAAGCGAGGGTCGGTTTATGGGTCCCACAGAGAAGGGGCACTCAGCCACTTTCACTGGGGGAGTCAAAGAACTGGCGTAGGGAGCAGAGTTACCCTGCTGGCAGGGGTCTAGAAATGATTTGGGGGTGGGAGAGGATTTGGGAAGAAAAAAGCAGAGGAGGAAAGAGGTGTCATGTAGCAGAGCCTTGGCAGAAACACCCAGTGCTCTTCCTTGTGCCCTCCCTCCCCTTCTTGCTGCATTTCTGGGGATGCCCTGGAGCGACTTGTAAAGCAGCCTGACTTCCATGCTTCTGGTTTTCCAGGAAAAGCTTTTGTTAATGCTGACTGTAAATTGAGGGGGTGGCTTTAGAGATGTTTTCTGAAGAACGAATTTTTTTGGCCTATTCTTTCCATAGCATACCAGCCTATTTGATAAAACACTATAACCTTGTTCATTCATCGAGTAAAAGTTTACTAAGCACCTACTATGTGTCCCACACTGTGCTTGATGTAGGAGGAGGGGGAGAAGAAATACTCTTCGTCGCCAAAGAGTAAATGGTCTGAGAGGGAACAGAGTCAGAGAAACAGTGTTTGTGTGATCCAGGCTCTGCTGGGGCAGGAGTTGTTGAGATAAGGATTTCATTTGTGGTGGCCTAGAAGATGTCTTCTAAGCAAACTAGGAGGGAAGAGATTAAGACATTGGCCAATCCCTTGCCTAAAAGGACAGGTGACTTAAAGGGGGGGGGGTTCTCAAAAGTGCTCATTGACTAACAGCATCGCAGCAATACAAGCAGAGGCCCACTTCAGTGAGCAGACATGCTGTCAACACTCTTGGATACGAAAAGCATGCCTCAGATTGTACTCGGGGCATCTGAATTGATGGGATGACACCAGAGGCAGGACCAGCTGAATAAAAATATAAAGTTAGACGGAACATGCCCTAGGCTGAGGAGGGCCCAAATGAGTAGCAATAGAAATGCTAAGTGAGTTCACTCATGTAATGCCAACTGCTGAAACAGATGATGTAGCCCCGTCATCTCACTGGCCTAAGATGATTCTGATTTATTCTCCAATTGCATAATATCCCAAGTGGGTTTGTTTTGTTACTCGGCAGGCAGCACTTCTCTAAGCCAGAATCCAAGGCTCCAGATTCCTTCCATCTTATGAACTTACCACTTTCTGTAAATGGCTGTAAATGGTGGCTTGTGTGTTGTTGTGACGCTGGAAGCTAGGTCACCGGTATGTCAAATGCCGGCAGGGCCCCCCAAAGGGAACAGGATTCAACAGAGCTTCCAAATAAAGAATAGCCTACAGCCTAGGATGACAGTGAAACATTGTCATGAATAGAAACAGAACATTGCCACAACAGTGCTAGACGATCAGCCCCTCAGGTCAGAAGGCAGTCAAAATCTGACTCAGGAAGAGCTGCCCTCTCAAAGAACAGCCAACCAGAATGATCAGAATGGGTGGAGTAAAAGCCTTTGGGATTAAAGCCTCAGGAAATTCATTTGCAGATGGGGCATAACTCAAAATAAGAAAATGTCTATTCATGCAGATGTCTATTAAGAATTAGAACTTTCAATGTATGAAGTATGAATCTAGGAAAATTGGAAGTTGTCAAAAATGAAATGAACCACATAAAGATTGAGATCCTAGGCATCAGTGATCTGAAATGGACTGGCATTGGCTATTTTGAATCAGGCAGTCCTGTGGTTTACTATGGCAAGAATTACAGCTTCAAAGGGAATCGCATTGCATTCATCGTCAAAAAGTACATTTCAATATCTATCTTTAAGTACAATGTTATCTGTGATAGGAATCTATCTGCATCCAAGGAAATCCAGTCACTGCAACTATATTCAAATCTATGCACCAATCACTAAAGTTAGTGATGAAGAAAGTGAAGAATTTTACCAATGTATTCAGTCTGAAATTGATCAAATATACAATCAGGATGCATTGATCATTATTAGTGATAGGAATGAAAAATTGGAAACAAAAGCTCAACGTGGATGTGCTTTTAATTATAGAGTAGCTAAAGCAAATGGAAGAAATAATGACGTCAAAAGAGTCAAGCAGAAAATTTCAAAGGGTAACTCAAGGAGACAAATGAAAGTATTATAATGAGATGTCCAAAGACCTAGAGTAAGAAAACCAAAAGAGAAAGAAAACAATCAGCATTTCTTAAACAGAATGAACTGAAGAAATAAGAGCAAGCCTCGGATTCAATTTTGAAAGATTCTCTAGGCAAACTATTGAATGGTGCAGGAAGCATCAAAAGAAAATGGAAAGAATATACAGTCAGTGTACTAACAAGAACCAGTCAACATTCAACCATTTTAAGAGGCAGCAGATGCTCAAGAACCAATGGTTCTGAAGGAAGAAGTCAAAGCTGCACTGAAAGCATAAGCCAAAAAGGCTCTAGGAACTGACCAAATACCAGCTGAAGGGTTTTCTCCAAGCTGGTAAAGCACTGACAGCAGCTCCCTGACCATACAACTGGAAGAGAGCCATATTTGTACCCACAGATTGTGCAACTTATAGAACAATGCCATTACTACCACATACAAGTAAAATTTTGCCCAAGTTTTCATCCAACTGGTTTCGGCAGTATATTGACAGGGAGCTGCCAGACGTCCAGGCCAGATTCAGAAGAGGACATGGAGCAAAGGATGTCATTACTGATGTCAGATGGATCTTGGCTGAAAGCAGAGAATCCCAGAAAGATGTTTACTTGTGTTTTATTGACTATGCAGCTGTGTGGATCCGAACAAACTATGGATAGCCTCGAGGGTAAAAAGGGAGTTCTAGAATATGTAATAGACCAAGAGACAGTTGTACAAACAGAAAAAAAAACACGGAGCATGGTTTAAAAATCAAGAAACGTGTGTGTCAGGATTGTATCCTCCGCTCCCCCAACTTAGGCAGTCTTCATGCTGACCAAATGTGGGAACAGCTGGAGTATATGAAGAAGAATTTGACATTGGAGGAAGGCTTATGAACAGCTTGTGATATGTAGGTGACACAACCGTGCTTCCTGACGTGAAGAGGATTTGAAAGACTTGCTGATAAAGGCCAAGGACTTCAGCCTTCAGTATGGATCACAACTCAATGTCAAGGAGACCCAAATTCCCACAACGGGACCACTAGGCAACATTGTGATAAACAAAGAAAAGATCAAAGTTGTCCAGAAAAGACGGAAGATTTAAGGAAGTAACTTTAAGGACTAAGGTGCGCCTGCTCCGAGCCATGGTAATTTCAGCCATCTCACATTCATATGAAAGTTGAACCTTAAATGAGAAGACCCAAAAGGAATCGATGCCTTTGAATTATGGTGCTGGTGAAGCATATGGAAGACCCCATGGATTGCCAAAAGAACAACTCTATCTTGGAAGGTGTACATCCAGAATATTCCTTAGAAGCAAGGATGGCAAAAGTTAGTCTCCCATACTTTGGACATGTTATCAAGAGAGCAGTTCCTGGGAAAGAATATCGTGCTTGGTAAAGTAGAGGGGTAGCCAACAAAATGAAGGCTCGTCATCAGATGGAACAACATGGTGGCTGCAAAAATGGGCTCAGACATAAGAACAATTGTGAGGGTGGTGCAAGACATAGTGTCTCTATGAGTCAGAACCAGCTCGTTGGCTCTTAACCACAACAGCATGATAATGAATGTGTGAGAGCATTGCATGGGACAGGTAGGAGGTGATCTACTTACATTCCACAGGCGACATTTCAACCCAAGGCCTCAAGTAGCTGCAAGGGTGGCCAGGGAAATGTAGAAGTGTTGTGTGCTCAGTAGACAGGGAATCGCTTTGGGTGGTGAGCTTTGCTGGACTGCAACATTGAGCTATAAAAAGAGGTCCTACCCAAACTCTCAATATTCCTCCATCAAGGAGTGTGGGAGGCCAGGGCTCCCGTGGAGGAAACCTTCACTTTTGCGAGTTGGAGATACGTCCCACTCACATACTCCTAAGTAAAAGTCATTCCCCTCGATGTCGCCCATAATAATGCTACATTTAAGGTGCTGTTTGCAAACACATGGTCACTGACTTTTCTCTTGGTGATCAACTGCTTGAAAGTTAGCTGCCTAAAGGTTGTCAGCAATCTAAGGCAATCACACTCGATTGTCTGTCCCACCTTAAGCACAGGATGATAGATTGTTCCCCAGCGAAAGAGCTCAAAGACACCTAAGGTCAGGCCAACTCAGATGATCAAGGTTAGGTTGCCATCTTGACTCTACGACCTGCCCATCTTGTTACATGGGTGTCTTCCTGTCACATGTATGCCTCTTGTACAACCCCTTCCTGTTAGGTATGTGCTCACCGTGGCCTGTGTGCCCGAGATTATATACCTTCATGAAACTGCATTAATCTCTCTCTGCTCAGACCTGGCTCTCGAAGTCATGACTGAGGAGGTGAGTCCTTGCATGCTTTCTCTTGTCTGATCTCTCTTTAATTTACCCATCCATTACACAACGCCCCCATGGGCCCATTCGGTTGTGGAGAGGCTGGTCCCCCACACTAACAAAAATGATGTGTGAGACCCAAGGACAAACTGAGTAACTAATTAGAAAGCTGCTTGACAATCTGCAGGGCGGCAACCCCCACCCCTTTGAGAGTGCCTTCTAAAAGCTAGAAGTGTTCCCCTTGACAACGTCCTCCCCTTCCTGCGCGCCCTCCCCCACCACACACACATCTTATCTATGCTTAAGGTAGTCCTGCTCAACTCTCAAAAGGAACCTGCTTCATTTCTTTTGAAGTGACTCTGCTTTAATAAACTTGTGGCTTTAATTCTAAAAAAACACAAAGAGGTCCTACCACAAGAGGGCAGCTCCATGAATACAGGAAGCAACCTCTCTCCCTCCTTCACCTTGACACATCTGGTGTCTAGTTCAGAATCTCAGGTCTCCCTGGCCGTTGGGTTGCCACTATCATGCCTTGGTGCTGTGCCTCCCACATACTTTGTTCTTTCACCACTCCCCTGGTTCTCCTGTTCTTTTTCATCCAGGTGCTTAGGAATACCTAGTTATAGCCTTCCTTGTCCGTGAGCTTACTTAGCGGCCTTTTTCCTTTCTGCATGTGAAGCTCCCGGAGGACAAGGGTTGTGCCAGCCATGCTCACCACTGTATCTTCAGTGCTTTGTACAATGTCCGGTACGGGGTAGGCTCTTAATAACTAGCTGGTCAACGAATGGCTAAATCAATGGGGCCACAGGGATTTGGAATCACTGTGTAGAGGAGGTGGAACTTGCATTGGGTGTTGCATAGAATCTGACTGGGAATGGAGATTGGGGGAGGGGGAGGTAGATTACAATGAAACCAAAATAGGCCATAAATGTATATATTACATCATATAGGAAGTTGAGGCCTATCTGCTCCATGCACATGCTGAAGTGCCCATCGCATACAGGTCAGTGTTATAGACCCTTGCTTGCTGAAGGATGCCAACTCCATCCAAGAAAGCCCATCTCTACCCATATAGACGTCTAAAGCTCCACAATGACGGCAATTGCCACGTTCCATTTTGTGTAGTGCATTAGGCCTGAATTCCTTATCCTAGCCATTAAGAACCACCACAGAACAATTTCAGTCTTCCGTTCTGGGAGAACCACGGTATCCCACACAGTTAGCTACTCTTCGTGGGGCAGTGGGATGTGGGAAGAAAGGACCAGGGTTTGGGGATTATAGGTATTTGTTTAAGTCCCTGCTCTAGTATTCTAATCCTTGGACCCTTGGGTAAATGTCTTAATCTCTCTGTGCCTATTCAGTAAATTAAATTGGGGATAATTTAGCTCATGGATTTATCATAAACTATGGGTGCTTTATTGAGAAGAACAGTCATTTCAGGACACTTCATTGTGCTCATGCGGAATCTGTACATGGGGCAAAGACAGTTGTTCAAGCAGAATCAGGAAATAAAATGTGTTTTAAATTAGGAAAGGTGCTCGTCAGCGTTGCTGAGCACATCATCTGAGAAGTTGAACTATATGAAGAAGAACATGGCATCAGGATTGGAGGAAGGCTTATTGACAACCTTTGATGTGCAGATGACACGACTTTGCCTGCTGAATGTGAGGAGGGCTTGGAACACCTGTTGATTATGGTCAAGGATTTCGGCCTTGAAAAAGGTTTACAACTTATTGTAAAGAAACCCCAAATCCTCACAACAGGACCAATAGACATCATCATGATAATCCAAAACAAAAAGAGAAATTATCAAAGGTTTCGTCATACTTAGAACCACAATCAACGCTCGAAGGTACAACCGTCAGGAAATCAAAGGCATTCCTTCTATGTGTCTGTTCTCCAATTCGAGCAGGTAGAGATGACGTGTCTTTTACCTGTTTGGAAAGACCATTAAGGTTCTGAACCTTCATTTGCTTATTTACAAGCTATACGTTGAATCATACAAAATAGCTAGTATCCAAATGTTTTTGACTTGCAAAATTGTCAATTTCCTATGATTCAGCGTAGGATTGGGTGGCATGTGGGCTCATTCGCCATCATTTAGGGATGAAGTTATCTGACTCCAAAGTGTGGTCCCCTCAGCCAAATTCTGGGTGGTGAAATCTCCAGGGAAGGGATTCAGAGCTTTGGAGGAGCCTGTGATCTGTAGTAGGTCCTGCCGCTGCTTGTGGAGTTTCCATTAGAAACTCTGGGTTCAAGAAGGCCATTGCAATTTCCCTTTTCCCTGTAGGTGGCAACATATGTATTTGATCTCTGGGATACATGCCAAGACCTCCAGGCTCGAATTTTCAAGTCTTCTGCAGATCAAAGGCTCTCCTCATCACACTGTGGGCTTCCCTGGGCTGTTACCCAACAAAGCCACACTAGCTTCTCAGAGGGCCAGTGGCAGAGTGCACAGGAAAGACAGCAGGATAGAGGAGGAACGCCTACTGTTCTAAATACTGCGGCAGGGGGGTCAGATGAGTGTGAAGGACAAGAAGGTTTGTAAATTTTTCTCAAACCAACTGTAAATAAAGAATGCAAGAACTCTAGGTGGGTTTTTAGGTATTTATGAACTAAGGTACCTGAATGGGGTGGGTCTGGGAGATTGGAGCTTCTCATAGTTTCCTCACTTTAGATACCCAAGGGAACATTCAGGGCCTTAGCAAGCATCCTATTCAACCCTTTCAATTGTGTCATAATGACCTTAAAACAAAGTACACGTTATTGTACATCTGTAGTAGAACATATCCGAAAGGCAAAAGAAAAACCACAAGAAAGCTAAAGTTCCATTGTTATATAGTAGTCATTTTGAGTAAATAATTGTGTTACTGTTTTTAGGAACCAAGGTTTTCAGCCTATGAGAAACGAGATCAAATGTAAAGTCAAAGACTTTAAAGTAAAGCCTCTAATCTTATCTTTGAATTGGAAATGGCCGTTGAAGTGATTATTTATATTTACCTCCTAAAACTCTCCTACTAAGAAAGTCTAGCATCAACGGCAACTTTGCAACACTGAATGCCCCTTAGCATGCGGATTGTGGTCTCCAAACTCTGTGTATCTCTGAAAGGAAGCAGGACCTCTCAGAGAAAGGACTGATTCCAGGTCTGGGGTCAGGACATGCACACTATGAACCTGGGCTAGCTGAGTATCCGTGAAATTCCCACAGGGGAGGAAACAGACCTCAAGAGCTCCGGTGACTTGCTGAATGCCCCAATGTAGGCAAGGCCTGGGAAGAACCCGAGTGCCTGGTTCATGTCCCAGCAAGGTGCAGTCTCAGACTCAGCCAGGGCTCCAGCCAGGGCCCTCCCAGCTAATGTTCCAACCAGGATCCTGAGCTGTTTGACTAGGATTCTCCACTTGGTGGGGTTGGCAGCAGATCCATTTTGAGCTACTTTCATATTGGAGAACTGCAGAATCTAGCCAAGTGCACAATCAAGAAATCCTCATTTGAAATGCACATGCCATAAGGGTTACCTTCCTAAAACCAACTCCAAGACTGCTGGTGCTCTGCCCATATTTCCTCATCCTATGTGCAGCAGTTCGACTCTACCTCCCAGGACCTGAATACTTGACTAAAGGCTTTCTCTGCCCTTAGAACTTGCTTTTCTAGAAGTATCAGGGAAGCCACACCTGGCTGCCTCAGCAGCCTTCAACCAATGGCTGATGGGACTAACTAAAAAAAGAAATCTAACTCACTGCCATTGAGTCAATTCCAACTCACAGTGACCCTATGGTCACTGCCATTGAGTCTGTTCTGACTCATAGTGAACCTATAAGACAGGGTAGAATTGCCCCGTGGGTTTTTGAGACTATAACTCATTGTGGAGTAGAAAGTCTCATATTTCGCCCTTGGAGTGGCTGGTGGTTTCGAACTGCTGGTCTTGAGGTTAGCAGCCCAACCGGTAACCCACTGTGCCATCAGGCTTCCTGCTGGACTGCTGGGATATGGTAGATAAGTACCCGAATTCCTTCGAAGGTGTGTGCTTCCTAACTGCTTCCAATGGGATCTAGCCTCAGTTGTCCCTAGTGATAGTAGCTGAGCAGCATGTCCGTGGGAGTAACAGTCAGGAAGTCAAATCCATATAGCTTTGGCAAAGATGTTACTTTGGTGACTAAGGTGTGCTCAGGCTAATCCCTGATCTTATAAATTACCTCCCTTGCATGTGAAAGCTGTAAGACAGAAGAATTGATGCATTCGAATTTTGGTGTTGACAAAATATATTGAATATACTGTAGGCTTCCAAAAGAAGACACAAATCAGCCCTAGGGGAAAAAAACACTTGTAGAGCCAGAATGCTCTTTAGAAGAGATGACAAAATTTTTTTTTTAAAAAGAAGAAGAGGAGATGACATCGGCTCGATTATTTTGCTCACATCACCATAAAAGACTAAACACTAGAACGGTCCGTGAAAATGAGGCAAACCCTCGACGAGTTGGTTTGACACAATAGCCACCTCTATGGACTTCACCTTGCTAATGATCATGAAGCTGGGCACAGGCTTGGACAGCATTTTGTTCTATTCTGTACTTGGATAGGATTGCCTCCACTCCGAGTTCACGTGACAGCATCTGTCTTTCATTCCCTTTCTCACTCCCCGCTTCTACCTACTGCTATCTCCATCGGCTCACCTCCTACATCACTTGCCCTGGATTGTTTCCTCAGTGTCTGTTCTGGGAAAATGAAAACGTTCCTTTGGAGTCTGTGGGACTGCCTTCCATGGGCAGCTAAAGAGGAAGCACCACCGCCCAAGGAAAGCAGGCCTTCCCCTCAGCATAGCCGCAGGTTGAACTCACCTCGACTTGCCCATCTTTTCTGACTCTAGATTTCACATGCTGTGCATTCAGTATTCCCCACTCACCTAGCTCACGCTGTGCCTTTTAGAGATGGCACGGAACTCATTATAAATATCTAGACGTTCAGGGTGGAAAGGTCCTGGGAAAGGAATGCCTTTTGGCTCAGAGGCTAATGTATTTATAGCTCTTTGGTTGGCCCAATAAAGGACAGCACCTCTCCTCTACCTACAGAGATACTAATTAGCAAGTCATAATTCTCAGTAAGTGCAGTGGCGGTACTACAGCGGACCTGTCCTAAGTATTTATTTTGTTCCATTGTCATTGATGATCTCTAAGCAAAATTTAAGAGAATAACCTCTATCTAGGAGAAGATATTTATTAGCATATATAACTGGATACGATGTGCTACTTGTCTGACTGCTTCACAATTTCACCATACCGAGGGCATCTGCCCAAGAGAATCATATTGGAATGCAGAATCCTCTTCTTCTTAGGTTCATGGTTTCCTGCACAGAACAATTTTCACTTGGTTTTTCCCACTGTAAAACCTCTCTCTTCCATGGAATGCCATGGGTGCCCACCCGTGTTCTTGACCTCACATCTGTAGTCAGAGCTGAAGTGAAGGAACTGCAATCCATCACAGCGATCTCTGTGGGCAAGGTGCCTACTTTCCTCTCTAGGTTTCTACGAGGAATGTGCTTTCAAGGAACCAAGGCAGCTCAAGAAAGGCACTCATGGTCTTTCCTACAGTCAACTGCATGTAATTCTTGGCAAATAGTGAAAAACAGTTTGGTGAGCCACACACAAATGGGTTTTATTTGTAACCTCTTTTCTGAACCTTGGGAGTGTTTCCTAACTATCTCCATTCTGCTCTCCTGAAAGATCAAGTTTTATCTTTCTCTTCAGGAGTTTTACCTTTGGGGAATACCAAATGAGATTTCTGAACGCACGGGTGCAACACCGACAGCACTCACTCATCCATGCTAAGAAATTTGGAAGACAGCTATCAGGCAAATCAACTGGAAGAGATTCATCTGTGTGCCCTGTCCCTTGGGAATTATGCCCCCCCCCAATATATGTGGCAATTTGGCTAAGCCATTCTTCATCATGCTTTGTCAAGTGTGTAATCATGCCCCATGATATGATCTGATGTAATTATCCTCCATCTGTGATATGTTGTAAATCCTCCCCTCTGTTTGTAAGTAAGATAGGATTAAGTTATGTTAAAAAGCATGTTATGCTTGCAGTGTTAATGAGGAAGTGTTGAAATGGGATAGAAACCCCTAACAGGGTCACAGCCTCCCCTCGATCAGATGTAAGGCACTTTCCCTGAAGTATGACCTGCATCATCTTTTATCTTGCAAGAGATAAAAGCAGAGAGAGGTGAGAAGAGCTAGCTCTTTTTTCTTGGTGGTACTTATGTCTCTAGCTCTTCTCACCTCTCTCTGCTTTTATCTCTTGGGATCCTGTGCTAAGAACTTCCGAGACCCAGGAAAGCTTTACACCAAAGCAATGGAGATCTCCAATGGACACCAGGCCCACAGATGTTGAAAAGAGACCAGGCCATTTCCCATAACTGGCCGAGAGAGGAAGTTTTCCTGTAGAGCTGGCACCCTGAATTCAGACTTGTAGCCTCCCAGACTGTGAAAGAATCTATTTCTTATTGTTAAGACCATCCACTTGTGGTATTTCTGTTATACTAGCATGGGATAATGAAGACATGCCCCTTCTTCCAAAGGAAATCCACCAGAACGCAGAAATTATGGTATAACAGCAATAATATCACAGGCAAGTAAAATTGTGCTGCAGATAATTAAAAAATGGTTGCAGCAGCACTTCAGCTGAAATGTGAATTATACCTCAGCATAAAACAAAAATCCTCAAGAGTGGGCCAGTAAGCTGCATTATGATAAATGGGAGAAATTTTGAAATTATGAAGGATTTCAGTTTATGTACACGCACACTCAATGCCCACAGAAGTAGCAGGCAAGAAATCAAATGACAGTGTGTCGCCTTGGGCACATATGCAGCAAAAGGCCTCTTTAAAATGCTAGAAAAGAAAGCTGCCACTGTGAGGTCTAAGGTGTCCCTGTCCCAAGCCATGTTGCTTCCAGTTTCTTGATACGCATGTGAAAGCTGGACCAGGGATAAGGAAGACTAAAGAAGAATCGATGCCTTTGAATTTGTGTCAGTTCGGGTAGGCGAGAGAAACAAATCCATAGAAACTCATATATGTATAAGAGAGAGTTTTAGATAAAGGGTAGGTGCACATTAATAACACATCTCAACCCAGTCCAGTCCAATATCTTAAGTCCGATATTAACCCATATGCCTGATACCAATCTATGAAGTCCTCTTCAGACTCAGGAAACACCTGCAATGATGCTGGGTACAAGAAGATCACAGGCCAGTGGGTGCAAAGTCATTGGTGGTAGAAGCATCTCAGCACTGGCAGAGGTCACTATGTGGCTCCTCCAGTTCCCAGAGCTACATCAGGGTAGATCCATGTGGCTTCTCCAGCTCAGGGCATTTGTGTAGTTCCATGTGTCTTGTCAGCTGCAATGCTCCCAGGGAGTGAACAGAAAGAGAGAGAGAGGTGAATAAGAGAGAGAGGTATCTCCTGCCTCCAAGGAGGAAGTCCAGGAAATTCCCAGAATTCTCAGGAGAAGGCCATGCCCACACAGGCTTCATTGGCTATGTATGATCTGATTGACAGACTACACTTCACCCTTTCACTCGTAATCCTCAAAGTGACAAACGATTATTTAACTATCACAGAATTATAGTGCTGGTGAGGAATATTACATATGCCATGACATACCAAAAGGATGAACCCATTTGTTTCAGAAGACAGACATAATATCCAGCGTGTTCCCTAGAATTCCAAGATGGCAAGCCATTTGGGTATGTAATAAGGAGAGACGGGTCCTTGGAGGAGGACAGGATGCTTGGTCAAGACGAGGATCCGTAACATAGAAGAGGCTCACAGCGAGATGAACAGATGCAACAGCTGCAACAATAGGCTCAGACAGAGTCCCGATTGTGAGGCTGGGTCAGGCCCTGGCCGTGCTTCATTCTGTTGTACGTCGGGTTAGTAGGACTCAGAGCCCACTCAACAGTACCTAAGATCCACAATCATATATGTTTGGGACAGACCAGAGGTTCTCAACCTGGGGGTCACGATCCCTTTGGGGGAGTCGAACGACCCTTTCACAGGGGTCGCCTAAGACCATCAGAAAACATCACTGTAACAAAATGACAGTGATGAAGTAGCAAAGAAAATAATTTGATGGTTCGGGGTGGGGGGGTCACCATCACAGGAGGAGCTGTATGAAAGAGTCGCGGCATGGGGAAGGGTGAGAACCATTGGGATTGACGATGATAGAATCACGATTTAGTCATGTTGAAGCAGAATGATATGAGGAGTGTTGATCCACAAGGGAAAGTGCTTTTATTTTTTTTAAAAAGCAAGATATAAAGCAACATATGCTCTATCTTAATTATATAAAAGTGCAAACGAAAAAACACCACCAGCTTGGAAAGAAACTAGCAACCGAATAGGGGAGGCAGGCTTTCCTTTTGGTGTTTTAGATATTTTTGAAATTTCCACAAATATCTGTTACTTTTGAAAATGCAAGTAGGAGGTGAAACCTTTAGGAAACACTTTACTGAGGGAGTGTGTGGGCTTTAGTCAGTGTAGCCCTGCTTGATTAATATGTGCGTGAATGAATGAGCGCTAGACTGCAAGAACTTGAATAAAAGGAACTCTGGCTTGGGTATTTGTGTGCCCCTGGTTCAGAACCCAGAGTGGATGGGTGTGAGTGGGGAACCAGACTCCTAGGATTGATCTAGTAAATATTTCTGCTTTATAACCAAGTGAGTCCTAAATCAGGACCGCTTCTCAAAGGGTCTTCTAAAAGACCTTTAGGTCTTCACAGGTGTCCCATCTCTCTGGGATTATATCCTTCCCTTCTGCTTCTCTCACCCAAACGTCCTCTGCTGGAAGTCTGTGGATAAATGAAACCCAGCGTTGGTACAAAGCCTGGCTCGAGCTATTTACATACATTTTACTTCCCTGCCAAACGTCACCAGACTCAGTGTCCAGCACGACAGACTCAAGCACATTTCTGATAAGCCCTTCCTTGGGACAGTGCCTGGGATATAGCATTACCCCTCTTGTCAGGGTTCTCTGGATGTAGCGCTAAGGGATACGTACCTGGCAAGATAGTACTTCTGAGGTGGACGGTAATGACCACAAACAAGCACGTACCACATTAGCCTGGAGGGAGGCCAGGGTAGTAGTGGAGAATGGCTAGGTGGCAAGTGGCGGAGGCATCTAGGGGCAAAGGTCAACCAGGCTAACTCCACTGAGCTCTTCTTGTCCCCCAAACCAAGTCTCTTCCAGGTTGCTTGGTCTAGAAAGCCAAGAAAGTGGAAGGGACAGAGTCGAGGAGAAGATAGGAGCACAGATGTTTCCTATATTGAATACCCGTGGGAATCTGTCCTAGCGTGTTACCCAGCTTTGCATCTTTAATGGGAAGGAGAAAGGGGGTGGAGTGTTTTCTCCTGAGTGTAACAATGGTTTTCTATCCACATCTTTTTTCCATGATGACATGGACGCTCCAAACCTCAAAATGGCTCATCATTTGTTTGTTTGTTTTCTGGTGACCTGAGCACCACCTTTTCTTGCAGTCATAGCACCTTCCAGATAGTACCTCTTATCAGCTGTAGACTTCAGGCACCCAGACTCCTGTAGCCAGGTCAGTCACAGGCCTGAAGTGCTTCTGGAATCCTAAAAGAAAATGACTGGTCTCTCTGGTCAGAAGTGGAGGAAGGCCTGATAGATGCCCAGGGAGCACCTATGCGGGAGAGAAATGGAGAGTGCAGAAGCCAGGCAGCTGGTTGGCATCAGTGGAGGGGATTGCAAAGGGAGGTACAAGAACCCGCAGCCAGGAGACTTTGTGCCTCGGCCCACGCCCAGTTCGGTGATCTTGTATCAAATTCTCTGAATCTCAGTTTCCTTAACAGCACATGAAAGGTGTGCCCTAAAACAATTGCTTTTTTACTGTGTAGTGACCTCTACCCACAGCCATAAAGATGTTTTTGTATACACACACACCTGCAAATCCTATCCATGCGCACATGTGACAGAAACACAAAGCAATACTATGTGCAAAGCACTGTGCTATTTTCTAGTCTACTGTATTCTGTTTCATTGTTTGAAAAATGCTAGTCTTGACCTGCTAAATGGATTTCACAATCCACTAATGGGTCATGCCCTGCAGTTTGGAAAAACATTGAACTCCATAATTTCTGAGGTCCCTCGCAGCTGTAGCATCCAATGACTCTGCTAGATGCCTGAAGGAATTTTCTTAAAATCATAGCTGAGCTGTGACAGATGACTGTGCTTATGTTCTCTAGGAAGTGCACGGTGTTGAACATGGCGGCCGAATCACCTGAAGAGAAACAAGTAACTTATAAATGGCAGCCAAAGAGAATGGGAAGTGCCTCTCCTCTGACAGTAGCTGGGCATTAGGCTCTCCAGCTCCTCACACTGAATGCGGCCCTAGTCAACTGATCTCAGAGATTAGGGAAGTCACAGGCTCCCCACCTGCGGCAGCTTTCTTTCCAGTTTCCAGATTCTAAGAAACCTCCCCGCCCACCTCTGCAAAGTACAATCTCGAAGGTCCTTGCCTGTGTTTACACTTCAACCACTAGGAAGACAGGAAAAACAAAGCAAAACCAGGAAACTTTGAGAGCTTCACACTTTTCCTCCATTGACCTTGAACCCTCATCCGGGCCTCTTGGGAGTCTTGTGCAGGAAAGGGAACCTACATTTATGGTGTGTTGACATGCCAAGTACTTCACCATTTTAGAGATTCCTCAGACCCAGTGTACGGAGGCCTTGTGATCCCCATTTTACAGAGACCCAAAGAGGTCAGTCACTTGGGCGACGTCACACTGCAGCGAATGGCAGTAGCTGATGGGCACGCATCCCCATCTTTTTTGACGCCAGAGCCCAGGGTGTCCTCCCCCTTCCCCCACCCATAGAAAGTAGAGGCATCAAAAGCTGGAGTGGTCAGAAAGTCCAACCCCCTCCTTTGTAAAGATGGAACATGGGTCCTAGGGAGGCCCTTGAGTCCTTGTTCAAAGTCACGCAATGAGGCTTCTACTAGTTTTTTCACAGGATATGAGTCATTGGTACAGCTACCCCCCACAGCAGTAATAGCAAACTTATCCTCTTGTTCCAGGGCATCATTTTATTGCAGAAGTTGGACACACTATTTCTCTGGGGGTAATACTCTAGATTCTTTTAGTGGGAAAATAAACACACAGTCATGTCCTCCTCGTCTCTAGGTACTGGATGTTTGTCAGGCAGCCACTAGGTTCTTTTCTGCTGCTGAGGGGGTGACCATGAAATGCATTGTCCACAATAGGAACAAATCTGAATTCATTGTAGTTCAAAAGACAGTCTTCTAGGAGCCTGACTCTGGCTTTGAGCTACTCCACAGGTGGCAAAGGTCTTAATGGTCCTTCCTCCACTTATACCTTACCCTGATTCCTTCTCCAGGCTGCCAACCAAGTAGACAAGGGATTGGTTTCCAAAGAAGGAAGGACAGTAGGGAAGGAATGATTTCCCTTGGTGAAATCCCTTTCTCATTCTCCCATCAGAGCTTAGAACTCTGGCACCAGCAACAGAGTTATCTGATGCCATTGAGTTGGTTCAGGCTCATCGCTACCCTAGCACAACAGAACGAAACACAGCCCGATCCTGCCCCATGCTCACCATTTTCCCTAGGCCCGAGCCCATTGTTGCAGCCACTGGGTCAATCCATGCCATTGAGAGCCTGCCCCTTTGTCACTGCCTCTTAACTTAACCAAGCGTGATGTCTGTGGCAATTCCATAATTTTATGTCAACTTGAAAGTATATAAACGTGTAGGGGTGTTATTCAACCTGAGGCCACAGCCTGATGGTGTCTCCTTGTGGGTGTGACCTTCTCATAAGGAGGGCCTGGGGAACTTCCCCATCTCTTTGCCACTGACCCTAAAGGTACCTTCACCTTCCTGCTTGCTGACCACCCTGAGCGCCATCTGAGTCTTGCCATGTTCTCACCGACATTGCCTCCACGTGGCTCTGAACCCACCGGCCTGTGATCTTCCTGCAATCTGCATCATTGCCTGTGACGTTGTGAGTCTAAAGAGAGATTTATGCACTAGTATCAGATTTCTGGACTTGAGTTGGACTAGGCTGGGATGCTTTCTTGATATTGGATGACTTCTCGATATAAAGGTGTTTTTTTTTTCCCTTACACACCTAGTCATCTCACTGCATTTGTTTCTCTAGTCAACCAGCCTAACACAGTGTCCTTCTCCAGGGACTGGTCTCTCCTGACGACATGTCCAAAGTATGCAAGACATGTCTTGAGCATTCTGTTCATACTTCTTCCAAGAACGATTTGTTTGTCCTTTGGGCAATTGGTGGTACTGAGTAGATTTCTCCTTTGCTTACCAAGCTGCTTGCTGCCAAGGATTGGCTTCTTCCTAGCAAGGGCCAGGAAGCTAACCTCCTGCAATTTTGTGGTACGATTTCAGATGTTCATCGATACAGGAATAGACTTGCACAATCCTCAGGGCTTCCTGTCATAGAGCAGTAGAATGGGTGGCTTGTAGGGATGTCTTCTGGGTAAGAACGCTGTGTGACAAGAGTCTGTGGGAGGTCTGTCCTTTAGAGACTCTAAGAAGGTGGCCTCCAATGCCTCCTCTCCCCTACAGGGGTAGGCATTCCATCACTGAGTCACCGGAACAGGATTTGAATGCTCGCCACAGGCATCATTCATTCTTTGAACTCAGCGGACACCTGTCCCCTCTCAAATTCCTGAGGACCTGGGAGAAGGAAGGAGGGACGTGGGGAGCTGGAGGCAAGGTTAGAGGCTGTCAAGGACAGGAGACAATGAACAGGCATTTCTACTCCGTCCAGGGTCTCGGTGAGTCCGAATTAACTAGAGGGCAGGTGGGGGGGGAGTCTGGAAATTTTTTGGTCTATGGGTAACAGAGCTGCCAGCAAGTGAGAAGGAATTCGGGGGGGGGGCAGCGAATAGGCGCTTGGCTGTTAATTGAAAGATTGGCGATTGGGATCCATCCAGTGGCTACATGGGAGAAAGACCTGGCAATCGACTCCTAGGAAACCCCATGGGAAAATTCTACTCGGTGCAATTGGAGCGCTTTGATTCAAAATCAACTCCACCAACACCAGATTTTTTTTTCTTAATGTGACACATGGGACCCCCTTCTCAACCGGAGCTTAAGCATGCTCATGTCAATATTGATTTGGGCCGCATCAGTGGCTTAGAAGCCAAGCAGGTAAGGTTTCTAATCCCAGATCTCCTCTCACCAGGTGTGTGTTTGTGGAAATGTATGTGCTCTCTCAGCGTCTCCATTTCCTTCGCTGTAACCTGGGGATAGCACTTTCCTTTGGGGGTTGTGTAAGGTTACCTTCATGTGATGAACATCATGTGCCTAGCCTCTGTAAGCGCGTACAGGCTTGGAGGGTAGAAGGGATATGGTGCGTAGCCTTTCTCTGGCTATTAAGGATAGACATGGGATTGGCAACCCTACTGCCCTGTGGACTCTCTAGCATCATCTGCCCCTTCTTTGGGGAGCAGGAACAGAGGGGGGAAGGTGACAAAGTGACGGAGGAGGAGACTCAAAATCTCTTTTGCTGTGTGGCAAAACAGAATCCACAGGCCCCAGGGACACTACAGGGGAGAGCATTCTGCCGGGTGTGTGCATGAGGGGTCAGGAAACTTGGGGGACAGCTTAGAATTCTGCCTATCATAGAGGCGCCCTTGAATGGACTGACATAAGCAGAGGAGACAGCTCCAGACTTGGCCCTTGTGCCATTTTTATGAGAACAAACATGACCGAGGGTCCTCAGCCTGCTCATGCGCAGTGAAACTGTAAAGGGGGACGTAGGGGGTTGGGGACAGAGGGAACCTGAGAATGCAGTCAGCTCCGCAATGGCAATAGTACTACAAGCTTGCAGCTTTGCTTGAGCTGTTATTTAAGAGAAGGAATCGCTTTCTTTTGAAGAACGAAAATGAGACGGTTTTCCCTGGAAGAGCTCCATTTGGGCCTGTCTGTCTGCCTCCAGTGGACACATAAGACTAGTGAATGCTCAATAGCCAAAAGGGCAGAGGCGTGAAAGAGTTTGCCTTTCCTGCCCTGTCTAAGCGATAAACACTATGGTGGCTACTGATGAGTGAAATGTTCACCTGCTAATGCGTGGCCCAAATCCGTTATTGCCGCTAAGCAGATCAAGAAAGCAATCTTGAAGGGGGAGACGTGAGGATTCCTCACACTGAAGGCTGTCACTGCAAGCTCATCCCAGGCACAGCGACTTGGCTGCTCGTGTCAGAACGTATGTGTCTGTCTCTGCACCTCGGAACCCACAGGCCTGAGCAGCCACAGGGCTCAACCGTCCAGAAATAGTGTTAGATGGCCCACTTGGCACAGTAAGAACATGTTTAGGGTGCCAGCAAAGCAGAGGCACCCCCCAAAAAAGCTCCCCCCAAATAACCTGATATAATATTTAATGATAAGAAAAGCGAAATTTTGCTGAATTTCTCTACCATGATTGCATGGGATGTTGATTCATTCTTCAGGATTACCTTTTACAGAAAGGCAAGGATGGACAATTGAGGGATCTAATCTTGAAGTGACTGGGGTTTCCAGAGTCCAGACGGCTTGGCTCACTCCTAGGGAATCACAGAGAAATGAGATAGAGCGTCTCATTTCTATGGGCCATCTCTCCCAATCCATGACTTCCAGGCACAATCACAACCCAGTTGTCGCCCAGAACCAAAGGGCATTGGATCGGCACATTGTATGTTTCTCAAACGTGCCTGATGATTGAAAACGATATGAATCTGGGGGTTACTCATCAAATAGGCAGACCACCAGGCCTCTCTGCTGGGAATTCTGGTTCAGGGAATCTCCAGTGGGTTGGTGTCTAGCACTTCTGAGAAGTCTTTTCTTCTGATCAACACTGAGCTAACAAGAAGGAGCTGAGCTCCTCGCCATTCAAAGCTTGAGGAGCCATGGCTAGTTGACCCCCTAAATGCACTCCTCTCTCCAGGGCGATAGTCCCGGGACTTGTAGCCCTTGCATTTTAAGTCTTTCTGAACATTGGAAATGAGTAGACATCAATCAAAGGGAATAATCTGCCCTGTAGCAATTAGAATATCATGGTGAAGGGCTCTATACATGTGGGGTTGCCCCCAGTCGGGATGGACTCCCTGGCAATGAACAATAAAAATCACCATCTACTTACTTTGGAGTTACTAAGCTTTTCAATATAATGGGGCTACTAGCTACAATGAGCTTTCTAAAATTTTCAATTACAGAAAATGAGAAATTCCATTTCCCTCTCACGAGTGCTCAATAGCTACTATGGCTAATGCCTCCAATGTTGGACAGCACAGCTATAGAGCTTTCCCAGTACTCCCAGAAGGTTCTGTCAGGCAGTAGATGGACCCTGTCCATGTGCCATTTCTTCAGCATCTTTGTACTTAGGTATCTAAGACAATACCCCTTTGCCCCTGGCTCTAAGTCTGCCCACAGGCTTGCTACACCCCTCTTTTTGTGCCTTTACACAGTCAATTCTCTCAGTGGACAAAACCAATCTCTATTTCCTCCTTGGAAGTCCTTATTCTTCCTCCATGTTCCAGCAAAATCAACGTCATCCTTTGATACCCTTCCTGGAATACCTTGGAATACTTCTGGGGCTCAGAGTGCATCTCAGTTACCCATCTTATGACCAGGCCTGATTTAAGGCTCTGAACTTCTCATCCCCACGCGGCGCATTCTTTTCCCGGTACTGCTATAACAAAGTAGTGCAAATACATGGCTTCAAGCAACCTACATTTATTCCTCCATAATTCTGGAGGCCAAAAGTCTGCAATAAGTTTCACTGGGCTAAAGTCAAGATGTTTGCAGAGCTGGATCTGTGGGGCAATTTGTTTCCTTGCCTTTTCCGGCTTCCGGAGGTTGCCCACATCCCTTGGCTCGTGGGTTCCTTCTTCCATCATTAAGACCAACAGCCTTTCCTTAAGATCCCACTGCTTCCATGGTCATGTCACCTCTGGTTAACTCAGATTCTATGCCCCTCCTGTAGGCTGGATAATTTGGGATATTCTCCCCATCTCAAGATCCATAATTTAATCACATCTGCAAAGTCCCTTTTGTCATATTAGGTAACATTCAGAGATTACAGGGATTGGGACATGGGTCTTTGGGGGGGCCACTCTTCAGCCAACTGCCTATGAATGGCCTTTGCCACATTATATATATATTGTGCCACATTAATATTTGTTTCTATGTCCTCAAGTTCAGGGACTGTATTGTAATTCCTTATTTTGTAGTTAGCGCCGTACTCATTAATGTCTAAATGGATGAATTATTAAACTCACTGCAGACTACTTGTGAATGGGGTCCCCTCTTGATAGATGGGAGTGGGATCATGGAGATGTAAAGCTAATGGTCAAATCTGCATTTCCTTCCAATTTTCCTAATGGCTTCCAAGCTGGTATAATTTTCCCCCAGGGGACATCTGGCAATGTCTGGGGACATTTTGCACTGTCGCTAGATAAACTTATGTCCTACTTAAATCTAGTTGGGAGAGGCCAGAGATACAATCAATGCACAGGAACACTCCCACCAGACAAACAAAAAAATGCTACCCAGCCCGAATGTCACAGGTGTCTGGGTGGAGAAACCCTGGGATGGAGTGCCGCTATCAGATGATGGGAAACCGCCATGAGCAGGGGCTAAAGCTTAGGGCAGAGAAAGAGCCCGCCCTATTCAGTCACCTGCCTCTCTGCATCGCCGTGGAAATAAATCTGTGTTTCTATCTTTAATTCTCGTGCTCATGACACATTATTCTAGAAAATACACACTACTTAAGGTAGCATTCAAAACCAAACCCCCAAATAAGTAGTCCTTGATGCAGTATTGGGGGCAGGGGGTTCTTATGGAAAGGTTGTGCGTGTTTTGAAGTTTTCTTTCTTCTATTCCCGTCTAGCAAACCAACCTTCCTTCTTGTTCTTGTGTCTCTCTGCTTTATCTGTAGAGTGCCGTCGTCCATGTAAGGCTTTTTAAACCAAGTGAGATGGTAGATGGAACTTCACAAAGCAAAGGGGAAGAGGGGAACCAAAGGCTTGTTTGGGGCATAGGGGCAAGTTGGTGAGCACAGCACCCCCCAGTGGCACTGGGGGAAGCAGACAAGAAGTGGAATGAGGAGGCGATGAGAAGAGAGGAGGTGGAGGGCCCCGTTCTGCCATCAAGGAAGGGCTGGAGAACACTGCTGACCCTGCCTTTTCACCCCCTTGGGAGGCTGACAGGCTGCCCAGGAGTGAATGCATTTCTATGTGCAGTCATTTCCCAAACAGAACCCTTCCGCTTTCCCAGAGCTGGCGTCCCAAAGATTTTGTCTGAGACGCCTGCGGTCATGTTGGTTCTCAGATGGTTTGGCTCCCTGTCGCAAGGAGAGGACAGCAGTAGGTAAATGTAGCACTTTGGGGGAAGGAAGCCTTTCAGATGTGTCCAGGAGTCCACACTCCTCCCCACCTCCCACAGCCCCCCTCAAAAGGATTGTTTTGATGTCTGTGTTCCCCCTGGGTGAAACCGAGGCAGTGCTTTGAAAGATGGCAGGCATTGACGTTGGGAGATGGAAGGCAGTGTGAGGAGCAACCGTGAGGTCAGGAGTCAGGGACCACACACTGGGTCAGGGAAGGTCAGAGATGTGCTTGAGCCCCAGTGGGCCTCAGGAACAGGGGTCTAACTCTGACCCTGAGAGCTTGTGGCCTAAAGACTGGAGCTAGGGCAGCCCTTTGGACTTATCCTTGAACTTTTCTCTGCTTTGTTAGCAAGCAGGATGCGCAGCCCCAACTCCCTCTTTCTGGACTACCACCGGAGCTAGTAGAGATCTCTATTGTTAAGTTCCAACCTTTCTCCAGTGGTGGTGGGGGGGGGGGCTCAATTCTTAAAGTGAACTCAGCACTATGGTGCCATTTAGACTCCACCCCCAGCACAACTCCCCGAAGGAAGGGGAAAAAAAGCCCAATGTCAAGACACTGATGTTTGGATCGCTTTCTCTTGCAGCGGTTTCCAACCTGGACGCTGAAAGTAAGCTGAGCGTGTACTACCGAGCCCCATGGCACCAACAGAGGAACATCTTCGTCCCGGCCACCCGGCCGCCCTGTGTGGAGGAGCTACACCGCCATGCCAGGCAGAGCATGCAAGCCCTGCGCAGAGGTGACTCACCCTGGGCTGGGTGGGCTTTGTGGCTCCTGGGAGAAAACCCAAAGGGGTTTTTTTCCAGAGACTCTCTGTCTTGTCAGTCCCAACACTCCCCGTTTGTGATACCAAGGACTTCAAAACACTCCTTTTCCTACCTGCAAAGAAAATCACAGCTAACAGAGCCTGCCGGTAGTCGAGGGTCAGCCCAAAAGTCTTGCTATGAAAGACTAGAAACGTGTATTCAGCAAACCTGGAAATGGACATCTAGGGTTACTGACTATGTCCTAGCTAGGTCTCTACCCTGCTGCAGACTGGGCTTCCTTCCACTTCCGTAAGCTGTCCCCGGAAGAGTCCTGCACTCTTTGATGTATACCATTTACACCACAGCCAAATGCCAGTGGGGGCATCCTCGAGGGCTTCTGTTCAGGATTCTCCGATTATTTCTCCTCCTCCTCCTCCTCTTCCTTCTTCTTTTCAGTTTGAGGAATGAAAGCGAGTCTGAAGGGCTAAGATCAGGTCAGTAGGGTGGGCTGTGCTAAGGTTTCCCAACAGACTGCTCCTAGGACAGCCCTGGCTGCCCTGGAACAATGAGCGGGGGTGGGGGTGGGGTGGGGTGTGCAATGGTGTGATAGAAAACAACTCCCCAGAACAGCTTTCCTACCCTTTATCTCACCTTTTTTTTTTCTGAAAACTTCCTCATCCTAAGCCCTTGTGATCATCCTGTGTCCTTAGGGACAATTTTATCAAGATGACGCCTTAGGAATCTCACAAAACAGCCACCATCACCTTCTGAGCTGACCTCTCTGTCTTGACTGGAACTGGCCCGGCAGATCTCCTCCGAAGCCTCTGTCTCAATGAGCCTTTGCGGGGGGGGGGGGGGAAGGATTCTAAGGCGACTACTCCAAACCCCAAACTCACTGCCATCGAGTCAATGTCAACTCACAGCGACACTATAGGACGGGGTAGAACTGTCCATCCCTGTGGGCTTCCAAGACTAACTCTTTACAGGAGTAGAAAGCCCTGTCTTAAGAGACGAAGACAAGTGTCTTACTGAGAGAACTTGTCTGTAGCCATCCAATAATAGGAGAGATGTATTTACACACATTTTACTTGGAATAAACTGTGCATGTATGAGGTGGAATCCAATAGCAATACTTTTGACTTACTCTCATATGGTATATATTTGTAATATTATGATAGCATATTTATATATCTGTATATTATATATAATTTAACAGAGATTCCATTATTATAATGATGATCAAATTTTATTATATTCTGTAAATTATAGAAATAAAATAGTATATACTATTGGTATATTATATATAATATATTACAGTATCTTATATAGAAGATACTGTAGAATATAGAATATTTATAGTATGAGTATTATTGAAGTGCATATCAAATACATAAATTTTAACATAGTATTATAACTTAATAAGACAATAAAAAGAGCTTTCAAGGGAATTATTAAAACTATAATAGTATTTCAATATGCCAGTGCCCAGACACCACGACAAGCAAAGACCTGATGAAGCAGTCAGGATCCTGCACCTATGAAAATAGGTGGTTACGGAGTGAAGACCACCCGATGCCAGGTCAAACAAGGGTAGGGAAATGAGGGAGCTGGTGGACAGAAGGATCCGACCATAACCACTGATAGAGCTGGCACATGTGGACAGTGAGCCCCAACAAGCAGTTGGTTTATAATGAACAGAAAATCCACATTGATTTGGAATGAAGTTCTAGGCTTTTGCCCTATATGCATGTCTGCTGGAACATTTGCCTGTAAATGGGCCCTGGGAAACTTCATTGCCTAAGACCATTCATTCCCTGCTTGGAAGGGATGATGGCTCCTGTCCTTGGCTCTAGCCACTCATTCTAACAACCTAAACCACCCACTAGGCGGGGGGGCTCTCCTGCTCCGGCCGAGAACCAGTCCGAGGTCTCCATTCCACACCCGAGGAAGTGGAGGCTTGGAGAGATTCAGAAACTTGCTTAGGAGCACAAACAGCAGTTTAGGGTACATGGACCATGACTCGGGTGGGCCTCCGAACTGTTTTCCTCCTCACCACACCCTATGCCCCAGGAAAATCATCTGGCAGGGGGTACATCTGCTGCAAAGGCCCTCTAGAAAGTGTTAAAGAGCCAATGTGACACCTGGAGGATAAAGGTCACCCGAGCCAGGCTGTCATTTCGTATACATGAACAAGAAAGACCAAAGAAGAATCGATGCCTTTGAGGGAGGGTGTTGGTGGAAGCTGCCAGAAGCATAAGCAAATTGCTCTTGGAAGCAGCATATTCCGAAGGCTCTCAAAAGCACGCATGGTGAGACTTCATCTCACTCACTTTGGGCATGGGACCCAGGAGACGGGTCCCTGTTGTAGGTCAGCATGCCGGAGAAAGGTAAGAGTCCATGAAAACTCACGAGGAAGACCCTCAATGAGATGGATAGACATAGTAACTGCCACCCCGGGTCCAAACATAGGAATGTTTGTTGGGGTGGTACAGGACTCAGCAATGTTTTTGTTCTGCTGTCGATGGGGTCACTGTGAGCCAGACTCAGTGCTACAAGACGAAACCACAATATAATTGGCCTCACAGTACTGAGAAAGAGGCACGGAGCTCAGATCAGTCAAAGTGAATGATACAGCCTTTTCTTAGGCTGATTGCTTTTCAGTGCCTTAAAACTGGTCTAATTAGAAGGGAGGGGAAGGAAAGATAAAGGCAAGTGGTAAACACAGGGAGCAAGTGGGGAGGGGGCTGCTTTCTGGTGGGAATTGCAATCAATGTCACACAACACAACACATTTTTTTTAATGGGAAACCAATTTGCTCCGTAAACTTTCATTCAAACCACAATACAAAATTCTAATTAGGACAAGGGCTTAAAAATTAGAAATCATCCTTTTTGAGCGCCCCAAATTGGACATCAGAAGTTGGCATGCTAGCGGTTCGGGCCTGTAGGTTTTTTGCTGTAAGACAGATGGTGCCTGCATATTTTATGTCTTTGTTCCCAAATGCCTATGCTCTTTAAAGAAATGCTATTTTGCCAAAGTAGTAACATTCCAATAAAATATTCCAATGTCATCAGGAAGATGCAGAAATACAATAACAAACAGTTTTCATTTTATTTTCTTCTACATATGTACGGCTTCTACCTTTTCCTTCACACCTAATCTCTTTCCCTTTGGGTGAAAGCGCTGATATCACTGAAAGGACTGTTTCTCAGACATTTTCCTCGGGTCATTAGGGCAGACCCTGCCACACTGCGAAGAGGAAGTTACGATCAGTAGCCCCTGGAAGGCGTCCTGCCATTCTTATTAGAACCAAGCCAGGTACAGGTGAGTTGGTTCTGACACTGTAGGATGGTAGAACTGCCCTGTAGACTTTGAAGGCTGTGAATCTGTATAGACACAGGCTGCCGCACCGTTCTCCCTCACCCCCTGAGCAGCTGGCCAGTTGAAACCACCAGCCTTTCGGTTAGCAGCCAAGCCCTTAACCACTGTGGCACCAAAGCTCCTTGGCATACTTATTGGTCATGTCAGTCTTAAAGCTGGCTATAAAGCTTCCCTTGAATTGGTACCCCCAATCCGCTTCCAGTCATCGTCCTTCACGCGTTCCTTTTTCTCTTACCTTGTGCCACTCGCCAAACACACTGGGTGTCCTTACCCACTAGTCACTAATGAGTCGGTCTTCCACCATGAATCAAGAGTAACTCATGGGCAAGAACTACATCTTCTTGCTTCCCCCCACCCCAAAACACTTAGAATGAACTTGACCCACAGGAGACCCTCAGCATACATGTGTGTGGAACTGCAGACAGCTGGTTGAGCGCTGAGGGAACAGGATGACGACAGAGGGATCTGACCCTTCTCACTAAATGCTTGGTCTCATCCCATCATTAGCGAGCTTGAGCAATGTGTGCCTTTTTGATGTAATTATTTTCACCACTTTCTTATGGGGAGTAAGTCACCCCTTTCTTATGAGGAGTAATTCATCCCTGATTAGATTTGTAAGAGATTCAACCCGCAAGCACGGAGCTGCTCGTAAGTTATCGGCTTCCAGTGCTTTGTCAAGTTTGGACTTACTAGCAGAACTGAAGAACAGCAAGTGTCAATATTAACTTTCCTTTAACTTCCTTCTGGGCCAGAGAGAGAGAGACACCGGACCTCCTAGAGTTTAGAAGGAAGACAGTTTCTTGCCCTCCACAGACTAACTTGGTGATGGTTGGCTCAATAGCAAATCTTGGGTGTAGTCGTTTTAATAGCACTGCAGAGAGCCATAAACAGGAATTACAAGCATCATAGAATTAAAAACATGCAGTGTAGAATAAAAATTAGAAAGTCACTTAAAAAACAAAACAAAAAAACCTTGTCCACGCAAATGTCGGTTAGCTGTGTATTTGTCAGAATAATCCACTTCTGCCATCTGGTGGCTATGAGTAACACTTGCCTATCCATTCAATTTGGCGGGAGAAAAGATGAGACTGTGGAAGGAGCACTTCTACTCTGACCTGTAAGTGTCGCTCTGTGTTGGCAAGGACTTGACGGCAGTGCATGTTGCTGTTCCTGGTCACTTAACTAAAGAGTCACCCAGCAGCCACTGGGTGGGAGAAAGATGAGGGGGATCCGCTCCCCTAATGAGGATAGCCATGGAAACCGCATGGGACAGTTCTACTCTGTCCTAGAGAGTCACTGTGAGTCAACTTAATGACCAAGGGTTTGGGCTTTGTTTATTTGTTTGGCTTTTCACTCAACGGCCTTGTTCAGCAAATGCCACAATGAGAGTCCCTGTGTGCTGTCTATGTGAATGACTGGGAAATGCCAGCTTTCCCCCAGAGGGAAGGTAATGAAGCACAGGCCCCCAGAAAGAGCTCAGGGTGAGGCCCCATGGAAAGGAGCAAGGGCCAGAGATTAGACCCTAGAAACTGGCTGCCTTCAAGATCGGCTCAACAGCACACCCCTCAACAAACAGTATTGGGGGCAAAGCTGCACCTATGATTCAAAGAGCAATCAAATCTCGCGCCTTCCCATACAGAATCCCTGGTCTTGTGAGGGAGACAGATGAGTCCGGAGGACTGAGGTCATTTCCACCTGGTGCTGGCCCAGGGAATAAGGACCAAGGCGCTACTGCCGTCTCAGATGCTAGACCAAGGGCCCACCCGTGCCACCAACCTTAGAAATATAAGATATCTCATCAGGGATCCTGGGTGGTGCAGTGGTTACATTGAGCTGCTAACCCTAAGGTCCCAAGTTGAAACCACTAGCAGCTCCCCGAGAGAAAGACACACCTTCCAACTCCCATGAAGAGTTACAGTCTACGAAGCTTACAGGGGCAGTTCTACCCTGTCCTGTAGGGTCACTACCAATCTGCAGCAACTCAATGGCGGTGAATTTTTTGTTTGATTTTGTTTTTTATCATCAGGGAGTTGTTCAGTTCACCCACTTACCACCAGTTCAGTGCAAAGAGGGAACTACGAGGGGACTTTTGAGAATATGTGGGAAAATTATATTATTTGGGGATTCGATTTCCCCGTGAATGTTTTAAAAGCTCCTCATATATTAAAAAAGCGTGGAAGGGACGCACTTGAGTGGGAAATTGAGCTGATGTCTCCCTTCCAACTCCTCCTCTCCCCCCCCCCACCCCCATCCTCACCAGGGCCATTGGTACTCTGCTCTTCTTGTTGCATCTAAGAAGACAAACACCTTTTCATGGCCCGCCCACCTTGGAAAGTCCATCGTTTGCTTGCATAGTACCAAAATGGGGATGGCCTTGGAGGCAGACCACAGGATGACACTCTGACATGGAAGGCATTTGTCAGAAGTAGTTGGCCAAGGCCAGGCAGTGAGGCCCACAGACAGTCAAATCAGACATGGCGAGGAGTGCAAAAGCTCACGAGTCCTCGGTGACAGTTTCAAGGACAGCACACTGAACGGAACAAAGAGGAAAGGGGCCAACATTGTGATGACCCAGGAGAGGAACAAACAGTGAAGACAAGGACAGCAAAGCCTATTAGAAAAACAGGGCATTCCAATTTTAAGACTAGACTTTAACAAAGGCATTCATTAGTTCCTCTTGCAGTCAGCAAACATTTCTTGACAGCACACTGCATGGCATGTCTTCTCTTGCCTCCAGGAGCCAGCATCTACTGGAAGAGGCAGACCGATAGAAGGATTGTTCTTTTGTAATCAGGGCAGCTGACCTCACCTAAGAGGCTCAGTATGTGACGCTGTCTGCTAGCACAGATAAGAAAAATCATGTCATATGAGCTGTCTGCCTTCCAGTTAATCAACAGTGCACTGGCCATGTTCAAAGAATTCAAAGGGGATCGAGATCAAGCACCGAGAAAACACTGAAGTTGTCCAGGATTTCATTTTACTTGGATCTACAGTCAACAACACCCATGAACACAGCAGTCAAGAAATCACGGGGTGCATACCACTGGGAAAATCGGCTGCAAAGGGTTTAAAGTGTTAGAAAGCAAAGATGCCACTTTGAGGACTAAGCTTCTCTGGCTCCACGCATGATATTTTCGGTGACCTCATATGTCCATGAAAGCAGGACAATGAGGAAGGAAGACTTCATGCGCATGGGTGTCTTTGCATCATGGGGTGGGAAGGAATGAATATATTATAGACTGCCAGAAGAACAAATCAAACTGGCTTGGAAGAACTATGGCCTGAGACGTGTGGAGAGCTAGACTCGGTCCCAAGTACTTGGCACGTGTTATCCGGAAGATCCAGTGGATTGTCACAGTGGCTGCAGCACAGGATGGTACAGAACTGGACAGTGTTGTGCTCAGTTGAACATCGGTCCTCTATGAGCCTGGAACACCAAGCACAAAAATATGACCGCCATCAAATAGCATCTGACCAAGGCAGTCTTGTGTCAAGAGAAGTTGTGTCAGTGCTTCTAGGAGGAAGCCAGGGCAAGAGCAGGGTACTGTTGCCAAGTCTGCACTATTGATGGCTCAGCAAGTGCTCTACCCCTCCCTGAGTCTGGCTAGGGGTCTCCAGAAGAGGGCCTGCATTCGCGCCTCCTTTGTGGGGCTGTTGAGATGAGGCTCTTCAGATTTTTAGCGCAAGTCGATGGCCCATCCTACTTGCTCCAAAGACACGGGCCTTCCGATGGTTCCTGTAGCTGTGCTGCTGAGTGGTCGTGAGTTTAAAGGACAGGGCAGATTTGCGGGTCTGCTGTACCGATTTGTGCTGTGATCACAAAGGGGTGCGGGGTCACTAGAGATTTCAGGCCCTGAGCTGGAGCCTGGGCTGGATTTGGGCAGGTGGGGTGGGTGGTCTTTGGGATACCAGTGCACTTTGGGACTCACTGAGAGATAGCTACGCAGCCCAATGTGTTTGCAGAGAGGAAGCTGTGGCTATTTGCTCCCATATCCGATTGTCTCCTAGCTGCTCCCAGCGTACCTTTGATCCGTCTGAAATCAGACAACAAGGAGGCTTCAACAAGTTCATGAGACAATTCTACTGTCTTTTAATTCCATTTCTCATGAACTTTTTGAAGTTCCTTCTCATGGTGGCCGGGACCTGATTAGGATCCTGGGATTTCGGAGGTCTTGGAATATTGTGGGTGACAGGGATTAGACAGCTGCAGTGGTGTGTTGATTAACCAGCCCGCTGGAAAAGCTAGATCTATATGCCATGATGCATAGCATTTGCCAATTGCTATGGTGTAAACACCTCCACTGTGGCTGCTATCACGCCATCGCTGTTTACCAAGTGACTCCCAGAATGCTTGATTGAACGGTAATCAGCTCGCAGAGCCAGCTCTAGCTGGATGGCTGTGGACCCTGGTCTCTGGATTCTTGGGGGGCATTTCTACAGGGGCTGGGGCTGCTCTCCATTCCATCCCTGAGGACAGCAAGTCTTCACCAGAATGTTTCTTCTAGAATGTTTTCTTTCCTTTCTCCTTCTCTGCCTTTTTCTTTCCTCCTTTCATTCACGCATGTTGTTTGGAAATGCAGCAGAAGTGAGTCACCTCCCTACAATGACCGTGCGCTGAATCCACCGAAATCTATTTGTCCAATTCCACCTGACGTTTACAGTTGTTTGGGATGATGCTGAAAAGGTGATGTGGTAGATTCGTGCAGACTCACCAGTGCTTAGCCTTTTTCTAAGACTTCCCAAATGACAAGCATGTTTCAATATCACTGCATTATTTTGCCGCCCCTCCCCCAGAACACCGGAGCCGGAGCGATCGCCGTGAGCAGAGAGCCGCTGCTCCCATTTCTGCCGCCGCTCCTCCACTGCCAGCCTACCCACCGGCTCATAGCCAGAGGAGGCGCGAGGCTAAGGACCGTCACTTCTTAATGGTAAGCTCGGTGGCCAGCTGGCAGCCCATACTTGCTTATCAGGAACTCTTGCCTCGTTATGTGAGTTTGTCTTGAGAGTCCGCTTCCTTCCTCCCAGGGAGGGAGCCTGAGGCAGCTGAGTGACCATGTCATGGACATCTGGGAGCAAAATTAACCCTATTCTGACTCATAGCGACTCTTTCACGACACAGCAGAACTGTCCCATAGGGATTCTAAGGCTGCCCTTTTTACGCAAGCCGACCACCTCTTCTTTGTCCTACCAAGCGCGGTTGGTGGGTTTAAAGTGCAGACTTTACCCTTGTTTGGCCTCCGTTTGGTATTATAATAATAATACCTAACTAAAGAGTTCTATGAACCATGGTGACCTTGAGCTGCTAACCACAAGGTCACTGGTTCAAACTCACCAGCCGCTCTGTGGGAGAAAGATGAGGCTGTCTACTCCTGTGAAGACTTGGAGTCTTGAAAACACCAAGGGGGGCATTCTACTCTGTCCTATAGGGTCACTAGGAGTCAGAATCTACTTGATGGCAATGAGTTTGGTTTTGAAATGAAAGAGTTTAAGGATTAAACACATATAGGACCCAGGGTACCCACCCACCCACATTTTTGAAATGCCCTGTTGGCACAGTGGTTAAGCGCAACTGATTGAGAGGGGTGAGTGACTCGGTATGGGGAAACTGGGAAGTCTCTTGAAGGCCATTGACAAATCATTGAAAGGATATAAGAACATTCAATTTCAACAAGAATCACCTGGTCCCATCAGACTTTCCCGTTCTATCAAGGGGGCTAGTTCTGCAGGGAAATTTCATGTCACCAGGTATCGTCACTCGTGGTGCTTTCAGCCTTGCCTGGGTGGTGTGGCTGCCACTGCCAGAGCCTTCGATTGTGACTCACTGGGGAGAAAACAGTGGCCACCTGAGGATTTCTGCAAACACGGCAGTCCTGGTTTGCCTCTGGAGCCTCAGAGGGGTCTGTGAGCACTTAGTGCATCTGTGTGGACATAGTCACAGGCGGCTTCTGTGACCACGTCTACGCTCCTGCTCTGTTGTCCTTCTGGGTTAAGGCTCAAAGTCTAAAGACACTGGTGTGATGACCGAGCCACCACCCTGATGGCATTTACAGATGCAAAATAGATGACAGACATTTGGGGTACATACATGAATTCCTCTAAATCAACTGACATGAGAGAACACACCCAGATCAAGCATCGAGAGATATTGGATAATATAGGAAGAGGCTTCAAAAGGTTCGTGGAAGAATGGAATGAAAAGATAATGGCATTTTTCAACAATTCTTTGGAAGCCCCCTCATATTGACTTTTTGTTTCACTTCCAGCTGGATGGTAGGTACCAGGTTCTTCTGTACCGATCTAGAAATATTTACCCAATGCCATGTTGCTATCACTTTGTTTTTGGAACGTGGACAGCCCAAAGATAAGAAAGTTGTCAGAGTTGATGAAGACTTTCGAGTTCTTTATGGAGAACCGTTTACATGTCCATGGCGTGTCATCGAGAGCCCAACATAACACGGGTTCTTATTAAGTTCTAATCTGCTTGCTGGAACCTTTTCTAATTTTTTTTGCATTTGCTTTTAATGAGGCATTTGCTGTGTTAAAAATGCTCAAAATAGTTTCCCATTCAAGTTTTTGTGGCCCATAAAGTTGGGATTTGGGGAGAAAGGTGGTGGTGGTGGGGTGATAGAAGAATTTTGCATTTTTATAGGAATGATATATAAATATCACCCTTTGTCATAATCTGCATCTTTTCCAGTAACATCTAACTTGTCCTTGGGGAGTGGAAAGAGTTTGCAAATGCTGGATTCTTAGCCCACATTTGAATCCATGCCAAGGCTCCTGAGGGACAGGCCTGGCCATCAGCTTCTGACGGGTCACAGCCTTGCAAACCTCTCTGGGGCAGTTCTCCATAGGGAATTCAACTCGAAGGCAACTAATAACAACAACAACAACTGAAGGCAGATCATAAGAAAAGGCCTTAGGCAGTGAATCACAATGCTCTTAGCCAACAAGAGTGTAGGACGCCAGAGCACGCTGACTTCTGTAAAGTTTGGAAAAGGTGCCCCTCCAGTGATAACACCGGAAGACATTTCAAGTTACTTTAAGTTAAGGCTTCATTGGTTCCATGGAGTTGGGGCCCATGAGTTCATTCGAGGATTTTTCATCTGTATTTTCCCTGAGAAGAGAACATAGGTCTGTGTATGATGCATCCAAGAGTTGTATATTGCTGTGAGAGGGAGAGGAGGGTTAGAGACTAGACATTTTGATACCCAGCGATTCTCTTCATCTAAGAGGCTGAGTGGAGCCATTTTTCCCTTTCCTTTTAACCAAACATTTCGAAGGAGATTCTGCTCTATCATCTTCCGCAATTCTGCAAGTGATCATGGCGTGCTTTGGTCTTCCGTGGCATGGCCTGTGAAGCCAAACTGCCTGCCTTGGAACCCTAGCTCTGCTACTTTTGGACTAACTGGGTGACCCTGGATGAGCTACTAATTCCCTTGCCGCAGTGATCACAGGAGCTATCTCCAAGCTTTGGCGCGAGGATTAAATGTGTAAATACATGTAAACAGTCCCTGATGCGTGATAGGCGCTTCAGAACTATGGTTGCTGTTAGGTCCCGTCTGTCAGTTCCAACTCTAGAGACCTTGTGGACCACAGAGCAGAATACTGCCCGCTCCTGCGCCAGCCTCATACTGGGTATGTTTGTGCCCATTGTATAGCCATGGGGACTTTGTTGAATGAATCTTGATCTAGTCATAGGAAAAATATAATATTAAAAATAGTATTAGAGAAGAATATTTAATAACAGGGAACTATAGATGCCTGGCCATTGGGGGTTTTTTTTGAGAGGTTTTTGAAATTGGGTAACACATGACCTGAACCACCTATGAGTGTACACGCCCAGCCACACACATAGGTGGGAAAAAGGGTAAAAGACTATGTGCCTGTGGCTCCCGAATTATGTGCTGCAGTTTCCCAGGGCACTGGAGTAACATCTCAGTGCATCATGGGGCTGGTTTACGTTTTCAAAGGAAAACGGGTCCTCATCTGCTGATGGCATCAAAGAAAGCACAGGGCACACACAAGTGGAATAAGGAGGCACTTGGGGTCTAGACATTCACTTTACACCGAACATTCTCCAGAGGGAACTCCCAAGAAACAGGACAAGTCAATTAGCTTCCCAACAACCCTCTGTCCTTTGAAAATTCAAGAGCTAGCTTCTAATTAGAGTCCATCCGGGAGTCTACAGAGGAGGTGATTTCAAAGGCAAAAGACCCCTGAGGAGAGAAAGCCTCGCCTTTTCTGCTCTGGCATTCTGAAATTCTACAGCCAGAGCCATATGCATTTGTCTCCTGTGAGAAGGGAGATAAAACTTTATCTCCCTTTAGGGCCATATCTCCATTGGGATATATTCATCCTTTGAGGTAATATGTAAAGTTTAGTTTCTTTAGTTTGGTTTCTTTGGTACATGAGACCACTGCTGCCTGCAGAGAGAACAAAGCAGACCATACTTCTCCTAATCTACATTTTCATATAGCTGCTCAGCATAGTTTTACACTGATAAGGGACTGACAGAATAAGTTATTTGCTCATTGCTGGGAACCAACTGTAAACAGTTTATAGTAAAAATGCTGTTCCCAAGGGTGAGTTAAGCCATCCAGCCGGCCCACTTCGCTGTGCCTTTCCCTCCCCCATTCCTTTACAGTTTTCTTTAGCAATTCCCTTCCTCGTGGATCGTGTGCACCTCTTAGACAGGCTTCTTAAACAAGGAAGCAAGCGAGCAACATGCTCGGAGTTAGAGAAAGCCAGCCAAAGGCCGATATTTGAACGCATGGACTCCTACACACATTACGATGGCTACCACTTGATTCACTGAGATCGAAACTAAGCTGGCTTTGGCCGAGAACTTGCTCTGGCTTGCTCAAAGGCTTCTTTTACCCACCGCAGGTTGGGTAGCCCCTTTGTTTCTAAGGGATTTGCAGTCTTCTGCGGAAAGAACCAGGAAGCTAACGTCAGGAGAAACTAATGCTTTGGAATTCTGTTTGGAGCTGACTAAATAGTGGCAGTCTCCAAAACTCACAGGGGCGGTTCTACCCTGTCCTATAGGGTCATTATGAGTCAGCATCAACCCCAGGGCAATGAGTTTAGTCTGGGGGCTTGATTTCCAGCATAACATCTGCCAAGTATCAAACTCACAGAGAATTCGGTGTCCAATCTCAAGACACTAAGTACAATTGTTAAACCTCTTAGACTGGCTCTGCTGGGCATTGCCTTCTACCACTCCTTCTACTTGGAAATATAAAGCGAACAACCCTGCAGTGCACATCACACTGAGACACAATCTGTGCTGCTACCAGGTGACCACAGGTGGCTTTCTCGGGCATCTGGCCGCTTTGTTCCAAAAGCCATGGGAAGCCCCCAAGCGTACTGTCAGAGCAGCCATTTGGGTGGCGATGGTGTTCAAAACTAAGTACACCTCCAGGTAGATGGCCGTTTTCAGAAGAGTCAACACTGTGCTAACATGAGTAGCCACACAGGTGTGTATGTTGAGAATCAGAGGCCAGGGAGGGTAGACCGGGGTAAGCCACCAAGAAGATTTGGCTACGCATCACTCATCGACCGCAAACCACTCCATCTACCATCCCTGGGGTGACAGAGAAGAGGGCAGAGGACCAAGAGATGCTCGTATAGTTCGGAGCGCAGGGTTGAGCACCAACGAGCTCCTGGAGGGTGAACATCCCAGAAACCCATGTCAGGGTGGTGTTAGAGCAAAACAACCAGACCAACAGATTTTCTTGCTGAGTCAGAAATATATTTAGTAGCCATCGCTTGGGGTGCCAAATAGAACAGAGTGGGGAGGAGGGGGTTGAGGCTTAATAAAAAGCAAAGAGACTGAAAGACCAGGGTAAGGCCATGTTGGGTGGCTGAGAAGTTTGAAGCAAAAGCACATATGAACGCTCTTGAGGGAGCAGGCTGGAGCTTACCTGGAGGGGAGCACTGTGGCCACCATCTTTGGCCAGCTGGTTCTTGGCCTGATTTCTTCTCTTGCTTTCTCAGACTGAAAGAACGTGTGGCACTCGGGTAACATGGAACATATTCAGAGCACAAATCTTGTTTCTCGGCACCATTCTCCAATGCAAAGAAACCGGAGTTTCTTGGTTCCAAGACAGGGGCAGGGCAAGATAAGCCTGGAATGTCTTGTGGGCCCAGACAGCCAGGAAGTGCTCCAAACAAAAAAGAAAGTGGGGGAGGGGGAGTTAAATGTAAAACCTCACACTCTCAAGATCATGGAAACAAAAATAGGGGCAAATTGGATGTGGGGGCACTCGTGACTTATGGCAAAGTCTATCAAATATAAATATAAATACACAAGCAGCAGAGGCCTCCTAAAAATTAAATACTTCTTACAAATCTGGCTAGACCAGAAGATGTACACTGGTACACATAGGAACTGGAAACACAGGGACTCCAGGACAGATGATCCCTTCAGGACTAGTGGTGAGCGTGGCAATATTGGGAGGGTGGAGGGAAGGTGGGGTAGAAAGGGGGAACTGATTACAAGGATCTACATATAACCTCCTCCCTGGGGACAGACAACAGAAAAGTGGGTGAAGGGAGACGTAGGACAGTGTAAAATATGACAAAATAATAATAATTTATAAATTATCAAGGGTTCATGAGAGAGGGGGGAGCTGGGAGGGAGGGGAAAATGAGGAGCTGATACCAAGGGCTTAAGTAGAAAGCAAATGTTTTGAGAATGATGCTTGACTTGACACAGTGGGTGGATGGATGGATTGTGATAAGAGTTGTACGAGCCCCCAATAAAATGATTTTTTAATTAAATACTTCTCACTGCCATCAAGTTTATTCCAACTCATAGCGGCCCTCAATAGTGTTTCTGAGACTGTTAGATCTTCCTCCCGAGGAGTAGTGGGCAGTTGGCAGCCCAATCCCTATAGAAAATGACTTCTCCAAAAGAGGAAAAGTAAGCTTCAGGGAGGGAAAAGTTAGTTTGGAAGTGACATATCTGAACGAGGGACTAATCTCCAATATGTAGTGAAAGCTTCAATACCTCACGAACAGAAAGCCCCGGTTTAAAAATGGGCAGAGGACACGAATGGACATTTCACCCCAAAAGACATGTTCAGGATCCTTTGCCATTGTGGTGGTGGCGGTGGTTAGGTGCCATGGACTTGGTTCCCATTCACGGTGGCAGCAGAATGCAACCTCGCCCGGTCCTACGCCCTCCTCCCAATCGTTCTCAGTTATGTTGGAGCCCGTGGCTGCAGCCACCGTGTCAATCCCTCCTCTCTAAGGTCTTCCTCTTTGTCACCACTCCTCCACTTTACCAAGCACGAAGGCCTTCTCCAGGGACTGGTCTCTCCTGATAACATGTCCAAAGTACCTGAGACCGAGTCTTGCTACCCTTGCCTCCAAGGAACACTCTGGCTGTACTTCTTTCAAGACACATGTGTTTGTTCTTTTGCTAGGCCATGGTCCTTAGATATTCTTCGGCAGCACCATTAGAGAGATGGCATTCCAAAATTCAAGGAGAGATTAAGATTGCCAGGTAAAAATAGCAACAATAGGAGAAAGAAGGAAAACAGATGCAGGGGAGCGTATACGGAAAGTGCAGCCCTGGTATACTGGTGGGATTGTAACATGGTAGAACCACTGTGGAAGACAGCATACAGCTTCCCTAGGAAGTTAGAAATGGAGATACTATATGATCCAGCAATCCTACCACTAGATCGATAACCTAAAGAAATAAGAGCCATGCACAAATAGATATATGCACACCCACGTTCACTGCGGTATCAGTCACAAGAGCAAAAAGATGATAACAGTGTAAGTGCTCCTCAGTCGAGGAAGGAGGAAGCAAACCCTGGTATGCACGCAAAGCAGGGTCCTATGCACTGTTAGAGAAAGATGAAGGCCGGCGAGTCTGGGACACGTGCATGACCCTGGAGGACATCAGGTTAAGTGACGTTAGTCAATCGCCAAAGGACAAATATAATATGAGCTCACCATTGTAAAAAAACAAAAACAAAGGAAAAGCCACAAATAGATTGACAGAGAAATAAACATTCTTTGAGGATTACTGGGGATGGGAGCAGCCAGAAGGGAACACGAGTAACTAGGTAGTAGGCATACATTAACTTGATCCATATGCACAGGGAAGGAATGGCAGTATCTGACAAAGGGGAAGTCAGCACAACATGGCCAAGGGAAAGGAAGAAACTGAGAGCTACACAAGAGAAGAAGGCAGTGTGGTAAATATTCTGTACAAGAAGGGGAAACAAGCCATACTTGATGAGTAGATCCATAGGGCAATATGTAAGCAGAGCAGATGTGAGAGGGCGATTGAGCATATATACCCACAAGGTATATATGTATTTGTAGGTGTGGCAAATACATGTATTTGTATTTATAGGTACAAATACATCCATGTACATGCTGGAACATACAAGGGGCAAATTTAGGAATACTTCCTAGCCATAACCAAACGCCTTGAGGGTCTGAGTTACTGGGTTTTAGAGCTTAGGACCATAGTCCAGGGACATCTAAGTTTATTGACATCTTAGCCCATTAAAGCCAATACTGTACATTATACTTTGGTGAGTAGGGACTGGGGTCTTAAAAGCTGGTGAAAGGTCATCTAATAGACAGCAAAGAAGAGTAAAGAAAAGCAAAGATTCATGGACCAAAGGACGAATGAACCAGTCAAGTCAAAGCTTCTGCTAGCCCGAGACTAGAAGAGCTAGATGGTGTCTGGCAAGCACTACGAACCCTAGTGGGAGGAAAATGTAGTACACAATTCAGAGTCCTAAAAAGACCAGATTTACTGGTCTGATAGAAACCGGTGGAACCCAAGAGACCATGGCCCTTGGGCTCTCTTCTCACCTGACACTGAAGCCTATAAAATAAACAGTAACCCTAGTGCTCTTCAGCATAACCCTATGAGGCCCAAAGGGTGATATTTGCCCTCAAACAAACTTCAGAAGGCAGAAAGGAGCAAAAAAGAACGGTCAATGGACATAGGGGAATCCAGGGAGGACATAGAAGGGTGCAACTAATATCATGAAATGAAATGTGTATAAATTGTGGAGGGAATGAATTTTCTCTATAAACGTTCACCAAAATCACAATAAAATGTTAATAATAATAATAATAGGGGCATGTTGAAATAAGAGAGCCACTTGCAAAGGCTCCCAGTGGGCAAATCAAGGAATTTTTGAAGAACAAAATGAAGAATGATTATTCAGTTATGAATGTTTGACTGCTAAGTTCAAGGTCAGCAATTCAAAACCACCAACTACTCTGCTGGGGAAATGTGAGGCTGTTTGCTCAAGTAATGATTTTCAGCCTCAGAAACCCACTAGAGCAGTGATTCTCAACAGGTGGGTCACAGTCCCTTTGGGGGTCGAATTACCCTTGCACAGGGGGCGCCCAATTCATCACAGTAGCCAAATGACAGCGATGAAGTAGCAAGAAAAATAATTTTATGTTTGGGGGGTCACCACCACATGAGGGACTATATGAAAGGGTCACGGCATGAGGAAGGTTGAGAACCACTGCTCTAGAGTGTTGCTTTGAGTGTTTATTGGCTTGATAGCAGTGGGTTTTTCTATAGACTATAAAACACTGAATAAAATAAATATTCATGAACTAAACAAATAATTAAAACAACTAAATAGATGGCTAGATAAATAAATGAGGACCAAGAGCTAATAACTCTTCCCCACAGAAGAAATACGGAGCTTTCTACACCCTTAAAAAGTTACAGTCTTAAAAAAAATATGATAAAAAGTTACAATCTCAGAAATTCAGAGACATTTCACCCTGTCCTATAAGCAGTGAATTACAGAAGTACTCTAATTAATAAGTGTATAAATTTTAAAACTACCATTAACCAAATACCACTGTGCTCTTTTCAAGTAATAATCATCAGTGGGTGCTAAAATTAGTTTTGTGAAAGTATATTGTCAAATCAGATGTTCCTTTCAAATACCTATCACCTTCCCCCTGTCATTTCGCCGGCCTATTTGGTCTTAGTAAAAAGTAGAAAGTATGTGGAAACTGGATGTAGATTTAACAAATTTAAGCTTCAAAAAAAAAAAAGCTTCAATAGCTGGTTACTTTTGCGTAGCTACTATTCAGATAGTACTTTTATTTCAGAAAACAAGTATCACTGCCCTAGAGTAGAAATGCCCCGTGTAAATCTTTTTTTTAAAATCATATTCTTGGGGGCTCTTATAACATTCTATACCTCATTTGTATCAAGCATATTTGTGCAATGTTGCCATCATCATTTCCAAGACATTTTCTACATGAGAACCTTGGGATCCGCTCCTGGTTTTTATGCGAGGAGACAGTGGGGTAGCTGGTGATTTCACACTGTTCACCTCCTGGTTAACCGGCCAATTTGTCACCCACGGCCCCACCATGACTGCTGGTAGATGGACTTTGGTAGCTACTGACCACACCAAACAGTTTTTCCTCTATGCTAACTGTCAGGGGTCCCCAGAAGCAGTTTGCTCCCCTGCTTGCTGTATTGTGATGTCACGACCAGCTGACACCTCACAGAGGAGCACACTCAGTAATGGGGAGTAAACTCTGGCACACAAGCAAGCCAGAAGGTGAGAAGTCATTGCCAGTCCTGGGACCAGGTACGTGTCTAGAGTCCGGTCAGGGAAACAGAAACGCTACTGGTTATTTTAACAGAGAGAGTATCATACAGGGAAATTCGTGTAATACTGTAAAGGTACAATGGAAATCGGAGGTAACTCAGAGATAATAACTACAGAAAGTAGCTACCACTCTCAGGCCTGGGGCGGGGGTGGCTAAAGAAAGGTTGGTATGATTAGACTTCCGAAGCTTAGAGGCGTGGTGGTATTGGAACCCATACTTCTGAAGAATGCGTATGACCTGACCGCGGCTGGGGCTTCAGGAACTCAGAAGAGGGTCTTGGCAAATCAGGGACCTAGGTAGGCTTTGAGCAGGGGTGCTGATACCCCAGGAACTCAAAAGGACCCACCAAGCTGGTGATTCAGACCTGTGAGAAGGGGCTCTAGAAAGTCTGGGCCTAGCTGCTGACTTTAAGTGGGCATGCAGGGGTAGATTCTGAAAGTGGAGAACAAGGTGAGAGCTGAGACCATCTGCCATTGCTGGGAGAACCATGGTTGAGTTGTGGGAAGCAGGAGTAGCAAGCTCCACCCCCCCCCAGCCTTCTCGTTTACCCCCCCCCCCCCTTGGCAAAGTCTAACAGGCAGCACTTGGCAGAAGGGAAGTACTGTTCGCAGAGTCCAAGTGTTAACAGAACAGAATATACAATAGGTGTGGGGCTGAGGGACAGGAACCAAATAACCAGCATCATGGTGATTGAAAACAGTCGCCAAAAAGGTCGGGCTTATGTTACATATTGTGAGAAAACCATAAGGACCATGTCTGGGCCCTAATTGGCCTTTTGGAATTTTTTCTTGCTTTCTCTTTTCAATGTCAGCCTGGCGATGGAAGAGCCTGTCAAATGACATGTCTGCACACAGCATTAGAGAATATTCTCTTGTACATCTGAGATGTTCTCACTGTTCACAGGACAGGCAGACCATTGAATACCATCCATAATTAAAAAACAACAGCAAATTCTCGATACACACACCTTGAACGGATCTCACAGGCATTCTGATGAGGGAAAGAAACCGGTCTCAAAAGTTAGATACTCGGTGATTCCATGTATATGACATGCTTCAATAGAGAGGAACCCCCCCCCCCATCATGATAGAGAACAGATTTGTGGTTTCCTGGGGTCAGGGGCTGGGGAAGAACAGGACTTATAAAGGGTTAGCACAAGGGAGTTAGTTCTTTGGGTTAGTGGATCCAGATTGTGGTAGTGGTTCCATCAGTTTACACATAGAACAAAAGATATAGAATTGTGCTTAAAAAAAACAAACAGTAAAACCAGAAGGTGCATGGCGTGTGTGAGAAGGTTTCGTCTTTTTTTTTTTTAATTGCTGTGGGGAGGTCCAGAAGGACCTGCTGAGCCGTTGTCACATCTGGCCTGTGTTACCAGGGAGAAATTGAACTTAGAGTGGGACTGAGCATCCAGCATCTCTTTCATTACCACATGCCTCTGAGTCTCCCCGCTAAGGCAAGGCATGGTGGCAGCTGGAAGAATTCTCCCTGACTTCTTCCTATTCTGTTGCCTTGCACTGCCACCTCCACCAATTTGGGCGACGATATGTCTGCTGCTTGTAACAGTTCAGACGCTTTCTTCCCAGCACCTCAAAGCCTAGCCTTCCTCCCCCCCCCCACACACACACTCACATATTTTATTTGTTGCTAGCAATCTCTGAGGCTTGATAGAGCTGAGTGGCTCTTGGCAATAGCCCTAATAATTGGCAAGGCTGGCCAGGGGGAGGGGGGTGCATAAGATACTAACTGGCATCAGCATCAGAGTTCCCATGATCCAGCGTGCCCTGTTTGTGTCCTTGACAAGACAGGACCATTCTAGCGGATCAGTGACTGAGCAGACCACAGCCCAGGGAGTGTTTTCCAACTTGGGCACCCTAGACTGCTCTTTTCCATTCAGGTGGACACTACTTTCCAGAAATTCCTCAAAATATTGACTTGTGCTCTGCATGTTTGAAATGGTCCACTCATCAAAAGTGCTTAGCGTGCTCCTGGCTTCAGAAATGCATAACGTATTTCCTGTTCTATCCCACGAAGAACTGTGCTTCCGTTCCAGCAGAGATCAAAGGGAGAGAGCCCATCTTTGCAGTTACAGACTCTCTCCCAAAGTCTCTTTCTGGGTGCCGGGTGCCCCGTGGTCAGGTCCATTTGAACTTCCCTCCTGAGGGACGGGTCTCCTGCCTTCTCTCATGTCCGATGCTTTCGTGAGATCCATATTCATATTACATGAACCAATAGTGTGTTGGTCCTTTCATTACTACCGAGTAGCCTGTGGTAGGAGTCCCACAAATCACTGATCTATTCTGCTATTGATAAACATTTGTCTTTCTTCTAGGGTTATTTGTTTGGCTTTGACTTTCATAAATGAGAGTGGTAGACTCTTTTTCAATATGTATATGTGTATATTTATATATATATATATTTTTCTTTTTGTGGGCATTCGCTTTGGACTGCTAACCACAAGTTCAGAAGGTCGAACCAACTAGCCACTTGGGGGGAGAAAGAGGAAGCTTTCTATTCCCATAAGAATTTAAAGTCGGAGGGAGGGGAAAAGAAAGGGAGGACCTGATGCGGGGGGCTTGGGTGGAGAGCAAATGCCTTGAGAATGATTGGGGCAGGGAATGTATGGATGTGCTTTATACAATTGATGTATGTATATGTATGGATGGCGATGGGAGTTGTATGAGTCCCTAATAAAATGTAAAGAAAGAAAAGAGAAGAAAAAAATGATTAGGGCAAGGACTGTATGGATGTGCTTTGTACAGTTGATGTATGTATATGTATGAACTGTGATAGGAGTTGTATGAGCCCCTAATAAATTGTTAAAATTAAAAAAAAAAGAATTTTCAGTCACGGAAACCCAAAAGAGCAGTCTGCTCTGTCCTTTAGGGTCATGATGAGTCAGACCTGATTCCGTGGCTGTGAGCTGTGAGTTTCTGCATACTTTTGGGGGCATTAAAGGATAAAACTCACTACTCTCAAGTCAACTCTGACTCATAGCAACCTTATAGATAAGAGTACCACTGCCCCTTTATGTTTCCAAGACTGTATATCTTTATGGAAGCCGAAAGCCTCATCTTTCTCTTAAGGAGTTGCTGGTGGATTTGAAATGCTGACCTTGTGGTTATCAGTTTCCCTTGTAATCCACTGTTCCACCAAGGCTCTTAATAACATAATAGATATCATTCTTATAACTCAATGCCACCAATTCAATTCTGACCCATATCGGTCCTATAGGCAGAGCAAAAGTAGCCCTGTGGGTCTCCAAGGATATAAATGAGCAGAAAGCCTCATTAATTGCCAAGCAGTTTCTGAAGTGGCTGTGCTTGCTTATTTACACTTCTACCAGCAGTTTATGAGAGTTCTTGTTTTTCCACATCTTTGCCAATATCATCCATCTTTTACATTTTAGCTTCTCTACTACACAGCTATATCTCATTATGGTTTTCATCTGGATTTCCCTGACGAGAATTGATATTAAGTGCCTTTGTCCAAGTGTATATTTTCATTTGTCAAGCACCTCTTAGGAGCATTGAGACAGTGATGGCGACTCTCCCTGTCAGGGAAGAAAAGTGAAAACATGACTTGGAAAAGCAGATTTCGTGATGACAAGGAGGTTTTCCCCAGTCTTAAATATTTCTACTCTGTACCATTCTGAGCAGATAGTTAGAAGAAGAACGCAGTAGGTACCTGCTCCCCAGTCTCTCATTCTCCAGTTTGCCACCATTGTCCAGAATTCTGCATTAGAAAGGCATTCCCTTAGGGTTAATAATAGACGTTCTCAGGGTTTTAATGAGAGTGCGTCTGTGGGCTTCTTTCTAGCCTCACGGCTGACTGGGGGTGTGTTGTGAGAAGATGGGTTTAGGGGCAAGACATGAAGGGTTTGGGCACTTATGAGAAGGAAGCCTAGCCCAGGCCGGGGGTCTGCTTTCAAGTCTTTTGGGAGGAAATATGAAGTCCTGGGCCCCTGGAAGGGGATGGTGCTAAAGAACAAACCAGAAAAGTCTTAGGAAAGCAAAAACCTAGCATGTCCCCATCTCTTCTGCCTACCTCACCATTTTGCTGTCCCATCATATTAAGTGACAGTGCAAGCAGGTCAGAAAGCTCAGATCCCAGTGCCAGCCAGTGAGAGAGTTGGGTGACATCTCAGGGAATAAGAGTGCTATTTAATTGTAATGGGAAAAGTTATCTAGAAAGAAGGACTTGTTGGCTTTCTTTCATAACGATCAAGACACTTCGTATATATGGACAAGATGTACATACTTGTAAAAAAATTCTGAGGCAGAAATGAGGGCACTCGGTTTAAGGACAAAGAAGCCCCATGCTAAAGCAAAAATAAAGCCAAGATTATCCCACAAGGAACTCAGGGAGGTTGTCAATGACATTTCAGTTCTAAGGTTTTATCTCTGTATTCAGAGTGTAGTTTCCAGTGATAGTTTCTCATGTTTAAGACAGCATGATGGCAATAAATCAGCTCTGACAGTCGACTGCTGTAAATGCCATGTGTTATCAGTGAGATCACAAACCAAAGCCAATGTTCAAAACATTTCCTGCCGGAATACCCACAACATTTTAACAGATGTCTTTTTGGAAAGTTTTGAAGCAAACTAAGCCCCCATCAGCATATAAAATCAAACCTAAAAGAAAGTAAAACATAGGGTCAAAAGATTCTCATTTTAAACAGACGTTCTCCTTTTTCTGTTGGCAGGAAGAGAAAGGTTGGGTAAAATCTTGAGATGTTTGAAGTAGAGAGATGCGCTTTTCTTCCTCGCATGCACATACTTCACACAAAAAGACTGGGGCTTGAAATAGTCTTTCATTATACATCCAAAAGCTGTCTTTGAGTGGTTTTGAGTACAGTATCGGTGATTTTTTTTTTTTTGCTATGAACACTGGTCCCCTAAGTCAAACTCAGGAAATCATTTGAAGGTGCAAGTGGTGGGGCCCACAGGGACAGAAATGGGGTGAATGTACCAAAGGAGCACCTTCTGTCAGGGACAAGATAGGGCATGACTGGTAGCAGCTGAATGGTGCAAGTTGGAATCCGAGGCCCCCTCGAAACTAGTGCTAGGAGGGCCAGAATGGGAGACTGGAAGAGGAGGGCCAAGTTGCCTTTATTTTTCAGTCAATTTTTGCCTACCAGTTTACTACAAAATTGTAAAAAGTATAGAAAAAGTGAAAGAATTATACAGTGAACGCCCATCCACTCCTTATGGAGAAATTCTCGTGAATTTGGTCACTTATTCTGCTGGGACTGATTTGGAGCCCCTTCAAGGAAAAGAGCTTTAATGAATAAAAGAATAAGTAAATGGGGGGAGGTGTCTCCGAACAATCTTCCCACACCCTGACTCTAGGGTAACCACAGTTCTTCACCGTCCCTGTGGGTTTGGATGCTGCTTGCTCACGCTCCCTTATCTCCTCCTGTGGCTTGTTATCTTTGAATGTAGGGTAAATGTTGTATTCAAACACTAAGTGTATCAATAATGTGATGTTATTTCTTTAGGAGAGGAGCTTTGTTTGTTTATGCCAGGTACCTAAGGCTGCTATCCGTATATATATATATCCCTATTGAAATGGTAGGAATACGGTTGTAAACAAGAAATAACTCCTGCCCTTACAAGCATGACTCTGAATAAGCAATAGGATTCATTTAACTAGGACCTTCCAAGCACCCAGGGAAAATAATACTTCAAAACACGACAGTGCAGCAGTTAGAAAATCACGATAGAAACAAGACCATCACCCATTTAAATATTCCAAACTTAAATGCTCTAAAATCCACAGGCCAGCTACAGGGACTGGACTGTGTGTGTGTCTAGGTAGAGAAATCAAAGAATACAATTTTCCACATTCAAACTCAAGGGTACCTAGTTTCTACTTTCACCAGCTAGAGGTTGGCTGTGCTATCAATATGGTTTATTAGAGAGGGCTGATTAGCTGAAGAGGAATTGGCCTCTCTGCTATGTTGATAGTAACTCCAACCTCCACAATGTGAGAGCTGAATCCAAGCTGTGGGGTGTGGAACAAAGAGACCTTAACTTAATTGTGTTCACAAAAGAAATGTTATTACTTCCTTATCTTGGAGCTAAGGAAACTGACCTTTGAAGGGTTGAGTAATCATGGTGACCAAAACTTCACAGTCTGAATTGAATCTCAGGACTTGTCACCCTTAGTCTCAAACTTCTGCAAACTTAAAACTACTCTCCAGGACCTACTCCTGGAGAAGGATCAATTACCAAAATTAATATATTAATATTATCAGTATGCTTTCTCACCTCGTTTGCAGCTGTGTAGCCTTTTGAAAATCCTTGCATGATGTCAGAAGACCGCAAACAAACAAAAATATGTTGAGAATGAGGGGGGTCAGAGCAGAGACCCGAAACTCATCTGTAGACAATGGGGCATCCCCTCACAGAAGGGTTGTAAGGAAGGGATGAGTCAACCAGGGTGCAGTCTAGCACCGATGAAACACACAATATTCCTCTGGTCCTCTGAAGCTTCCGTACCCCACATTATCATGGCCCTTGTCCTGCCTTTCAGTTCTGGCTAGACCAGAGCATGTACATTGGTACAGATGAAAGCTCAAGACACACGGAATCCAGGTCGGATAAACCTCTCAGGAACAGAAATGGGAGTAGCGATACCAGAAGAGTAGGGGGAAGGTGGGAGGAGGAGGAGGGTAGGAAGGTGGAACTGATCGCAATAATCGACACATAAACCCCCCATCCCCACCCCACCAAGGGGGATGAACAACAGAAACATGGGTGAAGGGAGACAGCGGTCATTGTAAGATATGAAAATAAGAATAAGTTATAATTTATCAAAGGGTCACAAGGGTGGGGGAAGGAGGGTAAAAAGAAGAGCTAATACCAAGGGCTCAAATAGCAAGTAAATGTTTAGGAAAGGATGATGGCAGCAGATGTACAAATATGCTGGATATAATTGATGCATAGATTGTTATAAGAGCCCCCCCAATAAAATGATCTTAAAAGAGAGAAAGAGAAATCCTTGCAGGAGGCACCCAAAGCCTTTGGCATCCTTGAAGCAGGGCCTCTTTCTATGTAGGGTTTGCTTTCAGGTCCCCCGTCTCCTATTTTATGCACCCCAGTGGCTTAAGGTCTCGACATGCTTATCTGCGACAGATTCTTAGGGGAGAACCAGGTAAGTGTCTGAACTCATACACCACCACAGCTGTCAAAAGGATCACTTTCAGTGAGGAAATGGCTACTTGTCACAAATAGGTCGCGATCAAAGTTAACTGGGCGGAGGAGATGGCAATCGCTTTGCTTACAACAAGTCATGAACACCTCTGGCAGCTAAAAGTTGGAAACGGGGAATGGAAACAGGTTGCGTGTGCCCCCAAAGAAATGCCTGTTTGCTGCAGTGTTAACAATAACTTGGCCCAGCATACATGCTGGGTTTCCTGTGTAACCAACTGTTGGGGGGCTTTTCTCCCCCTGTTGCCACCTATTTGCCCTAGGATGGTAAGTACCTTTGGCTTCCTGAGATCCTGATCCTGACTCTTACTGTATTGGGGTTTGCGCAGTGGCTGAAACACACTGAGCTCTTATCTTTCGAGTGAACAAATCATTCTTTTGAGCGCTCACAATAGGGGTGACACTTTGCTGCCATTACGGGAGACTGGAAGGCCTTTTAAAGATGGCTCCTCACCTCTAGGGATTCCTAATCAAGTACTTGTAGAAAACACTCACAGCCATGTGCCAGTAAAACAGCGCCATAGGATAAATGTCACCGTAAAATGTCTAATTGGAGACCAAATTGACCTGGCTTAGATCTTAGAAGAGTTGCAGCGTCCTTCTCAGTAGACCCCACGAAGATTAGTTTGGTTACCCCACTGGGACCATACACATATTTTGTGGAGCCCAATACGAGATGCAAATGCAGAACCCCTTATTGAAAATGTCAGAATTTCAAGACCGTGATCCCAGAGCCTTAAACCAAATAGCACACCCCCATGACACTAGCTCCGTCTCCAGAGTATAAGGTGGAAGGCAAGTTTTGAGCAGGCCAGAGGGGGAATGATGCAGGAAATTTTCGTCCAAGTAATCCACAGGAATATAAAATCTCTTTACTAAAACCCAAACCAAACTCACTGCCGTTGAGTCGATTCCCAGTCACCGCTACTGTCCAGGACAGGGTATAGAACTGCCCCTGGTAGCCTCTGAGACTGGCACTCTTTATGGGCATGGAAAGCCACCTCCGATGTCACCTAAGGGGTGGCTGGTGGTTTCAAACGGCTGAATTTGGCAGTTAGCAGCCCAACTTACACTCTTAAATATGTCCTTTCCCAAATGAGCAAATGGGGTTGGAATAAAAAAACATAGAAAAAGTACAATTTATAAAGATAATCTCACAGATCGTTCACAGCTACAAACTAAGCATGACCATGATGGTGGTCGTCGCATGATAATAGCAACACACTTCCTGACATAGATTCTCCTTATGTCGACTCATGGAATCCTCAAAACAGCCACACCAGCCCTAGAAGACAGATGTGATCATTTCCCTATCTTACAGATAAGGAAACTGATCCTTAGGAGGGTTGAGTAACTGACCCTGGTCAAATACATGATTTGTTCCAAACAAATAAGGGGTAGAGCCAGGATTGGAACACAGTTTAGTTTCAGGTCTTTCTTCTTAACCATCATCTCCATGAAACCCCAAGTCAAACCAAACCTGCTGCCCCAGAGTAGATTCCAACTCTGGGGGGAGCCTGGAGGACAGAGTGGGACTGCCCCAAGGCTGTAAATGTTGACCCATGCAGTCTGCCACATCTTTCTTCCAGGGAGCAGCTGATGGCGTCAAACTGCCAGCCCTGTGGTTTGCAGCCAAGGGGACAAGCACTGTCTGCAACCAGGCTCCTGCTATTTATGCTCCCCCTCATAAAATACTCATTTAAAAGGAAGGAAGGGAGGGGAGGAAGGGAGGGGAGGAAGGAAGGAAGGAAAGATGTCCCAGTATGTTCATTCTGTGTTCATTCATTAACATCACACACATGGTTTAGCTGGGGTACATTGTGTTGTGTGCCTGTTTTTAATTTTTCCTTTTTCTGTTTGCATTTCATGTTCATAGTTTAACAGCACTCGCTCGCCCTCCCCCACTGAGTGTTGCCACATGACCCCGTGGAGTAGAAAGGTATTGGCTCTGAGAGCATTCCTTCATAGCCTTTTTCCCTCTCTGTCCACACACTTTCACTTTCTTCTCTTGCACCTTGCCTGTCAACTCTGTTCCTAAACTTCAAGAAGTGGTATTTTCCTCACTTGAATGAGATGAAGTGCAACTTAAGACAGTCAAGCCTGTGGCTCCCCAGCCCCGCTCCCGGCCCCGCTCCCGGCCCAGGTGCAGTGAAGGCTCTGTTCTCGAAGGGCATCCATCACCTGATGCTGCACCTGCACTTGGTGTCCAGGAAATTCGTGGTGACTTGATCGATGTGTATCCGAACTGTTAGGTTTGGCTTCTCAAATAAAAAAAAAAAAAGAGAGAGAGAGAGAGCATTTTCTGGCAGCCAGTCCTTGTTGTCACCATTAAATTTAAAAAGTGCTTTGGCTGCTGCTCAGGGCCCATGTCCAGTCACTACTCTTTCTTGGTTTCCCAGCCCAGTGCTCTAGCTCACTTACACACTGGCTCTTGGTCTCCTGCTTTTTTTTTTTTTACAAGCGCCAAACTTTTTTTTTCCCCTTTGGGAAGTTACCTAGGAAACAAAGTCTTTTGTGCTCCAACTTTATTTGAGCGATGTGCTTGGCTGGGAATCTGCACAAAAGCGGAAGAGAGAAAGAAGGTTGCTACGAGGTTTTCCTAAAGCCTTCATGGCAGGCCCAGATTTCTCAAGGGGGGGACCTGTGGCCTCTGGGGTGTGTTGGGGAGCTGCTGCGCGGGAGCTGCTGACAAGGTAAGCGAGTGCTGGCAGGGAGTTCCACCGCCCAGGGGCCCTGCCGTCATCTCCCTGGACAAATTGTGAAACCCTCCAAAGCGCATGGGAGGGAGAAAAATGGAAGACGGATGATCTGGAATAAGAGGAAGCGTATGTATTGTATACCAATGCCCCCCTGCCTCCGCAATGGGTTAGCAAAATAGAACTAAGTTCAGTGTCGAAACTGGGGCCTTGAAAAATCGCCTTTAGAAACCCAACCCTGAAATGAAAACTGTAAGGTCACCAGAAGAGCCTCCAGGCTGTCTCAAGGCCAAGTGGGGGGCGAACAGCAAGGGTGATTTCTCGCCTGGGTGTAGACGGACAGAGACAGAACAGTGCCATCCACCCGGGCTGAGGCTGTCCCCTGCATCGGCCCCGAGCTCAGGGACCAGGACCCTTGGACACTGCACAGCCAGGAGGAGTGGCCCGTCCCCTCTGGGGTGGGAAATACAGGCTGAGGTCTTCTGGATCGATCGGCCTCACCACAGCTCCAGCTAGTCATTTTTGGTACTCTTCGTTTGAGCTTCACAGATTCCTCTGGGGTCGTCACTGTCCTTGGTTCGCTGGTTTCTGACAAAGGCACCTCCTTTCCTGTTTGTGCAGCACGTTGCACAGGGTCAGCCCTGGGGAAGAACTTCATAGCTTGGGCTCCCGGGCAAACGTGGGGGAACTTTGGTTCTTAGCCGACTCCTTTCAACCAGGATGGAGTCTCCAATCACCTGGGCAAATAGCCTGACTCTCAAATCAACATGAATATTTATCAAAGATTTAGGTTGAGAATTCTCAAATGTCCGCTGGAAGAGAGACCCCTGACTGGTACACCTGGGAGCCAAGCTCCCTGTGCATATACAAACAAAAGGAAATAACTAGCCTCTGGCGCTTTCGCCTCACCAGTTGGGAAAGAAAACATTTTTGAATCTTTTATTCTGGAGCAGCATTTGTATTAAAGAGTCTTCGCTTTGGCTTATCAATGAAAGGGGTTCCACCAGAGAGGGTGTCGTTTGAAATGGTATTCCCTAATGCCGTGGGCCTCTAGTGAGGTGAACTTGATCTAGTTGGCTTGTCCTTCACAGGATAGCCTCTGGGAGGTCTCCTGACTCCAGGTTTTCCTACAAGCTCTCTGGACTTTTACTCAAGCACATAAATCATCTTCTTCCTTGGATCCTAGTCACCTATGGCTCCAGGACATTGGCTAGGAATTTACAGCAAGATCAACATCCAGGCTGGGGAACCCCATTTCCACCGGATTCATACTTCTTTCCACTTTGAAGTTCAGGATTTCTGGCTACCTGTTCTCTCCTCTTATTCCACTTAAAAATCTAAAAAGCGTATGAATGTAGCATCTTTCTCTTTGCCTTTGTGTTGCTTGACTCTTGGAATCCGATTTTCAGTTGGTTGTGGGTACTGTGTCGGGAATTCTCCCTTCGTCCTGACAACCTGTCTCTGATTTCATTGTTCTTCACTAAACTGTGACATGCCTGTTGAGTGTGTTGGTTTGTGAACGATGATGGTCGAGTCTGAATCTATTCCATTTTCAGTCCCATCCCCCAGAGGATGAAGAAGGAGATGTCATGTTAGGGCAAAGGCCGAAAAATCCAATACACAACATTCCTTCCACCCTGGACAAGCAGACCAACTGGAGCAAAGCCCTACCTCTCCCCACGCCAGAGGAGAAGATGAAGCAGGACGCCCAAGTGATTTCTTCCTGCATCATTCCCATCAACGTGACAGGTATCATTCTGTTTGTGTTCCTAAATTAAGGGGCAGTTAGGTTGGCATAGTCTGTGTATTCAGTAGGTTCAAAACTTTTGCTACTGGGTCTATCGTTAAGAATGCCACTTAGTAAACTCTGAACACCTTTTTTTCATCACAAAAATACAGCCCAGAATATGTTTCGCGTGCTTTTGTTGGGCTGTGAACATTAATTTGCATCGGTTTTTCTTTGCCATTTGTTATGCAAATGATAGTTTCTTTTTGAAAAAAGAAAGAAACCAACAACCCAATAGCTCTTGGGCCATAGCTGACTGAACTACTGGGGAAAGCGGCAGTGTTTAATCATATGATAATGTGTGGCATGCGGGAAAGAAAGCTGCAGTCTGCAGGCTTCTAGAACTGCAAGTCATGGGTCCCGAGGCGAATGCTAAAATTTGTTTTCATGCTTCCTTGGATGAAGGTAGGCTTTCCTCAAGAAGACCATTTAGATTTCTGTATTGACTGGAGGGGGTTTTGATCTAGCAATTTATGGATACATAGAAGAAGGCTGAATTGTATTCGAAACCTAGGCAGCCTGTCTGTCTTGCACACTTTGCTTTCTTCCTCCTGGGAAATGATAGATGGAGTATTAGTCTAGGTAGAATGGATGCCTTTCTGAATTTTCCTTTCATTAATTTTCTTGATGACCTAGCCAACTATTGGCAGCAATTTTAAATTCCAGACTTGGCTCCATAATCTTAGTGAGAAGTACAAACAATGTTCAGACATTCAAAGATAAAAATGAAAGGAGCCCTATGGTATAGTGGGTATGTGTTGGACTGCTACCCTCAAGGTCACCAGTTCGTAACCACCAGCGGCATTGTGAGAGAGAGATGAGGCTTTCTATTCCTCTAAAGAGTTATCGTCTCAGAAACTCACAGGGGGCAGTTCTACCCTGTCCTATAGGCTCACCATGAGTTGGAATCAGACTCGATGGTGGTGGGTTTGGTTTGGTATTTGGGATCTATTGGGCTTTCTTTAAACATCTCGAATGCTTACACATTATTTGTGTGTTGATATTTTCAGAGCAGCCATATTTTGACTCTTTGATTCTGGTACTCGGTGACTCAAGATTCCATACCTATTGGGATACATTTTGGTCACACACAGCTATGTAACCCCACTCATATTTCTCTCACATAAAGAGAAGAGCAACTGGTGACTAGGAACCTGGGACACAGATAATTTCCTTCCTGAGAAGAGGGTTGTAGCTGATCACCACGAGCTGGGAGTTAATATTCTTGATGACCTATTGAACTTGTAGAATAAATGAGTCTCAGGTTGTACATGTGTTTGACTTTCATCATCTAAATGGGAGATGGGAGGGAGTTCAGCTGCCAAAGTGGATCAGTTTGGTTCCCTCTTATACTAATGTTCAGCTCTGGGAGCACCTGCTTAGTAGCAGCACCAGCTTTCTCCATGGCACTGTAAGGAAAATCTTGTTGTCCAGGTAGCGGAGTCAGAGGGACAACAAATAAATGCAAAAGGAAAACAGTTTAGTCCTGTGATTATAAGGTGCCCTGGTGGTGCAGTGCTTAAGTGCTTAGCTGCTAACTGGAGAGGTTGATGGTTCCAACCACCACCACTCTTCAGGACAAAGACGTGGCTGTCTGCTTTATGAAGATGACAGCCTTGGGCTTGTGGAAAAGGATAGGCCAAAGCAAGTGTCTAGAGGCCAGCATTTCTTAGCGGTTAGCAACAGTAGGGGGGGGGGGGGAATGGACGGTTACTGGTGATGGGGCCAAGGCTTTGATTTTTCGTTTTGAAAATGATGATGGCAGCATATGTACAAATGTGGTTGAATCAATGAATGTATGGGTTACGATAAGAGCCCCCGATAACATGATTTAAAGAAAATGCATTAAGGATAACGTGGCACAGCTGATGACTAAAACGCTGTCACTCTGTTATATACCTATAAAAATGAATTGACAAAAGTTACATGATACATTTACTTAAAATAGTGGCAACCCCGCCCCCCAACCAAGACTAGTTGCCAAGGCTGCTTATGTATAACCAAACATCCCATGGGATTTGTTTCCCTGGTTTAGAGGGATAGCTTATTGTTTTCATGGGATATTCCAGTTAGTTGGCCCAATAACATGTTTAATACTTTGGTTAGACCTCCTAGTTTGTTGCAACGTGCCTAGGATCTTGAATGCTTTCAAGGCATGACAATTGGTCTCTATCCACCTGGATTAATACAGGAAGAAGGAAAGGCACGACCAGGAGGAGGGTCTGGAGACTATTTGACTAATTGTCTCCATGAACAAACACCTCCTTTGCCATGAGACCAGAAGAGTAGGAAAATCCCCAAGTATCATGAATGACGATTCCAATTTTAAAATTCCATAGATGAATCCTGATCAGAAGGGCAATTCTGGATACGAACAGATTTTCAAATTTTTACGGACTCTAGACCATTTGAAGCCATGGAGACTGGACAAAGTCCTGAAACTATTGCCCTGAGATCATCTTTCAACCTTAAACCAAAACTATTCCCTGAAGTCATCTTAAAACTGAACAATCGTTTAGCTTAACTAGTCAAAAATATCTGCCTTGAGACTCATGCTCTTTTAAGAATGATCTGTATCAGGTCATGGTGAGTACTAATCGGCTCGATGGCCGGACGGTTTAGGTGTAGAGGGACACTTGGTATTTTTGGAATTTCATCAGTATGTATCAGGATCAAATTGACAATGGTAATTCAAAAGATTCGATAGGAGCCTTCTGAAGCTGTGAGATTATGTTAATGAGGGAGGAGCAACTCACGGGGGTGGGGGGGTGGGGTGGGGTGAGAATGGGTCCACAACTCCAAGAATGAAAGCATTGTCGCACATCATAGATGCAGAAACGGCTGCATTTCTGTGTATATTCTCAACAACAAAAGCAGTAGAATTGGAGGATAAGATAAGATTACAGCCTTGGAAATCCTATGAGATGGCTCTACTCTGTTTTGTAAGGTCACTATGTGCCAGAGTCGACTTGATGGCAATAAATTTGTTTTTAAATCATTTTATTGGGGGCAATAGATTTTGTTGGGGCTCCTATGATTATGGGCCATTGCTTTGTGGTCAGAAAAAAAGGGATTTTTTTTCTTTTCTTTTTTGGCTTTTGTTTCCCTTTTGATTTTTTCCAGGATTCTCAAAGGCCTAGGTGTGATGCGAATTTAAAGAGCTTTACTGAGAAAGTTGTGCATCATGTCCTTATGCCGCCTAGTGCCGGCCTCTGCATCCTATGTGTTCCATAATTAACCCTCTGAAGATTAGAGTAACAGATTTGGCATTTGAGTTCCAACTAAGAAAGGAAAATGCATTTGTGTTAGCTCCCCGATAATATTGGAATGGATCCATCATGTGGTCTCTCAGGCAGATTTTTCAAAGTGAGTTCTAGAAACATTTGGTACTGGGATTCTAAGCTGAAGTCAAACCAGTTCAGTATATAGGTGGACCAAGATTTCACATGTCATCCTGCCCCTCCCTTAACAATAAAGCTAACTAGATGCCAAAAGATAGCATTCTATCTTTCTAAGGAAAAGCCCACTGGGAAAAGTGCCCAGGGCAGGCCTGTCTCCATCAAGAGGTGGAGTTCGTCATTCTACCCCACCCCCTCCCCCCAATCAGCCTTCGAGCTTTGCTAGGACTGAATGCCATTGCCGTGCCTGTGATGATGGAGAGTAAAACTGACGGGTACCATGGTTTGTCCCCAGGCTTACAAAACCAAACCTATGGGAAATACAACATGATAATCATGACATTTATGTATAAGCTTGAGGACTGCCTTGTGTCTCTTTTCTAAATTTTATTTTATATTTATTAAACAGCTGGTTTGAATCCCTAAATTACCCAGTTTAATCAGCAGGAAATTATGTGCTGATTTATAAATATATATCAGCAATTTTCAACCTGTGGGCCGCAACCCTTTTGGGGGTCAAACTACCCTTTCACAGGGGTCGCATAAGACCATCGGAAAACATGTATATCTGATGGTCCTAGGAACCGAGATGCTGCTCCTCTATCCGTCTCCAGGGAGGCCTGCCCACAGGCACATATGCCCACATTTGAGTACCCGGCGTGAAGACTGTTACCCATGCTACACCATGCGTCAAGACAACATTTCATTTATTTGTCATTAGAAATAAATATGTCACAATATATAATTACATATTATTTTTGTGATGAATCTCTATGCTTTCATTACGTTCCATTTGTAACAATGAAATTACATCCCGCATATCACATATTTATATTACGATTCATAAAAGTAACAAAATGGCAGTTATGAAATAGTAATGAAAATGATTTTATGGTGGGGGGGTGTCACCACAACATGAGGAACTGTACACAAGGGTTGGGGCATAAGGAAGGTTGAGAACCACTGATCTAGACTGTTGAGTGTCCTCACAGACGGTGTGTGTGTGTGTGTGTGTGTGTGTGTGTGTGTGTGTGTGTGTGAGAGAGAGAGAGAGAGAGAGAGGAAGTTTGGACACAGGCGGTGGAGGGAAGAAACACTACACAAAGAGCCTTAATGAAGACATGGCTGGGTCATGTTAGCTGAACTAATTCAGGTTGACATCTTGGTTCCTAATCTACTATGCAAAGGTATCAGCTTGCCAGAACCTAGAAACAGATCATTAAACAGTAGTCAGCCAAAGGCTTCGGGTCCTCAAAGAGCTTCTGCCATGTGTGAAAGTGATTTGGAGGATGCTATTTCTCCCTTTGTCTGCTGCTTTGGGCAGGAAAGGCTGTCGCAGAGAGCTGCCTTTCGAGGTAAAGCCTGGTGTACTACAACAGCCTTTCCTGCCCAAAGCAGCAGACAAAGGGATTGTCCCAAGCAAATGAAAATGTGTGTGCCCTTTCTAAAGACTAATGACACCTCTTTGTGGGTTCCAGGCGTTGGTTTCGACAGAGAGGCTAGCATTCGCTGTTCTCTTGTTCATTCTCAATCCGTGCTACAGCGGAGACGCAAATTGAGGAGAAGGAAAACCATCTCGGGTATCCCCAGAAGAGTCCAACAGGAAATAGGTGCAGTATAAAATGTGTTCTGGTTCCCCTTCTGTCTACTGAGGGTTATATGGCAATGAAGTGGAAGCCGCCTTTCGACCAGCCTCCTTTCACAGGTTGACCATTCTCACTTGTGCAGTTGGAAGACGGTGTGGATTTGTTTAGTGTTCAGCAAGCCAGATGATAGATCTTTTCCATTTCTGTTCTCTGTGAAGTTTGGACCATAGAGACTTTCTCATGGGAGTCCAAGGCTTTTATGGCTGAAATGTAATCTTTTGCTCCGTTTTAAAACGTTTTATTGAAGTGGAAATCGTGCATAAAAATAAAAAAAGAGTCAATGAAAGAATTCGGGGGCGGCGGGCGTAAACTGTAACTTTATTTGAACAGAGAGACAGAGAATTTTTACAAACGGTAAGTTTCAAGCATATTCAATTAAATATTGAATATCGGTAGCATGCCCACCTCGGTGACATTATGTTTAGAATATGTACTGCGTTTCTAACTTAAGATAGTAGGATCGCTGGCAAATAGTGTTACTTACTTCTTATACTGAACTTTATGGCTTTATCTCACTCTGTTTCCATCACAAAATAAAAACGAGGACATCGTAGCGGTGCCAAGATCAAATGTACCCTAGTGTATACAAATGGCCCGTGCGCATTGATCAGAACAGAGTGGTTTCATAGTGAATCGCGCAGCAATACACAACAGAGATGGAAAAGCATATCTTGTCAAATGGGTGTAGATTGATAAAATTCCCCAAAGCATTTTTTTTACTCACTCGCTTCTCCTCGCACCTCCTGGCTTGCCCTATGCGCTCAGCTGTGTGGCTCGCTCTCGGGATGCCAGTCTGTCTGCCAGTGTGTGCTCACTGTACTCTCCGTGTACCCTAGATTCTGACGAGTCCCCAGTGGCCAGGGAAAGGAACGTGATTGTGCACACAAATCCGGACCCCACCAGCGCTGTCAACAGGCGGTCTGGCACCAGGGACTCCGAGTGCCAGACTGAAGATATTCTTATTGCCGCTCCGTCCCGAAGGCGAATCCGAGCGCAGAGGGGCCAGAGCATCGCCGCTTCGCTTTCGCACTCTGCCGGCAACATCTCGGCGCTGGCCGACAAAGGCGACACCATGTTTACCACTGCCGTGAGCAGCCGCACTCGATCTCGGAGCCTTCCCCGGGAGGGTAACAGAGGTGGGGAAGCTGAGCCCAATGTTGGTGCTAAACCCTCAGCGTATGAAGAGGGGGAACCTTTCATAGATGACCACGAACGAGCCCCCAATGACTGCAGTGAGGCCCCAAGCAGCCCAGGGGCCCAGGAGCACCCGCCTGCCCTAGGCCTGGCCTGCTCACAGCATCTTCACAGTCCCCAGCACAAGCTAAGTGAGAGAGGGAGGTCTCGTCTGTCCAGAATGGCGGCCGACTCTGGAAGCTGTGATATCTCCTCCAATTCTGACACCTTTGGGAGCCCCATCCACTGCATCTCCACGGCGGGCGTCCTCCTCAGCAGCCACATGGACCAGAAAGACGACCACCAGTCCTCCAGTGGGAACTGGAGCGGGAGCAGCTCCACCTGTCCGTCACAGACCTCAGAGACCATCCCGCCTGCCGCCTCCCCTCCCCTCACTGGCTCTTCACACTGTGACTCAGAGCTGTCCCTGAACGCGGCCCCCCACGCTAATGAGGACCCCAGTGTCTTTGTGGCAGAGCAGTGCAACGACCACGCGGATAAAGTGAGAGGCCACCGGGCAAACTCCTTTACCTCCACGGTCGCCGATCTGCTCGACGACCCCAACAATAGCAACACAAGTGACAGCGAGTGGAACTACCTGCACCACCATCACGATGCCTCCTGCCGCCAGGATTTTAGTCCTGAGCGCCCTAAGGCGGACAGCCTGGGCTGCCCGAGCTTCACCAGCATGGGCACGTATGACAGCTTTCTGGAAAAGTCCCCATCTGATAAGGCTGACACTGGCTCTCACTTTTCGGTGGATACGGAAGGGTACTATACCTCCATGCATTTTGACTGTGGTCTCAAAGCTAATAAGAGTTATGTCTGTCACTATGCAGCCCTGGGCCCGGAGAATGGCCAGGGTGTTGGGGTTCCTCCTAGCGTTCCAGAATGTGCCTGGCCCGACTACTTAGACCCCAGGAGGCAAGGACGACCCAGCATCTCTTTCAGAAAACCAAAGGCAAAGCCTACCCCGCCTAAGCGGAGCTCCTCTTTGAGAAAGTCTGAAGGGAATGCAGACGTTTCTGAGAAGAAAGAACCAAAGATAAGCAGTGGTCAGCACCTGCCTCACAGTTCCAGGGAAATGAAGCTGCCTCTTGATTTCTCCAACACGTCTTCTCGGGTGGAAAATGCCAATCTTCCCGCCAAGCAAGAACCTTCTTGGATGAACACGAGTGAACACGGTATGAAGGAACCTCCGTTGAACACTGCAGATATTCCACCATTCAAAGATGAAGGTGCTGAATCAACTCACTATGCAGATCTCTGGCTTCTCAACGACTTGAAAACAAACGATCCGTATAGATCGTTGTCTAATTCAAGCACGGCTACGGGTACCACAGTCATCGAATGCATCAAATCTCCAGAGAGCTCTGAATCCCAAACATCCCAATCAGAGTCCCGAGCCACCACCCCATCCCTGCCTTCGGTTGACAATGAGTTTAAATTGGTTTCACCAGAGAAGCTGGCTGGCTTGGCATCCCCATCAAGTGGCTATTCAAGCCAGTCTGAGACACCGACCTCCTCTTTCCCTACAGCTTTCTTTTCCGGCCCATTGTCTCCTGGCGGCAGCAAAAGAAAGCCAAAAGTCCCAGAAAGGAAATCCTCCCTGCAGCAACCGTCCTTAAAAGATGGAACTCTCTCATTGAGTAAAGACCTTGAACTTCCAATTATACCTCCTACTCATCTTGACCTAAGTGCTCTTCATAGTGTCTTGAACAAACCATTCCACCACCGCCATCCGCTGCATGTGTTTGGTCATAATAAGCAGAACCCAGTGGGCGACACACTGAGGTCTCATCCTCCACCATCCCTCGCCATTACACCAACCGTCCTGAAATCTGTTAACCTTCGGTCCATCAACAAGTCAGAAGAAGCTCAGCAAAAAGAAGGCAACAATACGGGTCTCCCTTACGTCGAAGAAAGCACTCTCACAATGCCTGCCTTGTCTCCAGGGAAGATTAGGCCCCATCTAGCCAAGAAGTCACTATCCCGTCAGTACTCCACCGAAGATGCCATACTGTCCTTGTTAGACACCTCTGCGGTTGAGATGGGACCAGATAAAATACGTTTAGACAAAAGACCTATGCTTGATGTGAAGAATCACTGCGATCCAGAAAACGCAACCTCAGAGGGTAGCAATCGTCCAGACTCAAATGGCACAAAAGACCAAATACTTAGGAAGTGTGAGACTGGTCCGGGAAATGCACCAAGTAAAAACTATGACTTTTCCCCAGAGGACTTTCAGAGGGTCTCGGCTGCCCACTCAAATGATTTTGATGCTAAAATAACACAAGGCGGGGCTGGTCTGGATGGAACCCTAGAACAGGGACACAAGGGAGTTTGGGAGGAAATTGCCCAACCTGAATCTATGGGTGTACTTCTATCTCAGTCAAACTCCCCAACAAGAGCAGCCGACAAAAGCAATCAACTTAAATATCAACTTGCAATGAACCACCACCATGACAAAGTGCCTGGGAATATCAGTTATGAATCCGAGATATCAACTGTAAAGTCAGTCCCTGACAAATGTTCTGAGCAGGAAAATATTGCTTCAGGTATTTCTGCCAAAAGTGCCTCTGATACCAGCAGAGCAGAGGAGCTCCAAGGAATTTGGGACGAGACTTCCTGGAAAGGTTAGTCTTTATCTTTGTCACCTTGGATCTGTGCCTTATGTCACTTTCTGCATTTTTTTTTCTTCTTACGTTCCCTAGGGGCTGTACTTCCCCGGCTGCCAGTTTCATTCCACTATTTCTTTTCACGTATTCTAAAAGCGGAGACATCCGCTTATGTTATTGAAGAATCAACTGTGACAGTGTCTTTTCACTTAAAAGTAGGAGAAAAGTCACTCCCATTCGGTCTCAAATCAGTGAAACAACTGGGGCGGGGGATGCTAGTAACTTCCTCCTAAAGGTGCTTCTGTTTTTACTTTAAGAATCGTCACCAAGTGATGACTCCATGATGTCGCCACTCAGTGAAGACTCTCAAGCTGACATGGAAGGTGCATTCGTGTCTCCGAACAAACCTCGGACGACTGAGGATTTATTTGCAGTCATTCACAGGTGAGGCAGTGTTCACCAAGTCCCCAGCTACCAAGGGTACACTGCGAGGTACACAAGAGTACAAGGCAGCAGGGTAACTAGTGTTCGATCCACAATCCTGCGATAATAGGAATGACAAACCAAAATGGATGTATGGGTGCACTGATAGATACGTAAGAGGAGGAGCTCGACCAAAAGGAAGTATTGATATTAGGGTTCCGGTTCACGAATGCACTGTTTATTCCAAACAAAGCAAGTCTCACCATGTCTCTGCCATCAATGGATGGATGCAGACAAGTTGTCTCAGCAATACACTTGTCTTCGTCTCATGGATACATTCCTTAGTACATTTTTTTCTTTTAAAAATCATTCTATTGGGGGCTTGTACAACTCTTATCACAATCCATCCATCCATCCATTGTGTCAAGCCCATTTATACATTTGTTGCTATCATCATTCTCAAAACATTTGCTTTTCACTTCAGCCCTTGGTCTCAGCTCCTCATTTTATTCCCCTCCCTCCCTGCCCACCCCCCTAGGTACACTCTTTAGTATCAGGAGCCCTAGTGGTGTCATGGTTACATGTTGGTCTGCAATCCACATGGTCAGCAGCTTGAAACCACCAGCAGCTCCGTGGGAGAAAGACGACTTTCTACTCCCATAAACAGATACAGTCTCAGAAACCCACAGGGAGGTCACTATGAGTCAGCATAGGTTGTTTTTGTTGGATTTTTGTTTGGTTGGTTGGGTTTTTTTTAGTATCATAAAGTTGTCTTTTTAAAAAAGAAAGAAAAGAATAAAGGTCCATCAAAACAGTGGCTTTGGAGGGGATCTTCTGGGCCAGGTCCAGTCAAGACAGAGAGGTCAGCTCAGAAGGTGACGGTGGCTGTTTTGGGGGTTCCAAGGGAACGTTCTTGAAAGACACAACATAATCATGGGGCCTCATTTTGAAGAAGAGTTAAGAAAGTGAAAGCTACATTGGTGGGAAAACTGCTAGGAAAGTTACACTGAAGAATTTTTTTCCTTCATGACAATGGACCTGTTCAGTCTTCGAGGGTAGCAAGGGCTGTCCTATGAGAATTTCATTGGGAAACCTTCCCCCATCAACCCTACAGCCTCGATCTTATCCCTTCAGACTTCTTTCTGTTCTCTAAAGTCAAAGCAATTTTAAAAGAATATGATTTTGAGTCCCTCAAGGACCTGCAAACTTCCCCTGTTGGCGTGATATAAATTGACACACAACATGATTTGCAGTGGGTTAGAGAGATTAACATTTTGATATTTTGCTTTAATAAAAATTTATATGGTTTTATAGCAATTCTTTTTTAACTTACTCTTGTTTAAAGGTTTGGTAGAGGATATTTATACATATGTATCTGTATGTGCTACACATATCCAGATATCTATGTAGCAGAACATAGAGGGGCAAAGTTATATAGACTTCTTAGGCGAATACTTCGAAGTACTGAGTCACTGGGCTTGAGGACTTCAGGATATATATAGTCTTGGAGGACATCTAGATCAATTCACATGACACAGTCCACAAAGACAGTGTTCTCCATCCTACTTTGATGAGGAGGGTATGGCATCTTCAAAAGTTTAGGGGAGCCATCAGGGATACAACTGTTGGTTTCTGCGTGGGTGGAGCAGGGAGAAGGGAAGAAAATAAAACTAAGAAAACAATTCATCTGAAGAACTAGCAAATCACATGAACCAGTCTCCACTAGTCTGAAAAACAGAGGCACCAGATGGTGCCTGCATCCCACTACCAACTGCTACGATTGGGAGCAGAATAGAAGAATCCCAGACAGAGTAGGAGAAAAAGGTAGAGCAGTATTCAAAATATTAAATAAAAAAAACCCAAAACACATAAAACTTAAAGCTCTGATAGGCACTGGTAGAAATCCAAAGACTAGATATCCTGTAGACACCCTTCAAAGCTGGACCTGAATCAACCCCTGGCGATCACCTTTAAGCCAAAAAATCTACGGGCCTAGAGGGTGAACAATGAACGTGGTCCTCAAAACAATGAAGCCTGTCCAACCAGGAGGGTAGCTGTGGCCCACAAGCAAAGTTCCAAGGGCAGGAAAGAAACAACTAAAAATGGGAAAGCAAAGAAGGACGTATGAAGAGCTCATTGAGGAAATTTCAACTGATGCTATGAACAAAATGTGTATAAACTGTTGAATGAAACTCATGATCTGTAAACTTTCATCCAAATCACAGTGAAAAGTTTTGTTTTAATTTTAGTTTTTCAAAAAGCTTCTCACCAAATGCAAATACAGGAAAGCCTTTGGGACTTGAAAGACATTCGGCAAAAAAAAGCAGGCAAAGGCATTTGTTTGCCAAATCAAATTGATAATCTATCAAATTGGGACATTAATTGAGATAGTTAAGTCGACTTCTTATGCAGCTACAAATTTTTCAGTAATCAAAACCAAAATTAAATGCATAAAGATCAATATCCTAGGCATTAGTGAGTTGAAATGGACAATTTGGTTGATTTGAATTGGACAATCATATGGTGTACTATGCCAGGAAGGACAAATGGAAAAATAATGGCATCGCATTCGTACAAAATTTCACATTTCACAAGCAATCCTGAAGTACAGAGCTGTCAGTGATAATACAGAAAGAAGGAATAGTTGATACGATATTATTCAAATTTCTGCACCAAACACTAAAGCTAGTGATGAAGAAACTGGACCATTTAACCAAATTCTGCGATCTGAAATTGACCAAACCTACAGTAAAGATATATCAGTAATAACTGGTGGTTAAAATACAAAGGTGAAAACAAAAATGAAGGATTCATAGTTGGAAAATATGGCCTTGGTGATAGAAATTATGTAGAAAATACATGATAAAGGCTTGCAGACAAACAAGCGGTCATCTAGCTGAGAAGCAACAAAGCCCTCATGGAAGAAGCACACCAGCCTGTATGAACATGAGGTGTCGGTCGATGGGATCAGATATCAAGCACCAAAGACCCAGAACAAAAAATCCTATCAATGTGAAAGGGGGAGTGCTGAGTGGAGGCCTAAAGCCCATCTGCAGACAGTTGGACATCCCCTTACAGAAGGGTCACAAGGAAGAGACGAGCCAGTCAGGGTGCAGGAGAGCTCCCATGAAACATACAACTTTCCTCTAGTTCTTTAATACCTTCCTCCAGCCTCCTCCCCACTATTATGACCCCAGTTCCACCTTACAAATCCAACTAGACCAGAGCATGGACATGGGTACAGATAAGAGCTATAAACACAGGGAAATCAGGACAGATAAACCCCACAGGACCAAAATGAGAAAAGCAATACCAGGAGAGGAAGGGAAAGGTAGGAGGGAAGAAAGGGGGAACCGATCACAATGATCTACATATAACTCCCTCCCTGGGGGACAGACAACAGAAAACTGGGTAAAGGGAGACATCGTTCAGTGTAAGACATGACAAAGTAAAGTAATAATATTTTATAAATCATCAAGGGTTCGTGAGGGAGGAAGGATGAGGGAGGGAGGGGAAAAATTAGGAGACGAAGGGCTCAAGTAGAAAGAAAATGTTTTGAAATGATGATGGCAACAAACGTACAAACGTGCTGGACATGATGGATGGATGGATTGTGTTAACAACTGTACAAGCCCCTAATAAAATGATAAAAAAAAGAATTTTGCAAGACCAACGACTTTTTCAAGGTAAGTCCCTTTCTTCACCAATGCCAATGGTAAATACACACATAGACCTGGCCAGATAGGATTCATTATAATCAAATTGGCTACATCCGTGGAAAGATATGTGCAAAGAGGAGAAGCTGAAATCATCATTGAGAACAAGGCCAGCTGCAGGACAAACCATCTAATTTATCTTATGGACATTCAAGTTGAAGCTGAAGAAACCTAAAACAAGTCTATGAGAGGCAAAGTACGACCTTGATTATATCCCACCTGAACTCAAAGACCATGGTGAGAACAGATTTGATGCACTGAATATTAATGATCAAAGGCCAAATGGGATGACATCGAGCACAGTATACATTAAAAAAGAAGTTATTAAAAATAAAGGCAAGAAAGACCCAAAACGGATGTAAGAAGACACTCTGAAACTTGCTCTGGAAAGTAGAGTAGCAAAAGGGAATGGAAGAAATGAAGTAAAAGAGCTGAACAGATGATTTTAAAGGATGACCTGAGAAGACAAAGCATTATAATAAATTTGAACAAACCTTAGTGTGTTCGGGTTGACTAGAGAAACAAATCCAGAGCCACTCATATGTTTATAAGAAGGAGCTTTATATAAAAGAGCAATTGTATATTAAGAAAACATCCTAGCCCAGCCCAGATCAGGTCCACAAGTCAGATATTACCCTATAGGTCGAGACTAGCCCATCTGTTCCTCTTTAGACTTATGCAGCTATGTAATGATGCTGAATGTAGGAATATTACAGGCTAGTGAGTGGAAAGTCTTTTGGATCCAGTGGTGTGGACACATCTCAGAGCTGGCGTGGGACTCCACATGGATCTTCCAGCTCCAGGGCTCTGGCTGCATCAGTGTAGCTCCATGTGGCTTGTCAGCAGGAAGACGAAGCAGAGTGTCTCTTGCCTCCAGGGAGAAATACAGGAGTTCCCCGAATCCTCAGGAGAAGGCCATGCCCACATGGAGGCCTCATTGGCTGTGGCCTGATTGACAGGCTAAACTCCACCCCTTCGCAAGTTGACAGGAGGTTATGTAACTGCCACACATAGCAAACCTATTGCTATCAAGTAGATTCCAACTCACACTGTCCCTAAAGGAAAGGATAGAACTGCCCACAGGGCTTCAAAGGTTATTGCCACATCTTACTTCATGGAACATCTAATGCATACAAAGGGCTAATATTTTCATTTAGAAGCTGAAAATGTAGCTACTCTGCCGGTAGGACTCCTATATGAAATGTACTATTGTTAGGTGCCTGTAAGTCAGTTCCAATTTATCACCATCCTACACACAAAAAAGCACTGCTTGGTCTTGTGCCTTCCTCATAGTCCTTGCTCTGACTCTCTACCAAGCTTTATGTCCTCCAGGAAAACGCAATAGTGGATGTAAAATGCAAACGAAAGGCTGAAGTTAGAAAATCAAAAAGGAAGAACACGCCTGGCGTATCTCAAGCTGAAGGAACAGAAGGGCAATATTCAAGCCTCAAGCTGAAACAATGAAGGATTCTGTGGGCAAGATATTGAATGATGCAGGAAGCATCAAAAGAGGATGCAAGGAATACACAGAGTCACTGTACCGAAAAGAACTGGTCCAAGTTTAACCATTTTAGGAGTAGCTTACGATCAGGAACCTATGATATTGAAGGGAGAAGTCCAAGCTGCACTGAAAGCATTGGCAAAAATAAAAATAAAAACAATTGAGGAATATCAATTGAAATCTATCTTGGAAGAGGTACAGCCAGAATGCTCCCTGGAATGGAGAGAGCGACTCATGTTCTTTGGTGACATGGTCCAGAGGGATCAGACCCTGGAGATGGGCATCAGGTATGGTCATGTGGAGGGGCAGCAAAAAGAAGAAGACCCTCAGCCAGATGGATCGACATAGTGGCTCCAACAATGGACCCCAATGTAGCAATTGTTAGGATGCCACAGGGCTGGGCAGCGTTGCGTTCTGTTGTATATTAGGTCATTATGAGTTGGAACTAAGTAGGTGGCACCTAATTATACATGGGGCTAACGAAAGCTCATATAAGGAGCCCTGATGGCATAATGGGTTATGTATTGGACTGCAAACCACCAACTAGGGGATTCCAACCCAATAGCCACTCTGTGAGATGAGGCTGGCGCTGCTCCCAATAAGATTCACAACCGCAAAAACTCTATATAGGGACCCTTTGAGTCTGACTGGACTCGGTGACCATAGCTTGTTGTTGTTCTTGTCCATATCTCACTTATGTGATTTTGAGAAGGAAATGACATGTCTGTGTATCGAATATAATAGATGATAAAAACAAGCGCCAGTGTGACATTCCTGCCCCATTGCGCCGCCAATGCACACACAACATATTAGGTACAGAGGTCTTAATAAACCCAAATCAGGCTAGTGTCCACCGTAAACTTATGAATTACCTTATCTATAACTTATGAAGTTTTAAGTCGGTGTGTGAGCATGTTGTCAAGACTTATCGATGAACTGCAATACATTTTCAGCAAACGGTGGACTCCTTGACTTTGCGCCTGCAAAAAGAGCTTGGCGATAGAAAGGTTAGAGAGATTATTGACTTTGATCATCTTAACTTTGCACTGGTGTAATGTTCACTCATCTGTTCATTCACACCAAAGTGACAAGAAATGCTCTGCTTTCTGGAGAGTTTATGGTGAACGCTGGTTTCAAAGCTCCAGAAATGGTCTCTGTTTGTATTCTTCACAGAAGGTTGGTTTACTTCGCAGAATGTCAGCCTGCTCATGCCCAGGCAGCTGGGGGAAATGGTACTCACAGGCAGAGAAGGATGGATTTATTTTAAAAGCCATTAAAGCTTTTACACACACACACACACACACACACACACACACAGCCATCAAGTCAGTGCCGACTCTTAGTAACTCCTCTTTGAATTTCCAAAACTGTAACTGTTTATGGGAGTAGAAAACCTTCTCCTTCGGAACTGCTAGTGGTTTCAAACTGCTAACCACGCGATCGCAGCCCAACATGTAACCAGTACACCACCTGGGCTCATATATATATATATATATTAGACAATATATATTAGACAATATATATAATATATATATATTAGACAAGCATGGTATAATACACCATTACCCAGACCTTTCAACCCGTGACTAATCCTGTTCCACCTCCACCTCCATCCACTTCCTCCCTCTTATGTTATTTGGAAGCCAGGCCCAGACATCAGAGCCGTTTATCTGTATTACAGAGACAGATTTGATACGACAAAGCCAGTATCCTTTACCACCTAACCTGGAATGGCGAGTCAGCCTTTTCTTCTCTTGTAGCACGTCCCAATAAGCCTTCCTCTAGAACCTCTAGCCTCCACATTCGCCATGCTTTCAACTGGTTCTTTTCCGGACCTAACTGGTGTCCACTGGTCATTAGAGAAGGAAGTCTGGTGGCGTGGTGGGTTACGCATTAGGCTGCTAACCTCAAGGTCAGCACTTTGAAACCATCCTCCTCTCTGTGGGACAAAGACCAGGATTTTTATTCCCGTATCTCAACTTGTAGTCAAAGAAACCCACGGGCACCGTTCTTTCTCCCTAGCCCTATAGGCCACAGGGGCACTCGGAGTTGGGATCGACTCCGTGGCAGTGAGTTTGGGTTGGTTTGGTCAACAGTTTCCCATGGGCTGCGAGTGCTTCCAGGGCAGGACGTGTCATTGCTAGAGCCGCAGCGCTCAGAAATGCCCTAAAAATCAGTGTGTGAACGTGCCTTGCCCCTTTCATGGCATCATTAAACAAAACCAGGTAGGTGGGCGGAGACTAATACTTCCTTTTTCCTTTCCTCCAAAGATCCAAGCGGAAAGTACTTGGAAGGAAAGATTCCGGGGACATGTCTGTTCGAAGCAAAACCAGAGTGTCCACCGCCGGCAGCAGTGGCAGCAGTGCGGGCCCCATCGCTTCCACCAGCAGCAACGTGACCACCCCAACCAGCCAGAGGTCCCCCGGGCTCATCTACCGCAGTGCCAAGAAGTCCAACACGTCCAACGAAGAGTTCAAGCTCTTGCTGCTCAAGAAAGGCAGCCGCTCCGATTCCAGTTACCGCATGTCTGCCACCGAGATCCTGAAGAGCCCCATCCTGCCCAAGCCCCCTGGGGAGCTCGCAGTGGATTCCCCTCAGGCCACCGATGAGGCCCATCAGGGCTCGCCCGGGGCAGAGGCGCTGTCCCCTCTCTCTCCATGCTCCCCACGAGTGAATGCAGAGGGGTTTTCCTCCAAGAGCTTTGCCACCTCCGCATCGGCAAGGGTTGGACGGTCCCGGGCGCCCCCCGCCGCCAGCAGCAGCCGCTACAGCGTCCGCTGCCGGCTGTACAACACGCCCATGCAGGCCATCTCCGAGGGCGAGACGGAGAACTCCGACGGGAGCCCCCACGACGACCGCTCCTCGCAGAGCTCCACCTAGACGGGGCCTGGGCTCCGCGGCCCGTCGCAAGTCCAAACTCGGACTTGGACGAGAATGCCAGAAGGAACAGAGGACACGGGGAGAAGTCAGAGAAGCGGGAGGGAGGTTCCAGCCCTGCTTACCAATGCGTTGCTCAATACATGCTGGCTGGGGATCAGGAAGTAGTTTTGTCATTCCTTATGTTTTGTTTTTTGGGGTTTTTTTTCGGTAGCGGTATGGTTTTTTATGTTTTCCTTTTCCTTCGTTGGATTGACCCAATCCTATTCCCTGGGATAATGTAGAGTCCCCAGAGACCTACTTTTCATGACAGCTAGAAAAACCTTTTCCCAGAGCTGCCTATTCAGAAACTAAAGCCCCTCACTGTCACGATTCTTGAAGACAACGAAATTACTCTGGAGGTTTGGTATTTTTTTACATTCAAATGAACTAGAGCAAAATTTAGAAGAAAGAACAACACATATGTAAATACCATATTTTTGATAAAATGTGTAAATAGATTTATCAATGATGAGTGGACATGTGGCCAACTATTTACCGCACACCAACTGCTTATAGAAGCAAACCACAACAAAATAGAATGTAATAACTGTATTCTGTGAATACCATTTTCATATCAAATAGCATATCTAAATGTCCACCAATATGATTTTCTGAATAATAAACCTCACCTATAACTCTTAAGCTGATGAAAACAAAAGGTGAAATCTTAAGGTCATGGACTGAAATGTGATTAATATAAAGATGATGAATTCAAATTTCATCACTTCTCGTGACAAATTCCAGCCCCAAACAAGCTAGCAGCAATGCATGGCTGCGATTCGCCATGAGGTAATTTGGGCAGAATGAAAAGCATGCTTCTGAATTTTTTTCTTTCATTATTGACGAGAGAAGCCGTCACTCTCGACGCCAAGCCCTGTACAACAGCATCTGACAGTGTCCTTTCAACTTTAATTTTTCAGTGGATCGCTTTATCAAGAATGAGTAGGGACACAGTAGTTCCGTTTAGGTTAAGCTTTACATTCGGCTACTGGGGCTATCAACAGTCATAATCTAATGACTACACTCTTGAAACTCCTTAACCAGGTTTGCAATTAACGACAGTTTCCTCAATGAGTCGACATCAAACCCAAGCATGCCACAGAGCTATTGATTTGTCAGAAAGTACCTGCAGTGAGTTTTCAGCAATGCTTTCTCTCTGGGCTGAAGCGATTTATGCTACCTATAAAAGAACAGAAATGACACTGAAGAATGTAGCTGGGAAATAGGGATGTATATGCATTATTTATAGCGGCTGTGAAACTGGGAACGGGGAACAGCTGTGCTTCACAACGCTACACACAACTAAGTTTTGTCCGGTTTTACTGTATCTGCTTGATGAAAAACGGGAGGGGTGGTGGGTGGGAAAGGAAAGGTCAGGGCCAGGGCTCTGATCTAATGAAGGCAGGGAAACAAGCTGAGTTACTTGAAATTACTTGAATTTTCTTGTCTGAAAACTGTAGTTCGTAAAGCTGAAATCTGCAAGTATTTACACCTCTGATTCGAACATGAACTGATACTGATGTTTGAAACGGTATGTCAGAAATACAAGCAGCTATGTATTTAGGGTATATTTCAAATGGGAGGAGGTAGAGTCGAGAGAACTAAGATGAGATGCGGCCTATAAAAAGAATAGAATGTGGTTAGAATGATAGAACATACCAGGGTTATCAGGAAATTGATACACAGCAGGCTTTAAGCTTATGCAAGTGGTATTTGGTCCAGAAGGATGTGTGCAAGGGGGTTGTGCTTTTGATTTACTTCATGCAGTATGAAGGGGAAAGCCTGGTCTGAGAAGATACTGCCTTTCAATAGAAACACTTTATAAAAATGTTATAGATTAGGTATTAGAGACTCGGATTGTTGTTGGTTTTTTGTTTGTTTGTAAAGAAAAAAGTCTGGTTTCTTCTAATTGTTTTTACTATGAAATTGTGTTTCTTGATTTCTTGTCATCCTTGTATGTAAAATGGGTGCTGGGGGTGGAGGGGTAGAAGAGGAGGGAGTGTGTGTGTGTGTACGCGTGTGTGCGTGTGTTGGGATAGATAAGCTATTTGGTAGAGGGTTTGAACATTTGCAAAGTGTTACCAATTTTTATTAAAAGAAACTGTTTTGGGGGTTGAAAAACTGGACCACCATTTCTCCTTGGAATCCATTAGTTAAGAAAACCAGTGTGGTTTGACACCACGTGGAAACATGAGTGATTTTTTTTTTCTCTCTCTCATGCTTTGAAAGGTATACTTGGTAAAATTCTAAAGATTTGAGTTTTTAGACAAATGAGATAAGAAACCGTCATTCCAGTCACAATAGTTGATCTTTTTGTAATTTTCGTAAAAGCAGTTCATTTGCAGTATGGCTTTTGTGTAGTAAGGGGGTTTTTAAGCTTAAAGAAAGGTATGTAGACTGTAAAAATCTATTCTAAATCTTGAATAGAAAACCCATGAATTGGCTTTAATAAAAATGTCACCTCTCTATTGACATTAATTTAAGTAATGGTACCATATATATTTTAGAATACATATTGACTTGAATTGTGAGGCAATAAGATAGCTTCTATATGTAATGATCAGAGAACTAACCCTTATAATATAGTTTTACTTATTTTGTTTACTCTAAAAATCTATAGCAGAGTTTATATTTCATAGTTAATAAAAAGAAACCCAAATAAAGATGAACTTACAATTCACTGTGGCAAAGAATATTGAGTTAACAAAGAGTAAAAAAGCAAGAAATTCCTTAGCAATTAGAATTATGCTACATGGCTTTCAAGCTCTCAAAACCAAGCGATAGGGCTGACTTGAACTTCACTGCTGTCTTAAAGCAGGGTACACACAGTAGGTATCATAAAGAGCATGAATCCAAACTTTTCTTCTGTTGTGTGCGCTAATGTTAATTTTTTTCCTTTTGTGTTCACACAGCCATGTCTATGTTGTATAGGGGAATTTTTTTTCTTGCTTTTTGATTCTGCTTTTTTCTCTTATTTTATTTTCCTTTTTTGGCTAAGTAGAGGAATTGGACTAGTGGTAGCAAACAAAACAACAGTTTGCTCTTGCCAAAGGTCAGTGCGTGTGTGCATTTGCTGCCGCTTTGGCAGATTTAGAGAACTAGATCAAGACAAAGATTTTCAAACTATTAAGAAGGTTACAGTGTAACTCTATTGGTACTAGAACCAGTTCATGCTGGCCGAAAAGACAGCGGTTTGCGGACGTGCATCCATTTTGTATTTTTGTAATATCTGTAAATACGAACTTTCTAAATTGTTGCAAAGATGGTTTCTTTTGTAAGATGTTTTCAACGTTTACATTCAATCCAAGCCTTTGTATATTTTAGAGCTGTGCAACACTTTTAAGTCTTGTATTTATTTTTAGTAAAAATGGTGACAGTTTCATTGTGAACCCCTCTTCAAAAATGTACCGGAAAAGTTTGATTACCTAGAAAGTGTGTATAGAAACTGCAAATAAACGTGACTGCAATTAAAGGGTTAAGTTCCTCTCTTTTAAGCAAATGCATTCGTGCAGTTTTAACAATCAGAAAGGGTGCAATGCAGTTTTAACAATCAGAAAGGGTGCCACCAGGCATAAGGGTTCTTCCTTCCCAATTGGGACAGGCAGCCTTGGTAGTCTAAGATAGAATGTCTCAACAACGCACTGCCATCGAATTGATTCCAACTCATAGAGCCCCTGTGATAAACAGAGACAGAATAGAACTGCCCCTGTGGGTTTCTGAGACTACATTTTTACAAGAAGAAACAGCCTCCTCTTACTCCCTCTCAGAGGCTGGTGGTTTCGAACTGCTGACCTTGCAGTTAACAGCCTAAGTCATAGCCCACTACATGACCAGGACCCTTCCTGGGAGGTGAGTGTATGCTCCAGGTCCTGTGCTTTGCGTATATTAAGGACTGTAATCCTTAACATGCACATTATACCCATTTTACAGATGAGGAAGCTGATCACAGAAGCAGAGGGGTATTTCCCAGACTTATTAAGGTGTTGGAGCTGGGGTTCAAACTCGGCCAGTCTGGCTCCAGGGTCTGTGTCTTCCCTCCCCTTCCGTATGAGGTGTTGGAGACTGGAAACACCTTGCCCATTCGGTTCCCATCTCATGCTTAAGGAAAGGCCTAGGGGCCTCCTCTCATGCTTAAGGAAAGGCCTAGGGGCCTCCTCCCCTCAGCCTTCACTTTAAAGCACTGACTGAATGGGGACGGGTGCTTTAGTACAGGGGGAGGTGAGGGGGCAGGATCACACTTGTTGCTCAACAATATCAATTAAAATGTGAATCTTGAAAGGGCACAGAACGGGAGCAGACCTAATGGCCTCAGTGCTGCGAACCTTGCCCAAAGTCAGAGTCGCACGCGCCAGCAGGCGCTGCTGCGCAGTCGCAGCGACCCCTGCAGGAGTCAAGGGCATCCCCTGCTTCACTCCCACCCCTCTGTCACCCTTCAGGCTACCAGGAAACTGGGTCCACAGGCCTCCTCCAGCACTTAAAGCCCCGCCCCACGAAGCCTAGCCCCGCCTCACAACTCTCCCTAGCAACGCTCTACAAAGCGGTTGGTCGCCTAACGGTGGCGGGGAGGCGGGGGGAGTGGCCTTTGGCACTGAGGTGATTTAAAGAACCAGCATGCACCTCGCAGTTTGAAGGAAGAAGAACCGAGCTCCCTTCACTTGGGCCCGACGAGTGTCTAGCGACTGAGGCCGGCTGCGGCCAGAGGCTCATTTTTGGAGCCTGGGTGGCCATAGCCATCTCGATCTTTAAAGGTCCGAGGAGCTAGGACACCGGGCCGCGAGCCCCTCTCCCTGCGCTCTCAGGAAGCTGTTGCAAAAGTAAGTCGGCCCATCAGTCCCTGTTCTCTTCCAGAACTTTTATTTTGCCCCATTGCCGCTAAGTAATGTGTGAAAGAGCTGCTCCTCCGACAGCTCTCAGAGGATTCTCGCGGGACAAGGTGCGGGGGTCCCGGGGAGACTGGGCTCTGGTCCCGGGGGTCTCGGGGAGGCTGGGCTCTGGGCCCGGGGGTCCCGGGGAGACTGGGCTCTGGGCCCGGGGGTCCCGGGGAGACTGGGCTCTGGGCCCACGGGGTCCCGGGGAGGCTGGGCTCTGGTCCCGGGGGTCCCGGGGAAGCTGGGCTCTGGTCCCGGGGGTCCCGGGAGGCTGAGCTCTGGATCCGGGGGTCCCGGGAGGCTGGGCTCTGGACCTGGGGGTCCCGGGGAGGCTTGGCTCTGGTCCCGGGGGTCCCGGGGAAGCTGGGCTCTGGTCCCGGGGGTCCCGGGAGGCTGAGCTCTGGATCCGGGGGTCCCGGGAGGCTGGGCTCTGGGCCCGGGGGTCCCGGGGACGGTGGGCTCTGGTCCCGGGGGTCCCGGGGAGGCTTGGCTCTGGTCCCGGGGGTCCCGGGGAAGCTGGGCTCTGGTCCCGGGGGTCCCGGGAGGCTGGGTTCTGGGCCCGGGGGTCCCGGAGACGGTGGGCTCTGGTCCCGGGGGTCCCGGGAGGCTGGGCTCTGGATCCGGGGGTCCCGGGGAGGCTGGGCTCTGGGCCCGGGGGTCCCGGGGAGGCTGGGCTCTGGGCCCGGCGGTCGAGGGTCCGCAGAGATGCGGTGCTGGAATGTTTGGGGAGGTTTTGTTTTGCTATTTGCTGTTCCTGGGTGCTGGTCGGTGTGGACTTTCTGGGCCGGCCGGGCCGATGGTCAGGGTGCTCCGGGGAGGCGCTGGGTGCTCAGGAGGCCAGCCCGCTCAGATGCCACGCAGGGCTGCATGCAGGGGGACATCGCGAGTGCGCGGGTGACTCCTAGAGCAGTGGTTCCAGCCTGTGGCGAAGCCCGCGGTTGCAAAGGTGGCGCGCTGGCGCCAGGCGTGGTTGCAGCTAAACCTGAGGAGGTGCGCGGCAGAGCCCCGGGCGGCGGCGCCTGTGGCCAGTCGGTGGGGAGCTGAGGCGCGCGGCGGATCCCCGAGTGGATGGGACTCGCGCGAGTCCACCGAGGAGCCCATGGCGGCGAGGGCGCCGCTTTCCGGTGGCGCTCGGCGGGCGCCGGGGTGTGTAGATCAGGCGCCTCTCCGCCCGCAGAGCTGCGGTTGGGCTGGAGCAGCTGCTCCCCCGCGGCAGTGACCAGGTGGGGGCGGGGCGTGAGGTGTGCCTGCAAAGAGAGGGACGCCAGTCTAGCGGGACAATGGAGCGCTGACAAAGGGCTCCATTTGCCTACAAACCCCACTTACAGGCTGGCAGACAGTGCTGTGAGGGTTTGCTAAGTTAACTGCCCCCAGCAAACTTTGTTGTCTCTGGGAATTTTTAAACGTGCATTGAATTTTGATAGCCTCACCAGGAGACGATTGTAAGACTGATGGTTCCGATTGTTTAAAGGAATTTGTTTTGTTTGAGAAAGGCCGCCTAGGGCCAGGCCTTTGTGATCAGTCCTGTTTTGCTCCTGTTCCTTGTGGTTCTTACATGTGCAAAGCCTGCTTCAGCCTCCCCTTTGTGGGCTGTCTTCTTTGATGTGTTGATGCTAGTGCTTGACTTTGGAAACACTGCTTTAAAAGGATTTTTAATGCCTTAGGAAGAGGAGCCCTGGTGGCGCAGTGATGATGCACTTGGCTGTAAGCTTAACCACTGGCAGTTCGAACCCACTAGCCGCTCCACGTGAATCTACTCCTGTAACGATGGCAGCTCGGGAACCCTGACAGTTCTCCTCTGCAGGGCCGGGGCTCTCTGAGTCGGAATCTACAAGCCTCCCTGGGCTTGATCAATGGAAATGTCCAAAGCTTGTCTTTTAAAAGGGCAAATGATTTCCCGTTTTAAGCAACTGTGGCTTGCAAAAGGATGCGTTTAAAGAATTTTGTTCATTCTGCCCGGTTGAGATTCAAGAAAACGTTGCAGAAGCTGTAATTATTTGCCTTGTATAAAAGAAGGGACGCATATGGTGTGCTGACTGAACCGGGCATGATACCAAGGTGCCTAACGATTTTGGCTTTACACAGTACTGCGCAGTAGTTATGACTCCGATGTTACCCATGAGAATTTTGAGGCATTCAAATCTCAAACTTACTGCTATGGGGTGGATGCCGACTCAGAGAGACCCTACAGGACAGGAGGTAGAACTGTCCCAGTGGGTTTCTGAGACTGTAACTCTTTGCGAACTGCTGGCCTTGGCGTTAGCAGCCCAGAGCTTAGCCACTTATAACACCAGGGCCCCTTGCGGGCACAGAGAGATTAAATACCCACCTGAAGCACAACTTGGATTTGGGTTCCAGACTTTGTAATAAAGACCCAGTTCTCTGCACCATGCTAAAAGGTGTATCAATTCAATTTATAAGTAGTGGTTGTGATCCATGCATAGGTGCACTGTGCAAGAAAAGTACAGGTTGTGACCCTAAAGGCTTGTTGTCCAGAGTTTCCCTGATAAGATCGTTCTGTTGGGAGGAGGTGGTGAATAGCCATATAATAATAGCCAGGAGCGGGTGCTTTTGGTAGGACCACTTGATGTATGAGTTTGTGCTATTATTCTGATTTTATCGATTTTTTTTTAAAATGGAAACACAGAGAAGTCTAAAGTCACACAGCTAGTAAATTGGGCAGCTAGAATCCAAACCCAAAGCTTCCGTCTTTTTTGTAGTTAGCAATGTGTGACAACCCCCTTCAAGGCATCGAAGGGTGAGTGTTCTGGTAATTCCAGGAGAGCAGTGGCATTGCCAGATGGAGTGATTGCTGAGAACGCATCCGTGTTTGGGGAGATAGAATGTGAATTAAGAATTAAAGTTATTGATTCAGTTCTCCTCGGTGAGACACAGCATGGTCATAGGGGCGCAAGGCATAGCCGGAGCATGGGGCTCAAATGATAGAAGGTGGCGATGTGTGTCCAAGTGTGTCCAAATGTACAAGTACCGGGAGCCCCGTGGTACACTTAATGCACATTGGGCAGTATCTGACTACAGCCAATACTTGACAATGACTTTTAAGTACACTTGGTTTACAAAACTTTGAATTTAAAGAATTTTACCCTTTAACTCTGCATACCTTAGTCATGGTTGAATTTTAAGAAAATGTTGCAGAAGCTGTGATTATTCATCTTGTGAGGAAAGGGCACTAAAACATATGTCTGAATATGAGTTTGTTACAATGGTCAGCAAGCTTGTGTGTAAAGGGCCAGCAGTAACCGTTTTAAGCTTGAGCATTGTGACCCTCTGAGAGGTAGGTGGGGTCCTCCTGACACTGTAAAGACCTTGTAGGACACGATAGGAGTTTGGGTTTTATTTTGTTGTTGTTAGAGAAGAGAATCCAAGTGATTTTAATAATGAAGGTAAAAAGCGTAGACTCTGGAGCCAGGCTCCACCACTTAATGGGAATAAGACCTGGGTAAGGTATTTAAACTCTCTCATTGCCTCGGTTTTCTCATATGGAAAATGGGGATAATACTAGAAAACTACTGCTTAGAGTTGTTATGAATACAAAATTAGTTAATACACTTGTGTACTTAGATACTGCCTAGCACAGAACAAGGAATTTTAAAAAGCTAGAGCTTCTTATCTGTTATACTTTGGTATTTTCCCGATAAGCCACAGTGAACCTATAGTTCATATTGTTAGAAATAGAGTGCCAGAAATACAACTACAGTTGGAAAACTACCTTCCTATCCTTATTCTGTGAGAGTCTAAATAGAGATTAAATATACCAGAGAGTGGGAAATTGTGTCAATTTTGGTTCCTTATTTGTCAGAAATGTGCTCTGTTACTAATGTAAGATTTCACTTTTAGAAATACAGATGCAATTTTAAATGAAGGAACAAAAAAGGGCTATTTTTGATGATCATCTGGACAATGTAAGAGAATTGATATCGGTAAATTAAAGGAGAAATATTATTTGATATGTACAGGGATAGCAAGATGTTGACTTAGTATTTAGATCTATGTATATTATCTTATTTAATATTCCAGTGGGGAGAGCTAAAGAAGAATGTTCTTCCGTGAATTTCTGTAGATGGTGGTAATGACGTTTGGCAATGATTACTGGTGATAGGTATACAACATGATTCACGTAATTGATGTCACTAAATGTTGGAGTTTGCCTAGCCAGCGTAAACTTTTCAGAAGTACCTTGAATATCCGTAGATGGGAGACGAGTTATAATAAAGCATAGCCTGTCTGCGTGATGGGAGAATGCGATGCTGTTAAGATGACTGCAGTGTATCTAAAGTTAATGGTTTGCAAAGATTTCTCTCACTACAGCTTACATTTGCCAGTTTGTGTACAGCGAGTTGTGCATTATATTGTCTTTCGTGTTTGACTGCTTTGCTTCCATGTTAATGTTTGTGCAATTCATTCTTGTGTGTAGAATACTCATTTTCCTAGCTATGCCGTATTCCTCCAGAAGAATCCGGCACAATGTCATGATTTGCAGTTTGTACTAGTTCTATAATCCGATTGCAGCTCAAAATGCAAGGGATTTAGAACTTGAAACTTGCCCACAGTATTAATCTGCATTTACCTGATGCGAGAATTGATCCGCCCATTGTGTGACTTGCCTCTTTGGGGCTCATGAGTATCTCCACTGCATAATGAGAAGGGAACGAGGAGAGGGGCTGGCACTGGCTTTGCTTTCTCTTGCCTCTCATTACTGCTGTGGCTCAGGAGGAATCAAACGAGCTTACTCTTTCATGAACTCAGATGCAGGTGTTCCAACCTCTCCTACAAGATCGTCTGGTAGTGTTGCCGTCAGTGTCTTTTTCTAGATTATAAAGTTGTTAACTATAAATAATTCAGGACAGTAATGGAGCCTGCACAGTTCTAAAGGTATGTGCTCATATTGTATCTGTACGTATGCAGGTTTAATACAAGACTTAGCAGCTGTCCTGTTAGAGCTCAAATGGATCCTTGAGAAAACCTCAGTGAGCTTTCACCGGGCAGGTAGAGAAGCGGTGAATACAGTACTTTTATTTTACCCAGTCTGTGTAGACCCCTGACTCCCATTCAGGGACTTTCTCCCAGCATCCTCTGTCTCCCTAGGAGAAACGCCTTTCTGAGAGCCTTTCCAAAAGCAAGAAGGAATCGTGTTGCTCTCGTTCATCAATTTCCAGCATTTACACGGTAGAACTGGAGGTTCAGAGCATTCACTTGACAGGTTTGACTTGCGTTTTATTTTGAATCATATTTCTCTTAATGATTGAGATAGACCTTCAATTTGTAAAGACATTTTCGCAATCACTGATGGAAGAAGTCTTGTTTGGCTACTCTCTCCAATTCACCGAGGACTTGGGTTCAATTGCAGGTAGTGTTCTGCAATACGAAAGGTCGGAGGCGTGTGAAGTAAACTTTCTCATGCATTGCCTTTCAGGAGTTGAAGGTTTTACCAAGAAACTCTCCAACAGATTTTACAAAGAAATAGAGCCAACCCAAGTGAAGTGGCATTCATCCTGTTGCACAAAAATGTCGACTGATTCCAGTGACCATGAGGGGGTTTGTATTTCAAGCTGAAAAATCTCTATTTGTTCTTTTCGTTCCGCTACAATTATTTTTAATTGATTTGGATTTCCCATAGTGACATGCATACATCTCCCGTGTACCGTGCATGAGTTCTGATAGCAAGATCATGGAATCCACACGTTTATCAAGATATAGAATATGTTATTTCTACATGAAGTTATTTCATATCCCTGTCTAATAAATTCTCAGACATGCTCCCCAAAGCATCATTTTGGTGGTTATGGCTTGTTTGAGAATGCGATATAATCATTGGAATAGTAGTCTGCACTCCTCTGCCTGATTTCATTTCCATAGTGCAGTGCTTTTGAAATCCATCTGTGTTCGCATGTATTCTGAGTGTGGCCCTTTTGCTGTTCAGTAGTCTTCCTTTTCACGGTCCTCCACCGGTTTCGGATCTGTTCTTGATGGCTGCTTGGGTCGCTATGAAGCTACCACGAGCACTCCTGTACAGGTTTATTTGTGGCTCTGTATTTACACTTGTTTGGGATAATATTTGAATTGCTAGGTCATGGGGTTGATGCCAGTTTCATTTCAGAAGAAGCTGCCAGTTTTTCAATTTGGTAGGACCGTTTTAGAGTTCCCTAATCTGCTGCTGTTTCCTGATCCTTGTAGTCGAGTCACTAAGCAAGATATAATCTGGCTTAACAAAAACCACATTTAATTACTGTCATAAGAACATGGATATCAATACCGTTTAAGTGCTGCCGTCAAGTCTCCTGACTTCTAGCCACCTCGATATTTTTTTCTCTAAAGATAGTGTCAACTACCTACACAGAAGCATGGTGTATGACACAATGATGTGAAAGCACTTTGAGAAGTAAAACAAATGATTCAAGGGTAAGATGATGATATTAGTCAAATAAGTATTCATCTAAAGTAATAAGCTAAAAACCCAAACTCGGTGCCATTGAGTCCAATTCCGACACATAATGACCTTATGGGACAGAGTAAACGGCCCCTTTGGGTTTCTGAGACTTTACATCTTTCCTGCGAGTAGACAGCCGTATCTTACTAATCATGTTAGTTTGGCTATTTAATCGGTGTCAGACTAATTCAGGGAATTTTCCATAGTGGATTTTGAAACAAAGATAGCCACTTGGTATGGTTACTTTAAAGTTATTCTTAGAGTTCATAATTTCTTAGATTAAAGAGTGCTAATAAAATATAATGGATACTGATTTGTACCCAGCCTTATTAAAAATAAAACACATTTTTAAGGCAATTTAGAGATACATTTGCTAAGGACTGTAAGTCCTTAAGTGATTTCACATCTTGTCCACATGGTGGCACTGTTGGCTTATTTATCATTTTAAAGCCGTATAGGATTTGGCACTTGTGGTAATTGGAAAGATTTGCTTTCAATAAGGCTCTGATGCCAAAATACTAGAAGCTTTTCAACTCTGAAGTACATAATAGGTTGGCTTGATAGAAAATATTATATTGATTATAGTTGAGTTACTGAGAAAAACATTCTGCAAGTACATCGTTTCATTTTGTTGTGGGTTGGTTTTTTGTTTTGTTTTGTTTTTTGCAATGAATAAAGATCCCTTGAATGTCTCGTAGGCCTTTGGAGCTTCCTGAACACAAAACTGAAATCTTGAGCTTTTCTTTCAATTCTTTCATCTTTCCTCTTAATTCGTTAATAAATCTTCCTCAGATACGAGTTTGGAAACCTTATGAGGAAGAAGATACTATCCTATATGATCCAAACAATGCATTTTTCAAGAAAGTAAGTAATGCTAATTGCTGTTTGCCAAGTAAATTAACATTATGTTAAAGACAAAGATTTAAATTCCTTTTGGCCATCATATATTATAGAGTTCCTCTGAACTCACATTAAGGAAAATACTTCTGCCTCGAACTTGTACGCATATTTTCATGAGACAACAAGCCACTTACCCAATTTACTTATCTTGTTTCCTTAATAGGAAAGTCAGAGAAATTTTGTATTAACTTTCAGTACAAAATTAATTTCCGTTTTAATCTCTCTAATAATATATTTTTTTCATTATTACTTCTTTTCTGTCTTTGTATCTTGTCATTTTATTTCTCACGTTAATCTGTCTGAATTCTTAAGACTTCTGAAATCCCTTGAGAAATTGGTGAAAAAAGAAATAAAAACAATTTAAACAGACACATACATAGTAGCTTTTTTCCTCTTCGTGTTCAATTTGGCTCTTATATAATTGAATAATTAACTACTTAATATTAAAATATTATTAGGTAAAGGCTGCTCCTGAGACATCAAACAATGAAGAGCAACAAAAAACACTTAAGGATGTTCTTACCCACTGCCAGGTAAGAATAAAATATGATTTTCTAAAACATGGAGCTAAATTTTTCTTTAGCATTTTACTAGAAATTTTGATGCATCATATTATGGATGGACAAACATAACGCCATTGCTATGATGTTTAACAGTTTTTCGTTCCAGCAGCATCCTCAGGTAGAAAATTTTTAATGTTAACATGGATTTTTGGTAGCTTTTTAAAAATTCCATAACTAATTAAGTACAGTGATCTATTTCATGTATATTGTCCATATTTAAATTACCCCTACAAAATCTTTACGGGGACATTGGCTAATTTAGCGAGTGGGCGTGGTCAGGAGACTCCTGAAAATCACAGCTCTTCAACCCCACTCTGGGAGGTCCTGATGCAGTAGGTCTGGGGTGGAGTCTGAGGCTTTGCATTTCTAACAAGCTCACAGGTGATGTAAGTGCTACCCATTCAGGGACCTCACTTGGAGACCCACTGCTTTAGGCTGGGTCCCTTGGTGGCACAGTGGTTAAGCAATAGTTCAGCAGTTGGAACCCCTATAGGGAAGTTCTGCTCTGCCCCGCAGGGTCTTGATGAGTCTGAATTACTCTGAGTTTCGTTTATTTCCCAAGTCCTCCAAAAAACTCACTGCCATAAGTTGACCCTATAGGACAGGGTAGATCTACTCCTGTGAATTCCCAAGGCTTACTCTTTACAGAAATAGAAAGTCTCATCTTTCTCCCTTGGAGTGGCTGGTGGTTTTGAACTGCTGACCTTGCAGTTAGTACCCCAACTAGTAACCACTACTCCACCAGGTCCCCGATCCTACTAGCAAAGTAATTCTGACAAGTGATAGGGCCTCAGTACATGTTTATTTGAATGAATGAATGGATGGATGGATGAGAGAATGACGAAAATTTTCTCACCTTTTAAGTATAATTTTTTCTTGAAAGAAATCTAGTTTTTAAATCATTTTATTGGGGGCTTGTCCAATTCTTATCAAATCCATGCATCCATTGTGTCGAGCTTATTTGTATAGTTGTATATTTGTTGCCATCATCATTCTCAAAACATTTGCTTTCTACTTGAGCCCTTGATATCAGCTCCTCATTTCCCCCCTCCCTCCCTGTTCCCCTTCCCTCGTGAACCCTTGATAATTTATAAATTATATATTATTATTTTGTCATATCTTACACTGTCTGACATCTCCCTTCACCCACATTTCCATTGTCCATCATTCAGGGAGGAGGTTATACGTAGACCCTTGTAATCGGTTCTCCCTTTCTACCCACCTACCCTCCATCCTCCAAGTATCGCTACTCTCACCACTGGTCCTAAAAGGATCATCTATCCTGGATTCCCTGTGTTTCCAGTTCCTATCTGTACCAGTGTACATCCTCTGGTCTAGCCAGACTTGCAAGGTATAATTGGGATCATGAAGTGGAGGGGGAGGAGGAAGCATTTAGGAACTAGAGGAAAGTTGTATGTTTCATCATTGCTACCTTGCACCCTGACTGGCTCATCTCCTCCCCAGGACCCTTCTGTAAGGGGGTGCCCACTTGCCTATAAATGGGTTTTGGGGTTATGATTTTTTGTTCTTTGATGCCTGATACCTGATCCCTTCGACACCTTATGGTCACGCAGGCTGGTGTGCTTCTTCCATGTGGGCTTTGTTGCTTCTGAGCTAGATGGCTGCTTGTTTACCTGCAAGGTTTTAAGGCCCCAGACACTATATCTTTTGATAGCCAGGCACCATCAACTATCTTCACCACATTTGCTTATGCACACATTTGTCTTCAGCGATCGTGTCAGGAAGGTGTGCATAATGGAATGCCAATTTAATAGAACAACGTGTTCGTGCATTGAGTAACTACTTGAGTGGAGGTCCAATGTCCATTTGCTGCCTTCATATTAAACCTATAAATATATGCACATAGATCTATTTCCTCATCATCCTATATAAGTATATTTACATATGTGCATGCCTTTATTTAGACCTCTATAAATGCCCTGTACCTCCTAGTTCTTTCCTCTATTTCCTTTTACTTTCCTTTTGTCCCACTATCGTGCTTGGCCTTCATTTGGGTTTCAATAATTTCTCTCGGTTACATTGCCCTTGCTGAATCCCTACCAGGCCTCTCACACCCTCCTTGCCACTAATTTTGGATCGCTTGTTGCTCCAAATTGTCCCTGGGTTGATCATCAACATCCCCTCCTTTCCCCCTCCTCCCCCTCTCCCATGTCCCTCCAGAACCACCGGTCCCGTTGTTTTCTCCTCCAGACTGTTCATCCAGCCTGTCTTATCTAGATAGACCTGCAGAGATAATAATATGCACCAAAAAAAAAAGGCAGAGCAAGACAAAGCACCAAAAGCGAACTCAACGATGACAACATAAAAGAAAACCAGTGACTCAGAAAAGAATAAGTTCATTAAAAAAGAAAAAGAAGAAATTTTAAAAAGAAAGAAAAGCCTGTAAATAGATCAAGGTCTGATTTTTGACATCTAGGTCTGTCCTTCAGTCAAGTCCAATGGGAAGCCATGCTCTGGCCCCAAAGTCAATCCTTTACACTCCCTCGGGAGCTCCCTGCTCTGCTCCCCCCGTTGCTCTGCCCCATGCCCTTAGTGTTTTGCCTCAGTTTTCTCGGGGTCAGCCTGGGCCAATCCCAACATTGAGTCTCCAGTGTTGTCCCTCATAGGGCCATGGGTCAGTGAGGGACGTCGCTGATGGTTCACTCTGTGCATTGGCTGTTCAGAGTGGGGATATCATGCTCCAGGCCTGGTGGGCCAGGATGTGCTCCATTCTCTCTTCCTCCCCATTCATTTTCTCCCTTGTGCTCTGATCAGCCATGTTTCTCTCCCCTAGCTGCAGCTTCAGTGCTATCCTCTAAAGTAAATTCTTCTGTGGGGAGGGGCAGTTGTCCACATAGTTGGTATGGGGGGAATGAAATCTCTTGTGCTTTTAAAGTAGACTTGATTTTTCAGTCTCACACTCCATTAGCTTACAAGAGGCATGTACTTAAAAGGGCTTGTAAGGTTCATTGTTGTTTGCATGATTGTAAATTACTTTGAAGTCAGAACTGCTTTATTTGGTCTTGTGTACTCCCTATGTCTGAATGCTCACTGCCTGGTAGTTTACACATTATTGATGGTGAGAGGCTCTTTGGCCTTGGAGCAGATTAAAACTTTCCTAAAACTACAACCTCTGTGGTGTGAAAGGACTCGATAAATTCGATAGGTCACGCAGATTGTGACATACTTACCTTCCAGAATTCAAGCGCCTGTCAGTGCCTATGGGAAAGGGCGTAATGTACTAGAAGGGTAGGGCTCCTGATCTCAGCCACTCAGGCATCAAGCATGAAACAAAAAATATCTGATGGCTTGAGCGCTTGCTTTCTAGCAGTTAAAATGTGCTTTGATTCACATGGAAGAAGCACACCAGCCTGTGTAATCAAGAAGTGTCAGTGGGATCAGGTATCCAAAGTTCCAAAACAAACAATTTTTATTGATGTGAATGAGGGGGGCTTTGGAGAGGAAACCCAAAGCCCATCTGTAGACAAACTGTAGACAATGGGACATTCCCCACAGAAGGGTTACAAGGTAGGGATGATTCAATCAGGGTGCAGTACAGCACCAGCAAAATACACATCATTCCTTGGTTCCTGAATGCCCCCCTTGCCCCAAACACCACGACCCACTTCTACCTTACAAATCCCGATAGACCAGAGTACACACATTGGTACAGATAAGAGCTCTGGACCATGAAATTCAGGACAGATAAACCCTTCAGGAACAGTAGTAGGAGTAGGGATACCATGAGGGTAGGGAGATGGGGAGGGGGGAGGGGAATGGGGAGTGGAGGGGCCAAAAGAGGGATCCCATTATAAGGTTGGATATATAGCCCCTGCCCCCACCCAGGGGGAAGAATAGCGAATGTGTGTAAAGGGAGACAACGGACAGTGTAAGATACAAAATAACAATATAAAATCGATCAAGGATCTACAAGGGAGGGAGGATGGGGCAAGGGAGGGGGAAAAAGAGCTGATACTAAGGGCTCAAGTAGAAAATGTTTTGGAAATGTTGATAGCAACATATGTACAAATGTGCTTAATACACATGATTGAAGGATTGTTGTAAGAGCCCCCCAATAAAACTATTAATTAAAGTAAATAAATAAAATATGGCTCGATGGTATTTCATTACGTTGCTTTTCTTTTGAAATAGAAAATACTAAAATAGCTTATATTATAATAGGTCATCCATGATGCTATTCACAACCTGGATAAGAAGTTTGATGTGATTCATGGGAAAGTTTCCAAAATCCAGCGTTATCGTGTAAAACCGTTGTGGCAAAATCGGGTAAGTATGATACAAATATTTTCACAACGATGATAAGCCTTTAAGTCCTAAAGGTGCCAATCAATTAGAAGTGATAAAGAACTAATAACTCTGAGAAGCATGCTAAAGTTTAGGTTTGATAAATGTATAACAGGGACTATTTTATACTCAGTTACAGAATACAATTATAGAGTAAAATAAGATGAACAATAAAGCACATAAGCAAAACAGTACTTTTTTCTTTAATATCACACAGCAGTACTGGATGGAAATCAACAACTGGAATTCATTACTTTTTTTTTTTCATTTTCCCCTCAATTCTATCAGAAAGCCTATGGATGTGCATACAAAAAGTATAGCCACCGCATTTCCAAAAAAATCAAACGACAGAAAATGAAGAAGAAGGGGGCTCCTGCTGTATTCAACCAGCCTGAAAATCATGGCCCCGCTTTACCAGGGGCAGGCAAGAGAAATGATCCCCAGCCCACCTTCGTGGGTGAATCGTTTCAGTTGGATGCACCTGTGGAAATGGAGCAGCCGGTCTCTGATATGCTGGATCAAGGGTTCTTTCGGAGTTCACCGCCCGGCTCTGTCTACTCCGTGCGGTCCTATCATTCATTTTTTGCACCAGATGATGCTGGCCCTTCCTTCATGCCCTGCTTTCCCAGCCCCCGGGCTCACGGCAGCAGCCATTTCTTCTCGCCTCCTCGGCCTACAGTTTCCATGAGTGATGATAACACAATGTTACCCCAAGACGATTATAGCCAGCAAAGCAATTCTGATATCATGGAGAATATGAACACCGGCCATCGCACTCTATGCATTTCCAATTTTGGTGAGTTTAAAAGAATGCACATTATTACAAGGAGCATTGTTTGACCTATGCTCCTCAGCAAGCCAGAGGAGGTTTCTCTGCTCCTTGTCGAGGGCTGGTTTGTATTCAGGTACTGGTTGGGGTTGGGAGCAATTCAGCTATTAATAGGAAACCTTGTACTCATTGAATTGTTAACATAAAAGTAGAGTTATACACCAGAAATCATAGTTTTCACTAAATTTGTCTGCAATAATTAGTAAAGCTTGATACATAGACTATGAATATGGTTCGTGCACCGTACAATTCAGTGGTGTGAATATATTAGTATGTGGTGCCGGAAAGCAGGTGGTGGTTCTGTCTAGTTTTCCAGATGGCTGTAGGCATGGCACAGTCCACACCAGCACCATGTTCACTTGAGTTGATACAGCCAAGCTAAATTTCTTAGTGGATGAGACCAACATTTTTATTTTTTGACAAGTGGAAGGGCAGTTGTATTTTACTAACAAATTCTTCACCTCAATGGATCGCTCAATCACTACTCATGGTGACCCCAATGGAAAGAGTAGCAGGACTGTCCCTTTGGGTGTCTGAGGCTGTAAATCTTCCCAGCAGTCAGAAAGCCTCATCTTTCTCCTGGTGCTTCAAACTGCTGACCTTGCGGTTAGCAGCCCATCTTAACTCAATACGTATGTAAATAGGGCTCATACTCAAAATGCTTCTGAAATGACCAGTGGTCGGGTGATAGAAAAGAAAGGGCAAACCATTGGTTAATTCACACACAAAAAACAAAAGGATCAAGTTGTGTCCCTTGATTAGAGAAGCAGGTCTTCCTGGGTGATTACAAGAACCATTTCGGTTATTATACACTAACCTCAGGGAGTCCAGTGCTTAAGTTGAATAAATGAATATTTATATAAACACAAAGAAATTCCAGGGGATGTTAGTGACCAACATAGCTACAACTGGGAGCACTTAACTTGCTTGCCTGGGTGATTTTCTTAAACTGTTTTTTCACTCACTGTAAATCTTCAACCAGAGTATTACTGTGCATTTCAGCTTTGAAGGAGGTACTAAAAGTAAGGTCAAACTATCTGACTGTAGGTAAGCAGAGAATAATGTGTTTTCTTCAATTTTTCAATAAGCATTTTCGACTTCGAGAGTAAGATGATGCTAAAAACATTGCTATTCAATCGATATTTGGTAAAAGAACTAATTTGGTTCCTAAAGAGACTAGGGTTATTGAAAGTCATTCATGAAAATGTTTAAGTGATAGTATGTTCAAGGGATTGTGTGTGTGTGTGTGTCTGTGTGTGTATGTAGCAAGTCAAGACACCTAATATAGACAAACAGAAAGAAGAGATTTTGGTTTTAAGAAATTCATTGAAATGCTTCAAAGGAGTGATTGGTTTGGTTAAATCAGCCTAATTTAACCCAAGTAGCAGACCCTTCATGACATTTGCCTTTGGTTTTATGATCTTTGCAGCTTTTAGGTAACTTCTAAAGCTGCTCTGTTCGGGGAGGGTCAGATGGGAAGCTCTTGGGTAGCCACCCTCAGACCACCGTTCTTTCTGCTTTCCCTTGATTTTTCTCGTGGTTGTTTTGGGTTCTCACTGGGTTACTTAACTAAAGGTTCAGGAATGCAAACCATTACTTTCTACTTAACACTTCTTATTTCAGACAGAATAAGTATCAGGTCAAGTGAGATTTGTCTTTCTCTGTTTCTCCCATTGAAGTTGCAAATTCACCAGCGAGATCTGACTATAGTGACCATAACCAAACCTATTATAAGGATCCTTCGATCTGGACTGTGGAGGATGTGATTCATTATATAAGAAAAGTCGATCCGCAGATAGCACTCACCTTGAACGACATCTTCATACAACATGTAATGTATCTTTTCGTCAGTTTTCTCTGACAATGCCTTTGAATAGATCTATTTCACTTGGTACTGATAAGGTGGATGAACCTTTATCAAGAGATTTTCCCATATGTATGAAAGGGAATTTCACCCAAAGTGTGACCCTTCAAGGCTAAGGGTCACCTATGTTCTTTAAATGGGTCCTCAAGTACGTGATATATAAGGGGCTTCCAAAACTTGGTGGTCAAAAGTACTGTTTTTCCATTCTGTTTTCCACAAGCTTTCTGAAGCCCCTTCATACTCGAGGTCCATCCTCAAGGTTCTTATGTGATTGCTCCTCTCTGGGTTATCAGGAATCCCTGTGTAAGGACCGGTGCAAGTATTCTGCCCACACTCCCTGCTTCATCCTTGGGGTGAAGAGCAAGAAGGAGCCAACCACAGCTGTACTCTCATTTGTTTTGCACACTCTCCTAAAGAACTGATTTCTGATCAGGAAGCATTGTCCGTTCTTGTCATTTCTGTCTCTCTAGGAGATCGATGGGAGGGCCCTGCTGCTCCTGAAGAGTGACACGATGATGAAGTATATGGGGCTGAAGCTGGGCATCGCCGTGAAGCTCTGCTACTACATTGAGAGACTTAAGCAAGACAATTACCTCAACCACTGAGACGCTACAGAAACGTAGACTGGATTGGTGTTTGGTTTACCTTAGTGTGTAATCCTTTTGCTGCCTAAGCGGTGTTTGCTGTGCTAAGGTTCCTTTAATAGGTTTTGTTCGGAATTCTGGAACTACCTTTACAATTCAGTCTACTTCGTTAAAAACCATGTGTTAGTGCTGAAATAGTCAAATGGTCAGTTTATCATTTGTACCTTGTTATTATTTTCAGTTGCTCAGTTTACATATATATGTATATATATATGTTATACATACTCCATGTGCAAAACAAGTTTGATTTTGGTTCATCTTGATATATCTTTATATGTAGAACCATCTTTATGAAGAGAGCCAAAATAACTAAATCCCCAAAGGGAAATGGCAGGGATAGGAAACGTCTACAACTAAAGCCATGCGATTGTTTTTCTTAGAAGGAAAGTTAAAGGTGCAACTGTAGCCATCCTCTCTTCCTTGAATAGTTTATCTGTTATACTGCAGCGTTCTGCCTTAGGTAGCCATAGAAATTATTTTCCTGTTATTGTGTCTCTGTACGTTGTATTTATTTTCCACTTAAGACAAGTTTAATTTAAATTTAAAGAAAAACTTTAAATTTTTAAAAACAAAACTTTTACATCTCCAGGACGTGTTCTTACCAGTTTTGTGATAATTATAGAATAGATAGTCATTTTATATTAAAGGATCTTATACTACATGAGTGGATTAGATAGTCTAAGTTTTTTTCAATACATACCTCTGATTTTAAAACGTCCCCTATGTTGGGGAAACTTGGACATTTGTTTATGGTACAGATCTTACATGACAATATCAATGCCCAAATTAAAAATATATCTCTATATTTATTACATGTATCTAATCCACGTATAATATTTTACTATATTAATATTTTATCCTATGCCTATAGGTTACATACAAGTAAAAATGTCCTTTTTGAATTTAAAATGTTGCTTTGCACTGCCACAGAGGGATGCGCTATAGCTTTAGTTAGATGTAAAAAAAATCCTGTAAAGCAATATTTGCATCCTGCCTACAATAGTACAGTCTGCTAGTTGGAGCACAGACTCTGAAGGTAGTGTGGGGTTCAAATTCGGGTTCTGCTACTCATGAGCCATCAGCTAGGAGTATACTACTTCATCTGCCCATGTTTCAGTTTCCGCACAAAACTGCTGTGACAATTCCAAGAGCCACTGTGTCTACAACGCCTAGAGCCCAGCGTGGCAGAAAGGGGGCGCTGAAGAACAGCAGAGAGCATTATCAAGATCTGCCTTAATTGAAAATGTTCTGTCACGTTTTATGTTCTCTGATATATTATTTCAAAAAGGTCAAAATGTGCATCTTTTGCTAGCCTCAGTACCTCTCAGCTTAACTCTCAGGGGATACAAAACACTCAGTATATTGTTTTCATACTGGAAAGTTCTCATTCTGTACAGTGTTTCTTGTTAACTCTTTAGTTCTGAGCCAATTTTTCCCTAAATTTTGATTGCTTTAGTTATAATTCATCTTTGGAGGTTTTCTTGGAAGAATTACAATTTCCAAGAGAAATATATTCATTGTTATTATTTTATCATCACATTGCTGTTACTTTATTACATTATTATTAGTTTATATTAAGGGTTAATATATTTATACAAGTGAATGCTAGAAATATCAGCCATAAGTATTAATACAATGTACAAGAATGTACATTTTCTTTTAAGAAAACCAAATGTACTTTATATGCAAATGAAACTAAACACTATGATATCCTTTATGTTTTCTAAAATAAGAGTCTAACTTAAATTTAGTCGTTATTCAAATTGTATGCCCATTTAATGCCTACTTGAACATTCCTCAGGTGTTTATACAATATAATTTTGCTGTTTTCAGATGTTTAAAAAAGTTAATAAAGTTAAATAAACACAGTTAATGTCAAAGCCTCAGGTTTTATGTCACAGCATTAAGGGGCCCTGGGGTCACAATGGGTTAAGGGTAGGCCCGCGAACCTACCTCCCTCTCAGAAAGCCTATGGAAGAGTTTCTTCTCCTTGGTCCTGGTGGGTTACTGTGAACTGGGATCCACTCCATGATAGTGGTAAGTTTCCTTTGTAGTTCTGCACCAAAATGTTAAAATGGAATCAACTTGGGACTGGGTTTAGTTTAGGAATTTTTTTAGTTTTTAAAATTTTACTATTAATTGGGAGTCAATACATATACCATCCCATAGTTCAGTCACGTCAAGCAGAATTCTGCATTTGCTACCACACTCCGTTTCCAAACATCCTTTTTCTTCATGGACTCCTTGACATCGTCTCCCTTTTACAGCCCCCTCCCCACTCCACTGCCCCCCTCCCTTTATTCTACTTGCTGTCCCTATAGGTTCATCATTCCTGGGTTTCATATACCAAAACACAGCAAACCATGTAACACAACTTCAAGAAAGTGACCTCCAGTGACATACCACCTCTGAGGTACACCCTAGATGAGCAAGACAAAAGTACCGAAAATGTTGACAATCCAGATCAGGTGCAGCATGAATCCGAGGGGGCATCAACGGACAAAGTGTTAACTCTTCAAGTCAGATTCATGCCTTTGATCTTCTCTCCTCATCTCTCCAGTGCCCTCTGTTTAGTAACCACTTTCCTTCCATCCCTCAATTGTGAATAGAGGGAGTTCACGGGAGGCTTATTTCCTATGTTGTTCCCCCAAACAAATCTCACACTCCCACTGTCATCCATGGCCTTCTGAAAACCGGATTCTCAGAATTTAGGCTCTGATATGAATCCCTCCTTGGACTTTGGATTCTGTGCTTCACAGTCCTTTGGTGACTGATGATGGAGTGCTTTTTCCCTGTGGACTTAATTGACATCTCATTTAGATGGCTGCTTGTTTGGAGACAAGCCTTTAAGACCCCAGATTCTATTTGATCTGATAGCCCAGCACCATGTAATTTCTTCCCCACATTTTACTGCAGCACCCATATCTTCTGTGTTTCCTTCTTGAAGACTAGTATTGAGCAGGGCCATGATGTAAGAGCGTAAGTTAGAGCTAGGATTTAGTGCGAGCCCAAAACCCATTCCTGGATTATGGCTTTTTAAAAATATTGAGAATTAATATGCATATATCATTCCATAGTTCATTCTTGTCGAGCAGAATTGTACAATTGCTTCCATAATCAGTCTCCCTACATACTCTTTTTTTTCCATGAAAAAGTTGTGGGTTTTTATTATGTGAGTTTCTTATAATGAAAAGCTCTACTAAACTTGTGGCTGTATATGGACACTGGTACTTGTTCTTTAATGTTATATAAATTTGCCCTCCCTTTGAAAGACTGAACTCACCCCTACTCAAAAACAATTCTTCATCACACCTTGCCTTGCTGCACTCTAAAAAACAAAGCAAACACAAAAAACCCCAACTCCCTGCCAAATTGATTCCAACAATAGCCACTCTCTAGGACAGGGTAGACCATAACTCTCCAGGAATAGAAAGCCCTGTCTTTCTTTATAGGGGAAGCCGCTGGTTTTGAACTGCTCACTTTGTGGTTACCAGCCCCCAAATGTACCCACTATGCCACCCGGGATCCTAAATTGCACTTCAAAGCCAAACCCAAACTCTTCCATCAAGTCGGTGCTGACTCCTAATGTGTCTATAGAGAACAGCAGAACTGTACCAATACGTTTATGTGGGTAGAAAGCCCTGTCTTTCTCCCTGGTGGTTTCAAACTGTGGACCTTGCAGTTGGCAGCCAAACACAAAAGCATTACACTTAGTGCACTAGCAGCTTTTAAACTTGCTGCTATCGAGTTGCTTGAGTACCTCCCAGTGACCCTACGTGGGGTTTATTAGGCTTACCTGACTAAACAGAGCTAAATAAGAACCAAATACCCATGCTCTAACTTACACACAAATCCGTCTTAAAGACACTTAGGAATCGATCTAGTTCCTACCTTGGGACTACCTGCAATTTAAATTTTGATCTCATTCTTTCAGTAAATAGATTTCTAGTCTTATATCTTAAAGGGAACTTACACGAGACGCCAGGGGATCAGTAAGAAGCTAAATCCTACGTCCTTTGTGTCATCACTTTTGTAATTAATTTTGTATTAATTTGATATCAAATTCCAGTGCCTACAACGCATCTTGTCCCATTTAACTTCACACCCCTGGCTGGTGACTCACTGCTTTTACCATTAGGGGGTCAGAATCCACATCCCCAATAGACCTGGTATTACCCCTCTCTTCAAGTTTCCCAGGTTATAAGTTCAGAACCACAGCTGAATAACCTCAATGCCCAGATTCCTTTCTTTCTTGCTCACAACATAAGTAGATTGTGATTCTGGGGCCCAGGCTCTTTCCACACTCCCTCGACATCCAGCGTCCTTGGATTCCAGGTGGCAGGGGACAAGCCATATTACTACTGTTCCCATTACATTGGTTGAACTTCTGTCACAGGAGATGGCAACTGGCAAAAATCGGTGCCCAAGAAGACAAAGAAATAGATCTTTTGAAAACAGCATTGTGATCCTAATTCACATAAATACATTAAACCTTTAAGTTTGTCCTTTTCCCTGTTAAATCCTCTCCCCTGTGGCCATTATGCTCACGCCTGACCCCTGTGGCTCTCCCTCCCTGCTTTAGCTTTCTCCATAGCGGGTTCCCTTCCTGTTGCCAATCATTGGCTCTTCCCAATAATAGATTCCACATCCCCTCCCTTGCACGGGACTTGCAGCTCCCCTCTGAAGGCAAAATCTATAGCTCACCCCATTGTTTCACTTGGCTCTGAAACTGACTTTGGGCAGTGGGCTATAGTAGACCACTTGCTTTGTACATGGGTAGTTCATTTCACTCCGTTCATTTATTTCCCTCAACTATGAGAATAGTGTGTCCTGAATAGGGGTTGCTTCTGCAGAATGGGTTCTGGGACAAGAAAATGTGGGTGCTGGACCATAGCCATCCTATAGCTGTTTGTTCCCTGACAAAGGAGTAGAGGTGTTTGTCTATAACTTCTTGGGATTTGGAGAGATCCACATGTTAGCGGAGAAGGATAAAAGTTTTCCAGTAAAATGATTACGAGCTACATACACATTTAAAAGCCCACACATCTGCCAGAAGAGATTCAGGTTTGCAATTACAGAAGGCTAACCCCTACTCAGTGTTCTTGGCCTTCAGCTTACACTTCCCTTGAACCCAGGCCTAGTCCTCCTTCGTGTTGTCTTGGTAACGGGGCTTCCTCCAGCAAACTGGGCTGTACCTCCAGGTAATGGTCACCTCTCATTTCGGACACTTGTCAGTCTAGTCACTGGTATCTTTTAATGCGATTTTCCCAGCTAGCTCCCTGGGGGCAGAGATCTTGCATATTTTGTTTACACTGACATGTCAGGTTACCTTTAGTGCCTTTGTGGGGCCATTTTCTGCTACCCTTATTTCCTATTTCTTTGACATGGAGGTTTTTAAAATCACACCCCCCAGCATTGCTTCTGATTGGGCTTTTTGTTTCAGTTTCCACCTGCACTCGCTATACATCTGGGGTCTAGATACACCACACACAGGCAGGCGCGCGCGCACACACACACACACACACACACACACACACACACACACACACAGTCTTCTGCCTTCTCCCCTAGGGTTGCTATTGTCCCAGTTGTTTCCAGACCATGTATATCATTTACCAAGCCATTTAGTTTGCCCCAATAGTCAAAATATCATTTTATCACACAGCTGGTTCTCATAAAATGCTTTTAACCTTGACCTATCAGTTATCGCTGTGGAGCAAACTTGCCCTCCCTCCAAACCTGGCAGCGTCAAACAACAAGCAGTGTCTCTCTCACGCAGTTTCAGAGGGCAAGGCATCTGGGCGCAGCTGAACTGGGTAGTGCTAGCTCAGGGGTTGCAGCCAGGATTGCAATTATCCTAAGGCTTGACTGGGGCTGGAGGATCCGATTCCCCGAAAAGACTTATGTCCAGGAAATCCTCTCCGTCTCTTCCTGCTTAGATGGCCTTGAATTCTCAGTGGGCAGGAGGTCTCAGTTCTTTGTCACCTCTGTTTCTCCATGTGGCTGCTCACAGCATGCAAGCAAACATAAGAGCGGCAGAAGCATCCTAGGACCTCTTGTAGAGTCCAGGACATATAAAGCGCCAAAGAACAAATAAGAATGACAGAAAACACAACAATGGCTTTTATAACTTATCTTGGAAGTCACATACCGTCATATCGGCCATATTCCACTGGGTATATCGATCACCTCTGGGATAATATAGGAGGGCTGATTGAAGGGTGTGAATGACAGAAGCCAAGAGCCACTGGAAGGCTGGCCACCACTACGACAAAGTTGACTGTAAAGAATCATGAAAGAATTAACAGAAGCCCAAAGCAATCATGAATGTGATCCCTGTTGGGCATTATATCTAAAAAAACCTAAAACCCCTGACAATCACCCATGCCTAGGACTTCAGTGCTTTCACTACTCTCTACCGAGGAAGTCACCTCTGCTCAAAGATTCAAGGTTCACCGAGCCTGTCTGTGATAGTGTTGCTAGTTATAGCAAAGCGTTGAAAAGTCCACAACGGGGAGTGGGGTGCTGGTTAAATGATGTCACAGCCATTCAAAAGGAGGCACTGCAGGCATTCACATTTTCAATCGGGAAAATCTATTCCTTCCCATGGAATGCGATCCATGGCATGCTGATCAAAATAGGTCATAGATGTGGATGGATGGCATCATTTCCCTCTCAACCTAGAGTCTAGCGGATGAGATGATGTTCTTATATTTCAATGTGTTTGCGTATCTGGAAGACATTTTGGAAAATAGGAGTATATATAAACATGTTTCTAGTGGTTGTCTCTGAATGGGTGGGATTCTGGGTAAGTTTCACTTCCTTTTGCTTATCTCAGGTTTTTCTTCAGTGGATTGGTCTTAAAAAGTGCTGGCGGTTCAGGGCTAAAAGACTGCTTTGAAACAAAAGGTCAGCAGTTCGAATCCACCAGCTCCCCCAAGTTAGTCTACCTTCATAAAAATGTATAGCCTTGGAAACCCAGTGGCTTAGTTTTACTCCATTCTGGAGTCCCTGTGGGTCAGAATCGGCTAAACAGCAGTGACTCTGGGTTTTGCTCTTGATTTTTTTATAGTAATTGTTTAATTAGAAAAACAGAATGTACATTGTCCAAATCTTTGCGATGTAACAGGAGGCGGAAGATAGTACAAAGACAGGGAGGGAAAAAAGCATAACATGTCAGAAAAACCAAAGCTAATTTAATAATATATGTAACTAGATGATGCTGTCTTATCAAAAAATTGAAAGATTGATTTGTAGAAACAATGGTGTGCTTTTAACTACTTTGCCATTTGCCTTAACTTCTAAAAATGAAGGATTGGATGCAAATTGACCAAAAAGTTTTTTTTTAAGTGGGTGGGGGGACATGGTGACACTACTGATGCAGCCACTTTGTAATTATAGGCACAAAAAGTCCGCAGGAATTGACACATTGCATTGCTGAGAGACTGAAGAACACTGCCAACAGGCCACAAATTTGTGTGCGTGATCATCGATACTCCATAGCAGATAGCCTACACAGATAATTGAATAGAAACACAAAAGATGAGACAGACGATTGTCTCTTAAAGTTTTTTCACATAAGTGAGCAAAATGAAATGTCAGATAATGAAATAATTTCGAACGTGTTATGAATAGACATCAAATTAAAGACATACTACATTATTTTCAGAGACATTTCACAGATTTGATTACATACCAAGCTACAAAGACCTTGAAATTACAGAAAATAACGTTAGTACAGGCTTCGGTCTGGGACTTAAAATTCCGAATCACCTCCAACAAAAAGGACAACCATCACTACTACTGCTGTAGCCCCCATTTCTTCTTGAACTTTCTCCCCGAGCTTTACACCCGCACATACAACTGTCAAGGCCTGGCGATCCAACTATGCCAAGAAATTTAAAAGACAGTTGCCTGGCCAATCAACTGGAAGAGATTCATATTTGCACCCATCCCAAAGAAAGGTGACCCAGTAGAATGCAGGAATTATCAAACTACCATTAATATCACCTGAAAGTAAGATCGTGCTGAAGATCATCCAACAATGGATACAGCAGCACATTGACCAGGGAAGCTGCCAGAAATTCAAGCCGGATTCAGAAGAGTAGGTGGCGCAGGGGATAGATAACCTTGCTGACATCAGCCAGCTTTGGGCTGAAAGCAGAGAATACCAGAAAGATGTTTACTTGTGTTTTATTGACCATGCAAAGGCATCTACCTGACTGCGTGGCTCCGAAGTGTGGCCCACACTTCGATGTGTCACGTGGAAACTATGCATGGAATAACACACGTGTAAGGACAGACACGGGTTTGCTGCCTAGTTTACAATCAGGAAAGGTGTCCGTCAGGATTGTATCCTCATCATCCGCCTGATGAGCAAATGCTATATGAGAAGCCTGACTATACGAACAGGCCATGGGGACTGGAGGAAGGCTTATTAACACACTGGCTTCCAGAAAAGACGAAGGACCTGAAGCACTTGCTGAGGAAGATCAACGACTGCAGCCTTCAGTTGGATGACAACCAATCGAACGGCAAGAAAATCCGAGTCCTCTCACACTGGACCAATCGCTCGGTTACGTAACAAGGCAAAGGGCACTGGGCCATAGATGGAGCATCGGGATAAGGGGGGAAATGTTGGACGCTGTCCAGGATTTCATCATGCTTAGATTGACAATCAACGTTCGGGAAAGCAGTCATCAGGAAATGAAGCAATGCTTTGCAGTGGGCAAATCTGCACAAGATCTCTTTCAAGGGTTGAAGAGCAAGGAGGTCACTTTGAGGCCTAAAGTGTTCCTGGTTCAAGCCAATGTATTTCCAATGGCCTCGTATGTGTGTGAAAGTTGGACAATGATGAATAAGGAGGACCGAAGAAGAATCAATGCATTTGAATTATGATGCCGGTAAAGAAGATTCATTAAATGTACCAGTGACTATCAAGAACAACAACAACAACAAAATCTGAATGCTCCTTGGAAGCAAGCGTGGCAAGACTTTGTAGCAAATACTCTGGACATGTTGTCCGAAGAGACCCGTCCCCGGATAAGGACATTATGCTCGATAAAATAGAAGGGCCTTGAAAAAGAGGAAGACTCCCAAGGAGGTGAATTGATCCTGCGGCTGCAAAACTAGGCTCAACTCTAACAATTTCGCAGGACCTGGCAGGGTTTCATTCTGTGATACAGAGGGTCACTGCGTCGGAACCGACTCCACAGCATGGAACAACTGACATTCCCACCTCCATGTCCCACAGGCACCTCGTCTTCACCCTACCTAAAACTCAATTCCAGGTTTTTTCTCCTGTTCTCGTCACCATCTTCGTGTCTTCAGTGGCTGCTCTAGCAATAGCAGCCCTGAGAGGGAAAGAAGCTAGCAGCGCTCATGCCTGAGAACTGCCTGGCGCAATAAGCAGGGCCTCGGTGCTGAACAGAAACAATTTCCCAGTACCCCGGCACCAGACAGGCTTCCCCTCCCAGTGATGGGCCCAGACAAAAATCAAGATGACCCCATTAGCATGTCTGAAAGCACAAAGCATGGACCTTACCTGGACCTCTTTACCAACTACAGCTTTAACCTCACCTGACTCCTGGCGCCTTTGATGATCCATTATAGGCACCAACTGACCCCCACTTCAGATCCTCTTCAAAGTTCTTTCTCACACCTCTTCCGGAGGCCCCCCTCTCCCCTAGGGTTTGCTCCCCTTATTTACCTGTGGGTGTCCTCCTGGTGGTCTCTGGGCTATGCACCCACACACACACAGCCTGTTGTCCTTCATGTGTGCTACCTGATTGGCAATCACAAATTGCTATATTTCTTCCCTAAGCGCAATTGCAGGGCTACTGAGGTTTCATTCATTTTGGTATTGCCAGGGTTTAGCATAGCGTCTTGTCCATCGTAGATATTCAGATGTTGGCTAAATAGTGAAAAGAACACAACAGCAAAATGATTCTATTTAAGCATGGACATGTCCAGTATCGCTTTTAGAGTCCTTGTGGTTTTTGTCATTGTCCTCGATGCTTGCATTTCTGTTCATCCAGCGTGGCTGCCCCTACCAGGAAATGTCTCAGCTATATTTGAATAATCAGGGAAGTCTAGAAAACCAGGGGGCTCTCATATTGGCAAAGGCAGACAGGCCCAGATTTTTGCCCTTGTGGTTGAAGAATCATTGGAATTTTCAATGAAAGCACCTGAAAGATTTGGCCAAAGCACAAACCAAGTGCTTTAAATAACCGGGTTGATGGCGTGAACGTGTGTGTGTGTGTGTGTGTGTGTGTGTGTGTGTTTAGCTGGCCTTGAAGATCTTACTATGAGCATAATAAGAAAAAACTGTGGGAATGGGCTTGAGCTAATAATAATATATCAATGTTGGTTCGTTAGTGTTGACAAGTATAACATAATAATGTAAGATGTTAACAATAGGAATATATGGCAGCTTTTTACTATATTCCCCACTTTTCTGTAAATTTGGAACTATTCTAAAATGAAAACTTCCTTAGAACCGATGAAGCACACAGCTTTCCCCCAGATCCTGGATGCTTCCTCCCCACAACTACCATGATCCAAATTCTACCTTGCAGGACTGGATAGGGCAGAGGTTGTACACTGGTGCATATGAGGGCTGGAGGCACAGGGAATCCAGGGTGGATGATACCTTCAGGATCAAGGGTGTGAGGGGCGATGCTGGGAGAGTGTAGGGTGAGTGGGTTGGAAAGGGGGAACTGATTAAAAGGATTCACATGTGACCTCCTCCCTGGGAGATGGACGGCAGAGAAGGGGAGGAAGGGAGACTCCGGATAGGGCAAGATTTGACAAAATAACGATGTATAAATTACCAAGGGCACATGAGGGAGGGGGGAGCGGGGAGGGAGGGGGAAAAAACAGAGGACCTGATGCAAAGGGCTTAAGTGGAGAGCAAATGCTTTGAGAATGATTGGGGCAGGGAATGTGCGGGTGTGCTTTCTACAATTGATGTATGTATATGTATGGATTGTGATAAGAGTTGTATGAGCCCCTAATAAAATGTTTTAAAAAAAGAAAGCTAACAATTCTTTAATATCATCAAGTATTCAAACTTCTAATGATCCCACATGTCATATTTCTTTTCTTTTTTCTTATCTTTTAATATTTTATCATTTTATTGGGGGCTCATACAGCTCTTATCACAGTCCATATATATCTCCTTTGTGTCATGAACATTTGTACATATGTTGCCATCATCATTTTTAAAAATCATTTTATAGGGGCTCTTACGACTCTTATAAAAATCCATACATACATCCATTGTGTCAAGCACTTTTGTACATTTATTTCCCTCAGCATTCTCAAAGCATTTGCTTTCTACTTGAGCCCTTGGTGTCAGCTCCTCATCCCCCCCCACCTAATTTTCAAAACATTTTTGTTCTATGTGAGCCCTTGGTATCAGCTCCTCATTTCCTCCCTCTCTTCCTCATGAACCCTTGATACTTATTAATGATTATTATTTTATAAGTGATTATTATTTTTTCATGTCTTACACTGATTGTCTCCCTTCACCAACTTTTCTGTTGTGCATGTCCTGGGAGGAGATTATGTGTAGATCATTGTGATTGGTCTCCCCCGCCCTTTTCCCTTCCCCTCCTGGCATTGCTACCCTCATTATTGGTCCGGAGGGGTTATATTTCCTTTTTACAGTTTGATATCCTACCCCAGTTCATTGCTTCTATGGTGCTTGCTGTCCAATTCAAATCACGTGAGCCTCAGGTGTCATTTAAAATTGTCTAGCTGTCACATTGAAAAGTAGACTAGGTGGAACCAATTTCAATTAACTTTAATTTAATTTATTGTAGCCAATTATCAATTCAACATGCAATTAATATGAAACTTATTAAAGAGATGTCACGCATTGTTTGGCCTTTATCTTTTATAAAGTGTTTATAAAGTGTGGTGGGTATTTTATATGTACAGCCCACCATGGCCTGGCTCTAATAGTTCAAATGTAGTTTTCAAAGTGGGTCCCTGGACCAGTGACAGCAGCATCACTCGGTACCTTGTTAGAAACACAGAATCTTGGCCTTACATCTGCTGAAGCGGGTATCAGGTATGGAGCCTGGTCGTCTGTGTTTTAACAAACCCTCCTGAAGCCTCTGTTACAAGCTCATGTTTATGACCTGTTGCTGGGGACGCACAAGATCTAACAGCTTTAACGGTTGCCTGGAAGCACTCCTGTAAAAAAGATCATCGAATTCAGAGGCAGAAAAAGGTTGTTTGTTTTTTAAAGGGAGTTTCCCAGGAGGGGAGTTGAGGTCAGAGGGGGTGGAGGTGGAGGCAGGCAAGCAGTCCGGAGGAGCCGTGGAGGAGGGTGAGGCTGCTGGACTTGGCAACCCCTGCTGCCTGCTGGGCTCCACTGCTCATGCAGCATGATGCTGGCCTGAGCCCAAATTACCTGGGGTGGCTCTGCCACTTTCTCAGGGGCCTGGACTCCTAAGTGCCCCTGCCTCAGGGGCGATGGTGATCTGCACAAGACAGCTTGGGAAATGGCGGACTGCCCAACTTGGGTTCATATTATTGTCGTCAGAATAGCAGCTCAGCTGCCTGACAGGGATCTGAACCCCAGGAGCTTAAAAATACAGAATGCCCTTATTTTTGTTTCACATTTTATTAGGGGCTCATACAACTCTTATCACAATCCATACATATACATACATCAATTGTATGAAGCACATCCATACATTCTTTACCCTAATCATTTTCAAAGCACTTGCTCTCCACTTAAGCCCTTTGCATCAGGTCCTCTTTTTTTCCCTCCCTCCCCACTCCCCCCTCCCTCATGAGCCATTGATAATTTATACATTGTTATTTTGTCCCTATCTGGAGTTTCCCTCCCCCCCCTTTCTCTGCCATCCGTCTCCCAGGGAGGAGGTCACATGTGGATCCTTGTAATCTTTTCCCCTCTTTGCAACCCACTCACCCTCGACTCTCCCAGCATCGCCCCTCACACTCCTGGCCCTGAAGGTATCATCCACCCTGGATTCCCTGTGCCTCCAGCCCTCATATGCACCAGTGTACAACCTCTGCCCTATCCAGCCCTGCAAGGTAGAATTTGGAACATGGTAGTTGTGGGGAGGAAGCATCCAGGATCTGGGGGAAAGCTGTATTCTTCATCGGTACTAGATCGCACCCTGACTGACTCATCTCCTCTCAGGGGTGCTTCTTGCAGACGATGTTTGCCCCTCTGTCCACATGTCCTCAGATCCCATGCCGTGTCTTCCTGTACTTCTCCCTTCATTCACTATGGTATATATATATTTGCATGATGCCTTATACCTGGTCCCTTTGGCACCTTGTGATTGCACAGGCTGGTGTGCTTCTTCCATGTGGGCTCTGTTGCTTCTGAGCTAGATGGCTGCTTGCTCACCTTCAAGCCTTTAAGACCCCAGACACTATCTCTTTTGCTAGCCGGGCACCATCAGCTTTCTTCGCCACATTTGCTTATGCACCCGTTTGTCTTCGGTGATCGTATCATGGAGGTGTGCAGCCAATGATATGATTTTCTGTTCTTTGATGCCTGATAACTGATCCCTTCGGGACCACGTGATCACACAGGCTGGTGTGTTCTTCCATGTGGGCATTGTTGCTTCTGAGCTAGATGGCCGCTTGTTTATCTTCAAGCCTTTAAGACCCCAGACACTATCTCTTTTGATAGCCGGGCACCATCAGTTTTCTTCACCACATTTACTTGTTCACCCGCTTTGGCTTCAGCAGTTGTGTCGGGAGGGTGCGCATCGTAGAGTGCCAATTTAATAAAAGAAGGTATTCATGCATTGAGGGAGTGCTTGAGTAGAGGCCCAAGGTCCTTCCACCACCTTAATACTAAACCTATAAATATAGACACATAGATCTATTTCCCCATCCTCATATGTATATTTGCATGTCTAGGTCTTTGTCTAGACCTCGATAAATGCCCTTTGACTCCTAGCTCTTTCCTCCATCTCCCTTGACTTTCCTCCTGCCCTACTACCATGCTCTGTCCCCACCTGGGTTACAGCTATACCTCTTCTTTACATAACCTTACCCTTGATCATTCCCCACCAGGCCTGCCACTCCCCCCTCACTACCATTTTGGGTTCTATGTTGTTCCCTTGTCCCTGTGTTTGTTAACACCACTTCCTCACCCCCACCACCTCCCCCTATCCCAAGTCCCCCCAGAACTGTCGGTCCCTTTGTTTTTCCTCCAGATAGTTCATCCAGCCTGTCCTATTCAGACAGACCTGTGGAGACACTAACATGCAAGAAAACAAGACAGAGGAAAACAAAGCAACAGTATACAACCAGACAACAAAAACAAACCACTGACAAAGAACAAAACAAAACACTTCACGAAAGAAAAGCTTCTAGTTAGTTCAAGGATCGTTTGTTGGCCCTTAGGAGTGTTTTCCAGTCCAGTCTGTTGGGGCACCACGCCCTGGCCCCAAAGTCCACTTTCAGCATTCCCTGGGGACCTTGCCACTCCATTCCCTTGCTGTTCCGCTGCACTCCCCCAGTGCTTTGCCTCGGTGTGGTGGGATCAGGTCAGGTGCAATTCCCACACTGTGTCTCTGGTGCTGTCCCCTGTATCGCCCTTGGTCACTGAGGGGCATCATGTCTCATAGTGGGGCCAGCCATGTTGTTTTCTCTGTGGACTGGTTGCTCTAATCAGGAACATCATCCTCATGGCCTGGTGGGCCAGGCTGTGCTCCACTATCTCCTCCTCCCCCTTCCTCTGCTCCCGTGTGCTCTGATCAGATATGTCTATCTCCCGGAGCTGCAGAATCAATGTCGTCCTTTGAAACAAATTCTTCTTGGGGGAGGGGCAGGAATCCCCTTAATTTTTGGTGCTGGGGCCAGCCTCCCACACCTCTCCACTGGTTCCCTACTTCACGCCGGGATGTTGCATTCACACCTTGCGGCACTGGGTTGAAGTCTGGTCCCACTTTCCCTGTGGAGATATAAACAATATACTCCCCTTGGGTGGGTTAGTGCCTCATGCCCACACTCCCCTTTTCCAGAATGCCCTTCTTTTCTGTGTATATGGTGACCTTTTGAAGGTGGATCCACATGTATCAGGGATCCTGTCTTCTGCATGTGGCTCCCACTTCCTGGTCCAAAATGGCTGTGGTAACTCCAGCCATCACATCCATATCCACAGTTCAGCCTCGGCTAGCCTGTGTGTGGCTTCGAACTAGGTGGTCATATGCCCAACCAAAAGCCTGGTACTCTAAGAAGAGGAGAAGTGATCTTGTGGATAACCAGCATGCCCGGTCTCACACTTCTATTTGATTACCATCCATATGAAGGGAATTGCCAAGGCTTAAGTGATGGGATGAAAACTCTAAGAATAAGGAGAAGCCTAATCCGTGGGGTCTAGGAAGTGAGCTGTCGAGGACTGGGAAATATTGGAAGCACAACCATAAATGTTTGATTGGCAAGCCCTTCAGTGATCGGGCAAAGACAAGAGCATAGGGGGGTCTGTTTCCAATGCTTTTTGGTACTGACTTGTTCCGTTGAAAGCCTCCCCAGCAGAATGGCAGCGATCAAATCGTTGGGAAATGTTGCTGTTGGGGAGTGACGGCGGCAAAGGTGTGGGTTGAAAACAGAGGGATCCGAGATGTAGCCACTCCTCCCCCGCACATCTCAGTGCCCAGCACCATTCACAGATGGCAACAGAGAAACCAGCCCAACAGACCAAGTCCTTGACCTCTGCCAGCTTGCCTTCTGCTCAAGGAAAGGAAGACACAGATAATTCAATAGTTATTTCAGATGGGAGTGACCACCAAGAAGAAAGTTGCAACTGGCTAATAAAGAACAGGCTGGTAGTGGGGACAGGGAGGGGGCTCTTAATATTGGAGGATCTCAGAGATCTTCCCGAGGAGGTGCTATTTGTGTGAACAACGGGGGGATGGAGAAAGTGTCATAGAAAAAAATGCTGTCAGGTTGATTCTGACTCACAGTGACCCTCCCAGCATGGCAGAGTGGAACTACCCCATAGAGTCTCCAAGACTATACATCGTTACAGAAGCAAACTCCCTCGTGTTTCTTCCACAGAGGGGCTGGGTTTGAACTGCCAACCTTCCAATTAGCAGTTGAGCACTTAACCACTGCATCACCAAGGCTCTTTAATGTGGAGACAGAGGCCAATAACAAAATTTCCTTTACAGGAAACTGTGATCCTCCTATCCTCCACACTAAGGTACGCAGGCCTCCTTGGCCCCATTTCATAGATAAGAAAAGAGTCCACAACCACACAACTAGTCAACTGCTTGTGACGTAAGATCCCAGTTAAAGATCTAATCCCCTGGCCCTACGAATGTACCCCTTTTTGGAAGTAGGATTTTCCTTTGATGGGTTAAATTACAAGGGGCTTACAGGAGTAGAGTGAGCCCTAATGCTACTCCCTTGTGAGTGATGTTTCATAAAAGGGGGCAAAAGACAGGAAGTCACACACAGGGCAAGACAGATACCATGGAACAACAGAGACAGGTGCAGCTACAAGCAGCAAAAGAACACCAAGGATTGCTGGTAGCTTCTAGAAACTAGGAGCGAATTATAGAGTGGTTATATTTTGAAACCCCCAGTAGGAATCAACGTGGTCGATAACCTGATTTGGCTTCTGGCTGCGTAGTGGTCTTTTGTTCCTGCGGCTGACAATCAAGTAATCAAGACCTAGCTTGTTTGGACAATACATTTCTTTTCTTCCACGCCACAACCACACAGTTTCTTTCCGCAGCTCCAGGCAGCATGGGGGTGGGTGAGGGGTGATTAGCAGTGTACAGGATACAGAGAAGGGAGCAGCTGGGGCTGAGGAGGGCGAGGGCAGGAACAAAGGAATGGTATCAGGCACATCCCATTCATTCGGGAACTCCCAGGATTCTCCCAGCCTTGAAGGGAGCAATGAGAAAACCGACTCCGAGTGAACAGAGTCCGCCAGCCAGAGAACGGTAGACAGTGGGAGTCCAGTCCTAAATATCTTGGGTACGTCTTCGTCTGAACCAATCGCTGTCCTCACTTTGTTTACTCCGTCCCCGGGGGAGAAAGAGAAATTTCCCATTATCAGTGGACGAGAGACTAGCTGGGTATGTTCTGTACCAGCTTTGTCTTCTACTTTGTCTCCGAATAAGATAGCAGGCAGTGCGGGGTTTCTGAAGGGAGAAGAGAGCAAGCTTGCTCGGCTCCTCGAGCTTAACTCTAGTCAGAGAAAGAAGATACTTTAGTTTCCATTTTTACCGTTTTAACTCTCAATTTTTCAGAATCTGGGAGCAGGGTGAACAGAGGCCCTACGTACTAGAATCCCCTGGGAAATCCCGATATGCATCAGAAATTAGGTATCTAATAAATCTCTCGCTCTCTCTTACTTCCTCCGTCTCTCTGTCTCTCCCATCTTCCTCCCTCCCTCTCTCCAGAGTCCATGGCCACATTAGCTGCTTCCTTCCACACACCCCTTTTGGCCTCATCTCCTACTACATCATTTTATAGATGCTAATTAACTGTGCTCATGGTCAATCATTTTATCTTCTCCAGGATATTATGCACCATGAGTCTAAAATAGATTTTATGTGGACTGAATGCATATTCATAATAGTAGCCCTCAGAACTCGACTGTAACTCGTCCTGGCCAGCGTACTCCATTGCAGCTAATTTATCTTGACTTGGTTTCCATTTCTTGTCCTTGGGCTTTCCTCTCACCTCAAAAGCCCTTTGACATATTTAAAGCAGATATTTTCTCCTGGCCAGGAGCCCCGGTGGCACAGCGGCTATAAGCCGGGCTGCTAACTGCAAGGTCCACAAGTTCAAAATCACCAGTCCTCCTCGGGAGAAAGACAGGGCTTTGTACTCCTGTAAAGAGTTAAGTCTCGGGACCCCCCAGGGGCAGTTCTGTCCTGTTGCTCTGAGTCGGCAATGACTCAATGGCAGGGAGTTTGGTTTTTCCCACTCCTGGCTAGTAAAGATGCCCCTAATGACCTCTGCTCCTTGGCATCCAAGTCCTTGTAGACTTGCCTTCCATGGAGTGTAAGCTGGACTTGCTTTCCTCCAATGAATAAAATCTGGGAGACATGATGGAATGTGAATTCTGAGTGCTAGCTTCAAATACTGCGACTTTTTCAAGTGAATCCCCTCGTATGCCTTGTCACTCATCCCCCTCTTGACCCAGTGTGAAATTGCTCAAGGTTTTTGTGTTTTCTGCTTTGTTTTCAATTGAGATTTTTTTCCCTATATTTCACTGGGTCATTGTTATTGGGCCATTTGTTTGTATTCTGTCTTAATTTTGTATATATATATATATATATATATATATATATATATTTGCACATGAAATCCAGATTATGTGTACTTATAGAGACAGCAACTGGATGGATCGATTCGAAGGGACATGGCAGGGAGGCTGGCAGGAAATGGGGAGCTCACCACAACGAGTACCAGGAAGAAGTGTCCTGCCATTGATTGTACTGATGGTCGCACAGCTCCTATGAACGTGATTGAACTATCGAAATGGATGAGATATGAATTGTATGTCAGTGGAATCGTTAAAAACAAACAAAACTATTTTGTTTCAAAAAGGATGTCTTTGGTCTTGGATAGTTTCTCAGCTCACGAATTCCCAGGTTCGGCAGGGGCAGTCAACTTCCATAACACGAGGCTAACCCAGACCTGTCTCAGGTGCAAGGTTCAAGACAGCCAACAACATGGTGTGAGAACTTGGAGGGGAATATGCATCAACTGGGAAATCATTTTTGCTATATTAAGCTTCTAAATTTGGGGGTCCACCACTCATCGGTCAGTTTGTCGTTCTGTGGTGGCTTGCGTGTTGCTGTCATAGTGAAAGCAAGGCCACAGGTATTTCAAATACCAGCAGAGTCATCCATACTGAACATGTTTCCAGACTAAGAGCAGACTAGGAAGAAAGAACAGGCTGTCCACTTCAGAGGGATTAGCCACTAAAAACCTTCTGAATAGCAGTGAGATCTTGTCAGATATAGAGCTGGAAGATGAGCGCTTCAGGTTGGAAGACACTCAAAATACAACTGGATCATCAAAAATGTCAGGGAACACATAAACATCCATATTACAGGCATCAGTGAGTTGAAATGGACTTACACTGACCATTTTGAATCAGACAATCACAGGGTTTACTATGCCAGGAATGACCAATTCAATAGGAATGGTGTCTCATTCATTCTCTAAAAAGAACGTTTCAAGATCTATCTTGAAGTACAGTACAATTGTAATAGGATGATATCTATATGCCCACAAGGAACTCCAGTTAACACAACTATTATTCAAATTTATATACCAGCCTCTAGAGCAGGGGTCTTCAAACTATGGCCTGCGGGCAACATGCGGCCCGCCGAGGACATTTATCAGGCCCACCGGATGTTTTTGCCCCATTTATTTTTTTACTTCAAAATAAGATATGTGCAGTGTGCATAGGAATTTGTTCATAGTTTTTTTAAAACTACAGTCCGGCCCTCCAATGAGTCTGAGGGACAGTGAACTGACCCCCTGTTTAAAAAGTTTGAGGACCCCTGCTCTAGAGCTAGTGATGAAGAAATGGAAGAATTCTATCAATTTCTGCAGTTTGAAATTGATCAAACTCAAGCTGTATTAATAATGGTTGGTGTTTGAAATTTGAACTTGGAAACAGCGTAAAGATCAGTAGTTGTAACCTATAGCCTTGACGATAGAAATGAAGCCAGAAACATCATGATAGAATTTAGCAAGACCAACAGCTTCCTCATTGCCAACAGAGTTTCTCAACAACATACATCGTGACTATACACATGAGCCTTGACAGATGGAATACACAGGAACCCAGTTGCCTACATCTGTGGGAAGAGACAATGACAGTGCTTAATATCATCAGTTACAACAAGGCCGCGGGCCTAATGTGGAATGGATTGACAATTCCCACAAGTAAGTTCAGGTTGAAGCTGGAGAAAAATAAGTATACAAGAGCCAAGACGACCTTGTGTATGTAGAGACCATCTCACTGGACACTGAAGGGCTATCAGTTGTTGGATGGCATCAAGTAGGCCACACAGGAAGAAAGCAGAAGGTCATCAAGAAGACAGGAAAGATGTAAAAGGCTCTGAAACTTGCTGTGAAAGGTAGAGTAGCGAAGGTCAATGGACAGAAAATGATTAAGTTTAAGATTTGAATTAGAAAATTTCAAAGGGCCCCTGGACAAGGTACAATACAGTATTATCATAAAAGGTGCAAAGACCTGGAGTTAAAACACCAAAAATAGAAAAGCATGTTCAACGTATCTCAAGTAGAAACCCATGAAGAAAAACAAATTCAAACTCGAACTGCAACGCTCTGGGTAATATTGAAAAATACAGGAAGTATCAAAAGAAGATGGAAAGACTACACAGAGTCACTGTAGCAAAAAAGTAATTTGTTGACATACAACCATTCTAAGAGATAGCATAGAGTCTAGAGATTACTGTATTGAAGGAAGATGTCCAAGTTGTACTGAGGCATTAGCAAAAATCAAGTCTCCGTGAAATGACAGAATGCCAAATTGAAAGGTTTAATCAAACTGATGCAGCCCTGGACATTGATTGTCCTCACTAGTCTATGACAAGAAATTCCAAAGACCTGGCCAACCAGCTGGAATAGGCCCATCCTTGTTCCCTTTCCAAATAAAAGTGACCCAACAACATTCCGAAATGGTCAAATAATATCAATATACTTTTATTAATAATTTTATTAGGGGCTCATGTAACTCTTATCACAATCCATCCATACATAAATTGTGTCAAGCACATTTGTACATTCATTGCCCTCATCATTCTCAAAACATTTGCTTTCCACTTAAGCCCCTGGCATCAGCTCCTCATTTCCCCCTCCCTCCCGGCTGTCCCCTCCCCCCCCCCCCTGAACCCTTGATAATTTATAAATTATTAGTTTCTCATATCTTCACCCACTTTTCTGTTGTCTGTTCCCCAGGGAGGAGGTTTTATATATAGATCCTGATAATCAGTTACCTCTTTCCAACCCATCCTCCCTAATATCAATATCTTACGCAAGTAAGATTTTGCTAAAAATAATTTAATAAAACAGTTATAGCAGTACCTTGACAAGGAGTTGCCAGAAATTCAGTCCAGATTCAGAAGAGGACTTGGAAGGAAGGATCTCATTGTTGACGTCAACTAGGTCTTTGTTGGATGCACAGAATACCAGAAAGCTTTTCACCTGTGTTTCATTAACTATGCAGAGACATCTGACTGGGTGCATCACATCATAACAAACTAGGGATCGTGTCAGGAGGAGGAAGTCCTCTCATTGCATTCAGACGGAAGCTGTACCTGGAACAGGAAGCCATTGTATGAACAGAAGAAGGGAATCGTGCCAGGTTTAAAACCAGGAAAGGTGTGCGCCACGGTTGTATCTTTTCACCATACTTCCTCAATCTGTAGGCGGAGCAAATATTCTGAGATGCTGGAGTATATGAAGACGAACAGGGCACCAGGATTAGGGTTTAAGCAGTTTCAGGTGGGTCAGTGACACAAACTTGCTTGCTGAAGACACAGAGGGATTGAAGAGCTTGATGATCAAGGACTGCAGTCTTCAGTATGGATTGCAGCCGAATGCAAAGAAAACCCTCACAGCTGCGTCAATAGACAATATGATGCCAAGCAGAGGTTGAAGTTGTCGAGAATTAAGTTTTATTTGGATCCACAGTCAGGCAATGCTCATGGAAGTAGTAGTCAAGGGATCCAACAGTGCATTGTATTGGGCAACTCTGCTGCCCAAGACCTCTATGAAGTGCTAAAGAACGAAGACAGCACATTGAGGACCAGGGTGCCCCCAACTTCACTTTGGGTATTTTCTTTCTTTTAAAAAAAATCATTTTATTGGGGGCTCGTAGAACTCTTATCACAATCCATACAGCTTTGGTATTTTCAATCACCTCATATGCATTTGAAAATTGGACAAGGGATATGGGAGACCACAGAGGATTTGATGTATTTGAATTACGATGTCTGTGCAAATGTTCGACAGCACCATGGTCTGCCAGAAGAACAAGCAAACCTGTCTTGGAAGAAGCACGATCTTTGTCTCACATCCTTTGAACATGTTATCAGGAGCGATCAGTCCTTGGAAAAGCACACCTTGCTGGGTAAAGCAGGTCAGAGATAAAGAGGAAGGAGGTGCATGGACACTGTGGCTGCAACAATGGGCTCAAATATAACGATTGTGATGATGGCCCAGGTCCTGGCAGTGTTTCTATTGTGCACAGAGAAGACTCAAAGACACCTAACAGCAATAATTTGGGGAGTAATTTTTAATGAAGCAATATGCAACAACAACAACAAAAATGCTTCCTGCTTCTTCTGTCTTGTTTTTAATGCTAAAGATGTAGTTTGGTTATTATTCTGTGTATGTTTGTTTATTTTTTTGGTTTTCCGAACCTCACAGTGAAGCCATCGTCCTTCCTTCCCTCCACTGGTAACAATCATAAAGCTAGGTCAAAAGGTATCGATTAACTATGGATGTGTAGGGCATTCTTCTTGACTCATTTCTTTTAAAGCTCTTAATCTCTCCAATCTTTGCCCAAAGTCCCCATGTGATTTTGAAGGCGCCACCGTCCTTCCTTGAAAAGGACGAGATGCCATGTTTCTTCTTGGTGCATGAAATATTTGACATGTGCAACCTGCTTGGAGAGTTATTTTTAGATCTGTTTTGTGATGGACTGCCTGCGTCTTGTTTTCCACTTGTCTTCCAATGTTGGTGCGTGACTGGATGAGGTCAAGTCCAAAGAAGGATAAGCAGTGACTGTACATACCTTAGTGGGCAGTTAGGTATATACATGCGCCTTTCATTCATCTCTTTTTCTTTCCTTTTATTCTTTCATAAGTATTTGTTTGCTTTTGCCACCCATAAAGTGCAAGTCTCACCTCAAAATAGGATGTTTAGTTGTAGTGCATAATCATCACACAAGTGTCACGATTTAAAAATCATCATTGAGTGAAGATTACTGTTTTTTCGTTTGGTTGAGATTTATTGTGCCAACCTGGCCAATGAACACATGTGGGATTAATTGAAGGGCAGAGAGAGAAATGGGTCGGTGAGCCTCACCCTTCTGGTTCTTGGGTTTGGTCTCTTACTCTCTGATAGTTGGACCAGGGTACAGTTGCCTTAGCCAGTTCCCCGCTTCGCTGGCAAGTCTCACTTCCTGCAAGACATCCCCAAGGAGAAGCCACGTGGACCTACCCCGATGCAGCCCTGGGTGCTGGAGCAGCCGTGTGGAGACCCCTGCCAGCGCTGAGATGGTTTCGCCTCCACTGGATTCAAAGACGTTCTACCCACTGGCCTGTGATCCTCCTGCATTCAACATCATTGTGTGTGTTTTGTGACTTTGAGAAGGACTTTGTAGATCGGTATTAGATTTATGGACTCGGACTGGGCTGGGTTGGGATGCTTTCTGAATGTACACTTACCCTATATATAAAATTCTCTCACACATCTATGAATTTCTGTGGATTTGTTTCTCTAGTTTACCCAGACAAACACTGTGTGTGTGTGTGTGTTAATGCCGCATCTTACTTTATGAATTCATGTATCATTTTATTTCCGGAGTCAGAATGGGTGTCTGGGAAATCAATCACAATCTTCTCTTAGACAAAGTGTAGGGACACAAGACACGGTGTTTGGAAGAGTAGAGGGTCAATGAAAATGCCAAGGACCCTTTATGAGATGGACTGACAATGACCACAACAACAAACCAACATATGGCAACCCTCGTGCAGATGGTGCAGGATGGAGCAACCATGCGTTCTGTTATATACGAAGTCGCCATGAGTTGGAGCCAATCCAATGGCAGTGACCAACTCCCACAGCACACGAAATTATCTGAGTCAGAAAAGAATGTCCTGCCATAATCCTTCCTGGAAGTGCCTGGTACAGTCAACACCATCTGAGCTGCTCTCCATCGTGCTGGCGAATCGTGACAATCAGCACGAAGTCCTACTCCAGTAATTGCCTAATGTCATGATGGCCTGTAGCATCAATAGATTTATGTCTACCATGCAAAACTCTGTGGGTTTGCACATATACAAATGGTCTGCGCCTGACTACTCAACAAAGAAAGGCTGGCAATCTGCTTCCTTAAATATTACAGCCGAAAGAGCCCAGGCAGCAGTTCTGTCTGTAACACACCATGTCACCAAGAGCCATGATCAACTTAACGGCAAGTGGGCTTGACTTTTTTATAGTGCAAACGATTTGGAGTTTTACTGCTAATTAGCAGGATGTGGTGTAGCTGATTTCATTACATTAATCTGGATGAGCTCTGCTTTGTTGCAGTAGCCAAGAGAGCCTGACATCTCACAGATTCTCTTCAGCTGCCTTTTCTTTCACGTGGCTCTCCTATCCTAATACATGACCTCCAAGATCATCGCATCAAAAGGTGAGAGTAGTTGGAGGGGAGCTCAGGGTCTTTTTGTTACCGCAACCCAAAGGTGACAGATGGTACTTAGAGCAGGGGGTTGGGCAGAGAGGTCTTCTTATGTGTGCCCAATGGAGGAGGACAATGACAGAAGATACAATGAGCATAGGACAGGGTTTCAGTGCCAAGGCTTTAAAGCAGCGGTTCTCAACCTGTGGGTCGCAACCTCTTTGAGGGTTGAATGACCCTTTCACAGGGATTGCCGAAGACCATAGGAAACCGATGGTCTTAGGAACCGAGACACCGCTCCTCTATCTGTCTCCAGGTGGGTCGGCTCACATGCAGATACGCCCACATATGAGTACCCGGTGAGAAGACTGTTACCCACGCTTCAAGACAAAATTTCATTTATTTGTCATTAGAAATAAACAGTTCACGAGATATAATGACATATTGCTCTTGTGATTAATCACTATGCTTTAATGAAGTTCAATTTGTAACAATGAAAATGCATCCTGCATATCGTATAGCTACATTATGATTCGTAACAGAAGCAAACTGACAGTGATGAGGTAGCAAGGAAAATCATTTCATGGTTGGGGGTCGCCACCACATGAGGAACTATATGAAGGGGTCGCGGCCTTAGGAAGGTTGAAAATCACTGCCCTTGACAGTCTTCAGATGGAAGTCATTGCGGATAGGTGTTTGCATTGGGCCAGGTTGGTGGCCGGGGTGACGCTGGCTCAGCAGAGAGCATCAATACACACCGGTGAGTGAAGGCACATTGTGTCTGCTGGTCCTAGTGAGAATAGCAATCCTGTCAGTGATTTCCATGCTAGATTTTGAGACTTAAGTGACAGAGGTCTCGATTTTCACAAGAAAGAGGCGATGCTGATTCTAATGTGAAATTTCCTTTAAGAAACATAGACTTTTAGGCTTAAGTATCTGCCAATACAGGCCAAAGAAAATCTGTTGGGAGACCTCAGTTGGCCTGTGGCGCCTGGCGAGCGTATGCTCTTTGCTCTGTGGCCTGAGAACCTGCGATTTGGAATGGCCCCTTATTTAGCTGTGTGGTAGAGCAAGTCCGGTTGCAAATGTCAAGGCGGACCATTGGCTCTTTCGGTGAGCATTCCCTCAATCCACGACAGCTCAGGCTCAAGTTCTTCATCTTCCCGCTTCCCCATACGCAGCTGACCCCTGCAACGCTGGGGCCACCCTGGAAAGGAAGCACAGATTCCCCGCACTCCAGACCGTTGCCAGGTGGTGGAGTCGAAAGGCACCTGGCAACCCACGCCTTGTAGAGCGTGATGGGAACACGGTGTGGGTATCGGAGAGTCCCAAGGAACGTGGAGAGTAAAACAGGGCCTAGAATCAGAAGGACCTTGGGTCAGCTCTAGATGAAATCCTAAGGAGTGTGGGAAGCAAGTTAGAGATTAGACATGTGGGGTGGAGGGTCAGTCAGATATGCCTTCTAGAAAGCTCTTCTGGCAGCTCTGGGGGGTGGGGCAGGGAAGAAAGCACTCCAAAAACCAGGAACTGATCATCCACTCGGTGGACTCTGCTACATAGTGTTTAGCCTATCTTCCGCCCCCTTCTCCCCCTGCACCACCCCCGGCTGTTCTAGAAGAATGTGTGTCCCTCTGGTGGCGGCTTAAATTGTTGGGTTAATTAGAGCAAGACCGTCAAACCCTTCCTCTTGAGAGTCATAAGAAGACCTGACTTCTACGATGCCCAGCGGTCTGGCAAGCTTAGCTGTGTACAGCAGTCTTCGTTGAACAAAGCCTTTTAATAGAAATCGTTTTCCTTTGCTTTCTCTGAATGGAAATGTCAGAGTTAAGAGCACAGAACGACAACCAGAAGCTCGGGATCAGACGCTGCCACCTCCCTGTTGAACAGAAGTGGCTGCTCGCTTGGCGGCTGAGATGTGCAAACTGGCACACTGCCCCCCACCCCCCACCCCAGCAAGCTCAAGATGTGCTTCACAGCTGAGAGACAAGCTAAGTGAAAAGCAGGTTCTAGAACTGTGCGCTGCACACATGCCCTTGGCAGCAAGCAGTGAACCGGAGTGAGTCACCAAGATCACCCTGAACCTCCTATAGCAGCGGTTCTCAACCTGTGGGTTCGCGACCCGTTTGGAGGTCAAACAACCCTTTCACAGGGGTCGCTCGATTCATAACAGTAGCAAAATAACACTGATGAAGTAGCAATGAAAATAATGTTATGGTTGGGGTGGGGTGGGGTCTACCACAACATGAGGAACTGTATGAAAGGATCTCGGCATTAGGAAGGTTGAGAACCACTGTCCTGTAGGGTCTCCCTGCTGCCCCCATTCCACACTTGGTGTCCACCCCACCTAGGATATTTGGCTAATGGATCATAGTAGACTTGCCCTGGGCAGACAGACAGACATCTTCAGTAAAACAGCCATCACCCCAAGTCCACCGTTTTGTAGCCTTGAGCCGTTAGCCTTTTTCTCAGTCCAATTCGGAGTTCGCTGTTTGGGACTCTTTCTCCCTTTATCCTTCTGTCTGTCTCTCTTACACACACTCCTCGGTGTTAACGAACCATTGGAATCCAGTTGTGCAGCCCCGGACATGCAGCCAAGGCGCCGTGCGAAGGCAGTAGCATTGGCCTATTCTCTGAAAGGTCGGAGGGTTGAACCCTTCAGCTAGCTCTTCTGAGGAAGACAGATGTGGCAGTCGACATCATTAAAGATGAGACCTTTGGGAACCCTCTTGGGCAGTTCTACTCTGTCCTACAGTGTCTCTGTGAGTCAGAATTGACTGGCCAGCAAGGGGTTAAGATGCAGCCTCACATCCTAGGGCTCCGTTGAGCCTGCCCTGATCTTCAACTGGCCAGCCAGCTGTGCCTTGCGCATTGGCTCCAATCCTTTTACTGGCGGGAAGTGATCAGACTGTCCGAGTGTACTGCACCCCCAAAGGGAGGTTTTGCCCTGTGAGAAATTTCTATCACCGGGCTGTAGGGTACATTTAGATATCATTGTTCTCTGTCTCCTTGCCTGTGAAAGTGAACTAGCCATAAAGAACCGGCCAAGTGACTGTGAGAATTAAATGTAACGATCCGGGACAACAAACACTTTGTAGCTCACAGGGCAGTGGATGTCAAGGCTGGCTGCACACAAGGAACCCTTGGGAGTGTACATTCCCCCGCACCTGGCCTGCCTTGGGGAGTCTCTGGGGCCCAGGCTTGGCCATGAGATTTTCCAACTCCCCTGCTGATTCTGGGCTGTACCTAACAGCTATCCCCAGTCACCTTAAAAGAGTGACCAACATTAGTCATAAGCAGAGTGGACACCTTGCTGGTGCTCCTGTCACCCCTCCTCCCCACCAACGGTCTGGAGCTCCCTGGGCTTGTCATAGTTTCTCTCCCAGCCTCCCCCGGGGGACATGTCATTTCCATATTTTCCTTCTGTTGCATTCCAAAAGCCCCAGTGCCTTTCCCCTGTCTAGTTTCCTCACGGTCATTGCCTGAGCCACACACACATCTTGTAGAGTGCGTGCTGTTTCGCAGGCTTTGTTTTAGCCCATAGCAGAAGCTGGCAAGTCTCAGGCCAAAGATCCATTTCTGTCGTCCCACTCCCAGCTCTGCTGCAAACCGTCTCTCAATGATACAGGGTACGGAGACTCCATGAGAAAATGTGGACCTTTTGCCTGGCTAGCATTTAGAATAGCGTCTGGGGTCTTTAAAGGCTTGCATTCAAACCAGCAGCCGTCTAAGTGAGGCATCAGCTAAGACCACACGGAAGAAGCACACCAGCCTGTCTGATCCAAAGATGTAATAATAAAATCCTAATATGATGAAGGGAAAAGTTTCAGAGCTTACATTGTGAACACGCAATTTGGAGAAGGCCATGGAGGACAGGAAGAGCCCAAAATCCATCTGCAGAGTGTCAAGTCAGATGAACCCTTTGACAGATCTGCTCAGGCCGCAGGTGGAGGACGCGAACAGCTTTATTGTCACACAGACGTTATGGTAAACTTGACCATGGTGGATGGCATGACGGCATAGCGTGCTACCTGTTCAGTTGACTCACCCTGAATTTTTTCTAGGCTCAAATATTTCTCGCTTGTTCCATGACAGAAATTTCTTCTCTGGTTTTAAAAATATGGATGGTGGTCTTTTCTTTCTCAGGCTTTATTTTTATCTTTGTGTTATTATTATTAGTTTCTTCTTGTTGTTTCATTTTGGTTTTGTTTTTATTTCCGTTTTGTTTCCCAGTTTGTGGAGCGCAGAAGGAATGAATGCATAGACACAATAACTGTTGCGATGAGGATTGGGGACATGGGGAGCAGGGGGAGAGTCACGGTGAGGGGGGTCTGGGGAGCAAACAATGAATGTGGGAGTGAGGAGGGAGACTAGAACTGATTGTGATGATGTATAGACAGCTCTTTTCAAAAGTGATTTAACTATGGAAGTGTATGATATGGGAATATTATATCAAGAAAACTACTAAAAATAAAAAGAAATCAAGCTTAACCAATGGTTACCATAGGTGACAGAGGAAGACAGAGTTTATGTTACTGGTGGTGGAATAATTTGGAAAAGGATATCAATAGGGGTTGTACAACACAAGGAGTATAATCAGTGGCACTGAATTATACATGTAGAAGTTGTTGAATTGGGGAAAAGAAAGAAAATGTGGACCTTCCCTGGATTTTAAATCTGGCCCCTTCCTGTTCATGTCCTCAGATGCTCACAGAACCAGCGTCCTCCAACACACCACCAGGTGGCTGCTCAGCTCAGCTCCACAGGGTCAGGAGCTTCCTGTGGTTGTGTCTGAGGGCGCGCCAGCAGAGGGCGCTGTTTCTCCAGCTCAGTTCGCCCCAGGGCCGGAGGTGGTTTCTCCGCAGCAGGTGGGTAGAGAGTAAATGGTTGTTCTTTTTGAAAGCTTTTTGGCTTCAGAAAATCCTTTCTGTGGTGGCGAGGGCAGCAGACCTTAGAGGAGCAAGGAGTCCCTTTGCTACACGCGCTTCGTAAACCCTTTCTCGTAGTTGTTTCAAGTATGGCTGCCCCCAATACATAGTCCACGTCTTTCTAGGAAGTTACCCTGCACATGCTAACTGACACTAAAGAGCTCTCCAGCAAAATCCTCACTTAAAAAGGAAGCTGGCAGTGCTCTAGCAAAGCAAATGTGTATGCATAACTCAAATAAAGGCGCTTCTACTTTAAGACACGAAGCTGTTCCCAGAAGGATTTTATCAAAGGAAACCTAGTTTGCTATGTTTACTTCTGAGGCGCCCCTCCCTTCTTCTCCAGACTGGCACACCCTCCACAGAGTCAGCTACAGAGCTGTCCCCAGAGGCATGATCTTCAATGAGCCCTGGGGATGAGTGGCGACCTCTGTACTGGAGACATTTCTGGTTGTCAAAACTGGGCTGGGTGTGTACGACTGGTCCTCGTGCAAAGGCCAAGGAAGCTGGTAATCGTCCTACAGTAGGCAGGATGTCCACCGCTGCAAAGGACGAGCTGGGTCAGATGTGGGACGAGCTGGGTCAGCAGTGCCGTGGTGGAGAAACCCAACGATCAATAGATTCAGTCCCTGGGAAGCCATCTAAGACTCCATCTCAGCTCTGGGTGGGGAAGAGGCGCGTGAAGGCAAGGAAGGGTGTGGAGGCTTGTGTGCAGCTACTTCGAGAAAGGCCATTTCATTCAAATTTGGCAGATGCAGACGTAAAAGCCGAGTGAGCTTTGAGGTCACGTGCACAACTGCCCCTGGGGGTCCTTTCTCCCAGCCCAGGTCCCTTTTTCAGCTCTCCAGGCCGGTTCATTTTCCTGCGAATGGTGCAAAATAAGACAGCGAGCTCCCCTGGAGGAAGACATGAAAGTCCCTGCCAAGCAAACCCACCTTCAGGGAACAAAGTGAGATGGGTGACAAAAGGCTTGCTAAAATCAAGAAGTCCAGGGATCCTGATTGGTTTCGTGCAGCTCTGGTGGCCCTGTGGGTGATGTGTAGGGCTGCTAACCACGAAGTCAGTGGTTCGAACCCACCGACCACTCCATGGGAGAACGATGAGGCTTTCTATTCCCCAAGGCCAAAGGGGCAGTTCTAGTCTGCTTTCTGCAGTCACTCGGCGGCGGAATCCACCCTGTGGCAGATGGTTTGCTTTAGTCTGGTTTGGGTTGGATCAGCCTAGAAATGAACTCAAATATAATAATGACGAGGCTGGCACAGAACCGGGTCATGTTTTGTTCTATTGTACAGAGGGTGGTTAGGAGTCAGAACCGACTCTGTGGCACCTGGTGACAACAATAACATCAACAGCGGTGCTGTTACTAAACAAAACAAGTTTTATGTGTTTGTGGTTGCTTTTGTGTTGGACTGCTGAGCTGAGCAGAGCAACAACAGAGCTGCTCCGGAGAGTTTTCGAGGCTGGGCTTCCAAACCATCAACCAGCCGCTCCTTGAGAGAAAGATGGGATTTCTACTCCTGTTAAGAGTTACAGGCTCGGAAGCTCACAGCCCTGTAGCATAGGGTCACTGTGAGTCAGCATCGACTCAATGGCAGGAATTTGGGTTTGGGGTGATGTCTTCTGGGACTAGAAGGCCACGTCTTTTCTCCCCCAGCCCTGCCGGATGGGTCCCAATGGCCAAGCTTTCTATGAGAGGCTGTTGGACTGCCGGAGTCCTTTGAACAAGGTACCGCGAGAGTTGACTTATTGAGTATTCGTTGCGTCCTCTGTCCTTGGTGGGCCAAATGCATGAACTCTTCTGTTGGCCACATCAACCCCAGGAGGGAAGTACTTATTACCTCCATTTCACAGCTGAGGAAATGGAAACAGAGAGGTTAAATGACTGACCCAAAGCTATCCAGCTCAAAAGGAATGGAGCTGGGAATGGAATCCAGACCCCAAGGCTTCTACCCAGCTTCCCTAGTCACCCCTTCTCTTAGGTCTAATGAGAGATACAGACTGTTTCTAGCTTGGACGTGGAAGCTTCTTTTTCCTTAGATGTTTCAATACAGAATGTGTGAATCTGTACGAGGATCTAAAGGCTCCTCGGGTCAGTTGAAAGATTTAGCATATTCTCATTTCGTTATAACACAGCAGGGTACAGAAAATGATATATTGAGGGTTCAGAAAGAAAATAGTGAACCCATTTGTATCTGTTGCATCCTTTCTAACTTTCTATCTTTGATCATATTTTATACTCTATGTATTTGTTCAGCAGACCATGCGTGTAATTTATAAAGAAGTCCACATACTCTGGGTGGGTGCGTGCGCAAACATTTTCTTTGTACACCGCTGATGAGATTTTGATTATTGCTTTCCTTGTGTTGTAGCTATATTTTTTTATGAGCATGTAGAAGATTCTGGCTTTGGAAGAATCAGTCTTGCTTTGGAAGTATCTGGCTTCAAAGAATCAAGCAGATCACGTGTGTGTGTGTGTGTGTGTGTGTGTGTGTGTGTGTGTGTGTGTGTGAAGTGATATTTCTAGCCCAGAGATTTTTCTTTTGTATGCCTGGGGTTGCCTGTGTTGTATTGGTGTGGCCCAGAGAACACACTTGTGCTTTACCTGTGGGTTCCAATTGGTCTGCTCACATGAATTAAGGGCCCACAAAATCCCAAACACTGTGTCAGACACATAAGATACAATGAGGGACATGGCTTGAGGGGTTTGTGGAACAGTGTGGTATAGACAGAGTTAAAATGTAAATGGGATGAGATGGTTGAGGTGCGCCAAGTATGCATGTGTTGCTGTGGGAGGGCAGGAGAGAGCTCTTAGTTCATGCTAGAGCAGTCATGGAGAGCTCTCCAGAGGAAGGGTTGTTTTCGTGAACTCTTAAAGGATTACCCAGAGTAGGAAAGTGGGGAAGGGTTGTCAAGTAAAGGGCACTCACAGGTGGACCCACAGAGGTGTGCTAGAGGAAATCCGACTCCTGTATTTCTGGAGGGTAGGTTTGGCAGTGGAGTTGGTGTAGGGACTCCAGTCTCAGACAGGATTTGAGGCAATGTCTCTGAAGGTCTGCCTTGTTAGGGGACTGCAGGGTATGGGGAAATAGCCAACATTAGGCAGCAGAATGGCAAGTTCAGACTTGCCTTTTACTACAAATACTTGCATTCCAATATAGAAGACATATTCCAAGCCATTGCCATTAAGTCAAGTTCAACTCATAGTCACCTTATAGGGCAGAGTGGACATGTTTCTGATGGGTTTCTAGACTGTAAATTGACACAGGAACGGACAGCTTCATCTTTCTCCCAAGTGGGGGTACAGGCTAGTGAGTTTGAACTACCAAACTTGTGGTCAGCAGCCCAAGGCATAAACCCACATCACTACCAGAAAATACCTTCTGAGGGAAGGTTAAAAATATTGACAGATGCTGGGGGTAGTTACATAATTTCATGTCAACTTGATAAATAGGTCTAGGGATGGAGTCTAGCCTGTAAATCAGGTCACAGCGTGATGATGCCTCCTTGTGGATGTGGCCTTCTCATGGGATTCTGGAAACTTCCTCTCTCTGCCTTCATCTTCCTGTGGAAAAGCCACATGGAGCTACACTAAGACCTGAGCAAGCCATACGAGAGAGGCCTGTGGACACAGCCCTATGATACTTCCACGGCCATTGGATCCACAAGACTTTCACCCAGTGGCTTGAGATCTTCCTGCAACTGGCATCATTTCAAGTGGCAACATGAGCCTGGAGAGGAATTTATGGACTCCGATCGGACATTTGGGCTAAGATCAGACTCATGGACTTGATCTGGACTGGGCTGGGATGTTTTCTCAATATATAATTGCTCTTTTATCTATTGTTCTCTCTTACACACATATGAGTGTCTCTGGACTTATTTTCCTAGTCAGCCTGGCCTAACACAGATGCTATGGGTGAAATATTGAAAGATGCAGAAATCATCAAAAGGAGATGAAAGGAACATGCAGAGTCACTATACCCAAAAGAATGGATTGACTATCAACCATTTCAAGAGGCTCAGGAACTGATGGTATTAAAGGAAGAAGTCCAAGTGCACTGAAGGCTTTAGTAAACAAACAAGCCTCCCGGAATTGGTGGAATACCAATTGCAATGGTTCGACAAATACATGCAGCACTAGAAGCACTCACTAGTTTATCCCAAGAACAGGACAACCAATTGGAAGCAATGCATATTTATACCCATTCCAAAGAAAGGTGACAATAAAATGTGTGACTTATTGAACAATATCAGTAATATCATATGTAAGTAAAATTTTGCAGAAGATAATTCAAAAACTTATTACAGCAGGGCATCCATAAAAAAGCTGCCAAAAATTCTGGCATGATTCAGAAGAGGATGTGGGATGAGGGGTATCATTGCTGATGTCAGATGGATCTTGGCTGAAAGCAGAGACTACTAGAAAGATGCTTCCTCGTGTTTCATTGACTCTGCAAAGACATTCAACTGTGTGAATCCTAACAAACTATGGATCAGATTGAGAAGAATGGGAATTCCAGAACACTTGTTCGGAAAAGCCAAGGGGATAGTGCATGATTCCAAACCAGGATAGGTGTACATTAGGGTTATATCTTTCACCATGCTCATTCAATCTGTATGATGGACAATTCATCAGAGAAGTTGCACTACATGAAGAAGAAAGGGGCATCAGGATGGGAGGAAGGCTCATTAACAACCTGCAATATGCAGATGACACGACTTTGTTTGTGGAAAGTGAAGAGGATTTGAGGTACTTGCCGATAAAGACAGACATCTACAACCTTCTGTATGAATTAGACCTCACATCTGGACCAATAGACAACATCATGATCAATGGAGAAAAGGATGAAGTTATCAAGAAGTTTGATCCGTAATCAAGCTCTTGGAAGCAACAGTAAGGGAATGAAGCAATGTGTGACATTGAGCAAGTGCACTGCCCAAGAGCTCTCGGAAGTGTTATAGGAGCAAAGATGTAACTTTGCAGACGAAGGTGTACCTCACCCGAGTCATGGCATTCTCAATTGCCTCATATGCATGCAAATATTAGACGATGAATAAGGAAGACCAGAGAAGGACTGATCTATTCGAATTAGGATGTTGGCAAAAGAACCACGGACTTCCCATAAGAATAAACAAATCTGTCTTGGAGGGAGTATAGCTAGAATGCTCCTTAGTAACAAGGACGGCGAGGCTTCATCTCATCTCCTTTGGACATGCTAGCTTTTCACAGAAAAAGAACATCAATCATTGGTAAAGTAAAGACTCGGAGAATAAAAGAAAGACCCTCATGGAGATGGATTGACACAGTGGCTGCAAGAATGGGTTCAGACCTAACTGAAGTTTCAAGTATGGTGCAAGACAGGGCAGCCGTTAGCTCTATGGTACCAAATATATCCCCTAATAAAACAACATAAAAATGGACAGCATAGCGCCCATCCATTTCTGAGGCTCATTTAAGAGTCGAAGCAAAGGATGCTCTATTGGACTGGGTCAAGAGCAAACCGTGTAGAAGAAAAGAAGTGATGGGTTCGAGGAAGATTAAGGAGACCAAGTCAGCAAGACTAGGGGAGGTGAAGGCAAGGGAGCAGTCATGGAGAGTAAGTCCACATTTCTGGCTGCAGGAGCCAGGAGGCAGCAGAAGCAGAGTATATACAACATAATTGGTCTTTGGGAGACAAGGAAGGATGATTCTGAGATTAGTCCTAGGGATGATGGGATTGGGAACACTGCCAGGTTGGCCCTTGGAAATTTGAGTCTCAAGTTCTGGAGAGAGAAAGCGAGCGAGAGCGAGAGAGAGAGCGAGAGAGAGAGCGAGAGAGAGCGAGAGAGAGAGAGAGAGAGAGAGAGAGAGAGAGAGAGAGAGAGAGAGAGAGAGAGAGAGAGAGAGATCAGGGGTCAAAACAATAAAATGGTGGAAAGATAGCCCTGTGAACAGAGAGAACTAGATGGTGTCCAGCTACCTACCACTTTGAAAGGGATCACATCAAAAGAGCCTGGACAGAGTGGGAGAAAAAGTGTAACCAAACTCAAAATTATTTTTTAAAAAAAAGACTGGTGGAAGCCCGAAAACCACAGCTGTTCATTACCATTCAAGCCTGCAACAGAACTCACCCACCCCCATGGCTCAATCTGCCAAACAATACACCAAACTCACTGCCATCAAGTCGATGTCGACTCATAGCCACCCTGTAGGACAGGGTCAAACTGCCCCTGGGGATTTCTGAGACTGTAAGTCTTCACAGAGTAGAAAGCCCCATCTTTCTTGTGTGCTGTGACTGGTAGTTTCAAACTGCTGACCTTGCGTTAGCAGGTGAGTTGGAATTGACTCGATGGCAGAGAGTTTAGGAGGAGGTGTTTGTTTTTGTTTGGTTTTTCCGTTTGCAGGTGAGAGCCAGCGATGGCTTTTAAGGCATGCTGCGCTATGTGGACGTTGGGAAGGAACACAGTGGAAATGATTAATAAGACAAGAAGAGAGGCCCCATTGTGGAAAAGATCCTGGGAAGAAGATACAGCCAGCAGGGCACCCTAGCATCCCAGGTCAGGCCCGAAGCTAACGATCCTAATGAATGAGTCAAGGAGAGGTTCTTGCTGCCGAGTGGCGTAATGCCTTTTGAAAAGATCCTTTCTGAAAGTGGTGGCAATAAAAGGTTTCCGAGCTTAAAGAATTAGCCCTCCATTATCTGGCTCGCCCACGGCCTGCAGAGCGCCATGGCCCAGTCCCAAAGGAAACAGTTTGCTCTCATCCACATTCAAGTACCTTCGGGGAGCTCATTCACTCACAAGCAGTTGATACCCTCTTTATAAATCAGGTTTGCCTGGTGTTCCCAGGAGCCCCTAAGGACTGCTGCAGGCAAGGCTTTGTTCGCTGGTCTCTCTCAGTCAAGTACCTAGGGCGTTCTGGGAACTAGGACGGTATGTGATTTGGACGTTGTACAAACACCACCTGAGATTCTGGTTCTGCTTTCTGCTTCGTGCCTTAGCGGTGATGGCGGGTGTGCAGAGAGGGGTTGGCTTGCAGAGTGTTGTGTTTACCAGGTTCGTCTTGACGGTTGAGCGTGACGTGCCTACGGCACATCCCCAGCATTCACTGATTGTCCACCGCATGGTGTTTAATGACCTTGTGTTTCAATCAATACTGCTCCTTTGCCTCTTGCTGCTGCCTCTCCCTGGCACTGGTTCAGCTGGTGTTTAGAAGCCACGCTCCCCTTCGCAGTGATGCTTTCAAAAGGAAATTAAACAGTGGGGTAAGTCTGCAACACTCCAGAGTGGTGCATGAGATTCGATGCCGAGTTCTGTGAGTGGAAGCACACGCTTTATATGCAAAGTGCAACACCGTATTTAAATAAGCTTGTGAGATAGGCGTTGATTATGACTGGCAAGCCATATGTATTGTAGATTTTAGACGTACTGCATGATTAATATGCCTGGTACTACAATTGCTTTATATACGTGAGATTAAAAAACTAAAAGCTCACTGCCATTGAGTTGATGCTGATTCATAGCAACTCTATAAGGCAGGGTAGAACTGCTCTTGTGAGTTCCCAAGACTTTAACTCTTTGTGGGAGTAGAGAACTCCATCTTTCTCCCTCCAAGCAGGCTGGTGATTTCAAACTGCTGACCTTGCAGATCACAGCCTATTGCATAACCACTATGCCACCAGGGCTCCTGTATACATGACACACACATGTATTTAGGAAGCTCTTGCCTTTCTTGTGTTTTGCCTATATCCAATAAGTCCCACTTTGCTAGTGGGATTTCTAAACTCTACTATAACCTTAAAGGAGACTTGGTAGCAAAGTGGATGAGGCACTGGACTGCTAATGGACATGTCAGCAGTTCAAACCCACTGGCTGCTGAGGCAGTTGGTTCTCCAGATATTTACAGTCTTGGAGGACCCTCTTGTAGGGTTGCTATGAGTAAGAATTGACTTGATGGCAGTGGATATGTTTGTTTGTTTGTTTCCTTCTTTTTTTAATAACCTTAAAGATCCATGGATGCATATTTGGTCAGACGCTTTGCCTGAGCAGACATTATACGGTACATGGCCGTATTTGAACTCATCAAGCCACATAAAATACATCACTTGTTAACAAAATTGTCAGCTCTAAGAGCTGGTCTCACCCTTAGAAGGACTGAATGTCTAAGCGCTTTTCAAGCCATGCCAATCATTTGCAGCCCCATTATGGTTACCTCAAGCACTAACACCTTTGGCCATTCTGTCATGGGGACTGAGTGCTCCTCTTGGGGATTCATTCTGGGACCTGGACTGTTCCCCTGGTCTACGAATGCTGTGCCCTGAGTGTCCACTGCGCCGCTGGATAAGATGTAAGACAGGCTAGAAGGCACATCCCCCAACTCTCTCAGAGCAGGCTCAAGAAGGGACCAGAAGGCTGCATGAGTCTGGGAGTAGTTTGGCAACCAGGCGTGAAGGCCCTGCAAAGGGAGGGGCAGACAGGTAGTATTCTAAACCACAGTAGCTGCTGTTTGATGAATTTTGTTTTTACATTAATCTTCTTCATGAGTTTTTTTATGAAGAAGCCTATAGGTTGGTGCCTGAAGGAGTCCCAGTAGCCCTGCGAGGCAAGGATTGGGCTGCAAAACCCCATGGTCACCAGTTCAAATTCACCCACCACCCTAAGGGAGAAAGATGAGGCTATCTGAGCCCAGAAATATTTGCAGCCTCAAAAACCCTATATAGGGTTGCTATGAGTTAGAATCAGTTCACGGCCTGGTCCCTAGGTGGTACAAAGGGCTGAGTGCTCAACTGCTAAACAAAAGGTTTGAATCCCTCCAGATGCCCCTTGGAAAACCTGGTGGCCTCCATCTGGAAAGCCAGCCATGGAAAACTGTCTGAGTTGGAGTGGATTCAGCAGCCACTGGTTTCCATTTTTGTATTTCAGTGAACAAGTACAGTTTGTACTCGGGCAGACAAATGACGCAGACCAACCTAAATGTGTGAGAAGGCCTGCCCAAGGCCAAGCACTTGGGAGAGGTGCTTCTAGGTTCTAGGAAATGAGGTATGGGAGGTGATTTCTCAAGCAGGCAGTAGAGACCTATTCAAAGGGATCTGACCTGGCAGTTCTCAATCTGTGAATTGCTACCCCTTTGGGGGCCGAATGACCCTTTCACAGGGGGTGCCCCATTCATAACAGTAGCAAAATGACAGTTATGAAGTAGCAATGAAAATAATTTGATGGTTTGGGGAGGGAGCACCACAACATGAGGAACTGTATGAAAGGGTCACGGCATTAGGAAGGTGGAGAACCACTGAGTGATTCTCACCAATCAAAGATGATGAGGTCTAATGGAAAGTGGGGAGTAGCTGTTTGGTTCCAGGAGGTTTTCCTGGAACTCAAGAATCCCAGTTCCCAATTTCTACCTGGGTTCTTTGATTATAATATATGTACACACACATAATTATTATATATACAGCTTTATTAAAGATATCCTTTGCATGCAACTCCATTCTTCTAGTATATTCACAGAGTTGCCCAACCATCACCGCAATCAATTTTAGAACGTTGTCATCAGTTACCTGGAGTTCTTGACTTTACTAAGTGGGTGGAGAGATTGAAGCATGCGAAAATAAGATGATAGAAAGAGAGGGAGAAGGAGAGAGCACAGGGGATGGGATTTTTGCGTCCAGGGAAGGGTTGTGTACAAGGATTTGGTGCTTGAGTAGGGAACTGCCAAAAAGAGGAGTTTAGCTTTTGTTCCCATTAAGGTCCAGCAAAGGAGCCCTGGTGGTACAGTAATCAAGGGCTCTGCTGTTCACCAGGAGGCCCATAGTTTGACCCCATCTGCTACTCTGAGGGTGAAAGAAGAGGCAGAAATAAGAATTAAAAAACACATGCAATGTAAGAAATTAAATATATATATATATATATATATATATATATATATATATATATATATATATATATATATATATACATCAGTAAGCATAGTAACAAAAATGTTAAGATTCTTTGAGGGGAGAAATTCTAATGACATATGTGTACTTCTATAGAAAATTATAAAAGAGCAAGAGACAATAAAAATACCTGGATAAATAGAAAAAAACACAGTTCCTCATGTTGTGGTGACACCCCCCCCAACCATAAAATTATTTTTGCTGCTACTTCATCACTGCCATTTTGCTACTGTTATGAATCATCATGTAAATATCTGATATGCAGGATGTATTTTCATTGTTACAAATGGAACATCATGAAAGCGTCGTGAAGAATCACAACAACAACAACAACAACAAAGCTTTGCAGGCTTGGAAGCCTTATGGAAGCAGGTCTACGCTGTCCTATGAGCAGACAAAGAGTTGGCAGCAACGGGATGGCAAATGTATGTTAAGGACTAGCAAACAACAACAATTGGGCTCAATTACAGTGAGAAAGATTGAGGCAAAACACAGAAAAAAAAATCAACCTCGTGGAAATATCACATTTCATGGTGTTGCTTAAATGAGGAGGCCTCTGGCAGCACTGGCTGGGTGCCTGCCTTTTCTGTGAGGGGGAGCAGTCCCGCTAAGCCCAGTCCACGAGGGAGAAGCTTCTAGAGAGTTCTGTGAGAGGTTGGGTGAGTAATGACCCTTGGGTTGGATAAATGGGTGGTTCAGAATAATAGTTGCCTTGTCAGGGCCGCCTGGGGGAAGTACAGTCGAACATTGGAGTGGGACCTCCAAGCTCACAGCTATAGCTCTCACCTCCTATGTAATGGTTGCTTGTGTCAACTCATTTACGGAAGACTTTTTGAGGCCCTGCTATGGGGCATATGCAAGAGAGAGCGCAGTGGTTCCCAAATGGAGACGATTCTCCCCCACCCCTCACCCCCAGGGATATTTGGCAAGGACTAAAAAGATTGTTGGATGTCCGTACTGTGTGTGTGTGTGTCTGTCTGTCTGTCTCTGTGTGATCTCCCGAGTAGAGGCGAGGGAGCCTGCTCAACCTCCTGCACTACACGGGAAGACCCCTACAGCAAGGGCTGAGCAGGCTCAGTATGTCAATAGTCCCAAAGTGGGGAAACCCTGCGATAAAGAAAGAAGATTCAGTCATGCTCAAACAAAAAGGCGAAGCATTTCTCTGTAGAACATGGAATGTGTCATCATGAAAATGTCTGCACGGCAGCCAAATCTTCAAGGCCTTTATTTGAAGCAATAAACTGGAATCTCTAATACCATCCAGGCCTGACCACTTGGCACTGTCAATGTAATAGGGGTCTGTGATATTCTTCCTGACTCGGTGACCAAACCTTTGTATTTTTTAAAAAGCATTCAGTTATGTGATGACAGTCTCTTAGTGACCTATAGGACCTTTAGCATGAGAGTGAGTCTCCAGTTTTGTTGGAAAGTATATGTAGAAAACAAAAATGGCCTTGATACTGAGCTAATAGACTAAACCTCACCCATTCATCCCTAACTTAATCTTCCCAGCAGGGCGTAGGTCAAACTAACTCCACAGAGGAATCCCCCGGTCTAAATACAGTGGCCAGTGGGTGACTTCTAGCACTGTGGGATGAATTATTTCCCATCCTTGAGATAGATGACTTATTGCAGGACCATGCATCGTGTTAATGAAAAAATGAAAAATCGCTTTATGAGAATAGGCACCCTGAGAACCTATTTTGTCTGTTTGATGTGGAATGACAGTTATGTGACCGGTGGCAGTCAGCTGCACCGGAAAACTGACTTTGTGACTTAATGAGGAGTAAAGTCTTCCAGAACAACCTCCAGAGCTTTTCCTCTTGCTGTTAAAGTTTCAGCTGAGCAGAGTTTGAATGTGACTTTGAGAGAATTGGCATCCCCACCCTTCAGCTTGAAACCTCCCTTTTAAAGCATTGTTCTAATGGCTCTGGGCACACCAGTTAACTGGGACGGCCTTGAAAAGAGTTGGAAAAAAATTCTGTAATTCAGACTCCTCACTAATTCATACTGGCTTTCTCCCCCAAAGGGTCCAAATTCCTATTCATTCATTGGGCTTCAAAACCTCATAGTAAAAATTAAAAATCACTGTAAAGTATCTATTTTGGAATTGTTGCTGCTTGACATTAGAAAGCCAAAATAGTCCGAGCCTGAATTTCTTCCTCTGTAAAATGGAATCTGTTTGTACCTTCTTTCTGTTATTATATGTACTTTATGAATAAGCACAATTTTGTTTGATTAAATTTCTTCATTGCTTTATTTTTCATCTTTGTTTTATTAGTTATGAAGATCATGACATGCTTGACATCCCTTCTCAGTAATTTGGCTATTTCTTGGCCTGCCTGTCTGCCTGACTTCTCTCTCTGCTTTCCTTTGGCATTTTTACTGGTGTGGACATATTTTCATCTTCTTCATGATTTCAAGGTGGGTCCCAACATGGACCTCATTTTTAGAATCATTGCCAATAACTTCTTTGGTGAGGGTAGTGGCTACATCCTCTTCCGGAAGTCTGTTTCAGCCATTTGGACAAATTGGAACAAAGACCAACATTTCTGAAGACGAATCAGATTTTCTAAAAGATTCTGACAAGTTCAACTTGGCCCAAAATATACTTGAACAAGACTGGGAAATTGGGTCACCAGAAAATGGAACTGGAACCTGTAGGAGAGGGGGCTAAACTGGAAAGGGGGCTAACTGGAGATGGTGCCGACTCCTGGGTGCCAAGAGTGAGGACAGCTGGTTCAATGGAGAAGAAGATAGAGCGAGAAACAAACAAACAAACAAACAAACAACAGGGGCCAATGTTAGCAACTCTAAGCACCACATGGATTGTCACTATTCCAGGCGGATGGTCCTTTAGTTCAGGTTTGTGTGAAAAGCTTCCAATTTCTGACTAAAGGGTGGCAGGTGGGGGTGGTAGGAGAAGTGAACCAATAGTGAATGCCTAGGTTTACTCTAGCCGCAGCCATTGATTCATTCCTCTTGTGATTCCTGGCCTGTAGCTAGTCACGGAGACCCCAGTTTCTTTCCAAGACTGGGCATGGGAGTCGGGTGTCAATCACTGGACCAACACACCACTCGGTATGTGAGCAAACTTCATGATCGCAGTGGGCGAATCTCTCAACCCAAGGTCCAATCCCTACAACGGTGGCCTCTCCCCACCCCGAGAATGCCCAGCAGTGAAGGGCCCAGACCACAGGTGGGCATGGCTGGGTGGGTCGGGGGCCCAGGGCTAGGACTGGCACATGCTGCTATTTCAGTACTCAGGGACCCAGCCTTTCTCACTCACTCAGAGCTGCCATTGGGGAGAGAAAAGGGCATTTCCAGCTACGACAAAGAGAACCATGTGGAGTAAGGTTTATAATGTAATTACAGGCTACAAATGCCTGCCTTTCTGCCTCTATGTCGTTCTGCTTTAAGCACTTGATTCTAAAGGGAAAATTATGAGTTTGGTTCCCATAAAGTCAGAGAAGTAGCAGTTTTGCCCAGCACACTGTGAGGACAGGGGTCCTGCTGACTGGAATAAAGAGGCTTCGTAGTACTGCAGTGGCAACAGAAACCGCCAGCTTGGTGAGAAAAGGCACTGGAAACGAATGTCCCTAGGCAGCTTGGGAATTTATTTGAAACGAGGATCCCCGTGCCACTGAGAAGAAAGAAAAAACCCGCTGCACTATCTCGAAGCTGAATGCTCAGAGCCTGGCTGTGTGCCGCAGGGCCTTAGCCTGACACGAAACAGCGATTTGGTAATTTACCATCACGTGCCCCTTTGAAAACAAGACATTTTAACAACACCGGAAAAGGGCAAAGCAAAGAGAATCCCTTCTGGGTGCATGGGCCTGCGACCAGCGAGCACTGTAAGCCTATGCACAAAGGGCCTGGTCATAAAAGAACAGTCTCGCAATTGCTTTTCCCCCTGTTCCTGTTCACGGAAACAGCTGGAGCCCTACTAATTGCAAGATGTGAAAGAGAAATCTGGATGTTTACACGCAGGCGCGCAATCATCCGTCTCTCACCAGCACAGCTTCAGACCCAAGTGTGATGTGCCACCTCTTGGGAGGCTTCTGGTAAATGTGCATCCCAGTCTCTCCTTGGTAGGAGTGGTTTTCAGCACTTCACTGGGCTCCCCCATCAGGTGCCTCATGGCCATCCATTCAGGGCAAGCTAGACCAGGCTCTTTGAGTCTTGGCACTCCTGACACTGGAAGTGGGATCGTGTGTGTGTATGTGTGTGATGGGGGGGCGCTATCTTATGCGTGTGTTCCGCAGTACCCCTTGCCTCCACTCACTAGGCACCAGTTGCACTGTTTCAACTGTGAACATCCCTAATGTTTCCTCTACTCACTGCCATCGAGTCAGTTCTGATTCAGGGTGATCCTATCAGACCGGGTAGAACTGCTCCTGCTGGTTTTGGGGACTGTAATTGTTTCTGGGAGGAGAAAAACCTGTCTTTTTCCTGTGGAGCAGTGAGTGGTTTCGAACTGCAGACCTCCCAGATCACAGCCTAAGTCGTAACTCTGGCACCAGCTCCAGACAATGCTACATATCACAGGGGGGCACAATCATCTAAGAAGGCAAGGACCACGGGCCAACCTTACAAAGAATGGGTTTCTCTTTCTTCCTCCTCTCACTTTCTCCATCCAAGGCTGGGAAATTGATGAGGCAGCTTCCCAACCACCAGCAACTGGCTTGTCCCCTAATCCATCAGCAAGTGGTCTGTAGAAATATTTTGGACTTTGATACATTTCATCCTTCAGAACAGTGTTCTTGTGGCCCTTGAAAAGAAGGTCCTTTCCATTGAACTTATGGCTTGGGAGCCTAGAGGCCTCTGACTGGAATGTTCAGGCACAGAACTGAGCATACAAGAGCTGTCTTGAGCAGAAAAGGCCTTTAGGTACTTGGAATTAGACTTCCTACCCTCTTCTTTCGCCCTGCTTTTTACAAATGAAAAACAAGCTGCCGGAAGAGGAAATGACTTACTCAAGGCCATGTATAGGAGGGGAGGAGGGGGATACCTGCCCCCACCTTTAAAAAGCAGATTTTTTCAAAGCTATGTGTTTAAATTTTTTTACAAAGCAACCATATCACCTTCAAAGTACTCTCCAATACACTTAATACATGTGTCAACTCTGCGATTCCATTCTTGGAAACATTTTTCAAACCCATATGTTTGTATGGCTGACAGCACCTCCCTCATTTTTTTCTTCACCCCTTCTACGTCCTCAAATTGCTGTTCTTCTATGTCCCTCTGCATTTGTGGAAACAAAAAGAAGTCTCAGGGATCAAGGTCAGGTGAGTAAGGTGCATGGGGCACACTGAGATGGCTGCGTGATCAGGTGCATTGTCATGGTGGCAAACCAGTCCTCCATCTGCCACAAATCATGCCTTTTTGTCGCACACTGTTACGCAATCTTTCCAGAACCTCTAAATAGAAAACTTGATGAACAGTCTGACCTGGTGGAATGAACTCCAAATGCACTAGAAGTCAACATTGTCATCTGTTCAGGAAACCGATGAACATCTAGAATGAGGTTGGTCATCAATCGACATTTCATTTTTTTGGAAATGAAAAAAAAAACACTCGTGCCCTCGTGTTTTTCTCATAGCACTGTCCGTGTGAGCTGTATTCAACAGAGTGGAGCTTTGGTGGTATGCATTTTCCCGATAGGCAAGCATGTAGCAACTCACTCTGAGTTAGTGCACCCAGTGGCATCACCTGGGAAGGTTCTCTTTGGTCACAGTGAATTATTTTGTAAAAGCAGTTTCATTCAAACTTCGCTTTTTGTGATGGTCGATTTAAGAGAACAGGGTGTGGCTGTGAAATTTTCTTTCCTGCTAGGGAAAAAGGCTGCAGAAACTGTTGTGAGGTTAAACAAGAGTATTTTTAAGTCAAATACTCAGCTCCATTCTGCCCAGTGCAATTGGTGTTTTTTGAGCACCCCTCATATTCCAAAGCCTCCTTTTATGGTGGCAAAATAGTCCCTGGCTGGTGCTAAAGGTTAAATGTTCGGCTGCTAACAGAGAGATTGGAAGTTTGAGTGCAGACAGAGGGCCTTCAGAAAGAATTGGCAATCTAATTCTGAAAAATAATCCACGGAAAAGCCTATTGTGTCATAAATTCTATGACTAGATATCTCATTTTGAAAAGAATTTCCATTATGTTATGAGTCAGGATTAGTACAGGCTGCGTTTTGAGTTCATCTCCTGTGAGAGAGAAAAGAGAGCAGACCTGGAGGAAGAAAGATGCCAAAGCCACATGGACATCTCCTAGGAACCAGAAAGCAGAAGCCCAAAAGACAAAGCCCACACAGAGAAAGCCCTCCTCAGAGCTGGTGCCTGAAATTTGATCCTCTGGCCTCCAAAAGGGGAGAAAGACGAAGTTTTCTCCTCCTGTAAAGGGTTATAGTATCAGAAACCCACAGGGACATTTCTACTCTGTAGTTTGGGGTCAGAATGCTAGGGATGGCAGTGAGTTTGAGCCTCTGAAACTGTGAGAAAACCTGTTTGTTAAAGCTATCCACCTGTTGTACTTCTGTTACAGTTGCACTAGATGTCTACGACACCTAGGGAGCGCAGTTCCACTCTGACACACAAGGGGTCACCATGGGTCAATGGACACTAACAGTACCCTTATTGTTCTTTGTCCAATACACCAGGCGATAACTTGTAGTGCTTTATAAGTGACAGACTTGGGGGTCAAACCATCCTAGTAAAAGAAGATATGCACAAATGATAAAAAAAACAGCAGCCAATTAGTGCAAACAAACATTTATTGTGAAATATTCATCCTACCCTTTATTAGGTATTACATCATCAAAGCACTTTGTGGCAATGAAAATAGCTTTTTTTTACCCCCTCTGATTCACCCAATATTCCATTAAAGCTGCAAAAAATGTGCAATCTGCTTGAAAAATAGGTTGCTCTTATTTATTCATTTGTGAAAAGTCAACAATTAAAAAAAGAAAACGATCCTAGCTTACAGGCTTCTAGAGCCGCTTTGTCGCCCCCTCTGCCCCACTACTCCCCGAAATAATTAACAAAGATAATTTGTTTTAAATGCCTTTTTATAAAACCAATGCACCTTCCCCCATATGATAATCCTAAAAATTTTAAAAAGCCATTCTTCACTTTCTGGGGAAAAAGGTGGCCAGCCGTTGTTTTTTGATGGGGAGCATGTGGATTTCCTGGGAGTTCACTTTCTTTAGCTTTATGTTCCGGTTCTTTACCGATTTCCTAAGGGGCTCTGTGTTTTCCATGGCCTCTTCGCCTTGGTTAGCGATGTCGTAGCCCTGCAGCATGGCGTCTTCTCTTTTGAAAGAGAAGTTTTTGGTGGACACGCCCGAGAGGCCTTTCATCTTGCCACAGAAGATGGCAGGCACAGCATCTTCGACAGAGACAATGACCTTGGCTGCCTGGGACTCACTAACAATCTCCATGCTATCTTCGGCCTTGAGCTCGCCACTGGTGTGCTTGGGCTGGCTCCGCATCTCGGGGACATCGTGAGTACTGATGCAGTTCTCCATCATGGTGGGAGCTGCGTGGGATGTAGCAATCGGGAAGGGCATTTCCATGCCACTGGGACGTTTCTCCATTGAGGGGTAGCCTGGGCTGCCCACTAACATGCGGCTGTCATATAGGGGCTCTGGGGGAGGCTCAACTTTCCGATGGGTTGCCAGCGATAGGTCTAGCACTGTATCTTCCTGGCAGGTTGGGGGACTGCCTTGGCTGCCCTTGAGCCAGGGCACCGACTTCATAGAGAGATCCAGGGCCTCATTCTCACTCCCCATCTTGATGACCGTGTGGCGGCTCAGCTGGAAATACTCTCTGGGGTGGAGGAAGTCAAAGGGTTTCAGTTCTTCCTTTTCCAGAGTGGTCTGGGGACCTTTAAAGGGGTGCAGGCTGAAGGAGGATGCTGGCTTGGGGAAACTGGGGCTGAACTTGGCTTCGGAACTCTGAGGCACTGGGATGGGGATGGGGATGGGGACCGGCACTGGCAGGGGCACGATCACAGGGTAGGGCACCAAGAGGGTGGCCGGTGGGACCAGCGGTGTCAAGGGGGAGTTAAAGGTCTGGGGGGACACAGAAGGATAGCCTGGAGGAGGCTGGCAGGGCGGGGGACCGAGAGCGCCCTGGGTGGGAAACAAATTCTGGAGCACAGCTTCAAAGGGCAGTGTGGGCTCTTGGGGCTGGCTGGGGAGCCTCAGGTCCAGGAGCTGAGGCTGTACCTCGGGGTCTTCGGCTCCCGGGAAGAGGTTGTTGTGGATGGCACTGGAGGAGCAGGGGCCCTCCTGCGGCAGGACCAGTGGGGAGTTGAGGTGCTGAAAGACATGCTGCTCCAGGACCACGGGCAGCTGAACCGGGCCTTGCGCGGTCATGACGTAGGTGGCATTGGCATTGGGGTTGAGCTCGGGTGCAGAGCTTCCTTCCACCTGCATGTGAATGGGCATCACCACCGGACTCTCCCCAAGGCACAGGGGCTGTAGCACGGTGGCTGCCACCTTCAGGGCCATGCCGCTCTGTGACTCGGCAGGGGGGTTGAGCATGGATGGGGCTGGCACGGTGACCAGGGCCTTCTTTACCAGGTCAGTGGAGTTGATGTTCCAGGCCTCGGTGGTGATCAGCTGGGCCATCCCATTCTCCAGTCTGTTATTGGCCAAGGCAGGAGGGGAGTCGGCCAAGTCCATGGCGAGGTTCTGGGCCTGTAGGTTGTCCATCACTTGGTGCTGAGCTCACTTGGCCTGCAACACAGAACACATCGTCTGAGTCCTCCTCAAGAGAATATTTATCATGGCCTTACGTGTGCTCGCCCCATCTTTAAAAAGTTTCCATATCTTAGTCAACCGGGGAGCACAACCCACCTCTCTCTGTATACATAGCCAGTATAGATGGGGTCTAATATATACACCCGCATCAGCAGCGGTGGGCAGAGAGCTCCAATTTAACAGACGATTATTTAACACAGATGATGTCACGAAGAAAGAACTAAGTGAGGTTAAACAAGAGTAGTTTTCAGTCAAATACTCAGCTTATATGGTTAAGCCTTCCACAAAAACAAAGTTGCATTCCATGTGGTAGTACGAGACACTTAAGATATGAGGAGATTTCATATGTTTCGGTTCAAATAAGCAGCCTAAAACTGCTTTCATGAGCTGGACAGTGTACAAACCCAAATGTGGTCCTGGTTGCCCCCTGTCTGCCACCTGCTGATGAAGTCCTCTTTGCTCCCAGCCAAAGGAAATGCCACCCCCTGGAGCAGGTTGATGAGGGCGAAGAATGACCCTTGGGCCCAGTTGGCATTGACCCCACCCCGACCCCAAAGCTGCTCTTCTGTTTTTGCCTCGCGGCTTCCCTGAACTTCTCTCCAGATGAGGGCTGGGGAGATGGAACCTTGGTGGGTAAAAGCAATCGTCAACGCTGTGAGAAGCATACTTGATGTCCAGGGTACCTCCCCAGACATCTGATTACCTCCGGAGAGACCAGAGGGCCTTGGCGTGTGCAGCCCTGGAGTTCGGATGGGGCTCAATGAGAAATAGACAGTCATCGGTTTTGCTGTCGGACCTAGTGAGGACTAGAGTCCTCTGGCCATCTCCTCTTCTCCTCCACCTCCATGTCACGCACACAGGCTCCGACTGCTGATGGAGAGAGGCAGCTCAGAGCACCACTGACTTGGAAACAAACAAACTCGGCCCGGCTACAGGAAGACAGCTTGAACAAAAGAACAACTCCGGCAAGACTGCCAGCCTCTCCGAACGTGTCAGATGCACAGAGCCAGGAGTTTCTGTGAAGCAGAAGGAACGGAGGGAGGGAATGAGCAGGATGCTGTGCACACAACTTGGTGGAGAATGCCTGACAGATGATGCTCTTGGCAGGGTGCGTGGCAATGCCTCTCAGGAAGACTCTGGGAGCATGGCTCCCTATGGGTACAGTGCCTCTGGGAGCCACAACAGGCCCAATATCCCCCTGCTTACCAAGAACCCCCCACCCCGTGGGCAGGCAGCAGGGAGGTTCCCCATCCGCAGGGAGGTTACGGGGGCTTGTCCCAGCCTAACGGATTGGGTCTTCCCAAAGACGAGTGCTCCCTGACCCAGCCCAGAAAGCGGGAATGCCTCTAACAGCACACATTCCTTCCTTTGTTTGCCTGTCCAGCAAATAGACGTGTCAGCACTTTGTTGGGGGCTGGAGACGCTCTCAAGAGTGGGACCCGCGAAGTTCTTGCTTTTGCGAAGATTCATCTAGTGCGGGCACGTGCCTTCGATGAGAGAGATTTGGTTAGCACGAGAAGGCACCAAAGGTATATCTGGGTAGGGATCACACCAGCAAGACAAAGCTTTGTCGGCCACTACCACATAGCCCTGAGGACCTCAACAATGGGGCTTTTCAGCAGTGACCAGAGCCCTCAAGGTGGGGTAAGCTGGGTGAGGCTGGTGAGGACAAGGGCAGCAATGGCCACAGAAGGCTCTGGTGGCCATCCATGCCAAGCGAAGGCAGCCCGGCCCCAGAGGTCAGTGGGAAAAATCAGGACCTGTTCTGTATCATCTTTGGACTTCCTGTGACTGTAGGATGCTCAAGCTTCTGGATGCTTCTCGACCTCCACCCGCAGCCAACCTTCAGTTTGGGTGCCAACTCCATCCCTGTCTCCACCGGCCAAGCCTTGCTCCCTTCCCTGCCCAGCCACAACCCTCCTGCTCACAGTTAGAAACAGGCACCTCTTGCAGACAGCACGGTTTACAACTGGCTGAGCATTCCCTATATTCCAGCCCCACCCACTGAGCGCTTTCCATGGACAATCTCACTCAATCCATGCAACATCTCCTCATGTTACTGATGAGAAAACGGATTCCACTGGAAGCTTAAGTCGCTATTTAAGGTTCCAGGAAGGTGGGAGGACATCCCTGGTTTGATCCCAGACTCCTCCTGGGTGGGAGGTGGGGAGCCCCCACCTCCATACCCTCCCCAGTCTCTCATCCACCCCAGTGTATGTGAAGTGGCCTCAGAAGTGTGCACGGGAGAGCACTGGGGGTCAGATTCTTGGAAAGTGGCAACCGTGACTTTTCCCGCAAATGTGCTGAAACCATTTGTTTCGTTTGGGGTCCCCACTAGGAGTCTCCTCTGCCTTCCTCACTGGGAAAGATGTTGAAGGATCACCAGAGTTCCTGTACCTTAGCATGCAGCCCCAAGTGGCCATAGGTGATACCTACTTCCAGCTTACCCCCACCCCTAGCCTGCCTTCCTGAGGCAGATGTCACGTGGGTGGGAGGACCCATCACCCCCACGAGTTACAGGGAGGCAGATAGATCCCCGCAGGTGTCTCCGGGCCTCTGGGAAGAGAGTCGGGGCCAGCTGGAAAGCAGGCCCTGCTGGGATGTAGTCCTGAAGCAAAAGGAAAGGGCAGCCTGGGCCCAGAGACTCACTTTTGCCTCCTTGGACCTGATAGCTTTGGACCTGCCTGACTCCCCAGCTGACCTGGATGGAAAGCCTGTGGAGACAAGCAGGGCACCTCTTCCACCATTGACAAAGCACCGTGGCCCAACAGGAGTGACACGAGACCCGAGGAAGCAGAGGAGCCCCCCCTACTTCATCATACCCCCATTGATGTCCTCCGGTCTCTGCACCGCCTCCCCATTGCTATCCAACCAAACCGCAGACCCCCCTTGAACTCGGAGTCCACAGCCAGCGCCGCCACGCAGGAGCCAGCCCTGGAAGCCGCAGCGCTGCCCTGAGAATACAAACCCACTAATGAAGTGCAAGCTCAAAGGGCAACTCTCTTTCCCAGAGGATGAGCTGAGAAGGCAGCTAATGACTGGAGAGAAGGTGGCAGCCCATCCTCCTCCCTCCACAGTAAAGCTGCTTATTAGCGGGGATAAGGGGTGGGCTAGGGAACCTCTTCAAACCAATGAGTGTCACAAGAGCCACCGACAAAGCCTCACACCAAGTGGGCGTGATTTCATCAGAGCATGTTTTGTTTGGGTTTTACAAAACATTTTCTCATGGGTTTAAAGGAGGTCACGCTTTCCTCCTCCGCCCCATGAGCATGGGAGGTGGGGGGGGGACAAGCAATCTGGGTATGTGGGTCACCTTCCTCTCCTCCTTCCCCCGGCTGACTGATGGGACTGGCGAACTGGGGAAGAGGGGTGACCCGGACGGCTGCCATCTCTCCCTTGGGAGGGCCTGGAGGGAGGCCGAAAGGAAGCCAGGAAGGGAGGCTGCCATACCGGGCAGATGCAGCCTTGATGAGGAGCACGGGCTCGCAGCTGGATAACCCTGCGCCCACAGGAAACCCAAAGACGGCACCCAACGTGTCCTGGCGTCTTCCACTGAGGAGTCTCAGGACCAGCGTGAATTCAGAACCAGAACTTTCTCTGATCATGGCGGTCCTTGTCCTCACCGGCCTCATTCAGATTTCCTCTGGCTTGCTCTCTCTCCTCCTGGAGAAAAGCCAGGCCCTTCTAAGAGACAGGGGAGTCACACCTGGGCTGGATAGGGCTGGGGTGGGGGCAGGGAGTCTCAGGGTTCAGGGCAGATGGGCAGGGACTGTCTGGGGCAAGATCTGGTCTTGGATAATTCATTGTGGGGCCATAGAAGGGCTACTTGTTCCCCCTTGTCTAATTTTGACAAAAATCTAATTATCCCAAACTCCAATGCTCTATAGTTGCGGTTCTCAACCTGTGGGTCAAACGACCCCTTCACAGGGGTCTCAGAAAACACGAAAATATTTTACAATATATAATTACATATTTTTTGTGATTATTCACTATGCTTTAATTATGTTCAACTGGTAACGATAAAAATACGTCCCGCACATCAGATATTTACACGAAGGTTCATAACAGTAGCCAAATGACAGTGAAGTAGCAACAAAAATGTCGTGGTTGGGGGGTCGGTACTACATGAGGAGCTGTATGAAAGGGTCGTGGCATGAGGAAGGCAGAGAACCACTGCTCTACCGGCTCTGCTTTCACTCAGCCAGTTCTGCTCATCTGCCCTCTGAGATAGCTTCCTGCCCCCACTCTGCTCCCTCAGGGCCTCCACTTGCCCTAGTCTCATCCCCATCCTTCTATCCCATCCTGGGATTGCATATTGTTTCTGCACAAGGACAGGCCATCTCATTTCCTCATCATTGCATCCCAGTTCACTGGTGGCGTAGTCGTTACTCATTGGGATGTTACCCTCAAGGTCAGCAGTTCAAAACCAACAGCCACTCTGTGGAAGAAAGACAGGGATTTCTATTCCTTTACCATCTCAGAGACTCACAGGAGTGGTTCTCCTTTGTCCTATAGGGTCGCTATGAGTTGGCATCGACTCGATGGTAGTGAGTTTTGAGTGACCTGGGCAAGGTAGTTGGTGAAGAGAAGTTGCTTTGGAAGTCTTTCTGAACGAATGGATGACTACCACAGCCTTTGGAGTCTGGTGCTTTCATCCTCAGCTTCTTGTCACAGCCCCTCCCCCCTGCCCCCCCCACCATTTATAGTCACGTGGTATATCACTGCTGGAAGGGACATTAAAGAATTACAGTATTTCTAACCATTTCCTGATAGTCTCCCCCCCCCCCAACAGATGAAAATAAACGAGACCTAGGAAGGCCAGTTATTACAGAGATCACCACAGCTCTATTACAGAAAGAGTAGAAGGCCAGGCCCACTGGGACCATGGGAGGGGCAGTGAGGTGAACCCCCCTCCCTCCCTCCCTCTGGCCTATGGGAAACTCGGATAAAGCCACAGACAGGGACATGAAAAGCTCGAGGAAGGGAGGGTAGGAATGAATTCATCTTGGGTTCCTGTGTTGTTTTATTCACACTCTTAGAAACAGGAAGTTACAGGAAAATGGTATTTGCACTGTTTTCCACTTGAAGAGTTATGCTGATAAGAAGAAGCTGACCTTGGGCCCCAAACCCCATTGGTTGGTTAGTGACCTGCCCTGCCCAGTGCCTACTTCTTAATGAGGCCTTGCCCAGCCCCTCTGCCTCTGAAACCTTCCCCTTGGAGAGTCTTATAGAAGGCCTGCAGTTCACTCCACTGAGGAGCATTTCATAATGATGACTCATCTCCGACTTAATTTACAAAGTGAAAACATTTGACCGTTCAGATAATTCAGACTATTGTCTAGGTCCTAGAGTCCATCTGGTTCCTCATTGTGGACAGTTAACAGCCAGTCTCTCTCTCTCTCTCTCTCTCTCTCTCTCTCTCTCTCTCTCTCTCTCTCTCTCTCACACACACACACACACACACAAAACAAACAAACAAATAAATAAATAGGCCTGATACCTTCACCCCCAATGCCTTCAGCCACAGACTAGGGGTCGCAGTCCTGGTGGAGTATCTACACTCCCTGAAGACCGGTCTCCGCACCATCTGCCCCTAAAGTAAGCGCTGAAAGGCATTGTGCCTACCATACTGACTTAGGTTCCTGGAACCACCTCGGACCAAGCCTGGCTCCTGAGTTGTGAATTCCAACAGAAGTTCTAGGGCATGCTGGGAGCTCCCTCTCAACAGCCCACATCACCTTCTAGAACTTGGCCTAATTGTATTTTATGAAGTGAAAGCATTTGCTCGACATGAGTCCCTTGGAACCGAGGGCCCGGTGTCCCTCAGGAAATGTAGAACTGGATACCTGTGGGGCCATTGGGGAAAAGGTTTTCCACCACATAGAAACTCAAGCCAGGGGGCCAAGGCTTGCTCTGGTGCCCTAGGAGGAAGGTGGGACTCCCTGAGTGAGGTCACTGAGGAGATTCCCTCAGCCTTACAGGAACTGACTCCAGTGAGCTGACCTGGATGAGGCCAGATCCCACCTCCTGCACTAGTAAGCTCTAGTGCAGGCCTCAACATCTCTGTGCCAGTTCAGGCCCTGAGGATACCTCTTCGGCCCCAACAAGCTGCAGATGTGGTCTGCTCTCCTCTTCCAAGGCTCTTAGCCTCCTCTCGGTTTTTCTATCAAGATAAATTTCTCTAAAACATTAATATATGTATTATATATATGAAATTACTTCAAGATATGTATTTTCCAATTGTAAATATCAATAACGCTGTTTTCTGTGGAGCCTATAAGCAGCGAGAAGAGTCCTGGTGGAATAGTCCGCAAAGGCAGTACTTCAAAACCACCAGCCACCCCTCTGGAGAAAGATGAGACTCTCTACTCCCAAAATATTTACTATCTTGGACACCCCCCCCCCCAGGGGAGGCAGTTCTAACCTTTCCTATAGGGTCGCTATGAGTTGAAGTTGACTGGATGACCATGAGTTTGGTTTTATAGGCAGCTATCAGTTACTTCAGGTCAAAATTGGGTTGTCAATTGAGCCCAGCCAGAAGCTCCGTGGGACAAAGACGTGGCAGTCGGCTTTGGTAGAGACAGCAGTCTTGGAAACTCTCTGGGCAGTTCCACTCTGCCCTCCTGGGTTGCTGTGAGTTGGAATTGACTTCATGACAAAGGGGAGTTGCTCAAAACAGCATCCCCTGGAAGTTGTCTGGACATGTAGATTCTCAGGCCACAGCCTAGACCTGCTAAACCCAAGCCTGCATTTCAGCAGCATTGACCAGGGACTTCAAGTGCACATCAAGGTCTGAGACCTGAACTAGCACCCATTCTGAAGCTTGGCTGCACAATAGAACTGCTTTGGGGCTTTCAAGTTTATTGATGATGGGGGCCACTCCCAAGATTCTGATTTCAATTGTCTGGGGTTCAGCCCAGGCATTGGGGTTGTGGAATATTCCCATGGTGTTTCTCATGTGCAGTTCGCATCTCAGCAACTGCTGATTCCTTCCCCGGAAAGATGAGAGCCATCATCACCTTGAACTCCCTCACCTTCCCTCTCTACCACCTCTCCTCTTGTGGGGAGTTATACAATCATTTGTCAATTTGAAAAGAATTAAGAGTGAATGGGTGGGGGTTAACCTGTCAATCACGTTGAGGCCTCTGTGTGAGCATGGTCTTTTCCTGAGAATTCTGGAAACTCCATTATTCCTCCTTGGAGGTAGGAGATGCTCTTTATCTCTGCTAACTCCCCGGGAGACATTGCACCTGATAAGACATGCTAGCACCCTAATCTAGAGCCTGAGCTGGAGAAGCAACGTGGAGAACCCTGTCAGCACTGAGATGCCATTGAATCCAAAGACTTTCTACCCACTGGCCTGTGATCATCCTGCATTTGGCATCATTGCATGTGTTTCATGAGTCTGAAGACTTTATAGATCTGTATCAGACATATGGGCTAATATTGGACTTGATCTGAACTGGGCTGGGAAGTTTCTTTAATGCCCAGTTACTCTTTATATAAAGCTCTTTCTTATACCCATACGAGGGTCTATGAATTTGTTTCTCTAGTCTACCTGGACTCACACAAAACAGCTTCTCTCTACATTCTCCTTGCCTCAGGAGGAGCTCAAAAGATTCTGGCTGACTCCCAGGGACCTCTGCGAGAAACCTGCCCCTCTGCCAATGCCATCCAACCTTGAGTCCATTTTCTGATTCTGAGTCAGTTCTTAAACGACATCCTCAATGATTGATCTGATCCTGTATACAAATCGCCAGCCACACACTATGCGCCAAAGGAGAAAAGCATCATTTTTGTCTTTTAATGCAACATGCCGGGACCTGAGCTGCACCAAACATCTAAGAAGTAATTCCAACTGTGTAAAAAAAAAAAAAAAAGGTTTTTCTCTTCCCGCAGGATGTAATAATTGTCAATTACTTGCCCCAGCGAGTAAATTTTCTAAGCTTTAAACATCGGCACTGGACCTTTCTCCCGAAGCTGTGAACATAATGACCACAGATTGGTTAAAATGTACAGAAGACACCACATAAGTTGCTCGCCTTCTGGTAGGTTGCCTTTTCCATCCCAAGGTACACACTGCCCTCCAAAAGGAATACAACCACTCCAATCAGTTTTTGAAATGAGTTCCCCAAAGTGTTAAAGCATCTATTGGAGCAGCCATGGCCATGTGACTGCGACTGGCTCCAACCTTCATAAAGATGGGGGTGAGCAGAGGAGCGGGATAAAGTTCTTCCTAAGCAGCCCGAGTCTGAATCTTAGCTCTGACCTGATCTGGTCATGGATCTTTCTGTGAGAGGTGGCGGGAACATGGTAAACTAGCCTTGGACATCAGAGTACTCTAAGGTCTCCCGGAGGCGGCAGGCTGACGTCATCTGTGGGTGTGGCATGAAACGTTCCTTTCTGTTCCGCCTATCAGCTCATCCATCCTTGCTGGGCCCATTTCCGCCCCCTCCCCTCATTTTATATACACCAGGATTGTCAACCTGGCCGCCCGCGGGCCACATGCGACCCTTGAAGTTTGTTTGTTTGTTTGTTTTTGTGGCCTGTGATACTCTGAAATAAAATGAAATAGAAAAAATGTTAGGAAGAAAATAGCGCTTAGGAGAGTTCGAGGCAATACCTTACACACAATTCCCTCGTTAACCCTTTAACCACTGAAGACGTGGCCCAGTGCCTCTTCTGGGGGGCCTGTGGACATGCCTAAACACGCTACTCTCACGTAATGTAAACAGATCCCAACACCAAAAAGGTTAAAAAGAGCACTCTGGGTTGTGCTGTTATAAATCATACCTAGCGGCAGCGCTAGTTACCATGTTTAGAGGGAAGTTGTTGTGTGAGCAGCTATTTCCGTCATGAAATGAAATAAAAAGGCATATAGATCAAGATTAACTGATAAACATCAATCTGCCTTAATGAAGATTATCTGTTCTCAGTCTTTGAATCCAGATATTGGAAAACTAGTAGGAGGAAAGCGCTGGCAAGTTTTGGGTAAAAAAGAATAATTTTAGTTTTATAAATACATAAAATAAAATAAATGTTTAAATAAAAGCAATTATATAGTGATTTAATTATCCTATCCATATTTCTGATCCTCACTTCAAAATATAAATTTAACAAAATGTGTAAGTGTGATATGGCCTGCATGAATCTTGCCTACTGCACCAATTGGCCCGAGTTTTAATTGAGTTGGACACCCCTGATATACAGCAAGAGGACTTCAAAAGGTTTAGGGAAAACAGCTAAAATATAGGGGACTTTTCCCAGGAACATTTGGAAGCCCCCCTTAATATATGCCATCAAGAAGCAGCTGTCCTCTTTCCTTACGGCCATCGAGTCGCTACCAACTCATAGCAACCCTGTAGGACAGGGTAAAACTGGCTCTGTGGGTTTTTGAGACTGTGACTCTTCACAGCAATGGAAAACATCGTCTTTCTCCCTTGGGGCAGCTGGTGGTTTCGAAGTATTGACCTTGGGGATTGCAGCCTAACACCTCACCACAGAGCCACCAGGGCTCCAGATAAATAGAGAGGACTTGTAAATAATTGGATAATAAATAACTATAAAGCTCTTAAGGGAATGTTCAATTTTTTTCCTGTTAGGACTGAAAGAGTGAAAAAATATTACAGTTCATCAGGAGTGATGACATTCTCAAGGCCCAGTGAGACTTCTAAACTTCTCATGCCTGAATAAGTCATAAAGTCACCAGCGCCACCACCACACTTCAATTTTTCAGACAAGAAAGCTGAGGCTCGAAAGTTAAAGTCCTTGTAACAAGGTCACATAGCATCCCCTCACCCCCAGACCTCCCTCCTCCCACACCACATTCTCTCAACTCATAGTCTCAGAGGCACATTCCAGGGGATGCTGAGGGACAGCTGGGTCTCACATGCTGTCATTGGGATCCGCAGAATCAGGTAGCTGGGAGTTCCGAAAGGGTCCCTTGCTACATCTCTATTATAACCGGCGTCAAACACCAAAAGGTATGGAATGGTTCTAACCCATAAACTCACTCCAAAGGGTTCGATGGGTGAGGAGACTGGTTAGAGAGAAAGAGAGAGAGAGAGGAGAGAGGAGAGAGGAGAGAGGAGAGAGGAGAGAGGAGAGAGAGAGAGAGAGAGAGAGAGAGAGAGAGAGAGAGAGAGAGAGAGAGAGAGAGAGAAGAAATACACCCTAGAATCAGTGAAGTAGAAGAGATGAGATTCAAGACATATGGGGATGTTTCATGGCTGTGGGGAATTCGTTTGATGTCCCTGAGATGGTTTTCCTTTATCTATAACATGAGCTATTTCTGGAAAGTCACCCCAGGCGGCCCATGAGAATGGGCTGGCTAGGCAGGATTCAAACCAGGCCCCTGGGAAATGGTCTAGGAAGAATGGAAGGGACTATGAGGATGGGCAAGGTGTGGCTGATCAAGGAAAATTGGAGGGAGGGAGGAGACTGAACAAAGCATGAGCAACAGCAAGTGGGTGGGGGGGTGGGTAAATGGAAAGTGTAACGGTATTCCTGTTGATTTCATTTCTTGAGATGGGGTGTGTAATACACATATATAGGATTCTTTAACCACCCCCTCCCGCCCAGCCCCGACAAAATTTAAGCCCTCTAGATTACTTATGCCTGAAATCTTAATAGTGGTTTGAGTGAATTAAAAACAAGACCCAAAAAAAAGGGGAGAAAAAATAAAATTGAAATGGACTTGGAATCTTTAGTGACAAATAAGTTCATCTCAAACCAAAAAGAGAAGAAAGGAGCAGACAGAACGGCAGAACCGGCTTGGGAGATCTTCTTGGCCTACTTCCCTGTACATCTTGGTGCCACAGTGGTTATGGGTTGGGCTGTGACCATCATGGTTGGCAGTTCAAAATCCAGCAGGTCTGTGGGAGAAAGACTCGCTTTCTCCTCCTGTCAACAGTTACAGTCTTTGAACCCCACAGTCAGTGCTGGTTGCCTGGAGGGCAGTGAGTTTGGTTCGGTTCCATGACCACTGAGGCTTTGCTTCCTCTCCTCCCAACTGCCCCTGTAGGGGGCTGGGGGAAGCAGTTGTCATGGAAACCAAACGTGGTGAAGAGCAAGAGAGAGGTTGGGGAACACGTAGTGACTTCTTACCCAAGACGAGGGAGAGGCAAGGTGAGCAGGAAAAGAGACAGAATGGAAACCTGCGGCTTCCTTCAGAGGACGGGTTGTCCCTCTTTGGACCAAACTCCCCACAGCAGGGTAAGCGTGTGGTAGAAGACATCACAGCAACGATGAAGAATCTAATGCATGCCAAACACAACTACTAAGTGGTCTCTCTGCAGGTCTCAGATTATGCCTGGGCCTCACCAAGGACTCAGAAAAACATTAAAGCTCAGAGAGCGTCTGACCTTGAGTTTTCATTGCGTTTTACCACAACACCAGAGCTGTGAGACTGGTGGGAAGAGTCCCATGGGATTTCCCTGGTGCCTTTCTCACCTAGAATGAAAATGTGAGGTAACTTGGCTTTTAGAATTCCAGTTAAGAAAGTCTTAACTACTTCTATCCTGTCCACAGAGGCCCTAATGGAGGTCCTGGGCCTGAGTGAAGGCTTACAGCCACGCTGGACTCTTATCCGTTCATTTATTCATTCCTTATCAAGATGCTGTGGGCCAGACATGCATTTCCTCTCCCTCCACCCTGATACGGTTTCTCCACGTTCCTCTCTTTCTTGACTCAATACCCAAGGTGCTAACCAAGTCTGTTTTCAACCAGGATTGTCGGCTCCTCACAGGGCTGCCTCCTGGCCCCCCTCGCTGACACAGGTAAAGGGGTAAGTCTCTCGAGGCAGAATGCCAGTCTCCGAACAGCTGTGGGGAGTTAATTCTACTGTAGAGAAGAAAGGCGTATTGTTCAGAAAGGGCTGACTCAGCACTTAGAGGCACGACGTCCCCTCCTCAAGTCTTGGTCGGCCTCAGGGCCAGGCGGAAGACACATGGGAGGGAATCCTGAAGGGAATCCACAACAGGAGACAGTCACGTGGACCGTGGACTAGGAGGTTCAGTGAGTGTCCTTTCTGCCTTCTGCCGAAGCACCAAAGCCTTCCGCTCAACACCCAGCACCCGAAACACCACCAGATGCTGGTGCCAGAGCGGCCACCTTGTTCAGGAGGACAGGGTCCATCTAAGGTCTTGGGCCAGGGTCTTCCAAACTCCCTGCCATCGCAACCCTATAGGACAGGGTCAAATCGCTCCGGCGAGTTTCCAAGATGGTAATCCGCCATGAGAGTAGAAAACCCGGCCTTTTCCCTCTGTGACTGGCTGGTGGTTTCAAACTGCTGACGCTCCTCCCTCCGGCCAGGGTCTAGCATTTTAAAATGTTAGGATTTAGGAAAGTTTTGGGTTTTATTTTCCGGGCAGCTACAGCAAAAACTCTTACATTTAGAATAAGGAGTTGGGGGGAAATACTCTCTCTGGGCGAGAGAACACTTCTAATTCGATTGAGACATGAAGGTTACATTTTTGTTCTGGGAAAAGGACTGTTTGGGGTCTTCAAGGGACCCCTTCGAAGGGACAGTGGAAGGAAAGGGTATAGATTACTGAAGTATAAAGGACCAGAGTTTACATGTTGCCCTTCTGCTCCTCCTGGGTGCTGGGCTCCACTGCCTCTGTGAGAATTTTCAGGAACACACACTTGGAGTCCAGACCATACTGGGTTCAAATTTCAGCTCAGCCTAAGGTTCCTAGTAATATGGCCCTGAACAATTTAGTTCTAAGCCTCAGTTTCCTTCTGTGTAAAATGGGATTTAAGGAAGCCAAATGCTATGTGCTGAAAACAAGATGATCTAGGCACGTGCTTAACACATGGAAAGTGCTCAATAAATGCTTGTCATCACGCTCCTTGTCATCAGTTTTTCCATTTCATCCTTCCTATCATAGCTGCTGTCATTATCATCATCATCAATTTTTCTCCATTCTCTTTGTCATTGCCGCTGTCATCATCATGGCCATTTTATCGGGTTCACAGCCACGGGCCACATTTCCTCTGAGCATCTGGGATAGCGTTACACATGCCCCCCACACTCCCTTTTCATCTGGGTGCGTTGGTACAGTCGTCTCCAAAGGTGCGGCCCTGTTTCTTTAAAGGGTGTTTTAAATGACTGCTATGCCTGATGATGAGGCCTCCACGCCAGCCCGCAAAACCCGACCAACCTCCCCGCAAACAGCTGAAAGATTAGACATTTGAAGTTAAAACAACATGCAACACCATTGCGATCTTAGAAATTAAACACAGTGAGAAGCAATTCCATTTACCATTCCGGCTGGAAGGCTGGGGAGAAAGAAGACATGGCTATCATCTCGCGTAGCTTGAGTGTGGATGTGTGAGAACTTCCAGTGGTTCTGAAGTGACCAGTGATCGTTCTTATGCATCATGTAGATCCTATAAGGTCCCGCCTACTTGACATGAGGACCTAAGTAGCCCTCCTCTCCTAATTATCAAAGTGATGGGGGTCATTTTTCTCACTCATAAGAGGAACCACAAATAAGAAATTGGTGGACGAGGAGATAATGAGAAGAATAAGGAGAGAGAAACAAGATTTTCTGAAGTAATTAGGCAAGAGTTGAAGGAGTGAATGGGGGAAGAGGGGATTTCAAAGTATAACAAAGGATAGTTCTAGAAGGCACATTATTATGTTTTTAAAACATTTTATTAGGGACTCATACAACGCTTATCACAATCCATACGTACATCAATTGTATAAAGCACATCTGTGCATTCCTTGCCCTCATCATTTTCAAAGCATTTGCTCTCCACTTAAGCCCTTTGCATCAAGTCCTCTTTTTTCCTCTCCCTCCCCGCTCCCCTCTCCCTCATGAGCCCTTGATAATTTATAAATTATTAGTTTGTCATATCTTGCCCTGTGCGGTGTCTCCCTTCACCCCCTGGCACAATATTATAATAACATTTGCAAAGACCTGGAATTTAGAAAACCCAAAGGGAGGAACATACTTAGCATTTCTCAAGCTGAAGGATTGAAGAAAAACCCCAAGCTGTCAGTTGCAATCTGGAAGGATCTATGAGCGAAGTATTGAACGATACCGGAAGAATCGAAAAAAGATGGAAGGTACACAGTCCCTGTACCAGAAAGAATTCGTTGATGTTCACTCATTTCAAGAGTTAGCATATGATCAAGAACTGAAAGCACTGAAAGAAGAAGTCCAAGCTCTAACCGGACTGTTCTTTAGAAGCGAGGCTGGCAAGACTTGGTCTCATGCACTTTGGACATGTTATCAGGTGGAACTGGTCCCTGGAGAAGGACATCCTGCTCAGTAAAGTGAGGATCAATGGGAAAGAGGAAGGCCCTCAATGAGATGGATTGACACAGTGGCTGCAGCAATGGGCTCCAACAGCAAAGAGTGCTAGGATCATGTTTCCTTCTGTTGTACATAGGGTCGCTATGAACTCGATAGAGCACGACAACAATAACAACAATGTAAGTCCAAATGATAAAGAGATTGTTCAGCTGGAAGAGGTAAAACAGAGAAACCGGAGAGGTCAAAGGAGCCTAAAACAAGGAAAGAGGATTCCTGGTGATACGTCGCGCTATACATTGGGCTGCTAACCACAAAGTTAGCAGTTCAGAAGCACCAGCCATTCAATCCATGGGAGAAATATGAGATTTTCCATTCCCATATAGATTTATCGTCTCAGAAACCCACCAGGGTAGTTTTACGCTCTCCTATAGGGTCAGTATCCATCAGAATTGACTGGATGGTGGCTAGTTTGAATTTTTGGAGGCTGTAATGGCAACAGTGAGGCCAAACTATTGACCTGGCCAGGGGATGCTATTGAGTGACAACAGCGGATGCTATTGAGTGACAATGCTATTGAGTGACAACAGTCCAGGGTGGTGTAGGGAGAGGTGGGACTGAAACTTCTCAGACTATAAATCTTTAGGAAAGCAGACTGCCTCATCGTTCTCCTGTGGAGCAGCTGGCGGGTTTGAACTACTGACTTTGCAGCCTGATATTTAACCAAGTGTACTACCAAGACAATCCTATAACACTCAGTACCATGGAGTCGATGCTGACTCATAGTGACCCCTATAGACTCAAGGTAATATTGTCCCTGTGGGTTTCTGAGACTGTAGCTCTTTACGGGAGTAGAAAGCCTCATCTTTCACCCTTGGTGTTTGGCCAGTGTTTTCAAACTACTGACATTGTGGATCCCTGCCCAGCTCACAACCACTATGCCACCAGGGCTCCCTTAGACAGTCCTACAGAGGCACGTAAAAAGGCAAGCCAAAATTGTGGAGAGATTCGCCAGTGCTTTCAAAATCAGCAAGCACATTCATTTGTGACATGGTTGAAATACCTGTCAGCCCTTGGGAAAATTGTAAACGTTTCCTCTAGTTTCCGTGCCTGCTCTTCAGGTTTTCCTCCCCCTGCTCTCCCTTGGATAGTTAGCAATCCATTTCTTTCATACAAATTGGGTTTTCAGAAACATGTTGATGAACTCATTCACACTGTGGTGTCTGATTGATACAATTCAGGCATTGTGCTTTCTTTGCTGGCATAATAAGCATAATTCAGTCATTGATAAAACTCTAGACAAAGAAATGAAACTTTAATTGGAGAATTTCAGACACTGATTATGACAAGGAAACTTCCTAACCATGTTGAGATTTTTCCATGGAAATAAGAGCCTATAACCACGACTAAGTTTCTAGGCTCTATTAAAAGGCAGTTGAAAAAATTTTAAAGGCAGTGGTGGGAGTGGGTGTATGTGTGACATCTCAATCCTTAAGCATCAGAATTAATGCGATGAATTAATTCCCTTCGGAAAAGAAGTGAACATGAGTTAATTATTCATTCCTTTATAGATTCACCCAACATACCCCTCATGAGTGGTACTATTAGTTAATAGTGGGGCTGCTAACCACACGATGCGAGGAACCAGTGACATGACATCACACAGGTGCACTTAAACTCAGCCAATGAGGTCAGCCAATACCCTCAACCACGCCTCCCCAGCCAGTAGGGATAGGAGGGGATAAGTATGTTCCTCATGAATATGCATCTCCTGGCTAGAGAGCTGCAGTGTCCAAGCTTGTCCTTAGTTTATGACCTGGCTACTTTCTGAATCTACAAGTCTCTCTCTCTCTCTCACTCATCTCACACACGCACGCACGCACACACACGTACATACATGAAGGACCTTGCAGTGCCTCAATAGAAATTTCATGACCATCAATATGGTGATGAATGTGGTGAGAGGGGAGAAGTGGGCCGTATGCTGGCTTTTGATGAATCCAACAGATTAGTTATCTAACTTTGGGTTTTCCTGGAAGCAGACCCGGAGGCTAGGCTTCGGCTGAAAGTAGTTTCATTGGAAGGGAGTCAGTAAGACAAGACAGAGGAAGAAAGCAAACGTATTAAGCAAGTTACTTACCATTTTGGGCAAGTGGAACTCAATTCTGCTGAGGGATACTGGGTATCAGTGCAGAGCAAATGCTTCAGAGTCACCCCAGTGGATAAGCTAGAAACTACTAGGATGTGGCTTTGAAAGCTAGCTACAATAAAGGGGTTGGAAAGAGAGCAGGCGCACTAACTAGATACCTATGGGAAAATCCAATCTGGGCCCACACAGATGCGAGGCACCAGAGACATGCTATGACATAGGTGCACTTAAACTCAGCCAATAAGGTCAGCCGATACCCTCAAGCACGCTTCCCCAGCCAGCAGGGATAGGAGGGGATAAAAGCCAGCCTCCAGCCTCAGTCAAGGCCATGCTTTCTGTCTCTTGTTGGGGTGTGCTCTGCAAGTGGAGGGTGACATCATTTTTGCGTGTAAGGTGCATAAGCACCTCCGGGCCCTTTTTCTCTTGGGATGCCCTGCCCTTGGTTCTACCCACTGGCTCCAAGCTCCTGATCTGGTGTTCCTTCCATGTGTTTTTTCCGCACTCCCCGGAAATGGCCATCTTCAGCAAGAACTCTCGTGCGGTGTCAGTGAGCATCCTTGTGCGCTTTCCAGGGATAGTGTGTACTTTTTGAGACTGTAATGCCTGAAACTTCCCTTTTCCTCATAAAAGGTACTTGGATCTACACAAGCGCTTCTGCTGCGTGAATTCTTTCCGTGTTGGGAAGCGAGGACTGAGGTAAAACACCCCAGAAACCAGAGTCGTCAGCCTCCCTCTGTCACAAGTGCTCCTGCAGGATGTGTTTTCATTCCAGGGCTGATGTGCTCCTGGAGCCAGCCCCCCTCCCGCCAAACATCTTCCACAAGAGTCTCACAGTTATTTGCATAAAGCAGCCGTTGTTGTACAGAAGTGAGTCTGAAAGAGCATGGGCAGGACATCAACAGTGTCTGCTCTACACGCCATGCCCTAGAAAGTTTTAGCCAGGGCCTACTGTGACCTCATGTTTCTTCTGCTGGGGAGCGTCACCTTCCAGGACCCTATGAAAACCTTCTTCAGAATGTCCAGGCTGCAGGGAAATCTGCTTGAGAGGCACGTGACTCAAGAGCCCCTAAGTCAGGAGCGTTGGGGCAGGGGGGAGGGGGAGGCCAGGGGGGACTTTCTCTCCCAACACACACACAAAGGTCAAGAGATGCTCCGCTTGGCTAATGTGTTCGTTGTTGGGATATAACGGGAGTCCTCCCGAAAGTCCTTTTCATCATGTTTGTGCTGGCTGGAGTACAAGATGTTCCTGCGCTGAGTCACACAGGGAGTTTCTTTTCTGGCGATCATCTGTTCTAACTCAGGGACCAAAACACAACACATAAACAAACACCCCTTCGTCATCAGCTGCATGCAGCCTAAAAATAATAAGAATAACTACAGCCTGAGAAGCACCCCGACAATGCAGGAAGAAGAGGGTGGAGAGGGATCCTCTGGCAGCTTGGGAATAGGGAGCCTTTGGTCTGGAATGCTCCTTTGTAGAAAACATCCCTCTGCCGGGAGGCACACTGGGAAGAATCTCAGGCTGGGGAGCCTTTTGAAGTCCTTCTGCTTATGGCATTTATCTTAAATTAAGTATGTTATCGTGGTGGGAGCATAAACAGTACAAAGTTGAGAGAGGGAAAAGCAAGATAAGCGCTGAAACATCTGGCTACTTGACAACGAAGATCATTGGTGTTCTTCTCTTTCTTTTTGAAAGAAAGACTCCTGAAAGGCATGCATGTACACACGCGCACATGCACACACACGCGTGCACACACACAGGGCGAGTAAGTAGGACCACACCCATGTGGGGAGTAAGTAGGAAAGAGACGACCTGTCCTCTCTCTACAATTCTAGCCAGAATTCATGTTGATTCATCTCCTTCCTCACCTGCTCTTTCTGGGATATTTCACCTGGGAATTCCAGTTATCATACCTTGATTGCTGGAGGAGGTGACATGCAGTCTGTGCCTTGCTACGTGGGCAAGATATCAGCACAGGAGCTTGTGGAATGAAGGCTTTTCCAGGACCGTAGGAAGGAAGGCACAGGAGGGAAAGTGCCTCCGGGACTGGCCTACAGGCCGGTATTGTCAGACCCTAAGATTCCTGAGGGCTCAAAGGGTGCTGTGAATATTAGAGGGGTGTCAGGCTCTACCAATGGGTAATAAAAGTAGGAGGTCTGGTAGGGCCTGATCAAGGACAATGTAACCAAAGAATCACTGAAACCCAAAGGAAGGCTGAACATGATAGTGTGACAAGAGGAAAGTAAAAGGAAATAGAGGAAAGAACTAGGAGGCAAAGGGCATTTACAGAGGTTTAAATACAGGCATGTACGTGTATGTAAATATATTTATATATGATGATGGGGAAATAGATCTATGTGTATATTTTTACAGGTTTAGTATTAAGGTAACAGATAGACACTGGGCCTGTACTCAAGTACTCCCTCAGTGCAAGAACACTTTATTCTATTAAACTGGCATTCCATGATGCTCACCTCCCCGACATGATCGCTGAAGGCAAAGTGGGTGCATAAGCCAATGTGGTGAAGAAAGCTGATAGTACCCCGCTATCAACAGATATAGCATCTGGGGTCTTAAAGGTTTGAAGAGAAACAAGCGGCCATCTAGCTGAGAAACAACAAAGCCCACATGGAATAATCACACATGCCTGTGTGATCATGAAGTGTCGAAGGGATCAAGTATCAGGCATCAAAGAACAAAAACAAATCATATCATTATGAATGAGGGCAAGTGCAGAGCGGAGACTCACAGCCCATCTGTAGGCAGCTGGACATCATCCCCTTACAGAAGAGTCGCAGGGAGGAGATGAGCCAGTCAGGGTATAGTGTAGCACCTAGGAAACACACAACTTTCCTTTAGCTCTTTAATGCTTCTTCCCCACTCACTATCATGATCCCAATTCTACCTTACAAATCCAGCTAGACCAGAGGATGTACACTGCTACAGATCAGAGCTGGAAACAAAGGGAATCCAGCACAGATACACCCTTCAAGACCAATAATGAGAATAGTGATACCAGCAGGGTAAGGGGAAGGTAGGTGGGAGAAAGGGGATACTGATCACAATGATCTACAAATAACCCCCTCCCTGGGGGATGGACAACAGAAAAGTGGGTGAAGGGAGACATCAGACAGTGTAAGACATGAAAAAATAATAATAATTTATAAATAATCAAGGGTTCGTGAGGAAGGGAGGGAGGGAGGGGGAAATGAGGAGCTGACACCAAGGGCTCAAGTAGAAAGCAAATATTTTGAGAATGATGATGGCAACAAATTTACAAACGTGCTTGACACAATGGATTGATGGATGGATTGTGATAAGAGCTGCACGAGCCCCCCAATAAAATGATTCTAAAAACTGACCCCTTGGCCATTACTAACCTTGCCCCCTCAAAGATGAACAATACATACTGTCAACTCAAGTAAGGGCATTGGCTGCCTTCACTGAAGGTCTTCAGACCATCAGGTTGGAAGGAAAAAACTCACAACGGCTTCTCTCTTTCCCCCCCTCTGCTCCTCCTCCCTCTTTCTCACCCTCCTTCTCTCCCTGGCCTCCCCTGCTTTCTCTCTCTCTCTCTCTTTCTCTCTCTCTCTCTCTCTCTCTCTCTCTCTCTCTCTCTCTCTCTCTCTCTCTCTCTCTCTCTCACACACACACAAAACTATCATAATAAATCATTTACTAAGCATTTACTTTTTCTAAGTCAGGCCTCTGCTATTCATTTACATTTTGGCCAAACCAATTCACACTGATTTACGTAAATCAGTGTGAATTGGTGTGAATTGGTTTGTTGGATTCTCTTCCCTTTCTTTCTTCCATCCGGGACTTGAACCCCAGGGAATGGCTGTGAGGATGAGAGGAAGGGGCAGCTTTTCAACATTGAACAACATTCAAAGGACATTCCCAGTGGGGCAGGCTGGCCTGAGGGGTGTGGGGACTAGAAGGGCCAAGTTTCCAGGCCCCATATTTAGGGGTGGGGGAAATGTGGAAAGGCAAAGGGGGGAGGGCGAACTGCTTGGAGGTCTTCAAGTCTCTGACCAGAGCCTAGGATTGCTTAGCTGGCTTCTGCACCTGGGAAAAGCCTGCCTATCTTTGCTTTCTCCTCCCCTTTCGGAGCTTCCCCTCCATCCTTTCCATGGCAGCCAGAAATTAGTAGGCCCCGAAGAAGACAGCTTGAAACAGGTTGCTTCTGTTTTTCAGAGCCCAATTCTTTCTTAAAACCACTCGGACCCGCTCACACACCAGGCAGTGGCCCAGACTTATTTTTCCTGGGAACATTTCCCCACTGGCCTACTAGTTGACTTGTCAAAAAAAAAAAACCTTGCCCCTGGATAATGTTCCCCAGTCTCCCTGACGTGTGTCCCTGTGACGCCCTTTTAGGGAAGGAAAGGTGGGTAGAACTAGTGTGCTCAGCTTCCAGGCCCGGCTCCTCCAAACCATCCACTCTCCTTCCCCTTCCTTTAGCTGGATGCCCAATGACCCTGTGAAAACCACATATTGACGATCGTGGGGCCATGCGGTGGGAGGGGCGCCTGTGCCTGAATCATGGCTTGGAGGAGGGCCATCATCCATCAAATACATCCAGTTTGCATTTGAGGTGAACGAAAAATAAACTTTGGGGCGTGTTTGAGCCGGGCTAGGCTTTCCACTTGTGAGAGCCACGAACATTAAGGAGCCCTCCTGGGACTGTGATCAAGAGTGCTAACCGAAGGCGTTCAAACTCACCAGCTCTTTCATGGAAGAAAGATTTGGCACGCCGCTTTCGTCAAGATTTACGGGCGTGGAAACCCTGTGGGCCAGTGGAAACCCTACTGTCTTATATATGGAGTCAGAATCGGTTCTAAGGCACTGCGGAGAGTTTGGTTTGGCCTTCCCTTACCTAAAGGTGTGTCTCCTGGGAGTCGCTCTTCACAGTGCTAGCCTTGCAGACTTGGCTCTGGCTCCTGGGCGCTCGCATTCAGACACCGTGTCCTCTTTGCTCAAAGATCCATGCGGTTGGACATCTGAGTGGCTGGAACAGCCCAAGTGCCCAGAGTTTGAGCTGTCGTGGAAAATGATCGAGCGCCCTTCGCTAGTCTTTCTGGTTGGAATCTCTTTTATTATAGCTAGTTCAGGACCATTCTTTGTTTGGGGACTGCAACATGTCAACTGAGAGCATCCCTCTCATGGGCATGCACAGAGCTGGGGGAAGGGGGAGCGTGAGGTGGGTGGGGTGAGGCCTTCAGAGAGCAGGTCAAGGCAGGGCTTTCTCAGTCTTGCTTCCAGAAGCCCCACCACTCCTCGGACGACCCTTCCCTGTGAGAAGGGCACAATACAGGCTTATGGGATCCCACCAGAAGAAGCTGCTAGGACGATGACACCCACATCTCTCTGAGTGCCTTTTGTGCTTGGAAAAGGGAATCCCAGGGAGTCTGTCCTTTCCATGCCAATGGGTGGAACCACACTGGATGCTTTCAAACAAAGATCCAAGTGGACTTTCCTTTGGGATAGGTTTCCCTATGGCTCAAAAGTCTACAGCCAGCTTGGACCCACATGGTGGACTTTCTAGCTAAAGACTGCCCATTGCAAGGTCTCTTTCCCCACCAAGGACAAGGTTAAGTTTCACCATTAGCAAGTTCGTGCCTTGCATTTGACATCACCACCCTCTCTCTGGGTTCCTCTAAATAAAATTGCAATCCTACTAAGCCACGCATTGAGTTACTGCCACACACTGGGGCGATTGAGCTGATCAGCACATTTTCTACGCAGTAGGGGTTTTTCTGTGCAATGGTCCTATCAGGTATCTTCTGTAACCTCTAGAAGCAATGAGCCTGGCAGTGCAGTTTCTAAAGCACTCTGGTTGCTAAGCAGAAAGCCAGTGAACCCACTCGCTGCTCTGCAGGAGAAAGAGACAGCCGTCTGTCTGTTTCTGTAAAGACTGAGACTTAGAAATCCTCTTGGGAGCGCTACTCTGTCCTACAGGGTCAACCATGAGCTGAAATCCACATGATGACAATGGGCGACTGAGATAGTAAAAGTTTACTGTGCCAATCTGACCGATAAACACATGTGGGGTTAATTGAAGGGTGGTGAGGCAAATGGCTCCATGAGCCACCCCTTTCCAGTTCTCGGGTCTCTCACTCTCTGATGGTCGGACCAGGGTGCAGCTGCCTTAACAGTTCCCTGCTTCAGCTGGCAAGGCTCACTTCCTGCAAGACATCCCTGAGGAGAAGCCACATGGACATACCCTGATGCAGCCCTGGGTGCTGGAGCAGTCATGTGGAGAGCCCTGCCAGCGCTGAGATGCTTACACGTTCACTGATTCGGCTTTCCTCCTGCAGTCGGCATCATAGTGTGTGTTTTGTGAGATGGAGGAGGACTTTGTGGATTGGTGTCGGGCATATGGATTAAGGTTGGACTTGTGGATTGGGATGTTTTCTTGATGTACACTTACCCTTTATATAAAACTCTCTCTTATACGTGTGAGTTTCTGTGGATTTGTTTCTCTAATGTACCCAGCCTAATATAGTGACCTTCATGGTAGTCACCTCAGAATATAGGCAGAGATCATGTGTAATTTATAAGTGAAAAGCTTGAGTCTTGTCCCAAGGCCTGAACGACCTTAAACCTATATTCCCTCCCAACCAAAGTTCATAAAGTTCCCTCTAGGCCCAAGTTTCCAGCCCCTCCACTGTCTGTGATTTGCCTACAAAAGGGCATTTCCACTTGGTAACTTATTTGAAGCTCTAATCCTGTTGGTTCAAATTTCAATCCAGAGGACACACCACATCCCATCAATCCTTGTGGCTGGGCTAATGAGCACAGGGAAGGGTGATGTGGTTGTTAGGGACTATCAAGTCCGTTCCAGCGAATAGCGACCCAGTGTACAGGAAAACAAAACACTGCCTGGTCCTCAGCCATCCTCACCAGGGTTCTTATATCAGAGCCTCTGTGGCAGCCACTGGTGCCACCCATCTCGTGGAGGGCCTTCCTCTTTGTCACTGCCCTGCTACTTTACCAAGCATGATGCCCTTCTCCAGGGACTGGTCTCTCCTGATATAACATGTCCAAAGTATGTGACATAGAGTCTCTTCATTCTTGTCTCTAAGGAGCACTCTGGCTGTACTTCTTCCAAGACAGATCTGTGTTCTTTTGGCACTCCACGCTACTTTCAGTGTCCTTGGCCAGCACCATCGTTCAAATACAGGGAATGGTAGGAATGTTATTTTTAATCATGGACTTGGTGACTAGCTAATTGGCTTGATGACTACAAAAACAGGTCATATTAGTGTAGCCAAACTATGTGAAAGGGTGAGGGAAAGCCCAAACCAGGCATCCTTATGGGTGAACTCCTGAGGCTGGCCACCTAACTGGTCCTGTGCTTGGTCCTGGCAGTGGGGAATTTCTGGTTGTCTCTGCTGACTCCAAATACCAAACTCACTGCCCTCGACTCTTGGTAGGCTCATAGCGACCGTATAGGAAAGGGTAGAATTGCACCTGTGAGTTTCCAAGCCTGACTTTTTATGGGAGTAGAAGGCCCTGTCTTTCTCTCTTGGGGCAACCTTGAAACGAGCAGGCCAAAGCATAACCACTACACCACTAGGACTCCTCCATGCTGACTAGAAGGCAACAATCCTGGCCTTGGAAATGTTGCCGTATCTGCTTCCGGTGAAGCTTTTATGCAGTGGGTGGTTACTGCAATTGAAAGGCCAGCTGGCCAGGACCCACTAGAACAGATTTGTGAACGAGTTTGTGCCTGCTGGCTACTAGCGTGTCAGCTTATCGATGTCCCTGTGTGCAGTACGATTTACCCTGAGACTTACTTTCATTATAACCTGCTCACCAGGCAGGGTGGGGGACAGCCCCCCTTCCCTTTCTCTTACCGAGGCTCTGACAGCCTGCAATAGTCTTTGTGGCTGTCACGGGGGAACTCCGCACTCCCTGTGCAGGGCCCCTCCTTCCCTCTAACCATCATCCTTGCCCCCTCTTCTTCCTTGCTTCCTCCCTCCTAGGGCTTTAGCCTTGAGCTTGCCCTGCGGCAGTTTGTAGACACCCTTGGGGACTGGAAAGACTGCTTTAGGGACATTGTTGATGAGTGGCAATCTCACGTCCATAAACATTTAACACCGGCTTCCCTTCTTGGAGCATATTTCCATTAGCTGCCGTGCTAGCTCATTCTTAAAATGTCCTTTTAGAAATGCAACGACACCACTTCCACTATTGTTGGTATTAGGTGCTGTTGAGTGGGCTCCAATGCACAACCGAACAGAATCCTCAGCCTGTATTACAGACGCCCCCTTGTGATCCACAGGGCTTTTATAGGCTGATTTGGGGCAGTAGTTAGATAGCCAGGCCTTTATTCCTAATCCATCTTCGTCTGGCAACACTGATGAAATCTGTGTAGCATCATAGCGACACACATGCACTTTCCCTGGCAGATGGGTGTGGCTGTGCCTGAGGTGCGTTAGGCGGAATCAAGCCTGCTGTAATCACATCCGTTCGAACGACTAAGAACAAAAACCAGACACAAGCAAACAGCCCCAAACCTCCACCCATGCCAACTATTGGCAAGGAGGTGTTGTAACCAGAAAGCTCAGGTCATAGGCTACTGGGAAAATGGCACAACTATTTTGGAGGCGGGTCTGGAAGTTGCTAATGAAGTCAAACAATATCCATGACCCAGGAGTTCCACGTCTAGGCAACCCCTACCCACTCGCCTGCACCCGCAACCTCCCCAAGAGAACCAAAAACATTTCTTCACAAAAAGAGGTCCAGACAGAGGAGTCACAGTGGACTTGAGGCAGTTGCAGTTTTATCCGGGAGCAAGTTGACAGTAGCACCCAGAAAGAGGAGATCGAACCCTTTCGGGGGCGGCGAGTTTATGCTCATGGGGAAGGGACGGCTCAGAAAAGGATGATGAAAAGGGTTGTACAACTCGAATGAAGAATGTCGTCACTCTCCCTGAACCGCACGGGTGGAAACTGTGGACACGGGGTGTTGTGCTAGGGGCATTTCCAACACCAACCACAAAACAAATGCAACCAGACACCACCAGGAGGGAAGAATTCAACAGATCCATCTGAATACCTATGAATCAGTGCCTGGTAGCGCCTGGTGGCACAACGGTTAAAGCGCTCGCCAACAAACCTGATGTCACTCCATGGGAGAAATATGAGACGGTTTGCTTCCATAAAGATTTACATACGGCTTTGGACACCCGAGCAGGGCACTTCTATCCTGTCCTCTGTGGATTGGAATCAACTCAGTGGCAAAGGCTAGGCTACCATTTAAGAAACGAAATGGCAGTGATTACCAGTAAGAGTACACACACACACAAACACCAACTGTATCGGTGCACCAGCAGGTGTGGCTTTTGATCATCTCTGAGCATCCTGTAGGCAGGGGAGCTGGGAGGGCAGCCACTAGGAGCACAGGCGGGGCTCAGGCAATGCCCAGGGCACCTACCAGGAGGCCTCTGACTTCAGGTGCCAACAAAGGAGGTGGCAGCCCCAGGCCCCAGACAGCAACGCCCACTGCAGTCAAAGAACAGCAGCTCTAAGGCACGCTGGCCCATGAGCGTGGGAGAGAGAGGGAGATCAGGCATTGAGCCAAAGCGACTTTCCAGGAAATGCCAATATTTTTCTATTGGGGAAAGGAGAGCAGCGAGTATTAAGGTAAGCACGTGCCAAAACATGTTGGTCCTTGGACAATTGCTACTCATCTGCGAAGGCCCTGAGGGCGAAGCTGTGAAGTGCTGCTACTGAGCCTTTCTGGATCCCTGGGATCTCACCCATTAAAGCCTGGATGGAGTGCACAGCTGGAAGGGAAGTTCCTTTGGAGGCCGCACATTCCAGTCTTTAGAGGCAGAGAGGAATCACCCATTTCCCTAATAAAGAGGCTGGCCAGTCTCACCCCCTCTGAAGGCTTAGCCCTCAAGTAGCCAAGGAAGGTTTTATGACCTTCCTTGAGCTTGCAAGTCAGGCCTGCTCCCAGACTCTAACTCTGTCCGCGAGGAGCTGTGTGGCTTTAGGAAAGTACTCAGCTTCTTGGAGCTCTAGGGTTCTTGTCTGCCAGAGGGAGACAATGATGTAGCACTCACTCTGAAGGCCAAGGAGAAGCTGCCATGGTGGCTAGTATATGCACAACACACTATCTTGGCTGGGCTCTCAAGGTCTTCCCAGGGGTCTACGTCTCTTTCTCAGGCAAAGTTGGACTCCCTTCCAGCCTAATGAACAATCATTTTGTCCTTGTGACCCCACGCGAAGATTTGCCTAAGCACAATTGTTGACTCATGACACTGTGCCATTCTAAACAGGCTTGGCCTCCTTTGGCTTGTTTATTCAGTTTTAATTTACAAAATATAAAACAATAAAGTAAGCATTGGTGGACTGATCACCCAACCCAGCACCCCTGAGCTTCTCCGGGCTCCTGCTCTGTCAGTCCCTTTGCCTGTCCCTGAACTTAGGGCCCCAGTGTCTTTTCATACTTTCTGATGGTGCTCAGCCAAACATGCCACTGTGTGCTGTCATGTCAGCTCTGAGACAAAGTGACCCTAGATGAAAGCTTAGGACTGCCTCACAGGGGGTTCTCTAGGCTGTGACCTTTATGGGAGAAGATGGTCTGGTCTTTCACCCTCAGAATCACGGGGTGAGTTTGAGCTGTCAACCTTTCGGTTAGCTGATGAGTGCTTAACCATTGTGACACTAAGACTCCTAAGAAGAAAGGAAATGAGGGCAAATAGTTAGAGACACAGAGGAAGAGACAGGAAGGGGACTACTCCAGGTAGGGTGACCAGGAACGGCCTTTCTGTGATGGGAGTCTGATGGGAGTCATTTGAGCAAAGACCTGAAAGAACTGAAGGGGACACGATGACATAATGGCATTTCAAAGCTCCAGTAAAACTAACGTGTGTGTGTGTGTGTGTGTGTGTGTGTGTGTGTGTGTAGCAAGAGAGCAAATTTCAGACTGGGGAGAAAAGGAGCTAGATCACACATACCCCTTTTTAATTTTCACTTTATCAAAACTATCTAGAACAACTTATTTTACAGATGAGAAAACAGACTTAGAAAAAAGGGACTTGTGGCAGACCACATATCTAGTTACCAACAACACCCCCCCCCCCACACACACACACAATCCTCACTACCATCAAGTCAGTTCAGACCCATAGCAACCTTATTGGGAAAAGTAGAAATGACCTTTGGGTTTCTGAATTGTAAATCTACAGAAGCAGGAAACCTCATCTTTCTCCTGAGGGGTGGCTGGCGGGTTTCAATGGCCCATCTTTCAGGTAGCAGTCCAATGTGGGACCCACTGTGCTACCAGGCCTCCTTCAACCTTTATGATTACAATTCAAGGTCCCCTCTGTTCACGGCTGTGTGTATCTTCCTCATTACTACATCTCTCCTCTGAGCTCTTAAATGGGTTTAAATTCCACAGAATGCCTCTAAGTGGCTTTCAGGTTGTGGGTACTCTAGGTGACGAATTGTAATACTGACGTCATGTTCTTCCAAGCAGGACTACTTAATCATGAGCAAGGTTATTTGAAGATTAATTAGAATTATGACACCTTTCAAGGCCTTAGGATCACATCAATATCCATGAGGGTACTTCCAAGCCATTTTCTTCTAATGAGTGACATCTATTCTCAAATGAAAACCAAGGCTCTGTTAGTGATGTTCCCTGAAAATTGCATTGGGTGCTATGGTCATAAGCAGCAGCAAGACTTTTTCTTAATAACCTACACTTGAAGTCTACATGAGAGTGCTTCAAACGCCCGTGGAAAAATTCCATGGTTTTTAATTCCACTTTCCCAAGAACGCTTTAAAGCCCCTCATATAAGTAGTAGATTTCACATACATTTTAGTGACATCCCTGGAGTTCTGTAGGCACACTTTTTTTTGGCTGATTCCTAATAATGTGGGTGGAAATATTAAAACCAGAATGTAAAGGCTCGCCTCCCTCCATTTCTTTGACAGCTCGGAGCTGGGGGCAAGAATAAAACAGGAGAGAGACCCATAACTAAAGGTGTTTGAGGAAGTAGGACCTGCGTTCCCTATGCAGCCTGCGGAGGAAATGGATTTGGCAAATCTGTTCCTTCTTAGGCTGGCCTGCTCATCCTTTCCTTTCTGGAGCGGATTTGAGCCCCTCTGCTCCCTGACTTGTCTAGGATGCTCTTCCCAGCTTGTATCCCCACGCTGGCCTCTGATACAACTGAAGAAATTATGACTGACTTCCAAGAGCCTCTCCTTTCCCCCAGGAGAATAAAGCAGAGGAGAAGTTGGGCAAACTCCCGGAGACAGGCGCATTCTGGCTGCTTCTGAATGCCCAGCCTGCCCAGACTTTCCTCCGCCTCTCACTTTGCTTGGGGGGAAAGTGTGCACATGTGCTGGTGCCCGTGGTTGAGGAGCTGGAAATGCCTTGGCATAGGTGAGAGTGTTTTGCTTTTAGTGCCTCTAGCTGTGCCTGCAGCCACTGGGCACCACGCCAGTGAGTCACTGCATGTGTCCCTTCCTAGTCTCGCTGTCTTAAGCCACTCTTCCTACTCTGGACGTGGTAAACCACACGTCCACAATCCTTCACCTCCCCGCCCATAGCTCTACATCTGAGAAAGAAAAGATAATGCAAACGCACAAACAATCCAGGACCAATCTTTCTGACACAGAGAAAACAAACAAACAAAATTCACCAGCACAGAGTCGACTCTGACTCATAGAGACCCAATAGAATAGGTGGGTTTCCGAGCCTATAACTCTTTATGGGAGTAGAAGGCCTCCTCTTTTCCCCATTGAGCGGAGGGTGGTTTCAAACTGCCGACCTTGCGGTTAGCAACCCAATTTGTAACCATCAGGGCTCTGTCACTACTCATCAGAGCTCTCTAAAATCTGAACAGGGGTTACTTGGTTCACTCACAAAGTTGGCAGCTGCTCTCCAAGAGAAAGATGAGGCTAACTGGCCCCACCCAGATTTACAGCCTTGGAAACCCTATAAAAGGTCACTCCAATTTGAGATTGACTTAATGGCAATGTTTTGTTTTTTTAACCCTTTGATTATTATGGAATCACTGGGTGGTACAAACAGTTAACGTGCTTAGTTGCTAATGAAAAGGTTGGAAGTTTAAGTCTGTCCTAATATGCCTCAGAAGAAAGGCCTGGTCATCTTATTCTTCAAAAAAACAAAAAAACCTCAGCCACCGACAACTGCAACACAGATGGAGTCACTGCAAGTTAGAGTCGTCTCAACAGTGGCTGCATTGTTATTATAACCAAAGACAGGGAGCTAATGGACTGCTTTCTTTGGGGCACTGGATCATGTAGACAGTAAAGACTTTTTCTGCAGTAATCAGGAGATCTTCTCAAATATGGGCCTGGCGTGGTGCTAGGTTCCCATGGCCAGTGGCTGGCAAGAAGTGCAGGTGAATGGTCACTGCCATCAAGTCCAAAGTGACAAGTGTTAGGTCAAGGGCAAAGGGTGAAGGATATGGAAGGGAAATCCTCACTGGTTGCACACGAGACTCAGCTCCACGGTCAGGCCTGGGCATCAGGGTGTGTCAGAGCTCCTGTGGTGATGTCAGTGGGTAGCCAGGGGTGCAGACTACTCAAGTGTGGACCCCCAAATGAACACACTGCTTTTCCTCTTCAGTCTACAGGAGGCCCCACTCTCAGCCTCTATTTTCTTTGAGGACGTCAAGAGACACCCCATCAAAGCCCATCCAAGGCACAAAGTGATTAGAGTTTGCTTATGAGTCCACAGGACTGGTACACAGCCTCGGTCATGAATCCATCAGTGAGGGAATGAATGAATGATACGGAAGTAAAATTGAATGACAACTTTCTGGAGGACAATTTTAAAGCATCCATACTCACTGACCTGGACAATCTACTTCTTGGAATTCCCCCAAAGAGGTCCAGGGTCAAACACAGGGAATCTAGGACAGATGATCCCTTCAGGACCAGTGGTGAGAGTGGCGATACCGGGAGGGTAGAGGGAGGGTGGAGTAGAGAGGGGGAACCAATTACAGGGATCTACATACAACCTCCTCCCTGGGGGACAGACAACAGAAAAGTGGGTGAAGGGAGATGTCAGACAGTGTAAGATATGACAAAATAATAATTTATAAATTATCAAGGGTTCCTGAGGGAGGGGGGCAAAGAGGGAGGAGGAAAATGAGGAGCTGATGCCAGGGGCTTAAGTGGAGAGCAAATGTTTTGAGAATGATGAGTGCAATGAATATACAAATGTGCTTTACACAATTGATGTATGTAAGGATTGTGATAAGAGTTGTATGAGCCCCCAATAAAATGATTTTTAAAAAGTAAAAAGATGTTCAGGACCTGGCTGGATTTTTTTCTCACGTGCCTGATTCCAATCACAGAGAAGGCTGTGAGCTTTGCATTGGAAGAAGGGATACTCCCGAGCAACCGTGCTCTTGCAGTTCCACTTATGGGGAAAGGTGGGAGAAGGGCACCTTCAGGCACCTCTCATTCACGTTTGGGATTTACCCAGACCATCAGCCAAGATGCCAGAGTCTAGCAGCCTAAGCAGTAAAGAAATTGTCCTGGAATCTAGACAGACAATGCTTCAAGAAAGGCCTGGCAGTCAATTGCCTCCACTGAGTCAATTCTGACTCCTATCCACCTTATAGGGCAGAAGGGCAGCATAGATCTGCCCCTGTGGGTTTCTGAGACGATAAGTCTTTCAGCAGAAAGCTGCCTCTTCCATGGTGATTTCAAACTGTTGCCCTTGGTGGTTAGCAGCACGACTTAGTTCCTAAAAATTAAAGAAAGGATAGTAAGACGGGGTCTAATATCTGGTTTTGAGCAGAGCAGCCCTCCAAGGTGATGTAACTACAAAATGTGCCCCATGGGGTTGATGATGTGTGCCCCAATCCTGCCACCCGGTAAGAGTAAAAAGATCAGCATTTTACAGCCTGTTGCAACACACGGAAGACAGGTATTTAACTTGGGCTAGCCAAATATTAGCATTTAAAGGGTTTGAAAAATCATTTCATACTATCAGGGTATTTAAAACTTAACGTTGTTGTTATCATTTGGTGCCGTCTAGCTGATTCTGACTCGTAGCGACCCTGTGCCCAACAGAACGAAACTCTGCCCGGTCCTCAGTCATCCTCACAAGACTTGTGATCTTCCAGGCCATTGTTGTAGCCACTGTGTCACTCCAACTCGCTGCGGGCCTTTCCCTTTTTTTTTCGCTGACCTCATCAAGTATGGTGTCCCTCTCTAGGGACTGATCCTTCCGGAAACATGTGCAAAGTACGAGGGGATAACCAATTTCCAGGACCGATTCGGCTGTGCTTCTTCCAACAGAGATCTGCTCATCCCTCTGGCAGTCCATGGTCCAGTCAACATGCCTGGCAACTCCCCTAAGACATCGATTCTTCTCTGGTCTCCCGGATTCACGGTCGTAGCTTTCACATGCCTCTGGTCCTCAAAGACACTGGGGAAATGAAAACTCTACATTTACTGACAATGAGATACATTTGTATCCAACTTGCAGGCATCCTGGGGGGGGGGGCACAGGGGGTAACTTGTCAGGAACCAGCGCCTGCCCCTCAGCATGGGATCTCCACCTTGTCAAAGAGGAGGGGACTTGATTGGCCTTCAACCGATAGGGGCTGGCATAAAGGAGGCAACATGTTGCACACAAGTCTCAAGCAAGTCCAAGTACCTTATCTGAAACTATACAATGTGTTTGTATGTGGAGGCGATCCTTGGTACAGAAGAGAAAATCGAAGTATCTTTCAGTGTTAAAGCATTCCCTGGATAAGACCACTTATAGGAAGTGTAGTCCAGGAAAAATAGTATTCTTGTGTTACACATTCAAAGCGGTGAGGGAGAAATCAAAGGGATAATCGGGCAGGAAAAACACCCGAGTTTCAAAGTGCTGCGGGGGACCACATCAAGAGCATGTAATACTGGAGGCGGTGCTAAGCATACGTTTGCCAACAGTCACTTTTCACCGAGTGTAGCTAATGCGTGCTTTGTGAAATGACGCCTTATGGGCTTTTCTACCATGCTTGGCCCAAGAAGTTCAGGGCAGGGTAAAGGGCTGGGAGGACTTTGGAAATGAAAGGTCACACAGAGGACACCATGATTACCTCTCTAAGTCCTGCCTGGTCCATCTATAAGGGCATTGTCACAGGCATTCTCGGCCACCCATTTCGGATAAACATGGGTCAAAGTTCACAAGAAGTCCAGGTCCTAGATGTTGTGGAGTCGATACTGAACTACAGTCAGCCAATCACACATGGTGATCCCAGGATGACATCTTGGTTACTTAGGATGACATCCACACTACCACCACCATCACGGTGATGGTGATAGTCTTGCAGCCAAGAGACAAGAAAACCAAGTAGTTGCAGAGATGAACCAAATCGCTATTAAGAAATGTGACTAGATTATTGATCTCTCTAACATGAATAAGGAGCCCTGGTGGTGTAATGGTTCTGCATTGGGCTGCTATTCCCCAGCGTCGACAGTTCAAAACCACCAGCTGCTCTGTGTGAGAAAGACTGGGCTTTTTACTCCCGTCCAAAGTTACAGTCTCAGAAACTCACAGGGGGAGTATCCTGTCCTATAGAGTCACTATGAGTCAGCATCGACCTGATGTCAGTGAGTTTGGCTTCCCCCCTGAATGCTTCCTGGGGAAAATCAATGACCTTCAGTATGGCTTACACCTGGACCAATGAGCATCATGAGAAGTGAAAACAATACTGAAGTTGTCAAGGATTTCATTTCACATGGATTCACCATCATCAATACCCATAGAAGTAGCAGCCACAAAAATCAAACAGCACATTGCATTAGGCGAATCTTCTGCAAAAGACTCCTATGAAGTGCTAAAAAAGCAAGGTCACTTTATTGCCTCAAGTGCACCTGGCCCCAGCCATGCTATTTTCCAATCACACCATAGGCCAGGTGTCCTCAAACTATGGCCCACAGGCCACATACAGCCCGCAGAGAACATTTATCTGGACCGCTGGGTGTTTTTACCCCATAAGCTTTTTTTTTTTTAACTTCAAAAATAAGCTATGTGCAGCGTGCGTAGGAATTTGTTCATAGTTTGTTTTAAAACTGTAGTCTGGCCCTCCAACGGGTCTGAGGGACAGTGAACTGGCCCCCTGTTTAACAAGTTTGAGGACCCCTGCCCTAAGCCTTCCAAAACCAACCAGTGAATAAGGAAGCCCAGAAAAGAATCGATGCATTTGAATTATGGTGTTGGGGAAGAATATTAAACATACTTCAGACTTGCAGAAAAATTAGCAAATACAATCTTGGATGAAATATAGGCAGACGATGGCTAGAGACTGTCTCCCATGCTTTGGACATGCTATCAGGAAAGACCAGTCTCGAAATGAACTTCAGGCTTGGGACAATAGAAGGCGTGTCAGAAAGAGGAGAGATGCACAGAGACCGACTGTGGCTGTCACAATGGGCTCGAACGTGGCGATGAGTATGAGGACGGGCCAGACCTGTGTGTGCATGAGGTTGTTATGAGTCTAAACGGACTCGAAGGCAGCGAACTGAACGTGTCTTCCCTGGTGAGACTGTACGTTCTAAACAAAGAGACCGGGAGAGCAGCTGCTCTCCACTTTTTCCATTTGGATTCCTTTTTGTGAAGGTCACGCTGACCTCCATGTGGCCAGATCGCCTGAGAGATTCCCGGGGCCCTCCTCTTACTCATCTCTGCAGCTTGCCATGCAGTTGACCACTCCTTCCTTCTTTTAGAACATAAATCAGATTGTTTTACTCATCTGCAGAACATTCTCCAGTGGCCTCTCGTGGCACTCTAAAATAAAAGCCAAGACCGGCAAAGCCCTATCTCATCCAGCCTCACTTTAACCCTTGCCAATCTGAGTTCCAGGGAACCTTGGTGCTGTCGTGGTTATGCATCGGCTGCTAAAGGCAAGATCAGCAGTTTGAAACCACCAGCTGCCCCAGTGGAGAAAGAGGAGGCTTTCTACTCCCATCAAGCGTTACAGTCTTCAAAACCCATAGGGACAGTTTTAGCCTGTCCTAGAGTCCTTATAAGTCGGTCTCTACTCGATGGCAATGAGAATGTCATCTCCATTCACTATCCTCCTCAACCAGAGTAATCCTTGTCTTAGAAGCCACCAACGTCCTCTCCTATTCTGTAGTCTGGGTGCTGACTGTTCCCCACCTGCTTCTTCCTTGGCCCTGAAAGCTCAAATCAACATGATTTCTATAGCAAAGCTCTGATGGCCATCTGCATCAGCCACCCCACTTCCATTCCAGCTCCTCTCTCTTGTATCTCTCTTTGTGTGTCTTTGCTTTCGCATCCATCCCATTGGCAAAATAAATTGTTTATTTGTTAATGCTAGTAGTCTGTTTGTGCAATCCTAGGATTTAAGCTTTTGGGGGACAGAGACTTGGTCTACCATGTTCTCTGCTGTGTACTCAGCACCTAAGCTAACATCGGTTGCCAGTTGGTGCTAAATAGAGGTGCCTCTATATTCTGAATAATGGGTTCAATTGGCTTTGGCTATAGCTGAGGAGACACAGCCTTGGGGTCTTGTCAAATGGAACGCTGAGCTAGTCAAGCTGCTTGTGTGGCCAGGGTAAAGTAGCAACTGACTTATGATAAAGAAGAAACACTGCCAGGAAGGGAGGTGGTAAGGCCAGATGCCTTGTTCATGCAGACCTTGTGGACTTGACTTTCCCACTGCATAGAGAAGCAAGGCCAGGGTGGTGTGCTCCACTCTGCAGTGTCCCCTAGTGCTGAGAGAGAGAGAAAGTTAGTGAAGACTGCAATCCCTTTGCAGGCAACAGAATGACAGCTTAGAATCAAGCCTAAATTACCCAAGGTTAAATTCTGAGTTCTTCAAGGGTAAGGGTGGCACCTTGTTCAGTAACCAGTAAACATTTTTTTTGGAATGGCTGTGTCTAATATTTGGTTGTGTTGTTTGTTTTTTAAATCCAGAATACAGAACAAAAACCAAAATCACTGCCATAAGGTTGATTCCAACTCATGGTGACAAGGCAATTGCAGAACAGCCACTTGGCACACTGTGAATATTGATGGGAGCAGACAGCCTCACCTTTCTCCCGCAAAGCAGCTGGTGGGTTGGAACTGCTGACTTCAGGGTAGGCCGCCCAATGTATAGCCCACTATGCCACAAGGACTCTCATCTAATAAGAATATCAACAACAATTTGTACGAAGTGCCTATGATGTGCCAAGGACTCGTCTAAATGTTTGCAAACGTTCAATTCTCACAAGAACCCCACACAAGGGAGATACTATCACTGTGGCCAGGTTGACACAATTTTTAGGAAATGGTGGCATAAAAAGATGAAGGGACTTGCTACTAAGTGGTAGAAGTGAGATTTGAATTTATGTATCCTTAACCAATATTGGTACAATCTTAATATCTGTACAATCTTGATATCTTAACCAATATCTGTAAATCTGAGGTCTCCGAGGACCTAGCACTGTGAGCTTAGGATGAGTGGAAGGGAGGGTGGTAGAGAACAAAGGTAACTGTAAGAGTTGGAGACCCCCTTGGGAGGGACTGTGCCACATACTGTAAACACTGCTTCCTGTTTACACCTGGTAGTAGTTACATCATTTCATATCAACTATACAAATAGAGTAGACTCTAACCTGTCAATCTGATCACAGCCTGATGATGCCTCCTTGTGGGTGTGGTTTTCTAAGAGGAGGATTCTGGGAACTTCCTCTCTCTCTGCTTCACCTTCCCCAACAGGAGCCACTTTGATCCATGCAGATGGTGCCAGAGCCCTGAAGATGCATCCACCACCACTGGATTCATAAGACTTTGTACCCACTGGCCTTGGCCTATGATCTTCCTGAATTTGGTATCCTTGAGTATGACTGTGTGAGCCGGAGGAGGGATCTATGGATTAGTATTGGACTTACAGGCTAATATCAGACTTATGGACTTGATCTGGACTGGGCTGGGATGTTTTCTCAATATAAAATTACTCTTTGATATAAAGCTCTCTCTTATACACATCCGAATGTCCCTGGATATGTTTCTCTAGTCAACGGACTAACACACATCTGCTGTTGCTAGCTGGGGAGGTGACCATTTTCAGAGCCCTTGTAGCATAGTGCTTCCACGTTGGGCTAATAATCACAAGGCCAGCAGTTTGAAACCACCAGCCGCTCCTCAAGAGAAAAAACGAAGTTTTTTCTACTCCCACAAAGAGTTACTGTATCAGAAACCCACAGTTCTGCCCTGTCCTAGAAGGTCACTTTGAGTCAGGATTGAGTGAGTGAGTGAGTGAGTGAGTGAGTGAGTGAGTGAGTGAGCGGCTGGCTGCCGCTCTCTTCTTCCTATTTCTACTTTACCTTTGGACCAGTGGTTTTCAACCAGGGATGATTCTCCTCACCCATCCCCTTGGGAGATTGACTTTTCGGAAGCAGATCACTAGCTCTTTCTTCCGAAGCACCTCTGGGTGGACTGGAACCACCAATTTCTCATTTAATAGCCCAAACCTTCACAGCTGGAACAGACATGGGTGGTGGTGGAAAATGCACAGAACTCCCTCCACCCAGCAAAGAATTATCCAGCCTATAGCATTACCATTGCTAATGTCTAGGGATGAGTAATCCTGGTGTTGCCCCAGAGGAGAACGATTGACTGGTGGGTAAGGACATCGGAAGCAGGTGCATCTGTGAATCCCTGAGAAATGCCAGCCCAGATCCTGCTTCTCTTCTAAAGTATCTGCAGAAAAGAAGCCAGGGCCTTCCTGCTGACTTGCCACTCACTCCTGTTTCCGTTTCCTCTTGCTGAGAAGCTAAGGCTTCTAACACACACTTCTTCAGGCAGCATCTGAGTATTATGACTAGGAATTCAGTATTCCTCAAACCCTTTCTCGTCATTAGGTTCTAAAGATGAAGTTGAAAACATGGTGTGCTTCAGAATCTGTCCTACCTTTGATTTCTTCCTCTGTTTTTATAAATCATTTTACTGGGGGCTCTTACAGCTCTTATCAAAATCCATACATCAATTGTGTCAAGCATATTTGTACATATGTTGGCATCATCATTTTCAAGGGCTTGAGGCCTTGGTATCAGCTGCTCTTCGCCGCCACTACCCTCCACAGTGACTCCTTGATAAACTATAAATTACTATTATTTTCATATCTCACACCACCCGCTGCCACCTTTCACCCACATTTCTGTTGTTTGTCCCGCTTGGAGGGCAGGGGAGGGTGTTATATGTTGACCATTGTGATCAGTTTGATCGGTTCCCCCTTTCTCTCTCTTCTTTCCCTACCTTCCCCTTACCCTCCTGGTATCGCTACTCTCATTACTGGTCCTAAAGGGTTGATGTGTCCTGGATTCTGTGTGATAAGAGCTCTTATCTGTAGCAGTGTACATGCTCTGGTCCAGCTGTACTTGTAAGGAAGATTTGAGGTCATGATAGCGGGGGCGGGGGGGCATTAAAGAACTAGAGGAATGTTGTGTGTTTCGTCAGTACTATACTGCACCTGGCTGGTTCGTCCCTTCCTTGTGACCCTTCTGTGAAGGGATGACAGATTGTCTGCAGATGGGGTTTAGGTCTGCACTCTGGTCTATCTCCTTTGCATTGATATGATTGTTTGTTTTAGGTCTTCTGATGCTTGACACACCTCATGATCACACAGGCTGGTATGCTTCTTCTATGTGGATTTTGTTGCTTCCCTACTAGATGGCTGCTTGTTTAACTTCAAGCCGTTAAGACTGCAGACTTCATATCTTCTAATAGCTGGGTATCATTAACTTTTTTCATCACATTTGCTTATGTACCCCTTTTGACTTCAGCAATTAAGTTGGGAAGGTGAGCATCACAGAATGCCAGGTTATCAGAAGAAAGTGTTCTTGCATTGAGTGAAGACTTGAGTAGAGGCCCAAAGTCAATCCCCCAGTTTGATAATTAACAAATATATATACAAAGACCAATATCCTTAATGTTACATATTAATATATTTACATATATGTCTATATTTATACATCTATAAATGTCTTTTGCCTTCTAGTTCTTTCCTCTGCTTCCTTTTTCTTTCCTCTTGTCCCACCATCACGTTCCACCTTCATTTGACTCTCAGTAATTCCTCTCGGCTACATTGCACTTGATCAAACTACACCAGGCATTCTATGCCCTCCTCGCTATCAATTTTAGATCTCTTGTCATTCCCTTCTCCCTGGACTTGTTGGATTCCCCCTAACTTCCCTCCACCTTCCCCTTTCCCCTGTCCCCTCAGAACTGTCAGTCCTGTTGTTTTTTCCTTGGGATTGTTTATCCTGCCTATCTTATATAGATAGACATGAAACAAAGAAGAAAGGGGGTGGGGCTTAAATTGTTCCAGGTTTGTCTGCTGACCCTTATGAATGTTTTCTGATTTGAGTTTGATGAAGTACCAAGCCCTGCCCTTGGAGTCTGAAGTCTATTTTCAGGATTCCTTGGCGGCATCATTGCTTCGCTCCCTTTGCTGCTCTCTTGCACTCCGTTCATGTTTTCCTTGGTGGTGGGGGGATGGGGGGGTTCAGACCAGGCACAATTCCTGCACTGTGTCTCCAGTGCTGTCCCCTGCGGTGCTGTGGGTCAGTGAGGGGATGTGTCTCCTGGTAGAACCTGCCCTACTGTTCTCTCTGTGCCTTGACTGCTCCAAGCAGGAGTGTCATCCTCAGGGTTTGGTAGACCAGGATGCTGTTCTCTCTCTCTCTCTCTCTCTCTCTCTCTCTCTCTCTCTCTCTCTCTCTCTCTCTCTCTCTCTCTCTCTCTCTCTTCCTCCCTCTCCCTCTTAGTTTACTCCCATGTGGTCTGGAAGACCTGCCATGCTCCTTGGGCTGTATCTTCAGTGCTGTGTTCTGTAGTGCAATTTTCTGGGAGAGGGGGTCCTCAGAGCTGGGATTGTATGAAACGCACTGTTGCTCTGAGCAGATTTGGGAGGTCTCTGTTGTGTTGAAGTGGCCCTGAGGGGACCCTGAGGGAACTGGACCAGGTCTCCCAGCCATACTCGAGGTCGAACCCAAGAACATTTAGAATGCTCTTTCTAAATGTCAGGAAGAATAGACTCCAGGACTAGACTTGAGAGGGAAGTGAGTGAGGGACCCAGGTGGCCTGATCAACCCCGAGGGTCTAGCTTGAATCGTGGCTCTGCCCAGAGCTCAGGGACTTGGGCTCGATGCTCCCCTCCTCTCAGCTGTGATGTGGGCTTCACAGCACCACTTCGTGAAGCTGCCTCGTGAGGCAGGGTGGGCTGGCTGCGTGGAAATGACCCCAGACTCTGTGTGGATCGGAATAGAGCTTCATTGGGCCTTTGTTTGCTCACTCAACACATCCATCCTGTTATTCTCTAATCACCATTCACTCTTTCAACTGTCGTAATTAAGTGACTTGAGCATACACCAATGTTCAGAGCTGCATTATTCACAATACCCAAATGTCCATGACCAGGTGAATGGATCGACAAGCTGCAGTAGGTACACACAATGGCATATCACTGAGCCATAGCTAAGTGAAGCCCCGATGAATGCCACAGCAAGAATGAAGGTTGGACATGGTATGCTGAATGAAATACCGTCTATACTTGTGTATAAGCCAAGTTTTCCAGCACATTTTTAATGCAGTTTTTGTGGTAAAATTAGGTGCCTCGGCTGATATTCGGGTTGGCTTATACTTGAGTACATATGATAACTCAGTTACAAAGAGACAAATACTATATGATCTCATTTATGTGAAATATTGAAAACAGGCAATTCCAGAAGCCTATTTTCTTTCAAGTGTTGAAGAGCTAGGACGTTACAATGAAGACTAGGGTTTGCCTGACCCCAATGCCTCAGATGCATGTGAAAAATTGGACACTGATTAAAGGGGACTGAAGAAAAATGGATGCATTGAATTATGGTGCTGGCAAAGAATATTGAAAGTACCATGGGCTGCCCAAAGAACAAGGAAATCTGTCTTGGAAGAAGTATAACCAAAATGCTCCGTAGCAGAAAGGATGATGAGACGCTGTCTTACGTACTTTGGCCCTGTTGGCTGGAGAGACCAGTCCCTGGAAAAGGACATTATGCTTGATAACATAGCAGGACACTGAAAAAGAGGAAGACCTTCGACAAGATAGCTTGACACAGTGGCTACATGGATGGGCTCAAACATAAGCAACATGAAGATGGCATAGGACCCATCAGTGTTTTGTTCTCTTGTACACAGGGTCACTATGAGTCAGAACCACTCGAAGGCACCTACCAACAACAACACAGAGACCAACGTTTACTAGTGGTGACAGGTATGGATGAATGGGAGGGCGGAAAGAAAGGAGAACTCGTTGCTTAGGGGAAACAGAGCTTCTGTTATGGGGGACTAGAAATTTGGAAATGGACTATGGTAAGGAACAAATAACATGATGAGCATAATTAATGTCACTGACTTGTTCATGTAAAAAGATTGGAAAGGCCAAGACCTGTTGTGCACATATATAAATTAGTGCCCGAGAGATCCCAAAGCTATTTCTGCCTCTAGGCCTCCAGCTCAGGATCCATCCGACGTTCTGAGCACTTGGTAGAATAGTGACAAACAAAAGTGACACCTTGAAAGAAGGTGACACCAAGAAATCAGACGGCTAATTGGATTTTCAGAGTGGGCTTCAGCTGGTGGAAAAATGCACAATGATAGTCAAACATAATACCTAGTCCCTGGTCATGTGTACAGAGAAAGACAGACAGAAAGGAAGGAAAGAAGGCAGGGTGGGTCTCGGGTGTTGTGGCTAGAATCTTGCCCAGAAAAAATGGTTTCAGCCAGCAGTCCTCAACCTGGAAAGCGTTCTACACACATAGCTTCTTCATGTGACCCCCAAGAGTCTGACTAAGAGGTCCAGACATGTGTGGGTCTCACCCCATGTCCCCTGCCACCCTGTGCTTTTAAGGTCTGCTGGATCTAGGAATCTCTTCAGGAGATATTGAAATCGTGGGAAGCAATTTACCAAGTGCCAGGCACGGACCCATCATCCTTAAATCCCTTCCAAAATCATTAACCGACATGTTTTGCAAGCATTGTTTGAAGCGGCATTTGCTTTTACATCGAGGGGAACATTTTTAGATACGAAATTTGTTTTCCTTCCAACAAGATGCTCTCCGTCACTACTACCAATCAGGCAAGTTCATGTAAAAGCTTTGGATCCACACTTGTAAAATTCCCCCCTTTCCCCATCCAACTTTATGTCTAAACAGTGCAGCTGATGGCCATACAGTTCCATTTATGAATTCCACTCTTGTGAATGCATTTCCAAAATCATTTCAGAATTGCTTTGTCTGGGAAAGCCAGGACTGCTGGTTTTAATAAGAACATGGTTTAAAGAGAGTTATTCAGGTCACTGATATTTCATAGCTTCCCAGAACCCAGACACAGCACACGGCATCCAAAGGACCTTCTCTTTTTGCAAACCCAAACTACCCTCGCCCAGCTCCACCCTGTCCTAGAAAAAAGCTCCCCACTCCCCACCTGCCCCTTTTTTTTCTCTTAAGGAAGAATGACATAGCTTGATCAAGTGAAACCTGAAGGGAGAAATGTCTTTGGATCCCAAGTAGTCCACAACTGGGGCTAACAGAGGGCACATAGTAGGTGCTCAACCACTCACTGAATGGACGTCAGTGATTTGGAGACATCCTGGCCCCTCCTCCCTCGAAGAAACACAAACCAGAATCCAATGACCACCCGAGGCATTCTGTAGCACTCATAGCTGAGAACGTGTTTTATTACATAATCAACAAAGTCAAAAGCCCTTTTATTTTTAGCTGTGGGAGTTTGCAGGGAAGATCCGAGTCCTATGCAAACTCCCCTTTTATCCCTAACCTTCAAATGGTACTCCTCTGATTTGCTGTCTTAAATTCATATTAAAAAAATAAAACCCCAAACAAACAAACAAACCAAAAAACCCTCATTTAAAGATGGCCTCAAGCATATTTAAAACAATACAAAACAACTAGAGAAATAAACCAGATGGCAAAAATATCATAAATCAGGACAAGCCGTGCTGAACAAGCTACAAAGGCAGGCATGGTCCAACTGTACAGAGAAGACACACTGAGTTCCTCGTGGCACAGGCTCCAGGGGTGCTTCCTTGCGAAGGAAAGCTCACAGGCCCTCCAGCGGAGGGTGGCTCCTCCGTTCAGGGCCAGGCCCTTACTGCTGGATGGGAACAAGCTGCCTGACCCAAAAGGCCAGCGTGCAGAACAGGGAAGCAGGGAGGTACTTCTTGGGCGATCCGGAAAGAACCATTTGCATGATGTCAAAGGTGGGGGGTGGGGGTGGATTTTGAACCTTCCATGTTTCTCCCATGTGAGAAACACCGTGTCAACCCCCATCTAGACCAATCCTGCATCCTTATCTTTTCTACAGCACCTGTGATTTTGAAAACAACAACGAACCTCAGCCTGGCTAGGGCTACAAGACAGGAACGTGAAACCGAAAGAACCCTGCTACTTAACTGTGTCTTTCACCCAGAAGGGCGGGGGTTGGAGAAGAAGCCTGGGAACGTAGTGGGTTACACCTCTGAGCTGCTCACCACAAGGTCAGTGGTCTGAACTCTACCAGTTGCTCCGTGGAACGAAGATGAGGCTGTCCAATCCAGAAAGGTTTAATGTCTCAGAAACTCAAAGAAGCAGCTCTCCCCTGTGCTATTGGGTCGCTCTGAGTTGGAATCACTTCCATGGCAGGGAGTTATAAGGGAAGAAGTTCTTTCATTTTGGGTGGAGGGTTGGCGCTTTCTGTCATGGTATCTCTTTGATGACTGGGCAGAAAGGAACTTATCTGGGGTCTCTGTGTGTATGTTTTCTATAATATGAATCAGAAAAAAATTAATAAGGGATAAAGCAATAGCATGGACCTATTCGTCTACACCATAGGGCCCCAAACTTATGTGGTCGACTGCCCTCTTTTAAAAAAATAAATTACTCAGAAGTCCCCTGGCAATTAAACAAGTTTGTACGGTTGCCCATCATCGCTCAGAAAAATGTGCAGTGTCTGCTTTTGCAGTCCCCACCTCACCCCACCCCGGGCCATCCCAGCACGCCCCCTGGGGGTGGGGTGGGGCGTATCGCTTACCTTGGGGCACATTGGGCAATACCAACAGAAAGCATGTCGAAGAAGACATGGTGAATGAGAAGAGCCTGTCGGCAGCCCCACAGAGAACTAAGTAAACCGAACTGAGCAAGCTATGTCCAAACTCACACAAAATCACTCCTGGAAAGCAGACTTCTGCAAGCATGAAGCGACTTGAGAGCCCGTGGCCATTATGATGCTGTCCTTTCTCCCACCTCAAGCGCCGCCCCCCTGCAAAGGAAATACTACTGGGTTTGTTTTATTATGAAAAAAAAAAACTAGAGCTAGCCAGGTTCCTTTAGGAGAACACATGAGCAAGAATAAAAGCCAAACCCGAAGATCGATAGAATCCATGTCTACACCGCTGATGGCTGTTGCTACTTGCCACCGTGGTGGCGCCGGCTAGCTGACCAGGATGCCTGCTCCTGCGGCAGCCTCACACGTGTTGCCATGCTGGGGCCCATTCTTTGCAGCCACGGTATCCATCCATCTCACAGAGAGTCTTCCTCTTGTTCAAGGCCCTTCGACTTGGCCAAGCATGAGGGCCCTCCCTCCCCAGGGGCTGTGCTACTGTCAGAAGAGAAAGGGAGAGGGGTCCTGGACAGGAGGGGAGCCCTAATGTCTTCGCCATGGATAGGTTTGCACAGCAACAAACAGGGAGGTGGCAGTGCTTGTTTCGTTCGTGCACTGCTGGGTTTCCTGAGCTCTCTGTATTGAGCCAATAAAATTATTTGTACAATCAGAAAAAAATGATAGTTAAAAATAGACACTTTCATCTAAGACTTGTCACTAATGGAAGCAAAGGATTGGAAAATGTTTAGCATTTTGTCTTCCTTTTTTTGGCCATGATTTTCATCAACTGGAAGATGGCAATAAAGAAATGCATTCCAGTATCACAATAAAAAAATCTACCAGGAAAGAAGGTGGGATCCCTGACAGGAGACAGACTACAGGGAGATTAAGCAGGGAGAACACACAGGTTAGTCTCCCCAGAATGCTTCTTGTTTTGTCAACTACTTGGGGCTCTGTTGAAAATTTTAAATGGTTGTCAATGACAATGACACATTTTCAACGGAGAAAAAAAAACACATATGTTATAAATTATATGGATTATCTATATTGTTACATTGTCTTTAAATATAATTTTTTTAAAGTATCACAACCAAAACAAAAAAACCTCAGTCAAGGAGGACAGGGTAGAACTGCCCCTGTGGGTTTCTGAGACCAGAGCTATGTATGGGAGAAGAAAGCCTCCTCCTTTCTCCAGGGGAGTGGCTGCTGGTTTCGAACTACTGGTTTTGCTGTTAGGAGTCCAATGTGTAACCACTATGCCACCAAATTTTCTCAAAATATTTACAAGTATTATATAATTCTTAAGCATAAAATGATATATTTTAATATAAATGATATTACATATAGAAACACACACACATATTCCAAGTACAGTATCTGAAACAAAGAAAACTCTCAATGGATATCTCAGTCATGAATACAGGAATGAGCCTGGCTTGGGCTGACCTTTCACCTCTTACCACAGCTGCCATATATTTCTAGTGCATTAAAACTGTGGGGGCATTTTAATACCCAACATTAACAGGACCTCTTAGGCCAGAGCACATGTCCATTCATTTTAGATTCTTATAAGTACATGCTGTTCTCTTAGACCACAACACACTCTTAATCTGGCGCAAACTTTTCGATTCCGGTGCCCTTTTACAAACATATTGAATTAGTCACCCCAATACGTCGACCCTCCCCCCACTCACATTTTATCTAGAGGACTTGAAAAGTGCATATGGCATGCTTGTCGGTCTGACTTGATGGACAATTCCAAGGATCCCTGCGCATCACTCAGTGGATTACTGTTCACACCCCAATAGAGACAGTAAGCGAGCAAAGAAAAGCAGCTGGGAGATGGGGTGGGGGTGGGGGTCGGGTGGTAGGCAGGGCAAAAAGATTCAATCAGTAGCCCAAGTCTGTCTGTTTCCTCATCATTTCCTCTCCCTTCCAAAGTTTGCAGGTACCCGGATGGCATAGAGGATATGTGGTGGGCTTCATTCCACTGTCAGCAATTCAAAACTCCCAGCCACTCCGTGGGAGAAAGATGGAGCTTCCTACTTCCCTAAAGAGTTAGTCTTGGAAACCCACAGGTGCAGTTCTACCCTATCCTATAGGGTTGCTATGAGTCGCCATGACTCGATGGCAGTGAGTTTGTGAATTGTTTTCCTGAGCCTCTCTGGAAGTCGGTGAATATGTTAAGGAGATAAAGGACTTGCAGTAGACTACAGGACTTGCCAGTGAACTTCCTCTTACCACCACCAGACACTGTAGAGATTCATGACACCCCACCCCCACCGCGTGTGTCAGAGTAGAACTGTGCTCCAATGTAGATCGATGATTCCTGCTTACTTAGTTTTATTAGGGCTTCCTTATTTTGAGGAAATCAATAGGATTTGACCTCTATTGGTGAGACATGCCTTAGTAAAGAACCACTTCTATCCGACACCCCTTCTGCTGAGTTGCATACCCCAAGGGAATATATGCTGCGGGTAACTTTATATATTGTTGTTAGTTGCCAATGAAGATTCTGACTCAAGGTGACTTCATGTATACGACAGCTGAACTCCACTCCAAAGGGTTTTCAATGGCTGTTTTCCAGGGGGGTTGGGTGGTGTAGACTGCCAGGCCTTTCTTCCTAGGTACCTCTTTGGACTTAAATTTCCAAACTTTTAGTTGATAGCTGTGTGCTAACCATTGGCACTATAGGATAAGCATTGGGCTACTAACCAGCTCCTCGGGAGAAAAATGAAGGGTTATCTGCTCCCATAAAGATTTAGTCTCAAAATAATCTCATACTTTAGTCTATGAGTAAGAATCAAGTTGATGGTGGTTGGCGGGTCATTTGGTTGTTGCTTTGGTTAACCATTTGCACTATTCATGGACTCTTCTGCTTCTGGCAGCCGGTATTTCTCAATTACAGTACTCAATGCTGTATTGTCCCCGCCGAAACAATCATTTCATTGTATTGTGTTCATTTCTTTTAATTCCTCCTTTATTACTCAAGGAAGTGCTTTAGAAGGGGGCAGGGCGGGCAAAGGTCATATCTGCCTCGCTGATTACTACTCTATCCCCAAAACTTGTGTGGGGCAAGGTCTCTAATCTATGCTCAAATAAATATTAATTTTCTGGATGAAGAGATAAATGAGTGAAAAGGTCTCCCTGTTGTCAGACGACCAGTCTTCCAATCCTGACCAGGGCAGAGGTCTCTCCTAGTACATGGAAGCTTCACTGTTCAAACTGGGGAAGTCCAAGGCAAATTGGGATGATGGGTCATGCTACCTTTTCCCTTCATTTCCACACCACTAGGTTCAGCTTGTGGGTCCACCCATCCTAGGAGTTCCTAGCCCTGTGCCACCTGTATGCACCTGCCCTCCTCAACCATCACTTAGTCAGGAGGAGGGGAGGGGGCACACCTCTAAGTTTCAAAACATTCGGGCTTTATTTCTGCCGATGACAAATGTCTACTCGAGCTTTAATGCCTGGTTAGCTTTTTTTTAATGAGTGGTATTTATTTTCCAAAATCATAAAATAGGAAGGTGTCAGAAATATCAGTAAAGATGCCAACATTTAATCTGTGTCCATGAGTCTTCCCAAAGGTGGGCATGGTGCCAGACACACGGGCACTCCAGATGAGAAATGGCACCTCCGTTCTCTTTGTATCTGCCTTCAAACCCATCCAAAGTCCCAGCTTCCCATCTGTTCCTATGCTACATATCTGACTGGCCGCAGGCTCAACTCACGCCCCCTCCCCGGATTGCATTAAAGGAATCAAGGTGATGAAGTACCCTCGCCTTTGTCCCACAATGCTGTGTGCTCGTGTGTGTGTGTGTGGGGGGTGGGATGTGAAGAGAATCAGAGGCGGGTTTGATTCTCAGGGTAAAGCTAACCTAAGGCAGCCCAGTCACTGGGACATAGAAGGCTTGGGGATGTAACCAAGTGGATTCGACTGTGCATAGACTAGCAAGAAAACTACAAGTGAAAAACTAAAGTCAAGAGGAAAAAATGGAAAACAACCCGTGTTCATCCATAGAATAAGTACGGCAACTATACCTTACTCATTTAATGGAATATTGTTGTTATTTGATGCTGCTGAGTGGATTCTAACTCAGACCAACCCAATGTGACAGAGTAGAACTGCCCCCTAGGGATTTCTAGGTCACTATGAGTCTAAATAGATTACACAGCCGTGGTTGGTTTTCTTTTCTTTCTTCTTTTTTCCCCCATTTTGTTGGGAGATCTTACAGATAGTATACAAATCCATAGTTCAATTGGATCAAGCATGATGGTACCATTGTTGCCACCGTCATTCTCAACACATTGTCTTTCTTCTTGCACTCTGTGGCATCAGCTCCCCTTTATCCCTGCCCTCCCCCACCCTAGCCCCCAGGAACCCTAGTTGCTCTATTCAATAGTATTATTGTTATTCCTTTGGGGGCTATATCTTACACCATCCAATGTATCTGTCCACCTTTGTTTCGGTTTCCCTGGAGCAGATCCTCAGGTCTCTTTCCTGTGGGGCCGGAGCTGCTGGATTGTTCGGAGCCGCCAACCTCTTAGTTAACAGCTTACCCAGGCCACCACCAGGCATCCTGGTGGAGTATTACAGAGAAATATAAGAGTAGGGCTATCAGGTAGTCAGACGCACAACATGGAAGGACCTCAAAAATGAATGGCACCAGACCCAAAGGAAAAGCATACTGTATGACACAGTTTATATGCAGCTCCAGACAAAGCCAAATCGATTCTCATGGTTAGAAGGCAGGTGCTGGTCACCTTGGCAGCAGGAGAGAGGTGTGGACTCTGTGTGGGGATGGCAAGGTGCTACCTCTTGATTTGGGTGGTGGTTATTCAGATGGTTACCAAACTCATTACCATCAAGTCCATGCCAACTCATAGCAACTCTATAGGACAAGATAGAATGGCCCCTGGAAGCTTTTGAGACTGTAACTATGTGAGTGGGAAGCCCCGTCTTTCTCTCTCAGCGTGGCTGGTGGTTTCAAACAGTGGACCTTTCAGCTCACAACCCAACAGGGAACCACTCCACCACCAGGGCAAAAAGGCATTAACTGGCACACTTCAGATTCATTCACTGCATGTATTTCACCCCCATGTAAAACAAATAAAAGGAAACAAACCAAAAACCCAACACTTTACCCTGGATCCTGGAAGCCATGTCATTTAACCCTGGGAAAGGCATTTGTACCTCCTCTGTAAGTACATTATTCTGCCTACCTGCTCTGGCTGTCAAATTCAATTAGATGACACTGAGTGGGGCGCTTGTTCAATCTCATTTGTTAAACGTACGCTAGACACAGGCAGCGCTGTCAATCCCAATGAAATTAGAGTTTGTCAAACAAAGGATCTCATTTCTTTTTTTTTCTTTTCTTTTTTAAAAGACAGCTTTCTGACTTTAGGGCACCCCCTCAAAATGTCTTTCCAGCAGCTGTATTTTCAGCCTATTAGTCAAGGGCAGGCACCCAGCCAGCTGTTTGCTGAATTCCACTTCCCAGTCCCCGATCATTTCAAAGGTCGTGTATATGTTAATTTACTACCTGGTTGTTATTTAAGAGGATTTTATGACATCATTTTATGCTGATTTATTCTTTCTGTTCCTCTAGGAAATTCTGGATTCAAGAGCAGCCAATGGGGGCAGAGAGGGGGGGAGCTCTGGGTGAGTATGAGACTTCACAGAAATCATGGGGCCGTTTTTCAAATGACACAGGGACACACATGAGTAGTGTGTTTTGGTTGGGCATGAGGATGAAGGTCATTGTCTGTAGTTGGGAGAGAGGGTTTACCCAAATATGCTCCCTGCTCAGGAATGAGAGAGAGAAAGACGAAGCAAGGGAGACCCAATTTACGCACCCTGGCTGCCTAATCACTGCACAATAGCAATACCCAGATGGTGAAATTGACATCGAGGTCTTTATCGTTTGACTCAGTGCACTGCTTTCCTGAGAGGCAACCCCAAAGGCTTCTCTATTTCAGTAAGAGTGAAACCACCAACAGTTCCATTTTTCCATGGGACCAGGGCAGCTGATTGCATTTTAAAGGTGGAATCGTCAGGGAAGAATCTGAACAGAGAGAGAATGAAAAGGAGGTACCGAGGATGCGGGGTGAGAGAGGCGAGCTGGCTCATCCAAGGCAGCACATAGCAGGGACGGATGGGCTTCTGGGTGTGAGGTTCTTCCACAGGGGAGTAGATGGGGAAGAGAAAGGATGAACAGAGGATGACAGGAGGGGATCCAGAGCGCCAAGACCTTGGTGACAAAATACCTAAGGGTTTATAAATGAACATCTCGTTCTCATCTGACTTTTTCCCACACTTGGAATCTGGGTGGCCTCATTCACGGGACCTCATGTTGGTGACAAGAATGATGGATCACCATTTTTCTTCATCTTGGTTGTCACAGGCAGACGCCTGCCGTTGTCATTCAGAAATCTATTAGCAACCTAGCAAAGTCATGAACTCATGTGCCCTATTTTCACCAGACAGGGGCTGCTTCCAGGTCTGTGATCAGTGAAACAACAAAATGATTAGAAGATGTGACTGGCACCGGATGGAGCAGTGTTAACTGAACGCAGCTCACATGGTGTCATGGTGTGTGTATGCTTCTCCGTTACGGCACTGGTGAGGGCCATAAGACAAAGGGGTGTCCTTCAAACCCCCCAGATGTCCCCTCCATCCATTGGTCATCACGACTAGTGGTCAGTGGAGGTAAATGCCCTCAGACTCCCCAACATAGCCCTTCCAGCTCCCACCCTGCCTGCCCAAGAGTTGAGTGCAAGTCACTGGACACTTAGACATCCTGCCTTTGTGCGACGCTGCCAGCCTCCGCTTCAGCCCAGCTCCACAGAGACAGGTCTGCATGCTGATCCTTCTAGAACTGCACAGTCACCCTCAAATCACCCAAGGTTCTATGTAATTACAGCCCTCTGCCTGAAGCCCGGCCCCCTTCCCTGTGCCTGCTCTGAAGTCGTGGAAAAAAAAGTCCCTTTAAGAAAATACAAAACAAAACAGAAACTGGGCCAAGCTGAGTTGGGTCTTGTGATTTTTCTCCCCAAAAGGCTGCATTGTACGATTCTTTTTTTTTTCTTCCTGCTTTTCACACTTGCTGTACCACTAACTTGTGGAAAATCAAAAACCGAAAAGAAAATCATCCAGGAGTCTGGATATATTATTTTTCAAGGACAGCACCCATTGTGGTAGAGATATCGTTGTGCATTTTTACTTCTTATTCTGCATTTTTGACAAGTCATCTTCCTGGGGACCAGAGTAGCTTGATGGTGTTATTGGGTATTCTGACTCACCATGACCCCATGGTACGGAATCGAGCTGCCTCACAGGGGGTCCTGGGCACTGGAATATTTACAGAAGCATATTACCAGGCCTTTTCTCCCACAGGATGACTGGTGCATTCCACCCACCCACCTTTTTCATTCGCAGCAGCGTGCTTAGCGGTTGGGACACATACACAGAGGCATGGAGTTTCCTGAAAGAGCAATGCGTGTCCTGACCCGGGCTATTCCAAATGAATCCATTTGCCCACACCGCTCTGCAGCTCCACATCGCCTGCTTGTACCATCGCCTGCAACACTGCCAGGAAGCAACAGACTGTAAGCTGCCTGCTTTCCTGGCTGCTCGAACATGAGACACTCCTCATCCATGCCCTTCCCCTGGGTTGGCTCCTGCCCTGACACTGCTTCCAGCCAATATACTTGGTGATATCTGGGCTGGATACAAAGGGAATCATGGAGTGGGCAAAATTCCGGAACAAAATGATTGGGCGGTGGGGAGGACCGTGGCTTCGTTTGGATGCTGAGATTGCAGTGCCCAGAGTTGATAGATGAGATTTTTGTTAGCTGTCATGTAGACCGCTAGGGCTTTCCCTCCTACTCTAGCTTAGTCCAGAAGCTCTGTGGAAACCGATTCCCAGCAACACGCAAACCTCGGCTGATGAAAAGGCGGTGGGGGCACCTGAAATACAGAAGCAGCATTGGAAGTGTGAGCTCTATCCCTGAACCTGCACTGCTCTCTCTGCGGAAGGAGTTTCCGGAGAACAGTAGGGGGAAGCAGGGACGCGAGGTCTGGAAGGGAAGGCAGCCAGTACAGGGAGCGCCAGTGAACGGGTTAGGGCTGTGGGCGACCAGGATGCAAGCCCTCCGGGAGTGAAGCTCGGGTTCTTCCTGCTGGAGAGACATCAGGGTCTTTGAAAATGCCATCAGTCCTGTGGGAGGGGTGGAGGGCAAATGTTGTAGCAACTATATTCCAATTGGTCATTAGTTGAGGGCTGATCCAGGTGACATAAACCTCCTGAGCTTCTTGCATGCCCGGTGCATAGGCCAGGCATGCTCCCAGGGCAACTCCAAAAGTCTAGGGACAGAGCTGCAGGTATCCACAAGGATCTCACAGTTATGTGGAAGGCTAGGGTGATGTAAGCAAGGCACTAGTGGAGTCTGCTTAGTGGGTCAATGGGTCGGGACTACTAACCTCACATGTCACCAGAACCATCACTCTACAGCTAGAGGCTTGCTCAATCCTCCTTCTCACTCCTTGAAATTCTTCCTGGTGTCTCATGGACAAGCAATAGGCTAAGTTTTCCCAAGGGCCAAGCTCCCTAAAGGCAAATTCAGTATCTGTGCTCAGTCTTAGGGGACTTTGAATGGGAAAATCATGACACGGGGGCCCAAATCATAGCTTTCAGGACCTGTAGCAATGGACACCATTCCTAAAGACATTAATATACCTCTAAGGGTTAATTTGTACATTGGAGGTGTTTGGCCCCAGGAGTATAACAATCAAATAAAATATGCTGATTCTGCCTTCGGTGTTGTTAGATGCTGTTGACTTGGTCCAAGTTCAGAGACCCTGTGGACAATCAAAGGAAACTTTTCTGTACTGTTCTCTCATTCGTTACTACCTTTGAGTCTATTGATGCATCCACTGTGTCAATTCATCTCAATGAGGGCCGTCCTATCCTTTGCTGCCCCTCCACGTTATCAAGAATGATGACCATCTCCAGGAACTGGTCACTTCTGATAACGTGACTGAAGCATATTGGATGAACTCTCACTATTCGCACTTCTTGTTTGATGTGAAAAAGAAACGTTAACTGTTTTATTGATATATAATTACCTCAATACTAACCCTATAAATATGTTTACTTTTGTACCTACTTATATTTAGACAAATATACATGCCTTTTGGCTCCTAGTTCTTTCTTCTATTTCCTTTTACTTTCCTTTTGTCCCACTATCACGCTTAGCCTTCATTCAAGTTTCAGTAATTCCTGTTACATTATCTTTGATCAAGCCCTATCAGGCCTCCTCTTTGCCATCGATTTTAGATTATTGTTCCCTTGTCCCTGGGTTTGTTAACACCCACTTCCTTTCCCCCACCTCCCCCTCTCCCATGTCCCCCCAGAACTGTCGGTCCTGTTTTCGCCTCCAGACTGTTTGTCCAGCCTATCTTATCTGGATACACATGCAGAGATAATAATATGCACACAAAAAAAGAAGACAGAGCAAATCAAAGCAACAAAAGAAAACAAAACAACAATAAATGTCAAAAAAAGAGAAAAGCCTATAAATAGTCCAAGGTCTGTTTGCTGACCTTTATGAGTGTTTTCCAGTCGAGTCTGATGGGGTGCCACACCCTAACCCCTAAGTCTATTTTTGGTATTCCTGGGGGACTTCATTTGCTCTGCTCCCTTTGCTGTTCTGTTGCACTCCCTTAGGGTTTCCCCTCAGTGTGGTGGGGTCAGATTGGGCACAATTACCACACTGTTTCTCCAGTGTTGTCCCCCATAGCACTATGGCTCAGTGAGGGATGTTGTTGTGTCTTGTGGTGGGGCTGGCCCTATCATCCTCTCTGTGCACTGGCTGCTCTGAGCAGGGATATTGTCCTCAGGGCTTGGTGGGCCAGGATGTGTTCCACTCTCTCCCCCTCCCCCTTTGTTTGCTCCTGTGAGCCCAGATTAGACATGTTCCTCTCCCTGAGCTATATCTTTGGTGCTGTCCTCTGAAGTGAATTCTTCTGCACAGGGGGTGGGGGTGCGGTTTTCCACATAGTTGGGATTGGGGCCGGCCCCTCCAACCTCTCCAACCTCTCTATTGATTCCCTGTCACTTGAGTTTTAATCTATACAAATCAACAAGCTATAGATTTTAGTCTTAAAAGCTGTCTCATACTTTCCGTCTCTAAACATTATTTTAAATTCTATATCCCCATTTCTAAGGAGCATGCTGGCTATACCTCTTCCAAGACAGGCATGTTTTCTCTTTGGAAGTCAATGGTACTTTGAATATTCTTCACCAACAACATAATTTAAATATATCAATTCTTCTCCAGTCTTTGTAACTCACTGCCCAGCTTGCACATGTACGTGAGGTGACTGAAATATAGCATGACTTGGATCAGGTACAGTTTAGCCCTCAAATTGAGACCTTTGCTTTTTAGCCTTTGAAAGAGGTCTTGTGCTGCAGATCTGCCCAACGCAATACATCACTTGGTATTTTGACTGTTGCTTCCATGGGTGTTAATTGTGAATCCATAAAATAAAATATTTTCGCCACTTCTCATGATGTTATTTATTGGTTCAGCTATGAAGATTTCTGCTTTCTTTATGCTGATGTGTAATCCACGCTGAAGTCTTTGATCTTCCTGGGTAGATGCCCAGGTAGGTCAAAGATAATCTGTCTCTCAGCAAAGTCCGGTATCTTAGTGATCCTGCCCTTCTCCCAAATGTGATGCTGTCTCCTTTCTACAGCTCCTTTCTTCCCAGGAAGCTTGCTAGGGTGAGTTGGCTTTATTGTTAAGAGAATTTTTTATGGCCTTTAAAAAAATTGGTGGCGTAGGGTAGGGAAAAGAATTAATAATTTGGGGGGCTTTCTTTTTTACCCCTGCAAACTCTACCTTTGTCTGAAGCGATCACAGGCAACATTAAGACAGCTCTACATCTGGCCACCAAAAGAAAGATTTTAAAATATTCCTAGCAGTTTTATTTGCCAGAGGCCCAACCTGGAAACAACCCAGATATCCGTCAGCAGGAGGACAGATACATAAACTGCGATTCATCCAGACCATAAGATCCTACACAGCAAAAGCAAGTGAGCTACTGATGGATGCAAAGATGAGGGTGCTGCTCCAGCTTATTCGGTGAAGTGAAAGCAGCCGGACACAGTAGGCTGCATAGGGCCAGCTTCCCTTTATCTGAAACGCTGGCACAGATAAAACTCATCTATGGAGACACAAGTCAGACTAGCAGTTGCCTTTGGGGGGCGGGGGGTGGGCAGTACAGTGGCTCTAGGAATGTATTGTATTTGGACCTGGGGATGGGTGTGTACACACGAAAAATGCCACCAAGCAGGCCAGCTGTAGGCACCCTATGCACTTGACTTTGTGCCATGTCTACCTCACTGAAAAAGAAACTCAAATAGGAATAGTAAGTGAAATACAATGTTAAAAGGGCACGTTTTACCTGTGCCAGGGAAAGCAGTCCTCAGTGGACACTTAAATTCTTCCCCAGAACTTGGCCTCCTGAGCGGCAAAACGGTCAGGAAGGTTCACTTGGGTGGCGCTGGCGTTTCTGCCCCAAGAGACAGGGATGTCATGAGAAATACTCAGCGTGAGCGTGACACCGTGTGATAAGCACTAGGAATGCCTCAGGGGGCCACTGTGCCCTCAGACACACTTACCCTGTACCTGCCCACAATCGTACTCCACATATTCACAGCAACACGCCACGTAGCCACATGGTCAGGCCCAGAGCACAGCACACATCCCACGCTCCACATTCACACCACGCTGTGCAGTCACGGGTGCCCAAATCCACTGGCATTGAGGCGATTCTGACTTTATGGGGACCTCGTCTTTCTCCCGCTGAACAGCAGGTTGCTTTGAACCATCAGGTACAAATTCTACACACACGACACACCCAGGGCACATATACTGGATACACACACATACACGTACAGGTGGGGGGGGGTCTAGGTAATCATCGCCTTCCTCCACTTCCATCATCCTCATCATCATTAGCATCATCATCATCGCTGTTGTTTCAGGAGCCTCCCTCCTGGAAGTACACACAGCTATGCTGGCAGACAAACACATTTGCCCAAAGCTGCCGGCTCTTCCCGAAAGCTGTCCAGGAACATCAGGTTGACTCCTGGGTCTGAGCACTGAGTGTTGACTGTGCAATCTTCCGTTTCTCCCTCAGCCTCGACCTTGTGATGTCCTCTGACCACGGCTCTTCTCCCCCTCTATAAGTAAGACAGTGCAGAGCAGTGTCATCCCGGGGACCCAGGTCACCCTTGACCTTCCTCACAACACTGATCTCAGTGTCAGGAGGACACAGAGAAACCAGTTCAGGAAGGTGCCACCTTCTCTGTCTGGGCTGTTCATCTTTGCCAGGGAGTTGGAGCATGCCTGCAACATCCTGCTATTCTGTAAATATCTTACCCCACTCCTCTGTCATTTGGTCCACAACTGTACCCATGGGTACATCATGACAAACAAACAGATTGGACTTGTCAAGGATTTCATCTTATTGGGAGCCACAATCAATGGTCATGGAAGCAACAATCAAGAGATCAAAGAATGCATTGCATTGAGTAAATCTGTCACAAGAGAAAGACCTCTTCGACACCTGGTGATCACACAGGCTGCTATGCTTCTTCTAGGTGGGCTTTGTTGCTTCTGAGCTAGATGGCCACTCGTTTACCTTCAAGCCTTTAAGACCCCAGACGCTATCATTGTGTGCTCACCTTCCTGATAAGACTGCTGAAGACAAATGGGTGCATAAGCAAATGTGGTGAAGAAAGCTGATGGTGCCCAGTTATCAAAAGATATAGTGTCTGGGATCTTAAAGGATTGAAGGTAAACAAGCGGCCATCTAGCTCAGAAGCAACAAAGCTCACATGGAAGAAGCACACCAGCCTGTGTGATCATGAGGTGTCAAGGGGATCAGGTATTAGGCATCAAAGAACAAAAAATCATATCATTGTGAATGAGGGGGGAGTGCAGATTGGGGATCCATCTGTAGGCAACTGGACATCCCCTTACAGAAGGGTGGTAGGGAGGAGATGAGCCAGTCAGGGTGCAGTGTAGAAACGATGAAACACAAATTTCCTCTAGTTCTTAAATGCTCCTCCCCTCCCCCAACTATCATCATCCCAGTTCTACCTTACAAATCTGGCTAGACCAGAGGATGTACACTGGTACAGATAGTAACCGGAAACACAGGGAATCCAGGGTGGATGATCCCTTCAGGACCAGAGGTGAGAGTGGCAATACCGGAGGGTAAACAATAAAACCAAAGTTGCATCAAGAAATTTCTCGGACAACTGCGATGACAGAGGCTTTTTTCTTGGCTTTTGATCTCTGCATTATTTGCATTTAAAAAATCAATTTCTCCAATGAGCTGTACAAGCCAAGACTTCCACATTGTTTGGGGGCTCTCTTTGCTGGCTCTCTGCTCATTCTTCTTAGTCTGGGGTTACAGACTCTCAAAAGTAGCGGGGTCTTGAAATGAGAAAGCCCTGACTTCTACAGAGGCGCTGCCATTTTCTGCCTGGGGACCCAGGAGACAGGGCTTTGCCTCCTGGATCTCCCCTTCCGCCACCGACTAGCTTCATGGGTGGCTTCCTTCGTGGGTAAGCATCTTTCTTACTGCCACGGAGTGCATTCAGACTCAGAGCGACACTGGGGGTTCCCGAGACTGTCACCTTTTACAGGGATAGAAAGCCTTGTCATTCACCCATGAAGCAGCTAGTGATTCGGAACTGCTGACCTTGTGGTTAGCAGCCCAATGTGGACAAAATCCTCAGCCCCTTACCACTGAGAGCTGTAGCTAGTGCTGTGAAATGAGGGTAACTTGGTAAGACCCTCCAGAGGATTGCTATTAACATAAATACATCTGAGCATATAACAGGCCTCTGAAAACTGTCAGCTACTGTGACTCGTCCTGGCTTCCTCCTCCTCCACCCCATTGTTGCCCTGTCAATTCTGACACATGGCCACGCTGTGTGGCTCAAGGTGGAACTGTGCTTCATGGGGTTTGCAGGGGTTGGCTTTCCAGAAGTAGATGGCCACGTCTTGCCCGGGAGGAATCTCTGGGTGGATTGGAATTGCTAGCCTTTCGGTTAACCAGGGCCTTTCATTGGCTCAGTCATGGAAGTTTATTTCTGGTTTACGTAATAGCCTAAGGTGGGAGTTCCAGGCCAGGCAGTTCTGTCCCCTGCCCTTCAATTCCCTTCCCCAGCAGAAGAGGATCTGCCATCTTTGACCGTGACTGCCAACCTGACTCTGGGGCTTTCCTCCATCCCAGCCAGCCCGGGGAGAGGGCAGCAGCACAAAGGAACAGCGCCTGGAAGGTTTTATGATTGGACCAGAGGCACACACATCATTTCCACTCATATCCCATCAGCCATAACTCAGGCACGTGACCACGTGTAATACGGCAGGGGAGGCTGGGAGATTAACCACTGGCTGTCCAGGAAGATGGAGAGAACAGATTTGGGGGACTAACCAACAATCACTGCCACACTGAGGAGGAAACATCTTTCAGTGACTGTGTGTGTGTGTGTGTGTGTGAATGCGCACGCATGCATTTATCTGTGTCCAGCCTGCAAAAGGCAGGTGCTTTGAAGGAAACCTTTACTCTAGAAAATTCAGAAGCTCTTCTGTACCCAAAGTTTCATTTTCCAGAAAAGCTGTTAGAAGACATCTTCGGAAGCCTCTCCCTCTTATCATCAGGATTGCCCAGCCACCATCTGAGATATTACTAGAAAACGCCAGTCCCAGCTTTGACTTTCACAAGATTTGAGATGCTGTCAAGAAGAGATGCCAACTCATCAGATTCTGTCTGAAAGAGATGCCAGCCCACATATAACTCAAACCGAGAGCTGTGGGCACGAAGCAGTGACTCTTTGTCATGTCTCTGCCCCTAAAGAGTCCTCGACGTGAGCCAGTGAAGCCATGGGCTGAATCATAGGAACGAAGAGGAACCGTTGCTTGTACTTTTCCCCTTCGATGCAGAGGGCTAGAGATGTAATCTTGCAGTGTGTTTGCTTCTGTGACCAAGGGGATTACAGAAAGCCCGTGTGTGTGTGTGTGTGTGTGTGTGTGTTGAGATAGGGGCATGATCGTTACTACTGTATTCATTGATTTTTCATGCATTCGTCCAATCACTATCTATTGAGTGGTTCCCCATTGCTGGCTCTGTGGCTGCTGGACTGAGAGTATCCAGATGGAAGGCGGCCTCCACTGATGTGTGTGTGTGTGTGTGTGTTGGGGGAGGGGGAAGGGGAAGAGATCCGTGGCTCTGCCACCAGACACCTGCTGCAGAGAAGCACGTGCTGGGAAAGGGGATGCGCATGAGAGAGGCGATGAGAAAGGCCACTCAATGCACTGCCAGTCCTCTGAGGTACTTGGCACAGAAGCTGCAAATCAAGTAACTCATCAGAAGTCCACTTCTGCTCACTAGCTGCAACGATTGCACATGGGAAGAGAGAAGCAATGGTCGGAGCCCCCCTCATGCCCCCCACCCCCATCTCCAACCCAGGGGCTTGCGATCCACTCTGCCACAGAAAAGAGAAGTGGGCAACATGCTAGCGCTCCAGATGTTGGATCCCTGCCGCGTATCAGACATCCTTGTCACTCATGCCACCAGGCTGGTACCCCTGCTGCCCACATTCTTGATGAGCCCCGAGGGATCAAATTGCTTGCCTTATGATATCGTCATCAGCAGACTTAGGGACTTTGTCTGTTTGACCCCCAGGGCTGGTCTGCTTTTCAGCACCAGCCCTCATTGCTCCCCGCCCGCCCTCCAAGAGGACTGGGACAGGAGGCCCAGTTGGCAATGGCAGCAAAGCTCATTGGCCCGTGGTCAACCCCAGGGGCCAATGCTCCCCTCCTGGTAGGGGTGTGAAGTATCCTAAAGTCCCCAATGCTGGGAACCAGAGGCTGTTCCAGGAGCCGAGAAGATGGAGGGGGCAGTCAGCCGTCAGTGTCCACCAGACTTAGTCAGACCTGAGAGAGCATCACCGAGCTCCCTTCTCATGCCTCGTGTTGATAACTGGGGGAAAGCAACTCAAGCTGGATTTGAAATCATTCCCTGGACCTAGAATTGGGAACGACTCCCTCAATCTCCGGGAGACACTCACTGCTACAAGGATAGGGTGGCAATAGAGTAGTGGCGTTATAGATGACACTTTGTACCTTGTCCAATGGACTTCCTGAAATTCGTATTTATTACTTGGGTAACCATCAGTGGGGAAATGGACTAAGAACTGAAAGGAGAACTACAAAGAATTACAAACAAAAACAAAATCCCCACAAGGCTTCCTGGGGCTCCATCGCTTCCTTCTCTGGTTTTTGGGGTGATCAGTGGTTAGCCGGACAGGCAGACAGGGCAGTGTGCCCCTCTACATTGACACCGAATGCCCTCTGGCTACAACCCACCGCCTAAAGAATTTGGGCTCCAATCCCAGGAGCGAGATACCAAAGGGGATATTTGGGGCTGAATCCTGAAGCTTCGTTTCTCATTAGGGTCTTATGCCGTTTTTTTCCCACGAAGGCAGGCTCGTCTGATTTGCTCCTGTTTTTCAGTGCTGCTGTGTAAAACTTCACATCCTTCCTTCGCATGTTTTCTGAGCGCTCCTGAAAGGGCCAAGGCCACTGAGCACTGCTGCTAGTGCTGGAAAGTTCACTGAGAACAAATGCTCTGGCCAGGCTGGCAACCACAGTGCAGCACAGCTCGGGTGGGGGTGCACGGACAGATGTTCCTCACAGCTGCCCTGAGTGTGAGAAGAGACAGTAAAGCCAGCCAGGCCCTCAGCAAAAAACTGTGCCCGGACCCACTTGCCAGCTATCACCTGGAAGCCAAGGAAGAGGTGGCCAGGGAGGACTCCAGTCACAGGGGGTTTACCACAGTGTCTTCAGAGGAGTTTCCATGATCCAGAAGTGACCCATCTTCCCATTGCAAATGTCAAAGCTAGCCACGAAAATGCCCTCCATTCAGACCAGCAGGCCTAGCGAGGGGCTTTGGTTCAGAGCTGAAGATTCTATTTCCTGCTAGCAATATTGTTTCAGAAAAAGTAGAAGTCATGATCGAAGGGCCACAGGAAACATCTGTGTATACAAACAGCTCCATTCCCCAGGAATAAAAAGGCATTATGCAGCACGAAAGTCTAAATATTTTTATTAACATCGTTTTTTAACCAAGAACTCGGGAAATCAAGTTCCCTCAACGCCTTCTCCCGCCCTCCGCTTTTCCCATCACATCCTTAAATATCTTTAATATTTCGTTTTATTCTGAGAAGAGAATTCACTCTGAAATCTTATCTTCGATTTTAGCAATGAGTTTTCTATTAAAATTTATTTCTTTTCCATCATAGGCTGAGCAAAGCCCTGGGCCAAGGGGGTTAGGGAATTTGTTTCCAATCACTGACAGCTTGGCGACCATTCAATCCCTCAGCATCACACAGCCCCGGAGGACAGAGAAGTCCTTTTCTGATGCTGTTCCAGATACACGGCGATGTCTCTTCCCTCGTTTTCTGCCTGCGAATGTGTACCTCCCGAAGCAATGAGAGAAGGGGGCAAAACACACCTCCAAAAAGACAACGGTCCCGAGGGGGAGACTAAAATGATCAGTCACACTCCCATTTCAAAGTTGGAGGAAAACATTCCCCTTGGACATGTTTTAGTAACTGTGCCCAGCTGTCCTTTCTAGAAGGCCAAGCAGTACATGCTGGGGACTTGTGTCCATTTTGCTGTTCTAGCCTCATTCTTCCGAGTTCTCAGACATGTGTCTGTAAGACCTGGCTGGGGCTTTCAGAAGACAAATGTGGTGGCTGTCTTTGGCCAAGGTAGTGACAAGAGCAGGTGATCAACTGGCAACCGGGGCACCTCTCTGCCCCAAACACTGTCCTCGCAAAGATACAGCCTGGTAAGAGCCTCTTAGGAGGTCTAAGGCTGAGCCAGGAGGGCTCATGTGTTCTATGTCCATCTCCATCCAGGTGTGGGGAGAGTTTTCAGGCCAGGCAGTAAAAATATATGCATTTAAATTTCTGCAAAAAGGTTAGCAGTTTTGCCAGAAAGGCTACCACAAAAATCCTTTATGGATGATTTTGAGGATGTCTCTTATCCATGTATAGTTGGCTTTGAAAGCCAAACATTGCAAGAAAAGAATAAGCCATATCCTCAAACTGCTTACAAATGTTCACCTGTTCACAGTGCACATGAAATAGAAAGCCTTCAGAAAATGTTGATTCTATTATTGCATAATCCCCCCCAAACACACATACCATAGCCTATATGCTTTGGAAAGAACATTCGGCAGGCAATTTCCCACAATGGTGGACAGAAGGGCACAAATAAGTGACAGAGCTCATTTTAGGACAGCGTTGAAGACAGTTTGTTGTACTGCAATGGCTTGCTCATGGCTGTGATCCTGAAAGCTCTGCCGCCAGTATTTCAGGGTCACTCAGGATGGACAGGTTCTAGCTGACTTCCTAACTTAGACAGATTAGGAAGAAAGGGCTGGAGATCGACTTCTTTCAAACTAGCCAATGAAAACCCGATGGAGTGCAGAACATCGTCTGAGACACTGAATCGTCCACTTTAGAGAAATCACCAAACCCAAACACCAAACTCAGTCATCGACTCAATGCTGACTCATAGCGACTCTGTATACAGGACAGGGTAGAGCTGCCCCTGGGGGTTTCTGTGCACGTAACTCATTATGGGAACGGAATGCCCAGTCTTTCTCCGAAGGAGCAGCTGGTGGTTTCAAACTTCGGACCCTGCAGATCACAGACCCATGGGTAACTACTAAGCCATCGATACATCACCAGAAGGAGCCAACTGGCTGGGGAAGGGCATCATGTTTGGTAAAGCAGAGAGTCCGATACCAGGAGCGTGGGGGGAGGGTGGGGTGGAAAGGGTGAGCTGATTATAAGCATCTACATATAACGTCTTCCCTGGGGGAAGGACAACAGAAAAGTGGGTGAAGGGAGATGAGATTTTCAAAGTTTATTGTGCCAACCTGGCCGATAAACACATGTGGGTTTAATTAAAGGGCACAGAGATAAATGAGTCAGTGAGCCTCGCCTTTCTAGTTCTCTGATCTCTTGCTTTGTGATGGTCAGACCAGAGTGCAGCTGCCTCAGCTAGTTTCCTGCTTCAGCTCGCGAGGCTCACTTCCTGCAAGACATCTCTGAGGAGAAGCAACATGGATCTACCCTGATGCAGCCCTGGGTGCTGGAGCAGCCGTGTGGAGACCCCTACCAGTGCTGAGTTGCTTACACGTTCACTGATTTGGCTTTCCTCCGGCAGTCAGCATCATTACATGTGTTTTGTGAGATGGAGGAGGACTTTGTGGATTGGTGTCGTACATCTGGTTTAATGTTGGACTTGGGGGCTTGGGCAGCACTGGGTTGGGATGTTTTCTTGATGTGCACCTATCCTTTATATAAAACTCTCTTATACATGAGTTTCTGTGGATTTGTTTCTCTAATGTACCCAGACTAACACAGGAGATGTCAGACAGTGTAAGACATAACAAAATAATAATAATTTATAAATTATCAAGGGTTCATGAGGGAGAGGGGAGGGAGGGAAAAATGAGGAGCTGATATCAAGGGATCGTGTAGAAAGCAAATGTTTTGAGAATGATGATGGCAACAGATGTGCAAATGTGCTTGACACAACAGATAAATGTATGGATTGTGAAAAGAGTTGTATGAGCCCCCAATAAAATGTTTTTTTTAAAAGGCAGAGAGTCTGTGAGGGTGAAGGAACTACTCAGTGAGATGGGCTGAGACAACAGACCAAACCATGGACTCGAACATAACGGTGACCGTGGAGGTGGTGCAGGCCTCGGTGGGGTTTTGGTTGGTGATTCAGGTGGGAGGGTGGGGTGGGGGGCTATAGTAAGCAAGCTAACTCCATGGCACCAAACAGTGATGGCACTGATGGGCCTTTTCTGTCTGCTTTGCTATCTGAGCCATGTGACCAAAGGAATCTCATTCGTCCTTTTCCACACACACCCCCCTTTTTTTTTCTCACTTTTCCTTTTCTGTGAGTCTGAATTGGCTTGATGGCAGTGAGGACAATTCTACCTAGGCCACCGTCCTTATCCCTGCTGCTGTGGGTTCAGATGCCACCTCGGAAAGGGAAGCTGAGTGCTTTCCCTTTGTCCCCGGTGTTCTCCTATGATGGGGTCACCTTACTCTCTGGTGCTCTCTGCATCTCTCTTTCAGGAGCTGCCTTTGCTAAGCAGTCCTCTGTCCCTACCATTTCCAACACGTTGCCCATTTACGCATTGAGGCTTATTTTGCAAGAGCAGAACTTATCGTTGGGAGTGAGCGAGGGGAGGGGAACTTTCTGAAGACTTCCCTAAAATTGGCATTAGGTTTAAAAGAGCTGTGAAAATTGATTAGCTATAGTCACTTGACGGAGCCACACTGGTGGCTTTAATGGCAGTGTAATCAATGCTTAAGAGCTCAGCTGCTAATACAGTGGTCGGTAGTTCAAATCCACCAGCGGCTCCATGGGAGAAAAGATCTAAAAATATGCTGCCTCAAAGTGACAGGTTAGCAAACTCTAGGGTCACCATGGACTGGAATCGCCTTGACAGCACACAACCAAAACGGTTTGCAAATGAGGATGGGCTGATTTATGGCCACAAATCACATTGCGTTCTGTCGCCCTTCCTTAAAAACAAAGCTGGATGATACCTTCAGGACCAAGGGTGTGAGGGACGATGCTGGGAGAGTGGAGGGTGAGTGGGTTGGAAAGGGGGAACTGATTACAAGGATCCACATGTGACCTCTTCCCTGGGAGAGGGACAGCAGAGAAGGGGGGAAGGGAGACCCCGGATAGGGCAAGATATGACAAAATAACGAGGTATAAATTACCAAGGGCATATGAGGGAGGGGGGAAAGGGGAGGGGGGGGAAGAGGACCTGATGCAAGGGGCTTAAGTGGAGAGCAAATGCCTTGAGAATGATTGGGGCAGGAAATGTATGGATGTGCTTTATACAATTGATGTATGTATATGTATGGATTGTGGTAAGAGTTGTTTGAGTCCCTAATAAAATGTAAAAGAAGAAAAGAGGAAAAAATGATTAGGGCAAAGACTGTACAGATGTGCTTTATACAATTGATGTATGTATATGTATGAACTGTGAAAAGAATTGTATCAGCCCCAATAAATTGTTAAAATAAAAAAAATTAAAAAAAAAAAAGAAAACCAAAATCCTCACAACTGGACCAATAGGTAACATCAATAAATGGAGAAAAGGTAAAAAAAAAAAAAAAAAAAGCTGAAAGTCCTTTCTGACAATGGGCGCCAGACTGCATCATATAAAGCAACTTTTCTTACCCAAGACACAGGTGGAAGATACTCCTATGTCTGCTTAAGGACAAGTAAGGCCCAGCTTCCAGCAGGACCAAAGACTATGTTTGCTCACCTGAAATGTGCTGGAGATATCAGGCTAAGGCCTCTCATGGGCAGGACCTCAAGGGAATCACGGACCAACTTAGCTGCCTGGAATGCCGACGGGAGCGCTAGGCTCCTATTTTAAGAGAAGCACTTTGCAATGGCCTGGGAGCTGTTCTTGTGTCTTCTATTCCCCAGCACCCATTCTGCTCCGTTGTGGCACCCCTACGCCAAGTGCCCAGTGCTCGTATTTCCACTACTTTGGCCCCTACTAGCCAAACCGTTCATGCCATACCTCTCTTGTGCTGGGAAGATGACTGACTTGTGCCAGTTTGCCCAGGACTGTCCTAGTTTAAAAAAGGCAGGTCCGCCCCAGATCCCAGGAACCCCTTCGATCCCTGGAAAAATAGGACAACCGGTCACTCTACTGGCAGGTCCACGTCCTCTTCCACAGCTGGGCCTAGTCAAGGTGGGGACTGCTAGAGATTGCTGACTCTTTATTTATTTAAAAAAGATTGATTGGCATAGACTTCACAGACCATACCATTTAATCATTCAATCATATTCAGAAGAGTTGCGCAGTCATCACCACGATTCATTTCAGCCTGCTGACTGCTTGCATGGCATCTCCATCAGAACCTGAGTCTCAGAGGATTGCGTGGACCAGTGCCAAGATTTTCCTACCACTCACCAGTCATGGCTGGTCAGAGAAGGGGAGGCACAGGTCCCCACTCTCTTCCTCCCTTCCCTCTCCCCAGTTTGGTGGCCCACCCAGGGACTCAAATGAGGGAGGCCAGGGTGGTTCACCCAGGTGATGCCAAGGGTTCAATAGTCGGCAGCGTGAGCAAGAGGTTGATGGTTCCAACCTACCGGGCAGCTCTATGGGAGAGACCTGGTGATCTGCTCCCATCAAGAGCAGAGGCTAGAAAACCAGACGGGCACTTGGATTCCATCACATGGGTTGCCTAGGACTTGACATCCACTTGGTGGCATAACCAGCAGCAGCTATTACCAAATCCACTGCCTTTAAGACGTAGAAAATCCAGCTACTTCCCTCCCCCTCCCCTTCCATGCCGGCCAGGGAACGTCTGTCTCCCTTTCTCCATCTGCCCCCTCCCAGTCTACTCTCCATGAGGGATTAAAAGCAAAAAAAATAAAAACGAAACCACACACAACTATTACCATTCAGTAACAACACTGGCCTCCTTGAAATGGCTGGGGATCAACGCCCTGCTCACAGCCTGCCCTCCTACAGTGCTCAACCTCTGGCAGCCTGGGTCTCCTCATCTGCAAATGAAAAGATTTGTTTCCGCATAGAATACTACTTGTGGGGCTTAAATGAGATCACACAGATTAAATTCCTGGCCAGAGGTTTCAACTCTATCTTGGATCTTGGGAACTTGAAGTTCTTCATGCCTTTCCACTGAAGGGATAAAATGGAATGGTGGGGGTGGGGGCGCCTCTGGTATTGGCCATTACAGAGGGAGGTGGCATGCCATACATTTAAAGGAAGGAAAAGAAGCTTCTACATGGATGGGGAGGAGGAGCCTCTTGCTCTAAATACCCACAATGGAAGTGAGAGCGTACTCAGTTGACCAAAAGAAGGTGACGAGTAACAGTGACAGAGACGAGAGGGACAGGGGGAGGGGGCTCACGGATGTGCTCCTATTTGCTGAGTGCTCGAGTTGGGTAGTTGGCACAGAGCTAAATGGTAGGAAGATGTAAGGACTCAAAGGACACCAATTGGCCATTTTGCCACCTATTAATGGGGGTGAGAATTCCTGTAACAGTAGAAGTGAGGTCTTGAACTCAGGTCTTTGAAGCCTTGCTTCTAGAAACAGGCAAACCAGGACAACCATTTGCATTTTAAAAATATTAAACACATTGTCACCATTCAAGGGCTATGCTGCCAGGCACCAAGGCAAGCTGAATCAGTATAGATTGGTAGTAGAGCCTTAGGAAGAGCTGACTGCTTGCTTGCTCACTCTTACACACACACACACACACACACACACACACACACACACACACAGATTCTGAGTTAAGGCTAGGGGTTAGGGGAAAAGCTGATGTTCTATAGGAAAAAACCTCACCCATTTGTGCAAACTTTGGGGAAAAGGCGATTTTAACAGTTAACTTTTATTTTACAAACATTCATAAGAGAAACAGCTTATTGTCAGCTCTCATGAGGATTCTTCTCCACTGCTTCTTTACACCTGTATTTAAAACACAAAGCCCAAACCAAAAGAAAAGAAGAAACAAGCCATGACTTGTTTCAACACCAATGAAACCTAGATCAACAGTCACAACTGCCACCACCACAGTGCCCTTCCCAGGGGCCATTCCAAGGCTTTAGTCCCTTGTCTCCTCATTGCTCACATGCCCTCAGCTCCCATCTTGCCCCATCCCATCTGGCTTTGCGTCTCCCACCTGGACACAGACTTCAATGAGGCTGAAGAAACTTCAGGGAAAAGTCCGGCTTCATATTCTGATTGTCTCCCTTGTTGGATTTTTCCCCTCTTTTTTGTTTTCTGCTAGTTGTCTTTTCTGGCTCCCATTAATGGCAGAGGTCAGGCAGCAAATAGAATTCTCTCCCCAGGGGATCCCCCTACAACCAGAGTGGTCAAGCAACTCGTCATGTCTGTGTCCTTGCTTCCCCCCTGCCTGGCTCTCTGTCCCCCGTCCAGTTCACCGCCATCGAGCTGATGCCGACTCGTAGCAACCTTCTAGAACAGAGTAGAACTGCCCCTGTGAGGTTTTGAGACTGCACCTCTTTATGGAAATAGAAAGCCCTGTCTTTCTCCCATGTCCCCTTCCAAAGAGCCCCTCATCCACATGAATGCCATAAAGAGAAACTGCCAAGAGAGTGACCACACTTCTCACCCAAATAAACCTGGGCCTGGGAGATGAACATCTCCTTAGAAGAAGCATAGGAAAGAAGGTCTTCCTGGCTGACTGGAGCCAGTGACACTGGCTTCCTCAAGAACGAGAGGTCACGGTCACGGCACTTTCACACGCGGGTATTGCTAGGAGCCCTGGTGGGGCAACAATGTCAGGTTCTGCCGCTCACTGAAAGGTGGGTGGTTCAAATCCATCCAGAAGTTGCCCTCTGTAGAAGAAGACCTGGCCAGACCTGCTCAGGAAAGATGAACCCCTAAAGACCAGAGCTCACTTCCAACAAGGGGATTCAAACACATAGTCCCCCTAGAGGACATGGTGGAACGACCCTATAGGGTTCGCTGGGCTGTCATCCAGTCTGCTGTTCCAAGTGCGCACCTCCCGGTGCGTTACTGAGCACTTAACCACTGAACTCACAGAGCTCCTTGGAAACCTTCTGGGACTGTTTTCTATCCTGGTGTAGGATCACTATGAGTTGGAATACACTCAGCAGCACACGACCCCCCCCCCAACCAAGGTCCCAAGCCCAGAAGCAGCAGTCTCCCCCCGGATTCTCCCAGCTTATCCTGCACCCAGTGAATCAGAAACTATGGGGGGAGGGGAAGTGTTCAGGAATCTGTATTGAAAGGAGGCCTCTGACTGGCTCCGATGCAAGGGAGTGTGTGAAAGCCACTAGTGTGCCCAACTCTCAGAAGGGAAGAGCTGTGTGGTCTTGGGTTGGAAGGGGGGTGGCAAGTTCGCTAGGAGCTCTGTGTGTGTGTGTGTGTGTGTGTGTGTTTAGCAGCAAAAGATGCCCATTCTAGACCTGTGCCGACCAACCCAGTGGGCAGCAGCCACCTACAGTCATTCACATTGGAAATTAAATTAAATAAAAGAATTAAAAATTGCAGGCCTCACGTGCTCCATTATACAGCTTACCATATTGGACAGCAGGGGCCACGTTCAGCGCCACATAAAGTTTTACTGCACCACGATGTACGAAGTCTCAGTTCTACTCTCTAGAAACGGTGTGACTTAGGTGAAGCTACTCGCTTCTCTGGTCCCCTGAATCCTCCTCTGTCATGAAGCTTATACTATCCGCCTATCTCCTATGAGTGTTACAGAGCTGGCCATACCATCCTATATGTAAATCACCTGGTACAGCTGCCCCGCCTAGAGCAAGCACTGGATAAGTTCTAGGTAATATTGCTGCTATTATGATTTCATGAGCCGTCATTGAAGATGATTTCTAAGGGTATGAACAGGCTTGGCTAGGATGAGCTCCTTCCAGTACATTTCAATTGCACATTTCAGAGCCTTCTGTAAATGGCTCTATTTTCAGCAGAACCAGCCAGCAAACCCACTCGGAAGCTATAGCCATTTGCCAGCAGGCCAGAAAGGTGACATTCTAATCGAGAAGAGAGATCCAGGCGACAAAGAGCAAGGCAACAATCGTTGAAGCGAGAACGCCTCCCTTTACGCGGGGTGATCTCTCCTTTAACCACCAATACCACAAATCTTAGGCAGGTCTGTGACTTTAAACTTGCAGCTTCGGTTTTCTTCCTCTATAAAGACCCCTAAGAGGTCTCACAACTCTCTTGTAAACGAAATCAAACTCAGCCGAGAGCAATTACGCAACCTGGAGACTACCCATGATCCTCTACTGGAGGCTAGACTGGCTATATGAATGGAGAGCAGGTGGGGGAGAACTGGGTGGGAAAAATGGAGAAAGGGCTTCCTATTCAATTCCTATGGTTGGGAAATAGGGAGTCATGGAATATTCTGGAGCTAGCGTGACGGACCCACAAGAGACCGTGCAGCAAGCAGCAGCAGATACAGGGGGGTGGAACAGCAGCTGAAGGAGGAACAGTAGAAGCCAGGAATAGCAGTCAGGAAGATGGGGCCGTTTCCAGGACAGCCATTGAGCTCTGCACAGAAGGTAATGCTGGGCGGAGTTGAGGAGAGAATGGAGGGGAGAAACCTTGTGGATAAAAGCGGTGGAGCCCATCCCCCATATGAACTGCCAGTGGAGTTGGCACTGGGAGCCAGGGATAAAATGGACTCAGAGCCTAGGCTGAATGTTCAGACACGCATGTTCCAGAGGCCAGTCTGGCCCCTTCCACCTCACGTGAGAAAGCAATTCCACTCTTCGCTCAGACTTTGGACACGCTTAACAATCTGTGCAAGAAAGGTCAGAAGAGTCTGAGTCATAAACCCAGGCCAGCGGATCTGGACTCAGGATCATAACCGAGACCCCGCCCCCTTCCTGATCCTCTCAAGCCTCTTAGAGAAACCCCAGACTTCCTAATGGTATGAACCAGCGCCATGAAACCAAATGGAGATGGGAAGTACACATGCTACCTCCATCAACCCTACAAGAGGCCTGAACAGCAACAACAGCCGGAAGGGCCATTTGAGAACCACAAACACTTCTGGAAGATGGAAAAGGTTCTGCTTTGCAAAAACTCACCATGGTGCCTTTTCTCTCCCATTTCACTGTGTCAGTTGTTAGGCGCCATCGAGTCGGTTCCGACCCATAACGACCCTGGCACAACAGAACGAAATACTGCCCGGCCCTGCATCGTCCTCACAGTCAGAAGCCTTGACGTCCCAAATCTGGCTAGCTGCCTGGCCCCTCAGAGTCAACAAGCAGGCTTCTGGTGTGGGTGTGTCTGATGATAGAAGGGCAGGGGAGAAGCGGTCTTTTCGAAACTTCTTCAAGTGCAAGGGATAAACTACAAAGCATTCTGGGACAAATGGTCTCCTCTTGATATGTCCACATTCAAGAGTTTTATATTTAGTTGAGTGAATGATTTCTTTTATATATCAAAGGAAAGTGCCTAGCGAGCTAATGGCTCCATCTGAAATGTATCTGAACATCGTTTAGCTGTTGGAAAGGAATCGGGACCATTGCATGATTATTTTGTTTTGTTTTGCTTTATTTTGAGGCAAATTCCATGGTGCCTGTTTCTTGCACGGTTTTCAAGGCTTGGGGTGTCTCATACAACAGGACTTCCCATTTGGAGCTCACTGAGACCTGTCTCTTGCTTCCTAAACGCCAAAGAAAATTCATAGACACAGGCTCACTCCATTGCCCTCCATTGATTTGGCAGCCAATCAATGGCCACTGTAATCCGAAGAAGGAGGAGGAGGAGGAGACGAAGAAAATAAGGACACCAGTCTCTGTGAACCTTTCCAAGCAAGAACGTTCAGCTAAAGCTTAATAGAGAGAAAAGCAGCCCGGGCCATCTGGTAAACAGCCTTCCGGAGTCGCGAGAGATAGTGGCAGCCTTTGCCCAACCTGCTATAAATAAGTGTCTCCGGGAGGGGAGGGGGAACAACAACCCCAATTTCAAATCTGTTTCTACTTAATACAGCTGCACCAGAGTTTATTTAGCTTTTCCCTTTAGCAGGAAGACTGTTTGCATTTTCATGACAAGGGTCTAAATGTTTTTCACAGCCATTTCCACCGCCATCATTTTGAGGAGCCGCGCACCACGCGGACCTGTCTGCCTGCTTCGGCGGCGTGCAGCGGTGGCTCCCCGTGGCCTCGGCCCCACAAGAGTGGCCTCGAATGCCCAAATTTATGGGCTTGTCTCTGCTCCCAGGGCTGCAGCCATGCCCCTGGCCTGCGAGGGACTGGTGACTCTGAGTGGCCCGGAGTCACGTGCTGCCGATCAATGACCTGTCCATCCGCCTGGCCTGAGCCTGCAGCCGACTCCAACCACTCACTGCCCCTCCCTTCAGGACCATGAGGCCGACTGGAGCCATTACTCCAGCGTGGGGAAGCCTCCTGGGCAGAGCTCAACAGGTTCACCTGCCCACCTCTCCTGAGCTGCCTAAGGGGTCCCTGGAGACTCGGTCTGCTATGCTCCTTCAGAGAGCAGAGGGCTGTCAAAGAAAGTGGCCTCCGTTGAATTCTATGCTGAACAGCTGCTGTGTGTGCCCCTCCAAACAAAACCAGACGCTCTGTCATCGAGTCAGTTCCTAGGGGGTTCGAACTGCTGACCTTATAGTTAGCAGGCCTAGTTAGAAGGACCTTCAGAAGTATAAACCCCCTAGTTTCATCCTGGTGTGGCTTTTTTTGGGGGGGAGGGGGGGCGCTAGAGGAGCTTCCCCGGCAGAATCACTACAAGGAAATGAAAGTGTGTGTAAGAACCAAGAACTGAAAAGAGTCAGTGGGAGCCACTTGAATTGCTACATCCAATCGTTTTGAAAAATGCTCTCTTCCCCGCAACATGGTCTTTTCCTCTCAACAGTGCTGGAAAACAGAGGAAATTGGTGCTGGGGAAATGGGCTGCCTCCATCTGACATGAGTCTATTACCCTGTTCCGAGCCTCGCACTCACAAGTACACTAAAGGGCGAAATTAATTGGCTCCGGCTTAAGATGCTACCGAAGCAGGGACAGTGGGGAGGGGGAGGGGTGGAGGAAGACAGCCTGGTGGCTTTGAAGTCAGGCCTGGAATCAGGTACATATGAAAAAGAAATTAAAGAAGACTAAATCTGTTCGTTTTATGAAAATGAAAAGATGATGCCAGCTATTATCATGTGCTCCCAAATTACCAAGGACTTATTAAATTGTCTGCCTTAAAACAAACACACACACACACACACACACACACACACACACACACACACACTAAAATCTTATAGCTCCTTCTACCACCCTTAGAATTAAATCAGGCACCTAATCTATTTTCACCTGTTAACTTATTACCTGCCTTCTGAATGATATATAAAAGTCAGGTGGGGAAGGGGTGCTTCTATTTGATTGTTCAAATGGAATTTTCCCCCAAATCACAAATTACTTGGGAAATGTGGATCTAGATAGGTGGTTCTCAACTAGGGATGACTATGTTTCATATGGGGTCATTTGTCAATGCCTGGAGACATTTTGGGTTGTCACAACGGGGGAGATGATGCTCAACATCCTACAGCACCCAGAACAACCAGTGAACCCACTCTAAATATCAATAGGGATGAAACGAAGAAGCCCTGGTCTAGATAAAGCCTAATGACATTTGGATTGGGACACATATTTTCAGCTATGTCCAAGGGAGAAGAGCTCATTTACTTAGAAACCTGCAGTGGGACTGTGCATATGTTGTCTAAGGACATGTTTACTTCAGTGCCCCATCAGTAAAATAGGCTCTCAGTCTGAATCTAGGGACGTTCATGAAATCTGTGACAAGGGTGGGAGTGGCTCCTGTGCATTTTAGATGCATATTTCATCAGTCTAAATGGATGGGAATTAATATCTCATAAAATAAAATGTTTATCTAGTTATGTTCCATACAAAACCAAAATCAATACACTGTATCTTACTTAACCTGCAATTAGAGTAAAATGAGAAAAGCCTAAAGGAAATGCCATTCTTTCTCCTTACTTGCTAGTCGGGTACATACTTCTGAGCACAAAGCCTTAAAAAACAAACACCTCGCCCCCACCCTGACCCCCACCCCACCCAGCTCCTCTCCTGCACTTTTTTGAGGCAGGATTTTCGAGTGCATAAAAAGCTTCCTGTTTTATTTGCTGGAGATTCGATCACTCTTTAGTGTGCAAAGCCTGCAGTCAGTTCTTTTGGGTATGCCTGCCTGGTTTTCCAAATGCCCTCCAAAACCCGATGATAAATCACACACATTGGGCCCGCTGTGCCAATTCAGAGTCAGCAAAAGAATTCCACACAGTGGAGAAAGGACTTCTGCCTCACGGGGGGCAGGGATGGAGGAGAATCGAATTCCTGTAGTCAACTGCTTTCAGAGCGTCTTAAGGACAGGTACTGAGATTCCCTAAAATAAAACCCCTTTGGCTCTGGAACATCCTATGTAGCTCTGCAGTGTCCCCAGCTTGGGGATAAGCGTGGGCCAGGACAACCCTCTATTCCTAGAAAAAGCTTAGAGCTTCCAGGCTTAGCCACAAGAGAAAGAACGCATGGCTGACAGCTATACCTTTTCAATCCTTCCAGGCCACCAGCCGGGTCTCTGAATTAGAAGGCAAAAGGGGCCACACAGACCAAGGTAACAACGGCAAAATAGCCAAGGCACCCACGCAGTCCTGGCTGCCAGTGAAGTTGCTACACGGCAGCTGGGGCAGCTTTTCCAGGGAACTGGTAATACCCTGGCTGTTCATGAATTATTTTTCACCAGAACGTCGGATTCTTCCTGTACTTCAGTAAACAGCTTGCTTCTGAGGAGCCCAAGGAGGTCAGCCAAGGGTCCCCTGTGGGGGCAGCCCCCTCAGGAGCCAGAACCCCAGGCGCCTGAACTATAAATCACCGCAGTCCCAAGTTCATTACTCTATCCTTTCCCATCTATTCATATGCCCAGAGCCTGGGAAGGGAGGAGCCCAGAAATGCCCAGCCATGGCTGGAATGATACCGCAGTGCCAGCTGAAATCCTCTCCCCCACCCCCACCCCCCTCAGCTGGAGAACTTTCTTTCGGTCAGCTCTCCTCGTCCACCGCACCATGAGGGGGTTAAATTGGGTTTCTGTGCATTTAGTCTTTCTCCCTCACACACTGCTTGGATTTATTTCCTTGCTCTGATTTCCACCACAGTTGCCCGATGCCAGGCTCTGGTGGCTACGGAGTCAGCCTAAAGCCTCCCATCTACAGTTATGTTCAAACTCATTGCTAGGTGCTTTAAGGCTGAAGCTGCCAGCTTGGCGGGCTCATCTGCTGTAGAGCAGCATTGACCAATAGAAACACATATGTAACTCACACTTCCTAAAACAAAATCCCACAGATAAAATTCATTTTAATCCAATATCTAGGGGGCCCAATATATTCAAAATGTTGAAGGAGCCCTAGTGGTGTAGTGGGCCACACACTAAGCTGCTAGCCACAGACTCAGCAGTTCAAACCCACTAGTGCCTCGAGGGAAGAAAGAAGAGGCTGTCCTCTTTTATAAAGAGGTACTCAGCAACCCCAAAGGGGTAGCTCTACCCTGACCATTAGGGTCAGAATCGAGCCATCGGAATCAACTCGATGGCAATGTTTGGTGTTGGGGTTATTCAAAAGACTATCATTTTATCATGTAACTAATAGGAAAATTAATGAGATTTGTTCTCTCTCTTTTTGGCTTTCAAAAGCCAGTGTACGTTGTATGCATATGCTGTTGAGTCCATTCCAACCCAGAGAGACACCATGTGACCAAGTAGAACTATTCCCTAAGGTTTCCTAGACGGCAACCTTTCGAAGAGCTGATTACCAGAACTTTCTCCCATGGAAGTCCTGCATGAGTTCAAACTACCAACCTTCTGGTTAGCAGCCAGGGGTTAGCCATTGGGCCCTATCTTCCTGTAGACATCTCAAGCACTCAGTAACCACCTGTGTGTAGTGCAGATAGATAAAAGACATCTCCATCATCATTGGCAGTTCTTTTAGATAGTCCTTTACTAAAAGATTTTTTTAAAGCATTTGGGAAGAACAGTGCTAAGTGTGACCAAGATGTGCTTCCTAAGTCTCTAACCCAATGATTAGAATTCATGGCAGCAGAAAACAAAATCGGGACTCTTAAAAAGTGGGATGTTCTAGGAGCGCTTAGTAGAGATTAAGGTGTGTGTGTGTGTGTGTGTGTGTGTGTGTGTAAGGCCCAGAAACTACGTCTGCCTAGTGTGAAGATCAGTGGGTAGATCACTCAAGGCGTCTAGTCACTGTGCTGCCTCCATCTTGGCTGCTTCTCAGCTCTCAGGGCAAGGACTCGGTCAGAAGATCACCAAAGTCACTTACCTTCCTTCAATGACAATTCTGGGTTTGTAATCGAATTTGGTGAGGCAGATTCAGGAACATGATCAAATTACTTGTGCCTGGGTCTGCGTGTGCACGTGTGTTCGAATGTCTGTGTTCTGGGCTGGAGGGGAGAGGAGGGCCGGGTGTAAAATCCAGAAGCACTCACAGGGCCACCAAGGCCTCTTCTTCAGCAGCTGCAGTCAGAGCACAAGGAAGAGCAGGACACCAGAGGCTCATCAAGACTGGGGAGCCCCCAAGGAGAAGTCAACAGTCCTGAAAGCACCCAGGTGTTGGGAACCACCCCCCACCCTGATCAGGTGTGGGGAGAGAAGTGACAATCAGGCATTCTCCAAAGACAAGCGCTGGCAACTCTGACGCAAAGATGCCCTCCGGATCCCCCAAATCAAACACCAGTCAGAGCCTCCCACAGGCTTTGGGACAGCAATGTGTCATGAGCCTCCTTCCCCCTCTTGGGGTGTCTCTTTCTATCAGGTTCTCCCATCTTCTGAGGAGGGAGGCAGCAGAGTTAGGAAGATCAGAGTCCAAATCCTGACTCCACCCGGGGTCTCCAGGAGTTTGAGAGCTACCATCTGGTTGGGAGAGGGTTAGGGACTTGTTTTGACAATCGTTCGCATAGCAAATCCCTGCCTCCTTCTGCCTGAGTGTTGATTGAGTTGAGAGGAAGGCCTCACCCACTCTGCAGTCCCACCACGGACCTCTAATTATATAACCTGGCTCGGCCTCTGTTTCTTCATCTATAAGATGGGAATAATATGGGTCATCATCTCACAGGAGGATTGTAATGATTCAATCAGGGCTTGTCCACAGCCCCGGTGGCGTAGTGAGCTCCTTGCTGGACTTCTAACCACAAGGTCACCAGTTCAACATCACCAGCCTCTTTGAGGGAGAAATAAGAAGCTTTCTACTCTCTGTCCTATAGGGGCACTCTCAACTGGTAGTGAGTTTTGTCCACATGAGATCATCAAGGGCTACAACTGGAGCATAACCCCAGAGACCTTCGCGTCTCCAACCAAACATATCAATCTCTCACTTTCTCTCTGCTGGGTCTTCTCCATGGTGATTCATAGCTCCCCCACCCCCACCCCCAACACCCTTCATGCCATCAGTCATACCCAGTTCTCATGGAGTAAGCAACCATTGGGTGCTCGGAGTCTGAGATACAAAACCACAGGCTGTTTGTCCTGACATCTTAAACAGTTAGGGATGCTTTTGGACTTATCTATGTGGCATGTAAGCATGAATTGTGATTGGCCTACCTCTCAGGTGGGCCCCACCTGCCCAGGTACATATCCCATTTTGTGAATGGACAAGGGCTGAGGATTCTGACCACTGGGAGAAATAAATAAGAAACTCAGAGGAGGGAGCCAGGAATACATTGTCGGCTTTCAATCCTAATCACCACAGTCTGGCATCAAAGAGGTGACAGGAGCCCAGGTGGCCCTGTGAGTGAGATGCCCAGTTGTGAAATGCAAAGTTGGTGCTTCCAAACTTGGTGGTTCCAAGCCACCATCGGCTACTCAGGAGAAAGATGAGGCTGGTTGCTCCCCTAGAGACCTACAGGCTCTGAAGCCCTGGGCAGGGTTGCTATGAGTCAGAGTTGACTCAGTGACAGTGGGTTGGGTCTGTTCCTGATTTGGTCATTGATGCCGCCATCCCAGGAAAGCCAGGAATGCTTCCCATGCATACCGTGCCTGGCAGCCGTCCGCTCCTACATCTACCAGTAGGGGAGGAGCCACTGGGTGTGGACATGGTTCTTCTCCATCTCTGATCAAATACATTAGGAGTCCCTACTAGTCAGGTCCACTAGAGCAGGAGCTCCCTGTTCTCCGGGGGCCACAGCCCTCACAGCCATGCTGCCTCCCACGTCTCCAGCACCTCCCAGTCTTCCCTCGCCCTCAGATAGCCCTGTCTCCTGGGCTTGTTTTGCCAGGTTTCTTTCTTTCTTTTTTTAAATTTCTCGTCCAAGTCCCAACCACCAAGTTTCTGTGCTAGCAGCAGGCATTACATGGAAAAAGGTTTGCTCATTTGTTCCTGAGATAGGCACGATCCCTGGATGGAAGCCCACTCCAGGAGGACCAGGGCTTCTTTGCATTATAAAGGAACCCCTGGGGTCCCAAAGTAGTAGTCAGCCAGTCAGCCTTGGGGGACAGTGTCAGGGGTGCCTCCACGATGCCCCTAGTGGGCATCTGCTCAGGAAGGATAAGTCCTACTCTCAGGGCTGTGTGTGTGTGTGTGTGTGTGTGTGTGTGTGTGTGTGTGTGTGACACTTTGGCCTGCAAGCCCATCACTGCCTTTAGAAAGTGGCAGGTGGCACTCCTCAAGATCACCTTCCAGAAGACATAAAGGGAGCCCCTCGGGGCTGGGAACCCAGCACTGCTCTGGCCAGCAGCTCCCCTCCCAGTACTCCACTCCACTCCCTACTGTCGCCCTGCCATGCCACCCACCACCCTTCTCCTGTAACAAAGGCACGCTGGAGCTACATCTTCAAAGTTATCAGAAGTCTCCTGGTCAAGGAGCAAATGATTCTGGTGACTCAAAGGGCCGCTGGGAGATGTCTACACAGCAGTGGGCAGGGTTCCCATCGGAAAAGCAAGGCAAACCTCGCCTGAGCTCGAAGCCCAGCGACGAATTCTTTTCTCCCTGCTGGCTGCTTTGCTCTCTGTACTACAGAGAAGCTTTCAAAAGAACCAGCTACATAAAGGGATCATACCAGAGGATGCGAGATAATGCTAAACCAACAAAAACAAAGACCAAACGAAACAGAGCGAGCCCTGAGAATACGCGGCTATCAAAACTTTGTTTGGCCTATCTATTTATCATCGCTGCACACCCGGACTCTGCGGAATATCATTCGGTTGATGTCACTTATCCTCAGCAAAATATTTACACATCCTTCAAAACGCCAGATGAGGGGGCCTGACCGCGAACTGCTGCTAGCCGTCCTGTCAGCCCCAGCGCCCGGGAGGTGGGCAAAGCAGGAGGTGGGGGCCCCTGGCGGGTGGATCCAGCGGGCACAGGTAAGAGCCACCCATAGTTCCTGGGCGCGCGACCACCCAAGCATTCTGCCTTGCCTTGCCCACCCCTCCCCTACCTGTCTCTGCAGGCGGCAGCCACCTCCCCTCCCGGCATGGTGTCCGCGCCGCCGCCCCCTGCCTTTCTCATTGATTAAGTTCTCAAACCATTGTTGAAGCCTGGTGGCTTCTCCCTGGAAAACCGGGCTGGATTCACTCCGCACGCCCTGGCCACAAAAGGAATATTCATAAAAGTTTGGCAGGCAGAAAGGGCGGCTGACTGCGCGCCATGGGGTGGGTGACAATTCTCTCTGCTGAAGCCACCTTCTTCCTCCTGGCGCCATCCCTCTCACCATCCACCCGTCGTGCCCCAAATCGACTCCAGGGACTTCTGAGACGGAAACACAAAGCAGCAGCTGTTTGGCAACATTTCTGCCCCTCGCCAGCAACTGTGGTGGGATGCCATTTCCCCACCCAGGCGGAGCTTCCCCGGAACAATAGTCGGGCTGGAAACGGGCAAACACTGGGAGCACAACCCCAACCCCAACCCCGACACAGCCACCGCGGGGAGCGGCCGAGAACTCGCCGCGCCAGGGAAAGCACCACCAGGACGCTCCCCAAAACAAAAACAAAAACACCGCAGCGACAACGCTGCCCGTTGCCAAACGTGGCAGAAAGCCCGAGCTGGCGCGGGCACCCAGGCAGGGCACCGGGTGCGGGGCCCCGGGCGCCGGCGGGCGCGCACTCACCCGGTTCTGGGGGACTGCGGGGCTGGCCGCGCGGCACAAAGACGGGCCCCGGCGGGATCTGGCAAAAGCCAACTTTCCACCCGACTCGCCAGAGCCTCCAGATACGTCAACGGGATCCATCTTTCAAAGGGCCTGGAAGGCGCTGGGTGCGCCGGGCCGGGTGCGGTGACCGCGGGGTGGCGACGTGACCCACGCCGGGCCCCCAGCCTGCCTGGCCCGCCGGCGCCACCTCCCCCTTCCCGGCCCGGCCCGGCCCGGCGGGGCCAGCGTGCGGCGCCCGAACCGGAGTCAGAGCGGGCCCGGGCGCCCGCGGTGGCGCTCGGCGCTCGGCCCGCGTCCCGCCCCGCCGGCCCGGCGCTGGCCCGGCCGCGTCCTGCCCCCGAGCAGGCCCCTCCCCGGCCCGGCCGCCGGCGCGCCCTGCAGCCGCTGGCAGGTCCGGCTGGAGGGCGGGGAACCCGGCCCGCGCGGGGCCGCCGTGGCCGCTACCTCGATCGCGGCCACCGCCTCCAGGAAGCCTCGGGCTGGTCGCGGGTGCCGGTGCTCTCGGGACTGGCCTCGCCACCGCCCGCCTGAAGGGGGTGCGCAGGGCCGGGAGCCGCCGTCGCCGCTGTCACAGAGCCGCTGTCGCTGCCGCCGCCGCCGCCGCCGGTGGTGCGTGAGTGTGTGCGCGCCGTGTCCGGGCGAGTGTGTGCTGCGTGCGGCGCTGGCCTTTACTATATACACGAGGGGTGGGAGGAGCGGGGAAGGGGAGGGCTTGGGGAGGCGACGGCGGCGGAGGGGGAGTCAAGGGGGACGAAAGTGTACAGGAGGAGGCGGCGGCAGAGGAGGGACAGGTGATCTAGCCCACGGCGAGGGCGTGGCGGTGGGCGGCGCGGGTAGCAGGAGGAAGGGGCGCCCACGACTCGGCAGTTGGCTTGGGTGCCTGAGGAGCAAGGGCCATGCTGGCTCCTAGCTGACTGGGGACCCACCCTCGATCCCAGGATGAAGAAGACAGAGGGGCAGACCCTAGAAGACAGGATGAGGTTGGCTGGTGACAGCGGGGGCTGGGGAGGTGGGGGAGGCCCAGAAAGCCACCTAATGCCAACTCTGAGTCCAGGCGAATTGGCTGCGTACAAAATGTGAGATGATTGTAAGCAAAATTGGTCCACGGACATCATCTAATTTCCACATACTTGCCAGAGAGGTGATTCCTTTATTAATCTGATGATTAGCATTTATTAAACACTTAGTCTTGGCCAGACATTGAACTCAGAGCTGGAGTTAACAAAGATGATGGATAGCTGGTGGCTGACCAGTAGAGAGATGCTAGATAGCAGTAGTAGATTGAGCATTTTCAAAACCAACAACGACAATAACAAAATTCTGGGAAAAATGTTTTAAGCAAGCAGAGGATGCAATTACATTGGCTTAATTAATCCCTAAAGAGGTAAAGGGGCTCCCCCCCACACACCTATTAATCAAAACAGGATGAAGATATTTCACACAGCAGGCAGAGGGGACATGACTTTAATCTGAGCAGAGAGCTGTAGGGAATCCAGCTGCCTGTTTTAGACCCCGAGTCCTAACTGTGCTAAGGCACCGGGATTTCCTTCTGGTGAAAGCCGTCAACCACAGCAGCTTGGCTCCTTTGTCATTGGTATCAGAACCCAAACTGGTGTTGGAAACGCTGGATTCTCCCCAGCCTGTGCTTCTTGGGATGGCAGTAAACAGGGCAGGTAAACTTCCCTGGGACCCTTTGTGGCCTCTTCCTAATTAATCAATCAATCAATGTATATTACATTTTACAACTGCATTGGTATAAACACAGATATATTAATGTTGCATAGCAAAATACTTTCTCTGTCCTTCAAGGGCATATTTTTCTCCCTTCTGATTTGAAAATATGTCCAGGGTCCCCTAAGAGCACAGGGGCGGCGGGGGGGGGGGGCGGGGCGGCTGTACAGGCACTGTGTCTCATGAAGAAAAGATGGCTTTGGTCCTACAATTCCTTAGTGCAGATTTTCTTCTCATTAAAAAGAAGAGCTACAGAGAAGAGGATTTGATTTATCTGGGGGGCAGGAAGACCCACAATGAAAGCTTCATACTACTAACAGGAAAACCAATCCCTATGAGTTTCAGTTGGGCCGCTGAGGTTTTAAATTAGCCCGAACAGTTGATGATATTTGTGCCCCGGTGGCACAGCGGTTCAAGCTAACTCAGTTGCTATCCAAAAGGTTGGTGGTTTGAATCCACCAGCTGCCCTCTGATAGAAAGAGGTGGCCTTCTGCTTCTGTCAAGACAACAGCCTTGGAGACCCTCTGGGGGCAGTTCTACCCGGTCCTGCAAGATCACTCACTACAAGTCAGACTCTAGGGCAATGGGTTTGACTTTTTTTTTGGTGGACATCGTTGGCTATGACTGTGTCTTCAGCTATTTCAGCCACCAAAGACTTATGCAGAGCTCAGAAATGTCCTGAGTGCTTAGATTAGGTCTGTGAGTTCTCAGTTGCCAGGATTCTTGCCTGAGTAGAACTAAAGCCACAGCTGGGCAGTTATAATTGGGCAAGTTCATGGCTGAAAGAGCCATAAAGGTTTTGTGTGTGTTGAGGGGGCCTGTGTGTATACGGTAGGGATTGATATCTTGGGAGGCAATTATCAGCCTCTTTCTTTTGTTGGCCTAGATCGCAACCCTGGGTTAATGTTTGATCCCCTCTGGCAGTTGTGTGTCATAGTCGCTGCCCTTTGAGGTGCTTACGGTTTCAGGAAAGATGCCATGGATTCAGATTGATGCAAAATAAACAGGCATCATGAACTCCATCCCCCAAGAAATGTACAGTATCAACTGTTTGTGTGTCCTGAATGACTGCCCCTGTGTGGCAAGGGAAAAAGGAGGAGTCCTACACAGGCAGGCTGGGCGGTGTGTGTGTGTGTGTGTGTGTGTGTGTGTGTGTGTGTGTGTGCACGCGCGCGTGACAGAAGGGGGAGAGAGGATGAGTATGTAGGGGATGCTTTGGAACTGAAATATGGTATTAATATGCAAGAAATCTGTTCATACAGTTAAATGAGTACCGAAGGAAGGAGGGAATAAAGAGCAGAAAAGATCACCAAATATCTGTCAGAGGGGTGGGTCAGGGTGATTTTTCAGATCTGCAAGTCAAAAAAAAATGGGGTACTTTTAAATGACAAGACAAAATGAAATGAAATTCGTTGCCATGAGGTTGCTTCAAACTCATCTTGGCCCTGTAGGACAGAGTCAAATCTAGGGTCTCCTAGGCTATAATCAGTTTGGAAGATGATCCTGGGAGCAGCTGGTGAGTTTGAACCACAGGACTTTCCATTAGCAGCTGAGTGTTTACCCACTGCACCACCAGGGATCCTTGATGTAAGTTCCACTCCCCAAATTTCCCACCTCAGGGCTGCTGATGTGAATAGAGGCTGCCAAGGAAGGAGAGAAGGAAGTGAAGTTCCCCATTCTGTCCTGTGAAGGAGCTTTCTTCTGATCTCAGTGGGAAGCCAGTGAAACATTTTAAGTAAAGGAGTGACCAGGGCAGGTTTGCATATGGGAAAAATCACACTGGCGGTCAGTGTGCTGCACTGATTGGAGGGAGGTGAACTTGATAGCCTAGAACAGGCTGCTGCAGGGATCAGGGTTTGAATTCAGGTCGTGGCAGCAACGAGGAATTTGAGTCAAATGGATGGAGAATCAACTGGCAAAGAACAGAGGGAAGGAAACAGGAGGAGTTAGGGTAATGGATACCTAATTTTCTGAATCAAGTGGCAGGCTGGGTGGGGGTGTGGTCATTGAGCTAGAGGGCCTTATGGGGAGCTGGAGATTATGAATGTTATAGATCTCCCCTAGGAACAGATCTTGAGATCAGGAATCAAGTACCGACAGTTCATTTGGAAGGTCAAGGAAACACTAGAGGAGGAGTGATGTGTTAGTCTGGGTAGACTAAAGAAACAAATTCATAAACACGCATATGTATCTAAGGGAGAGGTTTATATACAAGAGGAATTGAACACCGAGAAAACATCCCACCCAGTCCAGTCCAGGGCTGATAGTATAAGTCTGATATTAGCCCATATGTCTGATACCAATCTATATAGTCCTCTTTAGGCTCACGAAACACATGCAATGAAGCCAAATGCAGGAAGATCACAGACCAGTGGGTAGAAAGTCTTTGGGTCCCAGCACTGACAGGGGTCTCTCTGTGGCTCCTTCAGCTTCCGGGGTCTGGTTGTGTCCATGTGGCTTGTCTCCTGCAATGTCTTCCAGGGAGTGGCGGGGGGGGGGGGGGGGGGAGGGAGAGAGAGAGAGAGAGAGACCCAGATTTCCCAGAATTCTCAGAAGGAGGCCACACTCACACAGAAGTCTCATTGGCTATCTCCAGATTGACAGCCTAGACTCCACCCCTTCACTTTTAATCCTTAAATTGACACCAGATTAGGTGAGTACCACAAGTGGGAAAGGAAAAGAGAAGCCAATAGGAAGCTTGTTATGCAGACCAATGACCACTATGGGCAAGTGGATCTTCACCCCTACCTCCCCTGAGGCAAACTCCGGAATGTGACCCAAAGCGCCCATTTCAGAGTTATCATGCGCCCAGGAAGCTGACTGAGGGTTATCATGGGGGTTCCGATTTTCTGGTCATTGCAACCTGTTGCTTAGCATTGGCAAAGAGGGGGTCCTTTTTGGGTCCAGACATAAGATCCAACAGCTGGATATCTACAGAGAGCACTGGACTGGTGATATTTGAGAGGTGGGGCAGCATCAGGGAGATCTTGAGTTTTAGGTGCCGAGGGAGAACCTGGTGGCAGAGTGGGTTACTTGTTGGGCTGCTAACCACAAGGTCAGCGGTTTAAATCCACCAGCCACTCACTGGGGGAAAGATGAGGCTTTCTGCTCCCATGAAGAGTTACAGCTTGGAAACTCACCGAGGCAGCTCGATTCGTTCACCATGAATCCGAATGGACTAGGTGGAAGTGAGAATGAGGTGGGTAGCCCTTCAGCCAGAGAGAGTCGCCTGGTGGACATTTGAAAGAAAAACGTGGAGTTAAGAACCTAACTGGGTACTTAGATTTCGAAGGTGTTTGGCCATGAATGGCTAAGAACCTAAGCTGGGAGTGTGACCCTGGGGGTCTCACTGGTGGCACAGTGGATTGTGTGTTGAACTGCCAACCACATGGTTAGCAGTTCAAAACTACCAGCCATTCCACAGGAGAGAGATGAGGCTTTCCACTCCTGCAAAGATTTACAGCCTTAGAAACTCAAAGAGGCAAGTCCACTCTGCCCTACAGAGTTGCTTTAAGTCAGAACGGCAGTGGTTTGGTTTGGAGAGGCCATGAGTACTGGTTGAAAGGGGTGGGGGTATTATTGAGCTTTGCAGAGGATATATTTGAATTGAGAAAGTAGCTGAGCCTGTCATGCTGGGGGGACATTCCCTTGTTCTTTCAATACATAACGTAGGCCCATTTGCAACTGTCTCCAAAAACGTGATGGAGGTGACCATAAATTTGATCATTGAAGCAAAGACATTACCAAAGAAAGATGAAGGGGCTGTGATTAATAAATAAATCAGAAAAACCGGGAATTCCCAGTAAACCCAGATGTATGCTCACCCTGCTATCTTGCTGGGGATCATATGAAGACTGGATGCTGAACAACAGAAACAACAGAAACAACCTGGAACGGGACCATATCATTGAACTTCAAGAACAGACAACATTGGAGCCGCCATGCCTTGGACTTCCTGTTATGTAAACATTGCCAGAAAGGTTACATTTCTTGGAGTCAGGTCCCCATTGCTTGAAATGGGACACATCTTAAAGACCTGCATGTTTGTTTTTGTCTTGCTTTTAGTCACAGCGACAGAGACCCATTCTGGAGTCAAGAAAGCTAACGAACCAAGTGTAGGGAAGAAGTAGGTCAGGAATTGGTCATTTTCATCTGACTCAAAACAACTAAGAAAATATGCTAAGCTAGAATTAGATTGGAATACATTGTTCGGAATGTGGTAGAGCATATTCAGATTATTCTGGTTATTCTAGTGTGCTAGTGGACGTTCTCATTCCAGTGGTGCTTTGATGTCCTGCTCTTCCCTCTGCCAAAAGGGGAAGGCTCCTGAACCAAGGCGCTGGATGATTTCTTTCTATCTCCTGCTCTGTCCCTGGGTAACTGAGTGATTTGGGGCAGGGGATGCTTCTCTGTGACTAGAGTTCCTTATTTGAGTACAGCAGTAGCAGTCATTCCCCCTCTCCCCCCCCCCCACCCCCATATGCCTTGTGTCGGCCTCCGGGGAGGGTCTATAGAACCTGTTTGTTATATTCACAATGACTTCCCATCACTTTTGTACTTTTGTCTCTCATTTCTAAACTGATTCCATACCCATTATCTCACAAAACATTGCAACTATTACATGCACCTGCTTTTTGAGTGTGGAAGGAGGCTAGTGGGCAGCGGGATTTGGCTGGGAGTCGTAGGACTATGGCCTTAGAATGACCTGCGTGCTAAGATCGGTGGAGCAGGGAACAAGGCGGCACAAAGCCAAGCTGCATGAGACAGAGGAGAGCTCACAGAAGTCACCAAGACGGAAAGAAGTAGAAACAGAAATTATAGCCCAGAGACAGCTCTGGAGTCAGGAACATGACATAATAAGGCAGTGGCTTTTGTTGAAGTAGAAAATTGAGGTTTGCTTTTGCAGAAGTGAATTGCTTTTGCTGAATGAAGGATCTTTCCCACTTGGAGCATGAATGTGGTTTATGCATAAATGATTAGGGAAAGGACAAGTTAGAGAGGGCACACAAGAAAGGCACAACAGATAATATTCCCTGGTCTTCGGGTGGGGGAAATGACACCTTAAGAGGTGAGCACAGACAAATTAGACACCCCCCCCCAATGCACTTGCACATATGCCTTTACACATACACACTTACCTTTACCCATGAGAAGCCCCGAATTCCTTCCAGGTGTCATACTTAGATTTTCTCCTTTAAACTCACATCCACAGTCCCTCAACGGTGGCCCTTTGTCACCTTTCAAGTCTGGAACTGAACCCACTCTTCTGTTACAATAATCAACTCTTGGCATTTACCCAATAACAAAGTACAAAGGGTTAGGAAAGGAGGAATAGAAACAGGAAACCCAGGAAGGAGGTGGTGTAAACAATGGTCCGGTGAGAGGATTGCAATGATGCGTTGAATCCGAATGGTTTTGAGTTATTGAATGTAAAACTGTGATCTGTTCTGTAAGCCTTCACCAAGTTCACAATTTAAAAAGTTAAAAATAAATTCATTCGCCCATGAGCCAACTTGGTCACCCCATCAGAAAGAAAGCAGAGCAATAAGGAGTAACTCCTGAGACACTCCAAGGCAGAACTGGTGCCTTTCAAGAGGGTGGTCGTGCAGTCGCCCACAGATATGTCCACCCCGCCCCCTCCCCCAAACCACAGTCTTCTGGCGCCTGGCACTGTGATGAGCGCAAGATTATCTATAATATTGCCTCTTAGAAGAAGAGTTATCTAGGACTTTCTCAGCCATTAAATCCATTGACGGTTGGATGTGATTAGGGCTCCCATTGATAGAGCCTATCTGAGGTGCCTAGCATGCATTTTATAAAGAAACAAGAGGGTGGCATCTCATTTCCCAAATGATGTGTACCACAAACTCATTGTGTCAGTGGCCTGTTACGCTTGTTCCAATTCAAGTATGACAGTTCCCTCCAGTATCCCTGACAACGTTTCGGATGGTATACACTGTAAGGGGTTAAAAGAGTTCACAAAGTCGTTAATTTCTGAACGGAACACCAAACATCAAACAGAACATCGAAATCATTTCATTTTCTTTCTTATGGGGTAACTTCAATCATTTCATTTTTTTCTTGTGGGATACATCATGATGTTGTGAATAGAAAAAGAACCTTGGTGGCACAATGGTTAAAGTGCTCAACTGCTAACCCCAAAGGTTAGCAGTTTGAAACTCATCAGCCAGTCAGTTGGAGAAAAATGTGGCAGTCAACTTCTTAAAAAAAAATTTTTTAATGTACCGCCTTGGAAAACTATGGGGCCGTCCTGCTCTGTTCCATTGGGTCGCTCTGAGTCAGAATCCACTCCAGGGCAGTGAGCTTTGTTTTTATGAATGGGACAATTTCATAGGAGGAGAAAGCAAGCAAGAGGAAAACCTCACTGGTCTAAGATAGTCAGCATTTTTTAAAGGGCATCAGACATTTACTGTTTCATTTATTATTTTTTGTTTGTATCTTTGAAACTAGACCATGTACCATGAGAGCATTGAAGTTGGTTTCAATTCTACGCTTCCTCTTTCTTCCTGCTTTTCCTCCTCAGATGTGGGGTTAAGTCTGATGCGGAAGGAAACTGGCAGGGTTTCAAGGCTGTGATCTCTCTCTCTCTCTCTCTCTCTCTCTCTCTCTCTCTCTCTCTCTCTCTCTCTCTCTCTCTCTCTCTCTCTCTCACACACACACACACACACACACACACACACACACACACACACACGAGTTTCTTTGATTTATGGAGCAGAACACTAACAAGCTTACAAAACAGTTGCACAGCTTGTCTGTCTCATCAGTCAGACAGTGACAGTATCCTGCTAAACTGCCCCATGTCTGCAGTCCTTTCCTGTTCTTGCTCTTCTTCCCACCCCACCCCCTGCACTTCCTGCTTTCCTCCCTGTTTCTCCCTCACCCATCCCTGTGCTTTCCATAGTCTTCACAGACTGCTCCTTTTGTTGTGACAAAGATTTTCCTACTGTTTTCCTCTATAATAATGGTGTCACGAAGTAGTTATATTTTAATGAAATCGACTAACTTTGCCCAGTATAATGTCTTCCAAATTTGTCCATGTCATGAGGTGTGTTTGACAGTTTCATGATTGTTTTTTAGAGATGCATAATATTCCATTGTGTGCATGGACCACAATTTATTTATTTATCTATCTCTATTTATCCATTCCTCCACAGATGGGCTCTGTGATTGTTTGCAGCTCCTTGTTATTATAGAAAGAGCTGTGATAAACCTGCGTGTGCATACATCTGTCCATGTTTTGTTCTTTATCTCTTTGGAGTCTATATTGAGCAGAGAAATTGCAGGGTCGTGTGGGATTTGTATCTGCATTTCTTTAAGGAAGAGCCATATTGGTTTCCATAGTGGTTATACAATTTTTCAACCTATCAGTAATGTTTAAGTGTCCTAAGCTCTTGATATCCTCTCCAGCATTTCTAATTTTCTATTTGTTTGAATTTTCCTATCAATAGCTTTCAATTTTGGTGATGTCTTTGCCTGGCTTAGGTATCAGGATTATACTTACTTCATAAAATGAGTTTGCAGTACATTATATTTTTCTATATTCTGGAACAGTTTGTGTAGAATTGGTGTTAATTCTTCTCTAAATATTTGGTAGAATCCCTCAGTGAAACCATCTGGCCCTTGACTTCTTAATGTTGGGAGTCTTTTAATGACCAGATCTACTTCTTCTACTAAATAGATCTCTTACAGTTTTCTACTTCAAACCGTGTTAATTTAGGGAGGCAATGCGTTTCTAAATGTTTGTTGAGGTTTTCAAATATATTGGAATACAATTTTTCACAATATCATGTAATTATCTTTTTATTTCAGTTGTGTCTAATGTGGTATCACCGGTTTCATTTCTTAATCATAATATTTGCATTATCTCCTTTTTGCCTTTGTTAGGTTTGCCAGTAGTTTATAAATTTTGTTAATTCATTAGAACAGTGGTTCTCAACCTGTGGGTCGCTACCCCTTTGGGGGTTGAACGACCCTTTCAAGGGGTCTCCCGATTTATAACAGGAACAAAATAACAGTGATGAAGTAGCAATGAAATAATTTTATGGTGGGGGGGTCACCACAACATGAGTAACTGTATTAAAATGTCGCGGCATTAGGAAGGTTGAGAACCACTGCTTTAGAAGAACCAACTTCTTGTCTTATTGATTTTTTTTCAATTTTTAAAATATTTGATGCATTCATTTCTGCTCTGATATTTATCATTTCTTTTTTTCAGGTGGTGGAGGATTTGTTTTGCTGTTCTTATTCAAATTATTGTAGAATGTATATTGAAAGGTTTATTTTTGTTCTTTACCCCTTTTCTTTCACTTATTGCTGTTTCCCAATTTGGTAGGTTGACCTTTCATTCTCATTTTTTCAAGGAAATTTGTAATTGCACTCTGTATTTCTTCAATTACCCAGTGGTTTTTAAGTAACGTATTATTTAATTACAGTGTACTTGCATTTTGATTGATATTCTTGTTGCTGAGGTCTAATTTTACAGCATTGTGATCTAAAAATAGTTTGTAGTATCTCTGTTTTTAAATGTATTGATGCTTTGTGGTCTAACATAGGATCTATGCGATAGTATGTTACATGAGCACTAGGAAAATGCACATCATGGTGTTGGGTAAATGCTTTGGATCTGTCTAAGAGATCAAGTTAATTGTGTTATTTAGTTCTTTATCTTTGTTGACTTTTCCCCCCAGTTGGTCTGTTTTTTAATCAAAGGTGGTGCATTGAACTCTCCAATATTTTTGTCTGGTTGCCTATTTGTCTCTTCAGTGCTGTCAAAGCTTGATGTGTTTCAAGAGTCTTCCATTGGGTAGTCTTCCATTGATGAATATGTCTTTTTGTTCGACTGTGACTTTCCTCATTTTTTCATGAAGGCTTTTACCTTGATGTCTATTTTGTCAGAAATTAATATTACTGATAGTAAACCTTTTAAGCTGCCATCCTTTGCCCTTGTGGTCTCTCTGTGCCAGATCAATAGCTAGTTGCTCTCACAAGATTGCTCATCAGCAACCTCTGCTTCTTTGGCCTTCTCTCAGAGGATCTCTCATGCTCTTCACGTCTAGAACAATCCTTGACCAATCACTGAGCCAAAATGTCAGGACTTTGGGCTGGAACTAAGTTGGCTTCTTGCATGTGTGCTCCTCCTGTCCCTGAGGCGAGTCCCCTGGGTGTCACTGGACCACGTGTCCACAGCAGTCCCCAGCCATCCTCTCCATGAACTCATCTGCTTCATTAGTCCAGGCATAAACTTAGCCTCTAAATCTGTTTCTTTTGAAATTTCTCAAGCTTCCATTGGAAAAATAGTTCTACCACAGGATCCAATCCCTACATGTGAGACATCAACTCTGATGTCCACATTGCTGCACACGTGGGGGAAGGTTGGTTTCCATTCATGGACGTCCTGCTTTAAAGTGACTGCCTGAAACTGCACAGGAGTGTTGCGGACATTCTAGACTGCCACCATCTTTCAGAAGAAAAGCTTAGTTATTGCCTCCAAACATCAGTCATTGAAAACAGCCGAGTTCTACTCTGACACACACGGGGACCCTGTGAGTCAGAATCAATTCCTTGGCAACCAATTCTGATCCAACATCCTGCATTATCTCATCTCTCCTATCAGATGTCCTCATTAGAGATTTAGTGCAGTTGTTTTTGCCTTGTGAAGAGCAAACACTTTACTGGCAAATGGAGATGACCTTTTAAAAAGCGCAATATTATTGCTTTAGAAAAACATTCACAGTGAATGTAGAAATGCTACAGAATACAATTAATTTCTTCTTTTAAAGTGGACTTTTATTACAATATTCATTTTTAAATGAAACACAAGCATAACAGACTATTCTGTTTGTAATATAAATATTCAGTGGAACTCATTCTTCATGATACGTATACTGCCTTCAAGTTTTTTCTATTTATAGTGATATTTACACTACCAAAACAATTTAATATATGATTTTAGTTCTGCTTTTGTTTCTTAATATCTCCAACTAATAAGCGTCTGACTATCTCAAGCTAATAAGAATTTTCCCATAGCATTCCGATAATTTGCCTTAATTGTAATAAACATTTTTACTGACTTCATAAAATTTTATTAAATGGATTCACCATCATATAATTAGTGTTCACTTTACTGTTGGGGATGTAGACTAGTTCCAAAATCTGCTGTTATTAAATTATTAGTATCAGTGTGAACTAATAATTTTGCCATTAATAATAAGATAGATACTCAAGTATAATATTTCTAATGCAGACAGAGAAACATTTATATATTGCCAAACGGACATGGTCATGCTGTGGTTTGGGTTTTGGTTGTTGATGGCAGAAATGGTTCACACTTGGCTGATGACTGAAGGTCGATTGTTCCAACCTACCCAATGACACTGTAAAAGTAAAGCCTTCAGTAAAGATGAAAGCCAAGAAAATCCCGTGGGGCAGGTCTATTCTGTAACATACAGAGTTTAGAGGAGTTGGGATCGACTAAATGGCACAAGACAACAACAGACTGATTACAAACAGGCTATTCCCAGTAGAAGTGGGAGAGTGAGTACCTGTCTTATAAGTACTCACCACCCTAGGACAAAAACAAGGTCTCACTGTTTTATACTGTATTTCTCTGTTCACTTGCTACTTGGGAATGGTTGGTTCACTGCCTTCACACAATTTTTAATTAAATTATAGTGTTTGCATCTTATCAGGGTGCATATGCCCTTTAGTTAATAAAAAAGTAAATATATGTGGTGATGGCAACAAACATACATCCCATGATTTGTTCCATGAGTTTTGGCTACTATTTTTTATGCACAAGTTTTATACTTTTGTATGGTTAAAAATCTACCTTCTCCTTTCTATTATTTAAGTGAAAACTCATCTAATCTAAAGAATGGCATTTAAAAAAATCATGTTATTGGGGACTCTTATAGGTCTTATCACAGCCCATACATATATACATTTTGTCAAACACATCTGTACATATCTTTTTCAAAATATTTTTCATTCTACTTGATCCCCTGGCATCAGCTCCTCATTTCGCCCCTCCCTCTCCCATGTCCCCTTGATATTTTATAGTTTTTTTTTTCATGTCTTACACTGACTGCTGTCTCATTTCACCAACTTTTCTGCTGTTCATCCCCCTGGGATGGGGGCCATACGTTGATCATTGTGATTTGGTTCTCACTTACTCCCCCTGCCCCACTACCCTTCCCTCCTAGTATCGCTGCTTCCCTTATTGGTCCTGAGGGGTTTACCTGTTCTGGATTCCCCGTGTTCCGAGCTCTTATCTGTACTAGTATACATGTCTGGTCTAGCCAGATTTGTAAGATAGAATTGGGGTCATGCTAGTGAGGGAGCAGGGGAGGAAGCATTAAAGAACCAGAGAAAGGTTGTGTTTCATCGGTGCTATACTGCACCCTGACTGGCTCTTCTGTCCTTATGGCTGTTCTGACAAGGAGTGTCCACTTGACTACTGATGGGCTTTGGGTTTCCACTCTGCCCTCCCCCTTATTCCCATTGACATGCTTTTTGTTTGTTTTGTTTTGGGTCTTTGATGCCTGATACCTGATCCCATTGACACCTCATGATCTACAGGCTGGTGTGCTTCTTCCATGTGGGTTTTGTTGCTTCTCAGCTAGATGACCACTTGTTTATCTTCAAGCCTTTAAGACCCCAGACGCTATCTCTTTTGATAGCAGGGCACCATCAGCTTTCTTCACCGCATTTGCTTATGCACCCATTTTGTCTTCAGTGATCGTGTCAGGAAAGGTAAACATCACAGATTGCCTTCTTAGTAGAACAAGTTGTTCTTGTGTTGAAGGAGTGCTTGAGTGGAGGCTCAATGCTCATCTGCTACTGTAATACTTTATAAATAAATATATGTACATAGCTCTATTCCCCTGTCCTTGTATATAAATGTATTTGCATATATACATGCCTGTTTTTAGACCTCTATAAATTTCTATTCCTCCCAGTTCTTCCATTTTATTCATTTAGAAATTCCTGGTATTTGCTTGTATCATTTTCCCAAATAGTTGACCAACTGTTGTGACACTATTCATTTATTGTGAATTCACTTCTCAAGTGACGTGTGCTTTATTATGTAGAAAATACAAAATTTGATATTCAAGGGGTTCTATGTCTGGAAGGTCAGTTCTGTTTTGTAATTATGTCTCTTTGGGTTTTTTGAATTAAACTTTTTACTTTGAAATCATGGTAGGTTCACATGCAGATGTAAGAAAGAACACAGAGAGGTCCCATGGCCCTTTACCTAGTTTCCGCCAATGGCAACAAATTACACAATTACAGACCATATAAGGACCAGAATATTGACACTGATAAAATCTACCAACCTTATTCATATTTCCTCAGCTATACGTGTGGCCATTGGTTTGTAATTGTGTGTACGTATTTAGTTCTATGAAATATTACAAGTAGGTTTGTGTCTCTGCCACCATAGTCAAGTTATAGAACTCTTTTTATCATCACAAGGGTGCTGTGCACTGTCCCTTTAGAACCATATCTACTCCCTTCCATTCCTTGCAGGGTTCCATTTACAATATGTAGATTTCAATTGACTAATAATTTATTGAGGTTATTTACATTTGACTCTATGAACTATATTGGTATGTAGTTTTCTATTCCGCCCCCTGCCCCTTGGTACTATTTGGTCTTGCTTTGGTATCAGGTTAATATTCGCCTCCTAAAACAAAGTGTCTCACTCTTTGGTCAGTTTGTTATACCATTGTGGCTTGTATGTGACAGTGATGCTGGAAGCCCATGGCGAATAGATTGCAGCAGAGCTTCCAGACTAAGAACAGACTAGGAAGAAAAAATTGGCCATCCGCGTCGGAAGGACTAGTGCCTGAAAACTTTATGTTATAGCAGCAGGACATTGTCTGATACAGGGCCCAAAGATGAGCCCCCGAGGTTGGAAGACTGTCAAAATACAACGGGGTAGCAGCTAGCTGCCTCCTCACTGGAGAGCCCACTTTAATGCATCTGCAATTTTAAAAACTGTCCCCGCCCCCACAAAGAAGTCTCCAGCCCCAACTCAAGGATACACAACAACCAAAGAGCTACAGATGAGTCAATGCCAGTTTCACACAACGTTTCCTGAAATCTGGAGCACAAGCACACTTCCTGTTTCAGTGACTGAATTGTGCTAGCATAGAAATAGCACACGTGTATGGTTTTCAGGAACCGAGACGGACTCTTTCACAGTTTCGGAGGCCAGAGGCTCACATTCGGGGTACCAGCTGCAAGAGAAGCCTCGCTCTGTTGACCGGGGGAGAAGGTCCTAGTCTGGGTTTTCCTGAGGTCTAGGAGAGGAGTTTCATTTTCATTAATGGTTACAGAGGTATTTAGAGTGTTTATTTTACCTTGGCTGTGTTTCAGTCGTTAGTCTAGCTTTTAAATTTCGTAGCACACGGTTGCATGTACCATTCCCTTGTGATCCTTTAGTGGCTCCAGGATCTGTAGTGATAGGAATGCCCTGTTTCATTTCGGAGAACTGGTGATGATGCCGTCCCTGTTTTTATTCTCATCAGCTGCACTAGAACTTTAGCAATGGCATAAGAACTAGCATTTTATGTCATTGATTTTTCCCATTTTCAGTTTTATTGACTTCTGGTTTTTCTTACTTCCTTCCTTCTCCTTCATTTGGTCTTATTTTGCCCTTCTTTTGTAATTTCTTAAGGTGGGAACCTAGGTTATTGATGTGAGATCTTTCTTCTTTTCTAATGGTAAAAATGCCCAATCCTTTGCTCTTACCCCACAGAGCCCTTAGTGTCTGTTTGTTTATTGTGGTTGCTCTTCTTCATTAATATTCCTGTTTTTCATATTGGGTTAATTCTACTGATTTGCCCTTATCTCCACTCTTTCTGCCTGCTGTCATTTCTACTCTATGGTTAAGCCTACCCAGCAAGTTAAAACCGTTTTTGTCATTGTATATTTCAGTTATGAAATCTTCATTTCATTCTAATTTGTCTTTCTTTGCTGAGGTGGTCTATCTTTTATCTCAGGAGAATTTGTGTTTGTTTACTAAAGCCTTGTCAAAGCAGGGTATTTTGAAATCCTTCTTTCAACATCCAGTTCGTCTCAATGTTGATGTTGGCTGATCTCATGTTCTCAATAAGGCAGTGATTGTCTTGGTTCCTGATATGACATGGTTTCTTATTGTCTCGCCGACATTTTTTCCCTGTTTGCTTAGGAAATGCTGGGCCCTATCTAAACCTTTCATGTTGGTAGGTCGTCTCCTTCTTTAGATTTAACATGTAGGTCTTGGCCTCATTTGTGGACTATCATTCCAATGGCAGTTCAATTTTCAGAGCTTTTACAGTGCTTTTGGGGTCTGCTTAGTGTAGCTATGCTTCCAAGCGCCCCACTAGTCCCTGCTGGGGATGTCTGAGGGGAGTTAAGGGAATTCCCCAGCCAGGGCCATGTGATAACTGAAGGTGGAGAAGACCCACAGGGAGGAAGGGTGCTTCCTTTGGTAGTCAGCTCGTTCTAATAGCCTTCCCCTGACTGTCATCACCTGGCTGTCCTTTGGTCAAGGAGGGCAGTCTGGTTTGTGGGAATGAAGAGGCTTTCTGGGCCAGACTGCTTGTTCCTGTGCATGGTGGAATCACTCTTGCCTATGTCAACCTGCCACTCTGGGATCTCTGACCAGGGAAGGAGACATTTAAGTTTCAGGGAGAGAAGGGAGAATACGTCCCTTGTTAGGTGCCATGCAGTGGGCTCAACTCAGAGCTGTCTCGTGCACAACAGAAGGACATACTGCCTGGTCCTGTGCCATGCTCACAAGTGGTGTTATGCTTGAAGCCCTTGTTGCAGCCGCTGTATCAATCCATCTCCTTGAACGCCTCCCTCTTTTTCTGCTGCCCCTCCACTTTACCAAGCAGGAGGCCTTTCGCCGGGCACTCGTCTCTTCTGATAACGTCCAAAGGATGAGAGACAAAGTGGTACCATCCTCACCTCTAAGGAGCATTCTAGTATATTTCCTCCAAGAAAGATTCATTTGTTCTTTGAGCAGTCCACGGTGCTTTCAAGATTCTTCCCCAACATTATAATCCAAAGGGATGGCTTCTGCATTGCCCAATTTTCATATGCATATGAGGTGATTGAAAATGCCATGGCTTGAGTCCTACTTCCCTTAGCTGCCCACTTCCAATGCGCTCCGGTTCCTGTCCTCTTGCCAGCCCTGTCAGGCTCCTACAGTGTTATCCCAGTTCAATCGGGATGAGGAAGGATCCTGCCTAGGCTGTCTTCTGTTGTTGTTAGGCTGGGAGTCGGCACAAGGCCAGGCCAGGATTAGTTCCCTCTTCTGCTGGCTGCGGGGAGGTTAGCCGCCCTGCTGCTGTGTTGTTCCTCCAGTCCTGGAATCCCAAATCAGCTCGCCTTCCTCCTTCCGCCTGTCAGAATTCTCTTCGGGCTACCTCTTGCATTCTTTCCAGACTTTTCCATTGTACCTACCCGGGAGGAGCAAGGGGACATAGGTCTAAGCGATCTTTTCCAGTCAGAATTGGTGCTTAATTGCTGTTGATTTTTAAATCGACCAAAATAATTCTTACTGGTCATTATATGAGTATTACTTCAAAAAATACCTAGCATAGAAAGAATGTTAAATTTAAAAAATGATCTGCTCCAGGTATCAAATATACTAGTTATGTTGGTGAAAGAAAGCAAAGTGAAAGGCGAGATTAGAAAGTTTGTGAAGAACTGCCTCGAAGCCAAGAGTGGAAAGGGTGTTAAGAAGCTGAGAGGGGTTATTATTATATTTGTTTTATGATGGGATTAGAAACCAAAAGATCTGAAGCATTAGTTGGCTTGTCCAACACTGCTTGAGCATTTAGTTGCAGGAGGGTTGCTGAACTCAGGATTATGACATTCCAAGACCATGGTAACAGCACACGGTTTCCCGGGGCGCTGCTCACAAACTCCAAACACAACATTTGCTAGAAGACGTACTCCAACAGTGAAGCAAACCTTTTGCCTACCTGGCAAGTGAATGAAACAGCACACTGGAAACAAATGTTCACTACATTTGATGAATAGGAACAGTGTGTTATTAATTCTCTCTAATCATCCTGCTTGGAGGGGACTGAAGGGACTTCATTAAGGTTCATGTTAAGATAATATTCACCAAGCAAAGTGCTGACACTTAGAGGAGCATGTTCAATGATTAGGGGCCTTTGGATTACTTTGTGGAACGATTGCTTGCCTCTTTCTTTAAGCTTCTAGAATTTATCGAGTAGTCTTTTTCATCTGGACTGCTTTTCTTGAGTTTCATTTGCCCATCGCCACGTCCAGACCAGCTAAATCTTTGTTCCCGACAGTATACGCAGGATTTCAGATCAAAGCGAATCATTTCCCAATCACATGTGTTTCAGTCTCTCATTACATTTCTAAAAGCAATCACTTTGAATATATACATATAATTATAGTATATAATAAGACATGTAATATAATGGAATTGATTTACCATGTAAAGCATAGGTACACACATATATGATTTTTATTTTTTCAAAGAATTTAGATCCGTTTTTCAACAGGAAAGTCTTCCTTAAAGAAACTCAACAGAAGAGAGAGAAAGAGAGAGAGAGAGAGAAACCCTCTAGGAAAACTATCCCCAAACAAAACCAAACTGTGTATAGCATCCAGGATGAAAATTAGATCTGCTTCACTACCAAATCCAAAAAGTCTATGTATTTTGGCAAGAGCAGTTGGGCCGTGATTCGATTTGTTATAATGAGCCATGGGGAGCGACTCACTGTAAACACATTAGGATTATCTTTGGAAGCTCCTTTAACACTTTCAAGTCATTGAGATACCATCCCCCATTCCAAAGTTTCTTCTAGCACATTAAACATTCTGGAAAAGCAAACCAAGCTTCTTAAAATGTCCATATGACAGTTAAGCTGATGATTCTGCCCAACAAATAAGAGGCTTCAAGGGTCTTTGCTTCCTCCGCCACGTTTTACAGTATTTGTGGTAAAAGTTACGATGCTTTGGTAATTGAAGACCTCCCCTCATAGCTGAGCTAGTAAAACATGACTTTACAAGGAGACGAGATGGCAAGGATTTGTGCAGGAACGATCAGGTTTATAAATGACCAGGGCAAGAATTAGCCCATTAGTATAAATTATTACTCAATTTGGAAGAATCTAGGGGTCAGATCTAGGAAATGTCCTTCATATGATGTACAAATGACTCACCAAGAGAAGTGATGTACTCATATGCACGGTGGGCTCTAACATCTATAATTCTACCACTCAGGGGAGCAGAAAGCAAGTCTGCCCTTGCAAGCTTGCTTAGAAAGAGTCTTGCTCCTCGTTTGCTCAGCAATAGCACATGGATGCTTCAGAACATGCCTGGCCCAGCTACTGTTCTAATGTCAAGTGAACAAATGTCCAAATAGGTAACTTATTTGCAGTGTGGCTAGCCTGGAGCACTAAAGCCTGGCAGAGAAACAATTATTTGATATAAAGAGAACCCAAAGTATTGTAACCCAAAGATTTCCTAGATGTTAGTGGTATGATCGAGGCCAAGTGAAACCAAGCTGCCTGGCTCTTCACTCTACTAGATTTTTGGAGTCACCAGCTTTCTGGAAAAGTTCCCATCTCCCCAAACGTCCTGACAGGGATTGGGGCAAGAGAGTATTTCACACATTTCCCACAAGCCAATAGGACAGTTTTACACCTCATATCCATTCGGGTCCATGTCTTCCTTCTTTTGCCATGGCTTCCCCTTGTCAATGTCACATGCTTAGCACTGGGGAATCTCTTCCTCTTGCCGCTTGTTAAGTGAGAGAATTCTAACTTCTCTATCAAGGACGCTCTCTGGCCATGATACTTGATGTCCCCAAGTCCTGGAGTTCTTCAATTCTTTGTCTGAAGGAAGAAAGGAAGTTTTCGACACACAAAACATGGAGGCTGAGAACTGAGAAATGAGGACCCGGGAGGGGAAGGCAAGATTGTCGTCCTTGTTAGGTGTAATAGATGGTTTTGAGTCCGGGTGGGACCTAACACTGAAGTCCTTTTTTAGGAGACACTGGTGAAATGGAACCCGTACATGTAGGTTTTGGGCAGTAGTCTAGAAAATACCTCTCTTCTCGACCCCAGCAGCTCATTCGATGAAAAAGGACAAAGCCTCAGAAACCCACAAGAAAAGTTGTTCTCTGTTCTGTAGGATCAGTGTGTGTCGCAATCGACTTGATGGTCAGAGGTGTGGCTTGAATTCTTGGGTTCTTTTATTTCAGAAGTGATTTCAGGGAGCACATTAAGAAAATAGGGAAAGGATGCATAAGAGGCAGGAAAATCCACAGGGAATTTCATTCTGCTCCGGACTCTCTAAGAGATTGTGTAGATCTGAACTGTGCCTTGGAGGGGGAGGAAGCTGGCATATTTGTCCACTGACTCTTCTACCTCACTGGTTGACTCATTCCAGAGGTGTTAGGCTCCCAGCACGTCCAGTTCTCTTGTCCATACTGACCACACACAAAGATGTCCTGCAGGGAGATACAAGAAACTGTCACTTCCACAAGAGCTTTCTGCCAGTGACTGTCACGTAGGGTGAGCGGGTTATATGGAAGGCACTGACAATGTCTGTGACCCACAATGAACCTGACTGTGTGTTGGTTTTGAGCTATTAGAAAGTGCTAGTAGAAAACCATGACCATTCAAAAGACCTTTGAAACTACAATGGATTTTCTCTTGTTCTTGCCCCTTCAAGATATATTTTTGTGTAGATGTCTCATAATCTGCACAATACATTTGAGCATCGGCACACAAATATAATTTAGAAATAAATTTCTCTCTCTTGTTGGCTCACATGTAAAATGTTTTTCTTGATTGGGTACCGTGATGGAAATGTAGCTCACTCCTCTGAAGGCGATTAGAATCTTAGAATGGTTTATGAGCCTAACTACAAAGCCTATAGTAACATTCCAGCCCAGAGAAGAGCCATGGAACAAAAATCACAAGCCCTCTTTTATTCCCAGAGCTATCTTAGAAAAGACTCTCTCTGCCCGTCTCTCTCTTGGTTCTCAATTTATTTGCTTCTTGGCTTCTCTTGTATCATGGCATTGAGGACCAAGTTGTTTTGTAGACAAAAATTTAGGGGTTATGGTAGGCAGAGGAGGGGTGGAAATAATAAAGAGAGATGGTATTGAAAAGATGGGACCCTCATGGTTCACTACCTGGCCCTCATTGTTACCAATGGACCCTGTTGTTCAGCTATCAAGCCCTCCGTCAGGAGAAGGGTCACTTTTCTGGGAAGCAGAGTCGGAGATGGGCATGGAGAGTGTGGTAGTCACCTGATCTGGCGCCAATTTAAGGATTAAGAGTGTAGGGGTGGAGTCTAGACTGTCAATCTGGAGATAGCCAATGAGACTTCTTTGTGGTCATGGCCTTCTCCTGAGAATTCTGGGAAATCTGGGACTTCCTCCTTGGAGGTGGAAGACACCTCTGAGTCTCTGCTCATACCCTGGGAGAAAGAGCAGCTGACAAGATATAGACCCACCCTGATAAAGAGACCCCTGCCAGCGCTGAGATGTTTCCAGTGACACTGGATCCAAAGACTTTCTACCCAGTGGCCTGTGATCTTCTACATTCAGCATCATTGCGTGTGTTTTGTGAGTCAGAAGAGGACTTTTTATATTGCTATGGGTCATATGGGCTAGTGCCAGACTTAGGGACTTGCTCTGGACTGGGCTGGGATGTTTTTTCAATGGTCAATTGCTCTTGAATATAAATCTCTTTCTTATACACATATATGTGTCCATGAATTTGTTTCTCTAGTCTACCCAGACTGACACAGAGAGTCATAAGGATCTCTACTGGTTTATCAACTTGATTTTTCTGCTTCACCTTTTACAGAACCTTTGTCTTAAAATAACCTTGATCTGACACAGAAGTAAATCTACCCATTTATGGACAGCTACTCTTTGACAAAGGGCTGAAACCCGTTAAATAGGGAAGAGATCATTTCTTTAACAAATGGTTCTGGCAAAACCAGCTATCCATTTGCAGAAAAACTAAAAAGTTCCATATCTCTCACCATATATAAAAGCCAACTCAAGATGATCCAAGATCTAGATGTAAAACCTATAATAAAGACCAACTTCGAGGTTCTAATACATCGTAAAAAATATACTATGAAAGAATGCTCCTTAGAAGTGAGGCTGGCGAGACTTTGTCTCATGTCCTTTGAGCAGTCCCTGGAAAAGGACATTGTGCTAGGGCAGGAGACTCTTAACAAGGTGGATTCATAGACTGACTGCAACAATGGTCTCAACTATGGCCACAGATGTGAGGAGGGCCCGGCACAGAATGGAGCTCCCTGCTGTTGTTTATCAGGTTGCTGTGAATTGGAACTGACTCAGACAGCACCCAACAATGATATATCTAAAAAAAAATCAACAAACAACAGAAAATAAACTAGATGACTGAGACCTCCTAAAAATGAAACATATATGTGCATCAAAAGAGTAAAAAGAGAATCTGCCAATTCGAAAAAAGAAAATGTGGCAGTGACCTATCAGATGGAAGATTAATCTCTAGAACTGATAGAAAACTTCAGCAGCAACATTTTAAAAATCCAATTTAAAAATGGGCAGAGGACATGAACAGCCACTTGACCAAAGAAGACATTCAGGCAGCCAACAAAGACATGAAGAAATACTAGATCGAGCAGAACAATATGGAACACAGTTAGAGGAGAGGAAAGGCTTTGACATGTATCCTGGTGGCAACTTGGAGACATGGGAATGTGTTTGAATAGTGAGATGACATGCTAAAAACATGATTGGAGGACTATTTAAAATGCAAGATATGTCAAAATAATAATTTATAAATTATCAAGTGTTCATGAGGGAGGGGGAGCAGGGAGGGAGGGGGAAAATGAGGAGCTATCAAGGGCTCAAGTAGAAAGCAAATGCTTTGAGAATGATGAGGGCAATGAATGTACAAATGTGCTTTACACAACTGATGTATGTATGGATTGCGATAAGAGTTGTATGAGGCCCTAATAAAACAATAAAAAATAACATAAAATACCAGTTGTATATTCCATGGTCTGGAATAGAGCAGGGGAGCGTGGAAGGCTAGACACATAAGAGCTAATGAATTTATCTAAGCTGCTTAAAGGTCTATTTCTAGATCTGTCTTTCCAAAAGAAAGAAGGGATTCTTCACTGTTGCATTTTGGTGAGAAGGACCGGCCAGCCTTCCTTGTGGAAAAGAAGGCAGCGGCAAACAAATGGAGTCTGGGCCTTGGTCTTCCATGATTCACGTTTTCCTAACAAAGGGACAGCATGGAAATCCTCAAGGAAACTCCCCTAGTCAGTGCCGGTTCGATGGGAGAAGATCCAGCTTTTCAGGCCGCCAGTGGATCCGTGATGGCCTCCAACCCAGGAGTGAGGAATTTTCTGTTTATAGTCTTAACTTAAAAGGGATCCAAATGTGCTCCACCCTGGAAGTCCATCTCTAAAGGAGAATACTCAGTGCTTAAGTGGTTTATAACAATGTCATGTGGAAATGTTCTCTCTCTCGAACTCTCAAGGGAAATGTAATCTGGGTGGCACTGATTCCACGTCAGGCAAGAGAAGTGCACATGCGCATTCACAGATGCTGGAGCCTTGGCCAGGGCTCTGCTCTGAGAGAGGGGGGTTCATGGAGCAAAATCCATAGGAGTGAACCGGAAAACCATCTGTTGGGAACGTTTGGAAAGGTAGATGAAAGAGGAGTTGAAGACAAGGGGGGAGACTTGGGAAGCAGTCCAAAGAAGCTCTTTCCACGACTTGAATAATGATCGAGCATAGATGAAGCCAGGTGTGAGGCTGCGTGAAAGTCAGCCCGCGGGCCCGTCCCAAAGATCTGGAACCAGAATGGGGGTGGGTAAGGCGGGAACCAAACCTCTGGCGTCTTGCAAGGTACCTGTTTGGTGCCTTTGTTTGGCCTTCCTGCTTCTCCATGGTGGGCTTTCTCCCATTTCGTGCTTTTGCCTTTCTTCTTTACCCATCAACCATTTCCCTATGGGGCTGAATAATAGTAATTTAGTCCAATCTAGGGTTCGCCCCAAAATGTTGTGTAGTCAAATCAGATTGCTTGTATTGTCTATGGGCTAGATGGGCGGTGGCCTGCTATGATTGCCCCCGTTTTAAAGATGGGGGGGGGGGGAAATCAACATCAATATGCTAGGGGGCAAACGATTGGGTGCTTGGCTGTGAATCAAACGGTCTGCTTCAGTGGTGTGAACCCACCCAGTGGCTCTATGAGACAAAGACCTGGTAATCTGCTCCCATAACGAATATAGCCAAGAACATCCTAGGTGGGGGGGGCAGTTACACTCCGTTCTGTGGGGTTGCCAGGGGTCAAAATCAACTTGAAGGCCCCTAACACCTTTTGACCTCAGCAACTGAACTAGACGCCAGAGCTAGACTGTAGCAATTCTTCGGGATTTTCCTGTAATGAATGTGGCAACGGAGAAGATGGCTCTGCCAGTTTTTAATTCAGCGTAGGTTTGGGAAATATGTCTAATTCTTGTGCCACATCCCACATTTTCTCATGCATAAAATGGAGCTAATATGATAATTAGGATCTATCTCATTGCGTTGTTGTAAGGACTAAATAAGTTAAATAATGTCAAGCATCTACAACAGTACATGGCATCTAATAAGCACTCAATAAATTATTATTATTATAGTAATGACAATTTATTCTAAGGTAACCTTAATTTCCAAATCTTTTTATACCAGACAATCTCTACATGCAAATGAATCCTACTGGGTAGCCTGAGAACCTTACTGGAATGATAAAATAAAAGGTGGAGATTGCATGGATACGTGGCCCACCACTGCCCCAGAATGCGCTGGCAATTAAACTCTTTGTTCCACGTTATTTTGATCAGGGTTGGCAGTGCCTATGGGAAATGAGACCCAAATGTTGTAGGTTCCATTCCTGCTCCCACCTGCTTGAACCCCATAATAGAGCAATTTCTGTCACTGGGAGTCCAAGAGTGTACTGTGATCAAGCCCTGATTTAATATCAATTATATCTGTGCTTGCTAAGACAGTCCGACCTGTGTCTCACACCTCTAGAGTAAGTCCCCCACATCATCACTTCTCATACTTTCAGCATAGGGTTGTTTTCTCTGCTTTTTAGTTCTTATTCTTTCTGTCCTTCCCGATTCCCCCCACAGCGTCCAGTACCCCTTCCATTGCCAACAGCCCTGTGCACACTCATAGTCCTCCGCCTTCTAGTATCCGTTGAAACCTGGCTCTACCATGAGCTTCTTCTTCTTTTCATCATTTTATTGGGGGCTCTTACAGCCCTTAGAACAATCCATCCATCAATTGTATCAAGCCCATTTGTACATATGTTGCCATCATCATTTTCTAAACATTTTCTTTCTGTTTGAGCCCTTGGTGATGGTCCTCTTGTTTTCCTCTTTCCCCCACCATCCCACACTCGTGAACTCTTGATAAATGATTATTATTTTCATCTTACACTGATGTTCTCCTAGGCAGATGGTGTCTTTTCTATTGGGTTTCATGGAGATTATTGTCTTCATACACTCTTTCCCTCCACTTTTTAATAAAAGGCACTTGCAGAACTTCAACTTCCAGGGAGATGGAATAGGCATACGTGTCCCTATTCCTTTCAGTAACCACAACTACAAATCCTGGGAGTTATATGGAAAAGCCACCCTCAGAAGAACAGGAACAGTGTGGGTTGAAGAAGAAATGTAGGCAAAGGCCCTCAGGACTGGAAGAATGGCAGGATAGTAAATTCCCTGAATTTCCTCTTGGCCTCACACTTATATATCCCCGATTTGGAGCTGGGCAACCTCAGGAATGCTAACAGACATCAAGAGTTCAAACAAAACCCTACTTGAGGGCCAAAGTGCCAGGAAAGGGGAACTTAGCCAAACAGAAACTCTTTAGAGAATGACCACCCTACTGCAGCCAAATACCACAGAAAGAACTGTGCCTTCACCCCCAGGAATGCTAGTAAAAGCCAAATGAAGAGTCCAGACTTCCATTACCGGGCAGCTGTACCAAGGCCCCCTCTCACTAGAGTGATGACAGAGAAGGCCTAGTAGGGAGCTGGGTCTTCCATTCTGGCCGGAAAGTAACAAAGTCCTGCCCTCCACACCAAGTGAGCCTTATAAATGATGGTTGGTGGTTCAAGCAAAAAGAACAGCATTAACTGATGCATTTCTAAATGTGTTCAGATAAAAGATTTCAGACAATTATAAACAGAGAAAGGTAGAAGGGAGGTAAGGTTTCTACACATCACTTGAACTGGCAAAATGTCAAGTAGACCGTGATATGTAATGTACATATGATATTATACTTAAAGGGAACAGAAAACACATAGAAGAGAACAAATATATATATATATATACATACATACATACATACACACAATGACAGAGGTAAATATCAATAATTCTATCAAATTTAACTGGTCTGTTGTTGCTAGATGACATTGAGTTGTACAATAGAATATGAAACACTGCCCAGACCTGTGCCATTCTGACCCGTGTCCTTATTGTTCTGTTCAAGCTCCTGGTGTGTGCATCTATCTCCTTGAGGGTCTTTTTCTTTTGTTGCTGAGCCTCTACAAAGGATCATGTCCTTCTACAGGGTACTGGTCCCTTCGGATAACTTGTCCAAAGTATGTAAGATCAAGCCTCGCCACCTTTGCTTAGGTGAATTCTGACTGTTCTTCCAAGACAGAGTTGTTGTTCTTATGGAAGGCCATGGTATTTTCCCCCCACCAGCCTCATAATTAGAGGTCACCAGTTATCCTTTGGTCTTGCTTACTCATTGTCTAGCTTTTGTAGGCAGGTGGGATGATGAAAAATACCATGGCTTGAGTCAGGAGCACCTTGATCCTCAATGGGACATCTTTGCTTTCTAGCATGTCAAAGGGAGCTTGCAGCATATTTGCCCAAACATTTGATTTCTTCATTCTACCTCCATGTGGGTTCATTGTGGTTCCAAATAAAATGAAATCTTTGATAGCCTCAATGCTTGTCATCGTGTTGCATATTGATCCAGTTGTGAGGATGTTTGTTTTATGTTTAGTCGCCACGCAGAGTAATTTTCATCAGTATGTGTTTCATGTTGCTTTGCTTTCAGCAAGCAGTCTTGGGTCATCTGCATATTGAAGGTTGCTAATGACTCTTCCTCCAATCCTGATGCTGCATTTTTCTTAATATAGTCCAGTTTGTCAGATGACTTGCTCAGCATACAAATTGGTGAAAAGATACAACCCTAATGCATATAGTTTCTGATTTTAAACCATTAGCTGGTCTATGTACCCAAAAGACAGAGTAAATTAAAAACATCATCCAACTATATGGTTTTCTTGCATATAAGAAACATCAAATATAACAAAATAGGTTGATTGAAAGTAAAAGGAAATGATACTCATATAATGCAAACATTAGCCAAAAAATGCAGAAATGGCTATATGGATATTAGATAAAATGTGCTCTAGACCAAGGAAAATGACCCGAGCTGGAGAATGACATTACATGATGATAAAAGGGTTAATACACCAACTATTTATAGCAATAACCCTAAATTTATATGCACCAAACATCAGAGCTATGAAATATATGAAGAAAAAATTGATAAAACTGAAAGAGAAATTGACAAATCTACAATTATATTTAGAAATGACAATGCCTCTGTCTTAACAACTGACAGCACAATTAGATGAAAATAATCAACATCTATCGATATGTAAAAGAACTCAACAATACCGTCAACCAACAGGATATTTATAGAAGACACCATTCAACCACAGAGAATATCTTCTTCTTTTTTTTTATGTGCCACAGGTCATATAGCAAGATAGACCATACATTTGTCAAAAAAACCTCAACATTTAAACTGAAAGAGAAATTGATAAATGCTGGCAAATAATATTGAAAGTAGGATGGATTGTCCAAAGAACAAACATCTTAGAAGATGTTCAGGCAGAATGCTCCTTCGAGGCAAGGATGGCGAGACTTTGTCTCACATACTTTGGACATGTTGTCGGGAGAGCTGAGCCTCTGGAGAAGGATGTTGTGCTGGTAAAATGGAGGGACAGCAATAAAGAAGAATGCCTCAATGATCGGAGCTGACACAGTGGCTAGAGAGTAAACCATAGGCTCAAGCACAGGAATCACTGTGAAGATGCCTGTGGACCAGGAGTGCTTCCTTCTGTTGAGCAGAGGTCGCTATGAGTCAGCACAGACGGGGTGACACCTAGAAACAAGAATAGCCATGATCACTGAGATTTAATCTACTCTTTCCATGGGCTCAACAATGAAATAGCTCTGCATATGTCTAGCAAAACATTAACATAACTTGTATGCAGAAAATGAGAAAACAATAATACAAGACATAAAAATAAAACAAAAATAGAGAGACGTACAAGTCTGTAGACTGATAGATTCAACATAGAAAAGATGTCAGTTATCCCCGATTGACCTACCGGTTTCACCTAAGACTTATAAAAATTCCAGGATGATTTTTTTGTAGCTTTAGACAAGACTAGAACTTAAATGGACAGGCAAAATAGCTAGCGTAGATCAAAGAATTTTGAAAAAGAATAAAGTGGGAGGGCTCCCTGTACCCTATATTAGCGTTTACTATCTAATTACAATAATCAGGACAGTGTGAATTGGAGTTGTGTGTGGGGGGGTAGTTACCTAGGTCAATAGGACAGATTAGAAAACCCAGAACATTTTGTGTTTAAGTAAAACTATAAAATTTTTAAGAGGAAAATGATAGCATCAGATCTTTGCGATAGAGGCATGACACGAGAAGTAAATATTAATAAATTGGACTCTGCCCAAAGACTTTGCTCTATGAAAGACCATATTAAAAGGTTGAAAAGATAAGCTACAAACTTGGCAGAAAATACTTGCAAACTGCATGTCTAACAAAGGGCTAATGGTTAAAATATATAACAAACTCCCCAAACTCAACAGTAAGAAGAAATATCCAATTTTAAAATGGACTAAAGACACACACAAATATTTCACCCCAGAAGATACACAGATGGCAAATAAGCACATGAAAAGATGCTAAACAGCATTCAGCATTAAAGAAATGCAAATTAAATTCACACCTATCAGAATGGCTCAAAGAAAAAGCAGTGACAACACCAAGTGCCATCGAGGATACAGAAGAACTGGATCACACACACCTTGCTGGGGAAGATGTAAAATGGTACAGCAAGTCCCCCTACAATCGTTTTGCATTTAATTTTTTAAGTTCATCATGCAACTTTCAAATAATTAATCAATCGCACTCATGGGAATTACTCCTGGGAATTTATCTCAGAAAAATGAAACTTAAGTTCATGCAAAAACCTGTCCCTAAACATCAGTTGTGACTTTGTCCGTAATCACCCCAAACTGAAAAAAAAAAAAAACAAAAAACCACATGCTCAGCCACAGGGAAATGGCTAAACAAACAAACTACAGTCATCCATACCAGGAAATACTATTCAGCAATAAAAGGCACTAACTAATAAAATGAATTCACAAGCAACATTTTAAATGGATCTCCTGGTATTATGCTGAATGCAAAAGCCAGTCCCCAAAGGTTACACACTGCATGCGTCCTTTTCTATAACATCTTTTTTCACTCTGTCATCGACCAAATGGAAATTGATGGTGACTTTGATTAGAAAAAGAAACCATGAAGAAGGCCTAATGGCTTCATGGGTTATGAATGGGGCTGCTGGCTACAAGGTCAGCAGTTCAAACCCACCAGGCTGTGTCTTGGGAAAAGAGAGGGGGTTTCCCACTCCCATAAATGTTTACAACCCAGGGAACCCAAAGGTGCACTTCTGCTCTGGGCTGTGGGTATGACTCACTAGACAGAGTATGACTCTGAGCCCAAGTCAAAGTTGCCTCGATGGCAGTGAGATGCTTTGTTATTTTGTTGGTGTTGCCGAGAAAGGAAATGGTGGCTTTGGTAAGACGTGAACAGCTTCTGAGTAGTTTGAAGAGAGAAAAGCAGGAATCCTAACATGCCTCTAAAGTTCATCCTGAGCCATTTGAATGATTAATTTATTAGGATAAGGAAGACTGCTGGGAAAAGTTGGGATTTGGATTCTGGGAATTTCCAGTAGAGGTTGCAGGGAAAATGTACATCAGGCAATTGGATACATGACTCAGTGTTCAGAAGACAGGTTGGATGTGGAGGTAGAAATCCAGGTGTTATCAATGGGTAATAATTAGGGATTAAGATGAGATGATCTATATCATAAGTAGAGGACGGAATTCGCCGAGGTCTGATCCTTGAGACCAGAGAGATGAAGAGCAAGCAGCAGACACTGGGCAACAATGACCTTGGTGAGAAAGTGGAGATCCTTGAGAGAATGGGGTCTTGGAAACCAAGACCCAACTCTCTGTCATTCCTTGGCCTTTTCCTAGGGTGCCTTGGCTTTTAGTTTCACCCTCAGTCCTTTGAACTGCCACGAATGTACCGCTTCTTCTCCCCAATCATTGTCTTCAGCATTGAACTTCCCTTGAAACTTCAACTCATAAAATCTAGTGATTACTGTACAGCCCCATTGAGGCACCACATAGGCCCCTGTTCTAGTTATTCATCACTCATAAACTGAGTGGCTTCAAACAATAACCACCATTTATTATCTCTCACCATTTCTATGGCTCAGGAACTCAGGATTGGTTTGGTGGGGCAAGATTTGGCTTGGGAGCTCTCAGGTGCACGCAGATGGCTGGGGCTGAAATCATCTGAAAGCCCACTCAGTCACCTAGTGTGACACGTGGGCCGGGAAGACTCGAACCATTGGTTCAGATACACCTCATTAATCTCAGAACTATATAATACACAATACCATCTCAGGGTATGGCATTTTGAAGCATTAACCAAGTCATATCCATCACCCTCCAACTCTTAGGGTTGGCACAGTCGAAGTACATACCAGAATTCAGTGATTTGGAACCAGAACAGGGGTTGGTTTCCTATGATAGGGGACAGAGTCTTACCAGATGGAATGGTATTATCCCCATGGGTCTATGTCAGGCAGTCTGTCATTCTCTAACACCCCTGCGGTACAGCTGAAACGGTTAACCTCAATGTCTAGAATCGCTGCACACCCCACATGACAGAGGAAAGACAGAAGCTTCCATGTGAGAAACTTTGCAAGTCTCTCTGTGAGCTTTGGAGATTGCCATGGCATAAGCATTCTAGGTATCAGGATTGTCAGCATTCCCAAGTTGGCCATCTCTCACCCACCTTAATTATGGATAGTGCCCCTTTCACTCATTTTCCAAAACATCCCAGTTAGATGAAACGGAGGTCATTTCCCCCCGAGGTGGCCACAAAAGATTACGAAGAGAAGAGAATCCGGTCTCCCCTAAGTCAGGGGAGGGGACAGATCTTCCCCCAAGAGATCCAATATCAAAAGAGAATCCCAGGTAGACACTAAATGGAAAGTAATTCACTCTGGTAGCAGTAATAAGGGAAATCTGCAGAAGCTCCTTGAATGCATCTCCACCTCCTTGATTGTCCTGGTGAACCAGTGCTTGCCAAGGAGATGAATACGCATGCCCAGAGTCTGGCATGGCTCCAGGCTGGAGGGGCTACGTCCTCAAGTCCCAGGAGGGCTCCCACTGGCTGAACTGTGAATGTAGCAAAGTGTGTGTGGAGGGGTTTCCAAACCTATTGATGTTGGTAGTTGTCATTCGAACACTGCATCTAGAAAAAGACTAAATGCGAAGAAAAGGTCTTTGTGAAAGAAAATGATCCATTATCTAAGATAGGACCTCGATCGATGGAAAAGGACTGCAGCAAGTGGGTGAACAAGTTGCCAGGAGTAAAACAATATGAAACACGAAGGTACTGGTTTTAATTTCGCTGTCAAAAGTTTAGGTGGAAATTAGGAAACCCTAGATGGATTCTGCACTAAGGTTTCCTCACAACTATAAGGAGATTCTAAGTTTTGGTCACATTGAATCTTTTGGAAACTCCCCCTAGGTTTGGAGCTTGTCCCACAGGGGGAGGGTGTTGATTGTGTTTCCACAGGGAAGGAGAGACCAGACTATAACCCGGAGCTCCAAGACAAGAATGCAACACACTGACATGAAGCAGGGAACTGATAGAGAGGCCTGAGGGGCCGGCCCCATTACCAACTAAGTGGACAGCACCACCCTTCCCCCAAGAAGAATTCCCTTCAGAGGACAGCACTGACGCTACAGCTCAAGAAGAGGGGAAGAGGACTGGTCTGGTCAGAGCACACAGGAGCCAACGCGGGGGCATAGGTGTGGGGAAGAAAAGAATGATGCACATCCTGGCTCACCAAGCCCTGAAGACAATGTTCCTGCTCAGAGCAGCCAGTGCACAGAGATGACCACAGGGCCGGCCCCATCATGGGACACAGCGTTCCTCATTGACCCATAGCACCATTGGGGACAACACTAGAGACACAGAGTGGGAATTTTGCTCGCCATGAGCTCACCATGCCGAAACCAGCCCCTTGGGGCATGCAGCAGAGCAGCGGGGGAAGCAGAGCAATGAATTCCCCAGGGATAGAGGTGGTAGCAGAGCATGGCACCCCATCGGACTTGACTGGAAAGCACCCGTGAAAGAAAACAAACAGACCCTGAACTATCCATACATTTATGTGTGTATGTGTGTGTTGTTGTTGTTGTTGTAGCTATTGTTTTACCTTCTGTTGTTGCTTTGTGGTACTCAGTCTTGTGATAATACATAGCATGTCTACCTGGAAGGGAGAGGCGGAACAAACAAGCCAAAAGAGAGAACAACGGGATGACAATTCCGGGGGCACATGGGGGTAGGGGAGGAGGGGGAAAGGAAGAGGGTGTTAACATTCCCAGGGACAAGGGAACAACAAGGGATCCAAAATAAATGTCAAGGAGGGTGTGAGAGGTCTGGCAGGGCTGGATCAAGGGCAATGTAACCGAGAGGAATTCCTAAAACCCAAATGAAGGCCTAACATGATAGTGGGACAAGAGGAAAGTACAAAGAGACAGAGGAAAGAACTAGGAGGCAAAGGGTAGTCATATAGATTTAAATACAGGCACATAAAGATGTAAATATATTTATATATGATGAGGGGGAAATAGATTTATGTACATATATTTATAGGTTTAGTATTAAGGAAACAGTTGGACAGTGGGGCCCTGCTCAAGTACTCCCTCAACACAAGAACACTTTGTTCTAACAATTCGGCAGTCTGAGATGCTCACCTGCCCAGCATGATCACCGATGACAATGGGTGCACAAGCAAATGTGGTGAAGAAAGCTAATGGTGCCCAGTTATCTAAAGACATAGCACCTGAAGTCGCTGAAGACAATGTGTGCACAAGCAAATGTGGTGAAGAAAGCTAATAGTGCCCAGCTACCAAAAGATATAGCACCTGAAGTCTTAAAGACCTGAAGATAAACAAGCAGCCATCTAGCTGAGAGAACAAAACCCGCATGGAAGAAGCACACTGGCCTGTCCTGACTCAATTGCTGAGGACAAAGTGGGTGCATAAGCAAAAGTTGTGAAGAAATCTGATGGTGCCCAACGATCAAACGATATAGCATCTGGGGTCTTAAAGGGGCTTGAAGACAATCAGGTGGCCATCTAGCTAAGAAACAACAAAGCCCACACGGAAGAAGCACACCAGCCTATCCCGACATGAACACTGAGGACAAAGCGGGTGCATAGACAAATGCGGTGAAAAAAGCTGATGGTGCCCAGTTGTTAAAATATATAGAATCTGGGGTCCCATAGACTGGAAGATTAACAAGGGGCCATCTAACTGAGAAACAACAAAGCCAACATGGGAAATGCACACCAGCCTGTGAGATGACAAGTTGTCGAAGGGATCAGGTACCAGGCATCAAAGACAAAGACAAAAAAAAAACAAAAAACCATAGCATTGTGAATGAGGGGGAGTGCAGAGTGAGGACCCAGGGCCCATCTGGGGGAAATTGGACATCCCCCTTGCAGAAGACTTGTGGGGAGGTGACGAGCCAGTCAGAGTGCAGTGTAGAAATGATGAAACATACAATTTTCCCCTAGTTCTTAAATGCTTCCTCCCGACCAGACTATCATGATCCCAATTCTACCTTACATATCCGGCTGGATCGGAGGATGTACGCTGGCACAGATAGGAACTGGAAATACAGGGAATCCAGGACAGATAAACCCCTCAGGATTAGTGTTTAGAGTGGTGATATTGGGAGGGTAGAGGGAGGGCGAGGGAGAAAGGAAGGGGGAACAGATGACAAGGTCTACATATAACCTCGTCCCTGGAGGATGGACAGCGGAGAACTGGGTGAAGGAGACGTCGGATGGTGTAAGATATGATAAAATTATTATTATTTATAAATTATCAAGGGGCAGGGGGGAAGGAGGGGAAAAATGAGGAGCTGATACCAAGGGCTCAAGTAGAAAGCAGGTGTTTTGAGAATGATGATGGCAACATACGTACGAATGTGCTGGACACAAATGATGTATGTACGGATTATGAAAAGAGTTGTCTGAGCCCCTAATAAAAATGATTATATATAAAAAAAGAAAAGCCAGAATGCATTCTTCCAGTCTCCCTTGCAGGTGGGCAGCCGGCACAGAAACTTGAGGGTTAAGATTGTATGTCGGTGGGCAGCATGGAGAACGGGGTTGGCGGGAGGCGGTGGCAAAGGTACCCACCTGTCCAGCAAGCAGCAACGGCAGAACTGTTGGTTTTCAATGCCAGGGTTTCATGGTGCAAACGAAGGGATCTGCCCCAAAGGGCAATGGCCTTGGAGCATTCACTGAAACCGCTGTTGTAATGTGCTACGGGCCTTGCTCACCTCATCACAAGCTCCAAACCCAACCCCACTGCCTTGCCAGCAATTTTGTGAGCTTGCAAATGCCATTAAGGGATTCAATTTCTGGAAATTATAGATGCTATTCCAAGGGTACTTTTGACCCAAGAAAGACATTAGCAACCTCTGGTGGGCAGTCCCCAAAGACAGGGCATTGGTCCTATCTCAAAAGGTCTCTGGATGACTGTATGTTTATGTTTTAACTTAATTAGATCATAAATATCTAATATATTTTTATGCCTATTTTTAACTGACTTTTTGGTAACCAATCAACATACTGTATACACGACCAGACAAGAGACAATATATTTTGTAAGTCATACTTTCTCTGATGGAGTTTGTGTCTCCTCTACACTTGCTTCCTTAGTTCTGTGTGTCAGAATCATGTTATTTGGCTACTGCCAGGTTCGGCCAGTTCTAATGCGCCTCCATTCACTCAACAGCCAACAAATATTTCGTGAATGTAGGTGGGTCTCTACAAAGAATGTCTGCTCCTTAGGGATGGGGGTGGGGGGAAATCATGGCCTTCCTGTGTTCCTGGGCAAGTAGCTGACACTCTCTTCTTGAGGTAACCCAAGGAAAGGCATCAGGGAAAAGTCATTGTGTTCTACAAGCAAGAATCCAGTGGAGGTCACAGTTTCTTTTGCCCCAGGCCCTGAGTGCCAGACACAGCTCTCTGCTGCTCTATCACCCACCCTTGGCCTCTGGCTTTCATTCTGGGGCTATTTCTCCTGCCTTATCTGTCCTCCCCAGTCATTTCCCTATCTGTAGGAAACTTGGAGAAATAATGAGGAAGTGCTGAGGTGTGTCTAGGTCCTTGTGTACTCATTACAGGTTGTTCTGGGACATGAAAGGAATGCAGCAGGAGCCACACAGGAATGGCCTGTGGCATGTGTGGGATTGGACATCCTTCTCCAAAATGCTGGGGTTTGGTCATCCTGGCAACAGTGAGTGTTTAGGTACTTGTCAGCATGCTTACCCTTCTGGGGTTGCCACGGCCCATCTATAAGATAGATGGAATGCCCACAGTGTTCCCAGATAGTTCTGGGGCTGAAGGTTTTACCAGGAGAACAGGGCTTGGCCCTTAGGGCTGCATCAGGAGTCTTAATAATTATGATCATGGGACCTCCAGTACGATGGTGAACTGGGCAGACACACAACAGACTATGTACACCAAAGACATCAGCGGAAACAGATACAATAGTAATCCTAGAACCCTGACTCCAGAGGAAAAGATAGAGAAGTGGATTGAATACCAAGTAGGAAGGAGACGAAGCTGAACAAAAGTGGCCAAAGAGGAAACTAATGAGTGAATTATTACTGACCTAATGGTGGCACAGCCATAATCAGCTCGGTGTGCTCAGAAACAGTTCAAAGACCTAGAGTGGTAGCTGATGGAAAGAAAGGTAGTACGTTCCCTGGTTCCCCACATCCTCCTGTTGACCATAGGAGTGGCTGGCCCCAGTCTGACCTACTTAGCCTCATCCTTGCGGATTGTCTCTTAGTGTACAAGCCCCATCTCTGGAGGTACTTGAAAATCACAGTGCTGGGCAAGCAGCCTGTAGCTGGCCGCCCTGAGCAGGCATCACCTTCCATAACCACCTGCCTTGCCTTCAGCGAGCTTCAAGGCATTAAAGAGTTCTGTGGAACTAGCGCCCTAACACCAGTCATCACCTGATCCTGGGCCAACTGCTTCTAGATCAGCTACCTGATCTCAGATAACAGCTAAAAGGGCTAAATCGGTGTAAGATAGACCTCCCACCCTTTATCCCACTCCCCTATCCACCCCTGAGTTCACTGATTATTACTACTCCATACTGGGTATCCCAGACTTCCATAGTTTTCTCCTCCCTGAATCCTGCCCTGCCTCCATTTTCTGCTTTTTGATTTTGTAAATCTTTTGTTGTTGTTTTTATTTGCTTTTCCTTTCCTTCCTTTCTCTCCCCATCTGCTTTCTCATTTTTCTTTTCAGTTAACTTTTTAAATTTTCTCATTCTCTTTTGCTTTGGACTTTTCCATTTCTGTGTGCCTCATTTTGCTTAAAGTTTTCTTTTTATCTCTATGCCTGTTTTTACATTTGTATGCTTTTGTTTTTCTTTTGAAGTCACTGGCTTTTTTTGCCTGCTAGTTTAGGCCCACCCAACTGTAGACAGCAACCATGACTGACCCACCAATGCAAATACAACTCCATCACACTGCCATGGAAGCACCAGACACACGAAGAAATGAGACAGAATGGCTCAAGCAAGTGACTAATCTGTAGAGCCAGAAGATACTCTCAGGAAGAAAAAGCGTTCAACTGACCTAACAAGGCATTCGAAAAAATGATAATTTTTTTAAAAGCGAGAAAAAAATGATAATTTAAGAACTTTCATTGCTTGGGGAAAATATTGAACAAGTTGCAGAAGACCTTAAGGAAAATCCAGGGGGCTGGGGGGACTTCAGAAGAAGTCAGGAAAGCACTACAAGAACAAAATACTTGAAAAGTGAGAAATAATAAAAATAAACAGAAATTCAGAAGATGAATGCCAATATTGCAAAATGGATAATGCATAGAAAGAGCAAAGGAATAGAACTGAGTTAAAGGAAGACCTACTTAGTGATCTGGAAGATAAATCTCTCAATACTAAGCTGATAGAGGAGCAATTTTTATAAAGACAAAAACTATCTGAAGAAAGCCTGAGAATTATGTGGGACACCATCAAGAGAAATAAGTTACCTATGATAGGAAGTTTAGAATAGGAATTTAAAAAAAGCATAGAGAAAATTGTCAAAGAGTTGTTGGAAGAAATTTTCTCCAACATCATGGAAGATGAGAAGATATGCAGTAAAAAAGCTGAATGATCCCCAAACAGGTAAAAGTACAGGAAATCATAATCAAACAAAAGAAAAGTAGAATAAATCATAATCACACTTTCCAAAACCAAAGACAAGGAAAGAATCATCAGAACAGCTCAGGCAAAACAAAAGATTATCTACAGAAAGGAGCCAAAGGACTAAGCTTTGATTTATTTGCAGAAATGTAGGCACCAAGACAATGGAACGACATATATAAAACTCTGGGGGAAAAATGTCAAGAAAATATACCCAGCCAAATGGTCTTTCAAACATAACAGTGCAATTAGGACATTTCCAGACATAAATGAAAGGAATTTGTAAAAACCAGACCAACCTTACAAGAAATACTAAGGGGAATTTTTGGACGGTGATTCAACAATAGTAGACAACATCTTGAGATTAACATACATGATAATATGACTGGGAAGTCAACCCAAACAGAGAAGTATCAGAAGCAAAGCAGAAACACACACACACAGATTGAAATAGAAATATCAATTTGTAATAAAAAATTAACAGAGAAAATAAAAGGAATAGTGTAGTTATATAACTTTGAAATGGAGAGTAAGTCAAGTGGATTTTAAATGTGGGGATAAATTAATTAATTACAGGATAACCTAAAAGAAACTGAATTACAGGGTAACCTTCAGCAAAAGAAAAAGATGAAAAATGTAAAGCTTTAGTATGCAGGTGTTACAGTATTAAATTGTGAAAAAATAGACTTTCAACAAATCCAGCATAAGTCACAAAGAAGGCCACTACATAATGATTAAAGGGTCAATTGAACAAGAGGCTATTCACCAGCAAAAATGTCTATGAAAAAGCCTCAAACTACATCAATTAAACTTTTATAGAACTGAAGAGAGAGACTCTTCAATAGTCCTCTCTATGGCATAGTCCTGCCTAATACGCCACTTGCTATGAGGAATAAAACAACTAGAAAGAAACTCAATAAAGTCACACTGATTTCATAGACTCACACAGAACCCTCCACTCAATAGAAGCCCAACACACGTTCGTTTCAAGCACAGAAAAATCATTTTCCAGAATAAATTACATTTTAAGCCACCAAGTTATATATTTCAAACAATGTGATATAACAATGCATCTTCTCCCATCACAATGCTATAAAATTAAAAAATCAACAATAGAATGATCAAGGGAAAACATATGTGGAAAGTTTATAGCATCCTTCTTAAGAGCTACTGGATAACAGAAGAAATAAAAAATCCTTGAATAAAGGATAGTAAATAAAACCTTTGAAACACAGCAACAGTATGTGCAGAGGGTAATTTATAGCAATGAATGCACCCAGCAAACAAGAAAAAAGAACCCAAATCAACACCATCACCCAACATCTCCAACAATCAGGAAAAAACAGTAAAATAAGTCGATAGCCCTCAGAAGAAAAGAAATAGTAAAGATTAATGCAGAAATCAGTGAAATAGAAAACAGAGAAGCAATAGAAAGAATGAACAATTTGATTCTTTGAAAGAATGAACAAAATCAACAAACCACTGGCAAATCAAAGGAGAAGATGCGAGTACCATGAATAAGAAATGAAATGGGTGTCATCACAATAGAACCAAGTGGAATTAAAGGAGAATAACAGAATGCAAGATTGTATTGCAACCAATCTGAAAATCTACAAGAAATGTGCAACGTTCTAGGAACATACTACTTACCTAAACTAACGCCAACTGAAGTAGAAAATCTGAACATGTCCATGACAAACGAAGAAATTGAGCAGATCATTAAAAACACTCCCAACAAGAAAAAGTCTAGGCCCAAACAGCCTCACTAGCAAATTTGACCAGCCATCCAGAGACGAGCTAACATGAATTCTACTCAAATTATCCCAGAATATAGAAAATGATGGGAAACTTTTGAATTCATTGTATAAGCCAGCATAATCAGGATAGCAAAAATATCACTAAAAGAGAAAATTATAGACAAATATTTCACATGAACATATATGCAGAAATTCTACTCTTGTAGACATTTAAAGTCTCAGACAGAGAACATTTTAAAGTTAATATCTTTTCATTTGATACCCCTTTTGACCCTTTTAAAAACCATTTCAGGTTTTGTTTTATTCTGTATGTCTTGTTGTTTTAAGGTGAAGGAAAAATACATGGGGATTAAAGCCCTGGTGAATGCCCTCTGATCAGGGAGCAGGGAGGGAATAGCTTTGCTGTCATGCAGAATGCATTGGAAAGTAGATGGTGGCAGATGCAGTTACGTTAACACTTAGCACCCTGTCATTTGATCGCCCCTTTGATCCATTTAAATTTGTTCTCATTTTAATTATTTTCTGCTTTCTTTCAGTTTGAGGTTTTACTTTGTTGTAGTTGTTAGGTTTTGTTTCTGTTTTTGATGCTTTTCTGTATATGGAATCCGGGATAGGTAAATCTGTAACGATGGAAACTGGATGAATAGTTCCTTGGGTTTATGGCAGGGGAGGTTGGGCGGGGGGATGGAAGCTAATAACGATGAATACATGAATGAAGAAAGTGTTCTAAAACTGATTGTGGTGATGATGGTACAACTCTTCTTGATGTGATTGGACTATTGAATTGTATGATATGTGAATTTTAGGCCAATAAAACCGTTGGGGAAGCAACTACAAAGAATATCGAAGAAAAATATGAACAAATTTAGGGACCTTAATACAAAGCATAAATACACTATCAAACAAGGAAAACCCCACAAACAGCAGAAAACATAATAGATGACTGGGAACCTCCTAATTTTTTATGGGCACGGGACACATCTCTAACATTTAGAGAAAATTTTAATCTCTCAGTAAGAAAAAGACAAATGACTCCCAATTAAAAAATGGACAAGAGGACATGAACAAACTCTTCGACAAAGCAGACATTCAGGTAATTTACAAACATATGACGAAATGCTCATGCTCATTAGCCATTCAAAACTGCAAATGTAAACACAATGAGATATCACCTCACCCCAATATTAATAGCGACATGAAGATATCTGTAACATCAAAGGCTTGGGATGTAAATTGTGTAATCAGGATGGAATATGGTATGGCAACTTCCTCAAGGTGTTTGGAATAGCAACACCCTATGACCAATCAGTATCCCCACTTGGTATATTTCACTACCATTGAGTCAAAACTGACTCACAGTAAAATAAGAACCGAGACACAACTAATTGTATGCACACCCAAGTTCATCACAGCACTTCCCAATAGCAAAAGGATGAACATGAGCTTCGTGTTCATCACTGGAAGGATGGACAAATAAACTTGAGTGGTGTTGGTGGTGTTTGTTAGGTGCCGTCAGGTTGGTTCCGATGCAGAGTGCCTGCACAGCAGTCTGAAGCACTGCCTGGCTCTGCCCCATCCGCACGATGGTTGTTATATTGGACCTCATTGTTGCAATCATTGTGGCAACTATTCCCTACCAGTTTTCTTCTGTTTTGATGACCCTTCACTTCACCAAGGTATCTTTTTCCAGGGCCTTGTCTCTTCTGATAACACGTTTGAAGTGCATATAATGAAGCCTTGCCAACTTTGCTTCGAAGGCACATTCTCTGCCTGTACTTTTCCAAGGTATATTTATTTGTTCATTTGTCAGTCCATATTTTAAAATAGTCTTTGCCAACTCCACAATTCAAATGCATTGATTCTTCTTTGGTTTTTCTTATTCATTGTCCAATTTCCACAGACATCGAAGGCAATTGAAAATATCCTGGCTTTGGTGCACCTTAGTCTTCAAAGTGACAATTTTGCTCTTCAGAATTTTAAAGAAGTCTTCTGCTGCAGACCTTCTTAATGCAATATGTTGTTTAGTTTCTTGACTATTGCTTGCATGCGAATTGCCTTTGGATTCAAGCAAAATGAAAGCTTTGACACCTGCATTTTGATTCATTTATCATGATGTTGTCAATTGGTCCAGTTGTGAGGATTCTGGTATCCTTTATATTGCATTGTAATTCACATTTAAGGCTGCAGTTCTTGATCTTAATCAGCAAGTGCATCATGTCCTCCTTGCTTTCAGGGAGCAAAGTTGTGTCTGCATATCGCAGGTGTTAATATGCCTTCCTCCAATCCCAATGCCGAATTCTTCTTCATATTTTGGTACATGCCCAAAGTGGAGTACTATGCAACGTTAAAGAATAACTATGAATCTGCAAAACACTTTATAAAGTGAATTAACTTGGCAGACATTATGCTGAGTGAAATGAGGTAATCACAAAAGGACAACTATTGAATGACACTCCTATTAAAAAAGAGTCCACAAAAAGTTTCACACACACACACACACACACACCATTCTGTGATGGTCAGCAAGGTGGGAGAAGAAGGAAGGAGGGAAAGGCACAGGTTATAGGGTAGACAAATGTTAACTTCGGTGAAGGGAAAGGCAGTTGTGTTAATTACATGATGTGTTCTCAAGTTGAAACTTGAGTGAAGGGTGGAGTTTAGCCTGCCAATCAGGTCACAGCTTGATGACCTCATTTGGAGACACTAAGGAGATAAATAGTGGGACACACACTCACTCCCTGCGAGAAAGGCTTTCTGACAAGACACATGGAGCAACACTAGAACCCAGGAACTGGAGGAGCCACGTGGAGACCCCTGCCAGTGCTGAGATGCTTCCATTGACAACTAAGTCCACGAGATTTTCCACCCACTGGCCTGTGGTCCTCCTGTATTTGGCATCATTGCAAGTTTTGCATGAGTCTAAAGAGGAATTTATAGGTTGGTATAGGATATATGGGCTAATAACGGACTTATGGACTTGATCTAGACTGGGCTGGGATGTTTCCCAATGTACAATTGCTCTTTTATATAAATTTATTTCTTATATACACATGAATGTTTATGAATTTGTTTCTCTAGTCTACCTGGACAAGCACAGCAGCATAGAGGGAGGTTGGCAAAAATTATGAAAACAGTACAAGACACAGGGAGGTTTGCAAGAGTTAAAGGCAAGAGAATCAAATTCTGCTTTTATACACAAGCCAGCAACAGTGATGATTTCCAAACACACACACACACACACACACACACACAGGCTGAACAGGTGTAGGTAGGAGAGTGGGAATATACACACACGCATATATAAATTTGACAGGATATTTGTATTTGTGTATTTAGCTTTGCTGAAAATACAACCATGAATGTGGTGAAACATACAGGAGAGAAAGTTGTGGAAACTTATTAAACTTATTAAACTGGACTTGGAGCTCAGGATCATCAGCTAGGTGGGCACGAAGATCAATTGGCCTAACAGTTCACAAAGACAATGCTCTAGATCCTCCTTTGGTGAGTAGCAACTAAAGTCGTAAAAACTCATGAGCAGCCATCTAAGATGCAACTATTGGTTTCTCCCCATGTGGAAACATTTAGTTGAAAGGACTGATGGTCCATACAAATATGAGCCTCCAAAATCAGAAGAATTAGATGGGGTTTGTCTACCACTATGAACGGATCTGAAAAGGGTCATATTAAAAGGGCCTGGATCGAGTAGTAGAAAAATGTGGAGAAAATCCCCAAATCAAAAAAAGAGAGTCGGCTTACTGATCAGCTTGAGATTGGTGGGACCCCAAGACTATGGCTATTAGTCGCCCTTCCGGTCTGGAACCAAACTCACTCCTGTGTTAGAATAATCAGCCAACCATTTCAGAGAAAAAGGGCAGCATTTCCCCAAGGACGAAATACAGAGAGGGGGTTTGGAAAGGAAGGATGGAAACAGGGAGCACAGGGAGGAAGCTTTGCCCAATGCAATCCATGTATTGCACGATTTTCTGATCACGCCTTTCATGAGTGTTGGGTGTGAATCCAGGGAAAATAAATCCTTGCCAAGTTCAACATGTTCTCCTTTTATCATGTTGTTGTTTATTGGTGCAGTTGTGAGGACTCCTGGGTTCTTTACACTGGAAGAACGGGTTTATTTTCATTATGATGCTACTGGGGAAGCTAGACAGCACCATGGAATGTGCCAGAGGAACAAAGGAACAGCCTTGGAAGAGGCACAACTCCAGTGCTCCTTGGGGGGCGAGGATGGAAAGACTTACAACATGTTATCAGGAGGGGCCAGTCTCTGGAAAAGAACATCATGCTGGGTGGAACAGAGGGTCGGTGAAAAAAGAGAAAGACCCTCGCAAGAAGACAGATCGATACAGTGACTGCAATAATGGGCTCAAACATAACCAAAAAAAATGTGAGGATGAAGCAAGGCTAGGCAGTGTTTCAGGCTATTGTTCATAGGGTCACTAACAGCCTCTGCCAGGGGTTAATGAGGTAGGATGAGGCCATGTTCAAGAGGATTAGGGTTTCCTTTGTTGTGCTAATTAGGCATGATTACTGTGAGATGCATCACCCCCACTGAGGTCATGGCCTCATCCAGTGCCAGTGGGGTTTCCTTGGGATATGGCTTCCATCACTTTTTTTTTTTAATCTTTCAAATGACAAAAGGAGAGAGAAGTGAGCAGAAAGAGACCTGAGTACTCCCAAGAAAAAAGAGCCAGGGATGAAGCATGGCCTTGGGATCCAGGATCCTTATGCTGAGAACCTCTTATACCCAGGGAAAGATTGCGTTTAAGACACATAACAGATCTCTAAGGGACACCGCTGTTGAAAGGAAACCAGGACCCAGAGCCAACACAGAGGGGAAATCTTCCCTTAGATTCGACCTCCAAGTGTCCTCACTGAGAGCGGATACATTTTCGTTTGTTATTTATTGATTATAGCAGTACCAGAAAACTCAGACAAGGAGGTGAAGGGCAGGGCAGGCATTTTTTTACTCAGTCATTCCTACACCAATGTCTATCTAGTATTCTGATTTTGCAACGCTCGTTTTGCATTTTGCAAAGATTCCTGGGAACTCAACGCTCAGCGGCTACCTGGGAAGTCAGTGGTAGGCTGCCTCCATAAAGATGGACAGCCTTGAAACCCCGTCAGGCAGTTCCTCTCTGTCCTGTGTGGTTGCTGCTAGGTGCCAGTGCCTTAGGCCCACCTCTTAGCAAACCTATGTCAGACAGAGCGAAACACTGCCGGCTCCTGTGCTATCTCATCGCTGTTCTTATATTTGAGCCCCTTGATGCAGCTACTGTGGCAAATCATTTTGTTAAAGGCCTTCCTCTTTAACACTGCCCTTCTACTTTACCAGGTAGCTGTCCTTCTCTGGAGTCTGGTCTCTCCTGACAATATGTCCAAAGGTTATGAGACGAGGTCTCACCATCCTTGTCTCCGAGGATCATTCAGGTTGTACTTTTTCCAAGACAGATTTGTTTGTTCTTTTGCAAGTCCATGGCACTTTCCATATTCTCCTTCAGCAATTCAAATGCACCGATTCTTCAGTCTCCCACGGTGGTGACATGCAGTCTCAGAAGCGCACAGGGGCAGTTCTACCCTGTCCTACAGGGTCCCTGTCACCATGAGTTCGAATTGACTTGAGAGCTGTGAGTTGAGCTGAGTTTAAGAAGAAAAATAAGTAAGAAATTAGAATATTAAAATAAAAATCTGAAACAAAGAGAAAGCATGGAACTGGAAATATTCAGCAGCAGCAGCAAAAACAAAACAAAATTCTGACATTTGGGGGATAATGTAACGCTGCTCTATAGGGTCACTATAATTTGGTTTAGACTAGATGGCAATAGGTTGGATTTGGCTTGGTAAATGCCACCTGAAAATCCTCCCTTGTCTCAAAAAGCAAGCGATCTTATACACCTTTAAGAGAAATATTTTTGAAAGAAAAATCTTTAGAAGTTAAGTGATAGAAGAATTGAGGAGAGCTAGTATTAAAGACCCGAAGAGCACATCATTTCTCCTGGCTGGAGCATTTTCAGAGGCTCCCCAGGACAACGGACAAAGCTAAGTTCTTCCCGCTTTGCCATCTTGCTTGCTGAACTCGAAGGCAGTGACATTAGGGCAGAGTCACCAGGAGACTCTGATGAGATCACGCACGTGACAACATCTTGCACAGTGCTCAGGGCATAGTAGATAGTCCAGTATTTGAGTTTTTAATTATATGCAGGGTTGGCTGCATGATTTGTGGCCCCAGTACAAAATGAAATGGGGCGGGGGGGGGGCTCTTCTTCAAAATTTCAAAAGGTATTAAGATGGAAATGTTTTCTTTTTCTTTTCTTTCCTTCTTTCCCCCTTTCCTCCTCGATCTTTCTCTTGCTTTGTCATGGTTCTTTTATTTCCTATTGAGTGTCATCCTGAGGAAAGGAGCATTCAACACTTGAAGCTGTTAGTCTAAATTTTGCTTCACACACTCGGGCCTGTTGGCTTCCTGGTCCCCGACCCATCCACCATCATACCCACAGGCTGCACTCCGGCTCGGGTAGACTCTGGGAAATTCAAGCCAAGCATTTCCCTTTCCCTAAGTGTGTTGACTCCATCCACTGTGATGGGCAGCCCTGCAGGATTTTCATAACTTTGTGCTGGGGCACATTTGCTACATGGATTGGGGAGTGGGTTAGAGGCAGCTTCCATTAATCTGCCTGGACATGTGGTGCCACTATCTGACCTGAGGCAGGTCATTACACCCTCCTCTAAGACACCCTTAGGTATGTGCATCTGAGTCCAACCATCCCCACACCTGGGCCCCCACAGAGGGCAACAGTAGAAAACAGGCTTCTCCCCATCTTTTCTTACTATTGCGACCCAGTAAGCATTCTTAGTGAAGGGCAGCAGAGCTTGTGGGGCAGGGGACTGGAAGAGAGAGAGGAGGAAGAGTTGGTGGAGTGGGGGGAAGGGAAGGGGAAGGGAAACAGGAAGGAGGAGAAGGCAAAGGAGAAAGAAGAGAGGAAGAGAGAGAAGCCGGATGGTACTTGAGGCAGTAACAACCGAGGAGTGGATGCCAAGAACTTGTCGTTGGGAGATAGCACTGTGTATGAGTAGGGACTCCAGGGCCAGGGATGTTCCCTTAGGTTCCACTGGACTTCATATGGATTGATTGAGATATACAGATGTTTGTTTTGTTGTTATGTTCAGTGCTGTTGAGTCAGTTCCTAATCAGTGAGGACAACCGAATGAAACACGGTCTAGTTGTGCAGCATCCTCATTGTTATATTTGAACCCCTGGTTGCAGCTACTGTGTCAAGCTATCTCACTGAAGGTCTTCCCCCTTTTCAGTGACCTTTGACTTTACCAAGTATGATGTCCCTTTCCAGGGACTGGTCTCTCCTTATAAGGTGTCCAAAGTATATGAGATGAAATTTCACTTTCCTCCTTGCAGTCTGGCTGTGCTTCTTTCAAAGCAGATCTGTTCATTCTTCTGACAGTACATTCAATAGTCTTCACCAACACCATAATGCATTTCCTAACTCTGTAGTTTGTCCTTGGGGAAATGCTGCTCTTTTGCTCTTAAAGGGTTGGTTGATTCTTTGAATACATGAGTGAGATCAGTTCCAGACCTGAGGGGTGACGAATGACCATACTATGATTTGGGGCTTTGCTCCACATTTTCCTACCACTTTATCCAGGACCTTCTCATACTTCTTTTGCATGGCCATGTGGCTGAATTATAATCTATATGGCTTTTTTCTGTAGGTTATTTGGAATCTTTCCCACTCCGTTTCTTTTGAGATTTCTTTCCTTATCTCAGGTGGTTTTCTTTTTAATCATTTTATTGGGGCCTCATACAGCTCTTATCACAATCCATACCTACATCCATTGTGTCAAGCACATTTGTACATTTGTTGCCATCATCATTTTCAAAATATTTTATCTTGGGTGTTTCATAGTTGCATCACATTTATTTAAGGGTAGATTTGCTTTTCTTTATCCTGTTTGGGGCATGATTTGCTTCTTAACTACAAAAAAAAACTCATGTGATTTTTCACCTTTGGAATTTTTCAGCCATCTGTTGTATTATTGCTCCTCCCCCATTTCCCTGTAGTTTTCCATTCTGCCACTTCACATTACGCTGATACTTCCTCTAACTCACTGAACTGCTTTTCCATCGTTCTCTTTACTCATCGCACACAGTAACTCTTACTCAGTTTCTTCCTACTGCATTTTGCATTTTGGATTATTTCCTCACAACGACCATCTTCTTTTCGTTTCTTTTCATTTTTAACTAGATAACTGTTCAACCTGTCTACTGATTTCCACAACTCTGCTTTTATCATTAGACACTCTATTTGGTTTTGTTCAGATAATTTTGCTCGTGTCTCATTGTTCTCTCTTTTATGTTTTCAATAATTGAAAATATGCAATGTCTGCAGTCTGGATTTGGTCAAGCATGCAATCAAGATGTACTTGTAATTACTAGGGATTGGAAAGCAAAAGTTGGAAACAAAGGATATGGATCAATAATTGGAAAATGGGAACCTTGGAAATTGGAAAACATAAGAACAATGCTGGAAATCCCAGTGTAGATTTTATAGTCTCATTAAGATTATTCTATTCTAGGGGTGTTGCTACTCTTGCTTGGTATGATTTCTAACTCTCCCTCATGATGGCTTCAGTTTTCACAAAGTTATCTTTTTATTGTAAATTCATCTTCAATGTGTTTTTGAAGGACTTCTGTGAGTCATTAGTAGAAACAAACCTACAGAATAGTTGTGAATTTGTTTCTCTTGGGAATCCTCAAGAGTTTCAGAGGATCTAACTCAGTTTTGTTGTTGTTAGTGGTTTGGCTTGTGTTTCCAGTACCATACCAGTAGTGTCAATGTTCCATCGAGTTCCTGGAGATGGGTTTTCTTCCACCCAAGGGCTCAGATTCTAGCTCCCTCATTACTTGCCAGAACCTGGGTTGTTTCCCTAGCAACCCTCCTAGCCCCATTTCAGAATGTGGCTGGGACAGCTGGCTGAGATACCAGCTTCCTTGCACCATATCATATGGGTGTTATGACTCAAGTTCCCAGCCTGTGAGATCTATATGTGGGTGTGAAATCTTCATGGTCTGCTACGGTATTTGTTTGGCCTTACTGCTCTGCTGCTCTGGCTCTGACTTTGATTTCTTTTTCCCTGTCTGGCACTTAGGATTTCCCTTTTAGTATTTTTTTAGCTCATATATGTATTTCATTTTGGGGAGGGATATATTTAGCTCAACATTTCTACACTGTTAGTAGTGGGGGAAAAGTCTCACTTATGAGCTTACTTATGTCTTATTGCTGGAAATCTGCTGCTAATTCTTTTGTATAATGTCTAGGACTCTCTAGTCTCACTCTTCTTTGATTTACTCCAGCTTTGTGTGTGTGTGTGTGTGTGTGTGTGTGTGTGAGAGAGAGAGAGAGAGAGAGAGAGAGAGAGAGAGAGAGAGAGAAAGAGAGAGATATGTATGTGACGTTCCTAATATAGACGGTATACTTCATCATCCAAATAAATGATAGATACTTAATTTATGTGAAATTGGTCCAAGAAAGAAATGATATATGTGTATATTCTCTTAATAACATACAATGTAAATGTCACTCAGTAGCTTGAAAATTAGGATCAGAAAGCAATGACCTTTGCATTCTGCCGAATATGTCCATGGAGTAAATTGTATTTATATTGTATTACATATATACTATTACATCACTGCAATTATATGCAACTCCTGTTGGAATTTTGAACAGTTCTCTTTTTCATTTGAAATATGTACACATATTCTATATGGCAATTTGCGTGTTTTATAAACAAAAGTCATTGTACAAAAATGGAATAGAAAATTGTGATAACTCAATTGCAGATAGAAAAATATGTTCTAAAATAATAGTTTCAATAAGAAAAAGTATATGGCTTCTAAAAATAAACATTTTAAAGCAAGTCAGGTCATCATATTGGGCCTATGGCAAAGAACCACTTTTGCTTACCATTTCAATATTTCAAGGGAAATCAAAGAAGCAGTTTTCAAAAACAAACACAAAGGAGGATTTTTGGTACCTAGCAAATTTCTACCAACCCATTTTTGTAGTATATAGAAATCTTGGCATGAAACTACTTACAGTTTTTTGCAAACAACAATTAAGGTGTATTGGAAGCTATATTTTTCATGCTGGATGCTTCTGAAAAAGTGGTGGGGAAAAAATCCTTTGGCTTGTCTCAGCTCCCTTGAGAAAGTGCAGGCAGTAAAGAAAGACAAAGAGAGACAAAATGGTAGAATTCTCTAACACAAACATGACACACACGCCATTTTCCTGACTTCACACTGTTCAGGAGAGTGACAAAACACCCATTTCTACAAGATGGTCTGTTTCCCAAATCTGGACTGCTTCCCATTCAAATAGGTATATGGGGCATTCTGAGTCAGGCAGCCAAAATGGGTAGCAATCGCTTCTGAATCAAAATAGCCACCCTCCCCATCCTGAGGGCTCATCAGTGCCACTGACACACTCCCGAAAGGAAGCCAGCCCTTCTCCTGGCATCGATCTTATGTCTGTAGCCTGCTGTGGGGGCTCCAAGAGGCACCACTCTCAGCAGGAGGGTTCCTTTGTTGGTGACATACAGTTTAGAGGAAGAAATAATATACGTTTGGTGTCCTCCGGGTCGGTCTGTGAACAGACTGGTTCTGGGCCCTGGTACTGCTTTTACAAGATGCTCAAGATCCACATGTGCAATGTGCTGCCACAAGCAAGTGGCACATAAGCAAACCTGTGTGGATTTCCAGGAAAGTGCACTTAAACCATTTTAGGAGACCCATCGCTCTGCCTCAATCCAAAGGATGTGTCAAATGAAGAGATGGAGCCTGCCAACAGAGCTGGTAAGACCATACCTGCTTGCTCAATGTGCAGACCTATGATCAACTTCAAAGGAGACCGAGCCATTGTCGCCGGGCTCTACCTGTGTCCCCTCACTCCTTACCACTTGGGTGCATTCCAGTCCGACTTCCCCTTGTCCAAACCTGCATTTCTTTGCCTTCTCTGGCCCCTGACTCTGCTTTGCCCTCCCATGTGGCAGGCTAGAAGTGAGAATGAGTTTGATACCGCACCATTCATTGGCTGTCTTCCCTCCCTGGCTCTCCTATGGTCTTTCCCTAGACCACCTTTCAAATCAGCTACCTACACTAAAGTCATCGATTCAGAGTCTATCACCACGGGAACCCAAACCATGATAATCACCTTCTCCTAGAACTCCTGACCACTTGGCACGTTGGCAGGCTTCAAGACACCAGGTTTAGTTGAGGAGGACATATATTCAAATACTGTGTCTACGAAGCATACATTTTCCAGTTCACTGTGGAGATTTAGAGTTAGTTTTGCGTTCTAAGCTCCAATCTCTATAGCTGCGCCTTTCTTCTCCATTGTTTGGATGAACCTTGCTCTAGAGTTCCTAGACTTCCAATTTACCACAAGTTCTCTGGTGCCTAAAACATCAATGGTCTGCCCTCATACAATGGTGAAACCACCCATATCCAAAAAACTGTCCATCTAAGTTACTTAACGCTTCTATAACAAAACAATCTCAAGTAGGTAGCTTTAAAGAGCAATCACATTTTTTTCACAGCTCAGGAGACTAAATGTCCAAATGAGGACATCAGCTCTAAGAGAAGGTTCTTTTTGGCCTCGTGTAGTTTTCAGAAGCTTCCACCAATCGTTGGCCTCCCTGGGCTCATGAATGCATCCCTTTCCACCATCACATGGTTTCTGTCCTCCCCTAGTGTGTGTCTCTTAACGTCTATTTTTATTTTGCATAAGACACAACTCCGAAGGGTTTAGGATCCATACAACTCCAGTCATAAACCTCATTTTCAACAAAGTTATATTTACAGGGCTTATGGCTTCCACTGATCTTTGATTTTTGTTGTTGTTGTTGTTAGGTGCCATCAAGTTGGTTCAGACTCATAGAAATCCTCTGCACAACAGAACAAAACACTGCCCAGTCCCACACCATCCCCACAATGGTTCTATTTGTGAGCCCATTGTTGCAGCCACGGTGTCAGTCCATCTCAATAGGGGCTTCCTCTTTTTCACTGCCTAAGCATGATGTCCTTCACCAGGGACTGGTTTCCCCTCACAATGTGCCCAATGTATGTAAGACGGAGTCTTGCTATCCTTGCCTCTAAGGAGAATTCTGGCTGTACTTCTTCCAAGAGAGAGCTGTTTATCTTTTGGCAGTTGATGGTACTTCCAATATTCTTCTCCAGCACCACAATTCAAACACATCGATTCTTCTTTGGTCTTCCTTATTCAATGTCCCAACTTTCACATGCATATGTGGCCATGGAAAATACTATGGTGTGAGTAAGGTGCACCTTATGCCTCAAAGTAATATCCTTGCTTTTCAATACTCAAATGAGGTCTTGTATAGCAGATTTACCCAATGCAACTCATTGTTTGAATTCTTGACTGCTGCTTCCATGAGCATTGATTATGGATGCAAGCAGAAAAATATTCTTGGCAAATTCAGTCTTTTCTCCACACATCATGATATAACCTCTTGGGCCAGTGGTGAGGATTTGGGTCTTCTTTACATTGAGTCGTAGTCCATACTGAAGGCTGCAATCCTTGCTCTTCATCAGCAAGTGCTTCAAGTTGTCCTCACTTTCAGCAAGGAAGGTTGTGTTATCTGCATATGTCAATAAGCCATCTTGTGATCCTGATGCCTCATTCTTCTTCATATAACTTGGGTTCTGTGATTATTTGCTCCACATACAGATAGAATACGTATGATGAGAGGACACAGCCCTGAAACCCACCTGTCCTGATTTTAAGCTATGCTGCATTTCCTTTTTCTGATTACCCAGCTGCCCTTGGATCCATGCACAATTCTGCATGGCCATTCTGTTGGGTCACCTTTCTTTGGAATGGGCACAAATGCAAATCTCTTTAAGTCAGCTTTCCAAATTTCCTGGCACCAACAAGCACTTCCAGTACTTCACCAATTTGTTGGAATATTTCAATTCCTGGAACCTTGTTTTGGGCGAATGCTTTCAATGCAGCTTGAACTTTTTTGTTACATACCGTGCTCATATGCTGCCTCTTGAAATGGTTGAATATCAACTAGTTTTTTCGATACAGTGACTCTGTGTATTCTTTCCATCTTTGGACTCTTCCTGCATCATTAACTATTTTCCCATAGAATCATTCTATATTTCAATCATTCAAAATTCCACTCAAGGCTTGAATTTTTGAGTTCTTTCAGTTTGCCATATGCTGAACAGGTTGTCTTTGGGTTTCAAACTCCTGGTCTTTGCACATTTCATTATAATATTGATTGTACTTTGTCTTCTTGGCTGCCCTTTGCAATGCTCTGTTCAGCTCTTCGACTTCATCAATTCTTCCATTAGTCTCAGCTATTCTATGATTAAGAGTAAGTTTCAGAGTCTTCTGTGTCCACTTTGATCTTTTATTTCTTCCCTTTCTTTTTATAAGGACCCTTTGCTTTCTTCAGAATTTTCTTGGTAGCTTCATTAGGTCTTCTGTCATAAGTGTTCAATCCGTTCTTGAAGTATTGTCAGAATTCAGGTAGGTTAGACTAAAGGTCATGTTTTGGCTCTTGTGAACTTGCTTTCATTTTCTCCATCTTTAGCCTGAACACACAACTGAGCATTTAATTGATGGTCTCTTTCTCAGTCAGACACCCTGGCCTGGTTTGAGCTGTTGATATTGAGCTACTCTATCATTTCTACCCATATATGTAGTCAATTTGATTTATATGTACTTCTTCTGGAGAAGTCTGTGTGTATATTTGTTGTTGAAAAAATGTATTTGTCATGAGCATGTTTTAGTCTTGCAAAATTCTGTCATGCAGTCTCCAGATTTGTTCCTAACACCAAGACCATATTTTTCTTCCTCTTTGTTTCCAACTTTTGCAGTCCAATTTTCAATGATTATCAATGCATCCTGATTGCATGCTTGATCAATTCCAGACTGAAGATAGCGGTGGAATACTTCAATTTCTTTACCACCAGCTTTAGTGATTGGTGCATAAATTTGAATAATTGTATTGATTGGATTTTCTGGAAGGTGGATATATAAAATCCTATCACAGACAGCATTGTACTTCAAGATAGACACCTCGAATATCAGTCTTTATGTATTCCATTTCATTCTTTACAACTTCAAAATACATGCATTCCAAGTTTTGATTATTAGTAGATTTATGCAGCTGCTACTTCTCGCCCTCAGTCGTGTCGCACCAGCAAATAAAGATCCCGAAGGTTCTACTCCCACAGGCTTTACTCCATTTATGTCACCATGGTCAACTCTAATTAGTCACATTTCAAGTGCCTTCCCAACCAAGGAGCTCATCCTCAGGCACTATGTCCTACAATGTTCTGCTTCCACTAATTATGCTCTGCATAAGGTTTTTAGCAGTTACTTTCTACAAAGTGGGTAACCAGTTCCTTCTCCATAGTCTGTTTTTAGCCTGGTAACTCCCCTGAAACCTGTTCACTTTGGGTGCCCCTGCTAGAATTTGAAATATTAGTGACATAACTTCAAGAATCACAGCAACCTGCAAGCCACTACAGTATGACAAAGCGAGAGACGAGGTCGACCTTAGGTTTGGAGAGGGTAAAAATCTCAATCTATAACATTAGCCAATCACCATCTTAACTGATAGGATGTAGGGAGGAAATTGGGCTATGTTACATGTTTGGAAGTAAAATGTTGAGTGGAGGTAAGATTAGAGTGGCATTAATGCTGATCTACATATTTAGGAATTAAAAATACCATTTACCAATGGTTAAACAACATGATAAACATAACTAATGTCACTGAGTAGTACATGTGAAAAATGTTGAAATGCCAAAAGGTATGTTACATACATATCTACCGCAATCTTAAAAAACAATGACAAAGTCATAGCAATTAAAATCATTAAGATCTTTTGTTTGGGGAAGAAGTGTCCATTATTATACAAGTTAGTGTGGCTTAGAGATGGAAGTGCATGGTAGCAGCAATGTGACCTTCGAATAATGAACTACCTGAAGGCAGGGGTCATTCAGAGATGCCTGCCACCACCTGATAAAGATTCTACCAATAGACATGGAAAAATAGGCAGGGAGCCTAAGGATTCTGCTTACAGTTGGCCTTGCTTTCTCCTTCCCTTGGCTTAATTTCCATGGGAATCAAGATTCTGGAAAATTCATTCAATGCCTTTGTAGAATCATTCCACCTTCTACTTCTATTTATTTATTTTATGTGCCTCATCAATTTTTCTTTTGTTTTCCTTGTTTTGTTTTCTTTTTGCCTCTCCCAATGTGTCAGATTATCACTCAATATAAAGAAAACGAAAAACCCCGTAACTGGATCAATAGGTAGCATGCTGATAAACGGAGAAAAAAATGAAAAGTTGTCAAGGAGTTAATCCACGACAAATTCTCATAGAAACGGCAGTCTTAAGATTAAATGATGCATTGCATTGAGTAAATTGACACATATGACCTCTTTAAAGTGTTGAAAGGTAAGGATGTTCCTTTGTTCCTTTGACCCAAGCCATGGTGTTTTCAATTACCTCATATGCATGTGAAAGTTGGACATTGGATAAAGATGTCCAAATAAGAGTTGATGCCTTGTAATTAGGGGACAGGTGAAGAATATTGAAGGTATCATGGACGGACTCCAAATCAATGCTTAGGGAAGTAGCAATGAATGAAATGAAACAAAATGTGGATGAGTTGTTGAATGTACAGGTGATTATCTGCTCAGCCCAACGCTTAACCTCTACACCACCAGGGCTCCATATGGTGCATGTAAGTCCACATCCTAATATAAAATGACAAAAGAAGAGCTTCATTGGGTCACATTTGAGGTTCTTTCTGTTTCTCCCAAGAATACCAAAAGGCAGCCCTATGAGGCTGATGAGTGAAGGAGAGCTGGCAGTGGAGAAACCTGGCAAAGCCATCATGTTGGTAGTATGTACCCTGGAGATGAGGTGAGAAAATTTTCACTTTACCTCTCTGATCTCCCTTGCTAAAACTCATGACCGCAGCCTAACCATGAGCAAAACATCAGACAAATCACTGCAGAGGAACATCCTCCAATAACAACTGACCTATTTACAATTGTCAAGGTCATCAAGAACACACAAAGTTTAAAAAACTACCACAACCAAAAAAAAGCCTAAGGAGGCATGACAAGTAAATGTAATGTAGCCAGGAGCAAAGGGTAAAATCTAAGGAAATCTAAAAAAAAAAACTACAGACATTAGTTATTAATATGTTACTATTGGTTTATCCGTTGTAAAAACATGCCAGGTGACTGTAGGATGTTAATAATAAGGGGAATGAGAGGATGGGGGCATTACCTGGGAACTCTTTTTTTGGTAACTCAAATTATTCTGAAAACTAAAACACATTAATCTTTAAATGCCACGAATATGTTCACTGGTAGCCTATGTTCTCACCATAGCTCACTGTCAAGCTCTATTCTTAAGTTCCATCAAATTTTCTGAAATAAATTTATCTATTTATTTTGCTTTTCCTATAACTGTGCTCTCCAACAAGGTAGCCACTGAGCCACATGTGGTTTGTAGCTAGTCAAAACTCAGATGTGCTCTTTGTCTACATGCCAAATTTTAAAGACTTGCTACTCCCCCAATTGTAAACTATCCCCTTAATATTTTATATTTTGAACCAAAAATATTTTAATATAATGGGTTAAATGAAATATAAATGAATTAAATAACATTATTTTTACCTGTGTTTTTTTTTCTTTTATAGTGTGGCTGTTAGAAAAAAAAGTAAAAGGTAAGTAAAAATGTCTTTCTAGAAATCATAGAAACCTTAATTCAACAAAATATCAAAATATGGAGCTGTTGTTTTTCAACATATACACCCAGGCAGGTCTATACACATACATCTAAAGGTGGTATTTCCATCTCTCTAACCTTCCCCCCAAATTCTGTGCTTCTTGACTTATATTTGGAAAAAATGGCCATTTTGGCATCTTCAAAAGTCTCGATGTTCTTATGAAATATTTTTGAGACTTAATTTTGTTTATACGAGTACTGTCCCCCAAAACCCAAAGAATAAAACAAACAAAAAACTCACAGGAAAAAACTCTGCTGGGTGGAACTTTCGTAGTACACATTTTTCCTGGTAGGTGAGCATCCAGCAACTCGCTCTGAGTTAGTGCACCCAGTGGCATCACCTGGGAAGGTTCTCTGGTCAGTGAGTTTTTTTGTAAAAGCAGTTTTGCTCAAACCTCGTTTTTTGTGATGGCCAATTTAAGAGACCAGGGTGACTGTTTTTGTTTCCTGCTCAGGAAAAATGCTACAGAAACTGTTGTGCTATTGAAGACTACTTACACAAGGACAACGCTATGGGAAAAACTCATGTGTACAAGTGTTTTTCTCATTTCAAAAAAGGTGAAATGTCGATTGATGACAAACCTTGTTCTGGATGTCTGTCAACTTCCCCAACAGACAAAAATGTTGACAAAATGCATGCACTGTGCTCAAAGACATACTACGGACCATTGAAGAGCTGGAGAAGCTATCCGCACTCTCTTGGAGCCCAGTTCAGGGAATTTTAATGGAAGATTTGGGAAAGAGAAGGGTCACTGCGAAATTTGTGCCTCAGGTTCTGACTGACCAGGAAAAAGATCTCCGAATGTGCTTTGAACGAACAGCTCCAAGGCAACCAAGACCTTTTTTGCAGGGTCATTAGTTGTGAGGAGATATCATGCTATTCTTATGACCTGGAAACCAAACATCAATCAAGCCAGTGGAAGACGCCATCATCACCTCACCCAAAAACTCATCAAGTGAAATCAAAGATCAAAATCATTTTGTGTGTGTGAGGGGGAGAGTGCATTGAGAGTTCAAATCAAGGTTTCTATTTAGAGGATCTAAAAAGATTACTAAAGGCCTGATTTGTGGCAGATGGGGGACTGCTTTTGCCACCATGACAATGTCCCTGCCATACACCAGTACTAGCCATCTCAGTACACCAGTTTTTGGCTAAATGACTCTCTTGCCCCATGCACCTTACTCACCTGACCTCTCTCCATACGATTTATTTTTGTTTCCAAGAATGAAGAGGGACATGAAAGGAGAGTGATTTGACGACATAGAAAAGCTGAAGAAAAAAAAACAAGAGAGATGCTGTCAGCCATCCAAACAGATGAGTTTGCAAAATGTTTCCATGAATGGAATCACAGATTTGACATGTATTGAGTGTAATGGAGAGTACTTTGAAGGTGATAAGGTGGCTTGAAAAAAAATTAAATATATCACTTTGAAAAAAAATCCTTTTTTGGGGGGTACCCCATCATATCTGTATTTCATATAACTACAAGGGTAAGTAACAATAAGTATTGCTTCAACATTGTAAAACTTTATTAAACAAAAAGATCAAAATGTGAAGCTACTGTTTCCCAACGTGTCCTCCATCTAGTTCTCTACAGTTCTAAAGGAAGTGTTTTCATCTCTCCAGTTCTTCCCTGAGAATTCTGCAGCAGTGTTGACATATTCTTGGAACATGAATATGTTCCTTTGAAATATCTTTGAGATTGGGTGTGTTTGGGGTGGGGTGGGGAAGGGGAAGAATTCCAAAAGGGAAAGATCAGGACTGGAATGTGGATGGGGTAAGATTTCCCAGTGAAATTCTCATAGGTCAACCCTTGCTGTCCTTAAATGAGCAGGTCCATTGCCATGATGGGGGGAAAAAACATCCCTTAGCACAGCAGGCCTGCCCTTTTCCTCACCAATGCAGCGTTCTCTTTTCATAAAACATTTCCTAATAACTCCCTATGGTCTTCCTCTAGCCTTCCAGAAAATCCACCAAGATGGCCCCTTTGGAATCCCAAAACACAGTTGTCACAACCTTCTGAGCTGACCCCTCTGTCTTTAATTTAATTGACCTACCAGTTCCACTCAGAAACCACTTTTTGAGTTGGACCTTTTGTTAAGGCATCCTAGGGTGATTAAGACAAGTGCATTACTGAGAGAACTTGTCTGCAGCCACCCACTGATCATAGTAGCAAAGCTTAAATACATTTTGTTGGGAATAAACCTGTGCCTATATGAGCTGAAACCCCAGTAGCAATATTTTAAAAATTCATTCTCATATAGAAGTCTATTGGACAACACTGACCTGTATCATCTCAGAGAATATTGAATTCCATCAAAGCATTAGTAGTATGGGGAAAGAAACAGGGCTAGAGTCCCATGTGTCTTACACTTAAATATACTATTGAGTTGCCTCATTTTAGGAAGCCGAGGCTCAGAGAAGTGAAGTGCTTTGCCCGAAGTCACAGTCAATGGGCTGGCAGAGCAGGAGTCAAACTACAGTTTCCTGTTTTTCCGTCTAAACCAGCTGTTCTCAACCTGTGGGTCTCGACCCCTATGGGGGTCAAATGACCCTTTCACAGTGGTCGCCTGATTCATAACAGTAGCAAAATGACAGTTATGAAGTAGCAACAAAAGTAATTTTATGGTTGGGAGATCACCACCACATGAGTAACTGTATTTTTATTACATATATTAATTTGAAAGTTTATTTATATAACAACAGTGTGCATTAAGCACACACAAAAATTTTAAATTATGTTAGTTGTAAGTTTACAGAACATGTTACTTATGAAGGGAAAAAAAGAAATCTATCAAACAGAAATTATTATGCACAATATTTACTTATCACCGGGTCTTTTTAACAAGAACTACTTAAAAAATAACTCCCCTTTTCCCCCTAAGAATTGGCTGGAAAAAAATTATGAACCAATGTCAATTTATCTAACAAAGAAAATAATTTTAATAAAAGCCTTAACTTAATTAATATCTACTATTGTAAAAAGTCTTCTACTAAATAGTCAAAACACAAATAGTATTTTCTTCATATATAATTTTCACAGCTGTACTCAAGATAGGTACTAATGAGAGAGGCTTATGCTGTTAGATGCTGTCAAGATGCTTCTGATGCATAGCCATCCTTTGTACAGCAAAACTAAATACTGCTCAGTCCTGTGCCAGTATCACTATTTTTAAAATTCATTTAACTGGCGGCTCATACACCTCTTATCACAATCCATCCATCCATCCATCCATCCATCCATCCATCCATCCATCCATCCATCCATCCATCGTGTCAAGCACATTTGTTGCCATCACCATTCTCAAAATATTTGCTTTCTACTTGAGCCCTTGGTATCAGCTCCTCATTTCCCCCTCCCTCCGTGCTCCCCCTCCCTCATGAACCCGTGATAATTTATAAATTATTATTATTTTGTCATGTCTTACACTGTCGGACGTCTCCCTTTCCAACCTTGTCATTGGTTCTACCCCACCTTTCTTCCACCCTCCCGGTATAACCACTCTCACCACTAGTCCTGAAGGGAGCATCTGTCCTGGATTCTCTGTGTTTCCAGTTCCTATTTGTACCAGTGTATGTCCTCTTGTCTAGCCATATTTGTAAGGTAGAATTGGGATCGTGATAGTGGGGGGGAGGGGCGGAAGCATTTAAGAACTACAGGAAAGTTGTATGTTCCATTGTTGCTACACTGCACCCTGACTGGCTCATCTCCTCCCTGCAACCCTTCTGTAAGGGGGTGTCCCATTAGCTACAGATAGGCTTTGGGTCCCCAATCTGCACTTCAACTCATTTACAATGATATGATTTTTTGTTCTTTGATGCCTGATACCTTATCCCTTCAACACCTCGTGGTCACACAGGCTGGTGTGTTCTTCCATGTGGGCTTTGTTGCTTCTGAGCTAGATGGCTACTTGTTTACCTTCAAGCCTTTAAGGCCCCAGACGCTATATCTTTTGATAGCTGGGCACCATCAGCTTTCTTCTCCACATTTGCTTATGCACACATTTGTCTTCAGTGATCGTGTCGGTAAGGTGTGCATCATAGAATGCCAATTTAATAAAACAAAATGTTCTTGCATTGAAGAAGTACTTGACTTGAGGCCCAATGTCCAGCTACTTCCTTTATTTCCCCATAGTCGTATAAAATATATTTACATATGTACATGCCTGTATTTAGACCTCTGTAAATGCCCTTTGCCTCCTACTTCTTTTCTCTATTTCCTTTTACTTCCCTCTTGTCCCACTATCATGCTCAACATTCATTTGGGTTTCAGTAATTTCTCTCCATTACATTACACTTGATCAATTCCTACCAGGCCTCTCACACCCTCCTTGCCACTAATTTTGGATCACTTGTTGCTCCCTTGTACCTGGGTTGGTCAACATCACCTCCTTTCCCCCACCTGCCCCTCTCCATGTCCCCCGGAACCATCGGTCCTATTGTTTTCTCCTCCAGACTGTTCGTCCAGCCTATCTTATCTAGACCTGCAGAGATAATATGCACAAAAAATCAAGACATTGCAAAACAAAACGACAAAAGAAAAAATGATGACAACAACAACAAAAACCCCCCAATGACCAGTAAATAAATATCTACTTAAAGGAAAAACCTGTAAATATTTCAAGGTATGTTTGTTGACCTCTAGGAGTGTCCTCCAGTCGAGTCAGATGGGGTGCCAATCCCTGGCCCCAAAGACTATCCTTGACACTCCCTCAGGATCTCCCTGCTCTGCTCCCCCCGAAGCTCTGCCACATGCCCTTAGTGTTTTGCCTCACTGTGGTAGGGTCAGACTGGGCCAATCCTGACACTGAGTCTCCAATGTTGTCCCCCGTAGGGCCATGGGTCAGTGAGGGACGCTGTGTTTCATTGTGGGACCAGCCATATGGTCCTCTGTGTACATTGTCTGCTCTGAGCGAGAATAACGTCCTCCAGACCTGATGGGCCAGCATGTACTCCACTGTCTTCCTCTCCTTCATTTGCCCTGTGTGCTCCCATCAGGCACATCCCTCTCCCTGAGCTGCAGCTTCAGTGCTGTCCTCTGAAGTAAATTCTTCGTCGGGGAGGGTCAGCTGTCCACGTAGCTGGTATGGGGATTGAGCCCTCAGGCCACACCACTGGCTCCCTGTTCCATGCCGGCACACTGTGTTCACATCGCGGAACACCGGGTTTAAGTCTGCTCCCTTTTTCCCGGTGGAGATATGAAGGATACCCTCCCCTTGGGTGGGTTAGTACCCTATTCCCCCACTACACATTTCTATTTCCCCACCTCCTTTTTAGTTGACTACCATATGTACTCCTGGATTTGGTCCGGCCCCTGTCATACCACCTGGACCTCACCCCAGGAATGTTTGTATACAGTCACTTTTCCCCTATGCCCCCTTTGCATTTTTTTAAGCTTACCTCAGCGGACTCATGTTGTACTTGTCCTTTTGTGCTTGGCTTACTTCACGTAGCATGATTTCCTCCAGTTCTTCCCATGCGGTTATATGCTTCATGCATTCATCGCTGTTTTTTAGCGAGGGTCATAACGTTAGGGAGGTTGAGAGCCACTGGTCTAAACCTTTTCCCCTTAATGCCTTCCTCCATCAAGCCAATCAAGAAAGCCAGACAGGCCACATAAGCCTGTATGAAAAAAGCAAGAGTAAATTGTTCCTGAATTTCAAGAGTTGATCATTTCATAAACTCTTGATAGATTTCTAAAAGTGGAGCTACCTGATTCAGCCAATATAATTTCAAGATACCCAGTTAAATTATGTATGGCCCCAATATTTCACAGGGAGACGTATACAAAAATATTCCTTGCTTATCTGAAACATAAATATAATGGAGTATTAGTATCTATTTTAAGGATATATGGGTCATTTGCAAGGAGCTCTGCTGGTACAACAACAATTAAGTACTCGGCTGTTAATCTAAAGGCCGGTGGTTCAAATCCAGCCAGCAGCTGTGTAGGATTACAAACCTATCTATCGACTTCCATGAAGATGACAGTCTGGGAAGCCCTTTGGGCAGTTCTACTCCATCCTATTGTGATCCTGTGAGCCCAGAACAACAGGACCACATGGGACAACCACTACACCGTAGCCTAGGGAATCATGGGTACACTAAAAACGCATGTGTGGTTTATCTGAGATCCAGTCGAAATCTGAATCCGGCATTGCATCTGGCCACCTGAGCACAAAGTTTTTAAAGAAAGAACCTTTGGGCCGATTTCTCCCAGGCCCTTAGCTGTCTGTGTCCCTCTAAGGAAGAGCTCAAACTAGCGAGTCATTCAGAGGCTTCATAAGGAACAACAAAAAAGGAATCTCTTAGACTTGCCTTCCCATCTGCAGGCTGTCGCTGTCAGAGCTATCTTGCTAAACAGCCAACGTAGCTGGGAATCAAGCCGCAGATCTCAACTGTCTCTCCCAACCTTTATCAGCAATTTGACTTGGGCAAGATGCCAGCTTCATACAAAACAAAACAACGCACAGCACCAACGCTTGTAACTGTGGAGATAAGAGGAAAGGAAAATCCCATGGAAGCAGACAAGCTTTCCCTTTCTTTCTAGAAGCACTTCTAAATGTAACAGCGGTAAGTGGTACAAATATGCCAGTCATTTCCTGGAACTGTAGACATAGCAAAGAGAGCAAAGGGAAAGTTAAAGGGATTTTTATACTGCGTGATCCGGCTTCCCTTCGTTAGTATTATTTTGAGGGGCTATAGGAGTGGTGCATTCAGGAGGCAGGAGAGCAGGGGTTCCAGGCAATCAGGGTTCCTTGCCTGGAGTGAACGTAAAGCTAATCATCAAACAGTGAAAAGTTGTGCTTCTTTTTATTACCCATGTGTTGGAGGTTCTCAACAACGTTGGTGATAAAATATTCCTCCCTTTGTCCCCACCTCATCCCCTTTCAGACTGCTCTTATTTTAAGTTAGACCATTCCCCATAGCAAACAAGCTTGTTTTGTTTTGTTTTCTTGAAATCATTTTACTGGTGGCTCGTACAACTCTTATCACAATCCACGCATCCGTCCATTGTGTCAAAGCACATTTGTATATTTGTTGCCATCGTCATTCTCAAAACATTTGCTTTCTACTTGAACCCTTGGTATCAGCTCACCATTCCCTTGATAATTTATAAATTTTCTTTTCATGTCTTACACCCTCCAATGTCTCCCTTCACCCACTTTTCTGTTGTCCATCCCCCAGGGAGGGGGTTATATGTAGATCCTTGTGATTAGTTCCCCCGTTCTCCCTCCACCTTACCCTTAAGTGCCTGGAATCACTACTCTCATCACTGGGCCCGAGGGGTTTATCTGTCCTGGATTCCCTGTGTTTCCAGCTCTGATCTGTACCAGTGTACATCCTTTGGTCTAGCAGGATTTGTAAGGTAGAATTGGGATCATGATAGTGTGTGTGTGTGGGGGAACCATTAAAGAACTAGAGGAAAGTTATATGTGTCATCGATGCTACACTACACCCTGACAAGCTGGTGTTATGAAGCTTTTGTTTCTGATTTGTTTTCTTTGTTTGTTTTTTGGGGGGAGTGGGTTGTGGTAAGTAGGAAGTGGAGTGGAAGGAAGGAAGAGCTAGATGAGGATGTGTGAGCAGTCAGAACAGCAGGAATATTGCTGAACAAAAAGGGCTCTGTCTTGAGATTCCCCTGGGGGTCAGGGGAGGCAAAGTTAGAGTAAAACTAAGGAGCACTGGAATAGGAGGCTGAAGACCGGATTCGAGGTGTGGCTCTCTATCTGTACATCTGTGTGGCTGAAGACAAATGGTACGTCCTCTCTCAACCTCAGTTTCCTCCTCTGGCAAATGCATATTTTTACCATTTCCTCATCTAGTGACTTCATGGTTGTCTTGTGCTGCTTCATGAGAAACCATTTGAAAATGCTCTGTCAATTTGAAAGGGCTTGGCCAATGCACATCACTCTCCTTTTTATAATGACCCAAAGTAGAGGCTTCAATAAGACTGAAGACCTCGTTCTCTGTTAAGCCAAGGTTCAAGCTGGGAGATAGGATGGCTTTGCTCCTCAAGGTCATCTAGAGACTCGGCTCCTTCTCTCTTATTGCTTCATCATCCTGCAGGGCGTACCACCACCCACACAAGGCAGAAAGGAAAATCAGAGGATGAACCATTTCCTTTAAGGACAGAACCCAGACTCTACCCACATCACTTCTGCTCTTATCTTATTGGTTAAAACTTAGTCACACGGATGCCAGGGAGGCTGGGAAATGTAGTCTCCCGCTGGGTGGCCGTGTGTTCAGTTAAAATTGGAAGGTTCCCTTGCCAAAAGTTGAGAATAGATACCATGTGATAATATGCAGTACCGCCTCAGTTACTGTCGCTATTTTCAAGCTAGTGAATAAAATGCTTTTTGTTTGTTTGTTGTTTTATTGCTCTGGGAAATGAGACAAGATGAAAAGTCTTATATTTCCCCTCTGGCTGATGAGTTTTAGGCCCTGATCCTAGATGATCCTAGTTAAATTGGGAATATATTCCCTGCGTAGTATGCTTCCAAGCACTTTCATCTGGAACCTTGTGTGAAAATATTCCCAGGAGACCATTTCAGTTTGAGTTGGGACCCCTTTTATAAACACAACGCTGTGCTTCTTGGCAACCAGGCCCCCAGCCCAGGAGACACATAGGATTTAGCCCACCTTGCCACTGGATCGACTCTCTGAGCCAGGCACTCAGTTAGCTCATAACCGAGAAAGTGGGACATTATCGGGTGAGTGCCTTATCGTCCTCGTCCTCGAGGTCTTGTGTCACTGCCTCTGTAATTAAACACACATCATTAGCTCTAATCCACTGCACCCACATCAATTATGCCAGTTTGCATAACGGCCACCACAGACACCCTCCTTTCCCATCTTCGGCTTCTCTGGAAATGATGCTGCTCGGATCCCTCAGGTAGAGTTCGCACCGCCTGGGCTTTTTTAGAAGGTGTCAAAGTAGCTAGGCTGCTAAGCCATGATGGAACCAAAGCCTTATTCGTCCACACGCTGATTAAAAGGTAATTTAACCTCTCTTTAAAGTGGGCTAGCCAGTCCCCAGTAGTATTGACATTGTGTTCATGAGAAATTGCTCTCTAGAGTGACAAATTAGCCCTCCGAGAGTAGTGTGCAAACCTATCTCTCTGGATCGCTCAGCTTTAAAGGTCAAACTTGGGGGTTTCATCGCCTTCTGCTTTCCTTCAATTAAATCTGCATGGATGGATATGCTATATCTGAAATGCTGGATCGGTGTGCATTAAAATTCACACTTGTAGCCCCTCGGCGATGCAAACTGGCCTGGATGGTTGATTTTCTCACATGTGGTAGGCCAATGCAGGTGTTTAAGTCATCTCATTTCTTCAAGATTAGAAACTCAATTTACCAAGAGAAAGGAGAGAACAAAGGCAAAGCATCTTAGCATGTGGAAGGAGCCGCATTGTTCCCTTAAAGCCCCGCTTTTAATTTACATAGAAACATATGAGTAGAATACGATTGAGCACTTTCTTAATAGTATTCCTATTACTTCGGGTCTAGAGGCTCTGGGGAGCCCTGGTGGTGTACTGGTTTCGAGTTTGGCTGCTCATAGCAAGATCAGCAGTTCAAAGCCTGCTCCCTGGGACAAAGATGAGGTTTTCTGATCCTGTAAAGATGCAGTCTTAGAAACCCGCAGGGGCCACTCTACGGTCTCCTATGGGGTTGCTGTGAGTTCAAATGCACTCGAGGGCCATGACTTTGAATGTGCGAGGCCCTGTGTCACACCATCAGTTAAGCACTTCATTACCAACCAAAAGACGGGTGGTACGAATCCACCTCGAGGTGCTTGGGCAAACAGGCCTGGTGGGCTCCTTCCCATAATGCATGGAGCAATTCCACTCTGCCCTCACTGAGTCACCATGAAACTCAGTCACCTTGATGGTGACTGACTTAAGGTCCCTGGGTGGCACAAGCTGCTTGCGCTTAACTCCCAACTCAACTGTTACTAACCCCAGAAGGAAAGGCCTAAAAGTCCACTTCCATAAAAATGTCAGCCAAGAAAACCCTATGGAGTACTTATCCACTGTGACGTAGGAGCTCACGCTGAGTAGGAACCGACGTAACAGCAATGGTTTCCATTTGCTTTGATTGGTGGTGCTGGTTTGTCAGCTGGGCACCTAATCAATTATTCAAACATTCTTTTAAAACGTTTAATAGTCACTGACTTATGACTCTCTATCTCATCTTTAAAACTGTAGTGACGGGACTTAGCAAATGTTTACTATGGTCCAGATACACTGCCTCTCCTCTCCAGATACACTGCCCCACCCCTGCCACCTCTTGGCTCTGAGCTCCCATTCAAAGAAGAAAAATAGGTGTATTGGTCTTCTATGTCCATATCAATGCTGTGGAACATGGAATAATGGCACCCCAGTGGCATACATCACCAGTTCCTATGTCTGCAAGCTGACTGGGAAGCCCTGCTCCTCTCAGATGGGCAGGTTTGGCCTGTGTGGGTCAGCTAACTAGACGGACAATGGCGGCTCTCCTCGACATTCCTCTCATTTTCCTCCTAGAACTGGAGGCTTGCAGGAACAGTCTTCTCAGGAAAGAGGCAGACACATAAGAGATCGAGAGAAGGACAGAAAAGCTCCTAAGGCCTAGGCTCAAAATAGGGCCGGGGCCCTTCAGCCTCATGTTGCTGCCGAACACACACCACTTAGGCAAACTCAAAGTACAGGGTAGGAAAACTGTAGCTCACTCCTTTAGTGGGAAGAATGAGCAAGATAGTCTCCCACACTAGGTGATTCTCGACCAGATGTTGCTTGGCAAACTCAGTCCAATGTACACTATTCAGCACTTCCTTTGCTAGATGCTGGAAAACAAATAGTTTGTCCCAGAATCTGGCAAGATCTGCTTCATGCCTTGGTTCTGAGTTTGCTGTATCTGTTTGCTTTGCCTGTTGGAAAATGAAAATAATGGTTCCCCATCTTCAGACTGTGGTCAATAGGCCAGTGTTTTCATTTGTATGTTCTCTCAATTCTCTAAGATTTTATTTTATTGGCCCCCAGGGTTCATGCGTGTACATTTTCAGTGATTTTTTTTCCAATGTTGCCTTCATCCTATTCATTATGAAGATGACTATCTTTGACAGGAAAGGCGGTGAAACTGGCAACAGATATTGACTTCTTGTAATATTCTGTATAGTAGAAATTGCTCACTAGGCCTACTTGGAATTTGCAGGCATTTGAGAGGAAGGCAGAGGGGTGTGCTCCGGTACCAAATAATCATCCACCTAATCAGAATATTACCATCTTGATTTCCCTGCATCTCCTGTTTTACATATGACTAAGAGTGCAAAAATTTCAAATTAGGAATTCAGAGTTAAGATAAAATTGATTTCATGCTCAATGGTGATTAATATCAGGTCCTCGGTGGCTATTTCTTATCTACCTATTATATAACATTTAAAAGTAGTTTTCCATCATCTTTAAATCATAGCTTTAAATCATTTTCATCACAGCTCATTGCTATTTGAGTATTGAAAAAACAGAAATTCTTACTGAACATAGTATTGATAAACAAATTACTAATTGGTCTTCTTGGAAATATGCCTCCCTCTTTCATCTGCACAGATAATATTCAGCAAAGTGAAAAGTATGTTTGAGATTAGCATATTTGGGCAGCTAGGAGAAATGGAAAACATCAGGTGTAAAATATAATCACTAACTTTGCTTCTTCCTTAGACCATTGGCACGGTTCCATCACAGCCACACCAACCTCTGTGGGATTTTGTCATATATCCTTCTGGAGACACGGGTCCACCTTAAGAAAAAAGTCTTGGATTTCAGTAACTCAGGTTTCCACTAAGAAGCTCTGTTGGTGCAGTGGTTAAGCACATAACTGATCCCCAAAGTTTGGTAGTCTGAACCCACCAGCTCTTCCATGGAAGAAAATTGTGACAATATAATTCTGCCTTGGAAAGCTTATGGGGCAGTTCTAGTCGGTCTTATAGGGCCACTGTTAGTAGAAAGCAACTCAACAGCAATGGTTTCAGACCCTTCCACTGGGTGCATTTGTAAGAGGCTTGATCTGCACAAACTGGCAAAAAAAAGGTAAAAACCAAATCCACTATCATCTAATCAAATAATGACACACACACACACACACACACACCCATGTGTGTTTCTGAGGCTTTTGTACATCTTTTCTGAAGCAGATAACCATGTCTTACTTCCTCTGAGAAGCTGATAGTTTTGAACCATGGACCTTATGGTCACTAGGCCAACACTTACTCAACAGCCCCACCAGTGCTCCTTGCACAACCTAGCAAAGAAAGATCAAGTTGTGGGTGGCCCTTCTGGTGGGGTTGGGAGACTACAGGAAGGAGATTTAGAAGTTAGGGTGCAGAAGACACGTGAAAAAATGGAGACTGCGAGGTGAGAAAAGTAGTGAAACGGAGAAAGAATATAGGTTGCCTAGGAGTGTAAATAATGATAAAAATAATCATATCAACCGAACCTTTATTAAGTATCCAATACCCTTCTAAATGTTTCCTAGGTAAGAACATATTTCTTCCACTCCCCAAACCAAACTCATTGCCATCAAGTTGATGTTGACTCATACTGACCCTTTAGGACAGTGTAAAACTGGTCCTGTGAGTTTCCCAGGCTATAAATCTTTACAGGAATAGAAAGCTTCATCTTTCTCCTGATTTATTCCCCTAGCTACTTTAAAAAGGGAGCACTGTTATTGATTCCATTCTAGAGATGGCAGAACTGAGGTATGTACAAGCTTTGCCCCTAAAAGAGAATACACAAAAAAGTGATGCCCCTTCATGTCATGCTGTCATTATATTTCAGCGATTAGTGTTCTTGGTGTATGTGTCTATGTGTTGGGGAGGGGGGTAGTGTATGCACATGTACACACACACACACACACACACACACACACACACACACACACCAGGACCAAGAAGGGAATTGCCACATTCATGGCCTTGCTCATGAACTTATCTCTACACTACACTTACTTGAAGACAGTATTCTGATGAAATGTAACTTTGGGGGGAAGGGGGTGAATACTTAGTTTTGGTTTGCCCAGGGCCTTACTGATTTTAGTATCATTGAAAGACAACTGGTTATGCTACCCATATGCATATGGAGAATCAACTCTCTGTTTTCTTCCTTTTTGCTTACTTGAATACACAAGGTGGCATTGTAGCCATTCAGCCACAAACGTTTATTGAGGTCCGAATTAGAAGTGTGTTTCCTGCCACTGAGGATGGAGTGGGGTGGATGAAGGTAAGAAACTGTCCATGATTTCCTATCAGAAAGAATAAAATATGTGTTTAAATGTCTTTAAATGAACAAATCCTGACCTAGCACTTACTGTGTGTTCATAGGAGTCCGGGTGACGAGGCTGGGTTAATGGTAGATTGCTAACTGAAAGGTCTCCAGTTCAAATCCACCAGCAATTTTGTGGGAGGAAGATGAGGCTGTCTGCTCCCATAATGATTTATAGCTTCAGAAACCCTCTATAGACTGCCTAGGAGTCAGAATCAACTCAATGACTGTAGGCTTATGGTTTTGTTTGGTTGTTGTTGTTTTTTTTGTTTATTTAGGAGCAAGTTTCATTGTGTGCTGATTATTGTAATAAATGCTTCACATTTTTAACTCATTCAAACATGAAATACCACATATACTCGTGTATAAACTAAGTTTTTCAGCACATTTTAAATGCAGTTTTTGTGGTAAATTTAGCTGCCTCTGGCTGGTGGCAAAGGTGACTAAGAATAACTGAACACAGGACCCTGAGAAGCTTAGGAACAATGCCTGATTCATTAGCAAATAAAATATAACCATTAAAAGAATTAGGTGCCTTGGCTGATATTCGGGTCAGCTTATATTCGAGTATGTCTGGTAGTTTTAGTATCATCCAAATGTTAAAGAAATGGAGGCAAAAAGAAGAGCTAGTTAGTAATTCGCCCATTATTACACTGCAAAGCAAGATTAGAACCCAGGACGACCCTGGTTGCCCCAGAGTCCATGCCCAACAGCTATGCTATGCTGAGAGCAAAGGACCAGGGCCCTAAAGAACTCCATAGCACTCCATCTTTCTTGTCATCCCGTTCTCCCCTTCCTCCCCCCCCAAGGGCACTGGCAGTATAGTTGGGTTGCTAATCACAAAGTCAGCGATTGAAACCACATTCCATTCCACAGGAGAAAGATGGGGAACTTTACTCCCATAAAGAATTACATTCTCAGAAACCCGCAAAGCCAGCTCTATCCAGGCCTATAGGATTACTATGAGTCGGCGTCAACTCTATGGCTGTGAGTGAGATGGTCTGGTGGTTCTCAAACATTGTTTGCACGTTAATGATCACCCAAGGGACATATTGAAAATGAACACAGACTCTGTGGGACCCCAGCTCCATAGATTTTTATTTAACTGAGCTGTATTGGTCTGGGCATCAGGATTGTGTGTGTGTGTGTGTGTGTGTGTATACATGAGTCTCACCATAAATATCAACACACACACACACACACACACACACACACACGTCAACTACCACTTGTCTCAAAGTTTGCCATACTGTGGTGACTTGTGTGTGTGGCTGAGATACTGAAGAATATGTCGCTCATATTTCAAACAACCAGCAGGAACACCTAAAATGAACAGATTTCAGCAGAGTTTCCAGACCAGGGATAAATATACTACAACAAAGTAATAGGTTGGCTGCTCCAAAGGAATTAGCCATTGAAAACCGTATGGACAACTTCCAAACATTGTATGAATAGAAGCACACCATTGTCAGAGACAGTGCCTGAAGGTGAACCCCTCGGGTCGGAAGGCACTCAAAATATGGCTGAAAAAGAGTTGCCTTCTCAAAGTAGAGTTAGCTATAATGACACATATAGAGTAAAGCCTTTGGGAGAAAAGTCTTTGGGGCCTTGATTTGCTGATGGGGCGTGACACAAAATGAGAATAGCTGAAAACACTAATTAATATTGGAACTTGGCATCATTCCACACTGCATGCAGTATGAATCTAGGAAAATTGGAAGTTGTCAAAAATTAAATGGAAAGCCTACAGATCTACATTTTAGGTTTCAGTGAGCTGAAATGGACTTACATTGGCTCTTTTGAATCAGACAATCATATGGTTTACCCTGCCAGGGGTGGCAGATTCAAGAGGAATTGTGTTGCATTTATCATTAAAAAAAAGACATCGTAGGATCTATCTTGAATTGCAATGCTGTCTGTGATAGAATAACAGCTTCAAAGAAATCCAATCAATACACCTATTATTCAAATTTATACGCCAACCACTAAAGCTAGTGATGCAGAACTTGAAAAATTCTGTCAACTGCATTCATCAGACATTGGTTCTATCAACTACTTCCATCAGACTTCCATCAGACATGCAATCAAGAGACGTGGATAATTGAGAATTGGCTATTGGAATGCAAAAGCTGGAAACAAAGAGGAAGTTAGATTGTTGGAAGATATGGTCTTGGTGATATAAATGAAGCTGGAGATTGCATAATATAATTTTGCAAGACCAACGACTTAGTCATGGCAAATACCTTTTTTTTTCCCAAAAAACCAAAAGGCAACTCTTCACATGGACTTCTCCAGATGCAGTACACAGAAATAAAGTTGACTACATCTGTAGGAAGAGAAAATGGAGAAGTTCAATTAAACATCTAAAATAAGTCTAGGGGCTGACCATGGAACAGAATACAAATCACTCATATGTGAGTTCAAGTAGAAGTTGAAGAAAATTAAAACAAATCCAGAAGGACCATAATACAACCTTGAGGATATCCCACTGAATTTTGAGAGCATCTCAAGAACAGATTTGCTGCATTGAACACATCAGAAGACCTGTGGGATGACCTCAAGAACATCATACATGAAGAAAGTTAAAAGGTCATTAAAAAGTTAGGAAAGCAAGAAAAAAATCAAAGTGAATGCCAGCAGACACTCTGAAATGTGCTCTTAATCCATGAGTAACTTACTGCCATTAAGTCGATGCTGACTCATGGTGGCCCCCATATGGGATTCTGAAACTGTAACTTTTTATGGGAACAGAAAGCCCTTTCCTTCTCCCTTGGAGAGGCTGGTGGCTTGGAACCACCAATCCTTTGGATCACAGCCCAAGCTATAACCACTACACCACCAGGGTTTCTAGAGTAGCTACGGCAGAGTGGAAGAAATGAAGAAGTCCAATAGATGAACAGACAATTTCAAAGGGCACTTCAAGAATACAAAGTAAAATATAGTGAAATGTGCAAAAACCTAGAGTTAGAAAACCAAAAAGGAAAAAGATTCTCAGTAGATCTTAAACTGAAAGAACTCCAGGAAAAAAAATGTCAAGTTTCAAGATTAAAAGATTCAATGGGTAAAAGATTAAATTATGCGGGAAGCATCCAAAGAAAATGGAAGAAATACACAGTCACTGTGCCAAAAAGAACTAGTTGACATCCACTCATTTCTGAACAAGAACCAATGGTACTGCAGGAAGAAGTGCAAGGTGCACTGAAAGCATTAGCCAAACATAAGGCTCCAAGCATTGATGGAATATAAATTGAAATGTTTCAACAAACTGATGCAGCAATGAAAGTACTTACTCATCTTTGTCAAGGTAATTGTAAGACAGCTACTTGGTCAACTGATTGGAAGGGATCCATATTTTTACACATTCCAAAGACAGGTGATCCAACAGAATGCTCAAATCACAGAAAAAATGTCATTGATGTCACATGCAAGTAAGATTTTTCTGGAACATCCAACAACGATTGCAACAGTACATTGACAGGGAGCTGCCAAAAGTTCTGGCATGAATCAGAAAATATAGAACAAGGGATATCATTGTTGATGTCAGATGGATCTTGGCTCAAAGCTGATACTGGTAGAAAGATGGTTAATTGTGTTACATTGATTATGCCAAGGAATTTGACTGTGTGGATCATAATAAACTATGGATATCCTTGAGACGAATAGGAAATCCTGAACACTTCACTGCACTCGTGAGGAATTCGTACATGGATCAAGAGGTAGCTGTGTGAACAGAACAAGGATATATTGCATTATTTAATATCAGGAAAAGCCTGTGTCCAGGCTGGATCTGCTCGCCAATTGTATTCAATCTGTATGCTAAGCATATAATAAGAGAAGCTGGGTTGCATGAAGAAGAATGTGGCATCAGAAAGACTTATTAACAACCTGCGAATCGCAGACAACACAATTTTGCTTGCTGAGGGTGAGGACAACTTGAAGCACTGGCTGATGACGAGCAATGGTTGCAGGCTTCAGTACGGATGATGACACCATGTCAGGACCACCCAAACCCTCGCAACTGGGCCACTAGGGAACACCATGATGAATGGAGCAGAGGTTGAAGTTGGCAAGGATTTCATCTCGCTGGGATCCACAATCAGTGCTCCTGGAAGCAGCAGTCAGGAGCTCAGAGGACACATTTAAAGGCTAAGGTGCACCGGACCCATGTTGTTTTTAGTGGCCTCGTCAGCATAGGAAAAGTGGACATCAGATAAGCAAGACTGAAGAAAAATGTGATGCCTGTGAACTGTGGTGTTAGCAACAAATATGGCAAGTACCACAGGCGGCCAAAGAACAAACAGACCTGTCCTGGACGAAGTACAGCCAGCATGTTCCTCAGAAGCAAGAATGCGACTTCACCTCTTGTACTTTGGACATGCTGCGAGGAGAGACCGATCCCTTGCGGAGGACATCAGGCTAGGTCAGGGGGAGGGGCCATCAAAAAGAGGAAAGCCCTCAGGAGATGGACTGACACCGTGGCTGCAACCCTAGGCTCAAACAGAAGAATTGTGAGGACCATGCAGGACAGGGCCGGGTTTTGTTCCGTGGTACATCAGTCAGTATGAATCAGCATCAACTCGATGGCATCTCACAATAACAACATATATATCTGCATCTATACATAACAACATAGATGTGTGCCTATTTGTATATTAACACACACACACACGAGAGTCCTGGTGGTGTTGTGGCTTACAGGTTTGAAACCACCAGCTTCTGGAAGGGAAATGCCGTCTCAGAGACCCACAGGGTCAGTTCTCCTCTGCCCAATAGTCAGAACTGACTTGGTAGCAGGGAGGTAGTTTTTGTTGTTTAAGTATGTATAGCACAACACTTTCCAATGGAATATTTTTCAACAGAGCCTGTGTTAGGCATGTGCCAACGTCCTGCCTTCTCTTGGCTTTGAGGTACTTTCCAGGTCAGGAATTCAAGGTCACACAGCTCACAAGTAGCAGTCCTGGGGTTGAAATCAATAGAATCTCATTTCAGAATCACTATGGCCTTTCTCACACTTGTGATACTAGAGAAAAAACGTGCAAATAACCCAGACGATGGGAAGTAAATAAGAGCACAGAAATTGGGTGGGGCAGAAAATGCCTCCTAAAAAGACTTAGCTATCTGTTGCTTCAAAATTCGGTGAAGGCCTTAGGACCATGATTGACACCTTTCCAATACAACTGGGGAGGAACCCAGGGAGTGGCCGTGAAGACTGACGAGCAGATTTCAAATTCCTCAGTGCCAAGATGAGACCATTTTTCACCTCTGCCTAGCGTTCAACCTTTGGTAGTATTTGCAGGTTTTCCCTGGAAAAAAATCAATCAGATTGATTTTGTTTTTCCCTAAGTGCCGCTTTTGAAGATTGTGCAGGCAATTGGGGCCCAGGTGACCCGTGCTCTCGGTGTTGAGGGGGCTGTGCATTGTCTGGGCAAGTTTCTGAGGGAAGCAGCTTGATGATGAGCAGGACTGGCGTCTGGCATACTCTCCTGGAAGGAACCCTGGAGGTGATACGGTTAAGCTCAGCTGCTACCTGAAAGGTCAGTGATTCGAACCCGCCAGCAGCTCCAAGAGAGAAAGACCTGGAGATTTGCTCTTCTAAAGATGACAACCCGATGGGGGCAGTTCGACTCTGTCATATGGGGTCATGACGAGGTGGAATCGACTCAATGGCACACAACAATGGACTGTGGTGGGGGCTCTGGGAGAGAACCACTGGCATGTCAGACCTTCTCCATGAACGATTCAAGAAGGTCTCTCTAGAATACGCCAAGAAATAATCTTGTCAGTGCCACTAAGGATCACAGCCTGGCTTTTCCATGCCAGGACAAAGGAAAGCAAAGCACAGAGAGAAGATCCAATTCCAGGGAAAGACTCAGAGAAGGCATTTTCCCTACGCTGCTCACTTACCTCGTGGCATAAATGCAGAAAGCCCAGACAAGCATATAAGGACTGCTACTCTTTTGACAGAAGAGCAACAACTATGGATTCAAACGTCCCAACAAACACCAACTCAGGAAATGTTTGGTTCTGGTGTCCAGAAGGACAACATGAGGTGGAGCTAACTCAATGACAACTAGCACAACTATGTGAATCCTACAGAGGACTTAGGAGTGTTGAATGAATCTAGATGAGAGCACTTGGGTGTTGGAATACAAGCTGAAGCTACTGATACTGAAGTGAGTGCATGAAAAAAAATGAGAGAGAGAGAGAGAGAGAGAGAGAGAGAGAGAGAGAGAGAGAGAGAGAGAGAGAGAGAGAGAGAGAGAGAGAGACCAACTCTGCAATCGTAAGTAAAGCTTGCTGAACGGAGGTAAAATATCGTTTTGGGTTTGGTACTCAGGTTGTTCTCTGTTAGCCCTTTCTCTCTTCCATCTGCTATCACTACCATATCTGAAAAGCAGGAAAAGAAAAGAATTGATGGCCTTGATTGACGAAGAGCTTCAGCAGCTGTCTCCTAAGATCTATACACAAAAGAAGAAAAACAAACAAACACCCCCACCCCCACCCCACCCCCACTGAAAACCCACACTTCTTGATCCTGGAGCTCAGTAGCACCTTGGATTTGGCTCACAGTCCTGAAAGCCAAGGGAGCATATCAATCATAGGAGAACAATGCACTAGCCCTTCTAAACAGATACTGGACACCGAAACCAGGGACCGCTGACAAAAGCTCTAGAAGCCATCATGTAGCGCATGTAAGAAATGACCACAAATTGGGAATATTATTCATCGACAAAAAGGCCACTTTGTCACTTGTTTTCACGGTGCCAGCTTCAGCTCTAGTCACAAGAAAGAGATTCTTCTGGATATTCAAAGGCTTTTTGTAACGTAGTTCAGTCGATGAGCCGCAGAGAAATTCTAACCAGGTCAGGGATGGAAATGTTAGTATTGAGCTTCTCCATTCAGTGTGATGCTTCCCCCCATCCCCCCCACCCCCCAGCACTGCTCCACCTAGCCACCTTTCATTTGTTCATGTAAACATAGGCATCCTCAGACATTTTTTTTTCCTTTCCAAGTAGAATTTGAGAGCAAGTTCTTTAGAACTAAACTACCAAGCTGGGAACTCCATTTACATGAGAATCTACTTTGATCACTTCATTTCCCTTCCAAAGCTGAGGATCTGAGAGGGAGTAATTATCAAGACCAACAGACAAATGCACTCATTCATTTACACATTACCTGAAAATTGACCTTTTACCTCGTTAATTTTGTTCCCCACCCTTCACTTTTATTTTGTTAGAGAATGTTCGGAAGCATACAAATCCAAGGTAGCTATTTGCAAAATGTGAAAGCTGACAAGCACAAAACACAGATAATCACATTAGTCAAATGATATATTGGTGGGAATCTCTTCACACTGTAGTCAGGCTACACAGTTGTGAGAAACCAAATTGAAAAGTAAGATTCTTGAAAGGCAAGAGATGTTGCCCAGTGTACCTAGAACAATGACTATCGAACTTTTCTCCCTAATGTACTCCTAAAAGAAGTTTGAAAAAGTATATACTCTTTTGCACATTAAAATATTTTAAATTGAATCAACATACGATGAATTATTCCGATATCAAAGGCTCCCAACCTGTTAGTTGCAACATTTGAATAATTGCTACTCAAATCAAACTATAGAATATTTTCATTGCTCTAAATTATTCCCTCATGCTCCTTTCCAAATAAATCTCCAGCCGCTTCCTGACTCTTTTCCTAGATTGTTTCCTTGGACCTATCTTTAATTTGAGAGCTATATATTTAAAATACATTTAAGTACTTCCAAAAGAAAAAAAAAGCCAGCTAAAATTTTCAACAGTTTCTGAATGAGGAATGATTGGACATGAATATTACAACTATGTTGTATACTATTTTGAGATTAGTATGTACAGATTTTTACTTGATGATATCTAGTTCTCATTCCATCATTTGGATCCCGCTAGTCTCCCAATCTCTGTGTGTGGGTTCTTTGCTTATTAAGTTAAACAAAATTATCCCATCAGAGTTGGTAAGAAGATATGCTACCATGAGTTTAGTGCTCAGAGAGAGACAACCAGGTCAATGGTGGCCTTCTTTTCTCGAATGCTGTCCTAAGAAGAGTTAGGGAAGGGAGATAGAGAAGCATGCTTCTACTATATTTAGCTGGTTCGCTGGCATACTCCATAGCCTGCTTTGAATCATTGCATAAACTGCATGGGTAGGATATTCGATTCCCCAGTTAGGCTGTGACTTAATGATAAGAGAATCGAAATTGGAACCGGAAGATCTGGAGAGGGATTCTACCACTTATCTTATGATCAGAGACAGATGACTCAAACTTTCTGAGCCTTTGTAGCTTCAGCTTCACCTGTCAAATGAAACTTAAACCTCCCTCCCTGGGCTGCTGGGAGGAAATGTTCCATAAGAAGGGTGAACGTGCTCGGTCAAATATCAAGTTCCCATCATTGAAACAGGTGCTATTTCTGATACCTCTTTCTAACTCTGGCAGAAAATGACATGTAGAAAGTCTCAGAACCATGTATTCATAGAGTTTGTTTATAAACCACAACAAGAAATTGTAAATGATTTTGCTTAGGAGAGGTAAAGAATTTACAAATTAAAATGGCAACATAGACACATCTGAATTTCTGATCTCTGATGAACAGACATATGTTAAGTTCCAAGGGGGGGGGGAATGCATTCCGTTTACAGAGATGACACCCACAAGACTCCTTCTTTTGTAAATTTGAAGAGAGGCATGTAAAATTGTCACTATTCTATCACCACCTGAAAAGTTAAGTACCACCTCATCAAGCAACCTCCCTTATGAGAATCTGCTTTCTATTCTTAAGCACATCTGCTGTTCTCCTGAGAACAGTTTCAAAATGTTCACAGTTCTCTAACTTGTAAAGCTGAGAACGAGATGTGCTGTTTGAGGAAGATTATGCTATAGTTGGATTTTACGAGTCTGGCTAATAATTAATTAATTTACCTAGCAAGCCATGGTTATTTTAAATCACATGAGAGATATATTTATATAGATAATAAATATTTGCCATTTTAATATTTTTATGATTTTAATCCCATGACATTAATTCCATTCATCGTGATGTATGACTCTCATCACTACCCATTTTCAAGTCTTTCCAATACCTTAACAGAAACATCATTCACTTTAACGACTCTGTTCAAGAGCAAGTTTCAGCGTTGCTTCTGACATCCATTTCTTTCTTTCCTGTCTTGTTAAGGCATTTTTGCGGTTTTTTCCCCGTGTATAATGTCCTTGTTGCCATCTCACGTCTTGTCTTGTCTTCAGTCATTAGTGTTCAACGTGTCAAATCTATCCCTGAGATGCTCTCTGAATTCAGGTGGGGCATACTCAATTGCATTTGGGCTCTCCTGGACTTCTTTTCATTTTCCTCAGCTTACAATTTGAACTTACATTGATGGTCTGCCCCGGCCTTGATCTGACTGATGATATCTTGAACATAGAGCAGCTAAATTGAGTGGAAGAAATGATGACATGAAAGACCAGAGCAGAAAATATCAAAGGGAGGCTGGAGAAGATAGAGAAACGTATTATAAGGAAGGGTACAGAGAGCTTGAAAACCAAAAGGTGTTTCTAATGGTTGAAAGGCAGAAGAAAAAACTATCTCTTGGGGGTCAGTAAGAGTTGGAATCAACTCATTGGCAGTGAATTTGAGCATCTAGACAAAATACTGAATGATTCAGAAATCACTTGAAGATGGAAGGAATATACAGTTACAGAGTCAATGTATCAGTAAGAATTGGCTAATGTTCAACTATTTCAGGAGGTATCATATGATCAAGAACCAATGGTGTTGAAGGAAGAAGTCCAAGCTACCCTGAAGGTACTGTTGAAAAACTGAGGTCCAGGAATTGATGAAATGCCAATGAGGATGCTTCCACATATACAATGCTAGAAGCACTCATTCATGCATGTTAAGACATTTGAAAGATAGCCACCTGGTCAACTGACTGGAAGAGATCCATATTTATGCCTATTCCACAGAAAGGTGACCCAACAGAATGTGGGAATTGTCAAACAATATCATTAATATCACATGCAAGTAAAATTGTACTGATGATAATTAAAACACAGTAGCAACAGTACACCCACAAGGAACTGCCAAAATTCCAAGTCGAATTTAAAAGATGACATGGAATGGGGATGTCATTGCTGATGCCAGATGGATCTTTTATGAAAGCAGATAATATCGGAAAGATGTTTAGCTATGTTTTGTTGACTATGCAAAGGCATTCAACTGAGTGGGTCATAACAAATTATGGAAACATTGTGAAGAGTGGAATTTCCAAAACACTTAATAATGTTCATGCAGAACTTGTACAATCGTTTTAACAGAACAAAGGGATACTGAGTAATTTTCCGATCAGGAAAGGTGTGTATGAGGGCTGGTTCCTCTCCCCAGGCCTATTTGATCTGTCTGGTAAGCAAATAACCTGAGAAGCTGGACTACATGAAGAATAAGGTGGCATCAAGATTGGAGGAAGATTCATTACCAACCTTCCATATGCAGAGGGCCAAAGCTTGCTTACGACAAGGAAGAAGACTTGAAGCACTTATTGATGAAGATGAAACACTGCAGTATTCAGAATGGCTTACAATTCAATGGAAATCAAGCAAAAATCTGCACAACTGGACAAATAGACAGCATCATGATAAACAAAGAAGTGATTGAAGTTGACAACGATTTCACTTTACTTGGACCCACACGATCAACACCCATGGAAGCAATAGTCAAGAAACCAAACGATGTATTGCATTGGTCAAATATACTGTAAAAAAAGTTCTCTGTAAAGTGTTCACAGGAAAGATGTTACTTTGAGGGCTAAGGTGAGCTGGACCCAAGTCATGGTATTTTCAATCACCTCATATGCTTTGTGAAAGCTGGACAATGACTAAAGGCAGCCCAAAGAGGAATTGATGTCTTTGATATGGGTTGGCAAAGAATATTGCGTATACCTTGAGCTAGCAGGAGAATGAAAAAAAAATATATGTCCCAGAGGAAGTAGAGCCAGAACTTAGCACTTCACTTGGAAGTGAAGATGGCAAGATTTGGTCTCTGCTCCTTTGGATATGCTATCCAAGGGGACCAATCCCTGGGACAGGATTTCCTGTTTGGTAAAGCAGAGGGTCAGAGAAAAAGAGGAAGATCCTCAGTGAGGTGGACTGGCAAAGTGGCTCAAGCACAGCAATGACCGTAAGAACAGTGTAGGAATGTGCTTGACACAGTGGATGGATGTAGGGATTGTGATAAGAGTTGTACGCACCCCCAATAAAATGATTAAAAAGGAACGGTGTAGGACCAGGCAGCATTTTGTTCAGGCGTACAGAACTGACTCAGCAGCACACCTCAGCAACAACATACATTATTTTTTTGTTGATCATTTTCTTCGGAGCTGTTACAGATATCATAACTTCCCATAGTTCAATCGCATCAAGCAGTAGTGTACAATTGCTACCCCAGTCAACAACATACATTAATAAGACAGAGATTAGGATACAAAAATAATGTGAAGGAGGGGGTACTGGTCAACGTGAAGTAAGCTTATCTCCTCCCACTGATTACAACTAAAAATTCTAGAAAGAATTTCAAAAGCAACTCCCAGAGAGCTCTGAATAGGCATATTGGAGAGGGAAGTCAAAATTTGTAGATGACAGTACAGTGACAGTGGTGAATTTCCTGGTTTTCCTTTTTTCTTTCTTGTAGTCCCCAGTTCTGACCAATGGTGGCGCAAGCCACAGAACTGCACAGTAGCTCAGTATCTACCATGCGGTGCCACTCTCCCCTAGATACCCATCCCTCTCTCTTCAGCTAAGAGGAGAATGAGGACCAGATATCAATGGGTTTTATGGGGTATGTATAGAAGTGGCACAGGGCACATCTGTGTATCCCATTGGCCACAACTCAGCCACATGGGCCACTGCTAATTGGAGAGGAGGCTCGGCAATGTAGTCTAGCTATGTGTTCAGAAGGAAAGGAAAGTATCATTACTAGTCAGCAGTAAAATGACCTGTTCAGTGTAGAAAACGGATGAACAAGGAGTGTTGTGGGCATAGACTTGTCACTGTTAATTAACTATTGTCAAGTCAGTTCCAATGAAGAACAATTGTCAAGTCAGTTCCAATGAGTTAGAGTAGAGCTGCTCCACAGAGTTTTCAAAGCTGTCCCTTTTCAGAAGCAGATTGCCAGGTCTTCCTTCCGCAGGGCTTCTGCATGGACTTTGTTGTTGTTCGGTGCTACCAAGGTCAGTTCTAACTGACAGGTCCCCTATGTGCAATAGAACAAAACATTGCCCAGTCCTGTGCCATCCTCAGAATCATAGCTATATGTGAGCCCATTCGTGCAGTTGCCTCAGAAACCAAATCCACTGCCACCAAGTTGATTCCAACTCATCATAATCCTAACTAGGGTTTCCATGGCTATACGTCTATTAGGAAGCAGTAGTTAATCTTGTTTGTTTGTTTTTGTCCCTCAGAAGAGCTGGTAGTTTTGAACCACAGCCCTTGTGGTCAATAGTCCCATGCTTACCCGACAGTGCCTTCTAAATCAGAATTGGTACACAGAGACCAGAGAAAGCTTTTGAATGATAGGATGTGAAGATTCGTTAGGATAATTAGCTGGGTCAAAGGGGAGCAATGGGAAGAAATCATTCTCTATGCAAAGACTCAGAGGCAGGACACATGCTGATAAATTCGGAAGACCCCCCAAGGAGTTCCTTCTTTCTCTGGTGATGGCTTCCTGAAGAGAGTGAGTGAGCCAGGATGTGAGCCTGAAAAGATAATCCAATGCCAGAAGTGGAGAGTGAGCATTCTTTGAGCGCCACTGCTGACTTTTAAGCAGGGGGCACCGACGGTCTTGTGTGCATGTTAGAAAAAGTCCAGTGGCTGTATGAAGAGTATCTGGAGGCAAGCAGAGGAGTTGGGGGACTTCTAATTGGTTCAAGCCAGAAATTCCACCCTCAAGTCAGCAACGGGATGCAGAGATGAGCTAGACGATATTCTTGTATCAAAATCTATAGGATGTAGTAACTAATTGAATATGCTAGATGGGATTACAAAGGGCATCGAGGAAAATTCCTTTGTTTCCTTTATTTCTTGGCTAATTAATTCATTTATTCAACAAATATTGACTCAGCATCTACAATGTGAGTGCTTCTGGGTGCTGAAGAGACAACAGTGAACAAACAGAGCCCTATCCTCATGGAGTTTAACATTCTGGCGGAAAATGATTAACAAGTGAACGCAAACTTATCATGTGATTAGTGTTGCTATATTCAGCAAATAACATGTGGGGCTTGAGATCCTGCTGGGACATACGTTGGGGCATGTCTTTTCTTGGGAGGTACTTCTATGAATCTTTTGCTCAGAAGAGAAATCTCTTCTGAGCAAAAGATTGTGAGGGGGGGTGGGGTGTCATCAGTACATGGGTAGTCACAAGTGACAGAAAATCAATACAAACTAGTGCACAAAGAAAAGAAAATTCATTGGCTTGGGCCACCCAACCCCCCAGGGGTTGGTTGGTCAATCTAAGACCTAAACCTAAGGATTTAAATGATAGCATTGAGTCTCTGTTTCTGTTTCCATTTCTTAGATCACAATGGCCTCTGGAATATCCAAGTTCCCAAGTCATAGTAGGGTTTTTCTGTCTGATTACCTACCCCAGCAGCAGAGTCTCAGTGAAGGCTGTGATTGGTCCATGAGGGGCTACATGCCCCTTCCTGAAAAAACTCCAGTAACCTGGTTTGGAGTATTCTAGTTGGCCAGGTTTGGGTCATTGATACAAACCTATGGTCCTGGATGGAACAGTGTCGACCCACACATATATACCTCCTAAAAAGAGTAATCCTGGTGCTAGAGGCACAGAATGAGATCCTGAGTAGACACAGTTGAATATTCATTTCAATTGCCTTATGTGCATTTGAAAGTTGAACATTGAATAAGAAAGCCCGAAGATGAATCAAGGCATTTGAAGTGTGCTGCTGGAGAATACTGGAAGTACCACGCACAACAGGACAACCTGACTTGTCTTGGAAGAGGTACGGCCAGAGTGTTCCTTAGAGGTAAGGATAGCGAGACTTTGTCTTACATACTTTGGATATGTCAGGAAAGAGAAGTCTCTAGAGAAGGACATCATGCTTGAAACAGGAGCAAAGAAAAAGAGGAAGGCCCTGGATGAGAGAGATTGGCACAATGCCTGCAACAATGGGTGTAAGCATAGAACAATTGTAAGGATAGCAAAGGACAAGGCAGTGTCTCATTCTGTTCAACATGGGGTCGTTAGGGGTTGGAACTGACTCAATGGTACCTAACAACAATTGAATATTTTCAAACATGGGAACTAGGGTTTTAAACAAGGTCAAACTGGTTCAGTCATGCCCAATGCAATGAACCCAGTACAGATCCAAATTTCAAAATTTGGATGATCCAGTACACTGAACTGGAAAGGCAAAAATTGTGTGTCACAGCCTTAAAGTGGGGGAATCAGAAATGGCATGGTGAATCCTGTGGGGAATCTGATTTGGGAGAGGACACACAGGGGAAGAGGACACATATTCAAGACTGCAGGGTAGCGGCCATCACTGGTTCCCAATCAATCAGTGGTCAAGAGATTTTGTGTCTATGCAACACACATACTACCCAGGTTTTCAAAGAGAGAGATTAACTTTCTAGCAGGACTTTGATCCATAATTTTTCTCATTCTTCCCGGGTTCTGGTTCACCCACAATTTCAAAATTTGAGCCATTCCAGTTGCATTTCTTTGCCCAAAACTGACCTGGGAAGAACCTGTTCTAATCCCTGGTAGAAACGGAGTATTACTGTACAGAAATACTGGGCATTACTGTACTGAAAACATTCTGGGAGGAGATCTAGAATGATCATTATCTACAGCTCTTGTCAAACTCCCAGAGGAGCATGACATTTAGGAGTTGAATAGAAAAGATGATCCTGTAAAAGAGACTTGAGATGGAGTGGCCAGAGATGTAGAAAGATACCCTTACACCAGTGGTATCCCTGGTTTCAAAGACTGAGTGGTCAACATCTATGTTGGCAGTCAAAGAAGAACCAGTACCCTGACCATAAGTGGTCATGAAATAAAAATAAGCAATGATACATTCAGGTCAAAAGTCACGATTAAGAAGAACTTGGTAGGAAGTGCACTCTGGCTGTTACATAATCTTTCACCTTGAGCAAAGGGGTGGATGGTTAGCCTGTTCATCAGGTCACAAGGTAATATCCACCAGGAGGATTCTGAGAACTTCTTCTTTTTCTCCTGGCAAGAGGACCGCATACTCTCTCTGAGAGAACTTGCTGTTGACAAGCCTCAGGGAGTCACGCATATGACAACCAGATCCCTGACTCTGGAGGAGCCCTGGAGCTGGAGGAGCCATGTGGAGATCTGCCCCAGACTTGAGATGTTTCCATCACCACTGGCCTGTGCTCTTCCTGAATTTGGCATCATTGCCCATGCTGTGTGAGTCTAAAGAGAAATTTATGGACATATGGGCTAATATCGGACATATGGACTTGATCTGGATTAGGCTGGGATATTTTCTCAATATACATTTGTTCTTTGATCTAAAGCTCTCTCTTACACATATATGAGTGTCAATGGATTTGTTTCTCTAGTCAACCCGGACTAACACACACACACACACACACCAAATTGCTTTAGAGGAGAATCTGGGAAGGTCAAAGTTCACCTAAGCATATGCTTCTAAATGTCTCAATGTTTCAAACTGAGAGAGTATCTAGATAGTCAGGGAAGTCATGGGATGAACACAAAGCATCTTTCGTGATCTTCAATTTTATGCCTAAAAAATTAGGAGAGCTTGAACTGTAAGAGCCCCCAATAAAATGATTAAAAAATAATAAAACTAGTATACAGGTTTTTAAAAAAATGAATTTAAGAAGGAAGAAAATGTTTTGAAACTGCTTTTGGTAGCAGTTGTACAACACCGCTTGATATGATCGATCTATGGAATGATATGATGTCTGGATTAGCTCCTAATAGAATGAATGGCTTGGGGAAAATTAGGAGGAATCACATTGTTTCTAAAATAAAGCAAATATAGCTCTACCTGGTGCAGGATGGAAATTTTGGGAGGATTTTTAAAGCTAAGACATTAAACTGCAAAGAGACTTGTACTTGAACCTCTTCAGATGACACTCCCAGAGTTTCCTGCACTGAGCACGCCTTCCTCTCAAATTAAGGACTCTTCAATGGGAAAGCATAACAGTGTTTTATTTCAGCACTTGATACCTGCTTCATAGGCAAAGAGGTCACCTTTCAAAGTATTTAGGGACAGACCCACTTACAAATAATGACAATAATGGTTAACATCTGTGAAGCACTTAACTATGTTCTAGACACTGTTCTAAGTGCTTGACCTCTGTTACTCCTTACAGCAGCCCATGAGACAGGCACTTCTTTTGTAAAGATGAAGACGTTGATGTACAGAGAGGTTAAGGAACTTGTCCAAGGTCATACAAGTCTGTCTTCAAACCTAGGGAGTCTGATTTTTGAGTAAGAATCCCTAACCACTATACATAATATACCAGTGTGTAGGCCCATCGTTCCTGTTTGAGCCTGTGCACTTGTCAGATATTGACCCTGATACTGACTTTGAACAAAAGGCTCAACCTTGTCCAGTCACATGTGAATTTCTAGAAGGGGTACAAAGGAGAATTCCAGTCTGGTAGCCAGACCACTCATTGGACCCCATAATGGGCATGCCACAGAGGCTCAGAAGTCCTGCTTTCCAGGCAGCTTCTCCCTGGAACTTGAAACCATGGAAATTCATTAGCCCACAGAGTGATGCTTCTTGGACCCCTATAATCATGTTTGTTTGAACTTACATTAAAATGTTTAAATTCTTTTTAGTGTGTTCCCAAAATGAAAGAATAATTTCAAAAGTGCTTCACACTATCTGGTTTCATCAAATATTTCTTCAATTGAAGCTCTTTCTGCTCCATGGATAAAGAGAAAAACAAATTTGCCATTGTCTAGCATAAGTCAGTTTTCTTTAGATTTATACATATAAAGTACTTTCAGTTTTATTTCTGAACAGGCACAAAGGTGGGTGGAACAATATATGAATCCTTTGGCAGGAACCCTGGTGGTATAGTGGGTTGCACTTTGGGTGGTTAACCACAAGGTTATCAGTTTAAACCCACCAGCTACTTTGTAGGAGAAAGATGAGGCTGTATGCTCCCATAAAGATTTATACTTTCAGAAGTCCCATATAGGTCCATGATCAGTCAGAATAGACTCAATAACAGTGAATTAGATGGCTCTGTAGTTCAGGAATAACCATTTGCCCATAACTAATCATCTCATTTCCTCTCTTCTCTTCATATTATTTTAAAACAAACCCAGGTGTCATATTTATTTAATCCATAAATATTTCAGGACCTATCTTGAAAATATAAAGATGATTTTGAGAGCATAGCCCCAATACCATGGATCTTTAATATTAGCAAATAGTCATTCATGTTCATAATTCAAGAAGTCATTTTAAAAGTCTATTATTACCTTGCTCACTATTGTTATCACTTTGGATATTGCTGATATCATTTTCATATTTTATTATAGAATTTTTCAAACATCCAAATGTAGGGAGACCAGTATAATGGACCCTTTGGACCTATCTATCACCCAGCTTCAGCAATGACTGACCTTTGGCCAATCTTGCTGTATCTATGTCACCCCTTATGTTGCTTTTGCTGGGAGACATACTGGCACAATGGTAGAGTGCTTAACTGCTAACTGAAAGGCGGGTGGCTCGAATCCACCCAATGGCTCTGCAAGAGAAAGACCTGGTGATGTGCTTCCATAAGGATCACAGACTAGAACAATTTGTGGGGCAATTCTACTCTGTCACATTGGGACACTATGAATCAAACTTCACTTACTGATACTTAGCAACACCAACATTTCTCTGTCATTGGGCATGCATTCTTAGCTTGGGTGGATGTGGGAAAATATCGAAGGCCTCTATGATAGGCATTTATACATTTATCTCACTTCTAAATCCCTGGAAAAAGGATTAGATTAAATGCAGCATTTTTAGTAGATCAGATAAGCCACCATTTGGTGTTTTTGCTGTTTCTTTTTTCTTCAGCAAAGTTTAAAATAAAACCAAATTCTAAACAAATGGCACTAATTGTCTATGACATGGATACCAAACAGAATATCTGTGTCACACACACTCTGTCAGCTGTGCCCAGATCTGTAAAAGTACACATTTTCCCAAGACTAATTGAATAAAAACTGAAACAAAAATTGTAAGCCTAATTATCATTTGAGAGGTGGCAGAGGAGAAATGTAAAGTGACACCATCAGCTGGTTTAGCTTGGAAATGGTGCCTGAATGATGACACTGCATGGGCCATGTTCTTTTCACACTCCTAGATTGTAAAATCCTCTCTTTTGCAAAGAGTTCTTGGGGGACCTGTGAGAATTGTGCATCTCATTGCCTGGGAGGCAGAAGTAGTTAAGGCTTTGGGGTTTCATAAGGCACAAGCCATGATTTGTTGAGGTTTAGCAAGATGACCTTGTTTTGTCACATCCAGACTTACCATGAAATCCACAGTAACACCCACGCTAACTGTGAAATCATAGTGTCACCATCTTGTTCTTTCCGCAGTTGCCACCACAAGCAAATGACAGCCATGTTGGCTTATACCCCATAAAAAACCCAAGGGGGCAATGAAAATGAATCATAGGCTAGATCAAGTAAATAGCACGTGAAGAGCAATTGAGCATGGTGATGGCCAACTGTAGAAAGACTAGACAAGGAGAAAGCCACTAAATATGACTGTAAATAGGTCGAGAATTTTGCCCAAAGAGGTGACAGTGCCTACTGAAGTTGCTCAGTGGTTAAGTGCTAACTGAAATGTGAATGATTCGAATCTGCCCAGTGGCTCTGAAGGACAAAGACTTGGTGATCAGCTCAGTAAAGTTTACTACCCACTCCCCAAAACTCACTCCCAATGAGTTCATTTCGACACGACAATGCCATAGAAATAGAACTACTGACCTTGTGGTTATCAGCCCAACATGCAACCCATCATGCCACTAAGGCCTCTCTGATAAAGGTAACAGACTATGGGGTCCCCAGGAGCCTCAATCTACACAGGGGCAAACATACACACACATAGGTTTCAGCTAAAGACCAGAATAATGCTTACCCAGAGGGGGTATGTGTGAGCCTTCTGGAGCACTGGAAAGGTTCATTATATTGATCTGGTGATGTCCGCGTGGATGTAGTTAGGTATTGTGTTCCAGCTCATAGGAATCCCATTTACAACAATACAGAACACTGTCTGGCCCAGCACCAGCATCACAATTGCTAACGTTTGAACCCACTGTTGCAGTCACTATGTAAACCCATCTTGTTGAAGGTCTTCCTAGTTTTCTCTCTGACTCTCTACTTTACCAAGCATGATATCCTTTTTCCAAGGACTGGTCTCTCAGGATAACATGTCCACAGTGTGTGAGACAAAATCTCAACATCCTAAAAATTCTAAGGTGACTACGAACAAACAGACGGTTAAGAATAGGCTGTCCATTTCTGAGGAATTAGCCACTGAAAAGGTTATGAACAGCAACAAAATCTTGTCAGATAATTAAAACCACATAAATATCAGTGAAAAAGTTAGAGATAATACCTGACGATGAACCCCTTAGGTTGGAAGGCCTCAAAATATAACTGAAGAGGAGCTGCCTTCTCAAAGTCCAGTCAACCATAATGATGTGGATGTACTACAGCTGTGTGGGTCTTCAATTATTGACAGGGTATACGCCAAGATTAATGATTGGAACTTGGAATGTATAAAATGTGGATCTAGGACAATTGGAAGTCATAAAAATGGAACACATAAGACGATTAGTGAACTGAAATGGACTGCTATTGGCTATTTTGAATCAGGACATGATATAGTTTACTATACCTGGAATGACAGATTCGAGAGGAATGGCATCCTCATCATCTTCAAAAGAGTATTTCAAGATCTATCTTGAAGTACACAATGCTGTCTGCAAGATCTACCGGCACATAAGAGAATCCAGTCAATACAACTATCACTCAAAATTACACACCAACCACTAAAGCTAGTGAGGAAGAAATTGAAGAATTTTACCAATAGCTTCAGTCTGGAATTGATCAAACATGCAACCAAAACATATTGGTAACTATTGGCCATTAGAATGCAAAAGTTGGAAACAAAGAGGAAGGAACAGTAGTTGGAAAATATGGTCTTGGTGATAGAAACAACGTTCCTAGTTGACATCCTATCACTTCAAGATGTGGCAAATGTGCAATAACCAGTGGTCCTGAAGGAAGAAGTCCAAGCTGCCCTGAAGGTATTAGTGAAAACGAAGCTCCAAGACTTGATGGTCTACATATCGAACTGCTTCAGCATGCTGATGAAGCACTCCCTTATCTGTGTCCAGATATCTGGAAGTCAGCTAACTGCCTAACTGGAAGAGATCCATATTTGTACCCATTCCCAAAAAAGGTGACCCCACAGAATGTGAAAATTATAGAACCATATAGTTGATAACACCTGGCATTTTGCTGAAGATCATGCAACAAGGTTGCAGCAGTACATTGTCAGGGAGCTTCCACCCAGTCAAGCCAGATTCAGAAAGGATGAGGGACAAGAGCTATCATTGCTGGTGTCAGATGGACCTTGGCTGAAAGCAGAGAACACCACGAAAATAGTTACTTGTGATTTGCTGATTATGCAAAAGCAGTTGAGTGTGTAGTTCATAGCCAACCATGGACAGTCTTGAGAAAAAGGAAAATTACAGAACATTTTATCATGAATGTGAGGAAACTGCATGGATCAAGAAGCCACTGTGTGAACAGAATAAGAGAATACTGCATGGTTTAAAATCTGGAAAGTGTGTGGCAGGGTTGAATCCTCTCACCAGACTTCTTCAGTCTGTTTACTGAGCAAATACCAGAGAAGCTGGATTATCTGTGGAAGAATGCAGCATCAGGATTGGAGGAAGGTTTATTAACAACCTGTGAAATGCAGACGACACAACCTTGCTTGCTGTCCGTGAGAAGGACTTGAAGCCCTTGCTGCTGAAGGTCAAAGACCGCAGCCTTCAGTGTGGATTACGACTCAATATAAAGAAGACCAGATCCTCTTTTTTTCCCCTCCCTCCCCGCTGCCCCCTCCCTCATGAGCCCTTGATAATTTTGAGAGTGATTAGGGCAAAGAATGTACGGAAGTGCTTTATACAATTGATGTATGTATATGTGTGGATTGTGATAAGAGTTGTATGAGCCCCTAATAAAATGTAAAAAAAGAAAAGAAAATGATTAGGGCAAAGAATGTACAGGTGTTCTTTATACAATTGATGTATGTATATGTATGGATTGTGATAAGAGTTGTATGAGCCCCTAATAAAATGTTTTTTTAAAAAAGAAAAAATAAAATAAATTAAGATCCATGAGTCCAAAAAAAAAAAAAAAAAAAAGAAGACCAGAATCCTCACAACTGAGCCAAGAAGTAACATCATGATAAACGAAGAAAAGATTGAAGTTGTCAAGAAATGAATTTTGTCTGGATGCACAATCAGGGCTCATGGAAGCAGCAGTCAAGAAATCAAACAATGTGTTGCATTGGATAAGCTGCTGCACAAGAGCTCTTTAAGGATTGAAGACCATGGATCTCACTGTGGGGTCTAAGGTATGCCTTACCCCAACCATTGTTTTCTTGATCACCTCACAGGCATGTAAAAGTTAGACAACAAATAAGATGGATGAAAATCGTGGGTATAGAACTATGTAAATATTCACTGAACCATCTGTGTTGGACAGGGTTTTCTAGAGCGACAAACCAGATTGCTAGTAATTATAAATAAATATATTTTTAAAGATAGATATATAATTCAAGAAATGAACCGTTAAATTATATACAGATAGATAATACAAGAAATGAACAGTTAAATTATAAAGCAGTGAGACACTAGCAGTCCTTTAAGGCTTGAGAGATGCCAGTTGCCAGTCCCCTTCTGTAGAGAGAGCTGGGCTATATCTATCCAGGCAACAAACAGCAAGGCAGGTCCCCAACTGTCAGTCCCCAGCTCCAGAGGTGAACATTCCAATCGTGTGGGCTTGAAGGGACCTCACCTTACAGCGACACAGTCCACAGGCTAGGCATCCCACAGGTAGTGTACCCCTTTAAACTGAGGCACAGAACAAGCAAGGAGAGGCTCGCCAAGCCATTTATCCCTCTGCCCTTCAGTTAATCCTACTTGTGTTTATCGGCCAGGCTGGCACAATAAACTATAGCACCGTCCTCTTCAGATTTATGTACTCTCCCATATCTCATAAAAGAAAAGAAAGTTTTAAGAATTGCGAATAAAGCAATATTGGGGAAGTGCAGAGCCCTGCTATTGGAGTGCGTTAGACATCAAACTGCTAACCGCAAGGTCAGTTGCTGTACTGGATAAAGAAAAGACTGTCGGCTCCTGTCGAGTCACTATGGTGTAGTGATTACCCATGGGGCTGAGATCCTCAAGGTCAGCATTGGAAACCACCAGGAGAAGAGGGCACTTCTACTCCCAGAAAGAGTTACAGTCTCAGAATCCCATGGGGGCTGTTCTACCCCGTCACCCAGTGTCAGAATCGACTCAATGGAAGCGAGTTTGGTTTTGGTCTTGGTATAAGTCTCAATAGACTCATTGGCGGCGGGATTTTTCTTTCTTTTTCCTTTTTGGTAAAGCGTTGGCCATTTAAGAGCCTTCTAACTCTTAAGACAATTCTGCGTTCACTAGAAACCCATGATAATTTCCCAGGGAGAGGTAAGTCTCACTCGCTCCAAGAACCTGGTGAAAGTCCCCAACATGATAAAAGCCGCCCGACTATCTTGGAAGGGCATTGACATATCTGACAGGTACCAATATAGGCTTTAACTTGAGACATTTATTTCTGGCGCATTTTGCCATTCTCTGATGAATTGATACCAATGGTTGAAGGTTGGGTTGTTTTTAATTGCCCTTTCCTGGAAAAGTCAAAGTTGGCAATGGCCTGTCATATCCCAAATTACTTTCTAAATTAATTTAAGTTAAATGGCAGACTCTGCTGGCATGGCTTAATATTTTTTCAGAAGTAGATTGAAGACCCCACCACTCAACATTGTGTTTGAGTATCCTTTAATCATTCATTTTGATTCCAGTTATTCAGGTGTTGTCTGTTGGTAGTAAATCATTGAAAAATCCCCCTAGCAAAGTTTCTTGGCTGATATGCTACCAGGGGAACAACGTAACCCTCCCCGGTACTTGCTCCTGGCCCGGTACCAAGCTCTTCTCTGTTCATAGATTTCAGATCATTGTAATTTGAAAAAGGAGGCCGACTTGTACTTCAGATACTCTGTCGTGGAAACTATAATGGGCTCCTAGTGGACACAGAACTGTCTTAATCAAGGGCCAAGGTCTTTTTAAGTAGCCAGTACTTTGCAAAAGGATGCAGACCTGAAATAAGACCACCAGGTTGTCAGAGGATTTGGGTTCCAGATTATGAAGAGAAATTGGGAAGAGAAAGAATTCTGAATCAGACAGCATACAAACACACATGGAATCAAAATAGGTATAAATCCATGCATATTTTCTAGGTTGAAGTGGTTTTCCACTTGTGTATCTGTAGGTTTAGGAAATATGATCATATTAATGCAAGAATATGGCTATGGCTTGGAAGGAACTGCTGCTAAATTGGGAACCAAAATGATAGTGCATGTACCAAGACAGAATATCATTTTACTATTCATGACTTGGTATTACAGCCTTGTGGCATCTTTCAATATGGGACAACCTGTGAAGATGAACCAAATGAAACTGTGGACCTTTCCTGGAAGCAAAAATGCTCTAGATTTCAAGGACTTACACCCCCTGGATATTTTTATTTGATTTTAATTCAAGGGCCAAATGTTTATGGTTGGGTAAACAGTCAAAAAAGATTCCATCAGTTGCTTTTGAATGATTATATTGAGGGGGGGGGAACCTAGTATACCTTTCCCATTTAAATGATTTTCTTTAAAGATCAGAACATGTGTTCCACTTCATGGTATCAAGCACAGAGCAAAGTGGATCTAATTGGGAACATACTTGGGCCACAACTGGATTAAAATGACTGAGAGTTGTACATGCCTGACATGTCTATTTCAGGTACGCATCGGGAAATGGCACTAATTTCTAGAGTGTGCACATACTGATTAAATTAGCCCACAGAGATGAGGAGGATATCAGCATGTACCCTAGAGAAGAAACACCATATGAATAAGGAATGAGTCAATCAATTCTTTAGTGGGCAGCAATCACCATGGATAAGCCCTTCCCTGATTGCTTCTATCCCTTTATCATATGATCACTTATCTATCCCTTTTCTCCAGAATCCTCTTACCCTTTTCTGTAGTACCCACCAAACTGAATAAAAGGCTATTAGTAACCCCTTCCTTAAGCAATTACTCTTTGAGGTCATGTGTAGACCATTTTAAAGGAGTTCCAAGAGATGAATCGGACTTAACTGTTAGGGTGGCAAATGCGATCTAACCTTTGACTTTTGTCTTTACCTCTGACCCAATGAACGTTGGCATTTCTATCTTCTCCTTAGCCCCAAATTGTTTGGGGAATAAGTTATCAAAACTCACTGCCATTAAGTCAATGCTGACTTCATAAGGAGCTCCCTGTGGGTTTCTGAGACTGTAACTGTTTATGGGAGTAGAAAGCCCCATCGTTCTCCTGTGATGCTGCTGGTGGTTTTGAACTGCCAACCATGTGGATCACAGTACAACATGTAATCACTACACCACAAAATCAGGAGAGGTAAAAAGACACATATAATACACAAGCGTACACAATTTTTCTATTGCTCTTCCTTTGATCATGACTCCTAGGCCCAACAAGCACAGCTTGCGCTCGCGCGCTCTCTCTCTCTCTCTCCTCCCTCCCTCCCTCTCCCATATTCCCTTTCCCCTCTCTCCTCCCCCTCCCCCCTTCATCTCTCTCTTCTACCTACAAGGCTATGGGTGACTGTGGTTAGAGAATATTCGGAGAGGAAGTGCTCTACGAAGCAGCAAATTTAGGGTGTGAGTCTTAAGGTATAGTCACTGTTGGTGAGGACTCATATATTAACCTTTCCAATAGATGCTGGCAGGAGATAAAAACTCCCTGAGAGCAACCTTCAGGCAATACTGGATGGGAATTAGAAGGAACTACACCATCTTTCGCATCCCTTTGATAAGGATAACCCCAAGGCATGCTCTACTCCGTCTTCCAGAGTTCCCCGTGAGTACTGAGCTCCAGTTTCCCAGAGAAGTGCAGAGTTCCCCGTGAGTACTGAGCTCCAGTTTCCCAGAGAAGTGCAGAGTTCCCCGTGAGTACTGAGCTCCAGTTTCCCAGAGAAGTGCTATGTTCCACAATGTAGTCTGCCCTGCTCTGCTTCCCTTCATCTACACAGGAGCTTTCTGCTCACTTCCCAAGGAAATTTCGAGAACTTGAGCCCGTTTGTCAGGGTCTTGTCTGGGGGAATCAATCTAGCTCAGATGGTTTCTGGCTCAAGGAAGCATGGCATTTGGAACTTAAAAGGTGAATCTGTTTCCTTATCTATAACATGGGGGTCATAATGCCGTTGTTACCTAACAGCGTGGGGAGGTACGCAGGAGATAGTGTATCTTATGTGAAAGTGGTGGTTTTGAAAGTTATAAAGAACCAGGCAAGTCCACGTTATCCTTCATGAGGATGAGTCTCTTTTCCTCCCCCAGGTAGGACTTTTTGTAAAATGTAGACGCACAAGCAGGTAAAACAACAGTACATAGAAGTCTGGGTACCCTTCACCCAACTTCCCGTTTTTGTGACATTTCATTTGATGCAGTACAATATATAAATCCGGACATTGACGTTGATGCAACACTGTCAACTAGATTCACAGCTTTGTTTCTGGCTTAGGACTGCTTTGTAAGGCCCTTGCCCATCTGTCAAGGAGCTCTGGTAGCCCAGTAGTTACACAGTTTACACCCTTTGCTGGTAACTAAAAGGTAGGTGATTTGAACCCACACCGTCACTACGTGGAAAAAAGACCCAGCCATTTGCTGCCGTAAAGATTACATCCTGGAAAACTTATGAGACAGTTGGACTCTGTCACCTGGGGTCACTAGCAGTCAAACATTGACTTGATAGCACCTAATGGCAATGATCGGCCGTCCTGTGTATCATCTGACAGGTGGTCTCCACTGTCCCCATCTTTAGTGATCCTTGTACGATGAATCCCTTTGCACTTGAATCACCATTTCTTAGCATCCACCACATTTGAGCAGGTTCTAATTTTTCACTTTCAACCATTGTCTTCCTCGCACTTCAAAACGGTGGGACACAACCCCATTCCTTCTAATCCAAACCTTCCCTATCGTTGCCTCTTGAACAACAGGTGGACTTCATAGGCTAGCTCCTAAGATCTTGGATCCTGGTAAGAAACTTTCTGAAACAGTGAACGTAGCCCTTGCCAAGAGAGCTGTTTCCAATGATGAATTAGATACAATATTTTCATTAGGAAGCGAGTTCTTTTACTTGAGTTGCTTTCAAAGTCTTACATAAATGTTCTCTTTATTTAGGGGATTCATATTCTTCTTAGATTTTCAAGTTGTTTGGTCACCCTTTGCTGTGTAATCCTGGGGCTTCACCTATCGTGCACAGGGAAAAAGTGTGTGTGTGGGAGGAGTGGGGGGGCTTTTTTTCATCAATTCTCCAGTGAAGAAAAGGGTCGAAGGGTCATTCTCAGTAGCGCCTCAGTAATCTCCTGTTCTCTCTTTGAATGCAACCATTATTCCTCTGTGAGCAGATAATTTATCTCCTCGCCAACTGCCTTCTGGTTAAAGGTTAACAAAAATGATATCCCCTTCAAGTTCAAACCCTTGGAATGTGCAGACCCCTGCTGCCAACAAGGTTTTTCAAAACAAGGAAACAGAAAAACACCCCGAGCCAGGTCGCAGAAAGTTGCTGTCATTTTCCTTCTTGATGCCCGTGGGAGCTGAGGACCTCTGTTCGCTTCTGAAATGCTTTTCAAGGCCCCCCAGGCTTGTATTCCTCTTGTAGCAATTCAGGGTCCATTATCTAAATGCTAGAGCTAGCCCACTCAGAGCTTTCCAAGCTTTTATAATTTTCTACAGAATTCTCTCTTGTTTGTTTCCTCTTTTCAATGCAATAGCTCTACCAGCACGATTACCACATGTCTCAATGTCTCTCCAGGAATTTGATCTCATAGCTCTACTTACTCACAAGTCTGATGATGTCCCTTTTCCATTGGTGACACCACCATTCTTCCTATTGTCACAGTCAAACCCTCAGTGTGTTGTTTTATCATTGATGCTATTTTTACTTCTTAGGAGGTGCTTCAGAAACTGTGGTCCCGTTCTAGCACCTCTGCCATATCCACCACCCAGCAAATCACTGTAAGATATTGAGTGTGCAAAAAATGGATCCTCACGATGTTCTATTTTGCGTCAAACTGATATTGCTTTAGAAATTCCTGAGTGATACAAAGAGTTGAAGCATTCAGTTGCTAACGAAGGCTGGAGGTTCGAATTCACTCAGAAGTGCCTTGGAAGACAGCCCTGGAGAGTTACTTCCATGAAAAGCCTGTGGACTCCAACTCTGGTCTGATACACATGGAGGTACCATGAGTCAGAGTTGACTCCACAACAACTGGCCTTATATCGCTTTAGAAACACATCACAGGAACACAGGGCATGCAGAGCGTGGAGCCTGGTTGTTCCTAACCCATAAATCACTCTCTCTCTCTCTCTCTCAAACATTCCATGTCTGTTTCCAGATCACTGCCTTTTTATTTTGTTTTGTTTTTCTCCATTCCTTCTTCTTGGCCAAAACTACCTTCTGGGCTTTTGCTACAAGTAATATTTCACCCAGACTTAAAATGTGGCCACTCCCAGCCCTGTTTGCATCCTTTTTTGGAATGCAGGATCACCACTTGAATTGTTTGTGAACTTCCTTTGCCAGTATCTTGTCTCTTCTTCAACTAGACTGCAATCTCCTTGGGGGTAGAGACAATGCCTCTAATTTTCAATAAAAATTTCACTGTAAAGGGCATTTTAAAAAACATATTATTAGTCATAGCATGATCATCATTAGTAATTTCTTTTTTCATCATCACATGAATGCTGCTTAGGGCCATTATCCAAATAGGGATCATTTATATCCGTAATTCACTTCTGTAGGAACAAAAGGAATTTCTGTGATTTACCTTACTGAAGATTTAACACTAACATCTGTGATAATTAATGTTTTACAGATAGCAATGTAGGAGAGAAGTATTTTTTAGAATCATTTCAGTTACAACTCTTATCACAATCCATATATACATCCATTGTGTCAAGTACATTTGTTCATTTGTTGCCATCATCACTCTCAAAACATTTTCTTTCTCCTTGAGCCCTTGGTATCAGCTCCTTATTTTCCCCCTCCTTCCCTGTCCCCACTCCCTCATGAATCCTTGATAAGTTATAAATTATTATTATTTTGTCATATCTTACACTGCCCGACATCTCCCATCACCCACCTTTCTGTTGTCCATCCCCAAAGAGGGGGTTATATGTAGAGCCTTGTAATCGGGTTCCCCCTTTCTACCCCACCTTCCCTCTACCCTCCTGGTATCGCCACTCTCACCACTGGTCCTGAGGGGATCATCTGTCTTAGATTCCCTGTGTTTCCAGTTCCTATCTGTACCAGTGTACATCCTCTGGTCTAGCCAGATTTGTAAGGTAGAATTGGGATCATGATAGTGGGTGGGGTGGAAGTGTTTAGGAATTAGAGGAAAGTTGTATGTTTCATTGTTGTTGCACTCACCCTGACTGGCTCATCTCCTCCCTGCAACTCTTCTGTAAGGAGATGTCCCATTACATACAGGTAGGTTTTGGGTCCCCAATCTGCACTCCCCCTCATTCACAATGATATGACTTTTTGTTCTTTGATGCCCGATACCTGATCCCTTCCACACCTCATGATCCCAGACACTGGTGTGCTTCTTCCATGTGGGCTTTGTTGCTTTTGAGCTAGGTGGCCACTTATTTACCTTCCAGCTTTTAAGACCCCAAATGCTACATCTTTTGATAGCCGGGCACCATCAGCTTTCTTCACTATATTTGATTATGCACCTATTTGTCTTCAAGGATCGTATTGGGGAGGTGAGAATCATGGAATGCCAGTTTAATAGAACAAAGTGTTCTTATGTTGAGGGAGTACTTGAGTAGAGTTTTGTCTATCTGCTACCTTAATACTAAACATAGAAATATATGCACATAGATCTATTTCCCCATCGTCATATATAAATATATTTACATATGTACATGCCTGTATTTAGACCTCTATAAATGCCTTTTGTCTCCTAGTTCTTTCCTCTATTTCCTTTTACGTTACTCTTGTCCCACTATCATGCTCAGCCTTCATTTGGGTTTCAGTAATTCCTCTTATTTACATTGCCCTTGATCAATCCCTACCAGTCCCTACCAGGCCTCTTATACCCTCCTTGCCCCTGATTTTGGATTTGTTGTTCCTTTGTCCCTCAGTTGATTAACACCACTTCCTTTCTCCCACCTCTCCCTCTCCCATGCCCCTCCCCCAATCATTGGTCCCGTTGTTTTCCCCTCCAGATTGTTTATCCCACCTATCTTATCTAGATAGACCTGTAGAGGTAATAATATGCACACACACACACACACACAAAGACAGAGCAAAACAAAGCAACAACAACAACAACAAAACCAATGACACAAAAAGAAAAGCCTGTAAATTGTTCAAAGTCTGTTTGTTGACCTTTAGGAGTGTTTTCTGGTCCAGTCTGATGAGTGCCATGCCCTAGCCCTAAAGTCTATTTTTGGTACTCACTCAGGACTTCTTTGCTCTGCTCCCCTTGCTATTCTGTTGCACGCTTTTAGTGTTTTGCCTTGGTGTGGTGGGGTCAGATCCGGCGCAATTCACACACTGTGTCTCTAGTGTTGTCCCCTGTCAATGAGGGATGGATGTCGTTTCTCATAGTGGGGCCGGCCATATGGTCCTCTCTGTACATTGTCTGCTCTGAGCAGGGATATCGTCCTTAAGGCTTGGTGGGCCAGGATGTGCTCCACTCTCTCTTCCTCCCCCTTCATTTGCTCCTGTGTGCTCTGATCAGACATGTCCCTCTCCCTGAGCTGCAGCTTCAGTGCTGACCTCTGAAGTAAATTCTTCTTGGGGGAGGGGCGGGTGTCCATGTAGTTTGGATTTGGCCAGCCCCTCAGAGAGTTGTATTTTTAATCACCTTTCACCTGAGTGACCTTAGGTTACAAATAAACCAATAATTTAGAAGTTCCAAGATTCCAAATTTTTTGAATGCACATATAGAAAGGGTTACAGGCAGCAAGATTTTAAAGAAGTATCTTTCATATCCACATCCTCTTCCATTTTCTGTTCCAATTTGTCTTCTAGCTGCTTTCCTTTGCCTGAAAGAGGTGTCCAGATGAGATGGATGTTTTGCTTAACTTTGATGTCCTGAATTTTCTGTAGCTCTTCATTTTTCTTTAACCTGCTCATTATGAATGTAGCTTGATGTTTCTGCTTGATCTCTTCAACTTTCTTCATTGTATCCGAAGTTTTATTTCATAGCTCTCGCTGGTACTTGTTTTTCAAATTCAAATGAACTAGCCATCTAAGCTCTCTACCAGCAGCTTTTCGGAATGCCTTGGTCCAACTGACCCTGTGAGGATTTTATTTCTTTTGAAAATTTTTATGACATTTTGGATTTACAGACTCGGAACACCTTCCAGTTATTGTGCATGAACATCATACGATGACCGGGGGAGATGGACCCAGAACAGAAAGAACACTTCTCTAGATACATGTTGACCCCTTGTGGATGCCCATCTCTATTTTTCATAGCTTTATTGTGATATAATTCACATGAGATACTTTATATTTATTTTAAATGTGCATACAATTCAATGTTTTTTAAGTATACATATAAATCTATGCAACCATCATGATAGTCAATTTTAGAACATTTTCATCATCTTAAAAAGGAAACCCTACACTCATTAGCTGTAAGTCCCCTACTCTCCCAGCCCCTGGTGATGGCTAATCTACTTTCTCTCTCTATGGATTTGTATATTGTGGACATTTCATATAAATAACATGATATAATATGCATTTTCAGGGTTTATATGCGTAGTATTTTCAGGGTTTAATGATCAGAGGAAGACCAGGAAGTAACTACGAAACAAACCATCAGTTGTTCCCATGAATGTTCACATTGACACCCTCTCCAAATTTAGTCAAGTAGATTCTAACTCATAGTGAGTGACTGACCATACAGTAGCTTAAGCAAATGGAAAAAAACATGATAAAAGAGAGTATTTCCAACAGTGGTTTGAGAAGACCAAAAGATATTGCAAGAAAATCCTAGAAACCTTTATTAACCAAAAAGATCAAACTGTGAAGCGACTGTCTCTCAGCATAGCATCCATCTGCGTCCATATAGCCCTAAGGATGGTGTTTCCATCTCTCCAGTCCTCTCCCCAGTCCTCTCCCCAAAGAACTCGGAACCTTCTCATTTGCACATCACAACAGCAGCTCAGGGATCCTTAAGAAACTCAAGTCTTGTTCTTTTGAAATGTTCTTTGAGTTTGGTGGAACAAAAAGAAGCTGGAGCAGCAAGATCAGGGCTGTAGAGTAGATGAGATAACATTTCCCAATGAAATTTCTGGATAGCCTCCAAGAATGAGCGGGTGTATTGTCATGATGCGGGGGAAAATCCTCAGCACGTCTTTCCTGACCTTTTTCTTCACCGATCCAGTTTTTCACTTGCTTAAAGCCCTGGGATCACAGGCCCCTGGGATCACAGGCCCCTGTGATCATTCTGTGTCCTTAGAGAAAATCTATCAAGACTACCTCCTTTGGAATCCGCTGATGCTCCCTCCCCCCCACCCCCCCAAATAGTGACCAGCAAATTCCCTTGGAAGCCATTGTTTGGATTGAACCTTTTTTTGAAAGCCACCCTAACGAGACTAACATGGGTGCATGGGTGCATTCCTAGGAGAACTTGTATTCAATCATCCAGAGAGGAGAGATATGTTCAAACAGTTTGTTGTTGTTTGCAATAAACCCATGCGTGTATGAACTGGAACACTGTATTAACCAGGAATCATTTTTTTACTGACCCTCATATTATATTGAAATGTGCAAAGACCTGAAGTTTCCACAATAAAAGAGAAAGCACTTAGCATTTCTCAGTTTGCAGACCTAAAGGAAAAACTTAACCTTGAGTTGCAGTATTGACAGTTTCTATGGATAAAAGATTGAATGATACACAAAACAACACAAGAAGATGGAAAGAAGTCAGAATTATAGTACACACAATAATTGGTTATTATTCAACCATTTCAAGAGACAGGTTATGGTCAAGAATCGGTATTGCAACAAAAAGTCCAAGCTGCAACGAAGGCACTTTGGAAAAACAAGGCTCCGGGAATTGCATATGACTATCCAGCTGTCTGAAAACCATTTGTGGAAATATCCATTCTTTCGCTCCATTGAATGGTCTCCTTTGTCGAAATGTGTTGACCATAGATATGTGTTTATTTCTGAATTCTCTACTCTGTTCCCTTGATCTACCTGTAAGTTCTTATGTTCGTTCCATACTTTTTTTTACTGTTGCTTTGTACTAAGTTTTCACATTAGAAAGTGTGAGTCCTTTGACTTTGTTATTCTTTTTCACAATTGTTTGGACTATTCTAGGCTCATTGCAATCTCATATGAATTTTAGAATCAGCTTGGCAATAGTAATAGGGGAGACAGCTGGAACTCTGATAGGGATTATATTGAATCTGTAGCTCAATCTTGGGAGTATTGCCATCTGAACAGTATTAAGTTTTTCTGAATTGTGAACATGGATTCTTCCCCATTTATTTACATCTCCCTTAATTTCTTTTGTTTTTCTCCCTCATTTCTTTTGATAATGTTTTTAGTTGAAAAAATATAGGTTTATGAACTTATTTTATTAGATTTATTCCTGAGTATTTCATTTTGATACTATTGTAAATTAAAAATTAATATGTTTTGAATTGTTCATTGAAAATATATAGAAACAGTTGATTTTGTTTCTTGAACTTTTGGGTCACAACCTAACTGAAGTTGTTTATTAATTCTAACAGGTTTTGGGGGGTAGATTTCTTATCATTTTCTGCATACAAGTTCATGTCATCTGCAAATACAGTGAAATACTGTACATCTAGTTCAATGCTGAATTGAAGTGGTCAAAAGCAGATATCCCTGGCTTTTTCCTGATCTTAGTGGGGGAAACATTTACTTTCACCCATACATCTGGGGTTGGTTAAGTGCTCGTGCTGGCGAGTTATTTGTACCCACAGTGACCCTATGTTCAACACAACTAAACACCAACTGGCACTGCACCATTCTTACAATTGTTCTTAGGTTTGAGTCTGTTGTTGCCACTACATTGATCCATCTCATTAAGGGCCTTCCTCTATTTTGCTGCCCCTTTACCTTACCAAGCATGATGGCCTTCTCCAGGAACTGGTCTCTCCTGATAAAATGTCCAAAGTATGTGAAATGAAGTCTTGCCCTCTTTGCCTCCAAGGAGAATTCTAGATGGTGTTAGTTATGTTTTTTGGTTTTTTTTCCCCATAAAACCTCTCTATTAAATTCACGAGGTTCTTTTTTTCCTGATCGAGATGATCATGTTTTGCTTTTTATTCTAGTTTTTTTCAATTCTATTGATAGGTATGTATTACAGTAACTGATTTGGGGATGTTAAGCCAACCTTGTATTCCTGGGATAAATTTAGTGTGTCTTCATAGTGTTTATTTATTTTTATGTGCTATTACACTTGGTTTGAGAGTATTTTATTAAGGATTTTACATGCATATCCATAAATAATCTTGGACTGAACTTTGTCTACTTTTTTGCAGCCTCCATAAGAAGTGAGGTGGGCACCCTGGGGTGCAGCGGTTATGCATTGGGCTAGTCACTGTAAGGGCACCAGTTTCAAAACCTTGGCATCAACTAATGGCAGTGAGTTTTATAAGAACTGGGAATCTGCCTCACTTAGAAAAGCTACACCATACACATAATATTTTGAAGTCCCCTTGTATTTCTCATGGTGGGCTGATAATTATGTTTGTGTGTTCACCAGTCTCAGGAAAAGCAATTAAACTAACTCTTATTGTGCAGCTATGAACAACACAGTCTTCTCTGACCATCTCATGTAAGTGCCCCATGCCCTCACCTGTAACGTTACTCAGTTCTATTTCCTGTATAATACTTATTGCTCAATGGAATTATCATGTTTAATCATGTGTTTATCTAAGAAATGCTTCTATTGGAATATGGTTCTCATTCATTCAGGTATTATGTGTAATGGCTCCTGGTTAAACTAAGTGCCTCTCCATGAATTTCCATGAATCCCCTGGACGGGATCATGTAGTCATTATTCATCATCTTTTCCTGGATTTAATAACTGATCGGTACAGGTACAAAAGCCCTCATACCTACTTTACTCTGCAGCAACTCTGTCCCAAACCAAACTCATTGCCATTGAGTCATTGTTGACTCATCGTGACCTCCTGTGAGTTTCCAAGACTAACTGTTTACGGGAGTAGAAAGCCCAGGGTTTTTTCCCCCCATGAAACTGTTGGTGATTTTGTACTGCCAACCACACAGATCAAAACCCAACTCTACCACCATGGCTTCTGCAGCAACTCTGTTGGCTCATCAAATTTCTCGAGCTCCTGGGGAATTGAGTGAAGCTTCCGTTACACCTACATTGTAGTCCAACCTCTCCCTCTGCCCAACGCATCTTGTCTAACTTCCCTACTAGTGTTGTTCCCGAGAGCATGCATCCTATGCACATATCCACTTCAAAGTCTGTTTCCAGGAAAACTGAACTGAGACACTTTAGTTATTTATTGGCTCTTCTCCCTATGAGATTGTACCACAAGAGCAGGAGCTTCACCTATCTTATTTACTGGGCCTATGGTAGTGTCTGGCATGTGATAGGTGCTTAAAAACATTTGTGGACTGTGAATAAATGAACAAATGACATTTTCATCTAGTATCTAATGTACTAATGTTGATTTCTTAGTGGTGACAAATGTGTCAGAGTAACATGTCAACAACTTGTGAGTTATATTCAGGAACATTCTGTACTATCTTTACAACATATCTGTATATCTGAAATCGTTATAAAATAACCTTCTTAAAAATAAAAAATGGTTACTCTGTTCAATTACTGAAGAACTTTTTAATGTGTTTGGAACAACGTGTGCATGTTAACCTACTTTTACAATGGCAAATTTTACGAAATGTACATGCTTTTTGTTGATGCCCTTGAGTCAGCCCTAATTCGTAGTGAACCTATGTACAAAACAAAAGGAAACATTGCCAAATCCTATGCCATCCCCAATTGTTGTTAGGTTTGAGCCCATCATTACAGCTACTGTATCAATCCATCCTATTGAGGCTCTTCTGCTTTTGCATTGAGCCTCTGCTTTACCAAGGATGAAGTTCTTTTCCAGGTACTGGCCTATCCTGCTAACATGATCAAAGTACGTAAGAGGAAGTCTCACCATCCTGGCTTCTATAGGGAATTCTGGCTGCACGTCCTACAAAAGATTTATTTGTTCTTCTGAAAGTCCATGGTACTGCCAATGTTCTTAGACAAAACCATAATTCGCATGCAGCAATTCCTCTGGTCTTTGCAACAGTTAGATTTTATGTCAACTTGCACCTCTGAAAGTGTAGGGGTGGAGTCCAACATATCAATAATGCCTTCCGTGGGAGTGTGGCCTATATATAAAAGAGACAATGAGAGCTTCTTTCCTCTCTCTGCTCCTTTTCCCTCCCTGCTTGCTGGGTATCTGTGCCTGCCTCCAGGGGCAACCCCACATGGGCCACTGACCTTGGGAGCCGAACTGGAAGCTGTCAATGCCCTATCATATTTCTATCAACCTTGGAACCATGAGTCTCTGTTCTCATCAGCCTGTGATCTCCCTGCATCCTGCTTCATCTTTCTGTTTCATAAGCCTGCAGCTACATGAGTCTGAAGAAGGCTCCAGGTAGCATAGGGCCCATGGACTTGAGTTAAACTGGGCTGAGATGCCTTCTTATTCTAAGATTGCTTTTGGATATAGAGCTTTTTCTTATATGGATGTAAGTGTCACTGGTTTTGTTTCTCTGGACAACCTATCCTAACATAGTCTTGCATATGAGGCTATTAGCAATACCATGGCTTGGGTCAGGTGCCCCTTAGTCCTCAAAGTGGTATCTTTGCTCTTTAACATGCGAAAGAAGTCTTGTACAATCAAATTACCAAACGCTGTACATTATTTTTGGAGCCCTGGTTGCATAGTGGGTTATATGTTGGACTTCTAACATCATGCTCAGTCGTTCAAACCACTCCGCAGGAGAAAGATGAGGCTTTCTCCTCTCCTAAAGATTCATAATCTCAGAAACTCACAGGGGCAGTTCTACTCGGTTCTTTAGGGTTGTTATGAGTCTGAATTGCATTGACTTATTGGAAATAAGTGTTGGATTTTTTTTCTTAGCTATGCATTATTTTCTTTCCTGTCTGCTGCTTCCTTGGATATTGACTGTGAATTCAAGTGAAATGAAATCCTTGACAACTTTAATCATGTATCTGTTTATCATGATGTTGACTATTGGTCCAATTGTGAGGATTGGGGTTTTTATTACATTGAGTTGTAATCCACACCGAAGGCTGTAGTCTTTGACCTTCATCACTAAGTGCTTCAAGTCCTCTGTGCTTTCAGTAAGCAAGATTGCATCATCAATACATTGCAAGTTGTTAATGAGCCTTCCTCCAATCCTGATACCATATTCATCTGCATATAGTCCTGCTTCTCAGGTCATTTGTTCAGCACACAGACTGATTAATATGGTGAGAGGACAAAATCATGACTCACACACTTCCTGATTTTAAGTCATGGATTATCCCCTTGTTCTGTCCACATGATCTTTCTATCTACAGGTTCTGCATGAGCACATGAAGTGTTCTGGAACTCCCATTCTTCTCAACATGATCCACGGTTATTTGTTTGCTGTTGTTGTTTTTATTTGTGCACATAGTGGAATGCCTCTGTGTCATTAATAATACACAAATAAACAGCTTTCTGGTCTTTGATGCTTTCAGCCAAGATCCATCTGACATCAGCAATGATATCTCCCATTCTACATCCTCTTCTGAATTCTGCTTGAATTTCTGGAAGCCCTGTCCATGTCTTGCTACAACCATTGGTGAATTGCCTTCAGCACTATTGTACTTGCATGTGAAGTCAATGATATTGTTCTATAATTTCTGCATTCTGTTGGGTCACTTTTCTTTGGAATGAGCACAAATATGGATATCTTCCAGTCAGTGGACTAAGTAGCTGTCTTCCAAATTTCTGAACATAGATTAGTGAGTGCTTCCAGCAGTACATCAGTATCAGTTTGTGGAATCATTTGAATTGGTATTCTGTCAATTCCTAGAATCTTGGTTTTCACTAATTCCTTCAGTGAAGCTTGAACTTCTTCCTTCAATATCATTGATTCTTGATGAACCATCTTGAAATGGCTGAACAGTGAACAGTTCTTTTTGGTATAGTGACCATATATATTCCATCATTTTCTTGGGATGTCCTCCACCATTCAATCTCTTGCTCAAGAATTCTTCATTATTGCCACTTGAGGCTTAAATTTTTGTTTTGAGTTCTTTCAGTTTGAGATAAGCTGAGCATATTTTCCCTTTTGCTTTATTTATTTTGTCCTATTTTCCTATGATTCATTCCCCCTGCTCATTTCTTACTATTTTTTAAGTTGTGGTAGTGTGCTGTTTATGGCTGGATTTATTTCATATTTGTTTTTATTTTAAATCATTTTATTGGGGGCTCATACCACTTTTATCACAAACTTCCATCAACTGAAAAGTAGATTAAAAACCTGTGATATTTCAAATTTTTCTTATTTATACATGATTGAAATTTTACCTTTTGTTACTGTTATTCACCAAGTGCCTTTTGCTTCTCAGCCCATCTTTCTTCCATCAGTTTTCTCCTTCCTGAAGTCCATCATTGCTGATGTCACATGGATCTTGCCTGAAACCAGAAAAGACCAGAAAGATGTCTATTTGTATATCGACTCCACAAAGGCATTCAGTACGTGGAATGGTTAAGTGTAAATATAACAACTACTGCTTAACATATAAGTGAATTAAACTAACTAGTTAAAAAGCAGAGATGGTCAAAAAAGAGATTTTTTTAAATGTAGCTATATTCCCATTATAAGTATCACACTTAATTAAGGCACAAGAAGGTAGAGAATTAACCAAAAAATTTAAATGACAATCATTAACTAAAAGAAACCAGCCCTGGGGAATATAGACATTTAGACTAAAAGCATAATCAGGGTTAGGAGGGTCACTAGGTAACTATAAAGAATCCAGTTCTTCCAAAAGATAAAACAACCCTAAACTGTATGCACCTAATAAAATAACCTAAAAGGCATGAATATTGACCAGGGAAAGGGCCCATAGGGAGACCCTGTGAGCAGGTGATGATTTTAGGAGCTTAATGAAATTGAACATTTCAGTTACTGGGGTCAGAAAATCATGTGCTCCATACACTTAAAAATAGAGCCATGCCCCCAAATAGAAGATGACCCAATTCCATGAAAAGGAGTGTGTTTGTTGGTTTTTGCCCCCTTTTTAAAAAGTTAATTAATTAGAGAGATTCCCAAGGGCAAGTGAGGTGGGGCATGTTGGACGCTTGTAATTTACATAATAGTTTAAAGGCCGGCTGGAATCCCTTATTCCATTCCCTGCACGTGTGCCCTGGAAAAAGCAATGGAGAGAGACCATCTGGCCGGCAAGAGAGCAAAGCTAGTCAGTTTTCTCACAGAGGTAAAGCTGGCCCTACACAAAGGAGATCCACCCCAGCTTCATTTACTTCCAAAAAAGGTAACTTGGCCAGCCAAGGTGGACATTTGGAACCCTGGGAAGAATTTGGAAGGGGGAGGGGGGAATCGGCAACAACAGTGAGAACATAATGTTGTGGTTATTTATCATTATCATCTGTCAGCTCAGGGGGGTGTACAGCATCGTGAGCATACCTGCTCTTTCCCTTCACAGAGCAGCCACTCTCATTTGACAAGAAATGCAAACATCCTATGAAAAGATACATATTTTTTAATGTCCATCTCTTACAAACCTGATACAGAACCACTGCAAGAGTTCAGTCAGGGAATACAGTCAGGACTATTTGATGACTCATGGCTAAGGGGAAGTCACTAAACTTGATGGTTCCTGGTATCAAAGATGGAAAAGAGTGAGAGGTGGAGATGAGTGGACTTTCAGTTGTGACAGGAAAAGTGAGGCCTGTTGGCTATTGTCCTTTCTCTCTCCACTCACCCCAAGCTTATCCTTTCCCCACGGTTCTCTGTTGGCTCTGTGTCCTGGGAAGCTGAGCCCTATGGATATCAGTACTTGGGATCACGTACTGCCTGACTTTCTGCAGGCCAGCTCTGATTTGGCAGTGCATCCTCTCTTGACTCCATTGGACCTCCACCGATTCTCTAGCTAAAAATAGCCTTAGCAACCAAACAAACCTAAAGAAACTAAAACTAGCAGCAATTGCTGTCAAGTTGGTGCCAACCTGTAGTAAGCCCACGTGACAGAGTGGAACTGGTGTTAGGTGTGGTTGAGTCAGTTCCGACTCATAGCAACCCTCTGTAGGCCGACTGGTCTTACACCCTTCTTACAATTGTTCTTATGTGTGCCCTCTTTTTTATAGCCCCACTACTTTACCAACATGACGTCCTTCTTCAGGGACTGGTTTCTCCTGACAACATGTCCAAAGTGCGTGAGATGAAGCCTTGCCCCACTTTGCTTCTCAGGAGCACTCCATCTGTACATCTTCCAAGATAAGAGTATGGCTACTTCTTAGAATTTCCAAATCTGCGATCTTCACAGAACCTGCACAGCTGTTGGTAGGTTCAAACTGCCAACCTTTCGGCTAGTAGCTGAGCCTTTCACCACTGTACTGCCAGGGCTACTTCCAACAGCCCCACCTGCCACAAATAGGAAGGTGGTACTGACAGGTTGCTGCTAGACTGCAAGGTCTGAGTTTCAAACCCACCAGGATGAAAGAAGGGGCTTCCTACCCTTATAAAGTTACACTTTGGAAACTCAGCAGCGCAGTTGTACGTTGCCGATAGGGTTGCTATGAGGCCATGAGTTTGACTCTGGGTATCTGCTCCAGTAAATATTGAGTGTCAGAAACCTCATGAAAAGGGGACAGATCAGATACATATGGAAACAGACCCTAGAATAGCAGTATTTCTTTGAACTCTTGCTTTGAGATAGTGCAAAGGGAAAACTTAGCACTTGTTCTCAGCTCTGGGGGCCTCTCCACAAGGCTCCTGGCATTATTGGACAAAGTCCTCATATTTGAAAGTCGCTTAGTGAACACAATGTGTGCTGGGGAGAAAGGGCAGGATGCCTTTGAGTTGGTGGCCTTGGGGAACTGAAGAAGGTTGGGTGGAATAAGGGGGTTTTCAGTTATTGAACTCCAGTCACTAGCCTGGTATTCTTCTTTCTTTATTACATAAATTGTGAATTTAGAAATACCAAAGATTAAAGTGAGTAAACATAAACACCCATTGATCTGTCATCTAGATAGAGCAGTTGTTAGCATTTTCCTGTATTTGTTTCGCCTACTTTCTGGAAAAAGTATTTAAAATTGTTGACATACTAATATTTCACCTTCAAATTTGTAGTGGATCATACACAGTCACAATGCTAGCAACATGTCTAACAGCATGAATAATAATAATTCCTCAATATTTACTTATACTTATTTTATATTAAAATGTCCTCTAATTGTGGCCCAAGTGTCTTTCGTAACGGGTTGTTCAAACCAGGATCCAATCCAGGACCGCGCATTGCATTTGGTCATTAAAATTAAGACTCTATTAATCCAGAGCTTACTTATTCTCAATAAATTTATTTATTCTCAATAAATGAGAATACTTTGTCTTCTCAAGTTGCCCTTTGAAATTTTTGGTTCAGCTCTTTTACTTCATCCTTCCTTCCAATCAGTCACTTTATGTACTCGACGTTCAAGCACAAGTTTTACACTTTGGCGTTTCATTCTTTCCTGTCTTTTTAATCACCTTTTGCTTTCTTCATAGAAAATGTTCTTGATGTCATCCCACAACTTGCCTGGTCTTCAGTCTTTAGTGTTCATTGCATTAAATCTGTCCTTGAGATGGTCTCCAATTTCAAATAAGATATACTCAAGGTCACATTTTTGGCTCTTGTGGACTTGTTTTAATTTTCGTCAACTTCAACTTGAATTTCTGTGGGGAACAATTGCTTGTCTGTTCCAGAGCCAGTTCTTGTCCTCGTTTGAGCTGCTGATATTGAGCTTCTCCATCAGCTCTTCTCACAGATAGACTTTTGCTGCGGGGTCTTCTGAGTCATGGTTCCTCAGCAAATCAAGGTCCCCAATGCTCTGCTCCGTCCATATCATTAAGGTCGGCTCTATTTTGAAGAGATTTTTTCCCAGTCATAGTTTGAGTGCCTTCCAACCCGATGAGCTCATCCTCTGGCACTATATCAGACAATGTCCTCCTGCTATTTATAAGTTTCAAAAGCGGTCTGCCTTTTCCTTCTTCCTAGCCTGTCTTAGTCTGGAAGCTCTCCTGAAGCCTACTCACCATGGATGATCCAGATGCCAGAGTATCTCACATCATAGCACCATGAAAGGCACCACAGTACGACCAACTGACAATTCAGTGGTGGATTCAAGCCTCAAGTTGCAATGTTGCAGGGCTCTGTGAGCAAAGTACTGAATGAGGCAGAATGCATCACCAAAAAGGTAAGAAATACACAGCCACTATACCCAAAAGAATTGGGTGTGTGGTAGTTATATAATCTGCTATCAATCTGAGAGGATTATGAGTGCAGGGGTGGAGTTTCACCTATCAGTCATTGTACAGCCAAGGAGGCCTCTGTGTGGGCACAGCCTTCCCTTGAGGATTCTGGGAATTCCTGTATTTCCTCGTTGGAGGTAGGAGACACACACACACTCTCTCTGCTCACTCCCTGAGAGAAGTTCTACTGACAAGACACATGGCACTAAGCTGACAGACCCCATGCCCTGGGAGCTAAAGGAACCACATAGAGATCCCTGCCAGCACTGGGATGCTTACAATGCCACTGGATCCATGAGACTTCCACCCACTGGCCTGTGATCTTCCTGCATGCAGTGTCATTGCATGTGTTTAGTGAGTCTGAGGATGACTTTATAGATTGGTATTGGATATATGGGCTAATATCACACGTATGGACTTGATCTGGACTGGGCTGGGATGTTTTTCTCAATTTCAATTGCTCTTGTCTATAAATCTCTTTCTTTTACACATATGTGTGTTTATGATTTTGTTTCTCTCGTCTACCCGGACTAACACAGAGTGATACTCAACCATTTCAAGAAGTAGTATATGATCAAGAACTGATAGGATGGCAGGGAGAAGTGTAAGCTGCACTGAAAGTATTATCAAAAAACAAGGATCCAGGAACTGACAGAATATCAATGAAACATTTTCAGCACACTCATGCCGCACTGCAGGTGCTCCCTCCTCTAAGTCACAAGATGGGGAGGAATGTTCCAGCCGATTGCCCAACTAACTGGAGGAATATTAAATATACTAGACCATTCAACACATCTGTGTTGGAAGAAGTACAGCCAGGATGCTCCTCAGAAACCAGGATGGTGAGAGTTGGGGCATGTTACCAGGAAAATCAATCCCTGGAGAAAGACTTCATGCCTGAGAAAGCTGAGAGTCAGCCAAAATAAGAAAAGATCTGCCACCAAAGGGACCGATACCATGGCTGCCGCAACAGGCGGAAGCATCGAGGTGAACCAGCAAGGTTTCCTTCTGGTCGACATGAGGTTTCTAGGAGTAGGGACCAAATCAACGGCACCTTGTAGCAACAATACTAGCCATGATTGGCGAGGGAGAAATAAAGTTTTATCTTGTTTTCTTAGCTATACAATGTTGCTATAATAGCATTACCACAAGCAATTCACAGTTTAGGGGGCTAGAAGTTCATATTACAAATGTCAGCTCTAGGGGAGGATTTTTTCTCTCTCACTGTTGGCTTGAGGGGAAGGTCTCCATGTCCAGCCCATCTTTCTTGGTGGCGCTGAGGTCCCTCTATCTGTTTGTCTCACTGGCCTTTCATCCCATGTCAGATTAAAGGTGATGCAAGCCACACCCCAGGGAAATGACTTTTACATTGGATCAGAACTATGTCTTGAGCAAGGGTGTTGCATCTCACCCGAACCCCCTTACAGCTGATTGGCTGATCACATCTTATGACATCATGGGGGAATCTTTGCATTATTCTATAACGGCCAAATTGCATGTTACATAACTGCCAAATCACCGAGAACCACGGCCCAGCCAAGTTGACAACTATTTTGGGGAGACCAAACATCTTTGCTTTCTGCGCTCTTAAAGAAGAGTTTTGCGGCTGATTTTCCCCAATGGAAAACATCATTTGATTTCTTGACTGCTGCTTCTGTGAGCACTGATTGTAACGCTGCGTAAAATTAAATCCTTGACAATCTCAGTGTTGTCTCGATCTATCATAATGTCATTTATTGGTCCACTTGTGCAAAATTTTGTTTTCTTTATGCTAAAGTGTTATCTATACTCAAGGGTTGCAGTATATGATTTGTATCAGGTAGATTTTGGATGAATTTCTAGTCCATTGACTCATGCACCCTCAAGGTGCCTTACAGTTGGAGATGAAGGTTATGAGGGAAGAGATGGAGTAGAAAACATGCTGGAGGGCTGGATCTAGTGTGGACCTCCACGCTGCCCATGAATCCTTAAGTTCAAACTGGAGTTTCCAGGTTTGGCAAAGGTAGACAAAGAAGCTTCAAAGATTTTGTGGGAAAATTCCATTATATTTTTGTTTTATTTTTCCATAAACCTTCCTAAGCCCCCCGGTATTTCTCAAGGATGGGCATATTTTGATGACTAGTTTATTAAGTGATTCCTAACTCTCATGTGCTCCTAGGCAAATGGGCTTTATCTGTATTCTGAGCCCAGGTCTTACAAATGTAAATGTTTGTCTGGACCTGCTTGTGCATAAGCTTCAATGCGGCGTCCTGCCTTTGACACAGCAATGTACCATGTAGTCCCTATGGCCTGCCCTCTGGAATGTTTGCTTTCCTCTCATATTTTCTAGTATTTTCCTTTTCTCCCCCAAAGTTGCCCTGTGCTGGTCACCATGCACCTGGAGGTGTAACTTGACCTTCTGTTTCTCTTGTAGATCCATGGTCCCTTAGTTCAAGAGTGTTCTGGGCACATGGGTCATCTGTCCAGGGGGTCTCAACCCTCCCTGGATGTCAAAATCAGGAGAGGAGTGCTCTTGAAATACAGACTCCCTAGCCCCATCATAGATTTCTGATTTTGGAATCAGGGATGAGGTTGGAGAATCTGTGTTTCTTTTCTTTTTTTTTTTTTTGTTTACTTCCCCATATTTTCTGAGGGAGAGTTGTGGTTGAGACACTGGACACAGTGTCTGACTGACTCACACATTCTTGAGACCAGTGTCTTCAGGGAGAAAAGAACATGGCGGAAGCCATGAGAAGGGGCAAAATAACTTGAATGTCCTGAACCTTCCAAGGCCTCATCCGCCCAAGCCCAAGGGCACTGCATCTGTGGCGCATTCTACTGGCCTCCTAGCAGTGAGCAGACGTTTTGTTTTGTTTTAGCCCTTCAAAGCTTGATTGGGAAGTTTAAAATCAGGGTGGGAGCAGGGGATTCTCAAAATTGTATCCATACTGGTTTATGTTTTCTGTGAATGCATTCCTAATAATCCTTCATAGTGATTGACATATGATGGATATGTGTGTAAACGTTTGTCTACAAAAATATCTTTTTTTGTTTATTTTAAATGTTATATTAGGGGCTCATACAACTCTTATCACAGACCATACATATACATACATCAATTGTAAAAAGCACATCTGTACATTCTTTGCCCTAATCATTTTCTTTTCTTTCTTTCTTTTTTTCCTTTTAATTTTTTACATTTTATTAGGGCCTCATACAACTCTTATCACAATCCATACATATACATACATCAATTGTATAAAGCACATCCATACATTCCCCGCCCCAATCATTCTCAAAGCATTTGCTCTCCACTTAAGCCCTTTGCATCAGGTCCTCTTTTTTTCCCCCTCCCTCCCCGCTCCCCCCTCCCTCATGTGCCCTTTGTAATTTATACATCGTTATTTTGTCATATCTTGCTCTATCCGGAGTCTCCCTTCTCCCCCTTCTCTGCCGTCCCTCTCCCAGGGAGGAGGTCACATGTGGATCCCTGTAATCAGTTCCCCCTTTCCAACCCACTCACCCTCCACTCTCCCAGCATCGCCCCTCACACCCTTGGTCCTGAAGGTATCATCCACCCTGGATTCCTTGTGCCTCCAGCCCTCATATGTACCAGTGTACAACCTCTGCCCTATCCAGCCCTGCAAGGTAGAATTCGGATCATGGTAGTTGGGGAGAGGAAGCATCCAGAATCTGGGGGAAAGCTGTGCTCTTCATCGGTACTACCTCGCACCCTGACTGACCCATCTCCTCTCCTAAACCCCTCTATGAGGGGATCTCCAGTGGCCGACACTTGGGCCTTGGGTCTCCACTCCGCACTTCCCCCTTCATTCAATATGGTATACACACACACACACACACACACACACATATACACACACACATATTCTTTTTACAAAAAATATCTTGACCTGAGTTCATGGTCTGGAAAACCATGAGGGTCACTGAGGTTTTATAGTCAGATTCCTTAGAAGAGGTGAACGAAATGTTCTTTTTAGTCATATATATTCCTAGACAAAGGTATTTGTTAACTACACCTTGTAATTTGGGTTAATTACTAACTCAAAGTTAGAAATCGAATGGGGATATGAAAAATCCCAATTACTTCGAAGAAATGCAGGTAAAACCTTTCTGCCTTATCTTTCCCAGACATTTTAACCAAGACTTCGGACCCTCACCGTTTTAGTATCCCCATGATTTAAAATCCAATAATTTAAATTTATTTATATTATTGGACATGATTTAAAATACAATAATATGTCGTCACAATCTGCTTGAAGCCGTTGGGGCTTCATGCATTCTATGCTACCTTTTTAAGATAAAGGTAAGTTCTTTCTGAGAACACAGAGTAAAGCTGAAACTCAACAGACATTTAGAAAACACACAACAGGAAAACCTCAGAGCTGGGGGCCAGATGTCCTGAAGAATTTTTCTAAGGAAAAATCTTTGAGATGAACTGTCTCTGTTGGTTCACTGCCCAGCCTCTTTCTCCTCGGAGTTGCTATTGCACAAGATTGCAACAATAGCTTGATCTTTGTCTTGATCTCAGTTAGTGTGGGCCCCAATAGGTTGGGATTATTTTCAATAACTGTGCTGGAAACAGCTCTGCCAAGTCCCTTTTTTGTTTCATGCCACAGATCTTGACTGAAAATAGTACAATGGCTTCATTAGGGTCTATGAAAGGCTCACACCAGGACTCCTGGGAAACCACAATAGAGAGATACCAAGGCTGTTTAGGAGGATGAAATGAGAGCAACTATCTACCAGTGGGTCAATTTAGCATGAGCTTCCTCCTTTGCTGAACAAGCGAATGAACGCACCTCCTATTTGGGACCTGCTTCTCACAATGGCTCTCACCAACTCCCCCCACAGAGCACAGGGCAGGAGTTGCTGGAGCTTGCCTCCGGGTCATCGGCCTTGATGCTTCATTTAAGCCACACTGGGAGATGAGGACCCCTGTTAGGTTCTCTTGAAGGAAAATGTTAAATGGAAACCAACCCCATTGCCAGTGTTTCTCAGAAGAAAAGGCGCCTGCTAAGTGAGACAATGGTAAAGTATCCTCTCTTCCACTCTGCTTTTTGCCAGAATATTCTATTAACGTAGCAACATTCAGAACCTTGTTAGTATTCCATATTAAAGTCTACGGGCTTAATTGGGACCATACAGAGGGAATGGCAAGCATGGGCTAAGTTTCCCAGGAGCTGAGGATTATTAAAAAGAGAACCACAAAGTATAAGCTGTGATGGAGGGATTTAGGGCGGGTATGGGGGGTAGGCAGAAGGAAACAGAAGGTTTAAAAGGAAGGTCTACTGCAGCTTAGAGGATATAGGTTTGCCACTGCTTCGTGTGTGTGTGTGTGTGTGTGTGAACTATTAAGCCAGGACTAAATGTTTAAGATGATCCTCTAGATTTCATGGGTAAGATACGAGGGTGTACCTAGAAGGAGTAGTGGGTTACAAGTTGAGCAGTTAACCACAGGTCAGTAGTTCAAACCCACTGGCTGCTCCACAAGAGACAGATGAAACTTTCAGAAATATTTTTAGCCTCAGAAACCCACAGAGGCAAGTCCACCCTGTCCAATAGGGTCTCTAACTATGAGTTGGAATAGTCTCGATGACAGTGAGTTTGGTTGGGTTTGGAGAAGGGTAGAGGAACTAGATGTGAGACTCCAGATCACACAACTGGGTTGTTCAAGTTCAACTATTAGAACTGGTAGCCTCCGAAAATGTTGGTGGGTGTGCAGGTTAGCAACTCTGCTACTGCCTCACTACAAAATAATGTCAAAAAGCAAGTCTCTATCCCCTTGGATGAAAAAGTCTCTCTACATTGGACCTCCACTCAAGTACTTACTCAAAGCAAGAATACTTTGTTCTATTAAATTGACATTCCATGATGCACACCTTCCTGACACGATCGCTGAAGACAAATGTGTGCATAAGTAAGTGTGGTGAACAAAGCTGATGGTGCCCGGCTATCAAAAGATGCAGCGTCTGGGGTCCTAAAGGCTTTCAGGTAAACAAGTAGCCATCTAGCTCAGAAGCATTAAAGCTCACATGGAAGAAGCACACCAGCCTGTGTGACCACGAGGTGTAGAAGGGAACAGGTATCAAAGAACAAGAAATCATATTATTGTGTGCTCACCACCCTGATATGATCGCTGAAGACAAATGGGTGCATAAGCAAATGTGGTGAAGAAAGCTGATGGTGCCCAGCTATCAAAAGATATAGCTTCTGGGGTTTTAAAGGCTTGAAGATAAACAAGTGGCCATATAGCTCAGAAGCAACAAAGCCCACATGGAAGAAGCACAACAGCCTGTCAATGAGGTGTTAAAGACCTCAGGTATCAAGCATCAAAGAACAAAAATTCATATATTGTAAATGAGGGTGAGTGCAGAGTGGAGACCCAAAGATCATCTGTAGGCAACTGGACACCCCCTTACAGAAGGGTCACGGGGAGGAGACAAGCCATTCAGGTTGCAGGTTGGCAACAATGAAACATACAACTTTCCTTTACTTCTTAAATGCTCCACTATCATGATCCAAATTCTACCTTACAAGTCTGGCTAGACCAGTGGATGTACATTGGTACAGATAGGAACTGGAAATACAGGTAATCCAGGACAGCTGACCCCTTTAGGAACAGTGGTGAGAGTGGTGATACCAGGAGTGTGGGGTGGAAAGGGGGAACCGATTACAAGGATCTACATATACCCTCCTCCCTGGGGGGATGGACAAAAGAAAAGTGGGTGAAGGGAGATGTCAGACAGTGTAAGAGATGACAAAATAATAATAAGTTATAACTTATCAAGGGTTCATGAGAGACGGGGAGGGGTGGGGGAAAATGAGGAGCTGATATTAAGGGCTCAAGTAGAAAGCAAATATTTTGAGAATGATGATGGCAACAAATGTACAAATGTGCTCGATACAATGGATATATGTATGGCTTGTTATAAGAATTGTATGAGTCCCCAATAAAATGATTAAAAAGAAAAAGTCACTCTAAAGTTGACTGAACAACATAACAGAGACACCGTCCCCACCCCCAGCCAGTCCTGGGGCTTTGGGACTGGGCTCAAGGGGAGTCCCTCTGTGACATGGGGTACAGTGAATGGTGTGACCCTTTCCTGGACATGCCTACACAGTAGGGGCTGCTGGGCCCCTCTAGGGTTTCCCATATGGGCTCCAATAAGTTTCTTTCCTTTTGCTTCAAAAAAAAAAAGACTCTTGACAGTCAGCAGTCAAGCTGCAAAATCCTCTGAAACCAAGAGCTGGGCAAGGGCCTAAAGGTCAACTCTTAGGCACCATCCCTAAGGGCACAGATGCCATCCCTGAGGGACATCGCTAGGTTATTATAGCTTAGCTCCTGCAAGGATTCATCGTGCTAAGTAATAAACCATTCATTTTGCCAATGAACCCCTTTTCTGACATTCGTTTTGCTAATGAGCATAGTAGTATTCGCCTCCAGATGGTATTTTCTCTGCTTAGGATGGCCACAGACCAGCCCCAGAGTGGTGCCCCATTGATTCAGTTTGATGGATGTAATGTCACTTTGCAAACAAAATTTCTGACACCAGAACAAACTGATGAGTGTGAAAGGAGGACACAAATTCATGTCTCCCATTCCACAATAATCTCCAAAGGGCCATCTGACTCTGTGAATTAAAAAACAAAAATCAGAAAAAAGGCCAAATAACTCGTTCTTGCCTGCCCAGATTATTCTGAAATTGGTTCTTAGGAACCCAGGTTGATGTGTCCTAGCAGTTTTACAAAGAAGTGTCATTCAGATCTGCTTGATAACCCATCTTCTCAGAGTCCCACAGATCCATGGGCACATTTACAAGATAATATTGGGCACTTCAGAAACGTCTCTGGCCCATGAGGTGATTTTGCCTTCCAGCTTGTCCAACTAGGCCTTGGGGATATGGACCCATAGGAGGCACTGAATAAATACTTGTCAAATTAAATTGTGCTGGAAACCCTGCTGGTTCCTTGGAGAGGTTGGGGGGGGGGTGTCCATAGGGCACTGATTTAGGCTTAGGACTGCTTGTTTTGGATCCTTGCCTTCTCTATGATTGTGTATAATCCAGTGATTCTTACCCTTGGCTGCATGTTACAGTCACTTAGGGGAATTTTGTGACAATTCTCAAGACCTTGCTCTATGTTAGAGCAATGAAATCATGATCTCTGGGAGCCGGGGTCCAAGTGTCAGTATGTTTTTAAGGTTCCCAGATGATTTGAATGTGCAGCTAGTGCTAAGACCCAATTGTCTAATCTCATGCTTTTCAAACAGTAATATAAAAATTACCTGGGGATGTTATTACGAGGCAGATTCTAACTGAGCAGGTCATGGACAGAGCCCAAGATTCTGCATTTCAAAGGAACTCCCAGGTGATGCCAGTGCTTCTGGTCCACAAACCACAACTGGAGCAGCCACATTCTAATCAATTCCCAACAGGCTTTGAGAGCAAAACCACTTAAACAAAACCTGAATAGGACCCAGAGGATCCAGCTCAACCCCATAGCCGATCCTTCTGGAGAATATGGGGAACACATCGCCCATGTGATTATGAAGCAAATAAAATGATCAAGAAACTACACACTGTCTAAAAAATGAACTAAAATCCCACTTCTCTTAGATGCGCCTGAAATGTGCCCTAAAATCCTTCACAAAGCTCAAATCGTCAGCCCTACCTCGCTAGCCATCTTAGATGCATGCCGAGAAGCCCTGTCTCTCCTCATTATCCCTTGCATAGTTTGATCGCCGTGGACGGCCCGGCCTCCCGAGTGAGCCTGCACAGTGTGGCACTTGCGTTCACTGTTCTGTGCACATCTAGTTAAAGCCCATTCCTCGCAGGATTCAGGGATCCTGGTGAAGAAGCTGCGTCACAATCTCAAACAGCCACCAGGTCTACAAATAGCGTGGGCCGCCGCTGGAGAGGCGAGGGCAATCTGGACATGTAAACAAAGGAGCAGACTGGGGCGCATGAAGTGCCCTCTTTGCTCCACCTGAATCAGCAGATAGGAACTGACAGGGGCTCCGGCAGCTTGGCGTTGGGGGATGAGAGAGAATGTGGCAAACTCCGAGAGAAAAGAAAGCCGCAGCCACTACCCACAGAGCCCAAGGTGCTCCTGCCCAGGTGATTTCTGTTATCAGCCGCACAGCAGGACTGCAGAAAGCACCAACTATGAACCATCTATAAATTCCAGGGGTCATTCAATGAGCAGATCGAGTTGCAATTAAAATGCAAAAGACTTTCCTTTTTACCTGACTCAGAAATTTTGTGCTGCCTCTCCGGAGCACACTAGAGTCTGGAAGAGCATAAAGTACAGTGTGTGTGTGTGTGTGTGTGTGTGTGTGTGTGTGTGTGTGTGTGTGTGTGTGTGTGTGTGTGTGTGTGTGTGTGTAGAGAGAGAGAGAGAGAGAGAGAGAGAGAGAGAGAGAGAGAGAGAGAGAGAGAGAGAGAGAGAGAGAGAGAGAGAGAGAGAGAGAAGGGGGGGTGGGATGAGGGGACCAGATTACCGGACTGAAAAAGGCTAACATGCAATTTGTGTTCTTTTTATGTAGATTAAATGCATTGACTGCAGCTTGTACCGCTTAGATACGCAGCAGGGAGTCAAAAGCTTGGGTATCAGTCAACCACAGCCAGCAGCTAAACCATGGGGCCAGATCTGTTATTGTGCCTTGGATGAGACATTTAATTTAATCTAATGGGAGCAAGCCCCTCTGGACAAATAAAGGGGCATTATAAGCAGCCATGGTAGCTGTAATGTTAAGAAAACATTCCAAATATTTTTGGTGATAACATAATTAACAATGGTCTCCAGCCTCCTGCTTGATCCTTAAACTCCTTGTCTTCCAGTCCTCAGTGCTTTGGCTCCCACTGGGATGGAGACTCTCAGGATATAACTAACAGAAGGCAGTGCCTTGCCTACTCACCCTCTCAGGAAGCCATGCGGTCTAGGCACACTAGTCAGAGAAACAGGGTTTCTCTCCTGGGAGCCCCCTATCCTCCTCAAGGAGAGAGAAAGAAACAATGGCCTCAATGTGTTTGCCCTATTAAAGTTAACAAGAGAGAGGCTGCGGGTAGGAAGGAAGGAGACAGTGAAACTCAGGATTCATGTACTCTCTAGTTACAGGCTGGAAGCAGACACCAAGATGACAGAATAGGCCAACAGAATATTACTAACTACAGTGAGCCTTGGAAGATGGATGGTGAATGCTACCTGTCAACGTGGTTAGGTTATTCTCAGTGGCTTGGCAAACACTGAACTGGTTACCGTTCCACGATGTAGTATAATCGAACATAAGCATCTTCCATGGTGTGCTCAGTAATGAAGTGAAAGGGGCAATTCCTTTCAGGCGTGACTTACCTCCAGTATACCCATATAAATGGATGTTCTGGTAGAGTTTGGGGAACATAAGGCTCCAGAAGTCTCTAGTTTGCCACCTGATTTGCATATTTGCAACTTCCCAGAGCCCATTTCCTTGAAGCAAATTTCTCTCTGTCTCTCTCCCTCCACCTCCACCTCTCCTCCTTCCTCTGCCCCGTCTCCTCTCTCACTACATATATCCATTATCTTAGAATTTATTAATCTCTTTAAAGTAATATTTCTTCATTGTATTTTCCACAAGCTTTTTGAGGACCATACACACACACACACACACACACACACACACACACATATATATATATATATCGTTACTCTTTTGTTGATTCTGACTCATAGCGATTTGATAAGATAGAGTAGAAATGCCCCATATAGTTTCTTAGACTACAATCTTATTTTTTTTATCCTTTTGGAAATGAATATTATATTTTGTTTTTATATATGTGATAGTTTGGATATTTTAGAGAAACAAATCTACAGAAACTCATATGTATAAGAGAGAGTTTTATATAAAGGGTAAGTGCACATCAAGAAAACATCCCAACCCACTACTGCCCAAGCCCACGAGTCCAACATTAGCCCATATGTCCAACACCACAAAGTCCTCCTCCATCTCACAAAACACATGCAATGATGCTGACTGCAGAAGGAAAGCCAAATCAGTGAACGTGTTAGCAGGATTCTCCACACGGCTGCTCCAGCACCCAGGGCTGCATCAGGGAAGGTCCATGCAGCTTCTCCTCAGGGATGTCTTGCAGGAAGTGAGCCTTGCCAGCTGAAACAGGGAATTGGCTAAGGCAATTGCACCCTGGTCCAACCATAAGAAAGCAAGAGACCTGAGAACTAGGCGAGGCTCACCGAGCCATTTCTCTCTCCACCCTTCAACTAACCCCACATATGTTTATCAGCTAGGTTGGCACAATAGACATTAACTATCTCAATATACATATATTTATTTAAATTTGTTAGTGATAATTGAGAAAAGGTGTATAAAACAGATAATCAGTTTTACATTCAACGATTTGTACATATTCTGTTTCCTCTCAATAATTGCAATCTCTTCAATGTATTGTCACTGATCCAATTTCCTATTTCCATTCCTCCTTTCCTACTCTTTCTGAATTTTGATTTGGGTAAATGCTGCCCTTTGGATTGTAAATGGCAGATTTTTCCAAGAAATGCATACCCCCCTGGTGTTATTGCTCTCCTTATAGTCCTGTCTATTGTTTGCCTAAAAATTGAACCAGGGAGGTAAGTTCAATTCCAAATCTAAAGGGTGACTAAGGGCCATAGTCTCAGGGCTCTGATCAATAAGCCTGGTCTCCTTTATGAGTTTGCTACTTTTTCTACATTTTCTCCCACTTTATCAGGACCTTCCAATGTGACCCCTCTCAGAGCAGTTGGTAGTGGTAGCTGGGCGCCATCTAGTACTGGTCTCAGGGGCATGGAGGCTGATGCTCCCATGGTCCATTGGTCCGCTGGACTAATTGCTTCAAAGTGTTCACTTTTCATCACTCTTCTCGTTTCCAGTTAGAGCGAGATCAGTCGTTACCCTAGATAGCTATCCAGGGACTTTTAAGACTCTAGTTGCTACTCATCAAAGTAGAATATAAAACATTGTCTTCAGGGACGAAGTTATGCCAATTGACCTTGATGTCCTGGAGACTATAGTCCTGAATCCTCAGGCCCAGTGACTCATTCCCTCAAGGTATTTGGTAATTTCTAAGAAGTTTTCATAATTTTGGCCCCTGCATGCTCCACCATATTGATCGATATATTTTGTAGCAGAGGTAAATACATACATATATATAATGATCCTCTGTGAAATTCATATCTATCTGTAGATAGATAGCTATCCTCTGTGATATTTATAGCTATCTATATTTATCCATCTCAGGAGCCCTGGTGGTGTAGTGGTTATGTGGGTTGGGCTGCAATCCACATGGTCAGCAGTTTGAAACCACCAGCCGCTCCTCAGGAGAAAGACTGGACTTTCTACTCCCATAAACAGCTACAGTCTAAGAAACCCATAGGGGCTCGCTATGAGTCAGCAATGACTCAATGGCAGTGGGTTGAATATATATATTCCCCCTCTACCTCCCACATGCATTCAGCCTGCGTGTTTCCCCATGCATCTACTCACAGATCATCGTTATTGCAAAATTGCCTATGTAACAGTATGTATCTCTCTTTAGGCTGTGATCGTTATGGAAGCAAACTGCCACATCTTTTCCCCAATGGGATGGCTGGTAGGTTGGAACCGCTACTGGGATTCCCATCATGTACTCACAGGTTTGTTCCAAGCCACACGTCTACAATCTCTCCATGATTGGTGGATGACAGCAGAGAAGTTCTCTCAGTCAAACACCTATCTTCCTCTTTAAAACATCTGGCATGATCTTGTGAGCGTGCCTTCAAAAATAGTGGCTTCTGAGGGAATCTGTTTGGCCAGTTAAATTCAAGGTAGAGAGGTCAGCTCAGAAGTGATGGCAACTGGTTTGGGGGATCCCAAAGGGTTCATCTTAATATATTTTCTTGAAGGACTGTGTTGGACAGGGTTCTCTAGAGAGACAAACCAGATTACTAGTAATTATAAATAAATATATTTATAAAGATAGATATATAATTCAAGAAATAAACTGTTAAATTATATACAGATAGATAATACAAGAAATTAACAGTTAAATTATAAAGCAGTGAGACACTAGCAGTCCTTTAAGGCTTGAGAGCCGCCAGTTGCCAGTCCCCTTCTGTAGAGAGAGCTGGGCTATATCTATCCAGGAAGCAAACAGCAAGGCAGGTCCCCAACTGTCATCAACTGTCGGTCCCCAGCTCCAGAGATGAACATTCCAATTGTGTGGGCTTGAAGGGACCTCACCTTACAGCGACACAGTCCACAGGCTAGGCATCCCACAGGTAGTGTACCCCTTTAAACTGAGTCACAGAACAAGCAAGGCGAGGCTCACCGAGCCATTTATCCCTCTGCCCTTCAGTTAAGGTGGCAGTTGTCAGCAGACTTGACTGGGGTCGATCTGCTTTCTAGGTGGTCTGTTTTACATGGCTGGCAAATTGGCTTTGACTGTTGGTGGGAGATCTTACATCCATTTCAGGAGGGCCTTTCCTGGGGGTTGTTGGAGTGTTTTCATACCATGATGACTGGCTTCTCTAAGAAACCAAAGCAGAAGCTGCAACCCTCTTTATGAGCTAGTCCTGGACCCCATGCTCTATTGGTCATTAGCTGAGCCATGAATTCTGTATGAGAAGGAACTATAATATAAGGGTGCAAATAGCAAAAGGGAAGGATCATTGTGAAGGCCATCTTAGAGGCTGGCAACCACACCAATTTATCCAAGGTTCCCTATTCTCTCTGCAAAACACACTGGCTGGGGTCCACAGCCCACTGACTGCTCAGAGCTACACTCTTAACACATCGTGGGCTTCTGATCACGCTGGTTGAATTCTATACTTACCACAAATCCATTGTGTTTACCGTCAAATATGTTTGACGTTTGTGCCAGTGGTACTTGTTATTATAATAAAGTGATCTCCACAATATATGAATTGATGAAATATGAATGTAAAAAGGACATGTTGCTATGACAATAAATTGGAAAATTTGAAAGACACAATCATAGGTAAATAAACGTTCTACTGAATTATGTGTGCCAAAACAATTGTAAAATATTGGGGGGAACCCTAAAAATTAGGATTGTACACTGAGCTCCCTTCTCAAGTGTTTTAAATTCTGGCTCCTCTATAAAGAAACTGAAACTGGCAATCATAGAAATGCGTGTTAGGTATGGATCTTGCAAGAAAGAACATTTGCAACTGACATCAGCAGATTTGTACTCAAAGTTCCTGCTCATGCATCACAAACTCAGTAAATGAATCTACATTTATTTACATGTTTTAAATTAAATAAGAGGTTTTCAGTTTGTATGGACCAGTTGGTTCTTAATGATTTTTTTCCCTTCATCTATTGATTTATTCGTATTAGCCAACCAAATTCTGAATCAGATGGATGGTTAAGAAAGCATCCATTATAAATGGGAAATTGTTCCTGGAACGGACTATTTAGACATAGGAGAAAGAGGAGAGCTAGCAAGAATAAGAGGAGCTCCACCATCTCATTCTAGAAAGTCTTATGCCAAAAGACAATTTGCCGTTTCATCAACTTGCTACCAACAAGTTGGGATAACAGTGGGTCTCACCTACACATACCTTGGGCTGCATATTGCCCTTTTGTGGTAGAATATATATAGCAACACATTTTCCAGTTTATGTGTACAATTCAATGATACTAATTACGGTGGCCACATTGTGTAACTATCACACCGCTCCCCATTTCCAAATTTTTAAATCTCTTTTAACAGAAATCCATTGCCCTTTTAGCAATAATTCATTTCTCCCTCCCAATTGCCTATGGTAACCACTACTAAATTTTTTTCTCTATTTTTTGCCTAATCTCGATATTTCATGTGAGTTGGTATCCTCTAATATTTGTCCTTTGGTGCCTGACTTATTTCATATAGCCTACTGCTTTCAAGGTTGTCAATATTTCATTTCTTTTTATGACTGAATAATATCTTATTGTACAGATACACCACATTTTATTTATCCATTCATCTGTTGAAGAATACTTGGGTTGCTTCCACCATTTTTGTTATTGTGAATAATGAGACAGTGAAGTTTGGTGTATGAGTGGCTGAGTAGAATTGCTGGGTCATGAGCTAATTCTATGTGTTACTTTTGAGGAACCGTCAAACTGTTTTGCACACAGTCTAGACAATGTTGTATCCCCACCCACAATGTATGAGGTTTCCAACTTCTCCACACATGTACCAACACTTGCTATTCATTCATTCATTTTTCTGGCAACAGCCATCCTAGTGGGTGTGAAGGGTTTTCTAAATTTCGTTTTGATTTGCATTTCTCAAATGACTAATGACATCGGCCATATTTTCTTTGCATATCTCCTATAGTGAAACATCTAATCAAGTTCTTTGTCCACATTTAATTTTCACTTAGATTTTTGGTTTAACATAAATTATGGAAAATAGGAGTATTAAATAGGAAGAAGTTTAAATTCTGTGTGATGTCTCTTCCCAAGCATAACCACTGCTAACATTAAAAAAAATTAACACTAAATTCTTAGATCAGTTTTAGATTTATAGAAAAAATTGAGCAGAAAGTTCAGAACATTCCCACATATTGTCCCCTACCCGTGAACACACACAATTTTCCCCATTATTAACATATAGCATTGGTATGTTACATTTGTTAAAATTGACAACCCCTCTTGATACATTATTATTCACTGAAGCTCCTAGTTTATTCTTTGGTTTGTATAGTTGTATAGTTTTACGGATTTTGAAAACGGTATTATGTCATGCATTCACTCTTTGTAGCATTATACAGAATAGTTTCACTGCCCTAAAAATGCCCTGTTGCCACCTGCCTATTTAGCCCTCCTTCTCACCCCACCTGCCAGAGCCCCAGTGATATAATGGCTACAAGACAGGGTGCTACAAATAAGGTCAACAGTTAGAAACCACCGACCGCTCCATGGGCGAAAGGACAATCTACTCCAGTACAGACTGCACTTCTCCCCTGTCCTATAGCATCGCATCACTGAGCCATTATTGCCTTGTCTCATCCCACCTCAACCACTGGCAGCACTGATCTTTTTACTGCCGCCATACTTTTGCACGTAGCTGCAGTTGCATAATCTGTCACCTTTGCAGACTGCCTTCCTTCCCTTAGCATTATGTATTTAAGGTACTCCTTGTCGTTATAAAATGGGTTGTTTTCTGATTGTTGAATTTTCCCCACAGGTTGATTGATTTGTCCTGTGTTGTTGGGTTGTCAGAGTTATTTTGTATATTCTTTATTATGGATATATACTTTTCAGGTATATATGGTTCTCAAATAATTGCTCCCATTCTGTCGGCTGTCTTCTCTGCCTTTGTTGATCAAGTCCTTGGATGCACAACATTTTTCTATTCATTTTGATGAAATCCGATTGACCGATTTTGTCTTATCTTCCCTGTGCCATGGCTGAAAACCAGGTGGCGAAGCATTACTCCATAGATCTTTCTTTTAAAGATTTTATAATTTTCTTCTAAGAGTTGTGGATTTTGTTCTTAAATTTAGGTTTTAATTTAGCTTTGTATATGAGTGTGAGTTCATATTGTCTTTTTTGTTTTGCTTTACTTTGTGTTTTTTTTTAATCATTATATTAGGGGCTCGTGCAACTTTTATCACAATCCATACATCCATCCATTGTATCAAGCACTTTTGTACATTTGTTGCCCTCATCGTTCTCAAAACATTTGCTTTCTACTTGAGCCCTTGGTATCAGCTCTTCATTTTTTCCCCTCCCTTCCTGCTCCCCCCCTCACCCATGAACCCTGAATAATTTATAAATTATTATTTTGTCGTATCTTACACCATCTGACATCTCCCTTCACCCACTTCTGCGCTGTCCGTCCCCCAGGGAGGAGGTGAGATGCAGATCCTTGTCATTGGGTCCCCCTTTCTCTCTCACCCTTTTGATGACTTCTTTTCCCTTTCTACTTTTCCCTCACTACTTGCCAGTTGTTTTCACTGGATTTCACTTTTATACCAGGAGCCTTCAAAAAATTCATGAGAAAACGGGCTTGAATGACAATGACATTTTTCCACGAACCTCCCTTGTACATTAGTTAGGGAGATAGATGACTTGTCTGCCACTGACATTTGGTGTTCCATGCTATAGAGTTTTTTGCTAGTAAATGGTTTTCCAGCCAAGAGCTACATTCCTCAGCCCCATTTCCACCCAGATAAGGCCCCTGTCACCAGTTTTCATTGAGGTAATATGACCAGAAGTGATGGGTAGCACCTCTCGGGTGGGAATTTGGGGAAAGGCTTGTTGTTGGTAGTTCTTGAGTCAACTCTGACTCCCGGAGAGGCTATATATAAGAGAAGGAAACATTTTCTGATACTGCACCCTCTTTAGTACCCATATGCTTGAGTCCCCTTTGTGGTTATTGTGTCAATTCATCTCATCGACGGTTTCCCTCATCTTTGATGGCCCTCTACCAAACATGATGGCATTGTCCATCCTGATAACATGTCCAAAGGAAGAGAACCAACATCTTGCCATCCCTACTTTTAAGAAACAATCTGGTGTCCATTTCTTCTGAGGTTTATGGAGTGGACATACCTTATCAATGGCCTTTCTCCTGGCTCTGATGCTCTGAGGGATGGTAAAGTCTCATGGTAGAAGCCGGAGTTCATGACTCACCAGCTGTGGGAAAGTCACTCTTCTCCATTCAAACTAAAAACACCGAACCTATTGCCACTGATTCAATTCCGACTCATAGCGACATTCTAGGAGAGCGCAGAACTGCCCCCACTGGGTTTCTTAGGCCATAAATCCTTAGAGAGGCCAACTGCCACAGCTTTCTCCTGGAGAGTGGCTGGTAGGTTTCAACCCCTGACCTTTAAGTTAGCAGGGCCCCTCACAAGGGACATTTAAGATACTAACATTTGAGAAATTAGTGACAGAAGCTAGTGTTATGTGATTTTAACTAATAGAGGCGTGCTCACCCTGAGACTTATCTTTCTCCATTATTCTGTCCTGCTTTTTCCTTCCATTCCAGTCCCTTTCATTAGGATTATTCTTTTGTTGATGTAAGATATAGATTAGCAACCTAAGGATTTCATACAACTGTAAGCATACTGTTGTCTATATGTGTATTTTTTCTGAGAAGATGGTCCACTGCCTTTTCCTTTGTTAAACAATTGTAAAAGTATATATAACAGATTTGCCCATTTAATATTTGTATGTATTCAATTCAGTGAAATCAATTCATGTCGTACAGCTATCACCAGTATCTGCTGCCAAATTTTCCATGCCCGTAAACAGACACTCAGTGGTTCTTAAGCAATGTGGCCCCTTCTCCCATGATCCACTGATGGTCACCTGATTTTTTGAGTGCCTTTTGGAGACCTGGGCCTACCTCCAGTTGCTATGAACCGCTCTAAGGAATTCTCCTCCAGTGTTCTCATTCCTAATTAATCCATGTTTGTACAGATCTGAATAGCCATAGATAATCCATAGATATAGATAAAAATGAAAGCAAAACCAAAGATCTCTAGTGAATTTTGAGTGCAAATGGAGAGGTATATTAGGGTCTACCTAGCACTACGAATCAAAGAAGACAGATGAAAGCCACCTCTGGGATTTATCAAGCAGCTGCCCTTCTGCTGCACTAAGCACAGCCTCAAAGGAGCCTCCGATGACCTCAAAAGCTACCGTGTTCCTCTCTCACAACTGATGGATGGTCTGGGACGATGGAGATCCTGTTCTTGTATATTCTGAGAAGTAATTCTCCTCCAGTGCCACTCTTCTTTTCTGAGAAACCTATTTCCAGTAAAACGTCCTTAATGCCAAGACAGTAAAAAAAAAAATAGGTATACTAATCTTCAGGATTCTGTAAGAGATTGGAAATGTGAGACAGTGGACAGGTATATCCCAAGCCTTGAACATGACTGGGCAGAACTAAGGTTCTCCAGAGAGCTTATTATTAATACAGAGGTGTCTAGTCTCCTCTTCAGAACATGAATGACCTGAATTCTAAAGCCAGAGAGTCACATCAAGCTAGCCATTTTATTTGGTGTCTTAGAATAGAACCAAACCAAAAACCAATGCCATCAAGTAGATTCCAACTCATAGCAACCTGATAGGGTAGAACGGCTCCTGTGGGTTTCTGAGATTATAACTCTGTATGGGAATAGAAAGCCTTGTCTTTCTCCCAGAGCGGTTAGTGGCTTTGAATGTGTAACCAGGGCTCTCCGATGATAGAATAGATATGACTGCCTTCCCACATCTTGAAGGCTCAGGAGCTGCCACATACAATCCCCCAACTACCATCTCCATTCCAAGAACCAAGCATGTGTCTCTGGGCTAGGGAAGAGGGAGAGACTGTTCATATGAGGAAAGGGAGACAGGGTAGGGTGTTGATCTTTCAGAATTCACCCCCAACCCATGTGTTTGGTGCCCGTCTGTGGCCACCGTCTCTTCTTTCCCCAGATTTTAGATAATGTTCTGTGCAATGTATTCCTGGGATATGCTGGATCTTGGTCTAAACCCTTGACTTTGGTGTCAGTCAGTGGTCCTTAAGTGTAATCTCCAGACAAGTAGTATCAGCATCACCTGGGAATGTGCTAGAAATGTAGATTCATGGGACATCTACAGACTCGATTAATCAAATACACTGGGAATAAGACCCAGAAATCAGTTTTTTTTTAACATGCCCTGGAGGTAGTCCAGATGCAAACTCCAGTTCGAGGCTCATTGGACCAACCTTGGCCTTCACTGCCTAACAGACGACGGATTTCTCATGTAGTCTCATAGCAGACTCACATCCTCCCAACCTGCAATCCGAAGTGCCTAAATTCTAAATACCTAAGAGGTCTTTAGTTTCTTTGCCATCACCATGATAACGCGGCGTTTCTCTCACCCATGAGCCACGTGGCAGAGAAAAATTTACCTTCTGAGAAATGTGTGCATTTGTATGCTATGAAATATATTCCATCCAGGACGCCATTCCGGGGTCTTTCTTCCTCCAAGGTTTCTGAAATGCTGGCTCCCTCTGAGTTCTAATGTGTGGGGAGACCTGCTAGGTCCCCATGCCCATCTAACACCACAGAGATGAAATGTCTCCCCATTTGAAAGCCTGCTAATCTCTATTACTTTAATCGACTCCTTTAGATCGTGTAGCTTCAAACAGCCATGTATGCCTTTGGAGTTTATTAGAGAAAACCCTGCTTTTGAAAGCTCGGCGCTTTAAAGGTGGTCTTTGATCCAGAAGCCAATGACTATAGGACTCTCACAACCCTACCGCATTTGAAGCTTTCTCTTCTCTCTGCTTCCTGCCTTTTCTCCATCTCCTTTCCGGTTCACTTTCGGCATCTTTTTCCGCCTCTGTGTTCTTCCTTTTCGTCTACCTATGCCGAACACCCTCTAAGACTACATTTCCCAGCATATGTTTTTAAGACCCCATGCCTTACATCTGGGGTGGCAAGTTATCATTAAACATGCAAGTTCTTAAGTCCTGATTAAGACCTAAGATGAATCAGGAGCTCAGGAAAAGCAGCGCAATTACAGACCTTTTAAACACATCCAGGTGGTTTTATGCTCACCTGATTCCATGAGCATCATTTCCAGGAGTTGGAAGAGCAGCAGCTCTAGAAAGTCTTAGGACTTGGGGGTAGTACTCACCTCTAAGAGGTTAGAAGAGGGCCGGGTGACCTGTCTGGCTGCATCATCTAGCAATCACGTGGTTTCTATGTTTATTCTTAGATGTAGTAGTCTGCCCTTACAGGTAAAACCCCAAACCAAACTCACTTCCATCAAATCAGTGCTGACTCATAGTGAGCCCTCTGTGGATTTCAGAGACTGGAACTGTTTACAGTTGCAGAAAACCCCGGCCTTTCTCCAGAGGAGCTGCTGGAGGTTTCGAACCTTGTTGCAGGCTGAATCTAGAGCTCAATAGCCAGGCCTAATTTGGGAGATCAGATTGCCAGAAGATCAAGAAATTAGGAATCAGGACCTCTCTCCTCCTGCCATCAGAAGGAGAATTCTCCTCCCTGGTTTGTTATATGGCATTTCATCACTTTCATGGACACCAAGTCACAATGTCATGTGATAGGTTCAAGTCTCCTTTGGCTGCAAACTAGCACACACAACCGGATCTTATAAAGACACTGCAGAAAAGGATTCTTTAGGAAGAAAACCACGACAACGAGAATTTACCATTCTCAAATTAGCACTTGGAACATACTGCTCACACAAACATATGCCAGCCTCAGAGAGCATCTCACTCAAGCCCTCATTTAACCACCAGGGAGCTGAGAGCCAAAGAAGACGAGCTATAACAATAACCAGCATTTAGTGTTGATTCTCTTCCAGGCACTTAATTACTTTATTCCGGTGCACAACAACCAGATGAGGTGAAATCATGAACTCTATTCCCGAAACGAATAGACAGCTGTTCTGAGAGGGTCAATAACTTCCTCAAGGTCACACAGCAGGAAAATGACAGTATTTAGGATGAGTTGAAAATCTGTATCCCCAACCATTTACCTAAACTGTACCTCTAGGTGACCTGTTACCTCTACCCATAGTCACATAAATTGTTAATAGTCAAACTAAGTAAGGGAAATCACATCATACCTAGAATTCAACAAATGATGCTACAATTCAAGTCCAAAGTCAAAGTCAGAGTGCGTGAAAGTGAATTCTTATAAAAGGAACTCGAAGCACAGATCTTAGGAGGCTTACAGGAGAGTCCTTTTCAGGAATAACTGTGAGCGTAGAATGAGCAAGGACCGTGGCAGTTCTGCTTCTTTCTAGCTTAACATCTCTGTGTCTCAGTTTTCTCAACTATAAAATGGGAGTCAAAACAAACTCATTGTCATCGAGTCAGTGCTGACTCATAACAACCTCCTGTGAGTTTCCAAGACTGTAACTGTTCATGGGAGTAGAAAGCTCAGTCTTTCTCCCGAGGAGCTGCTGGTGATTTCAAGCTGCTGACCATGCAGATGGAAACCCAACGTGTCACCACTGTGCTACCAGGGCTCCTCTAAAATGGGACAGAGGAATGGTATTTGCTGAAAAAGGGGTATATTAGTTACCTAGTGCTACTAAAACACAAATACTGCAAAGGTGTAGCTTAAAAAAAAAGATTTATTATCTCCCAGGTCAGAAAGGTAGAAGTGTGAATTCAGAACATCACTCTAGGCCAGTGGTTCTCAAACTGTGGGTCGTGACCCCTTTGGGGGTCAAACGACCCTTTCACAGGGGTTGCTGAAGACCATCAGAAAACACATATTTCTGATGATCTTAGGAGCCGAGACACGGCTCCTCTAACTGTCTCCAGGCAGGTCTACCCACATGTAGATATGCCCACCTATGAGTACCCGGCGTGAAGACTGCTACCATGGTACACCATGCTTCAAGACAAAATTTCATTTATTTGTCATTAGAAATCATGAGGGAGGGGGGAGAGAGGTGGGAGGGGGGAAATGAGGAGCTGATGCCAGGGGCTTAGGTGGAGAGCAAATATTTTGAGAATGATGAGGGCAATGAATGTACAGATGTGCTTTACACAATTGATGTATGTATGGATGTGACAAGAGTTGTATGAGCCCTAATAAAATGATTAAAAGAGAAAGAAAGAAAGATTTCACAATATATAATTACGTATTGTTTTTGCGATTCATCATGATGTTTTAATTATGTTCAATTTGTAACAATGAAAATACATTCTGCCTATCAGATATTTATGTGACGATTCATAACAGTAGCAAAAATACAGTTAGGAAGTACCAACGAAAATAATTTTATGGGTGGGGGTCACCACAACATGAGCAAATGTATTACAGATTCGTGGCATTAGGAAGGTTGAGAACCACTGCTCTAGCGTGAGGTCCTTCTTTGATATTTGTGGAAGTTTCTTGGCATTCGTTGGTCTTCCTTAGCATCTGCCTTTCCCCTCTGTGCTTCCTGTGTCCATTGTGATTAGGTTTATAAATCACCCAACCAGGGTATGGTCTGATTAACATAACAAAGAACCCCCTCCAAACCAAAACCAAATTCACTCCCCTTGGTCAATACTGACTCATAGCCACCCTGTAGGACAGGGGACAACTGCGAGTTTCTGAGAATGTAACTCTTTACAGGAGCAGAAAGTCCTGTCCTTTTCCCAAGGAGCAGCTGATCTTTTTAAACTGTCAACCTTGAATATTACAGCCCAACACATGACCACTAGACCACCACAGATCCTAAAGAAACCCTATTTTTGTTTTTGTCACAATAGGACCACTAAAGGAAATCAAAGTTTTCCATAACTCAATAGACAAGCAGATGGATTCAGGGCTACCACTTAATTCTAGCCCCAATCCAAGAACAGTCAGTTCTGATAACATGGGCCTGCTCGATAATCAACTAGATGAAGAGATCACCAAAGATTAGGGTGCTACAGCAAAGTATGGTGAAGAAAGCAGATGGTGCCCGGCTATTAATTGGCATAGTGTCTGAGGTCTTACAGGCTTATATTCAAACAAGCAGCCATCTAAGTGAGCTGTCAAATAAGTGTACATTGAAGAAGCACAAAAGTTGTGTGAACCAAAGATGACAATAAAAAAATCCACATATAATGAAGGTAAAAGTATCAGCTTAAATTGAAAACACCCAATTTGTAGAAGGCTATGGAGGACAGTGAGAACCAGAGTATCTGGAAGATTCCCTCTAGGCACAGGTGTGGGACTCAAAGAGCTTTTTTCTATAAGACACAGATTATTGTAAACTTGATTATGGTGGATAGAACAATGGCATAATATGATAGTTGGTCAGTTGACCTCTCTCTTAACCCAACAATCAAAAAACATAATTACACAAATAACAATGAGTGCCAGGAAGAACAAAATATTCTATAATTAGTTGTAGTCATGACTGTAAAACTCTTCTTGATGTGATTGAACTACCAAATTGTGTGATATATGGATGAAGTGCCAATAAAATTATTAATATTTTTAAATGTTAAAAAGAACACTTAAAGGTTACAAATAAGATTTTTTCCATTTATTTACATATATATATATTAATCATTTTATTGGGGGCTCGTACAACTCTTATCACAAACCATAAATCCATCCTTTGTGTCAAGCACATTTGTACATTTGTTGCCATCATCATTTTCAAAGCATTTTCTTTCTACTTGAGGCCCTGGTATCAGCTCCTCATTTCCCCCATCCTTTTCCCATCCTCTTTCCCTCATGAACCCTTGATAAATTATAATTTTTTCATGTCTTTCACAGACCGATGTCTCCCTTCATCCATATTTCTGTTGTTCATCCCCCAGGGAAGGAGTTATATGTAGATCATTGTGATCCGTTCTCCCTTTCTCCCACTACCTTTCCCTTAACCACCTGGTATCACTACTCTCATTATTGGTACTCAGGGTTTTATCTGTCCTGGATTCCCTGTTTCCAGCTCTTATCTGTACCAGTGTACACCCTCAGGTCTAGCAAGATTTGTAAGGTAGAATTGGAATCATGATAGTGTGTTTGGGGGGACGGGGTGGAGGAAGCACTAAAGAACTAGAAGAAAGTTGTATGTTTCATCATTGCTATACTGTACCCTGACTGCCTCATTTCCTCCCTGAGACCCTTCTATAAGGGGATGTCCAGTTGCCTACAGGTGGGTTTTGGGTCTCCACTCCGCATTTCTCCTCATTCACAATTATATGATTTATTTTGTTCTTTAATATCTGATACCGGATCCTATGGACACCCCATGATCACACAGGCTGGTGTGCTTCTTCCATGTGGGCTTTGTTGCTTCTGAGCTAGATGGTCGCTTGTTTGTCTTCAAGCCTTTTGATAGCCAGGCACTATCAGCTTTCGTCACCACATTTACTTATGTACCTGCTTTGTCTTCAGTGATTGTGTTGGGAAGGTGAGCCTCATGGAAAGGCAGTTTAACAGAACAAAATGTTCTTGAGTTGAAGGAGTACTTGAGTAGAGGTCCAATGTCCATCTGCTACCTTAATACTAAACCTATAAATATATGCACATAGATCTATTTCCTCGTCATCATATATAAATATATTTACATATGTACATGCCTCTATTTAGACCTCTATAATTGCCCTTTGCTTTGTAGTTCTTTACTATATTTTCTTTTACTTTCCTCTTGTCCCACGTTCATGCTCAGCCTTCATTTGGGTTTCAGTAAATCCTCTTGGTTACATTACCCTTGATCAAGCCCTACCAGGCCTCCTACACTCACCTCGCCATCAATTTTAGATCACCTGTTGTTCCCTTGTCCCGGGGTTTGCTAACATTCGCTTCCTTTCCCCTGCCTTCCCCTCATCCATGTCTCCCGAGAACCACTGGTCCCATTGTTTTCTCCTCCAGATTGATTATCCCGCCTATCTTATCTAGATAGACTTGCCGAGATAATAATATGCACAAAAAACAAGACAGAGCAAAACAAAACAAAACAAACACACACAAAACAACCAATGACAAAAGAAAGAGAAAAGTTTATAAATAGTTCAAGATCTGTGTTTCCAGTCCAGTCTGATGTGGTGCCACACCCTGCTCCAAAGTCTATTTTTGGTATCCTCTAAGGACTTTGTTGCTCTGCCCCCCTTGCTGTTCTGTTGCACACCCTTAGTGTATTGCCTCAGTGTGGTGGAGTCAGATTGGGGCAATTGTTGCACTGTGTCTCCAGTGTTGTCCCCTGTAGTGCTATGGGTCAGTGAGGGACGTCATGTCTCATAGTGGGGCCGACCATATAGTCCTCTCTGTGCATTGGCTGCTCTGATCAGGAATATCATCCTCAGAGCTTGGTGGGCCAGGGTGTGCTGCACTCTCTCTTCCTCCCCCTTCATTTGCTCCTCTGTGCTCTGATAAAGCATTTCCCTCTCCTTGAGCTGTAGCTTCAGTGCTGTTCTCTGAAGTAAATACTTCTGCTGGGAAGGGGGGGGTACTGTCCACATAGTTGGGATTGAGGCCAGCCCCTCAGACCACAAATAAGGTCTTTTTGTACCTGCCGCCATCCAGATAATTCTGAATCATAGTCACCCTATAAGGCAAAGTAGAACTGTTCCCTAGCATTTCTTCGGCAGTAAATCTTTTTTAAAAGTTTGTTGACATATAATTCACATATTATATAATTAAATAGTTCAATCATATTAAGAAGAGTTATGCGATCATCATCACCATCAATTTCAGAACATTTTCTTCTTTCTCTTACTTGCTGTTAGCTCCCATATCCCCCAACCCCTCCCCTGCCAAGCTGCAAGGAAATGATTGATTCAGTTACTATCTCTATAGATTAACCTATCTTGGATTTCATATGCAGAAAGACAAGCAAAACAACAGCTATGACAAAATAAAAAAGTAAAACCTCAATTGAAAAGAAAGCGGATTATATGGAAGCAAACGCTATTTCTTTCTCGCGAGGAGGGCCTAATGGGTTTGAACTGCTTATCTCGAGGGAAGCAGTCCAACACATAACCTCACTTGCCACCAGGACTCCCATCCCTTCCTAAACATGTCTTTCAGTTAAATTTGTAGGTAAGTCAGAGCAGGTACATACAATTCTTATTTAGCCTCACTTTAGTGGTAGCGTCGTGGGTTAGTTATGAGTTGGGCTGCTAACTGCAAGATCAGCAGTTCAAAGTTACCAGTCACTCCTCAGGAGAAAGTTGAGGCTTTCTGCTCCCTAAATAATTACAGTCATGGAAATCCACAGGGCCAGTTCTACTCGGTCCTATGGAGTCGCTATGAGTCAGAATTAACTTGATGGCAGTGCATTTGGTTTGGTGTGTTTTGAGTGTAAGAAAAGGTTCAATCCCCTTCCTAATCATTTAAAGCCTATATGCCTGTGCAGCAAGGGGAAGTGAGTGTGATGGAGAATTTGTTGTGATTACGGTTGGCTCCACTGTTTCAAAGTGAAGACACATTTACATAACAGTACAGGGCAAGTACTGGTAAGTCAAATGTTAGGAATCTAGGGACTTACTGCATTTTCCAAACAAGAGCATATCCACAGGTAAAGGGGCCAGGTTTTAAATACATTTTGGGGGGAGCATAGCAGGATATAGGTGAAGGACAATTGAAATTAATAAATACAAAGTGTTCGGGACAGTGTCTGGCACATAAACATACAAACGAAAACTCCATTGGTGACAAGTCAATTCCAACTGAGGGCAACCCCATTTGTGACATAGTAGAGCTTCTGCACGGGGTTTTCTTAGCTGTAATCTTGACAGATAGGCAAATATTTCTTCTGTGGTACCTCTAGGCAAGTTCAATTGCTAACCATTTGGTTCATAGTTAAGTGACGTTTATGCCACCTGAAGTATGAATGCCTGACAAACAGCAAGGTCTTTATAAGAAGTTAATGTTCTTAACTTTGCATCTCCAAGGCTCACATAGTTTCTAGCACATGGGAGGTATTCAGTAGATAAGTGTTGAGTTAATGAAGCTAAATGTATTAGTAATTCCAATCGTATTTATCTATTCTCTATCTCCTCCATACAGAAAATAAGAAAAACTTTGTTTTTCCTTGACTTTATCTTCTAGACTTTCCGTATATTAAAACCCAATTCTTCAGGGATAGAAACCACTTTTCCTTGAACAAGCTTGGTGGAACTTGAGGACCAGCTGTTTTCCACTTTCATCCTCATCTTGAGCCCATTTTATCACAAAAGTGACATCTTAAATATATGAAGGACCACAACTTCAGGATATTTTTTTAGGTCCACCAGTCAAAAACCCAAGTAGAACTGGAAGAAGCATGGAAGTGAAAAATACAGGGATGACTTCAGGCATGGCTAGATTCAGGAGTCCAAATGACATTATTAGGATTTGGTATTAGCTTTGCCTTCTTCAAAAGCGATTCACACCTATTTTCAGGCAAATTATTCTTTGTGATAGTAGGGTGGCTACTATAATTTCAGATGTATACCTCTATGTCTCGGGGACCAGGGAGAATAAAATTCATGCTGGGAAATAGTATATACAGGAACTGAAACAAATGCTTCGCAGAACAATATCAAATCCTTTCCAGGCCTGGTCAACCACAAAATAGTATTTCGTTTTTACTACCTGCAGTATACTCTGATAGTTTCTATTCTATTTTAATTCAACTTATTCTACCCCTTCCTTTTTCTTCTCATTGTTCTCTTCCCTTCATTCTTATTAGTCAGGACGATAATGACAGCTGTGGAAACAAACAACCCCCAGTGGATCAGGCAGCTCTGTTGGGTGTCTTTCTTCTCCCTCCAGGGATCCCGTATGAAGCCACAATCTTCAACACAAGATCATGGCAAAAGAGAAACAGAGAGTGGAGAATCATTCAGGGGATTTTGATTTGACTTGAGTCACGTCTATCACCTTTGCCCACAATCATTGGCCACAATCCAGTCACATGGTCCCAAGCTTACTGAGCACCCAGGAGGCAAAACCCAGATTGGTGAGCAGCTCCTCAGTGTATTTTATACTATTCTAGTCCAGTTTGGAATAAGAAGAAGAGGAAAGAAGCAGCAGGAGGAGGATGAGGAGGAGGAGAGGAAAGGGGGGAGGGAGAAAGGAAGGAAGGAAGGAAGGAAGAAAAGAAAAGAAAAATACTGGTTTTCACCAACTCAATGGAATTCTGGACATTGCAACTCTTTAATTTGAAAAATTTTAACCTCTTGAAGTGAGACTGTCTTTGATTCTGCCTCCCTGTTCTCACCTGTCCATCCTAGCACCTAACTTCCTCATCCTTGCTGAGAAGACCTTAACTTCCTCCCTCAGCCACCTTCCTGCCTAACTTTTCCTGTGTCCAAAATGCCTTGAACTCTCTTTTGACTGGTGCAGTCACCATGGCGCCTGGCTCCTACCTCCTACTGCCCTTCCTCGTCTTTCTTAGCTTGTCTGCTTTGTGGCCCCTGCCCAGCCACAAGGCCCGTGCTAGGCAGATGTCACTTCCACTTACTGCTCCCTGCGACAGTAAATGAGACCAGGTTATAACAGCCCCTCCAGCCTTAGAGCTCTTGCCCTCGAAGGCTCCGGGGTCTGTTGAGGGAAAGACTAAAGTAATGGAGTCAGCCAAGCAAGTAATAAGATAACTTTTGTTCCCCTTTGCTACTATGGTGCATAGCTCTCGATTCTGATTCTAGTAGCATCTTACTGGCCTCAATAACAAAACCTATGGCTGTTAAGTTGATTCTGATTCACAGAGATCCTATAAGACAAAGTCGAACTGCCCCATAGGCTTTCCAAGGCTGTCATGTTTACAGAAGCCGACTGGCACACCTTTCTCCCAGGGAATGGCTGATGGGTTCAAGCCACTGACCTTCGGGTTAGCAACTAAGTACTTTAACCACTGCACCACCAAGACTCATCTCCTCAATGGGTTTCAGAATTAATTATCTGAAAAAACATCTCTTTTCAGAGTTCCTCTTTAAAATCAGGCAGGTGGGGGAGCAGATCTTGGGCTCTCCACTTTGGTAGGCCTTCTGGTTCTGGGAGGCATGAAGGATTACTGCTGCTCGGGGTGATAAACAGTTTTAGCTAATACTTAAGAGATGTTTACCATATGCTAGACACTTTTCTGGATCCTTTACAATAGTAATCCACCTAAATCTCTCATAAACCCTACAGATGAGGATACTGAGGCTTAGAGAGGCTAAAGATCTGCTGAGGGTTATACAGCTTAAACATATTAGAACCAGAATTTAAACAGAGCAAGTCCGGCTCCAGACACTGCCCTCTTGACCACTGGGTTATATTCTCTTCATGAGAATAATTTTATTTGTACATAATATTTTCATGCTGCTTATAGTGCCTGAAATGGACCTTAGTGGCATGATGGTTAAGCACTGCTAATGAAGAGATCACTGGTTCGAAATCATGAGTGGCTCTGCTGGAGAAAAGACCCCCTTAAAGGTCACTGTCTAGGAAACCTGATGAGCAGTTCTACTGTGTCATGTGGGGTCACTGTGAGTAAGAATCAACTCACAAGATGCAACAGCAACAACACATAGGTTTCCACATACTTTCCTGATACTTACGAGAACCTTGTGATCTAGATAAGATTATGATGAAGAGAATCCTATTTTATGACTGAAAATTGAGGCCGAGGGAGTTACATTGCATTCCCATGCAGGAATGTGTTAGAGTCTGCTCCAAGAAGCCTCACGGGGCTAATGGATGAATTTTAACGACTTTAGAAAGCAAGTTGTAAAGTCTGGCTATTATTGATACTATCTACATTTATATCATTTTGGAGTCTTCAGGGTGGCAAAAACAGCCAAGCACTCAGCTACTAATGGAAAGGTTGGCGGTTTGAATCTACCGAGATGTTCTCTTTGTATGCTAGGCAAATACTCTGAGAAGCAGGACTATAGGAAGAAGAAGGAAGCATCAGGATTGGAGGAAAGTTCATTAACAACCTTTGATATGCAGAGGACACAACCATGCTGAAAGCAAGGAGGACTTGAAGCACTTTACTGACGAAGATAAAAAAGAAAAACCAATAGCTTTCAGTATGGATGATACCTCACAGATTACCTCACAACTGGGCCAAAAGATGGTCAAGAAGTTCATTTTACTTGAATCCACCAACAGCCATAGAAGCAATGGTTAAGAAATCAAGCAATGTATTGTCTTGGGCAAATCTGCTGCACAAGAATTCTTTAAAGTGTTAAAGAGGAAAGATGTCACATTGCGGACTAAGGTGCACCTGTCCCAAGTAATGGCATTTTTCAATCACCTTATATCCATAGGAAATTAAGGCAGAGTAAAGAAAAATGACTGCCTTTTAATTCTGGTGTTTGGGAAGGTTATTGAATAGGGCATGAACTGCAAAAAGAATAAATAACTCTATCTGGAAAGAAGTATTACCCGAATTTCCTTTTGAAGCAAAGACGATGAGACTTCATGTCAAGTGTTACAGTTGGATGTGTTCTCAGGAGGGACCAGTCTCTGAAGTAGGACATGCTTGGTGATGTTGAGGATGTACACTGGCAATGTTGAGGTTGTACACAGATAGGAACTGAAAACACAGGAAATCCAGGACAGATGATCCCTTCAGGACCAGTGCTGAGAGTGGTGATTCTGGGAGAGTGGAGGGAGGGTGGGGTGGAAAGGGGGAACCGATGACAAGGATCTACATGTGACCTCCTCCCTGGGGGATGAACAACAAAAATTGGATGAAGGGAGACATCAGACAGTGCAAGATATGACAAAATAATAATTTATAAATTATCAAGGGTTAATCAGGGAGGGAGGAGTGGGGAGGGAGGGGGAAAATGAGGAGCTGATGCCAAGGGCTTAAGTGGAGAGCAAATGCTTTGAGAATGATGAGGGTAACAAACGTACAAATGTGTTTGACACAATGGATGGATGGATGGATGGATTGTGATAAGCGTTGTATGAGCCCCCAATACAATGATTCAAGAAAAGAGGCTCCTGGGGAGTTCAAGAAGAAAGAAAACCTTTTGAAACTGATGGTGGCGGCAATTGTACAATTATGCTTGACCTATTTGAATTATGAACAGTTGCAACATCTGTGAGAGCTCCCAATAAAATGATTAATAAAAAAGAATAAAAATTGCCATCATCATCGCAAAGAGAGAGAGACAGAGAGAGAGAGAGAGACTTCTCGGAAGAAAGACTTGGCGATCTGCTTCTGCGAGATCATAGCATTTGAAAACCTGTGAAGTGCAGGAGTTCCACTCTGACATACAGGGCGTCAAGATGACAGGACATTGGCTGATGGCAACTGCTGCTGTATTAAAAGAATGCATGTTTTTCTTATATATACTATTTATTTGCACAGATTATTTAACATGGAATGTGAAGTAACAGTATATGTTAACTAATATATTACTTAACATATAATATCATAGTATGTTGTTTTAATTACATACTATCATATTATAATGCTCTACTATAATAGAGTCAGTAAGTAAATAATAATAAAGTTAAAATCAGTTATATTGGACCAAGGTCATAGAGACTCAAAATACCTCCCCTCCCCGATATTTCACTACTTTTACCATTATCTGCACATTTGGACTGAAATGTATCGCTATCCCTTCTGCCTGGTGACGATGCTGTACAATAGGGTGTTACCAAGCAACTCTTCCAATTCTGTGTTTAGTGACATCACACTGGTAGCTTGATATTGGCCACAGTGGTGGTATTGACACTGTAGAAGCTTTGTGGCTTCATGAGCTACATGTTGGGCTGTTAGCCACAGGGGTGATAGGTCAAATCTACCAGTTATTCCTCGGGAGAAAGAGAAGGCTTTCCGCTTCTATAAAGATTTGCCATCTCAGAAACCCGCAGGAGCAGTGGTACTTTGCTCTAAATAGAAATAAATAAATTCTATGAAAGAGTCTCCTGCTTAACCTACTCATATTCCTGTAATGAGAGCCAGTTGTTAAGCATTTGCCCGCACACTCCATGAGGCTGACCCTCCTTACTTCCTGGACATCTAAGATGTGTGTCTTATGTCACTCTTTTTCCTGTGTTACTCAACATTGTATTTCCAAGCCTAACATCGTCTCCTCTGACTCCAGCCTAGACTCCTGACTTGCCTCTCTTCACCACTTCCTTTTTCCTTTTGACTCCTATTTCCCAGAAGGACCTTCCCAGGCAGGCAGCCTCCACCGGACTCAGTTGTATGTCCGCTGACATACACACAACCCCATGGCCCTCATTCCTGCTAGGGCCAATTGCTGTCCTTATTTTTGCAATTTCTATGCAGAAAGACCCATCCACCTGCCAGTGCTCCTTCTCAGACATAGGAGTCATTGAAGCCCAGAAAGCTTTCAGCTCTAGACTTTCTCCCACAGTCTGGCCCAGCCTGTTGGGCAAAGGGGTGGTTAGTTTCCCTGTGTGTGTTCTTTGGGAACTGGTTACAGATCAAAGACTGGTCCTTCCCTAGCCTTGATGCAGAACATCCTGAGGCATGACAAATGCTCCTGCTTGACAGTGTGGGTATTGATTTATGGGCATCCAGAATCAGGGCAGGGATGTTAGAAACTCATTCAACATGTACTAATAATCTTCATTCTCCCTGGCATGCTGTTAGATTTCTTTTAATTAACAATCTTCTTTCTTTACAGCCTCATGGGATTGTTGGGATTCTAGAATACTACAATAATATATTAAGGATCATTCCATGCCAGGTATTGTTCTAATTGGTAAAAAAATGACAAGTTAGGAGGTGACATTGTTATTGGGTGCTATCCAGTCAGTTCTGACCTCCAGCGACCCTGTGTACAGAAGAACAAAATACTGCCTGGTCCCATGCCAGCCTCTCAAGTTTTATGAGTCCATTGATGAAGCCCCTGTGTCAATTCATCTTGTCAAGGGCCTTTCTGTTTTTGCTGCCCCTCTACTTTATCACGTCTGATGGCCCTCTCTAGGGACTGGTTTCTCCTGACAACAAGTTTAAAGTATGTCTCTAAGGAGACAAGGTAGGTACTACGATTGAGCCAAGTAGTCCGTTGCCTGTTGGGTTCATTTCAACTCATGAAGATCCCCAGGTGTGTCAAAGTAGAACTATACCCCATAGAGTATTCAGTGACTGTTAGCCACAGGGGGTCAGCTTTCTTTGAAGGCACTTCTGGGTGTTCTTAACCCTCTAACCTTTGGCCTAGGAGCCGATTATCCCCATTTTAAAGGTGAGAAAACATTTTCATGAAAGCACAGAGAGGTTGAGGCACTGGCCCAAGTTCACACAGCTAATATATCCGACTTCAACGCTTCTTTTTTCCTTAATGCCCATGGTGAAATGATCTTGGCATAGCTGGTTCCCTTTCTAAACTTTGACCGCATTCTATTTATACTAGGGTTAGAGAAGCGACTATATTTTATTGCCACTTTCTGTTTATGAGTTTGTCTACACCTCTTCTGGTTCCTCAGCTTGAATACATTGGAGAAAGACAACAGGCCTTATGGTTGTTTGAGCCCAGGACCTAGGGCAGGATCTGTTTCTTGTGTGAAGTAAAATGAATGGCCCTCTTTCCTTTCAGCATGAGGAAACCGAGGCCCAGTGGTCTGACAGAGAGCTCCCTTGGAACCCAGGCCTCATGGCTGCTAGTCCAGCACTATCTATACCCTGCCGCATGGCTCTTCCTGTTAGCCTGTCAACTGGAAGTTGGATCGTAGGGACTGAAAGCAGCCTGGCATTGCTCACCCGCCATTTGAAACACTGGTGTGTGACTTTATCCCGAAAGCGTATGCATGTCCCCAAACCACCTTCAGAAATGACGGAGAAAAGACAAAAAGCCACTGCTATGGTGATCACTCACCGCTGACACAAGTGGGCACCGTTTAACCGGAGGCCACCCTCCCACACCGATGGGTCATTCAATGAGGGTCTTAAGAACGTAAGTCAGACACACTTCATTCCTGATTGACTTGCCTCCAGTTCATTCTGGTTCAACACTGATCAAGGAAAACACAAGAAGATCCTCAGTCACAAGTCCCACCCCTTCCCCAGTTTCTCAGAAACTCTTAACATGTGCAAAGATTCCCCTGGTCTCATCCACCTTTTCTGGAAGCCGGAGACTTCAGCGGGCTGCTTGCATTCTTCCCCTTAAGTAGAGACTATCAAGGGGCAGAGCCTGCTAGAACTGACATGCAAACAACCAGAAGAAGCAAAGGCAATCTGGGTTTTATACTATGTTAATAATCATAAAGAAAGAACAAATCAACGAGATTTGAAAAATCCACGGACTCTGACAGGCTATCCCAAGACCTGCATGATTCACAGGAACGGTGCAACAAAATATTTGTAGTGTCACCGAGTGCCCCACAAAGCTTGAAGCACCCTTGACAGATCAAAGAAAGAAAGAGGTTAAAAGGCATGATTCCATTTAGGTGCCGTGTTATGGAAAACTTGGAATTATAGTTCATAGTTCTTTGGGAATGATTAACTCCATGTGGTATTGATGGTAATACCCCATTTTCTGGAATCATGAATTGGGCATTTCTCCAAAATTCCCTAGCTTGGTTTCATTCTCTGTGTACATATCCATCTCTCTCTCTCTCTCTCTCTCTCTCTCTCTCTCTCTCTCTCTCTCTCTCTCTCTATATATATATATATATATATATATATATATATATATATATATATATATATATATATATATATATATATATATAATTTTCAGTTTCACACACACAAATGAAAACATACCCCATAGGCTGTCACGGGAGAGAACACCAACCTGGAAACTGATTTATTTTTATCACCTCGAGTAACCTATTTCCTAACCTGAGACGTGCAACCACATCAAGGAAGAAACCGTTTTTCCTTGCATGACGTGGAAGGGAAATTGCTACTCTTCAAGCTGGGCACTCAGGACCCTTTGTTGAAATGTGTCCATTTTGATGGAACACATTCGTGCTCCGGGAAGGCCCTTGTGTGGAAGGAATCATTCTTCCAACAGAGGCTTGCCCATCAGGCATCCCACTCATGATTAGTTAATCCGTGAAAATGAGAAACAATCTCTAAGTGGCTGATATACTTTAGCAGCAAGAGATATCACAGCCTCTAATTTTTGAAAATCATGATTATCTTGTGATGGTGTGATTTTGAAACTGCAGGATCCCAATAGGAAGGCATGAGGCAAAAAGTCAGTGGGTATGACATCTTGATTAAATCTGTGTCATGTTGGTTGTTGGTGGGTTAGTTTATTGTTGTCGTTGTTTTCATTCCTTTGGAAATGGGGAGCTGCCGCTAAGGTTGCTAATTTGATTCTTGGCATCTCAGACTTCCCTTGTCTCTTACACTGAACCATCTCTGTGGCACTTAAAAGTGAAATATTTGCTTCTGAAATAAAGAAGGCAATAAAATCTTGTGGTAAACAAGCCTTTGTGGCTTTATTTTTCATAGATAAATACACAATAAGTTCAAAGTAGAATTGAATTCCTAAAGCAATACTCCACTAATCTGTATTCGGGGGTCTCAAGCGTATTATCTGTAATTTACAACCAATTTAAATGGCATTAACAGCCTTCCCCTTATGGGAATTTAAATTTGCATCCTAGCATTGAATTAAATAGTGATTGCACATTTTCTATATGGGACAGAATGCTCTTTGGTGCTTGCTTTGAATAATGAAGCAGCTATTCATGCACTGGGTGCAGTGTGCTCCTTTGTCCTCGATGTAATTGACGCAAAATGCCAGTTAAAGGGATTTTTCTCTTTTGCCAAAGGTTTGTTGATTGCTGTCTATTTTCACCTATTCAAAATTAAGAAAACAGTAATCTCTCACCACACTCGAACCCATTTACCCAAAGAAGGCCCTGAATGAAGGGAAGTCAAGTTGTGCCTTTTTTGATCTTTCCAAAGATGGAGCCAGATGTCAGAAAATATTGGGAACAAACCTTTGCAGCAGTGCATAGTGAAATTATTTGCAATTCTTCACTAGGACTCAAAACAAGAGAGTTTGAAGTGTAGGGTAGGGAAAAAGGAGAACATGGCTTGTCTCCAAAGTAAGAAACTGAAATATAAATCCCTGCCCTCCTTCACCAAACTCTCCTGTGATGAGAAAGAGTTTGTAGAAATCCAGGGATGGCAAATCCACACAGAATTTCCTTCATCTCCCATAGTGTGTCCATAGCAGACATCAGTAAGATTGATCAGCATCAGTTGATGGGAGCTGGCACTGGAGGCAAATATCTTTGCCATTTCAGTTCACTCACCCATCTCATTTCATAGCTGGATCGAGAGAAATGGAGTGACCTTTGGGTAGAGCCAGAACTAAGAACCAGTCATTACTAATTTTCTCAATGGCGCTCTTTCCACCTAACCCCACCAGCATACTCCTGGTGGCAGGTACCATGCTTGTCTGGTGCACCATTCTATCCCCAAAGCAGAATACCGCGTCTGCTCCCAGTAAATCAAAATCCAAACCCATGGCCATCTAGTTAATTTCAACTTATAGCGACCCTATAGGACAGAGTAGAACTGCTTCATTTGATTTCTGAGACTGTAAATCGATGCAGGAGTAGAAAGCCTTATCTTTCCCCCTTGGAGTGGCTAGTGGTTTTGAACTGCCAACCTTATGGTTAACAGCCTGATGCCTAACCCACTATACCATCAGGGTTCCTTGAACCCATAGGTGCTCATTAATTATTTTTTATTCTAATGAATGAATGAATAAGAAAGACATACCACTCAGCACCTTCACTGACCTCTATCTCCTATGGGTCCCTCCTCCTCCTTTCGAAACACTTTATCTCAGCAGATATACCATTTTTTCCCTAATAAACAAGAGGTCGGGCTGGACTATCGAGTCTTACTCTTGCCACATTAGCCTAGTATACAACCAAATCCAACATAAACGGTTACTGGGCGAGGTGAGATTATATTCCTGAATAACAGGTCTCTGATCCATTTTTGAAAACACCATCTTTCAGGCATGTCTGTAGCTTGACCACCTCAGCCAGGAGAGCCAGCAATGTTTGTCGTTATGATGCGTCCAGTGCCATGGAGTTCATTTCAGTCCATATCGACCCTGTATAGGATTTTCAAGACTGCATCCTTATGGGAGCAGATATAGCCTCCTTGGAGCAACTGGTGGGTTTGCACCGCCGCCTTGCAGGGAGCAGCCTACCACAAACACTTTTGTATGTATCTCGATAAACACTCAAGACAATCTCCAGTTCCACATAAGCCACACAATGTGAAGGAACTCGAATAGATAACTTAGTTGACCATTGCAATGAATTCAATCAAGTCACTTTCCCCCCTAACAGTTTTATGGGCATGTAATGTACATATCATACAATCCAATAGTTCCGTCACATCAAGAAGAGATGTATAATCAACACCACAATCGGTTTTAGAACATTTTCTTCAATCTTATACTCAACATTATTAACTCCCATTTCCCCCTACCACATACCCAAAGGACCATTAGTTCTGTTATTATCTCTATAGATTTACATATCCTTGATTTCATATACAGGAAAACATTAAAAACAAACAACAAAACCAGTAAGTAGGATAGCAAAGTAAAAGAGATAAAAGCCTCAATAGAAAAGGAAGCAGACAATATTAACTGAGCATTTATGAACAGTGATTTGAGTTTATGATTTAAGTTTTGTGAACAATGATATTTATAACTTTGACTTTCAAATATGTTTGGCATACATGTGAACACATTTTAGTATATATTTACATACATAAACCAGAAAGTGTCCAAAATACTGGGAATAGTCATTAAAATCTGGGAAAGTTTTATTTATGTATCAAGTGAGATTTAGTTTTTATTATCTTTTGCATGGAGATAAATGATTGATATTACTTTCTCTATACTAATACATGAGGTATTGAACACATTATGAGGGAGCAACATCTACTACTGTTGTATTCGACAAAATATGTTTCTGTTTTGCCATGAGTGTGTTTCTGAATTCCTCATACAAAAAAGCAATAAAGAATTAGTATCAGATCGTTACATTTATATTTGATAGAAATAGAATAATTCCTCTAGGAAATAAAAATATATATCTAATTAAATAATAAAATTACATGCCAATAAATCTATTTTCCTTTTCCCTTTAGACTGACTTTCTTTTAAGAAATTGATTGATATTGTTATGACTCACAAAATGAACTTTTAGGTTGAGAAGTGGTGCTATTGTTATGGTATGTACACATTGCTGAATGTACAAGTTGAATAACTGCACAAAGAAATAAAATGGACAATTTAAAAATTTTGTATATGATAACAATTCTGTGTTAGTCTGGGTACTTTAGAGAAACAAATCCACAGAAACTAATATGTATAAGAGAGAGTTTTACATAAAGGGTAAATGCACATCAAGAAAACATCTCAACCCAATGTTTCCCAAGCCCAAAGTCCAACATTAGCCCATATGTCCAACACCAATCCACAAAATCCTCCTCCATCTCACAAAACACATGCAATGACACAGACTGCAGGAGGAAAGCCCAATCAGTGAACTAGTTTAATCATCTGAGTTGGCAAGCGTCTCCACACGGCTGCTCCAGCACCCAGGGCTGCATCTGAGTTGGTCCATGTGGCTTCTTCTCAGGGATGTTTTGCAGGAAGTGAGCCTTGCAGGCTGAAGCAGGGAACTGGCTAAGGCAGCTGCACCCTGGTCTGACCATCACAAAGCAAGATATCTGAGAACTAGAAAGGCGAGGATCACCAAGCCATTTATCCCTCTGCCCTTCAATTAATTCCACATGTGTTTATCGGTCAGGTTGGCACAATAAACATTAACTATCTCAAATTCTATTTTCATTTTCATATCAGATTGGTCAGGGAAACCTTATGTTCAGTTGGTTCTTGTAGACAACATACATCAGCGGCACTCTAACCAAATGACTCCTGTCCTACACAAAGTGAACCAAAACATGTCTTCATTTGGTATTTGTATCATGTTTTTGTGAATAATCTCACCCCACTGGATTCAGTAATAGCTCAAGGAATTGTGAAGATGTAGTAACAGAGATGGGAAATGAATGTGCAATGTTTTAAGTATTATTTCAAGACAAAACATCCATGAAGATCTGCAACAAACAAGTGAAATTATTTCCAACTGCTTTCTCCCTCTTATATCTTGACTATCTCATCTCTAGAGAACAAAATTATATGTTTCAAATCAATATTTTTGCTTATTAATGTTCTCATATAATTCTATGTTATATCCACATTTGAACATACAGTTTATTTAATCCATTTTATTGGTTTCATAAATTTTATCTATTTTCAAATTTTAAAAATCTATTTTCAATGATTCAAATGTATTTACTAATATAGAGCCAAGTTTTAAAAGTGATATAATTTTATATCCAGGTAAATTGAAATGGCAAAAAACTAAGTGGAGTATAAAAATTAAAGAGAGAAAAAGAGAGAAAGAGTTTGAATCCCTTAAGACAATCCCAAATTAACTTATTTTTTAAGTGTTGTGAATCAAAGAAATTACCTTCATTAAGCACTCAAGTTTAATGCTTGTAAGTTATTTACTAGTTATTACCACATCCATCTCTTGTTGTAGTAAAAATAATAATAGTGGTATGAAAAGTAAAACTATTTTAGAATCTGAAATTTTTATATCTGCAGACCCCATTAGTAACAGAAACACAGATCCTGCTTTGTGGGTTTTTTTTAAATGATGTAAATTCTTGGATCGAAAGACCCAAGTGACTGTCAACATCACAGGAGGACCATTTGGAAGTTCATGGAGGAAATTTCTGGATGATAAACAAACATGGTACTGTAGCCAGAATATATTTCTAGGATACAAAGCTAGTGGTGAAAGTTATAAGAGTGAGTGGCTACTGTAGTCTCCATCAGTCAGCTGTGGATATTGTTTTATTGGCAAACTATTCAGTCCTTTGCTACAATTGGATTTGGTGATTGATGCATCTCATACATGACTGATAAACATGAAAACATCCCAATTCACAATATGTTGCCATATTTAGGCTAAATACATGGATTTAGTTTAACTTATGAACTGAAATAAAAATTAAAGAAGAATATAATTTGGAAAACCATTGTGCAACACAGCGTTAATATCACTATAACAGCTGCTGAATGTACACTATCTTTTGGAGGAAGAAATGAAATATTTAGGTCCTCACAAAATAGAAAAATTAGGGAGTTTACTTGAACTTGTTGCTGATCATGTCATAAATTTGATAACACAGAAAAGGGCAACCCATCATGTATATCTGAAATAATGTGTGCTTAATGAATAAACCTCATAAGTGATGAAGTTAAATCAACTATTTCAGTGAAAAAATATATAGCTTTATATTCCAATTTGTCTGTAGTTCCACTCCTGATATTTTGCATACAGATCAGCTAAGTATTGTTTTAAGATACTATCTTAGGCTGAGTTCAATAGAGAGTAAAACCAGTGATATGTGTGTGTAAGTACATCTAGAGAGAAAATTTTATCAAGAGCATGGATCACATAACTGTAGATGTGGGCAAATCAAAGTCCACGCAGGTGCCAAGTCTCTGGATCAAATGTTAAGCTGGAGGTTTCTCTTGAATCAAGTAGCTATGGGGACTAATGAATTTAAGACCAACAAGAAAACCACCTGCTGCTGCCAAGATGGATGAATCAAAGATCAGCATGTCTGAGGATGGGCTACTGGCAACTCTCAAGTAAAGCAGGTAATATGGCAGGCCATTGACTCAAGTCCAAAAAACCGGAGGTTAATGCAGGTTACAGGGTACCTGGCATAAAGCAAGTAAGCTTTTCGATTGTATTCATTTATATTGGAAGTAGGCCACACACCCAAGGTGATTAATTACATCAAGGCTATGACCTAAGTAAGTATATTGCATTCCACCCTAATCTTAGACCATCATCAAGGCTTACAACTGATTAGTTGTGATCACATTGTGTTAGATCAGGTCATGGGGGATTACACAGTGTTAAATGTCAACCCACTGAGAATCCTGACTTACCCAAGTTGTCACAAAACCTTAATTATCACAGATATGTGTTTTCAACAGACAGGAACCCCGTTGAGTGATTTTTACTAGCTTTAAAAGTCCTATTGTTGACAAGTGCTTCGATATTTATGTGACCTTTGCAAAATCAATTTCTCTAAGGGTTGACGGCATTCTTATGACAAAGCTACCATCATGTCCAATGTTACCATGTGTCAAGGTGTTATCAAGGCAAGCAATAGAACATTTTAGAACATAATAAAAATGCCATTTTCAAATCATGCACTATGCATGCACTTAATCATTTAAGACATGGCATCGTAGATTTTTGTTAAGGAGCAATTTATTTTCTGACTATTCAGTTATCCGACACATTTTTACCACCTTTAGACACTGATGGGAAGTTCTTAAAACATATTTAGGCAATGGACAAATATTAAAATATCTTTTTAATACATGTTGGGAAGCTCATGTGGTAATAACAAATGCAATCCGGGAATTATACACCGTGATCCTAGATGCCTTAGAAAATACAGCTGAGGACCAGACACAGAAAGAAGATACCAAAAGAGAGGCTGAAAACATATCTAGCAAAATGCAAACACTAGAGTATATATTTATGTTGGTTATATGGAATCATGTATGACAGAATGTTATTGGATGAGTCAAACTCTCCAAGATTCAGAAGCAAATTTGAAGAGATAGCAGATCTCTACCCATCAAGATGTGAGAGAAATTTTTGCAAACACAATACAACATATACAGCCAAATACTGATTATCAAGCAGGTCACCATTGCAGAAGCTTGAGAAAGAAACAAGTAAATAACAGAAGTCCTCCCTAAATGTCATTGAGTCCCAGAGAGCAATTTCATATAACCTTATTATTGACACATGTGAATCTTGCATGGGAAGGGGAAAAGTTTATGAAATCCTGTCATAGCCTTCTCACTGCCATCGAGTCAATGCCAACTCATAGAAACCCCATAGGACAGGGTAGAACTGACCCCGTACATTTCCAAGATTAACTCGTTTTTTTAAATTAAAATATTGAGTTTTATTTCACATGCATATTTTTGTCTCCCCACCATTTCCATTTGTCTGACCACAGCTCCTACTCTGCCCTATCATAACCTTCCATACACACTCAGAACCAAGCAAAAGGTGGAACTCCCTCTTTACAAACCAAACAGAAGTTTTGCACAACACATTCTTGGCAAAGGAACCTGGAGAAGATGTATCCGACACAGGAGGGAAGGTTCTCACTCTGCATTTTAAAAAGGACAGCCAGATAGCAGTGGTTACAGACGTGAAATAAGACGGAAAAGTTTAACAAACTGTTTAAACTCGTTTCATAGAGACTTCCTCCACTGCCAGACATCTTGAACAGCCTCCTGGTCAGTAATCCGGAAGCAATTCTTCACATCGTTGATGGATTTGGCTTCCACTTTAGGAAGAAAACCACCCTTTTCTATGCCTGCTTGCATTTTTGCTTTAATGTCTTCTACAGAAGTAGGGCCTTTCGGTGTTTGGGGAGTGTTTTCCTGTTTTTTAAAGGATTTTTGACCTTTGTATCTTGGTGGGGATAGTTTTGAGTCTTTTCCATTCTGGTTTGATTTTTGTGCTTTTTGGGCCTGTGTTAGTCTGGGTAGACTAGAGAAACAAATCCATGGACACGCATATGTATATAAGAAAGAGATTTATATCCAAGAGCAATTGAACATTGAGAAAACATCCCAGACCGGTCCAGATCAAGTCCATAAGTCCGATATTAGCCCATATGTCTGATACCAATCTATACAGTCCCCTTTAGGCTCACGAAACACATGCAATGAAGCCAAATGCAGGATGATCACAACAGTGGGTAGAAAGTCTTTGGGTCCAGTGGTGTAAGCATCTCAGCGCTGGCAGGGGTCTCTCTGTGTCTCCTCCAGCTTCCTAGGTCTGGTTGCATCCATCTGGCTTGTCTCCTGCAATGTCTCCCAGGGAGTAGCAGGGAGAGGGAGGTGTCTTCCAACTCCAAGGAGGAAGTCCCAGATTTCCCAGAATTCTCAGAAGGCCATGCCCACACAGAAGTCTCATTGCCTATCTCCAGATTGACAGCCTAGACTCCACCCCTACACCCTTAAACCTTCGACTGACACCAGATTAGGAGACTACCACAGGGCTGGAGCCTCCTGTACAGATTTCTTCACTGGAGCTTGTTCTTCAGATGCATCACTGTCATCATCGTCATCATCATCATCTTCTTCAGCAGCAGCAAGTTTTACGTTTTTTTCCTGTGGAGCCTTGTGCCCAGTTGTAGGGGGCTGACCATTTTCCTGATTTCCTTAAAAGTGCCATATCCCCCTTTGCTTCATCATTTTTTGACTCTACATTTTCTTCCATCTTACTAAATGCTGTTCATTAATATGCACAGGCCCTGAGCCCTACTTCACCCGTAAGACCACTGGTGATGTTAGACCAAAGCCCCCAAGGGAGACTCGTTGACTGTACAGATGCTTTCAAAGTTGCTGGTGTCATTTAATTGGGCCGCCTTCGTAATTCATTGCCTCTGCTTCCACAATGTGCAGTCTGCCCTTTGCACCAGCACCTAAGCGGACTGTTCGTCAAGGTAACTGGTGCTTATTTTCATCATTATCCACCATAAAATGTTTATCTTTGTCGGCCTTTAGTTCACAATCAAAAAGATCATTTGGGGGCCTCAGGAGGCTCATGCCCGTACCCATCGATTCTGCCATGGGGTAGTGGCACGCCCATTAGTGAGAGAAATGGGAAACTGAGGTAAACCACTGCTGCTGTTGTCTACAGCAGTGCAGGATGGAATCACACCAGGGTCCAAGACGAAATCTTTATAGGAGTAGAAAGCCCTGTCTTTCTCCTGTGGAGAGGTTGGCAGTTTCAAACTGCTGACCTTGAGGTGAGCAGATCAACGTGTAACCACTACGCCATCAGGGTTCCATGAGTTCAGTAACGCCTCTGCTCGTTTTCCTAGAGCCATCCATTGTACATTCCAAGTTCCACTTGTGCATCGATGCTTGCCACTGTTCCATATCATTTTGAGTTGCGCCCCATCAGCAAAGGAAAGTCTGAATGTTTTACTCCCAAAGGCTTTCCTCCATCTGCATCGTGATGGTCAACGGATCTTTGAGAGGGAAGCTCTTCCTCAATCATATTTTGAGCACCTTCTGACCTGAGAGGTTCATCTTCCGGCCCCATCTCGGACAATGTTCTGCTTCTGTTCATGAGGTTTCAGTCCCTGACAATGCTTGATGCTATCCATAGGGACTTCAGTGGCTAGTTCCTCTGAAGGGGGCCGCCGCGCCTTTCCTTGCAGTCTGTTCTTAGTCTGGAAGCTCTGCTGAAACCTGTTCACTTGTGGTGACCCTGCTGGATTTGAAATACCAGTGACATAGCGTTCAGTCTCCCAACAGCACAGTACAGCCAACAGACAGGCAAGTGGAGGACTAATAGTATAGTCACATTCAAAAAGAACTAACATTATGAATAGCTAAAACACACACACAGGAGTAGATACACATGTGTATACATAACACATATTTCTTTCATATGTGTGAGTTAGCGGAGCAGGGGGACCAGAGATTATTGGTGTTTATGGCCCTCCCATGGTTCAGTCTGGCTCTGGGCAGGAGGGGCTGCATCCCCAGCGAGCTCTCTCAACCAAGAGCTACCTACCCTTCCAGGTTAGGATTGAGAAGCCCTGGGATAGCTCCCCACCACGACTATTAATGTCAGTGCAGTCCTCTCGAGACTGTGCTGCTCTGTGGCAAATAGCTTACCGCTGTCTGTCTGTCTCTTTCTCGCTCTCTCCGTGCCTCCGGCAGAGGGGAAGCTAGCTACGTCAGTTCCTCTTCTTGGCCTCTTCCCACAGCCAAAAGACGAGCTCAAGTAGCTCAATCCTGAGTTTTGCTAGCGCACAGAGAAGGGTTTCAGGAACTCCCAGACCTAGTGCATTCTCCCATTGGCCTCATAAAGGCAAGCAAGGGCAAGACCCGCCTGCTGCAGCGTCAACCCGAGGGTGGCTGCCTTCTGAAGGTTGACAACTCAGTGAGAGAGCCAGCTGGGAGAGTGGCATGTTGATTTTGTTGTTGCCTTTCGTCTACTAATTCTAGTTCTGCAAATACTTTGCTTTGTGATCCCAGAGAGGGTGTGTCTGTGGCTTTATCTTTCCTGCTTTTCCATTCTTCTATCCAATAGATGGAATTTATACTGTTCTGCTTGAGGATTAAAAGGGGGTAATAAATCCAAGATGGCTAAGGCACTGCTCAGTACAGGGTGTTCTAACTCGGTGGAATCGGAACTGTGCCTTGTTTAGTCTATAGCTTCAGAACCCTCTGTTGGTTCTGTGCTTGGCCCACAATTCCTGCTTAATTAATAAGTCTCAACAATGTCATGCTTTGGAAACTATTTGTCAGCAGCTCCTAAAACAACGAACCAGTGATTTAGTCCTTTGACTCGAACGTGTATACCCAGGAGAGGTGAGGAGACAGGCCCTGGAAGGAGCAAGAACCCAAAGTCTCCTTGTAGCTTTTTTTCACAATAGTCAAACATAGGGAGAAAATTCCCCATGGCCATCAACAGGAGAATGGATGGATACACTGTCCCTGCCCCGCCCCCTCAGCGGCGCCACTGCAATAAAACAAAGATTGACCTGCTCCAGGTGAAACTCTCAGCAGAGGGATTGGCAGGAAGGGATGCTCAATCATGATAATGACAATGATGACAGCACTTAACGAGCACTCACCACATGCCGGTCACTTTTCGGACTTTTACACGTACTGATTCCTTTATTCCTCAAAATGATCGGATAAGATAGTTGCTATGTCCAGCTCTATTTTACAGAAGAGAGCAAGGAGGCAATAACAGGGGAAGTTCATATTTGCTACCCTCAATAGAAATAAACCTTCTGGGATGTGTGCGTGTGTGTGTGTTGGCACAATGAGAGCAGCATTGGCAAGTTGAAGCGGCGCTTTGCTTTCTATGGAGCATGGACATATCTTTTCTCTCCGATGTCTTAATGCTTCATTCCAGATCTCTGCATCTCGGACCTTTGGGCTGATATTAGTTTTCCAGAGTCAAAGCCCAGGAAGCTAAAGATCTGGCAATGGACCGTTTGGAATGCTCCAGTTCATAGTAAGGGGGGGAAGACGTGTTCCCTTCTATTTGCTGTGCCTGCTGGACACAGGACGGCTTCTGGACTCCTGGCAGCCAGGAAGTCCATGGAAATCGGAAGATGACATTTTGAGGTGGGAAGGGGGAATTCTGGGATTCCTCAGCTTCCTTGCCTGTCCCATCATGACAATGTGGCCCTTCTAGCTCCTGAAGCTGCAGAAGGGATGAGGGAAGGGACGACTCCTCCCACCAGGTAGTTCTGAGCTCTCCAAAGTGAAGAGGTCGTCTACATTTCACGGTGGATCCACACAAATGCGAGTCAGGCTGCCATAATCTTTGTACTGCCCCCACGTGTCTGGCTGTTGAGAAAATCGGGGGCAGGGTGGTATCCGAGTAAGGAGCAACTGAGTGGGTACCTCAGTTATTCACATCCAATGTTTCCATCCATGACTCCGGACTGACAACGCCTCCATTGGGAGAGGAAATAATTACAAGCGACACAGGCACGCTCGCCTCCCTGTCCTCTTAGAAAACGCCACCATTGGTAATAATGAATTCCTCGGTACATGTGTATGTGAGCGTGGAGAGTTATGATCACATCCTAGCCGCAAGTTTATTTATGCTTAGCTCAAGGTTTCCCTCCCCACCCCCACCCTGTATCCCCAATAGAAGGATTTGGAGAGAGCAGAGCTGGGACTATTAAATCCCCTCCTCAGTACCTCATCTCTGCTCTCAGTGGCAGCTGGTGCCTCCCCTCTGCCGAGCGGGGTAGCTGTGAGTTCTGGTTGAGGTGATAGATAAAATGATCCCTGTGTTCCTGGGAGCCATTCTGGACACTCGTTTAGACTAACTCAACAATTTAGCAGGTTCTATCTATGTAGCTGCCTATGTTTTGTGGGAGACAAGTAAAGTAACTGACCAAAAGAAAATTATTGTTGAATCGTCAATTTGAGGGCAGAAGGAAGTGACTTGGCATTAGAATTCCGGGAACATTAAGGAGAAATTTCCTTTCTTTAAGGAAAGCTTCTAGGGCTTGTTTGAAATTTGAAAACGTATTTCATGTAAGTATGAGCTGATTACTTTAAATTTTGCAAAATTATACAGATAATAGAGGTTCACTGTAAAAACCTGTAAGGGTGGAGCAGTAAAAAAGAAGTTAATACTCAAAGAACCAATATATGGCATATAATCTCTCAGCGTGGTTATATTCATATGTGTGTTTCTGTATTCCTTAATTAAACAGGAATGTATTTAATGATTTGCAGCCTACTCTTTTAGATTGAATACTCTCACTTGAGCACATTTTCACATTGATAAGTATGTTTTATACAATTACTTAATCTGGTTGCCTAGCATTCCATTGTGTGGTTACTAGAATTTTATTTAACAAATCCCCTTTGTGAATATGTATCTGAAGTGGGTTGTTTCTAGTTTTCCACAGTCATGAATAAAATTGTGATGATAATCTTTAGGCAAACCTATATTTACATTTATATATGTTCTCTTGGAATAAATTGCTGGAATTGTCATGGATGGGAAAGGGGGCATTTTTAGGGCTCTTGATACATACTACCCCAGAAAGACACTATGTGTAAGGATGGCTTATTTTCAGCTTATTCTCTAAACATAGTGGTTTGTTTAAGCTAAACATAGTGGTTTGTGATTAGCTCATCTTATATTGTGTTCTTCTCTTCCTATCAAGTTCATGGTTCTCTCTGACCTCTACTCCCTGTTCTGGCACTCGTAGCAAGCCAAGAGAGAGGTTAAAACCCCATGCAGAAGCCACTGGATGGGGAATTGGTTTGGGCAAACTCTCAAGGAATCTCAGTTTCATACTAGAAGGCAAAGGCACAAAGAACTGCCCATTCATTCTGTGAAAGTGGATATTTACATCACATTTTATAACAGTCATAAATGAAAATGGCATTAATCTGCCAAGTTGTTGTCTTTAAAAGAGAAAAAGGGAGGAGATGGTTGACCTACCAGAGAAAGCCCCGTGTCTGCCAGAGCTTTGCTGTGCACATGATTTTAAATAGCAGGGCAAAGGTGATGAAGCCAGCTCAACATCTCTGTCTCCATGGCAACAGCATCCCTGCTCTGAGCCTCTGACACAGTGGCAGGAACCAAAAAATACACTCCTTGCGCACAGTTACACTGCAAGTTAGGAGTTTCTTTTCATGCCTTGTAAATGCACATTTACAAAATATGAGAAAGGGCAGAGAAAGAGCAAATCCTGCACGGTTCAAAGTAGGGAGTCTTTAAAATGACTAAGTGAAGAAAGGGTTTGGTCAGGTGTGCAGCCTACGTTGGTCATCTACACAGAGACTGGAAGTCTTGCTCGTGTGTGAGGAGAAAAAAAATAACTATGCCTACATACTATAAGTGTGTGCATTAACATGGTTAATGTCCTTTCCCTAAATTTTTAACATACGTCAATCTTGCTTTCAGCATATCCACTGAGCTCTGATTATGATCTAATCAATTAAAGAAGTCATCCAATTCACATAGCTGGGAGCCCTTCTTATGCTAAACCCTGCAACACTTCAAAGACACAGCATTCCTTCTGAGTTGTGGAGGGCATGGTCGCCTCCTTACAGATCACTTACAACCTAGGGTGACAACCTACGGAGGCATACTTGACTCCTGTTAAGGTCTACTTATCTATTTACTTTGAAAGGAACTTTAAAAGAAATAAATGCAAGATGGGGATTATAAACAACTGGGTTCTTTCGGGAAATGGTGCATCTGCTACCAGGTGAGTGAAACCTGGAGTGAGGATGTGACTACTGAAGCTACTCAGCATTTAGTTCTTTCAAAATGTGCCTCCATCCATGGCCAGGGACTAAATGGATGAGCAAGTACTACCAAGGGAACATGAAATAAATTCGGGATTGGCTCCCTCTGTGTATGTTCCCATTAAGGGTGCCAAGATGATCCAATTCATTGAGTCTCCACCAGGGGACAATTTTGTCCTCTCAGTGGACATTTGGTGATGTATGGAGACTTTTTGATGATCATAACTGGGTGAAGGGAAGCGCTACTATCATTTAGTAAGTGAAGGCCAGTGAAGCTGCTAAGTAGCTCACAATGGGCAGGATAGCCCCAACACACACACACAAACGTGCGCGTGCACCCAAGCCCAAATTATCAAGAGCGACAAAGTGAGAAACCTTAATCCAGTGTGGCTGGCCATCTGGTTACTTTTGTTGCAGACAATACTGTGGATAGATCAAATGGCTATGGGTTCTGTACTCATAAAGACAAAATTCTCCCTGAATTGAGCATGAGTATTTTTTCCCGTTGCTTTTATTATTACACAATTTGCATTGCTTTAAACACAATATGTTCTATTTAGTCGTAAGTTAAGCACTCCTGAAAGGCAAAGATAATAAACAGAAAATGAGAGGCAGATCACTGAAAATAAAAACCTGGGATTCAGCTACATACTCAAAAAATATTAGCTATTATGATTCCCCCCTGCAGTTTGTGGCAAGAAAAAAGTATGTATAAAATAACCCCCTCCCAGGGGGATGGACAACAGACAAGGGGATAAAGGGAGACATAGGACAGTGCAAGACATGAAAAAATAATAATAATTTATAAATTATCAAAGGTTCATGAAGGAGGGAAGAGGAGGGAGTGGAAAATGAGGAGCTGATACCAAGGGTTCAAGTAGAAAGAAAATATTTTGTAAACGATGATGGTAACATATGTACAAATGTGCTTGAGACAATGAATGGATGGATGGATTGTGATAAGAGTTGTACGAGCCCCCAATAAAATAATTTTAAACATAAATACTATTGCGTATGTATGCTCATTGCTGACATATAAATAACAAAGCACATTTCAATGCTTACTGCCCAACACCTTTGGAACCCATTCATCTCCTCCTACTTGTCATGGAGTGGATTCCAATACATGGCAGTCCCTGTGTGTCACAGTAAGACTGTGCTGCATAGAGTTTTCAATGAAAGGGTTAGGCATTGGGCTGCTAACCACATGGTGAGCAGTTCAAACCCACCAGTAGAACGATTCAGTGTGCTCCCATAAAGATTTAGAGAAACTCTGTGTAAGGTCATTATGAGTTGGAGTTATAGGATTGAGTTTGTTTTTTCCTGGTATATATAATCTGGTTATCCTTATGTAAATGGAATCATATATATATATATATATATTTACTCTGAGCTGCTTCTTTTATTCCATATTGTTATTAGGTACCATTGAGTTGGCTCTGACCCATAGCGACTCGATGCACAAGAGTGCACTGTCCCGCGCCATCCTCACAGTTGTTCCTAAGCCTGAGTCCATAGATGCAGTTACAGTGTCAATCCATCTCGTCCAGGGCCCTCCTCTTCTTCACAGCCCCTCCACTTTACCAAACACGATGTCCTTCTCCAGGGACTGGCTCTTCTGACAATATACCCAAAGTATGTAAGAGGAAGTTTTGCCATCCTTGCCTCTGAGGAGTACTCTGGCCTTACTTCTTCCAACTCAGATGGGTTTGTCCTTTCAGTAGTCCATGGTACTTTCAATATTATTATGCAGCATCATGATCCAAATACATCAATTATTCTATGGTCTTCCATATTCAGTGTCTAATTTTCACATGCATATGATGCAATGGAGAATACCAGGCTTGGGTCAGGCACACATTAGTCCTCAAAGTAGCATCCTTGCATTTCAATACTCTAAAGAGGTCTTGTGCAATAGATTTACCTAACTCAATATGTCTTTTGGTCTCTTGACTGTTGCTTCCATGAGCGTTGATTGTGGGTCTAAGCAAGACAAAATCCTTGATAACTGCAACTTTTACTCCATTTATCATGCTGTTACCTACTGGTCCAACTGTGAGGATTTGGGTCTTCCTTACATTGAGTTGTAACTCATACTAAAAGCACAATCCTTGATCTTCTTCAGCAAGTGCTTCAACTCCTCACTTTCAGCAAACAAGATTATGTCATTTGCATACCACACGTGGTTAATAAGCCTTCCTCCAAACCTGATGTCACACTCTTCTTCAAATAATCCAGCTTCTCTCACAAGTTGCTCAGTCCGCAGACTGAATAAGTACGGTGAGTGGACACAGCCCTGACACACACCTGTCCTGATTTTAAACCACGCAGCGTTCCCTTGTTCCATTCCCACAACTGCCTCTAGATCCATGGACAAGTTCCAAGCGAACACAAAGAAGGGTTCTGGAATTCCCCTTCTTCTCAAGGTTAGCCAGAGTTTATTATGGTCCACACAGTCGAATCCCTGGGCATAATCAATGAAACACAAATAAACCTCTTTCTGGTATTCTCTGTTTTGAGCCAAGATCCATCTGGCATCAGCAATGAAAGCTCTTCTGAATAAGACCTGAACTTCTGGGAGTTCCCTGTTAATTTGCTGCTGTAACCATTGTTGGATGATCTTAAGCAAAAATTTACTTGTGTGCACTATCAATGATATCATTCTACAGTTTGAGCATTCTGTTGGGTCACCTTTCTTTGGAATGCACTAAGAACAGACACCGAAGAAGGACTTGGCTCCCCACTTCAGAGGAAGAAGCTTCTGAAACTGATGATGGCTTCTCGGCACTTTCAAATTAGTCAATATAATATGTTTTTTATATTCCTCCATGATCATGTAGCTGTGGTTGACTCCTGAATATATTATTCTACTGCATGATTGTATTGGCACTTGTTTACTCATTTTACTTGTGGTGGACCTTTTGTTGTGTCTTGGTTTTTTTTTCTGATTTGCCTATGACAAACAAGGCTGCTTCATACCTTGTTATACATCTTTCCTGGGGCACATACACACAGGGTTTCTTTTGGGAATATATTAAAGAGTGAAAATACCAGGTTAAAAGTTTCTGGGTGATACATTTTCTAGGTAAGGTCAAATTATTTCTCAAGATTTTATGTACCAATGTGCACATTTATCAACAGTATACAAGAGTGGGCATTGCTTCAACATAAAGATATAGTAAACAATTGATATTACCAAGATTTGATGTTGCCATTTTGGTGAACATGAAATTGAATCTCATTGTGGCATTAATAATTACTATCAAAGGAGCCCTGGTGGTGTAATGGTTACACATTAGGCTGCTAACTACAGGTCATCGGTTCAAAACTACCAGCTGCTCCCCAGGAGAAAGATAGGGCTCTCTACTCCTGTAAAAAGCTACAGTCTCAGAAACCCACCGGTACAATTCTGTCCTGTCCAACGCGGTCCCTATGAGTCTGCAGTGAGTTTTTACTTTAGTGGTGAAGTCAAAGAGTACTGGTAACATGGTGGGTGTGGCGGTTAACATAATCTCCTATCAACTTGAGTGAAGGGGTGGAGTTGATCCTGTCAATCAGGTCACAGCTTGATGTCCTCATTTGAAGGTGCAAATGGAGATAAATAGCTCACTGGAGGCCAGACTCAGTCTCTCTGCCTTCCTATTCCTGCTGTCAAGATTCTCAGAGCTGGAGGAGACACATGGAGACCCATGCCAGCGTTGAAATGCTTCCACAGCTGCTGGATCCATGAGACCTTCTACTCACTGGCCTGTGATCTTCCTGCATTTGGCATCATTGCATGTGCTGCGTGAGTCTCAAGAGGAATTTATGGACTTGTATAGGACATATGGGCTAATAGTGCACTTATGGATTTGATCTGGACTGGGCTGGGATGTTTTCTCAATATACAATTGCTCTTTTATATAAAGCTCTTTCTTATACACATATGAATGTCTATGAATTTGTTTCCCTGGTCAACCTGGAATAACTAACCAACATGGACTAAACACCACCAAGCCATGGTATTTTTGATTGCCTCATATGCATGTGAAAGTTGGACATTGAGCAAAAAAGATGGGGAAAAAAAGCATCGATGCATTTGAATTATGCTGCTGGCAATATTGAAAATATCATGGACTGCCAAAAGAACAAACAGATATGTCTTGGAAGAAATAAAGCACAAATTCTCCTCCGAAGCAGGAATGGAGAGAATTCATCTCATATATTTTGGATATTTTATCAGGAGAGACTGACTAGTCCCTGGAGAAGGACATCATGCTTGGTAAAGAGGAGGGGTATCCAAACAGAGGAAGGCCATCAAGGAGCTGGAGTGATGCACTACCTACAGCAAAGGTCTTCAATAGGGAGGATGGCAGCACAGGGCCGGGCAGAATTCCCTTCTGCAGAAGGGCTCAATGAGTCGGAACAGACTCAAGGGACTTGAGAGCACCGTACCACAAGGTGTGTGTGTGTGTGTGTGTGTGTGTGTGTGTGTGTTTTCCTGGAAAAGAATGTTAGGTTAGTAATCTGTGTTGCAAATATTTTCTCACAAGTTGTGGCATTTTTTCACTCTCTTAGTGGTGATATTTGATAAAAAGAAATCCTGGCATTTAATAGGACCAAAATGTAGCAGTCTTTCTCTTGAAAATTTGAACTTTTAGGATCTTATTTAAGCAATCATTCACTACCCCCAGGGTGGTCATATCAATCTTGTTTTCTTTTTAAAAAATTTTAATGTTTTGTCTTTTCGCATTGAAGTGCTTAATTCATCTGGGATGGATTTTTTTTTAGTTTAATACGGTAGAGATTCATTTTGTGTGGTGTATGATGTTATGTAGTAGGGATTCATTTCCATTCTTCCCTTGGGGATAACCAATTATCCCAGTACCATATATTGAATCATTCATCTTTTGCTTCCCAATTTGCAATTCTAAGTATCAGGTTTCCATATATGTATTAGTCTATATCTGGGGTTTCTTTTCTGTTCTATATTTGAGCCCTCCCCATGAACACACTGTGTTAACTATAGCTGTATAGTTAGACATGATATTTGATGAATCAATTTTTTTAAAGAAGCATTTCGGTTTTTCTGGGCATTGTTTTTCATGTATATTTTTGAAACAACTGTGTCTAGTTGCAACTTGTTGGATTTACATTGGGTTTATGAATCAATTGGGGGAGAACAGATTACTTATAATATTCAGATATTCCTTCCTATCTGTGAGCATGGCATGTCTCTTCATCTTTTAGATCTTACAGTTATGTTTAAGAACCTACTCCATACAGTCTGGGAACATATTTTGCTACATTTATTTCTAGATAACATATATTTTTGTTGCTATATTAAATTATCTTTCTGTTTATTGCAAATATCAAAAAATGCTGTTTACTTCTGTAGATTGGTGTAAGACACAAAAATATAATTACACACCAAAGAAAAATTTTGAGAGATGTTTTACCCTAATTTTCCAGAAATCAGTTAAGGTATTAAGAATTTCTAGAAGAATATTTTCTTACTTTATTTTATTCTCTTATTAATTTTTATCCTCTGTCAATATTTCTAAAATTTCACCATAGACATTTTGACATATCTGATCACCATGGGATGACTGTAATTCACAAGTGCCACATAGGAAACCAGATCAGGAAAACCATTCTATACCAAAGGTTTTCAAAAATTCTGCTAACTACCTGCTTTCTTAGCATGTTCACAAAGGTTTAAGAAATACGGGTACTCTGTGCACATTCACTTTCATCATTTTCATTTCTAAATGATTGCCTTCTGTTGCCTGAGCAATGCATATCTTCAAGGAAACCTCTTCAGGAATGCTCTTTATTTCAAGATGAAACTATAATGGAAAAGATATGTCTGTTAGAACCTTGACTCATTCCAGCTGAGGTTGGAGCAGGTTCACCTTGGGGGTGAGTTTCTGAAGGGGTTGGAGGTAGGAGACTGAGTGGGAATTGCAAGTTCTAACCTAAGGGAACTAAAGACTAGTACTAGAGTGACAAAGGGTTGTGAACTGTGAAGGTGTACTGAGATCCAAGAAAGCAGTGAAGGGAGATCAGAAAGTCCCTAAAACTAAAGAAGCTCAACTAGGGCCTTAAGGTTGTGGAACAAGATGCAGTCCTTTGCTAGGGAACATGCCTTCAGACATCTCTGAGAGGTTGTTGGTAGTTAGGTGCCCTTGAGTCTATTTGTCTATCCTCACAATTGTTCTTTTTTTTTTTTTTTTTTGAGTACATTGATTCGGCTGCTGTGTCAATCCATCTGGGTACAGGTCTTCCTCTTTTTCACTGCCTCTCTACTTTACCAAGCATGATGTTCTCATCCAGAGACTGGTCTCCATCCTGATAACAGGTCCAAAGTGCTACATGAGACCACATCTTGAAATCCTTGTTTCTAAGGAGTACCTCTTCCAAGACCTCTTTTGTCTTTGTTCTTTTGGCAGTCTATGGTACTTTCAATATTCTTTGCCAGCACTAAAATACAAATGCATCAATTCTTCTTTGGTCTTCCTTAGTCAATGTCCAACTTTCACATGCATATGAAGCTATTGAAAAGTCCATGGCTTGGATCAGGAGCACCTTAGTCCTCAAAATAATAGCCTAGCTCTTCAACTGTGAGGTATACTAGAAAATTGTTGTAAACCCCCAAACCAAACTCTTTCTCAAGGATATAAGAGAAGGCCAGGTTCTATTGACAGGCTACTCCAGGATAGCTAATGAGCTCAGAACCCAGGGCCAGCCTTGAAGTTGGAATCAGGAACACCAAGAGGGTCTCAGCCATTCATCCTGATGTGGTCCAGCTTCTCCTCAATCTCTGTCACTCCATTCCTTTCCAACCCTTCACTCCAGTCTGCAGTCCTGAACAGGCTTAGTTCCTTGCTTCCTGATCTTGCAGAACCTCTTCTCTGAGTTTCTATTCTCTGATTTGTTACCAGAATGTTTTGTTCTTTAGTCTGGTAGGTTAGGGTGCTCAGGATTTTTTGTCTCCTGTCCTTATCTGGCTGCCTTATATCCCTTTTCCAAGAATTTATTACCCCCCATAATAGCTATGGGAAATGGAGTACCATAAGAAAGAGAGCCCCCAAAATTCAGTGACTTAAAAAAAATCAAAGAAGGTTCATTTCTCTAAGTGTTAGTCCAAAGTAAGAGTTCTTGGCTCATGAAAGCCTTATGGAATCATTCAAAGACTCATGTTCCCTCCACATGTGTAGCTCTCATTAGGGGTTCCTAACATGGGCTTATGGATATAATTCAGGAAGTTAGTGAACTTGGGTGGGAAGAAAATCATTATTACTTTAAACAATCTTGTTGCTTGTAATGGTCCTAATAAATGGTTATAATAAATGACCATGAATATATGGTGTAAACAACACAATTTTCCCCCCTCTGAAAGTTCTGGAGGTAAGAATGCTAAAATCAATCTCACAGGGTTCAAGTTAGGGAGTCATTAAGTCTGGTCCTTTTTGTTGGTTATAAAGGAGTTCTGGTAGCACAATGGGTTAAGCATCAGACTGTGAATCACAAGGTTGGTGGTTCAAACCCATCAATTTCTCTGTAGAAGAAAGATGTGTCTGCTCCCACAGATGTTTAGTTTGGGAAACCCCAAGGAGTATGTCCATTCAGTATGAATCTGAATGGATTCCGTGGCGGTAGATTTGGTTTTAGTTTAGGGGATAAGTAGTTTCTTGGCTTTATCCCACTTCAGAGACCACCTACTGTTCCTTAACTTCTGGGGAAAGTGACCTTCGTTCCACTCTGCTAACGTTGTAGAGTAGGAAGTATTCAGCAGCATCTCCTCTGAAGGCCGCTGGATGCATACTATTGATTCTCTGTGCTGTGGTATGAAAACGTAGCTCTTGAGGCAAGACTCAACTACCCTCATTGGTCCTATGCATAGTTCAAGAGCAAAATGATCAGACACCAAGGATTACATATAATACTATCCCATGTACGTGAGATGTCCAGAGTAGAGAAAGCTATCAAAACAAAAGGAGAGCTTGTCCTGTGGTTATGTAGCAAAACCGAACGGTTAGCAGTTCAAACCCGCCCTCCAGCTGTTTCTCAAAAAAAAAAGAAGTGATCATCATCTTCCATAAAGACAGACAGCCTTGGAAATCCTCTGGGTGTAATTGTACCCTGTCCTACATGGGGTCCATATAGGTCAGAATTGATACAATGGAAATGGATTTGATCTTGACTTTACAGAGGCCAAAATCTGAAAGAGGTTTCTTAGGGCCTATGATCATGAGAAGACATGGCAATGATGAGGGGAAAAACAAACAGAGGACTTGGGCTCAAGTCTAGAAACACATGATTATTGTTGTATGCTGTGCCATTATGACCTCATGGGACAGAGTAGAACTGTCCCATAGGGTTTCTAAGGCTGTCATGTGTACTACGCAGACCTCCCAGAGTCATTTATAAACAACTCATGGGTTTGAACTGCCAATCATATGGTTAGCAGCTGAGGGCTTAACCACTACACTACCAGAACTGCTTTCCCCTGTCGTGGTGTGGAAACTATGAGGGGACTTCAAAACTCTTGTGGGACAGTTCCATATACCTTTAAATTCATTTTCTCCACAACATTTGGGAAGGCCTCTCCTAATTTCTTCAAGGCCATGGACCAGGAAGGTCAAGTGGAGGTGTTTTGAAATTAAGGCTGTCTTGCCACTGTCTCTGCACCTTTTCCCAAACCAAATCGAATGGCTAGAAACTTTGGGAACTGTAATTGTAATGCAAAGAATCACTTCAAAGAGTCCTTGAACCCACGAATAGGAAGGGAATCTGGGTCTTCCCAGGCACCCTGGTTTCCTTTTGGATCGTTAATGTTTCTGGTAGGAACCAGTTGTTTTGATGCTGGTTACAGTGGCCCCAGACCAAAGGCTCCAAAACACTCCACTGGATTCAGCCCGGCTAGAAAGACAAAGTCACACATGAAAGGAATTTCCCCCAATAAGGTCTGTAAGCTGCCTTGGCTGGACCTGATTCATCCAGGGAAATGGTTTTCATTCCAGTTGAGCTCTCTCTGGCGCTGTCTCTTTTCTTTCCTCAGTTCAAGGAGCCAGAAGATGCACTCTGGAAAGCATCGTAGGGACTCTTGAGAGAGGAGAGGAGTGTTCAGCTCAGTCTCACAAAAAGGAGACAGATGAGTCCTACTAGAAGGCTTTTGATGCGAGAGATTTCTGTCTCCCGGTGCCTTCAAAGGGTGAAGCGAATTCTGATCTCTGCGGCAGTAGGAGAGACTGGGACAGGCAGCCAGGCGTGGTGGCCAATTGATATGATGACAACGGCAACAAAAATAACTTAGGATCATGTCTGGGGCGACACCGTTTCGGTTTCTATAGCTCTCCCTTCGTCGCCCAGTTTGAGCAATAATATCCTTGGTGCTGAGCGAAGCAGGTTCGTTTCATCTATGCTGCGCTCTGTGTTCGCCTTGCAGGGAGGGCAAGGCTGTAAAATGTTGGTGGGGATAGTAAATTCTTGTTATTTATTGGCAGGACTTTCTATGCCCTTTGCTAAAAGCTCTCATTGGGAGAAGCCGGCAGCAAGGAGGGAAGTATTTCTTTAGCATAGTTGTCATTTTTCCGTGAATGGAATGGAGTTAAAAAGGTCATAACTGCTGCCTCTATCTATTCACAGAGCAGGATCGTCGCATGTGCCAATATTTCATATTGAAGTTAAAATCAATTAATTCTTTGAAAGTGTCCGTTTCCGAGGAAGCGGCTTCAATGGGGGCTACGTCCCGGGGTGGTATTAATTGTTGGGGCCCCAGTCTTTCAGGTCTCATTCACAAATGAATGCACATCCTGAGGATCAAAAGCAATGGCTAGCGCTTCCCAAATGATTGAAAGAGGGTTTCCTATCTGGCTGTAAAAATACAAATTGGTCTCATTTCCTCTGTGTCAGCTCAGAGAGCAGCTGCTTATGATAATATATATATATATATATATATATATATAGTTTATAGCACCTACTACAAAGACAAGGATTTTTAATTCATTTGAAGAAGACTCTTCCTTGGATCAAGCCAAGTTGGAAGGAAAAGTGGGAATTTTTATTTTAGTGAGTGTCACAAAACATGGACCAGGCAGAAGCTGCCAGCTTCCCTCCATCTCCACCACTTCCTTCCCCCAAGACTCCTGCCATTTCAAGTTCCCCGGTACCATCATCTTTCCTGAAGAGTTCATTTCCCACAAGAGATATTAGGACTGGTGGGGAGAGGAGGAGTCATTTTTTATCTAGGGAAGAATCGAAATCCTGGTCATTTCTCTCCAGTCAGATGATTGAAAGGCATCTCATCCCAACCCCCTGCAAGTCAGGAAACACGACATCAAAATTCCTGAGAGCAGTATCGGAAGAGTGAGCTCAATCATCAGGACGTGAGGCCTTGGGCAGAGTCCATTGAAGTTGGATTCCCTGTGGTTTTAGTGTATTGGCTTTCGGGCTGATTTCCCTTGTTCACATACTTAATGATTTCTTTCTCCCCTGCCTTATTTCATGAAGGATTTGAAGGCACTAACTCTCAAATAAAATAAAAGGCACACACTATCAAGAGAAAAGTGCAAACAGTTGAACGAATCAGAAAAAGAGAAGATGTGGGTGAGAAGTGCCCCTACTGGGATATGTCAGCACTGTGATATGGAGGAGGCTCCCTATGGCTCAGAATTACCTGGCAAACCAGAACTGGAATGTCAGCTTCATGAGAGCAGGGAACACGTGTCTGTTTTGTTCCCTGCTGTGTTCTTCATGACCTAGACTGGCGCCTGGTGCCTAGATGGTGCATGAATCAATATGAGTTGAATCAATATTAAAGAAAAGTAGAAAAAGCAACCAACTCCAAGATTTATAGTGCTGGCAACTTCCACAAGAAGGTGTTGTTCCAAAGCAGTTCTGGGAAACCAACTAAGAGGGGAAAGGGTCCCTGAGTCCTCACAGAGAGAACAGTAAAATGGTGGGTTACATCCTTGACAAATCTCCTGAAATTGATTGGAAAAAAAATCAGTGTCCTCCCCTGTTGTTTATATTCCACTGATACTCAGTGCAAGTAGAAGGTACAGAGTCGAAGTGCTGTTCACTTAAAAGGAATTCATTCTACAAGAGGATACATCATAGAATGCAAGTGTCATAAGTCTACATCGCTTTCATTCAAAAAGATATGTGTTGCTGGGGTTGGGGGTGGACAGAAGGAAGAGGCTGTGGATAAAGGGAAGGGGCTGTGGAGCTTGAAACCACGGATTATCCTGAGGTGCTGGGTTTATTGGGAAATGGAGTTGAGGAAGGTGAGGAAAACCAGTAAATAAACCAGAACTGAGACCTGGATACTCAAAGTGTACATGGACCAACAACTGTGGCATCCGCTGGGGTTTGCTAGAAATACAAACCTTCCAGGTTCCCCTAGACCAGGTGAACTGAACTTACATTTTAACAAGTTGCCCAGGGGATTCATATACATAAAGGCTTAAAGAGTGCTTATTTCATCTATTATTTGCATAGTTAGAGAAACGTGGATTGATTATGGAGCAAAATTGAAGCTTTTCATTAAGTTGTAAAGACCCTAGGAGAGGCTTCATTGAAATTTCTCATTAGTGGTTAGCAGTTTGAGCCAACAGCTCTCAATAGGTGGAGAGGTTGGGAGAGTTCAGGCTTTTTGGTCCTTAGGGTAAAGATGGTAATGTTTGAGAAGCATTGCTCTGATTTGCTGTAAAAGCAAATCTAAACTCTCCAAGTATTTAAAGATAGCTCTGAAATTCTCTGCATTTTCCCCTCAAGGTTTTCGTTTCCTTCTTCTTCTCTGATTGAACACACTATCATTGTCTTCTATTATTCTCTATATCAGAGAATTTCTGACAGGGGTGTGCTGACAAATCAGCTCTCTAAAAAACAACAAGGCCTGATGGTAAGCACTTGCCAATTGCCATGGTGTCAGTACTTTCATGATGGCCTATTTGAAACAACTTATGCTTTAACCACCAGCTCAAACAATTCATAAATATTTAGTTATTTCTAGCCAATGAGTTCCAGCAGTGCTAGACCTTTGATTGGTTCTGGACCGTTGTCCACCTTGGCGACCTGTCTTGGATACCTTGCTACTTGTCAGTCCGCCATGATCTGAGCACTATAACCCAGATGGAGCCTTCTCAGTATATGAAAATACCAAGATTACATTTAATACTTGGCAACCATGTCATATTTTTGGCTAATGATTACTTTATAATAAATTAACAGTCCTAATATTTCCCTGTAGGCATTAGGGAGCTGAGGTAGACTGGTATTGGCCAATTTTGAATCAGAACTCATATGGTCACTGTGCCAGAAATGACACAATCAAGAGGAATGGCATTGCCTTGCCTTCATAGTCACAAAGGACATTTCCAGGTTTATCTTGAAATACAATGCTGTCTGTGATAGGATTATATCTATCTGCCCTCAAGGAAATCCAGTGAACACAACTATTATTTAAATATGTACACCAACCCAAAAAGCTAATGATGAAGAAATTGAAAAATTTTACCAATGTCTAGCAGATGGACTTTGGGCCTCCACTCAAGTACTCCCTCAATGCAAGAATACTTTGTTCTATTCAACTGGCATTCCATGATGCTCACCTCCCCAACAAAATTGCTGAAGACAAAGTGGGTGCATAAGCAAATGTGGTGAAAAAATTTGATGGATCCTGGCTAGCAAAAGATATAGCATCTGGGGTCTAAAAGACTTGAAGGCAAACAAGCGGCCATATAGCTCAGAAGCAACAAAGCACACATGGAGGAAGCACATCGGCCTGTGTGATCACGAGGTGTCAAAGGGATCAGTTATCAGGCATCAAAGAGCAAAAAATCAAATCATTGTGAATGAAGGGGTGTGCAGATTGGGGACCAAAAACCCATCTGTAGGCAACTGGAAATCCCATTACAGAAGGGCCACAGGTAGGAGACGAGCCAGTCATGGTGCAGTGTAGCAATGATGAAACATACAACTTTCCTCTAGTTCCTAAATGCTTCCTCCACCCCACCCCACCCCACCCCCCACTATAATGATCCCAATTCTACCTTACAAATGTGGCTAGACCAGAGGATGGTAGAGATAGGAACTAGAAACACAGGGAATACAGGACAGATGATTCCTTCAGGACCAGTGCTGAGAGTGGTGGTGATACCGGGAGGGTAGAGGCAGGGCGGGGTGGAAAGGGGGAACCAATTACAAGGATCTACATATAACCTCCTCCCTGGGGCATGGACAATAGTAAAGTGGGTGAAGGGAGATGTCAGACAGTGTAAGATATGACAAAATAATAATAATTTATAAATTATCAAGGGTTCATGAGGGAGGGGAGAGGTAAGGGAGGAGAAAAATGAGGAGCTGATACCAAGGGCTCAAGTAGAAAACAAATGTTTTGAGAATGATGATGGCAACAAATGTACAAATGTGCTTGACACAATGGATGGATGGATGGATGCATTTTGATGAGAGTTGTATGAGCCTCCAATAAAATGATTCAATTAAAAAAATTATCAATGTCTTCCTTCTGAAATCGATCAAGCATGCTATCAAAATGCATTGATAATTATTGGTGATTGGAATGCAAAAGTTGGAAACAAAGAGGAAGGAACAGTAGTTGGATACTATGGCCTTGGTGATAGAAATGTTGCTGGAGATTGCATGACAGGATTTTGCAAGATCAATGACTTGTTCATAGCAAATACCCTTTTCAATAACACAATGGCAACTGTACACATGGACTTCTCCAGATAAAATGCACAGGATAAAGTAGATTACACCTGTGGGAAGAGATGATGGAGATACCAGTCCAGAAAAGAAAGGAAGAAGGGAAGGAAGGAAGGAAGACCAAAGTGGATGTAAGAAGAGACTCTGAAATCTGACCTTAATCTTAAAGAGTAGCTAAGGCAAATGGAAGAAACGATGAAGTCAAAGAGCTGGTAGAAAGTTTCAAAGGGCCGCTCAAGAAGAAAAAAGAAAGAAATGTGCAAAGACCTAGAGTTCAACACCACCAGCCCCCCAAACAGCATGCTCAGCCTATCTTAAATGGAAAGAAATCAAGAAAAAATTCAAGCAAGCCTCAAGTTGGAATATTGAAAAATTCTTATTGAATGATGCAGAAGTATCCAAAGAAGATGGAAAGAATACAGAGTCCCAGTACTAAAAATAACTAGTTGCCATTCCACCATTTCAGGAGGTGGCAAGCGAGCAAGAATAAATGGTGATGAGGGAAGCACTTCAGGCATTAGCCCAAAACAAGGCTCCAGGAATTGATGGACTCCCAATGAAAATGTTTCAACAAGCTGATGAAGCACTGTAAGTGCTCATTTGTCTATGCCAGAGAATTTGGAAGGCAGCTCTTTGATCAACTGATTTGAAGAGATCCATCTTTGTACCCATTCCAAAGAAAAGTGACTCAAAAGAATGTTCAAACTATAGAATGATATCATTCATGTCACATGCAAGTAAAACTTTGCTGACGATCATCTCAGAATGGTTGCAGCAGTATACTTACTGACAGGGAGCTGCCAGAGCTTCAGGTTGGATTCAGAAGAGGACGTGGAACAAGGGATATCGTTGCTAATGTCGGATGAATCTTGGCTCAAAGCAGCGAATATCAGAAAGATGTCTACTTGTGTTTTACTATGCCAAGGCATTCGGCTGTGTGGACCCCAATAAACTATGGCTATACTTGAGAAGAATGGGCCTTCCAGAATACTTATTTGTGCTCATGTGGAACCTGCATGTAGATCAAGAGACAGTTGTGTGAACAGAACAAGGGGATACTGCATGGTTTAAAATCAGGAAAGGTGTGTCTCAGGGTTGTAACCTCTCACCATACTTATTCCATCTGTTTGTGGAGCAAATCATCAAAGAAGCTGCATTATGTGAAGAAGAATGAGGCATCAGGATTGCAGGACAGCTTATTAACAACCTGCGCTATGCAGATGACACAGCTTTGCTGGCTGAAAGTGAGGAGGACTTGAAGCATTTGCTGGTGAAGATCAAGGATTGCAGCCTTCAATGTCACAACCAGACCAACAGGTAACATCGTGATGAAAGGGGAAAAGGTTGACGTTGTCAAGGATTTTGTCTTGTGTGGATCAATAATCAATGTGCATGGAAGCAGCAGTCAAGAGATCAAAGGATATGCTGCATTGAGCAAATCTGCTGCAGAAAACCTGTTTAGAGCATTCAAAAGTATGGAGGTTACTTTGAGGACTAAAATATGCCTGACCCAAGTCATGGCGTTTTCAGTTGTCTCATATGCACGTGAAAGTTGGACATGGAATAAGGAAGACCAGAGAAGAATCAATGTGTTCTAATTGTGGTGCTTACAAATAATACTGAAATGGACTTCCAAAAGAACAAGCAAATCTGCCATGGACAAATTATGGCCTAAGCATTCCTTAGAGGCAAGAAGGCAAGACTACGTCTTACATTCTTTGTACGTGTTGTCAGAAGTGACTGATACTGGGAGTTGGGCATTATGCTTGGTAAAGCTAAGAAGGGCAGTGAAAAATAGAAACACCCTCAAAGAGATGGATGGGCACAGTGGTTGCAACAATGGGTTCAAGCAAAGGAACCATTATGAGGGTGGGGCAGGACCGGGCAGGGTTTCATTCTGCTGTGCTTGGGGTCACTAAAGGTTAGAACAGGCTCAATGGCACCTAAGAAAAACAACAAGACTTGCTCGTTCCATCACAAACATCACCACTGCCACTATACTGTTGGTCTATATTTTATTTATACTATGCTTACATAGTTTCATTTTTAACCCAAAGCACGTGTATTTGTGGTCCTGCTCAGTAATCACCCTCATGAGGATATTCCTGAATATATGGATTGCTATAGAAAAAATACGGGTAATAAAGAATGCAAAGTACCTAGCTATCGGTGGGGCGGGGGAGGCCTCTGGGTTTTAAAAAAATCATTTTATTGGGGCCTCCTACAACTCTTATCACAGTTCATCCATCTATCCATCCATCCATCCATCCATCCATCCATTGTGTCAAGCACATCTGTACATTTGTTGCCCTCATCATTCTAAAAACATTTGCTCTCCACTTAAGCCTTTGGTATCAGCTCCTCATTTTTAAAGACTTGTGTCAAACAAATAGCCATCTACGTGATCGGTCCGTTAAGTCAGCACAGAAGAAGCACACCAGCCTGTGTGATCACAGAGAAGGAAATAGTGCCAGCTCCTAAATTCTAAACACCTGGCTGGCAGAAGGTTATGGATGATGGTGGAAGCCCAAAAGCCATGTATCTGCTGGATTCCGACTTGGTCTTAGTCTCGGGTGAATTCCCACCGACCATTGTCTAGAAATGTGAATGTCAGACTAAAACCATTGTCAAATGGAGGTCAGCTGGAATGTAACACTTGGTCATTACATGTACCTTTGGACCATTTTTTATTTTAATCTAGTTTTTAAAAAAAATTTTGTTTCCATTTTCATTAAGGTGTTTCTCTCTTTTAATTGATCATTGTTGAAGGGGACATTTTGTCTTTGTTTTGCATGTTTTCCAGTATAGGGACGTCAGGAGGGGTGAACCTATGAAAATAGCAACTGGATTAATAATTAGTTGGTAGCATGGAAGGGGAGAGTGGGGGAAAATAGGGAGTCAATAGCAATGGATACAAGAAGGAAGATAATGTTCCCAAGTTGATTGTGGTGAGGGTTGCACACCCTTCTTAATATGATTGAACTATTGAATGGGATGATCTGTCCATTATAGCTCAACAAAACTGTTTCAAAAGTACCTGCATTTGAGTGCATTCTTATTGCATTTAATCTTGTTCAATGGAATCATTCTAGCTTGAGCAGCCTCGGAATTCCAAAGGTATCAGTGATGATGGATTCTATTCATCCCATTTTCCCCTACAAATTAGCTTGACTTTCTCTTTTATGATAGTTTATTATCATGCTCATCTTAATAAATTTGATATTATGGTGTTCTCACTCATCTAGAAGATTCACAAATGCAGAGAACCAAGCAAATTGGAAGGGGCTGATTCTTTGAATTAGACTGAATCCCTGGGATGGTTTGGCTAGTTCCATGTGAGTGACAGGCCATGTGAGGGAGCAGAGGAAGTCTGACCAGTGGGTGGAACATGTTGGTTAGAAGGTATAATGCTTCACACCGTTTTGGAAAAACAAACAAAAAAACCCGATGTATTGGAAGACTCTCAAGAAATAACAAGGAATAGAACTGGTTGCCATGGTTACGTTCCATTGAATCCAGCCCATGGCAACTCTAGGTACAACAGAATGAAACAGAGTCTGACAGGGAAGCCAGGGTGGATGATACCTTCAGGACCAAGGGTGTGAGGGACGATGCTGGGAGAGTGGAGGGTGAGTGGGTTAGAAAGGAGGAACTGATTACAAGGATCCACATGTGACCTCCTCCCTGGGAGATGGACGGCAGAGAAGGGGGGGGAGGGAGACTCCGGATAGGGCAAGATATGACAAAATAACAATGTATAAATTACCAAGGGCACATGAGGGGGGGAGTGGGGAGGGAGGGGGAAAAAAAGAGGACCTGATGCAAAGGACTTAAGTGGAGAGCAAATGCTTTGAGAATGATTGGGGCAGGGAATGTATGGATGTGCTTTATACAATTGATGTATGTATATGCATGGATTGTGATAAGAGTTGTATGAGCCCTTAATAAAATGTTTAAAAAAAAGAAAAGAGGAGAAAAAAAAGAAAATGATTAGGGAAAAGAATGTACAGATGTGCTTTATACCATTGATGTATGTATGGATTGTGATAAGAGTTGTATAAGCCCCTAATAAAATGTTTAAAAAAAAGAAACAGAGCCTGGTCCTGTGCCACCCTTGCACTTGTTCTTATGTTTGAGCCCGTTGTTGGAACCACTGTGTCCATCCATCTTTTTCTCTGCCCCTCTGCTTTACCAATATGATGTCCTTTTTCCAGGAATTGCTCTCTCCTGATATCATATACAAAGTACGTGCCAAGAAGTCTTGTCATCCTTGCTTCTAAAGAGCAATCTGTCACTCTTCACACACTTTTCTGTTCTTCCCCTGGGAGGGGATTATAAGTTGATCCTTGTGATTGATTTCCTCTTTCTCCCCCCACTTTCCCCTTATCTTCCTGGTATCTTTATTCTCATTGTTGGCCCTGAGGGGTTTATCTATCCTGGATTCCCTGTGTTGCGGGCTCTTGTCTGTAGCAGTGTGCAGGTTCTGGTCTAGTCCAATTTGTAAGGTAGAATTGAGGTCATGATAGTGGGGGGAAGGAAGCACCAAAGAACTAGAGGAAAGTTGTGTGTTTCACTGGTGCTACACTGAACCCTGACTGGATCATCTCTTCCTGTGACCCTTCTGGGAGGGGATGTCCAACTGTCTCCACTCCACACCCCACCCCACCATTCACATGGGGTATGACTTTGTTTTCGGTCTTAGATGCCTGACACCTGATCCCATTGTCACCTCATGATCACACAGACGTATGTGCTTCTTCCATGTGGGCTTTGTTAAAAGACAGAACTTTTTGTTGTTGTTTTTGTGTTGTTTAGGCAGTGCATGGTACTTTCAATATTCTTTACCAGAACCATAATTCAAATTCTTAGCTTCTTCCTCTATAAAATGCAGGGCCAATGAAAAAAAGAAGAAACCTCAACTAGATGAATTGACATCACAGCCGCCATGGTGGGCAGAACACACCAATGCTGAGGAGCACATAGGACCAGGCAGTGTTTCATTCTGTTGCATATCGGGGTGCTGAGAGTGAGAACCAGCTGGAAGGCACCACACAACAAAAGACTCTTTGAATATTTGCTTAAAACCTGTATACTTCCCTCTTAACCATGAGAAGACCTTGAATCGCTTGACTGCTACAATATCAAGTGATAATCTATCTTTGCTATTCTTGTACACAATTGTTGTCCCTGGAAGAAAATTGAAGAAACACAATAGAATTGAGGCTCCATGGAGGGAACTCAATAGTTCCAGCACTTCAAGCAGTATTGTACAATTGCTACCCCTATCAATTTCCAAATTGATTCGTATTCTTCCAGAACTACTTGACATCCTTTTCCTTTTACTCCCCCTCCCCGCCACGATACACTCTCCCCCCCTCACTCCAAAGCTCTTATTCTACTTGCTGACCCTATAGGTTCATCAATCCTGGGTTTCATATACTGAAACACAGGAAAACATATAACATAACTTCAAGAAAGTGACCTCCAGTGACATACCACCTCTGGGGTATATCCTAATATGAACAAACAGAAACAAAAATACAGAAAATGTTGAGAGCCAGATCAGATCCAGCACGCATCAGAGTGGAGATCAACTGAAAAAGTTGACAAACTGTTCAAGTCTGGTGTATCCCTTTGATCTCTCTACTCATCTCTCCAATGCACTCTGTTTAGTAACCACTTTTCTCTCATCCCTCAATTGTGGAAAGAGGGCATTCACAGGAGGCTTCTTTCATATGTAGTTCCTGCAAATGACTCTGAGGCTACCAATGTTAGACACAGCCTTCTGCAAATCTGCTTCTCACAGTTTAGGCTCTGATACTAATCCCTCCTTCAATTTTGGATTCTATGGATTCCAATCCTTCAGTGACTGATGATGGTGTGCTTCTTCCAGGTGGATTTAGTTGACATCTCACGCTATTTTATCTGATACCCGGGCACCATCTAACTTCTTCGCCATACTTTGCTATAGCAGCCATATCTTCTGCGTTCCCTTCCTGAGTGTGTGATGTAAGAACTAATTGTTCTTAAGTTAGAGCTAGGATTTAGTGTGAGCCCCAAACCCATTCGTGGATCTATAGGTTTTTAAAAAAATTATTATTAATTGGGTGTAAATACATATATCATATTCCATAGTTCAATCACGTCAAGCAGCATTAGACAATTGCTTCCACAATCAGTTTCCACACATACTTTTTCTCCTGGGAAGCCCTAACTTTGTCTCCCTTTTACCCCATCCCCACCCCACCCCCACAACCCTCGTAGCCCTCCACCCCCTCACCCTGTGAAACCCTGATTCTACTTCCTGTCCCTATAGGTTCATCAGTCCAGGAGTTGACTTACCGAAAAACATATAAAAATTACTTTTAAAAACCTTTTACAGTTTATATTCAGGCTTTCTTTCTGAGCCACCTGCATGAAAATGAAAACATTTGAACTCTGATTTCAACAGTTTGTAAGTATGAAGACTATCCTAAAAACCAGAAGAGATTACCTTTTTACGGTGATGCAAAAGAAATACAAAAATAATAACAATAAAAGAGAACAGAAGTAGCAATTTAATATAATTAAACCAATTCACCTTAGTTCCCTTTCAAGGAATATTATTGAGCTAAGGTTAACTTATAGCCTGGTGAAAGGATTGGATTAATCTACAAAGAAACACCAAAAAACTAATGCAGACACAAGTGGAGAAGAGTGGTGACGTCCAACTCATGCAAAAGAAGATTGTGCGTGAACACAGGAATGTCACAGGAGAGGTTGGGAGAGAGATGCAAAGCACATGCACTCCATTTTTTTTAAAGCACTACAAACAAAAATTTCAACTTAAACTAGAAAAGTACTCAGACTGGCATAAATTTGAATTCTCAGGGGATAAGTCCAGTGTCCAAGATTTATAATCCTAAAAAAGTGCTATGTTAAAGTCAGAAACCCTGTTGTCAATGTAAATGCCTTATGTCATGGTATCTGAGATTTAGGCTTTATTATTAACATGAAGGGTATGGAAAATGCTTTGCTTCCTTATTCTTAAGACAATAAATGCTCCCCCCTCCCTTAATTTACTATTAGCCTACTGTCAAAGTGTGCTAGATGCAGACCATGGAAAAGAAAGTAAGACTATATCACAAAGAAGGAATATTCTGAAAAACAAAGAGGAGTAAAAGAAACACACACATGCATGCATTTTTCTTTCAAAACAAAGCCCAAGGCATAAGAAGAACTCTATAATCAACCTATAACTTCATATTAAATCACCACTCTGACAACCGCAATTTATGCATCTAACTGTCTAACACACATTACATACTATTTTGGAACATTGTCACCTATACAGATATGAGGGATGGCTGGTCAGGGAGAAATCATGCCGATAGAAATCATCATATCGGTTGGGGTCATAAAACAAAAAAATCCAAATGACCTCTTGGTTTTTCCAAACAGGGGCATTTTGCTTTTGCTTCCAGGTTGGAGGTGAAAGTGAAAACGGGGACAGAAATTA